>NC_064616.1:923841518-933841518 GCF_023898315.1 Schistocerca nitens
CATTCCCGGGCAACGCCGGGTACTCAGCTAGTCCCTATACAATTATTGTTGAGATATCTCGTGAGGTCCCGATGCCTCTCCTGCGTTGAGTGGCTTTTGTTGATTATTTATTCCAATAATACTTATCATAATATATACCATCTCAGCGTACGTACGTTTTAAAAAACAAAGAAGTATAAAAGCAAGGAAGGTAAATTACCTTTTTTTGTGAAGGGAAACATGTTGACTTTGGAGTGTGACTATTTTTCACTTACAGTACAACAATTTTGACCACAGATTAACGTCAAGGTAGATACGTGTCTTAGCGCATCTGAAAATACCGTGTGTTGAGTGATAAGCACATGTCAGCCGTGCCTACTGATGATATCTCTAGCTCGTCATCTGAGCGGTGGCAATAGCTTCTGCCTATTGAACACTAGGGATTTTTTACATAACTTTGTTTACTTACTTTTTTTTTTACTTATTCGATGCTTATCGACCTTGAAGAACATGTACCGACTGCTCGGTCTGCTTCCAGTCCAGTCTCAGCTTTTTGTACCCACATCGATTCAGTCCTCAGCTGTCGTAGCTGTTTCGTGACTTCGTCCATCTCTCGCTTCATGGGACTAGCAATTGAACGTGTTACTTCGGGTTTTTCCAGTTGCGCTACTTTTGTTTTACGGTGTACAGACATGGGAACCAAATATCCTGCCCATCGAAGTCTTCTTGCCTTAGTTTTTTAGACTATGTTTGATTTCCCAATCAACTTGCACAGCTCCTGTTTCTTCTCCTTCTCAAAATAACCTCATATTGTACTGGAATAAAAACAGACAGTATGTTCTTTCGATCGCCTTTTTGGTATACAGGGTTTCTCTTCTACATATTGTCACGGGAGCTGCTGTTGTATTATATTCCTTAAGTTTTGTTTAGGTGGAGAGCGTGTAAGATTTGATTTCCTGTTTCGTGATGAAATATATTCTGGATACATTAAACAATGTTCTGTTTTATCTTCAGGTTGTTCTTGTCGCAGTTGTTAACTCAGGTGCTCAGATATTTCAAGTTTTCTTCCTTAGCCAGACGCGGTTTACCAGCTTGCTGTCGGGCTATCTGAACTGCTCCTCAGGCCAACTTAGCTTTTTGAGCAACGAGCCTCATTTTTTCCACCATCTCAGCTCCCGACTCTACAGGGCACGATGTCCTCAGCACGTACAAACAAATACACTGATGAGCCAAACCATTATGACAACCCCCTTATTAGCTTTTTTGTCCGTCTTTGGAACGAAATACATCACAGATTCTGCGTATCAGGGATCCGACAGTTTGATGATAGGTTTGTGGAGATATGTGGCATTAGATGTCTACGCACACGTGATGTAATTATCGTAAATAACGGGCCGCAGATTTGCGTACGCAATGATGGCGCCCGACAGCGACCCATGTGGGTTCCATACGATTTACATCAGGCGAATTTGGTCGCCGAGACATCAATGTGAGTTTAGTAAAATGCTCCTCAAACCACTGTAGCACGGTTCCCGCTCCGAGACACGGACAATTATACTGTTGAAAGATTACATCGCCGTCAGGCGAAGACATCAAGCATGAAGGGGTGCAGGTCGTTTGCAGCTGTCAGTTTGTCTTAGATTACTACCACAGGTCCCATGCAAGCGCAGGAGAACGTCTCCCACAGCATAATACTGCTCCCACCAGCCTGCATCCGTGGCGCGCTGCACCTTTCCAGTCTCGCTTCACCTCAATGACGGCGTTTGTAGAGGACTGTCGAATCTCTATGGTCCCGTGCCCACTGCAATCGTAGCTGATGATTTCGTTTGGTCAACATGTGAACATTTGAAGGTTTTCGGCTACGGAGCTATATGCTCAACAATGTACAATGAACGGTGTGCTCCGAAACACTTATGCGTGCACCAGCATTGTGCTCCTTCGGCAGAGATGTCACAGAACACCATCTATCTTACTTCACAGAGCAGACAAGCCTCTGAACCTCACATTGTATGAAGAGCCCTGGATCTCCAATCACTAAGCGCCTAACGATAGTTTCACAGTCCTTCTACTTCTTTCCATAAATGCTCAGAACAGTAGCACCTGAACATTCTACCAGCTTCGCCGTTTCCGAGATACTCGTCCATTGGCTCCGTATAATAATAATCTGCCATTTGTCAGAGTCGCTTATCTCACAGGATTTCCCCATATCTTCGCTAGGGTGATCCCCCTTCAGTGCCTGCTCCGCTTACATACTTTTGTTACCACTTCACGTGCCCGTAACGCCACCAGGCGGCATCTAACGTTGCGGTGGATAGTGGTCATAATGTTTTGGCTTATTAGTGTATGTTCTTCCATTCAGATAGGCACCTTCCTCATTACAGTGCATTTCGCGGACGACTTTCTCAAGCAATTTACACTGGTGTGCATATCTTAAGGACGAATGTAACTTTCGCAGGATGTATCACTGCCATGCAACAAAGCTAGATGAAAACTGGATCATACATAGAAACAGGTGCTACAGTATAGTACAGACGGTAGCTGAAGGAAATACACAAATAACAGCTTTAAGAGATAGTGCTACAGTAGAATAATGCTATCATTAGTTGGGCGGACGTCGTTGTTTGATAACGCGTGCACAGCATTACATCGACCTCAACGGTGATCATTCCCAGCATATGCTGAGTTACCCTATTCGTTGACTAAGGTAACTTAGTTGGCTTCAGTCTTATAAAGTTTTCCGCGGCAGCTTTATTTCGGCAGCTCTGTAAGTCCCATAAAACGGATTAATATCTGGTTTATAGCATTTATTTTATCACATAGATAGTTTTTGGTCTGTTGATTCTGTTGTTTCCTTTTATAGTAGGGTAGTTGTTGACGGTTGTCCGAATCCAAGACAGAGGTCACCAACGAGCGCGTGAAAGCCCACCCTGATCCTAGTGGTGACACACATTTTGACTGCCAGAATTAAGCTCGCTACGGAAGATAAGATGTTGCCGTGCAGATTCTTATATACACATTTTCCACGAACGTTCTATGCTTCATTCCAAAAGTCTCTGCAACATCATGGCATGTGACGTCAGACGGACAGTTGAAGGCGCTATGTCCTCTGGATGTGAAGGTGAAGTTGGGCGGGCTCCATTAGGTTCCACTATCTCCCAAATGTCTCGCCAAAGTAATCGTCAGCAACATACTCCCGAAGCACATTCTACACACAGGCACCGCAGTAATTTTCGCTAAACAATTTCTCTTATGGTACACTGATCATAGTTCGTAAGGGAACTGTGTCATATTGCGAGTAAAGAAAACTTGCCAGATAAAGCATGGTTTAACTAACAACGCTGTACAAATTTACGCCAGAATGCTACGGAAAATCATCGGATACTAACATCATTCACACAACGACGCATGGCGGTATCTGAGCTTCGAATGAAAACGAAACAAGATCGCACTGCCGTGCGAATTAAGATTCGTCTTTTTGGAAACGATTGAATGGAGTGGCGCTGAGGTGAAGGCACAAGATTTACATTCTGAATGTGTAGGGTTCAAATCATCGTCTTATTAATCTGATTTAGGGTTTTCACTGTTTCCTTAATTCTCTTAGGGTGTATGCAGAGATACCTACTTAGAAAATGATAGGAACAAGTTTTTCCCATCTTTGCACAATTTGAGCTTGCGGGGTGTCGCTAATGACTTTATCTGTAACGTCATATTAAATCCTCATCTTCAGAGTTCTTTGAGAGGAACCAAATACGTGAAAGGACGCTGCATTTGAAGACAGCATATATACCTTTTATTTTTCCATTATAATTATGTGGTTACAAATACAGCTGAAACTTACCGAAAGATGAATAGAAAAAGATTCTATGATCGGTACCCGATGTGCGATGTAATTTGCAGTACCCTTTTCGAAAAGCTCAGATGTGATGAAGGTTTTTTTTTTGTAACTGATTATTTCACCTGTTATTCTAGGTGCCTTAGTGTTTATTACAGACTTGTAATATCGGTTTGAAAGCATCTTCAATCTTCCTTCTTTTTAACGCATGGGAAGTTATAGTCATTGTGCAGAAATTAAAGATTATTCGTTTCCGGAAGGACATAATATTCAGTCAGTACGCTATAAATCGCGCCATGAGAATCTTTAAGTGGATGAAAAGGAATCTGTGTCATCCAGACTTGGCTTCTGACCGCTAAATACATAGAGGTCCGGTCGGAAGCTTAAGTTTTTACAAGACAGACGTTTTAAATTATTCAGTAAAAAATTACGAGATGAGATTTGTGATAAAGAGCATGTATGTATTTAAAATCTTGGATTGAAAAAAGTTGTTTTCACACCTTCTTCGGTAAGAGTTTTCTTAAACTGACAACCTGGAATTGCATTCGTAGCTAAAATCTGTAATCTGTGTTTCCACGTCTTTCCAAACACCTGAAATTTGTATTAAGATTTACTGTGAGTTGTGCTACGCTGCTTGAAACATCACGCCTTACAGTTTGTATTGTAGGTATCATCATTTTTTTTTCAAAATTATTAACGGTTCCGTCTGCTGTCTCTGAAGGAGGAGAAACTTCCTAAAAGATGACAAGTAACCAATTTGTGACTGCAACGCAAGCTCAACGAAGTTGTCTTACATCAAAAGTTCATATCCAGTGATATGTCTCCCATTCCTTAAGATTTTTAAAAAAAAAATTTCTCGTTATATCTAACATCTTGTACCTTCTCCATAAACCGTGAATCTCCATTAATTAAGCTACGAGTTAGTGCAAGGATAGTTCTCTAAGTTGTACTTCATATTCATAATTCGTAAACAACCATACCAGATATCTCAGATTTCTTAGGCACACCACACTTTCCTGGAAAATCTACTATCACATACCTTGTGTAGAAGCAGCTGATAACATTTTCGTGGACAATGTTTGTTATTAGAACAACAGATTTCTCAGGTCAGTGATATTTTTATAGGAAGATATTTTACCAGATGAACCATCGTGGTCACGCTCATCCTTGATTCCAAATTATGGTTCTACAAAACAAGAGTAACGCTGTCAATTTTTTCCTCATATAGTAATAGTTTGATTTGTCGACATGTTCGTATTGCATGCTTCTTTATGTATGTCTGATACCGCAATCCTCACCTTAATTTCCTCTGTTATGCTTTGAATTTTCTAGTGCCCGTCAACGGATTTCCTTGTTCGTGTGGAGTTCTCCATTGTTAACATAATTAAGACAAATGAATGTCCATTATAGCCATCATGATAGCAACTTCATCTCTCTTTATTTCACATGCATTCTGGGTATCTCACTGCGTCTGTTTTATGTCCGGCAGAAACAAGTGGACTGCAATTTCCTCTGTCTTTCTTTCTATGTTTTTTAGTTCAGCTTCGAATTCCCAGAACACAAGGTTTCCTCCTTGGTAAGTAACTCTCTTGAATACCAGAACATCTGGAAAATATACGCCAGTGTATGTTTGCGCTTAGTTCCTTGAAAGAACACCAGAACATCTGCAGAATTATGCCTGTCTTTGATTCTTTTTAGTCTCCTTGAAAGAGTTGTCCCTTATTTCTAGGTAGTATCGCTAGGCCAACTCTGGCGCGCCTAGTCAAAAAGTTTTAATTTGTTTACATTTGTAACATCACCCTTCACCCCCCCCCCCCCGATAACATGATAAGAGATCATTGACTTTGAATGTATGATGTCATCAGTGACCTTGACATGTGCAGATATGACATCACTAATGACTTTGAAAGCATGATGTCATCATGTGGGAAATTTAAAAATTAAAGATGGTCGATTGTGGGGATTGTAAAAATTATATATCATGGTAGTTGGTAGATTTAAACATACACACACACACACACAACATAATGCACCATTTACCTCTCTTCTCCTCTAATCAGAGCTTAGTAGTTTAGCCACAGTTAAAATGTAAGAGCCAGTTACAATCTAAATCCATCAGGGCTGTGCTCAAATATATCCGAATGACCTGAATTATTTCTCAAAAAATACGTCACACACTTGACGTATCTGACTAGCGTGCAATGACGAAAATGTTGTCAACAGTGTTAACGAATATGAAACACACTCTCCACAAATAATTAAAAACTAACACTTGCCTAAGCAATGTAATTAACAAATTTAGGCATGGAAATAACATTGCGGATTGCGCGGCCCCTCCCGCAGGAGGTTCGAGCCCTTCCTCGAGCATGGTTGTGTGTGTTGTTCTTAGCATAAGTTAGTTTAAGTAGTGTGTAAGTCTAGGGACCGATTCGCTCAGCAGTTTGGTCCCTTAGCAATTCACAAACATTTGAAAATTTTTTGTAATAACATTGGAATACTTACTTTAGAGGTGACAATTGTGTTTTAGGCAGAAAATAACATATGCGATATTTTATGTAAACATTGCACATTTTTGCGTTGCTAGCGTATTTTTGCAGACATTTTAGACTTTCAAAGAACACTGTAACTCTTAATAAACATCATACATACGAGGAAAATAATTAATTTGCAGCTCTATTGTGTCTTACACGCAGTGTAGTACACAGATCAAACCATGAACATCGCCACCTGTTGGTGATGACAAGCAACAGGAGCTTATACCAGTAGGTTATTTTATTTCGCATTTTTGAAGTTTAGCTGAATAGTTTTTAAAGTAAAACTCATATGTGACAACTACATATTACTAATTCGTTAATTACATTGTTTAAGCAAATGTTGGCTTTTAACTGTCTTGAGGAGTATGTATTATACTCGTCCTTATATTACATTGCATAAGCAAACATTGGTTTTCAACTATTTATGGAGAGTATATTTTATATTCGTTAGCACAGTTGGTAACATTTTCGTCATTTCACGCAGTTCTGATACTTTTTTTAAGTAAGTGACGTATTTTTTAATACGTAATTCAGATCGTTCAGATATTTTTGAACACAGCCTAGATGAGCTACACTACAAGAAACTTTTTCATTTTACTAGTGGCTGAAACACTAGGCTCTGATTGGAGGAGATGCTAGGGAGGTGGTACATTATGCAGTCTGTGTGTGTGTGTGTGTGTGTGTGTGTGTGTGGTTTTTGTATTTACCACCCGCCGTCATCTTTAATTTTTCAAATTCCAACTATGGACAACTTTTAATTTTAATATTACCACATGACGATGTCATGTATTCAAGGTCACTGGTGACGTAATATGGGGGCATGTCAAACTCATTGATGACGTCACACATTCAATGTCAGTGACTTCACATGGTGTCATCGGGGCGTGTCTTTTGACGTCACAAATGTAAAAAAAAAAAAAAAAATTAAAACTTTTTGACTAGGTGCACCAGGGTCGGTATAGCCATACAACTTTTACCTTATTCTGAAGATATCCTAGTTTTGTTATAAATGACGCTAACTTTGGGTTAGCGTTAGGATACAGCTTACGTACCTATGGTGAAACCTAATCACTTGCTACATTCACAGACATCTGTGTCATATTCCATGGTATCGTTAAGCATGCCAAGACTATGATTCTGTAAAAAATAATCATTTATGAGGTCCTCTCCCCCTCGCCCCCCACTCCCCCTATCCCATCCCCTTCACCATAATGGTCAATATATCAGCAGAAATGATAAACGATCATTTAATGTCGAAGGCAGTAGCGTATAAAAAATCAATAACAAGACTTTTTGCCAAAATAAAATATAAGAGTCGTTTCTCGAGCTTTTAATTGGCAGTGATGCAATCTTCGATACAGTGTGAGAGTTGTGTGAATGACTGCGGTAAGTGTGTTAGGAGACCAGTGTTGTGTTCGATGGAGGGAGAGGATAAAACGTGGTGTGGCACACTGTCTGCTTCTAAGTAGAACCACGTGGCCGCAGATCATAAAACTCCCTGCCGCCGGACGATGTTCTCACTTAGTCAGTAACCTTGGCGAGATTTGTCATTTAACCCCGAATTAAGGCGAACGTTCTGATGATCAAGAATAGCCCGATAGCAACGATTATCCTTTTTCCAGTCAGTAATAGATAAGGGGAAAGCTGGATGTCCAGGATAGGCCTCTGGCTACAGAGATAAAGACGGATCCAGGCTAGCAGCCTCACTATCATGAACGTAACACACAGAGGTGAGAATAAAGTCAAGAAGAAGAAGAAATTCATTCGAAATGTTTCCAGATGCTTAATCACTTCTTAAGAACTTAGTAAATTACATACTGATTTCATATCACAGTAGTCACTCACGAATTAAACTGCTGTTAATAATTCGATACGTCAATCACGTTCTCCGTTGCTAGTGGAGGGAAATCACTGATGGCAGTTCCGCTTCTGTTTCTCGAATCAACGTTCCGATGTCCCCTCACATTGTGGCACGGCTACCTGCTGGACTGTGCATGTCCTAACCTCGTTCCCGGAGCTAATTGCCGTTGAGTGCTACATCAGGCGCAAAGCCAGCAGATCCGTAGCTCCGTAAGCCAGCTCAAGGCAACACTAAATTCATATGCCATCGGGAACGCAGTGCGGAACCTCCGCTTAATGTGGAACTGCCGTGAACGTCCTATGATCAGACGCTCTGTGTAGGCCATACGGGGGCGACGTCACTGTCCACTGGCCAACAGATAGTACATTAAAATCAGTTTAAATGAGTATAAAATAATGTACAATCAACCTTCAAAAAGAAAATAATGCAAATTAACCATAAATTCAAAGGACCTGTAGACTAGTTACTGTATTTAGGGGAATTGACGACTTTTGCTGGATGGGCAGGGGAAAAAAAACAGTAGTAGTTACATGTTAGAGTGCTTCTCATAAATTAAATACGGCTAAGCTACCGACAGTCGGTGTTCATTACCAGTTTTGGCTTAGCGCAGAGACACAAGAGCGTGTGGGAACTGTTCAAATACTGACATTTTATCGAGGATCAGCGGGAAGATGCATGGTGGGAATTGTTTATAGACACAGAAAAAAAAAATGAAAGGGTCAGAGAACAGACTAGAGTGAAAGTAACTCCGCAGTTAAGGTCATGAGACCACCAAATGCTGACCGGCCGCCGTGTCATTCTCTGTCTTACGGCGATATTTGCATGCGGTACAGTGGGGCATGAGGTCGTCACAAAAACCTTCCTGCCGTTGTCAACTTTGCAGACCGTGAAGCCATTATTTCTCAACCACGTAGCTTAGTGTAACCCTTCCCAGTCCTGTCACCAAGGAGAAGTCACTGGCGGTGCCAGGAATTGAACCCTGGTGTTCCGAAATCATGGCAGGTATGCTGATCGCTCTTCTATGTAGACGAACGAGGGGATTTGGTACGAAAAATTAACTGAGGTGGTCAGGACATAAAAGCAGGCTACTGGATGATATCTGGGCCACTGACTCCAAGAGGTAAGAAAAGAACGATATGATGATCTAACGAAGCACAGATAGATATCAGAAAAGAATGATACGGTGGTCTATTAGAGCACAGATAGATGGCATTAGGATATACGCAGGGACGACGTGAATGCGTATTGCAGAACACCATAACGCGTGAAAGAAAGGACTAGAGGAGGCATTTATCCAGAAGTGCATGTGAAATGCTTGAAGATGAGAGGCTGACACCAGCCTCCACTGCTGACGCACCAGGAGGTCAGCAAGTTACATTTTTAGTTTTTCCTGTGTGCTTTCATAGTTACATCTTAAATTGGTAAAACTAGAGAAGATGTATGCTGTATGCAGACGCAGGACGAGCTGGCCGCAGTTGGCGAACAGCTGAGATCGCTTTTGGCCTTGGTCAGCCGTTTGGTCTGCTGCCTTGGGCTGTAGCGGTGGCGAAGAACCTGGCGCATCGCATGAGACACCTCAGGCATTGTTTGTTTCGCCCACAGGCTCTGTTGCCGAGGCACCTTTCAACATACCTGATGCGGGGAATCCACCCTTACCACAGGTCAGTCGCCGTTTATAAAGGGCTCTCGTCGCTAGAGGTGGAGAGTCAATGTGGCCTCGCCCATTCATCCTTTAAGCACACAGGTGGCCGCCCTTTCAGCAGAGTCCGAGCATGCACAGGGAGGTTTGCTAGTTATCGGAAGCTCCAATGTTAGGCGCGTTCTAGAACACCTCAGGGAAATACGCTCGAGGGCTGAAACAAAGTTCAATGTGTATTCGGAATAATTGGCAGGGATACGAGACGTGGAGGAGGCCTTGCCTGCGGATATCGAGGATGCAGGTCTGCAAGTTGTGGCTCACGCCGGCACCAACGACATCTGTCAATCGGGTTCTGAGGTCATCCTGAGCTCGTACGGGCGACTGACGGAAGTAGTTAAGAGTGCAGGCCTCGTTTCGGACGTCCAAGCGGTTCTCTTAATTTGCAGCATCGTACTCAGAGATGGTCGGAGTCCGTTGGTTCGTAGCCGCGTGGAGTGCCTCAGCCACAGGCTCCGTTGGTAATGTGACAGTCTTGGTTGCAGATATCTGAACCAGCGTTATGGGGTGGATAATTGTACAACTCCCCTTGATAGGCCAGGGATGCACTACACGAAGGAAGCACCTACTCGGGTAGCAGATTATGTGTTTGGATTTCTAAGCTACACGGAAGTTTGAGTTCGTCTAAGGAACGCTTGCCAGTCCATGAGCAGAGAGCAATATCAGACAACGTACAAAGTAAAGACACTTTCACTGTCAAAATTTTAACAGTGAACTGCAGAAATTTTGGCAACAAAGTTCCTAAATTAACTGCCCTCCGAGAACATTGTGTTCAAATTATTCTGAAACCCGAGATAGAAAGCTCCGAAATATTTAGCGAGGGATGGAAAATATGGCCGGCCGGTGTGGCCGTGCGGTTCTAGGCGCTTCAGTCTGGAACCGCGTGACCGCTACGGTCGCAGGTTCGAATCCTGCCTCGGGCATGGATGTGTGTGATGTCCTTAGGTTAGTTAGGTTTAAGTAGTTCTAAGTTCTAGGGGACTGATGACCACAGATGTTAAGTCCCATAGTGCTCAGAGCCATTTGAACCATTTTTTGGAAAATATGTCAAAAGGGCAGATTAGACGACATAGGAGGGGGAGTGTTGATTGAAGTCGACAAAAATTATGTCTATTGAGCTCTAAATTGAGTCACTATATGAAGTTATCTGGACGCTAGTAAAAGGTCAATGTGAACTCAAGTTAATTACTGCATGTTTTTACTGGCCACCCGATTTCGCCCTGGCGGGTTCAGAATCATTCAAAGAAAGCCTCCTCTCATTAGCGCGGAAATGCTCGGCGACTTTAATCTACCGAGCGTAGGCTTGGACGTCTATGGATTCACTGCAGATGCTAAGGACAGACAGTCTTGTGAAGTGGTTTTGAACACGTTGCCCCAAACTGTCTGGCGTAGTTAGTACAGCAGCCCATACATAATGAAAATATTTTAGAATTCGTAACTACAAACAGGCATGACCCCACCGACAGTTCCAGTATAGAGATAGGATTATTGATCACGTTATCAGACATCTCCACATCTCTGGAGAAGGCATATGACAGAGTGCCGAGGAAAGAGATATGGAGATTTCTGCGAAGTAAATGCCTCCCAGAAAAATATATCAGGGTGGTAGAAGACATGTATGAAGGTGCAATGACAAAAGTCAGGAGCAGTGCAGGTGCAACAACGGTAGGATTACGTCAGAGATGTGCTCTCAGCCCATATCTCTTTGACCTTTTCATGGATGTACTAGTCAAAGTTGTTTGCCGATGATGTTGTAATCTGTGAACCCGTCCAGGAGGCAAAAAATATTCAAATGTGTGTGAATTCCTAAAGGACCAAACTGCTGGGGTCATCGGCCCCTAGACTTACACACTATTTAACCTAACTTAAGACTAAGGACAACACTCACATCCATTCCCGAGAGAGGATTCGAGCCTCCGGCGGGAGGGGCCCCAAGGAGGCACTTCAAGACAAGCTTGAACAATGGAGAAAAGCTCTAGAGGAAAGGGTAATGAGCATTAGCTGAGTGAAAACAGAGTATATGTGTACAAAGGATGCCAATGATCTATATATTAATCTGCAAGGAGAACAACTGACACTGGTCAAGAAATTGAAATACCTAGGCTCTTACATGCAAAGTGATGGAGGACTGGAGGCCACACAGGGTAAATAGTGGATCGAGGAAACTAAGCAGAGGACTGTGTGGTAAGGTTAGCTGCAGAATGAAAGGAAAGCTTTACAAGTCTGTGGCGAGGCCTGCGATGCTGTATAGCTCAGAAACGTGGCCAATTACAAAAGCCCAAGAGAAAAAGATGGACGTGACAGAAATGAGCATGTGAAGGTGGCTGAGTGGGGTGACACGAAAGGATAGACTAAGGAATGACGAGTTCAGGGGAACAATGGAAGTGGGGCCCATAAGGAAGAATATCAAAGAAAGTAGGCTAAGATGGTATGCACATGTGCAGAGAAGAGAGGATCAAGGAAATCGAAGGATCAAGGAGAAGAGGAAGACAGAAAGTGAGATGGAAAGACAAGGTAGCAGGGGACCTACGGGAGAAAGGATGGCCCAGAGAAGAAGCACTGTATAGGCATTTATGGAAGAGTAGGATCCAGCAACGCAAAGCCGACCCCACATGACGTGGTAAAAGGCTGAGATGATGATGATGATGATGATGATATCACAGCGACAATGGTTACTAAAGTTAATAGGAGAGTATTTTTGCTACTTATAGCAGCTAAGCAGTTCTTAGCATTGCACTTAGACAATGAATGGAAATAGTTCAGTTCCAACATAATGACAGGAATTATGGGCAAAGTTAAACTGAGTGTGAATCATGCTCTCAAGAAGTATGTGCAGAGTAAGTGGACTATGGTAAGAGGAGACCCGCCGTTGTTTAACAACAACATTCGGAAAATGCTGAGGAAGGGGAGACCGTTGCACGCTCGGTTCAATAAAGAACTCGCAAATGACGACAGGCAAACGTTAGTAGAAACTGATGCGTCTGTAAAAAGATCGATGCACGAAGCTTACAACAACGAGTACCATCATACCTCAGCCAAAGATCTTGCCGAGAATCTGAGAAAATAAAGTCTTACAATCACTAACCAAGTCCATCCAGTCGCTCTTGACCAGCCTCGTGTGTCAGTAGAAGATACCGAAAGCTGAAACTTTAAATTCCGCGTTTAAGAAACCATTCCCGCAGGAGGATCGTACAAACACACCGTCGTTTGACCGTCGCACAGACTCACATTTCGAGGACATCCTAATAGGCAGCCCTCGCGTAGATAAGCAACTGAAAGAGGCGGAAAGAAATAAGTTGCCAGGTTCGCATGGAATACCACTTTGGTTTTTGGCAGAGTACTTTCCTTAATTAGCTTGCATTTATCGCGAATCTCTCGCCCAGCGAAAAGTCCCAAGCGACTGGAAAAAAGCTCGGGTATTTAAGAAGGGTAAAAGTACGGCCCTCAAAATTACAGATAAATATCCTTAACGTTGGTGTGCTGCAGATACATTCTTATTACGAAAACAATAAATCTGCTTGGGACGGAAAAGCTTCTGTCCAGAAATCAGCACGGTATCTCAGTTGCGTTTTTCTCGCATGATATCCTTCAATCCATGGATGAAGGGCAACAGCCGGATTTCATAATCCTATATTTCCGGAAGCGTTTGACACGGTTCACCACTGCAAACTGTTAACGATGGTATGAGCTTACGGATTAGGCCCCCAGATATGTGAGTGTCTCGAAGACTCTTTTAGTAATAGAACCCAGTACGTTGTCCTCGACGGCGTCTGTTCATCAGAGACAAGAGTATCGTCAGGAATGCCCCAGGGAAGAGTGATAGGACCACTCTTATTCTCTATATACCTTAACGTCTTACGGATAGAGTGAGCGGCAATGTACGGCGGTTTGCTGATGATGCAGTGGTGTAGGGAAAGGTGTTGTGTAAGACGATACGATATGACATAGATCAAATTTCTAGTTGGTGTGATGAATGATAGCTTGCTCTAAATGCAGAAGGAGAAACAACCACATAGTGTTCAAATACAGCACCAGTAATGTGCTGCTTGGCATAGGCACGTCGATATGAAACGGAACGAGAACGTTATGACGGTAGGAGGGAAGGCATACGGTCGATTTCGGTCTGTTGACAGAATTTCAGGAAAGTGTAGCTCGTTTCTAGAGGAGACCGCGTATAGAGCACTAGCACGACACATTTTCGAATACTTCTCGCGTGTTTGCGATCCCTACCAGATCCGAGTAAAGGAAAATGTCGGAGCAATAAGTAACCGTGCTGCTTGATTTGTTACCGGTAGGTTAGATCAAGACGAGAGTATTACGGAGATGGTATATGAACTGAAATGGGAATCCCAGTAGGGAACAAGACAATCTTTTCACGAAAAGCTATTGAGAAAGTTTAAGAACCGGCATTTGAAGCTGACTCCAGAACGACTGTACTGCCGCCAACGTAGATATCGCGTAAAAGACCGCAAAGATAAGAGAAATTAGGGTTGGTATGGAAGCATACAGGAAGTCTTTTTCCCTTGCCCTGTTTCGGAGCGGAACAGGAAAGACAATGACTAGCAATGGTATAAGGTTACCTCCACCATGCACCAAACGGTGCTTGCGGAGAAAGTATACAGACAGACTCAGTTGTTAGTACGGAGTGAGCGTTATATTGCGTTTGCAAACGATCAAGTTTCAAACTTCACGTGATCGTGTGATTTTTTGCAATTACGTAACCTAACCAAGCCTACACTTTGTGTGAAATATAATGTACAACAATGCCAACGTCCTTGACGTAATGGTAATACCAGTTCCCGTCAGATCCCAGAAGTTAAACGCTGTCGGGCGTGGCTAGTGCTGCGATTGGTGACCGTCCGGGACTGTCGAACGCTTTTGGCAAGCGGGATGAACTCAGCCCTTGTGTGGCCAATTGAGGAGCTACTTGACTGACAAATGGTGGCTCCGTTCACAAAAACTGACAACCACTGGAAAGCACACGCCCCTCCATATCCACACCCACTGACGCCTGTCGGCTGAGGATGACACGTCGGTCGGTCGGTACCGTCGGGCCTCCCAAGGTCTGTCCTGACGGAGTTTGAGTTGTAATATATAACTTTAACGTTTCCTTGTGGGGAAGTTGGCATGAAACATTGAAAACCACTTAAATATTCGTGCGAGAAACAGTGGTGCAGTACATAAAACTCTCACTTGAGAAAGAGATACATAATTCTCTCTACAGCGTTGCCCGTGTTCAAGTGAAATTTGTACTTAAGACCACTTACACGGTCATCCAATTTTTTTCTTTTTTTCCTTAGCTGGTCGGATTAAAATGAGATTTCCTTGGGGCGACCTGGGCATTGATTGCCGGCGGCAGTGAAGGGGCAAACTTACAGGTAAACTGTGGGAAAATTCCATTAACTGCGTCACCGCTTTGCGTGTCACCTCACACACATTACGACAGTCCTCTGTTGATAAAACGGTGAAATTTGCGTAATTAGCCATTTACTGGCACAAATACCCTTCGGGTTAAATGACGTTTTGACATCTGATATGATGCCGTCTCGCTTTAAATTTACGGGGCCCAAACATTGCACGTATCACGTTCCACATTCGCGCTGTACAGGTAATATTATCAGAAGTAAACTACAGCTAGCAACATGTGACAGGACTAGTATAATACGAACGATACTGTGCCCTGAAACAAAATATCAGATTAACGAGCAACCCAATAGATCGTAACTCCAGAGTTCTTACAGCCTTTGATAGAATGAGTACGACGCGATATTTTATAGCCACAAAAAATAAATTTTATGCAGAGCCTGCCAGAAGATAACTGAAGGAACTGGTCATATGGTTTATAAGACAATGGACTAGCTTTCAGGGAAGAGGAGTGAGTCGAACCAGATCGAATATCCCACTTCGATAAACGACTGATAATGTGCTGCATTGATTATCCTGAGTTGGCCGTTTTGGTGGTTTTCCACATCTGTCTCTAGTCTTCCATCTACTCCTATTTTATCCTAGCAAGACTACACCTAAAGCACTCTTCTTTCATGAGATCAGGCGTTCATTATAATTTACCATTACATTTATTATTACGTCTCCATATATTACAAAAATGCTTGTATCTAAGTATGTTCAACATCCCCTCCTAAAATAATGAATCGATTTCAACTTAACTTCGTACAAATATCACTTCCTATCTGGAAAGAATCACAGTATCGGTAAGAAACACCTCTCTCTCAAAGAGGTGGTTGTGGTGGGGATCAAAAGAAAGCGTAACGAAAAGAATGGTTCAAATGGCTCTGAGCACTATGGGACAACATCTGAGGTCATCAGTCCCCTAGAACTTAGAACTACTTAAGGCTAACTAACCTAAGGACATCATGCACATCCATGTCCGAGGCAGGATTCGGACCTGCGACCGTAGCAGTCGCGCTGTACCATACTGAAGCACCTGAAACCGCTCGACCACAACGGCCGGCGAAGCGTAACGCACTGCGCGCAAATACCACGATTGTATTCATTCATTATTTGAGGATGAGAGCTCTTAGGGACTTGCAACAGTATTTACACATACTTTGAAACCTTTACGAAACACTTCCTGGCTAATGCCCACCATAAAATCTTGAAAGAAAAAAAGTTTTTCGCTTACGAAATTTTCGCTTTTCATATACGGACGGAGTTCAATAAGTAATGCAAACTTTTTTTTCTCGGTCAGTTTCGAGTGAAAAAAATGCAAACTTTGTTGTGGGACATCGTGGAATATTCTCCCTTCAGCTCCTATAGTTTCGTGAAATTCCGATAGGTGGCGGCGCTATAGGTAGCCTTGAAAATGGTATCTGTAGGAAATACTTTCCAAACACAGAGCTGTCATTGAGTTTCTTTTGACGGAAAACCAGAGCATCGCAGATATTCATAGGTGCTTGCAGAATGTCTACGGCGACCTAGCAGTGAACTAAACCGCAACCGGCTCGCATACAACTGTGACTCCTGCAACTGGAACGTGCGGACACTCTCTTTCGAAGTGATCGACGGAAAACAATCAAAAACCTCTTTGCACAACTAGATGTCTCTGTTGACAGTACTAAAACGCTCGTCCAATAGTTTGGGTACTCAAAGGCGTGCTCCTGCTGGGTTCCTCGCCGACTAACTGAAGATCATAAAGAACAACGAAGGACCATCTGTGCGTAATTGCTCGCACGTTACGAGGCTTATCGTGACAATTTTTTCGAACATCGTCATAGACGATGAAACATGGCTTCAGCAATTCGAATCGGAAACAAAACGGCAATCCATGGAGTGGCGCTACACCAACTCTACTCCGAAGAAAAGTCCAAAGCAGCACCTTCAGCCGGTAAAGTAATGGCGACGTTCTGGAACTCTCAAGGGGTTATTGTGTTTGATTCCCTCCCTCATTTGGCAACGATAAACTCTGAGGTGTGTTGTGTTACCCTCAGGAAACTGAATAAACAGCTTCAGCGTGTTCATCGCCACAAAAATGCATACAAACTATTTGTCCATGACAACGCAAGGTTTCACGTAACTCTGCGAAAACGAGAGGAGCTCACAAAACTTCATTATACTGTTCTTCCTCAACCAACCTACAACCAGGATCCGTCACCTTCCGACTGTTTGGCTCAATGAAGGATGCACTCCGCGCGAAGCAGTGCGTGGATAATGTGGAGGTTGTTGATGCAGCAAGACGTTGGCTCCGATGTCGACCAATAGAGTGGTACCATGTGGACATACAGGCCCTCACAGTAAGGTGGCGTATGGTCGTCGCATTGAACGGAGATCATGTTGAAAAATTGAAATTTTTATCCAAAAGAGTGATGAATAATATGGTGTATTGGAATCTTGAATAAAACCAGTCTGCTTTCAGAGAAAATGTGTTGTATTACTCATTGAACGCCCCTCTTTGTAAAACCGTAGTATCAGGTATGTAGTTTTAATTGATTATCTCTTTACTACTAATTCTATTCGCAACACAGTTTGCTGGCAGTATCCACATATACCATTAAAAGCTTCCGCAAAACTATATCGTTGTACGACTGATAGTTCTGGAGGTATTGCGTCATAAACAGTGAGAGGCGTGAAAAACTAGGTTTTCTTAAAACGGAGCGCAAATTACGAAGACTGTACTCATCCAGTGTTTGATAATAAGAGCACTCACCGACTTCCTACAAACTTTAAACATAATTTCAAATCTCTTCCAAGCTATTCCTCGCTTACATGCTTAACGTCAATATTTAACATATTAACTCACTTGGGAAGTAATCAGAAATTTGAAGGTGTTTTATAGAGGCGAGTTCGACCTTTTAAATAATCGAGCGTTAACTCGTTACTTACTATCTCGAAAGAAGCACTGTGAGGTTAAGTGAAATGGAAATGAAATGGGGGTGATATTGAGCATAACTCAGAAACATTTGGAGCAATGTCAGAGAAGTTTCTAAGGTACAGGACATATGATTTGTACAAAAATACCGTAGGATAACAACTTCCCTCTAGCACTAAGGATGGTTGTACATGAGAAGACGTGCATAAAAATGTACGAAAACGACCTGTTGGTATTCGTTCTCCGTATTTAGTTGACTTTGAATACATTTAAAAATATGAAGTGCTGTTTGTCTCTTGTTTATGCTGTTGAGTGTGTCAGGTCGCGAGAATGAGAACTGCATCGAGCCAATAATTTTGTCAACGTGTTGCCGGACCTAAGGTCAAACCGCACGACTGAGTAAAATACATAATTTAACATCCTTTCTGTAATCGTATGGCGTAAAACAGCAGAGAATCAAAGTCGTGAGCAATATATGTCATACACGCATGTGTTCTACATCGGCTTAATGCGAATTTGGTACACACATTATTTACTATCTGGAAAGATATGCTGTGAGGGTAAAATCAGCCAATTTACCACTGGAGTGTGGGATGGGTTGATAATGTGGTGATTGACAGAGAAGGAGAGGACAGAGAGAGGGGGTGAGAAGATGGACAGACAGAGATGAGGAGAGGAGATAGACAGAAAGAGGTCTAGGAAAAGGTGGGCGGAGAGTGGGGGGAGAAGGACGTGGAGTAATGGAATACTTAAGTATATAAATAGCCAAAAACACTGGGCTTCTTATACACATAAAAACTAACCTTTTACTCAATGCTTTGCCCCTGTACATGTATGGCATATCTACTGCTCACATCCATACCGCCTCCCTCTCTCTTTACATCTCTTTCTATTCCCATCTCTCCATCCCTCCTCCCAACTATCTCTTTCGATCCCTCCTATTGTCTCTGTACATATTTTCCTTCCTCATCTACTTCACCCTTTCCCTGACCATCTCTTCCTGCCTCTCTGTTTGTACATCTCCTTAACCCCTTCTCTCCGTCCTACTCCCTCCTCTCTCTGTCCATCTGCACCTATCCCTCTCTCAGTGCATCTTCTCTTCCCCTTTTTCTTTTCCATCTGCCCATTACGCTTCTTCAATTTCCACCTGCCTAATAGCCCATCTTCCTTCTCTGTCTCTGACCATCTCCTCCTCCTCCCCCCCTTCTCTCTCCACTTCTGCCTCCTCTCTCTGCCCCTTTCCTCATCACCTCTTTCTGTATATCTCCTCCCCCTCTCTGTCCACCCGCTCCTCCTTCCTCTCAGTGTTCATCTCCACCTGCCCCCTCTCTCTGTCCATCTCTTCCTCCCCATTTTCTCTGCCCATCACCTACCACCCATCTCTGCCTATTTGTCCCTTCTTTCCCTCTCTCCATGTCTTCCTGCCCTCTCTGTCTGTCCATCTCCCTTTTCATGGTCTCTCTGTCCACCTTCTCCGCTACCTCTGTCCATCTTCTACTCCTCTATCAATTCACCTCCACCACCACTCTCTTTCTGTCCATCTAGTCCCTCCCCCCCGTCTCTCTGTCTATCTCCTGCTCCTCCCTCTATTTGTCAATTCCCTCCTCCCTCCTTTCTTAGTCTGTCTCATTCTCACTATCTCCTCCTGCTACTTGTTATCCATGCATCATATACTCCCTGCAATGC
Organism: Schistocerca nitens; assembly: GCF_023898315.1. Classification (NCBI taxonomy): domain Eukaryota; kingdom Metazoa; phylum Arthropoda; class Insecta; order Orthoptera; family Acrididae; genus Schistocerca; species Schistocerca nitens. Next base: position 923,861,430 of record NC_064616.1, read on the forward strand.
AATCTGATTTTATCCACACGACATGCATGATGTGCAGGGTAATCTATATATCAGGCATTAACAACATTTTTATCAAATCCATCTCCATCCCAATAGGATCTCAGTGGTACTAACACTGATCTTTCCTGATATTATATATAGTATACATACCAAACGTACTTGAAATCGGACCAGTGGTTAAGTAAAACATGTAGAACATTCATAAATACTCACACACATCTTCTTGTAAACCACTGGGTCGAGTTCAACCCAACTTGGTACACATAAGACATATTGTCTGGAAAGAAATAATGTGGGGTAAGAACAAACTAGCTTCCATTGTGGCAGGAGTGATGAAAGAGGTGGACAGAGAGAGCAGGGAGAAAGAGTTGGACAGAGAGAGGACTGATGAGATGGACAGAGAGAATGGAGAGCAGGAGATTGACATAGAATGATGAAAGAGGTGGACAGAGAGAGCAGGGAGAGGGAGTTGGACAGAGAGAGGGCTGATGAGATGGACAGAGAGAGTGGAGAGCAGGAGATGGACATAGAGAACATGGAAAAGAAAATGGACTGAGAGGGGAGAGGAGGAGGAGTTGGGCAGATATAGAGGAAGAAGGTAGGGATAAAAAAAGAGGGATGAGATAGACAGAAAAAGGAAAGAGCAGGAGATGGACAGAGAGTGGGGGAAGAAATGGATAGATATAGAGAGAAAGAGGAGGAGGAGATGGATATAAATAGGGGGGTAGGAGAAAATAAACAGTGGGGGGGGGGATGGGAGGTGAGTTGATGGGTAGAGAGAAAGAGGGAGATGAAGAGAGAGAATGGAGAGAAAGAGATAGTCATGTTGAGGAGGGAGGGAGAGATGGACAGATAGAGTGGGGAGGAGGAGATGGTTAGAATGAGGGTGTGGAAAGTATGGACAGAGAGGGGAGGAGCAGGAGCAGAGAGAGGGGGGAGAAGGGGATAGAAAAAGGTAGGGAAGAGTAGGAGGAGATGGACAAAGATGGATAGGGACAAGAGATGAACAGATGAATTGGTGGGGAGACTGACGGTTGGAGGGGGAGATGGAGATTGACAGAGGGAGGTGAGGAGAAGATGGACAAAGAGAGTGGGGAGGAAGAGAGGGACAGAAAGAGTGGTAGAAGGCGATGTTCAGAGAGAGGGTGTAGGAGGAGATGGACAGAGAGAGGGAGATGAGGAGACGTGTGCAATATACACTGCTGGCCACCGTAAATGCAACACCAAGAAAGACAAGAGGTAGCACAACAAAATTTATTTTGTAGATAACATGTTGATCAAGTATCAAATGATTACGTTTACAGACGTCTGTGACATGTGGTTCCTGCCAGAATCAGTAGCCAGAGTAGCCGCCATTGTTGGAGATCACTGCTGCCACACGTCTCGGCATTGAGTCAAAGAGACGTTGGATGTGTTCCTGGGGTACAGCAGCCCAAGAAGCTTCCACACGTTGCCAAAGATCATCTGGTGTGGCAGCTGGGGATGTAATCTGGGTCACTCGTTGAGCAACCATGGACCACATGTTTTCTATCGGCGAAAGATCTGGAGAGCGAGCCGGCCAGGGAAGCAATTCAATCTGGTTATTGACGAGGAACCTTTGGACAATGCGTGCCACGTGTGGTCGCGCATTATCCTGTTGAAATATGGCTGTGGCCGAGCCCTGAAGGTAAGGAAGGACAACTGGCTCCAGCACCTCCGATATGTAGCGCCGGCTATTTAAAGTACCGGCAATGCGTACTAGAGGCGTGCGAGAGTAATATCCAATACCGCCCCATACCATAATACGCGGTGCAAGACCAGTGTGGCGGTGCATAATGCAGCTGTCCAGCATCCTCTCTCCACGGTGTCTCCACACTCGAATCCGACCATCGTGGTGCTGCAGACAGAAGCGTGCCTTGTCAGTAAAGACAACGTCATTCCATTCTGCCGTCCACATCCGTCTGTCATCACACCATTGGCGACGGAGACGTCTGCGGTTCTGCGTCAATGGTAGACGAAGCAATGGACGTCTTGCGGACAGACCACTCTGCTGTAAGCGGCGTCGAATGGTACGCGCAGACACTGGATGATGCGTTACAGACGCAATGTGCTGTGCTATGGTTCGGGATGTCACTGAGCGATCCGTCACTGCCATGCGCAGAATCAGCACGTGCAGTGTTGCACCGAGGTGAATGCGATCGACCACGTCGGTCCGTCGTACCCTCCTGCATCCAACGGTCACATATCCGCATTACAGTTGTTTGGTTTCGTCCAACACGACTAGCGATTTCTCTGTATGATAATCCACAATCTCGGTAAGCCACTATCCTTCCTCTGTCGAACTCGGATACTTGATCAGACAATGTTCGCTGTTGTCTACGAGGAATAACTGATCGTCTTGTGAAACAACCACAAGGTAAACACACGTGCCGAACGTACACTCGTCGAAATCGCCAAGCCTTAAATGGCGCTATGAGGTGGCGCCACAGGCGCGCGTGATGTGCGTCTGCGCTGAAATTCTAATCAGTTGCATATCTCATCGCTGCAAACCCATGGTGTAAATTTCACTTGATTCGGATGCTTCCTTCAGGGTGTTGCATTTACGGTGGCCAGCAGTGTATGTGACTTAACGTGTACGTGGAGAAAGTCAAGAGTGAAGAGGTAATATTTTATAAAAAAGTGACTTTATTTATACATTGGAGTTTGAGAATATTTCCCAGATAAGCACAGTGTGAGACGCATGACGCACCTTTTGCGACACATTTAGCTCTCTGTTCTATTTCAAATATCGACGGTTACCGAATATCGGGATAAGAATAGCAGTGGGACGCGTGTTCACTTCTGAGAATCCGTGACAACTGTCCCCGTTTCTTGACCGACGGATCAGTTTCGCAGTTCCTGCAGAGTTCTGTTGCGAGATGATGTGATGGCGAAATGTCGCTTTAGTACGGACAGCTTATCTTTCATAGTGGATAACACGAACTGTCGGTAGGAAAAAGATCCCTGTTTCTTAATCCCTCATATTTTGAATAAAGTTAGTGTTTTTGGTTTAATGATGTTTTAACTTCATTCATAATAATTTTTAGGAATTTGTCTGGCCCAATTTGAATAACAGTAACACTGATGTTCAACAAATTTTTCAGTTGTTTTGAACTTTCGTACTGCCTGTGGAAGAAATGTCTAAAATACCGATTCATCCTTATGTGAGACATCGAATAATCTACACATTATTCCTTCAAATGTACTGTACTGATCTAAATAATAAATTATATGAGCGACATACCTCGTCGTATTAGAAGCCATCTTACGCTTTGCTATGAAATGGCTATGAAATTAATTAGATGATGTTACAACAAACTGTAAAATGGTTACCTTCTCTGGCGAGTAGTCAAACAGTCACTTTTATTTTGTCACTTCTGTATTAAAAAAGAATACACAAAAATTTTAATTTACTTATTCCTAGTTTAATTCATTTTCAGAAGAGCAAAACAGCTCATAGTACACAGTATATGTTCAGATAGTGCGAGATTGAAACAGGACCAAATGTAACCCATTTTTAAAGGGTGTCAAAATATTCTACGACAGTTTAAAGTTCCATCAGCAACAACAAACATAGAATTATAAGCGTGTCTACGTAATTAGTATCAATGTTAAAAATGTACATACTAACAGTAATATTCATTCCTTTTGCTGTACCGCCCGCAAATGGGACAGAATACAATAGTAATCATCTATAGAACGACCAGATGCCAAGTGGAACTTCACCTTTTTAACCACGTTTCCTAAAAAGAATAATTGACAAAACAGTGTCACATTATCCTACTAAAAATTTATCACTAAAGAGCAAATAGTGCGTATTTGCATTTGTTCGTTTTTGAAGGGTAATAATATTTAAAAATGATCCGAACTGTGAATCTATCAATGGACGCTTCTGCGTATCCGCTATACTAGCCCAACCAACCTGGCTGCATCCAGAGACTTTTACTACACTTGTTGAAAAATACTAAAATGTTTCTCCAGCTTAGATAATTTTCTTTGCAATGATCTACATCTAAAAATAGTTTGTGTTCCCTACACCATGCGAATAATTTTCACCTCTTGCCTTCTGACGCCTCTACTACTTACATCCTCCATGTAGATGTCATGAACATAAACAGCCCTGCAACACCACCTGTCTTACAGGCTGCGTCGTGGAGTACTGAAGTACTGATTGGGGTTTGCCTTCCAAGAATTTCTTGATTACGTTTAAAAATTGTAACGATTCGTGTGTGTAGACAGCGAACTGTGTTCCATAAGATGCGTGATTTCTAAAGCCGTACCACATCGTAAGGAAAACAATTACAATAGGCGATAGAATATACTCATTTGTGTGTGATCTATGTCTATAATTGTGGAGTGGTATTTTCTGCCACTCTCCCTTCTAGATCCTTCACCCACATCCAGTAAGGAATGAGAAAGAAACCAATAACGGTTTTTGGAGTAAGAAAAAGAATTGGAATTTACCTGGATTACATGAAATAAACCAGAGACGTGCACTATCAACCACTTCATTATGACCAGCTTCACGTAACCACACTGACAGGTGTATACGACGTACGACGGGCTGCAAGTGATTTGCTTGGGTGCTCATATCAGTCTCCGAGTGTTAAGAGATGCAGTACTTGTCACATCTGTTGGAGAGATCGTTGGAGAAGATTCTCACAGCGAACATGACAACTCCGATAGTTGACTAAGCGTTCATTCGTATTATATTCTGGAGTTAGGGAATCTATTACTGTTTTGAGCTTTGATTGTTCTCTTCCAAGTTATTTGCGAACCGTTGTAGCCCTGCAACAAAGAAAACTGATTCGCTGAATCATTACATGTATTACCGAGTTTTCTGCACATTTAGCCTTATTGTCACATTACTGTTTCTCGACTCCTTTCATTTTCTATTTGGAACAGGTCTGACCATGGCAGTAAGCCAAAATACGTAATGTGAGTTATATATGAGATGAAAACGGACATTTATAAATAATGTGCCAAATATGGTTGTAGACTCGTTCGTTTTCAGAGGGTAAATACGTAATTACACTGCTCTGCAACACTTGCCAGAGGGCCGGCCGGGATGGCCGAGCGGTTCTAGGCGCTACAGTCTGGAACCGCGCGACCGCTACGGTCGCAGGTTCGAATCCTGCCTCGGGCATGGATGTGTGTGACATCCTTAGGTTAGTTAGGTTTAAGTATTTCTAAGTTCTAGGCGACTGATGACCTCAGAAGTTAAATCCCATAGTGCTCAAAGCCATTTGAACCATTTGAACTTGCCAGAGGTCTCCCAGTCGTGCACAGAAATTTGTGTGTCGCATGACGTGAGGACAGCATCCCCGCAACGCAGGGCAGATGGCAGATGAAGGAACGGCGAAAAGTGTGTGTGTCGGTCACCGAGTAATTACGGTGCACTGTGGTGTTCTTCTTCACAACATGGGCAGGAGACAACATCTGGATGACTTCAAAGGGGGAGTAATCAGGAGGAAACTAGAAGAACGAAGAAGTGTGACGAGTGTAGCCCAGGAGTTTGATATCGCTCACAGCAATGTTTCACGTGCATGGTGAGCGTTCCGAACCACAGGCGCTGCGCCCGAAGGGGAGGAGGTGGTCGCAACTGTCTACTACAGCAGCAGCTGACTGCTGTGTTGTGCAACACACAAGAAGGGACCATGCCAAACAGCGAGTGTAATTGCAACCATAGTTAACAGGACTTCAAAGCACGCAATCTCCCGCTCCACAGTAGCACGGCAACTGCATAGGGGTGGGCTCTTTGCACGGTAACTAGCTCGCTCAGTCCGTTGACCTCTACACATCGGCGGTGCCGTCTGCGATGGTGCCAAGAACGTAGTGACGGGACTAACGAGGAGTGGAGTCGCGCGCTCGTTACGGACGACGGCAGATTCAGTCCGAGTAGTGATCATACGATGCGATGTGATAACACATAATGCACCCCTCAACTTTGCCGGACATGATCATTTTGGTGCTGTGGTGTGGAAGGCATAATGTTGCACGCACGTACTGACCTCCAAATCTCTGAACGCGATACAATAACCAGTTAACGTTATTGTGAAACTGTACTCTTTCCTCATTTGGGTTATTTCAGAGATGTATTCGGCCCTAACCTTATTTTTATGAATGACCGTGCGAGACCACATCGAATAGAGCAGGTGGAGGAGCTCTTGGAAAGACAGGATATTCGGCGAATGGACTGGCCTGCCTGTTCCTCTGACTTACATGCCATCGATCACGTGGGAGACGTACTGCTGCATGTACATATGCGCCAACGACCACCCAGCAGTTGTGAACCTCTCTGGTCGGGGAATGGCGCGCCCAACCACACGAACCTCTTTCAAACCTTTTGGCCAGCATCGCAGCACATTGAAGTGCACATATTCCTGTCTGTGGTGATCACACACCCTATGAAGAACCACGTCCCACCTTTTTTATAGTCTAGGGGTCAGTCATAAATCGTGGTGCCTTTAGTGTATTTATTGTCTTTTGATAGAAGTACGATTTCTGTTTGTCTCGTTGCGTATTTTTTCAGTTATTTTCTACACTACTCTGTAGGAGTTTTGCTGCATATCTTCCTAGTCTCATCTATCTATGTTACTTGGTAATGACAAATCACTCTAAAGTAACTTTCGTCATTAAATTTTGTGCTAATAGCTATTTGTGGGTCAAAAGGCATTTTAAATGTCATTGTTATTGGATAAAGCCAGTTTCAAAAACGAAAGGAAAGATTGAAATTTTAAACTAAGCCCCACAAAGTTCATATGACATAAATTTGAATTAATACACTATCAGGAATTATGAAGGCAGTCTTTCCTCTGTCAGCCTAGTCAAATTCGATTCTCCAGGAGCCTGTCTGTATATCCATAAATGAGAAATACTTCGATCCGTTCATACAGTCTAGGTTGTCATCAGTGTGCAGCGATGGGCAGACATCTTTCTTCGTGATTTCGTTCAGTTGTTCTGTCGACGCAGAAAAGTCATTTGCCATCGTTCTCTTTCACGAGGACCGCAGAGGAGGGCCAGTGCGTCTCTGAAGGATAAATGATGTCATCTTGAGGATGTTGTCCACTTCCCTCCGGATTATCCGTCATTTAGTTGTATGAGCGCGGGCTAATTGGTGGATGATCCACAGTGTTGATACGGTGTTTTACCATGGGCCACTTGGTCTGTCTTTTCTCAACTCCGGATTTCAGAGCATTCGAAAATTGTCGCAGAACATCTAACCCTCGCCGAGGACGTTCCTCGGTCAGGATAGATCTTATTGACAAATCGATAGTAGCTCCCACTACTGCGTTACCTGCAGCGGTAGCGGCTCACGATTCTTCGTAAGTGACACTAAGACGTCCTTCCTGGTTCGACTGTCACTATACATACATCTTCAGGAATGAGATCCATACAGTGCCGACTTGGCTCCATCCGATTTTTTTTGTCTGGCATTGTCGTGCTGAGGGAGAGGGTGCTCCATGTGTGGCGATTTTTTTTGTCTGGCGTTGTCGTGCTGAGGGAGAGGGTGCTCCATGTGTGGACGATACTGTTGTTGTAGAATGTCTGAACTTGTTGACGGAGCCACAATCTCACCTCTGATTGCACCGTTTTATCACTATCGAAGAAATCACCCCGACAATATGATCTCTCGTTGGGAGAAGTGTGTTCGTCAACGAGGTGATTATTCTGAGAAATAAATATGCAGGCATGAAGCACAAAGATGTAGAATTAAAAAAAAATTGTTTTATTTAAAACACCTTAAGAGTTCTCACATGAAAAATTCGGAGGCATTTTTTTGGCACACTCTCGTACATTTCTTTCGAGTAGCTTCTCAGCACTTCGGTGAGACCCCTGTCAGTTCCCTGTCAGTTCTCCCATGACGGATAAAATCCTGGCAGTATCAATAAGGAGAAGGAAGAAAGGACGGAAGATCAGAGTTCATTGCCTTGTCGATGTCGATATCATTAGGGGCGTAGAACAAGCTCGTAATTGGCAAGCATAGAGAATGAAATCGGCATGATCTTTCTCAACGGAAAGCAAAGGTAGACGTCGTAAGATACTCTTGGCTGGAAGACCCCGAGGTGTAGGCTGATCCACCTAATTGGAAACGGTTTTCCTCCTCTGCGGACAGTGATTCCTCTCCTCGCGATGTGAGAGAATTGTTCCTCACGTGAGTGCAGGTGACGAATGGATGTATGTCTGGTGAGATGTCATGTTTGTGTTGTACGATGATACGAGATGTTGCCACATAGCCTACTCCTCTCGAACAAAGCAAATGGGGCTTCCGACTTTAACCTTCCCATCCGACCATCACCATCAAAATACTTTCACTCGATGAGGCACTGCAAAGAAATTCGGAATGCGATGTAGGGACTGGTGCATTTTCGAAACAATGCCCCGTAGAAGCTCCCGCGATTCAAACGACGCCTCACAGGCGTGTGTTAGCATCCTCGGCAACAGAAGCGGATTTATAAAAGAAGCTATCGCTCCATTCGCCTTAACCGAGTAGGGGTAACGATAGGGAGTCGCCATTCTTCTGACTGTTGCACACCATGATTTCCCTTTTTCTGCCTACCACTTCATCTCAGAGTAGCACTTGCACTATACGTCCTCAGTTATTTGTTGGGTGTATTCCAGTCTCTGTCATCCCCTACAGTTTTTACCTTCTACAGCTTCCTGTAGTACCATTAGAGTTTTTTCTGACGTCTCAACGTACGTCGTATCACCCTGTCCCTTCTTGTAAAAGTTTTTGTTATGTTGCTTCTAAAAAATGGTTCAAATGGCTCTGAGCACTATGGGACTCAACTGCTGAGGTCATTAGTCCCCTAGAACTTAGAACTAGTTAAACCTAACTAACCTAAGGACGTCACACACATCCATGCCCGAGGCAGGATTCGAACCTGCGACCGTAGCGGTCTCGCGGTTCCAGACTGCAGCGCCAGAACCGCGCGGCCACTTCGGCCGGCTGTGTTGCTTCTTTCATAGGTTCTGCGGAGAAGTATTTTATCAGTCCATCTAATTTTCAATGTCCTTCTATAGCACCACATTCTCCTCTTTTCCATTTTTTCTACAGTCCAAGATTCGCTTCCATTCAATGCTGTGCTCCAACCGTACTTTCTTAGAAATTTCTTTTTCGGATTAAGGCCGATGTTTGATGCTAGTAAACTACAGCATGGCAGGAATGTCCTCCTTGCCTGTGCGAATTTGCTTTTTGTGACCCCTTTGCCTGCTTCGTCCGTCATCTGTTACTTTGCTTCCAATGCAGCAGAATTCCTTAACGTTGACTACTTCATAGTCCCCCAATTTGATGTTAAGTTTATCGCTAATGTCATTTCTGCTACTCCTCATTACTATAGCCTTGCTTCAGTTTACTCTCAATCCATATTCTGTGCTAGTTAAACTGTTCATTCCATTTAACACGTCCTGTAATTCTTCTTGACTTTCATTAAGAATAGCAATGCCATCAACGAATCTTAGCATTGATAACGTTTCAGTGTGACATTTAATCCCACTATTAAAGTTTTCTTTTATTTCCGTCATTGTTTCTTCGACGTATAGATAGAACAGTAAGGTCGAAAAGCTACATACCTCTCTTACATCCTCTTTAATCCAAGAACATTTTCCTTGATCTTCTTTCCTTATTTTTCTCTCTTGGTTCTTGTACACATTGCTTATTATTCTTCTGTCCCTACAGCTGAATACTATCGTTCTGAGAATTTCGGAAACCTTGCGCCGTTTTACATTGTCGAACACTTTCTCCAAATCGACAAATGCTGGAAACTTGTCTTGATTCTTCTTAAGTGTTGTTTCTAATGTCAATCGCAACGTCAGAACTGCTTCTACCAAACTGATCTAGCAGATCCTCAGTTTACTTTTCCGCTACAGGTGTCACTACCGGTGTTATTTTCAAAATAAGGTCTCGTATGGCAGTCAATCCCTCTGACCGATCACCTATAGCGATGAACTCTGTTTCCAGGGTGAAGGTCGAAATAAAATGTTTTAGTGTAGCTTACCGCCTACGAAAACACGGTTACAGTACCAACCGGGAACTTTATCAAGTAAAATTGTACGTAGAAAGTATTTCAGATCATTCTGAAAAAATATCATGCGATCTAAAATTGCAGGTTTAACAATCAGTTACATCCCATACTTCATAGTTTCGAAACGAAATTCTGAAGGGAGGAATTTTTCCCACCACTGCAGCTGCATCAGGTGAGTTGGTGCAGCGGTTCGACGCCCCATCCTGCCATCCTGAACTAGGTTTTCAGTAACAACCCTTAATGACTTCAAGGGAAAGCCCATAAGTTTGAGCTTGCGCTGCGGTTCTGAGAATATTATCGCTGAGGGAACCTTAAACTCTCACCTGCCTTCCTTCTGCACCTCTTGCGCCTCGTAAGTGTTGTTTTAGTTTCAGAGACTACGGTTTGTTTGTCGGTTGTTTCGCTCGCCACTACTTTGTGACAATGACACTTTTCAGTTTGATTTCCTCACGAGTCTCAGTTTATATAAGATCACCATTACAATACGCACGTGACATACTTTCAGAGCAACTTTTCCTTTACGTATTGATTTGCAGAAAAACGATCACCGTTTTCCAATTAAACTGGAACAAGAAGTATTGTCAACACGTTAAATACAGTCTACATATACAGGGTGATTATAATTAAAGTTAAACTTTCAAACCGTTGTAGAAATAACATCACTGGCCAGAATGACTTCAAATTGCAATGGAATATTATCGGAGAAGGGGGAAAACGTATGGCAGAAGAAAAATAAATAGTTACAAAATGTAGCAATAGATGGCTCTGTTAGCATAATTTAATAGTGGTCGACTACAAATGACAAATGAATCATACAACAATGCCTAAGGTGTAGTTTTGACGTTAAATAAACTGTACCAGTCAGTGTGCATGGGTGTACTGGTGTGATACTGTTAGTTACAAAAGACCAACCACCACGACAAGGTGATATCACATCGGATGGGAAAAATCGGTTTTTAACTGTCCTGAGGCCAAAAACCGCATAAAAGGCATCAATCAAAATCAAATCGGATTATTAATTTCCCTCTGAATGGCGTAAAACACGTTCAATATGCTGCCCACCGTTTCCTGCAACAAATTGGTGTCGAGATCAGCATGTTCCGCAATTGATCGAAGTGTGTCCGGGGTCACGTTCAGAATGTGTTGCGCAATGTGTGCCTTCAGTGCAGGTAAGTTTGCAATCGGAACACTGAGCACAACATCTTTCAGATAGCCCCACAGCCAGAAGTAACGCGGATGAAGATCACGTGATCGGGACGGCTAGGCTACATGGAAATGGCGGCTGATAATTCTAGCATATCCGAAATGGCGCTACAGCAGCTGCTTAACTGGATTTTCAATGTACGGAGGTGCGCCGTCTTCCACGAAAATGATCCCATCCACACTGATGGAGAGATGGAATGGTGATTGCGCAAAAGACACTCATAGCGTTTACCAGTGACGGTACAGGTAACAGGACCGGAAGCACCCGTCTCTTCGAAAAAATATGGCTCTATGATAAATGATGCCGTAAACCCGCACCACACAGTGACCTCTTCAGGATGAAGTGGTACTGGTTGATTTGCGTGTGGATTTTCCGTTGCCAATATTCGACAATTCTGTGTATTGACATATCCTGTCAGATGGAAGTGGGCTTCGTCTGTCCACAGAATCTTCCACGGCCAATCGTTGTCCACTTACATGCGAGCAGGAAGCAACTCGTGCATCTGGGTAATTTTGATTGGATAGCAAAGAAGGATGTTTCGTAGAATTTTACGCACTGCGCTCACGGGTATGTCCAATTTTCGGGCAATTCTCCGTGCACTACACATTTGCACACCACCACTCGTCTCCTCCTGCATTGCTGTGGCCACTGCTTCCACTGACATCGAATCAATTCGTTTCCTCCCTCTACCAGGTGGCATACCAAAAGAACTCGTCTTTTCCAATCCCCGAATCATTTTCTCTAGACCCACGTCAGTCATCGGACCAACGCCTTTTTTCAAACCCTTCAGTGTCCGGAACTTCTGCAGAGCGTCGTGTGCACAATCGTCATTCTAGTAATGCAGCTTTACAAATAGAGCGCGATCCTGCATTGAAACGGTCGTGGCGAACGTCGCAGACGCGAGAGGAGGAAAAGCCGCTTACCCGGCGTGTTTATACCAACTTCAATGGGTCGTGCGCATGACAGGTGTTTTCATTTACGTATTCTGACACATACAGCGCCATCTATTGATCAATTTTTACAGATTAGATTAGATTAGATTAGATTAATACTAGTTCCATGGATCATGAATACGATATTTCGTAATGATTTGGAACGAGTCAAATTTTCCAATACATGACATAATTAAGTTAATTTAACAACATACTTAAGTTAATATAACAACTTTTTTGTGTTTATTTATTTATTTTTTATTTTTTATTTTTTAAATATTTTTTTGTTTTTTTTTCTTTTTTTCTTAATTTATATCTAAAAATTCCTCTATGGAGTAGAAGGAGTTGTCATTCAGAAATTCTTTTAATTTCTTCTTAAATACTTGTTGGTTATCTGTCAGACTTTTGATACTATTTGGTAAGTGACCAAAGACTTTAGTGCCAGTATAATTCACCCCTTTCTGTGCCAAAGTTAGATTTAATCTTGAATAGTGAAGATCATCCTTTCTCCTAGTATTGTAGTTATGCACTATTCTTTTTCTTCTGCCATACGTTTTCCCCCTTCTCCGATAATATTCCGTTGCAATTTGTTGTCATTCTGACCAGTGGTGTTATTTCTACAGTGTTTCGAAAGTTTAGCTTCAATTATAATCACCCTATACATCAACACTCACCAAGAGTGTGATGGACGACAATTCTGATACCACTATTTCTTCCGCTCTTTTCTATTCAATTCACGAATGGCACTCCGGAAGAATAACTGTTGGTACAGCTCAGGAAGGGCTCCAATTTCTTTTCTCATCGTTATTTCAAGGTATATGTGAGTCGAAGTAATATGTTACCTGACTCTTGTGGGAACTTATGCTATCAATACTTCAACTCCAATCTCTTCGTGATGCTGTACGCTTCTTTTGTAGCGTCTGCTACCAGAGGATCTTCACAACGCTCTCGCGCCGAGTAAACGATCCCGTGAAGAAATACGCTGCTCTACGTTGGATCTTCTCTCTCTCTCTCTCTCTCTCTCTCTCTCTCTCTCTCTCTCTGTCTGTCGTCTATTAAACCGACATTGTGAAGGTCCCACACTGATGAACGAAACTCGAAGAGTCGTTGGAATGAGTGGTTTGTAAGGCTTTCCATAGATGAATTTCCTTAAGATTCCCCCAGTGGATCTCAAGCTGGCATCTGCTTTCCCTGCTATTTGTTTTATGTGGTCTTTCCACTTTAGATGACTCCGGATGGTTTCTCCTAGCTGTTTTAAGTTAGTTATTGTTTGTGATTGATTTGTCGCCAGTAGCCTAATGGAACAGTAGTGGATCTCTTCACCTATTTATGATGCGCAAGACACAATCTTGCACCACACAGGCTCCAAAGTTATCTGCTAGATCATTAATATAAACGGTAAATAGTAACGGTCCTTTAACACTCCATTGTGGTACTCCCAAAATTACCTTCACATTTGACGTTTTTGTTCCATTGAGAATTACGCGTTGATTTCCCTCTCCAAGGAAGTCCTGTTCCTACATTCGTAGGCTCATGTTTTTCCATTAAGCCACAGTGCGGAATTGTATCGAATGCCATTCTGAAGTCAGAGAACGCGGCATCAATCTGAACACCTTTGTCTGCGGCGCCCTGGGTCTCATGGTCTAATAGAGCGACCTGAGTTTCGCAAGAATACAGGCGGAATACGTGCTGTTTGTCAGAGAGGAAATCTTCGTTCTCCGAAAGCGTCATAATGCATGTGCATAAAAACGCGTTCTATAAGTCTACAACAGATTAACGTCAGTGATGTTGTTGTTGTTGTTGTTGTTGTTGTTTTAGTCTTCAGTCCTGAAACTGGTTTGATGCAGCTCTCCATGCTACTCTATCCTGTGCAAGCTGCTTTATCTCCCAGTACGTACTGCAGCCTACATCCTTCTGAATCTGATTAGTGTATTCATCTCTTTGTCTCCCTCTACGATTTTTACCCTGCACGCTGCCCTCCAATGCTAAATCTGTGATCCCTTGATGCCTCAGAACATGTCCTACCAACCGATCCCTTCTTGTCAAGTTGTGCCACAAACTCCTCTTCTCCCCAATTCTATTCAATAACTCCTCATTAGTTATGTGATCTACCTATCTAATCTTCAGCATTCTTCTGTAGCACCACATTTAGAAAGCTTCTATTCTCTTCTTGTCCAAACTATTTATCGTCCATGTTTCACTTCCATACATGGCTACAGTCCATACAAAAACTTTCAGAAACGACTTCCTGACACTTAAATCTCTACCCGATGTTAACAAATTTCTCTTCTTCAAAAACGCTTTCCTTGCCATTGCCAGTCTACATTTTATATCTTTTCTACTTCAACCATCATCAGTTATTTTTCTCCCCAAATAGCAAAACTCCTTTACTACTTTAAGTGTCTCCATTTCCTAATCTAATTCTCTCAGCATCACCCGACTTAATTCGACTACATTACATTATCCTCGTCAGTGATATAGCCCTATAATTATGCGCGTCTGTCCGACGACGTTTTATGCAAACATTAATACCTCACCATTTTTCCAATCACTAGGTACCATCCTTCTTTGCGCCAGTGACCCACGATAAATTTCTGATATCGGAGCAATTTCTTTCGCACAACTGCTTGGTCCATTCCGCGGTCGCTTATCTCAGTATCTGCCATTTCGGGATTCACGCAATGACTAAAAGGGGGAACCGAATTACGGTCTTCCGCAGTGAAACAAATTCGGAACACCGAATTCAGTATTTCGACCTTCTTTGTGTCATCTTCCGTTTCGGTGCTAGTCTGTAGCAGTTAGTCCCATTTCCAACGACCAAAATCGGCAGGTTGGTAGACGCGCAGAGACGGAAGAAATGGTTCAAATGGCTCTGAGCACTATGGGACTTAACATCTATGGTCATCAGTCCCCTAGAACTTACAACTACTTAAACCTAACTAACCTAAGGACAGCACACAACACCCAGTCATCACGAGGCAGAGAAAATCCCTGACCCCGCCGGGAATCGAACCCGGGAACCCGGGCGTGAGAGACGGAAGCAGTGCACAACAGGCTGCACTACGGGACACATCGATCTCGGCGGAGGTCGGCCGTGTTTGCCGTACAGGTGGCGCGATAAAAGTCACGCCAGCCTTCAGCCGCCAGCCGCCAGCCGCCAGCCGCCAGCCGTCGCACTGATCGTAGGTGTGGAATAACGAGTCGCGCCGCGCCGCCTTCGATCGCTGCGAAACGCTGTGTCGCTACTGCCATTACCGCCTAGGCTATCGATTCAGCGCCACAGCAAAAATGCTTATCGTGCTAGTATAACACGTATCAGGTCGTCGTTAGGAAACTACCCGCGCGCCATAAAAGTAGCTTTAGTTAACGGAGACATATGTAATCGTTGTCTGCCTATAAACGAGTACATTTGCTACGGTATGTCAATATATGCCACATGCCTGGGAAGAAAAATAACTGAAATGAGGCGAGTCAACTACTGCGTATGAGGAACCGCTTAAATGTAGAAAAGTTCAATAGTTAATCGAATGAACTGATATTTAAATAGTAAAGTGTGTCCCATATCCATGATGAGAGATATCGAGAAAAATCAGGTAGTCTCAATAACATTTAAGTTGATTATTGATTGAAATCATTCCTCATATGACTGTTAAAATAGTTTTATTTCGACTGAAATTTCGAACTTGATCATTGTCAAGCATTCTGCGAGTAAACAAACACTAAAAGTACGCTAGAGTTAAGAAACAGACTTTTAAACCTTTCCATCCCAGCGCGTCCATTTGGACCCATTAGAGGTTTTAGATATTTCCGCAATATCCACGAAATCCCACTGGTTCCACATGGCACCACTGCGTTCTGATGTGTGAACTAGATCAGTAGATGACAGCACCAACAGGATAATGAGTTTATAATTTATAAAAAACAGCTACCAGCCACATGTATGGTTTAAAAAGGTTTATTATCTTTTTAAACCTTTTTAAACCATACATGTGGCTGGTAGCTGTTTTTTATAAATTATAAACCTTTAGTACAACAGCCACGTTTCTCAACACGTCGACTTCCGACAAAATAGGATAATGAGTATTGGGTCCATATGGACCCATTAGAAAAAAGCCTGCATTAA
Organism: Schistocerca nitens; assembly: GCF_023898315.1. Taxonomy (NCBI): domain Eukaryota; kingdom Metazoa; phylum Arthropoda; class Insecta; order Orthoptera; family Acrididae; genus Schistocerca; species Schistocerca nitens. The sequence goes on from NC_064616.1 coordinate 923,877,732, forward strand.
TTCAAAACAAAAATTGAAATGATGTTTCATATTGTATGTTGCTAGAAGATCTTAAAAGTCAAAAATAGTAATTTAAATTTTTTCTGATTAACATAAAATATCGGCTGGAACGGGTTAAAACTAAATACGTAAGATTACTTCAGGCGCACTCTAGAGAGTTATTTTACAACATGCTGAGACATAGTTCCCACCAGTCTGAAGCCAAGTGCATGCACTGGCATGACTCTACCCACTGTTCCCGTGTGATCACACGCACACTTCTGTGTACCTTGTGGATGTGCTTTTGCTAGATGATTGCTGTTATCGTATGAACTACATGGCGTGTGATTACAAACGAGGAATGACTTCATCCAGTAATTACACTAAGGCCGTGGATCCGGCCCTCATCAAAAAAGTTCTACGTTAATTCGATGTAGATTCGTCACTGGATTGACAGTTCCAAATTTCCTTTCATTTAAATCTGGATGTGCTCACGGGGCGAAATTACTTGATTCACTCGCAACACACATCTCGTTACTGTCATAAAAAACTGCTCAATATTGCTGCGATTCGATGAGAAATTAAGTTATTTTCGTTTTATTTAGTATATGACACAACTAAAGAAGAATATCACACGCATAGAAAAGAAATATTAAACACCCATATGAAAATATTTACCAAGTAGTATAAAACTATCGCAAATGAACATTTCAATATGTTATCAGCTTCGCAGTTCCATTTGAGCTCTATGTCCAGGAAACTTAAGCATGCAGTACTCGTTGGTACTAGGGGGGGGGGGGGGGGGGCTGTGTGAAGTAGTTCCAGTCCTCTTGATATCCTCATACTGGAAATTCAATAGAACGAGTAATATGCCTTACTCTTTGCTTGCGCCATAATCACAATCTGGACTGCATACAATACCACATTTATGAAGGGATTCTTTCCATCTCGTATGCTTGGTTCTGATGTGGTTTAGGCGTCTCCAGATTTGCTTTACCAGCTGGCTGCATGCCGCTAGGAGCTACAGTTGGCCTTGTCCAGCACACAGCTTCTATTCAGCTCACCAGCACTTTTTTAAATCGCAAGGAGCAGGTAGGTAGGTGTAGAATGTTGTTTCCAGATCAGCACGGTGGCGCTGAAACTGAGGGAGAGTTTTGTTGATAGGAGAGTTTCGAGAAACTGGAGTGTCGCATATCTTACCCTATTTTCGGTCGGCTACCTGTTGTCTAAGTCTGATAGGTTTATCTTGGATAAGACATGAACAGGGAATTGATATTTATTTTAGAGTGCCAGTGACCGTTCTCATTGTATCGTTAAGGTGTACATTAGGATTGTTGACCTGATTGCTGCACAAGATCGTAGTTTTTGGCCACAGAACAAACAATCGATTTTGTTGTTGTATGTAAAATGTCTAGTTGTGCCCCTAACTTTTTGATAATGTTGTTTCTAGTTTATGTTTTGTCCAATTATTTCAAAACGTTTCGTAAATGTGAATCTGAGTGCAATGGAGTTATAGAAAAAATAGTTGTTATTGATGAGAGATTATCCAATGAAGGGAAATGAACACGAAAAAGAATGAAAACAAATGCAACAAAAGCGGTTCAAATAACAAAGATTGGATTTGAGCGTAACATAGAATGAAGGAAAGAGGAGAAAGCCTTTTGCAGCAGCAGGAAATGCAGATATGCCCCATCGCGGAAACTTCACGCTAAGCTTCTGGCTCGAGCACAACTCTCTTCCTGCGGAGGCGCGTTATTTGGTTAATTAGGCATTTTAAATTCGTGGCAGGAACAACTTCAATTTCTGCGTTGTTATCGTATTCGGTGCTAATGAATTTTCTTTGCGCTCGTAGTTGCTTACAAATGACTGTTTTCAACATACAGAACACATGATATCTACAACTCTGGATATGCAGGAGGAGAAAGGAAATATCATATAAATGGCGGGGAGGGGAGGGGGGTAACGCTATAAAAAAATTTACTCTTGTTCACGAATACCGACGGAAAGAAAAGAGAATGTTTTCGTTTATAGCCGATAAAGAATATGCTGACCCACATTCAGTGACCGTCCACGACACAAGGCTGACAAGAACCAGTGGATCACAGGTATGTTCGTCAAGTAATTCAGATTAGACAATAACACATTTTCTAGGCCCAGAGCTTCATAAAAATTGGTCATTTTTATACCAGTAACATATGTCTTCACGTTGTCTCTCAGAATGTCGCCGAAGACCTGTAATGCCTCTGATAGAGCTACACTTTCTAATTATGTGAAGCTGAAATAAATGTCTCGGAAAACAAAGCAGTACATTATATAATTTTCCTATGTGTATGACTACTTAAGCGTGTCTAGAAATAAAAGTTTGATGGAGATAGACCGTTAAAGCGAAAATATCGATACAAACATGTGACTGCCTTATTCTGTTTACTTGCTTCCAGAGAGGATGGTTCAAATGGCTCTGAGCACTATGGGACTCAACTGCTGTGGTCATAAGTCCCCTAGAACTTAGAACTACTTAAACCTAACTAACCTAAGGACATCGCACACATCCATGCCCGAGGCAGGATTCGAACCTGCGACCGTAGCAGTCGCGCGGTTCCAGACTGTAGCGCCTAGAACCGCTCGGCCACCCCGGCCGGCCGACACAGTTGGTCAGAACAGTGTTGGTGAACGGATTGCAGAAGTTTTTCATCTGGTTGCACGGCATGACTGTCTCTGGCAAATTTTGTCCGTCTTGGTATTCGTCGATGAGGAAGTACTTCCTGTGGTGGAATCAGTGCATCTGAAAAACCATATCTGAAATTCCGTACAGGCTGCACACATTGTACTGGACATAAGCTTTATATATGCCACTTCCCATCCACTGCTGAATCACTTTTCCACGCATTTCACATCAGTGTTGCTCCTGCATGTTTTGTGGAGTCGTCTACCAACCCTCTGTCAGGATGTCGCCTCGGTCTTATCCCTTGATCCAGAAAAGAACTTCTTTGGTCCGGCTGTCATCCATTTTCCTGATTACTTGTCCCGCCCACGTCCATTTTATATTCGTTGTAGGTGTAATTACATCATCCGCTCCAGTCTGTTCACTGGTCCAAATGCTTGTTTCCTATCTCTCCTAGTGCTTTCGAACATACATTTCTGCGTTAATCACTGAGCTTTCCCGAGTTTCTGAATATTTTCCGCATTATACAGGTACGTCCGTCTCTCATTGTCTTAAGTCTGAACTGATAATACATACTGACAGTAAACATTTAGTTTCAGACGCGGAAGAATAAGCTGAACACGAGTTCGGAAAAAGTTTTATTTCTGATATAGAACTCACCTTTCTAAAATTCTTCACGATACATGAATCGTCGGACACACAGCGACAGCATGTGAGCTTTCTGCTTCTACTCCTCCAGTAGCATGTGGCAGGCTAATGTGCCCCATTCTCCCAGTGACGATTATCGATTGAATCGAACGTCCTCGCATAGTGGCACCTTCGTTCTCGAAATTTCGCCCAATACAAATGTTATCGTTATCAATGGGTGAAATGGGCATCAGTCAGCTCCATGCACACTTCCGTTCAGTGTACCAAAAACCAACTCCGTGATTTACACTGTCAAACAATTACGTTTTTGTGAAGTTCGCCATGAAGAATTAAGCAGCTTATAATGCGAGTAAACAAGGCAGTAAAGTGAGTCGCATGTCAGCAGAAGCAGTAACCTGAGTCGCATGGCAGCATTACCGTAGCTGAAATGGAACACAAAGCACTGGCGGTCAATCTAAAAGTTATAACTTAACCAGACATAACAAAGAGGCTATTGTGTATGAAAGAATATCAAGTGGTATGCTGGTACAATCTGTTCCTTTCTAATTAAGGTTCAAATGGCTCTGAGCACTATGGGACGTAACTTCTGAGGTCCATCAGTCCCCTAGAACCTAGAACTACTTAAACCTAACTAACCTAAGGACATTACACACATCCATGCCCGAGGCAGGATTCGAACCTGCGACCGTAGCAGTTGCGCGGTTCCGGACTGAAGCGCCTAGATCCGCTTGGCCACCGTGGCCGGCTTGTAATTAAGGCACAATGAAGAATTGTAGAAAGTGAATTCTAACATGGGACCAAACTGATTCCACACTCAGGCCCACATAACATAATTTCTTCGTCTACGTGTGACGAATTGAAGAATGTATCCCAAATGTTTTGCTATAGCTGCTTCGGACGTTATGATAGCCAACTTTTCTCTGCAACCTATTATTTCTTCTCGATAGAAAATATCCTTCCCCTGCCTGCTGAGACGAAAATACCAGTTGAGAAAACTATGTCTTGTCAGAATGGACGTCTGCTAAACGCTGCTGAGTAGCAGCATGCGTCGAAATATTAGACGCTGTGTGTTTCGGTGTCATACGTGATAATCGTTCTTCCTGGTGGGATAGACTGGAGCGGGGATGTCCGTGTAAGGCAGCGGTCTGGAATGCCCGCGGAGTCATTTAGAAATTCCTTACGTAGCTAAAGCTGGGCGGCACGGAAGGCTGTAGAGGAGTCAGCCACCTACAAAGGCGACAACTCCTGTGTTGGCTCAATACCGCGAAATCGGGAGTTACCTGATTATTATGTGGAACCACGACCGACGGCGCTTTGCATTGTTAATTCGTTGTTACCGAGGTAATATATTAATTGAAAATTTAAACACTATTTTACATTTTAAAGGTTAATCTTGTTGTTGTTATTGATCTCTACAGTCTGAAGACTCGTTTCATGCAACTTTCCACTCTAGTCTGTACTATCAAGCCTCTTCATCTCTACATAGCTACTAAAACCTACATCCACTTACATCTGCTTATTGTTTCTAAGCATCAATATCCCTCTACAATTTTTATCCCCTTCCACCTCCCCCTCTCTCCCAGCACACACATATTTCTTTCCATTGTCGAACTATTTCTTTATGTCTCAGGATGTGCTCTGCAAACAGAAGTTGTGCCACAAATTCCGTTTTTTCTCCGATTAGATTCAGAACCTCCTCATTAGCTGTTCGATGTACCCATCTAATTTTCAACATTTTTCTGTAGTGATACATTTTAAAGTTTCTCTTCTCTTCTTCTCTGAACTGCGTTTGCTCGACCTTTTACTTCCGTACAAGGCTAAACTCCACAAGTACCGTGATGATGTTACAAAATTTCAGCGATGATGCAGAACGGTAAGTGTATCAATTTGAGGTAAGGGACCTGGTCTGGAACGACTGAGTCGAAAATTATAGGCGGAAATTGTTTAGTATCCCTGACAGTGGACCTCTTCCATTGCTTTCCATATTTTGGGAGGAGGTAGTATGGACCAAAACAACAACAAATTGTGTAGCAAAATGAGCTCTAAAACGCATACCTTAAGAGCTGTGAGCGTCTAAATCTACACTTATACTCTGTGAACCACTGTGAAGTGAATGGCTGAGGGTGCGTTCCAATGTACCAGTTATCAGGACTTTCTCCAATTCCCTTCACGTATGGAGCACGGGAAAAATGAATTTTGAAATGCCTCTGAGCGTGCTGTAATTGATGTAATCTTATCCTCAAAGTCCCAATAGGAGCGATATTTAGGGGGTTGTAGTATATTGCTAGATCATCGTTTAAAGCCGGTTCTTGAATCTTTGTTAGTCGAATTTCTCGGGAAAGTTTCCGTCTGTCTTCAAGAGTCTGCCAGATCAGGTCTTTCGACATATCTGTGACCATTCGTGTTGCCTTACTCTGTAGATGTTCAGTATCCTCTGGAAGTCTTATTTGGTGCGGGTCTAACAAGCTTGAGCAATATTCGGCGATGGGTCGCACGAGTGAATTTTAAGCGATCTTCTTTCTATACTGATTGGATTTCTCTGCTATTCTACCAACAATCCGAGATCTGCTACCGGCTTTACCCAAAACTGAGCGTGTGTGTTTCACAGTAGCAAAGATGAACAAGTGCTCATAGTTCTTCAGATATGCGCTTTAGAGCTTATGTTTACTGGACTTCATTTTCTTGTTTTGGTCTATACTACCTACTCCCAAAATATGGAAAGCAAAGAGCGTGCTGTAAAAGAGGTCCACTGTCAGTTCATAACCTTTGACACGGTCATTTCCGGACTAGGATCTCTTACCTCAAACTGATACATTTGCCCTTCTCTATCATCTTTGAAAGTTTCCAACATCATCACGGAATCACCCTGTATACTGCTTTCAGCAATGGTTCATAATGCTAACCTGATTCACAATATTGTGGGTAAATAGGAAAGCCATAAAACGACGTCATCCTACCAACTGGCGATCACGAATAAGTCATCAGCGCCGAAATACTGTGCACCATCTCATCTGCAGGGAAAAATTAAAAGAGACTGAAAGGTGGCTAAAAAATATCTAAAATATACTAATAATATAATAATAATAATAATAATAATTTCATGACTATAAGCAACAGTAAAGCCAAATACCTATCCTCAGAAAAATAACCGCAACTGAAATTTGGTAGTTTAAAAAAAATAATATGGTACCGAATGACAGTTTAGGTCTAAATCAACCAACAGATTCATTTTTCACTTTTGCTAAATAAAGATACGTCATTTGTGGCTCTGAGCACTATGGGACTTAACATCTGAGGTCATCAGTCCCCTAGAACTTAGAACTAGTTAAACCTAACTAACCTAAGGACATCACAAACATCCATGCCCGAGGCAGGATTCGAACCTGCGACCGTAGCGGTCGCGCGGTTCCAGACTGTAACGCCTAGAACCGCTCGGCCACTCCGGCCGGCCGTCATTTATGCGTAGGTGAGAAAAGTAGGAGTAGGATCAGCAGTTTTCCAGAAAGTGTCAGTTTTCTATTTATAAGGAAAAATAGTGTGTGATAGCATCATTACATTTACAAATGCCTTTAATAACTCATTGGCTCATATTTTCTGTCCAGCTTTATTTCATACACAGTTACAAAAAAAGAATTGTAACCAACTGATAACTTAAAAAACCACAAAACGGTTCGTGAACTGAAAAAAAGTGGTTGCTGGCCGAAAAACTGTTCTTCCTTCAGTGATTAAATGGAAAATACACACGACATAGGCAGAATACGAGGAAGGAACGAAGTCGTCATAATTAGGAAGCACATTGTGTGTCGTCGTTAATATATGTTAAATTTTGTGTTGTGAAATACAAAAAGTTACAGCACATTTTCATGTGAGTTTTACACCATACCGCTGCAGAAGCATATCAAATGCTCACGTCTAAACAAAGCTTTTGCTAGTTTGATTAACGTACTATCGACAACGAAGTCATTATAATCGAAAAATTGTCTGTTAGAAAGCTTTTGGGAACGAAATTTTCCAGACTTATCCATCTACCCCCGAATTTCGACCCATATCGTACCTACATCAACACTCGTACTCTTTGTAAGCCATCATAGTGTGCTTAGTGAAGGGTACCTTACGTGACTACAAGTCAGCCCCTTCGCTCTCGCACTCGCAAACAGAACGAGGGGGAAATATTGACTCTATGTATGAGCTAAACTCTTAAAAAGCAATAATATTCATATTTTGTAACAAAGCTGAGTAACTGTGTTAGGGTAGGAGCTGCATTGGAATGTGTGCCTGTCAAAAAAGCTTAGGAAAGGAAATTGCCAGACTTACCAATCGACCCTCGAATTTCCTCAAATGAGGTATAAGATAAACTCTTCAAATAATAATATTTATTTATTTATTATAACATAACTGAGGCTATGCTGGTGTAGAAGCGTTCTGGATCTTAGGAAGTGTTTCATTCTACGAACTCAAAAATCGTGTGTGGTGGTGGTTCCAGGAAGCTTCATTTTGACGAAGGTCTGTAGCGGGCGATTGACGGAGCTCTTGACTTTATTGGTGTGAAGTCCGTTCGCACTTCGGAACTAGAGTGAGTGTAGCCGCCTGATGTTCCGCATGCCCTTCCACCCCCCCCCCCTCTTCCACCTCTCCACCCATCACTCTAGCCCCCCATCAACTCCCTCCCTACACCTCGAGTGGTGATGTTTTCAATTTACAGTAGCCACACAAACGATAATACTTTATCTACAAGCAAGGCGCAATAAAAGTTTCAAATGGCTCTGAGCACTATGGGACTCAACATCTGAGGTCATCAGTCCTCTAGAACTTAGGACTACTTAAACCTAACTAATCTAAGGACATTACACACATCCACGCCCGAGGCAGGATTCGAACCTGCGACCGTACCTGTCGTGCGGTTCCAGACTAAAGCGCCTAGAACCGCTCGGCCACACCAGCCGGCCAATAAAAGGTGTTTGCTAATAACGATGATCATACTAAAAATAAATTCAGAGAAACAGTCTGAGTTTCATCCATTATGCACTTGTATTAGCAATGGAAAACTTCTAGTTTAATATTAACAATTTTGAAAATGCCCAAACGAATTGTACACACAGGTGTGTTGTGTCTTTGTATTTACTCTAGCTTTACATAAATATATTTTATATAACACTGCCTCCTACAATATGGATAATGATTTTCTTTCATTTATGTACCTACACGTCATTCAGCAATAGTGTGTGATGATCACTGAATCTCGCTCTATTTCTGTGGAAAATACAGGACAGGTTGACTAATTTGCTGCTAATTACTTTTACTGCAAAGTTGTACTATGTGCATCTACATTTGACGCCAGCTTCGAATGGATTATGTATCACTTGGATTTACCATAGTGACATTTTGTTGTACATTTTGTAATCTGACAGTATGTCATAAGCATAGTAGAGAGAAATATTTTTTTTCCTCTATTGCTAAAAAATAATTTGTCGAAATTTTTGTCGATAGTAACAGCAGAAGATAAATTGATACTAATGTTCATTTGCCCCACTGTGCTTCATTTTGCTGTTATTTGATGTAGTCTTGAGTGCTATTATTACCATACCTTATCCTATTCCACTGTTAGCTCATTTTTCACTTTGCAACAAAAAAACAATGTGGAAAGACAATGGGCGACACATAATTCGGTCATTCCAGCGACTGGCAGGGAAGGTTGAAAGACCAGCGTTATGATGGAGTTTCAACGAAGCACACAATTTGCAGCATTGTACCCAGAGCTGATAGTGGCCCTTTGGTTCTAAGCCGAGTGGATGGACAACAGAGCTGATCGTGGCCCTTTGGTTCTATGCCGAGTGGATGGACAACCAGAAATTTCGAAGGTCTTTTTTTAATATAATTTATTGGTCCTTAGCATTAACCATTTAGCCATAGAAGTGAGTAATTACAGATTTGGTATACAATATCACATATACAGTACATACTCATTAGTAATTACATTAATTCCAGGTAAACTTCATGGTACAGTCTGTACATTCACGCACTCAGCACACTCCATGTATCGCAAATTCTTTCGCTGGAACATTTGAGTCTGATTTATTACTGAATATCACTTTCTTGCAGAAACTGGGCGGCCGGCCGAAGTGGCCGTGCGGTTAAAGGCGCTGCAGTCTGGAACCGCAAGACCGCTACGGTCGCAGGTTCGAATCCTGCCTCGGGCATGGATGTTTGTGATGTCCTTAGGTTAGTTAGGTTTAACTAGTTCTAAGTTCTAGGGGACTAATGACCTCAGCAGTTGAGTCCCATAGTGCTCAGAGCCATTTGAACCATTTGAACCCCAATCACAATGTAATCATTAAAAGAGACTTTAACCACCCAGCAATTAATTGAGGGAATTACAGTTTTGTTAGTGCTGGGCCTGGTAAGACATCCTGTGAAACATTACTAAGTTACCTAGAGCAGATAGTTATAAATCCCACTCATGATGTAAATATATTGAGTCTACTGGTTACAAACAGACCTGACCTCTTTGAGGATGCCTACATCGCAATTAGTATCAGTGACCACGACCCGTTTGTGGCAACAACGATTACCAAAGTACAAAGGACAACTAAAACAAGCAGAAAGATATACATGTTCGGTAAACTAGATAAAATATCAGTCGTGTCATATCTCAGTGAGGAACTTGAAACTTTCCAGCACAGGGCAGGGGCATGTAGAGGAATTACGATGCAAGTTTAAAAGAATAGTTGACCATACACTGGATAGATAAGTACTCAGTAGTACAGCTCATAATGGGAGGGAACCTTCGTGGTATACAGTCGCTGTAAAGAAACTTTCAAAGAAACAGAGGTTGCATCATAATAGGTGTAAAACAAAGCGTAGAGCTATAAACAGAGAGATGCTGAATGAAACGCACTTGGCTGTCAAGAGAGCAATGCGTGATGCCTTCAGTGACTACCGTCACAGCATATTGTCAAATGATATTTCACAAATACCCAAAGAAATTCTGATCGTATGTGAAGGCTGTTAGTGGCAACAAAGTTAGTGTCCAGCCCCTAGCGGATGTGACAGGAAATGAAATTGATGCGAGCAAAGTAAAAGCTGAAATGCTTAACTCCGTTTTCAAGTGTTCCTTTACAAAGGAAAACATAGGAGAATTGCCCGGATTTAATCCCCGTACTACTGGAAAGATGGATGACATAAGTATTCGATTTGTTGTAGACTCTCGGAACATATTCTGAGCTCAAACATAATGAGGTATCTGGAACAGAATGGCCTCCTCAATGACAACCAGCATGTTTTCCTTAAACATCAGTCACGTGAAATCAAACTCGCACTTTTCTCACATGACATTTTGAAACATTTGGATCAAGGCAATCTGACAGACGCCGTATTTCTTGATTTCCGAAAAGTATTTGACTCCGTACCACACCAACGCTTACTGTCAAAAGTACGATCACATGGGGTATCAAGTGAAATTTGTGACTGGATTGATGATTCTTTGATAGGCAGCACACAGCATGTTATCTTGGATGCAGGGTCATCGTCAGATGTTACTTCAGGTGTGCCCCAGGTCTTGATAAGATTACAAAATGGTGCCAAATTTGGCAACTGGCTTTGAATGTTCAGAAATGTAAAATTGTGTACTTCACACAACGAGAAATACATAATATCCTATGATAATAATACCATTGAGTCACTGTTGGAACTGGCCACGTCATAAAAATACCTGGGTGTAACAATTTTTAGTGATATGAAATGGAATGATCACATAGGCGCAGTTATGGGTAAAGCAGGTGATAGACTTCGGCTAATTGATAGAATACTGACGAAGTGCAGTCAGTCTACAAAGGAGATTGCTTACAAATCACTCGCGCGACTGGTTCTAGAATATTGCTCCAATGTGTGGGATCCATACCAAATAGGACTAACAGGCGATACTGAAAGTATACAGAAATGGGCAGCACGAATGGTCGCAGGTTTATTTGATAAGTCGGAAAGTTTCACAGAGATACTGAAGGTAATGAACTGGAAGACTCCTGAAGATAGACGTAAGCTATCCGGAGAAAGACTACTAACAAAATTTCGAGAATCGGTTTTAAATGATGACTCTAGGACAAAGGGATCGTGAGAATAATTTTAGAATAATTACTGCACGCACAGAAACATGTAAACAGTCATGCTTCCCGTGCTCCATAGGTGAATGGAACAGAAAGATACCGTAATAAATGGTACAATAGTTCCCTTTTTCCCTAGTGTAGCCCAAACATTGAATGTCTGGTTCGAGTGAACATTGTAAGCAACTGAGGCAATTATACACCGGCTGTGCAAAACTTACGGAAGAAAGTGAAATTCGCACGATGTGTCACTGCCAAGTAACAAGCTCAATTAATCTTGTGCCATACAGAGAAAGAACTGCTGCAGTACAATAGAGTACAGTACAAAAGATAACTGAAAGAAACGGAAATGAGAGAAAAAATGACACTTTTACTCAAAAACAGTAATTGTACTACTGTCACTGTGATTTATGACGCTCCCTTGGACATTAAAAAGGGTGGCACATGGTCTTCAATAGCGTATGTGATCACCACGGACGGCAGTGCATGCTCTGCAACGTGCTAAGGAGTTCTTGTGGTAGGGCGTTCCATTGCTCCACTGCTGGATGCTCGTTGGTGCGTATTGAACGGGCTGCAATACGTCTCCCCAAAGCATCCCACACGTGTTTGATGGGATTCAGGTCGGGGGAACAGGCAAACCTGTCTATTGACAAATATCTTTTCGTTCCCAGAGTTCCTCCACATGCGCAGTTCGATGCGGTCGCGCGTTGTCATCCATAAAAATCAAGAGACGCACATAGGGAAGGAGTACAGTGCCATTATAACGTTAATAGGTGAGTGTAACGTGTGAATTGGAGGGCAGCACGCCAATACAACGTTATGCCTCTCCAATCTCGGTAACACTCACAGGCCAACGTTATTTTGACACTATACTCCTTTTTAGGGATGCATTTTGTTAGATAGAGCACTCATTCATCGCCTATTTACCTTTCACTGTTGCATTCTGTACTTGCAAATTTTCCCCATTGTTAGTTTCTAGTAACGACTGCTTCCTCTGGGGACCTTCACATCAAATTTCATGTTATTAATACAAATGTTTTTTCTTTATGTGGTGATATAAGAAGGTGGAGTGGATATTATCATTCATTAATGTTTTGTGATGCTCAGAGTACCTAGTTCCAACATTTATCCATGACCTATGTATGGAGACTACCATGAGTCATTGGTAGACTAATAGCTGTCAGTTTTGATGAATTTGTTTTGGGAATCGTAACTGCTCGGGAAGTGTTTCTGTTGTGTGTAGCTTCTGTAGTATGTAGTTTGGAGGCCTTGTGTTTTCAATATGTTCCTCATATTGTGCATCAGTTTATCACTGTAGACTAATACTTCCCTTATATTGTTATTAAAGTGACTTTATATCCTTCTGTTTTCTGTGTTCGTCACACGGTTTCCAGTGGCTGGAAGAATACAGATGTAGTTTCAAATGAAGACCAATTGGCACCGCAAGCATATTAAATTCACTACGAAAGAGCAAACGTACAAAAAAAATGGTCTATTTGTCATAACACCGTAGGCCTACTAGCTGTTCAGTCCAAAGATATAGGCATAGACTGCTTATGTTCAGCATGAAATTTCGTTGTATGCGTCTAATGCAAGTTTCTGCGGCTGAAGTGTCGATTCCTATTGCTGGCGACATCCTCAGACGTTACAATATGCAGTTAGTTAATATTCATACTGAAACTTAGAAAGACGGGCTGTTCATGCATAACTGTCTTACTCAGTGGTCTTTTACCCATATGATAGAATTCACCAAGGCTGTGAAAGCCTGCATTGTATGAATAAAACTGTTGTTTCGATTGCAAGTAATCATTTCTGTTCTGAGTACGTGGTATGGTGCCAACCATCTTTGATTTGTTACTGTTTGCTGCTGTCCGTCTCATTCTGAAGCGCGAAACTTGTCAGTTGCAGAGCCTAGGAGACACCGATTGTTCCCAGTACGATATCCATCACGCTGCGGCCATCTGCTTGTTGAACGCCACTCGCTATTCAGGGCCCTCTCGTGTTATCTGCGGATGACGTGGTCGATATCAGACCGCCCAGCTGGCGACAAGAGGCCCGCTCTGTTGCCTACCTGGGGCCTTACCGTACGTGAAGGAACACTTTTTCTTAGAAACCGTAAGTGTTTTCCCACAGAAGACATTCGTTATCACACTTACTTAACAAACGTGAGACTACAGCAGCACTCTTCTCCGCGTCAAAAGGAGGGGTGAAACGTGGATAAGACTGGGTGTGACGTCCTTCCCATCGTGTGATATGTCCACGGGGCTTTTGGCACAATTGCGGTGAACTTTGGTGCCGCCGTGCCATCATTAACCAACCTAACACCACACATTAACTTCTGACCCTTTCCACCATGTGTCGGCACCTCAGTATCTGAGGCGTCGTGGAGTCCGAGGCTGACGTCTCACGCCACGCTTTTGCTTAATTGCAGAGGAAGGTTGTAGGCACCATTGAGCCAAATTCCAAACATCTTTGAACATTGAGAGACAATTGCAGGTGTAGATGCTCCTATCAGTGTCCTTCTGGACCTCGGTGCCGAGCAGACAGATTTGTGTTTCATCGAATCTCTTGTTACGGAATCACTGTTGATTGCTGCGGAGATATTCGGTCACCAAAGAGGCTATAACATGCTTGCTTGAAACTTGTTCGAGAATTTTATACCAAACTGACGTTTGCGATTTGCAAAGCCTGTAAGCACAACCAATCAAGAAGCAGGATGCTCCGAAACACTTTCGCCTTCCCGAGCACAGTATTCTACCGTTAGTTGCTTCTTTATAGCAATTTCACCTCATTTGTCCGCTTCCAATAGCAATTTATGACAGGAAACAAGCCAATTTGCCTCGTCGTTCTCCTGAAACTTCTTTCCAACTGGCGAGCCGTAACAGCGAGCGCTTTCTGAATGTCATCTCCCCCTACATTCACTTCAATTTAAAACGTAAATGGAATCGAATTGAATCCCTTATCTTCTACATATGCAGTCTTCTGATTCCTTTTCATCCAGACAGCTGCTGGATAGCTTACCTTCATGGACGTCTTCTGGGGAGTGGTGTGTGTGTGTGTGTGTGTGTGTGTGTGTGTGTGTGTGTGTGTGTGGGAGGGAGGGGGGAGGAGGGGGGTGTGTCTGCGGTCGGTGGAGGCGGGAGTCAATAATCTAAAATTGTCACTTTTGATATGAACGAGTTGGTCAGTTTCGAGACGTGTCTTGCCATGGATAATTAGATATCCACTCAATATTCGTCATAGGTAAATAAAGAAACAAAAGTAAGTTATGCAGCAGTTGTTAAAGTTATAGTATTGTCTCACTGCGACGAGGCACGCAATGCTACGACGGAGTACTGAAAAATAAAACCTTCGAGCTTTTATGTGCAACCTCCTAAAACTTTTTAAATAAAACAAACTATATTATCATTCTACATTTGATACTTCACGTCTACGTATTTATTTCTCAACATAGTCACCCTGATGACGAACACATTTCTTCCAACGAGAAATCAGTTTGTCACTATAGAATGTTTGGCTTTGCTGACGGAGCCACAGCCTCGCCTTTGCTTGTACCGGTTCATCACTATAAATGTAAGGCCTCTAAGGTGGTCTTTAAGTTTTGGAAACAGATGAAAACTGGATGGGGCCGGGTAAGGACTGTATGGAGGATGATCGATGACAGTGAACTCAAGGCGTCGAATTGTTGCAGATGTCGCAGCGCTCGTGTGTGCTCTGGCACTGTCATGCTGAAGACTGTATGTTCCATGTATGGACGAACTCTTCGAAGTCGAAAGTCGATTACAGCACGCTGTTTCTCACGCACCGACAGAGTTACATTATACACCGCCATGTCATACGCTAAATTCGGAGCCCTCTAACGCGGAGGGCTGCGAATATGGAGACACGAAGAAGAAAGATATAGAATGTTAATAACGTTTGTTTCATTTTAAAAGCTCAAAGAGTTTTCACGTAAAAAATTTGGAGGCATTACTTTTCAGCTCGCACCCGTATGATTGCAGAATCACGTGTAACCATTTCTAGAAGAATATGAGAATTCTGTAATGAATAAAAACTCTGTATTTCAGATTTTAGGATTTGGGGGGGGGGGCGCATGTGCCTCCTCTTGCCCCCCTCCCCCCATCCCTCTATGCTTACCTTCCACATAACTTAGGGATGCACATTTCCATGGTAGACAGGTGACCGTAATACCCTTAGTATAATTATATGTCCCATGTTAATTTCCTCTGCTATACATTTCGGTAATCACCCACTGTATTTTCTGAAAAGGTGTATACAAAATCAAACTTTTGTTTTGTCAGCTTAGATGATGAAGCCTGAGAGGATGAAAATAACTAAATTAAAACGGTTTTTACTAAAGACAAGTACAGTGATTGTGTTTATTTCGATCCCTCTTCTTTTGGACCTTTACGAAGTAACTCGTTATGTTCTAAAGGCTGGAAGAAAAACAGCACCTCCGTGCGAGGAGTTGCAGATGAACAGTCCCAGTATCCGATCTTTCGTAGCATCAGTATTCTGAGTGGCTTAATCCACTCGTTAGGTCTTCCTGTTCTGTACTAATTTTATCATTATCTATAACATCCGTATTATCTGTTTCCTATCTTCTTCTTTCCTTTGGATAATATTATTTACTGCGCCCTCTGGAGGCAAATCAACTACGTAAGATGTACCAAATGTAACGTCAGCGCGTCTATTTTTACTGGAATGGTTCTCTGTCCTCTCTTCTCCGCAGTACTCGATCTTTTAAATATTGCTTCGTATTTTATTACTTTGAATAATTCTAACGTAATAGCTCATAGCATTTCATAACTAGCCAGATTTAAGTTTTTCCTTAAATGAACAACGGAAATGCACAAAAAAGAACCATAAGGAATCACAGACTAATACAGAGTGTAGCAAAAAGAATCATCCGCTTTAAAAAAATCATAACTATTACGGTATCTGAGATATATGCGTGAAAAATGTACTTTTGGAAAGAGCAAACTGTCGAGTTGTGCATTGTTCCCAATATGTAGCAGCAGTGTTTTGTGCAGTTTCACGAGGAAAGGTGTATGGTCCATTTTTCTTTGCCGAGAACACTGTTACAGGACGCACGTATCTCAATATGCTTGAGAACTTTCTTTTCTCACAGTTGGACACTGATTCAAACGACTTCGTTTACCTACAGGATGGGGCACTGCCGCACTAGCATCTGAAAGTGTGGGAATTTATAATCAAAGCATTACTGAATGATGAATCGGTCGAACTGGACCAAATGATTCAGCCTTAAATTACTGGCCTCCAAGGTCACCGGACCTGACTGTATGTGATTATTTCTTGTGGGGGGTTTATAAAAGATTCTGTTTATGTGCTTCCATTACCAAGAACAATGAATGAACTAAGACATCGCATAACAGCAGCTGTGGAAGCTTAACTCTAGATATTCTCGCTGCATTGTGGGAACAGTTTGAATGCTGCAGTGACATATGCCGTGCATACTGAAGACCTATGAAAAGGTGTGGAAAAAGCTTTTTGAGTTTCCGTTTATCAAAAAACAAAATTCATTGTATATGTTTATTAGGTTCAGACATATAGACGTGCCAAATCGGATGATTCTTTTTGATACACCCAGTATTTCTCATTCATTATAATTGGCTTTTGCATTTTAAACAGAAAAATCAGTGGGTCTTGTTTTTAACCGTTCCTAGTGTATTTTTAACCGTCCTGCAATTCCAATGATGAACAACAATTTTTAGATTTTTAAGGTTCTGTGTAGTTTCTAGATACTGTATTTGATCAGAAGGATACGTAGGTACCACGTCTGAGGAATCTGAAAACTCGAGCCCTGAAAACGCCTAATATTTGAAGAAGGATTGTTCATAGAAGATACTGCACTTATAGATAAACATTGTCCTGCATCAACTTGACTATGCACGCACAGTATACTAATATCTGGGAACATCATCCTGGAAGGTACTGGATGAAGTCAACCACGAGAGAATTATGCTGGCCAAGAACTGCTTAGGAGCTGTCTCTAATCCGAGGCAGAAGAGCTGCTACATCTCATGATGACGACTCCTCATGTGACAAAAGGAAACAAAAAATATTCCATATCCTCTGCGTTCTTATGAGGTCCAGATTTGACGAACTTCGGAGAATAAAGTATTCTGAATCTGATTTTTAAATCTTTGTTTCGTAATATTGATCATATAATCTCCAGGATTTTAATGTTGAGTATACGGAAGAGTGTATGCCTCCGTAGAAGTGTGGTCGGTGTATATGGCTGCCATGCTTAGGACCCAGATTGGATTTCCGGTATTGACAATAATTTTTCCTTGGAAGGAGGACTGCAACGGGGACATCTCAGCATTGCCAAGCCAACTGAGGGGAAACTTAATCGAGTAGTAGCGGTTCAGTTCTGCTAACCCGACAACGACTGAGAGAGCGGTGTCCTGGTCACACACCCCTCCACACCGCATCCAAGTGAAGACATTGGCTGACGTATGACACGGCACTCGTTTGGCCACTGTGCGGTCATAACGGCGGAGCATTATTTGCATCATACGGATGAATCATAGCGAGAGTACTTCTTTGCCGTGCTCAGTGGATTCCCCTGACTGTGTCTTCAGGATCCGCCAACCAGATATACAAAGTGATACGCGATCCTAAAAGCACGAGGGCAAAGTTGTCACCGAAGAAGGAGTTTCGCATCTGATTCGAATCCCTTAGTGTCCTCGAGGCTCTTCAGCGAATGTACCCAGCAGGGAAAATGACCTAACACAAATAAGACTTCTATCTCCTTCTAGAACAATTCAGGAAGGAGATTGAATTCTACTGTATACCAAGGCGTATAAAATGATGAGAAACGAGCAAGCTGATATGTCAGTCGATGAGGCCTCCAGGAATTTCAGCGTAGAATAATACAAGGGGGTGCTGCAAAGTAATGCTTCCGAATTTTTGTGCGAAAACTCAAAGCTTTTCAAATAAAACAAACATTGTTAACATTCTATATCTTCACATTATATATCTTTATTCTTCATGTCTACATATGTATTTCTCAACATAGTCACCCTGGCGAAGAACACATTTCTCCCAACGAGAGGCCCGTTTGTTGATACCGTCACTGTAGAACGTTTGACTTTGTTGACGAAACCTCAGCCTCACCTCTGCGTGCATCACTTCATCACTATCAAAGTTAAGTCCTCGAACGTGTTTAAGATTTGGAAACAAATGAAAATCGGATGGGGCCAAGTCGAGACTGAGTGGAGGATGGTCGATGACAGTGAAGCCAATGCGTCGGATTGCTGCATATGTCGCAGCGATCGTGTGTGGTCTGGCATTGTCATGCTGAAGGACAGAGTGCTGCATGTGTGTGCGAAATCTTCGAATTCGAAACTCGATTGCAGTACGCCCTTTCTCACGCACTGACATAATTACAAAAATGGGTCAAATGGCTCTGAGCACTATGTGACTTAACATCTGAGGTCATCAGTCCCCTAGAACTTAGAACTACTTAAACCTAACTAACCTAATGATATCACACACACCCATGCCCGAGGCAGGATTCGAACCTGCGACCGTAGCAGTCGCGCGGTTCCGGACTGAAGCGCCTAGAACCGCTTGGCCACCGCGGCCGGCGACATAATTACATTACACATCACCATGTTACATGCTACAATTCGGAGCTCTCTAGTGCAAGAGGGCTGCGAATATGTAAACATTAAGAATAAAGGTATGGATTGTTAATAACGTTTTCTACTCAGAAACCTTAAGAATTTTCACATAAAAAATTTGGAGGCATTACTTTTCAGCACACCCTTGTACGTCATTCTCCTGGGAACTACTGTTTCGCTTTACAGCCTGGAGGCTGTGGGAGGCGTTAGCTGGAAGAGAGGTACAATAAGCTGGAGGTGCAGAAAGCACAGTACGGCCGTGGCGTTCCTTATTATAGCTACGGAGGTGTAATGAAGTCAGACCAACTATTATCCGTGCCCTTTATACATTTCCTACCTTAGCTGGTGTATGAACTTTACAGAAAAATATTTTCACGGAGCGAAGTGTAGAAGTAAATTTAATTGGTAACAGTTTAGCTGACGACGGGGTGAGTGTGGTGTGCGCTATACACTTCATTTAATAGCCTATACATCAAGCTAATCTTTTAGCTTAGAATATGTAGCATGCTACATAGTGACTTTTATATCCATTTTTTGATTTCTGGGCCGGCCGGAGTGGCCGTGCGATTCTAGGCGCTACAGTCTGGAGCCGAGCGACCGCTACGGTCGCAGGTTCGAATCCTGCCTCGGGCATGGATGTGTGTGATGTCCTTAGGTTAGTTAGGTTTAATTAGTTCTAAGTTCTAGGCGACTGATGACCTCAGAAGTTAAGTCGCATAGCGCTCAGAGCCATTTTAACCATTTTTTTAATTACTGATCAGCCAGATACACTATTATTTTGTAATTCTTTTGGTTTTACTCTATTGACCACTGTTCGTATTTCGTTTTTTTACATGGCACACACTCTTATTAATTGTGCGAATGTATACCCGTACTAGTATATGTACATTTTGAGAAATTTACTGCAAAAAAATTAACGTCTACATCTTTTACAATACTCTTATGTATGTTTTCAAGGTATGTATTTTACTAATCGCGCTCGAACCAACGATTTCGAGTGCCATAACTACTACCACCACCACCATAACCATCATCACTGAATGAATTTACAGAAGGTGTTGTGATAAGTACTAAATAAATCGACTGAGGCAACAATTTTCTTCTTCAGTGGAAACAACAAATGCGTTTCTATTGCAATTTGTTGTCCCCTCCTCTGCAGCATTGTGGAGTACCTAGAGTGCTCATATTCCCGAATGCTTCTGAATGAACAGAGTGACACATCTTTGAACATGCCAAGCGTGTGGTTTTCGTAGTTGATTGGTTGTTCCAGCCAAGTCAATGAGAGCAGAGTTTGGTGTACCTTTACTGGGTCGTACAACAAGATTTGCTGACGTTGGACCTTCGCGTGCGTTTTTGTAAGACGACATTCTCGTAACTAGCGTGGAACATTGCTTCAACCTCTTCAGGAAATCCAAGAAGGTGTCTTTTGTAATCTGATGTTTGTCCGTAGCCCCCATTCTGTTAGGGTGAATCAAGCGCGAAATGTGACAGATTTGCTGTCAGCTCTGTTCTGACGTCAGGCGGCCTGGCTATTAATACCTGCAGCAGCGGAGTGTGCTTCGTATTTTATTAGGAGTCCTCGCTCACTCACCGCGAGTCGCGCTGCTCCCAGATAAAAGGAGACAGCGTCATTAACCTGCACCGTAAATTATCATATGCGTCATCATCTGAACACCCCTCAACAATTGCGGCCCATATATCACTCCACGTCGCCTGATGTGCGTAGGATTTTTATACATTTAATAGAGGCAACACATACACAAGACACGTGTTTTCACGCACATATTAACACCGTTCAGAACACTATTTAGCATCCACTGTTGGATACAGATTTGCATAGATTTCTTGACCCATTACGTCTTCAACCATACTCATACATGTTACTCCGGCATGTTTTCTAATTTGATCAATTCAGCTTCCATTACGTCATTGCCGTAAAAAGACGTACCATGGTCCAACTATTCGTCATGTCCTGTCCCCTTTCTTTCATTTACATTACGTCTTTCACTCAAAATACATTTCCTGATCAGTTTTTTTCCAGTCACTGCTATTACTTTTTGGCTTGTAACACTCTATTGCACAGGAAACAGTAAACTCCAGTTTTCGAAGGTCTGGAGGCTTCCAGAGAATCAAACGCCACCGTGACATCGCTACGTTTATTTGCGAGACGTTTTAATTTGCCCTAATGTAAGATGAATTTTCGGATAGAAAATACCAGACCTAGTTTACAAATATAAGAGATGATAGGAGATTTTCGACGATTTGAGTGGACATATTGTGGTTTTCAGTTTCTTCTGAGCCTGCAATGAAAGAAAAGTTAACTTGTAAGTTCAACGGATGGCCTTAATAACTCAGCGGTAGAGAAATTGATCCCAGGAGTAGACTGCATGTATTAAAATGGCAGTGCTGTCCCTTGGACGGCTGAAAATTGTAGCTTGATGTGCCTGAGGAGGAAATGAAGCGCACTTCTACTAACCGCAGTCGCTGGATTTCAGTCATAATGTGCCATTGAGGTCTCTGGTACGCGTCCACAAAATTTGGGTCAACATTATATAGACGATAGAGTACAGTATAGCAATTATTTCTAGATAAGGGAACATTGACACCGCGAATGAACATTTCAAGTGTCTTGGTGATACTACCATGAAAAACAGTGCACAGATGCCAGCGACTACATAACTAATAACAACTCTGTCTACCCAAACCTCGCAACTATAAATAAAAGTAACAAAGAAATAACGAGAATCTGTACTGAAGCGACCGGCAACAACAGTATCAATAAAATCACGATCAAGAGAGTTGCAGATAACTTAGTACCTGTCTTAACAGGCATATTTATTATTTTTGTCTCGAATGGAACGTATCCCATTCCATGGAAAAAGAACCATAGTCCGACCCATCCCTTCCTAAGACTGAAAATCTGCATTTACCTTGTCGTTATCAACCAGTCAATATATTATTAGCTGTAACCGAAGTTCTGGAATATACTACTCACGACGAAGTTTCTGAACACTTATGTAAATTCAACTGACGTGACAAATATCAGTCGGCCTTTAGTAAATGCCACAGAACAAACATCGCTTTAATTAAGGTAACTTATGACTTGAGATGCTATGAACAACCGTAACGCCAGGACATCGGCATTTCTGGGCCTCAGCCATGCGTTTTGCACCGTCAGTTTCGACATGCTACTCAGAAAAAGTGACCACCAAGTTTTTCACACAGTGCGCTGAACTCAGTTGAAAGCTACTTCCGAAACATGCAGCACTGAGTTGTCCGTGATAATGAAAAGTCGATCTGGAAGAGTGTTCTCTCAGAAGTGCCATAGGGGCCAGCCCTAGGACCAGTTATATTTTCCTGTATTTCGACGACATCTCGGCGGTTCTGTCCCCCTGTAATTTTCATTTCTGTGCCTACGACTTCCAGCCTTACCTAACTTCCTGACCTGGAGGTATCAATCCTGCTGCCGTCCATGTGAATGATGATTCAACTTCAGTGGTAAAATCGGTGCAAAACCGGAAACTTAAACTAAATGCGAAAAAATGTTAACTAATCTTAGTATGCCCTCAGAAATTAATAATTTCAGAATTTCACGAAAAATGCTTGCTGTTTTTATAGACGGTATTCCAATACCGTGTGGGAAAATAGTGAACATCTCAGCTAGGCAGAAGATACTGTCATCAGATTCAGAAAGACATCTGTTTTGCTTGTTCTCTGAAAAAAAGTTTCGGAACATATTTCCAGAGGATGTTAACGTAAACATGTAAAATTAAACATTCAATCGAAACTCCACTATTGCGAGTAATTCAACGTGGAACGGGTAGTGAAATCACTAGACGCTTAGAACAAATCGTGAATGATTGTGTGCACTACATCTGCCCTATTCGTCTGTATGACCATGTCAGTGGTTCGGACGCACATTACGATTGGTTGCATCCAGACAAGTTAGGCAACTCCCATACGTTATTTCAACTTAATTGTCTTCTTAGTGTGCTCCTTAGTGCGCAAGTACTTTGCATCAGATTTTAAATACCTGTCATCTCGCCATAATCGAAACAGAATGTCTCACTGATCTAGTAATCTAGCTGTCCCCACTCATGAAACAAAAACATCCCCAAACTCCGTCCCATTTGCTGTAGCTTGCCTTTGTAACAAGCTACCATGCATCCTGCTCTCTATTCCAATTCCCTCTAGCTTTTATGGAGAATCTGAACCACTTCCTTCTATCACACTCATAATATTTCCCCTAAAATTAACGTATGTGGCAGATTTGCACTCTGTCAAGCAGTAAAACCAATACTCCAATACTGTCCAGACACATTAATGTGGGCCTCTGTGAAAAGCTTGAAAAATCGCCTTTTGCTGCGATACGTGCATTTAGAGAGTCGATGAGATTCTGGAAGGTACCGAGAGGGATGAGGAGCCATGCCGATTCCTGTGCCGTGGCCAGCTGCGATAGGTTTCTCGGTTGAGGATCCATCGCCGCGAACCGCCGGAAAGAGATGGTCCCACAGATTCTCGATTGAGTTTAAATTCGTGGAGTCTGGTGGTCAGGGGTACGTTAAACACATCCTGGTGCTCTTCGAATCACGCACGTACAGTGCGAGCTGTGTGGCACGTTGCATTGTCCTGCTGGTAGATGCCATCATGTCGACGAAACACAAACTGGATGTCGGGTGGACATGTTCTCCAAGGATAAATGCATTCTTGCGTTGATACACTGCGCCTTCCAGAATGACCCAGAGAATGTCGCAAAAACATTACCCAGAATATAATCTCCCTTCTCCAGCCTGGTCCCTTCCGATGATTGTTGCAAGGTGTTTGCTTTCAGATGTTTATGTTGTACACGCCAAAGACCATCTGTCCGATGGAGCATAAAACGTGATTCACCTGAAATGGAGGCCGGTCTCCACTCAGTGGACGTCCAGTTGTAGTACTGAAGTGCAGGCTGCAGCCTTCGTCGCTGACGAACAGCAGTCAAGTATAGGTGGATAAACGAGGCACCGACTGCGCAGGCCAGTACACAGAAACGTTCGCTGAATGGCCTTTGAGGAGGACTCTTGGTAGCCCCTTGGTTCATCTGCGCAGTCAGTTGCTCAAGAATTGTACGTCTATTCACCCGTACACATCTCCACAGCCGTCGCTCACCTCTGTTATCTGTGGCCCGTGGTGCACCACAGTTGCGTCGGCATCGGATTTGGACAGCGCCATTTTGCCAGGCACGGTTTACTTTAAGCACGGTAGCACGCTGACCGTTTACAAACTTAGCCGTTCCGGAATTGGTTCCACTCTTGGCCCGACAGCCAATGATGATGTCGTTTTGGACCTCAGACAAATCATTCCGTTTCCGCATCACGAAAATGGCTGCATGTCCCCCCCCCCCTCTCCCCAACACGTACACGCTTCATATGACCATTGCTAGTACTGCCGTCTGTCACCTGTGTATAGTTCTTGCACGCTGACGTCGCATAGATGGTGGTCATATTAATGTGACTGGATCGTGTATATTCTCCCAGCTGCGCTTGTCTCTCTCTTTTCGTTTCGCTAAGACTCACTCCACATTCATTTCTCCTTATCTACAAGAATTATGTGTGTCTCCCTCTTCGACCTCTTCCTCCCGTGTCCATTGATGGTTGCGCTCATAGTTT
Organism: Schistocerca nitens; assembly: GCF_023898315.1. Classification (NCBI taxonomy): domain Eukaryota; kingdom Metazoa; phylum Arthropoda; class Insecta; order Orthoptera; family Acrididae; genus Schistocerca; species Schistocerca nitens. The sequence goes on from NC_064616.1 coordinate 923,902,417, forward strand.
CAACCTACCTATCCGTAACTTGTATTTGTTGCTGTACTTACCATATAACAATCTAAACTACGTGTTTATCCGCACTTTTTACTATAAATATCGCTAAATTGAAGTCCCCCGCCATATATTTCTAGCTGTGTGTGAAGTCTAGTTTCAGAACCACTATAGAGTTGTTGGAACGGTTGTCACCAGTACGTTCCAGGAAAAAATGCTACACCCTCAAGGACTGTGTACAGTGTCACTACAGTATAATATGTGCATACTGGAAGGTTGTTGTGTTAGTGATTCATTTGGCACGAACATCGGCGCTCAGATGGCGTTCAGGAGGCCTGTCTGTGCACCCTCTATTTTGACCCTGCAGACAGGTACTGTGATGAGTTTCGGGGTGAACAGTGTTTGCAACGTCATTCTAAGGTACAACCATGCCCCTCCGACGACAGCGTACTTCTGCTGAAGAGCTTCAGCCATTTCAAAGGGGTCGCATTCTGGGCTTGCGGGAGGTTGGATAGACATACCGATGGATTTCTGCATATGTTGGGCACCGTGCGCCGGTGGTGTGTAGCTGCTTTCAGTAGTGGTCTGTGGAACATACACACACACACACGCACGCACGCACACACACACACACACACACACACACACACAGAGAGAGAGAGAGAGAGAGAGAGAGAGAGAGAGAGAGACAGAGACAAACCTGTAGACCAGGTTCATGTCAATATTTATGCATTGCAAGAGCAGCAGTGGTCGTCAAATTATCATCCAGGGACGATAACCCGGCACGTGTTGCATCTGCTGTACCATCAAGGACCATTTGGAAGGACTGCTTGCAGCAGGAATACGATAACTTGTACCTATGGTCATGCTCCTTTCTGACACCGTGACACCGCGAAATATGGCTCTTCTGATATCGTGAAAGAGTTGACTGGTGAGTGGTGCTCTGTGACCTTCAGTGTTCATATTAGGTTCAGAGTATGTTCTGTCAGTATCTGAGTTATGGACGTACACGTCTGTGGCGTAGACCTGGTGAGCTACCTATTCCATATGCATTCACCCACGACGCACATGTCCCATTCCAACTTCCATAGTGTGGTGGCCATCAGTTACAACTTTTGTTGTTTCTGCCGAAGAAAGCAATCAGTGGCCGCTACATTGCACAGGCTGTTGTCCCGTGCTACTGCAATTTCTTCGACAGGAAGGCGATGAGCTTTTTCAGCAGGACAGTGCACGTACACGTGCTGCGATGCAACGTGCTTTTCGTTGTGTGCAACTGCCCTGGCCTACAACAACACCATATCTTTCGCCAATTGAACGCGTATGGGAGTTGATGAAGCAAGAACTTAATAATACAATGGAGCCTGCAAGAACCATTGCCGAATAGCAACAAAAGGCGCAACTTGCTTGGAACATATTATTGCAGGATACCATTCGACAGCTTTAGGATGATCATGTAAAAAATGTATGATGAGATAAAAGAAATTATTCAGGTAGTGAAGGGAGACGAAAATTTAATAGTCATGGGTGACTGGAATTCGAGCGTAGGAAAAGGGAGAGAAGGAAACATAGTAGGTGAATATGGATTGGGGGTAAGAAATGAAAGAGGAAGCCGTCTGGTAGAATTTTGCACAGATCATAACTTAATCATAGCTAACACTTGGTTCAAGAATCATAAAAGAAGGTTGTATACATGGAAGAAACCTGGAGATACTAAAAGGTATCAGATAGATTATATAATGGTAAGACAGAGATTTAAGAACCAGGTTTTAAATTGTAAGACATTTCCAGGTGCAGATGTGGACTCTGACCACAATCTATTGGTTATGAACTGTAGATTAAAACTGAAGAAACTGCAAAAAGGTGGGAATTTAAGGAGATGGGACCTGGATACACTGAAAGAACCAGAGGTTGTACAGAGTTTCAGGGAGAGAATAAGGGAACAATTGACAGGAATGGGGGAAAGAAATACAGCAGAAGAAGAATGGGTACCTCTGAGGGATGAAGTAGTGAAGGCAGCAGAGGATCAAGTAGGTAAAAAGACGAGGGCTAGTAGAAATCCTTGGGTAACAGAAGAAATATTGAATTTAATTGATGAAAGGAGATAATATAAAAATGCAGTAAATGAAGCAGGCAAAAAGGAATACAAACGTCTCAAAAATGAGATCGACAGGAAGTGCAAAATGGCTAAGCAGGGATGGCTAGAGGACAAATGTAAGTATGTAGAGGCTTATCTCACTAGGGGAAAGATACATACTGCCTACAGGAAAATTAGAAAGACCTTTGGAGAAAAGAGAACCACTTGTATGAATATCAAGAGGTCAGATGGAAACCCAGTTCTAAGCAAAGAAATGTAAGCAGAAAGGTGGAAGGAGTATATAGAGGGTCTATACAAGGGCGATGTACTTGAGGACAATATTATGGAAATGGAAGTGGATGTAGATGAAGATGAAATGGGAGATACGATACTGTGTGAAGAGTTTGACAGAGCGCTGAAAGACCTGAGTCGAAACATGGCCCCGGGAGTAGACAACATTCCATTAGAACTATTGACGGCCTTGGGAGAGCCAGTCCTGACAAAACTCTACCATCTGGTGAGCAAGATGTATGAGACAGGCAAAATACCGTCAGACTTCAAGAAGAATATAATAATTCCAATCCCAAAGAAAGCAGGTGTTGACAGATGTGAAAATTACCGAACTATCAGTTTAATAAGCCACGGCTGCAAAATACTAACATGAATTCTTTAGAGACGAATGGAAAAACTGGTAGAAGCCGACCTCGTGGAAGATCAGTTTGGATTCCGTAGAAATGTTGGAACACGTGAGGCAATACTGACCCTACGACGTATCTTAGAAGAAAGATTAAGGAAAGGCAAACCTACGTTTCTAGCATTTGTAGACTTAGAGAAAGCTTTTGACAATGTTGACTGGAATACTCTCTTTCAAATTTTAAAGGTGGCAGGGGTAAAACACAGGGAGCGAAAGGCTATTTGCAATTTGTACAGAAACCAGATGGCAGTTATAAGAGTCGAGGGGCATGAAAGGGAAGCAGCGGTTGGGAAGGGAGTGAGACAGGGTTGTAGCCTCTCCCCGATGTTATTCAATCTGTATATTGAGCAAGCAGTAAAGGAAACCAAAGAAAAATTTGGAGTAGGTATTAAAATCCATGGAGAAGAAATAAAAACTTTGAGGTTCGCCGATGACATTGTCATTCTGTCAGAGACGGCAAAGGACTTGGAAGAGGAGTTGAACGGAATGGACAGTGTCTTGAAAGGAGGATATAAGGTGAACATCAACAAAAGCAAAACGAGGATAATGGAATGTAGTCAAATTATGTCGGGTGATGCTGAGGGAATTAGATTAGGAAAAGAGACACTTAAAGTAGTAAAGGAGTTTTGCTATTTGGGGAGCAAAATAACTGATGATGGTCGAAGTAGAGAGGATATAAAATGTAGACTGGCAATGGCAAGGAAAGCGTTTTTGAAGAAGCGAAATTTGTTAACATAGAATGGAGATTTAAGTGTCAGGAAGTCGTTTCTGAAAGTATTTCTATGGAGTGTAGCCATGTATGGAAGTGAAACATATACGATAAATTGTTTGGATAAGAAGAGAATAGAAGCTTTCGAAATGTGGTGCTACAGAAGAATGTTGAAGTTTAGGTGGGTAGATCACATAAATAATGAGGAGGTATTGAATAGGATTGGGGAGAAGAGAAGTTTGTGGCACAACTTGACTAGAAGAAGGGATCGGTTGGTAGGACATGTTCTGAGGCATCAAGGGATCACAAATTTAGCATTTGAGGGCAACGTGGAGGGTAAAAATCGTAGAGGGAGACAAAGAGATGGCTACACTAAGCAGATTCAGAAGGATGTAGGCTGTAGTAGGTACTGGGAGATGAAGGAGCTTGCACAGGATAGAGTAGCATGGAGAGCTGCATCAAACCAGTCTCAGGACTGAAGACCACAGCAACAAATGATGATCATGCGTGCACCCTTTAGTGTGACACGTGTGTTTCATTTGGTCTCAATTTACCATACACTCCTACAGTGACGAACTATCTGACTCCACAATTGGGAGTAAAATGACCTTGTCCTTCAGGGTGCTCAACTTTCTTTTCTTTTTTTGGAAGTGCAAATAGACAAAGTCGCAGCGAAAGTTTGTCCGTATAATTTATTACCGCTACGCCAGGAAAGTCGTCCCTCCGTAGATATGAACTTCTTAGTGCTACTCGTGCGTAGCCGGGACAGATCGCTGGTAATCTATAATTGTGCCATTCAATATTATATATAACTCATAGCATGATTATCGTATTTAATGTAATGTAAAAAATGCAAAATGCCTGGTTAGAGATATGGTTAAATAAAAGCATGATTGCAGGATTGCGTTTACTATTGATGCTGTTCCTGGTTTGCTGTTGGAGATGGAGCATTACCTGTTAAAGGAATTTGTATACATGCATTTGAAGGATTTTGTATTGATGCATTTAACATGTTATGCAACCTGATGCAGTGTTCGGAAAATCGAACAAATGTACAGTTTTCGCAACAGGTGTCATTCAAACTGGAAGATATTTATTCTTCGTGGATAGTAATTAATGGGGAAGAGGGCGCCTTCTGGCTACAGTGAACTGGCCAATTCTCGAAAAAGAATTGTTTGTACAGTGGAATATTGTACTGGATCGTATTGGAGAAAATTCAACAAGAGGTATTCGTCCACCTGCCCATGAAATAGACACTTCGAAGAATTCCGGAATAGTGTAGCAGAAACTACACCCACAACGTGTGATGTGCAGGCAATGAGACCAAGTGATTTTGAAAGCAGAAATCTTTCTGTAAGTACTTTGTTGTAATGCAGACACTGACAATGCTGGTCGACATGTTGAATGTCTGGTATGTGGTTGTGTTGTTGCTATAAGAAGCAAGATTTTTTTATGTTAAAAATACTTTCCAACTTCAGTTCCATATCTCACAGCATCCTATATTATCAGAACAATTTTGACACTAAATACTTGGAAAAAGGTTCATAATTTGAGTCTTTGTTTAAAATTCTTGTCACATGCATGAAACCAACAATTCTGAAACACATCTGATTCTATGCATATTTTGAAACTGCAGTACATGAAATCACATACGCCGTAGACGAACGAAACGTACTTCTAGCTTCACCGATACTCTTGTTATTACGATTTCCACTATTTTTGTGGTGTCTAAAGGTGTATGTACAATGCAAAATGGAGAATTTAAAACCATGAACCCTCTTGTCAAGATACGAAGACAGAATGTTAATATAATGGAGATCTCTAGAGCAGGAGATTAAATTTTTAAAAATAGTGTATGAAAAAGAAAAATTAATTAATTCAGTATATTATTCTTCGGCTGCGGATGTATATTTGACTTCACAGACAAAAAGTTGTTCATTGCTGCATTTTCATGGAAACGGCTGCTAATTCATCTCATGTAGCAATCGATACCACATGGAAATGACGATGCACGATTATTTCCATTGATGCCGTTTTAATTACGTTGAACTTCAGTTTTAGCCTACCTTTTTTTCGAAACTTTTCACTCTAAACAGTAACGAATATTATGTTTTCCCCAAGACAGTATGTTGTCAGGAAGAAGTATACCGTTGCATTGCGAGAACCATAGTTGCTCCAGGATCAGGCAGGTAAAGTTACAAAGGCGAATCATACAACAAACCTACCGCTTTACATGCTATCATTTACCGAAAGCATCATTTCTAGATTCTAGAGCCGTTTCTAGAATATTAGTATGGTGTACGTTACGTGGAACAGCCTACGCACTACAACTGGAAATACACGTTGATTTCCTCTCTGTACCACACCGCGCACCTCACTACGTTCATCAGCGTCCCTGTGGTAATGGACGAGTTTTATGATGGTAACCGGCTTGCTAAATACGTCGTTGTCACATGTTACCTTAATTGAGACGGAACCAGGGAACACAAAAAGTGATCGAAAACAATTCCTGCGTGTTATTTGCAAATGTAGTGTAACAACCTGGCCTCGTTATTTTTTAATTTTTTTCCGAAACATTGGTGCCATGTTCACCAGAACGGAAACCAAACTGTTTTATTTGTGCCGGAGATCGACGAAACTGCGCCAGAGAGCAGCGCCGAGCCGCCCCGCTGCGGTCGGCCTCATTAAAACGAATAGCGCTGTTTTCCAGACTCCCTCATCCAAAGTGCTGCGTGCCAACGCACACTCGGCACGACACTGCGAAAAGAAAATCTAGGTTCCCTGCCCTTCACGAGTACCGCGGTTTCTCTAACATTTTCTCCTCCTCCTCCTCCTCGTTAAATTTCATTGTCAGTGATAAATTAGGATAGGAGAGATGCCATAACCATCCTACAAAAAATACTCACACTCTTTCAAGATCACGTGATATAGACAAGAGATTAATTCAAATGGGTTAAGAGATAACATAATCAGTGGAGGCAGCATGTGGCAAGGATCCTGCAGGAATCGATTTCAACACTTGTTCATGCTCCAGAAGTAATAATTCAAATGTCTCATCTTTTACTGTTGGCTTGCACTACAATAATCTCGAACATTATTTTCTCGAAACATTTTTAACGTCAGTTTGTTTTTAAAATTATATCAAGTGAGGTAGACCATTTCTTCCAAAGAAACACGTATGGTAGTTCTTGCACCTAATACTTCTTCGAGTGGTCGAGACTTAATAGAAATGCCGTGGGTGATGGTCTAACGAAAACCGTCAATGCGGAAGATGTCTACCTTCAGGTCAATGACTATCGCACCCGTTGCATGGGCCGTGTTGTACGAAGCATTGTCGTGAAGAAACAGAACACATACACACATCGATCCACGTCGTTTCCATTTGACTTCTGGCTCACACCAATTTTCAGGATGTCTTCTGAGTCTGGTGCACTAATGACAATGGTCTCTCACCACTTGCCGTGATCCAAGACAAGAGGCATCAACTCACATTAGTTTCACGGAAGAGGGAGGGGTGGCAGAAGTGAAGGCCAATTTCTTATAAAATAAACCTAAAGTTATTGATAACTGTGGTTATTAGTCATCAGACATACGAATGGAACCGCTTCATAATAGGTAACTACGACCTACAATTTTCTCAACTGAGAGAGTAATTTGTATGACATTTATACCTATTATTTCGCTGTCGGGTAGGTACGGTTCACAAACATGCGAATATTTTATATATTTACACTTTTAGTAATTTACTAACTGCTAACACGAGAAAAATTTGCTAACTGATGGTACAACGCTAGGCGCTTTTAGAACCCAATATCAGCTGTCTTTTCATATGCAAGGAGAAGAGCAACCAAAGGCAAAACAACTTTGAAGATTTCATGACAAATTGCTTTGGGTAAACATGCTGCTAGTCAGTATCCACTACACAGCTCTGGCCTTCTTTAGATTGATACTGACTGATGCGTCCTTTCTTTTCTCTCTGTGTGTGTGTGTGTGTGTGTGTTTGTGTGTGTGTACGGGTTGCAGTTGTCCTTCCCTGTCCCCTCTGAGCACGGCCTCGCTTCAAGGTGACACTTTTCTTTTCCCAAAGGAGGGTCCACATGGTGTTCCCTTCAGCGACTCTGGTCTGGATGATGAGAACAGCACAATTACTTTCTCATTCTCTTCATTTCTGGTTGGTGACGGTTGATAAAGGTTCATCCCCAGTGATGATTGGTGCAAACAAGACAGCATCTTCTAGTTCACAAGTTGTTCGTATCCATTTTCGGTTATCGTGCTGCAGATGATGGAAAGTATTCACTTGCTCATCAATTTTGGAAATAAATAACATACCATCTGAAGACAATAAAAGTCTGAAACCATTTACAGCACATGAATTCTTTTAAAGTATACAGTGCCTAATTACAACGCAGGTGATATTTTCAGTAAAATTGTTTAGAGAGTGCAATAAATGACTCAGTTCAAAATCGTATCTTCCAAACGTCTCCAATCTCGGTGACGGAAGTGTCTTTTGAACAAACCTTACAATCGACTGTACTGACTTTGTTATTGCACCCTCCCATATATAAAGAGACAGTTATCCGACAGAAATCTGTTCGCAGCAAATTTTACTTCTAAACATAATTAATATTTTGGATAAGAACCTAGAAATACACTGATCAGCCAAAACTGACACAGTAAGAAAAGTATGTAAGGCTAGCAGAGACGGATGGAGGATTACCCTAGCGAAGGAGAAATCCGCTGAGATAAGCGATTTTGGCAAAGGACAGATTATTATTACGCAGAGCCTGTGAAGAAGTATCCCTAAAACGGCGAAGTTTGCAGAATGTTCACGTACTAGTCTCGTGAGCATCTACGGAAAGTTGTAGAAGGGCAGTGAAACTACCACTAGGATCTAAGTGGTTGGACATCCACGACTCTTGTCTGCTCTTTAAAGCAGGATAGATGGCGGTTGTGGCACCTCTGGCAATGTCGTTGGACGCACATGTGTTTCGGACCATAACATTGAGCGCTCCAGAGGACCCCTACGTCTTCACATGTTGGCCCAACGACATTGTCAGTTACGATGTTTGTGGGCTCGCGATCATCGAGATAGGACAGTTTATCAGTGGAAACGTGTCGCCTCCTCGGATGAATAACGTTTTTGCTACACCAGGTAAATGGCCATCTCCACAAACGCCGGCTGCTGCAAATGCGCATCGCCCCACGGACACAGGCCGATGGGAGTGGTATTATGCCATGAGCAATTCTCCTGCACTTGCATGGGACCTGTGGTAGTAATCGAAGACACCGTGTCAGTGCGAGCAACCTGCATCCCTTCATGCTTGATGTCTTCTTTGACGACGATGTCACCTTTCAGCAGTATATTTGTTTGTATCTCGATGCCAGAATTGTGTGTGTGTGAATTCCTAAGGCACCAAACTGCTGAGGTCATCGGTCCCTAGACTTACACACTACTTAAACTAACTTATGCTAAGAACAAGACACACACACCCATATCCGAGAGAGGACTCGAACCTCCGGCGGGAGGGGCCGCGCAATCCGTGACATGCCTCAAACCGCGCGGCTTCTCCGCACGGCCCAGAGTTGTGCTACAATGGTTCGAAGAGCATGATAATAAAATCACGTTAATGTCTAGGCCATCGAGTTCGACTGAGGTGTATGCGGTGGTTCCCATCTGGGTCGCTATCGAGCGTTATCACCGAGGACACCAATCAGCGGCCAATTATTTACGGGAATTACCTGATTTGTGTGCAGACACCTGGTGCCGCATAGCTCCACAAATCTACCAACGAACAGCAGAATCGATGATACCGAGAGTCCGTGATATATTGCGTTACAAACATGGCTCAACAAGCTATTAAGCACGTGGTCATAATGTTTTGGCGCGTCACTGTGTTACGAACGCTTTCTTCGAAGACGCAAGCGAGTTTCCTTCCTAAAGAAGTGTGTCTATTACTGTAGTAAATTCATGTGTAAAAAGAGAGTTAGTTGTTTTCTTCATAATCTCGCCAGTTCCATCTGTTGCAAAAATATGATCCGTAGCCTACAGATTACAATTGTGTGACAGACGGGCGATCGCTGAATTACACGAAGAACTTCCTTGTCAACTGTGGTGTGCTTGCACGCCTTAGGTACCCATCAGAAATCAGGTCAATTACCACTACTACGATTTCAATATCAATCGGCTATATAAATAAAATTTGCAAATATGCGAGTATCCGTTAACATCCACAAGGAGAAGGCTGGGGTTTAATATCTAGGAAACAATGTTATTATTTCCATTGGCCAGTGTCCTGACAATATATATAACTCTCACACTGTAACTAAATTACAAGGCTATACGTAAAAAATAAACTAAAATTCCAATCTAGGCAGAGTTCTTAGTCCAGGCCGTGAAGACCCAAGGGACGTCTACCAGCGGCCGTATCATCCTCTGCCTTGCGACGTCAGGTGGATGCCATATGGAGACGCATGTCAGCACAGCACTCTCCCGGTCATTTTGCAGACTTCCCAGTCCGTAGAGCCGCTACTACTCCTGCTCAGTTGGCATCACGAGGCTGAGTGCACTCCCTGCCAGTCCTCCAACCAAGGGAAGATCATTAGCAGCACCGGGAATCGAATTCGATTCCTCCGCATGGCCAACCATCTACTCTGACCACTAATCTACGGAGGCGCATAGCCTAGACACAACTGTTCGAAAATAATACATCAGGTTGTCATTGTTAGGCGGAAGGTGGCGATGCAGCCATCAACTTATCTTATTCTCTTCCGACCCCTATTCTATCACCAGTTGCACACCGAATCTGTGAGAAGGCATACCTGGATCTACATCCACATCCACAGCTACATCTGTAGTCTGCAAACCACTATGAATTGCGTGGCTGTGGTCACTTCTCATTGTACCAATTACTAGGGCTTCTTTCTGTTCCATTCATTTATGGAGCGTGGGACGTTGATTTATTAATCTTCTCTGTACGCACTCTAAAAAATGTTCAAATGGCTCTGAGCACTATGGGACTTAACATCTATGGTCATCAGTCCCCCAGAACTTAGAACTACTTAAACCTAACTAACCTAAGGACATCACACAACACCCAGTCATCACGAGGCAGAGAAAATCCCTGACCCCGCCGGGAATCGAACCCGGGAACCCGGGCGTGGGAAGCGATACGCACTCTAATTGGTCTAATCTTATCCTCGCGATCCCTACGGGAGTGATACGTAGGGGGTTGTAGTACATCCCTAGGGTCATCACTGAAAGCTGGATCTCGAAACTTTGTAAGCAGGCATTCTCTGACTAGTTTGCGTCTATCTTCAGTTGTCTGCCGGCTCATTTTATTCAGCATCTCAGTGACACTCTTTTGCAACGTTTTTATGATTGTACTCCCTTTACTGAATAATGGTATAATTCTAGAGTTGAGTTTCACTGTACACCTTGGCCACAGTTAATCAGAGATACATGCACTGTATTCACTTTTATCTTAGTTTGTATTTCCGGCGGGGTCAGGGATTTTCTCTGCCTCGTGATGACTGGGTGTTGTGTGATGTCCTTAGGTTAGTTAGGTTTAAGTAGTTCTAAGTTCTAGGGGACTGATGATCATAGATATTAAGTCCCATAGTGCTCAGAGCCATTTGAACCATTTTTTAGTTTGTATTTCATGTTTTTTCTGAATGATATTGTTCGAACGTATCACATAACGGATTACTTTCCATGATTGTAACATGACTCTCGTTCACACAATACAAGTTACACAATATAGGGTGTCCACTGATATCATGTGGTACATTTAAGGCCTACAACATTTTTGGGTAACTGCCTAACGATATAACGAAATAAAAAAGAAAACCTTAGGTTTGATGCTTAAATGTCTCCATTTACACCCATTTTTGTGCGAAAATTTCTTTTGTGAAATTACATCAGTCGATGTGGTAACTGCCACAGTTGTAGCTTTGCCGTGTAATTTCTTTGGCCTCGCGCAATACGTACCTGTTTTGGTGATACTTAAAATCAGAACGTTCAGTGTGTCCTTTGCCACTGAATGGGCCAAATCACCTCGTGAAGGTTTGTTATACTGTTGTGCACAGTAATTGTGACAGTAATAAGGATGTGAGACTTGAGTTTCTCCTGGTGTATACAATTTTCAAACAACTCCTGGGAATTCAGCCAGGTAATACTTACAGCAACCGCAGTTTGTGCCTTGAAAATGGCGGGGTGTACTCCCACCGAAATACTGGCGGTCGCTGTAAATATTACCTGGCTGAATTCTCGTATGTTGTTTGAAAAAAGTAATAAGGATGTTATTGTCATGTTGCATGATGAATGACATGTGGAACCTTCATTGTTTTTATTTCGTAAGTACTAAATTACAATTTTTTCATTGCATGTGCTTTCCGAAAGGATAGGCTGAACACTGTTGGCGGCGGCGTGTTTGTTGCTGTTAGAAGTAGTTTAACTTGTAAAATTGAAGTAGATAGTTCCTGTGAGTTAGTATTTGCAGAGGTCATTGCTGGAAAGCGGAATAAAATAATCATCGGATCCTTTCACCGACCTCCCACTTCGGATGATACAGTTGCTGAAAGGTTCAAAGAAAACTTGAGTTTGATTTCAAACACGTACCCGACTCATACGATTATAGTTGGTGGTGACTTTAATTTACCCTCGATATGTTGGCGAAAATACATGTTTAATTCTGGAGGTACGCATAAATCATCATCCGAAATTGTGCTAAAAGTATTCTCTGAAAAATTATTTCGAGCAGTTATTTCATGAGCCCACGCGAATAGTAAACGGTTGTGAAAACACACTTGACCTCTTAGCAACAAATAATCCTGAGTTAATAATGAGCATCAAAACGGATACAGAGATTAGTGTCGTAGCGAGACTCCTTCCAAATTAATAATTTAAATGTAGACCAGATGTGGCTTGAATTCAAAGAAATAGTTTCGGCAGCAACTGAGAGATTTATACCAAATAAATTAACAAACGACGGAGCTGATCCTCCTTGGTACACAAAACGGGTCAGAACACTGTTGCAAAAACAACGAAACAAACATGCCAAATTTAAACAAACGCAAAATCCCCAAGATTGGCGATCTTTTACAGATGCTCGAAATTTAGCGCGGACTTCAATGCGAGACGCTTATAACAGTTTGCACAACGAAACTTTGTCTCGAAACCTGGCAGAAAATCCAAGGAGATTCTGGTCGTATGTGAAGTATGCTACGGCAAGACACAATCGATACATTCTCTGCGCGACAGCAATGGTAATACTATCAACGACAGTGCTGCCACAGCAGAGTTACTAAACACAGCCTTCCGAAATGCCTTCACAAAAGAAGACGAAATTAATATTCCAGAATTCGAATCAAGAACAGCTACCAACATGAATAACGTAGAAGTAAATATCCTTGGAGTAGTGAAGCAGCTTAAATCACTTAATGAAACCAAGTCTTCTGGTCCGGACTGTATACCAATTAGGTTCCTTTCAGAGTATGCTGATGTATTAGCTCCATACTTAAAATCATATACAACCGTTCGCTCGACGAAAGATCCGTACCCAAAGACTGGAAAATTGCACAGTTAACACCAATATTCAAGAAAGGTAGTATTAATAATCACCTAAATTACAGGGCTATATATTAACGTCGATATGCAGCAGGATTTTGGAACATGTATTGTATCAGAACATTATAAATTACCTCGAAGAAAACGGTCTATTGACACACAGTCAACATGGGTTTAGAAAACATCGCTCTTGTGAAACTCAACTAGCTTATTCGCATGAAGTGTTGAGTGCTATTGACAAGGGATTTCAGATCGATTCCGTATTTCTAGATTTCCGGAAGGCTCTTGACAGTGTACCACACAAGCGGCTGTAGTGAAATTGCGTGCTTATGGAATATTGTCTCAATTATGTGACTGGATTTGTGATTTCTCGTCAGAGAGGTCACAGTTCGTAGTAACTGACGGAAAGTCATCGAGGAAGACAGAAGTGATTTCTGGCGTTCCTCATCTATATAAACGATTTGGGAGACAATCTGAGCAGCTGTCTTAGGTTGTTCGCAGATGACGCTGTCGTTTATCGACTAATAAAGTCATCAGAAGATCAAAACAATTTGCAAAACGATTTAGAAGATATCTGAATGGTACGGAAACTGGCAGATGACCCTAAGTAACGAAAATTGTTAGGTCACCCAAATGAGTGCTACAAGGAATTCGTTAAACTTCGGTTACACGATAAATAAGTCAAATCTAAAGATCGTAAATTCAACTAAATACCTAGGAATTACAATTACGAACAACTTAAATTGGAAGGAACACACAGAAATTGTTGTGGGGAGGGCTAACCAAAGACTGCGTTTTATTGGCAGGATACTTAGAAATGTAACAGATCTACTAAGAAGACTGCCTACACTACGCTTGTCCGTCCTCTTTTAGAATACTGCTGCGCGGTGTGGGATCCGTACCATATAGGACTGACGGAGTACATCGAAAAAATTCAAAGAAGGGCTGCACGTTTTGTATTATCGCGAAATATGGGAGAGAGTGTCACTGAAATGACACAGGATTTGGGCTGGACATAATTAATGCGACGGAATCTTCTCACGAAATTCCAATCACCAATTTTTTCCTCCGAATGCGAAAATATTTTGTTGACACCGACTTACATAGGGAGAAACGGTCACCACGATAAAATAAGGGAAATAAGAGCTCGTACGGAAAGATATAAGTGTTCGTTGTTTCCGCCCTCTATACGAGATTGGAATAATAGAGAATTGTGAAGATGGTTTGATGAACCCCTGCCAGGCACTTAAATGTGATTTTCAGGGTTTCCATGTAGATGTAGATGAACATTTAACGGTTTCACATTTTCCTTTCTTAATTTTAAGTTTTTACAGTTCCTGGATGATGGTCAAGGACCGAAAACAGTCGGAGTAAATACGAATTTACAATATATAATTCAGTACTGTGTGACGAAACACCTGTAGTAGGAGAGGGAGTCCGATGCTTATAATGTGCAGCAGAGAATATCAGCAATCAAGTGATCGTTTAGTGAGAAATAACAGTTAGTACATCTCCGAAAGCTACTTATTCCGCCTTTCCATAGCCTGCGTAAGAAAAGACCGACTATATATGCAATCAGAGACTCAACCGCTTTTCTACTAAGTACTAATCAAACATCATGGATTTGTTGGTCATTATGCCCTGAGGAAAGGACTTGTTTACCATCAGTGACTATCTGCTCGCTGCCTGTCCAGTGAACTTCACAAGATGCCCAGTGTGTCTAGCTTATGCATACCGAACTCACAGAGTAATTGTGAAAGACAGTCTGTTAGGTTAAAAATCTCACATGCCAAGTTCCTTTCCAAGTAATATTTTTTTCACTGAATTCCGCTTAGTCGGTGATTTAATACCTAGTCGCGTCGTTCCTGGATTATTCGAGTCAGTGTCGTGTCCATGCTTAACTCGCGTTCAGGATCGTAACTGTCAGGTTCGTTTCGCTGAATTTCTCTTTTGTTTTTGTAGCAGTAAAACGTTTTATGGAGTCAGGTTGCCTACCCGACACGCAACCCATCCCCTTTGTCGTCCGGGCTTGGAACCGACAATGGTAGAGTTATGGCCGGTCAGAACTCCTCCCCAATGCCGTTGTTTTTGTGAGTTTAGAGCTCTCATGAGCGTGGCTGTTATCTCCCTTTCCGAAAGCCGCCCATTGGGACATTGGGTCACCTTGCTCGTTGAAATGAGCTGTTACACGGTTCATTTCTACCACAGCGTATGACAATAAAAATTAATCTATGATCCCCTGTGAAGGAAAGAAGCTGCTCAGACGTATCTTAATCATGATAAACACGCACGACCTATAAAACAACGAAGCGCTTGAGTGGAAATGAGTAAGACACCGAGCACCGACAGTACAGAAATGGCATAGGGAAAGATCGCTGTTTTGGTATGCTCTGCACAACAGTTACCAGAAAACGTCTCAGAGAATCAAAAGCTATGTTACTACTTAGTGGATGAATATTCATTGTTAATGAATGTGACAGCTTTTCTTCTTTCGAATGAAACTGCGCGTGAACGTGTACACAGAAGGAAAGCCCAACGATTCCGTTGTTGTAGTGCTTGAACGAGTTCACCTACCACACGAAGAGTATTAACGTTGTAAATGCTGCTGAAGAGTTATACATCTTGTCCAGTGGTGTATAATGAAATGAAGCAAAAACATCAAAGACAAAAGTAAATGAAGAACGCTGCAAAGACGCCCGCAAGAATTATGATAGCTTTTTTTGTATGTGTCTTTTACTTCCGTACTTCCCTATATATTGTGGTTTGCCCTTTCTTTAAACGGCAACGGCTATGATGGTACTTGCATGGAATGTCAACAAGGAAACATTCCTCCCCTATGTCGTGATTCACATAGTTAGTGTATGATCTAAATGGAGTTACCAGAAGCTGCAGCAAAAATGAAAGCCGTCATTAAACAATTTTCGCTGAGCTACGTCACGTTCCGCATTGGAGTGTAGATAAATGTAGGCATAATTACTTGTCCTCATGAGCCAGTATTATGTCAGAATGCATCAACAGAGAGAAATAAAGGAATTCAGAAGTGGCACAATTAGAGGGTCTGACAAGTCGAACGTTCGTTCAAAGGTATTTTGCAGGTGTTACATATGCCGTGGCTCTCTGTTATCAATCTCATAATGAAGTGCAAGGTATTAAGGAAGCACTAAGCTCAATACTCATTTTGGTAGAAGTGGGAAAAAAGGACTAATAGACAACTTGAAGCTCTGAAGTGTATGATATGAGTCAGCTCAGGAGCAGTCCCAGAGTAAGCTGCTGGCCAGAAACCATCGAAAATAACGAGTGCGCTGTGTCCGTGAGAGTGGTGTAAACAATACAGTCACAACGAGACAACACGCAGTTTACAGATCACTCACCATTCACAGAGGATTACCACAGGGGTCAATTGTAAGTCCTCTTTTATACCTTCTTTGTACTGTCGATCCCGAAAAGCTGTTTGGACCTGCGACAAAAATCCTGAAGTACGCAGTTGACATCTGTAAAAAATTTAGGTTTCTTAGCCTATCTGTGCAGGAACTGCAAAATGCTTGGCTTGTCTTTCGTCTTCAGAGATCTAAAGATAGCACCAAAGTCTGTCCAAATCAGCTGTTTTCTTTAAAATACCTATGCGATCTTGGTTCAAATGGCTTTGAGCTCTATGGGACTTAACTTCTGAGGTCATCAGTCCCCTAGAACTTAGAACCACTTAAACCTAGCTAACCTAAGGACATCACACACATCCATGCCCGAGGCAGGATTCGAACCTGCGACCGTAGCGGTCGTGCGGTTTCATACTGTAGCGCCTAGAACCGATCGGCCACCCGGCTGGCTATGCGATCTTGCCTTTAGAATACTTTTAGCAAGTAAAACAGACCTCTTCTTCTGCCTTCTCAAAATGAGAAAATCCACTTAAACCGTGTAATACGAAGGAAGTTCAACAAGTAAGATAGACTTTCTCAGGGGAGTCCACGTTTCTTTTATTGAATACTACTCAATACTTCGAACTGACACAGACACGTGGCACTATTTTTCAGCGTAGTTACCATGTCTCTATAAAACAACGTTCGGAAAGTCCAGCTAACCGTTCAATTCCTCGACGATAGAGATCAGTTCGTTGGAGGCATTTGAGAACCGTTGTGAAAGTTCTCATCTTTACCAGGTGTCCTTCTAGCTTGCCGGAAACATGGAAATCGCATGGTGCAAGGTCCGGGTGAAACTGTTGGCCAGATTTCACTACGGCTGGACATGATATTACTTTTGAACCACATACCGCGAGAATTTCACGTTTTGCCTACAAGAATTTTACTGTCCCGCATACTTCAGCTTTACAGTACTTTCCAGTTGCCGGGCCATTTCACTCCGATCCTCTGATGCGCCTGTTGCCCGTACACAAGCAGAACAGTATCTACAGGAAACCCATAACGCCTACTTCCTTCTAACAATGCGCCGCTCTTGTTTCGTAATGGTTTTAGCATTTGACGACATTTGTAACTTGCTTTCTTAAGTCTGTGCAATATTTATTTAAATAAAGTCCTACACGATCTAATTTGGACGACTGACAACTTTGGAAATAATGCTATTGGGATTCCAGAGATTTTTCAACACAGCATTTTATTTATTTTCGTTCAACTGGAAACGGGACATTGTACTATTTGTTCTAGTTACCGTCCCTGCTACAGTTTAATTCAACTTCGGTCACAGCCGCAGGTGTTGCAGAATGCGGGTTTTGCCAATAACTCAGAGCCACACAGACGACTGTCAGCCAGGTGGCAATGCCACGGCGCTCAGCCATGACGGCTGTAGTTTTCGCTGCAGCCTTATCTCTCCGAACGGTTGGCTGGCTCCGCACAGTACGCCGCCTGCGCTATCCAGCCGACTGGTCACCAACAAGAGCCGTTATATGCACCCACAACTGCGCCACAGCCAGTGGTGACATATCGAAGGCGAAATAATTTGGCGCGCAATGCAGAAATCAAATACGTGTTAAATACTGTACTTCAGAAGGAATGAAACGAACAGTGTGGAAGTCGAATTTTGAGTAAAATTTTTACATTTTTTTTACTGTATAAAATTACTCATACTAGCTACAAATTGCAATTTTAAAGTATAACAGAAGATTTATTTGTGGAACAGCTATTATGGATCGTTGTGTGTGCATCTTTTCTATACAGCAAGTATTTAACTTGAAAGAAGGAAGGAAGATAAGGTTTCAACGTCCCGTCGAAGGAAATTAGAAACGGAGCAAAAGCACATATTGAGGAAGAAGGGGAAATGAATTGGGTGGTTCTCTTACCTTAAGCCTTACGGGGTGTCACCAGAAACCTAAATCTGGACGGCTGGGTGGGGATTTCATCCGTCATACTCCCGAATACAAGTCCAGCGCCTTACCACTGCATCATCTCCCTCGGCCATTGTTCTTAAATTCGTTTTGTTGTCAGGCCAAGATTCTACGAGGACCATTTCTGCAAATTCCTTAATTAAGATCTTATATAGACACAGTTTATTCGCTGTCTTCAATTATTATTCAATCCAGTGGCATTGTAGTAAACTGCTCGTCAGCTATCACAGAGCTCACTTTTAGTGCAACTTGTCACAGCGATGGGATACAGATCAAGGTCAGAAACAAACAAAAAACAAATAAACAAACACCCGCAGGCGCGCGCGCGCGCACACACACACACACACACACACACAGTAGCGAACTGATGCGCTACGTCAAATTGTTCCTTACGAACGAGAGAGCTGTGTTGAGCCCTTCTTTGTACATCAACTGTTTACTTGCTGACGTTCCACACTTTATTGCTAATAGGTTCGCCATGGTATAACCCTATTTTCACGGATCTGGAATGTCGCAAACTTGCGAACATGACTGTACACTTGCCTGTGTGAGTGATGCCTAGGGTATGCAACTACAGTACATTTTTAATTCCACTTGACACCTTTCACTTAATTTCTAGGTATTGTCTGTGATCGGTATAACAGTTATCGTTTCGATAACAGTTTTGCTACACAGAAGCAACAGCCGTTCATGTTCGTAGTTGTCGTTTAGCTTTGCTCGAACTCGTCTACTTACATCGTCTTGGTGTGCACTCCAAGAAATCGTAACACGAGAACTATCAGTACTAAACATAAGAATTTTTTGCCTTACTTAACAAACTGTACTACTTTTTTGTCTTCCTGGCGACAGTCTCATAAAGACGGGTTTTGCTTATGATGGAATCCTCCATTTCGTGATATGAGCTTTTTTTTTGGGTGGGATGGAAGGGGATTGGTCGAATACCCTTTCTGTCGTCACAGTCGTGAGTTAACATAAAGGAGGGAAGTCAAAAGCGTCATCTGTTACTAATCGCGTAAACTCGTTTCTGCGTGGTATCTTACTTTAAATGCTTGTGTACTTGTTTATTTTTCTGTTTTTTAGAAGAATATTGGGAAACAGCGCAGAATTTCTGTTAACTACTGTGGGGAACTGCCTGGAGCTCCGCTCCAGCCGCACGGTGTAACAGACCAGTAGTTACTCAAACGAAGCATGAAATGGAACGGACTCTCTCACTCCCATGGCCACCGCTGGCTCGCTTAGTTAAGCTATATACGCAGGTCATTTAGCGAAGTTCTCCTTAAATCACTAACTGTTAAACTAGCCTTTGATGATATCTTGAAAGAAAAAATGGTTCAAATGGCTCTGAGCACTATGGGACTTAACATCTATGGTTATCAGTCCCCTAGAACTTAGAACTACTTAAACCTAACTAACCTAAGGACATCACACAACACCCAGCCATCACGAGGCAGAGAAAATCCCTGACCCCGCCGGGAATCGAACCCGGGAACCCGGGCGTGGGATGCGAGAACGCTACTGCACGACCACGAGCTGCGGGCTCTTGAAAGAAAGTGAAACGCCGAATGTAGTATTAAAGACATAATATAGGAGGAAATAATTTCTTGTCACCTGCTATAGAAACAAACATGTGTAATATTCTCGACATAATGACTGATTTCTCCTGGAATCGAATTTCCTGCGGTGTTTGTGTTTTTCACTGTATCGTAGCCCAAGTAACGAGAGGGTTGTGGTGCAGAATGGGGTGGTAGCGTGTCCCGACTACGTGAGCCGCTTGCGCGTTCGATAATAACTGCATCATTCATTACTGGGGCCAGCATCAGGAGCAGAAGCGCGGCCCCACTCGGCACCGCCTGCGCTCGCGTGCGCTGCCCATCAGAATTTCCGCCTGTCGCTCATCCTCTTCATAACTAAGCTGATGCACCAGCAGCCAGGCTCATTTCTGGCAATTTGGCCCTCAATCGACGTTTTCAGAAGGCAGTACTTGAACACTTTAATAATATGATGGTACTATACGATCAGTTTTTCGCAATAAAGGCTTGCATACTTTAAGTACGAAGTTATTCGTGAGTATCTCCGTGATTTCAGAATATCGGATTAGTCGCCTAAGCTGATGACATAGAATAATTCCGGAACCGTTTGAGATCTACTTCTACATTTATACTCGAAGAGTGCTTGTGATGATGTTTGGTTTGTAGGGCGCTCCATTGCGCGGCCCTGAGCGCCCAGGCAAAGTCCTAACTTTACGCAATCCGATTTTTACACAATCCAGTCTAGCCCCTGTCATGATTGATGAGGATGATGATGATGATGATGAAATGATTAGGACAACACAAACGCCCAGTCCCCGGGGAGAGAAAATTCCACGAGTCCTTGCGAAATGTGTGGCTGAGAGTGCTGTTTCTGTTTACGGATAGAGTGAGGAACGGATGACTGACTGACTGCACACCACTGTACGAGTTGTTGTTTGACTAAATTTATCTCCGTGGTCTCTACCAAATTCTTAGTGTCTGCACTGAAAGACGGTTATTGACGTTCTCTAAGCAGGTTGTAGCGAAATGTATGACGTCTTTCTTCGAGTTTCTGGTCGGCCGGGGTGGCCGAGCGGTTCTAGGCGCTACAGTCTGGAACCGCGCGACCGCTACGGTCGCAGGTTCGAATCCTGCCTCGGGCACGGATGTGTGTGATGTCGTTAGGTTGATTAGGTTTAAGTTCTAGAGGACTGATAACCACAGCAGTTAAGTCCCATAGTGCTCAGAGCCATTTTTTCGAGTTTCTGGCAGTTAAAATGTAGCATTGTTTCTGCTACACTTTCTTACCGATCAAAAAATATTTTGGCCATTCGCCCTTGTTTGTATATGATCGATGTCCCACGTCAGTCCATCGTGATACGGGTTCCACGCGCATGAGAATTATAGGAATGTGTATCGCAAAATGGCTCTGAGCACTATGGGACTTAACATCTGAGGTCATCAGTCCCCTAGACTTAGAACTACTAAAACCTAACCAACCTAAGGACATCACACACATCCATGCCCGAGGCAGGATTCGAACCTGCGGCCGTAGCGGTCGCGCGGTTCCAGACTGAGGCGCCTAGAACCGCTCGGCCACAACGGCCGGAAGTAGCAGTGTCAGTTGCTAACAGTAGATCTGAATGTAGAAATATACACACATACAAAAGATTTGTGAATCTGTCATTCTTCAATATAATGTCTATTCAGAAGATGTCTAGCCCTGGCCACTATGAAAGTTTGTAATGGTTATCCAACTGGAAAACACACAAAAAGGGACACAGTGCATGAATGTTCGAACTTACGTACACCCTCCGCTGGAGCTCCAGCGAGGGAATGCTTGCATCTCATTGGCAGCAGCTTAATCGTTCGCGGCAGCGCCCTCGTGCCGCCGTGGCAGGTGTAGCACACGCGGCGGCGTAACTGGCGGCTCGCGTATTGGACCGGATAACGGCCGATGCCGGAATGTGTATAGCAAACGGGGTGGTAGGCCAATATGGTGGGAGGTGGAACGGGATAGTTGGAGGTCAGGATGCTGGTAGTCCACCACCCAGGTAGGCTAGCCGTGCATCGGTGAGTGGGTGCACGGTGGACGTTCAAAATGTCGTCGTTAAAATTTGGTTCAATTGGCTCTGAGCACAATGGGACTTAACAGCGGAGGTCATCAGTTCCCTAGACTTAGAACTACTTAAATCTAACTAACCTAAGGACGTCACACACATCCTTGCCCGATAAAGGATTCGAACCTGCGACCGTAGCAGTCGCGCGGTTCCGGAATGAAGCACCTAGAACCGCTCGGCGACCGAAGCCGGCCGTCGTTGAACGAACATTGAAGAAGCACACACACTTTATTCCTCAGTACTACAATAGTCGTGCTGACACCGAAGAACTCCAACGCCCGCAGGACATAATCCATACACAGCCGACACGGACGGCACTGATCAGCACGCGGCTGGGTAGTGTCGTGCAGGCAAGGAAGCGATGATGCCAACAGTATCAGCAATCCGGCGCCCCACTGCGAAGAGGCAGCTAGGTAGCCCCAAATGAGGCGCGACTTGGAGCGCGAGATGACAACGTTGACCCAGTGTAAAAGGAGCACCTAACCTCGGCAATGTCTACCCACGCGAGTGGAAGCTGGCAGCCAGGTTTGGCCTGCCCAAATAAAGGTCAATGAGCGACTGCATAGCCCTGGACGAGAAACAGACATCCAACCTCCGCCCCTCATCCAGGTGGCCTGCCGGTTGAAGAGCGCTAAGCACCGGACTTGGCACTAGCAGCATGGCGACAGCTGGCATTGGCACTGTCCAGAGACGGTCACTAGTTGAACCGACTCGTGGACCGACGTAGGTCTCTCCCCAAAACTGGTGGCCAGCAGACTGCGATAACTTCGAATAAACATGACGAGTATTTATATGGCTTCGTCTGCCCTTTCTTTGCAACAACATCGACTTCTATCGTGTAAGCCACGACAGGTTCGTAGGCCACCGACGCTGCAATGGATCTGCCTTTCTACTACGTCACAGATATTTCTACTCCGACGGCGCAGTGCAATTCAGTAACTGCCTGGCGTCGTAGCGCAGTTCTTGTTGTATCAGCAGCAGTCCCCAATGAAATAACGGTCAGCTCTGTTCTGACCCGCTTACGAAGCTCCTTGTGTTAGCCGCGGAAGGTGTCTTATTTGTGGCCCAACATACGTATACGTATCTCATGTAGTTATTTGCGTCATCTTACATCATTTACATGGGTGTACGAATATGAATGGTCCTTTGAGCACGCAGTGTTTGCTGGCGGGAATAGACTCTATTGACAGGGAGGATACTGCAAAAGATGTGCATCATAGCTCTGAGTACATTGGGCGGTGTACCCGGCACCTTCACGAGCCGAACCAGAGAAGGAAACAATCGTACATCCGTGGAAATGCGGTCATCGTATAGCACAGCGCCTGCACAGTCACTGAAATTCGTACGGCGCCGTGAGGTGGTGATTAAGCTGGCTGTGAGGCATAACGGTGTCATGGGGGGATGTTAATCTAGATCACTGGGAAAAAATGTGAACTCAGCCCGGACACACCACGAAGACCCAACTGTACCGACCGGCCGCCGAGTCGTCCTCAGACCACAGGCGTCATTGGATGCGGATATGGAGGAGCATGTGGTCGGTACCCTGTTCTCCCGGCCGTATGACATTTTACGAGACCGCAGCCGCTACTTGTCAATCAAGTAGCTCCTCAGTTTGCCTCACAAGGGCTGAGTGCACCCCGTTTGCCAACAGCGCTCGGCAGAGTGGATGGTCACCCATCTAAGTGCTAGCCCAGTCCGACAGCCCTTAACGTGGGTGATCTGACGTGAATCGGTATTACCACTGCGGCAAGGCCGTTGGTCCCTACATTACTGAACCATCGTAAATTTTACGATTGCAGTTGGTGCCAATTCACGGATCTTGCCAATCTAGTATCGTCGGTACAGGCTATAAAACTGGACATTTTGTACTTATTTTATAAGAACATACCATTGGAGGCCTAATTAACTACTGCATAAACCAATATTTTATGACGTCCTTGGACAAAGTATGGAGTTGTAAAATTTACGATGAATTAGTAACAATGTAACACTTCCCTCTTTAGTGTTCCAGGGTTACATCCTACTCTTCCTGTTGCATCCAAAATATTTTTTTTTTTTTTTGGTTGTGAAGTCCGACAGTAATTTCTATTACGTTAGTAATATGTGACGAAAACGCAAGGTCTAAGTCGGAGCGTGCGTTCGGTTCGGCGTTTAGTCAGTTTCACGTACGGATCTTGAAAGAGCAGAAGTGACAGAGCAATTCCCTACAGTGTTATTCCTCAAGTTTTAGATTTTCACGCAGACACTATGAGATTCTTGAAGCTATTTCAGATAAAGGGCGTGTGATATAGTTACAAAAGTGTGCAGACGTGCTTGTGAGAGGGAGAGACCGCGACTGAGTCAAAACAGGAAACTCATGTTATGATGGAAGAATTTCAAATATAAGAGGTGACAATGTAAGAGGAAAAACTGATTTCTGAAACAGGTCAATTTCCAGCTCGTATTACACAGACGGAGTAGTTGCAGCATACAGATTAGTTCAATGCGCAGGATTTGTTCTTGAAGAGCTCAGTAACAACGTGAAATATTTCGACGTTTGTGTATTCTGAATATCCCATTATTCTGACAAACATGGCAACCTTCCTCTTTCAGAGATAATGTGTTCTATATTTCTACATTGACAAACGTGCAATAATTGAGTTTCTCTTGGACGACTTCCCGAGTTAACATGGTTTCTTACTGTATTTTATCTTGTCTTACTCTATATTCTTACGCCGCATATTTGTCGCTTTACGTTAACTAATCAGTTCGGCCGGCCGCTGGTGGCCGAGCGGTTCTAGGCGCTTCAGTCTGGAACCGCCCGACCGATACGGTCGCAGGTTCAAATGGTTCAAATGGCTCTGATCACTATGGGACTCAACTGCTGAGGTCATAAGTCCCCTAGAACTTAGAACTACTTAAACCTAACTAACCTAAGGACAACACACACATCCATGCCCGAGGCAGGATTCGAACCTGCGACCGTAGCGGTCGCGCGGTTCCAGACTGTAGCGCCAGAACCGCTCGGCCACCAGCAGCCGGCTCGCAGGTTCAAATCCTGCCTCGGGCATGGATGTGTGTGATGTCCTTAGGTTAGTTAGGTTTAAGTAGTTCTAAGTTCTAGGGTACTGATGACCTGAGATGTTAAGTTCCACAGTGCTCAGAGCCATTTAATCAGTTCGACTACGGTGTTTACTGAACCATGTTTGCACGTTCTGTTCTTCTTCTATCTTCCGTCTCAGTATTTTCATTACATTTATAAAATTAATTAATCAAATAATAAGAACAGGAGTCATACAAAATGCCACAGTTGTTTAGAAGATGGTTAATAAAAACGAATAAATGGAGGCTGTGTACCGATGCGAAGGACTATTGACTGAAGATTTCATGGCAGGAAAGGAGTAAATATTTATTAGCGAAATGGACTGCTACGGGCGCGAACGTCTGTATACCACCAGCGTCCCAGCGAACTTGTTTTGAAGACTCTCCGCGTCAGCGCTCAGTGTGGCGCGTAACCTTTTAATTGGATTACTGGTGGCACCGCGATCTCAGTGCGGACACTAATTACATCAGGCTGTGTTTGCTTGACTACGGCAGACATGGCGCACAGCAAACAGTCACTGCCATTGCAGTTGCTTCGTTGGGCAGAGTGAACGCTTTCAAAAACAGATTAGCGTATACTTCTTTGGCGTAGCGTAAATTACTAACTTCTTTTGTCAGCTACTAGGAATTATTCTTTCAATGCAAAGTAGTTTTAAAGTTGTGATTACGACTGTCACCTTTCGGACGGCTTGTGTTGCACTTTAAACAATATGGAAATAAAACCATATACGGGGTATTACAAAAAGGTACGGCCAAACTTTCAGGAAACATTCCTCACACACAAAGAAAGAAAATATGTTATGTGGACATGTGTCCGGAAACGCTTACTTTCCATGTTAGAGCTCATTTTATTACTTCTCTTCAAATCACATTAATCATGGAATGGAAACACACAGCAACAGAACGTACCAGCGTGACTTCAAACACTTTGTTACAGGAAATGTTCAAAATGTCCTCCGTTAGCGAGGATACATGCATCCACCCTCCGTCGCATGGAATCCCTGATGCGCTGATGCAGCCCTGGAGAATGGCGTATTGTATCATAGCCGTCCACATTTGGTACAGGGGTTGCGTAGACAAGAGCTTTCAAATGCCCCCATAAATGAAAGTCAAGAGGGTTGAGGTCAGGAGAGCGTGGAGGCCATGGAATTGGTCCGCCTCTACCAATCCATCGGTCACCGAATCTGTTTTTGAGAAGCGTACGAACACTTCGACTGAAATGTGCAGGAGCTCCATCGTGCATGAACCAAATGTTGTGTCGTATTTGCAAAGGCACATGTTCTAGCAGCACAGGCAGAGTATCCCGTATGAAATCATGATTATGTGCTCCATTGAGCGTAGGTGGAAGAACATGGGGCCCAATCAAGACATCACCAACAATGCGTGCCCAAACGTTCACAGAAAATCTGTGTTGATGACGTGATTGCACAATTGCGGGCGGATTCTCGTCAGCCCACACATGTTGATTGTGAAAATTAACAATTTGATCACGTTGGAATGAAGCCTCATCCGTAAAGAGAACATTTGCACTGAAATGAGGATTGACACATTGTTGGATGAACCATTCGCAGAGTGTACCCGTAGAGGCCAATCAGCTGCTGATAGTGCCTGCACACGCTGTACATAGTACGGGAACAACTGGTTCTCCCGTAGCACTCTCCATACAGTGACGTGGTCAACGTTACCTTGTACAGCAGCAACTTCTCTGACGCTGACATTAGGGTTATCGTCAACTGCACGAAGAATTGCCTCGTCCATTGCAGGTGTCCTCGTCGTTCTAGGTCTTCCCCAGTCGCGAGTCATAGGCTTGAATGTTCCGTGCTCCCTAAGACGCCGATCAATTGCTTCGAACGTCTTCCTGTCGGGACTCCTTTGTTCTGGAAATCTGTCTCGATACAAACGTACCGCGCCAGGGCTATTGCCCCGTGCTATTCCATACATCAAATGGGCATCTGCCAACTCCGCATTTGTAAACATTGCACTGACTGCAAAACCACGTTCGTGATGAACACTAACCTGTTGATGCTATGTACTGATGTGCTTGATGCTAGTACTGTAGAGCAATGAGTCGCATGTCAACACAAGCACCGAAGTCAACATTACCTTCCTTCAATTGGGCCAACTGGCGATGAATCGAGGAAGTACAGTACATACTGACGAAACTAAAATGAGCTCTAACATGGAAATCAAGCGTTTCCGGACACATGTCCACATAACATCTTTTCTTTATTTGTATGTGAGGAATGTGCCCTGAAAGTTTGGCCGTACCTTTTTATAACACCCTGTATATTACGAAAATATAATTTAGATATTCCTGAAGAAAGAACCTCGGTTCTCAAGAGGAGGAGCCAACCATAAATGTAGATAAAATCAGTGTTAAAGCAGAACTGCAATGAGTGATGATTACTGTAAGTAATGAGCACGTCAATAAACTGAAATAATAATATTTTAGAGTGCTTGCTAAAATCGCTCTGAATCATTGCAAACAGTGGTAAATTAGCCGTCGTGCGCTCTTTGTGGGTAACACGCACGTGACCTTTGTTCTGAAAATCGCAATAGCTTAAGGTTACCTGGAAGGACCGTTTTTATCAGAGCTACTTGCTGGTAGGAATAAAAGTTCTTCGTTACAACGAAAGGCTATTGCGCGAGAATCTGATATGCATAACAAAGCGCATGTACAGCGAGGAAGCGTTTCAACTGAGATATTAAAATTTTTATTTAGTTGAAAATGCATTCGAAATGGTAATTAGAGAATAACAGGCATCGTTGTGATTTATTTCTATACTTTACGTTTCATACAGTATCATTTCAGTTCTCATTACTCTGTCTAGCGTGCATGTAAGAGACTAATGAAACTACACGAACCCGAGGGTAGCATAAAAATTCCACAGGAAAAGAGTATTAGTTCTATAATTCTGGATACATTTCACTTTTGGAAAGTGGTCAAATAATCTGAAAAGTTGAATATATTATACTCCTGTGAGTGAAGGTAGGCGGAAGAAGTCTTAGTCGTCTCAGGCCGACAAGCTTATGCCCAATCTGAGTGATGCATTCTTCATCGTCAGAGTAATTTCCAATGTCACTGCCGGCCGATGTGGCCGTGCGGTTCTAGGTGCTTCAGTCTGGAACCGCGTGACCGCTACGGTCGCAGGTTCTAATCCTGCCTCGGGCATGGATGTGTGTGATGTCCTTAGGTTAGTTAGGTTTAAGTAGTTCTAAGTCTAGAGGACTGATGACCACAGATGTTAAGTCCCATAGTTCTCAGAGCCATTTGAACCATTTGAACCAATGTCACTGACACCGAAACACCGAACTCGAAAACTGAGCTTATTTTCATTCAGTTGTGTCATAAGATATAATATTATGGTGAAAACATTTTTTCCATATTTATTTCGCATCGTATAACTATCTAGAGGCAATTCTCAAAAGCGGTATGAAATAAGACGAAAACGTAAAACCAGTTTTTGTGGAGGTGAATGCAAGAGTTTTTTATGGTGTTTTTTCATATATTTGGATATAATCAACAATTAATTCTGGAAATATTACAGCTTCCTATATTACGACTGAAATAAATGCAACTAGAAGAATTACAAGCAAATATTTGTTGTTATTGATAAATTAATGGTTAGTACATAAAAATTATAAATAAAATTTATCTCTGAAAAGTATTAAATCTTACGCATTTCATAATATATATGCGTATTGTATGGAAGTGGGGACCCAGAAACGACGGAGAGGCTTCGACCCCGCCGTAGCCCGCAGTGGTACCCAACCCCACAACAGGCTACAGCAGTCCACTCACCCCACCGCCGCCCCATACCAAACCCAGGATTATCGTGCTGTTCGGCTCCCAGTGGACCATCCGGGAACGTCTCACACCAGACGAGCGTAACGTCAAATGTTTGTGTGGTAGAGTAATTATTGTGTACGCATACGCGGAGGCAGTGTTTGCACAGCAATCGCTTACATAGTGTAACTGAGGCGGAATAAGAGGAAGTAGCCCGCATTCGCCGAGGAAGATGGAATTCCGTCCTAACAACCATTCACAGACTGGCCGGCACACCGGACCTCGACACTAATCCGCCGGGCGCATTCGTACAGCCGGCTGCGGTGGCCGAGCTGTTCTAGGCGCTTCAGTAGGCCTAGTAAGAGAACTCACCAAACAAGTGTGGTACGCATATATATGGCCCGCCCGGTTAGCCGTGCGGTCTAACGCACTGCTTTCCGGGCGGGAAGGCGTGCCGGTCCCCGGCACGAATCAAAAAATGGTTCAAATGGGTCTAAGCACTATGGGACTTAACATCTGTCATCAGTCCCCTAGAACTTAGAGCTACTTAAACCTAACTAACCTAAGGGCACCACACACATCCATGCCCGAGGCAGGATTCGAACCTGCGACCGTAGCAGCAGCGTGGTTCCGACTGAAGCGCCTAGATCCTCTCGGTCACAGCGGCCGGCTAACGAGATGGGATAGGGGACTGGGGGTGAGGAGTAGAGCCGGAGATCACACCACACGTTATATGAACTATTATAGCAGACATATGCCTACACTACGCGGATGGAAGAATAGTTTTCATGTGCAGGTAAATATCACACAGTACAACAAACATTTCAAGATGGGTATGCAAACAGACGAAACAATGTACTACATCGACCTCAGAATTACAAAATCCTGTCGCAGACGCAAGTAATACATTTCTAAGAAAGAAGTAGGTAGAGATATGGGCATAAAAATGAATTTATAAACTTGACTTTTCCAAAATTAACATCTATTAGGCACTTATTACACCAAATCTAGGGAACACTTTTAAACAATGATAATTATCAAGAATACCTGAATATAATCATCACTACATCACAAAACAACGAATACAATCACAAAAAAGTACAAAAGGATTTCATAAACATAAAAGAGTACAATACGTACACAGCAAAACTACACACACCTGGAAATATACACATATAGCACAGAAACGAGTTTCATACCAGAAAGGTCAGCACACAACAGAAACAGAAGATGGTATGCGATGCATTACTAAAAAAAAGCTCGCGCACAAAAACTGTGGTGAATTGATAAAAAAATAATAGCTGAGCTATCTCTCTAATTTCGCAATGCCACATTTATATCTTTCTAGACTGCAGAAAAAAATTATCTGCTGGCGCAGACGAGCAGATGGACTCAGATTACACAAAGAAATAATAAGAAACAATATTGTTTACACCAGGCATCCTGAAGCCGTTAATAATACACTTGTAAATCTTTGAAACTGAGCAAAACAGAAATGAGGAAAAAAGTCCTTCACGTAAAGCCCTGCGTAACTGCTCGTAAAGTTCACGCAGCGACCCGGATGTGATGGCAAACGACTACTATAAACAATGGGAACGCTACGAAGAAACATTGTACACTTAGTTCAAGGATTTTCCACCGGTTAAGATTTAAGCAGAAGCTACGAGCACCAGTTTCTCAAGAAAGAAACACAAGCGTAGGAAACGACGGAATTGCGACCAAGTTCAGCTTCTAAGAAGACTGAAGAGCTCCCATCTCCACTGCTAATTCTGCGCTTGTCGGGAGACGAACGAAAAATTATTTGAACTTGACTGCAGAAAACGTCCAAATTACCTGAGGATTAATCCTGACGTTAGCCAATTCGTTCTCCTCCGTAGAATGGGCACTGATACACTACGTGTTCAAAAGTATCCGGAAACCTGGCTGAAAGTGACTTGCAAGTTCGTGGCGCCCTCCATCGGCAATGCTGGAAGCCAGTATGATGTTGGCTAACCCTTAGCCTTGATGACGGCTTCCACTCTCGCAGGCATACGTTCGGTCAGGTGCTGGAAGGTTTCTTGGGGAAAGGCAGCCCATTCTTCACGGAGTGCTGCACTGAGGAGAGGTATCGATGTCGGTCGGTGACGCCTGGCACGAAGTCGGCGTTTCAAAACATCCCAAACGTGTTCTAGAGGACTCCATGTCAGGACTCAGTGCAGGCCAGTCCATTACAGGGATGTTATTGTCGTGTAACCTCTCCGCCACAGGCCGTGCATTATGAACAGGTGCTCGATCGTGTTGAAAGATGCAATCGCCACCCCCGAATTCCTCATCAACAGTGGGAAGCAAGAAGGTACTTAAAACATCAATGTAGGCCTGTGTTGTGATAGTGCCACGCATAACAACAAGAGGTGCAAGCGCAAAACAACAAGAGGTGCAAGCGCTCTCCATGAAAAACACGACCACACTGTGACACAACCGCCTCCGAATTTTACTGTTGGCACTATACACGCTAGCAGATGACGTTCACCTGGCATTCACCATACCCTTACCCTGCCATCGGATCGCCACATTGTGTACTGTGCTTCGTCAATCCACACAACTTTTTTCCACTGTTCAATCGTCCAATGTTTACGCTCCTTACACTAAGCGAGGCGTCGTTTGGAATTTACCGGCGTGATGTGTGACTTATGAGCAGCCGTTCGACCATGAAATCCAAGTTTTCTCACATCCCGCCTAGCTGTCATGGTACTTGCAGTGGATCCTGATGCAGTTTGGAATTCCTGTGTGATGGTCTAGATAGATGTCTGGCTATTACACATTACGACCCTCTTGGACTGCGGGTGGTCTCTGTCAGCCAACAGACGAGGTCGGCCAGTACGCTTTTGTGCTGTACGTGTCCCTACACGTTTCCACTTCTGTCACATCGGAAACAGTGGACCTAGGGAAGTTTAGGAGAGTGAAAATCTCGCGTACATGCGTATGACACAAGTGACAACCAGTCACCTGACCACGTTCGAAGTCCGTGAGCTCCGCGGAGCGTCCCATTTTGCTCTCTCGCGATGTCTAATGACTACTGAGTTAACTGATATCGAGT
This sequence comes from Schistocerca nitens, assembly GCF_023898315.1. Lineage (NCBI taxonomy): Eukaryota > Metazoa > Arthropoda > Insecta > Orthoptera > Acrididae > Schistocerca > Schistocerca nitens. The sequence continues at coordinate 923,934,348 of NC_064616.1, forward strand.
ACCTGGCAGCAGGTGGCAGCACAATGCACCTACTATGAAAAACGTATGTTTTTCGGGGTGGCCGGATACTTTTGATCACATAGTATACAATAGCAGTACGTTGGTGAGCTTTAAGTATTCATAGATGGATCATATGTTATCTATTCTAAGTTGACCACTCGAGGCTGTGATTCCTACTCTCAGGATCCGCATATTTCCGTGACTCGTAGGTTCTACTTCTGATCTGCCTGGAGCATGGGAATCCGCAGACACCTACTTCGGAGTAGGTAAAATTTTAAATATTTTCACTTTTTCTTACTTAGTACGTAAGACTGAAGACATGCCTGCCCTAAGAACTAGATCTTGCAAGTGAAGCTGAAAATTTATTGAATCACACAGGAGTAACAGTTCACTTTGCATACCTTCACTTAAGCACATTTTACTAGGATATCTTTTCTTTATGAGATCTTTTCATATTATTAATACGTTTATGGGTTATATGTTTGAAGAGTTAACGAGTCTGAATTAAAAATACTGTGTAAAGAAATGCGGGATATCCTTGAAGTTGGGAAATAAAGCTACAAAATATTCACGAAAACTATTTTTATTCAGATACTAATAATCTGAAGCCGACCCTGGAAATTAAAGAAACAAAATTGAAGTGGAATGACAATGGAAATACGGTTTGATGTCAATAAAAAGAAATTAATCCTAAAAGTTGAAAAAACATAAAATAACATTCAAACATGCTTTCTATACTTTGGCTACTTTTTATGTTTACAAAGCTCCGCATCTGGTCATATTAATGAGTTTATTGCCCTATTCTGATGCTGTCTATTTTTAATGTCAACTGGCATACAAAAACGTTTTCACGAAATGTGTTTTGAAAGCTATGATTTTTGGATTGTTTGTGTTTAGTACACACCAGTAACGAACATTCAACAAGATGCATGAGGTAAATATCCGAAAATCACCCTCAAATTGCCTGTAGGACCGACACGTAATAGCCCAAAATTGAATCTAGACCGTTGCAGTCTTGCACGTTTGCAGGCACGCCAAGTGAGTTACAGAATTCATAAGTCTAATGCTGCATTCTTGCTTCCAGTACAGATCGAAAAGGTTCCAGTTCTACAGAGGACGTCTTTCTGACCATGAAATATCAGGCTCTTTCTCTTTTCTTGCGCAAAAATGGCATTTTTCTTATTTAGACTGTTTCATTTGGACCCACGTACGAAGAATCCATAACAACGCATACAGTATAGCTCGGCCACTTGATTTATGGTCTACTACAACTGTTCTGTCATCTGAAACTTAATGTAGTCTCTGCAAGCAACCAATGGTTTTGTTCGTCAACGGAGGGGAGATAAATTGCTCTTGTCCATATGGAATTCGGGGACAGAGGCAGCCATATACAATGCAACAAGCACGTTTATGTACCGTTGCTGAGAGAGGAGAAGGTGTCTGCGCTGGGACAGGGTACATACGGAACCGAATTCAATGCCGCAGTGTAACCTGTTACACCGCTCACGCCTGTCGGACAACTGCGTAATGTATGTTCGATGTCAGTATGTAATCTGATACGTGTCACGAGTCTCCTCCCCCCCCCCCCCACTCCCTCATCCTCCTCCCCCCCTCCCCCAGTTTCACTGCCCACGCCTAAAGTGCACTGGTGTGTGATACATTCAACGTCATGATGTACGTTGTCCTCGATGGTGTGTGTTCATCGGAGGTGAGGGTATCATCTGGAGTGCCCCAGGGAAGTGTGGTAGGTCCGCTGTTGTTTTCTATCTACATAAATGATCTTTTGGATAGGGTGGATAGCAATGTGCGGCTGTTTGCTGATGATGCTGTGGTGTACGGGAAGGTGTCGTCGATGAGTGACTGTAGGAGGATACAAGATGACTTGGACAGGATTTGTGATTGGTGTAAAGAATGGCAGCTAACTCTAAATATTGATAAATGTAAATTAATGCAGATGAATAAGGAAACGAATCCTGTAATGTTTGAATACTCCATTAGTAGTGTAGCGCTTGACACAGTCACGTCGATTAAATATTTGGGCGTAACATTGCAGAGCGATATGAAGTGGAACAAGCATGTAATGGCAGTTGTGGGAAAGGCGTATAGTCGTCTTCGGTTCGTTGGTAGAATTTTGGGAAGATGTGGTTCATCTGTGAAGGAGACCGCTTATAAAACACTAATACTACCTATTCTTGAGTACTGCTCGAGCGTTTGGGATCCCTATCAGGTCGGATTGAGGGAGGACATAGAAGCAATTGAGAGGCGGGCTGCTAGATTTGCTACTGGTAGGTTTGATCATCACGGGAGTGTTACGGAAATGCTTCAGGAACTGGGGTGGGATTCTCTAGAGGAAAGGAGGCGCTCTTTTCGTGAATGTCTACTGAGGAAATTTAGAGAACCAGCATTTGAGGCTGACTGCAGTACAATTTTACTGCCACCAACTTACATTTCGCGGAGAGACCACAAAGATAAGATAAGAGAGATTAGAGCTCGTACAGAGGCATATAGGCAGTCATTTTTCCCTCGTTCTCTTTGGGAGTGGAACAGGGAGAGAAAATGTTAGTTGTGGTACGAAGTACTGTCCGCCACACACCGTGTGGTGGATTGCGGAGTATGTATGTAAATGTAGATGATGTAACCTGATATCCGCCCATGCATCTTCGACAACTGCGTGGCATAAAAATGTAGGTCATCAATCAAATGTGCCCACTCATCTAGGTCAACAGGATGGCTTGAAAAAGATGGACTTTTCATCTCCCTCCTTTCCTCACTAGATCAGTAGGATGGCTTAAAATGTCTAGAAACTCTCTTCACCCTTAATTATTGTTGCACTTACGTTTATTTCGCATTAGAGATGTGTACGTAGTAGTAAGACGACCACGAAGGGCCAGCAGCACTGTCTCTGGCTGGAATAAGAGGAAGAAGATATACGAACTTCCAGCATGCTGGAGTAGTTAAGTCAGCAACTTCTTTCAATCAATAGAACGAAAAACCAGTCCCTATGCCCGGCCGGGGTGGCCAAGCGGTTAAAGGCGCTACAGTCGGGAACCGCGCTACCGCTACGGTCGCAGGTTCGAATCCTGCCTCGGGCATGGATGTGTGTGTTGTCCTTAGGTTAGTTAGGTTTAACTAGTTCTAAGTTGTAGGGGACTGATGACCTTAGAAGTTAAGTCCCATAGTGCTCAGAGCCATTTGAACCAACCAGTCCCTATGCAGGAAGATTGTCACATTCGAAAGTAACTATTTGTCCATCCATCCCTCTCACTATGAATAATAATATTCTTTGTGTTTATACTTACGATTCCTCACTTTTTTCCCAACATCGCATCCCGCCGCTATTGCATCACTAGCTGAAATGTCGGACCATGATGTGCATGTGTTGAAGTTTCTATTGTTTGAGACACTGCAGCAGCGGCAGCAGCAGCAGCAGCAGCAGCAACAGCCGACAGTCGGTCTTCCTGAGATTTTCCTTTCTGCAACGCCACAACTGCAGTGACACATGTCGGAGCTTGCTCAACCCATCGAGCAGCAGTTAAGCGGTTCCAGAATACTGTTCTTTGCCAATAGTTATAACGTGACTTCTAACGGAACGAAAGGCGTTAATGTAGGCCTATCACTGGATACACACTTTGACGTAAAAATTGAAACTGAAAATGGGCAACGTGTTGGTGCTGAAAGAAGATGATGACCGAGTACGACCTGTCTCATACACCTACTGACGTCCGTATGTTTGGAACAAAGGTGTCCGTAGTCTGCGTGTGCAGAGGAATAATGCTGGAAAGAAGTTCTGGAGACACGTGCGTTTACATTAAACATTCAAGTGTTGTTAACTCACATGACCTATACAGTGCATTAGCAATCGTGGCAGACTGAGTCGCTGTCGCCTGTATGTCAGAGCTGCATTCTATGACTGTGTAAACTATCTGCGTGAGTATAGTGTAAATATGAGTGAGCTAGAACAGTGTATTAATTCCTGTGCTGAAATATGCAACTGTTACCCCCATAGCACAAAATACATAGAAGCGTAATTTACAGAGAGAATACCCAAGTATTTTGTTGCTTCTATAGGGTCTAATGTGATACAGGTTGAATTTAAGGAATATATAAACCAGCCATTATCTAAATGTTGCAGAACAGAATGACTGTAATTTGATTACAATGATTGTCTCTGTATATACGCATGTGTAATAAAAATGTTTTCTAAAAATTGTTTGTCTTTTTCCCCATTCCCATCCTTTCATTCGAATGTTTTATTCAGATGTGTAGCCATGGCTCGCAGGAGAGAGAGAGAGAGAGAGAGAGAGAGAAAGAGAAAAAGAGAGAGAGAGAGAGAGAGGCACCCACACATCAGAAAAAATAACATTTTCTGTAAGCACCTTCCATTTAAATCCACAGTTTGTTGCATAGTCACTGATTTTCAAGAAGATACACACTAATACAAGACTCAACAGATAGCATACTGCAACAACGCATACATACCGTATCCGGACCAACTGATGACGCATTTGCCATGACTGCCAAAACTGCGCGCAGATCCATCAACGCCTTGTACAGTTGTCAGATGGCTTGTACTCCTTCTCATTCATTCACAGGCTATATACCTGGGTGCACCTATGCACATACTGGCAAAGTTTTCTGCGAATCTCGCATTCGAAAAACGGCAGCATGTCAGCATCGGTCGACGGTTAGATGCTGACACATGTCCTTTTTAACATTGCATCCCACGAAAACAAAACTCTGGAACATGCCCTACTCTGCACCCATCATGGCACTGCCTGCATGTTTACTGGAGAATCCAGCTATGCTAGGCAATGTTGTTTCGTTGAGTCTGTCCATCGAACCCAGGTATTCGTATGGGAAGACCCTAGTCGTTACAAGCTGAAACTTTGCATCATCGGGATGTGAAGCTGTAGTGATATGCATGACCTCCTAAAATATTGTTTCAGCAATTTTCTGAAACGGGTATGTGTTTTGTACTGCACCCCGGAACGTCGCCGTTAGACGACAGCAGTCTCTACTTGGGGTTCCCACTTTTCTGTCCAACGGCAGCCCGCCCCCAAATACGTGTATGACAGTCAACAGTCTGCTCAAATAAAACATAATTTGTCATTGGAATGTAGCTGCGATAAACCACATGCACACGCCATGTGACTTTTCGAGTTGAGAGAGGAACCATCTCACAAGATAATCTGCGTATGAATTGAAATAATAGTACTGGAGTCATATGATCATACAACTCGATACGTAGTCGGTTAAGGTATGTGCCATTCCATGAACGTTGTATGAGAGGCAGCAGGGACACCATCAGCACGTGCCGCAAGAGCTATGAGGCACTCTAAATCCATGTAAGCTAGAAAGGGGCTACGCTCCTGTTGATGGGCACTCTTAAACGCTAAGAACTTGTGTGCCTCAGTAGAAATTTCCACACATACTACGTGCTAACATCCGAAAGATGTTCGGGCTCACATGCAGTTCCTCTTCGTCGAAATGTCTTGGCTCAAACTCGTCTAGGGGTTGAACCGCACGTATCGCATTACATGCCCTTAATTACACACCTGTGACCCTTTGGTTAAATTGTTTGCCTGATGGCAAGTTTTCGAGATTGTATGAACCACACAGTGTTAATATGACATTATTATTATTTATTATTATTAGTTCCTTTAACTCCTTATGTGGATCATAGGGCTGCAACAAAGGATCGCCATCTTGTTCTGTCTTCTGCTAGTATCTTCATTTCTTCCCATCCTCTTTCTCGCTGATGGCCTTCTGCTTCAACTGACCGTCTCCATGTCATTTTGGGCCTGCCTCGTCTCCGTCGTCCTTGCGGGATCCAGTCAAGTGCTTCTCTCGCAATATGTTCATTTGGTCTTCTAAGAGTATGTCTTAACCATCACCACTTCTTGCTTCTGGTTTGTTCTTTCCCAAAGTGTTTCGTTAGAGATGTCATTTGGCCACCATATCCCCAGGATGTTCCTCAGGCATCTGTTGTTGAATGTCTGCAGCTTGTGGATTAACTGTTTTGTCACTTTCCGTGTTTCACATCCATAAAGGAGCACAGATTTTACATTACTTTCAAACATCCGCAATTTGGTCCTCAGTGATATTTCCTTCGATCTCCAAATAGAACGTAGAGTTGTAAAAGCTCCTCTTGCTTTGTTGATCCGGCTGTTAATGTCCTCTGTTGCACCTCCATCTGGTGTAATCATGCTTCCAAAGTAGCAAAACATATCCACCTTTCCAATTATCTGGCTCCCAAGCTTAAGCTCTGCAGTGCTGTTATCATTTGCCCGCATGTCTTTAGTTTTTTGGGCGTTAATTTTCAATCCAACTTCCTTCGCTGCAGATTTCAGATCTTCTAGCTTCTCTTTCAAGTCGTTGAGGCTGTGGGATAGAAAAATCTGCAAAATCTAGGTCTTCTAGATGTGTTCCAGTGCTCCATTTTATTCCTCTCACTTTATCTATTGCTTGCATCATTACAAGATTAAGTAATATTTTAAAAAGTATCGATGAGAGCATGCAGCCTTGCTTAACTCCTGTTTTCACTGCAACTGGATCTGAAAGCAGACATTGATGTTGAACCTGACATGTGTAGTTTTCATACATGCACTTGGCGAGAGCTATTATTTTCTTGGGGATTCCAAAAGTTCGCAGTGAACTCCAAATTTTTGTTCTAGTTATTCTGTTAAATGCCTTTTCAAAGTCTACAAACAGCATGTAAAGTGGTGATTGATATTCATATGAAAGTTCTGCTATTATTCTCAAGGTGTTTATCTGGTCAATGCAAGAGCGACCTTCCCTGAATCCTGCTTGTTCCCGTCTTATTTTCTTGTCTGTATGTGCTTTTATTCGATTTAGGATTATTCGTGAAAGGATCTTACTTGAGATTGACAGCAGGGCGATGCCTCTACAATGATCACAAACGGATAGGTCTGCTTTCTTGGGGAACTTGATGAGTAAGCCTCTGTTCCAGTCATTTGGTACTTGTTCAATTCATCCATATGGCTGTCAGGAGTGGATGTAAAATTTCTGCAATTATAGAGGGATCTGCTTTAAGTAACTCTGGGTTGATGTTGTCCAGGCCTGGAGCTTTTCCGTATTTTATTTGTTGGACAGCTTTGGCGATTTCTTCTCTGGATGGCGCCTCCACGTTAATTGGCATATCTTGTAGGAGTCCTTCCCCATCCACATTCAGTTGAGTTACACTGTCATCTGTAGTTTCACGGTTCAGAACGTTCTCAAAATGTCCTCTCCATCTCTGCACTTGGTCTTCTCGATTGGTGAGTAGTTTTCCTTGCTTGTCCTTGCTTGGCGTATCACCCCCAAATTTCTTATTTGACAGTTTTCTTGTGATGTCGTATAGTGTCTTGTTATCGCCTCTGTTAGCTGCTGCCTCTGCCTTAGTTGCGAGACTATTGATGAAGGTTCACGTATCTTTTCGGAAACTTCTTTTCACCATCCCATTTAATATTCCGAGTTCCTCTTTCATTTCTTCTTTTGCTTCCCCTGTCTGTGCGCAATTTAGTTGAAGTTTTGCCTTTCTCCTCTGCTGTATTGCATCCCAAGTACGGTCAGAGATCCAGTCATGTTTGCTGTGATCCTTTGTTCCAAGAATTTCTTCAGCAGTCAGTGCATAGGTCGTTTTCACTGCATTCCATTGTCCATCGATGTTATTCTCTCCAATTCCTCTGCTAAGCACTTCAAAACTATTTCTCAATTGGATCAAGAACTCTTTTCGGACATTTGTATTGTTCAACTTTCTACAATTAAACTTAATCCTCTTTAGCCCACATTGTCTTTTGTGTGCAGCTATTTTTAGTCTGACTGTTGCTAGCATAATGTGGTGGTCGCTTCCCACATCTGCTCCTCTTTTATTCCTCACATCTAGGAGTGATTTTCGCCAGGTCTTGCTAATTGCAAAGTGGTCTATCTGGTTCTCTGTTTTGCCGTCAGGTGAAACCCACGACACTTTGTGACACCGTTTATGTGGGTAAATTGAACCACCAATGATCAAGTTAAACATGCCGCATAGGTCTATGAGACGTTCTCCATTGCCATTGCGGGTTCCCAGCCCATGTTGACCGATAATATGCTCCATCCCATCATTGTCATTCCCAATTTTTGTGTTAAAGTCACCCATCAGAAGGAGGATCTCTCTTTTTCGACACTTTTGCAACGTTTCTCGAAGTTTGCTATATATCTTGTCTTTCTCTTCATTCTCAAACACTTCTGTTGCTGCGTAACACTGTACAATGGTGACTGGTCTCACTCTCGTTGAAAAACGAGCGACCATGATTCTCTCTGTAATTGGGTGCCACTCTATCAAAAGCTGCTTTCCTCTCCGGTCTATTAGTAATGCCACCCCTTCACTATGTGTTTCATTCTTTCTTCCAGAATACAGCACAATATGTTCTTCCTTTATTCCTCTTTCTCCAAATCCAGTTTTTCTTGTTTCACTTTATCCCAAAATTTCTACTATGTATTGTTCCATTTCTTGTACCACTTTTATTTGTTTACCAGTTTGCTACGCTGTTCTCACGTTCCAGAATCCTATACGTGTCACCTTTTTCATTGCCAAGGTTGTCATCTTTAAATCCGTCTGATTGTTGATATACTCTGTTGCAGTTTCTGTGATATGTTAGTTTCAGGTTCACGGGTTATCGGCCCATGAACCCTAGCTTGATGGGAGGGCTGCTCCCTTGACTGCAGTCAAGCTCACAGGAGTTTTCTGTCGGGGTTCTCTCCCTTAGCCTTTGAGGGCCCTCTCTCTCTGCAAGGCAGCAGTTAATATAACATATAACAACAGTAATAACAATATCGGGAGCTGAATTAACGACCCATAAATGATGTGGGTCACACAGTTGCGAACTGGTCAGAATAATGTTTATTCAGAAAGCAAATTAATAGCGAAAGTGGTCGTATTTAGAATTACTATTACACTCGAGTGCATATCTATTTCATACAGTTCGATCATTCACAATCTCATCGCGAAATACAAGTCCAATACCCCGCCTCCTTAACTATACGGAAAGTAAAGTCTCAGGCCGCGTTTCCCGCGCGCCGAATATCCTCGCTCAACTGACTAGGGCAGTTCCCTTTCCTGAAGCCGTCCATATGATTGGCTACAGCTTATTCTACATTTTCACGTATTTAAATAATCGAAGCTTGACCACTTGCACGTTCTTAATAAAGTAACAATAATATCCATTACATAATAAACGTTAAATTCTTTTACATAAAACCAATTCAATTTCCTTCTTAGCTTTTAGTGTCACGGACCGTAGCCTTGCACCAATGTGCTTTCTGATAAATAAATACAGAACAAAAGTAACTATTATGCACTCAACTTTACATCAAATATTCTATTACCCAATGATTCAATAAGGTGTCATGCTGTCATCGTTCAATGTGTTTTGTGTGGACGAAATGATGATCTGATGCTTAACTGTAAATACTGATAATTTAAATTTACTACATCTTTTAAACAAATAAAGTCACAGATTTGATATTTACAACGTTTGTCATTTTAATGATGCGCTTCTATGTGAAATGTCGATCGTTAAGATCGACCAAAGCGTTCAGATTTTAGCGTTCAGGTCTTTATTACAAAACTAGTTAATTTCACTTTAACAGTAAATCATAAACTATTATAGATATGATCAATATTCAAATTTTATTGGGATCACCATGAAAATTTATGGAGGATGGCAGATTAAAATTACTGTGACTTGATTCCATGCACTACTACAGAATTAAATAGTTTTCATAAATGTTTCCCTTTATGGCCGATCTTAGGTCCGCCATATTTAACACTGCTACGTCTCCCTGGCCACAAAAGTCTTCTACTGGGTTCCTGTGACGTAGGTTCTCGTCTGTCTCACTCGCACACTACAGGCGCTTAGACCTCAACAGACAATAGAAACCTGTGAGTTTCCCCATCTCGTGGTAAATCTGCGCCCTTTGTGGCATCTAGTCCTGGACGACAGAGTTCGTTTCACAATTCCTGAAGGCTGGCTCCTTCAGCCATATACTCAAATGAGAACCCAATGCTCGTTAACTCACAATACCGGTTCTTGGCTAGAAGATGTTTTTCTTGTTGCTCGCTTGTAGAAAATGGGTTGAAGCACCTATGAAATATGTATCTCATGTAATGATAGTAGAAACAGGATAAGAGACACAAGGGCACTAACTGAGACGTATGAACTGTCGTTTTATACCTGAGCTTCAATTTCTTACTGAACGAAGTTACGGAAAGGTAGGGCACTCGTATTCGGGAAGAGGATGAATGTCTAGAGTTAGGTTTCCCGTCGCTTCCCTAAATCGGTTAAGGTGAATGCTTCAGTGGTTCCTTTCGAAAAGCACGGCCCATTTTCCTCACCATCCTCACCCAAGTCGACACTGAGCTCCGTTTTTATGACCTCGCCGTCAACGGGACGTAAACCCCTAATCACCTATCCTTTATCCAGTTGCGAGTCGATCAGATAAGGTAATGGCAAACAACGGCAGAAGTTTCCTCCAGTGTGCATTGTGCAGTGGTTTGTGACGCACATGTACATATATAGAGTGAAAAGAAATAAGTGTGGGGATCACATACATAATTCTTAGAATGATCTCAAATTCATACGGCCTTGTGTCCTTCTAATGACTGGATGGACGTAGAACATCAGGCACCGCTTGTTTTCAGCTGCCAGCGCTCGCCATATCTAATATTTATTCCATTGATGCTGACAAGAGCGGAGAATCGAGTGGACGGCAAATCTGTTTGGGCGGCGCTCGGAATGGACTGATTTCCATGAGAGCAGCCCCTCAATTACTTTTTGATCTGTGCTGAGCCCGTCAAATGAATGAACCAGTTCTCTGTCGCTGTCCCGGTCCTGTGGTGCCGGAATAATGTCGTAGGCTTCTCTAGGACTATAAACCGATGTAGAAAGTACTTTCGACAGAGATGTATTATGCGCCGATCTTCAGAGATTACCATAAATCATGTATAGTTGTGGTCTTTCCTGGGGAAAATTTCCCCATACTATACTGCACTTCGCCAAGCAACTGGAAACGTCCGTAGATTGCTGGCTGAGTATGATAAACATTACAGCATAATTTCGGTTTACATTTTCGTCAGCGACAGGGAAGTTATATCTTCACAGAACTGAAAAACTGTAAGGCAATCTCATGGTTGTGTTCGCTGGGTGAACCCTTACACCAGAATCTAAGGCGCAGACAAAGGACAGTGTGGCTTGACTGTGTACGTAGATTGCCCTGCTCCGTGCCGTACTTCATAGTACCCTCGTCTTTTCTACGTTATAGGTGTGAAGAGTGCAATGAATATTGATTCTTCCTTCATTCTGATGGTTGTTTTACGAGATACTGTGTCTCCTTTCCTTTGCATAATAAATTTCACTAATTATTTTGTCCTGCCTTTTCCACTATAGTCTTTGTTGGATACCTAATTAGTTAGTTCCGTAGCCTCTTTGCACGATTTCTGATGAAATGAAGTGAGACGAGTCACTTTCCATGCTATGAATATATTTTTGAATGTGTATATTGCTGCCTGAAAGCCGTTTACAAATTATTACATAGAACAATGTCATGAATTAAATAACGATTAACGTATTAGACTTCGTCGCTGCTCATGTTGCAAGTGAAACGCAATTATTTAACAATAAGGTAAATATCTTTGTCTACTACGAGCATTTTACACACTGTACAAGTGTTTTATTAAGTATTCGTCCATATAATAGAAAGAGTTTTTCAGAAAGAAGTATTTCCAAACATATTTGTTTTGCCGTATGTCCCAGCAATGACTGATACTTTTTCGCACCATTTTCAAACCAAGAAAGTAACTTTCATATTGTTTCTGAAAAACTTACTTTCTCGAGACACACACACACACACACACACACACACACACACACACACACAGTGTACAGGCTTCCTCGTTTAGAAATGATCGGATACCGCTTTAAAAACATTCTCTTCACAACAAAAACTGTGTCATGAGCATCATTTTCTGACACTTCGTAGTTGTTCCCTTGTCTATTCGTTCGTTGGAAGTAATGGCGTAGCGTTATTGCTACAATATCTTACTTTTCTGCCACTGATGCAAGAAGGTGAATCATTTGAAAAGAAACGATAGTCAGCTATGGAACGTCGTTAATGTGATTCTCAGGTTTGATCAGTCCTAGTGGGTGCCGGCCGGGGTTGCCGAGCGGTTCTAGGCGCTACAGTCTGGAACCGCGCGACCGCTTCGAATCCTGCCTCGGGCATGGGTGTGTGTGTGATGTCCTTAGGTTAGTTAGGTTCAAGTAGTTCTAGGGGATTGATGACCTCAGAAGTTAAGTCCCATAGTGCTCAGAGCCATTTGAACCATTTTTTGTTAACAAATGTTCAAATTCTGTGTGAATTCCTAAGGGACCAAACTGTGGAGGTCATCGGTCCCTAGACTTACGCACTACTTAAACTAACATGCTTCGAACAACACAAACACCCATGCCCGAGGGAGGACTCGAACCTCCGGCGGGAGGGGCTGCGCAATTCGTGACATGGTGCCTCAAACCGAGCTGCCACTCCGCGCGGCGTGGACTTTTATTATTTACAGTAGTGCAGTGTCACCACATCAAAGCGGAGAACTGCAACCAGGTTACATCTATCGCCACCAATCGCGATGTTTCCAGAGTAACGCGAAAAGCGTTTTGCGCTACGTTCAAGTATTTATGTTCCACCTGCAACAGGCAGGTCATGTATATTTTCACTCTCTCAAATCCTAGTTGTTGACTGTAAACTTACATCAATTGATTATCGATTTGGGCTGTGATGACCGTCTTGGCTCTGAGCACTATGGGACTTAACAGCTATGATCATCAGTCCCCTAGAACTTAGAACTACTTAAACCTAACTAACCTAAGGACATCACACAACACCCAGTCATCACGAGGCAGAGAAAATCCCTGACCCCGCCGGGAATCGAACCCGGGAACCCGGGCGCGGGAAGCGAGAACGCTACCGCACGAGATGACCGTCTTGAAATCAGTTTAAGGAAAGATAAATTTAATTATGCAATTTACAATTTACATTTATTTTTATTCATAACTTTCCATCGTAAAAACAAAATCTGAAAATGGTCAACACTTCTACGGTATAAATGTATCTTATTTGTAATATTCATGATTCACTGTCATAGAGCGCAAAACTTAACATGGAGAACAATACATATAGCTGTTACGTCAAAGTTGTCAAATTACGTGATACAACAAGACAATACATTCTTTCTAATATATATATATATATATATATATATATATATATATATATATATATATATATATATATATATATATATATATATATTGCCTACCAGTGATGTAGTAATCAGAAAAAGCTCTAATGCTTTTTACTCAAAAGCTATGAAGCGTCGAATGTTGTCCGTCTTGTTTGCGTCACGTCGATGTTCTTTTCGTTCCAGTTAAGTATCCCATTGTAGTTAAAACTAAATGGTATTATATGGTCGATGTTTTTCTCTGGCAGCTACCAAAGCAACTTAGTAGTTGTTAGAAATATTACTAGTCTGTAAAATAACTCACCTCTTCTGGTCAGAGTGCACTACGCAATGCTAACTAAACAAGCACAAAACTTCTGACTCGAGTTCTGATGTGAAGCGGATAATGGGCTAGCTGTACATACAACATCAATCGGAAGTGTAAACATACTATGTAAGAGAGAATCTCTGTGTCACGAGTTACAGCCGCTTGCTTGGTTGTAAGAAACACAAAGCGTGAGGAAGAGCAGCCTCCCCACGAAAATATTTGTAGCATACCACACACGCTCGGGGAAAATGGTAAACGACAAAAATAGGTCGTGGAGCACAGTATATACACGAGAAACATGCTCACCTGAAACACTCAAGATTTTCCATAACGCATTTTAGATAATTAACCAGTGCATATCTCACCTCAAGCACAGATCCTTATTCTCTTTTACAGAACAAGAGCGAAACCGTTCTCTTTTATGAGCGGAAAAGGCATGAGTTGATAGTAGCAAAAGAACGTAAAAAGCACACACGGATCAATGACATGTGCGCCGCACAAACAGGAAACGGACACTTTGGTCGTGATGTTGCTTCCCAATGTTACAGCTAATACGGCTGGATAATTATACAGAAAACCACTCGACATAGAGCATCTTATACACATGCTGATAACTGTCTTTCGTATTGAATTCTTCACTTGATCAAAATGACTGTCTGTAACCCTCTTCAGTTGTCACTCTGATACGGACAGCATTAACTAAACACGGATTAAAACTATAATTTAAGCCTCGCAGCACACAGTAGAACAAAATACTTACTTCTCGTTCCTCTAATTCGTTGCTGTGCCAACACCAATTTTCACAAATATTATGGTGATTATATTTAAGACAATGTACCTGAGGTGATTTAGAGCCTGTCTGCTCTTTACTTAACGAACTAACAGTTGTCATTCACGGTTTACAACATAACCCTGAAAGTTAACAAATCACTTCGACCATTTTCGTGTTACCGACTACTATCACATGCCGACATTGATTCTACAATAGCAATATAGGTTCTCTCTCTTTGACGTATTATGTTGTTCAGTTTGAAGGAAAGAAAGGTTGCCGGTCACTTTATTCCAGCATGAACTAACAATGGATAGACGATGCTTAAAATGAGAACGAATACTTTTTCGAATTTTAGGTCCCTCACGCAAAACCAAATATTTCTGAAAAAATATGCATTCTCCACCCCCCTTTCCTGATTTAGTCAACATCCATTTATTTACTCACGACCGGTGGAATTAAGTTTTAAGCCATTTTTAAGCTGAAGCGGACATATCACAGACGGTCCAAGAATAACTACAATTATGAAATATTTTCATAGCCCAAGCACATGTACATGTATAACTTTATTTCATTTTCAGTTATTGACATTTAATTCTCTCGTCATGACGGATGAAGATGGCCTGTCAGCGGAACATTAGCCGCTTATAAACCGAATCTGTTTTTGTTTTGAATACAGATCTTCTCTATAAAATATTATAGTGATATATATTCGAGGTTGTCAAAAAATTAAAAAGAAGGTTGTACACTGTAGATCCTAAAAACTGATGTGTTTTAAAAACTAATTCTTGTGTCTTTAAATAAAATCGCTGGGACATGCAGCACCAGGGGATAAGGCTGGAGTAGGAGGTTTAAGGGCTAATATCAAACGAGAGGTAGTAGTGAATTTGATGGGTTTCGTCTGTTGAGATGTGTTGTCTGGCAAATTAGGTGGGACGAGACTTGGGAGTTCGAATAGGCGTAACTCGAATAGAAGCCAGGCTATGGTTACGTAACGGGAAGAAAAGGGTAGGATGAGAAAGGAGGAAGGAACCTTGATATGGTAAAAAGGGTTTCTTACATCTGTGAGTGGAAAAACTGCAAGCCGCGTTAGGAGAGCATTTGGTTGACGTTAGCTGTAGGATGTGTTGGTACTGGCTCTGCAGCATGCTACTTTCGGGAGAGTTTTCGTAATGTGTAGGATATATGGAGATGTTCATTGTCGACGAATAGAGAGGAAAATTTGATAATTTCATAAGGAATTCGAGTACGGTAGAGGGGGTGGGGATGCAGTAAGCAAGACTTGTTCTAGGAAGACTGGTGGAAACTGGTTGGAGTGTACTTATATCGAAACGACGATGGTATAGAAGAGGGCTGGTAGGATCCAGTTCCAGGCTTCGCAGGTTTAGGAAACTGTTGAGGGATGCAGTCCCTATTTTCGACCAGTTATTGTTTCAGTCTGTTCTAACGCTTTACTTTGGGTGATTAGTAAGTGGGGTTTACATGTTCACATTCAAGGGATAATCTGAGGTACTTGAGGGTGTTATATAATGGGATGAAATGGTCGCACTTAGAAGTCATGGAGACTGAAACTGCGGCCTGTTTCTCCCATAATGTTTATCTAAATATTGTAACCTTGGTGCACACGTGCAACAGGATGGTTGAAGCAGGATATGGCATTGTTAGTGGTTTCAGATCTTAACGATTAGATAGAAAAGGTACAGTCATGGGGAAATACTTAAATGAAGGTGGATATGTCTTTAAGATGAGGCCGGAATGCTTTACACGGTCGTAAGCTCCCTTAAGGTCAAAGGACGTAAGCCATTATTTTTCCGTTGTTAGGTTCATGGGACAGGAGTGGAGCTAAGTACGGGATTGAGAGGCAACACAACTTTTAACTGTCATCTGCACAGAAGAAAATTCTGTATTCATCACGAGCCGAGAACGAAGTTTTAGGATCATCCATAACTAAAATAAATAATACAACACGATAAGTGCCAGCAATAAAATAGTTCGTCTCACAAAATACCGCAGTGGGCTGTGAAAGAAAGATATTGTAGCACTAGATATAAAATTTGTGATACTTCCACGTCTACGCCAAAATGACTTAAAGCCGAAATTGGACGATGGTTGATTAATATTTGCAAATTTTCTAATAACTGCTATCGAAGTGGAAAATACACTCCTGGAAATTGAAATAAGAACACCGTGAATTCATTGTCCCAGGAAGGGGGAACTTTATTGACACATTCCTGGGGTCAGATACATCACATGATCACACTGACAGAACCACAGGCACATAGACACAGGCAACAGAGCATGCACAATGTCGGCACTAGTACAGTGTATATCCACCTTTCGCAGCAATGCAGGCTGCTATTCTCCCATGGAGACGATCGTAGAGATGCTGGATGTAGTCCTGTGGAACGGCTTGCCATGCCATTTCCACCTGGCGCCTCAGTTGGACCAGCGTTCGTGCTGGACGTGCACACCGCGTGAGACGACGCTTCATCCAGTCCCAAACATGCTCAACGGGGGACAGATCCGGAGATCTTGCTGGCCAGGGTAGTTGACTTACACCTTCTAGAGCACGTTGGGTGGCACGGGATACATGCGGACGTGCATTGTCCTGTTGGAACAGCAAGTTCCCTTGCCGGTCTAGGAATGGTAGAACGATGGGTTCGATGACGGTTTGGATGTACCGTGCACTATTCAGTGTCCCCTCGACGATCACCAGTGGTGTACGGCCAGTGTAGGAGATCGCTCCCCACACCATGATGCCGGGTGTTGGCCCTGTGTGCCTCGGTCGTATGCAGTCCTGATTGTGGCGCTCACCTGCACGGCGCCAAACACGCATACGACCATCATTGGCACCAATGCAGAAGCGACTCTCATCGCTGAAGACGACACGTCTCCATTCGTCCCTCCATTCACGCCTGTCGCGACACCACTGGAGGCGGGCTGCACGATGTTGGGGCGTGTGCGGAAGACGGCCTAACGGTGTGCGGGACCGTAGCCCAGCTACATGGAGACGGTTGCGAATGGTCCTCGCCGATACCCCAGGAGCAACAGTGTCCCTAATTTGCTGGGAAGTGGCGGTGCGGTCCCCTACGGCACTGCGTAGGATCCTACGGTCTTGGCGTGCATCCGTGCGTCGCTGCGGTCCGGTCCCAGGTCGACGGGCACGTGCACCTTCCGCCGACCACTGGCGACAACATCGATGTACTGTGGAGACCTCACGCCCCACGTGTTGAGCAATTCGGCGGTACGTCCACCCGGCCTCCCGCATGCCCACTATACGCCCTCGCTCAAAGTCCGTCAACTGCACATACGGTTCACGTCCACGCTGTCGCGGCATGCTACCAGTGTTAAAGACTGCGATGGAGCTCCGTATGCCACGGCAAACTGGCTGACACTGACGGCGGCGGTGCACAAATGCTGCGCAGCTAGCGCCATTCGACGGCCAACACCGCGGTTCCTGGTGTGTCCGCTGTGCCGTGCGTGTGATCATTGCTTGTACAGCCCTCTCGCGGTGTCCGGAGCAAGTATGGTGGGTCTGATACACCGGTGTCAATGTGTTCTTTTTTCCATTTCCAGGAGTGTAAATACAAATTTTAATGAAAACGCAGCTCTCAAAATGTATTTAAGAAACACAAATTAAGTAAGATTAGGAATTAATCTTCCGTCATAATTAGAGGGAGCACCATGTAAGTTAAATGTAGGCAGCTGGTGGAAGGATGCAACACTAGCCTCTTTATGAAACTGCTTTCTCCTGCAGCGATGCAGAGAAATACCGGAAAAGCTAAATCTAAATTAGCTTATCCGGACGAGGATTTCAATCCTGCTAGCGAGCGACATGACGCAGTGCTTAGCACCCTCGACTCCCATTTGGGAGGATTACGGTTCAAATTCGCATCAATATTTAGATTTTCTATGATTTTCCTAATTCATTCTAGGAAAATACCGGGATGGTTCCTTTAAAGGGGCACGGCCGATTTCCTTCTCCGTCTCTGAAACTGTCAGAGCTTGTGTTCCGTCTCCCTTGACCTCGATGTCAACGGGACGTGAAACCCTAATCTTCCTACCAGTCCTCCTTATACCAAATACTAGACTAGTATCTTTCCCACCGCTCCACTTCACGGCGAAGAAAGATATAAGTGTGACCTGTCACTTCAACCGAGGTAGCAGTCGTGTTCTATATTTGTTATAGTTTTCAAATGTAGCACGATGAGTCTTGTAATTTGATCGGTCGTTTATGATGATTTTATATTCTCTTCATTTGATTGACCTATTGTTTTCTGTCGTATTGATTCGGCATCGGACTATTTGTTGAGAGCATTTCTGGACAACTTACTTCCGAGGTACATGTATGGCAATAACAGCATCTAGAAGCGGGTGCCTATGTGTCACGTGTCCTCTCAATTTACTACCACCACTCTTCAATGCAAGTAACTCGATGAAAATCCTATATTGTAAAAGGAATATCGAAATTCAACAGTTTTGCTTAATGATCAGTCCATTATATCTCGAGTTGATGAAGACTTCTGCAACTCGTAGTCTAATGGTTGCTGGCTTGGTAGCTCATTGCGTTCGGCCAAGGGGCTGATCACTGTTTGTAATACCAAAATGAACCAAGTTTTCAACTTTAGGTTATAGACGTCAAACGAATAATGCAAAGAAGCGATCTCAATGTAGAAGAAAGACGACAAACAAACAGATAGGGAAAAAGTGGTTAGCGTCGCTGCCTTTAGAGCGCGGGGTCCGGCGTTTGATCCGCGGCGGTCGGAAATTTCTTCGATCAGGGGCTGGGTGTTTGTGTTGTCATAATCATTTCATCTCTTCTTCATCACAAAGGCGCGCAAGTCACCCAAATGGCGTCAAATATGAATAGAAAGACTATCACGAGGCGGCCCATCTATTTTAATTTTCACTGGAGGTAGTCATTGCCCTTTAAGATTCAGTGCGGTCGCCGTAAAGAAAAACGTATTGTCCCGTACACGGTCGAGTCACATTAATGTGACCACCATCAATGTTCGCCGTCAACTTACAATAACCACTCACATACAGCAGGTGGCAGTACTAGCAGTGGAGGACATATAAAGCGTGCCGTGGGAAGTAGACAGCAGCGCAGTCGTCGTCATAAAGAGGTTTATTTGACGTTCAAGAGGACGTGATGACTGGCGTTCGGGGAAAGGCTGGAAGCATTTCCGAAACTACTAAGTCTGCAAACTGTTCGTGTGCCGTGCGTGGCAAAATGACGCTATCCAAAACTGTCGCCGAGACAAAAGTGGTGCACCTCGTGTCATAGATAATAGGGGTGAACGACGGCTGCGGAGATTAGTTCAAATGGTTCAGATGGCTCTGAGCACTATGGGACTTAACATCTGAGGTCATCAGTCCCCTAGAACTGAGAACTACTTAAACCTAACTAACCTAAGGACATAACACACATTCATGCCCGAGGCAGGATTCGAACCTGCGACCGTAGCAGTCGCGCGGTTCCGGATTGAAGCGCCTAGAACCGCTCGGCCACCGCGGCCGGCTGCGGAGATTAGTACGTGCAACTGTTGATCATCTGACCGCCCAGATCAACCAAGAGCCACACAAACAGTGTCATGTCAAGAACCATTCAGCGAACGTTGCTGCGTATCGGCCTCCGCAACAGGCGCCTGTGTCATGCATCCATGCTGACTGCTGTTTATCAGCAACGGAGGCTGGAATTTGCAGGCCAAAAACCGCAACTGGACGCCCACTGAGTAGCCACAGGTGGTCTTTTCAGATGAATCACGTTTTATGCTCCATCGAACAGGTGGTCGTCTTAAAGCAAACACCCTTGAACAATCGTTGGGAGTGCCAGGTCGGAGGAGGGAGCAATATTGTCCGCTGAATGTTTTTGTGGTATTCCCTTGGTGATACCGTCATTCTGAAAGGCACAGTGGATCAATACAAGTATGCATCTGCCCTTGAGGACTCCTACATGCAATGTTTTATTTATTCGACACCATCGTATCTATCAGCAGGACAATGCAACCTGTCACACAGCTCGCTGTGTACGTGCGTGGTTCGAAGACCACCAGGATGACTTCAACGTTCTCCCCTGGCGACCAAACTCCCATGATTTAAACACAGTCGAGAATCAGTGGAACCACCTCGATGGGACTGTTCGCGCCATGGGTCCTCAACCGAGTAACCTAGAGCAGCTGGCTACGGATCTGGAGTCGGTATGGCTCCACATCCATGTCGGTATCTTCCAGACCTCACTGACTCTCTTCCTGTACGTTTCACAGGGTGTTTATGCGGGTTTTTGACAGATGGTCACATTAATGTGACTGGAAAGTGTATTTTATTATACGAACCGTAAAATAAATACTTGGTGCGCCTATTCGCGCCTACGGGGCCGCATCCCGACTCTTACATGTCTTACACTACTACTACTGTAGTACACTCATGACCCGATATCGCAGATGAACTACTTACGCACCTTTTCTGTGACGGTCAAAAACTCACCCGACTCCCTAGCGGAGGGCCACCGCTGCGCCCCCTGCGATCTTCGGTCCCGTAGGGATGAAAAACGGTAATATTTCACACTTCGTAGCGGTATCTATATCTATACCCTTAGACCGGTGCGAAGTCCAGTTTTTAATGAAATATTGTATTCAGATTGGTAGTCTCTACGTCATCTTAGAGGAATGTTGTCTCTATTACTGGTCACAGTAGCTCGTAAAAGCTGTTTATTTAGGTACTAGCTTAGCGCCCGCTGCTTCGTTCGCGTAGACTGTATGATCTGCAGAGATGTTTCTTGTTTCTCTTTAATCAAATTAAATATGTTGTTCACAAATTGAAAAACCTCTTAACTTCTCACGCTAATTAAGGGGGGTAGGACGTCAAACGGGTGGTCTTGGAGCAGGAGAGACACCACAGGACATTTTAATTTCCACTGTCTATACTTTTACGAATAAATTCATAAAATTTTGTCAGCATGACCAGGAAGGATTCAGGTTTCACAATCATAGCAGTGGACGTTCAAAAACATAACAAAATAATTTTTTTCACATGTGAAAGTTCATCATTTTTTCACTTCTATCGGCTGTGTTGTGGCGTAACAAGACAGCCACGCCACTCGGAAGTAGCCGAAAGGCACGCGTTAACTCACGCAGGCTAGTAGATAGGTCTGAAACAGGATACGTAATGAATGCTATAAAGAAAAGTACGTAGCTCCTGGAATACTTAACTTTAATCCATCCTTGTGGTACATCGCTCTTGACGATACAAGTGAGACTCTTTAGATACAAGCTATGCCATGCTAATGGCGCCTTGCTAGGTCGTAGCCATTGACTTAGCTGAAGGCTATTCTAACTATCGGCTCTGAAAATGAGCGAGGCTTCGTCAGTGTGCATCGCTAGCTACGTCGTCCGTACAACTGGGGCGAGTGCTAGTCCGTCTCTCGAGACTTGCCGTGTGGTGGCGCTCGGTCTGCGATCACTGACAGTGGCGACACGCGGGTCCGACATGTACTAATGGACCGCGGCCGATTTAAAGCTACCACCTAGCAAGTGTGGTGTCTGGCGGTGACACCACAGGCTGCGTTCTTCGATGAATTTTACGCAGCATACAAACCATACTTACAGGTCTATGAAACTCTAGAAATTATTTAATTTATGAAAAAATGAATGTGCTGTTATATTTTAAACTTCATGTTTAGAAAAAACTCAAATTTTATAGATAATTATCTCAATTTTTACCACAGTTTTTAATAGATTTGGAAAATTCTAGAGTTTCATACACCTGTAAGTATGGTTTGTATGCTGTGCAAAATTCATGGAAGAATCTCCATTACTTATGAAGAAAAGTGTACCTATAGCAACAAATGCAGACAATGGTAAGTGAAAAAAAAGGTGAAATACAAATGTAAAAAAATAAATTATTTTGTTATATTCTTGAACTTCCACCACTATAAGTGTAAATCGTCAATCCTTTCTGGTGATTCTGACAAAGTTTTATGAATTTATTGTTAACAGTATAGACAGTTGAAATTAAAATGTCCTGTGGTGTCTCTCCTGCTCCAAGTCGTCCCGTTTGACGTCCTACCCCCCTTAAAGCCATACAAACATGTTCTTTCCCAAATGTACTTTCTGATCAAAAAGCGATTCTGATAGCTGGAGTCGACGGTTATTATTAATCATGCCTTCTGCGTTCTTGTAATGATACTTTCTTAGAAACTTTCATCCTCTAAGACATATTTCTTTATATCTAACCGAGAAGTGAAATATCAGACTTCATAGATTTAGCTTTAAAAGATTTTTAGTGTAACGAAATATTTTCTTAAAAATTATCATCCTGTATTTCACTCTCTTAGGGGGATAAATTTCCAAAAAACGCTAAAAACCTAGTTTTCATTTCTAACCAGGAAATGAAATACCAATTTTCAAAACAACTTTCACCCACTACTTAAACTCCTTGGATACTGAATGCTATAACTGTTTTTTTAATTTCTGACTGAGAAACCAAATACCAATTTTCGTAATTCCAGCTTCAAAATTGCCTTAAAAGCGACATATTTTCAAAAAGCTTTGTCTCTGCTATTTCAACCCCTTAGAAGTGGAAATTGAAACAATACCTTCTTAAATGATGCCTACAGTATAAGAGCCACACACTCTCAAAATTTTACGTTTTTATTCTAAGCAGTTTGGGCTGAGCGATAATGAGTTAGTGAATCAGTCTGGCTCTGGTTCACCCCATTAGTGGCTACATTTCCGAAAACAATGAAATACTTATTTTTCTATTTCTAACAGCGAAGCGAATTACAAAGTTTCATAGATTTAGCTTCAAAAGCACTTTCATACAGAAATATTTGATAAACGTTTTCATCCCCTACTTCACTCCCTTAGGGATTGAATTTTCGAAGACAATCAAAACCGTATATCAGTTTTCATAGACGTAGGTTTAAAAATACTTTAGTAGTTCTTTAATACTGATTTATTTTTAAAAAATTAACCCACTATTTCAACCCCATAGAGGTTAAAATTTCCTAAAAAAATCGTATTTCTTTATTTCTGACCGAGAAACCAAAGACCAATTTTCGTAGGTATAGCTTCAAAATTGCCTTAATAGCGACTTATTTCCAAAAACCATTTCAAACCTTTTTCACTCCAATAGGGGTGGAATTTCGAAAAATCTCTTCTTAAACGACACCTGTAGTATAAGATCAACACACTTTACAAATTTGAAGTTTCTATCCTTAGCGGTTGGCGCTGGGCGGGGGTCCTTAAACAACGGTACTTTCTGTCATAATTCTTAACATCACATGTTTGTATAGTCCCCTATGTTCTGCCTCAGCTGCCGTATTTAAGCAAGTCTACAGTAGGCTGAGTGAAGTGATAGCGAAGTTAGACTAACGCGCTACCCGCCACGAAAACTCTATTACTGCAGCCGAAGGCCGCCTTAGGCAGTTCTGCCGACAAACTTCCACAGACAGTATCCGCAACCCCGATGACCTCTGCACAGAGTGGGAAGTTCCGAAACGGAAGCAAGACATGCCCCCTTTCACCGCAGAAGCAGAACGGGATGCGCAGCGAACACCAACAGCTTTCAGTTAAGTTACGCGCTAAACACGAGCCTGTCAACACTGCGAATATTGGTGCCGATAGCCTGGTGGTAATACCTGGACAAGCAATATTCTGCAAACATCATGAACATTTTTCTCCCTTAACTCTAAGGCGTTGCTTCCATATTATCTACAGATCCCCGCGGGTGTGAAACCCATAAGATCGGCTTCTTGCGCATATATTCCGAGTTGAAGCCTCAAGTGTCAAATAAGCTTTAGAGTCACATAATTATGATCCATTAATGTGCTTCCTGAGATATAAGATGTCCCAAAACTTTAGGATCACGATTATAAAGACGGTACAGGATCTTATACCGAGTATTTTGAGATAAGGAACAAATAGCAGGAAATTAATGTTTCACGTGGTACGAGGTCTCTGATGAATAATGCATATGATTGCCTTATAACAAAGGTTGGTAATGATGCCCCGAAAACAAACACCCTTCTCTTTGATGTATCCGCGATGGTATTTACCACTGTTAACAGTTGATAGGTCTAAGGCGCTGCACTCATGGACTGTGCGGCTGGTCCCGGCGGAGGTTCGAGTCCTCCCACGGGCATGGGTGTGTGTGTTTTCCTTAGGATAATTTAGGTTAAGTAGCGTGTAAGGTTAGGGACTGATGACCTTAGCAGTTAAGTCTCATAAGATTTCACACACATTTGAACATTTTTGAACAGTTGATAACTGGTTGTCGAAGCTGGAGCGTGACACTTTACAGCAACTTACAAATATGCGTGTAATGTACGATGCAGAAAGAGTTAATGGAACGAAAGCTGAAAGAATGCACAGAGAGTAGTTTCGCAGGAGGCGTAATCGTTATTGGAAGAAGCTAATTGCTTCGAATATCTACATACGGGATACTGTGTCGTTGAAGCTACAGTGAGCTGGAATTGAATTGTTTCAATCGTAGAAATGGAGGATACGATGCTGGATCGCGTGAAGGAAAAATCATCAATAATCCCCGTCAACTCAACCGGAGCATGAAGGCTTCGAAAAGATATAATGTGGAGGGTACTGGCAGAGCAGCGTTCACGACACTACAGAACATATCAAGGTGGGCAATCAATGTAAGTGTATTACGTAATTCCACTTGTTATTGAAGTTTATCAACTGGATACTGTTATTCATATTTAATATCGTTGAGTACGTCCCTGATTAGCAACAACTACAAGAGTATTTAACGTATGTTTAGCAGTTTGTAATAAAACAGTACTTTAATAAAATGTAAAAAAGATTTGTGCATTCTTATGTGACAACTTCACAAAGTAAACTGAACAGTAAGTCGTTGTTCGCATCCACGTGAATGTAATAGTATATTGCATATACTTAGGTAACGTTAAACCTTGAAATCAAAATGTCTGTGCCAGTCGTAGTTTTGCATGCACAAATGGTTCAAATGGCTCTGAGCACTATGGGACTTAACATCTGTGGTCATCAGTCCCCTAGAACTTAGAACTACTTAAACCTAACTAACCTAAGGACATCACACACATCCATGCCCGAGGCAGGATTCGAACCTGCGACCGTAGCGGTCACGCGGTTCCAGACTGAAGCGCCTAGAACCGCACGGCCACACCGGCCTGCTTTGCATGCACAAGAACTCTACAATGCAAAACGCAGAGTAATAACTTTAGAAGGATTGTTGCCAAGACAACAAAAGGTCGACTCCAATGTTGCGTTGTGGTTGTGCCTCGTATTCCGTTGAGTGGTATTACGAGCTGAACTGGGTCAGAGACAGCGAGCGATGCCGTCGACTACTCCGCCCTTCGCTCAGAGTTGTATCCGATAAGAAGACGCCCCTGTTAGAAGGAAGCAACTTTTATGGCAGCAACAAGTCGTAAAATCCAGTTGCGCTCTCAGCGTGTTTTGTGCACTGGTGATATACGATACGCCTTCCACGAGACTCGGCTTGGCTCGTGTGTATTTGTACGTCTTCCTTCCTACTTCTGCTACTAAGGCACATCGGCTGTGGAGAGTTGGCCATTTTTATTCTTGTTTTTCCGCATCGACAGTGATATCGTGGAACCTGACACGCACCCGGATAGACGTCGGTAATAGCCGCAATATAAGATCCACTATGGAGCTATTCTGTAGCAGTCGAAGGAATCCTTGCGACGTCTCTACGCAATACCGAAGGATATCCGGAACTGCGAGATATAACACGTCTTCATCAATTCATCTCCCGAGACATCGTTAACTATAGAGCAGAACGTCCTGCTACGAGGAAAACAGGATTATAGCTATAGCCGCCGCGTCTCGAGAATTGACTCCATCGCCGGCCATAACGTAGTGGAAAAACCAAGTATTTTGAACTAAAACAGCCAGAAAGTGTGCTGACTAAACAAGTTTATTTGCTCATATCCTTCCTTCCTTCCTTCCTTAGTTTTCGCTTTTTAACTACTTAAATTTTGCACTACACCTGGAAGGTAATCTAATATTACAGTATAATTCACTACAGAGCTGTTAATTTTACCTTAATTTTTGTATTGAAAATCTTACAACGCGCATATGCAAATAGTATTTGTTGAACGTTTACGGTACTCTCCCCTAACGTTCATAAATCCATGTATCAGATGTAAAGTTGTTGGTTGAAAATCAGTTGTAACCATTCTCTAGGCATTTTTCTTAAAACATGGAAAATTCCATAAAATATTTTGCACGATTTTGGGGTCTATACTGGAGGTAAGAAAATGATGAGCACGAACGAATAGGTACAGATAAGTCGAATTTTCGAAAGAAAATTACCCGTGTCCGTCTTTTCACACCTAAAGCAAACACAGTTTATGAAAACATCAGACAGTATTCTTCATCGCAAAATTAACTCTCGAATGAGAACTTTTCTAAAATAATGTTACTGTGTAAGTTATTTCTTACGTTCTTGAATAGCGGGAAAACATTTCACCATTTTCGTGGTATAACCTGCAATAAAATTTTGGGTCTGCAAATACCTATCGTACATTCTGCAAATTTATCCTCAAATTACAGTTAAAATACAATTAAAACCATAAAACGAAGAATAATAAAACATCTTATATATCTTGAATATTAGTTCAGAAGAGGACGCCGTAGTACACATAGAATTAAAATCCGTTAACGCTGTGAAAAATTTAATTCCCAAGTGTAGCGATAGGTGGATACTAGTTTGTGTAGAGAGCTGTACTATTTGTCTAAAATGCCCTCACATATGCTCATTCCAACTGTGTTTATCATCTCCAGAAATTTGCTGCATACTTCTCAGTTTGTGAAATT
Source organism: Schistocerca nitens (assembly GCF_023898315.1). Taxonomy (NCBI): domain Eukaryota; kingdom Metazoa; phylum Arthropoda; class Insecta; order Orthoptera; family Acrididae; genus Schistocerca; species Schistocerca nitens. The sequence goes on from NC_064616.1 coordinate 923,961,527, forward strand.
GCACTGTTACTCGTGATTATGTGTAGCAAACTGCTCCCCAAAGTCAGATCTGCATCTTTTTTTCCATGTTTTGAATAATTTGTTATCTATTACACTCCTGGAAATGGAAAAAAGAACACATTGACACCGGTGTGTCAGACCCACCATACTTGCTCCGGACACTGCGAGAGGGCTGTACAAGCAATGATCACACGCACGGCACAGCGGACACACCAAGAACCGCGGTGTTGGCCGTCGAATGGCGCTAGCTGCGCAGCATTTGTGCACCGCCGCCGTCAGTGTCAGCCAGTTTGCCGTGGCATACGGAGCTCCATCGCAGTCTTTAACACTGGTAGCATGCCGCGACAGCGTGGACGTGAACCGTATGTGCAGTTGACGGACTTTGAGCGAGGGCGTATAGTGGGCATGCGGGAGGCCGGGTGGACGTACCGCCGAATTGCTCAACACGTGGGGCGTGAGGTCTCCACAGTACATCGATGTTGTCGCCAGTGGTCGGCGGAAGGTGCACGTGCCCGTCGACCTGGGACCGGACCGCAGCGACGCACGGATGCACGCCAAGACCGTAGGATCCTACGCAGTGCCGTAGGGGACCGCACCGCCACTTCCCAGCAAATTAGGGACACTGTTGCTCCTGGGGTATCGGCGAGGACCATTCGCAACCGTCTCCATGAAGCTGGGCTACGGTCCCGCACACCGTTAGGCCGTCTTCCGCTCACGCCCCAACATCGTGCAGCCCGCCTCCAGTGGTGTCGCGACAGGCGTGAATGGAGGGACGAATGGAGACGTGTCGTCTTCAGCGATGAGAGTCGCTTCTGCCTTGGTGCCAATGATGGTCGTATGCGTGTTTGGCGCCGTGCAGGTGAGCGCCACAATCAGGACTGCATACGACCGAGGCACACAGGGCCAACACCCGGCATCATGGTGTGGGGAGCGATCTCCTACACTGGCCGTACACCACTGGTGATCGTCGAGGGGACACTGAATAGTGCACGGTACATCCAAACCGTCATCGAACCCATCGTTCTACCATTCCTAGACCGGCAAGGGAACTTGCTGTTCCAACAGGACAATGCACGTCCGCATGTATCCCGTGCCACCCAACGTGCTCTAGAAGGTGTAAGTCAACTACCCTGGCCAGCAAGATCTTCGGATCTGTCCCCCATTGAGCATGTTTGGGACTGGATGAAGCGTCGTCTCACGCGGTGTGCACGTCCAGCACGAACGCTGGTCTAACTGAGGCGCCAGGTGGAAATGGCATGGCAAGCCGTTCCACAGGACTACATCCAGCATCTCTACGATCGTCTCCATGGGAGAATAGCAGCCTGCATTGCTGCGAAAGGTGGATATACACTGTACTAGTGCCGACATTGCGCATGCTCTGTTGCCTGTGTCTATGTGCCTGTGGTTCTGTCAGTGTGATCATGTGATGAATCTGACCCCAGGAATGTGTCAATAAAGTTTCCCCTTCCTGGGACAATGAATTCACGGTGTTCTTATTTCAATTTCCAGGAGTGTATCATATATTATAAAAAAAAGGCCGAAACACAAAGCGACTGGACAAGTAGCAAGCCTGTTGGGCATATGATTAAGGGCTGGAAATTCTTTTCTTGAATCCTTAACTTCCAATGTATTCACTGGTGAGACTACCATAACAAATACCTTAAATTAAATGTGAAGCAAGCTCTTGCTGTATGATTGTTGAATTGTAAATTAGTAAGTATGTGTACTTAAGAAAAAAACTGTATTACGAGTCTTGGAAATCAATCCTGAACTAACCGATATGCGTAAATGCTCACTCAAACTGCCGTAACTTCGACCCGTAGTTTCTTTTCAAGTAGTAGGTTTCACCTAATTATTTCTTATTTTCTTTCGTAGTTGAATCACTCCAAGTTGCCAGCGAACAGCTTCATATCCGCAGATTTCAGTCTCACTATAGCTGGCATGGAAATGCCAGTTTGCCAGTTCAACAGTTTGCCTCGCTAGGCATGGAAATACAAGGGTGATGAAGAGACTCTGCTAATCTGTGCAAATAAAAACTCACAATGAAGCACGTAAGTAAAACGTATTCTGGTCGGCACAGAAAGTTGAGATTTAATCAGAGGAGGGAAGTTCGATAGTTTTTTATCCATAAAATCCATATTGTCTTCACTCGATTAATACAGGTAGTGGCCGATATATAGTTTACCTGCGCGTATATCAGAGCAAAAGATATCCTTAGTGCCCACACTTTTTTAATAGTTTCATTAACGACTGATAGGTTTCCTGAAAGAGTTGCGAACACTTCAGCTCAGAAAGAAAAGCAGCTATCGATAGTACAGCGATGGTTCAGGGTAGCCAGTACGGCCATTTTAAGCTTACGAAGTTTTCCAATATTTTATGTGAAGTTAGGTGATCTTCATACTTTTGGCTTTTTGCGACCACACAGTAACCACTGACATACACACTGCCCAGATGGCATCTGTTCTGTCCTGTGCGTCTCCAGTCTATGCTCCTCTAATACTGAAATAGCAAGGTCGCGCGAATTCAACACTAGCTCTGAACAATATGTTTTTTTCCGGCACATTTGTACTTGGTTTTTTCTTTTTTTCCACTGTGGGAAACGAGTAAACACCTGCAGTGCGCTTTGACTGCGTTTATCACAAAACGCTTATTTACTAGTTGTGCCCTTTAAGCGCATCAAGAGCGACAATATTGACGCTGTGTCGAGCGGTGTGTGCTTGTTAGCGAAATTGGGCAATCGTCGGCAGCTTGTTGTGTACTCAGTCGATGGCGCTCGAGCCGCAGTGCGGTCTCCCGCCAGCTGAGGACGCGGGCGCCGTCGTCAAAGTGTGAACACCCTGGCAGCGGCCACTGACGCCGAAACACCGGAGCACACATCCGAGGCCACTTTTTGTAGCTTACGAGCCCCCACGACAGGTAATTCAAATTGAGCATTCGTCCCTCATCAAGCTGTTAGCTCACTGCTGAAGAATCATCGCATTCCTTTTCGGATATGTTTAACGAATGGGTAGGACACACACACAAAAACACAGTTGTGTGCTACCGTGTCATCTACGCTCTTGATTAAGAAACACTGGAGCCTTATGCGTCAAGCAGGTAGGGCGCTCTAATGACAGTATATCCATGCTCTTGCCATCTAGTGACTGAGCAATATAACTATTATTTCGTTTACCACTGGCTACCGATAGATGGCAAGATGCGTTAAGTAGTACAATCCGACACAGTAGAAAAACCGCTTTTTAAATGTATGTGAGCGACTGGTAATTAAAGATGTAGCAATTAATTATTTACTGGTTTTGTGAAGCTAATATATTCAAAGAAATATTGTAGATCTGAAAACGTATGCATGATTATTGTATGGCGACACAGAGAGTCTTAGTAAGTAATATAAATTTAGTATGTAAATGTGTAGCGTAATATGCTGGAGATGTTGGCAAGGCAAGCGGGAAAAATAAATGTAACTTACGTCTTTGAGGATTTTGGCGAGGAAAGCTTGGTACAGAAGTGGCTAGATAATGAGTGACGTGGACTTACGGTGCAATTAAGCAACGGAGTCATACATGTTTATGAAATAACATATTAGACGGTATTGACTAACAACTGAGCGACCAATGTGAAGTTGAAATATTTAGGAGAGAAGAATTTATGGGATGGCTTTGGTTGTAAACTTGGTGGTTAACATGCGTTGCACCGAAAATAAGGCAATAAAAGAAAGTTATCTCTCGCAGTTGTATGGCCTGCTTTAATTATGGTTGTTAATAAGTCGACATATGGTCGTGATGATTCGTAGAAACCAATCTTCGAAATAGTAACCAAACAAATAGAGAAGTGCAAGTACATCATACAGCCCCCACTCGTTCGTACTGTCTGTTTCGTAGTAAATACATTTGTTTAAAAGTGAATACTATAGACAATGCCAACCGCTTAATAATGAAGAATACTTTCAATTGGCATATGTGGTAGAGCTAATCTTATTTTATGTCATCCAAGTTTTATTAATGGGAGGTTTACTATCTTTTGGTTCAAAAAATCGATATAGTAAATTGCATTTTTGGATCCCCTTCTGAAACGGTTTTTCCGACTACGGAAGGGAAATGTTTGTTATTCGCGGTTGAACAAAAAAAAAAAAATGCACCTGCCTGAAATAGGCCTTTTATACGCGCCAGTTTTTTTCTTTCGGAGGACGAGTTATTGTACCGGTGCTTGGGAGGAAACACACAAAATTCAAATGAAAGTTTGAACGCGTGTATTTGGAAGTTAGCCCCCAAGCATTTGCATTCTGGTGCGAAGACTGTGGAGATAGCGACTTTCCTGGCAGTGAGCAGCTTCAACGAAGGGTATTCAGCAATTCTGAAGACAATGACCGTCACCCTGGGACTCTATTCGACGCAGTTCTCCAAGCATTCGGACGACCACCGGATTCAAGCGGCCGAAAACCGCTTGTCACTGGCCGTACGAGCGGCTCTGGAGCAGCGCAGGATGGCCCAGATTGAGCAGAACCCCCTCTATGAGGAAGAGGAAGGACTAGTTTATCGACCCGGAATAGCAGATTGGACGTAAGTTGCATAATATTGCATTTATACGTAGTCAAAAGTTCAAACGCGTTTTTCTCCAAATGACTTTTTTTTTTTTTTTGCGCGGTATGGTAACTTCAAATCTACTGAACCGATTGGCATCATTCTTTGTTTCCGACGAAGCTAACTAAATTTTCTAGGATATGTACCACTTTTATTCCGATCCATCAACTATAAATATTTTTTCTTGGCCGACGAAGTCGAAAAATCGATGATAAATTTCCTATTTTTTTAAATGGCCGCCATTTTGTTTACAATGTTCCAGATAACTTAAGCGAGGTACAACTCCTAAAGAATCTTATATACTTCGCTAACATCAACTCAATTTTGATTTCAGACGAGCCGTCTGTCCTGTGACATACCGCGCGTGGAGGCCTACTTCGAAATTTTGTTTCGTTCCGACGGCACTCCCGCCTTTCTGACCAAATTTGACATTGATATCTATAACACACCCCGAGAAAAAAATTCTCAAAGAACGCGCTTTTTCGGGCCGAAGATAGTAAACCTCCCCTTAATGAAAGCTCCAAGTATCCTATGTAAACATTGCAATTATAGCCCGATTACAGTTAATTTGGCTACAGTGTTGCCACATTGGCTGCTGCTCGGTTAAAGGTAACAAGCATACACAGCGGGTCACTCCACAAGTGCTGAAGTGCTGTTCTTGTAATGCGGAGTAATGTTGGAAGCTGCTACTGTTAGGTGTGGCAGGAAGGCGAGATGCTATGTCTACAGTCTGTTTTAACTGACCATTGATTGAACTGCGGCAGACGACTCGTTTTGAAGCCCTTAATTTACAACTATGTCCTAACCTAACCAGAACCTCGTGATGTGCAATGTATCCGAAGAAACTGCGATCCACAACCTGCGGCAGAAATATTAATCATGTTCGCTTTGCTGACGACGATTAAAGGTGAACTGCACGAGCAAAATTTATTCCAATCCGTTGTGCCGTGGTGGTACAGCAACCATACATTGTAATTAATAGTAAGACAGTCCTAGGTTGCAGAATGCGCTTCATTGGCTCAAAAGCGTCACGTTTCACCCGGGTAGGCCATCATGAGGTTTTTAGGTAACATTTTTGGGAACAGCGAGCTTGTAATCTGTATAAAATCAGTGAGAAAACAGTCTAGATCGCAACCGGTATTTTATTAAAATTACCTGTTACAGCGACTGAGGTCAGCTGACTGTTCAACTCCAGTGCTGTCTGAAGATGACCTAAGTCTATGCTGAAACCCATCGCGATCTAGACTTTTTTCACTGATTATATACATTATGAGGTTACCTGGAAGTACAATAAAAAGGGACATAATAAATAACCAAGTGCAGACCTATGCTGAGCTACTATATTCAACAGTGAAAACCAAAAATATAAATATTTAAGACGTAAAGCGTAGGAATGCACGTAATAAATGTTATAATTACAGCAAAAAAGCATTCGTCAAATACGTCTAAAAAGGCGGTAAACGAACGTGGAAAACACGTTAAGAGATGGTATAAAAACCACAAAGAATAAACCTACAGAGGGTACTTAAAAAGTGTATTTGTATCCGCCTGGAAGGCGGCGCGTGGGTCTGCTCCTGTAAACTGAAGGGTAGACCGCATGGAGGAAGCGAGTAGGAGCAGGTGAGGTAAAAATGTGGGTACTGCATGTAAAGTAAAAGCACATTTAATAGAGAATGTTAGTCAATGACAAATACGTAACTTTTGGTAAAGATGACCACGTAGGTGCGAAGCCGTTGTCCATGTATCAAAGCAAGCATTTACTAGTAGCTGGACAAACTATCACTGAAGTAACAAAGGCAAAGTCTGTAATGGCTAGCCCCCCTATAAAGTAGAAGCTAAGTTGCTTGGTCGTCTGCTCTTGATCAACTGGACTGAATCTGGAGCGGCGCTCGTAGAGCTGCACAGCGCCGGCTAGAGGGCGCTGTCGTCGGTATCAGTGTCGTAGTGTCAACCTAAGAACTTTTACCTACGCCGTGGTATCTATCGTAGCTATCGATACCACAGTGTAACCATGGATTTACCTTGTGCGATGTGGATCATTAATCATAGTAGCGCGTAGTAAGACCACGCTCATCAACTGTAAACACGGCCCAGGAACAAATTGCCGGCGGCGGATCCGCACTCACACAGCTTGCACACAGTACTGAAAGCATTAGAAGAGACTGATACCGCTAGAAAATAACCTTACTAGATGGCGGCAAATGCAACTGCAAAGCCATCAACGAAAAATCATTATAGTAGAGAGAAAGAAACCGTTGAATGGGAAATAAATTGTATAAATATTATTACACAATCCTGCCCAATACCAGAGGCATGGAATTAAACTATGCGAGAAGAAATGCGGCAGAGGTAAGTAATAAAATAAACAGAGTGGGGAAACTGGCAAATAATAAGATAAAGCAAAAAGAATTGTACAATGCAACATCCAAACAGAACCTTCCTAATCAAAAATTTAGAGAAACTATGCGCCAGGGAACGAGTTAGTAACTGGACAGTAAAAAGTTAAAAATTTTGGGTTTGTAGTTTGTCTTGTTTTATCTTTAGGTTTCCTGCTATTCACGACTTTTAGCTTATAAACTAAGTGATTGGCCCATACATTTTTCACAGGCACAAATTACGTTCTTGCTTTAGTCATTTTACTTATAATGTGCTCTCTCTTATCTGCCTTGCAGCTCGTCCCCCTGCGCACAATATTATGAAGGTACTGTTCTGTTGTAGATTTCTGTTATGGTTTTACCTTACATAAAAAAGAGAAAATGTTATAGTTTTGTAAATGCTTTTAATTTTATGAAATAGTTGAGGTTTGCAATTTCGTCTTGTTTTACGATGATTATAAACTAATTGTGTTTTGGACTATACGTTCATGACAGTTACTGACCTTCATTTAATTTTAATCATTCCGCATAATTTTTTTTTAAATTTTTCACTCTGCAGCCTTCCCGCTTGTGTACTTTCGTATTCAAGCACATCATTTCCCTAAATTTTTAATTAGGAAGTTTTTTAAAGTTGTCTTGTAGTTTTTCTTTACTTTGTGTTGTTATTGTTTGCCAGCTTGCACACACTGCTTATTGTATTACGCATCTCTGCCACATTTCTTCTCCTGTTTCTAAATGTTCTGTATTTCATTGTAGGCGGCCGGAGTGGCCAAGAGGTTCTAGGCGCTTCAGTCTGGAACAGCGGGTGACAGCTACGGTCGCAGGTTCGAATCCTGTCTTTGGCATGGATGTGTGTGATGTCCTTAGGTTAGTTAGGTTTAAGTAGTTCTAAGTTCTAGGGGACTGATGACCTCAGATATTAAGTTCCATAGCGCTCAGAGCAATTAGAACCATTTGTTTCATTGTACTACGCTCGCATAGTTGAACCCCATGCCTCTGCTACTGGACTGGATTCTGTAGTAACATTTATACAATTTATTTCCTATTCACTAGGTCTGTAGCTCGCTTATGACAATTTCTCTCTGTAGTATACCGATTTTTCATTGATAGCTTTGCACCTGCATTTAGCGATTATCTTTACTAGCGCCATCAGTCGGTTCTAATGCTATCAATACTGTACACACACGGTGTGAGAGAGAATCGGCCGCCGGCAATTTGTTCCGGGGCCATGTTTACAGATGATGAGCGTGGTCTTACTTTGCGCTGCTATGCACGATAACCCACATCGCATGAGGCAAATCGATGGTTACACTTGTTAAGTATCTCTTATTCTTCTATTACGGTGTTTTTCCACGTTCGTTTCCAGATTTTTAAGACGAATTTGGCGAATGGTTTGTGGCAGTAATTATAACATCTATTATGTGCTTTCCATTATTTACTTTTTGGTTTTCACTGTTGAGTATGGCAGCTCAGGCTAGGACCATGGCTGGTTATTGTGTCCATTTTTATCGTACTTCCAGATAATGCCCTACCCGAGTGAAATGCATCGCTTTTGAAACAATAACGAACATTCTGCAACCTAGAACTGTATTTTAATATTAATCTATGAACACAGGGCCCAAATATTTCAGTCTCAGCACTAAAAAGCGAACTGTAATTTCTCTCTTTCATTGGTTATATGAAACAAGCTCATGACCTGAAGAGAAACCGTATCTAAAAAAAAATGGATCAAACGGCTCTGAGCACTTTGGGACTTAACTTCTGAGGTCAGCAGTCCCCTAGAACTTAGAACTACTTAAACCTAACTAACCTAAGGACATCACACACACCCATGCCCGAGGCAGGATTCGAACCTGCGACCGTAGCGGTCACGCGGTTCCAGACTGTAGCGCCTAGAACCGCTGGTCCACTCCGGCCAGCCGAAACCGTATCTCCCCAGAGGAGAAAACGAGGCGAAATCCTTGAAAGAAGTCGTGGATTTGCCTGTCTATAAATTAGGGACAGTTTGTTTGATTTATCAACTAATGTGACGTTGATGGAAAATATTGTCTTGATTCCTAGTTAGATTCGACTTCCCTCTGGGAAGGAGTTAGAGAGATATGTAGCACACGTGGGGCCAAATGTGAGCATTCACACCAGATCGAGTTGAATTCTACAGCAACGTAAAGTATCATGACTGTTGTTTGGTATTTGTTGTTATGCTGCAAAGTGCTAAATCCATGTGGTTAGTAACGATGCTTCCTTGTGAGGCTAAGGTGATTCGCGTCAGTACAGCTACAGTTCTTGATTAAAGTTAGTATATTGCTTCTGTGACACTTCTTGATATTAAAACTCTTTGTCCATCGGCAAGTGAGAGTATAGAGTTACACAGGTGACAACTCAAAGTGCAACTCACTAGAAGCTTGAAACAAATGTCAAACTGGCATGATACACAAATGTTCAGCATTTCAGCGCGGAATGTCAGTCTTTTCAATATTACGTGAAACTCATTCTTGTAGTCTGGTATTTTGATAACTTACTCTTCAAGTATTTGTCGTTGCACTTTTAGTGCACATTTGCCCTGGTAGGAAGGAGCCAACATTAACTAAAAGTTCAATGCGTTGTACAGTAACTAGACGTACTCATCTTTTAAGCTGTCCACGATTCAGTCTCGTCATATTCTCCAGGAGGTGATCAGAGGTCCTTGAGTTTCGATTTCCTAGTGAAGACGCTTCTGCATGATACCACAGCACAACGTTTTAATCCACATGTTGATATGTCATAGCAGCAGAAATTTACGCCAGTCTTCCTATTTGTGCTAAAGAGAGCTTCTACACTCGCGCACCTTTTTACAGTAACAAAAGCTTGCGATTTTTCACGTACGACAACTCATAGTGAACTGAGACAAGAGCATGCGCTTGGCGCACGGACTCAAATTAGTTTCGGGCTACATGACGACCGACTCATCCGGCGCGGATTCAGATGAGCTTCTAGTATGTTCTAGAAGCGGTAAATGTTCAAACTAATAATTACGTTCACTTCATATTTTAAGTTACTAAACTTTATATACAAAACTGGACCTTTTGATGTTTGCAAAAATATAAGCAAAAAGGTAGGTAATTAAGTATAATTTTTGAAATCGGGCAATGTGTATCTTATTTACAAAACGGAAAATATTTTGCTTTTTACGAAATACAAAGGTGTATATGAAAGAGTTTGCATATTTGGAAAAATACACGGTGCAGGCACAGTAATGTGACCAGTGCCTATGTTCGATACCAGCGTGCAATAACCACTCACAGACGGTAGATAGCAGCACTGTCAGTGGAGGATATATAATGTGTGATTGGGGTGCGGGGGGGGGGGGGGGGGTCACAGAAAACAGTGCAGTCGTTGTCGTAATGGCGCAAGAGAGAGGTATATTAAACGTACAAAAGGGCATGATCATTGGCTATCGAACAAGGGTGGAAGCATTTCTGAAACGGCTAAGTTTGTAAACTTTCTGCGAGCCACTGTGGTTTGCATGGCGAAATGGCGCCATCCAGTAGCGGCGACGAGGCAACTGTTGTGCATCACGTGCCTTAGATGACAAGTGTGAACGACGACTGCGGGGATGTGTACTGACGAATAGACGTACAACTGTTCAGAAACTTGCAGGTTCGAATCCTACCTCGGGCATGGATGTGTGTGATTTCCTTGCTGCGTACGGGCCACCGCATCAGGCGCCTGGTTCACGGACCCGTGCTGATTGCTGTTCATCGGCGACGAATGTTGGAATAGGTGCACCATTTTTGTGGCCTTCCTCACTTGCTACACCCAATTTTTCCAGATTTATTCCTCTTTTGATTTTAAAAGATAGATTACGCACTAAAATCTTCTATGGCCATCTACTGTCCTGTCGATTCACGTGACGAAACGATGTAATTTGTTGCCTTTAGAATTTCTGTAATATTTCTTGAAGTATCTGTGCTAGCAGAATAGAAATGCGGAAAACACAAGTCCGAAAACTATTTATTGGACTCACCAAAACGAACTAATAATACAGTCTCCAAAAAAACAACAGACTCGATCCGAATTGCGGATTTTTACAAATAGAAAATAACAAATAATAATATAAAAGATCGGGGAGAGATCACAATAAAACACTTCTACAATGTCATGATGTTCGTCGACTACACTAAGTCCATTTGCAAGAGATCGGTCAGCTAGAAGAGGCGTCTGGCCATGGCTACTTGGGTGGCAGCTCTTTATACTTCCATGCGGTGCGTCGAACTGCCCGTTGCTTGCAGTGCGCCACCCTATAAAGCCCGTTTGGCGGATGTATCTGCCAGAACTATTTGCGATGACATGCCTGGCGTTTCAAAGTAGTTTCTGGGCTAGCTGCGACCTCTGGTGAAGCTGTTCTGCAGGTTCCGCGAACGGCTATCGGTCCCTGGCGGCCGTTGGTGGAGACGTGGTGTTTCGTTGAGTTGTGGCCGCCGGTAAATATTTGTGTTGACAACACAGACGACGTAGGTTTTCCTAGTGAATTTACGCCCTGTGACGCAGGCATCCCGTGTTGGTTAGACGTGAAGCGGGATGTTAATGCAGTAGGCGCTGTGATGTATGAAGTGGGTGGCCACAGCATTTCTTCTTAAATATTATTATTGTTTTTGTTTAGCCGTTTGTGTTAGTCTTTATTTCTGTCACTTCAAACTGTTGTCTCATTCGCTGTTTCCAGTGTTTCTTGATCACACAAGAGCGGGAGCTGAACGTAAAAGAGAGTCCTTTGGTTCAATTTTCATCGGCTTGCCACATACATGCAAAACAATTTCCACAAAATTTTGAGAAACATGATGACTATTCGAAACGAATGAGAAATCGTGCATTTAAGAGCAGTTTCCGAAAAGGCTTCCAAGAAAGAATACAAAAGCCAAAAATATATCTATATTACCGTGAACATTAGAAGACAGGTATTCGAGAAAAGCAATGTGGTTTCACAGTAGGAAGAAAGGGCAAGGGACCAACGAAACGACAATATGCTTACAGACATAGAAAACGCGTGAGACACAGGCTGGACTGAAAACCCTCTACATTGTTGCTAAGAACGTTAGATCGTTCTTGTTTATCAATATTACTGAAGAATGTGTAGTGGCCATGAAACTGTAACACTCCCTCTACCCTATCTGTACCTCTTTTTGAGTCCACAACCGCGGCTAGCTTGACCGTTATTGCTATATCTCGTGTCCATGGAAATCAGTATTACTTTAAACTTAAAATTCTGGATGATAACAATTGAAAGCTGCTACGAAAACAAATGTAGCTCAGAAACGTCAATTTGATGGGCAACAAATTTAATAAATGTATCCTTTGACATAAAAGAGTAATTTGTGTGCCACACTAAGAGTAATTTCCCTGTATGAACAGTAATTAATTAAAGGCGAATATTACTCTGATAAAGGCGAGAGCGATCCATATTATCTGCTATAGAGGCAGCGCGCACCAGCATTGATAAAACACATAAATAGGAGCAATCCATGTCAGCTGATACGGATTTCCTGATGTGCTAATTTTCTGTAATGTTCTGGCTGTGCAGCTTTAACAGGCGTGCAGTAGTAACTAATAATTAAAACAATAAATAAATGCTATTGTGAGAATAGTATGCTCAAAAACGCTAGTAAAGATCAAAATAAAAATCTCCGAAGCTTCCTAAGCCAGGCTGTTGCTTATCGCGAACGCTTTTTAAAACATACGAATGTGAAGACATATAAATTAAGTGTTCGGGAATAGAAGTGGATGTAAATGAGGTATTTTTGGACACAAAGTTCTTTGCATATGTACTAACAGCAAATGGTGAAGATGATGTGGAGTATAAGACGCTAAAGATATCAGGTACGAATGCGTAATAAATTACGCAAAATCTAAATATTTGTTAAATATTGTCGTTTAACCTCATATTAAAATAGGTTATGATGTTATCGGGGATGACACAGAGTAAATGTAAAAGGAGTAAAGCTAACGAAGAATTATTCTAGTAAATTCATCTTCGAGAACTTAGCATTCTTTAGAAAAGTTTATCTAAAATCTGTTACAGGTGCCCGCACTCGTGCACAAAAGATCACGTCAGAAACACAAACCCACACAGTAGAAGAAAGGTATCCATAAAGGGGATGAGAATAAAAAGATGTACATAAGTGTCAATGGCTGGTAGCGTGATTAAAAGTATCAACTACCCGTTACGCAACACGATAAAATCTATCCAAAATAGTTTAGGGATGAGACCAGCTTAATCCAAAATAATTTAATACTTTCGCAAGAGTCACATCATCGACGTTTAAAACGGTTTTGAAAATTTGCGGGCTGCTCTCTTGTCAGCAAAGAAAAACTATTTGTGTTAAAGAATGATCTACGTAATGGCGCTCGTAACAAACCATTTACACAGTTTTCTCCCCTCATTTGAGAGAGTTATGCTTTCTGCACACTTGAATCTAGGTCGCCTGTTTCCAACTTTTTGTTTGAAAACCAGTGCCCTATGGTTGAATGATTGTCATCTCTCTGTCACGCTACTCTGTTTATCTCTTCGACAGCGCGACGCAAGCTTGCAAGGGGAGGGTGGGTGTTGAAGGGGCCGAGACGTCCTTCAAAGAGCAGTCTTCCTCTTCAGAAGTCCCTGGCTTTACGTTATTATCATAATTGCCCCAATATTCCCGCATGCCTGGAAAACTAACAGGCAAACAGAAAAACATCTTTCCTTGAGTCCGTATCTGCAGAACAGAGTCGTGAATATTCTTTCATTCTCTCTGCAAGATAAATTTGCGGTATTTCCCGGTGGGTATTAAGATGACGAGAGAGAAGAGAAATTTCAAACTATGTACTCACGTTTCATGCCTGAAGTATGGTATAATCTTCCGTTTCATATTTAGCATATCTTTCATGAGCACGAAACGTAATATTCACTGTGGTAATATAAAGAAACAATTGGTTTCAACCCCCAGTTTGGACTCCTTCTTATAGATAATAATAAAACGATGTTATATATTTAAAATACAGTGAAACAGATTTAACTCATAATTGAGATTGAACACTTTCTTGCATTTTGTCATAAAATCCATGTTAAATTAGTCAGTGGTCTTCAAGCCAGGTGCCGGAGCATTCAGGTCCTCAATTTATTTTGATATCAGTCTGTAATTAATATACGTAAGTAAGGTAATGTGTATTGTAATGTCAGCATATTGATTATAACTACGATATGCTGTATAGCGTGTTCTAATATCGCTACTTAAATGCACCTGTGAGAGCGTGGAAAAAGTTAAGGTACGGTGAGAAAAGAAGTCAGTTTATTGACTGTTTCCAGTATAAGAAAAAGGCACAGATGCAGCATAATATTTACTGATACTGAAAGAGATCCCTGAAGCGGCATACAATGTTAAATGACCTCCAAATACAAGGTAAGTATCTTTAATTTGGCAGGCATAATTATTTCTGCAGGCAATATTTCAAAACTTTCGTTGTTTGGTTAGTATAATGTTCTATATTTTTTGGATACGCATGTAACGTCAAATTGCTTACATAGTAATAGCCCAAGAAGAAACCAGACAGAACTTCTCAGAGCAAATGTATAGACGTTAGCGAGGAAAAACGATAACATGCGATGACATGCTTATGAACAGTGTCCTTGGTATGAGAGACGCTTTGTGAGTACACATATTATTTCAGTATCTTAAGGTAAAATTATACTGAATGTGTATCTTCCGCTGTGTTTATGAAGTGGATCAGTGAGCGTGAAGAGCATAATTGATGGAGCCAAATATATTTTTGGTTCAAATGGCTCTGTGCACTATGGGACTTAACATCTGAGGTCATCAGTCCCCTAGAACTTAGAACTACTTAAACCTAACTAACCTAAGGACATCACGCACACCCATGCCCGAGGCAGGATTCGAACCTGCGACCGTAGCGGTCGCGCGGTTCCAGACTGAAGCGCCTAGAACCGCTAGGCCACACCGGCCGGCAATATATTTTTGTTATGATACCACAGAGCAGGAAACGTATTACCTCAACTCAGTGGTATTATCTTATACTCTGGATTCTTATTTATACGTTTTGGTACTGTTGCACCACAACTATCTGGTGCAGTGAACTGATCTTGTGAAGCTGAGAAAAACGGCGTCGTACAGACGTAAGCGAAAGTCAGCCTGAATCCCAGACACAGTTTCACAACAAGGTGTATTCAGAACGCCGGCCGGTGTGGCCGAGCGGTTCTAGGCGCTTCAGTCCGGAACCGCGCGACCGCTACGGTCGCAGGTTCGAATCCGGCCTCGGGCATGGATATGTGTGATGTTCTTAGGTTAGTTATGTTTAAGTAGTTCTAAGTTCTAGGGGACTGATGACCTCAGATGTTAAGTCCCATAGTGCTCAGAGCCATTTGAACCATTTGTATTCAGAACGAAACATTTGCTCAAGAAGCTGACGAAACGGAATAAACTAGCCACCGCCTCTGTTGGGTGAAGTTCGGCAATACTACCGCTCCAGCTAGGCTCTTTCAGGAGCTGCCTAAACCAAAAAAGCGAAACGAATGGAACCATCACCTGCTCCAGCCTGTTGTCTCTTCCTATGCGCTTCCTATGGAGAAGTAGTGGCCAGCAGACTCCAATAAACCACTCCCTCCCTCCTCCCCAAATAAATAAAGAAATCAGGCCCACAATCTCAGATTTTCCCAGAATCTCGCAGACGTGCACTTTGCACAACTGTGTAAAGGTGTGTACGTGATGCTGACCACCACGATCTCCATCATCTACTGACTTCAAGGTGGAGGCTACTGCACTGCCAAATGAAGTATCCAGTCATCTTCTACGGGCTTCTACTCGAGTAGCAGGAGACAGCTGCCTGAGCTGTGGACCATATGTAGGGAGCTGGTGCCTTTGCACTGCAGCAGATGACTATCTGCTGCAGCCAGTAACTTCCCTATCGTGTCCCATGTTTGGGTTTGGGCTACTCTCTGAGGGCCTCTGTTGTTGTTGATCATCACCCAATGCAGGCATAGGAATTCAACTTTAGCCGTGCTGGATGTTGTGGTTTAAACACCACTTGCCCCAGTGTGGTATGCTGCGATCACGAGTCAGTCAGGCTGCCAGGAGCTGCAGCTAGCACAGTCTGGAGGCATTTTGCTGACACTACTGCCCATCGTTGCTAACGCGTGCTGTGCTGGTTCCTGAGCTGGCAGCTGCCGATCCCAGCGGTCGGCGAGCAGCCAGCCACCGACGTCATCGAAAGGCAATAACCTCCCGCCTCCTGCAATCATGCCTGTACTAAAAATGAATAAAGGACTATTATCTGTTTCACAGACGCTTAACTACACTGCTGCAAACATAGCGTACGGCGGTTGCTGTATGTGCAGAAAATGTTTCCAGTGCGCACCTGCTGCTCATGTTAGTTGTCATTAGCACGCAATGTCCAAGACTTCTTCGTCGCCCATTGGACTGCACTGCATTGCTGCCTTGGTCCCCCTGTTCTCCTGATCGCTCGCCTATCGAAAACGTTTGGTCGATGACTGCGGAACGACTCGCCTGCTACATCAGATCAACTTGGGCAATATGTGGAAGCAGTATGGACTGCAATAACCCAACAACACATCCAGAGCCTTTTTCATTCAATATCGAGGCGTGCAATAGCGGTTATAGCCAGTAATGGCGCCAATACTCAATACTGGTTTCATCAGCTTCCTCGCTTCACGTGGATCTGTACTTTCAAACACGTGATCTTTGCACAACGTGTTATCTCCCGAATCAGTTTGGTTGTGATACCTCCGGTCCTTTCTGGTGTTGCATTTTGGATGGTCACCAGTGTAGGTGACTACGCATTAACTACTGCGGCAGCTTGAACTGACGTCTGTAAACTACAGATATGTATCTAACCAGCCACTTGTGAGTGGGCAATGTTAAATAGTGCACGTGAAGGAGTGGTGTGTAATTGTTGTGTACAAACCGCAATGGACAGACTGAACATCTCTAAACCAAGTGTTCAGGACATTCTCCAGAATAGTGTCTCCAAAGTTTGTCTTACACGTCTTGACTCTCGAGCAAAAACAATGATGTGCGGAAGCCTGCCGTGACTCGACTGAAACGAAAAATATGGACAAATATTTTCTGAAAAAGGCATAACAGGTGTCAAGACTTGGTGTATCAATACAAACGTACCACAAAACAACGAAGGGTAGATTGAGTTTCTGATGATCAACAAAAACCGAAGAAGGAGCGAATGTGACGCGCCAGTTCAACAACATCCCGAAGTACTTTTTGAGTGTTTCATATGGTTGTATTAACGTTCTGTGCGTTGCACTAAAGAGGGAAGGGGAGGGGGGGGGGCACAATGTATGTGAACAGTTGACGCATTAAAACCTCCATCCTAACTTTTCTCAATTTTTTATTAATCTAGTCTCGAAACTTTTTGAATAGATGGGTTGTATCTTTGTTCACCACGTTTTACTTGTCCGATTTACGCCGCCTCGTGTGGTAACGTTCACGAGTGCTGTTTGCCTGCAGTGTTCGTGCAACAGAGCTACTCATTCTGCTAAAGTGCTAGCTATTATTCGTGTTTTACTAGCCCTATTAACACGTAGCTTAAATACGACTATCATATTATGGTTATTTGGGACACGTGTAGAGCTGCTGAGTGGAGACACGTCTAAGTTGTCATGATGGTGTTGTGGAACGTGTAGAGTTTCATTCGGCGCTAATAAGACGTGATTGGCAAGTTACCATTTACTCATTCAGATTTACAGTTCCGTGTCTCCTCGTCAGCCTCGGCTGACCCCTCTTGCCAGTGACACGTATGAATTTTTCTGCTGGCTTCTGTTGTCTACTATGCCGTGCCGGTATCCAAGGCCGCTACACCTGCAGTTCAGCCGAAGTCTTGCCGGCTGCCGTCTGGCAGGCGAAGCCTTAACGTGACATTATGTTCCCACGCAGCGTTAGAGCGTCCTCGATCCCTCTCCGGAAAATGAAGATGACCCGCGGTGAATCATCGGGATGTACCGCGTGGTAGGAAGTCGTGTTGTTGGATGATCTTGGCCCCACTCGCCAGAAAGACCCTGGCACCCAGAAGGGCCTGCACCGATGATAAGGAACAGCGGCACCAAATGGCCCTCTCACCCAACAGTGACGATAAGCACCGCGAGATGTACTAGTGTTGAAAGACTCTCAGTTTCCCATTAGCGATGTGGTAGGCAGCGGACAATACGAAGTTCCACGAGTAGCAGGTCGTGGTTACTTGGATGTTGTGGTCTCTGAAAACGCAAGCAGTGTGTCCAAGAGAAGTGCTGGAACATATAACATGGATGTCACTACACCGTAATAATGATTGAATTGAGTGCTTCGGTACGAATGCCATCGATCCTAATGACCAAATTGATTCAGAGCTGGAGGACCGCTGTATATATGGAGGCGGGAGGGAGACAATGACGTGATGATCTGCTCTTTATGCGTCTTTACTAGTAGTCAGTGGTCCGCTGTTTTGCGTAACAATGTATTACAGGCTCTTAACTGCACTGTCAAGTCTCTGATAGGTGTCAAGAATAATTTTAATTTCTTCCCGTTTTCTATTCTGTGACATAACATTTCTATTGAATGGGCATATAAAATTCCACATAATAAATGTTATGTGCAAAGCGCTGTCTTGTACATGTACATGTTTGGTGCTTACGAGCGCTCAACGGCGAGGTCATCATCGCCCTTACACATTGGAAATGTACATCTATACTCCGGCAGCCACCCTAAGGTGTGCGGCAGAGGGTATCTTTGGTAGCACTATCATTTCCCCCTTCGACGTACCATTCGCGAATAGTGGATAAGCTTCCGTATCAATTTCTCTAATTTTCTCATCGTGGTCATTTAGCATGACGTATCTTGTAGCGCCCAGGTGTCGTATAATACGTGCTAGTTTATGTTCCACACATCATACGATAAACGTTATCATGATGAACGGGTCTGCAGAACAGGCGTATATTTGTACGGATACATGTTAGCCATTTCATGTTTTCTATGTATAAATTTCTCTATGGTATAGGAGGAGCTGCTGTGGAGAAAAATCTGCAGTTGAAAACACTTCGGTTACCTGTCAGACATTTTATTTCCGTGCGTAGATTGTCAAAGAATTTTACAATTGCACGTTTCACTCCTTACTGAGGTACGTGAAATATGATGAACAGTGTTCGTTTGGTCTCACTCAAGATGCATTTTTCGAAAATCCAACTTTTATAGTCTGCGGAAATATCCGGAAAAATGAGCCTGACGGCTCTTACGAGAGACATTCGGTATAAATTTGTGCTCTTCACCAGCTATGAAACGTTACCGTCGCCCAGACGATTAATGCGTTACAACTGGAGTCAGGTAGTCATACAAATACCCTGGGAGTAAAATGTGCCAACGTGTGAAGAGGAAGAATAGCAAGGTTTCTGTTGCGGATGAAGTGAATTGAAACCTGCGGTCCATTGCTAGAATAATGATCAACTGCAGTTTGTCTGCTGAAAAGATAAAACATTAATCTTGTATAGCGTGTTTCTGTAGTGATGCTGTATACTTTGAGGCTTGATACAAAAGGACAAATGAAAAAAAAGGTGTATATATCGAAAGTTACGAAGATAAACGTGTTTTGGCATAATTGTGCCAGTGGAATACTGCTTTGAGACCCATTTTACCTTCGAGCACATGTGTTGTTCCACCACGGTGGAGCCTTAGCTTACTTTGCATATTTTTATTGTGAACATCTACATCGGGTATTCCGTGAAAAGTGGATAGGCCAATTTAATGGCTAGATCGTTTACTCAGGTGATTTCTTGTTCTGGCTTTACGTGGAACATATTGTATTCCGAGATACCAGTCAGAACTGAGGAGGACATCCTGGCAAGAATTCTCGCTCCCTGTAAGATTGTTCAAACAACATCGGGCTCGAATATAAAACCGAATGGCTTGTTAGGCCGCGTTATCTTTCTCTTCAAACCACTTCTTCAACAGTCTCTGCTGAGATTTAATGCGGGACTCAGGACTCTTATGGTGTCTCCGATTGGCTAAGCACACGGGTCTTACCTTCAATGGAAACTGCCACGAAAAGGTGCAACTTACGTCACACCGATACAATAGAACTTTGTCACACACGTATTGAAGCTGTGGAACGCCACATTCAACAGGTTTTAAAATGATTACAGAAATGTCTGCACTTTGAACTTTTATCGTCGTCAGCCGATCGACATGTTTAACTTGAAGTTTCGTTATTTTCGCTTAGAATTTTGGATTTAAGCCATTCCTGGATCGTAATTGTCTGTTTGAAATTGATACATTCGCTGTTCTTTATACCTGAAAGTCCGTGTCATCAATATCATTGATTTCTTGGGAACCAGGATCCTCTGATCGGCAGCGCTTCCTCATGGCCAGTGGTCGGCGCTGTTTAATAGACAGGTTTTTCCTGAATAGTTTCTTAGTGTGTGGAGCTGACGGTGTACTATCTGACTGGATCATCGACGGGTACATTGACTGCGAAGAACGAACGACTGTCTACTTGCTGCTTAGCTTCCAGGTGCAGGTGATGACGAAAGAAAGCATAATGTAAAATACAAATATAAAAAAAAGATTAAATTTACCTATTCGTAGTTCTAAGCGGTAGTTCTAAGCGAAGCAGCAAGTAATTGTCAATCCCACGCTATATTCATGAATGATAGGGGAAGCAGTTTTAATAAGTGCCACATAAATACCTTCTCCCACGTATTTTATACTGAACATAATTGCTAATGTCGCCAAGCTAACGTCTTGACGATTGGTACACAACGTCGTGAGAACGATCCACGACCGCATCGTGTACTTGTGTTCTGCCTTCAGGTTTGCCAGCGTGTCTCCCAATGACGTCATCAATAACCGATCATCGAACGGATGCAGTTTACAGTGCGCTTAGCGTTTGTGGTCCAGTAACGTCATCGACGCGGTGGCCAGGATAGCTGCCTCAAAGGCCTGACAGGCAGGGAATCGCAAACTGGGTGCATCGCCCGTTTTCCAGGCACTGTCCGTCTCATTCTGTTGCTGAAATATAGTCTCGGCGATGAATTGAGCTCCACTTAAGACAATACGCTGTCACGATAACGATATTAGTGATAGTGTCTACTGGACATTTGATATCTACATTTTTTTTTTGCACGATAAATATCACTTATGTCTATCAATGTATTTATTAGTTAGGACTGGGATTTTGTCGAATTTAGTCGCTTGCAATATTGATAATGTGTGCCATGAAATTCGATCCATACGTTCGCAAATGACAAATATACAAATTTGCATCGCCACTGGGTACACTGTGAGTGGCACAACTAAAAGGAAAAGGTGCTCTACTCATTATATTAGGAGAAACCGAAATCTATGCGTAGCGAAAAAATAATGGCATGGGCTTCCTAAATGAAAAATGAACACACCTCCTGTTTTGACATCATTAGGTATTTGCTATGACAGAACACTTCTTAATGCTGTATAATTACGCTATAGATCATCGTAATTGACTCTATCACTATTATGGGAACAGTGCTCCTCACGGCGCACCGATGTCAATACAAGCCGACAGACAGTATGTTGGGTGCGCCACTACCTGTACAGCTGCTGTTGCTAACAATGCTCTGCCCATAGCTGAACAAACAACTCACATCACCTGGACTGCTTCACCCACGTCTGCATTCAGACCGTCGAATCTTTAAATAAATAAAAAAAATGACTCTGAGCACTATGGGACTTAACATTTGAGGTCATCAGTCCCACAGAACTTAGAACTACTTAAACCTAGCTAACCTAAGGACATCACACACATACATGCCTGAGGCAGGATTCGAACTTGCGACCGTAGCGGTCGCGCGGTTCCAGACTGAAGCGCCTAGAACCGCTCGGGCACACCGGCCGGCCGCCGAATCTTATTCCAATCTTTCTACCAGTATGAACTTTCTTACGTTTATTCAAGCTGTCTTATGTTTTAAAATATTTTTGTTAGACTGCTTTCTTTGTCTGTCTGTCTGCTTGGTACAAATTCCGCAACGTAGAACTAGAGAGCTAAAATTTTAAACAGAGCTCAGAACTGGATGACAGCGCTATATTAACTCGCTTTGCTGTTGGTTTCTTCCGTAGGGGCGGTGCTGAAAAAAGTTGGTAATGCCTGACTTCTTATCTGCCGTGCACGACGGGCGTGTTGTGTGGGTATTATCAGAAAGCATTCCAAGCAGTATGTGAGTGGAGGGCCAGAACTGACCAGAGAGGGGGGGGGGGGGGGGAGAGTAGGTGGAAAGAGAGTGGGGGCATAGGAGGTCTATGCAATATATGTGACGTAAGTGTACTTAGGCAAAGCTGTGGGTAAAGCATATATATAATTTAAGTAAAAATGTAATCTCATCAAAATGTTTCCAACCCATTGGGAAATTTCTCACACACGATACTAAAAGTCAGAAAATACTTGCAACCTACATCCTCAATTATTTGCTTGACGTATTCCAATCTCTGTCTTCCTCTACAGTTTTTGCCCTCTACAGCTCCCTCTAGTACCATGGAAGTCATTCCCTCATGTCTTAGCAGAAGTCCTATCATCCTGTCCCTTTTCCTTATCAGTGTTTTCCACATATTCCTTTCCTCTCCGATTCTGCATAGAACCTCCTCATTCCTTACCTTATCAGTCCACATAATTTTCAACATTCGTCAATAACACCACATCTCAAATGCTTCGATTCTTTTCTGTTCCGGTTTTCCCACAGTCCATGTTTCACTACCATACAATGCTGTACTCCAGACGTACATCCTCAGAAATTTCTTCCTCAAATTAAGGCCGGTATTTGATATTAGTAGACTTCTCTTGGCCAGAAATGCCTTTTTTGCCATAGCGAGTCTGCTTTTTATGTCCTCCTTGCTCCGTCCGTCATTGGTTATTTTACTGCCTAGGTAGCAGAATTCCTTAACTTCATTGACTTCGTGACCATCAATCCTGATGTTAAGTTTCTCGCTGTTCTCATTTCTACTACTTCTCATTACCTTAGTCTTTCTCCGATTTACTCTCAAACCACACTGTGTACTCATTAGACTGTTCATTCCGTTCAGCAGATCATTTAATTCTTCTTCACTTTCACTCAGGATAGCAATGTCATCAGCGAATCGTATCATTGATATCCTTTCACCTTGTATTTTAATTCCACTCCTGAACCTTTCTTTTATTTCCATCATTGCTTCCTCGATGTACAGATTGAAGAGTAGGGGCGAAAGGCTACAGCCTTGTCTTACACCCTTCTTAATACGAGCACTTCGTTCTTGATCGTCCACTCTTAATATTCCCTCTTGGTTGTTGTACATATTGTATATGACCCGTCTCTCCCTATAGCTTACCCCTACTTTTTTCAGAATCTCGAACAGCTTGCACCATTTTATATTGTCGAACGCTTTTTCCAGGTCGAAAATTCCTATGACAGTGTCTTGATTTTTCTTTACCCTTGCTTCCATTATTAGCCGTAACCTCAGAATTGCCTCTCTCGTCCCTTTACTTTTCCTAAAGCCAAACTGATCGTCACCTAGCGCATTCTCAATTTTCTTTTCCATTCTTCTGTATATTATTCTTGTAAGCAGCTTCGATGCATGAGCTGTTAAGCTGATTGTGCGATAATTCTCGCACTTGTCAGCTCTTGCCGTCTTCGGAATTGTGTGGATGATGTTTTTCCGAAAGTCAGATGGTATGTCGCCAGACTTATATATTCTACACACCAACGTGAATAGGCGTTTTGTTGCCACTTCCTCCAATGATTTTAGAAATTCTGATGGAATGTTATCTATCCCTTCTGCCTTATTTGACCGTAAGTCCTCCAAAGCTCTTTTAAATTCCGATTCTAATACTGGATCCCCTATCTCTTCTAAATCGACTCCTGTTTCTTCTTCTATCACATCAGACAAATCTTCACCCTCATAGAGGCTTTCAATGTATTCTTTCCACCTATCTGCTCTCTCCTCTGCATTTAACAGTGGAATTCCCGTTGCACTCTTAATGTTACCACCGTTGCTTTTAATGTCACCAAAGGTTGTTTTGACTTTCCTGTATGCTGAGTCTGTCCTTCCGACAATCATATCTTTTTCGATGTCTTCACATTTTTCCTGCAGCCATTTCGTTTTTGCTTCCCTGCACTTCCTATTTATTTCATTCCTCAGCGACTTGTATTTCTGTATTCCTGATTTTCCCGGAACATGTTTGTACTTCCTCCTTTCATCAATCAACTGAAGTATTTCTTCTGTTACCCATGGTTTCTTCGCAGCTACCTTCTTTGTACCTATGTTTTCCTTCCCAACTTCTGTGATGGCCCTTTTTAGAGATGTCCCTTCCTCTTCAACTGTACTGCCTACTGCGCTATTCCTTATAGCTGTATCTATAGCGTTAGAGAACTTCAAACGTATCTCGTCATTCCTTAGTACTTCCGTATCCCACTTCTTTGCCTATTGATTCTTCCTGACTAATGTCTTGAACTTCAGCCTACTCTTCATCACTACTATATTGTGATCTGAGTCTATATCTGCTCCTGGGTACGCATTACAGTCCAGTATCTGATTTCGGAATCTCTGTCTGACCATGATGTAATCTAATTGAAATCTTCCCGTATCTCCCGGCCTTTTCCAACTATACCTCCTCCTCTTGTGATTCTTGAACAGGGTATTCGCTATTACTAGCGGAAACTTGTTACAGAACTCAATTAGTCTTTCTCCTCTTTCATTCCTTGTCCCAAGCCCATATTCTCCTGTAACCTTTTCTTCTACTCCTTCCCCTACAACTGCATTCCAGTCGCCCATGACTATTAGATTTTCGTCCCCCTTTACATACTGCATTACCCTTTCAATATCCTCATACACTTTCTCTATCTGTTCATCTTCAGCTTGCGACGTCGGCATGTATACCTGAACTATCGTTGTCGGTGTTGGTCTGCTGTCGAACTGTTCACAGTAACACACCCTCTGCCCTACCTTCCTATTCATAACGAATCCTACACCTGTTATACCATTTTCTGCTGCTGTTGATATTACCCGATACTCATCTGACCAGAAATCCTTGTCTTCCTTCCACTTCACTTCACTGACCCCTACTATATCTAAATTGAGCCTTTGCATTTCCCTTTTCAGATTTTCTAGTTTCTCTACCACGTTCAAGCTTCTGACATTCCATATGTAAACAAAAATATGCTTTTACTACAACACATTTTTAAATTAGACTAAAAGGTAAAAATAATTTCTCCTAGACCCATACAGATTTCTAACCCCATTCAGATAGGCCTTATAATTTGAGCTTTTGATTTGTTTTACTAGCTACGACAGTACTTTCAAGACTTAAAACGAAGAACTTGGGGTAAATGCAACAAATAATATTTAGGAGGGTAATTACTCATGTATCAATTATATATGGCATGTGCCCCACGTCCTTGTTATAAACCTTTCAAGATTCTTTCCAGTGGTCCCGCAGCTTGCATGAGGTTGGAGAACGACATATTTAATTTTAAGTACAAGTTTTTTTCTGCTTTATCTTCACAGGTACACTTGATAATGACAAAATGCTGAAAAGAGCTTGTCGTGTAACTTGTTTCACTCGTGCAGCAGAAATCTTGTATTTAAAATTAAATTCTTAGAAATATTGTCTTTTCTATTAAAAATTCACACACACAAATTTTAAGGACTACCTTTATGGGGTTTTGAATCTGTATGGGGCTAGGAAAAATAATTTTATACTTTTTAATCTTATTTAAAAACGTGTTACGGTAAAATTTATTTTTGTTTGAATAATTTTGATATTTAATTTTTGCAAGCTTATTTTAAATCATTTTTATTTTCGACATAATGTCCTGCATTATAGTTGTACCTCATCATATTTCGCCCTCCTTCAGTTGCAATTCAATATATGACTGTTCGTATAATATATTTTATGAATCGACTCTAAATCTGTAGCATTCAAGCACGTTTTAAATAGCTTTGTCTTGAATTATGTGTTACGTTCTCCTGTCATGTGAGAAATGATCTAATATACGCTATATTTAAGATATGTAAAGGTCAGTCCTCTCAACATATTTTAAAATAATGAGAGCGTATACATACATATACATTTAACTGTCTATAACAGGTATTTTACCAACACCACTAGCACCGACCATTGTAACTTTTACTTTATGTTTGGAGACAAAATCCCTCCTACTATTCTTCTTAGTATCCACTATGCATCTATGTGTCGCTACTTTACTCGTTGGGTAACTTGTTCACTTCTTCTCGCTCCTTCAGTATGTCCATTTTCTTGTTGTGTAAAAACCTCACAAAATGTTTTAATTTATATTTTCCATTTTTAGATGTGACGATACCTACAAATCCTATAGGGTTCATGAATTTTAACAAACTAGTACCTGACCAAGACAATGATTTCTAGAATTTTATCCTTTAGAAAGGCCACCAGTCCCCTTTACGTGTCCAAATATATTGTAATTTCACGAAATATATCGACAGGAATAAACGGTATTTATTATATTCTAAAGTTTTTTCAAGGCTGTTGAACCTTTCTTAATGAAACTGTAATTGTCTTTAGTGCTCTTATTAAGAGAGCATGTGATGAGTATGCTTCTAAATGTAAAACATCGTCCTAAAATGCACGCAGCCAATCATGCAATGTGCTGCAGCAGGATGGTATAAATTTCAGTCTCTCCAAGAAATGCTTCCTCATTTCCGTAAATTCACATGTGTACCGCTACCCAGCAAAATGCTACTAAGTTCCTTTGCTTTCGTAGCAGGACAAGAGTAAACTGAATGATCTGCATCGATTCTCCTCCTGAATACATCTTCTGATTTATTTCTGTGTCACTGGAAAGAAATGGGAAAAGTTGAGAAAAAATATTTCCTCGATCAAACGCCCTCAGAAGCATATACATTTATGCTGTGTTAACTATTTCCTCAGGACATGACCACGAAAAACAAATCAGCGGCCGAGATACTCTCATTTGTGTACTCTGTAAATTGATGTAAATGATCTTTGAGATACTGAACTCATGTCACGTACAGTAAAAGAGGAATTTAATTTATATCCTTGTGAAAACTAGAAAGAATTCCACGTTCACTTGAGAAAAATTTAGAAGCGAAAGAAGTGGATCTAATTTCGTACTCGAATATATTATGATTATGATGAATGGATTATGATCGTGTCGAATGAACGATAACGATGATAATGATGATGATGACGTCGATGGCGATGATGATGTACAGAGTGCACAGTGTAAAAGAGTTAGCTGGAATAACCCAGACACTTTTAATAACAAGCGAAACAATATTACTAAAACACTCTGGAGGTGAAATTATTCTCCGAT
The DNA here is from genome assembly GCF_023898315.1 of Schistocerca nitens. Lineage (NCBI taxonomy): Eukaryota > Metazoa > Arthropoda > Insecta > Orthoptera > Acrididae > Schistocerca > Schistocerca nitens. The sequence goes on from NC_064616.1 coordinate 923,988,808, forward strand.
ACGGTCGCAGGTTCGAATCCTTCCTCGGGCATGGGTGTGTGTGATGCCCTTAGGTTAGTCGGTTTAAGTTTTTCTAAGTTCTAGGGGACTGATGACCTCAGATGTCAAGTCCCATAGTGCTCAGAGCCATTTGAAACATTTGAAATTATTCTGATGTAGTAACACAGAAATGACATTCCTAATGCGGAAAATTGAGAATATGACTGTTTCATGCGTCGTACAAATTGTCCTACGAAGAGTATTACGTATCTTTTCAAGTACCTCTTAGTTCGGCAACGATTTTTTCAGTTGAGTGTGGCATTAACTCCCTAATGTTGCACTTTTAACTCACCACAAAAGAAATCAAGAATCCAAAAATAAAATAAATTCATACAATGTCATTTCTTGTCAGTTCTACAAAACAGATAAATGTATTCGTCTCATCAGAAACCTGCACTTAAGAGCTAAAAACCGTGAAAACTCTTATTTCCATACGCGAAATTCGTTGTCTTATCTCGTCTGACCATGCACCTGCACAAAGGCTATTAACGTCATATAACAAACTTTTCAACTCTCAAGAGCTTTTGACAACAAAACTTTTATTTCTCTAAAAATGCCATTGTCTGGTTTTAAATTCCATAATTTGTATTTCATTTGAGTGGATAGCATTTCATTTGGTTTAGTCAGTATTGTTACCGGTAATAAGAAAAGTGCAGTTTAATGAACCATACAAACTTGTAACTGCCATCGAATTTAAAATGGATCCCACGCTTGAGAGGAGGCTTGTAACAAGATTGCTGTCGCGGAGCGGTCTACATCGTGTATCTTTGACGACGGAATTCTTTGTACTGTCAGTGCCAGATCTTCGAAGCGTGAAATATCGGACTACCTTTTTGTTGCCATCCTTTTTTCATCCTCCATGAATATGGCCACCAAGAGCAATGAAATGAGTAAAATTCAGAGGATTGCATGAAACTTAATTGTGAACTTAGTTTCATTGGCGACTATTCATAGTGTAACACAAGAGGGTATTTCCCCAAATTTGCGCAAGGTTTCGATAGCAACCTAATGAAAAAAGAACGTGTGTTAATATAGGACTATCCAATGTTGTTTTGGTAAGACAGCGTGTGCGTTAAATGTTTCATATTATTTGGAAAGACACATTTAAGTAATAACGTCGCTGTAGGGCACAACCAAATTTCAAAGTATGGTGCCTGTTACACTCCTAATACGAGACAGATTGTAGCACGAGGAGATACAAATCGTCTCCACTGCACTGTTAGTGAATAAAGCAAAAATAATGGAAGTACCCCAGGTAATTTCTAAGGGGAAACACGCAGCTTTAAGGTAATAACTATTCCAGTATCAATTATTAAACCTCACACGAGGGCCGGCCGGAGTGGCCGAGCGGTTCTAGGTGCTACAGTCTGGAACCGCGCGACCGCTACGGTCGCAGGTTCGAATCCTGCCTCGGGCATGGATGTGTGTGATGCCCTTAGGTTAGTTAGGTTTAAGTAGTTCTAAGTTCTAGGGGACTGATGACCTCAGAAATTAAGTCCCATAGTGCTCAGAGCCATTTGAACTCACACGAGGTAGGGCATGTCAGACTATAACACGACACTGAATAATATCGAACAGATAAGCATGAGAAACAGACCTTAGATAAAATAATCCGTACATACAATCGTGGCAGAACAGGTATTCACTGATTCATACAGTACAAGAATGTAATACGGAATGAGCAAATTACTCTCCAATATTATCTATAACGGCAATTCAGGACTGGACAATGTGGCGATGTTTTTAGTTAATGTATTTGATATGGCTGAAGAAAAATAAATTAGCAGCAGATTTATTAAGGCTGGGTTTAATTTTAGGATGGTGAGCTGGCGTCGTTGTGAAGCAGTTTTATATTATCAACTATTTACGGACATACTCCTTTTCCTTTTAAAAAACTATTTTGTCCATTAGAAACGGGTGATGAAAGCTTACGACTGTAAAAAAGATTGTTTTATTTGTTATAATATGACATTTTCAACTGACAGTCACGATTTCCCTTTATTTATAGCAGCTTAAGTGTGACTGGCAACAGCAAATGCTATTTTATAATACCAATTTGGAATCCAAGCTGCCTGGCTTCTGTCTTAAAACTGCTACACAGCTATGCTACAGAGCTCCTGTAAATAGTTTTGACCTCTTGGGTAGGAAGAGACTTAAGTCCCCACAGTACAGGTTCCATAGAGTAGGGTGTAAAGATATGGCATTATTGGGACTATATGGAAGTAATACCGCACGCGAGTGAGGGTCCTGCAAAATCCTAGGGCTGGATTTTCTGAATAACCACCATGCAAATATTTATCTTTTGCTGCATACTATCGAAGTCAGTGGCGCATTGTTCCAGCTGGGAATGACAGCTCATGTGATACATTGTCACAAGGTTCGACAATAATAATTGTGGCAGAACCGGAAAGACTGAATACATTTTCATTAAAACTCAATTCGTGTGACAAAGTACCGAGAGGTACAGGAAAATTACTCTGGGTGAATGTGGGTTCTGACCCACCAAATGATGTGTGTCATAGCGCCGTTGGAACACAATGGGGAACCGGGTACTTTGTGTGTAGAAGCATGGTTGCATGCAGGAAACAGATGGAGATTACTAGGTTCTGGTGACTAGATAGTTTTTGCTCTGATGAAGTGGAAAGTCAAAAGCGTTATTGAGTTCCAACTTGGACATCCTAAATGAGGACGACTTGGACAGGTCAAGCAGAGACCTGTGCAGCAAGCAGACTGTCAATGTATCTGGGTTATGCAAGAAGGTGAATCATTTGAAAAGAAACGATAGTCAGCTATGGAAACGTCGTTAATGTGATTCACAGATTTGTTCAGTCCTAGTGGGTCATTACAAGCGACACTTGCGACTCAGCATAGAATCCTGATGGAAATAGTCTCTCACTCTTCAAACACTAGTACAGATAACCCAGGCGCCTCAGACTTTAAGGAAAGAGTTCATGTATCATCTATTGGCTGATGGCTTTACTGAGGAGAGTGAAAGTTCGTGGGGAGCAGCCATTGTCATTGTTGCAATGAAGTCATCAGATGGAACAAAGAAATATAGGTTTCGTTGTCATTAGTGGTAGCTAATTGCAAGAATGACCATGGATGCATATCCTGTACCAATCATAATGGAGAATTTGGACGATCTAGGTCAATCAAAATATTTCTCCATGATGGATTTGGAGAGAGGATATCATCAACTGGAATTGGTGACAGAAGGCTGACTGAAGATCGCAATTACCATTCCATGGGCTCACTATCAGTATCGATGGATACAATTTGGGCTTAAGAACACGCCAGCCATGTTCCAGAAGATATTGGGTGGAGTGTTAAGGGGGTTGAACCGGCGCGCTCCCTGCCCGAATCTCCATGCCCTTTGGAAATGGCCACGCGCTGGAGTGGGTCGTATTGCCTCTTGCGCTTCGGAAGACAGACTTACTGGACTTTTATCGAATGATCTACGGTTACAGCACATGCATTTATCAGTATGACTTGTGAAGTGTGACTTAGCCCCATCCTACTGCATCTTCATTAATTCATGAAACATATTCGTCTTCACCAAATATCATTGCTGTCGACACAGTCTTCACATGCATGGCTACAGCTGATATACTCCTCCTTCTCCAGCACAGATGTCTCATCCATTGAACACAGTAAACAATTACGTCCGTCCTTCCAATCCAGCAGCTAAACACAGACTGAGTTCTTTTCCCGCCATTTTTCCCCAGACCGCTATCTTGGATTACGTCACAGGAGGAGAGAAGCGGACGGATGAGATTGTCCTCTGGTAGTTGTGTTGTTAACTAGGTCAGTCGGACTCTGGACCTCACGGTGAAACACTTGATGGAGCTATTGCCTATGACAACTGAAACTGCTTAAATAAACAAATGAAGACATATGTCCATCCTATCCGGCAGCCCAGCACAGACTGATCCTTTTCCGGCCAATTTCCAGAGAGAAGAGAGGAGACGAGGGGGAGGGGAGTGGGCATGGTGGGGGAGGGGATGGGGATTGAGTTTGTGGAGGTAGCTCAATTGACCTATTTTCCCGCCAAAATTTGAATTTTCCGCCATGACGTCACTGCGACATTGCCACTTGTATGGCCGCCATCTTGGATCCGTCATCTTGAATAAATTTGGCAACAATGCAGAGTAGGTTCGTGCTCTTTTTGCCATATGACTGCCGATGGCCAGTTGCGCCACGAATTGTTGACAAAGTTACTGTTGTCATCGCTGAGAGTACTGGATGCAATGTGCGATCTCAAGAAGTGCAGTTCAACATATCGTGGTCCACCGTTCGAAAGGAGCCGCGAAAAAAATGCTATTTCGTGTTAAAAATATGGTTCGGATTATTGTTATTCTGATTGATTGTAACATATAAATAGCATTTATGGTTAATATTCTCACAAAAGACATGACCTCAAATGTTAAGTCCCATAGTGCTCAGAGCCATTTGAACCATTTTGGTAAGGGTCCCATACAGACGAACAATAGTCTAGACTGGACGAACTAACGTATTGTAAGCAATCTCCTTCGTTGAAGGACTGCATCGCTTCAGCATTCTACCAATAAACTGCAATATAGAGTTCGTCTTGACCGTTACTTGTGTAATCTGACCATTCCATTTGAGATTATTTCAAATAGTCACACCCAGATACTTGAAGGATGTTACCGGTTCCAAAGACTGGGCATTTACAGTATTTTGTACTCGCACATCAATGGGGATAACTGCCAGTCATTACACCACACATTTATTTCCTGCAAATCCATATTGATTTGTTCACAACTTTCGTGTGATACTACTTTCCTGCAGACTACAGGATCATCGGCAAACAGTCTAATGCCGCTGTCAATACCATCAACCAGATCGTTTATGTAAATCGTAAAAAGCAGTGGACCTATTACGCTGCCCTGGGGCACACCTGAAGTTACGCTTGTTTTTGTTGAAGCCACCCCATTCAGGACGACATAATACTCTCTCTCTGTTAGAAGACTTTCAATCCAGTCGCATATGTCATCGGATAGACCGTAAGCGCGCACTTTCTGGAGGAAGCGACAATGCGGAACTGAGTCAAATGGTTCAAATGGCTCTGAGCACTATGGGACTAAACTTCTCAGGTCATCCGTCCCCTAGAACTTAGAACTACTTAAACCGAACTAATCTAAGGACATCACACACATCCATGCCCGAGGCAGGATTCGAACCTGCGACCGTAGCGGTCGCGCGTTTCCAGACTGTAGCGCCTAGAAACGCTCGGCCACCCCGGCCGGCGGAACTGAGTCTAATGCCTTTAGAAAGTCGAGAAATATGGCATCAACCTTGGAGCCGGTATCTGGAGCCTGTTGTATATCGTGCACCAAGAGGGCCAGCTGTGTCTCGCATGACCGCTGTTTCCTACAACCGTGCTGGTTTCTGTAGATGAGCTTCTCAGAATCTAGAAAGGTCATTATGTCTGAACACAAAATATGTTCCATGATTCTACGTCAGTGAAATTGGCCGGTAAATATGTGCATCCGATTTTGGACTCTTTTTATAGATTGCTATGACCTAGGCCTTCTTCTAGTCCCGTAGATCTCTGATAGATGACGGATAAAAATGGTGCTATATTTGTAGCATAGTCAACAGAAAATCTTACGGGGCAACCGTCTGGGCCAGATGCCTTCCTGGCGTCTAAGGATCTTAACTGTTTTAAATCCGTGATATACTAAACACTGTCAGCCATCCTTGCGTTTGTTCGGTAATTGACAGGGGGAATGGTGCTGCAGCCCTCTACCGTAAACGAGTTTTTGAAAACTGGGTTTAGAATTTCGGCATTCTGTTTATCATCATCCGTTACATTACCCGCACTGTCAGCAAGAGGAGGTATTGAATTATTTGTTTCGTTCATAGATTTTTTACGTACGACCAAAATTTTTTGGGGTTATTTTAGAATCTGCAGATAAAATATTGCTTTCAAATTCGTTAAAAGGATCTGTCATTGACCTTTTGACAGCTGCTTTCATTGATAAAGAGTTCTTGTGACAGGGCGTTCCAACCCTCCATGAGCACTGCTGACAACCGCTGGGTGGTCGTTGGTACGTACATGTGGACGTGCTGCAATACGTCTCCCGAACGCACCCCAAACGTGCGCGATCGTATCTGAGTGAGCACACCAGTCCTCCACCTGCGCTGTTCGATGCGGTCGCCCATTGTAATTCATAAAAATTAAGTCCTCTGAACGGACATACATGGGGATGGAGTACAATGTCACAACAACAACATTGACGGATCATGCACACCTGTGAACTTCCTCCCACATGCATATCGCGACATGAAAATGAGATCTCATTCGGCGGTTCACCTACAGACTTTCTTCCGGCGCAGCATTCGCGAACAAATCAAGACGCTCCCTCTATACGTCGCATTGTGGCTCGTTAAACAGAAAAGAGGAAGGCCACGCTGTGGTTCAAGCGATTATTTTATAATGTCGATAATATATATACAATGGCTCTTGAAGCCTAGCTGCAGCTGAGCTTCAGAGCCAGGAAGCTACAGGGAGGTGTGCTACATGCGGAGCTGCTGGACGCCGTCTTTTTCTGGACGGTCCTCCAGGAGCAGCGCCTCTGTGCGCCTGCTGAATATTTAAATTTCAGTTAAAGGCACGCCTGCTTATTGAGCAGGAATTGCCGGCTCCCTCTCGCGCAATCATCCGGCCTGTGGCCCGGTTAGCTGCAGTCTCGCGGAGCCCCGCACCCCGAGCGCATGTCGCCAGGCTGCGTGTTCGCCTAGCAGATAATCCCGAGCACAAGTGAGTTGGAGACACACGCGCAAGTACACGGGTTTCGCACCACCTACTGCTTCCGTAACATTTACATTTCTAAGCATCTTCCACGATACGGCAGGGGGTATGTCCTGCATTATTTCTCACCACTAGCTGACGTAGCTACCAGCGGTAGTCACAGAGTTTGTAACATCTCCCCAGAAAGTCAAACGTTGTGATGGTGTTAGTTCGTCTCTACACAGCGTGATTCAGAACGAAAGAACAGATTTTAATTGCCTATTACAGGCAAACTATGAAAGATAGAAATACATTACGCATGTGACTGAACAGAGGAAGGTTCAAAGTTTTGTGTCCTTACAGACATTATACTCAACATGAATACCATGATTTACTCGAGAAACATTGAAACGGTAGTCCATTTCGTTCCACACACGAAGCAACAGATTTCTGTTTTTTGAACTGACAGCTCCAACAATTTGATTTCTCAGTTCTTGAAGAGTAGCTGCCATAAATGGGACAAAGACTACGTATCCCAACAGAAAAACTCGCAAGATCTATTGATATTGGACACCAAAGTCGATGAATAAGATCTTTTTGTCCACTTTTTTCAATCCAGCGTTGTGGGATGGTGATGTAAAGATAACGCCACACCTCAAGGTGAAACTAAGGCAGGGATCCGACATGAAAAAAAAAAATTGTAGACGATAGATGAAACGGCGATTCTTCCGAAAAGATGAAAAGATGACTCATTCCGAAAAAGTGTTCACAGTCATTTCGTGGAGAACAGGAAAGCTAAATTCGTACCTTCTGTTATGGTCGCCGGTACGCAACCGCTTGCAGTAACTGCAACTTGTAAGGCTTCATACACAGGCGGCGTTTCAGAACAAGCCACACCGTTGTTTCATGAAGTTGAAGTTCGTGGCCTGACCGTCTTGTGGACTTCCGAGGGCTCCGTGTAAATGCATCTCGAATATATAATAATGGCATCCGTCCAGCCTTGAGGGATGATGGTGTAACATGCTTGGTTCAGAGTCTGCAGCGTCTGCTGTGGCTAAAAAGTCCCATTGGAGAGTGGCAGTCCCTTGCTCTGTCTCTCCTCTTTGTCCTCTTCCTGATTTGTTCCTGTGTGCGTTCGTGCTCAGAGAGCTTGACGCCATTGCGCACAGTTACTCGCCACTTGACACGGTCATCTGCATGCTTTCCCAGCGACTTGGATTGATTCTGGTCTTGGTCAGCTCTTTCTTGCAGACATCCTTGAAACGAAGATGCAGTCGTCCCACTGGCCTCACACCCTGCTGAAGTTCTCCGTACAGCAGTTGTTTCGGTATCCGTTCAGGATCCATGCGCCTGACATGTCACAACCATCTTTGACGTCGATGACTCAGGAGTGCAAAGATGCTGGTTGTGCTTGCACGATTAACGACTTCGGTGTTGGGTACTCTATCTCTCCAAGAGATCTGAAGGATCTTCCGGATACAGCGGAGATGGAAGCTGCTGAGTCGAGATTCGTGCTTAGAAAGAGTTGTCATGTCTCACAGCTATAGAGGAAGGTGCTTATAATACAAGCGTTGTAGACTTTTAATTTTGTTTTTGTGGTAAGCATTCCGTTGTTACATACTCTGTTTTTCAATCTAGTCATGACAGATGATGCCTTTGCGATTCTGTTAGTAATTTCAGTGTCCATGGAGAATTTGCTACATATTGTGGATCCCAAGTAGGTAAAGTCATCAACTACCTGTAGAGGATTGCCATCATTGGTGATGGATGGTAGAGAAGAGGCATCTCGGATACGATCGACATTTTCATCAGACGTGCGTGGTCGACCAGTGCTCTTCCCTTTGCATATGCAACTGACTTCCAAGAATTTTGTAAGCCAGTCATAAATATGCTTGTGCAGAAACGACTTCTTGCTGAATCCACGGCGGAATGCACGTTGCACTTGAACAGTCGATTGAGTTCACGCAAAATGATCTGTTTTGCAGTGTAGTCGCCGTGATACTACAAACAAACAACCGTGCAGCTGTGTCAAAAGTTTGAACTTTCCTCCATCCAGTGACATGCACAATGTGTTTCTATCTGCTATGCTTTGTAATAAAAACTGAAATCTTCTCTTTCTTTTTGACTCACTCGCTATATTCAGCGCGACATATTTCAATTCCACATATTTTTCCGATGATGAAAAACGTGGTGGAGACTTCTGTTGTAGAAGCCTAGTCTAGGAAACATGCTACCTCGAAAATCACCTGGGCATAATTCAGGAAAATTGGAAATTTATGGTAAGGTCTTATGGGACCAAACTACTGAGACCATCGGTCCCTAAGCTTACACATTACTTACTCTAACTTAAACTAAATTAAGGGGGGAGCCGCGCGGACCGTGACAAGACGCCCCAGACCGCGCGGCTGCCCCGCGGGGCTCATCATTCAGAAGTACCTGCACGCGATGCTTCCTTCATTCGAGGAAATAAGAGTAAGTCACTGTCTGCCATCTCAGGTGAATAAGGGAGAGCAGACAAAATTTCATAGCCCAAAGAAGCAGCCTCTTTGACTGTGTCCTTTACGGAAATGAGTCGGGGCTCTGTCGTGGAGCAAAAACACCCCTTTGGGCAGCTTCCCACAACGCTACGTCTTGATAGCCCCCCGAACATCTTCAGACTTTTTGGAAGTATGCTCCTATGCGGTTTTCCCCGTACGAGTGTAATCTGAGACCACCACACTATGGCGATCCAAAACTGCACTCAGCGTCGCCTTGCCAATTGATGGTTGGGTGTTCTTCTTTTTCAACGGTGGTGAATTAGGGATGGGCAAATTTTTAAACATATCGATCTATATTGTATCAATATTTATTTAAGTTGTCGATTAAGGAACATCTATATATCCTTGTATCGGTAGATATTTTTAATATTTACAGGAACTTAAAAAGAAAGATCGCTGCCACAGAAATGATTAAGAAACATTTAAAAATTGACAAATACTTTGTTATTTCCAAAATTAATCAACAACAGACACACAACGTAGCGTAAAACCACTTATTTACAAAAAATAATTAATGAAATGAATAATCATTAGCGATAGAAATTAACAGAACTCTTTGTTTAACATATTCCCATGTCTGTCTGCTCCTGTTATCTGGCACAACCAAGTGTTTTAAGGAAGCTACTCTTTCGGACAAAACAGAAACAGCTTGGCACATTAAGTATTTATGAACTTACCACAAACATTTCAGACCCCGTTTTCCATTAAATTCCAGTGCCAATAGTGTGTGTGATTTTAGTGCCTAGTCTACTTTACTTTAACGGTGCGTCTGTCTTTACTTGATCCAGGCTCTCAGGGGTAAGAGGAACACACATTCTGCCTGTAGTGGAAGCGGTGAGTGGTAATTGCCACCGTTCCCATACACTACTGATACCAAACGTGTGCGTTGTCTACCTCGTACCTATAATTCGCAATGGTAGAAATGACACACGGAAGTAACAAGCTGACATGCATATGCGTGTTCGAATCTGGTGCTCATTTGTTGCACTGAGTATGAAATTAAATTAAGCCCACTGTAAGACATTTACTTTCATATTGAAAAGATTGGTAGCAGCTGAAATGAGCAAAATATCTGCCGATGACAACTATAATGCCTATGAGCTAAGAAAAGACACAAAATAAAAAAATTCGCCTTCGATATTAAAATTTGATATCGATTATCGATACATAATTTATTTAAACATCGACAATATACGTAGATATCATTAAACAAAAATACCGATATTCTGATGTAACGATATTTTTTACTCATTCCTATAGCGAATAACCTTGTTTCCATCAATTGCTTCGTTACTTTGTCTAGGGATCATAATGCTACACCCAACACTCGTGGTTGATAAACATGCGGCTGAAGATTCGAGCCGGCCGAAGTAGCCGTGCGGTTAAAGGCGCTGCAGTCTGGAACCGCAAGACCGCTACGGTCGCAGGTTCGAATCCTGCCTCGGGCATGGATGTTTGTGATGTCCTTCGGTTAGTTAGGTTTAACTAGTTCTAAGTTCTAGGGGACTAATGACCTCAGCAGTTGAGTCCCATAGTGCTCAGAGCCATTTTTTGAAGATTCGACATCAGTTGGCTTGACACAGCGGCAACTTGCTCCTGTCTTTGTCTGGTGGGCTTTTCTGATGAGTGTGAGCGGTCGCATACTCAACGGGGTGCGACCTTTATTATGTTCAAAATGTCATGCAATATATTGAAAACTGACCCATGACGGATTTTCACTTTTTGTACTTCCACCTTGGCTGTGATACGCCGGTCTTCGAGCACCAAAGCCTCCACCTCTCTTGTCTCTCCCGGTTTTTCATACAGAGATGGTCTAGTCAGAATTGTCAAGTAGCTTGCATCAACTGTGCGCAGAGAGTTGAAGTGTTTATTTTCAGTTCCGTTACGTGGAAGTGACATGTTGCTGCGTCGTACTTAAATAACAGCAGCATTCCAGCAGTATAGCACTGAGTAGTTTTCGTACGTTTCACAACACAACTGAAACTAACTACTGTCTTCTGTACCCTTATTAAATATGAAAAATTTTCGACCAGCTAGATTGCATACGTACTTTTAGTGACAAAGAGTGGGAGGGGATGGGAGGCATATTCAAAAGCTTTGAAAAAATCACAAACAGAGAACGTGAAATTCCGCGTCCTAGATGTTGGGTTGTTGCATAGGTTCGTAGCGTTTTTCCTTAAGTTTTATAGACCCAAATACAACACACACACAGAATAAAGACTTAAGTCATCAATAATACATTCTTCTTCGCTATTTACGCTATGGGGTAACTTTTCAATTCCACGACTGTTGAAATCACGTGGTTTTGAGGCTAAGAACACGTCTAGGGATGTTCGGAGAGCATTTTCATCCGGAAAGGAAGCTCCTTGAAGGCTGTTCGATAGAGAGCTGAAAAGGTGAAAACCTGAGGGCACAATATCAGGTGGATAAGGTGGGTGCGGAATAACTTCCCAATCCAATTCCTGTGTAGTGTTTTTTGTCAGTATAGCAAAATGTGCGCGAGCTTATCGTGGAGTAGCATCATTTCTCGCAGTCTTCCTGGTCGTTGTGCTAGGACTGCGTCTACAAGACGTCTCAGTTGTTGACGACAAATGTCAGTGGTGATAGTTACACCTCTGGGAAGCAATCCGTAGCACACCACACCGTCGGTGTTTCACCAGATGCATTTTGTTTTTGTATGTCCATCCTTTCGACTGGAGGTCTTGGGGACCACGACCGTTCACTATTGTAAGAAAATGAAACTCCTACAGCCGTCCTTATGATCTTATTTCTTATGTAACTACCAGTTTCGACGCCTCAGTGGGCTATCTTCAGGCCTTAGTTGATGCTGAAGGACTTATCATGATCCACATATACGCAGCATCAGTGGCCAACACAACTGGTTTACGCAGACTGTCTTTAATTGTGATGTCAGCACTCCGACCATCAACTGAGTCAGTTGGCAGTTGATTGTTGGAGTGCTGACATCATATTGCAGATAGTCTGCGTAAACCAATTATGTTGGCCATTGATGCAGCGTATATATGGATCGTGATAACCTCTTCAGCATCAACTAAGGCCTGAAGATGGCGTATCGAAGCCCCAAAACTGGTAGCTACATAAGAAATAAGATCATAGGGACGGCTGTAGGCGTTTCATTTTCTTACAGTTACCTTTTGTGGATGCGTACAGGTCTTTGCACGGGGAGATGCTGCTTTGTATGGGCTCAAGAAGTCCTTTCTTCCCCTTATGTTAACATAGAGACGCACTTTTCCTCACCAGTGACGATACAGGATAAGAGTGGTGTGTTGATCACGAGTCACCTGATGATGAGGGAGCAGAGATGCACATACTCGTATGGCCACCACCTGATTTTTATGATACTGGCTTTGAGCTTGCGTCACCTATACAATCAATTTTTGAACATTCCCCGTTGCATGCAAATGTCACACAATGATAAAACGATCACAGTTCATCACATCTGCCAGTTATCCAGTAGACTGACGTGGATCATTGTGGATTAAAGTGGTTAAACCATATTCATGAAACACTGCCGCTTGGGGTTGCCGCGCGATCTTGGGCGCCTTGCCATGGTTCGCGCGGCTCCCCCCGTCGGAGGTTCGATTCCTCCCTCAGGTATTGGTGTGTGTGTTGTCCTTTGCCTAAGTTAGGTTAAGTTAGATTAAGTAGCGTGTAAGCCTAGGAACAGATCACCTCAGCAGTTTGGTTCCACAGGAACTTAGTGCCACCACAAAAATGAAACACTGAAGGTCTTCCTGAACGTCAATAATGTCAAAACGATCCTGCCGTGCTATGTTCAGTGAGATTATCTCCACACGGTGCAAATGTTTGTGGCTGCTTCCGCTGCAGCCACTCCTGTATTGAACTCAAACAAAAGAATACTTCGGAAATATTCCGATTTCTCCACTTGTCACTTCTAGCTTCCACAGCTCCACTCACTGTCTCCAAATGACAAAATGACAAAATATAAACTCAAATAGCAACACTGAACTACAAATAAAAAATACAATCGATAAATAAACCCACACCCACCGGAATACCAACATGCAAAAATAAAACGTTACGAACTTATCCACCAACCTAAGGCTATCATCTGACCTCTCAGTTTGTTCTCATAGGCTGTTTGTAACAGTTAGGTGACGTAGTTCAGAGCAGATTGTCGTACTGCATCGTGCAGCAGTCATTCCCTAGTAAGAAGCAATAGAATTCAGTTACTGCTACCTTCTCTCAAGAAGTCGACATATGTTTGTCTGAAATAATACAGTTCCTTTTACCACTATCGCTTTTCTTAACAGAGGAAGGGTGTTGTCGGCTGACCTAAATCTAAGATTGTGACTGAACCACCCAGATTATTTTCGGAGGAAGAATATAATTTTATTTCGGCAGAATTGCCAATTACTGGGGATGAAAGAAAGGAAGATTATTATTTAACATTCCATCAACGACAAAGACTTGATTTTAAGTCGGACCTCAGGCTCGGAATGGGGAGCGATGGGAAAGATAACCATGCTATTTCAAATGAGTCATTCCAGGATTTGCCTTAAGAGGTTTTGAGATATCACGGGAAACTTAAATCTAGGTGGTCGGACGATGGAATCAACCACTGTTGTTTCTAATTCAAGTCTAGTGTCTTAGCACTTCATCTCACTCTTTCCAATGGTTGAAGGAAAGTGAATAGAATAGCATACATACACGATAAATCATGTATCGGGTTGTGTCGTTGGTCCAGAGCTTTGCCTTTCACGAGTGCTGTCCGTACCAGTTTAGACAACCGAGCACGCATCACGGCAGACTCAAAGATTCAGTTTATCATTTCCTCTCTCCTACACTTCCAAAGCCCAGAGAAGTTTTCCTAAAAATTCCTGGGTGTGCGTTTCTCCAACTAAAAACTAAATTCCGTCCGAACAGGTCTATAAGCCCCAATCGTAAAGACCGACCGCCGTGTCGTCCTGACTCACAGGTGTCTCCGGATGCACCTATGGAGGGGCATGTGATCAGCACACCGCTCTCCCAGCCGTTGTTAGTTTACGATATCGGAGCCACTACTTTCCAGTCATGTAGCTCGTTAGTTTGCCTCACAAGGGCTGAGTGCATCCCACTTGCCAACTGCGCTCGGCAGACTCGCACGGCCATATAACCAAGTGCTACCAAGCTCGATGGCGCCTAACTTCGGCAATACGACGGGAACTGTTATTACCACAGCGGCAAGGCCACGCCAGTCTTCAGAATCTGTCATAATTTCCCTCCCCCTCACTCCCTCCCTCACACCCTCCCTCCCTTCCCCCCACCCCCCACCCCCGCCGTAAAGTTAACGTGAGAGCCCGTGTGGAGGTGGAGTTTGTGTGAGTAGGAGCTGGTGCTAGCGGAAGCACTTTGTGCAGGTCTTTAAGACTCGCACGGAAGGCACAGTCGGCAACAGAGTTGCCAGCGAAAGGCAAATCACCAGGTTCTAATGCCTATTCACCGCACTGTTATAGTATTTCAAGATGTTACATGACAGCTGGAACTTGGTTCCAAAATGCAAGTGTTATTCCTGGATGTTTGTGTTCCTAGAGAATAGAAGACAGTAATGGATTGGAAGAGTGTCACTGCCGATAGTGCGCTGTTTAAACGAATTACGAGCCTCAGGGACAGGGAAGGCCACTTTCTCGGCTGTCAGCGGTCGCATTTACGAACAGGTCGCTCAGGGATTCTCCGCGCGTGTACACGGATTGCTGGCAAATACGCAGCAAACGGCTCGGAAATAAACCATCGACCGAACGTGCCGGTTCAGCAGCAACGTTCCGCTGTCGTCCGTCCCCTGTATTGTTCTAGTCAACTACTGGCGAGAGTTTTATTCGAAGCGACCACCGATCCCTGCGAACGATATCAGATATGAGTGTGGTGCTTCGTCGTCAGTGAAATAACGCATCATTACACCACATAAAACGACTCTTATCGGTTATTCTCCTGAACGATGATTAGAGCATCAAGCGTTGCCGTCACAGTTATCTTTGGAGTAGACATATCAGCTCAGTTGGATAACAATGGGAAAGGAACCCGACAGTCTGTGGTTTTACAAAATTACACCAATCGCACAGATTGGCTGGACGGAGATCTGAATTCCGTCCTTCAGGGTACGTGTCCAGAATTATTATCACTGCGCCTCCTCTCTCTGTAATTATTTGAAATAAATATTGGAGGCTTTTATGGTTCAAATGGCTCTGAGCACTATGGGACTTAACATCTGAGGTCATCAGTCCCCTAGAACTTAGAACTAATTAAACTTAACTAACCTAAGGACATCACACACATCCATGCCCGAGGCAGGATTTGAACCTGCGACCGTAGCGGTCTCGCGGTTCCAGACTGAAGCGCCTAGAACCACTCGGCCATACCGGCCGGCGGAGGCTTTTATGTCAGGCATTCGATATAGTTCTTTTATTTCATGCCACATGCACTCCAGGGAGATTCCATAAGTATAAAAGGAGAGTGCACTGGTGGAACAGTCATTTGTACTGAGGTGATTCATGTGAAATGGTTTCCAACATGATCATGATCGCACGACGGGAATTAATAGACTTTGAACGCGGAATTGTAGCTGGATCTGGAAGCATGGGACATTCCATTTTGGAAACAGTTAGGTAATTCTGTGTTCCGAGATTCACAGTGTCAATAGTGTTCCGAGAATACCAAATGTCAGGC
Source organism: Schistocerca nitens (assembly GCF_023898315.1). Taxonomy (NCBI): domain Eukaryota; kingdom Metazoa; phylum Arthropoda; class Insecta; order Orthoptera; family Acrididae; genus Schistocerca; species Schistocerca nitens. The sequence continues at coordinate 924,004,822 of NC_064616.1, forward strand.
ATTACCTCTCACCACGGAGAACGCAGTGGCCGATCACTTAACGACCGAGAGCAGTGGCGTTTACGTACAGTATCAGTACTAAGAGACAAGTAACATTACGTGAAATAACCGCAGAAATCAATGGGGACGTTGCTAACAGCACGACGTCGCGTACAGTGCTTCTCCTGGGCTCGTGGCCATTTTCGTTTGGACCCTAGACGACTGGAAAACCGTGACCTGGTCAAAACAATGTTCAAATGTGTGTGAAATCTTATGGGACTTAACTGCTAGGGCCACCAGTCACTAAGCTTACACACTACTTAACCTAAATTATCCTAAGGACAAACACAGACGCCCATGCCCGAGGGAAGGCTCGAACCTCCGCCGGGATCAGCCGCAGAATCCATGACTGCAGCGCCGCAGACCGTTCGGCTAATCCCTCGCGGCTGACCTGGTCAGATGAGTCCCGACTACAGCTGGTAAGAGCTGATGGTAGGCTTCGAGTGTGGTGCAGACACCCCAAAACCATGGACCCAAGTTGTCAACAAAGCATGTGCAAGTTGGTGGTGGCTCCGTAATGGTGTGCCCTGTGTTTACATGGAACGAACTGAATCCTCTGGTCCAACTGTACCGCCGGCCGCGGTGGTCTCGCGGTTCTAGGCGCGCAATCCGGAACCGTGCGACTGCTACGGTCGCAGGTTCGAATCCTGCCTCGGGCATGGATGTGTGTGATGTCCTTAGGTTAGTTAGGTTTAAGTAGTTCTAAGTTCTAGGGGACTTATGACCACAGCAGTTGAGTCCCATAGTGCTCAGAGCCATTTGAACCATTTTCCAACTGTACCGATCATTGACTGGAAACGGTTATTTTCGGCTACTGGAAGACAATTTGCAGACCAACAACGACGGAATTTTTATGGGTGACAGTGGGCCATGTCAGCAGGCCACAATTGTTCGCGATTGGTTTGAAGAACTTTCTGGACAGTGATATGGCCACCCAGACCGCCCGACATGAATCCCATGGAACATTCATGGGACATAATCTAGAGGTCAGTTCGACCACAAAGTGTTGCACCGGTAACACTTCCGGAATTACAGACGGTTGTAGAAGCAACGTGGCTCAGTATTTGTGCAGGTGACTTCCTGCGTCTTGTTGAGTCCATGCCATGTTGAGTTGCTGCACTATGCCGGAAAAAGGAAATCCGACAGAATATTGGGAGGTATCCCGTGCCTTCAGCGACCTCAGTGTAATTGGCTGATAGTGCACGGTGTGAGTTAGATATGATTTTTAGGAGCTTAAATGACGTTAGAAATACAACAGCCTTCTGAAACGATCCTAGTGCTGTGTGTTGACTGTACCGAGAAATAAAATTCGTAACACCCACTTCCCACCTTACGATTTGTGGTGGAGAGCACATCAACAAAAATGTGCAAATCTGTGTGAAATCTTATGGGACTTAACTGCTAAGGTCATCAGTCCCTAAGCTTACACACTACTGAACCTAAATTATCCTAAGGACAAACACACACACCTATGCCCGAGGGAGGACTCGAAGCTCCGCCGGGACCAGCCGCACAGTCCATGACTGCAGCACCTCCGACCGCTCGGCTAATCCCGCGCGGCGAAGTGCATTAACAGCCGTCCTGCTACGCTTGCGTGGTAAGAATGGCTGTCGGTAAACATGTTATCCATTACTCTGATCATTTCGCGAGAAATGTCTTGGAGGAAGTAATATACCACCTGCTGTACACTCCACATGATTTTCGTAACAGTAAATCTCTCCGTGATACACAACATCTCTAACATAGTGGTCATCACGTCGGGAAGTAATTTAGAGGAGTATAATGTATTAAACCGACACTAATATCGTAACTCTACAGGTATATTACATCCTTGTGCAGTAAAGTGACACATACTGAAAACCCCAAACCTATCTGTATCGTTTCCGGCGATTTTCATTAATAATTTCCACAGCTTCCGATTACTTTCTGTGAATAATGCCTTTCCTAATTACTTATAAATCCATGCACTATCAACAGAGCAGGAATTGTAAAACTTTTATGACATATGGGAAAACGCAATTAATTACAATCGTTATGCTATGAAGCTTTGTCTGGTAGCCGCGCGACCGCCACGGTTGCAGGTTCGAATCCTGACTCGGGCATGGATATGAGTGATGTCCTTAGGTTAGTTAGGTTTAAGTAGTTCTACGTTCTAGGGGACTGATGACCTCAGAAGTTAAGTCCCATAGTGCTCAGAGCTCTACATTCAGCTGTATCCTACAGTAGTCACTATGTTATTCAAGTGTATAAGTTGCCCCTGGAATGCTTTTCCCTCATCAAAAAACGCCTGTTCGAGGATGGTATGGAAATGGGCACAATATTCAAATTCCAATAACGTGACTCTCGTTCCACGAAGGCTGTAGGGCAGATCTTCATTAACTCTGCAGTGCTGAAATACAGATCGGTCCGATAATTGACTATCAATTGCTCCCAACCACAGCAGAACAGACAACTGTGATAGACTATGGATCAGAAGGTGCTGTTTTCGATCCCAGTCTATCAACGTTCCTTCTGTGTAGGGTCAAAACTTAATACTATCATCTTCTTTAATCAGGGCACTTCCTAAATTTAGTAAGTTGGCTGCCTAATTATAAATGCTGTTGGAGTCTATGTAATCGAATTCTACGTGGTTTATCACTCTACCAAAACAAATGCTTGTTAAATATAATTAGATCACAGGTTTAAAACAGGTTGGCAATGAACTTGAAGAATGATAATTGTTAAACCTACAGTTTAGCTCTAATTTCCGACATCTTCCTGTTGCGGTCATGTCCGTCTACGTATGAGGAAAGAAGTACTATGTTGCAGTTGCACAGACGATTTGCTTCTGGCTACAGCCCATACTTAGCCTGTCTAGCACGTCTAAATTAGCAACTAACAACGCTTAACCGAACTTATTCCATCAGTACCGAAATTATCCACACTAACAGGAACCGTTCTTTCATCCTCTATATTCTTATTTGTACAAACCATTGTGATGCATCCAATACATAGTTCTCCTAACGTGGATTGGATCAGTTAGTAGTCACGTATCAGTCTGATCTATAGTCCAGTGTTGATGAATTAATATAGACCTGCCCTACAGGTAGAATGACAGTCATGGCATTGGGATTTGAATATTGTGTGTGTTTCCGTGTCGTCCGTTAACAGGTGTTTTGTGACATGGGAATAGCATGCCAGGGGCAACTTGTACACTTACCTAACGTTATAATGACTCGAGACTACAGATAGGTGCATAGCATGGATAATAATATGATTCCAACACCACACAAACCCTCCGTAACATAATAATAATTCGTTACAAAGACCCATATATCAGAAAAAATTCGCAATTTCCACTTTATTAATATTGCAAGGATTTATAGATAACTAGGAAAGGTAGTATACAAAGAACGTAATCAGGAGCCTTGGAGTTATTTAATGTAAACATTATATATAAGCCGGCCAGTGTGGCCAAGCGGTTCTAGGCGCTTCAGTCTGGAACCACGCGACCGCTACGGTCGCAGGTTCGAATCCTGCCTCGGGCATGGATGTGTGTGATGTTCTTAGGTTAGTTAGGTTTAAGTAGTTCTAAGTTCTAGGGGACTGATGACCTCAGATGTTAAGTCCCATAGTGCTCAGAGCCATTTGAGCCATTATATATAAGAGGTAGATGATTAGATGACATCACATAAGGGAATGCAAGCGAGGATTCCGTGGATGTAAGCTTCTCTAAGCAGCCATCTAAATAGTTCCCCAGGTAGTCAATAATTTCAATCTGAAGTCACAATCGTTGAAAACGCAGCAGATAGACTTGAGCTTGTGAGTATGTATAGCCTTACTGCGCAAGGATGCAATAGTCGCTTCAAGTTAAGATATAAGCGTCATTTTAATACATTATACACCTCTAAATTTCCTCCATAGGTGGGAGACGCTGCATTAGAGGTGTTGTGTATCACAGAGGGGTTTACGTTGCAAAATGGAATGGCGTATGCTGCAGGCAGTATATTACTTCCTCCCACACATGTCTCGCGAAATGATCACAACAAGGAATGACGGATGTTTAGCAACAGCCATTCCTTCCATGTGAAATCCAAAAAAGGTTCAAATGTGTGTGAAATCTTATGGGACGTAACTGCTAAGGTCATTAGTCACTAAGTTTACACACTACGTAACCTAAATTATCCTAATGACAAACACACACAATCATGCCCGAAGGAGGACTCGAACCTCCGCCGGGACCAGCCGCACAGTCCATGACTGCAGCGCCTTAGACGACTCGGCCATGTAAAATCCAGTTTGTTGGTACAGTCCTCGTATGGATCTTAGATTCGGATCAGAAAGCTGTTGTATTTCGAATACCGTTTAAGCTCCTAAAAACCGTTCGTAGATCACACACTGCAATATCAGGCAACATCACAATTTGGCAGTCGCTCAACGGGGCGGAGGGTGCTGCGTATAGATTTTCTGGCGGTAGTACTACGAAACACCTGTTTGGAAATGCTTCAAAAGTATAGTTACGTTGTATCAAATTGTTCAGCTTGGTATTTCATAGGTCTCATGAAAATTTTCGATGTATCGAAAGACTTACACAGATCGCTAAGAAAAAAATTATTTCGAGGTTACCACAGTAGACGGAAGCGATACTCTACTCAAAACTAAATCCCATATCGAAGGGATTCCACTCTCGAATACCATGTAGGGAGAATGAAAAATGCACTAAATCTTTACATAGCTCGCTGTTCTGCGTGTGATATTGTTAAGCGATACAGGCCTTGAACTTTTAAATCTATTTTTCGCTCCATCTATCTCTGTTATCTTACTCCTATGGCCTGTATGCGAGATATATGATGCCTGCGCTAGAATTATCGTACAGCCTACCTAAAACGCATGTTCGCTAAATTTACCCAGCAGAGTTTTGTGATATCAATGTTGTCACTCTTCCGTGGAATGGTGTTTCTCTGCAGAGGTGCAAAACCAGTCCAGAGATTGCATATGCATGTGTACGAACAACTATCGGAGTGAACTGTGAAACAGACAAATGCTCAAAAATCGGGCACACTTGGTTCCGCCTTGTCAAACGCAACTCCTCTTTTTAACTGCGGTCAGTGGCTCAAATGACTCTGAGCACTATGGGACTTAACCTCTGAGGTCATCAGTCCCCTGCACTTAGAACTACTTAAACCTAACTAACCTAAGGACATCACACACATCCATGCCCGAGTCAGGATTCGAACCTGCGACCGCAGCAGCAGCGTGGTTCCGGACTGAAGCGCCTAGAGCCGCTCGGCCACAACGGCCGGCTCTGCGGTCAGTGTTTTGACTGGAAGTCACGCCTGCTATTAACGTGTCTAGATACTAATTTGGAGCAGTTTCAGATGTTGTGCTATGAAATGCTATGGTTATGAACGACGAATAACTTTATGGGGGTTCTCTGTAAGGAGGATCGAATTGAGAAGCTGACATTTATACATTAGCACTTTGTTGTGTTGTGGTTATTAGCTGTTCTTCGTGTTTTTAATGTCCCTGTTGATACATACTGATTAAGCGAATATCAAACCAGCTTAATTTGAGAACACTGTATCAAATGACTTCATAAAATTCCGTTTTCAAGTCATTTGCACGTAGTGGGGGGGATCACAAAATTTTATTATTTATTTTAGATTTCGCTTTTTTCCGTAGGGAACTGTCGAAGGAAAGAGATTTTGACAATACATTGTAGGAATCAACGCGTGGACATGTCTTGCTCAATGACATGTGATACACAATCAGTGGCATTGCCACTAGACGGCTTAGTAGATACACCAGTCATAGTTAGCCACTGCATAAACAGAAAAATGCAGATTTAAATATTCCATGATGTTTGTTAGCGGTTCTTCGCTGCCATGCGGAAGTCATAGGAACCCACCAATTTCATAATTGTGGAATGAGTTTTAGGAAAATAATGACGGAACAGTACATTCATGGACGATTATCCACTTGTGGTCTAATGATTTTAATAACGACTCATTATCGGAAATATTCTCCGGCATTAGAGATATGTAATAAAAATGTTAGATCGCTTTTTTAAGACTAGATGCATTTTCATGTGCTGCTGGCTGATTCTGATAGCATGCCAGTCTTATCACAAGTGTGTGGGATGCTTTTTTTCGGTTGCTCGTGGGACGAAAAGAGACACTATTCTTAATCTCTCTCTCATTTATCAGATGCGTGGGATGCTTCAAGCAGTTGCTAGCAGTTAAGGCATATTGAGTCCTTACGGTTGCAGATACCTATATGGGCGGTGGCCGGCAACTGGCGGCATCAGGCCATTGCAGCAGCAGTAGCGCCTGAGTCACAGCACAGGAGCATGCTATAGCAAGATTCGTGTGGGGTCAGTTACGTGTGGATCTCAATCTCGCACCTTTTTAGGTTTTTTTTTTTTTTTAATGAAGTTCATGTCTATCCTGTCCCCATCGTACTCCTGCGGAGGTATTTTTTACTCTTTACAGTGCAAATTTAGTGATGCGTTGTGAACAGATATTTTCTATTGTTATTTACAAGTCTACTATAATCCTTAGTGTCATACTTCCCTAAGGTAATCCAACAATAATAATGGAAACTGGATATTTGTGGCAAGTTCGCATGGGACCAAACTGCTGAGGTCATCGGTCCGTAGGCTTACACACTACTTAATCTAACTTACGATAAGGAAAACATACACACACCCATGCCCGAGGGAGGACTCGAACCTCCGACGGGGGGAGCCGCGCGAACGGTGGCAAGGCGGCTAAGACCACGCGGCTACCTCGCGCGGCCACTAATAATGCAGGGGCGAGTTCCTCATAAACTTGGTACGTATTTGTTGCAGTCTGCTGTTTGTTTACCGTGTAATACGCGTGTATTTGTTAAAATATTGTAATATGCTATTTTTTTACATGTGATATTGGTGTTTTTGTTTAAATATAACCCTGTGATAATTGTTCCCTACCGCATTTACGTGCATCTTTGGTTGACGATCTTGAAAAAGTGTAAATTTGGGTAAAATGGATAAAAACTAAAAAATTGTAAATAATAATGAGAGATGGTCGTACTTTGGTGTGCCTATCGAAAAATTATTGATGTTATTAACTTATATTAATTCAGCAGTATCTCAATCACACGCTGTAACGTTAATATATCTTGACTCATAAATTATGTAAATTTTTTCTGCCATTTTGCAAAGAATGCCTTGAAATCATTAAACTGTACGAGGTCACACTGAGTAATTCTTCAGAATTTTTGATGCGAAAACTCTTCAAGGTTTTTAAATAAAACAAACTTTATAACACTGTGCATCATTATTTTTCATGTCTACGTATTAGTTTCTCAACATAGTCACCCAGGTGATGAACACATTTTTCCAAACACGATCAGTTTGATGATACAATCACGGTAAACTGTTTCACTTTGTCGAAAGAGCAACAACCTCACCGTTGCTTGCACCGTTTCCATAACTACCAAAGAGAAGTCTTGGAAGATGTTGGTTGGTTGTTTTGGGGAAGGAGACCAGACAGCGAGGTCATCGGTCTCATCGGATTAGGGAAGGACGGGGAAGGAAGTCGGCCGTGCCCTTTGAAAGGAACCATCCCGGCATTTGCCTGCAGCGATTTAGGGAAATCACGGAAAACCTAAATCAGGATGGCCGGACGCGGGATTGAACCGTCGTCCTTCCGTTGGAAGATATCCTTTAAGTTCTGAAAACAGATGAAAATTCGATTGGGCCAAGTGGGGACTGAACAGAGGATGGTTGATGAGAGTGATCCCAAGGCGTCACATTGTTTCAGTATGTCACAGTAGTCGTGTTCTGGCATTGTCGTGCTGAGGGAGAGAGTTCTCCATGTGTGAGCAAACTTTTCTGCAGTTAGGAGTTCGATTGCAGCACGCTGTTTCTCACTCACCAACGTAGTCGACCGAGTAATATGCCTGACATATATTTCGTCAATCAATATTGAGAACAGGAAAAAAAAATTCAGACGCATTGCTTTTCAGCACGCCCCCATAGTAATGCAGCCGCAGCAGTCACACACTATAACGGAAAGTGTCTTACATCATAAATTATGTTAATTAATTCCCACCATTATGCAGAATCTCTCATGAAATCATTAAATTATAGTAATTCAGCCACGTGCAGTCGCACACCGTAACCTAGTAAACTGTAACTATATTTACCGTCATTTTTAATTAGTATAACTTTTCTGCTGATCATCTATTCACAACGATGCACAAAGCACAAATGGCGAGACTCACGCAAGTGCTATAGAAATGAAAGGTTGAGGCGATGGGGTTGCTTGATTTAAGTTTTCCCATTGCCCCAAATCGATAAGGGAGGGAGGGGTGATGGGCAGGTTGACGTAGGTATTCCCCCCACTTTCATGTCACGCAGTTACCCAACATGCATATGTGGGGTATCAGAACCATGCTGACCTTGAAGGTACCTCATTCAGTTAGGGCAGAGGGGGCATTCTCTGGAAGCGTGTGTGTGGCACTGAGATAAGATCGTTATCTGGCCAGATATTCCCATTGATCCTCAACTGATACACGCACTCACAATTTTGGCAGCAAATTACTCGCCATTATCAGCTACATAATAGGAAACTTTGTATGTTGATTATGACTGTCATGCTATTACATAATTGTGTGAACAATATCAAGAAACGTATGTTTTAGGAAACCAGTATGTATAAGGCATGTTAAATTAAATACATACATGAAAAGCTAACAATCAGATAAACTATAGGCCACAGGTAATTAAATGTATTTTGAAAGATTATTTGTCTGTAATGCAGATGCTGCTGACGATGAAAAGTAGGTATGTCATACCGATACTAGTCCGGCAGTAAATAAGTGAAAAGTACACTGCATTATGCAGTTTTTGTCAATAAATAGAAACTGAGTGACAAAGAAAGAGAAGCAAGCTGAAGAGGGGGACGAAACAGAAAGAAACATCTAAGGTGGATGGAATATGTGATGTTACTGCAGCGGTTACAAAACGAATCAAATTTACAAAGAACTTTGCAATGTGCACCAACATAAATTATGACGTTGCACCCCCTGTAGCTTGGATGCATACACTGTCGCTGTTGGGAAGGGTGTCCAAGACTTCTTTCCTCTACTAACGCAAGCCAGCCAACAAGTATTGTAAGCAGTCGTTGATATCCTGGATACTGGCACTGGGAGGGAACTGAAGTTCGAGCTGGCCCCACACGTACGTATTCTGTCAAGGATAGATATGGGGCTCTTGCTGGCTGCGGGCGTATCTCAACATCACGCAGACAGTTCGAAGAGAAATGTGCCATGTGTAGACGAGTAACTTCAAAAATGGTTCAAATGGCTCTGAGCACTATGGGACTTAACAGCTGAGGTCATAAGTCCCCTAGAACTTAGAACTACTTAAACCTAACTAACCTAAAGACATCACACACATCCATGCCCGAGGCAGGATTCGAACCTGCGACCGTAGCGGTCGCGCGGTTCCAGACTGAAGCGCCTAGAACCGCTCGACCACTCCGGCCGGCCGAGTAACTTCCTTTTGCAAAATGACACCACGATACTGCAGCGTGAGAAGTAACAATTGAGGACGCAGGATGTCCGTGACGTACCGTTATGCCATCTGTTTAGCAAATAACAATCATCATCATCATCACCGTTGTTCCGACCGAGTTCCCTCAATTACTAGTAACTCCAGGAGTAATACCGCAGTGCCTCTCCAAAGCACTGGAAGAATGGTACGTCTCCCCAGGTCACCACCATATTCACCGACGATGGTCATCCAGGGCAGTACAGAACCACGATGTATCCCTTAACAAAATTCAACGCCTTTCATTGGCAGCACATGCTTCCCGGTCACGGCGCCACTCAAAACACAGCCGTTTGTGTCGTAGTCTTAACGGATGGCTAAGAATGGGACGGTAATTCCCTATTCTGGCTGGCGCTAGTGTCTGACCAATCGTGTAAGATGACACAGAATGTTGCAGGGAGCCCATTACTTGTTCGTGGATGGCAGTGCCCGTGTCCCACCAGAATGCCCCACAAAACTGGATATTGCACAATTCGAACAGGCGGCAGACAGCAAGGCCACTTTCAAAGTTTGTAATTTGCTGATAACGCTGTCTAACACGAGTACGCAACGCCTCCGAGTCCTTCACAGTGGTCACTCACCATGTAGTAATGTTCGCGCTCCTTCCATACCCTACCTGGCCCAATAATAAAACTAAATACGAACAACACTAACGCACTCTGGTGGTAAATCTGCCTATCACAGAGAGGTATAACTCTACTCTTTTCCATACCCGTCGATCGAGTGTAAGTGTACAGAGTTACATTGAACCTTGACCGTGTCTTCTCAGTGCTTCGTTGAGTCACACATGACAATCTACAGGGGCAAGGTGCATTATCCATGAGGGCACTACTTCCTATACCCTCTTGTTACCCTTTGTTTTCATTGCCATCACCCTCATTTGAAAAAAAAAAAAAAAATCGTGAAAGTGGCCAATGTCGTGACTTTTGTAGGAGTTTTTTTTTGCATGATTTTATAAAAACGAGATATGCGGCATTTAATTCCCACATTTGTAACCTTTATTCTTAAATTTTGATAGCAAGAAAGTTTTTTCGTGCAGTGAGCTATTCGTAAAATTGAACATTACGTGTCTCAAAGTTACCCCCTAGCTTAAGACAACATTGTGACATGAAGTCTAACCGGCCGAAGTGGCCGTGCGGTTAAAGGCACTGCAGTCTGGAACCGCAAGACTGCTACGGTCGCAGGTTCGAATCCTGCCTCGGGCATGGATGTTTGTGATGTCCTTAGGTTAGTTAGGTTTAACTAGTTCTAAGTTCTAGGGGACTAATGACCTCAGCAGTTGAGTCCCATAGTGCTCAGAGCCATTTTGACATGAAGTCTGAGACAGGTAAAGTAGTGTTGAAGTAATATTTTACAAAGCCGAGCTGGCCTACTGTTCATTTACGACAGAACATTATAACTTTGTTCCCACAGAAAAACGACTGTCACATATTTTGCCAATTTGGTGAGATTTATTTTGCAAATTTTCTTAAAATCCAAATAGTTATAGGCCTATATTTATTTGAACAAAATAAAAATGAAAAAATAATTGACCTGAAGTGAGCAAGGTAATTAAACAAAACTGTGACACACTTATTTACCGCCGGTGGGGTGACCTGGCGGTTCTAGGCGCTACGGTCTGGAACCGCGCGACCGCTACGGTCGCAGGTTCGAATCCTGCCTCGGGCATGGATGTGTGTGATGTCCTTAGGTTACTTAGGTTTAAGTAGTTCTAAGTTCTAAGGGACTGACGACCTCAGAAGTTAAGTCCCATAGTGCTCAGAGCCATTTTGAACTTATTTACCTATATGTTCAGTGGAGGAAGAAGAAGAAGAAGAGAAGCATCATTTATCATACATTATCACAACATTCCTCAAGGTATGAAATTATATCATACTTCCTAACAAGCTTAGTGGTATGGAAGAAAACGAAATCACAACACATTTAATACGATATTCTGGACAAATGTATTCTATATTTAGAAACAAAGTTGTAATGCAAAATAAAATACTGTCGTTATAATAAACCATTCAAAGATATCCCTAATTTCACTAATAAGACTTTTTTCGTACATTTTAAGTTGTTACACTTGCTTTTTAAGGTATGTATGCTGGTACAAAGTTACATCTTTAACATATGGAAATAATTTTATTCGCTTTCGATTGACAGAAGAAAGCTTTTTTCCAGACCGATCAGGACATATCACTTACTCATATCGACATATTGTCTGTCAGCCCTGTCAAGTTATAGGCAGTAGAAGAAAGTCTCCAAGAAATTCACAAACACTTTTTTTTCACCTACAAATAAAATAGCTGCTGGATCATCTCATGTGTATCGCACGTAATTGTAACTTCCACCACTAATGACTACACTATGCTAGAATACACTATCGCATAGCTGTCTGTTGAATGTTAACCCAGGTTTTGGTAATTAAGAATAAACCTAGATAGTGCTAGTGTCACGCGGTAATACGTTAGTCACAAAACTTGCCCACTTTTACGGTAGTACTCTAACATTCTGCGTGGTGTCTGTTTGTTCTATATCGTGTCTCCCTACCACTTTCGCGTAACGACGCTCTGAGCGTGTTTTTTAGGGAATTGACTAGTTTGAACCTGGGACCTGTTGCTGGTAAGGAGACTTCAGACCACACATGACATGTAGAGTTCAGAAGAGTTCAGTGAGACTAGCGATGATATAACCAAATACTTAATGATTTCAGCGTCAGCTCCACTGCACTCCCTGTAAAAGAATCTTAATACTAACTAAATTTAGTTAAAGGGGTTAAAGGCTTTCCTATTTTTAGTTAACTGGCAAAATAACGTCGAAAAAGCAGCTAAGTTTACCATTGGAAATTTTATTCTACTCACAAAACATTGTTTATAAATTGCACTATTGATAAAAGGAAATGTTTTAATACAGGATGATAAAAACCAACTGCGTTCAACAAAAATGTGAACGAATATTCCCTGAGTGGGTTTCCAAGTTCTACAATGGATTGAAGGATGACCTATGCCATATCACATCTATAATCTAGGTTTAAATTAAGTTTCACAAGAGAGAAAACTATCAAAATGGTCTACAGTGACACTCAATTATCTTTAATTACTTATCTAACTTGTCGTAAATTACAGTGGCTGATGTGGCTTCTCAATAGCTATATAATAGAAAAATCATCGCGTTTCAGATTTCTACTTCAAGTGGCAAATGTGAACACCATGAGCTTTAATTGACGATCGACACTAGTATTACGCAAAAAGGGGGTGTAACAGATGAGACTTCTGCAGTTCTGAGTGAAGCTTTATGCGCTGTTATGCGGCATCGCGTGCGTTCGTTACCTTGTCGGTGTTCGTCAGGGGACGGCGGCCAGCACAGCTCCGCTCACCCCGCCGTCTCGGAAGCAACTCTCTCCTAACTTCTCCTTACTACAATTTACCGAAGTTGGTTTAAAAAAAACTATCTGGCTGTGTTTTCATCTGACCAATCAGGGTCTCAATGTTAACCTTAAGCTCCGCCTACAAAAATTATGTCTATCCAATGAGAAACGTTATACTTTTCGTGGTGGGGCAATGTTTTTAAAGTTTGCAATGTAACAGAGACGCGGTAAAGTCTCACGCTAAAAGTTGCAGCTGGTGTGGTCCTTTTAGTGTTATCGTAAGATCTATACTGTTCTTCTGGAGGGCTCTATCTTTAAACATGGGCTGGGGGGAGGTCCTGACGTAACAGAGACGCGAAAAAGTCTCACGCTAAAACTTGCGGCTGGGGTAGCCCTTTTTGTGTCATCGTAGGATCTATACTGTTCTTCTGGAGGGCTCTAGCTTTTAACATGGGCTGGGGGGGGGGGGGGGGTGGTCCTAGCGGTTAGCTGGCGACGTGGGTGTCCGTCCCTTATCGTAGGGCCTTCCAGCTTAACACGGTTCTGCTCTCGGCTTCTGTTCTCGTTTCTCCCCTCGGAACTGCGTCTGTCTCGCGGTGGGAAGGTATGACATGCATTTAAGCATTCTTGCGTTAGTCTGTGGTATTCCATTTGCTCACTCGTTACTCGTATTACTTTGGTTAATTTAATGTCACGATTCATTCGGAGCTATGTGACATACTACTGGATTTGCTTATCATGTCAGGGTTTTCATGGAAGGTGTTGGATTTGCCTGACACCTTACAGTACTAGGAATTTTGGTCTCCAGATGGTATCCAGCATCATTCAACAAATGAAGTTGGAATCTAATATATTCTACAAATTACATAATGTCGAATAAAACACACGCACACACACACACACACACACACACACACACACACGCACACACACACAAATAAAAGGTGCATTTAAAAACCATATCCATCCCTAAGATCGAATTCGAAACTACACCGGTGAAAACCCGAGCCCACACGGTTCGGTTCTTGAAAAATGGTGCTTTAAGCGTCAGTTCTGTATTTCGTAGTTCGCTACAGAAGTGGCGAGTTTCTGGTAATAGATATGGCGTACGCCATGCTCTGAACTGTGCCACGGAAATCAATCTTCTTGCCGGCGCTTATAATAAAGGCAGAATTTGCTGCATACCCACATGTAATATTTCTGCTGTTGTATCTGAAAAACTCTATTTTTCCAGAAATTACTAATAACGACGGAAATACTGAAAATGAAACACTTTTATTTCTTTTTTAATACTTGTTTTAATTTATGCTGCCGTGGTTGCTTTTTATGTTTGTAAAAAATGTCCCAGCTGCAAAATTATTTTCAGTTTTCCACAGTACATTGAATTCGTGTGCCTTTCATTATTTACATCGCAGCTAGGACATACATATAAATTATTTTCCAGATACACAAGAAATTTCTCATTCGTTAGGCACTATTAGCTTAATGTCTTAAGAACACCTTACTGTCGATAGTCTGTTTGTTCTGAAAGTCTGTGCCTGCCACCGTAGTGGGGAATATGGAGTGTTAGTGTTAACACATCTACATCTACGTAATTGCTGGACTGTTCACAATAAAGTGCCTGGCAGAGGGTTATTTCACAGATCGTGAAATTCTATGGGAATCCATTCTTCACAGGGATTTTCGCCTCGATATTTCTCAGAAATAAAAAACACTGGCCCTATCGACAATCTGAAGTGACAGAATGGCATCTATTCGTGGGTTTCGAGAAGGAGGGGCATAACAAGATCAGCAACGGGCCTCGACAGCTGTGATGTGGCAGTTGCTTGATGTCAACAGGGAAATCCATCTCGACGGCCCGTGGACGTTTAGCCGTTTGAAACGTCTCATAAATACGGGATATTTTCGTAGTTTATAATTTACGTCTGTTTTCACGAATCTTGCTATGACATAAATCCCTACCGGAATTCGCTAAATCTTTTCAACAACTCCTGTTCTGACTTTCTTAAATGAACTCTGACAGCGTGTTTAGTCATTGCCGCCAAGAATTCTGCAATCACAGATCGCGCTCCTCAACAGACCTAATGAAGAAGAGCTTCATGGACAATTTTCAACTTTACTCCAAAAGCATTATATATTGCCTGAGTTTGCTCTCTGAGACCGAAGTGTTTAGACGTGCTCCGAGGTTGCTGTTCCGTGCTTGAGCTTTCCTCATAGTGCGTGAATACTGTTTCTACGTTTGTTACCGTTATCTGTAAAAAGCTTTAATTTTTTTTCTCCCTCTCGCTGACAAGCCCCGCCACGTATGGTAGAGTATATGGTGAAGGGGGTGGTGATATCTGAGCCCCCGCTGAAGAACATCTACAGCAACCGGCTGCCCAGCAGCTACATCAAGACGCTGTTTCCTTTCGATCTCCTCCAAGAAATAAATTAGACACTGCGATGAATGCTATTAGCCATTCGTTAGCGGTCGTGTGAGATGAATCTGGAACACATCCTGAAGAGAAAGAGTTGTCAGAACAGGATTCCTTCAGCTTCTCCAAGTAAGCTGCTATGTGAGATTAGTCCGGATTTAAGGTATTAAAGAAACCTACCCCAGTCTCATCTGCTACTAATGGTTCAGATGTAGCTGATCCCCTTGTAACATCAGCTTCTGGTTCCTCTCCTCCCAACCAACAAAACGTGGTCAGCACTCCTACGGTGGGAAGCAGACTTATCAGTGGTCTCCCACGTCACGATATATTATGCAACAATGGCAGAAAAATTTGTCCAGTAAGATGGAAGACATGTTCATTACAAAACAAACATTGTTTGTAGATTTTATTCTTACGAGTTGCTAGATGTTTTTGCAAAATGTTATTCTATTCACGCACTAGGTGAATTGTGTTTGTCCATCACCTCGATGAGTTTATCGTGGTGGTATCACCTAGTAGACATACCGCAGCTTGATACATACTCTCGCAAACTCATCTCTACAGCGCCAGTGTGTGACGGTAAATATTAACAAAATGTATGACGCTAGTGTGTGACGACGTCGTAGCAAAACCCTGTAAGAAATGCAATTTTACGATTTCCGAGACAGTCAACCAAAGACATCTATAAATACGGTACGTACAATTAGCACACTGCTACAAATACACAACTACGTTACGAGGAGCTCTTCCCCCCTGCATTCGCCGGATAATGCAGATCGAATGAGCCAAGTGAGTTGCCTGCAGGGTATGAAACTCCTGAAGGAGCCGCGGCCGCCATTGATTCCCTGGATGCGAACGAGAAAGCTCCACATGACAATACTGCACCAGACCATTTCCCTAATAATGGTAAATAAATTGGTATTATTTAAAAAGAATATGTACGTGTGATCATCTCCAGCCTGGTTGCTGGCACAAAATGCAGTGCTACGGAATCAGTCACTGAGTGAGGGCCATTCCACTACAGCAAACCAGTCTTAACTCAATTGCGCTTGCAATTTTAAGCGGCCCACCAGATGCAAATAGTGTCAGATGTTCTCATAGCGTAGATGATAGTGCATGAGACTTCTCAGCCTTTGAGGAGGTTCGATATTTACTACGTTCCCCTTGTTCAATTTTGGTACCGCTCTCTTGTTCGGTTTTAGGAAACAAAACGAAGAACACGTTTGGCGACACCGTCTCTGGTGGACCACTTGAATTTGCGCACACAATGGCCTGATTGGCTAACTTCATTGCTAATTATCTCGGAAACGACGCTACGTATAGAATTTTTTCTTAACAGTTATTTCTCTGCATAATCTACCCTGCGACATGCTTACAATCTTATCAGACTTTTTTTTTTTTTAATGGTTCATATGGCTCTTAGCACTATGGGACTTAACATCTGAGGGTCATCAGTCCCCTAGAACTTAGAACTACTTAAACCTAACTAACCTAAGGATATCATACACATCCATGCCCGAGGCAGGATTCGAACCTGCGACCGTAGCGGTCGTGCGGTTCCAGACTGAAGCGCCTAGAACGACTCGGTCACTCCGGCCGGCTCAGACTGTTTCTAACCACGCTGTATATTGTATGTTTTGTGACGGCTCCCAAACCCAAGGTCCTCGGCGGTACTTTTACGGCAGCCACCACAAATTGTATAAAGCGTGGATAGTGACCAGGATGTCTGTTGGCCGAAAAATAATGAATGACAAGAATTGCGCCAGCTAGAATAAAGAGGTAGATTATCTTTATTTCTGACGAAACGTGCACCAGCAATACAAGTCCAAGTAATATCCAAGACTAATCCGTGTACTGAGCCTAGTCGGATAAAATAGCAAATATCACACTGCCATGGCTCCGCTATAAACTCCACGAAAGGCTAGCAATGGACAATCGACAACAGACTGTCCGTCTCGGGGCCAGCGCTCCTCCTTATATGCAAAAGGCAGAGGGCGCTGCAGACCCGAGCTCAGTCATGGCGCGACCTCTTCCGTGGTCGGTAACGCCCCGAGACGCCGACGGCCGCGACGGGAACTGTGGCCAGCGATGTCACGGTCAGGGCGCGCGTGCGCGAGTTGGTTGGTTTGGCCCGTGGATACAACAGTATGTGTTTTTTGAATATATTCGCAGTGTACAGAGAGGACAGACAGTCCATTTTCAGTGTGTGGGTCCGCTGTAATGAGGATGTTTACTTCGTAGCGAAGTAAACTGCATCTATAGGCACTGTCCTTGACCTGAAACTGCCGTATACAGATACTTACGTGAGGTCAAGAACAACGGAAACATCAGTGGCAGGGGATGTGCAACTTGTTCCAACAAACAGAAGGTGGTTATTATACGGTATTACAATCTCGAATTGGAACAAAGTCGTGGTTTGCGAGGAGACATTTGGATCGATCAACATTTTCTACCATCGTTCGACTCCGCCTCAACCACGCTTCTTCTCCTCTCCACCTACGTCCGAATCAACATTTACAGTTCTGCTGCACGCAAGTGCGATTTTGAATCGGAAGCTGACGTAAACCACATCCAGTTTTCGTGTGCCAAATGTGACTGTCAAAGGTCTGAATGTTTAAAAGCATTGCTGTATATGGGATACTACTTCCCTAAATCGACTTCTTCTCTTTTGTTTACTAAAGAAATTCGTCTTTATAAAGTGATTGTTAATTTTCTTAAAAGTAGTGGAAAAATATGTAGGTTTAAATGGTGCGCATATTTCGTTTTTAAGTCTTGCTTGTGATGAAAAATGAAATGAGCGTTTGGATTCATTGCCCGGGATGCCCATTACGGGGCAGGTCCGGCCGCATTGGTGCAGGTCTTGTTACATTCGACGCCATATTGGGCGACCTGCACGCCGGATGGGGATGAAATGATGATAACACAACACCCAGTCCCTGAGCGGAGAAAATCCCCGAACCACCCGCGAATCGAACCCGGGCCCGTAGGACGGCTGTCCGTCACGGTTACCAGTCAGCTATCGGGGCGGAATTGCTTGTGATGAAATTTCAGATATGATGTGAACTGATAAAACAAACTGTCTTATTTAGTTATAAATCTTCGAGTATTTGATAACAATTTATGATGGACAAAACTGTGATAATTTGAGCTCTTGTATCTGTAAATATGCATTTATGTGTTCTCTTATTACAATTATTCTTACATTTCAGACAGATTATAACTATGTGTTTTATGTGGCTGAATAGAATATACAGTCTTGAGGCCAAATATATAGTCCCTCACGAATAAAAGTAAAACGTTACGATTTAATAGTTTTCGCAACTATTTAAGATTTAATTTGATGCGTATGGCGATATGTGGTTGACGGATTATGTAACTGTCAAGTCTCCGGACGAATGATGGAATCGTTTTTTATGACGTCATCGTGACGGTACATATGGTGTTCCCGTGATGATGACACGAACCCTCATGGATGGTGAAGGAGGAGAAACACATCGATCTGAGATGAGGAACTCTGATACGGAAACGAATGAGTCTAAATTTGAGAAACGAAAGTACCGTGGGGTAACAGTGATAGTGGAATGCGGGAATCTACTAATCGTTATTTGTACTAGATAATCAACTTCATTACGCTCTTAGTTGTTAACATTGTATGGAATGGAAACAGTACCAACCTGGAGGTACACATAATTACGAGTAAGGAAGGGAAATACCATTAACGGGCAGCATTTGCTTGATGGGTATACAAACAATGTCAGTTCTCTTTTTGTTTACAAGCTGCTGGCTGTAGTCGCTCAGCCCTAGCGAAATGGAATTGTACCCAGATACGGCGTTAGCTGGCAACTGTAGGGACACTGATAGGTTTCGACTTCAATATTGAGGTAGTTTGAAGAGCTTAGAAACTGTATTGTCAAACGAGTAATGGCTATTATGGTGCAGTTAGAGCTAGTTAGTTAGTTACGTGTTCCATTGATCAATTTTACGGTGACCGCTACTATGTGGAATGCGTCGAGTGCGTAAGAGATGCACACAAGAATCAAGGGTTTTTTAAGCTTTTAATTTTTATTACCTACCCCATTCTCTTAAACGGCACAAAATACATATAGTATACCTATAGATTTATTTATTCCTATTCAAGAATTCATCTGTGGTGCAGAAGGAGTTGTCAAGGAGATATGATTTCAATATATTTTTGAAACTATTGCTGCTGTCTGTCAGACATTTTATTTCATCTGGTAATTTATCGAAAAGTCTTACAGCAGCATATTTTACCACTTTCTGTGCAAAAGATAGGTGAAGTAGAGGACAGTGCAAGTCTTTCTTTCTTCTGATATTATAATAATTATGTCACTGTTGTTTTTAAAGTGGTCCACGTGGTTGAGAACAAATTTCGTTGCTGAGTAAATGTACTGTGAGGCTGTTGTAATAATTGCTAACCTTTTAAACAAAGGCCTACAAGATGTGCGGCTATGAGCCACACACATTATTCTAACCACTTTCTTTGGAGCAATGAATACTTTTTGCGTGCCAAAATTCTCGAATGAAAGTAACCTATCGTTCAAAAATGGTTCAAATGGCTCTGAGCACTATGGGACTTAACGTCTGAGGCCATCAGTCCCCTAGAACTTAGAACTACTTAAACCTAACTAACCTAAGGACATCACACACATCCATGCAAGAGGCAGGATTCGAACCTGCAACCGTAGTGGTCACGCGGTTCCAGACTGTAGCGCCTAAAACCGCTCGGCCACACCGGCCGGCTAACCTATCGTCATTCTGTCGGTGCAAAGTCGACATACATATTTTATCTAATAAGGATGGAAACAACTAAACTCTTACGTTAATGCAAGCCAACTAACAGTAATTTGTCGATGCCACAACGGAAGGCGCTATGGAGTATTAACGCAAACAGTAAAATTATAGTTCTTACCGTGGACCTCTGACGACAAGAAGCTATTATATAAAACGGAAGTGTACCCGCCTAGGCTATTTGGATTACCCAAGGTGCTCAAACCACAGATTGCTTTGAGGCGTATTGTGAATGCTAAAGGGTCTCCCATCCACAAGTTAGCTACACATCTAACGTCATTGTTTGAACACTGTGTTGATGGAAATGATAGTTACATTAAAAATTCAGCTTATTTCATTGAGAAATTAAGAGATAAACGTGAGCTCAAGCGATATTCTTGTCAGTTTTGATGTATATTGGCCGGCCGCGGTGGTCTAGCGGTTCTAGGCGCTCATTCCGGAGCGGCGCGACTGCTACGGTCGCAGGTTCGAATCCTGCCTCAGGCATGGATGTGTGTGCTGTCCTTAGGTTAGTTAGGTTTAAGTAGTTCTAAGTTCTAGGGGACTGATGACCACAGCAGTTAAGTCCCATAGTGCTCAGAGCCATTTGAACCATTTGATGTATATTGTTATTTACCATGATTCCGTGAAAAATAAGCTAACTCTTGCATAGCGGATATTTCTTCCAACCTATATAGTGGCGTTAATTATCACAACCTCTGTCTAATACAACAATAATTTTTATGAACAGACTGACCGGGTGGGTTTGGGAATTCCTCTTAATCCAGCTGTGGCCAACTTGTTTATGGAGGCCTTTGAACTACGGGGTTGCAGACTACCATTCAAAGACCAGCTAGGCTGTGTCGATATACTGATGATACTTTCGTAGTAAAAACACATGGAATGACGATCGATTACTTTCAGACTGTTGGAACTACCAGAGATAGTCTTGCAGCCGGCATCACGTGATGGAGTGTGATGCCCTCTAGACTGCCTCTATATTCGTCGCTCTCTCTAGTTCTATTGCAGTTCGCCTCTTTACCACCGAAGATGTCTTCCGCAGTCAGAGACAAAACGTTAGGAGAAAGTTTTACTTATCGACCATGGCCTGTCAGTCCGGAATTTCTAAGTGAAGGAAAATAAAAACTGTTAGTCATTGTTGCCACATACAAATGACACTCACATGTAATTATCAGGTAGGCACCTTTGTCCACAGTACCACACATGCTACGTTTTACTTAAAGATTCGTCTATAGAACAGAAGGTGTTGTTCGGATGAAATATTCTCAGATTAAATTTGCTTAGCTGCCTGTAAGATATTTTGTGTTGCAGGAAAATGATTAAAGATATGTTTACGGCTGTACATTGACATCTGTTCTGATCCACTTCCACCTTTAGCAATAACAAAAATTACTGTGAAGGTGTAGATGGGATTCCGAACAGCTTGAAGAGGGCTTTTAAAATGACTAAGTGAACACCAAGTATTATTATCACTGCTCTCCTTTGCCTAATCAATTATTCTACATAAATGATGAGTTACCCCAGAAATTTATGCCAAAAGTCATTAACGAGTGCAGATATGTTACGCTGATAATTTGATTCCGGAATCAGAAATCATGCAATGAGCAAAAGTTGCTGAATTTATTTATTTGAGAATCTCAATAACCTGTTTATTCAAGTTCATATCTTCATCAGTATGTACAACTACATATGTGTGGGACATACTATACTATTCATAGATTCCTATTTATGTCCTACCTTAACTGTTGGTGTTATTCCCTTTCTGATACAGAACTGAATATACTATATTTTCCCAGGATTAATGGAGAGTCCATTTGCAGAGAACCGCTGATTAACTCTTTGAGAAACATTATTAACAATTTATTGTGTTGGTGCCTCCCTAAACGGATTAACTACATTACATATGTAGAACGTACCAACATTTTTTTATGTATGTTAAGGAACAGGTCGGCCACATATATAAGGGATAGCAGTTGATCCACAATTTAACCCTGCGGGAATGCATTCGCGACTTCTTTCCGTTCTCTTAAACCATAACCCCTTCTAGAATCGTTTGGATTGCTCAAAATGACTTTCTGTGCTCTTTTTTATGTAAATATGATTTAAAACAGTTGCACTACTTATTGTATGAAACTCAAAGTTCTCATTAAGAGTATCATGATCTACATAGTCAAATGCTTTTTACAGAGCGTAATCGATATCACGGATAACAAGCATCAACAAATCAGTTGCAACTGGGACACACACGAGGTTTGGTTAGCTGTGTGATGTGGCGCGTGTGGGCGCCCTGGCGCAACGCCAGGGCGGACTGGCGTGTAGTCCCCACGGACGTCACTCACACGCCGTCCCCCCTAGTTTAGATCATCCACAGCATGCACATATCGCTGGACGTACAACTGCCCGTTCGGATTTGACTACAAAACTTGGTAGCGACTCATCAGCTATGGTGATTACTGGTCTGTCATCATCATCATCATCTTCTTCTTCTTCTTCCTCCTCGTCCATGTCCTTGAGAATCTCCTTAGGTATTTTAACTACTCTGCAAATACAGTTCAAAGGTTACATTTTTTCTAGTCACATAAAGCCGAATCCTACTTTAATCACGACCTCCTAGATGGTAAATAGAAAATGAGTAACGACAAATAAAGGTGCAGCGGTTGCCCGTTGCCCTCAGATCTAAAGTAAATGTCACGTATTAAGCATAAATAGGTGAAATACCCATTTTTAAGTTAAATTATAGGCAATTTTAATCAACGTAAATAATAACAAACGCAAAATATGGAGGACTATGCGTCAGGGGCAAAGCCGTTTAATTAAATCAAGGAAATTGTAATAAAAGCAGATGTCAAACAGGTTCGTTTTAATTTTTCTGTCGGTGATGTGTCGGCTTTTCTTAATTCACAATTATTGGTACAGTTCATATCAAGAACACATGTGTAATACCCAGTCTTCATGTTATGGGTGGGCTGTGTTCCCGGCATGGAAAAGCAGTAAGTACAATACGTTCCACAGAATATTCTAGGCGAAATCCGAGGTAAACGTAGATTGATGGATAAGGTAAACGTAGATTACCGCGTTAGGGGAGAGCTAAACGACATGCTAATAGTTGAACTACTTACCAAAGCCTTAACCACTGCGCCATATCTCTCAGTTTTTGCGTATTGACTTTCTATTTCTATCATGACATCAATCCATCTATGAACTGACGAGGCAGCGATATCTGTATGGGGCAGTTATGATATACGGCGTGAGACGCCTATCTTTTTAACTTCAAATTACTTTTGACCCGTTAAAGACATTTGTACTCTGTTTTCATTAGACGAATAGTGACCAGGGGCTCATGAAACAAAGAGCAATGTGTCCAGTCAACATTGTTTATAACCGAGATACTGGCATTAACCTTTTTCTTCTTTAATGGGGGATTACTGCGCTGTTGTTGCGTAAATTGAATTTCCCGCCACGCGGAAGGTTATATCATTGGCTCTAAATGGTTCAAATGGCTCTGAGCACTATGGGACTCAACTGCTGTGGTCATCAGTCCCCTAGAACTTAGAACTACTTAAACCTAACTAACCTAAGGACATCACACACATCCATGCCCGAGGCAGGATTCGAACCTGCGACCGGAGCAGTCGCACGGTTCCGGACTGCGCGCCTAGAACCGCGAGACCACCGCGGCCGGCATTATATCATTGTCCAAGGAAATTTGTGCCTCCGACATAGTAGGTATGTGTTTACGACACTCTCGACGGAACCAGTGTCGTTGAGATAAAAGAGATGTCGTCAGTTGTGTTTTGCCCTTTGGAGGGGTGAATATACTAAACAAATATTAGAGGCACCCAGAAGAGGACAGGCTCGTTCTAAAAATAAATTCATCTCCCGAGATGTCATAATAAAATAAACGAGTCCCCCTGAAACCTTATCACGCGAACCATAACGTAAGAAACTGCACCACACACGCTCACTGTAATCCACCCTGACTGAAAGAGTGAATGAGAGAGAGAGAGAGAGAGAGAGAGAGAGAGCAGCCTTTCGAAGGACTTAACTGAAGGACAGTGGAACCACTGTCTATGTAGATCTGATTTGTTATGAGGAATGCTGCGATTTATTTACGGTGAGCTGCTTGTGAAACATCCACATAGCTGAATCGTCAGTTTTGCATAAACCATGTATACGAGTAAAATGACATTTTCTAATGAATAATTGATCTACCTTCTCCTAATTTATGGTAAATGTTACCAAAATGCATCAAGAGCAGCAGAATAGAGAACTGTTTCCTGGGGCAGAAGCATGCACTTCTTCCCACTATCACAATATTTCGCCGGACCGGAAGTTTCACCCAAGAAAATGTGTACGAACGAATATTAATGTCAACGAAGCTGCAGACTTAGCTGTACTTGGAGCTACTGCAATAAATCCTCATTTCAGCTTTCCTAAAATACGAAGAGAGTTTCGTATCAGTGCTTCTGCGTATTCTTCATGCACGTAAATACCGCCTGCTTCGTATTTCTCTACACCACGAACTACATAGCAGTAATTTTCAATATAGTTTCGACTATTGCCAGTGGGTTGTCCAAGAAGTTTAAGGGGAAGTATTATTTCCAGATGAACCCATGTCGCCGGCCGGGGTGGCCGAGCGGTTCTAGGCGCTACAGTCTGGAACCGCGCGACCGCCACGGTCGCAGGTTCGAATCCTGCCTCGGGCATGGATATTTGTGATATCCTTAGGTTAGTTAGTTTTAAGTAGTTCTAAGTTCTAGGGACTGATGACCACAGAAGTTAAGTCCCATGTGCTCAGAGCCATTTGAACCATTTGAACCCAAGTCCACAAACCACGGGAATGCAAATTTGAAAAAGACACTACTGGTCAACCGGAAACGCACATTGGTTTCGACAGATGTTAATCAACGGGCTAGCGATGACTACTGATTATTCTATGCTTTCGATAACCTATGGTGGCCGTCTTTCCTTTGTCGTCTTGAGGACCGAAGTGTCCAGAAGCTCCATACAACTGCCTGAGATACTGCTGTCGCTGTATACATGCATCTTTAATATGACCAGGACAAGACGTGATGAAGACTATATCGAAAGGCTGTCCAGAGGGATCAGTGTGTGGTCCAGCGTTTTTGGATGTAACATTGTCGCCCATACTACCGAAGTTACCGGACAGTGGTAACGTAAGTAGAATGATAACATTTACA
The DNA here is from genome assembly GCF_023898315.1 of Schistocerca nitens. Taxonomy (NCBI): domain Eukaryota; kingdom Metazoa; phylum Arthropoda; class Insecta; order Orthoptera; family Acrididae; genus Schistocerca; species Schistocerca nitens. The sequence continues at coordinate 924,030,214 of NC_064616.1, forward strand.
GATATGTTGTTCGTCGTAAGCGAGAATAACTGTAGAAGAAAAATTGATGCTGTGTTCCATGAAGTGTCGTAGCTCAAATTGCGCTAGTACCCCAGAAAACTACGTATAAATCTTCTGCCGAAGGTTAACCAAGTAAAAAAACCTAAAATCATATTAAACAGTGTAACGATTAGAGGATGCACAGTAACGACACACATCGACATGTACATGCCTACGCTGCATTTCACACTTAAGTGCCTGGCAGATGCGTTGTAGAACCACTTTCAGACTATTTCACTACCGTTCCATTCTCGAAAAGGGCGCGGGAATAACGAACACTTACATCTTTCCACGCGAGCTCTAATTTCATTACGAAAATCATTTCTCCTAAATGTTTTAATGATTGTGTGATTGCTACCCCAAATCATGTATCATTTTCGTGACACTTCTTCCATTTGTTTCGCGATAACACAAAACGAACTACCTTTCTCTGAACTTTTTCGATGTCCTCCGTGAATCCTGTTTGAAACGGATTCCATACAGTGCACAATATTCCAGAAGAAGACGGACAAGCGTACTGTCGGCAGTCTCTTTCGTAGACCTGTTGCATACCTAAGTGTTCTGCCAATCAGACACAGTCTTTGGTTCGATTTTCCCACAATATTTTCTGTGTTATCGTTCCAATTTAAGTAGATCGAAATTTTAATGCCCAGATGTTTCGTTGAACTGGCAGCCTTTAGAGTTGTGTGATTTATCGTGTAACGCAAATTTAACGGATTTCATTTAGTACTCTAGTGGATGAATTCACGCTTTTCGTCATTTGGAGTCAATTGCCTCCTTTCACGAGACGGCTTATCTAAATCAGTTTTCAGTTGGCTTTGGTCTTCTGGTGACCTTGGTAGACGATAAATCACAGCATCATCTACAAACAATCTAAGAGGGCTGATGAGATTGTCCCCTAAATCGGCTATTCAGGCTAGAAACAGCAGAGGGCCTATAACACTCCCCTGGGAAACACCAGATCGGTTTTTTCGATGAATTTCCGTCAGTTACTACAAACTGTGATTTTTCTAACAGGAAATCACGAATCCAGTCGCACAACTGAGACGATTGTTCATAGGAACTCAATTTCATTAGAAGTCGTTTGTAAGGAACGGTGTCTAATGCCCTCTGGAAATCAGTTTGCGATCCGCTGCCGATAGCACTGATCAGTTCGTGTGAGAAAAGACTAGCTGTGTTTCACAAGAAAAATATTTTATGAATCCATGTTACGTGTTAATAAATCGTTTCCTTAGAGATAGTTCATAATGTTATAACAAAAAATATGTTCCGAAATCCTGCAAATCGACGTCAGTGATATGGGTCTGGAAGAGAGCGAATGTACATGATTTCTAAGTATGGGGCTATTGTATCAGCATTCCTGAAAGAAACGTAATTGGTATACAATCTGGACCGGAAAATTTGCATTTGTTAAGTGATTTAATTTGCTTCGCTACACTTAGGCTATCTTATTGTAGGTTACCTATTTTGGCAGATATTATTGATTCCAATTCTGGAATACTTACTTCGTCTTCTTTGATGACTTAATTGTGGAAAACAGTATTTAATAAATGGTTCAAACAGCTGTGAGCACTATGGGACTTAACAACAGCCGGCCAGTGTGGCCGAGCGGTTCTAGGCGCTTCAGTCTGGAACCGCGCGACCACTACGGTCGCAGGTTCGAATCCTGCCTCGGGCATGGATGTGTGTGATGTTCTTAGGTTAGTTAGGTTTAAGTAGTTCTAAGTTCTAGGGGACTGATGACCTCAGATGTTAAGTCCCATAGTGCTCAGAGCCATTTGAACCATTTTGAACTTAACATCGGAGTTCATCAGTCCCCTAGAACTTAGAACTACTTAAACCTAACTAAGCTAAGGACGTCACACACATCCATGCCCGAGGCAGGATTCGAACCTGCGACCGTAGCAGTCGCGCGGTTACGGACTGAAGCGCCTAGAATCTCTCGGCCACCGCGGCCGGCACCAGTATTTCATAACTCCGCTTTAGTGGTATTGTCATCGGCAACATTACCGTTACTATCGCGGTGTGAAGATACTGATTGTATCTTCCCCGTGGTTTGCTTTACATGCGACCAGAATCTCTTTGGATTTTCTACCAGATTTTGAGACAGAGCTTCGTCGTCGAAACTATTAAAGGCATATTACACTGAAATCCGCACAAAGTCCGAGATTCAGTAAAACATCGCCATCTTGAACATTTTGGGTTCTTTTAAACCAAGCGTATTTTTTTAGTTGCTTCCGCAACATTGTTCTAGCCTGTTTTTTATACCATGGGGAATCAGTTCTGTATCATATTAATTCATTTGTTATTACTCCCTTAATTGCCATCGATACTATTTCTTTGTATTTAAGGCACATCTGCTCTACAGTTGCATACTTAATTTGGAATGAGTGGAGACTGCCTCTTAGGAAGGCATCAACCTGGCTTTTATCTGCTTTTTTAAATAGATATAGTTTGGATTTATTTTTGGTAGATTTGAAAGTTACCTTATTCGGTCTCGTCACAACGACTTTGTAGTCACTAATCCCTGAAATAATTGTTCAAAGCAATGTTCGAAGGAAACTTTTAGCACGATTTCTGACTCTGTTTTATGCCTATCACCTACTTTAAAAATGTATTTTCACCTGTTGTGTCTAGACCATACAGCCTAGACACAATGAGGTAGCTAGGTGCACGCTAAACTAACGCAGACGGGCGAGAAGTCTGAAACAGGATACTGGATGAAAACTATAAAGAAAAGAAGGGAGCTTCTTGTATACTTAACTTTAATGAATCCTTGGAATACATCTCTCTTGAATATTCGTTAGCTATAAGCACTGATACAAATGGCGCCTTGCTAGGTAGTAGCTATGGACTAAGCTGAAGGCTATTCAATCTGTCTCTCGGCAAATGAGAGGAAGACTTGGTAGGTCTGGTCGCAAGCTATGTCGTCCGTACAACTGGGGCGAGGTCTAGTCCGTGTCTTGTGACCTGCCATGTGGTGGCGCTAGGATTGCGATTACACAGTGGCGACACGCGGGTCCGACATGTACTACAGGACCGCGGCCGATTTAAGTTACCACCTAGCAAGTGTGGTGTCTAGCGGTGACACCACATCACCAATATAGCAAGGTTGAATTGAAGTCAATGCTAACTATACTTGGTTGAGAGTGGAGGGGTACGTATTTGAAAGGAGACTGAAGTTTTCTTTCAACTGTTCAGCAATTGTATTATCTGAGTCCGCGGGTCGGTAAAAGGATCTAATAATTAATTTATTCAGACATATATCCACACTAAATCACAGGAACTATGTACTTCAATTTCGCTACAAAATGAACTACTATTAACATCAAGAAACACGCCACCACCAACTGTATTTAATCCATACTTTCTGAACAACTTGAAGTTCTTTGTAAATATTTCGGCTGAACTTATCTCCGGCTTTAGCCAGCTTTCAGTTCTCATAACGATTTAAGCTTCAGTGCTTTGTATTAGCGCTTGGAGTTCTGGTTCTTCTCCAACACAGCTACGACTATTTACAAGCACAGTACCGAAGGACAAGGAGGACATTATGAGGCATTCAACCACACCTCAACACACTGCCATCCCAGCAAGACCACATTGTGTACAGATGGAGAGAAGGCAACTGGGTCGGTGAAAATGAATGAAACGGTTTTCAAGAATTTCCTACGCGATAGTGCAAGTGATTATGGAAATGCGAATTGTAACAAGTTACAGCGAATCGTGGCAACCCTTATCACAGTGGAAAGGTTGCTGATTTGCTGCCCTAAGCTGAAGGAAACCAGGAGACAGTGGTTGTTAAACGGCGTTCTTTGAGGGCAGATTCAGTACCAGAAACAAACTTGTGCAGTTTAGATGTACTCTAATGAATTAATGTAAACAGAAGTGTACCGATTTTACTCATATTCTGTAGAACCTATGTTTGCACTAATAGCTGGACAGTTGATTAAAGGTTTTATAGTAATTTTGTAGTGGTAGAAAGCAGCTATTTTCTCTTTTTTGGTTCTTTGTCCTAGTATTAGTTTTTTGTAATATTATTGTAGTAGTAATATTTTTCTTTGCAATGCCTATAATTATCAGGTAGAAGTAATAATAATACACACATTATTATGCACAAAAATGCAAACTTTATGACCTATGTTAACTAACCAGATAATAGGTCGTCAATGTGAAGAATGAGTCAATAATAAAATAATCAACTAGTGACAGTGGAACGTCACTATGTGGTGTGACATGATCGGTCCTAATTTCGTTGATTGTATGTTGAATGGGAAAATACACACATTTTTTGATTAATACTTCACCGTTGTTATTATAAAATGTTCCCTTGAGAACTTGCCAGATACCTTGGTTCCATCAAAATGGCTGTCCTCCCTGTGTTTCCTCAGTAGCAAGAGATGATTTAAACCTCTTATATCCAAACCGGTGGCTTGGTAGAGACAGTTCTATTCAGATGGATCCAGCACAATCGCCAGATCTGATCCCTTTAGCCTTTTTCCTCTGGGATCACGTTAAGTACGTGGTCTACTTCGAGATCGCAGCGACTGTGGAGCTCATGAGAGAGCAAATTATTACAGATATGTCGGCATCAGCGAGTCCCTCAGTACGAACGTCCCGTGATGTAAATGGTTCTCAGTTTCAGCTTAAACTTTAAAATATTCAGCATCAGAAACGTGAGGAACATGTGATAATATTTTCATTGCTTTTTGTTCAAAATCCTTGGTTATTTTAATGCATGATTATTACGGTTGTGCAAAATTACACAACATGTTTTGACACACGGAAAAAAGAATTTTATTTTCTACAAATTTCATGCTGTCTGTTCTAACAATTATGTCACCAAAAACGATTCGTTAACAACTGACAGATGTTTTCGTGGATTCCTGACCCTTATTGAACATAATGGAAGATAAAAATGTTAATTGTCTGATCTTAATGCCGGCTGAATGACTTTCCAGTTATATAACAATTTATTTGGTCGAACAGTGGTCGTAACCAAGATTTTAAACCTTAGTTGCACGAGTTTGATTAGAACACTACAAACATTAATAAATGAATAAAACATCGTACTTATTTACACTATTTACAGAATTTCCGCCTCCGTAACTGAATGGTCAACGCGACTGAGCCGGATCAGATTCCCGGCACTGACAGGGATTCTTCCTTGGTGGGAGAACTGGTACAGGGTGCGCGCAGCCTCGTGAGGCTTATTCAGGCACTACTCGGCCGATTAGTGGCGGTTCCCAGGCCAAGGAACACGACAGCGACCGGGAGAGCGGTGTGCTGAGCACAGTCTCCTCGGTACCGCATCCAGTGACGCAACTGGCAGAGGGTGACACGACAATCTTTCAGCCCCGTTTGGCCAGTCTGGGGACCAGAATGCGGAATTTTACCAGGGGTAAAATACAGGAAGCGAAAGGCTATTTACAATTTGTACAGCAACCAGATGGCAGTTATAAGGGTCGAGGGGCATGAAAGGGAAGCAGTGGTTGGGAAGGGAGTGAGACAGGGTTGTAGCCTCTCCCCGACGTTATTAAATCTGTATATTGAGCAAGCAGTAAAGGAAACAAAAGAAAAATTCGGAGTAGGTATTAAAATCCATGGAGAAGAAATAAAAACTATGAGGTTCACCGATGACATTGTAATTCTGTCAGAGACAGCAAAGGGCTTGGAAGGGCAGCTGAACGGAATGGACGTTTTCTTGAAAGGTGGATATAAGATGAACATCAACAAAAGCAAAACGAGGATAATGGAAGTTTGTCAAGTTAAAACGGGTGATGCTGAGGAAATTAGATTAGGAAATGACACGCTTAAAGTAGTGAATAAGTTTTGCTATTTGGGGAGCAAAATAACTGTGATTATCGAAGTAGAGAGGATATAAAATGTAGACTGGCAATGGCAAGGAATGCGTTTCTGAAAAAGAGAAGTTTGTTAACATCGAGCATAGATTTAAGTTTCAGGAAGTCGTTTCTGAAAGTATTCGTACGGAGTGTAGCCATGAATGGAAGTGAGGCGTGGACGATAAAGAGTTTAGACAAGAAGAGAATAGAAACCTTCGAAACTGGTGCTACAGAAGAATGGTGCAGATTAGATGGGTAGGTCACATAACTAATGAGGAGGTATTGAACAGAATTGGGGAGAAGAGAAATTTGTGGCACCACTTGACTACGAAAAGGGATCGCTTGGTAGGACATATTCTGAGGCATCAATGGATCACCAATTTAGTATTGGAGTGCAGCATGGAGGGTAAAAATCATAGAGGGAGACCAAGAGATGGATATACTTAACAGATTCAGAAGGTTGCAGTAGGTACTGAGAGTAAAAGAAGCTTGCACAGGATAGAGTAGCATGGAGAGCTGCATCCAACCAGTCTCAGGACTGAAGACCACAACAACAACAAGAACAACATCTTATTTACAGGATAAAAATTAAATACATGTCTTCTGATCACGTGATTTCCTGTTCCAACAATGTATCTGATTCAAACACTACCTAGCTGTACAAATATACACTTGTAACGCCGGAAATGCATATCCTTGTATTTCCATCTATTGCACTGTAAATTTTTTTCCTTATTTTGTTACCTGAAGATATGACGTTTCTGTGTCTTCATATATTGTAATTGTTATATATATATATATATATATATATATATATATATATATATATATATATATATATATGTCGATGTATAATTGGTTTGTTTTGTGAATATTATTTGTATTTTTCGCTGGGTCTTGCCTAGGGAAAACTATGCTATCGAACGATTACATCGATAGGTCGTGTGGAGAACCAAAGTGTTTAGGATCTTTGGTAGTGTTAACTGTGTCGCGTGGAGCGCGGGCAGAGGGAGTCTGGCCGGAGTAGTGCGGTTGAGCAGGTGTGTTGTGTGACGCTCCCGCGAGTTGCCGCGCTTTCGGGATTTGGCAGCATGTAATTGCGCTCGACTTGCCATGATAGTTTCTGACACGGTGTCGCGGACGGGAAGCATTAGCTGGCTCACATCAAGAGCCCGATTCGCCTGGTGACAGTGTCGAGAAGAAGGCGCGCCAACATCCAGCTTCTGCAACAGCGACGGCCGACAATGAGTGACTGTCGCCACCTCCTCGACCGACGACTTCAAACCTTCAATCAACAAAAAAGGAAGACTGGAAGCACGTAAAGTTTTAGAACTGTATGGCAGACCTCAGCTTTTCAAACTGTTCAAATCACAAAATTACAGCAACGTAGCATGAACCTTTGTTGCTCATTGTCCCAACTGCATTACCAAGCAGGGTCCCTTCCTTTTCCGAAATGAACCCGAGTGTCGTTGAAATTCAGACGCCAGCATTAAAGTAATATCATTCCATTTCACTGCTTTAAGTTCAAAGTTCAGTTAAAGTATTCATAGCTGGCTACAATATTTAGATTACACAAGCACAAATTAAGAGTGCGAGTTCTGTTACCATATTTTAGCTTACCTGTGACTGCAGCTCAGCTTGGTACGTACTAAATTTTACTATTGTTAATTGTTCAGAATCATTTAATTCAAGTTCAAAGTTAAATCTCTTATTTCTAAATTTCGTAGATTCAAGTAGCTTTTGAAATGATTGGTGAGGTAGCCCAAGACTAACCGTATTTTACTGAATTTCGATGTGCTTCAGAAACAAAACTCACTATTAATTTCAGTCACTAAATTAACTTTCAATTTTCCGGTTTTATTAATTCTTTTGCTATATTAAGTCAGAGTGTAGCGAAATTTATTACTTCTGACAAACATTCAGTTTTCACACTACACGTGTCAACCTTCAGTTGCCACGCTTCTAGTGCTAATTATATGTGCAATAATCTTCCTTTTTCAGTTACTGTAGTAATTTTCCATAGGACTGGCGACCGTAATTTTCCCAAATCTCAAATATCTAATTACCGCTAGTTAATTGTTAACGTGACGACCGCACATTTACTTTCTTTATTAATTTTACCCTTTTCTCAAAATTAATTTCCACCAATTTCATTTGCATTTTTCCTTTCATTTAGATGTAACCCTTTCCTCCCTCTTTACCGACAGATTAACTTCGGTGACGATTGCTTTTCCCAAATTCCCATTAGGTACACGCGGTTTAATTTTTCACTGTCATTAAGGTCGATAAGTGAGGGGGAGGTTATACACTGATGAGCCAAAACATTATGACCACCTACATAGTAACTTGTTTGTCCGTCTTTGGAACGACATACATCACTGATACCACGTATCAGGGATCCGATAGTCTGTTGGTAGGTTTGTGGGAGTATGTGGTGTTAGATGCCTACGCACAGGTGTGTAATTCGCGTAAATGACGGGCCACTGATTTACGTACGCGGTGAGACACCTGATAGTGACCTAGGTGGGTTCCATAGGATTCATATCAGGGGAACTTCGTCACCGAGACATCAACGTGAGTTCGCTATAATGCTCCTCAAACCACTGTAGCTCGGTTCTGGCTCCGAGACACGGACAATTATCCTGCTGGAAGATGACATCGTCGTCGGGGAAGACATCAAGCACGAAACGATGCAGGCGGTTCGCAGCTGTCAGCGTGGCTTTGATTACTGCCACAGCTCCCATGCATGCGCAGAAAAAGGACTGCCATAGCTTAATACTGTTCCCACCAGCCTGCGTCTGTGGTGTGCTGCACGTTTCGAGCCTCTGTTTACCACGATGACGGCGTTTGTGGAGACGGCCATTGACCTAGCGTAGCAAAAACGTGATTTACCCGAAGAACCGGCACGTTTCCATTGATCGACGGTCGAGTCCCAATGGTCTTGTGCCCACTGGAACCGTCATTGACGATGACGGGTGAACATGTGAACACGTAGGTGTGGTCGGCCGCGGAACTACATGTTCAACAATGAACGATGAACGGTCTGCTGCGAAACACTTGTAGGTGCACCAGTTTTTTGCCTTTCGGTAGAGATGCCACAGATTACCATCTGTCCTACTTTACATGACAGACAAGTCTCCGAACCCCACGTTCTGCGAAGGGTCGTGGACGTCCAACCATTTAGCGCCTAGTGGTAGTTTCACAGCCCTTCTATCTCTTTTTGTAGATGCTCACGATAGTAGCACATGTTCGACCATCTTCGCCATTTTCGTGATACTCGTTCACAGACTCTTCGTAATAATAATCTGCCCTTTGTCAAAGTCACTTATCTCAGTTGTTTTCCCATCTGCAGCCCATATCTTTACCAGGGAGATCCCCCGTCCATGTCGCTGCTCTTACATACTTTTAGTACCGCGTCACGTGCCAGCAACGCAACCAGGTGCCATCCGACGTCGCGGTGCACAGTGATCATAATGATTTGGCTCATCAGCGTACAATAAAAAGCTAGGTCTTACAACATTAAAAGCGTCGTGCTATTTTCTTCTACTCTTCGAGAGTCTTCCGAGATTTGCGGGAGCTCGGTGTGTGGCGTCTTAAAAAGCCACACGGAGGGTTACATTTGCATCCAGTGAGTCGAAGCGAAGACGGCGCCCTCTGGTGGCGATCATAGCGCCATCCGTAAGAAGACGGCGAGTCCTAGAGGCAGCGGGCGCGGTGCGCCGAGTGCAGTCGACAAAGACGTCGACAACAGAGCGTCTTAACTCCCGGCAGAGTGCACCACCTCGCTTCAAAACCTGGATATAATAGAAAAATGGATATAAAATCCTACAAAACTGTCTTCTTTTTAGATTCTTTGGATCGATGATTAGGAATTCGAATACGAAACTACAAAATTCAAAATGATGTATCCAATTTGGCGGATCAAAATTATCAGTTTATCCGATTCTAGTAAAATATCGGGTATAGAAGTCGAAATTGCCGTACTGAAATGTTTTATTCCATATTCTACGTTTTTCAATCGAAATCATTGTCACATTCTTCACTTGTGTCATTATTGTTTTCAAATGGGTCGCTGTTAGGTCGTCCACTGTGAGGTGGTTCGAAAAGCAAATCTTTTACCTCAGGTTGTCTCTGATTATCTTCTCAATTGTAGTTTTCTGGTCTCTCGAGGTAGATAGATACGAAGATGCAAAAAGCCGATGGAAATCGACACGCACCGTTATCTCACGGCAATATTTGCGTAGTTGGTTGGTTGATTTGGGGGAGGGGACCAAATAGCGAGGTCATCGGTCCCATCGGATTAGGGAAGGAAATCGGTCGTGTTCTGTCAAAGGAACCATCCCGGCATTTGCCTGAAGTGATTTAGGGGAATCACGGAGAACCTAAATCAGGATGGCCGGACGTGGGTCTGAAGCGTCGTCCTCCCAAATGCTAGTCCAGTGTACTAACCACTGCGTCACCTCGCTCGGTAATATTTGCGTGTGAAATCTTCTCAGTAACACTGTGTATCTTTGTTCTGAGCTTCCTGCGCACCTTCAGATAGCCGACCAGTCGGCAACTGAGCAGCTTCGATTTTGGCATATCCGTGATTCAAAACTATGTGGACTGATGTCCGCATCGGGCACTCGTACAGAACTTCGTGAGTCACGTGAAGTTGGCACCCGAATTTCGAGGAATGTACATTTTTTTCAGTGTTCGTGATTGATATGTATTAGTTCTAGAATTCTCCGAACAAAATTTGAGTAAAACCACAGCATTTCGCGAGAAAACAATATTAATCGGTTAAATATTAATCTCGCACAAACAATATTTATCAGCATGTGGAAAAAAATATAATCACAATTCAAAATTACTCATAGAGAGTTCTACAGAAAACCTTAACGACTTAGTTGTTCAGAGATAATTGCAATAATGAGGGAAACATTTTTACCGTATGGCAGCGCCGTACAGTAAAAAAATGACCATCCACTAAAAAGTGCACATATGTGCACACAAATACATTTGGATTCTTTAACTATACTGTTAAGGTAGTAGGAGAGCCAGTTTAAAAGTGGAGTCACGCAGAGGAAGTTTTGTAGCCAACGATTTAGGATAGTAACGGTAGTAGTTTAAAGTCGGTATACACCACTGGCCGTTAAAATTGCTACACCACGAAGATGACGAGCTACAGACGCGAAATTTAACCGACAGGAAGAGAACGCTGTGATACGCAAATGATTACCTTTTCAGAGCATTCACACAAGGCTGGCACCGGTGGCGACACCTACAACGTGTTGACATGAGGAACGTTTCCAACCGATTTCTCACACACAAACAGCAGTTGACCAGCGTTGCCTGGTGAAACGTTGTTGTGATGCCTCATGTAAGGAGGAGAAATGCGTACCATCACGTTTCCGACTTTGATAAAGGTCGGATTGTAGCCTATCGCGATTGCGGTTTATCGTACCGCAACATTGCTGCTCGCGTTGGTCGAAATCCAATGACTGTTAGCAGAATATGGAATCGGTGGGTTCAGAGAGAGTAATACGGAACGCCGTGCTGGATCCCAACGGCCTCGTATCACTAGCAGTCGAGATGACAGGCATCTTATCCGCATGGCTGTTACGGATCGTGCAGCCACGTCTCGATCCCTCAGTCAGCAGGTTGGGACGTTTGCAAGACAACAACTATCTGCACGAACAGTTTGACGACGTTTGCAGCAGCATGGACTATCATCTCGGAGACCATGGCTGCGGATATCCCTGACGCTGCATCACAGACAGGAGCGCCTGCGATGGTGTACTCAACGACGAACCTGGATCCACAAATGGCAAAACGTCATTTTTTCGGATGAATCCGGGTTCTGTTTACAGCATCATGATGATCGCATTCGTGTTTGGCGACATCGCGGTGAACGCACATTGGAAGCGTGTATTCGTCATTGCCATACTGATGTATCACCCGGCGTGATGGTGTGGGGTGCCACTGGTTACACCTGTACACGCCATCCAAGCTCTGTTTGACTCAATGGTTCAAAAATGGTTCAAATGACCCTGAGCACTATGGGACTTAACTGCTGTGGTCATCAGTCCCCTAGAACTTAGAACTACTTAAACCTAACTAACCTAAGGACATCACTCACACCCATGCCCGAGGCAGGATTCGAACCTGCGACCGTAGCGGTCGCGCGGTTCCGGACTGTAGAGCCTAGAACCGTTCGGCCACTCCGGCCGGCGTGTTTGACTCAATGCCCAGGCGTATCAAGGCCATTATTACGGCCAGAGGTGGTTGTTCTGGGTACTGATTTCTCAGGATCTATGCACCCAAAATGCGTGAAAATGAAATCACATGTCAGTTCTAGTATAATACATTTGTCCAATGTATAACCGTTTATCATCTGCATTTATTTTTGGTGTACCAATTTTAAAGGCCAGTAGTGTATGTCATTACTCCGGTTAAAAATGTCATAAACATACATTCTGGGGTAGACTGCTTGACAGGATCGCTGGCATATATTAAACAGGTCACATAAACAATATCTGAAAAATGTGCCGCTGTCCGATTCAGTGTTTACCATCAACTGTCACGCCATGGATCTTATCGACTTGAGACTGGAATGACACCTCAGCGTTGGCCAAGTATCCACCAGCGAGACTAAGGTTGGAACACACACTAATTTTTCTGTCCTGTCCAGGTTTTGAACCGAGTTGGCCCCTTGTGCGCCGGTGCAAGTTTCCTTGGAGAGCGCGGTAATCTTCGGGGTGACAGGCCATTCGGCGGCCTCAACAACTGCACAAAGATCCGTATAATGAATTCATATTCACTCCGCTATTTTGACTAGAGCTAAAAAAAGAGTAAAAAATGGTTCAAATGGCTCTGAGCACTATGGGACTTAACATCTGAGGTCATCATTCCCCTAGAACTTAGGTTAGTTAGGTTTAAGTAGTTCTTAGGACATCACACACATCCATGCCCGAGGCAGGATTCGAACCTGCGACCGTAGCGGTCACGCGGTTCCAGACTGAAGCGCCTAGAACCGCACGGCCACACCGGCCGGCTGCTGTTTGTTTCATGAGCCCTTGATCACCGTTCTTCAATGTGACAGCAGATTAAAAATGTCTTTAACGAGTTAAAAATAACCAGAAGTGCATAAGTAGGCATGCCATAATGTATAATTTCCACCTGGTCGGATAGAAGAGCGCTTTTAAGAACCCGCTGCCTGGACAGGAGGAAGCACGACGGCCCCGAATCGCATCAGCCGGTTGCATGAACGACGAGGGCCAGATGTGCAGACCAGCCTGGATGTGGATTTTAGGCGGTTTCCCACAGCTGAATGGGTAAATACCGGGCTGGTACCCACTTCCCGCCTCAGATACACGCTACGAAAACATTTAGAAGACGTTCTCACTGTAAGATAACAAACGAAGTCAGATGCGGTGAACAAATTCTGTCCCAGGGGGAAGTGATGGTCTCAGGAAGGTCATCCGGGCACCCACTACTACCAGTACTGCCAAATCCGAAATAACACGCCCACCCCGTGGAGACACGGGAAAAGGCTACGACGAAGAATATTCTGTATAATTTCCGGCAGTTAAAATCAGTATTATTGTATTTGTGTAAAAAGTACTTCCTAATCCTTTGGGAGTAAACTTATTAAGAAGTTCTGGGTATGGAAAATCTTATTTGATACTGCAGCGTCATATTATGGGTTTCTCTTGTAATAATTCCTTCAGCTTTTTCATTAATTACAAGCAAGCCGTTACACCGGACCCTTGAGCCTATTATACGGCTCCGGCATCTGCCGCCCGCCTCGCACCTACAGCTAAAGGTTGTTCTAAGAAGAAATCAAAGACGAAGTTTTTCCATGCGTGAAAAGGTTCTCCACGTCTCTTCAACCGCTTGCTGACGCATCTGTTTGACAGCACAAGTCGGCTAAGTTTTTCAGTCACTGCCAGTTTCAAGTAAACTGTTATAATTGTCGGAGACTCATAAACTTGTCTCTCAGCACGTTTAGTGTGAGTGAGTGTTTGAGAATCTGATGGCAACTAATAGGTAAACGGAAGACAATTTCTATTTGATTGGAAGTGGCTTGTTTTCAAAGATGAATTTTCTCGCGCAGGCCTAGGAATACTTATATTAAATGGAATTATATTAAATTCATTTGTGGTTAACATCTTCAAAAATGTGGATTTGTACATATGAATCTGTCCATCTTCTACACACGAGAGTTGTGTATTAACAGCCGGCCGCGGTGGTCTCGAGGTTCTAGGCGCGCAGTCCGGAACCGTGCGACTGCTACGGTCGCAGGTTCGAATCCTGCCTCGGGCATGGATGTGTGTGACGTCCTTAGGTTAGTTAAGTTTAAGTAGTTCTAAGTTCTAGGGGACTGATGACCACAGCAGTTGAGTCCCATAGTGCTCAGAGCCATTTGAACCATCTAGGCGCTACAGTCTGGAACCGCGTGACCGCTACGGCCGCAGGTTCGAATCCTGCCTCGGGCATGGGTGTGTGCGATGTCCTTAGGTTAGTTAGGTTTAAGCAGTTCTAAATGACCTCAGTAGTTAAGTCCCCTAGTGCTCAGTGCCATTTTTTTGTGTATTAACAAATAAAATATCAAGGACTCCCCAAACGCTACACTCAAGTGAGAATCTGACAGCTGCCAGAGTAGACCTCTTTTGAGATCCACGACTTGTATTAAATACAAATATATTGATCGAAAATCAGAGTGTAACTGGGATGTTGTTCGAGACAGAACACTAATTCATTTAAACGAGGAATAGTTGAGGGAAACATTTCAGTAAGAAAAATACTACACATTCAGTTCATCATACATTATTGTTTAGAATTACAGCAAAACTTAGCAATATATTATTAATTTTTAATAAAATAAAAGAAAGAGTCGTATGGCATTGTTGACTGGGGGACCGCGAGGGGTAACTTTACGAAAGGCTTTTCTTCCTCCACCCCCTATATGAGAGTTGTAGCTTACGCACTGTTGAGTCTAGGGTACTGTTGTGTGTGTGTGTGTGTGTGTGTGTTTGGATGTGGATGTGTGTGTGTTTGGATGTGGATGTGTGTGTGTGTGTGTGTGTGTGTGTGTGTGTGTGTGTGTGTGTGTGTGTAGGGTGGTTTCACGATGTTGACAGAAGGGAGAGTGTGAACTGGTGCCGGCGCATTGCCTACCCCTCTCGAATAGCACCTTGGAGATTGCCGTGCTTAACGTCCCTAGCCAGCAGACGTATCACCAACAACAGTGTCACACGTCCTCACTTCATGAGACAATGCGGAGAGGTTTTGAATTTAATCCAGGCGTTGGTACAAAGTTTGGCGATCAGCAGTTTTGCGCTGTCAACTCTCCTCCGCTTGCCGGCAACATACTGGTTGTAAACATTTCTTCAACTGCCACCATTGGAACCAGTTACCTCCGAAACGCTTTTCACCGTATAGGCGGACGATAGAGACTTCTGCTAATGGAGCGTGCCATTTTTTCACAGAATTGGACTATTTTCTCTTTGATTTTTTAAATGTGTGCAGGAACTGCGTTAGACTATTATTCAGTTTTCGTGTTCTCAGTTACCTGTTCACAACAGTATTTTCAGTCGCCTGTTTAAAACAAAATAGTTTAAAAAGAAAGAAAATACTGTTGCGTTTTCATTTATTTGCTCGTTCTACAGAGCACGAAGGTAATATTCAGTTGATGGAAGAGAACCTATGCGGAGCTCAAATCGCTCACCTGTCATTCATGATGAAATTATAGACATTAGATATAAATTACAGGCTGACTTGCAGGACAACAAGTTTCTTATGTAATTACAACCGAAAGCCATTCTACGTACTATGAAGGGCTGCCGTTTCTGTGAACTGCATATCGCATTATGAACTACGATTGATAATTTCTAGTACCGACAAATTTGTTGAATCTGATCTGTATGTGAGCTGTGATTTTAATCTGATAGTAGATGAAATTTTGTTGCGCAGGAAAATTGTTTTCAACAGTTGCAGAACCCTTCTGCGAACAGAGTATAGAGGTGTCTGAAAATAAAATACGAAAATTGTTAGAGAGATCGGTGATGGAAACTAGTACGATGTTTGTCGATGGTTGCGTTTGCGGAAAGGAAGCTAACCTGAAAGAAAAGTTATATCATGAACAGTTTCCATGTCAATCATTTTGAGTTTTGAAGGCAGTAGGTACATCCTGTGTTACACGGCGCAGCTAGTACGGCGCGGTGGCAAATCGTCCACCCCACACTTCGTACTTTACCTTAAGAAAAGTTCCTTTAATTTTCAGCACCACAAACACTTTATTTGATATTCTGCTTACCCTTGTTAAAATCCTTCACCGCTAACGCTTTATTACGATTTCAGTGCTGGACATCAAACGATTTTCGTATTAAGAAGCACTTAACATCAGGCAAATCTCAGATACTTACGCTTTTCACTCAAGTTAGCATATCGACATCACACTTCTCATGACGTGATATAAGCATTGTTTCATGTCTACTGGCAGATTTTGTGCTTTAGTCTTTCTCTACATTTCTGTGTACGCTCGCTGCAATTTTTTTAAATTCATTTGTCTTGTATTTCATGTTTGTTCCTCTCACTTTATTTACATCTGCAGTTGCGGCACAGACTCGTGAAATGGCGTTATCTATCACTGCTTATGCTGTTCCCAACTCGGACAGCTTCACTGAAGATATTCGCGAAACAGCTTTATTGACTGACAGTGATTTAATTTACATCCAACAACTGACTGACTAACGAATGAACGGTGCCAGCGATTGTTCCGTTTTCACAGGCGCGGCCTTCATTTGTTTATTTGTTCACTCGGTCGTTCGAAACTCTGTTGGCCGTCATGAGGCTTAGCGCCTCGGGTATACTGCAGGACTGGTTACTAATATCACCCAGTGTTTGTGTGTTCAGAGGTATTGACTGTGAAATGGAGTCTGCCGAAAAGCTGTCGCTTTTTTATGAGGACGATGGTGTCCAGGGCCGAGTTAGTTGGCATTTTGGCTGGCGCTGGGGATGCTTATGTTTCCAGTCATAACTGTGCCAGACGAATAAACTGGAAGTACACGCGCGCTACGGTAGATTTTTGATTTTCTTCTAAACCGTACCATTGTACCCTTAATCGACAATAAAAACGTGACGAAATTTCGTGCAAAAATGGCTCTGTAATGTAAATGTGAAGAAATATAAAATACTGAATAGTAAGAAAATAGACAGGGGACCAAAGGGGAGTGATTTCGGAAGCTTAATTTATTTCCAGAATAATATTCCGGCCCATGCTGTCGATATACAGATTACTAAATAGCACAATACCTCAAATTTTATAAAAATAGGAACGTATTGGACTTTTCACTAGTCATGATACAAGTGAAAAGCAATATAAAAACTAAGTTAACATATTTTTCTACTATACTAAGCGCGCTATCCTATTTAATAAAAATATTCTTCTATAATTTCGAAGCAATCGTGAAAAAAGAAATATTTTTAATAGTTGCACATTTTTACAGAAAAAAAGCGCAACTGGCACAGAAAAATAAACGATATCTCGAAATTGCTTTTAATACCAATACAGTTGCTGTGCTGTCGTAGCGAATATCTCGGATATGGTGATTTTTGTTAGCTTTCAGAATTTACTTTGTTTACTGTCAGACATGTTATTTTTTGGGGGAAATGATCAGAGATGTTTGGGCTGCATATTGGATGCCTTTCTGACTCACTGACAGCTTTAGTAATAAGTTATGATGCGCTTCTAGTGTGCAGCTGGTGATATTTATTACGTATTCCGTTAGTGGATGTATACAGGGTGGTCAGAAACAGCTTGAAAAGTTTGCAAGGGTGTTACAGGGTAGGATGTGCTGAGAAATAATTGTGAAGAAAAAATTCCATACATTTTGCCGTTGCCGAGTTAATTACCATTGAAGTTGGCACGCGCATATTCAATACAATTAGTGTCAGTTGTCATAGCGTACATGAAGCCCACGGGACTGCTCTGACTTTGATTCGATCCTTACTACCGCCTAATGTCCACTTTTTGTATCACGCTCTTGTCCGGTTTTCGAAAACCAAACGAAAGCAACTCTGGCCACACCGTATCTGGCTAGCCGCTTGAATTTTAGCGCGCAACAGCCTGACTGGCTAACTTCGAAGATAATTGAACACTGAATAAATTTCCAACTGCCAAGATCCCTAAAACCATTTATTCATATAGATTACCGGTTTCAGCGACTCTCTGTTACCATCTTTCGGTCTACGTTTACATCGTTACACAGACTTCTCCTTCATTACAGTATGTGTTGCTATAAATTTTGCGTCCATATTGGTATCGTGAGCTGTACTAGAAGTCGGTATGTCAATTTTAAAATAACAGTTATGAACACGTATGTTATTGCGCCGATTACAAGTGCTCACGTTCATCACAACTTCACTCTTTACAACACGTCAGTTGTAAAAGTTCCACTACAATCGCAAATAAGAATAACTGGAAGCCATCTTTCCTCTCTATGAGGCTACCGTGTCTGTTGGGTAATGGAGCAAATAGGTAAAGTCATTCGGAGGAACGGTATATCATCTTTCACAGACTGACCAACCATAGACCTCCTTCATTGTCTACACATAGTGATAGTTCATGATGTGATGTGCCAGAGTGTACGTGCGTGATATTGTAGGGGACGGAGTGGGAGGGGAAGGACGTCAATGAACCCCTAACCCGAAACGCCTCTTAAATGTGCGAAACTAGAAATATGCGGTTTCGTAGATCTCGTAATATTTTTACATCTCCAAATTAGCTGAAAAATTAAGTGAATAGTCAGTTATTTCATATTATATGCGTATGTAGTACTATACAGCGCTTATAAAGACTTCGTTGTTTACATTATTTAAAATGAACATCAAGCTTCTTGAGTATGAGCAGTCACTTAGTATCAGTCTTGAAATGACTGAATATTGTTAACACCAGTCATGATACTCATGAGTATAAATGAAAGATTACAGATAATGTAAGCGAATGAACCAAATAGCTAACTCAGTCCTAACAGGCCAGGGAACGCCCAACGGCCGGCCGCCGTGTCAACCTAAACCGATAGGCGTCGCTGGATGCGGTACGGAGAGGCATGTGGTCAGCACATCGCTCTCCCGGCCGTTGTCAGTTTTCGTGGCCGGAGCCGCTACTTCTTAATTAAGTAACTCCTCAATTAGCTCGACAGCGGCTGAGTGCACCCCGTTTGCCAACAGTGCTCTGCAGACCCGGACAGTCACCCAGCAAAGGGCTGCCCTAGCCCGACAGCACTTAACACCCGTGATCTGTCGGGCTTAGGGATCCCGTGTTACCACTGCGGCAAGGCCGATGGCAATCACATGCACTTCAAACATTACATCACAGTACTTTTGCTTAGTCGACGCACATCTTTGTACTACATTCCAGACAAACTGGTTGGCATTTGGTAGACTTATACGCCGTTCTCCTTTTCTTGGACGCAGGATACTTCATACATATCCTCCTCTTTTTCATATTATCACTTGGTATGCTCTTCACATGCTGTCATCAAATAAATTCTAAAAAATGGCTCTGAGCACTATGAGACTTAACTTCTGAGGTCATCAGTCCCCTAGAACTTAGAACTCCTTAAACCTAACTAACCTAAGGACATCACACACATCCATGCCCGAGGCAGGATTCGAACCTGCGACCGTAGCGGTCGTGCGGTTCCAGACTGTAGCGCCTAGAACCGCTCGGCCACTTCAGCCGGCATAATAAATTCTCCCACGGTTGAAATTCAGTAGGCACCTGTGCAAGAATTCGGTTTTTGTTGTTAGTCTAGACATTAATTCTTTCAAAGTGTTGTGTTATGGTGTTTTTCTTGTTCTAACAGTCCCAGAACGTTCCCATATGAAATTATTTTTGCCATAAAACTATTGTGTCTGCTGTGTGGAATTATCTGTGGTACAGGTCACAACAGGATCTTCTCCCAATAAAGAATTTTCTCCACTAATATCACACTTTTTTCATCTTGACCATCAGCTACCACAAAACCAGAATCATCCTCATAATAATCAAAACTATCGTCATCGCTGACATTTTCCTCTTCACCTGTACCACGTAATTGCTCTAGCACTAAAGCTTCAAAATTTGAATCATCTGCAAACGTCTTACTCCTCTTAGAAAGTCACTGCAAGATATAGTTGAAAATAACAATTTAACACATTAAAAATGTTATAAAATAAGAAAATTCGAAATAGCAATTGAAATTAAAATATGTAATAATTAGAAGTATATGGTGTACTTGACTTTCCTATTATTACACGTAATGCGAAACCTGCAGTAGTCCAAGCACCTTATTTCGTGCTCACCTCTAAATAATTAATATACTTTGTCCCTAGATTGATCAAGTCAAAGTGATTGCTGGATGTTGCTTTACACGCCGCATGTATGAAGACTAAGATAATGAGAAAGGAAGATCGTGGTGTTTTGCAGTGCTGTCACACTCGACGTTTGAAATGAACAGTGAATCTGAGAGACTGATGTTTCGGATTGAGTGTAAAATATCGTGTTTGAGGATAGACGAGCACACACGTTTGAAACAAAATCTGAAATCTGCGTTAGTGGAGCACAAAGACTGTAGTTTTCAAAAAATGCATGTGAAGGACAAAAAGTTCGGGTACCCGTAGAGATCACTAAGAATGAGTCTAACTTCAACAATGTTATCTGCTACAGGCTTTCGTGTTCACAATTTCCTGCCATCAAGGAAGTGCCTAACAAGTCGCAACGCGGAGGATTGCTAAACAAGACAATACCGTAAGAAAACGCGAGGAAAGACACCCTTTTATGTGAGAACGCGACAATGGCTTTCGACGGCGTTCAGTTACATGCTGGTATTGGTAAACACCTGAAGAAGATACCAGCACAGGGCTGAAACGTCGATTTCTTTAACGAATAGAAGAGAAAAATGACGTTACCTAATTTTACTTTCAATAAAAACGACCACGAACTTAGGCAAATTTTTATAACGTAATGGCAGAAGTCTTTCAGCAGTAGAAGAAAGATTTTATGGAGAGATGATTGAGGGTGTATTGTATGGCACTCAGATAAGCGTCTGTGGTCTGGAAGACGTCCGGCGAACGAAAGAAATGAAGAAAGGTTAGGTTTTAAGATATCGTCGACGACGAAATCGTTAAAGACGGAGCACAAGGTCGGAGGAGACAAAGATGCGGAAGGAAATCGGCCGTGTGCTTTAAAAATGAAACCTGCTAGAATTCGCCTTAGTCATTTTATGGAAACCATTGAAAACCTAAATTAAAATTGGTGGTCGAGGGTTTGAACTACGCTTTTCTCGAACGCGAGTGTATGTTAGATAAAGATATTTACCTGAAAGTGCAGTAGTGACTAGACTAAAATACGGCTGATGTAAAAAAGGTTAGATGTGTCTGGTTTTTAGGACAGTTTGGGATACGGTAACGGTGACGTTCGTTAAGAGGACTGAAATGAACAAGGTAGCAAGCGTCTGACGACACAAATGTCATTAGGCAACTACCTTCTGTGGGGCTCGACGAGCACAACAGACACTGTATATCCTGGAGGGAAAGCGCTTTGTTCGAGGAAGCCCTGCGGACTACGCTGCGTTCCGCCTCCACAGCTTCCCATAGCTAGCATGTTGCAGCACAACTTGTCCTGCAGCAAGTTACGATTCCCGCTGCCTCACAATGTTGGAGCTGCCATAATAGGGATGTTACAGAGTAGAGAGATCTCATATTTGTTGAGACGCACGTCTTTATTTTTGGTAAATCCGGAACTGAGGCGTAACTTTCACAGTAAAAGTAGCATCTTTACACCCCTTCGATTTTTCCGTAATTGTGGTTACAATAGAGGATAATTTTTGTAGAGATTACACCGGCTATCGGCTACGATATTTTTTATGATATCGCCCCGAAAGACACTTAAAATTATTCAGCAAATTATACAAAATCTTAATCTCGAATAGCGACGCGGATTTAAAGCTTATTTCTTTCCAAACGCGAGTTCTATGTCTTGACTATTGCCGCAACACTCTCAGTGCGTTCAGTATCCCCTCTCAGCCAATCGATAACGGCTGTGCTCATAATTACAAATTTACAGGAATTTTTTCATCAGTTACAGTCTCAGCTATCGAAATTTCCTTTGCTGATGACTAATACTCACCTGTTTCTTTATCAAATGCTATACCACAGCATATGACGTACACGAGACACACAGCTATGGATGAATTCTCATTTGCCGCTTGTGTGAACCGGCTTAGTGTGCATCAACACGCATTGAAGGTACGCACAAAGAAAAAGGAACGGAAGAAGATTATAATTTAATTGTTAGACTTTCAACGGCAGCATTTACGCAACCTAGCAGTTATCAAAATGTACGTATGTACTCAGCAATCCACTTGCTAGCAATATACTTTCTGTCCAATTATATTCGCGTACCGAACAAGGAAATAGTAATTATCTATAGTCTAATCTCACTTATTTTATTCTCATTATCCTTGCAACACATAGACGGTAGTGACACCAGGATAGTCGCACAGTGTTGCTCGCTTACATATTTTCTGAATTTACGCTGAAAGTCTCCGACTCCTTTTCTTTTTTTAATTAAATTGAATGTTTAAGACAAATGACTTCAGTGAAGTGCTGTGAAAATATTCCACTTTTATACAAAGTTTTAGCCCAAGAATAACTATTAACGCTATCTGACCACCGTTTAATAGAAGTATTCGGGGGTAGGAGATGATTGGAAAAGATGAGGAAAAGCTTGAACGAATATTTGAATTAATCCAAAATAACGATTACACCTTTTAACTTCCTGGAGTGATTCATAAGTGTGAGTGTGACCAACCTTGTAGGCACATCACGTGCTATGAGAATGAGCAACCGCACTTTGGAAGCATAACACCTAACAGCAAAAAAAACATGAAATATAACAGTCACATGGAATATAGTCCGAACAGCGTGGAGCGCTCAAGTCTTGCCAATACTGACTTGCCTTATGACTGTAAAGGCACGGGAAGACATCGAAATACTTCTGCTGATGGTAGCTCTTTTTTTTTACCAAAAGTTACACTCAAGGCAGAATGTGTGCAATAACTTGGTCTCATGCCAAATACTGTCGCGAGTAAATACGTGAGAGCACGTATGTACAGTTTAAAAATCACGCGAACTTCATTAGCTGTGGGAGAAAAATAAATGTAGAATGCTGTAGTGAAATTCTTTATTAGTAACTAGCTAAATGCGCAGTAACAAACAAAGAAATTACATTTGTCTCATGATAGACCACGTGGTGTACAATTTCACGGCACATGACAATCAGAACGAAATAAAACTCCATACATTCTAGAATACTTGGAGCAATATTAAAACAGTAGGAAGGTGACGAATTCCATTCTCTGATCCCATGAATAAACAGTTGAAATGTCGATCCTATTCCGCGAACAGAAATTCTCTCTGTCTGTCTGTCTCTCTCTCTCTCTCTCTCTCCCTCCCTCGCTCCCTCTCTCTCTCTCTCTCTCTCTCTTCAAACAAAGGAAATTAAATCTGGACACTATAGAAGGTGCATCTGCAGCCCTGTAAGCGTTGCAAACAAAATATCACGCCAAGTTGCGCTAGCGATGCCACGTTCTTGTAGCTTATAGCATGGGAATGCTCGTCGGAACGTAATCCCAATAAAATACAATAGAGCACCCACAAGCCAGCCCCGAAATGCGTGAAGTTCCAGCGCGCTCACCAGCAGAACAGCCAGCGCCGACTGCAGGAAAGAGAATACAGAAAGCGGAAACGCCTTTGTCTAGTGTTCAACTGCACGCCTTCGACTGAACTTTGCTGCAAAAGCACGTAATTGTTCAACCGACGGTACTTCCAAATATCGACTACAGATATACCTTTTTACTAAAAAAAGACTGTAGTGTAATTAACAGTTGAGAAACTGGATGCACAATGTCTCTGCAATAATTTAGCGATTCACAACTCGCGTTAAAACTAATAATTTGAAAGCCGACTTTCCGATGAATGCCTTTAAATCCAGCATGGCTTGGCGAAAACAACAGTGCCTTTTTTTACAACGATTCTCGTCTAAGTTCCCTGTGCACCTGCGTTACACCTTCACAGGGACATTTACGATATTGGGGGCTCATCTCTGAATTTTTTCGATGTCTACTGTCATAATTGTTATGTAAGAGCCCCAAAAGGTGGACCAGTATCCATACTTGTCTTTTATGCGAGTTTTAATGGTGTACTGCCGTTTTCTAGAACCCTTTTAAAAAAATCTAAGTCTTCCACCCATCTTCGCTATTACAGATTGATAATGTTCGTTATAAGGTGATTTGCAGCTTAATGTGGAGTCCGAAACACTGTTTATCTTAGCACATTCCTAAATAAAAATTATTGCCAGATATGAAACAGACAATAAATGACAGGAAAATCCTAGGATCGAATAATAATTGAATACTAGATCTTTGAACGTATATCGCCAAGCACGTAGCTACCGTTTCCCACGGTGTACAGGAGTCCAAATACGTAAAAGGTTAAGATGATGCAGTTCTTTCCCGTTTTTATGAATGTTAACAAACTGTTGGATTTAAAGATGGAATTCGCAGATCCAAAAAAGTACAGAATTATCGAGATAGTCGACAGGATTGTGGAGGGCATAGAGTGGTGGGGTTTCGTGTTCCGCTAAATCGGCCTGGAGTCCATTACACGCAGGAGGCGGCTACAAGGTACACGGGTTGCAGGGGCTGTATGGCGTGGACCATTTTTTTTTCGGGACGCGGGGAACGGGCTTCAGTCTCAAAGGGTAACGGTTGAACACATGAAAGACGTAGATCTAGCAACCATCGGCATAACAGTTGTAAATTGCCGTAGCTGTGTTGGGAAAGTTGGGAAAGTTTGCGTAGGACCTGATGGTGTTCCGAAAGGGTAGGCTAAATACAGTTGGCAGTGGCGTGTTTGTTTCTGTTAAAGTACTCGTAATTTATCTTGTGAAATTGAAGTATGGGTAGAAGTCGTTCTTGGGAACCAGAATAAAATAAAAATTGGATCTTTTTACCAACCTTCCAACACAGATGATACAATTACTGAAAGGTTCAAAGAAAACTTGAGTTTAATTTCAAACACATACCCGACTCATACAACTATAGTTGGCGGTGACTTTAATTTACCCCCGATATCTTGGCGAAAACAGATGTTTAAATCCGGAGCTACGCATAAAAGAAACATCAAAAATGGTGCTAAACGCATTCTTCGAAAATTATTGCTAGCAGTTAGTTCACGAGCCCACTCGAATAGTAAAAGGGTGTGAAAACACACTTGACCTCTTAGCAACAAATAATACTGAGCTACTAATGAGCAGCAATACGGATACAGGGATTAGTGAATACAGGGTTGTCGTAGCAAGTCTGAATACCGTAACTCCTAGATCCTCCAAAAATAAACGAAAAATGTTTCAATTCAAAAAAGCAGATATAAATTCGCTTGACGCAAAGCTGAGAGACATTTTTCCAAATTAACAGTGTAAGTTTTGACCAGATGTGGCTTGAATTCAAAGAAATAGTGTCGACAGCAACTGAGAGATTTATACCAAATAAATCAGCAAACGACCAAGCTAACCCCCATGGTACACAAAACTGTTGCAGAAACAATGAAAAAAGCATGCCAAATTTAAACGACCGCAAAATCACAAAGATTGGCGATCTTTAACAGATGCTCGATGTTTAACGCGGACTTCAATGCGAGATTCTTGTAATAGTTTATACAATGGAACCTTGTGTCGGAAACTGGCAGAAAATCAAAGAGATTCTGGTCGTATGTAAAGTATGGTAGCGGCAAGACACAATCAATGCCTTCTCTGTGCAATAGCTATGGAATCACTATCGATGACAATGCTGCTAACGCAAAGTTACTAAACACAGTGTTCGAAATTCCTTCACCAAAGAAGACAAAGTAAATATTTCCGAATTCGAATCAAGAACAGCTGCCAGCATGAGTAACTTAGAAGTAGATATCATCGGAGTGATGAGGAAACTTAAATCACTTAGTAAAAGCACGTCTTCCTGTCCAGACTATATACCAATTAGGTTCCTTTCAGAGTACGCTGATGTAATAGCTCCGTACTTAATAAGCATGTACAGCCGCTCGCTCGACGAAAGATCCGTACCCAAAGACTGGAAAGTTGCACAGGTCACACGAGTGTTCAAGAAAGGCAATAGGAGTAATCCACTAAACTACAGGCCTATATGCAACAGAATTTTGGAACATATATTGTTTAGAACACATTTGGAACACATCGTTCTTGTGAATGACATCTAGCTTTTTACTTACACGAAGTGCTGAGTGCTATCGAAAAGGGATTTCAAATTGATTTCATATTTCTAGACTTCCAAAAGGCTTTTGACACCGTACCTCACAAGCGGCTTGTAATCAATATCGTCTCAGTTATGCACCATCTGCACCATCTGCACGAACAGTTCGACGACGTTTGCAGCAGCATGGACTATTATCTCGGAGACCATGGTTGCAGTTACCCTTGACGCTGCATCACAGAGAGGAGCGCCTGCGATGGTGTACTCAACGACGAACCTGGGTGCACGAATGGCAAAACGTCATTTCTTCGGATGAATCCAGGTTCTGTTTTCAGCAACATGATGGTCGCATTCGTATTTGGCAACATCGCGGTGAATGCACATTGGAAGCGTGTATTCTTCATTGCCATACTGGCGTATCAGCCGGCGTGATGGTATAGGGTGCCATTGGTTTCACGTGTCGGTCACCTCTTGTTCGCATTGACGGCACTTTGAACAGTGACGTTACATTTCAGATGTGTTAACGACCCGTGGCTCTACCCTTCATTCGATCCCTGCGAAACCCTACATTTCAGCAGGATAATGCACGACCGCATGTTGCAGGTCCTGTACGGGCCTTTCTGGATACAGAAAAAGTTCGACTGCTGCCCCGGCCAGCACATTCTCCAGATCTCTCACCAATTGAAAACGTCTGGTCAATGGTGGCCGAGCAACTGGCTCGTCACAGTACGCCAGTCACTACTCTTGATGAACAGTGGTATCGTGTTGAAGCTGCATGGGCAGCTGTACATGTACACGCCATCCGAGCTCTGTTTGACTCAATGCCCAGGCGTATCAAGGCCGTTTTTACGGCCAGAGGTGGTTGTTCTGGGTACTGATTTCTCAGGATCTATGCAGCCAAATTGCGTGAAAATGTAATCACATGTCACTTCTAGTATAATATATCTGTCCAATGAAAACCCGTTTATCATCTGCATTTCTTCTTGGTGTAGCAATTTTAATGGCCAGTAGTGTAAAAACCTTGCGCGTCGTTAATGGAGGACACATATAACATTGCGGGTTGCATAAAACGGCATCGGTAGGCGCATCTGAATCATCCTGCATACTCAACAAATTTATCTAGGTTGATTCCACATTTTTTGATTCTCAGGCGCTACAAGCAAAGGTTTTATTGTGACAGTGTCCACACATTTTCGGAGGTGGTTCATGGATATTTTCTAAGTATTTTGCTCCAAGGCACATGTGGTCTCCCGGTGCTCGTTGCAGAGCAATAATGTAATTACTATTTATTTGGTTTTTTAGTGTAATTACCTTTGTTTCTGTTAACATACGTTAACAACAGTAAAAATGCACATAATATTCCCGTATGTTCCATCCTAACGCGGAAGGATCCTGTTTCTCGCATTACCAATGTAGAGACGCAAAGGTACTGTGATGTGATTGCTATCGCTGCGGGATCAGCTCAGCATATTGTCGTTGTGTCGCCCTGTAATTGCATTCAGTGAACCCATGCAGGACGTACATTACGGTCAACTTTTCGTCTATAAACGTATCCACACTGCTGTGTGTCACTGTTAACGAACAACTAAAACTACTGTAAAAATAAATTCGAGGTAGAACCGAACAGTACTGAATACAAGCTTGAGGGCGAAGAGTAAAATGGGCATTGCTGTTGGTAAAAGCAGTGCTGTCAGGGAACGGAACGAGGTAATTTTCAAAAAAGGCGCGCAGCATATATCGTTAACATGTGCACTTTTATGAAGATATTTGCAGTGTAATACAGGCACAAAGATAAATGCGGATAAGAAATCAAACGAAATGCAGCTGCTCAGTAACGAGCCACTGGAGAGCACTGGTACCTCATTGCAAAGTACAAAGTACTGAACAACATCAGAATGTTTTTTCGGTGGAGCTGGTGTTGACGCTGTATACCCAAGCAGTGATCACTCGAGAGGTGGACTGATTTCAGTATTACGTATTATACATTACAGAAGCGCGTAGCGAGTTATTCGTAAGACGCGTGGGAAGAGCCGCAGGATTTAGATCGTATCCGGCCGACGTGGCGAGTCGCCAGCGGCGGCCACTTCTGTTCCGCACCCACGCGCCAAGCGCGGCCGTAAATTGAATTGAATCTCAAATGGTGGTCTTGACGGACAGCGTGGCAGCCCCTCTGCCTGACGCCGAACGCCTGCTGTAGCCGCTAGGACTCGCTGGGACGCTGTGTATACACACGGCACCCGGACGTGCACGTAAAGCGCCCGGCGTAACCACAAATAAGCTCCGAGTGTGCACAACTGCAGTCAATCAATATTGCACACGGCTTTTCAGTGAGAATGAATGGATGAGGAGAACTCCCGCATTTGAACTGACTGTTTAAGACACGAAAAATTGTAATATGGCTCTTTTACGTTTTTATTACCATTGTCTTATTTTTAAAATGTTAGACAAATAAATTTTTTTAACTCCTACTTGTGGCGACACATTACATTACGTGTATGTTAAATAATATATGGAAGACTTTTTTTGTAATCCGCCTGTATGCAACTATCAAGCTCTGTACAAGTCGATTTTATGCATTCTCCTGAAATTATTAGTCACAGCTGATACAAAATATTTGTGTGTGAGCTACATTTTTGAATCAGCCGGTTTCATGACCGTTACTTATCGATCTCAATTTGTTCTGAAGGGCAGTCAAACGAAAACGAGACAGATGGAAAAAAGTAAGTAAGCTTTTCGAGAGGGTGTTAAATTTGCCTGTGGTGCTCCACCGTGTGGCTCGATTTTAGGTCCCGAAGTACGTTGAGAAAAGTATTGGCCCGTGGCAGTTCTCGTTCTCGCGACCTGGTTGACACTGAACAACACGAAAGAGACGAATTGCGCTTCACACATTTAAAAGCATGCAAAGTTAACTGAAAACACGAAATATATTCCAACAAGTCATTTTAGAACATGTTTACATCACCCCTTCTCATCCACAGCTCCACAGTTTCTTAATACGAATTGTAAGTGATGTACCTAACACGTTTGATTGAAATTTATTCAGGTGTCCATAAGTTATGCTTCAATGCTTATCATCCCCACCCTAGGGGATGTACATTGGTCTTAATCACACAGTGCTTCGTTCCAGATATTAAGTAACCAGTGAACCCCCGATTCTTTGAAGAATCTAACTCCGCGTAAAAGCAACTTCAAACTTTTGATTACTTTCCAAAAGCGTTAATGTGTTAAAAATTGATGATAAGCTTGTAAGCGAGAAAAAGTTAGAACAGATTTTAAATTCTATTTAAAATTGTTTAGAAGTCGCTACATGCTCCCGTTACCAAACACAGAATGGCCATAGTCCGGGTAATTTGCGCACCGTTTTAAGGAAACCCAATTATAGCGCATCTCAGCGTTTATGACGTCATATCGTCTGAACTATATATCGTACAATGATGTAATTTTGCGGGTGCATTCTAGGGTATCTCTGGATACTAGCTGCCAAATATGTTGCGAATAGAGTTAGTAGTGAAGAAGTAACAAATTAAAACATCGTGCATGATGTGGTAGTTTATCGCGTATCTCAATTTTTAACAAGTAATATGTACTGAAATATGTGTCTCACAGTGATATAACTTAGCAGGTAAATTTATATTGCTACTATGTGCAAAATAAATTGCGAACAGAGTTAGTAGTAAAGAAGTAATAAATTCAAACGTCATCCTGATGGGGTAATTTTACTGCGCGAACAGCGCAACTGTAGTACGCTATGAACTTTATTCCTTTTCATCGTTTTGTGGGTGGTGTCAGCAGAAAAAGTTTCGTGAAGGTTTGAAATTGTGTGAAGTTTGTTGTAAGTCGACAACCGCTTTTATTCTCAAATACCGGGCGAACGTAGGTTTTATATTTGAGCGAGATGCATTACACTTCTTTTTCACACCTATTCCCCCCCCCCCCCCCCCTACAGTGCCTCTTTACAAACAGTAAGTAATGTGTGTACCAAGTTTGGTTGAAGTCGATAGTTACGTTGCACACAGCAATGTGACACGCAACTGTTCGGAGCCCTCTAGCGGCATAGAGACATGTAGAGTAAAGATGTAGACTGTTAATAACGTTTATTTTATCTAAAAATTCTTAAGAGTTTTCACATAAAAAATTCGGAGACATTCTTTTTCAGCACGCCATCGTATATCTGGTCTGCACCATACGAAGGATTTGAAATGAACAGTTACTGATATAATATAAATGAGTTGCTGAGATTCTATTCTGATTTATACATACATTTTTTATCTTGTATAAGACTTACAAGAATGTTCTTTAATCGATAAAAAAGATTATTCATTAAAGAAAACTGGTTCAGAACAATTTTCCCCTCATTACGTACACATGTTTACTATTTATTCACACTGTATGCACATTGATTACTTCTCCCTCTATTTTGCACTCGCTGGACGGACCACTAGTTTGAAACATCACCTGCTCTGTTAACGCAAGTCAGCAGTCCACCATAATATACCGAGTACTTTCCACAGTTATAAGAAATACGTAATCTCGTAAGGTGCTTGAATTCTTACTCTGTACAAAAATACTTTGCTTGCTAGCAGAAAGTGAAATGTGATGGTGGTGGTTAGTGTTTAACGTCCCGTCGACAACGAGTTCATTAGAGACGGAACGCAAGCTCGGGTTAGGGAAGGATTGGGAAGGAAATCGGCCGTGCCCTTTCAAAGGAACCATCCCGGCATTTGCCTGAAACGATTTAGGGAAATCACGGAAAACCTAAATCAGGATGGCTGGAGACGGGATTGAACCGTCGTCCTCCCAAATGCGAGTCCAGTGTGCTAACCACTGCGCCACCTCGCTCGGTGAAATGTGATGTAACCTTTTTGTGGAGTTGATAAATAGTAATTACCCATTTACGCTGTGCAATATTGTAATATGTAACATCGTGTGATGACACACACACACACACACACACACACACACACACACACACAGAGGTGGAGAGGGGGAGAGAGGGAGAGAGAGAGAGGGGGGAGAGAGAGAGGGGGGGGGGGCAGGGAGAGAGAGAGAGAGAGAGAGATAGAGATAGAGAGAGAGAGAGAGAGAGAGAGAGAGAGAAAGAGAGAGACCCGTCGACGTCACGCAAGGACAGATGCCATCGAGAGAGTGGCCTATGAGAGTACAGATGGGAACAGAACATGAATGACCAAGGGAAATGTGTACAACATTCCCATCCTTTCCAGAAATAGGGCGGCTGTCTATGATATACTGATTTCCGATTAACTTATCAAAATGCAATTAGATTTTTCTATAATATATCGACTGTTTTCAAAGATTGACAGTTGTCTGTAAATGTAAAGATAATTTTTTGTAAATAATGGATAATGACATTGAACGTCTATACCTATTTTCCGCACGCCACTGTGCAGCGCATGGCGGTGGTACGTATTATTAGTATCAGCCACATTCTGTTCTATTCCACTTACATAGAGAGTGAGGAGAAGAATGACTGACTATATAACACAGTATGTGCTCTAATTTCTGTTGTGTTCTCATGATCCCTACGTAGGGTACAAAATGGAAGTGGCTGAATTGTCGGAGTCTTCTGCGAGTAATGTTTCTATAAATTTATCCAA
Organism: Schistocerca nitens; assembly: GCF_023898315.1. Taxonomy (NCBI): domain Eukaryota; kingdom Metazoa; phylum Arthropoda; class Insecta; order Orthoptera; family Acrididae; genus Schistocerca; species Schistocerca nitens. Next base: position 924,062,002 of record NC_064616.1, read on the forward strand.
CCGGTCTATGGGAGAACTACGTAGCCTCCCTTACAAAACTTACTACCTCTTTGCTTCGCTACATCAGATTTGTATGCACTGTATTAAGTTGTTACGAACATGTCTCTGATTTCGTTCTATTTCATAAGGACTGTTAAACGCTGGAGCAGTGCTTTAGGTTTGGTTGCACCAGAGATTTGTATGTGGTTTCTTTTTCAGATGCACTGCAGTGTCTCTCCCAACGATCTTAAGCCTTCGAGTCGCCTTCCCTATATCCGACATCATGACGTTGTTCAGCTGGATACTACCCCAAGTATTCATGCACCCTGATATATACCCCCAAACGGGAAACATGATTTATGTATAACGCGATCTGACTTTTAGCTACTAATGAGGAGACGGCAAAGCTTCCACATTGCGCAACAATGAGGGATACTTGCTTGGTCGTAATACCATTTGAAACGGAGTCGATTGTAGAAACTAAACTCACCGATCACCGCCCCATAAGCTGAGAACATGATACTTATTAATGCAAGTTTTCTATTGTAAATTTATCGTCTCCAGCGTCGGATGATTGCTGAGTGCTGTATCAGCATCAAAATTAGCTAACCTGTTAAAAATCACAAAAAAAGATAAAAATTCAAAGAGGACAGACAGGTGCAGTGCAACTCTTAAGCAAAGTGCAGTGTATGTTCAACTGGTATTTCATGCCATGGGAGACAAAATAAAACTAAATCCTTTGTAAGTGACAAAAAAATTAAATTTACAGTGCAGCCCTAAAGGCTGTGAGTAGACGTAAGAAATGGACTATCTTTAAATTCATCCAGTACAGTACCTTAGAACCATGCAACAAAACTAACATTCTGCAGTACATAAAACAACGTTTAAAGTTGAAGGGTCTGCCTATATAAGTTACTTCTCTATTAGTAAAATAGATTCGCATCACGGCATGTTATGAAGCAAATACGAGGGTCAACAAACAGCCACATTGAGCACGCAAAATTTCCAGGTAAATAGCAACGCAGAATAGTGACGACTTTGTCAGAACATACTACACAGCATTATGAAGCTCATTCGTAGGAAACCAACTGCAATGCGCCTGGCTGTCTGCATATTACCATTAACATCTACGTGTGCTGGTCAAAGGCTCCCATCTTACACGCGAACCAAATGTCTGACTTGCTACTTCTTACCGCGTGCCACTCGGGCAGAGACGAGACCAGAAATAATCAATACTTCGTGCTTCAAACAAAATGCTGTTACCCACCCAATATGCAGCTTGCGTTCCGATTGGCTGACTGTGCAGAAAGTCTTAACCCTTTGAGTACTAGTGGTTTCTGCACGAAACCACCACTTCATTAATTTTTTAACTGCTCCAGTGCCTTTCGCGTAACACCACTAATGTTACTCCAAGACAGAAACATCTAGTGGTACACTGAGGTACTTCTACGAATGTAGGGCATTGTGGCGATCACTAAACAGCGATCAAAGCCACAGTCGGCGCGGAGATTGAGCCACACACTTTCAAATATATGTCATGAAATGATGGCTGGTTGAGAACTGTATGCTCAGTGCTTCCAAAGAGAAACGGTAACTTTAGAACAACTGATTGCTTACTTTTTGCCATTTTCTTCTTGTATTCGTTGCTCATTATTATCATAAAAGTCAGTTTTGTGAAAATTTTTGAAATTAATATTTTTTATAATGCTGAACTCAGAAGGGTTAAGGGTTACTGTAAGAGATGCCAGCATTTGACAAATATGTATCGCTTGAGCGGACAAGTCGAAGCACGGATCGACTTTCTTCTATCAAGAAATGACTAACATCATGCGCGTTGCATACCTACGATGTATGAAAACGCATTCGTAATGAAAAGACCACCTTTCAGTTTAAACAATGTGACAAGCTTCACTAATTCATCAGTGATATAATAACATAATGCCATCGCGTTCTTTCTATTTGTATTGGGCATTATCATGCATTTGTCGACATTTAAAGAGTGGGGACACTGCCCAATTAGTTTTCTGTTTCCTTACGATCCTCAAGCGACGATAATTTTTTGTAAACAATAGCAGAGTCACGGAAAAATGTAACAGTGCTGTTGACCTAATCGTTTATGTAAATTAAGAACATTAGTGGTCCTCTTTACGCTTCTTTGCTACACACCGGCTGTAAATTTCATTTCTGCTGAACATTCGCTGCCCTGTTTGCCGCATTGTGTTGAATTATAGTTCGATTAAAATTACTTGATAGCTGGCGTTTGTCGCTTGCCGTTACAGTGCTGCCACATCGGCTGCCGGCTACCGTTCAGTTACAGGCGACACACAAACACTGCGGGTCACTTTACAAACGCTGTCAGTGTGTAAAGCGGAGCAATGTTGAAAGTGGCCGCCGCAAGGTGTGTCGGAAATGCGAGGTGCTTTGTCGAAAGCTGATTCTGAGTGACCAATGACTGAACTGCGACAGACGACGCGTTTTGTAGCCCTCATCTCCTAAGCTAACCACAACATAGTGATGCGCAGTGTATCCCAGAGAACGGCCGTCATCTGTCTGTGGCAAAACTAAAGTTACGATCGCTTTGTTCAAAAAATGGTTCAAATGGCTCTGAGCACTATGGGACTTAACATCTGTGGTCATCAGTCCCCTAGAACTTAGAACTACTTAAACCTAAATAACCTAAGGACATCACACACATCCATGCCCGAGGCAGGATTCGAACCTGCGACCGTAGCAGTCCCGCGGTTCCGGACTGAGCGCCTAGAACCACTAGACCACCGCGGCCGGCTCGCTTTGTTCACGGCTATTGAAGCTAACCTCTACGATCAAACTTAACACAGAAAAAATTCAATTTCAGCGCTAAAAACGAACTGTAATTTCTCGATATGATTGGTTACCTGAAACTATCCTTACACTGGCTACACGACCGATGAGCGGCCCTCATTGGCACTAGGTTGCCGATTGTAGGTGACACAGCAGATTCCAAACGAAAAAATAATGACAGGAAGAAGAGTAAATGAAAAAGTCAATATGCTGATGAAAATGATGCTGCAAAGGTTTATAAATAAAAAAAAACATTTGAACCAATTAAGTAAATAAAAATAATCAAACTATTTTGATTAGATTTAAAAATAAAAATCCGAACCTAAGATCTTCTACACGTCAGATTTATGCTCTAACTACTGAGCTTTGCCAGTACACTGTGGTAAGCAGTTATATTTATGACTGGAGTGACCCAGTCACGTCCATGAATTGCAGCCCTAAAAAGTTCAGCTTCACACGATGTCGTGTGTGTGTGTGTGTGTGTGTGTGTGTGTGTGTGTGTTTGATGTGGTTGTCATGTATGATAAAATAAGAAATACAACTGCGAGACCCATGATTCGGGATCCAAACACATCACGAAAGACTGCCGGACAAGGAATTGGAAGTGAACTAACCAGTTATTGTGGCATTTTCGCAACGGTGAACAGATCCGGAGTGCTGTACAGAAATTCTTCAACTCAGTCTCTAAAGATACTCCGGTGCAGTACCAACTGCCTTTCAGAAATCTACTGTATGAATAATTTCGTGGGCGAGAAAACCGAGCTGTGCCACACCAGTGTTTTTTCCTGGACCAATGCTCTTTCCTTAACAAATGAGCTTGTATTTCTCCAGCGCTTAGAATATGCTCTATGAACCTGCTGCAGGCGAACGTTAAGAATATTGTCCGGCAAATCTATTCATTGATTATATAAGCATTTACAAACGCGCATGGTCTGCAGTCTTCTCCAGCTACACAGGTGTTTTGGTTACTCACAATATGCTTCTACGGCCGATATTTGAATACTGCACTGTTGTATGAAATGTTTCAAATACACAAAGGGCAGCGTAGATAGTCACATTCGTAGAAGAACGTAATAGAGGTGATAAAAATCGGAATAGACAGATACATGAAGAAGCATGTCTGATACGTCGTAGCAACTTTTTTTTATGAAGTTTAATGAACCGATATCGACGGTGGAGACCATGGTTGTTCTTTAGCCCTCCTCACCCCACATACTGACTGAAACATTGCTTGACTTCGTCCTTCGCGCTGTAGCGTTGGGCGAAATCTCGTGGGAGACCGAGACTGGGAATCATGGACTCTTGGCGCTGTAGAGTGAGACAAATCATGGGGCGCTTTACAACGCTGATCAGCCAGGAATGTGGTGAACCTGGACAAATTTCTGTAATACCTTACTTTTAAATCAGTCTTAGTAAAGGGTTATCAGACCGGTTTTAATCCGTGAAATAAGATTAAAACACTCATTGCTCCTGCACAAATCAAATAAGCGCTGCAGCCATCTAATTACTCTGACTACTGGACTGGAAAATGGGCAGTAGTGAGAGTCAACACAGCGGTTCAAACAGGTGTCTAACAGAAAACAGGATGGCAGTTCAAAGTTCTAAAGTTACACGAAAACGAATGCAGTTAATTGTCTGTAATTAAATCCGCTAATTCCGTCTCTTCAGTGAAATCTCCTCCACACAGTTAACTGCTTTACTGTCTAACACGAGACCTTCGTAGACTACTAACGTAACCACGCATTAAGCTGCAGTACACGTCTCCACAGTCGGAAAGGAACTTATTATATTTCTACACCCGCACTCATGGACGTATTTGCGACTTCTTTTAATTTTTTTCTACTGAGAAAACAAATTTGCCGATAAATGTACATCATGATTTCAGAAACCAGTCAGACTATCTAACAGTATCTTCATTTCAGAGGATCCACGACCCGCCCCCTACACTTGTGACGACTATCGACCGACACCTAGATTCTACGAGCTACAAGCAACTTGCTGCTTCGTGGCAGCACTTCTCGCAAAATTACTTCCAATTTTATGTTACTGGGGAATATCTGTCGCCTCTGGAAAGACTATAAATCTTTGGCGAGCGTAGGGGGCTCCAGTGGCACGTGTGTTAGGTAAACTAAGCTATCGCCTCCATATTCGAGGCTAAAGCGATCACCCCTGAGGCCTTAAACATCTCCACTAGACGTCAGTTCTTGCCTCACTGACAGCTAAGATCGCAGTCTCTATCAGAATTTACTCAAAACAACGTAAAAGCTATACCCCCGTTAAGATAAAATCCGATCATTGCTCCTCCATTATACTCTTCTCTACAGGCTCAGAAATGATATGTTACAGAAAAAGTATCGTAGTACGAAGATGAGACTAGACTATTGACAGTACGTCATAAATGCAAGTAAACTGTCGTTCCTTCTGTTCTATATGCAGGAATGTAACAGCAAGAAACCTGCATATCTCGCGGAACGGGAAGTACATTGTACCACATAATTTGTGCCCACTTACGGAATATCGATGTAGGAACTGTAGACAGGATTTCTGTACAGACACTCAACTTCTCTGGTTAAGGGGCTCCGCAAAGGCTAAAAATCATGAAAAGTTCAATTTTTACTTTTTTGCGTTTTCTGAATCTGCAGACTATTACCTTTTAATAGATATATAATTTATTCAATTCCGAAGACTAAAACTATTTTTAAATTTTTTTTGAAATGTGTTCTACATGGGCGTGACCCACTGTGGCGCTGTTAAACTGCTGTCAAATGGTGTTATTATTAACGTCCGTGTTCATCGGGTACATTTTAGTGATGTGAGATAAAGTATAAAACCTATTTTCAGAGACTTAGCAGCACCTGAACTGTTGAAAAAGTGTATTCACGGAAAAACTCAAAACCCCAATGAAAGTGTAAACAGTGTTATATGGTCGAGAATCCCCAAGACTGTATTTGGGGAATAGAAACACTTCACTTTGGTGTGTATGATGCTGTTGCGACTTTCAATGATGGCAACATTGTAAGGTGCAAGGTATTTAGAAATATGGGAATGAAGATAGGTTCTAACATGGTACGAGCGATGTTTGCTTTAGACAAGGAACGCCTTCGGGCTGCAGACAGGGCTGTAAAGAGTCTAGAAATACAAGCAAGAGGAAACAGGAGGAGGAACAAGAGGAAGCTGGAGGAGGAGTTTGCAGAGGATGAAGATAATCCATCCTATGGACCTGGAATGCACTAAAAATTAATCCAATCTTTGTCGCTCGATTCCCAAAACTTTTATTTTCTCATACTAATTACATGTTTTCTAAGGATCTTCCAAACATATTTGTTTCAAACTTTCAGTAAATGTTACGCAGTACCTTCTGCATAATTTAACACAGCCTTTTTCCAAAAAACTGTATATTTTTGAATATATAAATAAAAAATTGCAAAAAAATGTTGTGAATTTTCATTACAATTGAAAAAAAATCATCTTTAATAACTGAACTAAAATTTTGTAAAATCCCTGTGTTAAGTTGTAGCCCATATTCCAATAAATAATCTGTAAAAAGTTCAACTTCCTACCTCAAATACTTTGTGAGGAAAGATGTAATTTATAAGCGTTATTTTAACATTGCAAGTATAGGGCGTTCCGGAGCCCCTTAATGTCAGCTATGTTGAATAGAGGCTAAGAATCTTCCTTGACAAATATTTTATCGCTTTTCTGTTCTTTCCCAAAATCTGAGTGAATTCGTAATTCACAGTAAACACTCTATTGACCAGAAACTAAATTCTAGAGAGAACAAGGACTATAGTGTGTACAAAAGGAGGCGTTCTATTTCGTCCTGCTGTCGCTGAGGTAGGTCCTTTTTCCTACGACTACCGAATAAATGCGATCATCAGCCAATAGTTTCTTTTCAAATGTATATCCCGGACTAAATGACCAGTTATTCTAGTGTTCTTCCTTTCGTGAATAATGAGACGGTGAAGCTATGAAAGCTATCGCACTTTATACAGATATTTATCAACATAGTATACTCTTATGGTATTTCATTGCATTCTTCATCGAAATGCAAGCCAAAAGTGGTTGTCTGGTATAATATTAAAATTGAAACAATGTAGTTGCTCACCACAAAAGCGGAAAATAATTATCACCACTTGCCACACGGATTTGTTAACATTGTGGGCGGCACACAGCAGATATTTTAACTCCACCCAATTTTAACTCAGTCAATGAGAAATGTCAGCTATCTTTATTGCATCAAAATATTCGAGGACTGAGAAATAAAATTAATGAATTAACTATCTGCATAGATGAATTAGAGTCTTCAAACCCAGCTGACATAATCTGCCTCTCTGAACATCATGTGACCACTGGTATAGAACTTTTAAGTGTTACAGGGTTTAGGTTAGCATCTCACTTTTGTAGATCAGAAATGGAGAAAGGAGGAGTTGCCACATTCATCAGGAACTGTCATAAATTTAAGAACATAGACATTCATAAATTTTGCCTAGAACAGCATATGGAAGCATGTGCAACAGAATTAGAATTTCACAAAAAATCCTTCATAATATTAAGTGTATATCGAGCACCTGCAGGTAACTTTAATCTGTTTGTCAACCACCTTGAAGCTGTACTGGCCCATTTAACAACCAAAAACAAAGAAATAGTGGTTGCTGGTGATTTCAATGTAGATTTCTTTAAAGACTCTCCCAATAAGAACTTGTTTGAGTTAGTAACACTATCATTCAACTTAATTCCCACAGTGAAGTTCCCCACTAGGATAGCCACTTGCTCACAAACAGCCATTGATAATATCTTTATAGAAAAGTCCAATGAACAAAATTATATTACAAAACCAATAGTCAATGGCATCTCAGACCATGACATGCAGTTCCTTCTGTTAAATGTTAATACTGAACAGGATATAAAATCTGTTAAATCTGAGCTCAAAAGGGTAATCAGTAAGCCAAAAATTGATTATTTTAGGACACTCCTCAGAGACATTCACTGGACTGATGTTTACAGCGTTCATGGCATGAATGAAAAATATAACATTTTTGCTAATAAAGTGCTTTCCTTATTCGAACACTGCTTTCCCCCAAAACTTACCAGGGTTAGAGCAAAGTCTACAAAGAAGCCATGGATTACTCGAGGAATAGGGGTATCTTGTAAAACAAAAAGAAAACTGTATCTGTCACTCCAAAACATTTCCAATGTTGATACTATAGCACATTATAAGAAATACTGCAAAATATTAAAGACTGTAATACGGATGTCAAAGCAAATATATTACAAGGAAAAGATAGTCATATCAGATAACAAAATAAAGACAATATGGGATATAGTGAAGGAGGAGACCGGTAGAACCAGACATGAAGAGGAACAAATAGCATTAAGAGTAAATGATACATTGGTGACAGATGTGTATAGTGTTGCAGAAATTTTTAACAAACATTTTATAACTGTTACTGAAAAGATGGGGTTGTCAGGTTCGGTAGATGCTGCTATGGATTACCTTAGACCAGACATTTCAAGTAACTTCCTTAATATGAATTTGACCCTCACTACCCCAACAGAAATAATGTCCATCATAAAATCTTTAAAATCAAAAACATCTAGTGGGTATTATGAAATATCAACAAAGTTAATTAAAGAATGTGATTCTGAGCTAAGTAGCATATTAAGCTATCTATGTAACCAGTCGTTTATTAGTGGAATATTTCCTGAATGGCTGAAATATGCTGAAGTTAAGCCACTGTTTAAGAAGGGAGATAAAGAAATAGCATCAAATTTCCGTCCAATTTCACTGTTGCCAGCATTCTCAAAAATTTTCGAAAAAGTAATGTACAGTCGTCTTTATAACCATCTTATCTCAAATAACATACTGTCAAAGTCACAGTTTGGATTTCTAAAAGGTTCTGATATTGAGAAAGCTATCTACACTTACAGTGAAAATGTGCTTAATTCATTAGACAAAAAATTGCAGGCAACTGGTATATTTTGTGATCTGTCAAAGGCATTTGACTGTGTAAATCACAATATCCTTTTAAGTAAACTAGAATATTATAGCATAACAGGAAATGCTGCAAAATGGTTCAAATCTTATATCTCTGGCAGGAAACAAAGGGTGTTATTAGGAAAGAGATATGTATCAAGCTATCAGGCCTCATCCAACTGGGAACTAATTACATGTGGGGTCCCACAAGGTTCCATTTTGGGGCCCTTACTTTTTCTTGTATATATCAATGACCTTTCATCAGTAACATTACCAGATGCCAAGTTTGTTTTGTTTGCCGATGATACAAACATTGCAATAAATAGCAAGTCAAATGTAGTCTTAGAAAGATCAGCCAATAAAATATTTGTGGACATTAATCACTGGTTCCTAGCCAATTCTTTGTCACTAAACTTTGAAAAAACACACTACATGCAGTTCAGAACTTGTAAGGGGTGTCCCAAGAGTATATGTCTAACATACGATGACAAGAAGATAGAAGAAGTGGACAGTGTTAAATTCTTGGGATTACAGCTTGATAATAAATTCAACTGGGAGGAGCACACCACAGAACTGCTGAAGCGTCTTAACAAATCTCTGTTTGCAATGCGAATTTTGTCAGACATAGGGGATATAAAAATGAAAAAGATGGCATACTATGCTTACTTTCATTCCATAATGTCATATGGGATTATTTTTTGGGGTAATTCATCAAGCCAAGCTAAAGTTTTCCGGGCACAAAAACGTGCAGTGAGAGTTATATGTGGTGTGAACTCAAGAACATCCTGCAGAAGCATGTTTAGGGAACTAGGGATACTAACTACTGCTTCCCAATATATTTATTCCTTAATGAAATTTGTCATTAAAAATATATCACTTTTTCAAACCAACAGCTCAATTCATGGAATCAATACTAGAAATAAGAATAATCTTCACAAGGATTTAAAGTCACTTAGTCTTGTACAAAAAGGTGTGCATTATTCAGGAACACACATTTTCAATAACTTGCCAGCAGCCATAAAAAGCTTAACAACCAATGAAATTCAGTTTAAGAGAAGCCTAAAGGATTTATTGGTGGCCAACTCCTTCTACTCCATTGATGAATTTCTTAGTAAAACCAACTGATTTGTATATAAGTACAACATAACTTCTGCACCATTTCAGTGCAGTAATGTGTTCATTGTAAATAAGTATTACAGTAGTTGTATTACCTTATAAATAAATAAAAAACTTTTTTATTTTAAATTCAGTGCATTAGTATTTGTAAAATGACTCTTAGTGTTCATTAAAAAATGACGATCATTCCACTTGGGACCTGTGGAATGGTACATTAGCTTATTTGTTTTAGTTGTAAATATTTGTCATGTATTGTTGTTTTTCTGACATGTTCCACATCCTGGAGAACCTCCTCACTACGGATCAATTGGAATGAAAGTAAATCTAATCTAAAAAAACACTGATAGTTATTTCTGCGGAGCCTAAGCGATCCAGTGTGGTGTCACAGCCAGACACCACACGTGCTAGGTGGTAGCTTAAATCGGCCGCTGTCCTGTAGTACATGTCGGACCCGCGTGTCGCCACTGTGTGATCGCAAACCTAGCGCCACCACAAGGCAGGTCTCGAGAGACTGACTCGAACTCAGCCCAGTTGTACGGACGACAGAGCTAGCGACTAGACGTACTAAGCCTTTCTCTCTCATTAGCCGAGAAACAGAATAGCCTTCAGCTAAGTTAATGGCTACGAACTAGCAAGGCGCCATTAGCCTTACAGTGATTGTAATTAGAGTCTCACTTGTGTTCACCATAGAGATGTACAAGAAGACATTAAAGATAAGTATATGAGAAGCTCCGTTCTTTTCTTCATAGCATTAATTACGTATCCTGTTCCAGTACTTCACGCCCGTCTGCGTTAGTCTCGCGTGCCCTTTAAGCCACCTCTATTTACAAGGTGTTGGCCCAGCTGCCGACACATCATCCAGGATGGTGTACAGTCCTCGCGATTTCACTTCTTCATTGTACCGAAAACATGAGTTTAGTTGCGGACTGGCTGTGACGTCATCTGAGGCATCGCGTACTCCTGCGTTTGAGTGACGGGGACCTTACGGTAGCTGGGTGCGAAGTGAAGTGGGTCTTGCCTCTCAGGTCTTATTTATATACGGGCGCAGCGGACGGCGAAGAGAACACCTCCCGTTACCCGCTCTAAGCCCCCGGCAATAGCCTCTAAACGGCCGCTTTCTTGGACACACAATATTTTGTAACAATGTAATGAATCAATTTAGAATCTTCGTAATTTTTGTATGAATGTAATTAAGATGGCTAACATCACAGAAAAAGTTTGAGCACGCCTGCATTTAAACTTTGCCGTCTAGAACTTTTAGAACGGAAGTGACAGTAGAACATGACCTCTGAACTACAACTTTAAGAGACCTTTTATTTGTTATTATTTACATCTAGGCCTTGAAACTTGTTATAGCTTTATTATTTAATAGGTTTCATCACGTGCTGCAAAAAGAACTTTCTAGCACTAATATAACAGATACTTAATCTACTATAAATAAGAACTTTTTGTTCCAAATTTAGTTTTCAGTGAATTCCTCGAAAACTATTAGAGGTAGCTCAATGGGGGTCACGTAGTTATTATTTTTATGTTGATCTGAAACGTCACACAAATTTTCATACTCCTAAGTCTAATATTTAGCGCCTTCAATTTTTCGTAAAAACGTGAATCCTGACTGAAATTATGTGCGTATCAAGTTGAAACGTGTACCAGTTAATTTTGAGATGCATTTGCACATTCTGAACAATTTTTTGCTTCCTAGCTTTATTATTTAGAGCCACTTATTTTTTTCTTAAAAACATGTATTCGGGGAAATATATTCATCTCATCAAACAGAGATTTGACAGTTTAAACATTAATATACTAAAGCAAATTCTGAAAAAATCAGGAAAAGCAACTTTCACTTTTGACTTCATTTTTAAATTATGGTGCAAAACTTTTGTTTTACGCACAGTCGCGTTGTGGTGACGTGGCGCTTCTAGCAGTGAACTGGGGTAAGTCCCGGCACACTGGCTCGCCTCTGTATCTCTCAAACGATACAGCGCTTGTTTCGCCACACCTTGTTCCACAAAATCTAAATATTCCGTACATAGCCTCCATCGGCGACAGTCTGCTTTCAAAATTTGTAATTATCCTGCAGTCTATCAACGTACGTTTTCACTTCGACTGAATTGTTTTCTCTCTTAAAGTGTCAGTATCAAGAAATCAGTGCAAGGCACCATCGAAAGAATGTGCTACATATGTACGCGAGGAGAATACGGTGCGTGGTAGAAGATAGCATGCGTTTTATTATAGATTTTATATACCTTCGGAAACTGTAAAGGACTATCAACAAGTTTTCGTATGAGAGTATTGCTGCAGCGTATATACAATGTACAACCCATCACGACTCCTATGGCGGGATATAAGCACTGACATGTAGACAAGGGGTTAGAGTGTCCTTCGAACGGAAAAATTGGGATCGCCATTTATATATCTGCCGAAATCCAATCAATTAAGACTCACTGTAAATCTTCAAAAGTTTAGAGTTTTGAGATTCTTTCTTGTCCGGTTACTGTTCTCTGTCGCAGATGATGCTGGTGTGTATAGGAAGACCGTAGGTACACGCAGGAAGACCTACAGAGAATGGGTACTGATTGAGCCGGTAGACGAAATTTTAGGAAACCTACACAGGATCGACGCGTGGTGGTGGTTCTGACAGTTACGCCGTAACATTACTAAATGTAACGTATCGCTAAGCAGAAAGAGTTATTAATATTCGCTTACAAGATTGGAGATCAATTATTGCAACCGTAAAATGCCTAGTAGAATGTGTCCAGAACCACTTAAAGTGGAACGAGTTCATAAATTGTGGGAAAAACTGATGCTGTACTGAGTTTCATTGTAAGAATCCCAGTAAAATGTAATTCACCAACAAAAGTTGTAACACACAAAACTATCGTTATATCGATTTTGAGGGTTTCCCATCGGTCTGAAACTGTCATGAGACATAATTAATAAACTATATCGAGAAAATCTGAGAAAGAACCCACATTGCGTCATAAATTCACGAAGATGCATGTCAAACTCCAATGCCAGACGCTAAATGCAAAGTGTTGCGAATCGCGGGAAAGTTTACTGTTGAAATTACGGAGGCGTCGTTCCAAAAAGGACCAAGCAACATATAATTTCCTTTCGCGTACAATGCCCTAAATTATTGCAAAGATGAAAACAAGTAATATGGGGACTGAACTAAAACAATTCTTTCCCCAGACCATTCGCTGGTACCATCGCAGCACATGAAAGGGGGAAAATTTTAGTTGTGCCCGAAGTACCCTCTGTTTCTCACGTCAGGTTGACTTGTGGAATTCAGATATAGATTTAGATACTGTTTAGCATGTCTGGTGCAAATTTTTCGTATCAGTAATTTTCTCATTTGAATTACGCTGCTTGACCGAAAGAAGTGAAGTACCTCGAAGGGGAGGAGGCAGTGAAGTGAAGCTTCAAGGGCTGAGAGGGTATGTGATAATATTTCAGTATTTAGAAGACAGATTCAAATTTACAAACAACTTACCAGCATGAGACCACTTACCATTATGACGTTACACCCCCTTTGTGGAAACGGTTTCATAAATTCTTTTGGTTAGGAGATAGCATCACAGGACAGTATGTCGTTCGTTGGTATATTACTTTACAAGTTCTTACTACAAGCGACTTAATTGTTTCACACGTGTGCTTCGTAGTATAAATTCTTAAGTTTATTGCATGTTTAGGTATTTACTAAGAACAATCCCGTGTCTTAATTACTATGAAGAGTAGAGTTCCACGGTCTTTAGTATGGAAAGTGTCTCCGATTACTGTGTTCGGATGCGAGCTGAGTTGGAGTCCCTTCGCTCACAGTTCCAGATGATGCTGGCTTCGGTCACGCAGCTTGAGGCTGTTGCTAGTAGGCGACGCTGTTCGGGTCCACACGTGGGAATGCAAGAGACGTCCCCCGATCAGTCCACTACTCTAGCCGCTCCGGTTAGTGACCTCATTGAGGTTGACCTCTAACCTGTGGTCAAGTGGGTGGTCATCTAGAGTGTGTCACTCAGCGGAAGGCTTTCTGTGGGGCCGATCGAAAGGCCTCCTCGGTTTTTCTGACAAACAAGTTTCAGGCGCTCTCTGTGTCTGATAAAGATCCTGATGCATACGCAGTCACTTACCCTCTTTCAGAAGACACGTCCCGACCTGCAGTATCTAGGCAACGATGGAGCCTCTTAGGGGTATGGCTGCAAAGCAGACGAAACAATGTGCACATTGTAAGTATATCGGATGGAGTCATCGCAGATGTGGTATAGGTCCTCCCTGATGCCATGAAGGATGCAGCCAACTGCAGGTGGTGGCCCATGTCGTTACAAATGATGTGTGTGCTTTGGGTCGGAAGAGTTGCTCTCTGGTTTCCAGTGGCTACCTGAAGTGGTAAAGCCTGCCAGTCTTGCTTGCAAGATGACGGGAGAGCTCACTATCTGTAGCATCATTGATAGTACCAATGGCGGGCCTTTGGTACAGAGCTCAGTGGAAGATCTGAATCAGAGGCTCAGACAGTTCTGCGACCATGTAAGTTGAAGATTCCTTGACTGGCGCCGTAGGGTGGTGGGGATTCTGGTTCCACTTATAGGTCAGTGGTTCATTACATACAGGAGGCAACTACATGAGTAGCAGGGACTGTGTGGAGTGGACTGTGCGCCTTTTTAGGTTAGAGGGTCGCAAGACACTACAGAAAGGGCTTCAATCTCAAAGGTGTAGAGCAAACACAGGACTATGGTACAACTAGGAACCATCAGTATGTAATTGTAAATTGTGGTATCTGTGTTGAGGTAGAATCAGAGTTCCAAGCACTAAAAGAAAACTCTGAAGCTCAAACAGTTACAGGTACCGAATGCTGGCTAAAGCCGGAGATACGTTCAGCCGAAATTTTAGAAAGGACCTAAGGGTGTCTAGAAAATGTGTATTAAATACATTTGGTGGTGGCGCGTTTATTCCTATTAGTAGTAATTTATTTTGTACGTAGTTCCTGTGAGTTAATATGGCTAGAGATTGTACTTGACAACCGGAATAAATTAATAAATGATTTTTTCTACGTACCCCATGATTCAGATGTTGCAGTTGCTTTAAGAGTCAAGGAAACTTAAGCCTCGTTTCAAGTAGACGCCCCATTATGCAATTACAGTTGATGGTGACTTAAATTTATCACCGATATGTTGGCGAATATAAATGTTTATAGTCGACGGTAGGCATAAAGCATCGTCCAAAGTTGTATGGAATATTTTACCGGAACATTATTTTGAGCAATTAGTTCAGGAGCCCACTCGAAGTGTAAATGGTTGCGAAAATATATTCGCCCTCTTAACATCCAATAGTCATGAGTAAATAGGAAGTGTGATGTTACTACTGAGCCATCTAAATACTTTTCAGATGTCAGAAAGAGCTGCAGTGAGTGACCTTATCGATAATCATTTTGCTCCCCATAGAATCATGTGAATTTCATTAGAGGTGTCGCACAACAGAAAACTTAATGAATTTCATTTGTTAAACAGCGGTAGCCCTAACATTCCGGGAATCACGGGTGCTGTAACTCACAAGGAGATAAAAATAGGGAATTTCGTGAAACTACTGAATGAAACAATGGTCACAATGAAATCATATTTATTACAATTTGCTGTGGATTTCGAGTATAACACAAGGACAAAAGGACATGAAATCACTACGTTCATTAAAAATTAATACAAGTTACAACAGAATTAAAAGAAAAAAGCTTGAGCAATGAATTGAGGTGAGTACGCAAAACTCAAAATGACATCTTGGGGAACGATTTGGTTCTCGAAAGTCGCACAGTGATTGCCGAAAGTTAATCAGCGATGGAAGGAAAGAACTACAGAAAGACTCACGCATGCATTCGCTGTCTTGATTCAGGACTTGCTGAGTTTTCGATTGCTAACAAATGTACATGAATTGGAAACGCGAGTCTTAACGTAAGTCTGGAAGCTCCATCCGATCACTTGGTTTGCTAATGCTCCAATGGCTCACTATTTTTAGCGTTACTCCTGCTTGCGAGTAGCGGTTGTGGTGGATGAAATTTCTAATTCATCTGGCCAGTACTGGAGGCTGCTCTGCCTCAGAACTCGGAATCAAAGTCCTTCTCTTCCCCGAAGCATTTCTGGTGTGTCTTGGATGGAAGTAATTTCCACAGAGCACTTTCAGCAAGAAGAAGACTTTTTACTTGTGCATGATTTTGCACACCGTTGATAGTGATCGTTCGGAGTGCCGAGCATGAAGTCCGTTCTATTAGTGCAGGAATCTCACTTCAGTACTCAGTTTAAAGATAATTAACCAGTCGCGTGGGATTTTTTTAGTGCTGGTCTTCAGAAACAAGCAGCATCTGACTCCCACCATCTGTCCTATCTCATGACTTAGCCGACGGGGAGGCCTTCTCAATTTACACACAGCGATTTATCTTCTCCCACTCTAGATTTTTATTCATGTTATTCAGTGGAGCTGTTTTTACTATTTCTTAACGGTTCCAACACAAGGCAATTAACCTGGCGCCGATCTTATGGCTGATGGCTGCGAGTCCCGTGTTCTTAAACACAAAAGCACCGTATGGCTTTCCATCTCACTCCAGATATTGTACCCTTGTACTACTTCGCATGTAGCATTTCCCAGAATACTGACTTCCAGCAAAGGGCAGGGTGCCGAGAGACTGCTCTCCTGTAGTGTATGCTTGCAGCACGTCTCTTCGGCGCCAGCTGACTCTCCATGTTAACAACTTGACACAATGGCGTTCTCTTGTTTTGAACGCAAAAATGATGGGGCCTCTTTGCCGGAGCTCAGCTCGCAAGCAATATACTGTTCCGAACTTTCCACCTGATCTCCTCCTTCCCCTGGCAGCGCTAAGGACCCACTTACTGGTGGGATGCTTGCTGACTCCCTTGCTCAGCTGGCCTCATCTCAATCTGTACTCAATAAAACTCCGAACTATATTTAGACAGACCACCAGAAAAAGATTATGATGCGGAAATATAGTTATCGGATGTGGCAATCACTGACATTAACTTTTATCATATTGGTACTATAATTTCTAGCTTCAGGTTAAATTAGATTGGCTGGATTTAGGAATTTATTCGAATTTAACAATGGTACGTGTCAGTTTTGCCAGAAACGATTGAGTAACAGAAGCGCAATGGCGGATACAGGGATTGGTGATCACAAGGTCGCTGTAGTGTCACTGAATACCGTCATATTCAAATTAATCAAAAATAAACGCAAAATATATCAATTAAAAACTGATTAAAATTCGCTTGAGTTCTAACTAAGAGACAATTTCCATTGCTCCAAATTAACTGTGTAATCGTAGACCAGATGTGGCCCAAATTCAAAGAAATAGTATCGACGGCGACTGGTAGATTTATATAAAATAATTTAATCAGAAGCAGAATTGATCCTCCATGGTACACAAAACAGGTCATGACACTGTTGCAGAAGCACGAAAAAAGCTTGCCAGGTTTATAAGAACGAAAAACCTCTAAGATTAGCATTGTTTTAAAGAAGCTCGAAATTTCCCGCGGACGTCAATGTGAGATGCGTTTAATAGTTTCTACAACGAAACTCTGACTTGAAATCTGGTTGAAAATCCAAAGAGATCCTCCTCATATTTAAAATACGCCAGTAGCAAGACACAGTCAATACCCTCACTACGAAACAGCGATGGTAATGTAATTCCCTTCACCAAAGAAACCGAAGCAAATAGTCCAGAAATTGGTTCAAAAACAGCTAATGAATTAATAAATGTACGTTCTTGGGCCCACATTGTACACAATCAGGCCCTTTTCAGAGTATGGTGGTACAACAGCTCAATACTTAGCAGTCTTACAAA
This sequence comes from Schistocerca nitens, assembly GCF_023898315.1. Classification (NCBI taxonomy): domain Eukaryota; kingdom Metazoa; phylum Arthropoda; class Insecta; order Orthoptera; family Acrididae; genus Schistocerca; species Schistocerca nitens. The sequence goes on from NC_064616.1 coordinate 924,079,725, forward strand.
CACTCCCCCGACGAAAGACCTAAAGACTGAAAACATGCGCAGATCGAACCAATACTCAGGAAAGGAAACAGATGTAACCCGCTGAATTACAGACCCATATCACTGACGTCTATTTGCAGTATAAATTTGGAACATACACTGCGTTCGAACATTATGAATTACCTCGAAGAAAACGGTTTATTGACACATAGCGCGGACTTATAAAATATAATTCTTGTGGAATACAACTAGCTCACGAAGTAATGAGTGCTCGACAGGGAATTTGTTATCGATTCCATGTTTCTTGATTTACAGAAAGCTTTTGTACAGTTCCTGAAGAGCATCATGAAATCGAATTGGGTTCGTATGAAGAATGGTTTCAGTTGTGCTACTGGATCCGTGATTTCCTTTCAGAAATATTACAATTTGTAGCAGTGACTGAAATTCATCGAATAAAACAGAAGTGATATGTGGCATTCCCCAAAGCAGTATTATAATATACAGAAGAATGGAAAACAAAATTGAGGATGTGTTAGATGCCATCAGTTTGGCATTAGGAAAGATAAAGGCACCAGATAGGCAATTCTGACGTTGCGATTGATAATGAAAGCAAGACTAAAGAAAAATCAAGACACGTTCATAGATTTATCGAACTGGAAAAACTGGTCGACAAGGTAAAATGGTGCATGGTGGTAGAAATTCTAAGAAAAATAGCGTTAAGCTATAGGGAGAGACGGGTAGTGTACAGTATGTACAAGAGGCAAGAGGGAATATTAAGAGTGGACGATCAAGAACGAAGTGCTCGGATTAAAAAGATTGTTAGAAGGGATGCTGTCTTTCGCCCCTACTGCTTAATCTATACATCGAAGAAGCAGTGATGGAAACAAAAGAAAGGATCAGGAGTGGGATTAAAATTCAAGTTGAAAAGATATCAACGATACGACTGGCTGACGACATTGCTACCCTGAGTGAAAGTGAAGAATAATTACATGATCTGCTGAATGGAATGAACAGCCTAAGGATTAAAGAATGGGGATTGAGAGTAAATCGAAGGAAGACAAAGGTAATGAGACGAAGCAGAAACGAGATCACCGGGAAACTTAAAATCAGGACTGATGGCCACGAAGTTGATGAAGTTAAGGAATTCTACTACAAAGGCAGCAAAATAACCAATGACGGACGGACATAAACTGTGGGAAAACCGGAACAGAAGAGAATCAAAAGCATTTGAGATTTGGTGCTACAGACGAATGTTGAAAATTAGGTGTACTGATAAGGTAAGGAACGAGGGTTCTGTGCAGAATCGGAGAGAAAAGGAATAAGTGGAAAATACTGACAAGGAGAAGGGACTGGATATTAGACATCTGTTAAGGCAGGGAATAACTTCCATGGTGCTGGAGAGAGCTGTAGAGGGCAAAAACTGTAGAGAAAGACAGATATTGGAATACATCCAGCAGATAATTGACGTAGGTTGCAAGTGGGACTCTGAGATGAAGAAGTTGACACAGGAGAGGAATTCGTGGGGGCCGCAGTCAGAAGAGTAAAGACTCAAAAAAAGCTGTTCTTAACCTATATAAACAGTTAAGACACCATTTGAGCAAAACTTTTAGACTGGTCGCAGATGATGCTGTCATTTACAGTCTAGTAAAGTCACATGTCTGCAGAAGATCAGAACCAATAGCATTTCGGTTACGAAATAAATCACACAAATATAAAGGCTGTAAAATGATTACAATTACGAACAGTTTAAATTGGAACGATCACGTAGATAATGTTGTGGGGAAGGCGAACCGCAGGCCGGAGTGACCGTGCGGTTCTAGGCACTACAGTCTGGAACCGAGCGACCGCTACGGTCGCAGGTTCGTATCCTGCCTTGGGCATGGATGTGTGTGATGTCCTTAGGTTAGTTAGGTTGAAGTAGTTCTAAGTTCAAGGGGACTGATGACCTCAGAAGTTAAGTCCCATAGTGCTCAGAGCCATTTGAACAATATTTTTGTAGGCGAACCAAAGACTGCGTTTTATTGGCAGAACACTTAGAGGAGGCAACAGGCCTGCTAAAGAGAGCGCTTCACTACGCTTCTCCGTTCTCTGCTAGGGTACTGCTGTGTGGTATGGAATCCTTACCAGACAGGACTGACAGAGGACATCGAAAAAGTTCAAAGAAGGCAACTCTTACTGTATTGTCGCGTAATAGGGGCAGCGTGAGTCACCGTTATGATACAGGAGTTGGGGTGTCAATTATCAAAACAGAGTTATTTTTCGTTACCGCAAGATCTTTTCACGAAATTTCAGTGACTAACATTGTCCTAACACGCGAAAATATTTTTTATCCCCACCTACATAGAGAGAAATGAGTATTGCAATAAAATGACAGCTCACGGTGAGATTTACATGTTCATTTTTCCTGTGCACTGTACGGAAGTGGAACGGTAATGTAATAGTTCCTACAGGGCACTTAAGTGTGAAATGCAAAGCAGTGATGTAGATGAACCTTCTTCTGAGGCAAGCTGGCTCACAAGTATTGTAACTGGTCCTTAATACCCTGAATACTGGCACTGTACCCAAGATGACGTCCGAGATGCTCCCACACGCGTTCTATCAGAGACAGATCTGGGGAACTTGCTGGACACGTGAGAACTTCAGCTTCATGCAGACAGTTTATAGAGACATGTGCGGACGAGTATTGTCGTGATGCAAAACAGAACCGCGATTCTGTCGCGTAAGAGATAACAGATAAGGTCGCATTACATCGGTTACGTACCATTGTGCCGGCAGAGTTCCCTCAATCACAGCTGTCCATGACATGAAGTCATATCCAACGGCTCCCGGCGCCATGACGCCAGCACTAAGACGCCTGTCTCTCTGCAAAACTTTGGAACAATGGAACCTCTCCCCACATCGCCGCCATTATCGCCGGTGATGGTTATCCCAGGTAGTGCAGAACCGAGATTCAGTGCTGAACACAATACAATGCCATTCAATAGCTGTCCATGCTTTAAAAAAATGGTTCAAATGGCTCTGAGCACTATGGGACTTAACTTCTGAGGTCACCAGTCCCCTAGAATTTAGAACTAATTAAACCTAACTAACCTAAGGACATCACACACATCCATGCCCGAGGCAAGATTCGAACCTGCGACCGCAGCGGTCGCGCGGTTCCAGACTGTAACGCCTAGATCCGCTCGGCCACTCCGGCCGGCTCCATGCTTTCCGGTTGTGGTATTAGCTCCAGCCTACTCATGGTACGGTAATTCCCTAGCCGGGCTGGTGAAAGGGTCCTACCAATAATGGATAACTCAAAATGTTGCAGGTTTTCCATTACTTGTTCTCGGATGGTAGGCGCAGATGTCAATGGGTTACGATACGCTTGGTGCGTAATACAGCGATCCTCTCTTGTGGTGGTCAGGCGTGGTCGACTGGAATCTTGACGACTGGTATGCGTGCCCTCACATCCAGCATTGAGCAATTACCACACGATAATCCCCCACAAATGTGAATATTGCTTGATTCCATCAGCCGGCCAAATGGATACCCACAACGAGGCTCGTTTCAGTCTGTCAGACGCTCTATCACACGAGACAGGGCATCTCCGTGTTCTTCACAGCGATTACCGAAAATCTCTTGGTGTTCACGCCCCTTATATACGAAGTTACTTTGACATCCATCTATATTTTCTGGGAGTCCCACTTTTTTTGTCAGGCAGTGTATAAATGAATTAAATTTTTCGTATATGATGCACTTAATCTTAGAACATATATTGAGTTCGTATGTGGCGACTTTATACTTGACAAAATAATTTGTCAAAGTAAATCAATATTGATTTCACAAGTACAGATAGTTGCAATGCTCGGCTCATTCTGTCCGTTTACGAGAACCAGAAGGCTATGGCCAAGGAGAAGAAGTCGGTGGTGTGATCTTCCAATTCTCTAAGACTTTCAACGAATTTTCGCTCTGCCACGCAGTAAACGGTGTAAGAGTATTTCTATTTTCCCTCCATCTTTCACAAAGGTAACAAAATTCTTGCTTCTTCCTTCTTGCTGCATAAATTTTTATGACAGAGATTTTATTAATGTGGCTACAGAACGGTACCTAGATTGAAGAGCATGCAGATGTATTGATTGCCGATTATAGCTTGCTTCCGGCGGATGCAGCCGTGGAGTGGGCAGTCTGAGGGGTTTCTTTCCCGCTGCTCACGCGATCGATTGAACTGAAGGCGATCAGACGATCGGGTCTTAAGAGCGAATTTTCCAGTCTCTTTGAAATGAGACATTAACAGTCACGAGACCACACTGTGTGAGTATAGACATTTGGCACAACCCTAAACAAAATTAATGTAACAATAAACTCCTGCAGAGAGCAGTCAGTAGGTTAGTTCAAGCAAATAAATAATTTAATAAACATTGATCCTGTTGGGGGTTTTCCGACAACACAAATTTTGTTACCGTGGTCTTCGTCCGCAGATTGGTTTCACGCAGATTCCCACGGTACTCTACACTGTGCAACGCTCAGCATCACACAACATACATCCGTTTGAACCTGCTTAATGTATTCGAGTCTCAGTCAACAATTTTTACCCCATACACTTCCTTCCATTACCATACTGACTATTTCTTGATGCCTCAAGATGTGTCCAATCAACCGATCCCTTCTTTTAGTTAATGTGTGTCATTCACCGCAATTCGATTCACATTAGTTACGCGATCGACAATCCATCTCTAGCACCACATTTCAAAATCGTCAATTCCCTTCTTGTTTTGATTGCTGATATCGTCCATATTTTACTTCCGTACAGGGCTTAACTCCAGACAAAAACAATCAGAAACGACTTTCTAACACTTAAATCTATATTACATGTTAACAAATTCCTCTCAGAATTGCTTTTCTTGCTATAGCCAGTCTGAATTTTATATCCTCACTACTTTGCTTAGACTCTTGCAACTACAGTCTTGTCTAAGTACAAGCTGTATGTAACTTTTCGGTCTCTGTATTTTAACAATGATACACCCAGAACTTCAAAGAGTGTATTACAATCAATATTGTCAAAAGCTTCCTCTAGGTGTACAAACACTATAAACGTAGGTTTGCCTTCATTTAAATTATCTTCTAAGATGAGTCATAGGTTCCGTACTGCCTCGCGTGTTCCTACATTTGTGTGGAACCCAAACTGCTCTTCCCCGAGAGCAGCCTCTACCAGCTTTTCCATTCTTCTGTACATAATGTGAGTCATTATTTTATAAGCCTTACTTACTAAACTGAGAGCCGACTAACACTCACACCAGTCAGCACCTGCTTTCTTTGAAACTGGAATTATTACATTCTTCTGGACATCTGATGATATTTCGCCTGTTTCATATATCTTGTTCACCAGATGAAATAATTTTGTCACGACTAATTCCGTTAAGGATTTCAATAATTCTGATTGAATTTTTTCTGCTGCAGGAGACTTGTTGCGGCCTAAATGTTTCAGTACTCTGTCAAATTCTTCTCGCAATATTATATTTCCCATCTCACTTTCATCTACTTCATCTTCTATTTCCCTTGCATAGTCTTTTTATATATTTCCTGCATCTTCTAGCTTTCCTTTCCTTGCGCAGTAAGGGTTTGCCATCTTAGATCTTGATATTCATATACCTGCTTCTCTTTTCTGCAAAGGCCTCTATAATTTACCTATAGCCGGGGTCTATCTGTACATAATGCGAGTCATTATTTTATAAGCCTTACTTACTAAACTGAGAGCTGACTAACACTCACACCAGTCAGCACCTGCTTTCTTTGAAACTGGAATAAATCCTATTTATACATGCCTCTACAACCTTGCATTTGTCCTCTAGCCATTCCTGCTTAGCTACTTTGAACTTGCTGCCAGTCTCATTTTTTAGACGTTTGCATCCCTTTCGCCTGCTTCATTTCATATTCGTTTGCATTTTCTTCTTCGTCAATTACATCCACTATTTGCTATGTTATCCAAGTATTTTTTACTAGGCCTTGTCTTTTTATTTGTTTGATTCCCTGCTGCCTTCACCATTTCATCTCTCTAAGCTGCCTATTTCTCTTCTGTATTTACTTCCCCTGTTCCAGTCAAATGTAGCGTAATGCTCCCTCCGAAAGTCTCAATACTCTGTGGTTCTTACAACTGGTCCTGTTCCCGTCTGCTTCATTTCCTAGCTTTCTCCAAATTCTTCAGTTTTAATCTACTGTTCGTAAACAATAAATTATTGTCAGATTCAACATCTGCCCCTGGAAATGTTTTATAGCTTAAAATTTGATTTCGAAATCTCTGCCTTACCATTACATGATCAATCAGAAACATTTCATTATCTCCAGATCTCGTCCACGAATGGAGCCTTCTTATGCGATTCTAAAACCTAATGATCACATTGATTAAATTGTGCTCTGCACAAAATTCAAGTCCACATTTCTAATTATTTTTCCTTCTCTTCGTTTTTCCTACAATAGAATTTCAGTCCCACATCATAATTAAATTTTCCTCTCCCTGAATTACCTGAATTATTTCGTTTATCTCACCATACCGTTTTGCAATCTCTGTATCATCCTCGGAGCCAGTTGGCATATAAATTTGTACTACTGTGATGAGTGTAGCCTTAGAGTATGTAGTGCCTTCACTATGCTGTTGATAGTAGCCGCATTCCAATGTTTTATTGATTATTAGACCTAATACTGCATTAGCTCCATTATTTGACTTTTGTATTTATAATCGTATACTCACGTGACAACAGGTCCTCTTCTTACTACCACCACATACCACTAGCTCCCACTATATCTGACTTCATCCTATCGATTTCCTTTTTTGAAATTCTCTAGACGATCTTCCCGATTAAGGGGTCTAACACTCTTCGCTATGATACGTTTCGCTTTTCCTGATGACGATATCGACCTCACCAGTTCCCGCCACAAGATTCGAATGGGGTACTAAATTACCTCAGGAATATTTTACGAAGAGGATTCTATCCTCATTTAAGCTTACAGAAGAGCTAAATGCTCTCGCGAAGAATAACGGAAATAGTTTTCCCTTGCTTTCAGCTGTTCACAGGACCAGCACTTCAGAGCCATGTCGGCTAACGCTACAACGTCAGATCAGTCAGTCATCCAGGTTGTTGCCCTTCAGCTGCTGAAAAGGCCGCTGTTCTTTCTCCAAAAACCAAATTATTATAGGAATTTGATGCCATGTAAAGCTGCATTCGGTGCTTTAAGTAATTAATAATCTTGTATGTTAAGTGCACTAAGTAAAGAGTCAGTTATGTCATATCTCCAGGAGGAACTTGACACACTTAGTTCTGGGCAGGAGCATGTAGAGGAATTCTCGCAGAAGCTTAAGAGAATAGTTAACGAAGCACTGGACAGATACATATGTAGAAGAGCAGTTTATGTTGAGAGGGATATACAGCCTTTGTTCAGAAAACTGTAATTAAACAGTAGAAATCACTAATATTGCAGAAAACTACAGGGCCCGATGGAATTCCCATCAGCTTCTATACAGATTTTTTGGATGACTTTGTCCCTGTTTTAACCATAACACATCATATTTCCTTGAAACAAAAAAAAGAATTCCAGTAGCTGATAGTAAGCACAGGTCATACTTGTCTGAAAGAATGGCAGTAGAAGTAGGTACAAACCACAGATCCCACTTGTCTGCAAGGTGAGTAGTAGCAGTTACCCCAGTATCTTTGACACCCATCTGTTGCAGAATCTTAGAAAAGATTCTGACTTCAAATATAATTAGGTATGTCGAACGGAATGACCTCCTCAATGCAAGCCAGCATGTATTCCGAAAACATTGGTAGGCGATACACAAATCGCGCGATCTTCACATCACAGCCTGGAAGGCAAGGATCAAAGTATTCTTTTACATGCAATATTCCTTGATTTTCGAAAAATATTTAATTCACCATCACGCCATTCCTACTAATGAAAGTACGTTCATGTTGCATATCAAATTAATTTCGTCGCTGGATTCAGGATCCATCATATCTTGAGATTATTTCAAAAGTGGTGCAAAGAATCCCAATTTACTTTCAGTGTTCAGAAATTTAACATTTTGCATTTCACAAAACACAGTCACAGTTAGAATCACCGGAAGTCATATAAATACCTGGATGTAAAAATTTGTGGGGCTACAAAAGGTGCGATCAAAAAGTTTCCGTTCGAAGGCCGTACAGTTCAGAGTTGGTATCCGATCCAGGTGAAATCACCGTGAGCACGGAGGCAATCATCCTGCCGAAGCACCTGGGCCGGAGTGGCGGTTCTAGGCGCTACAGTCTGGAACCGCGCGACCGCTACGGTCGCAGGTTAGAATCCTGCCTCGGGCATGGATGTGGGTGATGTCCTTAGGTTAGTTAGGTTTAAGTAGTTCTAAGTTCTAGGGGACTGATGCCCTCAGAAGTTAAGTCCCATAGTGCTCAGAGCCATTTGAACCAAGCACCTATTTGAAGATATCCGGTTGGTAAAACACCGTGTTCTCCTGCGTGAACAAGACCGTAATTTTCTGCTACACATCCTCGTCCGACAGGATTCGTCGACCCTTCAAGGTCTTTTTTAAGGGACCGAAGGTGTGATAATCACTTGGGAAGAGATCAGGACTATAGGATAAGTTCTCGCCACCTGAACTTGCGTAACTACTACGTTACGACAATTGCCATAGGGGGCCGTGCGTACCATGGAGCAGCAGCACAACTTGTTGCGCACTATTCCACAAAGGTGGTTTTCGACAGATGTGCTGCTACGTACACATTCCTCATTCTGCAATGGATGTCTGCCGTTGTTTGTCCTTCGTTAACCAAGAAAAGAACAGCAGCCCGTTGGTTCTGCTGGGACGAATTTGATAATAACGTGGTCATAGATCACGTTTCCGCACTCACGTCAGAAAGATAAGTGCCTCACTAATCGCTCGTTTTCTACGTGTTGGTGCTTATTTACCCACATCGGAGCCGCGCTACATCCTATATACCCTCCAATAACGCCCTCAAACGGATACCTTTTGATCGCCGCCTATGAAATGGAATGTTCACATAGGCTCAGTTGTAAGTAAAGTAAGTGGCAGACTTCATTGGTAAGATACTGGGACAATGGAGTCAGTATACAAAGGAAACTTGTGTGTCTCGTTTCAGAATACGGCTCAAGTGTGTGGGACCCATTCAAAGCAGGACTAAGTGGGGTCGGAAAATTTGTTCAAAGAAAGTTGTCACGAATATTCACCCGTTTGACTAGCTGGAAAGTGTCATGGAAATGTTGAAAATTCTGAACTGACAAACTAATTGACTCTAACTGTTATGCGAAAGCCTACTTATAACATGTAGAGAACCAGTATTAAGTGAAGAACCTAGAGATATTCTTCACTCATCTACATCCTATAGGGATCGCGAAGACAAGATTGTACAAATTACACCACGTACAAATGCGTGCAAGCAACCACTATTCATCGGCACCAAACTAGAATGGAACTATTAGAAACCGCCGGTCGGAGAGGCCGAGCGGTTCCAGGCGCTACAGTCGCAGGTTCGAATCCTACCTCGGGCATGGATGTGTGTGATGTCCATAGGTTAGTTAGGTTTAAGTAGTTCTAAGTTCTAGGGGACAGATGACCTCAGAAGTTACGTCCCATAGTGCTCAGAGCCATTTGAACCATTTGATTAGAAACCATAATACATGGTACAAGGGGAAATACCATCTGTCAGTCGTTAGCAGAGTATAGAAGTAGACGAAGCTCGAGCATAGTTCGGGCCACAACTTTGTGCTAAAAAGTATATGTCAGGTCGTGATTTTCGCGAAGCGTGGACCATCAGTCACTCGAGAACTGAATTCATTTAGTCTGAGAAAAATATACGGACGGATCGCTATCTGTCACTTGACTGGTGCTGCCTTCTGTTGCCAATTTCTAGAATTATTTCTAAAGAAGCATTAGTGAACGTAACAGCTGCTGTCGCATATGGATGAGCTGATATAGTCGCACTGACATAATTTCGGACATGTACTCGCTTTGCTTCACAGTTTGCAGTAATTTTTCTACACGTACGCCATGTCTGTTGAGTGAGAAAGAAATTTTGGAAACTCAGGTGGAAGAAATTGCTCAATAACTCACTTTGCACTTTTTTTATGGAAAATTATAATTTTTGTCATCATTATTTTAAAATTTGTAATCTGTCAAAGAACTAAATTAAATATGAAAAATAAATCTTTACAATGGTCTTTTTAGTATGTGTTACACATTATTAGATATGTGGCAGTAACGCTTTAAGTAACGGCATGAATGGCAGGTTTCCAGTCTGCTAAGCTACCGGTCTCCGAAGTTTTAAACTCACTTCAGTTGTGAAAGGAGGGCACTGCATAGTCTTGTGAAGTTCAAGGTACATTAAGACTTAGCGTCCAGCTGATGACGACATCTCTGATGCTGGAGCAAGTGTTGCTAATGCAAGGATGAGGAAGGATATGGGCCAAGTCCTTAAAAAAAGTGAACCATCCCATCAGTCACCTAAATTGATTTCGAGAAACCATTGAAAGCATAAATGTGGCTGCGAGAACGGAAATTTGAATACCCGCTTCTCCCGAATGGGAGACTAGAGCCGTACCCATTGTTGTACCTCGCTCGCTCACATTAGTTTTACTTTATATGATCATGACGCTACTTTCATGAACATACGGCAGTTGATATACAGTTTCGTTTCGATTTACAAGCACTGAAAATTAAATTAAGAAATATCTAGAAAGGCTACAACGTATATTTTTAATTATTTGCCCCATTAACGAAGAAAGGATGTTTCTATTGAGAGCAGTGCAATACTTCTGCTTTGACACTAATGGGGTGTGTGATTTTTGTAGCCTTAGTAACAAAATAAAGATATTTGTAAGTTGTTGATTAAATGTGTTGTAGATGTTTGACTTCAGTATCACAAGAAGTTAATCACTTGTTAGTTTTTCATGTAGAGCACGCAGAATACTGCATACTTATTTGTGTCTCAGCTGTTTGAGAAAGCACCGCAAGACAAAGAAGAGTGCGAGAAAATAGCGGCTCCCAGAAAACAGCTAGACACTGAAAGAACTGTTTCATTGTGAAACAAAAACGATGTTCACGCAACTTATGAAGGGCGACAGTATGATTCCGAACCAAAATGCGAGCACATGAACGGGTATTAATCTAACTGGCTATCTAAAAAAATAGCGCACATTTCTATAATTCTTTCTGGTCTATGATATTTACCAGGAGAGAGAGAAATACCTTGGAGAGAGAAATAAATACCTCATGCGCTCAACAGTAAAATGAATGAGTGTGGAAATTATTCTGATGTTGCCCGCATCTCGTGGTCGTGCGGTAGCGTTCTCGCTTCCCACGCCCGGGTTCCCGGGTTCGATTCCCGGCGGGGTCAGGGATTTTCTCTGCCTCGTGATGGCTGGGTGTTGTGTGCTGTCCTTAGGTTAGTTAGGTTTAAGTAGTTCTAAGTTCTAGGGGACTTATGACCACAGCAGTTGAGTCCCATAGTGCTCAGAGCCATTTATTCTGATGTTGTTGACAGACACGTTGGGTCGATGGTGGGGCATATTCAGGCACTAATATAACTGAATCACCTTGTAGTAGCTGCACAGAAAGAGGAATGTGTGCTGTTCGTTATGGCGTCTTATTTTTACGGTCTGTAATTGCCTTAGCGCGACATTAAAAGCTCAGTCTCAGTCAAAAAATGAAGAACTGTGCAGTGGGTTCCAAATCCATCCTCAGGTCTGTAAAGACATGAAATCTACCACCTCGTACGGAACATAAAAGAAAGTAAACCGGTTCGAGAAGTGAAACGGCAATTTACGTACATTTACATTTAGATTTGCACGCGCCGTAAGTCATATTAACAACTGAAATCCAGGCAGGATATTACGTGCGTGAGGAGAAACGATGAAATGTTACCCAATTATGCATATGAAACACAGAGTACAAAACAAGGCAACATATAATACAATCAAAAAGATTTAAGGTGATATTATTCAGAGAAAATATAAAAAGAAGCTTCAGTACTGAAAAGAATTTACCACAGGTTACTTTTACGTACTGAATGAAACAAAATATTGTTCATTTCTTCGGCAATTTGAATCTCCATCAGGATTATAATACAATCTCCTACATTCAGTAGCTTCTCTCTTTCGAAAGTTCGTTGTGAAATTACTTATAGAATTATCTATCAGAATCAGTGCAGACTCTGTCTTTTGAAGGACAAATTATCGATGCATTTATGTGTACAGAGGCTCTTACATAACGTGGACACACTAATATTATATAAATGATTCGAGGTATGGAAACAATTTCTGGAAGTCCTCATAGACGTAGAGCTGATTGTTGCGGCATATGGTCACTACTTGAAACTGACGTTAGCACGTTGTGTACTGATGGCATTGTGTGTTTTAACAGCATTCGGGAGCTACTGAAGAGATGAACACCACCCTGTTTTCGGCCTCGGTCTGTGCTTGGTCGTACGTTGTTTATGTGGCTGAGGGTGTTAAGTTGTGCTGTGTCAGCAGCCTTTCCTCTTGCGTTTGGCACACTTTGCTTCTGGTTTTGGCTCCTAGGAACTGCTGTTTCACTACAAAAATCAGTAAACATTGAATCCTTGTACTCCTCTTTTAAAAACAATCCATATTTTCTAAGCTAGTGTCTGGCGGCGGGGGGAGGAGAGGAGTGGGAAACGGGCAAGACGCTCGTGTCTCTGCCGTTTTTTCTGCCAAAAACGAACTACTATCGGAGGTGTGAAGTATGTGATGTTGCAGATCTATATTTCGTGTTCCGTTGAGAGCATTTGTACGAGAAGTGTAAACCGTACAACAATGTACTCCTCGTCTTATGTTCTATCGTATAAAGAAAAGCTTGTTTTGGTGTCCTGGATGTGTTATTAAATGTTGGGACATGTATCTACATCTACATCCATACTCCTCAAGACACCTGACGGTATGTGGCGGAGGGTACCTTGAGTACCTCTATCGGTTCTCCCTTCTGTTCCAGTCTCGTATTGTTCGTGGAAAGAAAGATTGTCGGTATGCCTCCGTGTGGGCTCTAATCTATCTGATTTTATCCTCATGGTCTCTTCGCGAGATATACGTAGGAGGGAGCAATATACTGCTTGACTCCTTGAGGAAGGTATGTTCTCGAAACTTCAACAAAAGCCCGTACCGAGCTACTGAGCGTCTCTCTTGCATAGTCTTCCACTGGAGTTCATCTGTAATCTCCGTAACGCTCTTCGTTGGATCTTTATCTCTTCTATCAACCCTATCCGGTACGGATCCCACACCTGTGGTATGACTTGTACTCTATATTAAAATTCCATTTACGGAACATGAAAACGGTTGTAGTGTTTACGTAATACCATTGGAACCTAATTTCGGAATAATGTTATAAAATATAGAATTAAATATTAGCACTGCTTTTATTTCCGATAATTCCCTTTTAAGACAGCGATTGAACTTGAGTACTCATTACAAAGTTTATCCACCCATCGAAGAACATAGAAATCGAAATGTCTATGACGTAATAATTTGGGTACTAAAGATTGTTACGTAGGGCGCGCTACATATCATAATTTCATCTCGTGGTAATACGAAAAATCGTTCTAAAATTTTAACATTAGCCTCGCTCCTAATGCCTCAATCCAGCTAAGAAATTACTGTAGCAAGGCAACTGTCGTGCCATCGTGTACCTCTAAAATCAGTTTACCCGACGCTGATCCTTAATTAGTCGAATCACTATAAAAAAGGGATAAACTTCTTGTTGTGTTACTCCTTCCACCGGATGAAAGGCAATATTCGAATCAGTTTTCATTGCCCTAACCTTTCGACAGATTGCTGGTAACGGACCATGAATAACATTCTTTTTATGAGACAAATTGTGGCTGATACTTGAGATGCTCTGTGCAGATTTATTTATAACGTCTCTTCAGTGTAGTCCTGCTATCAGCAAATTTCCACCATCGCTCGTTTTTTGTATTGTGTACGCTTCAACTCACCCGGACTCCCCGTGTAGTGTTTATGCCAATGAATAATTAAACGGATTATAATACAAATGAACTCATAAACAGGAGCTTGCTGTTTTAATATAATTATTTCATATTTGCTCTCTGTCGCTTTCCAGTGGACTGTGTGGACATTAACACTGCGCGAAGGATTCCTTCACTTGGGTCGGCGCTGTATGTGGACTTGCCACGACTTTAAATGTTTATTTTTTTTTTATGACGGCATGTACGACCCATCGGTACATGGGTAATCGTATGTCCATGGCACTTGGTAATAACCATGTGGTCAAAATTGAACAACTGCGACAAATAAAACATTGTAATATATAATGGGGACCGGAAAGTAATGGCACTTCTTACGTTAAATGTACACAGACAAATTGTCAACGAGATTTTATTTTTAATCAGTGATACAATCATCCTCATCAACAACAACCTTTTGCCAACTACTGTGCAGATTTTTAATGCCGGATCGATAAAAATCAATTGGTATCTGAGAAAAATGTATGGAGATGGCGTTTGGGACATCATACTTATTACGAACTATTTTGCAACTTAGAAAATGTTGTAGCACTCGGAATAAACGAAAATTCGATGCGCAATATCGGGCGAGTGTCAGGTGAGGTAGTATCTCTCACCCCAGTTCATTGCTTTTTCCAGGGTTCATCTTCCGCTGTGCAATCTTGCATTATCATGTTGCAGAATAACGCATTTTCTGTTCAAAATCGCCGGGCACTTTTCAATTAAGGACTGATTTACTCGATCCTGTTGTTCACAGTGAAGGTCTGCAGTCCAGTTTTTTCCAGGTTTCAGCACTTCAAAATGAAGGATTGCATTTGGATAAACATCGCAAATATTTTTGGTAGCAACTATTCTGTTACTACTCTTGCGAAACTCAAAAAGCACATGATAATGCTGTCTACCTCTTCTGGTATCTGTCTGGCCATTTCACCAAAAATTTAAAAAAATTAATTATTTACGAGTAAACATGAACCATGGACTTTGCCGTTGGTGGGGAGGCTTGCGTGCCTCAGCGATACAGATGGCCGTACCGTAGGTGCAACCACAACGGAGGGGTATTTGTTGAGAGGCCAGACAAACATGTGGTTCCTGAAGAGGGGCAGCAGCCTTTTCAGTAGTTGCAGGGGCAACAGTCTGGATGATTGACTGATCTGGCCTTGTAACATTAACCAAAAAGGCCTTGCTGTGCTGGTACTGCGAACGGCTGAAAGCAAGGGGAAACTACAGCCGTAATTTTTCCCGAGGGCATGCAGCTTTACTGTATGATTAAATGATGATGGCGTCCTCCTGGGTAAAATATTCCGGAGGCAAAATAGTCCCCCATTCGGATCTCCGGGCGGGGACTACTCAAGAGGACGTCGTTATCAGGAGAAAGAAAACTGGCATTCTACGGATCGGAGCGTGGAATGTCAGATCCCTTAATCGGGCAGGTAGGTTAGAAAATTTAAAAAGGGAAATGGATAGGTTAAAGTTAGATATAGTGGGAATTAGTGAAGTTCGGTGGCAGGAGGAACAAGACTTTTGGTCAGGTGATTACAGGGTTATAAATACAAAATCAAATAGGGGTAATGCAGGAGTAGGTTTAATAATGAATAAAAAATAGGAGTGCGGGTTAGCTACTACAAACAGCATAGTGAACGCATTATTTTGGCCAAGATAGACACAAAGCCCATGCCTACTACAGTAGTACAAGTTTATATGCCAACTAGCTCTGCAGATGATGAAGAAATTGATGAAATGTATGACGAAATAAAAGAAATTATTCAGGTAGTGAAGGGAGACGAAAATTTAAAAGTCATGGGTGACTGGAATTCGTCAGTAGGAAAAGGGAGAGAAGGAAACATAGTAGGTGAATATGGATTGGGGAGAAGAAATGAAAGAGGAAGCCGCCTTGTAGAATTTTGCACAGAGCATAACTTAATCATAGCTAACACTTGGTTCAAGAATCATAAACGAAGGTTGTATACCTGGAAGAATCCTGGAGATACTAAAAGGTATCAGATAGATTATATAATGGTAAGACAGAGATTTAGGAACCAGGTTTTAAATTGTAAGACATTTCAAGGGGCAGATGTGGATTCTGACCACAATCTATTGGTTATGAGCTGCAGATTGAAACTGAAGAAACTGCAAAAAGGTGGGAATTTAAGGAGATGGGACCTGGATAAACTGAAAGAACCAGATGTTGTAGAGAGTTTCAGGGAGAGCATAAGGGAACAATTGACAGGAATGGGGGAAAGAAATACAGTAGAAGAAGAATGGGTAGCTCTGGGGGATGAAGTAGTGAAGGCAGTAGAGGATCAAGTAGGTAAAAAGACGAGGGATGGTAGAAATCCTTGGGTAGCAGAAGAAATATTGAATTTAATTGATGAAAGGAGAAAATATAAAAATGCAGTAAATGAAGCAGGCAAAAAGGAATACAAACGTCTCAAAAATGAGATCGACAGGAAGAGCAAAATGGCTAAGCAGGGATGCCTAGAGGACAAATGTAAGGATGTAGAGGCTTGTCTCACTAGGGGTAAGATAGATACTGCCTACAGGAAAATTAAAGAGACCTTTGGAGAGAAGAGAACCACTTGTATGAATATCAAGAGCTCAGATGGAAACCCAGTTCTAAGCAAAGAAGGGAAGGCAGAAAGGTGGAAGGAGTATATAGAGGGTTTATACAAGGGTGATGTACTTGAGGACAATATTACGGAAATGGAAGAGGATGTAGATGAAGATGAAATGGGACATAAGATACTGCGTGAGGAGTTTGACAGAGCACTGAAAGACCTGAGTCAAACAAGGCCCCGGGAGTAGACAACATTCCATTAGAACTACTGTTGGCCTTGGGAGAGCCAGTCATGACAAAACTCTACCATCTGGTGAGCAAGATGTAGGAGACAGGCGAAATACCCACAGACTTCAAGAAGAATATAATAATTCCAATCCCAAAGAAAGCAGGTGTTGACAGATGTGAAAATTACCGAACTATCAGTTTAATAAGTCACAGCTGCAAAATACTAACACGAATTCTTTACAGACGAATGGAAAAACTGGTAGAAGCGGACCTCGGGGAAGATCAGTTTGGATTCCGTAGAAATGTTGGAACACGTGAGGCAATACTAACCTTACGACTTATCTTAGAAGAAAGATTAAGAAAAGGCAAACCTACGTTTCTAGCATTTGTAGACATAGAGAAAGCTTTTGACAACGTTAACTGGAATACCCTCTTTCAAATTCTGAAGGTGGCAGGGGTAAAATACAAGGAGCGAAAGGCTATTTACAATTTGTACAGAAACCAGATGGCAGTTATAAGAGTCGAGGGGCATGAAAGGGAAGCAGTGGTTGGGAAAGGAGTGAGACAGGGTTGTAGCCTCTCCCCGATGTTATTCAATCTGTATATTGAGCAAGCAGTAAAGGAAACAAAAGAAAAATTCGGAGTAGGTATTAAAATTCATGGAGAAGAAGTAAAAACTTTGAGGTTTGCCGATGACATTGTAATTCTGTCAGAGACAGCAAAGGACTTGGAAGAGCAGTTGAACGGAATGGACAGTGTCTTGAAAGGAGGATATAAGATGAACATCAACAAAAGCAAAACGAGGATAATGGAACGTAGTCAAATTAAATCGGGTGATGCTGAGGGGATTAGATTAGGAAATGAGACACTTAAAGTAGTAAAGGAGTTTTGCTATTTAGGGAGTAAAATAACCGATGATGGTCGAAGTAGAGAGGATATAAAATGTAGACTGGCAATGGCAAGGAAATCGTTTCTGAAGAAGAGAAATTTGTTGACATCGAGTATAGATTTAAGTTTCAGGAAGTCGTTTCTGAAAGTGTTTGTATGGAGTGTAGCCATGTATGGAAGTGAAACATGGACGATAACCAGTTTGGACAAGAAGAGAATATAAGCTTTCGAAATGTGGTGCTACAGAAGAATGCTGAAGATAAGGTGGGTAGATCACGTAACTAATGAGGAGGTATTGAATAGGATTGGGGAGAAGAGAAGTTTGTGGCACAACTTGACTAGAAGAAGGATCGGTTGGTGGGACATGTTTTGAGGCATCAAGGGATCACAAATTTAGCATTGGAGGGCAGCGTGGAGGGTAAAAATCGTAGAGGGAGACCAAGAGATCAATACACTAAGCAGATTCAGAAGGATGTAGGTTGCAGTAGGTACTGGGAGATGAAGAAGCTTGCACAGGATAGAGTAGCATGGAGAGCTGCATCAAACCAGTCTCAGGACTGAAGACCACAACAACAACAACAACGAGTAAACAAGTCGCACTGACGTTAAAATTTCTTTGGCACGACTTTGAAGTACACAGTAAGCTTTTAAATGACAGACGAATATCGACATGTGCAGCAACGACATTACTTTACTCTTCCCATAATCTTAAGACATCCTCAGCGGAACCAACACTTCCTTTAATAAATATGTAGAGACCATCCCACAATCTTAAGACATCCTCAGCGGAACCAAGACTTCCTTTAATAAATACACTCCTGGAAATTGAAATAAGAACACCGTGAATTCATTGTCCCAGGAAGGGGAAACTTTATTGACACATTCCTGGGGTCAGATACATCACATGATCACACTGACAGAACCACAGGCACATAGACACAGGCAACAGAGCATGCACAATGTCGGCACTAGTACAGTGTATATCCACCTTTCGCAGCAATGCAGGCTGCTATTCTCCCATGGAGACGATCGTAGAGATGCTGGATGTAGTCCTGTGGAACGGCTTGCCATGCCATTTCCACCTGGCGCCTCAGTTGGACCAGCGTTCGTGCTGGACGTGCAGACCGCGTGAGATGACGCTTCATCCAGTCCCAAACATGCTCAATGGGGGACAGATCCGGAGATCTTGCTGGCCAGGTTAGTTGACTTACACCTTATAGAGCACGTTGGGTGGCACGGGATACATGCGGACGTGCATTGTCCTGTTGGAACAGCAAGTTCCCTTGCCGGTCTAGGAATGGTAGAACGATGGGTTCGATGACGGTTTGGATGTACCGTGCACTATTCAGTGTCCCCTCGACGATCACCAGTGGTGTACGGCCAGTGTAGGAGATCGCTCCCCACACCATGATGCCGGGTGTTGGCCCTGTGTGCCTCGGTCGTATGCAGTCCTGATTGTGGCGCTCACCTGCACGGCGCCAAACACGCATATGACCATCATTGGCACCAAGGCAGAAGCGATTCTCATCGCTGAAGACGACACGTCTCCATTCGTCCCTCCATTCACGCCTGTCGCGACACCACTGGAGGCGGGCTGCACGATGTTGGGGCGTGAGCGGAAGACGGCCTAACGGTGTGCGGGACCGTAGCCCAGCTTCATGGAGACGGTTGCGAATGGTCCTCGCCGATACCCCAGGAGCAACAGTGTCCCTAATTTGCTGGGAAGTGGCGGTGCGGTCCCCTACGGCACTGCGTAGGATCCTACGGTCTTGGCGTGCATCCGTGCGTCGCTGCGGTCCGGTCCCAGGTCGACGGCCACGTGCACCTTCCGCCGACTACTGGCGACAACATCGATGTACTGTGGAGACCTCACGCCCCACGTGTTGAGCAATTCGGCGGTACGTCCACCCGGCCTCCCGCATGCCCACTATACGCCCTCGCTCAAAGTCCGTCAACTGCACATACGGTTCACGTCCACGCTGTCGCGGCATGCTACCAGTGTTAAAGACTGCGATGGAGCTCCGTATGCCACGGCAAACTGGCTGACACTGACGGCGGCGGTGCACAAATGCTGCGCAGCTAGCGCCATTCGACGGCCAACACCGCGGTTCCTGGTGTGTCCGCTGTGCCGTGCGTGTGATCATTGCTTGTACAGCCCTTCTCGCAGTATCCGGAGCAAGTATGGTGGGTCTGACACACCGGTGTCAATGTGTTCTTTTTTCCATGTCCAGGAGTGTATGTAGAGACCGTAGAGCCAGTATAAGGAAAGCAATTCACAGACATTTATGTAATAACTCCATTTATCTCCACAACTTATATAAACTGATACATTCACAACAGTTCTTCGTCGTCGTAACCACCCCCCCCCCCCGCCCTCCCCCTCCCCGCACCCTACCATCAAAGATACTTACCCAATACCACCACTCGTATTATTGTAAGGTAGCAAACTGTTCTATATCAAGTGGGTACAATCGTCCCTGGTGTAGTGTCCTACAATTCGATGAAAAATATTTTACTCTTGTGGCATTTTAATTTTAATTTTCATTTACTATATGGCTTGACTGTTAAATAATGTAACTATTTTTAACAGTTGCCTGATGACAGAGGATTAATTTTCTGGAACCGGTAGTTATTCATAAAGAACATTCTTAAAAAGCCAAACTTTATATACTCCATCTCACAATGATTACGTTACAATTTCTTATTACTTTCTGGAAGCTCATAAGTAACTGTGACTTTTCTTTGTTTCAGGTAAGTCATCATCCGCTGTAAGCAGCTTCACTTAGTTCGGTTAGCCTGTATGGTGAGTATTCCCACATTTGTTCAGTAAGGTGATAAGTGTCTGAAATGTACAAGTTTCGCTATCGTACTTAATTTCTTCTCGTCGAATATTCTGTCCATATCATACACTTCATTAGCTCCTAGTCGTAAATTTAAGGAGATGTTTCGGGTAATAAAATGTGACACCCCGTCCTACCATGATAGAGACGTGCGAGCTAATTGAGCCGTCTTCGAACATCTTAATAGTGTCTACAATGTTACAAAATCCTGCGAACATCTTACACATGTGGAAACACCAGTGTGAACCATCTTTTGTGAATACTAAGAACTCAGAAGGTATGGCATGAACGAATTCAAACAAAGAGGATGTGGTGAACGGTTTCTCAGCAACAGTTGATTGAGGTTGCAGAGAGACGGCACACGCGCAGGCACATCTCCGCCCTCCTTTGTCGGATGGAGGACATCAGTGTTATTTCAACTTTAGTCAATGAAGAGCCCCAAATAAAAGGGAAATGTGGAAGGAAATGACAGTGCGCTTCTTGACGTCATGGGGTACAATATCAACATCGGAAAGAGATCGAAGGTGCCGAATGATCTGTTTTAGGGAATTAAGTTGTCCGTAATATAACATTTCAGCTCGTGTAGGGAATGCTGGTACGACATTTGTGCATGTGTGAACCCATTGAAGACAGGAGTGAGCACACAACTTGTGACGAAGGTTTTGGTTAGTTACGGCAAAAAGCTGTAAACCAGTTCTGTAGCGATCGAATTTAATTATGTCCCCACGTTGGACTCAAATTTATGGAGCGATGGATTTAGTTGGCTATACACAGAGTAGATAATTGATGATCATTACACTGATTAAATGTAAGATAATAGGACTTGAGTCTGTCAATTGCATTTAATATAGTAAACAAAGGAATTATGTGTTCCAGGTACAAGAATGTAAATAGAGTAAACTACAATTAGTTTTTATTAAAATTTTCTATTTTGACCACATGTAGATAATTTAAATTACGTTTCACAGAACCAAATTAGAGTCAGGAAATAATAATATGCTCGTTATATTAATTAAAATATCTCAGGGTCACTTTATCTATGTTTTAGTTACTGTTATTGTGCGATCAATGGAATTTGACGGAAGTGCTTAACCGCATGTGGTTGCAAGGTAGTATTTGGTCAGTTGCAAGCTTCGGCCGAGTGAGTGCGCAAGGGCGTTGTCATACAGATTATCTGGAGACAATAGGTCGTGTGTGGCTTGCAGCTGTGGGCAATATTGGAGTTTTTCACTCGTCTACTAATTATGAATCTCCAAAACCACTGATCGTAGAACCTTAATACTGCAGTTAATGTGTCTCACATCAGGCCTAGCAGCGGTAACGCTGGTAAAAAATAACTCCTTTACGGTTATGGTATTTTCTAGTCATCAAACATTAATGATAGTTAAATCACCGGAACCTTATATCCCGGAAAAATTTGCGTGTGCGGGAAATTAAACGAAGTAGGGCGAACTAACACTTGAAGTTTCAGAAGTTCAGTATCTATCACAGAATTTAATAATTTTCACTTGATAGTTAAAAAAAAATGAACAAGTTCGAGTATGTCCGAAGTGTCCTATGCCACGGTAACAAAGATACGCTGAGAAATGTTTGAGACCGCTGCTGACAGTCGAAGTGCCGGAGCAGTGTATCATCTCGAGATGAATAAATCGCCGATGTCTGGCGTAGCGGAGCAGTGTACTCTAGAGCCTAAAGACAGCGGCAGCGCTGGTGAGAAGACGGTGACTTATCAGGAGACCACCCGGCAATCATATATTTGTAATTTTTTTTCTCATTATGGTACGTGAAGTTCAGAACTCAAATATCAATAGTCCAAAGCATTTAGATACAACCGTCAAAATTTCTTGAGAAAATAGACTTTCAAGTTTTCTGTGGATCTTCAGGACTTAATTCACCAAAAGAAGGCCAATTTCATGACAGGTATGATCGTTCACACGGTAGTGTTTAAGAATAGTGGGAGGGTAATCAAAGAACCACTGGTTCTAACCTCGCTACAGTCTTTCTTTATTTTTTGTTCATTTGGAATAGCAGCATCATTTAATTTAAAATTCATCAAATATATGCTAATTAAACATATCTATCTTTTAATAAAAATGCACGGCTTCTTGTTTCTAATTACATATCGCATACAAAATTCCAGTTTCCTTTGCAGATATAAATTATTAATTGTCGATACGATATAAAATACTGTTAACAACGATTGTTAAAATAAAAAAATCATAAACGTATTAACAATCTTTTTTACACTACTTTTCGAAAAAATCGCCCACATTTAAGAGAATTTTGTTGCCCAGAAGACTTCAAAATAAATTTTCTCGAGCATTTTGGAGAATTTCATTTACGCTGTTTTTGGGATACTGGTATTTGAGTTCTGAACTTCACGTGCCATAAATAAAAAAATTAAAAAACACGATTGACAGGATGTCTCCTTGTTAGGCTGGCGATGATCTTGTTGTCTTCCACTTGCTCTCAAGGGCCACCGTACAACATTTTGTAGGGGGTTGGGGCTAGATCTGGAAGTTTTGAATATTTTTAATATTTTGGAAGACCAACGGCGACTTGTAAGTAGCTACAAAAATATTTCAGATGTGATCATGTTAAAAATCTGTGTAACACTGACTTCTGAATATAGTGTAATCAAGTAGTATTCTTTCAAGAAAACGATTCAGAAGTCAGTATTAAACAAATTTTTAACATGCTCTTTCGTATATTCCCACTTCCATAGTTATAGTATAGCCAGCGTCACGGGCGTAATTACTACATCCTTAAATTTGGTCATGAACTGCCGACGATTTAGAAATTTCTACCGTAGAGTGTTCAAATTCAAAATGGTTCAAATGGCTCTGAGCACTATGGGACTTAACATCTTAGGTCATCAGTCCCCTAGAACTTAGAACTACTTAAACCTAACTAACCTAAGGACATCACACACATCCATGCCCGAGGCAGGATTCGAACCTGCGACCGTAGCAGTCCCGCGGTTCCGGACTGCAGCGCCTAGAACCGCACGGCCACCGCGGCCGGCCGTAGAGTGTTCCTACAGCTCTTTGCGAAGCTTATCTTAATGTTAGTTAACACTCGCCTAACGAGTTAATAATCTTTTTAAAACGTACATATATTCTTCCAGCATAGCGTTAACCTGATACTTAACAAAACAATCACAATAAATAGAAATAAAATGAACATTCCTCTCTGTGGAGAATCTTGGACAGAACCAAGTATTTTCTGTGTTGAAGAATAATGATAGACTAAACTACGTTACGCACGTACGCTAATCCAGATGCCTGTAATTCATATACTGTACTTAATAAGATGAACACTGACGGCTAAAGTTACGTGTGAACGAGCCACGGTAAGACAGAAAGTTTTAAACGTCCATGAATGATGGGGGGTTTTGTTGCTCTTCCCCTTCAGTTCAATTGTTGTACTTACGTTTGGTCACTGTTGCGACTATTCTTCCCGCATCATCATTGTTATGTAGTATCGACTCACATACGCCAATCTTTACTTGGATGTTGTCAATTGTAAATATTTTGAAAACTTTTCTTCCAATTTCAGTGTCTTAGTAACTGTTGTAAAAGTCTCCTACCTAAATATTCAATTTTCAGGCAAGAAAATAATGAACATTTAACTTGTTATTCGCATAAACAACTTCCACTTTACAGCAACACTTTCACCTTATCGCAACTGTTCACGGAGACGAGTACCATCCACAACGCATGTGTCGTGCATAAAATTTTCTTACACTCGCTAAGATACCCCTTTTCTGTGCTGTACAACGAGACAGGCAGCTAGGGCAGTGAAAGCCACTTCCTCTTCCCCATGGAGCGTTTTATTTCCACAGGATTTAGTTTTATTTAGCTGCTTCTTCGGATTACCAAAATTTTGTCTCCCTCCATGTATTCTTAGGATATGACACCCAGTGACATCTGTCTCTTTCCTTGGATGAAGAGACTTGTGTGGCAGAGATTTCCATAATGGAGAGGTGAGTTCCAACATGGAAAATTTTCTGAACAACCAAAGTGCAGACTTCTACAACCGAGGTCTCCACCAAGCGATCCATCGTTGAGAAAAATGTGTCGCGTTGAAGTGTAAATATTTAGAGGATGACTAACGCCACGCTGAAGTTTCAGGTTCTCAGCTTCATTTTTTATAGATGATAATTAAAACTTTACCAGCCCCACATGTCATTCCATAAAAAAGGTCATATCATAATTCTACAATAAAAACCGTAAGAAATTACTTGCGTAGGTATTAAAAATTCACTTTCTCCGCAGTAGCTTACTGAAAACCACGACTCGACATGTTTATTTGTTCAGGATATTATTGTGGTTTCCTTTCTTATGTGCCTCACAGTGAATATGTCTATGACTTTGTAATAGCGAAACATTCCCTATCTATTATTATTATTATTATTGCTTTTATTAATGGTTACTAAGTGTCTGGGACATTACCTGAGATATGCAGGGCAAGATCCTGTGCCTGAGTTTCAGCCCTGACCTGGGTTGCATGGACATTGTCTCTCACCACTGCAGCTAGTCCGTATTGTTCTACTGCTACATTGAACTAGGAGGTCATCAGATGGGGATGCATAGAGCCAGACATCTTCATCCACATCTCCTCGCCTTCGCTCCATTACCCGTTTGCTCCAAGTTGTGTTCCATGGCGACCATGTTCTACGACGTAATGAAAGTACGGAGACGTAAATAGTAATCGGAGGACGCAGATCAATTACCTGCAATCCTAAACTTGTGAAATAGTTCTGATAGGTGTAGCTGACGTCGCTTTAACCTTAGAAGGTAGGTTGAATAGTCGCTACTCTAATTACACTGACATAAGCCCTTTAGCAATCTGATTGCTCTCAAACAGACTCCGGAACCGGAAAAACCGCAACCATTCCCACTAAATCTACAAACTGTTTTCTTGCAAAATCCAAGAATTCTCATAACAGTAAAATTTTAGGATAAGAGTTCAACAATATCAAACTTAAACAATAGTACTTGATCGAACAATTCAGTTTCCACAGGAACACTGCAATTCCTTTTGTCTTTAACAGGCCTCCAAAAGTCCTTTTCTTTAATCAAAATCTCCTACAAATAGCCATCAGCTTCACAATGCAACACGAAACGGCCACCTAATAGCAGCACCTATCCGGGCTAAATCATTACAGTATCTTCTTAGAAAATCGGAACTCTCGTAACGACCCACAACCCTCGAATATACATGTAACTGTAATTTCACTGGAAACCTCAATAATTGGTAACTTCACTAAAAACTATGGATCGCAAATTCCATCTCAAGTAAATTAAAACTGCCCAAAATTATAAACGCGTTCTGCATATCACAGGTCGCCAAGAACCCGTCACGTAAACTACAAGAGGTATCAAGATCGCTTCTCTGATACTCGTGTTTAGATAACTGTTGAAACATGGCCATCCAGACCAATAGAACGTACTGATGGCTTTTGCTTCGTAGCTGTCACTTCTAGCGGTTAAGCCTCATCTTCCGCTGATGGGATATGAGGCCGGCCGAAGTGGCCGTGCGGTTGAAGGCGCTGCAGTCTGGAACCGCAAGACCGCTACGGTCGCAGGTTCGAATCCTGCCTCGGGCATGGATGTTTGTGATGTCCTTAGGTTAGTTAGGTTTAACTAGTTCTGAGTTCTAGGGGACTAATGACCTCAGCAGTTGAGTCCCATAGTGCTCAGAGCCATTTGAACCATTTTTTTGATGGGATATGTTTTTCGTCTGATGCCTGTTGTTGAGGACAGTTTATGGTAAACTGCAAAATTCGTGAAAGTTTATTATGCGAGCACTTGAAAACTAAACTGACAAGGGAATGGTCCGGTCCGTCATGTCGGAACCTACCCTGAAATTTTTCACGCAGGAAGAATACACCGAAAGAAATGCTCTGTCAGAACTGTAGCTGCTAAGGCGCACTACAAGTATTAAAAAATATTAGTTATCCATTTTTGCCGCACAAAGAGCGGCTTATAACAGCGGTTTGTACAGCCCCTCCTGCCCGGCGTGCGGAATGCGTGGAATGAGACGCAGCCGTGACTAGAGAATGTAGCGCCGAGTAGAGCGAAGTCCAAAACGCGAATTTTAAGCTTTGAAACCATAAATGTCTCAAATCATTAATTGTTTGAGTAACTTGCTATTCGTATTGACACATAAGCTGTTGCTGATGTAATTGTTACACAAGCGACTAGCAGAGGAT
Source organism: Schistocerca nitens (assembly GCF_023898315.1). Taxonomy (NCBI): domain Eukaryota; kingdom Metazoa; phylum Arthropoda; class Insecta; order Orthoptera; family Acrididae; genus Schistocerca; species Schistocerca nitens. Next base: position 924,106,446 of record NC_064616.1, read on the forward strand.
AGAAAATCAAAGCAACGTATAACGCTGCATTACATCCATCAATCGGGACTTTAATTTGTAGACATGAGATATTTTATAATAATTCCTGTAGTACCATTATTGTGATAAATTTTTAACAATATGTATTTGACTGACAATTACACGGTTCCTGGTTTATTCTCTGTAGTCTTTACAATAATGCGAAGTCACTACTGGATGACGAAAAAAAAAACATTTTCCTTATAGAAGGCATATCTGACAAAAGAAGAAATAATAGATTGAAGCACTCCATACTAATTACTAGTTTTATTTAGACAATGGGAACGTATCGCCTTGACCGATGTATCGCTGTTCTTTTACACCAGGTCGATGGTAGTGTCCAGATACGCCGTCATCCATACAAACAGCTACTCGAAATATGCATTCCGCAATAGACACCCGCCAGTGGAGGAGGGACATTGACATGAGCTTTCATGGGGGCTGTGGCAGTAATCGTAGGAACCTTGATACCTGTGGTCTACATCAATATTATTGCGATCACCATAATACCTTCATACTTGATGTCTTCCCAGATGCGATGGCAACTTGCGACAGGATAACTCGTCATGTTACAAGACCATACTCGTGCTCAAGTGGCTTGAGAAACGTGATAAATAACTCACGTTGATAGCTTGTCCATCAAATACGCCTGACCTGAACACATTTGGGGCTCTGTCGGGCGCTAAGCACACGCCCACAAACAACCAATCGGGAATTTACGGGCATTGGGTGACATCTGATGCCACAAACCTCCGGAAGACTACAGAGAATTTGCCGAATCCTTACCGTGCAGAACTGCTGCTATATTGCGCTCCAAACGTGTACCAACTCTCTTATTAAGTAGGTGGTCATAGAGTTTTGGCTCATCGGTGTATATTCTGAATTGTACGGTTCTGAATGAAGTGTTTTTGTAAGTTAAATGATAAGTCAAATAGCGTAAATTACACTGACGTTTGCCGGCCGAAGTGGCCGTGCGGATAAAGGCGCTGCAGTCTGGAACCGCAAGACCGCTACGGTCGCAGGTTCGAATCCTGCCTCGGGCATGGATGTTTGTGATGTCCTTAGGTTAGTTAGGTTTAACTAGTTCTAAGTTCTAGGGGACTAATGACCTCAGCAGTTGAGTCCCATAGTGCTCAGAGCCATTTGAACCATTTGAACACTGACGTTTCAACAAAATACAGTTCGGATAACAGAGAAACTGGCCTGCAGTTACCAAGATGACTTGTAATTACAAGGGGGAGATGAAAAAGTTTGTCTTCGAAGGCCGTACGGTCCAGAATCGGTATGCCACTCACAAAATCATCGTGGACATTGAGGCAATCACCCTGCCGATGCATCAGGTACCGTTCGGTAGAACATCGTGTCCTGCTGCACATCGTCGTCCGACAGGAATCGTCGACCCTTCAAGGTATTTTTTAAGGGACCAAATACATGATAATCGTATGGGGAGTGATCGGGATTACAGGGCGTGTAATCGAGTGTCCCCCACTTGAGTTGGCGTAACTTCCGCGTTACGACGTTTGCGTTATCACTGATATGTCTGCGTAAGCAGAAGAAACTAACAATTAAAGTCCGAAAACAATTTATTGGACTGTTCATTTAACCAAAACAAATTCTCCAAGTATAACACCAACACAAAACAGTGATCCGTCTTCGAATGACAACTACATACAAGAATAATATGGAAAACAACCGAAATAATTTCCTACTAGTCTCCGCCAGAGACTTCTCCGATATACCAAGCCTAATTCAGAGATCAGCGAGATCCAAGCCGGGCTGCTGGGGCGGCTGCTATCCACGTCTGCTGGCGGTCGATGAACTGCCGATGTGCGGCCGAGCGCCGGCCTTTATAGTGTTTCGGCGGATGAGTACCTCGGAACCATTTTCCATCGCGTGGTTTGACGTGTGAAAATAGTTCTGGGATCTGCAGCGACCTCTTCCTTATGTGAGCCGCTGGTGTCTTTGCTGTGTTGTTGTTGTGGCCGTTCATCAATATTGCCTGTCGGTTGTGTAGTGCTTCGATGTGCCTGCGATGCGGGCAACCCGCGGCTGCAGGCTGTCAGTTTGGTTGCTGATAGTCTAGGCGCCGTGATGTCTGGTGGAGAAGGCCACAGCAATCATGAAGCAGCATTACGCCTTGTCGCATGATTCCATAAAGGTGGTTTTCGACAGAAATTCTACCCCTTACACATTCTTCATTCTTCGTTGTATATCTACCGGTGTTTGTCCTTCGGCATCCAAGAAAAGAATAACTGCACGTTTTTCCTGTTTTAACTCATTTGGTAATAACATCGCCATAATTGAGGTATCCGCATTTACCGTACGAACGTCTAGAAGACACGAATGCCATGCTAATCACTTACCTACATGTTGGAGCTCATATACCCGCATAGGAGTCGTGCTACATTCCATATACTCTGCAGCAACTCCCTCAAGCGGAAACTTTTTGGTCGCCCCTTATACAATCTGACAAATACATTCTGTATGCTTCATACTTTCCGAATATGAGTATAACTTTTTTCCTGGCAAACTTATTTAATATAAATCCTGTGAGTATGATTGTTAATTATCTCCGTCACGGAATGATATAGTTAATCACGTGTAATAGATTTAGAAACTCAAAAGCGTTTGTCGAAGCACTCAGTTACCTGTTTCCTGTTTTTCTGCTAATATCTTCCACTGTTTCATACAAGAAGGAATAGATTGTTTGGTCAATTAATAATTCAGTTCTAAATATGGATCTTTTAATAAGTAATGCTGAGTGAAATAAACTAATAATCTGTTGTGCATTACCCATTCGGAAAAGTTTGAGAAGGCACGTAACAAAGACATAGGAATGTAGTTATTAACGTCGTGTTCTATATCATTGTGACATATGCATTCTGCGCATTTCAAACATCCCAGGTTTGAACATAATTTTTGTGGGAAAATGAATTGAGATAAAAATTATTTGTACGATACTGCCTTTTTATTTTGTTTTTAGCGTGGCATGTGTCCTACACTCTGACAAAGTTTCATGACATTTCGAATGTAGCTTCTTAAGTTATAGTTATGTTTACAATTTTTTTGTTAACGCCATTATATATCTGGCAGCTGTATGAGCAACACTGGTGAAGCTATATCAAGTCATCACTGTGTAATTTGAAATTTTCATTCCAAACTTCGGGCATATGGTATCGTAAAAAAAAATCAAATGTGTGTGAGATCTTATGGGATTTAACTGCTAAGGTCATCAGTCCCTAAGCTTACACACTACTTAACCTAAATTATCCTAAGGACAAACACACACACCCATGCCCGAGGGAGGACTCGAAACTCCGCCGGAACCACCCCCACAGTCCATGACTGCAGCGCCTTAGAACGCTCGGCTAATATGGTATCGTAAATTCAGTGGCAATATTACAAATATTTTGCCGCCTCAGACTTCAATGGCCCGAATAAATCGCCACAGTTAGAGGCTGCGTGAGTGGTTCACGGTAACTTGCGAAACATGGAAGATTTATGGAAAGCATTTGACACGGCTCCCATCACGAAAACTGACAACTGTGCTGACACATGCCCTCCATATCCGCATCCAGGAGGGCCCCAAGGAAGGGTGATAGCACCGCTCTTGTTCTCCACATACATAACTGATCTGATGGACGGGGAGACCTCAAATCTGCAGCTGTTTTCTAATGACGCTGTGGTGTACGGGATGTTACCCTCGTTGGCTGACGGTAGGAGGATACAACCTGACTTCGACAAAATTTCTTGTTGGTGAGATGAATGGCAGCTTGCTCTAAATGCCGTAAAATGTAAGTTAATGCAGTTGAGGAGGAGAAACAGCCCTGTAATATTCGAATACAGAATGAGTAGTGTGCTGCCTGAACACTCACGTCAATTAAATATCTGGGCCTACCATTGCGAAATGGCACAGCCGACTTTGTTCCCCATCCTTCTCTAACCCGATGAGACCGATGACCTCGCTGTTTGGTCTCTTCCCCCAAACAACCCAACCCAACCCCATGCTACCATTGCAAGGAGATATGAAATGATCAAGCACCTAAGGACGGTAGTAAGGAATGCGAATGGTCGACCCAGGTTTATTGGAAAAATTTTATGGAACTGTGGTTCTGTGATGGAGACTACATATAGAACAATAGTGCGACCAATTTTCGCATACTATTAGAGTGTCTGGGATCACCATCGGGACAGATTAAAGAAAGAAATCGAAGCAATTCAGAGGTTGCTGCTAGAATTTTTACTAGTAGATTCGATCAGCATGCTAGTATCACAGAGATGCTTGGTGAGCTCAGATGGAGTCCCTGGAGGTAAGACAACGTTCTTTTCGCAAAACGCTATAGAGGAAGTTTAGAGAACCTGCATTTGAGGCTGAGTGCAAAACGATTCTACTACTGCCAACGTACCTTCCGCATAGGGACTACAAAGACAAGACAACAGAAATTAGGGCTTGTACAGAGGCATAGAGACTGTCGTTTTTCCCTCGCTCTATTTGCTAATGGAACAAAAAAGATGACTAGTAGCGGTATAAGGTACCGTCCGTCATGCACCATAAGGTTGCTTACGGAGTATGTATGTAGATAAAGATGTACCACTGGGGATTACATCTGCTGTTGCCTCAGAATCACTGTCATTACAGTAAAAAGTTCCGTGTGTACCCAGTTAAGTCCAGTCGTCAATGTCAGATGCCCATAATCCAGGGCGAAATTTGCATGCTGGCTGGAAATTCAGAATGATGATTTGGCGAGATAAACTGGCTGGCTTACGTGTGGCCCGCGGCTACCCCTGCAGTCACGCCACACGCGCACAGCGCCGGTCGCACGCGTCGCCGGCGCCGACCGGCCATCAAAGCCAAAGAGCAGATTGCCCTTTTGTGCTCTACCAACGATCGCGTCCGCCAATTTTGCCGTTAAACGCTGTTCTATGTGGCACTCGCAGTGGATCTGTTAACCTCTTTCAGTTTAACACCGGAACAAGGTTTTGTATATGATGCATATGGAAGTTGTTATTGGCATAAAATTTAATGTGCAAACACTTGCTGCCGATACATGGAAGTGGCAGCACGAAAAGGAAAGTCAAAATACTACGCTTTACATTCAAACCGATCTTTAAAAATTGTGACTAGTGACAACCACCCCCACTCCCTCCCTCCGCCACCTTCCCAATCTTCTAATTTTATCTCTACTGCAAAGGGGCAGTGCAGGTCGCATACAATTTTAGGAACTAATTAAACCAGTATTGGTTGTTTTTCGATCTTGACTCTTTGTTAAAATTTGGAAACACGTTCCACCGAGACCGCTACCAGTTAGAATTGTTTCTTATCTCTGTTGACGGGAAGTTTTGCACCATTAAGCGCTATTTAGATACCCATCATATTTTGTGGAGATATTCACGACATAACTCATATTAAACGCTCAAACTTTGCCTATTCCAGACAGATATCTATAATCAACATTAATATGAGACTTGACCACCACGAGCACGACTACAGTCTTGTATGCATCGTTTAACAAATGCAATTAGCCTCCGAATGTCATCTTGAGGAATTTCTTGCAATGCCATAAACACATGCTATGTGATTTCATGAAGATTTCTTGCTCTATACTGGTCCACGGAGGAAACAGCTATTACCATATTTGCAGTTTCCTGCCGTAGTTGATTATAACATAGAAGCGGCCCTCTGTTGTGGAGTGTGCAACAACTAGACAGGGTCCAGACTGAATAGAGAAATTGTATGTATGATAACATTCTGACACTCCAGCTGTTTTTCTATGAACTAAATCATTCTTTCATTTTGACATTAACTAGTCTAGTTTCGGCTATGTAGCGATTTTCATGTGGTTACATTGCGCGGGGTCAGGGATTTTCTCTGCCTCGTGATGACTGGGTGTTGTGTGATGTCCTTAGGTTAGTTAGGTTTAAGTAGTTCTAAGTTATAGGGGACTGATGACCATAGATGTTAAGTCCCATAGTGCTCAGAGCCAAACATTGCGTTTCAATTCGAAAAATTAGAGAAGATTTGTTAAATGGTAATACTTTGGTTACAGTTCTAATATTCAGAGAGTCACTAAAAGGATAAACAACCTAATGGTTGGCGTAGCATGCAGTACAATAAAACACAAGTTACGGGAAATGAAAAATGGTGAGCATTCAATAAAATATTTTACAACGTACGGGAATTTACAATCAAAGACATGACATTAGGTGTTGCTCAAACAACAGTGGTGTAGCGTAGCACTTAGTAGTGAAAGAGCACCCTGGACTATGTCCTGCAACACATTGCGACTGGCTGTGCAGATGTAAACATGAAGGACAAAACTCTCTCCCGAACAGGCCATGGAGGCCCAACAGTACCGACCGGCCGCCGAGTCATCCTCAGCCCATAGGCGTCACTGGATGCGGATATAGAGGGGCACACCGCTCTTCCGGCTGTATATCAGTTTACGAGACCGGAGCCGCTACTTCTCAATCAAGTATCTCGTTAGTTTGCCTCACAAGGGCTGAGTGCACCCCGCTTGCCAACAGCGCTCGACAGACCGGATGGTCACCCGTCCAAGTGCTAGCCCAGCCCGACAGCGCTTAAATTCGGTGATCTGACAGGAACCGGTGTTACCACTGCGGCAAGGCGTTGCCCAGACACGAAGGACAAGATATGCTTAAAATGTACTTTCAATAATATTACGTTAATCCTTGTTGACCTCCGAAAGTAACGTGCTGGAATGTATGGTTAGGCAAAGGGGAGGTACTGGTTTCTTTATTTCGTGCGCAGTGTTGATATGGAGGTGGTATGTTCATTTTTTCCTGACATGGGAGTACCTGATTGTATAGTGATTATGAATTTTTCAATAACAATTAAATATAATAATATTTTGTTTCAAATTTGTTTAACATATCTACCATAATGGAAAATATAAAAGAATAGCACGAACATAGTCCCCCTGCTTATACCATAAAAAAGCAACAATTTATAACTCTTATGATAAAGTCATGAACAATAATAAATAACTGTGACAATATGCTTTTGTGGCAATTTTTTACTTTACATCTTAAATAACGCAACAGTAGTCAACGTGCTATATCTTTCTTCTTCTTTAATAACAACAACTAAGAAAGAGCATATGGATACAAAAATGAATAGAAAACAAGAACAGAGTCCGTACTCTTACATAAATCAGTTTCATTATTATTCAAAAATTATTATTTGAAAATCAACATAAGATAACGTTTTTGTTGAAAACATCATATTATAATATAAAAAAATAGGATGCAACGCAAATGCTCAATTTTCTATTTTCCTCCTGGAAACTTCCAGATAAGACAACAAAAGATAAATTCATAATATCAAAGGAGCATGTGCCTTAACACAAATAATGGACATTAGTAATTGTACATAATCACAATCGGAATGTGATAACAAGTTACTAAAAAGAAGCTAGTGGTTACACGAATTACTTTCTTCTTCTTAGCAACTGTAATAATGAAATCAACGAGACAAAAAGAAAAATGTAAAGATAAAAATAATAAAAATATAAGAGACGGAGGCCAATGCACTAAAACTAGACGACAACTATTAGACGTAAGCACGGAATGCCGAAACCAGGTAGAGTAGGGGGCTCGAAATCAGAAAGCAGAGAGACTACACAAAGACAGATCTCAAGAAACGCAAAATGAAGCCGAAACATCGTAAACCACTATCTCTAATGTAAAGTAAACGGATCAAAAAAGAAATATAGACCCGGTAGTATTTAAGTTGTTCTCAAGCGCTGCTAGCTTATCACGTAAGGTAAGGCAAAGGGTAACACGCAACGCGGCATGGCAAGCACCAGAGCAGGCCAAGTCCCGTGGCAATCCAACATTTCCCGCATTTTCGATGGCTGGTCCTGTACATACCCGAATGCGAGAATGATGAAATCTTATGGGTTTCGTGCTGCAATTTCTTACTCTAGGGATTTTCCGTACAAAAACAAATACTGACTTTCTGCTGAAAAAGGAAGCTATAGAGATACTTCCGGTAGTACACCACCCAGTGTGGTGAGTGAAAGGCTGTCTTCTCAGACACACTACTCCAGCCTATTCACTAGGAAACCGTGAAATAGCCGCAGAAAAATGTGACAGCAACGTCTGAAACTTATAACTTACTTCTTTCCATTTTTTTCGCTGCACATATTGTTAGACATTGTTTGTACCTTATCCAGTTTCTTAATCGTTGTTCTCAGCAATTCATTTTATTATTGTAAGATCTTTGACAATTTCCTATTGTTTTGGAGGCATATTAATTCATCTGTGTACTGCAGAATGAAAATATTTTCTATGGATGTATATTGATGTGGGGTCACGTGGGGAGCTATAAATAACAATTCCTCAGGATGAAATTCGGAGTCTATTTGCGTTCTTACCGTGACGAAAGTAGCGTAGAGGAATACAAGAGTGTATCCGTGCTTGTGGGGATCACACTTCATACTGATGTTGATGACAGACATTTGTCCCAATGGATCGAAAGTTTGGTCGTTTTATTCGAGTTACGTCGTCAAAATCCCCACAAAGTGTTATAAATATGCATATCGTGCTTAATGGTGTAACGATTTCCATTTCCGTCAGCGAAAATCACAGACAAACAACTGCGTCTGGTAGCGCTAGCAGGTTTACAGAAAATATCAATTTTACTCTTATGGGCTTTATGTATTATACTAATATCCTTTCTCCAGTTCCATCGTAACTTTTAGGGTACACTGTATAATTGTAATAATATTGTATTAAAACCGTCGAACGAAACTTATATGTCATCTAAGTAATGTTTATACTATTTAAGATCGTCAGCTCTGTGTTTAAACTTTTCAACAGAAAGTGTTCGAATGTTCAAGTGTGTGTGAATTCCTAAGGGGCCAAACTGTTGAGGTCATCGGCCCATAGACTTACACACTACTTAAACTATCTTATGCTAAGAACAACACACACACACACACACACACACACACACACACTCATGCCTGAGGGAGGACTCCAACCTCCTGCGGGAGGAACCGCACAATCCGTGACATGGTGCCTCAAACCACGCGGGCAATCCGCGAGACTGTGTTCAATACGACTAATAAAAATGTTAGCCAGCATATCCACTTTGAAAGTGCCCATCGCCAGGCGGTGTGGCTGTGTATAAATTATCGTGTAACACCAAATACTTATGAGAGGAGATCAACCATAACACTTCAGTTAGGCCATTTTCTCACTCAATTACAGCGTTTTTATTATGTCCTCTTCTTGTCTGTCTGTCTGTTAAGTACCGTTGGTGCAGTTGATTTGAAATTAATTTCCCGATGAGTTAGAGACTTGAAATTTGAAAAATATGTCGGAATCGGATGAAAATGCAACGTTAATTCTCTCCACTGTCGATCTGTTGGGTAGGGGTGGCGAGGGTGTAATGGGTTGGTAATACTGTGACTTCCAGGCTGCCCTGCATGACTCAAAGGGTTGTGCACATATTGTTGGAGTGAGTGTCAGGTGTTATACAGGTGAATGGGTGCAGATGAGCAGAGAGAGGGCAAGAGGAGAGGGATAGTGAAAAAGTGGAGGATGAGATGGACAGAGACAGAGTGAAGGAGACGGACACATAGAGGTGGGAGGAGAAGGTAGAGAGAGAGAGAGAGAGAGAGAGAGAGAGAGAGAGAGAGAGGCGGGAGGAAGAGCCATCAGACAGAGAGGGGGAAGAAGAAACGGACAGTCAGAGAGAGAGGGAGTGGAGAATGTGGACAAAGAGAGGTAGCAGGAGGAGATGGACAGAGAGAGGTGCAGGAGATGGACAGAGAGGGGAGGATGAGATGGACAGAGAGAAGGGTGTCGAGCAGATAGAGAGAGAGAGAGAGAGAGAGAAGGAGAGGAGGAGATGGACAGAGAGAGGGGTGGGGGAGAGATGCATGCGACATATGCGACATATACGTACAACGATGAAGCCGTGGGAATGAGACGAATGACTTGGCACCTTGGGAGCCTATTGAACCGCCTGGGATACCTGATGGCGCTGCGCCTACCGATTCACACGGCCCAGCCTGTCAACACTTACATGACGGCTATTGGCGAACAGTGCCAGTTTGGAGCCGAGTGGAAGACTTAAACCAGGGTGTCAGACGATTCTTTGACGATCTTGGAGAGGATTTCTAAACCTTCGCTATTGGGTGGAGAAATGTTGGATCCCCTTAACAGGCCAGGCGTGTACTAGATGCAGGAAGCGGCTACTAGTGTAGCGGAGTACATGTGGCATGCACATGTTGCTTTTTAGAATAGAGAAATCCCTCTGCAAGCCGGATGCGTCATATTCTGAATCCAGAGAGGGTAAAATTCGTCATAGAAGATCGGAGAAAGAAAATGTTAATGTAGTATCAGATAACTGCGGGAATATCTGTGGAAAACTCTCAGAACTAGTCTCACTTGTAAACGCTAAGAAAGCTGTCCGAAACTAAATGTTAATAGCAACGAAATTCTAAAGTCCGACAGGAAACTATATCACAAATATAGCTTGAACGCTGACAGTGGAGGCGTGTTTATAGCAATAAAGAAAGACGATAGTCTCTAATGAGATAAGCACATTCAGAATGTGGAATAATTTGGGGAAAGAAAAGTGTTGAAGGTGGAACATACATTGACACTGAATAGACCTCCTGCCTCAGCAGCACTAGTGAAACCTTAAAGACTATCTCGCGGTAATTTCCTGGTCATATTATATTTTAAGATGGATATTCAAACTTACTAGTTATAGACAAGGAGGCTCCATGATTAGGGCAAGAAATTGTATGAAACTATTGGATATGCGTTATCTGAAAATTGCCGTGAGTAATTACTCAGAGAACCTACTCACGATGGCAACATTTTAGAACCTCTGGCGACAAAAACACAAGAAATTTTCGACTCAGTGTAGAACAGGGAATCAGTGATCGTAAGGCCTTTTATAAATCACTGAATACGTCTATAAATAGGAATATAAAGAAAGACAGGAAGATATTTCTGTTTAGCATGAGTGACAAGAAACAGGTTGCAGATTACTTGAAAGGTCAACATGAAAATTTCAGCTCCAGCACTGACAATGGACAAAGCTTAGAATCATTGTACAATAACCTTGAGACAGGGATGGAAAGGATACTCTGTGGTGCGACAACCGTATTAGAAAACTGCAATGAAAGTAAAGAGAGTGTCACTGCTAATTTAAACGTAGCCAAAGCTTCACAGACAAACAAAAACTAAATGGAAGCTAATTTAACGTATGAATGGCCATGCGTGAAGCGCTCAATGAATTCGAAAGTAAAATTCTATCTCCCGACATGACAGAGAATCTTATGAAGTCTTGATCTGATGTTAAATCAGTAAACGAAACGAAGCCATCTGTCCAGACACTCTCTGACCATAATGGCGGTCTAACGGAGGATGACACCGAGAAGCCCGAAATGTATTAAATGTCTGTTTTCTAAAGTGTTTCAGAAAGGAAGGTCGCACTGGATTCCTTCTTTAAATTACTGCACGAAAAAAATGACAGATACAGAAATAAGTGACCAAGGGATAGAAAAGCAACTGCAATCGCTCAGCAGAGGAAAGGCCACGGGAACTGACGGGATACCTATTCTGTTCTACATACTCTGACTTTTGGGAAAAACCAGAGGTCATTCTCGTTCTCAAGAAGTGTCCTCGAACGGACGCACAAAACTGTAGCCCTCTATCACTAACGTCGATGTATTGCAGACTTTTGGAATATGTTTGATGCTCGCGTATTATGACATTTCTGCAGACCGAAAATCTTCTCTGTAGGAATCAATCTGAGTTCCGAAAACAACGATCTTGTGAAACCTAGCTTGCTCTGTTCGTCCACGAAACGCAGAAATCAATACGTACAGGTGCCCAGGTAATTCCGTTTTTCTTGACTTCCGATGGGCGTTCGAAACAGCTCCACACTACCGCATAATGAACACAATACGAGCATACGGAAAATTAAACCAACTTTGTGATGGAAAAGAAAGGTTTCTAGCAAACAGAACACAGCCAGTCATTCAGTCTTCAGACGTAAAGAACAAGCTGTGAATTACAGGGTTTGAAATATGTAGTGAATTACAGGAACACCTGCAGAGGATCGACATTTGTTGCAGGGAGTGGCAATTGGCCACAACACAAAAAAATCTAACCTGTTCCCAATACATAGACAGAAAGACAGTTAGCCTACTGTATAATTATACGATTACAGATCTATCATTACATACGGAATATCAAACCAACTTGAACTGATGAGTTTTTATGAAACTCAACAAACATAGTCATTCTGAATGGAGAGAAGGCTTTAGACGTAATCCCACAAGGCAGTGTTACAGGATCATTACTTTTCACAGTATATATGGGTGGTCCATTGATAGTGACCGGGCCAAATATCTCACGAAATAAACATCAAACGAAAAAACTACAAAGAACGAAACCCGTCTAGCTCGAAGGGGGAAACCAGATGGCGCTATGGTTGGCCCGCTAGATGGCGCTGCCATAGGTCAAACGGATACCAACTGCGTTTTATAAATAGGAACCGCCATTTTTTATTACATGTTCATGTAGTACGTAAAGAAATATGAATGTTTTAGGTGGACCACTTTTTTCGCTTTGTGATAGATGGCGCTGTAATAGTCACAAACGTCTAAGTACGTGGTATCACGTAACATTCCGCCAGTGCGGACGGTATTTGCTTCATGATAAAATGGACCGTTTACCAATTGCGGGAAAGGTCGATATCGTGTTGATGCATGGCTATTGTGATCAAAACGCCCAACGGGAGTGTGTTATGTATGCTGCTCGGTATCCTGGACGACATCATCCAAGTGTCCGGACCGTTCGCCGGGTAGTTAAGTTATTTAAGGAAACAGGAAGTGTTCAGCCACATGTGAAACGTCAACCACGACCTGCAACAAATGATGATGCCCAAGTAGGTGTTTTAGCTGCTGTCGCGGCTAATCCGCACATCAGTAGCATCGGGAATCTCTAAAACGTAGGTGTTGAGAATGCTACATCAACATCGATTGTTACTACAAGATGTCTCACTGCACGACAGAATGGCGAAATACTTCCAATATGGTGGATGTCCGGCACATAGCTCGCGTGCGGTTGAATCGGTATTGAATAGCATATTTCATGACAGGTGGATTGGTCTTCGAAGCACCATACCATGGCCCGCACGTTCACCGGATCTGACGTCCTTGGATTTCTTTCTGTGGGGCAAGTTGAAGAATATTTGCTATCCTGATCCACCGACAACGCCTGACAACATGCTTCAGCGCATTGTCAATGCATGTGCGAACATTACGAAAGGCGAACTACTAGCTGTCGAGAGGAATGTTGTTACACGTATTGCCAAATGCATTGAGGTTGACGGACATCATTTTGAGCATTTATTGCATTTATGTATTTACAGGTAATCACGCTGTAACAGCATGCGTTCTCAGAAATGATAAGTTCACAAAGGTACATGTATCACACTGGAATAACCGAAATAAAATGTTCAAACGTACCTACGTTCTGCATTGTAATTTAAAAAACCTACCTGTTACCAACTGTTCGTCTAAAATCGTGAGCCATATGTTTGTGACTATTACAGCGCCATCTATCACAAAGCGAAAAAAGTTGTCCAACTAAAACATTCATAGAATGAGACTTTCACTCTGCAGCGGAGTGTGCGCTGATATGAAACTTCCTGGCAGATTAAAACTGTGTGCCCGACCGAGACTCGAACTCGGGACCTTTGCCTTTCGCGGGCAAGTGCTCTACCATCTGAGCTACCGAAGCACGACTCACGCCCGGTACTCACAGCTTTACTTCTGCCAGTATCTCGTCTCCTACCTTCCAAACTTTACAGAAGCTCTCCTGCGAACCTTGCAGAACTAACACTCCTGAAAGAAAGGATACAGCGGAGACATGGCTTAGCCACAGCCTGGGGGATGTTCCCAGAAACATACCTTGGAAGTACATCATTTTCGAGTTACATCCTCATGAAAAGAATGCTTTCAATTAGATTCACCAACCTGAGCTTGTCCCTCTGATACGTATTATCTAATCCAAAGCCCGGCGAGGCAGTTTTCCAATGATTTAGTTGCAATATTATCCACAGTCACTTCAGTCTGAGTGCTGGTGGACAGTGTCCGCTATTTGATGGATTAAAATATCATTTTATTTTTGTACTCTTTTGTGCGCAGTATCGGCTGTACAGCTAACACCATATGATTATCTCAAGCGATTACATATTGTATCAACCGTAACAGACTTAAAATACAAAATATAAACCTATCATTAATTGTTTAGTCGAAAAAATAAAAAGTGGAATTAGACGCTATAATCCAGGCCTATTGAGGAGGCAGCTAGCCGCCTGAGTAGTGAGCGCTCGCAGTGAAATGTGGTTGTCAGACGTCATTATGTAGCGCAGGGGATGTGCAAGCCGTGGACTGTTTCCAGAGGGATGACAATATCTTAAGTTCAGCATAGTTTTAAAAGCAAACGTACATACTTAAGGGTTCAGTGCGTAAAATGGTGAACAGCTCTTTTAAAATCGATGGAAAGCAGCATTGTGGCCGATTAGGAACTTCAAAGTGAAGTTCAAACACACCGGCATAAATTTATAACACATCGGTGCAGGGTGCAGGTCTGCAGTGTGACAGGTACCTGCGTGAAAAGTTTCATAATAAAATTAGTCTTGTAGACTCGTGTAAAAATTGGTTCAAATGGTTCAAATGGCTCTGAGCACTATGGGACTTCTGAGGTCATCAGTCCCCTAGAACTTAGAACTACTTAAACCTAAGTAACCTAAGGACATCACACACATCCATGCCCGAGGCAGGATTCGAACCTGCGACCGTAGCGGTCGCGCGGTTCCAGACTGTAGCCCTTAGAACCGCTCTGCCACCCCGGCCGGCGAGTAAAAATTGTCTTTAATATATATTTCCACAACTTTACTAGGTTGCAACTGCGATCATGTCGATGTTTGGACCTACGTATTTGGGCGAGTAAGTTTTGCCGCAAAGAGCAAAATGAGACCTATCCACGGAAGCTCACTGACAGAATTCAATTTAAAAGCTTATCTTGGAAGCAGTGTTTGAAAGTGGTACCAGACACTACTTCTCTAGTGAAAAGCAAAATAAGTAGAATTCATCGGCATGCAGTGTTCCTATGTTTAACATATAAATAAAATAGTTCCGAAATATAAGTTCATATCAATTGAAACTTTGCCCGGAATCGGTATTCATCTTAAGGGTGCATCAGTCGTAACAAATATCATGTTTCGTACTTATATTCTCCAAATTCTTCGCCTAAGCAATAAAAAGAATTGTAACTTTCATTTCGTTGACAATAGTTTTTGGTGCCGAGCTGCCTTGTTCTGCTTCCTCTTCCCCTTGCATTACTCACCGTGAGCCGTGCGTCCGTTGCTCTCTGCTGAGGCGTGAGCGTGAGCCAGCTCACACGAGCAGCTCGGTGAACAGGCCTCGTGTAATCCATGAAACGCTCATACAAAAAGTCCATCAAGTCGCACAGAGGCAAAAAACGCTGGAGTAGTGTTAAACAGAAGTTACTGAGGATTAAATATTAAATGGGTACATTACTGGACTTAACAGTTCTTAAAAGAAAAACAGCCAGTGTTAAACTTACTTTCGACATAAATCGCAGGGAACACACGTTAGAACGTAATATGGGCTGTTTCAGAAAACTTTATCTTCTACAGTCTTCTACAGTCTGTGTGAATCAAGATGGAAACATGGGGTGAATTACAACTTACGCATCGGAGTTGAAGGTTTACATTGGTGCTTGATGTTAAGTTGCCAGTTCATGTGATGGCCGATAAGCTAGCTCCGACGCTCGGTTATGGAGTCTCTTACCTATAAGTGTCTGGTTAGTTCCACTAGTGCGAGAACATCCCAAAAATGTCATTTTTCAAGTGAACGGAGTGCCTCACTGTGGCATATTCGTGCAGGAGCATTACATCGAAACCAGCTGCGTCGACGGGATCGGCCGACACGGATCTCGCATTGCTCTACTGTCTTCATCTACATCTGCATCATACTCCGCAAGCCACCTAATGGTGTGTGGCGGAGGGTACTTTCGGTACTACTATCTTATCCCTCCACCCCTGTTACACTCGCGAATAGTGCGTGGGGAGAATGATTGTCGGTAAGCTTCTGTATTGGCTATAATTTCTCGAATTCTCTCTTCGTGGTTAATACGCTAGACATACGAGGGGGAAGTAATATGTTGTCCAACTCCTCCTGAAAAGTGCTGTCCCGAAATTTCAATAATAAGTCTCTCCGTGATGCACAACGCCTCTCTTTTAACATCTGCCAGTGGAGTTTGTTCAGCATTTCCGTAACGCTCTCTCGCCAGCCAAACGATCCCGTGACGAAACGCTCCGCTTTTCGTTGGATCTTTTTCTATCTCCTCTATCAGTCCTAGCTGATAGGAATCCCAGATAGATGAACAATACTCAAGAAACTGGCGAACAAGCGCCTTATAAGCCACTTCTTTCGTGGATGAGTTACATTTCCTTGAGATTCATCCGATGAATCTGAGTCTGGTGTCTGCTTTTCCCACTATCTGTTTTATGTGGTCATTCCACTTAAGGTCGCTCTGGATAGTTACTCCTAGATATTTTACGGCAGACGCTGTCTTCAGCTGTTTGTCACCACTAGTGTAGCTGTACAGTGGCGGATTTATTTTCCTAGGTATGCGCAATATGTTACATTTATTTACGTTCAGGGTCAACTGCCGGAGCCTGCAACATTCATCATTTCTGTGCAGGTCGTTCTGCAAATTCTTACCACCTTCTGGCGTTGCTACTTTGATAGAGACAACTGCATCATCTGCGAATAGCCTTCAAGAGCATCCGACGCTTTCTATTACATCATTTGTATATATTGTAAACAGCAACGATCCTATCACACTTCTCTGTGGTATTCCGGATATTACCTTTACATCTGTCGATTTAGTACCGTTATGAGCGACGTGTTGAGTTCTATCTGCAAGAAATTCTTGAATCCAATTGCATGTCTGCCTCGATACTCAGAAAGCTCGTACTTTTTTCATTGAACGGCAATGCGGGACGGAGTCAAATGCCTTACTGAAATCAAGGAACACGGCATCAACCTCGACGCCGTTGTCCACTGTGCTGTGGATCTCATGGAGGAACAGAGCAAGCTGAGTTTCGCAGGATCTCTGTTTGCGGATTCCATGTTGTTTTTTATAGAGGAGATGTTCATTTTCCAAAAACGTCATAATTCTTGTGCATAAAACATGTTCCATAATTCTACAACAGATTGATGTCAATAATATAGGTCTATAATAGAGTGGATCTGTCTTATGGCCCTTTTTAAAAACGGAAATGGCCTGTGCTTTATTTTCAGTCGTTAGGTAACTTTTGTTCCTATCTACGTTAAAGTTCTTTCGCATACTCTTTACAGAACCTTATAGGTATTTAATCTGGTCCTGACGCCTTTCCACTACTAAGCGATTGTAGCTGCGTTTCAATTCCGCGATCGGTTATCTCAATATCTGAGGACGCTTGACCTGTAATTTCTTTGTGGCTCACCTTCCAAACAACTTGGAGTGAACCGTGAGGGCACTTAACTCCAAGTATACTTACAACAGTATGGTACTAGTTTGACTATCGTCTGTATTTATGTAGTGAGTCAGATTGAGCGCACATTGAACATTTTTGAAAATTACAACTGTGTTTGCTAAATGTAACTGTGCATGAAAATACACAGAGTTGACAAAAGTCATGGGATACATCCTAATATCGTGTCGGACCTCCTTTCGCCCGGCGTAGTGCAGGAACTCGACGTGGCATGGACCCAACAACTCGTTGGAAGTCCACCTGCAGACATTTTGAGCCATCTCTGGCCGCCCATAACTGCGAAAGTGTTGCCGGTGCAGGATTTTGTGCACGAACTGACCTCGGGATTCATGTTGGGTTATCTGGGTGGCCAAACCATTCGTGCGAATTGTCCAGAACGTTCTTCAAACAAATTTCGAACAATTGTGGCCTAGTGATACGGCGCACTGCCATCCATAAACGTCCCATAGTTGTTTGGGAACAGACGTCCATTAATGGCTGCAAGTGGTCTCCAAGTAGCCGAGCATCCAGAGAATCCAGTCCATTCCATGTAAACACAGCCCACACCTTTACGGACCCACCACCTACTTGCACATTGCTTTGTTGACAATTTGGGGCCATGGCTTAGTGGCGTCTGCCCCACTGTAGAACCCTATCATCAACTCTTACCAACTGAAATCGAGACTCATCTGACCAGGTCACGGTTTTCCAGTCGTCAAGAAATTTTGAAATTTATGGTAAGGTCTTATAGGACCAAACTGCAGAGGTCATCTGTCCCTAAGCTTACACACTATTTAATCTAACTTAGACTAACTTACACTAAGGACGACACACAC
This sequence comes from Schistocerca nitens, assembly GCF_023898315.1. Classification (NCBI taxonomy): domain Eukaryota; kingdom Metazoa; phylum Arthropoda; class Insecta; order Orthoptera; family Acrididae; genus Schistocerca; species Schistocerca nitens. The sequence continues at coordinate 924,124,902 of NC_064616.1, forward strand.
ACCCATGTCCAACGGAGCCGCGTGGACCGTGACAAGACGCCCCAGTCCGCGCGACTACCCCGCGTGGGTCAGTCGTCAAGAGTCCAACCGATATGGTCACGAGTCCAGTAGAGGCTCTGCAGGTAGTGTCGTGCTGTTAGCAAAGGCACTCGCGTCCGCCGTCTGCTCCCATAGCCCATTAACCTCAAATTTCTCCGCACTGTCCTAACGGATACGTTCGTCGTAGATCCCACACTGATTTCTCCAGTTATTTCATGCAACGTTGCTTGTCTGTCAGCACTGATCGCTCTACGGAAACGCCGCTGCTTTCGGTCGTTAAGCGAACGCCCCTGCGTTGTTGGCGGTGAGAGGGAATGCCTGAAGCTTGGTATTCTCGGCACACCCTTGGCACTGTGGATCTCGGAGTATTGAATTCCCTAACGATTTCTGAACTGGAATGTCCCATTCCGTGTTCAAAGTCGGTTAATTCCCGTCGTGCGGCCATAATCACGTCGGAAACCTATCCACACGAATCACCTGAGTGCGAGTGACAGCTCCACCAATACATAACTCGTATACGCGATACTAGCGCCATCTGTATATGTGCAGATCGCTATCCCATGACTTTCGTCTCCTCTGTGTAAATGATGTGCCCTTGAAAAACGGATGATTGTTTTGAAAACAAAAACTTTATAATCCTACGCGTCAGTTAAAATTCACACCAAGTTAGTATCGTTATTAACGTGGAAGATACGGTCTCATGGAATCGGATGAATCTGTTTGAAAGACTCGGCACCATGCGAGAAATATTAGTCATATAACACAAGTAACTGTGTTATCATTATCGGTCTACAGATACAAGTTTCTGAAATTTATAGTGTTTTCTTAACTGTGTGATATAAGATGTGTGAAGACGCAATGCATCAGCGATGTAATAACGAAATGTTGAAATAAATGGTTGCAGCATCTACAGCCCACAAATTAACGTAATACAACAAAGAGCAGTATGAAACTGCGAACTGGCAGGGTTGTGAGGACAACCTTGGAAAATATAGACAGAATAACGAGCCGGACAGACATAAATAGCTGAACAGTAATGTCGATTACGTAGTTTCTTTTTTTAAGAATATGCTCGTAATCATTAAATGTCTGATTTATATGACGTTGCGGAAAATCCATTGCTCTCCTCCGGAAGCACTCAAATGACGCGGCGGGAGGGACTGAATAGCCGGCCGCTGATAGCGTGCGGAATGCGTAGCGAGTGCGTGCAGTGTGCGTGCTGCGTGCAGGCGCGTGCGCTACCTGACCTTTGACCTACGCGCGGCCGCGGCCGGACACACTTCCTTAGGCCGCGAGCGCCTCCCCTCCTCCCCCCTCCTCCGCCCCCACTCCACCCCAACCTACGGCAGGTCGTTCGCTCTCACGTCTTAACTTTGCATAGCTAATGGAATTCACGTTCCATTTGTCAGGCGACTTCCGTTTTCTAAGGGAGCTGTTGGGGTAACGTTATTAAAACGAGTAAAACAATTAGCCTTCCAGTGTGGGTGATGGTAAGAGATGCTCATTACTGTGCAATAAGCAGCCGCTTCCATCTTATGCAAATGACTGAGGAAGCTATTCACACTTGGAAACAATCGAGTCGGTCGAGGCTGACTTCCGAAGAGCCACGTCAAATGAAATTACTTGTTTCGCAATCAAAGGGTAAGAAATGATTTAAATAATACGAATTGATAATGAATGAACGTCATTTTTATTTATGAGTCTGAGAATGAACAGCTGTAAAATCTATCGTAATTTATGTAACACTAAAACAATTCTTGGCGAATTTTACTGACAGAGGCGTGTCTAGTTTTCAGTTGAAGATGGCCAATCGAAAACACATCAATACTTTTATCAGTGTCAAGAAGGTACTTGCCTGATAATTCGGTACAATTTCTTCACCAGCGTCACTGGTGACACAACACTGAAAATATTTTGTTAACCTTTACGTACAGCAGACACTTAAACAATATTTTAAAACTAGTGAGCCTTACGACTTAAGAGCGCTCCAGGAAAAATTTCGACCTCAAATACAAAATCAATGCACTTGTCAGATAGTGATGAAAATAACAATTAGTATTATTTTTTACCATTTTGGGACAGAAACAGCAAATTATTTCTTACTACCTTAAATAAAATAATTCTTCTTTTGAGCAGTGATCATGTTTTGATACTTGTCTCTCGTCATGTGAAGGAGATCTTCACGGGAGGTTGTACCTTTTCCGAAGGTCCGATGCTCACCCCGGCGTTCCAGGGGCGAAATATTGGATTTCAACAAGAAATTCATCCGAACAAGGAAATGTAGTCCAGAACATTTCAATAAGAGTGACACTTTGAGCCATGAAAGTATACATTTTGCTATCACCCCGCAAGGTCGCAACTGATTTATATTCCCAGTCCCTCTTACCCCTACCTAATACCTCTATAATCTCCTCGACCTCTAATTTTTCTTTCTTTATCTCACATGAGACGATTAAATATTGAACGTACTATATGCTCAAAAAATGCAATTATCCTAGATTTTGCTAACCGTTTTAAAAAAGTACCGCTCACGTATTCTGTTAATAATCCATAACGAATAACGTAACAGAAACATTTGGATATTGGAATTACTGTATATTTTTACAATTTTTAGTGTTTTCTTAGCGTTAACGTACTTTCTCTTCTTGTGAAGTCGTTAGCTTTTGGGTATTATACACAGATACATGGCAGAAAATGGAAAACAAGAAATTCTGACCTCAAGGTTTAAGTTTCAAATAAAATTAGGTCTCCACTCTGAGTAAAATACCCAGAGGCGTTAAGGTCGTTACTGACTAATTAAACTCATTTACAGTAACTTATACCTGTTTCGCTAAGAGAGGAGAAGAGCTCTGCTTCCCACCTTAATGACTGTTGTAGTCTTTTTTGAAAAGCTGGAAGAAGAAGCATTTACCTAATGAATGAAAGTTGTGAGAAAAAGTCTAATACTCTGCTTCGGTATGGTCATCATAAAAGCAACGCTCAGGATCAACACAATGTCGATGTTGGGCAAGTTTACTGTGCACGATGGTAGACAAACTTCCTTATTATTTTGCAACGATATTTTAAATTCGCAAAAGGAAGACTTTACAAAGAACGGCATCGCAGAACCTTCAAAAGGCGAGGCCGCTTGGAAGAATACGAAATTTACGTTTATATAATCTGAACACCGTATGCAGGACCATTTTAGTTGGTTCAAATGGTTCAAATGGCTCTGAGCACTATGCAACTTAACTTCTGAGGTCATCAGTCGCCTAGAACTTAGAACTAATTGAACCTAACTAACCCAAGGACATCACACACATCCAAGCCCGAGGCAGGATTCGAACCTGCGACCGTAGTGGTCGCTCGGTTCCAGACTGTAGCGCCTAGAAACGCACGGACCATTTTAGTTAAAAGTTCCTATTAATGTATTAGCACATAATAGGTTCTCTGCAATCCTCTTACTATGCACAACGCTAACTTTGTTACGAATGCGTAACCGTGAACCAAGGTAAATACTCTGTTGAGGATTATTTAGAATGCTAATGAAAGACCTCTTTCACAGTTACTACTTCATGAAATAAATAATGTAACCGCCCCATTAGTAATAATGCAAGGAATCCTTAGATGGTGCTCTTTTCTGGTTCATGATTATTCTTTAAACATCGCGTGCTGTATGAGATGTGAGCGCGAAAAATTGGTATACTCTAATGATCAGTTCCAAGCCAGCGAAGTGGCCCTCTGATTAAGACACTAAGATCACATTCGGGAAACAGCGGTTCAAATCCCCATCAGGCCATCTATTTTTGGGTTGTTCGTTGTTTCCATAAATCCTTTAAGGCAAATGAGGATTTATTTTCCCATCTGCCTCGAATCCTACACGGTCCAGTCACATTTATAGCGGCAAGTGGCAGCAGTACCAATGGAGGGTATATAAAGAGTTCCGGGGGGACGCAGAAAACGGTGCAGTCGTTGACTTAATGCGGAAACGGTACAATTTATCTGACGTCCAAAAGGGCATGATCTCTTCCTGCACGTCTTGCAAATGTCCGTGCTGCAAAAGGTGGTTATTCAGGCGTGTGGCAGGTGCTCACATTAATGTGACTGGGCAGTGTAAATTGTGTACCGTCACTAATGATATCGTCATCACGGTATGTTAAATCTATATTACTTTTTTACTAGTTTGAACCTCAATGGCCGGACGGAGTGGCCGAGCGGTTCTAGGCGCTACAGTTTGGAACCGCGCGACCGCTACGGTCGCAGGTTCGAATCCTGCCTCGGGCATGGATGTATGTGATGTCCTTAGGTTAGTTAGGTTTAAGAAGTTCTAAGTTATAGGTGACTGATGACCTCAGAAGTTAAGTCCCATAGTGCCTAGAACCATTTGAACCATTTGAACCTCAATGTTGTAGGCAATTCACATGAGTGTAAGTGGCACAGAAATCTCGCCTCTTCTTTTATCCATATACAACTTCAAATAATCACTTGTGATCAGAATGGGATTTCCACTCTGCAGCGGAGTGTGCGCTGGTATGAAACTTCCTTCAGATTAAAACTGTATGACGGACCGAGACTCGAACTCGAGACCTTTTTCTATCGCGGGCGAGTTCTCTACCAACGTTGTTAATTTTTTTTTAATTTTTTTACCATTTCTTGTATTTTGTTGGTAGATACGTTAGCCACTTTTTCTTTTTTTTCCTTCTGACTTGTCAATTTTTTTAATTGAAAAAAGAGAGGTTTTGTCTGCTTTATGGCAAAAACGATTACTGCATTTCTTCTACCTCTTGCATACGGAAACGGAACAATAAATTATAAACAAATACATCGCCGGGAAATCTAACTTCTATTTATTTATTTATTTATTTAGTAACACTGTCAGCGGCAGGCTGGAGGAGGCAAGCCGAGTAGGAATCGAATTCCGAGGCCTAGCCACGATGTCTCTCTCCTCCTACCACGTAAGCGCACCATCATAGATATATATAAGGAGAAACAAGGGAGCCATACGCCAAAAATTATGCCGATAATGTGAACTAAAAAGGGCCATCTTTCCCGTTGGGATCGCCTTATCAAATGGTTCAAATGGCTCTGAGCACTATGGGACTCAACTGCTGAGGTCATTAGTCCCCTAGAACTTAGAACTAGTTAAACCTAACTAACCTAAGGACATCACAAACATCCATGCCCGAGGCAGGATTCGAACCTGCGACCGTAGCGGTCTTGCGGTTCCAGACTGCAGCGCCTTTAACCGCACGGCCACTTCGGCCGGCTTCGCCTTATCGAAGCGGGCGGCGAGTAAGAGGCGGTCGTCATTGCAATGGAAATCACCAGTCATCAATCGTCGGAGCGTCCGGGGCCACTGCACGCAGAGACTGTTTCTGTTACCCTAGGGGAATCGTCTAAACATCACGACTGCAAGTCAATACCTTCTCACACCCGGAACACCCCAGTTGGGCGGTGGGTCCATGAATGACGATCCCAAATAGTTAGCAAAAAGGTTCCGGTAATCCGTTCCCTTCGTTAAGACCAGGAACTCGTCTATCATTTATTGCCCCAAATAGAGGACTTCCTTTTCGCCGTCGCGGTACATGTAGTGTATCGCTATTCCTTGGCCCCAATTGGCCGCATTCATCCGGGTCATCGGGAAATAGACGGCGTCGGGATGAAAGAGGTCTAGGGCTACAATCGAAACATAGGGGCAGCGTTTAAAATGGTTCAAATGGCTCTGAGCACTATGGGACTTAACTTCTGAGGTCATCAGTCCCCTAGAACTTAGAACTAATTGAACCTAACTAACCTAAGGACATCACACACATCCAAGCCCGAGGCAGGATTCGAACCTGTGACCGTATTGGTCGCGCGGTTCCAGACTGTAGCGCACAGAACCGCTCGACCACCCTGGCCGGCAGGGACAGAGTGGCAGAAAAGCCAGTATCTGGAGTATCAGTTTCCAGCACCCGCGTACGGGGCCACATTTCAGTCTGTGTTCGTCCGTGTCTACCGTCGCGCAACGGGGGCACATAGGGTCGTCAGTTAGGTGAATGACATGTAGTCATCGTCGGGTCGGAAATTTCTCGTTAGTGACCGCATACCACGTCGACCACACTGAAGTTGACAGGAAGGGTGCGTGGATGGCTCGCCAAACCCGCTTCCAGTCGACCGTGGGTTGGCGTCGTACAATGTCGTTAGCCGGTAACCAGCGTTAGAGAACAGTATCATAACTCTTTGCTGTCGGATTCCGTGTCTCCGGTGAAACCCCGAACATATAGCTGTGCTCCACGGAAACGTCCTAATGTGTGATAGCAAGGGCGATAAATGTCAAACAGGTACCGGTGGCCACAGAGTTTATGGGGCCACTTCTGCTATCAGGATGCCAGGAAGACTGTCTGTTGGTGAAAGCCAGAGTCACCAAATTGAACGAAAGTACATCACCAACGCTCTGTGATTGACGTGAGTGAGTCCAACACCTCCTCTGTAGAAGGGTAATGTAAGTGTAACAAAACGGATCATAAAAGTGGCACTAGCGTTCACCAAGTGTCCAAACACTGCCTGTATCCTGGAAGCCATCGTGTCTGTCATCGGTAATACGTGAGCATAATGGTTAAGGTGAGAAGCCATGTACACATTGACGTATTGAGCGCGTTACAAAATGTCCAACAATCTGAATTTGTTGAGGCAAGCCTCTGTGAGGACTCGTCGTAAGATCTTACGATTCGTTAAGGCCGCCCTACGTTGTATTTGTCCCGCCGGAGGTTTGAGTCCTCCCTCGAACATGTGTGTGTGTGTGTGTGTGTGTGTGTGTGTGTGTGTGTGTGTTGTTCTTAGCATAAGTTAGTTTAAGTAGTGTGTAAGTCTAGGGACCGATGACCTAAGCAATTTGATCTCTTAGAACGTCACACACATTTGAACATTTTTGTATTTGTCGATGGAGCGATATCCCTAAACATTTGAGATTTGGGACCTTTGTGAGGTTACATCCAGTTCTTCAGGCATGCCTCGTCCCACCTCCATGTAGCGTGATCTCCGGAGGTTGATCACACTGCCTGCCACCGCGCCATATTGTTGGAGCCAGGAAAGCGCCGTTCGTATTCCGTCACCAGTTCGTGCTAAGAACATCACATAATCGGCGTATGCACCACATCGAAAGGTCACGGAGTGGAGGCTAAGTCCTTCCAAGCCTCTCCGTGAGGAGCTGGTTCGAGGGTAATGGCGAATAATATGGCAGAAAGAGAACAACCCTGCCTGAAGGACCTGTTAACACGAGCGGGGGCGGATGGATAGCCGTTTACCATAATCCTCGTGACCGCCCCATGGATCAAACGAAGCACAACAGATGTCGTCATGCGCGGGATACCGATGTGTTCCATAACTGCACACCGGAAACCACGTTCGACGCGATCGAAAGCATGGTCAAAATCCAGTGCAACAATAGCGCCTTGGAGGCGACAGGTTTGCATGAGCGCCACCACGTCGTAAGTCGTAAACACATTAGTACCGCCTCCAAGGCAGGTTTAATCATTCTGAGTGGCCGCCATTACCGTAGGTTTGAGCGGAGGCTGTGTGTCAACAGCTTGTAGCCTGTGTTTAGCATTGTCGGTGGTCGAAAATCAAGTGGGTGACAGCCTCCTCCGGGTTTGGGCACCGGTATCAAGAGACCCTCAGTGAATTCAGATGGTACTTGAAAATCGCGGTTCAGGAGTTCTCTTTAGAGCCTGTCCCACATTGGGCTCATAAGATAAAAAAAAAACTTTTGTAAAATTCAAGAGGGAGTCCGCGAGGGCCTGGCGTTTAGTTTGGAGCACCACGCAACATAGCCTCTCGTAGTTCTTCCAAAGTCACCTCCGACAAAAGCGTAGCATCATCTTGTGGGTTCAGAAAGACGGGTAGGTCAGATAGGAATTCCTTGACTTCTACATCCATTTTGTACTCTCACTCGTAGAGAAGTGTATATGACTGTGTGAACGCTCGGACAATGCCCATTTTCGTTTCAGCTCGTCGTCCAGCCTCCTTCTCGACCTCCGTAATGAGCTGCCTCTTGCATCTTCTCCTCACTTTAATGATATGGTGGAGGGAAGGTCATCCTCCACTAACATCATAGAAAACTGTGGCTTGACGTGGTGTTCTGCCGATTGTCGTTCCGGCGACGGCGGTTGCACAGCCAGTTCGCGGAACGAAATGTAGTAGAAATCAGTGGTCGCAGATTACCAGCGTGCTCTATCTCGTCCATAGCTGGCTAATGTTCAGCACACCGTAACCACCATTGAAGTACGGAACCGTAGGCCGGTAATCGCCGGTGGCATTTGCTCCATGTGGATACAACTTCGCGTCTTCAATTTTCCTCATCAAGAAGGGTCACACTGAGGCGCCACGGACCTCTACTTCGCCAGACGCGTTGGCGAGTGAGGGTGAGAGTACACACATACAATCCAGGAACGCTGCCGGCTACATCTCAGCGTCGACAACTGCCGATCGCATGTGACGTAGACTCGATCCAAACTGGTCGCGGAATGACTAGCAAAGTAGGTGTATGCCTTTCGGTCTCCGTGTTGTATGACCCAACTGTCCGACAAATCCAAGTCCTTAACAAGTGCCTGAAGTGCTGGGCAGGTGGTATAGTGCGGTACCTGAACGGATGGTCTGAGCACACAATTTAAATCTCCGCCTACTACCGAGTGGTCGGCATTGCCCTGGAAAAGCAGAGCTATGTCTTCGGCAAAAATGGTGCGGCGTTCTCTCCTTCTGGCGCTGCCGGAAGGAGCATACAGGTTCACCAGACGAACTGTACCAACTATGAGTGTGACCCCCTTGGGTTGCCGTAATACCTTTCCTCAGCAGAATAGCCGCACCTCTTCCGCCCACATCTGAAGGCATATCGTAGGCGTCATATCCGTAGGAATAAATACAGAGTCCTGATCGGACTTCTTGACGGAAAACAACATCTAGATCCGCAGCTCGTAACGTATCTTGCAGCATACGGGTTTTGAGAGCAGAAGTAACACCGTTGACATTGATCGTGGCGAGTCGGTATGCCTGTTCTATCAGATTCGCGGGGGAGGGGGGAGGAAGTTGTCTTTGGTACTACAGGTGGTCAGTAGTCGTGGTGTCGTGGTGTGGACCGTCGTTAGGGCATAGAGATAGGAAAGGACGGGTGTGGGTCATGCCGTCTGAGGCGTCTGTCGCCGTCAAGGTAGACGCTGCCAGCGGCATCGGTGTATCGTCAGGGTTCTGAGACGCAAAAAATGGGTGTGAATTCCTAAGGGACCAAACTGCTGAGGTCATCGGTCCCTAGACTTACACACTACTTACACTAACTTATGCTAAGAACACCACACATACACATACCCGAGGGAGGACTCGAACCTCCGGCGGGAGGGGCCTCCTGAGACACATCCTGCATCTCCATCTCCTGAGCCCAGTCTCCCAGGGATGTCGATACCACTGGATCTCGAGAGGCGGACATAGCCGTGGGTGCATCCCTGGGGTCGGGACATGGGTGATCCCCCGAATCCCCACAGTGCGCACCCATCGGTAGCGGAAGAAGACGTCGAACCGTGCGGAACGTTAGTACCGCCCGTGTCGGATCGGTTTATCGGCTGACGCACATCTTCGTCCATCGTTGCTGCCTCGGGCTGTTCTACTGCGTCCATTGTTATGCACAGTTTCATATGGCGCTTTGGCGATTTCTGTTTACGCTGTCTCGCCTCTGTGTCCGGCGCAGGGCATGGGGAGGAAGCGGCATCCTGAACTTCAACTTCCCCCACCCCGTCGGCTTGTCGGTATAGCAGTGCGCCTGGGCTCGACGAGAGGGCAACAGAGGCATCGGCGCTGGAAGACGCTGGGGGCTCCTGAGTAACTATTGCAGGGGCCTTCAAGGCTTGCACCAATGCAGAAGGATCGTCATAGATAGCTGTTGTCTCCCGTGTCGCCGCCGCAACATACGTAAGCGGCATAGAGGTCGCTATCGACAGTCGAATGTGATCGGCTAAGGGCGTCTGCACGAGACGGCGTTGCAGACATTCGGTACGCGTGTGTTCTACCTGTTCACGTTCGGAGCAGGTCCTCGGCTGACCGTCGTAAATAATTATCGCCCTGCAACCAGCGATCGTGAGATACGAAGGTATATGGCGGTGCCATTCAATACGGACCTGCCGCACGCCATTAAGGACAGGGTAAATTTCGAAGGTCTTCCATTTTTCGGCCATATGGCCGAGGATTGTGCCATACGATCAAAGAGAAAGGGTGACCAAATCCGATGTAACTTCAAATGGTAGCTCAGACACGCGAAAATTTTGTATTCCCAGTGCAGCACGTTCAAACGTTACACACCCACGTTTCCCGTCAGTGGCAGAATATATAACCTTCCGTCGAGCGTCTGAGAAGTTTTTCACAGACCTCATCGTCAGTGAACGTGAGATATACAACGCTGGAGATGATAGGTAAGTTGATACCTAGCAGCTCTTTCGGGTCAACATGTATCACGTCGTGTAAAAATCTGTCTACTTCGTGGGCCTTGGGTCTAGAGTACGTAGCGTCGAACTGCAGCTTGATCGTGGCTTTCCAAAAGGAAAGAGCCATCGGATATCACGAACATAACTATAACACTAAACACTAGCGCGGTGGCGCGATAAACAACAACACACCCGGAAACGCGACAGGGAGCGGCCGGGACGTACCGCACCACTCCACAGCCTAAGGCCGACCACCAACTGAGCTACCCAAGCATGACTCACGACCCGCCCTCACAACTTCAGTTCTGCCAGTACCTCGTCTCCTACCTTCCAGACTTCACAGAAGGTCTTCTGCGAAACTTACAGACGAGATTCTGTAAAGTTTGGAAGGCAGGAGACGAGGTACTGGTAGAATTGAAGCTAAGGGGGAGGGAGGGGGGTCGGGAGTTGTGCTTGGGTAGCTCAGTTGGTAGAGCAATTGCCCGCGAAAGGTAAAGGTCCCACGTTCGAGTCTCGTTCAGTCACACTGTTTTAATCTGCCAGGAAGTTTCATCACTTGTGATATTTTGCTTAAATTAAATTATTGGCGTGCTCTGTGGACAATATTTTCGACAAATCAGTACGATGTGGGATGTGTCACTAAGTTTATAAATAATATTCATTTATTCAATGACATTAACTTCACAAGATGACAATTTACATAATATGACATTTGTTTTAATTTATCAAAATTTAGTAAATGCAACCGCTAAAACTCACAGATATTATCTGTTCAGAACATCGTATACAGAGAATGAGTTGACAGTCAGAAATGATTTCAGTTCGGTTTTGAAACGGTTTACATTGTCTACCAGCACGTATAAGTCACAGGTGATAATGGTCAAATATTCTTATGGCGAATAGTGATGACGCCATTTCATTCCTGGTGCTACATTAATGGTCGCTATTATTACTTTCGAACTGTAGCTTGTTCTCCAAGATAGTAAATATTTTGGGCATATGACTGTGATACGAGGGTTTTTCAGTCTAAGCTTACGTTGCAATGCGTAATGACGGGTACATGAGGAGACGCTTAAACAGAATCTCATCCGAAGGAAGAATCACTATAAACAGCGCCAGAAGTCCTCAAGCCATGAGCCACTACAGGATTATAGAGAAGTCTGGTTCATGTCCAAAATCATATATGTATTCTGAGCACCTGTAGACAATAACTGGAACTAGCGTTCACATCTTCATACAGCGCGAGCAGAAACATTAAAAACGCGACGCATTCTAGAATTATCTGCTGCTTTTGTAGGTACATATAGGATGTTAACCACCTTAACCAGCCTAACAAACACTGTTACAATAGTCAATAAATCACTAAGTAGACAGTAGACGGTCACTAATGTTGCTTTCCTTCCTTTTTGTGCACCGTACTGAATGTTTGAGCGTGTAAACACTGAATACGGGATACAGCGACATTTAGTGTTTATATGTACACTAACTGACAGACCCGGTCTTGTCCAGGTACACGTGTTGCCATTTTTCTATTAGAAATTGAAACAAAAAATTAACTGTGTAGTGTAATATCGAAAAAGTTTCATTTCCATGTACTCGTGAAAACACCTTTGAAATTATAAAACAGTCGTTCGAACAAAAATGCATAATCTACAGATGTATAACTACAGCTGCTTCGCATGTCTACAACGCAGTTTTGCACACTTCTCTACAGCAATGCCTCTTCATATCTCTATAGACGGCTGTTGGTTTTGCCTACAGCCGTTTGCGCTTCACAGTTGAAAGCTGTCAAAAACGTTGCATCTGTCAGGGATTTCCTTAAGTTGACTCTACTGTAGCAGTATCTTAGTAGTAAAGAATAAATGTATTAATACTTCATGCATGGTGCGGCATTTTTTCATTCATCACAATGTTTATAATGTCATATCTCTTAAACTATGTGTCGTACAATGATGCGTTTGAGTAGATACATTCAGCGATGTATGTGGATACTGTCTGTGAAATATGTTGCGAATAGGGTTGGTAGTAAAGAAATAATAAATTTAAACGTCCTGCATGATATGGCAGTTTTTCATGCATCTCATTATTTACGACGTCATATCTGCTGAATGATGATAGGCAGGTGTTTCTTACCCCGACAGCCACTGTTGCCTGACAGTAAGGGACTTGTACGAAGTTTGGTTGAAATCTGTCCAGTAGTATAGAACGAGATGTGGAAAATACATACATCTACATCTACATGATCACTCTGCAATTCACATTTAAGTGCTTGGCAGAGGGTTCATCGAACCACAATCATACTATCTCCCTACCATTCCAATCCCGAACAGCGCGCGGGACAAACGAACACCTAAACCTTTCTGTTCGAGCTCTGATTTCTCTTATTCTATTTTGATGATCATTCCTACCTATGTAGGTTGAGCTCAACAAAATATTTTCGCATTCGGGAGGGAAAGTTGGTGACTGAAATTTCGTAAATAGATCTCGTCGCGACGAAAAACGTCTTTGCTTTAATGACTTCCATCCCAACTCGCGTATCATATCTGCCACACTCTCTCCCCTATTACGTGATAATACAAAACGAGCTGCCCTTTTTTGCGCCCTTTCGATGTCCTCCGTCAATCCCACCTGGTAAGGATCCCACACCACGCAGCAATATTCTAACAGAGGACGAACGAGTGTAGTGTAAGCTGTCTCTTTAGTGGACTTGTTGCATCTTCTAAGTGTCCTGCCAATGAAACGCAACCTTTGGCTCGCCTTCCCCACAGTATTATCTATGTGGTCTTTCCAACTGAAGTTGTTCGTAATTTTAACACCCAGGTACTTAGTTTTTATATTACGTATGGATTCTACATCAATAACCTACAAGGCGCCTTACCGTGTGTAACGGATGGTACTTCTCCAGATCCTGTTTCATTCACGAACAGCGCGCGGCAAGAACGAATGTCGCTAAGCCTTCTTATGAGCTACAATATCTCTCTCTTTCCCACCATGCTCATTTCGTGAGAGGTATACTGGAAAAAATAATACCGTTCTTGGAAAGTAAACTCTCGTATATTTCATATAAGCCTCTTTGTGTTCCTCAACGGCTCTCTTGTTGCGTCTGTCATTGGGACAAACGCTTGATTTTAACAATCGACTGGAAAATCGATTGTTTCTTCGTTCAGGCCGATCTTTGAGTCGAATCAAACACCCGAATGAAATTAGTCTCTGTGGCCACGTCCGCCATATGATTGTTTTTAACTTACTCCCTCAGACTGAATGGTTTCACTCAGTGTAAGACAGCCAACTGACGCAAATCTCTGACGTTTACAACGTTTATATGAATGTTTCCACTCAATCTGGGCTTTAGTGACTTAACTAACATACTCTTTCAGGCTCTTCGGTTGAACATTAACCACGAATAGGGTTGCCAACATTTCAACAGACAATTGACGTATCTTATTGGGAGAAGAGATGATTAAAAAATATATTTCTAGAAAACTGCCACTTTACGTGTTTCACATTAAGGAACTTTCAGCAGACCATTACAGGATACTGTACGAGTTGTGAACAAGAATAGAGGTGCTGTGAGCCGCTTCATATTAACGGAAGGCTACTATTTATAGCAGCCTCCTTCCCCCTGCCACACACCTTGTCCTTCTCATCTTCCAACAATTAGCGCACCTGCAGCGCAAATGGGCTGAGCTGCCGAGCGTGGGGAAGCTGACGGAGCAAGCTGAGTGGCGGACGATACGCACACACCTCTCCGATGCTCCTGCTGGCCTGGACGGCAGAGCGGCAGGTGCTGTAACACGTCACACCCAGCGGTCCAGATGCGTGCGAGCATGGCTGGTATCACTCAGACCTGTTTACGGTGGTGGCTCGAGACACGCTTAGCCGTGAAATTAAAGTACCGATATATGAATGTAGATAGTACTTCTCCTTTCCTGTGGAATATTATACCTGCTGCTTTTCAAAGACTAAAATGTAAACAGGTTTATGATCCGTACGTACGTAGCCAGTAACGCAGTTTTCTGTGCAATATATTTACCATCCACACAAACAAACGTCTGAATAAGTGTTTAAAAATTGTTTTTAATTAATGGACACCATCACATCTTTTCAAACATACAGTCACCCTCTGAAATTTGGCAATGTTCCTTTTTTCTTGAGGGAACTTTCATGCTCAACTTTCTACCCCCAACGATAAATGAGCTTCATTAGTTACGTATTAATTATATCTGGAGTAACTTCATCCACAGCGACATTTTAGTTGCAAACGATGAAAAGTGCCCCACTGCAGGCTCTTAATGAAGACACGAACATATGGATTAGTTTCACAAATATATGAGCGGTCCGATGACTTCTTAAGTAATAGAACTCAGTATGTTGTCCTCAACGGTGAGTGATAATCAGCCACAAAGGTATCGTCAGGAGTGCCTCAGGGAAGTGAGACAGGACCGCTATTATTCTCTGTGTACTAAATTATTTGGCGGACAGGGTGTACAGCAATTTGCTGTAATTTGCTGATGATTCTGCGGTGTTCGGTAAGGTGTCGAAGTTGAGTGACTATAGGAGGATACATAATGCCTGAGACAAAATTTATATCTGCTGTGATGAGTGGCAGCTAGCTCTAAAAGTAGAAAAATTTAACTTAATGCAGATGAGTAGGTAAAACAAACCCACAATGTTACGATACAGGATTACTAGTGTTCGTGTTTATCCAGTCACGTCATTTAAATATCTGGGCGTAGTGTTGCAAAGTGATGTGAAACGGAACGAGCTTCTGAGGACTGTGGTAGGGAAGGCGAATGGTCCACTTCGGTTTATTGGGAGAGTTTTAGGAACGTATGGTCCATGTGTAAAGCATACCGCATATAGGACACTGGTGCGACCTATTCTTCAATACTGCTCGAGTGTTTGGGCTCCGTACCACGTCGAATTAAAGGAAGACATCGAAGCAATTAAGAGGTGGACTGCTAGATTTGTTGCCGGTAGGATCGAACAACACGCAAGTGTTACGAAGATGCTGCGGGAACTCACATGGGAATCCCTGGAGGGGAACACTACTGAGAAAATTTAGAGAATCGGCATCTGAAGCTGGCTCCAGAATGATTCTATTGCCACCAACATACATTTCTCGTAGAGACCACGAAGAACAGAGAAAAGAAATTAGGAGTCATGCGGAGGCATATAGACAGTCATTTTTCCCTCGCTCTGTTTGCAAGTGGAAGAGGAAAGGAAATGACTATTGGTAGTGCAGGACAACAAGCTGCCACGCGCCATACGGTGCCTTGGGGAGTATCTGTGTAGATGTAGATGTAAATAATGAAATGAATATGTATAATGCTTATTTCGACTTTGGCATATGCTTCGAAAAGCCTTCACTTCCAGCGGGTAGTGCTACTCTTCAGCTGTGTACCTGGGTTATACACCACTGCCTTAATTCAACTTATGAAAGTATTACAGACTGTTTTCACCCAGAAAAATGAATGGGTATGTCAGTCAACTAAAACACTACAAAGTGGTCAATCAGTATGCAGACTGTGTAGGCAGCTTTCATTAGGTTGCTCCTCCAGGCTGGTTTCACTCGAAAGAAGTAAGTGAAAAATAATCATACGGATACACTAAACTACAACTGGTTCACTCGACTGTTTTTATTCAGTTGCTCGCACAGACTGGTTTCACGCAAAAGAATGAATGAATAATTCAACCGATAAGTAAAACTACAACCAAATAAGTCGATTGTTTTCCAACAACCAAGTGAATCGATAGTTTTCTTTCTTCGTTGGATCTTCTCGGTCTCCGTTATTAATCCTAACCGGTAGTAATCTCCGAAAAACGAGCGGTACTAAAGATTCCGTCAAACGAGAGCTTTGTAATCTACCGGTTTAGTGAGTGAATTCCGTTTCCTTACAATTCTACTAATGAATCCTAGTCACATTTGTTTTTGTTGTAAGTATTGTCCGAATAACCCACTCGGATGCCCACGTGCGTGAGCAAGCTGCTTCCGGGATTCGAGGAGACGCGCTGGTCCCAGATCGAAACAAAAAAATGGTTCAAATGGCTCTGAGCACTATGGGACTTAACAGCTGTGGTCATCAGTCCCCTAGAACTTTGAACTACTTAAACCTAACTAACCTAAGGACATCACACACATCCATGCCCGAGGCAGGATTCGAACCTGCGACCGTAGCAGTCGCACGCTTCCGGACTGCGCGCCTAGAACCGCGAGACCACCGCGGCCGGCTCAGATCGAAACAGCCCTGCGAATTAATGGCTGGGACCAATTGTGCCGGCCGGCCTGGAGGTGGTTTTTAGGCGGTTTCCCACACCCGGCTAGGTGGATACCGGGCTGTTACCACGTACTGCCTTAGGTACATGATACGCAAACATTCCGATATCTGTATATGTGGCGTCTGTCGTTTCGGGCATGTCCGGAAGAACGGAATTGATTTTGATCCAGCAGCAACTGTGAATAAAGACACAATTACAGGCATTGGCTGCGA
Source organism: Schistocerca nitens (assembly GCF_023898315.1). Classification (NCBI taxonomy): domain Eukaryota; kingdom Metazoa; phylum Arthropoda; class Insecta; order Orthoptera; family Acrididae; genus Schistocerca; species Schistocerca nitens. The sequence continues at coordinate 924,141,856 of NC_064616.1, forward strand.
GTGGGCATTGATTTAAACTAATATGGAAGGTTTAAAATTTGAGCCGGAGTGGAATTCGAACCCAAGTCTCCTTCTTACTTTTTTTTTTTTTTTTTTTCAAAGAACCTTCCTGGGCCCCAGAGGGAGGCATGGCCGCCATGTCTTGCTTCTAGGAACCAAGGAAAGCGTAGGGAACTTGGAGTGGAGGTACAAAATACATCCATGATTTATTTACTTATTTGTTCCTTTTTAATTATTATTTTCTTCAGTATCATCAGTGCCACCAAGGATAGCAGGAACCCGACGTCGCGAAGAGAAGGGAGCGGCAAGTCGTCATATTCAGTGTAACTATCGACGTATAGTTTTTCAGAGAAGAACATCTCGAGTACGAGAGAATAAACGGTTGTAAGAGTGGAAAGGCGTGGATCAACTCCTCTCTGCAGTAAGACCCCAACTCCAGGTTGGTTTGAGAGAGATACTACAAAAGAAATTGGAGAAAAATGGTCTGTATTTGAAACGGCGGACAACTGCATATCGATTTTCATTTAGGAAGTGGCAAAAATCAAGGACATTTTTCTCGCGTACAGCAAGCAAGTAGTGAAAGGCGTGTCCACAAATCCTCTTCATGGATTTCGTTTACGTTTCTGGGAAGTATCTCGAGTCTGGAAAGAGTAGTAGATGAGACAATTTCTAATGTGGAGTTGTACAGGTAATTAAGACCAGCTTAGCACACTGGACTCGCATTCGGGAGGACGACGGTTCAATTCCGCGTCGGCCATCCTGATTTAGGTTTTCCGTGATTTCCCTAAATCGCTCCAGGCAAATGCCGGGATGGTTCCTTTGAAAGGGCACGGCCGACTTCCTTCCCCGTCCTTCCGTAATCCGATGAGATCGATGACCTCGCTGTTTGGTCTCTTCCCCCAAACAATCCAATCCAATTAAGGCCAGCAACTGTCGCACCAAGAAGCAGACACCTAATGTCGATCTGCACATCAGCGACGCTCGTCTGTGTCCAGAACATTACAGGCGACACACAGTGGGATGTCTGCAAGGTGAATCCCATGAAGGTGTGATCGGCATACTTGCTTCCCATTGACCATAAGTACCAAGCAGACTGGAAGTCAGTGGTAAAATAAGGAGCGCACACCGATTGCCAGACGGCACGTCAGTGAACTTGAGGATGTTTCCCTTCAACCACATTCGGTGACCTGTGTTGCTGAAGAAAGCCACAGATCCCCTCCGTGGACGTCAGGAGCGTTTTCAGTATCGCAGTATGGACATAGCTCAGTTCGGGGAAAATTGGCAGAAATAGAAGAAGGGAGGTGGGACGCCCGAAAGCTGGATAGGAACTGAGAGACAGCGTGGTGCAAGGGCCTCCAGCAACATGCTGACAAGGCACGTACGACAGCGGCGCCACAGCGCCAAATGAGAGCTGACGAAAAGGGCTATCGCCCTGTCAGGGACGTGATACATGCCTAAACTGCCCCTGCACCGTGGGAGTGTGAGGGTCTCGTACTATATCTTGAACAGCAAGTCATGGCAGACATATGAACCCAATGATGCGAGTATGCTATGAGCCATGGACGGCGGAATGGGAACTGTCTGTGCCATGTGGGGGATCCGTGAAACCAGATATTAATTTATACATAATGCCAATAGCAGAAGATGTAGGTCTCGTGAATGATGATCTAGGACCCCAGCTCGTAATTGGGACGGTAGGCGCCAGCACTTGATGGCAATCGTGCGCTACAGATCAGTTGCAAAACTGAGACCTAAGCGTCGGATAGTAGAAGCTACACGCAGGGGAGCACCGTTGCCCGCAGGAAGCTCCGCATCTATTGACATGAAGTTCGATTTGCAGACTTTAAGGCAACCGCCAGAAGCTCCGCCATAGGTTATAATCCATGCAAATGACTCCCTTTCCTCAGCACCACTATGAAGAACGATGACCAGATTGTCAACACGAGCAGTGCAGCTGAATACGTGGCCACCGAGAGACATCCCAGATAGGCGTTGCAGGGGCCCCACAGGTCTATGGCGAAGGCATGCAAAAGTGCAGAGAGTGGGCAGCCTTGATGCACCGAACGACAAATCAAGATGGGAGGTGTGAGCCGGCCATTGTAGAGTACATGGGAGGTATCCCAAATAGCGGATTGCCCCTTGCAGGTAGTCGCCATCGATCCGATCGAACGCCTGGCTGAAGTTAAGAGTGGCCAAAAGACCAGACAGACGACGAGCGTGAGCAAGAGCGATTATGTTCCTATAGCAACAGAGGGGCGTGCGGATGTTACTGACACTGACACCTCCCAAAGAAGTATGATCGGGGGAAATTACGTACTGGGCCATCCGTTTAAGCCGTGCAGCCAAAAGCTGGGTAAAGATCTTCGTGTCACTGTTGGGCTACGTCAAGGAGTGGTAATCACATATCCATGATGTGTCCCGAGGCTTGAGGATGAGACTCAGTGGACCATCCAGGAAACCGTCTGGGATTTTCACAAGAGTTGACATAAGGTCTCCGAGCGGTTTAAGGCGCTGTAGTCATGGACTGTGCGGCTGGTCTCGGCGGAGGTTCGAGTTCTCCCTCTGCCATGGGTATGTGTGTTTCTCCTTAGGATAATTTTGGTTAAGTAGTGTGTAAGCTTAGGGACTGATGACCTTAGCAGTTAAGTCCCATAAGATTCCACACACATTTGAACATTTTTGACATAAGGTCTCAATAAATTTCCGTTCACACCTGATCGAGTAGATACAGCGTTGCATCCCTAGGAACCGAGCCAAAGGAGAGCTGGGAGCCCATTGTAATGCTAACAGGACGGTGACACCGTGAAGAATACAGCATCACGTAACGTGCATGGAGCACAGACCCTATATTGCATTGGGCATCTAAGCGCCACCCGTCATCAGTCATGAGAATATTAATCAGAGTCCTCCGACAGTGGCGCTGTTCCGCTATTATGTCGTACATAGATGGATGCTCCTGCAATTACCCATCTCGTGTGTGCGCCCTGACCATGGCTCCTTCAAGGTAACATCGAGAGAAGAATGTGTGTTCTGCCCTGCCATGATTCACCATCGCCTGACGTTCTGGCGAATACAGCATCATACTACATTCCCAGAGAATCGTGAAGTAGAAATCCTGTGTTCGTCACTGCCACACCAAGACCTATCTTCTGTAACCAGGACAGGCTTTGCACAGAGAACCCATCATGACAGATGTGACGTGAAGCCGTACATCCCTCCACCTATGCGGTGCTTTCGGTGCTTGCGTGGTGACTGTGGCCACCCACTACATGATGGAAGCCCCTGTGTTCCGCTACCTGTGTTTGTCAGTTGTGCTAACCTCCACTCCTCTCGCTCGCTGGATTGCTCAGCTTACAAGAGAGAAAAGAAGATCCAAGAATACAAGTCCCTGGATCGCCTGTCTTAGGCTGAGTTTCGTCAAAAGTATGAGAGACTCCATCGAGTGTCACTATCTTCAACTTTTGCCTCTGTTAATTCATTTCCTCATCCTCCCCTGTCCTTACCCCAGCCCCGTCCGTCTCTTCCCTCCCTCTCATCTGCAGTTCCCACGACTTCCCGTCAGGGAGTCGCTCCCCCTCCCCAGCTAAAGAAGTGTCCCCCTTCTTCGGCATCTGCCGGTGATCGGGCTCCCTCCTGGGACCCCTCTCGCCGGCGTCTCTCAGGCCAGAAGACTCTTACCACAACTCGACCAAACGAGGCGCACCATCTGTGCACCCCACGGTCGCCCAATGTCTTGCGGTTCCAGATCTTGCAGAAGCCTGTACTCCCCGTGTGCCCTGTCCTCCTCTGCCTCAGAAAGAGAAGAAGACGAAACATAATTCCCAAGATGAGGAGTCCCCTGGTGGCCCCAGAGCTGCCATCTCCATCAACGGATACTATCGTCACCTACCGGAAATGCAATGTCTTGTCTCCTCCTATTCTGCATTCTGTCTTATTCTTCAAGAAACGCATTTTCGTGATGACCATTCTCCAACTTTTCGTGGTTATCAGGCGTTCTGTCGGAACTGTGCTGGACCTGGGGTAGCATCTGGTGGAGCCTGCACTTTGGTTCACTCTCATGTCATTAGTGACTGTTTCCTCCTACTTACCAACTTGGAAGCTACAGAGGTTCGAGTGCAAACGACTCCAGCAATCACCATTTGCAATGTCTACCTCCCTCCAGGTAGGCCACTTCCTCACACTGCATTGTCTACCTCCCTCCAGATAGGCCACTTTCTCACACTGCACTGTCTACCTTAATCCAGGAACTCCCACCCCCACTTCTCCTCCTTCGGGACTTCAATGCCTACCATCTACTGTGGGGGAGTGTCACTTCAACAGGTAGGGGTATCCTAATTGACTAACTTATCGCGGATCTCGATTTGTGTCTCCTCAATGATGGTTCCCCTACCCTCTTCACTGCTGCTTATGGCACCTTTACTGCTATCAATCTCATGATCTCCTCCCCTGCCCTCGTGGCTTCCCAACATTGATCATCCCATAATGACCGTTGTGACAGTAACCACTTTCCAGTGATTCTATCCTTCCGCTGCTGCCACCCCTTATCCACGGGTCCCCCTTGTCATCAGCCAGTACCGTGATGGACCAAGGATGTTACAGTCGCTGTCGAGGACCGCTGACGGGTGCTGCAGCAATTTAAGTGACACCCTTCACAGACCAACCTCCTCACTTTTAAGCAACTCCATGATAAGGCTTGTTACCTCATTAAGTGGAGTAAAAAGGAATGCTGGGAGCGCTATGTTTCCTCGCTGGGGACGTATGCCTCTTCATCGCAGGTTTGGTCCAAGGTCTGTAGGCTTCTGAACTGCGAGTGACAGTGTACAGGGTCTGAACCTCCAAGATGCTCTGTGCAATGATCCATTGGTCCTCAGAGAACACCTCGTGACACGCTTTGCGATGGCATCGTCGTCCTCTTCCTACCCTGTCGCCTTTCTCCAGCAGAAACGCGGATTAGAACAGAACCCCTCCTGTTTTATCCCACGCCACGTTGAACTCTCTAATGCACCCTTTACTGAATGGAAATTGTTGCAAGCTCTTAGCTCTTCACGAGACACAGCCCCAGGCCTGGATTCCAGCCACAACCAGATGATCCAACACTTGGACGTATCCCAGAGGCAACACCTCCTGAAGGTCTTGAACTACATTTAGCTCTTGGGTGGTTTTCTGTTAGAATGGAGAGACAGTATAGTTATCCCCGGGGAAAACCCAACCTCTCTCGGCAGCTACCGGCCAATTACTCTGCAAATATACTTTGTAAACTGCTCGAAAGGATGGTCAGCCTCCGATTATGTTCGGTACTCGAATCTCAGGGCTTTTCGTCCCTGTATCAGTGTGGCTTCCAGGCCAGGCGATCTCCAACTGACCAGTTACTCCGATTGGAATCAGCCATCTGACAGGCTTTCACTCACTGCCAGCACCTTGTCATGGTCTTCTTTGACTTATATAAGGTGTATGACATGGCTTGGCGCCATCAAATTTTAGTTAGCCTCCATGATTGGGACTTCCGTGGTCCCCTTCTTATCTGCCAGTTTTTATCTCAGTGGCTCTTCCGGGTTTGAGTTGGCACTTCACTCAACGCCCCTCAGGTTTAAGAGATTGGTATCCCAAAGGGTTCTGAGCTAAGTGTCACACTCTTCCTCATTGCCATCAATGGACTTGTTAACTCTGTTGGGCCTCTAGTTACCCTGGCATTGTACGTCGACGATTTTTGCATCTAGTGCAGCTCCCACTTGGTAGAGTCTGCTGAGCGCCAGCTACAAGGCGCCATCCGACATGCCTCTGTGTGGGCCACCGCCCATGGCGTCTCGTTTTCTTCCTCCAAAACGCAGGCTATGCATTTTTGTTTCGACCCACAGTACACCTAGATCCATAACTTTATTTAGGCAACCAGCTCCTTGATGTTGTAGGACAGTTCCGTTTCATGGGACTTATTTTTGATAACAAGCTGACAAGGCTACCCCACATTCGCCAGCTAAAGACTACATGTATGCGGAAGCTTAATGCTCTCTGCCTCCTGGCCCACACATCTTGGGGTGCAGACCATTCCACTCTTCTCCATCTTTACTGTGCTCTCGTCTTGTCCAGACTAGATTACGGTAGTCTGGTTTATGGCTGAGCAGGTCCTCCCACTCTGAAACTCCTTGACCCTGTCCATCATTGTGGGGTGCATTTGGCTATTGGTGACTTTTGCACTAGTCCTGTTGATAGTCTCCTCACAAATTCGGGGATTCCCCCTCCACACATCCGATGGAGCCATTCGCCAATTCGCTAACCATCCTGTGTACTCTGTGCTCTTCGCCAAAGAGGGATGTCCCCCTCCTAAGACCTGCCCACAGATGGAATTCCTGGTTGACAAGTGTCTCATCACTTCTCTCTGTCGGGATCTCCATCTCCACTCACAGGATTGCACCCATACCCCCCCCCCCCTTCCCCCCGCGGATGGTGCCTAGACCACGGATTAGGACTGATCTGTTCCAGGGTCCTAAGGTCTCTGTCGCTGTTGTTTTGGTTTTCCGGCGTCTTGTCTGTGGCATCCTTGCAGAGTTCCAGGGTGCCACCATCTTTTACACTGATGCTTCTGTCGATAAGGAGGGACATGCTTTCACGCCTCTTACTGGCTTCGAACACCATTTATTGCTGGGATCATGTAGTGTATTCACAGTAGTGCACAGGGCCCTCCTTTTTGTTTCTCAGGCCTCCCTCCACAGTGGTTTAATTTGTTCAGACTCCATGAGCAGCCTGCATGCTATCGACCGATGCTACTCTCGTCACCCTTTGGTGTCTGCTATCCATAACATTCTCTCTGCCCTTGAGCATGCCTCCTGTTCAGTCGTCTTTCTCTGGGTCCCAAGTCATGTGGGCATCAAAAAATGGTTCAAATGGCTCTGAGCACTATGGGACTCAACTGCTGAGGTCATTAGTCCCCTAGAACTTAGAACTAGTTAAACCTAACTAACCTAAGGACATCACACACATCCATGCCCGAGGCAGGATTCGAACCTGCGACCGTAGCGGTCTCGCGGTCCCAGACTGCAGCGCCAGAACCGCGCGACCACTTCGGCCGGCATGTGGGCATCCCAGGGAATGAACTGGCTGATCGTTTGGCTAGAGAAGCAGATAGTTACCCCGCTCCCCCGATTTCCTTTTATGATTCTAGCTGCGGATATGCAGATCTACGTCAAATCTCTCTCTGCCCAAAAGTGGAATGCCATCTGGAGTGCTACTGCTCATAGTAGTAAACTCCGCACAATCAAGGAGTGGCCGAGCGTTTCTAGGCACTTCAGTCTGGAATGGCGAGACCGCTACGGTCGCACGTTCGAATCCTGCCTCTGGTATAGATGTGTGTGATGTCCTTAGGTTAGTTAGGTTTAAGTAGTTCTAAGTCTAGAGGACTGATGACCTCAGATGTTAAGCCCTATAGTGCTTAGAGCCATTTGACCCATTTTCTGTTAAGTATAGTCTTCCCGATTCCTTAAATTTAATATTAGCAGACAATCCACGGATGGCTGATCTGGTCTTCGGTTTCCTCCGTGAAAGTGGTTTTTATATCCAGATATACGGTTCTCCTTTAGTCTTGGAGCAGGGGCATGTTGGTTGTGGTTGGGACTTCTTTTACAATCTTCTCGGTCTGTGACCCCATGACCGCCCCCTCCCCCTTTTTTCCAGTTTTTAGATTTGGTCCCACCTTTTATGCCTTTACTGTGTGTGTTTAATGTTCATTATTTTATAATTTGACTCCCATGACTGGATCCGTCCAATTTTAGCAGACCCTCTTTCTTCTGTGACTCGCTTCGGAATCACAGGCCTGATGACCTCACCGTTTCGTCTCATAACCCCCTCTCAATCAATGAATCGCATTGGGGAGCACGATGCTTCAAACCCGCTTCCACCTATCCAGATTTAGGTTTTCGTGACTTCCCTAAATTGCTCCAAGCAAATGCCGGCATGGTTCATTTGAAAGGGCACAGCCGATTTTCTTCCCCATCCTTGGCACTATCCGAGTTTCTGCTGCGTCTCTAATGACCTCGATGTCGACTGTACGTTAAACGCAGTTTTCCTTGCTTCTTCCGTAGGATACGCGGCGCTTTATATATCAACACTCAGTTTCTAGACCATTCACCGCTTCCCGTTTCCAGTGGAGTCCGGTAAGACACTGATCACATAGGCAAACAAAGCGACAGGTATGCAACATAACGTACATGAAACATAGTTAGGATCTTAACTGACCAAGTCTACATGGAAAACTACCATAGTCTACGGTAACCTTTTATATTCTACCGTAGCCTACGGTAGTTTTACGACTCTAAAGTGCAGATATAAGAGTCGTAATCCATGAAAGAAGAGCACCAGTTGGGAAGCAAATGATACAACACTGTAGCCTATCGTCCACGTCCTTTCATCAATATATCGATCGAGGAGCAAAGGAAAATAAGGAAAAATGAAGAAAGAGACATTTAAATCCAAGAAGAAGAAATAATAATTTAATGTTTGTGATGACCTCGTAGTTCGGGCAAAAACGGAAAAGGACTTGGAAGATCAGCTTAACGGAATGGATAGTGCCTCGAATAGAGGTTAAAAGATGAAAATCAATAAAAACAAGTGTGCTCGGGCATAGAGGAAACACGTCGGGTAATACGGGGAGAATTACATTAGAACACTATACACTGAAAGCAGTAGACCAGTTTTGCTGTTCAGGCAGGAAAATGGCTCCATGGCCATTGTTCGGTCTTCACAGCTGAGCTCTTTGCCCTCTACCAGGCTGTCCTTTACACCTGCCGCCACCGACATTCTGCATATGTCATCTGCTCCGATTCCCTGAGCGCTATCCAGAGCCTCGGTGATCCGTACCCGGTTCACCCTTTCGTGCACCGGATCCAACGCTCTCTTCAGCAGCTGGTGGACGTCGGTTCTCCGGTTAGCTTTATGTGGGTTCCTGGCCATGTCGGTATCCCTGGGAACGAAGCTGCAGATGCCGCGGCCAAGGCTGCGGTCCTCCAGCCTCGGACAGCTTCTTGTTGTGTCCCTTCGTCAGATTGTAGCAGGGTAATTTGTCGGCGCATTGTCTCGCTGTGGCATGCCGATTGGGCTGCACTTCCAGACAACAAGCTTCGGGCCTTGAAAGCTCTACCCGTGGCTTGGACGTCCTCCTCACGCCCTTCTCGGCGGGAGGAGGTAGTTTTGGCCCGGTTGCGAATTGGCCACTGCCGGTTCAGCCATCGCCATCTGCTGACGGCTGCGCCGGCGCTGTTCTGCCCATGTGGGCAATTGCTGACGGTCCGCCACATTTTAACGTCGTGTCCGAATTTTACCACCCTGCGTCTCGATATTGGCCTGCCATGTACTGTAGAAGCCATTTTAGCGGATGACCCACGAGCAGCTGCTCGCGTTCTTCATTTTATCAATTTGACAACCCTCTCAAAGGACATTTGATTATGCTGTTTTCTTTTTTAATCCTATGCCTGTCAGTATGTCTTTCATCGTGTTTTCCGTTTCGTTGCTGTTTTAAACTTGTGACTCGCGGTGCATTACTAAAGTAGTCTGGGCGCTAATGACCGTTGACGTTGTGCGCCCTAAAACCACAATAAAAAAAAAAGGCAGGAAAATAATTATTTGCCTGAGAAAGACTGAGTTGAAAGTCATGGGATACCTCCTAATGTCGTGTCAGACCTTCATATGCCCGGGGCTAATGCAGTAACTTAACGTGGCATGGACTCAACAAGTCGTTAGAAGTCCCCTACAAAAATACAAAGCCAAGCTGCCTCTATAGCTGTCCATAATCGTAAAGTGTTGCCGGTGTAGGATTTTGTGCGAACTGATCTGACGATTATGTTCCATAAATGTTCGACTTTATTCATATCGGGCGATCTGGCTGGACAAATCATTTGCTCGAATCGTTCAGAATGTCCTTCGAACAAAACGTGGACATTGTGGCCCGGTGACATAGCGCATTGTCTTCCATAAACATTCCATCGTTGTTTGGCTGCAAATGGTCTCCATTTGTTTGGCTGCAAATGGTCAGCACTGTCGTACTGATACGTACGTCGTACGTCCGACGTTGACTTCTGCGGTTATTTCACGCAGTGTTGTTCGTCTGTTAATACTGACAAGTCTACGAAAACACCGCTGCTCTCGATCGTTAAATGAAGGCCGTCGGCAACTGCGTCGCCCGTGGCAAGAGGTGATGCCTGTAATTTGGTATTCTCGGCGTGCTCTTGACACTGTGGATTTCATAATATTGAATTCCCTAACGATTCTTGAAATGGACTATCCCATGTATCTAGCTCCAACTACCATTCCGCGTTCAGAGCCTATTAATTCCCGGTGTGCGGTCATATCCACGTCGGAAAACTTTTAACATGAATCATCCAAGTACAAATGACAGCTCCGTAATTGCACTGCTCTTTTATTCCTTGTTTACGTGACACTAACACCGTCTGTATATCCCCGTATCAAATTTGGGACACAGTGTTCACCGAAAGCCGACACACACAGATTGGTATCTGCATCCTAAGAGTTGTCATCCACCACACCAACGTAGTGGCGTACTTAGGACTTTGGTACGGAAAGCATATGCCATTTCCGACGCAGACAGCTTAACCCAAGAACTTGAGCATTTGATGACTGTTTTTAAGGAAAATGGATACACCGAGAAGCAGATTCGTCGGGCTATGGAGTTTGGACCATCTCCGGAGGTGTACGAAGAGGAACATAGATCTGTGGCCTTTCTTCCTTATGCTGGAGGCTTATCGTTTAAGATTGGACGAATTTTAAGGATTAAGAGTGTGTTCCGTCCACCTTCTAAGATTAGGGCTCTGCTCGGCTCTGTGAAGGATGATTTGGGGCTTAGGAAACCAGGGGTGTACAAAATTCCGTGTCAGTGGGGGAAAGCTTACGTTGGCCGTTCTACTCGCACAGTGCATGACAGGTGTATGGAACCTCGCCGTCATACGAGGCTACAATAGCCGGAAAAATCGGCGGTAGCAGAACACTGCCTAAATGAGGGACACAAAATGAAATTTCAGGAAACTGTTGTGATTGCCAACATTTCCGGTTTTTGGAACAGTGTCTATAAAGAGGCGATTGAAATTAGGTTGGCTGATAATTTAATCAACAGAGACAATGGGTTTCCTCTTAGCAAAACGTGGAATCCTGTATTATCTCGCAGCAAAACTGAACGTTCTTCAGTGCGGCCTTGATTGCGATATATCGTTGCCAGCAGTGTTTCACTAAGGGCGGCGCCACCTCCCTGTTTTGGAAGGCAGAAACCCTGATGGGCGGCGCATGCGTCGTGTACTGAACGGTGGCCTATATAGGACGTCGATTTGCAACCTGGCGTCAGTTCTCAGTGGGACTCATCAGCAGAAGCAGCATTTTCCTGAAGATGGCGACCAGTTGGATCGCCGAAATATCGAGTCAAGTTGATTTTAGGATCCGGCAGCAAACCCGAAGAGACTTTCTTGACCGTCTGTATACATGCATATCATTATCACATGACTTCTGTCACCTTAGTGTATATGAACATTGAATATAAATTTGGGGGATGTGGTCTTATGATAATGTGAAACGTGGGCAATTAACAGTACGGACAAGAAGATAATGTAAAAGTGCTACAGGGAAAGGTTGAAGTTTAGATGGCTGAATCGAATAAATAATGAAGAGAAATGAATCGAATAGTGAAGAAAAAACTTTATAGCACAACTTGGCGAAACGGAGTCATACCTTCATAAGGTAGATGCTTAACCACCAACGAACAGTTAATTTGGTAATGGGGGGAATCTGGGGTGGGGGAAAAGGGCTGGAACATCGTAGGAGGCGAAGGCTGGAATACAGTAAGCAGCTTCAGATGGTTCCGTGTTGCACTAGTTAAACTAGCGTAGAGACCTGCAGTAAACCTGTCTTCTGACTGATGACAACAACGAGTAATAGAGGTACGGACGGCCTACAGTCCGTGAAAGTTTGCCAGTAACTACATACCGTACGTACGAGTCCCTCTCACTGACTGTGGTACCAAAGCAGAGTGTGCTGGATGGAGCCCCATTTCGACAGTAGGTCAACTGTGTTCCGCTTCCGTAGGGGCTAGACGGTGAGCCGCCAGCTCGCCACGGATCATTTAAAAGTCAAGCGTGGCCGAGGCGGAGGCGTCTGCATAATACGGGCGCTCATCTTGCCAAACAGGAGGGCGCCGGCCACAGCATAAACCCTCTCCCTTCCACGCCAACAACAAGCGCCACACATTCCTCCCCCCCCCCTTCCCCCCCCCCGTGCTCATCTTCTCGCTTCTGGAATTTTTACATCTGCGAACAGGATGTTTTTCTTTTCCGGGTAACATCAGATCCTTAGTGCCGCAGACGTCATTGTTTATGTGCGGCGGAGACAACGCACGACCGAGACATTGCAAGAAAATATTTCACCTTTAAAACTTGAAAAACAAAGACGTGCCCGGCGACGAGTAGCACGTGATGCTAGGGAACCGAATTCAGACAAGTTTGATAGTTAATAACATCATCAGCGGCCGAGTAAAGGAGGAGAAATTTGCTATAACTTCTCGCTAGTGTACCTTAAAATCTCTCGCCGAAGAGATGGCGCAGTTGTAAGACATTGCACTCATCTTCAGGACGTCGTTGGTTCGAGTTCCCGTCCTACTATCCAGTTCTGGATTTTCTGTGATTTCTCTAAATGGTTTGTTGAAAGACTTAGCTTACGTTGAGCTGCAGATTGCTAAGAAGATCTGCATGTTAAAAAGCCATCCGCGAAAGCGATGAAACCTTTGCATTCTTGTGCCTTACACTCCATGAACAGAAATTTGTAGCTGAAAGAGTATTTAGGATCATTCTCCTTTGGCTCAGTATGATTGTATTGATGTTGTTGTTGTATCTTTCCGGGCAAATACCGCTTTGATTCCATGTGGAAGACGTTACGAATCGTTCTGACTACATAAAAGCATAAAAGCTTCCAATTTATTTAAGTGTGACTGCAGAATCATATATTTGACATAATCCTTACCTATGGCTGTAAACATCGATAGGTTGCACAGATTCGAATAAACGGAAAGAAAGTAAATAAGTAAAATTGATTGCATGCACAACATTACCTATCGGCTACAGGGATTGAATTTTCATTGCTATGTTTGGAATTTATGTACTCCTTTATCGTTGGCTTCTGTTGAGATAAATCTTACGCTAAGAGGAGCGACTATTTCATGTTTCACAGGTGCTTCATACACGTGCCGAGACCGTTGCCTTCGCCACGCAAAGCAGTTGGAAGTACTTGCTGGGGAAGTTCCCAGCGCACCTCTTCCCCACTGAAATAAACTTGTGTTTAAAGTTGTGCATTTCCTAACACGCCAGGCACACGCTTGCCTCCTATTTGAAGTTACGGTACGCCGTCCGTGGCAAGTCCCCTAGCAAGCCACAGTTTGCCTACCAGAGGACGGTTGGCGTCTCTCCGCCGATTCTCCTTTCATTTACAGCAGTCGATCGTCGTCTTCTGGAAATATAATTTTTCCCGCGTTAAATACCACCATACATTATACTCCTAAATGTTGATTCGAGAAATGTGAAAACTTGCGTATCACAACCATGCACTCTCCTAACTAGTAAAATTTCATCCTTCACACTCTACAGGCACACTTCCGATTGTCGAAATGCTTTAGCTGAATAGTTAGACTCCTATTAAGAATTCACATGTAGTTTAGTTGACGGGCTGCTATTATTTCATTGTTTTCAAGGGATGCGCAGTAACGCTCCACTTTAGTACCCCAGCCATTTCCACTGACGTTCACAAATTAATTAACATGCGAACACTCTATCCAGCTGACTAAAAATCGCTTTAAAGGTTTGTAGCGTACAAAAATCGCTGATACCATAGTTATTTTCTGTCATGTGATGGTGAAAATGACTTAATAAGTGCTTACCTTCGCTGTAATCAGTGGTTTTTTGCAAGACCTACCACCAACACACCTGTGTGTGTCCGCATCATCATCATCATCATCACCTAAGAATCTCGTGGTTGAAGAAAATTCTCATCCCTGTATATTCTTGGTTTTTTTAAACAGTGTATTTCACCAAGTCTATTTCGATTCTTCTTTCTTTGCGCAGGTTCTAGGCGCTCAGTCCGGAACCGCGAGACTGCTACGGTCGCAGGTTCGAATCCTGCCTCGGGCATGGATGTGTGTGATGTCCTTAGGTTAGTTAGGTTTAAGTAGTTCTAAGTTCTAGGGGACTGATGACCACAGATGTTAAGTCCCATAGTGCTCAGAGCCATTTGAACCATTTTTTTCTTTGCACAAATCTGAGTATTTTTCTCTACTTCTTATTTTTCCTGGCCTACTTGGGATCAGCAGCCTTGGTTTCTAAGCCAGAGGCTTAGTGCTTCAGCCGTCCACTTACGTTATGTTTAGCTGTGAGCTTTGGGTCGAACACAGTACTTGTTCAAAGCCGAAACTTTTACTCCATTTTCACGTCATACGACTTCTACAATAATAGGTGAATCATTTACTACAGAGCACATTGACTCATACAAATCATACGACACGCACAAGAACCAGCCATACCAGCAGCTTCAAACACACGACTGGAAGTAAAACTATGGATCCGCGAGATTACAAGACAAAAAAGGGACACGAAGACAAAGCGAAAATTATATCAGAGAGCCTGGACATATAAAGACAGACAAATGACACTTTCTGCATATTAGCATGGCTAGGATCTTCAAACAGACGCTTTTTTCACACCAGGAAACGTCAATGGAACCAATTCATGGTAACACGTACTGAAATTATAAAAATCCGGTTAGTGCTGGGTACGGTATGAGAGGATCACGGTACACTGACTAGCGGATGGAGAAATACAGTAGAAATTCTACTGAATAACCTCATCCCAGATTATATCATTGACACAGACACAACAACAAACCACACACAGAGAAGACTTACACATTCAATGCAACACAGAATCACCCGCCCGTTTGCAAATGAACAAGATGCGGTGGCAATAACGGAACTAAAGAATAAGAAACCGCCAGGTCCACACGGGGTCCTTTCAAAGTTACTCAAAAGACTAGTACCACAGATCACCCCATACTGAACAGAACTAACAAATCAAAGATGTCGTAATGGAGTAGCCGTCTCTGAATGCATGAACAATAGGTAATTTTCGTGATTTTGCAAGTAAAATAAAAAATAATGCTCCATCTCATTATATAGTTTTATTTCTTACACTTTTGTCTTTAAGGAGTCAGTTTCGTGTCCACGTCGGATGCTCCTTGTAGCCGCTGCACCAAGTGGAAGGAAGGACCCCTTGCAACCGGAACATTTTTCATCAGTGGGAATTCCCGAAGCACTCTTATTGGACTTGTAACAAGATAATTTTGTGTAAGGCATTTTCAATACATATTCTATCAGCATACATTTTTTGTAGTTAAGTTAAAGATATATCTAGTAAACGATCCCTGGACAATACAGCAATCCTTCCATTTCCAAAAGGACGTCCTCTTCCATCTTCTTCGTAGCCATGGTGGTCCTGCAAGGCTCTTCCTGGCAACTTCCGTCATCCGCTGATCTGCTCGTTCTATACGCTTTTCGTCCGCTTCTCTGCAGAAGTTGTAACAGGGTCGTCCGATATTACTTCCGAGCACGTTAATAATTTCTGTAATTCCTGTTACGCCGTCGTTGAAATCACATGCTGCCGCATTGGCCGCGATGTCGATTACATTCTTTCCGCTGTGAATGATTTTTGGAGACACTTTTTTCATAGATCGCCTTGGACTCGATAACGCATTTTCTGGAGTGTACTTTGCTTAGCAGCCATTGCATGGACACACCAGTTAACTCAAGTCACGAACATAACAGCTGCTATACGAGGACATAGGAGTGTCCTACTGCGACTTTTAGGGGGGTACGACACGAAATCAATGATAGGTCCGTATGTAGTGCTTGGAGTACACCAGATTGATATTACTATCGAATATCGGGCAGCATAGTACTGGTTAAAGATGGGTAGATAGGACCTGGTAAGACTCGTAACCGGTGTACCTGTTAACGGTAAGCGCCAGCTTCAACTCTGGCGAATGGAGACCGGGCAGGTGAATGGGAGGCCAGCGATAGAGTCTATACATTATCCCCCGATATCTCGTAGTCAAAACTGAAACATACCGTTCCTAGCCGGGGCATGCTGCATTTCTTAACTTGACACGGACGTTATCACACACACTTCAGCCGTGTGTGCCTCAGTCAGATACCAAATTACGCACCTGGAGCATTAGGAACCCATAGTCCTCTTCTGAGTGAGTTACATAAAAATCAGAGACACATCACAAGCATACAGCATATCCACTGAGTGCCTAATACACGGATTCATTAGGAACGTTGATGAATGGCATCATCAAAACAAATTAGCAGACGAAATCCCTAAAAAAACTCATATTACACACCAAAAAAGTTTTGCATCACCCCGGTTCCCAGAACTACTGAAGATAGACGTTGACTGTGGATATTTTATCACAGACACAGTCCCTTTGAATGTTCAGGAATCCCACTATACCCGCCCAAAGATGTAAACAACCATGCATGAGCAGCGCCTATTAGACGGAGGGGGTCCGACAGCCGATCGGTTCCAGTCATTCCACCAGGAAGGAGATACACGGTTCGTGTTGTCTGTAGTCCAACCATTCCGAGACGGTCAATACCGCGGTTCGATCGCGTCCGTATTGTTACATTGTGCCAGGAAGGGCTCTCAACAAGGGAAGCGTCCAGGCGTCTCAGAGTGAACCAAAGCGATGTTGTTCGGACATGGAGGAGATACAGGGAGACAGGAATTGTCGATGACATGCCTCGCTCAGGCTGCCCAAGGGCTAATACTGCAGTGGATGACCACTACCTACGGATTATGGCTCGGAGGAATCCTGATAGCAATGCCACCGTGTTGAATAGTGCTTTTAGTGCAGCCACATGACGTCGTGTTACGACTCCAACTGTGCGCAATAGGCTGCATGATGTGCAACTTCACTCCCGACGTCCATGGCGAGGTCCATCTTTGCAACTACGACACCATGCAACGCGGTACAGATGAGCCCAACAACCTGCCGAATGGACCACTCAGGATTGGCATTACGTTCTCTTCACCGATGAGCGTCGCATATGCCTTCAACAAGACAATCGTAGGAGACGTGTTTGGAGGCAACCCAGTCAGGCGAGTGCAGCAAGGTGGAGGTTCCCTGCTGTTTTGGGGTGGCATTAATTGGGGCCGACGTACGCCGCTGGTGGTCATGGAAGGCGCTGTAACAGGTGTACGATATGTGAATGCCATCCTCCGACCGATAGTGCAACCATATCGGCAGCATATTGGCGAGGCATTCGTCTTCATGGACGACAGTTCGCGCCCCCGTCGTGAACATCTTGTGAATGACTTCCTTCAGGATAACGACATCGCTCGACTAGAGTGGCCAGCATGTTCTCCAGACATGAATCCTATCGAACATGCCTGGGATATATTGAAACGGGCTGTTTACGGACGGCGTGTCCCACCAACCAGTCTGAGGGATCTACCCCGAATCGCCGTTGAGGATTGGGACAATCTGGACCGACAGTGCCTTGATGAACTTGTGGATAGTATGCCACGACGAATACAGGCATTTATCAATGTAAGATGACGTGCTCGTGGGTATTAGATGTACCGCTGTGTACAGCAGTCTGGACCATCACCTCTGAAGGTATCGCAGTATGGTGGTACAACATGCAACGTGTGGTTTTCATGAGCAATAAAAAGGGCGGAAATGATGTTTATGTTGATGTCTATTCCTTTCACTATACAGGTTCCGGAACTCTCGGAACCGAGCTGATGCAAAACTTTTTTTCTTGTGTGTAGAATACCTACGCGCTATGTCATACAGAGTGCAAGTCACCATGCAGCAAAACGAGGCATTTAATAGGGAGGAAGAAGAAGACACTCGAATATTATCTGACTATGAACTCCGGACACTTTGGTAACAAAATGGCTCTGAGCACTATGGGACTTAACATCTATGGTCATCAGTCCCCTAGAACTTAGAACTACTTAAACCTAACTAACCTAAGGACATCACACAACACCCAGTCATCACGAGGCAGAGAAAATCCCTGACCCCGCCGGGAATCGAACCCGGGAACCCGGGCGTGGGAAGCGTTTGGTAACAGATATATTGCATACAGATACGTTAGGTTAAAGGGTGACCGATCACAGTTGCCGAAAGGTCACTTCGAAATTATATATAAGGCAGTGCTCGTATTTTAAGCGGTGGCGGAGTATACTTAACCAAGGCACTATAATCCTATACATATATTATACACAACAAGTTAGATCTGGCTTAATGAAATTACCCTATCACTAAAACATAATCAAGTATGGTTTCCGGGGGTCAAATACCAAGGTATTCACCCTTAGATATCAAGATGGCGACTCTAACATTTATCGTCTGTCATACCTTCTTTTTATTCCTTCGTAATTATCGAACAATTTATTTACATTTACATTTCCTGAAACTGTTATTTTATTTTAAATAAGTAAAGGGTTACTTTAACAAAAGATGAAAAAGAATAAAAGACATGGCCGGCCTCTCCGTGGTGGACACGAGCAATGTTGGATGTTGACTTGGGGATTGGTTGCACCAGATTTGGCTCCTCCAATTTCGGCGTACAGACGCAGAAGTTAAGATCCCAAAAATGACCGACAATGATAAATTAGGCTGTGAGTCGCATATCGAGCAATAATTAAAAATAACCGAAGCATTCCATTCATGTATGGTGCACAGAAAGAACGTTTGCCACTACTTCACGCTATGGCAGTACAACCTCATAGACCTTACCAGTAGCCGGCGACGCTACCACTTTTAGGGCTTGTTTTGCGAATAACATACTGCTATCATTGTAAATTGCTTACTTATCCTCGAAAAACCAACTAGTCAGCAAAAGAAGCTTACGAATATGCTCTTGAGTGAAACAAAATTTTTAACATTTTACGATCTGGACCATTACGTGAAATGAGTGATATTTGAAATAATTTATTTCGTGCCTAGTCTTGGATCGCACACTGTCGGAATTTTAACATTAAGCCTTTATGTAACGGACGGCTGCTCCCCGTAGTGTCAGTTATTGGGGATTGCAGGGCATTTCTGTGACACTCACTAGCTGACTATGCGGTACCGACGGTGTATTGGTCGTCTGCACACGGTGCGCCGCTGGAGACGATACATTTAATCCTCCCGCGAGCGCACCACCGCGACAAGGCCCGTCTCTCCACAGCTCTCCTCTCCGAGGGGTGACGCCACAGACGCCACCAGAGGACGACGTTTTCGCACCACTCATTGCATTCAACTGGTCCGTCGGCAGGTGTTTTTAAGACACCGCATACCGAGCTCTGTTCACACGTCTCGAAAGACTCGCTGTGAGAATACACCGATATAGCACAACGTTTCTAGTCTTAACAGCTAGCTAGCGATTGTATCTTACAACCACGAGCAAGCGAACCGGTTTGTCTAAAGGACAGTTCAGCAATTTATCAATGATAGCACCGCTAACGGACTCATTGCATTACCAAAGTCACGTATACTGTGCGTTTCAACTTGTACGTATTGTAAATAAATGTGTTGATATTTTATTCGTTTCATAGGTGTCTTACGTGTTAAGCTACTTCCTAAACTACGAACGTCACAGACGAGACAAGTCTGTGACGAATTGTACATCTCCTTAAATTTTTAATCTATAACATTAAACCGATTTCCTTATGGTCGCAGATGTAAATAAGTACTCTAACATCTTGGAATAGGTGCAAAATCCTTAGGATTTTTTCACAGAATCTATCTCCCATCTCTGCCGTCCTCAAAACTGGATACATCCCACCTGCCTAGTAAGTAGGAGGTCCCGGGTTCGAATTGTTGTCCGGTACACATTTTCACTCGTCGCCGCTGATTCCGCATAATGTCCTGTTGCAACTGACAGCAGTGATCCTCCTTTAGTTTACATATACTCCTAACAACTTTGGCTGACGCAGGCTGCAGCCTCAATGGTAGCCTTTAAATCGGCCGCGGTCCGTTAGTATACGTCGGACCCGCGTGTCGCCACTATCAGTGATTGCAGACCGAGCGCCGCCACACGGCAGGTCTAGTCTAGAGAGACTTCTTAGCACTCGTCCCAGTTGTACAGCCGATTTTCCTAGCGATGGTTCACTGTCTACATGCGCTCTCATTTGCAGAGACGACAGTTTAGCATAGCCTTCAGCTACGTCATTTGCTACGACCTAGCAAGGCGCCTTATTCAGTTACTATAAGTACTATCTTCAAGAATGTATTTTGAACAGATAATATTGTGACTCATGTACCGTCAAGAGCGACGTTCTTCATTAATGGATTAAAGTTAAGTATCAAACTAATTATGTCCGCTTTCTGAATTCTCATTCCTTGTCATGTTCCAGACCCCAAGTCAGTATAGTTCTTCCCTCCTCACGCCAGCCTGCGTGAGCTAAAACGCGTGCATTTCGGCCTCCACTCGTAACACGGTGTTGGCTCTTCTGCTAACACAAAACGTCGTACCCGATTCCAGTTTCAACGCTAGATCCTCTCGTCCACAATATCTGGGCTTCTTCCGGAACACCAAGGAACCCCGTTTATAAGGAAGAAATTATCGGGTTTTGTATGAAATACTCCTCAAAATTAGCTGGCCGGAGTGGCCCAGCGGTTCTAGGCGCTACAGTCTGGAGCACCGCGACCGCAACGGTCGCAGGTTCGAGTCCTGCCTCAGGCATGGATGTGTTTGATGTCCTTAGGTTAGTTAGGTTTAAGTAGTTCTAAGTTGTAGCACCGCGACCGCAACGGTCGCAGGTTCGAGTCCTGCCTCAGGCATGGATGTGTTTGATGTCCTTAGGTTAGTTAGGTTTAAGTAGTTCTAAGTTGTAGGAGACTGATGACCTCAGAAGTTAAGTCGCATAGTGCTCAGAGCCATTTGAACCATTTGAACTCCTCACAGTTTATATGAGTGCATGGTGTGTGTCCTTTCGGACGTGTCCAGATGTGAAACATTGTATGTAAATTAAAGGGAGATCACTGCTGTCAGCTGGAGCGGGACATTACGCGGAATCAGCGGCGACGAGTGAAAATGTGTACAGGACCAGGATTCGAACCCAGGATCTCCTTTTACTGGGTAGGCGCATTAATCACTACGCCATCCGGGACATAGCGTTATGGCAACTGCATGGACTATGTCGGCACGCCACCTATCCACATCCCTGTCCGCTGCAACTGACAGCACTGATCCGCCTTTAATTTACATGCAATGTTCGCAACTGCGGATTCTGCGTGATGTCTGTTCTTTCGTACGTGTCTGAAAGAACACACACCACACATTCATATAAATGATACGCATAGCTGGGCAATGGACCCACCTTCTTCAGTGCGGATGCACAAATACGTCCGAGCTCCTGTGGGAATCTGACTAGCTAACAGAAGTCAATGGACAGGTTGCGCTCGGTGGGATGTGGATCGGCCATGAGGCATGCCGAGATAGTCTGCGCAGTTGCGATAACGCTGTGTCCCGGATGGCGCAGTGGTTAACCCACCTGCCTAGTAAGTAGGAGGTCCCGGGTTCGAATTGTTGTCCGGTACACATTTTCACTCGTCGCCGCTGATTCCGCATAATGTCCTGTTGCAACTGACAGCAGTGATCCTCCTTTAGTTTACATATACTCCTAACAACTTTGGCTGACGTAGGCTGCAGCCTCAATGGAGGTATCTCTGGTCACTGTCAGCAACATCACGTCAAGCACCCTCATTTCGCAAGCCAGGGCGCTATCAGAAACCACTGTACCGTCTTTCAGCCATTCTAATGTGCGCCACATTGTCTCAATATGTCACGATGAAGAAACCTACACCTCTCTACTAGAGATCAGAAACGAGCTCCGCAAACTCACTTTAAACTCGCCAGCGGGTCCTATGACATCATCTTCGAACTAATCGTCTCCGTATGCTCGGAAACCTGACTCGCCAGTCTCCGCGCTGCCCGTCTATAACCGTAAACACGTCGTTTGAGTCTTGTCGGGTACAAGTGGTCTCTACCAGCGTAGAAAGGAGAGCTAGTACATAAGTACGCGAGTATAACCGAGGACTCGGGCCATTGAAACTACCGTTATCTACACATAATGTAAATCAAAATCTCCCACCGCGTTTTTCTGCTTGTGTCTGAAGGCTGATTCCAGGAACTGCTGTAAGAATTTTGATACTGTTCCACTTATAGAAAGACTGATGCACCAGTATAGATTTACATCATTAATAATTATTTCTAGAAAATTGGCTTAGCTATCATGAATTAAAGTCCCCCGTCGCATTTTTGTGTATGTATATGAGGGACAATCTCAGGAACTACAGCAGCGATTCTGATACGGTTTTCACTAATAGACTTACACACGTATCTACGACCTGACGACTTGACTGGCAAAGCGGTAATGAATTGTATACACCAACCTTCCTCCTGAATCAGTGCATCTACACTATGTGATCAAAAGTATCCGCACATCTGGTTCAAAATGACTCAGAAGCTCGTGGCGCCCTCCATCGGTAATGCTGGAATTCAAGATGGTGTTGGCCCACCCTTAGCCTAGATGACAGCTTCCACTCTCGCCGACATACGTTCAGTCAGGTGATGGAAGGTTTCTTGGGGAATGGCATCCCATTCTTCACGGAGTGTTGCACTGAGGAGAGGAATCAATGTCGGTCGGTAAGGCCTGGCACGAAGTCGGCGTTACAAAACATCCCAAAGGTGTTCTGTACGATTCAGGTCAGAACTCTATGCAGGCCAGTCCATTACAGGGGTGTTATTGTCGTGTAACCACTCCACCACAGGCCGTGCATTATGAACACGTGCTCGATCGTGTTGAAAAATGCAATCGCCACCCCCGAATTCACCATCAACAGTGGGAAGGAAGAAGGTGCTTAAAACATCAGTGTAGGCCTGTGTTGTGATAGTGCCACGCAAAACAACAAGAGGTGCAAGCGCTCTCCATGAAAAACACGACCACACCATAACACCACTGCCTCCGAATTTTACTGTTGCCACTACACACGCTGGCAGATGACGTTCACCTGGCATTCGCCATGCCCTTATCCTGCCATCGGATCGTCACATTGTGAACTGTGATTCGTCGCTCCACACAACGTTTTCCCACTGTTCAATCGTCCAATGTATACGCTCCTTACACCAAGTGAGGCGTCGTTTGGAATTTACCGGCGTGGTGTGTGGCTTATGAGCAGGCGCTCGACCATGAAATCCAAGTTTGTTCACCTCCCGCCTAACTGTCATAGTACTTGCAGTGGATCCTGATACAGTTTGGAATTCCTATGTGATGGTCTGGATAGATGTCTCCCTATTACACATTACGACCCTCTTCAACTGACGGCAGTCTCTGTCAGTAAACGCTTTTGTGCTGTACGTGTCCCTTCACGTTTCCACTATCACATCGGAAACAGTGGACCTATGGATGTTTAGGAGTGTGGAAATCTCGCGTACAGACGTATGACACAAGTGACACCCAATCACCTGACCATGTTCGAAGTCCGCGAGTTCCGCGGGGCGCCCCATACTGCTCTCTCACGATGTCTAGGGACTACTGAGATCGCTGATATGGAGTACCTGGCAGTAGATGGCAGCACAATGCACCTAATATGAAATGCGTGTCTTTGTGGGGGGTGTCTAGGTACTTTTGATCACATAGTGTATTATTCAAAACCATATCAGAATCCCTACTGTAGTTCCTGAGATCATCCTGCAGACATATACGGATTGATATAATTAAAGTTAAACATTCAAACAGCTACAGAAATAACACCACTGGTCAGAATGACGTCAAAATGCAACGGAATATTATCGGAGAAGGGAGAAAGCGTATGGGATAAGAAAAATTAATAGTTACAAAATGTAGACATAGATAGCGTATGCCTAATGTTCGGGCAGTTCTCCGTGCACTACACGTTTGCACACCACTACTCGTCTCCTCCTGCATTGCTGTTGCCACTGCTTCCACTGACGTCAAATCAATCCGTTTCCTCCCTCTATCAGGTTGCACACCAAAAGAACCCGTCTTTTCGAATTTCCGAACTATTTTCTCCAGACCCACGGCAGTAATCGGATCAGCGCCTTCTTCAAACCGTTCAGCGTCCGGAACTTCTGCAGAGCGACGTGTGCATCATTCTTGCAATACAGCTTTACAAGAAGAGCGCGATCCTGCATTGAGACAGTCATAGCGAACGTCGCAGACGCGAAAGGAGGAAAAGCCGTGACTTCAATGGGTCGTGCATATGACAGGTGTTTTCATTAATGTATTCTGACACATACCGCGCCATCTATTGATCAATTTTCACTCAATTTTTTTTCATCTGCCACACGTTTTCCCCTTCTCCGATAATATTCCGTTGCAATTTGATGTGATTATGACCAGTGGTGTTATTTCTACGGCGGTTTGAAAGTTTAACTTTAACTATAATCACTCTTTATATCTGAGTCTACCGGGTCTGTGACGATAGTACAAGAAAAGGGAAAACAAGGATGAGGTGTATTCTGTAACTGTCACCCCTGGGGTCAGCAGATCAGTGGACGTCGAGGTTTGGCAGGTGATGTGGTGACGTCACAGTGTGTCGGAGGATGAGCTTCGACGGCTGGTGGGCGTTTCAGTCTTACGCCTGAAGGCGCCAGAGAAATAGCAGTTTCTGAAATAATATTTTATCAACGAGATTCCTGCAGTAAATATTGTCTTTCCCGGTGCTCAGGAAACTGGCCGGGCTGCTCGTCCAGGCGTCGGCGAGAAATGCTGGACACTGCAACCAAACAGCTTGCCTAATGTGCTGCCTTTGAGGCACCCTCCCTGACAGCAAAGCAGAGCGGGGGCTGCAGCAGATCCCATGTGGCGAAACGCGGACGCACTGCGGTGAACTAGAAGGCCTCAGTATACTCGAAGACTTGTACCCACAGCAGGTTTCGGATAGCGGTTGTCGTGGAGGTCGAAGCCCAGGGCTCCTTCTGTACACACAGCGCACAGCCAGGAAATTTTGGAAATTTGTGGTAAGCTCTTATGGGACCATACTACTGAGGTCGTCGGTCCGTAGGCTTACACACTACTTAATCTAACCTAAACTAACTTACACTAAGGACAAAACACACACACCCACCCACCCACCCACCCACACACACACACACACACACACACACACACACACACATGCCCGAAGGAGGACTCGAACCTCCGCTCGAACCTTGTTCAAGGCGCCTGAGACCGCACGGCTACCCCGCGTGGCTACAGCCAGGAAAGCGGTATATATACAGCCTGTGAGGCGGCACTCAGGCTCTCGCCCTTTCGTCCACTATCTGTCACCTGATGTACCGTGTTAATGCGTAGACTTATCCAGACGCACGGATAACATCAGAGCCCAGCATCATGTGATCCACCTATTAGATAACTAACTTGTTGACGGAGGTGACAGTAGAACTCTTGGTCTAGTCACCACGTTGGTGCGGGTGTGGAGGGGCCCCATCTCTTATTTTAAAAAAAATTTAAAAAAATACCGCCCAGCAAATGGAAGACGGCAGCTTGCAGTCAGTCGACTAGGCTCCTCACTAGAGGAAAGCCCCGTAGGCCTGCATTTGCATCTGATATCCCTCATGACTGCGACCTCGGGAGCGACGGCGTGGAGTGACTAGGTCCACCTACAGCCGGCGGGCTGCAGTCTCGTAGCTAACGTCATCAGATAGTCGTCAAGCTGCACATCTTTGTTTGACAGCAGGCTATCAGTCCGTCGGGATCGTAGATACACACTCACTGAGCACGAGCTATCCGAAACAGGGGCATTTAAAGCAGATATCAAGTCACTGTAACAGTTTAGGGGGCCGTTTGCCCTCTTTTAAACAGAATTTTCAGTGGTCCTGTCCGCACCGTCTGTATTTATCATCAGTACTAGCACGCCTTGGAGCGGCGGAGATCGGATGTTGCACGTAAGTATTCCGTACTGTAGAGTTCGCAGGACGACGTTCTGGCCGTCATCCTGTGCAGTTTGCACTCCCTGCTATAGTTCTTGTTGTGTCGATTCCCTAAGGTCTCGACACAATGAGTGGCTAGGTGCACGCGAAACTAACGCAGACGGGCGTAAATTCTGAAACAGGAGACTGGATGAAAACTATAAAGAAAAGAAGAGAGATTTTAATATACTTAACTTTAATGTAGTCTTGTTCTTGTTGAAATACATCTCTTGCATAGTAGTAAGCAATTAGCAATGATACACATGGCGCCTTGCTAGGTAGTAGCGATGGACTAGCTGAAGGCTATTTAATCTGTCTCTCGGCAAATGAGAGGAATACTTGGTAGGTCTAGTCGCAAGCTATGTCGTCCGTACAACTGGGGCGAGGTCAAGTCCGTGTCTTGTGACCTGCCATGTGGTGGCGCTAGGTTTGCGAATACACAGTGGCGACACGCGGGTCCGACATGTACTACAGGACCGCGGCCGATTTAAGTTACCACCTAGCAAGTGTGGTGTCTAGCGGTGACACCACATTCCTCCCCCGCAAATCGGCGAACGGTCGTGAGATAAGGCTTCCGCCCGCCGTGGGGAGGACCCCATGTTGACGTATGCGATGAGGTGGGGAGCCTAACAACAGGCGAGGCTGTGCCACCCGCACCCGGCCATTCGGTCCGAGGGGAGCTAGGAAACGCCTGCAAACCTAGTCCAGGGTGCACGTCAACATGAGGTGTTTGCGCACGGAATGATATAAGAGGAGCCGCGGGGTCGACCTCCATGTGGTCGGAGCACCCGACGGGCGAAGACGACATCTGGTCCGGAGCGGGCAAGAGGTCCATGGCGGAGGACGGCTGGTCACGGGAAGCAAGCGGCGGCGCGTGACCCAGGGAGGCGCCATGCGGTTGCAGCGAAGCGTCCGCTGCGGGCGGCGCCGGCGGCGGCTGCGGCGGCGCGACGCCATGAGGCAAAATGGAAGGCATCGTCGGTAACACCTGGGGATGAGGCGAGCCAGTAGATGGGTCCCCAAGGCGCTGACCGGACGGCTCCGTCGCTGAAAGCAGACGGGGAGCGGCAGAACCCAGGCGACGACAGAGGCGCAGCTGATTGAGATGCCGACGCACCTCACCAGAGGCCCCCAAAACCAAATACATCGCGCGGCCGAGGCAGCGAAGAATGCGCCCTGCGAGCCAACGCTGTGAACCGCGATAGTTGCGATAATAGACAACGTCGCCAGGAGCAAAAGCAGGAGTCTGCCGCTGCACAGGAACCTGATGTGGCGGATGCAACAAAGACATCAGAGTTCGATGAGGACGACCATGGAGCAATTCAGCCGGCGAGCGACCATCGCGAGGCTGAGAGCGATATGAGGACAAAAAGAGCAACAAAGCGTCCTCCCGAGAATGCGACTCTTTCAACTTCAACATCTGCGACTTGAAAGTCCGGACCAATCGTTCAGCGGCACCGTTGGACTGAGGCGAAAACGGCGCGGATGTCAGATGTTGAATACCATTGGCCGTGCAGAATGACTGAAATTCTGCGGACAGGAATTGTGGGCCATTGTCGGAAACAATAGTCTGCGGAAGACCCTCAATGCAAAAGATAGCAGACAAGGCTTGGATGGTGGCAGAAGACGTCGTGGAAGACATCCGGACAACAAAAGGAAAATTACTGAAAGCATCGACCACAACCAACCATCGAGCATTCCAGAATGGACCAGCAAAATCGATGTGCAAGCGTTGCCAAGGGGAAGTGGCTTTCGGCCATGCAAAGAATTTCCGCGGCGGTGCGGATTGTTGTTCTGCACACGCCACGCAAGAGGAGCACATATTCGCAATCGCAGCATCGATTCCGAACCAAGTACAGTGCTGTCGAGCAAGTTGTTTCGTTCGCACTATACCCCAATGTCCTTGGTGAAGAAGCCGTAAGACAGAGGACTGTAACGAACGTGGGACCACGACTCGGGATTGATCATTATCGGAACGCAACAACAAAACACCACGTCGGACAAAAAGTCTCTCCTTGTGAGCAAAAAAACGGCGAACCAAAGGATCCTCGATCCGTGACTTTGATAAGGGCCATTGCGTAGCAACAAAACGCAAAACAGTAGCAAGGACAGGGTCAGCAGCTGTGGCTGTAGCTACACGACGAAAATCAATCGGAAACGATGCGACCACGTCATCGGCTTCCGAATCAATGAACATGCAAGCAAGTTCGGAAGAATCGAATGCTTTATCCTCAGCAACAGGCAAACGGGACAACGCATCAGCGTTGCCGTGCTTAGCAGTGGACCGATACAAGATATCGTAGCGGTACTGCGAGAGAAAAAGTGACCAGCGAATGAATTTCTGCGCTGTACGTGGAGGTACAGGCTTGTTCGGATGAAAAAGCGATGTCAAAGGCTTGTGGTCCGTGATGATTGTAAAGTGACGACCATACAAGAAGTCATGGAACTTGGTAACACCAAACACGAGAGCTAAAGCTTCTTTCTCTATTTGTGAATAATTTCTTTGCGCAGATGAGAGCAATTTGGACGCAAAGGCAATAGGGCGATCATGCGAGCCATCCTTGTGCGCAAGCACAGCACCGATCCCGAAATCCGATGCATCTACCATCAACAAAAGGGGTTTTCGGGGATCGAATGGCGTAAGGCAAGTATTTGAAAGTAACGCCGATTTCAACTGGCGAAAGGCGCGTTCGCATTCCGTTGTCCAGACGAACGGAACACCTTTACGGCGTAAGCGATGAAGCGGAGCTGAAATGGAAGAAGCATTGCGCACAAATCGATTATAATAATTTACCTTACCCAGCACACTCTGTAGCTGTTTTAAGTTCTGCGGTGACGGCAAGTCCTGAATGGCACGAAGGTGCTCTGGACTCGGATGTATACCTTGGGCATTGATGACATGCCCCAGGTACGGTAAGTCACGAGCAAAAAACACACATTTGTCCTTCCTCAAGCGAAGACCATTCTGACGCAATACCTGAAATAATGTTCGGAGATTTTGCAAATGTTCTGCTTCTGTCTTTCCTGAGATTACAATATCGTCCAGATAGTTCGCAGCCGTAGGGACCGACGCACAAATAGTTTGTAATTATTGCTGAAATAAAGCAGGGGCGGATGCACACCCGAATGGCAGTCTTTTAAAGCGATACAAGCCAAGATGCGTGTTTACCACCAAGACGCGCTGGGATTCTTCGTCCACAGGTATTTGCAAGTACGCATCTGCTAGGTCCAATTTTGAAAAATATTTTCCCGGGCACAGTTTGTCAAAAAGATCTTCCGGGCGGGGCAAAGGAAAAGTAGCAGTCACAAGTTGTGGATTCACAGTTGCCTTGAAGTCCACGCAAAGTCTCAATTTTCCGGAAGGTTTTGGCAAAATTACTAAGGGTGAGGCCCAGAGAGAAGCCTGCACACGTTCAATTACACCTTGAGATTCTAACTCGGCCAATGTTCGTGCGACCTCATCACGCAATGCGTGGGGAACATTGCGCGCTCTGAAAAATTTCGGTTGCGCGTTGTCTTTCAGTTCCAAATGCGCTTCATAGTTCTGAGCGCAACCAAGGCCCGGTGCAAAAATGTCTGCAAATTCTTCACAAAGACTAGAAACACTGGCGGAAGGCACAGTCTGATTCACTGATAGGACCTGATTTACAATAGACATATTAAACAATTGAAACAAATCTAATCCAAACAAGTTCACTGCACTAGAGGAACGAAGAACATAAAATGATACAAGTTTTGTCTGTCCCTTGTATGTTGCAATAAGGCTGCACTGTCCCAACACAGGTATATGCTGTCCTGAGTAACTAGTTAACGTAACATTTGCGGCACGCAATGGCGGGGCGCCCAGTTGTTTGTACGTGTCGTGATTGAGCAATGAAACTGCAGCTCCGGTATCGAGCTGGAATGGGTGGGCCGATCAGTTCAACTTCCACCTCACTGCTTATGGAATTCAAGGTAAAGAGCGGCAGCCGTTTTTGCTTTCTTGTGTCGGTGTGTCTACCTACCGGGTGATAGTGAAATTGTTTCCCCGACGCGACGTAGCAACTCTGACCTACGAGGAAATTTTGTCGGCTTTAGATGCCTATTTCAAAGAAACAGTTAATGTTGTTGCAAAACGGTATACGTTTTTTCGTACAAAACGTACGGCCGGTCAGACTAATAGGGAGTGGGTAGCAACTTTGCAAGGACTTACTAGAGACTGCGCGTTTGCCTGTGAATGTGGCCTCCCATATTCAGATACTATGGTGCGTGATGCAATTGCACAGAACGTTTCTGATGTTCGCATAAGGGAACAGATTTTGAAACTAGTTAATCCCTCCCTGCAACAAGTGATAGACATATTGGACAGGCAAGACACACTTGACTTTGCTCAGGCATCATTTGAAACTTCGCCAGCCGTGTGTCACATTAATCGGCCCGCCCGGCCCGCTGCACGGGACGCTAAGCGGCCCTCGCGCCCGACTTCGCTGCGGCCGCCTAGCTTGCAACCACGTGCGCCGCGTACGCAAGCAAATGCAGTGAAATCTTGCCCGCGGTGTGCAACTAGACATTCGCGTGAAAATTGCCCGTCACGCCAAGCTATTTGCTTTTACTGTCACAAGAAAGGACATGTACAAAGTGTTTGCCAGAAAAAGCTTAGATCAGACAATCACACAAATTCCAGGCCTTTTGCTTCGCGCCGGAATCGAACCCAGGACAATCAGGCTCGTGGACCTTCGCCCATGGACATTCATGTAGTTCATTCCCACCCGTCCAGTGACACTTTCGCTAACAGTGACTGTGTTCGTCCCACCCAAAGTGTGCGTCGACGTCGCCGGAAATCCCGTAAAGTTGCAAGTGCTTCTGGACCTGTATCAGTTCAAATTGCACGAGACAGTCGCTCTTGTCGTCAACAAGACAATAAACTTTTTGTGGACTTAGACTTTGCAGGAAAAGTGATCCCATCCTCGTCGCCAAAATATTGTTGTGTCGATTCCCTAAGGTCTCGACACAATGAGTGGCTAGGTGCACGCGAAACTAACGCAGACGGGCGTAAATTCTGAAACAGGAGACTGGATGAAAACTATAAAGAAAAGAAGAGAGATTTTAATATACTTAACTTTAATGTAGTCTTGTTCTTGTTGAAATACATCTCTTGCATAGTAGTAAGCAATTAGCAATGATACACATGGCGCCTTGCTAGGTAGTAGCGATGGACTAGCTGAAGGCTATTTAATCTGTCTCTCGGCAAATGAGAGGAGTACTTGGTAGGTCTAGTCGCAAGCTATGTCGTCCGTACAACTGGGGCGAGGTCAAGTCCGTGTCTTGTGACCTGCCATGTGGTGGCGCTAGGTTTGCGAATACACAGTGGCGACACGCGGGTCCGACATGTACTACAGGACCGCGGCCGATTTAAGTTACCACCTAGCAAGTGTGGTGTCTAGCGGTGACACCACAGTTCTACATACTGTGCACCAATGAGGTACTGGCGTTGCGCTGCTTTTGCAATGTTGACACTCTTCCCGTGCTCTAGACTACCGTTGTGACACACGATCTGCGTTGGACTTGGTTCTTTTATCGGCTGGGTCGAGAAATAGCTTAAAAAATGTCTTAGAATAATGGTTAAATATTAAAATAAATTTACAGTAAGTCTTCTAAAAATTACAAAAATGAATAATACGCTACACAACTCGCTATCAGCCTACAAACGCAATTACAATAACAAAAGAAAGAAAGAGACTGACGGCCTTCACTTATCAGTATACTCGTATTTTTACTAGTGTCGTTACATTAATGTTCTTCATAGAACTTTACTTTGCGCGATCATAGAGATTGCTTTAAAATGCCTGTTCCCGGCTGCGTAGGTTGGATTCCAGACCGGCATCATTTAACGACGCTTACGAGTAATGCGACAACTTTGTGTCTATTGGCTTCTGTCTCGGGTTCTTCGGCCGACGTTCATCTAATGATTTTTCTGACGTTTCGCCAGCACGAGTGGCTGGCATTGTCAAAGCTTCACCCTCCATTGCCGGTGGTGAACTGGAGCCGAGCTCGCGGGCGCAGACTATATGTACCTGGCGCGCCGACGTCCGATGGCTTCTCCGCGGTCATTTCCGGTGCGGTTCTCCTCTTGCTACCTGCGACGGTCGTTCGCTGCAGTACGGGAAGCCAGGATCCGTTTACCTTAAGGCTTTACTCTTTCTTGTTCAAACTGTTCGCGTGTTTTTGTATTTCTACAGCTTCTCTGAACAAGCGCGTGTGATAATGCTTCTCTACAGCCAGAACTTCCGTGTCGGCGAATTTTATTACGTGGTCGGACTCATTCAGTGCGTGCTCTGCCACGGCCGATTTCTCCACCTGCCCCAACCTGCAATGTCGCTTATGCTCTTTGATCCTGGTGTTGATGGATCGTCCAGTCATTCCGACATAAACTCTGTGAATTTACTGGAGCAAGTTCCCGCACCGTGAGAAGTGAGCAGACAGTGGGTAGTCTCGAAAAATGGCTCTGAGCACTATGCGACTTAACTTCTGAGGTCATCAGTCGCCTAGAACTTAGAACTAATTAAAGCTAACTAACCTAAGGACATCCACACATCCATGCCCGAGGCAGGATTCGAACCTGCGACCGTAGCGGCCGCTCGGTTCCAGACTGTAGCGCCTAGAACCGCACGGCCACTCCGGCCGGCGGGTAGTCTCGCATTTGACTGAAAAATAAATATTCATCTTAAGCAACGCCGAGAGTGTTTCTAACAAGGGAACCTCCCCATCGCACCCCCCTCAGATTTAGTTATAAGAGGGCACTGTGAATAGGCCTTGAAAAACTGAACACAGATCAATCGAGAAAACAGGAAGAACTTGCGTGGAACTATAAAAAAATAAGCAAAATGTACAAACTGAGTAGTCCATGCGCAACATTAGCAAACAAAACCCTTTTTTTTTTTTTTTTTTTTTTTTTGGAGATCTCCCTTCGCGTTCATCAGTATTCCCAAAAAGTCCTATCTATACCTGCTTTCTGTACTTTTTTCATATAACTTCTCAATGCATTTCTTCCAATTCATC
Source organism: Schistocerca nitens (assembly GCF_023898315.1). Classification (NCBI taxonomy): domain Eukaryota; kingdom Metazoa; phylum Arthropoda; class Insecta; order Orthoptera; family Acrididae; genus Schistocerca; species Schistocerca nitens. The sequence goes on from NC_064616.1 coordinate 924,174,917, forward strand.
ATAGTTAGTTTCTTATATAGTCTACCCCCCTCTTAAGCTAACTTAAATCTACTGAGCTCAGATGCATAAACTAAGGGACGAGGCAATGCAGCAGCACAAAACAATTAACGCAAACAGCAATGACAAAAAAATGCAGATTTGCAAAGCAAGGAGCATTATAGAAATTAGCAAAGCAATTGCAATATTACAACTAATATAAGGCAATGTGCAGCAAACAAGAAAAATAAATCAGTAGTAAACTGGCTTGCAGAGTAACACAAATTAAAATTCAGTAGCACTATGCCTGGCAAACAGCAGCAGCAAATGCAATAACTTATATCTAAACATGACAAAGCTCAAGCAGAAAGAATATTACAGTAAAGATGGCCATGTCTAATACCTATGTCACATCTTAACACTAGAGTGATGCACCACAATAACTTACTCTACCAAAAAAATTACCAAGTAGTTGAAAAGAAAATTATGTATGCAGTTACTTTTATTAATCCCTTCTTATTGTTCTTTTCATTCCAAGTGCTCCTTTTTCGAAGAATATGGATCACAAAATTATTATTTAATAGATCTGTTGACAGAAAGTGTTCACATTAGCAGCCGGCCGGTGTGGCCGTGCGGTTCTAGGCGCGTCAGTCTGGAACCGCGTGACCGCTACGGTCGCAGGTTCGAATCCTGCCTCGGGCATGGATGTGTGTGATGTCCTTAGGTTAGTTAGGTTTAAGTAGTTCTAAGTTCTAGGGGACTGATGACCACTGATGTTGAGTCCCATAGTGCTCACAGCCATTTGAACCATTTTTTGTTCACATTAGCAAATTCATATTATTTTATTTTATAAAACCAATGCTGCAACACAGCTGGAAACTAGATATTAAACAAAATGAGCAATCTCTCAACTAGAAAGACAATAGATGTAAAATGTTTCTCATCATTTCATTAGGCATTTTAGTAAATATCATAAATTAAGTGTTCCACAGTGTAATCATATGTTTTCAAGTTTGAGCGTGTCGTATTTGCGATGCTTTCGACAAATAAATGTCAATAGCGAGGATAATGGCCTCTTTCTTTTGCACCTAATGGCTTTCCTTTGTCAGACGACTACCTCTCAGCTGGGCGCCCAAAACGCATTACGTCAAGGTCACTTACCTTTCTTACTGAAATATTTACTACGTCCGTTTCCAATACAGTGACAGTCTCATATAAAAAATTTCACAGGTCGAGAATTTGCGTTACAAATGTGTAGAAACAAAATCCTGTAAATATAACAGTGTCCAAAAAATTTTTGCCAGCATAGTGATACATTCACGCATATACACACATTTGCTGATGCTTTCTGTGACAATAAAGTCTGCAAAGCTTATTGATTTCTTTCATAATCCGTTCAGACGGGTTACAATGTGGTGAGTACAATGAAATAAAAACAGGTTTGATTTTATGATTCCGAAACATGCGTGACCAAACAGAAGATCTGAATTGCGGTCCATTATCTGAAATGACTTTACTAACGTGTCCAACTTCACGTAAGAAATTTTTAACAAAGGCGTTGGATACAGACCGTCAAGTGACTTTACGTAACGGTGTGAAAGAAACAAATTTTGAAGTAAGTTCAACAGCGACTAGAACGTACGAAAATCCATTCGATGTTCTGACAAGGGGTCCAAAGAGATCAACAGCAGCAAATTCTTTTAATTTAGAAGGAATGATAGGAAACAACGGAGCACTATGTGAGATAGTAGATGGTTTCGCCTTTTGACAAAGTTTACAAATAGACAAGACTCTTCGAATTCTCTTTTCCATATTGTTAAAATAACAAGTCGTTCAAAGAATATGATAACATTTTCGTGGACCAAAATGTGCGTAGCTGAAATGAATGTACCAAATGAGCTTATTAACAAAATCGTCTGGAATGCAAAGTACCCATAGCTTGTCATCAACAGTGCAGCGTTTGAAGAGTATGTTGTTTCTAACCAGGTAATAATGCCGAATCTGAGTGTGTGTCTTTTCATGCCATTTACTTTTGATGTCTTTCCAAATCGGATCTTTATCTTGTTCATGAGCAATGTCCTTTAAAGATGTGGTGATGAAGTTTTCAAAGGCGACTTTCTGAATGTAAAGAATACTGAAATTTTTCTCGAGGTTACCTTCCGTGTTACTTTTCTCAAGACCAGCCGGTGCGCGTGACAGTGCGTCCGCAACAACGTTCTCCTTGCCGGGAATGTAGACTATTGTGAAGTGGAATTCTTGCAGAAACAATACCCAACGTTTTAACCTGTCATGATTTAATTTTGAAGACATAAGAAATTGTAATGCACGATGATCACTGTATACTTTTACGTGCTTACCAGAAAGAAAGAAACGGTATTTGTTAAATGCCCAAACGATAGCTAAAGCTTCTAATTCTTCTAACTTTTCAGGATCCGGCTGAATGCCTTCAGAAGAAATAATATTTCCCAAAAACCTCACCTTTGACCTACCGAATTCAGACTTTTCCAAGTTAACTGTAATTCCAGATTCTGCAAAAATATGTAACACGCTGTTGAGGATGCGATTGTGTTGTTCCCATGAGGCTTCTGCTATCAGAATATCGTCCACACATAAGGTGATGTGACGTTTTAAGAACTCAGGTAATATGGAATTTAGCCCGCGAATTAATGCTGCCGAAGAAATGTTCAAACCAAAAGGAAGTTTCCGAAACTGATAACAAACGCCGAAACAAAGGAAAGCTGTGTATTTTCTACATTCTGGATGAAGTTCGATCTGATAAAAGCTGGATCTGAGATCAATGGAAGACAACACTTTTACACCATTAAAATTTTGAAGAAGTTCTTCCAACGTTTGCGGCCTGTCTGTTTCAGGAATAATGATAGTATTGATTTGTCTCGAATCTAAGACAAGCCTGATCGATCCATTTTTCTTCTCAACAACATGTAATGGATTGTTGTATGAGCTTACTGCAGGCTCAATAATGCCCTCGCCAAGCATAGATTGTATTTCTGTTCTAACACGGTCCCTATAATGTGCTGGAATTACGTATGGTCTAACACAAAATTTAGTATGCTCACGAACACGAAATTGGTATTGAAATCCCTTGATTGTTCCTGTTTTGTGAGTAAAACTGTGGAATGTGCTTGTAAAATCTCAAAAAGGTCCTGCCTATCAGTGTCATTACAATTCTTAATTGTTTGAATTTTATTCTGAATTAACTCATTAGTTTCAAATATGCCGTCGATATCATCCCTGTCAGTACTTGCAGAGTGATTGTTAGTGTCTAGTTCCGTAGAAAATTCCGAACTGTTGTCTAACAGAAGGTAAAGCCGATTAATTTCCTCGTCATGGTTTGAGAGCCAATCTTCAAATTTCAAAGCTATTGACCTACCTTCTTTCTCTAAACTTATTTCAGCATCGTGAAAGTTTAAGATTACTTTGTATTCATTCAAAAAGTCTACTTCCAATATAATTTCCGTCGACAATAATGGAACAATAAGAAAGTTCATAGAGAAGCTGTGGCTTTGACAAAAGAATTCTAAGTTATTTTGTTGGTGTACATCTACACTTTTTCCAAAGATTCCACCTTGTAATTTAAACTTACGTAACGGAAGTGTGGGGCAATCGTTGGATTTGTTGCATTTGCTAAAAGCTGTTTCACTAATTACTGAAATGGGACTGCCAGAGTCAAGTACTGCCGTACATTTTACGTCATTTACAGTAATGTGAATCACAGGATATGCAATGTTGTTATGTTTTATGTCGTGCTCCTGGAGTAAGATGTCCCTAATGTCTTCCATTTTTACGTAATTACTAGCTACGGCAGCTGCGTCGTCAGTTTCATAAGTACGTTTCGTGGCTGCCAGCGGTATGAGTCATTGCCTATTGTGTCTTTGTTGGCGCACGTCGTTATTGGGATTTGGAGACCTAACTTCTGAAAATTCACCTTGTCGAGAGGGCCCTGCTCTGTTTGAATCCCGCCAGTTCTGATGCAATTCAGGTCTGTCGTTACGATCATATCGTCTATCGTCATGTCGGTAGATTCCATAGTTTCTTTCTTGTCTGTCACGTGGTGGAGAATTTCTCCCTGAATTGTAACTGCGCGCTGGACCGTTGCGTCTAAAGTTATTCTGTCTCCATTGATAATAATTATTTTGGTTCCCAAATTGTCTGTTTCTCTGATTGTCTCTGTGATAGTTACTACTGCGGAGAGGTGATCTTTCCCTGTAATTATTACTACTCTGCCAACGGTTGTCATACGGGTGGTGTCTGTTTTGGTCACGATTTGTGTTGTGAGAATAGCCTTGCCGTGTCCCGTTATTATTTCTTTCATCGTGGAATTGCGACGGATGTGACCTGTAATTGTTGTGTTCCTGTTTTCGCGTTCCGCGATTGTCAGTGTCAATTTCTAATTCTTGTAAGAGTCCGTTCCGCGATTGTCAGTGTCAATTTCTAATTCTTGTAAGAGTCCCTGAAATGCTTCAATGTCGTCTTTGCAACGTCCTGCCAAAATAATATGTCGTAAATGTTCAGGTAATTTGATTAAGCAAATGCGGATGAGTTCTGAGGGGCTGTATGGGTTTGACAGGTACTGATTCTTGTGCAACATGTCTTCAAAATATTTCACAAGACTGGAAAATTCAGATTGTTCGAAATGTTTCATCATTATGATGCTATGTTTTACTCAGTCTTGTGTAGCTTGAGACCAATATGCTGAGAGGAAGGCATGGTAAAATTCTCCTTCACCGTGACAATCGTGAATGACCGATCGCATTCTTACAGCTGGTTCATTCTCTAAATAGCCACACATAAATTCTAATCTGTGCTCTAATGACCAGTTGGGAGGAAAACAATGAGAGAATTGATGGAGCCACGCTTGTGGATGAATGTCGTTGTCAGAATTCTTAAATGTTTTAAATTTACGTGTAGTGATGAACAGCTTATAGTCAAAATCATCACGTCGGCGAGTCGCATATCGGTCATTATTACGTCGTTTCGGCGGTTCCATTTCAAAATTCGGTGCACCTTGCCAATTTCTTTCATAATTTCCGAAATGCCCTGTGTTATTATTTTGCGGCTTTTCCGTATTTCTAAGTCCCTCTTCCCGTGTTGGAGCGCGAGTGTCCTCTGAAATATGTAATTCTTGTATTACTTGTGCCAACTGATCTTGTACTTCCCGGATTTCTCTTTTGTACTGTGTATTGATTTGATTTTGGTTTTGTTTGAATTTTCCAATTTGTTCATACTCTTCAGTGTCCGTGAAGGCTACAAGTCTTGTGTCATTCAGATCATCATCTACTTTGTAGATAAGTTAGTGAACTGATCTGAAAGTTCGGCTACTTTATCCGATAGTGAAATTATTTCCTCTGTGTGTTTTTCTGAAACAAGTTTCAGAGTGTTCATTTGTGTTGAAATCGTATCTGCTGTGTCCTTTAAGTTTTCCTGAGTTTTTGCAAGTTGCGTAACCGAATCGGTAGATGCAACTGAGTCAATTTTAGCTTGCAAGGTGTCGTAATTTTCATGAACAATAGTTTGCAGTTCTTTTATGGCTGCTTGTTTATTCTGTAATGCATTTTCATGACGCGAAAAAAAAGGTTGGAAATGCTCACAAATTTGTGTTTTTACGTCATTACAGACTTTTTGACATTTCGATTCAATGTTATGTAACTCAGTAGTTAAATCTTCACGTGTTTGTTCAAGTGTGGTGTCTAACTTCCGAAGATTTTGTTCCATTGTGTCTAACTGTTGCTGTGTTTGTCTCTGGTGTTGTTCCATTGTGTCTAACTTTTGAAGCTTTTGCTGTGTTTGTCTCTGATTTTGTTCCACTGTGTCTAACTTTCGAAGATTTTGTTCCATTCTGTCTAACTTTTGAAGGTTTTGCTGTGTTTGTCCCATTTGTTGTATTAATTGTAATAACAATGCACTGGTGTCTGAAACATGTTCCTCAGTGCTTTTCGGCAGTGAATTTGCACCGGCAACATTCACATTTTGACAAGCAGAAAATGTGTCTTGAGTTATTTGAGAAAACGGTGAGGACCCAAAACCTGAATCTACAGTATTTGAGAGATTGTGTCCTGTCATTTCGGATTGCCGACCGACCGATCGATCGATAATGCTTCCCTGTTCAGTAATTGTTTCACTGTCTACGCCATTATTTGCCGCCCGCTCCATTTCCCTATGCACAATTACCAAATCACTAGTTTGAACATTAGTTAATTCATTACACGGTGGCGCTAACACACTGCTTTCGTCTTTCATTTCTCAGTTTATTTTGGAGCCTAGTATTACGTTTTTCACACGCCATTATTGTCACAATATTTCACACGACAACACAGAAAAGCACAATTTGAAGAGAAAAAAAAGAGAACACATTAATATAACATTGAAAATAATATCTAGTTAATTGCAAGCGCAGCTGCGAAATACTTCGTGCAAATCTACATGCATGCCACAACTGTTTTACTGTACAACAAGGAAAGACTGCAACTACAAAGGAGATTCTCTCTACAATTACGCGCTAGCAATAAACAAAATCTACACTAATTATACAAACTACAAGAAAAAAATCAGAAGATTCCAGTGAGGTATCCTCGGCTAAGGGTCGACATATGAAACGTCCCTTAGAACAATTATACAGGACTGTGCTTAATCTGACACACAATATTTTTTAGCGCAACGCAATCTGACTTTCAATAATCCCTACAAAAGAATGGCCCTGACTAACATTAACCTATACCTTTCACAAGTCACTTACCTCACAAAAATCTTCGTTACTCGAACTACTGCAATACAGCGAGCGCCAATACTGCCAGCTAAATAAAAGATTCAAACTACGGAACGCACTAACTACTGATAGGCATAGTTAGCAAATGAAAGATTTTAATAGAGAACAAACAATGTATTTACCTTAATAGTCATAATATATATAGCAGTTCATGACATCCAGTCTTACAAATTTCAAACTCCGCCATTTCTCTCCCCACATCCACCACTGCTGGCGGCTCACCTCCAACTGCGCAACGCTACGCGCTGTTAACATCCAGCTGCCCAACATTACAGTGGCAGACAACAATGCAAATTAGCCACAGACTGCACACAGCACAGCCAGTGATTTTCATACAGAGCGCAACGTGGCGTTACCAATAAGAAAACCTAAACAGCCTACTTACAAAGTACATAGCTTGTAGTATTTCAGTATAGGGAAACACGACAAACGTACAAAATTACGCCATACGCAATAGCTACAGGAAGTTCTTCCAAAGCAGTGCGGTTGACATAACTTTGTGAAAATGTCTGATTAGAAGATGGTGGTGCTCCAGCTCACTTTGCATATTTCGCTCCTGAGCACCAGCGGCAGATGTCTCCTGGAAGGTGGAAAGAAGAAGCAGCTTCTGTTTCTTGCATCTCTCGCTCAACTCATCTGATCCCACTTGAGTTCTTCTTCTGGGCTTATGTGAAATATCCTGAGCATGAAATATCTTTCTAGATTGAAGAGAATGTCGCTGCAAGAATTCTCGCTGCATGCGACAGTGCTCGAACAGCGCCGTCGTTATTCGAAGGGGTAAGAGAGAACTTTGGCCGACTATGTTATGCCTGCATAAATGCTGGCGGATGCCACGTTGAAAAACTGCGGTGTATAAAGCACGTGGCGCAGGCTGTGTAGACAAATATAATTTTGTAAAAGTGTGTCTCTATAAACTTTATCATCGTCAGTATGTTAAAAACAGAAATCGCATTCGAGTTGTGTGGCTTGAAAATGTATCGCCAATGCCCTACTTTCGTCTTGACCGTGCCCAAAACATCGAATTTGTGTATTACTAAAACAATGATTCGACCTTTTCTTCATAATTAAGGACGGAAATGATATCACAACTCTATTTAAAAAGATTTGACCAAAGACTCACTTAAAAGCACATATTTTCACAAATACCCAGAAACATATTACCAGAGAAGCTCAGAGAGCGAATAGGCTAAAAGAATTTGAAATAGTTGGCAGTAGTACCTGGATACCACTCCTTTATTACTGGACCGATATGCAACGTTCGTTCCATCAAGCACACAAATAAGTAGCCAGAGGACACAAATGAAGAAATGAAACACATAATGGAGGACGAGCGAGAGTTGTACTAATTATGGCGTGTGGTAGTAGAGCGTGGCCGAATACCTTAGCGGCGGTATGGAGGCGTCAGTCGTCGGGATGCCATCGCAATTATGACCTTCCATCGTGATTCCATATGATCTGAGTGTCGCATCTAGCGAGCACTAAGAAATTAATTGTTTGTCTGAGTAACCGGCGACCTCTTATCAATACTTCTGGAGACTGTAATGCAGTACTCAGTTAAACTGCCTCAAAATGGCGCCTAAATGGCACGACCATTTATGTGGAGACTTAAAAGCTTACCATTCTCGTACTCAACTATTTTTTCTTTGCTCCCTCACGTCACCTTCCTTGCCTGTTGCAATAGTGATTAGGATGGCATAATAACTAAATACGACCCAAAGAATCGTTAATCTGATTTTGCGCAATGGAAATTATAAGCAAACATATGTTGGAAAGTGACTTAACAGAATACATACAACATACAGTCCTGTTCAATAATATTCAGTTTCGACGTAGTTGGACATCAGAGGGACGCCACTGTGCAGCCTCTCGTACTCTTATTTATTAGAAAAGTTGTGGTGTGGGAAAAATCTCAGCATAGTTTTAAGTCAAAAAATGTTCAAATGTGTGTGAAATCTTATGGGGATTAACTGCCAAGGTCATCAGTCCCTAAGCTTACACACTACTTAACCTAAATTATCCTAAGGACAAACACACACATACCCATGCCAAAGGGAGGACCGGAACATCCGCAGGGATCAGCCACACAGTCTATGACTGCAGCGCCATAGACCGCTCGGCTAATCCCGCGCGGCTGATAATTTTAAGTAAACGGTGAAACACCTCTGTAACTTTCAACGATAGATTTTTGTTTCCATTTTTTAGAGTAAGGGCAAATGATTCAACACGACCTTTACATTACAAATTAGAACATTCACAGTAAACATTAAGTGTTTTCCTAATACGGAATGATTTAGATTAAGTAGGACAATATTCTAAAACGACAGGAAATGCACTCATCACCGAGAACTGCGGTAATCGTTTCTGTTAAAGAAAGGGGTCTTATTCCATCGCATTCGTTTAATATAGCCACGGAAAGCATGCTATTCTATTGTTTACTCAGTAGGGTAATACAATAGAGACAGAGTGGGCAGTGAGCACTGCCTGGGGGCAAAATCTTAAAAATTCCGAAAATCACTGTTACCCATAAATCTCCCCAACATACTGGTATTCATTCTGTTCGGTATCTCGAGCTCCATGCAATGCATCGTGACAGTCTCTAGTAGTATGAGAAACACCAACGTACAACGGTTACTATCACCAACACAGAAACTGGTTACAGTGAACGACAGAAAACCCAAAAAATGGAAATTGATCTAAGCCTTTTCACACGCAAGATTGGTTAATTTTAACAGAAGTAGAGATCTCAGGCAATGATCACCTACAAGAGAGCTAGCCACTTAAAATCAGCTCACTAAATCATCCTAGGTCCGCTGAAATAACATCAGAAATATAATAAATAACGCCAAACGCTTTCCTATCAGACTCAGACTAAACTGAAAGGCAATTAAAATGATAAATAACAAAAATAACTCGTTCTGATACCTTCCTCCCAAGACCAGAAAAGACCGCTCCGAAAAGCACGTCTGTCCATTTGCCGAGTCAGTCAAGACGTGCCTGAAAACCACCCCCGCCAGCGAAACGGCTTCTCTAGTTGAACAGGCTGATGTAGAGAGATTCGTTGAGTTGAAATGTCCAACTGCTCTCTTGCTCCAGGCTTAGCTTTTTCAGTCTTATCTTGGTGTGCTCCCCTCTCTGTCGTGTCTACCACGACGCTGACTAGAGAACAGTTTCTCTGTGTATATGTGGCGGCGTGAGATTCGTTGAGTTTAAAATGCCCAGCAAACTCTTTCGCTCGTGCCTAGCTATTCTGTGTTCTTCAGGACCCATTTTCTTGTCCGTCATCATCTATGTTTTGTTTCCAAACCACCCACGGAATTACCCCACGACGATCACTCTCAGAACAAAGGACAAATAGTATCCAGTGGGACAAGTGAAATAAAACAGATTGGTTCATTATTTCTCCAGAAGTTTGGTACAGTCATGCCTGGATGAAAACTAGTATGGGAGACACTCTGAAGGCACAACAAGTATGATGTGCAAATGAAAAAGTAAATAAAGTTAGATGAAATAACCCTGTGGCCTCATTTCAGACTGTCTGTAAGAGCCATAGAAATGCGTCTTGATGGCAGAAGAAACTGTTTCACAGTACAGCAGAGCTCTTGCTGTTGGAGTTATTTAATACCTCGCGTTTCGAAGAAAACAACCGTCTTCTCAAGGGACTCTCATCTTCACAGCCAATCGTAAAGGGCCTTTCGAACAGCACAAAGGGCTCCATGACAACAAAAAAAGCATTATTGACAAAAATTAACAACTTCTCAATTAGTTGTAATTGTGTTGTTGTTGTGGTCTTCAGTCCTGAGACTGGTTTGATGCAGCTCTCCATGCTACTCTATCCTGTGCAAGCTTCTTCATCTCCGAGTACCTACTGCAACCTACATCCTTCTGAATCTGCTTAGTGTATTGATCTCTTGGTCTCCCTCTACGATTTTTACCCTCCACGCTGCCCTCCAATGCTAAATTTGTGATCCCTTGATGCCTCAAAACATGTCCTACCAACCGATCCCTTCTTCTAGTCAAGTTGTGCCACAAACTTCTCTTCTCCCCAATCCTATTCAATACCTCCTCATTAGTTACGTGATCTACCCACCTTATCTTCAGCATTCTTCTGTAGCACCACATTTCGAAAGCTTCTATTCTCTTCTTGTCCAAACTGGTTATCGTCCATGTTTCACTTCCATACATGGCTACACTCCATACAAATACTTTCAGAAACGACTTCCTGACACTTAAATCTATACTCGATGTCAACAAATTTCTCTTCTTCAGAAACGATTTCCTTGCCATTGCCAGTCTACATTTTATATCCTCTCTACTTCGACTATCATCAGTTATTTTACTCCCTAAATAGCAAAACTCCTTTACTACTTTAAGTGTCTCATTTCCTAATCTAATCCCCTCAGCATCACCCGATTTAATTAGACTACATTCCATTATCCTCGTTTTGCTATTGTTGATGTTCATCTTATATCCTCCTTTCAAGACACTGTCCATTCCGTTCAACTGCTCTTCCAAGTCCTTTGCTGTCTCTGACAGAATTACAATGTCATCGGCGAACCTCAAAGTTTTTACTTCTTCTCCATGAATTTTAATACCTACTCCGAATTTTTCTTTTGTTTCCTTTACTGCTTGCTCAATATACAGATTGAATAATATCGGGGAGAGGCTACAACCCTGTCTCACTCCTTTCCCAACCACTGCTTCCCTTTCATGCCCCTCGACTCTTATAACTGCCATCTGGTTTCTGTACAAATTGTAAATAGCCTTTCGCTCCCTGTATTTTACCCCTGCCACCTTCAGAATTTGAAAGAGAGTATTCCAGTTAACGTTGTCAAAAGCTTTCTCTAAGTCTACAAATGCTAGAAACGTAGGTTTGCCTTTTCTTAATCTTTCTTCTAAGATAAGTCGTAAGGTTAGTATTGCCTCACGTGTTCCAACATTTCTACGGAATCCAAACTGATCTTCCCCGAGGTCCGCTTCTACCAGTTTTTCCATTCGTCTGTAAAGAATTCGCGTTAGTATTTTGCAGCTGTGACTTATTAAACTGATAGTTCGGTAATTTTCACATCTGTCAACACCTGCTTTCTTTGGTATTGGAATTATTATATTCTTCTTGAAGTCTGTGGGTATTTCGCCTGTCTCATACATCTTGCTCACCAGATGGTAGAGTTTTGTCATGACTGGCTCTCCCAAGGCTGTCAGTAGTTCTAATGGAATGTTGTCTACTCCCGGGGCCTTGTTTCGACTCAGGTCTTTCAGTGCTCTGTCAAACTCTTCACGCAGTATCTTATCTCCCATTTCATCTTCATCTACATCCTCTTCCATTTCCATAATATTGTCCTCAAGTACATTGCCCTTGTATAAACCCTCTATATACTCCTTCCACCTTTCTGCCTTCCCTTCTTTGCTTAGAACTGGGTTGCCATCTGAGCTCTTGATATTCATACAAATGGTTTTCTTCTCTCCAAAGGTCTCTTTAATTTTCCTGTAGGTAGTATCTATCTTACCCCTAGTGAGACAAGCCTCTACATCCTTACATTTGTCCTCTAGCCATCCCTGCTTAGCCATTTTGCACTTTCTGTCGATCTCATTTTTGAGACGTTTGTATTCCCTTTTGCCTGCTTCATTTACTGCATTTTTATATTTTCTCCTTTCATCAGTTAAATTCAATATTTCTTCTGTTACCCAAGGATTTCTATTAGCCCTCGTCTTCTTACCTACTTGATCCTCTGCTGCCTTCACTACTTCATCCCTCAGAGCTACCCATTCTTCTTCTACTGTATTTCTTTCCCCCATTCCTGTCAATTGTTCCCTTATGCTCTCCCTGAAACTCTCTACAACCTCTGGTTCTTTCAGTTTATCTAGGTCCCATCTCCTTAAATTCCCACCTTTTTGGAGTTTCTTCAGTTTCAATCTGCAGTTCATAACCAATAGATTGTGGTCAGAATCCACATCTGCCCCTGGAAATGTCTTACAATTTAAAACCTGGTTCCTAAATCTCTGTCTTACCATTATATAATCTATCTGATACCTATTAGTATCTCCAGGATTCTTCCAGGTATACAACCTTCTTTTATGATTCTTGAACCAAGTGTTAGCTATGATTAAGTTATGCTCTGTGCAAAATTCTACAAGGCGGCTTCCTCTCTCATTTCTTCCCCCCAATCCATATTCACCTACTATGTTTCCTTCTCTCCCTTTTCCTACTGACGAATTCCAGTCACCCATGACTATTAAATTTTCATCTCCCTTCACTACCTGAATAATTTCTTTTATCTCGTCATACATTTCATCAATTTCTTCATCATCTGCAGAGCTAGTTGGCATATAAACTTGTACTAATGTAGTAGGCATGGGCTTTGTGTCTATCTTGGCCACAATAATACGTTCACTATGCTGTTTGTAGTAGCTAACCCGCACTCCTAGTTTTTTATTCATTATTAAACCTACTCCTGCATTACCCCTATTTGATTTTGTATTTATAACCCTGTAATCACCTGACCAAAAGTCTTGTTCCTCCTGCCACCGAACTTCACTAATTCCCACTATATCTAACTTTAACCTATCCATTTCCCTTTTTAAATTTTCTAACCTACCTGCCCGATTAAGGGATCTGACATTCCACGCTCCGATCCGTAGAATGCCAGTTTTCTTTCTCCTGATAACGACGTCCTCTTGAGTAGTCCCCGCCCGGAGATCCGAATGGGGGACTATTTTACCTCCGGAATATTTTACCCAAGAGGACGCCATCATCATTTAATCATACAGTAAAGCTGTTGTAATTACAATTAGCAAAAACAGCGAGCAATATCTCTATACCGTTCGCAATTGTCGCATATTTGGAATCCCTTGTTCACCCTCGCCGAAGACATAAAATCACAATTAATAAAGGCTCGCTAATCTGTAATTAGCCCTTTTCTTATGTGGCGATAATAGTTTGCATCCCTGGAGAGTGTAACATTCCAAGTAGACCAATGGTAAATTTGAAATATCTCTCCTTTCCCCTCATAATATCCTACTCAGTCGTTTTTGAATTGGAGTTCCCTATCCCCAAAAAGTACATTTTCCTTATATATTTGAAAGTACGTATCGCCATAGCGAAAATATCTTTTTACAAATGGTTCAAATGGCTCCAAGCACTATGGGACTTAACATCTGAGGTCATCAGTCCTCTAGACGTAGAACTACTTAAACCTAACTGATCTAAGGACATCACACACATCCATACCCAAGGCAGGATTCGAACCTGCGACCGTAGCAGCAGCGCGGTTCCGGACTGAAGCGCCTAGAACCACTCAGCCGCATCTTGTACAGTTTCATGGCGGACGAAGTAAAAGTGCTTCCTGATACCAGTGATAAAATTCAGGTCTCTGCTCATTACCATATTCGCTGAGACCGAATTTTGATATCAGAGTCAAATTTTCCATTAAGCGTGGTTCGAAATACGGTTGAAGAAATTTTTGTCCCGCGAACCATTTGCCACTCAGACTTCTCCGAGAATCGAAGCACCGTATCCAGCAGTTATTGTCCCTTTCAAGAATTTATATATGGCTGTGATCCTCCATTACGACGTTTAATGACGTCTGTAATACTTCCAGTTGTTCAAAACGTGTATTTTATGCTTGCGGTGAGACTTTGCGTTAGTAGTTCTTCTTAAAATTCCCTGTTTAGTTTTTGAACTTCAGTGATATTGTCATAGTTACAACAATAGGTCTCCTGAAACCTTATTTTTACTCTTTTAATATGTTTCAGTGTAACTAAAGCTCTAAAAGCAGATAAAACTTTTATAGCTACAGAAAGTAAATAACTGAACATGTAAATTGTGACAAGTTGTGTGGTGTGCTAAGCTTGGAATACTGAAAACTGGTTGTAGTTAATAATCCTGGGGAACACTAATAAGCTACAGTACATTTGACTACAGTTAACTTTATCACTTTAAAAGAAATAAGGAGTAACACTGAAGTCTTACTTAGGAGAAATGTCCCACTTTAACAACGCGTTTGTTTGTTGCAATAGTTTGTTTCTCACACAAGAGGTCATGTTGAAAACATTATCTACATCTACACATACACTCCAAAAATCAACGAAAAGCGCATGCCGGCCGGAGTGGCCGAGCGGTTCTAGGCGCTACAGTCTGGAACCGCTCGACCGCTACGGTCGCAGGTTCGAATCCTGCCTCGGGCATGGATGTGTGTGATGTCCTTAGGTTAGTTAGGTTTAAGTAATTCTAAGCTCTAGGCGACTGATGACCTCAGAAGTTGAGTCCCATAGTGCTCAGAGTCATTTTTTTGAAAAGCGCATGGTGGAAGCCACATTGTATCATAAGTACAACTTTTTTTTCTACTTCGTTCACCTATTGATTGAGAGAGAAATGACTGTCTACATGCATATGTACATGCCCTAATCTCTTTTATCTTACTTACATGATGGTGGCAGCATTGCTTAGAAAAAGAAGAGTAATGAAGAAATTTTGTTTTATATTACAGGGCTATGTTTTTTATCAACACGATGAAGTCTTACGATAACAGATTTTTACCTTTATTTGCGTCGGGCTCAAAATAACAGTCCTTCTGTTTTATACCACTACTATATTTTGTGAAGGTGGTGCCCCACAGTTCTTAATTATTTAAGAAATGTCGAAGTTCATCGCCAAGAGGTGCCAAGACTTCTTTATCACAACCGGATTCATGGAGCATAAGGCATTCGAAGCAGCTTACATGGCGATATATTCTGATCAGCGAGAATATTATTACCACCAATCAACCATCGATATATACTGGCGACAGCTGCGTCACCTGGTGAGGAATGACTGTTAGTCAGCCACACGCACCGTGCATGTAGTATCAGAGAGCGTACTGTCCGTGTGTAGAATGGGGAAGGCGAGCGATCTATCTGAGTTTGACCGAGGGCACATTTTGATGGTCCAGAGGCTCGGTACGAGCGTTTCGGAAACTGCACGACTTTTCAGGTGTTCGAGGAATGCTATGATGAGTGTCTTCAACAAATGGTGAAACCACGTCCAATTGTCTCATGTTGGGCGACCACGCCTCATTACAGATGATGGTGGTCGTAGGCTGGGCAGACTGATAAGACAGGACCGATGGCGATCTGTGGTGGAACTAACATCAGTCTTGAATGCTGGGCAGAGTACAAGTTTATCTGCACACATAGTGCACCGAACTCTCCTAACGATGGGCCGCCGCAGCCGACGACCCATGCATGTGCCAATGTTAACACCACGACTTCGGCAACTACGACTGAAATGGGTACATGACCATCGGCACTGGACGTTGTCGCAGTGGCAGAGCGTTGCATGGTATGGTGAATCCCGATACCTTCTTCATCATTCCGATGGGAGGACGCGAATCCGTCGTCTTCCAGGAGAACAGGGAACAGCTCTTTGACATCTGTATTGTGGGACGGAGGCAATCTGGCGGCGGCTCCATTATACTCTGGGAAATATTCACGTGGGGATCCATGGGTCCGGTGGAGCTCGTGCAAGGCACCATGACTGCCGACGATCATGTTTCCTGATGGCAGTGGCATTTTTCAACAAGATAATGCGCCATGTCACAAGGGCAGAAGTTATTTATTTAGCTTATGGCATATAACACATCATATAGAAAAGACATAAAAATCATAAGACACAGAAATAAGGAGTAGTCACAGTGTGTAACATATAGTTGTAGATATAAGAGTGTTTAAAAATAGTGTATATAACAAACAAAAGTTCACAAACAAACATCCAGATTTGTGACATAGTCTATTGCACTTTCAGTCGCGGTCAGAAACTCATTGGGGTCTCCTGCAAAACGTCTCAGAGGGCAATCTTCCACGATGTGACGAATCGTCTGCCGGTCCGCACCGCAGTCACATCTCGGGGTGGTGATTTTACCCCACCTGTGGAGGCTGTCTGCGCATCTGCCGTTATTTGTCCGAATTCGATTCAGGGTCGTCCAAGTTTTCCTTGGCAAATTGAATCCTGGTGGTTGGACATTGATGCATGGCATATTCAGCAGGCTTTGGGGCACAGATTCTCTCCACCGCATTTTCCAGAGGTTGCCATAATCCGGGTTGAGAGGATGCGTATTTTTTGCCTTTTTTAAAGAGGGGTGTCTTGAGCGCAATCTGTTCATCTCCAGGGCAGGAACATCCTTATGGATTGGCAGTTTCTCGTTGTTCAGCACTTTTCCGTACTCGCGTAAGAGAGCGTTCTCTCTGCACAGGTCCGGTGGGGGAATGTTGCTCAGTATAGGTAGCCAGTGTAAAGGCGTTGGCTTTATTGTTCCTGATATCATCCTCATTGTGTAGTTTAGTTGAGCATCGATCAAACCTGTGTGTTTACTGTTTAGCCATACCGGTGCGGCATATTCTGCTGTTGTGTAGACAAGTCCCAGAGCCGAAGATCTCAGTACAGCCGCGGAAGAGCCCCACGTGGTCCCACATAGCTTCTGTATGATATTATTTCGAGTTTTAAGTTTTGCGGCTGTATTACGTAGGTGTTCCTTGAATGTTAGGGTTCTGTCAAAGGTGACGCCTAGATATCTGGGGTAATTATTATGGTTTAGCTGCCTGTTTTCGAAATGAACGTTGAGCTTTCTTTTTGCTTGGGCATTGTCGAGGTGAAAGCATGTCACCTCCGTTTTTGTCGCGTTTGGCCGTAATCTCCACCTTCGGAAGTAATCTCCCAGCTTTGTTAGATCCGCAGTTAATGTGTTTTCCGTTGCCTCCATTGATCTGCCTCTTGCAGCTATTGCCCAGTCGTCGGCATATCCGAATTTTTGAGAAGTGGTTTCAGGTAAGTCAGATATGTAGAGGTTAAACATCAATGGCGCCAGAACGGAGCCTTGTGGTAAACCATTGTTGAGCTTCATTTGGTCACTTTTTAAGTCGCCCATTATGACTCTGAAACCTCTATCTGTGAGCATGTCATCAATGAGGTTGGCCAGCTTATTACATGGTATGGCCCGCAGCAACTTAAATATCAGGCCTTGTCGCCAAACGGTATCATAAGCGGCTGATAGGTCAATAAAGGCTACTGATGTTTTGAGTTTTTTCTGAAAGCTCGCCTCTATATGAGTTGCTAGGGAGAGGATCTGGTCGGTGCAACTGCGGCTGGGTCGAAAACCTGCCTGTTCAATCGGTACCACTTCAAGAATTTTTCCGCTTATTCTGTTGTAGATGATACGTTACAACAGCTTATAGACACAGTTCAGCAGAGCGATAGGGCGGTAGTTTTGGGGCATGTCATTAGGTTTGCCTGGCTTTAGTATCGCTATAATCTTTGCTCATTTAAGCTGGTGTGGGATATTACCCAATTCTAAAATATCTGTTAAGAAGTTTGCGAGCCATGTTCTAGTATATTTTCCACAGTGAAGTAGGAATTCCGGGTGGATGCCATCGAAGCCGGGAGCCTTGCCACTTTTGATTTTTGACAAGGCTGCTGCAACTTCTTCCGCTGTGATAGGCTGGGAAAATTCGGAGGTAGGCGATGCCCTTTGTTTTAAGGATCTTAATTCACGTTTGACGGTCGTGGTGTGTGTTCTGTCCCTTGGTGCTCTTGAGGTTCTAACTATGTGTGCGGCCACATTATTAGGGGTTATCGGGTGGGTGTCTTTTATTTTACGTTTACTGCCTCCCAGGTTACGGAGTAGGGTCCATGCTTGCCTACTGGATTTAGTGAAGTCTAGATTCTCCACGGTGTCCATCCATTTTTCCCGTCGAGCTGCGTCTAGGCTGTGCAACAGTTCGTCCGCGATTTCTTGGTTGTTGGTTTCGGTAAATTCCTGGTACAGGTCTTCGCATCTCTCATTCCAGCCAGGGATGTACTCTTTCCGGTAGCCTCTGGGTACATTCCTCTTAGCCGTGGCGATGACTGCTCCCACAAATCTGTCATAGTTGTCCCTAGTCGGGGGTATCCAACCTAGACACTTGTCAAGGTTTTCTGCAAAGGTGGCCCAGTCTGCCTTCTGGAAATTCCATCGTGGGCGAGGAAAGGATTTTATGATTGGGATGTTAATTCCGACTTTTAAGATAACAGGGCGATGCTGGCTATGTGGGAAATCAGACAGGACTTCACGAGTTGGGGCTAGCGGTTGGTTGTTTTTGTTTTTAGTGACAAAACATAAATCAGGGTTATAATCTCGTCTCCATGCTGCTGATCGAAATGTTCCGCGGTCCTTGGCGTCGAAAATCAGGTGGGTGTTAGTCTCCTCACTCCAGCTCATCAGGGATTCACCGTTCTGGTCGTTTCGTGCGTACTTCCAGTTCTCATGGTGACTATTAAAGTCTCCTACGTAGATAGCAGGGTGGGCATATTCTTGGAGTACTTCTGGAGGCCATGGACAGCCGGGAGGCTTATAGATGTTAACTATAGTGGTCTCGCCAATTTTGACAGCAACTTCATGTATGTTGTTGTCTGTAGATATCTTACACAGGGAAGCATTTTCTATCTTATTTCGTATGTAGGTTGCCACGCCGTAATTGCGGTGATAGGTGGCTCCCAGTATCTCGAATCCAGGGATTTTTCCTCTAGAGGCCAGCTGATCTATGTTTTCCGCATGAGTCTCTTGTATCGCGACTACGTCGATTTTGTTCTGAGTGAGAACTCTCTGGAGAAATTCACATTTGCTCCTACTTATGCCTTCAATGTTTAGGTGGCAGACTCGGAGGCACGGTCCTAGTGCTCTAGTCAATTCTTCATCGTTCATTTGGTCGGTATCACTCATGATGTGTTTACCAGGAGATCCAGCACAGGATTATCTGGATTATCTGGTTGCCTTTAGTGCTAGTTCATTTAGCGTTACCCAGGGTGCACGTGTAGTATTCTACTACGGACGCGAACTAAGGGCAGAAGTGTGATGGAGTGATTCGAGGAACACAGTGGCGAGTTCCAATTGATGTGCTGGCTCCACACCACGCCAGACCTTGACCCACTGGAACAAAAAAATGGTTCAAATGGCTCTGAGCACTATGTGACTTAACTTCTGAGGTCATCAGTCCCGGCCGGCCGCGGTGATCTCGCGGTTCTAGGCGCGCAGTCCGGAACCGTGCGACTGCTACGCTCGCAGGTTCGAATCCTGCCTCGGGCATGGCTGTGTGTGATCTCCTTAGGTTAGTTAGGTTTAAGTAGTTCTAAGTTCTAGGGGACTGATGACCACAGCAGTTGAGTCCCATAGTGCTCAGAGCCATTTGAACCATCATCAGTCCCCTAGAACTTAGAACTACTTAAACCTAAGTAACCTAAGGACATCACACACATCCATGCCCGAGGCAGGATTCTAACCTGCGACCGTAGCGGTCGCGCAGCTCCAGACTGTAGCGCCTAGAACCGCTCGGCCACTTCGGCCGTCCCGATGGAACACATCTGGGATGTAATTGAACGTGCGTCAGAGCTCGTCGTCCTCCTCCCCGGAATTTACGGTAATTAGGTGACCTGTGTGTGCATCGGTGATGCCAACTCCCTCCAGCGACCTACCGATGCCTCACTGCTTTCAGGCCACGACGAGTCACCGATGTTATCAGTGCCAAAGGTGACATACCGGCTATTAGGTAGGTGGTCATAATGTTCTGGCTGATCAGTGTAAAAATGGTTCAAATGGCTCTGAGCAGTATGCGCCTACAACTTAGAACTAATTAAAACTAACTAACCCAAGGACATCACACACATTCATGCCCGAGGCAGGATTCGAACCTGCGACGGTAGCGGTCGCTCGGCTACAGACTGTAGCGCCTAGAACCGCACGGCCACTCCGGCCGGTTCAGTTTAAAAGATACGGCGTCAGGTAGCATAAGATCCATCATTAGTCGCTTTTGTCACGCAATAAAATACATCGCACTGCTAGTCGTCATTGTCTGGTACGTTTTATTATTGACAAGGTAATATATTTTACTACTAAAGAACAGTAACGTACCATGGATTTTATGCTGTTTGTTGTCACAGATTTTATGCCGCCATGTGAGCTGTTTTAATTGTCATATGATGGCACAAGGACTGGAACAGGTTGTAATAAAGACGTCTTTACTATCTGATTTGACGGTGAACTACGGCGTTTTTTGACGTTACTACCTTCAACCGTTGTGCTTAGATCTTACTGTAATTGGTAAGTCTTGTTTATACAGTTACCGCGTGGAACAAAACTGAATCCCTATACAATTTGTAAAATAGTGGTAAATATTACCCCCTCCGATTTCGTTGACTTTCTTGGCGCTCGAGAGATGCATATAAACCAGATTTTAAGTTTGCATCACTTTAAGGTCATTCTAGATCTTTTTGCTGCACGTGAATGTACCTAAATATGTCCAAACTATTTCTGTTTAAACATTAGAAAGAAAATAAGAGAATATGTTAGTTTTTTCATTCGGATGAGTAAACAATAACATTGTTAAAAATACGGCTTTTCTGAGAACTACTGTCGGCATAAAAATCAGAGGACAGAGTTGAAAATGCCATAAACTTCCTGCGTCTTCCTTCCAGTGTGACGTATATCGGAAATTGAGACAGGAGAGTGCATAAGGTATTCAGAGGTAGGACGTAGCCTGGCTTCTGTCAATGAGCGACGCGCCTGTCACCTCGCATTTACGTCGCTACTTCTTCAGGCCGGAGCAACAGCTGCCGCTATCGGGAGTGGGAACCATTTTTCAGCCTGGGATACGGAGAGCACTTCTATCAGAGCACAACACCTCCCCTTCTTCCAGCACAACTGCCGTCATAAAATAAGACACGACAGCGCCGTCACGCAGATTTATCATCTGACGAGGATTTAGGGAAACGCTGCCGGAACTTCGAGCTTTAATTTATCTCTGACTCAGGCCCTATTCCAAGACGATTTTACTCGACTGTGAATTTACTGGAGCAAGTTCCCGCGCCGTGAGAAGTGAGCAGACAGTGGGTAGTCTCGAAAAATGGCTCTGAGCACTATGCGACTTAACTTCTGAGGTCATCAGTCGCCTAGAACTTAGAACTAATTAAAGCTAACTAACCTAAGGACATCCACACATCCATGCCCGAGGCAGGATTCGAACCTGCGACCGTAGCGGCCGCTCGGTTCCAGACTGTAGCGCCTAGAACCGCACGGCCACTCCGGCCGGCGGGTAGTCTCGCATTTGACTGAAAAATAAATATTCATCTTAAGCAACGCCGAGAGTGTTTCTAACAAGGGAACCTCCCCATCGCACCCCCCTCAGATTTAGTTATAAGAGGGCACTGTGAATAGGCCTTGAAAAACTGAACACAGATCAATCGAGAAAACAGGAAGAAGTTGCGTGGAACTATAAAAAAATAAGCAAAATGTACAAACTGAGTAGTCCATGCGCAACCTTAGCAATATCAAGGATCGTTTGAGCTCAGGAGCGTCGTGGTCCCGTGGTTAGCGCGAGCAGCTGCGCAACGAGAGGTCCTTGGTTCAAGGCTTTCCTCGAGTGAAAAGTTCAATTTTTTATTTTCAGTTTATATGACAAACTCTTATGTTTTAATCACTTTTTTGGGAGTGATTATCACATCCACAGGAAAACCTAAATCGGGCAATATAGAATAATCTTCTTACCCATTCGCCAAGCGTACAAGTTAGGTGGGTCGACAACATACTCCTATCATGTGACCCACATGCCGCCACCAGTGTCGTATAGAATATATCAGATGTGTTTTCCTTTGGAGGAATCGGTTGACCTATGACCTTGCGATCAAATGTTTTCGGTTCCCGTTGGAGAGGCACGTCCTTTCGTCTACTAATCGCACGGTTTTGCGGTGCGGTCGCAAAACACAAACACTAAACTTATTACAGTGAACAGAGACGTCAATGAACGAACGGACAGATCATAACTTTGCGAAAATAAAGAAAGTAAACTTATCACTCGAGGGAAGACTTGAACCAAGGACCTCTCGTTCCGCAGCTGCTCACGCTAACCCCGGGACCACGGCGCTCCTGAGCTCAGACTATCCTTGATATTGACTGTCTTGCGCATGGACTCTTCAGTTTGTATATTTTGCTTATTTTTTCATAGTTCCACACAACTTCTTCCTGTTTTCTCGATTGATCTGAGTTCAGTTTTTCAAGGCCTATCGACTGTGCCAACTTATAACTAAATCTGAGGGGGGTGCGATGGGTAGGTTCCTTGTAAGACCATCAGTGACATATCACAACTCGGGAAGAACAATGACACAACTGAAAAATGCAATACTTGCGCAAACTCTATGTAAAGAGTTAATTCTATAAAATTTATATGGAAATAGTGTAAGTAAAATTTCAAGTAACTGTTGTTGACAGTAAATTCTATTACAATTCTCGTGCAATTAGAGGCACTTCACACGTAATTTTCAGTGACATTAACTAAAGATGCCGTTTTCCGACTGGTGTCACTTTTATTACCGGTGTACGATATGAAGTCTTAAAGAGAGTAAGTTTTGGGGATTGGTTATCAGGAAACAGGAGAAGCCAGCGTGGTGGAGCGTCTCCGTGAGCCGAAGCTCTCGGATTACAGGCCGTGTAAGGGCGAGCATCTCCTTCCCCACCTCCTCCCAATTCGATTCTGTCTGCTGCCCAAGTGAGTATCGGCAGCGTAATCAATCCTGAGAGGCTAAAAGACGGCTCAAGCGTCTTGTAATCCGCAGGGGAATACCGCACTTTTCCCGTCCCACGCCAAACGCTGCCACGTGTTATAGTCGAATCTCCAAGCCACAAACGACCGTGCACAGAGAATTTCCGCACGCAGACTGTGAGATATACCGACATAGAAATGAATTATATTAAAGACGTAGTAGCAGATAACGGCCGAAGAAAATATTCTCATTGTACGTGCTTACATATGAGTCGCTTAGATGCAAAACTGTCCATGCCCACTTTTAAAAAAAATTGAGTTGGCAACTTTGGATTGTAGAGCATGACATTTTACACATGCTTGAAATGCTATTTATGCTCAAAGCTCTCCATGTCCTATGGAAAACAGCTCACGAAAAGTGTGGTTAGATTCAGAACTGTCCATGTCCATCAGTAAGTTGGGTGCAAAACTTGCCTTGTCCCTTTTGACAAATCGCATTGAAGGCTGGGGTCATGTGACTGTAATGCAAGATGGCTACCATAAGCATGTAAACATTGTACTTGTGTGGTATCTTACAGCTGTTTATTCTGAAAGTTATACACACTCTCAGAATGCTATAAAAGTCCAAGTGGAGCCTAATTATAATTCTGAAATCAGCCTACCAGTGTCCATATGCAAACGTGGGAAACACTTATGACACACAAACTCGAGCTGCATTACGAACACGGTTGTTCCTATTAATGAAAAGAAACCGGAGGATGTTTCAAAACTCCTCGAGAAGCACTATAGTGAGTCCTGGAGGGAACGTGAATCCTTGTCGTGGTACATGACATTACTAGGTTCCAGCGGGTCAGGGGCATCAGTTGAATCAGAATGCCTAGTAGGAGAAGATGAAGACATTGTTCCAGATATGATGTATTAAGTGGATTGCAGTTTGTCAGTTGTTACACCATGTACCTTCAGAAATATTAAAAGAAATTAAAACTGAATACACATTTTACGTTCACCCCATATCCTCTCCTCATCTACAACTGGTCAGGTTCAAAACTGTCCATGTCCATATCAGTTGCATGCAAAAGTGGCCATCTGCAAAGTCAGATGCAAAACTGTCCAAGTCCATTTTTATTTTGCTTATATCTTACATGCATTGAGTTCCTGATTTTTTTTCAACAGCCCAAATGGTTTTGTACTAATCCATACTTATGTATACAACATACAGTGTAGGGCAGTGTGTATTTACCCAGTGAAATCAGTTTTTCCACTTTTTCTCAGTACCGGTTATGGAGGACATGGACAGTTTTGCATCTAGGTGACTCACATAGAATTTCTCTATACTCCGTCTTTCTGTATCTACATCTGCAATCCTCAAGCCACCATACGGAGTGTGGTGACGGGCACATCTGATAAGATTATCGTCTACCCCTTTCCTTTAACATTCGGAATGGAACGTGGGAAGAACTGCTTGCTGTAGGTCTGTCTCTGAGCTCCAATTTCCCTGACTTCTACGTCGTGGTCACTGAATGAGGCGCTTGTGTGAGGAAGTACTATATTCCTCGACTGTTATTGAAACGCACACACTCGGAATATGAACAGTAAAGTTCAACGTGGTGTACATCGCCTCTGTTGTTGCATCTGCAACAGGAGTTGATTGAGAACTTCCGTAACGCCCTCGCATCTACTGAAGACTCCCGTGACGAAACATTCCACTGTTTCTGATTTTCTGTCTCTCTCATCTCATAATTAAAACTGTCCGCTGCTAGTGGTCTAGTGGCTAGCGTTGCTGCCTCTGGATCACGGGGTCCCGGGTTCAATTCCCGGCCGGCTTGGTGATTTTCTCTGCCCGGGGACTGGATGTTCGTGTTGTCCTCATCATCTCATCATCATCATCCTCATCATTCGTTACAGTGGCTCGATTGGCGTGTGAAAAAAATTGGACTGCGAACGAATTGGGACTTTGTACGGGCGCTGATGACCGCACAGTTGAGCGCACCACAAACCAAACATCGTCATCATCATCAAACCTGATAAAAGTCTCAAGCTGTCGAACAATACTCAAGAATCGGACGTAAGAGTGTTTTGTGAGTCACTTCCCCCTACGCTAAGTTATATTTCCTTGACATTCAACCAGTTAACTTCAGTCTGGCATCAACTTCTTTTTTACAGCTGGCAGTATGTTGCCATACCACTTTACATTACTACACTTAGGTATCTTACAGCCCTTAACGTTTTCAGCGAAATTCGTATCGGTCGAAAAGATGTTGGTTTTCTTGTATTATCTCGAATGTGGCCAAAGGGTCCTAGAGACGCCCATGTTAGTGTTAGCTACCGTATGTGGGAATGTTTGTGGGGGGCGGGGGGGGGGGAGGAAGGAGTTGAAAAAGAATCGTCAGAAATTGAAGAACTGTTTACTAAGAACTTCAGTCAGTGCCGTACACTTCTGGTCAATGGAGCAGCAACTACAAACGCCGGCATAAAAACGCTGATCACTGTATTACCCTTTGCTGGGGTAACTATGGGCAAGCCGTTTACGTTACTCAACATGTGGAACTAATTTTGAAACTAACTTACGTTATTCACCTACGCAATTATATTAACTTTTGTTAATTACATCTATTAATTCTAAATGATGCACGTGAATATGTCAACTGAAATCAGGTAGACTAATTAAACGAATGCACTTGACAACGTTCCTTGCAATTGTGTGCAATATTACGTGTTCCAGCTGTATAAACGTAATGAAAATACATGATAATTTGGCATTTTCCCTTTTCATGGTGTAATGAATAATTCAATAAATTTCGGGCATGCAGCCGTGACAGTTACTTCTCTTCTCCCATGTTTAGGCCTCCGATCTTCCAGCCATCTTCTGAGTGAGTCAATATGAGACTGGCAGCCTCTTTACTCATTTCGAGAATCGATAGAAATACACGGCTAAAATATCAGTTGAAGAGATGGAAGCTGCACGGCTGCATGACAGAAATTTAGTGGATTATATGACGGCTATTCGAGAAGCAAGGCCAAATCGGTGGCGAAGCGGAAACCACAGTGAAAATCAACAGTGAAATATTTCCAGAATGAGATTTTCACTCTGCAGCGGAGTGTGCGCTGATATGAAACTTCCTGGCAGATTAAAACTGTGTGCCCGACCGAGACTCGAACTCGGGACCTTTGCCTTTCGCGGGCAAGTGCTCTACCATTTGAGCTACCGAAGCACGACTCACGGCCGGTACTCACAGCTTTACTTCTGCCAGTATCTCGTCTCCTACCTTCCAAACTTTACAGAAGCTCTCCTGCGAACCTTGCAGAACTGGCACTCCTGAAAGAAAGGATATTGCGGAGACATGGCTCAGCCACAGCCTGGGGGATGTTTCCAGAATGAGATTTTCACTCTGCAGCGGAGTGTGCGCTGATATGAAACTTCCTGGGAGATTAAAACTGTGTGCCCGACCGAGACTCGAACTCGGGACCTTTGCCTTTCGCGGGCAAGTGCTCTACCATTTGAGCTACCGAAGCACGACTCACGGCAGGTACTCACAGCTTTACTTCTGCCAGTATCTCGTCTCCTACCTTCCAAACTTTACAGAAGCTCTCCTGCGAACCTTGCAGAACTGGCACTCCTGAAAGAAAGGATATTGCGGAGACATGGCTCAGCCACAGCCTGGGGGATGTTTCTGGAAGTTTCATATCAGCGCACACTCCGCTGCAGAGTGAAAATCTCATTCTGGAAACATCCCCCAGGCTGTGGCTAAGCCATGTCTCCGCAATATCCTTTCTTTCAGGAGTGCTAGTTCTGCAAGGTTCGCAGGAGAGCTTCTGTAAAGTTTGGAAGGTAGGAGACGAGGTACTGGCAGAAGTAAAGCTGTGAGTACCGGTCGTGAGTCGTGCTTCGGTAGCTCAGTGGTAGAGCACTTGCCCGCGAAAGGCAAAGGTCCCGAGTTCGAGTCTCGGTCGGGCACACAGTTTTAATCTGCCAGGAAGTTTCATAACAGTGAAATAGTTTGCTACACCTTCCAGCTACTTCCCTACACAGTAGCCTGTCCAACTGAGACATTTGTCGTCATGTTGTGCCAAATGTCCGATACCATCGTCATAGAAGGCAGCCGTTGTCTTTTCCAAAACGGTGTCTTCATAGCCAGCGGTACGTGTGAGCAGAGTTTAACATCAGAGGGAGCCGAGCCCGGACTGTATGATGGGTGATCAAACACTTCCCATCGAAAACGATGTGGGGTGCCCTCACTGCCCGTGCAGAGCGCGGGTGAGAATCGTCATGAAGAAGGAAATGAATGACAGGTACATCATATAGGGTTGCATGAAATCAAGCGAAACCTTTCACCGGGCACCCATACTTGGCGGGAGACACTGTTGTTCTAGGCATCTTCACGTGCTCACTGTGTGCTCAGAACTGAATAGACCGACGTGACGCGATCGACAGGCATACTAGAGACACTGTCCAACACATCTGCACAAAACTTCCTCGGATTTTAACTGTCGTTTTCATTCCACGACCTAGCGGACATTAATTTCGTAGTGGCCCTCGTACATTGTAATTCCTTTTATTTCCACTTGAATTACTTATTTCTTACCACAGTTAATTTGATGATGAGCTCCCTTAGCAAAATCGCCAAGTACATTACTCGGAAGTGTTTAAACCAAAATAGCCGAAAAATCTTTCAGTCAGTTTCACACTAATATACGAATATATCCAGTCTATTAACAACAATCTCATGCTTGTTTTTGTGTGTGTTAGGTATTTATTATTTTGAAACAAAGTGAACATTGGCATGTGGACTAGTACTGGGCTGCTTTAGTGCACGAGACGGCGGCTGTAGTTCCATTTCAATCGGCACGTGGCTTTCATGCCTTGTGTGTGAAACAGCAACATACACAGACAATAATTGGCTGGGGCTGTCCGATCACAATGGATACAGATGCTGGAATCCTTGTGTGTCCATGTACGTTCAGCGTACGCATCAGTGCAGTGGCAGGAGCAAAGCATTCCAAAGCCACTGGGGAAGCCAGCAACTAGCTGTTGATGTTTCAGCTTGCACTACAGGCTCTGTGTACTCCGACAGATTGAAAAGGGTTTCTTATACGCAAAAAGGTCACATTTTCTGCAAATGTCATAACTCAAAGGAATTGATTTCATCGTGACGTGCGTGTTTTCTGTATAACGTGAGTTCCCACATGGTTCCATTAACGTAGAGGCTTTACATGGAGCAAGGAAGTATTTGTCGGCGTAGAAAGAAGCTTTCCGAACAAACGGCCTACAGCGTTGCGTTTACTAAGCTTTCACTCCTTACACTTCGCGTTGTTCAAAACGCGAAATATTTTTCTAATTATTGGTTGCCTAGACATGTTTCAACACCCATGTGTCATTTTCTTTGGATACCGCAACATATCTTTGTGACTAAAGAAAAAGAAATAGAAACGTCTAAAATTCCTCAGATGGCATACGTGTTTTTATAAAAATTCATTTCTCTTAACACATAGAGCTTCGTCTTCTGTAAGATAATTATTAAGTTGTTCCCATGATGCATGTGTTTGAGTACGAAACATTTGAGAAGGGCAGTCGCAAAGTGTCTTTCATATTCATCGTTGCCCATGCGCTTGACGCTTGAATAAGCTTTCATGTTTCGTCGAAAATGTATGACGCGCGGCAAAGTGTGGAGTTTCCCGTCGTTGGTGGAATTTTATGCTGTATTTGACAGCAGTAAATGGTGAACAGACTGCTTGCGAAGTGTATATGTAATTGAGAGTGTTTTATTCAGTATTTCTGATCGTGATATCCATCGGAAAAAATGCAGAAAAAAGGAAACAGACGCGCTGGAGTACACAGAGTAGTGAGCTTTTTATTTTGGAAGTCCTATTAAGAAGATTATCTGAATAAAAATAGGAGAGCAGACGATTAGGTAGGACAACAACTGAAAAATTTATGATTATATTACCCAATAAATAAATTAATTACAAATCCTGTCTCAGTAGTACACAAGCTAATATGTGATAATGTGCTGTTATTTTTGTACATCTGAAAGTACTATAGCAAAACAAATGTACTAATATTTAACAAAACTTCATAGTCACTAAAAATCAGCGTCATGCATTCTTCTGTTTGATGAACAGTGAGACAAATGTTTCGTTTTCAGGCATGACATTAGTAGCTGAAACTTGTATATGAATAATCGGTTTCTAGACAGCCAAGCATTGTTGACAGCTTTGTGTCGAAAGATGTATATACAAAAAAAAGCAATCCCAGCTTTGCCATTAGCTCCAATATTTTATGTTTATTTCGGGAGGACTCTTCGTTGGTTCTCATGTTGCAAAAGTTTATTGTTTGTATTGCATGCATTATTATCCTAATGATTTGTCTGCCAAATACGTTTAGCACTGTCCAGTTTGTAATTTAGTGTTAACCTCTCACATTCCCTTCTTAGCAGTATCGTACAGTGAATTAGTTTCCGAGAGATATGGCCCGTGTTGTAAATGATTTTAAATAAACAAAAATGCTCTTTCCATTTCATTAATTCTTACGCCTATTGCAGAGTTTTCTTATTTATTCTATCGGATGGCTTCTCTAAAATTTTAAAATTTACTAATCCTTTCAGCTTTGCTTACCTGTGGTTGTATATATTTTTGTGCATTTACGATGTTTTTCACGCACCTGTTTTGTTTTTCACTGAAATTCTGAGACCAGGTATGTTTTCTGTTTCTTCTTCTAAAATATTTAGTTTATTTACATTTCTTTTAGCTTTCCCGCAGTATGAAATGTAAAAGCCGTCAGTAAATGTTAGGCAGTTGACTTTCAATCCATTACATATATTGTATAGAATAAATGGCCCAATTTTGTTATTTTTAAGCTTCAAATTTCCAATACGTACAATTCTTTTGTGAAACAAAGGTAAAACGTAAGGGTGATAAGCCGTCACCCTGTTGTACGCCAGTTTTATTTAAAGTGGCTGAGATTCTTCGCCCTCAAAATTGACTTTAAATGTCGACTTAAAATGGCGCCAGTTGTACCTGTGTAGTTGCCAGTACTGATCTCCTTTGTGCAGCTATCTCGCGTCGAGTCGAGATGACGATAACACACAAACAAAAGGCGATTTGCTTTCTGTGGTTCAACAGATGCTATTCAGTAACGACTGCGCAAGATAGTTCTCGTCGACAGCATAACTGTACACCTCGTACAACATACACTACCTAGTCAAAGGTATTACATCATGCCCACTCGTCTAATATACGGTGCCTAGTGATGCTGTTTTCTCGGATCGCTTGACAATTCGAGCAAATCGTATTAATGGAGTTTGCTACAGTAAGTTAAATTGACAATATTTAACTTAGCGTATTCACAAAGGTGAGTCGCAAGCAAACGGCTACATGCAAATAACCAATGTCCTTCGGTATATACAATTTCATTGCAAGCAAAACAATACAATTCATAAGTCACTGCTGTAACTTTTATATGACGTCTCGTCTTCCACTGCAACGCTGCTAGGCGGCGCGGCACTTATACTCTCTTCGTGTAGAGGCCACTCCCGTCTTGGTGTCGTTCTAGAGAGGGTTTTGTCAGCGTACTGTTGGCTGACGTCGTCCGCTCTTGTCGCTTGTCGTTACGCCGGAACAAAAAGTATCTTAACACCCCTACGTAGTGCGAAATTGACCACTAGATATCGCTCGAGACGTGTCGGCCTGTATAAAAGGAGGCATGGAGTATTGTGCTGTTAGTAGAGAAACACTAATGGCAGAATGGGTCGGTCAGGCGAAGTGAGTGACTTCAAACGTGCACTAGCCATCGGATGGCCCCTTAGCGATAAATCCGTCAGGGATATTTCAATCCTTCCAAAGCCATCTAGTTTGACTGTTATTGATGTGACTGTGAAGCGGAGGTGTGAAGAAACAACCACACCTAAAGCAAGACCAGACAGACTTCAAACAGTGACGGATAGCGAGCGTCGAGCATTACGGAGGGTGGCTGTGAAACAGTTGCATGAAATCAGCGGAAGAGAGCACACTTAAAAACCAAAGTGCTACCAGTAGTACTAGCACAATGACTGTGCTTAGGGAGTTAAGAAAAAGGGTACAATGGCCGAGCAGCGAGTCAGCGCTGAGCAACACTTGAGGTGGGATAAAGAGTGACTCCACTGGACAGTTAATGACTGGAAACGAGAAATTTGGAGTGATGAATCACGCTATACTTTGTGGCATCCCGATGGAAGAATTTCATGTGTAGTGCCAACAGTGAAGAACCGAGCAGGTTTTTGTGCTTAGGGTGTAGTCCCTTTATTGTTCTTAAGAAAATACTAAATTTCGCAAGGATAGGAATACATTTTACAGCAATGTGTACCTCGTACAGTGAAACTGCAGTTCGGAGACGATGTTTGTTTGTGTCACCATGACAATGCACCTCGTCATAAGGCAGCATTGGTGAGGAAATGGTTTGTAGACAATAACATTCTTGGAATGGACTGGTCTGCCCAGAGTCCTGACTTCATCCCAATGGAACACCTTCGGAATGAGTCAGAACGTCGACTTGGCTCCAGGCCCCAGCGTCCAACGTTACAACTACTCTGGTTGCCGCTCATGAGGAAGAATGTGCTGCCACTCTCTACAGACACTCAGACACCCAGACAAGCTGAAGTCGTCAAAAAGGCGATGGGTGGAGACACTCTGTGTTTATTTCCACTAATAGAGTGGACGGGGGGAGGGTGGTAAGGGGAAAAGGTGGTGGATGTTAGTGAATGACTGTGGCTGTATGTGTCCACAACCAATAAATTTAGTAAACAGTGAGGCAACATAACAACAGTAGTGAATGAAGTAACTTCCAGTTTGGGAAAGTAAGGGACGTGTTTAGTATCGTCTTGATGTTTGTGGCGCATCCTCTGGAAAATCTGTGGAGGCTAAATAAAAACTTTCCTCCTAAGCGTAAGTGTGGAAAGTTCTGCAAGCGTGTAAAAATATATAAACTCGTAAAAGTTAATAAAAACTTAACAGTACTGCGTCTAACTGAATATTCATCCTAAATTTCTATCTTTATTTACCAGTGGGTTTGTGTGGTTGGATGCATCATTTTTAAATACTCTGTATCCTTCATCAGTACAAAAGCGTAAGTTTCTGTATTTTACGCTATGTAATGCGTACTATCTCTGATGTCAATACCAAATTTCTTAGAATTGAACTGGTAACAAAATCACGAGAACTGAAAAACTGCCACGAAGCTACAAACAGTAATGTAAATTCACGGATGCGACCCCCGACCAATACGAATATGCTCAGGAAGGTTCAAAAAATGGTGCAGAAGGCTCTAAGCACTATGGGACTTAATATCTGAGGTCATCAGTCCCCTAGACTTAGAACTACTTAAACCTGACTAACCTAAGGACATCACACACATCCAAGCCCGAGGCAGGATTCGAACCTGCGACCGTAGCAGACGCGTGGTTCCGGACTGAAGCGCCGAGAACCGCTCGACCACAGCGGCAGGAAGGTTCCAATTTTGTTATGTTCGCTGAGGCAATATTCGCAGTGCTTAGTAGGCTACGTTAAACTGTGGTAGTCTGGAGCGTTCCTAGTCAACACTGTTCAGTGACTTTCGCAGTTCATCGCTATACAGGGCACTGGTGCGCGCTGTGGGATTCATCATACACGTTCATTCAATTTTTATGCGTGTGCGTTTGTTTACATGCGTCTGCGCTAGAGGACGAAAATACACGCGTCGTTTGGTCGTCGTCAACACTCGACGCTGCAAGACAAATGGACATTACTAATAGACGATAGTTATGTTAGTGTACTCTAGAAAAATGTGTTTTTTTGCTAGACGTAAAAAGGCTGCGCAGCCATTCGGCATTCAATTCTGCTGAAATTCCGGTTATTGATTCCGCTGCCGTCTCGGAGCTTCCTCAGTGTGACAGAAGCGTAGCTGCGAGGAAAGTTCCCCTGGGAAATGGCATGCGGAGCAGCTATATGGCGGAGTTTCTCCAGGGAACAAACAAGCCGTCACGAAATTCCCGGAGACCGTAGCAACAGGTTGAGAAATGGGGCAGAGCTGCTGTCCCGCATTCAGACTTAGTTCAATATCGAGTTGGTGCCTGTGCCACGGCAGCAATGTAGACCGAAAAATTCTTGTGAAAGGATAATCACGGTTGACCATCGTGGAGTCTATAGACGGTAAGCTGTTATTCAGTATCTGGTGAAGAGCACATAGAGCGCCATTGTCAATTTACCCACTTCCTTACTATTCACTGATGGTACATGAGAAGAACGACTATCGAGATGGTTGCCGAGTTCCTTCATTTCCAGAAACCATAGTCGCCTAGCGAACAAAATATGAACTTACGGGACATAGGACAATCCTTAGGTTTGGATCTGGATTTCCTTCTTCGCATACAGAATTCTACAAGTCTTTCTTAACAAGACGAAACTTTCACGTGTTAAAATAACTTCAGGAGTATTTACATATATACATGGTGTTTAACAATCCATGTTGCACACTTCTAGAGGTTGTAGAGGGTACTTATTAGATCAAGTTTTACACAGGAGCCCATATCCGGAAACGTCATACAACGACGCTGCAGAGTGTCAAAGTTAGAGGTGCCGGCGCCTGGAAGTATACGTACAGGGTATACAGCGTGATTCCGTGTTGATATTACAAACTTTCTTGAATGATGGAGAAGGATAAATGTATCAATTTGAGGTAAGGGTCGCTGTGCCAGAAACGAACGAATTGAAAGTTATCAGCAAAAATAGTTATAAGCAAGTTGTTAGCAAAGACTGTGGGCCAGGCAACTTTCAGAGGTGGTAGTATGGACCAAAACAAGAAAAATATGTCCAGTGGACATGGTCGGTGTAATGGAGATATTTCTGTTAATGAATGAGGGTGGTGTAATGAACAACATTACCTCAGTATTTACATCATTGGCAGACAGATAATTAAAGCTATTACAAGTCAAATGTTTTTAGGCTGGGTAGTATTTCCAAGTATATGCGGCAAGAGCAAGACATTAATGTTTAGTTTCCCCTGGGCAGCAGATGGTGCTGAAGTGTGGATGTGTGGACGCACAACAGGTAGTCTATACCGACAGACAATAGTCCACTAGTGCTGCATTACAGCCACGCGGAAAACATCAGGACGTAAAGTTTGTGACGTGTTTGTGTGTGTGTGTTGGGGTTTAGGGGCGCTCAACATCGAGGTCATCAGCGCCCGACGTGTTTGTGGGAAGACTGTTCGACACAGAGGAAATACAACCAACACACTGATGTGGGTACATATTAAGGTACCAAATGTAAAAATATCTGAATTATACCCATTACATCCTGCATATACTCGTGGATAACCTAAGAAACTCAGTGACTCTGTTGTGAGTAATATTGTTGTATCAGAGAAGTTGCAAAGTCAGAAAAGTATAGCAGAATGCAGAAATACATGCAGAATATCGACACATGGTATGAGGACTGACAGTTGAGCTTCAATATAAACAAATAAAACGTATTGCACAAAACTCGACTTTATTATTGGATTACACGATAGGCACTCAATCACTGGAGAGAGCGACAATCATAAAATACGTAAAAATAGAACTTCCCCACAAAACTTACTTTCAGAGAACAAACGACCAGCTGAGATCACTTAACAAAGAGGAGCATTACTGAAGAACATATCCGTGTAACACCAATTCCTCATACTGATTGCAGTCCTGTCACTCATATGGTTGGGATAAGGATGTTAACATACATATTTAGGTCGAATAAAAATTTTAGCTTCTGGAAGTCGTTCTCAGGACTCAACTAACGTGGCCGATTTGAATTATATAATACTGATATGTACGAACGACAAGACAGGAGAAGAACTGCTGTACAGGAAACTGGCTGTAACGGGTTTTCTCTGCCTACGAGTGTTTCTTCCTTACTCTACGGAGTCAGTGTAAATAAGTACAGTTTGACAGCGGAATACTTAAAAGAAGCTGATATGCACATTTAAAGTTCGTACTGTAAGCCAATTCGGCTCAAGTAATCTTATGGGGAGAGGCCAGCTATAATAATCCGTTCTTTGTATATGTATTTTAATTTTAAGTTTTTCTTTCTTTTCAGTAAAGTACTCACATTAATACAGGACAAACCAAGTTACTCTACTTTCGTATACTTTTTAAATTTTGAACTTTTATATGTATATGTAGACTCAAACTCACTTGACTAAGGTAGTCCGTGTGAAAGCATTCTAAGGGTAGACATGTGTGTCACGTAATTTCATAAGTATATTCTACTATCCACAAAGCTAAGCTTACTCAGTCGCATCACTTTAACTCAGAGTTTTATGTTAGCCGTGTATAATTATCATTGTTGCTGGTTGTACGGTCAATGTTGCCTAAAGACAAAATGGAAAAATAAAAAAAAAAGTTTTTTGTCGGATCTTAAGGAAGTATAATCCACTCGCGAAAGAAGTAGATGACAAAATCCTCGATGGACTGTTTGTTGAACACTGCTCATCTGTATGAGACCTTTGCCCTGGAGGATTAATATAGGAGGTGAGTGTAGAGCGACGCATCTTGTTACAGGTTCGTGTAGTAAACGTTAGAGTGTCACGGAAATATGCTTCAGTTTCCAGTGGCAGAGATGCTGAGTTGTAATATGAAAGTGTTGAGTGTGCAGTCCAAAAAAGTGAAGTAACATGTTACTTCCTCCCACAGACATCTCACAAATTAACAATGACGGTAAAAACAAAGACATTTGAGCTCATATTGAGGCATACTTCATGTGCACCTTTTTGCAGTGGAATAGCAAAGAAGTGAAACGGCAGCGGTACCCGAATAGAAATATCAACGCTGGTACACATACATATACAACCCAGTTTCAGCGACAGAACGTCACAGTCATTCGCAGGACGCATTTGAGAGGAAATATTTTGTTCCTTGTTTCATCTCGGAAGGCACATGTTCAGGAATTTTAGATTACGCCTTTACGTAAGATGCCTTTTCCCTGCAGAGTTTCCTACTAGAGCACTTACAAAAGTAGATAATGTTTTTTGTGTGAACCTACCTATGTAATGAAGCTGGAGCATCCTCTCCTTGTTGGCGAAATCGTAGATCTCCAAGTTGTAAAATTCAGGTTAAGACCTCAGCTGTCACAAGAGATCCTTCTCCATTAGTAATAGAGCTAAATTTATAAGCCATCCTTCAACATGTGAGCTGCGTACGTATTTCTTTATCCTTTTTGGGACTGAAAAACGTCTCATCTGAAACAATGAAGGCAAGAATAGTCGAAATAAATTCACAGAGTTCTATAATTTCACTGTAATCGTATATTGTTTGCCAGTCCACTTAACTTAATAAACCTTAACAAACCACCAACACTTTTTCTCCTGAAATATGCGTAACCGCTGACTGTGAAATTAAGCAAGAAAAAAATCTAAAAACTTTTAGTAGTTTTAAAGCAAATTCAGTATGTACTCATCAAAATTGTGCTTCTACATTTAAAGCCTGTAATAATAATACAGAGTCCATGTTACTCCATCTATCTAGTAATTGTCCAATCACTGTGTATAAAACTTCACTGTAAATTATTCTCAATTTTATTTCCAGTTTGATTGCAACATCATAGCTAGAACGATTAGTTGTTGATCCATCTGCATGTTGGTCGTGAATGATTCTTTCCCATATTCTTTCAAATCTGTCACGTTTGGTTTTCAGCGTTTCTTTGAAGTAATTAAAGTGGCCAATGTCGTAAGCTCTGTCTTCCAATATATCAAATGATGCATTAGTAAGAAGGAAAATTTATCAAAAAGTACGTAGAACGATTATATAATAATTTATTAGGTCAAGATCGCTTAATATCTACAGTGTTCACAGTACTGTTTTCAGGAATTGGTCGCCATCTTCAGAACCATTAACAACTTAGTCATCATACATAAAAATTCAATTTATGCTCTCTGAATAACATGAAGTCGTATAAATAAGTCATTATGTTCAGAGCGCCTAACTGTAACTGTAATATATCAGCACGAAGTTGTTAGTGGATTAACGACATCGGAAGGTAGCAGTCAATTGCCGAAATTGGTAATGTGAACATTGCGATCGTGACGTACTAAATTGTTGAATAAACATTTGGAAGGTCGCATACTTTCATATGGCAATACTTCCCTCTTTAAAAAATACACTAGTGTCCAAAATTAAAGCAGCAAACTGCTGTCTCCCCGTCCTGTGTCTAATTCACGGTATAATCATACAAATCGTCAACAGATGTCGTTGCGATCGTGTTCTGCACGGAAGATTGCCTTCCGATCAATGGACAACTACGCCAGCAATGACGCCAGGACACCTATCGAGCGCGGTAGTGTTTGCAGAGTAGTCCCACATCCACAGTCGTTGTGTACACAGTCACAGACGCTGCAGTACGGCACAGAAAATACGCCTACAGACTCTCTGCTGTGGAGGGCCATAGGAAGAATGGAAGCAGGAGAATCGCAAACTGGTGTGGCCCGATGGCTTAATGTGAATGTTAATTTTGTTACTAGGGAGAGGCGACAGTTTATAGAGACCGAAACTGTATCCTGGAGACCAGGACAGGGCCGACCATATGTGACACCAGAAAGAGCGAACCGAGATTTGGCTGTAAGGGCACTATGGTATTGCCTTGCTACTGCACTGCAACTGGCATCTGACCTCGCAGGACCCCCTGGACGTGTATGGAGGCAAACCGTGTACAGAAGGCTTCAGCTGAGGATACTTTACTGTTGGAGACCTGCTGTCTGTTTACCTCTGGCGCGTCTTCACAGAAGGGAACGTGTAGAGTGGAGCCGTCAACAAGCCACCTACACGGTGGAACGATGGGCCAATGTTCTTTTCACAGATGACTCCCGATTTGGTCTGGAGACTGATTCTCGACGGATTCGCATCTGGAGGGCACGTGGAACACGATTTTGATACCCAAACATTATGGAATAAGACTGATATCGATGGGAACCCCTAATGGTGTAGGCAGGGATTATGTTAACCACTCGAACACCCCTTCATGAAATTGTACAGGTGACTCAGCAAGATTTAACTGCTGTCAGATACCGTGAGGAGATCTTGGGATCTCATGCGCGGTTGTTGCAGGGGTCTGTGGGCTCAGACTTCGTATTGATGGACAATAATGCTCGAACTCTTACAAGGGGAGGTCGCCAATCGGGACACGCCGATTTCGCTCAAATTGCGTGTGTAGAAGGAGGTGGATCTCCACATCACGTGCCTTAAATATTTCGCCTGAGTGGGCCTTAGGAAAGGAGAAAATGCTCTCTAAACTTTTTCCAATAGCACCCAGCCCTCTGTATGTGGCTAAAGGTGTGGCGTAAGGGTCAAATGCATTGCTTACCAAACTGACGACCTGAGATCAATCCCAGGTGCTTCCCAATTTTTTTCTCATTGTTATTTTATTTAGTTTCTTCAGATTGTTCAACTATTTACCGTAGAATTTAAATACATTCAAGCTTTTGAATCAAATATGAAACAATTATATCGTAAATGACGTACAAAAAGGTTAGAAAATAAAATATTATTCTTATTATGTATATGACGCTAGCAGACGTTACCCTAGCTGACCACTGGAATCGCAAGCGTCGCGTCAGCTATCAGACGGTAATGGATTTCTCACCAGTGAGTGTCGTGACTGTATGTATTAGACTGTGCTTTTATTGTCAGTTCGCAACGATTCGTGGAGCTTTGAGTATCGCCGCGCCAAAATTAAACATGGCAACCCAACAAAAAGTGACTGATAATCTCGAAACGTTTGATGAAGATTTCGAAGCAAACTTCACCAGTGCTCTTTCCTATGCTTTTTCAATTTATAAAGAAAAAGGGATGATCAATGACAATCCTCCTATGTCCTTCGGTCATACAGTAATATCCATAGGTGAAGCAATTGCAGAGGCAGTTATCGACGTTATGAATACGCATTTCATAGAGCACGACGAAGATTTGATACTATGCACAGAGCCTGGTGAAGAAAATATTTATGAAGGCCTTGCCTTTATCAAGTGATTTAAGCTGCTTCGCTATACCGGTGATATCTAGTTTTAGATAACTCGTGTTTGTAGTTGTTGTTGATGCGACTTCTCTAAAATATTTCTTCGTCTTCCTTGGTGACTGGATTTCGAGAAACTGCGTTTACTACCTATGCTTTAGTGACAAAGTTATCAGTAACATAACCATAGTTATAGCGCAGTCAAGGTATTGATTGCGTCTAGCCGACGGTGTACCTTACGTACGACCAGAATCTCTTGGGTGTACGGCCAGTTTTAGAGACGGATTTTCGTCGTGGAAGCTATTAAAAATATCTTGCATGGAAATTCGTGTTAAATTTCGAGATTCTGTAAAACTTCGTCGATCTTGGGGGTTTTGCGTTCTTTTAAAATTGGCATTCTTTTTTCGTTGCCTATTCAACGGTGTTCTGACCTGTTTTGTGTACCATGGGGGATAAGTACCGTTATTAATGTTTTTGGTATATATATGTATTTTATTTGAATTTAAATCACATCTGGTCTGCGCTTACATAGGTAGATTGGAAGGAGTGGACACTGTCTCTTAGGAAGGCAACGAGAGAATTTTTATCTGTTATTTAAAATAGATGTATTCTGCGTTTATTTTTGGTGCGTTTGGATGTTACCGTATTCAGTCTTGCTACAAGAGCCTTGTGGCAAATTATCCCTGTATCAATCATGATGCTTCCTATTAGCTCAGAAGAGATCAAGTATGTGTTGGCAACGATTTACACTTCGAGTGGGCTCCTGAACTAATTGTTCATAATAATTTTCTGAGAACGCTTTCAGTA
The DNA here is from genome assembly GCF_023898315.1 of Schistocerca nitens. Lineage (NCBI taxonomy): Eukaryota > Metazoa > Arthropoda > Insecta > Orthoptera > Acrididae > Schistocerca > Schistocerca nitens. The sequence continues at coordinate 924,215,001 of NC_064616.1, forward strand.
CTATTTTGGAGACGTTTTATGCCTACCTCCGACTTTAAATATGTATTTTTACCAACGTATCAAGGCTAGATTGATGTCAACACCATCTATAATTTTGTGAGTGGTGTACCTTGTTTGAAATGACATTCAAGTTTCCTTTGAACTGTTCAGATTCTGAGTGGAGGGGGGGGGGGGCAGTGAAGGGAACCAATTATTAATTTATTCCAGTTGTCAAATATAACCTCTGCACATACTACAGCTACATGTAAGGCAAAAGTGGATTTGTGTAAGTCTTTAAACGAAGTGCGTTCATGTGTTCGCGGGATCGTAAAGTGAAATTCCTTCGTTTTGGCCAATGTATATCTTCAAATGTGAATTGCAGTTAAGCTTGTATATTCCTGATCGATTGTACGACGTGCTTTTATTTTTAATTCTATGGATGGCTTTTTCCTTTATTTGTTAGTTGTATAAAAGTTGAATCTGACATTCGTTCTCAGGAAAGGTTTCCTGCTTTATATTACAGTTTTCCTAAAACTGGCATGCTTACATATTTTGTTTTAGCTGTGATGTGTAGTTGTTTAGTAGTGGTTTGCCTTTGTGGTTACTTATGTGGGAATTTGTTTTAATACTGTTGAGCATTGCCCTGTATGTAGCCTTCTTGTGCTTATTTTAGTGGCATAATACGAGTATTTTACTAACTGTGGCATCTGTGTGTGTTGCTTTCCTGTGTACTTGAAATTTATGTCTAATAACACTAAAGAATCTCTCGAACGAGTGTTTTCTAAGCCACGAAATTCATGGATGGATTACATTTTCTTAAGCTTCTTACCAATGACTCTCTGCATGGCTTCTACACAGGTATAAGTATTTAAAAAGCATAATTCTTAAGATTTTAATTCATCTTCATAATACTGGGCGAGGTGGCGCTATAGTTAGCACACTGACTCGTGTTGTGGAGGATGGTGACTCAAATCCTCAACCAGTCACCCAAATTTGCGTTTTCAGTGGGTTCCCTGATCAGATTAACGCAAATGCCGGTATGATTCCCCGGAAGAGAACAAGGCCTGCTTCTTTTCCCAGTCCGAATTTGTGTTCCGTCTCACGTGACCTCGTCGTAGACGGGCGTTAAATTTTAATCTTCATGCGTTCTTTCGTCATATTCATTACAGTCATCGTCAGCAGTAGTATCATCAGCCGAAACGCCAACACCCATTAGACAATTTCGGGTGGATAAAGGTCTCCGCTAAACATTTCGATGAATTATGGCCTTCCGCTTTAGGCATTCCAGTTGTTACGGCACAGTTTCGAATGGCATATACGTATCTTCCATTAGGTCGTCGTCTCGGTACTTACTTTCTCTTAGATTCCAGCAATTAACTTCCTTGGTCCACCAACTGTCCATTGGCCTGGCTGCATGTTTCACCCATTTTCATATGGTCATAAACACGTCATCCCTGCAGTCTGTTCCCTGCTTCGCATGTTTGTTTTCTTGTCTCTCCTGGTCATTAACAACACGTATCTCTCCGTTGCTTCCTTAGTAACCTTCAGATTTTGCATTTCGCACAACCTTGAGGCAGAATTTGTAACACACATAGATCGTAACTTCCATTTTGAGACATTAGCCTAGTGGATGTTTAGTTTACGAAAAGCATTATAGATCATTTGTACACTCCCTTTTTTTCTGTTCAGTCATTGTCTTCATCTGCCATAAATATTGGTTGGTTGGTTGATCTGAAGAAGGGAACCCAACAGCGAGGTCATCGGTCCCATCGGAGTAGAGATGGATGGGGAAGGAAGTCAGCCGTACCCTTTCAAAGAACCATCTCGGCATTTGCCTGAAGCGATTTAGGGAAATCACGGAAAACCTACATCAGGATGGCCTGACGCGGTTTTGAACATTTGTCCTCCCGAATGCGAGTCCAACGTGCTAACTACTGAGCCACCTCACTCGGTACCCTAAATACGGAAACTTTGTTAATAAGTAGGGAAAGTTTACTAATTTGCGCTATTTTCTTTTCAATGTGTTGGTCAGACATTGTTTTAGTCTTATTATAATTTATTTTCAAGCTTCATTTCAAACATTCAGTGCCAAGGTCAAGTTTATCTGCACCAGAAGCAACCATCATTATTAGTGAGTCAGATCATTGCTGAGTGCCACAACCTCATTTCTTGGTTCATTTATTAAGTAACTGAAACTTGGACTACACTGACATCAACAGCGAACTTCAGCTCTTCTTACTGTAAAGTTAAGACGTAGGCTGGTAATTTTCTTTGCTTGATCCAGCCACCTACCTCCTGCTCTTTCTGTGATCTTCTTCCTCCGTTTTTGCCTCTTAAGATGGTCTTTTCTTAATCATCCTTTTTTATTCTCAAAATGTTCCCATAGAACTGAAATATGACTGACATGGGAAAATAAACTTTTTGTTATGCTAAGTTGTTCTATAAGGAAAACACTGGTTCTTCTTCCTGTCCATGGTACTAGTAAAATCTTCTGCCAACACTTCACCTCGAAGGCACAAGTTCGGGTCTTGTCACCAATTTTCACGGTCAGGTCGCGCAGCCATACAGGTACACAGGGGACAGAAAGTGCACCTTCGTTGTTTTGGATATTGCCCAGTTCTGACAGTTTTTAGTGAGTGCGGCTGGGCCAAGGGCGATTCGTCGTTTTATTTCCTTTTGTGCGAGAATTAAGGTACCGGCTTGTTTAGACTGGGTATGTTGAAATTCGACGTCTTCCTCCTCCATCCAGCTTCCATGTCTACACATAAAAGTAGAAAACAAAATAAATTAAATGTTTCCTGCGTTATTACAGCATCGAACCGCAAATGAAGGAAACGTGAAAGCTGAAGTACCTGTATGTCTCTCGTGGTGGAAAGCAACACGATACTGATATTGACAGCTGCCTGTTGCGTGTAACGAGCAGTGAGCCTCTGGTAATCGGGTGGGGTCAGCCGTTGGCAGCGCTTCGCGTTTAGTCATCGAGATTGCGCAGTTAGCCTGTCAGCCTCGTAACAGCGCCACGCATAAAAACGACGGCTTGTTGCTCGTTTGCTTCGCTGACTGCCTAACATTCTAGCGTTAGATTAACTTAATTATCTGTCCGTGTCGGCCGACTATCAAGCCGTTTGTCGATTTAACGTCCCGAGAACGGCAGATAATCCTTCTTCATTTGGAAATACTGGGTAAATGTTCGCTTGCAGACAGAAAGGTCGATGAATACTTATTGCCTTAATTTAATCTATCTGGAAGGTAATTTGTTCTCGGAATTTCTTTCTTTTCTACATGTCTATGCAATGAAGTGTGCATATGGCATATTTGGGCGGTAGTCCCCCTCTGGGAGTTCGGTCACCTGGTTCAAGACTTTCTATTTAAAGTCATTTCGGCGTCTCGCGCATTGGTGATGGTAAACTGATCATGAGGACAAAACACACACCTAGCCCCGAGCGGGGACAAACCCATACCCGGCCGGTAATCAAATGGTTCAAATGGCTCTGAGCACTATGGGACTTAACTGCTGTGGTCATCAGTCCTCTAGAACTTAGAACTACTTAAACCTAACTAACCTAAGGACACCACACACATCCATGCCCGAAGCAGGATTCGAACCTGTGACCGTAGCGGTCGCGCGGTTCCAGACTGTAGCGCCTAGAACCGCTCGGCCACTTCGGCCGGCGGAGGGGAATCGAAACCAGGTGTCCGTGACCAAGTGTCAGCAATACTAAATACAAGACCACGCGCTACTGCCACGTCTGCTGAGTCGTGCGGTAAGCTGAAGGAAAAAAGATTCATTACTTTTGAATACATTGTGGGAGTGAACAGTGATCAATGTGTTACAAATATTTACTATCAAAAACAGTCTTGATCAATTTATTTATTACGGTGACCGGTTTCGACCACTACTGCGGTGATTTTCAGGCCAATGAGTAAGAACCTCCTTCTGCAGGTAAATCGCTACTAATTTACCACCAGAAGGAGGTTCTTGCTCATTGGCCTGAAGGTGACCACAGTAGTGGTCGAAACCGGTCACCGTAATAAATAAATTGTGATCAGGTCTGTTTTTGATAGTAAAAAAAAGAAAAAAAAGGAGATTCAGTCTTAACGTCTCGTCAGCATCCAGATCGTTAAACATGGAATACTAGCTCAGAAGGAGAAGGGCCGGGAAAGGACGCTGAAGTGAGCTATTTGATCAATTGAATTCGCTTGCATTTATTTAGGTAAATCTCATAAAATGCTAATTACGATGGCCGATTTGTGGTGTGAAGTCCGCTCCTTCAGAATAGGTGTTCCGGATGTTAAATCAGTACAATACCTTCTCCATGTGCAGAGCGGAGAATGGAATGCATAATCAAATTACGACGGTTATACGCTCCACCTCCCCCCCTCCACCCCCACCCCCCCCAGTGACAAGACTCACTACTGAGAGTAACAAGATGCGAGGCCAAAGAAAAGTAATTCGAGCGAAGCGAGCTGAAGGAAAATGCAGGGTGAGAGAGGGAAAAAAAAGAAAGAAATCAGAAGTCTCATTAAACTATCTACAACAGAAAAACTCATTGATGTTAAAAATAGCGACAACACCTTAGCATCTGATGCAACACCGCTTAATTATACTTCGATAAAACTGTACAAAGTGAAGACTTACAGTCTCAGAAAATGCATTACAATGGCGATAAAATTTGCAGCACTCTCTTAAATGCAGTATCCTCTGTTGTGTAATGAGACAGGCAACTTGGACCCTGTCAACAATTTCCATTTCAGTTTCACACCCCAATTACTTCACGTAATTCCGTTGGAGAAAAGCCAGAGGAAATCCAACGATCGCGCTGGCCATGGGACAGGACCTCTCCTTCCAATTCAATGACGAAGCTATCTCTTAGTAGTAGGACAGTATCACTCCGAGCCCACTATGTGTTGTTGCCAGATCTCCTTATTTCAACAACATGTGTAACATTCATGGTCACCCCCTCCCTTCCCCTCACCCACTTCTCTAGGCCACTTGGGTGAGTCATAATTGGCAGAAAATTCAAAGGGGCGTTGTCGTGTTGGTTGGGGATATGAGGCCAGCCTGTATGCTTGGTAGATTTCCAGTGGCTATAATTTGACCCTTATGTAAACAACATACAGACTTGTGTTCTTGTCTGGTGATGCACTATCATAACATCTTATATATTTAGCATTATCTTAATTATTATAGTGTTTTCTTCTTTTTCTTGTGCTTTTGTCTCACATCAGCGCAGGGTCAGTGTGGTTATCAATAAATGTCGCCACCCTGTAATTCCTTCCACGATGGAATATGTGCACCCTAGCCGACTGTATGTAGTATTATTCATACGAAAGTGAGTGAAAGTTTTCTAAATGTTTGTGAATTGTGTTACTGAGGTGGGACTTAGGTACCAGTCTAGTATTCACTTAGTGGGAAACCGCCTAAAACCACATCAACGCTGAACACTACCTCCAATCGTTAATCCACCAGGTGGATTCGATCCAGAGTCAGCGCACGTACCTGTCACAGAAGCGGCGCTTTAATGTGCACAGCCATCCGGGAAGGTCTTAATTACTATAAATTACGACCAAAAATGTCATAATGGTTGCCCAGAAACTTTGACAGTACAGTGAATGTCTGATATGCTATTCCTCTACCAGCTCAGTGCTAATGCAACATTACAACTCTTTGAAAAAGTAAGGAATTTTTTTCCGAATTATCAGTGTGTTAAAATACTTGCCACTGCATTTACTGACGTATTATAACTTTTTAATAGACATAATGAACTTGTCTCCAAGTATTTATTATTTGAATTAGAATCAAATACAGTACATGGTAATTACCATTAAAAAGAGGGAAAGAGTTATTAAGCTTCACTACTGTTCACCAAAATCTAGTAACACCAGTTGCGCTCGGAGTCGCGAGCAGAAAATGTTCCTCTGTGTAAGATGCAGGGCATAGTTGGCTGACCAGTAGGCATTCCACGGTGTGTTCTTCTCATCGGTCACAGTTGGTGCTATCCATAGGAGAGTACCGTTTCTGGAGGTTACTCTTGGATCTTCCAGCTCCAAATCGTAGGCGGTTGAGTGACGTCCACACGATCCAGTTATGTTCATGCCCTTGTAGGAGGGTGGCAAGATCAAATTGTTCTCAAGTCGTGAAATCCACAGTTGTTTCCGTGCTGCAACCGCTGTTTTTTTGGTCTTAATGGAACTTCTTCTGGACCTCAACATTGGGACTGCGGGAATGGGCCCATATAATGGTAGAGTTTTACAAGTGGGGTAGGTTTCAAACATCCTGGAATAATGTGAATCTTGAGATTTTCCTCGCGTAAATAGTATTTCTTGAAGATTCGGGATTGCAGCCGGGTGACATCGACTTCTTGCCAAGATATTTCGGCTGAAAACAATTCAGCCATCTTCAGATGAGTGTTTTGCATTTCATATTCATGGTTCACATCTCTAACTTTATGCCAAAAACTGGCGAGCAGACGCATGCGCAAAGACAACCACTACATGAGCGACATCTGTCCAGTTTCGCGCTCTCTTCGAATGTTGCTCAATTTATGGCGTGCAGACGCATGCGGAATGGTGATATCGTATGAGCGCTCTCTATCGGAATGCAGGATCGCGGAGCTAAAATTCAAATGTCAAATTAATAAAATAAACTATCACTAGACGTGTAATTAATCATAAAATGATTTCTTTCTGAAGATATTAAAGAAATCACCGAATCCAGTTGAAAGCCGCCATCACGATTACTATCAAGTTTACGATAGAACTGGAGGAGGACTGTTCTCTAGCCTTTTTGGCTGTCTTGGTCAGTCGGAAAGTGGGTGGATAATTGGGGCATTCCGTTTACCGTAAGTGCACACATACTGACCTATACTTGCAGGCGTCTAGTTGCCACCACCCATTCCAAAATATGCACATCTTCGAACGCTGGTGTAACGAGCGCATGTTATGTATAATGGAGACAGTCTTGTTAAGGACCCGGAACGCTTACAATTCTCCACGTCAGATCAGCACAGCATTAAGGAGGAAGAAACATGTCCATCCACAAGATCAAGAGGAGAAGGAGCGTTTCAAGTCCAGTGCGTTCCTCACATATGCCGGCAACATTTCGTCAAAATTAAGCAGAATCTTAACATTAAGTCAAAGTAATGTTCCACCTACCTACAAAGGCTTGTGGTCTTCTCGATTCGGCAAAGGATGATATGGGATTGCGGAGGACTGGAATCTACAGAATACCTTGGCAGTGTGGCAAAGCCTACGTTGGTCAGACAACGCGCACGGTACGCAAAAGGTGCGATCAACATGATCGCTACACTCGCCTTTCGGAGCTCGTTAAGTCGGCCATAGCCGAGCATGGTAACTTCACAGGATATTCCAAGCACTATTCTACCACAGAAACGTTGATCTTCGACGAGACCCTTTTGTGATTCAGTTACTAAAGAATCGGTGGAAATAGGTTTGGAGAAAGGTCTTATTAACCGTGATGGCGGCTTTCAATTGGACAAGGCGTGGGATTCGGTAATTTCTTTAATATCTTCAGAAAGTAAACATTTAATGACTGATGATACGTCTAGAGATAGTTTATTTAATTGGTATGGCATATGAATGTTAACTCTTAGAGCCCACATTCCGACAAATATTACAAGTAGTATCACCATTACGCCTGCTTCTGCGCGCCGTAAATGGAGCAATATTTGAAGAGGGCGTGAAACTCAACAGACATCGCTCATGCAGCGGCTACCTTTGCGCATGCGTCTCCGCGCCAATTTTTAGTGTGAACGTAGTGATGTGAACCAACAATTTCCAGTGCAAACCCCTGACCTGAAGATGGCTGAACGGTTTGAAAGAAGTCGACGTCATCCAACTGTAATCCTGACACTTGATTGGGTCCTCTAATAAGCCTACACGTTTCATTTAATGCCTTGTCAACTTTGTCTGCGTGGACAGACTGGGCACGAATATCCTGCAGCATAGTAACATGTTGTTAGTGGCAGTCGTTCTCAGAGTCTTTGGCCGAGACCCCATGTAGTACCACTGATCTTGCGGAAGATGTTATTTCTGGCTTCCACCTTCTTTTTCGTATTCTCTCAGTGCTACTTATATGTCAGAGTGTGATCCAGAGTGACTCCCAGATATTTTAGATGGACTGTGTTTACTAACTGCGTTCTTTGCCATGTGATGTTACGTTTGCAACGTGCCTTACTGTGCTAAAGATGAAACGCACTGCACTTGCTATAATTTATGACCCCAAAAAATGGCTTGCTCACTATGGTATCGATATTAGGCTGCCTTAGAGGAGTCTGACATTATAAACTTAGAGGAGACTTGTAAGTAATGGCGGGAAATAAAAAAAAACAAGGCTAGTGTTTCTACAGATAAGTTTGCATGTTAAAGAACACACACACACACACAAACATCGCTAAATGACACTAATATCAAACATTTAAACAATTTCGCACAGTTTCGTTATTAGCACCACCACTGGGATAGGACAGAAATAATAATTATCTCTCTATTTTAATCAAAGAAAATGCGGGTAGGCCTCTCCAGGGGGTCGCATCACGGTGCCCGGATCTAGCCTTGCTGGAGAGTCGTAACCGATGGCTTCCACGCTTACCCCTGTGCTGTGGCTAGCCAGGTCTTCGCCCAAACCACTGCATCCGATCGAGCTGGAGAAGGAGTGTAATATGATTTTAATAGCACGGTGAGGATGAGGGTCCTGCAAAGGATTACCGCAGGACACGTGCGTAAACGGGTCACTCCCCCAATGACAGAGGGAACAGACAGCCCGTTCTTCTTCTCCACGCTGGCAGTCGCAAGAACCAGCTCAAGTTAGCAGTCTTAAACGAACGCTGATATTCTGAGGACGATATACAACACTTAGAAACAGTCTCTAATTAGAAAAGTTATTCGAGAAGTGCGCATGGCGAGGTTGGTTCCGTGTTAGCGATATGCAATCTACACTGAGATGACAAATCTCATGGATAGCGACGTGCACATATACAGACGGCGGTACTGTCCAGTACACAAGATATAATAGGGCAGTACATTAGCGGAGCTGTCATTTATACTCACAAGGGAACCTCCCCATCGCACCCCCCTCAGATTTAGTTATAAATTGACACAGTGGATAGGCCTTGAAAAACTGAACACAGATCAATCGAGAAAACAGGAAGAAGTTGTGTGGAACTGTGAAAAAATAAGCAAAATAAACAAACTGAGTAGTCCATGTGGAAGATAGGCAACATAAAGGACACTGATAGCCGATGAGCGCCGTGGCCTTGTGGTTAGAGTGAACAACTGCGGAACGAAAGGTCCTTGGTTCGAATCCTACCTCGAGTGAAAATTTTACTTTCTTTATTTTCGCAAAGTTACGATCTGTCCGTTCATTCATTGACGTCTCTGTTCACTGTAATAAGTTTAGTGTCTGTGTTTTGCGACCGCACCGCAAAACCGTGCGATTAGTAGACGAAAGGACGTGCCTCTCCAATACGAACCGAAAACATTTGATCGCAAGGTCATAGGTCAACCAATTCCTCCACAGGAAAACACGTCTGATATATTCTTTACGACACTGGTGACGGCATGTGCGTCACATCACAGGAATATGTTGTCGACCCACCTAACTTGCACACTTGGCGAATGGGTAAAAAGATTCTTCTAACTTAACCGAGCGAGGTGGCGCAGTGGTTAGGCACTGGACTCGCATTCGGAAGGACGACGGTTCAATCCCGCGTCCGGCCATCCTGATTTAGGTTTTCCGTGATTTCCCTAAATCACTCCAGGCAAATGCCGGGATGGTTCCTCTGAAAGGGCACGGCCGACTTCCTTCCCCATCCTTCCCTAATCCGATGAGACCGATGACCACGCTGTCTGGTCTCCTTCCCCAAACCAACCAACCACCCTTCTAACTTACCCGATTTAGATTTTCTTGTGGATGTGATAATCACTCCCAAAAAAGTGATGAAAACATAAGAGTTTGTCACATAAACTGCATCAAATGAATGCAACAGTTTCACAGTCGCACAGTTTTCCCTGTGCTCTGTCAAAACATATGTTTTTTTACGTTTTCAAATGTTTCCGTGCGTAGACCGTCAAATCCTGTATATGTCCAAGCAAATCTGAACATGTCCTGGAATTTTGGAGAGCGAAGTTGATTATGTGTGAGTGCCTGAACTTTGATAATTATCTGAAAATAAAAAATTAAACTTTTCACTCGAGAGAAGATTTGAACCCAGGACCTGTCGTTCCGCAGCAGCTCACGCTAACCACGGGACCACGGCGCTCGTAAGCTAACACGCTCCTTAATGTTGCCTAGCTTGCGCATCGACTACTCAGTTTGTATATTTTGCTTATTTTTTTCATAGTTCCACACAACTTCTTCCTGTTTTCTCGATTGACCTGTGTACAGTTTTTCAAGGCCTATCCCTCTGCCAACTTATAACTAAATCTGAGGGGGGTGCGATGGAGAGGTTCCCTTGTCAGGTGATTCACGTGAACAGGTTTACGACGTAATTATGGCCGCACGATAAGAATAAACATACTTTGAATACCAATGGAAACTGGAGCTAGATGCATGGGACATTCCATTAGGAAAATGGTTACGGAATCCAATATTCCGAGATCCATAGTGTCAAGAGTATGCCGTAAATAGCAAATTTTAGGCATTGGCCTTCACTTAACGACCGATTGCAGCGGCGTTTGCGTAGAGTTGTCAGTGCTAACAGACAAGCAACACTGCATTAAATAACCCTGGATATCAATGTGGGACGTACGACGAAGAACGGCAGCATGGTTCTCACGAAACTCTCCTGGGAAATTATAGGAAACCGGCATTCGATATAGATGGCGCAATAATCTACCGCCACCATCGTACACCTCGCATAGAGGCCACTGGAATAAGATAAGAGAGATTATAGTGCACATATACTATCACTAATCTGCTGCTCAATATGTGTGTATCGTAAAAAACAGCTAAAATCTGGACCAAGTACCCTGGATTACGTACAGTGCTCTGTGGATGTAGATGTGAGCAAAAATAGATGTAACATTTCAAGGTCTATTTCGCTTAACAATATTACGCATAGAACAACAAGGAATCTACTAATAATTTCTTTACTAGAGACCTGCGTAAGTCAACTGCAATGTCCCATTATAGGTTAGAGCCTCTGGTATGCAGCCGATGTCTGAATAAACCATAATGCGGTTCAATAACTCAGATTTCTTCTGTTTCATGCTCCGTACAGGTTTTCTCAGACGATGCTACTGTCTCTACCGAAAATAAAATGTGCAGCACCTGCATACTACTTTACAATGCGTGGTGTAGTTTCTCTTTGAGATCATTTTGCAAGACGTTTGTGGGAAAAATGAAAGTGAAAGGTATATTTCAATACTTTTCATATGCAATATATGATACAGAATTAGATGTTAGCTGGTTAATAATTATGGGCTTCGAAGTAGTATTCTCTACTGACAACAGCCTATAGAACAACTTAATCCAGTAATCAAAACTACAAATGACCCCTTATCCAGTTCAGGTGTCTACAAAATTACATGAGATGCATGTTATGACGTCCCTCCCTTGCTTGAGCAGTATGAAATTCGTGACGCTGCATAAAAACATTGAATGTTTAGATTCAAAAATGGTTCAAATGGCTCTGAGCACTATGGGACTTAACTTCTGAGGTCAGCAGTCCCCTAGAACTTAGAACTACTTCAACCTAACTAACCTAAGGACATCACACACATCCATGCCCGAGGCAGGATTCGAACCTACGACCGTAGCGGTCGCGCGGTTCCAGACTGTAGCGCCTAGAACCGCTCGGCCACTCTGGCCGGCCGAATGTTTAGAAAGCAATGCCTGCTTATGTGCCAGAATGGTGGCATCAGACAATAGTAAGAAATGCACTTAGCTTTTTAAAATGGTGTCAGTATCTAGAGGCGTTGTAATGTTGCGTAATATCCTGTTTGGGTCCAGTTTGTTAAATGATACTACGTGGAGATAATAGTTATTCTGTCAGAAAATGTAGTTTATTTTTCATTCCACACTATATTTCGCACGTATTTTCTCTTTTGTACACGCACATCTCAACACATAAAACATAGAGGTCTTTTAATTGTCTATATGCCGCAAACATAAAAAACACTCTGAAACTGATCTGACACAACTGGCATCTACCAAGAATAATATGTGTTATTGCTTCCCGCAACCCCCAGAACATTCCATAACTCAAAAAAGTACAAAGATGACTTCTGTTTTTTAGATTACACATCAGATTTAGTCTGTTGAAGGTTTCCTGAAGATATGTAATTATGGGCAGATTTTTGGTAGTAATAACTAAAACAAATATTACAAAATTTGCAAATATAAAAATTGAAACTTCCTGTAAAGTTGCAATATAGATTGCATATCCCAGCCGCTGTAGCCGAGTGGTTCTAAGCGCTTCAGTCTGGAACCACGCGGCTGCTACGGTTACAGGTTCGAATCCTGTCTCGGGCGTGGATGTGTGTGATGTCCATAGGTTAGTTAGGTTTAAGTAGTTCTAGGTCTAGGGGATTGATGACCACAGATGTTAAGTCCCATAGCGCTTAGAGCCATTTGAACCATAGATTGCATATCGATAGTAAAAAATATAAATGGAAACACACACACACACATATATATATATATATATATATATATATATATATATATATATATATATATATATATATATATATATATATATATTGCACCCAGCGACTGAAAAACTCTGTGAATATATATAATTATGTAATATGTGATTTACGAAAGAAAATGAATCCAAATATGGCCAGGATTTAGGTGGTATTGCATAGTTCGTTAACTGAGCGAGAGTTCGGTCAGATCCTGATTAATCATAGGGTCCAGTATTTTCTATCGGTGAAACAGGGAGGTCTTTCAGTGTTAGATATGAGGAACATATGCTGGGTAGAAAACGTACCTATATCCATAATTCTACGTTAGAAAGACAGTCGTTAACATCAGGTCATAATCTGAAAGGAGCAGAAGAAATCGAGATTCCGCATAAAGAAATAAAGGAAGAAGATGTTGGAGTAACTAAAAATTTTTAGACACACAGTAAGGAAGGATGGCTCCCTCTTAAACGAAAAGTTTCAATCGAGAAATAGAGGTGTCTTTAAACATTTTAAGCCGTTGCTCGCGATGGATTAACATTTTACCGCGGTACTTCATCATCACTTCCTTATCGGAAACATTATTTTCGTCACATACGTCTGGTCGTACTTTTGTTTATTTTCCGAGATTTTCATCATACTGACTGTATGTGACTTGAACGCCTCAGCTCATGATGGATGTAACGTGTTTTGCGTAATTCAATCCAAATAAGAAATAGTTTTTATGTCACATAAATTGGCATGTAGGGCGGAGAAAGAAAAATGAAAGGAAGGAACTAATGATATTAGCTACATCGGGACTTTATACGGAATCAGCGTGGACTCGTGAAAATGTATTCCGGACCGGGACTCGAACCTGTGATTTTCTACTTATTAGCCAGTTAACCATTGCGCCATCTAGACACAGTGTTTATCGCAAAGGCGCCGACTATCTCGTCGTGCTCCCCAGCTGACCACAATCCCACCTAATGCCACCTGTCCGCATAAAGTTCGGATGCAAATAATATCATTAGCACTTCCCTTTCATTTTCTTTCTCCACCTCCAGATTCAATTTACAGCTCTGGATTTCGCTTCGTGTCTTTTCCTTCGCACATATCCGAAAGAACAGACACCACGCATTCGTATAAAGTTTTTGTTTTTCATTTAGGAACTGTATTCACCTTATATTCACAATAAGGGGCAAGAACAATTTGTTGTTGTGAAATAAATTTTTTAGGTAATTCATTGTTTTCCTGAAGAAATACCCTTAGCAGTATCGAATCCTGGCTCAAGTCTAAAAGTAAATCTATATTGGCAACTGACTGTCTGTTTACTTTTTTAATTGGACCTTCACTGGCCTTCAAAGTGAACACAATTTCCTACAACGCACTTCTGACACCAGTTGTAAGGCTGTTGGAATCTGTTAGCGAACACTTCTCGCGGAATCACTCGAATCACTGTGGAAAGCGTTGTTGGATATCTGCAACGTCTGCGTGATCAACTTTCTCGCTCAGCACGAGATGACTGTTCTTCAGCACCCTCCTTAGTCTCCATATCTGGCATCGGTACACTTCTTTTTGTTTCCCTGCATTAAAGTAGCCGTGAAAGGCTTCGCAGACGTTGCGCATGACCAGCCACTCGATATACTCGATATTTCTAGAAGGGTTAGTACTCTGCTTTCACGTAGCCCACAGTGTTTAAGGAAATTGACACAGCAAACAGTAATATGTGATGAGCAAGGGGCTTTTCCGCTAGTGTAAAGTGCTAGAGTGTACGGAAGGAGTATGTCCAGAGGCCACGTCGGCAGCCTCAGTGTAGTGGGTGTGGTGTGGTTGAACACCATCAACGTGATTGTAGGAGCATTAAGAGTAGGCAAGCTGGTAACAGACGAGTGTTAACCACAAGAGGGAACCCCAAATCCGCCGATCGGCGTTCACGGTAAATTTCGACGAGACAATTTTGTATGCAGAGGCGGAATGTGGTGTTGTGGGACTTCTGAGAGCAAGAAGCACACGTTTTTGTTGGACATAGGGAGCTTATGGCAGTGGTTAGTTAGTTATTTACAAGTCCATAGATCAACTAAAATATTCTTTTACCGAAATGATGTTTAGCGAGTCAGTTTACAAGACATGTGTACATGATTAGTCTTAGCATTAATGCACATGTTATTCTTTATTCCTAGTATACACTGTAAAACAAGATTTTTTGTACTACCAGTTTTTTAATAGCAATTCGTCCGTGTAATAGAAGAAGTTGTCCAGGCGAAATAGTTTTTAGTCAGATTTAAAACTTGCTTTGCTACCTGCCAGACATTTTATATTATTGGACAAATGAACAAAGGCCGGGCTGGGTAGCCGCGTGGTCTGGGGCGTCTTTTCACTGTCCGTGCGGCTCCCCCCGTCGGAGGTTCGAGTCCTCCCTCGGGCATGGGTGTGTGTTTGTTTTCCTTAGAGTAAGTTAGTTTAAGTTAGATTAATTAGTGTGTAAGCTTAGGGACTGATGACCTCAGCAGTTTGGTCCCATAAGATCTTACCAAAAGTTTCCAAATGATCAATAATTTTTGTTGTTGCGTATTGAACTCCTTTCTGAGCCCCTGACACGTATAGTAATAAAGGTCATTTGTTCCTCTAAGTGTTCCTCTCAAATTGTGGTGAACTATTTATAACGAATTTCATTAGCGAATATGTATATGGTGACGGTGCAGCTAAAATGGCTAACTCCTTGAAGACCATGGGTGAACTTCACATATTATTCTTACAATTCGCTTCTGTGCAATCACTACTTTCTTTCTAAACGGTGAGTTACCCAAGAAAATTAGTCCATAAGATATTATAAATGGAAATATACAAAACATATCAGAAGATTGATTGGTTTACTTGGAAGACTACTAAATATATAAAGAGTGTATGAAGCTCAACTTAAATGTTTGGTTCGCTCAGTAATATGCTTTTCTCAGTACAAGTTTTCGTCAGTATGTACACCCAATGATTTGAAGCATTATACCCTAGTTATGGGTTACTGTCCATGTGCTACATAAATTGTTGGTATGGCTCTGTTTGTGGTACAGAACTGAACATACCTTGTTTACTAAAAAGTTATGGATAGTCCATTTTCAGCGAAACACATAATAGTTCTTTTATAAAACGTCGTTTACTATCTCTTCTGTTACTTTCTCGCCAATTTATTATAGCACTAGTATCACCTGCTAAAAGAACCAATTATACTTGTTGAATTTTAAGTTGACGGTCATTCGCAAACATAAGGACTAGTAGTGGGCACAAAACTGAAGCCTGTGGGACACCATTGTGATTTTTGTTTCCCCAGTATTTTCTGCCCTTTCAACATTATCTGAATCATTCAACACAACTTTTTACGTTCTGTTTGTTAGATGTGATTTAAACCAGTTAGGTGTAAAGACATCAGTTCGAAATATCTAACTTTTTTCTAAGAGTGTAACATAATCTACAGAATCAAACGCTTCGGAAAGACCGCAAAAAACAACAGCTTGCGATGTTTTATTATATAAGGCTTGTAATATTTTATGACTGAATGTATGAATAGCATTCTCAGTCAAGTAAGTCTTCTGGAGTCCAAACTGTGAAAGGCTAAGTAAATTGATTGTACTTTAGTGTGAGACCGCTCTTGGGTACATTACTCTTTAAAATATTTTGCAAAAGATGTCAGTGGGGCAACTGGAAGATAATTATTTAAGTCTTTCTCTTCACCCTTCTTATTAAGCAATTTAAGAATTGCATTTTTAATCAGGAAAAATTCCCTGTTCCAGTGATGCTTTACATAATTTGTCACTAAGGACATTACTTATTAAGGCAGAACAACTTTTCAGAATTCTGACTGAAATTCCACCGACACCATATGACCTCTCATTTTTTTAGAATTTTTGTAATTCTCGTAATTTCAGTTAAGGCAGGTGGTGCTACTTCTGGTTGCTTAAAGTGTTGTGCGATAACATTTTAATATATTCTCTTGCTTTTTCAACTGAAACATGTAATCCTACTTTTACTGTAACAGTTAGAAAGTGATTTTTGTAACTGATAAATCAAAAGTTGCGAGTACTTTTAACATTGTCGTTTAGCTTAACTGCTATTTTATCTTGTTCACTGATTAGATGTCCTGTTTGCCATTTGCGAACGTCCCATATAGTTAAAATCTTATTATCTGCATTATTAATTTTTTAACAGTATGTCTATATTTTTGACATTTTAATGACTTTCCTTAAAATATTACAGTATTTCTGTTGTATGCAAGTAACGTTGAATCTTGGCTTATTCTGGCCTTCATGTGAATTTCCCTCTTCCTTTTACACGATATTTTAATATCCTTAGTTATGAGTGGCTTTTTTTTATTTTTAATGGATAACTTTTTAGTAAAGCAACTTTCAAATACTGACACAAATTTTCTGTGGAATAAATTGAATTTGACATTAGCATCTCTTTCTACATACACCTTATCCAATAATACCTTTTTCAAGTTATTCTTAAATCAATGTATTCTGTTTACATTAATAAAATCATTGCTTTGTATTAACTAGCCTCAAGGTTATAAGGTGCTATATTGTTTATTTCCGTCACATAGGTCATTAACAATTTGGTACACGTTAATTATTTCAGCCTGAGCACTGTCTATAAAAATGTTATCAATCAGTGTCCTGCTACCTCGCTGCAAACAATTTGGAAAACTGACTACTGAAATTAGATTGAGACATTCAAATAATGATTCCAGTTCATTTCTCCTGTCTGTATCTTGTAAGAAATCTACGTTTAGATCTCGACAAGCTAATGACTGTTTCTTCTTACCTGCCAGGTGGCTCAATAATTCATCTAGACTTTTCGTAATCGGATTAAAGTTTCCTTGAGGTGATATCTATATACTGTTACAATTACTAGAGAAGTGCAGCAACAACTCACAAGAACATCTACATCTGCGTCTACGTGCTTACTCTGATATTCACAATAAAGTGCCTGGCAGATGGTTCAATGAACCATTCAAGCTGTCTCTCTACCGCTCCACTCTCGAACTACGCGCGGGAAAAACGAGCACTTAAATTTTTCTGTGCGAGCCCTGATTTCTCTTATTTTATTATGATGATCATTTCTCCCTATGTAGGTGGGTGACAACACAATTTTTTTGCAATCGGAGGAGAAAACTGGTGATTGAAATTTCATGAGAAGATCCCGTCGTAGTGAAAAACTCCTTTGTTTTAATGATTGCCACACCAATTCACGTATCATGCCCGTGGCATTATCTCCGAAGTCATCCGTCAGTCCTATCTGATGCGGATCCCACACTGCACAGCAATACTCCAGAACAGGGCCGACAAGCGTGGTGAAAGCAGTCTCTTTAGTAGACCTGTTCCACCTTCTAAGTTCTCTGCCAATGAATCGCAGTCTTTCGTTGGCTCTACTGACAACATTATCTATGTGATCGTTTCAATTTAGGGTATTTGTAATTGTAATCCCTATTTAGTTGAATTTACAGCCTTCAGATTTGTGTGACTTATCGCGTAATCGAAATTTAGCGGATTTCTTTTAGTACTCATGTGAGTAACTTCACACTTTTCTTTATTCAGGGTCAACTCCCACACATCTCGTGGTCGTGCGGTAGCGTTCTCGCTTCCCACGCCCGGGTTCCCGGGTTCGATTCCCGGCGGGGTCAGGGATTTTCTCTGCCTCGTGATGGCTGGGTGTTGTGTGATGTCCTTAGGTTAGTTAGGTTTAAGTAGTTCTAAGTTCTAGGGGACTGATGACCATAGCTGTTAAGTCCCATAGTGCTCAGAGCCAGTCAACTCCCACTTTTCGCACCATACAGATATCTTGTCTAAATCATTTTGCAATTCGTTTTGGTCATCTGATGACAGTAAATGACAGCATCATCTGCAAACAATCTAAGACGGCTACTGAGATTGTCTCCTATGTCGTTAATATAGATCAGTAACAATAGAGGGCCTATAACGCTTCCTTGGGGAACGCCTGTAATTCAACGGATTACTCCTACTTCCCTTTGTGGGTATTGGCGTGACTGGATCAATTTTTCAGTCTTTAGGTACGGATCTTTCTGTGAGCGAGGGGTTGTATATAATTACTAAATATGAAGCTTTTGTATCAGCGTACTCTGAAACTAACCTGACTGGTATACAATCTGGACCGGGAGCCTTGCTTTTATTAATTTAAGCTGAACCTTCCTGGCAGAGTAAAACGGTGTGCCGGACCGAGACTCGAACTCGGGACCTTTGCCTTTCGCAGGCGAGTGCTCTACCAACTGAGCTACCCAAGCGCGACTCACGCCCCGTCCTCACAGCTTCACTTCTGCCAATGAGGTACCTTACAAACTTTACAGAAGCTCCCCTGCGAGGAGAGCTTCTGTAAAGTTTGGAAGGTAGGAGACTTTGTATCAGCTAAAAGCAATCCACTCAGTTCTTTGTTAGACTGTTAACAGCTGTGTTAACCTGGTCATGGCACTGTAAAACCTCCACAAACCCCACATGAGTGTGTACAGTTGATGCTACTATTTCCTTCAGATCATCTTTAAAATCATACTGTAACTTGCTAGATAAGCTGTTTGCTGCTTCTCCTACTGTAAGTATCTGATCCTCTTCATCAAAATCTCTGCACAAGGCCTCTATATTCTCTCGCCTGGCTAAGCTTGGCGATAGATTTCACAATGCTTGCGACTTGGTACTCTACACCTAAGTTTTACTGTCGCATTTGGCTTACACCCCTCCTGTGACTCCTACGTAACAGCAGGACTGTTTGCTGTCTGCTTGACTTTTATAGCGAGCTAGCCTTAAAGTTCTTCTACGAGTCTACTGCCCTTTACTTTGCTGAAGAACTAGTTGAGATTCTTCCCTTGTTTCAGGTAACCAGCCAAACTGATTCATTACCAGAATTTGCAACGTTATTTCTCAGGTTTTCTTTTTCAGCCTACTACTTGTCACCTTTTCCCAGCTCCCGTTGTCCCTTTTCCCTTCAACCTATCTAATTCAAAATATGCCATTTCTAATTCTGTCTGAAAGGCACAAATCTTCCTCCACTGTTTCATGACTTTCTTATCTTGACTACATAACTTACAGTCCATGAGACAGAACCTTATCTGACTTTGTACCGGCTTCCAAATACAATCATTTCTCCCATACTAACTAACCAACGGCAACATGCATATTGGTCACTCGACGCAACTTTTACAGCGAACTAAAAAGCACTTCCACAGACTTAAAAAATGGTTCAAATGGCTCTGAGCACTATGGGACTTAACATCTGAGGTCATCAGTCCCATAGAACTTAGAACTACTGAAACCTAAGTAACCTAAGGACACCACACACATCCATTCCCGAGGCAGGATTCGAACCTGCGACCGTAGCGGTCGCGCGGTTCCAGACTGTAGTGCCTAGAACCGTACTCTGCCACTCCGGCCGGCCACACACTTAAACTGCAATAAAATAATAGTTAGTGAAAACTTATCTTCCGGTGAGTTGTGCGTCTAACTTCTAGGCAGCAGGTGGGCGTAAGACACAAGAAGGTAATAAACACACAGATTTTCGCTGAACGTATGTTTTAGGGAGCAGAAGACACGGAATGAATGACAATTAAAAAGTATAGTATTTTGCAACAAGAATCATAAACAGACACTGTCAGAAAATTATGTAAAACACTGTAATGTATCCAAACAACACATACCGACTAGATGGCTGGTGGACTTTAACACCAGAATGTAAATATCCGACAGGTATTCACTGAACGACAGAGTTAAATCAAAGAACACACAAAACAAATGAAAACTAAAAGAAGCACTAGATTTGTAGCAATAGTATTAAACAGGTAGTATTCGGAAATTATGAAAAACACTGTACTGTATCCAAAACAACATGTCCACAACTGGTAGTATTTATGCCAGAACGCTTAGAGAGTGCTGCCAACTGGAACTAGCAAGTGTGAACGTCGGAGGCAATTGAACCCACCGCACTATAATTTGTATGAGGTTGGAGACAGTAATGCGGAGTCTTTGGGTTCGGCAATACTGAATTTTGGTTCAAATGGTTCAAATGGCTCTGAGCACTATGGGACTCAACTGCTGTAGTCATTAGTCCCCTAGAACTTAGAACTACTTAAACCTAACTAACCTAAGGACATCACACACATCCATGCCCGAGGCAGGATTCGAACCTGCGACCGTAGCAGTCGCACGGTTCCGGACTGCGCGCCTAGAACCGCGAGACCACCGCGGCCGGCTACTGAATTTTCAGTTTGGGGCAGGACATTTCAAACAAGTGTGTACAAGCCCAGGCTCATGTAAGCGAAGATTACCTCATGGTCTAGAATTAGACCTTCTGATAACACAGAATGTTAATATTGACCTTAGACGACGTGTGGTTTGACTTAGAGGGACAACATTCAAGTAAGAGAAACTGTCGCCAGTGAAGTAATGTCGCAAGGCTCCTTTGTCTTAATGGGTGAACCGCTGGAATTACGGACAACACTTAGGCTTCATTCGCATGATATTGTGCCGCAAGGCGCCGGGAAGTTACCTAAAGCCACGACCCTACTTCCAACAAGCGGAACCACACGGGATTTCTTCCGCGGACAATATCGTAATGGTGGCAGCAAACTGCTACCGGCACGGTAGGCTTGCAGGGGCTAAGTGATTGAACTGCACGGCACTGGATTAATAATGAACGAAACAGACTGCGGCCTAACAGGGCCGACGTTTCGCCTGTTAGTCGCTGTTATAGGAGAGACCAGGTTAACCCTTTGAGTTCCAGTGGTTTCTGCCTGAAGCCACTAGCGTATTAATTTTCTTAAGTACCAGTGCCTTTCACATGAAACCACCACTGCTATTGCAAGATATAGACATCTAGTGGTATATTGAGGCACTTTTACGAGCGTAGTGCATTGTAGCAGTCATTTATAGTGGTAAAAGCTACAGTCGGTGCCGATATTGTGTTACGTGATTATAAGAGATTGAGACGTGTCTTTTTATGCAGTGATCATGTGGAGGAGGTAATCGAAAATGGAAGTAGGTGTATCTACAGTTAGTGTAACGTAGTTTTGAGTTTGTAGTACTGATTTTATGCGCGGTTTTGAAAGAAAAGTACTGGAGGAGTATATACTTTCGATATAAATTTATTAAATTTTGCGTGAATTTTTGTTTGTTATTTATGACTAGGCATTATGAGTTCATGGAAGTTTCGAGATGTGGGATTGTGTTCAGAGTAATGCGAAGTTGCTTTCGAATATAATATGTCATGAAATGATGGGGGGTTGGAAGCTGTATGTGTTGTTCGTGTCATATCACTGGTACAATGCTTGCTAAAGTGTGCTATTGTCTCGCACCCTATTGGCAAAACAGAATTTCAGTATCAAGTAAAGTCATTCCCAAAAACTAACCTTCTTTATGACCAGTGCTAATACTTGGTACAACTTTGCCTAGTTAGGCTGGTGACCATTTTCTTTTACGTCATCGCAGTTTACCTTGTAACTAATAAAACCTTGGTTCGAGTCCCGTTTGTTCTGCTACTGCTTCCATTCATCAGAATTCTTTCGAGAAACGAAATTTAGTCCGATACCTTATTCGTTACACACGATCACGGTCGTTTAAAATTCGCATCATAGAAGTAATATTATCGGCGTATAGCTACTTTAGGAAGAGCCGGTAGAGTTATAACTTCCTTGAAAAAAGTAACTGTTTCCTTTTGCCAATCTATTCTTGTATACGTTGCTTACTGTGACGATAAAAGTCAATTTTGTGAAAAATTTTAAAATTATTTCTTTTTATATTATTGGGACTCAAAGGGCTAAATATTATGCAGAAACAATTGTACTCGCCAGATAACCCACTAGGGGCACTCCTAATACAAAATATGCCATATCTGAATGCAACTTTACTCCCTGACCTAATCCTTTCCTTGAACCGGCTAACTGGCACGCAACAGAGTGATATTTGGTGTCTGTCATTCATGTGACAGGCATAAATATAACGTGATAGGAACGTCGAAACTGGTTGCCTATAAAACAATATCAAAATAACGGCTGATGGTACAGTATTATTACATTTTATCGACCAGCCGCTGTCGCAACGTCCTGGACCCAAGCTGAAGGTACATTTTGTTTGAGTCATGCTTTGCGGTCACGACATAGGCATACTGCTTAATATGCTGCACACTTCTCACACATGCCTGACGACTTAAGGAAACATATGAGGACTTGTGCAACACAAATATAGACGAAACAAATACGGCAGACATGATGTCAAACGCAGTACACCATCTCTACATAAAAGAGCGACAAAATAGACCTGAATTGAGACCCAGGATACAACATATCATTAACATGACAGACATCTCGTAGGAAGATAGCGAAGCTGACCAACCAATAATACAGACGATAATGACGACAACTTCCTTGACCAAATGACCTAGTACATAAGCCGTGACAGGTTATTGTACCTGGAATCACGGGAAGCCTGTGCAGTAGATACAAGCACAGAGCTTAGTAACTACAAGAACCAGCGCCGAACGCATGGATCGCAGTGGTTCGATTTCATTCCAAGACATCTTTCCTTGGCGGTGGTAACCTACAATTCGTCTCCCCTATCATCCTTAAACTTCCGTCAATTTCAGCAAATTACTAGGTCTTTCATTTAACGACCTCCGTTTCCGTTAATCAAGTTAAGTTTTCTTTGTAGCTCATTATTATTACTTCGCATTTTTTATTGCTGACAACAATATTTGCTTGGAATAAAGAACAAGTTATTTTGTCGTATGAAATAACTGTTCGACTTGTTTTTAAAATACGATACAAAAGATCTCTAAATGTGTAGTAAATGAAACGAAATAAAATGTTCTAGTCATTTTTGTGATAGCTATACAGTCATGAAATGCGTGTATTTTGAACAGAAAGTTAACTCCAGAATATTGGCAATGAGGTTTCCAAAAGTACTTATTAATGGCAAAAATAATTGAAAGGTAACTGCCCAGTGACGTACATCTGTTCTCTAACCTTCTGTGCTTTTCATTAACAGGAAGGAACAATATTTTATACAAAGTATAAAATAGCTGTGCAGATGGTTTTAGCATATTGCCGTTTCTCATTCTCTAGTAAAGCACTCCAGGCACTAGCACAAGGACCGGTTTGTGCAGTTATGATAGCTGCCGGCAGGAGACAGCACGGATATTACGTATAACATAACAATAAAAGTTACAATTCAACCTATCACCATGTCAAAATTGAAATCTCTGAACCTTCGCTTATACTTACACGCCACACAAAGTACTTGTTTGTTCCGAAACTTTCAATAGAATGGGAGCAATGTTCTAGTCGCATCATCCTAGAACCCTATGCAGCCAATTTTCACCGCGAAGAGTACAATCTGGAATATAAATTATATAAACAGTACTAAAACAAAGGAGAATAAAGGAAGAAAGATTAGTATTTAATGTCCAGTCGACTAAGCGATCATTAGAGATGGAGCACAAGTTCCAATTGTGGAAGGTTGGAGAGTCAAACAAACACGATTTATCTCCAGTGATTAAAAGCCAAATGTTAGAGATGGAGTACAAGCTCAAAATGGGGAATAAAATCGGCCATTAAGGCACCATCACAGCATTCGCTTTAAGTAATTGAAAGAAACTACAGAAGAGTTAAATACCAATGATCAGACGTGAATGTGCAGTCTGATCCTCGTGATTAAGATTCAAATGTCTTAATCTGCGCCGTTTTATTCTTTGTGTCAAAGATGAAGGCTTAAGAAACATGTCACCCATAACCTTGAGATGTCCATAAAATACTCGCTTCTGAAAATTGTTGATAAGGGTCGATCATATGTGGAATACTTAAGGAGGACTGATACGCAAATATTATTTAAATTATTAATAAATAAGATAAAATGGAATACGTTAGAAGATAAAGTGTGGTCGCTTGATTAATGTGTAATCTCAAGGAGCAGGAGGAAGATTTTATATATTTACTTATTACATTGCAGCCTGTTAACTATAATTTGAACACAGGCTTTATTCATTCTTTCACCAATTATTACTATTATGCGCATTCTTTTCCTATACGTCGGAAACTAATTACATACTATACATTATTACTTCTAATACAATACTATTTCCCATTACTGTTACTATTTCTACCATTTATAAAAACTACACCTAATTCCAGAACTAAGTATGTCTACCACTATTATAATAAGGTCAGTTCTCGTGTGCCACATTTGCACATTTGCAATGCACACCATCGCTCCTCGATCCGTAGGCATAGCCTGCCGATTGGTTGGGCGCAGCGGAGTGCGTTGTGTTGGGACCCGCCTCTTCCGTTGTCTGTCGGCTCGTTGGTCTCGGGGAAGAACACCTCTGTTCCGAGTGGACATCGTTCCCGCAGGTGAGGAGCGCAGCCACACGCCGGCCCACGTCCCCACAGTTCGAGTTCCTTGGGTGGCGAGACACAGCGTTTCCACTCTGGGAATTTTGCGATCGCTGGTGCCTGCGAGGTTCTCTGTTCGTCTGCCGCAAGTTTTAGCCTCAGCTGTATTCGTTTCGTAGATTCTCGATCTTTTGTCACAACCTCGCGTAGTGCAGTGGACAGAGGTTGACGCTCTACAAAAAAATGGTTCAAATGGCTCTGAGCACTATGGGACTTAACATCTATGG
Source organism: Schistocerca nitens (assembly GCF_023898315.1). Taxonomy (NCBI): domain Eukaryota; kingdom Metazoa; phylum Arthropoda; class Insecta; order Orthoptera; family Acrididae; genus Schistocerca; species Schistocerca nitens. Next base: position 924,240,270 of record NC_064616.1, read on the forward strand.
TCATCAGTCCCCTAGAACTTAGAACTGCTTAAACCTAACTAACCTAAGGAAATCACACAACACCCAGTCATCACGAGGCAGAGAAAATCCCTGAGCCCGCCAGGAATCGAACCCGGGAACCCGGGCGTGGGAAGCGAGAACGCTACCGCACGACCACGAGCTGCGGACTGACGCTCTACCCAAGACTTTCTTGAAGTAGCGTCGGCAGTATTTTCCAGGATTTGCCGTTCTGTCTCGCTGCGTAGTATCTCCTAGACATTGGATCTTTCGTGCCGATTCAGTTGGTACCGGTCACTGTCAGCGACATCGGCATAAAACGGACATCTTCAGATTATATGTTCTAGCTTGCCATCTTCACCGCAGGCATATTCGGAGGTTTGTGTTCGACCAGTTTAATGCCACTAAGGGCGTAAGGCCCGTGGCCCCTCAAGAAGTGTGTCAGACCACTTGAGGAATTCAGCTCGTCGATTTCCAGTGTCTGTTTTATATATGGTAGAAAACCGTATGTGCAGCTCGCTGTCTGGACATCGTCTGATCGTTTCTGTCACAGGTGAAGGGTCTGATTGTGAATGTACTGCTTGCTTGAGGCCAGTATTCCTGCTAAATTCAGCTCTTCATGTTATTGTTCTTTCTTCAACCAATAAAACGCGGATTTTTTTTTTTTTTTTTTTTTTTTTTTTTTGTATCTAGAGATCGAGTATACATATTCCAAGTGTTACCTGCAAAGCTTCAACTGGCACAGTACAAAAAGATTTCGTCAAACGAAGAGGCAATCTGCTTTGCACCCTTTAATTATCCGTGCTTGTGTTATGAGCGGAAAACTGAGGGCCCAAACACTCACACAGTATCCCATAATCACAGTTAGGGTCGTGTTATGATATATTCTTAGTGTCTGCATTGGTGGTTTACAATCGTAAATGGTAGACCAATAATTTGTTCATCTTGTTCCTGCCTCTCTTCTTCATTTTTTCAGTATGTGCACTATAATTTTGTAGCTCAGCCTAGAAGGCGCCTAGGTATCTGGTACCGGACTTTTTCTTAATGGAACTGTGGCTTAATTTTGTGATTGAGTCTCTTAAAAGGTGTCTTTCACAAGGATCATCAGGGTGTCGGCATGGGCAACTACTTGTACTGCCGCTTTGTTATCCTGCAGCTTTCCTAATACCGAGTTGAGTAACAGATCCCAGGAGGAGGACCACTTATGGATCCCTGTGGGCTGTTGTATAACGCTCGTGTACACTCCACGTCCCTCAGGTGGTCGAAAAGTGGATCACCATAAGTGATCGAAAGCCCCGGCGGTACGCATCATTATGGCTACAACATATTTATGCATAACGTTGTTTACTAGTTTTATCGGCTCATTCACAGTGTCTTCGGAGTATGGCGAGAAATTATACTACATAATGGAAAAAAATGTATTTATGTTTTAGCTTTTACTCCGCGTCCTGCTAGTTACATAATAATGAGCAATTACTTGCCCTTAATTTCGCAGTTCTTTTACTTTAATTCTGGAGATACAGTTCCCTCCTGCTCCCGGAATATTCCGTTACCGCAAGAGATCGAATTCATGTGCACCATCTTCCTGCAAATCGTGTAAACGGAGTTACCTGTGTATTTATGTTTGAACACAAAATTTATCGTGTTTCTGAGGAGGAGGATGGGGAAACAACACAGCTTTAGTCTAATCGAGTGTGGGGAAGTCCCCTCAAAACTATATGAGGATGACTGATTTATAAGACCAATTATCATTAAAACTATTCCGCCTATCCCGTCGGTTTGAGGTTCTCCTTCTTGCCTCGAAAGCTAACGAACTATGGGTTAAGATGTTCGAGGACATCAGGATGAGAAGAATTGGATAAAGATAAAGAAGAATAGAACAGATTCAAAATCTTTCACAGGAGCCGTATGCTCCAGCAGGGGAGATAGGTGTCTCGGGGATGTACCCCTTTATGTACTGCACAGTGGCTTGTGGAGGAGTACCTGCGCTCTCCACCACTACCGCCCATTGTAAGGCAACTCCGTCGCTGGCTGCACCGCCTATTTATAACGAGTGGGAAAAGTATAGTGGGTGGGGGAATCGCGGTTGTCACTAGCCGTGCCACCTCGCATGAGCAAAACGCGATCGATGTTAGTCTCGCGTGCGCGGCAACAAAGGGCAGTGCGTGTGGGCGCGCGGCACTGACAGCCGAGCACACCGCGGCCAGACACTGCCCTTCCCTTCCCTTCCCTCCGCTTCAAAATTGTCCTGCTCGCCCTCATCAAATTAGGAGCTCACGCCTCTCACCTTTCCCTCACTGCCCTCGGCTAAAAAATCAGCCACTGGTGACTATAAGCTTGTGCAATATTCATAAAATAATGTAGATCATAAGATGAAGTAAGTTTTTATCCAGTGAAAACAAATACTTTGTATTTATCGGCAGACTGTGCACTATGGAGGTCCTTGTTTTTAATTGGCTCTTGCTATTACAGGAGATTGTACTGGTCAAAATTAAAAAAAAAACTCCTGTAACCATACGCCCAGAAACAAGAGTCAAATATTTGTAGAGATATGGGCTATTCTGTCCCACGACAGCTATCTTTCTGTTTACATTATAGGAAGTAGTCAGTGTGGTTGCCATTCATTTCTACAAATCTTTCCGCCCTCCTCAAACAATCATGAATTCGTGCGGACACACTTGGCTGCCCTCGGATTTGGTCACATGCATGGAACATATGTTCCTGAATAGCATGCACGTAGTTGATACGTATAGATTACACCAAGGCCTTTGAATATCTCAGATTCATAAATCTAATTAAGGTCAAATGAAACTGGAGACTTTACTATTGAACGTACTTGACCAATTCATTGTCCATTAAACGCTTGTGAAATACATTCGTACGAGGCGCCGGTGGCTTTTTACGAAAAAAATTGTGATCATGAAAAAATTGTGATAACAACTGTCTATAGAATAGTGTATGACATAGACCTGTAAAACAACGGTAGGCTACCGTAGTAATCGTAGACTACGGTAGTTTTCGTTGTTGCTAAGGTCAGTTAAGATCTTAAGTGCGTTACCTGTCCGCTAGGTGTGTTTTACACCTACCGAGCGTTGTCGTATTTTGATATCTTCGTGCGCTTATGCCATCAGTGAGTTACTACATTCGCCTAGAAACCGGAAATGGCGAACGGTCTAGAAACTTCGTGAGGGTATTGAAAGGGCCACGTAGCCTACGGTACATTTTTATTTTGCTCTGTTATCCTCCTGCCTCCACAATTGACACTGTTTACATCAAAATTGAAACTGTCAATTTTTCATTCAGGTTTTATTCTAAAATTGTTGATTTGCAATGTAAAACAGAGAGAGAAATTAAAAAATGAACAGATTTATTATGTAGCGCTAGAAAACGCAATTCCTTAAATAAAGTTAACGCTAAGAAAAAGCAAAACAAAAACGTATCAAACATTGCTTCAATATTTCATCGACCTTATATAACACATGTTTCTGTTATTCACAAACCTCTTTCGCATTTATCAATAATAATAGGTACCTATTGTCTTTGATCATGATGAAGAACGTTCCGTTGAGTACAAAGTAACAACAATACTTATATAATTTTTTTATATTTGTGTATGTAAACTCTACTTGCATCAAAAATAATTGCTTTGCTTGCATAAACGCGCAGAAGGTAAGCGATCAACTAACTTTTATTACTTATAAAATGCAGTTTCTATTTTGTAACGATATAAAATACGCAATGGATGAACGACGTGCGGTTCTTATTATGTGGGAAGGAAAAGGAAGTCGTACCAAAACTACCGAACCGTAGTTTTGGCAGAGTGCACCTCTAATATGGCCCTGTGAGTTTTCCACCAGCAACATTCCACAGACAGATACTAAAACGAATCTGATGCCTCGCTGTCATTATTGTTCGAGGATTTGCATCCTCCCACACGTGGTTAGAACGGTACCGTATTGTCCCATTCCGTAAATAAAATTCAAGCTGTGAGCTGCGAATTTTTATCGCTACGATTTAGAATACATTGGCAGAACTGTAATCTGGCGTGGTGGTCTTGCGACCTGACAGCCTGACCAAGGATAAAGTAACTGCTCGTCAGAACTGGTCACGCAAGAGCGTGGCTTACATCTTCAACAGCTGCAATTCTCTGCACACTTGTTGCACAATCATCATGGTCGGCAGCTCGTGGACTAGTGGCTAGCGTTGCTGCCTCTGGATCATGGGGTCCCGGGCTCGATTCCAGGTCGGGTTGGGGATTTTCTCTGCCCGGGGACTCGGTGTTTGTGTTATCCTCATCATTTCATCATCATCACCATCATCATTCGTCATTCTTGACAGTGGATAGATTGGACTGTGTAAGAAATTTAGTCTTTGTACGGGCGCTGATGACCGCACAGTTGAGCGCCCCACGAACCGAACATCATCATCATCATCATCACAATCATCATCTACTCGCCGCAACACTCCCTCCTTCATATACGGCGTGAGTCGTGTGCGAGGTCTACTGCAATCCTTGTCCTTCATGTGAATGGTCGCAATTATGCAAGTCGCCGGAACAATCTGTTGAATATTTTTTCAGGTATAGTGCTGTCCAATGAAGATGTCGTTCGGTGTCCACGATACGTATCCATCGATTAACATCAGTGGCTACGCCAAAGAAATACCATACACTATCTCACCGGAAGTATTTGTAGACCAATTAGAGGACATTAATGTGGGGTGTGTTCACCTTCACCTTTATGATGGCTTGAATTCTGCCGGAGACACTTTCAATGAGACGTATGAATGTCTGTGGAGGCATGGCAGTCCATTCTTCCTCAAGAGAGGAAATGCGAGAAAGTAGTGATATTGGACGCTTGGGGTCTGGAGCGATGCCGACGTTCTAAATCATCCCAGAGGTGATACACTGGGCTCATGTCGGGGATAAGGGCAGACTAGTCATTTCAGGAATGTTGTCCACAGAGCATCCTCGTAGATGCTGCTTTATGATAGGGTGCATTGTCATGCTGATACAATCAGTCACCGTCTTCGAACTGTTCCTCTACTGTACGCAGTACGCAGTGCTATAAAATGTGTTCATATCCTTCGGAATTTAGTGTTTTCGCAAGCCTCACAAGGCGACCCCACTCTAATAATGAAGAACATAGCCATAACGAACACCACCTCCTCTGTATTCCACTGTTGTCACTATCCGTGATGGCAGGTAATTTTTCCCAGGCATTCGCCAAACGGAAATACTTCCATAGGAGTGCCATAGGGGGAGGGCGCAAATCACTCGAAATCACTCGTTTCCAATAATCCAATCTCCGCGATGCTCAGCTCTCTCTGTCCTTCATTACATGAAGGGTAACTGGTCTTGGTTTCGCAGTGGTTGTCCCTTCACGTTTCCCCTTTAAAACCAGCAACTGTCGGCAACAATCGACTTGGTCTGCTTTAGATGTGTTGAAATGTCCCTGAGGGATTTGTTACTTACGTGACATCCAGTGACTAGTGCATGTCCGAGGTCACTGAACTCTCATGACGGACCTATTCTGCACCTACTGCTTCTCTACCGGCGGCATAATACTCCCTGTCTTCTATTATACTGGCGGATCCACCTCTCATCACTTCTAGTGGTCAATTCCGCATTACGCAGAGGTGTCTGGATACTACTGATCATAAAGTGTGTTTCTAATTTCCCTTGTGGGACAGCAGGACCCCATTATGATGGTCACACTCCGCGGGACCACATATCTTTTTCTGATGCTAACACAACTTCAAAACGATGCATACATACTGACTAATGTGGGAGAATGTAGGAGCAATTTGTAAGTGCTATGTCTGACAACAGCAGCACAGTCAGAGAACTATGTACAGAGCCAAACACGAGCCATGATAAACGAGGACAAGCAGACAGTCTGAATCACAAAACACGCACTAACCGTTCTCCACAGAAGCGAAGTGGCCCATATTTCAAATAGTATTTGTTTCCAGACACATGTTTATGGAACTATTTTCCTAGTTTCGACCAGTAGTATGGGTATGGTACGCGTTTTAAAATACCATGTATATTTTATGAATAAAAGACACTCAACATTGTGTATTTCTGTTTTCTACTGACCTCTGCGTGTTTAAGTGCGAAAACTACATCTTCAGAGTTCATAACTTTAATTGAAGGTTTTCTTCATGGCATAATGAAGCAGTCACCCTCAACGGAGGTTATATTGCTAAACAAATGGAAAGACATATGGGCCTTGGCGGAAAACCCGCTGCAGAGATATTGAATACTTGAAATTTGCAGAAATCTGCTTCGTGGTTTACCAATAGTGAATTTTCTCCATGTTATTTCATCTTTATCACTCACGTATCACCACAATAAACTGATGCAAAAACAATTGTTACATTGGCTGTAAAGTTGCAAATATATTCACTTATAATAATTCTATAAACGTACACGATCTTGTGGTAACACAATTGGTATAACAGACTCTACACTTTTCATAAGTAATTATTTTTCATCATCAAAGAAATGAAGTAAGGAAGGTCTATTATGTAACTTCTTTTACAAAAATTTCGACAAATTTATTTTAAAAGGAAGGGAAGAAGATAAAGAAAACATGAAATACGTACTAAGATGATGGGATTTCTTTAGGCTAAGTTTCTTAAAAGTATTGACAATTCCAGTGTATTCAATACATGTCTTTTCATTTATCGTGTGATTTGAGAGTGTAATTTCGTTTCCGAAGAGACTACGACCCAGTTTCTTTGATCTGTTCAGACTCATACACTATAAAAGATGCGTATCTGACCGACCTGCTGAAGTGACGGGTTAGATCGATGATTCATTGGTTGGACGACAGGCACGGTATCCATAAGGAATGACGAGTATGATTTATCGTGTCGACGATTAGAGACGGAACACGAGCTCGAATCGGGCAAGAATAAGTCTGGAAATCGTCTGTTGCTACGTTTGTAGTTCTACGTAGGGACTCCAATAAGTTAGTTACACATGTCATTCAACGTAAGACCCGTGGGCAACAAGAGTACGAATTGTCAGGGCTACTGCTGACAAAGTTCTGTTGCTCTACGGATAACAAAAGCATCACTGCGTGTGACTGAAATGGCGCGGCAACAGGAAACGTACTCAAAAGTTGAGGTACGCGAGACAGTATGAGTCTTGCTGCAAATATGTTGAAATTTCGCACAAATTCACCGTGAAATTCTGGCAATATATGAGTCAAATGCAATATCACGCCAAATCATAGTGAAATGGTGTTCACATGTTGGCCGAGACCGCAGAGACGTGGCTGACGTTGACCGGGAACTCCTGATCGTTCACCAAGCGATTTCCGTATTTTCGACAAGCCGAAACAACATCTGAGGGTGTAAGAAACCTTCCGACGATGACGACGCTCACACAGCTGTTGTCTAATAGCCCCGAGACCAAGGAGCGGATGTCTACGGTCGAGTAGTTGTACAATTAATAGAACGTTCCGACCATTGTTTGCAGAGACTTAGTGACTATGTTAAAAAATAGCATCCAACAAAAGTTACGTAGGATGCAATAATAATGTGAAGCTTACTCTTTCACTTCCTCTCGTACTAGCTGTCTTGTTCCACAAGATTTTTAGCACGTAGGTGACCTACATTAACTATTAGGAGCGAGATCATGAATCGTCACGTTACCAAACGTGTTTGCCTTACTATTAAAGTTTCTTTCTGAAAAGCTCTTAACAGGAAGCTGGGAAAATTTCATCAAGTAAAAGTTTTCGCTTTTGTTTATTATAATTGTGTAATTTTTATTTATTTAGAAACAAAGGAATAATGTCTGGGTGCTGAATTTAATCGAAAGCGTCCGAATGCTGTAAAAGTAGTAAGTATAAAACTGTCCGCCTGAGCAGAGTTAATAAGGAAGATAAGGGTATATCACCTCCGCCGACAATGAGGTCACTAGAGACGTACCACAAGCTTAGGGCAAGGATAAGGGATGAAAATTGTTTGTCAGTTTCTGAAAGAAACCATCCTTGGATTCTCTGTTCGCAACACAACGTTAACCTGTGTGGTTGGAGGGATTAAAACCCTGCTCCTCCCGAATGTTAGCCCCTTATCTTAACCACTGCGCCCCTTGGCTCGGTGTATGGGAACAGCACAGTCTCATAAGGACGACTGAGGAGCTACTTCCGTCAGACACAGCGGCTCAAACCGAAGTTGACGGTCTAGAGACTAATTTACTGAAGAACTCACCACCCTACACATCATTCATCACAGAAAAACGCACAGGACGATCCAGTAGCATGTCTGTTGCCCGTTGTGCGATGAATTTCATTCTACAAGCTGATTCAGAATGAGCTATCCAATTTCACGAAATTATATCTCCTACACACCATGAAAGAAATTTGTGGTAAATTTCAGTTTACGCACAGTAATGCACAGTTTTCAAAATAATATCTAATTTCACAAGGCTGTACCTTTTGCCTGCACACACAGACATACTTTTTACAATTAGTTTGGGTTTAAAGTTTTCATTTACATTTCAAATAATGTTCAATGAGCACTCTACCGCCCGCATCTCGTAGTCGTGCGGTAGCGTTCTCGCTTCCCACGCCCGGGTTCCCGGATTCGATTCCCGGCGGGGTCAGGGATTTTCTCTGCCTCGTGATGGCTGGGTGTTGTGTGCTGTCCTTAGGTTAGTTAGGTTTAAGTAGTTCTAAGTTCTAGGGGACTTATGACCACAGCAGTTGAGTCCCATAGTGCTCAGAGCCATTTTTTTGAGAACTCTACCGAACTCTTCACAAACATCCATACTTGTCTGGAGTTACGGCGTACACAGCTATTGCTATATAGTGTCGCAGTCCACCCAGAGTTGTTGGCAGGTGAGGTACATAACGAAGGTTTTATCAGAACCTCGCACAAAAGAACAAAGAATAACATATCGTGAAATCGGGTGACCTTCGAGGCGTATCGTGCAACGCGGCAGCTGCTCTGTATGAGGTGCAGCGCCGATGAAAATCACGTCATATAATTGCAACTGAATTGCGTCTCTTGAAACTGAGAACATAAAACGTATTCCGTTTCTGTATTATCCCCGTTGTGATTCCACGCATATTGGGCAATGAGCAAACGGCCGAGCGAGCTACGGAAGTCACTACCGGCAACTTACAACTGGCACCAACGAAAACTTACAGCTTCGATGCGTAAGTTCAAATTCATCCCAAGGTTCCACCCTCATTTATGCAGACGAACTACACTGACGACCAAAAACATTATGACCACCTGCTTAATAGCTTGCTTGTCCGTCTTTGGAACGAAATACATCACTGATTCTACGTATCAGGGATCTGACAGTTTGTTGGTAGGTTTGTCGAGATATGTACAAGGGTTGACTGAAAAGTAATGCCTCCACCTTTGTAACTGTTCAACAGCTGGCAGCATTGGTATGCGGAAGGTACTGGATTGTTCCGTAGCCTCTTCTCTACAGCTCCAGTTGGCTGGAAGCCTTAGCATTGAATGGTTGTGTTGTTAAAGGGTGAAGTATGGAACTCTGCGCAGACGGTCGGTCAATGCTATTTAAGCAACGTGCAGTCATTGAATTCACAGTTCTCAATTTCAAAATAATATCTAATTTTACAAGGCTGTACCTTTTGCCTGCACACACGGACATACTTTTTGCAATTAGTTTGGGTTTGAAGTTTTCATTTGCATTTCAAATATGTTCAGTGAAGATGTCACCCCAATGGAGATTCATCAGAGAATGAAAGCAGTTTATGGTGTTTGTGCTGATGTGAGTACCGTGCGTCTTCATTATCGTAACGCGAGAGGAATTCCTGGCAACTTTCAAGTCTGTGCGCTTTCATTTCAGGAGTCAGCATCCGGGGTACCCATCGTGCACAGATCTTCCGGTAACCAAGCAAAGCATTAATGGGACCCACATGTTATTATGAAATGCTGACTCTGCTTGCAGTTTCTCTCTGGGTGATACGACGATCTTCCTGAATAAATCTGTCAACATTTTGCTTCTGAAACTCGGTGGTTGCTCTCACAGGACGTCCAACTCTTTGTTTGTCACGCAGGTCAGATATTCCCTCCTCAACATCTTTAAACCTACTCGCCCAACGACGCACAGTACTCAAATCAACACAATCACCATAAACTACTTTCATTCTCTGATGAATCTTCTTGGGGGTGACACCTTCTGCTGTCAAGAATCAGTGACTGCACCTTGCTTAAATTGCATTGACCGACAGTCTGCGCAGGGTTCCATACTTTACACTTAACAACACAACTGTTCAATCATAAGGCTTCCCGCCAACTGGAGCTGTATAGAAGAGGCTACGGAACAAGCCAGTACCTGATGCATACCAATGCTGCCAACTATTGAAGAGTTACGAAGGTGGAGGCATTACTTTCCAGTCAATCCTTTGTAGCATTAGAAGTCTACGAACAGGTCAAATAATTCTTGTAAATAACGGGCCGCTGATTCATGTACGCGGTGCTGGCGCCCGATAGCCACCCAGATGAGTTCCATAGGATTTACATCGGGCGAATTTGGTCGCTGAGATATCAAGAAGTGTTCATTATAATGCTCCTCAAAGCACCGTAGCCCGGTTCTGGCTCAGAGACATGGACAATCATACTGCTGAGAGATGACTTCGCCGTCGGGGAAGACATCAAGCATGCAGGTGGTTCGCAGGTGTCAGCGTGTCTTGGCTTACTACCACAGCTTCCATACGTGCGCAGGAAAATGTTTCCCACAGCATAATACTCTTCCCACCAGCCTGCGTCCGTGGCGCGCTGCACGTTTCGAGCCGCCGTTCACCTCGATGACGGCGTTTGTGGGGACAACCATCCACCTAGTGTAGCCAAAATGTGATTCACCAGAAGAGCCGACACGTTTCAGTTGATCGACGGTCGAATTCGTGCCTAATGCAATCGTAATTGACGATGTCGTTGGATCAACATGTGAACACGTAACGGTGGTTTGCTGCGGAGCTCCAGGTTCAACAAAGTACAGTGAACGTTGCGCTCCAAAACACTTGTGCGTCCACCAGCATTGTGCTCTTTCAGTAGAGATGCCACAGATCACCATCTAGCCTACTTTACATAGCAGAAAAGCCTCCGAACTCGAAGTTATGTGAAGAATCGTCAACGTCCAACCATTTAGTGTGTGGTGGTAGTTTCACTGTCCTATCTCTTTCCACCTGTATTGGAAATGGCTATGTCAAAGCTGAGCTGGGAAGGTAAGGGAATTAGAATTAATGGAAGAAGGCTTACCAACTTGAGATTTGCTGATGATATTGCCTTACTGGCCAAAGACTTCGCAGAGCTCCAAAACTTAGTTACAGATCTTGCATCGGAATGTCAGCTGGTTGGCTTGAACATGAACCTTTCCAAAACAAAAGTAATATCCAACAAATGGGTCCCAGCTGGAGATGTGAAAGTCAAGGACAGTCTACTAGAAGAGGTCAGAGAATATGTCTACCTTGGCCAGATTATAAATATGAAGGGAGACATAAGGCCAGAAATCTATCGACGCATCAAGCTTGGCAGGCAAGCATTTGGGAAGAATTCAAAAGTATTCAGACCAAAAATGCCAGTAAATCTGAAGAAAGCAGTATTTGAACAATGCATTCTTCCTGTGATGACGTATGGCTGCGAGACATGGACACTGAACTCATTTACAAAAGGGAAACTTAGGACAGCACAGAGAGCCATGGAGAGATCAATGCTGGGCTATACAAGAAAGGACAGGAAGAGGGCAGATGACATCCGGTCTGTGACGAAGGTTAATGACATCTTAGAGAGAGTAGGTTCCTTGAAATGGCAGTGGGCTGGCCACGTCGCAAGAAGAAAAGACGACAGATGGACGAAGATAGTACTGGAGTGGAGTCCGAGAGAGCACCGAAGGCCTAGAGGAAGGCCACCAGACAGATGGGACAAAGACATCAAGAAGATCGCTGGTAACACCTGGCAGAGAACTGCCCAAGGCCGTCCCACTTGGAGAAGACTTCTGAAAGCCTACCTGAATCCACGACTCGAAGAGGCCACATCATCTAATGATTGAATTGGCTGATGATGATGATGATGATGATGATCTCTTTCCGCAGACGCTCACGACAGCAGCACGTGAACATTCGACCACGGAAAAATTACTGTAGTAGTTAATGTTAGAGCTGCACCATTTTTAGACTGAAGTCAGCTGATAGGTATAACTGCTTAAAGGAAGTCTCTCTAACTAAGAGCTCACCTTCAGTGAGAAGGAATTAGCATATTCATCAAAATATAAGAGGCATTATAGAAAATGTTAGTGAACTACTTATAGATGTTGACTCTGAAATTATTGGTATACCAGAGCACCACTTAAATAATTTGACAATTAAGAGGCTTCCTTTACCAGGATACAGATTAGCTGGCTGTATTTCAAGGAGTTCCTTGGGAGGTGGGGGAGTGGTTATGCACGTAAAAAACAGTATTCCATTAGTCCGTAGACGTATCACGGCACTGCACTGAACATGTATTTGAATCTTGTACAGGTGCAGTTGAATTTAGTGAAACTAAACTTCTAATTGTTGTTGTTTATAGCTCCCCTAACTCTGACTTCAGAGCATTTCTGTTCAAGCTGTAGAGGGCTCAAGCTTCATTTTGAAGGAAGTAACAGAAATTAGTTATATGTGGTGACTTCAATACAAATTTTTTATATAATGGTGCAAGAAAAAGGAAGTTGGTAGATCTCAGAAATTCGTATGATCTGATGCAGACAGTGTTTTTTTTCCAACTAGGGTGCAGGGGAACAGTAGTACAGCCATAGACAATATTTTTATTCATTCTTCATTACTAGATGAGCATTCTGTTAGTAAATGGATGAATGGCCTTTCAGACCATGATACACAAATTTTAACACAAAAGGCTTTTGTATTCAAACAAATGTCATATTTAACTACAAACTATGTAGGAATGTTAATCCAGCTGCAATAGAGTGTTTTTTAAACGTTGTCAAGGAACAAGAGTGGCAGGATGTTTACAGTGCCGATAAAATAGATGATAAAGATAATGCTTTCCTTAACACATTTCTCATGTTCTTTGAGTGTTGCTTTCCACTAAAACGTTCTAAACGGGGTACTAGCAGTAATAGGCAACTCGGGTGGCTGACTACTGGGATAAGGATATCATGTGGAACAAAGAGGGAATTACATCAAAATGTTAGAAGTAGTCACAAACAAGCTACAGTAGCCCATTACAAATAGTATTGTAAGGTGCTTGAAAATGTTATTAGGAAGGCAAAGAGTATATGGTATGCAAATACAGTAGCTAATGCACGGGATAAAATTAGAACCATATGGTCAGTTGTGAAGGAAGTGTCTGGTGAGCAGCACAAGGTCGACGATATAAAGTCAGTTCCCAGTAAAAATATTTCTGTTGCTGATAAATCAGATATATATACAGTATTTAACTATCATTTACTGAGCATTTCTGGTGAATTAAATAAAAATTTAGTTTCTACAGGGAATCATATAACTTTCGTGGCAAATGCCTTTCCGAGATTGATGTCTGAAATACGCCTCTTTGATACAGACAAGAAGGAGACTGAGTCAATAATTTAATCAGTGAAGACTAGGGACTCTCATGGTTATGATGGAGTGCGTAGCAGAATATTAAAGTACTGTGCTGCATATGTTAGCTGCATATGTATTTAGCCATATTTGTAATTTTTCCTTTAGGAATGGTCAGTTTCCTGAGCGATTTAAGTACTCAGTAGTAAAGCCGCTTTATAAAAAGAGATAAAAGGCTAATGTAGATAATTTCAGACCTATTTCTATGCCATCAGTCTTTGCTAAAGTTACTGAAAAGGCTGTATATGTAAGTATAATTGATCATTTTATATCACACGATTTGCTATCAAATGTACAGTTCGGCTTTAGAAGTCATTTAACAACTGAAAGTGATATATTCTCTTTTCTCTGTGAGGTATTGGATGGCTTAAACAAGTAGTTTCGAACGCTAGGCACATTTTTTGATTTAACTAAGGCATTTGATTGTGTTGATCACAAAATTTTGCTCCATTAGTTGGACCATTACGGAATACGGGGAGTAGCTCACAATTGGTTCACCTCTTACATCAGCAACAGACAGCAAAACGTCATTATTCACAGTTTTCAGAATTGCTGCGATGTGGGGTCTGAGTGGGGTACAGTGACGTGGGGAGTGCCACAGGGATCAGTGTTGGGGCCACTCCTGTAACTTATTTGTATAAATGATAAGCCCTCTAGTATTACAGGTAACTCTAAAATATTTCTGTTTGACGATGACACTAGCTTGGTAGTAAAGGATGTCGTGTGCAACATTGGGTCGGTTTCAAATGGTGCAATTCATGACCTAAGTTCATGGCTTGTAGAAAATAAACTAACGCTTAATCACAGTAAGACTGAGTTTTTACGGTTTCTAACACACATTTCAACAAAACATGACTTTTAACATCACAGAATGGGCATATGATTAGTGAAGCTGAACAGTTCAATTTTCTAGGTGTTCAGATACGTAGTAAGCTGTCGCGGAAAGCCCACGTTCATGATCTTGTTCAATGACTTAATGCTGCCGTCTTTACTATTCGAACGGTATCTGAAGTGAGTGATCGTTCGACACGAAAATTAGGCTACATTGTTCATTTTCATTCGCTTTATTATATTTTGGGGTAACTTCAACTTTTGTGGTCCTGTCTTCCTCAGTTGCGTGTAATATTACGGTATATTGATAATTTTTACTTATGGACCGTCTGACAGCAACTGAAAAAACACAATTTTAGTGCCATACGCGTTTCGCCTTTATTTTCTGCAAGGCATCATATTACATTTGACAGTCGGCAACAGAAACCAAAACATTGCATTAAAACAAGCGTTCAGTGCGTAGTGCTGTGGAATGTGGAAAAAACCGCAAATTGGCGTTCGTAAGAAGAAGAACAACACCAAAAATGCAACAGGAGCGTAATATGTAAGAAACTGTCCACGCAACCTGTAAGTACAGTTCAAAACATTACTACTTAATAGGAAATACCAACCACCAGAACTGTTTATAACCTATAGGCACAGTGACAAAAATGTAAATAAAATAGCTCGTATGTACATATTCCAGGCCACTGATGATGCCTTGCAGAAAATAAAGGCGAAACGCGTATGGCACTAAAATTGTGTTTTATTCAGTTGCTGTCAGACGGTCCATAAGTAAAAATTATCAATATACCGTTTGGGGTAACTCTTCCCATTCTAAAATGGTATTTTTGGCTCAGAAACGGGCGGTTCGTGCAATAAGTGGTGTAAGTTCACGAACCTCTTGTCGACCGCTGTTCACAAGTCTGGGTATTTTGACATTGGCCTCTAGATATATATATTCCCTACAGTCATTTCTTGTTTACAATATTAACTTATTCCCAAGAATAAGCAGCTTTCATGCAGTTAATAATCGACAGAAATCAAAGCTGCATTTGGATCGGAGTTCCTTAACTCTAGTGCAGAAAGGTGTGCAGTATAATGCTGCATCCATTTTCAATAAGCTACCACTCGATTTCAAAAACCTCTGCAGTAATTCACGCGCTTTCGAATCGAAACTGAAGAGCTTCCTCATGGGTCACTCCTTCTATTCTGTCGAGGAGTTCCTTGAAAAATTAAGCTGATTCTTGTTGTATTATTGACTGCGTCTACTTAAACTCATGGAATGACTTTTTTCGGGTTCATAAAAATTTACTTTTATCTGTTATTACTTTTATGTTGTAATTTCATGTACTGACACGTTCCATGACCTTGGAGATTTGCTCCTCAAGTTGGTCCTACGGAACTTGACGTGTAAATAAATAAATAAAACCAGCATCGCCGTTTTCGAGATACTCGGTCACAAACACTGCGTAATAATAAACTACCATTTGTCAAAGTCTCTTATCTCAATGTATTTCCCCATTTGCAGCCCATACTACTGCTAGGGTGATCCCCCGTCTGTGTCTGCTCCGCTTACATACTTTTGTTATCTTAACGCCAGCAGGCGGCATCCAACATCGCGTTACGCAGTGGTCATAATGTTTTGGCTTAGCAGTGTACCGTAGTCTTGCGAAATCGTATGAATAATTTTTAATAAACATCTTAAACTTCCAGACAATGTGCGCTGTTGGCCGTTATACTGGTGAAATGTCCCCTTAGAAAAATTATGAATTACTGTGCTGGTAAACCTCTTATGTTATTTGATTTACAAACAGCTGAGCAAAACTCAACGTACTTAGACAGTTTTCTCTTTACTTATTCTGATCATCACTAAACTGACACACAATATTTTAGCGCAACGCAATCTGACTTTCAATAATCCCTACAAAAGAATGGCCCTGACTAACAATAACATTTACCTTTCACGAATCACTTACCTCACAAAAATCTTCGTTACTCGAACTACTGCAATACAGGAGCGCCAATACTGTCAGCTAAATAAAAGATTCTAACTACTGAAGGCACTAACTACTGATAGGCATAGTTATCATACGAAAGATTTTGATAGAGAACAAACAAACAAACTATGTATTTGCCTTAAGTGTTCAGAAGTCATTATATATATGACATCCAGTCTTACAAATTTCCTTTTTCTGACGCACACACGTCCAGATCGTCCTCTCTCAAAACTCTGGCATCTCTCTCCCCACATCTTCCACTGCTGGTGGCTCACCTCCAACTGCCCAACGCTACGTGCTGTTCACATCCAACTGCCCAACACTGCACAAGCGAATATTCCAACAATGAGTCCAACCAGCCACAGACTGCACACAGCACAGTCAGTGATTTTCATACAGAGCGCTACGTGGCGTTACCAACATAAAAACCTAAACAGCCTACTTACATTGCGTATCAGTAACATATTGCTTATGCAGTCCGAAACATATTTTTTTTCTTGTTAATGGTTTCTAGCCTATAATAATAATAATGAAAAGAATTCTTGGTCTCCTAAACGTAAAAACTAGTTTTTTTTCATTTAATGTTCTTCCTCCATAACTCTTTACCTTCGGAGCAATGAATACTTTAGCCCAGAGTCATCCCTAGGAAGTGGAACTGGCTGACTTTCAAAGTAGGTTCGTCGGAGATGTACCGTTTGGTCCCCAGCGTAGTTGAATGTTTCGTGTCAACGAGAGGGTGGAATGGATGGCCGCCTGTCCTCCGGAGGGCGCGGTTTCTTGTAAGGGCTTACACCCTTCGCTCCCTCTCTCTTCCGGTACCTCTTCTGCCGCTCTCCGAGTGCAGAGTATCCTCGTGGGAGCAAGCGGTTTTCCCCTTCGCCGATGTCGTAGTAGGATCTGCCAGCAGAAATGCGAGGGGAACCCAGAGGTCTCTCGTGTTTTACGGCCCGGCCCAGTTCCGCTGCTTCCGGGTGCTCGCAGCCGCACATCACAAGAAGCGCCGAAACAGGAAGGGCATTCAAAGCTAGCAGAGCAAAACTTAACATTTTCTTGATAATTGTACATAAAACGCGTCTCCTTAAAAATTGTTTATCTAGGCAATGAAAACGGTAAAATATCTATTCAGAGCTTTATAAATTGTGCACTGCTTTCCTGAATACAGTCGTGAGTCAACTCTTTCCTGAGGTCGCTCATAATTCTGGACTTAAATATGGAAACATATGACGGTAGATGGCCTTATTGGTGGAAGTGCTCTACGTTATCCTATATATCTCTCTACTGCAACGAAGCCATAACAAAAATAGATTTAAAACACACAAAAGCTTTCACCATGCATTATTACGCTCTTCGTTGAACTTTGTGGTTAAGAAATAATAGTACTTCTCGAAAATAACGTCTCCATGCAGCTCCAACATACTGATAGAGGATGGCACCAGCGACTTGGGTTATTAAAATCTTTATTTTGCTTCAGTGTCCGTGACAGTTGCGATAATAGTCATTTATTTATGGTGAATAGTTTGGGTCTGTCACGTTGACTTTCAGACCGTGACCTTACTTAGACTTACGTTTACGGCCTCGGTTTAAAATTGCACGTGACTGTCCGAAACTAGTCACCTCAGAGAAATGCCTGTATCGCAACTGTGACAGATATTGAAGGAAACTAAAGATTTTAACAACACCTTTATTGAATATTTATACAGGAACACAGTTAAGACTGCATAACAGAGTTATGATGAAAATATAATTTTGGGTGTTTGGTCCCACCTAATCAGAATCCCAGGCTGACAGTCAGTACTCAACAGTCGGTCGAATGAAATATACAGGCTAATGGTACTTCTTTCATGGATGAATTAACAGCCATAGCAATAAAATATCAAGGAGAATTGGGTTCGGAGCCACCTCAAATGAAACGACCACAGATGGGATGTCCGCCTGAGATTCAATGGAAGATTCTTAATACCTTATACGGAGGATTCCCGACAATCGTTTTTCTCGCCCAGCATCCGCTAATGGGACAAAAATGGAGAAATGTCGTGACACCCGGTGTTTCCTCCTCCACACACCGTAAGGTGGCTTGTTGAGTACAGACCTATCTGTGGGTATGCTACATGCAACGTATCACGCACATTTATTGTTTAATTTTTATTGTTCGTTTACACGAATTGCCAATCAATCAGTGAAAACAGCCAAGTAAGAACTACAAATTATCGTGATGGTAAAATCGGAGAATTTAGAGCTCGTAAAGAGGCTTACCACAATCTTTCTTCTGCACAGCAGTCGGTAATGGAACAGGAAAATGACTTTTTTTCCCTCCTAGGGTAGCTCTTAGTTCTATATTCCGTTGCCAAATTTATTTCCCATTTCATCTATCTTTGTATATGTGAAGGGAATTTTCGAGTGTTCCTATAAGCTCTCATAAGCTAGGATGGTAGAGTGGAATAACTGCACAGCTTGTAGGGGCTGTAACAGTACATGCTCTAGATCAAGGCTTGCCAGAAAACATGCTCCGCACGCAAACAGTGGAAGCAGGCCTGCGAGCAGTGGGTACTGTGCAGGGAACTGCTTAGAGCTGCATTATTACTCTGTAAGGTCGCATCACTGTCAATCACTATGTAGCCATTATGGCTGATCAGGTCCATTCCATGGTATAACGTTGGTTTCCCAATGTGACGTGTTTCAAGACGACAGGGCCCAACTCGCATAGTCATGGACTGGTTTTGTAAGCACGAGGATGAATTGTCGCATTTCCTTTGCTCATCACGTGCATCATACCTTAATATTACTGAGTCTTTGTGGTCTACTTTGGAGAGAAGAGTGCGTGACCGCTATTAAACTTCATCATTTCCTGAACGTGCAACTTTTTTTCTGGAAAAATGGCATAATTTTCCCTTTAAAACCATGCAGGACCTGCATTTACCCATTCAGAGACGGCTGGAAGCTGTCTTGAATGTCAACAACGGTTTTTCTACACCGTATTAGGCGTGGGAATGTATTGTTTTTCGGTGTTTCAACGTTTTTCTCCCCCTCCCCCCTCTCCCCCTTCCCTTCTATTTCAGGCTGCAGATCAGCGTGAACCGAGTACTAGAAGCTTTTTCATTTGCGCTGCAGCTCCTGATTTATTACTGACTGCCCGTCTATAGGCGCATAAACTAATAAATTCCATGGTAAACCTACATTTTGTACACTTTCTACAACACTGAATACAATATAGTATCTAGCCTGTGTGCCTGTGGTAGCTAGTCAGAAGAGGTGTGAAAAGCTTGTAAGGGTGTTCCACTGTAGGATGTGCTCAGAAATAATTGTTAAGCAAACAATTCGACGCACTGCACAGTTTTGGAGTTCATTAACAGTGAAATTAGCCCGCGCAAAATTAAGCGGCCCACCAGAGACGGTGTCGCCAAACTTGTTCTTCGTTTGGTTCCCTAAAACCGAACAAGAGAGTGATACAAAAATTGGACGTGGGGCGGTAGTAAGGATCGAACCCGAATCGAAGGCTGAGCAGTCTCATGCACTATCATGTACACTGTGAGAACAACTGACGCTAACTGTATTTGGCGAACCGCTTGAATTTTCGCGCGCAACGGCCTGATTGGCCAATATCAGAGCTAATTAAGTAGGAAACGACGCAACGTATCAAATTTCACACAACCTACCCTGCAACACCCTTACAGGTTTTCAGACGGTTTCTGACCACCCTGTATGCACCCTCATTGAGCGCTAAATAATTTGCAACAAACTCTTTAAAAAGATTTTCGAAGCTGACTCTGGATGTCGTCTGACATAAATGAGTGGAACGCATGAATGATGTATCTGAGCAAACTGTTCTATGTAAAGTGCACATAATTGTTCAGCTGCAGCTACGAAGTGTTCTCTTATTAAATCACCACCTGGGTCAAACGCGCACAGACTTCGCTAAAAGTAACAGCTCACGCGAACTACTTAAACACTTGATTTTCCTTCCCCTTCTTCCTCCTCACACAGGGCTCCGTTTTAAGTTTTAAAATCTATTGTACATGCTCAGGTCCTTTACGTTTTCCGTTTCCGTATTCCTTGACACTGTAAGATATGTTGTACCTCTGTGCACTGAACTTCCTGAAACTAGTCAGTATCTCACGATACACTAACAATTTTGCAAACGCTTCTTTTTGTGTAAGAAGGTAAGGTTCCTAGCACAGTCAATTGAAATGTGAAGACACTGTTGGTGTTGCACACTGCCGACTCACCATTGCTGCTATTAGTACGCACAGCTGTAAAAATTGACCCTTCCCCATTTGACGACAGTTGGCACTTCTCCCATGCTGTCCCGACCACGTACTGCCTGCAGGTTTCTCGCCGCAATTATTTTGCTCGCGAGTAACAGCGTGAGCATGAGCGATTGCTCTCTCTCAGAATCAACGAGTTGTTACGCCATGCTCTAGACCATTAACCACACATGCACCGTCATAAGACGGGCTGTGCTATTAAGTACGAGCAAACACAACATCCAGTTCTTTTTTTATTTCGTAAATTGGTGCTATTTATCATGGTTAGTTAGCATAGGGGAGGGAAACTCAGAACGAACTGCAGTAATCAGCTTGTATATTTGTTATATTCTTTTTGCTGCAGTTATTCAAAAAAAGTAGGTATCACGAATCATAACACAAGCTACAAATATTGAGTTATGACACAGTTAAACCAAATATTGTGAATGTAGTAAATGACTGCTACTATTAATTCAGTCCAAGCGTCCATTTTATCAGAAAATTGTTTTCCTGTTATGTTTCCAATATGGTGGCTGATTTGCTTTCTTACATAGGAACACTTGCTTTCTAGGGCAGCACTATGTCAATGGGACACAATAAGACATAACAAATAACATAAAAAATGGTTCTGAGCACTATGGGACTTAACATCTGTGGTCATCAGTCCCCTAGAACTTAGAACTACTTAAACCTAACTAACCTAAGGACATAACACACATCCATGCCCGAGGCAGGATTCGAACCTGCGACCGTAGCAGTCGCGCGGTTCCGGACTGCGCGCCTAGAACCGCTAGACCACCGCGGCCGGCTAACAAATAACATACATTAAGAGTATGTTACAAACTGGTATTTAACTTGTGTGTAGATTGATGTGTAGCTCTTGATGTCCTAAGCCTAGTACAATGATATATAAATAATTTTCTGGCTCTCAGAAGCCTGTGATTTTGTCCTTGTAACTGAATGTAACTACGCCGACAGTCTGTTAGTATTCGTAGTTACGGTGCTTGAAAAGAGTGACTGCTAAATCGGGAGGTGATCTTCAGGGTATTGTACTGGTCTAATTGCAAGTACTAGCTGTACTGTCTAAATGCTGGTTCGTAACTGTCTGACTGCTGGTGCAGAGCTGTCTGAGTATCCGAAGTGCTTCATGTTATGAGCATCTCGGCGAAAGATTAACCATGTCTTCCTATACTAGGTGGAAGAGAAGTATTTCGCAGTTGACATCATTCGCTATTTTCTGTCCGGACTTCCAGCAGACGTGCACAATGCACTGGAGGAAGTGCCGTGAAAGCAGGAAGAGGTCTGTCAATCTGGAAGCTGCTCCATGGGACTGAGGGACGCCAGGCGAATACGTCCACAGATCGTGGTCTAGTGGCAAGCGTTGCTGCCTCTGGATCATGGGGTCCCGGGTTTGATTCCCGGCCGGGGTGGGGATTTTCTCTGCCCGGGAACTGGCTGTTTGTGTTGTCCTCATCATTTCATCATCATCATTCGTGACAGTGGCTACATTGGACTGTTTAAAAATTGAGACTTTTTACGGGCGCTGATTACCGCGCAGTTGTGTGCCCCACAAACCAAACATCATCATCACCAAACCAATGCAATATCCACATCTACATCTACATGACTGCTTTGGTATTCACACTTAAGTGGTTGACAGAGGTTTCACATATTGACTTTCAGACTATTATCGACAGGTCTATTCTCGAATAACACATGGGGAACATGAACGTCTAAATCTTTTCGTCCGAGCTCTGATTTCTTTTAGTTTATTACGGTGGTCATTTCTCCCTAGGTACGTGGTAGTCAGTAGCATATTTTTGCGATCAGAGGAAAACGATGGTGTTTTAAATTTGATGAAAGGACCTCACCACAATGAAAAACGTCTCGTTTAGAGTGCCACTCCAATTCGAATATTATATATGTGATATTCTGTCCCCTCTTTCACCATAATACCAAACAATCTGTCCTCTGAAATGTTTCGACGCCATCCGTCAATCCTACCTTGTAAGAACCCCAACAGCACAGCAGTACTCCAGAAGAACACGGACAAACACAGTTTAAGCAGTCTCTTTAGTAGATTTGTTGCATGTTGTAAGCGTTCTGCCAATAAAACGCAGTCGTTTGTTCGTTTTTCCTACAATATTAACTATCATATGATTCCAGTTTAAGATGTTTGTAAAAACTGAAAATAACGAAGTTACACAACAACTTAAGCTGCATTCGAGTTTCCTGAGTGCCGTGCTGGTCAAAATGATAATTCTGGTGTTCATGACAAACTTCAGCTGTTTGCAGGAAGAAATTCTGAACAGAATATGACGGTTCTGCTATTATACCGAATGACTGGGTTTAACTGCAAGAATTCCAGCCCACAGTCTCCGAACGCATCATAAAAGTTTACAAGTATTCTTTGTTTGTGTGAAGCCCCATTGACAGGTGGCTAACATAAGAATCCCCTGATATTGCGACTTTTCCGGTCCAACAGTCATACTGGGGCCCTAATACAAGCGAGGTGACTGTGTTTCAGTTATTCAGCTTCCTATGACGATAAAGATTCGCCGCTCTGTGTGTGTACTAAAACAGAGAGCAGGCCTACTCTGCGTCAGTTGTAAGAACCAACTACTCTTCCCACTGCACGCAGGAATTAGTATATAGAAGCTGCCCTGCACTCAGTTGAAAATAAATATTCCATAGACAGAAATATTCTCTGAATATGTAAAAGAAAAACGATGAACTTTTGTAGACAAATATTCTGCGTACATTCTGAAAAAAAAGGTTAGGTGCCTCGTAATATCTCATCGCTAACTCGATTTTACATGAAGTTATTCAATATAAATTGTACCATGGCCTGGCGCAAATAAAATAATGCGTCAGTCACGAAAGAATACAGAACAAAGAGTAGCACATACATAGTTTGTACCAAATTCGGTATTGGCACAGTAGAATCATCTGCAGACTTCGTGCTGTCTGATTCCTTCGTTCGTCGCCTCGACCGTTTACTCATCCTCCGTCCAGGTACGATCTTCCCGGAATTGTGCATCAGGGTGCCGACTCGGATGGTCTTGACTTGTAACAGATTTTACAAAAGCAATTAATAAAATGATTATCCCCCTTGTGCCCTTATCTCATCCCCCAGTATACATTTTCAGTACGCCATTCTCGTTACACATTTTGAATTAATCCCTTAGCAGCGAATAAAACAGCGAATATGAGTACGGGGAAAAGGCTCAGTCAGCCAATTTATGTGAAATTTAACAACGCAGTTGCGTACAAACACCTAATAGCAATCACACATCCACATTCATCCAATTGTCAGGTTCTGAACTCAACCACTGGAATGTGTAAAATTCCAAAAATCTTTCGTTTTTGTCCGCAGCTCGTGGTCGTGCCGTAGCGTTCTCGCTTCCCACGCCCGGGTTCCCGGGTTCGATTCCCGGCGGGGTCAGGGATTTTCTCTGCCTCGTGATGACTGGGTGTTGTGTGCTGTCCTTAGGTTAGTTAAGTTTAAGTAGTTCTAAGTTCTAGGGAACTGATGACCATAGCTGTTAAGTCCCATAGTGCTCAGAGCCAGCTTTCGTTTTCAAAGAATTTGTAAACATTTACAACACATTTCCCACATCCCCTGAGATCCTCTCCACATACTTTCACATCGAATCAATTTGGAAGATTCGACCACCCATTACGTTCAATTTTCTTTAGTTTTACCCGATTTAAGTGGAAATTCGCGTCGCAAATACGTAAATACAGCTAAGTGCTACCACCACTTCTGCTATTGTATCTCGTAAAGTTCTTGGTTCGAGTCCTACCATGGGTAATATTCTTTACATTCATCATTTTTCTACCCAGTGGCCTCAAGGCACTCCGCTGCCCCTCTGTGGCTCTCCCCCGCCGCCATATTCGCTGCCGTGGAGGGAGCATAAGGACTGTATAATCATGTAAGAGACGATAACGACAGAGGTTTTTTGTAATTGGAAAGATAAGTGAGCAAAACGAACGATTTAAGCCTCTTTATCTTTGACTGAATCCAATCATGTTCAATTTTCTTTAAAGTTCGCAATGCAAACAGAGCAGTATCTAAATGCATCGTACTGCCACCGGATCTATAATCAAGTGCCCGAGTCTTGTCTACCATTCAATTTTCTTTACATTTCGCAATGCAAACAGAGTAACACCTAAATGCATCCTCCTGCCACCGCACCCATAGCAAAGTGCTAGAGTCTTTCCCACCCAGCATAAACAGTTAGACGTAAGTCCAACATATCATCATATTTAATTAACAGTGTAGTTATTGATACGCTATAAACAATCCATTTGCAACCATACACAGCTTCAAGTGTGTGCAAACATTTACTCTTTATTTAATGGACCTTCCTACGAACAATCACACGCATACGTCAATAGCAGTGTGCTAAACAGTTTTCCTCCACCGTATCTGTAAACAATTTGCACTGTTATGTTAATTTATTGTGCACGACAACGCTAAACGCGTAGCTTTAATTACGAAATTTATGCTACAAAATTTATTCACATCTCATACTCGGCGGTAACCGTACCCAGTACTGTTATTTAAGAAACTACTGCGGTAAACTGTGCAGTTATTATGGAGACATATAATAGTAATTAGGAACCGGACGTCTGCAGCAGAGAGTGACATCTAAGAATTTTGTTGATAAAACGTAGGGTTTCAGTTACTTCACATTACACCACTGCATATGATTTTCATTTACAGACTCGTTTAGTAAATGCGGAAGGGTCACGGAGATGTTAGCCAACTCCAGAGGCACATGGTGCAAGAAAAGTGTTTTGTATTACGGCATGGTCCCGTGTTGATGTTC
Organism: Schistocerca nitens; assembly: GCF_023898315.1. Lineage (NCBI taxonomy): Eukaryota > Metazoa > Arthropoda > Insecta > Orthoptera > Acrididae > Schistocerca > Schistocerca nitens. The sequence continues at coordinate 924,265,739 of NC_064616.1, forward strand.
CGAAAGGATACATTGCTAGAAGAATCAAGCAATATGTGTTTCCTTCTACACTGCTGGCCACCGTAAATGCAACACCAAGAAAGACAAGCGGTAGCACAACAAAATTTATTTTGTAGATAACATGTTGACCAAGTATCAAATGATTACGTTTACAGACGTCTGTGACATGTGGTTCCTGCCAGAATCAGTAGCCAGAGTAGCCGCCATTGTTGGAGATCACCGCTGCCACACGTCTCGGCATTGAGTCAAAGAGACGTTGGATGTGTTCCTGGGGTACAGCAGCCCAAGCAGCTTCCACACGTTGCCAAAGATCATCTGGTGTGGCAGCTGGGGATGTAATTTGGGTCACTCGTTGAGCAACCATGGACCACATGTTTTCTATCGGCGAAAGATCCGGAGAGCGAGCCGGCCAGGGAAGCACTTCAATCTGGTTATTGACGAAGAACCTTTGGACAATACGTGCCACCTGTGGCCGCGCATTATCCTGTTGAAATATGTCTGTGGCCGAGCCCTGAAGGTAAGGAAGGACAACTGGCTCCAGCACCTCGGATATGTAGCGCCGGCTATTTAAAGTACCGGCAATGCGTACTAGAGGCGTGCGAGAGTAATATCCAGTACCGCCCCATACCATAATACCCGGTGCAAGACCAGTGTGGCGGTGCATAATGCAGCTGTCCAGCATCCTCTCTCCACGGTGTCTCCACACTCGAATCCGACCATCGTGGTGCTGCAGACAGAAGCGTCCTCGTCAGTAAAGACAACGTCATTCCATTCTGCCGTCCACATCCGTCTGTCGTCACACCATTGTCGACGGAGACGTCTGTGGCTCTGCGTCAATGGTAGACGAAGCAATGGACGTCTTGCGGACAGACCACTCTGCTGTAAACGGCGTCGAATGGTACGCGCAGACACTGGATGATGCGTTACAGACGCAATGTGCTGTGCTATGGTTCGGGATGTCACTGAGCGATCCGTCACTGCCATGCGCACAATTTGCCTATCAGCACGTGCAGTGGTGCACCGAGGTGAATGCGATCGACCACGTCGGTCCGTCGTACCCTCCTGTATCCAACGGTCACATATCCGGATTACAGTTGTTTGGTTTCGTCCAATACGACTAGCGATTTCTCTGTATGATAATCCACAATCTCGGTAAGCCACCATCCTTCCTCTGTCGAACTCGGATACTTGATCAAACGATGTTCGCTGTTGTCTACGAGGCATAACTGATTGCCTTGTGAAACAACCACAAGGTAAACACACGTGCCGAACGTACACTCGTCGAAATCGCCAAGCCTTAAATGGCGCTATGAGGTGGCGCCACAGGCGCGCGTGATGTGCGTCTGCGCTGAAATTCTAATCAGTTGCATATCTCATCGCTGCAAACTCATGGTGTAAATTTCACTTGATTCGGATGCTTCCTTCAGGGTGTTGCATTTACGGTGGCCAGCAGTGTACTTAAATCTCGCGAAAAGGTGATGAAGATAAAATCAGAAATATTTGAGCCCACACGTGAACCATATGCGACTGGGACAGGGAAATGGATTTAGATGTAGATGTAGTATTATTGTGAGATGAAATCATGTCTCTATACTTTAAAACACGAAATTCCACCCACAAGCATAGTTTTTGGAGGAAGGTTTGGACAACCACGTTTTTAATCAAACTTTTACCGCAGTATATTACACAAGCACATTCGCACTCAATAGTGATTGGCTAAATATATAACATTTATACAGTACGACTTTAGTCCCACATATTTCGCAACGTGATGAGTGATAAATGATGGGTGGCACATAGACTTAACATTACCCTATCAACAACGGTGTTCTACTCAGCCACTGAATCATGAGTATTTCGCGGGCGAAAATTTTTAAGCAACTACGAAACACACACTGTTCCTTTCACGATGCGACAGTACGAATCTATTAGACAGAAAGCTGTCACTGGTTATGTAGACCACTGTCGCAACGAGGAAAATAGCATACTAAATTCAATACAAAATTCACCACCACGGATGGTTGCCTATCACAGATCCATAAACCTATACTTTTTATGTATTATTAATACGCACGCTGACAGACAATCAGTCAACAAGTAGGTAACGACTGCCAATATTTCGACAACAACGGATAACGCCTAACAAACCAAATTAATTAACTATGTATTACGAAACTTATTTACTATACCGTTTCTCGCAAGTTTTACTTACCTTTTCCATAAGCGGCTAAACGAATGGCTCCTAAACTACACACAGAACGAGATGAGAGTGCATACGATTTGTACGGAATTCTTACTTTGAACGACGAGCACATAAAAAATTACTGGGCAAGGAAAAAGTAACCCTGTAAAAAATCCTCAGTATCGCATGAATTCCTATTACATTGGCAACATTTAGATACAAACAAACTATGAGGTATTGATCTGATGTAATTAGATTTTCCTGGAGACATATTGAGTCTCAACTTTATTTTCGACGAGGACAGAAGCTGAAGTTATGATTTAAAATTTGTGCCAAGGCGGGAAGTAGTAAGCAGGAGACCTGGGTTCCAGTCCTACCCATGGCACAAATTTTAATTCATAACTTCAGCTTGTACCCTCATCGGAAAAAAATGTGAACTGTATTCCTCTTCATTCAAACACTGTCGCTCATACAAGTGTATTCCGTATAGACAACTTTGGCTGACTGATAAGCCTTTCCCTAGCCAGCATTCACATCTGCTCCAGCACCGATAAGATGATGGGCATCCAGATGTGAAAGCAATGTCGTCGCAGCAGGCACACATGGAAGCTGAGTTGTGAGTGATAGATTCGTGTTTAGGACTCTATATATATCAAAGACTTGGTCAGAAACTTAAAGGCACATTTAAAACATTTACTGCCCGAAGTCTTCGCACATACATATTGAAACAAATGCATAAATCCTGTTAAAATAAGGACTCTATCGAAGCAATGACCCTTACATGAACATCAAAATAAAGATGATGACACCGACTGCCCTTTCACATCCAAAGTCGTTATAAAAAACGCTCAAAGTATAGCTTTAGAAGAGGACAATTTACACAGATTAAATGCATATGGCATAACTTTCATGCCTAAGTAGACGTTTTGGATATTCTGCAGAAGATAAATTGAATTAAGAGTTATTATCTAGAGATAGAGCATCAAAGGTCAGGTGGCAGAGTTAGATAAATACAGTATTTTATGTTCTGTACATGAAAAGGATGTAGCTGCAGAATTTGCACATCACATGTTTTATTTAAAGTGGACACACTGTTGGAATTTTATGTCGAAGCAAAAATAGCTAGATAGTGCAACTCTTTATATGACGGATATGTTTACTTCGTTGTCTTAAAGCTTCAAACACATGACTAACGTTAAAGAACTAATGTTTTGGCACCAAAACGTAGGAGATTTACAGAACTGTCAGCAGAGGAACCAGAACACAGTATCACTGTTTGTCAATATTAAATACACGTAGACGGTCTTCCACAGGGTTACCACCACCGGCAGAAGCTGCGAGGCGACAGGTGAAAGCGAAAGCAGTGTTACAATTATTAGCTAACCTATGAGATCTGTCGGGACAATTATCACTTTATTAATATTGCCCTGATTTATAAATATGAGAGATACACTTGTGGTAGATGAATCGGAATCGAAAAACATCAACTACATGAAAACATAAAGTTCACATGGTGGTGTCACGTTGCCCACTCGGCTGAGAAGGTAGATATAGTACTTTTATAGACATAGGACTGTGATAAAGAATATTGCTACTAATCTACTCCAGGAAGGTGTTGGCTAAGCTTAACTTGGGTCTGGACAATGTTCTCAACGAAAACGATGGGACAGGAACTCCTGAAAGCATACATTCATTCCGCAATTAGACTGTCCGTGTTTTCCACAAACGCTCTCCCCATGGAGTGGAATTTGCATTACGATGAAGCCGTCAGCTTGTACAAGAATAGAACTCTACAGATCACTCCTGTACAACACTAAAAATAAGCGGCACATCTGGTTCACACCTAATTTACATAAATTAACATTGCTGGGCATCCTATGTTTGGTGGATGGACACACTACATAAAAACCAAATAAGAAAACAGTGCAAGCAACATAAAAAAAATGGTTCAAATGGCTTTGAGCACTATGGGACTCAACATCTTAGGTCATAAGTCCCCTAGAACTTAGAACTACTTAAACCTAACTAACCTAAGGACATCACACACACCCATGCCCGAGGCAGGATTCGAACCTGCGACCGTAGCAGTGCAAGCAACATACGTTATAAACATATAGATATCATTCTCTCTCTCTCTCTGTCGTGCGGCGGCTCGCTACTCGCTACCGGGTACAATTCTTTTTATGTGACGTTATCTGGGGAACTTGCGCGTCGGTGGTGACGATGGGGACAACACTACACCCAGTCCTCGAGCGGGGAAAATGTCCGACCTCGTCAGGAATCGAACCCCGGCTCCTTCGGTTGGCATGCAGCCATGCTGACCGTGCAGCTACCTAGGCAGACATACATCATAGTGAAGTATAACCAACAATCATTAAATTGCATTACTCAAAGTTGCGTCGTTGTGCTCCCACACACATGACAAAAATATACAGGGTGTTACAAAAAGGTACGGCCAAACTTTCAGGAAACATTCCTCACACACTAAAGAAAAGATGTTATGTGGACACGTGTCCGGAAACGCTTAATTCCCATGTTAGAGCTCATTTTAGTTTCGTCAGTATGTACTGTACTTCCTCGATTCACCGCCAGTTGGCCCAATTGAAGGAAGGTAATGTTGACTTCGGCGCTTGTGTTGACATGCGACTCATTGCTCTACAGTACTAGCATCAAGCACATCAGTACGTAGCATCAACAGATTAGTGTTCATCACGAACATGGTTTTGCAGTCAGTGCAATGTTTACAAATGCGGAGTTGGCAGATGCCCATTTGATGTATGGATTAGCACGGGGAAATAGCCCTGGCGCGGTACGTTTGTATCGAGACAGATTTCCAGAACGAAGGTGTCCCGACAGGAAGACGTTCGAAGCAATTGATCGGCGTCTTAGGGAGCACAGAACATTCAAGCCTATGACTCGCGACTGGGGAAGACCTAGAAAGACGAGGACACCTGCAATGGACGAGGCAATTCTTCGTGCAGTTGACGATAACCCTAATGTCAGCGTCAGAGAAGTTGCTGCTGTACAAGGTAACGTTGACCACGTCACTGTATGGAGAGTGCAGCGTGTGCAGGCACTATCAGCAGCTGATTGGCCTCCACGGGTACACTTCTGCGAATGGTTCATCCAACAATGTGTCAATCCTCGTTTCAGTGCAAATGTTCTCTTTCGGATGAGGCTTCATTCCAATGTCATCAAATTGTAAATTTTCACAATCAACGTGTGGGCTCACGAGAATCCGCACGCAATTGTGCAATCACGTCATCAACACAGATTTTCTGTGAACGTTTGGGCACGCGTTGTTGGTGATGTCTTGATTGGACCCCATGTTCTTCCACCTACGCTCAATGGAGCACGTTATCATGATTTCATACGGGATACTCTGCCTGTGCTGCTAGAACATTTGCCTTTGCAAATACGACACAACATTTGGTTCATGCACGATGGAGCTCCTGCACATTTCAGTCGAAGTGTTCGTACGCTTCTCAAAAACAGATTCGGTGACCGATGGATTGGTAGAGGCTGACCAATTCCATGGCCTCCACGCTCTCCTGACCTCAACCCTCTTGACTTTCATTTATGCGGGCATTTGAAAGCTCTTGTCTACGCAACCCCGGTACCAAATGTAGAGACTCTTCGTGCTCGTATTGCGGACGGCTGTGATACAATACGCCATTCTCCAGGGCTGCATCAGCGCATCAGGGATTCCATGCGACGGAGGGTGGATGAATGTATCCTCGCTAACGGAGGACATTTTGAACATTTCCTGTAACAAAGTGTTTGAAGTCACTCTGGTACGTTCTGTTGCTGTGTGTTTCCATTCCATGATTAATGTGATTTGAAGAGAAGTAATAAAATGAGCTCTAACATGGAAAGTAAGCATTTCCGGACACATGTCCTTATAACATATTTTCTTTCTTTGTGTGTGAGGAATGTCTCATGAAAGTTTGGCCGTACTCGTTTGTAACACCCTGTATATGTACCATCTCCAACATCAAATACTCCATACTGGAACGCAAGTCATAACTGAAACGCTGTTGACAGATGAATTCCAGGCCTTTAAGTTATTTAACAGCACGACATCTGGTTCCACACCCACAGCCGTTATAATAACGCTGGAAGTACATGGTGATTATAATTAACGTTAAACTTTCAAATCGCTGTAGAAATAACGCCACTGGTCAGAATGACGTCAAATTGCAATGGAATATTATCGAACAAGGGGAAAAACGTATGGAAGAAGAAAAATAAATAATTACGAAATGTAGCAACAGATGGCTCTGTAAGCATCATAATTTAATAGTGGTCGGCTACAAATGACAAGTAAATCGTACAACAATGCCTAAGGTGTACGTTTGACGTTAAACAAACTGTACTACTAAGAATGCATGGGTGTACAGGCATGATACTGTTAGTTACGTAAGCCCATCCACCAGGGCAAGGTCATATCACATCGGATGGAAAAAATCGGTTTTTAATTGTCCTAAGGCCGAAAACCGCATACAAAGTAATACATCGGTTTCCAATTGTCCTGAGGCCGCAAGTCGCATAAAAAGCATCAAACACACCGGTTTTTAACTATCCTGAGGCGAAAATCCGCATAAAAAGCATGAATCAAAATGAAATTGGATTATTAGTTTCCGTGTGATTGGTGCAAAATATGTTCAGTATGCTGTCCACTGTTTCCTTCAATAAGTTGAAATCGAGGAACAGTATGTTCCACAACTGATCGAAGTGTTTCCGGGGTCACGTTCAGAATGTGTTGCGCAATACGCGCCTTCAATGCAGGTAAGCTTGCAATCAAAATACTGAACACAACATCTTTCATATAGCCCCACAGCCAGAAGAAGTCACACGGATTAAGATCTGCCGGCCGCGGTGGTCTCGCGGTTCTAGGCGCTCAGTCCGGAGCCGCGCGACTGCTACGGTCGCAGGTTCGAATCCTGCCTCGGGCATGGATGTGTGTGATGTCCTTAGGTTAGATAGGTTTAAGTAGTTCTAAGTTCTAGGGGACTGATGACCATAGATGTTAAGTCCCATAGTGCTCAGAGCCATTTGAACCATTTTTTGGATTAAGATCAGGTTATTGGGACTGCCAGCCTGTAGGGAAATGGCGGCTGATAATTCTAGCGTTTCCGAAATGGCGCTTCAGCAGCTGCTTAGCTGGATTTGCAATGTGCGAAGGTGTACCATCTTGCATAAAAATGATCCCATCCACACATCCACGCTGTTGCAGAGATGGAATGACGCGCTTGCGCAGAAGACACTCATAGTTCTTACCAGTGACGGTACAGGTAACAGGACCGGAAGCACCCGTCTCATCTAAAAAATATGGCCCTTTGATAAATGATGCCGTAAACCCGCACCACACAGTGACCTCTTCAGGATGAAGTGGTACCGGCTGATTTGCGTGTGGATTTTCCGTTGCCCATATGCGAAAATTCTGTACATTGCTAACGGGTATGTCCAATTTTCGGGCAGTTCTCCGTGCACTACACGTTTGCACATCACCACTCGTCTGCTCCTGCATTGCTGTGGCCACTGCTTCCACTGACGTCGAATCAATTACCAAGTTGCACACCAAAAGAACCCGTCTTTTCGAATTTTCTCCAGACCCACGGCAGTAATCGGATCAACGACTTTTTTTCAAACCCTTCAGTGTCCGAAACATCTACAGAGTGACGCGTGCACAGTCATCATTCTTGTAATACAGCTTTACAAGCAAAGCGCGATCCTGCATTGGGACAGTCATGGCGAACGTCGCAGACGCGAAAGAAGGTAAAGTCGTGCTCCCGGCGTTCTTATACCGACTTCAATGGGTCTTGCGCATAACAGGTGTTTTCATTTACGTATTCTGCCACATACAGCTCCATCTATTGATCAATTTTCATACTATTATTTATCTTCTGTCATACGTTTCCTCCCTTATCCGATAATATTCCGTTGCAATCTGATGTCATTCTGACCAGTGGTGTTATTTCTACAGCGTTTTGAAAGTTTAACTTTAATTGTAATCTCACTGCACCTGTCTATACCAGGACAATTTACACAGAGTCTATACAAATCAGCAGAAACCAGTCGTCACAATTATTAAACGAGAATAACATATTTGTGGAACAGAAGATTTTAGACTGTTATACTGATATTCATCATATGCGTCTTATGCATCTTGGTTAGCACGTTTCGACATCAGCTGTCAGAACGGTGGCTTCATTTCGAGGAATGTAGGTGATGTAGAAAATAAGAACGGAGAGAGATATAAAAGTGTAACAATAAATATTAATTTTTATTTTTAACGATGTACAACAAAAAAATGCAATAAAAGGAAATTGATTAAGAGTGCTATATGTCTAATTCCATCCTATGTTTCCCTAGAGAATAACTGTGCTTATTTATGTCATTGTCTGAGATGTATCACGAAACTTTACTGACACTTGACATTGTCGAGATAGAATGTGAAAGCTTTAGGTGATAGCTGTAAATGCATTGTATACCACTACTGATGTAGATACAGAGTGTGTCATTTAGCCCACCTACAATGTTAGAATCATTCCTTCTAATCATGTCCCTGATATGAAATCCTGCAGTTAGATGGAAACGCAATGAAAGTTACACCTGTGATGACGAATCTTGCTTACACACTTCAAGCAGATGATTTGAAAATGGACGGACAATTGCGTATACTACTTCTGGGAGGTGTCCACCCTCTCCTCGATTCAGTAATACGCCTTTCTAGCAACTCTTAAATTGTTGAAACTATCTCTTTCATATGGGCTATATTCCCAACACTTTCAGACTTTATCAACAATCTTAAACGACCTACAGTCTCGTTCCGAACATTATAATATTTATAGTGTGCAGATAGATCATTCATTTTCCTATTCTGAATGTCGATATTAGCGTTGCTGTTATGGCTACCATCTAATGCTAGTTTCATAATGCTTTTCTGTTTCTTACTGTTTGAGCTTCCAATTCCTCCACTGGCTCTTTTTAATACGTAAGACATACATAAAATTTGACCACACATTTCAGTATCTTTCGGCAAATAATTGTAGGGGGTTGAAGTACGTAAGAAAATTCGATTCAGTAAACCTGATGTTCTTTAAAATTCTGTATCCCCAACCTTTATCACATGCTTGGATAAACTTATAGGATGTGTACCCAACATATACAGTTTCTCCCAGATAGCACTGTGTGCTTCAGTGACGTCATCCTCATCGTAATGATCATCTTCTCCTCCTCCAATATTGGCGCATTCTCCGTCCATAAATACAATGTTTCCAATGTTTGTCTCCACTGTCTTCTTTCTGATTGTCTCCTCTGACAAAATCTGCCGAGATTTTATGTATCCAACATTAGGCACAGCTGGATTAGGGTCACCGACAGAATGACTTTTCATTTTTCGACAAAATCTCTGTGATGTGATGAGATTCATTCCATTTGCATTAGCGACCTCGCTCAGCGGAGAACCAGCTATTACTCCGTTTGATGCTCGCTAAATGCTTCTTATGGTATTATGCATTTGTTTGTCTTTTTTTTTTAGTTTCTCATGTTACCTTCACATTGAAAAATAATTGTTGATCACTTTCTGTCAATTTGCGTCTTAATAACAAGTAAAAATTATAGGTTTATGGATCTGTGATAGGAAATCTTCCATGGCGGTGAATTTTGTATCGACTTTCGTGTATTATTTCTCTCATTGTGACAGCAGTCGATATAATCTGTGATAGCTTTCTATTTAATGGAATGGTACTGCCACAAAACTTGTTTATGTGTATTTGCATGAATAGGACTAAAAATATGCTGATTAATGTTAACACTAATCATGTATACATATCTTATAAACTGACTCGTTCCACAACATTTTGATAAAAGAATCGTTGAAATGATCTATGTAACATGTAACTAACCAACTAACTAAGAAACTAGCATCGCGATAGAAACTGAGTGGCGTGCTTCCTATGTGTGTTTTATAGCTGTTTAAACCTTGCCGCTTGCGTATTATATACGATGCATTGGTTGTGTAGGACACTTTTCGCTGTTAGGGTGTATGTGTGTCTTTGTGCTATCCATCATTCAAGACTTATCACGTTGAGAAATATGTGGGATTGCAGTCGTACTGTATAAATGTTAACTTTTAGCCAGTTGCTATTGACTGCGTATGACCTTTCCTGATATATAGCGGTACCAGTTCCATTACAAACGTGGCTGCCTTATGACTCCTCTGTAAACATTTGCTTATGGGTGGAATTTAGTGTTTTAAGTGTAGAGGGCCGACCGGAGTGGCCGTGCGGTTCTAGGCGCTGCAGTCTGGAGCCGAGCGACCGCTCCGGTCGCAGGTTCGAATCCTGCCTCGGGCATTGATGTGTGTGATGTCCTTAGGTTAGTTAGGTTTAATTAGTTCTAAGTTCTAGGCGACTGATGACCTCAGAAGTTAAGTCGCGTAGTGCTCAGAGCCATTTGAACCATTTTTAAGTGTAGAGACACGACTTCAAATCCCACTTATATTGCATCATCTCCCATTTATATAACATCATATCTAGTAGTGTGATGCCAAGTGACTGAAATCCTAAGTTTTGCCAACAGAATATTTGCTTTCAGTCACTGGTGCAGATGTTCGATTCCTAATTACCGTTACATGTCTCCTTAATACACTGCGTAACACAATTAAAGGATCACTTGTTTCAGGCGCCCTCACTATCCTCCATTCTGAGGAATAAGCATGAAATTTAGCCCAAAAGTGGTTACACATTTCTCTGCAATGGTGAAAAGCCGTGGCACCCTGCGGCGCTACCCTCTAGGTCGTCTATGCTTCAAACAATAAAGGGCCGACACATGTGGAAAAGATAAGGCCAGAGCTCAGAAGTTCATGTGGGCTGTAAGGTGGGTTAATGATGTCACATTCACACTAAATTTCACCAAAATTATATCCAAAGCTACCGTGGTCGTGTCACACGATGGGAGGTTGTCATCCTCTCTTACTCTCATTTCACGCATTCATTTGACGCCTCTGCGGTGGAGACCAGAACCGCGATGCCCAGCATTCACATCAGACGGTTTTCTTATGTGTGGCCACATTCCAGAAACACCGCCGCAAAGAATCGACACGAAACGGCCTTAAGGGGTGACATTAAATGCGACATTGAAACCACCCCTTCCCTTGGGGCGTTGATTCTCACACATTCCGCAGTCGAGAGCGACAGCTCGCAGTGCGCTTAGCAACAGAACCCAGTACGTTGTCCTCGATGGTGAGTGTTTATCGGAGGTGAGGGTATCATCTGGAGTGTGCCAGGGAAGTATGGAAGGTCCGCTGTTGTTTTCTATATACAAAAATGATCTTTTGGATATGGTGGATAGCAATGTGCGGCTGTTTACTGATGATGCTGTGGTGTACGGGAAGGTGTCGTCGTTGAGTGACTGTAGGAGGATACAAGGTGTCTTGGACAGGATTTGTGATTGGTGTAAAGAATGGCAGCTAACTCTAAATATAGATAAATGTAAATTAATGCAGATGAATAGGAAAAAGAATCCTGTAATGTTTGAATACTCCATTAGTAGTGTAGCGCTTGAAACAGTCACGTCGATTAAATATTTGGGCGTAACATTGCAGAGCGATATGAAGTGGGACAAGCATGTAATGCCAGTTGTGGGGAAGGTGGATAGTCGTCTTCGGTTCATTGGTAAAATTTTGGGTAGATGTGGTTCATCTGTAAAGGAGACCGCTTATAAAACACTAATACGACCTATTTTTGAGTACTGCTCGAGCGTTTGGGATCCCTATCAGGTCGGATTGAGGGAGGACATAGAAGCAATTCAGAGGCGGGCTGTTAGATTTGTTACCGGTAGGTTTGATCATCACGCGATTGTTACGGAAATGCTTCAGGAACTCGGGTGGGAGTCTCTAGAGAAAAGGAGCGTTCTTTTCGTGAATCTCTACTGAGGAAATTTAGAGAACCAGCAGCTGAGGCTGACTGCAGTACAATTTTACTGCCGCCAACTTAGATTTCGCGGAAAGACCACAAAGATAAGATAAGAGAGATTAGGGCTCGTACAGAGGCATATAGGCAGTCAATTTTCCCTCGTTCTGTTTGAGAGTGGAACAGGGAGAGAAGATGCTAGTTGTGGTACGAGGTACCCTCCGCCACGCACCGTATAGTGGATTGCGGAGTGTGTATGTAGATGTAGATGTAGAAATTCTTGACAACCTTTAACACTGCTGACGATTCAACACAACAGTCACATTGAATACCGCAATTTTTGCTCTGATGTATCAGGTGGAATCACTAGATACCGTTCAAAACCATTCCACAAAATTTGAACGCTATCCAAAGCAGCAAACGGCGCGTTCACTTTTTCAGCCCGCCTCTTTCGCGCTTTCCCGTGGAGTGATCACAGAAGGATGCGACGTTGACAAATGACTGAATGAAACGATAAGTTGTCCCTCTAAGACCAACAACCAGTTCTATTGCGCCGTCGGTACGACCCGCCCACCTTTTTGAGCACCTTAAAAACGTATCTGTAGAGAGAGAACCCGTCACGAGGTCCGAGGTACAGGATACGATACTGTCATTGCGCCTGCTAGTAGGCCATCCGGAAATGGACGAGCGTCGAAGTGGTTGCCTGATTACAAGCGCCTACGACTTGTCATTTACACTGCTGGCCACCGTAAATGCAACACCAAGAAAGACAAGAGGTAGCACAACAAAATTTATTTTGTAGATAACATGTTGACCAAGTATCAAATGATTACGTTTACAGACGTCTGTGACATGTGGTTCCTGCCAGAATCAGTAGCCAGAGTAGCCGCCATTGTTGGAGATCACCGCTGCCACACGTCTCGGCATTGAGTCAAAGAGACGTTGGATGTGTTCCTGGGGTACAGCAGCCCAAGCAGCTTCCACACGTTGCCAAAGATCATCTGGTGTAGCAGCTGGGGATGTAATCTGGGTCACTCGTTGAGCAACCATGGACCACATGTTTTCTATCGGCGAAAGATCCGGAGAGCGAGCCGGCCAGGGAAGCAATTCAATCTGGTTATTGACGAAGAACCTTTGGACAATGCGTGCCACGTGTGGTCGTGCATTATCCTGTTGAAATATGACTGTGGCCGAGCCCTGAAGGTAAGGAAGGACAACTGGCTCCAGCACCTCGGATATGTAGCGCCGGCTATTTAAAGTACCGGCAATGCGTACTAGAGGCGTGCGAGAGTAATATCCAATACCGCCCCATACCATATTACCCGTTGCAAGACCAGTGTGGCGGTGCATAATGCAGCTGTCCAGCATCCTCTCTCCACAGTGTTTCCACACTCGAATCCGACCATCGTGGTGCTGCAGACAGAAGCGTGCCTCGTCAGTAAAGACAACGTCATTCCATTCTGCCGTCCACATCCGTCTGTCATCACACCATTGGCGACGGAAACGTCTGTGGTTCTGCGTCAATGGTAGACGAAGCAATGGACGTTTTGCGGACAGACCACTCTGCTGTAAACGGCGTCGAATGGTACGCGCAGACACTGGATGATGCGTTACAGACGCAATGTGCTGTGCTATGGTTCGGGATGTCACTGAGCGATCCGTCACTGCCATGCGCACAATTTGCCTATCAGCACGTGCAGTGGTGCACCGAGGTGAATGCGATCGACCACGTCGGTCCGTCGTACCCTCCTGCATCCAACGGTCACATATCCGCATTACAGTTGTTTGGTTTCGTCCAACACGACTAGCGATTTCTCTGTATGATAATCCACAATCTCGGTAAGCCACTATCCTTCCTCTGTCGAACTCGGATACTTGATCAAAAGATGTTCGCTGTTGTCTACGAGGCATAACTGATCGTTTTGTGAAACAACCACAAGGTAAACACACGTGCCGAACGTACACTCGTCGAAATCGCCAAGCCTTAAATGGCGCTATGAGGTGGCGCCACAGGCGCGCGTGATGTGCGTCTGTGCTGAAATTCTAATCAGTTGCATATCTCATCGCTGCAAACTCATGGTGTAAATTTCACTTGATTCGGATGCTTCCTTCAGGGTGTTGCATTTACGGTGGCCAGCAGTGTATTATATGCAATATGTAAATTGAAGGTGGAGGGAGAAGGGATATTTGATGTCAGCTGTATCGGGACATGACACGGGATCAGTGGCGACGAGTGGAAATGGATGCAGGACCGGAATTCGAAAGCAAGATCTCCTGCTTGCTAGCCAATTGCGTTAACGACTGCGCCACCGGAACGCAGTGTTTATCGCGGATTGTCACGGCACGCCTCGGGCCGACCCGCATTGCCACCTGTCCGCAGTCCCTGACCATTTTCCATGCTCATTATTCTAAGATTCTCGCAGGAGGTCGGACGTACTTGTACATCTGCGCTGAAGAAGTTGGATCCGTTGCCCATCTAGGCGAACCAACTGTATGAATTCAATGTGTTTGTTCTTACGGGCATGGCCGAAAGAACAGACACCACGCATTCATATAACTGTCATAGATTGTCACTGCTCAGAACCATTCCTAAAGTGCTCACCAAAGACGGGTGGGTGGCACCGGTCATGTTGTTGAATTTTGAGGGAGTCTTAGAAGGAATCTTTGCCGTTTTATTAACGCATGTATCAACGTCTCACTCTATAATCCTCCTACCTGTCCGGCTAATTAGGCTTTTCTATATCACCGTCTACCTAAAGTCCTAATCTGTGGGGAAAAGGCATCTCCTCCGAAGAATAATGCAAAATCGAGAGAAATAGATGAAGCTATAACCGAATCGCCACTGATCAGTATTTTAGCAATGACGATTAGAAACAAAGTTCGGTTAACTTTACATATTTTTAATTACGTAAACTAGTTTTTTCATTAACAGTAGTTAGTGAAAAATTTGGAAGAAAGGTTTTCAAAGTATGTCATTAATGAAATAACCAACGGTCGCCAGTTCCTCACCGGAACAAGAATAATTAAATTGAAACTGAACTTTATACTCGTAATCAGTCTTACGTAAGAATAGTTATTGGCGTCATGTCGTAGGAACAGTAACTAACGGACACTTCCAACTAATTCACATCACACATGTCACAGTAGTCAGATAATAATCAAATAGCAAACACATACAACATATCACGTTAATTTTCAAAATCAATTAAAGTAAAATCGTTTAGTGGCTGCGGACAGAAACTTTTTTGTTATGTTGCTCACCTTAATACTGACTGTCGTAATCGTAGCAAGCAGAAAGATAATTTGAGTTTAGCATTTAATTTGATATTTCTTTTTAATAAAATTTACAACTTACGCCACAAGCTATAAATTAGAACTGTGCTTTGACAATGAAATTCAGTCTCCAAAAATGTTCAGATGTGTGTGAATTCCTAAGAGACCAAACTGCTGAGGTAATCGTTCCCTAGACTTACACACTACTTAAACTAACTTATGCTAAAAACAAAACACACACACACACACACACACACACACACACACACACACACACATGCCCGATGGAGGACTCAAGCCTCCAGCGGGAGGGGCCGCGCAACCTGTGACATGGCGCCTCAAACCGCGCGGCCACTCCGCGCGGATCAGTCTCCAAGTTACATAAAGTTTTACTACCAATTTTTTTATCATGAAAGTTACTTTATTTTTGGAAAATGAATTAATACTGGCTTTTGTATCATTCTATTTCTGACTTTAATCGTACTACACCCAAAGATTTCATTATTACGTAACTGTCCAAAAGTTGGAAAAATTATGTTCTGATAATCTAATAAATTAATGTTCACTGCATTTGAGTTCATTTTCTGATTATTTCGGTTCATACAAAGATATAGGATGGATACTACATGGACAATGTCGTAGGAAAGTTATTTACGTGACAATCACAAAAACAATGTTCTTCCAACAATAAAATTCCAGCTACGCTGGTCAGTCTATTACACTTCCAGTTATAAAAAGTCTAGATCTTACTTCATTTCATGACGCCGTTGACTTGTCGAGTGGCTTCATTTAGCGGTAAACAGGGCACAGGTTGATCTTCTTGCCATACCATAGCCAATAACAAGGGCCCACAGTACTCTTGATGTTATGTGTATTACTCTTGCTGCATTTGTATTGTGTCCAATAAATGCCATAGCTTGCCCATATTAAACATCCTCCGAAACAACCATTTCAATTTTCACTGTTCGACCCTTCGGAAACAGACTTTTTGTCTCCCCACTTTTGCATAGCCACATCGGCGAATACACACAACCAACGACACCAAGCGTCTCCTCGCGACTCCCAACTGCTACTTTTTTGGCGCGCTCGCACGCTCAGCGATAATGCATTTACAATTTACTACATTCTTTGATTACATTTTTTCCCTGACTAGGCCAGCGTGTCTACTTACAACATGTTAACATTCCATACGTATTCCCTTTCTTAAGTAAGAAATAGCATCTGTAATTTGATAACATATTAACAAAAATAATATTCAGCACAACTAAGAAAGAAAACACCGTAAAACAAGTAGAACATGTATTATCATCCATGGAGTTGTGGTGTTACAACCCCTCTGTGATCATGACGGGGGTAGGCATCAAACAGGAGGGATGAAGAAGCATAAGCACCCTTTTCTGCTTCGATTCGCGTTCAGATTTCGTCGAATGGTTTTGAACGGTACATACAGGGTGTTTCAAAAATGACCGGTATATTTGAAACGGCAATAAAAACTAAACGAGCAGCGATAGAAATACACCGTTTGTTGCAATATGCTTGGGACAACAGTACATTTTCAGGCGGACAAACTTTCGAAATTACAGTAGTTAAAATTTTCAACAACAGATGGCGCTGCAAGTGATGTGAAAGATATAGAAGACAACGCAGTCTGTGGGTGCGCCATTCTGTACGTCGTCTTTCTGCTGTAAGCGTGTGCTGTTCACAACGTGCAAGTGTGCTGTGGACAACATGGTTTATTCCTTAGAACAGAGGATTTTTCTGGTGTTGGAATTCCACCGCCTAGAACACAGTGTTGTTACAACAAGACGAAGTTTCCAACGGAGGTTTAATGTAACCAAAGGACCGAAAAGCGATACAATAAAGGATCTGTTTGCAAAATTTCAACGGACTGGGAACGTGACGGATGAACGTGCTGGAAAGGTAGGGCGACCGCGTACGGCAACCACAGAGGGCAACGCGCAGCTAGTGCAGCAGGTGATCCAACAGCGGCCTCGGGTTTCCGTTCGCCGTGTTGCAGCTGCGGTCCAAATGACGCCAACGTCCACGTATCGTCTCATGCGCCAGAGTTTACACCTCTATCCATACAAAATTCAAACGCGGCAACCCCTCAGCGCCGCTACCATTGCTGCACGAGAGACATTCGCTAACGATATAGTGCACAGGATTGATGACGGCGATATGCATGTGGGCAGCATTTGGTTTACTGACGAAGCTTATTTTTACCTGGACGGCTTCGTCAATAAACAGAACTGGCGCATATGGGGAACCGAAAAGTCCCATGTTGCAGTCCCATCGTCCCTGCATCCTCAAAAAGTACTGGTCTGGGCCGCCATTTCTTCCAAAGGAATCATTGGCCCATTTTTCAGATCCGAAACGATTACTGCATCACGCTATCTGGACATTCTTCGTGAATCTGTGGCGGTACAAACTGCCTTAGACGACACTGCGAACACCTCGTGGTTTATGCAAGATGTTGCCCGGCCACATCGCACGGCCGACGTCTTTAATTTCCTGAATGAATATTTCGATGATCGTGTGATTGCTTTGGGCTATCCGAAACATACATGAACCCCTGTGACTTCTTTCTGTGGGGACACTTAAAAGACCAGGTGTACCGCCAGAATCCAGAAACAATTGAACAGCTGAAGCAGTACATCTCATCTGCATGTGAAGCCATTCCGCCAGACACGTTGTCAAAGGTTTCGGGTAATTTCATTCAGAGACTACGCCATATTATTGCTACGCATGGTGGATATGTGGAAAATATCGTACTATAGAGTTTCCCAGACCGCACCGCCATCTGTTGTTGAAAATTGTAACTACTGTAATTTCGAAAGTTTGTCTGCCTGAAAATGTACTGTTGTCCCAAGCATATTGCAACAAACGGTGTATTTCTATCGCTGCTCGTTTAGTTTTTATTGCCGTTTCAAATATACCGGTCATTTTTGAAACACCCTGTAGTTGTTGCACCCTGTACACCAAACGAAAATTGCGGTCACACTGCACTCCAAAGGGGTGTGATCACATTCAGTGCAATAGCTAGCCCGCGATGTCCTCAGAGAAGGGGAGAATAATCGGAGGGTTGTCAGCAGTGATAAAAGTTGTCAAGAACGTCGTCCTGTTGCTCATCACGCTGCGAACGGTCGTTTTCATCCGCGAAATGTTTGAGAATCAGCACCCCGAGGGAAGCTGTGCTTTCATTGTCGCCCCTTATGCCACCTCCTAAGGCCAGTTGGCGTCGATTATGGGCGGCGATGAGTCTGAAATGTTTCCCTTGGCCACCCACGAGAAAACCGCGCGCTGAACGTCTCGGTTTCGGCCTCCATTTCAGAAGCGTCAAAAGTAGGGGTGAAATGAGGGTAAGAGTGGGTTTGTCGACCATCCCATCGCGTGGCACGTCCCCAGTGACGTTGGTCATACTTGCGATGAAATTTAGTGCCCTCCTTAAAGACCAGGTGAACTTCTGAGCTCCGGCCTTTCTGCTCATGTTTCGACACCTTCTGTTTGGACCGTCGTCGAGCCCGAGGGTGACGTCGCAAGGCGCCACAGTTAAGAAGGTAGGTCTTTTAGATAAATTTTAAAGTTACACGTTGCAGTGGTAGGTAATTAGGGCGTTTCGAAAAAGAGATCTTTTAATTGTGTTATGCAGTGTAGCTGCACAGTTAGTTTATCGCCGTAGTTACTTAAATGACAGTATTCGCGGCTGTTACCTCTGAGTTTGAGGTTTGAATAAGTTTTGTAGTATAAATTTCATAATGAAAGTTATCCGTTTTGAATTGTCACGCGCAATGGATTAACATAACCGTTCTAATTATTTACGCATAGAGTGGAAGGCAATTGTTTAGGATATGCACGTGTCATTATTCATAGAAAGCTCCACTAAATAAGATGCAAATGTTCACAGTCAGCTGTCACTATGTATAGATGTAAATGGATGTTTATAGTGGTGACGCTAACCAAATTGATAATTAAACATGATGACTCTTTGAATTGACGTTCAATTGGTTATGGTGAGTTGACAAGACTGGGCATTTAGCTGTAGGTGCGGTGATGGGAGGATGCATTTAGGTATATCTCTGTTGGCACTGTAAAATTTGAAGAAACGTAGCTTAAATCGTTTTGTGGAGCACTCCTTGTTCCAATCACAATACACGTCTGTCGGTATCATCCCTTATATGATTATAGAGTCCTTTGCACTCCCCCCATGGCGCTGGCTGTGCCGGCGGGAGAGTGCCGCAACGGCCGCAGAGGGTCAGCAGAGGGCCGTGGAACCGCTGGCACGAAAAGTGATGAACTTTTAAGAAAACTGCTCGTGGTAGGACTCGAACCTAGAACCTTCCTACTGTGAAAGAGGGGACTGTACCTAGTTGTACGTAGGTGTTTGCAATGCGAAATTTCACTTGAATCGGATGAAATTTAAGAAAATTCAACGTGATGGGTGGGTGAACGTTCCGAATTGACTGGATGTGAACGTGGTTCTGTAGGGTCTCAGGTAAAGTGGCGAATATGTTGTAATAGTTTAAACAGTAAGTGTGTATACATTCTTTGAAAATAAACTAATTTTATGAAATTTTGGCATGTCGGGAGCTGAACCCAGGACCTGACATATGGCTGAATGTGAAAGTGGGCGCTGGTATAAGGCGTATGTAGGTATTCGCGTTGTGATCATTCATTTAAATCGAATGAATTTTAAGAAAATTGAACTTCGCGGGGGCCGAACCCAGGTCCTGATGATCGGCTGGATGTGAATGTGGGAACGGTGGTGGGTTTGGGGGTCGAGTGGGGGCGGTGTGGATTTGCGCATGGAGCGTTAGGACAATTCGCTAAAAGTGAAAGTAGTTCGGGTAATTAGGTAGGACAATTCCTCAGATGTGTGACCTACTTTGCGCCAGAATGAACCTATCGTCCTAGTAATGTATCTGGACCGTTACAAAAGTTTACCCTGTCGCTTTGCGTGGAGTCACATGCATCCCAGGTTGATGATATCTGATATTTCTCCTTCATGAATAGGTGTATTCAGGTGGCCACGTAAAAAATAAATCACTTGGATTAAGCTCTGGTGATCTAGCTAGCCATGCGACAGGATCTCCAACCAGTCCATTTTAAAGAAAAGAAACCTTTCACATGGCGCCACCATTTGGGCCGGAAACCAGCGGGAGCTCATCACGCATGACCACGTTTTCATACAATATGCTGCACTAGCTTCTTCCCGTAATTCCGGTAAAGAAGGTTCCAGAAAATGCAAACATCGCTCTTCTCTAAGACCAGGTGCCCCTCTCAGATAATGATCGTTAAGGTCACACCAGATATTGACGCCATATTGTTGTTAGTAACCTCGCACTGCCCGCTGATGCATGTAGCGACAATTAACTATTCACTCTCTCGTGAATTAAGCTTCTTCGGAAAAGGGTTATTTTTCAAAAATACTTCTCTTACTTCTGATGACTCACGTTACTGTTGTGGTCTTCAGTCCAAAGACTGGTCTGATGCAGCTTCAAATGCTACTCTGTCGTGTGCAAGCCCCTTCATCTCCGAATAAGTACTGAAACGTACATCCTTCTGAATCTGCTCACTGTATTCATCTCTTGATCTCCCTTTACAATATTTACCCCGCACACTTCCCTCCAGTACTAAATTGATTATCCAGTGATGTCTCAGAGTGTGTCCTACCAAACGATCCCTTCTTTTGAACAAGATATGCCACAAATTTCTTGTCTTCCCAGTTCTGTTCGGTATCTCCTCATTAGTCACGTGATATACCCATCTAATCTTCAGGATTCTTCTATAGCACCATTTAAAAAGCTTCTATTCTCTTCTTGTCCAAACTATTTATCGTCCTTGTTTCACTTCCATACATGGCTACACTCCAGACAAATACCTTCAGAAAAGACTTCCTAACACTCAAGTGTAGATTCGATGTTAAAAAATGTCTCGCCTTTGAAAACGTTTTTCTTGCCATTTCAAATCTACATTTTATATCCTCTCTACTTCTGTCACCATCAGTTATTTTGCTGCCCAAATAGCAAAATCTATGTGCGACTTTAAGTGTCTTGATTCCTAGCCTAATTCCCTCAGTATCACCTGATTTATTTCGACTGCGCTCCAATATCCTTGTCTTGCTTTTGTTGATGTGCATCTAATATCCTCCTTTCAAGACATTGTCCATTTCTTTAAACTGCCCTTCCAAGTCTTTTGCTATCTCTGACAGAATTACACTGTCATCGGCGAAGCTGAAGGTTTTTATTTCTTCTCCCTGAACTTTAACTCCTACTCCAAATTTATCTTTGGTTTCCTACACTGCTTGGTCAGAATACAGCTTGAAGGATGTCTGGAATAGATTACAACCCCATCTCACTTCCTTCACAACCACTACTTCGCTTCCATGCTCCTTAACTCTACAACTTGCGT
Source organism: Schistocerca nitens (assembly GCF_023898315.1). Lineage (NCBI taxonomy): Eukaryota > Metazoa > Arthropoda > Insecta > Orthoptera > Acrididae > Schistocerca > Schistocerca nitens. Next base: position 924,287,519 of record NC_064616.1, read on the forward strand.
CTGCTTTCTATACAAGTTGTAAATAGCCTTCCGCTTACTGGTTTTTAACCATGCTGCCTTCAGAATTTCAAACAGTGTATTTCAGTCAACATTGTCAAAAGCTTTCTCTAAATCTAAAAATGCTATACACGTACGTTTGCCTTTTGCCTACCCTATTTTCTAAGATAAGTCACAGGTTCAGTATTGCCTCGCGTGTTTCTACATTTCCCCATTTCCAAACTGATGTTCTCGAGGTCGTCTTCTACCAGTTTGTCCTTTCTTCTGTAAAGGATTTGTGTTATTATTTTGATACCATGACTTATTAAACTGATAGTTCGATAATTGTCTCACCTGTCAGCAACTGTGTGCTTTGGCATTGGAATTATTGCAGTCTTCTTGAAGTCTGAGTATATTTCGCCTGTGTTATACGTCTTCCACACCAGAGGGAAGAGTATTGTCATAGGTGTCTCTCCCAAGGCTATCAGAGGTCTTTTAATGCTCTATCAAACACTTCTCGCGCTGTCATATCTCACCTTCATCTACGTCCTCTTCCACTTCTATAATATTGCCTTTAAGCTCATCTCCATTGTATGGACCCCCTATATACTCTTTCCACCTTTCAGCTTCCCTTCTTCGCTTGGTACTAGGTTTCCATCTGATATTCACGGAGCTGCTCCTCTTTTCTCCAAAAATCTCTTTAATTTTCCTGTAGGGTGTATCTATTTTTCTCCTAATGAAATATGCATCTAAATCCGTACATTTGTCCTCTATCCATTCATGCTTAGCCATTTTGCACTCCCTGTCAGTAACTTTTTTTAGACGTTTGTATTCTCTTTCAACTGCTTCATTTGCTGTATTTTTATGTTTTCTCCTTTCCTCAATGAAATTCAATGTTTCCTGTGTTATCCAACAATTTTAATAGGCCTTGTCTTTTTACCTATTTGATCTTCTGCTGCCTTCTTTATGTCGTCTCTTAAAGTTACTGATTCGTCTTTTAAAATATTCCTTCCCCTGTTCTTGTCAATTCTTGTCTAATTCTCTCTCAGAAAGTCCCAACAACCTCTTTTTCAGATTATCCAGGTCCCGTCTCCTTAGTATGCTACCTTTTTCCAGTTTCTTTAGTTTTAATCTAAGGTTCGTAAACAATAAATTGTGGTCAGAGTCCACATCTGCTCCTGGAAATGTCTTACAATATAAAATCTTGTTCCGATATCTCTGTCTTACCAATATATAATCAATCTGAAACCTTATGGTGTCTCCAGGTCTTCTGCGTATACCACCTTCTTGTAAGATTCTTAAACCAAGTGTTAACAATGATCAAATCATGCTTTGTGCAAAATTCTACCAGGCGGTTTCCTCTTTGAGTCATTTCCCCCAGTCGATACTCACTTACAATTTTTCCTTCTCTTCCTTTTCCTGCTATCGAATTCCAGTCCCACTCACAATTAAATTTTCGTCTTACTTATCAATCTGAAGAGAGGATATAGCGGAGATACGGCTTAGCCAGAGCCTGGGGAATGTTTCCAGAATGATATTTGCAGCTTGGAGCGGAGTGTATGCTGATATGAAACTTTCTGGCGGATTAAAACTGAGTGCCGGACCGGGACTTGAACTCCGGAACTTTGTGTTTCTCCAGGCTGTGGTTGAGCCATATCTCCACAATATCCTTTGTTCTAGAAGCGCTAGTCTTGTAAGTTTCGCAGGAGAGCTTCCGTGAAGTTTGGAAGGCCTGAGATGAGGAACTGACGGAGGTAAAGCTGTGAGGGCGGGTCGTGAATCGTGCTTGGGTAGCTCAGTCTGTAGAGCACTTGTCCGCGGAAGGCAAATGTTCCAAATTCGAGCCTCGGTCCGGCACACAGTTTTAATCCGCTAGAAAATTTCAGAAATGACTATGTACATTAAACATTTGTTTAATATCGTGACATAAACAACAACATGTAGAATCAATAGTTACATTAAGAAAGTGGTAAATCCGGCATATCACGACAGTGTGCAAAGTTAAAGTTCACGAAGGTATGTGAAGGATTCACGATGCAGCTTTAAGTCAGAGTCCACAAAACTAACTGTCAAAAAATGGACGAGACTAAATGCGATGCTAATTGAAGTTAAGACTCTGGACGCAAGATGTAGGAACCTGCAGTAGATTCAGAATTCCTTCAGAAAAGTTTTACGAGTCCACGAAGCTTTCGTCTGAAAAATTTCAATAATTTTATCCACTACTAACACGCCACTCATCACCCTTTTGTCGGTACCTGGTTATGTCTCAAAGTGAAGTGTTTCTCAGCTAATATCGCCGCCCCCTTTTAGAGACGCGATCTCTCGTTGCAAGATCAAAAATTTTCCATTTAACGTATTGCTACAGTTGGTAAATTGTAAAAATGAATCCGGACACCCATTAGCGGACATTAATAACGGCCATGTCCTCACTTCGTCTTTATGACTGCTTGAACTCTGCTGGGAACACTTTCAATAATGTGTCTGAATGTCTGTGGAGAAAGGCAGTCCATTCATCCTCAAGAGCCGAAACCTGAAAAGGTAGTGATGATGGACACAGTGGTCTGGAGCGAAGTCGACGTTCTAACTGGTTTCAGAGGTATTCCATTGGGTTCAATTCCGGATTTTTCACAGGTCAGTCCATTTCAGAAATGTTATTTTCCACAAACCATTGCCTGACAGATGCTGCTTTATGACAAGGTTCATTCTCACGCTGATACAATCAATCATTGTGTGGTGTCACCGCCAGACACCACACTTGCTAGGTGGTAGCCTTAAATCGGCCGCGGTCCGTTAGTATACGTCGGACCCGCGTGTCGCCACTATCAGTGATTGCAGACCGAGTGCCGCCACACGGCAGGTCTAAAGAGACTTCCTAGCACTCGCCCCAGTTGGACAGCCGACTTTGCTAGCGATGGTTCACTGACAAAATACGCTCTCATTTGCCGAGACGATAGTTTAGCATAGCCTTCAGCTACGTCATTTGCTACGACCTAGCAAGGCGCCATTATCAGTTGTTATTGATATTGTAAAGAATGTACAGACAAGAGCGACGTTCAACATTAATGGATTAAAGTTAAGTATTTCCACCATCTGCGTCCGTTTTTCTAAGTTCTAATTTCCTTGTCCTGTTCCAGACCTCACGCCAGCCTGCGTGAGCTTAAACGCGTGCCTTTCAGCTTCCTCTATAAGGGTTGGCTCTCCTGCCAATCCACAACACATCGTCTCTGAACTGTTCTCAAATGTACGCAGTATGAAACTGTAAAATACACAACTGGCCATTAAAATTGCTATACCAAGAAGAAATCCAGATGATAAACGGGCATTCATTGGACAAATACATTATACTAGAACTGACATGTGATTACATTTTCACGCAATTTGGGTGCATAGATCCTGAGAAATCAGTACACATAACCACCACCTCTGGCCGTAATAACGGCCTTGATACGCATGGACATTGAGTCAAACAGAGCTTGGATGGCGTGCACAGGTACAGCTGTCCATGCAGCTTCAACACGATACCACAGTTCATCAAGAGTAGTGGCTGGCGTACTGTGACGAGCCAGTTGCTCAGCCACCATTGATCAGACGTTTTCAGTTGGTGAGAGATCTGGAGAATGTGCTGGCCAGGGCAGCAGTCGAACATTTTCTGTCTCCAGAAAGGCCCGTACAGGACCTGCAACATGCGGTCGTTCATTATCCTGCAGAAATGTAGGGTTTCGCAGGGATCGACTGAAGGGTAGAGCCACGGGTCGTAACACATCTGAAATGTAACGTCCGCTGTTCAAAGTGCCCTCAATGCGAACAAGAGGTGACCGAGTGTGTAACCAACGGCACCCCATAACATCACACCAGGTGATACGCCAGTATCGCGGCGACGAATGCACGCTTCCAATGTGCGTTCACCGCGATGTCGCCAAAGATGGATGCGACCATCATGATGCTGTAAACAGAACCTGGATTCATCAGAAAAAATGACGTTTTGCCATTCGTGTACCCAGGCTCGTCGTTGAGTACACCATCGCAGACGCTCCTGTCTGTGATGCAGCCTCAAGGGTAACCGCATCCATGGTCTCCGAGCTGATAGTCCATGCTGCTGCAAACGTCATCGAACTGTTCGTGCAGATGGTTGTTGTCTTGCAACCGTTCACATCTGTTGACTCAGGGATCGAGACGTGGCTGCACGATCCGTTACACCCATGCGGATAAGATGCCTGTCATCTCGACTGCTAGTAATACGAGGCCGTTGGGATCCGGCACGGAGTTCCGTATTACCTTCCTGAACCCACCGCTAACAGTCATTGGACTTCGACCAACTCGAGCAGCAATGTCGCGATACGATAAACCGCAATCGCGATTGGCTACAATCCGAGCTTTATCAAAGTCTGAAACGTGATGGTACGCATTTCTTCTCCTTACACGAGGCATAACAACAAAGTTTCACCAGGCAACGCCGCTCAACTGCTGTTTGTGTATGAGAAATCGGTTTGAAACTTTCCTCATGTCAGCACGTTGTAGGTGTCGCCAGCGGCGCCACCCTTGTGTGAATGCTCTGAAAAGCTAATCATTGGCATATCACAGCATCTTCTTCCTGTCGGTTAAATTTCGCGTCTGTAGTCTTCGTGGTGTAGCAATTTTAATGGCCAGTAGTATTTGTTCATATCCTTTCGCATTTAGCGATTCGTTAAGCGTAGTAAGATGCTACATACCAACCACGACAAACACACCCATACCGTAACATCAACTCCTCCGTACCTCGCTTGCCACATGATGGCAGGTAACGCTCTCCAGCCATCTGACAGATTGAAATCCTTCTAACAGCTCGCTACATCGCTAAGCACTTATTTCGGAAATGTGTGACTTATGAGGAACTGCTCGACCGTTTTACCGCATTCCCTTTAGCTCCGTACGCACAGTCATAGTGCTACCTAGATCTCTAGTAGCCCGTTGGAACTATCGATTTATTCGTTTCGCTGATTTTCTTCGGCTGTTAGAGCCAGCCACTGCAATACTCGACGGTCTCCGTCGACCACTGTATGAGCTGTGACTGGTTCTCGTTTTGCTGTGGTTGTTCATTCGCGGTTCCTCTGGTCAAATGGTTCAAATGGCTCTAAGCACTATGGGACTTAACATCCGAGGTCATCAGTCCCCTAGACTTAGAACTACTTAAACCTAACTAACCTAAGGACATAACACACATCATGCCCGAGGCAGGATTCAAACCTGCGACCGTAGCAGCAGCGCGGTTCCGCACTGAAGCGCCTAGAACTGCTCGGTCACAGCAGCCGGTTTCCACTTATCAATCACATCACCAACAGTCGGATTGTTCAGCTTTAGTTGGGTTAAAATGTCTGCGATTGATCCGTAACTCAGAATCAGATTAAAGAATCAAGTGTTTAAAATGTTGATAGAAATCTGTTGTCGTTTACTGTCTCATACGCTTCTACATTTATTAATTTGTAACTTATTTTTGGTTAAAGTGCTTTCTTTTTAAATTCTCTGTAACAACATTACGGATCACAACACAACACGTATAACATCAATAAAAGTTCTGAAACTGTATTTTGATAGGGCTTTTTAACAGCTAATTTTAAACACTTGATTCTTTAAAATCGTTTGAGGCGTTGAAAAGTTCCTTAAGTTAATAACTATTTTCAAATCTAACATGTCCAGTATCTTAAAATCTATTCTGTCTAACTAGTGGGCATTTAGTCGCACTTTCTCGTCTTGTTTGTATCTTTTATTTGGTTTTATTATCTATTTTGTAAATTTATTAGTTTAAATTTTACACATTTTGTGGCCGTGAAATAATTTTGCTCCCTCTGACTCCGTGATATACCGACACCTCACAGTACGAGCCGCCAGCAACGGCCACGCGCTCGGGAAAAATGCACTTGCAATACCTCTCTGCAGGCCATTCGGCTAGTGCCGGCCGGCGTGGCCGTGCGGTTATAGGCGCTTCAGTCTGGAACCGCGTGACCGCTACGGTCGCAGGTTCGAATCCTGCCTCGGGCATGGATGTGTCTGATGTCCTTAGGTTAGCTATGTTTAAGTAGTTCTAAGTTCTAGGGGACTGATGACCTAAGATGTTAAGTCCCATAGTGCTCAGAGCCATTTGTTGGAGTATTGCCGGCCGCGGTGGTCTCGCGGTTCTAGGCGCGCAGTCCGGAACCGTGCGACTGCTACGGTCGTAAGTTCGAATCCTGCCTCGGGCATGGATGTGTGTCATGTCCTTAGGTTAGTTGGGTTTAAGTAGTTGTAAGTTCTAGGGGACTGATGCCCACAGCAGTTGAGTCCCATAGTGCTAGAGCCATTTGAACCATTTTTTTAAGTATTTTTCCACATTTAACCCTTTGACTACCAGTGGTTTTTTCCTGAAACCACCAATTTATTAATGTTTTTTGATATCATTGTCTTTCACATGAAAGCGTCTATGCTGGCCGCGGGGTTATGTCACGGATTGCGCGGCCCCTCCCGCCGGATGTTCGAGTCCTCCCTCGGGCATGGGTGTGTGTGTTAGTTTAAGTAGTTTGTAAGTGTAGGGACCGATGACCTTAGCAGTTTGGTCCCTTAGGAATTCACACACACACATCTATGCTGTTGCGAGTTATAGACATTTAGTGGTACAATGAGATACTTCTACGAACGTAGTTCATTGTAGTAGCCACTTAGAGCATTAAAAGAAACAGTCGGCGCGAATATTGTGCTACGTGATTATAGGAGATTGTGACATGTGTTTTTTTATAGTAATCAAATTAAGGAGATCATTGACAGTGAAAGAAAGTATTTCTAAAGTTGTTCCAAGGTAAATTTGAGTTTTTACTACTGCTTTTATGAGCTGTTTCAAACTGAATTCTCTGTGGGAGCATAGTATTTCAGATAAAAGTTTATTAAATTTTAGGTCTATTCTTTTCCTTGTTAGTTAGGACCATAATTAGCTTTAGGTATTATGAGTTCGTGGAAGTTTCGAGATGTGGGACTATGTGTGGGATAAATGCGAAATTACTTTCAAATACAGGGTGAAAAGTATTTAAACCGACAAACTCTGCGAAGGTGTAGGGGACATCTAAACAAATATTTTTCCCTAATGTCATTTTTTCCTATGAGGATTATTTAAACCGGTGGAGGCCGTATTACGCTCTTCAGTTGTTAGACGCCGTATTACGATCTTCAGTTGTTAGAGGGCGTATTACGCTCTTCAGTTGTACGCAACTGCTGTCCACCAGTGTAGTAGTGCATTGTCTCTGTTTACTAATGGAGAGAGACACCTGGAGTGAGTTGAGTACATTGATATGGTTGGTGCGTACTACGTAGCGCACCACAGCGGACGAGCTGCACAGCGGGTTTATCAACTACCCGCTCCCTCCAAGACAACGCATGTGGTTCCAACATGACGGGGCGCCGGCATTTTTCAGTCGTCGTGTGCGTCGATTCCTGGACCGACGTTTCCCAGAAAAGTGGGTTGGCAGAGATGGTCCTGTACCATGACCTGCTGGATCCCCAGATATAACCCCTATAGACTTTTTTGTGTGGGGAGAGATGCGCAACCTTGTTTACACAACTCCTGTTGCATCACAAGAGGATCTGGTTGCCCGGATAGTAGCAGCAGCAGGAACAATTCAGGATACTCCTGGGGTTTTTGCCCGTGTCAGAACATGATCCGACGGTATAACCTTTGTTTACGTGTCAATGGAGGCATATTTGAAATTCTACTGTAATTGAAATTGGGTTGTGTTAATGTGTTGTCTCTTGGTCATAAAAAAATGGAAAAGTGTTTGTTGGTTTAATCAATTTGCCGCCAGAGAAAGCTTCCTCTACCGGTTTAACTAATCCTCATTCGAAAAAATGACATTAGGGAAAAATATTTGTTTAGATGTCCCCTACAACCTCCAAGAGTTTGTCGGTTTAAATACTTTTCACCCTGTATATCTCACGGCTGAAAGCAAGGGGAAACAACAGCCGTAATTTTTCCCGAGAGCATGCAGATTTACTGTATGATTAAATGATGATGGCGTCCTCTTGGGTAAAATATTCCGGAGGTAAAATAGTCCCCCATTCGGATCTCCGGGCGGGGACTATTCAGGTGGACGTTGTTATCAGGAGAAAGAAAACTGGCGTTCTACGGATCGGAGCGTGGAATGTCAGATCCCTTAATCGGGCAGGTAGGTTAGAAAATTTAAAAAGGGAAATGGATAGGTTAAAGTTAGATATAGTGGGAATTAGTGAAGTTCGGTGGCAGCAGGAACAAGACTTTTGGTCAGGTGAATACAGGGTTATAAATACCAAATCAAATAGGGGTAATGCAGGAGTAGGTTTAATAATGAATAAAAAAACTGGAGTACGGGTAAGCTACTACAAACAGCATAGTGAACGCATTATTGTGGTCAAGATAGACACGAAGCCCACGCCTACTACAGTAGTACAAGTTTATATGCCAACTAGCTCTGCAGATGACGAAGAAATTGATGAAATGTATGAGGAGATGAAAGAAATTATTCAAATAGTGAAGGGAGACGAAAATTTAATAGTCATGGGTGACTGGAATTCAAGCGTAGCAAAAGGGACAGAAGGAAACATAGTAGGTGAATATGGATTGGGGCTAAGAAATGAAAGAGGAAACCGTCTGGTAGAATTTTGCGCTGAGCATAACTTAATCATCGCTAACACTTGGTTTGAGAATCATGAAAGAAGGTTGTATACATGGAAGAACCCTGGAGATACTGAAAGGTATCAGATAGATTATATAATGGTAAGACAGAGATTTAGGAACCAGGTTTTAAATTGTAAGACATTCCCAGGGGCAGATGTGGACTCTGACCACAATCTATTGGTTATGAACTGTAGATTAAAACTGAAGAAACTGCAAAAAGTTGGGAATTTAAGGAGATGGGACCTGGATAAACCGAAAGAACCAGAGGTTGCACAGAGATTCAGAGAGAGCATAAGGGAACAATTGACAGGAATGGGGGAAAGAAATACAGTAGAAGAAGAATGGGTAGCTTTGAGGGATGAAATAGTCAAAGCAGCAGAGGATCAAATAGGTAAAAAGACGAGGGCTAGTAGAAACCCTTTGGTAACAGAAGAAATATTGAATTTAATTCATGAAAGGAGAAAATATAAAAATGCAGTAAATAAAGCAGGCAAAAAGGAATACAAACGTCTCAAAAATGAGATCGAAAGGAAGTGCAAAATGGCTAAGCAGGGATGGCTAGAGGACAAATGAAAGGATGTAGAGGCTTATCTCAATAGGGGTAAGATAGATACGGCCTACAGGAAAATTAAAGGGACCTTTGGAGAAAGGAGAACCATTTGCATGAATATCAAGAGCTCAGATGGAAACCCAGTTCTAAGCAAAGAAGGGAAAGCAGAAAGGTGGAAGAAGTATATAGATGTACTTGAGGACAATATAATGGAAATGGAAGAGGATGTAGATGAAGATGAAATGGGAGATATGATACTGCGTGAAGAGTTTGACAGAGCACTGAAATATCTGAGTCGATACAAGGCCCCCGGAGTAGACAACATTCCATTAGAACTACTGACAGCCTTGGGAGAGCCATTCCTGACAAAACTCTACCATCTGGTGAGCAAGATGTATGAGACAGGCGAAATACCCTCATACTTCAAGAAGAATATAATAATTCCAATCCCAAAGAAACCAGGTGCTGACAGATGTGAAAATTACCGAACTATCAGTTTAATAAGTCACAGCTGCAAAATACTAACGCGAATTCTTTACAGACGAATGGAAAAGCTGGTAGAAGCCGACCTCGGGGAATATCAGTTTGGATTCCGTAGAAATGTTGGAACACGTGATGCAATACTGACCCTACGACTTATCTTAGAAGAAAGATTAAGGAAAGGCAAACCTACGTTTCTAGCATTTGTAGACTTTGAGAAAGCTTTTGACAAAAGTTGATTGGAATACTCTCTAAAATTCTGAAGGTGGCAGAGGTAAAATACAGGGAGCGAAAGGCTATTTACAATTTGTACAGAAAGCAGATGGCAGTTATAAGAGTCGAGGGGTATGAAAGGGAAGCAGTGGTTAAGAATGGAGTGAGACATGGTTGTAGCCTATCCCCGATGTTATTCAATATGTATATTGAGCAAGCAATAATGGAAACAAAAGAAAAGTTCGGAGTAGGAATTAAAATCCATGGAGAAGAAATAAAAAATTTTAAGGTTCGCTGATGACATTGTAATTCTGTCAGAGACAGCAAAGGACTTGGAAGAGCAGTTGAACGGAATGGACAGTGTCTTGAAAGGAGGATATAACATGAAGATCAGCAAAAGTATAACTAGGATAATGGAATGTAGTCGAATTAAGTCGGGTGATGCTGAGGGAATTAGATTAGGAAATGAGACACTTAAAGTAGTAAAGGAGTTTTGCTATTTGGGGAGCAAAATAACTGATGAAGGTCGAAGTAGAGAGGATATAAAAAGTAGACTGGCAATGGCAAGGAAAGCGTTTCTGAAGAAGAGAAATTTGTTAACATCGAGAATAGAAGCTTTCGAAATGTGGTGCTATAGAAGAATGCTGAAGATTAGATGGGTAGACCACATAATTAATGAGGAGGTATTGTATAGAATTGAGGAGAAGAGGAGCTTGTGGCACAACTTGACTAGAAGAAGGGATCGGTTGGTAGGACATGTTCTGAGACATCGAGCGATCACCAATTTAGTATTGGAGGGCAGCGTGGAGGGTAAAAATCGTAGAGGGAGACCAAGAGATGAATACACTAAGCAGATTCAGAAGGATGTAGGCTGCAGTAGGTACTGGGAGATGAAGAAGCTTGCACAGCAGAGAGTACATGTAGAGCTGCATCAAACCAGTCTCAGGACTGAAGACCACAACAACAACATATCTCATGAAACGATGGCTGGTTGAAAACTCTATGTCCCAGTGAAACTTTTGTGTACTATCCACTCGTCTCATATAGGGTGCCTAGGAAGCTCTTTACTCGAATCGCTAGACGACAATTCAAGCAAATCGTATTAATGGAGTTTATTTTGCAGTACGTTAAATTGACAATACTTAACTTTGCGTATTCACACAGGTGTGTCGCAAACAAATGGTGGCATGCAAATAATCAATGTCCTTCGGTATATACAATTTCATTGCAGGCAGAACAATACAGTTCGTAAGTCACTGCTGTAGCGTTTGTATGACGGCCGGTCTTCCACTCCAGCCACCGCTAGGTGGCGAGGCGCTTATATTCTCTTCGTGTAGAGGCCGCTCCTGTCTTGGTGTCGTCCTAGAGAGCGTACTATTGACTGATGTCGTCTCACAGCCCGCTCTGTTCTTCCGTTCTTTATCGTCGTGCTGGCGCTTGCCGTTACGCCGGAACATTCCTCCCCCGCAAAGCGACGGACCGTCGTTGTGTAGGGAACGCAACAACGGCGGGGGAGCCAGGGGTGTGGACGCTTCTCTGGACCGGAAGCTGTGCCTCCATGGGACGTCAAGCTTCTGGTCGTACCACGCCATCCAGCCTTCGCTCTGGCGGAAATGTTCCCCGGAAAACGACCAGAAGGGTACGCGTCCACTTCTTGCTGCCGTGAACCAGATGAAGGCGGCGACTGCTGCAGTGTGGGCGGGTCCATCTCCATCGGTAGGACTAGAGGAGGCAGAGGAGGCGAAGGCTCCGTCTCCATGGGCTCGTCTCGCGGTGTCGTGATAACACCAAAAAATGGCTCCAAGCACTATGGGGCTTAACATCTGAGGTCCCATAGACTTAGAACTACTTTAACCTAACTAACCTAAGGACATCACACACACCCATGCCCGAGGCAGGATTGGAACCTGCGACCGTAGCAGCAGCGCGGTTCCGGACTGAAGCGCCTAGAACCGCTCGGCCACAGCGGCCGGCGTGATGACACCATCTGGTGGCTGCTATGGCTGTGGTGTCTGCGGGATCTGTGAATATGGGGAATGAGACGCAGAAGGATCAACCGTGCACATGACAGTGACGAAGTTGATTGTGATGTCGGCGCTGCAGTCCGTCTGGACCTGAAATGAGATACATGCAATTGCGAAGTCGACGGACGATCTCTCCTCGCACCCACCGTCTGCTGCCGCTAAAAACCCTGTAAAATACAATATCCTGCGGCGCGAAGCGGTACTTCGTCGCCCGATGCTGAGGAGGGTGCAGCAGGTGGAGCAGTGTCCGATGACGGCTACCTTGAAGCAATTCCGCCGGCGATGGTCCATGTCGTGGGTGGAAACGACAAGAGGCGAGAAACAATTGCAATGCTTGATCTCTGGTGTGTGTGGAGCGAAGTTTGGCCATCTGCTGCGTGAAGGTTCAGACAAAACGTTCCGCTTTACCGTTTCACCGTGGATGGAACGGTGCACTAGTTAGATGCTGTATGCCACTGCGTTCACAGAATGTTTCATATTCATTTGACGTGAACTGACGGCCGTTGTCTGACACTATGACTTCAGGTAAACCTTAGAGGCAAAAAAATAGATGACAGCGCTTGAACTGTGCCACGTGATGTTATCGAGTTCATTGACACAGCAAAAGGAAACTTGCGTACGAGTCAACCACAATCAACCAACGAGTGTTCCAAAAGGTTCCGCAAAGTCTATTTGCACGCGTTGCCATGGCGATTGCTACTTAGGCCAAGCAGAGAATTTTTGTGGTGGAGTGGACTGATTTTCCGTTCAGGCGTGACACTGTGACGTCATCTGTTCTATTTGGGTGTCCATACCCTGCCAAGTTCAGTGTCGACGAACTAACTGTTTCGTATGTACAACCCCCAGTGTCCTTGATGAATTAACCTCAACACTTCTTTTAGCAAAGCTTTAGGGATCAACACACGTGACTGTCCACTGTCGTTCTGAACAAGAATGACACCTTTCTGTATAGCGAGGCTCTGCCGACGTATGAAGTATCGGCGCACTACGGAGTTCTTTATGCTATGCAAGGAATGAGGCCAAGATGTGCGAATGTAATTAAGCCAAACGTTCAAATCTGAATCGGCTTCCGTGAACTGTGCCATTTTCCTATAGTTCAGCCGAAATGATTGAAGCAATTCAGTATCCTGACCATCGATGTGACAACAAGATGCAGCAGAGGCGTCAAAGTCTGCATTAGAGCCAATCGGAAGACGTGAAAGTGCGTCCGCATTACCATGTTGAGCTGTCAGACTATGCACAATCTCATACTGGTATTGAGACAACAGCAAAACCCATCTTTGCAATTTTTGGGCAATTCGTTCAGGAAACGGTTTCGTTGGATTAAAACAGGACTGCGGAGGCTTGTGATCCGTTACTAAGTAGAATTTTCTGCCATTCAAGTAGTGGTGTAATTTGGTGACACCATACACAATAACCAATGCCTATTTCTCAATTTATGAATAGTTACATTGTGCTTTGTACAAAACTTTTGATTGGAAAGCGATAGGCCTATCTTGATCACCAATTCTGTGCGAAAGCACTGCACCGATTCCGTAAGAGGAAGCGTCAACTTGAAATACAAATGGTTTGTCAGGATCAAAGTGAACTAAGCATCGATCAATGAGCAATGCATCTTTAAGCTTTCGAAAAGTTTCTTGGCACTCATCTGTCCAAACAAAGGGGACATTCTTTCGACGCAAGCGATGCAATGGAGCTGTGATTTGTGCAGCATTCGGTATGAACCGAATATAATAGTTCATTTTCCCTAAGACTGACTGCTATAGTGGGACATTGCGAGTAACTGGAAAATCACGTATGGCTAACAAATGCGACTCAAGAGGATGTGCACCTTGACTGAAAATGGTTCAAATGGCTCTAAACACTAACAAAATGGTTCAAATGGCTCTGAGCACTATGGGACTTAACATCTGAGGTCATCAGTCCCCTTGACTTAGAACTACTTAAACCTAACTAACCTAAGGATATCACACACATCTATTCCCGAGGCAGGATTCGAACCTGCGACCGTAGCATCAGTGCAGTTCTGCACTGAAGCGCCTAGAACCGCTCTGTCACAGCGTCCGGCGCACCTTGACTTTTTATGACATGACCAAGATACTGCAACTAAGGTTTAAAAAAATCACACTTGTGCAGTCTACACTTTAATTCTGCATCAGATAACACACGAAACAAAGCACGCAAATTAGCAGTAAGATCTTCAGGTGTACAACCTGCTGCCACAATATCGTCCAGATTGTTTGAACAGTATGGCACATGAGCAGTCAGCTGTTCCAAATATGACTGGAAAGTGGTGGGTGTGGAAGCACTTCCGAAAGGCAAATGCAAATATTTAAGCAAGCCCAAATGAATATTCACTACACACATTTTTTGAGATTCTTCATTGAGCGGTATTCGAAGATATGCGTAGCACAAAGCAATTTTTGAAAAGTAGCAACCAGCGCCTAATCTCTCCATCAGATCCTCTGGGTGTGGCTAGGGATAAATATCAATTACAGTTTGTGGGTTAACTGTAGACTGACAGTCAACACAGAGGCGAATGCGACTTGAATGTTTGGGGAGCAAAACCAGTAGACTTGCCCATTGTCTAGCTTGTATGGGCGCAATAGCTCCACTATCTTGCAATTCTTTAAGTTCAGCAGCGACTTTGTCTCATAATGCAATGGGAACAGTTCTGGCCCAGCAAAATTTCGGCTGAGCATTATCTTTCAGAGTAATATGTGCAACAAAATTGTTATCCTTGCGTAAACCTTCAGAAAAGAGTTCTGGGAATTATTTCAGCAAGCTAGCTACGCAACCTTTTGCATGGAATGCAGACACTGTCAACACATTGTCCTGAATGTTAAAGCGAAACAAATCAAATGAATCAAAACGAAATATGTTCTCACAATCGTGTGATTGTAGCACTGTAAAAGTCACTGTTCGCATATGCGAGCGATACATAGCAGACAAAGTACATTTTCTGAGAATGGAAATGTCTTGTCCATTATCAGCCGTCAGGTGTGTGCCAATTTTAGACAGGCATAGGGAGCCTAACAATTCATATGTGTGACAATTCAACAATATAATAGAGGCACCCTTGTGCAACTGAAATTTCACATGTTTCCCACCAAGAAGCAAATGAACAAAAAGTTTGTTGGATTGGTGTAGCACTGAAGAAACTGCTCGCTTGCTAGTTTTGCTAATGCCTGTTGCAGACACTGAATATACTGCATTAATGACATGGGCCTAGTGACTACATTTTTGTGAGTGGGCCGAATTCTTATGTTTGTTCATTTGCAAACATACGGATTTACATGTCCATTCTTGCCACTTGTGTAACACTGTGCTTGTCGGGAGTGCAGTCTTGGCGTTTGTGCCGTGAGTAACACTGAGGGCATGACTTAATTCTGTTCGTCTGTGTAGCCGCCTGTCCAGCGAGCTGCTTAAGCAGCTTGGAGAGTTGATTACGCGGCGTGGCGAGCGCCAGGTGCCGCTGCCGAATGGGCCAGTCGCAAACAAGGGACTCAACCCGACAAATTGCTGGCTGCTCAAATTCATCGGCCGACAGGGCTCCTGAATTTTACTGATCTGTTATTTACACTACTTGCTCAAATGATCAATTGGACTGTTGCAAAATCTGTTCTCTGAGTTTGACATCAGTTACATTGTACACAGTCGCATCACACAACATAAAATCTGAATATAAATCATGACAAGTACATTTGGATTTGCATTTCCTCGTCTTACCCTGCTAATCTGTTACCCACTCACGATAAGTTTGTTCTGACCATTTCTGGAATTCATACCTAACTGCTACCACATTCACTTGTTGGTCATAATAGTTAGTGGGCGAATCCACAACCTGACCATATGAAAGTTCACTCGGAGTGGCGTTAGGGAACAATTTTTGTAGGTGCCTAAACACGGCACTTCCTATTGTTAAGAGAAAGTAAGGGCTTTTCACAGTACCTGGTATGTTGTCAGAAATTATGTGGGCTTCAAACTGTTGCAACCACTCGAGCCATTCCTCTTCCTGTTCATGAAACTGGCGAAAAGGTGGTATAGCACTTGGAGCATGGTGGGGTGAGCATGTTGAAAGGGACATACGCAAGAAACAGACAAGGTAAGGAAAGAAAATTTCTGCAATGCGCACCTGAAAACACTGATTAGCAAAACCACGATACGAGAATGTTAAAGCAAGTAAGCACTCCTGCAAAGAAAAGACAAGAGAAAATTTAGGCGCCAGCAAGACACAAAAGATAATCCGTGGCCACAGTATTTTTTTTTTTAATTCTCGTTGCCAATTTTTGTGTACTGCCCATTCGTCTCATATAGGGTGCCTCGTCAGCAGTTTTCTCGGATCACTAGACAACAATTCAAGCAAATCGCATTAATGGAGTTTATTACAGTAAAGTTAAGTTGGCAATAGTTAACTTCGTGTATTCACAAAGGTATTTTGCAAGCAAATGGCGACATGCAAATAATCAATGTCCTTCGGTATGTACAATTTCATTGCAAGCAAAACAATACAGTTCATAAGTCATTGCTGTAGCGTTTGTATGACGGCTGGTCTTCCACTCTATCCACGGCTGGGCGGCGCGGCGGTTATATTCTCTTTGTGTAGAGGCCGCTCCTGTCTTGGTGTCGTGCTAGAGAGTGTACTATTGGCTGATGTCGTCACACAGCGCTCTCTGCTCTTCCATTCTTGCTCGTCGTGCTGCAGCTTGTCGTTACGCCGGGACAGAAACCACCTCCCTAGAAGAATTGACTGTTTAATTTTTGTCGATTTCTTCTTGCATTCTTTGATTACTGGGATGATATGATGGGCGTAGAATAGGTAATGTAACACCTCTTTTTCTGAAAGCAAGATGGTTTTATTCAGGATTCTAATACACCGTGTTATTCCCTACTCTTCTGGCTACAAAAATCTATTTTTCAACATAATATCCGTTCAATACGACAGCCTTACGCCACCTCATTGGGAGGGCTCGAATGCCCACATGGTACACTTCACTGTTTTGCGTTGGAGCCAGCGTCTTGCTGCATCAGTAACCTCCCCATCAGGCATGTACTGCTTCATTGGACCAAACAGATGGAAGTCGGAAGGTGCGTGATTCGGGCTGTAGGCTGGATGAGGAAGAACAGTACAATGACGTTTTGTGACCTCCTCTTGGGTGCACAGTCTTTTGTGAGGCCTAATGCTGTCATAGAGAAGGAGAAATTCGTTTGCGTTTTGCTGGCGACGAACACGCTGCATTCGCTTCTTCAGTTTCCTGAGGGTAGCACAATACACTTCCAAGTTGATCGTTGCACCTCAAGGGAGGACATCAAACGGAATAGCCCCTTCGGAGTCCAATGAGACCGTCGCCATGACTTTACCGGCTAAGGGTGCGGCTTTGAACGTCTTCTTCGGAGGAGTAACTCATCTTTCTTCGACTGTGACGATTGTCGACAAAAATTGTCTCGTAACACGCAAGCAATTCCACACGGATGTTCCTTCCTCGCTCTTTATGGTCTTACGTTAGGCGACGAGGAATCCAGCGGGCACACGCCTTCGAGTACCCTAACTGGGAGACGGGTGTGTCAGCCCTATCAACAGAGACGTCCTGTTGTGCAGCTATGTCTATGATTGTGGACCGTCGATCACATCGAATGAGACTGTCCGCACGTTCCAACATTGCAGGTGTCACTGCTGTGTGCGGCTGGCGGCACGCGGGAGATCGGACTGTTTTCCTCGCCCAACTACTTACCGTGCTTTTGTCACTGGCATGTCTCCGTAGTCATTTTGCAAGCGCCTATGAATGTCTGCGATGCTCTTTCCGCTAAAATAAACTCAATGACGACTCTCTTCTTAACCCTTTCGTGAGCCCTGGGAAACATGCTTCCCACTATAATGAACTCGTTCCTAGTCACGTGGGATTCACAGTTCCCACCTCTGTACGATGCTACCACCTAGTGAACAGTATAGCGTACTACTTCCAATCGGAAGTTCCCACCGTTTTTGCTGTACCTTCGCGCAGAGGCATTTTATAGCTGAGTGTTGCTCTGTAGAGGAGCCTTTCACGCTGTTTGCGTGACATTTTGTGATTTTTTCCTCAAAGCCATAGTATAAGGTAAATACTTTTGATTTACCCAAATTTATGAAGGAAAACGTAAAATTGTGACGAGGAGAATTCCAGTTTGAAACAAAAGGAGCCATTTCTGCAGTAAAATGGATGGCTAACAGTCCAGTCACTTTCCTGTCCTCAATTCATGACCCATGACAAACAGCCACAGTGAAAAGGAAAAACAAGGATGGTACTAGTACAGAGATTCCTTGTCCTGCAGTTGTGGCAGAATACAACAAAATAATGGGTGGTGTCGATAAGTTTGATCAATTACGAGAAAGGTATGCTATTGGCAGACGTTCTGTAAAATGGTGGCACAGAATATTTTATATGCTGGTGGACATTGCTGCAGTGAACAGTTTTATCCTGTGGAAAATAAGTAAAAGAGAAAGTGGACAGCATGATCAACTCACATACAGGATCCATCTAGCCAGACAATTGATCACTGGCTTCTCATTCCAAAAAAGGCGTGGACAAAAGCCTGTTTTTCTGGCAAAAAGGGATAAAGTACCTGAATATTTTCGTCATGTGGCTGTAAGGGAGCATCAGCCCATTTTAGAAGAAACTTACTGGACGTGCCGTCATTGTAGTACCGAAGCTGCGGAAAAGAGCACTCGCTGTGTTTGTACATATTGTCAAATACCACTTTGCATAGACCCATGTTTTAGAAAATTTCATGGCAAGAAATTGTGAACAATCATTGTAACAAGAGAAGTAAATTTATCAAATAAATATGAGATATATTGAAAAAATTGTTTTCGTCATTTAACTCCAAGGAAGGGAAGTGGGAAGAATACTTCCCACCTTGTTGTGTCACCTCACTTTCACAATTGGAGCAAATTTGGTATTCTGTATGATAAATATACCTATCTGTTAACTACTATCTGCTCTCCATTCATTAAAAAAAACTGCTCAATAATTTTGCCCGCGAAAGGGTTAAACGCATCTTCGTTACAAATGCCATTTTGAAGGCTACCGATAACAACTTCATGAAACTATAAGAGTTCAAGCTGGTTCAAATAGCTCTGAACACTATGGGACTTAACATCTGAGGTCATCAGTCCCCTAGAACTTAGAACCACTTAAACCTAACTAACCTAAGGACATTACACACATCCATGCCCGAAGCAGGATTCGAACCTGCGACAGTAGCAGTCGCGCGGTTCCAGACTGAAGCGTCTAGAAACGCTCGGCCATATCGGCCGGCAGTTCAAACTTGAATATTCCTCAATGTCCCACAACGAATTCCGAATTTTTTTCAACTGAGCCGGCCGGAGTGGCCGAGCGGTTCTAGGCGCTTCAGTCTGGAACCGCGCGACTGCTGCCGTCCAGGTTCGAATCCTGCCTCGGGCATGGATGTGTGTGATGTCCTTAGGTTAGTTAGGTTTAAGTAGTTCTAAGTTCTAGGGGACTGATGACCTCAGAAGTTAAGTCCCATAGTGCTCAAAGCCATTTGAACCATTTTTTTTCAACCGAACTTGTGCGAGAAAAAATGTGTTGTATTCCTTATAGAACGCCATTCGCAAATGTCAGTTTTGTGAAAAATTTTAAAATCTGGCCTCCGTAAGTGAAGACAAAATATTACAATTCAGGATTCCCATGGTTGTCGTCTTCTGAATGTATAGTAGAGGATACGCCAAAAGTTTCGCCATATAGTATATATTGCGTTAAAATACTTATCTGGTGCAGAATTTTGGTCTGGATCCACATCCCTATCGCCGCTGCAAACCCCTCCTCGTGCGAGAGACAGTACAATCTGTAACATAAACAGCTATTGTTTGCGACGTCTACCTCTTGATCCCCTGTTAACAAGCTTAGCAAGTTGGCGAGAAGCACGAGGGGAGATAACAGAGCCTGCGGTCGGTGCGCGTCGTAATCGGAAGCAGTCAGCGGCCGGCAGAGCGTGCGGATCAGCGCGGGCTTGTGTCACTTGCCCGCTCGGCCGGCAAACTGGCTGTCGCGCGTCCACTTAATTGGCTTTGGCTGCGCAGAAGCGGCGCTGGCGCAGATAATTCAGTGCAGGCCAACGTGATAAAGGTGCGAAACTGTTGTCCCTAGTACTGCAGCAGCTCATTTCGGCCGGAAGCGCCGGATGCCGTGGCGAAACAAGTGCCACTGCTTTTGTGCTACTCTACCAACAAAGATATGGCCGTCAGTTGGAAACAACGAGGTCTAGCGGCTTTGCATGTGGTAGTATCGTGCTTCAGACCAGATATAATTGTATCGCTTTGTCCCACATCAGTCATGGTATGTTTCTCTCTGACAAATTAGAGGAAGTAGAATACTCTCCATTGAGCCGTTCAGCATAGTCAAGCGTGTTGAGGAGAATTTGGATGAACAGTTACGTACCGTATTATCTGAAGAAGGGCAGGTTACAGTTTAACGTGGTGTGAACGTCGGGGACATGGGAAACAGCCAATGGACACGAAATCAGTCGTGACCTAACTGAGGAACCATTCGGACTCCGGCTTCAAGCGATTTTATTGAAACGCAGGATAGCCTACAATCTTTATTGCCGTAAGACGATTCAAATGCTGTCAGCCCCGGATGCACAAGTGTCCTGTTCACCCGTTACTCACCGGTGAAAAAGAGGAAGAGGAAGAATTTGCTCTTAGGTCTTAATGTTCATTGCACGCTTTGTATCTTACGCTGCGTGGCGTAGGTGTGGTTTGGACTCAGACAGACTTGTAGGTAACATGATTCTGTAGTTTCAAACTTATATAACCTGGAAATTATTCAAGACTAGAAGCTATGTATACAGGGTGTTACAAAAAGGTATGGCCAAAATTTCAGGAAACATTCCTCACACACAAATAAAGAAAAGATGTTATGTGGACATGTGTCCGGAAACGCTTAATTTCCATATTAGAGCTCATTTTAGTTTCGTCGTCCACCTATGCTCAATGGAGCACGTTATCATGATTTCATACTGGATACTCTACCTGTGCTGCTAGAACATGTGCCTTTACAAGTACGACACAACATGTGGTTCATTCACGATGGAGCTCCTGCACATTTCAGTCGAAGTGTTCTCAACAACAGATTCGGTGACCGATGGGTTGGTAGAGGCGGGCCAATTCCATGGCCTCCACGCTCTCCTGACCTCAACCCTCTTGACTTTCATTTATGGGGGCATTTGAAAGCTCTTGTCTACGCCACCCCGGTACCAAATATAGCGACTCTTTGTTCTCGTATTGTGGACGGCTGTGATACACTACGCCATTCTCCAGGGCTGCATCAGCGCATCAGGGATTCCATGTGACTGAGGGTGGATGCATGTATCCTCGCTAACGGAGGGCATTTTGAACATTTCCTGTAACAAAGTGTTTGAAGTCACGCAGGTGCGTTCTGTTGCTGTGTGTTTCCATTCCATGATTAATGTGATTTGAAGAGATGTAATAAAATGAGCTCTAACATGGAAAGTAAGCGTTTCCGGACACATGTCCACATAACATATTTTCTTTCTTTGTGTGTGATGAATGTTTACTGAAAGTTTGGCCTTACCTTTTTGTAACACCCTGTATTTGTGGAAGGGAGGTACGGGTGGGAGGCTCGCAAAACTGAGTCTATAGTTCTGTGGAGGAGGCATTTTTTTCCCCTGGAAGACGCCGCTTGCGAGGCTTGCAAGTCAGCGTCTTCAGTGCCGCTGTCTTGAGATGACTCTACCACCTCTCGTCTCCTAACCGACCAATTACTAGCGCCCGAAAATTTCTTCCACCTCCAGGACTTGAATCGGTCACCTCATCGTGCGATCGCTACAGTTTTTACGGGAAGTAAGCTGACATTACTTGTAGTTAATGAACCTTCCTGGCAGATTAAACCCTTATGCCATTTGGCCGCGCGGTGTAGCTGCGCCGCCTAGGCGTCTTGTCACGGTTCGCTCGGCTCCCTCCGTCGGAGGTTCGAGTCCTCCCTCGAGCATCGGTGTGTGTGTTATCCTTACGTAAGTCAGGTTAAATTAGATTTATTAGTGTGTAAGCCTAAGGACCGATGACCTCAGCGGTTTAGTCCCGTAGTCCTTACCACCAATTTCCATTTGGAAACTATAAGAAAGATAAAGTGCCGGCCGGAGTGGCCGAGCGGTTCTAGGCGCTACAGTCTGGAACCGCGCGACCGCTACGGTCGCACGTTCGAATACTGCTTCGGGCATGGATATGTGTGATGTCCTTAGGTTAGTTAGGTTTAAGTAGTTCTAAGTTCTAGGGGACTGATGACCTCAGAAGTTAAGTCCCATAGTGCTCAGAGCCATTTGAACCATTTGAATGACAAAGAATTTCCCATAGAAATTGACGATCCAGAGACCAGTTCTTTTCCGACTATGAGATCTAGTAAACCGTGATGAAGTTCTAGTGCTGTGCATGTTTCATTGCAGAGTGAAAGATACATTCAGTATAAACAATGTAAGCTCCACCACGTCCGTTAGTTAATTCACTTCGTAGCTGCACTGTGAAGAAACTAGCTGTTTCTCTAAGTTTCATCCCCCCTACAATAAACTGAAAAGCGAGAAAGTATATAAAAGAACGAGCCACAAGACCCTCGCATTGTGGGGAGGAAATGCTCTGGGCCGGCGAGTACTTTTTGGCTGTGAGTACGTCTGTGTGTGGCATGCTGACTGCTCTTCTTCAAGGAATATTTTCTTAAATATTTCCTTTCTATGGTTTTCCTTCTTACGAGGGAAATGCCACAGCTCGATCGGCTGCACCGAATAAAATCTGTTTTAAAATGCGGAGATATGTCTATTCTATGAGCCATCAAAAACTGTAAAACTTTACATGTGTGTACAAGCAACATTTATAGGTTAACGAATCTAAAGAGTACAGAAACACATCGCTGAAGGCAGTTATGATCATCAGACTCACACAAGTCAAAGGGTTCAAATGGCTCTGAGCACTATGCGACTTAACTTCTGAGGTCATCAGTCGCCTAGAACTTAGAACTAATTAAACCTAACTAACCTAAGGACATCACACACATCCATGCCCGAGGCAGGATTCGAACCTGCGCCCGTAGCGGTCGCTCGGTTCCAGACTGTAGCGCCCAAAACCGCACGGCCACTCCGGCCGGCTCACACAAGTCATAAAGGAGGTATTATTCGGCATTTGCTAGAAAGAATGTTGCACGTTGGCCCCTTATTAATCGTCGAACGGCAAACGTGAAGGGATAAAACACAGTGGAATGGAACTGAATGTGCACCTGACAAGGGCAACTTGTTGAGATGCTGCATCAATTTCAGCGTTTATGCACTGTCTAAAATCAAAAGACACACTGATTAATTTATTCACATCTTTTTAATGAGATGTTCCACGGCATTTACGGCTTCCTCTTACACCTCCCCCCCCCCCCCCAATCCCTAAAACTCAAATTTATCATCTTTTAAGACCGACCTTGCATACAGCAATGCCCCACACACTGGCGTATCAATTGAGTATCTGTTTGAAAAACGCCAGGTAGTGTAATGAATGTTGACTAACAGCAATTAGACCTACAGCCACTTGCTGCGAAATCTCCAAACTACACGGTCCAGTCACAATAATGTGAGTACCGACTATGTCAGACGTCAACGCACAATAACCACTCGCAGGCGGGGGAGGTGGCAGCACTAGCAGCAGAAGATATACGAGGGCTATTCGGAAAGTAAGTTCTGATCGTTCGCGAAATGGAAACCACTGTGAAAATTGGATGAAGCTTTGCATGGACGTGTTGGGCAGTGTCTCTAGTATGCCAGTCGAACGCGTCACGTCGCTCGTTTCACGTGTGAGCGCACTGTGAGCTCGTAAATATGCCTAGAAAATAGTTTCTCCATTCAAGTACGAGGCCCTGGTGAGAAATTTACCCCGAAGTTATGGAGCCCACAAAACATAAATGTCATGTGTATCCCCTTTCAAAACAATTCTCAGCCTCATTCTGCAGGGGCAATGGAGATGTTCCTGCAGCGTTTTCGATGGGAAATGTTTGATCACCCACAATAACAGCCCGTAATTGACTCACTCTGACTTTCATCTCTCCTCACATGAATCAGTGGCTGTGAAGACAACATTTTGGCACGGACAGCGAGCTGTAGACCAGTGTAGATAATTGGCGGCAAGCACTGGCGGCTGCCTTCTATGACGAGAATATTGAAAAGTTGGTAATACGCTACTACGAATGTCTAAGTCGGAGTGGCAACCATGCAAATTAATTTTTAGAAGGTGTAGCTAATGGTTGCAAATAAAACATTTTTGATTTTCACAGTGGTTTCAATTTCGCGGCTGATCGGAACTTACTTTCCGAACATCCTTTGTAAACTACTGGTCATTAAAATTGCTACACCAAGAAGAAATGCAGATGATAAATGGGTATTCATTGGACAAATATATTATACTAGAACTGACATGTGATTACATTTTCACGCAATTTGGGTGCATAGATCCTTAGAAATCAGTACCCAGAACAACCACCTCTGGCCGTAATAGCGGCCTTGATACGCCTGGGCATTGAGTCGAACAGAGCTTGGATGGCGTGTACGGGTACAGCTGCCCATGCAGCTTCAACACGATACCACAGTTCATCAAGAGTAGTGAATGGCGTATTGTGGCGACCCATTTGCTTGGCCACCATTGACCAGACATTTTCCATTGGTGAGAGATCTGGTTAATGTGCTGACCAGGGCAGCAGTCGAACATTTTCTGTATCCAGAAAGGCCCGTACGGGACCTGCAACATGCTGTCGAGCATTATCCTGCTGAAATGTAGGGTTTCGCAGGGATCGAATGAAGGGTAGAGCCACGGGTCGAAACACATCTGAAATGTAACGTTCACTGTTCAAAGTGCCGTCAATGCGAACAAGAGGTGACCGAGACGTGTAACCAATGGCACCCCATACCATCACGCCAGGTGATACGCCAGTATGGTGATGACGAATACACGCTTCCAATGTGCGTTCACCACGATGTCGTCAAACACGGATGCGACCATCACGATGCTGTATCCGAAAAAATGACGTTTTGCCACTCGTGCACCCGGGTTCGTCGTTGAGTACACCATCGGAGGCGCTCCTGTCTGTGATGCAGCGTCAAGGGTAACCGCAGCCATGGTCTCCGAGCCGATAGTCCATGCTGCTGCAAACGTCCTAGAACTGTTCGTGCTGATGGTTGTTGTCTTCCAAACGTCCTCATCTTTTGACTCAGGGATCGAGATGTGGTTGCACGATCCGTTACAGCCGTGCGGATAAGATGCCTGTCATCTCGACTGCTAGTGATACGAGGCCGTAGGGATCCAGCACGGCGTTCCGTATTACCCTCCTGAACCCAACGATACCATATTCTGCTAACAGTCATTGGATCTCGACCAACGCGAGCAGCAATATCGCGATACGATAAATCGCAATCGCGATAGGCTACAATCCGACCTTTATCAAAGTCGGAAACGTGATGGTACGCATTTCTCCTCCTTACATGAGGCATCACAACAACGTTTCACCAGGCAACGCCGGTCAACTGCTGTTTGTGTACGAGAAATCGGTTGGAAACGTTCCTCATGTCAGCACGTTGTAGGTGTCGCCACCGGCGCCAACCTTGTGTGAATGCTCTGAAAAGCTAATCATTGGCATATCACAGCATCTTCTTTCTGTCGGTTAAATTTCGCGTCTGTATCACTCCATCTTCGTGGTGTAGCAATTTTAATGGCCAGTGGTGTATAAAGTGTGTCAGTAGAACGCGAAAAACAGTGCAGTCGTTGTCGTAATACGGAAACGGAGTGATTTATTTGAAGTCCAAACGGTCATGATTATTGGCTTTCGGTCCAAGGGTGGAAACATTTTCGAAAAGGATAAGTTTGTAAACTGTTCGCGTGCCACGGTGGCTAATGTATACCGAGCATGGCAAAATGGCGTTGTCCAAAACCGGCGCCAAGGCAACTGTGGCGCTCCTCGGGTCACAGATGACAGGGCTGAATGATGGCTGTAGAGATGTGTAGGGGCGAATAAACGTGCACCTATCAAGCGACTGACCGCCCAGATGAACCAAGGGGCTACCAACAGTCTTTCCTCCATGACTGTTCAACGAACCTTGCTACGTATGGGCCTCTGCAACAGCCACCTGATTTGTGGGTCCATCCTGACTGTTTTTCATCGTTGACGAAGGCTGAAATTTGGACTCACTCCAGTACTTCGTGCCAACAGGTAGCCTTTTCAGATGAATTGCGTTTTATGCTGCATCGGACAAGCCGTCGTTGGAGTGTATGGCCGAACAACAGTTGTCGGAAAGGTCCAGACTGGAGGAGGGGGTGTTATACCCTCGGAAATGTTTTTGTGGTATTCCCTGGGTGATCCGTCATTGTGGACGGCATATCAGATGAAGATAAGTATGCACCTATCCTTGGGAATCATGTCCATCCCCTCCACGCAACTGGTTTTCCCCTGCACGATGGCATTTATCAGCA
Source organism: Schistocerca nitens (assembly GCF_023898315.1). Taxonomy (NCBI): domain Eukaryota; kingdom Metazoa; phylum Arthropoda; class Insecta; order Orthoptera; family Acrididae; genus Schistocerca; species Schistocerca nitens. Next base: position 924,313,918 of record NC_064616.1, read on the forward strand.
GGAAAAGGCAACATGTCAGGCAGCTCGCTGTGTATGTGCGTTGTTCGAAGAGCTCCAGGATGAGTTTACCATACATCCCTGACCACTAAACTCGCCTGATTCAAACGCAATTGAGATTCTGTGGGACTAACTCGATCAGGCTGTTCACGCCATGGAGCCTCATCCGAGAAACCTAGCGCAGTTGGCCACGGCATTGGAGATGCCATGGGTCCACATTCGTGTCGGTACTGCCCAGAACCTCATTGACGATTCCTGCAAAAGATGGTTATTAATGCTTTCGACACGTGATCACATTAATGTGACTGGGCCGGAATTTGACCATTCGTCGCTGATCTCCTTGCAACAGAAAATGCTAGAATGTTCTGAGTTCTAGAAGCTTCCGGCACGTTTTCCCTTCAAATAGCGTTGTTACCTTGTCGTGTTACTAGCCAGTGTAAAAAGCAGATGTTGTTGTTGTTGTGGTCTTTAGTCCTGAGACTGGTTTGGTGCAGCTCTCCATGCTACTCTATCCAGTGCAAGCTTCTTCATCTCTGAGTAACTGCTGCAACCTACATCCTTCTGAATCTGCTTAGTGTATTCATCTCTTGGTCTCCCTCTACGACTTTTACCCTCCACGCCGGCCGCGGTGGTCTCGCGGTTCTAGGCGCGCAGTCCGGAACCGTGCGACTGCTGCGGTCGCAGGTTCGAATCCTGCCTCGGGCATGGATGTGTGTGATGTCCTTAGGTTAGTTAGGTTTAAGTAGTTCTAAGTTCTAGGGAACTGATGACCACAGCAGTTGAGTCCCATAGTGCTCAGAGCCATTTGAACCACTTTTTACCCTCCACGCTGCCCTCCAATACTAAATTGGTGATCCCTTGATGCCTCAGAACATGTCCTACCAACCGATCCCTTCTTCTTGTCAAGTTGTGCCACAAACTCCTCCACAATTCTATTCAACACATCCTCATTAGTTATTTGATCTACCCATCTAATCTTCATCATTCTTCTGTAGCACCACGTTTCGAAAGCTTCTATTCTCTTCTTGTCCAAACTATTTATCGTCCATGTTTCACTTCCATACATGGCTACACTCCATAGAAATACTTTCAGAAACGGCTTCCTGACACTTAAATCTATACTCGATGTTAACAAATTTCTCTTCTTCAGAAACGCTTTCCTTGCCATTGCCAGTCTACATTTTATATCCTCTCTTCTTCGACCATCAACAGTTATTTTGCTCCCCAAATAGCAAAACTCCTTTACATCTACATCTACATCCATACTCCGCAAACCACCTGACGGTGTGTGGCGGAGGGTACCCTGAGTACCTCTATCGGTTCTCCCTTCTATTCCAGTCTCGTATCGTTCGTGGAAAGAAGGATTGTCGGTATGCTTCTGTGTGGGCTCTAATCTCTCTGATTTTATCCTCATGGTCTCTTCGCGAGATATACGTAGGAGGGAGCAATATACTGCTTGAATCATCGGTGAAGGTATGTTCTCGAAACTTTAACAAAAGCCCGTACCGAGCTACTGAGCGTCTCTCCCACAGAGTCTTCCACTGGAGTTTATCTATCATCTCCGTAACGCTTTCGCGATTACTAAATGATCCTGTAACGAAGCGCGCTGCTCTCCGTTGGATCTTCTCTATCTCTTCTATCAACCTTATCTGGTACGGATCCCACACTGCTGAGCAGTATTCAAGCAGTGAGCGAACAAGCGTACTGTAACCTACTTCCTTTGTTTTCGGATTGCATTTCCTTAGGATTCTTCCAATGAATCTCAGTCTGGCATCTGCTTTACCGACGATCAACTTTATATGATCATTCCATTTTAAATCACTCCTAATGCGTACTCCCAGATAATTTATAGAATTATACTACTTTAAGTGTCTCATTCTCTAATCTAATTCCCTCAGTATCACCCGAGTTAACTCGACTACACTCCATTATACTCGTTTTGCTTTTGTTGATGTTCATCTTATATCCTCCCTTCAAGACACCATCCATTCCGTTCAACTGCTCTTCCAAGTCCTTTGCTGTCTCTGACAGAATTACAATGTCATCGGCGAACCTCAAAGTTTTTATATCTTCTCCATGGATTTTAATACCTACTTCGAATTTTTCTTTTGTTTCCTTTACTGCTTGCTCAATATACAGATTGAATAACATCGGGGAGAGGCTACAACCCTGTCTCATTCCCTTCCCAACCACTGCTTCCCTTTCGACTCTTATAACTACCATCTGGTTTCTGTACAAATTGTAAACAGCCTTTCGCTCCCTGTATTTTACCTCTGTCAACTTTAGAATTTGAGAGTATTCCAGTCAACATTGTCAAAAGCTTTCTCTAATTCTACAAATGCTAGGAACATAGGTTTGCCTTTTACTTAATCTTCTAATAAGTCGTAGGGTCAGTATTGCCTCACGTGTTCCAATATTTCTACGGAATCCAAACTGATACTCCCCGAGGTCGGCTTCTACCAGCTTTTCCATTCGTCTGTAAAGAATTCGCGTTAGTATTTTGCAGCTGTGACTTATTAAACTGATAGTTCGGTAATTTTCACATCTGTCAATACCTGCTTTCTTTGGGATTGGAATTATTATATTCTTCTTGAAGTCTGAGGGTATTTCGCCTGTCTCATACATCTTGCTCACCAGGTGGTAGAGTTTTGTCAGGAATGGCTCTCCCAAGGCTGTTAGTAGTTCTAATGGAATGTTGTCTACTCCCGGAGCCTTGTTTCGACTCAGATATTTCAGTGCTCTGTCAAACTCTTCACGCAGTATCATATCTCCCATTTCATCTTCATCTACATCCTCTTCCATTTCCATTATATTGTCCTCAAGTACATCTATATACTTCTTCCACCTTTCTGCTTTCCCTTCTTTGCTTAGAACTGGGTTTCCATCTGAGGTCCTGATATTCATGCAAGTGGTTCTCCTTTCTCCAAAGGTCCCTTTAATTTTCCTGTAGGCCGTATCTATCTTACCCCTAGTGAGATAAGCCTCTACATCCTTACATTTGTCCTCTAGCCATCCCTGCTTAGCCATTTTGCACTTCCTGTCGATCTCATTTTTGAGACGTTTGTATTCCTTTTTGCCTGCTTCATTTACTGCATTTTTATATTTTCTCCTTTCATCAATTAAATTCAATATTTCTTCTGTTACCAAAGGATTTCTACTAGCCCTCGATTTTTTACCTACTTGATCATCTGCTGCCTTCACTATTTGCCGGCCGCGGTGGCCGTGCGGTTTTGGCGCTGCACTCTGGAACCGCGGGACTGCTACGGTCGCAGGTTCGAATCCTGCCTCGGGCATGGGTGTGTGTGATGTCTTTAGGTTAGTTAGGTTAAAGTAGTTTTAAGTTCTAGGGGACTTATGACCTAAGATGTTGAGTCCCATAGTGCTCAGAGCCATTTTTGAGCGTTCACTATTTCATTCCTCAAAGCTACCCATTCTTCTTCTGCTGTATTTCTTTCCCTCATTCCTGTCAATTGTTCCCTTATGCTCTCCCTGAAACTCTGTACTACCTCTGGTTTAGTCAGTTTATCCAGGCCCCACCTCCTTAAATTCCCACCCCTTTTTGCAGGTTCTTCAGTTTTTGCAGATATAATGTGAAAATGGGAAATATTGCCATTTTAATGAACGTTAACTGTCTGACAGTAGAATAATAGACTTCTTCGTTTTCTTCTGCCTTTGTCCCATAGTGCCGCATGGCCGGCATGGTTATTAACAGTTCTGGCGTGGTTAATTGTAAGGAGTGACCTTACGCCCTTCGTGTCGCCATACCGTTATCCTCCAAGACGGAATGTGTGTACCCCAACTGTCTGAAAGTAAGCGTAGGTTTTCTAAATGTTCGCGAATCGTGGAACTGCATAATGCCACCCATACAATCATTCGAGGTTCTGGGCCCGTATAGCGACGACGAATGCTACCGGCAAAGTCACTTCGGAGCCTCCGTGCACGGATCTTCTATCGTGATTCTGTACGTAGAGCCGGGACTCGCCTGCGAAGGCGACGTAGTGCTACTCCTGGTTCAGTTGTGGTTGGGCGCCTGATCTGCTGCCACGTCCAGAGAAGCCGCGACAATAGTCCCCTGATGACAGTCCACGTCCGATAGACGGCGCCGCACCGTCCGTATGGATGCCTGTCTTGCTGCAGACAAGCCCGTTTCCACTGTCACTGTCCGTGACATGGCTGGGCGATCCTCTCAGGTGCGAGCTGTGCCACGCGATTGAGATCCTACACGGCGTTACAGATGGCACATCGATTTCATAGGCGCATGACAGTCGTGGGATCCCGACCAACGCGAGGGTCAATATCGCAGAAGGATACGACGTAGTCACAATATGCCACAATCGCGCCACTGTCTTACTCCGACACGTGCTGGCAGACGTTACTCTTTATTACCCGACGCATAACACCAGCTTCTCACACTCAGTCAACGTTTAAATGCGATTTATGATTGAGAAATCCACTGGACGATATTTCTTTCTACACAGAACGTAGATGGCGTCATCCATACCTGCTTTGTGAAGTTGCAGTGAAATGTTAATTAACTGCATATCCAAGTACGCAGTAAACTTCGTAGTTAGACTAGAGTTACACTCTACCAAAACTACGGTTGGTAGTTTTGGTACAGTACATAAATGACGTAATAAATGGCAGGATTACCAGTAGTATTGGTAGCCTTTGTAGTGAAAGAAACAAACGAATGTGAGAGAGAGAAAGTGGGAGCCGACAACTTCTTTCTGTTTTTTGCTTGTTTTGCACAGAATTAGAACCGCACATCATTCAGTGTTAGTCCATTGTGTAGTTTATATCGTTATAAAATATAAATTGCATTTTTAAGTAAGAAAAATTCGTTGATCTGGTAACTTCTGCGCTGTTACGTAACCGAGCAATCACGTTTGATGATGCACGTAAAGTTTACATCCACAAACATAAAAAATCTATATAATTTTTGTTGTTACTTTGTACTCAGTAAAACGTTCATCATGGTCGAAAGCAAGAGTTTCGTTTTATTATTGATAAGTGCGAAAGTTGTTTATGAATAACATGAAGGTATTTATGTAAGCTCGACGAAGTACTGAAGCGGTGTTTGATTCGTTTTTGTTTCGCAGTTTTCCTTTAATGTTATTTCATTTTGACTAAATTGCGGTTTTTAGCCCTACATGGTTAATTTATATTGCTTCCTTTTTATTTTTCCTTCAACATTCCTCTGTGTCACATTACAGATCAACAATTTTCGAATGAAACCTGAACTGAATATTGATAATTTCAGTTTTGCTGTAAATACTCATTATTTTGGAGTAAGAGGCAGGAGTATAACTATGTACAACAGAAATGTTCCGTAGGTTACATTGCCCTTTACATATCCTCACAGATTCTACATGATACACCGCTTCCGGTTTCTAAGGGAATCTAGTAAGACATTGATCGCATATACGAGTAGAAACAAAGCGATCGAAATAAGTGAACGCCCGATATATATGCAACATACCTAACGTACAGGTAACAAACATGGTCACGATCTTAACTGACCAAGGCTACTGGGAAAACTTCAGTAGTCTCCGTTTACTTATGATACTCTTGTAGCCTCTGGCAGTTTTACAACTCTACATTTAACGTTTCTTTCCGTTTTAATGGCCAGCATTTTACTAACTTCAGCTTCACAATACATTTATTCGGTAATAGTATTCCTTTCAAAAATTTGTTTGACTTTTAAAATACGAGTGTTATTGACACATACAAAATTAAAAGAGAAATTTACCTGAATATTCTTCTAGTGAATCTAAATTTGGAGGTAAAACGAGGGGACTACAAATTTATCGAATCTCTTGGCAGCCTACTCACAGAAACATAATGTCGAAAGGTAATAATATTGTTTATAAATGCAAATTAAAGTTGTTTTCTCGTGGTAGTTCTTAAACCATAAACGAATTACTGAATAAAATACGTATCCACTTTGGTATGTACTTGTACAAATACAATTTATTTTGATACCGTTCTTCAGTTGACACGTTCCACGGCACAGTATTAAATTTCAGTATGATATAACATGAGGTGAACTGTAACGATTCTACAATTTAGAGAAAATACGTAAAACAGCGAGCAAAGTAGATTTTCAACTTATCTCTGAATCATATACGCAGACGCGGTGGATAGAGGAACTAACTGGGAAGTAAGGAGTTGCCAGTGGTAGAGAAACAGGATATTGGTGAATATTGTGAAGTGTCTGCTTGAGTGGCTTCATCAAGTTGTACGTTGTACGGACTCCGAGAAAGCACGGAGCAGAGGCTCTGAGGGACTTCCCAGTGTAGGTATAGCTTTACACCCAATTCGTAATGTTATATCGCCACATTTAGCCTTCTAATATCCACATTAAGTCTAGAAATGTTTATTAAACAAATTAATCATGATATCTTGAGGGCTTCTCAGAATAGATATAATTTTCTATCCAATTCGTGACGTAACAACGCCATATACAGTATTTTATAATCCTCACGAAGTCCACAAAAATATATTACGAAACTAATTAATAATGACAGCCATATATTGGGTGGACTGTTCCACGCATTTAAAGAAACTCAGTTTGTGTATCTTGTGACTCAGTCTCCACTGCATGTCGTATCGAAATATTCTGTTTGATATTTTTTTCTCATTGCACTTATTATTTTTAATTTTGTCGAATTACTAGCGGAAAACTGCTTAATACGAGCAGTGTGTAATGGCAGAAAGGGAACTTTAGCTCCTTCCCCAACCACTGTTCCAATTCCCAGCAGTATGAGCAGCGCATATTCATAGTAAAATTGTACTTTGTTACAACTTACGGTACATGCTGCATCCTAATTCTCCTGATGAATTCTATATAAACAAAATCAATATTAAAATAAACAAACACATGGTGTTCATCGTAATTAAATTTATTATCTGACCAGGAGTTTTATCCTTCGCGACACTTCTGCTTGGTAACTCGTGGGTGCCGACGCGTTGGCTGGGTTTATATTGCTTGACTCGGAGTCGTGCTGACTCGCATCACTGGGACTTGCATTGGAGAAGTATACAGTGCGTACGAATTCCGTAGATCAGTGGCACGTTCAGTTCAAATCTTTTTGTGTATTCTTGTTCCTTAGTTAGACCCAACAGAGAATTTAAATAATCTTCTCATCTTCTAATACATAAAAACGTATCTGGCATTTATTTGTGACGAACGTGATGCTGTTCTCTATGTTTGTCGTATTTCGTTTATTTTAATATCCACTGATTAGAAAAGTGTAAAACAAGGAAAGTTTTACCTAGGTATATACAGATCCCATTATTTATTGCACATCATACGAACAAGGAAACGGTGATAATTACTTACTCAGCAATTTAAGTGGTTAATTATGTGTACGTTCCATGGACCATATTTGGGACTACACACTATCATGTGAAATGTGTCAATACCTTTAGAAATACTACACAATTTTTCAGTGAAACTATGGCTACATCCTACTAAATTTGATTATACATTATCTTAATCTCCAGCACAATTGTATAAAGTAACCCGCCTATACAGAGATTTGACATTTTTAGAGATTCATCTATAGTGTAACAATTCTGAAGCAGGGATGCTTGCAGTTTGTTTTGAAAAATGTTTTCAGCGTCAGCCAGAAACTTTAATGCACAAGCGAGGTAGTCAAACCTACAGCTATATCTACATCTACACAGATACACTGCAAATCACATTTGAGTGTCTGGCAGACGCTGCAAATCACATTTGAGTATCTGGCAGAGGGTTCATCGAACCACCTCCACAATTCTCTATTATTCCAATCTCGTATGGCGTGTGGAAAGAATGAACATCTATATCTTTCCATACGAGCTCCGATTTTCCTTATTTTATCATGGTAATCGTTTCTCCCCATGTAGCTCGGTGTCAAAAAAATATTTTCGCATTCGGAGGAGAAAGTTTGTGATTGGCATTTCGAGAGAAGATTGCGCCGCAACGAAGAACGCCTTTCATTTAATGATGTACGCACCAAATCCTGTATCAGTTCAGTGACGCTTTCTCCCCTATTTTGCATTAATGCAAAACGTGCTGCCCTTCTTTGAACTTGTTCGACGTACTCGTCAAACCTATCTTGTAAGGGTTCCACACCGCGCAGCAGTATTCTAAAAGAGGATGGACAAGCTTAGTGTAGGCAGTCTCCTTAGTAGATCTGTTACATTTTCTAAGTTTCCTGCCAATAAAACGCAGTCTTTGGTTAGCCTTCCCCACAACATTTTCTGTGTGTTCCTGCCAGTTTCAGTTGTTCGTAATTCTAATTCCTAGGTATATAGTTGAATTTATGGCTTTTAGATTTGACTGTTTTATCGTGTAACCGAAGTTTAACGGATTCCTTTTAACACTCATATGGATGACCTCGCACTTTTCATTATTTAGGGTCAACTGCCAATTTTCGCACCATACAGATATCTTTTATAAACCGTTTTGCAATTTGTTTTGACCTTCTGATGACTTCATTTGTCGATAAACGACAGTGTCATCTGTAAACAACCTAAGACGGCTGCTCATATTGTCTCCCAAATCGTTTGTATAGATAAGGAACAGGAAAGAGCCTATAATACTGCCTTGGGCAACGCCAGAAATCACTTCCGTTTTACTCGACGACTTTCCGTCAGTTACTGCAAAGTGTGACGTCTCTGACAGAAAATCACGAATCCAGTCACATAACTGAGACGATGTTCCACAAGCATGCAATTTTACTACAAGCCGCTTGTGTGGTACAGTGTCAAAAGCCTTTCGGCAATCCAGAAATAGGGAATCGATCTGAAATCCTTTGTCAGTAGCACTCAACACTTCATGCGAATAAAGATATAGTTGTGTTTCACAAGAACGATGTTTTCTAAATCCATATTGAGTGTACGTCAATAGACCGTTTTCTTCGAGGTGATTCATAATCTTCGAACACGATAAACGTTCCAAAATCCTGCTGCATATCGACGTTAAAGATATGGGACTGTAATTTAGTGGATTACTCCTACTACCTTTTTTGAATGGTGTGACTTGTGCTGCTCCCCAGTCTTTGGGTTTATATTTTATGTTTAGATTGTTTACTCATTTCAGCGTAAAGTAATATTAATTTTGGGGGACTTTTCATTTCTAGCCTTATATTTTACGAATGTCGCTATTATTTTTGGACTGTCACTGGTTACTCGCAACACGCTTCATGAAACGGTGAATATGTTGTGAAGCTAGTGTTAGTATGCTCAGTTTTCTAACTAGTTTGTAACATGCATATGCTCTCTGGTGTACAAAAAGGTTTTTTTATGACACGTGTGCCTATTATTCCTTAATTAACGGAAACGAAGCATCGAAACCCAAGATCAGTGCTTATCGATAGAATATAGGCAGTTACTACCTGATCGTTTTCCACGATCGTTTACTATGTACAACAGCAATCGAAATGTAAAGAAAAAGTAATAATGTTTCACTGTAGTTAGCCATAATTTTGTATACCAAAGTTGTTTGACTGAATTTAGGTTGCAGAATAAAAACGGTCGCCAGTTCCAAAACGAGCAAAGGTTAAATTCATAAATGACTGATAACTTTGAAATCACGCAAATACTGGACAAGAATGACAATGTGGCAACTGAACAAAATACAATCGTGCGAGCTGAGATGTAGGAAACACGTTTAACATGGACACTATAGACTTTAATTTGGAATACAGTGATGTTAATTATAATTATGAAAACTAATAATATGCAACGACTAGCAACAGTTCATAGAAATTATATTGTGTTACGTAACTCACGGTAATTCTGTCTCTTTGGATGCCTGCATAATCGTGACCAAAAAGTAATTAGTGTTCTTTATTGATTACTTTTCAGCTGGTGCCGTAAAAATTTTCATTCATGGCCATAACTATTTGTCAATACTAATGTTACGTAGACATAAGCGCATAATACCATTAATGGAACGCAGCATAAAATCATAAAATTAACTTGACTACAAGAGAGTCCGCATACTTTACTTTTGTCGTATATTAATTGCATTTAAACCACTTTTAGTTTGAACTGATCGTTTGCAATATATGAATAACTATTGTTACCACTGCTTTTTATTGCAATAATTACTTGATTTAGAATCAGCTTTAAATTTAACTGAATCTATTTTCTTTTAACCATTTCTTTCACTCACGACTTTCTTGGAAGTTAAAATGCGGAGGATAGGACCTCGCTTATAGTTAACGACTTGGGTCAGTAAAGATTCACTCATAAAATTCATTCATTGACAGAACACACTCTGATGCTCAAAAAAAGTTACTATTACGCAGGCGTGCCTATTGAACACTGAGCATACTAACAATAGCTTCATAATATATTCACCGTTTCACGAAGCGTGTTGCCGGGATCTCACTTTGCAATGAGTTGCTTGTAGTGCGATGTAATGCCTATTATGAAATTCATTATTGGCAATAGGCTTTTCTTGATTAGCAAGAACCTTCAATAAATTTGGACCACACAGTATTCTTCATTAGCGCCAAAATCTTCTTGTGGCCATTTATTGTGCCCATACACCTGCTCGCTCACTTATATTTTTCCTAGGCATACATTATAACACCATTTCCAGCGAAATCTCCATTTGGAATTTGCGCACCAACACACAAGTCTGTACCACAATACAGATGCTTTGCAACTCTCTCTACACTCACCTTTACGACAGCGCGCTTTCGCGCCAACCGTGTTATCGTTACATGAAAGATATTCTTTGTGTTTCGTACAATGTAAATTTCCCTGACACTGCCAGCGTGTTCACTACAACGATTTGACATGATTATTTCTTATTTATTCTTTCAGTGCACATTACGTTTTCACAAAAACTAATTTCTGGCAAAAATCGTAAATATACAGTGTCACAAAACATTGCTTCAAATTCATGAGATATATGACTTGAAAAATGTATGTGGTACTGGGTTATAGTGTTACAAGTTGTCTACTTGAGCTTCGTAGATCCACACCAGCTAATATCCATGAAATATTTTGTGTGGTATTTCCTAAAAATATAATTTCAAATGATAACAATGAATGAAATTTATCAATATTTTTGATACCAGAATCAGCAGTTATATGAAGAACACATAGTACTCAACTCAGCCATTTGAGAAGATGTATGAAACATCATTTCCCATTCAAGTTCTAGTCGATATACATCCTCACGAATTCTGAACATTCAGTTTATCACATTTCTATTCCCGAATATTCTATTGTTTTCGATTATGAAGTACCATGTCTGGCTCCGATTTGAACGAACTGTCAGTGTCCTTAGTTAAGTGATAGGTGTGTTACAGATATCTATTCAAAAATCTTCCTAAATATTTAATTTATTGTCCCTTACATTGTCATTTAGATTGATTGCGAGGCTTTCATCATCAGATAAGCGTACTACTTCTACCCTATCAGTGTAACATGGAAGGTCATTTTTACATAGCAAGAAAAGGAGCGGTTTTAATATTGAACCCTATGGAACAGCAATAGTAAGTTCTCCCCAAAATGTATCATGAATATAGCATAAGGTGTGTAACATGGCCCTTTGCTTCCTATCACTTAAGTATGGAGTTAACCACTGATTTACTGTACTCTGAAAGCTATAACTGTCAAGCTTGTCTAAAATAATATTGTGATTAGCTCAGAAAGATTTGCAGAGAGTATAACAAAATCCAGGTGGGTGAAATTTTATCATTCAGATATTTCAGTATACGAAATAGTAGGTGGCAGAGTCAGTGGAGGATGCCTTCTGGAATCGAAATTGTGATTTACTCATTGATAAGTAAATTATCTTTTCCAGCACTTTTAAGAAGGCAGTTAATTGTGAAACAGGGCCTAAGATGCAGAACTAGAACAGTATCCATGAATAAAAGTATGGTATGCATGCATATGGGCGCCGGGTGCCTTCAAAAGTAAATTAACAGCAATGTGCTGGCCCTTTTCATGAATTAAAAATAAGAAGTTTCAGCCAATATACCGTGGTGACGTGGGTGGTTACCACATTGGCAGATAATTGGAAAGTTGTTTTATAAGTTGATAATCTTTCGGCCCATGTTCTGAACGAGAAAGCTGACTCGCAGCCAAAATATCACCACTAAAAGAAGAATTAAAAGGAATTTGTTAAAAACTGTATTAGAGTGGACACTGGAAGTCAACTGATGCAATGATATTTGGAATACAGGACCCAAAGACACAAGCAAGCTGATCGGAACCAAATACACCGCGTGCGAAGTTAACAAAACCTTGGTGGAAAGGAGGGAGGATTTTATTCGGTAATAAACACTTGAAGCAACTACACCTTTGGGGTGCTCTTATTCGAGCCTCACATCTTGGAACACTTAGTTTAAGACTGACCACAAAATGTTGAAGATTGGTCGTCTGGCATTGATGGCTCCAAGTCTCCACCTGCGGAAGTTGGGACGCAGAGTGGTACAGCAAGTCCTTTCAGTTGTCGCCACATTGAGCGACTTGCATGTTGATGATGAAAAAATGAAGATAATGACAAAACAACACCCAGTCCCAGAGCGGAGAAAATCTCCGACCCGTCCAGGAATGGAATGCAGGCCCACTGCACGGCATCAGACGCGCTGACCACTCCGCTGAGCGGGCAGATTAGATTGATCACAAATACTGCTAAGTGGTAGACAGCTGAACGCTTCTCACGTATAACTGTTTGACACCAAGACAGTATGACGTCCTATTTGCTCAGCCATTGCCATCACCATTTACTGTCTGATAAAAATCATGTTAGTAGGCGAGTTTATTTTATTTATTTAATTATGCGCTTATTTCATCAAGAAATATTAGAGCCTTCAGATCCTGTCTTACATTTGGCCAGACATCTTCAGTGAGTAAACAGTACGATTTGTATGGTACATGAGCAGTATAGAGCTTGCTAATATGTGTGTAAGCTTCCGTAGCGAGAGTCAGTTGACATAAGAGTTTTCTGAATATTATACTGCACCACAATGGGAAAAAACTATACTAAACTAACCAAGTTCCAACCACGGTCACAGTGACCTTTTGGGACAGTAGACCCAGAAGGAGGCGATTGTAAGTATACCGAAGAAACCAACGATTCAGCCAAGACCCAGAAGATGGCCGCTGTAGCCGTGGCGCGACCGTTGATTTCTTCAGTTCCTCAGGATACTCCTTTTTTTCGTTTATGACTAGGTACGATACTCAGAGAACTTTTAGTAGATAAATATTTAAAAGGAACACATGTTCGGAAATGTATCGTTTGGATATAAAATATGTTTGAAGTTCGTATCACTTTCAAATCTCCCGCTTCAAGGTACAGTACGTAATGGTAAAGCTGCACAACGCATTTATCGAGAACATTTTCTGAGTCGCCTCAGTCCATCACTCACATTTTCGTTAAACTGCAAAAACGGCGGTTGGAAACTGGTACGTTCACAACTAGGAGGATTGACTGTGGAAATTTTTGGAAATTTGTGGTAAGTTCCTATGGGACCAAACTGCTAAGTCATCGGTCCCTAGGCTTACACACTACTTAATCTAACTTACACTAAGGACAACATACACACCCATGCCCGAGGGAGGACTCGAATTTCCGACGGGTGTAGCCGCGCGGACCGTGGCAAGGCGCCCTGGATCGCACGGCTACCCCGCGCGGCGGACTGACTGTGGTGTACCATGGACGGCCACCAGTGTTCGTGGATCGTGTGTACAAAAGCATGTGTCGCAGATACACTTTGTGCAACAAACAGGGTCGCCACGTGGAGCATCTCCTGCAGAGAACTGTTGTCGGAGCTCACTGGTCCGATGTGTGCGTGCCGTGAAGTGGGAGATTTGAAAATGATCCGACCTCTAAACTTATTTTACATCTAAGCGGTACGTCTCCGGGCACTCATTTCCACCTAAACTTTATATGCTAAGACCCCCTTCAGTTCTTTAAAACTTTTATAGGAATTTTGAAACACCCTGTGTAATAATAATAATAATAATAATAATATCCATAGTAATTAATTTAAGAAACGTCACTGTTATCAACGTTAAGCAATTTTCTCATTACATTCTTGTCGAATGTGTATAATTACGTTAACAGAAAGGTTCGATAACAGTACATACGGATTGAAAGTAGAGAAGAAGATGACTAGTCAGAAAAGGAACGGAAAATAATAGTTTAAAGTTAATAGATGAGATAAAAAGAAGAAAACAGAAGTACCAAGGGATGAGAAAGTGAAGCTACAGCAATGATAAAGACAAAGCTTTAAACCCCTCCCAGATGCACGGTGGTTTCAATACGACGTGTGTTACAGCGTAATTTGTTCCATGGTCGTATGGCTGAAATGGAGAGGGAGAAAGATTTAGTGTTGTACGAAGAGTCAGTCAAGGTGTTGAACATATACGATCTTGTACTGCAATTGTAAAATGATGATAGGTATTTGATAGGTGAGGAGAGGTACTGAGGACACCAGTGATTAATAAACCGATGAAGTAAACCGTGTTTGTGTAAATCTCACCGCCTCTCCAGTCGCAGCCACCGTAGTGTGTACGGAAAGGACTGATATAATCAAACAACAGAATGTTACACACGTGTCTTACGCAAGCGTTAAGGAGGGAAACCACATTAAGGAGGTTCAAAAAATTCGATTTTTTTATTGTATAAATCTCTAGCTGAACTATCCAAGAATACGCTGCCAAAATTTCAAAACCAAATTCGCAATCGTTTAGATTTTATGAGCATATGAGCACATCGGCTACAGGCTCGAGCGCGATAGGGCGGAGCGCTACCTTAGATAGGCTTGACCGGTTCAACCTCACAGTCGCTTGGTATATTAACGTAGCCTTGAAACGAAACACCCCCTTTGTATTTCTCTTTTCAAATAACGGTATAGAAGGTACTAGAAGCATCAACACAAGGGATTATTTCTGTTATATTACGTTAAAGCGTCGCTGTACTTTACTTGGAGTCAGTTCCGACTCAGCCTTCTACGAGTGTGTTTGTAAAATGTATTCGCACCCGAAAGGCGAACATGAGTCTAAAGAACGCCGCAGTAAGCCGCGTAAAAGAAACTTCCACGGGAACCAGCACGACGATAAACAGAGAGATAACAACGAAGTTGGAAGTGCTACGAGGAAGAAGGAGAATTACTATATGGTGCTGGAATCACAGATTAATCCGTAAGCATTTTACATTATTGTTAACTTTCTTGAAATTCTAGTTTGCGAGAATTTATTTTTCAAACGCGTTTATCTCGAAATGACTTTTTTCGCATTTCTGTGCAGTATAACTCAAAATGTATGGAACCGATTGCTATGAAAATTGATAGTATGATTCTTTATAAAATTACGAATTATATGAACCAACTTATGAGAAGATATCACGATTTTAAGGGTATTTCTCTTTGCATAATTAGAGAAAAAATAGTGAAAAACGAAGTAAATTTTTCCAACGCTTACAAAATGTTTAATTTTCATTATTTTCATCGGCACTGAGTTCATATTCTTAGAAAATAAGTTATTAATGTAAAATAAAAATCTTTTTTATTTCAGTTGAAAATCGGAATGGCTACACTGCACGCAATTGGAGAACTATACTCACAACCTTCAGCGGGCATCACAGCGTAACTTTGTTATTTTTGGCTGAAATTATTCAAAAATCTCACAGAGTGATCGAAATATGAGTGAAATGATGTCAAAATTTTATTAAATTCTAATTAATTCACCCCACCCAAGAAATCTGTGTCTAACAGCCTCCTAATGTGGTTACCCCCTTAATCAGTAGATCGAGTTGTCTGGAGTTCTATTTGATCTGTGTTGAATTACATGGCAATAGTAAGTATTAGGCAGTGCTAAAGACAGGACTATTTTTTTTTTAATTTGAGGTGGAGATATTTTTCTGAATTTTTGAGTGGCATGTAAGCAGGAGGCAATTTCCATTAAGCTGCTACAGTTTGTTATTCTAAATTTCGATGGTCATCCACTATTAATCCAAGATCATAAACTTTTTTCATATGGTAACCGAATACTGCTGAGAAGTGTTGGAATGACAGTTTCACAAAAATATCCATTGAGCAATTTTCTGCGAGATATGTGGATAATTAGTGAATTCTTAAAATTTAAATGGGCCAGAATGATTACTGCACTACTACTCGTATAACTATTCTTCTGAATATTTCAAACATCTTTCCGGACGTGTCTCGATTTTTCTTTCTTTCGTCATCAAGCTCAATGTCTCAACTGCCTGTCTGGTGCCTTTACCTTCCCTAAAGCCAAACCAATCGAAATCTAAGAGATCTTGACTTTTCTTTTGCTTTCTTCTGCCCATTATTCTTGTGAGAAAATTGAAAGCTTGAACCATGCTTTGTTTGAGGCATGTCTTTCGAAGTTCTTTGAACCTCTGACACTATCTCCGGCTCCCATGTCTTCAAATCGACGACTGTTTCTTCTTCTATCATGTCAGTAAACAAATCCAGTGAATGTATAACTAGCATGTGCTGTTACATCTAATGATAGAAACATTATGGAAAATTTATTTGGCTGCAGCTCAAACTGATATAATCAAAGCATTTTCTGATGTAGCAATTGTACTTATCAGTGTATCATTTTCATAAGATATCTTTCCAGCATGGAAGCTTATGAAAACGGAAAGTGAACTAGACCCAGATGAAGAGAAAATTCAGACCGTGACACACACAACTTCCCTCCTTTAGGTAGCTGACAATTGCAGCAACAGGAAGGACTTCCGGCTAAAAGTTAAATGAAATAAAATTACCTAAACTTGAGTACAGCAGAGCCCGTCCTATATCGGGAAAATGCTCACAAAAATAAGAATTGGATCTTTCCCTACAGAATAAAGTATGCCATCTTGAGACCTCTCTTTAAGAAAAGTATTAGAACAGGTATGTTAATACCTGTAGATCAGTTTACACTGCTAAATTATATTTTTAAAATTTTGAAAAGGGTAAGATATGTGACAAGTATCACAGAAAAGTACTGTGGCTGGGCCAGTTTGAGCACCACCTACAATTTTGTCAGATTTCCCACCTTACCCTCCCACTGCAACTTCATTGATGATATCATGCATTGTTACCCGATTTTCTCCTCCCCATACCCCCCCCCCCCTCCCCCAAAAATTTGACATCATAGGCTAATTTCCCTATGCATAAAATGGCGGGAAATTAAAAAATGGAGGGTAATTCAAAATAGCGCAATTACGCTAGAGGGTATTTCCCCCACACCTATGAAGTCGCAGTTCAGACCACAATTGTCCTGAGTGTATGCTGGCAGGAAATCCAAGATGGGCAATTTTCTTATTGGCTGACCTGGGAATTTAAGCACAGCCTTATCATGCCACTGTCCAAGATGCTGGACCTGGAAATAAGGGCACAGATCTATCACATCAGAATTCAAGATGGCTGACCTGGGGATATGAGCAAACTATCTACGACATCGGAAGCCAAGATGACGATCCTGGGAATGCAAGCACAATCATTTGATGTCACAAAAATGGCTCTGAGCACTATGGGACTTAACATCTTAGGTCATCAGTCCCCTAGAACTTAGAACTACTTAAACCTAACTAACCTGAGGACATCACACACATCCATGCGCGAGACAGGATTCGAACCTGCGACCGTAGCAGTCGCGCGGTTCCAGACTGTAGCGCCTAGAACCGCTTGGCCACCCCGGCTGGCTTTGATGTCACAATTCAATATGGCAGACCTAACGATAAAAGAACAAACTACACGGTTGTCATGTCACTTCTACTAACAAGGGAACCTTCCCATCGCACCCTGGAAATAAGGGCACAGATTTAGTTATAAGTTGGCACAGTGGATAGGCCTTGAAAAACTGAAAAAGATCAATCGAGAAAACAGGAAGAAGTTGTGTGGAACTATGAAAAAAATAAGCAAAATATACAAACTGAGTATTCCATGGGTAACATATGCAACATCAAGGAGGGGGTCAGCGTAGGAGCGCCGTGGTCCTGTGGTTAGCGTGAGCAGCTGCGGAATGAAAGGTCCATAGTTCAAGTCTTGCCTCGAGTGAAAAGTTTAATTTTTTATTTTCAGATCATTATCAAAGTTCAGGCACTCACACATAATCAACTTCGCTCTCCAAAATTCCAGGACATGTTCAGATTTGCTTGGACATATGCAAGATTTGACGGTCTACACACGGAAAAACTTGAAAACGTTAAAAACATATGTTTTGTCAGAGCACAGGGAAAACTGTGCGACTGTGAAACTGTTGCATTCATTTGTTGCAGTTTGTGTGACAAACTCTTATGTTTTCATCACTTTTTTGGGAGTGATTATCACATCCACAAGAAAACCTAAATTGGGCAAGGTAGAAGAATCTTTTTACCCATTCGCCAAGTGTACAAGTTAGGTGGGTCGACAACATATTCCCGTCATGTGACGCACATGCCGTCACCAATGTCGTATAGAATATATCAGACGTGTTTTCCTGTGGAGGAATCGGTTGACTTATGAACTTGCGATCACATGTTTATGGTTCCCATTGGAGAGGCACGTCCTTTCGTCTACTAATCGCATGGTTTTGCGGTGCGGTCGCAAAATACAGACACTAAACTTATTACAGTGAACAGAGACGTCAATGAACGAACGGACAGATTATAACTTTGCGAAAATAAAGAAAGTAAACTTTTCACTCTAGGGAAGACTTGAACCAAGTACTTCTTCTTCCGGAGTTGCTCACGGTAACCACGGGACCACGGCCCTCCGAAGCTCACATTGTCCTTGATGTTGCCTATCTTGCCCATGGACTAATCAGTTTGTATATTTTGCTTATTTTTTTCATAGTTCCACACAACTTCTTCCTGTATTCTCGATTGATCTGTGTTCAGTTTTTCAAGGCCTATCCACTGTGCCAACTTATAACTAAATCTGAGGGAGGTGCGATGGGGAGGTTCCCTTGTAAGTATAGAATTCAAGATGCTAGATGTGAGCATGCAAGCACTTCCAGAATGGTTGCAACAGCACTTCTAAGTTTATAAGCAGCACAACCTGAATGTTTAAACCACTCTGGTGTTATAGCTTAACAATGTCCCACCACTTCATTTGAGCAGTTTAAATAATAATTGCTAACTAAATATGAAGCTGATTTGCATTAAGTTGAAGTTCACATGCGCTCTGCTCATATACGTAAAAAATGAGGCAAGCAGTGCCTTCAGCTACCAAGTTTCAACTGCTTTTCGAGGTCACCCAGCTACACCATTTCAACTGCTTTCAGGATCTCCATCTAAAGACACATGTTGTTGTTGTTGTGGTCTTCAGTCCTGAGACTGGTTTGATGCAGCTGTCCATTCTATCCTGTGCAAGCTTCTTCATCTGCCAGTATCTACTGCAACCTACATCCTTCTGAATCTGCTTGGTATATTCATCTCTTGGTCTTCCTCTACGATTTTTACCCTCCACGCTGCCCTCCAATACTAAATTGGTGATCCCTTGATGCCTCAGAACACGTCCTACTAACCGAGTCCTTCTTCTAGTAAAGTTGTGCCATAAACTTCTCTTCTCCCCAATCCTATTCAATACTTCCTCATTAGTTATGTGATCTACCCATCTAATCTTCAGCATTCTTCTGTAGCACCACATTTCAAAAGCTTCTATTCTCTTCTTGTCCAAATTATTTATCGTCCATGTTTCACTTCCATACATGGCTACACTCCATACAAATACTTTCAGAAACGACTTCCTGACACTTATATCTATACACGATGTTAACAAATTTCTCTTCTTCAGAAATGCTTTCCTTGCCATTGCCAGTGTACATTTTATATCCTCTCTACTTCGAACATCATCAGTTATTTTGGTCCCCAAATAGCAATACTCCTTTACTACTTTAAGTGTCTCACTTCCTAATCTGATTCCCTCAGCATCACCCGACTTAATTCGACTACATTCCATTATCCTCGTTTTGCTTTTGTTGATGTTCATCTTATATCCTCCTTTCAAGACACTATCCATTCCGTTCAACTGCTCTTCCAAATCCTTTGCTGTCTCTGACACAATTGCAATGTCATCGGCGAACCTCAAAGTTTTTATATCTTCTCCATGGATTTTAATACCTACTCCGAATTTTTCTTTTGTTTCCTTCACTGCTTGCTCAATAAACAAATTGAATAACGTCGGGGAGAGGCTAGAACCCTGTCTCACTCCCTTCCCAACCACTGCTTCCCTTTGATGTCCCTCGACTCTTATAACTGCCATCTGATTTCTGTACAAATTGTAAATAGCCTTTCGCTCCCTGTATTTTACCCCTACCACCTTCAGAATTTGAAAGAGAGTATTCCAGTCAACATTGTCAAAAGCTTTCTCTAAGTCTACAAATGCTAGAAACGTAGGTTTGCCTTTCCTTAATCTAGCTTCTAAGTCGTAGGGTCAGTATTGCATCACGTGTTCCGATATTTCTACGGAATCCAAACGGCTCTTCCCCGAGGTCGGCATGTAGACACATGTGGATTAGCATAAATTCGGGTCTTTAAATGTTTAAACAATTGTGTCTGTGTGTGTGTTGTAGGACATGATAGAACAAGAACGTTTATTTATTTAAGCAAATACTGCACTGCGTCGTGCTACGGCCACTTCGCCGGAACTGCAACACTGCCCCCACATCGCAAGTTGGCAGCTACGTGCCACCAACTCCTCACACAGCCTGTTAGACAAGACTTCGGACAGCTGCCGCCACTCCTACCACTGCAGCGGTGGATTCAGAACTGACCGCCTGCCTGATGCTCAGAGGCCTACCCTTCAAAGGAAACAGAGAGGCCAGTAAAGTGTCAGATAACGCATTCCCATGGGGTTGCGAGAGAAGAGAATCGTGGAACATGGAAGAAACATTCGTGCCCTTCAGGCAGGCTCAGAAATGGCGTATTTTGAACTAGATAGGTTGAAGGGAGAAAGGCGAAATGCGAGCTTGGAAGAGGTGGCAAGCTCGTCCATGTTTTCGAATTTCACTATCATCTTCTTTAAATCACTTAATGACATCTCAATATAGTGGTGTAATTGCTGCTGTTGACTTAAAACAATTTCCCTGGCAGCGCATAGTTTCTCTTCTCGATAACCATATTGTTCACTTAAGTTATGGCTTGTTAAATGGCAGTGAACGTCATACTGTCATACAAACAGTGTACAGCCCCAGACTGGCAACTAGAGTCTAAAACTGGAAATAATTTTTTATCCAGAGGAAATCGGTTGCGCATTACCGTATTGAAATAGCTACCGAGGTTCACTGACATGCAATAATTATAGTTCACACTGGACCTATGTGAGCGCTTTAATTATAACCACCAGGTATTTACGCATGACTGCAATATTAATGAGTATCAAATGGAATCAGACAGCTCATACTTCGTTTCATCAGCTTACAAAATTATTGTCCACATAAGGTTTGTATGGCCCACACTAAAATATTTCTTAAGTGTGTAGGACACATATCAAATAGGATTAACAGGGAATATTGAACGTAAGCAAAGAAAGGCATGACGAATAGTCACAGGTTTCTTTGACCGCCGGGAGAGCGTCACGATAATGCTGAAAAACCTGAGTTGGTAGACGCCCGAATATACATCTCATCTTATGTAGCGAAAGCCTAATTACAGTTTTTCAAGAACTAGTATTAAGTATAAAATTTAGGAATTCGCCCTAAGTACCTTGAAAACTAAATTAACTGGTTGCAGCGTGTAGAGAGAGTTTTGTGAAGTCATTACTCCCGCGTTCCTTATGCGGGCGGAAGGGAAAAAAGCCTACTCCTTGGTACAAAGGAAAGTATAGTCTGCCACGTACTTCACTGGTTTGCGGAGTATCGACACAAGGTAGAAAAGGCAATTCTCCTCACAATGGAGGTGCACACACGTATAGTGTGTTTTTGGTACAATTTACAGCTTTTCGTTATTCTAAATCACATGTCAATTTTTTGTTAAGCGTACTCCTTCCGCATAGATATAGCATTATTCCGGTTTTGGGGAAATGTTGACGGTGATTTACTGTGATTTCTCACACTTTTTCTGTTCCTGCTCCTCCTTTACTAATTATATCATCTGGACATGAATGCTGTGCGGCATTTTAGCTTACCTGACCAGACACTCGACGAACAGGCGACCGAAAGGTACTCGTCCTCGCTTCGCGAACACCGCCACTCGACCCGTGCGCAGAATGAATAGACTAATCTCGAAGAGCGGCTGCCTCTGATTGAATCTCTTCAATTTGTTCCGTCAATACACGTGTTAGTACTAGCCTGAAGAGAGGGCTTTCAGAACCAATTTTTCGCAGGTAGATTATATTTTACTGATCCAAACGAAAACTAATACTCGCATTCACACAGTTAAATTCATATAATCATCCCAGTTCGTGTCATTCTCACTGCTATTTCAACAAGTAATTTGTTTAATCATGGACCAAATGATCGATCTTGCAATTAAGTTCGGTTCTTCTCTTGTATTTCGCTGCCAAGCACTGCACAGCTGTCACTTTTAAACCCTTGCAGTTTTACATTAAATTCGTTGAAATTTGACATTTTCTGTTTTCTACTCCATAATGCACTTTGGACTTTCCTGAACATTTTGGTATATAATACATTAAAATCAAACAATTGTGAGACCTTCAAATAATATTTTGAATGTTGACGCGTGACTGTCAAATTTCGCAGCTGCGCATATACTGCCATAGTCGAGCAGTCATATCTTGGGAAGTACACAGTCTAGAAGGCTGTGAATTGCTTTGTTTTGTGCCTACTGCCACGTCTCAGAATTTGTCATTACGAATAAACAAATCAGTCCTTTGTTTCTGGTACGAGTTTTCGTTGAATGTAGTGTGCCTATCGGCTATTTTTGTAGTAAGCTAACTTCTATTTCTTTTTATACGTAAATAAAATAACTAAGCGTCAAAGTAACTTCAAGAAACGCATATTTGAGGGTAACAGATATGTGAGACCTGCACATTATTCTGAAGTACTTGAAAACACGTGTGCTAGCAGTGAAGGAAACAACGATAATGTTTCTCAACTGACCACGCACCCTAGTGCATCGAAAAGGAAAGTAACTTTAGAAATGGGTGACAGTGGTAAAAGTAATGATATTATGACAATCAAACCTATTTACAGAGATTTGGCAGATCCTGAGCTACTAATCAAGTGTTTGCATGGGAAGACCCAGAATGTGAATGAGTCCTTCAGTAATGTTGTGTGTGCCGTGTGCCTAAAAATGTATTGGTTGGCCTTATGACTCTAAAGTTAGCATTGTCTGATGCTGTAATAACTTTTAATGGTGGGAACTATGAAAGACTTAAGGTTCTGGAGAAGTTAGGGGTAAGATTTGGACAGAATACAGCTAAAGGACTGCAGGAACTGGTTGAGATTCGTATGCATGAAGCAGAGTTAGCTGCTCAGTAAATGACAAAAGAAGCAATAAAGAAGAGGAGGAGGCAAGCACTCGGCTTTTGTGACACTGAAGAAGACACAGACTATGAGCCAGGGCAATTCTAGTGCATAAAAGACGCAGAAATGTACGTCTGTATAAGAATTTGTAATAAAAAAGTTTTAAAGCTCAATATCCCTGAACTAAATTTTTTGCAATAAATGACCCGTTTTCTAAAAAAGTACTGATGATAGAGGCATGAAATTTTTCAAAGAAATAGCTCTGAGCACTATGGGACTTAACTTCTAAGGTCATCAGTCCCCTAGAACTTAGAAGTACTTAAACCTAACTAACCTAAGGACATCACACACATCCATGCCCGAGGCAGGATTCGAACCTGCGACTGTTGCGGTCGCGCGGTTCCAGACTGTAGCCCCTAGAACCGCTCGGCCACCTCGGCCGGCCGGCATGAAATTTTCACAGCATGCCAAGTGTGAGGTTCAACACGTATGGAACTATAATAATTAAAATATCCTAAGTTGTTTTGTTTTTGTCTTGATTTATTTACAAAATCCTGCCAAAAAAATTGAGTGTTTAAAAAAAAAAGATAACATGCCCCACAAACAATTTTAGTAATAATTCTAGTTAATTGTATCTAGAAGGGTGCATTCAATAATTATGGAAAATTGTAAGTTGGTGTCTTAAAAAGTTTCTAAGATAATGAGCCACAAAATTCGATAACTTAAAGTTGGCAGCGTAGGACATACAATGGCCCCTTAATGCTCCATCTATAAGCAGAGATATCCTTGGCGATTTTCTTTTATTGGTTTCGTTTATTCCTTTGCTTTAACTGAAAGTGAAAATCTTTATCTAATATTTAAAGAGATTTAGTTTCAAATACTGGAGGTGCTGACACACGTTCGTGTCTCGGTGGTGGACTCAAGGGAAGTTAGCGCGATTATTGTCAGAGGAAGAAAATTTCATTGGCAGTATTTGGACAGCGATTGGTGGAGAGTTGGTCGCGTGCGGTCCATAATCAATCCCTGTTAATGGCTTTGAATGAATGTGCGCCCAGCTGTTATGAGATGAACGAACTAGGAAAAGTTTTACTGACCATTTGCTGGTAAACTTGTGATTTTGGAAACTGATGTACCGAGAGTATAGTGCAACAGCAGGCTTTTGTAGACGCTACAAAACTCATACAAGAAAAAAGGAGGCATATATGTATTTTGTTCCATTCAGTCGTACTGCCGCCATTTCTTAATCTTTTCCAATAGCAGAAACCCGTATTTGGGAAGGTCTCTCGTGTTAGAGAACTGAGAAACACCTCCAGCGTGGAAACACAGGTAATGGCGTTTCTACAACAACAATAACAATGTCTGTCCTCGTCCTATACTTGCACCTTGGTACATTACAATTAAGTACCTTTCCTTCCCACCAAGTCTTCTTCATTTCCCATAGTCCTCAGCTGGTGTAATCTATCACAATTTCTCTTCATCATAAAATTTTGTATTTGCATACACATTAATACATTTTGTATCAGCTACTGTTATTATTGCGTTTACTGTTAGCATTAGTAATAGTAGTATCGCTAGAACTGTTGGTTGTTAGTCAGTACTGCTACTCGAAATAGCATTACATACATTCAAATGGTGTTTCAAATCATACTCTCATTGTTTTACTAATAGTTTATTAGTGTTAATAATATTAAAATTTCTCTCGTTTTGTAAGTAACTGTGATGCACATCGTTTGTTTCCCCTTAAACGTTCGCAAGATATCGACGCACCGCGCTGTGACAATTCTGTAATAGTGTGCTATAGCTTCAAATATTAATTTCAGTAAGGTAATGGGTTTATTGTTATTTGGGAGTACTAGTCCTCGAGATTATTACCATTTTTGATAGAAATTTTGGTGAGGGCGCCTGTGAAGGAATTACCGAAGCAAGAAACCAGCATATGTCCACCATAAACAGTGCGTACTCCAGAAACGCTCTTTCGTAGTCACTGCAATGAATACTATAGTCGGGGTAAATTCTCAAGAGATGACATAAGACTTTGAGATGGAGCTCGATACTGATACAAGACCGAAGAATTAAAGATCAATCATCACCGACGGTAATGTGGTCTCTTGCAGAAATATTGCGCCCGTTGGGCTCTGAAATTCGAGCGTTCACCAGTGAACTATTTCTTCATAAATGACGTCAGAAGACGTTGAAGAACCAAAATAAAAGAACTGTTGAGGTACCTGAGGAAAGACGAAAAGTGAAAATTCCGGCGAAGACTGTAGAAGACACAATGGAGTCGCATTCGGGAAGACTACAGTTCAATCCCGCGTCCGGCCATCCTGGTTTAGGTTTCCCGTGATTCCCCTAAATCACTTCAGGAAAATGCCAGGATGTTTTCTTTGAAAGGTCACGGCTGATTTCTTTTCCCATCCTTCCCTAATCCGAGGTTGTACTCCGTCTCTAATGAGGTCATTGTCGACGGGATGTTAAACACTTATCTCCCCTTCCTCCTATAAAAGACACAAACACAGGAAAGCCTCCACAACCAAAAATAGGTGACAGCTCGTCGAGAACACGCAGGAGATGTTACAGTCATCTTCGACAGGATGACAAACATCTCAAAATTGATATAAAGGAAAGAAATGGGACCACATGCGGCGTTCGCTGAAACTCTCTACCCAGTGGCCACGGGTACACACATTTATTCAAAAGAACCTATTATGAAGACTGATACTGTGAATATGTGAGCTACTGGCAACAGCCCTGTCAAAACAGCTTACGAAAAGTGAGCCAGCAAATTAATCCAGGAAAAGGCTTGAAAAACAAATAATTGGGATGTGTGCATTCCTACACATATGGTGATCAAACAAGGTGTAATCAGAATGTTGAAATCTCAGTAGGAGATGATATATTGCTCGTAATTGTTAGTGAATACAAACTTACAATGGTACGGATGTTTTCGAACTGAGTTAAACAAAATGGAGCTAATAACTGACATACGTGATGAAGTGCGACCATTTAACCTTGTGTGACATTTGCATTCGACGGACAAGGTTCAAAAGTTGGGTGTAGGAGGAATATTCTAATCAAATCAACAAAGCTCAAAGTGGTGACACTTACTGCATATTTTCTTGGCCGTCATCAATTCGCTCGTCGATCACTCCTGTGCGATATTGTTTCTGGTGACAATTTGTGATGCCTTAATGCTAACTTATTAAGAAAAAATATTAATGACTGTACCCTAACAAAAGAGTACTCCTCGAGCAATAGACAGCGTGAACAGATAATATTTTGCATCTGATGAAACAAAAAGGTTGTTCACTTGGGATGGTTCAAATGGCTCTGAGCACTATGAGACTTAACTTCTGAGGTCATCAGTCGCCTAGAACTTAGAACTAATTAAACCATCCTACCCGAGGCAGGATTCGAACCTGCGACCGTAGCGGTCGCTCGGCTCCAGACTGTAGCGCCTAGAACCGCACGGCCACTCCGGCCGGCTGTTCACTTGGGACATCGCTAGCCGATTTCATTAGTTCATTAGAGATGCACGTTAGCTTGGCTGTCTTCTGAATGTTTAGTACAGTTCTGCTGGGATGCCATCATGTCTTGGCTTCCTCAACTTCTTCTTCCGTTATTTCCATTAAGATGGTTGGTTGGTTGGTTTTTTGGGGAAGGAGACCAGACAGCGTGGTCATCGGTCTCATCGGATTAGGGAAGGAAGTCGGCCGTGCCCTTTCAGAGGAACCATCCCGGCATTTGCCTGCAATGATTTAGGGAAATCACGGAAAACCTAAATCAGGATGGCCGGACGCGGGATTGAACCGTCGTCCTCCCGAATGCGAGTCCAGTGTCTAACCACTGCGCCACCTCGCTCGGTCATTGTGGTCAACCTTTCCCAGATCGAGCCTTCCTATCAGCCCTGTTGTGAAGCATTCTGCGCCGTTATGTCAGTTACTTTATTAGCAAATTACTCTTTAAGGTGGTTGTGTATTTCTAGATTGATCTTGTGCTGCTTTGTCAGTAATCTGCCGTCAGTAGATCTGGTCTCGGTTATTATTTTTCTGCTCTTCCTTTTGTTTTCATGTGTCACAGGACTCAGATCGTAAGGTCCGTTTTGTGGTAGACACTAGTAGTTTGCGCGCATACCGCAACGAGCGCGTGGATCGTGTACCGGCATGCCTCGGGAACAACTGTGTTCAGTTTCAGCTCTGTAGCTACCCTGTGCGGTTCTGTTCTGTGCTTTCAAAATGTTTAAGACTATCAATTCGCCCGCTGCGTGTGAGGTTCACTCAGTGATGCGGTTTTTGTCAGCAAGGAACCTGTCTGCTGCAGAAATTCTTCGACAGATTTGTGAAGTGTACGGTGATACTGTTATGAGTAAAAGCAAAGTGCGGAAGTGGGTACGAGAAT
The DNA here is from genome assembly GCF_023898315.1 of Schistocerca nitens. Lineage (NCBI taxonomy): Eukaryota > Metazoa > Arthropoda > Insecta > Orthoptera > Acrididae > Schistocerca > Schistocerca nitens. The sequence continues at coordinate 924,341,689 of NC_064616.1, forward strand.
TCAAAGATGGCCGTGACAACGTCCATGATGAGGACCCCTCCGGTCGCCCTTCTTTGATTACAGACGATTTGGTGCCTTCAGTTGAAGCGAGAATTCGTGAGAACAGGCGCTTCACAATAACAGGTCTCTCAAACGAATTTCCTGACATGTCGAAATCAGTGCTTTACAACATTGTTTCTGAGCACCTAAAGTTTAGGAAACTGTGCTCCCGTTGGGTCCCGAAACTCCTAACAGAGGACCACAAAAACCAAAGATTTGAGTGTGCGATGAAGCTCTTGACTCGTTATCATGCAGAAGGTGACGGCTTCTTGGGTCAGATCGTAACTGGAGACGAAACATGGGTTTCCCATATCACGCCCGAATCGAAGCAACAGAGCATGGAATGGAAACACACACACTCGCTTGTAAAGGTGAAGGCCAGACAGACTCTGACCCAGCGCAAAATCATGGCGTCGGTGTTTTGGGATAGGCATGGTGTTTTGTTGGTCGACTTCATGCAACGAGGAACCACTATCAATGCACAAGCATGCTGCCAAACCCTGAGAAAGCTACGCAGAGACGCGGCATGCTGACAAAAGGAATTGTCCTTCTCCATGACAATGCAAGACCTCACACTGCAGGTCAGACTCCCGATTTGCCGGCCGCGGTGGTCTAGCGGTTCTGGCGCTGCAGTCCGGAACCGCGGGACTGCTATGGTCGCAGGTTCGAATCCTGCCTCGGGCATGGGTGTGTGTGATGTCCTTAGGTTAGTTAGGTTTAAGAAGTTCTAGGGGACTTATGACCTAAGATGTTGAGTCCCATAGTGCTCAGAGCCATTTTTTTTAGACTCCCAATTTATTGGACAGTTTTGACTGGAAAGTTTTAGACCACCGACCCTACAGTCCTGATCTTGCACCGAGCGATTACCATCTGTTCCTCAAACAACACCTCAGTGGAAACCATTACAATGATGACGACGACGTGAAAACGGCAGTGAACTCTTGGTTATCGGACCAGGTGGCATGTTTTTATGAAGAGGGTATTTTAAAATTGGTTGAGAGGTATGATACGTGTTTGAACAAACTTGGCAAATATGTCAAAAAATAGAGTGAAGTATGTACTTTCTGAAAATAAATTTACTTTTTTGAAATAACCTTTCGTTGTGTACTTATGTTCAAACGGACCTTAGTTAAGGTTTGGAGATGGGCCTCAATTTTTCAACATTCCAGCTGTTTCCATTTTAACGCGAAGATTTTAATTTGGATTCGTTTGATTGTCGCATCACGTCTGTGCAGGTCTCTTAAAGATTAAAAGTAAAATTCAACTGTCCATTGTTGCCAATTATTTGAGTTGTGTGAAGAGAATTTTTTCTCGCATTCTTTCCACGTGTTGTCCATGGCATCTGGGATCCGTGAGTGTTCTACGTTCAGCTTTCAATGTCTTCTTTTGGTGTACGTTTCCTGTTCGTTTGTGGTGCATATGCACGCCGCGACGTCTGAAAGTATGATAGATCATATTTCGGTTTGCAGGGCATACACTGGTGTCCAAAATTAAAGCAAAAAAAAAAAAAAGCTATTTCCTGGTCCTATGTCTAATTCACGATATAATCATACAAATTGTCAACATATGTCCGTACGATCGTGTTTTGCCCGAAAGATAGCATTTCGGTCAACGGGAAACCACGCCAACGATGGTTTCAGGGCATCTGTCAACGGATAGTCAGTCCCACATTCACAATCGCTGCTTACACTGTCACAGACGGTGCAGTATGACACAGAAAAGACGCCTACCAGACTCTCTGCGGTGGAGGAACATAGGAAGAAAGTCAGCAGGCCTGATGGCTTAACGTCAATCGTTCTGTTGTTTGTCGGATGTGGCGATAGTTTATAGAGTGGGAACTGTATCTCAAAGACCAGGGCAGGGCCGACCACGTGTGATATCAGAAAGAGACGACCGTTATTTGACTGTAAGGGCACGACTTTACCGCCTTAGTACTGACAAGGGAACCTCCCCATCGCACCCCCCTCAGATTTAGTTATAAGTTGGCACAGTGGATAGGCCTTGAAAAACTGAACACAGATCAATCGAGAAAACAGGAAGAAGTTGTGTGGAAGTATGAAAAGAATAAGCAAAATATACAAACTGAGTAGTCCATGCGTAACATATGCAACATCAAGGAGAACGTGAGATGAGGAGCGCCGTGGTCCCGTGGTTAGGGTGAGCAGCTGCGGAACGAGAGGTCCTTGGTTCAAGTCTTCCCTCCCGAGAAAATTTTAATTTTTTATTTTCAGACAATTATTATCTGTCCGTTCGTCCGTCCGATGCGATCACTTTTTTGGGAGTGATTATCACATCCAAAAGAAAACCTAAATCGGGCAAGGTACAAGAATCTTTTTACCCATTCGCCAAGTGTACAAGTTAGGTGGGTCGACAACATATTCCTGTGACGCACATGCCGTCACCAGTGTCGTATCGAATATATCAGACGTGTTTTCCTGTGGAGGAATCGGTTGACCTTTGACCTTGCGATCAAATGTTTTCGGTTGCCATTGGAGAGGCACGTCCTTTCGTCCACTAATCGCAAGGTTTTGCGGTGCGGTCGCAAAATACAGACACTAAACTTATTACAGTGAACAGAGACGTCAATGAACGAACGGACAGATAATAGTTTTGCGAAAATAAAGAAAGTAAACTTTTCACTCGAGGGGAGACTTGAACCAAGGACCTCTCGTTCCGCAGCTGCTCACGCTAACCACGGGACCACGGCGCTCCTCAGCTCAGTGGCTCCTTGATGTTGCTTATGTTGCACATGGACTACTCAGTTTGTATATTTTGCTTATTTTTTCATAGTTCCACAAAACTTCTTCCTGTTTTCTCGATTGATCTGTGTTCAGTTTTTAAAGGCCTGTCCACTGTGCCAACTTATAACTAAATCTCAGGGGGGTGCGATGGGGAGGTTCCCTTGTGAGCAGCAACTGGCATCCGACCTCGCAGCATCCACTGGACGTGTTGTATCGAAGCAAAAAGTGTAGAAAATGCTTCGACAGAGTGGTGGCCTTTATTGTTAGATACCTGACGCGTCTTCACAGAGGGAAACGTCTAGAGTGGAGTCGTCAACATGCCACTTGCTCAGACGAAGAGTGGGCCAATGTTCTTTTCACAGATGAGTCCCGATTTGGTCTGGAGAATGCTTTTCGACACATTCGCATCTTAAGGGAATGTGGAACACGATTTCGAGACCCAAACATTGTGGAAACAGACCTATATCGAGGAGGATGACTAATGGCGTGGGCACGGATATTGACTTCTCGAACACCTCTTCATGAAATTGTACAGGTGAATCAGGAAGTTTTAACTGCTGTCAGGTATCTTGGGGCCTCATGTACAGATGTTGCGTCGTACTGTACACCCAGACTTCGTACTGATGGACGATAATGCTTGACCTTATAGATCACTAGTGGCTGATGTTTTCTTGGAAACGGAAGATATTGCACACACGGCGTGGCGTGCTCGATCTCCCGATTTGAATCTTAAAGAGCATGTCTGTTATGCACTAGGGAGACGAGTTGCATCACGTCCGCATCCTCCAACCTCTATCCAGGACTTGCGAGCAGCTCTGCAGGAAGAATAGGTGTTATTGCCTCAACATGAAATTAATGACGTTATTCACAGCATGCTTCGTCGTTGTCAGGCTTGTATTGCCGCCAGAGGTGGTCGCATCCATTGTGAGTACATTAACCAGTTGTCGCAATGTGTGTGCAATAACATTTTTGTCTAGTGTTATGCAGGTTGCAGTTGTTTACGTTCTGTATTCTATACATTGTTTCTACTGTGCTATCACCTGTTTATACTGTTTTGTGACAAAATAAACGCTACCTTGCAAAATTTCCGTTTGTTGCTTTAATTTTGGACACCAGCGTACGTTTTCAGGTTTGCTGTAGTCTCGTGGAGCGATTTGTCCTGCGGGGAGTGCACCATTCTTGTGCTCCCACCCGTCAGTCTAGTTCAATTCTTTAACTATGTACTCGAATTCTATACAGTTATTAAAATGTGGCATCTAGTCTTTGGGAGACAGCAGGCAGTTATTGTTGCCACCGAAAAGTACAGGGTGATTCAAAAAGAATACCACAACTTTAGGAATTTAAAACTCTGCAACGACAAAAGGCAGAGCTAAGCACTATCTGTCGGCGAATTAAGAGAGCTATAAAGTTTCATTTAGTTGTACATTTGTTCGCTTGAGGCGCTGTTGACTAGGCGTCAGCGTCAGTTGATGCTAAGATGGCGACCGCTCAACAGAAAGCTTTTTGTGTTATTGAGTACGGCAGAAGTGAATCGACGACAGTTGTTCAGCGTGCATTTCGAACGAAGTATGGTGTTAAACCTCCTGATAGGTGGTGTATTAAACGTTGGTATAAACAGTTTACAGAGAATGGGTGTCTGTGCAAAGGGAAAAGTTCTGGACGGCCGAGAACGAGTGATGAAAATGTACCACGCATCCAGCAAGCATTTGTTCGCAGCCCAGGGAAATCGACTCGCAGAGCTAGCAGAGAGCTGCAAATTCCACAATCAACTGTATGGAGAATCCTACGAAAAAGGTTAGTTATGAAACCTGAACCTCAACTACCCGAGGCGATGGATCGGCCGCCAGGCAGCCCGTGACAGAGCACTTCATCACTGGCCTCCAAGAAGCCCTGATCTTACCCCCTGCGATTTTTTCTTATGGGGGTATGTTAAGGATATGGTGTTTCGGCCACCTCTCCCAGCCACCATTGATGATTTGAAACGAGAAATAACAGCAGCTATCCAAACTGTTACGCCTGATATGCTACAGAGAGTGTGGAACGAGTTGGAGTATCGGGTTGATATTGCTCGAGTGTCTGGAGGGGGCCATATTGAACATCTCTGAACTTGTTTTTGAGTGAAAAAAAAACATTTTTAAATACTCTTTGTAATGATGTATAACAGAAGGTTATATTGTGTTTATTTCATTAATACACATTTTTAAAGTTGTGGTATTCTTTTTGAATCACCCTGTATTTGTTGGTAACGTGCACTGAGGACAGAGACTGTCGTTTTGAAGGAATTCCGCCGTTCGTCTTCTATTCCCAGTACTAGAAGGTGCGTAGATTTTTATGAGTCAGGTACTGGTACTGGCGTTTGCGAGTTTGTCTGTGTCTTTTACTATTATCCCTTGTTTTCTTAGTATTTATATTCCGAGTTCATTTCCGTTCCATGGTTTTCCAATTGTATTATATCCTGTTATTGTCTCCAGACATATCTGTTACTTCTTCTGTCACAATATCTGTTTCGACTATGTATAACGTATCTTGCAAATTTTTCAAGTTTAATTTATTCTGTGTGGTGGCAGCGAGGCCATGTTCGAGTGCGTATGTTCGTTATTGCAGTTTGTTCTCGGTGACGTCTAACACTCTTCGTTTAGTGGATTTGGACGACGTCTCGCCTCGCGGGGTAGCCGTGCGTTCTAAATCGCTTTGCCACGGTTCGCGCGGCTCCCCCCGTCGGAGGTTCGAGTCCTCCCTCGGGCATGAGTGTGTGTGTTTCCCTCAGCGTAAGTTAGTTTGAGTTAGATTAAGTAGTGTGTAAGCCTATGGACCGATGACCTCAGCAGTTTGGTCCCATAGGAACTTACTACAAATTTCCAGATGACGTCTCCTCCTCCATGTCATCTTTCCTCGAAGACCATAACATGGCTCTTGTCGGGTTTGTAGTCTCGTTTACCTCTTTGTCTGTGAGTGATTCCTCCATTTCATCTGCCCAGTTTCCTGTCGGAATGCTTATAGAAATCTCTTCTCCATTTGTACTTTAATGTTTGGTCCTACCTCTCGCATCTTTTTAGTGATCTGTTTCATTTCACATTCTTCCTGGTTATGAATTTCCACCCCGGACAAATTCCCTTCATTGCTCACTGTGCTTGGAATCTGATGGCCCCGAGTCCGAGTTTTCACGAGTTTCCTCACTCACTTGCACCCTGTTTCTTTAGCCTTTTCATGCATAGTTTTCGCTATTTAGTCGGCGTCCGACCGAGCTATGTTTAGTTTTTTCTGCATCTTTGGAGAGGTTCCGCCTTTCTTACATTCCCCATTCTCAGAAGTTGTGCTTGGATGTGGCGCTTCTTCCTTGTGTCGTACGCCGTGTTCTGCTGTGTTCACACTATGTTGTTCACGTCCAGCTTCGGTTGTAATCTCTGGTCCTACAGTCTCTTCCAGGTTGCTTATTTCCATTGCTAAGCCTTGACAGTTATCGCTGATATCACTGTGTGTGTCCATTGCTACGCTTGATGTGGCCGTGTTCCCCTGTGTTACCGCTGCACATGTTGCTGGCAACGCTGACATCTGCATGGAAATGACTGCTTCCCTGCTGGTAGCTGTGTCAACCTCCGTTGCATACGCTATAAGTGTACATTTCCGGTTTACACACAATCCGAGAACATACACAGTTGGCCATCGTAAATTTCTATTGCCCTACATCCACGTATGTAGACATAAGACAGAATATCATTTTGTAGATCTTATTTTATTTTTGTGACACTTTATAACAGGGAATTTGTGGGAGGTAGTCCACTTTTGTGCAGTATTGCTTACGTCTTTTCCATACGCTTCTATAGTTGAGTTAATCAGATTTGCGGAGATCTCAAATAGTAGTTCAGATATCTGTACAGTTCTAATCCCAATACCTGCATGAGTGACAGCCTCTCTTATCTTTCCATCACAATGCCTAAACTTACAAGTTCTCACATATGATGCAATGATTCTGTTATAGTATTCTGAATTCTGTATTTTTATACCCACAGTCACAATCGACAAATGTATCTCAGTTACATTATCAGAACTTAGCTTTCCTATTTCTTCTATGAACCTTTCTACTTCGGATGGTTTAGTGCGTGCAAAATTATCATCAAATGTGGATTTTAAGGTATCTTTCCTAACTGGTTGCTTCCCCTTTAAATTCTCTACTACCAGCGGTGTTTTCAAACGCTGCAACAGCGTCTAAGTCACCACACACTTATCAGCGTTGGTCAACTGCAGCGAGGATCATAAAGATAACACATGTTCATTCAGCCGCTGCCACAAGCGGAATGCCCACTAGACCACGAAGAGATACAGCAAGTGCCTGACAGAGGGTTCATCGAACCAACTTCACAATAATTCTCTAGTGTTTTTTTTTTAATTATGGAATGTATGTGTAGCCACCTGGGAGGCATAAAATTGTTGTCAAATTGACCATGGGTTCGACAGCACTAAAGAGGTCTTCATCAGAATAAAAATTACATAGAATTACCTAGAAAATATAATGACATGGCACAGAAATACAATATACTTAATAGGATTACTTCCATACAATGTACAAACAGTGTACTTACATGTAATCACACCATAGGTGAGACACATCTGAGCAAAAATGCTCTTGTCAAATTGAAACTATCACAAGAATAACATTAAAACTGTAAAAATATAACATGTTTGTCAATTAGAATAAAATATTCCATCGAAAAACAACGGCAGTCGTGAGGTCGCTTAGGGTACCTGTGAACGCGGAAATGAGTTCCGGCAACTGAATTTTCTAGATCTCACTTTTACGATAGTAGACGACAAAATTTGCTTCAATATCTTCCGCAAAGAAACCAGTTCTGATCAAATTATTCCATTCATGTCAGTACACCCGCATTCTCATAAGATGACCTTTTTTCATTCAGCTGTTCATAGAGCCACCTCCACATCCCTTTCTTCTGAAAATCTCAATTCTGAAATCAGTCTGATTAAAATTGCTATGGTCCTCCTATAGTATTTTTAGTAAGAAAACCAAGAAGAGAGTCACCACCCTAGGCCTTTCGGATAACGAACCTAATGAAAGAAAACATTTTTCTCTATACCATTTCTGGGTCCAACTTCTTACAGGATACAATGTTTGCTTCAAAATAAATATAACGGTAGAGTAGCCTTCTCCACCAATAATTCTTTAAAAAGTAACATCATACATTACATGAAACCTAAGCTTTCCCCTCTGCAGAATTCTGATGTCTATAAAATGATTTGCGGCAATTGTCCTGCCTATTACGTAGGACAAACAAGCCGAGCTATTTCGACAAGATTTAAGGAACACCTCGGCAAAAAAGGCACCAATGTTCACAATTCAACTTTCGCTGACCATTTGTTAATCACAGGACGTAATTCTAAAGATGTAAAAGACGTCCAGATCTTGCACTCGGAGAAAAAAGTCTTTAGGCTTAACATCTTAGAAGAGCTAGAGATTTTTAAACGCCTATCTCTGAAGGACGGTCTCATTCTTAACGAACTGTTGCAATTACACAACGAGGTATAGAGCTGCTAGTTAAAAATGGTCTGAATGGCGATTATCTCCTCAATGTATACTCTTAAAAATCGGTTTCCTTTCCATTTTTATATTTCCTATGTACATTTTTGAATTATATTTCAATTGTAAAATAAGACCGTTACGGTATGTTGTAATTTTCATGCACTGGTTCCTGTTGCTGTCTGTAATGTTAAATTGACTATGCAGTGCCTCATTTTCTTTTGTCTGTAATTCGATCGCTTCTTGCTAGATGGCGCGAATCTGTTTTCGTGTCCAACTCGTGGCTGCCTTGCCCTGTTAGCCGTCTAGTGTGACGGTAGCCACAGTTTGATGCAGTTCTTGGCCGTAAGCGACCTCACGACTGCCATTGTTTTTCGATGGAACATTTTATTCTAATGGACAAACATGTTATATTTTTAATGTTTTAATGTTATTCTTGTGATAGTTTCAATTTGACAAGAGCATTTTTGCTTAGCTGTGTCTCACCTATGGTGTTATTACATGTAAGTACACTGTTTGTACATTGTATGGAAGTAATCCTATTAAGTATACTGTATTTTTGAGCCATGTCATTATATTTTCTAGGTACTCCTATGTGTTTTTTATTCTGATGAAGACCCCTTTAGTGCTGTCGAAACCATGGTCACTTTGACAACAATTTTATTAATCCCAGGTGGCTATACATACATTTTATAATTAAGTTAACGCACGGTTGCTAGACATCAGCCAAAAATATTGTTTAAAATTTCCACTCTAAAACAGTGCGCGGAAAAAAACAAAAATCTATATCTTTCCCTACGTGCTCTGATTTCCCTTATTTTATTACGATGATCGTCTCTCCCTATGTAAGTCGGGGTCAACAAAGCATTTTCTCATTAGGAGGAGGAAGTTTGTGACTTAAATTCCGCGAGAAGATTCCGCCGTAACGAAAAAAGTCTTTTAGTGGTGTCCATCCCAAATCCTGCATCATGTCCGTAACACTCTCTGCCCTATTACGCGATAATACGAAACGTGCTGCTCTTCGTTTTACTTCCTCGATGAACTCCGTTAATCCTATCTGGTAAGGAACCCAGACCGCGCAGCAATACTCCAAAAGAGGACGGACAAGCGTAGTGTAGGCAGTCTCTTTAATAGATCTGTTACATTTTCTAAGTTTTCTGCCAATAAAACGCAGTCTTTGGCTTGCCTTGCCCACAACATTTTCTGTGTGTTCTTTCCACTATAAATTGTTCATAATTGTAAATCCTAGGTATTTAATCGAATTTACGGCCTTTAGATTACATTGATTTATCGAACAACTGAAGTTTAACGGATTCGCCTCTTGTTCATGAAATCGTTCATATAACATGGAAGCAGATGTGCTTCTGAAGGGAAGGTGCTGGTATTGATTCCATATTTTTCGATTTCAAGAAGGCCTTTGTCACTGTTCCTCACAAGCGACTTCTAATGTTTGCAGATAATGCTGTCATTTACCGTCTAGAAAAGTCATTAGATGATCAAATCCAATTGCAAAATGATTTAGAAAAGATACCTGTTTGATGCCAAAAATTGAATTGGGCTCTAAATAATGAAAAGTGTGAAATCATCCACATGAGTGCTAAAGGTAATCCGCCAAATTTCGGTTACACGATAAATCACACAAATCTAACGGCTGTAAATTCAATGAAATACTTGAGAACTGGAATTACAAATAACATAAATTGGAACGATCACACAGATAACGTTGTGGGGCAAGCAAATCAAAGACGGCGATTGATTTGCAGAACAACAGATCTACTAAAGAGGTTGCTTAGACTACGCTTGCCCTGCTCTGGAGTATTGCTTTGCGGTGCTGTGTCCACATAAGATAGGATTGACGGAGGACATCGATAAAGTTCAAAGAAGGGCTGCTCGTTTTGTGTTATCGAAGAACTGGAGAGAGAGTGCCACGGATATGATACGAGAATTGGTGTGGCAACCATTAAAACAAAGGCGATTTTCGTTGCAGCAGAATCTTCTCATGAAATTTCAATCACCAATTTTCTCATCAGAGTATGAAAATATTTTGTTGGAGCCCACCTACATAGGGAGAGATGATCATAAAATCAGAACTCGCAAGGAAAGATTTAAGTGTTCTTTTCACCCGGGCTTTGTACAAGAGTGGAACGGTAGAGAAATAGCTTCAAAGTGGTTCGATGAACACACTACCAGACACATAATTGTGAACTGGCGAGTAATCACGTACATCCGGTTGCACTGATACAAACCGACGTGTGTTATGATCGCTGTCACTTTGTTTCCTTATCCAGGGGACGTTGAAGACAAGAATCGGCTAAATCAATTTTGCAAAAGTATCGCCCACCTGCTAGGGGATTCATAAGCTCCTGAATATCTGGAAGCGAGAAACAATCAATAATCGTTGCGTTAAGGTCGGCAAAAACTATGATTTACCTGTTCTATTTTCTTGTGGTAACCAGAGCAGATGCTCATTAATTAGCAGAGTCACCAATTTGCACTTCGTAGTTTGATTAATCAGTGTCACGGTAACACCAGTACCTGACTGATGTGGTACAGACTGATTAAAAATCTGTAATATGAATACTCTGCGGTTTGTTCTATGAATACGACTGTCAGTTCTGACTTTCGGAAGATTCCTGTTATCTGTTTTGCTAGAGACAGAGCTTTTTGCTGTTTGCCCATGTGAGGAAAGAAGAATGGGGTAGTTTGGGACGCCTTGTCACGGTCCGTGCGGCTCCCCCCGTCGGAGGTTCGAGTCCTCCCTCGGGCGTGGGTGTGTGTGTTGTCCTTAGCGTAAGTTAGTGTAAGTCAGGTTAACTAGTGTGCAGGCCTAGTAACCGATGACCTAAGTAGTTTGGTCCGATAAGACCTCACACAAATTTCCAAATTTTCCATGTGAGGAAAGCTGATTTGATTTAATCCTGTTTTGTACAGTGCGCATTGCTTTGCGATTCAGCTGCTTGCGTCTGCGAATCCTGAGTGTATTGCCAATTGGAGCGGGTACAGATTGAGACTGTGAGATTATATTGATCTGCATTTCTTCAAATCTAGTCTGAATTCGAACAGAGATTGTTTTGCACTTCTTGCTTCTTTTGCAGGCAAACTTCTTGTATGTGTCCTGACTTATGATTGTGCCGACATTCCGCTTGGCAGAAAAAGTATTTACGATTATGTGACATTACTTTTAACAGAAGACTTCGAAGGGTATGAATTCGCAGTATAAGTGGTTGGGCGCCATGGCTTGCGGCTGTTCTCAACACGGGTTATGCGGGACCCGCTTTAAACTAGGCTCGGTGTGCGTTACAACAGGCACTTTAAAGTCAGTATCCGCGAACTCTTATCTTAAACATTTTGAAAGCACAGAACAGAACCGCACAGGGTAGCTACAGAGCTGAAACTGAGCACAGTTGTTCCCGAGGCATGCCGGTACACGACCCACGCGCTCGTTGCGGTATGCGCGCAAACTACTAGTGTCTACCACAAAACGGACCTTACGATCTGAGTCCTGTGACACATGAAAACAAAAGGAAGAGCAGAAAAATAATAACCGAGACCAGATCTACTGACGGCAGATTACTGACAAAGCAGCACAAGATCAATCTAGAAATACACAACCACCTTAAAGAGTAATTTGCTAATAAAGTAACTGACATAACGGCGCAGAATGACTTCACAACAGGGCTGATAGGAAGGCTCGATCTGGGAAACGTTGACCACATCTTAATGGAAATAACGGAAGAAGAAGTTGAGGAAGCCAAGACACGATGGCATCCCAGCAGAACTGTACTAAACATTCAGAAGACAGCCAAGCTAACGTGCATCTCTAATGAATTAATGAAATCGGCTAGCGATGTCCCAAGTGAACAGCCGGCCGGAGTGGCCGAGCGGTTCTAGGCGCTCAGTCAGGAACCGCGCGAGTGCTACGGTCGCAGGTTCGAATCCTGCCTCGGGCATGGATGTGTGTGATGTCCTTAGGTTAGTTAGGTTTAAGTAGTTCTAAGTTCTAGGGTACTTATGACCACAGATGTTGAGTCCCATAGTGCTCAGAGCCATTTGAACCATTTTTTTGAACTCTTATCCTTCCTTAGCTTCGACTACTTTCAGTACTTCTTTGAGACTAGGACTGCGATGCTTTAGAATCTCAATCTGTATTCTGTTGCTGCAAAGTTCCGAATAGTGGCATCGAGAAGCATTTCATTTTGAAAAGAATCACCACAAGTACAGTTCAATTTACTGTTCTGTCATGCTCTTGAATTCAGCGATCAATTCCTTATAAGCTTGATTACTATGATGACGCTTACGAAAAAATTTGAAACGAGCTTCAGTTAATTGAATCTGCACTTCGAAAAACTCATTTAGCTTCCGAACAACTTCCTCATCCAGGAGGTTTTGGGGCTCGTCTTGAGGGAACGATTTGCACTTATACCCATGAAAAAAAGAAAGAATTTCGTGAGTCAACTGTGATCTTTTAGACCGGAAAATGTTCTTCGAGATGCATCCGATACCCTGTCCATTCCCGTTTCCTGTCATCAAAAGAGTGGAAGGGAAGAGGCGACATCTGGCCATCGGAATTCTTTGCCTCAGCTGTTGTTGATTGCTAAGCTTCCACTACTTTGCTTTCTAGCAAAATTTGGATCAGTTGACTCTGAAACAGTATAACTGTGATGAGTGGTTGCTCTCCAAAAGCTGCCACTGCACGCAAAATTTAAATTACCTCCACAATAGATGTAACAAATGTAGTAACACTGTATGAATAATGCAAAAATGAAAAAAAAGTCTAGAGACTTCCCGCTCCTAGTTCTTTCTAGAAAAGAAAAATTTTAATTAGCTCCAGCAACTCTGAAAGGAATATTGATTAGTTCAGGATAAAGATGTCTGTACTTTTGCCGTAGATCGAATCAGTCACTAATCTTAAACAAATCGCCAGGAATGTCTGTTTTGTCCGTTGGTGTTGAGGTGTATAAATACTCCAGAACACATCAAACACTATACACTCATTAAAATATGTGTATTTATTTATAGTCCATAAAGTGTTTGGTATACGTAACTTTGTATCCTATAGTCTCTCTGCAGTCTCTCTCGTTCTCTCTCTCTCTCTCTCTCTCTCTCTCTCTCTGATATATATATGTATATATATATATATATATATGTTTCACTAGTATTCACAAGCAGTCAGAACCCGCCAGGGTAGCCGAGAGCGCTAATGCGCTGCCTCCTTGACTCTGGTGGGCGCGCCAGCCCCAGATCGAATTTGCCCGGCGGATTAACGAGGGCCGGTTTGCCAGCCATCTTGGGTGTGGTTTTTAGGCGGTTTTCCACATCCCACTAGTTGAATACCCGGCTGTTCCCCACGTTCCGCCTCAGTTAAACGACTCAGACATTTGAAAACGTTCGCATTCTTTCATGGCTTACACTAGACGCAGACAGCTATGGTACACTAATTCCGTCCCGGGGGGGTTTGGGGTGGCGGCAGGAAGGGCATCCGGCCACCCTCTGCACCTAACACTGCCAAATCCGTTATAACACGGCCGACCCTGCGTTGCAGTGGGACAAATGCCGACAGCAAATGATGATGATTCACTAGCAGTCAGAGTAGCAATAGCATTGTTCCTGGTTGTAAGGTCTCACTGTCGCCCGTACTCTCAGCGTGGTCGGAGAGTGGTCTGAGGATAATCTGAAAATAATCTGAGCCGGAGCAGCAAGTGCGTCGGCTCAAGAATACGCGTGGGCCATCCAAAATTGCAAGCAGTGAGATGATGAGAATTCGGCTTCCCCTGATGGCATCTGGCAAGCCCTCAATAGTAGCAGTTCACGGTGGCTGATTTAAAAGTTTCTTCTGCGGAGATACGAGCGGCACGCGACGCGTCGTGTGCAGTCGACAATGTGACGGTCGATACTGCAGAATGTTCACGAACAGTTGTGGTAAGGAAAAAACGCATTGAGCGGATATCGTGCAAGCCAGTGACTCGATAACTACCTACAAGACGAGAAAATGCAGGTAGAGAGTTGGGCAGCATACTTTAGCAACTTCCTTAAAGATGCTTATGTCATAGATATAGGGAGAGTTATTAAGGACATAGAAACAAAGGAACTATTAGTTTCAAAAGGATGAATGAACCACTCGCAGAACCGTTCGCGCACTAAACAGTGCCCCTCGGTATCGTCACGACCTCAGAGTGATCCAGGAAAAGCATCACACCGTATTCTATGCTCGAAGAAGAACACTTCTGTAAATTACACTTAAGCCCTGCTTCTGTTAAAACTTGAAAAAGAGACACAAAATTTTTGATATGTTGTTCCGGTGTTTGTCTGGACACAATGATGTCATACAAATTATATGAACATACGGTACTTCAAACATCACTTGTTCAAGAAAGCGTTCATATAATGTAGGAACAGATGTGCTTCTGAAGAGAAGGCGCTGGTATTGATTCCATATTTTTCGATTTCAAGAAGGCTTTTGTCACTATTCCTCACAAGTGACTTCTAATGTTTGCAGATGATGCTGTCATTTACATTCTAGTTACGTCATCAGATGATCAAATCCAATTGCAAAACGATTTAGACATGATATCTGTATGGTGCAAAAAGTGGAATTTGACTCTAAATAATGAAAAGTTTGAAGTCATCCACATGAGTACTAAATAGAATCTGCCAAATTTCGGTTACACGATAAATCACACAAATCTAACGGCTGTAAATTCAATGAAATACTTCAGGATAGAATCACAAATAACTTAAATTGGAACGATCACACAGATAATGTTGTGGGACAAGCAAACCACAGACTTCGATTTATTTGCAGAACAACAGATCAACTAAAGAGATTGCTTGTACTATACTTGTCCGCCCTGTTCTGAAGTATTGTTGTGCAGTGTTGTATCCGCATCAGAGAGCACTGATGGAAGACATCGATAAAGTTGAAAGAAGAGCTGCTTGTTCTGTATTATCGCGAAACGGGAAAGAGAGTGTCACGGATATGATATGAGAATTGGGGTGACAACCGTTAAAAGAAAGGCGATTTTCGTTGCAGCAGAATCTTCTCACGAAATTTCAATCACCAATTTTCTCATCAGAGTGTGAAAATATTTTATTAGAGCCCACCTACATAGGGAAAGATGATCATAAAATCAAAACTCGCACGGAAAGATGTAAGTCTTCTTTTTACCCGCGCTCTGTACAAGAGCGCAGGTTTTTTTTTTATCTGAACGCACCAAAAGGACGGCTACTGGAAATTTACAATCGAATACTTTTATCTGACTCATTTCCTGAAACTGGGCTACACAGATAATTATACGAATTCTGAAATCTGGAAAGGATCCAGGGTCTGCAGACTCCTACAGATTCATGTCACTCTCGTTGTGCATTGCGAAAACTTGGAACGATTAATGAAAAATCATCTCGATTGGTGGCTCGAAACTAATAATATATTGCCAGATTATCAAAGTGATTTTCGCAAACATCGTTCTGCATTAAATAATTTGACACAACTCACTTTAGGCATACAAAGAGCATTGAGGAAAGACATCATGTTACCCCTAGGTCTGTGAATACTGAAGGGCCATACCATAGCGTTATCGTTCCTTATAATGTCAAAGAATGATGAGAGAATGGACTGCCATAAAATGACATTTACATTATAGGCAACTTTTTCATTAGAAGGACTATCCTCTTACACTTTTTTGTGTCCATGAGTAGTGGTAAGGGTAGCAGAAAATAATAGGTTTGTCTTAGGTAGGCATCTGGTAAATATAACTGAGAGTGCTCCTCCGGATCTGGTAGGCACGTTGCCGACCTGTCAGTCGTAGTGATACGGGCGTGACTTTTGCAGGAACCTATCGTAGCATTACAGCGTGGGCTCAGCCGAATCCCAGCGATAGTGCAGAACGGCTCAGCAAAAGCTCTATGATACTGTAGCATGGCTCAGTCTGAGCCTAGCACTATTACGGCATTGCTCAACAGGAGCCCAGCGATGTTGCGGCAGGGCTCAACAGGAGCTCACTGATATTGCGGCGTCGCTTGACGGGAGCCCAGTGATACTACAGCATGGCTCGGCAGGAGACTGGAGAAACTGCAGTGTGGCTTGCCACTTCTTCTTCCGTGTGCTTTTGCTTTTAGGAAGCTTTAATTGTCGAGTGCTAGGAATAGTGTTTCATAGATTTCGTGTTTGTTTTGAATACAGTCAGAAAGAGTCGCTTTAGTCAACCATAGTGCCAGTAGTGCTAGTGTTTGTTTTCAGTACAGTCCAGAGACAGGTAGTGCTATTTTCATTGTTTCCTACAAGAAGTGGCTAGCAACCACAGTTTAGTCAACAATCAGCCGCCTTTAGTGAATTAGCAGTCTAGTTAAAAGTTGATTAACTCTCTACAGTAAATTGATTTCTTAGGATGGATAGGATGTGTGACTGCTGTGTACGGAAGCAGGAGGAGCTGGCCGCTGTTCGCGAACAGCTGAACGTGTTGATGGCCGCGGTCACCCGTCTTAAGGCTGCTGCCTCGGAGTGTAGCGACAGTGGGGAGTCTGGTGCGTCGCATGGTACACCCCAGGTGTTACATGCTTCACCCACTGTCCCTGCTGTCGAGACACCTTCGCGGGTACCGGGCGCGGCTGGGCCACCCTCTCCCCAAGGGGAGTGGCGGGTTCAGCGGCGTTCGCGGCGCACGAGGCGGAGGGTAAATGTGGAGGCTGGCCGTGTGGCATCGCCCGCTCTGCCTGTGAGTAGACATGTGGCCGCTCTTTCAGCAAGGTCCGAGCAGGTACACGGGGGGAGGGGTTTATTAGTTATTGGGAGCTCCAACGTTAGGCGGGTGATGGAGCCCCTTACGGAAATAGCGGAAAGGTCGGGGAAGAAGGCCAGTGTTCACTCTGTCTGCTTGCCGGGGGGGGGGGGGGGGGGGCGCCTCATCCGAGATGTGGAGGAGGCCCTGCCGGCGGCGATAGAGAGCACTGGGTGCACCCGACTGCAAATTTTTGTTCATGTCGGCACCAATGACTCCTGCCGTCTGGGTTCAGAGGTCATCCTCAGTTCGTACAGGCGGTTGGCGGAATTGGTGAAGGCGGAAAGCCTCGCTCGCAGGGTGGAATCAGAACTAACTATCTGTAGTATCGTTCCCGGAACCGATCGCGGTCCTCTGGTTTGGAGCCGAGTGGAACGCTTAAACCAGAGGCTCAGACGATTCTGCGGAGATCTGGGGTGCAAATTTCTCGACCTCCGCTATCGTGTGGAGAAATGTAGGGTCCCCCTGAATAGGTCAGGCGTGCACTACACGCCGGAAGCGGCTACAAGGGTAGCGGAGTACGTGTGGAGTGCACATGGGGATTTTTTAGGTTAGAGAATTCCCTCCCTAGGCCCGACAAGACGCCTCCTGAGACGCGGCAAGGTAGGATTAGGCAAAATGCAACAGGGAATAACAATATTAATGTGCTAATAATAAACTGCAGGAGCGTCTATAGAAAGGTCCCAGAACTGCTCTCATTAATAAACGGTCACAACGCCCATATAGTACTAGGGACAGAAAGTTGGCTGAAACCAGACGTAAACAGTAATGAAATCCTAAACTCAGATTGGAATGTATACTGCAGAGACAGGCTGGACAGTGAAGGTGGAGGCGTGCTTATAGCGATAAGAAGTGCAATAGTATCGAAGGAAATTGACGGAGATCCGAAATGTGAAATAATTTGGGTGAAGGTCACTGTTAAAGCAGGCTCAGACATGGTAATTGGATGTCTCTATAGGCCCCCTGGCTCAGCAACTGTTGTGGCTGAACACCTGAAGGATAATTTGGAAAATATTTCGAGTAGATTTCCCCACCATGTTATAGTTCTGGGTAGAGATTTTAATTTGCCGGATATAGACTGGGCGACTCAAACGTTCATAACGTGTGGCAGGGACAAAGAATCCAGTGACATTTTTTTAAGTGCTTTATCTCAAAACTACCTTGAGCAGTTAACCAAAGAACCGACTCGTGGCGATAACATATTAGACCTTCTGGTGACAAAAAACCCCGAACTATTTGAAACAGTTAACGCAGAACAGGGAATCAGCGATCATAAAGCGGTTACTGCATCGATGATTTCAGCCGTAAATAGAAATATTAAAAAAGGTAGGAAGATTTTTCTGTTTAGCAAAAGTGACAAAAAGCAGATTACAGAGTACCTGACGGCTCAACACACAAGTTTTGTCTCAAGTACAGATAGTGTTGAGGATCAGTGGACAAAGTTCAAAACCATCGTACAATATGCGTTAGATGAGTATGTGCCAAGCAAGACCGTAAGAGATGGAAAAGAGCCACCGTGGTACAACAACCGAGTTAGAAAACTGCTGCGGAAGCAAAGGGAACTTCACAGCAAACATAAACATAGCCAAAGCCTTGCAGACAAACAAAAATTACACGAAGCGAAATGTAGTGTGAGGAGGGCTATGCGAGAGGCGCACAATGAATTCGAAAGTAAAGTTCTATGTACTGACTTGGCAGAAAATCCTAAGAAATTTTGGTCTTATGTCAAAGCGGTAGGTGGATCAAAACAAAATGTCCAGACACTCTGTGACCAAAATGGTACTGAAACAGAGGATGACAGACTAAAGGCCGAAATACTAAATGTCTTTTTCCAAAGCTGTTTCATAGAGGAAGAGTGCACTGTAGTTCCTTCTCTAGATTGTAGCACAGATGACAAAATGGTAGATATCGAAATAGACGACAGAGGGATGGAGAAACAATTAAAATCGCTCAAAAGAGGAAAGGCCGCTGGACCTGATGGGATACCAGTTCGATTTTACACAGAGTACGTGAAGGAACTTGCCCCCCGTCTTGCAGCGGTGTACCGTAGGTCTCTAGAAGAGCGTAGCATTCCCAACGATTGGAAAAGGGCACAGGTCATCCCCGTTTTCAAGAAGGGACGTCGAACAGATGTGCAGAACTATAGACCTATATCTCTAACGTCGATCAGTTGTAGAATTTTGGAACACGTATTATGTTCGAGTATAATGACTTTTCTGGAGACTAGAAATCCAATCTGTAGGAATCAGCATGGGTTTCGAAAAAGACGGTCGTGTGAAACCCAGCTCGCGCTATTCGTCCATGAGACTCAGAGGGCCATAGACACGGGTTCCCAGGTAGATGCCGTGTTTCTTGACTTCCGCAAGGCGTTCGATACAGTTCCCCACAGTCGTTTAATGAACAAAGTAAGAGCATATGGACTATCAGACCAATTGTGTGATTGGATTGAAGAGTTCCTAGATAACAGAACGCAGCATGTCATTCTCAATGGAGAGAAGTCTTCCGAAGTAAGAGTGATTTCAGGTGTGCCGCAGGGTAGTGTCATAGGACCGTTACTATTCACAATATACATAAATGACCTTGTAGATGACATCTGAAGTTCACTGAGGCTTTTTGCAGATGATGCTGCGGTGTATCGAGAGGTTGTCACAATGGAAAATCGTACTGAAATGCAGGAGGATCTGCAGCGAATTGACGCATGGTGCAGGGAATGGCAATTTAATCTGTAGAAAAGTGTAATATGCTGCGAATACATAGATAGATCCCTTATCATTTAGCTAAAAAATAGCAGGTCAGCAACTGGAAGCAGTTAATTCCATAAATTATCTGGGAGTACGCATTAGGAGTGATTTAAAATGGAATGATCATATAAAGTTGATCGTCGGTAAAGCAGATGCTAGACTGAGATTCATTAGAAGAATCCTAAGGAAATGCAATTCGAAAACAAAGGAAATAGGTTACAGTACGCTTGTTCGCCCACTGCTTGAATACTGCTCATCAGTGTGGGATTCGTACCAGATAGGGTTGATAGAAGAGATAGAGAAGATTCAACGGAGAGCAGCGCGCTTCGTTACAGGATCATTTAGTAATCGCGAAAGCGTTACAGAGATGATAAACTCCAGTGGAAGACTCTGCAGGAGAGACGCTCAGTAGCTCGGTACGGGCTTTTGTTGAAGTTTCGCGAACATACCTTCACCGAAGAGTCAAGCAGTATATTGCTCCCTCCCACGTATATCTCGCGAAGAGACCATGATAATAAAATCAGAGAGATTAGAGCCCACACAGAAGCACACCGACAATCCTTCTTTCCACGAACAATACGAGACTGGAATAGAAGGGAGAACCGATAGAGGTACTCAGGGTACCCTCCGCCACACACCGTCAGGTGGTTTGCGGAGTATGGATGTAGATGTAGATTGTGGCGCGTCTCGGCATAAACCTAGCGTCACTGCGGTGTGGCTCGGCAGGAGCTCGGTGATACTGCAACGTGGCTCAGCAGAAGCCCGGCAGTGCTGCAGCCAGGCTCGGCAAGAGTCCGGCAGTGCAGCAGCCAGGCTCGGCAAGAGTCCGGCAGTGCAGCAGCCAGGCTCGGCAAGAGTCCGGCAGTGCAGCAGCCAGGCTCGGCAAGAGTCCGGCAGTGCAGCAGCCAGGCTCGGCAAGAGTCCGGCAGTGCAGCAGCCAGGCTCGGCAAGAGTCCGGCAGTGCAGCAGCCAGGCTCGGCAAGAGTCCGGCAGTGCAGCAGCCAGGCTCGGCAAGAGTCCGGCAGTGCAGCAGCCAGGCTCGGCAAGAGTCCGGCAGTACAGCAGCCAGGCTCGGCAAGAGTCCGGCAGTGCAGCAGCCAGGCTCGGCAAGAGTCCGGTAGTGCAGCAGCCAGGCTCGGCAGGAACCTGGCCATACTGTGGCATGGCTCGGCAGGAACCTGGCCATACTGTGGCATGGCTCGGCAGGAACCTGGCCATACTGTGGCATGGCTCGGCATGAACTCTGAGACACTGCAGCATGGCGACAATCTATCATAGCTTGGCAGGTCCCCAGGCACATTATAGCCTGGCTCAGCAGGAGCTCGGCTTGAATTGCAGCTTCAGTTAGGCAGTAGACTGGTGTAGGCTGTGGCCTAGGCTCGGCAGGAGGCCAGCTGAGCGCTAGTGCATTGGCTCGGCAGGAGCCGGCAGTGCTGCAGTATCGGCTTGACTGGAGCCCATCTTAGAGTTGTGGCAGGAGCTCAGCAGGATGCTGAAGAACGGCTTGATAGAAGCCCAATAGGAGTGGCAGCGTCGGCTCAGCAGGAACCTGACACGAGCAGCGACGTCGATGTGGTGGAAGCCCAGCGTGATGTTGTGGTGCGGGCTTCGATGGAGCTTGATGGGTATGGACCAGCAGGAGCCCAGCGATCATGTGATGTGGCTCTGATCAATGGGCCGTGGAATGCAGCCGATGTGATGCCCAGAGCAGGACCCGTCTGCCTGTCGGCAGTCATGCTGTGACCTATATAGGAAGGTGGAAGGATATTTACCATGGAAGCACAGGACTGTGGATGAATAATGGTTCTGTGATTGTAGCACCCCTGTCAGCAGTGTGTGAGGAATTATAGCAGAAGCTGGCGCCACTGGAGAAGTGCTGATGGCTTAACCCACAGGTTACAGGTGTAGTGCCAGCAATTGAGTGCCCAGGCGAATGGCTGAGTGTAACACACCTATAACACAAAACGCTAAATCGAATATATGCCACTGTTGTACTTCCACAGTGCTCGACATTAAGCCCTACACTGCTAAATTTTTACTCAGTGAATACAGGAACCAAGCTGCAAAGAGCTATTCAGGTACTTCAGTGTGCTGATGATATTTGTATACGTACTTCTGCCACCATCCTTGGAGAAAAGAGGAGTGTAATGAAGTAAGTAATGTCCCAGTTACAAAACTGTTTGACATCTAAAGGCTTCCAACTTTCAGTTGTCAAGACGACTATTGTTAACTTTGGGTCACGAAGGATTTCACAAGGACTAATACACATCAGACTAAATTATCTGCTTTTCTTACTGAAGAGTCATTCTAAATTTTTAGAAAGTATACTGCACTCTCGTCTCTCATGTACGAGGTTTACTGAATATCTCTTAGAGAAGATTCAACCTTACCTCAACGTGTTAGTTACTCGAGTATGGTGGGATGCTAATCTTATTTAATCTGCTGTTGATATACAGCAAACTAATAATATCTAAATTAGAGTATGGTAGCATGTTAGTGCGCAAGGGCAGCAGTAAATCTAAACTAGAAACTATCCACTTTAGCTTCTTTAGGACTTACCAGGTGTTCCACGCCAACAAATCCATTGCTAGCAGAAGTTCAAGGAGGAATGAATGCATGGAGAATAAACACTGCGCAAAAATCAGAATTCTGTTCAAGCTTCATCGATTTAAAGGGAATCTCTCCTAATCTCCGAAGAACACCAACGTATCTAATTCCTAATAACTGTGTAACGAAACTGCTTTTGCAGCCTCGTTTTATACTATATAAAACGTTCGCGAGAGCGAAGTAATTAGTAAAACAATACCATGGGTAATGGCAAAGTGGGTTGCGTGTTACAAGGAACTGATTTCGCTTCCTAGTGAAACTATTCGTTTTTCTGTGGAAACTATAGTTATACTGGCGGCATCACATTACATGCAAAACCTGACAGTAAAAAAGAAAACCTAATCCACTTGTAATGAACACTAAGAAATCCAGGAAGGAAAACTAAAATCTTAGGAAGTAGGTAAAACTGATGTGGGTCAAGGGACACGCCAATACTAAATATTATGAAATAGTTGATTACTTAGCGAAGATTGCTTCTATATCTACTTGGTTACTGTGCAAATCACACTTAAGTGCCTGCCACTCAAAATGGATCTGTGGCAACACTTTGACATTCTTTGCCACGTGAGTTTAGCGCGATCGTATCGCCGACGTATTAGAGCATAATCTTTGACGCTGTCGGCATAGAGACGTAGAGTTATGTTTATCGTTGTGTTTTCGAGTGCGAAAGTAATAAAAGTTATTCTGAACAACTGCGTATTATTCTATAGTTCGGGCATACTAGAAAGTCGCCACAGATCTATTAAAAATATCGTATTACCACTATCAGCCCTGAAGAAAAAAGAACACATGGGAAGACGAATATGAAATGCTTCAAATGGCTCTAAGCACTGTGGGACTTCCGAGGTCATCAGTCCACTAGACTTAGAACTACTTAAACCTAACTAACCTAAGGACATCACCACACACATCCATGCCCGATGCAGGATTCGAACCTGTGACCATAGCAGCAGCGCGGTTCCGGACTGAAGCGCCTAGAATCGCTCGGCCACAGCGGCCGGCTAGACGATTATCGATTATCGATACACAGTAAATAAATATTACGGACAAATACAGCCAAATATTCCCTCGAAGCCCTTGTGCCACACGATGAAGACGACTGAAAAGTTTGTAAGTTCCATAAATCCCATGCGATTTAATCATGGATCATTCATACCCCAGCCGTTTTCACCGAATAATCGTTCGAAATAATACTTACTGTGGAAGACGGAGTAACAGTAGAGGGCGTTAGTCAATTTTCTTTCGAATGTATACTTCATGTAAACTAACAAACTCATTCCATACAACAGTTAATGAAATCTCATCAACCACTACCAACTGATATTGCAGCTCTGCTTCATAAAAATAATATATTAATTTTAAAACTTATTATAATGTTCTTAAATAAATGCAACCCTGCAAAATCCTACAAAATTTCTGAAAAACTGAGAGTTGATTGTATGGACTTCACGCCAAAAGCAATAGAAATGTAATCAGATTTTAAAAAAATGTAAAACAGAGCTGACTGTACAGGTCAGCCTGTATAATATGGAAAGATTTTGTGTGTCATAGAAATTTCCCGGTTTCTTTGTGCCTCGTTCCACGTGAAGACGATAGCGTTACGACAAGAAGCTCATCTTGTCGTCCCAAGAAAGAAATTTCGCGGACGCTGTGCAACCTGGTAAGGCTGGAAAGACGGGAAGCTTTTGTTGCAGCAACATGCAATGAAATCCTTCTTGTACACATTTTGGGTGACGATAGAGATAGGTATAGAGCTTGCCCGATGTCAGATGGCTCAGCGGAGGGTAGCCGCTGGCACTGGCTAGAATTTCGCGCACCTGCGCTGTCGCTCGTGGCGTAAACAGGCGGGCCTTAGCCTTACCGCGGCAACAAACACTGCCGGCAATAGCTGGGATTGCGGCTTGTCTCTCCCAGCGGAAGCCTGCACCCCTCGTAAACAAGCAAGCTGCGCCCCGATGACAGTTGCAGACCTGCATTTCCTTTAATCTTCCTTTCCCCTCCCCCTCCCTCCTGTAATGACCAACACATCTGCTAGTCATAGCGCGCACGGATTGGAAAAATTTCTCACATTTTTAAAAAAGAAGAAAAGTCGTATTATGACTTGAATTAAATGCACAGAAATGAAGTGAACTGGTCAGCAGAGATGAAATTAATGAAGATGTAATGGCCGGCCGGTGTGGCCGTGCGGTTCTAGGCGCTTCAGTCGCGAACCGCGTGACAGCTACGGTCGCAGGTTCGAATCCTGCCTCGGGCATGGATGTGTGATGTCCTTAGGTTAGTTAGCTTTAAGTAGTTCTAAGTTCTAGGGGACTGATGACCTCAGATGTTAAGTCCCATAGTGCTCAGAGCCATTTGATTTTTTGAAGATGTAATGTTATGAAATATCAGTGCATAGGGCCTATCATTTAGAAATGTACGCTCTTCAGAAATTCAATATTTTATCTATCTTGCTTGCTGAAATAACATATGCCGACTGGGAATCGTCAAAAGAGGAAACATGTTAATTCCACAGTTCAGTAACGGAAACTTCGTGCTTCGGATCGAAGAACTCGACAGTTAATACCTCATAAATACATAAAACATCTCCATGCTGTAATGGCTTGACATAGAGAAGGGCTTATTTTCGCTCGGGCAGAGCGAGGTGGAGCATTGGCAAGACACTAGAAGGGCGCTGGTTCAAATCCTCGACCTTCATTCAGATTTATGTATTCCGTCTTTTCCCTAAATCACTTGAGGCGAATGTCGGAATGGTTCCTTCCGAAATAGTACTGCGAAGTTTGTCACAATCGGAGATTGTTGCTCGTCTCTAGTGATCTCCTCTTCGATTGGACGTTAAATCCTTATCTTCCGTATTTCCGTTGAGGGTACTGCCAAGGGTACTATCGCGAGAGAGCTGCGATTCGTCAGTAAAGTTAACCGCTTACTTTTATCACAATCAGTCTCACGTTGTGTTGTTCTGAGTACTTAAGCGCGGGATAAAACTGGGAAAAGAAAAATCAGTGACTTTATGCTCGGTGGCATGTGTCTCACGGTGCATGACTGGTACTGTACCGTTCTCCTTTAATTTTCATTTCCAACAACAGAAGTCTACTAATCTAGGTACGAACGTAAGAGTTTAGTTCCGTATGGAGTAACTCGATGTAGTGTTCACGCAAGCGATGTTTTTCCAAACAATTACTAATCTGATGGTAACTGCGACTAAATTTCCACTTCGAGGGACCATTTACAACATAAGCACATTCTGAGCTGAGAGTTGACCCACCGCAAGCAACGGCAGCGAGAGTACTCGCTAATTTCCCGACAACTACGGTAGACTGTAATTTATTTGAGAGCAGCGGCGAATTGCTCTGATTGGGTGACGGTTTCCGTTTACACAAGTAGCCTCAACTCGCCACGCACGACTATCAGAGCAGACTGTAGCAATCGGACAGACAGAACCGGAGAGCCGGCCGAAGTGGCCGAGCGGTTCTAGGCGCTACAGTCTGGAACCGCGCGACCGCTACTGTCGCAGGTTCCAATCCTACATCGAGCGTGGATGTGTGTGAGGTCCTTAGGTTAGTTAGGTTTAAGTAGTTCTAATTTCTAGGGGACTGATGACCTCCGATGTTAAGTCCCATAGTGCTCAGAGCCATATGAACCATTTGAACCGGAGAGGTAATTCTCTGCGCTGTTTTCAGAGATTCTCTTAGAGTGGAAAACAGTCACGCGTATCGCAGAACCTAGGGACAGGATATAATGCAAGCAATATGCACCGGTTCCTGTTTCCGTCTTTCAAGCTTGATTTCCCATCGATAGACGAATAACAAGTCTACTAACGTCTAGCATAATCGCCTTGGAGTCAGAATATATACACTACGTGATCAAAAGTATCTGGAGACCTGGCTGAAAATGACTTACAGGTTCGTGGCGCCCTGCATCGATAATGCTGGGATTCAGTATGGTGTTGGCCCACCCTTAGCGTTGACGACAGCTTCCACTCACGCATGCATACGATCAATCAGGTGCTGGAAGGTTTCTTGGGGAAGGACACCACACACTTCACTGAATGCTGCTCTGAGGAGAGGTATCAATGTCGGTCGTTGAGGTCTGGCACGAAGTCGGTGCTCCAAAACATCTCAAAGGTGTTCTGTAGGATTCAGGTGAGGACCCAGTGCAGGCCAGTCAATTACAGGGATGTTATTGTCGTGTAACCACTCCGCCACAGGCCGTGCATTATGAACAGGTGCCCGAACGTGTTGAAAGATGCTATTGCCATCTCCGAATTGCTCTTCAACAGTGGAAAGCAAGAAGGCGCTTAAAACATCAATGTAGGCGTGTGCTGTGGTAGTGCCACCCAAAACACGACCACACCATAACACCACCGCCTCCAAATTTTAATGTTGGCATTACACTCGCTGGTAGATGCCGTTCACCGGGCATTTGCCAAACCCACACCCTGCCATCGGATCGCCACATTGTGTATCGTGATTCGTCACTCCACACGACGTTTTTCCACTGTTCAATCGTCCAATGTTTATGCTCCTTACGCCAAGTGAGGGGTCGTTTGGCATTTATTGGCGTGATGTGTGGCTTATGAGCAGCCGTTTGACCATGAAATCAAAGTTTTGTCACCTCCCGCCTAACTTTCATAGTACTTGCAGTGAATCCTGATGCAGCTTGAAATTCTTGTGTGATGGTCTCGATAGATGTCTGCCTATTACACATTACGACCCTCTTCAACTGCCGGCGGTCTGTCAGTCAACAGACGAGGTCGGCGTGTACGCTTTTTTGCTGTAAGAGTCCCTTCACGTTTCCACTTCACTATCACATCGGAAACAGTGGACCTAGGGATGTTCAGGAGTGTGGAAATCTCGCGTACAGGCGTATGACACAAGTGACACCCAATCACCTTATCACGTTCGAAGTCCGCGAGTTCCGCGGAGCGCCCCATTATGCTCTCAAATGGTTCAAATGGCTCTGAGCACTATGGGACTCAACTTCTGAGGTCATCAGTCGCCTAGAACTTAGAACTACTTAAAACTAACTAACCTAAGGACATCACACACATCCATGCCCGAGGCAGGATTCGAACCTGCGACCGTAGCGGTCTCGCGGCTCCAGACTCTAGCGCCTAGAACCGCACGGCCACTCCGGCCGGCCATTATGCTCTCTCACAATGTCTAATGACTGCTGAGGTCGCTGATATGGAGCACCTGGCGGTAGGTGGCAGCACAATGCACCTAATATGAAAAAAAGTATGTTTTTAGGAGTGTCCGGATACCTTTGATGACATAGTGTATGTGCACCATCTACTTGCTTCTGCAGCCAAGGTAGCTAACGAACGTTTGGAGGTAGCCGATTCGAATCGTGGTGGTGGAAGAAATTTTCACCGCCAACATTTGGCAAGGCACGGAGGAGAGATGGTGGCGTAAGGCTCCCGATCTCCAGACTTAGCACCACTCCCCTGTATTACATTCCAGGCTTCTTTGCAGCGTCTCTTGAAGTAAGGGCATAAGATCGTCCGCTAGATGGGGACTTAAAGCTCGACAAGCTTTTTGGCGTTATTGGACAGGAGTAGGCTATGTGTCAGCACCGGGTTTCATCCTCTCCCTTTTCTCATCGTTAGACAACAAAGCATGACAGCACAATAAAGTCACTTGCAGTAAACAGATACGCTTAACACACAACTCACACACAACGCGAGCCGACCGGTGTGGCCGTGCGGTTCTAGGCGCTTAAGTCTGGAACCGTGTGACCGCTTCGGTCGCAGGTTCGAGTCCTGCCTCGGGCATGGATGTGTGTGATGTCCTTAGGTTAGTTAGGTTTAAGTAGTTCTAAGTTCTAGGGGACTGATGACCTCAGTAGTTAAGTCGCATAGTGCTCAGAGCCATAGTGCTCAGAGCCACAACACGAGGAAAGGAGGCATTGTGCGCCTAGAAATTTATATAGTCTCAGCCTCTTACCTCGGAATGGTTTCAGTCACAGCCATAACCTCCGTCCCACACGAAGTACACGCAGTAAGTCTTCCGTGTGTGGGTATTGAGTACACTGTTTTCGTACCTTGCAAGATGCGAACATCAACTGTTTATTACACGCGTGAAGAGAGAGTCTTGCAAAGCTGTACTCATCTCAAGCCCACGAATCCACAAAGTTACAGATACGCAGTGGAATGTTTAGTGCAGCAAAGCGTAGCTGCAATTCAAAGTTAGTGCGAGTCCTGTTAGGGGGACAGGCTATTTCACGTGGAAAGTTCCGACAGAAATTATTCGTAGACGAAATCAGAGGACCCCGAAAACCCAGTGCTGAGACTCCAAATCCTATCCACGCCAGAGTCCAACGAGAAAGCAAACTCGACAACACAATGGCACTACAGCGCGTAACCACGCGGTTCATATGCGATACGAAGCGACTGCCGTCTGCCGTACACTCGTCCCCCAAGGAGTCTGCCCGGTGCAGCTGTTTACTCTCGCTACGTGGACAGCGCTGTGCCGCACCCCGCCAATACAGTCCACAGTCCATGGCCACAATTTCCATGTCACTGCCCGGTAGGCGTTTGGACGATTCTGTCTCTGGATCGCAGCTCAGCGGGTATACAGAAGCGTAAACTCACAAAACACACACACACACACACACACACACACACACACACACACACACAGAGAGAGAGAGAGAGAGAGAGAGAGAGAGAGAGAGAGACTAGAAAGCATTGCATGCAGTTTTGAAACAAGTTGAAGTTACTATGCAAGAAACTGGAGACCGGAGGTACGCTATAGGATTAAATGTTCACTCTGCAGCGGAGAGCGTGCTGAATGATCTTTTCTGGGAGATTAAAGCTTCCTGTGAGACCAGTACTGCTATCTCGACTTCCAGAACTAGAAGGAAAGCAAGAACATCTCTTATGGGAAAAAGGTACAAATATAAATATCTCGTCCTATGTAATCATTTATTAGTTACAGGCCATAAGCCTGAGGGAGTCCATGACGTCAGTATCGTGCACACAGTAAAGAAAGGCATCAGACTTTATATGCTTGAAGAATTAGAAATTTTCAAACACTTTTCCCTTAATAACGGTTTCTTTCTGAATGAAAAGTTGCAGCTGCGTAATAAAAATTTCATACTCTAAAATATCGTCTTTCTCTCTCCTGTTTATTTATTACATTGTAATTAGTTTTCGCACAAAATTTATTGAATAATTCGCTATTCATTGTCCTGTAAAATTTCATTTTGCATTATATTGGCTAATGACTTGTGAGATGAACACTTGTGTGCTATTTAAAATATTTTTGTAATGTAAGCAACTGATTTCTTCGACTGTTAATAGATGGCGCGTCTTGTTTCGTGTCCAAGTTGTGGTAAATTACAAGTGTGTTAGCGCAATTGCAGATGAGTTGTGGTTTGTTCGTGTTTGAGGTGCTGATTACAAAAATGTATAAACTGAGAGTCATCGCTAATTACACTGTAAGCTACCAAAATGCGATATTCCGCTCACAGTGGACTACACCAAACATAACATGATATCGTGACTTTAATAACAGTAGTTATCGCGAACAGTGTTCCTCTAGCTAATGTAGTTATTTGCAGTGTATTCTATGGTCGACACACACCGCGCAGTACCGAATGTCACCTGACGCAGTTTCCGATACGACATTCAGGGAACTAGTCAGACACTACGCATAAGAGCAAGTAAAACAGTATAATAGTGATACCGTCTCTGTTGCATCAACCTCGGTAGTTAATCCGTCCGTTTGCGGTGTTACCGGTTTCGTAGAGCGTCACATTACTCTCACTGTCAACGTAATCGTGTGATAATGAATTCTGCAAATATTGTGACCATGATTGTTAGCCATTACAAACACAAATGAAGGTCCCCATAAATTACAGTAGGAGAGAAATGCAGCTGCATTCGTAATCAATGTGACAGATGAAACAGTGACACTCAGTGGTTAATAATATTAATCGCGAAAATACAATCGACTATTTTGAAGAATATGATACGCAGAAGAAGAATTGTCTGAATCTGCAATACTTATGGATGATCCGGAACCTGATTGCGACGAACAGTTGTTACGATGTGCTGGAAGTCAGTCGTCTGCTTATCTGCCTAGCCCACCGAAGAGGAGGAAGTTCGGTTATATATCTTTTGAAAAAGCAAAGGACATAATTGCATTCCACGATTCTGGGAAAATTAAAAGATTAAGCTTCAGTACAGTACAGAAACGATATCGTATGGTGCGAGATATACTTCATCTGCGATATTTACCTCACGTTGTAGAGAAAGGGGTGGAAAGCCAGCGCTCAAAACTTCACGTGCTTGGCAATTATGTAGCTCAAAAACTCAGGTTGGCGAAAATTGTTCTAGACGCTATGATCACAACAGGGATATTCGTGCTGGAGTTTGGAAAATATCCGAGAAATAGGACTGACTCGATTCACTGGATCTATCCATGGGTGGTTTGCAAGGTT
Source organism: Schistocerca nitens (assembly GCF_023898315.1). NCBI lineage: Eukaryota > Metazoa > Arthropoda > Insecta > Orthoptera > Acrididae > Schistocerca > Schistocerca nitens. Next base: position 924,372,563 of record NC_064616.1, read on the forward strand.
TTAATGGAGACACCAAGTTGGCTTACTGGAAATAACAGAAATGTAACCACTAACGCCTGCAATACACATGGTGACATGCATGAAAGATGTGACGAGTTTCGCAAGGAAGTAATGTCCTTAATGAATGCCGTGGAACGTACATAGGTTTATAATGCCGATCAGAGTGGTATACGGAAAGAACTTCACTCATCGTGAAATTTGGATTTCAAGGGAGAGAAGTCGGTAAGAAGTTCAGTGCGGAATTATCATGCAACAACTCGTTCTTCCACCATCCAACCCGTTACGTCAGCAGTGGATACGTCTTTCCAAAGATGCTCGTAATTTACCAGGAACCTAGAGGTCAATTTGGAGTGCGAGTGGTGCAACACATGCTGAAACCGCAAAATTCGATTCAGGCTGCCTCTAAGTCCGGCCAAATCTCGAAACTTATTCTGAAGCAAATGTTTCAAGATGTAGACTTCCGATATGCTACAAAGGAGTCTCTTGTGATTGATTCGCTCTGGACATCTCGTGACAGGATTCATAACGATACTATCCGACCATACAACAGTGTTTAGTCAAGATCATCCCTGCTGCGTGCACAGCTTACATTCAGCCATTCCGTCAGCTATTCTTCCGACAGTTCAAGGCGCTGCTGAAGCTGCTTGAAGATTACAATATACTTCACGACTATCAATTCACACTGTCGTCGAGGGATTTAATTTCATTGATGATAAGTATTCTACACAATCAGTTCTGTTCTTCAGTCGTCGCAGACTTTGTTCGGTACTCCTGGACTGCAGCCAGATATGATGACTTCAGAACAGAGATGTTTCAAACACCACCTGAACGTATTTTTGATGTTCAAACACAGTGTGATTCAAAAGACTGTTTCATGCAGGCATTCGTGAAGTGCTCCTGCTATGACAAGCAACTCTGTTTCCGGTACATTATACTCTGCACTCATGCTCATCCTCTTAATATTTTGCAAAGAACTACGAAGAACCCATATTTCGAGCTCGGTTGCTGAACATGCGCATGATTGTCAAGTGCAGTGTAATTGTCGATGCCAATATTGTGCGCATATTTGTAATGCACACATGAAACTCTTCCATGCAATCGCAACTTCAGCTAACTCCCTTGCTAGTCTGATATGTATATGACGAGAGCATTTAGCTCGTAAACCTGTGAGTACAGTCTCTTAATAAATCTGTTCGGCATAGTAACCAACTATTCTTGATTTTTCTCTATGTTAATGGTTTTGTAATCGTGTTAGGTAACTGTCTGGATTATCTCATGGTCGACGTCGAAACCAGGTTAAAGTAAAATCTTGTTACAACCGGTTGGCTGTATTATGCAAATCAAAGGAAAGCAAATATTGAATCGGCCCCTCTGAGAGTGCACAGTAGTCGCAGGGGCAATGATATTGCGTCGAATCCCAGTCTGACACACAGCTTAAACCTATCAGAGAGATTCTGTATTTCCACTAAATTTAGCTGAATGCTGTGGCAGGAGTACTAGTAATTCTTTTATTGGGTGTTGTTATACCGTCAACGACAGTAATGCTAAATATTGATGTGTTAGGTCGAAATATGCTACATTTCACCGTTACTTAGCATTTTAGTGGCAGGTAAATTTCATTCCAAGTAAAGTCAGTAAATTTATGTTACATGCACACTGGAAAAAATTTTGTCACCCCCAGGAGAACCACGTTACTACCATGAAACACCTCCTGTAGTGCCGGCCGCTGTGGCCGAGGGGTTCTAGGCACTTCAGTCCGGAACCACGCAGCTGCTACGTTCGCAGGTTCGAATCCTGCCTCGGGCATGGATGTGTGTCATGTCCTTAGGTTAGGTTTAAGTAGTACTTCTAAGTCTAGGGGACTGATGACCTCAGATGTTAAGTCCCATATTGCTTAGAGCCATAGAGCCTCCTGTACTCTTGATCCGGCCTCAGTTTCTTCAGGGATGCATGTCCGTCTGAAGCCACTCATTGAAAATTAGATCAAGTAGGGATTCTAAATTGTCGGGATGTTTGTTGTTAGATTTTACGTCCTGTTCCAAATAGTCTCAGGTATTTTATACGGAATTGAGATCGCCTTGCATAGTTTGAAAAGGGGCAATACCGTAGCTCTTCGGGACACACTACACGCTTCCAGTCAGCAAATGTTTACTTTCTGGCTTGTTTGGCCACTGATGACACGCAGCTCTATGTGCAGCTGTGAGCCATGGCTTGTCGCGAGGTACCCGTCTCCTTATCCGTCGTATGTAGATCCTTTTGGAGTGTTAACGAGGAAAATAATTTGGGTGGACCTGTATTCACTGAGAGTGGAAATTCCTGTCCGATTTGAAACCTATTGTGCTTTTCGACGCATGACAGTCATCTCTGGTCCGTCTATTATGCCGTGTTACATGGTTGCGGGCAATAATTACAGCATTCCTTGTAGACACGTTGGACATGCCGCACTGATATAGCAACAAATCGGGATATTTCATTCACGGTGTGATTCATGGTGACGTCCAAACACTTTCGGTGACGTCTCCATGTTTCAACAAGCATCTTCGTTCTGTTGGATTCACTTATCGAACAACCAACAAACATTTGCAAAAATAGGCATTTAATAACAATGAGACCATTTATGTGATAATAGAAAATGAGCAAGTGGCTGTTAAAAAGAATAAAAGTTCCTTATGTTCTCGTAGACTTTGACAAGTTGTCTAGTTCGATGATATCGCATCCTAAGAGTGGGATGGGCTACTGTTTTGATAGAAGTACTACGAAATGATGGTATGAGCCTGAACTGTTTTCGATTCCGATTTTTAATGAATGAAGAATCTTTCACTTCACAACATCAGTCGAAATCTCTTTGCATAATTGGATAAAAGCATTTATAAAAACCAGTATTCAGTACAGCTCATCATGACTGCGTACATCTCATTCCGTCTTAACTGTACAGTGCCAGATTCCAGAGCCCAACCAATACGCCATCACTCTACTACTGTTACTACTACCACTAACACACAACTGTTTGCTACACACACGGCCCCCCATCGGAGGTTCGAGTCCTCCCTCGGGCATGGGTGTGTGTGTGCGTGTGCGTGTGTGTGTGTGTGTGTGTGTGTGTGTGTGTGTGTGTGTGTGTGTTGTCCTTAGCGTAAGTTAGTTTAAGTTATATCAAGTAGCGTATAAGACTAGGGACCGAAGACCTAAGCAATTTGGTCCCATAGGAACTTGTTACCACCCCTACACACACACCAGTGAACAAATACAACGATACATGAATTCGGAGTTCAAAGATATTTGAATACATCGATGATTTCATATTATAAAGATATGTTCGAAATACTTCCAAAATGAGACAAATATATTTAACATTTCGCTAACAAAATCAATAATTATAGGAAATAACAAGTGTAATATTAGTATTGTACGGAGAAGGTAATTACTTTACTATTAGCTGTATCGTAATCTAAAATTCCTCGTCTGATAAAGTACATAGAATGAAGCCATAAGGCTCTTGTCATATGAGGCATTCATCTCACTAACGTAAATAATCACAGATCATGGCTTAAGACAGCAGAAATTTAGTATTTCACCTGTGAAGATAAATGCAAATTGCAGTGACCCAATTACGATACGTTCTACATGCCAATACACGTAGCATTTATCTTCATTCCTGAGATACTATGTTGCTGTAGTCTTAATTCATGGATTGTGATTAGTTATTTTCGTAAGATGAATGTCTCGTATGGCAAGAGCCGTTGTACATTATCGGCAACTTCTGAAGAAGAAAATATTAAAATCAAGTTATCACCTTGACCGCTTCGGCCATCCGGACATGCTTCCCATCCAACTCAAATTCCGAAGTGCTGCTCACCCCTGATGTTGTGACCGCCTTCATTTTCCCTTTAGTTATAAATATAAAAGTTGCGTAAGTCGATCATCTACATCTACAGCTACGTGATTACTCTGCTATTCACAATAAAGTGCTTGGCAGAGGGTTCAACGAACCATCTTCAAGCTGTCTCTCTACCGTTCCACTCTCGAACAGCGTGCGGGATAAAAGAGCACTTAAATTTTTCTCTGCGAGCCCTGATTGGTGCATATTCTTTCGGAGGAAGCAATGGAGAAACTGAATGGGGTCACATCAGTGATGAGCAGCAGTTGGCAAGTTGAGTCGACCGAGATGCGTGTCCGAATGCCGAGGTAGGCAAGTCGAACGTTCGTGAGAAGCAGAAAACCTGGGTTCGAGGCCTGGTCTTGTCACAAATTTTCAAGCACAGCTGTTGAACTACACTGCCGAGCCAAAAACGCTGGTATACCTGCCTAATATCGTTTAGGGCCCCCGCAAGCACGCAGAAGGACGTGACTAAAGTAGTGATGGAGGGAATTGACAGCACGAACCCTGCAGGCTGTCCATAAATCGGTAAGAATGCGAGGGGGTGGAGATCTCTTCCGAAAAGCACGTTGCAAGGCATTCCAGATACGCTCATTAATGTTCATGTCTGGGGAGTTTGGTGGCCAGCGGAAGTGTTTACACTCCTGGAGCCACTCTGTAGCAATTCTGGACGTATGGGGTGTCGCATTGTCCTGCTGGAACTGCCCAAGTCCGTCGAAATGCACAATAGGCATGAATGGATGCAGGTGCTCAAACATAATGCTTACGTACGTGTCCCTGTCAGAGTAGTATCTAGACGTATCAGGGGTCCCATATCACTCAAACTGCACACGCCCGACACCATTACAGAGCCTCCACCAGCTTGGACAGTCCCCTGCTGACATGCAGGGTCCATGGATTCATGAGGTTGCCTCCATACCCGTACACGTCCATCCGTTGGATACAATTTGAAACGAGACACGTCCGACCAGGCAACATGTTTCCAATCATCAATGGCCCAATGTCGGTGTTGACGAGCCCATGCGGGGCGTAAAGGTTTGTGTCATGCAGTCATCAAGGGTACACGAGTGAGCCTTTATCTCCAAAAGCCCATATCGATGATGTTTCGTTGAATGGTTCGCAGGCTTCCACTTATTGATGACCAAGCATTGAAATCTGCACCAATTTGCCGAAGATTGGCACGTCTGTCACGCTGAACGATTCTCTTCACTCGTCGTTGGTCCCGTTCTTGCAGAGTCTTCTTCCGCGCAGCGATGTTGGAGGTTTGATGTTTTATCGGATTTCTAATATTCACGGTACACTCGTGAAATGGTCGTACGCGAAAATCCCCACTTCATCGCTACCTCAGAGATGCTGTGTCCCATCGCTCGTGAGCCGACTATAACCTCATGTTCAAACTACTTGAATCTTGCTAACCTGCCATTGTAGCTGCAGTAACTGATCTAACAACCGCGCCAGACACTTGTCGCCTTATATAGGCGTTGCCGACCGCAGCGGCGTATTCTGCGTGTATTTGAATACGGATGCCTATACCAGTTTCTTTGGCGCTTTAGTGTATTTCAACGCACGTAGTAGCATTTCATACAAATTTTCCTTTAATTGTGAATACAAAAGGTGATTATGTCGATCATTGGTGTCTGTTCTTTCAGACATGCCCGAAAGAACAGACACCAAGCATATAACTTTAAAAACTGTCGAAACCTAGGTCAAGGGTTCCAATAAACCTTTGTTTGAAAGTGGTTGGCTGATATTTTCAACTAGTCCAAATTTATTTAAATATTTTACTTTTAGAAAGGTGAATCAGAAATAAAGATAGATACCGTAAGTAATACAAGATGAGAGGTATAAAACCATTTCAAGCACAGTATGAAAGTGCAGGGAAGAAACTGACAACTACAGATAGCCCACGTTAAAGTGAACGGTTTCGCTTCTGCACTCGTATACTTCCACCTGTATGAGTGTTCGTCGCTATCAATTATGATACATCCTGTATAGTGTATAGTGTGTATGTGGTGTGTGTGTGGGGGGGGGGGGGGGAAGAGAGAGAGAGAGAGAGAGGGGGGGGGGGGGGGGACTGCGCATGCATTTGTAACTATACGTTTGATCGAATATTATACGGAAGATATTAGCTGTAGGAGTCTCCACTCAGATGCTAAATAAATAATTTTTTTTAGTTTACAGTTTTTCAACAGAAATTAGAAATAATTTTCCGAACTCAAGCAAGCGCTGTCTGGACTGTTATTTGAACTCAACCTTGTGAAGAAAGAGACAATATTCTCATGCAATTTTGATTTCTAGAAACATGGATAAAGTCAGGGAAGTGTGATGACGAAGCATCCGCGTGCACCGCGATTTGTGCCGAACAGTGGGATGCTCCCACAGAATTGCGATGGCCGGGCGACCACGTTGTCAGCATGGTGTTAGTAACATACCGTGACTACCCGCTCCATTGAACAACGTCGTTTAAGCTCATCTATCGATTATTGCAGTCCACTGCTTGTTACGGCAGTTCGGTTACAAGTTAATAAAATGAGGTGGTGCTTCGTGAAGTTTCCAGTAATCACGTTAGAAAGCTCATTACTCATTTAAGCTGAACATTAACCTTTCTGGCCACGTATTCGTGTGTGTGTGTGTGTGTGTGTGTGTGTGTGTGTGTGTGTGTGTGTGTGTGTGTGTGCGCGCGTGAGGGAGGGTGGGAGGAAGGGGGGAGGGAGGGAGGGAGAGGGAGAGAGAGAGAGAGAGAGAGAGAGAGAGAGAGAGAGAGAGAGAGAGAGAGACTGCGTGAGCGTTTGTAACTATGCGTTAGATAGAACTTTATACGGAAGATATTAGCTGTAGGCGACTCCACTCACTGGGCTTATCATTCACTTTTCGTCGTTCCCCAACAATCGACAAAAGTTTGCAAAACGCCGAAAATACGGTAAAAGGCTTTGGTATGTTATTGAAGTCACAATCAAATAATATTTAATATTAATTTCCTATATTCTGAACTTACGCTGTAGCTTCAAAGTAAATTTACTATGAAACTAGCGACTCGCCATAGCTTGCCGGCCGAAGTGGCCGTGCGGTTAAAGGCGCTGCAGTCTGGAACCGCAAGACCGCTACGGTCGCGGGTTCGAATCCTGCCTCGGGCATGGATGTTTGTGATGTCCTTAGTTTAGTTAGGTTTAACTAGTTCTAAGTTCTAGGGGACTAATGACCTCAGAAGTTGAGTCCCATAGTGCTCAGAGCCATTTGAACCATAGCTTCAAACGGCCACGCGTAGCACTAAGTATTAGGCCTGTTCAGAAAATAACCAAACTCTATTTTTTTTAAACTTGATTATTCATTTTGCAGATTATTGGTCCTTGTCAAGTTCAAAGTATTTCCCTCCCCTATCCCCACACATTTGCCAGTGGAGTTTCCATTTCGCGAAACAGTCATGGATAACTTTATATGCAGTGGAGTTTTAGGTATGTGATGAATTTGCTTGGATGTCATCAGTACTCTGAAAACACTGTCCTTTCAGCACTGATTTTCGAAGGAATTGCGGAGATCCAGGTCTGCCGAGTAAGGAGCCTGCGAGAGGACAGTTATCTATTTTGTTGCACAAAGGTGAAGAACTGAAAAAGCTAAGTGTGCGGACGCATTGTCATGGTGCAAGAACCATGAGCTGTCTCGCCACAACTCTGGTCTCTTTTCGCAGATGTTTTCGCGTAACCGTTGGAAATTGACCTGATAGTACACGTGGTTCACTGTTTCAGCTTGAGGCAAGAATTCAGAAAGCACAATTCAATCAATGACGAAAAGAAACTTTGAGTATACCTTTGACATTGGATCGAAACCTTTGCAGGTCCATTGTGATGATTGAACTTTTGTCTCAATGTCATAGCTTTAAATCCAGCTCTGGTCTCCTGTTACGATGCTTTGCATGAATGCTTCGTCAGTGGCTTGTTCGAGGAGTTCCCGACAAACGTCCACTAGATTTTCTTTTTATTGTTCTGTAGTGAAACGAGGAAAGATTTTGCTGTAACTCAACGCTGTTCGATTTTTCCGTCAAAATTTCTTGGCATGAACCATTCGAGATGCTTAACTCTTCTACAACTTCCCTTACAGTCAATCGGCGATTTTCACGCAACAGATAGTTGATTTTGTGAACGTGTAAGTCGCTGGATGAAGTGAACGGCCTCCTTGATCGAGAATCATCTGCAATTGACTGACAACCACTTTTGAATCGTGAAAATCGTTTGTAATATTGCATACGGCCGAGAGCAGCAGCTCCGTAAGCTTCTTGCAAAAGCTGAAACGTTTCTGTAAAAGTTTTCCACAGTTTCAAGCACAGTTTTACATAGGATCGTTGCTCCAAAAAAATCATACATTTCAAATATCTCCACCAGCACTTAAATACGCTGCACTCAAATAAAGATATCACGGAAACTAAACGCAATGTCAACACTCAAAAAACGTGTGGTTGCAAAGGAGATAACGCGGAAGGCAGTACTACCAACCGAATATCACTAAATATCTTCGTTGGAGCGTGTTTCAAAACGTTCATTTTTTTTCTGAATAGGCTTCGTAATTACGACCGGACGAACTGTATGCCGTAACGGTAATAAATTATACACACAAACTTTCCTCGTGAATCAGTCTTCCTGTTAGTGAAAACCGTATCAAAATACCCCACAGTAGTTCCTGAAATTAGTTTTCACACGAAGACAGAAAGATAAGGTGTGAGACTTAAATTTATAAGTATATAGTGAAGAGTTCTCATTCAAAAACGGTTGTCATGCTCAGGGTCAATATGCGAGTACTAACTGCTGTGAAACAACTGAAATCTTCACTCTCCGGGATCTGGAAAATGTTTTCAGCTGCCTGTTTGACAGAGTTATATTTGCACATTGTTTTCCTCTGTGCTTCCTAATACGAAAAAAGGTCAGACTTATCAGTGTAACCACGGGCTCAACTGAAAGAGCGATCCGAACTGCGACAAAGGAAGGTGAATCTTTCATTTACTTCTGTGGGATTGGTTACGAACAAACCTTATATCAAGGAATATACTGAAAAAGGAAACGGCGAGCTATTCCTTGGATCGGCTGACGGAGCGTAGCGGTAAGATGCTCGACTCGTTCGGGAATGATTTCTCTAAACCGCCGGCCGCGGTGGTCTAGCGGTTCTAGGCGCGCAGTCCGGAACCGCGCGACTGCTACGGTCGCAGGTTCGAATCCTGTCTCGGGCATGGATGTGTGTGATGTCCTTAGGTTAGTTAGGTTTAAGTAGTTCTAAGTTCTAGGGGACTGATGACCACAGGTGTTAAGTCCCATAGTGCTCAGGACCATTTGAACCATTTTTTTTTCTCTAAACCGCTTAAGAGAAATGCTCAAATGGACCATATAAAAAGTCTAGCGCCCATTCCATTTCCGAACCATTCTAATGATCTCCTTTCCTGTTATTTATTAGCTGTTATTGGGAAAAGTCAATGGCATTTCTAGTTTGTCATCAATAGTTAAAATCATCCTAAATGCACAGGTAAGGAAGGCGAATGGAATAATTGTTTTATTGGAAGGTTTCTGGGAAAGTGTAATTCAGTTTTAAACGAAATCACAAATAAGATACTAGTACCACCGGAAACGTTGTTGCGTTTGAGGTCCTAACAGGTATCGAACGAACGGCTCCTGTTAGGTAAAGTCAAACATCCTGCTGTCGACGAAGACTGAGCGACGATTCTGCTTATACCACGGCACGAGGGATATTCGTTTATTAAGGTCTGATCGGCCACGAAATGGAAACCACAGTGAAAATCAAACAAAAATTTTATTTGTAACAGTTGCCTATACTTTCCCGCTACTACTCTGCATAGTCGCCACTCCGATTTAGACATAACACTGAGGTGACAAAAGCCATGGTGTGCCTCCTAATATCGTGTCGGGCCTCCTTTTGCCCGGCGTAGTGCATCAGTCCGACGTAATATGGACTCAACAAGTCGCTGGAAGTCCCCTGCACAAATATTGAGCCATACGGCTTCTGTAACCGTCGATAATTGCGAAAGTGTTGCTGGTGCAGGATTAACTAAACGAACTGGTCGAATTGTCCGTAATGTTCTTTAAAACAATCCCGAACAGTTCTGGCACGGCGACATTGTTGTTTGGGAACAAGAAGTTCACGAATGCAAACCGTCTCCAAGTGTCCAGATATAACCATTTCCAGTCAATGATCGGTTCCGTTGGACCAGATAACCCAGTCCATTCCATGTAAACACAGACCACACCATTATGGAGCCACCACCAGCTCGCACTGTGTCTTGTTGACAACTTGGATCCATTGTTTCGTGGTGTCTGCCCCACACTCGAAACCTACCATCAGTTCTTACGAACTCAAATCGGGGCTCATCCGATCAGGCCACGGTTTTCCAGTCGTCTTGGGTCCAACAGACATAGTCAAGAGCCCAGGATAGACGCTGCAGGCAATGTTAGCAAGGGCACTTGCGTCGGTCGTCTGCTGCCACAGCCCTCTAACGCCAAATTTCGCCGCGCTATCCTAACAGCTACGTTCGTCGTGCGTCCCACATTGATTTATGAGGTTATTTCACGTAGTGTTGCTCGTCTCTTAGCACTGACAACTCTACGCATATGCCGCAGCTTTCAGTCGTTAAGTGAAGGCCATCGGTTATTGCGTTGTCCGCGGTGAGAGGTAATGCTTCAAATTTGGTATTCCCGACACCCTCTCGACACTGTAGATCTCGTAATATTGAATTCCCTGAAGATTTCATAACTGGAATGTCTGCGACTACCATTCCGCGTTCAAAGTCTGTTAATTTCTGTCGTTCGGCTGTAATCACGTCGGAAACCTTTTCACAAGAATCACCAGAGTACAAATGACAGTTTCGCCAATGCACTAGCCTTTTATACCTTGTGTACGTGATACTACCGCCAGCTGTATATGTGTATATCGCTATCCCACGACTTTTATCGCCTCAGCGTATGTTGTAGTGCTGTACAAACTTTCCAGTACTCTTCTAATGGAAGGCAGCCGCCCACGCTTTCCGACAATTCCCTACTCTGGACTGCAGCTCGTTGTCTGTGCCAAAATGTTGTCTTCATAGCCAGCGGTTCATTTTGAGTAGAGATGAAAATCAGAGGAAACTAGGTCCGGGCTGTGCGGTGGGTGTTCAGACACATCCCATCGAAAACGCTGCAAGAGCGTCTTCATTGCCGTTGCAGAGTTTGACAAAAATATTGTAATGAAAAAGGAAATGCATAACATTTACATTATGTGGGCTGCATGAAATCAGGCGATATCGCTTAGTAGACACATAGGCCTACAGGGCGGGAGACACTATCTTGTAGACATTTTTACGCGCTCACTGTGCGGGCAGAGCTGAAAACTGACGTGATGCGGTCTACGGGCATACTAAGGACACTGCACAACATCTGTGCAGAGCTTGATCGGATTTTCCCCTGGTTCCCATTTCACGATCGCTCGGACCTTAGTAAACGAATAGCCCTTTAATTTTTCGCGTAGGAGTCAAGAAAATAAGGTAATAGAAATCAGGCAGCATACAGAGGCAACAGATAGTAATTTTTCCATCGCTCAACACTCGAGCGTAATAAGAGAGTAAATACCTTATACTGGTAGGAAGTACAGCCTCCCAGACACGTACAGTGGCTTCTGGAGTATCTATGTAAATGTAGATGAATTATAGGTTATTACTTTGGTAACTAAATAATCATTTTTATACATCGGTGTATAATGACAACTGTTTACCGCATTCTATTAACACGAAGTAATACAGTCCCAATACTATGAAACTGCTATTGGAAAATTTGGAAATTTGTGGTAAGTCCTACGGGACCAAAGTGCTGAGGTCATCGGTCCCTGAGCTTACACACTACTTAATCTAACTTAAACTGACTTACACTAATGGTAACACACACACCCATGCCCGAGGGAGGACTCGAACCTCCGACGAGGGCAGCCACTCGATCCATGACAAGGCGCCCTTAGAACACGCGGCTACTCCACGCGGCGAAACTGCTACTAATCTGTTGTTTCATTAGTGATCTACAGAGTGACAAGGACGTCCTTTACACTTGCAATTATTTCACTCCCACTTTAATAACATGTAGAGTTATTTTTCCAAAAACTTCATATTTGCATCACCGTTATCCCTGCAGTGCTCGATACGCCTGCTTGTCTTCCTTAACCACTTCAGCCGCTGCAGTGCCACATTCTGAAAGGCTTCGAGCACAGTTACCCACAGTAAACCATTGTTCACGTAATGCTACTTCTTCCTGACGTATGATTTAATGGTCCGCTACAGGGAATTGTCTGGTATCTTAAGGTCGTAAGATCCTGCATGCTTCCTGCCAACGGTTTAGGTCATCGTTCTTTAGTTCACTAATAGCCATTGGCCAGAATGCTTGCAAGCTGAAGTCCATTTTCATGTGGAGTTGCATTGTGCTCTTTTAATTTCAAGTTCTGCAGCAAGTTTTCTCGTCGACTTGCAGGGTGTACCAACTTCGGCACATGTTTCCCTTCGAGATAATGGATGTCCAGAGCAGGCTGTATCCACATCCCCGGCGAAAAGCTTTCTTTCCCTACACAATCAAAAGTCTAACGATTTGGTTGCCCCATGCAGAGCCATTCACGAAAACTCTCAATATTTCTGTTGTTGTGCTTCCGTTCAAGGACTCACACACTTGTCACTAAGCGATCCTCCAAACTGAAGTCTCTGGGGTCTGCCACTGTTATTCAGCAAACACGGGAAGGTGGACAATGAACTTGTCAACGCACAGACTTCATTTGTCTCCCCAGGCAGTCAAGTTGCACTTACGTCGCAGATACACTGCAATTCACGCGAGGGGAGCTGTTGCCATATCACAGATCAGGGTGGGAGGTTCACTCTCAAACATCTTACCATATTTCACTGTTATACGCATTTAGTTCTGGTGTGAAGGGAGTTCCTGGTACACTGTACTAACAGTACTGTCAGAATAATCGTTATAACCTACAGAGGTGGCACAGTAGTTAGTACGCTGGAACAGCATTCTTGAGAGCGGTAGTTCTGATCCCCGTGTGGCAATTCAGATTTAAGTTTTTCTTGAGTTTCCTAAATCGCTCAAGACGAATTTCTGGACGGTCAGTTTCAAGCCGAAAATGAGGAAATCCACACACACGAAAGACTTTGACTAATGGCAGATTGTTATGGCCTGGCACCTGGGAATAATCATCTTCGAAACGGCGAAGCTGGTCGGCTGTTCGTTTGCTACTGTTATGAGCAACTATGGAAAGGACCATGAAATCACGAGCAGGCGACAAGGAGCTGGACGTGCACGCCTCATCACAGAAATTGGATGTCAGAGGCTGGACACTCTGTAAAGCAGGATAGGCAGCGATCTATGACAGATATGTCAGCGTACAATGATACTGCAGACACAAGTGTTTCGAAACACACAGCTAAGTGTCCATTGTGGAATATCCTGTTACACTGCAAATGATTTCTACGTGTTCCCATGTTGAAATAATGACGTCGTCAATGACGACTGCATTGGCCACAGGGTCATCGATATTGGACGCTATATCAATGGAAACGTGTCTCCTGGTTGGATGAACCACATTTCTTGTTTTACAAGGTCGATGGTCATGTCCGAATACGCTGTCATCCAAGCGAACAGCTACTCGAAACACGCACCGCCGTCATGAACGCTGGCTAGTGGGGGAAGTATTATGCTATAGCGTCATTCATCTCGATCTTCAACGGACCTGTGGTTGTAATCGAAGGCAGCATGACGTCTGTGGACAATTAACCAGTACTGAAGACCACCTACTTCCCTTCATGCTTGATGTCTTCCCCGACGGCAATGCCATATTTAAGCAGGATAATTGTCTCTTTCACAAGGTCAGAATCGAACTACAGTGGTCTGAGGAGCATAACACTGAACTCGCTTTGATGTCTTGATCACCAAATTCGGCTGATCTGAAACCAGTGGAACATATCTGGGACGGTATCAGGCGTCAACTCCACGCCCACGGACTGTTGTAAATGCGACCGGGAGGGTCGTGGGGTAGAAATGACGGAAAGCACGGCGGGACCCGCGGAGAGGCCCGCGAACAACAACACAACGGGAGAGGAAGGACACGACCAACGAAGGACAGAACGAACAACAACAAGATCGAACAACGGAGGCACTAGGAATCCTAACAAACACGTCCACTCGTACACAGAACAACAAAGTAAGCTGTCTAACGCGAGGCAAGGTGTCAAAAGACGTACGCGAGATTACACTGCTGGCTGAGGTTTTTTTTTTTATCACCTTACACAAGGCGGGCTATCAGCAGCAGAGTACGCCGCTCTTCAGCCTTGAGTTTTACAATAAGTAATACATAAAGGTGGCACAGAGAAGACAATCAAAACGGCGGGCAAAAAACGTAGACACTAAAAAACAGAAAACATGGAGCCGTTCACGCTGGACGAGAAACATCACTAACACTAGTTTACACGGCGCACATAACAAGGATGATGGCGACGGTACACGTGAACAGTGGTAGCGTGACGGCGAACAAACAATAAACACAAACGAAGGCACACACACGAGACACTGATGGCGATGATCTCCGGCGCGCGAATTCTGGCTAAGCGAGAGGTTTTTTTTTTTCCTTTATTGTAATTTTAAACACCTATACAGGCGGGCTGTCAGCAGCATAGTACGCTGCTCTTCAGCCGTAAGTGGAACAATAACATGACATAGAGGTGATACAGACAATACAAAAAACGGCGGGCAAAAAATGGAGATACGAAAAACAATAAACAAGAAGCCGTTCACGTTGGACGATAAAAATACTAACACTGGTAGACACGGCGCACAAAACACGGAGAACGGTGACGGCACATGTGAACAGTTGAGTTGTAACTGCACAAAACACAAAACGAAGCACACACACACTAGACACCGATGGCGATGATCTCCGGCGCGCGAATGTTCACTGAGCGTGTACGAGTCCGGGGACCTGCCAAGAGAGGAGGTGGAGGAGGAGGAAGGGGAAATGGGAGAGGGGAGAGCAGAGATGCCATGGGCAAAGGAGAGAGGGGGAGGGAGGAAGGGGGAGGGGAAGCCCGGGGGAGAGGGTAGGAGGGAGGGGGGAAAGGAAAGAGAAGGGAAGGGAAAGGGGGGAGGGAGGGTGCCTAAAGGAAAGGACACAGGAGGTCGGGGGGGGGGGGAGAGGATCAAAGTTGATAGGAGGGGTAGATGCAGGGGAGGAGGACATCATCAGGGAGGGGGAGCTGGCGGAAGCCACCTTGGGAGAGGGTAAGGAGGGTTGAGATGCGGCAGCGGGCGGGGGTGGGTGAGGATCGGGGAGACGAGCGGGTGAGGAGGGTCGAGTTTACGGGAGGTGTACAGGATCCGTATCCTTTCAAGGAAAAGGAGGAGGTGGGGGAAGGGGATGAGATCATACAGGATCCGCGTGGGGGAGGGGAGACGGATGCGATAGGCGAGGTGGAGAGCATGGTGTTCAAGGATTAGGAGGGATTTATAAAAGGGAGGGGGGGCGGAGTTCCAAGCCGGATGGGCATAACAAAGGATAGGGCGGATGAGGGATTTATAGGTGTGGAGGATGGTGGAGGGGTCCAGACCCCACGTACGGCCGGAGAGGAGCTTGAGGAGACTGAGTCGGGAGTGTGCCTTGGCTTGGATTGTCCGGAGGTGGGGAGTCCAGGAGAGGCGACGGTCGAGGGTGACGCCAAGGTACTTAAGGGTGGGAGTGAGGGCGATAGGACGGCCATAGATGGTGATGTAGAAATCAAGAAGGCGGAAGGAAGGGGTGGTTTTGCCTACAATAATCGCCTGGGTTTTGGAGGGATTGACCTTGAGCAACCACTGGTTGCACCAAGCGGTGAACCGGTCAAGATGGGATTGGAGAAGGTGTTGGGAGCGCTGTAGGGTGGGGGCAAGGGCAAGGAAGGCGGTGTCATCGGCAAACTGGAGAAGGTGGACGGGGGCTGACGGCGGCGGCATGTCCGCCGTGTACAAAAGGTACAGAAGGGGGGAGAGGACGGAGCCTTGGGGCACACCGGCAGAGGGGAAAAAGGTGTAGGAATCTGTGTTATGGACGGTGACATAAGAAGGACGGCGGGAGAGAAAGGAGCCGATCAGACGGACGTAGTTCATGGGAAGGGCGAAGGTTTGGAGCTTGAAGAGGAGACCGGAATGCCATACGCGGTCATAGGCACGTTCGAGGTCCAGGGAGACGAAGATTGCGGAGCGACGGGAATTAAGCTGTTCTGAGCGAGAGGCAGGTGCTTAAGTATGCTATCGGGGACGAAAAGCGGGCCAGGGGGCGCGCGCCGCCACAGCTTACGGCGCGATGGTGCAGAGACCTCTATGGGTCTTCGACGTGAATGACGTCTGGCGCGGATTCAAATTCCGCGGCGCGCGGTACCAGACGGACCACTGGTCAGGAAGTAGATATTTGGCGAAACATCCCTCCAGAAACCTACCAAGGACCTGTCGAATTCATGCCACGCCGAATCCCTTCTGTATTGCGTTCCAAATGTTGCGGTCATAATGTTTAGGCTCACCCATCTGTCTGCTCCATTTGTTAGGCTACTCCATTATATACATCAAGAGCAACTGAAGTGATAGTAGCTTCTGCGCTGGAGAGAGCGTCCTTGTCGCCATGTTTCCAGTAACAGAGCACTAGTTGAATTAAAGACATCAATCTGTTATGGTGTGGCAAACACTTTCGTCCTGACGACGGCATCGACGTGCCATGGCATTGTCTCCACGAGAAATGTACAACGTTGCGGAATCACGATCGTTTGGAAGCTGTCCACAGCTAAGGGATTTTGCTCTGCGTTGCGACCAAGGACCGAACATCTCTCTCGACAGTCTCAGAATTTCTCAAAAGAGTTGCGATTAGATGACCTGTGGTAGCACTTGCAGTGTGGTATACGAGACCAAACGGCTGCAAACGATCGGATGGTAGGTTACTCTGCCGTTTGCTGGTGGCACACAATGCCGTACACATCATTTACTCATATGTACACACATGTAAAAATACCTTCTCCACCTGACTGAATGGTGCCCTGTTGGCAAGCGGGGTGCATAAAATTATGTGGGCTTTGGCTTACATTTACCCTGCCATCAACGCGTTCTAACATATACTGCGATTCACCAGTTCAGGATACCATTTCTCTAGCTTCGACCGTCACATGTCAGTGTCCCTGCGCCGATGTTGATCCATGTGCACTCTGAAGTAGAAGTGTGAGTGGTGGCTTCTGCGACCCATAGAATGGACGTTCTTGTGGAGAGTACACTTACTAACCGGTTCAAAAAATGTTCAAATGTGTATGAAATCTTATGGGACTTAACTGCTAAGGTCATCAGTCCCTAAGCTTATACACTACTTAACCTAAATTATCCTAAGCACAAACACACACAGCCGGCCGAAGTGGCCGTGCGGTTAAAGGCGCTGCAGTCTGGAACCGCAAGACCGCTACGGTCGCAGGTTCGAATCCTGCCTCGGGCATGGACGTTTGTGATGTCCTTATGTTAGTTAGGTTTAACTAGTTCTAAGTTCTAGGGGACTAATGACCTCAGCAGTTGAGTCCCATAGTGCTCAGAGCCATTTTTGAACAAACACACACACCCATGCCCGAGGGAGGACTCGAACCTCCGCCGGGACCAGCCGCACAGTCCATGACTGTGGCGCCCCTTGACCGCTCGGCTAATCCCGCGCGGCCTAACTGGTTCTTAGTTGTTGTTTGTTGCATTGTGTATCCACTGTTACGACCTGCAATAATTGAAGCCTATCGGCCGGCCGCCGTGGCCGAGCCGTTCTAGGCGCTTCAGTCCGGAACCGCGCGACTACTACGGTCGCAGGTACGAATCCTGCTTCGGGCATGGATGTGTGTGACGTCCTTAGGTTGGTTAGGTTTAAGTATTTCTAAGTTCTAGGGGACTGATGACCTCAGAAGTTAAGTCCCATAGTGCTCAGAGCCATTTGAACCATGTAATTCCTCGTTAGACATGAGGATTCTAATGGTAATTTACTACCAAGCGCACTAGTTTAATTAAAGATATCATTCTGCGACGGCGTGCTGAATGATAATGCAGCCGAATTTTTCATGTGTAAACAAATAAGTAAAACGGACGTTATTAACATTCTACATCTTTATTCTTCATATCTACATATTTGCAGCCCTTTGCCGCTAGAGAACTCCGAATTGTAGCGTGTAACATGGCGGTATGTAGCGTAGCTATGTTGGTTCTTGCGAAACAGCCGGCGAGGAATTATATGACCGTCTGTGATATGGTAAGCATAAACTGTGCATCAGACGTTGTTTGTTTGAATCTGGACACTTGACATTTGCAGGCTGTTCTTATCCTCTTAATATACTCAAGAAGGTGTAAAAAAGTACATCACAAATTACTACTATATGCCTTTGATGGCTGTGCGAAGCTATTGGATGTTTTCGTCATTGTAGTTCTCAGTCCGAAGATTGGCTTGATGCAGGTCGCTACGCTAGTCTGTATTGTGCAAGTCTTTCTCATACCTGCGTTACTACGGCACTCTACATCATCCATTTGAACCTGCTTACTTACCTCAAGTCTTTTACCCACTGCAAAAACTAATTGAGACAACTTCCTAACACTTAAATTCCTATTCTAAGTTAAGGTATTTTTATTGTTTTGGCTACTCTGCATAAAGTATCCTTTTGCTTTTGCTACCGTTGGTTAATTTACTGGAAAAAACAAGTCTATTGCTTTTAGTAGACTTGTCTCATTTAATCACATTCCCTCAGCACCACGTGAATTAAATCGTCTATCCTTTATTACCCTTATTTTACTTTTGTTGCTACTCATGTGTTTTCAAGACACTATCCATTCCGTTCTACTGATCTACGAACTCCATTGTCGATGCCATTTCTCACGGAATCATTACCTCATCGACAATCATCAAAGTTTTTATTTCTTCTTCCTAAGCTTTAACTCCCTTTCCTAATTTTCCTTTAATCTCCTTTACTGCTTGCAGGATGTACAGATTAAAGAACGGGAGGAATAGGCTACAACTCTGTCTCGCACTCTTATCACTTACTTTCTCTCTTTCATGTCCTTGGAACCATAACAGTAGCCTGATTTGTGAACAAATTGTGGATAATCTTCAACTCCCTGCACTATAACCGCGATAACTTCAGAATGGCACATAGTGTATACTAATCTACTGTGACAATTTTTTTTCCAAATCTACAAATGCTATAAATTTGAGTTAGCGTTGTTTTTTTTTTTTTTTTTTTTTTTCAACATATGCTATAAGGTGAATCGTAGTTTCGGTATTTCTTCCCCTTTTTCTGGTATATCACTGGGATTGAAACTGATTTTTCCAAGGTCGGATTCTACCATTCGTTACGCCTTTTTGTATAAAATTTGTGTTGGTACTTTACAACCATACATTATTAAACATAAAGTTTGGTAATGTTGCTATTCCAGCTGCCCTGTTTTGACTTCGATCTCTCAGTGTTTCGCCAACTTCTCAGAGTACCGCATCAACCATTTCATCATTCACTTTCTTTTGTCTTTATGGTACGTGACACTGTGATTAAGTTTCGCTTCTCTGTAGTTTTCGTTATGCCCCTAATCATCGAATCAGCGCAACGTCATAAAAATGTATGACGCGCCTCGCTCTGGACACAGCATAACTGGTCCTGCTAGATTTCCGTTAGCACCTGTTCAGTCTCTGTACCTTTACTATTTTGTTGATTTCTGTTCCCATTCTGCACGATAATTTCCAAGTGATCAGAAAAGTTCGCAGGTCATTCCTGTTTTTAAGAAGGGTCCTTGTACAAACTTTCGTAACTACAGGATTAAATTGCTGAACGCGAATTATGATCCTTATGGAGAATGAAAAATTGATGTATAGGAAGCTTCATGAGTCTGTTATATACAGGATATTCGTAAAGTTAGAATGAAAATTGACATTGTCAAATGGAGCACGTGACCTAATTTGTTCAAAAAGTGGTACTTTTTTATTAAATTTGCCTTATTTATACTAAATCAAAGAAAAATGTTGACCGCTTTTAATTGGTAAGCTGTCATCATCAGAAATCTAAAAACATCGGACAAGACAAAAATACTAGTGCAACATACATTTTATTATAGGTATGGCATTTTCGTGTTTTCTGTTTTTAGAGTTCCAATGATGATCCAACAGCAGTCAATGTGTTAAGTGTATCGAGACAGTTTCAATAAAAACGTACTTTAAAGCAAGAAAGTTGTAGCTAAATGCAGGAAGAACTGCTGAGGATCGACACTTGTTGCAGGGACTAGCAGCTGATCCTCAACCTAAATACACTCCTGGAAATGGAAAAAAGAACACATTGACACCGGTGTGTCAGACCCACCATACTTGCTCCGGACACTGCGAGAGGGCTGTACAAGCAACGATCACACGCACGGCACAGCGGACACACCAGGAACCGCGGTGTTGGCCGTCGAATGGCGCTAGCTGCGCAGCATTTGTGCACCGCCGCCGTCAGTGTCAGCCAGTTTGCCGTGGCATACGGAGCTCCATCGCAGTCTTTAACACTGGTAGCATGCCGCGACAGCGTGGACGTGAACCGTATGTGCAGTTGACGGACTTTGAGCGAGGGCGTATAGTGGGCATGCGGGAGGCCGGGTGGACGTACCGCCGAATTGCTCAACACGTGGGGCGTGAGGTCTCCACAGTACATCGATGTTGTCGCCAGTGGTCGGCGGAAGGTGCACGTGCCCGTCGACCTGGGACCGGACCGCAGCGACGCACGGATGCACGCCAAGACCGTAGGATCCTACGCAGTGCCGTAGGGGACCGCACCGCCACTTCCCAGCAAATTAGGGACACTGTTGCTCCTGGGGTATCGGCGAGGACCATTCGCAACCGTCTCCATGAAGCTGGGCTACGGTCCCGCACACCGTTAGGCCGTCTTCCGCTCACGCCCAAACATCGTGCAGCCCGCCTCCAGTGGTGTCGCGACAGGCGTGAATGGAGGGACGAATGGAGACGTGTCGTCTTCAGCGATGAGAGTCGCTTCTGCCTTGGTGCCAATGATGGTCGTATGCGTGTTTGGCGCCGTGCAGGTGAGCGCCACAATCAGGACTGCATACGACCGAGGCACACAGGGCCAACACCCAGCATCATGGTGTGGGGAGCGATCTCCTACACTGGCCGTACACCACTGGTGATCGTCGAGGGGACACTGAATAGTGCACGGTACATCCAAACCGTCATCGAACCCATCGTTCTACCATTCCTAGACCGGCAAGGGAACTTGCTGTTCCAACAGGACAATGCACGTCCGCATGTATCCCGTGCCACCCAACGTGCTCTAGAAGGTGTAAGTCAACTACCCTGGCCAGCAAGATCTCCGGATCTGTCCCGCATTGAGCATGTTTGGGACTGGATGAAGCGTCGTCTCACGCGGTCTGCACGTCCAGCACGAACGCTGGTCCAACTGAGGCGCCAGGTGGAAATGGCATGGCAAGCCGTTCCACAGGACTACATCCAGCATCTCTACGATCGTCTCCATGGGAGAATAGCAGCCTGCATTGCTGCGAAAGGTGGATATACACTGTACTAGTGCCGACATTGTGCATGCTCTGTTGCCTGTGTCTATGTGCCTGTGGTTCTGTCAGTGTGATCATGTGATGTATCTGACCCCAGGAATGTGTCAATAAAGTTTCCCCTTCCTGGGACAATGAATTCACGGTGTTCTTATTTCAATTTCCAGGAGTGTATAATGGGACGTATTGCGCTTAAATACTTACGCGATTGGGGAGCAATCTCTGGAAACAGTAAAATGCGTAAAATAACTAGGAGTATGCTTCCTGAGTTATCTAAAGTGGGTTGACCATGCAGAACCAGATAATAGGAATTATACTTCAAGAAAAATAGGTGATTTTGATGTCCTGAGAACAAACTTTGTCAAACCAATGTGTGGAATTGGTAGGTGTTTAGTGTAAAAGAGTGATGAGTCTGTAAATGTAGTCCTCTCGACTCTGCCCAAAGAGCGCCGAGGGAGCCATCAACATTAATGCTGTCATCAGACTGATGTATTATCATTAAAATGATTGCACTGCGGAAAGATTTGATCATTGACTCAGCACAGTGAAATAAGCTCTAGTGGTCAACAAGTGCATTCCCTTTTCCTGTTAAATCTTAGTGAATAAAATTTCTTTTAGAAACATTCTAGTGCCAATGAACCACCACACATTAGTAGTCTCAACTGCGGCAATGGGCTCACTGTAGCGTACAAAGGTTTAGTATTTAGAGTGTCATTTACAAAAAATAATTTTTATTTGGACTAACTTTACTTTACTTTTTCGTATCCAGAAACCAAATCACAGTCTTTCAGACCAGTATTAAGCCACGTCCAGAGCTTCTTTCTTGTCCAGTCACAAATAGTCGAGGTTGTATCTGTAGGAACACTTTGGACAGGCCAGGAGATCTTCCATGTCTTGTACAGCACCACAATCGCATTTGTGGTTACCCATGTTACCATGACCCTACCTTATCATGTTAGTTTTCACCAGGGCCACCCTTGTTCCTTTGTGGTTCAGGGTCCTCCATGTTGCCCAGTTTATTGCGGAGCCGCCAAGTACTATCTGTGCTGGTGGATAGTCAGGTGATGGTTCTTCAGTGGCCTTGTTTAAGAACCTTTTACGGGACGTCAGTCGTCCAGGCTCGCACTCAGTGTCAGAGAGGACGTCAATCACCAATGGTTTGTCTGAACCTCTCTGAATTCCTGAGATGTTCTTCGCGAGCTGGGACTCGCAAGAATAACAGCTATGTATAGCTTCAATAGGAGCGTGAGTTTCATATGCCCCGCTGTTATTCGACATGTTTCATTAAGAATTAAGTGAACTTCCTTTGCGTGGGATGATCTAGTCCATACCGAGCAGGTGTATTCGTCTGTAGAGATGCGTAGTGCTTATGTAGTGGTCCTCAAGGTAGTGAGTTTTTATCCCCATTTGCTATTGACGAGTTTTTGCAAAACATCATTTCTGGAGGCTACCTTCTGACGGATCTTTTCGCACTTGTGTCCATATGCCAGAGATCTATCCAACGTCACATCCAGATAGGTTGAATTATTTGTGTGTTCCGGTGTTATTATTCCAGGAAACATTGAGCTTTCGCTTTGCTTGCTGAAACCCAAGATGGAAAGCTCTTACTTCATTATTCGAAGGATTCAGTTCAAGAGAGTTATTTTGATAATATTGTGACAAGACTTTGAGTGATTTCTCCAGATTCTGCTCGACGTCCTCGAAAGTACTCTCTTCAGCTGTGATTGCCAGGTAATCAGCATACAGGAAATGCTTAGTATGATTAGGTGTTGGTTGGTCGTTAGTGTACAGATTAAAAAGGAAGGGGTCTAGAATGCTTCCCTGAGCCAGTTCATTTCTTTGGTTTCCTTATTGGTTCTTTTCCTCATCGAGAATGACGTAAAATTGTTTATTTTGTAAGAACTACCATGACAACGTGGTAATCTCCGACTCTGTTATAGACTTTCTAGAAAGGCAACCTATCGTTGATTGTATCGTATGCAGAGCTGAGGTCTAACAATGCTAGCCCTGTAATCCTTTTACTTTCATACCCTTCTTCTATAAGTTCTATCAGGTACAAAATTTGATTGGTGCTTGCTTTGCCGGGTCTAAAGCCAGCTTATTGAGGCGTAAGTTTTAAATCGATAGTGTGTGCCACGTAGTTCAGAATGAGCTTCTCACACAATTTGTACATGTGGCAAAGAAGTGATGTGGATCTGTTCTTTTTTGATGAGTCTGGTACCTTCCCAAGATTGAGCGGCGCCACTATCCATGCCACAATGCAGTTAAGTTATTCTCAACAATAGATTTCTATTGATAATTCTGATGTGCACTGTAAGGGCTAAATGTGGGAGTACAAGCTAGAGACCTGTCACAACAGGACAACATTAAAGAAAATATGCTGCACGTAGTAGGGAGCAGATCTTTATTGCTTATAAGAGAAGTATGTTGGACTGCCATAAGCCATTATGTGACTTATGCAGCTGGGCCTCCACAAGTCTGATACTAACAAAAGCAAAGAAAAAAGGAAAAAAAAAAACTTTCAGTCAGGTAATAAATTACTGGCGTAATAAAAAAAAGTAGAAGTACTTTCATGAAGTGTTTATTTCATAAAGAGACAGTGAACAGTGTTAATTTCTGATCAGTTTTGGGATGTGTGGCACTGAGTGATGCATATGCACAGAGAAAAACAGTTTTTTTTCCATTCCACATTTCAGTTATCCATTGGCATATAAAAGTGAATCAATGTCAAGATGCAAATTCTAAGTTTTTGTGTTCTTTATATACTTCTAACTTGACAGCAATAGTTTGTACCCACCAACATACAAATATGTTGTTTGTGTGTGTGTGTGTGTGTGTGTGTGTGTGTGTGTGTGTGTGTGTGTGTGTGTTTTAACTATAATATCCTTACATATTTTTCTGGCATTTATATCAAACAGTGGACAGCCAAAATTTGAAATCAAGAATTCCCTGCAATACAAAGTACCGATATAGAAATTAAGATGAGCAAGGCTGAGAAGAGTGATTTGTTTTATACTGTGACATGTATCATCACTTTCTTGTCCTCAGTGTAAAATGAAAGTAGCTGACTTCTATTTCTACAAATAGCAATAGCACTGCTTGAAGATTTCCCAGGCTATCAATACAAACTACATCAACTCGCACGTAAATTTGTTCAGTCACGAATTAAATAAAAATTGATATTGAAGGAAGTATGGAGCAATACGATTCAATGTGAAAAAGAAGTTTTTAAGTTGTTAGAGATGAAGCACAAACTCTGTTTGACAAGGACAAACTCAATAATACAGTCACAGCTTTTCCAAAGGGGCCATTCTGATATTTATATGAAGCAATTTAGACAAATTGCAGGAGATATAAATGGGGATAACTGAATGGGGATTTGGTCCCCCCCCCCCCTTCCTTGGAAATTTGTGAATGAAAGACCTGTGGCTTAATTAATGTGCTATCTTGAGTGATAAGAAGGCACTAGGGTTGACCCATGGCTGTACAAGGAACTATGAAGATCCTGTACAAGAATATCCTGTACAAGAATAGCTGAATGAGAATTTAGTACTCCATCTTCAGAAATTTTACCACAATAACTATTTTTACTTATCATGTGCAAAAAGTCAGACTAATACAGCTTTTCATATGGTAAACAATTTAAGGATGTGTATCTCAGAATTATTATTATTCTGGATTTACAATGTGAGTACATTTTTCCAGCACCTATTCTAGATTACAGTAAGTCACTAATTATTGTTCTCAGAAGTGAACAGTAAAACTGTGCTTAGAAGGAATGGATGTTTTAAGAGCAAGGAATGCTGATTGATTTTCATCATATTAGGACTAATTTAAACCAATGCTTCTCTTATAAGATCCTTTGAGCACTGAAGGTATTAATCATATCAGTTTTTGTCAGGAATTAAAGTTCCATTATCACTATAGTTTATAAGTTACAGTTTACTCTGGTTATCTGCATTTCAGTGAAACATTGGTCACAGACTGGATCTATGGCAAATGTTTAGTTGTGAAAACCAGTATATACTGCAGCTAATCACTTTGAATAGTTAGTTACAGTATTTAAAAATTTATCTTGATCAAATATTGGGCTGATATCCAAAAGGACTAGATTTGACATTCAGGAGATCTTACACTGAGGTGATAAAATTAATGGGATACTGAAATGCACCTATACAGATGGTAGTAGTATTGTCTACACAAAGTATAAAAGGGCAGTACATTGGTAGAGTTGTTATTTGTAATCAGGTGATTCATGTGAAAACATTTTCCACGTAATTACAGCCACACAATGGGAATTAACAGACTTTGAACACAGAATTTTAGTTGGAGCTATACATATGGGACATTCCATTTTGGAAATAATTAGGAAATTTAGTATTCCAAGATTCACAGTGTCAATAGCATAGTGAGAATAACAAATTTCATGCATTACCTTGCACCATAGAAAATGCAGTGGCCTATGGTTTTCACTTAATGACGGGAAGGAGCGGTGGTTGCGAGGAGTTATCAGTGGTAACATACAAACAACACTGCATAAAATAACCACAGAAATCAATGCGAGACATGTGACAAACTTATAATTGGAACGCTGTGGTGGAATTTGGAGTTAACGGGCTACGACAGTAGACCACCAACACGAGTGCCTTTGCTAACAGCCCAACATCCCCTGCAGCATCTTACCTGCGCTTGTGACCACATTGGTTGGACACAAGTTGACTGGAAACCATGGTCTGGTCATTCCAGTTTCAACTCGTAAGAGCTGATGGTAGGGTTTGAGTGTGGTGCAGACCCCACAAAGTCATATACCCAAGTTGTCAGCAATGTACTGTGCAAGCTGGTGATGGGGCCATAATGATTTTCACTGTGTTTACATAAAATGGACTGTGACCTCTGGTTATGTTTGGCTACTTGGAGACCAATTGCAGCTGTTCATGGACTTCATGTTCCCAATCAATGACAGAATTTTTGTTGATGACAATGTGCCATGTCACCAGGCCACAGTTGTTCGTGATTGGTTCGAACAACATTCTGGACAAATCAAGTAAATAATATTACCATCCAGATTGCCTGACATGAATCCCATCAAACATTTATGGGATATAATTGAGAGGTCAGTTAATGCACAAAATGCTGCACTGGCAACACTTTCACAATAATGGATGGCCGTAGAGGCAAAGTGACTGAATATTTCTGCATGAGACCTCCAACAACTTGTTGAGTCCATGCCACATCAAATTGCTGCACTGTTATGGGTGAAAAGAAGTCCAACATAATGTTATGAGGTATCCCATGACTTTTTTCACCTCTGTATATGTTACATGGGTGCAATACTTTGGGAAAACTTTTTGAAACCCATATAAGCTTGATCAAGTTAGGAAACAGATTTAAACATTCCAGAAATGTCTTACACACCTACATTTATTCAAATATCTTAATAGTGGAAGCAAGACGGGGGAGGAGTGGAAAGTTTACGATTGACTGATTCTTATGTGAAGACCTCCATAGTTCAGTGCTGGAAGAGATTCACCTGCATTTGGGCTTTAGAATAAATTCAAGGATGACAGTTGAAAATTTGTGCTAGACAGGGACTCAAACTGGGATTTCCGCATTACATCTGATACACTTCCCTTGCAACCAAAATGCCCATCCTGTTGAACACAAACATTATCTCTGTCCATTCTTCTCCTGCTGGCAGCTCACCCTGATTGCTACAGGAGTTTGGACATAATGCGTATCTGTACTGAAATTACTGTAAAAGGCATTGCACTCATAGGCTTGAAGATTAACACACACATATGTGTTGGTGTCTGACAGAACAGACAACACACACATACGTATGTGTGTGTATACCTTCATTTTTAAAGTTGTTATTCATACACATTCAGGCATATACAGTCAGTTTTCGTGTGAATTTCTTGGACTAAGCAAGGTGGTGCTGACTTATATTCAGGACAGTAATTCATATCCCTACCCAGATACTCAAATTTAGGTTTTCTGTGGATTTCCCTAAATATCTGGAGGAAAACACCAGGATGATTCCTTTGAAAAGAATGTGGTTGGTTACCTTTCATATTCTTGCCCCATACAACCATTAGCTCTCTGTAATAACCTCACTGTCAGTGGGCTAGTAAACCGTAATCTTCATTCTGAATAGTTTGAACAGTGTTGCATGATGAAAATAAAACAACTTTAAGGCACACCAGATTTCAAATGAAAGAATGTGTACTGATGCACTATAACAATATTATTTAGTCAACTGAAAAAGTTTCTCTGTATTTCACTTAGCCTCTCAAGACATGTGACTATATGCATTATTAGTGAACGAGAAGTTGTAATGAAGTATCACAACTGCAACACCTCTGCTGTACTGTATTTAGTTTTGAAATTAGTGGAATGTTGAAAACAAAAAATAAAAAAAATAAAAAAACTGTGACATGAGGTTTTGAATAATGATTACCATTTCTGAAAAAAAATTTGTCTGCAATCATACTGAAATTCTTCCAGTCATAGAATTAGCACATATTTCCTGCACATAGAATACACACCACAAGTATATATGAGGTAACTGCTAACTTTCTATCAGAATTAGGTAGGCAGAATTAAAAATGCATTTGCATTGACGTGAGCAGTTTGGTAGAGTTTGTATGCCACTTACCCAATGCGGTACAGGACATAAAAATGTATGTAAGTTACACATGAATTTAAGAAGCCTCGTGCATGCAGGAGTGTTATCAGCCACTGCTCTTCACTAAATTTTGAATGTTTCATGCACCTGTGAGCTATGCATATGTGGAAGCATTATTGATACCATGAAGCAAAATAGTGAACAGATCTCATGTATTTCAAATTATTTTAAATATGCTAACTGCTAAACAAAAATAATGAAAAAAACATGAGCCTGTACTTTTAAGGAGCTCTTTTATAGGCTGTGTTACATATACAAGAAGGATTAGACTCCATAGAATGTTTGCATTTTATGTCTTCCTTAGATCTGCTGAAGCACAAATTATGCACCGAGTGAGGTGGTGCAGTGATTAGCACATTGGACTCGCCTTCAGGAGGATGACTGTTCGACCCCACTTCTGGGCATCATGATTTAGGTTCTCCATGATTTCCATAAATTACTTCAGACAAATGCGAGGATAATTCCTTTGAAAGGGCATGGCCAACTTCCTTCCCCATCCTTCCCTAATCTGATGAAATCAATCACCTTGCTGTTTGGTCCCGTACACCAAACCAACCAACGAACAAGTTATGCAAAGTCAACTTTGCTATTCTTGCTTCTAAAAAAATTTTCCAGAATTTACAAAGGCACATTGGATTTTCTTAAACTGATGAAATATTGAATCTTGATGAATTCCTCAAATCAATAACATACAAACTCACCTGTCAACTAGTGTTTTGATGAGGGAGCTGAAAATTATAGATTAGATCTATTTGACGTTAACATACTGGTACTATAAATTTTAGCTGTGTTCTGAACAAAAACTTCTCTATGAAACTTCCTTTTCTTTAGCTTCCAGTGCTGTGAATAATGAGCTATATATCATTTGTGCGCTAAATTTTATACTGAATACATTGCCCTTTTCTTTCATTTTTATCACCATGATCAGCAAATGCAATCTCACAGAGTACTGCCTGCTACTGGTAAATGTATAAGACATTTCATGATAAGACTTCCATATGATTAAATGTACACTATGGTATATTCAGAAGTTCTAACCAGCCACAAAGAGTTACTGCAGGTATGTCTGACCAGTCACTCATACATTAACCTTAACATCTAATCTTTAAAAGCTGCAGATTCCTTCCTATAGAAAAAAGAATACCTAAGAGACAAGGGAGAGACAATCTCTCACTAGTTCCTCTCTTATTCTTCTATCTTTACTGTTTTCTCTACCTTTCCTATTACATTTGGTAGTTTTCACAGTATCTTCTCATCTTTTATTTTTCCCTCTCTACAAATAATGAATCTAGTACTGAGAGATGGGACAGACATACGTCATTCATTCACACACATATCATGTTCCATAAACTCAATGATGAAATTGTCCCTTTAGGGATGTAGGATTAGTCTGGTTATACATTAGCACACAGCAACAACCACTGCAGGCTACTCCTGTTATGTGATGTACATCTGTGTAGTTTGTTGCCTATACTACTATTTTTCTATTTATTTGTAAATTATCTGTTACTCATAGTCCTTTTTCAAATTTGGCTGTAGAAGTTTTCATGGGTAGGGAAAGTATGTTTATTCCAACAGTTATTACAAATACTTTCAGCAGTATTTTGACTGAATTCTGTAATGAAATTAAATGAAAGTAAATGATTCTGGTGACTTAAAATTGTCTTCTAGAGACAGAGTCAAACCTGGATAGATGGTGTACTTGCAAATGCGTCTGTGGAAATGCCTCATAGACTAACTCACAGCTTAAACTAGTTACTTTTTTCCCCCTCTGTACTTTTCAAACTCCACAGAGCTTCTTCTGCTATGTTGCTGGGTCCATTGGCGCATACTGATGTACTTCCCTCTGACGTAATAATACATAAAATAGATGTTAAGTGAAAGAGTGGGTATGAAATCATCAAAGAAACTTATGAGACCCAAAGCTGATATGCATCCAGAAAGAAATTTTTTGGGAATAAACCCAGTGTTCCTTAACCAAAAACTGAACATGTTCTGCATGTACAGTTACAACTACAGAAGTGGGTCTGCTTTCTATAAATTACCAGTTACAGTGTATAAACTACTTACCAAAGTGAACTATAAATATAAATCTGGAACAAATATGATTTCTGTTGCATTCCATACATAAAGTGATTAAAATGAGAAGCTTACAAATAGAAACTCTCAAACTTGGTCTCTTTAAGTGTAGCACTTTTCAACAATGTAAGACATCTGTAAAAATAAAAAAATGAAAATATTATTACATAGATCTAAAAATGAAGTTCACGGGAAAGTGCCATCTTAATACATTTGTCAGAGGTTTTCAAAATACGTCATCCACAATATTGTGACAATAATGATGCTTTTATAACTTATTTATCTTCAAACATCTTGTAGGATTGTAGCTAGGCGACATCTTTGACAATGGTCAATCAATATTTTGCAGGTGCACACCCTGTCATTTACAAGGCATAAGTGCAACAAGACAGTGCTGTCAAAACAAATTTAAAACCATGGTATGAGGGGGAGGGGGGGGGGATATGCAGAAAAACGACACATGCACTGTAAACATCTAGTGCCACCACACAACCAAAGTGATGAATGTCAGATGTTACTTATAGTGAAGATTGATCACAAACAGGTGAGCTTATAGAATCTCTGACCCTCTGTTGTTTGACATGGGATTCAAAGTAGAATTTAAGCAACTGCATTATGATTTTTCAGCTGAGAGGCAGACCTGGTCTTCAGTTGACCAGCAACTTACTCTGCCATATTTTCCCACATCTCCAAAGACCCACCAGAATCATAGATTCATTACTGTTGCCTGTGCTGCAGCCCAACCCAGATTGATGGTGAACTATAAGTTTCTAGATATTATATAGACGCCATAATGGAAGGGGGTCATCTGCATGTTATCAATGCATGGTGTACGAGTTAGAGCGGCAGCAGTTATGCAAAACTACTAACCACTGTAACGGATTGGGCTGCAGCTCTGGCAACAGCATTGGTAGCAGCAGTGAAATTGTGATTATGATGGGCACCTGGAGATGCAGAAAAGTGCAGCAGAGTAGGTTGCCAGTCTATAAAGTAATAAAGAGTATTGAAATGAAGATCAGGTCTGCCTCTAAGATGAAAAAACAATTGTCCTTTTGAAAGGGACTGCACAGTGTTTACTGTTATCCACTCCTTGTGTATCAGGCCACTTCCTAATTTAATCACAAGTATTCATTATTAACACTGTCCCAATAGCTGGAATTTCACAGCAGAATCTTTATGTTGAAATATTTTGTAGAGTGACTGGTGCCAAGGCAATATTCTTCAAAAGCAGTTTTGCTCAGCTGTTGTAAACACATGTTGTGTTTCTGAATAGACCCCAAGTAATGAAGTTTTAAAGTTCTCTCATTGCATTTGTGCCTTGAATTTGATGGGGTGTCCCCCTGTTGATGTACTGATGATTGTCAAAGATGTCACTCTTCTGAAATCCCCTTAGTTGTTTCAAAATTTCATGCACTTGAAGAAGTTAGTTTTTTTTTTTAATCTTTCTTACATGAGACATCCATCATTAGAAATGTGCCATGGGCTCAAATGAACAACAAACTGAAATTAATAAACTGCTTTCACTTGAGATAATTCAGGAAAGCCACAGTGTCACATTTACATTATTTTCGGCTAATTGTGACCATGTTAGACCCACACAGCATCTTCCAGTTTTTTGAGGTAGTGACGTTTAAGAAATGAGGTCATGCCCTGTTTATTTTTCTCTTGAATGTTCAGTATTTAGACTCTCAAAAGTAAATGTTCCTTTTTTAAAAACAAAATTCAGTTTTTATTTTTATTAATTTTTCTATTCCTTTTATTGTGTTCTTTCCTCTTTTGAGTTTTATTTATACATACAGTTTATTGACTAAAGTAAGGTGAGGGTGCCAAATATTATTTGGAACAAAGAATTAATTTTATGATAAAATGCCCTAAAGAAACTGCATCATAATTATTTTACATTACATTATACTGAAATGGGTGATAAAATTGAGCTGATACTTATAAAAAAGAATAATAAAATTGTTCATTGATTACATTGTGACACACAGCACTGCTCTACAAATAAAAAGACAAATATAATGTTCCTCAAATGCAAGACTTTGTAAGGTTGACAGCTAATTATTGGCTGAAATAAAACAAGACGTTACCATTTTATGTACTCAACCCTAAACACAAATTTAAGAGCTCAGGAAAAATATGGCTGGCAGTCCAACAGATTCCATGTCACATTTAGAGAACAAATTGTGACAGGTTATTAAAAGCCTACTCAAAATATTGTATAAAGTAATTATAACCCCCTTAATTAAAACAGAATTGGAGTGTTCATTTTTAGTTAAAGAACAGTTGTTAGTAAAATTATTTGTCCACAAAATTCCTGATGCAGAAAAACAATACATGCGCTGTAAACATCTAGTGCCACCACACAACCAAAGTGATAGTTGTGCTTTGGTGTGCAATTAGGGATGACTGTAATAGGAAAGCAAACATAAAAATCATGTAGGCTCTGTGGTTCAACGGAATGTGTGCTGAATACCCAATTGAATCACTGAACTAGAGATACAGATTTCTGCTCTTCAGAATGTGAAAGTACTAAATGTGAATTAGATGAGTAACATGAAGGCTTAGGATGTAGGAGCTGGGAAAAAGTAATGGGTAAAGGATGAAACGAGAAGAGTAACATTGCCACATTTGAGCTTCTAGCAATAAATTAGCTTGACTTGTTACTTGAGATAAGACATGAAGAGCTTCAAATAATTGTAGATGAAATTCATGAACAGCAAGCCATTATAAACCAAATTAATAACAAATCACAAGTAATTAGACAGATAAGAATATTGCTTCTAAGTAATAGTCAGTAGAAGGGTACCCTTTATATGTCTCTTTGTAAATAAGACATAGCTTACTAGGTTACTGTTACTGTGAAGCCAAGGTCTAACCTTAACCAGCTGAAGAATAATATAGAGGCTATGTACAAATATTTTGCCAAACAAGATAAGATAAAATACAAGGGGGAGTTAACAGCTTGGTTGAAATTGAAACAGCATCAGTCATTATCTAGATGGAATAGGAGAGAAAACTGCAAACACAATTTAATTTATGGAAACTTTGAAGCATTAAGAGTAGATCACAGTTAATGCCACTGTAAGTTGTCCTCACAGGGCAAGTAAAAGGTTGGTGACTCAAGTGCAAGGTAATAGTGGTAATGAGTTTGTTGGGGGAGGGGGGGGGGGTGAGAGTTGATCATGAAATATTCTTTGAGTTAGTGGTGAGACACGGACTGAAGAGCTTAATTCCTCTCAGATAATATTCAGGAAGCCATTACTGCACAGAGCAGTAGTGAAGTGATGGCAGGTCTCAGAAAATGAGATTTTTATATGAGGTAGAGGACTGAAGTGGCAAGTTACAGATTTCATGAGCTTGTTACATACCAGGACACTGATATTAAATATAAGTTGTTATCCAAAAATATCTTATTCATGTTGAGTAATTATGGGAAAAGGAGTAACGAAAACAAATACATATTACAAATTTCAAACTTGAAGATTTTGTAGAGGTTAGCACCTAGAAACAAACGGTTATATTTATAAGTACTTGCTTCTGTGTGATGATCTCTGCAGAACCTATTTGTTTAAAAAGGGAAAATAAAATCATCAAGCATGTTCGGATGGGAGAATTTGAGGGGGTTGTGCCCACTTGCCCAATGGAAAAAAGAAATTTCTTTTATTCACACACGTTAGCACCTCTCATGAAGAGCGAGTGATGCATACTGACAGAGGCAGTGTCTAAAATAAGTGTATATACATCTTGATGATCATGAGAAACAATGCAGACTGAAAAACCCAGTTTTTTCATGTACTCTTTTTTTCACACAGTATTCAAGGGGCTGCACACAATGTAGTGAGTAGTAGCCATGTGCACCACATCTTCTCTCCTTGATAACCAGGTACTGATTTTATCATTTTTCCACCAGCAAGATTACAAATAATTATCTCCTGTGTGAGCAACATCACACTAATATAAATTAGAGACACAGGCTGCTACGGTGGTTCTAGTTGCTGCTGAATAAATGACACTTCTGAATGTAGCATTTTTGGTTATTTACCACTGCTTACTGAGAAATTGTGTTGTTTATTAGATAGTTTGATTTTTCGTAACATTAGCTTTTAGACAAAAATAAACTTGTAAGAAACTCGGGTTTCTTTACCTGTAAATTTTGTGTCATTTCTTATCATGAGAAATTATGTAGATGCTTCACTTGGTTCCTGTTATATAATTTCAGAAGATCTTATTTAGTCAGACATGATGAAGAACATGTAAATGTGTAAAATAAAAATGTTAACACTGAAGTTAATAAACTGTTAAATCTTGAAATACAGGTAGTCAATGGAAACTCCCAAATACAAATCCAGTGCCTTAATCAATGTGCCATTAGAGGAAAAGACTGATCAGAAGTGACCATATACTTGTTCCATTTAAAGATGATTTGAAGTGACACACAGTGCTGAGTTCAGCTTCAAAATTAATGTGTAATTCTTATTTGGTTAATTTACTCTTGCATTTTCACAAGATGATATAATAATAATAAAAGAATAGGCCTCCGGTACGTCGTAAAAGGCGACGAAAAGAACAAACCACTAATAGGGCTAACCCCCCTTTTAGTGTGATTAGTTGGTTCAGGACAGAACTAAAGAAGCCTCGGACAAGTGCCGTCATGGTCGGGGACGACGCTTGAACCCTATGCCCGCCCACAATGGTAACGACACTGCTAGCCAACTGGAAAATGATTTAAATCCAAATAGAGGTGTTTTGCAGGATATGCTTCCTGCAACCACCCTAGAAGGAAAACAAAGACAGAGGATGAGATGGTCAGACGAAGTTAATCGACACCTCATGTTCTGTTATTACCAAGCAACAAACCTAGGAACCAACACAACTGGATACAGATCACAAGTATACACAACATTTATTACCAGATACCCAGAATTAAAATTTTCAACAGAACAATGACTAGCTGATCAGATCCGTGTAATAATCAAAAATAACAGGATACCCCAGTCAGAATTAGAAAACATCAAACAACAAGTACAACAGATACTGGAACAAAATAATGTGCAATCAGAAGAAGAAGAAAATACAGTAATGGACTCAAACATCCCAGAGCAAACAAACAAAGAACAACACGCACCAATTAAACAATCAGAGGAAAACGAAATCTTAAGACAACCACCAGAACAAGCACAAATAGAACACGAAGTGACACAGATGTTAGATATAGAAGAAAAATTTCAGCTAACATATATAGAATACAAAGACACAAATACAGACATTAGACCATTCTTGCATAGACCACCAAATAACCCACAAGTCGAAACAACAATAAAAACTGTCAACACAATCATACACAACAAAATAAATGAAAACACAACTATGGAAGAGTTACAACGACTGGTTTATATAAGAGCACTCACTACACTTAATATACACACTAGGCAGAGATCAGAAACAACCAACACACAGAAGAAACCCACAAAACCAGCATGGCAACACAGGCTACAGATCAAAATAGAAAAACTGAGAAAAGACATCGGACAGCTAACACAATTTATAAGAAATGAAATCTCAGAAAAAAACAAAAAAGGTTAGGTAAAATCTCACAACAAGAAGCGACAGAGCAATTAGATGAAAAGAAGCAGAAATTACAAGCATTAGCCAAACGACTCAGAAGATACAAAAAAAGTGAAAATAGAAGGAAACAAAACCAAACATTCAACACAAACCAAAAGAAATTTTACCAGACAATAGATAACACACACATTAAAATAAACAATCCACCAAACATAACAGACATGGAACACTTCTGGAGCAACATATGGTCAAACCCGGTACAACATAACAGGCATGCACGGTGGATACAAGCAGAAACAGACACATACAAGATGATACCACAAATGCCTGAAGTGATAATTTTGCAACATGAAGTCACCCAAGCAATTAATTCTACTCACAATTGGAAAGCCCCTGGAAATGATAAAATAGCAAATTTCTGGTTAAAGAAGTTCACCTCAACACATTCACATCTAACTAAATTATTTAACAGTTCCATTGAAGACCCATACACATTCCCTGATACACTTACACATGGAATAACTTATCTGAAACCTAAAGATCAAGCAGACACAGCGAACGCAGCTAAATATCGCCCCATAACATGCCTACCAACAATCTACAAAATATTAACTTCAGTCATTAAACAGAAATTAATTACACATACAACACAGAACAAAATTATAAATGAAGAACAAAAAGGCTGTTGCAAAGGAGCACGAGGATGTAAAGAGCAACTGATAATAGATGCAGAGGTGACATATCAAGCTAAAACTAAACAAAGGTTGCTACACTATGCATACATTGATTACCAAAAAGCTTTTGATAGTGTACCCCACTCATGGTTACTACAAATATTGGAAATATACAAAGTAGATCCTAAATTGTATATAAAGATCTGTATACAGATAATTTGCAACATCAGTGAGTATATTACAGTTGATAATAATATAAAGGTCAAAAAACTGTTAGAATGTCATTCTATTGAATCCCGTAATAATTATGTTTAGGTGTGTTACATATGCCAGATTTAAAAAAAAAGAACTGTTCAGACAATTAAGGGAGAGGAAAATGGTGACAGGAGTTCGGTAGAAAAAATAGGAAGGGAAGGAACAATAGTAGGGGAATATGGACTGTAGAAAAGACATGAAAGAGGAAGCTGCCTGGTAGAATTTTGCACAGAGCATAATTTAATCAGTGCTGACAGTTGATTTTACTATCATGAAAGAAGGCAGTAGGCATGGAAGAGTCATGGAGCCACTGGAAGTTTTCAGACTGATTATATAATGACAGGAGAGAGATTTTAGAACCAGATTTTAAACGCTAACCCACTTGCAGGGTCAAATGTGGACTCTGATTGTAATTTATTGTTTATGAATGGTAAACTCAAACTGAAGCACTTGCTCGTGAAAGGCAAAGGTCCAGAGTTCAGTCTCGGTCCGGCACACAGTTTTAATCTGCCAGGAAGTTTCATACCTTAGAAAATGCATGAAGGACAGGCAAACCTATGTTTATAGCATTTGTAGATTTGAAAAATGCTTTGGACAATGTTGACTGAAATATACACTTTCATTTCTGTAGGTGGCAGGGCTAAAATACATGGAGTGAACATTTTTTACCTTTTGTGCAGAAACCAAATGGCAGTTATGAGTTGAAGAAAGGGAAGCAATTGTTGTGAAGGGGAGTGAGACGGGGCTGTAGCCTATCTCCAATGTTATTCAGTCTGTACATTGACCAAGCTGTGAAGGAAAGCAAGAAGAAACCAGGAAAGGGAATTAAGGTGCAGTTGAATGGAATGGAGAGTGTCTTGAAATGAGGATATAAGATGAACATTAACAAAAGCAAAAAAATGGTAATGGAATGTTGTCAAATTAAATCAGGTGATTCTGAAGGAATTACATTAGGAAATGAGATACTAAAACTGGTAGATGAGTTTTCCTATTTGGGCAGTAAAATAATGTAGTGGCTGAAGTAGAGAGGATAGAAAATGTGGAATGGCAGTGGCAAGAGAAACGTGTGTGAAGAAGTGAAATTTGTTAGCATTGAATATAAATTTGTGTGTTAGGAAATTATTTCTGAAGGAATTTGTATGTACAGATGTGGAACATGTAGGATAAGCAGTTTAGACAAGAAGAGAATGAAAACTTTTAAAATGTGGTGCTACAGGAGACTGTTGAAAATTAGTATGGTGGATTGCATAACCAATGAGAGGATATGAGTAAAATTTGGGGAGAAAAGAAATTCGTGGCATAACTTGACTAAATGAAGGGATCACTCGACAGGAAAAGTTATGAAACATCAAGGAATCAACAATTTAATATGGGGGGGGGGGGGGGAGAAAGAATGTGGCAGGTAAAATTTGGAGAGGGTGACCAAGAGATGAGTACAGTAAGCAGGTTCAAATGGATGAGGTTAGCAGTAGTTATTTGCGGATGAAGAGGCTTGGACATGATAGAGCAGTGTGGGGAGTTGCATCAAACCAAATCTTCAGACTGAAGTACTCACTGAGTGCCATATTTTCTGTCCAAAAATTACAAGTAATTACTCTGGCATTTAACTGCACCATACTTACGGAGACTAAAGTATTGACCACAGTGTAATGAGCTGTAGAATATGAGTAACTTGTAACTTCCTTTCTTGATTCTTGTCCATCTAGTATAGAACTTCATATCTAATTATTTCAAGATCAATGAGATGTAAATTCATCCTGTTTCATTTTCAAATCATGAAGACGAAATAACACATACTATCTCCAAGAAACTGCCAAAGGTTTTTCCCATATTAACAATGAGAATAATATAAAAGTATGCTAAGATAACTGCACAAAAAATCAAATGCTATTTTCTCATGTACAAGACTATATTAATGTCAAATGCTAATAATCTAACTTGAATTAATTCTTATATCTTAAAAACTACTATATATAAATATTGCTGTGCTTTACCAGTGTCAGACTTGTTAATCATTATGATCTTAGAACTATGTAATATTCCTTTTTCATTTTATCATTTCCCATTCTCACAAATGTGTAACTGTAAAGAAATTAATCCATTAAAAAAAGCAGTCAAATTCACAAAAAGGCAGTTGGGGTAGTCAGTAATTAACTTTGGGGAGCACAGACAGCATAAATTTTACACTAGTTAACAAAAATAAATAATGGCGCTCAAGGTTTTTAAACCTCATAGATGCCTTTTTGTGAGAAGAATAAAAGAAATGGATGAAGGATGTTGATAGAATTGCAGGTCACTCTAAACATGTGTTGAAAACAAAGCCACTTTGTATGAGGAGGATGAAAACCAAGTTTGGTATTCATCATACACTATCACATGCAAGACTGCAAGGAGATACAGCTTACATTATCCAACATGCAGCTTTAGTGTGGCATAAAAAAATGAGGTACTTAGCCACTCAATCTTTGTCACCATTTACTCAGCTAGATAAAGAATCTAATAGATACAGAAATAAAATTACAGCGCAATCTGCAATTATATCTACTTGAGAACCACTACTACTCGATAAGAAATATTGATATTTATAACAATATGAAAGAGAGAGGGGAGGGAGGGAACAAGAGAGATAGATACATAGAGAGAGAGAGAGAGAGAGAGAGAGAGAGAGAGAGAGAGAGAGAGAGAGAGAGAGAGGTGGGGAGGGGGTGAACAGGGAGGGGGAGGATCAATGAAAGAGAGAGGGGGGAGGGAAGTATGGTGAGAGCATGTTAAGTACAAACCACCAAACAGTCAAGAAAAATGGAAGGTAGCTTAAGGAAATCATGTAAATGGTCTCTACGAGTTAGAAAAGTGCTGGTATCTACTTTAATGTATATCACATTATGAATGTTATAAGAAATTAATTATACTAATATGTATTTGAATCACATTAATGTATATCATGTTATAAGAAATTAATTACAGTAATGTGTATTTGAATCACCAAAATTATTTGTTTCTACTGGAAAAATTGTTTCCTTATTATTTCATGAACACAATAATATGAACTCTATCCAAAGGCCCAGTGGTAGTGATCAACTGCCAATTCATCCTCTTTCAGTGGCATTATTGGATAAGGTATGGGTGGTTGTGGGGTTAGCAGGCTGTTCTCGAGGCTGTTGTTAATTTTTGTGACGAGAAACCACTACAGAGATGGAATCATGAGGCTGAGTGCACCCTCTTTCAGTTCTTCCACCAAGAAAAAATACTTGTCAGTATTAGGAATTGTACCCAGGTCCTGTGCATGGCAGTCCATTGTGCTGATGGCAGCAATAGAGGTGATCTCATGAATTCACTACATTCTAAATGTGAAGTGAAATATTGTGAAAATGACAAATCAAGATTGTTGAAAGCAGACTTCACTACATGAAACTCAATGAAAAACATCACATTATGTAAGCACATATGCTATGCAAGTCACTTGTTAAACAGAACTGCATCAGTTAGTGATTGATTGAGGTAGAGCAGTAGACACAGAGTACACCTTTCAATATTTGTACTGTTGTTTGAAACCACTATTATTCAGACAGCATATTCAATAAAATATATAGAAATATAAACTGATTGGATAGGATTGAACTTTTATCAAACATATTTTAAACTGCCCTAAAATAAAGGAACTGAATCATAACCAATTACTAAATTGTTATTACATTCAGAGCAAAATATTAATGAAACCATATTACAAGTGGACAGTTACTCAATAAAGAACAAAAAGTGTTCTTGTACACAAATTTGCTTAATACAGCTGAAAGCAATGTTCTGTAAGGTCTGATGGAAAAACCAACTTGCTGAGAAATTTAATAAACTTCT
Source organism: Schistocerca nitens (assembly GCF_023898315.1). Lineage (NCBI taxonomy): Eukaryota > Metazoa > Arthropoda > Insecta > Orthoptera > Acrididae > Schistocerca > Schistocerca nitens. Next base: position 924,413,129 of record NC_064616.1, read on the forward strand.
TGGTTCCATCAGTTTTACACACACACATTTTGGTTTGGTTTCTCACTGTGCTCTACAGGTATGTTAACTATACAAAAGAGAGCTATACACTTCAAGAGACATGTCAGTTGTTTTTATGGAAGACTTTATGTCCTTTCTGTGTACTAAAACAAATAATCATTAATTCAAATATAACAGTATTGTTCCGTCCATACTGAATTATTTTCCAAGGGTATTTCTTCTGTTATTTATGTTTTTTTTACAAGAGGTAGCAATTACTTATACAACCACAGGAAACTTTGTACATCACTCCTCTTTTCATGAAATGAAATGAAAAGTTATCAAATAATTTCTCCTCAGCATGGATGTATTCCCCAAACACAATTTTTTATTGCACATTTGGAGAGGGTACTGATTTTAGCAATTTCCATTTTTTATTTATTTTTTATTTTTTCAAGTGACATGAATACAGATAATGGAGATCAGTAGGAATTATTAAATTCTAATGGTACTAATCTATTCAGATTTAAGTTTCTTATGATTTCATTGTAAATTATCAGGTCTTCATGATAAGGGAATCTCAACAATCATTAAAGCTGCAGTCAGCAACTAAAAATACTGAAGTTCTTATGTCTTTAGAATGGGCTATGTCAGTGACATTGTTGTGGCTCTGGATTAGTTAGATCTTGTGCAATGTAAGTTGACAGGCATAGCTTCCATTTATACAGGTTTCCATAATCCCATTTTCTCCTTATTTTTAGAACTCTTCTCCAGAAAATCCCCACTTGTGAAGATTTGAGTTGCATCTTCCAATGCAAGCTGGAATCTCTTAGGTCTCTTCAGATGTCCCAGTCAGTACCTAAACCAGCAAGATTTAATGCAATACCAGTGTCATCCTAAATTATTGCAGATGCTGACTAGTACAACACACCTGTTGAATAACACAATGACTAGGCAGCTGTTCCATGTCTGAATATGTTTACCTGAGGTGATGCCTCATAGTCTGTGAAAAATACTGTTTCTCAAAGAAACATTTTGCTTGGTGTTCAGGAGCTTGCTAAGGTGAGTGAGTGGGGTTCACCTTATGAGAAAGGATTTTCGTATAGATATCGACCGCATGTACCTGAATGGTGGTAAATCAGACTTACATCCACTCTGTAATAACAATGATACATCAAGTAAGTTCGAAATGCAATTACAATTCAGGATGGACCAAAAGCAACTCTGAAGATGCTACCAATTTGTAAATAATATGGTCGCCAGCCTAATTAGGCATTAACTGCGTTTCTTTCCTGTACAAGTTGGTATATATTCATGCAAAACAACAAGTAGTAACACTGCATAATATAGTAGAATTTTAGTACCAGAAAATCTATTGAACTGATAGTTTCACATTCTGCACTGATATGGAAAAACCATGAATACATAACACTACACTATAATGTATAGTAAAAAACTTTATACTGTCTATTAATTTGATAAAAATTGGGCATAGGTTACCCTAGAAATAGCAATTTCGTGCCACACACAAAATGTCTTTTGATAAAGATAAAACACTGATAAATTTTGACTTTTATATTGACTTTAACTTTTGCTGGTCAAACCAATTTAGAACACTTCAGAATTAAAATGAATTAGGGGGGGGGGCTGTTATGATCGCTGTATTAAAAAAATGATTACTTAATTTATTATGCGTTCAAGATTTCCAGTGTATAAGTTACTACTCTTTTCATTTAATTTACTGCTCATTTAAATACCTTTATATCTGTCTCAAAATAATTAAACTTCATTACTGTATCAATATTAAAGTTATATTTCAACTTCGTTAGACTTTAGTTATTCATTTACTGGTTCATTAACGAAACATTTCTTTAAGCACCATTCTAACATAGCTAGTTCTGCAAATAATTATTATTAATACAAATTTTTATTTTCATTTTGGGACACTCGGATTGCACAACATTTGGAAAGGACCCTGTCTAGGTTAGTTGTGAGGATAATTAAATGATGGGAAAGTTCTGGTAAAATTTAGGTTATTATTGCACAGTTCACTCTCTGATCCATACGAATACAGTACTAAAAGTTTCAACCTGCTAGTATCGATGCGGCGGTTGCCGGGCGGCGAGATGACGAGGCACAGAGCACACATACAACCACAGCTATGGCTCTTGACTTATCAGCACTTTAATTCTTCTTAGCGTCACAATACTTTTCCACTTGCCTATGAAATTTTGCCATGCTGTGTGGGCGTTGGAACGGCATACCCGAGGCTCAGTGAAGCTGAAGCTCTTCCAGGATAGCCTCCTTGCTCCAGAAGATGTTCCTCAACCAGTGCCAAACTCCAACTCCAACTACAACTACTGAGCCCATTGTGCCGTGCAGTGCCCGCGCGCATTTTCCCGCGCTCGCCTGCCATCCACCTTTTACCGCTCCCTGACAGACCGGGTATTCGCCCGAGGTTTTGCATTCTACATATGCTAACACATTGCCTACGTATGGAACAGACGCACATTTACAATTTTAAACATCTTACAACAGTTTCAAACTTCGTTACATTTCAATTCTATTACAATATTACTTGACATTTGACATAAACATTAATATTCACATTGAAACTCATTTACAGTTTTCTTAACACAATTGCATGAAACAAAAAAAAAATTGAAATCAGAACATCAATTACACAAGTTTATCGAAAAATCAGATGGAAAAAATATTATTTATATGTACAATAGTACAGCGTCGTTGTTGTTACAAGCTGCGCCCTGTATGCCAGCTTACAGTCTAGAGTTATGCTTACATATTTAAAGGTGAGATAGTATTCCAGCTCATCTCTCTCCCAATTAATTTTACTCATCTTTGCTGGCTGCTTTCATATGTTACATAAGAAGGTGACATAATGACAGTATTAGATTAGACAATTTTAACATCACCATGGGTCTCTCTCCTTCTTTTGTTTTGTTTAAGTCAGTCTTCTGAGCAGTCTGATGTGGTCTACCATAAATTTGTTTCCTCTGCCAACCTTTTTATTTCAGAGTAGCACTTTTGCCCTACATCCTCAGTTATTTGTTGAACATATGCCCATCTCTATGCTCCCATTAATTTTCTACCGTTTACAGCTCATTCTAGCACCTCTGAAGTTTTTGTGACACAATTGAGAAAACTAAAGACAACATTAGTGAGTGATATCTTTGCATCTACTCATCACAAGAATGGAAATACGTGGGGTCTAGCAATATTCCCACCACATTGCCTGTGCTGTAACCAAGTGCCCAATGAAAAGTCAGAACTGCCAGGCCAACCAAAACGTGCTATATTTCATCCACATGTAGCTTTATGTTATTGATGTTTTTTGGTGCATTTAAGATTTATCATGAACGTGTCACATTTGATATAATTTTTGTAATTAAATGTCAGTTTATCGGTGGTAAAATCCTTCACAAGACCACATGATACATTAGAGGAGTGTTCAAAAGAAAAAGTAACAAACGACACAGTGGGTATACCTGTAATTAAAGTCTTTCTTTGGAAGTAATCACCAGAGGTCTGAGCACAACAATCCCAGTGTTTCACAAGCCAAAGCATTCCCTATTCTCACAATTTCTGTAGCTGTGACAGGAGCTAGTCCTTCACTGTGTTCTTCAGTTCACCATCTGAGTTGAAGCACTTCACTTTGAAATGTTTTTTTAGCGGATGAATCTCATGGATGTCACACAGCAACACTTCCAGGCTGTATGGTGAGTGCTGAAGCTGTTCCCACTTGAACTTTGCCATTACACTTTGTGTGACCTTGGAGAAGTGTGAACACATGTTATGATGGAGCTGAATCACTCCCTCCACTAAAAGCCAAGGTAATTTGCTCTTGATGGACGTGCATAGCCTATGGAGTGTCTCTCACAGTACACATCACTGTTAATGGTTTTTTCTGTGCTCTAGGAATTCAGTGAGTATCAGACTGTGGACGTCGAAAAAGATGATTAGCATCACCTTGTCTGCAGAGGGCACTGTTTTGAATTTTTCAGTGGGAGGTGATGATGCAGTCTTCAATGCATGCTGTCCCACCTTGTCTTTGGCTTGAAGTGATGGCACCAGCTCTCATCACTGGTGATCATCCACTCCAGGAAAGTGGAGTCTTCATGATACCAGAGCAGGTGTTGCAGTACTAACATAATAAGCAGTTCCTTTTGTGGTTTGTTGAGCTTCTCTGGAACCCACTGCATACAGACGCACAGCCCAACCTGTTGTGCACAACTGTCCACACTGTTCAAACACAGGCCCCCACCATCACTGCCAACACTTGCATTGTGACACGTGGGTCAGTTCACACCAGGTCGTCCACCTAGTTGATTGGTTCGGCAGTGATTACCGTGTTTGCCTGATTTGGTCTCGGTTCATACCTCAAATGCTCCCGGTCTTCACAAAAACAGGCACTACATTTACTCACTGACCTACGTTATCCCAAAATGGCATACGCAAATTGCAAACGGTTTGATTGTTGCGCGTTCAGAATCTTTACATTTGAACATTCCAGATAGTAAAATTGGTAACAGTGGCCAATGTGCAGTATGGCCATCTGGTTAGTGACACAGAGTTACGGGATTGAAGGAAATAGGTTCGTGTCCTGCTGCATGCGCATATTTTCCCCCCTTCTTCGCGTTTGTAATACGTTATGTGATTATTGGACCATCACTGACTTTTGTATTCTTCTTTGTCACAAATATTTGGCCATTTTATTCGAATATGTCGTGAATTCCGAGGGTGTGGTTATGGAGGAACCTAAAAGTGCATTTAACGGCAATATTTGGCCAAAATACTGTTGGGAGGGGGGTTGCCGGTGTTGTCCACCGAGGGTGGAAAATATTCCGGTTTGCCAGGCAATATCTATCTCTCCCATTGTCTTTAAATTCTTCCCTCTCGCTCTCACCTTTGGATTCTATTTCTCTCATCAAAGAGTTAAAATTTCATAGACTGGCGAAGACACTAGTTACGTCGCTCCTTGCGGCAACCAACGCCAACTCGGACGCTATGTTTTTCTTAGTCTAAACATTATGAGAAAGTAGTCTGCTGTTTGTGTTCGAAGTGTGAGCTATTCTGTTATAAATGAAATATGTTACACAATTTTTCCCGACGATTTGTGTAACAAAATATAAATTGAATACACCAGTAGTCTCTTCAGCATTCAACTGCACAAATCGAAATGATAAAACAACAAATCCTTCATATTACAAGTATTTTAGTACACCTTAAATACGACATACAATATTAACGTTTGCTGCAGAGTTAGTCAGTGCATTGGAATTGGAATTATGCTTAGATACATGCAGGAAAGTAAGTTGTTTTTCAGTAACTGCAGGGTTCCTTTAAAATGGAAGGAGCTAGCAAAAAAATGGGTTGTAAATATGAAACGATACAAGTGGTTTCTGACTACAACCGGATGCCTCTGATCAACTCCTTTTGAAGCGACATATTCGTATCAATTAAATGACCAGCGATGCCTTTTGTCCAAGGCAATACCATCTAGCTTTTCTTTTCCGATATACACTCCTGGAAATTGAAATAAGAACACTGTGAATTCATTGTCCCAGGAAGGGGAAACTTTATTGACACATTCCTGGGGTCAGATACATCACATGATCACACTGACAACCACAGGCACATAGACACAGGCAACAGAGCATGCACAATGTCGGCACTAGTACAGTGTATATCCACCTTTCGCAGCAATGCAGGCTGCTATTCTCCCATGGAGACGATCGTTGAGATGCTGGATGTAGTCCTGTGGAACGGCTTGCCATGCCATTTCCACCTGGCGCCTCAGTTGGACCAGCGTTCGTGCTGGACGTGCAGACCGCGTGAGACGACGCTTCATCCAGTCCCAAACATGCTCAATGCGGGACAGATCCGGAGATCTTGCTGGCCAGGGTAGTTGACTTACACCTTCTAGAGCACGTTGGGTGGCACGGGATACATGCGGACGTGCATTGTCCTGTTGGAACAGCAAGTTCCCTTGCCGGTCTAGGAATGGTAGAAGGATGGGTTCGATGACGGTTTGGATGTACCGTGCACTATTCAGTGTCCCCTCGACGATCACCAGTGGGGTACGGCCCGTGTAGGAGATCGCTCCCCACACCATGATGCCGGGTGTTGGCCCTGTGTGCCTCGGTCGTATGCAGTCCTGATTGTGGTGCTCACCTGCACGGCGCCAAACACGCATACGACCATCATTGGCACCAAGGCAGAAGCGACTCTCATCGCTGAAGACGACACGTCTCCATTCGTCCCTCCATTCACGCCTGTCGCGACACCACTGGAGGCGGGCTGCACGATGTTGGGGCGTGAGCGGAAGACGGCCTAACGGTGTGCGGGACCGTAGCCCAGCTTCATGGAGACGGTTGCGAATGGTCCTCGCCGATACCCCAGGAGCAACAGTGTCCCTAATTTGCTGGGAAGTGGCGGTGCGGTCCCCTACGGCACTGCGTAGGATCCTACGGTCTTGGCGTGCATCCGTGTGTCGCTGCGGTCCGGTCCCAGGTCGACGGGCACGTGCACCTTCCGCCGACCACTGGCGACAACATCGATGTACTGTGGAGACCTCACGCCCCACGTGTTGAGCAATTCGGCGGTACGTCCACCCGGCCTCCCGCATGCCCACTATACGCCCTCGCTCAAAGTCCGTCAACTGCACATACGGTTCACGTCCACGCTGTCGCGGCATGCTACCAGTGTTAAAGACTGCGATGGAGCTCCGTATGCCACGGCAAACTGGCTGACACTGACGGCGGCGGTGCACAAATGCTGCGCAGCTAGCGCCATTCGACGGCCAACACCGCGGTTCCTGGTGTGTCCGCTGTGCCGTGCGTGTGATCATTGCTTGTACAGCCCTCTCGCAGTGTCCGGAGCAAGTATGGTGGGTCTGACACACCGATATCAATGTGTTCTTTTTTCCATTTCCAGGAGTGTATTTACAAATAAAAGATAGTCTTACGAGCGCTACCCAGAAAACGGGCATCCGGCAATTTGCAAAACAGTGCTATTAATGTGGCATCAGTAGTAAATAGTTACTCGACAATTTAATTTTACTGCATGTTATGATATTAACATCGATAATTTCTTTTTTATGCAGTAAAATTATTATTTTAATCTTATCGTGGACCGTCGTTTTTTTTTTAAATTCCTAGTGCATCTGTTTCTGATGAGCACAGTAATTGTCTCCCAAGTCTAGATATGCTGAAAGCAATGCACACTGAAGCGCCGAAGAAACTGGTATAGGCATGCGTATTCAAATACGGAGATACGTAAACAGGCAGGATACGACGCTGCTGCGGCAACGCCTATACAATGACAGGTTAGCGAGATTCAGGAGAGCGATGGGACACAGCGGCTCCAAGATAGCGATGAAGTGGGGATTTTCCCGTACGACTGTTTCACGAGTGTACAGCGAATATCAGGAATCCGGTAAAACATCAACTCTCCGACATTGCTGCGGCCGGAAGAAAACCCTGCATGAACGGGACCAACGACGACTGAAGAGAATCGTTCAACGTGACAGAAGTGCAACCCTTCCGCAGATTTCAGTGCTGGATTAGGCAGGTGTACCAGTTTCTTTGGCTCTGCACAGAATATGCTACTGAAGAAGCAAGTAACGCAGCTTAGTATGCGACACAAAATAAGAATAGTGCAGTTAGAAATTTCAGTTGCTGGTGTTAAAAAAGAATATGTAATTCAGTTCTTAAATTTAAATAGGGAAAATGTTAAGGATTTGTTAAAGGAGCTTTTGGAACTCCAAACTAGTGGTAAAGTATTACAATATTCTTAGCAAATAAGGAAATTTGCTTTTACCCTACACTTTATTCTGCTACGGCATATAGCTACCTACAATGGTTTGTGAAATTACCTCACTCAACGACACTTCACTGTAGTTTTTGAGAAGGTTGGTTTGTGGGATTAAAGGGACCAGACACTGACAGTTTTTGAGAAGCTCCTTATTTGTAATCACTGACCTTCCTTTTACAACAACTAAATCTGGGGAAGAAACCCACTATGTGAAATTCATAAAACTGCTCTACAACCATTATTTTATTTGCAACATAAATTACGTATGTAACTCTGAATCTTTTCAGCAGAGAATTAAAGTTATCTTACAACTACGTACCAAGTTTATTTTATTTAAAAGTCGGTGAAAACACTGCAAAAATGGAAATAAAAACACTATAAAATTGTAACCCCAATGAAAAAATCGTAAAAATTAAATGTCAGTAATTTAGTTTATTGCCTTGTAAGTCATTGTTATTATTACTGGAATACTTGTTAGTTACATGGAACATAATTTTTGAAAATATTTTCATCCTTAATGGACTGATTTCCGAGTTTGTGACAGTATGCTTAAAATAAAAACAAAAGTACAGAGTTTCTGCGCCCGGCACCGTTTCCCTATTAGCTCATCACAATGCGAATGCACTGCAGTTCGCCCCCATTCAGTTTGATGGTTTCAAAAATGAACCTATCGCTGCACAAGCTCTTCCTTCTGCTGTGGTGAGTTTTAATTACATGACACCTCTTTCTTATTACTTTTATCCAATGTTTTTGCTGTTTATCTGTTTGTCTCTTTTTAGGGTTCCCCTATATTAACTTATAGTTCATGAGAAGCGTTCCTTCCACGTCGTTTTACATGACAACAGGACCCCATACTTAATGCTTTAAGCGTTCTACCAAGTAATTTTTTAAGCTTCTTTAATTTACTCATCTTTTATCGATTTAGATATGATGCGCTAATCGCGTGAAACGCGTCTTTGGAATTCATAAAAATATTAGATAATTGCAACAGAGACTGTTCACTCATTTGAATCATTTACCTACTATTTTTGCATCTGCCATAATGGAATGGAATGGGATATCTCTCTTCTGTAATTGTATTCCCCAGATATTTTTATGCGCTTCAGGCAAGAAAAACTTTGTTCCATAGATCTGTAGTAGAAGAGATCGACAGAATAAGAGAACAATTTATAAATATCCGTAAGAATGTTCTTATTCTCATTAAGCATATCTAATATCTTTCCTGTAAAAATATTTCTGTACTTCTCATCGTTATACAAAATAGTGTTCGTTTCTTAAGCGATGTGTTTTGGAGAATACAGACACGAAGTTTTCAAATACACTAGAAGGAAAACGTGTGGTATTCTTCAAATTTTGTCATGTCGGCAAGGCAAACAAACTAAATTTTTCACAATCGCGATACTGGTGAAGTGCCACTTCATCTACCACCATTGAATAGCCGCCCGTGATATTTAGTTGTCTTGGGATTTTATCTGCATCGAAAAATTTATCCATCTTTAAATTAAAAGTTTCCTTGTTGGTGCTAGCGTACACATAAATCACCGGTGTTTACGGTTTTTTTAAAGAAAAATAAAGCTAGCATGCGTTACTTTAAGTTGGTTACAGGCAATTTTAAGAGTCAGTGACGAAGCACACAGTACCCATGACTACAGAAGAAATGGGGGAAAGATATTCATTTTACTTCAAAGATGGTGGATGTATAGCCACTCCATGAAATTTTAACTCGTCGTCTCTCATCGATAACGCTTCAGTCATGCGTCTGAAGGAAAACAATATCGTTTCTCTTATGTTCGAAAATTTGCGCGCCTGCATATAGTAACATGTTTGGTAGTTCGTTTGTGTGAGTTTGTTATGTACGGCAATGGAAAAGTGGGCAAACGAGAGAACTATGAATTTTATAAACGCGATTCGCCTATGACCAGGACTATGAGACATCGAAAGTAATGTATAAGATCACTGTCTGAATAAACAGTTGGCAAGCTGTTGCCGATAAGCTCGAAATCACGTCTGTTGTAGTATACAAAAAATTCCGAAGTCTTCGAACCAATGACAAATGCAGGTAAAAACGTTGCATAGGAAGAGTGAAAGTGCATGGTCTGCATTTGACTCTATAAGTTTCATCCTCTCCTGATACGCAACTGATAGTGTGAACAGTGGTGTGCACTAGGGAATAAAAATAGAATAAAAATTTTATTTAAAACTGTTGTTTGTAATTCTGCCGAAGTTGCAATGAGAAATCTCCGTTATTTGCGATGACGAGTTTTGAACATAACATCCAATATCAAACAGTCGGCTCCACGGTACGTACTGAAACTGCCTAATGCGGCAGTTTTACTGCATGAACAGCGAAAATATGGTAAAGCTATGAACTTTTTCCTTTTATCACTTGTAAGAGGTGCCAGCGATAAAAATGTTTGCAAAGTCCTCTCCTTCTGAAATACTGGCTGAATGAAGTCTGGGTATTTGCGCGCAATGTGTTACGCTTCTTTCTCACCCTCACCCTCACCCCTACCCCTATGAGAAGTAGGTTGTTCTCATGTTTGTTTAGTTGAAATCGATCCAGTAGGCCTAATTTAGGAGGAGTCGTTGAACATTCATGTTTTTTACGTGTAGAGCTTCTTAAGTTTGTAAGTACAGGGTGTTTCAAAAATGACCGGTATATTTGAAACGGCAATAAAAACTAAACGAGCAGCGATAGAAATACACCGTTTGTTGCAATATGCTTGGGACAACAGTATATTTTCAGGCGGACAAACTTTCGAAATTACAGTAGTTAAAATTTTCAACAACAGATGGCGCTGCAAGTGATGTGAAAGATATAGAAGACAACGCAGTCTGTGGGTGCGCCATTCTGTACGTCGTCTTTCTGCTGTAAGCGTGTGCTGTTCACAACGTGCAAGTGTGCTGTGGACAACATGGTTTATTCCTTAGAACAGAGGATTTTTCTGGTGTTGGAATTCCACCGCCTAGAACACAGTGTTGTTACAACAAGACGAAGTTTTCAACGGAGGTTTAATGTAACCAAAGGACCGAAAAGCGATACAATAAAGGATCTGTTTGCAAAATTTCAACGGACTGGGAACGTGACGGATGAACGTGCTGGAAAGGTAGGGCGACCGCGTACGGCAACCACAGAGGGCAACGCGCAGCTAGTGCAGCAGGTGATCCAACAGCGGCCTCGGGTTTCCGTTCGCCGTGTTGCAGCTGCGGTCCAAATGACGCCAACGTCCACGTATCGTCTCATGCGCCAGAGTTTACACCTCTATCCATACAAAATTCAAACGCGGCAACCCCTCAGCGCCGCTACCATTGCTGCACGAGAGACATTCGCTAACGATATAGTGCACAGGATTGATGACGGCGATATGCATGTGGGCAGCATTTGGTTTACTGACGAAGCTTATTTTTACCTGGACGGCTTCGTCAATAAACAGAACTGGCGCATATGGGGAACCGAAATGCCCCATTTTGCGGTCCCATCGTCCCTGCATCATCAAAAAGTACTGGTCTGGGCCGCCATTTCTTCCAAAGGAATCATTGGCCCATTTTTCAGATCCGAAACGATTACTGCATCACGCTATCTGGACATTCCTCGTGAATTTGTGGCGGTACAAACTGCCTTAGACGACACTGCGAACACCTCGTGGTTTATGCAAGATGGTGCCCGGCCACATCGCACGGCCGACGTCTTTAATTTCCTGAATGAATATTTCGATGATCGTGTGATTGCTTTGAGCTATCCGAAACATACAGGAGGTGGCGTGGATTGGCCTCCCTATTCGCCAGACATGACCCCCTGTGACTTCTTTCTGTGAGGACACTTGAAAGACCAGGTGTACCGCCAGAATCCAGAAACAATTGAACAGCTGAAGCAGTACATCTCATCTGCATGTGAAGCCATTCCGCCAGACACGTTGTCAAAGGTTTCGGGTAATTTCATTCAGAGACTACGCCATATTATTGCTACGCATGGTGGATATGTGGAAAATATCGTAATATAGAGTTTCCCAGACCGCAGCGCCATCTGTTGTTGACAATTGTAACTACTGTAATTTCGAAAGTTTGTCTGCCTGAAAATGTACTGTTGTCCCAAGCATATTGCAACAAACGGTGTATTTCTATCTCTGCTCGTTTAGTTTTTATTGCCGTTTCAAATATACCGGTCATTTTTGAAACACCCTGTATATGGCTTGTCCTTGTTTGTTGATGCACAGGCTGTCATTTACAGGATCCAAATAACATCATAATCATAATAACTACGCAAAAATTTGGGCATCTTATTTTATAAATATTTATAGACAATTTATAAGTACGCTAAATGGGCATCTTAAATGTAAAATACTCTACGCACAATGTTAGGTACATATCACATAACTCCCAAATAGAAAATACGCAATTTATATCTATTTCATTTCCAAATTCCTCTTTACTCTGGGAATTTGTGTGTAAGTATAGCTTTCTACCATACCAGTATCCTGAAATGATATAAAATTTTACTTCGCTTTTGCAAATAGTCAGAAGTTTTGCAGTCTTTATGATGGGTGGAAAACCGTAGTAAAATATACCTCCTACATTTACTGAACACGTGCAGTACTGATACTATAATAATCTCCAGATATGGTGTTATATTAATGAAAATCTCTACTTAATGGAGCTGTGAACTCTTCTATTAAAAAAATTTTTTAGAAACATTTTTAAAAAGTTTTTACAGATAAAGTGTCGTGTGTGATGTAATTTTGTATGAAAATTTCTTTAAAGGATTCGCTGTAAAAATGTTTTCCATGATTATGAAGATCTGGACACTGGCCATATTCTGTTACAGGACGTCATTTTTAACGTTAGTCTTCTAGAGTAAATATCACGTGAACATATTTGTTCTAGTGCAGCCATGTGTAAGGGTGAACTGGTAATATTAGGCCATGGGCTCAGTTTAAGAGCGAATGCAATCGCAGATGGTATAACAATTTTACATTAGTTACATTAACATTGGAACAGTGTTCACCTAGATATCAGGTGATGAGATTTCACATAGGCGCCAAGACATGAGATTTCACCAGACCACGAGCGACGTGTTGTCATGGATAAGCTCATGTAAACATCTTATTTGACAACAAAAGCACAAACATTATCAGCTCTATAGTATATATCTATTGCTTGAACATCTATTGCTTGAACATCTGATGACCACAGATGCTAAGTCCCATAGTGCTCAGAACCATTTGAACCATTTTTTGCAAGCTTCTGTGACTAACCAACACGTCTCGCACATTATGCCCGACTGTATAAGGAAAACCCTACAGTCTTATAACACGGAAAACATTGCATAAGCCGTAATTCAAGGAACGCACATCAGTACAATGACCTATATGGTTCCCTCTGGGCCACAGGGCGCGAATCTACAGCGCACGTCGGCGCTCATGCTTACCCAACTTCATCTCCTTGAAGCAGCACCTCCGGCCTCAGACACGGTCACACTAGAACAGACTACTGCCCCTTTGTCCACTACCCATCCGCGGAGGGCGGTTGGCGCCCGCCCGCGAAAAACGGGCGCGCACCTGAACTGGCCAATCATAGGGCCGGAATTTCACAGGGAGGCGACCTCGCGACGTTAAAGTTGAGAAGAAATATCAGTTACAAGGTTGGTAAGGCAGGTTGGGGAACTGAGAGCGGGAGAAACTTTGGCCACTACTGAACTTCCAAACGCCACCACGTGCTACCCTGGCGATCGGAAAAAGGATAGGAAACGGGGAGCCATCATGGCTGCTAGGAAGACTGCTGCCCTCGCCCATAAATAAAGAAAATTCCTGGCGCCAAGCTCTTCTCACAGATCGGTGTGAGACAAGCTGTAAAAATCGTCAAATAAATCAGGCAACCCATACAAATTATTAATATTACCTGAATTATTAGTTTACCGAATACCAGAATGCTGGGATTAGAAATATGAAATGCGAGCACTGAATGGTGAATGAAGTGCACGTCTTTCACTATATTAGATACTATGTTGGTGAACACTGTCTTCGGTTGGGGAAAATATCGTTTGCCTGCTTTAATAAAGGGCTAATGAGTAATAATTATATCGTCCTTGTTGGAGTCGGTATTTCGAATCGTCACGTAGTTTACAGGTGGATAATTGACACTCAATGCAGGCAGAGTATAATTTATAAGCTTTTCTCAGTCTTGAGTGTCTGGGAGGTTGACATTGCGTGAAAACGCTCCAAAATGATAATTTAGGCATATGTAATTGTAAGGAATAGTAGATCCATGTCTTAATCTAATGTGACATGATGACATCGATTCATACTACCACTGCGCCATCAGATGTACAGGGTTATTACAAATGATTGAAGCGATTTCACAGCTCTACAATAACTATATTTTTTGAGATATTTTCACAATGCTTTGCACACACATACAAAAACTCAAAAAGTTTTTTTAGGCATTCACAAATGTTCGATATGTGCCCCTTTAGTGATTCGGCAGACATCAAGCCGATAATCAAGTTCCTCCCACACTCGGCGCAGCATGTCCCCATCAATGAGTTCGAAAGCATCGTTGATGCGAACTCGCAGTTCTGGCACGTTTCTTGGTAGAGGAGGTTTAAACACCGAATATTTCACATAACACCACAGAAATAAATCGCATGGGGTTAAGTCGGGAGAGCGTGGAGGCCATGACATGAATTGCTGATCATGATCTCCACCACGACCGATCCATCGGTTTTCCAATCTCCTGTTTAAGAAATGCCGAACATCATGATGGAAGTGCGGTGGAGCACCATCCTGTTGAAAGATGAAGTCGGCGCTGTCGGTCTCCAGTTGTGGCATGAGCCAATTTTCCGCGGGCTTCGCGTGAAACTTGCCCGCACGCGTTCAACCGTTTCTTCGCTCACTGCAGGCCGACCCGTTGATTTCCCCTTACAGAGGCATCCAGAAGCTTTAAACTGCGCATACCATCGCCGAATGGAGTTAGCAGTTGGTGGATCTTTGTTGAACTTCGTCCTGAAGTGTCGTTGCACTGTTATGACTGACTGATGTGAGTGCATTTCAAGCACGACATACGCTTTCTCGGCTCCTGTCGCCATTTTGTCTCACTGCGCTCTCGAGCGCTCTGGCAGCAGAAACCTGAAGTGCGGCTTCAGCCGAACAAAACTTTATGAGTTTTTCTACGTATCTTTAGTCTGTCGTGACCATACGTCAATGAATGGAGCTACAGTGAATTTATGAAATCGCTTCAATCATTTGTAATAGCCCTGTATATAGGTATCACTAAGAATGTTACGCTGGGATCTGTCAGTTGCAAATGGTGAAGAAGGTGAACACTTGTAGTCAGAACAATAACACGTATGTACATAGCTGTGATTTTAAAAACGACATGTCGACATCTAGCATACCTCACGGTACCAACATTGATATACTTGTACATTGGATAGCACCACTTACTGTACTGAAGGAGAGGATTGTGTAACGATGTAACCATAGGTATGGTGTTAGTCCATGAAATGCAAATCTTGTGTGTGATTATGCGTGTTGTAATGTAGGTTGCTTTACCGTGTAACGATGTAAACATGGGTATGGTGTTAGTCCATGTATTGCAAATCTCGTATGGAATTACGTGTGCTGTAATGTAGGTTGCATTTTCGATCCCATGATTTGCAGATACGAAGATGGCAACAGGGAACTGCCGAAACAGGTTATATACACGTCACTAAATGATTTTAGCGATCTTGGCAGTTGAAAATTTAATCATTGTTCAGATAGTGTACACATGACACGAAGTACTGACTGAGGCCGTACTCTGTTTGTAGCCAGCGGACGCAGTAGCTTAGTCAATCTGTTACTCACTCGCTTGTGTCACATTTTTGTTAGAAAAGCTATGATTACATGAATTAATAATATGTTTTCGAAATAGCTCACATTATATTTAACTAGGAGAATGGAAGATGCTGTGTTACATAATTCAGCAACTGCAGACCAGGGATACGTTTCTGAATGAAGCGAAAATCGTTGAAAGGTTTCCAAAAGCTGAAACATTAGTTTCACTGTTTTTTCTCGTATATATAAATGACCTTTGATTTAATATATATAACACATAGTTACATCTTTTGCAGATGACAAAACGATTACAGTCAATATAAATAGGCATATAGCAACATAGAAAATTGAAAATAACATGGTTAATAGAAATATTGATTGATTTCCTAATTCTGTCCTCTCTTAATTAAAAATAGAATGACATATTAAATTCTGCAAATCAAAGATTAGAACACAAATTTAGGCCTAAATCATAGGCAAGTGTTGGTATAAAAGACAGAATATTCGGTCATTCTGGGTGATATATTAATAAGCACAGTTTCGAAACTACACATTTTAGAGTTTGTTAAATAACTCAGTTAAGCCATACTTGTAAAAAACCGTAATGACATATGAAATCGTATTCTGTGGTAACTTATTTTTGAGAAAGTTCCTTCACGGCACAAAAATGTACCATAAGAATAATAACTGGTGTTTACGAGCGATCTTTCTGCAAACAACTACTTAAAACGAGACATTCATAAAACTGACCGAAAGTGTCAATGTTCAGTTTATTTGTTATTTATTAGTAGAACCCATGGACAATACATTTCCAGAAGTTCAGTCATGAAATTCCTACTGACGTGCCTGAAAAATAATTAAATATGTGACGCGACACTCCTGCCATGCCAACTTTTTGAAGCAGTACTTCAGTGCTAGCTCGCTGACCAACGATTCCGTGGATTACTTTCAAGTAAACTTGCGCAGGATGCACCTAGATGGCGGTGATATATATTCTTTGATTTTACAGATCATCTATTACTCTGTTCCATATCTTAGAAGCAATAACAAACCAGATGCTTTGTTCACGAAAAAAAAATCCTTTTTTGCCATATTTTCATCTGCTACAGTAGTCAGAATTGCAACTTATGATGCCGTTATTGCATTTAATGATGGGAACGTAGGAAGAATAAAAGTATTAGAGAATGGAGTTGAAGATAGGAAATTTTTCTCAAGACACCTTGAGGTAAATAGATTTACAGTTCCCTTCTGCAGCTGAAAAGTCAATTTCAGACCTGGTAAAGGAATGGAGGCAGAAAACAAGAAACTAGAAGAGAAGCCTTGAAGGGAAAGCGGACTCTGAGTACAAATGTGGAACCTTCTCAAGAGGTGACATCAGAAAAAAACGTTAGATTGAACTTTAAACTGCATTTCCTTGAAAATTGTTTAAGGTTTATGCATTTTTTCTCGCTGTCTATGAAGACTGAAATTATGAAATTTTGTACACTTATTTCTATAAACCCAATAATTGTTGCCTCAAGAGTAAATTTTGAAATTGTTTGTGGAAGCTGAGATATGGCGCAAAGTGCTTGGAAATTTGCATGAATTTTATATTACATATACGGAACTATAATTAAAAAATTATTAAAATTCTCCTACACTGTATATCCAAATGAACCTCATGACAGAAGATTACTATATCCAAAGAGATTATATAGAGAAAATTTTGTTGAAATCTCTTGAAAAGTTTCCGAGAGAAAGGTACATATAATATTTTTGGAAAATAAAATTTTTAAATTCCATAAAAAGTTTATATATATATATATATATATATATATATATATATATATATATATATATATATATATATATATATATGGAACTTAACAGTAAATGTATCAATTTCGTGTAAAGCATGATAAAAATTTTATTGCTGTATCCTCAAAATTGTGTATTTGGTACATCTTTTAAACAGTGTACGTTTTTCATAAAGGATTTAGCTATCGTAAACTACAACACCACAGCACATAATTTTCTCCTAAAATTATTTTTTTAACGACGAAGAAGGAATAATAACGTGCGCAATTACACAATAGAAGGAAAATCGACCTGAAAAGCTCTCCAATAGCACTGAGTGAGATAGTGGTAGGTAATGCTGCTACCATAATATTGAAAACTGTAATTACATAACAGCGCTTAAGATTTTCGAGGGTCCTCTCCGTACTATCGCTTTTCTAGTGTTTTTGCTGCTACATTTGTATCTTAGAATTAATGTCATTCCTAAATGTTATTCCGCAATCAAAACACAGCATCGTTGCATTTGCAAAAAAGTTGATTGTCGTTTTTGTCCAAACGCTAAAATACGTACAGTTGATTAACACCACATTATACGGTGTGTCCCTTCATGCGCAGCAACACTTGTCTTAAACGTTTTTATCGATCTTTAAAGTGTTCGTGTTATTCGAGTGGACTGGTTTACATGTCTCACACTATATGGGAAAAAATTAAGCTTCACAAACAGGAAGGACGTTTGATTTTTAAATTCCCAAGTATAACAGCTGCTGCTAAAAATAAATCCGTACAGACTTTTTCAAAACGAATTTATCTATCTCTTAGGCATTTCACAAGACTGGGAGGAAGTTGAAAAATGTTGCAGTGCAATTCACCCCTCATTGAGCTAACTTAATTTTTAAAGAAGAAGAATGAAAGTTTTTTTGTCGTCTATTTGCGTAATTATGGATACTTTTTATACTTGTTGTGAATTATACACAGGAGATTTCGTAATGGAAAATCTGAAGTTAAAATGTGTAGCTGTTTAATGAGAGAGAGATCTAGTTATGAACGTGATGAGCACCCGAAATCGTTATCTTGACATGCCTTTGCGAAGTAACAGTTTTTTTTCTGAAAGATGAGTTCCAATAGAGCATTATATCATACATCAACATAAGCGAACGAGAATAGGCAGAACGTGTTAACTTAGTCATTTGCTTTTTTTTTTTTCCGCGACTTGCAATTAGTGCAAACGTTCTCGAACTCACTCTGCAATAAACTCGAGAATGTTTTATCGCCGATTTATTACGAAATGTGTACGGGTCTTATACGTTTCTGAAAATGCGGTTTTCAGAAAGGTGGGTGAAGCATCGTTCTCTGCTGAGGACGAGGAGCGAGCCGGCGCAGAGAGAGGCCGCCACAAAAGGCAGAGAAACGCCGAGAACGCAGGCGACATACGAGGCGGAGCGCCAACCTTTTACAGAAATCGGCAGAGCGTAAGGCGCAGATGTGCTGCGCAGGCCCACTAGAACACAGCCGGCTGCTTAACACCGTCAACCAGGCAGCGACGCCGCCCAACGAGTTCCCTCTTCACGTGACGCAAACTTTCTGTTTGCTGTTTTTCGTAATAATTACAGTTTCATTTGCGTGACGGTAATTAGGTCTTGGAAGGAGCAGAAGCTCCGCGTAGGTTATTATAAGTCTTCGCCGTTGGTGGAAAAGGCAATTAGAATTAATAGCCTCGTCTGAAGAATTCAGTCTCCCGAGAAATGAACTCGATAATGTAGAGAGAAAGAAGACGTGAGACGTGTTACGGCTTATTATTACACTTTACAGAATTCTAAAAGTAAGTACTGAAAGCGCAATATCTAAGCAGTTTCTAAATAAATGGGTTTTAAAAATGAGAGTAGCAAGAGCGAAGCAGAAATGACATATCGACAAACAAATAATTACTCCACTATTCTGCTTATTTCGTATGCACAGTAAGGTGTGAACGGGCACTTTGTTTTTATCAAAAGACATATAGATCGCAATGAAACTTCGTATTGCAGGAAAGAATGCGCCGGTGCCGCTAAGCGACGAAGTGAATATTGAAATAAACCAGTCAAAGTGAAGAGATAATCAGTAAATTACTGTTTGGTATCAAGTCGAAGGAATGTCTGGAGTCACTACGTTAGTGTATTCTCGTTCAGCCAAGATCACTACCATTTTTAGCTACAGAAGGTAACACTGTCACGTTATTTGTCAACAAATATACAAAAAAGCCGCAAATGAACTATAACAAAAAGTTAACTTGATAATCGCACAATCCAAGTTGCAGCGCAGTTCCGTAGCAACTTTCATGCCCGGTCCTTGAATGCTTTCCCCCCTCTTCTTCTGACGTACTCATTGCTGCCTATCACTTTGATTTCTGCTTTCTTTATGTTTCTAATTTTTTTTAAAACCTGTTTTCTGTTACTTGTTCTCCAAATTCAGGTCATAGCGATTCTTTCTTTCTCATTATCGTAAACTCTTTCCATGCGAGAGTTGCACTTATCCTAGCTATCATCGTGAGATTTTAAAAGTTCCAAGTGTTTTTGAAAGCTGGATATGCTAGTCTTCGAGGTCTCGAGTTAGTATCATAGCCTCGTGAAGAGAAGGTCGCGGGATCGAATCCCTCCTAGTGGGCGGATGGGGATTCTGAATTTGTCTTTGCTATGTGTGTGGTCGATAGTTGCGTGATGTACTTGCAAGTACGACTGTAAGAGAAAATCCTTTGAATACCACAAACCAGTGAAAAAATGGTTCAAATGGCTCTGAGCACTATGGGACTTATCATCTTAGGTCATCAGTCCCCTAGAACTTAGAACTAGTTAAACCTAACTAACCTAAGGACATCACACACATCCATGCCCGAGGCAGGATTCGAACCTGCGACCGTAGCAGTCGCGCGGTTCCGGACTGCGCGCCTAGAACCGCGAGACTACCGCGGCCGGCGCAAACAAGTGACAACCAGAATTAACAGGTCGTTAATACAACCAGTTTCATGATGTAAACAGAATGAACGTATCCAGTCAACAACCCTTAAAACTTCAGAGAAAATTATACGAATTTCGGCTTAAGCAAATCAAATAAACTATGGAAGAACACTGGTAACCCTGATACGAGGGCAGTTCAATAAGTAATGCAACACATTTTTTTTCTCGGCCAATTTTGGTTGAAAAAACCGGAAATTTCTTGTGGAATATTTTCAAACATTCCCGCTTCGTCTCGTATAGTTTCATTGACTTCCGACAGGTGGCAGCGTTGTACCGAGCTGTTAAAATGGCGTCTGTAACGGATGTGCGTTGCAAACAACGGGCAGTGATAGAGTTTCTTTTGGCGGAAAACCAGGGCATCTCAGATATTCATAGGCGCTTGCAGAATGTCTACGGTGATCTGGCAGTGGACAAAAGCACGGTGAGTCGTTGGGCAAAGCGTGTGTCATCATCGCCGCAAGGTCAAGCAAGACTGTCTGATCTCCCGCGTGCGGGCTGGCCGTGCGCAGCTGTGACTCCTGCAATGGCGGAGCGTGCGAACACACTCGTTCGAGATGATCGACGGATCACCATCAAACAACTCAGTGCTCAACTTGACATCTCTGTTGGTAGTGCTGTCACAATTGTTCACCAGTTGGGATATTCAAAGGTTTGTTCCCGCTGGGTCCCTCGTTGTCTAACCGAACACCATAAAGAGCAAAGGAGAACCATCTGTGCGGAATTGCTTGCTCGTCATGTGGCTGAGGGTGACAATTTCTTGTCAAAGATTGTTACAGGCGATGAAACATGGGTTCATCACTGCGAACCTGAAACAAAACGGCAATCAATGCAGTGGCGCCACACCCACTCCCCTACCAAGAAAAAGTTTAAAGCCATACCCTCAGCCGGTAAAGTCATGGTTACAGTCTTCTGGGACGCTGAAGGGGTTATTCTGTTCGATGTCCTTCCCCATGGTCAAACGATCAACTCTGAAGTGTATTGTGCTACTCTTCAGAAATTGAAGAAACGACTTCAGCGTGTTCGTAGGCACAAAAATCTGAACGAACTTCTCCTTCTTCATGACAACGCAAGACCTCACACAAGTCTTCGCACCCGAGAGGAGCTCACAAAACTTCAGTGGACTGTTCTTCCTCATTCACCCTACAGCCCCGATCTCGCACCGTCGGATTTCCATATGTTTGGCCCAATGAAGGACGCAATCCGTGGGAGGCACTACGCGGATGATGAAGAAGTTATTGATGCAGTACGACGTTGGCTCCGACATCGACCAGTGGAATGGTACCGTGCAGGCATACAGGCCCTCATTTCAAGGTGGCGTAAGGCCGTAGCATTGAATGGAGATTACGTTGAAAAATAGTGTTGTGTAGCTAAAAGATTGGGGAATAACCTGGTGTATTTCAATGCTGAATAAAACAACCCCTGTTTCAGAAAAAAAATGTGTTGCATTATTTATTGAACTGCCCTCGTACAAATCGAGATGAACATTAATTATGGAAATGCAACGTAACTGCACATGGCGTTTATATTACAAAGAGAAGACAAGTGGACACAGCCCCAAGATTTTAAACAAGCTGATGGAACTGAAACTCGGACTGCTGGGGTCTGTAAGCTTCAAAGGTGGTATCCGAGTGTCTCAACTGTGTGACAAATTATGACGGTACTCTGCTGGAAAATCAGTAACGTTGGTAGCGCCCTGGAGCAACACGCTCAGCGATCTTGTTCTATTAAGGAAAACGAAGATATAAAAGGCAGCACCCCCATTCGCTTCGATCATTAGTAGAGTCATGAAATTCTCCATTGTTTCAGAAGAGGAATTTTTTTGTGGGTCCGTAACTGATAGAGTATTAATCTGGAAACAGTAGTTATTTTATTCAGTTTTTTATCATTTCTTTCTTTGCGCTAGTTTCCGCGTAACATTCTCATTCTCGAGTGAAGTTTGTAGTAACCAGCCAAGTTGCCTTCGTGAAACCTGGCATGTCACTGGCCACTGTAGCCAGTTAGCCGATATGGACCTCGTGTACGAGTTCAGCGGATGCGATACGAGAGCGCACAACGATCGACGGTAAGCCGTTCCCACAGACACGGCACCACCATCATAATAATTCCGCTCCCGTTTATAGGCTTACAAGAAGCAGGGTCGTTCATGTTACTTGGTGATTGCACACTATAGCTCTAGATACACATTAATTATAGAACTGCATGATAAATGCAAATGGTGTCTTCATTACAAAGAGCGACACAAGGCTTTTTCGTTGTTGTGACGATATGTTCACAAAAGCAAAACTAACTGGGATAATAAACCGAATAAATCGTAACTACATTATTGCTCTGTAACGAGCCTTCCGAGACCACGAGTTCTTTACACCGTAATACTCAGAAAATGTTCTCGAACACCCTCCGAAATTTTAACGGAGATCGGGTTCACCCTCTATAGCCGTTGTGTTCCCCCACACGTTAAGAGCTTCTTGCCACACGTTGATGTAGCGTACGGGACGTCTGATAGATCGGCTGTACGTGAGCCGCGTGCCCAAGGGATGGTAAGTGGTAAACCGTGTCCCACTGTAGTAGTTCTCCATACTTACCGTAACGGTCCCTACATGAACAAATGGTTCAAATGGCTCTGAGCACTATGGGACTCAACTGCTGTGGTCATAAGTCCCCTAGAACTTAGAACTACTTAAACCTAACTAACCTAAGGACATCACACACATCCATGCCCGAGGCAGGATTCGAACCTGCGACCGTAGCAGTCGCACGGTTCCGGACTGCGCGCCTAGAACCGCAAGACCACCGCGGCCGGCCCCTACATGAACAGTTTTTCATAATGATCGTTGTTGCATTTACATAAAGCGGATGTAGAAACTGAAAAGTGACGCTCATTCTGTGGCGGTGGATACGGAACACTCTCCCGGACAGTAGATAACAGTGTACACGCGGAGTCTCTGAAGCCATAACGAGCTGCAGAAAAGCGGAGAGAAACCTTACGAAGACTGGAGTGGGAGGCTGAAGCACGCAAGGCTGCAGCGAGCGGTCGGGACCATTCCGTGGCCTGCGGGAACATTACGAGAAACTGTGGCAATCGGGTTTAAGTGGCCGGCACTAGCGTGGCGGTGCACCTCGGGGGAGCGGGTTCGGTGATGGACGTGATGGAGCGGGCCGCCGACGAGCCGCCTTTGTCTCGGCCGCCTTGCGAGCGCCGGGACTGCGTTCTGCACATCACACGACGCTGCGCTTTCTACAACATGGACCAACTACGATTACTGTTTCGTAAGTCGTTCATCTAAGAACCACAATAAGCTTAAAACATATATATAGTTTTTTTAGTTTTTTGTTTCTGCGTTTGAGCATGATATCAGTGCAGCAGACGTACAAGTTCAGAAAACATTAAAATTACAAAAAAGGTCCATCAGATGCATAGGAAATCTTACACCACGGGAGGCTACAAAATAAATCTAAACGTCTCAAAATATTAACGGTACGTGGGTTATATATATGTTATGTATGATAATAATTTAGGTTCAAATGGCTCTGAGCACTATGGGACTCAACTGCTGGTGTCATCAGTCCCCTAGAACTTAGAACTGCTCAAACCTAACTAACCTAAGGACATCGTTCACACCCATGCCCGAGGCAGGATTCGAACCTGCGACCGTAGCAGCAGCGCAGCTCCGGACTGGAGCGCCTAGAACCGCACGGCCACCGCGGCCGGCAATAATTTAGGTATATGTAATTATAATGAATAGTAGATCCATGCCTTAATCTAATGTGAGATGATAATACCGATCGTACTACCACTGGGTCATGTGATATACTTATGTATCACTAAGAATATTATGCAGGTATCTGTCAGTTGTAAAGTGGTAATGTAGTCGGTGCAATAGCATGTGTGGTAGCTGTTATTTTGAAACTAACATGCCGACTTCTAGCGTAACTCAGGTTACCAACATGGATATACACTACTGGCCATTAAAATTGCTACACCACGAAGATGACGTGCTACAGACGCGTAATTTAATCGACAGGACGAAGATGCTGTGATATGCAAATGATTAGCTTTTCAGGGCATTCACACAAGGTTGGCGCCGGTGGCGACACCTACAACGTGCTGACATGAGGAAAGTTTCCAACCGATTTCTCATACACAAACAGCAGTTTACCGACGTTGCCTGGTCAAACGTTGTTATGATGCCTCATGTAAGGAGGAGAAATGCGTACCATCACGTTTCCGACTTTGATAAAGGTCGGATTGTAGCCTATCGCGATTGCGAATTATCGTATCGCGACATTACTGCTCGCGTTGGTCGACATCCAATGACTGTTAGCAGAATATGGAATCGGTGGGTTCAGGAGGGTAATACGGAACGCCGTGCTGGATCCCAACGGCCTCGTGTCACTAGCAGTCGAGATGACAGGCATCTTATCCGCATGGCTGTAACGGATCGTGCAGCAACGTCTCGATCCCTGAGTCAACAGATGGGGACGTTTGCAAGACGACAACCATCTGCACGAACAGTTCGACGACGTTTGCAGCAGCATGGACTATCAGCCCGGAGACCGTGGCTGCGGTTACCCTTGACGCTGCATCACAGACAGGAGCGCCTGCCATGGTGTGCTCAACGACGAACCTGGGAGCACGGATGGCAAAACGTCATTTTTTCGGATGAATCCAGGTTTTGTTTACAGCATCATGATGCTCGCATCCGTGTTCGGCGACATCGCGGTGAACGCACATTGGAAGCGTGTATTCGTCATCACAATACTGGCGTATCACCCGGTGTAATGGTATGGGGTGCCATTGGTTACACATCTCGGTCACCTCTTGTTCGCATTGACGGCACTTTGAACAGTGTACGTTACATTTCAGATGTGTTACGACCCGTGGCTCTACCCTTCATTCGATCCCTGCGAAATCCTACATTTCCGCAGGATAATGCACGACCGCATGTTGCAGGTCCTGTACGGGCCTTTCTGGATACAGAAAATGTTCGACTGCTGCGCTGTCCAGCACATGCTCCAGATCTTTCACCAATTGAAAACGTGTGGTCAATGGTGGCCGAGCAACTTGCTTGTCACAATACGCCAGTCACTACTCTTGATGAACTGTGGTATCGTGTTGAAGCTGCATGGGCAGCTGTACCTGTACACGCCATCCAAGCTCTGTTTGACTCAATGCCTAGGCTTATCAAGGCCGTTATTACGGCCAGAGATGATTGTTCTGGGTACTGATTTCCCAGGATCTATGCACCCAAACTGCGTGGAAATGTAATGACATGTCAGTTCTAGTATAATATATTTGTCCAATGAATACCCGTTAATCATCTGCATTTCTTCTTGGTGTAGCAATTTTAATGACCAGTAGTGTACATTAGATAGCACGACTTAGTATAATGAAGGAGAGGATTGTGTAATGATGTAAACATAGGTATGGTGTTATTCTATGTAATGCAAATCTTGGATATAATTGTGTGTGCTGTAATGTTAGTTGCTAGCATTTTCTGTCCCATGTTTTGCAGATCCGAAGGTGGCAGCAGAACTGCCGAAATCGGTTATCTATAAGAGCATATGATTTTAGCGTAGTTGAAAATTTATTCACAGTTCGTGATACTACATACTGCCCCAACGCTGACGATGTCAGATGTGTACAAGTGTACACTGTCTGATCAAAAGTATCCCGAGACCCGTGCGTAACGTGGCATTGAGGACTAGACGTCTAGAGATGCAGACCCGCCAGTATAGGAGGAGGCGGGGAGCGTTGCGTTGTCATTTGACAAGCAGTAACACCAGAATGGGTCGATCAGGAGAGCTCAATGACTTAGAACGTTGACTAGTGATTGGATGTCACCTGTGTAACAAATCCATCAGGCACATTTCAACCTTTCTACAGCTGCCCAAGTCGACTGTAGTCGATGTGATTGTGAAGTGGAAATGCGAAGGAACTACCGCAGCTAAGCCAAACCAGGCCGACCTTATGTACTGACGAACAGGAAACCTCGAGCATTGAGGAGGATGGTTGTAAAAAGCCGCAAGAAATCAGTGGAATAAATCATTTGTGAGTTCCAAAGTGCTGCAGATAGTCCAGCTAACACAATAAATGTGCGTAAACAGTTACATAGAATGGGGTACAGTAGGTGAGCAGCTCCTCGTAAGCCACAAATTTCTGAAGTCAGTGGAAACCGACTTAAAGAACGACGCCACTGACTGGAAACGAGTGATTTGGAGTGATCAATAGTCACGCTGTACCCTGCGGCAGTCCGATGGAAGTGTTTGAGTTTAGCGAATGCCTGGGAAACGTGACCCGCCATCAGTTGGGAAGTACGGAGGAGGTGGTGTTGCGGTACGAGAGTGTTTTTCATGGTTAGACTGTGATCCCTTTATTGCGCTTAAAGAAAACACTTAACACGGAAGGATATGAATTCATTTTACAGCATTATGTTCCGCGTACGGCAGAGGTACATTTCGGAGACGATGATTCTGTCAGCACGACTATGCAGCAAGTGATGGATTGGTATCTGTGAAGCAGTGGTTTGTGGACAGTAACATTCCTGAAATTGAATGACTTGCCTAGAGTCCCGACCTGAACCCAATGGAATACCTTTAGGATGAGTCGACTTCACTCCAGAGCGCAGTGTCCAATATCTCTTCTCTGATTTCCGCTGTAGACGAAAAATTGCCTGCCATTCCTCCACAGACATTCAGCAGAGTTTAAGGCGTCGTAAAGGCGAAGGGTGGTCATATCCCATATTAATGTCCACAACCAGTGATACTTGTACGTTTCAAGTATGATTGAAATTACTCAACTGACACTAGCCTGCAACACATGCGTTAGAATGGGAATGGCATGCTAACGTGTATTTTATCTCATCGCTTCTGCACTTTGCCCTGTACTGAACTTTTCTGACTGCGAGAAAGTAAACTGCCAATAACTTTAAACCAGACCGAAACAACACGAATTTATGAATTTAAGTAATACATAAACTGAATCTGATTCAACACTATTGATTTGAAATTGGTCCTGTTAATAAAACAAAACTTGTTCGATTTGAAAATTAATGGTCTTTGTGTTTAATGAATGCTATCCTTGAAATAATAAAATTTCTTACCTCTATCTGCACAATGGTAAGGCTCTTCGCACTGTTCTTTGTTAGTACTTTAAATTGTATATTTAGCCTACAGCTATTGTGCAAAACTGTTGCTTAGCGTACACTTTAATTAAATCGAGTATGACTGAGACAATAATTTCTTGAGCAAAATAGTTAATCAAAAACTACATGGATCTTGGAACTCGTGGTAAGTAACAATATGGCACTAACTTTAAAACTTCTATTTTGACTCTTTGAAAATTAATAATGCTCACAATGAACACACAATAAACTGATTATACATTAACAATTAGCTTTACAAAGTCATTGACTGTGAGTGCTATATATTGTCTCAATCATCGCTTATGAATGCGCGCATTTCATTGGTAACAAAACAACTATCTTTACCTTAATTATTTCCAGTATGGTTTCTTAAAACTAAAAAAATCATTACTGCCCGTAGCGAGTAACTATATATCCAGCACACATCAGATAAAGCACGCCATTACACTTGAGAATTCTCCATACATCTCTCTATCTAAAGTTACTCTAACACATTACGCACAACACCTTGAATCAACGATCGCTGTTGAGCAGCGACAGTACTACACAATCGATACTACATTTGACCATCACTGGTTCAATATAAAATTTCCTTACAAAATTTTACCTGGTGATATATCTTTCTGTAGGTGTCTGGATACTTTTAATCGGATAATGTATAAATGTGTGATTGCATCTGCAGTAAGGAGCTCTTCTTGATAAGGGAAAGGAGAACTAGAGAAATAAAGGCACAAAGCGTAGTAAATATCATAATACTCTCGATCAACAGTATCGTGTGCGTCTTACACGCTAACCATTATTAGAGGTGTCAGATGATATTACTGCATGAGGCGCTGTGGGGAGATATGGGATTTATCAAGGACACAATCATACCGTCTGGTGATTCGTAAACCTACTGCACGTTCTTTCCTCCTCTTGCTTGCGGAATTCCGGTGACGAAAAATTTATGCACCAGTTTTCCCCGCCAGAAGAAGGTATTCATGTGCTTAGGCACACACTCACAGAGTGCCGTTCTTATGTTTACTTTTAGGCGACGGAACATATGAAATCTAGGCTATACTGTACAAAGTATTGAAATTTTAAAAAAATAGATAATTTTAGATAATTAGTACCACATTTTATAACCCGCGAGGTGCATCAGATACTCGAATTTATGTTCTATTGGATAATTTATTCATATGAAATAGCAGAAATAGAAAATGCTTATGCTAATAAATAAAACTGTCACTGACATTTAGTCACTCTGTTTCCTAGCGTGTATACCAACGCACGGAGTCTAGTGTGTTTTCTGACTTGGAGATGGGGGCCCGCCCAACATTTTGCCTGGACGAGCGTGGAAAGCTGATCGAAAACCAGACTAATAGTCGATAAACCGCAGCACGTAGTAGATCCCGTTCTGCCTCACTGCCATGTGTCGAAACATAGCGCACCCGGCTTTAAGATTTACGAGCAGGTTTATTGCTGTAATTAGCAAAAACAACATTTATAATCAAACAATATTTTGTGCTACATTTCTTTCTGGAGCATCCGTCAAGCCTTATACCAATAAACTTAGCCATTTCCGATACGACATTACCCTTGCATAACAAACTAACATCTGCGTTACTTCTGCATTCAGTTTATCAAGTCATACAGAATTATTGGATTCTTCCTTTATTGCGTAGCCAACATTGCAGTCTTGTGTAATACAGAGTATTCGGAAATTCTCGTTACAGACTTCTAGGACTTGTAGAGGGGAGTGAGCACATAATATTTTGAATAGGAACCCAATCCCGGAAGCGTACCGTTTCCAGTCTATGACGGTTACGATTCAGATGTTTAACTCATCCATTTCTCTTTGAGGAACTGAATTAGTAGCGACGCAGTACAGTTATTAAGTAACAATTCGAAAGGAAACATAACGAAACATCCATTTATCATTTAAGCACATTTGTTTGTACTAACACTTAAACATTACGTGTTTACTTTATTCCAAAACAGAAAAGAACCCAGCATACTGTACGCACAGAACAGTACTGATGCATTACAACAGCGGGTCGATGTGGCTACCACTAACTTTGTTACAGACATTGTACCTACGAAGCATGTTCTGGTACACACTTTCTATCCCACCTGTTGTCTCTTGAATTTCTAGTGCAGCGGCCAGAACTCGTGCCAGCAGATCTTTCTCTGTCCGTAAACGAGTCTCGTAAATTAAATTTTGCATACGACCCCGCAAGAAGTAGTACATAGGAGTTAAGTCCGGCGATGACGTCGGCCACGCGGCTGGACCAACACGGCTTACCCATGTTTCACCATATGGTCTGTTGAGATGTCTCCGAGCCGCTCGTGAAAAATGATGTGGTAAAGCATCGTGCTGAAACCACATTTCCTGGCGGACATTCAGTGGCACAGCTTCCAAGAACGGGTCCAATACGTTTTGTAGGAAGACTAAGTATGCAAGACCAGTTAGCTTGAGTGGAAGCAGAAGTGAAGGCGTTACACATCTGAAGTGAAACTATCCTAGAACGGAAATGGTACGTTCCTGGACATGGGTTCCTGTTCAAAATATTATGCACTCACTCCCCTCTACAAGTCCTGGAAGTTTGTAGCGAGAATTTCCGAACACACTGTATACCTAATTAATGTCGGCAATCTTGTCCTTAGAAGTAGGTCTAAAAAATTCTATTTCCAATTTTTTGTCACGAACTGAAATACCATGATTACTACAAAATATTAGTGTACAATATTCATTGTGACATTGGTGAGCAGATCCTATGAATTTTTTATATGTGATTCTTGAGTTTCTCCCGGCGTATTTGATAATCAAAATATCCACGGGCACAATATTTCGGCGATCATACATGTCGCCATCATCAGGTGAACTGACGGACTGAGCTCCTGTGAACGTGCCGGCACGGAGATCCGTACGCTATGGCTGCTCAGAGGGAACTGGGTTCGGTCGCGGCGGCGGCAGATTTAAATGCCCTCCGCCCGCGGCGCGATCCCTCCGCCGTACGCGCCCCGCGCCACGGTCGCGCGGTGGAACAGATAGCGACAGAGTCTGAGATGACGTCGGTGTGATGGCTCTGTCCACCGTGGTCGTCACAACTATACGTTTGCTCGATTTACTCTTGATTAACCCAGTCGCTGGTTCCCATGCCTTGCTAAGATTATAGCCACAGTCACGGTTTATGAGGTTGTCATTGGTGCGAATTTCGATGGCCTCTCTAACAACGCTGTCCCAGTATCTCGACGTCTGTACCAGAATCCTCGTGCGGTCATACTCCATAGCGTGATTTTCCGACAAACAATGTTCAGCGACCGCCGACTTGCTCGGATACATCAGTCGAGTGTGCCTCTGGTGTTCACGGCATCGATCCTCGACGGTACGCATCGTCTGACCAATATACGACTTGCCACATTGACACGGAATCTGGTACACGCCGGCCTTCCTCAAACCGAGGTCATCTTTGGCACTCCCCACCAGTGCACGGGTTTTATTCGGAGGGCAAAACACAGTTCCGACCCGGTGTTTCTTCAGAATGCGGGCGATTTTCCCCGAGAGTGCGCCTGTGTATGGAATAAATGCAGTGCCTACCTCCTCCCTCGTGACTTCATCCATCTCAACAGGTTGTGCTGCAGTGGTTGGGCGGAGAGCACGTTGAATCTGCCACTCTGAGTACCCATTTTTTTGAAATACAGTTCTCAGATGTTCCAATTCCTCTCTGACGCAGAGAGTCTACCCCAGGAATTGGAACATCTGAGAACTGTATTTCGAAAAAATGGGTACTCAGAGTGGCAGATTCAACGTGCTCTCCGCCCAACCACTGCAGCACAACCTGTTGAGATGGATGAAGTCACGAGGGAGGAGGTAGGCACTGCATTTATTCCATACACAGGCGCACTCTCGGGGAAAATCGCCCGCATTCTGAAGAAACAGCGGGTCGGAACTGTGTTTTGTCCTCCGAATAAAACCCGTGCACTGGTGGGGAGCGCCAAAGATGACCTCGGTTTGAGAAAGGTCGGCGTGGACCAGATTCCGTGTCAATGTGGCAAGTCGTATATTGGTCAGACGATGCGTACCGTCGAGGATCGATGCCGTGAACACCAGAGGCACACTTTACTGATGTATCCGAGCAAGTCGGCGGTCGCTGAACATTGTTTGTCGGAAAATCACGCTATGGAGTATGACCGCACGAGGATTCTGGTACAGACGTTGAGATACTGGGACAGCGTTGTTAGAGAGGCCATCGAAATTCGCACCAATGACGACCTAATAAACCGCGACTGTGGCTATAATCTTAGCAAGGCTTGGGAACCAGCGATTGGGTTAATCAAGAGTAAATCAAGCAAACGTATAGTTGTGACGACCACGGCGGACAGAGCCATCACACCGACGTCATCTCAGACTCTGTCGCTATCTGTTCCACCGCGCGACCGTGGCGCGGGGCGCGGACGGCGGAGGGATCGCGCCGCGGGCGGAGGGCATTTAAATCGGCCGCCGCCGCGACCGAACCCAGTTTCCTCTGAGCATCCATAGCGTACGGATCTCCGTGCCGGCACGTTCAGAGGAGCTCAGTCCGTCAGTTCACCTGATGATGGCGACATGTATGATCGCCGAAATATTGTGCCCGTTGGTCACTATAGACCGGCAGCACACCCGTGGATATTTTGATTAATTTTTTATATGATTTTATTACGTCTTCACCTGACATTTTATGTACAATTGTACATCTTCGGCCCTAGGCCATTTTCAAGTGTCTAGAACGTAAATATTATACACGGAAAAGCCAAAGAAACTGTTAGATCTGCCTAATATCGTGTAGGGCCTCCGCGAGCACGCAGAAGTGCCGCAACACGAGGTGGCATGGACTAGACTAATGTCTGAAGTAGTGCTGGAGGGAACTGACATCATGAATCCTGCGGGGTTGTCAATAAATCCGTAAGAGTACGAGGGGGTGGAGATCTCTTCTGAACAGCACGTTGCACAGTATCCCGTACATGCTCAATGATGTTCATGTCTGCGGAGTTTGTTGGCCAGCGGAAGTGTTTAAATTCTGAAGAGCGTTCCTGGAATCACTCTGCAGCAATTCTGGACGTGTGGGTGTCGCTTTGTGTTGCTGGAATTGCCTAAGTCTTTCGGAATGCACAATGGACATGAATGGATGCAGATATTCAGACAGAACGCTTACGTACGTGTCACTTGTCAGAGTCGTATCTAGACGTATCTGGGGTTCCATATCACTCCAGCTGCACACGCCCCACACTATTACAGAGCCTCCCTCAGCTTGAACAGTTCCCTGTTGACATGCAGAGTCCATGGATTCATGAGGTTGTCTCCATACCCGTGCAAGTCGATCCGTTGGATACAATTTGAAACGAGACTCGTCCGACCAGGAAACGTGTTTCTAGTCACTAACTGTCCAATGTCGGTGTTGACGGGCCCAAGCGAGGCGTAAAGCTTTGCGTCGTGCAGTCATCAAAGGTACACGAGTGGGCCGTCGGTTCCGAAAGCCCATATCGCTGATGTTACGTTGAGTGGTTCGCACGCTGACACTTGTTGACATCCCAGCACTGAAATATGTGGCAATTTGCGGATGGGTTGCACTTCTGTCAAGATGAACGATTTTCTTCAGTCGTCGTTGGTCCCGTTCTTGCAGGATCTTTTTCCGGTCGCAGCAATGTCGGAGATTTGATGTTTCACCAGATTCCTGATATTCACGGTACGCTTGTGTAATGGTCGTACTTGAAAATCCCCACTTCATCGCTATCTCGGAGATGCTGTGTCTCATCGCTCTTGCGCCGACTATAGCATCACGTTCATACTCACTTAAATCTTGATAACCTGCCATTGTAGCAGCAGTAACCGATCTAACAACTGCGCGAGACACTAGTTACCTTATATAGGCGTTGCCCACCGTAGCACCGTACCCCTGTATTTGAATATGCATGCTTATACCAGTTTCTTTGG
Organism: Schistocerca nitens; assembly: GCF_023898315.1. Taxonomy (NCBI): domain Eukaryota; kingdom Metazoa; phylum Arthropoda; class Insecta; order Orthoptera; family Acrididae; genus Schistocerca; species Schistocerca nitens. Next base: position 924,446,613 of record NC_064616.1, read on the forward strand.
CGCTTCAATGTACATCGAATGCATTAGTGTCACTTATGAATTAAATATACGATATGCCAAGATATGCAGGAAGGAATGTAACTTACTTTACAGAGAATTTGTTAATGGTATTACGACGTGTACCGGGTGGTTGTAATTAAAGGCCGTCCGAAGTGGCCGTGCGGTTAAAGGCGCTGCAGTCTGGAACCGCGAGACCGCTACGGTCGCAGGTTCGAATCCTGCCTCGGGCATGGATGTTTGTGATGTCCTTAGGTTAGTTAGGTTTAACTAGTTCTAAGTTCTAGGGGACTAATGACCTCAGCAGTTGAGTCCCATAGTGCTCAGAGCCATTTGAACCATTTTTTTGTAATTAAAGTGCAGGTACTCATGCAGGTCCAGTTTGGGCTGTAATTATTGTACGGCAGCGAAACTTGGTAAATATGCTAATGCGTTAATGCGGAAGCCATTTATGCTGGAAAAAGTTAGATCCAGTTTTGACCACAAGCTGCAAATCAGACGCTGTATACGGTTTGTATGGCGGTATGACAGCCACCGTTTCATAGCGTGAGTGAACTGTATGGCTATCGAGAAGAGAGGCTGTTAGTGAAACTGTTTCATAAGAACGGCAACAATTACAGTGCTGCATCGGGAGAGTATCTACGGCTGAAAAGTCTAATGAGAGACCCGATGGCATTAAATGGTTTAAAGGAGATGATAATGAAATTCTAAAAGATGGGTGAGCGTGGTGTAGCAGCTGGAAGAGGAAGGCGTCCTATCCCGGTGCAAGATACTGACAAGGTTGCTGTTGCTATCACAGTCTATGCAGCACGTGCCCCAGGTTGTGCTAGTGCTCGTGCAGTGTCACGAGAATTGTCCACTCCATGATCAACAGTACAGAAAGTTTTGCGCTCTACCCGTACAAGATCCAGTCGGTACAGCAACTGAAATCTCATGATCGGCAGCAACGTTTTGAATTTGCTCTTCAGTTTCTGGCACGGATGGAAGTTGATGACATGTGGCTGGACAATATTCTGCTGTGTTGGCAGAAGAGCCAACACCGTGTTGCTAGAGGAGGCCGAAATGCACGCGTTTAATTAGACGCAGACTGGCGTGAGGTCTGGAACAGGTCAGAGCAATAAGACTAGCAAAACAGGAGGTAACTGGTAGAATACTTAACTTTAATCCACAATTGGTAAACATCTCTCTTGACTGTACATAATTTCCATCTAAATATAAACTGGTAATGGCGCCTTGCTAGGTCGTAGCAAATGACGTAACTGAAGGCTATGCTAACTATCGTCTCGGCAAATGAGAGCGTAATTGTCAGTGTAGCATCGCTAGCAAAGTCGGCTGTACAACTGGGGCGAGTGCCAGGACGTCTCTCTAGACCTGCCGTGTGGTGGCGCTCGGTCTGCAATCACTGACAGTGGCGACACGCGGGTCCGACGTATATTAGCGGACCGCGGCCGATTTAAAGGCTACCACCTAGCAAGTGTGGTGTCGGGCGGTGACACCACATATTCTATGGAGTGGTGAGGCACACTTGATGCTACAGGGTGTAGAGAATACACAGAAGTGGCGAGTATGGGGTACTGTTAAACCACGTGCTGTGCACGAAGAGCCATTGCACTCGCCGTATGGGACTGTGTGGTGTGGATTCACAAAGCACCTTTATTCTCGGCCTGTTCTTCTTTGAAGAGAATACACTCACAGCTTCTGTCAGGTGTACCATGTCTGCACGTTATCGAGACCTGCTTGTACAGCATGTGATTCCTGCTTTGGAAGAACGCAGCTGTGTGCAAACCACTGCTTTCATGCAAGAGGGACAACACGTCATGTCGCTCGCCGCGTGAGAGATCTGCTTAATACAAACTTCCACCGAACATTCTGTCTACATAGACTTTCCAGCTACGGGGTCTGCAAGAGCAGCTGATCTAAATCAATGTGATTTTTGTCTCTAAGGATATCTAAATGAACGCGATTACAAGGGACACGTTCGGTCTCTATGTGATCTGAAGGCCAGTATACAGGTACACATTCCTCAGATTCCGCCGAAACTGCTCACGTTGTGTCTTTCTCACTTGTTCTCTGCCCACGTCCCGTTCCTAATCTATTACATACGGAAACATTTCTATACGTCTTTCCTGGATTCACAGGACCAGGCTTGCACCTGGTCGCCAAAATTGGGATTAATTTTTGTCCAGCGTAAACTGGTTCCCCATTAACGCATTAGCATATCTACCACATTTCGCTACCATACAATAATTACAGCTCACATCAGACCTCTGCGAGTAACTGCACTTTAATTATAACCACCCGGTACGTCTTTACTCCCATGACTGCATATAAAAGTCGTAAAATAATGTGGAAATAGTTCTCCGTTATTTTAGAAACACCTTACTTCCCAGCAGGTGTTGCATAGTTCTTACTTATGAGGTCGGTGTTTTTAAGAGTTTTTCAATAACTACTAAAAAGTAACGTACTCCTAAAATAACGAAAAACTGTTTGCGGATATTTATTTTACGACAATTATATGCAGTCATAGGAGCAAAGACGAACAAGGCGTAATACACCATTAACGAACCCTCTACAAAGTAATTCATAAATCTCCCAGTATGTGTAACATATAACTTGCTCCTATGTTAAATCCGTAAGTGATATTAACGCATCCAGTGTATAATGTTTCCGTTTTAGGTACCTGAAGATGGCCTAAGGCCGAAATAGTACAATCGTACATCAAATAAAGAAAATGTCGCTGAAGGCATCACAAAATCAGTTTAAATTATTTTTGTTTTCAGTACAAAGTAGGCAATGTACACATGGATCAGATTTATTTTTGTCTTATAGCTTTACTACAAACTTAGCCATGCCATCGACTGAGGGGAGGGGCGGCAGAGGGTAGGAGACACATTCCCCTCCCCTAGCACCGGCCACTGACCCCACCCCCGACGTCAACCTCTGCGGCAGCCCCTGGCAATCAGCATTGGTGTCCAAGCTGCTTACGGGGATCGCGGCCAACATGCTCAATTGGCGGTGCCAGAGGATAGCTTGTCTGATTAAATAGGACCACACAGCCACGGGCAGGATGATTTCTACCTCATCCAATTAATTGCATAGATGCGTGGCGTCCGAAAGAACAGACACCATGCGTTCATATAATTGATTCGCCTGGGTGGGCAATGGATCCATCTTCTTCAGTGCGTATGAATAAATACGCCCGGCTTCCAGTGGGAATCTGAGATCAGAGAGGAAACTAACAGGCATTTCGGGTAGGTGGCGCTCGGCGGGAATGTGGGTCGGACATGGGGTGTGCCGAGATACTCCACGCAGTTGCGATAAAACTCTGTCTCAGATGGCGCAATGGTAAACGCACCTGCCTATTAAGCAGGAGATCCTGGGTACGAATCCCGGTCCGGCACACGTTTTCTCTCGTCGCCGGATTCTGCATAGTGTCCCGATGCAGCCGCCGTCGGTAATCCATTTCCTTTCTTTTCTGGGCCCCCTATACCTTCAGTTTACATATAATCTTCAAATTAACGTATCTGGGACTAACCACGATTTTACACTAACCCATAACGAACTAAAAATACTAAACGAGGTAATACGAGCACTGCATCCCTCGATTTTACTTCACTACCACAAATCCTCTCTTATGCTAATATTGTTTGGATTTCCATTCCCCCAAAATTCTATCACTCTCTCGAAATGTCGAACGACTTTCACCCCTCTGCACTTTCCAAATCCTTCTAAACTTACCCAGTGGAATTCTGTAACAGTTTAATTTCCTCCATTTTTCTCTCGCATGTTGAACGCAGTCAGATTTCTTACACATGCCGAACACTTCACACCAATAACCCACTCATTTCTTCAATGATCACCATTTCTTGTACTCTGCCTTGCTTGAATCAACACGTTCTCCCAACTTTACTCCTTCACGCTCTACCCTTCCTAATCAATTGTGGCCATGTTGTCTAAGTTTAGGAACCGTGACTATGTAGAACACTTATTTTTATTTTTCTGCTACATCTTACGTTTATTTACATTGTCTATCTCGCCATATTGCAACACATTTCAAACATATTTTTCTCACCATCAGACGTTTATGCATGCAGACAAATGTTACCTAAAGATAAAATATCCTAATGTAAATTAGCATAGAATTAATTTGTTCATTATTTTGCTGCTGGAGTGACAACTGGAGTATTTCAAGGAAGGGGATTGGGGAAGTGAATGGCCAGACATCGATGTACAGTGGTGTATTCTGCTGATGTGGAACTGTTCCTCGTTGTTTGTTGTTATGCAGATGGTCTTGCACCAGCTGTTTAGGTGCAATAATCTTCTGATACATTTTGTGTATACCAGTTGTTCACTTACGATTTTGGCGTCCCAAAGCTGCATTCACATCGTTGGTGCACTGGTGCAGCTGTTGTAAACATTACACTGGAGCACTACTTAATCTACCACTTATTTGGACGTATTGAATGTAGTATGTCCAGATCAGTGTCAGACATAATTCACTGAATACGTCCAAATCAATGTCACATTAAGCAGTGCAATACTGTTATGTTAAACAACAGCTTCGCCAGTGTACAAAAGACGCGAATGAAGTCTTGGACGCAACGATAGTAAGTGAACAACGTCAAAGGTGCCTGTTTGTTGGTTCTTTCATTTGCTCAGCACATATTTTCCTTTCACAAGATCCGTAATATTTATTTTACAACTATCTTCAAGATATTAACTTAATCATCTTTCATGTGTATCGCTTCAGATATTTTTGTAAATTCTTTGATCAACCACTGTATCGGAAATATTGTCTTTGTTAAGCGGTTGGCCATCAGTCAGTGGGTAGTAGAGAAAGTCATGTGCTTGCTCGTTCGAGAGGATGTCGACCATCCGAATCCAAATTCGAGTGCTAGTGCTACTTGCGTCAAAACAGGCACGGGAGCTATATCTGAAGGAGCATGCCGTTTTAATGATATTACCGTACTTTTGTTTTACAGAAAGACATGGTTTGAAATAGTTGGTACAATATGCCTGATTATGGGTGAGATCATTCCTATTTGTTTACTACGCTGAATTCTACTGTAGAATTCGAGGTGATCTAGATCGTTGTTTTGTATCATTCCGCTTATCGGTATGCAGAGATGTGGGTCTTCAGAGGTTGTGAATTGTTAAGTACTGGAGATTGGTTACTGCATCAGTTCTAAGCCCATTTAATTCAATTTGTATTCAGTTCTTCCATGTTAAACTTTAAGAGGCGTACAAGCGCTGATTTTGTAGATGGTATTGTATTACATATATGACGAGAGACGCTTGGTTCTGTAAATAGTACTATGAACAGAATTCTTGCCATGAAATTGTAATCCGTGTTCTTGTTTATAAGTAACAGAGCAACTGTTTATTAAAAACTGTGTTGCATAGTGTTTTAACAGATAGATCGTTCTCCCATTCATGCTTTGCTTGAAAGAGAGCGTCGCCATCTTGGTGCTGTGAGGTCAAACTAATAGTAGCTGAGGTGAATGTCATACTGATTCCAACGAGAGTGGTTGAAGCTTTGCAAACCAACGCACACCTTCAATTTCGGTCGACCCTGTCAGGATAAAAATTTGGATCTTTCTCATTAAGCTACCGGCCACAAATTCATTTTTGAAATATTTTCAAAGTAGAGTTGTCTACCGTAATTTTAGCCTATCTTACAGTACTTCTTCTTCTTGTGGATTCAGATCACTATGTATACATAGATACTTTATGTAATTGCAATATATACACTTTTCTTCGTGGTTTGGACTTATGGGATGCAATTTGGTTGACACAGTGATAACAGTTCAGTGATGATACATTGGGCTTACGATTTCGATATAATGGTGAAAGAAATTCATTAGCATTTAATTTCTAATGAGGAACAACGGTCATGTGAATACAGTGGGAAATGTTGTCAGGATTTTTCTTTTGATATTAAAAAAACAGTGAAAAGTTATACTTTATCTGTGGAATAGGTAGATATACAGTTTCTGATGCATAGGAGGACGTTATTTAAGCTTTGTAGGTTGCCCCCTATGAACCATGGACATTGCCGTTGGTGGGGAGGATTGCGTGCCTCAGCGATACAGATAACCGTACCGTAGGTACAACCACAATGGAGGGGTATCTGTTGAGAGGCCAGACAAACGTGTTGTTCCTGAAGAGGAGCAGCAGCCCTTTCAGTAGTTGCAGGGGCAACAGTCTGGATGATTGACTGATCTGGCCTTGTAACACTAACCAATGATGATGGCGTCCTCTTGGGTAAAATACGAGGTGTGGCTAGAAAAAAACCGGACTAGTACTGGTGAAACAATAAAACGAATGCAATAAGGCTGAAAGTCGCGTGACCTGTCACGTGACTCTCGCTCCGCCTACTGCTCGAGTTTCATCTGCCTCCTGCACTCAGTCTGCCCGTGGCGTCTGTTTTAAGTAGTTGACGTTTTGTCTGTGCGTCGGAAAATGTTGAGTGTACAGAAAGAACAGCGTGTTAACATCAAATTTTGTTTCAAACTAGGAAAATCTGCAAGTGAAACGTTTGTAATGTTACAACAAGTGTACGGCGATGATTGTTTATCGCGAATACAAGTGTTTGAGTGGTTTAAACGATTTAAAGATGGCCGCGAAGACACCAGTGATGACACTCGCACTGGCAGACCATTGTCAGCAAAAACTGATGCAAACATTGAAAAAAATCGGTACACTTGTTCGACAAGATCGCCGTTTAACAATCAGAGCAGTGTCTGAGTTAACAGGAGTTGACAAGGAAAGTGTCGAACAAGTTTACCGATTTTTTCAATGTTTGCATCATATTTTGCTGACAATGGTCTGCCAGTGCGAGTGTCATCACTGGTGTCTTCGCGGCCATCTTTAAATCGTTTAAACCACTCAAACACTTGTGTTCGCGATAAACAATCATCGCCGTACACTTGTTGTAACATTACAAACGTTTCACTTGTAGATTTTCCTAGTCTGAAACAAAATTTGATGTTAACACGCTGTTCTTTCTGTACACTCAACATTTTCCGACACACAGACAAAACGTCAACTACTTAAAACAGACGCCACGGGCAGACTGAGTGCAGGAGGCAGATGAAACTCGAGCAGTAGGCGGAGCGAGAGTCACGTGACAGGCCACGCGACTTTCAGCCTTATTGCATTCGTTTTATTGTTTCACCAGTACTAGTCCGGTTTTTTTCTAGCCACACCTCGTATTCTGGAGGTAAAGTAGTTCCCCATTTGGATCTCCGGGCGGGAACTAGCCAGAAGGACGTCGTTATCAGGAGAAAGAAAACTGGTGTTCTACGGATCGGAGCGTGGAATGTCAGATCCCTTAATCGGGCAGGTAGGTTAGAAAATTTAAAAAGTGAAATGTATTGGTTAAAGTTAAATATGGTGGTATACTATCTTCCAATACTCTCTTCCAAATTCTGAAGGTGGCAGAGATCAAATACAGGGAGCGAAAGACTATTTAGAAGTTTTTCAGAAACCAGATGGCAGTTATTAGAGTCGAGGGGCACGAAAGGGAAGCAGTGGTTGGGAAGAGTAGGATACAGGGTTGTAGCCTATCCCACATGTTACTTAATCTGTATATTGAGCAAGCAATCAACGAAACAAAAGAAAAATTTGTTGCCGATGACATTGTAATTCTGTCACAGACAGTAAAGGATCTGGAAGAACAGTTGAACGGAATGGACAGTGTCTTGAAAGGGCGATATAAGATGAACGTCAACAAAAGCAAAACGAGGATGATGGAATGTAGTCGAATTAAATCAGGTGATGCTGAGGGAACTGGATTATGAAATGAGACCCTATAAGTAGTAGATGAGTTTTGCTATTTGGGGAGCAAAATAACTGATGATGGTCGAAGAAGAGAGGATATAAAACGTAGACTAGCAATGGCAAGGAAAAGCGTTTCTGAAGGAGAGAAATTTGTTAGCATCGCGTACAGATTTAAGTGTCAGGAAGTCTTTTCTGAATGTATTTGTATGAAGTTCAGCCATGTATGGAAGTGAAACATGGAGGATAAATAGTTTAGACAAGAAGAGAATAGAAGCTTTTGAAATGTGGTGGTACAGAAGAATGCTGAAGTTAGGTGGGTTGATTACGTAACTAATGAGGAGGTACTGAATACAATTGGGGAGAAGAAGAATTTGTGGCGGGGAGGGTCAGGGATTTTCTCTGCCTCGTGATGACTGGGTGTTGTGTGCTGTCCTTAGGTTAGTTAGGTTTAGATAGTTCTAAGTTCTAGGGGACTGATGACCATAGCTGTTAAGTCCCATAGTGCTCAGAGCCATTTTTGAATTTGTGGCGCAACTTGACTATAAGAAGGGATCGGTTGTTAGGACACGTTCTGAAGCATCAAGGGATCACTAATTTAGTATTGGAGGGAAGCTTGGAGGGTAAAAATCGTAGAGGGAGACCAAGGGATGAATACACCAAGCAGATTCAGAAGGATGTAGGTTGCAGTAGTTACTCGGAGATGAAGAAGCTTGCACAGGATAGAGTAGCATGGAGAGCTGCATCAAACAGTCTCCGGACTGAAGGCCACAACAACAACAACAACAACAGAAGTGAGTTAACAATTTTTCTAAAATTCTAAGTATGAAATTTGCCATCACATCCTGTAGCGTTTCAACGGATATGGATTCAGATGCCACAAACAGGGCCAATTCAAGCTCTTCCGGCTTCGTGGGTAGTTCCAGTAAACGGCGTCTTTCAATGTGCCCCTCAAAAAGTAATCACAAGGTGTTAGGTCGGGTCAATATGGGAGGCATTCCATCCCTGCGCTCGTGAATTTGAAATAGTGCATCGGAATAACTCTATTCCCCAAGAGTTCATAAAGAAAGCGACACACCTGTTCCGTCCTATGTGGTTTGGCCCCATCTTGCATAAACCACTCGCGGCCAGGTCGGTTCTCCAACGATAACTGTGTGGCGATAAAGTGTTACACTATTGCAACGTAACGTTCACTAGTGCTCGTTTCTCGCATGAAAAAAGGGCCAATAATGCCGCTGCCAGGCAGAACAGTAGCTTTGGGAGAATGCAATGGTTTCGCTTCACACAAGTGAGAATTTTCGGAACCAAAAAATTCCGAATTTTGTTTACTCACGTCTCCAATAGGTGGAAGTGAGCTTCGTCTCTGAACCAGATGCAGCCGACATCAAATCCTTCATTATCAGTCATTGTGAGGACCTGGTTCGCATTTGGATTTCGAATGGGAACATGTTTAGGCTCTGTCTCAGTATTTTCTGCGTGCTGGAATACTTCAAAGCAGTTTGTGTTGCAATTCTTCCGAGAGATTTCCTTGGATTTTGTCGAATAATTCCTGAAACCGTGGCGATATTTTCAGGAGTAACTAGTTTGACGAAGGCCAACTTAACCCCGCTTGATCATCAGCCACGCTGCCTCTCCGCGGGAATCTGGCGAAGAGCTTGCGAATGGTTTTCGCGTCGGGGCTTTTGGATCATAATGAAAACTGCGCTTGTTGCCGTAGGACTGTGTGCTATCTTGTGTCATTCCAGTACCAGAAAAACACGTTGTTTAATGGAGTATATGATTTCAACCTTTCTTTCGGTACACGAACCTCCTTTAAGGTTTCAAGGGTGGAACTGATCACTCTGAGCTGCTGCGCACCATTTATAGGCACTATGTATTGAGATTGCAGCGTCATCTGTTAGCAGCTTTTGACTTCTGTATAAAATTCTGATAGATTTGGCAATAAACATACCGTTTGTTGCACTCATGTATCGATCTTAGTTCTCCAGGTATTTGTTTTTGGAATCTGTATCGCTGGACACCCTGTGTAATGTGACGCTGAATGTATTGGAGGATTATTGAAAGTATTCATGTTCTTGTGGGTGTTTGGACAGTGTTTTTGACAAGGATTTTGCAAGGGATTTTTGAATATTTCAACTGCACATTAATATTTTAAATAATTTTCAGCTTTTCTTGAGATGTGATTTTTTTCTCTCGTAATTACATTTTTGGATGGTCACTATTTTTAGTGAGTGGAGAGTTTGAAAGTTTGGATATTTGTGGTAAGGTCTTATTGGACCAAACTGCTGAGGTCATCGGTCCCTAAGACTACACACTACTTAACCTAACAAACTAACTAACCTAAAGACAACACACACACCCATGCCTGAGGGAGGACTCGAACCTCCGACCTCTGACGGGGAGATCCACACGGACCGTGACAAGGCGCCTCAGATCGCGCGGCTACCCCGCTCGGCGGAAATTTTGAGCAATGATCTTTTTGGTCTTGACAATGAAATGTTTTGTAAGTGATTGCTAGAGTGTTTTTCTCCATAATTTTTCATTTTAAAACAGTTTTGGACTTGCACAGCCGGCCGCGGTGGCCAAGCGGTTCTAGGCACTTCAATCCGGAACCACGCGGCTGCTACGCTCGCGGGTCGAATCCTGCTTCGGGCATAGGTGTGTGTGATGTCCTTAGGTTAGTTAGGTTTAAGTAGTTCTAAGTTTAGGAGACTGATGACCTCAGCTGTTAAGACCCATAGTGCTCAGAGCCATTTGAAACATTTTTTGTTTTTGGACTTGCAGGAGTTTTGGTCTCCTTGGTGTCCAGGGAGGTCTGTTCAGATTGTTGTTCACTTCCTGGGTGAGCTACTATTCAATGCATGACGGAAAAAAAAACTACAGTTACACCAGATGAGCACGTTTTGAGAAGAAGGATACTTATATGAATTAATAAAAAAATAAATTAATACATATAATAAAAGATACTTTCAGCCTTTATTATTAAAAACATACAATTGTAAATCTGAAAAACATCAGAATATAAGTCTTTTAAGATAAAGCATGTTAAAAGTATTTTGCATTGCAATTTTTATAATTAACACAGGCCCATTTTCCGACGACGTCATCTGGCGCAAAACTTTTTTAAAAATCTTCTAGCTTTTCTGTTTTATCGTCTAATTTTAGCATTTTATGTGACAAACATGCAATGTAATTTTGAAACTTATCAGAAATAAAGCTAAACCATGTTAACAATTTTAAAGTTCCGGACTGTACAGTTTTTATAATGACGACACACCCATTTTTCTCATCATGACGTCATTTGATGTGAAGCTTTTCAAATCCACTTGACTTCAATTATCATTTAATGTTGGTTTCTGCAGCATACCGTAACTTGTAAATTATTTCTGAATTTGTAATGTGCAATATCTCTAATCTCCTATCATGAAAACAAAAATGTCTCTGCACCAGTCATATTATGTATTAGGATTTTTTTTTAAATTTCAGATACACTTGACAATGGCCTAATATAAAGGCCGAAACCGGTACCGTGAATTTAATAAAGTTCTAAAGCTGAAGTAGCTAATTCATTAACTGAAAACAGTTGGGGTATCAGTAGCATCGTCCAGACATAGAGAAACCAATAATGATAGACTGTTGCTTTTGATTGTTATGTTGTGGCTACACTTTAAAACATTGTTAAACGTTATTAAAGAACAAAATAAAAATTCAGTTGTAAAGAGGTTAAGGAATAATCCAGGGTTCAAGACACAGTTCCAATTAGGCAGCTTTATGTTACGTTTACGGAAAAAATGGTTCAAATAGCTCTGAGCACTATGGGACTTAACTTCGGGGGTCATAACTACTTAAACCTAACTAACCTAAGGACATCACACACATCCATGCCCGAGGCAGGATTCGAACCTGCGACCGTTACGGTCGCGCTGTTCCAGACTGTAGCGCCTAGAACCGCTCGGCCACTCCGCCTGGCGTTTACGGAAAGAAGTGGAAATAACTCGGGAAGGTTTATGTGTATACCTGACGAATTTGTCAATAAAATAATCTGGCAGGCAAATTTTGAGTTATGCACAGGCGAAGAGGAAGGAGAGTGATGTGAATTCCTTTCCTACAGGTGGCGTTACTACCGAGAACATTGACTGATTACGGTTATTCTGGTGTCTGCCACTGGTAGCTGAGTGGTCAGCGCGACGGAATGTTATACCTAAAGGCACGGGTTCGATCCCGGCTGAGTCGGAGATTTTCGCCGCTCAAGGTCTGGGTGTTGTGTTGTCCTTTTGTCATCCTTTCATCCCCATCGTTTCGCAAGTCGCCGAAGTGGTGTCAACTCGGAAGACTTGCACCAGGCGGACGGTAATTCTGGTGATACTGCATCTCTGAGTGACTGGTACAATGCTAGATGAATGTTCTCACTCCACCTTCATGCTTTTTAAGGGTGGGCGTCCACTGGGTTTTCTCTGGAGCTAGTGATACTGAACGGTACGAACATGGAAGACTCGAGGGAAGGACGAGGTTGGAATTAAAAGATAGTGGAAGTGGTATGGCCAGTGATATAGCAGATACGACGTTCCAACTCTCAGCTGCTATTACTGCAAACAATCATAACAAACCTGACACAACCTTCGTTGCATTTGCTAGAATCGACGGCTCAGAGCGACAAGACCTGTGTCGACTGCAGCCTGGTGACAGCAAAAACCCACCGATCGTGGAGTGATGGGCTGATTCTCGAAATGAAGGTCTGTGGCTATATTCACGTCTTCCACGTCTCCCAAACAAGTGTCTTCGTCTCTGTCTTACGATGAAATGCCCAAATTTCCTTTTTAGATACTCTCTCTGCTCCAGAGTTTCCCACAAAAGTCTGTTCCTACACCAACAGTAGAGCATGGCCAGTGATTACTCAATGAAATTTTAGGAGACGGTGGTCCAACACCCCACCTAGCAGATATTTTAAGAACCCAATTGAGGTATCTTACTGCATATAAAATTCTGAGAAACAGAGTTCGAAATTCCCACCTAGCAGGTATTTTGCAAGTCACCGAATGAGGGCCCTTCTCACACTCCGAGGGAGAGAATTTATATTCCACATAGTCTGACGTCCAGATAACGTCATACGTCCCCCACAACAGAAGGAAAAAATCAATAATAACTGCCGCATAACTTTGCCACGTGAAACCAGCTAGGTGACTATCTTTCGCTTAGTACGCCTTCCACCAGTTTTCTGGCCGGCGAAAAACGCATCACCAGGTTGTTCTCTGAGAAGAGATACGGGCTTGTAAAAATAATTTATTTTGAATTTACCCGGCACTCTACATTCTTCCACAAACCGAGTTTTTGAATGAGCTCCCGACCGCACAAGGCGACAAAGACCCATTATCAACACCTCACTGATTTTGAACGAAGCCGTCTACTAGGACTACGAGAAGTTAGATGTTCGTTCTGCGATGTTGCAGAAAGGCTTGGCACGAATGTAGGCGCTGTATATGAATGCTGGCAGCGGTGGTGACGAGAATGTGCGGTCGCAAGAAGACCAGTCTCTGAACGGCCACGTGGCACTACCGAGAGGGAAGACCATTGTGTTTGGCATATTGGTCTGACGCATCGTAACTGCATCTGCAGCAGCAATTTGAGCAACAATAGACACCACAGTGACATAATAAACTGTTACAAACCACTGTTCTGAGGATAGCTCCGAACCAGACATCCTGTAACGTGCATTCCACTGATCTCAAAACATCGCCATTGGCGACTTCAGTGGTGACAAGTGAGAGGTCATTGGAGGACAGGGTGGAGGTCTGTTTTGCGTTATGATGAAAGTTCGTTCGGCCTCGGTGCCAATGATGGTCGTGTGTTGGTTATAAGGAGGTCAGTTGAGGACCTGCAACCAACCTGTTTGCTTGCTAGACACCCTGGACCTGCACCTGGTTTCGGTCTGCGGTGCGATTTCATATGACAACAGGAGCAATCTGGTGGTTTTCCCATGCATCATGACTGCAAATGTGTACTTTAGCCTTGTGATACAACATCTTGTGCTGCCATGCATTCTAGGGAGTGTTTTCCAACAGGATAACACTAGCTCACATACCGCTGTTGTAACCCAACGTGCTCTACAGAGAGTCTACACGTTGCCTTGGCCTGTTAGATCACTAGATCTGTCTCCAGTCGAGCACATATGGGACATCAACGGACGATGGTTCTAGCGTCATCCACAAACAGCATTAACTATCCCTGTGTTGACCACCAAGTGCAACAGGCGGTTACACCATTATAAATGTCCCAACATTTCACATTTGCGATGACACATGTCGCGCTTGCATTAACCTGCAATGTTGCAATGTTAATAACGTAAATACACTCCTGGAAATTGAAATAAGAACACCGTGAATTCATTGTCCCAGGAAGGGGAAACTTTATTGACACATTCCTGGGGTCAGATACATCACATGATCACACTGACAGAACCACAGGCACATAGACACAGGCAACAGAGCATGCACAATGTCGGCACTAGTACAGTGTATATCCACCTTTCGCAGCAATGCAGGCTGCTATTCTCCCATGGAGACGATCGTAGAGATGCTGGATGTAGTCCTGTGGAACGGCTTGCCATGCCATTTCCACCTGGCGCCTCAGTTGGACCAGCGTTCGTGCTGGACGTGCAGACCGCGTGAGACGACGCTTCATTCAGTCCCAAACATGCTCAATGGGGGACAGATCCGCAGATCTTGCTGGCCAGGGTAGTTGACTTACACCTTCTAGAGCACGTTGGGTGGCACGGGATACATGCGGACGTGCATTGTCCTGTTGGAACAGCAAGTTCCCTTGCCGGTCTAGGAATGGTAGAACGATGGGTTCGATGACGGTTTGGATGTACCGTGCACTATTCAGTGTCCCCTCGACGATCACCAGTGGTGTACGGCCAGTGTAGGAGATCGCTCCCCACACCATGATGCCGGGTGTTGGCCCTGTGTGCCTCGGTCGTATGCAGTCCTGATTGTGGCGCTCACCTGCACGGCGCCAAACACGCATACGACCATCATTGGCACCAAGGCAGAAGCGACTCTCATCGCTGAAGACGACACGTCTCCATTCGTCCCTCCATTCACGCCTGTCGCGACACCACTGGAGGCGGGCTGCACGATGTTGGGGCGTGAGCGGAAGACGGCCTAACGGTGTGCGGGACCGTAGCCCAGCTTCATGGAGACGGTTGCGAATGGTCCTCGCCGATACCCCAGGAGCAATAGTGTCCCTAATTTGCTGGGAAGTGGCGGTGCGGTCCCGTACGGCACTGCGTAGGATCCTACGGTCTTGGCGTGCATCCGTGCGTCGCTGCGGTCCGGTCCCAGGTCGACGGGCACGTGCACCTTCCGCCGACCACTGGCGACAACATCGATGTACTGTGGAGACCTCACGCCCCACGTGTTGAGCAA
Organism: Schistocerca nitens; assembly: GCF_023898315.1. Taxonomy (NCBI): domain Eukaryota; kingdom Metazoa; phylum Arthropoda; class Insecta; order Orthoptera; family Acrididae; genus Schistocerca; species Schistocerca nitens. The sequence continues at coordinate 924,461,813 of NC_064616.1, forward strand.
TTCGGCGGTACGTCCACCCGGCCTCCCGCATGCCCACTATACGCCCTCGCTCAAAGTCCGTCAACTGCACATACGGTTCACGTCCACGCTGTCGCGGCATGCTACCAGTGTTAAAGACTGCGATGGAGCTCCGTATGCCACGGCAAACTGGCTGACACTGACGGCGGCGGTGCACAAATGCTGCGCAGCTAGCGCCATTCGACGGCCAACACCGCGGTTCCTGGTGTGTCCGCTGTGCCGTGCGTGTGATCATTGCTTGTACAGCCCTCTCGCAGTGTCCGGAGCAAGTATGGTGGGTCTGACACACCGGTGTCAATGTGTTCTTTTTTCCATTTCCAGGAGTGTATGTTACCCAAAAAACAGTATCCCCAAAATTTCGTTACTCTACATTAATTATTCTTTGGTGTTGCGATTCCGTCAGTGTATATTGATCGACAAAAATGCACACTATGGATCGAAATCAACCCACAAATTTGGAAGACTCACCGTTAAGCCGTTCTTCTGTAAGAAAAGGTTGTAACACAGAAATAGTAGAAAATAAAGAATGATAGATCGTACAGTCCTTGGAGGGAGGTATTCAGTGAAACATACGAAGTGGAAAACAAGAGAGAATATTATTTTCCATGAAAAATATCGGATACGGCAGCAAACGTGACGGCACGACAATTCTTAAGACGTGAGCATCGTTGAATGCGTGCTACCGGCAGCTCGTGGCGCAAGCCATGTAATCGCGTTTATTGAGCTAAATAACCACGAGCATACTGTCGCGAAGCGACCCAGTTTCTACTGATCTGAATTTACACAAGACTGCTTGCACGGTGCTTCAAGCTATTTCTTGTCAAATGAATATGGCGGCAACCTCAGCCCTAATGTCTGTAACGAAGTGACACCTAACATCTGCAACGGAAGGGAGCCGGCGACCTACTACCCGCGCTTTTTATGCACTTTAACACAACAAAGCAATGCGCCTGCTCTGAGAGAATGAAGCCAACTTTACTAGGGCTGGCTGTGGAGACGGTTTCTACGACTTCTCGCCGGCGAGGAAGCCGGATCTTGTGGCGTTAAGGTTGAGTAACCTGTCGTGGCGTCAAGACAACGATCGTGTGAGAATAATCGTCTACATACGCGACGGCGTGTCTGCATCCGAAATGTGGACGCAGCGGTTCCGGCTGTTACTAATTTACAGCATGTTATGGTTTTTTGACTTTAACTGACCGATATTAAAATGGTTCGTCCCCACCATCCAATCCGATGATCCTTTAGTCAGGCAACACATCGGTGGGTCCTGAAAACCGAGGAAAGTTGATATTAATGCATAAATTTTCCAGTAACTTCATCGATTTTGTAATTAACTATGCAGTAGGCCCTTGACTACCATCATTGAAATCGTAATTAAGTATACTTTATTAATTCCGGATTGTAAAAATAATTATTACGTAACTAAACATTCTTTCTTTGTACGGAACTGTACTGCACAGTGCGGTGGCGCGGTTCCTTTCGTCCTTTACCTGCACCTACCTGTGAACTCGTTGGAGCAGATCGCCGGTAGGAAAGCCGAGCAGAAGCCTACCGTACTGCAACTCGCACCATGCTGCATACAACGTAACTGTTACAAGAATCGGGAAAAGGTCTTAATTTTGAATGAAAGGTGCAAATCCTAGCAAAACTTTGGTATATTCTGAACCTTGATAATGTATACGTTCACTGCCAAGCCCGTGCTAATCTTAACACAGACATGCCCAAACCCTTTCATTCACATTAGCAAGTTTATGGTAACGTATTTCCAGAAATATGAACAGCTACTAAGCACGGATTGTTCCTAAATGAAAATGCGGGCCATACTGTTAACTTTATCGGGGTCTAATGCACTCAAGTTTTTAATCATCGATCTGTTTAATATGCCACGTGGAATTACTGGCTTTTCTCATACACAAAATTACTTAAAAAATCCGTACTTTCTAAAAAACACACCGGAATAAACATGCCTTCACTTTAAAACACTTTTGAAACATGTAGTATAACTAAAACCGGCAAATTATAACTTCCTTCGGAGCTCACACGACTATACAATTGAAAGGCTGGGCTACGACCACTTTAGACTGCTGTAAGCATTCTATATCTCCAAGAGAAAAGATGCGCGGAGAATAAACCGTTCTGATTGGTCAGTTTTGTTTAAGGCCAATAGAAAAACATTATTCTCCCGCGTTAGTTTGCGCTATTCATGACTAACCAATCAACAAATGACACACTTTCGAACAGTACTTTTCAAAAATGTTCAAATGTTTGTGAAATCCTATGGGGCTTAACTGCTAAGGTCATCAGTCCCTAAGCTTACACACTACTTAACCTAAATTATCCTAAGGACAAACACACACAACCATGTCCGAGGGAGGACTCGAACCTCCGCCGGGACCAGCCGCACAGTCCATGACAGCAGCGCCCTTAGACCGCTCGGCTAATCCCGCGCGGCAGTACTTTTCCCGAAATAAATATTAGACGTTCGATATTTTGTTTATACTTTAAGTTATTAACCATTTTCATTTGCACCTGAATTAGCTTTCCTTTTACCATAAACTTACTTAACGTATTATGACACAAAATTCCCCGTCGTCTGCATTCACACTGCCTTAAAACTTTCTCACACATAAGTGTGTGAAAACGATCTTTTTTTATTTCAATTTATTAGTTTTAAGGTCGTGCCCATTCAGCCATTTCGGTAATGGGAACAGAGTACGATAATGTAGTGGAGGCGATTTTCTTGTCAATCACGATGATACGTACGTAAGATCTACACAACACCCAGCCCCCGAACGGAGAATGTCTCCGAACCGGTCGGGAATGATAACGATCTTGTCTACTTTGACAGATCGACTGAATAGTTGTTTAAAAAACGTAATTTGTAACTTTAAATATTTACAGTACAGTTCCTGCTGTTGAGCAGCAAGTATGTGTAGCAGTCCACCATAACATCCCGTATTGCAGCTTTTTAATTCTTATTTTTGTTATTATTTGCATGTTTCCCTCCGTAGTGAATAGCTACGCACTCTTCTGCGTATTGGCAGTGGTGGGTCACACATATACACTGCACTTTGTTCTTCATGCATATTAAATATAGATTGCGTGCTTTTGTATACCAGCACTTTTCAACGGAATCTGTTCGGGTTTGCGTTTTTTATCTGGGCGCTGGATGTTTTAAATACTTAGTGTGGTAATTATTCCCGATCGCATACCAATCGTTTTTCAGCTATTGAATGTGCTCAGCATGTATGGTATGATGAGAATTTGTGCACTGAATATTTAAAACATTTCGACCCCTTTTGTGTGGCGAGAATAAGCACGCGTAGTACGAGGGGTATGTAGGAAAGCATAGTAAAAAGTTCTGGTTTAGGCAGTGAAAGACTGTTTTTAGGTCAAATATGTACTTATTTTATAACGTAATCCTCTTTTAGCTTAATGCACTTCCTCCAACATGTTTCCTGCGAGTAGAGCCATTCTGGGATAACACACACACACACACACACACACACACACACACACATCTACGGTGCCATAAGCTCCGGGCGAGGTAATGTGGTGGTGGTGTTCACTGGACTCGTATTCTTGAGGACGGTGTTTCAAATCCCTATCTAGAGGTACCGGAAATGAAACCCGAGTCGGGTCCTTCCGCACAGAATGGAGTAACGCTAATAACATGGCGTCGGATGCAGTCCATGGCAAAATTAGCAGTTATCTCCTAATTCTACGTAGCGCAGTTGCTATTCCTTATTGGTAACGTTATTAGTATCTATTATGTAAATTATAACAATTTTAATAATGAGAAAACAGTAACTCTGGTACATAGAATTTTCAGATCTCTGCTATGTTTACTATAGGCCTACCGCAGGATGCTCAAGAGTCGTATTGAAAGCCACTGTTGGGTACAGCGAAGCTACTATAAGTTTTAAGTTTCGTATGATCTAGCAACTTCACTGTTCAAGGTGAGAGCCTACTAGAATACGAAATCGTGATCCACAGTTGTCGTGGCTTTGTAAAATTTAACCACAGAAAACCCAAAGAAGACAGTAAGGTCGTGAAAAGCAGTGTAATATGGTGCATGTTAAACACCTGCATACAAATAATCGGATGTCTGCCTGCGAAGTGAGTGGCACACAGAGTAACAAGTTGGGGTAAACAATCGACTGGATTCTTTTTTAAATGGTTCGGAAATTGCTCAAAAATTCGTTTTCACATTTGATTTTGCTCACGTCTGAAGTAATGCGGCATCTATCTTGCAGAAAGCTTTCCTTTACACGTGTCCTCTCTCTTGTTTAACCTTTACACACTGTGCATGGAAGAAAAGTGGTTAAGTAAATATTCATGCGTCGACGACTTGGAAATAACAGACCAGAGCCCAAACTTTGACGAATTCCAGTTCAGACTCAGTAAGGGCGCGGAGATATTACGTTTAACGGATGTACCGGAGAACATCGACTGTTCTTAGTATATTGTGTTGCACGTCAAATCGGTCATTTTTTCCAAAATGAATACCTGTCCGGATAGTCTTGTGGGTAGTCTAAGTTTGAGAATGGTGGTATCAAAGCTTCCCCGGATTATGTTTTGTATCCTAATTAGATATGGAAACAATTAGGAGTGGACGCACGGAACGCAGCGTGGTGAACTGGTCGTTTTTCAAGACGGAACACATATCTGGAAATTCACGGGCGTCCAAGTACATGAATCTACTTTACATAGATCACTAATGGCTTGTACAAATGATCAGTATACTTTTTACAAGAAATCAATTCCAGTAGCTGCAATGTAATATTTATTTGCTCATCTCTAGATATTTCTCCACAACAAGCTCGCCTGTTACGGCTTAAAATGCCATTTCCATGTTCACTTCTAGGCTGAGTTGACGATTATATGGGAACCATAGGTCAACCGTGAGATTTATGTTGTGAAATATTGTTATCACAGTCACAGAGCTGTTATAACATGAAATTTTTTCGTAATAATAGTAGTTTGATAGCTATTTCACGGTTGGAATTTTTACATGCTATCAAATAACTGTCAAATAATTATTATCATGAAAAAAATTCATATTAAAGCAGCTACATGATTACAATAACAATATTTAACAACGGAAAGCTCACAGCTGGCTCCTGGATGCCATATGATCGTCAACTAAACCTAAACAGGCAACTCTGCTGTCCAGTAATATCAAGAGACCCGCAAATTTCGCCGTACTTCATGCTGCAGGCCCCACTGAGAAAAAAACGATCAGGATACCAAACTCAGTCCATCGAAAACCTGATGCCACCGTTGTCAGACTTCCACGCTCCAAAGATTAAAAACTGTGCGTTGCTGGACAGTTATTTTCTTTTGAATAATGACCAGTTTGTCATTTCGCACAACTTACTAAGAGCGTTGCTTCTGCCTTTTATATACAGAGCGTCAGTAAAGTCCTCCTATCACGTCAAAAAATTATAACTTGGAAACCATAAAGGTAGAGGATCGTGATTTGTTGTTAGACGTTTAGCAGCTCTCAGAGTTTGTTTTCCAGTTTTTCCAGAATTTCATTGTGAGCCCCACTCGTTGCTCGTAGAATATCGATGCGATATTCGAGTTGTGACAACGTATGGGCCAGAATTAAAGCATCAACAGTTCTGAGGCTTATTGATTCTTGTACGAAAAGTAGCAGTGTCACTGACTAGTGCCGTGTACACGCGAACTTTGACGTAAACTCACAAAAAGAAATCCAATGGCGTGACATCGGGATAGCTCGGGGACATGCAATGGGACCATGACGACCCATCCACCTCTTAGGAAATTTGTCACTCAGTGTATCTTGCACGCTCAAACTTCAGTGTGTGGGAGTACCACCATGCTGGAAAATGATGGATGGCTGCAGCTCTTCGATCTGTCGTAGCAGGAATTGTTCGAGAATGTCCAGGTAAACACATCCTGTTATAGGTTTCTCTGCGAAGAAAAATGGGGGATTACGTACCACGAATGTGTACCACTAATTTACTTAACTCATTGAAGTACGACAGACTGGTTTCACTCAGAAGAATGAATGGATCCCCCAGTCACCTAAAACGCTAAAGAGTGGTGTCAGGTGAAAGGACGAATACGTTTCTAACCGACACAAAAGTTACAGACTGATTTCACATAAAAAGAAAGAATACAATTCAGCCGCACGGAGTGACCGCGCGGTTTGAGGCGCCATGTCACGGATTGCGCGGCCCCTCTCGCCGGAGGTTCGAATCCTCCCTCGGGCATGGGGGTGTGTGTTGTTCGTAACATAAGTTAGTTTAAGTAGTGTGTAAGTCTAGGGACCGATGACCTCAGCAGTTTGGTCCCTTAGGAATTCACACACATTTGAACATTTTGAATACTAATGCAGTCAATATATAAAATTACAACGGATTGTGTCGAGTGTTTTCATCCGGTTGTTCGCGGCTGTAAACACTGAATGAATGATTTAACCTATATGTAAACAACTACCGAATGAGTCGATTGTTGTCCAACAACCGACTGAATCGATTGTTTTAATTCTGTTGCTCGCATCACTATTGATGAGCGTACTGGTGAATGCTGTCAGATGCTACACCTATATGTGGCCTGAGTGGTGGCCTCTAAGAGAGTCGTACAGTTTTCAGAGTGTAGCACGCTCCTGACTAGGGAAACTACATACAGACTGTAAAACCAGATCATCTTCCTTTGCTTTGTGAGCTATACAGCTTAACATTTTAATGCATACAGAAATTTCGCTTGCTGAAGGTACAGGTATTTTGGAGACTAAAATTTCTCTTCCCTTTGGCCAATAGTTTAGTCAATAATTAATGTAAAAAAAATTTTTTTATTTGTAATAACGACCTTCAGAAACTGCCTGTGACCGGAATAAGCGGTTGCGTAACATACTTCCCGGTTGCAAGATACAAACAAGAAAAACGATATTACGTTTGAACGAAGACTTTCGCCAACCAGTCCCAGAGGAACTATTGTGTACGTAAAGTTACGACCTTCTTTCACTTGGTTCACTATTGAAATTTTTCTTGAATTTTGTTCCCAAAGTGCTAAGTTGAGATGAAGCGGCTCCATCTGATCTTTGTACTGTGTTTTATTACGTATAAATTAGTTTTATATTTTTCACACTCGTCGTTTATTATCTACAGATAAGTGACGATAGCTCCGTAATCATTGATTTGAGTTAAAAAACTGTGATATTTTTCGATTCCTTTTATCATTATCTGCACGTCGTTTTATTTTCCGTACACATTGGAAAGCCCCCTCTGTATATAGAAATGGCTGAATTCAGTGCGCACCCGTGTGTGCGTGTGTGTGTGTGTGTGTGTGTGTGTGTGTGTGTGTGTGTGTGTGTGTGCGTGCGCGATTCTCGAAGCGGAGGCAGCATCTGTGTTTGACGACAGCTCTCAGCCAGCACTTGAGCGTCGCCCTCTGACCTTAAAACTTTTACGAGAGAAGTGACAATTGCCGCCACGTGGTCTCCACCCGTCATCCCTCTCGGAGCAGCACCTGATAAGAGACTGGAAGGCGTGGGCCCTAAGTTACGAGGGTAACAAGCTATTACTGCGCTATAAATTCCTTATCTTGTGTGTGTATGTGTGTGTGTGTGTGTGTGTGTGTGTGTGTGTGTGTAAGATGTCTGTGGCAGAAAAGTAAACGGGGAGAGAAAATAAGTTAAATTTTATAAAGTAGACGAAATAGTTCACCGGGTGCGTTATTGAAAGAAGCATATGTTTATTTATCTGAGTTATTTTGGTAACTCTAGGAAAATTTTAGTCAGCGTGGCTGAATGAGAACTTGTACCCATATTCTCCTGGTACATATTTAATGTTTATGCTGAATGCAACTTCTTTCTGTCTTGAGATATGGACCAGTGAAGATAATTCTAGGGAGAACGTCGGAGTGTACTAATAGCTTTACTGGCTGATAGAATATGCCAGCACCTTCCATACGTCTATCCGGAAAACAGTTCTTTGTGATTGATTGCCAAAAAAATAGATTTGTGGATTGGATGATTATTTAAACATGTGATAACCTAATTATATTTCTTATTTAATAATTACTATTTTGAACAGACTGGCGATGTTGTGTACACCCTATTTTCAAACCTGGTCGGAAATTTATTTATGGAGGATATAAACAGAAAGCTTAATACTGATGATTTAAAATCAGCGGTGATCTTAGTGTGGCACCATGGCGATGACGCACTAATTTTGTTCTTGAATTATCTCAGCTCCATTCGTAGAGTCATGAACTTTTTACTGTGTAACAGGATAAGAACGGCTGGTTACAAATTTCAGAGGAACTTGTTCAGTGGAAGATTGACGGGTCTATAGCGCATTGTATTGTGCGCGCAACACCACCTCAAACTGCTTAAAAATGTTCGCTGCAATAAATTATCGGAGTATGGAATCGTGACTCACTTAACATACTTTAGTTGAAGCCATATTTAAAACATAGAACACGTTAAGATGTAAATTAAATAATAGTTTAAAAGAGGAAGTTTATACAAACGACAAAGCTGCTATCTACAAATCTCAATGTAATAGCTGAAGTGCAAACTACGTCGATCAGACTGGTAAGTCCTTCAAGTTGTACGAGGAATACAGGGAGACTTTTCGGCTCAATAGTTTCGAAAATTCGGCCCTAGCCACGCACAGGTATGAAACTAGCCACCTTTGTTGAGAACTGAAGAAGACTTAACAATTTTTCACATACTGGATAAGGATAGGAAATTGAATATGCTGAAACAGTGAAAGATTACCATACATCACGCGAAAAAATTTATTCAATGAACATATCATATCAGAAGCAAATAACTTTTTTAAAAATTTTGTACATCTGCTACTTTAATCACAGTTATAATGTCGACATTCAGTACGTGACGCGATTCTAACTTCAGGTAATCTCTGTGATGGAGCGAATTATTTTCGATCGTTCATGAAAGTGTCTTTGATTACACACGCGGGATGAATAGTAGCACTACATGTGTGTTTATATTTGGGTGTGTTTCTCCTGAAGGGATGTGGACAATGCACGAGAACAGCTGTTGACTTGACACTTGCTACGTTCACAGACTGCATACTTCAGTTTACTTTATTCTACCGACTAGGCGAATGAAATAGAAGCATATTTCAAAAAGACAGAGTCACAAATGAAGCGACCACAAATTTCCAACATTTTTACTTTTATAGCTTTGATAAGGTTCTTGTATTGTAATTCTGATGATGAGAGCCATTCGAAATGGGTCAAATTGTAGTGCTTTTGCATTATGAAAGCTTGTGACACGTCGATTGGTTATTAATTTCGATCGGATGCTGCATCTGTACTGCACACGCGGCGTCGCCAGAACCAGGCAAGCGCGACTCTGAAGCACGTGGCAACACACGAAGGTGGCGTGGCTGGGCACAGCGGCGAGGCTAGGTGCCCACATGTGCTCCTCTCGGACTGGAACACTCCAAACATGACGTCAGTTTTGCCCAGAGTCGTGCACAAAGGATAGAGTTATACCGTTCGCGGTTGCACACGTGCAGCAAAAACTGTTATAGATACAGACAAGTAAAATAAGTCACGTTAAAGAGGATGTAAAGACGATTCTGTGGATATGCAGGTATGCTCTGTAAATAATGTGGGCGGGAAGATATAGTATCGAGTAAATTTGTTTCACTGAAAACCAGTAAATAATTAATAACTTTTACAATTTATATTACGCAAAAGAGATTTAGCTATCAATTTGAAGTGTTCATCGATGTGGATTGACAGAGCTATTCACATGTTTCATAACATAATTAATTAAACTGCGAAGATGATTTTAACTGATCTTTTGATTAAAATCAGCATATCATTTTATTAAAGACAGGTACACTAATAGTAAGGCAGTATTCGTTCGCAGACATGATTACACACCACCTACAACATTTAGTATGTAAGATGTATCTTTTAATGGTAATTTTTAATGAATGGTTTATAAATGTTCAAATGTGTGTTAAATCTTATGGGACTTAACTGCTAAGGTCATCAGTCCCTAAGCTTACACACTACTTAACCTCAAGGACCTCCTAAGGACAAACATACACACCCACGCCCGAGGGAGGACGCGGATCTCCGCCGGGACCAGCCGCACAGTCCATGACTGCAGCGCCTTAATGGTTTTTAAATTTGCCTAGATTTTTCTGTAATTCGGAACAGGTTAGAGCTACGTTATTTCTGATTGCAGCAGTGGAAACAGCAGGTATATTCCTGTAAGACAGAAGTGTCGTACATTCGTACACTGTGATTTCTGTAGGTACAGACATCATGATTTATTGTGATTACTGCTGCTAAAATTTGCAATTGCTTAAAATCAGTCTGGGTCAAACTGCTGCGTGTACAACCGAGTATGGCATATCAATTTTGTTTTGATTTTTAGCGTGCATCTGATAGCACATTCAGATTTTTAATTGCATTACTATATCAAAATGTGTAAGAGAGGCTGATGATAGCATGAAGTCATTAAGTGACGTAGAGGGCTAGATTTTCTGGGGAAGGGTACACGGGAGGCTTAAAAGAGTGGTTACAATCTTACTCTTTCGCATTGTCTGGGCAGATTAATAGTGTCAAGACTATGCAAGTCTGAGTGGTGATCGACCACACGCTTTTCGGTGATATAAATTTGTGTGTTGTCGGTTGTGACACTTTCAAGTATTTCACGTCAGTTCATTGGTGACTTCGAGATATTCTGCGATGGTCGGGACTCTCCTCTAGTTCTGTTGGTTGCTCAGCAGAGCTTGTATTTTTCTGAGTGAAGCCGAGTTTGCGTTTGAGTTATTTGTACTTAGTTACATTTTTAACTCAGTTTGCCTGTGAGGACTATGATTATTTCCGTCACTTAAGATTATTGCATCGTGTATTGATTAGACATTTATTAATGCTAGTGTGGAGTTTGACTTTGATTAATTTTAGCTTTGATCGCCGCATTTGATTTCCACCAGTGTTATTTGTTTGCCCACCAATATACTGGGGCTCGATCAAAATTTCAGTTCACTTAATTTGGTAGATTGTGTCACCAGCCTATGCAATTTTTTGTGCTATTAAGAATAATAAACTCTATTTGTTAAACTTAATTACAAGTAGTTGGCGTATATTGTTTAGATTTACTGCACCAACAATCAGCCTAACCTTATGTTGAATCTTATTAGTACATCAAAGACACTATTATTAGTTTTATTTTATCAAAGCGACAATAATTGGGGTCAAATAATCATTCCCAGTGACAAAGTATTGCGAGCTGTCACTTCCAACTGTTGCAAGCTGCTTCTACGTAAAGCAGCGAATATCAAGATAAAACTACACCTGCGTTCTCAGTGAATTACAGTAAACCACAGCGCGTCTCCAATCGTGAACAGGAGGACGAAAGTTTGTGTAACGTTCTCGAGGCAAAAAAACATTAAAAATCTGCTGCCTCGTAGTGTTCACCAGCGGTCAATAACATTAGCTGGTGACCGCTATCTTTATATTATGGCTCGTAGGGACCGAAAGGAGAGTGCCACGGGGTTGTGCAGTGCTTTTTCGGAGGCATCTTGGAAGGCTGAGTCGACTCAGACTGTACAAATGACCGCCAAACGACTGACCTCTGGGCGTCCATTACGAACAGTAGTACAAATCTCACTGCACTGTTGTGTGCAAAGAAGGTGAGCAAGTTAATAATTGGAATGGAGCCTTTATCAATGGCGCTGGGTTCCCGTGAGCGATTAATGCAAGATTTGTCTGACACCTGATATCGTTGTAGAAGTGTGGAGGCGGTCAGGTACCAATGCACGTTAGTGGCAAGCAGTTAGACGGGTTCAGCAAGAAGGTGGGTCAGCGATGTTTTTTGCTATTCAAAACTTCGCTACAGTTCTTCTTATTTTTGGGCTGTATTACGTAAGGATGGCGGACGCCTCCTATCACTATCGAAGGGTGTGCAGGTCGGAACAGGATCGTCCAACGCATTGTCTAGCCCTACAGGCAATATTTCGATGAGGGGTTCGTCTTTCACGACAATAATGCACGAGTATACCGTACTCACCTCGACGACACCTTTGTCCAGGAGCCAGAAATCAACTAAATGGAGTTCCCTGCGCTATCTGCTGATTTGAGCCCATTGACCCTCCTCAGGACCAGTTGAAACTTGCAGTGCGTCCCTGCAGGAACTGTCGTCGTACATTCGATAATCTCCCGAAGGCTGCCATTGAAGAGTAGGCTTGGTTTAAGCATGGGCATCTCGACAACCTTGGGGATAGTGCCAAGAAGCAAAGAATCATGTAGTGCAGGAGAGATAATCACAGTACTGAATTTTGATCTCACACATGTGCACTTTCAGACTACCTTTATTTTTTTATATTTTTATTTTTTAGTTTCTGAAGGCTAATTCTTTCATTCCCTGCTTCCGTTCAATGCACCCAAACACGTTCGTAGATGTGGAAGCTGAGCAGAACCTTGTTTATTTTCAGCAGTTAAGTAGTGAACGTGATGTTCAGCGATGGAAGGCAAACATTATCCTTACGGCATGTTTCTGAGGAAGGAAACTTTTGTGTCTCTGTGTGGAATTGCCCAAAACATTACTCTATATGACGTTATTGTATGTAACAAAGCAGAATAAGTCTCCTTTCTGATGATTTAGTCACCAAAATTAGCAAATACGTGTGGCGCGGATGTTGCCAAACACGTTTCAAAAGATCTATAATACGTGAGTACGAATACAACTTAGACCAACTTTTACACCTCGAAATTGCTCCCCATGTTTTCCATTTTAAATTTTGAACCCATAAAAAATTCACGATCACAGATTTTCAGATTTATCTGTATACGGTCAGGAATCTGTATCTGGGCAAGGAGAATTATTTTATTCTTTTTAGTTCGATTTAAAAACGTGGTATACGAGGGTTGTCCAGAAAGTAAGTTCCAATCGGGCGCTAAATGAAAGCCACAGTGAAAATCAGAAACATTTTATTTGCAAGAGTTAGCTACACTTTCCAGATACTTCTCTACATGGTCGCCACTCCGACTTAGACATTTGTCGGAGCGTTATACCAAATTTCCAACTCCGTCATCATAAAAGGCAGCTGCCTGTGCTTTCGATAATTTTCTATGCTGGTCTATAGTGCGTAGCCTGCGCCCAAGTATTGTCTTCGTAGCCAGCGTTTCATGCGAACAGAGATGATACTCAGGACGAGCCAATTAGGGCTGTGTTGTGGGTGATCGAATACTTCCCATCGAAAAAGGCTGCAGGAGCGTCTTCGTTGCCGCTGCAGAGTGCGGCTGAGAACTGCCGTGAAGTAGGAAGTGAGTGGCAGTTGTGTTAGGTGGGCTGCATTCATTTAGGCGAAGCCTCTCAGTGGGCCCTCCTACTTGGTGGGAGACATCGTTGTTCCAGGCACCTTTCCTCGCTCAAAGTGCGCTCATAACTGAAAAGAGCGTCTAGATGCGATCGACGATCATACTAGAGACACTACCCAATACATCTGTGCAAAGCTTCATCGGGTTTTCACTGTGGTGTCCATTCACGACCGATCGGAACTTACTTTCTGGACAACCCTCGTATTAAAAATTTATTTTTATTTTAATAATTATTCTCTCTTTCAATTAAGTGACGAGCCATTTACTGAGAACTAGTCTCTTTTCCCATTATTATATTTATTGTACTTCCGTTGTTCGTCTTTTGTTGTGCTTGAGTAGGGTGATTGCATCATCAGCAAAGAGAGCAATTTCTTCTTTGTCAGTGTTTTGTGTAATGGAAGATCATTTATTTATACCAATATCAGGAACAGTCCCAGAAGTGAGCTCTATGGACTGGCAGCAGTTATTTATTCCATTCGTCATGAGATCTCCATGAGGTAGCAGACATGAACGCTTTCTTCCCATCGGTTACGTTTTCTGCTATGGAGAAATACCGCCATTGGATTTAAGCGCTGCTAGCTCACATATGATTGTTTTGTACAACACTACTGTGATGACAATATACGGAACTTTCGTGTGAATTACTTTCTGTTACCAGAGGTATCGCTGTTTCAGTGTTTATTTCCCACAATTTATATGAAGTGTCCTCCCTATGACCCATAGACCTTGTCGTTAGTGGGGAAGCTTGCGTGCCTCAGCGAAACAGATAGTCGTACCGTAGGTGCAACCACAACGGAGGGGAATCTGATGAGAGGCCAGACAAACGTGTGGTTCCTGAAGAGGGGCATCAGCCTTTTCAGTAGTTGCAGTGGCAGCAGTCTGGATGATTGACTGATCTGGCCTTGTAACACTAAACAAAACGGCCTTGCTGTGCTGGTTCTGCGAACGGCTGAAAGCAAGGGGAAACTACAGTCGTCATTTTTCCCGAGGGCATGCAGCTTTACTGTACGGTTAAATGATGATGGCGTCCTTTTGGGTAAAATATTCCGGAGGTAAAACAGTCCCCCATTCGGATCTCCGGGAGGGGACTACTAAGGAGGACGTTGTTATCAGGAGAAAGAAAAATGGCGTTCGACGGGTCGGAGCGTGGAATGTCAGATCCCTCAATCGGACAACTAGGTTAGAACATTTAAAAAGGGAAATGGATAGGTTAAAGTTATAGTGCGAATTAGTGAAGTTCGGTGGCAGGAGGAACAAGACTTCTGGTCAGGCAAATACAGGGTTATAAATACAAAATCAAACAGGGGTAATGCAGGAGTAGGTTCAATAATAAATAAAAAAATAGGAATGCAGGTAAGCTACTACAAACAGCATAGTGAACGCATTATTGTGGCCAAGATAGATACTAAGCCCACGCCTACCACAGTAGTACAAGTTTATATGCCAACTAGCTCCGCAGATGACGAAGAGATTGATGAAATGTATGATGTGATAGAAGAAATTATTCAGACAGTGAAGGTACACGAAAATTTAATAGTCATGGGTGACTGGAACTCGATAGTAGGAAAAGGAAGAGAAGGAAAAGTAGTAAGTGAATGTGGCATGGGGGCAAAGAATGAAAGAGGAAGCCGCCTGGTAGAATTTTGCACAGAGCATATCTTAATCATAGCTAACACTTGGGTAAAGAATCATGAAGGAAGGTTATATACATTGAAGAAGCCTGGAGACACTGGCAGGTTTCAGATAGATTATATAATGGTAAGACAGAGATTTAGGAACGAGGTTTTAAATTGTAAGACATTTCCAGGGGCAGATGTGGACTCTGGCCACAATCTATTGGTTATGAACTGTAGTTTAAATCTGAAGAAACTGCAAAAAGGTGGGAATTTAAGGAGATGGGACCTGGATAAACAGACAGAACCAGAGGTTGTAGAGAGTTTCAGGGAGAGCATTAGGGAACGATTGACAAGTATGGGGGAAAGAAATACAGTAGGAGAAGAATGGGTAGCTTTGAGAGATGAAGTGGAGGCAGCAGAGGATCAAGTAGGTAAAAAGACGAGGGCTAATAGAAATCCTTGAGTAACAGAAGAGATATTAAATTTAATTGATGAAAGAAGAAAATACAAAATGCAGTAAATGAAGCAGGCAAAAAGGAATACAAATCTCTCAAAAATGAGATCGATACGAAGTGCAAAATGGCTAAGCAGGGATGGGTAGAAGACAAATGTAAGGATGTAGAGGCGTACAACAGTAGGTGTAAGATAGATACTGCCTACAGGATAATTAAAGAGACCTTTGAAGAAAAGAGAACCACTTGCATGAATATCAAGAGCTCAGATGGAAACCCAATTCCAAGCAAAGAAGATAAAATGGAAAGGTGGAAGAAGTACATAGAGGGTCTATACAAGGGCGATGTTCTTGAGGACAATATTATGGAAACGGAAGAGGATGTAGATGAAGATGAAACGGGAGATATGATACTGCGTTAAGAGTTTGACAGAGCACTGAAAGACCTAAGTCGAAATAAGGCCCCGGAAGTATACAACATTGCATTAGAACTAGTGATAGCGTTGGGAGAGCCATACCTGACAAAAATCTTCCACCTGGTGAGCAAGATGTATGAGACAGGCGAAATACCCTCACACTTCAAGAAGAATATAATGATTCCAATCCCAAAGAAAGCAGGTGTTGACAGATGTGAAAATTAGCGAACTATCAGTTTAATAAGCCACGGCTGCAAAATACTAACATGAATTCTTTAGAGACGAATGGAAAAACTGGTAGAAGCCGACCTCGTGGAAGATCAGTTTGGATTCCGTAGAAATGTTGGAACACGTAAGGCAATGCTGACCCTACGACTTATCTTAGAAAATAGATTTAGGAAAGGCAAACCGACGTTTCTAGCATTTGTAGACTGGAATACTCTCTTTCAAATTCAGAAGGTGGCAGAGTAGAGTGTAGATTTAAGTGTCAGGAAGTCGTTTCTGAAAGTATTTGTATGGAGTGTAGCCATGAATGGATGTGAAACCTGGACAATAAATAGTTTTGACAAGAAGAGAATAGAAGCTTTCGAAATGTGGTGCTATTGAAGAATGCTGAAGATTAGATGGGTAGATTACATAACTAACGAAGAAGTATTGAATAGAATTGGGGAGAAGAAGAATTTGTAGTACAACTTGACTAGAAGAAGGGATCGGTTGGTAGGAAATATTCTGAGGCATCAAGAGATCACCAATTTAGTATTGGAGGGCAGCGTGGAGGGTAAAAATCGTAGAGGGAGAGCAAGAGATGAATACACTAAACAGATTGAGAAGGATGTAGTTTGCAGTAGGTACTGGGAGATGAAGAAGCTTGCACAGGATAGAGTAGCATGGAGAGCTGCATCAAACCAGTCTCTGGACTGAAGACCACAACAACAACGACTTATGAAGTGTATGGCAGTCATCGCAGTCCAGTCGTCCCAGTACTTTTTGGGCACGTCTGAGTTATTTTCTCATGCCAAAAACTAGTTTCTTCCTTATCATTTGTTTTACTTGCCACACCGCGCACCTTATGTTTTAATTTCTGCTGCATGTCATAGCGAAACATTATATGTGAAATATTTACCATGAAGACCGAAGATGAAATATGTCGAAGTTCCTTGGTGGATGTCAACACGTACTAAGTACATATGTGAAAGTCGGAATAATTGGTTATATACTGACACATTCTGAGTAGCATCTCTGTGTCTCGACAAGCAACAAGCACAAACATGCTGTGATGGAGGTCGGAACGAGAAGCCGATGTCGAAAGAGAGGTGACAGTATGTCGCCAGAGCCTTTGTTCTGCCGCGACTGATGTCACATGGCATCTGTTTTTTATACTACGGAACGCCGTTGTTTGTCACTGTTATGCAAGGTTTACTGACGCGTGCAACGTTTTCTCATGTTTAATTTTTTTCATCTGAGACACTAAATTATTTTGAATGAATGCTGGAGCGAAAATTTTTAAAGAAACATATACTTGCATTAATTACGAGTAAACGAGAAAACAATTTTTTTAATTTTTCTCAAGAAAAGTAGCCTAAAATTCTTTATGAAGTTATTTCTGTTAAAACTGAATGCAGCACATTTTGACGTCTTGACTTTTTAAAAATTAATGACGGAGAGAAATTAATTGTACCATTAAAACCAGGAGAGATGAATGTACAATACTTATACAGTATATATACAATGATTAAATGTTCAGTATACTATCAGAAACTCACACCAGAACATGCCATGAAGTTAGAACACGTATGCTTAAAGAATAGCAAGTTCATACAAAAATTTTACGTATGAAGCTATACTACTGTATTTAAATTTATGTAAACAATGTCAAATGAAACAAAGTGCAACTAAAAAAGTATTATTCTGAAACCAATGGTCAGTTCTGAGGTAAACTCAAGATGATAAGTCGATTTGATAGACCAGCAGTCACACAAAGATGGGGAATATAAGTTGATGATAATGGATTAAGATCCTTTAAATAAGTTTGTTCTGCTACGACCTTTGAAAACTAAGACAGCCGAAGAAGTAGAGTATCACCTTCTTAAAGTATTTTCAACGTTTGGTGCTCCACCTGTGTTAGGATCAGGTAATGGTAGGGAATTCTGTAATCAAGCCGTATTCAAATTATGCGCTATGTGGAAAGATGTTAAGGTAGTTCATGGAAAGTCTCGTCATAGTAAAACACATGATTCAGTTGGACGGGCCATTCAGGATATACAGAACATGTTAACTCCATGGATGAACGGAACAACACGAATACATGGTCAGATAGTTTTCCCTTTGTCCAGTTTGCCAAGAACACCACGTACCATGAAGGAATACGCAGAAGTCTTTATGAAGCCATGTTTGCCATTAAACCGAAGAGAGGCACAGCATCGTCATCTTTGCCTGGCGAGCAAATCGCAGATATTGAAATCGAAGAACAACCCGAAGAAATTGCTAATACGTTTGAAGAAAATGTGAATAGTAGCAATGAAGAAAACCATATTCCAAAGGAAAATATTGAAAAGTAGCTGCAATCCACCACGTCTCCATACCAAGCGTTGTATGTACAGAACTAGTTTATTTCATTAGAAAAAGCTACTGCGAAAGAGGATCTTCTACTTTAAGCACCAGAAAAGTTACGAACCTCAAAAAGAATATTTCCTCCTGCTTAAATCGCTGATACCATACGAATAAAAGATCATGATGTCAACCTTAGGCTTGCAGATGCTCATTATGTGTTGGCGGTTATTTTTGGATTAGAAGGCTCCGACTTCTTTAAAGCAGCTAACAAAAAACGTTCTGTGAAGCACCTTTATACCCGCAATCAATTCGTAATTTGTAAAGGAAAGTCTGTTTCCACTCATGAGATTTCGCCGCAAGAAATTACAGTGAGAGAAGCAGCTCCTGCTGATTCTGTAAGTGGAGGGCAAGGTTATACACGCTGCCATTGCAGAAAGTAGTGTTCCACGCCTAAACGCAGCTGTAAAAGCAAGGGAGTCTTTTGCAGAACTAAGTGCCATAACAGTTTACGTTGTGACGGTAAATGAGACTGTAGAACCACAGTCACATTATCAAGTTTGTTATTGGTACTGTTTTCTTTTCTCGTTTAGAATGTTCTGTTTCTTTTAAATTCAACAGTTTATTTACATGTGCTGTTAATTCAATTTTTTCCTGTTTTAACGCAGGTGACAACTAGTTTCAATAATACAATATGATTTAAAAAGGTAACACAAATAGTTCTATTCGAAATGCACCATTGGTGCATGGTGAATATCATCATTTGTCGGTGTAAGTGAGAAGTAAGAATATTTAGTACATAATTTGGACGTACCCCAAGCGACTATATGAATCTCGATGTTCTCCACAAGCGACTATGTGAATATTGACATTCTCCAATTTCGGTCTTTCACGTAACACATATATTTCTTAGCAAAATGATTCATCTACAAATAGTCATTAAACTCAAAATCCGTAAGTCGCTTAAAATTTACACCGCTAAGTATACCTTTTACACTTAGAATTTATATTTAGTCTTTCGGTATTTTTCTGTTTAATAAAATTTCGTTTGATGAAAGAGAAACAGATTCTATATTGAGCAATGAATTTAAAATTTTACGTTGGTGCCAGAAACTTGTTTAGTATGTCTGATGACGTAGAATTATTCCATTACCGTAACGATAAAGTAAATAAAATCAGATTGATTTGTGTTTGTAAACCTTATTTGTCTTTGTAAACAGAGACAACGAAAAGGTAATCGTTTAAACTACTAACACTGGTAAACTCGTCTTATAACAGCAGACTTCGTCATATGACTGCAGAAGGAAAACATTACTTGCAATTTTCAATGACATTACACATCAACTGAATACAACTGAATAATTACCTATAAATATCCCTCCTGGTCCTTGATAGTTCTTTTAAAGGTAAAATCTTACACCCAGCTGCAAAAAAATGCGAAGCCTTAAATTTTAAAGATAATATGCCATGTTAATATCGATTATTCCAGTCTGTGATGTAAAACACTGCTTAATATCATTTGAATGTAACAAAACCGACAACTGGAAGTAGAGGAAGTTTGCCGGTTCTCGAACGATTGTTGATATCAGCTCACCTTGAGGGATCGCTCGCGTGAGGATTTGTTTTTGGTCTCGAAAGTAGTTTCACAGCATTTACAGTGAATATCATCCCCCACATAAACAGTGAGGTCAATACGGGTAATATTTTGAAAATGCCGTTTAATGTTTTATTTTTCCATAGAGGTTTTCGCCAATTCTGTTTTTAACGGCTGATCGGCATGATATACAAATACCTGCAGTTTGACGGTCCAGCATCTTTTATTGTTTGCGTTTTCCGGATCATAATGTGCCCTTAAAACTGGCGCCATAAAACATTAAGTGCGCTGGTGAGCTTTTCTCCAAATTATTCCTTCTTTCAATGCGAATGGCTCACTTGCTTTAATGCTCTCCTCCGAATATGCCTGAAAACATCAATTCAGTCTGAGAGCGAAGCGATTATTGAACGAGTCAGTTAAATTGAACAACTGTGTCCCTTTTATTGTATAACAAATGAAAGTAGCTTTCTTGCGTTCTTTCTGGTTAACTACCGTATCTCCATTTTTTTCTGAATCTAATGACATTTTAAGTACATTTAAGATTTTACTCATTTGATTAACATTTCGAATTAATTCTCATGTTTGAAGAAAGACAAATTGCTGTCCACGGTGTTACGAAAATAGATTTTTTTGTCACTCAACGCAATAATATTTGTTTACATCGTATGTATGATTCTTAAAATGACTGACCTTGTGAATGTT
Organism: Schistocerca nitens; assembly: GCF_023898315.1. Classification (NCBI taxonomy): domain Eukaryota; kingdom Metazoa; phylum Arthropoda; class Insecta; order Orthoptera; family Acrididae; genus Schistocerca; species Schistocerca nitens. Next base: position 924,482,504 of record NC_064616.1, read on the forward strand.
CTGTCCTCTGTTCATATGAAATAAACATTGGTGTTCTTTGAAAGAGCAGGTGGAATTATAGGTTCGATAATAATCATAAAACCAGCTGGCTTTGCCACTATCTCTATACCTCCTATAATTCATGTTCCAAGCGCGGCGGCGCAATGTTAAGATGCTGTAATTGCACCTGGGAGGAGAGCTGTTCAAATCCTCGTCTGACCATCCACATTTAGGTTTCCCATGGTTTCCATCCACAGCCAATTTAAGCAACTCAGGTAAAGAACCTAATACATTTTTTGGCAATACTGCAGTGTTGGCAATACATTTTATTTTTGAGTATTGCACCAATCAGGGGACGAAGTTAATGGGAACACTGTCGTCTAATTGAATATAATGCAAAAATACTGTGCTGTCATTAGCTGTAAAATTTTTCCTACAACTGCAATCTTGCACTTTGGTTGGCTGAAAAACTTTTCCCAGAAGCGCCATTGCGTAATTTTTAAATTTATCGCCCACCACCCTCGTTAGTTTTTTAAATTTCCCACCCACATCTTATTTTTTTTAAAAAGTTCCCATCACCCGTGATCTTTAACATTTAAATTTTCCACATCCGGCGTCTTGTTGACGTCACTGCCCATGGCATGTAGACAAGCCCCTGGCCCTGCGTGTAGACATCCCAATGGCCAAAGGTCAAAATACACTCCTGGAAATGGAAAAAAGAACACATTGACACCGGTGTGTCAGACCCACCATACTTGCTCCGGACACTGCGAGAGGGCTGTACAAGCAATGATCACACGCACGGCACAGCGGACACACCAGGAACCGCGGTGTTGGCCGTCGAATGGCGCTAGCTGCGCAGCATTTGTGCACCGCCGCCGTCAGTGTCAGCCAGTTTGCCATGTCATACGGAGCTCCATCGCAGTCTTTAACACTGGTAGCATGCCGCGACAGCGTGGACGTGAACCGTATGTGCAGTTGACGGACTTTGAGCGAGGGCGTATAGTGGGCATGCGGGAGGCCGGGTGGACGTACCGCCGAATTGCTCAACACGTGGGGCGTGAGGTCTCCACAGTACATCGATGTTGTCGCCAGTGGTCGGCGGAAGGTGCACGTGCCCGTCGACCTGGGACCGGACCGCAGCGACGCACGGATGCACGCCAAGACCGTAGGATCCTACGCAGTGCCGTACGGGACCGCACCGCCACTTCCCAGCAAATTAGGGACACTGTTGCTCCTGGGGTATCGGCGAGGACCATTCGCAACCGTCTCCATGAAGCTGGGCTACGGTCCCGCACACCGTTAGGCCGTCTTCCGCTCACGCCCCAACATCGTGCAGCCCGCCTCCAGTGGTGTCGCGACAGGCGTGAATGGAGGGACGAATGGAGACGTGTCGTCTTCAGCGATGAGAGTCGCTTCTGCCTTGGTGCCAATGATGGTCGTATGCGTGTTTGGCGCCGTGCAGGTGAGCGCCACAATCAGGACTGCATACGACCGAGGCACACAGGGCCAACACCCGGCATCATGGTGTGGGGAGCGATCTCCTACACTGGCTGAACACCACTGGTGATCGTCGAGGGGACACTGAATAGTGCACGGTACATCCAAACCGTCATCGAACCCATCGTTCTACGATTCCTAGACCGGCAAGGGAACTTGCTGTTCCAACAGGACAATGCACGTCCGCATGTATCCCGTGCCACCCAACGTGCTCTAGAAGGTGTAAGTCAACTACCCTGGCCAGCAAGATCTCCGGATCTGTCCCCCATTGAGCATGTTTGGAACTGGATGAAGCGTCGTCTCACGCGGTCTGCACGTCCAGCACGAACGCTGGTCCAACTGAGGCGCCAGGTGGAAATGGCATGGCAAGCCGTTCCACAGGACTACATCCAGCATCTCTACGATCGTCTCCATGGGAGAATAGCAGCCTGCATTGCTGCGAAAGGTGGATATACACTGTACTAGTGCCGACATTGTGCATGCTCTGTTGCCTGTGTCTATGTGCCTGTGGTTCTGTCAGTGTGATCATGTATCATTAAAGTTTCCCCTTCCTGGGACAATGAATTCACGGTGTTCTTATTTCAATTTCCAGGAGTGTAGTATGGAATGCCTATTGCCTTCATGCTCGCACGTTATTCCATTTCGTGTGCAAGATTTGCAGTTACCCGACAGCTAAATATGTATCTTCTAGGTCACACTTTTACTGGTATTATTCTATTAGTGATTCAAGAGCCTCTACCATTGTTTTCTGATCCAAGTGTTTCTGTAATTTGCCTGATATCCTTATTAGCTTCTTAGTTATGTAAGTTTTCTCAAAAGGTGAAACGAGATGGAACTAACAGAAAACTGCCTCCGATTTCTGAAAATGAAGTTTGCTGCACACATCACAATTAAAACTGACATTAATACCATATTTGCCAAATATTGTACCCAATGAGTGATTTGAGGAAGAGAGTCCCACTGCGTCTTTTATTTCTGTATAAGACAATCCCATTTTCAAATCTTTCCGTTCAATATTAGAAGTTTCATGGACCTATGGACGTGTAAGAGACTCTAATGGAGAACGTTGAATTTTTCTTGTAAATTTCACTGTTGTCATATCTTTTCTGTCTAAACATTATATCAGCCATACATTAAATTTCTTCAACTTCTTAGATGAAAATATAACGAGATTTATTTCCTAGAAAACAGCTCTGCACATCTTGGACATATTCCATTACTCTCATGGGGTCATTCGCCTTCCATGAAGTCACTAACGGCAGAAATATTGGTTTCATTACTGTAATCACTGCTGTCCTCTTATTCTGAACAGCTTTTAGATTCAGTATTTTTCCTTTTATTTTGGGCTACTTATCGACATTTAATAGAACTTCCATGTCCGTCCATTGCGTTAACTAAAGAATATTATCTTTGATACACCATACTGCTTTATGGATCTACAAACAGACGTATTGTCTCTCCTAACGTTAGATGGTGCGTGTTGTAATAATTCCTTTTAACCTGTATTTCCTTTATTATTATTTCTCTTCTGATGAACAGCAATTATAATTGCTGTAGTAATCCCCGAAAAGACAGAATAACCATGGCATAAATGTTTAGTGTGGTATTCAGTTTTCCCAGAATACACAAGATGCACTCTCTCCGATAACAATTATTCGTCGTATAAGTGTGTACTGTGAACCCGAACTACAATAGTCATAATAGCATAGTAGTTTCATACATTATCAGTATTCTAGTAACAGGTGCGCTCACTCTTTACATAAGCGTTTTCAAAATTTTGTCATATATAATGAAATATCTCAAAGGTGAACATTGAGAGAGCTCTTTAGCTGCTTCTTTCCTCCCGATTGTGAGGTTGTGGGAACATGGAAAGTCTGCTCCTCTTGCGTGTCCTAATGAACGTTACGTTATTCTGTAGGTCACCATTTACTTGGAAGAAAGGGATTGGATATCCTTTTGCTAATATTTTCTAAGTTACTCGATATATGTTTATTTCTAATTATAAATATCGACCCCGGTATTTCTCCAAGAACTGAGGGAAACGTCCCCAAAACCTTAGCGACAGCCATGTCCTTCTTCTGATATCATGTTCTTTGCAATCTAGTATTCTATCCCTCCTTTTCTTTTCCTTCTGTGGGGTACTGTATATATTCACATTGTTTTCTGGACAAGTGTGATTTTCAGTTGTTACATATTTAATACATTAATTAATTACAGACGCAGGTTTTGGCTGTTTGTATGCAGGTAATCTCAGCAGTATGGTGGTTTCGTTTAGCACTTCTGTGGTGTCTTCTTCTATTTACTTCCACTTTGCCGGCCGGGGTGGCCTAGCGGTTCTAGGCGCTTCAGCCCGGAACCGCGGGACTGCTACGGTTGCAGGATCGAATCCTGCCTCGGGCATGGATGTGTGTGATGTCCTTAGGTTAGTTAGGTTTAAGTAGTTCTGAGTTCTAGGGGACTGATGACCACAGAAGTTAAGTCCCATAGTGCTCACAGTCATTTGAACAATTTGGGATCTAATCGAGGATTCTCCTCTCTGTGGACGTTATTTCCAACGTTTTTGTTTTACTTCCAATACACAGTGTCACTGTATACTTACGAATGGGATGAATGAACATCTTATACGTGTGCGTAAGTGTGTTATTACTGGCTTATGGTTGAAATTATGGAAGGTTAAGGTTTAACGCCTTATCGATGACTAAGTCTTTATAGACATAACAATAGCTAGGAGTTGGGTTGGGGAAGGATGAGGAAGGAAGTGAGGTGTGCCCATTCAGAGGAAGAATCCCCATTTTAGCCTCAAACAATTTAAGGAAATTTTGGAAAACTAAGTAGGGAAGACCATAGGGGGATTTGAACCGTCTACGTCCTGAATACGAGCGCAGTGTCTTAACACTGAGCCATCTCATCTGATGGGCCCCTTGTGGAGGTAAGTACTACATAACTTTCCCCAACGGTTAGCAGCAGTGTACAGTGAAAGGGTATCATGCTAAGTACACCGTTTGAATTTGCACTTTCCCCATTAAAGGGACGTCGAACAGATGTGCAGAACTATAGACCTATATCTCTAACGTCGATCAGTTGTAGAATTTTGGAACACGTATTATGTTCGAGTATGATGACTTTTCTGGAGGCTAGAAATCTACTCTGTAGTAATCAGCATGGGTTTCGAAAAAGACGGTGTGAAACCCAGCTCGCGCTATTCGTCCACGAGACTCAGAGGGCCATAACACGGGTTCCCAGGTAGATGCCGAGTTTCTTGACTGCCGCAATGCGTTCGATACAGTTCCCCACAGTCGCTTAATGAACAAAGTAAGAGCATATGGACTTTCAGACCAATTGTGTGATTGGATTGAAGAGTTCAAATGGTTCAAATGGCTCTGAGCACTATGGAACTTAACTGCTATGGTCATCAGTCCCCTAGAACTTAGAACTACTTGAACCTAACTAACCTAAGGACATCATACACATCCATGCCCGAGGCAGGATTCTAACCTGCGACCGTAGCGGTCACGCGGTTCCAGCTGCAGCGCCTAGAACCGCACGCCCACTCCGGCCGGCTTTGAAGAGTTCCTAGATAACAGAAAGCAGCATGTCATTCACAATGGAGAGAAGTCTTCCGAAGTAAGAGTGATTTCAGGTGTGCCGCAGGGGAGTGTCGTAGGACCGTTGCTATTCACAATATACATAAATGAGCTTGTTGATGACATCGGAAGTTCACTGAGGCTTTTTGCGGATGATGCTGTGGTATATCGATAGGTTGTCACAATGGAAAATTGTACTGACATGCAGGAGGATCTGCAGCGAATTGATGCATGGTGCAGGGAATGGCAATTGAATCTCAATGTAGACAAGTGTAATGTGGTGCGAATACAAAGGAAGAAAGATCCCTTATAATTTAGCTATAATATAGCAGGTCAGCAACTGGAAGCAGTTAACTCCATAAATTATCTGGGAGTACGCATTAGGAGTGATCTAAAATGGAATGATCATATAAAGTTGATCGTCGGTAAAGCAGATGCCAGACGGAGATTCATTGGAAGAATCCTAATGAAATGCAATCCGAAAACAAAGGAAGTAGGTTACTGTACGCTTGTTCGCCCACTGCTTGAATACTGCTCAGCAGTGTAGGATCCGTACCAGATAGGGTTGTTAGAAGAGATAGAGAAGATCCAACGGAGATCAGCGCGCTTCATTACAGGATCATTTAGTAATCGCGAAAGCGTTACGGAGATGATAGATATACTCCAGTGGAAGACTCTGCAGGAGAGACGCTCAGTCGCTCGGTACGGGCTTTTGTTGAAGTTTCGAGAACATACCTTCACCGAGGAGTCAAGCAGTATATTGCTCCCTCCTACGTATATCTCGCGAAGAGACCACGAGGATAAAATCAGAGAGATTACAACCGACAGAGGCATTCCAACAATCTTTCTTTCCACGAACAATACGAGACTGGAATAGAAGGGAGAACCGATAGAGGTACTCAAGGTACCCTCCGTCACACACCGTCATGTGGCTTGCGGAGTATGGATGTAGATGTAGATGTAGATGTAGATCTTACATCTTGTAAGGCATCAGTGATGAGGGGCATATCCACTGAGGTGACAAACCGCATGGGATACCTGCTAATATCGTGTCGGACTTCCTTTTGCCCGCCGTAGTGCAGCAGCGTCACGTGGAATGGACTCAACAAGTCGTTGGATGTCCCCTGCATAAATATTGAGCCGTGCTGGCTCTATAGCCGTCCATAATTGCGAAAGTGTTGCCGGTGCATAATTTTGTGCGCCCGTTCAACACTTGATTACGTCCCATAAATATACGATGGGATTCATGTCGGGTGACTCGGTAGAGAAACAATTTGCTCGAATTGTCCAAAATGGCGAACAAACGTGACCCAGTGACGTGACGCATTGCCACCCATAAAAAATTTATCATTGTTTGGGAGCATGAAGTCAATGAATGCCTACAAATGGTCTCCAAAAAGCCGAACATAACCATTTCCAGTAAATGATCGGTTCAGTTGGGCCGGAGGACCCAGTCCATTCCATGTAAACACAGACCTCACCATTATGGAGCCATCACCAGCTTGCACAGTACCTTGTTGACAACTTTCGTCCATGGCTTTGTGGGAAGTGTGTCGCTCTCTAACCCCACCATCATCTCTTATCGATTGAAATTGTGACCCACCTGACCAGGCCATGGCTTTCCAATCGTCTACGGTCTAACTGGTATGGTCATTAGCCTACAAGAGGCACTGCAGGCAATGTCTGCTGTTAGCAAATGCACTTGCGTCTGTCGTCTGCTGCTGTAGCCCATTATTGCCAAATTTCACCGCACTGATACGTTCGCCGTACGTTCCACATTGATTTCTGTGGTTTTTTGCGCAGTGTTGTTCGTCTGTTATCACTGACAATCCTACGCAATCGCTGCTGCTCTTGGTCGTTAAGTGAAAGCCGCGGTCCCTGCGTTGTCTGTGCTGGGAGCTAATGCCTGAAATTTGGTGTTCTTGGTACACTCATGACACTGTGGATCTCCGAATATTGAATCCCCTAACAATTTTCGAAATTGAATGTCCCATGCGGCTTGTTCCAACTACCATTCCGCGTTCAGAGTGGGTTAATTCCTTTCATGCGGCTACAATCACTCCGGAAACCTTGTCACATGACTCACCTGAGTAGAAATCACAGCTCCACCAATGCACTGCCCTATTATACCATGTGTATGCGATACTACCGCAGTATTTACCGGGTGATCAAAAAGTCAGTATAAATTTGAAAACTGAATAAACCACGGAATAATGTAGATAGAGAGGTAAAAATTGACACACATGCTTGGAATGACATGGGGTTTTATTAGAACAAAAAAAAAAAAATACAAAAGTTCAAAAAATGTCCAACAGATGGCGCTTCATCTGATCAGAATAGCAATAATTAGCATAACAAAGTAAGACAAAACAGAGATGATGTATTTACAGGAAATGCTCAATATGTCCACCATCATTCCTCAGCAATAACTGTAGTCGAGGAATAATGTTGTGAACAGCACTGTGAAGCATGTCCGGAGTTATGGTGAGGCATTGGCGTCGGATGTTGTCTTTCAGCATCCCTAGAGATGTCGGTCGATCACTATACACTTGCAACTTCAGGTAACAGCAAAGCCAATAATCGCATGGACTGAGGTCTGGGGACCTGGGAGGCCAAGCATGACGAATGTGGCGGCTGAGCACACGATCATCACCAAACGACGCGCGCAAGAGATCTTTCAAGCGTCTAGCAATATGGGGTGTTTTTTTTGGTTCTAATAAAACCCCATGTCATTCCAAGCATGTGTGTCAATTTTTACCTCTCTATCTACATTATTCCGTGGTTTATTAAATTTTCAAATTTATACTGACTTTTTGATCACCCGGTATATGTGGATGTTGCTATCCTATGACTTTTTCACCTCTGTGTAATGTGTCCTAAGTGAAATACTTTGAAGAAAAATGAGTGTGTGATGTGATTGTAATACTGTGTTGTTTTGTGCGCAGTGTCGGACTTCACGCAGCAGCTGTCTCAGGTGTACGAGCAACACGCTGAGGAGTTACAGTTACTCGTTTCCAGCTTTCGCAAGCGCAACGCCGAGCTACGCAAAGAAAGGTAAACCATCGCACTTCATATCCCATCATTTTGACAATGTTAGCACCCTAATCTTATTTCATTTTTTAAGGGCTCGACATAAATAATGAAGTTAGGTAGGGATGCAGTGCGTCACCATCGCTAATTAGCTTCTATACAGATGAATCCAGTCAGGGAGGCAACAGTATGTGAACACCTTACTGTATACTGAGACGATGAAGCAATTATTCAAGAAATTGAAGACATAGTCCACAGGGCAGTATAAACGCTACATCTCTTGAGCCCTGTGTATAATTCGGAAATGTGAATTACTAAAGCTATGATTACCTGTCCGTGTAACTTAAAGTGCAACGCGCGGTAGATCCATGACAGTGGGCTGGTACACCGGCCAGTCTCACTGTGGAGTCTATCCGGTTTCTCAAGCTCGTTTAGGCAAATTCTGTGCTGATACCAAATTTTCGCCTCAGAGAATACGACACAAACACAGTTCAAATACGATCCACACAGAAGAATGTTTTTACAATTCACAGACACATGGCGCACACGTCACCCTCTCTTAGCTTAACTTAGCGAGTGTGGCGCCAGGAATGCCATCCGGCCATAAAATTAAATAAAATGAATGAATTGCCAAATTCTGAAGAAAGCGAGCCCCACACTGGACGAGATACATGATAGGGAAAAGGAAGGAAGATGTGCAAAAATCTGCATAATCTAAGTTAAAATCGGTAATTTCTACATGGAAGGACAGTTACGTGCTGAATCTATGTGTAATATATAGAGATGCACGGAACCAATATGAATGGAAGAACTATTTTCTGCGAATGTTCAAGACCAGGATCCCAAAGAAAGCTTAGCGTTACAAAGCTTCGGAGAAAATATCAGTGTGGAGACCGAGGACGAGATGTAAAAGGAATATCTTAGCCTAAACTCGGAAAGCTGGAAGCAGAAGAAGAACTTGAGTGACAAAAAACTATGAAAATCTTGTTCTGTAGTTGTAAGTTACCTTGCACAAATTTCTATCAAGGCCAGAAGAAATGTTGAAGTCGTTTTAGGCAATGTGTTAGAAGCTGGGACAGCCCGTATCCACCAATGTGTGACTGCTACAGCCATGCTTAGTGGTAGCTATGTCTGAACCTGAAAACTTTTCTGTAAATGTGTTTGATCATAGCAATAGTTCATCCATTGTGCCTCCGCATGGTGATAACGATACACAAAGGTTTTATAAAATGGTAACCAACGGATTTAAGCCTTCTAATAATCGTGAAGTCGAAACTTTTGCGTTTTGAGTGTGGTGTCAGCAGTGACGTAACATTGTGTTTATTTGCATATACACGAAGCTATAATTAGTTAACCGTTTTTTCCCAGAACCCGACGAATTGCTCTATCTTGAACACAGCTGCCTTCTTCACTTTCCAACAGAGCGTCTGATGTAGTGTAGACGCTTTACAGGTCGTTCTGGGATAATAGTGGTGCCCGGTATTACCAAAGGGACAATGTGCACAGACTTCTGTCCTAGCTATCACCTCATCCGCTAGATCCCTGCGTTTCAATGGGGTTGGTTCGCAAATTATGGGTGTTCGATACAGCAGTGTCTATAATGAAAGTGACTTTCTCAGCTTTGATGATTGTTATTCCAGGTAGATTGCATCGAAAAGTTTTATGCGCTATTATGCTCCGCTTTCAGTAATACTGAAGTTTTCATTTTCTACAGCAGTGAAAGGATCGTTTCTGTAGTGTGGGAGAAGTGTTGTACTAACCGAAACTTGTGTTCCACCTTCTGGTGAATTACTTTGGCGACTTCATCATTTCTATAAAATATTCTGTGGGTGCGAGAGCTTTATATCCAATGTAATGTGTGATATTACTTCCTTCTCATCCCCATACTTCCTGATGCTATCATTTATACCTTGCTTCTCTCTGATATGCTTCCGATAATTCCTTGTTGTAGTGAACATGTTTTCTATTGCTGTCAGGAACCCCACATTCTGTGTGCGTCAAGTAATTGTTATGTACCTGCAAATCGACATGATCCGCGCTGAGTTCGTTTACAAGTTTCCCGCGCAGTTCCTTTCCAGTGCATCCAGTAATATACTGACTAAATGTCGCTGCTACATTTTTAGATCTGCTGATGGCTGTAAAGCCGAAACCGGAAATCAATTTTAATAGAGTATTACGAGACCAAGACAATGACTTTTATAATGTAATGCGTTGCAGAGGTCACCGACCTCCTCAGGAGGTAAAAACAGCCTCATTTCCTGAATCGGATAGTTTCTCTGCGTCACATGATTAAAACTTACGAACGTTTTGGCCATACTGCGTGTGTCCTTTACAGTGTGCTGATATTCTGAAGTCATCTACTTGATAGCTTCGCCAACGCGCGGGGTTGCGAATTTCTAACTTTTAATCAGATAACTCGACATGGGTGAAAAATTCTGCAGGACGCTATCTGGGAGAGTGCAGCAACAACATGGAAACTGCTTGTGACTTACTCTGCCCACGTTTGTAGGCGTAATGCGTTAAACTTTTAATTTGATAACCCTGCATCAACTCCAAGAAACTTGCGCGGAATGTTATTTGGGAGAGTGGCGCAATAGTGTAGCGCCCGCGAATAACCGACGATATCCGTCGTTGTCTGCGTAACTTTTTACTCAACCTGTAAGGCTGTTCCACGGAAGCACGGCGTGTAGGCACAGGATGAGAGCTGACAGACCATAGCTCTCCTCACGGAGACCAGCTCTTCCTCAGCAAAGCACCGTTCTGTTTGACACATCTCACACGCAAACGATATCATACATCATATTTTGTGCCACTTCATCAAAATAAATTGTTCGAATCCCTTGACGTACACCGAAGAACACTTAAAATCCATCAGCTTTTTTTTTTTTTTTAATAGGCCTCAGTGCCTCGATTATATTCCAATATACCTTGTGAAAAACGTCTGAGATATTGAATGAACATAACCAACAAAACTGTTTCACAAACCTTCGCAGTTATCTGCTCTTTCAGGATGACAATGGAAATAGTTGACACTACAATAAAATTCCCCAAAACCATTATTCTATCTTCACTATAGTCCATATCTGAAAGACGACAGTCTTGATTGTGTGCATCCCCATGTATTTCCTATAGGTAAAGCTTCGTGTATATGCAAACAAACACTTACAATGTTACGTCACTGCTGACACCACACTCAAAACGCAAAAGTTTCGACTTCACGATTATTAGAAGGCTTAAATCCGTTGGTTACCATTTTATAAAACCTTTGTGTATCGTTATCACCATGCGGAGGCACAACGTAATTTGGCCTAAACAAAGTAAACGTCAACTAGTCACGTTTTGTGCCCCTTGTACAGAACAAAGCCATTAGTTCCAGTCGCCAAATTTACCAAAGTAAATTAATTCAGGTGTGGTGATACGTTTTTCTCTGAATAGAGCGTTGACATTCCCGGTAGAGATATCATGTTTTATTTTTCCGGCACCCGTTATTACCACGGACTTGAAAACCTGATACGGGCTCTATCACTACCCGTCCACTTGTCTGTTAGTGGCGTTTCAGTAAAATGTCTAGACAACGAGTGTCCAAACTTTTCCTCTGACCGAACACTCTAGGAATCCTGGCACTTTGATAGAGCACCTCGTTTTCAAGTCTCGTAAAATTAGTAAAATTTTTAAAATGTGAAGAACTTGTTTTATTCTGTGATTATTTCAATTTGAAATCATAACGAATGACGTAGAAATTAAAAAAAAATTAAAAACTAAGACAAAATGTCGAAAAATGAACACTGTGTTATTAATAATTTTTCACGGAGCATTTATTCTTTTTCCGCGGAACACCGTTGTTCCGTAGAACACAGTTTGGGAAACACTGGTCTGAACACAGTGCAGGGGAGATGGGAAGCAGTGAGTACTCAGCATATTACATCAATACCCCTAACAGACCAGTTCGAGGAGCTGGCTTCCACTGAACTGAAACTGTTCAAGTGAGACTCTCTACCTGTTGGGTAATGTGTTTTGTTCCACGTAAAGGATAGGCAAACGCAAAAGGTATAAAGACCTGTTAGACGTGGACATTCCGAACGTGCAACGAATAATCGTACCCATTATAGAAATGACAGTAAGGACTGGGAAGGAACACCATGTGCATTGAGTGTGTATGACTGCGGGCCTCATTCAGGATGATAAGACTATTATGGATGTCACTCACGCAACAGGGTGCAACCAACTGCATATTGTGGTACATTCTGAGACCAACGTTGCCTATACCCTGGGCTCCCAGGTCATTCTTGCACCATTTCAGCGTCTAACACACCCTTCTTCATGGAGTTTCAACAAGCTCACAATCTGCACAACTAGCTCTCTTGTTTTGAGTCCAGTGGAAGGCTTGAACCAGAAACTGTGAAGGTTCTGCGACAAGCGAGGCTGAGACTGTCCCAGACTTGGTCCATAGGGTTCAGAACTGTAGGAGGGCCCTAAATGATCAGATATGCTCTACACAACAGAAGCAGTGCAGCGAATAGGTAGCTAAATGTAAGAGGGGTGCACACAATGGTTTCTACAGCATGCGACTCTCCGTCCAGTCCAATAATGTTAGTTGTAAGAGCCTCTGAAATACCAGTGTAGGATCCAAATAAATGCTGCTCATAGGGGAGAGTATTAAAATCCTGATGGTTAACCAATGAAGCATCAGCAACAAAGTGACGGCGTTTGAAGCGTTCCAAAAAGCAACTAAGTACACATAAGCTGTTTGCAATCCGAAACTGACAGCAGTGAGACGTATGGGGAAAATGTAAGCATATATGGAAAGCATAGGCTAATGGGAAGTGGAGGTAGGGTATTTTTCACAGAAGACAAGACAAGAAACTGAAATCCACCGAAATGGAAATTGAACCTGCATCATAGATTATTTGTGCAAGATTCAGCATCAGGTGTGAGCATAAAGCTATAACTGGATCCTTGTCTCGACCACCAGTCCCACCCCTTGAAGTCTGCCAGAATCAGAGACAATCTCATTATTTCGCTAATATGTAAGAGTAGGGGAATAACGTTCATTCTGGACAGTTTTAATTTATTCAAGATAGTGGACCCCCCCCCCCCCCACTCACACACACACCCCAGCACCCTGTTGTAGCTGTGGGAGTGGCGCACTGATGATGTCATGAGTTTTTCCTCCCCCCCCCTCCCAACAAAACCCCTCCCCCACTTCCTGTCCCCACCACCCCTCGCCTACCCAACTTGTAAATTGGTGGGAAAAAGTGCTCAGTCTATCCTGAGCTGTTGGTGTGGAAGAACATCAGGTAGTTTATTTTCTTTATTGTGGGTGCTATCGTGTGAGAAAATGTTCATTATTTCATCATTTTTGGGATTAAAATTGGTTACACCTTCAAATTTTGGTGGGAAGCGGTACTGGTGTTTAATACCTCTCGAAATTCAAATTTTTGGCGTCAAACTCTCAATCTGTACCCTAATTACAGATAATAAGTCATATGCTTCAGTAGTGTCAATTACATTGCGGAGGACATACGAATACATTGTTTATTTATAAAATTCAGTTTGTATATTCTTTACTTAATCAGTCTGCGGGAGACATGAGTCCCTCACCTGGAAATTGGTTGGAAAAATCACTAAGTCTGTGCTGAACTGTTGTTGTGGAAGGACACAGTGTGGTTTTTCTTTTTTGGGGTGTATTATCCTATAGGAAAATGCTTCCTAAAATTTTTTTCTTGTGCACGTGCTCAACTTGAGGTGTGGAGACCAACTGCCCTATTTCACATTAACGCTACTAGAGGGGGCTGAAAAAAGCGACTTTCACTCCACCAGCAATAAACTGCTGTGAGCACACCATTCTTTCGTCAGTGTTTCAGGTGGAAGGCGACATTTAAGTCCCCAAAGCGTTCACCAGTCGTTTCTGGAAATATGGATGCTCTTTCTTCCACCCACTATAGGTTTCTACAAGCCAGAGGCGGCCACCCCATTCGTTCTGGCAAATACGCTTGGTGGCCCTCGTGAGAGAGACCACAAGAGCTTTGTTTTTCGTTGGTGTTTCAAGAGGTCGGCAGCACTTGTGTGTGCAGGTGTCCTATGACTGTTGGATGTAGGGAGGATATTTTCGCTGTTAGTCTAGTACTAGAGAGTTGCTCCAGCCAGGCTAGCCAATAACCCTACGGGAGCAGTATGGGTGATAACAGGGTGGCAAACTTTCACTCAAGTACAGGGGAGTAGCCTCCTACCGATCTTCAAGTGAATGGCTGCTGGAGGGAACATCATGATATTAGGACACAGACCTACCCTCTCCTTGCTGCTATAAATCCATGCTCTGGACATACAGGAGTCATGCAGCAACAGCACTGGGGATAAAACACACTTATATCTATTTATGAGTAGCAAGTTGCATCCTAGGCAACAGAAACGAAGGAGTCACATCGTGCGATATTTGTTATGAGTGTAGTGCTAATTATCTCACTTCAACATGGCATCTAAAGACGAAAGAACTGTCTAGTACATCCAGTCTTGTCCAGCACCATTTACCGAGTGGGTTGTGTACCGGAACAGCCGACCGGCCGGAAAATGTCTACCGGCTGCGACACGCTAAGCCATCCTATCAGTCGGCCAAATCCTCGTGACCACGCCTGCAGGGGGTTACTGGCCGCGGAACAGCGTCGCTAAGTCCTAGCACAGTGTAAAAGAAGCAGGCGTGGTTTTGACGTAGAGTTCTAACCGCAATTCCACTGTAAACATAGACTCTCTAGTTTAAAAATTTCACTTTACACAATACGAGGTGGGGATATTGTTCTCCATAAACCTTGAAATGCCGAGCGGTCTAAAGCGCCGCAGTCATGGACTGTGCGGCTGGTCCCGGCGGAGGTTCGAGTCCTCCCTCGGGCATGGGTGTGTGTGTTTGTCCTTAGGATAATTTAGGTTAAGTAGTGTGTAAGCTTAGGGACTGATGACCTTAGCAGTTAAATCCCATAAGATTTCACATACATTTGAACAAACCTTGAAATTCTTATGCGAAATGTAGTATCCTTCGCTTTATGCACGCTATTTCCGAAGACATAAGAAACTGGAGCATGCACACGTTTACTTATTGCTAATATACCGTTATTTATTGGTCCTTAGTGAGAAAATCCTGTACAGTAGTGTGGCATAGGCTATATTTCCTCTAAATAGTGTCTCATTCGGTAAAACAACCTGTTCATTTTAATATCTGTTATGTCCTGCATCACAGGACTAGAATCTTAAAATCATTTTTGGCTCATGACGGAGTGATAAGAGCATGCCCTACGTCTGTCACAGGATGCCTCCTCACTTTTGAACTCTGTTAAGATAGTCAACTGCCTCGTCTCCTGCGAAATCTCTTACGAGGTGCATTCAAGTTCTAAGGCCTCCGATTTTTTTTCTAATTAACTACTCACCCGAAATCGATGAAACTGGCGTTACTTCTCGAAGTAATCGCCCTGCAGACGTACACATTTTTCACAACGCTGACGCCATGATTCCATGGCAGCGGCGAAGGCTTTTTTAGGAGTCTGTTTGACCACTGGAAAATCGCCGAGGCAATAGCAGCACGGCTGGTGAATGTGCGGCCACGGAGAGTGTCTTTCATTGTTGGAAAAAGCCAAAAGTCACTAGGAGCCAGGTCAGGTGAGTAGGGAGCATGAGGAATCACTTCAAAGTGCCCTTTGGAACGCAATGGGCAAGGATTACGCCCTCACTGTCCCAGAACATGGACACCATCATTTTTTCAGCACTGGCGGTTAACCGAAATTTTTTGGTGGCAGTGAATCTGTGTGCTTCCATTGAGCTGACTGGCGCTTTGTTTCTGGATTGAAAAATGGCATCCACATCTCATCCATTGTCACAACCGACGAAAAGAAAGTCCCATTCATGCTGTCGTTGTGCGTCAACATTGCTTGGCAACATGCCACACGGGCAGCTGTGTGGTCGTCCATCAGCATTCATGGCACCCACCTGGATGACACTTTTCGCATTTTCAGGTCGTCGTGCAGGATTGTGTGCGCAGAACCCACAGAAATGCCAACTCTGGAGGCGATCTGTTCAACAGTCATTCGGAGATCCCCCAAAACAATTCTCTCCACTTTCTCGATCGTGTCGTCAGACCAGCTTGTGCGAGCCCGAGGTTGTTTCGGTTTGTTGTCACACGATGTTCTGCCTTCATTAAACTGTCGCACCCACGAACGCACTTTCGACACGTCCATAACTCCATCACCACATGTCTCCTTCAACTGTCGATGAATTTCAATTGGTTTCACACCACGCAAATTCAGAAAACGAATGATTGCACGCTGTTCAAATAAGGAAAACGTCACCATTTTAAGTATTTAAAACAGTTCTCATTCTCGCCGCTGGCGGTAAAATTCCATCTGCCGTACGGTGCTGCTATCTCTGGGACGTATTGACAATGAACGCGGCCTCATTTTGAAACAATGCGCATGTTTCTATCTCTTTCCAGTCCGGAGAAAAAAAAATCGGAGGCCTTAGAACTTGAACGCACCTCGTAAGGTAATCAAATAGCGGTACAGCACTAAATCTATTGTACGTTAATAGGATCAGAAATCTTTTAAAATGTCATCGAAAGCGTGAACCGCAGTAAAATGCCTAGCTGTAAGCATCTGAAGCGTGCTGAAGAAGAATGCATGTGTCCGAGTTAGATTCATTTGCTGTAGTATTAAGGGAAGCCGCAATTCCCGTCGGCGTATCACCCGGCGAATGTGGCAATACAATTCAGACAAAGGTGTAAGAGGCTGTAAGACAACTGCTGTTGCTGGAAGAAACATCGAGATTGATTTTGTCTGGCTTATGCTTGTTGGTTAATTGGCTCTCGATGTACGATACTCAGATAAGCGTGTAGGTACAGGCTTTGCTTCTAAATAAATAACTACACTACAAATATGCGTTCTAGCATGTGAATATATTCTATTCTAGACGGAATACTGTATCATGGTCGGTCCACTCCCGAAGAGCACGTGGCGGAAAAATGAATAATGCTATGATTAAACCCCAAATATTTCCCTAGCTGTGAATTGTGCATGAAGGTGCGAGGCTGTTGCGTCAATGTAAATGATGCAATGGATAGTGTGCGTGTGGGAATCTCTATGATACGGTATAAGTGTATTATGGAGATATATCCCAACTGAAAAACAGGTGATTTATTTGTCATGAAACACCATGCTGCCAAGGAAGACTTTGATGTCATTACGCTGTCGTATATCTAGGGTGGTGATCATTGGAATACGATAAAGGAGATTAGGACATGTACAGTGACATATTTATAGACAGTCATTTGATATAGATAAATTGCAGATGTATCAGAGTTTCTTTGTGCAGTCCTCATATAGTAAAGGTGCAGCAGTAAGGCTACCTTGTCCATTAAAGAACCTATATCTGGGTTAGAGATCGTAGAGGATATTTGGGGTATACGCAGAGGCATACAGACATTCATTTTTACTCTATTATTATGCACGTGACTGAAAAAGAAACGAAGAAATCGACAATATGCTATGACAAAGCCCACACCAATATTTAGTGATTTGCGGAAGACGCATGTAGACGATGTGGGCTCGTGTCTACAATAGTGCTGCGGCACTGGTGAGGTATAGCGATTTGCAGAGGACTGAAGGTTGGTGGCGTGGGAGCTCACTGTAGATAAATGTAACTATTGAATCTAAAATAGCCGAAGAGACCTACTACTGCTCTTTTACGTCATTGACTACAAATCACAAGGAGCCATCGTAAAAAAAAAATCTGGATGCGAGCATCTACATGGTGGTGAATTTCTCCCTGAACGTTAGCACGATATTTTTTCTCGTTGTTATAAGTCTCTAGACAGCCAGTGACGGGTACACTGAGAGTGGAATTGTCTATCAAACACGTTACTTTATGATTCATTTCACAGCAAATGCACTGTAATTCCCTCTTTTCTTGAAACACCGACGTTCGTCTATAACTGTTCACTTATTTTTACTACGACGTGGTTTCGATAGAGACATACTGAATACAAAGCGCTGAAATAAATGAATAATCGTTAAATTATTAGATTGATACAATTTTTAATAAAAGTGATTATATTTCTTGAATAGGCTGTAAACCTTCCAGACACACAAAATTGCACAAAGTGGTAACTGGTTTTCAATAGCGAGATGTAACCTGTTTTCAACTACGAAACAATTCAAACATTACAATCCTAAATTCTGTCAACGTAGCTGGGTCGCATAATTTGGGGTGTGGTGAAAGTAAATCTCGGTCGTTGTTGGGTGTAGGAGGATGAGAGGGGAATGTTTTTCTCCTTGTCGTGCACTGCTACAAACTCAGGCGCCGCGTGTCATCAGCGTCTATGATAGAAATGACCCACAGAAGTAACATTGTCTCGTAAATGCGTATTATGGGGACATACATATCCAGACGTGTTACCTGTCTGTGGTAATGAACATGACCCCGATGGGCCAGGAATAGTTTCATTGCTAATTGCTTTATTACATATGTGTAGCAGACCTAGTGAGCAAACCGACACAGCTACGACAACAAACTACTGACAGAGACTTTGGTCGAGATCTAAATATTGTCTGTTCCGGAATGCGCAGCAGTGCACTCCTCTGCGTTTCAAATCATACACGTTGCTCCACGGTCTCACCACAGTGCATTCTGAAGGGAAGAATCTGCAAAACACCTGAGTGGAATTCATTTTTATACTCTTTTCGTAGTCGTCACCATTGCTATCAACGTAGTGTTCCTCCTGCGCGATATAATGTTATGTTGGAGTAGCGGGCCGCACAAATAATCTTTAAGGGTCGCATGGGGCCCCCGGTTGGCAGGTTTTACACCCTTGATCTAGGGGAACTATGGCTGAAGGTTAAAAGAATAGTTGATCATGCGCTCGAGAGATATTAACCTAGTAGTGGTGTTCATGATGGGAGGGACCCTTCATAGCATCCAAACACTGTAAAGGAACTTGTAAAGAAACAGATTAATGTACAGGTATAAGAGGCGTAAAAGCCCGCCTCCGTAGCCGAGGTCATTCACGCACACCCGTGCAGTGGCGCTCGACTCGGGGATAAGCCAGTCCGATCCCTGGTGGTGCATGAAATTTTCACTGCCAGCATTTGGTCGGCAAGAGGAGAAGTGGAGACGTAAAGTTTCTGATCATCAGTCATTGCGCCAATTGCCTGGATTAATTTTCAAACCTCTCCGCAGTGTCTCATGAAGTGAAATTGAAACTTGTGGTAAGTTCCTATGGGACCAAACTGCTGAGTTCGTCGGTCCCTAGACTTAAACACTACTTAATCTAATAAATTAACTTACGCTAAGAACAGCACACTCATCCATGCTCGAGGGAGGACTCGAGCCTCCTACGGGGGGAGCCGCGCGAACCGTGGCACAGCGCCTGAAACCGCGCGGTTACCCCGCGCGCCATCATGAAGTGAGGGCATGTGACGCTGTTGATGGTGATCCGTCCGTCGGATGGGGACGTTAAGCCTGCCAGGTCGCTTAGTGTTTTTCGAGATGATTAGGCTATGTGCCGGCGCCGGGTTTCACCCTCTCCCTTCTCTCATTACCTCCAACACGAACATGACACTGCACTCAATAGACGTCACTAGTCACAACATTTAACCGATACACTTCCATAAACAGCTCTCCAATTTCGTGACAGAAAGGTGCCTGTGGGCGGGAAGGATATGGAAAACCTTTCCAGTTAGGTGGCTGAATGTCCTTCTGGGTGTCCCAGCCATTCATGCTATACGAATTTACTTAACTTATAGACTAAAAGCATAGGGTTTCCTCCAGATAGACCGTATTGATCTGTACGACGTTCTTTTACTTAGATGAGGAGAATCGGCACTTGTTTTTAGGTTTCCACTTCCACGATCGATATGTGAATGGAACAGGAAGAAGCTGTAATAACTGGTACAATGAGAAGTACCCTCTAGCAAGCACTGCACGGTGAATTGCAGACAATAGATATAGATGCAGATGAAACTTTAGGACACCCCGAATAAATCATATCTTTGGGAGTGGGTCGTACGGCAGACCACAAATATGCGATTAAAACTGTTATGTCGGAGCGTACATATAGAGATCAGCAGTCGCTTAATAGTGACGAGAAAGGTCAGTGGTTAGTCAGTCTTACACAAAAACCTATCAGACGAAGTGGAAACATGAAAAAAATTGTCTATTCTCCTCATTTAGGTCAAAGAATTTCAAACATATCAGAATGCCCCTTCTGTGGGAAGTGTATTGTCATACTGTGAAGTTGTGAAATGGTGTTTCTTACCACTTGTGACATTGCGATATCATTATTATTGAACTAAGGCGTCCTGGGGGACTATAGAAGCACCAATGTCTCTGTGTACTGTTCCTCAAGTTATTTCGATACAGTCCTGGACCTATTAAGTGATGCATTGTCTTGCTGGAGTTACTAGTCAGGTTCTAAATGCTGCAGGCGATGAAACAGATGGACATAATTGGAATGTAAGTTCCTGTATCGTTTGCATGAGGGAAACGCTGAAAACGTATCAGGTCCCTACGTCATCTCATTTAAACATCACCCAGGGTCTGTCTGAATGGTGCACTTAAGGTAAGATTGGTGCATCCCCTTATATGTCTCTTTCGTTCTCGTACCATGCCATCAGTGTGTACCAACAAATACCCTGACGAACTATCTTCGAGCATCCATTGGCGGCTTGTCTACGCCCAAGTTAATACCTGCAATCCGTAACATGTGGTAAGCCCGGATAGATGAGTGGATCGGAGAATTTTGTGCTCCATAGCGAAGAGGTTGTTCTAGATGATGCGGCTGCTAATCAGATGTTGGTGATCTCGAACACTGAACTGGTCAGTTTTTGCTGCCCTATTGCCTGTTGGTAAAAATCGTTGTAGGTTGGCGACTCCATAGAGTGCTGTGTGCACAACGACCATATGATAAATAAAATTAGAAGGAAAGTCAGCATTGGCCGTAATTTTGATGACTTATTAACAGCAAAATCGATTTTTCGATCACATAATGATCATCTTCAGTGCTCTGGCGTACAAATTAAAGCTCGTAGGCACTGGTGTCTAGTTATTAGCAGTAACAGAAGCTATGAAACGATCACATAAATTTATTGTGAAGCTATGAAACGATCACATAAAATTATTGTGATCGTTTCATAGCTTCTGTTACTGCTAATAACTGGACACCAGTGCCTACGAACTTTCATTTGTACGCTAAAGCACTGAAGATGCTTTGTGTGATCGAAAATCGATTTTGCTGTTAATAAATCCCCAAAATTACGGCCAATGCTGACCTTCCTTCTAATTTTCTAAAAATCGTTATGATAGACATAGACCCCAGTCATTAACACCGTGTTCCTCACAGTAGTTGGCACTGCAGACGGCGATTTTCTCAAACAGAGGGCCCTAGGTCCCACACTGGCACGGTATCAAGTGGAAAACCTAGTTTCTGTACGATCTTAAACATTTTGTGCCGCATTCCTAAGACATTCGTAATATGGCCGCGATAATACGCATCTCGCCCAAGCTGTCCTCAGTTGTTTCACAAACAACCATTACATGGTTCGACAACGTCCCAGTCACATGACACGCTATAAGGAACCAGAATTACGAGGACCTTTGATCAACAGTAGATTACAGTACTAAACCTGTTCGACGAAATTTGCAATTTCATTTTTTTCCAGCTATGTTTCACATAAAACTAAAAGTCTGAAGTGTAAAAGGAGAGCCTAAGGACTGGTGTATTGTATGGAAATATTTATTTAAATTTTACCCTTTTCCATGTTTTTCTGTAATACTCTGCAAAATTATTTGTAATTTTGTTTTAAAAGAACTTAACGGTCCCATAAATTTCATTTGTTCGGTTTGATCAGAAATCGCATATATTTTAAACTTTAAAACATTTCGGTTACAAAATTTCACATAACATTTTATAATCCATTAAATCAAGAACTGTTATAATTTTTCAAAAGCAAACTCAATTTTTCTTAAAAGTTAGTCATATGGACGAAAATATTACGAATATTTTGGCTATGTACTCTTTCCGTAATTTTTGCAACAGATTTACTTAAAAATTATTTACATAATATGTAATTATTTTTTATAAATTTTGATAACCTAATGCGGCGTGTTTTCTTTGCCACTGTTCAATCACGTAAGCAGAAAACTATGCACAAAAGTTAATTTGACCTGTTACCGGTTCTTGAACAATCTAGAACTTCACTCTGTAATGCATCGTTTGTCATACACGTCATAAGTATGTTAATCTTTGTTTCGAGCTCGAGTGGGAGTGTCTTTGTCTAGATGCGGAGTTGTAAGTTAATCTTTTTGCTGTGGGCGGAATGTGCGCCATGTACGACTTTTATGTTTGAATTTTTGATTTCTATTGAAAATGAATTCGATATGTTTTACAAATTTGTCAGCTGAGAACAGCGATTAGTTTGAAATCTTTGTATGCTCGCAAGAAGGATCTCTTTAGCAACGAGCAGAAAGCTGACGCATAAATTTCATTTTTTGCCACGTCTGGATGAGAAATAAACCAAAACGCGCTGCAAATGTGAATACGTATCTTTGCTTTTGTTCAAAAAACCTGGACCTTTGCTTCATCCCCTAGAGACTATAACGTTTGGAGCCACAAATACATCCACGAATATTAAAATAAATTGCTCATTGCAACAACCATTTTAGAACTGTTCTTTAACATTGCTGCTTCCTGTATTATGCAACGACGCATTTACATAGCTAAATGGCTAGGTGAAAGAATGCAATTCATCGTCATCAGACTACATAATAATAACTTTTTAAATGAACATATAGGGCGGCAGTGTTACAACCCTGAACTATACCATGGTGGCTGACACTTTGACTTTATGTGCCACTCGACAATGGCGTGATTGCCTGATTTCTTGTAAGCCTCTGTCCTAGCATCATTCTCCTTCATTTGGTTCGTTTAGTCCTTATGTGAAATGAAAGTTGGAGGCGGTTGTACTGGGGCAGTGCCGATTCGGACGCTTTTTTTGTAATTTATTAACCAGTTATCGTAAATTTATGACCCAAAAATTATTGTCAAGGATTGTCCCCCCACCACGAGCCCAGAAAATAATTTAGTGACTTTGCAATCACTTATCCCCACCACTCCTCTGCTCTTACTAACCATTAGACAGGCACTCGTTCTCTGTACACTGTAGTAAAAGTATCACGAAGCGCCAGTAGCAGCAGCAGATATCAGCCACCATTCCCAGGCAGAGGAAGGGAGAAAACTGAAATGTAAGTGCTGGAAATTCAAATAAATGGCGAGAAAATCCAGGATATCTTACTTGTTCTGAGAGAAAATTCAAATAGCTTGCTTGTTCCACGTTTTAAATGGCGAACAATTAAAAAAATCCATATTTAGGAACGTTTGTGGTGTGAATATACCAGTATTTTGTTTAAAAATACTGCGCTGTCGGCATCGTCAACACCGTGCTAAGTATGAATTTTTTTAAAAAAAATGTGAAATAGCTTCCTTCTTAAAGCAGTTACTGCTACATTACCTGTCACAGAACCACTCCTTTTTATAAATGGTTCGAATGGCTCTGAGCACTATGGGACTTAACTTCTGAGGTCATCGGTCCACTAGAACTTAGAACTACTTAAACCTAACTAACCTAAGGAAATTACACACATCCATGCCCGAGGCCGGATTCGAACCTGCGACCGTAGCGGTCACGCGGTTCCAGACTGTAGCGCCTAGAACCCCTCGGCCACCCCGGCCGGCTCCTTTTTATATCTCTAACGTTTAAGCTATGTGAAAGTTACAATTGGAGTAGACCTCTACCAAAGCTACAGTTCAGTAGTTTTGGTACAAAACATAAATGACGTAATAAATGGTAGGATTGCGTTGGTAGGGAAGGAAAAATAAATGAATGTGTGAGAGTGAAACTGGGAGCACATGACTTCCTTTATTTGTTAGTTTGTTTCGCTCATAATTAGAACTGGCCATCATTCAGTGTTAGCCCTGAGTATTTTATATCACTACAAAATATTAATTCCACTTTATCAGTAGTAAAAATTCGTTGATCGCTTAACTTCTGTGCTTCTATGCAACCAAAGCAATTACATTCGATGTAAGTAGTCTACATGCACAAACATAAAAATGTACGTAATTATCGGTGTTATTTGGTACTCAATAGTACGTTCTATATCATAATCAAAGGCAAGAGTTTCCTGTTATTACTGATAAGCTTGAAAGTTGTTGATGAATAACAGAAACATGTTTTATTCAAGACCTCGACGAAGTATTGAAGCAATGTTTGGTAGGTTTTTCTTTTGTGTTTTTTTAAATATTAACTTTTTTTTAGCAAATTGCGTTTTCTAACGCTATATGAAAAATCTGTATTGTTTCGTTTCTTTTGTTCTTTTTTACTACAACATCCCTCTGTTTAACGTTATAAATCAAACATTTGCTTGTGAAAACAGTATTAAACATTTGCCCTTTCAGTTTTGTTATAAATACTGTTTACTTTCAAGTGACAGACAAGAGAATAACTATGCAGAACATAAATGTTTCATAGGTTTTATGTATCCTCAGTCAGTTTCTAGGTGATTCACCACTTCCGATTTCTAGGGAAATCTAGTAAGACGCTGATCACATACACGAAAAAATCGATAAAATTGATGTAACGTCCAATTGGTATGCAACACATCTAATCTACAGGTAAGGCGGTTACGACTTTAACTTACCAAGGCTACTGGGAAAGATACCATACTCTACACTTTCTAATGATAGTCTACGGTAGCCTACGGTAGTTTTACAACCCTACTTCTAATTTATTGTTGCAGGCATTTTATGAGACATCTGTGAGAGGAAGTCAGGAAGTAATATATTGCCTGGAACATACTCTTTCGGATTTTTATGCGTTTCTCTTGTAAAAAATTGAATTTTTGATTTCGTCCAGTGAGAGGTTGGCAATGCTCCATTATCAGTAAAGTGGGGAATAGCTTATTCAGTTCCTTTTCCCAGTATTCTTGTGTGTACAACTAGGGTTTCGGCCACTCGATCAAACGAATTGTTGTTCGCCAGTTTATGCTGCAACAGAAGCATACAGTCAGTGATATAAGTACTGCTTGTTTTGTAAACTATCTGATTATTTAGACCACATACAGAGTGTTTCAATGACGATGTTACAAAGTTTCAGAGATGATGGTGGTGGATAAATTTGTTAATTTGGGATAAGGAACGGTGATCCAGAAACGACCGAGTCGAAAGTTATAAGCGAAAATCGTTCTGATACCTCTGACAGTGGAATACATATTCCATTGTTGTTGTTGCTAAGATTTCGTGGTAGGCAATCCCGACGAGCACTTACATGTAGAGGCTGGAGTAGTAACTCAATTAAACGAATACATATGGCGTACTGTCAATTGACATCAGCAATCCTAGTGTAAAGGTCTGTACTTTAGTAGACTAGCGTCTGTGTTTACAAGCTGAAGTATTAACGTCGATCAGCCCTAACCAGATGGATAGCAGTAGTTGTACCCAGTGACGGAAATTTCAGGCACGAGTTTCGTGTATGGGCAAGCAAATGGAAACAGCAGAAAAGCGGACAGGCTGTGTAGGACCAAGTATCCATGTAGAATACATACGGCTCACAAAATGTTCCATCAATTCAGTCAATCAAGGCAACTGGCACCACAGTACAATGACTGAGGAGGACGACAAACCACACGGACTCCCGACTTTGAAGATGGCACATTTTCTCGATGCAGTACTTGCTCTAGTGGATGAGCCATCCGAAATCAGCACTCGATCAGTTACACGTGAAATGAATGTTTCGCAGTGTTCTTATCGGTTAGTACCACGGTAAATGCAGCTACACCCCTATCGTCCACGGAAAATGTACGCTTTGACTCCTGCTGACTTTGTACCTCATGATGTGTTCAGCCAATGGTTCTTTCAGCGCCTTACAATCGACCCTCAATTTAGTGCACATGTGCCTTTCATGGATGAAGCCTGTTTTACGAGAGATGCTATGCTAAATAGTCACAATAGTTATGTTTGAGCTATCATCACAGATTATCAGTCAATGTGTGGACAGCCATAGTCAATTAATGCGTACTAGAACCATTCCCTCTTCCTCCTTGCTTAAATGTACCAATGTACACAGAGTTTATCAGTGATATACTACATATCCCGCTTGTTATTCATCAACAGATGAAGTTCTAATGGACTGAGGGTTCATGAACGCCTTGGTCAGACAAGTGGATAGGTAGAGGCGGTACTGTTTTGTGACCAGCAAGTTGATCTGATGTCACCCCCCACCCCCTTCGGTTCTTCTTGTGAGACGATGTGAAAAGTCTTTAGTACGAGACTGAAGAGGATCTCCCGGCAAGAATTCTCGCTGCCTGCGACACTGTTCCAACGACACCATGGATATCAGAATGGCTACGACAGAAATTTGTGCAATGGTGCCATGGCTGCACTGACTCTGGGGGACGCCATTTTGAACAATTGTTGTAAATGTAGCAGCTTGTGAAATTTGTGCAGGTAAATGGAATTCATTATTACTGTATCGTAGACTTAGGATTTCGGTCTCTCTGGCATCAAATTACATCCACCGTTACTAGTCCCTTAACAATAGAAATTAAATGAGGGTGTTGGGGAGTATTCAGTGGGAATTCTGTACGTCATAATCAGCGTTCCGAAGTTGGTGTCCTTAGGCTGAGCGCTGCGTGAAGCCAAGTTGGAAGTTGAATACATTTTGGCTTATACCCGTCCACTCGGTCATTTCCAGACTGGGGCCCCATACCTCAAATTTATACATTTACCCTTCCCCATTATCCCTGAAAGTTTGTGACGTGGTCACGGAATCACACTGTATAAGTGACTGACTAAGAGTACAGCGGAGCATATGTTTGTCGGTATTTCATACATTTAGACAGTCTTCCACGGGGTCATACACATCGTCCGTCACATAGTTGTACGAGATCGTAGCTTCTGGGTTCTAGACTGACGACTAATACTCAGAATCGGTCGAAAAGTGTTTGGTAAACCACTTCTTTGCAGGTGAAGTGCATTTACCTAATATTTCTCCATTGAATATGAGACAGACATCCGTTCCCTTCCCCCCCTGCCCCCCCCTCCCCCTCTACATGGCAACCCACAAACATAGCAGTCAAATTCTTTCCCGTACGAAGATGGTTCAAATGGCTCTGAGCACTATGGGACTCAACTGCTGAGGTCATTAGTCCCCTAGAACTTAGAACTAGTTAAACCTAACTAACCTAAGGACATCACAAACATCCATGCCCGAGGCAGGATTCGAACCTGCGACCGTAGCGGTCTTGCGGTTCCAGACTGCAGCGCCTTTAACCGCACGGCCACTTCGGCCGGCCCCGTACGAAGACATTAAGTGTAGTTGCATGAATAAAATTAAAATAATGCATTCATTAGTTTTAACACTAATCAAGTATACATATCCTGCAAACTGACTCGTTCGACAGCATTTCGATAACAGAATCGTTCAAATGACCAATGGAACATGTAACTAACTAACTTATTTTCCTGTGCATTTGGCCATAAGGGGATTGGTGTCGTGAATCGCATCAGCTTTCTCCACAACATATCTGAAACAGTCAGATTGTACATGACAAATCACACTCCACTAATTTTACATCAATAATAAAACTACTTAGGAGAACAGGGCTTAATACAACCACCAAACCTCCTGTACTACATCTAACACAGACATTTAACTTTTGCAAGTAACAACAATACACCAGTTGGTAAGTTATTGCGATAAGATTTATGATTCAAGGGAAACTTTCTCTAAATCTACAAATGCTGTAAACGCAGCTTTGGCTTTCTTGAAACTATTTTCTAAGATAAATGGTAGGGTCAGAATTGCTTCAGGTGTTCCTACACTGCGTCAGTATTGCCTCCTATGACAGTACAGTCCTGCACGGCTGAACGACGGAAGTTTAAAAAACAGACGCGGCTATGACGGTTGAGTTGGCGCGGCTGTGCGCGCTGGTGTTGGTGACAGCTGAGGGGGCGTGGCGGAGGCTACGCTAAAC
Organism: Schistocerca nitens; assembly: GCF_023898315.1. Classification (NCBI taxonomy): domain Eukaryota; kingdom Metazoa; phylum Arthropoda; class Insecta; order Orthoptera; family Acrididae; genus Schistocerca; species Schistocerca nitens. Next base: position 924,510,658 of record NC_064616.1, read on the forward strand.
TACGAGGCGGCCCGCGCGAGTGTCAGAGCATTGCCAATAGATGGCGGCACATGTGAGTCTTCGTGATTGGCGGACACAGAATAGCACAGATCTCACGGCTGTAAGGAGCAACGTGCTCTGATACGTGATCTGCAAGGCACAGGTCACTAGCCGTTCACGTGAGGCATGGAAAGGATAACCGCCATGGCGGAACTCAGTGATTAATGGGAACATTTAATAAACCTAAATTCAATAAGAACTGACGCACGATACTTACAGAAAAGCCAGTAACATCGTCACAAAGAAAAGTATAAGACGAGTAAGTGTGTGAAAAGGCGTCCTCGCTCAAGCAAGTAGCTTCAACTCAGTGTCAAAGGTTTACAAATTAAAATGAAAGTTGAAAATTAATATATCTGCAACGCAATGTGTGATTTGATAAACTAAGAGTCCACGGATAGAGCTTATGGAGTTCCATCAGAATATAATATCAGATTTTTATAGACATTATGTAATGTAAACTATAGGCCGGAATATGCATTCTGTAAATAAAATATCTATTTTCATCAAAGTGATTAACAATACAATGAAATTAATGGCAGAATATCAAATTAGAGTTAGAGATTTATGTCTAAATACATTTAGTTTTATTTATTAATAGCAAAATTGCTTGAATAGCATTGCGCTAAAAAAATACTAAATTAATTGAATAAAAAATTTTAATGTAAAATATTTTTATGCTCAGACCGCAATTTTTAGTATGCAATTAAAGCGGAGTGACTAGTTTTTGTTGTTTTCTACAACCATCCTCAGATCTGTAACCAACTGGAGGATAATCAGCCTAAGAAAATATTGTACAGTAAAGTAGGATATAAAACTACGTATAACAGCTGAGCAAATTATGCACTGATCAGCCAGAACATCATGACCACATGCCTAATAGTCGGTATGTCCACCTTTGCCACGGATAACAGCGGCGACGCGTCGTGGCATCGAAGCAGCAAGGCCTTGGTAGGTCACTAGAGGCAGTTGCCACAACATCTGTACGTACAAGTCACCTAATTCCAGTAAATTCCGGGATGGAGGCCGATGAGCTCTGTTAGCATATTCAATTACATCCCAGACGTGTGCGATCGGGTTCAGATCTTTCTAGGTGGGGGGCAGCACATCGATTGGAACTCGCCACTGTGTTACTCGAACCACTCAGCCACAATCCTGGCCTCGTGGCATGGCACATCATCTTGTTGAAAAATGACACTGCCGTCGGGAAATATGATCGTCGTGAATGGAGTACGTGGTCTGCAACCAGTGTACGGTACTCCTGGCACGAGCTCCACTGGACTCGTGGATGCCCGCGTGAATGTTCCCCTGAGCATAAAGGAGCCGGCACCAGCTTGTGTCTGCACCGCAATACAGATGTCAAGGTGCTGGCACGAGCTCCACTGGACTCGTGGATGCGTGCGTGAATGTTCCCCTGAGCACAAAGGAGCCGGCACCAGCTTGTGTCTGCCCCGCAATACAGATGTCAAGGTGCTGGCACGAGCTCCACTGGACTCGTGGATGCGTGCGTGAATGTTCCCCTGAGCACAAAGGAGCCGGCACCAGCTTGTGTCTGCACCGCAATACAGATGTCAAGGTGCTGGCACGAGCTCCACTGGACTCGTGGATGCGTGCGTGAATGTTCCCCTGAGCACAAAGGAGCCGGCACCAGCTTGTGTCTGCACCGCAATACAGATGTCAAGGTGCTGGTACGAGCTCCACTGGACTCGTGGATGCGTGCGTGAATGTTCCCCTGAGCACAAAGGAGCCGGCACCAGCTTGTGTCTGCCCCGCAATATAGATGTCAAGGTGCTGGCACGAGCTCCACTGGACTCGTGGATGCGTGCGTGAATGTTCCCCTGAGCACAAAGGAGCCGGCACCAGCTTGTGTCTGCCCTGCAATACAGATGTCAAGGTGCTGGCACGAGCTCCACTGGACTCGTGGATGCCCGCGTGAATGTTCCCCTGAGCATAAAGGAGCCGGCACCAGCTTGTGTCTGCCCCGCAATACAGATGTCAAGGTGCTGGCACGAGCTCCACTGGACTCGTGGATGCCCGCGTGAATGTTCCCCTGAGCACAAAGGAGCCGACACCAGCTTGTGTCTGCCCCGCAATACAGATGTCAAGGTGCTGGCACGAGCTCCACTGGACTCGTGGATGCCCGCGTGAATGTTCCCCTGAGCACAAAGGAGCCGGCACCAGCTTGTTTCTGCCCCGCAATACAGATGTCAAGGTGCTGGCACGAGCTCCACTGGACTCGTGGATGCCCGCGTGAATGTTCCCCTGAGCATAAAGGAGCTGGCACCAGCTTGTGTCTACCCCGCAATACAGATGTCAAGGTGCTGTTCGCCGGAAGAAGACGGATTCGCGTCCTTCCATCGGCATGAACTTGTTATCCAATGTAAAACCGTAATTCTAAAACATACGATGATGAACTCTGAATTATTTCCAAAGTTTCAGCGGACTGTACTCCTTTCACCAGAGTCTTTATGTTAATTCACAACAGAAAAGAAAGCAATAAACTCAGCCTTTTATTTAAATCAAGAGCACTGTGAGTTTTCAGCATTAATTATTTTTAACACATAAACGTGGCTGCATAGTTAATAATCGCTGAACTTCTCGTGACTAATTATGAGGGGTAACTGTGATAAATGCGTTTGGTTCGCCCCTAGACAGTAGTGTAGCAAGATCATAAAAATTAAACACGGGTTCTGAGACCCAGGAAGAGCGTTTCTGAGCAGAATCCATCGATTTATTCTTCGGTATTTAAAATTATAATTCGTGCAGTCGCACATGGGGACACAAGGGCAACAAACAATAAGAGCACAATAAATACATTTACTTTTTCATTTGTATAAAATAATAGCTCCTACAGCCGTACTCTAGACAACTGGTAATTAGTGTAAGACGGAATGTGTGTCGCGCTAAAAGAAATGCTTTGATTGACCGGTGGCACTCGCGGTGGCGACTGTGACTGAATGTCCTCTTGCCACTCCGCCGTCGACTTCAGCTGTGTACTGCTCATTCCAACCTCTGATATCGTTTTTAGCTATATTAACTGCAGACACGTAATGGCATACGACTTTGATGAAGTATCTATAGATACCAACGCAGGGGTTCAACAAAAGGAAGACGTGGATCTCCTCGCGAAGGACGCAACACAAAACGGGCACTGCCTTATCACTCGTTTCCGTGCAGCTGCTCACACACGTAAACTCACAGCGAGCGTATATGTCGCACGGAAAGAAGTATGGGAAGAGCCACGATGGCAGAGAGGGTCCAGTACTATGATGTACCACTCGTTACGTTCTCAAGATCGTGCTTTGTGTACTGGAGATACAGTAGTGGATACCCAACGTCATCAGCCATACAGCACAGGTTTCACAGACTTTCAAACTTCCGGTGCAATTGGACATCGGAATGTGATGCAAATTAGCTTTTCGTACTCTGCTCAAAATGTTCAGATGTGCGTGAAATCTTATGGGACTTAACTGCTAAGGTCATCAGTCCCCAAGCTTACTCACTACTTAACCTAATTCTAGGCGCGCAGTCCGGAACCGCGCGACTGCTACGGTCGCAGGTTCGAATCCTGCCTCGGGCATGGATGTGTGTGATGTCCTTAGGTTAGTTAGGTTTAAGTAGTTCTAAGTTCTAGGGGACTGATGACCACAGCTGTTAAGTCCCATAGTGCTCAGAGCCATTTGAACCATACTTAACCTAAATTATCCTAAGGACAAACACACACACCCATGCCCGAGGGAGGACTCGAACCTCCGCCGGGATCAGTCGCACAGTCCATGACTGCAACGCCTTAGAGCGCTCGGATAATCCCGCGCAGCTTTTCGTACTTTGTGAATGGTTTTGCGATCAGCATGTCACTACGTGCAAGGAACTAAGTAATTTAGGTATCACTTCTCCACAAGTACAATCACTGCCGTCGCTTCAGAAAACGCCCGTAAAAAGTAAACAGAATCGTTTCATACTATTCAAGAGATTTTAACCTACATAAAACGTTTTTCCCTGGAGAACTCTGTACTATGTGCTCTGTATACCCTTACACATTATTTTAAGCACTGTATATACAGTTTATGTAATATGCTGCATGATGTGCGGTCTTTTTCGTCTGCACGTCACGGTCTAGGAACCTGTCCGTTCTGTCTTCAGTTTTCACTGCCACCTTGTTCTGTGTCCTCCTACAATCCTTCTTCCTTTAGGCAGGTAAAACGTGGCCTGACGTGGGATTCTCTCTGCACTCATTTGTTGTGGATGAACATTCCAAAATATTTTATTTTCTTCAATCTTTTTAGCTATATTATAAATATCTATCTTATTCCTAATACAATTTATTATATGGTCTTCACTAGGAACACCTCTAACTCTCCTGAGAAATCTCATTTCCGTTGCTTTTATTTTGCTTTTATCACGGTTTTGAGGGATCTGTGACTGACTGATAGAGTTGTAGAACTACCCTAGGTTAACACAAGTACGCGTAGAGTACGGTGGTTTCTCTAGTAGCTATGGTCGGGTACTTTACACTGGCGCGGAGGTACTTTTAGTGCAAAGTAGGAAAACGCAAGTCAGTAGGGACCCTACGACCTATCTTAGAAGATACATTTATAGCATTCTTAGATTTAGGTAGAACATACCTTGACTCCTAAATCCTATCACATTAACTTATGAAGTGGAATATTATTATTACTTGCGATAGTTAAATGTGAATGTTTCATGTAGTAGAAAAGTCGTGGTAGTCATATTAAGTCTTGTTCCCTAGAGCACTTTAATTACTGATGTTAGATTGGTGGTGTATAATTCGTCGTGTACTAGCCGATTCGTTCAAATATATTGCGGACAAAGTTGATGTTATCTATAGAGCAATATCGCTATGACCAAATAGCAGGAAAAAAATGTCATTGTATGCGAAGGCATTTGATTACTATATTGGTGGATTGTCATGCAGGGGAAAGGACGGGGGGGTGGACGCAGGTATCTGGCTCAGAATCATTGGGGCCATCTTAGGGGATGCAATATATGTGCAAATAAGTGATTAACAGAACAACTGTTCAGCCGGCTTTGAATATACATCGTCATTGTAGAAAACTTTCCAGGCCAGACGAAAAGAATAGGTAACACTTGCTTCTCAGTTTAGAACCCAGAAGCTACAATTTTATAACTGTGGAATGGGCGGTGTGTTTAACTCTGTGTAAGACCATCTAAATGTATTAAATGCCGACAAACAGTAGTGACAATATGCTCCATCGTGCACTGTGCCACACACATGTATGTGGTGTAAATAATCCTATGTCTTGCCTAATACTGACTATTTACCTGCTCTGTGCTTCCACTGCGGCGTGAGCTGGCAGTCAGTTATTCGTTATCTAAACAAGAATATAGAGAAAATGAATCGGAACAACCCATTCCCCACTTTATCAATTACAGAACATTACCAAGGTTGGTAAAACTTGAAATTTTAGAAGAGAAACGCGTGAAAATCCGAGATAGTATGTCCTGTCCCAGTCAATATACACTCCTGGAAATGGAAAAAAGAACACATTGACACCGGTGTGTCAGACCCATCATACTTGCTCCGGACACTGCGAGAGGGCTGTACAAGCAATGATCACACGCACGGCACAGCGGACACACCAGGAACCGCGGTGTTGGCCGTCGAATGGCGCTAGCTGCGCAGCATTTGTGCACCGCCGCCGTCAGTGTCAGCCAGTTTGCCGTGGCATACGGAGCTCCATCGCAGTCTTTAACACTGGTAGCATGCCGCGACAGCGTGGACGTGAACCGTATGTGCTGTTGACGGACTTTGAGCGAGGGCGTATAGTGGGCATGCGGGAGGCCGGGTGGACGTACCGCCGAATTGCTCAACACGTGGGGCGTGAGGTCTCCACAGTACATCGATGTTGTCGCCAGTGGTCGGCGGAAGGTGCACGTGCCCGTCGACCTGGGACCGGACCGCAGCGACGCACGGATGCACGCCAAGACCGTAGGATCCTACGCAGTGCCGTAGGGGACCGCACCGCCACTTCCCAGCAAATTAGGGACACTGTTGCTCCTGGGGTATCGGCGAGGACCATTCGCAACCGTCTCCATGAAGCTGGGCTACGGTCCCGCACACCGTTAGGCAGTCTTCCGCTCACGCCCCAACATCGTGCAGCCCGCCTCCAGTGGTGTCGCGACAGGCGTGAATGGAGGGACGAATGGAGACGTGTCGTCTTCAGCGATGAGAGTCGCTTCTGCCTTGGTGCCAATGATGGTCGTATGCGTGTTTGGCGCCGTGCAGGTGAGCGCCACAATCAGGACTGCATACGACCGAGGCACACAGGGCCAACACCCGGCATCATGGTGTGGGGAGCGATCTCCTACACTGGCCGTACACCACTGGTGATTGTCGAGGGGACACTGAATAGTGCACGGTACATCCAAACCGTCATCGAACCCATCGTTCTACCATTCCTAGACCGGCAAGGGAACTTGCTGTTCCAACAGGACAATGCACGTCTGCATGTATCCCGTGCCACCCAACGTGCTCTAGAAGGTGTAAGTCAACTACCCTGGCCAGCAAGATCTCCGGATCTGTCCCCCATTGAGCATGTTTGGGACTGGATGAAGCGTCGTCTCACGCGGTCTGCACGTCCAGCACGAACGCTGGTCCAACTGAGGTGCCAGGTGGAAATGGCATGGCAAGCCGTTCCACAGGACTACATCCAGCATCTCTACGATCGTCTCCATGGGAGAATAGCAGCCTGCATTGCTGCGAAAGGTGGATATACACTGTACTAGTGCCGACATTGTGCATGCTCTGTTGCCTGTGTCTATGTGCCTGTGGTTCTGTCAGTGTGATCATGTGATGTATCTGACCCCAGGAATGTGTCAATAAAGTTTCCCCTTCCTGGGACAATGAATTCCCGGTGTTCTTATTTCAATTTCCAGGAGTGTAGTACTACCTCCCACACATGTCTCACTAAATGGACGAAATTGGATATAAGAGGTAATACATCTGTTAAATGTCGCAGTTGTAAAAGGGAAGCAGAGTCATGTAGAGTGGTGGAAATTGATGCTGGAGGATACGAGAAGAAATCAGATTATAAGGAGATTAAAATTGGAAAAAACAGTGACTCACATGTCGTAACGAGAAGAGCGAGTAAAGAGGGCGATACAACGGAGCAGGCAGATGACAATATGAATGAAATGAGCCAGTTATGTGATGAACAGGGGAACGAATTTGCTATTTTATTATGTTGATATAGACAGGTGTTTTGAGGTAGGTTTAGAAAGATGAATGACTTCGAATATTCTTTAAGAGTGGTTCCGTATGAGGCGTTCCTAGCACGACTCTACCTCGCAGATGTGCGGTGGTGGCCGCTACAAGAGAAACTCTGTGCATAAAGGAAAGTGTTTTACTGTGCGAAAAATCCAAAAGAGTACGTTTCTGGGTACACCAGAATGGTCGGTTTTATGGCATATACATAGATCAAAAGATCCATTCCTGTAAAATTACGGTATTTGTAATAAGTCAGTGCTGAAAGAATCCAAGCTACTAGACCAAGCGAAGAGTTTTCCTCCCAACAATCGTTTTTCCCATGAATCATTCACGAGTGGAACGAGTATGGGATTAAATGTTACAGGTATAAAAGAGATGTAAGCTTACGCGCGTGCATTATGCAAACAGTATATTTAATGGCCATCAAGTTCGTAACAGTTATCTTAACAGAAGAACCAGCGATGTGTGAATTAGCGAGCCACAGCAGGAGGCTTGACGTATCTCGCGTTGGTGTGGCGTAACTCGTGATGTACAGTGTGGTCAGAAACAGTGTGAAAACGTTATAAGTGTGTTGCAGTGTAGGCTGTGCTGATAACTATTTAATTAGCATTCAAGTTGTGCGTGCAGAGTCAAGCGGCCTGTCAGATACGATTAGTGTCAGTTGTCTTCATAGCGCAGAGGATAGCGCACGAGACTGCTCAGCCTCTGGCTCGCGTTCAGTCCTTGCTAGTGTCCAATGTACAGTTTTTGTATCGCTCTCTTCTTACGGTCTTACAAAACCAAGCGAATAACACGTTTGGCAACACCGTCTCCCGCGGGCGGCTTGAATCTGCACGCACAGTGGCCTAACTGGCTAACTTCAGTGCTAATTAACTCTGAAACCACACAACGTATCGAAGTTATTCGTAAGAATTATTTTTCAACACATCCTTACAAGCATTTCAGACCCTTCCTAACCACCCTGCGTGGTCTAGTACATTACTGGCCATTAAAATTGCTACATCAAGAAGAAATGCAGATGATAAACGGGTATTCATTGAACAAATATATTATACTAGAACTGACACGTGATTACATTTTCGCGCGATTTGGGTGCATAGATCCTGATAAATCAGTACCCAGAACAACCACCTCTGGCCGTAATAACGGCCTTGATATGCCTGGGCATTGTGTCAAACAGAAATTGGATGGCGTGTACAGGTACAGCTGCCCATGCAGCTTCAACACCATACCACAGTTTATCAAGAGTAGTGACTGGCATATTGTAATGAGCCAGTTGCTCGGCCACCATTGACCAGACGTTTTCAGTTGGTGAGAGATCAGGAGAATGCGCTGGTCAGGGCAGCAGTCGAACATTTTCTGTATCCAGAAAGGCCCGTACAGGACCTACAACATGCGGTCGTGCATTATCCTGCTGAAATGTAGGGTTTCGCAGGGATAGAATGAAGGGTAGAGCCACGGGTCGTAACACATCTGAAATGTAACGTCCACTGTTCAAAGTGCCGTCAATGCGAACAAGAGGTGACCGAGACGTGTTACCAATGGCACCCCATACCATCACGCCGGGTGATACGCCAGTACGGCGGTGACGAATACACGCTTCCAATGTGCGTTCACCGCGATGACGCCAAACACGGATGAGACCATCATGATGCTGGAAACAGAACTTGGATTCACCCGAAAAAATGTTTTGCCATTCGTGCACCCAGGTTCGTCGTTGAGTACACCGTCGCAGGCGCTCCTGTCGGTGATGCAGCGTCAAGGGTAATCGCAGGCACGGTCTCCGAGCTGATAGTCCATTCTGCTGCAAACGTCGTGGAACTGTTTGTGCAGATGGTTGTTGTCTTGCAAACGTCCCCATCTGTTGACTCAGGGATCGAGACGTGGCTGCACGATCCGTTACAGCCATGCGGATAAGATGCCTGTCATCTCGACTGCTAGTGATATGAGGCCGTTGGGATCCCGCACGGCGATCCGTATTACCCTCCTGAACGCACCGATTCCATATTCTTCTAACAGTCATTGGATCTCGACCAACGCGTTAGGCTACAATCCGACCTTTATCAAATTCGGAAACATGATGGTACGCACTTCTCCTCCTTACACGAGGCATCATAACAACGTTTCACCAGGAAACGCCAGTCAACTTCTGTTTGTGTATGAGAAATCGGTTGGAAACTTTCCTCATGTCAGCACGTTGTAGGTGTCGCCACCGGCGCCAACCTTGTGTGAATGCTGTGAAAAGCTAATCATTTGCATATTACAGCATCTTCTTCCTGTCGGTTAAATTTCGCGTCTGTAGCACGTTATCTTCGTGGTGTAGCAATTGTAATGACCAGTAGTGTAGAAAGACAGGCCGTGGCATGTACTTTACAACACGTGACATTGCTGGTCTTAAACGTGGCAGCAGCCGCTTCCAGCGGGCAGCGAGTAACTGTTACAGACAAGTTTAGTGGTTTTTGATAGCATGTTTTAATGCATGCAAGCTCTCGAAAGCACACGACAAAGTTAGAACCTTTAGTGGGTATTTTTTCAGTTACATATTGATTTCCCGTGGGCCCTGCACGGGGCCGAGCGTTCACGAAGTGTGGCGGACAAGCCGAATACTGTGACATCACAAGTTCTTGATCGGCCCGTCTTTCTCGTGGGACTCGTATCCTGTGTATGACGGCAGCAGCGTGTTGTGATACCAGAAGCTAAGCGGTACGGCCTCAGGGGACGACAGTAGCCAGCAGCTTGGGAGTTGCTGGCCACGGCACTATCTGTGAATGATTTCCAACCAAGTCATCGTAGATTATGTATTCCGTCATACTACACGTGTTGGTACAGCGCGACTGGAAATTCCTTGACAGGCCTTTTTTGTTCATAAATTACGTTAGTTGTGTAATATTTAACATAAATTACAATAGCTGGACAATAAATTATGGGAGCAACGTGACAAGTCATTAATAAAAGTGATAGGAGGCTAGGCCATGTGGCTGGGTTGTTTACATAAGAGAACAGTGGACCCCTTGTCTCAGGGAGGGGCGGACATGATCTTCACCTTGTCAGAGATAAGGAGAACAGTGGACTGTTAGTCCTTAACCATGACGACGACGATATAGGGGGGTGGGGGGGTGAAAACAGTGACGTAACTGCATTGCCCCACTACTGGCAGTGGAATCGTTCTCAAGTCTGTCGCAATTGCTGATTCTGTGAACTTAAGTAGTGTTTCTTGAAAAGATCGTCTTCTTCCTGTCGAGGATTCACGTCTGACTCGTGGAGCGTTCCTGTAGCACTCTCGTAGTGATCGAACTGACGAATAGCGAATCTGGTAATACACGTATGAATTGCTGCTAATCATCCTTTAATCCGACCTAGTGCGTATCCCAACCATTCAAGCAGTCTTAAGAACGGGCGGTAGAAGGTTTGTGTACGTAGTCTTATTTACACACTTTCCCAGAATTCTCTCAGTAACTCGTAGTCACCATTGACATTTCCTACAAATGGGCCTATGAGCTCGATCACTTTCATGTCGCTTCATGATGCTGCACCTACATATTTCATTTAAGTGCCTGAGTCAAGCAGCGTACCATTAATTCTGTATTCTAACATCGGAGTAATATTTATCCTAACCATCCAAGTAACTAGCATTTAAAGCGAGCGGACAATCATCTCATCTGTACAGATCCTCCTGAATTTCTCTACAGTCATTCATAAACGGTATTTGGCTATTACAAAATTGTCATCCGTATGCATATGCAGATTGTAGTCCACCCTATTGGACAGATCGTTTACATACGTAGAAAACGAGTAATTATATCACACGTCCCTAAGAACACAGCCTTCGTGTTTGGTGAAGTACAATATGTAATTCAATTGCTCATTGGTATAGCGGAGGGAGAAAGTGAAATCCAAAGGATAAGTGAGGAAATTATGACTAGGTATGACGACCAATGGAAGAGGCATGAGTAATGAGAACTGGAAAAAAGTACTTTGCCACTAAATGAGAAGAAGTTGTTAAGTTATAACAAAGGGAAATCGTGCCTTGATAATTGTGTAAAATGAGTTGTGCCGTAACAGGAATTAGAACAAGCTGAAATTAAATCACACTCACACCCGTATTTGTGTTAGCAGCTTCACTTCATATTCTACTCAATAAGAAAAAGTGGCGTCAAACAAAACCCATTAATAGCTTACGACTTAAAAGGACAAGGAATTATTATTTCTGGTTCAAATGGCTCTGAGCACTATGCGACTTAACTTCTGAGGTCATCAGTCGCCTAGAACTTAGAACTAATTAAATCTAACTAACCTAAGGACATCATACACATCCATGCCCGAGGCAGGATTCGAACCTGCGACCGTAGCGGTCGCTCGGTTCCAGACTGTAGCGCCTAGAACCGCACGGCCACTCCGGCCGGCTATTATTTCTGCATTTGAATGAAACTCACTAGTCGAAAATAATACCCACGCTACTGTCATGCACTGAGGTGGATTAGACGTTAATTAGAAGTACATAAGTTAATCTGCTCCTGGTAGCTACAATTATTGACCTTCAATATATACAAAGTTAATAATCTGCCATATTGTAACTTCGTGTGGACACGGATTACGGGATTGCAATGTTGAACAAGCAAAACTGCGTACACAACCCTTGAAATTATGTTCGAAAGTATTTACACATGTAATTAAATTCAACTTGACTGAAAGGAGCACAGACGTACTACACATTATTTCAACATAAGTGTGTGGTGGGCGTGTGTGTGGTGGAGGGGGGGCGGGGCGGGGGGGGGAGGAGGGGGGGCACGCGAATGGCGAACAGAGCAACTAATAATCGATTCCAGTCGGTCAGTTGCGACAGGCGGTTGAGCATTTAGATGGAAACACGAGAACGTGAGCGAAATTAAAATCGGTAGCTTTTTCCCGCTTTGTTTATTATTTGATATTCATAGCCTGATGGTGTATGGTCGAATGTGGAGGAGGGGGCGCTCACATTTACATCACGGCTTTGGTATAAGATGACAGAAGAAAAACAACTCTCTTGCATCACTAATAATCTTTTCTGCCGCGAAAGGTATCTGTACCACGCTCTGCAACCACACCTTAGAGAGGTATGTTCATTGCCCACATTTGCCTCCCATCTTTTACCAACTAACCGAGCCTGAACATATTACGAACACTGGGGCTACCTGCACTCGTGACCTATGCTATTTCAAACTGAGAGATCGTGTATCTAGGCATTTTTGATATGGTTTTTTAAACATCTCGTCCTATACCCGACTGGAGATAAATACTCGTCTCAAAATGATTATTTCACTCTGTATTGGAGTGAACGCTGTAATGAAACTTGCAGACACGTTAAAACTATGGACCGAAGAGGGTTTAAAAATGAACGTTTCATGACGAAAGAAAGAAGTTTAGAATGTAAATATAATCTACCCCGAAATGGTGCAACACTCATTTCTTGTTCATCGTCAACAATAACAGTTCAAAAAGCGACGAGTTAAAGCGTGTGTTTCGTAAGTCCTGTAACGGTTCTGCCATCATTAGTTCCAGGAGTGCCATAGGAAAACTCAGAGGACATCAGCAGCGTAGAAGAACCTAGTCCAAGCAGGCAACCAGGCATACAGAATTCTGATGCCAGGTCGAAGTTTCCCAGGTCCATAAGTATGAGTGTACAACATAAACATTCGCAGAGATAGTTTTTCCGTTCATTACACATAAATGCAAGGTGGGCTGTTTTAGAATCTGGGGATTCCCAATTAGGAATATTCGGAAGAATATTTCGAGTCCCTGCATTCGCCTGATAACCTAGACGAAGCAGGCAGATCGAGCGAGGTGGCGCAGTGGTTAGCACATTGGACTCTCATTCGGGAGGGCGACGGTTCAGACCCGCTTCCGACCATCCTGATTTAGGTTTTCCGTTATTCTCCGGAACCGCTCCGGGCAAATGGCGGGATAATTCCTTTGTAAGAACACGACCGATTTCGAGCCCCATCTGTGAAACAAAATTTAGGTTTTCAGTTATTTCCCTGAATCGCTTCAAGCAAATGGCGGTATAATTGCTTTGTAAGAACACGGCCGATTGGAAACGATCTGAGCTTGTGCTCCGTCTCATAACATCTCGTTGTCGACAGGACATGAAACCCTTATCTTCCTTCCTTCATGCCTTCAAGCAGGGATATGACGGGAACGGTCTATCGATGCAAAAATATCTACTAAGTATGGGCTCTAAAATGCCTACCTTAAAAGCTATGAGCACTTCTTCATCTTCTATACTGTGAAACATAACCCCCCCCCCCTAATGCAAGCTGCTTGCATCCCATATTCTTGGAGGAGGTAGCATCTTCTTCAGTAGAGGAAGTGTGTTTCACAGTAGCCAAGCTGAACAAGTACTTATTCTGCTAAGGTAAGTATTTTAGAACCCATGTTTACTAGACTTCTTTGCTTCGAATGATCGTTCCCGTCATATCCACGAATATTAGCTATTCCTCCTGAGACACACTGTAGAAGTCTGACAACAGGTCGAAGTTTCCCAGGATCACTTAACAATCCGCAGAGAACTTTTTTTATTCTTTACCCCTGCCAGTAAGACTGGCTGTTGTGAATCTGGGGATTCCCATTTGGGAACATTCTGAAGGGGATGGCACTGTCAGGATGACATTGTGACCAGTTTGTTGGCCCTGTTCACTTTAGGTGTGTGCGTGTACATTAAAATAGAACAACTGTCGGGTATTGAGGGTATTGAGTAACTGGGGATGCACTGGTTATATAGCTTACAGATTACTGTTCTCTCAGAAACTATATGCATTCAAATGTCGTGAAATGACTGATTTATGTCCGAATTTGATTTTTAAAAATTCGGCATAAGCTAACTACATCCAAGTGGTCTCCTTATCAAACACTCGCACGCAAATTATTCTCGTAAATGACGGTACTCATACGCACAACCTATGTAATGGTTTGTTTGGGTAATCTACTTGCAGACGTGTTGACAACGTCTTGATGATACCATAGCCTTATCAGATTTTCCTATCACATTTATCCATTAAGCACTTTGCATACGATTGTGCTCTAACGACTTGAGCAATATCGGCTTGTTATATGATGTACACAATTATTAGTAATTGACGAAAGTAGTTACTTTGTACATTAGCGTCATTAAATTTTGTCGCCTGCTCTAGATCGATGTGGGGTTCCCTAGAAACACAGTTGTACATAGACCTTGGCAACAGTGGCTATGGGCTGATAACACTTTCTGGTGTGGCGCACAAGTAAAAGTTTATGTTGACGGCTACCCACCAGGAAGACATATGAGAATTTGAGACGGACCGTATGTTTGGAGTGGAGAATGGTCGTTGCCTTGTCTCAGGAAGAGTACTGGAATTCATATGAGGTGATTTGGATTATCAATGGGGATCCTACATCTGAAGGACTAACAGTGTCCAGACCATTGCATCACCTCGCTCGGTTTCAATTTTGCTGAGCATCGTTTTTATATTGCACAGACGGGCCTGGACAGGTCAGCTGGCAAGAGTATCACCCATAAAAGACGAAGGCCTTTCAAATCCCGATAGTCGTCAGAATTATTGTACATAGGGTGATTTTTCTACAGCGTTCTGTCCGCTATAGAGTGAAAGATACGCTCAGGAGAAATACTTGAGCGTTTCCCTGCCCATATCCATGTCTCATAGAAATGCTATTTCAGTAAGGTGCAAAAACGGTCTACAACTTTGTTAAAAATCAGAACGGCTATCAAACGGAACCTTTGGGCCACACCCTAGCGCGTTTATGGTCACACAGTCGTCAAATGAATAGCGTGAGAACAGTAACTGTCGGAGCTCTAACACTGGTCCAGCAGGCTGTTTTCATTTGTCAGTATGTCTCATAACCACGAGGAAACACAAATTAGCATCACCATTACCTAAATTAAAATAATCTCTAGTTCTGATAAAGTATTAAATGATTCACAACTTTCCTCTTGTAAGAAGTCATCCTACACATTAACCGTCCAGTATCCGTAGCAACTGTAAAATTACGAATACTTAGCCTTCATATAAGGAGTCATATGTCAAATAAGGAAAAATGAAAAGTGATAAATAATATAATACGAAACCTCGCTATGAATTTATCGTTGTACTACGATACTATTGAGAAAATTTGTATTCCAGTATGAAAATATGTAGTTAATCTGAAACGACAACAGAAGTGTACTTGTTTTTATTCTCTTGTGCAAACATTTTAGTTCCAATAGTAAACACTCCTATTTAATGTTGTGGCATATTTTCGTACAAAGACACGTTTTGAAGGGAATCCAAATACACAGACTATCACCAAACGGTGCCTCTGATGACGTGTTAGCTCTGTTTTGCACAAAGGTCTTAAAATTAAGTCGCAAATTCATCTTGATGAGTGCTTTAGCAAAGGTTACTACTAGTTTCGAAGTGATTTGTAGAAGAAAGAGTTAATTAACCAATGGTGAAACCCTATAAAAATAAAAATCAGTAAAAATAGAGCAGACATATCATAGGAGAAGAAAATCTCTACTAAATAGAGGAATTTCGTGATGTGGTATCGCTTTTCTACACTACGCTCACTGCTGTCAGACATGCACAATCATTTTATTACTGAGGTTTTCCTGGCATGATGTGCAGAATGTATTATATTTTCGGGTATCAAACTGCATTGATCGTTTCACATTTATGTACACAGGCAGAAACCGCACCTAAGATATTCGATCACATTATCTGACGAAGCTGACAGTTTAGTACCGAATTACTGTACTTTTAAATGGAACGGTCACTTCAAATGATTTCCGAAAATATACCATCACGTTCAGTCATTTTGTGTAGAGAAACTGAAAATTACTTGGTCGATTATTTTCAAATGAAAGTATTCAAACACAGCAATGTGTATGGCCTACAGTTGCTTTTGTATCACTGCTCGTGTAGATAAATATAAAATTTTTCTTCTTGCAATTTACTTTGGGACAACAATTACCTGGTAAACGTATAAAGTGATTCGCAGGCTATGTTTTCCAAACTTGTTATTCAGATAGATTTTGATGTTTTTTCTGATTATTGTGTTCTAATTATTTTTCCTGAGCTAATTTTAAGAAACAGAACTTGATATTAAATATTTAATAGGACCGTGTGCAGTAAACTGTCTGCCGGCCGCTGGTGGCCGAGCGGTTCTGGCGCTACAGTCTGGAACCGCGCGACCGCTACGGTCGCAGGTTCGAATCCTGCCTCGGGCATGGATGTGTGTGTTGTCCTTAGGTTAGTTAGGTTTAAGTAGTTCTAAGTTCTAGGGGACTTATGACCTCAGCAGTTGAGTCCCATAGTGTTCAGAGCCATTTGAACCATTTTTTGAGTAAACTGTCAACAATGCCAAATTTTAGCTGAAACTTTTATCTAGACTGCATTCAAGTCCTGATTATAGAAATATATTTTATTTTGCCTCATATACTATAGTGTGGAAGTTATTTTCATTTTAAGATTTCGGTGTCCATATGCAAGAATAACAATTAATGTAACTTAAATCAATACTCAAACTGATATTTAAGATGCAGTTAATGATTTACAAGGGAAGTAAAAATGTTTTTAAAATACGAAGATTTGTCTGTCCTACATCGACATCTACATACATCTACATGGATACTCTGCAAATAACATTTAAGTGCCTGGCAGAGAGTTCATCGAACCACCTTCACAATTCTCTATTATTCCAAGCTCATGTAGCGAGCGGAAAGAATGAACACCTGTATCTTTCCGTCCGAGCTCTGATTTCCCCTATTTTATCATGGTGATCGTTTCTTCCTATGTAGGTCGGCGTCAACAAAATATTTTCGCATTCGGATGAGAAAGCTGGTGATTGGAATTTCGTGAGAACATTGCTCCGCAACGAAAAACGCCTTTCTTTTTATGATGTCCATCCCAAACCCTGTATCATCTCAGTTACACTCTCTCCCATATTTAGCGACAGTACAAAACGTGCTGCCCTTCTTTGAACTTTTTCGATGTACGTCGTCAATCATATCTGGTAAGGACCCCACAACGCGCAGCAGTATTCTAAAAGAGGAGAGACAAGCGTATTGTTGGCAGTCTCCTTACCACTGTTACATTTTCTAGGTGTTCAAATGGCTGTGAGCACTATGGGACTTAACTTCTGAGGTCATCAGTCCCATAGAACTTAGAACTACTTAAACCTAACTAACCTAAGCGCATCACACACATCCATGCCCGAGGCAGGATTCGAAACTGCGACCATAGCGGTCGCGCGGTTCCAGACTGTAGCGCCTAGAACCGCTCGGCCACCGCGGCCGACTTTCTAGGTGTCCTCCCAATAAAACGCAATCTGTGGTTACCCTTCCATACAATATTTTTCTATGTGTTCCTTGTCCGCCCCGATAGCTGAGTGGTCAGCGCGGCGGTCAGTCACGCCAAGGGGCTCGGGTTCGATTCCCGCCTGGGTCGGATATTTTCTCCGCTCAGTGGAAGGCAACGGGAAACCACCACTGGAATCACTTCCCTAGACGCTCATGCGGTGGATCTCTGTGACGAGGCTTTCCCCATGTCAAGCCCTGCCGTAAGGCAGAACACAAAGGTTAAGTTCTCTGTTCCTTTCAATGCCCATTAAGGGCATTTAAGAGTAAACGAATCTAGGAAAAAGCTTAAAATACAGTATTTATAGACTCTTAGTTTACAAAACACACTATTCAGTCGTATTAATGTGAACACCTATTAGAAGCCTGGTTAACCACCTTCTGCAGTCCGCACAGCTGCGAGAAGTGCAGGAAGAGAGGCTCTGGAAGGTACTGACAGATATGTGGAACCAAGCCGACTCCAGTGCTGTGGCCAGCTGCGCTAAGTTTCTCAGTTGAGGATCCACAGCGCGTCCAGCCAGCGCCTACAGACCGAAGTGGTTCCACAGATTTTCGACTGGTATTAAATCCGGGAGTATGGTGGCCATTGGAGTACGACAAATTCATCCTGCTGCTATTCCAAACAAGCACGTACACACAGAGCTGTGTGATATGTTGCGTTGTCCCGCTGATGGGTGCCATTATGCCGAGGAAAAACAAACTGCGTGTAGGGGTAGACATGGTCCCCAAGGATAGATGCATTCCTGTGTCGATACTTTGTGCCTTCCACCCAGGGATTACCGTCCAGCCTTGACCCTTCCGACGATTGTTGCAGGGTGTTTGCTTTCAGATGTTTCTTGCCTTATACGCCAAAGGCAGTCTGTTTGGTGGAGCACAAAACGTGATTCATCTTTAAAGG
Source organism: Schistocerca nitens (assembly GCF_023898315.1). Lineage (NCBI taxonomy): Eukaryota > Metazoa > Arthropoda > Insecta > Orthoptera > Acrididae > Schistocerca > Schistocerca nitens. The sequence continues at coordinate 924,529,207 of NC_064616.1, forward strand.
GCCACATGTTGCCACTCATCGGACATCCAGATGCGGTAATGCACTGCAAATTCCAGTCTTAGTCGCCGATGAACAGCATTCAGCATGGGTGCATGAACCAGCCGCCTGTAACGGGATCCCTAACGCAGCAACGTTAGCTGAACGGTTGTTGAGGAGACATTGTTGACAGCTCCTCGGTTCAGTTTGTCAACAACTGCACGTCTATTTGCCCGTACACATCTCTGCAGCCGTCGTTCACCCCTGTCATCTACAGCCCGTGGTGCACCGCAGTTGCCTCGGCGCCTGTTTTGGATAGGGCAGTTTTGCCACGCACAGTATTCTTTAACCACCGATGAGTGGTACGCGAACAGTTTACAAACTTAGCTGGTTCGGAAATGCTTCCACACTTGGCCTGACTGCCCTTCTGGGTGTCAGATAAATCCCTCCATTTCTCCATTACAACGATGACCGCATTGTTTTCAGCGTCTCGACCCACAACCCCCTCCTCCGCCAGCCCCGCGACACGCTTTATACAGAGTGTTACTAAAAGGTACGGCCAAACTTTCAGGAAACATTCCTCACACACAAATAAAGAAAAGATGTTATGTGGACATGTGTCCGGAAACGCTTAATTTCCATGTTAGAGCTCATTTTAGTTTCGTCAGTATGTACTGTACTTCCTCGGTTCACCGCCAGTTGTCCCAATTGAAGGAAGGTAATGTTGACTTCGGTGCTTGTGTTGACATGCGACTCATTGCTCAACAGTACTAGCATCAAGCACATCAGTACGTAGCATCAACAGGTTAGTGTTCATCACGAACGTGGTTTTGCAGTCAGTGCAATGTTTACAAATGCGGAGTTGGCAGATGCCCATTTGATGTATGGATTAGCACGGGGCAATAGCCGTGGCGCGGTACGTTTGTATCGAGACAGATTTCCAGAACGAAGGTGTCCCGACAGGAAGACGTTCGAAGCAATTGATCGGCGTCTTAGGGAGCACGGAACATTCCAGCCTATGACTCGCGACTGGGGAAGACCTAGAACGATGAGGACACCTGCAATGGACGAGGCAGTTCTTCGTGCAGTTGACGATAACCCTAATGTCAGCGTCAGACAAGTTGCTGCTGTACAAGGTAACGTTGACCACGTCACTGTATGGAGAGTGCTACGGGAGAACCAATTGTTTCCGTACCATGTACAGCGTGTGCAGGCACTATCAGCAGCTGATTGGCCTCCACAGGTACACTTCTGCGAATGGTTCATCCAACAATGTGTCAATCCTCATTTCAGTGGAAATGTTCTCTTTACGGATGAGGCTTCATTCCAACGTGATCAAATTGTAAATTTTCACAATCAACATGTGTGGGCTGACGAGAATCCGTACGCAATTGTGCAATCACGTCATCAACACAGATTTGCTGTGAACGTTTGGGAGGCATTGTTGGTGATGTCTTGATTGGGCCCCATGTTCTTCCACCTACGCTCAATTGAGCACGTTATCATGATTTCATACGGGATACTCTACCTGTGCTGCTAGAACATGTACCTTTACAAGTACGACACAACATGTGGTTCGTGCACGACGGAGCTCCTGCACATTTCACTCGAAGTGTTCGTACGCTTCTCAACAACAGATTCGGTGACCGATGGATTGGTAGAGGCGGACCAATTCCATGACCTCCACACTCTCCTGGCCTCAACCCTCTTGACTTTCATTTATGGGGGTATTTGAAAGCTCTTGTCTACGCATCCCCGGTACCAAATGTAGAGACTCTTCGTGCTCGTATTGTGGACGGCTGATACAATACGCCATTCTCCAGGGCTGCATCAGCGCATCAGGGATTCCATGAGACGGAGGTTGGATGCATGTATCCTCGCTAGCTGAGGACATTTTGAACATTTCCTGTAACAAAGTGTTTGAAGTCACGCTGGTACGTTCTGTTGCTGTGTGTTTCCATTCTATGATTAATGTGATTTGAAGAGAAGTAATAAAATGAGCTCTAACATGGAAAGTAAGCGTTTCCGGACACATGTCCACATAACATATTTTCTTTCTTTGTGTGTGAGGAATGTTTCCTGAAAGTCTGGCCGTACCTTTTTGTAACACCCTGTATGCTCTCCACTACTAGTGCTGCCACCAGCAGTCTGTGAGTGGTTATTGTACCTTGACGTCGAACATAGGCGGTGGCCGCATTAATGTGACATGCAGTTCCATGTGTTAAAATATATTATTTGAAGGACATGTTTATTTTCTTTTGCCAAATAGCACCTCGTTTATGACTATTGCAAAACTGCCGCTCATAACTCTATGTTACACCGCATTGTTTCTTCATCATATTGTGCTTCTGTACTTCTTAGATGCGTTAACCATCAGACATCGACTGCACGCTAATGCATAGGGATAAATGAACTTGATGTATGGTAGAACAGATACCCCCATATTTTAAAAAAACTTTTATTCGGTTTTAAGCTTCCGAGCATGCGTACTGCCCTTCTGAGACCTACAGTCTGAAGTGTACGCTGTATATTACGTAATAAACCACAATTACATTAACTTAACTTGTATGAAACTAGGCCATTTAAGTAACTGTTCGAAGTAATGATACAAATTCGTTCCAATGTAGAATGTATATAGAACCGTCAAACAAGATGGAGTGGCACTTTTTATACTGTATTGTTTGTAGTAGCACATAATGCTCTGTATGTTACTTGCGGATGATGATCTGCACTATGATCAGCGTTTGTCACCGACTGCACTGGGTTGGGGATTTTCTCTGCCTGGGGGATGGGTGTTCGCGTTGTCCTCATCATTCATCATCATTATTCGTGACGTCCGTCTCTGGTAGCTGAGGGTCAGCGCGACGTAATGTCATACCTTACGTCCCGGGTTAGATTCCCGGCTGGGTCGGAGATTTTCTCCGCTCAGGGACTGGATGTTGTGTTGTCCTTATCATCGTTTCATCCCTATCGACACGCAAGTCGGCGAAGTGGCGTCAACTAGAAAGACTTACACCAGGCGAAGAGTCTACCCGACGGGAGGCCCTAGCCCCAAGGCATTTCCATTTTATCATTCGTGACTTTGGCTAAATTAGAGTGTGCAAAAAATTGGACTGTGTACAAATTGTGTGACTTTGTACGGGTGCTGATGACCGCGCAGTTGAGCGCCCCACAAAACAAACGTCATGATCAACGGCTGTACTGAAATTAGTTAGAAGTTTTTGAGATGTGTCCAGTGAAAGAATAAGAACCACAAGGAAGCAAATTAATATTTTTGTATGTACTGTAACTATTTCAGTGTGTTAGATTTAGGCTAATCATCCACCGATATGGACATTATGAAAGACATGCCACTAAAAGGCAAAGGTTACCAAACATTGAAATTATTATACGTGAAAACATTCAACAAGAACTGTGAATTTTTTCCAAACGATCGCATTTCAGCTGTCATTAAACACAGGAAACTGAAATATGGTTAGACCGCAGTACTTGAATGTTTGGAGGAATGCTGTCGTACTATGCTTTCGTAGCTGAGAATTAGCAGTGTAACAAAAAACACATGAGTCAGAGAAGTCTATGACTCTTTATAAACGAGATAATATTAGACAACATTAACATAAAAATGCGTGAAATTTATAAAAAGAGTGATATTTTCTCTTTCAGTTAACGTGAATTCAAAGGCTCGTGAAGCATCTAAGGAATTCCCTCTTCATGGTCCTTGTGACCTCTACCTGTTATGCGACATAAGGTGATTTAAAATAAATTGTAAATGTAATAGAAGTATGTTCACAATGCAGGATGGTCGCTGCAGAAAGTCTCATTCATTTTTCAGATTAATGAACGTTACACTGAGGTGACAAAAGTCGTGTGATAGCTATATGCACGTATTAAGATGGCAGTAGTATGGAGTACACAAGGTGTAACATTGTAGTGCATTGGCGGTGTTGTCATTTGCACACAGGTAATCCATACGGAAAGGTGTCTGCTGCGATTATGACGACCGCACTACGGCAATTAACAGATTTGAACGCGGACGCATGAGACATTCCATTTCGGCAGTCGTTAAGGAATTCAATATTCCGAGATCCACAGTGTTAAGAATGATCCAAGGATACCAAATTTTAGGTATTACCTCTCGCCACGGACAACGGACTGGCCCATGGCCTTCACTTAACGACCGAAAGCAGAGGGGATTGCGTAAAGTTGTCAGTGCTAAGAGACAAGCAACACAGCTAGAAATAACCGCAGAAATCAATGTGGAACGTACGACGAACGTATCCGTTAGGACATAACGGCCAAATCTGGCATTAATACGCTACAGTACCAGCCGACCGACGCGAGTGCCTTTGTTAACAGCACGGTATCGTCTGCAGCGCCTCTCCTGGCTTCGTGGCCGTATTGATTGGACCCTAGACAGCTGGAAAACCGTGGCCCGGTCACACGAGTCCCGATTTCAGTTGGTAACGGCCGCAGTGTTCGAGTGTGGCGCAGACCTCACGAAACCGTGAACCCAGTTGTCAACAAGACACTGTGCAAGATGGAGGTGGCTCCATAATGGTGTGAGCTGTGTTTACGTGGAATGTACTGGGTCCTCCGGTTCAACTGAACTGATCATTGACTGGTAATGTTCGGCTATTTGGAGAACACTTACAGCCATTTATGGACTTCAGGTTATGGATGACAACGCGCTATGTCACGGGGCCACAGTTGTTCACGATTGGTTTGGAGAGAATTCAGGACAGTTCGAGCGAATGATGCGGCCACCCGGATCGCAGGACATGAATCTCATCAAACATTTATGGGACATAAACTGAAGGTCAGTTCGTGCACAATGTCGTGCAGCGGCACTTTGGCAGTTGTGGCTGGCTACAGAAGCAGAATGGCTCCGTGTTTCTGCAGAGGTTCAAATGGCTCTGAGCACTATGGGACTTAACTTCTAAGGTCATCAGTCCCCTAGGACTTAGAACTGCTTAAACCTAACTAACCTAAGGACAGGTCGCAGGTTCGAATCCTGCCTCGGGCATGGATGTGTGTGTTGTCCTTAGGTTAGTTAGGTTTAAGTAGTTCTAAGTTCTAGGGGACTTATGACCTCAGCAGTTGAGTCCCATAGTGCTCAGAGCCATTTGAACCATTTAACCTAAGGACATTACACACATCCATGCCCGAGGCAGGATTCGAACCGGCGACCGTAGCGGTCGCGCGGTTCCAGACTGTAGCGCCTAGAACCGCTCGGCCACCCCGGCCGGCTTCTGCAGAGGCTTCCAACGATTTGCTGACTCGCCGCCACGTGGAGCTGCTGCACTACACCACCCAAAAGGAAGTGCGACGCGATATTAGGAGGTATCGCATGACTTTTGTCACCTCAGGCGTTCAAACCGTTTACAGCTGTCTACATCATTAAACGGTTTTTCTCAGTAAAAATCTCGAAACGTACACCTACCACTCACTCTGCAAAGTTCTCACGTGTTCAACAAGTTTACAAACTCGGCTCTACAAAACGCCGCTTTACTGAAATCATATCTCCATACAGTTATCTAAATACAGTTTCGTCTTTGGACAATTTACGCATACATCGGGACCTTACTCACATAAGTTGATTAAAAAAAAAAGCTGTCGGAAGACTTTCTTTGAAACTCATTGAAAATGCAGCCTCAGTTGTCGTTCATGGTAGTCCCTGTTATATATGATTAAAAGATGTCCTCTTTATTATAGCTGCTGGCGCTGTTGAAAGTTTTCTTTAACACTTCTGACATTGAACGAGAGATGAAAAAAAACTGGGCTGTTCAAACACGAAAATGATTACCATTGATTTGGATAAAATTTACTGCGTCAACAATGATAACGAAATTTATAATGAAGATTAACATTTAAAAATTGAATAATTACGTTACACTGCGTGTAGTTGGCATATTGGCTGAATACATCTGGAGCTCGGCGTGCCCTGTTGACGGGTGAGGAGGCCATGTGATTAAACAGGAGCAATGGGCTCCGTTCTTCTTCAGGTCCTACTGATTTGGGTTTTCTATGGTTTCCCTGGATCAAATAAAGCAAATATCGGGTTGGCTCCTTCGAAAAGCACTTCCTTTCCTATCCTTATCCATTCCAAGGTACCGCTTCTTCTCTAACAGACTCGTCGTCAACGGGACGTCCAACCGTAATCCTCCTCGCTAAGTCTGCTCGCATCAATAATTATGGTATTAGCAATCTCGCCGGCATTCTGCCGCTTTTGGGCACATTCGATAGAGACACACAGTTTATTTGTTTCCTAATCAATCAGAACTATATAACTCTCATTGACAAATGTTAAAGTTCTCACTTAATCAAATTTTCATCGCAGATTATCTCCAACAGTAAACTCTTTAAAGAACGAGAACTAATAGTAAAGTAGGCACATTTTTTGCAGTAGAATTTACCGTTTCATGCCTAATGCTTGGTTAAGATTACCTTCGCCAGGAAATTCTAAAGGAACAACACCGGTAATAAAAATCTCGCCCTGCAATACAGTACATGTCTTAGCATTGCCAGGCTCCACGCGTAGAAGGTTCCAAGGGTGTGCAAACTTTTATTCGAGAGGACGGTGGGCCACATCCGCATTCTAGCCCCCAAATGTACGTTTTCCATTGTTTCCCTTAATAGCTTAACAAAAATACTAGGACTGTTCTTTTTAAAAGGGCAAAACCGCTTTGATACACCATCTTACTCCACTCCGTCTCTAATGACTTGGTCGGCGGCGGGACGATAAACCCTAATCTTCCCGCTTCTACATCTACATCTACATGGATACTCTGCAAATCACATTTAAGTGCCTGGCACAGGGTTCATCGAACCATCTTCACAATTCCCTATTATTCCATTCCCGTATAGCGCGCGGACAGAACGAACACCTATATCTTTCCGTACGAGCACTGATTTCCATTATTCTATCGTGGTGATCGTTTCTCCCTATGTAGGTCGGTGTCAACAAAATATTTTCGAATTCGGAGGAGAAAGTTGGTGATTGAAATTTCGTGAGAGGAATGCTCCGCAACGAAAAACGCCTTTCTTTTTATGATGTCCAGCCCAAATCCTGTATAATTTTAGTTACACAGTACAAAACGTGCTGCCCTCTTATGAACTATTTCGATGTACTCATTAAGTCCTATCTGGTAAGGATCTCACACCGCGCAGCAGTATTGTAAAAGAGGACGGACAAGCGTAGTGTAGGCAGTCTCCTTAGTAGATCTGTTACATTTTCTAAGTGTCCTGCCAATAAAACGCAGTCTATGGTTAGCCTTCTCCACAACATTTTCTATGTGCTCCTTCCAATTTAAGTTATTCGTAATTGTAATTCCTAGGTATTTAGTTGAATTTACGGCCTTTATATTTGACTGATTTATCGTGTAACCAAAGTTTAACGGATTCCTTTTAGCACTGATGTGGATGACCTCACACGTTTCGTTATTTGGGGTCAACTGTGAATATTCGCACCATTCGGATGTCTTTTCTAAATCGTTTGGATATTTGGTTTTATGTTCTAATGACTTTATCAGTCGATAAACGACAGCGTCATCTGCAAACAATCTAAGACAGCTGCTCAGATTGTCTCCCAAAGCGTTTATAGCAGAGGGCCTATAGCACTACCTCGTGGAACGCTAGAAATCACTTCTGTTACACACGATGACTTTCCGTCAATTAATACGAACTGTGACCTCTCTGACAGGAAATCACAAATCCAGTCACATAACTGAGACAATATTCCATAAGCACGCAATTTCACTATAAGCCGCTTGTGTGGTACAGTGTCAAAAGCCTTCTGGAAATCCAGAAATACGGAATCGATCTGAAATCCCTTGTCAATACCACTCAGCACTTCATGCGAATAAAGATATAGTTGTGTTTCACAAGAACGATGTTTTCTAAACCCATGTTGACTGTGTCAATAGACCGCTTTCTCTGAAGTAATTCGTAATGTTCGAACACAATATATGTTCCAGAATCCCGCTTCATATCGACGTTAATCATATGGGCCTGTAATTACGTGGATTACTCCTACTATCTTCCTTGATTATTGGTGTAACCTGTGCAATTTCCCAGTCTTTGGGTACACATTGTAGGGAAGCAGCCTACTCACGCCGTAGTAAACTCACATCAGTCTTTCCATTGTGTGCCAGCCTATTCTGCTGTAACTAGCTCTGACGTCATAAATGTTGCGCAATACTTTTAAAATCAAATAAATAACCTGAAACGGTTCTAGCATGTCAGGAGTAATACTAAATTAATATGTGTTGAATGTCAGTTCAATAACTTTAACCATTTTCGAAATTTGGACGTTTTTCAGTAAAAATCATTGGCGCAACAGAAAAGAGCTAGAGACTTAAAAATTTATATTTAGATTCCTTTTTCATAATTATTTAATAGAAACAGTACTTTGGATCTCAAAAATTAAAAATTTAGTTGAAATTCAAAATTTTCTGATTTTTGTCTTAAAAAATTAAGGAAGCAAGATATATTAAGTAGGCTAATAAATAAGGCTAGGATGTTCATATTTACGTAGAATGGAGATCCGCTATAACCATAAAGTTGTGAGAAGTTTCATTTGAATAACTATAAAACTATAGCGATAGCGTATCTCCAAAGGGCAAGTTCAGAGCTCGTCTACTGCGTGCAGTGTAATTAAATTAATTCTCTCGCCCAAAATATTTAACTTAGCCACGTCAAACTATTATTATGATTACGTACCTGTGTGCTGAATGCACATTAAAAATTGAGAGTTTTATTGGCCATCAGCAAAAGAAGCTATGATTTATTCGGTAACTTAATGTGGTGCATTACTAGCCCAGCGGCTAGTCGGGAGAGCCGATTTGATCAGGCGTTCCCTTAGCCGTCCGCACCGCGGCTTTATATATAAGAACGTTGCGCGAGGAAGCAAGGCCCCAGTTCTCTCCAGATGCTGAATAGCACACCATCTGCGTCGGAAGTCGCGTCGCGTCGGTATCAGTGCTATAAACAGCCTCGGATGCCGTATTAAGTTACTTGGGATACGCGTAACCATGAAATCATTTTCGAGTGAAGTGTTAATTCTGGGATGACTTTAATTATCGATCTTCAGTTTGCGTATGTCGTATTTTCACGTGCCGCCGCGGGACAGACATTCTACCATTATTTAGCGTGGCGTTTGATGAACCTAATCATCAAATTATGGCGAGCATTCATTTAAACATTTAATTTGGACAGTTATAGTTGCATCAGCGCATTAGACTCTGAACGGCTCTGTTAGATTGTGTGGATTTTTTTTCTTTTCTTTTTTTTTTTTTTTTTTTTTTTTGATCTGTGACTTTCAGAATACAGAGAATTTTTAGAAAATCGTTTTTGATTATGAATTCCAGACAATCTCCTAATTTCTCAGAGCTATAAGCTGCAGCTATAAGTGTGTTTCTCAGATGAAGTGGGCACTAGGAATTCTAATTACAGGCTTCACGTTTTGCTAATCACTTTCTGGTTGCCAATATTGTAGTTAGAGAGCCGGCAAAAGACAGCATAAATAATAGGAACATTTAACAACAATAATTCCACCCGACGCCGCACATATGGTTAATCGGCCGGGAAATGCAGTGTTTCTACATTCTACAAAACACTTATATAACAGTAAATTATTCCACCCGCTGCCCCACAAGATCTTTCGTCGAGCGAACGGTTGTATATGATTGTTAAGTATGGAGACAATGCGTCAGCATACTCTGAAAGGAACCTAACTGGTATACACTCTGGACCATAAGACTTGCTTTTATTAAGTGATTTAAGTTGCTTCACTACTCCGAGGATATTTACTTCTACGTTACTCGTGTTGGCAGCTGTTCTTGATTCCAATTCTGGAATATTTACTTCGTCTTCTGAACGCATTTCCGACGGTTGTGTTTAGTAACTCTGCTTTGACAGCACTGTCTTCGATAGTATCTCCATTGCTGTCGCGCAGAGAAGGCATTGATTGTTTCTTGCCGGTAACATACTTCACATACGACCAGAAGCTATTTAATTTTCTGACAGGTTTCGAGACAAAGCTTCGTTGTGGAAACTGTTATAAGAATCGCGCATTGAAGTCCGGGCCAATTGTCGAGCTTCTGAAAAAGATCGCCAATCTTGGGAATTTTGGGTCTGTTTAAATTTGACATGTTTGTTTCGTTGTTTCTGCAACAGTGTTCTAACCCGTTTTGTGTACCAAGGAGGATCAGCTCCGTCGTTTGTTAATTTATTTGGTATAAATCTCTCAATTGCTACCGACACTATTTCTCTGAATTGAAGCCACATCTGGTATACACTTATATTATTAATTTGGAAGGATTGGAGCCCGCATCTCGTGGTCGTGCGGTAGCGTTCTCGCTTCCCACGCCCGGGTTCCCGGGTTCGATTCCCGGCGGGGTCAGGGATTTTCTCTGCCTCGTGATGGCTGGGTGTTGTGTGCTGTCCTTAGGTTAGTTAGGTTTAAGTAGTTCTAAGTTCTAGGGGACTGATGACCATAGATGTTAAGTCCCATAGTGCTCAGAGCCATTTTTGAAGGATTGGAGATTGTCTCTTAGGAAGGCGTCAAGTGAATTTTTATCTCCTTTTTTGAGTAGGCATATTTTTCGTTTATTTTTGGTGGATTTGGGGGTTACAATATTTAGTCTCGCTACGACAACCTTATGTTCACTAATCCCTGTATCCGTTCTGATGCTCGTTATTAACTCAGGATTAATTTTTTGCGAAGAGGTCAAGTGTGTTTTCACAACTGTTTACTATTCGCGTGGGCTTATGAACTAACTGCTAGAAATAATTTTCAGAGAATGTGTTTAGCACAATTTCGGGTGATGTTTTATGCGTACCTCCAGAATTAAACAAGTATTTTCGCCAACATATCGAGGGTAATTTAAAGTCAGCACCAACTATAATCGTATGAGTCGGGTACTTGTTTGAAATCAAACTCAAGTTTTCCTTCAACCTTTCAGCAACTGTATCATCTGAAATGGTAGTCGGTAAAATGATCCAATTACTATTTTATTCCGATTGTCATAAATGACATCTGCTCATACTAACTCACAGGAACTATCTACTTCAATTTCGCGACAAGATAAACTACTTTTAACAGCAACAAACACGCCACCGCCAACCGTGTTTAGCCTTTCCTTTCGGAACACCGTTAGGTTCTTCACAAAAATTTCGGCTGAGCTTATCTCCAGCTTTAGCCAGCTTTCAGTGCGTATGACGATTTGATAATCAGTGCTTTCTATTAGCGCTTGGAGCTCTGGTAGTTTCCCAACACAGCTACGACAATTTACAACTCTTATACCGATGGTTCTTGTCTCAACGTTCTTCCTGTGTTCGGACTGCACCCTTTGTGGCTGAATCCCTTCTTGTGTTTTCTCGAGATCCTATAACCAAAAAACCGCCCATTCCACGCCACACAGCCCCTGCCACACGTGTAGCCGCCTCCTGCGTATATTGGACACCTGATCTATTCAGCGGAGCACGAAACCCAACCACTCTTTGGCGCAAGTCGAGGAATCTGCAGCCTACACGGTGGCAGAACCGTCTGAGCCTCTGATTCAGACCCTCCACTCGGCTCTGTACCAGAGGTCCGCAATCGGTCCTGTCGACTATGCTGCAAATGGTCAGCTCTGCTTTCGTCTTGCAAGCAAGACTGGCAGCCTTTACCACTTCTGTTAGCCGCTCGAAACCAGAGAGAATCTCTTCTTATAAAAAGTGACACACATCATTGGTACCGACGTGACAAACCGCCTGCAGTTGTCTGCACCCTGTGCTCTTCATGGCATCCTGAAGGTCGCGTTCCACATCTGGAATGATTCCACCCGTATGCACACGGAGTACACATTGGTTTTCTTTCCCTTCTTGGCAGCCATGTCCCTAAGCGTCTCCATAACGCGGCTAACGTTCGAGCTCCCAACTATCAATAATCCCACCCTCTGGGATTGTTTGGATCTTGCAGGCTGAGAGGTTTCCTCTGAAACGGACAGGCGACAGCATCTGTCTCAGCAACAGCACCAGCTAGAGAAAGCGCCTGGAACCTATTTGTCAGACAAACCGAAGAGGCCTTACGTGCGGCCGCCTGAGAAGTCTTTCGCCGCCTGCTATGCCCCGGGGTGACCTCCACTCGACCACAGGTGAGGGGTCAGCCTCAGTGCGAGCAGTAACTGGGCTGTCCATTGTTGAAGACCGATCGGAGAACTCGGCCGTGCTGGACGTCCGTTGGATCCCCACAGCCGGCCCACAACAGTGGTGCCCATCCACTGCAGCTTCAAGCTGTGTAACCGAAGTCATCACAGCCTGAATCTGAGAGAGAAGTGTCACCAACTAGGCTCGCATAGGCACACAACAATCGCAGTCCCCGCACATCCTAAAGACCGTGGGTTAACTAAACGCTGCAGATAAATGGACTACCGGCACCTGCTGCGAAACTCTGCTGTAAATCCTGACGAAAACGCAGGAATTGTGTCTAATAAATTAGATTAACACTCAGCGATTCAAGAACCTTACTACCGAAGCACTCAGGTGAAACTAAATAATACGTCCCTGATTAAGAACTTGTACTATGTCACAAAATCGGTTTACTTTCCGACGTAAACGAAAACACGGGAACTATGGCTATTAGATATTAAATAAACACGCAGAAACACAAGGAAGTAAACTATTAAAGAGCGCAGATGATATTATGAAATTCACTCCTGGTTAGGAACTCGTAAAAGTCACAAAATCGGTTACTTCCCTGTTGCTGCTTTTATCACGGCAGGCTAGTGCTGCCTGACAGCAGTAAGAACTATTCGTGCCGCTTTGTCGGTCACATAACACTCTGATAATAACAATTCGATCGAAACGAACAGAAGCACCATATAAGAGAAGCAAAATTGTAGTCTTTGTCACGATGTAACCTCCCCCTCACTTATCGACCTCAATGACAGTGAAAAATTAAACCGCGTGTACCTAATGGAAATTTGGGAAAAGCAATCGTCACCGAAGTTAATCTGTAGGTAAAGAGGGAGGAAAGGGTTACATCTAAATGAAAGGAAAAATGCAAATAAAACTGGTGGAAATTAATTTTGAAAAGGGGTAAAGTTAATAAAGAAAGTAAATGTGCGGCCCTTACGTTAACAATTAACTAGCGGTAATTAGATATTTGAGATTTGGGGGAAATTACGGTCGCCAGTCCTATGGACAATTACTACAGTAACTGAAAAAGAAAGGTTATTACACATATAATTAGCACTAGAAGCGTGGCAACTGAAGGTTGACACGTGTAGTGTGAAAACTGAAAGTTTGTCAGAAGTAATAAATTTCGCTACACTCTGACTTAATTTAGCAAAAGAATTAATAAAACCGGAAAATTGAAAGTTAATTTAGTGACTGAAATTAATAGTGAGCTTTGTTTCTGAAGCACATCGAAATTCAGTAAAATACGGTTAGTCTTGGGCTACCTCACCAATCATTTCAAAAGCTACTTGAATCCACGCAATTTAGAAATAAGAGATTTTGAACTTGAATTAAATGATTCTGAACAATTAACAATAGTAAAATTTAGTACGCACCAAGCTGAGCTGCAGTCACAGGTAAGCTAAAATACGGCAACAAAACTCGCACTCTTAATTTGTGCTTGTCTAATCTAAATATTGTAGCCAGCTATGAATACCTTAACTGAACTTTGAAATGAATGCAGTGAAATCGAATGATATTACTTTAATGCTGGCGTTTGAATTTCAACGACACTCGGGTTCATTCCGGAAAAGGAAGGGACCCTGCTTGGTAATGCAATTGGGACAATGAGCAACAAAGGTTCATGCTACGTTGCTGTAATTTAGTGAGAAAAATTTAACAGTTTGAAAAGCTGAGGTCTGCCATACAGTTCTATAACTTTACGTGCTACCAGTCTTCCTTGTTGGTTGATTGAAGGTTTGAAGTCGTCGATCGAGGAGGTGGCGACAGTCACTCATTGTCGGCCGTCGCTGTTGCAGAAGCTGGATGTTGGCGCGCCTTCTTCTCGACACGGTCTCCAGCCGAAACGGGCTCTTGATGTGTGGCAGCTTGCCAGCTAGCGCTTCCCGTCCGCGACACCATGTCAGAAACTAACATAGCAAGTCGAGCGCAATTACATGCTGCCAAACCCCGAAAGCGCGGCAACTCGCGGGCGCGTCACACAACACACCTGCTCCACCGCCCTACCCCAGCCAGACTCTGCTCTGCCCACGCTCCATGCGGCCGCGTTCACACTAACAAAGATCCTAAACACTTTGGTTCTCCACACGACCTATCGATGTAATCGTTCGATAGCAAAATTTTCCCTAAGCCAGACCCAGCGTAAAAATATAAATAATATTTACAAAACAAACTAATTATACATCGACATAAATGCATATATATACAAATAGTAAAACAATTACAATATACAAAGACACAGAAACGTCATATCTTCAGGTAACAAAGTAAGGAAAAAAAGTTATAGTACAATAGATGGAAATAGGAGGATATGGATTTCCGGCGTTACAACGAGACATAACACGTCAACTTCCTTGGACTTCGGTTCTGCATTGGAGGGACAGAAGTGGAGACTGTTAGTTGCCTGTTGGTTATGTAGGCAGTCCTACACAAAAAGGTAATACAGGTAATTTTATTGAAACTACGTCAATCGCGATCTAAGTGTGTGAAGAAAATATTGGAGAAAAAGGTTCAAGTTCCCTGACTTATTTCTTTCAGTGCGATTGAAACTAGAGCAAAATAAATTACCCTTCTTAGTTACTTTTCGATTTTATTTAAGAGCTAAAGGTCAACACTGATATCTGTGAACACACTTCTAACAAAAGAAGTCCTATCGGTCTTTCCCATTTTCTTTTTTTGTTGACAAATTCGAATTCTACACTTGTTCGCCATTTCTTCCACAGACATACTATCTGATCAGAAGTATCCGGACACCCCTACGAAATGCGTCATAGACCTGTAGACGTAACGAGACGTGGACCGGCCGGTATAAAAAAAGGGGGAAGTACTGCTTTTATCAGTAGAACAGCAGTAACAGTAGACTTGGTCGGTCAGGAGAGCACACTTACTTCGAATGTGAACTATTCATTGGACGTCACCTGAGTAACGAATCCTTCATGGACATTTCAAAGCTTCCAAAGCTCTCCAAGTCGACTGTTGGAGATGTGATTGTGAAGTGGACATGCGAAGGAACAATCACAGCTAAACCAAGGCCAGAAATACTTCGTGTACTGAGTGACAAGATCCGTCGACCATTGCGGATGGTGGTTGTAAAAAATCCAGCTGAAAGAATCACACGTGAGCTCCAAAGTGGTGTCAGCGGTGCAGCAAGCACAACGACTATGCGTATGGATTTAAAAAGATAAGCTACAATGGTCGAGCAGCTTCTCATATAATACACATTTCTGTATTAAATGCTAAGCGACGCTTGAGGTGGTATAAATTGCGGGGATACTGGATGATTGGAAATGGCTGATTTGCAATGGCGAATCACGCTATACACTGTGGTAATCCGATGGAAGGGTTTGACATTGGTTACTGTCTATATAAAGTCACTTGCCACCACGTGTAGTATCAACAGTGAAGTACGGAAGTGGTAGTGTTACGGTATGAAGGACTTTTTCGTGGTTAGGGTGTGGTCCTCTTATTGCGCGTAAGGAACGCAAAATTCGAAAAGGTATGAACACATTTTACTGCATTGAGTACTGCGTACAGTAGAGTAACAGTTCGGAGACGACCATCGTTTGTATCAGCATGACTTTGCACCCTGCCATGAAACTGCATATGTGAGGCAATGGTTTATGGACAATGACATTCTTGAAATGGATTGGCTTGCCCACAGTCTCGACTTGAACCCAATCGAATATCTTTGGGGTGAATTAGAACGTCGACTTCGCTCCAGACCCGAGCGTCAAACATCACAACCTTTTCTGTTATCGGCTCCTGAGGAAGAATGGGCTGCGATTCCTCCGTGGGCATTCTAACATCTCATTGAAAGTGCCCCAGCAGAGTTCAAGCAGTCACAAAGGCGAAGGGTGTCAAGATAAATTTGATCAGATGGTGTACAGAGTACACAAACGCAGAGAAACCGCGCAAAGGAAAAGTTGCATGATGCACGGACAGGTCATGCAACCACCGAATACCCGAATACGTTTCTTTCTCTTTTCCCTTCTCCCACCAGAATACAGGATGTAACAAGAACGTAAGAAGAAGAAAATATGTAATGAGGACTTGCTCCGGAAACGCTTTAAAGCTTGTTTTCTGCAGCTCTTCAGAGTATGTTAACCACAAGATGCACATAGGAACAGAACCAGCAAACCACATGAAACTCTTTCTGACATAAAATCTTAAAGTATCCTCACGGCTACGTTTGGTTAAGTTTTAATTCCGAGGTTAACCGCCAGTTTTTTGTTTTCCTGTTCATCTACGATAATGCTGACATGCATTCACGAAACTGCCATAATTACACGTAGCGTAAGGTTCTCAAATAATAAAAAAATGGCTCTGAGCACTATGGGACTTAACTTCTAAGGTCATCAGTCCCCTAGAACTTAGAAGTACTTAAACGTAACTAACCTAAGGACATCACACACATCCATGCCCGAGGCATGATTCGAACCTGCGACCGTCGCGGTCGCGCGGTTCCAGACTGTAGCGCCTAGAACCGCATGGCTACTCCGGCCGGCTCTCAAATAATAACTAAGGCCTAGTTGAGCACAGAGCTATTTACTAGTGTTCTTTACGGACAAGGTTTCCAGTAAACTGGAATGGAAATGTATATAAATATGGAGTTTGTAGATACCCATTTGATTTATGGATTAACGTACGATAATGCTCGTATAAGAAAGAGAGTCATTTGATATGATGATAAAGGTGTTCTCTTTTTCTCTTCGTGAGAATTCTGTCCTGAATATTTGGCTGTATATTTTAGTCACACTGTGTAGCAACATTGAGCTGAGAGGACACAAAAGCGTAAAATTCTGGAAGAGCAAATACCTAACATTGCCGAAGGGAATGAGGAAGATGTAAATGAGAACAGGCGTGTATTGCGAAGCTGCAGAAAATTGAAACTGTAGATAAAAAGAGGAGAGTTTTGAAGCTAGTACTAACTACTGAAAGCCTTAGCAGCTTATTAAATGCTTACTGCGCCGCATCTGCTAGTTGCATTCTTTCGTCGTATATTAAATTCTCAGTTCACTAAACAATTTAACTATTAAATATCTTGGTAGCTACATAATTACCCGACGAACATCAATAATGAATTCCTTTTACAAGACGTTATTTTACACACAAGTATAAGAATTTCAACTTCTGTAGTCTTCACTGTTTATTAAATTCCGCAACTTCCTCTCAAAATTCTTTCATAGTGTACAATAAAAGTAAGTACTAAGTGATAAGTTTAGATAATAAGTTAAGCTATAAATACTTCATTTTCAACGCAGTTCTGGTCACGATAGTTTGAATTTGGTGAGTCTAATTAGTTTCGGTGATGGTTACAGAGTTATAACGTCAGCTGTAAGGTTTCCAGCTGTCTGGCACTACCTAGAAGATTCTTTATTACCTACATAAAGTTGCAAAATACGCCTAATTGCGAAAACTGTAAATTCGGATATATCGTGTCCATAAATTTAATCTGAATCTTAGAACCCGTAAAATGACGAGCACTAAAAGTGTTTAGGATTGATGAGAACTCCAGAGTCACATGAAAATTCGGTTAAATAAGGACCAGCAAAGGGATTACGCCATAAATGGCCATGTGAACCGGCTCCTTTGTCGGATGAGGAGAAGGGCACATCGCTTCCAACGGAACCTTGACTAATAAAACACTAGTATCATAAAACCAACATTAGAAGTGTTGAATGCTTTAGATGTCATTTTGATGGTGTCCGTGCTCTGGGGGTGCTAATTCTCATCAGAACCTTGAGGTGTACCGAATGTAATTGTTATGCCCTTCCCTGTCAGAATTTGAGAATATTTAGAGAGTATTTTTTCCTCACAATTTATGTACGCTGCCGAATGCTAATTTTCAGATTTGGTATCATGTGAAGAAATTGGCTTCATCTTCCTTGTAGGAGATAGAACGGCTAAAGGTTACAGTCGCTATGGAAGAAGAGGGCCTTATAAATCAGCTGGCAAAGTCGTGCTTACCTCGTTCGGAACTCCTGTTCACTGCCGACGTATTCTCGCTAATGTCCTACCGACTTGTGTTCAACAAAACATACAAGCAGCGTGATGCCGTATCATCTGCTACGAGTTGTAGGTGCTAGACGAAGCACGACACCACCTCCATAGCCGAGTTCAACAATACAGGATACCGCACGACCCAGAGCTACTCTCTTAGAATCCTGGTGGTGAAATTAATTTTCGTCACCAATATCTGGCAGGCAAGGGAGACGAGACAGTGGCGTACAGTACCTGATTACCAAATTTCGCCCTCATGTCTTGGATTAAACCCCAAACCTCTCTGCTGTGTCTCATGAGGTGACGGCGAGAGACAATGTTGATGGTGATACATCGGACAGAGACACGAGCTCCGAGATCCACTTGGTCCTCTTCGGTTCTCCGCTCCATTCTTCTCTGTTCTCTCTCTCATGAACAACAAACACGGAACTAAAGCGTTACAACGCAGACGTACCCGTCACGTACACTGGGCAGATAATTTTGAAGACAACACACTTCCAGATGGAAAGGTGGCCTGTGCGCGTAGGCGGCTTAACAATCTCACGTTGTCTCTCGGCCAACTATACCATACCACTTCAGGGTTTACTAAATAGGACAGAACGCAGAGTGCATTATTATATTCAATTCATTCCTCCGTCCTACATAGCTCAAAATGAAGCGTGAACTAAACTGTGACAAACCTCTGTATCTTCAAAATAAAGGTCACTGATAATTTTTCATTGCGCTCTGTTAGTGTTTCGCTTAATGAACTGGAGCTCTTACTGGCGTGGCGTGAAGTGGAAGTGACTGACCGTCGGCTTTGCATTATGGTTTTATCCGGCAGCGGAGCTATTGCGTTGGACAGCCTAATGCACTTCGCAACACCTGTAATTTCGTTCATATACGTTAAAAGTGATTCTATAGTTGTTCAAAATCCAACGAAGGAAATTAAATCACCCTTGAAACGATATGTAAGTGACTCTATAATCTTCTCTTCTACCCCAAGATAACCGCTTTTTTAGGGGTGGATCCTTTGTCTGGTCTATCGTTTCACCTATGACATTAATTACACATTTCTTTTGACTATGAAAGCTGCTAAAATGACTTCCAAAAATGATGGCTGCAGCAGTGTTCTTTTATAGTGCCAAACGAAAGTGTCTAGGCTATTGTAGTATACATATGTATGATCTACATATTGCAGAAACGCGTAGCCCTTCGTGTCTATTTGTCTTCGAGAGGACTGTTTTTGGACCTATTTAAGAATACCATGTCTTTCTTGACCTCAGAGATAACTTAAAATTCGGTACATGAATACTCTTTGGCCATCTACGAGATCACAAAGGTGATCCAAAAATTCAAAGCTATTTTCTGACATTATGTGTGTCTCGCTAACAACAAAAGACATGTTACTTTCTTGATACTGACTTAAGACCTTCGTTCGTAATGTTAATCGAAGCACTAAGAGAGAAAATGTGAGTATATATGTGTATAACAAGTGACTACACTACGTTGATTGCTTTTCCCGAAAGTGATGCACGCAGAAGGCCAAGAAGGAGCGGGTAATGTTTGACTACAACATTGACCACCGTTATCGAGACAACTAGGAACTTCAGTCAGGACGATTAAGTCGAACTACCGCGTAGTCCTAGTTTGATGAAAGAAAATGCCAGGCTGGAAGAATCCCAAGGAAGCGCAAACAACGAGAGATGCCTCTAACAACTCTCATCCAATAAGTCCTTGATTGTCTCATCAGTCTGCCACCGTTAATAATTAGATTTAATGGGATAGAGAAAAAGATTTGTGGGAAAGTTGAAAAATTTCCAGTTTTGGTTTTTAGAGATAAAACCGTGTTAATGACTGAGATGATGATCGTTATGATTGGTATGTTTGAGTGCACGACAGTGAAGCCTTTGGTGCCCATACCAAAGTCTTATTATACAAGTATGGTTAGAAGCAATAAAACGTAAAAATTCTCACGTTATTGAAAGTGTAACGTTTCCCTAAAAACCACCACACACGATAAAGCCATTTTATTCACATGTTCAAATGTGTGTGAATTCCTAAGGGGCCAAACTACCGAGGTCATCAGTCCCTAGTCTTACACACTACTTAAACTAACTTATGCTAAGAACAACACATACACCCATGCCCGAGGGAAGATTCGAACCTCCGGCGGGAGAAGCCGCGCAGTCAGTGACATGGCGCCTCAAACCGCGCGGCCATCCTGCGCGGTGCCATTTTATTCATAAATTCTTAAATCTGTAGTAATGACACGCCAAAAAAGTGGGGAGTGAGCGATATTAGGAATACATTTAAAATGATTTTAAAATCAAGCAGAAGAAATGAACTAAACTAAAAATTCATACCAAAATCTACTTCAGTTTGAATATTATTTTACCTACGTTGTTTTTCCAAGACGACCCGGAGATGACGATAACATAACGATGTTCCTTAGCTATAGCGGGGGTTTTTCTACAACCAGTACGGATCAAAATATATCATTGTTATTAAGTTACTAATTATCTCCGAGATGGCGATGACCGTAAAAACGAAGTATTAAGCGCGCTTTCACATTCATGAATTGGCGCTTAAAGGTCTCCTGGGCCTAGCAACCTAAAATCACAATCTGGTTCCTTAAGGAAATGCTGCAGAACCACCATTTAGGTTGGTCACGAAAAAAAGTTCCACTTCCGTCAGTTGACAACTTTCTCTAGATAGGAGAATTTTGATAGAGCTGCTATTCTCACGTTTACCTACACCTCGAGGTGACAATATACTCTTCCGCGGTCATGGGATTAGCCGAGCGGTCTTAGGCGCTGCAGTCATGTACTGTGCGGCTGGTCCCGGCGGAGGTTCGAGTCCTCCCTCGGGCATGGGTGTGTGTGTTTGTCCTTAGGATAATTTAGGTTAAGTAGTGTGTAAGCTTAGGGACTGATGACCTTAGCAGTTAAGTCCCACAAGATTTCACACACTTTTTTTTTTCGCGGTTAGTACAGTCTGTAGCCATGTCTCATGGACCAATGATTTAGGTTTCATGTTGTCGATAGAGGTATTTTTCGAGTACCGAAGTTTCAGTAGAATAGAGAAAGCAACTAATTCGATGAGAAACTATTTCGTTGGAATCTAACTCACGAGTCGCGGTATGTCATCCGTAATATGCTGGCAGCACGAGTGGATGATCCTCGAGATCAGCCGCATGTAACCGCCAAAATTTTCTGCGGCCACTAAAACATTGTCAAACTCTTCACCTTGGTGGCCTAATTATTCAATCATTCTTTTTGCCTCTGAAATCTTATAATTAAATAATTCGAGCAATGTCTGCCGAATAGTTCCGATTTACATTTAGCTCACGCACTCCTGCCATCTTTTCAGAGTCATTACCATATTGTCAGTCTGCTTCAAGTGTTTGAGTTTTTGAAGACTATTATTTATCTCTTTTTTTGAAGTACGATTCCTATTTCACTAGCGTTGTTAAACCTCCCGAACTCTTTCATAATTTTACAAGCTGAGTACCCGCGTTGCTTGCATGTGTATTTATTCCAGTCTTCTATTAGCGCATATCCTCCTTCCCCCATTCTCTGTCCATCTGCTACTTCCCCCCCCCCCTCCCCTCTACATCCATCTCCTCTTCCCTCTCCCTCTCTTTACCCCACTATCTGTCCATCTACTCCTTCCCTCCCTATATTGATCTCCTTGTGCCCCTTTCTCCGTCCATCTTCTCCTCCCAATCTCCCTGTGCATCTCTTCTTCCCCCTTTTCGCTGTTCATCTCTTCCGGCCTCCTCTTTCCTTTCTCTGTCAATTTCCTCCTCTCATCTGTCTCTGCCCACCTCCTCCTCTTCCCTTTCTGTGTCAATTTGTTCTTCACCCTCTCTCTGTTCATCTCCCACTCCCCACTCTAAGTGTCCATCTCCTATTCCCACATCTCTATACCTATCTCTTCTTCTACCCTCTCTGCCTATCTCCTCCTCTTTTCTTTTTCTCCCTATTTCCTCGTCTCCCCTTTCTATGCCCATTTACACTTCCCCCTCCACCTTACTCTGTCCAGTTCCATATCCCCTCATCTGTGTCCATCTTCTCCTTCCCATCTCTGTGTGCCCAACTCCCCTTGCCCCCCTTCTCTCAGCACGTCAGCACGTTATCACCCCCACCCCAATAGGAAGCTGGTGTCTATCAAATTTGGTTGAAATCTCCCCAGGGGTTTAGAATGAGCGCCGGCCAGGGTGGCCGAGCGGTCGCAGGTTAGAATCCTGCCTCGGGCATGGATGTGTGTGATATCCTTAGGTTAGTTAGGTTTAAGTAGTTCTAAGTTCTGGGGGACTGATGACCTCAGAAGTTAAGTCCCATAGTGCTCAGAGCCATTTTAACCATTTTTTAGAATGAGCTTTATATCCATAGCTTTGCCCATGTACGCGAATTTCGAATATATTTCACATATATGTAACATATTTCATACGTATTTTTATATACATTCCACTTGTATATCTAGCGAATTATGCCCTGCAGTTTCTTTTTCGCACTGCCCAGTGTTTATGACGTCGTACGAGAGTTATTCGGAAAGTGAAGAACGATTGGCCGCGAAATGGAAACCACTGTGAAAATCCGACAAGGCTTTTCACAGACATTGTGGCCAGTGTCTCTAGTATGTCTGCGATCGCATCAAGACGCTCTTTTCAGCTGTGAGCGCACTGTGAGCGAGTAAAGATGCGTAGAACAACGATGTCTCCCGCCAAGTAGGAGGGCCCGCTGAGAGGCTTCGCCTTAATGAATGCAGCCCACTTAACATAACTGCCACGCACTTCTTTCTTCATGGCAATTTTCAGCCGCACTCTGCAGGAGCAGTGAAGATGCTCCTGCAGCCTTTTCTATGGGAAGTGCTCGATCACCCACAACACAGCCCTAATTGGCTCGTCCTGATTATAATTTCTGTTCACATGAAACGCTGGATACGTAGACAACACTTGGGTGCAGGCTACGCGCTATAGACCAGCGTAGAGAGTTATCGGAAAGCACAGGCGGCTGCCTTCTATGACGATGGAGTTGGAAATTTGTTACAACGCTCCGACAAATGTCTAGGTCGGAGCGGCGACTATGTAGAGAAGTATCTGGAAGGTGTGGAAAAATGTGCTAAGAAAACAGTTCAGATTTTCACTGTGGTTTCCATTTCGCAACTGATCGTTCCTTACTTTCCGAAAAACCCTCGTATTTCCTGAAATACGTGCCGTACAATGACAATTTAGCAGGTACGTCCACTATTGTATGTGGCTACTGTCTGCGAAATGTGTTGTGAATAGAGTTAGTAGTAAATAAGTAATAAATTAAAATGTCATGCCTTGTGTGGCGGTTTTTAGCGCTTCTCAGTGTTTATGACCCCACCATGAACTATATCGTGCAATGATAGTTTCCTGGTACATTCGATGGTATATGTGGATACTGTCTCCAAAATGTGTCATGAAAGCAGTTAGTAGTAAAGAAGCAATAAATTAAAACATCATGCTTCATGCAGCAGTTTTACTACATGAACAGCGAAAATGTAATAAGCGCTAAAGTTTTTCCCTTTCGTCACTTTGTGTGGGTTGTCAGCGACAAAAATTTTCGTAAAGGTTTGAAATTATATGTTAAGTTAGTTGCAAGTCACCAAGTGCTCTCATTCTCATACAGTGTTTGAATAAATTACGGGTTTCGCGCGTCGTGGGCTACACTGCTTTTTCACCTTCAACCCTTTGATAGGTAGGTGATTCTTACCACCACAGCGATTCATGCCAGACAATAAGTAATATGTGTGTCAAGTTTGGTTGAAATTGGTCCAGTGATTTAGACGGAGATGTATAACAGACACACATACACATATACGTAAATCAAGTTTTACAATGAGTATGGATATGCTTCACCAATCATTTCAGATATGGTGGTCAGGGGTATTGACACCCTGCCAGTGGGAAAAGAAATCTTGTGTTCTGTATAACAGTGTTTGCAGAAAACTTTCAGACCCTTTCCAGTTGTATTAGAACCTTGCCAAGGGCAGTGGGTACTCTCGTACCCAAAGAACAGAGGAATCATTTTTGCATAGTGATCAAATGAGAAATTCAGCAGGGAAGGGTTTAAAATAATGCAACAGAAAAATATGACTGCCTGATCATTGGACTAAAATGGAATGAGCCAGCCTCTCAGTAACACGCTAAAATATACGACCTAGAAGTGGAGGATGGCGCTCGGACAGGGTCGGTTTTAGGCACAAGTCACAGAAGCCGCCGCTTAGGACTTCTAGCCAGAAGCGCCATAGATGTAGGTTTTGTATACAAGACATAAAACAGTCAGCAGCAACGCTTGTGGAGCCAACCTGAAAGGGACGGCAGGGGCGCCTAAGTAGACTATTCGTATACAGTTCGTATCACAGTTAGTAGCGAAACCTGAATGGCTCTGAGCACTATACGACTTAACTTCTGAGGTCATCAGTCATCTTGAACTTAGAACTAATTAAACCTAACTAACCTAAGGACATCACACACATCCATGCCCGAGGCAGGATTCGAACCTGCGACTGTACCGGTCGCTCGGTTCCAGACTGTAGCGCCTAGAACCGCACGGCCACTCTAGCGAAACCTGACACGGGTGAACGTGCACGAGGGAAAAGGAGGCGGAGGGGGTGACGCCAAATGATCAGTCGGTAGTGTGGAATAATGTTCTCGAACCAGCTCAGCATCCAAAAAATAAGTATGTAAAATTCTGAAAGAATTACCACACTCACCTTGTCTTCAGTAAACTAGAAGGCATGTTCTCATATCAATCTACTTCTCTCCTCTTTTTAAATTCTAAAATCTGGCGTACAGTGATACATGTGCCACAAGTACTACAAACGTACGGTTCGTCCTAGCAGAGTATCAAACTACTTTCAGGTGTAGCGATACAGTGGCACAATTTAAAATACGCCGTATCAGACCGATAGTCAGCCTTTCTGACATGCACTTAGCATTCTTCCCATTTCCTACCGTCGCTGCGAGTGGAATCGTATGAAGTTTTCCATTTGATTGACGACATTGTCTTATCAATAAAACAGCAGTTCCATCCCATAACTGTGCTGTAAGCCTAAAATGCGGATAACTGGACAATTTTTCACACTTCAATCCTCTCCAACCACGGCTGGATACTGCTGCGATCCACTGTGTCCTCCACTGTGATTGGCAGGGTATAGCAAAATGTTCCAAGTATATTCGCAAAAAATTTCATTCTCCTGCAAAATATAAAAAAAAAATTAGAGACGACTGTGCAAAACTTTTTGAACGCCCTTTGTATACTACTGGCCATTAAAATTACTACACCACGAAGATGACGTGCTACAGACGCGACATTTAACCAACAGGAAGAAGATGCTGTGATATGCAAATGATTAGCTTTTCAGGGCATTCACACAAGGTTGGCACCGGTGGCGACACATACAACGTGCTGACATGAGGAAAGGTTCCAACCGATGTCTCATACACAAACAGCAGTGGACCGGCGTTGCCTGGTGAAACGTTGTTGTGATGCCTCTTATAAGGAGGATAAATGCATACCATCACGTTTCCGACATTGATAAAGGTCGGACTGTAGCCCATCGCGATTGCGGTTTATCGTATCGCGACATTGCCGCTCGCGCTGGTCGAGATCCAATGACTGTTAGCGGGATATGGAATCGGTGGGTTCAGGAGGGTAATACGGAACGCCTTGCTGGATCCCAACGGCCTCGTATCACTAGCAGCCGAGATGACAGGCATCTTATCCGCATGGCTGTAACGGATCGTGCAGCCACGTCTCGATCCCTGAGTCAACAGATGGGGACCTTTGCAAGACAACAACCATCTGCACGAACCGTTCGACGACGTTTGCAGCAGCATGGACTATCAGGTCGGAGACCATGCCTGCGGTTACCCTTGACGCTGCATCACAGAGAGGAGCGCCTGCGATGGTGTACTCAATGACGATCCTGGGTGCACGAATGCAAAACGTCATTTTTTCGGATGAATCCAGGTTCTGTTTACAACATCATGATGGTCGCATCCGTGTTTGGCGACATCGCGGTGAACGCAAATTGGAAGCGTGTATTCGTCATCGCCATACTGGCGTATCACCCGGCGTGATGGTATGGGGTGCAATTGGTTACACGTCTCGGTCACCTCTTGTTCACATTGACGACACTTTGAACAGTGGACGTTACATTTCAGATGTGTTACGACCCGTGGTTCTACCCTTCATTCGATCCCTGCGAAACCCTACATTTCAGCAGGATAATGCTCGACCGCATGTTGCAGGTCCCGTGCGGGCCTTTCTGGATACAGAAAATGTTAGACTGCTGCCCTGGACAGCACAATCTCCAGATCTCTCACCAACTGAAAACGTGTGGTCAATGGTGGCCGAGCAGCTGGCTCGTCACAATACGCCAGTCACTACTATTGATGAACTGTGGTATCGTGTTGAAGCTGCATGGGCAGCTGTACCTGTACACGCCATCCAAGCTCTGTTTGACTCAATGCCCAGGCGTATCAAGGCCGTTATTACGGCCAGAGGTGGTTGTTCTGGTTACTGATTTCTCAGGATCTATGCACCAATATAGTGTGAAAATGTAATCACACGTCATTTCTAGTATAATATATTTGTCGAATCAATACCCGTTTATCATCTGCATTTCTTCTTGGTGTAGCAATTTTAATGGCCAGTAGTGTAGTTATCAACACGGCACTGCAAACAGTGCACTAACAACTATGTTCGCAATTGCAACATGCCAAGTTTGTTGTAGATGCAGTGTTGACAGTGCCAGTTACTAATAGAAAACTACTTCGGTTATATTTCTTAGGCTATTCTGTATACAATTTACTTGCCGTCAACAAACAAACACCGTCCGGATAGGCCTTGAAAGCCGAACGGCACCGACCGCCCTTGCGCGGACAGCGTAGCCCGCTCCCGTCCGTTGTCAGGTTTCATGACCAGTGCCGCTACTTCTCAGTCTGATAACTCTTCAATTGGCCTCACAAGGGCTGAGTGCACCCCGCTTGCCAACAGCACTCTTGCCGTTAACAAAGGCACAAAAAAAGAGGAAAACGCCAAGGAAGAAGACCAAAAGCCAAAATGAATTTTTGAAGCCAACCAGTATATAAAACAGACATATTCCGGAATTTTTGCATGAAATAGGCAAATCCTGCCCAGCAAGTCATTATGTCTCACTCGTTACTCCGGTCGCCAGGATATACTATCGCTGAACGTAGCTCGGTTCACGCTCTTACAGCAACTTTCACCGTTTGCGCAGCAGAAATAGTGGACGAATAATGTGATCATAGTCGTCAAAGTCTCTACCAATCTCTAAACAGCAACACGTCGCACGTATCCCCCAAGACCTTATTTTTGGCAGACGATTACTAAAAGGTCGTTGGATTGGTGGACAAGCGGATGTCTTGTCGTTGTTAGTATTTTAAGGGCGTCCCGCACCGTGGGCGTTTACCGCCTTATCTTCTGAGGTAGCCCACCAGCGTCATCACACAGGCTGGGAATAGGGCTTGTCGTAAAAGTGCTGGCAGCCAGCCTAATTCTGTCACGTTGCACCACGTCTATTACTTTTAAATAGGAACGTCTTCCAGACTCAACGAGCGCGCGCTCATAAGAAAGCCGATATTGACGAACGGTCTACCAAACGACAGCAGATATTTCTCTGCTTCCCGTGAACTATGTCTAATCCATATAATTATTATTGGTTTTTCAGTCTTAAGCTTACCGCAATTAAGGCAGAAAAACGAATAAGAATTGATTATAACAGTCGCTGAGGAAGATCGCTACACAAACAGACAGATTAAGACTAATACGTTTTAAAATATACAGAGTTTCCACGCACCTTGCTTTCAGATAACTGATATGTAGCAACCACATAATATTAAAATAAAATGTGTCGCGCAGAAAACTCATCTTTCCTGAAACATTTAGCTCATTGTCCCCCATGTTGAGTTCAGGAAACTTAATAACAGAACGAGAACTATGAAAAAAAGACACACACAGCTTTGTCAGCTGCAAACGTTTCCGCTCAATCTGCCGGACTTTCAATTGTCTGTTTCAACAGTGTTTTGTTTCCAAGCTGTAGGACGTACGGAGGACAGAGAAACCATCTAAAAATAAATATGACCTCTTAATGTGGAAGTTGCGCTGTTAATACTGATTGCAAAGATTCGTTTTCTGAAATAACATGGGAAGAAGAATGGCAATATCAACAAGAGAAGACATCCTTGGAAGCCATATTGATACAGCTGTTCAGAACTATGTCAACAAAAATATCCTAAATCGACAAGTGAAAAAAGAAACTGCAAATGATGTTTGCACAAGATAGATAGATGTACATACTTCAACAAAAGTTCTGTATCACCCCGATATATCGTGCAGGAGTGTTGGTATTGTGGCTGTTACTATACCGATCGGAAGATCACCCCTGACGTTATTTGCAAACATACGCAAAATTTCCGTAAACACTAGCTACGGGTAGAATCCGCACTCTAATGGACTGCAGCATTACAGTTGAAAGTAAAGCACAAGGAGGGACGCATTAGAGACGTCTGGGAACAGTAGAAGGAACATCTATCATGCCACGAAGGACAATCGTGACCAGTGATAGGGTCTGCATCATCATTTCGCGGGTAGAAGGCTTGTTAACCACGGAAGCTGTACGAAGTGCTCACTGGAGTCAAAGAGATGTGGTGCGGATATGAAAATGGTTCCAATTGACAGACAGTGTTCAGGGCTTAACCGCACAGGCCTTCTACGTTCGGCAAATGAACAGTATGATCGGTATCTACTACTTTTGAGTAAAAATAATCATGGACTGTGTGCTCCAGAACTGAATTCGGAATTCGAAGAGGCTACAGGACGTCGTGTGTCACATAAGACTGTTAGGAGACGACTGCACTATGCGAATCTCCATTCCAGACGACCATGGCGAGCACAACGTAATACAGCACATCACCATCGACTACGTTTCAGATGGGCAAGAAATCATGCAGAATGGTCGCCCAGGTACAGCACAACACCATGGACTACGTTACAGATGGGCAGGAAATCATGCAGAATGGACGCCCAGGTACAGCGCAACACCATGGACTACATTACAGATGGGCAAGGAGTCATGCAGAATGGACGTTCCAGGACTGGCGTCAGGCGTAGTTTACACACAAAGCTCGGATGTGTTTGTATCCTGATAATCACATATAACGTGCTAGAAGACAACTCTGTAATATCGAACGCCTCCGACACTGCCTCCCATATGTGCAACAAGGTGGTAGTAGAATGATGTTATGAGGTGGCATTACATGGAGCCACTGGACACCTCTCGTGCTTGATGAGTGCAGTCTCACTGCTCTACGCTACAGAAGCGGGATTCTGCTACCAATAGTGGGACCGTATCGCCAACATTTTGGTAACAATTTCATTTTAATGGATGATAACTCGCTTGCATATCTTCATGTTCTCGTAAACACTTTCCTTCAGAGTTCCGGGATCACCCCAATGGAGTGGCCTGTCTGTTCCCCGGACATGAACCCAGTCGAACATGTGTGAGATTGATTGACGCGCCGGCCGGAGTGACCGAGCGGTTCTAGGCGCTACATTCTGGCATCGCGCGACCGCTACGGTCGCAGGTTCGAGTCCTGCCTCGGGCAAGGATGTGTGTGATGTTCATAGGTTAGTTAGGTTTAAGTAGTTCTAAGTTCTAGGGGACTGATGACCTTAGAAGTTAAATCCCATAGTGCTCAGAGCCATTTGAACCATTTTTTGATTGAAGCGAGGTGTTTGTGGATGGCAACAACTATTTCGTACTCTGCGCGACTTACGCAGGTTCGCCACTGAAGTGTGGAACGATCTGGACCAGGGCTGGCTTGATTGTGTTATCGATGTAATGCCACGACGGATTCAAGCCTGCATCCGAGCAAGGGGCGTTCCACCAAGTACTGTCGGTGTTTAAGGGTGTTGTGATTACATCCCCCCCCCCCCTCTCCAGCGGAAAAGACTATTTGGATCGTTTCACAAATGTGTGTTTTCTATGTTTTAATTTTATTTTGTGCTCTGGAACATTATAAATGGATCTATACGCATGCCTGAGCGCCAATTTTTGTTTTCTGTGCCATGAATTTCGAAACAAAAAGGTGATGCAAAGCTTTTGTTGATGTGTGCATATATGCCTACTTCAAGTTCAGGCTATCAACAGCGAAATAATTTCTCCTGACCCACACAGAAAACGTATCAGGAAATGTGTGGATTGTAAGTCCACACAAAGTGGCAATTCACCTTCCACATTAACGTCGAAGAACATCTTCACTAGAGACAACAATCAAAGGCCTCACAAATCATGCAAACATTGCTACTGCCATTTAGATCTCTCCATACGTCATAGACTATATTAGGGTCGCCAGGCTCACTTCATATTCAAAACCTCGTACGGAAAGGGCTACCAACCCACCAAGACGTTCTAGGGTACTCTGACTACATCAGTATCGAAGAAGGAAGGAAGAAAAATTAGGGATTAACGCCCCATCGACGATGTCGTCACCAGCGACAGAGCACAAGCTCGGATTGGGGAAGGAAATTGGCCGTGTGCTTTTCAAGAAATCATCCCAGCATCTGGCTTAAAAGATTTAAGGAAACTACAGAAAATCTAAATCTGGGTGACCGGACAAGAATTAAAAAACGCCACCCACCATTACCACTGCGCCAACTCGTCCGATCAGTTTTGAAGATCTGTGGCTCGTTCTCTGGTTTGGTAAAATGCAGGGAGATTATCAATTGATCAAGCTTGGTAACAACATATAAATGACTTAAACGAAATGACTGGTTAAGTACAGCGAAGTAAAAATGCGAATAGCAAGTGAACAGAAAAGTAGCTTTCATTGATTTTAAATTCACTAGATTACGTGCAAGTTTTCTCGACGCTTAAGAACCTACCCCAGCACTGGCAACATATTTAAGTGCCAGCGCGTCATTCTCTGTTCTCCTGTAGAAAGTTCTGCTATTAGATTCTCTCTCACTACATCCATCCCCAGGCCGAGTGCCTGCGTTTTCCACCCAGCCACACTCTTCCAATACAGATGAAATTGTTCGGTGTCTCGCCTTTGTGACAGTCATTTAGCGCAGACACGTATAATTTTCCATCCTCTGCCTAAGCCTCTCTCCACTTTCCTGATACTTTTACCCGCCTTGGAAATCCCCGAGAGCGGCTGCGTTGCTATCATTTGTAACGATCTTCTCTGGTTGGATTACATGTTATCCGTTTTTGCAAATATTTGAAAAAAAAAAAAGTTCAAATGTGTGTGAAATCTTATGGAACTTAACTGCTAAGGTCATCAGTCCCTGAGCTTACATACTACGTAACCTAAATTATCCTAAGGACAAACACACACACCCATGCACGAGGGAGGACTCGAACCTCCGCCGGGATGAGCCGCACAGTCCATGACTGCAGCGGCCTAGACCGCTCGGCTAATCCAGCGCGGCCAAATATTTGAAGACACTATCGTCGGGACGCACTCTGGCTATACCCTTGATTAGGTCCTCCAGTTCGTGGGTCCTTTTCAGTGGCTCAAAAATTCACTTTCTATGTTGAATATGGTGTCCAGATTAATTTTGTGTTCTTCCAGTATGCTGGATGCCATGGGAAGCAACTCTTATTGAATTGTGATGCAAAAGACAGCCAGACTTGCGAGGAAATAGATGTTTACTGGTAGGTGAGCGGTTTCGGTTTAATACCCATTTTCGAACCAACCAAGGCTTGCAGAGTTAAATGTGAGACAAAAGCAGCAGTAAATAAGGCCGAAACATGTATGTCCCGTCTCAGGTGAACACCATGAAGTTCGTTAACCGTTATTTTAGACGTACATTTAACTTTGCAAGCCTTGGTAGGTTCCGAAATGGATATTAAAACGAAGCACGTCACCTGCAGAATAAACATATATTTTATTCGCAACTCTGTCTTTTTGCATCGCTCTTTATTGTGTTACAATCTGAGTACTCGCTACGCCGCTACACTGAGTCAGCAGAAACATCCGCAAGCTCTCTTGCCCATCTAATTTTTGAGTTCCAGTGGACACTGTCAAGAAAGCAGCCACTTGAAAAAAATATTCAGGCCACTTCAATTAGACACGTCATAAATACTTTTCTTAAAATGGCTCTGAGCACTATGGGACTTAACATCTGTGGTCATCAGTCCCCTAGAACTTAGAACTACTTAAACCTAACTAACCTAAGGACATCACATACATCCACGCCCGAGGCAGGATTCGAACCTGCGACCGTAGCGGTCACGCGGTTCCAGACTGAAGCGCCTAGAACCGCACGGCCACAACGGCCGGCTACTTTTCTTACAAATTCATGAGACACCAGTTACTAGATCTCCCGTATAGTGAAAATGAGGTATTGTAATGCGTAAGATCCTTCCATGTTGTCAGGGGAGGAATTAAATTGTCATCTCTTCATGAGTCAGAAACTTTCCATGTCATCCAGATCAAGGAGTTGTTTGTTTGTCGATGTGAGGTGCTGTGCGCCATTTGCGCACTTAGCTTCTATTTATTTAATTTCCTTACACAAGAAGTATCGGTCCGCCGCTTGTGGTATCGCGGTAGCTTTCTCGCTTCCCGAGCACGGGGTCCCGGGTTTCATTCCCGGCGGGGTCAGGGATTTTCACCTGCCTCGAGATGACTGGGTGTTGTTGTGTCGTCTTCATCATCATCATTCATCATTACCGTCAGAGGAAGGCAACGGAAAACCTGCTCCATTAGGACTGTGCCTAGAACGCATCGTTCCCCTACGCTCTGTCAAGAAGCATGGGACTTCATTTCCATTCCAATTAGTATCGAATTCTGAAGCCATTATCGAATTTTGTCG
This sequence comes from Schistocerca nitens, assembly GCF_023898315.1. Taxonomy (NCBI): domain Eukaryota; kingdom Metazoa; phylum Arthropoda; class Insecta; order Orthoptera; family Acrididae; genus Schistocerca; species Schistocerca nitens. The sequence goes on from NC_064616.1 coordinate 924,562,218, forward strand.
CTAAGAAATGTCACCATGCGTATGAATTTGCGGCTGAGTTAGCCACTCTTAACTGTGATATTCCTTAGCGCCCTCGAATATATAAAATCGCGCCCAGTGGTTGGAAGCAAGCACATCTTACACCCGTCTACAAGAACGGCTAAAGTGAACCACGTAACTACCGTCCGATATCCATGACATTCGCAGTGACAAAAAAAAAGCAGTGCCCAGAAGACTTGTGCGACGTAAACGAACGTTGGTAGTCGTGTTTCTACATCTGAAAGATGATATCTATTCAAATTTTGCGCTGGTCGCTTAAGAGTGGTGCTAGTAGCGCCACGACGAGGATACAAATCAGGTTTGCTTTAAATACACGCTAAAACGGTGGTCAGCGTTAGTTACCTTTGAGATTGAAGGTCGTGAGTCAATGTTTATCAAGGATGCCGTTATGGCGACAAAGACGCTGTTATCAACACCTCATTGAATCTGAACGAGGTCGTGCAGTAAGGCTACTAGAAGCTGAATGTTCCTTCCGCGATATTGCAGAAAGACGTGACACGAACGCAGCCACTGTTTGTAACTGCTGGCAGCCGTGGTCACTGGAATGTACGGTCGCAAGAGGACCGGGCTCTGGGCGGCCACGTGTCACTACCGAGAGGGAAGACCATTTTGTGCGGCATGTGGCTTTGGCGCATTGTACTCCATCTGAAGCAGCAATGTGAGCGGAGGTTGACACCATAGTGACACATCGAACAGCTACAAATCGGTTACTTCAAGCACAGTTCTGAGCCAGACGCCCTATAGCGTGCATGCCACAGACCCCAAACCATCGTCTTTTGCAACTTCAGTGGTGTTAAGCGCGGGCTCATTGGAGATCTGCTGTGTTTCCTGAAGGAAGATGGTTCTGCCTCGGTGCCAGTGATGGCCGTGTGTTGGTCAGAAGTAGGCCACTTGAGGGTCTGCAACCAAAATGTCTGCGTGCTAGACATACTGGGGTGCGATTATTGTCTGGGGTGCGATTTCGTATGACAGCAAGAGCAGTCTCGTGGTTATCCCATGCATCCTGACTAAAAATTTGTACGTCAATCTGGTGATTCGACTTGTTGTGCTGCCATTCATGAACAGCATTACAGAGTGTGTTTCCAACAGGATAACACTCGCCCACATACTACTGCTGTAACCCGACATGCTCTGTAGAGTGTTGGTATGTTGTCTTGACCTGCTCGATCACGAGATGTTCAAAGTATTCAAAATTATTTTATAAACTTTCTTAACGTTAAGTCGTTTAATTGAATAAAATGTGCACCTTTGACTACTTTCCACCCGCTAGAGACCACGTTCAACTCATCTATGCAACAAGTCCAATATTAAAGACCTTTGGTGTGATACACTGGCCAGCCCAAGTGTGGCCTTTAGGCGGTTTTCCACGCCAGTTTAGCCATATACTGGACTGATCTCCACTTTCCGTCTCAGAAAATACGATACACAAACACTTAAAATACGATAACAGATAGAAACAAATTACGCGATTGGTTCGACTGCGATAACAAGAAAGGCATCTAGCCACAAAGGTAAAAACAGAATGAATTCACCAAATCAGCGGAACCCATAAGATGGGACAAAAGAGAGGCAGTGTAACGTAGCACTGTCGCGCTCTCTGAAGCGTGAAAGAGGACCAGCCCCTTCTTCGAAAAACTGATACCTAACCAAGATTAGCCGAGTTCACTGAGACGTTTACCTTATGGTAACATGTACAGCGCACGAGTAGATTGTTGAATATTGCAGATGCAGTTATCATTACCACCTTCCGGTGCACCCGAGAGAAAATGAAAGAATCCTTAATATGAGTTTTATACTGCATCGTTATTTTGTTGTATTCAACGCCACAGTTTTTTATTTTCGTTCATTAGCTACTATTTTATTAGTAAGGTACCTCTTATACCGCCAGATAGCGTCGTTTAACAGATTTTTATTTTAGTTACGAACAGTTGCCTAATATTAATGGCAGGATGAGAAAAACTACAAAAGATAAAAATGAAATAAAGCGCGAAGCTAATAAGAAATAGATGCATCATTCTATCTAGAGATCGCTAACACGGAAGTACATGCCGTTCAAGTACGATGGAAGCGCAATGTCCGCAGTAGTGCGGGAAATGGTGCAGCAGAGACTGGTTTCAACTATCAAATGCGCTCCGGCTCATTTCTCGGACTGTGGCTGAAGTTAACAATTTACGGTTTGGCCTTGGAAAAGTGTCCGAGAATGTAATTGTGCCCTACTGGCATGTCAGTAGCATTGTAAAAATGTAACCTTACAACAGCAGTGCGTCGATTGACCAGTTTTAATACAGTTAGCACTGTAAGCAAACACATCGTCTGTAGAGCACAAGTATGAGACTGAAACCGCCGTGAAGAATATTATGAAGTGTTCGAGCGCAATGGTGATTTATTTAAATGTTTGTGCCTCGGGCATGGATGTGTGTGTTGTCCTTAGGTTAGTTAGGTTTAAGTAGTTCTAAGTTCTAGGGGACTTATGACCTCAGCAGTTGAGTCCCATAGTGCTCAGAGCCATTTGCACCATTTTTTTTTAAATGTTTGTGCTGCTTGCACTGCAACAGTTTGTACGTTGTGCTAAAAAAGAATAAGGACAAAAGCAAGACAAAGGACAGTCTGCTGGAACACTGCAGGAGCGTTCGACATCCTACTGACGAAAACATTAATGTAATCGGTAAGGTTTGCGCCTGGCGACGGACAGGATAGCTCGAAATGCATTATGGCATTGAAATCAATTTTTTGAAATGTATCTTGCGTCGTTCACCAACAGTCCTTAACGGCTGCAGAGGTCACGAGATCCAGCACGAATAAAATAACATTCAAATAATTCGCGTGGCACTGATTGCACGTTATAAACAACACATGTGCTCATTGTGTAATTGATGAGGACTTTTATAACATATTAAATATTTTCCCGTTTTCTTCAGCAAAATGATTTTATTAGCTAGTTATTTGCATAAATGACGAGTCTCGTTCGGCAGTTTGTCATTGTCAGTTTATCCTGCAGTACAGTTTTTTTTCGTATAAAATTATAAGTCATAAGTTAGATGGATTACGTCTATTTTTGTAGATATTTATCTTTTTGTGTGTCAGAATACAGTTTTGGAGTGTCTATTGAGATTGTGTCTTAGTTTCCATGCTGTTAAAGTTTTATTAGAACTTTACTGTTGTGTGCACTTTTTATTTGTGTTCGTTTCACAGCACAATCCACTCCACTGAAACATGTTCACAATGAGTTTATTATTCATATTAGAGGAATTTCAGTGATAATAGTTACATACGATGATCGTATTATTCTATGATTACGTGTACTGCGCAAAGATATAATTTTTCTTGAGGATTCTAATTTTTTGTGGCATCTTGAGGTGCTGAAAATTATCATTTCTGTTTCAGGATCACAATAATGTTTTCTAAATATTGTTTGTGCTTTAGTTCCGTTTGTCCACAAAGAATTTTGTCTGGAAATGCGTCTGTTTGGCCTCTTACTTAGTTTGCATTTATCGCGAATGTCTCGGGCAGCGCAAACTGTCAAGCGACTCGAAAAGCGCAAGTGACTCATCCATATAAGAAGGGTAAAAGAACAGACTCCCAAAATTACAGGTCAATATCCTTAACATCGGTTTGCTGCAAAATTCTAGAGCATATTCCGAGTTCAGCCACGCGGGGTCTTAGGTGTCTTGTCATGGTTCGCGCTGCTGTCCCCGTTGGAGGTTCGAGTCCTCCCTCGGGCATGGGTGTGTGCGTTGTCCTTAGCATAAGTTAGTTTACGTTAGATTAAGTAGTGCGTAAGCCTAGGGACCGATGACCTTAGCTGTTTGGTCCCATAGTCCTTACCACAAATTTCCATATTCCGAGTTCCAATATAATAAATTTCGTAGGCACCAAAAGTTAATGTCCACGAATCAGAACGGCTTTAAGAAAGCATCGCTCTTGTGAAACACAAATTGCTGATTTCTTTATTTATTTATTTATTTATTTATTGTTCCGTGGGACCAAGTTAAGGAGAAATCTCCATGGTCATGGAACGAGTCAATACATGAAATTATAACACGATATTAGAAACAGATAAAATGAAATATAGAAAAAAAACATATTCAGGTGACAAGTCATGAGTTTAAATGAAGACAATCAACAATGTAACACTGGAATTTGCTTAATTTTTTAGCTCTTCCAGGAGCTCCTCGACAGAATAGAAGGAGTGAGCCATGAGGAAACTCTTCAGTTTAGACTTAAAAGAGTTTGGGCTACTGCTAAGATTTTTGAGTTCTTGTGGTAGCTTATTGAAAATGGATGCAGCAGAATACTGCACTCCTTTCTGCACAAGAGTCAAGGAACTGCATTCTACATGCAGATTTGATTTCTGCCTAGTATTAACTGAGTGAAAGCTGCTAACTCTTGGGAATAGGCTAATATTGCTAACAACAAACGACATTAAAGAAAATATATACTGTGAGGGCAATGTCAGAATTCCCAGATTTTTGAATAGGGGTCGACAAGAGGTTCTCGAACTTACACCACATATAGCTCGAACAGCCCGTTTTTGAGCCAAAAATACCCTTTTTGAATCAGAAGAATTACCCCAAAAAATAATACCATACGACATAAGCGTATGAAAATATGCGAAGTAGACTACTTTTCGTGTTGAAGTGTCACTTATTTCAGATACTGTTCTAATGGTAAATAAAGCAGCATTTAGTTTCTGAACAAGATCCTGAACATGGGCTTTCCACAACAGCTTACTATCTATCCGTACGCCTAGGAACTTGAACTGTTCCGTCTCGCTTATAACATGCCCATTCTGTCTGATTAAAATGTCAGTTCTTGTTGAATTGTGAGTTAGAAACTGTAAAAACTGAGTCTTACTGTGATTTAGCATCAAATTATTTTCCACAAGCCACGAACTTATTTCATGAACTAAATTATTTGTTACTGTTTCAATATTACACACAAGATCCTTCACTATCAAGCTGGTGTCATCAGCAAACAGAAATATTTTTGAATCACCTGTAATACTAGAAGGCATATCATTTATATAAATAAGAAACAGCAGTGGCCCCAGCACCGACCCTTGGGGAACGCCCCACTTAACAGTGCCCCATTGGGACTGAACATCACTACCACTCTCAATATTGCGGAGAATTACCCTCTGCTTTCTGTTCTTAAAGTAAGAGGCGAACCAATTGTAAGCTACTCCCCTTACTCCATAATGGTCCAACTTCTGCAGTAATATTTTGTGGTCAACACAGTCAAAAGCCTTCGTTAAATCAAAGAAAACACCTAGCGTTCGCAACCTTTTATTTAATCCGTCGAAAACCTCACAGAGAAAAGAGAATATAGCATTTTCAGTTGTTAAACCATTTCTAAAACCAAACTGAACATTTGACAGCAAATTATGTGAATTTAAATGCTCCAGTAACCTTGTATATACAACCTTCTCGATAACTTTAGCAAACACCGATGGCATAGAAATAGGTCTAAAATTGTCAACATTATCAATGTCTCCCTTTTTATAAAGTGGCTTCACTACCGAGTATTTTAATCGATCAGGAAACCGACCACTCCTAAAGGAAAAGTTACAGATATGGCTAAGTACTGGGCTAACATACATGGAACAATACTTCAGTATTCTGCTAGATACCCCGTCATATCCATGAGAGTTCTTGGTCTTTAGTGATTTAATTATTAACTCAATCTCCCTCTTGTCAGTATCATGGAGGAGCATTTCAGGTAACAGTCTCGGAACACTTTTTTCTAAGAGCGCTATATGATTCCCTGTAGGAATTAGGTTTCTATTTAGTTCACCTGCTATATTCAGAAAGTGATTATTAAATACTGTACATATATGCGACTTATCAGTAACACGGACATTCCCACTACGCACTGATTCTATATCCTCGACCTGTCTCTGCAGACCAGCAACTTCCTTTACGACTGACCATATGGTTTTAATTTTATCCTGAGACTTAGCTATTCTATCTGCATACCACATACTTTTTGCCTTCCTAATAACATTTTTAAGCACCTTACAATACTGTTTGTAATGGGCTGCTGCATTTTATTTTGACTGTTTCTAACGTTTTGATATAATTGCCACTTTGTTCTACAAGATATTCTTATCCCTCTAGTCAGCCACCCAGGCTGCCTGTTTGTGCTAGTACCCTGTTTTAAACGTTGTAACGGAAAGCAACTTTCAAAGAGCATGAGAAATGTCTTTAGAAAAGCATTATATTTATCGTTTACTGTCTCAACGCTATAAACATCTTGCCACTCTTGTTCCTTTATAAGGTTTACAAAGGTCTCTACGGCTACCGGATCAGCTTTCCTGAACAGCTGATGACTATATTTAACACGAGTAGCAGCATAAAAATCTTTTAAAGTTAAAATTTGCGCATCATGATCTGAAAGGCCATTCACCTTTTTTCTTACAGAATGCCCTTCTAGTAATGAGGAATGAACAAAAATGTTGTCTATGGTTGTTCTACTGTTCCCTTGCACTCTCGTTGCAAAGAATACGGTTTGCATAAGATTATATGAATTAAAGAGGTCTACCAGCATCCTCTTCCTTGCACAATCACTTATACAATTAATATTGAAGTCACCACATATAACTAACTTTTTGTATTTCCTATAAAGTGAACCAAGAACCTCCTCTAGCTTTAGCAAAAATGCTGTGAAATCGGAGTCTGGGGATCTATAAATAACAACAGTTACAAGTTTAACTCCGTTAAATATAACCACACCTGCACAACATTCAAACACCTTTTCAGTGCAGTACTTTGAAACATCAATTGACTCAAATGCGATGCCGTTTTTCACATACATGGCTACTCCCCCACACCGCAAAGAGCTCCTCGAAAAGCAGCCAGCCAACCTGTATCCTGGTAAAGGAAGCCTCTGAATTATCTCCTTATTTAAGAAGTGTTCAGATATACCAATAATTTCAGAGTCAACATCTATAAGCAGTTCACTAACTTTATCCCTAATACCTTGTATATTTTGATGAAATATACTAATTCCCTCATTACTCGGATACCTAAGCTTTGTCAAAAGTGATTCCCTTGTTAGAGAGACTTCCCTTAAGCAGGAATACCTATCAGCTGACTTCAATCTAAAAAAAGGTGCAGCTCTAACACACACTACTGCAGGAATTTTCCCATGAGTGATCCCACCAACCCCACCTATGCTGTCACCTATAAGCTTTGCCAACCTCCCCTTCCCATACCTGTTGAGGTGCAGGCCGTGTCTAGTGAAACCCGTCCTGCTGATAGATTCCACCGACACCACTGAAATGTGACCCATGCTTTCTGTCATCAGCGCACCCCCAAGTCTCATGTTATTACGCCTGACGGCTGTATTAAGATGAGGCCGATCGTGACGCTGAAACAGTTCCACGAAATGCACATTCGTGTTGCCAGTCTGAGTGGCTATCTTTTCCAGGTCACCATCTATGTTATACTCCCCATCCCTACCAATACTATTACCAGCCCCACCCACAATCACTACCTGATCCTCTTTAGTAAAATCCCTACATAACCTCCCTATGTTAACAGTCACCTGAGCCAACCCTGCATTAGGCTTCACAATGCTGGTGACCTGGTACTCACTTCCCAGCACTTCCTGCAACTGCTGGCCTACACCTCTGCCATGTGAACTACCTAACAGCAGAACCTTCTTCTTCCTCTTCGACTTTGCAACTGTTCTAGGCACAGTAACTACTGAGGTCTGCTGCATACTTCCTACATCTACAGCTACTAGAGATTCCTCTCCACTAGACTCTGACAGTTGGTCATATCTATTGTAAACACCGATAGTAAAACTATCTGAAAATCTTCTTCTCCTAGCAGATCTCTTGCCAACAGCCAGCTCCCATTCCCCAACCCCCTTCTCCCTCCTCATCCTATCTAGCTCCTCCTGTGCATTTTTCAACTGCACCTGAAGGGCACAGATCTTACGCTCCTGCTCCTCTATCAGTTTACTCTTGCTACATAACCTGCAGTTCCAGGAGAGGATCTCACCAGAATGCCCACTGGCTTCCCCACTGCATTCCCCCCAGTGAAAATACTTCGAACAAGTGTCACACCGCAATCCACTACTCACGAACCTACGGCAAAGCCCACACTTCTCACTCATGGTAAAATTTTACTTTTTCTAAGTTCCGCTACTACAATAAGAAGATGCTAAAAACCTGACTACAATAATCACAAACTTACTCTACAAGGGAAGTAACTACTATTATTAACAGTATTAATAAACAACAAATGTGAATATAACAAAAGACTAATACAGAAAGAGAATCAAACGTCTAATCACACAGTAACGAGCTGTAAACAGTTCCCAAAAGGTTCTTCTGAAATTATTTCACCAGAAAACACCACGAACACCGGTTGAAGACTACTAAAGTTCCTAAATAAATCACTATGCACAAACAATTAATTAGTACTTAGCTTTCGATGCGCCGCTACAGCTGCAACTGGTCAGCGCGGAATGTAAACACAGGCAAGAGGTTAAGTTGCTCGATACGAAACACTCACAAATATCACGTCACAACAGAAGAAAGGCAGAGCTGAATGAAGAAACCACTAATACGTCACTTATATAGTAAATATTATCACAAAAACCGTTAAAATATGTATCTGGAACCTAAAAATATATGAAAACTTAGAGAGCGATCTCACACGCAGTCACATGATATACTGCGAACTATGGATGAAGGGTTACAGGTTGATTCCACATTTTTAGATTTGCGAAAAGCATTCGAAACGGTACCCCACTGCAGACTGTTAACGAAGGTACGTGCATATGGAATAGGCACACAGGTATGTGACTGGCTCGAAGACTTCTTAAGGAATAGAACCCAGTATGTTGTCCTCGACGGCGAGTGTTCATTGGAGGCAGGAGTAACACCAGGAGTGCCCCAGGGAAGTGTGATAGGATCGTTGCTATTTTCTATAAACAAAAATGACCTAATAGACAGGGTGGGCAGCAATCTGCGGTTGTTCGCTGATGATGCTGTGGTGTACAGGAAGGTGTCAAAGATAAGTGACTGTAGGTTGATACTAGATGACCTATACAAAATTTATAGTTGCTGTGATGAATGGCAGCTCGTTCTTAATGTAGAAAAATGAAAGTTAATGCGGATGAGTAGGAAAAACAAACCCGTAATATTCGGATACAGCATTAGTAGTGTCCTGCTTGACACAGCCACGTCGTTTAAATATCTGGGAGTAACGTTGCGAAGCGATGTGGAATGGAACGGGCATGGGAGGATTGTGGTGGGGAAGGCGAATCGTCGACCTTGTGTTATTGGGAGAATTTTAGGAAAGTGTGGTTCATATGTAAAGGAGGCCGCATATAGGACGCTAGTGTGACCTATACTTGAGTACTGCTCGAGTGTTTGGGATCCGAACCATATCGCATTGAAAGAAGACATCGAAGCAAGGGGCGAGCTGCTAGATTTGTTATCAGTAGGTGCGATCAGCATGCAAGTGTTATGGATATGATTTGGGAGCACAAGTGGGAATCCCTGGAGGGAAGAAGATATTCATTTCGAAGAACGCTACTGAGGAAGTTTGGAGACCCGGCATTTGAAGCTGACTGTAGAACTATTCTACTGCCACCAACATACTTACAACGAAGGTAAGTTACGAGAAATTAGGGCTCATACGGAGGCATACAAACAGTCGTTTTTTTCTTCGATCTATCTGCGAGTGGAAGAGGAAAGGAAACAACTAGTTGTGGTACAAGGTGCTCTCCGCCACGCACTGTACGTTGGCTTGCGGAATATGTATGCAGATGTAGAGTTAGAGGAAGATGTGTGGATATAAATTTCGAGTTCTTTCATAACATACATTATGGTTCCGTTAGGTACACGATGTAGAATTTTCATTGCATTTTCTGTTTGTTGAGCTTTACGTTTACGCTCGTGTAAAGGAATTTAAAATGTGGAGTGATTACTTTCGTAATTTCGCGCGTGTTCACTATATCCAATTGAGAAATTTGTACTTGTTTGACCTATGTAAAACTCGTTACAGTCATCACACAAGGATTTGTAACTCCTGGATTTGAAAAAATTAAAATTTTTGTTTTTCATGGTTGTATTTTTGTTTGCGAATAGTTACTGGTACGTAACGTCATTTTCGCAATCGTTCCTTTTACGCTTTCCGATCACATTAATGTGATCACCAATCAGAAGCATGAATAACCATCTTTTTCAGCCCGGACCGCTACGAGACGTGCAGGAAGGGAGTCACTGAGGTTCTGGAAGGTACCGACAGGGATGTGGAGCCATCCCGACTGCAGCGCTGTGGCCAGCTGTGCCAGGTTTCTCGGTTGAGGATCCGTGGCGGGAACTACCCGATCGAAGAGGTCCTACAGCTTTTCGATTGGGTTTTAATCCGGGAAGTTTGGTGGCCAGGGGAATACTCTAAAGTCAGCATGATGTTCTTCGAATCACGCACGTGCACTGCGAGTTGTGTGACATGTTGCATTATCCTGCTGGTAGGTGCCGAGAAAATACAAAGAGAATGTAGGGATGGAAATGACCCCAGGGATAGATTTATACTTATACTGATCCATTGTGCTTTCGAGAATCACGAGATGGCCCAGGAAATGCGACAAAAACATTCCCCAGAACATAACGCGCTCTCCGTGTTTGCTTTCAGACTTTCCACGCCGTGAAGTCCCATGGAATTCAGTCCAATGGAGCATAAAACGTGATACATCTGAAAACTCACCTGTCGTCACTCAGTGGACGTCCAGCCGCGGTGTTGGCCATGTACAGCAGTGATCACGGGTGCATGAACCAGACGCCTGCTGCAGAGGCCCATACGCAACAACATTGGCTGAACGGTCGTTGAGCAGACACTGTTGGTAACCCATTGGTTCATCTGGGCGGTCAGTTGCTCGACAGTTGCACGTCCGTTCGCCCATACACATCTCCGTATCCGTCGTTCACCTATGTCATCTGTGGTCCGTTGTGCACTACAATTGCCTCGGGGCCAGGGCCATTTTGGCATGCGCGGTTTTCCTTTAACCACAGCGGCAAGCGAACAGTTTACAGACTTAGCCGTTTCAGAAATGCTTCCATCCTTTGCCCGAAAGACAGTGATCATGTCCTCTTGAAGGTCAGATAAATCACACCATTTCCTCATTACGACACGACTGTAATGTTGTTCACGCCCCCCACTCCGTCACCGACATGCTTTACATGCCGTCCGCTGCTAGTGCTGCCATCTGCCGTTCAAATGGTTCTGAGCGCTATGGGACTCAACTGCTGTGGTTATCAGTCCCCTAGAACTTAGAACTACTTAAACCTAACCAACCTAAGGACATCACACACATCCTTGTCCGAGGCAGGATTCGAAACTGCGACCGTAGCAGTCCCACGGTTCCGGACTGCGCGCCTAGAACCGCGAGACCACCGCGGCCGGCATTCCATCTGCCGTTTTTGAATGTTTGTTGCACGTTGACGTTGAACATAGCCGGTGGTCACATTAATGTAACTGGACCGTGGGGAATGACAAAAAAATGGCTCCAAGCACTATGGGACATCTGAGGTCATCAGTCCCCTAGACTTAGAACTACTTAAACCTAACCAACCTAAGGACATCACACACATCCATGCCCGAGGCAGGATTTGAACCTAGGACCGTAGCAGCAGCGCGGTTCCGGACTGAAGCGCCTAGAGTCGCTCGTTCACAGCGGCCGGCGGGGAATGACATGTTCACGTAAATTCTCTACGATGTTCTGAATCCGTACACAATTCTGGTCAGATCTTCTGTAAGCTTTAACTTTGTTCACTATGTCCCACTGTGGAACTGTATCGAATACCATCCAATAGTCAAAGAACACGGCATCAGTGAGGCTGCCGGTATCTAGTGACTGCAGCTGTGGCAGTCCGAAGTTGGATGTACTTCCGGTCGTATTACTTAAAGCGCAAATCTGCAGATGCCATCCGGCCGCTATCGCCGAGCGGTTCTAGGCCCTTCAGTCCGGAAACGCGCTGCTGCTACGGTCGCAGGTTCGAATCCTGCCTCGGGCATGGATGTGTGTGCCGTCCTTAGGTTAGTTAGGTTTAAGTAGTTCTAAGTCTAGGGGACTGATGACCTCAGATGTTAAGTCCCATAGTACTTAGAGCCATTTGAACCATTTTTTCAGATGCCAGTCGTTGCCTTTCTCCGTCCTAACATCGTATTTATGGTTGTAAGTTGTCCACGAGTTTATAAGCAATAGAATGATGCGCATTTGATTACACGGTCACCTCAAACCTAACCGGGCCTGCCTGCAATGTGTCAATGTTTCTGCGCTGTATTTTGTCCGGTATACTAACCATCGTAGGTGATTTTTATTTGTTACAGTACCTACTGCCGTCAGAGTCTGAAGAGAAATGTTGGTTCTTGTTGTGCGCAGGCGACGGTAACTGACTGCAGCGGTGTCGATTTGCGTGTTATATTCTATGATAGCACTATCGCTGTAGCAATTTTAATTCCAACTGCTGGAAGTGGCGTAAACTTCCGAGGAACCTTCCCAACGGCCGCATCAGCAGCATAAAATATTCGAATTAAATTCATTTTTTATTCCATAGTTTCTTGTCAGACCTGCAAAAGCGTTCTATCTCTAAGTGTGTCTTATATAGATCTCCTATCCGGTGCAAAGAAAAAAACTCTGTTCCATTTTGTGGGTTTTAATGTTTGTATCTCAATTATTAATGAAGTTGTGAAAACACGTTGATCTTTGTTTCACGAGCATATGATCACTATTTTTCCAGGTTAATAGAGACTGCAAATATCTTTAACGAGAAAAATTATTTAAGATCAAAAAGTTAGACGCTTGACCCAGTATTTCCCCATTCTTCCCCTATGGTATCTTTCATAGTATTTTCTTGTATGTACTTAACGAACCTCATGTAGGACAGGTTTGTAAATCAAGACTCTAACAGAAAGTGGGTTTTGTATGTTAACTTTCATTTGCTTCCGTTAATTAGAAAATATATTATTTGTCATTCAGGATTTAGGAATTTTTACCAAATAATACACTCAATCTGCTCCTCTGCCTCTCACGAATTTATACGAGTGGATTTAAAATATAAGCTACACACTATTATGGCACGCCAAGTAACTTGTACTGACTCATCCACTACACTTAAGTCATACAGATACGTCACACTATGTTTCAACATAGTCGCGAAGTCTCTGTAAACGAGGGTCGGAAAATTCTACCAATCGTTCAGTTCCTCGACAACAGAAATTCGCTCCATGGTAAACGTACTCATCGTTGGAAAATCTTTTTACCCCAGGGTACTTTCTGCTTGTCAAAAAGATGGAAAACTGGTGGTTCAAGAAGTTGACACCTGGGATAGCACTGGTCACGCGTGCCCGGTCCTGGTCAAACCGTTGCATCCTTGCACTACGGCTGGACGCTACATTGCATTTGGCCCACCTGTCGCCAGAATTTCACGGTGATCTATATACGGTTTACAAGTTTTGCTCACAAGAATCATACTCTCCCACGTACTTCAGCTTTGTATTACGTTTGCAGTTGCCGCGCCTTTTCGCTCCCACAATGTGATGCACCTGTTATCCGCACAGCAGTAGAACTGTCTCTGCAGGAAACCCACAACATGTGGCGCCACCCTTGTTGCCCAATCGTCTTAACATAGGACGAGGGGTGCAACTTAGTCTCCGAATTCAAAATATATAAACTTCTATAAAACCACATCTTTCTAAAATCCATACATGTAATTTCTTCCCTCATGGAAGAGTATTATTGATTTGCAAATTACTGGAAGTGGCAAACTGCGTTAGTCCATTTGCATTCTGATCTAGTGTTTGTTCATTCTCAATGCCAACAATATTCTTTATGGGAGCGTTACCATCTCATAAACTGACGTCACCGGGAATAGCGATACAGAATTCTTTGTACCTGATTTTATACTTTCCGCATCACTGTATACAATCTTAACCCCTTTCCTTCTTACCTTCCTTACTTCATCAGTCACTAATTACAGGGCATCCCTTTTTATCTATCTTACATAACTGTTGAAAAAGAGAGAAGTATGTATGTGTGTATGAAGTTGTTGCGAGAGGTAATATGGATTCACTGGAAATATAATCATTTACTTCGACATCTCCATTGATTTCATGAACGGGGATACCACGAACAGCGTTTCCTCTGTTGTTGTTCATGAATGTGTGATGGGCTGGCTGCTATGTGGATCCACCAGCTGTGGAAAACTACTTTTACAAGGTTTTAGATATTTATTGATTTTATTTTATGTGTCCGAATACATCCGCAATTGATAATACACCAAGATATGGCTAATACTACCGAGCGAGGTGGCGCAGTGGTTAGTACACTGGACTCGCATTCGGGAGGACGACGGTTCAATCCCGCGTCCGGCCATCCTGATTTAGGTTTTCCGCTCCAGGCAAATTCCGGGATGGTTCCTCTGAAAGGGCATGGCCGACTTCCTTCCTTAATCCGATGAGACCGATGACCTCGCTGTTTGGTCTCTTTCCCCAAAACCAACCAACCAACCTATGGCTAATACTAATAACGCACAAATAATGATTGTAATAATACATCAATGACAACAGAAAATATTTCAAACTTGGTTTTGTCAGTATGTAGCTACAAAGATAGCTTTGTTACTGCGTATTACGGGATCTCGATTATTGCAGGCTGCATTTATATTCTAACAGACTAGGGAATGTTCTTCATTTTGTGGCATTCGGAGTCACATCTTTCGTCCCCGTCCCCATTGAGGAATACCCACTTAATAGCACTGGTTCTACAAGCTGAAACTTCTATTCTCAGTCGATTAAAGGACTTCAAAGTGAGATATGGAAGGTAAAATCTTGCAGAGGAAGCCTCCTTGAGACGGGGCCGGTACTTGCTCTCACCATAGCTCCATTCTTCCAGTTTCTGCTGGTTCAATAATTCTTAGAAAGCACCTCATCATTTTGAGTATGGATGATGGCATCTGACAGACATGTAGTAGGTGGAGTAGCTCAGTGGTTTGCCTTTTCCGCTTGACTTCTGCGACGTCCCCACTTATATGAGACGGTGTAATTCCCGTCAACACCATGACTGCCACTGGGCCACCAATGGATGCCGCAGAGCATCATGCCTGACGCCGTGTGGCCACACGCTCCACTCCGTTTAATACAGTATATAGTGCAGTCCTGTGCATTAACTTTCATTTCTTGATCCACTTGATGCTGTTGTGTAGGGAACCAGATAAAATATCTTATCGAAAGTTTGGATTTTTTTTTTTTTCAAATTTATCTTCAACAGAGTTTTTATTACTAGTACTTACGAAATTTCAACGTCAGTTTACAACCATTGTAACGTTGACTGCTAATTCATATTTTGGTATGAATCCTGTACCGTCAATCAGTGGGACGGCATGACATAGTGTACCTCGAAAAACGCCTGGTTTCAGAGAGGGTAGATTTACTGAAGATGTTGGAAGAATCAAATTTTAACGTCTGTGATCCAGAATTAGCAGAGTTTTCTGAGCAAGCATATGCGTTTTTGGACACAACTGACAGCGACAGCAGTGACTATGAAAACGATTGCACTGTTGATGGTGATAGCAACTGACTGCAAGAAACCTACAGCACGTATCACTGTAAGAAACCACAACTGCGACCGACGCTAAGCTAATAACACCTCACCAACCCTAGATCGCATTTACAAGCCACGTCCATCCACAGTATATCTTTCATCAACAAACCGCATGTGACTGTAACATTAGAAACACTCTCTCCACAGATTTTCTGTATTAATGTGTGCCCGCAGATCGATACACAGCGTCAGGCTGTGTCTGCGGGCGGTCTCGAGGCACTCAACGTGATGACGGGATGAGATTCCTCAGTAGCGCTCGGTCCTAAACACACCAACACGGCGCGGCCAATATCACCTCTACTTGTTTAACGTGCGTGGAATTTTCGCGAAGCGGTGCTGCATATTCTACATATGACAAGCAAAATGCATTAGTTGTTATGCGGAGGACGCCATACCGCGCACTCCAGCTAGTTCTGTTTAGTTTTCATATAATGTTGTTTCTTGCGCTAGCGGTTTGTTTAACACATTGGGAGTGTTGCTTGAAAGATAAACTTCTCTGTGGTTTTACGACGAGATACTTTGGTGTGTAGCAGTGATCAAGGTCTTGTTGTCTCCATTTTATCTGAAGTTTGCCGCCCGCTGTGACCGAAAGGTTCCAGGCACTTCAGCCCTGAACCGCGCTGCTGCTACGGTCGCAGGTTCGAATCCTGCCTCGGGCATGGATGTGTCTGATGTCCTTAGGTTAGTTAGGTTTAAGTAGTTCTAAGTCTAGGGGACTGATGACCTCAAATGTTAAATCCCATAGTACTTAGAGCCATTTGAAACATTTTATCTGTAGTTTACCACAAGCCTGTTTGTTTCTTAGGTGGAAAACTCGTACGCTGGTTTTTAGGGGGTTTGTCTTCAGATATTTCATATCGTTGTATTCTGAGAGTTCGTACAGTGATGTGTTCCACCTGCCCGAATATGTACCCTTGTGATGCCACAGCTACATCAACAGCATAGATTTATTGCTTGACTTCTGAATGATTGCGTTCATCTACATCTACATACATACGTCGTAAGTCACCGTATGGTGCATGGCAGAGGGTACCACGTACCACTACTTGTCGTTTCCTTTGCTGTCTCACTCGCAGATAGCGTGAGGGAAAAACGACTGCCTATAAGCCTCCCTATCAGCCCTAATTTTTCTTATCTTCTTGGTCCTTATGTGAAATGCACGTTGGTGATAGTAGAATCGTTCTGCAGTCGGTCTCAAATTCCGCTTCTCTAAAGTTCCTCAATGGTACCTCGAGAAAAGGACGTTGTCTTCCCTCCAGGAATTCCCATTTGAATTCAGGAATACTTGCATGCTGATAGAACAAACCGGTAACAAATCTAGCAGACCGCCTCTGTGTTCTTTACGCCGTCTCCATTATACACTCCTGGAAATTGAAATAAGAACACCGTGAATTCATTGTCCCAGGAAGGGGAAACTTTATTGACACATTCCTGGGGTCAGATACATCACATGATCACACTGACAAAACTACAGGCACATAGACACAGGCAACAGAGCATGCACAATGTCGGCACTAGTACAGTGTATATCCACCTTTCGCAGCAATCCAGGCTGCTATTCTCCCATGGAGACGATCGTAGAGATGCTGGATGTAGTCCCGTGGAACGGCTTGCCATGCCATTTCCACCTGGCGCCTCAGTTGGACCAGCGTTCGCGCTGGACGTGCAGACCGCGTGAGACGACGCTTCATCCAGTCCCAAACATGCTCAATGGGGGACAGATCCGGAGATCTTGCTGGCCAGGGTAGTTGACTTACACCTTCTAGAGCACGTTGGGTGGCACGGGATACATGCGGACGTGCATTGTCCTGTTGGAACAGCAAGTTCCCTTGCCGGTCTAGGAATGGTAGACCGATGGGTTCGATGACGGTTTGGATGTACCGTGCACTATTCAGTGTCCCCTCGACGATCACCAGTGGTGTACGGCCAGTGTAGGAGATCGCTCCCCACACCATGATGCCGGGTGTTGGCCCTGTGTGCCTCGGTCGTATGCAGTCCTGATTGTGGCGCTCACCTGCACGGCGCCAAACACGCATACGACCATCATTGGCACCAAGGCAGAAGCGACTCTCATCGCTGAAGACGACACGTCTCCATTCGTCCCTCCATTCACGCCTGTCGCGACACCACTGGAGGCGGGCTGCACGATGTTGGGGCGTGAGCGGAAGACGGCCTAACGGTGTGCGGGACCGTAGCCCAGCTTCATGGAGACGGTTGCGAATGGTCCTCGCCGATACCCCAGGAGCAACAGTGTCCCTAATTTGCTGGGAAGTGGCGGTGCGGTCCCCTACGGCACTGCGTAGGATCCTACGGTCTTGGCGTGCATCCGTGCGTCGCTGCGGTCCGGTCCCAGGTCGACGGGCACGTGCACCTTCCGCCGACCACTGGCGACAACATCGATGTACCGTGGAGACCTCACGCCCCACGTGTTGAGCAATTCGGCGGTACGTCCACCCGGCCTCCCGCATGCCCACTATACGCCCTCGCTCAAAGTCCGTCAACTGCACATACGGTTCACGTCCACGCTGTCGCGGCATGCTACCAGTGTTAAAGACTGCGATGGAGCTCCGTATGCCACGGCAAACTGGCTGACACTAACGGCGGCGGTGCACAAATGCTGCGCAGCTAGCGCCATTCGACGGCCAACACCGCGGTTCCTGGTGTGTCCGCTGTGCCGTGCGTGTGATCATTGCTTGTACAGCCCTCTCGCAGTGTCCGGAGCAAGTATGGTGGGTCTGACACACCGGTGTCAATGTGTTCTTTTTTCCATTTCCAGGAGTGTAGATGAGCAACACTTCCCCAAAATTCTTCCAATAAAAGAAGTTGAACATTCCCCTCCCTACTACCAACCTGACGTGCTCATCCCATTTCATATCTCTTTGCAATGTTGCGCCCAATATTCAATCGACTTGACTGTGTGAAACAGCACTACTACTAATGCTTTATTCTGACGTTACAGGATTGCTCTTCCTACTCATCCGCATTAGTGTACGTTTTTCTACATTTGGAGCAAGCAGCCATTCATCACACCAAATAGAAATTTTGTCGAAGTCACCCCGTATCCTCCTACAGTCACTCAACGACGACGACATCCCGTACT
Source organism: Schistocerca nitens (assembly GCF_023898315.1). Lineage (NCBI taxonomy): Eukaryota > Metazoa > Arthropoda > Insecta > Orthoptera > Acrididae > Schistocerca > Schistocerca nitens. Next base: position 924,580,975 of record NC_064616.1, read on the forward strand.
CCACAGCATCATCAGCAAACAGCGGTAAATTGCTGCTTACCCTGTCCACCAGACCATTTATGTATATGGGGAATAAGGGCGGTTCTATCACACTTACCTAGAATTGTTCGTTGGTGCAGATATTACTGAAAAGAGAGAAAAGAACATTACCTTGAGCTAACGCATTCTTATGTGGCCTCCACTGGCTCTTCTTATTTTGCAGTGAAACATAGATGGTCGATTCTACAGGATGCAGTCAACAAATATCATCTAACCGTAACCCTTTGTTGTTTGATACGCTTTACACATAAATCGTTTATGGTTTACAGCACCATAGGAAGCGCTAAGGTCTGCTTAGGCTACGCCAGTCATTTGCCCTCGTTCAAAGCCATCCTCTGTACGTTGTGTAAGATTAAGTAATTGTCCACAACACAATCTACGTAGTTTGAACCTACCACAACATTGGCGATACGGTTGAGAATAATCGCCTCCAGAACCCTGAAGAGGTGACATAAGAGGGCGACAGATGCGAAGTTCTTGATTGCAATAGGGCAACAACATGAGCAAATTAGTGAGACCAGAGTTTCTCCTGGCGTATACAACTTTCAGATAACTTCCGGGAATTCAACCAGGTAACACTTTGAGCGACCGCCGATAATTCGGCAGGAGAACGCTCCTGTCCGTTGCAGTTTGCCTTGAAAATGGCGGGGTGTTCTCCCGTCGAAATATCTTCGGTCACTGAAAGTGTTACCTGGCTGAATTCCTGGAAGTTATTTGAAATTGAGCAAATTACTTTAGAGGTAGAAGTATGGGCAGTAGAAAGCTGGCTTTCCTTTGGGGTTTTTAATGCCAGAGCGGCAAAAAAAAAATGAAATAATGATGCGAAACAGTACATTTTGAGTACTTTTTATTACTACCACCTTGTCACAACAGCAATGGCTCTACATTTTCACCTTTAGAAAAAAGACGCACCGTGCATCTTTTGACGAATTATAGTCAGGCTTGACCAAATACTCATTCTTTCGACTGGCATTTTTGGGAGCATAAATTGTGCATGTATAATTCATTTACTTAGTATAAATGACCTTCCCTATTCTGTGGGTGATGAAATAGCACTTCAGTTTTATGAATACACTTTGAAGCACTTCTCAGTGAACCAAATATTAAAGTTACTTTTCGCTTCATTCATTATGAAGCTAGTACAGTTTTATGCGACATATAATTTGGCAAATGTTATCCGCACGAAATGAGTGGGATAGATACGCAGGTGGCTGAAAACTATTCATAGTTCCTCACCTGATAGGCGGTTCTTGAAGCTTTCGAAGCATGTTATCGCAAGTGTGAGTTATGTTATTTCGAGTATCAATCAGTTAAGATTTTTGAACATTTCTATTAGACTCTCCCGTTAGACAGAAGGAAGTGGAAGACGATTGTAAGCAGGCATGTGGTCAACAAGACCCTCGTCAAATGAAACAGTAACATTAATTCCCTTACTGATAATTGTGTCATTTATTCGGTGCCAGATATAGTTGCCGATCGATATTATTACTAAATCACCTTTCTAGTCGTCTATCTTCCCATAAAAATCTTTATTAATTAGTATTACTGTCTGCGGTCGTTATCAGATGACGAAAATCCTGTACCTCTTATCTAGTGACACGTGGCTCTGTGATTGTTTGGGACGCCGCCCTCGGCTTGGTTTCACGTCAGCTGTGCGATGGTGACGCAGCACTCATGCGACACCGAAATAGCCGCTCTCCGCCCAGCCTGCGAGTCGACGTATCGGGCCCGAGGTCGCGCTATATTAAATGCTTAAACGTTCACTGAAATCTGTAATTGCGTGTATCACACATCAATGTTCCATCCCGCTCGATTCACGGATGAAGAACAGAGGAAAAATTACTCCATATACACCATGAAGCACCTACGACAAGCCTCACAGTGAATACAGAGGTGCAGTTTCGGCGGACAATGTGGCGAATTTTCTGACTTTTTAACGTAAATAGCTGCCAGTGTTTGACACAGACTTTATCTTTAGGGTTCCGTACCTCGGCACGTAAAAGCAGCACTCATATAGGCCGGGGTAGAGGTATCATGTTGAAATTTTTCTCGTATCACGGTTTACAATCCCTTGGCGGTGTGAAAAATTTAAGCTTCCATGTCAGTGCAGTCGAAAGACATGGCCATTTATGTCATGCATTTCAATACTCTCAAACTCACTTACCACAACGTATGGGGTACTTCCCGTTGATCTGCAATACTGGCCATTAAAATTGCTACACCAAGAAGAAATGCAGATGATAAACGGGTATTCATTCGACAAATATATTATATTAGAACTGACATGTGACTATATTTTCACACAATTTGGCTGCATAGATCCTGAGAAATCCGTACCCAGAACGACCACCACTGGCCGTAATAACCGACTAGATAACCCTGGGCATTGAGTCAAACAGAGCTTGAATGGCATGTACAGGTACAGCTGCCCATGCAGCTTCAACACGATACCACAGTTCATCAAGAGTAGTGACTGGCGTACTGTGACGAGCCAGTTGCTCGGCCATCATCGACCGGACGTTTTCAGTTGATGAGAGATCTGGAGAATGTGCTGGCAAGGGCAGCAGTCGAACATTTTCTGTATCCAGAAAGGCCCGTACAGGACCTGCAGCATGCGGTCGAGCATTATCCTGCTGAAATGTAGGGTTTCGCAGGGATCGAATGAAGGGTAGAGGGCCGGCCGGAGTGGCCAAGCGGTTCTAGGCGCTACAGTCCGAAACCGAGCGACCGCTACGGTCGCGGGTTCGAATCCTGCCTCGGGCATGGATGTGTGTGATGTCCTTAGGTGAGTTAGGTTTAAGTAGTTCTAAGTTATAGGGAACTTATGACCTCAGCAGTTGAGTCCCATAGTGCTCAGAGCCATTTGAACCATTCTTTTGAAGGGTAGAGTCACGGGTCGTAACACATCTGAAATGTTACATCCACTGTTCAAAGTGCCATCATCGTGAACAAGAGGTGACCGAGACTTGTAACCAATGGCACCGCATACCATCACGCCGGGTGATACGCCAGTATGGCGATCACGAATACACGCTTCTAATGTGCGTTCACCGCGATGTCGCCAAACACGGATGCGACCATCATGATACTGTAAACTGAACCTGGATTCATCCGAAAAAATGACGTTTTGCCATTCGTGCACCCAGGTTCGTCGTTGAGTACAACATCGCAGGCGCTCCTGTCTGTGATGCAGCGTCAAGGGTAACCGGAGCCATGGTCTCCGAGCTGATAGTCTATGCTGCTGCAAACGTCGTCGAACTGTTAGTGCAGATGGTTGTTGTCTTGCAAACGGCTCCATCTGTTGACTCAGGAATCGAGACGTGGCTGCACGATCCGTTACAGCCATGTGGATAAGATGCCTGTCATCTCGACTGCTAGTGATACGAGGCCGTTTGGATCCAGCACGGCGTTCGGTGTTACCCTCCTGAACCCACCGATTCCATATTCTGCTAACACTCATTGGATCTCGACCAACGGGAGCAGCAATGTCGTGACAAGATAAACGGCAATCGCGATAGGCTACAATCCGACCTTTATCAAAGTCGGAAACGTGATGTTACGTATTTCTCCTCCTTACACGAGGCATCACAATAACGTTTCACCAGGCAACGCCGGTCAGCTGCTGTTTGTGTACGAGAAATCGATTGGAAACTTTCCTCATGTCAGCACGTTGTAGGTGTTGCCACCGGCACCAAACCTGTGTGAATGCTCTGAAAAGCTAATCATTTGCACACCACAGCATCTTCTTCCTGTCGGTTAAATTTCGCGTCTGTAGCACGTCATCTTCGTGGTGTAGCAATTTTAATGGCCAGTAGTGTATAATCATGAAATTAAACAAGAAGAAAGGTTTCACGGTACAGTTAAAGGAAAAATTCAAAAATTGTCAGTTTGTGATTATGTCACACAAAAATATTGTTAGCTATTTGTTGTTCGTCTGTCTGTCGGTCCATCTGCTAAGACTCCTGTTTCTCAGGAACTGGTAGGGGTATCAAGTTGAAATTTATATCAAATGCTGAGGTCTACAGTTCCTTGGCGGAGTAAAAACTTTACATTTACATCTACATCTACATGATTACTCTGCAATTCAAATTTAAGTGCTTGGCAGAGGGTTCATCGAACCACAATCATACTATCTCTCTACCATTCAACAGCGCGCGGGAAATACGAACACCTAAACCTTTCTGTTCGAGCTCTGATTTCTCTTATTTTATTTTGATGATCATTCCTACCTATGTAGGTTGGGCTCAACAAAATATCTTCGCATTCCGAAGAGAAAGCTGGTGACTGAAATTTCGTAAACAGATCTCGCCGCGACGAAAAACGTCTTTGCTTTAATGACTTCCATCCCAACTCGCGTATCATATCTGCCACACTCTCTCCCCTATTACGTGATAATACAAAACGAGCTGCCCTTTTTTGCACCCTTCCGATGTCCTCCGTCAATCCCACCTGGTAAGGATCCCACACCGCGCAGCAATATTCTAACAGAGGACGAACGAGTGTAGTGTAAGCTGTCTCTTTAGTGGACTTGTTGCATCTTCTAATTGTCCTGCCAATGAAACGCAACCTTTGGTTCGCCTTCCCCACAATATTATCTGTGTGGTCTTTCCAATTGAAGTTGTTCGTAATTTTAACACCCAGGTACTTAGTTGAATGGACAGCCTTGAGAATGGTACTATTTATCGAGTAATCGAATTCCAACGGATTTCTTTTGGAACTCACGTGGATCACCTCACACGTTTCGTTATTTAGCGTCAGCTGCCACCTGCCACACTATACAGCAATCTTTTCTAAATCACTTTGCAACTGATACTGGTCTTCGGATGACCTTACTAGACGGTAAATTACAACATCATCTGCGAACAACCTAAGAGAACTGCTCAGATTGTCACCCAGGTCATTTATACAGATCAGGAACAGCAGAGGTCCCAGGACGCTTCCCTGGGGAACACCTGATATCACTTCAGTTTTACTCGATAATTTGCCGTCTATTACTAAGAACTGTGACCTTCCTGACAGGAAATCACGAATCCAGTCGCACAACTGAGACGATACCCATAGGCCCGCAGCTTGATTAGAAGTCGCTTGTGAGGAACGGTGTCAAAAGCCTTCCGGAAATCCAGAAACACGGAATCAACTTGAGATCCCCTGTCTATAGCGGCCATTACTTCGTGCGAATAAAGAGCTAGCTGCGTTGCGCAAGAACGATGTTTTCTGAAACCATGCTGATTACGTATCAATAGATCGTTCCCTTCGAGGTGATTCATAATGTTTGAATACAGTATATGCTCCAAAACCCTACTGCAAACCGACATCAATGATATAGGTCTGTAGTTCGATGGATTAAGATTCTATATAAACGGAAACAAGAGAAAAGGTAAAGTATGTGATGTAGTTTGACATTCGCGGACTCGCTCACCAAAATCTATAGATGAATTATCTGCATATATTGTTCACCCAGATTATTATGACCACCTACCTGTTTGTCCAACTTTGGCACGGATAACAGCGTCGAAGCGTCGCGGCCTGGAAGCAAAGAGGCATTGGTAGATCAGTGGAGGGAGCTGGCAACGCGTCTGCACACACGAGTCACCTAATTTCCGTAAATTCCGGGGAGGCGGGCGATGAGTTCAGACACCACGTTCAATAACATCCCAGATGCGTTCGGTCGGGTTCAGATCTGGCGGATTAGGGGGCCAGCACATGAACTGGAACTTGCCACTGTATTTTTCGAACCACTCCATCGAACTCCTAGTGACATGGCGCATTATCTCGTTGAAAATTCCACTGCCGTCGGAAAACATGATCGTCATGAAGAGTTGTATATTGTCTTCCACCAGGGTACGATACTCATTAGCCGTCATGTTGCCTTGGATGAGCTTCACTGGACCCATGGAGACCCACGTGAATGTTCCCCAGAGCATAGTGGAGCCGCCGCTAGCTTGTCTCCATCCCGGAGTACATGTGTAGACGACGGATCCGCGGCCTCCCATCGGTATGATGAAGAAGGTGTCGGGATTCATAAGACTAAACTGCGCTCTGCCACTGCGCCAACGTCCAGTGCCGATGGTCACGTGCCCATTTCAGTCTTAGTTGCTGATGTCGTGGTGTTAACATTGGCACATGCATGGGTCGTCGGCTGCAAAGGCCGTGTTCGGTCCACTGTGTATTCAGACACAATTGTCCACTGCTCATCATTAAAGCCTGATGTTAGTTCCGCAACAGTTCATCGCCTGTCCTGTTTCACCAGTCTGCCCAGACTACGACGTCCGACATCTGTAATGTGGCTTAGCCGCTCAACCCCAAGTCGTCTGGACGTCGTTTGAGCATGGTTTCTCCAGGTGTTGAAGACACTCACCACAGCACTTATTGAACACCCGACAAGTTGTGTAGTTTCCAAAACGCTAGTGCCGAGCCTTCAGGCCAACACGTGTGATTGTGCTGATCACAAAATATTGCTCCAGAAATTGGACTATTACGGAATACGGGGAGTAGCTCACAATTGGTTTACCTCTTACTTCAGCAACAGACAGCATAAGGTCATTATTCACAATGTTGAGAATGGGTGTGATGTGGGGTCTGTGTGGGGTACAGTCATGTGGGGGTGTGCCCCAGGGATCAGTGTTGGGGCAACTCCTGTTCCTTATTTATGTAAATGATATGCCCTCTAGTATTACGGATAACTCTAAAATATTTCTGTTTGCTGGTAACACTGGCTTGATAGTGCAACATTCACTCAGTTTCAAATAGTGCAGTTCATGACCTAAGTTCATGGCTTGTAGAAAATAAACTAACGCTAAATCATAGTAAGACTCAGCTTTTACAGTTTCTAACACCCAATTCAACAAAACCTGACGTTTGTTTCACAGAATGGACATATGATTAGTGAAAGTGAACAGTTCAAATTTCTAGGTGTTCAGGTAGATAGTAAACTGTCGTGGAAATCCCACGTTCAGGATCTTGTTCAAAGACTTTATGCTGCCATTTTTGCTATTCGAACGGTATCTGAAGTGAGTGATAGTTTGACACGAAAATTAGTCTACTTTGCTTATTTTCATTCACTTACGTCGTATGGTATTATATTTCGGGGTAATTCTTTCCATTCTGAAGGATATAAGTTCACGAACTCTGTTCACTAGTCTGGGTATTTTGACATTGGCCTCTCAGTACATATATTCCTTACTGTCATTTCTTGTTAACATTGTTAGCTTTTCCCAAGAATAAGCAGCTTTCACTCAGTTAATACTCGGCAGATATCAAAGCTGCATTTGGATCGGACTTCGTTATCTCTTGTGCAGAAAGGTGTGCGGTATACTGCTGCATCCATTTTCAGTAAGCTACCACTCGATTTCAAAACTCTTAGCAGTAATCCACGCGCTTTTAAATCGAAACTGAAGAGTTTCTTCATGGGTCACTCCTTCTATTCTGTCGAGGAGTCCCTTGAAAAATTACGCTGATTCTAATTATATTTCTGATTGCGTTTACTTAAACTTATGGTTTGACTTCCTTCGGGTTCATAAACATTTTATTTTTATCTGTTATTACTTTTATGTTGTAATTTCATGTACTGACACGTTCCATGACCTTGGAGATTTGTTCCTCAATTTGGTCCTACGGAACTTGACGTGTAAACACAGTTCAAATCAAGACTTGACCTCAGTACAGTAAGTGAAGACAAACACTTTGAAATATCAACTATTGAATTAACAGGGCTTGATAACAATAAGAAATTAATCATTTTGTGTGTGCATAGATCTCCCAGTGGTAGTGTGGACACTTTTTTCAATAAATTAACAGAAGTTCTAGATAAAGTCTCAAGTACAAAGGTCAGCATAATACTGTGTGAGGACATTAACATCAACACTAATATTATAAATGAATCCAGCAGCACCCTCATAAATATCCTTCAAAGTTTTGTCATGTACCTTTTGGTCAATAGTGCAACAAGGGATTCTACAATGACTTCATCAGTAATTGACCATGTGACCACAAATATGGACAGAGAAAAATGTGAAGTAGCTGTAAAAGATCTCAGACTATCAGACCATCTGTGCCAAATAACAACAGTAAAATCAGACATCGACTCATTCCCTATACTACAAGCCTACAAACGGCATCTATCAGAAATCAAAATAAAAGATTTTCCAAAGAACTAGCAAAACGAAGCTGGGATGAAGTGTATAAGGAAACCAGTGTGAATAAGAAATTCTCTAACTTCCCACATTATTTAAATTGAACTTTGAAAAGCGTTTCCAAAAGTATGCATGTCTGTATCAACATCACACAAAAACATATGGATAACAGCACGTATTAAGAAGTCCTCCCAAACACTTAAATACCTCAGTTCTATGAAAAAGAGTCGCAACGAGCCAGAATTCTTAAATTTATATCATAGATACAAAAAGATCTATAGGAAGGTGCTGATTACTACAAAAAATCATTTAATGACAAAACAATATATAATGCAGAGAATAAAAGCAAAGAAGTCTGGGATGTTATAAAAAAGGAAACGGGGAGAGGCAAACTACCCCAGAATAACATACTGCTAAGGGAGGGGGATAAGGTAATAAATGACCCGCAACACTTAGAAAACTATGTAAGTTGGCATTTTTCAAGTATTGCAGAGATGTTACAGCAAAAATTCCCCAAGACAAATATAACAGCTGTAAATAATGTTACACTAAATACAATGATGTTACTTCCAACCACAGAGAATGAAGTTAATTAAACTGTTCAAAAACTAAAAAATAAAAAGTCAGTAGCCTTAAATGAAGTACCAATGTGTCTACTAAAACAGTACATAGAGTTTATACAAGGCCCTTTAACAAATATAGTAAATGAATACTTCGTATCAGGGACATTTCCAGAGCAGTTAAAACAGGCAAGGGTTGTAAATTTGCTTAAGAAAGGTAATGCAGAAGACGTAGAAAATTACCGGCCCATTTCTCTGCTGTCACCATTATCAAAATAACAGAAGCAATTATGAAAGACAGATTAATGAATTACCTGAATAAATACAATCTTTTAAGCGAATCCCAGTTTTGTTTCCGAAGTGCTAAAAATACGCAGTCAGCCATAGCAGAAGTCACAAAAGTTGTACTTGATGCTCTTGATAAATATGAGTGTGTCAGTGGCATATTTTTGGATCTTTGTAAGGCCTTTGATACTGTCGACCACAAGATTCTACTAAATAAATTAGAAGCATTAGGGATAAGAGGGGTAGCTAATGACTGGTTTCGATTTTACCTAGCAGACAGGGTACAAAGAGGAGAGGTAACTTATATGTCAAATAGATCTCAACATTTAGTAAAACACTTATCAGAACCAAAATACATTAATACGAGGTATTATACTATTCCTGATATACATCAATGACTTTCCCATTAGTTTTACTCATGGTGAAAAAATCCTCTTCGCTATGTTCTGGTTGTGGTCTTCAGTCCTGAGACTGGTTTGATGCAGCTCTCCATGCTACTCTATCCTGTGCAAGCTTCTTCATCTCCCAGTACTTACTGTAACCTACATCCTTCTGAATATGCTTAGTGTATTCATCTCTTGGTCTCCCTCTACGATTTGTACCCTCCACGCTGTCCTCCAATGCTAAATTTGTGATCCCTTGATGCCTCAAAACATGTCTTACCAACCAATCCTTTCTTTTTGTCAAGTTGTGCCACAAACTCCTCTTCTCCCCAATTCTATTCAATACCTCCTCATTAGTTATGTGATCTACCCATCTAATCTTCAGCATTCTTCTGTAGCACCACATTTCGAAAGCTTCTATTCTCTTCTTGTCCAAACTATGTATAGTCCATGTTTCACTTCCATACATGGCTACACTCCATACAAATACTTTCAGAAACGACTTCCTGACACTTAAATCTCTACTCGATGTTAACAAATTTCTCTTCTTCAGAAACGCTTTCCTTCCCATTGCCAGTCTACATTTTATATCCTCTCTACTTCGACCATCATCAGTTATTTTACTCCCTAAATAGCAAAACTCCTTTACTACTTTAAAGACAGCAATATTATATCCACTGAGAAGACAAGAGAACTCCTCGCAAAGAAACCAAATGAAGCTCTCAAGGAAGTTTTCGATTGATCAATAAGCAATAAAGTGACATTGAACATAAAGAAAACTAATGCCATGAATTTCAGTTTGAAGAGGGAAAATGAAAATGTTAAATAAAATATAGATGGCACGTCTATAGACTGTGTAACAAATGCAGAATTTCTAGGAATGAATATTGATTCACAGTTGAAGTGGTGTGAACACACAAAGGTAATTGCAAACAGAATGTCATCAGCGTGTAATGCCCTTAGAATCCTATCATCTGTGTGTAGCATGCAGTGTCTTTTAGTTACATACTGTTCACATGTACACTTAATTCTTAGCTATGGTATTCTGTTTTGGGGAAAAAATGCACAAAATATGAACACAGTTTTCAAACTCCAGAAAAGAGACATAAGAATAATAACCAAAAATAGCAGTCGAGCTCATTGTAAAGATCTGTTCAAAGCACGGGATTTTAATTGCATTATGTGAATACATTTATCAGTCAGTTGTAGACATCAAAAATAACATTGGTAATTACTGCACAGACAGCTCTGTCCATGACCGTGGAACAAGAGCTAGACTCAACTTACATTTACCGTGAAAAAATAAACATAAAACTCAAAACAGCATTTTTACAAAGGAATAAAACTGTACAATAAATTACCGAAACAGATAAAAGAAATTGCAAAAATACACTTATTTAAAAAGACAGCTAAAAAGTACCTTTATGCAATACATTTTATACATTAATGGATTATTTAGATCAAACAGAGTAGGGGTTTGGTAAAAAAAGTTATTCAAAAAAATAATAATAATGATTATAAAACATCCAACATTCCACATAACACCTTCACACGATGGTTTTCCCTTCTTTTTTCCTTTTCTATAAATACTTACCCCCAAGCTACGCATAACACAACACTAACACCTCTTCCTCTCTCTGAGCTCAACATCTCAACAACTCATTATATAGGGATGCTGACTCAGTTTTTCAGGATATCAAATCGGAAGTTGTGGTACGGAAAACGGCCAAGAGATCACTGGTGTGTGTGTGTGTGTGTGTGTGTGTGTGTGTGTGTGTGTGTGTGTGGTGTTACGAAACAGTGTATGTATAGTGTGTGCAGTGACTGATAGTGAGATATGAGTGAACAGTGTGGCATTACATTATTTAATAAGTTATTTGTAAAACAGGTATCGTATATCAGGAGTAAATTTAATGATAGTCTCTAATTAGAAGCCTGTAAATGTATGTGTAAACGAATTAGCCTACTTTAAATTCGTCTAAACTTGTAAATACTTTGACATGTTCTATATCCTTGTAAAAAGAGATCTACGGATGAATAAAGATACTACTACTACTACTACTACTACTACTACCCTGAAATTTATTCACATAATCGCACTAAGCCAGATAACGTAATCAATGAACAAGTAACAAGTAATATACAATTGGTTTCCAACGTTTTTATGAGCAGTGAGGTTAATTTCTCTTTCACATTTTTCACTAGGATGGATGTCCTACCCTTACACAAAGTGTCAAATGTAACACGTTAGTTTGTATCTACGATTTTGTGCGTAGGTGTTATCCTTTTGCTTTAATATTTTATCTTTTGCCATTTGTCTTATGCATGTTTTTCTTTGCCTATATGTTGGCATGAAATACACGCCACAGAGAAATTTTTATAAGTACCTGTTCCTGTTGTAAAATAAATCTCATCAAAAAGTAATACCTTGCTATACTGTACAGGCTGGTTGTAGCACCACCACTCACTCTCCATCAAGCGTAATAGAGTTGGCGTCCTTTAAACTGCACCCAGTGAAATTTTCATCCAGAAAAGTTCGACGACTTGTCCACTAATCCCTCCGTCCCAACTCCACGGCTTACCAGACAGGTAGAAGAACGGAGGGGCCACGTTGGCCCGCCCTTAATGTAGTGTCGCGACGAAGAGGGCTGGAGGTGCTCGAACAAGAACTGTAATGCCTAAATTTTCAGAGTCGGAAGTGATTTTAATTTTTTTGTTTTCTGCCGGACCCAATATTTTTTTCCTTTTTTTACTTTCGACCAGACCTTCACGACCAAATCTTCAGAAAATATAATGGAAACTTTAAACTCGAATTAAGAACACAGATTTTAAAAATCTGTATCTCTTCTATTGGAAAAAGCAAACTTTAAAACAGAATATGCCCTATACTCGTGGATCAGCTTATGGTACACGTAATGTGCACTAAGATGTGTTGTCCCAACAAAAGACCATTTTGTATGTATGCAGGGTGAACCAGAACTTCACCGACGAAATTTCGGAAAATGTTCAGGAATAATTTCCGAGTATTTTGGTATAAGGGTGGAATTCAGTGGTTTGTAACAGAGTAATTACATCTGATTTGATTTGCATTGAAAATATCTGCACAATAGTGACACTGCCGTTGGTATGCGCTGTGTGTGTTGTTTGGAGACAAACTTGTTCCATTCACTGTTGGTAACAAAAAAGGCCTACTTTACTCTAGGTTCAGTCTGGGATTGGTTTTTGCAGCAATGTTAGTACGTTAATCGTGATACACGACGGCATGGATAAATGTAATCATGAAGAATCAGTCGACATATCTCTCGCCTTTGTGTTCACTAAACGCAAGAGAAAAACGGCACGATGACGATATAAGCTCAGCTATTCTCGCAGTGACGGCAACCCAATAACAGCAGTTTTGCATCCGTAAATAGGCTCCCACCAATAGCCTCGTCCTTCGCGTTATTATGTTTTGGTGGTTGCATATTACAGCATTTTGCACTGTTGTGAAAGTACCCAAAGACTGGAAAATTCGCACAGGTCACACCAGTATTCAAGAAAGGTAGTAGGGGCAATCCGCTAAATTACAGGCCCACATCATTAACGTCAATATGCAGCAGGATTTTGGAACATATATTGTGTTCGAACATTTTGAATTACCTCGAACAGAACTAGCTCCTTACTCACACGAAGAGCTGAGTGCTATTGACAAGGGCTTTCAAATGGATTCCGTATTTCTAGATTTCCAGAAGACTTTTGACGCTGTACCACAAAAGCGGCTTGTAGTGAAATTGCTTGCTTATGGAATATCAGCTCAGTTATGTGACTGGATTCGTGATTTCAATTCACAGAGATCACAGGTCGTAGTAACTGACGTTAAGTCATCGAGTAAAACAGAAGTGATTTCTGGCGTTCCACAAGATAGTGCTATAGGCCCTATGCTGCTCCTTATCTATATAAACGATTTAGGAGACAATCTGAGCAGTGGTCTTAGGTTGTCTGCAGATGATGCTGTCGTTTATCGTTTAGCAAAGTCAAAGATCAAAACAAATTGCAAAACGATTTAGAAAAGCTATCTGTATAGTGCAAAAATTGGCAATTAACCCTAAATAATGGAAAGTGTGATGTAATCCACATGAGTGCTAAAAGAAATCCGTTAAACTTAGGTTACACGATAACTTTGTCGAATCTAACGGCCGTAAATTCAACTAAATACCTAGGAATTACAATTACGAACAACTTAAATTGGAAGGAACACATAGAAAATGTTGTGAGGAAGCTTAAACAAAGACTGCGTTTTATTGGCAGGACACTTAGAAAATGTAACAGATCTAGTAAGGAGACTGCCTACACTACTCTTGTCCGCCCTCTTTTAGAATACTGCTGCGCGGTGTTGATCCTTACCACATAGAATTGGCGGAGTACATCGAAAAAGTTCAAAGAAGGGCAGCACGTTTTGTATAATCGCGAAATAGGGGAGAGAGTGTCACGGACATGATACAGGATTTGTTGTGGAAATCATTAAAACAAAGGCGTTTTTCGTTGCGGCTGAATCTTCTCACGAAATTTCAATCACTAACTCTCTCCTCCGAATGCGAAAGTATTTTGTTGACGCCGACCTGCATAGGGAGAAATTATCATCATAATAAAATAAGAGAAATCAGAGCTCGCATGGAAAGATATAGGCGTTCGTTTTTTCCGCGCACTGTTCGAGATTGGAATAATAGAACATTATTGTGAAGGTGGTTCGATGAACCCTCTGCCAGGCACTGAAGTGTGGTTTGCAGAGTATCCGTATAGATTTAGATGTAGATGCATTTTCACAGAAACAGACAGTTCTCGTATCAACGCTTATTAAGTCATCATGACATTATTATTTTGTAAAGAACCACAGAGACCACGGGTCTTTATATTAAAATACTCAGAAATTATCCCTGAACAAACACTGAAATTTTGTCGGTGTAGTCTGGTTCGCCCTGTATAGCTGATATGAGTTGTACGTAGCTTCTCCTCCCACTACTAGCGCTACGTGTGCGTGTCCTTTATATGTGACTTAAAACATGAATACAGTTTTCTTTATAAAAATAATTCTACGTCTACATCTCTATCGTGCAATCCACTGTGAAGTGCATGGCTGAAGGTACTTCCCACTGTACCATTTATTAAGCTTTCCTCACATTCCATTCACATATGGTTGCTTAAACGCCTCAATTGGCTCTGTAATTGGTTTAATCTGTCCTCGCTATCCCTACGCGACCGATACGTAGCGGGTTGCAGTGTATACATAGTTTATCATTTAAAGCTGGTTCTTGAAACATACTAAGTAGGCTTTCTCGGGATAGTTTGCCTCCATCTACAAGCGTCTACCAGTTGAGTTTCATCGGCATCTCCGTGACAATCTCCAAATGGCCAAACAAACCTGTGACCATTAGTGCTGTCTTTCTCTTTTTCGTTGAACATCCCCTGTTAGGCCTATTTGGTGCGGGTTCCACACACTTGAGCACTATTCTAGGATGGATCGCACGAGTGTTTTGCACGCAGTCTCCTTTGTATGCTGCTTGAGTTTCCCAAGTATCCTAACAATGAATCCTAGTCTGCTCCTGCTTTACCTACGACTTAGCCTATGTGATCTTTCCATTTCAGATCCTTGAGAAGTGTTACCCCCAGGTATTCGTATGAACTAACTGATTTCGCCTGTGACTCGTTATTATTGTAGTCAGGACGTAACGTTCAACTTTCTTTTTTGTTTTGTGAAGAGCATCGTTTTACATTCCTCAGAATTTAAAGCACGTTATCAGTCTTTTCATCACTTTGAAATCCTGTCAAGATGTAACTGAAAATTTGTGCAAGTTTTCTTTTTCAGATAGTACCTCATTGTAGATAATTACATCATCTCGGAAAATTCTGAACTTACTAAAGGTCATTTTGCGTAAGGTCAATACTATAAACCAGTAACAACAGCGGTCCCGACACACTTACCTGGGCCACGCTCGAAGTTACTTCTACATCTGTCAACGACTCTGCAATTCAAGATAATTTGCTGCGTTCTTCCATTCAAAGAAATCTGCAATGCAGTCACCATTTTCGTCTGATACCTCACACGATCGTACTTTTGGTAGTAAGCGTATATGTTGTACAGAGTTAAACGCTTTCAATACAGAGAAATACTGCATCTACATGACTGTTCTGCTTTCAGCTGAAAAAACTTCGAGTTGGATTTCACATGGTGGATGTTTTCGGTATCCATGCTGTCTGCCATGGACGAGATGTCGCCTTATGTTTGAGCTCAGAATATGTTCTAAGGTTTTACAACAAATGGATTTCAAGGATATTGGACGTTAGTTTTACGGTTCACTTCTGATATGAGTGTGCCTTGTGCCTTCTTCCAACCACTGGGCACCGTTCATTGTTCGAGGTTGGTAGCCCTGCGCCTGCTATACGGACGTCTGTGTCACAGCTCTCGTACAACATAAGGGGTCTAGTGTAGCAGGGGATACAACCCGTCGGCTTTGGACAATGACGTCACAAGTCGCCAGAGAGCAGTTTACCATTTTCGCTTTTGCTGTTATGTTTCAGTTTCGTTTTTTTACTGATTGCTTAATAAAGTGGATCTGTTTATTCTATCTCGTGAGATTTTTTTTAAAGCCAAAAAACACTTACCAGCTACTGAAGGGAGCTACAACACTAAGAAGAATCGCTTCTCGTTTGGCGACTTGTGACGTCATTGTCCAAAGCCGACGGGTTGTATCCCCTGCTACACTAGTCCCAAGATAAGTAATCTAAGTAGTAATAAACTGTTTTTAACACTTTAAACTAATTAATTACGTTGATTATAGTGCTCTTCAAGCGTACCATTAAAGGTTTTTGTCTTACTCGCGTATTTTCACAGTAATCACGTAAAGTTCGTTTTGTTTACATATCGCGGCCAGGCCGAACTTTTGAGCTTTCAGATTAAACTTCATACCGCAATTTCAAGTGCATTTACTGATCGTTTAGTGTGCTAAATACGTTTGCTGCCCCTTTATATCTGCAGAGTATAGTCATCTCTTAAGTAATTTCCAGTAAAAAACTTCTGAACCACTGTTTACATAGTCGCGAGTAGGCCTAATTTTTCGTACACGTATTTTCATTGTTTTCCGGTTACTTAACTGTCTTTCTGTCACTAAAATCGATTTGTACCATGAGTGTAAAGTGCCTGACGTGCCGTAGAATCGTTAGCTCCGGGGTCTGGTGTGATGGATGTAGTAACTTTTTTCATTGGGGCGATTGTAGTGGCGTGGGAATTGGGAAAATGAGCGAGACTCATCAGTGGTTCTGTAGGCTATGCAGTAGAGATAGAGAGATTGTGGAACAGGAGGGGAAAATTGCTGCCCTTCAGGCTGAGTTAGATGAGGCTAGGCGAGAACTGGGCAGGTTAAGGGGGGAGAAGGGTAAACAGGGGTGGGAAGTGGCAACAGGCATAAGGAACAGGCCAAGAAATTCTTCTGACAGCTTTGTTATTAATGTACAAAGTAGGTTTGACCTGTTGCCTCAGTCAAAAACTGATGAGCCTCTCACAGATGTAGATGTAGACAGGGCTCAACAAGCTTTCAGCAGCAAATTGAATAAGAATGTAGGGAAGTCTGCAAAGAGAAAGAAAGTCTTGTTGCTAGGTAGTTGGCATCCTAGGGATGTGGGCCAACTTCTGCAGGATGAATTAGGGTCAGAATACCAGGTCACAAGTTTTTTCAAACCTAGTGCTGGACTGAGGCAGGTTACAGAGGATTTAGGTTCACTATGATAAGGCTTTACTAAGGAAGATTCCGTGGTTATTGTGGGTCGGCCGGGCAACAGTATTGACAGAGATCCGGGATACAGCATAGAGTGTGACCTGGCAAAGAGTGTGACCTGGCAAAGATTGCATCAACATCGAGTCATACCGGTGTTGGGTTTGTGTCGGTTCTGGAGCGCCACGACCGACCTCATTTGAGCTTGTAACACTACGCTCGGGCGCAAGATACTCCTTAAAGCCTGTACTATAGTAAGTTGACGGGCTTCACCTTAAGAGAAAGGATTTTTGTATATACATTGACCGCGTGTGCCTGAATGGAGGCAAATCAGACTTACACCCACTCAGTAATAACAATGATACGTCAAGCAAGTCCGAAATGCAACCACACGTCAGGACGGACAAGAAACAACACAGAAGATGTTACCAATTTGTTAATAATACGGTCGCAAGCCTAATTAGGCATTAACTGAGTTTCTTCCCTGTACAAGTTGATGTACGTTCGAGCATAACAGCACGTAGTAACAGTGTATAATATGGTAAATTTTAGAACCAGAAAATCTACTGAACTGATAATTTCACTTTCTGTAACAATATGGATAAACCATAAATACACAACATTACACTATAATGTTTACTACGAAACTTCGTACTGTCTATTGATCTGATTAAAATCGGGCATAGGTTACCCTAGAAATAGCACTTTCGAAACACACACACACAATGTCAATTTTGATAAATGTAAAACACTGATAAATTTTGGTTTTTTGTATTGGCTTTAACTTTGCTGGTCTAATCAGTTTAGAACACTTCAGAATTCAAATGAATAAGAAAGAAGGGGGGGGGGGACCCTGAAACTGTTACGATCACTGTATTAAAACAATTAATTTATTGACATCATTAAGCACTCAAAATTTCCACTATATGAGTTACTACTCTTTTTAGCTTATTTCCTGCTCATTTAATTACCATTATATCTGCCTCAAAATAATTAAACTTCATTACTAAACCAGTTTCAAAATTATCTTCCCACTTTGTCAGGCCTTTGTTATTTACCTATAGATTCATTAACAAAACAGTTCTTTAAACATCATTCTAACATAGCTAGGTCTGCAAGTAATTATTATTAACATAAACTTTAAATCTTCATCTCGGGACACTCGGATTGCATAACATGTGGAAAGGACCCTGTCTAGGTTGGTTGTGAGGATAATGAAAAGATAGGACAGTTCTGGTAAAATTTAAGTTGTTATTGAACAGTATGGAACAAAAGTAACACTGGTCCACACGAGTACAGTACTAAAAGTTTCAACCTGTTCGTATCGATGCGGCGGTCGGCAGGCAGCGAGATGGCGAGGCACAGGGCACACATACAATCACAGCAATGGCTCTTGATGTATCGGCACTTTGCTTCTTCTTAGCGTCGCAATTCTTTTCCATTTAGTGCCTATGGAATTTTGCCATGCTGCATAGTCGTCGGAACGGCACATCCGAGGCTCAATGAAACCACGTCTTCCAGGAGAGCCTCCTCGATCCAGAACGTGTTGCTCAGACCAATGCCCGACTCCGACTACTACTGCTGAGCCCGTTATGCCGTGCAGCGCCCGTGTGCATTTTCCCGCGCTCGCCTGCCATCCATCTTTTACTGCTCCCCTACAGACAGGGTATTCACCAGAGGTTTTGCATTCTACATATTCTAATACATTGCCTACGTATGGACCAGACGCTCAATTACAACTTCGACATCTTACAATAGTTTCAACGTTTCTTACATTTCAATTCTGTTATAACATTGCTTGAAATTTGACATAAATATTAATATTTACATTGAAAGTTGTTTATAGTTTCCTTAACATAATGGCATGAAATAAAAAAAGAAATGAAATCAGAACATCGATTACACTAATTTATCAAAAATCAGAAGAAAAAAAATTATTATATGTACAATAGGACAACGTTGTTCTTGTTACAAGCTCTTCTGTCAAGAGAGTTAATTTGGAGTTGGAATGGCTACTTGGATCTGGTGCAGGGTCACACATTTGTGTGGTTCCTGTTGATTCACTCTGTAGGTGGGACTATACTAGACATGGCCTACACCTCAACAAGAAAGGGAAGGGTAAACTGGCTGGGCTGATAGCAGGAAACTTAAATGGGGGAGGAACTACATCTCATAGTGGAAACTCTTTTTTAGTGTAAGATCAGTGTCCAGTGGGAAACTCAGCCAGGCAAGTACTAAGGATGTTCAAAAAGTACAAGATACTCACAAAAGTAAAGTGAAAAATAATGTTAGTATATTTCATCAAAATATTGGGGGATTGAAGAATAAAATTGATGAGCTTCTGCTTTGTTTAGAAGATATAGAAACTGAGAATGTAATAGATGTACTATGCCTGTCTGAGCATCACATTGTCACTGATATGCAAAAGGTTAGCATCAATGGGTACAAGTTAGCTGCACATGTAAGTAGAGATACTATGATAAGAGGAGGAGTTGCCATATATGTCAAAAGCTTCCACAGTGTAAAAAATTTAGAAACTAAAAAATTTTGTGTAGAGCAACATATGGAAGCATGTGCCACTGAACTTAAACTAAATGATGGCACTTTCATAATTGTAACAGTGTATAGGTCTCCCTCAGGGAACTTCCAGCTATTTCTAGAAAACTTGGATGCTTTGTTGTGCTATCTGTCAGACAGGGGGAAGCAAATCATCATTTGTGGGGATTTCAATGTTGACTCCCTGAAAGAGTGTAATTGGAAGAATGACCTTGTAGCATTACTCAGTTCTTTCAATTTGAGCTCCGCCATTGATTTTCCTACTCGGATAACAAAGAACAGCAGTACATTAATAGATAACTTTTTTATAGACCAAGATAAGTTTAAGGACATAAATGCTTATCCTGTTGAGAATGGTTGGTTGGTTTTGGGGAAGGAGACCAGACAGCATGGTCATCGGTCTCATCAGATTAGGGAAGGATGGGGAAGGAAGTCGGCCGTGCCCTTTCAGAGGAACCATCCCGGCATTTCCCTGAAGTGATTTAGGGAAATCACTGTTGAGAATGGTCTTTCAGATCATGGTGCACAGCTAGTTACAGTACATGACATAGCTCCATGCAGTATACCAATCAGACTTTCAAAGAAGTGCGTTCAATTAACAATATAAATATTGCAAACTTTCGGGAAAGCCTACTGCAACTAGACTGGGATGAAGTGCATAAGGAATCTGATGCAAACTTGAAATATAACTTATTTCACGATACATTTTTAAGGGTATTTGAAAATTGTTTTCCCAAGAAAATAGTTAAACATAATTCCAAGAAAACATATAAAAAACCATGGCTAACTAAAGGAATAAGAATATCTTGCAACCGTAAAAGGGAACTGTATCTAACAGCAAGAGGGAGTACTGACCCCGAAATTGTTCAATATTATAAAAACTATTGTGCAGAACTAAGAAAAGTTATTAAAAAGTCCAGAACATATGTATCATGTCTGAGATCAGTAACTCTGATAATAAAATTAAAGCAATTTGGAATATTATTGAAAGGGAAACAGGGCAACCAAGAGCACAGGAAGACTTTAGTGCCATAAAACTGAATGACAAGTGTACTAACAAACAATCAGAAATTGAAAATATTTTCAATAATCATTTTTTAAATGTTGTGGAGAAAATAGGATCTAGATCTTCACTAGAAGAGGCAAGGCTACTAATAGAAGAGGCCATACCTGTGCAGTTTGAAACAACTGTAATTCCACCAACCTCTCCTTCTGAAATCAGTAAAATAATAAACTCACTGAAAAGTAAAAGCTCTTACGGAATTGATGGCATTTCCAGCAAGGTACTTAAAGCTTGCTCGCCACAGATAAGTAGGATTCTCAGCCACGTATGTAATAGCTCCTTGGAGCAGGGTGTTTTCCCCGACAGACTGAAATATGCCATTGTAAAACCATGTATTCAAGAGTAGCCTCCCATATTTTTAAAAATAAAGTACTAACAAATTATCAGTTCGGTTTTCAGAAAGGCTTTTCAACAGAAAATGCTATATACGCTTTCACTGATCAAATATTAAATGCTCTGAATAACCAGACATCACCCATTGGTATTTTTTGTGATCTCTCAAAGGCCTTTGATTGTGTAAATCATGGAATTCTTTTAGATAAGCTAAATCGTTATGGTTTGAGGGGGGCAGTGCACAAATGGTTTAATTCATACTTAACTGGAAGAATGCAGAAAGTTGACATAAGTGGTTCATGTAATGTTAAAACAACAGCTGATTCCTCAAACTTGGGGGCTATCAAGTACGGGGTCCCACAGGGTTCTGTCTTAGGTCCTTTACTGTTCTTGATATACATTAATGACTTACCATTCCACATTGATGAAGATGCAAAGTTAGTTCTTTTTGCTGATGATACAAGTATAGTAATAACATCCAACAACCAAGAACTAAGTGATGTAATTGTAAATGATGTTTTCCACAAAATTATTCAGTGGTTCTCAGCAAATGGACTCTCTTTAAATTTTGATAAAACACAGTATATACAGTTCCGTACAGTAAATGGCACAACTCCTGTAATAAATATAGACTTTGAACAGAAGTCTGTAGCTAAGGTAGAATTTTCAAAGTTTTTAGGTGTGTCCATTGATGAGAGGTTAAACTGGAAGCAACACATTGATGGTCTGCTGAAACGTCTGAGTTCAGCTACGTATGCTATTAGGGTTATTGCAAATTTTGGTGATAAGAATCTCAGTAAATCAGCTTACTATTCCTACTTTCATTCACTGCTTTCGTATGGCATCATATTCTGTGGTAATTCATCGTTGAGTAGAAAAGTATTCATTACTCAAAAACGTGTAATCAGAATAATTGCTGGTGCCCACCCACGGTCATCCTGCAGACATCTATTTAAGGATCTGTGGATCCTCACAGTAACCTCACAGTATATATATTCACTTATGAAATTTGTTGTTAATAATGCAGCCCAGTTCAAAAGCAATAGCAGTGTGCATAGCTATAACACTAGGGGAAAGGATGATCTTCACTATGATGCAGGGTTAAATCTGACTTTGGCACAGAAAGGGGTAAATTATGCTGCCACAAAAGTCTTTGGTCACCTACCAAACAGCATCAAAAGCCTGACAGATAGCCAACTAACATTTAAAAATAAGTTAAAAGAATTTCTAGATGACAACTCCTTCTACTCATTGGCTGAATTTTTAGATATAAATTAAGGGGGGCAAAAAAAAAACTTAAATATTAGTGTCATGCAATATTTTGTGTAATGTAATATCTTGTACAGACATCTTTTATTAACCGACACGTTCCACATCATTACAAAGTGTCGTATTCATGATCTATGGAACAAGTATTAATCTAATCTAATCTAATCTAATCGAGGGATGTATGAGAGATTATGGTTAAAAGTGGACTAACTCAGACGGAAATCTGAATCTGACGGTATAACACTACCGCGTATTAATGATTACCAAATTTGGTTTAAACTTGCTGTAAATGTTACCCTCTGGGAGGATTTTGAAAGTTTTGACCGTGTGTTACCTAACAGAAAGAGGGCATCGAACATGAAATTCGTAAGGGTAGCAGCTAGTAGACACCAGAAAGACTAAAATTTTGCAAGAAGTTATAGTAACAGAGTTCTTGTAAATGAAATAATAAAATGGTCGCCAGCCTAGTTAGGCATAATAATGCGAAAACATTATTTTGAATTAATCTATCTTTACTCTTGCAAAAGGAAGTTTCATTAATTCTTTCTCATTAAAGTGCAATGAATACCTGCAATAACCAGACGAACTGCATAGTGAATAGCAGTAGTTACAAACAGCATACGTAAGCTATCAAAAAAATTTTGGACTTTATCCCTGTTGACCACAATCTTCAATTTTACCTTTCACTACTTTACCACAGGAATTGTTCCCTAGGGCATATGCAAGACTAAGTGTCATCTGGTAAGAATTAAAGTTTGACTAACACACATATACACACCACAAATGCAATATGATAACACTGTGCATATACCTTTTATATATACTCTTTTAGATAATCACTTCTGGTTTCTTTAGCTAGAAAATAACTATTCAGTTTGGTTTTTTCATGATATAACAGATTGGGAAGGGGGCCCACAAACTATCCTTCTTTATATAAGCAAAATATACATACTTTTCATAAATATTTTGAATTATGATGAAAGCTGAATTACTTCTCCACTTGCGATCATTTATCTTGCAAAGTTCTAACATTATTTGCACTGACAGTACTCTCTACAACTACAGAAATGACTTCAAGTAAAAGTTCAACTTGAAGTAGCATCAATACCAAATGCTTTACTGAGAACTTTTATACCACTGAACATTAAAACACTGATATTTGTAAGATAGGAGCAAATGAAAACACATTGCAGATCTTTTTAAATTCATCAGTAAGTGTCTCCCTTGATTTCAATGAAACCATTATTCTGACTATCCACATTTATATATTTTTGCATTCAGAAATTAGGCTTAATCAAATAACACAGATTATTAGCAGTTTTCACACACAGGATACTCGGTGTTTAATAATTTTAAGGAGAGGACCCTGTTAGTTACCATGAAAGGAGTAAATTCATGGTTCGAACTCAACGTTCAGCAATATTTGAATTCTTATTGCAAATTAAATCTCACAAACACTCTGGTTCATACTGTTATACAGCTCTAACCTTTTGGATCTGGTGAAGTAGTGGCGCAATAGTGGTGGCGAGCACGTGGCGACTACCTGTTCTCTCCTTTGGCCGTAATGTGCTATTTTGTTCTTCTTGGTGACGTGAATATCATTTTTGGAGCCATTTCCAATGCGAGAGCTCCATTTTACTAGCACAATTACATCCGAGTCCATTCCATCTCAAATTAGATACTGGATGCCTCGCTCGACACCTGCGCTGTTGACAGGCCGGCTGCTGGCTACTGACTCCTTACTGTGCTCTCTCGCTTGCCGCCCAGATTGAGCGCCACACCACTTCCGTAGCGGAGGGGAATCACTGTATCTTTTGTATTATACAGTACAAAATCCCTAAGTATAAACCAGTTTTTACATTGCAGTTTCTCATACATGAACAAACATATTTAATAAAATTCCATTATTTAAGCACACTATTACGTTAAACAATTTATACATCATACAGCACCAACTACCTCCAATGATCCAAAGAACTTAACTAGTAACGAGTAAACACTTCTTAAACAAAGTTGCACTGTACCGATTGCTCACAATCGACTGTGGTGTTACAATAGAGAATCCATCGGGCTGGAGCTTTGTTAAATTTTAGTGGTTTCAACTGTTCCTCAACACCACTGACACAGGCATTTGTGTCACTTCTCTTTGTAGTGGTGCGAGAATTATGTAGAAGCAATACTCCTGGATAATTCTGCAGATCATTGTCGTTATTGCTAAGTGGAAGATACAAGATCATTGCAAAACTGTATACTTACTAAGATGCACTAAAAGGACGGAGTATTCATCACAACTTAGTTAACGACATAACTTCCGTAGAAAAAGAAGAAATATTTTTTAAGGTGATAAAGCATAACAATTTTTCATATTAGGAGACTGTATGCATGGTAATATTACCGATGATATTGCCGCTAAAGGGGCGTTACTAAATCCGGTTTTCCGAATCTCCTTCACGAAAGAAGTCGTAATAAATAGTCCAGAATTCGAATGAAGAACTGGTGGCAACATGAGTAACTTAGCAGCAGACATCTTCAGCGTAGCGAAGCAACTTACATCACTTAGTAAAGGGCAAGTCTTCCTATCCAGATTGTATAAGAATTAGGTTCCTTTCGGTGTATGCTATCGTATACAACTGATCGCCCGACGAAAAATCCTTATCGAAACAACTGAATAAAGGAAATAGGAATAATCCGCTGAATTACACGGGCGTAGATTTACAGTAGGATTTAGAAACAAAATTATACTGTGTTTGAAAATTATGAATTACCTCCAAGAAATCGATCGATTGACACATAGTCAGCACGGATTCAGTACATTTGTTCTTTTGCAACACAACTGGCTCTTTATTCTCATGAAGTAATGAGTGCTATCGACAGAGTATCTTGTATTGATTCCATATTTATAGATGTGCAGAACGCTTTTTGACACTGCTTCTCACAAGCCACTTCTGATCACATTGCGTGCCTATGGAGTATCGTCACATTTGTGCGACTGGATTCGTGATTTTCTGTCGGAAATGTCACAGTTCGTAGTAACTAACGGAGAGTCATCGAGTTAAGGATGTTCCCGAAGGATGTGTTACAAGTCCTCTGCTGCTCCTAATCTATAAGGGGCGTTCAAAAAGAAACGAGCTATAGGCATAATTACAGGAACCAGTACCTGTATGTTAGAAGTATTGAACCTGGCTGTTGAAACACTTGTCCCACTGTGACACAAGGCGGTGAATGGCTGTCTCATAAAATTCCCGGGGCTGCGATGTGAACTGGTTCTGCACGTACAGCTGGACGTCGTCGTCCGCGGTAAATCGTTTGCCCCTCAGAGCTTTTTTAAGGGGACCAAAAATGGCGTAATCACAGGAGAGAGGTCCTGACTGTATGGAGGGTGGCCGAGTACCTCCCATTTGAATTTCCGCAGGAGTACACTCCTGGAAATTGAAATAAGAACACCGTGAATTCATTGTCCCAGGAAGGGGAAACTTTATTGACACATTCCTGGGGTCAGATACATCACATGATCACACTGACAGAACCACAGGCACATAGACACAGGCAACAGAGCATGCACAATGTCGGCACTAGTACAGTGTATATCCACCTTTCGCAGCAATGCAGGCTGCTATTCTCCCATGGAGACGATCGTAGAGATGCTGGATGTAGTCCTGTGGAACGGCTTGCCATGCCATTTCCACCTGGCGCCTCAGTTGGACCAGCGTTCGTGCTGGACGTGCAGACCGCGTGAGACGACGCTTCATCCAGTCCCAAACATGCTCAATGGGGGACAGATCCGGAGATCTTGCTGGCCAGGGTAGTTGACTTACACCTTCTAGAGCACGTTGGGTGGCACGGGATACATGCGGACGTGCATTGTCCTGTTGGAACAGCAAGTTCCCTTGCCGGTCTAGGAATGGTAGAACGATGGGTTCGATAACGGTTTGGATGTACCGTGCACTATTCAGTGTCCCCTCGACGATCACCAGTGGTGTACGGCCAGTGTAGGAGATCGCTCCCCACACCATGATGCCGGGTGTTGGCCCTGTGTGCCTCGGTCGTATGCAGTCCTGATTGTGGCGCTCACCTGCAAGGCGCCAAACACGCATACGACCATCATTGGCACCATGGCGGAAGCGACTCTCATCGCTGAAGACGACACGTCTCCATTCGTCCCTCCATTCACGCCTGTCGCGACACCACTGGAGGCGGGCTGCACGATGTTGGGGCGTGAGCGGAAGACGGCCTAACGGTGTGCGGGACCGTATCCCAGCTTCATGGAGACGGTTGCGAATGGTCCTCGTCGATACCCCAGGAGCAACAGTGTCCCTAATTTGCTGGGAAGTGGCAGTGCGGTCCCCTACGGCACTGCGTAGGATCCTACGGTCTTGGCGTGCATCCGTGCGTCGCTGCGGTCCGGTCCCAGGTCGACGGGCACGTGCACCTTCCGCCGATCACTGGCGACAACATCGATGTACTGTGGAGACCTCACGCCCCACGTGTTGAGCAATTCGGCGATACGTCCACCCGGCCTCCCGCATGCCCACTATACACCCTCGCTCAAAGTCCGTCAACTGCACATACGGTTCACGTCCACGCTGTCGCGGCATGCTACCAGTGTTAAAGACTGCGATGGAGCTCCGTATGCCACGGCAAACTGGCTGACACTGACGGCGGCGGTGCACAAATGCTGCGCAGCTAGCGCCATTCGACGGCCAACACCGCGGTTCCTGGTGTGTCCGCTGTGCCGTGCGTGTGATCATTGCTTGTACAGCCCTCTCGCAGTGTCCGGAGCAAGTATGGTGGGTCTGACACACCGGTGTCAATGTGTTCTTTTTTCCATTTCCAGGAGTGTATATAAACGATTTATGAGACAATCTGAGCTGCCTTGTTAATTTTTTCCAGATGACGCTATCGTTTATCGTGTAGTAAATCCATTAGAATTACAAAAGCAATTGCGAAATAATTTTGAAGTGGCAACTGAAAAGTGTGAGTTCATCCACATTAGTATTAAAAGAAGTCCATCAAATTTTGGTTACACGATGAATCACACAAAGGTTGTCAGTTCAGCCAAGTATCTAGGGATGAGAGTTACGAACTACTTTATTTAGAACGGTCACAGACATAATCTTGTGAGGAAGGAAAATCCAACACTTTTACTGCCATGACAGAAGATGCAACAGTTCTACTAGACTCCCTACAGAACACTTGTCCTTCCTCTGCTAGAGTATTGCTGCGCAGTATGGAATCTTTACAAGATAGGACTGACGGAGACCATCAAAAAAAGTCAAAAGAAACGTAGCTCGTTTTTACTGTCGCAAAATAGGTGACAGAGTGTCAGGGATATGTTAAGCGAGTTGGGGTGGCTATCATTAAAATGAAGGCGTTCTTCGTTGCGGTGAGTGTCCTTCACAAAATTTTAATCTCCAACTTTCTACCCCTGTTGCGAAAATGTTTCGTTAGGAAATTATAATAAAATAAGAGAAATCAGAGCCCGTACGGAGAGACTTAGGTGCTCGTCTTTCCCGCACGCTGTTCGAGACTGGAAAGGTAGAGAAATAGTGTGAAAGTGGTTCGATGAACCCTCTGCCACGCACTTAACTGTGAACTGCAGAGTACTCATATAGATGTAGATATAGATCTAAATATAGATATGCATCACACAAGAAGGAAAAGTAGGCTATAAACGTTAAAACATGTAAAACGATCATCATATGCTTATGTAAGAGGGAATATCGTAGAGTGTTATGTCGACAGTTGGTGGCGCTCCTGCTCGTCTTTCGGAAGCAGGATTCATGTTGGTCATTTGCCTGGTGGAGTCGACGCAGGTCTGACAGAGCTGCCCAACGCCCCACTGCGATCGGAGGGAGTGGGTGAGCGAGGACCCGGGGCTGAGGTGGGCGCTGACGTACTGTGCAAAAACTGGCTCTGAGCACTATGGGACTTACGATCTGAGGTCATCAGTCCCCTAGAGCTTAGAACTACTTAAACCTAACTAACCTAAGGACATCACACACATCCATGCCCGAGGCAGGATTCGAACCTGCGACCGTAGCGGTCGCACGGTTCCAGACTGTAGCGCCTAGAACCGCTCGGCCACCCCGGCCGGCCGTACTGTGCAGGTAGTTTACAGATAAACTGGATGCAAATTTCACTTTATGCAGTTTTCATATAATCAGCGAGTTTACTTATGCGGTGTTGAGAGTCGCTATATTTATTCGTCAGCTAGCTGCCTATACGTCATATCAGTGTTTCTGTCCTTAAGTGACTGTAGTAACGTCATACCTTTAACTCGAAAGACTTCTTTGTCGCAGTATTGTACTCGTATTGTGATACGTATTTCCTGAATTTTCGTTCAAACCACTATGCCTGGATAAATACGTTTCTGCATGTGTTCGCATTTGTAGTGTGAAAATGTATTATTATTAATTTAACAAGTCATCTGATGATGTAGCACGACCGAGACACATTATGAAAATAAAGGAGCTCCATTAACGTCTAGTGACTACATTTTGCGACCTGTCAACTTTTTTGGTATCATAATAAAATTCTTCAACGTGTGGTTTATGAAGTAGGTTACAACCACATTTCAAGTTAACATTTTATTGAGGCTTAATTCCATTTTAAAATTAGAGATCGAGAATCGCAGGTTCAGCGACAGAGTTAACTATGTACGGTATACATCAATTTTGCTTATCTGCACTAACAGTTCACGAAGCATTCAGTAAATGTTGTTATTCACATATTGTCGACCAAATGGCGTGCGTTCCATGGAACAACGAATGTGAAACGGGATTTTGCTATTGATATCAGGAAAATATGCTTACCTATTTGCGTACGTATTTGGTCTTCCTTCATGCAGGCAGTGTACAAAAAGTAAAACGCGATTTTGCACATTTTTGTAACAGTTGTTAAACAATTATTTATCATGTCTAAAATGCACTATCTTTTCTTTTTTTTTTTTTCCTGGACGAACAGCGTTACGTCTCTGCATTTACACCGTTGTGGTACTGAAATATCATGGTTTATCTACACTATGTGATCAAAAATATCCGGGCTCATAGCTGAAAATGACTTACAAGTTCGTGGCGCCCTCCATCGGTAATGCTGGAATTCAATATGGTGCTGGCCCACCCTTAGCCTTGATGACAGCTTCCACTGTCGCAGGCATACGTTCAATCAGGTGCTGGAAGGTTTCTTGGGAAATGGTAGCCCATTCGTCACGGAGTGCTGCACTGAGGTGAGGTATCGATGTCGGGCAGTGAGGCCTAGCAGGAAGTCGGTGTTCCAAAACATTCCAAACGTGTTCTATCGGATTCAGGTCAGGACTCTGTGCAGGCCAGTCCATTACAGGGATGTTATTGCCGTGTAATCACTCCGTCAAAGGCCGTGCATTATGAACAGGTACTCGATCGTGTTGAAAGATGCGATCGCCATCCCCGAATTTCTCTTCAACAGTGAGAAACAAGAAGGTACTTAAAACATCACTGTAGGCCTGTGTTGTGATAGTGCCACGCGAAACCGACAAGGGGTGCAAGCCCCCTCCATGAAAAACACGACCACACCATAATAACACCGCCGCCTCCGAATTTTACTGTTGCCACTACACACGCTGGCAGATGACGTTCACCGGGCATTCGCCATACCCACACCCTGCCATCGGATCGCAACATTGT
This sequence comes from Schistocerca nitens, assembly GCF_023898315.1. Taxonomy (NCBI): domain Eukaryota; kingdom Metazoa; phylum Arthropoda; class Insecta; order Orthoptera; family Acrididae; genus Schistocerca; species Schistocerca nitens. The sequence continues at coordinate 924,611,001 of NC_064616.1, forward strand.
GTACCGTGATTCGTCACTCCACACAACGTTTTTCCACTGTTCAGTCGTCCAATATTTACGCTCCTTAGACCAAGCGAGGCGTCGTTTGGCATTTACCGGCGTGATGTGTGGCTTATAAGCAGCTGCTCGACCACGAAATCCAAGTTTTCTCACCTGCCGCCTCGCTGTCATAGTACTTGCAGTGGATCGTGATGCAGTTTGGAATTCCTGTGTGATCGTCTGAATAGATGTTTGCCTATTACACATTACGACGCTCTTCAACTATCGGCGGTCTCTGTCAGTAAACATACGAAGTCGGCATGTACGCTTTTGTGCTGTACGTGTCCCTTCACTTCTCTACTTCACTATCACATCTGAAACAGTAGACTTAGTGATGTTTAGGTGTGTGGAAATCTCGCGTACAGACACCCAATCACGTGAGTTCCGCGGAGAGCCCCATTCTGCTCTCTCACTGAGGTCGCTGATATGGTGTACCTGGCAGTAGGTGGCAGCATAATGCACCTAATATGAAAAACGTATGTTTTTAGCGGTGTCCGGATACTCTTGATCACATAGTGTATGTTACGTATTGTACAAATAGAAAACTTATATTAGAAAGTACAGCAACAGAGGTCAAAACACAAAAATTTTATTGCAATACAAAGCAGCAGAAAAACGGAAAAATTTAAAACTATTGCAATTACGCTAAACATGCACCGTCAGCAGTACATTTTCTGTCCTCAATGGATTTTTCCAGACAGACGTGCAAATAAACTACTCACTTGGTACATGGTCATCGAAATTCCGTTTACGCGCAGGGATAAACCTTCACATGTCAAGTAAGGCTTTCTATAGGACAGAACAAGTTTGTAGGAGAAGAGAGGGAAACCTGAATGTTATGTAGAGGCAGATTGCTTTTGCCACCACCTCTCAGCTTCTTTTCAGTGCGTTGATAAATCCATGATTTTCTGTGTGTTGCGACTTTTTCTTCCCCTTAGTTTAGTAGAGTAGTCGGATGAAGTAGTGCGATAAGATGCCTGTTACACTGTTTGTTGCAACAGGCAGAAGACGAGCTCTGTTGGTGCTGCACATTTTCGCTATTCTGATCGAGATAAAGTGTAGAAGTGTGCGTAGACTCAGCTAAGTGAAAAATCCGTGCAATACGCACGTTTATTTATACATAAAAACTGACATGGGAATATTGTGAATTTTCGAACATTCTGGAGTGCCACAATAAACTAGTACTGTTATCGTCAATTGTAGGCTGAAACTTAATTGTGATCCTTTAAAATTTTTGAGAATAGTAGGCCCATCCCCGTTCAAAACAATAGTCCTCTAATTTCATTGTGCACTTACGTGAGAAATAGGTTATTTGGAGAATTTTCTGATGTTTACAAAACTATATTTTCGTAAGTAACCGGTGCGAATGTTTTGGATAAGTAATTTATTGCGTAGCAAATCAGCGTTTGTGGTTCAAATGGTTGAAATGGCTCTGAGCACTATGGGACTTAACATCTGTGATCATCAGTCCCCTAGAACTTAGAACTACTTAAACCTAACTAACCTAAGGACATCACACACATCCATGCCCGAGGCAGGATTCGAACCTGCGACCGTAGCAGTCGCGCGGTTCCGGACTGAGCGCATAGAACCGCTAGACCACCGCGGCCGGCCTCAGCGTTTGTGGTTCACAGTTCTGCCAAAGAATACATCACCCTTGAACTTAATTGTATATCAACGCAAATAAACGTGCTTTTTTCGAATTTTCGGAAGCTACCACTGTCCTTTGCATAATCTACGAGTAAGTTGTACCAAACCGGCGTTTGTGATTTAGTTACTGTCGCAGATTTTCTACTTAACATATTGTGTTACATCTAGTTTTCCTTTAGAGAGGAGTAGTCATATATATTGTGTGCATTAGTCGTAAATTAACTCTGTTTTCGAATTGGTTAACAACTATAATTGATCTTAAAACGTTTTAGGAAACGAGTAGTTTTTATCACACGCTTTTGTGTTGCATTAATAGAAATTTAGTTTAGTGTATTTGCTTCAATTCTTATAGGGAACTAGCAACTTTTTAGCCCAAGAGATTAAAAGATAATCAGCGGCTTTAATTTAAAGTTATTTGTTCACTGCCTTATAATACGTTGCACCAGCCAAAGTGCAGCTCCATTGCGAATGCTGTTCTCGAACAGGTGATGAGTTGGTTGACATTCGTAAGCAGATGGAAATCGCCCTAACTGCTGTCAAACGATTGGCAGCTGCTGCGAATCGATGTGTTTGAAGAGTCCCCGAGAGTCGTGTTCCTGTGATACCTGTACCAAAGGTACTTAAAGTACTATCCTGTCCCGTGGATCCTGTCTCCTCTGCAGAAAGCACAGTATCCTTTATCACTCGTCCACCTGACTGTGAGTGGTGGATCTAGGCGGCCTGTACAAAGTGGACAGGGACCAGGGAGGACTCAGGGTGATGTACCGATGCCCGTAAACAACTATTCTGTGGTGCTGTCTTTCACTGAAACTGAAACTGAGCCTGTGAGACTCACTTCACTTGTTTTGTGGAAACCTGTTTTGCCCAGTGTCACGAGGCGGCAAACGCAAAAGTGAACGGGCCTATTAATCGTCGGCAGTTCAAAAGTACAGCGAGTGACGGGACTCCTTAGGGAAATCGCAGCAAGGGACAGGGAAGAACGCCAAGTGCACTCAGTGTTTATGCCTGGGGGTCTCATTCCACATGTTGAAAAGGCTGTCCCGGCAGCCATCGAGGGAACAGGGTGAAACCAACTGGAGATTGTGGCGCACGTTGTAACAACTCTGAGGTCATTCTTGGGTCATTCCAGCGACTGGCAGAGACGGTTGACAAGAGCAGCCTTGCGCATGGAGTTTCAACGAAGCTCACAATCTGCAGCATTGTCCTCAGAACTGATCCTGGTCCTTTGGTTCGGAGTCGAGTAGAAGGACTCAACCGGAGACTTCGAAAGTTCTGTGGCAAGTTATGCTGTGACATCCTGGACTTGCGCCATACGATTGAGAACTGTAGGGTTCCTCTAAATGGGTCAGATGTGCACTCCGTATCAGAGGCTGCTACTAGGGTAACTGTGTGTGGGGTGTACACGATGGCGTTTTAGATTAGGCGACTCTCGATCAAATCTAGATAACGAAAGCTGTAGGAAATTCAGAAGTGTCAGTGTAAGATGGAAAGAAATGTCTCCAAAGGGTGAGAGTATTAAAATCCTAATGTTAAACTGTTGAAGCGGTCGCAAAAAAGTGCCAGAATCTGAAGCGCTCATGAAGAGCAGTGAAGCTCACATAATGGTCGGTACAGAAAGCTGATACCGATAGCAGTGAGATTTTCGGGGAAGTTTAAGTGTATTTCGAACGAATAGGCAAATGGGAAATGTAGGTGGTGTATTTGTCGCCAAAACTGGAATCCACCGAGGTAGAAACTGGAGCTGCTTGAGAGATTGTTTGCGTAAGACTCAGTATCAAGCATGGGCATAAAAGTATAACTGGATCCTTCTTCCGCCCATCAGACTCATCTCCTGCTGGAACCGAAAACTTTAGAGATAGCCTCAGTTCACTTGTAAGTAAGTTCCCTAATCATACTGTAATGATCGTGGAGACTTTAATCATCCAACAATTAATTGGGAAAATTGCAGTTTTGTTAGTGATGGGCATAATAAGATCTTGTGAAAATTTATTAAATGCTTTCTCTGAAAACTACTTAGAACAGATAGCTAGGAGCCCCACGCGTGATGGAAATATATTGGATCTACTGGCAACAAATAGACCTGACCTCCTTGAGGATGTCCACATCGAAACTGTTGTCAGTGACCATAACTAGGTTTTGGCAAAAGTGATTACCAAAGTACAAAGGACAGCCAAAACTAGCAGAATGTTAAATATGTTCAGTAAACTAGACAAGAAATTAGTAGTTTCATAGAATCTTATAACATCATCTGAGTTCAGATATAATGAGATATCTAAAGAAGAATCATCTCCTCAATGCAAACAGCATTGATTTCGAAAGCATTGGTCATGTGAAACCCAGCTCACACTCTTATCACATGGCATACTGAAAGCTTTGGACCAAAGCAGTCAGATAGATGCTTTATTTTTTGATTTCCTAACAGCATTTGACTCAGTAACACACCTATACATATTGTCAAAAGTACGATCATATCCGGTATAAAGTGAAATTTGTGACTGGAGTGAGGTCTTTTTGGTAAAGAGGACGCAATATGTTATCTTGGATGGAGAGTCATCATCAGATGTAGAACCAACTTCGGGTTTGCCGCAGGGAACTGTATTAGGACCCTTGCTGCTCCTGTTGTATGTTAATGACGTTGCAGACAATATTAATAGTAAAATCAGGCTTTTGGCGGATGATGTAATTATCTATAATGAAGTACTAACTAAAAGAAGCTGCATAAATATTCAGTCAGATCTTAATCAGATTTCGAAGTGGTGCAGAGATTGGAAACTTCCTTTAAATGTTCAGAAATGTAAAATTTTGCACTTCACAAAACGAAAAAAAAACGTAGTAACCTATGACTATAATATCAGTGAGTCACCGTTGGAATTGGCCAACTCATGCAACTACGTGTGTGTAACACTTTGTAGGGATATGAAATAGAATGATCACACTGGTTCAGTCGTGGGTAGACTTGGGTTTAATGGTAGAATACTGAGGAAGTCCAATCAATCTGTAAAGTAAATTGCTTACAAATGACTCGTGCGACCGGTTAGAGGATATAGCTCAAGTGTGTGGAACCATACCCGATAGGACTAAGAGGGGATATTGAAGGTATACAAAGAAAGGCAGCACGAATGGTCACAGGTTTGTTCAGTCCGTGGGAGAGTGTCACAGAGACACTGAGGGAACTGAACTGGAAGACCCCTGAAGATAGACGTAAACTGTCCAGAGAAAGTCCATTAACAAAGTTTCGAAAATCGGCTTTCAATTATTACTCTAGGAATATACTACAACCCCTACGTATCGCTCACATAGGGATCGTGAAGATAAGATTAGGATAATTACTGCATGCACAGAGGCATTCAAACAATCATTCTTCCCGCGCTTCATACGTGAATGGAACAGGAAAAAACCCTAATAGCTGGTACAATGAGACGTACCCTTTGCCATACACCTCACGATGGTTTGCAAAGTATAGATGTAGATATAGATGTAGACGTAGGTCCTTGAAATCGTCTGGTTCCTTCTTTCAGACAAGGAATCCATTGTCATTGTCGTTGGCAGTGACTGGAATCAAGTCGTCAGGTTGAAAAAATCCTTTGGTCCTCTCTACAAGGACAAAATATTGACCACATGGTAGGGAACTATCAGATCAAGTAATCCTGCAGGCTGTACATCCAGCAAACCTCTGGAGATAAAACGTTCGTGGAAGGTTGCATTGCCAGCCGGTGTGGCCGAGCGGTTCTAGGCGCTTCATTCTGGAACCGCGCGACACTACGGTCGCAGGTTCGAATCCTGCCTCGGGCATGGATGTGTGTGATGTCCTTAGGTTAGTTAGGTTTAAGTAGTTCTAAGTTCTAGGGGACTGATTACCTCAGAAATTAAGTCCCATAGTGCTCAGAGCCTTTTGAAGCATTTTTTTTAAGGTTGCATTAAGCAGATCTTTCACTGGGCGAGCGCCATGGGATGTTGCCCCTCTTGGATGAAAGCAGTGGTTTGCACATAGTTAAGTTATTGCAAAGCAGGAATCATATGCTGTACAAGCAGGTCTCGATAACATGCAGACGTCATTGTACACCTGACAAGCCCTGTGGGTGTATTCTCTTCAAAGAAGAACGGACCGAAGATAAAGGTTCTCGTTAATACACACCACACAGCCACATACGGCGAGTGCAGTGGCTCTTCGTACACAACACGTGGTTTAACAGTACCCCAAACTCGGCAGTTCTGTGTATTCACTGCACCATGTAGTGTAAAGTGTACCTCACCACTCCATAGGATACTGCCCAGCCATATGTCTTCAACTTCGATCCGTCCCAGAAACTGAAGAGCAAATTCAAAACTTTGTTGCAGAGACTGCGGTCTAATACGCGCTGTACCACGCAGCCACAGTTACGGTATGCATGGTTTCCTCCTTAACGGTGGTGCTGTTCCCCGTAAGTCATGCCCCAGCGCCCTCTCCTGCCATAGTAATTGGTAATATTGTGGCCAATTCACTTCTCTTGCTGTCTCACCTTATAGTGGAAGTGATATAGCGCTGTACACAATGGTTCCGTATTCGAATCGAGAGCTTGCCGACACGGGATTTATGTACGGAAAGGCAAATGGAAAAAGGCGGTGGACAGCAAGTTTGAATCAGGAGACCTATCCCTGCCGACAACAACCACAGCATTCAATGTTTGCAACAATGTTTGCAACAATGTTTCGCTGTTTGTCTGAGACAGGAAGCAGGGAATCGTGAAGGACGTACTTAAAATGTTCGGGCACCAAACATGGAGGAAAATGTGATTAACACAGTGTAAGGCGACCGCCGTGTCAGTACCAGGCAGTTGGCCCGGCAGTACATGGTAAGCAAGACGACCGTACGGAACATTGTCTGTGACAATTGATACTATCCATATCACTTACAGCGTGCGCAGGGCTTACTAGCGACAGACTTTCCACATCGGGAGCAATTTTCTTACTGGTTTCTTCACCAGGCAACCACGATTCTTTCTCATAGGCCATGGGGCGCGACTCCCTCAGCAGTGGTATCTTCAACTTTCGTAACAGTCATCTGTGGGACAGTATGGAGAACCCCCATGGTATTGTGACAGCGAACCATCGGCATCAGTTCAGCCGGAATCTGTGGGCAGGGATAATTGGAAAAAGGATTTTGGGGCCAATCTTCCTTCCACGTCACCCAACAGGCCGCAACTATCGGCGTTTCTAGCGGATGACTTCACCTCCCCTGCTGGAAGAAGTGCTATAGATGATACGAAGGGTTATGTGGCTGCTACATGATGGTGCTCAAGCCCACTTCGCCGTTAACGTCCGGACGCATCTCAGTTGTCTCCCCTGGTCGGTGGACTGGACGAGGGGGTCCAGTTGCAAGGCCAGCTCGTTCACTGGATCTCAATCCGTGCCATTTCTGGTTATGGGGCCATCTCAAAAGTATCTTGTATGCAGAGCCCATTCCAGATGTGGAGACTCTGGAGCAGCGTATTCATGCTGCCTGGCCGATGTGAACGTCTGAGACAGAACATGCTATGACATGCATGTGTTGAGGCGCATGGAAACCTTTTTCAACACTTATGTAACTGTGGTTGCATGGTACAGTGCTTATTAGACCGCAGTCTCTGTAACAATGTATGACTGAATAAATGGTCCTAGCATGGAAACCATGCATTTCCGGACGTAAGTTCATTAGACCTTTTTGTTCCGTATCCTCTCATCGATCAATCCTAGAGATTGTACGCAGTGAAAAAAGTCACTCCGTAGTACAATTGACCGCATCTAAGTCGTCAGCGCTGTTGCGGAATCGAGTAGCGGGTATGATTTATACTTTACCAGTATTTCGTAGATTTTGAGAAAGCTTTAACTCACTTTCAAGAAAATCTGCACTGACAACCCTTGAGAAACAAGGGATTGCTTCATCCAATGTTAGTACACTGAAGAACGTACACGTGGCAGTGCTACAGTTCTTGCTAGTCTTTACCACGAGAATGTGAAATTCATAGCTGAAAGAGGAATCTGTCGCGAAATTTTCGTATCATCAGAAGTATTATCAGCAGTAGTACAGGATTTTTTTTTCAGGTCCCAGCATCGTTTTTCTGGTGACATCGTAGTGTTTACCTCTAGTACAGATAAACTATAACCTCCAATGAAAATCAATCAAGGCTATAACGATGCACACCCAACACATAAAACAAGTTGTATAAATTAACAAGCAATCACAAAGTTAGCTGATGTGTTTTGAACGTGAATTTAAAGAATGGACGGGAAGAAACAGAAATAATCTGATGAGTAAAAACAGCCTGGAGTGCCTTTGGTGAAGTGAATAGCGTTTTTGAAACCAAACATTCGATATATCATTAACAATAAAAATGTATTACCAGTTTAGAATTACTGCAGCAATGCGTGGACTTTCGATGTGATGAGGGTGGTGGTGGCGGTGATGGTGGTGTTGGAAGTGATGGTGATGAATCCTTTTGGGCCTCATGATATTCCCAGGTCTTTCTAATTATCGATCGCTGCAGAAAATTATTTTAATAAGCTTAAGAAATTGTCAACAATTGGTAATGTATGTTGCGCAACCTAGTGACTTATTCTGGTATCTTTTGGAATTTAGGGTTTGACCTGGGAACATACCAGTTCTCTTCTTTTGTCTGTAACTGGCGACGCAGCAGGGCCATCGAAACTGATAACGCGAGTAGTGCATTACAATCTCAGAAAATCCTTTCACATTGCCATTTGAGTACACAGTCCTGAGGGTGCACCTATTTCTCGTAGGCAACTGCAGAGAGTAAAGACATTCCGTTTGTCGTAACCGTCACAAAATTATTTCGCACAGAGATAAAAAGACTTACTGCTACCTAAGGGGTTGGAGAAGCTGTGTATTCATAATGTCAGTTGCAAACTTCTATCAGAGTATATCTGCTACGCTTCGGAATTTCCCCGTAGCACCAAGATAGTCAGCTTTGTTTTAGTACTGCTGCAAGTGTAAGGAATATGTTACTGCTTGTGAGTTTTTGCTCTGCTTGTAGCACAACACTCACCCACCAAACCGTAAAAAACACACATACACACACACACACACACACACACACACACACACACACACACACACACACACACACACACACTATTGAATTCACTAACTGTGCTGAGATTACATGTACAAAAGCTTCCAACGCTAAAAAAGCCTCCCAGACTTTGCATTCTGCGAAAAAAGTCCTCTGCAAGCCTAGCAACGTTCGTGGGCGTGTGCTCTTTAAAATCCCACTGTTCACCACTCGGAAAGCACGACCGTTCTTCAAGGTGCTCAGCGCAGTCATTTAATCCATATTTAAGACCTGGACTTGAAAAATTAGCGGTTCTGTGTTTGGCTTGTTTGCCTTAATTGGTTTCGTATATCCAATTAGGATCCGAGTGAATTCAGTTTTAATAATCATTATCTTTGCTTCGCTCGCCACAAATGAGTTATTAGTCTTAAAAATTCGTAACGTGAAATGAGTAAAACAATCCACTATTTACTGGGAAGCTCATCAGTCACATTTGAGATGGTGGGCGGTTTCTTATTATAGACATCTGAGAAACAAGTGAAATATACTGGCACAGTCGCAATTTACAGTTCGCAGCTGTATCATGAAATAATGACACTTGAACTTTCATTTGCCTTAAATCAATTCTCCTCTTTTCTCTTCAACGAGTAACGAATATAAGACCGAAGTATACATGAATTGTGTTAATGCCAGCCGGCCGCGGTGGTCTCGCGGTTCTAGGCGCGCAGTCTGGAACCGTGCGACTGCTACGGTCGCAGGTTCGAATCCTGCCTCGGGCATGGATGTGTGTGATGTCCTTAGGTTAGTTAGGTTTAAGTAGTTCTAAGTTCTAGGGGACTTATGACCACAGCAGTTGAGTCCCATAGTGCTCAGAGCCATTTTGTTAATGCCACTCGAACCTTTGGCCCCCTGAAATTACTTATTTTTTTGTACTCCCCCAACGAGCAATGATTATTAGACTGAAGTATACATTAATATATTTGCATTAAGAAGACCACCACACTGTTCTCTAGATACTGAACGGGTATTCTAAAACACACTGAAGAGCCAAAAAACTGGTACACCTGTCTAATATCGTGTAGGCCCTCACGAGCTCGCAGAAGTGCTGCAATACGACGTGGCATGTCTGAAGTAGTGCTGCACCGACCTGACACCATGAATCCTGCAGGGCTGTACATAAATCCATAAGGATAAGGGAGGGGGGGGGAGGGGAGATCTCTTCTAAACAGCACGTTGCAAGGTATCCCAGATATGCTCAATAATGTTCATGTCTGGAGAGTTCGGTGGCCAGAGGAAGTTTTTAAACCCAGAAGAGTATTACTGGAGAAATTATTAATGTGTGGGGTGTCGCATTGTCCTGCTGGAATCGGCCAAGTCCGTCAGAATGCACAATGGGCATGAATGGATGCAGGTGATCAGACAGGATGCTTACGTACGTGTCGCCTGTCAGAGTCTTGTCTAGACATATCAGGGGGCCCATATCACTCCAACTGCTGACATGCAGGGTCTATGGATTCATGAAGTTGTCTCCACATCCGCACACGTCCATCAACTCCATACAATTGGAAACGAGACTCGTCTGACCAGGCAATATGTTTCCAGTCGTCAACAGTCCAATGTCGGTGCTGACGAGCAGAGGCGAGGCGTAAAGCTTTGTGTCGTGCAGTCATCAAGGGTACATGCGTGGGTCTTCGGCTTCGAAAGCCCATATAGATGATATTTCGTTGAACTCTTCGCACGTTGACACTTGTTGATGGCCCAGGACTGAAATCTGCAGCAATTTACGGAAGGGTTGCACTTCTGCCACGTTGAACAAGTCTCTTCAGTCGTTATTGGTCCCGTACTTGCTGGATCTTTTTCCGGCGGGAGCGATGTCGGAGATTTGATGTTTTACCAGATTCCTGATACTCGCGGTACACTCGTGAAATTGTCGCACGGGAAAATCCTCATTCCATTTCTACCTCGGAGATGCCGTGGGCCGTTGTTCGTGTGCCGATTATAACACCACTTTCAAACTCAGATCTTGATAACCTGCCATTGCAGCAGCAGTAACCGATCTAACAACTGTGCCAGACACTTGTGGTCTTGTATCGACGTTGCCGACCTCAGCGCCGTATTCTGCTGTTTACATATTTCTGTATTTGAATACTCATACCTATACCAGTTTCTTTGGCGCTTCAGTGCATATAGGAGATACTTACCAAAACAAATTACCGTCAGTGCCTTTCTCCCAGAAAGGGCATTGTGATGTATAGAACATTCATGTGCTACGACTGTCGTTTGTTGCTTCACCAATAGAAGATTCCTTTACATGAAGTTATGTTTTAGTAATTTGTTTTTGGTAGAAGACACTTCCATTTGCTTAACTCAATCACGTGTTTTCATGGGTCATATAATATGACCGGGAACGAGTCAGTTACGTAACAAAATGAACAGGTAAATATGGCACCATGCCGACTAGAGTATATGATAGTAAAAACATATTCTGGATAGATCTCGAAGCTGCGAAGAAGGAGGAGAAGAGGAAGATGATGATGATGATGATGTTGATGAGTATGATGACGGAATACGTGTTAATGGAACATACCTACACAACAAATTTAACGGTAAGACTGAAAAAGAAGTCCTGGAAATTAACAATCAAATCAAAGAAAGGGCTGATGTGTTTTGCATATGGAGCAGTTGAACACAGTGATCGAATGAGCAACAAAAGAAATAAACACAAGCACTCCTTGAAGCTTTCGGTAAACTAAATGGAGTTATAAAATCTAAGCTACCAATATGTCTGAAACGGAAAGTTTATCTTCGGTGTGTATAACTGATTTCGGTTTATAAAAGACATACTTTTAAAGGGTAAAGTAATTCAAAATCCAAGACTTTATCAGCCAGCAGTGGGAAGATGTAGGTTGTGAATTACTATGGGATATAGGAAAACAAACAAATGGATGGGGTTACAAATCGGAATGAAAATGAAAGAGAGGTTGGCAGGACATGTAGCTAGTAAAGTGAACTGAAAATGTTCGAATGTGTGTGAAATCTTATGGTACTTAACTGCTAAGGTCATCAGTCCCTAAGCTTACACACTACTTAACCTAAATTATCCTAAGCACAAACACACACAACCATGCCCGAGGGAGGACTCGAATCTCCGCCCGGACCAGCCGCACAGTCCATGACTGTAGCGCCTGAGACCGCTCGGCTAATCCCGCGCGGCGACTGAAAATGAACCGCGTTATTCTTTGCTAGGTCAGATTGAGGCGACGACATACTGGAAGTAGGATAGATGGCATTAAAAACACGCGTGAGAAATGTGGATGCGTGTGACTAAAAACCACAATGTAAGTCGAGAGGAAATTTTTACCAAGCAGTGGATGTGTTTTTAGACGGTACGCCGTTCTGAGTAGTTCAGATCCTAGTGGCCATATAGTCTGGTCTTCGTTCCCTTTGCATCGGAAACTATTTTTGACCAACACTACTGCTTCCTCCAGGATAGGAAGTTGACGCTGTAACAGGACACCATCGTCCCTCGCAAGTCCGCATCATTTCAAGCGGGAGCGTGGAGCGGATAGCAAAAGTTTTTGGGACTGCGCTAGCATGAAGCATATTGATTTCGCTAATGGTAACCTGTTGTCGCCTGAGTGATGGAAGATATATGCCTGCAAGTGTACTGAAGGATATCACAGTAACTGAAACCCTCCCACGGTGAAGAGTGGCAAGTAGTCGCTGTTCCATCGTCGTGTTTGTCGTATCCTGCCCATTCGTCTAATATAAGGTGCCTAGGAAGCTGTTTTCTTGGGTATCTAGACAACAATTCAAGCAAATCTTATTAATGGACTTTATTACAGTAAATTAAATTGACAACTTAAATTTGCGTATTTACAAAGATGGGTTGCAAGCAAATGGCGACATGCAAATAATCAATGTCCTTCGATGTATACTATTTTCATGAAAGCAAATAATACAGATCACGTCACTCTCCTCTCGTGGTGTCGTCCTAGTGAACGTACTATTGGCTGACGTCGTCTCACAGCCCTCTCTGCCGTAACGTTCCAGGTCAACGTACCGGCGCTTTATGTTACGCTGGAACAGTAATTCCCTTGCAGCCAACTGCTATCTTGTTGACAGTAAAAAGTGAGGGAACAGGCAAAAACACGCCGTATCATACCACAAAAGACTCGTATTTATACAAGTGCACTCGAGTCGCACGCTTCATAGACCGAATATGAATGATTCATTCCTCTACGACACTTCTAAATTAATTATTTTCATAAATATATGAACATTTTATAGTGATTTAATTACGTGTTGTTATTTAATAGTCATATGTCTACTCATATCGAGCATCTTTGCGTACGTTTGATACGTAATCACTCAACTGACATCGACAATTATTAAGAACAGAGTCTGTATAATAATAGCAATTTCTATACGTCATCGCTTGTAGCAATTGCATGTAGACAGTCCAGTAAGGGCCATGGCAGGTTGAAACCATAACTGCACTCTGAAATGCTTTTGTGGTTGTTTTTGAAGGGAAAAAAGGAATCAAGTGCCTTTTCCAAGTTTGTTATCGTAAGAACCTCGGATAATGTTTTCTTCTCCATTTTAAGAGGATGTGTTCTAATACCAAGTGTTCTGCACTTTTATTAATAGTGCTTATAACACTTACGGCCATCGGAATTACAGTAGTGCGGACCGAGCGAGGTGGTGCAGTGCTAACGCAATGTATTCGTATCACGGAGAACAGCAGTTTGACAGCCCGTCCAGCCAACCAGATTTAAGTTTTCCGTGACTTCCATAATTCGCATCAGTAAAATGCCAGGACTGCTCCTTTGAAAACAGAACAGCCAATTTTTTTTTCGTTTCTTCCCCAATCCGAGCAAAAATGTTCAAATGTGTGTGAAATCTTATGGTGCTTAACTGCTAAGGTCATCAGTCCCTAAGCTTACACACCACTTAACCTAAATTATCCTAAGCACCAACACACACACCCATGCCCGAGGGAGGACTCGAACCTCCGCCGGGACCAGCCGCACAGTCCATGACTGCAGCGCCTTAGACCGCCCCAATCCGAGCAAGTGACAAGTAAAACTACCAACTACACACCTGGAAATGGAAAAAAGAACACATTGACACCGGTGTGTCAGACCCACCATACTTGCTCCGGACACTGCGAGAGGGCTGTACAAGCAATGATCACACGCACGGCACAACGGACACACCAGGAACCGCGGTGTTGGCCGTCGAATGGCGCTAGCTGCGCAGCATTTGTGCACCGCCGCCGTCAGTGTCAGCCAGTTTGCCGTGGCATACGGAGCTCCATCGCAGTCTTTAACACTGGTAGCATGCCGCGACAGCGTGGACGTGAACCGTATGTGCAGTTGACGGACTTTGAGCGAGGGCGTATAGTGGGCATGCGGGAGGCCGGGTGGACGTACCGCCGAATTGCTCAACACGTGGGGCGTGAGGTCTCCACAGTACATCGATGTTGTCGCCAGTGGTCGGCGGAAGGTGCACGTGCCCGTCGACCTGGGACCGGACCGCAGCGACGCACGGATGCACGCCAAGACCGTAGGATCCTACGCAGTGCCGTAGGGGACCGCACCGCCACTTCCCAGCAAATTAGGGACACTGTTGCTCCTGGGGTATCGGCGAGGACCATTCGCAACCGTCTCCATGAAGCTGGGCTACGGTCCCGCACACCGTTAGGCCGTCTTCCGCTCACGCCCCAACATCGTGCAGCCCGCCTCCAGTGGTGTCGCGACAGGCGTGAATGGAGGGACGAATGGAGACGTGTCGTCTTCAGCGATGAGAGTCGCTTCTGCCTTGGTGCCAATGATGGTCGTATGCGTGTTTGGCGCCGTGCAGGTGAGCGCCACAATCAGGACTGCATACGACCGAGGCACACAGGGCCAACACCCGGCATCATGGTGTGGGGAGCGATCTCCTACACTGGCCGTACACCACTGGTGATCGTCGAGGGGACACTGAATAGTGCACGGTACATCCAAACCGTCATCGAACCCATCGTTCTACCATTCCTAGACCGGCAATGGAACTTGCTGTTCCAACAGGACAATGCACGTCCGCATGTATCCCGTGCCACCCAACGTGCTCTAGAAGGTGTAAGTCAACTACCCTGGCCAGCAAGATCTCCGGATCTGTCCCCCATTGAGCATGTTTGGGACTGGATGAAGCGTCGTCTCACGCGGTCTGCACGTCCAGCACGAACGCTGGTCCAACTGAGGCGCCAGGTGGAAATGGCATGGCAAGCCGTTCCACAGGACTACATCCAGCGTCTCTACGATCGTCTCCATGGGAGAATAGCAGCCTGCATTGCTGCGAAAGGTGGATATACATTGTACTAGTGCCGACATTGTGCATGCTCTGTTGCCTGTGTCTATGTGCCTGTGGTTCTGTCAGTGTGATCATGTGATGTATCTGACCCCGGGAATGTGTCAATAAAGTTTCCCCTTCCTGGGACAATGAATTCACGGTGTTCTTATTTCAATTTCCGGGAGTGTATTTGGCACACATTGACCTGGAATAGTCAATGAAGTTCGTACAGCAGCAGCGGTAAACATCATATGCGCGTGTTGCCTTGATGCAGAGGCGAGGTGCTGACTCGGCTGTATCTACAACTACATCTACATACTCCACAAGACACCGTATACTCTGTACCACTACTAGTCATTTTCTTTCCTATTCCACTCACAAATAGAGCGAGGGAAATACAACTGTCTATATGTCTCCGAATAAGCCCTTATTTCTCCTATCTTATTTCGGTGATCCTTACGCGAAATGTGCGTTGGCGGCAGTAGAATCGTTCTGGAAATCTTTTCAGTAATGTTCCTCTAAAAGAACGTCTTCTCCCAACAGGAATTCCTATGTTATTTCCCGAAGCACGTCCGTAATACTTGCGTGTTTTTCGAACCTACTGGTAATAAATCTAGCAGTCCACTTATGAGTTGCTTCGATGTCTTCCTTTAATCCGACCAGTTGCGGATCCAAAACACTCGAGCAGTACTCAAAAACAGGTCGCTCTAGTATCCTATATGAGGTCTCCTTTACAGACGAACCACACTTTCCTAAAATCCTCGTCGTAAACCGAAGTCGAACATTCGCCCTTCTTACTGCAATCCTTACATGCTCGTTCCATTTCATTTCACTTTGCAACGTTGCGCCTACATATTTAATGTGCATGCGTGTGTCTAGCAGCTCACTAATAATGCTGTATTATAAAATTATGGGTTTGTTTTTCCTACTTGTTTTTTGCATTTAAAGCGGCTACCATGCATCACAGAACCTAGAAATTTTGCCTAAGTCATCAGAAAATAGCTGCAGATTGTTGCTCACCCTGTCCGCCAGGTTATTTATGTATATAGAAAACAATAGAGGTCCTATCACAATTTCCTGGGGCAATCCTGACACTACCCTTGTCTCTGAAGAACACTCGCCGTCGAGGACAGCGTAATGCGTTCTGTTACAGAAGAAGTCTTTGAGCCACTCCCACATCTGGTAACCTATTCTGTAACCGCGTACCTTCGTTAACAGTCTTTCCGGAAATCTAGGAATATGAAATCTGCCTGTTGCCCTTCATCATAATTCGCAGGAGTACAGCGTGTAAAGTCCCCTAGCCTAAGTGCATTCCCTCTCAACATCAGTACCCAGCTAAACTATCAATATCCCCTCTGTACCCCTCAGTTCGTCTGTTACTAGCTAACTGTACCTCTCCCACCAGTCTGTCCGCAGCTCGTGGTCCAGAGCCATTTTAATCTCCCACCAGTCTATTGCGTCGTCGTGCCATGCCATAAGACACAAATGTGTACAACTGTGAACCAATGGTCAATCTTAACAACTATAGTTAAGTTACATTCTAAATGATACTAAAATTTTGATTTTAAGAATGGTAAACACTGTGAATTATTAGATCTGTCCTCTCTCAAAAACTATGTTATTTTGAATTATTTCATTATCGTGTGTTAATATTGTTATTCAGTTAACTACACAATTGATCTCTAGAGGTCGCTTGTACATACTGCCACATGTTTTGACATAATAAAACAGGTGATTAAAACAAAAAAAAGAAGAAAGGGAACATCCAGTTCAAAGTTCTGCGACCCCATATTACTTACCCTTCGGTGGGTTCAAATGGTTCAAATGGCTCTGAGCACTATGGGACTCAACTGCTGTGGTCATTAGTCCCCTAGAACGTAGAACTACTTAAACCTAACTAACCTAAGGACAGCACACACATCCATGCCCGAGGCAGGATTCGAACCTGCGACCGTAGCAGTCGCACGGTTCCTGACTGCGCGCCTAGAACCGCGAGACCACCTTCGGTGGGGGTCGTTTTCAAGTAGAGATGACAGTACGCACAATAGTTCTTTTGCAAGCGACACAAGAAAACCGACTCATTGGCGACTGCCGTTCTGAGGCGTTTAACAAATACGCAAACGATAGCCCAGATAACTAATACGCACTACCAGCTTTATATCCTTGGTTGGCGAAATCGTGTGAACATCTGGAGCATTCGAGGAGACAATGGCCACTATTTTAAAAACATGTGCTTTGGAGGCACCAGGGAACCTCGGTCACAAACTAACCAACTGCTAACTAATAGTGTCTGCCGGTTCCCACCTCTTTGCGTGCGAAATCGTGTGACAAACACCTGCGCAATCTAATGAAACAGCATCCTGTTGATATCCCTCTAGCGGCTGAAACGGGCACGACTTGCCCCAACAGGTGGATGACTGACACCGTGACTTTCTGTCCTGCCGGCACGCATCCAACGTTTTCACCTTCGTAAGTGCTCCATCCAGAACGTCATGTGATCAAGACTCATCCTCACCTCTTACTGGTCTCCCCGCATGGCTTTAGAATGCTTCAGAATATTTCGTGCTGAGCACTCAGCCGTGCATCCCCTGCTCCTGCCCACGCATGGGGAAACGCACTGCTGTCTCTCGTTTTTTGTTATCTCTCAATGCCTATTGTTTTTGTCAGCTATCATAGCCTTTCCTGCTAATCTCTGTAGTTTTCGCTGTGGAATAGCAGGAATTAGCGTTATCAGCAGAAGATTACAAGTATTTTTCATGCAAGATAAAGTCGAGACCCGAGCATGGAATCGCTACAATGTATTGGACACTTTGAAGGTTGATAGATGAAAGCGTAGCAACCATTGTTGCTTAACTATGCGCATATGTATTATCACAGTTTAGTATGCTATTTCATCAAGTGTTATGTAGTGTGCACTGTGTGAAAGCAGAAATTAGAAACAGCCTGAGACTCGAAACTGGGACTTTCGCGTTTCGCAAACAAGTGCTGTGCCAACTGAGCTATCCAAGCACGGTTCACGAATCGCCCTCTCAGCTTGAATTGTGCCAGTACCTGGTATCCCATACTCCAAACTACTTCTGCTTAGCTTGTTGGACTAGCAGTCCTGGAAGAGAGGATATTGCCGGAGGCATGGCTTACCCATAGCCTAAGTGATGTGTCCAGAATGAATAAAGCTGTAATAGTCGGTCTAGAGTCCGGTCTGGATAGCTCAATCGGTAGAGCACTTTCCCGCGAAAGGCGAAGTTCCCAGGTTTGATTTTTGGTACGGTAGACAGTTTTAATCTGCCAGGAAGTTTCAGTTCATTGCACACTCCGCTGCAGATTGAAAATTCATTCCGGAATCACAGCATAGAATTACCAGCAGAAGATGTCAAACATATTGTACTGCAAGATAAAGTTAAAACCGTAGCATGGCAGTCACTATTAAGTATGGCTCACTTTGATATCGATTCTAGCCGAACTAATACAAGGTTTTGACAAATCATACGGACAATTTAGATGCGGAAATGTTTAATTTGAAGGTCTATTGTGAGTTGTAAAGTGTTGTACGGATATCGAACTGTAGTCATCAAGAAGTGCTGCTTAATTTCTATGGTTTATCAGTAGTGCTATCATGCTATCCAGATGTTTTTCTTTCAGTATCATAGAATAAATCAGTTACGGGAGTAGTACTGCATGTGTTTTGTACTCGGAACAGTTAGTTATTTGATTAAATGGTTTTTTTGAAGGGATCATATTTTCCAGATACTGATCATCCTTTTTGTCTGTGGAAGCTTGTACATTATTTTCTTTGCCACGTTACGAAGTTATTTCCATACGACAGTGTATAGTTTAAGTAATGCAATGAATTAAAGATCTCATCAAAACGCTGTTCTCACCTAATGTGGAGCTTGGTCAATTCGTTCGTACACTGTCAAGTCACATTAAGCTGACCTCATGTCAAAAGCCTAAATAAACACCTGTCGCAGCGTGGACCGCTGCGACTGGTGCAGGAAGAGAGTCAATGATGTTCTGGATGGTACCAATAGGGATGTTCTACATGCCGACCGTAGTGCGGTGAACAGCTGCACTAGGTTTCCCAGTTGAGGATACATGGCGCAAACAGCCCGATCGAAGTGGTCCCACTATTCTCGACTGGGTTTAAATCCGGGATTCTGGACGCAAGGGAAGTACGATAAACGCATTCTGGTACTCTTCAAACCACGCTCTTAAATCTGCGAGCTCTGTGATACGTTGTATTGTTCTGCAGGTACCTGCCATAGTGCGTAAGAAAAAGAGACCCCATTTAGGGATTAATGATGCACACTTCTGTTGATCCGCCGTGCCTTCCAGAAGGACAAGAACATTCTCATACCATAACGCTCCCTCCTCCGACCTGGATCCTTCCGGCGACTGTTGCAGGGGCTCTGCTTCCAAATATTTAACGCCGTACGCGCCATCGTCCATCCCTTATCATTTTGTTACAAAATAGCAGGTCAGCAACTGGAAGCAGTTAATTCCATAAATTATCTGGGAGTACGCATTAGGAGTGATTTAAAATGGAATGATCATATAAAATTGATCGTTGGTAAAGCAGATGCCAGACTGAGATTCATTGGATGAATCCTAAGGAAATGCAATCCGAAAACGAAGGGAGTAGGTTACAGTACGCTTGTTCGCCCACTGCTTGAATACTGCTCGGCAGTGTGGGATCCGTACCAGATGGGGTTGATGGAGGAGATGGAGAAGATCCAACGGAGAGCAGCGCGCTTCGTTACAGGAGCATTTAGTAATCGCGAAAGCGTTACGGAAATGATAGATAAACTCCAGTGGAAGACTCTGCAGGAGAGACTCTCAGTAGCTCGGTACGGGCTTTTGTTAAAGTTTCGAGAACATACCTTCACCGAAGAGTCAAGCAGTATATTGCTCCCTCCTACGTATGTCTCGCGAAGAGACCATGAGGATAAAATCAGAGAGATCAGAGCCCACACAGAAGCATGCCGACAATCCTACTTTCCACGATCAATACGAGACTGGAATAGAAGGGAGAACCGATAAGGTACTCAAGCTACCCTCCGCCACACACCGTCAGGTGGCTTGCGGAGTGTGGATGTAGATGTAGATGTCCGACGGAGAATAGAAGCATGATTCATCTAAAGAGGCCACCTGTCGCCATTCAGTGGACGTCCAGTTGTGGTACAGGCGGCAGATTCCAGCCTTCCACGCCGATGAATAGTATCCAGCCAGGGAACATGAACGAGGCGCTTGCTGATGAGGCCAATACGCGCAACGTTCGAAGAACGGTTGTTGAGGAGACACTTCGTAACCCCTTGGTTCACCTGGGTAGTCAGCTGCTGAGCAGACGCACATCTGTTCGCTGGTACACGTCTCCACAGCCATCTTTCACACCTGTCATCTACGGCTCGAGGTTCACCGCAGTTGCCTCGGCACTGGTTCTCGATATCGTTATTTTGCCATGCACTGTATACGACGGAACGGAACAGTTTACAAACTTAGCCGTTTCGGAAATGCTTCCATCCTTGGCCCGAAAGCCAATGATGTCAAATAAATCACTCCGTTTCCGTATTACGACAGCGACTGCACTGTTTTCTACGCCACACCAACGCACTTTATATACACTGCCGGAAAAAAATGATTACACATGGAAAGATGACGTCCATTTTGATCCGTTGACGGCGTATGCCATCTGGGGGATAGTAGATGTACTGGTAATGGTTTCAGCGTCGTCCGCCAACAGATGGCATAGCTACCAGAGCGCCATCTATGTCAACCCTTTAATAAAGAATGCTCCCAGGGAGAAGGCTTACTGCGGTGCAGACGTGCGAAGCAAGCAGGCAGGCACCCCAAGGAGACGCACTCGTGCTCCCTTCAGCCAGCTGGGCGAGTTTGAAAGGGGTCAGATTGTGGCGAGTAGCGGGATGGTTCTAATGGAGAATTGCCACAAAAGATGGACGTGCTGTACCATTTCCGCAAAGATGCTGGTATCAGCGGTCACATGAACATTCTCATAACTGTGGACGAGGTTCTGGGCGTCTACGCAGCACAGACGCCTGCCAGAATCGTATTGTAAGGGCAGCAGTGGCAGAATGCTGTTGGCCCCTTTCTTTCCCCGTTCTTGCAACAGGAAGTTGATGTGTTGTTCCAATAGGATAATGCTCTCCACCACACTGTCAGTGAAACTCAACGTGCTCTCCAAGACGTGCCGCAGCTTCCCTGGCAAGGACGATCTCCGGACTTGTCTGCAATAGATCACGTGTGCGACATGATGGGACGAGAACTGACTCATACGACACGTCAACCAACAAGTCTTACAGAATTACGTAAACAGATCGAACACGCGTGGCATAACGTATGCTGCCGGCCGGTATGGCCGACCGGTTCTAGGCGCTACAGTCTGGAACCACGCGACCGCTACGGTCGCAGGTTCGAACCCTGCCTCGGGCATGGATGTGTGTGATGTCCTTAGGTTAGTTAGGTTTAAGTAGTTCTAAGTTCTAGGCGACTGATGACCTCAGCATTTAAGTCCCATACTGCTCAGAACCGTTCATAACCTATGCCAGGACAGTATTCACCATCTGTACGATCTACTGGATGCCAGAATCATCCCCGCGGTCTTGGGCGCCGGTGTCACGGTCCACGCCCGCCCTCCCTCCCCCCACTCGTCGGAGGCTTGAGTCCTCCCTCGGGCATGGGTGTGTCTGTTGTCCCTAGCGTATGTTAATTTAAGTTATATTAAGTAGTGCATAACCTTAGGGACCGACGACCTCTGCAGTTTGGTCCCATAAGACCTTACCACAAATTTCCAATTTGCCAGAATCAGCGTCTTCATTGCCATCCCTGGAGGCTACGCAACGTACTAATATGAGTGTTTCAGTATGAGTCGATACATGATACGTCAGAACCGATGGTGCTGGGTGCTGTTGATCTGTAAATATAATCCTTTAATGTACTTCATATGCACTGTTGCAACAATAAATCTTCAGTGAATTAGAAACCTCTAAAAGGGTGTGCTAATTTTTTTCCTGGCAGTGTAGCTTACGATGCTAGAGCTGCCAGTTGCAGTCTGTGATTAGTTATTGCAAGTTGACGCCAAACATAGGCAGTGGTCACGTTAATGTGACCGGACCGTGTATTTGTCTATGTTGTGTGTTTAAATGTCATATTCGGAACATTGTGATTAGAGTTTGGTGGATGATTATGAACATACAGTCCGTAAACATTTTTTAGAGCCTTGGTACCATATTTCCGATCGGTAAATGTCGCAGCCTTCCTCAAAAGTTCGTTTGATAGATAATAGACATCGTTTGGATTACAGTACAGTATTTGAGATAAAAATATTTTTTAGGTGAAAAGTAAAACCTAGAGGGATTGATAGAGAGAGAGAGAGAGAGAGAGAGAGAGAGAGAGAGAGAGAGAGAGAGAGGGAGGGAGGGATGGAGATGAAATTTACTTACGCGGCTGTACAGTATTTGACATAAACAGTTTTTTATGTATGTATAAAACAGAGATATAAATTTACGGATGAGGCAGAATGGTAGGTACTTGGGTGTTTTTAGCATTGAAAATACTGTAAGT
The DNA here is from genome assembly GCF_023898315.1 of Schistocerca nitens. NCBI lineage: Eukaryota > Metazoa > Arthropoda > Insecta > Orthoptera > Acrididae > Schistocerca > Schistocerca nitens. Next base: position 924,633,626 of record NC_064616.1, read on the forward strand.
TACGCCAGAATGTAATATTTGTTGTTGTTACTGATGGCGCAGTACATTGATGAAGCATAATTTTTAGGTGCTTATTTTTCTTGATTAATACAGATGTGGAAATACAGTAAGCTGCATCGATTTACGTAATATTTGCTGCTGTGCGTGAGAACATGTGATATGAAAGGTACAGTATGTTACATAAACATTTTTAGTGGCTGGCTCTGAGCACTATGGGACTCAACTGCTGAGGTCATTAGTCCCCTAGAACTTAGAACTAGTTAAACCTAACTAACCTAAGGACATCACAAACATCCATGCCCGAGGCAGGATTCGAACTTGCGACCGTAGCGGTCTTGCGGTTCCAGACTGCAGCGCCTTTAACCGCACGGTCACTTCGGCCGGCAAACATTTTTAGTGATGTAGAAACCAGAAAGAGACGAAGAGAGAGAGAGAGAGAGAGAGAGAGAGAGAGAGAGAGAGTTATATAATTGGGAATGCTGTAAGTCACATCACTGTTGTCAGTGTCTTTAGGTCATTGAATATGGCGTTAAAAATTCAGATTGGATATATTTGAAGATGACGTGCATTTACGCAATTCAGGTGAAGATGACATATTATTTGACACGGAAATAGCCAAGTTTTGTGAGTAATTTTACGTATTTCCACAAATGATGCGCTACCTATGAAGATTACGCAATACTGGCTGGCTGTTTCTTTTTAATGGCCGGTAATAAACTGAGGTGTGACAGGATGTTTCATTGTAATGAATGGTAAACAGCTGTGTGTTTGTGTTGCTGACGAGGCTGAAGTTTTGCTGGCGAGGCAGAATTTTTGGTGACGTAACTGCTTATCATGTTACGACTGGATCTAGGCAAAAAGCAAATGTGATTTCATAGCCCCTATCACTGTATGGCCTTCATCGACTGTTGTTTCGATACCTATAACACAATATTTGTTCGTATTATCGCACGAAATAGAGTATCGACGTTAGAGGTAATGAATGGTGAAAATAATTACCTTTCACTGCAGCTATACGCATCGGCCATAGAAATCGGCTTCCTGCCAAACATCTAGAAAAGTGGATATTATTTAGCATCGTGTCAGAAAAAGAATAACGCGTCCGAATAGCAAGCCGACACGGTAGCCCAGCGTGTTCGGTCAGAAAGCTGGCTGGCGAAAGGATTAACAATAAACTTCAACGGATGTCATGTGACGTCCGCTACGCCCAAATACAACGAACAGTAACGAACAAAATTGAAAAAAAAAAAAAAGCCGCCCGTGTTAGCACGCCGCATCCGGGATTCGGGGAGGCCCGTTGGTTCTGGATCGAAGCCGTCCGGGGGATACGGTGAGGGCCATTGGCCAACTAGCCTCTATGTAGTCTTTTAGGCGCCTTCCCATATCGCACTTGGTGAATACCGAGCTGGTGACCACATCCTGCATGGCAAACACTAATCGTTTTCAACCTATTTGAGTTCCTGGCTCTCCTGACCAACTATGCTGTTTCCGTGCTCCTTTTTAGAATACCTTGTAAACACTGAAATAATTAATAAAAAAGTTACGAATACAATATTACTCACCTCAGTGCGACATGTAAGCTTTCTTCTTATTCCACAGCTTGTCAAATGATTCAAATGGCTCTGAGCACTATGGGACTCAAAATCTGTGGTCATCAGTCCCCTAGAACTTAGAACTACTTAAACCTAACCAACCTAAGGACATCACACACATCCATGCCCGAGGCAGGATTCGAACCGGCGACCGTAGCAATCGCGTGGTTCCTGACTGAGCGCCTAGAACCGCTATACCACCGCGGCCGGCCAGCTTGTCAAATCTTGGCACCGAATGGGGTACAGCTGCCCTCATTTCCTTCTCCACACAAAGCCTTGATCTGTACTTGGTTTGAATGGCAACCACTGCCGAAAAGCCACTTTCGCAAATATACGAGGTTGCAAAGTGAATCAATATCTTTAGCGCTTCCATGCTCAAGCTTGGAAGCTCTCTTTTACTGAATATCAAAATGATGGCAATGTCATCGACGAAAACTTCACTTTTAGTGAAGAATCCGTCTGTCATAAACAGTTTGCAAAAAATTCGAAAACGTTCTGACACGGAATAACTTTACGCAGACAGATAGGGTGCACTAGTTTCGTCCCGTGGGGAGGGACGAAGGCGGGGGGGGGGGGGGGGGAAGGTTGGGGAGGGATGGAGACGGAGGGCATCCGGTCACCCTCTGCTATTTACATTGTCATATCTACACTGAAGAGTCAAAGAAACTGATACACCCGCCTAATATCGTGGAGGGCCCCCGCGAGCACGCAGAAGTGCCACAACACGACATAGAATGGACTCGACTAATGTCTGAAGTAGTACTGGAGGGAAATGACACCATGAATTCTGCAGGGCTGTCCATAAGTCCGTAAGAGTACGAGGGGGACTGAGATCTCCTCCGAATAGCACGTTGCAAGGCATCCCTGATATCCTCAATAATGTTCATGTCTGGGGAGTTTGGTGGGCAGCGGAAGTGTTTAAACTCAGAAGTGTGTTCCTGGAGTCACTCTGTAGCAATTCTGGACGTGTGGGGTGTCTCATCGTCCTTCTGGAATTACCCAAGTCCGTCGAAATGCACAATGGGCATGAATGGATGCAGGTGATCAGACAGGATGCTTACGTACGTGTCATCTGTTAGAGTCGCATCTAGACGTATCAGCGGTCCAATATCATTCCAACTGCACACGCTCCACGCCATTACAGAGCCTCCACCAGCTTGTACAGTCCCCTGCTAACATGTGTGGTCCATGGACTCATGAGGTTGTCTCCGTACCCGTACACATCCACCCGCTCTAAACAATTTCAAACAAGACTCGTCCGACCAGGCAACATATTTCAAGTCGTCAACAGTCCAATGTGGGTGTTCACTGGTCCAGGCGAGGCGTAAAGCTTTGTGTCGTGCAGTCATCAAGGATACACGAGTGGGGCTTCGGCTCAAAAAGTCCAAATCGATGATGTTTCGTCGAACTGTTCGCGCGCTGACACTTGTTGATGGCCCAGCATTGAAACCTGCAACAATTTGCGGAAGGGTTGCACTTCTGTCACTTTCGTCGGTGATCCCGTTCTTGCAGGATCTTTTTGCAGCCTCAGCGATGTTGGAAATTTGATGTTTTACCGGATTCCTGCTATACACGGTACACTCGTGAAATGTTCATACGGGAAAATACCCACTTCATCGCTATCTCGGAGATGCTGTGCCCCATCGCTCGTGCGCCGACTGCAACACCACGTTCAAACTCACTTAAACATTGATAACCTGCAATTGTAGCAGCAGTAACCGATCTAACAACTGCGCCAGAGAACGTTGCTGACCGCACCGCCGTATTCTGCCTGTTTACATGTCTCTGTATTTGAATACGCATGCCTGTACCAGTTTCTTTGGCGCTTCAGTGCAGAATAACATGCGGACCCCGTGAAGACACGGGATAAGACTAGAAAGAAGAATAAAGAAGGACTTCAGAGAAAGAATAGTTCCGCGAGATATGACTTGTCACTAGATCTGCAGCCGGCCGGTGTGGCCGAGCGGTTCTAGGCGCTACAGTCTGGAACCGCGCGACCGCTACGGTCGCAGGTTCGAATCCTGCCTCGGGCATGGATGTGTGTGATGTCCTTAGGTTAGTTAGGTTTAAGTAGTTCTAAGTTCTAGGGGACTGATGACCTCCGAAGTTAAGTCCCATAGTGCTCAGAGCCATTTGAACCATTTGAACTAGATCTGCTTGTAATAATGCCGCAGGTCTGTAGCATGAAATTAAATCATGGCCTATATTTCTGTCTGCGTTTGCCATATTTGTAGTTTACTTCTTACTTTATTATTTGATTTTATATTAAGAAGGTTCATGTGAACACAGGATGATTCCCATTTTACGCCTTCTATTCTAAACGAATTTTTATATTTTTTTTTATATTTTTGTAGATAAGTGCTTCTGTCTTCAAGAAAAGCTTCTAATAATACACTCTAGTGTTGGCATTAAATTTTTATAAATGCCTGTATTTCTGCTTGTGGTTGAAATTATTGTCCTTCATTGCTTTGTTTATATGATTCTATACGGAAATGAATTCACGTAAATATAGCTTTAATTCCATGATTCGCTTTCTATTCGAAATAAACCTTAAGAATACATAACAAAACAAGCAATTCCTTTCAATACTATCGTTATGTAGACATTCTTCTGGTTTTATCGATATCTCGATATAATTTTAGGAATTGATAACGAAGTCGGATATCGTAACGTATTGCAATTCCGTACAAGATGTTCCGTTCAACTAGAACGAAACAAAAGTTTCCAAACCCCCCTAAGTAACATTCTGTACGTACTCTCATGTGTGGGTAGCGAGGAACTGAAATTTCCGTTCTGGTCATTTTTTCCATGTGAAGTGTGCATGACCGATAAATCTTTGTTGCAAATGTAGTCCATTGCCATACCTGCCCACACTTGTTGGCATCGTTAACTACTTCTAGCAATAACATATCTGATGGTTACTATTAATGAAAGCGGTCTGAGGCAAAAAATAATAAAATTTATTTTACTTAAGGTGGTGACTTAAAGTACTTAATGTTCCTTTATTAGCTTAACTTATTTCACTACGATCTTTAGGAGTGTAGCAGCATTAGTCAGGGCGGTTTCTATTGACTTTTCTATTCCGAATTTCTAAGGTTTTGTTCGTGAAGTCGACAAAGAGGTGTCAAGAATCAGCGCGAGATTGAATGAACAAAGGTGTGGAAAAATATCGATAATGGTCCTATGAAAGGAATAAACTCGGAATGTGCCTTGAATACTTCAGAAAAAGTAACCTGAAATATAAACCAGCATAGCCGGACCGGTAACTGACGCTAGTGCCTTCAGAATACGAACTAACTATATTGTACACCACATCATGCCGTTCATTGCGTTGTGTTAAATTATAGGTGTCGTAAGATATTTTGCCGGCCGCGGTGGCCGAGCGGTTCTAGGCGGTACAGTCTGGAACCGCGTGACTGCTACGGTCGCAGGTTCGAATCCTGCTTCGGGCATAGATGTGTGTGATGTCCTTAGGTTGGTTAGGTTTATGTAGTTCTAAGTTCTAGGGGACTGATGACCTCAGATGTTAAGTCCCATAGTGCTCAGAGCCATTTGAACCATTTTTAGAAGCTATTTCTGAAGCATTCTGGACGAGAAAGTAGGTTGTACTCTAAAATTATGTATTGAAATTCATTAACTATCTGCTGGAGATATAAAAAGTCGTTGAACTGATCTCCGTCACAGTGGTTACACAAACTCGCCGCGAAACAGAAATGAATCGTTTGATCGACTCTAGACGTTCAGTTCTCTAACGTCCCACATCTGCTCAGATTGTAAGGAACCGTAACTTCTTTTCGACAGAAAATACATCGAGATTTTTCATTTAAATTCTCCGTTGCCTTATTTTTGTTAATAGCACTAATGTCATAAACAAAAGCCTTTCGACGTTTGCCTACCATTCCTTTTCTCTGAGTTTCACTATATTTAGCTTTTAATCACGATACTTATCAGAAAAAGCCTTCTAAGGCCCACTGCATCAGAGACGTACTTGCAAATACGGTATGTTGTGAGGCATTTGTCTCAAAATTAGAGACATGACAGAAAGAATACAACTGAGAGGTTGTTACGGTAAACCTAAGGTCAGGAGCCGATTGGTCGAGCTCTGTATCGATAGAGCTGATGTTCAGGATGTCATAACGATTCGAAGCTGGTGTTGATGTACTCTGAATTAAACTTCGCTGAAACTGTTGTCCCTGGCATAAATAACAAAATTAATGTTTCATCTCCCATCAAACTATGAAGATAGAGCACTGAGTGTGTATTATGTACAGGGTGTTTCAAAAATCACCGGTATATTTGAAACGGCAATAAAAACTAAACGAGCAGCGATAGAAATACACCGTTTGTTGCAATATGCTTGGGACAACAGTACATTTTCAGGCAGACAAACTTTCGAAATTACAGTAGTTACAATTTTCAACAACAGATGGCGCTGCGGTCTGGGAAACTCTATAATACGATATTTTCCACATATCCACCACGCGTAGCAATAATATGGCGTAGTCTCTGAATGAAATTACCCGAAACCTTTGACAACGTGTCTGGCGGAATGGCTTCACATGCAGATGAGATGTACTGCTTCAGCTGTTCAATTGTTTCTGGATTCTGGCGGTACACCTGGTCTTTCAAGTGTCCCCACAGAAAGAAGTCACAGGGGTTCATGTCTGGCGAATATGGAGGCCAATCCACGCCGCCTCCTGTATGTTTCGGATAGCCCAAAGCAATCACACGATCATCGAAATATTCATTCAGGAAATTAAAGACGTCGGCCGTGCGATGTGGCCGGGCACCATCTTGCATAAACCACGAGATGTTCGCAGTGTCGTCTAAGGCAGTTTGTACCGCCACAAATTCACGAAGAATGTCCTGATAGCGTGATGCAGTAATCGTTTCGGATCTGAAAAATGGGCCAATGATTCCTTTGGAAGACATGGCGGCCCAGACCAGTACTTTTTGAGGATTCAGGGACGATGGGACTGCAACATGGGGCTTTTCGGTTCCCCATATGCGCCAGTTCTGTTTATTGACGAAGCCGTCCAGGTAAAAATAAGCTTCGTCAGTAAACCAAATGCTGCCCACATGCATATCGCCGTCATCACTCCTGTGCACTATATCGTTAGCGAATGTCTCTCGTGCAGCAATGGTAGCGGCGCTGAGGGGTTGCCGCGTTTGAATTTTGTATGGATAGAGGTGTAAACTCTGGCGCATGAGACGATACGTGGACGTTGGCGTCATTTGGACCGCAGCTGCAACACGGCGAACGGAAACCCGAGGCCGCTGTTGGATCACGTGCTGCACTAGCTGCGCGTTGCCCTCTGTGGTTGCCGTACGCGGTCGCCCTACCTTTCCAGCACGTTCATCCGTCACGTTCCCAGTCCGTTGAAATTTTTCAAACAGATCCTTTATTGTATCGCTTTTCGGTCCTTTGGTTACATTAAACCTCCGTTGAAAACTTCGTCTTGTTGCAACAACACTGTGTTCTAGGCGGTGGAATTCCAACACCAGAAAAATCCTCTGTTCTAAGGAATAAAACATGTTGTCTACAGCACACGTGCACATTGTGAACAGCACACGCTTACAGCAGAAAGACGACGTACAGAATGGCGCACCCACAGACTGCGTTGTCTTCTATATCTTTCACATCACTTGCAGCGCCATCTGTTGTTGAAAATTGTAACTACTGTAATTTCGAAAGTTTGTCCGCCTGAAAATGTACTGTTGTCCCAAGCATATTGCAACAAACGGTGTATTTCTATCGCTGCTCGTTTAGTTTTTATTGCCGTTTCAAATATACCGGTCATTTTTGAAACACCCTGTATGTGTCATCAGCTGGTACTCACCTAATGTACCTGAATGTTTCTTTTAAAGATTACTGACTTCAGAAGAACGATGAGTTTATTCTTAGTTTGAAGCGAGACGGAAATTGCTCAGCGTTCAGCATGTAAACTGGTTCGACATGTTTACTGCCACGGCTAAAGAAAATAGCGGGCAGCAGCCTAAGTAACGAGGATTTACCCGGAAATTAAATCCGTGAATGGGCTGGCGTTCTCTACTTGCGTTCTTTCACACTTGCTTTACACAAGTCTGTAATAGTGATGTTCATTAAGTGAGATTGGACGTTGAAGGTGTTGATCACTGGCTCGCTAACACGGAGTGAGCCTAATTATCTGACGCTGCTATTGAATCTAATGTGGAGTAAAGCCTTGTTAAGGTTACTCGGTCGGGGCACAGTGAGCAGAGGGAACTACAAAACGGAAAACTTTGACTTTCCCACTTTTCACCTTCAGCGTTAACGTAAATCTCTCTGAAGTCTACAATACTGTTATTATCAAAGGAATAAGGAAAACGGTCGACACATCTCAGAAGTACAACATATTTAAAGTTTCCAATATAATTAGCGAACTTCAGCCAGAAAACGATGCGCTGCGAGAAAGTTCGAGTACGAAAGGAACGGACAATTATTACTAGAAATGGGTCAGTATTTGAATAGAGCACTCAATCTACACTAATTCTGGCGAATTTAGAAGTTCTTTAATACTGATATTTCACAATCGTTAATTTATTAGCACGAATTTCAAGTAGTTTTTTGCCTAACACAGACTCAAATGCCGTTCCGTACAGATACTTCGTTTATCCTTAGCTGCTGTGGTGATTTACGATATGTATCGACTTTCATTTTCCAGTTAAACGCCGGCCGGTGTGGCCGTGCGGTTTAGACGCTTCAGTCTGGAACCGCGTGACCGCTACGGTCGCAGGTTCGAATCCTGCCTCGGGCATGGATGTGTGTGATGTTCTTAGGTTAGTTAGGTTTAATTAGTTCTAAGTTCTAGGCGACTGATGACCCCAGAAGTTAAGTCGCATAGTGCTCAGAACCATTTGAACCATTTGAATCCAGTTAAATACTTCGCAAACAAGTTAAAATACTGATGTATCGTACATACATCTTCCTTTCTCCACGTACACTACGTTTTCAAAAATATCCGGACACCCCCGTAAATATACGTTTTTCATATTAGGTGCCTTGTGCTGCCAGTAGTCACTACATATCGTGAGATAGCAGAATGGGGCACTCCGCGGAACTCATGGACTTCGAACGTGGTCAGGTGATTGGGTGTGACTTGTCTCACACGTCCGTACACGAGATTTCCACAGTACTAAACATCCATAGGCCCACTGTTTCCGATGTGATAGTGCAGTGCAAACGTGAAGGGACACGTACAAGACAAAAGCGTACAGTCCGACTTTGTCTGTTGACTGAGAGAGACCGCCGACAGTCGAAAAGGGTCGAAGTATGTACGAGTAATATGCTGACATCTATCTAGAACATCACACAGGAATTCCAAACTGCATCAGGATCCACTGCAAGTACTACGACGGTTAGGCAGGAGGAAAGAAAACTTGGACTTCATGGTCGAGCTGCTGCTCATAAGCTACACATCACGCCGGTAAATGCCAAACGACGCCTCGCTTGGTGTAAGGAGCGTAAACATTGGACGATTGAACAGTGGAAAAACGTTTTGTGGAGTGACGAATCACGGTACACGGCGATCCGATGGCAGGGTGTGGGTTTGGCGAATGCCCAGTGAACGTCATCTGCCAGCTTGTTTAGTGCCAACAGTAAAATTCGAAGGCGGTGGTGTTATAGTGTGGTCGTGTTTTTCATGGAGGGGGTTTCCACCCCTTGTGTTGCGTGGCACTATCACAGCACAGGCCTACATTGATGTTTTAAGCACCTTCTTGTTTCCCACTGTTGAAGAGCAATTGGGGGACAGCGATTGCCTATTTCAACACGATCGAGCACCTGTTCATAATGCACACGACAATATCATCCCTGCAATGGACTGGCCTGCTCAGAGTCCTGACCCGAATCCTGTAGAACACCATTGGGATGTTTTGGAACGCCGACTTCGTACCAGGCCTCACAAACCGACATCGATACCTCTCCTAAGTGCAGCACTGCGTGAAGAATGGGCTGCCATTCCCCAAGAAACCTTACAGCACCTGATTGTACGTATGCATGTGAGAGTGGAAGCTGTCATCAAGGCTAAGAGTGAGCCAACATCATACTGAATTCCAGCATTACCGATGTAGGGAACCACGAACTTTTAAGTCATTTTCAGCCAGGTGTCCACATACTTTTGATCACATAGTGTCATACTACTAGACTGAAGAATTCATACGGCAATGTTACAGCTTCATAAGGTTTTTTGAGAATGTGAGAATTAAAACGAGAGTTCGGCAAGAAGATTTCTTGTCAGCAACACTATTCCCAACAGTTCTAGAGGAAAACTGCAGATCGCTGAAATGGAAAAATGAAGAATGAAAACATGTTAATAAAACAAATGTGAACTATCTTCGTTTTGCTGTGAACATTTTAATTTGTTTCTAAATGACGTCACGTCCGCCTTCAGTTGACATTGTTTTATTGCGCTATTGCTATTTCGGCTACTGTGCCGTTTTCAAGCGTTAAATTTGATGATATACAGGGTGTTACAAAAAGGTACGGCCAAACTTTCAGGAAACATTCATCACACACAAATAAAGAAAAGATGTTATGTGGACATGTGTCTGGAAACGCTTAATTTCCATGTTAGAGCTCATTTTAGTTTCGTCAGTACGTACTGTACTTCCTCGATTCACCGCCAGTTGGCCCAATTGAAGGAAGGTAATGTTGACTTCGGTGCTTGTGTTGACATGCGACTCATTGCTCTACAGTACTAGCATCAAGCACATCAGTACGTAGCATCAACAGGTTAACGTTCATCACGAACGTGGTTTTGCAGTCAGTGCAATATTTATAAATGCGGAGTTGGCAGATGCCCTTTGATGTATGGATTAGCATGGGGGAATAGCCGTGGCGCGGTACGTTTGTATCGAGGTAGATTTCCAGAACGAAGGTGTCCCGACAGGAAGACGTTCGAAGCAATTGATCGGCGTCTTAGGGAGCACGGAACATTCCAGCCTATGACTCGCGACTGGGGAAGACCTAGAACGACGAGGACACCTGCAATGGACGAGGCAATTCTTCGTGCAGTTGACGATAACTCTAATGTCAGCGTCAGACAAGTTGCTGCTGTACAAGGTAACGTTGACCACGTCACTGTATGGAGAGTGCTACGGGAGAACCAGTTGTTTCCGTACCGTGTACAGCATGTGCAGGCACTATCAGCAGCTGAGTGGCCTCCACGGGTACACTTCTGCGAATGGTTCATCCAACAATGTGTCAATCCTCATTTCAGTGCAAATGTTCTCTTTACGGATGAGGCTTCATTCCAACGAGTTCAAATTGTAAATTTTCATAATCAACTCTTGTGGGCTGACGAGAATCCACACGCAAGTGTGCAATCACGTCATCAACACAGATTTTCTGTGAACGTTTGGGCAAGCATTGTTGGTGATGTCTTGACTGGACCCGATGTTCTTCCACCTACGCTCAATGGAGCACGTTATCATGATTTCATACGGGATACTCTACCTGTGTTGCTAGAACATGTGCCTTTACTAGTACGACACAACATGTGATTCATGCACGATGGAGCTCCTGCACATTGCAGTCGAAGTGTTCGTACGCTTCTCAACAACAGATTCGGTGACCGATGGATTGGTAGAGGCGGACTAATTCCATGGCCTCCTCGCTCTCCTGACCTCTACCCTCATGACTTTCATTTATGGGGACATTTGAAAGCTCTTGTCTACGCAACCCCGGTACCAAATGTAGAGACTCTTCGTGCTCGTATTGTGCACGGTTGTGTTACAATACGCCATTCTCCAGGGCTGCATCAGCGCATCAGGGATTCCACGCGACGGAGGGTGGATGCATGTATCCTCGCTAACCGAGGACATTTTGAACATTTCCTGTAACAAAGTGTTTGAAGTCACGCTGGTGCGTTCTGTTGCTGTGTGTTTCCATACCATGAGTAATGTGATTTGAAGAGAAGTAATAAAATGAGCTCTAACATGGAAAGTAAGCGTTTCCGGACACATGTCCACATAACATATTTTCTTGCTTTGAGTTTGAGGAATGCTTCCTGAAAGTTTGGCTGTACCTTTTTGTAACATCCTGTATTATGGCACAGAAATAGGTTAAAAGAATGTTCTTGTGGGACTGCGCGACTCGTTATGTTCATGTAATTCTTATCAGTGACATGAGTGGATTTCTTATTTACATGCAGTTTAAATTCAATTACAACACTAAAATAATTACAGCTAAAAGCGAACATGAAAGTATATATTTTTTAAAATTTAAAACTCAAGCCCGCATTACAAGAAGTTAATTGTACTGTTTTCCAACAGTGATGATAAACCACAACAACTGGAAGAAGTTAACAGAGCATTGCACGCTTTGATATTCACATCCTTGCTCTTGTTTCACGATGTTATACGTAAACATTATGACTTGATTGTGCTCAGTACATCACGTGTGTTACTACTGTATTAATTATATGAAAGAACTGTTTCTATACAATAAAATAAATAATGTGCAAGCTGAAAAATAGTTTGAGGCTTTAGTGAGCACTTCTTGAGGTGTTGGCTGTTGGTTTTGGTCACGGCATACCTACTACATCTACATCTACATCCGTACTCGGCAAGCCACCTGACGGTGTGTAGCGGTGGATACTTTGAGTACCTCTATCGGTTCTCCCTGCCGCGGACTAACTGCAGTCAGCCAACGGCAATGGAAGGTAACTCTTTTGCACTGCTATTCACTCATACAGGTTAAACGTCAAAAAATTGTTAACAAACGTCGCCCGAAAATATCGAGACAGAAGCACATAAGGTCAGTAGTAAGGAAGGCGAATGGTCGACTATGGTCATTGGGCGAATTTTAGGGAAGTGTCGTTCTTTGTAAAGGTGACCGCATATAGAACACTAGTGCAACCCATGATTAACTGTTTGAGGTCGCATCAGCTCAGATTAAAGGAAGACACTGAATCAGTTCAGAAGCGTGCTGCTAGATTTGTTACCGGTGGATTCGATCATCACATGAATGTTACAAAGATCCTTCGTGAAATTAAATGGGAATCCATGGAGTGAAAATTTTACTTTTCGCGGAAAACTATCGAGAAAGTTTAGATACTGGCATTTGGAATTAAGTGCAGAACGTTTCTACTGCGTCAACTTACACTTCGTATAAGGACCACGAAGATAAGGAAAGAGAAACTATGGCTCGTACAGGCGCATATGGACAGTCCCTCTTCCCTCCTTTAATTTTCGAGTGGAACAGGAAAGAAATGGACTAGTAGTGGTACAGAATACTCTCCGGCATGCGACTTATGGTGGCTTGCGGAGTATGTACACAGTTGTAGATGTAAGCCAACAGGAAAGATGTCAAAGCTGTGTAGTGAAACCTCTGTAGAAGTTGAACTTCGCCTGAATGATAATAAATTTTTCAACATGTTCTTCTGTCAAGAGAGCAAACATGAGGGTTGCCCAGAAAGTAATGCACCGCATATTTTTTCTTCTGCAATTCTTTGTTGAACATAATGCAATTACACACACTAATGTGTGTTGTTTTATTTAGACACTCCGTTTTTCCACACAATCTCCATCTCGTTCTATGGCCTTCCTCCAGCGCGAAACGAGGGCGTGTATGCCTTGTCGGTACCAATCCTTGTCCTGGTGGTGGAGCCAGTGCTTCACTGTGTGAATCACCTCCTCATCATCCTCAAAGTGTCGTCCACCAAAGGTATCCTTTAATGAATGACAACATTAGCTCGCTACAACATGTCAGGTGTGACAGCCGTGAATGGTTTCCCCGACAGCTGCAAATCGTGGAGCTCCGCCGAATCGCCTTCTGATGACCTCATCCTCCGTGCCCTGCGACTCACTGTACCTCTGTCGACAGCAGATGCCCCATAGACTGCACAAGCGTTTGTGAATATTCCCCACTGTTTCTTTCTCTGCAGTGAGAATTTCAATGACGGGACGTTACTTTTAACGTACGTCATCTACAGACGCCATTTATAAACTGTCCTGCAGCTTCGCTATTGTGGGAAGTGACGGAAACTTGGCACGCTCACTCAGGATACTTCAAATAATACATACGTAACGTTTCCCATTTGTAGCGTAGTATTCGGCTGAGAAAAAAAAAATCGGTGCATTACTTTCTGAGCAACCCTCGTACAAGTGCTCCAATCTAGGCGATCGCGGAGAGAGCGTAGTCAGTTTCCATTTAAAACTAAAGGTATTGCGATGTCCCGGATGGAAGACTGTGGAGGCTCGTCCAGGCCAAATTGAATACGGTATGAATGCAACGTGTCGAACACCAGCGTTTAATTCTGTTGAGCTGTATCATGGCCCCTTTGGGCGATTGAAAGAGACTGCAGTCTGCTTGACTGTAAGCGCCATGCCGTTTTTCAACTATAGAAAAACAGTATCACTCATCGTTCCTCTTGGGTTCTTAAAGGCAGGTCAGCTTGATTTCTTTATTTCGCTTCTTTTTTGTGAAGAGAACAATGAATGTGTTCAGAAAAAGCAGACCCAAGATTTGAATTAGGGCGGTCAGCGCCCTTTCGTTGCCCCTCGCTGTTCACATCCTTGGAAGCGTGTTTCAATCTTACGAGCTTATTCGTAATTATTGAAATCTGAATTTTCTGGATTATCATTCCCTTTTTTTTTTTGTTCGTGTTTGCGCGTGTTTTGTATAGGATTAAATTGCATTTGTGGGGCCCATTTGCATTATCATGACTAATGTGTCCATGTCTCGCATTTTTAATGTGGTTGCCTTCATCCAGTAATTTCGCGAAGTTTAACTTCAAAAACCACAACTGCTGTCATATTTTCTTGTATGCCTTTGTGAAAGGAATGCTTCTATGTGCTGCTGCTTCACGAGCGATTTGCCTTTTTTGTCTATAGGCCTCCTTTTCCCCCGTAACCGCATTTATACAAGTAATATAAGATTTATACCGTCGAAAAACACGATATGTAACCTGTATTGTTTGTGTAGAAACTGTGAAACGTTTCAGTCGTTCTAGTAATGTAGAGAAATTTTATTGCCTTTGGTAACGATTAAATATATGTGTCAATTGTAGACACATAGTCTGTAAATGAGTCCGCGATCATGTTATGGCACTTAATTTGTAAAGGTCCGTCTTGATCACAAAAAAACATGTTTGGTGCCGATATAAACATAGAAAGCTACTGCTTATTTCACTGGAGAAGTTTTACTAAAGAATGTGCTGATAACTAATTCCTTAATGCAGAAAACAACACAATTATCCTTTCGAGGCTGGCGACCGATTCTAAATGCCGTGTGATCCATAAATGTGGAACCATCCTACTAAAGCAAAAACTGCTTGGTAAACGGAAATTTGTAGATAAACAGTATGAGATGGCAGAGGGGGGGACCTATGAGGTTATGTCACCAACATGAGAACCATTTTGGAAATCGCCATCTCTGGTGCAAATTGTAAGAGAAAGTTGTCATGTGGTGTATCAGACAGATACAGAATTACACGAGAAAAATAGTGGTGCCTTTTAATTGAGCATGGCTTAACTGTTTCTCAAGTTATAACTGATGTTTGTTCCTTACAAGTGACGTGAAAGCAGGTGGCATTATCACAATCCGAACGCGTTGAGTTCGTAATGGTATCAGGAGAAACGAGCACCTATTTTATCCAGAGGATTGCAACCAACATCATTCAGACAGACTATCCCACCAGAATGCTGTGGTGAAGCTTCCCAGAAAAGTCCGTGAAACTGGCTCTTTCGTAGACAGACCGAAAGCTGGATGATCTAAATAGGCTATGGATCAACCAATATCAACCGCTGTTCTAGCACCGTTCAGTAAGAGACCAGATTGCACTACTAACCGCATCTCGCAGGAAACTGGGATTAGCCGCACATCAGTAATGACAGTTTTGGCCTCACACTGATGGCACTGTCACAAAACGCAACTTTTGCGGCATCTCACCGAGGTCGATGCTAATAGTCGTGTTTAGTTTGCAGTTTGGGTGAAGTGGAAGCTGCACTAAAACCGAAAACTTGGCGAAGAACAGCCAGTTGAAGGGAATATTTCCCTACTGTTCGTATAAACGGCGACACATTGCATTAGTAGAGTGCCGGGAATACGTAGTGTTAACACAATGTTTAAACCGACAAGAAAAGTGCATAATATGTGAATACTGGTAAGGACCAACCAGAAACTTAAACATAAAATTATCTTCATTGACTCTTACTCTGTTCACGAGCTGTGGCTTCTCCATACTGCAACGTACTTAACCTGAGAGCTAAAATGCATGTGTTCATACATATCCGTGTACAAACAGCAATAGTTTATGGTAAAGAAACGAGTATACATGGGAATCGAGGACGGCAGGGAATTGTTACTATTGTGTAAAATAACTTAGATAACCGTCTCCTTTTTATGTGCGTATATTTGAAAAGTCACTAATATTAGTGTACACAACTGACAGACAAAACATAATTTGCAAGACGCATAATATTATCTGTGAATAGCTGAAAGCTCGCATTAATGGAATAAATAATTGCTCGATGACAACCACTTAGGGCATAGGCAGACTGATGAACTCTATATATTTATGCTGTAAACGAACAAGACAGAAATCATATTAAATACAAAGCGTGCTACACTGGACTCGCAATCGGGAGGACGACGGTTCAATCCCGCGTCCGGCCATCCTAATTTAGGTTTTCCATGATTTCCCTAAATCGCTCCGGGCAAATGCCGGGATGGTTCCTTTCAAAGGGCACGGCCGATTTCCTTCCCCGTCCTTCCCTAATCCGATGAGGCCGATGACCTCGCTGCCTGGTCTCCTTCCCCAAACAAACCAACCCCAACAAAGAGTGCACTGTAAGTTCCAATAGAAAACACAGAGCGTCACATGGATTTCCAGAAAGGTCTGTATACACATGGTAGATAGGTCCGGAGGCTCACATTCATCAGTACTACAAATCAGTGAAACTAAAAACGAATACAAATGTTGCGTTATACATTCTAGCGCGAAACAGTGTAGACCTAATTTCATAAAGGAGCGTCACATACTGACTGTCATATGCTCTTCCAAAACAAATGGAGCTACCATACCATTTCACACGTGGACTGAACAACGATAAACTTGGATTTAGACACATTTTTCGTCTGGTACTGAAATAGAAACAAATTGCAGCGATTACAAAAATATGAAACTGCACGTAATCGAACTACTCGTAGACAAGATATATGTCAGGGTCAAATTCCTCAGCAAAATCGTTAAGAGTCGTTACATATTCAATATACGTCACTTCCATGGCGTATCATAACGACATGGAATGCCACACTTTACATGTTATAAATTGTCGTTGTGTAACGCTGCACTCCTCTAACAGAGGAATTCGCACAAAAGAAAATAATATTTAGTTTTATGATAGAAGTAGCTATATAAATCTGTTACATTAAATACGCTGCAAGCTCCTAAATAATCTTCTTCTGTCGAATAGAAGGAGCTGCTAAGTATCTTTTTTTAATATTACTTAATACCATAGAGTGAGTGATCAAAGATTTCTCTTTCAAGAGTTGAACATCATTGTATCAGATAACAGAAAACTCCCTGTGGTACTAGATATTTTCACTCCATCATTTCCTCATTATAAAAGCAATATTGGTTTAATCATCGTCAAGAATTATTTTCCCTGTTGAAAAATATACAAAGATCTGATACTTGTTGAGGAGCAAATCGTGTGGGGAACGTGTTGTACCTTCAATTACCGAAGGAAAGAGGAAATAAATATATCAGTATTCTCATTTCTAAAAGACGAAAGCCTTCACTCTAAGTTGTGCGAGCATATCATCGTGCAGATCTCACACATGGAAATTGGGTGCGATAAATTTAAAGCACTTTTGCCACTAATCCATATAATATAGCTTGAAAGTAACCATCTTATTTTATATTTCAATAGTTGTTGTAGTACACAATTTTTTTCAAAGATTTATATCTGATGACTTTAAAAGTTTTTTTTCCGAGCAGCACAAATCACAGGAAAGCGTTTCAACTATTGTTGAAAATGACATTTGCTTATACGCACTGTTTTGAGACATGTAGTTGTGGAAAAGGTTAGAAAGAAACTATGACACAGTTGCTTCAATTACTGTGTGCAAACAGTCAGACCAATATAACACAGACTTCTGTTGTTTGTTAGATGCTAAAGAACTAAGCGTTACCCCTCTTACAGATTAAGTGGCTGTGATTATGTATTTAAAAAATGAAGGCAATTGGACTGCGAACTTAGTTTCCTGACTTAACTCGTATTAAAAGGAGAGAATAAACCAGTAACTGGATTCGAACTGAGGGTCCTCAGGCAATATGAATAGTATGTGGGAAAAATATATGAAAACCGCCGCCGGCCCAAATTGGTCAAAAAGTGTCAGAACAAATATTAATAACTTTCAAACTTCAGAAATGAAATCTAAGCTTTTGCCTTTCTTTACTCTCACAATACAGAAAAAAATGGAATCGGACGAGAACGTACTATCAGCATCAATCATTTTCTACCACTGTAATGTTGCCTGTCGCTAATAATGAATAAAGCTATAGCGCCCACTAGCCAATGAATTTGGTGAACGTAATACTCTTTAATAAAAATTAATTGATTCTTGACCAACACAGTATCTGACATTTGGCGACCTTAAAAACTGTTACTATACGCTATTACACATTTGAAAGCACTTTCTCTACACACAAGCACATAGAATACAAACACAACATTCTTTAATGAAAGTTAAATAATCGCTAGTCTACGCAGGGTCTAGAAATGAGGGCCACAAAACCACTATCGTAGTCAATGACACTTTTATAAGAAACTCGACACTCTTTAATGGAAGTTGATTAATTACTGTCCAACAAAGCGTCTTTATAATTCGTGGACCCTAAAACTGCCATGGCATCCAATGAAGTTTTTAAAACTTTTTTCATATCCAGTATTGTATGGCACAAAAAAATTCACTTTGTACAACCTATTTAAGAGAAAGCATGTCATTTTAAACCACATTTTATCGCAGTTGTTTAACTTTCAGAGCACATGTAGCCGTTGAAGAGTGCATCATCTCTCAGGTTGGAAAAATGATTTCAAATACTTTAGCAGTTAGTGTAATTAACTGTTCAAATACCTATTATCTCTTTTGTGATAACTCGGAAATGGTTAAGGAATTATGAACAGAACCATACTACAGGTAATGTGATGCATGTCAGTCGTGTATGCGTAATACGTAGTTTAGCTCTACACTTTTGTTAAACAAATGCAACGAAACCAGTGATTAAAAATTAGTACAGGTCTAATTTCAAAACTCTTTATATTGCCTAGAGATGACGTTCTGCGGCCTTGGCACTGTACAGTAACACGCAACGGGAGCTCTTCATGCAATTTGCGCTACAAAATCTGTTCTTGGCAACGTTAAAATAATTTAGAGTTTTCAACGACATGCCACGTTCCAATGTATAAACTCAGCTTCCATCTGAGGCTCATATGATACAAATTTAGTATCGTCTTCCACTCCACATTGATGCTTCTTCTATGCTTGGCCGCAAATTATTGACTGTCTTACTGCTGGCGGGCTCACTCACGCCCGTTCACCTTTTTCTTTCTTGCGCTTTCCTCTCCCTGGCAGTGAGGGACTTTTTTCACCTTTCCCTGTCGATTGCGATTCTAAGGTTCCGTATGCATGAACCAGTGAGGTTAAATAAAATGTTTCTCAGGCTCATCAGACAAAAGGAAATAAATATAATAATGGAAAAAATCTTCCAAAAACGAAGTTCTGTTGCGCAGATCGCTGTTGTTAAATATCCTGATTACTAGTTTCAGTAAAATTATATTGCCATCTTCAGATGTGTAAGTATTACAAGTATGCTATAAGGTTTGTAATTATCATATATAATTTCGAAGAAACATTAACTCAGTTTTATATACCATCGGAGATGTGAATTATAAAGGCTTCTACGTGTGGCACACTGCCATCTGGCCATTGAAAGCATGGAGTTAAACCATGAAACTAACAATATTATGTAAAAGAAAGCGCTAAAATGTTTATAGTGACTCCATCGACATAGACTAAAACAATGTTTTCCTTACAGAAAAGACACTCCAATGCAACATCACGTACACTAAAATAAATTCCATAACTGTATCAGAAAGGCAAAGAGGTGTCGAATACACCAGATACTCGTACACAACATCCACTGCTGTCAGATTTGTGTATGTAGATAACGGGCCCTGTACTGTCGTATATTTTCAAAAGAAGTAAATAATGCTAGAGTGCCACCAGGTGGCAGCAGTCTCGTATATAAAAACATTTAATGTGGGAAGAACGTTAAGCTATATGCAAAGTAAACCGATTTGTTTACATCAACAACAAGCTTACAAAATTAATGTTATATTATAGAGCATGCAGTAAGTTTCTCCGATCATACTGATCGAAAGATTTAGTGAAAATAAGTTACATTTTCGTTATGGTTGAAAAGATATGCCAGCAACAAGGGATAATACAATTTTAAGTTAAAATGCGGTGATAACAATACATAATATACACTTTTTATATGTATGTAAAATGTACATATATACTCGTATGCTGCTATCACCTTATTTTTTCTTCAAATTATATTATCTCTTAATGCTTGTACATCTTTTCAAACATAGCTAAAATGTATATTATTTTCACTAAATATTTTTCAATCAGTATGCTCTAGAAATGCCGGCCACGTTGGCCGAGCGGTTCTAGGCGCTACAGTCTGGAACCGCGCGACCGCTACGGTCGCAGGTTCGAATCCTGCCTCGGGCATGGATGTGTGTGATGTCCTTAGATTAGTTAGGTTTATGTAGTTCTAAGTTCTAGGGGACTGATGACCTCAGATATTAAGTCCCATAGTGCTCAGAGCCATTTGAACCATTTTGCTCTATAAATACTGAAATAATTCTGTAAGCTTGTTGTTGATGTGAACAAGTTGGTTTACTTTGTATATTGCTTAATGTTGTTCCTACATTACAAGTTATTATGTACGAGACTGCTGCCCCTCTGGTCGTACACTGCACTTTATGTACCTCTTTTGACAACTTTTGGGTAGTACGGAGCCGGTTATGAACAAACACACACCTGACAGCAGAGGATGTGCTCTGTATGATGTATTTGACACCTCTGTGGCTTCCTGATACAGTTGTAGCTTTTATTTTACCGTCTGTAGTGCTGCATGGGAGTGTCTTTTCTTTGAGGTAAAAATTATTTTTATCTATGGCGGTGGAGTCACCATAAACTGGCAATGCGCCACACGTAGGGGCTTTATAATTCACGTATCCGAAGATATGCAAAACTGAGTTAATGTATCTTCGAAATTATGTATAATAATTACAAAGCTTATAGCATACTTGTAATACTTATACATCTGATGATGGCAATATAATTTTACTGAAACTAGTAATCAGGATATTTAACAACAGCGATTGGGTATAATAATTACAAAACTTGTAACATATTTGTAATACTTACAGATCAGTAGATGACGAAATAACTTTGATGAAACTAGTAATCAGGGAATGTACCAACTGAGATCTGGGCATTTAAACTTCTTTTTTGGAAGCTGTTTTACATTTATGTAGAGATCGCTCTTCTTCTGACAATTCAAGTAACTACATATTTAATAATGTTGTTGTTGTGGTCTTCAGTCCTGAGACTGGTTTGATGCAGCTCTCCATGTTACTCTATCCTGTGCAAGCTTCTTAATCTCCCAGTACCTACTGCAACCTACATCCTTCTCAATTTGCTTAGTGTATTTATCTCTTGGTCTCCCTCTACGATTTTTACCCTCCACACTGCCCTCCAATACTAAATTGGTGATCCCTTGATGCCCCAACACATGTCCTACCAACCGATCCCTTCTTCTAGTCAAGTTGCACCACAAACTTCTCTTCTCCACAATCCTATTCAATACATCCTCATTAGTTATGTGATCTACCCATCTAATCTTCAGCATTCTTCTGTAGCACCACATTTCAAAAGCTTCTATTCTCTTCTTGTCCAAACTATTTATCGTCCATGTTTCACTTCCATACATGGCTACACTTCATACAAATACTTTCAGAAATGACTTCCTGACACTTAAATCTATACTCGATGTAAACAAATTTCTCTTCTTCAGAAACGCTTTCCTTGCCATTGCCAGTCTACATTTTATATCCTCTCTACTTCGACCATCATCAGTTATTTTACTCCCCAAATAGCAAAATTCCTTTACTACTTTAAGTGTCTCATTTCCTAATCTAATTCCCTCACTATATTCACTATAGTATATACACAAATATGGATACATACAAAATTCGTAATTCGTTGATATTTAGTACAAGACAGAGACGTGGTTTCATGCGTGGTACAAAGAAATGGTGTTTCAAACTCACTTCACAAGCATACCACACTTTTGGAAGTATTTTCGCTAATCATCGTGCTAATATAAACGATAAACGCCTTTAAACAATAGTAGACGTAAGTATATTTTCAAATATACGCATGTTTCCGTCTTGTGTCGTGTCTTTCCATCTCTAGTTTTTCCTTCTTATTGTTTGTTTCTTCTATGTTACATGATATAAAACTGGTCGTATCCCGGAAACATTATGCTTATACTCACCGGAATAAGCAGAAGGTTTTATCTGCCTCGATCCACATCTACATCTACATGGTTACTCTGCAATTCACACTAAAGTGCCTGGCAGAGGGTTCATCGAACCATTTTCATACTACTTCTCTACCATTCCACTCTCGTATGGCGCGTGGGAATAAGGGACACCTAAATCTCTCCCTTCGAGCTCTGATTTCTCTTTTTTATTATGATGATCATTTCTCCCTACGTAGGTGGTGTCAACAAAAATTTTCGCATTCGGAAGAGAAAGTTGCTTATTGAAATTTCGTATATAAATCTCGCCGCAAAGAAAACCGCCTTTGTTTCAGTGACTGCCACCCCAACTCGCGTATCATATCAGTAATACTTTCACCCCTATTGCGCGATAACACGAAACGGGCTGCCCTTCCTTGCACCCTTCGATGTCCTCCGTCAATCCCATCTGGTAAGGATCCCACACCGCGTACCAGTATTCCAGCAGAGGACGGACAAGTGTAATGTAGGCTGTCTCTTTAGTGGGTTTGTTGCATCTTCTAAGTGATCTGCCAACAAAGCGCCGTCTTTGTTTCGCCTTCGGCACAATATTATCTATGTGGTCTTTCCTATTTAACTTGCTCGTAATTGTAATTCCTAGATATTTAGTCGAATTGACAGGCCTTAGATTTGTGCGATTTATTTTATACCCAAATTTTATCGGATTTATTTTAGTACGCATGTGGATGACCTCGCAGTTTTCTTTGTTTAGTGCCATTTGCCACTTTTCGCACCATACAGAAACTCTCTGTAGATCATTTTTTAATTGGAATTGATCGTCTGATGATTTTACTAGACTGTAAACTACAGCATCATCTGCAAACAATCTAAGGGGACTGCTCAGATTATCACCTAGGTCATTTATGTAGATCAGGAACAACAGAGGGCCTATGACACTACCTTGCGGAACGCCAGATATCACTTCTGTTCTACTCGATGATTTACCGTCTATCACTACGAACTGTGACCTCTCTGAGAGGGAATCATGAATCTAGTCACACAACTGAGACGATACTGCACAGGCACGCAATTTGATTAATAGTCGCATGTGAGGAACGGTATCAAAAGCCCTCCTGAAATCCAGGAATATGGAATCGATCTGAGATCCCTTGTCGACAGCACTCATTACTTCATGGGAATAAAGAACGATATTTTCTGAATCCGTGTTGTTTATGTATCAATAAATCATTTTCTTCAGGGTGATTCATAATGTTCGAGTACAGTATATGATCGAAAATCCTACTGCAAATTGATTCTCCATGTTGTGGAAGAACGTCAGTACGCCTCACTATGAACGTCAGAGATTTGGGAGACAGGCATTTCGTATTTCGTTATCGGATGTCAGATGAAGGTAAGAGTGAATCCAATCATCACAGGGGTAAGTAGAAGATAGAACGCTTGCTAGCAATTCTGGGATTAGTTTTGAGAATATTAATTGTGGACGTATGGACAATACACAGTACAAGTATTTACTGAATAGAGAATCAGAGAGAGCTGCGGAAGCGTCCAGCTTTTACCATCTATTCTAATAATCGGAGACAAATGTGTCGAGCTGCAGTTCGTTCCGGCTCGGCCGGGCGGGGTAGCCGAGCGGTCGAGGACGCCTTGTCACGGTGCGCGCGGCTCCCCCCGTCGGCGGTTCGAGTCCTCCCTCGGGCATGGGTGTGTGTGCTGCCCTTAGCGTAAGTTAGATTAAATAGTGTGTAAGCTTAGGGACCGATGACCTCAGCAGTTTGGTCCCATAAGAACTTAGCAGAAATTTCCAAGGTTTTCCGTTCCGGCTACCGTAAAAGTAACACATAATTCATTCTTTACAGCACAAAGTCCTACAGTACATTGCACAGAAACTCAGCCAGCACACACTCAGTATACATTAACGCCTCGCCGCTTCCATCCATGATAATACTGGTTGCAGCTGCCCGTTACGTGTTCGCGTTAGCTCTGGTTCGACAAATCGATTCTTATCTGTCACTAGCAAACACTACTGTTAGTCAACTGATTGTGGCTGAACTGTGAATCGAAAGACATTCTTATGCATTCTGCAAGATATACATTAATATATGACCAGACATATACAGGGTGTCCCAGATGGAATGATTAATCTTCAGGATATGTCAGGAACAATATTTCGAAGCAAAAAAGTCTAGTAATCATCGGCTCTAAAATGAATACCTTAAGAGCTATGAACACTTATTCATTTTAGATACTGTGAAAAAAACCTCTTCGTGTGCGAGCTCTTCGCTTTTCATATTTTGGCAGGAGGTAGTATGGACCAAAACAAGAAAAAGTTATCAGGCAAACATGGGCTCTAAAATGCGTACATTAAGAGCTCTGAGCACTTGTTCAGAAGAAGACTGTGTTTCACAGTAGCGAAGATGAACAAGTGCTTATAGCTGTTAAGTTATGCACCTTACAGCCCATGATTACCGGACTTTTATTCTTGATTTGATCCCTACTACCGCCTCTCAAAGAATGGAAAGCGAAGAGCTTAGAGTAGAAGAGATTTGTTTTACAGTATCGAAGATGAACTGCTCAAAATTTTTGATGTTATGGTCTACAGTCCGAAGACTGGTTTGATGCAGATCTCATGCTACTCTACCCTGTGCAAGCCTCTTCATCCCCGAATAACTACGGAAACCTACATCCGATTGAACCTGCATACTGTATTCATCTCTTGATCTCCCTCTAAAATTTTACCCCTCCCCCATCCACACTTACTCTCAGTATGCGTCCTATCAGTCGATCCCGTCTTTTAGTCGAGATGTGCCACAAATTTGTTTTCTCCCCAGATCTGTTCAGTACCTTCTCGTTGGTTACATGATCTGCCGTCTAATCTTCAGCATTCTTCTGTAGTAGCACATCTGAAAACCTTCTGTTCTCTTCTTGTCTGAAGTGTCACTAAACGTTTTTGCTGCGAATGATCGTTCCTGTCGTATTCTTGAATATTACCATTCTTGCTGGGATACTCTGTATATGACAAAGTTGGATTTCTGCCAGTAGGTCAAGCTCACGTTCTACATCTACATCTGCATCTACATGGATACTCTGCAAATCACATTTAAGTGCCTGGCAGAGGGTTCATCGAACCACCTTCACAATTCTCTATTATTCCAATCTCGTATAACGCGCGGAAAGAATGAACACCTATATCCGTCCGTACGAGCTCTGATTTCCCTTATTTTATAGTGGTGATCGTTCCCCCCTATGTAGGTCTGTTTCAACAAAATATTTTCGCATTCAGAGGAGAAAGTTGGTGATTGGAATTTCGTGAGAAGATTCCGACGCAACGTAAAACGCCTTTCTTTTAATGATGTCCAGCCCAAATCCTGTATCATTTCTGTGACACTCTCTCCCATATTTCGCGATCATAAAAAACGTGCTGCCCTTCTTTGAACTTTTTCGATGTACTCCGACAGTCCTATCTGGTAAGGATCCCACACCGCGCAGCAGTATTCTAAAAGAGGACGGACAAGGGTAGTGTAGGCAGTCTCCTTAGTAGGTCTGTTACATTTTCTAAGTGTCCTTCCAATAAAACACAGTCTTTGGTTAGACTTCCCCACAACATTTTCTGTGTGTTCCTTTCAATTTAAGTTGTTCGTAATTGTAATACCTAGGTATTTAATGGAATTTACGGCTTTTAGATTAGACTGATTTATCGTGTAACCGAAGTTTAACGAGTTCCTTTTAGCACTCATGTGGATGACCTCACACTTTTCGTTATTTAGGGTCAACTGCCACTTTTTGCACCATTCAGGTATCTTTTCTAAATCGTTTTGCAGTTTGTTTTGATCTTCTGATGACTTTATTAGTCGATAAACGACAGCGTCATCTGCAAACAACCGAAGACGACTGCTCATATTGTCTCCCAAATCGTTGATATAGATAAGGAACAGCGAAGGGCCCATAACACTACCTTGGGGAACGCCAGAAATCAGTTCTGTTTTACTCGATGACTTTCCGTCAATTAGTACGAACTGTGACCTCTCTGACAGGAAATCACAAATCAAGCCGCTTGTGTTTTTTTTTTTTTTCTTTATTGAACTTCGATTCCCCCCGAAGGGGGCGGGCTGGCAGCAGCTTAGTACGCCGCTCTTCAGCCTACAGGCTTTGTTAAAAATATGAAGAGAATAAATAATAAAAACAGGCGATAAAATCGGAGAATTAAATAGTAACATGGCGAAAAAATTGTGGAACTTAAAACATAGAACAAAGGGATGATTATGCCAATAAAATACATACGAAGCAGACAGGTAAACAATAGACAAACAACTAAAAAACACGGCGACAGTCTGGTTTCTGTTCGCAAAAGCCATAAAATTCACACCTAGCGACACAATGGTTTCTGTTCGCAACACGAGAAAGACGAACAACACTGTACAGTCGCTGGAACACTGCACTAAAAAGTTAGCAAATGTGACATACCACAGCCGAGAGCAGGTGGGGGGAAGCTGGACAGATGATGGGAAAATAAAAAAGGGGGGGGGGGGGGGGGGAATGAGGACCCATAAGAGGGGTGGGGGGTGCCGGGCAGCCGCGACATGGAGTGGGGAAGGCAGAGGAGGGGAATACAAAAGGACTCGGGGGGGGGGGGGGAGAAGGGAGGTAGGGAGAGTTTGGTGGTGAGAAATCAGGATGGAAGGGGGGGGAAGAGGGAGACCAGGGAAAGGACAGAGGAAAGGAGGGGGGGTGAAGATCACAGTTGATAGGAGGGATAGGTGGAGGGAAAGAGGGCATCATCCGGGACGGGGAGTTGATGGAAGCCACCTTGGGAAAGGAGATGAAGGGTGTAGAGATGGAGGGTAGGGGGGACACAACAGTGAAGGCATGGCAGGGGGCGGGAACAGGAGAGGAGAGGAGCAACCAGGGGGTGAGGGGGATCAAGGCGGTGGGACGTGTAGAGTATGCGGATATGTTCGAGGAACAGGAGCAGATGGGGGAAAGGAATGAGGTCATAGAGGATCCGCGTGGGGGACGGGAGGCGTATACGGAATGTGAGGCAGAGTGCGTGACGCTCAAGGATCTGGAGGGACTGGCATAACAGAGTATGGGACGGATTAACGATTTGTAGGCGTGGAGGATGGTAGAGGGGTGCAACCCCCATGTCCGGTCAGAGAGTAGTTTGAGGAGTCGGAGGCAGTTGTGGGCTTTGGATTGGATGGAGCGGAGATGAGGGATCCATGTGAGGTGACGGTCAATGGTGAGGCCAAGGTAGGTGAGGGTGGGCGTGAGGCGGACAGGACGGGCGCAGACGGTAAGGGAGAAATCGAGGAGCCGGAAGGAGCGAGTGGTACGACCTACGGTGATTGCCTGGGTCTTGGAAGGATTGATTTTCAGGAGCAGCCGCTTGTGTGGTACATGAAACAAATTTCAAGTAATCGCTTTGAAATTTACAGCCAGAGAGTTTTTATATTTTATATGCCTTTCTTTTTCTCTACAACTTTGAACTGAACGGTTTATGTCGTTTCAGACATTTGCAGTTGGGCTGGGTGTTCCGTGTTGCAGGCCGGCGTGCCACAGCTCGCTGTTCCATACGTGGGAGACGCTGCTGCAGGAGGTGGAGGTGGACTCGCAGGCGCACGCCGACATCGCGTCCATCCTTGGCCGGCAGGTGGCGCGGCCCCTGCTCGAGCGCACCTTCCACCGCAAGATCCAGTCGCGCAAGGTCTTCACGCATCGCGAGAGCTTCGAGGTCATCCTGGCCAAGGCAGAGGACAAGTTAGCCAAGGTTTGTGCCAGCCTCTCACTGCAACGTCGAAAGACAACCACAGTTTCGCGTGGAATTTTCGTGCCACAAGGTGCTCGTACGTATCTCCAGGCCCTTTTGGGGAGCTACCCTAAGTTGATGAACCTGGTTTTCCCATGACGGCAGTGCAAGTTCTCTGGACATTGGTAAGAAGGAAGGGAAAGAAAGTTGTAACGTCCCATTGACGACGAAGTCATCGCAGTCGGCACATAAGCTCGTATTGGGGAAATACAGCTGCATGTCACTTTAAGGGGGGTAGGACGTCAAACGGGCCGACTTGGAGCACGAAAGGCACCACAGGACTTTTAATTTCCATTGTCTATACGTTTACAAATAAATTCATAAAACTTTGTCAGCATGACCAGGAAGGATTCAGAATTCACACTCATAGCAGTGGAAGTTCGAAAACATAACGAAATAATTTTCTTTACATGTGAAATTTCATCATTTTTTTCACTTACTAATGGCAGCATTTGTTGCTATAGGTACACTTTTCTTCATGAGTAAGAGAGATTTTTCGATGAATTTAGCACAGCATACAAACCATACTTAAAGGTGAATGAAACTCTAGAATTTTCCACATCTGTTAAAAACTGTGGTAAAAATTGAGGTAATTAACTATAAAATTTGTGTTTTTTTTCTAAACATGAAGTTTAAAATATAACAGCTCATTCGTTTTTTCATAAATTAAATAAATTCTAGAGTTTCATACACCTGTAAGTATGGTATGTATGCTGTGCAAAATTCATCTAAGAATCTCTTTAACTTATGAAGAAAAGTTTACCTATAGCAACAAACGCTGCCATAAGTAAGTGAAAAAAATGATGAAATTTCACATGTAAAAAAAATTATTTTGTTATGTTTTCGAACTTCCACTGAAATGAGTGTAAATCCTGAATCCTTCCTGGTGATGCTGACAAAGTTTTATGACTTTATTTGTAAAAGTATAGACACTGGAAATGAAAATGTCCTGTGCTGCCTCTCCTGTTCCAAGTCGGCCAGTTTTGACGTCCTACCCCCCTTAAAAGAAACCCTCTCTTCATTTGCCATAAGCTGATTTACGGAAATCGTGGGAAACCAATATATAGATAGCCAGATGGGGATTTGATCCTCTATCTTCTCGGATGCGAATCCAGTGACTTACTTCTGCGCTACCCCTTTCGTTTCTGACATAAGAAACGCTTTAAAACACCACCAGTCATCAGAATGAGATTTTCACTCTGCAGCGGAGTGTGCGCTGATATGAAACTTCCTGGAAGATTAAAACTGTATTTGCAGAAGAGCTTCTGTAAAGTTTAGAAGGTAGGAGACGAGGTACTGGCAGAAGTAAAAGCTGTGAGGAGGGGGCGTGAGTCGTGCTTGGGTAGCTCAGTGGTATAAAAAAAAAAGTGGTTAGCGTTCAAACCTCATAATCGCTGGCTCGCTGGATCGAGTCCCGCTCGTCATTTACTGCCGGCACGGTAGCTCAGCGTGTTCGGTCAGAGGGTTACGTGCCCTCTGTAATAAAAAAACTGAGTTAATCGATCAATAACGAACTTGAACGGTTGTCTTACGACGTCCGCCCCGACCGGATGCAACGAATAAAAGCGAACAAAATGAAATTAAAGAAAAAAGTGGTAGAGCACTTGCCCGTGAAAGGTAAAGGTCCCGGGTTCGAGTCTCCGTCCGGCACACAGTTTTAATCTGCTTCCATTCGACTCTCCGCGCTTTCCATAAATCAGCTGTCAATCTGTTGCAAACAGTTTGCGGCAGATGAAAACTGCTTTGTTGCTCATACCCTAAATTTTGCATAACAGTTGATTCTGAGGCGCCGCGCGGTATTAGCCGAGCGGTATAAGGCGCTGCAGTCATGAACTGTGCGGCTGGCCCCGGCGGAGGTTCGAGTCCACCCTCGGGCATGGGTGTGTGTGTTTGTCCTTAGGATAATTTAGGTTAAGTAGTGTGTAAGCTTAGGGACTGATGACCTTAGCAGTTAAGTCCCATAAGGTTTCACACACATTTGAACATTTTTTTTTTATTTTGAGGCAACAGAACGAACAGTTTCGGACAATACACAAAATTCCTTTTCATATTGATCGTTTTACTTATATTCACTTTATCAGCTTTCTTTGCGTGGTTAAAGTTTTCATGTTTGGTTTCTTTTTTACAAATTATCACCCGCGTTACTCGTACGTATTGGAAGTCAGAACCACTTCTTATTCGCACTGATATAATGGGTTTTTGTGGAGATAAATTCCCTCAGGTAAACCTTCTAAGCTCGATGTGAGAACGGTGCTCATCTTATTTTGACAGTTTTTAGAAAACCTTTTGAAGCAATTAGTGTATTGCAATCGAAGCAGGAGGTCAAAATACCTCGCTTCTGAACAGTTGTTTCACTTAAAAGACGACGTTTTCATTACTATAAATAGGGTGTTTCTAAAATGAATGTAAAGATGGAAGTGCTGGTAGAGTGGGTCATAACAAGCAACTTTCACGTAGCAACCCAAGTCCGCATCCGTTAGGGTTCGGCGCTGGATGTCATTTAATAGCGTCACGGGCCGCCGGGATTGTAGGCATACAGACCGCCATCCGAGTCGAAATGGTAGCAGGTATTCTGGGCGGGATAACACCAAGGAGTTTCTTCCTCCGTTTGCTGGGACGCCAAAGCGTTGCGTTTGACAGTGCAAGTGCTTCTTTGATACGTTGTCGCACAGAGAGCGGCACCTGTGCACGTTGCAGAATCTAGTTCAGCCTGCATCAGTGTGTCAAACTGGGACACTCGTGTTTGGTACTGTGCGGAGCGGACTGTAAATGTCGCGTTTTTATTGGTTCAAATGGCTCTGAGCACTATGGGACTTAACTTCTGAGGTCATCAGTCCCCTAAAACTTAGAACTACTTAAACCTAACTAACCTAAGGACTTCACACACATCCATGCCTGAGGCAGGATTCGAACCTGCGAGCGTAGCGGTCGCGCGGTTCCAGACTGTAGCGCCTAGAACCGCTCGGCCACCTCGGCCGGCCGTTTTTATTGAGAGGAAAGGTCAGACATGCACTGTGCTTCTAGGCGGTGGATGGAAATGCTCTCACTGCTGCCGGCCGTGGTGGCCGATCGGTTCTAGGCGCTACAGTCTGGAACCGCGCGACCGCTACGGTCGCAGGTTCGAATCCTGCCTCAGGCATGGATGTGTGTGATGTCCTTACATTAATTAGGTTTAAGTAGTTCTAAGATCTAGGGGACTGATGACCTCAGAAGTTAAGTCCCATAGTGCTCAGAGCCATTTGAACCATTTTTTGCTCTCACTGCTCAACGGCAGACGTTCAGCTGCTCCTGAATTGTCGAGTGCCAGATCCACACACGTTCACAGCCGTCCACACCCACTTAGAGAGACAGGTGAACCTGATGTGAGTCGTCCACTGGCAAGGTACAGCAGTGGTGCTTGTGCGTTTAAGGCCTGCCTCGAAACCCGTTGCATTTATTTTGTGGTACGGGAGCGAAGGCTGTGCGGACGCGGTCGTCAACGCACAGATTGTACACCAGAGTTTGAGAAAGAGACGTTAGCACTGCTGCAAAACATGCCCTCGA
Organism: Schistocerca nitens; assembly: GCF_023898315.1. Lineage (NCBI taxonomy): Eukaryota > Metazoa > Arthropoda > Insecta > Orthoptera > Acrididae > Schistocerca > Schistocerca nitens. Next base: position 924,665,152 of record NC_064616.1, read on the forward strand.
CTAGCACTCGGACTATTGCTCGAGAAATGGGTGTAAGCTAAAAATGGTTCAAATGGCTCTGAGCACTATGGGACTTAACATCTATGGTCATCAGTCCCCTAGAACTTAGAACTACTTAAACCTAACTAACCTAAGGACAGCACACAACACCCAGCCATCACGAGGCAGAGAAAATCCCTGACCCCGCCGGGAATCGAACCCGGGTGTAAGCCATTATACGGTCTGGCGTATGAGGAATGGAGAAGATCTGCACCCTTACCGCCTTCAGAACGTTCAAGCCCTTAACCAAAAAGATTTTCAGCATAGCACTGACTTTGCCAGTGGTTTTTGCAGAAGTGTGCGATTCACCCTGAAGTCCCACACTTTGTATTTTTTTATGGATGAGGCATCCTTTACAAGGGAAGCTGTGTTCAACAGACACAATCAACAAGTGCGGGCACGGGAAAATCCGCACGCCACTTTTGTTCATGATCACCAAGAGCGCATCACAGTCAACGTTTGGGCTGGTCTGATATGCGATCTGATTGGTCCATACATGCTGACTGAACGAAAACAGATACTTAATCCTCTTTAGATATACACTGACGGGGTTATTGAAACATGTCCTTCTCTACGTGCAACAGATCACGTGGTACCACCATGTGGGTGCATCTGCTCACTTCGATCATGTGGTCGAAATTATTTGGATGAGACCTCTGGTGATAAATGGCTAGGGCGCGGTGGACCGTTGGCACGGCCTGAACGTTCCTCCTAACTGACACCACTTGATTTTTTTCGTCTGGGGACATCTGAAATCTGTTTACGAAGCATGTTTACGAAGAATGAATAGCGTGAAAAATGGTAGCCTCTGATGTAATGCCCACATTGCCACTGGTGTTTATAAGGGAGCGACAATCTCTCACGCGTCATTGAACGGCGTAATTTAGAACTGTTTTTTAAATATTTTCGAATAAAGGCCATGAAACGTCAACCCCACGTATCTTTTACTTTGGTGTCACAAATAAATTGAAAACTTTGCCTGGCACAGCTGCGACCGTATCGACTCGAATGCGGTTTGTATGCCTGTCTTCCCCGTGGCGCAAAAGCACTCCGTCTTCAGGCTACAATTGGCCCATCGGGACCATTCGACCCCCGTGTCATCCTCAGCTGAGAGAGCGGATAGGAGGGGCGCGTGGTCAGCACACCGCTCTCCCGGTCGTTAGGATGGTTTTCTTTCACCGGAGCCGCTACTGTTCGGTCTAGTAGCTCCTCAACTGGCATCACGAGGCTGAGTGCACCCGGAAAAATGGCAACAACGCAACTTGCCAATGGTCACCCATCCACGTGCCGGCCACTCCCGACAGCGCTTACCTTCAGTAGTCAGACGGGAAACGATGTATCTTCTGCGGCAAGGCCGTTGTCCCTCACGTCGCCCGCGACGCCATTAAATGAAACCTAGCGCCGAATGCTAAGGGATGCGGACATGGGTTACTGTGTGAAAGTTGCTTGCGAGGATCCACTCTCCCACGCCTTTCATTATTAAATTCATTTTAGAAACACCCTGTATTTGTTAAAACATCGGTAAACATATACCAGTAACTTTCGTATTGTTCAAATAACTTACGGGGATGCAGCGGGTGACGTCGTCGCCAACTACTGACATTTCGAATGGAGGACACTCTGACATTTTCAAAACAAAACTGCAATAAGTAAGCGCTGTGCAGGGGAATTTAAAACCTCGGTTCTCAGAGAAACACCGAAAAGAACACTCACAGACATTGTAAACACTAGCGTCATCACAAACCAAAGATGAGCTTCAGAAGTTATCGATAGTGAAATTAATATCAACGGGTGAGATAGCATAAACTTTGTTCCCCTGCTTTTGAGAAGGCAGTGCGCAGAATTCCATGCAGAATTTAAACAAAAACCACCATTTCTATTTGTAAGATTCGTTGCTAATTTAATCCCGTCGTATTACATAGAATGACGGGTGCCAAGACAATGTTCTGCAATGGCGGATTTGCTCTAATGTTACAAGCATGTGTGTCGCTTATGCGCAGTACTTGCCAATATATGACATGCCACAACTGCAAAGAATACGGTAGACACCCACCTTACGCAAACCTAGATCATCCTTAACGAAACCTAAAAGGACCCTGATCTTAGATGATGGTGAAAAAACGCACTTCACATCATATTTCCGAAAAATACAACCAGTCCTGTTCGAAATGCTTCCTGCGAAAGACAGAAAGGCCGTAGACTTTGGTACTATCTCGGTATTATCATCACTCAGATGGTGCACAGTTGTTCGATAGCGTAAGGTACGCGTAATCTTTCTTTCACTGTAACCATTCTGACGAAAGTTGACTTCGAGATGGGCTAACTCAGCCGAAAAACTCTCATGGTCCGAGATGACGTAGGCCCTGTGAACAATGACACGAATTACATCTTCACGCTGAGTCAGGTGGTGACCACTACCAGCCTGCAGATACAAGTCAGTGTGAGTAGGCTTCCTGTAAACGAAATACCCCAACGCACCATCCATCTTCCTCCTGACCAGCACATCAAGAAAGGGAAGCCAGCCATCCTTTTCTACCTCCATCGTTAAACCAATATTCGGCTCAGTATCTTGGTTTGCGTAAAGCGTATGTCTGCCGTAATCCTTGCAATTGTGGCATGTCATATATTGGTCGGTCTCAGGACTGTGGAGGACTGGTGTACTGATCACAAGCGGCACACACGCTTACAACAGTCGAGCAAATCCGCCATTGCAGAATACTGTCTTGGCACAGGTCATCCTATGGAATACAACAGCTCGGTGATCTGGCATGCACTTCAAGCTATTGGAATAGTGTTATTAAGGAGTCTGTTGAAATCAAATTAGCAAGGAATCTAATAAAAAGGGATGGCGTTTGATGTATATCGTGATGAAATTTTGTTAGATTTTTATTCTGGCGTTTTTCTAGTGGTTTTTGTTTCTGTATATTTTTAGTCTTTTCCATCCCTTTCAACTCGATGCGGTAAAAACTTTATAATCACAATTCGCACGTGTCCAGAAACAGCAATTTGTGAGGGATTTCAACTTCACTTGGATAGACCGAACTACGAGGACGTGCTGAAAAGTAATGCCTCCGAGTTTTTTATCCTGTTATCAATATCGTTTGAAGTATTACATGTCATGTATATTACTCGGTCAGATTTCGCACTTTCCTGACGGAAGTAGCAAGCCTCCGCCCGAACAGGACTCCCAATTGTTGCATGAACTCAGTATAGAACGTAATTATGTCGGTGCGTGAGAAACAGCGTGTTGTAATCGAGTTTCTAACCGTCGTAAACGGGCCTCCAATTGATGTCCCTATAATAATGATATCTGTTTTGAGCGTGAGGGTGCTGGGCTCTTTGACAATCTTGTAACAGATGATGGAAGCTGGGTTCATCATTGTAACCTAGAGAGCAAGAGAGCATCACTGGAGCTCCGGCACAAAGGATCATCTACGTCTAAAAAATACAAGACCACACCATCAGTAGGCGAAGTCATGCTCACTGTGTTCTAGGATGTTCAAGGTGTTGTACAGTTGGGATTCATGCCTAAAGAGACCACCATAAACCCTGCGAGGTACTGCGAGACCCAAGAAAACTGAAAGTAGGAATTCGAAAAGTTCGTCCAGACATGGATCACCTTCTCCTTCAACATGATAATTGTTGTGGCGTAACAAGCTAGCTACGCCACACTGAAGTAGCCGAAAGGGCACGCGTCAACTCACGCCGTCTTGCGTGAGGTCTGAAACAGGATACTTATGAATGCTATAAAGAAAAGAACGGAGCTTAGGTTTACTTAACTTTAATTTCCTTGTGGTACATATCTCTTGATAATACAAGTGAGACTCTCTCCAGATATGGTTAATGGCGCCTTGCTAGGTCGTAGCCATGGACTTAGCTGAAGGCTATTCTAACTGTCTCTCGGCAATTGAGAGAAAGGCTTCGTACGTGTAGTCGCTAGCAATGTCGTCCGTACAACTGGGGCGAGTGCTAGTCAGTCTCTCGAGACCTGCCGTGTGGTGGCGCTCGATCTGCGATCCTGATAGTGGCGACACGCGGGTCCGACATGTACTAATGGACCGCGGCCGATTTAAGCTACCACCTAGCAAGTGTGGTGTCTGGCGGTGACACCACAATAATGCCAGACCATACACGAGCGCTGTGACATTTGCAAAACAATCCGACGCCTTGGGTTCACTGTCGTCGATCATCTTCCATACAGTCGCGTCTTGGTCACATCTGATTTTTATCTGTTTCCAAAACTCAAAGAACATCTTCGAGGACTTCACTTTGATAGTGAAGTGATGCAAGCAGAGGTGAGGCTGTGGTTCCGTCAACAAAGTCAAACATTCAACAATGAAGGTGTCATCAGGCTTGTCTCTCGTTGGGAGAAGTGTGTTCGCCGCCAGGGTGACTATGTTGAGAAATAAAAATGTAGACATGAGGAATAAAGATGTAGAATGTTGATAAAGTCTTATTTAGTTAAAAATCTTTAAGAATTGGCACATAAAATTTCAGAGGCATTACTTTTCAGAACACGCCCTTAGAACAAGAGAAAAAAAGATTAAATATTATGGATGACTCTGTGGGGTATTGTAGGTTATGTTTGGAAGTGTAGGTATATGTCGGGACATAATTAATGGTTGGGAAGTGGGAGATGATTAAGGTCCCATCAGGAGAGAACAGACAAGGCATAAAGGAGTATGGAAGAGCAGTGTGCCATGCTAAATTCATGTCATTTTGAATGTTTTTGATTGCTTTAAACATAAGTGTTTTTTTTCTTTTTTTGTGATTTTAATACCCATATAAAAACAGGTAGGCTGGCAGCAGCTCAATACGCCGCTCTTCAGCCCAAGATATTACAATGGTAAAACAGAGAAGACACATGAGTTGGAACAAAAAGGCGGGGAAAAAACAGTAGACACATGAACATAAAAACATGAAGCCGTTCACACTCGATGACAATCCACAATACAAACTGTTGACATGACTCACAAGCACTGATGACTTTGATGGTACACGTGAACGATGGAGCGTGACGGTGAACACTGAACACTAAACACGACGGCACACATGAGACACTAACGGCGATGATCTCCGGCGCGCGAATGTCCACGTAGTGTGTGCGAGTCCGGGGACCTGCCAAGAGGTGAAGAAGGGTGATGGGGGGGGGGGGAGAGGGGAGAAACAAAGATGCCAATGGCTGAGGAGATTTGAGGAGGAGTAGAGAAACAGGGGAGGGGAAGCCCGGGGGAGGAGTGGGGCGAAATGGAGGAGGGAGGGAAGGAGGAGAGAAGGGAGGGAGGGTGCCCAAAGCAACAAACACAGGAAGAGGGAGGGAGGATCAAAGTTGATAGGAGGGGTAGATGGAGGGGAGGAGGACATCATCAGGGAGGGGGAGCTGGCGGAAGCCACCTTGGGAAAGGGTAAGGAGGGTGGAGAGATGGAGACCGGGTGGGACGTGGGAATACAGGCGCAGCAGCGGGCGGGGGTGGGAGAGGATGGGGGAGACAAGCGGGTGAGGAGGATCGAGTTTTCAGGAGGTGTACACGATCCATATCCGTTCAAGGAAAAGGAGGATGTGGGGGAACGGAATGAGGTCGTACAGGATCCGCATGGGGGAGGGGAGACGGATGCAATAGGCGAGGTGGAGAGCATGGCGTTCAAGGATCTGAAGGGATTTGTAAAAGGTAGGGGGGGGGCGGAGATCCAGGCAGGATGGGCGTATAGAGGATAGGGCGAATGAGTGATTTATAGGTGTGGAGGATGGTGGAGGGGTCCAGACCCCACGAACGGCTGGAAAGGAGCTTGAGGAGACGGAGTCGGGAGCGTGCCTTGGCTTGGATTGTCCGGAGATGGGGAGTCCAGGAGAGGGTGACGCCATGGTACTTAAGGGTGGGGGAACGTAAGTGGACGCAACCTAAAATATGAAAAGCATAGAGCATGCATCGGATACGAGAACGACAGTACGTAGGCCTACATGAAGTAATTTCCTTTAATACTGAACATACGTACTGTTGTTATCGAAACATCTACATATCACACGCCTGTTATACCTGTTATACTTTAGTACCAGGATTGCCCAGATGTAATGCACAGCATTTTCTTTTTTCCTCAGCCGGAAACAATGCTACGAATATGAAACGTTACGTATGTATTATTTGAAGTATTCTGAGTCAGCGCGCCAAGTTTCTGTCACTTCCGACAGATAGCGTACCTGCAGGACAGTTTCAAAATGGCGTCTGTAGGTGATGTACGTTGCAAGCAAAGTGCTGTCATTGAATTTCTCACTGTGGAGAAAGAAATTGTGTGGAATATTCACAAACGCATGTGCAAAGGTCTTATGGAGCATCTGCTGTCGGCAGAAGTACAGTTAGTCGCTGGGCACGGAGGGCGAGGTCATCAGAAGACGGTTCGGCAGATCACGATTTGCAGCGGTCGCGGACACCATTCACGGTTGTCACACGTGACATGTTGCAGCGAGCTGATGCCATTCGCGAGGATAGACACATTACGACTCGGCAGTTGGTGCTGCATCTGCCAATCAGCAAAGTAAGTGTGGATGCAATTACCAGCACTCTTGGATCTTCAAAAGTGTGCGCAAGATGGGTCCCGCAGTGTCTGACGGTGGATCACAAATCGCACAGAAGAAACATTTGTCTTGATTTGTTGCAACGCTCTGAAGCTGCGGGGGAGGCCTTCTTGTCCTGGATTGTGAAAGGTGATGAAAGCTGATTTCATCATGTTGAGCCCGAAACAAAACGATGTGCGATGGAATGGCTCCATTCCCACTACCCACAGAAGCAATAATTCAAAGCAACTGTTTCCGCCGGTAACGTCATGATCGCCTTGTTCTGGGACTGTGAAGATGTGATTGTCATTGATGTGATACCAAGAGGCGTTACCATTAGTTCAGAAGCATATGTCAACACATTAACAAAACGCAAGACGCCTTCTGGCAACTTCAGCGCCACAGTAATCCAGGAGATGTTTTGCTGCAACACGATAAAGCTCGGCCCCACACAAGTCTGAGGACGCTAAAAGCATCGCAAAACAGGGTTCGACCGTACTACCCCATCCACCCTACAGCTCTGATCTAGCCCTTCGGACTTCCACTTGTTTGGGCCATTAAAGGATGCCATTCGTGGAAGATATTTTGAGGAGAATGAGGAGGTGATTCACACAATGAAGCACTGACTCCGCCACCAGGATAAGGATTGGTACCGACAAGGCATACGCGCCCTTGTTTCGGGCTGCAGCAAGGCTATAGAACAGGATGGATATTACGTGGAAAAATAGGGTATGTAGATAAAACACCATTTTTTCACGCGTGTAATTCTCATTATATTCAATAAACAATTGTATGTGTGCATTGATGACCGTGCAATGTTAAACTAACAAGTATGTTTCTTGTATGAACATTTGTCCATATTCATCAGTAACTACACCTCTGTGATTTCCTACCGAGCGAGGTGGCGCAGTGGTTAGCACACTGGACTCGCATTAGGGAGGACGACGGTTCAATCCCGCTTCCGGTCATCCTGATTTGGGTTTTCCGTGATTTCCCTAAATCGCTCCAGGCAAATTCCGGGATGGTTCCTCTGAAAGGGCACGGCCGACTTCCTTCCCCGTCCTTCCCTAATCCGATGAGACCGATGACCTCGATGTTTGGTCTCCTCCCCCACAACAACCCAACCCTCTGTGATTTCCTTGTAATGTTATATCCGGTTCGGACGGATAGATTTTTTATATATTTGAGTTACGACATACTTTAGCTTTCACTATTATGGCGCACTTGTAGCTGAGAATGACGAAAGATCGAAACTGACTGCAGCGCTAAATAAAGTAAGTTCTTCAACCTAATTGCCTCTTTGGAAACAGTTATGGGTTTCTTCGATCCTGCAGCGAATTTCTGTTATGAAAGAGGGTCCAGAGTTGAGTTTGTATTTGAAGCTGAAGTATTTTTGAGCGTCCTGCGGGAGGGTAACACGAGAGTGTCTCGGAAGTTTTAGCAAGTGACGGTCGATATTTAGTTGGACGGGACAAGTTATGAGAGGGTGGACAGCGTGATTACTGATCTTTTCATCTTTCATCCGATGACCAGTGTATGCGAAGCAAATTAATAACTAACAAGACGGGGGTATGGCTCCAAAAATGCACTTAGTGAGGGTCAACTAAACTATTAAACTATGTCGTTCCACGGAAACCAACATATTTCACTCGATAAGAAGGCTTACTTCTCATGCCTGTTAACTTTAACCAAGAGACTTTTCGCCTTCAAGGTAATTTTGGGAGATACAGGCAGCATAAGGAGACGCACGTGGTGGCGCAGTGTTCGAATCTGTCGCGTTTTCTTAGTAACTAAAGGACTCGTAGCAGCGGAGCAGGAGGCGCAACTACTCAACCTTTACATCACATTAGTCGTATTCCGCGAATATCTAGAATGTGGAAAGAACTCTACGATATATATGTTATTTAAATTCAATGCAATGAAATGACTTGATATTTTTTTAATTTTATTCTGTTACAGTGCTAATATTCATTACAAAGTAACCTTGAGTATTAATTTAAAGAGTTTCTGTGAGTAGAAAGAGAGAGGAAGTCATTGGATCTCGACCAACGCGAGCAGCAATGTCGCGATACGATAAACCGCAATCGCGTTTGGCCACAATCCGACCTTTATCGAAGTCGGAAACGTGAGGGTACGCATTTCTCCTCCTTACACGAGGCATCACAACAACGTTTCACCAGGCAACGCCGGTCAAGTGCTGTTTGTGTATGAGAAATCGGATGGAAACTTTCCTCATGTCAGCACGTTGTTGGTGCCGCCACCGGCGCCAACCTAGTGTGAATGCTCTGAAAACCTAATCATTTGCATATCACAGCATCTTCTTACTGCTGGTTATATTTCGCGTCTGTAGAACGTCATCTTGGTGGTGTAGCAGTTTTAATTGCCAGTAGTGTAGTTGGAAAGGCAAAGTAAAGACTGCATTTTATTGGCAGAACTCTTAGAATATGCGACAGGTCTACTAAAGAGACTACCTACACTACACTTACCCTTGATTTGCTAGAATGCTGTTGTGCGGTATGGGATCCTTAGCAGGTAGGATTGACGGAGGACGTCGAAAAAGTCCAAAGAAGGGCAGCTCGTTTTGTGTTATCGTGAAATAAGGAGAGTGAAAAAATGGTTCAAATGGCTCTGAGCACTATGGGACTCAACTGCTGAGGTCATTAGTCCCCTAGAACTTAGAACTAGTTAAACCTAACTAACCTAAGGACATCACAAACATCCATGCCCGAGGCAGGATTCGAACCTGCGACCGTAGCGGTCTTGCGGTTCCAGACTGCAGCGCCTTTAACCGCACGGCCACTTCGGCCGGCAAGGAGAGTGAGTCACGGACATAAGTGAGTTGAGGTGGCAATCATTTAAACTGAGGAGTTTTCCGTTGCGGTTAGATCTTTTCACGAAATTTCAGTAACCAGTTTTCTGTTCTGGAAGCGAAAATATTTTACTGTCGTAATCAACATAGGGAGAAATGAAGATCCTAACGAAGTAAGACAAATCAGATCTCGTACAGGAAGATTTAAGTGTTCGTTTTTGCCACGTGTTGTTAGAGAGTGGAACGGTAGAGGTGTTTCGAAGAACCCTTTGCCTGGCAAATAAGGGCGAGCTGCAGAGTATTCACGTAGACATACATTTAGATGAACCTGTCGCACTCGGACAGATCTACCAAGCCAGGTGACATAATGGTAAGGCACTGGACTCGTATTCTGGAGAATGGCGGCTCAACTAGCCTTTCAACTATCCAGATTTCCGATTTCCGTGATTCCATAGGTATTTTAAGACGAGTATCGCAATGTTTTTTGTGAAAGAGAACGGCCGATTTCCTTTCCAGCCTTTCCCAGTCCGAACTTGTGCTTCATCGCTAACGACTTCGTCATTGACGCGGCGTTGATCCCTAACCTTCTTTCCATCCATTCGCTCCTCATTGCACACCTTTGCTTTATTCAATGTGTTCGAGATGAAAGCGATACGTTTAGTGGACGTAAAGATGACTGAGTGTAAAATGTAGTTTAGTGTTTTGTTGTTTTATTGTTGTTGATGATCATGATAAGAGAGGGGAAAAAAGGAAACGAAATGTAATGGCCCTACATTACTTATCACTCTCCTCTCTAGTAACATAAGAGAAGAGAACGAGCTTAACGTCCCTAGCTGATGAACTAATTGTCATCAGTATATGATACAAATCATGTATGTTCGAGATTTGACCGAAGAAATTCGCACACTATCTGGTGATCAGAAACTGGAAGTTAGCAAGTTTCACCTCCTTAACACCCTAATCGACTACGAGGATTCAAACCTGAAAATGTGCCTTATCCACCCTTGCGACGAAGGCAGGGTATTACTGGAATATCGATATAATTTTTTTTACTGGGACTCATCAGATTGGCGGCTAGTTCTTAACAAATGGAAGACTAGGTACCAGGCGACGCATAATTATTTTTATTGTTATTATTGCCGAATTTGTTTAGAACTCAGAAAGCATATGTTAGAGTCGAAACCGTCATCATAATGAACCAATTCTAAGTGCCTGCACCATATATTGGAAACCAACGCGTGTATAAGACAAGGGATGTCACTGGCACTGGGAATCGAACCCTGATGTAAATAACTAAGCGTTACCAACAATAGCTCGTAGTTTGAGTGCAGTGAGCGGGAGCGTTTGATACCATCTCTCGCTGCCCCTACCCAAGATTTGGTCAGAAGTCGAAACATGATACAGGTAAACGGAATGGTCAACATGGCTAGAAACTGTGAATCACGTGCACATCTTTTATCAATTTGACCGCAGAAATCACGAGAATAACTTTGTTAATATTACGCCATCAATCCAATGACGAAAAGATGTTTATCAATGTCAACTCAAAACGGAGGGAGCATCAACATTTGGCATTACTGTGGCACTGACCCATTTGCAACTGATATAAGCATAACACGAGTGAAAACAGTTTCATTCATCACAGTGTCTTTCTTAAATGAATAAGTAAAAATTGAAAGTACTTCCATACCAGAGACATTGTTGTAATTGAGTGTATCTCATCGATGTTTCGTAAGTACTGTTTTCAAATTACATTGATGCATCGATGCGTATTTAAACATAAACCTCAGGAAGCGCAGGTTTACACACGAAGCACGAAATAATGCAGAGAGCCGGCCGAAGTGGCCGAGCGGTTAAAGGCGCTGCAGTCTGGAACCGCAAGACCGCTACGGTCGCAGGTTCGAATCCTGCCGCGGGCATGGATGTTTGTGATGTCCTTAGGTTAGTTAGGTTTAACTAGTTCTAAGTCCTAGGGGACTAATGACCTCAGCAGTTGAGTCCCATAGTGCTCAGAGCCATTTGAGCCATTTGAAATAATGCAGTCAGAGACGCAGTTATTTAGTGGGACAGCGAAAGCACAAGCCGGCAATAGCCACATAGCTGATAATAATGGGTTTTGAAAAACTGAACTTTTATCTGGTAGAGATAATAATGCGATTTTGTTATATGATGACATGGTTGGAGACTGTCGTTGTTATTTGAAGACAAATGTTGATGATGGTGTTGAGACAGCAACCAGTCACAAATTTATTTTAATTTCCTTTATTCAAAAGGTACCGTTACTGCTTTCGAATCATTACGATTCATCGTCAGACGGGTTTCATGCTTTCATTACAACATGTGCTGCGTTTTTTGTTGATTAGTTATCCTAAAATATAAATAATACATAATTATAAGCATGTCACAAAGATGGTTGAGTTACAGGTTTGCATTGGGATGTGACTCACGTGAAATGTCGGTTTTGAGTACATGTTTTCATAGTTTTCTTCCAGCAGACAACGTTTGTAATTTTCGCCACATTCATGTCATTGCACAAATAAACTTGCATAATTGAGCGCTTCAGATTTTTCACTGATTGAATTTTCACCACATTCCTATCGTTGCACACGTAAATTTGTATCACAGAGCACTTCAGCTTAGTCACAGAACAGACTTCTAACATGCACCGCATGTTTTGATAGAACATCAAAACATTCGGTGCATGTTAGAAGCCTGTTCCTTAACTAAGCTGAAGTGCTTTGACGTTCCATCAAAACATGCGGTGCATGTTAGAAGTCTATTCTGTGACTAAGCTGAAGTGCTCAGTGATACAAATTTACGTGTGCAGCGATAGAAATGAGGTGAAAATGCAATCAGTGACAAACCTGAAGCGCTCAATTATGCAAGTGTATGTGTGCTGTGACGTGAATGTGCGAAAACTACAAACATTGTCTGCTGGACGAAAACTATGAAAACAAGTAGTCGAAACCGGTATTTCACATGAGTCACATCCCTATGCAAATCTGTAACTCAGCCATCTTTGTGACATGTTTATAATTATGTATTATTTATATTTTAGGATAACTAATCAGTAAAAACGCAGCACATATAGTGAAAGCATGAAAGCCGTCTGACGATGAATTGTAATGATTCGAAACCGGTAACGGTAGCTTTTGAATAAAGGAACTTAAAATAAATTTGTGGCTGGTTGCTGTCTCAACACCATCAACATGGAGATAATAATGACCGTTGTGTTGTCGACGGCCTAGCTACTTTACGATGCGTTCCGAGGCAGTGAATTAAGGAGACGGCCTGGTTCAAAGATTTATAGAAGCTAAGAACCATCATCAACAATACTAAAATCACCCTCCAGTTGAATTTATGCAACTTCCCTGATTACTGGGTCACTGAAATACGACGTCTTACTACATATTACGGTTCGTCTCGTTTCTTTCAAGCATGGAACTTTCGAAGATTGATTGCCTATCCGTATTATTCTAATACTAGCTGAGAAACCGGCGTTATCCGGGTATTTACACATTTCAACTTCTACCATTCTCTTTCCTCCTCCCTCCTTTGTCTGGCCGCCTCCTCCTCCCACGTCTCTCAGTTCAGTTTCTCCTTCCCCTCATTGTTCATCTCCTCCTGCCTCTTCAGATCAGATGTTTCATGTTTTGTATTACACGCTCCGGCGAGTTAAATGCCCTCTATACCTAGCTAGGTCGAACTTCGATGGATCCGGTTCTGGAATTACAGCTCGCCCTTCAATTGCCAAGTTATTGAGCTCCATTCGTGCTGTTTTGATGCGGACGGGGTTCTCGATTGCGAAATTCAGTTCTACAGCGACTTTTGCTGCTGCCATCCTCTTCCTTTTCGTTATACTCCTCTTCAATCACCGTCCGCTGCGATCAGTCAACACTCACTTTCGTTCGTGTTGGGACTTATCGGAAGATGTTTCTCCGCTTTACCTGCGGTATAAATCACCGATATGGTTCCGCTTGAAACATCAACAACTTCAGCTGTCTTTGTTTCGGAAGCACCCACTATTCGAGCACCAACAGTTTGTTCACGTTCGAATTCACATAGCTCCGACATACCGCACTCAACTACAAAGAACGCTGTCCTGACCACGACTGACATCTGTATAGTTTTGAGAACATTGTACTCGTGATGTTGATGGTCAAACACAAGAGCGCCTCGTGCAGACTTGTCTAGCATCTGAATTTACGTTCTACCGCATTTGAAACGGTATTTCCATTATTTTGTTCAATCTATGTAAATGAAACGTATTGGCCCGAAATAGGCGGAAAGATGCTATTTAAAGTTTGCTCTAATGACACTAATGTTGAATTCAGATATAATGGTTCGATAATAAACACGCACCTGACCCTAATTAATATGTAAATGCAACAGAAATTAATATGTTGTTTAAATATAAATGTGTGCGTGGATGTTTTGTGGCTGCATTGGAGACAATGCTGCTATCTGCCTTATTATTCTGTATTCAACCACACATTAAATATTTTAACGTGTCTACGAAGATCAGACACAGTTAGCATTTACTGTGACCTTGATCCCAACATACTTCATACAGTAGAAAGAAGTAATGAACAGAGTGATGCTGCTCTACACATTATTCTCATTGCTTGGTCCCGACTACATGGTTACTAAAACTTGCTATGGACATCATGCTAAACAAAATCTCTCGACGTTATAATTTAGAGTTCAGACGCAAAGTCTGATTTAATATAAAAAAACACGCGAAGTTGTAGACATAGGTGGAAGGTGATGAACAGTATGCAACAGATTTTAGATCAGAAAACATGAGGAAAATAGGAGTGCATTATTCCTATGTGGCAAAAATCATTCTCAAAACACTTTAGACTGAGTGCATACATGTTCATAACATCTCACACGTGGTTTTCCCTAGAAAAGAATAGTCAGGAATGAAAGAATTACAAACCAAAATTAACGAAAATTATTTTCATTCAAACTGTGTATTCAAAATGTGACCAATTAAAAACAGTAATTCCAAGGTACATAATATACAATTAATACAAAAAACGAACATAGGATGTCATACACGTACTGAGGGAGTCACTGGTGTGACTGGAGACTGGGGGGAACGTTCCAGCTGGAGTAAGCTAACGGTGTCCTCGAGAGTTGTCGAGAGCATGCTCAACACGCGAGGTCCCGCGGCCCCAGCTGCAGGCCATTAGTGGCTGCCCTCAGGTGCCTCAGCCCAGTCTCCCCCCAAGTCAGCCTACTGATGTCCCCAGTGTAAACGAGAGGCTACCCACTACAATGAATATTTGGTTTGACTGTGTTGTAAAAATCTCCGTATTTCATCTCTTACTTGAAATAGCGATCGTTATTTACTTTATTGTTTTATATCCTAAAGTTTTTATTTTATCTGGAAAGATTAGTCCCAAGACGTCCTCTCTCACATTTAACCACGAAATGTACTAGCACGAAATTTAACAGTTAATACATTAAAACTTTGTGAGAACCCAGAATGGCCTGAATGAATCCTAACTCGGAGAGTTTCTAGAACAATGTGCCAAAACTAAGAGATTATATTGCACAATCAGAGCGTGCACGTAGCCAAATAGTATTCTGTTTTGTGTAGTTGGACAGGTTTCATGTACTGTTAGCTCCAGCAGGGTTAAATTGTAAAATGGGGTGTGGTGTCTGATAAATCTATTCTGAAAGTTGCTCCATGGAATCCAGAATAAAATAAATTGACAGTTAATGATTCTTTCCAAAGAATTTTCCACGCAGTTGGTTGTAGTATTGGCAAAGTAAATGCTATGGAACGTATTGCCGTTCCCCGGTTGTAGTAGGAGTCGTGTTAGAAATACTTACTTCCACAAAACACGGCAGTGGGAATCCGTCCAAATTCCGTTCAAGGCGGTAAGCACAGTTTCGTTTGATTGCTAGGTGATACAGTGTAGCAGTCTGTACTGAATCGTATCTGGCACTGGCCAAGTGCCGTGAGGCACTAACGAAACTCATTCCTATTCCCACTTTGTGACCACTGTGCAATTTTTAGTACAATTATTTTTGGTCATTGATCGCATATGCAGTTTATTATGATTGCCAGTTCTGGCGTTAGCTGTATACAGATCTGTAACAGGAAACATTAAAAACACAATAAACTACAATTCACGTACGTGTAACTTCTACGAGCAATGCAGGTACTATATGCAAATTTTTCCCACTGCTCAATACAAACTAGATCCTGTAAGTTTATCTGCAAAGCATGTAGACGTCACGATTCAAAAGCGCTGTAGACTGACGGTATTGGCATCTATATGTAATCATACCTAGACAAAATAGGTGGCTTATTTCATAAGGTCTGGTACACCGAAAAATACACATTCAAAATAAGCAGTTGTTTAAAAAACATATAAGTTCACAGTTAAAATTTAACCAGTTCATTTAGGTTTTACACACATAAACAAAGAAGAAATTAAAATAGTAACAAGTGTGCATTCTAACTTGTTCTTATTAAAATAAAAGAAACACTAGGTAAAGCAGGCTCTATGACCAAAAGTGATTTAGCCATATACGGTTACACATATTTTCCTTCTTATAGATTATTAACTATAACTGTAACATGAGCGCCGTCTTGTGGTGCTTGGGAATCTTGCTTATACAGGGTGAGTCATGTAAGATGTAACACCCCTTTTAATTCATTAACTGCTACATAGCTCGAAACGTCGTTTTGGTAGACATCGAGGGTCACGTATGTTTGTATTTGGTTAATGTTTTTAGCGCTGGTGTCAACGTAGGTATTGATGCAAGAACATTTTTTAAAATGGAAACGTCTACTTTTTATAACTGCTTTCGATAGCTCTCGAGCAGAAAATTACAGTGATATACCGTTTGTTAATGTTGACGTTGAAACCTGTTGGATAAAAGTTCGAGAAATGTCATAGAATGTATGAGAATGGTGGCCGGAAACGGCATTTGCAGTGCGAACACTGCTAAGCAGGTGTCTCGGACCAGGCTGCGTGGTTATATACCATAAGGTAGACCTGCGCTACGAGAATGAAGCTTTCTTTCCCCTTGAAACAACTTACGACCTAGATGCAGGTCCACCTACATGTCTTTTACACACATGCAAAAAAGTTTTGCATCACCCCGGTTCCCAGAACTCCTGAAGGTAGACGTTGACTGTGGATATTGTGTCACAGACATAGTCCCTTTGAATGTTCAGAGATGTCACTAAACCTGCCCAAAGATGTAAACAAACACGCATGAGCAACGCCTATTAGGCGAAGGAGGTCCGACAGCCGATCAGTTCGTCATTCCACCAGGAAGGAGGTACACGGCTCGTGTTGTATGTAGTTCAACCATGCCTAGACGGCCAATACCGCGGTTCCATTGCGTTCGCATTGTTACTTTGTGCCAGGAAGGGCTCTAAAAAAGGGAAGTGTCTCGCGATGAACCAAAGCGATGTGGTTCGGACATGGAGGAGATAGAGAGAGACAGGAACTGTCGATGACATACCTCGCTCATGCCGCTCAAGGGCTACTACTGCAGTGGATGACCGCTACCTACGGATTATGGCTGGTAGGAACCCAGACAGCAACGCCACCATGATTTCGTGTAGCAGCAGGACGTCGTGTTACGACTCAAACTGTGCGCAATAGGCTGCAAGATGCGCAACTTCACTCCCGACGTCCATGACGAGGTCCGTCTTTGCAACCGCGACACCATGCAGCGCGGTACAGGTGGGCCCGACAACATACCGAATGAACCACTCAGGATTGGCGTCACGTCCTCTTCACCAATGATTGTCTCATATGCCTTCAACCCGACAATCGTCGGAGACGTGTTTGAAGGCAACCCGGTCAGGCTGAACACCTCAGACGCACTGTCCAGCGAGTGCAGCATGGTGGAGATTCCCTGATGTTTTGGGGTGGCATTAAATGGGGCCGACGTACGCCGCTGGTGCTCATGGAAGGTGCCATAACGACTGTACGATACGCGAATGACATCCTCCGACCGATAGTGCCACCATATCGGCAGTATATTGACAAGGAACTCGTCTTCATGGACGACAATGCGCGCCCCCACCGTGCACATCTTGTGAATGACTTCCTTCAGGATAACGACATCGATCTACTAGAGTGGCCAGCATGTTCTCCAGACATGAACCCTATCGAACATGCCTGGGATAGACTGAAAAGGGCTGTTTATGGACGACGTGACGCACCAAACACTCTGAGGGATCTACGCCGAATCGCCGTTGAGGAGTGGGACAATCTGGACCAACAGTGGCTTGATGAACTTGTGGATAGTATGCCACGAGAAGTACAGGCATGCATCAATGCAAGAGGACGTGCTACTGGGTATTAGAGTTACCCGTGTGTACAGCAACCTGGAGCACCACCTCTGAAGGTCTTGCTGTATGGTGGTACAACATGCGATGTGTGGTTTTCATGAGCAATAAGAAGGGCGGAAATAATGTTTGTGTTGATCGCTACTCCAATTTTGTGTTCAGATTCTGGAACTCTCGGAACCGAGGCGATGCAAAACTTTTTTTGATGTGTGTTTATGGAAATACGACACAGGCTAGAATATAGCATATCACAAAGACCTTAGGAAAACTGTTTCACATTTGTGTATCCTGCCAGATTTACCTGAGCTGAAACAGTGAAATCAACTGTTCATTCTTCAAAAATAAAGAGGTCTTATGCGCCGCAAAAAGCAGCTACTGCATTAATTATCTAAATGCTAGAAGGAAGATTTGATCTGTCTCTTTCTGTACATGGCTGTGTTCTTCTTAGAGGTAAAATACATGCTGTTTGGCAACTGTGTCTGCCTACACTACTCTAAATTATATGATATGGGATACATTCGTTGAACTAAACGTTTTATTAAAAATACTTTAGTGACCACCTGTACACCGCAAAATAAATATTCTTCTTAACGAAACGTCGTTTCTTGCTGAACATAAGCTCTTACTGACAGTGTTACCTGCTATGTTCAATACAAAATGCCGAATTTTTTGACACTGCAATGCAATTTCGTACACACGTAAATGAAATAAACAATTTACAAACAATGATTTGGTAACCACCTAACTCACAAAACATAAATTTTGTCTTCCAAAAAATAACTGTATCCTTTATTTAAGCATGTGTTCAAACTGTTGACCATGGACTGAAAGGTACATTTGCAATCTTCGGTCGAAAGAACGATGAACAGATGTAATTACAACGGATGATAAGATAGACCATGAATTGACGATCCGACGACACATATCGTCTGGTGTAGTTCGAGCTTCGTCATAGACTGCATCTTTGAATACCCAAAGAAAGAAACGAGAGGAGTCAAATCGTGGAACCTACACCCGATAATCGATACTGGCCATGGTGGTCATCGGTAATCTCGTATTGCCGGGAAAAACTTATTTCATGTCATTTATTCTTTAATTAATTTTATCGATTTTGAACCAACAACTCGATCAACCTGTGACTGATGTAATTTGATTCTTACTGTAACAAGCAATCCGAATCAGTGTTTGTAAATGTAAATTTAATTGCATTAGCAACTATTTCTTTGTTAGAAGACTGGACAGGAGCGTGGCTTCTCCACACCTCATGTATGTCGGAGAGAAGTTTAGTGTTACAGCCATAAACTGTCACAAGAAAGCGTTGTTATGTGCGTATTGCATATATGACCGTGAGACCCCTTTTGGGGAGTTCTGCCGCCTGGCGCAAACCTTTTTATTTTACGCCACTTCGGCGACTCGCTCGTCGATGATGAAATGATGATTAAGACTGGACACACACACACACACACACACACACACACACACACACACACACCCTAGGGTGGAGAAAATCCGTGATCCGGTCGGAAATATAATCCGGGGCCACGTGATCGAGAGTCAACAACTCTAACCACAAGACCACGAGCTGTTGACTTAAGAAAGCGTTACGACAGGCACTGAGGATGGAACTATGCGTCTCAGGTCACCAATACACTCTGAGGAGACAAAAGCCATGGGATAGCGATATGCTCATATACAGATGGCGATAATATCGTATACAGAAGGTCTAAAAGGACAGCGCATTGGCGGAGCTGTCACATGTACTCAGGTGATTCAAGTGAACGGACTTTAAATGGGGAATGGTAGTTGGAGCTAGACGCATGGGATATTCAGTTTCGAAAACCGTTAATAAATTCAATATTCCGAGATCCACAGTGTCAAGACCGTACCAAGAATACCTCATTTTATGCATTACCTATCACCACGGATAACGGCCCTCACATAACGACCGAGAGCAGCGGCGTTTCCGTAAAGCTGTCAGTGCTAACAGACAAGCAACATTACGTGAACTAACCGCAGAAATCAATTTGAGACGTACGAGTAACATATCCGTTAGGACAGCGGAGCAAAATTTGGCATCAGTGAGCTGTGTCAGCAGACGACCGACGCAAGTCCTTTGCTAATGGCATGACATACCCTGCAGCATCTCTCGTGACCATAGACGACTGGAAAGCCGTGGCCTGCCCAGATGAGTCCCGATTTCAGTTGGTAAGAGCCGATGGTAGGATTCGAGAGTGGTGCAGATCCCACGAAGCCATGGTGCCAAGTTGTCAACAAGACACTGTGCAAGCTGGTGGGCGCTCCATGATGGTGTGGGCTGTGTTTACTCGGAATTGACTGGGTCCTCTGGTCCAACCGAACAGATCATTGACCGTAAATGTTTATGTGCGGCTACTTGGAGACCATTTTCAGCCATTCGTGAATTTCATGTTCCCAAACAACAACTGAACTCTCGTGCAGAACGTCCTGCACCGGCAACATTTTCGCAATTATGGACGGCTATATGAGCCGCATGACTCAATATTTCTGTGAGGGACTTCCAAAGACATCTTGAGTCCATGCCACGTCGAGGTGCTTCAGTACGCCGGGCAAAATGAGGTCCGACACTTTTTAGGAGTTATTCCATGCTTTTTGTCACCTTAATATACTATGACGTCGTACAAGAACAAATATCACACTGTGATGTGTTCAAACACAGAATCCATGCAAGTGTTCCGGATCGCCGAGTTGGAATACTGGGTGTGCAGCCAGGCATTAATCTGACCCCTAATCGGAACTAGAGAGAAAATGAATACTGTGGAACGCTTAGGCACGCAGCTGCTGCCAGCACCCTGACTTTCAAATATAGCAAAATCCCTCCTAACACCCAGTGCAGCATGATAAAGCCTAAATACACGTTAGAATAATTTTTCCAGTCTAACTAATACCACCACGAGAAGTGGTACACGCTATACTCTTGGTATGAACGGCATGGGCTACATGCATCATTTAATTATTCTTGTCCATATTTTACGAAGTTCGTTAAACCGCTTATGACAAATCTGTTATTATTTCACAGTAGAACTAACGTTAACATTTTTTAGACATGAATTATCTCTCTAAAGGAAAATATAGCTGGAACATTAGGCATTATATAAAAAATATAAACTTGTGTCGCAACATAAAGTTCAGAGAAAATTACGGAGGTAAGATAAAAGTTTCTGAAAACCCTCTGTTTCAGATAAAAACATTTTTATGCATAAGAAGTTACTTAATTTTAACAACTAGTGGTCTCTTTAATAGATCATATGTAAATATCATTTCTGCAAATGAATATATTAACTGAAAGAAAAGCAAGTGATTCTGTATGTAAGATATCTTGTAAAGTATAAAATGTGAAGGTGCATTCAAACTGAGTTAGCTGTAAAAGTTGCAGGAGGTAATTCCTTACAGGAAATAAAATAATAAATATGGTTGTAGTATGTGCCCGCGAATGCACATTTCCCATGATAACAATGTGCTGCAAGATATCGTTCTCCCAGTATATTGTGTCAAAGACATATACGGTTGAGTGGCCGCACGGATGTTCTGAGAAATGTAGTTCAACAGACAGCACCATACGATTTTTTTAAATTTTTTTTCTACAGGAGAGTGTTCACGGACGTGAGAAAAACAGATGAAGACAGGGAAATGTCGGGGTACCAGACCTGGAATAACAGGACACTGAGGACAACGACAACACATGACGGTACAGGTAAACGGTCAACCGAAATCTTGTAAACCAAACATCGGTAGTGTGTACTCTACATTGGAATCCGTGGGCAAGGATGATCACAAGTGGATTTATCTCCATTTGGAAAGGTTTGCCGCTGTTTTTTTGCACCAGGACACCACCATTCTATTATTTCTGTCATTTGTCTTCTTCACTGATGAAGGGAACTTTGTAAGAGTTGGTGTCCTAAACCTACACAATCGTCAATTTAGGTCACAGAAAATTGTTGATTCACTTCATCAACAAAGGTTTATTATCATAGTTTGAACAACCATCATTGTGGCCACCTAACTGGACCGCTTGTTTTTCCAGGATGTCCATGTACAGACGCACTTGGAATTTTCTGAAGTACAACTTTGCCCCTTAGTTGAAGGTGTGCCACTTAGAGCATGACAGGTTCTGTGTTGCAAACACAATGGAGCCCAGTCCGCTTCTATATTAACGTCCACCGACATCTCAGTAGCGTCTTCCCCATGCAGTAGGTAGGACACAGAGGTACTGCGGTGTAGCCTGATAGAGCACTGAACCGCTCAGTGACATCTACGTAATGTCTTCCCCAGACGATATATGTGATGCAGGGATCCTTTAGCATTGGCGAGTCCATCACTGCCGGCCGGAGTGGCCGAGCGGTTCTAGGTGCTACAGTCTGGAACCGCGCGACCGCTACGGTCGCAGGTTCGAATCCTGCCTCGGGCATGGATGTGTGTGATGTCCTTAGGTTAGTTAGGTTTAAGTAGTTCTAAGTTCTAGGGGACTGATGACCACAGCAGTTAAGTCCCATAGTGCTCAGAGCCATTTGAACCATTTTGAACCATTAGTCCATCACTGAGCTAGAACGTCGTTTACCTCTGGTTGTGGGGGCAACTTAAAAGTATTGCACTAAGGTGTGCAGACATTGAAGAACGTTTCAGCATAGTATGTGAAGAAATTGCATGGCAGGCGAGAACATTCGAAAGAAGGCAATAGTCAATGAATCAATACATAGCCACATGTATTGCTTTCTATAGAAAACATTTGGAACTTCTTTTGTATAGGAGAAAACTCGAGTGCCACAATCTTATAACGACAAATGGTTTTGTGCAATACCGCACTGTTATCTATCATGGGAAATACACATTTGTTGACTGACACGTGTATGAAATAATGTTCAAATGTGTGTGAATTCCTAAGGGACAAAACTGCTGAGGTCATCGATCCCTAGACTTACACAGTACTTAAACTAACTTAGGCTAAGAATAACACACACACCCATGCCCGAGGGAGGACTCGAACCTCCGGCGGAAGGGGCCGCGCAATTCGTGACATGGTGCCTCAAACCGCGCGGCCACTCCGCGCAGCTGTGTGTATGAAATTTTTGTTTAATTTACTATCAGAAAACACTATCTGTAGTTTGTACAGATAGATAACGTTCACACTGTATAATGTGGATACGTCCCTAAAATATATCTCTTTCAATGTGTTGCAGTGTCGACAGGACTACAAAAACGCATATCTGTCGTACATGTCGAATCCAACGAACGCTGCAATGGCGGCGTATCTGGACTGCCACAACAGCTATGTGCAGCAGCTGCACGCTACCAACGGCATGCTGGACCAATATCACACTGAGACACTGCCACAGCTACTCCAGGTCAGTACGCGCTCAGCACTGCAAGCGCACGGCAGCACGGCGCTAATCAAGTAACACAGACATTCTGCGTCACTGGTACTCCAGGTCAGTACAAGCTCAATACAGTAGCGAACTGCAAACAGGGTGCCAGGTCAGTAACAGAGTGATATTCTGTCAGTCAGTGGAAGTTCAGCACAGCAGAAAAGTATAAACAGGATACCAGGCAAGTACTTGCTTTGTTTGTGTATTGTTTTTTGCTTTTAAACAGATTTTGCGCAGTGCAAACTGCACAGGAACTGTGCATGTTGGGTATGAATACATGGAAAATTTGCCTCCGTTCGGAAACAGCTAGAAGCTGCGTTAGCCACGGTTGACAACTTCACTACTGCAGTAATCTACGATGACAGCTGGGGAATCAGTGGTTAAAACTGGGGCATCTTTAGTGCCGTTTGTTGCAGATGACACAAGTATTGCAATAAATAGTATGTCAAGTGTAGTTCTAGAAATGCTAATGATATTTTCATGGATATTAATAAATGGTTTAAAGCCAACTCACTGACATTAAACTTCGAAAAGACTCACTATATGCAATTCAGAACCTGTAAGAGGTTTCCACCCAGCCTATGCATAAAGTATGAAGAAGAGCAGATAGAAGAGATTGACAGTCTTAAATTCCTGGGATTACAACTTGATAATAAATTCAGTTGGAAGGAGCACACCACAGAACTGCAGAAACGCCTCAACAAATCTGCATTTGCAATTCGAGTGTTAGCAGACATAGGCGACATAAAAATGAAAAAGCTTGCATACTTTGCCTACTTTCATTACATGATGTCATATGGTATAATATTTTGGGGTATCTCTTCAAGTCAAACAAAAGTTTTCAGAGTCCAAAAGCGTGTAATACGTATTATTTTGGAGTAAATTCACTGACGTCCTGTAGAAACCTCTTCAAAGAACTGGGTATACTAACTACCGCCTCTCAGTATATTTACTCCTTAATGAAATTTTTCCTAACTAATATATCTCTTTTTACAACAAACAGCTCAGTTCATACAAGCAATACTAGGAACAAAAATTATCTGCACAAAGACTTAAAAGCACTTACTTTAGTTCAAAAAGGGGTCCACTACCCAGGAACACTCATCTTCAATAATTTGCCAGCATACATAAAAAATTTAGTTACAAATAAAGATCAGTTTAAAAGGAGCCTAAAAGACTTACTAGTGGCCAAGTCTTTCTACTCCATTGACGAATTTTTTAATAGAAACAAATGATGTATTGTATATATTCATACTATTAGTATTGTTATTTCAGCTAAAAAAAATTGACATGTTCCACATCCACGAGGATCTCCTCAACACGGATCTATGAAACGAGAAACTAATCTAATCTAATCTAATCACCAAATTGTCACTGCATCTTTTGACGAGGCATATCTGAGGAGCCTATCCTCACTCGAGCGTGAGAGGCGAACAGTTGTGGATCCGCATGTCTCTGGGCAGAGGGCGCATGGGAGTACTGGCCGTCCGGCTGCCCCTTTATGCTTTGACAACAGGTACGATATGCTAATCAATGTTAATAACACATCTGAGCGAGCACGGGATGCCTCGCCTGTTGGGGCAGTGGCCGATGGTAATGCTGGTCATTGAGATCTCCTAACGTTAGGCTAGAAGTAGAGCCTCTCAGGGAAAGAGCAGGCAGGTCAAGAAACAAGGCCAGTTCTCTGGGATATCTCGTCGTTGTTTGATACGGTGGGAAACTGCAGGAGCAGTCATACTAAACTTCCAGAATTAGCATTGCTTATTAAAGGTAACACTGCCATGACATTGAAAGTGGAAGTGAATAATAATGAAATCCTAATTTCAGGCTGGCATAAACACTGCTCAAAGGATTTAAAGGGTCACTGTTTTGAAACCCTTAATTTTTCCCATTGCGACACAAAAGTGTGGAATTTTGCTCAAAGATGGCTGCACCCTTCCTCTGTAATGATCTAAAACGTGGCGCCCTGCGACATCACCCTCGGGCTCGGCCACTCTTCAGACAGAAAGGTGTCGAGACGTACGAAAAACTGGCTAGAGCTCAGAAGTTTATGTGAAATACAAGGTAGGTTAATGTTGTCACAAGAGCATCAAATGTCACAACTTCTCTACCCAACGTCACGATGGAGGTGTCACACGATGAGGTCATCATTCCGTCCCCCCTTATCCACCTCTCACCCTTTCTCTAGACGACTCTGTGATCGAGGTCAGAAGAACGACTCCCAGCGTGGAAATTATGCGGTTTTCATGTGGATGGACGAGGAAAGCATTTCAGACACACCGCTGCTCAGAATCGCCACAAAAGGCTTCAGGAGATGGCAAACGGGCGTTATTGAAATCACGCCTTCCATTGGGGTCTCATTTACACACATTTAGCGGTAGAATACGACAGTTTGCAGTGCGATGATCAGCATAACATTCTTCACAACCATTTTTTTTAAATCTCTAAACAGGTAAGTACATCAACAAAAGAGAATAATTATGTACATGATAAAAAAGAGTACAACAATAAAAATGTTCTTTATCAGTAGAAACAATGGATTTACAAAATTAAATGTCTTCTTCTATAGGGTTCTCTACGCTGTCTTACTTCTGTCTTCCAGTGGATTATCCTATTCCAATTTTGTCAACTGTTATTTCCACCCTGTAGACAAATAATGCTATTTGTAGAGAAATGGTGCACAATATGCTGCTTGCTATATTTTTGTATATATACTTATTTCGACTTTATTGCCTTCGTCAATACATGTCGTGACTTTGTAGATGGACATATATGAACTTTGAGTAAGTTGATAAAGTTATCATCCCCTCTGATGTTAACAATGCAATTGACATAACGTCATAGCAACCACATGACAGTGTTGTTTTTTGTGATAGGAGACAGGTTGGATGCAGGCCGAAGTCGGATGCATGTCGTGTAGTTGGTACCATAGTTCCTTGAAAGCAGCACAAGTTTATTCATGATCCATCTCCAGTTGCGTAAGTGACCACAGCAAGTGAGTCAGTGGATTATGGTATCAACTAATCCACAGGAGAGCCATTTATCCGTATCACTAAATCCTATTCTGTGGAGATTTTCGTTTGTTGCAATGGTATTGTTAACAAATCTGTACCATGGGAATGTAACGTCAGATGTATGTATTTTGAGGGTTGTATTTGTCCACACAGTCTCCCAGTCGTTTGCTTGTATTCTGTACTGTTGGCAATTTTCGCATTTTTCCATTCGCTCTGGAAATTTCTTGTTGTCAGTTGGTTCCTCTTTAGGAGACTAGCGTCTTGGAGGTAGAATTCCCTAATACGTTTTAACTTGTTAACATTACTTATGTCAATAGGTGGATGCATATTTGCTGGACGCACGATTTGGTTTGGGTTGTTTGGGGGAGGAGACCAAACAGCGAGGTCATCGGTCTCATCGGATTAGGAAAGGAAGTCGGCTGTGCCCGTTCAAAGGAGCCATCCCGGCATTTGCCTGTGGCGATTTAGGGAAATCACGGAAAACCGAAATCAGGATGGCCGGACGCGGGATTGAACCGTCGTCCTCCCGAACGCGAGTGCAGTGTGCTAACCACTGCGCCACCTCGCTCGGTCACGATTTGGAAAAGCTTTGTAGCAGTATAGCCTGGAATCTTGTTTAGCAGTGTTATTATTCTCTTGAGGAAGAACCCCGTTGCTTGAATATGTTCCATTCCACATGTATCTCCTAGTTAGTCGCATTAACCTGTTGCCTTCCATTTCCGGAATTAGAAAGACGTGGGCGACATAGTATTCTTTGGAGAATACATTGTTGTTTATGATTCTATTTTTTTTAAATTAGTTTCACGATGCTCCAGTTTTGTTCCAAAATTACACTTTGCTGTTTATTTGTGACAAATCTCCAATTTTTGGCTGCCATGTTTAGTGGGTACCTGCCTAAGATGACTGCTTGTAGTCGTCCACAACTCGTGCCCACGGTATATCTAGGTTATGGAATTCCCTGATGTTTAGGATTATACATTTTCAGTCACTGAGTTATGGCCTAGAGGCAGTGCTATATTGGTAAGTGTCTCGTTTCATATGCGCTGTCTCGTTTTCATTCCTTATTAGGACAGAGACGATGTCAGCATATGCTGTTTCGGCTGACGTTCGATCACACGTGGAAATACGTAACATCGTTTCGTTAAGGAGTCGTAGCAGCGGCTCCAGCGACTGCACTAAAAGATGCATAGAAAGCGGTCTCCACTGTGACATACCCTGCAGGCTATTAAAAGATTTTGTTATCTGTCCATTAACTTGCTCCCTAGCGAATATGCTAATCATTATATTCCGAGCCACTTTTATTACATTTTCTTCCAGACCCGCTTTCTCCATTATCCTCATTATTTATTGATGGCGGACGTGATGAAAGGCTTTATGGATAGTGACGAAAATAGAACGCGCTTTTGACGTTGGCCGCAGCAGCTACTGAAATCAAGTCTCTGATTTCAGAAACTGCTGACATTCTAGTCGTTCCATGTTTTTCAGTACTTTTTTAAACAATGGGGTCCTCTTGCTGTTAATAGCTCTAGCAATAGTTTTGCAGTCAAAGTTCAGCAGTGTAATAAGTCACAGATTTTCGAAGTTTTTCAGTCCGCTCTTCCTTAGTACGAGACAAATTTTGCTCTGTATCGTCTCAGTAGCCACAATCCCGTCACAAATGATGTCATTTTAAATGGCAGTAGAAGTATGAAAAGCTGTTCCCTGGACCGATGACCTCAGCAGTTTGGTCCATTAGGAATTTACAGATACACAGCTATTCCCCCTTGACTTGAAAAAGAAACTAGTAAAAACACTTACACAGTCAGTTCCACAAGAAAGTGTACGTCGTTATCCGTCTGAAATAAAAGTCACTATTATAAATGTATGTTTACATGAAAATACAGGGTATTGCTAATTTCACAATTACCTAATGTTAATCCAATCGCCGCCATTATCGAGTATAGCTTGGCACCTTTGTCCTCACTTTGGTAAATCATCCACGTTTCTAAATATCGTTGGACACACATCGCAACGAATGTCTTAGATTTTCTAAGAATTTTAGGAGGAACTCCGTATGAGCCTTGGTCCGTTTGGATGATTTGCAATAAATACTGCCTCGTGACCCTTCAGATATTTTGCACTCATTTTAAACTGCAACCTACAAAACGAAACATTCAACTCTCACATTATTTAGCTATACACTGTGCAAAGTCTCATTGATTACAGATTCGAGACCTCTACCATAGATGTCGCTGCCGACGTTACATTTAAAATTATGGCATACACTTTCTCGTGAAACTGACTGTACTTCCAGTTACTGATTACAAAGATGTTATCCTGTAAGGCCTTTCTCAGGAAAGCTCACGGCGCCTGGAACTGGTTATGAACAATTGTTCCACGAACAATACGAGACTGGAATAGAAGGGAGAACCGATAGAGGTACTCGAGGTACCCTCCGCCACACACCGTCAGGTGGCTTGCGGAGTATGGATGTAGATGTAGATTTAGATGTAGATGTAGATGTAGATGAATACCTGTGTTCATTATATCTGTGATGTTCGACTCTTTGGCCATATTTCATCATCATATGCACAACTATACTGGCTGCGTGCGAACAAGCACAGAGATTTTCATACCCTCTGTCTTCTCTATTGTCTTATCAACGAACACTGTCCTTCATATCTGTCCTCGGCCTTAACGCTCTTATCGAAACGACATGGCAGAAACACCCATCTCCATCAGTGCAGAATCCCTTCTGTCCCTCTCCATCGTTCAGCCACTTTCTCGAAGTCCTTCTCAGCAGCAGAAACCAGTCTCTGCAGTAACCTCCCCCGTTTTATTGGAGAACTGAATAACATCTCCAGCTTCAGAAGAGAGTTAATGACATATCTTTTAAAGTGACAATAAGGACTGCTGTACGCACTCGATTCCCTCGTATTTCCTTCTCCCCAACTAGATATTCCCCTTCTCCCAGTATTCTTAGCTGATACAGTCTCCTTACATTTCCTTTCCCCAAAATCTAGTTGTATTAGAAAACATCTGTTTTGTATACCTATAAATTCTTTTTTTCAATATCTGTCGCCAACATTATTCTCAGTACTGTCATTATTCTTATACATATTATTATTATTATTATTATTATTATTTCTTTACTTTCTCAGACTTTTTAGAAGTCTGGTTAAGAATGGAGTGACGCGGACCTTTATCAAGCGTCACTTCCTTTTTGCTGTACGGTACATGTTATATTGCATTTAGGAACTTTCGGGTAATTGAACATGTATCAATAATTACGGATTTCTGTAATTGTATATATATGTTTGGATGTAGCTGTATTGCATTGATGTATTGGTGGATATTGTGTGGTATGACTCCTGTAGTTGATAGTATAATTGGTATGATGTCAACTTTATCCTGATACCACATGTCTTTGACTTCCTCAGCCAGTTGGATGTATTTTTCAATTTTTTCTCCTGTTTTCTTTTGTATATTTGTTGTATTGGGTATGGATATTTCGATTAGTTGTGTTAATTTCTTCTTTTTATTGGTGAGTATGATGTCAGGTTTGTTATGTGGTGTTGTTTTATCTGTTATAATGGTTCTGTTCCAGTATAATTTGTATTCATCATTCTCCAGTACATTTTGTGGTGCATACTTGTATGTAGGAACTTGTTGTTTTAAAAGTTTATGTTGTAAGGCAAGCTGTTGATGTATTATTTTTGCGACATTGTCATGTCTTCTGGGGTATTCTGTATTTGCTAGTATTGTACATCCGCTTGTGATGTGATCTACTGTTTCTATTTGTTGTTTACAAAGTCTGCATTTATCTGTTGTGGTATTAGGATCTTTAATAATATGCTTGCTGTAATACCTGGTGTTTATTGTTTGATCCTGTATTGCAATTATGAATCCTTCTGTCTCACTGTATATATTGCCTTTTCTTAGCCATGTGTTGGATGCGTCTTGATCGATGTGTGGCTGTGTTAGATGATACGGGTGCTTGCCATGAAGTGTTTTCTTTTTCCAATTTACTTTCTTCGTATCTGTTGATGTTATGTGGTCTAAAGGGTTGTAGAGGTGGTTATGAAATTGTAGTGGTGTAGCCGATGTATTTATATGAGTGATTGCTTTGTGTATTTTGCTAGTTTCTGCTCGTTCTATAAAGAATTTTCTTAAATTGTCTACCTGTCCATAATGTAGGTTTTTTATATCGATAAATCCCCTTCCTCCTTCCTTTCTGCTTAATGTGAATCTTTCTGTTGCTGAATGTATGTGATGTATTCTATATTTGTGGCATTGTGAGCGTGTAAGTGTATTGAGTGCTTCTAGGTCTGTGTTACTCCATTTCACTACTCCAAATGAGTAGGTCAATATTGGTATGGCATAAGTATTTATAGCTTTTGTCTTGTTTCTTGCTGTCAATTCTGTTTTCAGTATTTTTGTTAGTCTTTGTCTATATTTTTCTTTTAGTTCTTCTTTAATATTTGTATTATCTATTCCTATTTTTTGTGTGTATCCTAGATATTTATAGGCATCCGTTTTTTCCATCGCTTCTATGCAGTCGCTGTGGTTATCCAATATGTAATCTTCTTGTTTAGTGTGTTTTCCCTTGACTATGCTATTTTTCTTACATTTGTCTGTTCCAAAAGCCATACTTATATCATTGCTGAATACTTCTGTTATCTTTAGTAATTGGTTGAGTTGTTGATTTGTTGCTGCCAGTAGTTTTAGATCATCCATGTATAGCAAATGTGTGATTTTGTGTGGGTATGTTCCAGTAATATTGTATCCATAATTTGTATTATTTAGCATGTTGGATAGTGGGTTCAGAGCAAGGCAGAACCAGAAAGGACTTAATGAGTCTCCTTGGTATATTCCACGCTTAATCTGTATTGGCTGTGATGTGATATTATTTGAATTTATTTGGATATTAAGTGTGGTTTTCCAATTTTTCATTACTATGTTTAGGAACTGTATCAATTTAGGATCTATTTTGTATATTTCCAATATTTGTAGTAACCATGAGTGGGGTACACTATCAAAAGCTTTTTGGTAATCAATGTATGCGTAGTGTAGCGACCTTTGTTTAGTTTTAGCTTGATATGTCACCTCTGCATCTATTATCAGTTGCTCTTTACATCCTCGTGCTCCTTTGCAACAGCCTTTTTGTTCTTCATTTATAATTTTGTTCTGTGTTGTATGTGTCATTAATTTCTGTTTAATGATTGAAGTTAATATTTTGTATATTGTTGGTAGGCATGTTATGGGGCGATATTTAGCTGGGTTCGCTGTGTCTGCTTGATCTTTAGGTTTCAGATAAGTTATTCCATGTGTAAGTGTATCAGGGAATGTGTATGGGTCTGCAATGTAACTGTTAAATAATTTAGTTAGATGTGAATGTGTTGAGGTGAACTTCTTTAACCAGAAATTTGCTATTTTATCATTTCCAGGGGCTTTCCAATTGTGAATAGAATTAATTGCTTGGGTGACTTCATGTTGCAAAATTTTCACTTCAGGCATTTGTGGTATCATCTTGTATGTGTCTGTTTCTGTTTGTATCCACCGTGCATGCCTGTTATGTTGTACCGGGTTTGACCATATGTTGCTCCAGAAGTGTTCCATGTCTGTTATGTTTGGTGGATTGTTTATTTTAATGTGTGTGTTATCTATTGTCTGGTAAAATTTCTTTTGGTTTGTGTTGAATGTTTGGTTTTGTTTCCTTCTATTTTCACTTTTTTTGTATCTTCTGAGTCGTTTGGCTAATGCTTGTAATTTCTGCTTCTTTTCGTCTAATTGCTCTGTCGCTTCTTGTTGTGAGATTTTACCTAACCTTTTTCGTTTTTTTTCCAAGATTTCATTTCTTATAAATTGTGTTAGCTGTCCGATGTCTTTTCTCAGTTTTTCTATTCTGATCTGTAGCCTGTGTTGCCATGCTGGTTTTGTGGGTTTCTTCTGTGTGTTGGTTGGTTCTGATCTCTGTCTAGTGTGTATATTTAGTGTAGTGAGTGCTCCTATATAAACCAGTAGTTGTAACTCTTCCATAGTTGTGTTTTCATTTATTTTGTTGTGTATGATTGTGTTGATAGTTTTTATTGTTGTTTCGACTTGTGGGTTATTTGGTGGTCTATGCAAGAATGGTCTAATGTCTGTATTTGTGTCTTTGTATTCTATATATGTTAGCTGAAATTTTTCTTCTATATCTAGCATCTGTGTCACTTCGTGTTCTATTTGTGCTTGTTCTGGTGGCTGTCTTAAGATTTCGTTTTCCTCTGATTGTTTAATTGGTGCGTGTTGTTCTTTGTTTGTTTGCTCTGGGATGTTTGAGTCCATTACTGTATTTTCTTCTTCTTCTGATTGCACATTATTTTGTTCCAGTATTTGTTGTACTTCTTGTTTGATGTTTTCTAATTCTGACTGGGGTATCCTGTTATTTTTGATTATTACACGGATCTGATCAGCTAGTCGTTGTTCTGTTAAAAATTTTAATTCTGGGTATCTGGTAATAAATGTTGTGTATACTTGTGATCTGTATCCAGTTGTGTTGGTTCCTAGGTTTGTTGCTTGGTAATAACAGAACATGAGGTGTCGATTAACTTCATCTGACCATCTCATCCTCTGTCTTTGTTTTCCTTCTTCTTCTTCTTCTTCTTATTATTATTATTATTATTATTATTATTACCATCACTATTAGTGGCAGCAGCTGCAGTCGTACAAGTGTGTATGTATGTGTGTGTATTGAACTGGGGACCTAGAAACGATGGAGAGGCTTCGTCCCACCGTAGCCCTCAGTGGTTCACAAACCCCACAACAGGACACAGCAGTCCACTCACCTCACCGCCTCACACCGAACCCAGGGTTATTGTCCGTTTCGGCCCCCAGTGGACCCCCCCCTCCCCCCCCCCCCCTTCGCACACACCGGGAACGTCTCATACCAGACTAGTGTAACCCCAATGTTTGCCTGGTAGAGTAATGATGATGTACACGTACGTGGAGCCATTGTTTGCGCAGAAATCGCCGACATCGTGTAACTGAGTCGGAATAAGGGGAACCAGCCCGAATTCGCCGAGGCAGATGGAAAACCGCCTTAAAAACCATCCACAGGCTGGCCGGCACACTGGACCTCGATACTAATCCGCCGGGCGAATTCGTGCCGGGGACCGGCACGCTTTCCCACTCGGGAAGCAGCGTTGTAGACGACGCGGCTAGCCGGCCGGGCTCGTAGTACAAGTACTGCCAGCATTAACTTTGTTAATTTGTAGTCAGTATAATTTACTTACACTGCCGCTTCAGACACTCAGCTCATTTTAATGCTAGTTGTCATATTAGCCGGCCGCGGTGGTCTAGCGGTTCTAGGCGCTCAGTCCGGAACCGCGCGACTGCTACGGTCGCAGGTTCGAATCCTGCCTCGGGCATGGATGTGTGTGATGTCCTTAGGTTAGTTAGGTTTAAGTAGTTCTAAGTTCTAGGGGACTGATGACCACAGATGTTAAGTCCCATAGTGC
Organism: Schistocerca nitens; assembly: GCF_023898315.1. NCBI lineage: Eukaryota > Metazoa > Arthropoda > Insecta > Orthoptera > Acrididae > Schistocerca > Schistocerca nitens. The sequence continues at coordinate 924,698,770 of NC_064616.1, forward strand.
TCAGAGCCATTTGAACCATTTTTTGTCATATAAAAATTGATATTTCTTGGGTAACTACGACGTAACAGATAATGTATGTGTCAAACCCTGGTCTGTTGTAAGAGAGGGCCTAAGGCCCTAATCAGATCAGATTAAATAAATAAATAATTAGTCACAATAATATAGTGGCGTGTGTGATAAAACTGTTTGGATGTTCCGTCCGGTCCTGGAGCTTTGTGGGCTGCTAGTTAACAATGAATTCAAATACTTCATCCACGCTAAAATCAGCTACAAATTCTCTGATGTCGTCTTCAGTGATTTCTCTGTTTAACGATTGTATGGCTTCAGATATGAAATATTCAGCGGCGTGACTCACGGAGTAATGCTGTTGTAGTTCATTCACTATCTCGTTTTGGTGAGTGAGTGTATTCCCTTCCTCTGTTTGCAGCTCGTCTATGAATGTGTGGCGTCTGCGGTTGGTTTGATGTTTGATGAGGTGATACATGAACACTATCTCGGTTTCTACTACGGATCATGCTTGAAATTTGATCTTCAGGCCATCGAACTGTTTGCTATTGATGTTAATGAGCTACGCTTTAATTCTCCATATCTGTTGCTTGTGCTCGTTTGGAAACTTGTGTTTTTCATACAGTTCCCTTCGGACAGAGAAGTAAAATTCCATGGTTGTCTTTGCCTCAATAGGTTTTATGTCTTCCATAACTTATTAGACATGTCCGTAGTGTCTTTTAGCAATTCTGGTCAACCAGTCGGCTTTTGACATGAAACTGTCGAGTGAACTCAGGCAGTTGGTCCATGTTGTTCTGAAAGTATCACGTAATTCTTCGTTATATAGGTGAAAGACGTGTAGCATCTACTGGCCTCGATACCTTCTTGTGGGCTGTTTGTGTAGGTTCAACATAAAAATGATCTGAAAATGGAACACGGGTGACATCGGTGGTGAACACTTGCTGACGAATGTTCTCGGTTATGTACGTTCTGCCAGTTCGGGCTACCCGAAGTCGATCGTAGGAAAGCGTATCTCACAAAAGTAGGGTATTTTAATTCCCATGCAATCTTAAGCCGCAAATTCTTCACACGGTCGTGAAATTCTTTACAGTTGTTAAAATACCGGCCGCTGGTCTTTCGTGTGAGTAGATTAGACACTTTTTCTCTGAGAAGATAGATTATCTCATCTTTAAAGAAGGAAGCTCGTTCCATCTTTTTGCTACTGCCTGGCGGGACCATAAACGTTTAGAACGTTGGCACCGTAAATTTTGCATGCGATGCCTCTCCCGAGTGATAGTTTCTCAATCTCTCTAATTGGGATACCTTGACGCACAAGGATGGTTGTGCTTGTGTTCGCGAGTGCTCGATCACCAGGTCATTTAAGTTTATTGGGGTTACTTCTTGTTAGAATATGATATCAGCGTGAGACGCGTATCCACGGTGCTGTTTTATACAACCCGCGATGTTGTATCTGGCCTTCAAACACACGCGCGAGATTTTCATATTCTCTCGCCTGCTATGCGCATACTGTTAGTCCTACAGGAAAAATGTGCAGGGCCTTTTTGTAGGATATTCAGTGTAGTTCAGTCTTGTGCTGGGGTGTTTCCACTGGAGGCCACGGTTTTCGAGTTCTTCAGGAAAATTGTACAAAAGCTGCTTTCAAATCAACCTCCATCCCGCCACTCATCCCTCACCAGCCAGAATTTCTAGTATGTTGTTCGTGGCACTTTCTCCTATCACAAAAATTTCCGACTACTTGAAGTATTCCCGATATTCTACCATTTTTGGTCTCTATTGATTGGGCTATTACACCACCTGGATAGTCGCCTATGTTGTTAACATTATTAATTTAAAGTGCCGTGAGGGTAATGAAAGAAAAACGACTTTTGTAAACTTTGCGCTAAAACTAATCACGTTGACAATTCGATCCAACCTTAACCCTTACAAGCACAGTAGTTTAGTAGTCAGAAGGCCTGACGAATACAACGACGTAATTGTTTATTTTATGCTATTTACATCATAAACTGTCACGTAAAATTTACGCAGACGTCGATTTTACAATTCGAAAGTGCTCGACAAAGCCGGTCAATAGATACAAAGAAAGGTCGAACGTAGGAAATAATTCGTGCAATCACAAACTTTTGTACTGTTGTAGGAGGGAGTGCCATTAACAACATACAGGAAATCCTGCCCGGTGGGGGCTGAGTGTGGGAGTAGGGATACATCTGAATGTCACATCTGTACGTTTTTCTTGAATAGCTCGAAACTATATGTTCCATCGAAAGCGTAACCCAGTACAAAATTTAAATATACTGAGTTTAGTACAAAAAGTTCCTGTTCATTTTTACTTCTAGCCTTATAGTTCGCGTGAACTGAGCGAGAGAATATGAAACTCTCACGTGTGATTTTTCAAGGCCAGATATAACATTGCGAGTTGCATAAAACAGTATCGGTAGGGGCAGCTGAATCACCCTTTGGTAATTTCTACAGTGCAGCTATTTTTAAATCAGACGTAATTCAGGGTAAGAACTGTGTATGCATGCGATATTTCTTCATTAGCTTGTTTTGCGTTTAGTCGAATTAAGTCGTCAGATCATTCCATTTCTGTGTCCTTCGCTGTAACTAATTCGTGACCGTCATTATCCCTTGCTTTGATGTTTTTCCAAGTTTTTTTGTGACGTTTTGGTTGGGTGTACTTCTGTGATACTACGTGCAGTGACGCAGCCTCGTTCTACAGGTGATGATGACTGGGAGGGCCCTACTGACGGCCTGCTCCCATTCTACGTCACTGACTTACCGTGCATTGAAATTGGTGTCTTTCGTTCCAGTTGGACTGTATTCACATTATGAATCTCACTTCCCTCCTGTTTGTGTACGCCGCTTGCTCTGTTCAAATGGCTCTGAGCACTATGCGACTTAACATCCGAGGTCATCAGTCCCCTAGAACTTAGAACTACTTAAACCTAACTAACCTAAGGACATCACACACACCCATGCGCGAGGCAGGATTCGAACCTGCGACCGTAGCGGTTGCGCGGTTCCAGACTGTAGCGCCTAGAACCGCTCGGCCACTCTGGCCGGCGATTGCTCTGTTCGGAAGGTTGTCGGTGGTACTATTCGACCACGACATTATTGCACTTGGCCTCCCGTGGAAATATGTCTTGATGTTAGAGCAAACAAGTATAGTTGTGATTAAGGAAAGCTCATTGCATTATGAATGATTTCAAGACAGCTTTCCATATGAAGTGTTTAGCGTGTGCTCGGGAAATATTACGATACAAAATCACGATAAGCCAACCGAAGCGCCCTTACTCTCAGGTGCAATAATATTGCGGTCGATTAATAGGCTGGCGTGAGGATGTTTGTGTACTGTCATTAGGTTCCGTGACGTGTTTGTTTTCCTGCCTCGCGTGACCCGGTTCGATGCACTGGCGCACGGGTGTGCGAGTTGAAGGGAAGGTCACGACTCATGTTGTCGTTCCGGTAACTAATTGAATTCCTGTGTCATGGAGTCGGCAGCAGCTGTGTTATCTAATACTGTGTTAGACGCAGGTTCTCTAGTGTCCCTTTTGGACCACTGTCCCGTTGCTATAATGCCGTCGTCGGAACTATTCCCTTCGTATGTTCGTCGTCTATTAGTAGCTGCCACTAAAGTAACAAGTTTAGGTAAAGACTGTTCGACATCGTGTTTGCTTGACAGCGGCGGAAAATCTTTGACACGTATTGTGGGGCGGCTGGTAGGAAAATATGTTGCTGTTGCATAATTATGTTTGTAGAAGAAACACTTCCCGGCCGATGCACCATATGTGGGGCGGCGGGTGGAATTTTAAATGTTGGTATATAAAATTATGTTTGAATGTTGCAACACTGCATTTCCTATTTTTTTAGAATGTTATTTATGCTGTCTTTCGCCGTTCTCAACACTGGCTCTCTAACTACAATATTGGCAACCAGAAAGTGATTAGCAAAACATGAAGCCTGTAATTAGAATTCCTAGTGCCCACTTCATCTGAGAATACACTTATAGTTACAGCTTATAGCTCTGAGGAATTAGGAGATTTTCTGGGATTTATAATCAAAAACTATCGTGAAAAAAACTTTCTCTATATTCTGAAAATCACAGATAAAACAAAGAATTCACACAATCTGACTAACAGAGCAGTTCAGAGTCTAATGCGCTGATGCAACTATAACTGTCCAAATTAAATATTTAAATGAATGCTCGCCATAATTTGATGATTAGTTTCATCAAACGCCACGCTAAATAATTGGTAGAATGTCTGTCCCGCGGCGGCACGTGAAAAATAAGACATACGCAAACTGAAGCTAGATAATTAAAATCATCCCAGAATTAACACTTCACTCGAAAATGATTTCATGGTTACGCGTATTCTGAGTAACTTAATACGGCATCCGAGGCTGTTTGTAGCAATGATACCGACGCGACGCGACTCCCGACACATATCGCGTGCTATTCAGCATCTGGAGAGAACTGGGGCCTTTATTCCTCGCGCAGCGTTCTTATATATAAAGCCGCGGTCCGGACGGCTAAGGGAACGCCTGATCAAATCGGCTCTCCCGACTAGCCGCTGGGCTAGTAATGCACCACATTAAGTTACCGAATAAATCATAGCTTCTTTTGCTGATGGCCGATGAAGCTCTCAATTTAAATGTGCATTCAACACACAGGTAAGTAATCATAATAAAAGTTTGACGTGGCTAAGTTAAATCTTTTGGGCGAGAGAATTAATTTAATTACACTGCACGCAGTAGACGAGCTCTGAACTGGCCCTTTGGAGATACGCTATCGCTATAGTTTTATAGGTATTCAAATGAAACTTCTCACATCCTTATGGTGATAGCGGATCTCCATTCTACTTAAATATAAACATCCTAGCCTTATTTATTAGCCTACTTAATCTATCTTGCTTCCTTAATTTTTAAGACGAAAACCAGAAAATCATGAATTTCCACTAAAATTTTAATTTGTGAAACCCAAAGTACTGTTTTTATTAAATTATTATGAAAGAGGAATCTAAATTTAAATTTTTTATTCTCTAGCTCTTTTCTGTTGCGCCAATGATTTTTACAGAAAAACGTCCAAATTTCGAAAATGGCTAAAGTTATCGAACTGATATTTAACACACATTAATTTAATATTACTCCTGACATGCTAGAAATTTTTTAGGTTATTTACTTGATTTTAAAAGTATTGCGCAACATTTATGACGTCAGAGCTAGTTACAGCGGACTGGCTGGCACACAATGGAAAGACTGATGTGAATTTACTACGGCATGAGTAGACTGCTTCCCTACAGTATTATGTCAGAATTTGTTCTATTCCAGATGGACATGGCGAAGATCGTCAGGTGATTGATCTGCTGGGTTAGTTTCTTCCGTAAGCAGAGAGTTCGGCAAAATGAAAACCCATTTAGGGTGACCACTTTCATTACATATAAAACGCTTGAAAACTTGTCCTAAGTATGAAAGCATGAAACCTGTATTGACTGGACCCGTGTTCGTTTATAATGTTTAAGCTTTACCGCACTTCGCTAGCATTTCCTTAAGATGGAAATTTTCGACTTCAAGGGAGAGGCTGAAAACACAACTTAATAATCAACGTCTGCGCACGTAACAGAAACAGTGCTTGCATTTCCGTTGCTTTGATGAAATTCAATTCCGTGTCTGTGCTTCATCAACAGCTAGTCCAACAACACTGGATTCGGCAGTTTCACAAAGAAGCTGCACTATTTCAGGTCATAATAAGCCTCGTGAACTTGATCGTTTATGATTCCTACTACATGAAGTATCCAGTCGTGTATTTGCAGTGAACGTCGTTGCAGAGCACGTGTAGACTTGTCCAATTCAAACTGCAGGGCATTTTTTCTTGAAAACTTGACAGACATTTTGCTACTTAACCTGAGAAGAGAAGTTAGCAGTGAATGAACGCTCAGCAATACGGTAGAGGGAACAACAGTATCACACAAACACACACTCTTTCTCTCTCTCACTCGCACACGAACACACACGCGCACACACACACACACACACACACACACACAGACGAATCATAAAAATAGACTTTTCAACAATGCTAGATGCCAGAGAACACAGCAAGTCCGCGCACTACCGCGTCTCAATCGGAATTGCAACCTTTGACACTGCTTACATCCCTTGGTCGGGTCACCCCTTCTCTAAGGACATCGTGGGGCTGCAGCCCCATTGACCAACATCTGACCCATCTGGAGCGTAGCACGGTAGTGTAGCGATAGTATACAGGGTGGAACCACTAGGGATCGTTCAAAGCCATTTGGCGAAATCTGAACGTGAACCGAAGCAGCAAAGGGTGTTGATGGTTTTTCAAGCCTCCTGTTTCGTGACCACTTGTGGAGTGGTCGTGCGGGATGGAGAGGGGTAATGCGATTATGACACATGCATAATTGAAATGGTAAAGGATCCCTCTAAACCCTCCATCCCCACCTCAGTCCAGTAACATCATCATTGCGACCCACCCACCGTTAGTGAGCAGTTTAAAAATGTACCTGTAGAGATACAGCTGATTCCCGTTGTCAGGCAATCCGTTCAACTGTTTTCAGTTGAGTAGGGCTACGCTACTTCTCTAGCGTCTGCCTGTGGACGTGCGGAATCGGAGGAGTGTACACTACTGGCCATTGAAATTGCTACACTACGAAGAGGACGTGCTACAGACGCGAAATTTAACTGTCAGGAAGAAGATGCTGTGATATGCAAATGATTAGCTTTTCAGAGCATTCACACAAGGTTGGCGCCGGTGGCGACAGCTACAACGTGCTGACATGAGGAAAGTTTCCAACCGATTTCTCATATACAAACAGCAGTTGACCGGCGTTGCCTGGTGAAACGTTGTTGTGATGCCTGGTGTAAGGAGGAGAAATGCGTACCATCACGTTTCCGACTTTGATACAGGTTGGATTGTAGCCTATCGCGATTGCGGTTTATCGTATGGCGACATTGCTGCTCGCGTTGGTCGAGATCCAATGACTGTTAGCAGAATATGGAATCGGTGGGTTCAGGAGGGCAATACGGAACGCCGTACTGGATCCCAACGGCCTCGTATCACTAGCAGTCGAGATGACAGGCATCTTATCCGCATGGCTGTAACGGATCGTGCAGCCACGTCTCGATCCCTGAGTCAACAGATGGGGACGTTTGCAAGACAACAACCTTCTGCACGAACAGTTCGACGACGTTTGCAGCAACATGGACTATCAACTCGGAGACCATGGCTGCATCACAGACAGGAGCGCCTGCGATGGTGTACTCAACGACGAACCTGGGTGCACGAATGGCAAAACGTAATTTTCTCGGATGAATCCAGGTTCTGTTTACAGCATCATGATGGTCGCATTCGTGTTTGGCGACATCGCGGTGAACGCACATTGGAAGCGTGTATTCGTCATCGCCATACTGGCCGAGCAACTGGCTCGTCAAAATACGCCAGTCATTACTCTTGATGAACTGTGGTATCGTGTTGAAGCTGCATGGGTACCTGTAAACGCCATCCAAGCTCTGTTTGACTCAATGCCCAGGCGTATGAAGGCCGTTATTACGGCCAGAGGTGGTTGTTCTGGGTACTGATTTCTCAGGATCTATGCACCCAAATTGCGCGAAAATGTAATCACATGTCAGTTCTAGTATAATATATTTGTCCAGTGAATGAATACCCGTTTATCGTCTGCGTTTCTTCTTGGTGTAGCAATTTTAATGGCCAGTAGTGTAGAAGGGACTGCCTGCCCACAGGAACGTAGGACTCTTTCAAGGGTTTTGGAACATTTGGAAATGCTCAACAAACTTGGGCGGATGGCACCAAGGGTGTATCTGAAGTAGGGGGCTCTAGAGGGACCCTCTGGTCTTGTATTCATGCATGTGTCAGTGTGTTTCTCCCCTAACCCCCACACCCCTACCCCTATCCCACCATCCCATGTTCATTCCACAGGAGGACGAAAATATTGAGTACTGGATAAGCGTAAACACTCTTGCTGTTTGAATCACGTTCAGATTCCGTCGAATGGTTTTTAACGATCCCTAGTGGTTCCACCTTGTGTACCAGAGCAAAGCTGAACGAAGAGAAAATGTGCGTAAGATGAGCTGTTATCGGTGCATTTAGTGAATTTGAAAGTGAATTATAACCAACCGATCTGTCTATAAATCCTGCGAAAATTTTTGTTAAGCCAGCACGTCGTTCGAAATCATCTGTTCATTCCCTCTTTGACGTCTTTGTAAATATCTATGGCATGCAATATCCATATTATGAATGGATGATTGCAGAGGGCAGGAGAAATGAGGAAGAATGTCGAGTTGTACCATTACTTATCACAAGGCACTCTCGCTAGAGACATTAAATCTATTGATATTGTAGTTTGTTAACACAGATACGTAGTATTTCTGTCGCATAAAACAATTTTCAAGGTTAACACATTGTAGCTTTACTCCTCCACATAAGTTATTGTAGTCTTTGCTATTTGTATTCCAAAGAAGAATTAGATGGAACTTTAGTTGACTGCACACAGTTTAAACCAGTAAACAGTGTCATGCCTAGTGGGAAGAACAAGTTTCTAAAATTTATCGCGTTTAACAACAAACTGAAGCTACATTTTGTGATTAATGTTGATACGGAATGCGCGTTAGAGCAGTTGCTACTTGCAGTGAAAATAGTGACCCCGGTTCATATTCTGATCACGGAAACTTGGTTACCCTATTTAGCGTTGCCTACACATCCTTTGCGGCTATAACAAGGAATATTCCCAGATTAAATAGTTCAGAGGCAGTGATTCCATGAAATGGTTCACTGAACAGCTGTAAGATATTGTTGACAGTGTGAATGACGCTTTATTGCAAAATAAAAAGTTGGAAATAAGTCCCGAAACCGAATTAGCGTCTTGCTCAGCACTACCACTTCACCGGTGGATTTCACGGTGCTTCAAGTGCCAGCTGCAACGTGAACTACAAGCATCACTATAGAGTTCTAGTCATATTCCACAAGCTGAGGACCTGCAACGAGAGTTTCTTGATAACAAACATATGCAAACAAAACACCACAGATGGCAATGAACAAGTTCAATTAAATCCAGGTGGCGTTTCTCTGCTACCATCTAATATTGAGAAATATAAATAGTTCATGAAGAGTATTATAGAACAGCGCAGCGGAATAGAATTCTGGGGTGAACTTAAAATTTTTAAATTTTTATCTCGGTAAGAGCAGAGACAATACAAGACAGGTTTGAGCTCAGTGTCTCCATCAGAATATTAATAAGGAAGGAAAGACAGTGCTGCAAATTGCGAGGCACACAAATGAGGCACTGTCACCTAATACTCGAGGAGAGAGCGCACAGTGGGACCGCAGGAGAATGACCAGACTATAACGTCATTCTGATAACATCTAGAAAGTGTCTCCATAACAAACAGAAATTGCAGAGAGTTACAATCTGAAGAAACGAAAGCCAGAGTTGTGACACCATGGTCCAATATAGAGTGCTGAGAAGACTAAAAAAAGGAGCCAAATTCGCTCACCGCCACAGCTCGATAACACCACTGGCACGAGGTAACCGGCATAAATACTTGGACCTCTGCATCTCATTCATTCAGTCGTATGTAATCAGTCATGAGTCATCAGCCAGTATGACAGTATTCCATGATGACCTGTTGGTCGTCTGATGACTTCAACAACGACACACAAGCCAGCTCGCGTGATGCATTCCACTGGCATGGAATGCTGCTGCCTTCTCTGCTGCCACTAATGTGAAGATCTGGGCGCCTTCACACAACAACCTGTTGGGGATCAATTCAGGGTGACTTGCTAACAGCTAACCTCACAGCTTTTGGGAGGAGTACATTTGTGCTGTCCTCTGGCTGTACTTGTCAGCAGCTGTTAGTGTCTTGACGATCTTTTGTTGAGAGGTTACGGAATATGTTTACATGCAGAGCTGTTGACCAGGGTGCGACCTACGACGTCCACGAGAGAACCTTCGTGGAACGGCTCGCCACACTGTTACCGATTACGCTGTATTGGGCAACGCCTGCTGACCACTGGCTCAACATCCTACTTGATGCTGCCTTCGCTGTGGGGGCGGTTTTGATCTCGCCACGCAACGTAACTCCCAGTCACGCACGCCACTCCACCCACTGCTGGGCTACGCGACGAACAAGCTCTTTGCATCGTATAAATCCTGATAGTAAATGTATTCACAGCAAACGCTTTCTGACACTCTCAGGTGTGTCACTGGACCATACTCCTGTACTCTGAGCTCGGAATCCTGCACATTTAGTGACCAGAGCTCGATCGGTCTTCACAGTAGTATAGCACCAGGAGAGGCACTGCAAATAAATTTCTGTTTTATCAGTTCACAAAATTTTTCGTCGCGCTCACTCTAAAAGTGTCATTACACCTAAAATCAGATGAACTCTAGGCAATGGGGACATATTTTCCTGATGATCGAGAGTTTAATCTAAATAATCAGAAGGGAACTTTTTCGTATAAGTAAGCTAACCATGGCTGGTTTTTGCTGGAAGTCCCTTAATCCTAGCTGATAATTTTGAAAGTTTATGAGCAGACAAAACGATTAAAGAAAGTTAGTACAAAAGTGCTTGCAGTGTATGGGATGTATGCAAATTTAAAATACTTCGAGACTATCTCAATTTATATTTTAAAATCGGCGTGCTACTTCTTGCTAATGTGTTCGAAAATTTTAACGATCTATGTCCTACGTTTATGGTGTGGATATTGTGAACTATATTACTACACCTGGTTTGGCATGGGGTACACTGCTGAAAATACCTAAAGCAAAATTGGAGCTTTACTGATACTGAACAACTCCAACTTGTTGAAAGAGGCATTAGAGGTGGCGTTCTCCATTGTTCTTGCAGACATACTGTTGCCAATAATATATTAATGGTCAATTATGATGGCCAAATTGACGAATCTTACATTATAGCTGGTGTCTCCCCTATGAGTCATTAGGCGCATTTTTTCTTGTGTTTCGGCAGATACTTGTAATTTCGTTTTCATATTGTGTAGCTGGAGTCAGCCCAAACAATTAATGTTCGTCGTGTCTTTCACTGGACGCCCAATCTCAACAGAAAGCATAGGTTTGTTTCCCATTACAAACAAAATTATTTTTAAATCGGAGTTTTGTGTGCCCATTCGGTAAAGCTTTCCGAAATTAGTATATTCCGATATTCGTTTTATCAAAATATATTATCAGGAACAGCAAAACACGAAGAATAAACAGCAGCGACTCAGTGGTGCAGCAAGCTTGGCGGTGGCTGTCAGCGTGGGTCAAGGCATTGCTGTCGCTGCTGTAATACTTGTTATACTGTTTGACTGTCCTTGTTAATACATATGGATAAAACAAATACTGCACTAGACTAATCTGAGACCTTTCTGTCGAATGGGTACGTAAAAAATTTCCAATTTAAAAATCATGTTGTTTGTAATGAACAACAAGCCGAAACTTTCCATCGACACTGTGCGTCGTGTGAAAGACATGATCGGCAATATTTATTTGGGCTGACTCCAGCTACACAGTGCAAAAACAAAATTGCAAATCTACTGAAACAGCAAAGAAAATGTGCCTGACGACTCTTACGACAGACCTGCAGATTCAGTTATGTATGTGTGTATGCAAATGTCACATATATTTCATATATCTCCACTTCCCTCCCCACCCACCTCCCTCACTGTCTCGATTCAGCCGCGCCCGTCCACATGCATCCTGCCTATGACACAATCGTCCTGCAGGGCAGCTGAGATGGCAGCCAGTAGTTACTGACCGACCACCATTTCATCCACAGCCAATGGCGTAACTTGGAATCGGTATGGAGGGGCTGTGGGGCCAGCACACTGGTCTCCCGGCCGTTTTCGGCTTTGCAGGCCTTTGAGCCGCTCTTTATCATTTAAGTAGCTCCTAATTTGCTTCATGGAAATTTGGAAATTTGTGGTAAGGACTAAGGGGCCAAACTGCTGAGGTCATTGGTCCCTAGGCTTACGCACTACTTAATCTAACTTAAACTAACTTACGCTAAGGACAACACACACCCATGCCCGAGGGAGGACTCGAACCTCCGACGGGGGGAGCCGCGCGGACCGTGAAAAGGCGCCTGAGACCGCACGGCTACCCAGCGCGGCTTTGGCTTCATGAGGCTGAGTGGACTCTGTTCCAGTAATTCCAGGAAAGAAAAAATCCCAGGCCCTATTTATGGTAGTCAGCCCCCACTGACCACTTAGCTACAGGGCGGGACACCTTAATGTGATAGCTCCGCTCTAAACTTCCCCAAATATTTTCCATTTCTGTCCGGTTTCAGTCACTGATTACAGAACATATGACCACATAATTCACAGAATACTGACCAATGTTCAAAAAACATAAAATTTACTATAGTATATACAAATAAATGAGTATAGCGAAAGTCTCTAAGTACTGCAAGTTCTGTGTATCGCAGCAAGCGTAGATTTACGTCATGAGGAGGTCGAGTAGTCACTACAACAAGCATAAAAAATAAGTTCATTTTACTGTAACTCTTTAATGTAAAATATGCACGTAAGTTAAATGCAGTCCATTTCTATATGAATAACAATGGATATTCACTTTCGCCGAGTACAAGAATTCTATAAGTGGTGTCTTTTCTTTCGGACGTGTCCGAAGGAACAGACACCACATATGTAATTAAGACAATGGCAGCCAATGAGCCCTATAGTGCAGAGACACACCAAGTTCGAATTCTTATGGGAATCGGCGAGATGCGTCGAGTAATGAGGCTAATGAGAGGGGGCACATCACCAGTTGTGTGTGGTATATGTTGGTAAATTTGGGTTTGACGAGAAGTGAGCTAGGGCAGTCCATGTGGTTCTAGTGACCACTGTGGCCGGATGACGTAGTGGTCAACGCATATGCCTAGTTAGCAGGAGACCCGATTTCGAATCCCGGTGCGGCACAAATTTTCAACATGCCTCATTGATATAAATCAATGCCCACTGGCAACTAATGTCTTTAATTCCTTTGGATCTTGATACAAGATTTCTGTATATACTTGACTTAAACTGGGGTAAATCTCAATGTCTATTTAACTTTAAACTTTGGTACACAGTTCTGACTAATAATACATGTGCCGTATAATCTTAGCAGTGTTGGTGCTGTTGTCTTAATCGACGGCGCTGCGCTCTGTCTTAAGCAGTCTTTCGGCAGTAGTGGCTTATGGAACTTCTTGTGGGGGTGACTTCGACGATTTTCATTTGTGGCGGCGTCTAGCAGCGACTGTCGAGAGCTTGTGGCGCCGTTGCAAGGTACCAACTTAACCTGGGATCTTACTCTTCGGTCGACGCCACAGTAAGGAGTTCCTGCACAGAATGCAAAGCGTGTGCTACAATGAGGAATATTTCATTGTGTTGCCAACAGCATTTGGTTGCAACGTTTAAGACTTTCGAATTATATGGTAACCCATTATAAATAAAATGCAGAGATGCTGAGTATAATAGATAAACTGTATTAGCTGGCTTCTCCGATATGCTATAGCAGTTCGTTGTTTTGCGCAACAAGAAGATTCGAACACTGACAGTTTAATCATTATTCCTAAGCCACAGGCATGGGAACATCTGCGTAAGAAGGTAGAAAAGATCCTTATATAGAGTCTTGGGCCTCAGAATTTAATGAGAACACTAGAGGGTCATTTGTATCTCCGAAAAAACGTAGACGTCATTAGCTGGCTATTATAACAAGCTTGCGGCAAGCGCTTTGCGGGCTCCGACTGAAGAATAATTACGCTAGAATTTCAAGTTCCGCTAACACAGAGGTCATTAAGATTCTTCCATATCTTTTCTCCATTCAGATCATTTGAAACGACTTTTAGATTAAGTTGGGACAAAAAATATTACGATCGTGAACAAGTAACAACATAATGACGTAAATTTTTCTAGAGAAACATTAATATACACACACACACACACACACATATATATATATATATATATATATATATATATATATATATATATATATATATATATATATATACCAGGGGTATTCGGAAAGTAAGGTCCGATCGGCCGCGAAATGGAAACCACTGTTAAAATCAAAAAAATTTTATTTGCTACAGTTAGCTAAAACTGCCAGCTACTTGTCTACATAGTCGCTGCTCCGACTTTGACATTTGTCATAGCGTTGTACCAACTTTCCAATACCCTAGTCATAGAAGCCAGCCGCCAGTAATTTCCGCCTAATGTTTACGCTGGTCTACTGCTCAATATCTGCGCCAAAATGTTGTCTTCATAGCCAGCAGTTCATGTGAACACAGATGAAACTCAGAGGGAGCCATTTATGGGCTGTATGTATTATGGATGATCAAACACTTCCCATCGAAAATGTTGCAGAAGCATCTTCATTGCCCCTGCAGAATGCGGTTGAGAACTGATTTGACGAAGGAAACGCATGACAGTTATGTTATGTGGGCTGCATAGCTTCAGGCGAAATTTCATACCCAACCCTCGTACTTGGCAGGAGACGCTGTTTTCTAGGCTTCTTTCCGTGCTTACTCTGTGCTCAGATCTGAAAAAAGAGATGTGATGCGATCGATGAGCGTATTAAAGCCACTGCCCAACACATCTGTGCAAAGCTTCATCGGATTTTCACAGTGGTTTCCATTTCACGGCCGACCGGACCTTACTTTCGAACTACTTCTCGTAACAAACTACATACTTACAATTTACCTAGTTTGAATATCAAATATGATAAATTCACTATTTAAATCCACACATATACAACTGGCTTTCTATATGAATAACAATGTTACAACGTAATTACGTTCAAGCACAACCAAAATCTGAGAATATGCCACTTTGTGAATGTACAAAATTATGTGTGGTGATTGCTATAATTTCTGTACTGGTCAAACCGGACGAAATTTTAACTCCAGATTTAAAGAACACATTAGAAACAGTGATAGTAATCCGTCAAGCTTCAGTTGACATCTGAAAACTCAACGCCGCAAGACCGAGAAAAATGAAACTGCGTTAGAAATATTACACAGAAAGCACTTACGATGATAATTCTCGAAGAACTGGAAATATATATTCATACAAGAAAATATCCACAGGAAATTTTAACTGAACACACAGATTTTAAACTTAAGTACTATCTCGAAAACTTGATCGAACTGATGGAAAACGAAAAAGGAAACTCATATGCAAGATTAAATATACACAGGCCACAGAAAAAATTCAAAGGAAAATAAGAACAACGAAATCTAACATCATATCTGGTAAGCCTTAAATACTTTGTTAACATGTAGCATAATAGTAAAGAACTGTCTACTTGTTGAACTGCCAAAATCACAACTTGACGGAAAAAATTTACTGTAGATGCAATATGGTCGTCACTTCCTACTAGACGTACCAATGCAAATGTAAACATAAAAGCCGGCCGAAGTGGCCGTGCGGTTAAAGGCGCTGCAGTCTGGAACCGCGAGACCACTACGGTCGCAGGTTCGAATCCTGCCTCGGGCATGGATGTTTGTGATGTCCTTAGGTTAGTTAGGTTTAACTAGTTCTAAGTTCTAGGGGACTAATGACCTCAGCAGTTGAGTCCCATAGTGCTCAGAGCCATTTGAACCATTTAAACATAAAACACTCAGGATTTACGTAAAGATAATGTTACCAATGTTATTTTCGCAGGTAAATTGATATGGCAATAAGCTGAAACGGGCCTCCCGTGTAAAATATTAAGAATATGCTACCTTATTGCAACTAATTTTGAAGCTATCATTTTCATGATTTAGTGTAAAGGTTTTGCATTCCAGCTCTTCCTGCCGTGATTCTGTCATCACTCTATTTAAAGTTACAGCATTTTGGTACAAAAATTACGGGAAACATTAACTAATAGTAGTGATATCGTTTGGTTCTCAACTGACTACAGTAATTTGTTTGGGAAGATATAAATGAATAGTGCATTTTCTCCAGTTTCAAATGGACTAATGAAGTAAAAATAGCAGAAACATTAAGACAGTAAATAATAAGATCATATACATGACTGCATCTTCAGCTGCAATCAGACAAAGTATTTACATTAAGCACTATTTCGTTGTTCCTTCAGTCCGTAACAAGTTCTTCTTTGTTCTACACACAGAATTTAACTGAAGAGCGCAACGTCCTCCAACGAGTTTACTCATAGTTAGTGCAGAAAGACACGTTTCTTTTTAAATTAATTCAGCTACCTTATGAGGTGAGTGTAATATGTTACATGTGCCTGCGCTCAAGAGCAGCCTGAATTGCATGTTTCGTATCCTTCGAGGTGCGAATAGCTCTTTTACGAACAGCACCCTAGGCAGTAAGCAAGTTGCCTACATCTGCATATTCATACTAAACCACGTGTTATAACGCATCAATTCTCCCAAATAATGCGGATGTAAATTTCATTATTATTATTATTATTATTATTATTATTATTATTATTATCTTCATCGTCGGCAATTCTCCCTCTCCCCCTTTAACGAAAGTAGTAAAACATAACCAATCTTCATGTCTCTTTTTTCTGTCTCTTTCCTCTAGAAACAACTTTCATATATTTAATTTTTTTTGCCTATCTTATCTCCATTTTCCTTTTTGCCTTTGCTCAATTTTCTGTTTTCTCATTTTTCCTCTATATAAAGGTTTCTTGAAATCACTGCAACCATTCGCCTTTTGTTTTGTTCTTCAATTTATTTTGTTGTTCCATTACCGGTTTCGAATTGCCTAGCGATTCATCATCAGATGGTACGTATATAAATTGTCTGCAGCAGTGTGGGAGTCATGGAGCTGTGGTAAGATGTTTAAACGAAATATGTAAGTATTGAGTGTTGTGAGAATTATTCGCAGTATGAGATAGATTTTGTTGTTTACCTAACAGTGATTAGTATCCGTTGGCTGGATATAGGTATGCACTGTATTCTAGAAAACATAATGAATGTTTTCCAGTGACGTTAATTTTTTTCTCTGTATATTTTCCTGTCTGTTATGGATTCTGTGGAGTTATTTAGTTTCTTGAGGTATTCCATGGATTCCTGGTTTTCACTGTATTAGTCATCACTATATTAAAAATCTTCTAGGGTAGTCTGTCTTGGTTCATCCTGTGAATGTGTCAGTAGATCTTCACTGTTATCCTTCTTGAAGTAGTTCTTAATCCTCTCTCTCTGTCCGTACGGTTCTTTTGTCGGTCTCTTTATCGAGTTCCCCTCTTCCTGAACCTGCTCGTAGGTCATTCTTTTTTTTCCCTTTATTTTGATCTCCTTGTTTTTCGTTCTTCCCTTGATTACTGTTGTATATGAGGCGTCTAAGGCTATTGGTAAGACTATTGCACTATAGAGTATTAATTTGACATTGATGGAGACAGTTCTTTTGTTGCAATGCTTCCATGTAAGTCCGTATGCTTTTCGTAGCTTTGCGAACTTTTCTTCATTGGCTGTCGAATTCAGAATTGTTTTTTGTATAATCTCTCCAATTTAGTTGAATCTTTCTACCTGTGTTATCTTTGCGAACGTAGACCCCCCCTCCCCCGGTATCTATCTGTTGATTTTGCGTCCATATACTGTCTTTTTTCATATGAGATTTGTAGTCCTCCTTTGGCTGCGATTTCGTGTAGTGTGTCTAGAGCTTCTTTGATTTGTTTTCTATTATTTGTTATGATGCCTATATCAACACCAAAGAACAGCCATTTTATGTTGGCGGTTCAATCTCTGTGCCTCGCCATCTGTACCCCATTGATTCTATGTCCTGATCATTTTCTCTAAATCGAAGTAGAATGGGTGTCAGGCCATCTTCCTATTTCACTCCTGTCTCCATGTCGAATGGTTCCGAGATCTCCAGTAAACCTCACGTTAAAATATTGTACACAGTTGAGTCACATTAATGTGACCATCGCCTATGTTTGACATTAACGTGCATTAAACACTCACAGAAGACAGTTGGTAACGCTAGCAGCAGAGGGCATGTAAATCGTGTCCGGAGGACGCGGGAAACAGTGCCGTCGTTATCGTAAGGCGGAAACAGAGCAATTTATCCGACGTCCAAAAGGGCATGATCGGTGGCCTCCGGTGGAAGCATTTCCGAAACGGCTAAGTCTGTAAACTGGCCGCCGTGGTTAAAGTATACCATGCATGGCAATATAGCGCTATTAAAAACCGGTGCGGAGGCAACTGTACGGACCATAGATGACGGGGATGAACGATGGGTCTAGGGCGAATGATGTTGAACACTTCTGGAACTTACCAAGGGGCTACCAACAATGTTTCTTCAACGACCGTTCAGCGAACATTGCTTTATATGAGCCTCTACAGCTGGCGGCCTGTTCAAGTAGCCATGCTGACTGCTGTTCATCGGCGACCAAGGTTGGAACCTGCACGACAGTATCTACATCTACATCTACATCCATACTCCGCAAGCCACCTGACGGTGTGTGGCGGAGGGTGCTCTGAGTATATCTATCTGTTCTCCCTTCTATTCGAGTCTCGTATTGTTCGTGGAAAGAAAGATTGTCGGTATGCCTCTGTGTAGGCTCTAATCTCTCTGATTTTATCGTCATGGTCTCTTCGCGAGATATACGTAGGAGGGAGCAATATACTGCTTGACTCCTCGGTGAAGGTATGTTCTCGAAACTTCAACAAAAGCCAGTACCGAGCTACTGAGCGTCTCTCCTGCAGAGTCTTCCACTAGAGTTTATCTATCATCTCTGTAACGCTTTCGCGATTACTAAATGATCCTGTAACGAAGCGCGCTGCTCTCCGTTGGATCTTCTCTATCTTTTCTATCACCCCTATCTGGTACGGATCCCATACTGGTGAGCAATATTCAAGCAGTGGGAGACGAAGTGTACTGTAACCTACTTCCTTTGTTTTCGGATTGAATTTCCTTAGGATTCTTCCAATGAATCTCAGTCTGGCATCCGCTTTACCGACGATCAACTTTATATGATCATACCATTTTAAATCACCCCTAATACCTATTCCCAGATAATTCACAGAATTAACTGCTTTCAGTTGCTGACCTACTATACTGTACCTAAATGATAAAGGATATTTCTATGTATTCGCAGCACATTACACTTGTCTACATTGAGATTCAATTACCATTCCCTGCACCATGCGTCAATTCGTTGCATGTCCACCTGCATTTCCGCACAATTTTCCATTGTTACAACCTCTCCATATACCACAACATCATCCGCAAAAAGCCTCAGTGAACTTCCGATGTTACCCACAAGGTCATTTATGGATATTGTGAATAGCAACGGTCCTACGACAGTATCGTAACTGTGTGTCCAGTAGCTGGCGACAAGTGGCCTTCAGAAATGAATCACGTTTTATGCTCCAGTGGCGTGAAAGTCTGAAATCAAAGAGTCTGCAGCAATCGTCGGAAGAGTGACGACCGGAGGAGGGAGCGTTATGGTCTAGGGAATGTTTCCGTGGCATTTCCCGGGTGATCTTTCCGTTCTGGAAGGCGCAATGGATCAACAAAAGTATGCATCTATCTGTGGTGACCTTGTCCACCCCTACATGCAATTTGCTTTTCCTCGGCACGATGGCATCTACCAGCAGGACGATACAACGTATCACATGGTTCGCAGTGTACTCTCATGGTTTAAAGCGCATCAGGATGTTATCGTACTCCCTGGCCACCAACCTCCCCGTATTTAAACCCAATCTGAAATCTGTGAGACCACTTAGGTCGGGCTATTCGTGCCATTGATCATCGACCGAGAAAATGGCCATAATGCGACATGGCTCCACATCTCTTTCGTTACCTCGCACAAGCTCACTGACTCTCTTCCTACACGTCTTGCAGTGGCCCACTATGCAAAAGGTTGTTATTCCGGATTTTGACGGGTGAAACTTCCTGGCAGATTAAAACTGTGTGCCCGACCGAGACTCGAACTCGGGACCTTTGTCTTACGCGGGCAAGTGCTGGGGAGCGTTTATTGACGTTGCCTGGATTAGCTTTCCGGTATTGTTTCCCACCTACATTTCTTCCAGTGTGTTGAAGTCTGTTTATCTGCGGAGACACAGAAATTCTTGATGTCAACAAACACTATTTCTGGTGTAATGTTTTCATGGTCTAATTACCGGGTTTCAGAGATCAGTCCATCTTCTCCAGATACTCTGTCATTTTTCAGTGATTTTATTATGTTTACGATTGCTTCGTGTGTTGGAGTTTGGAGTCCAAGTTAGGCTCTGCCTTCTCGAACCGTAGTCTCTGTATCGATTTTCACAGTAGTGTGTCAGAGTACAGCGCTAATATTACACATTTCTTTTTCGAGCTTGCCTCCAGTTTTCCGTCTTGAGTTTTGAAGCATACACTCGGTTATGGATATCCTGTCACATTTTCTCTCAATATTATGTAAAAATTTCGTGCGTTGTGTTTGTTGAAGTCCTCTTCCACCACCTTAAAACTGATGCTTTCATTACCTCTTTTATCTCTGCGGATTATTTTTTGTGAAGAAGTCTTCTGTGTCTTGTTATATTTTCCCCATCTTTGGATGTTTATGGACTTTTTGTATTGTGCCTTCTGCGTCTCTGTCTGCATCATGCCGGCCGAAGTGGCCGTGCGGTTCTAGGCGCTGCAGTCTGGAGCCGCGAGACCGCTACGGTCGCAGGTTCGAATCCTGCCTCGGGCATGGATGTGTGTGATGTCCTTAGGTTAGTTAGGTTTAACTAGTTCTAAGTTCTAGGGGACTAATGACCTGAGACGTTGAGTCCCATAGTGCTGAGAGCCATTTGAACCATTTGTCTGCATCATCTGTGTTTCCTTTTCCTCGATGGTTGTCCAAATTTCATCAGCTTTTTAATTTTTTCTGACAGTTCTGTCCAGTCTTTACTCCCGATTTTTTTCATTTCTTCTGTTATTTGTTTCTTGTTCCATTCTACATACTCTGGGTCTGTTCTGAAAGTGCTGCTGGTTTCTCTATTTGTCTGTTTGGTATAGGTATCGGTTCGATGTGAAGTAGGTGATGATCTGATCCGAAAAATCCTCCCCTTGTTCTTACATTCATAATTACTCTGTTGTTATCTGGATATCCCTGAGTGATTTATCTGATATTATTCTAGGGCGTTCTTAGGGGATTCCCAAGTCTATAGTTTCTTGTTTTTCTTCTGTAATTGCGGTGACATATTCTCAGGTCGAAATTCGTGCACAAGTTCATCAGGTTCTCTCCACTCTTGTTTGCCCTCATGTAGGCAGTGTGTTTTCCTGTTGCGTCTCTGAATTTTCTGTCCCTCCCTAATTCGGAATTAAAATCTCCTAGTAACATTTTTACTTCCTTCGCGAGGAATTTGTTGGTGGTTTCTTCGAGATCTTCCCACAATTCTTCTGTAAATTGCGGGTTTCTCTTATTGTAATTATTTGTCAGAGCATGTGCGTCGATTAATCTATAGGTTTTGTTTCCAGATTCTATCGTGAGTGTTGATTTTTTCTGAATTTGAAGTGAAATGTATTAAAATATTAAATTTGATTATATTAACTTAAGGACGACTTTCACAGTGGAGATCTTGCAAATTAACAACTGTGTCTCGAAGTATGTACTTTGGACTATGATACAATCTTATCCTTATCTTTTACTGAAAAGTCCATTTTCAGTTGCCTTTGGTGATTAGTTTGCGTCTGTCACTACCAAATATTGATAGCTGATGGAAACTTGACAGTATCGCCAAGGCGTGTACCGTCAACGAGATTGGTATTAATATCGTCATGTAGAAATTGGAATCGAGTACGAGTTACAGTTGAAGCGTTGTCAACGAGGACAGCATTTCACATTGAAAGTAGGTTTTGTTAGTAAGCACGTGGGAAAGTACAGGCAGAGCTGAGCTGCTTCATAAATACGTGGAATGTTGTAGAATGTTCCAATATTCTATAAATAAGTAAGTTCTAGAACCTTCCTTACATTACAAGTCTTAAATAATAAATAATTGCGGGTGATGGACATAACCAGTAGCCTGCATGTCGCTAGATAGTGACTAGAAACAGCCGCTACACAATAGCAGGCTATTATGTAGTGAAGCTTCACCAAGAATATACACTGAGGAAAAAAAATCGCAACACAAAGAATAATTAATGTAGAGTAATGAAATTTCTGAAATACATTTGTCTAGGTAACATTTCTGCGACCAACATTGCAAGATCACAGGTTAATCTAAGTGCAAAATAAGAAATCGCAAGTGTGAAATGCAGGTACATTAATAACCGGTGTGCCGGCCGTGGTGGCCGAGCGGTTCTAGGCGCTACAGTCTGGAACCGCGCGACGGCTACGGTCGCAGGTTCGAACCCTACTTCGGGCATGGGTGTGTGTGATGTCCTTAGGTTAGTTAGGTTTAAGTAGTTCTAAGTTCTAGGGGACTGATGACCTCAGAAGTTAAGTTGCATAGTGCTCAGAGCCAATAACCGGTGTAAACACCAGCCTGTTGAATCCAAGCATGCAGACGTGAGTGTACTGTGTTGTGTAGGTGCTGGATGTCAGTTTGTCGAGTGGAGTTCCATGCCTGTTGCACTTGGTCGGTCAATTCAGGGACGGTAAATGCTGGTTGTGGATGACACTGGAGTTGTCGTCCAGCGATATCCCATATGTGCTCGACTGGAGACAGAACTGGAGACCGAGCAGGCCAAGGCAGCATTTAGACACTCTGTAGAGAAAGTTGGGTTACAACAGCGGTATGTGGGCGAGCGTTATCCTGTTGGAAAACAACCCCTATAATGGCTGTTCGTGAATGGCAGCACAACAGGTCGAATTACCAGACTGACCTACAGACTTGCTGTCAGGATGTGTGGGATAACCAAGAGAGTGCTCCTGCTGTCATACGAAATCGCACCCCGTACCCTAATTCAGGGTGTACATACAGTGTATCTAGCACACGGACATGTTGTTTACAGAGCCTTAACTGGCCTTCGTCCAACGAACACACGGCCATCGATTGCACCGAGGCAGAACCATTTTTAATCAGAAAACTCAACAGACCTCCATCCTGACCTCCAGTGAGGTCTCTCTTGACACCATCGAAATCGCAAATGGCTGTGGCTTGGGGTCAGTGGAATATACATTACAGGGCTTCTGGCTCGGAGCTGTCCTTTTAAGTAACTGATTAACAGTTTGTTTTGTCACTGTGGTACCAACTGCTGCTCAAATTGCTGCTGCAGATGCAGTTAAATGCGCCAGAGCCATGCACCATACACGATAGTCTTTCCTTTCGGTAATGCCATGTGGCCATCCGGAGCACGGCCATTTGCAAGAGTACATTCTCGTGACCACCGCTGCCAGCTATCATGTACAGTGGCTACATTCCTGCCAAGTCTTTGTGCAGTATCGCAGAAGAAATAGCCAGCTTCTCGTAGCCCTATTACACGAACTCGTTCAAACTCAGTGAGGTGTTCATAATGGCGTCTTTATCGCCTTAAAGGAATTCCTGACTATCATCAACTCACCACGTCCAATCTCAAAGGTAACTAACGCTCATGAGCGTTACAGCGTGTACTTAAATCAAACCTGATTTGTGTCCTCACAGTGTCGCTTCTAGCACCACTCTCGTGTGACTGGTGCGAAATGTGGGTAGGCATCATTTTTAAGATGTGGAAATACTGCGAACAACTAACTTTCGTTCGTGTCACACAAACTCCTTCTTTGTGTTGCGGCATTTTTTGGAAAATTTGGAAATTGGTGGTAAGATCTTATGGGTTCTAACTGCTGAGGTCATCGGTCCCTAAGCCTACATACTACTTAATCTAACTTAAACTAACCCACGCTATGTGCACAACACACACACCCATGCCCGAGGGAGGACTCGATTCTCTGACCGGCGGGAGGGGGGGGGGCGAGTCGCAAGGACCGTGACAAGGCGCCTTTGACCACGCGGCTACCCGGCGCCTGACTTTTTTTTCCGTCAGTGTATGTAGGGTAATTAAAACTAAACTTCGTGTTTCAACGCTGTTAAAAAAGAACGGCTGAATTAAATCAAATTTGAACCGAAAGTTATCGAAGAAGAATGTGACGTTATGGAAGAAAAAGAAAATTGACGAAAATTTTCACACTAGATGGCGCTGAAAACGTCGTAACGTAAATAGGTTCAGCTACAAATCACAGATGAATCGCATTACGAAGGCTATGATTTTACTTGCACATTAAACCAACTATATTGTGCAATGCGCATGAACGCACAAGCTTTGCATTCAATAATTGTGACACTATTAGTTAGGTAAACGCGTCCACCACGTCAGGTGGGAAAAACTGATTTTTAATTGCGCTGAAGCCAAAAACTGTAGTATAAAAAGCAACAGTGACATCGGTTTTTAATTTTCGTAAGGCCAAAAACCGCATAAAAAGCAACAATAAAACATGTTTTTAACCGTCCTAAGGTCAAAACCTCATAAAAAGCAACTACGAAGTCACTATTTAATTGTCCTGAGGCCTGTTTTTAACTGTCTTGAGACTGGCGAAAGACATGTTCAACACACTACCTACCGTTTTCTGCTTCAAACTGAAATGGAGAAGCAGCATGTACCACAAGAGATCGATGTGTTACAGGGATCACGTTCAGAATGCGTTGCACAATGCGTTGGCCAGGATTTTGTTGAGGGGCCCGGGGTCCCGATTTGTTAAAGAAGACCTTGAAAAGCTCATCTTCTTTTTTTATTCTGAAACCATATTTATTTATTTTTAACTATACCCGAATCCACAAATAAATATTTCTTTATTTGGCAGTATGATGACTTCACTCTATTGCCGAACGAATTAAAATGCAATCTTTGATGCTAATGAAGTCCTCTACGATTTACAACATACATTGTCGTTTATGTGACCATTATTTACAAACACATAAGAGTTGTGACGGTTGGACTCACAGTTTCAGGGACATTGCGAATAGGACATCTCACAGAATAACATCTTTCTTGAGGTAAAACTTGAGACATGATATTATGCCGTTCCGTAAGTGAACCATGTTTACGCATAATACATAGAGCAAAATGACGATCGACAACCGCCTTCCACTGCAAATATCGTTAAACTATACATTTTTTTCGAAATCTTACGCAAAAAAACAATAAAATTAAATAGAGCCGGCACAAAAACTAAGTAACTTTTCCCCAAATCAAGATAGAAACTACTACAAAAGTAACGAAAGAATAATTTTTATATCATTAGTTCTATAACTCAAAACCATTACAGTTTGAAGTTAGTAATGCGAGGGTTGTCCCGAAAGTAAGTTCCGATCGGTCGCGAAATGGACACCACAGTGAAAACCCGATCAAGTTTTGCACAGATACGTTGGATAGTGTCTCCAGTATGACCGTCGATAGCATCAAGACGCTCTTTTCAGTTGTGAGTACACTGTGAGCGAGTAAAGATGCGTAGAACAACGATGTCTCCCGCCAAGTAGGAGGGCCCACTGAGAGGCTTCGCCTTAATGAATGCAGCCCACCTAACACAATTGCGACGCACTTCCTTCTTCATGGCAATTCTCAGCCGCACTCTGCAGGCGTAGTGAAGACGCTCCTGCAGCCTTTTCGATGGCAAGTGTTCGATCACCCACAACACAGCCCTAATTAGCTCGTCCTGAGTACCATCTCTATTCACATGACACGCTGGATACGAAGACAACACTTGGGCTCAGGCTACGCGCTATAGACCAGCGTAGAAAATTATCGGAAAGCACAGGCGGCTGCCTTCTATGACGATGGTGTTGGAAATTTGGTATAAAGCTCCAACAAATGTCTAAGTCGGAGCGGCGAATCGTACAACATCAGAAAAAGAGTAAAAACTACTAAACGAAACCCTATTAGTAAAATAATTATTTTGAATATTTTTTAAAAAATTAAAGAAATATTTAATACATAGTTTATTCACACAAATCGTTTGGTGAATAAATTATACACTGAAGCACCAAGAATCTGGTGTAGTTATGCGTAGTCAAACACAGAGATCTGTAAACAGGCCGAATACGGCGCTGCGGTCGGCAACGCCTATTTAAGACGACAAGTGTCTGGCGAGGTTGTTAGATCGTTTACTGCTGCTACAATGGCACATTATCAAGATTTAAGTGAGTTTGAACGTGCTGTTATAGTCGCCGCACGAACGATGGGACACAGCATCTCCGAGGTAGTGATGAAGTGGGGATTTTCCCGTACAACCATTTCGCGAGTATACCGTGAATATCAGGAATCTAGAAAACATCAAATCTCCGGCAGCGCTGCGGCCGCAAAAGATCCTGCAAGAACGGCACCAACGACAACTGAAGAGAATCGTTCAACGCGACAAAAGTGCAACCCTTCCGCAAATTGCTTCAGTTTTCAATGCTGTGCCATCAACAAGTGTCAGCGTGCGAACCATTCAACGAAACATCATCGATATGGACTTTCGGAGCCGAAGGCCCACTCGTATACCCTTGATGGCTGCACTACACAAAGCTTTACGCCTCGTCTCTGCCCTTCAAAACCGACATTGGGCTGTTGATGACTAGAAACATGTTGCCTGGTCGGACGAGTCTCGTTTCAAATTGTATCGAGCGGATGGACGTGTACTGGTATGGAGACAACCTCATGAATCCATGGACTCTGCATGTCAGCAGGGGAATGTTCAAGCTGGTGAAGGCTCTGTAATAGTGCGGGGCGTATGGAGTTGGAGTGATATGGGACCCCTAATACGTCTAGATACGACTCTGACAGGTGACACGTACGTAAGCAACCTGTCTGATGACCTGCATCCATTCATGTCCATTGTGATTTCCGACGGACTTGGCCAATTCTTGCAGGAAAATGCGACACCCCACAGGACCAGAATTGCTACAGAGTGGCTCCCGGAAGACTCTTCTGAGTTTAAGCACTTCCGCTGGCCACCAAACTCCCCAGACATGAGCATTATTGAGTATATCTGGGACGCCTTGCAACATGTTGTTTTGAAGAGATCTCCACCCCCTCCTACGCTTACGGATTTATGGACAGTCCTGCAGGATTCATGGGATCCGTTCCTTCATCACTACTTCATACATTAGTCGAGTGCATGCCACGTCGTGTTGCAGCACTTCTGCGTGCTCTCTGGGCCCTATACAAAATTAGGCAGGTGCACCAGTTTCTTTGGCTCTTCAGTGTATATCAGTTACCTTTACATGACAGCAAGAGGCTAATTATGAACTAAGTTAACCAATTTATCTAAAAATACTGTTAGACAAAAAAAATTTAACGCACCTCGAAGGAATTACCCAAATGGGATGAAAATCGGTAGATGTGATGTACAGGTACTGATTAAAATTTCAGAAAAAATTGGATGATTCTGTCAAGAGAAAGAGCTTCACAAATTGTGCGAGTGAATAACCTACGGCTCTAATACTAGCAGTTATCTGGCTTGGCATTGACTGACAGAGTTGTTGGATGCCCGCCTGATGGATATCGTACCAGATTCCGTCCAATTGGCGCGTTAGATCACCAACATCCAAAGATGGTTGGAGGGTCCTGCCAATGGCGCTCAATTAGGGAGGGATCCGACGAACTTGCTGACCAACGTAGGGTTTGGCAAGCACGAAGACAAGCAGTACAAACTCTCACTTTGTGCTGAAATGTAAGCCCAGGATGGCTTACCATGAAGGGCAGCAAAACAGGGCGTAGAATATCGTTGAGGTACCGCTGTGCTTTAAGGGTGCCGCGGATGACAACCAAACGGATTGTGCTATGAAAGGAAATAGCACCCCAGAACATCACTCCTGGGTATCAGGCCATATGGCGTGCGGCTATGAGGTTGGTATTTCACCGCTGTCTGGGGCGCGATTCGAAGCGGGGTTCATTACTGAAGACAGTGCAACGCCAGCCAATGAGATTCAAGGCCGAATACGTGTCTGGATACGCCCCAGAAAGCGGTGGGATAGCAACCACACTGTCGGCCACCGTGCGGCCCGATAACCCGGAGTGTTACTGTGGGAAGCCATTTCTTTTCACGGGAGGGCCCCTTTGGTTATCCACGGCACCCTCACAGCACAGCGTTACCTCGATGATATTCTACAACCCATTTTATAGTCCTTCATAATGAGCCATCCTGTTTAAGGGAAAGAGGTGAACAAAGGCGACATTGACCTGCTCAATTCGTGAAGCTCTTTCCCTTGAATATTCCTTTTTTTTCTGAAATTGTAATCATTGCTTTGTCTGCATATGTGCATCACATCTAGCAATTTCCGTCCCATTCGCGTAGTTCCTTCGTGGTGCGTCGTTTCTTTTGTCGTAGCGTGTTTTAATGGTGTACAATGAAATGAAATTATTATTTCTTTACACTATCTGTGTCATATAAAATCAGAGTATTCCTTGAAGGTTAGATAGGTCTACCAACTAAACAAACATTTATTTTACGTGGAAGATGGAAATCTTAAATAAATACTTATTTAACAGTATTTTTCCTGCAGTTGAAATATGTCACTAATTTCCTTAACTAACATTAAATTTGTTTTTATGCAAGTATAAATACCACAGACCGTGATTTGATAACGATAGTAGAAGTCTTCGTACTCTTCTCTTGCCATGACATTTAAGACAGCATCTGCTGTAAAAGGAAGAGGATAGTGTACTGACATTAAGGCTAATACTGTGAACTTTTCATTACCCTTTGTGTTCCACAAGTAAGACTTCACTCGTTTTGTTGTGGAAAATGACTTCTTAGTTTCGCATTTTGATACTGGTAGGGACGCAAGTAAAGGCAAAAGATGTATGTTTGGACAGAAGTACTTGTTACTAACATTAAAAGTCAGTATAAGCTTAGCAGGTAGGTTCTTCCGTTAGTCCGTAATATTACGCTATTGTGAATAATAGTGCATTTTGTGAGCTTTGCTGAATAAAATATGGTATTTCCATAATGAAGGTTAAACCATTTTATTCGACGATGACCTCTGAGTTTTCATCAAGCAGAGATATAATCTAGTTGTTTAGGAGTGCTGTATTTTGGCAAACCACTAAGAGGCCGCTTTGCTCCAATCTCCCTCACCCTCCATGGTTACTTTACACTCTCCTTCTTTCAGTCTCGATTTGAGCGAGGAAGTGAGTGATCAGGAAAGGATGAGAACGAATTTTTGGGGATATCGTCATTATTACGGACAGAGCTTTTTGGAATAAATAGATATGACATTATTCTGTTCGGCTGAGGAGCTAGAACAATTTCTGGTGGCGCAAATGCAAAGAATTTGGAATTATTCAGCCTTATACTTTCCCAAATTTGTTAATTCAAGTATGCGACTGTAATTTCTTGGAATGCAAAACGATCATTTCCCGCATCAATGAAAGTCCTGGCAGATAAACGTGTGAGCCTAAATAAGGGGAATTTGGATTATTATTTATTTGTCGTATGGCTTTTAGTGTAGGCAGCGTCCATTGAGATGTTCGGCTCGCCTTTGATGCTGCTCTTTTCATTTAAGCAGAGAGACTGAATCTTTAAGGGAATCGGAATCTGTCATGGAGAAAGGAATTCGGAAGGGATGGACTGTGGCCCATAATAGGGGACCAATTCCAACATGTGCCTAAACTGTAAATGGGAAAGAAAGTAAAGAAAACCATTTTCAAGGTTGTCGCCGGATAGATTCGAACCACATCACCCCTCAAATACACGGATTCACCTTATCTCAACCCAGCGCCTCGACGTACTGGGTTACCCCGGCCGATGGAGAATTGAAAAACCTGGTTGTTGCACATCGTTTTAAAATAAAATAAAATGCATGAGAACAAAAGATGGAAATCTGATAGTCCATGTTCTTCCTTTAATTGTGCATGATTGGTCATTTGATTGTGCATAAATGCATGCATGTCTTAATATTTAACTGTGCATGGATTTCCACTCTCAATTATTATAGTATTACAAGGATGGACGAAAGGGGAAAGGGGGGGGGGGAGGGATACAGGGTGTATTCAAGCAGCCATCACATATCCCTTTCGCTCTCAATCCCCATCGCTCCGTATGGGAATTAGTTTTCATAATTGAGTACCACCCACGAGACCACATTAGGCGATATTTTGCCATTTGGGCTACTAATGAGAAATTTTTTTTAAAGAAATGCAACTATCGCCATTTGGACGATTAATTTCGTTGACCGACGCGACTTTTGGGCGACACAGGCAAATCCAAGTCTGCTTTGATTCACTGATTTCAATTTAATATTATTTTTAACGCTGTTGACTGATCCACTGCCTTGTTAAGTACTGAAATATTGCAACCCTAAAGTTATACCAGTCTCTGAATAAAGACTCCAGTGCTAAAATATATATATATATATATATATATATATATATATATATATATATATATATATATATATATATATATATATAGGGTAGTCCATTCATCGTGACCGGGCCAAATATCTCACGAAATAAGCGTCAAACGAAAAACCTACAAAGAACGAAACTTGTCTAGCTTGTAGGGGTAAGCCGGCCGGAGTGGCTGAGCGGTTCTAGTCGCTACAGTCCGGAACCGCGCAACTGCTACGGTCGCAGGTTCGAATCCTGCCTCGGGCATGGATGTGTGTGATGTCCTTAGGTTAGTTGGGTTTAAGTAGTTCTAAGGGACTGATGACCTCAGATGTTACGTCCCATAGTGCTCAGAGCTATTTGAACCATTTTGTAGGGGTAACCAGATGGCGCTATGGTTGGCCCGCTAGATGGCGCTGCCATAGGTTAGACGGATGTTCAAACCTGCCTACGTTCTGTATTTTTATTTAAAAAACCTACCTGTTACCAACTGTGCGTCTAAAATTGTGAGCCATATTTTTGTGACTATTACAGCGCCATCTATCACAAAGCGAAAAAAGTGGTCGAACTAAAACATTCATATTTCTTTACGTACTACACGAATATGTAATGGGGGTTCTTATTTAAAGAAAACGCAGTTGATATCCGTTTGACCCATGGCAGCGCCATCTAGCGGGCCAACTATAGCGCCATCTGGTTTCCCCCTTCAAGCTAGACGAGTTTCGTTCTTTGTAGTTTTTTGTTTGATGCTTATTTCGTGAGATATTTGGCCCGGTCACTATCAATGGACCACTGGACTCATCTATTGATTTACTGACTGTCGACAGTGCGTATCCCGGTTTCGTCGTATGATTGAAAATCAAGATGTCTTTCAGTTTCACTACAGGGCAACTAGGTCGTGTGTGAATTCTTTTGTGTAATTGGGAGTGGAAGGGCAGGCGGACCCCCCGGGTCCCCCCCTTTGGCTACGTCCTTGCTCAATGCCTTCAATTCAGTTACGTTTGTAATTGGAGCACTGAACACAGCATCATAGCCAGAAGTCACATGGACTATGATCAGGTGAACTGGACAGCCAGGCCATAGGGAAATGACGACTGATAATTCTAACAGTTTCAAAATGCCTTTGCAGCGGCTGCTTCACTGACTGTGTTATGTGCGGAAGAGTGCCATCTTGCATAAAATGATTCTAACCACACATACACTCTTCTTAAATGGAATGGCGTTGGTGTGCAAAAGGCTTACACTGCGTTTACCAGTGATGATACAGGTAACAATACCCGGATGACCCATCTCCTCGAAAAAATAAGGGCCTACGATGAACAATGCCGTCAACTTGCTCCGCAGAGTTACATTAGCAGTATGAAGCGGTAACGGCTGATGTGGGTGAGGATTTTCCGTTGTCCATGTTCGGAAGTTCTGTGTATTGGCATGTCCTTAGAGATAGAAATGGGCTTCATCTGTCCACAGAATGTTCCATGGTCATTCGTTGTCCACTTCCATGCGAGCAAGAAAATCTAAAGCAAACGTTTGTCTTACTGGCAGGTCATCATAAAGCATTTCCCGAACATGCGTAATTTTCTTTGGATAGCAATGCATGATGTTTCATGGAATTTTATGCACCATGCTCACAAACATATCTACAGTTCGGGCAATTCCCAACGCACTGCATGTTTCCACACCATCGCTCGACATCCCCTGCAAGTTTTCTACTGATGTCAGGTGAACTGTTTACCTCCATCTGTCACTTTGCACTTCAAAAGAACCTGCCTTTTCCAATTTCGCAATCATTTTTTCCAGACCCATTGCAGACATTGGACCAATGTCTTTTTCCATACCCAGAACTTCTGCAGAGCTACTGGTACAGAGTCACCGTTCTTGTAAAAGAGCTTTACAAGCAGCTTGCAATCGTGCTTTGAGACTGACATGCCGAACGTCGTAGGCGCAAACTGAGGAACAACCGTGTACCCCCCTTCTTTTATTTTGCGTATGTTAAACAATTTTCACAGTGCAATATTGTGACAAATACACAAATATCCCACATTAATCAATTAGCATAGTGTGATATTTTAACAAATACAGCGGTATCTCACGTTAAACGATTAGAACAGTGCAATAATTTAACAAATACGACGGTATCCAACGTTAAACAATTACCGCATTCTGACATTTTAACAAATAAACAGATATCCCCTGTTAAAGAATTAGCTGTGTGCAACAAAAATATGCTGTTGCTACATACTAAGTCTACATTTCACTGTAAGGAACTCGTTCTTGCAATACTAGAGGATTAAAAAGAATGACGTCACTATCAGGCCAGTTAAGAGCAGTCTAACAACGTGACATTACTGTGGACTTGTAAATCGGAAACTCACAAAAGTACATTAATTTCTCTACACCAGTGCCGTTGCTACCACTGGAGATAGTATTGGAATGGTGGAGCTATGCACTTCTAAAACAACCCAAATGAGGTAAGCCCTCGCCTGCCTTCCCGATCGCTTCATGTTGGGGAGCCGCAGCCGACAGTTTCCATGCCTCCCTACTTCCTACAGGGTCAGTCTGCCACCGCAACTGCCACCCTGCATCTGTCCGGTTCCTCCTACAATCTATTCGCATTTGAGGGTACAACCAACGCCTCTGAGCTGATTTTAGTAGTCTGGTGAACGTGGGGGTTAGTAGGGAGTCGGCTGATTGCAAAATTTTTATGCAGGTGACCATTGGCATCACTTGCCAAAGAACAGATAATCTCTGCACCAGAACCCGCACTAGCTCTCCATGGCAGCTCACTTAAATGACTCTTATACTCCAAGAAAATGATATAACAAAACTGTGTTTAATTACGAAATATATTCGAGCATAGTGCATGCGCAAATTTGCTTCCCTTATAGTTGCTAGTAGTCCGATGAGCATTCTGGACACATTATCAGACAAACAATATCAGGATGTATCGGTGTGTGTGTGTGTGTGTGTGTGTGTGTGTGTGTGTGTGTGTGTGTGTGTGTGTGTGTGTGTGTGTGTGTGTGTGTGTGCTCCTACAAGTGGATAAACAAGCACAAGCATATGTGGTTACCCCAACACAATTGCATGCCTGCCTGGAACAGTGGTCCTCTATCTCAAGTCGTCATACAGCCTGCAGCTTGCTGCAGGGTCTAGACAGAGCCACCAGTCGTAATATATGCACTGCAAGAATTTTATATTACATGTCCCTTAGTCGTTGGAGATATGTCCAGAAATGAGATGTTATTAATATTCCATCATCCTGACACATTTTCTCGGTACCAAGACCTTACAGTTACCATTTTTACGTTGTCTGTACCGTATTTAAACTAGTAATGCTGGCTGCCTAATGTCATTGCGGTAGTGAGCTGCTTATAGCCAGGAATGCTATGGCTATGGTCATGTGTCTTCAATAGAGATACCAGCTGGGCTTAAACATACCAGATTAAACATATCCCAAGGAATAAGAAAATGTTATTTTATAAATAAATCCATTACATTCCCTGTCATCCTGGAAGTATATTTATAGGATGTCTTCTCCCATGTAGATTGTAGCGAAATCCTGTTTATCAGTACGTTTACACGTTATATGATTGGTGTTCAAGAAGTAATGCAACACATTTTTCCTGAAAGCAGGTTGGTTTTATTTAGGACTCCAATACACCATATTATTGACCACTCTTTTGGCTACAGAAGCCCATTTTCCATTCAGTGCGATGGCCTTACCCCGCCTTACTGGGAGGGGCTGTATGTCCGCATGCTACCATACTATTAGTCGACGTCGGCGCCAACGTCTCGCTGCACCAACAACCTCCACATTATCCACGTACTGCTTCCTGCGGAGTGGATCCTTTGTTGGGCCACACTATGGAGGTCGGAAGGTGAGAAATACGGGCTGTAGGCTGGATCAGGAAGAACCATCGTTCTTTGTGAGATCCTTTCAGGTTCGCAGACTTGTGTGAGGCCTTGCATTGTCGTGGAGAACGAGTAATTCGTTTGCATTTTTGTGGCGACGAGCACAATGAAGTCGTTTCTTCAGTTTCCTGACTGTAATACAACACAGTTCCGACTTGATCGTTGCACCATGAGGGAGGACATCAAACGGAATAATCCCTTCAGTGTCCTAGAAGACTGTCACCATGTCTTTACCGGCTGAGGTAAATTAGATGTTATTAATATTCCATCATCCTGACACATTTTTTAAATTCTTTATTTGGACGAGAAGTGTTGTGGTACCTCTACATGGATTTCCGTTTTGTTTCCGGTTCGAAGTAATGAACCCATGTATCATAGACTGTGGTGATGTTTGACAAAAATGTCACGATCAGATTTGTAATGCGCAAGCACTTCCACACAAATGGTTTTTCGTTGCTCTTTATGGTCCTCCGTTAGGCGCAAGGAAACCAGGGGCACACACCTTTGAGTACCCCATCTGAAGTACGAGTGTGTAAGCACTACCAGCGGAGACGTCCAGTTCTGCGGCGAGGTATTTGATTGTGATCCGTTGGTTACCTCGAATCAGAGTGTCCGCACGTTCTAACAGTGCAGGAGTCACCTGTTATTAGCTGCCGGCCTGCACGCGGGAGATACGTCAGGTTTGCGCTACCTTGTTGCGATGGTGACATACCCTTCACCAAACGACTTACCGTGCTTTTATTCACTGCCAGGTCTCCTTAGACATTCTGTATGCGCCTATGAATATCCGCGATGCTCTGGTTTACCGAGTTCCAAGCAGAGCGTTGTCATAGAGTTCCTTTGGTTTAGTGAGATCCTTTCAGGTGCGCCGACTTGTTGTGGAGGAGTAGTTCCTTTGTATTTTTGTGGAAATGCTCGGGGATGACAGGCCAAACTATTTGTACGAGTCACACCCCAGTGTGTCGTATGCAGCAGATGGAGTATGTCAAGATGCAACTCGACAGCTCTATGAGGAACCGCTGGCCAAAGTTCTGACGATCACTTAGGAGAAAAAATACATGCTAAGCCGAATCCGCTCTCAAAAGAGAATACACTGGCCACCTCACCAGAGCAGCTCATGAGATTTTTCCGAAAAAAGGAGCCGACGGCCGTGGCTGTGGCGACCACCCGTCCTGTCAAACGAGAGGCCAGTAAATTCTGCACCAAGCCACTATCCAAGGCGAAAAGTAGAGGCTTCTGTTGGTCAAACCCCAGATCTGGTTCCATTGGCAATCGCGATACTGCATCTGTATTTACAAGCTGGGTAGTGGACCGGTATCAAATGTCATAACAATAAGTACTGAGGAAAAGCACCAACCTCTGCAGTCGGTGAGCAGTCCTACCCGACAGTTTGGAACGACGGCCAAATAGGAAAAAAATAGTTCAAATGGCTCTGAGCACTATGGGACTTAACATCTGTGGTCATCAGTCTCCTAGAACTTAGAACTACTTAAACCTGACTAAACTAAGGACATCACACACATCCATGCCCGAGGCAGGATTCGAACCTGCGACGGTAGCGGTCACGCGGTTCCAGGCTCAAGCGCCTAGAACCGTACGGCCACACCGGCCGGCCCAAATAAGGAAACCAGTGACTTGTAATCAGTGATAAGTACAAACTCTGCCCTATACAGGTAAGCTTAAAACTTAATAATTCCAAAAATTATAGCCAGTGCCACTTCCTCCAGTAAATGATTACATTGCGCCATGGAAAGCGTCTTTAAGCCAATAAGCTTCTCGGCACCATCCAGTTTCCAGTGCGACGGGATCACACCAGTGCCATAGCGGGACGTGCCACAGGGCAGGGTTAAAGGTTTACCAGTAAAAGTAGCCAGACAGGGTGTGGAGGACAAACGCTGCCGAGGGACTTAAAAGCTTGTTGATCGTCCGCAGACCAGAAAAATTTGACACACTGTTTCTGAAGCCAGTTAAGAGGGTGGTAGCTGTGTATGGATTGCGTAGTAAACTTGGCATAACATGAAATATTGCCAAAAAGGACTCAAGCTAATTCGTGTTCTAGGGGGTCAGAAAGTTGACAATGGCTTTGACATGATCGTTCGCAGGACTGAGGCTATCTTATCTGCCACATGACCCAAAAAAATGCACCTATGGGGAAAAAACTACATTTTTCCATTCTGCAACAAACGCCGTTCTTTAGAAGGCATTGTAAGACCGCCTGCAGATTCCGTAAATTCTCCTCACATGCGCAGCCCGTGACTCAGAAGTCATTGGGGTAGTTGGCGCAACATCAACAACTGCCGTCAACTGCAAATATTGTTGACAATTCCAGGTGCAGACGAGATTCCTAAAGGCAAGTGATTAAACTGGAAAAGCCTAAAGCGGATGTTGAGCGCTAAGAAACTCCGAGAAGTGGCGTCCAGCGGCAACTGCAAGTATGCATCACACAAATCGATGCGTGAAAAACACGTCAGCAACTTCTCCAGCCACGAATCGATCCGCGACACATTGCGCGTTTACAGTCTGTTTAAGATCACCACACCGAGCGAGGTGGCGCAGTGGTTAGACACTGGACTCACATTCGGGAGGACGACGGTTCAATCCCGCGTCCGGCCATCCTGATTTAGGTTTTCCGTGATTTCCCTAAATCGTTCCAGGCAAATGCCGGGATGGTTCCTTTCAAAGGGCACGGCCGACTTCCTTCCCCGTCCTTCCCTAATCCGATGAGACCGATGACCTCGCTGTCTGGTCTCCTTCCCTAAAACCAACCAACCAACCAAGATCACCACAACGGCACATGGCGCCATCTTGCTTCTGAATCACTGATTCGAAGAAATAGCAAAAACGACGCCAAGATTCTGCTAACGCTACAACTCGGCCTTGACTTCGTCGCACATGGCGAAGGAAATGAGATGAGGGCAACCAACTTTAGGTATTTCAGACTCTTAAGGGAGACGTGTGACTGGAAATTTTCTGCCCGATCCAAAGTATTCTGAAACAACAACCATAGTAAACAATCCAAATCTTGGAAGGGGGCAGAATGAGACACTAAATGTACTTTGTCAGCTATCTGGAAGCCAAAACCATAAAAGGAGCGTATCACCCAAAAATATTTTGTGGTAATTGTGAATTAACCGCATACAACGTAATTTGCTGTTCCACATCCTTAAATGTGCAGAAGCTGAAAATTCTCCCCTCTATAAGACACAACGTGACATAGTGACTGTCGCATCGCAGGGCAGGCCAAGAGTCGGTACGTATCTAAGTTAACGAGACTGGCAGTCGCTCTTGTGCCTTTTTGAAGCTCCATCGGTCGGCCATTCACTACCAATGTTAGTAAAATAAGGTGTGAGCGTCAGAGACCACGTCCGAGTCCAAGGACTCGCCCATTGTCACAAAATGTTGCCAGATGGACAACCTTGTGACATACCCCACAAACGGCCTTTACGTGGGGACAGTCCCATCCAATATGCACTGAACGACAATCAGTACATAACCACATGCGTGCCCATTGAGCGGAAGCAGGTGCGCAAGGGAAGCGACGTCGAGAATCCGGAAAACTTCGTGAGCGGCGATTATGACGCTTTGATTGGGGCTTACCCACCGGGCCTCATGCAGATGAAGACAGGTAGCGCCGTGCGGCCGCTGCACTCGAATCGTCCACGTCGTCAACACATGGTGGTTCTGCGGAAGCCAAGGTTGCCTGCACCACCCGACGGGACACCGGTGGCTGTTTACCTTGCGAGTCCAATTGTGCCACCTGCCAGTTGTCAGAAAGTATGTCCCTTCCCACTGCCCTAAGTTCATAAGATTCAGCTGTCTTAGTGACTATGGATAAAGAAGGGTAGAACAAGGCGAATTCCCTAATTTGGACCTCCATGTCAGGTGATAACCGGACGATCACATACGAGGTAGTACATTGGAGACACTCAGATTGATACTTGCGTGAGAGACCTTGGAGACCTGTGATCCACATGCGACTTGCCGGGGTGCTTTTGGTGATGATTAAATTGTAACCGTGCCACCACTTCATGGGTCTGATGAGGAAAACACTGCGTGAGCAACTGACATAGATCCTATAAGTAAAGTTTCTCAGGTCGTAGAGGGCTTCATATTCGTACTATCCCGCACAGCTGGACAACAGTATGGCAGCCTTATCAACTAGATCGACAACAAGCCTTACCTGGCAGTGCAGTACGCATCAGCGCAGATAATTCTTCCACCTCTCCATCGTCTCATCAAAGCTGTCAAATAGTGGTGGTGACGGGGCAGATCTTCTCAGTAGGCGCCTGCCCTGCTGCCAGCATTGTGTATGTGCGAAGCAATTCTGTATTCCGTTTCAGTAGTTACTGCATTTGCTCCTACTGCAGCTTGTGCAGGTGCAAATGCTCGTGGCAGCTTTGAATAGCGTTTGGTTCATGGTGGCCACAATTTAACACTATGAAAGGAAAGAAAAGCGCCCCACACATAAGAATGTCGTACGTCGCTAGTTTAGTATCTGCACGGCCGTCACAATTGCGGTATCGTCACTGTTGATATTGCTGTAACTATACTAGCCGACGGTTGATCGACTAAAGCAGGGGATATTAACCCCGTAAGAGGGTACGAATATCGACGTCGGAATAAATCTACAGGAGAGAAGAGAGCCGAACGATGCGTGGAAATCGAGAACAGAGAAAAACAACGCACAACCAGCGCAACCGACTGACAACAGAGCGTATAGAAAGATACTACTGCAGGAGGCAAAGGCTTGGTCTGCGGGTAAACCCCTGGGTCAGTGGCTCTGCCAATGCCTTGCTTCGCACGCCCACTCCATGACGCTGTTCTGCACAATTCCGCTGTGATAATCACACCAGCTCCTCTGGAACCAACTCAGTGTCCGCTGTTAGGGATACAAAACACCTGTTCGCCTGTTTATACACGATATATTACATTTCTTTACATCTAGCATCTGTACAAATCATTAATACACTGCAATTTGCTCTTATCGAAAGATTGCCTATAAGACTCTCTAAATGTGTCCTAATCTCTTTTATCGTACTCTTATGATCGTTACGTCAGATATACGATGGTGGCAGCATAGTGGTATCAGAGCCTTAGTTGAATGCAGTTTTTATACATTTACCGAGTAGTGTACTGTATATCAAAATAACACTATCCTAGTAGCATTATAGGGCTTCCAACACAATTATAAATTTGTGGTAAGGTATTATGGGAGCAAACTGCAGAGGTCATCGGCCCCTAAGTCTACACACTACTTAATATAACTTAAACCAACTTATGCTGTGGACAACACACACACCAATGCCAGAGGGAGGACTCGAACCTCCGACGGGGGCAGCCGCACGGACCGTGACAAGGCGCCTCAAAATGGTTCAAATGGCTCTGAGCACTATGATTATCTGCAAAAAAAGTTAAAACCTTGTACTATCTCTAATTGACCATTATGGAACCTTCACTAGATGAACACTTGTCTTACGAAGTTGTTACACTGTAGCTCAGTTCGGACGGTTACTCCTAGGTATTTCATGTTATTACGGTCACCAGAGAGTTGATACGGTCACCAGAGATTTATCACCAGTAGTGTAATAGGACAGTAGTGGGTCTCTTCGTCTATTTGCAGGGTGTTTGGAAATTCCCGCTACAAACTTCTAGGAGTGAGTACTTAATATTTTGAATAGGAAACCATGTCTGGAAACATAACGTTTCCGTTTCTACGACGGTGTCATTTTAGATGTGAAACGCGTCCACGTCTGCTGAGGGAAAGAGAAAAGTCTCAGGGTTGCTTGTCCTGGTATGCAATATTGTAGACATGTATTACGTCAGACGGTCACCTGCTGTCACTTAACGTCTGCCTTGCTGCTTTGCTGGTGTACAACCTCACATCTCTCATGCTGTGCGGAGCCATGTCAACAGATGATTGATGTAAGATGGATAGGCCGAGGTGGTCCAACCGCATGGCCACCGCGATCGCCGGATTTAACTTCTATGTACTATTTCTTGTGGGCTCGTATGCAAAGTTTAATGTACGAGACTTCTGTAAAGACAGAGGAGGATTTGCTGGTACGAGTTCTGGCCTCTGCACTAGAAACTGACGTGACACCAGGTGGGGTGGAAAACGTGTTGCGGAACATACTTCGCAGGTACAGTGTCTGTAACAACGTTAGTGGTCGTCAAAAATGGTTCAAATGGCTCTGAGCACTATGGGACTTAACTTCTGAGGTCATCAGTACCCTAGAACTTAGAACTACTTAAACCTAACTAACCTAAGGATATCACACACACCCATGCCCGAGGCAGGATTCGAACCTGCGACCGTAGCGGTCGCGCGGTTCCAGACTGTAGCGCCTAGAATCGCTCGGCCACCCCGGCCGGCTTAGTGGTCGTCACATCGAGCTACTGTTGTAATGCATTAGTTCTGTTCTGTGCGTACAGTATGCTGGGTCTTTTTTTTAACAGTGTAAAAAAGTAATATTTAAGTGTTAATGCAAACAAATGTGCTTAAGTGATAAATGGATGTTTCGTTATGTTTCGTTTAGAATTGTTACCTAATAACTGTACTGCGTTATATCTAAATCATTTGAGATAAACATCTCAACTAAAACCGTCGTAGAACGTAAACGGTAAGTTTCCGGACATGGGTTCCTATTCAAAATATTAATTACCCACTTACCTCTACAAGTCCTGGAAGTTTGTAACGGGAATTTCCGAACACCCTGTTTATGCAATATGTTAAATTTACCTGCGTCCAGATCCCTTTAGCAATCATAAATCCTCTGCATTTCGTTATCACATTATGGACAGCTACACCATCTACGACCCTCCGGAGTAAGGCGAGACATACTAAAACGCCATCGACCTGCAAGGAATTATATCTAGTGAAAACATAATTTTAAGCTATAATTTATAACTATGGAATGGACTGTTAGTTTATGACCCTGTGTAGGACTATCTAAGAGTCTTAAGGCAATATGGGAAAGTTATAGTAAAATTGGAGAAACATTTTTTTTATCAATCCATGTCATCGTTCGCCACAATACTGTCAAATATGCGAATAGTATCAAATTATAATTGGTCCAACAAACAATGTTTTTCCACAGATTTTAAGAAAAAGAACCAATTGTTTGAACAACCTTAAACCAGTCCCTTTTGAGTATAAATCACACACACACACACACACACACACACACAGATACATACTGGCTCACATATTTCCACTACTGGGATAGCAGATATTTGTACAATCGTAAGCGTAGTGGATGTGGTCCTTTTAGCAAAATTTCCAGCATCTTCTAAGTCTTCAATGCGTCACTGCTGCTACATATACACACTAGTTGAAGTTATACTTTGGACACGGAAGAGTTGGAATAAATGTAGACATTTCGGATATCTGCATAGTTTATATTGCATTATGGGTACACTGTCACAAATACTACAGGAGAGTTTGCAGAAAATGCGGTATAATTATATAAGGCCAAAGGATGTAGCTGTTTGTTGTTAGAGACATCGACAAAGCATACGGAGGCAAGTAATACTTAGATAGGTCTACTCTCATTTAACACTTCCTTAAAAATAATCTAACTTGTGCTATACAGTTCAGTATCATCTGTCAACAAGTGTTCTTGGTGATGTTAAGAGTAGCACAGAAGAGGCAACTTGTACGCCCTACTAAGCCGTATCGTGGTGTATTGTATGGAAAAATATACATTTTGTTCCGTTATAACTTGGAATATAACAACTACAATTTTTCACCTACACCAATATGTTGTATTATAGTGATTTATGCATACACTTAGAAAAAAGCAATGTATGCATGAACTAATAGTCAATTGCAACACAAGCTTGGGACTATTAATCTAAGTACTAGATACATAAGAGGGAACTCTGTGCTCCAAGCATCCGAAGCTGTAGTAATACTTGCACATCTTGCTAAAAGAACAGCCCGTTGAACTGTATCATAATCTTTATGCAAGATATAAGAGAGAGATGATATTACATACGTCTATTTTAATAAAGAGAAGTAGACGAAGCATTGTAAGTTAAACTTTAGATTACGCAGTGCATGGGTCGAATGAAATACGTAAACACATGCTGTCAAATGAGATTAAGTAGCAATGAAGGAGAGAAATTACATCAGAGAAGGTAGTGTAAGTGTGGTTTAGGTGAGGATATACTTCTCTAAGGAGCCAGTGGAAACCATGGCCAGTCAGTCACTGCTACCTGTGTGAGATCACAATCATGGAAAATGTTGCAGGTAAATTGGAGTTCTACAGTGTGTACCGCTTTACTGCGAAAGGTCGTAGATAATGTGGCTCTCTATAAGATGGATAATTGCTGAAGTGACCTAGACACAGGTAAATGTAACATATTGGTTCAAAGTAGGTGAAGAGACCCACTACTGTTCTATTACACTACTGGCGACAAATCGCCTAGGACTAACTGTTCCAGCTGAACTACACTGTAATTATTGCATAAAAGAAGCAGAAAGAGAAGTGGATACTAGACTGGTGGGAATCGTATCCACGAAAAACCAGTTTACAAAATTGTTTTTTTTTCTTTAATATTGTTCATCAGCATGGGCCCTTTATCACTCTGGATCAGTAGAAGAGATAGACAAGATCCATGTCTCGTTGCGAGATCGTTCTGGAGATGCTAAACAGACTCCAATAGCAGTGGCTGCAAGAGAGGTGTTGTGTGTATCACGAAGAGATTTCTGCTACATAAACAGAAGGCGTACGCTACAGGATATATATATATATATATATATATATATATATATATATATGCTACATAAACAGAAGGCGTACGCTACAGGATATATATATATATATATATATATATATATATCTATCCTGTAGCGTACGCCTTCTGTTTATGTAGCAGAAATCTCTTCGTGATACACACAACACAAAATATATATATATATATATATATATATATATATATATATATATATATATATACTCCTGGAAATGGAAAAAAGAACAGATTAACACCGGTGTGTCAGACCCACCATACTTGCTCCGGACACTGCGAGAGGGCTGTACAAGCAATGATCACACGCACGGCACAGCGGACACACCAGGAACCGCGGTGTTGGCCGTCGAATGGCGCTAGCTGCGCAGCATTTGTGCACCGCCGCCGTCAGTGTCAGCCAGTTTGCCGTGGCATACGGAGCTCCATCGCAGTCTTTAACACTGGTAGCATGCCGCGACAGCGTGGACGTGAACCGTATGTGCAGTTGACGGACTTTGAGCGAGCGCGTATAGTGGGCATGCGGGAGGCCGGGTGGACGTACCGCCGAATTGCTCAACACGTGGGGCGTGAGGTCTCCACAGTACATCGATGTTGTCGCCAGTGGTCGGCGGAAGGTGCACGTGCCCGTCGACCTGGGACCGGACCGCAGCGACGCACGGATGCACGTCAAGACCGTAGGATCC
The DNA here is from genome assembly GCF_023898315.1 of Schistocerca nitens. NCBI lineage: Eukaryota > Metazoa > Arthropoda > Insecta > Orthoptera > Acrididae > Schistocerca > Schistocerca nitens. The sequence continues at coordinate 924,742,348 of NC_064616.1, forward strand.
TACGCAGTGCCGTAAGGGACCGCACCGCCACTTCCCAGCAAATTAGGGACACTGTTGCTCCTGGGGTATCGGCGAGGACCATTCGCAACCGTCTCCATGAAGCTGGGCTACGGTCCCGCACACCGTTAGGCCGTCTTCCGCTCACGCCCCAACATCGTGCAGCCCGCCTCCAGTGGTGTCGCGACAGGCGTGAATGGAGGGACGAATGGAAACGTGTCGTCTTCAGCGATGAGAGTCGCTTCTGCCTTGGTGCCAATGATGGTCGTATGCGTGTTTGGCGCCGTGCAGGTGAGCGCCACAGTCAGGACTGCATACGACCGAGGCACACAGGGCCAACACCCGGCATCATGGTGTGGGGAGCGATCTCCTACACTGGCCGTACACCACTGGTGATCGTCGAGGGGACACTGAATAGTGCACGGTACATCCAAACCGGCCGGCCGAAGTGGCCGCGCGGTTCTGGCGCTGCAGTCTGGAGCCGCGAGACCGCTACGGTCGCAGGTTCGAATCCTGCCTCGGGCATGGATGTGTGTGATGTCCTTAGGTTAGTTAGGTTTAACTAGTTCTAAGTTCTAAGGGACTAATGACCTCAGCAGTTGAGTCCCATAGTGCTCAGAGCCATTTGAACCATTTAGCCATCCAAACCGTCATCGAACCCATCGTTCTACCATTCCTAGACCGGCAAGGGAACTTGCTGTTCCAACAGGACAATGCACGTCCGAATGTATCCCGTACCACCCAACGTGCTCTAGAAGGTGTAAGTCAACTACCCTGGCCAGCAAGATCTCCCGATCTGTCCCCCATTGAGCATGTTTGGGACTGGATGAAGCGTCGTCTCACGCGGTCTGCACGTCCAGCACGAACGCTGGTCCAACTGAGGCGCCAGGTGGAAATGGCATGGCAAGCCGTTCCACAGGACTACATCCAGCATCTCTACGATCGTCTCCATGGGAGAATAGCAGCCTGCATTGCTGCGAAAGGTGGATATACACTGTACTAGTGCCGACATTGTGCATGCTCTGTTGCCTGTGTCTGTGTGCCTGTGGTTCTGTCAGTGTGATCATGTGATGTATCTGCCCCCAGGAATGTGTCAATAAAGTTTCCCCTTCCTGGGACAATGAATTCACGGTGTTCTTATTTCAATTTCCAGGAGTATATATATATATATATATATATATATATATATATATATATATATATATATATATATATATATATATATATATATATATAATTTCCTCTCACACGCAGCCGGACGGAGTGGCCGTGCGGTTCTAGGCGCTACAGTCTGGAACCGAGCGACCGCTACGGTCGCAGGTTCCAATCCTGCCTCGGGCATGGATGTGTGTGATGTCCTTAAGTTAGTTAGGTTTAATTAGTTCTAAGTTCTAGGCGACTGATGACCTCAGAAGTTAAGTCACATAGTGCTCAGAGCCTCTCACACGCACACGCACATTATAAAATGGCCACAGTGGGGAATTAGATGTAATACAGGTTGGGTTTTCTTTTTCGATAGTAATTCTTTCGACTTGAATGGATCATGGGCATGGGTTAAATGCTAGATGTACTATCCACCACACCATAAGGTGGCGGATGGGTATTATCCATATGATTTTATATCAGATACTAGCACTGTCTGGGCAAAAGCTGAGGATGTTCGAAGAAGGCAAAAGGCTGCATATCACCTAGAGGCTCTAAACTGCAATTTGATTCCGTTAAAACTACAGTCTTCGATAATTTACTTCATCACACTAGTTGTTTTAAAAACTTAATTGGGAGGGCTGTTACTGTCGAGTTGTGTCGGATAACATGTGATGTACTGTACATCTTGTTATTCCTTAGCCCTTAAGAAAAAAAGGAATTCTAAACTGTTACTGTTCCCACAGATGCTGTTATTCCACAGGTCTACATATGAACGGAAAGCCTGTGCTATTCTATTGCTTTATTAATGGAAACAGCGACTACCGTAAAATACCAACGAGTAAAAGTGCAGTGTACACACAAAACGACGATGCTGGACTGCGAGAAATCTAATTTATTTGTGACGGAAGTGGTTTTTAACAAAACACTGCTACTAATAAAATAGTGTTACTTGATTATTTGTGGCTGACCTGCGACGCAGTCAAATCAGTGTAAGTGATCCATTGTATAATGTTGGTATACATTATTGGGAAAAAGTAAAGAAACTTCGTTCAACTAAGTCCTCGATACCATTAGCCAGTCACCATCGTACATCTGACGTTGCATTGATAAGAATACGATAAAACACATTACTGCACATACATAAAAATTTATAGACAATAATTTCATAGTGATGACATGGAGAGGATTAATGATTAGTCTAGATATTGACTGAAAATAAATGTAACATATTGTGTGCAATAAAACTAAGAAGTCCATTACTATTCGATTACGCTACTGGTAATAAGCCACTGGTACCAGTAAGTAAGTAATACCTACGAGTAACCAACCTCACAGGCCTAAAGTAGAATGATACACATAATACAACAAGTGGGGAAATCAGATGCCATTTACTTTTTAAAAACGGTCTGCGTTTTTGCTGGGAGGCACACCCAACATTAGTCCACTAGTAAATGTCTTCATGCTCTTGATCAGAGAGCGGGTATGCTGTTAATGTAACGGCAGAAATCTATTTTGGGCATTCTGTTTCATTTGGTACTTAACCGGGGTGGACAGATTATTGATGTGCTGTGCTTTTCTCTTTAGGAGTGCTGGCTGTTCTTCTCGTTTTTGATGTTGCTGTTGATACATAATTATTAAACGCATATCGTACTTGACTAATTTGGAAACACACCATAGAATGGCCATGTAACAATCATTTATCATATAGGAAAACACACCGATGCTTTCTGTCGACACTGGGCGGCGCATTAAAGATGTGACGTGCAATGTTTCTATGGGCTAACTACAGGTACAAATTGAATGGCAGCCTGTATCATCGATTGCTCCAGTAGTTTAGCATTATGGTATTTAAACGAGGGAAAGCTATCTCGCGTAATTTGTACGTCGAAGAGCGCTGCCACTGGAAATGTCCATTAACATATAGCAATCAGCTGCCACCACCTCCAACCCGCACCACACTATTCAAATCACCTCAGATGTGGTGACCGAGCGAGGTGGCGCAGTGGTTAGCACACTGGACTCGCATTCGGGAGGACGACGGTTCAATCCCGCGTCCGGCCATCCTGATTTAGGTTTTCCGTGATTTCCCTAAATCGCTCCAGGCAAATGCCGGGATGGTTCCTCTGAAAGGGCACGGCCGACTTCCTTTCCTGTCCTTCCCTAATCCGATGAGACCGATGACCTCGCTGTTTGGTCTCTTCCCCCAAAAACCAACCAACCAACCAATCAGATGTGGTGGCTGCATCCATACATGTGATTCAACGTTAGGAACGACTGGGGACGCGCAGCAGTGGCGGACCAGCCCTGTAGGAAGATGAAGCTATAAGGTTGGCATGGAAGACGTCAGTCGCTGCTTCTCAATGCGACACAGTCCGGATGGTCTTACTTCATTTTGCTTGTTTTAAATAAGATGCAAGATGATTCTATATCCAGTGGTAGCAGCAGCACGAGTGTAGGAAATTATGGTCATTTAGCTATGTTCTGTGGATATATACTGAAGAGCCAAAGAAACTGGTACACCTGCCTAATATCGTGTAGAGCCCCCGCGAGCACGCAGAAGTGCCGCAACACGGCGTGGCATGGACTCTACCAATGTCTGAATTAGTGCTGGAATGAAACACCATGAATCCTGCAGGGCTGTCCACTAATCCGTAACAGTACGAGGGGGTGAAGATCTGTTCCTAACAGCACGTTGCAAGGCATCCCAGATATGCTCAATAATGTTCATGTCTGGAGAGTTTGGTGTCCATCTGAAGTGTTTAAACTCAGAAGAGTGTTCCTGGAGCCACTCTGTAGCAATTATGGACGTGTGGGGGGTCGCATTTCCCTGCAAGAATTGGCCAAGTCCGTCGGAATGTACAACGGACATGAACGGATGCAGGTGATCAGACAGGATGCTTACGTACGTGTCTCCTGTCAGAGTAGTATCTAGACGTATCAGGGGTCCCATATCACTCCAACTCCACACGCCCCGCACCATTACAATCTCCACCAGCTTGAACAGTCCCCTGCTGACATGCAGAGTCCATGGATTTGTGAGGTTGTCTCCATAACCGTACACGTCCATCCGCTCGATACAATTTGAACCGAGACTCGTCCGACCAGGCAACATGTTTCCAGTCATCAACAGTCCAATGTCGGTGTTGAAGGGCACAGGACAGGCGTAAAGCTTTGTGTCGTGCTGTCATCAAGGGAGCACTAGTGAAAGCCCATATCGATGATGTTTCGTTGAATGGTTCGCACGTTGACACTGGTTGATAGCCCAGCATTGAAATCTGCAGCAGTTTGCAGAAAGGTTTCACATCTGTCACGTTGAACGATTCTCTTCAGTCCTCATTGGTCCCGTTCTTGCAGATCTTTTTCCGGCCGCAGCGATGTCGGAGATTTGATATTCCTGGTATTCACGGTACACTAGTGAAATGGTCGTTTGGGAAAATCCTCATTTCATCGCAACCTCGGAGATGCTGTGTCCCATCGCCCGTGCACCAACTATAACACCACATTCAAACTCACTTAAATCTTGATAACCCTCCACTACAGCAGCAGTAACCGACCTAAGAACTGCGCCAGACTCATGTTGTTTTATATAGGCGTTGCCGACCGCAGCGCCGTATTCTGCCAGTTTACATATATCTGTATTTGAATACGCACGCCTATACGAGTTTCTTTGACGCTGCAGTGTATACATAGTGTCAAAGGTTAGAATCCTCTCAGCTGATCTAGTAGTGAAGTCACAGATTTTAATCCACTAAAATGTAAGGATTTGTTCCTTACAGCGAAATGTAGTCTTGGTATATAGCAAGAGCATATCTGTTGCACTGTGCTAATTGTTCAACATAGGATATCAGTATATTCATTAAAATATCTCACTGTGGTAGTTGTTTAACTTGGGATCTCGGTATATGTCACACTGTGGAAATTGTTTATCATCTAACAGTGAGTTGTCTCTTAGGATGAAGATCTTGAAAAGTGGAAGAAAAACGGTAAAATAGCAACAAATTGCCCCAAAACTCTAACTAGTGTCCTACATTGGTGCGCTTATAAAAAACACTATTGGGTGCAATACTCTGCTGCAAAATTGAGAAAACTAAATCTCGAGTATTACCTCACTTTGCTGGTGCTGCTGCTGCTGCTAGGGAAGCTTCATGATGATGAGTACCCGACATATAGAGGAAAAATGCTAAGTCTGTATCATGACTACCATACCCTAAAGAATGGTGGAGGGTATAATCCCTCTAGTAGGATCGCACTACAGGAGTGCGGGTAGGGAGGTGGACACTTTGGATCATCAATTATGGTAATTGGGATTAGACTTGCGTAAGTGTAACTTGTGATACTCAGAGAGGGTAGTGGCCATTTTTGATCACAAACTATGGTGACAGTTATGGAGCGTAAGCTAAAAGCATTTGGCCATTAATTAACATTTGTACAAACATAATTAAAAGTGCAAGTGAGAGGTTTGTTTCCATTATTGTCATCAATATAAAATCATTTGGTCATTAATTTTGACCTAAATAAACATCACTAAAACACAAGTAATCATTCTGTTCACAGTACTCCCATTAAGTGTCCAGTTTGTTTACTTAATGAGAACGATGGGCCTACTGAGCCAGTTCTTTCACAGCTCCACTACTTACGTGACCTCACTTTTTCGTTGACGGTCAGATAAATGATTTTAAGACCACTTTGCACCCAGAGTGATTCACATCATTCCAGCCATGGAGAAGGCAAATGCTAAATTCCGATTTATTGGAAGAATCCTAAGGAAGTAGAAGTCACACGTAGAAGAAGTTGTTTACAAAACCCTTATCTGACCAATCTTTAGTACTGTTCATCAGTCTGAGATTCTTAACAAACTGGATTAAAAGACAACAGTGAAAGCACTGAAACCACTGAAAGAAGAGGTGCACGATTCGTCATAGTGAGACTATAGTAGAAACTTCTAAGAAACGGGAGTCGCAAACCTTACAAGAATTAGTCTGTACATCTCACAGAGCCGTACTCACAAGCTTCCAAAAGTCCACATTCACAGACGAGTCAGAAAACGTGTTGCTTCTTTAAACATACATCTTTCGTATTGACTACAATACTACAGCTAAAGAAATTTGGATTCACAATGAGGTGTAATGTCAATCATTCTTTCTCACGCACCGTCCTCGAATGGAAAAGGAAGACGAAGAAATAATACTAATACATCCTTTTTCATCCCTAACATATCAAAAAATGGTTTTTGGAGCACAAATGTATATGCAGGAATTCCACCATCGATAATCCGTTTGTAATATGTGTGACATCCACAATTACTTTTGTATTATTGAGTACGTCGTAGCACTGTACGAACGTGCTTCTGTATCTAGCTCTAATGTTGTTGTTGTTGTGGTCTTCAGTCCTGAGACTGGTTTGATGCAGCTCTCCATGCTACTCTATCCTGTGCAAGCTTCTACATCTCCCAGTACCTACTGCAACCTACATCCTTCTGAATCTGCTTAGTGTATTCATGTCTTGGTCTCCCTCTACGATTTTTACCCTCCACGCTGCCCTCCAATGCTAAATTTGTGATCCCTTGATGCCTCAAAACATGTCCTACCAACCGATCCCTTCTTCTAGTCAAGTTGAGCCACAAACTTCTCTTCTCCCCAATCCTATTCAATACCTCCTCATTAGTTACGTGATCTACCCACCTTATCTTCAGCATTCTTCTGTAGCACCACATTTCGAAAGCTTCTATTCTCTTCTTGTCCAAACTGGTTATCGTCCATGTTTCACTTCCATACATGGCTACACTCCATACAAATACTTTCAGAAACGACTTCCTGACACTTAAATCTATATTCGATGTTAACAAATTTCTCTTCTTCAGAAACGCTTTCCTTGCCATTGCCAGTCTACATTTTATATCCTCTCTACTTCGACCATCATCAGTTATTTTGCTCCCCAAATAGCAAAACTCCTTTACTACTTTAAGTGTCTCATTTCCTAATCTAATCCCCTCAGCATCACCCGATTTAATTTGACTACATTCCATTATCCTCGTTTTGCTTTTGTTGATGTTCATCTTATATCCTCCTTTCAAGACACTGTCCATTCCGTTCAACTGCTCCTCCAAGTCCTTTGCTGTCTCTGACAGAATTACAATGTCATCGGCGAACCTCAAAGTTTTTACTTCTTCTCCATGAATTTTAATACCTACTCCGAATTTTTCTTTTGTTTCCTTTACTGCTTGCTCAATATACAGATTGAATAACATCTAATGATGGAGAACGATCCGATGCGATTACCCTGCTTGGTCTCCAACATTTATACATCGGACTTGGTACATCTTTTACGTGCACCTTGGCTGGAAGAAGTTCGGTGAGATCGAGTGATGTTAAATAGTGGTTAACAGCGGGACTCGTAAGCAGTAGAAACAGAGTTCAGATCTCCGAGTTAGAATATCCTTGATACTATTAATCAATGTATTCACTTGCAGACGGTAGCTTTCTTCCCACATCTCCGACAGACTGATGTTTTCTGGCCCTGATTCGTTCTCTCTGTCATTCAGTATACATCAGCTGGAAGGAAGAACATTAACACAGAGAACTGAGCACTGTCCTGTACGGGTGCAAGGAACGGAGATCAACAGAACCACATTCAGGCAGTTCAGAGCTACATCTATACGTACTTCTCACTCGCCATTTTATGATGTGTGGCAGAGGGTGCTTCAGCGATCACTATCTTTCTTTTTTCACTTCTGAATGGTGCTCAGGAAGAACTACAGTCCATAATCCTTCATACAAGCTCGAATTTCTCTGATTTTCCCGTCATGGTGATATTGCGAGATGTTTGTTAAAGGAAGTAATATGTTCTCTGACTCTTATTGAAACGTCCTCTCTCGGAACTCTTAAAGTAAATATCTCCATAATGCACATCGTCTCTCTTCTTCGGCTTGCCATTTCCTTAACGCTCTCAAGATTACTAAAACCTCCTCTATTAATACCACGTGTTCAGGATCACAGATGAGCACAAATCGTCAAGAATTGATAGAACTAGTGTTTTGTTAGCCGCTTTTTTCTTGGGCCAGTTGCATTTTCTTAGGTTTCTTCAGATAATCTCCCGCTGCTATAGCTGAGTTGTCGCCCTACTGTTCGACGATCGAGAAGAATACTACTATATATATTATGTTGTTAATGATTCCATTGATGTATCACCAATAATGTAATCAAACAGTAAGATGTGTTTCCAACTACTGATGCCATTATGGTACACAAATTTACATTGAGGGTCAAACTGCCCATCCCTGCACCAAGCACTGGCATTGCAGCATTCCTATACACAAAACTATCAACCACGAACTGCCACGCGCATCAACTGACGTTACCAATTACATACATCCAGAACTGTATTGCCATTATATTACTACCCTGTTTCTTTTATATCTGATGATTTCACCTCATTCATTAGGACGTGTTTGGTTCTATCTGCAACAAGAACTGTATTGCCATTATATTACCATCCTGTTTCTTTTATATCTGATGATTTCACCTCATTCATTAGGACGTGTTTCGTTCTATCTGCAACAAAGTCCGGAAATCGTTTACAAAAATTGTCTGATATTCCATACGTTCGTATTTTATTCTCTAACCGAAAGTGCGAATCTATATCGAATGACGTCCGAAACTCAAGAAATACAACAACGACCTGGTTGCCGCGGTCTATGGATGAACAGACTGAGAAGTGTATCGGCTTCCATTATTTTGTAGCAGGTTTATTTCCGTGATTAGCCTATGATTACGTGGATCTGTCCGACGACCCTTCCTGCGTTGTTTCCCGTCTGTTGGGATCATGATAGCGTTTGGTCTCTTGTGACAATTAAAGACTTCCAAGTTAACTTCTCACGTTGAGATGATTTCATTCCGCAGAAAATTTGGGAAGCGGGTTAATATAGCCTTCTATAGTCGACTATTAACACTCGGTTACTATCGCATTCAAACTAGCTTACAGCGTGCATCCTCTTGTTCTAGATATTTTCAGAGCTATTAATAGATCACTTATTTAGCTGTAGCTAATTTTACGCTACATTAATTGTCTTCAGTACCTACCGTTCCAGATTCTTATGCATAGCTTTCGCTGGACTGTACTCTTTTGTTCTGATACCAAAATTTTAAGATCCTGAACTTCCTGTTACATTGATGAATCCCCTTTCTTTCCAGTAGGTATTGTTCTTTCATAGGTACGTAATGTTCTCTGTTTTGTTGCAGTATCATGATTTCCAGGAACTGAGCCAATTAATTTCTTGACGCAACTCAGTCACGCCGCGATTCCTGAACCATGTGCAGCTACTCGGCAAGTTTCAGTTCTCTAATAAACAAGAAGTACACCAACTACACTCGTAGCCAAGTACATTCTTAACAAGGTGATTAGGGGAAACGCGAGGGACAATTTCATGGGCTATATTCAATTGGCGTAAAAATCTCTGCTGTCAGTCGTAGAAAAAAAAAAAAAGATGAGAATTTTAATTCGCACTCAACTCTCTTTCCTACTTGAAAGAGCTGTCAAGGCTTACTGGGCATAGTGTTTCTAGAACTCGACGCATGTTTTCCTGCACGTCACGCGAAACGTTCGTTTATCAACTGAACAGTTATTTATGCACAGCTTCCGGAGGATAGAGTTTAGTATGCTGAGCCGAAAGTTTTGACATTCATTCAGCTCTTTGTGGGAGCAACCGGAGGTGCTAGTCATTCATCACGCTGGGACATTCGCATGCTCATTAGCTACAGAAAGCCAGAAACTGAGCTAGTGCGGGATCGAAGTAGTAACAGTTAAAGTTGGAAACTTTATCCTTCACCGTATTGAAGGCTTGTAAATAACTTAGTACCCTGCATTCCTCTAATCTACCCTTAGTGGAAATATTGAGTAGAAAAACAAGAAACGCAACTCTTTCCCTTTCCACAGTACTGTACAACGTTCTTGACATTTGCTTTAATGAGAGTTGTAAATAGTGAGTTTCATTTCGACAGGTTTACTTTTACATTTCGTAACAAAGATTAGAGCGTACGGAATAGTTTCTCGCTGAAGAGTTTTTGAATGATAGAAGCAGTACATTGAGCTGGACGGCGACTGTTCGTCAGAGACAAACGTAACATCAGCAGTGGTCCATAGTACTGTAATGGGACTACACATGAGCAGCAACCTGCCACTATTTGCTGATGACACTGTAATGTAGGGGAATGTGTCATTGAGTGACTGTAGGGGAATTCAGGATGATATGGTCTTATACGGATAAATATAAGATACTGCAAGAAACAGTCCTGTAACGTTAGAATACAGTATTAATGGTATGCTGCTTGACATAGTCACGTTGATTAAGTATCTAGGCATTACGTTGCGGCACAGCATGGAACAGAACAAGTAACAAAAAACCAGTTGTATGGTAGGTGAATTGCCGGTTGCTGCTTGTAGGGAGAACAGTGGTAAAATATAATGCACCTATAAAAACGAACGTTTACAGGTCGCTTGTGTGTCCCATTATTGCATACTCCTAATCTACATCTACATAAATGTCCTCTTATTTACACTTAAGTACCAGGCAGACGATTCATCGATCCACTTTCGGAATATTTCTTTACCGTTACACCGTCGAACAGCGCACGGGAAAATTGAAAATTTTACCCAAATGTTTCCGGGCGATCAATGTTTTCTCGTATTTTTTCGATGATGATTTCTCCCTATGTAGGTCGGAGTCCACAAAATATTTTCGCATTCGGACGAAGGTGGTGAGTGAAATTTCATAAAAAGATACGGCTGCAACAAAAAACTCCATAGTTTTAGTGATTACTAACCCAACTCATGTATCATATCGTGACATTCTCTCCCTATTTCAGGATAATACAAAACAACCTGTCCTTCTTTGAACATTTCCGAGGTCCTCAATCCTATTTGGTAAGGATCTCATACCGTGTAGCAGTACTCCTTAAGTGGACGGACTAGTGTAGTGCAGGCAGTCTCTCCAGTAGCTTTGTTACATTTTCTAACTGTTCTGCCAATAAAATACGGTCTTAAATTCGCCTTCACCACAAAATTTTCCATGCGAAAGCTCCAGTTTAAATTGTTCGTAACCATAATCCCTCGGTAATGAGTCGAATCGACAAACTTTAAATTTTAGATCATCCTCTGGTGTTGCAGTTCTTCCTCTTATGTCCGTGCTTGCTATGAAAATAGGACGAGGAATTCCGCCTTACGCAAGACACCTTTTCAGTTTTGTTTTACCCAGATATGTTTCACAATTTTTGTGATATCTCCAGTGGGTTATTTTTATTTTTCTTACTGTAAAATTGTTGTTACATATTAAAATTTAGCGAAATTTTTGGTACATAATATTTACAATTGTGAATGAATAATGGTTATAAAATATCATACATCATTTGTTCAGTCGGGGTGCACTCAGCCTCGTGATGCCAATTGAGGAGCTACTCGACCGAATAGAAGCGGCTCCGGTCACAGAAAACCAACATAACGACCGGGAGAGTGGTGTGTTGACCACACGCCCCTCCTATCCGCATCCTCAACTGAGGATGACACGGCGGTCTGATGGTCCCGATGGGCCACTTGTGGCCTGAAGACGGAGTACTTATTTGTTCATAGTTCATAGTTGAGATATGTATTAATGACCTGATGCACTGTGCGTTGTTTATAACATTACGTCTAAAGTTCTAGTTATACCTTAACTGGCAAAAGAGTGGATCTATTCATTACTTTACATACCTTACATGATGCTACTGGATTTTATGTTGGTAACTAGTCTGCTACACAATCTACAACTTCTCATCTGCAAACAGCAAAACATAATTTTTATTTTCCGTTTATTATGCATTTACAAACGGAAGTGAGTATATATCACGGTTTTTGTGTATAACTTGCGGCTTTGATGTAGTGTTTACTTATATGTTGTTGGCGAGGTGAAAAGGCTGATTAGCTAACCTATGGGTGCTTGACAACGCGCTTGTCTCAGAGTTTTCGAACCATGGGTGGAGTTTTCGTCGCCATCACGTGTTGTTGTGACTGTGTAGTATTCATTTGTTTCGTAGCGTGTTTGGCTGGGTGAGGCGCGCAAGTTTAAAGTAAATTTGGCGTTTGTGGTGTTTGGTGTGTGTGTGTGTGTGTGTGTGTGTGTGTGTGTGTGTGTGTGTGTGTTTTCAGGACTGGGAGACACAGAGAGAGAGAGAAAGCATAGGTGTATTTTTTTTCATGAGTGGTTTTGGTGTGTGTGTTATTTGTAAAGTTCTTCACTTGTGGCAGTGGGGTATTAACACACAGTGATGTGTATTCATTTAGTACTTTCTTTTCATGGGCTACTAATTTTTGGATGTGATACTTTTCTTCTATAGTTAATTTTTGGTATAAGCTGCTACTAGTTTTAAGGATGTGTAAGTCAGTTTCAATGTTTGTTGCGTGGTGACTGGGTGCTATCAGGTGATCTGCGAATGTTGAGTGTGAGCTATTGCTTTTCAGTGCTCTGAGATGTTCTGTATACCTGGTTCTGAAATTTCTGCATGTTTGACCCACAAATACAGATTGAGAGCAGTTGCAAGTAAGTTGGTATTTACTGGACTGGCTGTATTTGTCAGTTTTGGTGGTATTTCTTCGAAGTCTGCTTTGTATTGTATTGTTGGTACTGTATGCTACGTTTAGTCCTTGCTTCTTTAGTATATTACCCACCCTGTGTGTGACTTTGTTGTTGTAAGTAATTATATGCCATTTGTTGCTTACTGTCTGCTGATTTGTTGTGTGTTGTGTTTGTTTGTGTATGTGTGTTTCATGGTTATGTGTTGTTTGTTTTTGTATTTTGTGGTTTATTTTGTCTACCCTCTTTGCATCATATCCATTCTCCTGGCAATTTGTTTTATTGTGTTCAGGTCTTGAGTGTTATCATGTTGGTTCATAGGTATTTTGTTCAGTCTCTGTAGTAAATATCTGAAGCTGGCTTCTTTGTGAGTTATGGGGATATTGGGTTGGCTATGAATAATGGTACTGGTACATAACCATGAAACACACACACACACACACACACACACACACACACACACACACACACGCAAATACAACACACAACAAATCAGCAGACAGTTAGCAACAAATGGCACATAATTACTTACAACAACAAAGTCACACACAGGGTGGGTAATATACTAAAGAAACAAGGCAGGCTTGGAAGAAATACCACCAACTGTGACAAATACAGCCAGTCTGGTATATACCAAATTACTTGCAACTGCTGTCAATCTATATATGTGGGTCAAACATGCAGGAATTTCAGAACCAGGTATACAGAACATCTCAGAGCACTGAAAAGCAATAGCTCACAATCAACATACGCAGATCACCTGATAGCACACAATCACCACGCAACAAACATTGAAACTGACTTACACATCCTTAAATCTAGTAGCAGCTTGTACCAAAAATTAACTATAGAAGAAAACTATCACATTCAAAAATCAGTAGCCGGCCGCTGTGGCCGAGCGGATCTAGGCGCTTCAGTCTGGAACCGCGCTGCTTCTACGGTCGCAGTTTCAAATCCTGCCTCGGGCATGGATGTGTGTGATGTCGTTAGGTTAGTTAGGTTTAAGTAGTTCTAAGTCTAGGGGACTGTTGACCTCAGATGTTAAGTCCCATAGTGCTTGGAGCCATTTGAACCAAAAATCAGTAGCCCATGGAAAGAAACTACTAAATAAATACACATCACTGCCACAAGTGAAAAACTTTACAAATAACACCCACACCAAAAGCACTCATGGAAAAAAACCCACAAAAACAGCCATCCTCTCTCTCTCTATCTCTCTCTCTCTCTCTCTCTCTCTCTCTCTCTGTCCCACTTCTGAACACACACCAACACACACACACACACACACACACACACACACACACACACACACACAAACACCACAAACGCCAAATACACTTCAAACTAGCACGCCTCACCCAGCTAAACACGCTACGAAGCAAATGAATACTACACAGCCACAACGACACGTAATGGTGGCGAAAACTCCGCTCATGTTTTGAAAATTCGGAGGCAAGTGCGTTATCAAGCACCCATAGGTTACGAAATCAACCTATTCACCTCGCTAACAACATATGAGAAAAAGCTCCAACATCAAAGCCGTAAGTTACATGTAAAAAACGTGATATATACTCACTTCCGTTTGTAAATGCATAATAAACAGAAAAATAAAAATTATGTTTTGCCGGTTGCAGATGACAAGTTGTAGATTGTGTAGCAGACTAGCTGCCAACATAAAATCCAATAGCATCAGTTAAGGTATGTAAAGTAATGCATACATCGACTCTTTTGCCAGTTAAGGTATAACTAGAACTTTAGACGTAATGTTATAAACAACGTACAGTAGATCAGGTCGTTAATACATATCTCAACTATGAACTACGAACAAATGATGTATAATATTTTACAACAATTATACATTCACAATTGTAAATATTACGTACCAAAAATTTCGCTAAATATTGATATGTAACAAAAATTTTACAGTAAGAAAAATAAAAATAACCCACTGAAGATATCACAAAAATTGTGAAACATGTCTGGGTAAACAAAACTGAAAAGGTGTCTTGCGTAAGGCGGGATTCCTCGTCCTATTTTTTTCATTTGTAGAATAACCGAAATTAAGCGGATTCCTGAAGGTACTCATCTGGAGGACCTCAGACTCTTTATTATTTATAATCAACTTCCAATTTTCACATCATACAGATACATGGTCTAAGAAATTTTACAATTGATTTTAATCTTCTTATGACTTTACTAGGCGGTAAATGACAGCATCATATGCAAACAATCCAAGAGGGCCTCTCAGAGTTTCCCCAAAACCATTTACAGAGATCAGGAACACCAGATGGTCTATAACACTTCTTTGACGAACGCCAGATATCACTTCTGTTTTACTCGGTGAATTTCCGCCAATTTCTACGAACAATTTCTGACAGTAAATCACGAATGCAGTTGCAAAACTGAGACGATACTCCATAGGCACGGAATTTGATTAGGAGCCGCTTGTCAGGAAACGTGTCAAAATATTCTGGAGAACTAGACGTATGGAATTAATCTGCCTTTCCTTGCTGACCATGTGTCAGTAGGTAGTTTCCTTCGAGGTAATTCATAATGTTCTAGTACAGTATATGTTACAAAATTCTACTGCAAAACTGTCAGTGGTATGGGTCGCCTGTGCAAATTTCCAGTCCTGAAGTACGGACCTTGTGTTGAGAGGACGGTTGTCTATGGTAGCCAAATATGGAGTTATTATACCAACACATTCTGAAAGGGTCCGCGGCTAGTGGTCTTGCAGCCGCGTTATCGCTTCCCGCGCACAAGGTCCCGGGTTCGATTCCCGGTGGCGTCAGGGATTTTACCTGCTTCGAGATGACTGGATGTTGTGTCATCATCATCATCATCATTCATTCCCATTACGGTCGGAGGAAGGCAATGGCAAACCACCTCCGCTAGGGCCTTGCCTAGTGCGGCGGTGCGGGTCTTCCGCATCGTCCCCTACGCTCCTCGGAGTATGGGACCTCATCATCATCATTCTAAAAGTAATCTAAATGATTCCTGGAGAGGATGACTTGGCTTTATTTATGATTTCAGTTACCCTTCAATTAGCCTCTAACAGGAGGATATGTACTTCTAAGTTGCTAATGTTGACAGTTGTTCATGATTCGAAATCTGGACTATTTACCGCATCTTCTTCGGTGAAGGAGTGTCCGACTGTTTGGGGTACACTCAGTTCAGATTAAAGGCAGACGTGGCAGTAATTAAGATGCGTGCTTCTAGATTTGTGACCAGTCAGTTAAATCAGCAAGAGACTGCAACGGATATGTTGCTTGACCTTAGATGGGTATCTTTGGAGATACCCATCAGGTCAGATTAGAGGAAAACTTGGCAGTAATTCAGAGGCATGTTTCTATGTTTGCGACCATTCGGTTATATCAGCACGAGACTGTTACGAATATGTTGCACAATCGTAGATAGGCATCTTTGTAGAGAATAAATCAGTATTGTCACGAAATGGTACACAGGTAGTTCATAGAATAAATATTGGCAACAGACTGTCTAAAGTACATCTCATGTAATGATCGTAAGACCAAATAAAAGTGATTAGGACTCGTACAGAGATACATAGTCAGTCGTTTCCCCTCACTCAACTGTCGAGTGGAACAGAAAAAAGGAATCCCTCGCGATGTTTCAACTACCCTCTGCTACGTACTGTATATCGGTTTGCGGAGTATATCTTTTTGTCTGAGCAGGATTTAAATGACAATGATACCTTAAAAATTACCATAATGAAAGTAAAAATTAGGTGGGATGTCATCATCGTCATGCACGTTCAACGATAGCATTTCATCTGAAAAATATGTGTCTGGAGTCTTATTTTGTCTCGGCAGCGTGTGTGAAAAGTAATTGGTTGGGTTACGTTGAAATAGTGCCTTTCGCAGGAAATTAGTTGTCTGACCTGAGAAATTTTAACGTTTTGGCTTGAGTGAGGTAGGTAAATTACGCCAAAAAGCTTTTCATAAAGAGTAAGGGTGTTTCATGTACAATTCCCATAGTTCAGACTGGATGTGCATGAGAAGAAAGGAAGATTAGAGTTAAACGTCGCATTGACATCGAGGTCATTAGAGACGGAGCACAAGCTAGGATTAGGGAATGATGCTGAAGGAAATGGGTCGTACCCAGTATTTGCCTCAAGTCACTTAGGAAAATTACAGGTACCTAAACGTGGATGGCCGGAGAGGGATATAAACCATAGTCCTCCCGAATGAGAGCAAGTGCGCAGACCATTGCACCATCTCGCTCGGTGATGCACACCGGTTACACCAATTTCACACACAGTAAGATTCGCTGCAAACTTAATAGCCAGTTCCCTTGAGGGCTCTATCGTCTACAAGCTAGCTGCCCTTCAGGAACCTTTGCATTTTTCGGTGATAGGTCCGGTGGTATTTTTCTTGCGAGGCCTAGTAGGGTTCCATGCATGCTACGTGTGACGGCCAATCAGGAGTGCTGTTCGGCGACTGACGTCACAGCCTACAGGGCGGGAACTCACAAACAACGCCAGTTAACCCTCGAGACCAAACACAACATCACGCGCCCGCCGGCCGACCTGCGAATTTCTCAGACTATTGTAGAGAAACTACTCTGTAAAAAAAATTCGTTCTCGCACATCTTTTAGCTTCATTTGTCAGCTTCATGACGAGTTACCTATCATTACGTTAATGATCATATTTACAATGATATTTCAGGGTTAAGTAAACTACTGCAAGAATTTGTGAAAGTCTGCAGTGAAAAATATAGGTCGCTATGAATTTGCGTTTGGTGCATATTAGGTCATATTTTTCTGCATCTGAAATCTAGTTAACATACTAAATTTTTTTGTAAACTTTGATGGATATTACTGTCTGTCATCAGTCTTGAGGGCTACGGTCGCAGGTTCGAATCCTGCCTCGGGCATGGATGTTTGTGATGTCCTTAGGTTAGTTAGGTTTAACTAGTTCTAAGTTCTAGGGGACTAATGACCTCAGCAGTTGAGTCCCATAGTGCTCAGAGCCATTTGAACCATCAGTCATGAGGAAATTGAACGTAGGTAAAGAGCTTCGTCTCGATTTCACGCGCTAGTGAAAAAGCCAGTGTGAAAGATTCACAAAATCCCTCGTATCTCTTAAATGGTTTCAGATATCAAAACCAGATTTTTGCAAACGATAGTATGCACAAAGGAAAGTATTTCGCCATATGATTAATATGCGAAACTTCCATATCTACCGTGATATTCAAGCGACTACAAATTTTTTCACTGAAATGATGAAATATTTCAGCGCCATAAGTAGCTGGTGCAACGAGCATTACTGTGAGTTTGTAACAATATGCTGTATGTGGAGAAGTTACAGTTTTATTATTATACCGAGAATGGTATTTTCATAAACTGTTGACTTGTCCTTAGTCAGCTGCTGTTCTATGATTCTGTCGTAATTTCAACTGCATTAGAACGTTAGTGAGAAACTCAGCTATATTTTGGCGGAAGAAACCGATTAACGTGGCAACAAGGAGACTTACATATTACTCAAAACTTGTCGCTGATAACGTTTCTCTGAAGAGAAATAAAAGTGAAAAATAAAGTGCTACTTCTGTTGAAATTTCGGCGAAATGCTATACACAAGTGTATTTTTAATAACGAATGGTATGGATTGCAACAGGGCAACGGATTTTATTTCAGTATCTGAGTAATCAAAGCAATATGAAAACAACTGACAGCAAGTAGATCACGGCATTGTACTTTTTCACCACAAACATCATTTAGTTTGACAAAGACCTTGGTAATCTGTTTACACCTTTATGGGTAGTTGACTGGATTTTGCAAATTTAATTGTTTTCGTATTCCTCGCATAATTGAGATACAGAAATAAAATCTTTCGGCAGTGTCAGTCCTCGTAATTGATTATTAAAAACACGCTGAGGCATAGGATTCCATTACAATTTAAACAGAAGTAGCGATTTATTTTCTCCAGGCTTCTTGTTCCGTTTATTTTTCTTCAGAGAGACGTTATGCCACCTTCGTATCTGCTTCTTTCGCCAAAACACAGCAGATTTGTAAATATCCATGTCACTAACATTCTAATGGAGTTGAAATTGCCACAGAACCATAAAACAGCATCTGATGGAAAGACAGGTCAATAGTTTATGATAATGCCCTTTCTCGGCATAAAAAAACTGAAATTTCTTCATATACAGAGTAATTTTTTCCATCGTGTACATAGTCTAGGGATTGGTCGATGAGAGGGTACGGAAAAAAAGGACTGATGAACTTACGTCCGGAAATGCATGGTTTCCATTCTAGAGCCCATTTATTCAATCATACATTGTTACAGAGAGTGCGGTCTTACACGCGCTGTACCGTGCATCCACAGTTACAGTTGTTGTTGTTGTTGAGGTCTTCGGTCCAGAGACTGGTTTGATGCAGCTCTCCATGCTACTCTATCCTGTGCAAGCTTCTTAATTGCCCAGTACCTACTGCAACCTACATCCTTCTGAATCTGCTTAATGTATTCATCTCTTGGTCTCCCTCTACGATTTTTACCCTCCACGCTGCCTTCCAGCACTAAATTGGTGATCCCTTATGCCTCAGCACATGTCCTACCATCCGATCCCTTCTTCTAGTCAAGCTGTGCCACAATTTCTCTTTTCCCCAATTCTATTCAATACCTCCCCATTAGTTATGTGATCTACCCATCTGATCTTCAGCATTCTTCTGTAGCACCACATTTCGAAGGCTTCTATTCTCTTCTTGTCCAAACTATTTATCGTCCACGTTTCATTTCCATACATGGCTGAACTCCATACAAATACTTTCAGAAACGACTTCCAGACACTTAAATCTATACTCGATGTTAACAAATTTCTCTTCTTCAGAAAGGCTTTCCCTGCCATTGCCAATCTACATTTTATGTCCTCTCTACTTCGACCATCATCAGTTATTTTGCTCCCCAAATAGCAAAACTCATTTACTATTTTAATTGTCTCATTTCCTAATCTAATTCCCTCACCGTCACCCGATTTAATTCGACTACATTCCATTATCCTCGTTTTCTTTTTGTTGATGTCCATCTTATATCCTCCTTTCAAGACACTGTCTATTCCGTTCAACTCCTCATCCAGATCCTTTGCTGTCTCTGACAGAATGACAATGTTATTGGCGAACCTCAAGGTTTTTATTACTTCTCCATGGATTTTAATTCCTACTCCGAATTTTTCTTTTGTTTCCTTTACTGATTGCTCAATATACAGATTGAATAACATCGGGGAGAGGCTACAACCGTGTCTCACTCCCTTCCCAACCACTGCTTCCCTTTAATGCCTCTCGACTCTTATAACTGCCGTCTGGTTTCTGTACAAATTGTAATTAGCCTTTCGCTCCCTGTATTTTACCCCTGCTACCTTCAGAATTTGAAAGAGAGTGTTCCAGTCAACATTGTCAAAAGTTTTCTCTAAGTCTACAAATCCTAGAAACGTAGGTTTGTCTTTCCTAGATCTATCTTCTAAGATAAGTCGTGGGTTTAGTATTGCCTCACGTGTTCCAACATTTCTACGGATTCCGAACTGATCTTCCCCGAGGTCGGCTTTTACCAGTTTTTCTATTCGTCTGTAAAGATTTCGTGTCAGTATTTTGCAGCCGTAACTTATTAAACTGATAGTCCGGTAATATTCACATCTGTCAACATCTGCTTTCTTTGGGATTTAAATTATTATATTCTTCTTGAAGTCTGAGGGTATTTCACCTATCTCGTACATCTTGCTCACCAGATGGCAGAGTTGTGTCAGGGCTGGCTCTCCCAAGGCTATCAGTAGTTCTAATGGAACGTTGTCTACTCCCGGTGCCTTGTTTCGAGTCAGGTCTTTCAGTGCTCTGTCATACTCTTCACGCAGTATCATATCTCCCATTTCATCTTCATCTACATCCTCTTCCATTTCCATAATATTGTTCTCAAGTACATCGCCCTTGTATAGACCCTCTATATACTCCTTCCACCTTTCTGCTTGCCCTTCTTTGCTTAGAACTGGATTCCCATCTGAGCTCTTGATATTCATAGAAGTGGTTATCTTTACTCCAAAGGTCCCTTTAATATTTCTGTAGGCAGTATCTATCTTACCCCTAGTGATGTACACCTCTACATCCTTACATTTGTCCTCTAGCCATCCCTGCTTAGCCATTTTGCACATCCTGTCGATCTCATTTTTGAGACGTTTGTATTCCTTTCTGCATGCTTCATTTACTGCATTTTTATATGTTCTCCTTTCATCAATTAAACTCAGTATATCTTCTGTTACCCAACGATTTCTACTAGCCCTCGTCTTTTTACCTGCTTGATCCTCTGCTGCCTTCACTATTTCATCCCTCAAAGCTACCCATTATTCTTCTACTGTATTTCTTCCCCCCATTTTTGTCAGTCGTTCCCTAATGCTCTCCCTGAAACTCTGTACAACCTCTGGTTCTGTCAGTTTATACAGGTCCCATCTCCTGAAATTCCCACCTCTTTACAGTTTCTTCAGTTTTAATCTACAGTTCATAACCAATAGATTGTGGTCAGAATCCACATCTGCCCCTGGAAATGTCTTACAATTTAAAAACTGGTTCCTAAATCTCTGTCTTGCCATTATATAATGTATCTGAAACCTTCCCGTATCTCCAGGCTTCTTCCATGTATACAGCCTTCTTACATGATTTTTGAACCAAGTGTTAGCTATGATTAAGTTATGCTCCGTGCAAAATTCTACGAGGCGGCGTCCTCTTTCATTCATTGCACCCATTCCATATTCAACTACTACGTTTCCTTCTCTTCTTTTTCCTACTATCGAATTCCAGTCACCCATGACTATTAAATTTTCATCTCCCTTCACTATCTAAATAATTTCTTTTATCTTATCATACATTTCATCAATCTCTTCGTCATCTGCGGAGCTAGTTGGTATATAAACTTGTACTACTGTGGTAGGCGTGGGCTTCGAGTCTATCTTGGCCACAATAATGCGTTCACTATGCTGTTTGCAGTAGCTTACCCGCACTCCTATTTTTTATTCATTATTAAACTTCCTCCTACATTACTCCTATTTGATTTTGTATTTATAACCTTGTATTCACCTGACCAGAAATCTTGCTCCTCCTGCCACCGAACTTCACTAATTCCCACTATATCTAACTTTAACCTATCCATTTCCCTTTTTAAAGTATCTAACCTACCTGCCCGATTAAGGGAGCTGACATTCCACACTCCGATCCGTAGAACGCCAGATTTCTTTCTCCTGACAACAACGTCCTCCTGAGTAATTCCCGCCCAGAGATCCGAATGGACACTATTTTAACTCCGTAATATTTTACCCAAGAGGATGCCATCATCATTTCACCATATAGTAAAGCTGCAAGCCCTCGGGAAAAATTACGGATCTAGTTTCCCCTTGCTTTCAGCCGTTCGCCGGACCAGCACAGCAAGACCGTTTTGGTTAGTGTTACAAGGCCAGATCATCCAGACTGTTACCCCTGCAACTACTGAAAAGGCTGATGCCCCTCTTCAGGAACCACACGTTTTTCTGGCCTCTCAGTAGATACCCCTCCTTTGTTGTTACACTTACGGTACGACTACCTGTATTGCTGAGGCACGCAAGCCTCCCCACCAATGGCAAGGTCCGTGGTTCAAGAGGGGGAGGGGGGGGGGGCGAGGGACGTTGGGATATTTACAGTATGCTGCGCCCCGGGGCGACCTCTCCTCTCATTCTACCACAGGTGAGGGGTCAACCTCAGTGCGAGCAGTAACTGGGCTGTCCACCGGTGAGGACCGATCGACGGACTCGGACGTGCTGGACGTCCGTTAGATCCTCACGGCCGGCCCACAACAGTGGTGCCCATCCACTGCAGCCTCAAGCTGGGAAACCGAAGCCATCACAGCCTGAAGCTGAGAGCGAAGTGTCACCAACTCGGCTCGCATCCGCACACAACAATCCCTGTCCACACTAAAGGCCGTGGAAAACTAAACTATGCAGATAAACAGACTATCGGCACGTGCTGCGCAACTCTACTATAGACCCTGACGAAAACACACGAACTGTGTCTAGTAATACGCACGTATTCAAACACCTATCTACCGAAGCACTCACGTGAAGCCGGCCAGGGTGGCCGAGCGGTTCTAAGGGCTACGGTCTCAGGTTCGAATCCTGCCTCGGGCATGGATGTGTGTGATGTCCTTGGGTTAGTTACGTTTAAATAGTTCTACGTTCTAGGGGACTGATGACTTCAGTAGTTAAGTCCCATAGTGCTCAGAGCCATTTGAACCATTTTTCCAGTGTTCCTCTTCACAGATAAATGAGTAACAGAATGCGTGATTATGTATCCCAGACTGACACTCTTAAGTGAAAAGCAAAGAATTTATAAAAAGGTATCCAACCTACCATTAACAGTATTGAATGCTCCTACCATATTTTATGTAAAAAGCTCAAATATTTGCTCAACAAATCCTATACAAATTAGATTAAGTACATAATAAAGAATCTGCAAGAATTAAGTGATCAGATCAAGAATAATGATAAAGAACAATTTATGGCCGATAAAGTCATTTACTAGAACAATTACATGAATGACATCTTAGTCTTGTTGAACGGTACAGAGGAGGGCATTGTTAATCTGAATTCACAACTCAATAGTATAGATTTTAAGATCAAATTCACCTGTGAAGTCGAAGTAAAACGCTCGTTTACTTTTTGGATGTTATAGCAAGCGGAATGTATTTAGTGCACAACTTCGAAATTTTTAGGTACCTACATTTACAGGCACAATAATCAGTAATCGATTATGTCACGCAATAATCCATAGAAAGCATACTTTCAACCAGTGATATGCAGAACAATAAATCTTCAGCTTTAAGAAGATTAAATGAACAAAGAAACAGCAAATCTTGAATATTTAGTCGAAGTAAACGATTTGGAACCAAAGATAATTAAAGAAATTAAAAACCAGAACGTGAAAACTAAACAAATTGTGGGCTACCAGTAACATTTTTGTGCAGAGAGAAATAGCTAATCAGAAGGTTAATTTTACACTTCTCCTGTATTATGACAACATTTCAAACAAAATATCCTAAACTTTTCAAAACACGAGAATGAAAATTGTATTATGTCCCAAAAACAATATTAAGAGCATTATAAGACGCACCACCATGGAACAGAACCATTAAAATAAATTAGTAATATAAACACTCTGTGTGACGATTGTGGCATTATACAGGGTGGTCCATTGATCGTAACCGGGCCAAATATCTCACGAAATAAGCGTCAAGCGAAAAAACTACAAACCCACTCTTTCCGTCGACACAGGGCCTCACGACAAAGACGTGGTGAACAATGTTTCGGAGAACTCCAGCTGTGCAATGCAAAAACGAAATAGCAAATATATGCTGATACACCAGATTTATCTGACCACTCTTAGGAGAAAAACCCTATACAAGGTGGTCCATTGATAGTGACCGGGCCAAATATCTCACGCAATAAGCGTCAAACGGAAAAACAACAAAGACGGAACTTGTCTAGCTTCAAGGGGGAAACCTGATGGCGCTATGGTTGGTCCGCTAGATGGCCCTGCCATAGGTCAAACGGATATCAACTGCGTTTTTTTAAAATAGGAACCCCATTTTTATTACATATTCGTGTAGTACGTAAAGAAATATGAACGTTTTAGTTGGACCTCTTTTTTCGCTATAACATTCATATTTCTTTACGTACTACACGAATATGTAATAAAAAGTGGGGGTTCCTATTTAAAAAAAACGCAGTTGATATCCGTTTGACCTATGGCAGCACCACCTAGTGGGCCAACCATAGCGCCATCTGGTTTCCCCCTTCAAGCTAGACGAGTTTCGTCTTTGTTGTTTTTCCGTTTGACGCTTATTGCGTGAGATATTTGGCCCGGTCACTATCAATGGACCACCTTGTATAGGGTTTTTCTCCTAAGAGTGGTCAGATAAATCTGGTGTATCAGCATATATTTGCTATTTCGTTTTTGCATTGCACAGCTGGAGTTCGCCGAAACATTGTTCACCACGTCTTTGCCGTGAGGCCCCGTGTCGACGGAAAGAGTGGGTTTTGTTTCCCGTTAGAAACAGATTTTTAAAGCGGAATTTTACATACTCATTCGATATAGAGGTTCCAGATTAGTCTAGTGCGATATTTATTTTATCGATATGTATTAGCGGGGACAGAAAAACACGAAGAATAAACAGCAATCCAGCAGGGACTCAGTAGCGCTGCATGCTAGTCGCTAGCAGTCAGTGCGGACCAGGGCAGTGCTACCACTGATAGAGCACTCGTTGTTCTTCGCGTTTTACTCGCCCTGTTAATACAGCTCGATAAAACAAATATCGCGCTAGACTTATCTGGGAGCACTCTATCAAATGAAAACGTAAAATTCCGCTTTGCCATTTTATTTGTAACGAAAAACAAACCGACGCTTTCCGTCGGCACACGGCGCCGCATGAGAGACATGATGAGCAATGTTTGTTTGGCCTGACTCAAGTTACACAGCGCAAAAACGAAATTGCAAATATCTGCCGAACCACCAGACGAAATGTGCCTGACGACTCTTAGGAGATACACCCCGGATACATTTAGCAAATCGTAGAGCTTTTTCGGATTCGATGGAAGAAAACGCGAAATCTATCGAAAATTATCCAAGTGCAGCCACGATTCATCTTCTGAACAAAGGACATGCGACGTGAAACATTTACCATGAACTACAAATCCTTCATCATGATGATAAACTTAAGAAATTTGATATTACAGATGAAATCAAAGTTTTTAGCCATTTTAAGAATCAGCCAGACTGAACTACAAAACAGAAGGTATCCCTGTAATTTCACTGTTATTCCGTTTACAGCTAATCAAAACCAAAGTAGCAATTCCATCCTTTGTTTCCAATTGATAGAACTAAGTATATTGTCTACAGAATAAGTGAAAGTTTAAAATTTTGGATTTTCCCAACTTGATAACCCATATCTTTCTATTTCATTTTATTTTATTATCTCTTCTCTCTTTGGATATACACTCCTGGAAATTGAAATAAGAACTCCGTGAATTCATTGTCCCAGGAAGGGGAAACGTTATTGACACATTCCTGGGGTCAGATACATCACATGATCACACTGACAGAACCACAGGCACATAGACACAGGCAACAGAGCATGCACAATGTCGGCACTAGTACAGTGTATATCCACCTTTCGCAGCAATGCAGGCTGCTATTCTCCCATGGAGACGATCGTAGAGATGCTGGATGTAGTCCTGTGCAACGGCTTGCCATGCCATTTCCACCTGGCGCCTCAGTTGGACCAGCGTTCGTGCTGGACGTGCAGACCGCGTGAGACGACGCTTCATCCAGTCCCAAACATGCTCAATGGGGGACAGATCCGGAGATCTTGCTGGCCAGGGTAGTTGACTTACACCTTCTAGAGCACGTTGGGTGGCACGGGATACATGCGGACGTGCATTGTGCTGTTGACACAGCAAGTTCCCTTGCTGGTCTAGGAATGGTAAAACGATGGGTTCGATGACGGTTTGGATGTACCGTGCACTATTCAGTGTCCCCTCGACGATCACCAGTGGTGTACGGCCAGTGTAGGATGCCGGGTGTTGGCCCTGTGTGCCTCGGTCGTATGCAGTCCTGATTGTGGCGCTCACCTGCACGGCGCCAAACACGCATACGACCATCATTGGCACCAAGGCAGAAGCGACTCTCATCGCTGAAGACGACACGTCTCCATTCGTCCCTCCATTCACGCCTGTCGCGACACCACTTGAGGCGGGCTGCACGATGTTGGGGCGTGAGCGGAAGACGGCCTAACGGTGTGCGGGACCGTAGCCCAGCGTCATGGAGACGGTTGCGAATGGTCCTCGCCGATACCCCAGGAGCAACAGTGTCCCTAATTTGCTGGGAAGTGGCGGTGCGGTCCCCTACGGCACTGCGTAGGATCCTACGGTCTTGGCGTGCATCCGTGCGTCGCTGCGGTCCGGTCCCAGGTCGACGGGCACGTGCACCTTCCGCCGACCACTGGCGACAACATCGATGTACTGTGCAGACCTCACGCCCCACATGTGGAGCAATTCGGCGGTACGTCCACCCGGCCTCCCGCATTCCCACTATACGCCCTCGCTCAAAGTCCGTCAACTGCACATACGGTTCACGTCCACGCTGTCGCGGCATGCTACCAGTGTTAAAGACTGCGATGGAGCTCCGTATGCCACGGCAAACTGGCTGACACTGACGGCGGCGGTGCACAAATGCTGCGCAGCTAGCGCCATTCGACGGCCAACACCGCGGTTCCTGGTGTGTCCGCTGTGCCGTGCGTGTGATCATTGCTTGTACAGCCCTCTCGCAGTGTCAGGAGCAAGTATGGTGGGTCTGACACACCGGTGTCAATGTGTTCTTTTTTCCATTTCCAGGAGTGTACATATTACAAATATAAACAAATATCAGAACTGTAGCCCGCCCTCGTGTTTATTGTTTCGTCATATTTATCTTCGCACATTTCCCACCTTATGTACAGTGGCTCACTGCCAAACCATCAAGAACACTAAAGTTTCTGAATGAAAATGAACAGAAGTACGAAAGATGAATCCGCTGCCATTTTTGTACGTATGGCACCTTCTTCTAGGTAACTATCATTCCCTTAACTGTGTTCTCGTTTCGTAACGTTTTCTGTATAGTTAAACAATGAATAATGGCCGATATTCGTTCTGCAACAAATAAATACAGTCAAAGTGTGGAAATGTTGCATTAAGTTAGTGAACATTCAACTGGATAGAAGCTAACAACGTCGAAGTCTAATAGGGCCGCTAACGTCATGAATATGGACAAACTGTTTGTCAGATTACCTTAGTAACACTGCCAGATTGTTCGCTGAATGTGTCATTCTGTTCAAGAAAGTATTGTTTCTGGATGATTGTGAGAAATGCGTATTTCCATATTGCATGGTCTCTTTAGATGCGAATATCAGCAAGGTGATGTTTATAAAGGACAGATTAGATGAGGATTTGCAGAAAGTGTTACGAGGGCCACAAGCATACAAGACCAAATCCCTGCGATTGCTGGAGTCGAAGGGGCACGTTTTTGGGTTAGGGTCAGGTTATGGACAGACAGTTTTGAAAGGGGATGAAAAACAAGATAAATGAGCGTCTTGTATGTCTAGAAGATTCTGAAGGGGTAGATGTCCTGGTATCTCTCTGTATACTGTATAACTAAAGGGACGGATAAGTTAAATATAAGGGATTATAGACTAGCATCATTTTCATGTAGAGCTTACATGAAAAAGAGGAGTTGCAGCGTATGTAAGAATTGGACACAAAATTATAAATATTGAAACAAACTGTTTTTGTGTAGATCAGAACCTAGACGCATGTGCCTGTGAACTGTGACTGCAGAACACTTCTTTGTATTTGTAACAGTCTACAGATTCCCTCTGGAAACTATCACCTATTTATGAGAAATATGGATGCATTATTGAGCTACCTACTTTCAGCTATTTATGAAAAATATAGCTGAATTATTGAGCTACCTGTCAGATAAGAAGGAACAGTTAGTAGTTTGTAGAGATTCCAATGTAGATTTTGTAAAAAATACAGACAGTTAAAATGAACTGGAATCATTACTTGGGTATTTCAATGTAATTTCAGTAGATAAATTTCCAACTTGTATGCAGCAAGATAGAAGGTCCTGGACTGATAACATATATACATACAGTTCTCAGGCTGAAACAATTAATATGTACCCAATCGTTAACGGACTATCTGAGCATGACACACAATTAATGGAAATAAACAATGTGACACTTTCATACAAATCAATAATGGGATAGAGTGCTTTAAGAGTAAGTTAAAAGAGGTGGTATATATTGAAAGAGATGGTAATCTCAAATTCAGTGAATTTATGTGAATATTTGAAACTGGATTTACTAAGAAGTTAGCCAGGAAAGCGTTTAAAAACAAGTAAGCCATGGATAACTAAGGGAATTAAAATCTCATGTAAGAGGAAGAGGGAATTTCATAGAAAGGCCTGACAAAGTCAAGATCCGATATTAGTTTCTTATTATAATGTTTTAAAGAAAGTAATTAAAATGCCCAGAAGTATGCACATCCTGTCATGCATTTAATAACATTAAAGCTATGTGGTATATTTGGAAACGGTGGACAGGACAGCCATTCGGTGTGTAAGATACCTTACAAGTAAACTAAATGACCATGTTGTGACTGACAATTCACAGGCTGTGAGAACTTTTGACAATCACATTCTTTATGTAGCAGCCAAAATAGCATTAAATGGTTCAGCGAAAGAAGCAAGAGACAATATTAAGAACTTTAAACAGCGAGAAGTAGCAGAAACATCCTTCACTGAAATTAAAATAATTATAAAAGTATGGAAAAACAAAAGTTCATGTGTTGATGGAATTTCGAGCAAAACTCTAAGAAAGGTGACAAGAAAGACTCAAATAATTATAGTCCAATTTTCTTACTGACATCTTTCTTCCAATATTTTCGAAAAAGTAATGTACCCAAGAGCAGTCTCACATTTAAGTAGAAATAATTTACTTAGGGTATCACAGTTTGGATTCCAGACGAATTGCTCGATGGAGAATGCTATTTGTACATTCACGCACCAAATATTACAAGCTATAAATAATAAAATGTCACCAGTTGATATTTTTGTGATCTTTCGAAGGCGTTTGATCGTACAGGCCATGGTGTACTGTTTTTACAACTTACGTTTTATGAAATTGATGGCTTTATACAAGACTGGTTTGAATGGCATTTAAACACAATGAAAAAAGTTGTGCTGAATAATTCCAAAAATGTTGGGATGTAGAAAAGTTTAGTGATCGGGGTGGAATCATAAAGAAAGTTTCACAGGGTTCACTTTTGGGCCCTTTCCTATTCCTTGTATATGTGAATGAACTTCCATTTAGCATACAACAAACAAACCTGGTACTTTTTGCAGTCGATACTAGTTTTATAAGAAATCTCATTAGAGAGAAAGCAACAGAAGGATGGTTAATGTTTTACAAAAAATTATTAAGCGGTTATCTGAAAATGGACTGTCCTTTAATTTCGGGAAAACACACTATATGCACTTCTGTGCCACAGAGTCATACCAAAGATTGATGTAGCAGATGAACAAGAGTCAGTGAATAGGTTACAATGCTTCAAATTTTTGGGTTTACATAATCTTGAAAACTTAACCTAGAAGAAGCGTTTTACTGAGGTTCTCAAACAATTAAGTTCAGTTACTTTTGTTCTTTGTGTAAATGCTACTATTGGAAACAAACGAATCAACCTACTGACGTATTTTGCATATATTATGTCTAATTGAAAAACTCTCTGGAGTAACTCATCACTTACAAAGAATATACTGATTGCACAAAAGCAAGCGGTCAGAATAATAAGTGCTGCCCACCAGCGATTGTCATTTAGGTACCTCTTCAAGGAGTAAGGCATTTTAACTGCATCATCACAATACATATATTCACTAATGACCTTCGTCGTAAATAATCCATCTAATTTGAGAAGAATAGTGGTAACCACACCTGCAACACTACTGAAAAAAAACTACATTTACTATCCTTATGAAAGCTGTCATTGGCTCCAAAGGAAGTTCAGTCTGCAGCAACAGTTTTTTTTATTATCCCAATAAAATGTCTGACAGGTAGAAAAACAGTTTTAAATCCAGCCCAAGATGTTTCTCCTACACAATTTCTTGCATTCCATGCAGGAATTTCTATTTAAAACCTGGAAGTCTGGAAAAATAGCTATTAATATTGCGAAACTTTGTGGCAGATTGAAACTTGCACTTGCCTGCGAAAGGCAAAGGTCCCGAGCTCGAGTTTGGACCCGGCACAGAGCTTTATTCTGCCAGGGAGTTTTATATCAGTTCACACTTAAGAGTGAAAATTTCAAATGGTTCAAATGGCTCTGAGCACTATGGGACTTAACATCTGAGGTCATCAGTCCCCTAGAACTTAGAACTACTTAAACCTAACTAACCTAAGGACATCACACACATCCATGCCCGAGGCAGGATTCGAACCTGCGACCGTGGCGGTCGCGCGGTTCCGGATTGAAGCGCCTAGAACCGCTCGGCCACTCAGGTCGAGCTTGCAAATTTCATTCTGGATCTTTCAAGTGTAGCGAATTGAGTAGAACTATAGATAATGTGTTCATTAATGTTAACATTGAAAATGTATACATAGTCTGTAAACTGACTCGTTCCACAACATTTCGATAAATGAATGGTCAAATGATCTATGAAACGCGTAGCTAAATAACTAAACAAGAGAAATAGTTCGACTGTGTTGGATCATGAGATCAGTGGTAAACTACTGTATCCTGTTACACGAATAGAACACGTAAAATCAACTGTAGAAGAGGCGAGCGGTAGACATATATCTGCTGGAAAGATACTGTGGAAGTGCACTTGTAAAAGGTGCTCCAGAATTTAGAGACTTCTTCAAGTATGCTTGACGGTAGACATGTAAGGGGTTCAGAGACCCGCGGTTAGAGTCGTAACACGTCGGTGTAGACCATACCTAAGTGTAACAGAGGTAGTCACGGAACTTACATGGGAGTTTTTGGAATAGAGACGTTCGTCTCGCTAAACCGCTTCGAGTAAATCTAGGTATCTGGCATTCAATATAAGCAGTGAAACAACTAAGCTGCTTCCATCATATATATCGTCCAGAGATCTTGAGATTAAGATGAGATAAAGGCAAATACAGAGGTATTTTGACAGCATTTTTTCCCTCGCTCCATTCGGAAATGGAACAGGGCAGGTAGTGGTTAGTATCACTTCGAAGTGACTTCTACCTTGCACACCACATGTAACCTTTCACATTAACTCCTCCAAACTTATATTGTACAAATGAGTAGACAGTGTTATCGGGCACTTCATATTCTCATTTGGACACAGCTAAACTGAATGTATACGTAATCCATATCCGAGGCGGAACCAATACATTAAGCTCCAGCGAAAAGATGATTCTCTTACGGTGACACAGAGTTCGAATAGGTTACTTTGGTTCCCCTCATAGATTGTCGCTTTTTAGATTTGACAAATTTCCTATATCCCATAGAGAGCGAGTGTCGTTTCTGGTCACATAATAGCTGTTAACATAAAGAATTAATTGGAAATTTCTGCTATTACGAATCTGTTTGCTTTACGGCCTTAGTTTGCTTTAGACGTGTCTAGTTAAGTATTAAACTTTGAAAGAGAGAACACCAAGTAGATAGATACAACTAAGAAACATTAAGGTGCTCCCCTTAGTGTCGTTCTAAATGGCCAGTTTATTCTGAGTGTTATTTTGCTGCAGTCATAACACAGAGCACTTTGAAAATGAAATCGAATAGGAATGTTCGTTAACTATTACATACTCGGAGTTATTCGAGCGATGGGACCATTAAAGCAGCGAAATTTCCACATACAAGGTAGTTGTTGGTGCTGTTGTTTCTCTTGTTGTGGTCTTCAATCCGAAGACATGTTTGATGCAGCTCACCTGCACCTACATCTACATCATATTCCGCAAGCCATTTAATGGCCTGTATCACTCGCGACTGGCGCGTGGGAAGAATGAATGTCGGTAAACCTCTGTATAATCTGTAATTTCTCGTATCTTCTCGTCGTGATCTTTATGCGAGAAGTATGTGAAAGAAAGTAACGTGTTGGCCGACTCTTCCCGGAAAGCACTGTCGCAAAATTACAATAGCAGACCTCTTCGTGATTCACAATGGCTCTCTTGTAAGGTCTGGCACTGGAGCTTGATGAGCATCTCTATAACGCTCTCGCGCTCACTAAACGATCCCGTGAGGAAACGCGCTGCTCTTAGATCTGTCTTTTCTATCTCTTCTATCAGTCCTACCTGGCAAGGTTCCCAATTTGATGGACAATACTAAAGAAATGGACGAACAGGCGTCTTGTGAGCCACCTCCTTCGTGGATGAGTTACATTTCCTTAAGGTTCTTCATATGCAGTCTGCCATCTGTTTTTCCTACTATTTGTTTTATGCGGTCATTCTACTTAATGTCGCTCAGGATAGTTACTCCTAGATATTTTACGGTTGATACTATTCCGAACAGTTTGCCATCACCAGTGTAGTTGTACGGCAGTCGATTACTTTTACTATCTACGCGCAATATGTTACATTTATTTACGTTCGGGGTCAACTGCCTCAGCTTGCATCATTCATCAATCATCTGCAGGTCATTCTGCAACTCATTACTGGCTTCTGACTCGCTAATTTGTTGTACGCAACCGCATTATCTGCGAACAGTCGTAAAGAGCATTCGACGCTCTCTAATAGATCATTTACACACATTATAAACAGCAACACTATTACCACACTTCCTTGGTTGGTTGTTTTGGGGAAGGAGACCAGACAGAAAGGTCATCGGTCTCATCGGATTAGGGAAGGACAGGGAAGGAAGTCGGCCGTGCCCTTTCAAAGGAACCATCCCGGCATTCGCCTGGAGCGATTTAGGGAAATCACGGAAAACCTAAATCAGGATGGCCGGACGCGGTATTGAACCGTCGTCCTCCCGAATGCGAGTCCAGTGTGCTAACCACTGCGCCACCTCGCTCGGTAGGAAATCACAGAGATGTAGTTACTGATGAATATGGACAAATCTCCATACAAGAAACATACTTGTTAGTTTAACATTGCACGGTCATCAATGCACACATACAATTCTTTATTGAATATAATGAGAATTACACGCGTGTTGCTAAGTGCATAGCCGTTGTCTCTGTTAAAGACAGAGACAACGGCTATGCACTTAGCAACACTTGGAAGAGTGCACTGCATAAAGAAAAATTGCAGAGAAAAACTTCCCGCACTTTACCTCCTGATTCAAGGGATGGCGCTGCAAGCAACGCAGGATAGAAACTACATCTATGGAAGTAGAGGGCACCACTTCACTACGCGCCATATCGCTGTTGCTATGACGTATTCCAGCCAATCAGAAGCCGTCCTTGGCATATAAAAGTGGGAACCTCGCTACCTCACGACAGTCAGTTTTAGCCCTGACGACGACCATGGAGGTAGTGGTCGAAAGCTTGGAGTTTTATCCAGAATTGACGCGGCATGTACACCGAGAGATTTTTATTCAAGAAATTCGTCGCGAAAGACTTCGTAGCCATATTAGTTTCCTCTACGGGGAGGATATAGCGCGCAGCGTTCGTCACCTGGAGAAGCTGCGCCTGAAACAGTCTCAGTTGCTGAGCAATCTGGCTTTTTTACAACGCTGTCGTGACAAGGAGGTAGTACCGAAGTTTGCAGTCGTCAAACACCACATCAGAACCGCTGCAGTAAATAGAATTTTACGAAAGACCAGCCAGGCTATTGTGAAAGAGAGGATACGTCATACCAGGTATGAACTAGACATGAACGCTCGTCTGTTATTTAGTTGCCATTTACTTCTGGCCGGAGTCCTCTCACCATTGGACTGGGAATGGGTGGATATGACTTTGGCGGCACACCAACGAGCCAATTTAAGCAGGACTACGGTGAAACAGGCCGATAAATTTGAGCGGCTTAACCGTGATCAAGAAACTACTGGGTCCAACGGCATTCACCGCAGTGTTATCAACTTCTCTGACAAGGAACTTGATGAAGCTACCATCTCGGCTCTCAGTAAAGGATTGAAATTTGCCCCAGCTCCACGTAAGTTACCGGTGGTTGAGATTATTAGTGGAGTGGAACAAGCAGTTCGTCATCTTCCTCAAGAAGCAGCGGACGACGTAAGGCTTGCTACTAGCCGGATTTTAGCGACATCCAAGCCGCCTAAGTCAAACATCAGCAGAGAGGAGAGACAAGGACTGAAATTGTTGCAGAAAGATGAAGATCTAGTTGTTCTACCTGCTGACAAGGGAAACGCCACGGTAATCCTCAATGCTACAGATTACCACAAGAAAGTTGGATTATTACTGGAGGATAGCACATACCGCATTCTCAGACGGGATCCCACATCGGCGCTCAGCAGGAAGACAAGGGAGCTACTAAAAAACTCTGGCCTCTCCGACGAACTGGTGAAGAACTTACGGCCGAGAGCGCCTAGTCCACCAAGACTGTACGGTTTGCCAAAGGTTCATAAGGAGGACGTCCCGTTGAGACCGATTGTTAGCGCTATTGGCTCTCCTACGTACAGGCTTGCAAAACACTTAACTAAATTGTTGGCGCCTATAGTTGGTCACTGCCCACATCATATTAAGAATTCAAAAATGTTTGTTGATATCATAAAACAGATGAAGATAGGCCCAAGTGATATCATGGTCAGCCTCGACGTGGTTTCTCTGTTCACCAAAGTACCTGTGGATGACACCTTACAACTGTTGGCTGCTCATTTTTCCTCAGAAATTTTGAAGTTGTTCCGGCACACCTTGACGACCACTTACTTTTTATACAGTGGAAATTATTATGAAATGACGGATGGAACAGCTATGGGTTCGCCGTTGTCACCAGCTATAGCGAATTTTTTCATGGAGGACTTTGAAGAACGAGCGTTGAACAGTGCTCACCTCCGCCCATCATGCTTCTACAGATACGTCGACGATACTTTTTTAATCTGGCCACACGGCAGTGACACGCTGCAGCAGTTCGTCGAACATTTAAATGGTGTACATCCAAACATAAAATTTACATTGGAGGTAGAGAAGGAAGGGAAGTTACCCTTTTTAGATGTGTTGGTAGAGCGAAAGCCGGATGGACGACTGGGCCATTCTGTGTACAGGAAGCCAACCCATACAGACTTATATCTGCATAGCCATAGCTTCCATCATCCGTCTCAGAAGAGAGCTATGCTGAATACTTTAATACACAGAGCCAGGACTATTTCCGACAAGGACCACCTCGTTCCCGAGATTAACCATTTGACGACTGTTTTCAAGAGGAATGGTTAATCTGCCGGTGAAATTAAATCAGTTTTGTCCAAGAAAGTAAGACACGATGCCAGCCATATACAAGAAGAGGACCAACACATAGCGCGGCTTCCTTTTTGCGGTGCTACAACGAGCAAGATAGCCAGAGTCCTGAAGAGGCAAGGAATAAAACCAGTTTTCCGACCACCTAGGAAAATTAAGGAAATGTTGAGATCAGTCAAGGATAGTCTCGGCTTAAGAGTGCCGGGAATTTATACTATTCCTTGCGAATGCGGCAAGAATTACGTGGGCCAGTCTGTAAGAACCGTTGCCGACCGCTGCATCGAGCACCAGCGCCACCTAAAATACAGGTATTTGGAAAAATCAGCGGTGGCTGAACATAGCCTGCTTAACAAGCATAAGATTTTATTTGAAGAAACCAGAGTAATAGCCCACGCATCGAATTACTGGGACTCTGTGATCCGGGAAGCAGTCGAAATTAGACTCAGCGATAATAACTTTAACAGAGACAACGGCTATGCACTTAGCAACACTTGGAAGAGTGCACTGCATAAAGAAAAATTGCAGAGAAAAACTTCCCGCACTTTACCTCCTGATTCAAGGGATGGCGCTGCAAGCAACGCAGGATAGAAACTACATCTATGGAAGTAGAGGGCACCACTTCACTACGCGCCATATCGCTGTTGCTATGACGTATTCCAGCCAATCAGAAGCCGTCCTTGGCATATAAAAGTGGGAACCTCGCTACCTCACGACAGTCAGTTTTAGCCCTGACGACGACCATGGAGGTAGTGGTCGAAAGCTTGGAGTTTTATCCAGAATTGACGCGGCATGTACACCGAGAGATTTTTATTCAAGAAATTCGTCGCGAAAGACTTCGTAGCCATACCAGTAATGATTTGTTTTTGAAAACAATCGCTCAGTTCCTGTATTCGAACCCGGGACGCACAGGGCAAGTTCTACAACTTTAGACAGGACTTTTACTTTTATGCATTTTTATTTAACATATTTTTAATATTCCAACCCATCTATTAGTCACTTCTTCCTTGGAATCCTACAGTAATTTAATTTTTTAGCTACAGTTGTTTTGGTAGTACAATATTCATCAAACATATCTGCACTATCAATTTCTATACTGCTTAATTTCTGAGTCAATGGTATACTTTATTCTGCGTTACTTCATTATATGTGCTTTTTCGAACTGGTCCAACAAATTGATTTATAATATGAAAACTGCTTTCCCCATGAATCCAAATGGTCGAGTGCTATATTGTAAATAGAATGAATATAAGAATAAAACCTACTGTGAGCAGCTTGATCACATTCATCTAAAATTCCTTCAAGACAGATTTACTCTTAAAACTCTTAAAATTATTTTCATTCCCGTTTTTTTATCTTTTTTGTGAGTAATTAATAACATAACATTCTAACTGTCAGGCAAACATTCTGCTTTTCGTTTTCCTGAATGCTTTTTTCCGAAAGATTGATCTGACTATGAGCAAATCATAACTAACTATAATTCAGATATCTCATTGTTGAAAACTTTTTGCAAAGGTAAGGGACAATATGATCCAGAAAGGAAAAACGATTTTAGAGCAGGATATAACTTCAAAACACTTTCATGAGCGGGAAGTAGTTTCAGCCACCTTGTACTGTTGTAAACTAGCAGTTGATGATAACAGACAGTTACAAAATCACAGAAATCTTAGTCCCTCCAAAATAACTCTACATTTTGCAAATGATTATTCTCCATATCAAGTGACAGTTTCCCAACGGCTGTTTCCACACTGTTGTGAATGATATGTGTCATGCAACGCAAGCCTATAAGATAATTCCCACCACGGCTTGCTTGTAAATTAGCAAAAATATTTTCTTTACTACCTCTGTTTACTCCTCCAAAGGTACTGTTCGTATTGTCAGCAGATAAACTCACAAATTTTCATTGTAGGCTGTGATAATGCAGAACCGACATAACATTTTTAAATATTAGATGTTTTATTTTCAATAGAAATGATTTCCAATTTCTTTGATGCTCCCCGATTTCTGAAATGAAACATTTAGCTATTAGTGAAAGAAATTTTGTTGATTTGTGATTATTGGTGTCAATAGATAAACTTACAAAATTTCGTGATCAAAATCTTCTTTAAGAAATTCCATGGACCAAAGAGATAATGCATTATTAACAATGGATTCAGCTTTGTTTCGTTTACAACTACACTTGACGTAGAGTTTTGTAATGACATTTGTTGTGCAACCTATGGAAATGTAGCTGTTATTATGACATACGGTGTAGTATGAAAATGTTTCCTCAGATGCAGCCAATGGAGCTTCTTCATTTCTTCGAATTTCACAAATTACGCTTTTACCTTTTACCCATTCTGTCTTAATACAAATTAAAGCTCATAATTGTAAAATATGTGGCTCTCACTACATAGAGCCGACTTTAATGAAATGTCTTATAGCAATTAGGGTGAAGTATCAGGTAAAGCCTCAACGATAATATTATATCTTTCGTTGGAATAATTAATGTAAGAGCTTTGTGATCCTGAATATCAGTTATTTGATTTCATGATAGCACTTTAATAAAACATGTTTATACTGGAATGTTTTACACTTTTAAAGGCGTGTTTCATACAAACAAAAGTAAGCAGATTTTCTTAGGATGTGTGAAACTAATTTACCCATTACTTTTTGTGAAGAAATCATTGACTTCGTAAGCTGTTGCAACAGCAGGAGAAGAAATTAGCTTATGTTTGTTGCTGTATTATGCTGAACAATATCTGGGTCCCCACCGTGTGCAAACGAAACTGTGGCACTGAAAATTTTACAGTGAACTTCAGAAATAAGCTGCTTCTGTTTGAGGGAAGGATATTTTTCCTTTAAGTTGGAAGAAAAGGGGCATTTGCGTTTACTCATAACAGTTTATTTCATGCAAATAACACACTACATCAGAGACCAATACTAGACGTAGTACAACTTCGTTTGTCATCATTGCTCACAGGTCTGGCTGATCAGTGACAACAATAAGTGGCAACAATAAATGATTCGGTTTATAATTTAGTGAGACTGTGTCAGGAAAATACGGGAGCTATTCACGTCCCAACAAAAATCCTGCAGACGCGAGACACACAAGCAAGAAAAAGGGAATGTCCAGTTTTTTGCTGGGGGAATGGGAGGCTTATCATGCTTGCTACTGTCACCTTGATTTTTTTATCACAGACATACTACTTATAATAGCCTATATTTTTGCAACTGATTATAATATTAGACAAATACGATAAAAGTCAGACATCTGGTAAAAATTTCAAATGGGTGGGAAAACCTTAATCAGGAGCGTTAATCCAGAAAGTATTAATGCACAGCTGACTGTTGTATAATATATTATCCTAAATCTCAGTTAATAACTTAGAGTTAAATAAACAATCGGTAAACGATCTACAAAATTATAAAATTCCCTTCTTAACACTATAGCCAGTAAACTGCTTATAAAAATACAAAAGGCTATCACCGCTATTGTCAGGCAAAATATTGTACAATGATGTCAACTTTATTAAAGTTTTACTTTTTTTCTTTCTAACGTGGATCACTGGATACCACATTACATAATACCTCCTTTTCCTTAAGTAAAACGCACTATATCTTACCTTTATCTCTTTCATAGCAGGAAATGATCGGTACTTAATCATACCACTTGTCTTATATCTAACACGGAATGTTCGATTCTTCCTGACTTTTTCTTTCTTTCACTTAACATGTAACATCTAATATTTTTGTATATTTGTTTCCTTTTTCCTAACGTGGAATACTCGATATTTCTTTACTTTCCTAAAGCATAACTTACGCATTCTTACATTAACTGGAGGGCTGCCTACATGGCCTCGTAACTTAATTATTTTGATAACATAATTATTTTGCCTACGCTATATTTAATTTAGGTACATGGATGTATTCATCATGTCATTTCCCGCGATATTATTCACTGTTCTTAAGCCCTAAGTTTAGGCGAACTGGTGCAAGTAACTAGTTTACATTGATTATGTCGTGAGACCTTTAAAAAGGACAACATATGCTCTGCAATTACTTTATTTTCTAATGTTTCTAAAGGCGCTGACTGTGTACTTGGGTGATGACGTTTAAAAAGATACTTTTTTTTTGCATCACGTCAGACTGGCAAGAAATTTCTACTGGATTGTGATACGAAGTAAATTCACTCGAAAACCGCTGTTCTGAATCGTACGCACATGGTTGACACACCATGACAGGTAATGTGCAACATGACTGCAAATTATCAGAACATCACAAGAACCACTGACGTAGTTACAGCACAAAACACACCACGAGATATTACAGAACCTGTAAAGCGCCGAAAATGAGATTCTAGTACCACAATATTCATTTTTTCCCAGCCACCTGTAAATTGTACCGGAACGGTAACTAAAATTTTTGTATAAAATAAGAACAATTCCAACAAATTGGTCTACAATTTTTTTTTCGTTTGGCTAAAATTATGTACGATCGCACTTTATTAGCTATGTTAGTAGCACAAAACAGAATTTACGAGGAACGGCTTGTCAGTCGTATCTACCAGGATGATGAAATTAGATCAGGAAAGCGACCCATCTCTGGGCTTTCAGGAGAACATGAAAGCTAGCGATATCATCTTACGTCAAATACGGACTCGGATTGGGTGAAAGGAGTACGCCAACGTCGGGACGGTCTTTGCTGCCGGCAGCAGATGAAATCAGATTGTAAGATCTATAGCGCTGGGCGCCAAGAAAGCGAGGGCTCCTACAGACCTCTATGCGTAGCTTTTCATCTGACGTAAGACGGGCAACCTAGCGTATATTGTTTCACCTATCTTTCTTTCGTGCCACCCTAGTTTTATATTTTGTGGTCACTGGACGAGACATTAAAACCCATTTTATTTCAGTGGACGTTTGAAGGTATCGGCAAGCGAAAGTACGCAGATCCGTACGTAATTTTGTTCTATGGTTAATACACTACTGGCCATTAACATTGCTACACCAAGAAGAAATGCAGATGATATACGGGTATTCATTGGACAAATATATTATACTAGAACTGTCATGTGATTGCATTTTCACGCAGTTTGGATGCATAGATCCTGAGAAATCAGTACCCAGAACAACCACCTCTGGCCGTAATAACGGCCTTGCTACGCATGGGCATTGAGTTAAACAGAGCTTGGATGGCGTGTACACGTACAGCTGCCCATGCAGCTTCAACACGATACCACAGTTCATCAAGGCTAGTGACTGGCGCACTGTGACTAGCCAGTTGCTCGGCCACCATTGACCAGATGTTTTCAGTTGGTGAGAGATCTGGAGATGTGCTGGCCAGGGCAGCAGTCGAACATTTTCTGTATCCAGAAAGGCCCGTACAGGACCTGCAACATGCGGTCGTGCATTATCCTTCTGAAATGTAGGGTTTTGCATGGATCGAATGAAGGGTAGAGGCACGGGTCGGAATACATCTGAAATGTAACGTCCACTATTCAAAGTGCCGTCAGTGCGAACAAGAGGTGACCGATACGTGTAACCAATGGCACCCCATACCATCACGCCGGGTGATACGCCAGTATGGCGAACACGAATACACGCTTCCAATTTGCTCGAAAGAGAATGGCTTATGCCCATAGAAAATCGGCACTGAAGATTAGCATTTCACCTGAATATTCCCGACCAAAAGCACTTGAAATCGAACAGTTTATCAGAGATGAAGTCAAGACTGATTGCAACGATCTTATTGGCATCCACCTGTCTATAGTGAGCTGTAGGGTATACGTGAAATTCGTTAACGAAGACATATGTGACAAAATTATACATGCAACTCGAAGTGGTCTTAAGTTCCGTCAGTCTGTTGGACACATCGGTGACGTAACTGTGGAACATGAGGGACTTGGACTACGGACGATCCGTGTATTTGAACTCCCTTTCGAGGTGCCTTAAGAGGTAATGGTATCTGCATTCCGCCCACATGGAAAGATGATTAGTCATACAACTGAAAAGTGGTTTCAATCCATTACATACCCGATTCTCAATGGAGTACGACAGATCTGCATAGAGCTAACCAAACATGTGCCATCCTACATATATATTGGTGGCTGCCGTGCAATTATAATTTATGATGGACAGCCGCAGATGTGCTCGGAATGTGGCGAAGGACGCCCCCGATCCAGCTGTCTGCAACGCAGAATCACACAGTTACCGCCTGGGGACGTGCAGGCCATGGCCGCTCCGACAACGCTCCCGCTGACGTTCGTCGAAGTTCTCCATAACGACCCCCGACCGCGATCACCACTGGCTCCTACTACTGACACATCGTCGTCTCCGGTAATGCCCCAAGCTGTTGCGGACGGACCGCCGCCTTTGCCTCCTCCTCCAGTCATGTGCAGTGGTGAGCAATCTCTAGTGCAGGGGACGGTCCTTGACTCCATGGTTGTTTCTACCGACGCCTTTGTGCCTAACCATCCGGATCCCCAGGCGTCTTCGGACACTGAAGATCACGTGCACAAGCAATGGGCGCCGAAAAGACGTCGGAAACGGTGGATCGCCCCGTCTGACACCTGCAGGACGCAGTCTCCAGACGATGAGGATCACAACTCTCAAGATGTTCCCCCGATGAGCGATTCCGTGGTGGAAGCACCAGCCTGGCCCCCGTCGGAGGTACAACCATCTTCGCATGCACCAGGCGCTGTACCTATGGACGTTGAACAGCAGCTGAGCGAGAACTACTCTTCCACCGGCGACGTGACACCGCCTTCGGACTCCACAGGTACTCCAGTGGACGCACACCATCCACGCACCTTTGCGTGGTCTGACGATGTAGACGACGAAACACCCACCGTTGTGACAGCAGCGAATGCTGCTGCTCAAACCCACGACTGCTAATCGACAGGGTTACTTCATGGAGATGTGCAGCCTCTGGGTCAACGTTCCTGTTCGCTGCTGCTCTTCGTGCCTCCATGAGCGTCCCAGTAGTCCCAATTTCGCGACAAGCTTACAGGATTGGCTCCATCAATGTCAACACCACTGGCACCCCCGTCAAACTACAACTGCTCCGTGAAACGTTGAGAGCGTCGGAAGTTCGCCTAGCGACGTTTCCTAATATTTATGGCTATGTTTCTTACCTCACGCCGTATGCTGACGGTGACAGTGGGATGTCTATTCTTTTAAAGGAAGGCATTGAGGTACACGACGTGATTTACCTACCATTGGCTAGCGGTCTTGCTGTGACTTTCCGCGGTATCCGAATTATCAATGTTTACGCTCCCTCGAGCATGGCCAAGCGTCGGGAACGGTGGCAGTTCTATTCAGAAGAGGTCGCTTCTTTGTTTGTGGGCCGCTACGACCACATATTCTTGGCGGAGACTTCAATTGTGTGTTATCCCAGAAGGGCCAACATCCCCATTTCACCACATGCCAGGAACTCAAGCTCCTCGTGCATGAACTGAAACTCTCCAATACTTGGGACCGTGTACGTGGTGATACACGTACGTCACCAGCCATTCAGCAAGTCGTCTTGACCGTGTCTACGTCTCCCAAGGAATTGTAAGTGCCACGCTTGACGCTGAGTTATGGCCTACCGCCTTCTCCGACCGTATCGCCAACATTTGCACTGTTTCGCTCCAGAGGCAGAAAGTGTGGCGCGGTCAAGGCCTGTGGAAGCTGAATGTCGTCCATCCAAAGGATCTGGAACGTAGGCAGGTCGTAGAGACGACGTGGAACAACTGTGTGAGACGCCTTCCAGCGTATCCTTCAACACTCCGGTGGTGGCTCGACTGTACCAAGCCTGCTTTACGTCGTTCTATGATGAATTACGGTCACTACAAAATGCTGTGGCATCGCCGTACCATGGAATACTATTTCACAACTACCCGCGAACTCTCAAACCATGCCCCCTCTGCTCAACGACAGGCAGAAATTCAACGGATTAAGGCGAAGATAATTTATCTTATGCGCCACCGCCTTGAAGGCACAATTGTCCGCGCAAGATGTCACGATTGTGCACCAGAAGAACCCCCGTCCAAGCAACATATTATCCGAGAGAAGCAGCGGTGTCGGAGAAAGCTGGTTAACGCCCTC
Organism: Schistocerca nitens; assembly: GCF_023898315.1. Lineage (NCBI taxonomy): Eukaryota > Metazoa > Arthropoda > Insecta > Orthoptera > Acrididae > Schistocerca > Schistocerca nitens. The sequence goes on from NC_064616.1 coordinate 924,786,080, forward strand.
GACATGCCAGATTGTCGTCGATTGACGTCCCAGAATGATATCGTATACGCCTTTGTGGATCACTACAAACAGTTCTATGCAGCAGAGCACCAGAACATGGCGGTAACGACTAATGTCCTCCGTTCATTCACAGGCACCCTTGACGAGGCTGCTGCGGAGATTCTTACAGTGACAATTACAGCTGATGACGTCGTTGATGCTCTTCATAAGGGTGCGGTGAACAAAGTCCCAAGTCCCGACGGCTTTCCGCTGGAGTTTTACCGCACATCATGGGCGCACGCTGGACTGCGATGTATGAAGAGCTGATGAACCCTGACCTTCCCCTACCACCTGAATTCGTAGAAGGCTTACTTATCTCGGTCCCCAAGCCATCGGGAGGTCGGAGAGTTGGACATCATCGGCCGCTGACCATGTTAAATTGTGACTTCAAGAGTTTTACCCGGATTCTTGCCGCTCGCCTTCGGCGCGTCATTTGTCAAGTCATTTACCTGGTTCAAACGTGCTTTGGTTGTGACAGTAACATTCAGCCCTGTCCACGACCTGCCGCAGTCGCGGTGCCTTAGTGCCAGTGGTCTTCGACCACGCCTTTGATAGAGTAAGTCACGACTTCCTAGAAAATGTTCTCCATCGGATGGCCTTCTCCCACAGATTAATACACATCGTCTTGCGGCTCCTCCGAGGTGCCACGTCACGAGTGCTGGTCAATGGCCGTGTTGCGGGCCCTATTAAAATCATGCTATCGGTTCGTCAAGCATGTCCGCTGTCGATGCTCTTTTTCGCCATCGCCCTTGAGCCACTGTTACACGGTTTGAGGAGCCGGTTGACAGGATAACAATGAGGGGGCATGCTTTCATCTGTCATCTGTCTGTCTGCAGATGACGTGGTGTTCTTGGTTCTATCGGAGAATAAAGTGCGAGAGGCAGTGGCATGGATCAACCAGTACAGGATTGCTGCGGGCAGCCGTGTGAACCTGAAAAAAACTAGTGCTATGTTCGTTGATAGAGGTCTTCGAGCAGAGAGTGTGGCTCCGTTGCCATTAGTGGACAAGCTCAAATGTTTGGGGATTACCTTCATGCGTTATATACAGCACACGATCTCATTTTACTATAAACGCCTGCTTCAAACTATCCGCAACAACGTTCGTGGCAACCTCCTGAGAGCTATGGATATGTTACAACGGGTGGATTTTGTTAACATTCGCCGGCCGGTGTGACCGAGCGGTTCTAGGCGCTTCAGTCTGGAACCGCGCGGCCACTACGGTCGCAGGTTCGAATCCTGCCTCGGGCATGGTTGTGTGTGATGTCGTTAGGTTAGTTAGGTTTAAGTAGTTCTAAGTTCTAGGGGACTGATGAACTCAGATGTTAAGTCCCATAGTACTCAGAGCCATTTTTTGTTAACATTCATCTAGTCTCGCGACTACCCCATGTAGCATAGATTTGACCGCTGCCAAAGGCAGTGGCACACAGACTGCAGGCGGCGCTCGGCTACTTTGTAAGCCGGGTCTTATCTTCAAATTCTGCTACGACACGCTGACACTTCCTCCTCGAGATGACGGCCTCGAACTTGTCAACGTCCAAGCAAGAGCAGCTGCCCTTTATGTAAGTACTATGGTTAAATCGTGGAGCCGCCGCCGAACTGGATTATTGGGAAGCCTCATGATGAACTGGACCCACCCTCCGGAGTGCCACCAATTGAAGTAGCCCATATTTCTTCCTCTCTCTCACATGTCAGGACCCACTCTATCGAATACAGTTATGTCCATGCCGACTTGCCTAGTACCAGGAACCCTACGACACGTGATGTTTACCGCCTAATGATGAGCAGTCATAGGCGGAATGTTGTGGAAAGCTGATATCCTACAATCTCAAGGCCCGTGGTTTGGCGTTCTGTGCACCATGTCCTCCTCGACACAAGCGCTCGTGCGACCTGGTATCTGGTCGTTAATGCAAAATACATGACACAATGCCATAAAACTGACAGATTCGCCGATGCGCCCTCGTTGTCACACCCTTGATACGGATGAACATCGACTGATGTGTGGATGTTCTGCAGAGGTGTGGCAGCTGATTCAGAAGATGCTTGCCTTTCTACGTGCGGCTCCCCATGCCATTACACCGAAATCACTTCTGTTCCCTATTTCCCACGCATGAAGACCAGCGCTGTGATCTAGATAAAAAGGCTTCTAGATCCCTTATTTGTTCCATGAAAGCGACAAGGATTTTCTTGATTTTTGAACGTTCCTGCAAAATCGCTTTACTTTTCTCGTGCACCATCCACGATACCGTCAGTAGTATGCCAACTTTTTGGCTAGTGCCTTCTTCGATCGCCCCTGCAGCTGGGGTGGTGGTTGGTTGGTTGGTTGGTTGGTTGTTTTGGGGGGAAGGGACCAAACAGCGAGCTCATCGGTCCCATCGGATTAGGGAAGCATGGAGAAGGAAGTCGGCCGTGCCCTTTAAAGGGAATCATTGTGGCATTTGCCTGAAGCGATTTAGGGAAATCACGGAAAACCTAAATCACGTGACTGGACGGATTTCAACCGTCGTCCTCCCGAATGCGAGTTCAGTGTGCTAACCACTGCGCCACCTCCCTCGGTAGCCGGGATGTACCAGGTATGAGAAGGTGATTTCAGTATGATTGTGTAATAGCAGGACTCGGTCCAATGTACGGGCAAAATGGAATGTTCTTCGCGAAGACGTGCCTGTAACATGGCTGACTGCCTTGGGATTCAGAGTGCGTCTACCCACAAGCTGGCGGGACGCGGATGCCATTTTGTTTGTTATTGATACTAATTACACATCATTATTCTTCGCCTGGATGGCGTCCTATGTGATCTAAACAAATAACCAAAACAAAATTAGAAAAAAAAAGAAGATGGGTATGATACATCATCTGGAAAAAAAAACCATTAAGGCGACTGCTCGCGTAAAGCGGGAAATTCGAGTTCGAGTCCGGGTCTGGAATAAATTTTCACTGTCGTCATTCCATTATACAGCTGATGGTTGTCCCTATTTGCAACTCCAAATACATTTCAGGTATCCAGATACAGACGTTGTGTGGATTGCCTAAATTACTTAAGACAAGCGCCAGGCTGGTTCCTTTGAAAAAGACACAATCTGAACAAGGGCTTCGTTTCCGTTGATCTCGTCGTCAACGGAACTTTAAACCCTAATGCACCTTCTCCTGATATTGCTGGCTTTTGGATGATGCTGAGGACGAAAGAGAGTTTACTGGAGAGACTAAATAGCAAGGAAACATCATCAGCTTCAGATATATCAAGAAAAATGCAAACTTGCAAGCTATCTGCCCCAGATAACGATTGGACCATATACAGTCTGGAACCGCGTGACCGCTACGGTCGCAGGTTCAAATCCTGCCTCGGGCATGGATGTGTGTGATGTCCTTAGGTTAGTTAGGTTTAAGTAGTTCTAAGTTCTAGGAGACTGATGACCTCAGAAGTTAAGTCCCATAGTGCTCAGAGCCATTTGAACCATTTGATTAGGCCATAATTCTGAAAGGATGCACTTATGACCTTCTGAATATAAGGCTTTTTTACTGTGCGGATTTGTTGTTTGTCCACCCCACTGCAGCGGTTTAATGTACGAGCGCCAATTGTGTACAGCTGAGTGATTAAGACAACTTTAAAATAATGTTTTGACTTTGGTACCATGCATTTTTCATTATGTCAAAGTGCGCGGTTTCTAACATACTGTTGGTGCCAGATCTCATTGGTTTGAACGTTTTTATGATGCGGTTGAAAAATACACTGTAAATGAAAGAAACGAACGAGTGTGCCGTTAAAGAAGTAGAATAGCGCTGTTTATTTGTTAACATAGCTCTTGTACGTTATTTTATTTCTCGTACTAATATTCTTAAACATATATCCCATGTATGTCAGTGACTCGAAGACTTCTTTAGTAACAGAACCCAGTATTGTTCTCGACAGCGAGTGTTAATCAGAGATAACGGTATCGTCAGAAGTTCCCCATGTAAGTGTGACAGGACAGCTGTTATTTTCTGTCTACATTGTCGAAATGGACTCTGGCCCGAGCGGCATCGGCGCGATCCAGGGGCCCTATTTTGTACCTTTCCGTTATTTTGCCGATCGTTTCGGTACGCGACCGCACCAGAAGGTCTTATTTTCGAAACAGAGCCCCAACATTACATAGTAAGCATTTCGAAAGCGATTCCGAACGGTCCTAGCGAACCGAAACGCTGTTGTCAGTTCTCCTCACACCAACCAATGCAAAGCAATCTGCCTCAGATCCTCGCATGCCCACTGCAGCACGTCAGCGGCATGAGCTCTAAACGGCTAGCAGCCGACATAGGAATGCCATTCCTCACAGTACCGAAAAGTGTGGTTAGAGTACATAATGTTGTTCAAATTTTGCTGATCATAGGCTTCCATGAATGCATGATAACTGTGGTGTCACCGCTAGACACCACACTTGCTAGGTGGTAACTTAAATCGGCCGCGGTCCTGTAGTACATGTCGGACCCGCGTGTCGCCACTGTGGGATCGCAAACCTAGCGCCACCACAAGGCAGGTCTCGAGAGACTGAGGAGACCTCGTCCCAGTTGTACGGACAACATAGCTAGCGATTGGACGTGCTAAGCCTTGCTCTCATTTGCCGAGAGATAGACAGTAGAATAGCCCTCTGCTAAGTTAACTGGCGACCACCTAGCAAGGCGCCATTTGTATCAGTGCCTATAGCTTACTAATATTCAAGAGAGATGTATTCCAAGGACTAATTAAAAGTTAAGTAACAAGCATCTACGTACTTTTCTTCTTATTCATTTATAAGTTCTCATGTTCCAGACTTCACGCCCGTCTGCGTTAGCCTTGCGTGCCCTATCGGCTACAGCATTGTGTCTAGGCTGTATGGTCTAGACAACAATAACGATAGAATATTGACTGTGTTCTGGAAAGTGTCGTAAATGTCACATTATGTCATTTTATTCTCCATCTCATCGATGTCTTGTTTTGGATTTCACGTTTCGGAATATGGAGTGTAGTACGACATTGTACAAATACATCTATAGAAACACCCGAAAAATTCGTCATTTTTTCTGTTTTCCGTCGTTCCTTAGTGACTTCAAAATTCATGGAGGTACGTTCCGTCTATGAGGAATCCAGTGGGGGATCCATGAACGTCTGGAGGATTTGGATTTTGCAGACGACATAGTTTTATTAGCTCAAAGGCTGACTGATATGCAAGCTAATTTAAACTTGCTGAAAGAAGAAGCAGAGACTGCTGGCCTCAAGATAAATACAGGCAAAACAAAGGAAATGAGAGTAAATACAGGGAACATGGAGGTACCACTGTTAATAGGTGAGCAGCGTGTGGAGACCGTCAACTCATTCCTGTATCTGAGTAGTATAGTGACGGAAGATGGTGGAGCTGGAGATGACGTGAAAAACCGAATTAAAAAGGCGAATGCTGCCTTCATGCACTTGTATCCAACATGGAAAAATAGAAATATCACGTACAAAACAAAAATCCGTATTTTTACTATAAATGTGAAGGCTGTCCTTCTGTACGCCAGTGAAAGCTGGAAAATGGATAAAAAGATCACATCCCAGTTACAAAGCTTCATAAATAGATGTTTTCGACGCATCATGAATATCTGGTGGCCAGAAAAATATGTAATGAGGAGTTCTGGCGAATAACAAAGCAGATACCTATAGAAGATCAGATACAAGAGAGAAAGTGGGGTTGGTTGGGGCACACCTTGAGAAAACCAGATGGAGCCATCGAGAAAAAAGCATTGGAATGGAATCCCCAGGGAACAAAGAATAAAGGAAGACCAAGGGGCATATGGAAGAGGACAGTGGAAGGGGAAGCAAAAAGAGTTGGCAAGACCTGGGCAGAATTAAGGCAAATGGCCAAAGACAGAGACGGATGGTGAGTTCTCCTGGATGCCCTATGCCCCCATAGGGGCCAAAGGAATTAAGTCAAGTTAAGTCACGTTCCGTGTATGCAAGTAATTGTTTATTATCATAGGCGTTTTGCTTCCTTTATTCGTGATGATGCTTCACAAATAAAAGAAGCGAAACGCGTATGGGAATAAACTGCCTTCAATTAGTTGTATAGACGAAACACATCCCCACGAACCCGAAAAATTGTTCAAGAGAGTGTAGAAGGATAAGAAGATGTTAGAATGTGGTTGTAGCTCGCTCCTAGAGATCCAAATGATGAAGTAGCCTACATCCCTATATGATACATCAACGATTTGGTTCATAAAAACAAAATTTAAAAATCGCCTTTTCGAGAGCGTGGGGCGAGTGTAACTATAGAAGTTCGCTGTAGTTTATAACATGCATCTGATGAATCACAATGTTTCAAATATGGTGGTATAGTCTCAAAATATAGTGGCAGGAACCTTTCATCTCTGTTTATTCTTGTTAAAGATTCGATCGCAGATAAATACTTGTGACAAGCTAGAGTATAAAGACGATTGCAGTTAGTTTCATTCGCAGTAATTTACATTGTGCTCTTAGATTACTGTCTGACCACACACTCGGAAATCGCTATGTATTCCGAAACAAAAAGATGAACCTTCAGGGGTCGAAAAAATGGTTCAAATGGCTGTAAGCACTATGGGACTTAACATCTGAGGTCATCAGTCCCCTAGACTTAGAACTACTTAAACCTAACTAACCTAAGGACATCACACACATCCATGCCCGAGGCGGAATTCGAACCTGCGATCGTAGCAGCAGCGCGGTTCCATACTGAAGCGCCTAGAACCGCTCGGTCACAGCGGCCGGCGGCAGGGGTCGAAACCCGAGACCTGGCCACAGTGTCCCCCTCACCACCACCGAGCCCGTGGAGCATAGGGAAGTGGGAGACACAGCAATCAACAGAAGGGGAAGTCGTTGTTATTGCTTATTTATTTTTTTCCATCAGCATGACATAAGCGGAGCCCCTGTTTGGTCTCACGTAGGATGCGTTCGCACGCCACGTCGTTAATGATTTTAACATAGACCGTGCTGCTCACGATCGACAAATGTATGCCGATAATATCGGTCGTCAGGATTTTCACTTCCTCTTTCAGGAAACGTTCCACCTCGAGTGCTTTGGGTTGGGCACAATCGTTGCAGAAAGTAAATCGGAGTGTAGATTTACGGTAACGGTTCGCTATGTAACGTAGACGGTAAGCCGGCACTTAAGCAACGGCCGTCATTATGTAAACAAGGCGATCTCGCGCTCCGCACACGGTAAACACGGACGCGTCGGCTGTGTTTCTCTGCCAAAGGCAAACTGCCTACTCGCTTCATCAACTCACATGCTGTCAGCGCTTTATTTTCTGTAATTCCAGTCGTGAGAGACGCAGGCTTCGTTGCCGAATGATGCGGCCGTAAGCTGTAAATGCACGAAATTTTGGAAGATTTCCTGTATCAGAGTTCACAAAATTCCTTTGCATTGTTTCTTAAAAGTTTTAAACGCATTTCGATAATTAATAAGTAAACCATTTTCGGAAAAGAGTACGCGACGTCACAAATTTCAGCTAACACTCACGTAATATACGTAAGCAGAGCCGATGTCGTGATATTTAATGATCTTTAAACTCGTAATTGCATAAAAATAACAGGTATTTTGAGATAATATTGATCTAAAATGGTTTTTTTATGTTGTAATCATTCAGAGTAACAATCTAACCTAACCATATTTCTAACAAAGGAAAATAGTCCATTATGAACTCACTTTCCAACCTGACGCGTCCTGTGGCGATTCTTTAGTAACACAATTACTAAATCCAAACCTAAAACAGCTCGATATGTTTAAAATAACAAATTACAGGTGTAAATAAAACACAGCTAACAAAACGACAGGGCCATACCGAAATCCAAAACCTCTCGGTACAATTGTCGGAAAATCGGCGGGAGGACCGTTCGGTAACAGGTCTCAGAAGCTTACTGAGTAGGAAATTCGGATAAAGAACCGAAAATAATGTCACTACCGAGACTAACCTACTGCACCGATCGGTATGAACGATGTAGAATAGGGCCCCAGGTGGCACTTCCATCGACTCCTCCTTAGAGATAGCAGTGGCGCTTTTCATGTCACCACTTAGAGCTAGGTGGGTGCTACTACACGGAGAGCCAACGTTAGCACTTCCAGCAGACTATCTTCAACTGATTGTCTCCTTTGTGTTTCACGCAGAGAAGTGACGCTGTGGCATGACACTGGATTGCCATTCGCTAGAACAGCGGTTCAATTTCCCGCCTGGCGTTTCACGATTTAGATTAAACTGCCCTCTTCAACTCTGTTACATTGTCCGTTGTTATTGTCAACTCTGCCCGATCTCGCGTTTTCCTTCCATCAGCAGGAATGTATCAAGATTCAGTTCTGTTCCTCTACTATTAGCTCACTGGATAAAATTGGGAGTTTACGAACTTGTCCGTTTTGCGTCCTAAAGCTATAGAAAGAAAAAAAACATACAAAATGTTAGTCACCCACTTAAAACAGCGCACTGATGTCTTCAAATAGCATTAGATGGCCTAGAATTCGTATCGGGCGGTCATATAAATCTCCTACGTTCACTTATGTCACGGCGTCGAAAAATGATTGTGATTGTTGTATGGAATAAACGCAGTAAGATGGGTCGACATGGAGACGTCACAGAATGGCAATAAGGAGCTACCGTGCTTAAAAGTACCCATGATAGCAGCCTGAACTGTATTTTCCGGTTAGCATTGTTTCAATGCGAATTATCCCAGTTGTCTACAAGGAATGATTCACCACTCGCAGCCGTTTTATCCGGCGTATAAACAATACTCGTAGAAAGGTCCTAACCGACAGGATCTGAATTGAATCTCATGCCTTGTCTGGCCAGAACTTCAGGCACGAACAGAAATCACTGAAGCTAAATCGTTGCAGGTACTGAAAGTTGGCTAAAACCGGAGATAAGTTCAGCCGAAATTTTTACGAAATGCCTAATGGTGTTCAGAAAGGATAAATTAAATGCAGCAGGTGCTGTTGCGTTTCTTGCTGTTAGAAGTAGTTTGTCTTCTTGTGAAATTGATCCAGATGACAGCTGCAAGAAAAAATAAAAACTTGTGTCTCATTTCAAATAGGTACCAGAATCGACCAGTAATAGTTAGTGATGATTTCAATGTTCCGTCTGTGTGATGGTAAAAATACATGTATAACGCCACTGGTAGACACAAAAAAATAACTGAATACCTACTAATGCTTTCTTCTAAAATTATTTGGAGCAGTTAGTTCAGGAGCCCACATGAAGTGTTGCAATAACATACTAGACGTTTTAGTAACAAACATTCCTGAGCAAACAGAGAGTCTCATGTGCATTTTTAACTTCTCGCAGCGTAATGAATAATCCATTAGATTTAGGGCATGTCGTCGCGCAAACACTACTTGTTCAACTGATATTTCGGCCGCATATCAGCCGGCCATCCTCAGTGTGAATCGCAAAACACGACAAGGTGCCAAGCGCGGCTTTATATGCTTCATCGCGACGATATTGCGCATGTGGGTCACAGATGCTGGTTGGCGCCAACCGTGGTGAAAGCGTTCAGACATCCGATCCGCTTATTGATGTATACAGTATTCAGGGGCGGTAACATCCTAACGACTTCTCTGCACTTTAATTACACCAGGTGCCAGATTCCATGCCTGATCCAAATTAAAACCATTATCTCTGTTTATTAAGTTATCGGTTAATCTAATTTTTATGGCTTCCTTGATAACAGAATCTCAAAAGGAAGTACTGAATGCTAAAATTTCTACGTCACTGTAGTTCATCGAATGAGCCGTATCGATATAATGCTCTGCAACAGCTGACTTGTTTGGCTGTGGCAAGCGTGTGTATCTTCTGTGTTCCACGCGTGTCTCACGCACGGCGAGTGTTGCCTAACCTATACATGACTTAGCACAATTTCTGTAAGGATTCTAATACACATCCGCCTTACGAAGCAATAAATCATCCTAGACAGAGCCAGCCGAGTCACGCTGTAATCCTCGTAGGAAGCCAGAAGATCACGGTGTTTCCGAAAATGCCGCTTATCTTCGACGAAAGAGCACCCACATAAGGCAAAAACGCTCTTGATCTGAATGTATTACTTTCTTCTTCTAGGTCACGTTCATGCATTCCGAGATTCACGTTGAGTGCCCTGCGAATTTGTTGCTTGGAATATCCATTCGCTATGAAAATGCTCTTGAGATGTGTGAGCTCTTCTTGCGGATTATCATTATCGGATATACAGTGTGCTCTCTGCACTGAGGTCTTAAGGGTCGTGCGGTCGAACCCACGACTTTACGGGCGGGAATGAGCGCCAGGTCCCCGGAACCAATCCGCCCGACGGACTTGGGTCGAGGTCCGGTGAGCTGGACAGTCTGTGGATGGTTTTTAGGCGGTTTTCCATCTGCCTCTTCGAATGCGGGCTGATTCCCCTTATTCCGCCTCAGCGACACTATGTCGGCGATTGCTGCGCAAACAAGTTCTCCACGTACGCGTACACCACCATTACTCTACCACGCAAACATCGGGGTTACACTCGTCAGGTGTGAGACGTTCCCTGGGGGGTCCACCGGGAGACGAACCGCACTATAACCCAGAAAGAGTGGTTCGGTGTGAGGAGGCGGAGAGGTGAAGTGGACTGCGGTGGTCGTCGTGGGGTTGTGGACCGCTGCGGAGGGGACGGAGGCTCTCCGTCGTTTCTAGGCCCCCGGTTAACATATAATACAATATATACAAGGTCTTAAGGACGGACACCTGCGGTTTGTGAAGGGTGATGTCAGCTACTGGGATGTAAATATAGATTATTATGCGTTGATTTACGGTATACACCACCTCTTACTCTGCCATCAACTTTACGACTACCGAAAACTTAAAAAAAAATGTTCGAATGTGTGTGAATTCCTAAGGGATGAAACTGCTGATTTCTATGTCACTGTAGTTCATCGAATGAGCCGTATCGATATAATGCTCTGCAACAGCTGACTTGTTTGGCTGTGGCAAGCGTGTGTATCTTCTGTGTTCCACGCGTGTCTCACGCACGGCGAGTGTTGCCTAACCTATACATGACTTAGCAGACATACACACTGCTTAAACTAACTTAAACTAACTTATGCGAAGAACAACACACCCATGCCCGAGGGAGGACTCGAACCTTCGGCAGGAGGGGCCGCGCAATCAGTGACACGGCGCCTCGAACCGAGACAGACATCTTTTTCTATTTCCATAGTAAATTTAATACTAGCGTGGATATAATTCAGGTTTTCAAGAAGTCGATGTAATCCATTCTTTTTAGGTGATGCCATACTACAAATGTGTTAGTCATGCCCCGAGGAAGGCCGTTGTAATTCGGCCGAAACGTCGGTTTTAGTTTATTATTGTTGTTAGTTTTTTGCAATGACGCGGCATAATACCTAGAAGAATTTTAATCGCTATGACACCGGCCGCGGAAGCCTACGTTCTTGTACAAATGCGTTGTACATGTACCTTCAGAAGATCATTTGTTTAAAACTTGCGGCGGCCAGTGCCTTGTCCTCAAAGTCTTCCATGAATAAATTAGCTACTAGAGAGGAGAGGGGGCTTCCCATAGCAACTTTATAAATCTGCTCATAGAATTCATCATTAAACTGAAATATCTAAATGTCTGAACGCTTTCACCACAGGTGGCGCGTGTGTAAGCGCACCTCTTTGCCGCTGACCAGCATCAGTGACCCGCTTGAGCAGTACCGTCGCTGTGGTGCATATAATGCCACGCTTGACGCCTTGCCGTCAGTCTTTCGATGCTCTCTGAGGATGGCCGCACGATACGCGACCGAAATAAAAGTTGAATAAGTAGTACTTGCGCGACTGCATACCCGAAATTTAATGGATTAGAGAGTGTCTTGACATATGCAGGAATTAGTGACCACAACGTCGTCGTAGCGAGACTGAATACCGGAACATCTAAACACACAAAAAATACAGTCAAAATACACAGGATGTTCATTATAACTAAAGAGTTTGAAATATCTCGAAAACTACACATTGGATCAAAAAAGTTGTTTGTATCGGAGGGGGACATCCAACGATACCACACTCGAACCCTCCCCCCACCCCGTGCGTGGGTGGCGGGAGGAAACTTTGAAATCTTCAAAGGAAACCACCGTTCTTTGCTGTGGATTACGATTCTACGGCAAAATCTACTTATGTTTTGCCTGAAGCATTTTCTTAGTTTCACCATAGATGGCGCTGAAATCGGAGGAATAGAAACGGGTACACTATCGTAGTTTAGGACGTGCTACTCAATGGCCCTTGAATATCCAATGGCAAGTAGTACCCCACCACAATGCTGCGACGTTAGGACAGGCGAGTATTTCACAGCATCTAATTGGAAACTCCATTCGCAACGTTGTATTCCTCCAACATACCGAACTGGGAACTACTAGAAGCGCCACTGTGGCCGTGTAGTGAACTACGACGTATCATGGCAGGCAGTACACTGCGACTGGAGTTAGAATAGATAGCAGCTCCAAACATTACGATACTTGTGCAGCGTTTCTGTTCTGGCAGATAGTCAAGCGCCGGCACGTCGGTCGGGAATGTTAGAGCAGAGGGGGCTGTGAATATGTCAGCCAATTGCACGCGGACCGATCGTTCTCTAGGGCAACAACACGGCGGCAGCGCCCTCTACACGAAGAGAACATAAGGCTGCACCCGACTTCCCGCGGCGAGCTCTGCGATCTCTACGAGAAGCGTCAAGACCGACCTGGACAGAAGCATTCACTATATTACTTCTCTTGTATTAAGAATTGTATATACTGAAGAGGTTTCTTGTTTGTCTGTCGCCATTTGCTCGCGACACATCTGTATTTCTCAAAGTTACGTGTTATCATTTATTTTCTGTAAATAAAATTTATTAATTCGATTTGCTTGAATTGTTGTCTAGCGATCAGAGAAAGCAGGCACCCTATATTTAACGAATAGGCAGGATACAACAGTTTATTGCCTGCACGCCTACCTGTCATATGGAGAACAGAATTGAATGATGAATGTTGTAACCACAGAAGATAAAACTTTAATGATCCTGATTTACGGAGAACGTAGGAGAAATGTTGAGGTTGCTGTTGCCTTGTATGCCGAGCATTTTCCAGAGAAAGCTCGCTCCCGTTCGTTCTTTTACAAGGTTGTGAACGCCTTTTTCTCTGATGGCAGCGTGTGTTGTTGTTGTGGTCTTCAGTCCAGAGACTGGTTTGATGGCAGCGTACAGGCCTGAAAAAGAAAATGAGACATATGTGTTACAGGAGAAGCTAATGAAATAGCTGTACTAGTGGCATTGCACCACAACCCACCCAAATTACATGCAATTTTTGGAAGGCACTGGCGATACGATCTATGCCTCACGGATAAGCGCCCGGCAATTACACTGCGATTACGGTATGTTCGTAGGTAGTATTGTCACAATACTGCATCGTCATAAGTATCATCCACACCACGTGTCACTGCATCAAGAACTTCATGCAACCGATGTCTATAACCGGGTAGTGTTTTGTGAATGGGCCCGTCAACAATGCAAACGATCCCCTCGTTTTTGCCGAGGTACTATTTTCCGAAGAGTATACATTCACAAACCATGACAGCGTTAACCGGCATAACATGCATTACTGGAGTGTAGACAATCCCCGCTGATTACGGAAAGTTGACCATCAACGTCCTTGGTCGGTTAACGTATGACGTGGCATCATGGGGAACAAACTCTTTGGTCCGTATTTTATCGACTGCCCGTTGAATGGACGCAAATGTCGAACGTTTTTGGAACAGGAACTACGGGTGGTACTGCAGGATGTTTCCCTGGACGTTCGACAATGTATGCGCTTCCAGCATGACGGCTGCCCGACGTATTACGCAGTTGAATCACAGGAGGTACTTGACCTCGTTTCACTGGCCGGTGGATCGACAGAGGTGGCCCTACTAACTGGCCCACTAGGTTGTCGGATTTGACGTCGCCGGTTTTCTATCTGTGGATATATTTAAAAGATAAGGTGTTCAAATGGTTCAAATGGCTCTGAGCACTATGGGACTCAACATCTTAGGTCATAAGTCCCCTAGAACTTAGAACTACTTAAACCTAACTAACCTAAGGACATCACACACACCCATGCCCGAGGCAGGATTCGAACCTGCGACCGTAGCAGTCCCGCGGTTCCGGACTGCAGCGCCAAAACCGCACGGCCACCGCGGCCGGCAGATAAGGTGTACCAGCAAATGCCAACAGGCCGTGAAGGCGTGGTCGACCGCTTCACAAACGCATGTGTTGGCATTCCCGCAGATATGCTTCTGTCATGTGTATAGTCATTTCAAAAGCGGATCACTGAGTGTATTCAGATTGGCGGTACTGCGTTTACTATAATTGGAAAAGTAGTGTAGCGTTCACGTCGAGCCACGGCCACAGTGGTGCATCTAGTAGTCCCCTGTACGATATGTCGGAGGAATACAACGTTGCGAGTGGACTTTCCAATTAGTTATGAAATACTGGCCTGCCCTACCCTCGCATCATGGAGGTGCCATTGGATATTCAAAATGTTCAAATGTGTGTGAAATCTTATGGGACTTAACTGCTAAGGTCATCAGGCCCTAAGCTTACACATTAATTAACCTAAATTATCCTAAGGACAAACCCACACACCCATGCCCGAGGGAGGACTCTAACCTCCGCCGGCACCAGCCACACAGTCCATGACTGCAGCGCCTTAGACCGCTCGGGGATATTCTAGGGCCGTTGAGTAGCATGTCGTAAATTACGATTGTGCACCCATTCCTATTCCTCCGATTAATGCGCCATCAGTGGTGAAACGAAGAAAATGCTTCAGACAAAACGTATGTAGATTTTGCCGTAAAATCGTAATCTGCAATAAAAAACGTGGGCTCCCATTGAACATTTCAAAGTTGCACCTGCCACACACGCACGGGGTGGTGTGGGTAGGCCGGCCGCTGTGACCGAGCGGTTCTAGGCGCTTCAGCCTGGAACCGCGTGACCGCTACGGTCGCAGGTTGGAATCCTGCCTCGGGCAAGGTTGTGTGTGATGTCCTTATGTTAGTTATGTTTAAGTAGCTCTAGTTTCTAGCGGACTGTTGACCTCAGATGTTAAGTCCCATAGTGCACAGAGCCATTTGAACAATTTTGGGGTGGGGAGCAGATAAAAGTTCTCTTGATGCCTTCCTGAGAAACGGTCTCTATTTCTTCGCAACTAACGGAACAATATCTTTCTCCGCGGAGGTGGAAACACAGTTTATGATTTCTCGCACTGGTGGTAACGTGGAGACAGGCGGACCGAAACAGGCGGTTCCAGTTGTGACTGACGACAGAGATCATGAGGTGAATTAATAACCAACTCAATTCCAGAGCGTAACAGAGTCGTCTAAGCATATGTCATAGTCCAGGGGAAAGTCCAAGCCACAAAACTTTAATGGGGCAAGGTCAAAATACTCTGCTATCCAAGGGCGCGTACGAGGTTTCAGTGACTAGCGGCAAACTGGCCGTTAATGCCGGGCTGCGGTATATCGGTAAACACTCGTCACAGAGCGGCGCCACCTCACGTGTTGACGCAGCGGTTGCGCCTGGCGCGGGCGCGAGCCGCGGCTGGCGCCTGCAGCCCGAGTGTCTCTGATGTGGTCTCTCTATCGATACTCGGGCTAGATGGGAATCCGAATAACTTTCGGATACTAAAGAACGAAGCCCCCATGGTACACAAAATAGGTCAGGATACTGTTACAGAAGCACGGGTAAAGCATACCAGAATTAACAGATCGCAAAATCTACAAGATTGGCGTTGATTTACAGAAACTCGGCACCTGGCGCACTCTTCAGTGAGAGATGCTTGTAATAGTTTTCACAACGAAGCTCCGTGTCGAAATCTGGCGGAGAATCCTAAGAAATGCTTGTTGTGTATAAAGCGTAACAGCGACAAGACACAATCTATACCTTCACAGAGAGATCCAAGTTATGTTACCGATGACAATGCCACTGAAGCGGAATTTATAAAGACGATATACCAAAATTTGTTCACAGAGGAAGATGCAATAAATATTCCGGAATTCTTATCAATGACGGCTGCGAACATGAGAAACTTAGAAGTAAGATATCCTCGTGTAGCGAAGCAACTTAAGTCAGTTAATAAAGGCACGTCTTCCGGTCCAGACTGGATATCAGTAGGTTCCGTACGGAGTATACGGATGCAACACAACTCCAAATATGATGAAATGAGAGAATAATATCACCAGATCAAGCATTCAGATTCCGCTCATGTTGCTTATGAAAGTCAAACAAACGGTTGCCAGTTCCGTTTGGACACACACTAATGTCAAGCAGTTGGTTAGTGGTACAAATTAAAACGTTAATATACAGGATGGTCACAAACAGCCTGAAAAGCTTGTAAAGGTTTTTCACGAAAGGTTGTGCTGGGAAATAACTGTTAAGAAAAAAGTCGATACGTTACGCCTTTTTCGAGTTAATTAGTACTGAAGTTAGCCAACCAGGCCGTTGCTCGCGCAAATTCAAGCGGCCCGCCAGAGAGGGAGTAGTCAAACGTGTTCTTCGTATGGTTTCCTAAAGCTGAACAAGAGAGTGATACAAAAATTGGACATGAGACGGTAGCAAGGATCGAACCCGAGCCAAAATCTATGCAGTCTAGTCCGCCACTATCTACTGTATGAGAATTACTTACACCAATTTGTTTACGACGGCCGCTTGAATTTGCGCTCGCAAAGGCCTAATTGGCTAACTTCAATGCCAGCTACCTCGGACACGGTGCAACCTATAGAAAATTTTTTCTTATCAGTTATTTCTCGGTACAACCTACCCTGCAACACCCTTACAAGCTTTTCAGACTGTTTCTGACCACTCCGTATATGTCTACAAAGCGAACTGAGTCTGTGCACAAAAAAAAAAAAGGTTCAAATGGCTCTGAGCACTATGGGACTTAACTGCTGAGGTCATCAGTCCCCTAGAACTTAGAACTACTTAAACCTAACTAACCTAAGGACATCACACACATCCATGTCCGAGGCAGGATTCGAACCTGCGACCGTAGCAGTCGCGCGGTCCCAGACTGTAGCGCCTAGAACCGCTCGGCCACTCTGGCCGGCTGAGTGCACCAACACACTTCTAATAAACAGTTCTTAATTTTGCCGCAAATACTTATTAATTACTCCTCATAGTTACGTGTGTTCACAAAATTGTACTTTTGCTGGAAATACAGTTCCTAATAACACTCTTAATATGCAATTACAACAGAACTGGAACAGAACGGACACAATGCAAAAAAATGGTTGAAATGGCTCTGAGCACTATGAGACTTGTCATCTGAGATCATCAGTCCCCTAGAACTTAGAGTTACTGAAACCTAACTAACCTAACGACATCACACACATCCATGTCCGAGGCAGGATTCGAACATGCGACCGTAGCAGCAGCGCAGCTCTGGATTGAAGCGCCTAGAACAGGTCGGCCACAGCCGCCGGATGACACAATGCAGATACTACATATACATTACAGAAAAAACGTAGATACACATATGCAGATAGATACGTATACATTAGACACAAAGGCATATGTATTACAAGCAAAAAATTAGTAAGCTTTATAATTCTGTTAACAATGTAAAGAGAAACACTGATTTCGAATGATTAGCTTTTAAAACCAGTTACAGACCAGCATTCTCAAAAAGTTCTGTTTACGTAAGGCTTAAATAAAAAGCAATAATTATTATAACCCTTAAATATTGTCTCATTTTATAATTTTAAATGTTAATCTATTTTATGGCATTATAGCACACTAATAGGACATCGGGAAGCAACCTATATCAGGTACTATGAAAAGGGATAATCATAAGCTAAATAAAAATAAATAACGTGTCACATTCGACGTGTTCTGTTTGAAAAATGAAATACTGATTCATGCATACGCAGTTGTATAGAATACTATGCCTAGAGCCGATGTGAAGCAATGTCGAGAGGAAAGTCTTCGTTCTCGTCGTCCATTCAGCCTCACTACACCTGTGATTCACACATCGCACTGTTGTCTGCATTTATGCTCTTCTTTGCGGCTCAGCTTGTGGTAATACATTATGGAGCTCTGCATGTCTTCTTCATATACTGTATCATCGAAACGCAAATTACGACCATACGATGCTCTTTGTTCATAGCCCGTGCACTAGGCTCCCCCCCTTTTTTTATATTCTGTGCTACTAATTATTGTTGCGTGGGGTAGCCGCGAGGACTAAGGCGTACTGTCACACGGCCTGAGGCGTCTTGAAACGGTCCGCGCCGCTACCCCCGTCAGAGGTTCGAGTTCTCCCTCGGGCATGGGTGTGCGTATCGTCCTTAGCGTAAGTTAGTTTAAGTTAGATTCAGTTGTGTGTGCGCTTAGGGACCGATGACATAAGCTGTTTGGTCCCATAAGGCCTTACCACAAATTTCCAAATTTTCTACTGGTTATTATTTTCAGTTAGTACTCACACAACTCACGTCTTCCGGCTTTTCCTTCGGTGTCTCAATACTTCTTGCTTCAAAGGGACTGCACATTTCTATCTAACTTGTCATAAGCTTTTTACTGTTGATCATCGTTGTAGTCTACCTTACAAAATAAACAACATATAATACATCCACACGAAAATAACAGTTATAGAATTTAGATTTATATTAAGTTACAAAATTAATATTGTGACTCTGGGTTACATTGTAACAACTTTTAACGTACCGACTCATCCACCTATTTACAACCAGCGCGAGCACCAACTTATTCACTCGAAGCACAATCTCTGACTCACGAACGCAACCAGATTAACCGAAAGATATTACTTATTTTTAGCTCTTCATCTTCAACCTCTGTCAATATTCTTTAAGTTTTAAGAAATGGAAGCTGTAGTAGTTGACAGTGCCTCCCCCCCCCCCCCCCCCCCGCCGGCAATGGCGGAATGAAATAAACACCAACGTAAAATAAAAGCTCTAGGATAGCTATTACTATGTTCAAATGAGGCCTGTCGCTGAACTGAATTTAGTCGCTATTGGCCTACAGAATTGGTTGTTGGAGAGGCTCTGGGCATGCATAAAACGAACATTTCCTATCTTGCAGGTTTTCATTTGGCTCGCGATTTTCATGTATCATTCACCCACATACAGCTAATCAGCAGTTTATATGAAATGAATTAAATTTACTGAAATGAAATGAATGTATTGATGTGTGTGGAATCAGTATAGATGGAATATATGATATATTATTAGTGCAAACCGTTCATATGTGCTTAACCAACAATACAGCCTATATGTAGAAGCAGTCAAAAATTTCGACGACAGCGGGATTCCAACTCAGATTTCGTACTTATCGCAGTAGATGACTTAACCCTTGGGCAGTGACTTAACCCTTAGGCTATCATTTTCTTGGGGGGGGGGGGGGCTGAGGGGGAGGGAGCACCTTCCTTCCGATGTAGTTCACCTTGTGATCGACGTAAATGGCCTTAGTCGGCGTTAGTGCTTGACTAAATGAGCTCTCACGATGGTTTTATTTCTGTGTTTGATCATTTAACCAGTGATATAAAATGACTGACACACAGCAAACTAAAATTTGAAAAGAAGCTGAAAAAGTTTCTTTTGAACAACTGTTTCTATTCCATATTTGTATATTTATAATAATAATAATAGTTATTATTATTATTATTATAACAATAAACTTATAAATGTTTAGCATGTAGCCATATTTGCACATTAATTTTCGATGTGAATGTAAAATGATTCGTTTCACGGTACCACGATTTATTGTGTAAATGGTCCATGGAAGATGAAACTAACTAGCTGCCAGATACTAATGAGATGTCATATACCGCATGTAAAGGTCTGGTTGTATGAAAGAGTTGCAGACAGTAAAAACGAAACTAAATTTTATCTTAAACAGTAAAAGCTTCGTAATATCTAAAACTCTAAGATAAAACTTCTTGCATTTAAAATTCGTTTACTTGAGCACACCTCGTTATTATTGCTGTTTCCACCTACGGTTTGCGAACATATGTACGAGTGATTATCCCGCTGGGGGACCGCTCGAGATACTCTGCAAATCTGGGCTCAGCCCCGGTTTAGCACAATTTTTTATGTACCAGTATTCATTACTCAGCGATCACTGAATGAGTTCGTACGACGTATACACGGCGTCTTTTTGCTGAGGCTGTCTTTCCCCGAGGCTTCTTTCATCTCGACACATGTGTGCGGCTACATGTGCGGCTACAAACACACTTTACAGTCGTGTACATCTGGATTTACTTCGGTAGAGACTGACGGTGACACATTAGGGGCGCAAAACCAGCAAACTCGCGTCGCGTTAAACCAACAAGTGAGGTAAACAGGTAGCGGATGTTTCTGCAGGCATAACTGGGGGCGATTAAAGGCCTGTGTGACGAGCGGGAATATACCCAGTCCATCCTCTCCGCGTCTCCACACATAAGCTACCCACCACCATATGTTGGAACTTTTGATTATTGTAGTCCGCTGTTTCTCGTTACATAACCCGTGTGCAACTGACGATTCTGGTAAAAATTTCGAAAATTGAATAAAACATTTGAATTTAGCTCACTTTTAACTCCCGCCTGAAAATATTAACAGTGAATATTCTGCTGTTTTACACCACAATACTCTATAGAAGACGTTAAATTCATCTCTGGTATTCAGGCGTGTGGCTTGATCTTAGGTCCCGAAACGCGTTTATCAAACTGTTGGCTCACTGCAGTGTTCCTTATCGCGACCTGGTTGACATACCGAACAGCACAAATAAGAGACAAACGTCCGGCCATCCTGTTTTAGGTTTTCCGTGATTTCCCTAAATCGCTTCAGGCAAATGCCGGGATGGTTCCGTTGAAAGGGCACGGCCGACTTCCTTCCCCATCCTTGCCTAAGCCGAGCTTGCGCTCAGTCTCTAATGCTCTCGTTGTCGATGGGGACGTTAAACACTAATCTCCAAATACGTCCTATACCTAACATATCTGAGTGAAATTGCACCAGGTGTTCTTGAGTTATGCTTCATTGGCACTCTCTTCTCATTCCTTGCTGCCTCTGGATCACGTGGTCCCGGGTTTGATTCCCGGCCGCGTCGGGGATTTTCTCTGCCTGGGGACCGGGTGTTTGTGTTGTGCTTATCATTTCATCATCCTCATCATCATTCGTGACTGTGGCTAGATTGTACTGTTGAAAAAAACTTGGACTGTGTAAAAATTGGGACTTTGTACGTGCAGTTGATTGCCCCACAAACTAAACATCATCATCATCATCATCTTCTCATTCCCACATCTGTGGAATGTAGATGGTTCTCAACCAAGCAGTGCTTCTTTCCAGAGAGTAAGTTAACGATAATCTCCTGAATCATTAAGGAAACGTACTCCCTTGTATAAAGCAGCTTTAAACTTCAAATTTCTTTGCAAATGAGCTAATGTGTTAAATGTTTTAAGTTAAGCATGTAAGCAAGAAAGATTTAGAAAAGGTTTGAAATTGTGTTTAAAGTTTGTTGGTGATGCTCTCATTATCTAACAGTGGATAAGTATAATCTGGGTTATTTGCGCTCGTTTTGAGAAAACGCTGTTGTTCAGCCATCTCATTGTTTATGACGTCATATATCCTGAACTGTGTGTCGTACAGTGATACAATTTTGCACGTACATTTAATGGTATACGTGGCTACTGTTTTTAAAACTTTTTGCGAATAGAGGTAGTACTAAAGAAGGAATAAAGTAAAACGTGATGCCTGATGCATCAGTTTCGTGCATCATCGGCGAAAATGTAGTAACGGAGAAAGATTTCTGCTTTCATCATTTTGACGGGTTTGTCAGAGAAACAAGTTTCGTAAAGGTTTCAAATCATGTGTAAAGTTCGTTAGAAGCCGCTAAGTGCTCTCTTTCTCAAGTGCTGGAGGAATATAATGTGGGTATTTGCGCGCAGTTAGTTACGCTTCTATTTCACTCCCACCCCCACCGATTTGAGTGCTAGGACGTTCTTATCCCCAAAGAGCTGCTCTGCAGATAGTAATTGATATATGTACCATGTTTAGTTGAAATCGATCCAACAGTTTAGCAGGAGATGTCCAATATACATTTTTTTTGGTAAAAGTCGTCAGTCTTCCGAGTGGTTTGATGCATCCCGCCACTAATTCCTCTCCTACATACATTCCTATAATATATAAAGATGTATGTAATTTGGCAGAACAGGTAATTTAAAAATTTGCTCTATTTGGCTAATTCTACTGTGAGTTTTTGGTGGAATATTGTAGTTATTACAAAAAACAGATGTTTTTGTCTATGATTAAAAAATTTATATTTATACGATTTAGATTAATTGGCTCAAATCAAGTTTTTAGTGTCACTGTTTCAACGACCTTATTCGTGTCGTGTCGCCTTGTATAAAACAAAGAAATTCTATATTATTTGAAGGTGGAGGGGGAAGATAGGAAAGGAAATGAACTAATGATATCAGCTGCATCTGGCCTTTATACGGAATCAGCAGCGACGAGTTAAAATGCGTGCCAGGCTGGGACTCGAACCCAGGATCTCCTGCTTAGTAGGGAGTTGCGTTAACCATTGCACACTCAGTCCGGAACCGCGCGACTGCTACAGTCGCAGGTTCGAATCCTACCTCGGGCATGGATGTGTGTGATGTCCTTAGGTTAGTTAGGTTTAAGTAGTTCTAAGTTCTAGGGGACTGATGACCACAGATGTTTAGTCCCATAGTGCTCAGAGCCATTTGAACCATTTTTTAACCATTGCACCACCTGGACACAGTATTTATCGCACTTGCGAGGAACATCCCAGGATGCTCCCCAGTTGTTGTTGTTGTGGTCTTCAGTCCTGAGACTGGTTTGATGCAGCTCTCCATGCTACTCTATCCTGTGCAAGCTTCTTCATCTCCCAGTACCTACTGCAACCTACATCCTTCTGAATCTGCTTAGTGTATGCATCTCTTGGTCTCCCCCTACGATTTTTACCCTCCACGCTGCCCTCCAATACTAAATTGGTGATCCCTTGATGCCTCAGAACATGTCCTACCAACCGATCCCTTCTTCTGGTCAAGTTGTGCCACAAACTCCTCTTCTCCCCAATCCTATTCAGTACCTCCTCATTAGTTATGTGATCTACCCATCTAATCTTCAGCATTCTTCTGTAGCACCACATTTCGAAAGCTTCTATTCTCTTCTTGTCCAAACTATTTATCGTCCATGTTTCACTTCCATACATGGCTACACTCCATACAAATACTTTCAGAAAAGACTTCCTGACACTTAAATCTATACTCGATGTTAACAAATTTCTCTTCTTCAGAAACGCTTTCCTTGCCATTGCCAGTCTACATTTTATATCCTCTCTACTTCGACCATCATCAGTTATTTTGCTCCCCAAATAGCAAAACTCCTTTACTACTTTAAGTGTCTCATTTCCTAATCTAATACCTTCAACATCACCCGACTTAATTCGACTACATTCCATTATCCTCGTTTTGCTTTTGTTGATGTTCATCTTATACCCTCCTTTCAAGACACTGTCCATTCCGTTCAACTGCTCTTCCAAGTCCTTTGCTGTCTCTGACAGAATTACAATGTCATCGGCGAACCTCAAAGTTTTTATTTCTTCTCCATGGATTTTAATACCTACTCCGAATTTTTCTTTTGTTTCCTTTACTGCTTGCTCAATATACAGATTGAATAACATCGGGGAGAGGCTACAACCCTGTCTCACTCCTTTCCCAACCACTGCTTCCCTTTCATGCCCCTCGACTCTTATAACTGCCATCTGGTTTCTGTACAAATTGTAAATAGCCTTTCGCTCCCTGTATTTTACCCCTGCCACCTTTAGAATTTGAAAGAGAGTATTCCAGTCAACATTGTCAAAAGCTTTCTCTAAGTCTACAAATGCTAGAAACGTAGGTTTGCCTTTCCTTAATCTTTCTTCTAAGATAAGTCGTAAGGTCAGTATTGCCTCACGTGTTCCAGTATTTCTACGGAATCCAAACTGATCTTCCCCGAGGTCGGCTTCTACTAGTTTTTCCATTCGTCTGTAAAGGCAACTCACATTCCCACCTAGCGCCCCCTATCTGCATCCCTGTCCATGTCTTCCAGGTTCGCTAATTTTAGATTCCCGCTGGAGACTGAACATAAATGTGGATCCGCACTGAAGGTTGTGGATTAATTACCCCTTGAGGTGGATCAATTATATGAAAGTGTGGTGTCTTATTTCTGAGATCTCAACATGGCACAATATCCTTTTGGCTCTCACTCTCCCTGTCTTTGTTGCTCTTTTCTTAATGGTCAGTGCTCACAGTTGCAGCAATGAAACGTATTGCGTTGAAATGGTCCTAGGTTTCTGACATGAACTATAGTTGCTTGAGTTGGCAATTTTACCTTGACGTTTACCGCTGGCAATATCTTGATCACTTGTTACGGCCCCTGGTACCGGGTAATAAGAGTATAATTCTTGTTCTTACCCTTTGGGGAATACAGATTTGATAGGAGCACCCACTGCCTTACTCTATTCTGTGTCGGCTTTCCCGTACGGTTACCTATCTCTTCCTGACTCTCCAGGGCTGGTTCAAATGGCTCTGAGCACTATGGGACTTAACTTCTGAGGTCTTCAGTCCCCTAGAACGTAGAACTACTTAAACCTAACTAACCTAAGGACATCACACACATCCATGCCTGAGGCAGGATTCGAACCTGCGACCGTAGCGGTCACGCGGTTCCAGACTAAAGCGCCTAGAACCGCACGGTCACACCGGCCGGCCGACGCTCCAGGGCTTCGGTATTTGCTCTCTGTATGTTTTCACGTTTATCTTAATGGCTTCATGAAATTCCGAACTGGCTCTACATTCCTCATGTTGTATCGAAGAAGCTATGGCTTCTTCCTCATATGGAGAAAGCCCAGTGCTGGTGTGCAGTTTTGAATTAAATGCTGCAGTGACAAATGGTAAGAAAACATTCCAGTCATTATGGTGACTGTAGAAATAGCAACTCAACATCCCACCAGTCATAAGCGCGCATATATAACAGAGGCACAAGGGGTATAAGCATGGGCCAAGGAAAGAACAAATTTTAAGTGAAATGTTTAGCCTTTGCAGATCATATGGCATTGATAACTAAAAACCGAACAGACGCAATAGTTATGCTTGATCTGTTACACGAGATGGTGAAAATGCTGGGCTAAAAATATTCCATGAAAAACTTGAGTATATAGAATACAAACATAATACAGAAAAGTTTATGAAAGCAAAGCATGGAAAAATTAAAGGAGTTGCTAAATTCAAATACCTGGGGGAGTGGATCCATGCCAATAGGGTGGATAACACAACAAATAAAGAAAGAATAGAAAAGTTAGGATCTTCATATAAATTAATACAAAATTACTACAATAAGAAATCAATATCCATACAAGCGAAGATTAGACATTAGAATTCAGTTATTAGGACAAAAGCAACATTTGGCTTAGATTGCCTAACACTGAATAAGATAGGCAAATTAAGAGAACTAGAAAAAAGAGAGAGAAAAATACTAAGAAAAATTCTAGCTTCTGAGAAAAACTATGAAAATAGGTGGATTAAAAGGAGGAAATGAAGATTTACAGAAAACCCAGAAAAGATCACAGATACTATGAGGAAGAGACGGATAAAATTTTATGGAGATTTAAAAAGAGTGGAAGAAACACAGATTACAAAGAAAATTTTTAATTATGTTAGTAAGCTGAAAAAACTGTAGCATGGATAGAAGCAGTAAAGAAAGATGCCAACAAAATAGGTGTTACAGAACACATAATACTTGACAGGAACCACTTGAGAGTGTGGACAGATGAGCAGAGACGAGCAGTTGCAAAGAAAATGAAGACGTACTGGGAAGAAAGGAAGAAAAAGAAACACCATAAGTCTTAAGTTGCATGCGGTCCATTGCTGGTCAAATTCATAAATTATATATATATATATATATATATATATATATATATATATATATATATATATATATAGGGTGGTCCATTGAACGTGACCGGGTCAAATACCTCACGAAATAAGAGTCAAACGAAAAACTTACAAAGAACGAAACTTGTCTAGCTTGAAGGGGGAAATCAGATGGCGCCGACCGGTGTGGCCGAGCGGTTCTAGGTGCTTCAGTCCGGTACCGCGCGACCGCTACGGTCGCAGGTTCGAATCCTGCCTTGGGCATGGATGTGTGTGATGTCCTTAGATTAGTTAGGTTTAAGTAGTTCTAAGTTCTAGGCGACTGATGACCTCAGACGTTAAGTCCCATAGTGCTCAGAGCCATTTTTTTTTTGTTACAGCGTGACTACCTGTAAACAACACATTAATGCAATAAATTCTCAAAATGATGTCCGTCAACCTCAATGCATTTGGCAATACGTGTAACGACATTTCTCTGAACAGCGAGTAGTTCGCCTTCCGTAATGTTCGCACATGCATTGACAATGCGCTGACACATGTTGTCAGGCGTTGTCGGTGGATCATGATAGCAAATATCCTCCAAATTTCCCCACAGAAAGAAATTCGGGGACGTCAGATCCGGTGAACGTGCGGGCTATGGTACGGTGCTTCGACGACCAATCCACCTGTCATGAAATAGGTTAGGTTAGTGTTTTTTAACGTCCCGTCGACAACGAGGTCATTAGAGACGGAGCGCAAGCTCGGGTTAGGGAAGGATGGGGAAGGAAATCGGCCGTGCCCTTTCAAAGGAACCATCCCGGCATTTGCCTGAAGCGATTTAGGGAAATCACGGAAAACCTAAATCAGGATGGCTGGAGACGGGATTGAACCGTCGTCCTCCCGAATGCGAGACCAGTGTGCTAACCACTGCGCCACCTCGCTCGGTGTCATGAAATATCCTATTCAATACCGCTTCAACCGCACGCGAGCTATGTGCCGGACATCCATCATGTTGGAAGTACATCGCCATTCTCTCATGCAGTGAAACATCTTGTAGTAACATCGGTAGAACATTACGTAGGAAATCAGCATACATTGCACCATTTAGATTGCCATCGATAAAACGGGGGCCAATTATCCTTCCTCCCGTAATTCCGCACCATACATTAACCCGCCAAGATCGCTGCTGTTCCACCTGTCGCAGCCATCGTGGATTTTCCGTTGCCCAACAGAGCATATTATGCCGGTTTAAGTTACCGCTGTTGGTGAATGACGCTTCGTCGCTAAACAGAACGCGTGCAAAAAATCTGTCATCGTCCCGTAATTTCTCTTGTGCCCAGTGGCAGAACTGTAAACGACGTTCAAAGTCGTCGCCATGTAATTCCTGGTGCATAGGAATATGGTATGGGAGCAGTCGATGTTGATGTAGCATTCTCAACAGCGACCTTTTTGATATTCCCGATTCTCGTGCAATTTGTCTACTACTGATGTGTGGATTAG
Source organism: Schistocerca nitens (assembly GCF_023898315.1). Classification (NCBI taxonomy): domain Eukaryota; kingdom Metazoa; phylum Arthropoda; class Insecta; order Orthoptera; family Acrididae; genus Schistocerca; species Schistocerca nitens. The sequence goes on from NC_064616.1 coordinate 924,813,478, forward strand.
CCGCGACAGCAGCTAAAACACCTACTTGGTAATCATCATTTGTTGCAGGTCGTGGTTGACATTTCACATGTGGCTGAACACTTTCTGTTTCCTTAAATAACGTAACTATACGGCGAACGGTCCGGACACTTGGATGATGCCGTCCAGGATACCGGGAAGCATACATAGCACACGCCCGTTGGGCACTTTGATCACAATAGCCATACATCGACACGATATCGACCTTTTCCGCAATTGGTAAACGGTCCATTTTAACACGGGTAATGTATAATGAAGTAAATACCGTCCGCACTGGGGGAATGTTACGTCACACCACGTATTTATACGTTTGTGACTATTACAACGCCATCTATCACAAAGCGAAAAACGTGGTCCAACTAAAACAATCATATTTCTTTACGTACTACACGAATATGTAATAAAAATGGGGGTTCCTATTTAAAAAAAACGTCGTGGAACTGTTCGTGCAGATGGTTGTTGTCTTGCAAACGTCCCCATCTGTTGACTCAGGGATCGAGACGTGGCTGCTCGATCCGTTACAGCCATGCGGAGAAGATGCCTGTCATCTCGACTGCTAGTGATACGAGGCCATTGGGATCCAGCACGGCGTTCCGTATTACCCTCCTGAGCCCACCGATTCCATATTCTGCTAATAGCCACTGGATCTCGACCAACGCGAGCAGCAATGTCGCGATACGATAAACCGCAATCACGATAGGCTACAATCCGACCTTTATCAAAGTTAGAAACGTGATGGTACGCATTTCTCCTCCTTACACGAGGCGTCACAACAACGTTTCACCAGGCAACGCCGGTCAACTGCTGTTTGTGTATGAGAAATCGGTTGGACACGTCTCGGTCACCTCTTGTTCGCATTGACGGCACTTTGAACAGTGGACGTTACATTTCAGATGTTTTACGACCCGTGGTTCTACCCTTCATTCGATCCCTGCGAAACCCTACATTTCAGCAGCATAATGCACGACTGCCTGTTGCAAGTCCTGTATGGGCCTTTCTGGATACAGAAAACGTTTGACTGCCGTCCTGGCCAGCACATTCTCCAGATCTCTCACCAATTCAAAACGCCTGGTCAATGGTGGCCGAGCAGCTGGCTCGTCACAATATGCCAGTCCCTACTCTTGATGAACTGTAGTATCGTGTTGAAGCTGCATGGGCAGCTATACCTGTACACGCCATCCAAGCTCTGTTTGACTCAATGCCCAGCCGGCCGCGGTGGCCGTGCGGTTCTGGCGCTGCAGTCCGGAACCGCGGGACTGCTACGGTCGCAGGTACGAATCCTGCCTCGGGCATGGGTGTGTGTGATGTCTTTAGGTTAGTTAGGTTTAAGTAGTTCTAAGTTCTAGGGAACTTATGACCTAAGATGTTGAGTCCCATAGTGCTCAGAGCCATTTGAACCATTTGAACTCAATGCCCAGGCGTAAATAGAAATATTAAAAAAGGTAGAAAGATTTTTCTGTTTAGCAAAAGTGACAAAAAGCAGGTTACAGAGTACCTGACGGCTCAAATCAAAAGTTTTGTCTCAAGTATAGATAGTGTTGTGGATCAGTGGACAAAGTTTAAAACCATCGTGCAATATGCGTTAGATGAGTATGTGCCAAGCAAGATCGTAAGAGATGGAAAAGAGCCACCGTGGTACAAAAACCGAGTTAGAAAACTGCTGCGGAAGCAAAGGGAACTTCACAGCAAACATAAACATAGCCAAAGCCTTGCAGACAAACAAAAATTACATGAAGCGAAATGTAGTGTGAGGAGGGCTATGCGAGAGGCGTTCAATGACTTCGAAAGTAAAGTTCTATGTACTGACTTGGCAGAAAATCCTAAGAAATTTTGGTCTTATGTCAAAGCGGTAGGTGGATCAAAACAAAATGTCCAGACACTCTGTGATCAAAATGGTACTGAAACAGAGGATGACAGACTAAAGGCCGAAATACTAAATGTCTTTTTCCAAAGCTATTTCACAGAGGAAGAGTGCACTGTAGTTCCTTCTCTAGATTGTCGCACAGATGACAAAATGGTAGATATCGAAATAGACAACAGAGGGATAGAGAAACAATTAAAATCGCTCAAAAGAGGAAAGGCCGCTGGACCTGATGGGATACCGGTTCGATTTTACACAGAGTACGCGAAGGAACTTGCCCCCCTTCTTGCAGCCGTGTACCGTAGGTCTCTAGAAGAGCGTAGCATTCCCAACGATTGGAAAAGGGCACAGGTCATCCCCGTTTTCAAGAAGGGACGTCGAACAGATGTGCAGAACTATAGACCTATATCTCTAACGTCGATCAGTTGTAGAATTTTGGAACACGTATTATGTTCGAGTATAATGACTTTTCTGGAGACTAGAAATCTACTCTGTAGGAATCAGCATGGGTTTCGAAAAAGACGGTCGTGCGAAACCCCCAGCTCGCGCTATTCGTCCACGAGACTCAGAGGGCCATTGACACGGGTTCACAGGTAGATGCTGTGTTTCTTGACTTCCGCAAGGCGTTCGATACAGTTCCCCACAGTCGTTTAATGAACAAAGTAAGAGCATGTGGACAATCAGACCAATTGTGTGATTGGATTGAAGAGTTCCTAGATAACAGAACGTAGCATGTCATTCTCAATGGAGAGAAGTCTTCCGAAGTAAGAGTGATTTCAGATGTGCCGCAGGGTAGTGTCATAGGACCGTTGCTATTCACAATATACATAAATGACCTTGTGGATGACATCGAAATTTCACTGAGGCTTTTTGCAAATGATGCTGTGGTGTATCGTGAGGTTGTAACAATGGAAAATTGTACTGAAATGCAGGAGGATCTGCAGCGAATTGACGCATGGTGCAGGGAATGGCAATTGAATCTCAATGTAGACAAGTGTAATGTGCTGCGAATACATAGAAAGATAAATCCCTTATCATTTAGCTACAAAATAGCAGGTCAGGAACTGGAAGCAGTTAATTCCATAAATTATCTGGGAGTACGCATTAGGAGTGATTTAAAATGGAATGATCATATAAAGTTGATCGTCGGTAAAGCAGATGCCAGACTGAGATTCATTGGAAGAATCCTAAGGAAATGCAATCCAAAAACAAAGGAAGTAGGTTACAGTACGCTTGTTCGCCCACTGCTTGAATACTGCTCAGCAGTGTAGGATCCGTACCAGATAGGGTTGATAGAAGAGATAGAGAAGATCCAACGGAGAGCAGCGCGCTTCGTTACAGGATCATTTAGTAATCGCGAAAGCGTTACGGTGATGATAGATAAACTCCAGTGGAAGACTCTGCAGGAGAGACGTTCAGTAGCTCGGTACGGGCTTTTGTTGAAGTTTCGAGAACATAGCTTCACCGAGGAGTCAAGCAATATATTGCTCCCTCCTACGTATATCTCGCGAAGAGACCATGAGGATAAAATCAGAGAGATTAGAGCCCACACGGAAGCATACCGACAATCCTTTCCACGAACGATACGAAACTGGAATAGAAGGGAGAACCGATAGAGGTACTCAGGGTACCCTCCGCCACACACTGTCAGGTGGCTTGCGGAGTATGGATGTAGATGTAGATGTAGATGTATCAAGGTCGTTATTACGGCCAGAGGTAGTTGTTCTGGGTACTGATTTCTCAGGATCTATGCACTCAAATTTCGTGAAAATGTAATCACACATCAGTTCTAGTATAATATATTTGTCCAATGAATACCCGTTTATCATCTGCATTTCTTCTTGGTGTAGCAATTCTAATGGCCAGTAGTGTACTCTATTCAAACACAATCCGGCACTCAGTGTCTGTTTTGTAATAGTATTTTATCGGCGTGCAAGAAGTACAATGTGAAGCGACGGTTTCAACTCCTTCATGAGAAATTCGTGGTCACTTTGGATGTTTAGGAAAGAAGGGCAAACTTCTCAAGCTAAAGAGGAAAGAATGAAAGAGGAAAATTCATATAGATATATATCACTTCTTGAAAATGTTAGTAGTATTTATAAAGCATTATGTAGTTTTGTCCTCAGTTTTACCTCTTCCTGGTAAATGTACTTACAGGAAGAAAACCATGTCATCTACAGTGATACGTTGAGTGTGAGCTATCATTTAATCACGTCTCTCCAGCGACCAGGAACTTGTTAAAGGGTATTTTGTTACTGCCGCAACAATCCTGTGTCCAGCGGATCTTCCGGTTTTCGAAACAGTTCCTCTGTTACGGAGAAAAGTATGCAGACTCATCGAAGAAATAGAAAACATGAAAGTGAAAGATAAAACTAAAGATTTGGTTTTTTTGTCTCTCTTGCTTTGGATGAAAGCACGGATGTAACGAGTGTTGTTCAGCTTGCTGTATTTGTAAGAGGTGTTGACGGTGACTGAGTTGGATGTCGCCCAGCGCATATTAGATTTTGGATTTCTAACCGACGTTACAGAGAACCTGAATGGGTTGGGTACAACTTTGCAGGATACACATAAATTAATTACCAATGTTATTGACAGCTGCTTTGGATTTTGAAAGAAAACTGCTCTTGCAAATTACATAGTTTTGAGAAACGTCATTTACGCACTTCTCGAATGTTGCACTATTTATGAATGAAATAAAACTTGAAATGGAGACATTGAGCGAACATTCTTACGAATTTGTTACAGTGTTATACGCTGTTACAAATTTTTGATAGTATATTTAGTGACTTAAATGAATTTGAACTTCATTTTAGTGTTTTTGAAACTCCTTTTGTAGTGTACGCTGAAAGTGTGCCTCTTGAAATTCATTTGGAGCTAATGGACTTTCAGTATAGTCGCGTGCTCGCAGAGGGTTTACGCGCTGCAGAAAATATTAAAATGTTTTACAAGAACTTCCCTCAAGAACAATTCCCGCAGTTGTTTCGAATAACTGCTCGAGTCTGCAGTATGTTCGCGACCATATATTTGTGTGACAGTGTTTTTTCAGTAATGAAATTAACAAAATTAAAACTTAGGAATAGTCTTAATGACGTTCGTCAGACTAGAGCAACGCGTTTGATAACCATTCATCTCACTCCAGACATCTAGGCGCTAATAAATATTTAAAGACATTTATAGAGTGGTGGAAATAGACGTATCTTTTTTCATAAGCTGTAGGCCAGCTCCAAATTACTTCCCAGTAAGATTACATATATTAATAGAAGTTCAATAAAAAAAACATGTGTTCTTTGCTCATTACTTTATGTCTGTGCTGTATCTATGACCAAGAAATTAGGTCGATGACACGCATTTGTTATTCTTTATTTCTTGATCCCTGTACCCCACCCCACCCCCATCCCGATTACCTCGCCGTCGTTTTCTACTGAACTTAACGATAGAATTGGAACAATTCGTACTGCTTCTAATTGCTGTCTAGCTATGCAATGCATTACTTTACGCCGCTGAACTACTCATTTCGGCATTACGTAGTTAAAAACTAATATTTATTTGTTTATTTTTTGTTGTGGTGTGCCTTTATCGAACTGCAGAAGATCAACCGATTTGCTATCGTCAGCTGGTAAAACAACACCACTGTTTTATATCAAAGTAATTGACATGCAAGGCTTACGTGACGAGATGTCCCACAACAACATGCATACTAGCGTAAACTCATTTCCTTTTCTGCACGACAGAACTATTATAAGCTGTTATTATTTTTTCATTCGATGACACTTTTGTGTAAGACAAGATTGATCTTTAAGGTTACATTTTCGCAAGTACTATGCACATGTTATATCGTGTCGTAAGTATTCATTGCATTGTCGCCCTATAATAATTACGACAATGCAGAAAATACTAACGTGACTACACACTCGGGCGTCAGCCGTCGATTGTGTGTTATCGGCAGCCTTCAGTCCTGTCCGGTAAGAGTATCGCAGCTGCGAGCGTCGTGCCCGCACAAGGATACACGTGTTCAACCCTGTTTATTATTGTAATGTTTACACTTTTTATTCTGAAGTTATGTAATTTTTTGATACCCTCTGGATATACACGAAATTCGCCGCAGAACATACGTAAGCAGTGCAACACATTTCTTTTCTGAAAGCAGGTCGGTTTTATTCAGAACCACAATACATCATATTATTCACCACTCTTTTGGCTTAAAAACCCTGTTTTCCAATATAATCTCCATTCGATACCACAGCCTTAGGTCGTCTTGTAGGGAAGCAGCCTACTCACGCCGTAGTAAATTCACATCAGTCTTTCCATTGTGTGCCAGCCAGTCCGCTGTAACTAGCTCTGACGTCATAAATGTTGCGCAATACTTTAAAAATCAAGCAAATAACCTAAAACATTTCTAGCATGTCAGGAGTAATATTAAATTAATATGTGTTGAATATCAGTTCGATAACTTTAACCATTTTCGAAATTTGGACGTTTTTCTGTAAAAATCATTGGCGCAACAGAAAAGAGCTAGAAAGTTAAAATTTTATAATTAGATTCATTTTTCATAATTATTTAATAAAAACAGTCTTCTGGATCTCACAAATTAAGATTTTAGTGGAAATTCATGATTTTCTGGTTTTCGTCTTAAAACTTAAGGAAGCAAGATAGATTAAGTAGGCTAATAAATAAGGCTAGGATGTTCATATTTAAGTAGAATGGAGATCCGCTATCACCATAAGGATGCGAGAAGTTTCATTTGAATACCTATAAAACTATAGCGATAGCGTATCTCCAAAGGGCCAGTTCAGAGCTCGTCTACTGCGTGCAGTGTAATTAAATTAATTCGCTCGCCCAAAATATTTAACTTAGCCACGTCAAATTTTTATTATAATTACTTACCTGTGTGCTGAATGCACATTTAAATTGAGAGCTTCATCGGCCATCAGCAAAAGAAGCTATGATTTATTCAATAACTTAATGTGGTGCATTACTAGCCCAGCGGCTAGTCGGGAGAGCCGATTTGATCAGGCGTTCCCTTAGCCATCCGCACCGCGGCTTTATATATAAGAACGCTGCGCGAGGAAGAAAGGCCCCAGTTCTCTCCAGACGCTGAATAGCACGCCATCTGTGTCAGGAGTCGCGTCGCGTCGGTATCATTGCTACAAACAGCCTCGGATGCCGTATTAAGTTACTCGAAATACGCGTAACCATGAAATCATTTTCGAGTGAAGTGTTAATTCTGGGATGATTTTCATTATCTAGCTTCAGTTTGCGTATTGTCGTATTTTCACGTGCCGCCGCGGGACAAACATTCTACCATTATTTAGCGTGGCGTTTGATGAACCTAATCATCAAATTATGGCGAGCATTCATTTAAATATTTAATTTGGACAGTTATAGTTGCATCAGCGCATTAGACTCCGAACTGCTCTGTTAGTCAGATTGTGTGGATTCTTTGTTTTATCTGTGATTTTCAGAATATAGAGAGAGTTTTTTCACGATAGTTTTTGATTATAAATCCCAGACAATCTCCTAATTCCTCAGAGCTATAAGCTGTAACTATAAGTGTATTCTCAGATGAAGTGGGCTCTAGGAATTCTAATTACAGGCTTCACGTTTTGCTAATAACTTTCTGGTTGCCAATATTGTAGTTAGAGAGCCAGTGTTGAGAACGGCGAAAGACAGCATAAATAACATTCTAAATAATAGGAAATGCAGTGTTTCTACATTCAAACATTTTATACAACAGTTTAAAAATTCCACCCGCCGCCCCACAGTCTCACTGGGAGGACGTGTCTGCCCGCATGGAACCACTCTAATGGTCGATGTCGGAGACAACGTCTTGCTGCATCGGTAACCTCCCCATTACCCACGTATTACTTCCCACAGAGTGCATCCTTCATTGGGCCATAAAGCTGAAAGTCGGTAGGTGCGAGGCCCAGGCTGTAGGTTAAATGAGGAAGAACAGTCCAATGAAGTTTCTTGACCTATTCTCTGGTGCGCAGACTTGTGTGAAGCCTTGGGTGGAGAAGAAGAAACAAAATGGCTCTGAGCACTATGGGGCTTAACATCTGAAGTCATCAGTCCCCTAGAACTTATAACTACTTAAACCTAACAAACCTAAGGACATCACACACATCTTCTCTGCCTCGTGATGGCTGGGTGTTGTGTGCTGTCCTTAGGTTAGTTAGGTTTAAGTAGTTCTAAGTTCTAGGGGACTTATGACCGCAGCAGTTGAGTCCCATAGTGCTCAGAGCCATTTGAACCATCACACACATCCACGCCCTAGGCAGGATCCGAACCTGCGACCGTAGCGCCTAGAACCGCTCGGTCACCGCGGCCGGCTAAGGAGAAGAAGTTCGTTTGCATTTCTTGGCGATGAACACACTAAAGTCGCTTCTTGAATTTCCTGAGGGTAGCACGATACGCTTTGTTATCGAAGAGAATGATGACAGACTCACCGTGTTATTGTTCACTGACAGCCTCCGTAGACATTTGCAAGCGCCCTCGAATATCGGCGATGCTCTGGTTTTCTGCTAAAGGAAACTCAATGACAACTTTCTGTCTTCGAACGCACCGCCATCTATCGTAATTTCATGAGACTATAGGGGCTGAAGCGGGAATAGTCCACGATATCCCACAACAAATTCCGCATATTTTCACCCGAAACTGACTGAGAAAAAAAATTGTTATATTACTTATTGCACGCTCCTTGTATTTTCACAACAGTAACCGTTTTAACGTTTATGGGCCCGTTATGCTGACAGAGTCAGCTGCTATTGACGGTATGTGATATGATGAACTAGAAATGTCCGCTAGCTAGATAGAAAATTAATTTTATACCGAACGTTTTAGTCCATTATCGCTGTCACTTACCAATTATTGCAATATCGATTCATTACAGTCGGCGCGCTTCACTGGTACGTTCGCTATGGACTGATGTCATTATAGCCGCTGTCAAATGTGTTACGACAGGCATAATCATATTATAAAGAATTTCGTTCACCATTCACTTCTTGTTGCGCGACAATGAGTCAGATGTGCCTTCTAGCTCAGACAGTACTGAAGTTCACTTACTAGTGAATGCGGTGTGTTAGTTACTTCGGGACTGAGTGTTAAGGATAATATCTCTTATCCGTCGTGGAACCTTATGTAGGGAACTGTTTCAAAACTAAGTTGACTAACAACACCATCATAAAATATTTACTCTCTTATATAAAGTCTGTTGTAAAGAACCATCATGATATAATAGTAATAGCACTCATGGTCATACCAATAAACTATTCCTAAATCAACCTTATACAAGCACAGAAATGAACAAAGTATACAGCCCACAAAAATATTTGATTACTTTCCTGTTGAGTTTAAGAGCTGTCAACAATGAAATAGTTTTAAGAAAAAAGTGCTATAATTTCTGTGTGTGGTTTTGTTAGATCTATCGAACTTTATGTATGTTAAGATAAAGTAAAAATTCTGTAATACAGATGGTCAATATGTAGCCATATTTTCATTGAGAAAATTCATAATAGTTGCAACCAACTATCGCGTCCCACACCATAGAGAACTGTTGCAAATTTGACCACCGTTCAGGCAGATATCTAACTTTGTCGATTTGTTAGCTGGGGCACTACAGGCTGCATGCTTACATTCAAGTAACTGAAGTCAAGAGATAACGGTGTGCACATAAACAAATGGCTGTAGTATCACGTGCACAAAGTATACAAGGGCAATGCATAGGCGGAGCTGTAATACGTACTCACGTGATTCATGTGAAAACGTTTCCGACGTGATTGTGACCGCACGATGGGACTTAATAAACTTTGAATGCGAAATGGTAGTTGGAACTAGACCCATGGGACATTCCATTTTGGAAACCGTTAGTGAATTCAACATTCCGAGATTCACAGTGTCAAAATGTGCCGAGAATACCAAATTTCAGGCATTACCTTTCATCACGGACAATGCAGTAGCCGACAGCCTTTACTTAACGATCTAGAGCAGCGGCATTTCCGTAGAGTTGTCAGTGCTCATTCATTTCTGTGTTCTATCAGCAGTTACAAAAGATAGCAGCCGCGATAGCTTTGTCATTTCCTTCATAAACATCTTGTATTGTGCAGGGGTTGTCCAGGAGGGGGCATACAAGTCTTGGATCTTCTTCAGCCCCGCAGTCGCTAGAGGTATCTGCGCTCGCTGGAAGGATTCCCCATTGGTCTTGCATCTGAGGACGCCCATCTTAGGCGGTTGAGGGACCTCCATACAGGGTATTGTAGGTTTGCGCCAGGAGCTAGTTCCTCTTTTGGTGATACATCTACGGGCAGTGAGCTCTTCCATGTTGCAAGACGAATTGCCTCTGGTGCTCCCTCCAGTGGCGCAGTCCTAGCATGGAAACTCCTGCGGGATCTTGCTGACTGATGACCATATAGAGGATGTCGGCGGTCATGCTCCTGCTTTGTTCTCTCATTGTCTGCAGCAATGGCCATCCGGATATTGGGTGGGGCCATTCCAACAATCGGATGCAATTTCTGCACTGGTGTTGGCTCCAACCATCCTGAGATGATCCTTGCAGTATCGTTGACCGCATTATCGACTTGCTTAGCATGCTGAAGCGTTCCACACAGGAGCAGCATACTCAGCGGCTGATACACAAAGCGCATGTGCAGAAGTCCTTAGGAGGCGCGGGTTGGCTCCCCAGGTGCTGCCAATCGGCTTCTGAAGTATCCCATCGCGAGCAATGACTTTCTGCTTCACGTTTAGACATTGCTGCCTGTACGTTAGAGCCTTGTCCAGTGTGACACCTAGGTAGACTGGTGTCCCGCAATGTTTCAGTTGCTCTCCTCGCCATGTGATGTCCAGGTTTGCTGCGCTTCCCTGTTTTTTAAGTGGAAGGCGCTCACTTGAGTTTTACTGGGATTGGGCTTCAGGTGGTTAGCATCATAGTACTTGGAGGGTTCATCCATTGCTAGAGACAGTTTTCCCTCTACTTCTTTAAAGGTTGGCCCCTGAACAGCTACTGCTGCGTGATCGGAATAGATGAAGAGCCTGATACTTGATGGTATTGGCTGATCATTTGTGTAGATATTGTACAGTGCTGGAGCAAGCACACTGTACTGTCAGTGCTAACAGACAAGCAACACTGTTTAAAATAACCGCAGAATTCAGTGTGAGACGTACTACGAACAGATCCGTTCGGACAGTGCGGCCAAATTTGACCCTAATGGCCTAAGGTAGCAGCCGACCGACGCGAGGGCCTTTGCTAACAGCAGGACATCGCCTGCAGCGCCTCTCCTGGGCTCGTGGCCATATCGGTTGGACTCTAGACAACTGGAAAACCGTGGTCTGGTTAGATGAGTACCGACTTCAATTGGTTAGAGTTGATGGTAGGACTCCAGTGCGGCGCAGACCACACGAAGTCGTCTGCCCAAGGTGTTGGTTGGTTGGTTGGTTTGGGGAAGGAGACCAGACAGCGTGGTCATCGGTCTCATCGGATTAGGGAAGGATTTGGAAGGAAGTCTGCCGTGCCCTTTCAGAGGAACTATCCCGGCATTTGCCTGGAGTGATTTGCCCAAGGTGTCATCAAGGCACTGTGCAAGCTGTTGATGGTTCCATAATGGTGTGAGCTGCGTTTACATGGAATGGACTGGGTCCTCTGGTCCAACTGAACCGATCATTGACCGGAAATGGCTATGTTAGGCTACTTGGAGACAATTTGCAGCCATTCAAGGACTTTATGTTCTCAAACAAAGATGGGATTTTTGTGGATGACAACGCGCCATGTCACTGGACCACAATTGTTCACAGCTGTTTTTAAAACTAAACATTCTGGACAGTGCGAGCGAGAAACTATATATAAATTTAAAAAATCTGTTTTGACGTATAAAAGTTTTCAATTCGTCACCTCTCGCTTCCCACGCCCGGGTTCCCGGGTTCGATTCCCGGCGGGGTCAGGGATTTTCTCTGCCTCGTGATGGCTGGGTGTTGTGTGATGTCCTTAGGTTAGTTCGGTTTAAGTAGTTCTAAGTTCTAGGGGACTGATGACCGTAGATGTTAAGTCCCATAGTGCTCAGAGCCAATTCGTCACTCAAACACTGCATATAAATGAAAACATATTTTAGACCACTGATGGCACTGCGAAGGGTTTTCATTCAGCTGCACACACGACGGTGTATGAAAATAAATACCCCTAACAGGACGTCCAAGCTGACATGTAAACTTCGTGATAATTTATGAACTGGTTGACAAGTAACAGTAAGCAAAGGAGTAAATGTTTGGTTGCAAATACTCGTAATTTCTTCTACCATCTGAGATATGTCGGAAACAGAAGTGCCGTGATGTAATACCTACTAAATTTTGGAATATAACGTTTCTTAGATATAACCATTAAATGTTTTAAATGCTTAAACCAAAGTATAGGTCAGTGCTGGATAGTGAGTAGTTCCCATGAAGAGGTAAGTTGTCGCTGCTGTTCTCGCATTTAGAACATTTCCTGATTATCGCCCAAGGCAAATATTAGCTATACTTCTGTATCCAAAAAGCTTGATAATGCCGCTAACAGAGTTTCCATTTACAAGAATTATATTTTCTTAAATATATCGGTGAAATGTTAAAATTACTAACTACACTGTATAATAACTATCCATTTTCGTACGATCTTATGTTCAAAAACATGTTTCGACATCTCAAACAGTTTATGAAATATTCGAGGTCCCTCATTCCGTAGGACGTGATGTATAACGAAAAGCCTGATAAACATAGGCCGTGTTTCTAAAGAAATTGCAATGATATATCGATGTAGTCCCCTTTAATGACAACACAATTGGTACAATGTTTCTGCGCTGAGTAGTTCCCAGCCGCGTGGTTTCAGGCGTCATGTCACGGACGGGGGGGCCACTCCCGCCGGAGGTTCGAGTCCCCCCTCGGGCATGGTGTTTGTGTTGTTCTTAGCATAAGTTAGTTTAAGTAGTGTGTAAGTCTAGGGACCGATGACCTCAGCAGTTTGGTCCCTTAGGAATTCACACACATTTGAACATTTTTTGAGTAGTTCCCACCCCGGGAGTTTATTCTGAAATATCTAGAACAAACTAAATTGTGTATTTCATAAATTTTCATTGGATTAAATCTTTCTCGTACACAAAGATGTGTACGTGTAGCAGTCAAATGGTGCCAAATATTGTAAACAGAGTGATGTCCGTACTGTACTTAAAATCCCTTTTCTCCCATTGTCCTCCCTCGGGCATGGGTGTGTGTGTGTTTGTTCTTAGGATAATTTAGGTTAAGTAGTGTGTAAGATTAGGGACTGATGGCCTCAGCAGTTAAGTTCAAAAATGGTTCAAATGGCTCTGAGCACTATGGGACTCAACTGCTGTGGTCATTAGTCCCCTAGAACTTAGAACTACTTAAACCTAACTAACCTAAGGACATCACACACATCCATGCCCGAGGCAGGATTCGAACCTGCGACCGTAGCAGTCGCACGATTCCGGACTGCGCGCCTAGAACCGCGAGACCACCGCGGCCGGCAGCAGTTAAGTCCCATAATATTTCACACACATTTGAACATTTTTCTCCCATTCACGAATCACCATTGCGGTCAGTATTTTCAACTGGCCTGCAGTTGAAATCGACTACACCTCTTGTTAATGCAGGCCCACCTTCCTCCACCTATTGCTGAGACTGCTGGTTTTTGTTTCTGGCGTGAAATGGTGAATCCAGGTTTCATCAACAGCAACAAATCGGCGTAAAAAACTTGTCTTATTCTTTGTAAAACGGTCCGAACACGGCGTTATCGCCTTGGTTTTCCATTAGAAATAAAAGAAAAAGGTGGCACTCATATTGCACAAATCTTTCTCACAGCAAATTGTCCATGTAAAACGTACTGTATTCGCCTGTAGCGCCATCTACGTAAAGCACCTCTAATCCTCGGTCGCCCAATACTGTATTGTGCACTCTCTCAATATTTTGTTTGTGGTTAGAGTTTTAAGATGTCCTTCACGCTGATCGTTTTCAAGAGCTGTACTACCGCGCGTGAAAACAGTCGAGATTTGCTTAACTGTTGAAAAGAAATAAATGTGGATTTATTTTATTTTATTTAACCAGGGACACAAAGCAGCAGGGTCGTAACATCTTGTTGCCCACACCGAAACTAAATTTATTGTGCGGTATCTCTTCTTGTCAGTATAGAGAAACCAAACGAGTGCCCTTGAAAAGTAGTAGGAGTACCATTACTAGTCATCAGTTTGCCACAGTTTCTTCAGTGACTCAAATATTTTGCGACTTTTGGCCTCCAACGGAAGGTTCAGTATAGTGCGGTTTCATCCCCCGTACCACATAGTGTGCAGTTGGGGAGTTCTTTCTCTATTCCTATCGCGCGTAGGGGTTTCTTGAAGTTCCCGTAACCTGTTATTAAACCTAACATGAATTTAATCTCACTCATGTTCATTCTTAGGCTTACAGAACTTCTCTTTAAACATGGTTTTGTCATCATTAACTTACATTCTTATCGCGTTTAGGTTATACGTGCTGCCTCCTGGGTCACCTACATGTTTTTGATTTTACCTTTGTCTAAGTCAGGGTTGAGGCAGATTCCGGTCCAACAAATGGAGTCTTCGTCTTTGCACTGGCCAACCTATCAGCTTGTTCGTTATTTACACACACCAAAAAAGGTTTTGCATCACCTCGGTTCCGAGAGTTCCGGAACCTGTGCAGAAAAATGGAATAGGGGTCAACATAAACATCATTTCCGCCCTTTTTATTGGTCATGAAAACCCCACATTGCATGTTGTACCATCATACAGCGAGACCTTCAGAGGTGGTGGTCCAGACTGCTGTACACTCCGGTACCTCTAATACCCAATAGCACGTCCCCTTGCATTGATGCATGCCTGTATTCGTCGTGGCATACTATCCCCAAGTTCATCAAGGCACTGTTGGTCCAGATTGTCCCACTCCTCAACGGTGATTCGGCTTAGATCCCTCAGCGTGGTTTGTGGGTCATGTCGTCCATAAACAGCCCTTTCCAATCTATCCAACCGAGCGAGGTGGCGCAGTGGTTAGCACAGTGGACTCGCATTCGGGAGGACGACGGTTCAATCCCGTCTCCAGCCATCCTGATTTAGGTTTTCCGTGATTTCCCTAAATCGCTTCAGGCAAATGCCGGGATGGTTCCTTTGAAAGGGCACGGCCGATTTCCTTCCCCATCCTTCCCTCACCCGAGCTTGCGCTCCGTCTCTAATGACCTCGTTGTCGACGGGACGTTAAACACTAATCTCCTCCTCCTCCTCCTCCAATCTATCCCAGGCATGTTCGATAGGGTCCATGTCTGGAGAACATGCTGGCCACTCTAGTCGAGGGATGTCGTTACCCTGAAAGAAGTCATTCACAAGATGCGGGCCCGAATTTTCGTCCATGAAGATAAATGCCTCACCAATGTGCTGCTGATATTGTTGTACTATCGGTCGGAGGATGGCATTCACGTATCGTACATCCCTTACGGCGCCTTCCATGACCACCAGCGGCGTACGTCGGCCCCACATAATGCCACCCCAAACCAGCAGGGAACCTCCACCTTGCTGCACTTGCTGGACAGTATGTCTAAGGTGTTCGGCCTGACCAGGCTGCCTCCTAACACGTCTCCGACGATTGTCTGGTTGAAGGCATGTGCGATACTCATCGGTGAAGAGAACGTGATGCCAATCCTGAGCGGTCAATTCGGCATGTTGTTGGGCCCATCTGTTCCGCGCTGCATGGTGTCGTGATTGCAAAGATGGACCACGGCATGGATGTCGGGAGTGAAGTTGCGCATGATACAGCTTGTTGCGCACAGTTTGAGTCTTCACACGGCGTCCTGTGGCTGCATGAAAGGCATTGTTCAACATGGTGTTGCTGTCACGGCTCCTACGAGCCACAATCCGTAGGTAGCGGTCATCCACTGCAATAGTAGCCCTTGGGCGGCATGAGCGAGGCTTGTCATCGACAGTTCCTCTCTCTCTGTGTCTCCTCCATGTCCGAACAACATCGCTTTGGTTCACTCCGGGACGTCTGGATACTTCCCTTCCTGGAACAAAGTACAATGCGGACGCGATCGAACCGCGGTACTGACCGTCTGGGCATGGTTGAACTACAGACATCACGAGTCGTGTACCTGGTGGAATGACTGGAACTGATCGACTGTCGGACCCTCTCCGTCTAATAGGCGCTGTTGATGCATGTTTGTTTACCTCTTTGGGTGGGTTTAGTGACGTCTCGGAACAGTCAAATGGCTCTGAGCACTATGGGACTTAACATCTGAGGTCATCAGTCCCCTAGAACTTAGAACTATTTAAACCTAACTAACCTAAGGACATCACACACATCCATGTCCCAGGCAGGATTCGAACCTGCGACCGTAGCGGTCGCGTGGTTCCAGACTGAAGCGCCTAGAACCGCTCGGCCACACCGGCTGGCAAATTTCGATATATCTCATCTGTTTTCCTTCTGTCCAACAGGGAACCAGTATCTCTGTCACAGTGCAAGCCATCCATGTTTTTCTCATTCGCTTCCAAGTCTGTTTCCTTCCTTCTATCTCATCTGCTAATATTACCCCATTATCTTTCTCACTTCCTTTGACCAATCCTCTTCTTATGCACTTTGATTCCTTCTGTAATGCTGCCACACATTTCTGTTGGATGTCGCTACTCACATTCGACAAGAACGCAGTGAGGAAATTGCTTAACACAGTGTTGATAACACTTATATATCTTTAATTTTATACATTCAGTAGCATAATTATGATCATAATTGTTACTATCATCATTATTATTATTATTATTATTACATATTATTCATGTACTCTAAAAACTGTAATGTTAATTCACTGAGGGTGTCTGGTTAACTGTAAGAGAGGGCCTGAAAGCCATAATCTTCTCAGGTGAAATAAATCCATAAATAAATAAATACTTTCTTAAATAATACTACACACTTTTCCACTACAGCATCTTTAGTATTCGAACATAACATAATTGTTTTCGAATAAAGAATTGACATTGGAACAGTATACCGGGCTACTATAAAAGTTTAATTCGTTTTCAAAGCCCTATATTTTCCAAGGTATTACACGTACAAGTATGACTGAAACATCAACACAACCATTAACTCACGATGTTTGCATAATCCACTCTACAAATTTTCTATACGTGCCCCTCTGGTCACACGACATACGTCCAAGCGGTAGTGCCGGCCAGTGTGACCGAGCGGTTCTAGACGCTTCAGTCTGGAACCGCGCGACCGCTACGGTCGCAGGTTCGAATGCTGCCTCTGGCATGGATGTGTGTGATGTCCTTAGGTTAGTTAGGTTTAAGTAGTTCTAAGTTCTAGGGGACTGATGACCTCAGATGTTGAGTCCCATAGTGCTCAGCGCCATTTGAACCATTTGAACCAAGCGGTAGTCAAGTTCATTTCATATCTTATGAAGCAACATCCTATCATCGGTCATTACAGCAGCATTTAACCGTTCTCTGGCCTGTTACATGATCTTGGCAGTTGGAGTACGTAAACACGGTCCATGCTTTACAACCAAAGGAAAAAGTCACAACGTGTTAGGTCAAGCAGCCTGGAGGGGTCAAGAAAACAGAGCCACATCATCTCCATCACTACGCCCAATTCAGGGATCGGTAGCTCGTCATTTAGGTAGCAATGAACATCGACACTCAAATGAGGACATGCCCCATCTTGTTGGAACATAAAATTTTCGGAATCTGCAGTCAGTTATGAAAAAAATTTTGTGAAGATGTTCAGCATCCCACAATCTCACATTGGGGTGATTAACGTTTCCAGATAAATGAAAAGTTGCCTCGTTTCTGAATATCGCCTTGGAGGCGAAATGTTCATCCTCAATTGCTTCCTGCATTGCGATGCAAAATTGAAGGCGCCAGCGATAATGTCCCGGTTTTAACTGTTGCGCGAGCTGCAAGCGGTACAGCTTGAAATGTAACCGCCGTCGTAAAATCTTCCACACAGTTTGCTGCGGTATTCAAAGTTCGTGACTTGCGCGGACTGATGATGTTTTTTGGATTGCTTACCAGACTTTCACAAGTTGGTAGAGCACTTGCCCGCGAAATGCAAAGGTCCCGAGTTCGAGTCTCGGTCCGGCACACAGTTTTAATCTGCCAGGAAGTTTCATATCAATGCACACTCCGCTGCAGAGTGAAAATCTCATTCATGATCCCTTACGAACTGGAGCCATTCGGCCTGTTCCACTTTATTCATGTATGACTTTTTCGTTGCAGTTCTTCCGTTTTACCCTTCTTCTCTGCTAACTATCACGACAGTTGACTCACTTCCTTCCGTACCACATTCTTGCAGCTACTGGATTGCAGTTTTAAGTGCACTTAATAGAGAATTACACTTAATCTCCCGTGGCATTAATAGTCTTCCCCTTTCGCTTAGCTTCCTTGGCTGCATTGTTTGAGGGACAGATTCTATGCGATCCCCTTCTTCGAATCGTCTTATAATATCTCCAACCGTATCCATGTGTATGTACTATCTCTATGAAGCGCCATTTCGCACAGTGAAAAATGGCAAGTTTTCGCTGTTCGAACGTCGTGTTAGTTTCACTGCGTCCTGTTGCGAACTAATACAGCATGCGGCAGGACAGAACAATAATGCCAGGTGGTTATAATCAAAGTGCAGCTACTCGCGGAGGTCCATTGTGAGCTGCAGTTAATGTATGTCAACGAAGCTTGTTAGATATGCTAAATTACTTCCAATTTAGAACACAAGGTGCAAATGTGTCGCTGTACCGTATCTCGCAGGCGTCTCCGGTGCTCATATTGAACAAATTATGTAAGTACTTATATGGATATGGTGTCTGTTCTTTCGGGCATGTCCGAAAGAACAGACACCATGGATGACCTGCAGCCGTCTAGAACGAAATTAGAATTATATTAATACCGTCAGCTGCTCACGGGCGTTGATATATATCAACGGGGACAGGTGGAAATGTGTGCCCCGACCGGGACGTGAACCCGGGATCCCCTGCTTACATGGCAGACGCTCTATCCATCTGAACCACCGATAGCACAGAATATAGTGCGACTGCAGGGAATATATCGCGCACGCCTCCCGCGAGACTCACATTCTCACCTTGTATGCCCACACGCTACATTCGTAGTGTCCCACCCCAACACACTCATTACTCGTGGAAGACATTCTTACCAAGTCCTGTAAGAGTTCGGGAAATATGTGTGCATCCGGACAGAAGAAGAAGGTCATGGCCGGTATTGCCAGAACTATATACTTATATGTATATGGTGTCTGTTCTTTCGGACATGAATGTAGTGTGTGGTCATACAAGGTGAGAATGTGAGTCTCAGGGGAGGCGTGCGCGAGATAGCCCCTGCAGTCGCACTATCTTCTGTGCCCTCAGTGGCTCAGATGGAAGGCTTTAGCTACCCTCTGTAATAAAAATAAATAAATAAAAAAAACTGAGTGAACGGATTAACGAACAACCTGAACGGGTGTGACCGGACGTCCGCCACGAACAAATTCAACGAACAATGTAGAACAAAATGAGATTAAAAAAAAAAAAGATGGATAGAGCGTCTGCCATGGAAGCAGGAGATCCCGGGTTCGAGTCCCGGTCGGGGCACACATTTTCACCTGTCCCCGTTGATATATATCAACGCCCGTGAGCAGCTGACGGTATTAATATAATTCTAATAATTATGTAAGTGTCGATTACTAATAAAATCACCATTGTGCTTTTCTCACTTATTTGACATTTTCTGCTCATGTCCCGTTCCTAATCCATTACATATGGAAACATTTCTGTACGCCTTCTTCATTTACAGCGTCATATTTGCACCTGGTGGCCAAAATGTGAACTAATTTTTTCCAGCGTAAATCGGTTCCTCACTAATGCATTAGCATATCTACTAAATTTCGCTGCCATACGATAATTACAGCTTACAGTGTAACTCTGTGAGTAGTATTCTATCATTAAATAACCACCCGGCATGGGAACCTACAGGGAGACATAGGACGTGCCATAGGAGACACATCGCGCGTTAATGCAAGTGTCATCGGCCGCCGAGCTACGAGTCTCAGTGAGTGGTGTGTTTACGTTCCAAGCATTCGGAATACCAGCAAAGACTTTTGCAGAGCATACAGTTACTCCTGTTGAGACCCAGGGATTTGTTTTCCAAAAAATTGTTTTCTACCAGCCACTTTCGCTATAACCTAGGCGAAATATTCTGGACTATCCAGGCTAGCATAAGGGCATCAAGCGGAGCCAGGTCTTCACCTGCAAGGCCGCGCTCTCCAAGGCAATCCAGGAACTGATCTTGTGAAACACAACTAGCTCTTTATACTCATGAAGTAATAAGTGCTATCGACAGGGGATGTCAAATTGATTCCACAGTTTTAGATTTCCAGAAGGCTTTCGACACCATTCCTCACAAGCGTCTTCTAACCAAACTGCTTGCCTACGGAGCATCGCCTCAGTTGTGCGACTGGATTCGTGATTTCCTGTCAGAAAGGTCACAGTTCGTAGCAATAGACGGAAAGTCATAGAGTAAAACAGAAGTAATATCCACCGTTCCCCAAGGAAGTGTTATAGGCCCTCTATTGTTCCTGATCTATATTAACGACATAGGAGATCATCTGAGTAGCCGTCTTAGATTGTTTGCAGATGATGCTGTCATTTACCGTCTTGTAAAGTCATCAGATGATCAAAACGACTTACAAAATGATTTAGATAAGATATCTGTATGGTGGGAAAAGTGGCAATTGATCCTGAATAAAGACAAGTGTGAAGTTATTCACAAGAGTACTAAAAGAAATTAGCTAAATTTCGAATACGCGATAAGTCACACAAATCTGAAGGCTGTAAATTCAACTAAATACTTAGGGATTACAATTACAAGTAACCTAAATTGGAACGATCACATAGAAACTCTTATGGGTAGAGCAAACCAAAGACTGCAATTCATTGGCAAAACACTTAGAAGGTGGAACAGGTCTACTAAAGAGACTGTTTACACCACGCCTGTCCGCCCTATTCTGGAGTATTGCTGTGCGGTGTGGGATCCGCATCAGGTGGGACTGACGGATGACATCGAAAAAGTACAAAGAAGCGCATATCGTTTTGTATTATCGCGAAATAGGGGAGATAGTGTCACAGACATGATACGTGAATTGGAATGGCAATCATTAAAACAAAGGCGTTTTTCGTTGCGACGGGATCTTCCCATGAAATTTCTATCACCAGTTTTCTCCTCCGATTGCGAAAACACTCTGTTGCCACCCACCTACATAGGGAGAAATGATCTTCACGATAAAATAAGAGAAATCAAGGCTCGAATAGAAAAATTTGAGTGCTCGTTTTTCCCGCGTGCCGTTCGAGATTGGAACGGTAGAGAGACAGCTTGAAGGTGGTTCATTGAACCCTCTGCCAGGCACTTTATTGTGAATAGCAGAGTAATCACGTAGATGTAGATGTAGAGGAAGCACGGACCCGCTCCACGCTTCTGTCATCCTTCACAGCATAATGACATTGCAGTAGAGTTTGCAATTTTTTTACCGATCATTTCCCCGAAATGTTGATCATGTGATATGAGGAACAATGTTACTCTTTATTCAAATCCAAAAAGTGGAAGGTAACTGAACAGCAAAATACTAAAATAGAGGCTGCTTTCTTTCATTTTGATTCCGATGTTTTTATGGCAAGTAAATCAGAAAAGTCGTATTTTCATGCGCTGCTATTGGTCACTTCACGAGAAACTCTCGTTAGTTCTGCCAGATAAGAGGAACCGCACACGTTTTATGTGCAACGAACATTAGCCATGTTGTTGATGAATCGTATCTTCTGTACAGAACACTAACGTTTCCAGCGGAAGCGGTAGACGTGAAAAAATATAACCGTGTCGTAAGTAGCGGAATACAGCAAATGACTCGTGAGCGGATGGATGTAATGGCGGCGCAAGTCATACGTGGAGCTGCCACACCGAGCAGATGGCAAGTTTTGGCCTAGAGCCAGGCGGCTGCCAGATGTCCCGCCTGACTTGTGCATTCGCTAATTTCCAGTGGACCGCTGACAGCTTCCAGTTTTTGGCAGCAGAGCAACGTTGCATGCAGTTACGACCATGATTCTCACTGGTTGGTCAGTAATTTACAGCGTGCTTTCCGTAATACACGATATTTTGTAAATAGTTTGTGATACCGACAGCAGGCTTTCGAGAACTGATAGGACGGAAGTATGCTACATTTCGTAGACTAGTCAGAATTTCAAGCTTTCGTAATAGTCGAGGTACTCAACCACTTTTTTAGTCGAAATATGTACTTTCATTAACGGCATTCCATAATCTTATAAAGCGGGAGAAGGAAGCCTGGAAATTAAAGATTCGTTGACAAAGAGGTATGTATAGATGAAATAAAAACAGGTATAAAGGGTGCCCCATTTATATTGCTCACCAAAAAAAATTTTTTTCTGATGCCTTAAACCAATGATTTTTAACATGATTGGGTAGTTCTCGCTTCGGGTATACGTTTTATGTATCACCAAAGATGTAGGAGATACGTGATAGAGGATACATTTTTTATATGGAACCATGTAAATTATATTCAGGAATACACTCACCCTCTCCAAGAGCTATTCACAAATGTGTCATACTGCACCATTTTATCCACGAAACTAGTAGCTACGAAAATGATAAATAACACCAACTTCTCTAATATAAGTATCACTTCAGTGCATTTCATTAACTAAATCATTTAACCTCTTCAAGGTGCGTTTGAACATTTTACAAATTAGCGATAAGCATTGAATGCAAGACTACTGCTCTGTGTAGTAATTGGATCTTGTTATTGTACAGTACCGTATTACAGTACTTATGAAAATGCAGAAGTAACTCAGCCCTTTCTAGCAACTTTTACTGTGATACTAGCACTACATGAAAAACAGAGCATCTAAATCCCACACGCAAGATGGTGACCATTGGCATTCATACATAAGGTCACTCTGTGGATGAAGGACGCCCTACATCGTGCTGCTACTTTGTGAGGGCTGTACAAGCATCAAGAAAGCGTTGCTGCATGTCCTCTGGTATTGTCGAAACATTTTGCTAGACAGCATCCTTGACTGCTCCGCACAGAAAAAAATCCAGTGCTGTGAGTTCCGGAGAGCGGGCAGGCCAACTAACTGGCCCAACACGTCCAACCCACCTACCAGGGTATTTACGGTCCAGAATTTGTCGTGCTCGTAAGGCGTTATGCGCAGGACATCCATCTTGCTGATACCAGGTGACCGTCCTCTGATTCAGAGGTACGCCGTCCAAGAGAACAGAAAGAGTGTGCCTTAAAAATCGCGCATATTAACTACCACTTTGGTTGCTATTTAGAAAGAAAGGTTAGACAATGCTATCTCCAATAATTCCGCAACAAACATTAATAATCCATGGACGTTGATGCTCTGCCAGTCGGAGCCATCGTGGATTGTTGGTGGATCAATAATGCATATTTCTCATATTGGCAATTCCTGTGTTGGAGAATAACGCCTAGTTGGTAAAAAAAAAAAAAAAAAAAAAAAAAAAACATCTGAGAAGGAATGAGGATTAGTCAGAAATTTTTGCTCAGCTCATTGACAAAATTGAACCCTATTGTTGAAGTCATTTCCATTAATTCAAGATGTAAATGAACATACTAAGGATGGACTTTATGACGTTCCACAATGTGGTGTGCACTTCTTTTCAAGAAACTAACTTCATCTTGAATTCGTCGTGTGCTGACTTGAGGATTCACGGTTACATTAGCGAGTACAGCGGCCTCAGCAGCTTCGTCGACGATTTCGAGGTCTTGCATTTAAAATTCCCCTTTCACGTAGACGAGAAACGAGTCGACCAAACATCTAGGGAGAAAGCGATGGCTTGCCAGGGAATCGTTTCCTGCACAGTAGTTGTGGGTAAACAGAATTTTGCCCGCCTTCAGCAAATTACAGTACAGGTATATACATTAGAGTACAAGATAGCCATAAAAACATAATCATCATAATGTTCTCTAACAGTAGTGAACATAAAAGTGCGCCTGCCAGGGTGGCCGAGCGGTTCTAGGCACTACAGTCTGGAACCGCGCGAACCCTCAGGTCGCAGGTTCGAATCCTGCCTCGGGCATGGATGTGTGTGATGTCCTTAGGTTAGTTAGGTTTAAGTAGTTCTAAGTTCTAGGTGACTGATGACCTCAGAAGTTAAGTCTCATAGTGCTCAGAACCATTTGAACCATAAAAGTGCAAGTTATTAAATTATTTGCTGTGAACGTACTTTCTCCGTAGTTCAGCAGCACTTCTACCTTATCGTCGTTCGTGTACATCATACGCCTTCGCACAACAAAAATTGTATTCACATGGTGTACTAGCGCCTTGCAATTACTAAGTTATTCTGTTGCACGCCTACACTGGTGGGCAGTGTACTGTACGCTAAAGCAACAACAAATAAGGTACGCGGGTGGGCGTGGGGCGTGCGGCTGGAGTACCTGTGTTTACATGACTCGGAAATCATAAATAAAACTCACTACAGCACTACATTGGTTACGTAATGCGTACAATCAAGGCAATAAACAGCTCGGTTTCTTCACAACAAGTGTACTCTTTATCATTTGCACATCTATGTTTTATTGACAAAATTGGTACAGTGTGATTCTTTTTCAATAACTCTTGAAGAGGGTAAATGTATTCTTTAATGAAATGTACATGTTCCATTTTAAAAATTTAGCCTCTTCCCCGTATCTCACACATTTGTGGAGGATACATAAAACGATACCCTCAACAAGAACTACCCAACGATGTTAAAAACATTGGTTAAAAGAATTTTTTATTTAACGCATCAGAAAAGACTTCTGCATGGAAAAACTTTCACTTTACGACTTTCTTGCTTACCGGTAATCACCCAAAGTCCTGGTAAGTTAAAGATATCAGATGTTTGATCGATTTTTAAACTCACTTGCTGCCGGCCGTTGTGGCCGAGCTGTTCTAGGCGCTTCAGTCCGGAACCGCGCTGCAGCTACGGTCGCAGATTCGAATCCTGCCTCGGGCATGGATGTGTGTGATGTCCTTAGGTTAGTTACGTTTAAGTAATTCTAAGTCTAGGGGACTGATGATCTCAGATGTTAAGTCCCATAGTGCTCAGAGCCATTTGAACCATTTAAACTCACTTGGTTCCGCTTAAGTCTGGAGGACGATCACACGCCAGTTACATTATCCAGTAGAAAATCGTCTTGACTACAAAATAATTTAATATTTGCAAGAAAGATTGTGTATGGTAAAAGAAAACGAATAAAGTTCACAATTATCACTGACTTTTATTTTAAAATATATAAACTTTGTTAAACTATTTAGTTCGAGACCTAGCACAACAGAACGTATGCTTTACTAAACGTCGCTAAGACCAGCACATGATGTTAGTGTTGGACACTAAGTCCTACTGGGCATCTATCGAAAATTTTGTAAGTGCACAGTTTGTGTTTAAATGTTAAAAGTGCTCGCCTACCTGGCGAAAAATTATACAAGTCCAGCACTTGCTCCACAAATGTAAGTCCAGTACTAGCTAGCAGGCGAAAATTTAAAAGTTTAGCACTTGCTCTCGAAATATAAGTCCAACCCAAATTAACGGCGAAAAATTATGCAAGTATACAGATATGTTGCCAGAAAACCTCAAACTTCACAGAGTTGTAGCGCGAAAATATTACAAGACGTCCAAAAAATTTCTAACACTTTAAAGCGGTGACCGACACGCTCCTCATCAGAGCATAGGTCTGACCTGTTTCACTTCTCGGAATTAACTGCCCCTCACCAAGATGGCAGCTCTTATGGTTCAAATGGCTCTGAGCACCATGGGGCTTAACGTCTGAGATCATCAGTCCCCTAGAACTTAGAACTACTTAAACCTAACTAACCTAAGGACATCACACACATCCATGCCCGAGGCAGGATTCGAACCTGCGACGGTAGCGGTCACGCGGTTCCAGACTGTAGCGCCTAGAACCGCTCGGCCACCGCGGCCGACGGCAGCTCTTAAAAAAGCTTCCCTGTTTTATGGAAGTTTTCAGATTCACATTTTTTCTACACACAGCGTACATCTGGCACATCGATCTAGACCAGAATTTTACCACCTTTCCAATGGCGTCCTTCAACTTTTTTCTCACTCTCTCAGTTTTATAAATATTTAAAGTCAAAGCCACACCCTGTATGACAGGCAATATACAACGACGAGCGTTTCAACGATGCGGCCTGGCCGTTGCGATGCACGCTCGCAGGCCGCGTTCGGTCTAACCAGGCCTTAAGCTGGCGAAACCAAGTCGTCACCTTCTAGCGAACGATGCAACCCTGAGTTCAGCCTAACGCTGCCGCGCTCACCTATCTTGTGCGAGACCAGCTGCGTCTGTCTTTAGAAGTCTCGGCGTTTGGCTACCTCTGTCTGTCACCCAACTAGACGATTCCTTTTATGCTGTCACTTTTTTCTCTCTTCCATAATCTCATCTGAGTACCAAACGGAATATCCTCTTCTCTTCTCTGCAGGTCTGTTTTGACTTGTCTTCACATCACTTTGACATGTTGTTTTACTCGACACCAGAAGCCTTCGTCTTTACACATTGTATTTCTGACAATTTGCATATGTGTTTTTGTCATCATGGTACGAACTACTAACAAGGGAACCTCCCCATCGCATCCCCCTCAGATTTAGTTATAAGTTGGCACAGGGATAGGCCTTGAAAAACTGAACACAGATCAATCGAGAAAACAGGAAGAAGTTGTGTGGAACTATGAAAAAAATAAGCAAAATATACAAACTGAGTAGTCCATGCGCAAGGTAGGCAACATCGAGGAGAGTGTTAGCCTACGAGCGCCGTGGTCCCGTGGTTAGCGTGAGCAGCGGTGGAACGATAGGTCCTTGGTTCAAATCTTCTCTCGGGTGAAAATTTTAATTTTTTATTTTCAGATAATTATCAAAGTTCAGGCACTCACACATAATCAACTTCGCTCTCCAAAATTCCAGGACATGTTCAGATTTGCTTGGACATATACAGAATTTGACGGTCTACGCACGGAAACATCTGAAAACGTAAAAAACATATGTTTTGACAGAGCACAGGGAAAACTGTGCAACTCTGAAACTGTTGCATTCATTTGATGCAGTTTATGTGACAAACTCTTATGTTTTCATCACTTTTTTTGGAGTGATTATCACATCCACAAGGAAACCTAAATCGGGCAAGGTAGAAGAATCTTTTTACCCATTCGCCAAGTGTGCAAGTTAGGTGGGTCGACAACATATTCCTGTCATGTGACGCTCATGCCGTCACCAGTGTCGTAAAGAATATATCAGACGTGTTTTCCTGTGGAGGAATCGGTTGACCTATGACCTTGCGATGAAATGTTTTCTGTTCCTATTGGAGAGGCACGTCCTTTCGTCTACTAATCGCACGGTTTTGCGGTGCGGTCGCAAAACACAGACATTAAACTTATTACAGTGAACAGAGACGTCAATGAATGGACAGACAGATCGTAACTTTGCGAAAATAAGGAAAGTAAAATTTTCACTCGAGGGAGGACTCGAACCAGGGACCTTTCGTTCCGCAGTTGCTCACTGTAACCACGAGACCACGGCGCTCATCAGCTGCTATTGTCCTTTATGTTGCCTATCTTGCGTATGGACTACTCAGTTTGTATATTTTGCTTATTTTTTCATAGTTCCACACAACTTCTTCCTGTTTTCTCGATTGATCTGTGTTCAGTTTTTCAAGGCCTATCCACTGTGTCAATTTATAACTAAATCTGAGGGGGGTGCGATGGGGAGGTTCCCTTGTAAGAGGTACTAAGTTGATGAACGCTAAATACGTCTGTAGATTGTTTAATTAAACTGAAACCAATAAAGAATAATAAAGATTTACGATTTCAGATGTTTGGAATAAATTATTTATTCGTGTATCGGATATCATTACACATGGAATTAGCAGAGCACCAAGTGGAGACTTCACAACGAATGATGACGTTTAGAAATAAATATACTGTTGATCAGACTGATGATCTTCAGTCTTGTGGACCGAAAATATTTGTAGAGCTGTAGGTCTGTATTTCTACCATGATGCGCCGTAGATACGAGTTCGGTGCGTGCTCTTATGTCAGTTTTATCTGCCATATCAACATGACTCAGACGTTCTGTTATCACAATAAAATGTTCATTCGTGGTTTTAATCCACTGTAAAACAGCTGCAACAGGAAACTCTCTTCTGCTACGTGGACGTTTCAAAAAAAAAAAAGGTTCAAATTGCTCTGAGCACTATGGGACTTAACATCTGAGGTCATCAGTCCCCTAGAACTTATAACTACTTAAACCTAACTAACCTAAGGACGTCACACACATCCATGCCCGGGGCAAGATTCGAACCTGCGACCGTAGCGGTCGCGCGGTTCCAGACCGAAGCGCCTAGAACCGCTCGGCCACACTGGCCGGCTGGAAGTTTCCTGTTCAGTTCTTTAATTGTGATGGCAACTTAGAAAAGGTACAAGGAATAAAAGCTGATTTCTTGGCGATGATCTCATGTTTTGCTCCTCCCTTCAAACTGCATAGTCAAAAATACATGTGTAGTTGATTTTTGCTCACATGGTTTAACTAGAACATTTCTGCAGAAAACTTACGAGTGTCTTTTCTCGGAAGGAACATCATTGGTTATAACAACTGTAGAATAGGCACTCGCTCTTTCATGTTTTAGCCCTCCCCTCTGCGGAACTATTGCCACCGCTGGTTATGCATCCTGAGGTATACACAGTTCCGCTGTCATTGTCCCATGACGTTACCAAGTTGTCAAGAAGACTACAGGACGACCATGTACAAGGTAGGATGCGGATATGTAAGCAACACTGACACCTTCTGAGCGGCACTTGGAAACTGACAGTAGACGCTGGACACCATAAATGTAAAAAGTTTTACATATCTTTCATTAATGGAAGTGGCGGTCTTCAGTTCCTTACCCTGCAATTATTGTATAAAGTGACTGTGGCGTGCTTCACCGCACCCTACGTACGACGAGAAATGTTTATATAGCACTGGGGGTACATGGAGCTGATGGTATGATTGTAAGTGTCGTTCGGAAATACAAGCTATACAGTTTGAAATATTGATAGTTCACACTATGCAAAGATACTGAGGAGAGCTTACAGAAAGTGTTGAGTACTTGAGATTTCGAAAGACTTTTACTTATAACCAATTGTAGTTAAAGCAGGTATTTTTCGTGGGTGGCTGTTGTGTGAGAAGCTTTCAAATTTTACAAATTCCTCTACAAGTCACAGAAGCCAACCACACCACGAATTTACAGGATGAACTTGAGAGAGGTCTTTGGAAAAATACAGGGGCCTTAGAAAAATTTACATAACTGTTCAGGCGCCCCGTAGGAAATATTTCTTGGAAAAACGAAGACTATTGGCCTGTATACGAAAACCAGTGTTGTGCGCTCCTCATCAGTAGAAAATAAACAAATTGTATAGCGATGAGTCATGGATACAAATAGGTACAAATTATTTTTAGACATTTACGAAACTGAAGAAAACGAAGTAAAAGTTGTTGGGAAGACACCAGTTTTCATCCCTTTGTATGATAGATGGCGTCCTATTAACAACAAAGAGAAAATGGCACAAACAATTTATGATATTTTTTCCTTTAAATGTTGGTATCAAACACACAGACAGTTAATAACGAAGATAAAAACATTCCAGAAGTAATGCCAGATTAGATGACCGTTCAACGTATGACGAAAGGAAAGACGCCGTGAGATGTTAGTGTGTCAATAGAAATGGTTAAAGGTAAGCGATACGTAATAGAAAGGCCGGTATGGTCACATGGAAGAGAAGTTCTTAACTGTTTCCTAGATAATTTTAATTGTGTCTATCTCAGTATCACGTTCACGATGGAGGTTGAAAGGAATGGAAAGCTTCCGTTTCTGGATGTCTTGATTTATAGAAAGGACGATGGGCCACTGTCTCACAGTGTTCATTGAAAGCCCGCTCCCTCAGACCGTTACCTGCATGCATCGAGTTGTTAACCATCGTTCCAATATACAGGGGTCGTGCGGACGTTGGCACGAAGAGCCTTTGCCATTTCACACGCAGAAAGCTTGACACAAGAGCTGGATCATCTTAAAGTTGACTTCAAGCAGAATGGCTGTACTGACAAACAGGTACGTCATACTTTCCCTTTGGACCTTCGCGGGAACCATTAGAAGATACATGTAAATCGGTGGCTTTCCTACCTTTTGCTGGCAGCATATCTTCTAAAATAAAAAGAATTTTAAGAAGATATGCGATCAAAAGTGATTTTCGTCCGCCATCTAGGATTAGTGTTCCTTGGCTCAGTAAAGGATGGCTTGGGATTGAGGAAATCCCGTGTGTACAAATCCTGTCATTGTGGGAAAGCTTATATTGGTCAAACAATTCGTACCATTCAGGATCGATGTGTTGAGCACCAGCGCCGCACACGTTTGTTTCAATCTAAAAAATCTGCGCCGGCCGAGGTGGCCGAGCTGTTCTAGGCGCTACAGTCTGGAACCGCGCGACCGCTACGGTCGCAGGTTCGAATCCTGCCTCGGGCATGGATGTGTGTGATGTCCTTAGGTTAGTTAGGTTTAAGTAGTTCTAAGTTCTATGGGACTGATGACCTCAGAAGTTGAGTCCCATAGTGCTCAGAGCCATTTGAACCATTTTTAAAAATCTGCAGTGGCAGAGCACTGTCTTACTGAGGGAAATAAAATCTTATATGAAGAGACACAATTGGTCGCCCTGCGTCTCGCTATTGGGATTATGTTTCAAAAGAATTCATTGAAATTCGACTGTCTGACAGTCTTATAAACAGAGGCAGGGATTACACTATAAGAAAGATTTGGAATCCTGTTTCATCAGACATTAAAAAACAAAGGTCTTCGATTCAGCTGTCGGAATAGTTTTTGAGAGAGATTTATCGAGTTCGTCAGCTTCCGCCACTGGAGCGCTATATGTTCACTTGCGCTAGAGGACAGTTACGACGATTTCTTGGCCTTTGGGGCGTATAAAGGAGCAACCGCTCGCAGTCTGAATTCAGTTCTGGAGAGATGGTGCACCAGCTTCCTCACCTGTAAATGGCAGCCAGGTGGACTACGGAAAATTGTGTGAAGCTGACTTCAAGATCCGGCTGCAGACCCGAAAAGAATATTATCGGCTATTATTCCGGAAAAGCCTTTGTAGTCAACGAATCAAGACTTCTTTGAACTGGTGAGTATTTGCATCATCTGAGTAGGGAAGTCGCTGAAAGGAATCAATTATTAATTTATTCCGGTTGTAAAGTATAACCTCTACCGGTATTAATTCACAGGAACTGCGTACTTTTTTCGCCACAAGACAGACAACTTCTAACAGCAACAAACACACCCACACCAACTGTATTTAATCTATCCTTTCTCGACAACGTCAGGTGGTTTGTAAAAATTTCGGCTTAACTTATCTCCGGCTTTAGCCAGCTTTGAGTATCTTTAACGAGTTCTCTCCACGCTATTCCATCCTGTGTAAGTGTCTCGATTTCTTTATAACTATTGCAACCTACATCATTTTGAACCTGCTTATTGCATCAAAGCCATGGCCTCCCTCCACAATTTTTACATCTCAAAATTCCCTCAATTGCAAAATTGGCGATCTCTTGACGCCTCAGAATTTTTCCGATCAACAGATCGCTGCAAAGAATGACTTTCCCCTCTGAAAGTTTCCTCTTTGAAAGTCCCTGGCAGATCCTGCCGAACCGGGACTTCTGCCTTCCGCACATAAGTGCTGTATTCACGGAGTTATCGAACCACGACTGACGACAGACTTCATAGTTTGACTTCCGGCAGTGCCTCTTCTCCTACATACCAAATCTCACTGATGTTCTCACGCATATCTTGTAGGCCTAACACTCCTGGAAGAAGGGATATTATAAAGAACTGGCTTAGCCACAGCCTACGGGAAGATTTCCACAATGAATTATCATTCTGCAGCGGAGTACGTAATGATTTGGAACTTCTTGGCAGTTTAAAACTGTTTGCTGTACAGCACTCGAACCTGGGGCCTTTGCCTTTCGCGAGCAAGTGCTCTGCAAAGTAAGCTATCCAAGGACTGCGATCTACCGACCTCACTTCTGGAAAGGACGTAATTATGACCGTACGCAAATGTGAAATTAGAACAGTACTGCACAAATGCTGAATATGTCATTTAGTAGAACGTTATCATTTCGTGAATGAATAACTTTAGCATTACGCATTTCAGGATAACTCATCATCAGGTATCTGTGAAACACAGGGTACATAGCAATACAATAAAAGTAGTAGCAGTGACATGGCGCATCACAAAAATATCCGTAAGTTACAAGTAGAAGGCACGTACCAGATACATTGAGTTGTACAGATGAACTGAAGTTATTTTTTACTTATATAACTATCAGAGGCAGACAGGAAGTTCCACAGTGATGACACCACCACGGAACAAAATTCTACCGGTAGGCGGCGATAGTGTGCCCTTACTGGCGCTGCACAGCGTGCAGTGACAGACGAATACTTGTGTGTAAAATTTTTTAAAATACATAGTCATGTAAGCAGAAAGATCCAAACGACGCTATAAAGTACATACATAATTAATTGGTGCCTTACAAGCGCCAATATAGCATACAATAAGATCATGGGACGATTTTATAAAAATAAAATAAGAAAAATTTTGAAAGCTCTACGGGCATTTACAATGTCCTCGTTGCATAATGACAAAAGTTGTTACTAATGGTCCAGACAACAACATAAGAAAATAAATACAGACTTACTGTTGGTCAATGAGCGCCAGTGTAGCAAATCTAAACCTCGAATGATTTTTAAAATGTACAGGCATATACAAAATAATCATTTACATATGTCATTATATAAAAAGTGTGGCATTGAATTACTAAAACTGAAATTTAATTATTACACTCTTTCGGTGTCCTAATAGTGTACTGCACAGATACTAACAGTGTATAAAAATCACTAAAATAAAGTTGTGTGCCAGACAATCGGAGGGACATGGCATCTATGAATATGCAGAAGTAGTCAAATTTAAAACAAATTGGAACAAGAAGAAAGCAAACCCCAGGCTTCTGGTTCTTGCCTCTCTCCCCATCCAGAGAATTACGCTAAATCAACCCAAGTTTTTTCTTACTTCGAAAGTCAATTTGTGCCATTGCCGTTTTAAATGCGTGTGCAATAGGGCTGTGGCGTACTAAAAATTACGTAGCCAATATGTTGTTGAAAATATCAAAAAACCATTGGCGATTGAGGAGCATCTTTTCATTTAGTACTGTAATCGAATTATATGATTGATGCATATAGATATCTATCTATTCCAGAATATCCAGTTTACGCCCTTTAAGTTTATCATGGAGGATATTCATTCCTCTTTCAGTCGGAAGCATGGGATGCCCTACTTTTAGCAGATGGTGGCCAGAGGCCGTATTATTTTTTGATGTATGTTCCCTGAATGTGGTAGCAAAATCTCTACCGGTTTGTCTTTCATAAATACAATCACAAGATGCACATCTAATCCTTTACACTCCAGGCTTCTGGTTCTTGCCTATCTCCCCATCCAGGGAATTACGCAAAATCAACACAAGTTCCGGCTTCGAAAGTCAATTTGTACCAAAAAATGGTTCAAATGGCTCTGAGCACTATGGGACTTAACTTCTGAGATCACATCCGTCCATGCCCGAGGCAGGATTTGAACCTTCGGCCGTAGCGGTCGCGCGGTTCCAGACTGTAGCGCCTAGAATCGCTCTGCCACCTCGGCCGGCAAGTTTGTACCATTGTCGTTTTAAATGCGTGTGCAATTTTTTCGAATACGGGTCCGAAAAGTATTGCAGGCATATTTATCTTTTTCGCTTGCTAATACAGGACGAGACATTTTTTTCCTAAAAGCTTTCCTATATAACGCATACGTTTTTCAGAGTAATCGTTAGCCAAACCAACTTGCAATACTGGATCTATTTCTCTGTTCGCATTCTCACTACTAAGATCTGGCCTAGATTGTCTGTTAAACACTGACAAGAAATATGAACGTTTATGTGCGGACGGGTGACAAGGGTCATCACTAATTACGATATCAGAAGTTGTAGGTTTGTGAAAAATGTCTAAAATAAGCCTTGACCTTTCCCACGTAAATTCTAAATGAATACAGTGAAGTCTTTATCTAACTCTACCGTGAACTGGATTTTACTGTTTACTTGGTCCAGAGCATGCGCAAAAAAATTTGGTAGGATATTCGAATGTACATCTGTGCTCATATGTGCATGTAATAATGATGTGGAAGGAGTTTGTTGATGTTAAATCGTTTTTGTGTTGCTAATCCATAAATAATGTGGAAAGATTGGCTTCTGACGCCATCTCCTTGTGATTACAGGAGCTGGAAGATGTGTATAGCGACCTCTGCACCACGCTGGCGGACTCCGTGCTGCAAGGGGCAGAGATCATCAGCTCACGGGTGAGTACGCCGCCACTTGCTGTTTAATGTTTGTCAACCAACTTCGGATCTGAGGCTCATATCTGCAACTACATTATATGGCCAAAAGACTCCGAGCATCCAATGACAATCGCTACCAAGAGGCCGCCAATGTTCTCGTAACTAATATTGTATAGATCCTCATTTTTCTGCTGTTGTTGTTGTTGTTGTTGTTGTGGTCTTCTGTCCTGCGACGGGTTTGATGCAGCTCTCCATGCTACTCTATCCTGAACAAGCTCCTTCATCTCCCAGTACCTACTGCAACCTACATCCTTCTGAATCTGCTTAGTGTATTCATCTCTTGGTCTCCCTCTACGATTTTTACCCTCCACGCTGCCCTCCAATATTAAACTGGTGATCCCTTCATGTCTCAGAATATGCCCTACCAACTGATCCCTTCTTCTAGTCAAGTTGTGCCACAAACTCCTCTTCTCCCCAATTCGGTTAAATACCTCCTCATTAGTTATGTGATCTACCCATCTGATCTTCAGCATTCTTCTGTAGCACCACATTTCGAAAGCTTCTATTCTCTTCTTGTCCAAACTATTTATCGTACATGTTTCACTTCCATACATGGCTACACTCCACACAAATACTTTCAGAAACGACTTCCTGACACTTAAATCTATACTCGATGTTAACAAATTTGTCTTCTTCAGAAACGCTTTCCTTGTCATTGCACAGTCCACATTTTGTATCCTCTCTACTTCGACCATCATCAGTTATTTTGCTCCCCAGATAGCAAAAGTCCTTTACTACTTTAAGTGTCTCGTTTCCTAATCTAATTCCCTCAGCATCACCCGATTTAATTCGACTACATTTCTGCTGTTACAAAACTTAAATTTCGGGAAAGGTCTCTCTGTTCAGCTCTGCTAGAATTAAGACGGAATTTGTTTTCATTCGTTCTCTAATGTTATAAACATAATGGTGATGTTTTTATATAAACTGATTTAGAACACAAACGATGTTCCAGTAGATCCCTATATCACGCATAAATTTTTCAGAGTAATCGTTAGCCATTCCAACTTGACTGTGGGTAGAAATATTCACATGCTTATAAAAAATGATCCACGTCGCGTGAGACACGTGCTGCTAGCTAAAATGCATTAGCAAACAGTTGCGTCTAATCTGCCATCGACCAAAATTTATGGTCCTGTAAAATCAAGAAAACCGGCCCCACAGCATCACACTACCGCTAATTTCGAGGTAGCGCACTCTGATAAAGACTGCTCGCAGTTACATATATATTTAGAAAACTGCTGGATTTACTAATGACGTTTCGCCGAACATGTTCAGTGAAAAGCCAAAACATTATGATCAGTGCCCACCGCGACGTTGGATGCCGCCTGGTGGCGTTGTGGAAACGTGGCACGGTAACAGAAGTATGTAGGCGGGGCATACATGGACGGCGTATCACCCTAGCGAAGATATGGGCTGCAAACTGGCAAATCCATTGAGATAAGCGGCTTTAACAAAGGGCAAATTATTATTACGCAGAGCCTATGAACGAGTATCTCTAAAACGGGGTATTTGGTCGAATGTCACGTTCTACTGTAGTGAGCATCTACGGAAAGAGGTAGGACCGTGAAAATACGACTACGGGCTAAGCAGCTGAACGTCCACGACTCTTCACAGAACGTGGGGTTTGGAGGCTTGTCTGCCCTGTAAAGCACGATAGATAGTGATCTGTGGCATCTCTGCTTAAAGAGCACAGTGTTGGTGCACGCACAAGTGTTACGGGGCGCACTGTTCATCGTACATTGTTCAGAACCCCTACATCAGGGCTTAACAACTGGCCGGTTTTGAGCGCGAGTACTCGCGTCTGCTCGGGCACGTGCTCGCGAGCAGGTGCAAGGTCGCAGAGTAGGGAGGGAGGGGAGGGAGGGGAAATGCGCGCGCACGTTTGAATAGGTCCGCAACGTGCCTATTGAATTCGCGCCGACTGTGTAGTGTTTAAAGTACTATGATCAGCTCTAACAGTCACTTCGCTAGTTAAGAATCATGTCAAGTCGCCGTTGTGTAACCCCAACCATGCTTTCGCAGTTCAACCCCCATTGAGAGGAATTGTATCTGTTTACAGAAAAAGACGGTGTTGCAAAATGTTTAGTATGTCACAAAACGCTGAATTCTTTTAGGAAATTTAATTTGCAGCGACATAATTATGTCGTACCACGCGAAAGACTAGGGAAGTGGAAAATGTGATGGACCAGATCGTACACAGGAAGTTATTAAACTTAAAAGGAAGCTATCCGAAGAAGATCTGGACGACGAAGAAAAATCAACTGAGGCAGCTCTCAGAGTGAGTTACAAGTTACAAAATTGCTTTGCTTTTAGCAAAATCCCTGCGCCCCTTCACTGATGGCGATATAATAAAAGAATGTTTGGTAGTTGCAGCGGAACATTTGTGTCCATCTCAAGTTGAACAGTTTCGGATTGTGCCATTATCTAACATGACCATTATGCGTCGCACACAGGACATGGCAGACGACGTCCAGAGCCAGCTTGCAAAAATCTGTAAAGATTTTATGGCGTATTCTCTAGCTCCAGACGAAAGTGTTGATATCACTGGAACAGCGCTGCTTGCCATATTTATTAGAGGTGTTAATAGAGATCTTCAGGTGAGGGAGGAGCTCCTCGATGTAGTAGCCATGAAGAACACTACAACCGGAGGTGATATTTTAAGTAGTGTTGAAGAAAGTGTTGAAAATATAGGATTGTCGTGGAATTCTTTAGTTTCAGTGTATACAGACGGTGCACCAGCGATGACAGGGGAAAAAATCAGGTTTCGTTGCGCTGTTGAAGGAGAAAATGCAAAAACTGACCGTGCCAAATGAAACAAGGGGCTTTCACTGTGTGATCCACCAGGAAAACTTACGTGCAAAGAGTATCACTCTAAAAAACGTGATGAGTGTTGTTCGTACAACCAATTATATAAGGAAGCATGGGCTACAACACAGGCAATTTAAAAGCTTTCTTGAGGATGTAGAAAGCCAGTATGGTAGCCTGCCTTATTACAGCGATGTCCGCTGGCTTAGTCGTGGCGAATTATTAAATCGATTTTTGTGCCTATTAGATGAGATAAATATGTTCATGGAAATAAATAACATCTGTGTTCCTGAATTGAAAGAGCCTTCATGGAAATGTGATCTCGCGTTCTTAGCAGATTTAACTAGCCATCTGAATGCTTTGAACATTTCACTACAAGGTAAAGATCTGCTAATTACTCATTTCATAGATGGAATACGAGCTTTTAATGTGAAATTGACACTTTGGGTGAGTCAGCTGGAAACAGGAAATCTAGCTCATTTTCCTAAATTATCATCCATGCAAGATGTTCACGAAGACTGAACTTTATTCACATAGTTTAGTTGCCCTTAAGGAAGAATTTGATCAACGCTTTCAAGATCTGACAGCACTAAACAGTGATTTTGATCTGTTCTCCTCTCCATATTCAGCGAATATTGAAGAGATTCGTCCTGAGCTGCAACTAGAAATTTTTGACCTGCAGTGTGACAGAGAATACAGAGACAAATTTCAGAACAAGAAAAACATTTTGGAATTCTACAGACACTTCCCTCAGGATAGATTTCCTCGTTTGCACAAACTGGCGGCTACAATAATATCAGTGTTCGGTTCCACGTATGTTTGTGAACAACTGTTCTCTGCAATGAAATGTAACAAGACGCGCCTGAGAAACGCTTTGTCTGATCGAAATTTAAACTGCACGCTGCGCCTACAATGCACAAGAACAATTACTCCGAACATAGACGCAATTGTAAAGGGCAAAAAGTACAAGATAACCGAGAATGCCACACTTCAGTGACACCTTTTATTGTGTAACAGTTCACAAATTAATACGAATGTGGAGGCATACACTAATAAAATTATGTGGCACGTTTACATTCTCCTTTATTTGTTTCATTTGTCGCAGTAATAATTCGTGAGTGATTTCCCTGCAGGTGGCCGCGGATTTACATTGACTGGCGGCAGCTGTTGTGAGCCCCACGTGACTCTCCCCACTCTCCGCTCTGGTCCGGTAGTGGGGGTAGCGTACTCGCGCTGCTCCGTGCTCGCGCCTTGCTGCTCACAGCTTGCTCCGCGAGCACGTATGTTGTGAAGCCCTGCCCTACATGTTCACGTGCTGAGAAGGCTCTGCGAGGTAAACGGCGGCTAGAAACGTGCAGCGCGCCTTGGGCGCAGGCTGGTGGGAGCAGTATTATGCTTCTCCTTCACTTGCATGGGGCCTGTGGTAGTAACCGAAGACACTCTGACAGCTGCGAACCATCTTCATCACTTCATGCTTGATGTTTTTGCTGACGGCCATGTCGTCTTTCAGCAGTCTAATTGTCCGAGTCTCGAAGCCAGAACCGTGCTACAGTGGTTTCAGGAGCATTATGGTGAACTCCCGTTGACGTCTCGACGACTAAATTCACCTGATGTAAATCCTATGGAACCCATCTGCGTGCCAGCACCAAGTACGCAAATCGGTGGCCCGTTAATTATGCGAATAACTTGACCTATGGTAGACATCTAATGCCATATACCTCACCAACTGTCGGATTCCTGGTACGCAGAATCAGGGCTATATTTCGTTCCCAAAACGGACCAACAAGCTACTGAGCAGGCTGTCACAATGTTTTGGCACATCAGTGTATTGCTCAAATTATCGCACCATTGTCAACTTATATAGAGTATCTTCATTATTACTTCTGCAATTATGTGCTCAAACTATCAGCACAGTATCACATTGTACAAGCATACATTGTTGTCATTCGCACTAAAAAGTTACACATCGTGACGAGCACACACTGTTGTTGTTTGTATATTTAAGGTGTTCCACACTAAGTTTGTAAGCACCCTTGCTAAAATTGTCAGGGACGAAACTGATTAAAACGTGTAAAACTTCAAAATGCCTAAGCTACCAGCTCAGTTAAAAACCTACTCCTTCTCGTTTCCGTTCACATTCACTCGTGCAAGTGTAAGTACTGTAACTAATAGTAACAAAAACTGAACACACCGTAACTGTCTTAAATTTTTCCACAAAAGGAATATACACTGCCTGACAAGAAAAGTGGAGGGCACACAAGACATGGTCAGATGTTTATGTAACTTCGTACATCTACACACCATCGACGTGTATGTAAATGATTAGAGTTACAATCAGTAAACTTCCGATTGCTTAAAGAATCTAACTCTCGTGTATAGAACAGCTGCAGACTCTGATCACTTTACAAATGAGTTAAATATTTAACGTTATGCATGTAAGCGAGAAAAGTTTAGGAAAGTTTTGAAATTACGCTTAAAGCTTGTCGGAAATAGCCAAGTCCTCTCATTATGAAATACTGGACGAATATAGTCTGGGTAGTTTGACCTCCATTTCAAGCAAAAGCTAGTTTTTCACGCATCAAAAGTTTGTGACGTCACATATCGTGAACTATAAGTCTTGCAATGTTGTAATTTTGCAGATGTATTCAGTACTATATGTGGATAGTGTCTGCAAAATATGTTACGAATAGAGCCAGAAGTCAAGAAGTAATAAATTAAATCGTCATGTCTGCTGCTGAAATGGTACTGCATGAACAGCGGAATGTAGTAAGCGATGTCTGTTTTCCTTTCATAGTTCTGTGGAGGTTGTCAGCAAGAAAGATGTTTATACAGGTTTGAAAATATGTGTAAAGTTTGAAATTATGTGTAAGGCTTGTTGGGAGTCGCAAAGTGCTCATTTTCAAATAGTGGAAGAATAAAATCCAGGTATTTGCGCGCCGACAGTTATGCTGCCTAAAGGAAAACACATGCATGCATATCTGAAGTATGTTTCATAGTACTACCAGGTGTAGAAGTAGGAAACCGGAATTTCCCTATAGACGGTGCTAGCCGTCAGTGTAGGGTCCGCGAGACCGCATCTGCAGCGCCATCTGCTTCCTGTAA
The DNA here is from genome assembly GCF_023898315.1 of Schistocerca nitens. Taxonomy (NCBI): domain Eukaryota; kingdom Metazoa; phylum Arthropoda; class Insecta; order Orthoptera; family Acrididae; genus Schistocerca; species Schistocerca nitens. The sequence goes on from NC_064616.1 coordinate 924,853,797, forward strand.
CGGCTGACGACGAATGTCAACACACAGTAACCCTAGTACCATACCTCGATATCTGTTTCAAACCCGTAAACATATTGAGTTTTGTGTCTACGAACTACGATTTGCAGACAGCATTGGTTTTCTGTTATCATTTGAATAAAACTGCTGCATAATTCCATCGAATGCTTATCGAAGCTTTCGGCGAACATGCTCTTGAAAAACACAGTATTTCGAGTGATTCAAAAAACTCAGAAGTGTTGATTTTGAAGTGAGAAACGACGAGCGCGGGAAACACGCGAAAAAGTTCGAAGAATACGAATTGCAGGCGATATTGGATGAAGATGATACCCAGACTCAATAGGAATTCGCGTAACAATTGAGTGTGACGCAGAAAACCGTTTCTCTTCGGTTGAAAACTATGAGAAAGGTGCAAAAAGTGGGAAAATGGGTTCCGCATGAACTTAGTGAAAGACAGCAAGCAATTCGAAAGAGAACTTGTGAAATGCTGCTCGGCAGATACAAAAGAAAGTCGTTTCTCCATCGAATAGTGACATGTGATGAAAAATGGATATATTTTGAGAATCCTAAGCGTCGTAAATCATGGGTGAATCCAGACAAACCATCGACATCCACTGCAAGAGCGAATCGCTTTGGAAAGAAAACAATGCTCTACTTTTGGTGGGATCGCTAGGGTGTCATCTATTGTGAGCTGCTGAAACCTGGTGAAACCGTTAACACTGATCGCTACCAACAGCAAATGATCGAGAATTACGGGGAAAATGACCGGAATATAGAAAAATGCCACAGAAAGTCATATTGCTCCATGATAACACCCGCCCGCATCTCGTGGTCGTGCGGTAGCGTTCTCGCTTCCCACGCCCGGGTTCCCGGGTTCGATTCCCGGCGGGGTCAGGGATTTTCTCTGCCTCGTGATGGCTGGGTGTTGTGTGCTGTCCTTAGGTTAGTTAGGTTTAAGTAGTTCTAAGTTCTAGGGGACTTATGACCACAGCAGTTGAGTCCCATAGTGCTCAGAGCCATGATAACACCCCATCACACACAGCAAAAAGTGTTAGGGAAACGATCGAGGCGTTCAGTTGGGAAATACTAGGGCATGCAGTTTATTCTCCAGCCTTGGCTCCGTCCGATTCTCATCTGTTAGCATCCACTGGGACACGCTGTCGCTGAACAACGCTTCAATTCTTATGAAAATGTACGAAAATGGCTCGCTACAAAAAAAAAAAAAAAAAAAAATGGCTCTGAGCACTATGCGACTTAACTTCTGAGGTCATTAGTCGCCTAGAACTTAGAACTAATTAAACCTAACTAACCTAAGGACATCACACACATCCATGCCCGAGGCAGGAATCGAACCTGCGACCGTAGCGGTCACGCGGTTCCAGACTGAAGCGCCTTTAACCGCACCGGCCGGCGGCTCGCTACAGCTTCGCTTCGAAAGAAGAACTGATTTTTGGCGTGGCATGCATAGCCTGCCGGAGAGGTAGGAGAAATGTATAAATAGCAGTGGAGATTATTCTGAAGAAAATATTGTTTATCAATTTGAAACAACAGACGTGTAATTATTGCAACCAAATTCCGGTTTCGTACTTCTACACCAGGTATACAGCCATTGTAAATACAGACACCGTAAATTATGTTTCATTTCTAGACAGGCCGCGAATCGCAATAAAAGCCTTTCTCCATGCGGGAATCACAGCAAATGTGCGAGTACATGAGGTGGACAAGACGACATATGGAGGTTTGAATCGGTCCAGGAGGCGTGCACGGATAGCTGAAGTGGGAAATTCGGGCTCGAGTTCTGGTCCAGCACAAATTTTCGTGTGTCACCAATAATCTACATCACTGCGAATACATCTGCATCACTGTAGATCTTCTACAGTGTCTTCTTCTTCAGACATAATTTGAATAATTTTACATGACATATACTACTTAACGATACGCTCACCAGACAAAAATTTAGTCACCTTTAGAGGATCATTTAGTACTGTGTCATTCCGTCCCTGGTCTTGATAACCTTTTAAACCACTCGATAAGGGTTTGATCGCGCATTTCCACCAAATTTGTGAGATACTGAAGTGGGCGTTTTACCTGCTGTTCCAACTTGTCCCACAGATTTTCTATGGGGGTCAAGTCGGTGATTTTGCAGGCCAGTCGAGATGTAATAGGGTGTGTGACTGTCCAGAAAACCGGATGCGTATTACTCCAGCTCAGTGAACATTGCTGTTATCGTCTTTATGTGCCTGCGTGAGCAGTGGCCTCTTGCAAGGTGACCGACTCCAGACCTTCATTGCATGCAGGTCCCGTCACAATGAGTTCTCGCTAACAGGTTGGGATGGACCTTAATTCTAAGCCTGCAGCAATTCCTGTCGGGTCTGAAAGCGATTTTGATTCACAAGCTGTGAAACGCCTCCGCTCCCTCTCAGGGAGTGCGGTGCGGCACGTTGCTTTTTTACCGCCCTGCCAGTGTCCAGCAATGTTCATTTGTCTAGCTAAAATCTGTAGTAGAAAATACTAGACCACTACTGTCTACTGCTGGTCGCAACATACATGGAATTGTCCGGTAAACGGGATGTGGCTAGCTACTGAAATAAAAGTTTTAACTTGGCAATGTAAATTTTCAGGTGTATTTTTACGATAAAGATCACAGTTAATACTGCCAAGTCAATACTAAGTGGCAACACAATGTAAAGTTCACACGCACACCACAATCAAATGGTTCAAATGGCTCTGAGCACTATGGGACTCAACATCTTAGGTCATAAGTCCCCTAGAACTTAGAACTACTTAAACCTAACTAACCTAAGGACATCACACACACCCATGCCCGAGGCAGGATTCGAACCTGCGACCGTAGCAGTCCCGCGGTTCCGGACTGCAGCCCGCATCTCGTGGTCGTGCGGTAGCGTTCTCGCTTCCCACGCCCGGGTTCCCGGGTTCGATTCCCGGCGGGGTCAGGGATTTTCTCTGCCTCGTGATGGCTGGGTGTTGTGTGCCGTCCTTAGGTTAGTTAGGTTTAAGTAGTTCTAAGTTCTAGGGGACTTATGACCACAGCAGTTGAGTCCCATAGTGCTCAGAGCCATTTGAACCATTTGAACCGGACTGCAGCGCCAGAACCGCTAGACCACCGCGGCCGGCACACCACAATCACACACGTAGCCAGTTTATGGTATTTACACCCGTTACCGAAGTTAATAGAGTTCACCGGATCGTTTAGTTATGAAAATGCTCGCTCAAATGTTGTGCACTCTGCTCTACACGTAATACCTGTTCCAGTCTTAGATCGCACAACACGCCACGCGTTTTTAACTGACAGTCAAAAGCAATAATTTTGATATTCCGTCCGAAATTCCACACGACTTTCACTACACCGTTCACTTAAAGACACTTTGTACTACTTCGCGAACTCGTAATTAGCATTTTTCCGCGATTTTACAGTACTTTCGTCGGAGCTGCTTTCAATGAGATGTTACTAGTTCGAACTCTCAGCCCCCGACCCCCCTAGATCACACCAAAGGCTTTGTTCCCAGCATAGGCTAACGCGAGCCTGCGTTTTTCTAATTGGCTGATATCACAAACAGCAAATCAGGTTCCAGTATTATCCCGCGCTAATCCGCGCTTTACTTCAATGACCAATCATAGTAAAACATTTCTTTCTATGGCAATTGCTAAATAAATAAATTTAGAAAAGTATCAAATATAAAAATACTCCTTCTGAAATTACCGATTAATTTGTGTTCTACTCACGATTTATTAGTACTATAAACTGACTGCACATTTAATTATAGTAAATCCCCTGTATAGCTTAACTGGTACTTTGTGAATAAACAAAACAATTTTCATTTACTTCTGTTCTTCTTCACTCATACAACACTCACACTGCTAATTACTACACATATAAAACAATTACAATTATGCAAATACATTAAATATTAATCAAACATAACTTTACAACATTGTTTTGACTACGACTGCTAGCACTGTCCGTCAACTGCTGACCTCTGCCGCCTACTACGTGCAGCTCTGTACCTCAGGTCCATGTCAGCTGGTGACATCTGTCGATGACTCATGCCTATGACGATATCGTCCTAACAAGTGACAGGAGCGATGCGAAGGTGCTACGCCTCATGAGGATCTTCTAAATGGTTCAAATGGGTCTAAGCACTATGGGACTTAACAGCTGAGGTCATCAGTCCCCTAGACTTGAAACATTCCCTTAGAAAAAACTTTATGAATGACAGTGCTGGAAAACCTCTACGTTATTTGATTTTCAAATAGCTGAGCAAAACTGAACGTACTCAGACATTTCTCTCTTTACTTATTCTGATCAACACTAAACTGACACATAATATTTTTAGCGCAACGCAATCTGACTAAATCCCTAAAAAAGAATGGCGCTAACTAACAATAACCTATACCTTTCATGAATCAGTTACCTCACAAAAATCTTCGTTATTCGAACTATTGCAACACAGCGAGCGCCAACACTGCCAGCTAAATAAAAGATTCTAACTACTGAAGGCACTAACTACTGATAGGCATAGTTAGCAAATGTAAGATTTTGATAGAGAACAAACAATGTATTTACATTAAAAATGTTCAAAAGTCATCATATATATATATATATATATATATATATATATATATATATATATATATATATATATCAGTTCGGGATATCCGCCGGCCGCGATTCTAGGCGCTACAGCCTGGAACCGTGCGCCGCTACGGTCGCGGGTTCGAATCCTGCCTCGGGCATGGCTGTATGTGATGTCCTTAGGTTAGTTAGGTTTAAGTAGTTCTACGTTCTAGGGGACTGATGACCTCAGAAGTTAAGTCCGATAGTGCTCAGAGCCATTTGAACCATGATATCCAGTATTACAAATTTACTCTTTCTGATGGGTACACGTCCAGATCGTCCGCTCTCAAAATGTTGCCATCTCTCTCCTCACATCCACCACTGCCGACGGCTCACCTACAACTGCGCAACGCTACGCGCTGTTCACATCCAACTGCCCAACACTACAATAGCAACTATTCCAACAATGCAAACCAGCCACAGACTGCACACAGCATAGTCAGTGATTTTCATACAGAGCGCTACGTTGCGTTACCAACATAAAAACCTAAACAGCCAACTTACAACCTAACTAACCGAAGGACGCCACACACATCCATGCCCGAGGCAGGATTCGAACCTGCGACTGTAGCAGCAGCGCGGTTCCGGACTGAAGCGCCTAGAACCGCTCGACCACACCGGCCGGCCAAGTGGACTCGACTCTCTAAGAAAGCAGAGCCAGTACACGAGTTCGCAAGTATAACCGCGGACTCGCTTCATTCCTGTTACATATACAACCGTTTAGAAAGAAAGTTCTGCAATTAAACAACAAATTTCGGTTTTATAGCCATTCGCAAGTGTAAGTTGAAATGTCACTAAATTTCCGGCGTGCCTAAACGACACAAGCAAATTACGAGGTGCGGCTAGAAAAAAACCGGACTGATGCTGGAAAAAACATTTATTTACAATTATTTACAATTTCATGTTATCTCCTTCAATGTACTCTCCTCCTCGGTCTCTACACCGCTCCATACGAATTTTCCACTGTTCATAGCAATGCTGCAGATCATTTTCGGTAAGTCCATACATTACTTCCGTCGCTTTTTCTTTTACTGCTTCAACAGTCTCAAATCTAGTTCCTTTCAAAGCTGACTTGACTTTAGGGAAAAGAAAAAAGTCACAGGGGGCCAAATCAGGTGAGTAGGGTGGATGATCTAAGATGGGAATGTTGTGTTTTGCCAAAAACGTCTTCACTGACAACGCACTGTGAGCTGGGGCATTGTCTTGGTGAAGGATCCATGACTTTTTTCTCCACAAATCGTTCCGTTTTCTCCGTACTCGCTCACGTAGGGTAGCCAGGACGTTAATGTAGTAATGCTGATTCACTGTTTGTCCCTCTGGTACCCAATCAATGTGCTCAATCCCTTTGGTGTAAAAAAAAACAATCATCATTGCCTTGAATTTCGATTTTGACATTCGTGCTTTTTTTTGTCGTGGAGAACCAGGAGTTTTCCAATGCATCGATTGGCGTTTAGTTTCGGGATCGTAAGTAAAAAACCACGATTCATCGCAAGTAATAACATTTTGTAAGAAGGTGGGATCACTTTCAATGTTTTCCAGGATGTCAGAACAAATCATTCTTCGGCGTTCCTTCTGTTCAATTGTGAGACACTTTGGAACCATTTTTGAACACACTTTGTTCATGTTGAAACTTTCATGAAGAATCTGCCTAACACTTTCCTTGTCAACTCCTGTTAACTCAGACACTGCTCTGATTCTTAAACGGCGATCTTGTCGAACAAGTTTACCGATTTTTTCAATGTTTGCATCAGTTTTTGCTGACAATGGTCTGCCAGTGCGAGTGTCATCACTGGTGTCTTCGCGGCCATCTTTAAATCGTTTAAACCACTCAAACACTTGTGTTCGCGATAAACAATCATCGCCGTACACTTGTTGTAACATTACAAACGTTTCACTTGCAGATTTTCCTAGTTTGAAACAAAATTTGATGTTAACACGCTGTTCTTTCTGTACACTCAACATTTTCCGACGCACAGACAAAACGTCAACTACTTAAAACAGACGCCACGGGCAGACTGAGTGCAGGAGGCAGATGAAACTCGAGCAGTAGGCGGAGCGAGAGTCACGTGACAGGCCACGCGACTTTCAGCCTTATTGCATTCGTTTTATTGTTTCACCAGTACTAGTCCGGTTTTTTTCTAGCCACACCTCGTATATATAAATATAACGACTGATCGGTTATCAGTGAATACTGTTTTGTGTATAAGCTTTCTCGAAGATTGCTGTGCATTTATTTTAATATTTAATATATATTCAGAGAATTTCCAACAATTACGTTGACATATACACGCTGACGAGGCGATACCGAGTGTGTAACGACAGCACCAGAAAACTTCACATGCGGATGAAGTGCAATTATTAAGTAAATTACAAAAATGAATGATAAGCTAAATAACTCATTGTTAGCCTACAAAAACAAGTTGCCATGACCAAATGAGTACAGAAGCAGAGCACTTTGTCACAAGGATATAACAGTGAGTGATAAAAGTAACTTTCGCATCATACGGGGTGTATCAAAAAGGATTGCGCAAACTTACACAGCTGAAAGTACACGATAGTGGAAGCACAAATATCAAGTAAACATGGGCTCTAAAACACGTACCTTTAGAGCTATGAGATATTCTTGATTTTCAATATCGTGAAAGCTCTTTGGTATCCATATTTTGGGAAGTGGCAGTATGGACCAAAACAAGAAAAAAATCTTCAGTAAACATGTGCTCTAAAATGCATACCTTAAAAGTTATGAGCACTTGTTCAGTAGAAGAGGTGTGTTCCAAAGTACCGAAGATGAACAGGTACTCATAGCTGTTAAGGTATGCATTTTAGAGCACATGTTTACTGGATATTTTGTCTTGTTTTGGTGCATACTGCCACTTCCCAAAATATGGAAAGCAAAGAGCTTGCAGTAGAAGAGATTTGTTTCATAATATTAAAAATCAAGAATATCTCATAGCTCTTAAGGTATGCGTTTTAGAGTCCATGTTTACGTGACATTTGTGCTTCTGTTATCGAGCACTTTCAGCCATGTAAGTTTGCACCTACCTTTTTGATACACCCTGTATAATAATTTAAGTTCTTATCAGTTGTTCAACCCATCGACCGCTGGGCTCATAACATTGACGGTGCAACCTCTGAAACATCTCTGTTTATTGTAAAATGTGACAGATATCTGTGGACCTTGCGGTTTCTACTGTGGTTTCATACACCCGCGAATTCATGATACTCCATATGAAACAAATCCGTAGGAGTGAGATCCGACGAATGGGCTGGCCATGGAAAAAGGGCTTCTCTTTGTAACGTGTGCGACGGGCACACAGTACTCGTTAAAGCCTGTACTATGATAAGTGAGCGAGTTTCACCTTATGAGAAACGATTTTTGTATCGATATCGACCGCGTGTACCTGAATGGTTGCAAATCAGACTCACACCCACTCTGTAATAACAATATCCGTCAAGTAAGTTCAAAATGTAATTACACGTCAGTATGTACCAAAAGCAACACTGAAGATGCTACCAATTTAATAATAATACGGTCGCCAGCCTAATTAGGCATTAACTGAGTTTCTTCCCTGTACAAGTTGGTGTATATTCGTGCAAAACATCACGTAGTAACACTGCATAATATAGTAGAATTTTAGAACCAAAAAATCTATTGAACTGATAGTTTCACGTTCTGTACTGATATGGAAAAACCATGAATACATAACACTACACTACAATGTATACTACAAAACTTTATACTGTCTATTAATCTGATTAAAATCGGGCATAGGCTACCCTAGAAATATCACTTTCGTGCCACACACAAAATGTCAATTTTGATAAAGATAAAACACTGATAAATTTTGACTTTTATATTGACTTTAACTTTCACTGCTCAAACCAACGTGCAACACTTCAGAATTCAAATGAATAAAAAAGGGGGGGGGGACTCTGAAACTGTATAAAAAAAATAAAAAAAATTGATTACTGAAATTATTATGCGTTCAAGATTTCCAGTATATGAGTTACTACTCTTTCTTTTTCTTATTTACTATTCATTTAAATACCTTTATATCTGTCTCGAAATAATTAAACTTCATTACTGTATCAATATTAAAGTTATCTTTCAACTTCGTTAGACCTTCGTTATTCATTTACTGGTTCATTAACAAAACAGTTCTTTAAACACCATTCTAACATAACTAGGTCTGCAAGTAATTATTATTAACGCAAAATTTAATTTTTCATTTCAGGACACTCGGATTGCACAACATTTGGAAAGGACCCTGTCTAGGTTAGTTGTGAGGATAATTAATTGAGGGGAAAGATCTGGTAAAATTTAGGTTATTATTGAACAGTTCACTCTATGTTCCACACGAATACAGTACTAAAAGTTTCAACCTGCTTGTATCGATGCGGCGGTTGGCGAGCGGCGAGATGGCGAGGCATAGAGCACACATACAACCACAGCTATGGCTCCTGACGTATCGGCACTTTAATTCTTCTTAACGTCGCAATACTTTTCCATTTAGTGCCTATGGAATTTTGCCATGCTGTGTGGGATTTGGAACGGCATACCCGAGGCTCAGTGAAACTACGTCTTCCAGAAGAGCCTCCTCGCTCCAGAAGGTGTTGCTCAGACCAATGCCAAACTCCAACTATGAACTAACTACTGAGCCCGTTGTGCCGTGCAGTGCCCGTGCGCATTTTCCCGCGCTCGCCTGCCATCCACCTTTTACCGCTCCCTTACAGACAGGGTATTCACCCGAGGTTTTGCATTCTACATATCCTAACACATTGCCTACATATGAACCAGACGCACAGTTACAATTTTAAACATCTCACAACAGTCTCTACATTTGTTACATTTCAATTCTATTACAATATTGGTTGACATTTGACATAAACATTAACCTTCACATTGAAACTTGTTTACAGTTTTCTTAACACAATGGCTTGACACAAAAAAACAAATGAAATCAGAACATCAATTACTCAAGTTAAACGAAAAATCAGATGGAAAAAAAACATTTATATGTATAATAGTACAACGTCGTTGTTACACATGCCCCTGTTTACAGTAAATTTCACTAAGTGCAAATTTGATGGGAACACTAAACTTTATATTTATACAGGGGTTCTGAATCTTTGTGTGAATGTGCCATCATAAAATTTTATATCACAAAACTTTCTTTCACTCACATTATATAAGTCTATACTTTTTAACATATCGAGAAAATTTACCTATCATTTGCTTAAGTGCCTTTGGCACAGTCCAACCTCCTATCACAACATGATTTAAATAGCAAATTACTTATTATTAAATTTCTCAGAGAAATAAATACAAAATCTGAAACACAAACACTTAACTACAAAGCATATACAAATACCTATATACACTATAAAAGCTATTATTCAGATTTGGGCAGTCCATTTTACATCATTTTATCGCATCACCTGCACCACACTTACAATTCTCTTTTGACTACTTATCTGCCCTCTTTGGTGTTTGGCAGTCCCATCTTTTATTTGGCTTGCAGCATTTACCCTTTCTTTCCAGCCCTTTTCTCCATACACCTTTACATTTATAGTACATTTAGTAATCTGAAACTTACATAAGTACATTAGCACACTGACATTAGTATACATACATTTACAGATACTTGTTACATTTAGAATAAAATAGTTTCAGCATAAGATACAGGACATTTGCTGCTGATTGCTTTCTGATTGTACTTAGGTCAATAACTCCTAGGAACATACAGTTTCAGGTCCACAACGTTTCCTACACCTAAAGGTCTCTTGGATTTTGGGTGGATCAGGTAGTAAGCATTATCGTGTGGAATGTTCTGTATTATATACGGTCCATTATAAATATATTTAAATTTTGAAATTTCATGGTTCAGTTCAGTTCACTAGATTTTTCGTGGGTTTTTAAAAGAACATAATCACCTATTTTAAATTTTGAAACTTTCAGGTTTATATCATGTCTTTTAGACCTAGAATCAACTTTTTACTTTGCCCTTTTTCTGACTAATTCTTTCTTTTGACTCAACCCCAAGCTTGTACAAGGTGGAAACTCTAGTTTTTTCTCAATTAAACTTTTACTTCTGCTGCCTAACAAAATTTCTTCCGGTGGGAACCCAGTAGATTCATGATGTAAGATGTTCATCACATTCTCAAAGTCCGATATAAATCTGCCCCAGGCTCTAAATCATGCCCCTTCCTGTTTTTTTCCACAACACACCTTGGTCGACTGTGACATTGTCCCAAGATACGTTCCTCACCTATGAACCATTTATATCTGGTGGCTTTTTCGGTTTCTGGAGTTCAAAGTCTTTACTTATTTGAACTCTTTGCAAAATAGACACTGAGTCGTCAGGTCTCTCCTTTTTCCTGTGTTCAGTCTCAACATCTGGGTTTTGTTTTGAAACTTCGTCATTAGTAGGTACAATATCGCAATTAGCTGTATTCCCATTATTTTCACTAGTACCGAAATACTCGTCATCTGAACCATCGTCAGAATCCGACCATTCTGGATCGCTTTCAGGTTCTAACATAAAAGCTTTTCTGAGACAGGCACTAAGTTCTTCCTCTGCATTTTCGTCAGGCTTTAACTCAATATTCTCTTTAGGCAAAACGACCTCATTATCAGCTTTACTCACTTCCACTGTTACTTCATATTTAGTGTAATCCTTGTGGACTTCCGTTACTCATATGTAATTACCTACCCCTTCCCCACGGTGCCTTTCGGTAACAGCTTGTACTGTTGGCGGATTGTTAACAGGAGTTACTTCCTCGTCAGTGCTTAGGATTTCATCCTCCAATTCCTTCCTATCTTTAACAATTATCCTATTGGCAGCACGCGTACTTTGCGCGGCGCTATTTACTCTCTCCTCTTCAAATTCAGGCCACGTCACCTTATCGATGTCCCTACTATTTCCTTTCTCACTAATTAACCTCCTTGCCTCATATCCCTTCTTAAAATCCTCCCACTCACATTGCTTGAGGTCCTTGTACAGTTCGTCGATCTGCACACGCCAATCAGTTACTTCTGCTAATTCACTGTCTCCATTTACTTCATTGCTAACACTGCTAACCGCACCTCTCTGTGTGTCCACTGTTCCGTCCACTATTTCCTTCGCCACTGAATTACCACTCGTAATGTATTCGCCAGCTCTTACGGCAATGTTTGTACCTAATTCTGCCGCCTTGCTAGCGGCTTCTCTCTGAATAGCTGTTCTGCTAGGCTGGGCCGTTGCCCTCTGATGCTCCACTCGCCTGTTAACATGTAACGCTCTGCGCGGCGAAGATGAGTCATCTGCGCACGCACCTGACACTTGTTTCTCAACAACACGCTGCGTCGTTCCACGCCTGTCTCTAAACTGTCTCATAACTTTACTGTCAGTCCGGTAATGTTTCTTAAATCGGGTCGGTATGTTTTGCCTGCTTCCGATTGGCCCGCAACGTTCGCGGAAATCAGTTTCCCGCGTCGTTATTATTTTGCGCGGTGTATCCCTACCGCGACCTGGATAACTCCTTCTTCCTCTTCCTCTGCCTCTACCTCTCTGTATCATGTTGACGCGAAAACCATCGCCGTCATTCCTCTCGTCATTATTACGATTATTCCTGTTACTAAAATTCTGATAATTGGCACGACTTTCGCGCCAGTGGTCTTCGTCTTCGACCCTTTCGAGAAACGCTTGGAAGCTGCGATGATTGCTTCCCACATATCTCTTCGAATCTTCTGGAAGCTTTTTATATAGCTCCCATACGATTTCAGAATCGGATCTTCTCCCTCTTAAATGTGTCAACTTTCGGTACCAATATTCGCAGAAATCTTTCAAAGAATTCCTGCCCCTGTTATCATGAAGTTTGGTCATAATAAACTCGCGCCACAAACGATCCTGTTTTTGTTCGGACCAGTATTCTTCCGTAAACTTTTGTTTAAACTCTTCGAACGTCATTAGTTCGGTATTCAAGTTAATTCCCCAGCGCTTAGCGTCACCTGCTAAGGCGCTAATTACTACGTTTATCTTCTCCTGACCAGACAAGTGTTCAGGAAACATCCTCTCGCAATTTTTGATGAAATCCAACGGATGCCATCCGTTATGTTTTTTGGCGGGATCGAAGCGTTCCTGACCTTCCAACAGCTTTGTAAGTGGCGTGCCATTGCAGACAACACCAGGCCTATTTTTGATTTTACTCTCGAGATTGAAAATTTTGCCTTGATTTTTCGATGTATTTTGTTCACACTTTTGCACACACCCGATAACTTTTTCGCCTAAATTTCTTTCAGTATGTGAAACTGCCTTTTTCAACTGTGAGATTCCATGTTGGCATTCGTTTACGATCTCAGTTTTAAGACGGAAAACTTTTTCGTCTACTTTTGTTTCAACTAGAGGCCCCACTTTCTCATGGATGTTGAGAATTTGAACATCAAACCTATTGTTAATGTTATCAATTTCCCCCTGCATAGTATTCATATTTTTATTAATTGTGTCAATTTCAGACTTCATAGTATTTACTGCAGAACTTAAGTTACCCACTTTTTGTTCTACCTGTTCTATTTTTTACTAATTTTAATTCCTTGCTCTTCGACCTGTGCTTTAAGCTGACCAACTTGTTTTTTAAGCTGCTCGTCAACGTGTGTTTTAAGCTGCTCACTCTGTCCTACAATTTGTTTGGTTAATTGTTCAAATAAATCGTTCATGCTTAAAATTTTCACACTGTTTTGTTCTACGGAATCGGTGTATTCCGATCCTATTTCAAAATTTTCTTTCGGTTCTTTCTTTATCTGTGGTGAATCAAACATGTCAGTGGATTCGTTCACATATCCACTATCATCTACAAAGTCATCCTCCACTTCCTGTTTTATTCCTTGCTGTGTTCTAGGCAATCTCGACATTTCAATCTGTTCGTTAACATGTTCGTGGTATTGTATGTACGCCAACTGTCTACCACTAACACCATCTGTTATCTGGCCGCGTAAACTCCTGTCATTGCCAGCCGCATCTTTCATTACGCTCGGCACATCTACTGTGGCTACGTTCATGTCCATACTGAACGCAAATTACACCCCACTACCGTACTTGACGTTCACTGCTATTTACTTCACTGAATATTATTGCAATTCGTGCCACTGAACATCCACTGTTCGGTGTTCACGTTAATTTGTGACCGACAAAATCTGGATGTCCTGTCACCGGGAAGCCACTTGTAACGTGTGCGAGGGGCACACAGTACTCGTTAAAGCCTGTACTGTGGTAAGTGACCGGGATTCACCTTATGAGAAAGGATTTTAGTATCAATATCGACCGCGTGTACCTGAATGGTGGCAAATCAGACTCACACCCACTCTGTAATAACAATGATCCGTCAAGTAAGTTCAAATTGCAACTACACGTCAGGATGGACCAAAAGCAACACTGAAGATGCTACCAATTTAATAATAATACTGTCGCCAGCCTAATTAGGCATTAACTGAGTTTCTTCCCTGTACAAGTTGGTGTATATTCGTGCAAAACATCACGTAGTAACACTGCATAATATAGTAGAATTTTAGAACCAAAAAATCTATTGAACTGATAGTTTCACGTTCTGTACTGATATGGAAAAACCATGAATACATTACACTACACTACAATGTATACTACAAAACTTTATACTGTCTATTAATCTGATTAAAATCGGGCATAGGTTACCCTAGAAATATCACTTTCGTGCCACACACAAAATGTCAATTTTGATAAAGATAAAACACTGATAAATTTTGAGTTTTATATTGACTTTAACTTTCACTGCTCAAACCAACGTGCAACACTTCAGAATTCAAATGAATAAAAAGGGGGGGGGGGACTCTGAAACTGTATAAAAAAAATAAAAAAAATTGATTACTGAAATTATTATGCGTTCAAGATTTCCAGTATATGAGTTACTACTCTTTCTTTTTCTTATTTACTATTCATTTAAATACCTTTATATCTGTCTCGAAATAATTAAACTTCATTACTGTATCAATATTAAAGTTATCTTTCAACTTCGTTAGACCTTCGTTATTCATTTACTGGTTCATTAACAAAACAGTTCTTTAAACACCATTCTAACATAACTAGGTCTGCAAGTAATTATTATTAACGCAAAATTTAATTTTTCATTTCAGGACACTCGGATTGCATAACATTTGGAAAGGACCCTGTCTAGGTTAGTTGTGAGGATAATTAATTGAGGGGAAAGATCTGGTAAAATTTAGGTTATTATTGAACAGTTCACTCTATGTTCCACACGAATACAGTACTAAAAGTTTCAACCTGCTTGTATCGATGCGGCGGTTGGCGAGCGGCGAGATGGCGAGGCATAGAGCACACATACAACCACAGCTATGGCTCCTGACGTATCGGCACTTTAATTCTTCTTAACGTCGCAATACTTTTCCATTTAGTGCCTATGGAATTTTGCCATGCTGTGTGGGATTTGGAACGGCATACCCGAGGCTCAGTGAAACTACATCTTCCAGGAGTGCCTCCTCGCTCCAGAAGGTGTTGCTCAGACCAATGCCAAACTCCAACTATGAACTAACTGCTGAGCCCGTTGTGCCGTGCAGTGCCCGTGCGCATTTTCCCGCGCTCGCCTGCCATCCACCTTTTACTGCTCCCTTACAGACAGGGTATTCACCCGAGGTTTTGCATTCTGCATATCCTAACACATTGTCTACGTACAGACCAGAAGCACAGTTACAATTTTAAACATCTTACAAGTCTCTACATTTGTTACATTTCAGTTCTATTACAATATTCCTTGACATTTGACATAAACATTAACCTTCAAATTGAAACTTGTTTACAATTTTCTTAACACAATGGCATGAAACAAAAAACAAATGAAATCAGAACATCAATTACACAAGTTTAACGCAAAATCACATGGGAAAAAAAATTATTCATTTGTACAATAGTACAACGTCGTTGTTGTTACATCTTCCCTTCCAAAGATAAGCTATAAGGGTATTAGTTGCTCAGGTGCTCACTGATATTAATATGGTAATGCCACAATGCACCAACGTACTGACATCACACCCATCTTTTGGGAAACCTCACTATTATCCAGCATTCAACCAGCAACTCGTTCGGGAAATCCGATCACCTTAACCCTTTAGCATACCCGCTGCCCTTCGTTGGCGCTATATACTAGCAGATTCAATGGCTCTAAATGCTGTTTGCAAATATCCAGCAGCTCGACCCAGCCACTCATCATGATTTCTACAGGTCTGTCTGTTCTGCTTCGCACGACTTACCAAACTCGCAGGTGCTCTTCAGCGTCTGACATCTAATTAGTGCAGCCACGATCAGGACTAGAATCCCTCACATGCCTTTTAGAAAGGGCTTTCTGCTGCTCATGAGCAACGGCTAACATAGTTTAATGTGCCTTTGGGGCTGTTCTTTTATGTTCCTTAAATACACAACCATAATAATCCATGAGGAAAAAACTGACAAAAATCCCGCGCCGAGTTTTTAATTCAGTGTCGCGTCTCCCATTTACAGTCCAGGTAGCTTAAAAGTTCATCAAGAATCGCTTCACTGAACCCTGTTTTCTCCGACCGGAACCTGAAGTTCTGCACACTTCTCCGATCTATTAATAGTGAACTGTTCCTGCCACGCAATTGTCGGGACCATTTTTAACGTAATTTTCAGTATTTTAGTAATTATGTTCACAAGCAGGTGTTAAAATTTTCGAAAAATCTCTTCATTGCATGAGATTTTCGTTGCTGTTAGCCGCAATACCAAGTACTTGTACAATTTACAAACAATTTAGCACGGTTGTGAAATGGCCGACTAGGAGGTATTTTAATCAGATACATCCTTTGCAAGTAGTTTGTAACCGTAGGTAACATTAGATATATGGAGAGCACGAATATTATTTCACCCTTTACTTTTCCATTTGTGGGTAGTCCGCGAGATGAATGAAACCTCCGTTTGAGGTCAAAATTCCTTAATTTTTATCGGTGTTGTTTCGCGACCTGGACGTCCGACGAGGTGGCGTATTGCCTGAGACTTCTTGCGATGTACGCTCTTGGAATATTTACAGTAAATCTCTCCGTGGTGCACATAGCCCGTCATTAGCGCCTTCCGTGGGAGACTGATGGGCGCCGCGTTCTCACGATAACTAAAAGAGTGCGTGAAGAAACACTCCTCTCCTCGATTAATTAAACATGGCAAGGATAACAGACTGATGAACGAAATTCGAGAACTGATAGAACGAAAGTTTCTCACGCTATATCATTTGGGGGTGATTTCAGGGTTCTTACAATAGATTTGGATCTGGCATTTGCTTTTCCTACTGTTACTTTTATGTGAGGTCGCGTACTCCTAGAGGTGTTATAGCTTTCCTCCTATTTACGTGCTAAGCATTTTACGTTTTTATGTTTATGATCAATTGACAATCCCTCCATCGAGCGTCGGTCCTGTGCAGATCTTTCTGCTGTTCTCTAAAATTTTCTGGCGTTGCGACTTTCCACATATATTCTACAGCTACATACATACTCCTCACCGTATGTTGCGTGGCAGAGGTTGCCCTTTCCTGTTCCACACTGAAATAGAGTGAGGGAAAAACCACTGCCTATATGTCTCCGTACGAGCTCTAGTTTCTCGTATCTTATCTCCGTGGTCCTTATGCGAAACGTTCCTTGGCAGCAGTAGGATCGTTCTGCAGTCAGCCTCAAATACCTCTTCCATAAATTTTCTCACAAGCGTTCCTCGGAAAGAACGTCGCTTTCCCTCCAGGGATTCCCATTTGCGTTCCTGAAGTTTCTCCGTAACACATGCGTGTTTTTTGAACCCACCGACAACAAATTTAGCAGCCCGCCTATGAATTTCTTCGATGTCTTCCTTTAATCCGACTGGGAACGATTCCCAAACGCTCGAGCAGTACTCATGAATAGGTCGCACTAGTGTTCTACATGAGGTCTCCTTTACAGATAAACCACACAGTCCTAAAATTCTCCCAATAACTCGAAGTCGACTATTCACCTGCCCTACGATAATCCTTACATGCTCTTTACATTTCATATCGCTTTGCGGCGTTACACGTAGATATTTAATCGACGTGTCTATGTCATGCAGGATACTACTACTGCTATATTCTAATATTACAGGTTTGTTTCTCCTACTCATCTGCATTAAATTATATGTTTCTACATTTAGAGCTAGCAGCCATTCATAGCACCAACTAGAAATTTTATGTAATTCATCTTGAATCCTCCTACAGTCACTCAACGATAACACCTTCCCATACACCACAGCATCATCAGCCGCGCGGAGTGGCCGCGTGGTTTGAGGCGTCATGTCACGGATTACGCGACCCCTCCCGCCGGAGATTCGAGTCCTCCCTCGGGCGTGGGTGTGTGTGTCTGTTGTTCTTTGCATAAGTTAGTTTAAGTAGTGTGTACGTCTAGGAACCGATGACCTCAGCAGTATGATCCCTTGGGAACTCGCACACATTTGAACAGCATCATCAGCAAACAGTCGAACCATGCTGTTCACCCTGTCCGCCAGGTCATTTATGTATACAGAAAATGATAGTGCTCCTATCACATTTCCCTAATGCGTTCCTGACGATACGGTTGTGTCTGCCAAACACTCGCCATCGAGGCGAACTTATTGGGTTCTGCTGCTTTCGCTGAAAATCTCATTAGTCCTGGACGCAGCTGCACATTTCGTCAGTTACAGTTTGTCAGGCATTAATTTGTTTTTTACCCAGACTCAGGAGTTTACCATCAGCAGGTTGCTACTAAGTCTGTATAAAAGATAATTTGCTTCACCGAACCTCTTCCCCTTAATGTAAAACACAGGCAAGTGACTAGCTCTTCTCGCCCATTAGGCCCACAATATAAAACTAAATATTTCAGTTTACTGCCTCGTAACGCAGAGAGTCGAGAAACAACGCACCGTTTATTAGCTGTATCCTGATCCATGAAACGCTTGCACACAGCTGGGAGTTGTGCAACTTTGCTACTAGAATAAAATCCCTGTGTTCGTTTCTCATTGTAGCTCATGCTATCGAGGCTTTCGCGTCCTGACGTTAAATGTTGAAGCCGTCGCAATAACTCAGAGGCGTTCCACAATACGAGCAGAAGTTTTTACAGGCCTTCATCAAGCTTTGTTTTTTTCCTCACACTGGAAAACCCACAGCATTGTTCCATTTATGTTTTTAACGCTTTGTTTCATCGTACGTTTTTATTGTCAGTTCTTGGAGCCGTGGCTGTTCTATGCCGTTTCTGGGAAATTACAAGGATTACTGAACTGAAAACTTCCAAAAAGTGCCAGTGAGACTTGTTAGACTGTCTGGCCATAAAACACATGAAATGAGACGAAAGAAACAGCTACCATTCCGGTGTGACTGTAACACAAATTACGTCTCTCTCTCTCTCTCTCTCTCTCTCTCTCTCTCACACACACACACACACACACACACACACAGAACACTCTGGTGCTTCTTCTTTCATTCATTATTGTAGAATGTCTTTTTAACTTTCAGTGTTATATTTTGTTTTTTTTTCTTCATATTATTGACTGATCGAAATGAGCCAAATATTGCAATTATTAATTACTCTTTCTTTTATAATTAAGTTAATAATGAGATCATTAGGTATTAGCTACTTAAACTTCAACTAACTCACTATTGTGTCGAAAAGATGTCATTAACATAGTTGACGTAGATATGCACTGACAAGCACGTATGTTTTCATACATGCTTTCATGATGTATAAATTACACAGAAAATCCTTAAATAATAATAAATTTATTGCAGCCAAGTAGCCATACAAGTTCAAAGTACAATGATAATAATGTACGAAATTAAAATAATTTACATATAGTGATTTGC
Organism: Schistocerca nitens; assembly: GCF_023898315.1. Classification (NCBI taxonomy): domain Eukaryota; kingdom Metazoa; phylum Arthropoda; class Insecta; order Orthoptera; family Acrididae; genus Schistocerca; species Schistocerca nitens. The sequence goes on from NC_064616.1 coordinate 924,873,292, forward strand.
ATAGTCACTTATTGAGTGTGTCCTTTTGGTACAGAGTCCTACATGGTAACGTTTGCGTATTTGGTGACACCGTTTACATTACATTGCGTTTCGCTCATGATGTGACATGATGTTGTAAATAAGGTGGTGGAAACCATGGACTGCCATTCTGGTGATCACATGTTTCATTTCGAAGGTTTCTTTTGTCCATGTTTGGTCAATCATGGCACCTGCGCTGTAAAATTCTGGAGGTATGTCTTCCCTTTTTTCCTTCAGTGCTTTCAGTAGACTTCCCAAAGCACTGGGTAGCATCAGGTTTGTCCGTAGGTCTTCAGTAAGGAAGGGCTTCCTCGCCAGCAAGAATACAAATCTGGATCGAGTTATTTTCGACACTCCTATTGCTTTCTTTATGTGGGTCGCCTTCACTCTTTCTAGTGTCGTTAGGTTAAAGATGTGGTCCGATAATCTCTATGTCGTACGTCGGTATTGGGAAGATTTTGGCTCTGAATAGCGCAAATGCTGTCTCTAGGCTGAGGGATCTACTGTATTCTATTCCATGGATTGCCGTTATTGCTTGCATTGCCTTCTCTGTAACACGTTTTGTGAAACATTTTGCCGTTGTTTGTATTGTGACCCCCAAGTACTTGAAGTCTGGTATGATTTTCAGTTTTCTCTCCCGTACGAAGATCTCAGCTTATTCAAGTGCTCTTTCTCCATTTCAGAGTACCATCATTTCTGTTTTTTTTTTTTCCACATTTATTTCGAAGCCGTGTTCGACACAGCAATCTTCCATGTCGTTTATTGCTCCTTCTAACTTTGCAATGTCTTTTGCGCCTATCACAATATCGCCTGCATTTACATATGAGATTGCAGCCTCCCATTGGGGTATTCTTACAGTTTCTTCCGTTGCAAGAATAAATAACAGAAGACTCAATGGGTCTCCCTGAAGTATTCCATTTGACTGAAATATCGGCTCCGATAGAGGGAGGTTGTCCGAGATCCTTATTTCGTTGCATCGCAGTACTGCGCTTATTACTCGTGTCCATATATTGTTCTCACTTAGGGTTTCCTCTAGTTTCTGGTCACTAATTTACTCCTTATAGAGTCAAAGACTTTTGTGAAGTGTATAAATAATACATTAAACTTCTCTCTGTGTTCAAGCGCTTCCATACGCTCTTTAGCAGGAGTTCCATCGCAGTCAGAGTTGATCTTCCTTTTCTGAATTGCATTTGGCTTTTGAGAAGTTGTTCGTCGATTATTTGCCTTGTTCTTTCTGTTATTATCTTTGTGAACACTTTGAAATATATGTTTTCTAGGGTTATGCCACTGTATTTGATAGGGTCTTTGGAGGGTCTCCTTTCCCTTTATATAGTACTTTTACTATTGACTGTCTCCACCGTTCTGAAATGGAGGCTTTTTCTGTGCACTTACTGTAGAGTTTTATCCACATCGGCGTTAGTATTTGGGCAGTATCTTCTAAATATTTGCTATAAAGTCTGTCAGGACCTGCTGTTATAGCATTTTTGGCCGTTTCTGTGGCCAATGAGACTCATTCCATAGTTGTTTGTGGCATTGCCCCTCTGATCTCTCTCTTAGTCTTCCTTGTTCAGTATGTTGTCGAAGTGCGTCTCCCATATTTTTATATGATGTAAAATGTTTCAGCTCGTTTTCTTGGGCTTAGCGCAATATATTGGTCTTTTGAGGCTTTCTCCACTAGTTTCTTTCCTTCTCTTGTCCAGAATGTTCTGTTCTTTTCTTTTAGTGTTTTGTTATAGATATTTCGTTTTTCGGCGTAAGTCCTGAGAAGTATAGGATTCTTAGTAGTTCTCCTATCGCTTCTGTTGCTGCCTCTAATTGCGAAGTGTCTATTAGCATTTCAGTTTGTTTTATGTCGTCTGATTTTGCTTCCGCGTTTCCGCTGTCTGTTGTTCTCGAACGTGTTTCTTCCTCTTTTTCTTACGCTTTTCGCCATGCTCCTTGGATATTTATTTCAAGAGGAAAATGTTTCCGAAGTGGTGTGTAGTGTGTAGTCCAGAGAGGTGATATATTGCCCCTTATGAATGCAATGTCTATTGTGCCTTTGCCGTGATGGGAAATATATGTAGCTATGTTGGGATTGTTTAGTAGAATTAAGCCCTCTTCCTGCAACTTTTCAACTACTATTATTTCTGCTTTATAGTTTTGTGCATCCATTCCGCAGTTTAAGTCTCTGGCAATAATTGATGGTTTATTATGTGTACCCTGAGTGATCAGCTCAAATGGCTCAAATGGCTCTGAGCACTATGGGACTCAACTGCTTTGGTCATCAGTCCCCTGGAACTTAGAACTACTTAAACCTAACTAACCTAAGGACATCACACACATCCATGCCCGAGGCAGGATTCGAACCTGCGACCGTAGCAAGTGATCAGCTGGCCAATCTCATTTATTATATCAGTGGCTGTTTTGTCCGGTTGGAAATATACAGATATTACTCTAATGTGTTTCGTTTCTGTCAGGAGTGTATGTTCCTGTTTGATAGTTGCAGTTATTGGTGTTAATTCCGGTTTTATGAGGACAGTTATTTCTCCGCTGGGTCTTCCTCTGTCGCCTTGTTTTGCATGGCAATGAGTGCAGTAAAATTCTGAGTGTTGCCAGTTTTCGGTTAAAATGTTTCTGTTAGGAATGCTGTGTCATATCCCTGTAGAAAATCTCTTGGGGCTATGTTCATTGCACTTTTTAGACCTTCTATATTCAACTGGAGGATCTTTAAGGTTCCTACTGCTTCTACTTCTTTGCATTTTTTGTTTTGTTTTGCGGCGTTCTTATGGAAAAGACACTCCTCAGTTTTCTTGAAAAAAAAATACCAGGGGAAACGAAAGCGTCTGATAGTAGTCTGCTGGCCAGAATTCAACTGTATTCGCCAACTCTAACTTGTGAAATGGATGCCTACTTTAAAGGATTTCGTATTATTGTTGCTTACTAGTTCTTCACGTTTCACGTTTTCTTTGATTCCTTTGTTATAGAGGGATTGTTTTATGGAATCAGGTGTTGTCTCAGATTTGAGACATACTACATAGAGCCATGTCCTGTTATCTGCAGCTTGTAGATATGCATCTCGTGGTCCAACATCAGCCAGTGTCTCATTTTGGTTAGCTGGTCTCTTCTATGGGTAACTTCAGTCCAGTGTTCTTCGTTTACATTCGTTTCCGTTTCTTGATATTGTGTCATGTCTCGTGTTGTATGTGTTTCGTCTTCTTTCGTTTGAAATGCATTTTCGGTTTCCGTCTTCGTGGTGTTACGTCTTCGCTGAGGTTTTGGCTTGAACTCGCAATTTCTTCCTTCACCAAAATCTTTATACTGTTTGTGAAACCCTCCATCCTGAGGCTTATCTTTTACGTAACTTTTCCTGTGATTTTTGCCTCTAATATTGTGTCGTGGTCAAGGGACTGGTTGTTGTAGTTACAAGTAGTTCCGCTAGATGTCAGTATGTGATAATTGCCGCTCTCCGTTTCTTGCATCTGGTTAACAGATGGCGCCACTTGTCCCACAACGCTGCGGCCCTCTCCCTCTCCCTGGGGTTTGTTAATCTCTCTTTCCGAGACCGCATTGGCTTCATTTTTAGCGTTTTTCGTGCTCACGTCCAATTTTATTGCACTGAAACATTGTCTCAGGATACTCACCGCCTTTAAGATGTCATCTTTCTCCTGTTTCTTGAGGTACCCTCTGATTTCCACTACATTTCCCAAACTTTGCAGAGCACATTTGACACATTTGTCTACTACGTCCGCCATATTATCTGTATACTTTCTTAAATAAGAACATATACCCACAGAAATTAAATATTCTCAAAGGAATGGCCTCAGAGGGTTAATAGACGACACAAACGCACGCATTTGACTAAAAAGCAAGCTACACAAAAGGCACATATCACGTTCTCGAAGAAACGCACAGACAAACTTGAAACAGAGTCTGACAAGTCTTCACATAGTAAACACCAATTTTCAGAAACGCAATCAATTTTAAAAACGACACATACTTTAGACGGTAAAATTGTCCACAGTGTGGGCAAAATACGAAAACGTCTAATAACATGCCAGAGAGACAAATGGCACCCCAGACTATCACTCCCAGTCAGGCTGGTATCCCACTGCCGTCCTGGGCATCTCTAGACACGTCTTGGGTGGTCATCGGGGCTCAGTTCAAAGCGAGATTCAATAGTAAACACAATTCTGCTTCAGCCAATAAGGCCGAATACGTGTATGGAGACGCGCCGGACAGCGGAGAGATACGACCCGACTACCAGGAGTGATGGTCTGGAGTACCACTGCCTTTCATAGCAAGACCCCTTTGGTTGTCATCAGCAGTACCATTGAAGCACAGCAGTACGTCGACAGTATTCTACGCCCAGTTTTTTTGCCCTTTATGACAAGCCATACTGGGCTTATGTTTCAGCAAGATAATGCCCACTCGCACTCTGGGAGAGTTTTTACTATTTGTCTTCGTGCTTGCCAAACCCAGCCTTGGCCAGCAAGATCGCCGATTCTCTTCCCTATTCAAAACGTTTGGAGCTGTAGGTGCAGGGCCTTCCAACCAGCTTGGCATTTTGACATATGACGCGCCTATTGAACAGTATTTGGCACGATACTCCTCAGGAGGACATCCAGCAACTCTATAAATCAATGCTAAGCCGAATAACTGCCAGTATAAGGGTAACAGGTGGGCCAACACGTTATAGATTTGCTCAATTTGTGAAAGTTTTTCTCTGGAATAAATCATCAAATTTTACTGAAATTGTTGTTATGTACATCACACCTACACGATTTCCTTCTCATTCGGATAATTCCTTCGTGGTGCGTCTCTTTTTTTTTCTTAGAGTATATTACACACACACACACACACACACACACACACACACACACACACACATATACATACATACTTCTAAAGGAATTGAATGACCCTCAAATGAGAAGAAAGATGTATTGCAAATACGACAATAACAAATAAACGCTGACCTTGTCCATATAAAAGATGGTATATAATTTTTTTAACATTTTCTGTTTGAAATTTTATCTGTAGAATGTCCTCACCACAGAGGTGGTGTGCAGTGCATGTACATCTGCAGATCAAAGCAGCAAAACAAATACCAGCTGTAACCGAGTATCACAGACAAACTTTTTCGCACTCGATGTATACAGGGAGGTCCATTGACCGTGACCGGGCCAAATATCTCTCGAAATAAGCGTCAAACAAAAAAACTACAAAGAACGAAACTTGTCTTGCTTGAAAGGGGAAACCAGATGGCGCTATGGTTGGACAGCTAGATGGCGCTGCCATAGGTCAAATGGTTATCAACTGCGTTTTTTAAAATAGGAACCTCCATTTTTATTACATATTCGTGTAGTACGTAAAGAAATATAAATGTTTTAGTTGGACCACTTTTTCGCTTTGTGATAGATGGCGCTGTAATAGTCACAAACATATGGCGCACAATTTTATACGAACAGTTGGTAACAGGTAGGTTTTTTTAAAATTAAAATACAGTACGTAGGTACGTTTGAACATTTTATTTCGGTTGTTCCAATGTAATACATGTACCTTTGTGATCTTATCATTTCTGAGAACGCATGCTGTTATAGCGTGATTACCTGTAAATACCACATTAACGCAATAAATGCTCAAGATGATGTCCGTCAACCTCAATGCATTTGGCAATACGTGTAACTACATTCCTCTCAACAGCGAGGAGTTCGCCTTCCGTAATGTTCGCACATGCAATGACAATGCGTTGACGCATGTTGTCAGGGGTTGTCGGTGGATCACGATAGCAAATATCCTTCAACTATCCCCACATAAAAAAATCCGGGGACGTCAGTTCAGGTGAACGAGCTTCGACGACCAATCCATTTGTCATGAAATATACTATTCAATACCGCTTCAACCGCACGCGAGCTATGTGCCGGACACGGACATCCATCATGTTGGAAGTACATCGCCATTCTGTCATGCAGTGAAACATCTTGTAGTAACATCGGTAGAACATTACGTAGGAAATCAGCATACATTGCAAGATAAAATGGGGGCCAATTATCCTTCCTCCCATAATGCCGCACCATACATTAACCCACCAAGGTCGCTGATGTTCCACTTATCGCAGCCATCGTGGATTTTCCGCTGCCCAATAGCGCATATTATGCCGGTTTACGTTACCGCTGTTCGTGAATGACGCTTCGTCGCTAAATAGAACGCGTGAAAAAAACTGTCATCGTCCCGTAATTTCTCTTGTGCCCACTGGCACAACTGTGCATGACGTTCAAAGTCGTCGCCATGCAATTCCTGGTGCATAGAAATATGGTACTGGTGCAATCAATGTTGATGTACTATTCACAGCACCGACGATTTTGAGATTCCCAATTCTGGCGCAATTTGTCTGCTGCTGATGTGCGGATTAGCCGCGACAGCAACTGAAACACCTACTTGAGCATCATCATTTGTTGCAGGTCGTGGTTGACTTCTCACATGTGGCTGAACACTTCCTGTTTCCTTAAATAACGTAACTATCCGGCGAACGGTCTGGACACTTGGATGATGTCGTCCAGGATACCGGACAGCATACATAGCACACGCCCGTTGGGCATTTTGATCACAATAGCCATACATCAACACGATATCGACCTTTTCCGCAATTGGTAAACGGTCCATTTTAACACGGGTAATGTATCACGAAGCAAATACCGTCCGCACTGTCGGAATCTTTCGTGATACCACGTACTTATACGTTTGTGACTATTACAGCGCCATCTATCACAAAGCGAAGAAAGTGGTCCAACTAAAACATTCATATTTATTTACGTACTACACGAATATGCAATAAAAATGGGGGTTCCTATTTAAAAAAAACGCCGTTGATATCCGTTTGACCTATGATCTAGCGGGCCAACCACAGCGCCATCTGGTTTCCCCCTTCAAGCAAGACGAGTTCCGTTCTTTGCAGTTTTTTCGTTTGATCCTTATTTCGTGAGATATTTGGCCCGGTCACTATCAATGGATCACCCTGTATACTACTCACTAACGTTTTATTCATTTTGCGTCAACGTCAGAAAACTGTACTGTTGCAGACGTGAGTCCGGTACTGTGAAGTTCAATGTATTCTACTGAGTGTAACAGGACAGAAATAACTGCTAACACTGGCTTTGTAGTAGTAGAGATACAGGTTTAAACCACGTTTCTCATATATATGAATGTTGATTAAACTGTAATTTTGACACGATAAATAACAATGACTTAGAAACGCTTCCACACGAGGTACACCATCTGAGAAAAAGTATGCGAACACCCGTTAGTGAACGTTTATATGTGGTGTATCCAACCTTCGCCTTTATGATCGCTTGAACTCTGCTGCAGCCATTTTCAGTGAGGTGTCTGTCTATAGAGGAATGGCAATCCGTTCTTCGGCAAGAGCCGAAACCAGAGAAGATAGTGATGTTGCACGCGGGGGTCTGGAGCGTCGACTTCCTGACTCATGCCAAAGCGGTTCCATTGGATTCACGTCGAGCCTTTAGAGATTCAGGAATGTTATTGTCCACAAACCATTGCCTCCCAGGCTCTTTTATGAAAGAGTGGATTATCATGCTGATACAATGAGTCATTGTCTCCGAACAGTTCATCTATTGCACGTACACGTTGCTGTAAAATGTGCTCATATCCTTCCGTATTTAACGTTTTTTACGCCCAATAAGGGGACCACGCCCTAACCACGAAAAACATGCCATACCGTAACACTGTCTCCTCCGTATTTCACTGTTGGCACTACGCATGATGGCAGGTAACGTTCTCCACGCTTTCGCCAAACCAAAATCCTTCCACCAGATTGCCACAGGGTATAGGGTGATTCATCACTCGTTTCCAGCCACCAGCTTTGCACGAACGTCGGTCTCCACACTATCTCAAGCGTCACTGCAGAAATGTGTGGCTTATGACGAGCTGTTCGAGCATTATATCCCTTTCTTTTTAATTCACTACGTAAAGTCATTGAGCTACCTGAACTGGTGGCAGCACTAAGCTACAAACAGTAGATGTGTGACCACTTACGCTGAAGTTCGTCACCATTGGCTGGAAAGTGCCTATACGTTCTTTCTGTTAGTTTATGTTTTGACTCCATGTATGGTAGCACTTTCGAATTCATGAGATATTCCTTCCGCTGATTTCATGAGATTTTTTACAAACACCCTCCACAGTGTTCGAGGATCCCTGTGCATGTCAGTACATAACGGCTGCCTGGTCTTGATTTAGCTGTGGTTTTTCCTTGGCGTTTTCACTTCAAAACGGTCGACTTCGGTAGCCTTAGAAGGACTGAAATGTCACTAGTGGATTTGTTACCTGACATCAAATTACTAGTCCATGTTCGAAGCCACTGATCTCTGCTGACCAACCCAATCTCCTGCTGCTGCTTCTCCGCTGACAATACAGAACTCTCCGTTTCCTTTTATAGTGACGGGTCCTCCTCTCGTGCCATATAGTGGTTAAGTCTCTATGTCCATCTTTACATAGATGGTTACAAGACGTTGGCTGTCCAATATAAAACGCCGAATCAAAATACCTTCAGCCATCTAAATTTCCAGTTGTTATTTTATTTGGGCAACCAGTTTCAGCGCTACATTACGCCATTTAGAGGCCAATTCTGCATCGCTTAGGGGTGTCCGGATACTTTCGATTCTAAAAGCGAAACGTGATACAAACATAGGCTCTGTTCAGTTTGAAAATTGCGGATGAAAGTTTAACGTTTCGTGGACGACGAGATCATTTCAGACTGCAAGCTCCCGGTTATCCACACAGCATCTGTCTACACGAGATCGTGCACTGTACTTGTCGGTGCCATTTTTTATACCGTTACAGGGAAACTGAATCTAAAATAATAAAACACAACGAGTAAAAATTGGTTAATTTACTATTCCTTGCTCCGTTTCCATTTCTGACTGTTTCAAATAACTATACCGGTAAGCCGTTACGAGTAGAGCACATATTTATACGATACCCTGTATTCAATAAAACCACTCAATAATCACAATCACGCCGGTCACCACAATGGAATCCGATACACCTCATGTTGGTCTTTCCCCTCTGACCTCTCGACAGAACTGTCTCATTGTCTCACAAACTGAATGGCCGTTATAATTCATCATTTTGTGCTGACATCGGCCTAATACTCATTGTTTCGCCATCCATCATATGTAGTCCCATCAGTCACAGGAATAAACAGCTCTGACGTATTTCGCTCATTTACAAGGCGCCCGTCATTCCTGCGCTTGGGGTCACAGTGCCATCTGAAGCGTAGCTCGCACGTAAGCCGTGTGGCTTTCCGCATGAGAGGGAGAGGAGGGGGAGGGTATTTCTGAGTATCGATGACGTTCCATCTAATGCAGGGGTGTCCAACCCGCGGACCGCGGGCAGCATGCGGCACAAAGCAAATATCAATGTGGCCCAAGAAGTAAGCGTCTATCATCACACGACTGATAAAAAAATCCGTAAGTTTCCGATTATGTGAAGTTATGATAAAATGAATATTTTCAGACCGAAGCTCGCACTACACCTCCGCCTTACCTCCTGCCGTGCCAATGCCCCCCCCCCCCAACTCTCTCTCTCGCTCTCTCCCTCTCTCCCCCTCCTCTTTCCCTTTTTTTTTGTCATCGTGTTAGTGTTAAGTGTATTACGTGCGGCCGAAAAATAGTCGGTCTCTTCCAGTTTCCAGTGCGGCTCAGATAAGGTAAAAGGGTTGGGCACCCGTCAACTGATGCCTCGCAACTCACATCTCCACTAGCTTAAAATAAGCATTGTGATGGTCAACGGACAAAAAATGTGTATGTCGTACAGCGTTGTTGACTGGATGTTTGCTATGGGTTCAACCACTGCAATCGCAAAGGTTTGCATTATTCGCATCTCCACGTCTGATCGAGGCCCTTTTCTTTGCGATGTGCAAATGTTGTGTGTAAAGTTTAATAGTTTGTTGTACGTGCCTGATTAATGCATGTGAAGTGGAGTCACGTAAAAGCAAGGTATGAATAAGGATTAGTTTAATGTCCTGTCGACGACGAAGTCGTTAGTCAGGGAACAAGCTCGAAAGAGGTCGAGATCTTGAAGGAAGTCGACTGTGTACTTTCTAAAATATCTGCTACACCAACTGAAATCAATTTCGTCCGACGGAGATTTGAACCGCGTCCTTCCCTATTCTAGTCCATCTTGCACCACCTTGCTCGGTGACATTGCCGCGCTTTTTTATGGAAATGAGGGAGAGACGGGAGGCAAGGAAACCCCGTGCCGCCTGATAGCCTACACGCATGGAATGCCAGCGTCATCCAGTGGACGAATCAACTTCAACAGCGGCACATTTTCTGTCCCGCTAGACAATGTGAATTACACTAGAACATTACCGCATGTTCACGTGATCAGGAACTTGACGCCAACACCTCTAGCCGCTTTACCGGCCAAACATGGAATGATGGGTGGCGAAGCAAATACTCTTAGGACGATGTCAGCACGAAGTGATGAACAGCAGCTGGCTCCAAGCTGCGTCAGTGTTCTGGGGTAACGAGCGGCCAACTTGTCTTTTACGAGATAGGCATTACTTCGGTTACTACGAACAATGAAAAACCTCGTCCTGAATGAATGACTTTATTTCACCTCGCAGTCACTTCTTAGCTAAGAAAGTTAGTTGACAAAGGGTTGTCTTTTAGGATTCAAAATAATGAAGTTCCTACGAGTCGACCTCTAAAAGTAAGTTACACAATATTACGACAAGTTAAGTAACTTTGATTGAATGGTGCACTGTGCTTCACACTGACACAGATGCATCCACAACATGAGCACCGATGTCTACAGCGCTGTGGAACTCATGGAGGAACAGAGCGAGCTGAGTTTCGCAAGATCTCTGATTTCTATAGAGGAGATATTTGTTCTTCAAAAACGTCATAACACATGAGCATAAAGCATGTTGCATAATTCTACAAAACACTGGTGTCCACGATATAGACCTATAATTATGTGGGTCTGTCGAACTACACTTCTTGAAAACGGAAATGGCCTGTGCTTTTCTTCAGTCGCTAGGTACTCTTCGTTGCTCCAGCGACCTACAATAAGCTACTACTAGAAGGGCAGCAACATCTTTTGCATAATCTCTATAGAACCTGACAGGTATCTCATCTGGTCCTGATGCCTTTCCGTCCGCAGCAAGTGGTCGTGCGGTAGCGTTCTCGCTTCCCACTATCGGGTTCCTGGGTTCGATTCCCGGCGGGCTCAGAGTTTCTCTGCCACGTGATGACTGGGAGTTGTGTGATGTCCTTAGGTTAGTTAGGTTTAAGTAGTTCTAAGTTCTAGGGGACTGATAACCATAGATGTTAAGTCCCATAGTGCTCAGAGCCATTTGAACCATTTTTTTTATGCCTTTCCAGTACAAAGCGATTGAGATTGTTTCTCTGTTCCGCGGTTATCTCAGTATCTCTCATTTCGACCTTCCTACGATGACTGAAAGGAGAACCCCTGTTACGATCTCCCGCGACGAAACAATTTCGGAAGACCGAATCCAGTGTTTCGGCCATCTACATCCATACTCCGCAAGCCACCTGACTGTGTGTGACGGAGGGTACCTTGAGTACCTCTATCGGTTCTCCCTTCTATTCCAGTCTCGTATTGTTCGTGGAAAGAAGGATTGTCGGTATGCCTCTGTGTGGGATCTAATCTCTCTGATTTTATCCTCCTGGTCTCTTCGCGAGATATACGTGGGAGGGAGCAATATACTGCTTGACTCCTCAGTGAAGGTATGTTCTCGAAACTTCAACAAAAGCCCGTACCGAGCTACTGAGCGTCTCTCCTGCAGAGTCTTCCTCTGGAGTTTATCTATCATCTCCGTAACGCTTTCGCGATTACTAAATGATCCTGTAACGAAGCGCGCTGCTCTCCGTTAGATCTTCTCTATCTCTTCTATCAACCCTATCTGGTACGGATCCCACACTGCTGAGCAGTATTCAAGCAGTGGGTGAACAATCGTACTGTAACCTACTTCCTTTGTTTTCGGATTGCATTTCCTTAGGATTCTTCCAATGAATCTGTCTGGCATCTGCTTAACCAACGATCAACTTTATATGATCATTCCATTTTAAATCAGTCCTAATGCGTACTCCCAGATAATTTATGGAATTAACTGCTTCCAGTTGCTGACCTGCTATTTTGTAGCTAAATGATAAGGAATCTTTCTTCCTTTCTATGTATTCGCAGCACATTACACTTATCTACATTGAGATACAATTGCCATTCCCTGCACCATGCGTGAACTCGCTGCAGATCCTCCTACATTTCAGTACAATTTTCCATTGTTACAACCTCTCGATATACCACAGTAGCATGCGCAAAGAGCCTCAGTGAACTTCCGATGTCATCCACAAGGTCGTTTATGTATATTGTGAATAGCAACGGTCGTACGACACTCCCCTGCGGCACACCTGAAATCACTCTTACTTCGGAAGACTTCTCTCCATTGAGAATGAAATGCTGCGCTCTGTTATCTAGGAACTCTTCAATCCAATCACACAATTGGTCTGATAGTCCATATGCTCTTACTTTGTTCATTAAACGACTGTGGGGAACTGTCATTTTCCGTTTCGATGCAATTATGGTCACTAAGTGACTGAACAGATGATTTCAAACAACTTACTGTAGGGTTTTTACTCCAACGACTGCAACAGCATCTCGTAAACTGCAAAGAGGATCGTGGCGTACTGCAGCTGAAACAAACTCTTCCATATCTTCACTTCTTGCTGGTCTTCGTGTATTACCGCCGCGCCTTCTCACACTTCTTGTTTCTCGAAGTCACCGTTCAGCACGGAAGAAGGTAATGGCGCATGGGAGTTCTTCGACCAGGATATGGCACGGCACAAGTCACGGTTGCTTCATTGGAATCGTCTCGGTATTCGCCGAGCACTGGCAACATGTCAAGGTACTCGTCGGAGGTGTATGCTATGCCTGTTACACGTCAATATAAACGAACATTACACCAACAGAATAGAGAACTTTACCTGTATCTTAACTAACGATGAAATAAATGTCGTATGTGTTTCAAAATTTTTATGTTTAGTCGTGACTATCCTAAACGTTCAGCTTGAAAATTTTAATGTTTACAGCGTGGAAAGCTTATCAATTTTTGGATAAAAGATAGACCAGCTAACACACAGAGTGGCCAATATAAATCTGTCCTGGAAAGCATTTATAATAACACTGACGCGGCGTTGGCCTTTGTTACTGAACATTACAGAAGATGCTCAAAATGGCCACCGTTGACGTCGATGGAGCGCTGTACTCTGTTCGTCAAAATGCGCAGCAGCTCTTTCTAGGGATGAGCAGAAATAGCGTTTTCACTGGTCTGCTGTAGCTGATTTGCCGCACAGATGAAAGTCAAAGGGTGAGAGATCAAGTGATCGAAATGGTCAGGAGATTGCACTGCCTCTGCTGATTGTCCCTTCTTCACAGAACTCCTGGTGCACTCATGACAAGTTTACAAGGCGGTGTTTGCTGTTGCTCCGCCTGGCTGAATGTATCCATATAGTCGTTCATGTTCTGTGAGTTGATCCACATGTCGATTAGACACTTTCTTTTCTATAAGTACCCGTTAGTATTAATAATTTGCTAAAAGACGCGTGTCGCCATGGGAACACCACACATTGCGCACCAAACACCAGTCTTGACATTATGCTGACGCTCTTCAAAGTACTGACGGGGATTTTATGATGAGTAATGGTGCATATTCTGTGAGTTCACGTATCCTGACAGGCTGAACCAGGCCTTATCTGAAGAAATGAAAACCTCAGGATCCGAAAATCCTGATACCATTTCGCTCAGAAACCATCGGCAGAATTCAGCACGCAAAAGTCGAGACTTCGTCGGACTCCGTTGCTGGCTGTCCTACACGCGAGCAATTTTTCTGGCGTTCCAACTCTTTTTGGATAGTTACGGCTGTTATTCGTTACAGAGCCCCGTCCATATTATTTTGTCCCAAAGTATTTATTTCCGACCCTATTAACCGTTTTGCAAAAACACTTACAGTCTTAAACTCCTGTGAAAACGGTTCCACATAGGTACTCCACGAATTGCGCTTCGCATAAGAGCCGATTATTAACACGCGTTGTTTTATCGTGAGCATCATTTTCAGTTGCATTTAAGTGGTCGTTAAACACGTCTGCTCCTCTCACTCACTCAAACGTAATGACGTAGCAAAGTATTCGGGCCAGAGCATGAGGGAGATATGCACGCACAGAATGTGATAGCAAACGACTGGTGCATCGAAATCACAGTTTCCAGCATTTTCTGTGATGGACAGTTCTCTTCCTCGTTAACAAGGGTCATTTCTGCATCAGGCTTATCAACATTTTCCGTGGCAGTTTTATTTTGTCTGTTCTGTATATATGCTCTAATTTTTTAATTGTTTCTCGATTTAGCTTTCTCATTATTGTATAAAATGTTTTAAGAAATGACTGCAGCGTTACGATCTATTAATGTTGGAAAATGTTATTGCTCAGTTACTGCTGCAATTAAAACTTCTCAGTTCTTAATAAACGCTTTCATAAAGAATCGAATCAGTGTCCATTATCCTTTCTCTTTTACGGGCATTCACTCAATACCGACAGCATCAGTGGATGATTGCCCGAAACGCAACAGACTGAAAGAGTTTCAAATCATATTTAAATATCAATTTGCTGCCATGTAGTTTGTTACGCAGAATACTAGCCGAAGACATAACAATTTTTACCAAGCTTTAAAAATTTACATTTCCACTGGATGGCTATTAATAGTTCAAACTCTATGTGCCAGTAACAATGCTCTATGACAACTCCCAATCCACTTTATATATACATATACAGAGTGTTACAAAAAGATACGGCCAAACTTTCAGGAAACATTCCTCAAACACAAATAAAGAAAAAATGTTATGTGTACATGTGTCCGAAAACGCTTAATTTCCATATTAGAGCTCATTTTAGTTTCGTCAGCATGTACTGCACTTCCTCGATTCTCCACCAGTTGGCCCAATTGAAGGAAGGTAATGTTGACTTCGGTGCTTGTGTTGACATGCGACCCATTGCTCTACAGTACTAGCATCAAGCACATCAGTACGTAGCATCAACAGGTTAGTGTTGATCACGAACGTGGTTTTGCAGTCAGTGCAATGTTTACAAATGCGGAGTTGGCAGATGCCCATTTGATGTATGGATTAGCACGGGGCAACAGCCGTGGCGCGGTACGTTTGTATCGAGACAGGTTTCCAGAACGAAGGTGTCCCGACATGAAGACGTTCGAGCAATTTATCGGCATCTTAGGGAGCACGGAACATTCCAGCCTATGACTCGCGACTGGAGAAGACCTAGAACGACGAGGACACCTGCAATGGACGAGGCAATTCTTCGTGCAGTTGACGATAACCCTAATGTCAGCGTCAGACAAGTTGCTGCTGTACAAGGTAACGTTGACCACGTCACTGTATGGAGAGTGCTACGGGAGAACCAGTTGTTTCCGTACCATGTACAGCGTGTGCAGGCACTATCAGCAGCTGATTGGCCTCCACGGGTACACTTCTGCGAATGGTTCATCCAACAATGTGTCAATCCTCATTTCAGTGCAAATGTTCTCTTTATGAATGAGGCTTCATTCCAACGTGATCAAATTGTAAATTTTCACAATCAACATGTGTGGGCTGACGAGAATCCGCACGCAATTGTGCAATCACGCCATCAACACAGATTTTCTGTGAACGTTTTGAGCAGGCATTGTTGGTGATGTCTTGATTGGGCCCCATGTTCTTCCACTTACGCTCAATGGAGCACGTTATCATGATTTCATACGGGATACTCTACCTGTGCTGCTAGAACATGTGCCTTTACAAGTACGACACAACATGTGGTTCATGCACAATGGAGCTCCTGCACATTTCAGTCGAAGTATTCGTACGCTTCTCAACAACAGATTCGGTGACCGAAGGATTGGTAGAGGCGGACCAATTCCATGGCCTCCACGCTCTCCTGACCTCAACCCTTTTGACTTTCATTTATGGGGGCATTTGAAAGCTCTTGTCTATGCAACCCCGGTACCAAATGTAGAGACTCTTCGTGCTCGTATTGTGGACGGCTGTGATACAATACGCCATTCTCCAGGGCTGCATCAGCGCGTCAGGGATTCCATGCGACGGAGGGTGGATGCATGTATCTTCGCTAACGGAGGACATTTTGAACATTTCCTGTAACAAAGTGTTTGAAGTCACGCTGGTACGTTCTGTTGCTGTGTGTTTCCATTCCATGGTTAGTGCGATTGGAAGAGAAGTAATAAAATGAGCTCTAACATGGAAAGTAAGCGTTTGCGGACACATGTCCACATATCATATTTTCTTTCTTTGTGTGTGAGGAATGTTTCCTGAAAGTTTGGCCGTACCTTTTTGTAACACCCTATATATATATATATATATATATATATATATATATATATATATATATATATATATATATATATATATATATATATGATTAAATTAGTACCGAGCGAGTTGGCGCAGTGGTTAGCACACTGGACTCGCATTCGGGAGGACGACGGTTCAATCCCGTCTCCGGCCATCCTGATTTAGGTTTTCCGTGATTTCCCTAAATCGTTTCAGGCAAATGGCGGGATGGTTCCTTTGAAAGGGCACGGCCGATTTCCTTCCCAATCCTTCCGTAACCCGAGCTTGCGCTCCGTCTCTAATGACCTCGTTGTCGACGAGACGTTAAACACTAACCACCACCACCATTAAATTAGTAAAAAGACAGAGAAAAGTTAAAATGGTGGTTTTAATGCTTCAAGTGTTCTAATTAGTCCCCCCTCCCCTCCCCCCCCCCCCTCCGACTTGAGTACTACGCATAGAAAGTTCATACAACCATTTGAAACTGACAGAAAAGTCCTTCTTTCGGATGTTGTTCAACTCGCACGTCACATTGGCTTTAATGTCAATTATTTCTTCGAAACGTTGATCCTTCATGAAAATATCTGCACTTTAACATGTTCTGGTAGGTTCGTTTTGATAACACCAAGTCTCTTCATCCTTGATGATATTTTTCAGAAAATAGTTGTCCACGTGTTGCAGTTCAATCAGGTCGCAGCAGGCGTTAACGCGTCCTTGTTTTCGCTGGAGACTCAAGATATTCAGCACAGACTTTGGACATACTTTTCACTTCTTCAATAGATTCTGTAGAATGGTTGAACACTTGATTTAGAGATGTTTGTCTATTGCGATTTGTGACACAGTAACGTTAACACATACTGAATGGTTGAATACACACCTGTTGCTTATACTCCTTAGTTCTAGCTGCCATCATTGTTGTTAGGCTGACAATGCTTATTCGACCGGAATAAAACCAGTCTCGGAAATTTTTGGACGTATGAAGTAGTCCAAACTGGACCAGATTTATACAAATGATTTAAAACTTATATGATTACATTTATTTCATACAGTTTATGCTAGTATTAGTTAAATAATACAAAATAATTAACACACATTGTCTTTTAAATTTTAGTAATTCCCAAATCTTTTGAAATGCTCCATTTTCGAGAGTAATTTAAATATTCCTCATTGTTACGGTTCTGTGCAAACTATAAAATCTTTAGATTAAAATAACTTCCAAATTATTGTACATTAGATATACTGAAATGAGTGTTGTACTAAGTAAACATAGTAGTTTAAAATTAGTATGGTCAGTTTTCAGTAAGTGTTTATTTATTAGCGTTGTCGAAATTCTTGCAGCACATAGTGCTACAAAATTTGAAATATCGAACTGTCTGTAAAATACAAAATCCTCTGCAAAACTATGACAAAGGAGTCAGTGAAACATAAATTTCTGTCCGAATGAAAATAATAATTCGGAAAACACACCTGCGAACTTATTTTTATGTTTACTGGGTATTTGTTAGCATAAAGTAACTTGCAAAATGGAAAAAAAGTTAAGAACCATTTAATCCGCGACTGGTAACAGAGAAAGTGAAGAGGCTCTACTTTACTATGTTTCAGCTGGTCTCGCGATGTCAGTGTTTGGGAGGGGTGGGGTCGGGGATACAAAATGTGCAGTTTACAGAAAAGTCTTAACATTTATTTTTGTGGAAGATTTAGCAATATTTATTATATCTTGGTGTGGGCGTTAAAGATGACGTCCAGCGCCCAAAACCGCACGCTCATCATCAGAACACCCTACTTGTCCAGCACACAGATGATGAATTCTGTGACCTGTCGATAGGGCACGCGCGAGCTGGCACGGTGTGTTTTGCAGGCGGAGGAGCAGTCGCGGCGGTACGAGGGCGTGTCGGGGCAGTGTCGCGCGGTTTCGGCTCGCCAGGACGTGGCCAGCCTGGTGCACTCGCTGGCTTCACCGCAGCAGCACTCCCACCGCCACGCACACACCCACGCCTTCGCGTCGCCGCAGCCGCCACCCACGCCGCAACCCGACAACCCGGATGGCACGCCCAACGACGGGCCGCCCACTCCAGTGAGTACCTCTACACGTTCTAACGTGCGTCGACGCTTTCGCCAAGTAACCACATTTCATTTCCGTCACACCCATAATTCAAAAAGATGGATCACGTTTGCATATTGGGTGATAAATACTTATATGACTGTCAGCACAGGGTGGAGGAAGAAGGAAGGTTACGGGAGAGGGTCCATTGCCATACATGTTGTATCTTATTTTAAATGCGTGGAGCCGGCCGGAGTGGCCGTGCGGTTCTAGGCGCTTCAGTCTGGAACCGCAAGACCGCTACGGTCGCAGGTTCGAATCCTGCCTCGGGCATGGATGTGTGTAATGTCCTTAGGTTAGTTAGGTTTAAGTAGTTCCAAGTTCAAGGGGACTGATGACCTCAGAAGTTAAGTCCCATAGTGCTCAGAACCATTTGAACCATTTTCTTTAAATGCGTGGAAAGAGGAACAATGTGGGCAATACCGGTAAATTTCTCAGTTCCAAAACTTATCAGTAATATATTTATATGAGATAATTTTTACTATTTCACTCACTTTTTACAATATTTATTAGGACGACGCATTTCAGCAGCATGCTGCCATCCTCAGGTGCGGTACCTGCAGTCTGGAACCGCAAGACCACTACGGTCGCAGGTTCGAATCCTGCCTCGGGCATGGATGTTTGTGATGTCCTTAGGTTAGTTAGGTTTAACTAGTTCTAAGTTCTAGGGGACTAACGACCTCAGCAGTTGAGTCCCATAGTGCTCAGAGCCATTTGAACCATTCAGGTGCGGTACAGTTACATGTACATTAATTTGTAATGTGATGACGATTATTTGCTGGGTGTACCAGTGACGTTATGTACCGGAATTTGAACATTTTTGATGGAAATTTGTCTGGCACACAGACCACCGTAATAATCACATCACCATTATTTAACACGTTCGCATTCAGATGTGGAATGCAAACATCTGAATGTGAGAGTCTTAAATGATGGTGTTGTGGGCATTATTGTGGTCTGGGTGCCAGACAAATAAATTTGTAGCAAAAATGATAAAATTTCGGTACACAACCTCACTGGCACGCCCAAAAATGATCGTCGTCACACCTAAGATTAATGTACATGTACCTATACTGCACCTGATGATGGTAGCATGCTGCCGAAACACGTCGTGCTAATAAACGTTAGTAAAAACTGACTGAAGCAACAAAAATTATTTCTGAAATTTATAATACACTCACTGACCTGAACCAATTCCATTCAACGTGAATAAATTCAAGTATAACGTATTTCCCGTCTGAAATAGCGTTGCCGCCAACAAATACTGCAACTAACTGTGCGAGTTGCCTGTCCAGTCAGCGCTAAGTGCTCCAGTCGCAACCCTCACGAAATTTACGATGCGAGAGTCAAAGCAGGCGATTGTTGCACGCTCCATAGCAGCCAAGCGGGAATATGAAGTATAAGCCCAGTCCTGCAGGAGGTGCACCGAGAGCTAAGAACCAACGTGTGCCTCGCCAGATATCAGCAAGACGTTGCTGGCTCTCCGGAAAACCAGGCATCCATCCCTTCACGAGTGACTATGGGCAGCGTGTCACTGCCTCAACAGTGACTACTGAAGCCAACCCAGGGACTACTAGAGACAGTACCTTACCCTACACGGATCCTCTACCGTGTTATCAAATTCCCACCTCTCCTTACTCACATCGAACATGTCCGCATCTCTTATACTATCCGTAGACTAGATTCCAATACTGCCATTGTCTCACCTCTGATCATCAACACCCGGGTACGCTGCCGAGCCTTCATAAACGCATCTGGATGGCTGGCTCTGAGCACTATGGGACTTAACTTCTGAGGTCATCAGTCCCCTAGAACTTAGAACTACATAAACCTAACTAATCTAAGGACATCACACACATCCATGCCCGAGGCAGGCTTCGAACCTGCAACCGTAGCAGTCGCGCGGTTCCAGAGTGTAGAGCCTAGAACCGCTCGGCCACTCTAGCCGGCATAAACGCAGCCCTCTGTCCCAACACCTACACACACTCCATGTCCTGTCTCATCGCAACTTCAGCCAACTCTCTCTCACAGTCAGTGAGATCCGCCTCAATATTTATCCATCCTACCAACTTTAACCCTTCCCCCTATCCCTCTCCACCCAGCCCTATCCCCTTCTTCTTCTACCACTACCCTCTCCACACACCATTACTCCACCTCACAATCTGCTTATTTTTTTGTTTACTTACACGTAAATTTCCGTAGGACCAAATTAAGGTGCAAATCTCTAAGGTCATGGGACGTCTCAGTACATGAAATTACAACATAAAAGAAATAAGAGGTAAAAATAAAATGTTTATGACCCCAAAAAAGTCAATCCATAAGTTTAAGTAAACAAAATCAACAATACAACAAGAATCAGCTTAATTTTTCAAGGAACTCCTCGACACAATAGAAGGAGTGACCCATGATGAAACTCTTCAGTTTCGATTTGAATGCGTGGGGATAATTGCTAAGCATTTTGAATTCGAGTGGTAGCTTATTGAAAATGGATGCAGCAGTATACTGCACGCCTTTCTGCACAAGAGTTAAGGAAGTCCAATTCAAATGCAGATTGTATTTCTGCCGAGTATTAACTGAGTGAAAGCTGCTTATTCTTGGGAATAAGCTAATATTGTTAACAAGAAATGTCAGTAAGAAATCTATATATTGAGAGGCCAAAGTCAAATTACCCATACTCGTGAACAGGGGTCGATAAGAGGTTCATGAACTTACACCACTTATTGCCCGATCCACCCGTTTCTGAGCCAAAAATATCCTTTTAGAATGGAAAGAGTTACCCAAAAATATAATACCATACGATATAAGCGAATGAAAATAAGCAAAGTAGACTAATTTTCGTATCCAAAGATCACTCACTCCAGATACCGTTCGAATAGTAAAAATAGCAGCAGTAAGTCTTTGAACAAGATCCTGACGTGGGCTTTCCACGACAGTGTACTATCTCTCTGAACACCTACATATTTGAGCTGTTCAGTTTCACTAATCATGTGCCCATTCTGTGAAATTAAAAAGTCAGGTTTTGTTGAATTGTGTGTTACAAACTGTAAAAACTGAGTCTTACTGTGAGTTAGCATTAGTTTATTTTTTACAAGCCATGAATTGATGTTATGAACTGCACTGTTTGAAACCGAGCCAATGTTGCACACAACATCCTTTACTACCAAGCTAGTGTCATCAGCAAACAGAAACATTTTAGAGTTATCTGTAATACCAGAGGACATATCATTTATATAAATAAGGAACAGGAGTGGCCCCTCCCCCCCTTGACCGTACCCCACTCAGACCCCACATCACTGCGATTCTCAACATTGTGAATAATGACTTTTTGCAGTCTGGTGCTAAAGTAAGAAGTTAACCAATTGTGAGCTACTCCCCGTATTCTCCAATGGTCAACTTCTGGATCAACACAATCAAATGCCTTAGTTAAATCAAAAAATATGCCTAGCGTTCGAAGCCTTTTCTTTAACCCATCCAGTACCTCACAGAGAAAAGAGAATATAGCATTTCTAAAGCCACTTCTAAAGCCGAACTGTACATCTGATAGCAAATCGTGTGATATAAAATGAATAATTATCCTTACACACACAGCCTTTTCAGTACCTTTAGCTAACACTGACGGCATAGAAATAGGTGTAAAATTATATACATTATCCCTTTCTCCCTTTTTATAAAGCGGCTTTACTACTGAGTACTTTAATCGTTCAGGAAACTGACCATTCCTAAAGGAAAAATTACAAATTGGCTAAATACATGGCTAACATGTGCAGCACAGTACTTTAATATTCTGCTAGGCACTCTATCATAACCAGGTGAGTTCTCAGTCTTCAGTGATTTAATTATTGACTTAATCTCCCCCTTGTCTGTATCACAGTGGAGTATTTTAGACATCAATCTCGGAGAGACATTTACCAAGAAAGTTATATGATTCCTTGCACAAACTAAATTTGCATTTAATTCACAAGCAACGCTCAGAAAATGTTTGTTAAATACTGTACATATATCTGATTTATCAGTGACAGAAATATTTTTACTGCGAACTGACTTTATATCGCCGACCTTGTGCTGCTGACCAGACACTCCCTTCACAACTGACTATATGGTTTTGATTTTATCCTGTGAATTAGCTATTCCATTTGCATACCACATACTCTTTGCTTTCCTAATAACATTTTAAGCACCTTACAATACTGTTTGTAATGGGCTACTGTAGTTTGATTGTAACTACTTCTAATATTTTGATATCATTCCCACTTTGTTCTACATGATATCCTTATCCCACTAGTCAGCCACCCGGGCTACTTATTACTGCTAGTACCCCGTTTAGAGCGTTCTAATGGAAAGCAACTCTCAAAGGGCATGAGATATGTGTTGCGAAAGCATTATATTTATCTTCTATGTTATCGGCACTCTAAACATCCTGCCACTCTTGTTGCTTGACACGGTTTAAAAAACTCTCTATTGCTGTTTAATTAACTTTCCTACATAGTTTGTAATTATATGTGACATTTGTTTGAGTACAAAAGCCTTTTAGTGTCAAAATTTGTGCATCATGGTCTGAAAAGCCGTTCACCCTTTTAATAACAGAATGCCCATCTAGTAATGAAGAATGAATAAAAATATTGTCTATAGCTGTGCCACTGTTCCCCTGCACGCTTGTTGGAAAAAACAGTCTGCATCAGATCATATGAGTTTAGAAGATCCACCAACATCCTTTTGCTTGCACCATCATATACACAATTTATATTGAAGTCACCACATATAACTAAGTTCTGGTACTTCCTACAAATTGAATCAAGAACCCTCTCTAGCCTGAGCAGAAATGCTCTGAAGTCAGAGTTAGCCACAACAATTAGAAGTTTAGTTTCACTAAATTAACTGTCCCTGCACAAAATTCCAAAATCTGTGATACGTCACTGAACTTAAATGGAATATTGTATTTTACGTACATAGCCACTCCCCCACCCCGCAAGGAACTCCTCCCCACTATCTGCTTGACCTCCTACCTATCATCAAGACAGTTTCCCCACCTAACAGACCTTGCCTGCTTACACACAGCCCTCCATCTCTGTGTAACATACTCTCTCCTCCCACAATACTTCTCACATATTGCAGGTCCTGCCGATGCTAAGTGGAAGTACAGTGCTCCAGCGGCTGGGGCAACTGTATTTTTTTTTAAATTGTGTACATTTTTTGTACTTTTAGATGTCCGTCATTAATCTTTTTAATTTAAAATGTAAACAGTCCTCATATTTAAATTTTTCTATCATATTTGTTATACCTTTATGAATGCTCTTGGCTGAAGAGCGGACTACTGTACCGCAGACAGCCCACCTTCAGCCCGTCTGTAGTGTGGGGGATGAAATAACAATAATGAAAAAAAAAAATACTGCGTACAGTTTCCGTCGGCTAGAGCTGACTGAGTCGTGTACCGACTGCTTGCACTCCAGCACAAACCGAAGCCCACGAGAAAGACAGGCAGTCGAGTCCTGAGTAACTATTGAAGACGAATTTAGTAAACTTGACTGCCTGTTTAAATGCTTGGAAGTTCTCGTTATCACACGACAAAATTAAGACATTTGTTGGGCACCTTTTCCGTGAAATATTGATTTCCTGTGGGCCCTGCACTGAGACGACCGTTTACGAAGTGTGCGGCAAGCAGACTATTGTGACGTCACAAGTTCGTTGCAGGCCCCATATGTCTCGCTGGCCCCGTCATAAACGCTTCAGTGGAAAGGAGTGAGTCACGCCAAGAAGTTTAGTAGGCAACAGTGATTCGGATGCTAGCTTTCCCCATTTTAGTTCCGGCCTCCGGGAGTTAGCTACAGCCTACACCTCAGAACTGTATTTAACTAGAATCGCCGAAGAGGCGGAGGTAAATTTCTTGCTGTCGCTATTGTAACCACCAGTTTTTTCAAGCTAATAAAAAAGTTGCTTCTATTATCTACCGGGGCTCTCCTCAATTAATAAGAGAAAGTAGGATTTTTCAGTAGATATAGTCTGTATTTGAATCGCGTAGCTACTGTTCACGTACACTGTAGGATGTCTTATTGTATTTTTCCGGTAAGTAATGGGAATGAAGTCATCTCCAAAGAAACAAAAAAATGGTTCAAATGGCTCTGAGCACTATGGGACTCAACTGCTGTGGTCATAAGTCCCCTAGAACTTAGAACTACTTAAACCTAACTAACCTAAGGACAGCACACAACACCCAGCCATCACGAGGCAGAGAAAATCCCTGACCCCGCCGGGAATCGAACCCGGGAACCCGGGCGTGGGAAGCGAGAACGCTACCGCACGACCACGAGATGCGGGCTCCAAAGAAACAGCAACAAGCAACACGCTCCCAGAGAAGAAAATTCGTACACGGTGTTATTAACTTCTGTGAAATGGAGGAGCAGAGGAAGGCCTAACAGTTCAGTCACAGGAAGCTGATGAGAGGAACAATACGAATTACTTTAAGTGGTTGCAGGAAAAACTTATTTCAGTCATTCCAGACAGAGGCATTGCTTTCTTTCAATGGTCCATATCACACAGTTCACGAAAATAAACCTCCCACCCAAGCTCCCGCGAAGATAGTATATTAGTAGTTGATAAAATCAATATGTCAGTAACAGGAGACACGACGTAGGAGTACTGTACCAAATATTCCAGGCAAATAAATCATTACAATGTAGAGAACAACACATTATTGACAACTTAACAGCAAAACTCTTATGTCAACGCTTAGAATTAGCAGAGACGATACCTCATCAATTCGTGTGTAGATCAAGCAGAAATGTGACAGCAGGTAATAAAGAAGTTGGCGATTACAATACACTCAAGTGAAACACAAAAAAAATTGACCAAATCTATGACAAGAATGGACACTGTATCATAAGGCTCGAAAACAACGACTTCTTGGGGCTCTTCGGAAATAATATACACTATGCGAGTAAAAATAAAGAACTATCCAAAGTGTAATTCACGCAAATGATAAAGAGTGAATTTTCTAAGCCCTTAAAAAAGTATATCCAAAACATTTTGACGTGGCATTAAATGATGTGTGACAAACTTAAGTAGAGTGAGGTTAAAAGTGGTGGATGTTCAAATGTGTGTCAGATCTTATGGGACTTAACTGCTAAGGTCATCAGTCCTTAAGCTTACACACTACTTAACCTAAATTATCCTAAGGACAAGCGCACACACCTCCGCCGGGACCAGCCGCAAAGTCCATGACTGAAGCGCCTTATACCTTTCGGCTAATCCCGCGCGGCTAATGGTAGGACAACCATTCATAAATCCAAACGCATACTGAGAGAGTGTGGCAGTAACAGAATAGCGAATCAAATGAAGAGAGTAATTAGGATCCTAGCGTGACTAAACTTACAGAAGAAGAAAGTCAGAACAATTAAAAAGCCCTACAAACAGCCGCCGCTCATCGCTGACCTGTGGATTTCTCCATCTTCTAGTCGTCTGAAAAACTGCAGTCATTTTCATCAAATCATTGACGTTTGCCGGCAGTCTCAAAAACCGTACAGGGACGCCGAAGACCTGGCGGCCACAAGACTAGACTAGCTGACCGACCCGAGAGCCGCAAATTATATATATATATATATATATATATATATATATATATATATATATATATAAGTGTGTGTGAATTCTTAAGGGATCAAACTGCTGAGGTCATCGGTCCCTAGACTTACACACTACTTAAACTAAGCTATGTTAAGGACAGCATACACAGTCATGCCCGAGGAAGGACTCGAACCTCCGGCGGGAGGGGCCGCGCGATCCGTGACCTCGCCACTCCGCGCGGCCCGCAAATTATAAAGCGTGCCGGGTAGACTCGGAAAACAGTGCAATTGTTGACGTAATGTGGAAACGGAGCGATTTACCTGAAGTTCAAAAGGGGCATGATCATTGGCTTTCGGACTAAGGGTGGAAGCGTTTCCGAAACGGCTAAGGGTGTAAACTGTTCGCGTTGCCAGTGTGGTTCAAGTACAACGTGCGTGACAAAATGGAGCAATGCAAAACAGGCGCAGAGGCCGCTGTGGTGCACCGCGGGCTATACATGACGGGGGTGAACTACGGGTTGCGAAATGTGTACGGGTGAATAGTTGTGCCACTGTTGCTCGACTGACCGCCCAAACGAACCAAGAGACTACAAACAGTGTATCTTCAACGACCGATCAGCGAACGTTGCTACCCATGATCCTCTGCAGCAGGCGCCTGGGTGCCTATTCTGTATCTTTCGGCCATTGTACCAATCGTTTCGGTACTCAAAAGCACCGAACGGTCTAGTACTCGACTTAGAGCCCCTGCATTATTCAGTATGCATTTCGGAAGAGATACCGTTCGGGTCTAGAGAACCGAAGCGCTGTTGTTGGTTCGCGTCGCACAAGCCAATCAAAAGCAAGTGGCCGCAGATCCGCGCATGCGCACTGCAGCGCGCATGGCGCCACGAACACAAAGCGGCTAGCAGACGACACGGGCGCACTAATCTTCCAAGAACCGAAAATTGCGTTTACGTTGCCGTAACGCATGACGCCGCACTCCATCGAGCTGACGTGCCCGCAGGCACGTGGCGCAGTATATCCATTTCCATGATTCTCAGCTGAAATGCATAGAAATTTTTACAGTTTCCCTGACCGCATGTTTCCATGAATGCATAATAACGATAGCGTATTTGACTGTATTCTGCAGATTGTCGTAAACGCCGCATTATGTCACCTTATTCTCATTCACACTGACATCGTGTTTTGGATTTTACGTTTCGGAAAATGAGTTAGGAATAGTCTGTAGTACCACATTGTACTAATGCATCTATAAAAACGCCCGAAAAATTGATTCTGAGATTTTCAAAGAATAAGATGATGAACAGAATGTGGTAATAACTCGCTCCTAGAGATCCAAATGATTAAGTAGCGCACTTCCATATATGATACGTCAACGATTTGGGACTTAAAAACAAAATTGAAAAAACGCATTTTCGAGAGCTTGTGCAGTTCGTCGAAGCTTATAACATGCATCTCATGAAAATGTTTCGTATATGGTGCTACAGTCTAAAAATATTACGGCGGAGATCTTTCATTTCTGTCTACTGTTGTTGACGATTCGATCGCAGATAAATACT
The DNA here is from genome assembly GCF_023898315.1 of Schistocerca nitens. NCBI lineage: Eukaryota > Metazoa > Arthropoda > Insecta > Orthoptera > Acrididae > Schistocerca > Schistocerca nitens. Next base: position 924,900,937 of record NC_064616.1, read on the forward strand.
TGTGACAAGCAAGATTATGAAGATTACTGCTGCTGGTTACATTCTCAGCAATTTAAGTTTTGCTCTTAGATTCCTGTCTAACCGCATACTCGGAAATCGCTACATATTCGGAAAAAATGGTGAATTATTTCTGAGAAGAAAAAATATAATGGTCACTGTCGGTTGTTTCACTCACAGCAATTTCATCTCCAGCAATTTCATATTTTGTTTTTTAAACACACAAAAATCACGAAATCATTACTGAGGAAGTGCGCTGCTACATGTAAGTAATAACGAATATTACAGAATATACCTAACTGACACGAATAACAATGTCTCAGAACGTGTTGTATGTATGTAGAAGAAAAAATAATTCTTGCACGCATCCGTGCGTGCACCCTTGTCCTTTTGTATCGCATTCCTGCGCGCTAACCACTTGGCCACGCCAAATAACCGAAACGCAGTGCTCAATTCTTCTACTATTGCAGAGAGGAACATAGGCTGACTTCGTTGCCAAACGGTGCTGAGTAAGTCATAAATGCGTGATAGTTTGGAAGGTTTCCAATATCAGGCTTCACATAATTGCTTTCCATTGTAACTTGCCGGATGGCCGAACGGTTCTAGGCGTTACAGTCTGGAACCGCACGACCGCTACGGTCGCAGGTTCGAATCCTGCCTCGGGCTTGGGTGTGTGTGATGTCCTTAGGTTAGTTGGGTTTAAGTAGTTCTAAGTTCTAGGGGACTGATGACCTCAGAAGTTAAGTCCCATAGTGCTCAGAGCCATTTGAACCATTTTGTAACTTGAATGCTGTAAAAAGTTTCGATAGTTACTAAATAAACCATTTGTGGGAAAAAGTACACAGTCACTAGTGGTGGTGGTGGTTAGTGTTTAACGTCCCGTCGACAACGAGATCATTAGAGACGGAGCACAAGCTCGGGTTAGGGAAGGATTGGGAAGGAAATCGGCCGTGCCCTTTCAAAGGAACCATCCCGGCATTTGCCTGAAACGATTAAGGGAAATCACGGAAAACCTAAATCAGGATGGCTGGAGACGGGATTGAACTGTCGTCCTCCCGAATGCGAGTCCAGTGTGCTAACCACTGCGCCACCTCGCTCGGTAAAGTCACTAGTAACGTCAATTCACACTCATGTAATATACACAAGGAGAGCTGATGTCTTGATATTTAATGAGGTTTAAACTCTTATTTGCGTAAAAAATAACACGTATTTTGAGAGAATTTTGACCGAGAATTTTTTTTTATGTAATCATTCACAGTAACAACCTAACCTAACCATATTTCTAACAAAGGAAAGTAGTCTGTTGTGAATTCACTTTCCAACCGGATGCGTCCTGTGGTGATTCTTTAGTAACACAATCAATAAATCGAAAGCTAAAACCGCTAAATACGTTTAAATAACAAATTATAGGTGTACATAAGCCACAGCTCACCTATCGACAGTGCCACACCGAAATCCTAAACCTCTCGGTAAAATTGTCGTAAAATCGGTGGGAGAACCGTTCAGTAACAGGTCTCAGACGCTTACTGAATAGGATATTTGGATAAAGAACATAAAATGACGTCACTACCGAGACTAACCTACTACTCCGATCGGTATGAACGATACAGAATAGGGCCCCTGGTTTATGCACCCATGCTGACTGCTGTTCTCCGGCAACGAAGGCTGGAATTTGCGCGCCATTACCGCATCTGAACATCCACTGAGTGGCGATAGGTGGCCGTTTCAGATGAATCGCGTTTTCTGCTGCTTCCAACAGAAAGCAAACACCCTGTAACAATCTTTGGCAGGGTGCAGGATGGAGGAGGGAGCGTTATCGTTTGGGGAATATGTTCGTGCCATTCACTGAATGACCTCTTCAGTCTGGAAGGAACAGTGGATAAACACAAGTACGCATCTGTCCTCGGGGACCATGTCCACCCCTGCATGCAGTTTCTTTCTCCTCGGCACGATAGCGTCTAGCAGCAACGTGTCATGCAGCTCGCAGTGTACGTGCGTGCTTCAAAAAGCACGAGGGTGAGTTTACCCTATTCCCCTCGTCACCCAATTCGCCGGAATGAAATCCAGTCAAGAATCTGTGGGACCACCTCCATCGGGCTATTCGAGGCTACTGTCATCCCTGAAAAGAGTCCGCTGATTGCTTTGGAGCGGTGTAGAACTGGACTTGTGACCCGGCACTGCTGACGTAAGTTATAACATTGATGTAATATGTGTATTCCAATTTGTTGTACGGAAACAGCACATTGAGATGGATGTACGTGGAGTCGTGAGAGATTGGCAGAAAGGAGCTATCGAGTTTGGCAGTGCCGATGTCCACGTTATGAACGAAGTATCCTATGTGTTAATGTATCGAAGTTGAGTGTTGAATATATCTACAAGGGCCTGAGTAAAATGCGACACCTTCTTAATGACGGTCTGCCTCAGCGCAGACAGTATTTGCTACTGCCAGAGAATGCATGTCCGTATCAGCCCGAACACTACGAAGGGGACTGGATGCAATGGACGACCAAACTGGATACCTCGCAATAGGCCATTGCTCAGAGCGGCGCAGTGGGTCAAAAAATACAGAAACTTGGCAGTAGCTAACTGAAAACGTTTAGTATGGTTCGACAAGTATTGAGTTGGCCTCTTTTTCAGTGATGCAAGATATCGAGTGTACCGACGGCACAATGAGACGATTAACCTGCAGCTTGTGGAACGTGCAAAATGGCTCTGAGCACTATGGGACTTAACATCTGAGGTCATCAGTCCCCTAGAACTTAGAACTACTTAACTAACCTAAGGACATCACACACATCCATGCCCGAGGCAGGATTCGAACCTGAAACCGTGGCGGTCGCGCGGTTCCAGACTGAAGCGCCTAGAACCGCTCGGCCGGCTGGAACGTGCAGTCTAAGCCTAAGGAGATTCTGTATTGTTTCTGGAGACATGGAATCACTAATTCAGGATACCGTGAACATGAACCAGGATGATTATTTCAAGATTCTCGGTGACCAAGTGTAGTCTTTTCTTCTACCTCTTCATATTGAGTATGGTGCAGGAAGTCCCGTTTTCCAAGATGATAACAGCTGTATTCACCGGGCTTCACACATTCATTTCTGGTTTGATGAGCACAAAGTCACTCCTATCGCACCTCGACTGGCCCACTAAATCATCCGACATGAATCCCTTAGAAATGCGTGGGACTATTCTGAACAGCGGATGAAACGTAGCAGTCAACGTCCCCGCAGTTTGGTAGCTGTAAGGCAGCTAATCCTCGATGAGTGGCTTTAGTTGGATATGGCATATCTGAAGAAACTTTTCGACTCAATTCCTAACCCGACTGAGTCCATTAACACCGCTGGAGTCGGTATTGCCTAGTCTTAGCGTGATGTGTCTTGTGGGAGACTAAACTTTCGCTCGATGTGCTTACTAATGTCGAGTCGCTGCCCTACTATTAGCCAAACACTGTGACTCTTACCTCTGGTTGTGTCCTGCGAGCTTCTTCAGGACACCAGAAAAAGAGGGTGGTCGTCCAGCAGTAGCTACAATGCATAAGGCTAAAGCTAGAAATTTTGCGATGATAGAGACTCGGTTGGAAACTTATGAGATTCTAGGGTGCTTCTCCAAGAGAAGAACTAGGGATGGTACAACCATTTTAATATATCAGACATTGGGTCCGTTTAGTCGACTCACAATTGGACAATGAGTGTATACAATCCCCTATGTAATACTTTCAGTCTACCAACGATTGGAACTAAGTTAAGATTGGAAAAAAAACTGTTACTTATTCTCAGTAAAGTTCTAAAATACATAGGCAAGACTTAGCAACCAGGGTAGCTATAGGGCTTACATCGGCAGATACACGACTTCGTCCGGACTGTCTCTTCTTACTACACACAGACTTAGCTCTCTACCTGCTCTCTGTCCGTCTTTTTGACAGGCCGGGGGAGCGGTTGGCAGACCACATGCCCCTCCGTATCCGCATCCGGGGACGCCTAAGGGCTGAGGATGACACTGCAGCCGGTTAGTACCGTTGGGTCTTCAAGGCCTGTTCGGACGGTGTTTGCATTTTTTTGTGCTGGAATTATATAATATATTCCCTCGCTTCAGACCCGCTCTTTCAAGTACACATCCCATTAACATCTCATGGCTTCTGGAGCTTTCTCTGGAAAGTTTCTGACGACCATCACGGAGACATAGGCTGCTACAGATTCGGCTAAGTTATAAGGGTAATGTTATTACCTAACACATAGGATAGCTGGCGCCTACCTGTTCTACCTTAAAGGGGGAGGGGAGCCATCACACCTGTGAATCACCGATTTTGATGAGTCTGAAGTGTGTTGTAGTGTGACGTGTCCTGATTACATGGCTAGCCGCGTTTCAAGCGACGACCCCCAGTTTCCGAGAAAACCGCTGTTGAAGTTTTATGCCTACGGCCTATACCTCTAGCGGTAGTAATGTTTCGACCAAGCAGGCGTAGCGCAGTGGCTAATGTTCGAGGTTAGCATGCTGGCGACACAGGTTCGAATCCTGCGCGTGTAGTATTTTCCCTTCAATTTCATAGTACAGAAGATAATCAAATAGCAAATATCATGCACAATTCTTCAAAAATATTCGTTTTCGCCATAGTAGTTTCATTAATAACTTCCTAGATATTTTGAACGCTTCTGGCATGGCACAAAAGGTAAACGATGCTTGGTTTCAAAAATTTCAGATTCAATTTTAGACCATGTACTTACAGGAAAAATTGTAAAGTACAGTCCGGAACCGCGCTGCTGCTACGGTCGCAGGTTCGAATCGTGCCTCGGGCATGGATGTATGTGATGTCCTTAGGTTAGTTAGGTTTAAGTAGTCCTAAGTCTAGGGGATTGATGACCTCAGATGTTAAGTCCCATAGTGCTTAGAGCCATTTGAACCTGTGGTGTGCGTACTGTAAGACCTTCGGTACACACACCATCAGATTATTTGACTTGTCGCTCTAACGAGGTAGACGAGTGTCAGCAATATGTCTCGTGGTCTTATCGTGGCGTGTTTATCTTCTGCCGTTAGGTCAGACGATAGAAATGCCACTTGCACGCTTAGAGTAGCAGATTGACGGTGACCAATTTTAAACAGAACTTGATTAATTTTGACACACATTTATTAAAATAACAACAATCATAAACCTTACTTAACTTGATTCTGGATGCTATTTACAATTGACAATCTGAAGTTCCTTTGGTCTTGGTACGTTAATCTTATTCTCACATACCTCTGATACTTGAAAGTGTCTATACATTTCTATTCATGGCTATGTACAGGAATATGATAATCTTTTTAGGCGCAGACTGCAACCTGACTACAGACTAACGCAGACTGACTAATCGGGGGTCTGTGGACTCGTTATAATACCTCGCGCGTTCAGATATCACTGTGCGAGTGTGATCCGCGAGGAGAAAAGGTTCTACGTTAGCAGCAATCTCATTGGCTGCGTTACATATTAATACGTGGATCGGCGGAAGCAGAATTTGGTCCGTCTTTATGGCAGCGCCATCTACGAGTAGTAGAGCGGAGACGGACGAGCGCTGCGCCTGCGCTGTTGTGCTTAGCGGAGCGCGCTCTAGTGGGAAAGTTGTGTACGCGCTGACTACGCGGAACTATGTACACAACAGAACCATTTTGTAAAGTACGTGCAAGAGATCTTCGAATTCCGAATCATTACTGTCGCATAATAAAGCTAAAGACAAGATTGGTGAAACCTGAAACATTGCGGGCATACAAAAGGATTTTCTCAGATAGTAAGATACGTACTTTGTCTAGGATACTGGTATATTAAACCTGGGGTGAAGTGTATATGGAAAGCAATGTAGATTCTAAGTTCTCTAAATATTGCATACTGTTTTTAGGCGACATTTCCAGAAGGTAGCCATTTCTACTGCAGCAGCTAAGGGCAATAGGTGGATAACTGCGGATATTAGAAAGTCCTCACATATACTTACATTTCTCAGTTCTTTGCAAACGCGCTGCACTAACCCACAATTCTTGAGTACTATCACAAGTATGGAAAATTTACATGAGGGTACAGCTGAAAAAAAAAATTTGGTGACAAACGAATAATGCCTGTTCTCCATGCGTGCATAAGTAGCATACAAGCCGCATTAACAAGCATTATAGCCGCGCGGTCTCGGGCGTCTTGCACGGTCCGCGCGGCTCCCCCCGTCAGAGGTTAAGAGTCCTCCCTCGGGCATGGGTGTGTGTGTGTTGTGCATAGCGCAAGTTAGATTAAGTAGCGTGTAAGCTTAGGTACCGATGACCTAAGCAGTTTGGTCCCGTAAGATCTTACCACAAATTTACCAAACAAACATTATAAATTAATGCTTTAGATAAGACGTTTTCCCAGAGTTCCTAAAGCATGTATGAGTGGTGCACTTACTAAAGAAAAGTATAGCAGAAAGCACTAAAATTACAAGCCACATTCACTGTGGTCTCCATTCAGAAAAATAATTGAAGCAATGATGAAAGATAGAATGATAAGTTACTTGGATAAATACAACCTCCTTAACGAAGTACAGTTTAGTTTCAGAAGTGGAAAACGTACAGTATCGGCTATTACAGAGTTCACAAAAGTGGTATTTGAGGCTCTTGATAGAGAGATTGTGTTACAGTCATTTTTTGACTGAGGCTTTTGACTCCGTCGACCATAAAATTATACTGAGCAAGGAAGCGCTAGGCATAAGAGCAATAGCGAATGTGTGGTTTCAGTCTTACTTGGAAAACAGGACGCAAAAGGCGGGGACTCTTCACACGTCTGATGCCGATAAAGGTTTTGTAAAACAATTATCAGACAAGAGATAAATAAACTTGAGTGTTCCTCAGGGTACTGTAAAGTGTCAGTCCTGTTCTTAATATACACTCTTGAGACAAAAAAAAAAAAAAAAAAATACACGACGTACCACGAAGGAATTAACCGCTGGTCATCGCGGCTCAGTACGAAGCGGAATCCATGACTAAAGACAATTCTAATCCAGTAAATGAGCATTCAGCCCGAAGAACTCTCTGGATACGCCTCCACAGCGGTGGGATACCATCCTGACTGTTGCCCGCTGTACAGCCCCACAACTGGGAGTGAAGGGCTGGGGTGCTTAGCAAGACCCCTTTGGTTGTAATCTGTGGCACCCTCGCAACATAACAATAAGTCGACGATATTCTACGCCCCATTTTGTTGCCATTTATGGCAAGTCATACTGGGTTTACATTTCAGCAAGATAATGCCCGCTCACACACGGCGAGAGATTCTACTGCTTGTCTTCGTGCTTGCCAAGCCATATCTTGGCCAGCAAGGTCACCGGATCTCTCCCCAATTGAGAAACTGTGGAGCATTGTGGACAAGACCCTACATTCAGCTCGGGATTCTGACAATCGAACGTGCCAATCGGATAAACTCTGGCACGACATCCATCGGGAGGACATCTGTATCAATCAATGACAAGCCAAATAACTGCTTGCTGAAGGTCCAGAGATGGAGCAAAGCCTTACTGACTTGCTCAATTCGTGAAACTCTTTTTCTTGAGTAAATTATCCAATTTTTCTGAAATTGTGATCGGGTAATTCCTTCGTGGTGCGCCGTTTACTGTGTCGGAATGTATATCAGTGACCTTCCAGTCAGTGTAAGACATGGAGAAAAAGTTCTCTTTGCCGACGACAGCAACTTCATAGTCACTGATAAAACATCAGAACAGCAAATGAAACCCTCAAGGATTTTTGCAGTTTGGCAATATGTAATAAATTAACATTGAAAATAAGGAAAACTAAGCGTATGCACTTCAGCATAAAGAAAGGAAGCAGCTCTGTCACTTTAAGCACAGATGATAAATCTATAGCTTTTGTGGCAAACACGAATTGTTTAGGGATGAACATTGATTGTCAGCTGACAAGGTTTGAACATAAAAAGATAGTGGATAAAATAATTTCATCAGCAGCTCTTAAGGTTTTAGCATCAGTAAGTAACAGCCAATGTCTTGTGGTGACAAACTATGTCTACATACACACAGTTCTTACCTATGAGAGTCTTTGCTGTGGATCGAAGGCACAAAACATGGACACTGTTTTTAAACTGTAGAAAGGGGCATACGAATACTAGTTGGAAGTAGCAGTTGGGCTCATTGTAGAGAGATGGTTAAAAATGAGATATCTTTACTGCCTCTGATGAGTACATATACCAATCTGTGGTTCAAATATTAATTAATAGTGCGCTAATAATTCTATACATAACCTTGGAAGAAGAGCCAGTTTGGAGTTACATTTACTCAGGAAAAACAAACAAAAAACTCAAAACATTATTTTGTATCAGGTGATAAAATTATATAATAAATGTGCAAAAGAAAGTGAAAAATATTACTAAAATAAATTTGTTTAAAAAGGAAGCTTAAACATTCTCCGTAAGTATTGCGTATTGAACAGTTAAAGATTACCTAGATGACTCAAAGTAGTGGATAGTAATAAAAGAAGATAACTACACTTGATTATGGTTTACTGCTTTCACAACGATCATGAATCAATATGTTTAATGCTTGATATTAAGGTCTGTGGCTTAGTTTTCAGGTGGGCAGTAGTACATAATTTAATGTAGAGTCTGAAATTGTGTCAAGTAACACAGCAGCATCTTCTCAGTCCAAGGGTCATTGGTGGGTGTCTTTGTGTGAGTGGCAGTGAACAGTTGAACTCTGTTTTACGTAGCAAGTGACAGGAAACAGCCCAGGAGTCATCAACAGGTGTCCTCAGTGTGTGGGCAGTGAAAAAGAAAACTATGTTTCATATTACAAGTTACATGAAATAATTTGTGTGTAAATGAAGAAACATTATTCTGCTGGTAGGACACTCACCTCATATTCGGGATCAAGGAACTGCTTTATCCAGCCATCCTGATTTACGTTTTCCGTGGTTTTCCTACATCGCTAAGGCAAATGCCGGGATGGTTCTTAATCAAGGTCACGGCTGACTACCTGTTAAAGGCGCTGCAGTCTGGAACCGCAAGACCGCTACGGTCGCAGGTTCGAATCCTGCCTCGGGCATGGATGTTTGTGATGTCCTTAGGTTAGTTAGGTTTAACTAGTTCTAAGTTCTACAGGACTAATGACCTCAGCAGTTGAGTCCCATAGTGCTCAGAGCCATTTGAACCATTTTTTTGACCACCTGTCGTATCCCCATGTGCTACCTGTTCTATCCTCTAAAAGCATATTATGTGTGCTGTGTGTTATATTTTGGCCCACTGGCGGCATTGTTTTACCTTAGTCAATCCTATATTATTGTGAGCTTATACTTGGTTGAACAAAAATTATTAATATATTAATCGTTACAGCAATTTCCTTCAAATGTGTATTCCGATTGTTACATAACAGATTACGTAGTCTTTCGTATTCGCTATCGCTTGCTGTGATAGAATAGAATTCCTGATGGTATCTGTCGCAGAAGCAAAGGGGACACAAATTCGTAGAGTACCACGCACATTTAGTGGAAGCTAGTGGTTTACAGACACCCAGATTTCTCAGAAGCAATACAGAGAAAGACAGTTCCCTTAATTTCGCAAAGACTGTTCTTTCTTCAATGAACTTCGACCCGAACCACGCATATTTGATCACTGGTTGAAAGTAGTTGGACTAAACGTGTTTTTATGCAGCCTTTCCTTGAAGCGATGAAGTTAAGGAAAAAGAACATACGCAGGACTTGCACTCATACTGCCAGCATGGTAGCCGTGTACCTTAGCTCCTGTGCTACACACGCTTGATTTAAAAATTCTGAATTTTACTAGTAGGCAAGGTACGCTTAAAACTTCAACATCAATTTTTTGGAAAATAGGGGCTGTCACATGAAAAGCCGTTAGCCACAACTCAGGACAGATCCCTCTACTCATCTAAATCCCTGATTAAAAGGTCTGATTATCTTCTTGTTAGAAGTCAATATAAATTTTTGAGGTGTGATTACACAGCATTTATGCGACACCTCCGTCCCTACATCTACGTGTACATCTATGTAATTACCCTGCTATTCACAATAAAGTGCTTGGCAGAGGGTTCAATGAACCTCCTTCAGGTTGTCTCTCTACCGTTCCACTCTCAAACGGCACGCGGGAAAAATGAGCACTGAAATTTTTCTGTGCGAGCCCTGATTTCTCTTATTTTTATCGTGATGATAATTTCTCCCTATGTAGGTGGGTGCCAACTAAATGTTTTCGCAATAGGAGGAGGAAACTGGTGATTGAAATTTCATGAGGAGATCCCGTCGCAACGAAAAACGCTTTTGTTTTAATGATTGCCACTCCAATTCACGCATCATGTCTGTGACACTATCTCCCCTATTTCGCGATAATACAAAACGAGCTGCCCTTCTTTGTACTTTTTCGATGTCATTCGTCAGTCCCACCTGTTGCGGATCCCACACCGCAGAGCAATACTCCAGAATAGGGTGGACAAGCGAGGTATAAGCAGTCTCTTTAGTAGACCTGTTGCACCTTCTAAGTGTTCTGCCAATGAATCGCATACTTTGGTTTGCTCTACCCACAATATTATCTATGTGATCGTTCAAAATTAGGTTATTTGTAATTGTAATCCCTAAGTATTTAGTTGAATGTAGAGCCTTCAGATGTGTGTGACCTATCGCGCAATCGAAATTTAGTGGATTTCTTTTAGTACCGGTTCAAAAATGGTTCAAATGGCTCTGAGCACTATGGGACTTAATTTCTGAGGTCATCAGTCCCCTAGAACTTAGAACTACTTGAACCTAACTAACCTAAGGACAACAAACACATCCATAATTGAAGCAATGATGAAAGATAGAATGATAAGTTACTTGGATAAATACAACCTCCTTAACGAAGTACAGTTTAGTTTCAGAAGTGGAAAACGTACAGTATCGGCTATTACAGAGTTCACAAAAGTGGTATTTGAGGCTCTTGATAGAGAGATTGTGTTACAGTCATTTTTTGACTGAGGCTTTTGACTCCGTCGACCATAAAATTATACTGAGCAAGGAAGCGCTAGGCATAAGAGCAATAGCGAATGTGTGGTTTCAGTCTTACTTGGAAAACAGGACGCAAAAGGCGGGGACTCTTCACACGTCTGATGCCGATAAAGGTTTTGTAAAACAATTATCAGACAAGAGATAAATAAACTTGAGTGTTCCTCAGGGTACTGTAAAGTGTCAGTCCTGTTCTTAATATACACTCTTGAGACAAAAAAAAAAAAAAAAAATACACGACGTACCACGAAGGAATTAACCGCTGGTCATCGCGGCTCAGTACGAAGCGGAATCCATGACTAAAGACAATTCTAATCCAGTAAATGAGCATTCAGCCCGAAGAACTCTCTGGATACGCCTCCACAGCGGTGGGATACCATCCTGACTGTTGCCCGCTGTACAGCCCCACAACTGGGAGTGAAGGGCTGGGGTGCTTAGCAAGACCCCTTTGGTTGTAATCTGTGGCACCCTCGCAACATAACAATAAGTCGACGATATTCTACGCCCCATTTTGTTGCCATTTATGGCAAGTCATACTGGGTTTACATTTCAGCAAGATAATGCCCGCTCACACACGGCGAGAGATTCTACTGCTTGTCTTCGTGCTTGCCAAGCCATATCTTGGCCAGCAAGGTCACCGGATCTCTCCCCAATTGAGAAACTGTGGAGCATTGTGGACAAGACCCTACATTCAGCTCGGGATTCTGACAATCGAACGTGCCAATCGGATAAACTCTGGCACGACATCCATCGGGAGGACATCTGTATCAATCAATGACAAGCCAAATAACTGCTTGCTGAAGGTCCAGAGATGGAGCAAAGCCTTACTGACTTGCTCAATTCGTGAAACTCTTTTTCTTGAGTAAATTATCCAATTTTTCTGAAATTGTGATCGGGTAATTCCTTCGTGGTGCGCCGTTTACTGTGTCGGAATGTACACTCCTGGAAATTGAAATAAGAACACCGTGAATTCATTGTCCCAGGAAGGGGAAACTTTATTGACACATTCCTGGGGTCAGATACATCACATGATCACACTGACAGAACCACAGGCACATAGACACAGGCAACAGAGCATGCACAATGTCGGCACTAGTACAGTGTATATCCACCTTTCGCAGCAATGCAGGCTGCTATTCTCCCATGGAGACGATCGTAGAGATGCTGGATGTAGTCCTGTGGAACGGCTTGCCATGCCATTTCCACCTGGCGCCTCAGTTGGACCAGCGTTCGTGCTGGACGTGCAGACCGCGTGAGACGACGCTTCATCCAGTCCAAAACATGCTCAATGGGGGACAGATCCGGAGATCTTGCTGGCCAGGGTAGTTGACTTACACCTTCTAGAGCACGTTGGGTGGCACGGGATACATGCGGACGTGCATTGTCCTGTTGGAACAGCAAGTTCCCTTGCCGGTCTAGGAATGGTAGAACGATGGGTTCGATGACGGTTTGGATGTACCGTGCACTATTCAGTGTCCCCTCGACGGTCACCAGTGGTGTACGGCCAGTGTAGGAGATCGCTCCCCACACCATGATGCCGGGTGTTGGCCCTGTGTGCCTCGGTCGTATGCAGTCCTGATTGTGGCGCTCACCTGCACGGCGCCAAACACGCATACGACCATCATTGGCACCAAGGCAGAAGCGACTCTCATCGCTGAAGACGACACGTCTCCATTCGTCCCTCCATTCACGCCTATCGCGACACCACTGGAGGCGGGCTGCACGATGTTGGGGCGTGAGCGGAAGACGGCCTGACGGTGTGCGGGACCGTAGCCCAGCTTCATGGAGACGGTTGCGAATGGTCCTCGCCGATACCCCAGGAGCAACAGTGTCCTTAATTTGCTGGGAAGTGGCGGTGAGGTCCCCTACGGCACTGCGTAGGATCCTACGGTCTTGGCGTGCATCCGTGCGTCGCTGCGGTCCGGTCCCAGGTCGACGGGCACGTGCACCTTCCGCCGACCACTGGCGACAACATCGATGTACTGTGGAGACCTTACGCCCCACGTGTTGAGCAATTCGGCGGTACGTCCACCCGGCCTCCCGCATACTCACTATACGCCCTCGCTCAAAGTCCGTCAACTGCACATACAGTTCACGTCCACGCTGTCGCGGCATGCTACCAGTGTTAAAGACAGCGATGGAGCTCCGTATGCCACGGCAAACTGGCTGACACTGACGGCGGCGGTGCACAAATGCTGCGCAGCTAGCGCCATTCGACGGCCAACACCGCGGTTCCTGGTGTGTCCGCTGTGCCGTGCGTGTGATCATTGCTTGTACAGCCCTGTCGCAGTGTCCGGAGCAAGTATGGTGGGTCTGACACACCGGTGTCAATGTGTTCTTTTTTCCATTTCCAGGAGTGTATATCAGTGACCTTCCAGTCAGTGTAAGACATGGAGAAAAAGTTCTCTTTGCCGACGACAGCAACTTCATAGTCACTGATAAAACATCAGAACAGCAAATGAAACCCTCAAGGATTTTTGCAGTTTGGCAATATGTAATAAATTAACATTGAAAATAAGGAAAACTAAGCGTATGCACTTCAGCATAAAGAAAGGAAGCAGCTCTGTCACTTTAAGCACAGATGATAAATCTATAGCTTTTGTGGCAAACACGAATTGTTTAGGGATGAACATTGATTGTCAGCTGACAAGGTTTGAACATAAAAAGATAGTGGATAAAATAATTTCATCAGCAGCTCTTAAGGTTTTAGCATCAGTAAGTAACAGCCAATGTCTTGTGGTGACAAACTATGTCTACATACACACAGTTCTTACCTATGAGAGTCTTTGCTGTGGATCGAAGGCACAAAACATGGACACTGTTTTTAAACTGTAGAAAGGGGCATACGAATACTAGTTGGAAGTAGCAGTTGGGCTCATTGTAGAGAGATGGTTAAAAATGAGATATCTTTACTGCCTCTGATGAGTACATATACCAATCTGTGGTTCAAATATTAATTAATAGTGCGCTAATAATTCTATACATAACCTTGGAAGAAGAGCCAGTTTGGAGTTACATTTACTCAGGAAAAACAAACAAAAAACTCAAAACATTATTTTGTATCAGGTGATAAAATTATATAATAAATGTGCAAAAGAAAGTGAAAAATATTACTAAAATAAATTTGTTTAAAAAGGAAGCTTAAACATTCTCCGTAAGTATTGCGTATTGAACAGTTAAAGATTACCTAGATGACTCAAAGTAGTGGATAGTAATAAAAGAAGATAACTACACTTGATTATGGTTTACTGCTTTCACAACGATCATGAATCAATATGTTTAATGCTTGATATTAAGGTCTGTGGCTTAGTTTTCAGGTGGGCAGTAGTACATAATTTAATGTAGAGTCTGAAATTGTGTCAAGTAACACAGCAGCATCTTCTCAGTCCAAGGGTCATTGGTGGGTGTCTTTGTGTGAGTGGCAGTGAACAGTTGAACTCTGTTTTACGTAGCAAGTGACAGGAAACAGCCCAGGAGTCATCAACAGGTGTCCTCAGTGTGTGGGCAGTGAAAAAGAAAACTATGTTTCATATTACAAGTTACATGAAATAATTTGTGTGTAAATGAAGAAACATTATTCTGCTGGTAGGACACTCACCTCATATTCGGGATCAAGGAACTGCTTTATCCAGCCATCCTGATTTACGCTTTCCGTGGTTTTCCTACATCGCTAAGGCAAATGCCGGGATGGTTCTTAATCAAGGTCACGGCTGACCACCTGTCGTATCCCCATGTGCTACCTGTTCTATCCTCTAAAAGCATATTGTGTGTGCTATGTATTATATTTTGGCCCACTGGCGGCATTGTTTTACCTTAGTCAATCCTATATTATTGTGAGCTTATACTTGGTTGAACAAAAATTATTAATATATTAATCGTTACAGCACATTTCTTCAAATGTGTATTCCGATTGTTACATAACAGATTACGTAGTCTTTCGTATTCGCTATCGCTTGCTGTGATAGAACAGAATTCCTGATGGTATCTGTCGCAGAAGCAAAGGGGACACAAATTCGTAGAGTACCACGCACGTTTAGTGGAAGCTAGTGCTTTACAGACACCCAGATTTCTCAGAAGCAATACAGAGAAAGACAGTTCCCTTAATTTCGCAAAGACTGTTCTTTCTTCAATGAACTTCGACCCCAAACCACGCATATTTGATCACTGGTTGAAAGTAGTTGGACTAAACGTGTTTTTATGCAGCCTTTCCTTGAAGCGATGAAGTTAAGGAAAAAGAACATACGCAGGACTTGCACTCATACTGCCAGCATGGTAGCCGTGTACCTTAGCTCCTGTGCTACACACGCTTGATTTAAAAATTCTGAATTTTACTAGTAGGCAAGGTACGCTTAAAACTTCAACATCAATTTTTTGGAAAATAGGGGCTGTCACATGAAAAGCCGTTAGCCACAACTCAGGACAGATCCCTCTACTCATCTAAATCCCTGATTAAAAGGTCTGATTATCTTCTTGTTAGAAGTCAATATAAATTTTTGAGGTGTGATTACACAGCATTTATGCGACACCTCCGTCCCTACATCTACGTGTACATCTATGTAATTACTCTGCTATTCACAATAAAGTGCTTGGCAGGGGGTTCAATGAACCTCCTTCAGGCTGTCTCTCTACCGTTCCACTCTCAAACGGCACGCAGGAAAAATGAGCACTGAAAGTTTTCTGTCCGACCCCTGATTTCTCTTATTTTATCGTGATGATAATTTCTCCCTATGTAGGTGGGTGCCAACAAAATGTTTTCGCAATAGGAGGAGAAAACTGGTGATTGAAATTTCATGAGGAGATCCCGTCGCAACGAAAAATGCTTTTGTTTTAATGATTGCCACTCCAATTCACGCATCATGTCTGTGACACTATCTCCCCTATTTCGCGATAATACAAAACGAGCTGCCCTTCTTTGTACTTTTTCTATGTCATTCGTCAGTCCCACCTGTTGCGGATCCCACATCGCAGAGCAATACTCCAGAATAGGGTGGACAAGCGAGGTATAAGCAGTCTCTTTAGTAGACCTGTTGCACCTTCTAAGTGTTCTGCCAATGAATCGCATACTTTGGTTTGCTCTACCCACAATATTATCTATGTGATCGTTCCAAATTAGGTTATTTGTAATTGTAATCCCTAAGTATTTAGTTGAATGTAGAGCCTTCAGATGTGTGTGACTTATCGCGCAATCGAAATTTAGTGGATTTCTTTTAGTACCGGTTCAAAAATGGTTCAAATGGCTCTGAGCACTATGGGACTTAATTTCTGAGGTCATCAGTCCCCTAGAACTTCGAAATACTTGAACCTAACTAACCTAAGGACAACAAACACATCCATGCCCGAGGCAGGATTTGAATCTGTAACCGTAGCGGTCACGCGGTTCCAGACTGGAGCGCCTAGAACCGCTCGGCCACCCCGGCCGGCTAGTACCGGTACTCATGTGAATAACTTCACACTTTTCCGCATTGAGGGTCAATTGCCACTTTTCACACCATACAGGTATCTTATCTAAATCATTTTGCAATTCGTTTTGATCATCTGCTGACTTAGACTGTAAATGACAGCATCATCTACAAACAATCTAAGAGGGCTACTCAGATTTTCTCCTATGTTGCTAATATAGATCAGGAGCAATAGACGGCCTATAACACTTCCTTGGGGAACCTGGATTTTCCTTCTGTTTTACTCATAGTTTTCCGTCTATTCGTACGAACTGTGACCTTTCTGACAGGAAATCACGAATCCAGTCGCACAACTGAGGCGATACTCCGTAGGGACGCAGTTTGGTTAGAAGAAGATTGTGAGGAACGGTGTCGTAAGCCTTCTGGAAATCTAAAAATATGGAATCAATTTGACATCCCCTGTCGATAGCACTTATTACTTCATGAGTATAAAGAGCTAGTTGTGTTTCACAAGCGCGATATTTTCTGAATCCGTGCTGACTGTGTGTCAATAAATCGGTTTCTTCCAGGTACTTCATAATGTTCCAATACAGTATATGTCCAAAACCCTACTGCAAATCGACGTTAGTAATATAGGCCTGTAATTCAGCGGATTACTCGTACTTCCATTTTTGGGTATTGGTGTGACTTGAGCAATTTTCCAGTCTTTAGGTACGGATCTTTCTGTGAGCGAGTGATTGTATATAATCGCTAAATATGGAACTATTTTATCAGCATACTCTGAGAGGAACCTGACTGATATGTAATCGGGACCGGATACCTTGTCTTTCAATAAATGTTCAAATGTGTGTGAAATCTTATGGGACTTAACTGCTAAGGTTATCAGTCCCTAAGCTTACACACTACTTAACCTAAATTATCCTAACGACAGACACACATACCCATGCCCGAGTGAGGACTCGAACCCCCGCCGAGACCAGACGCACAGTCCATGACTGTAGCGGGATGAGACTGCTCGGCTAATCCCGCGCGGCGTCTTGCTTTTATTAAGTGATTTAAGCTGCTTTGTTACACCGAGGATATCCACTTCTATGTTTCTCATCTTGGCAGTTGTTCTTGATTGGAATATTTACTTCGTCTTCTTTGGTGAAGGAGTTTCGGAAAATGGTGTTCAATAACTCTGCTTTAGTGGCACTGTCATCAGTGACTTCACCGTTGTTATCGCGCAGTCAAGGTATTGATTGCGTCTTGCCACTGGTGTACTTTATGTATGACCAGAATCTGTTTGGGTTTTGTGCCAGATTTCGAGATAGAATTTCGTTGTGGAAATTATTAAAAGCATCCTGCATTGAAGTACGCGCTATATTTCGAACTTCTGTTAAACATGGCCAATCTTGGCGATTTTGCGTTCTCTTAAATTTGGCATGCTTTTCTCGTTGCTTCTGCAACAACTATCTGACCCGTTTTGTGTACCATGCGGGATCAGTACCATCACTTATTAATTTATGTGGTACATATCTCTCAATTGCACAACTTTTCTACATTTACATGATCAGATCGGAAGGAGTGAAGACTGTGTCTTAAAAAGGCGTTAAGAGCATTTTTATCAGCTTTTTTAAACAGATATACTTTGCGTTTCTTTTTGATGGTTGTAGGTGTTACGGTATTCAGCCTAGCAGCAACTGCCTTTGGGTCGCTAACCCCTGTATTCGTCATAATACTCGCTATTTGTCCAGGATTATTTGTTACTAAAAGGTCAGGCATGCTTTCGCAACAATTTACGCTTCGAGTGGGCTCATGGACTAATTGTTCAAAATAATTTTCTGAGAAAGCATTTAGTACAATTTCGGATGACGTTTTATGCCTCCCGCCGGCTTTAAACGTATAATTTTTCCAGCATATCGAGGGTAGATTGAAGTCACCACTGATTATTATTGTATGAGCGGGGTACTTATTTGAAATGAGACTCAGGTTTTCTTTGAACTGTTCAGCAACTATATCTTCTGAGTCGGGGGGTCGGTAAAACGATCCAACTAATAGTTTAGTCCGATTGTCAGATATAACCTCTACCCATACTATTTCACACGAACTATCTTCTTCAATTTCGCTACGAGGCAAACTACCTCTGACAGCAATAAATACTCCACCACCTTTCTGAACTCTGTTAGATCGTTTGAAAAAATTTCGGCTGAACTTATTTCCGGCTTTAGTCAGCTCTCTGTACCTACAACTATCTGAGCTTCAGTGTTTTATATTAGGGCTTGGAGATCTGGTTCTTTCGAAACACAGCTACGACAATTTACAACTACAATACCAGTCGTTTCTATAACTACCTTACTGTGTTTTACATGCCCAGTTTTAGACGGACACCCCTTCTGTGGTTCCATGAGACCCTAGGAAAACGTTGTAGACACATTCAAGAGAATGAAAATTTTTCAAGGTCTCAATTTAATCTTAGCAAAGTATCTTAAGCTACTCTTTATGACAATAAGACACTTCTTATCAGTAAATTTCTTGCCGATTATTGTTAAACCATGTCGATGTTCGCGTCCAGACACGCCGTCATCCAGGCGAACGGCTGTTCGAAACATGCAGCGTGCGTCGGACTCAGGCCGCTGGGAGCAGTATTATATTATGGGGACATTCACCTGCGCCTCCATGGGACCTGCGGTAATCATCGAAGGCACCATGACAGCTGTGGGATACGTGAACATCATTGGGGCCCACCTGTGACCCTTATGATTGATATCTTCCTCAACAGCGATGGCGTCTTCCAGCAGGGTAACTGTCCATGTCACAAGGCCAGAATCGTGTTGCAATGGTATGAGGAGCATGATAAAGAACTCAGTTTGATGTCTTGGCCATAAAATTCGGCTTTTCTGAATCCGAAGAAGCCCAACTGGGACGCTATGAGGCACCAGCTCCACGCCCACAAATCAACCGCCCATAAATTACGGGAAGTGTGTGACCTGTGCTTTGGCATCTGGCGCCACAAACCTCTCGAAAATTATCAAGTACTTTTAAAATCCATGGAATGCAGAATCACTGCTGAATTGCGTTCCAGAAGTGGACCAACACCAGATGGTCATAATGTTTTGGATCATCAGTGTATGGTAATGGGAATGAGCGTTTGGGGTCATTGGCCGGGAGGCCCCTTGCGCGGCAGCTCCGGCCGCCTTATTGCAGGTCTTATTACATTCGACACAAAATTGGGTGACCTGCCACGCCGGATGGAGATGAAATGATGATGAAGACAACTCAACACCCAGTTCCTGAGCGGGGAAAATCTCCGACCGAGCCGGGAATCGAACCCGGGCCCGTAGGACGGCAATCCGTCACGCTGACCACTTTTTTTTAAATTTAGTATTTTTTTTTTACTTTAGACCGAAATGTGGTAAAAAAATGGATGCAGTTGAACGCGAACAGGCGACTATAAGTTTAGAATGCATGACGATTACCACTTTTTTTTCTTTATTTTTTTTTGCTTTTTTTCCCTTAAATAGCCCCTTAGGAAAATGGAACAAAAAAAACCTAAGTGCCACCGCCACTTTTCATCCTCTAACAAAAACTCTGATCCACTTCAGGCGTTGGCTCCAGAGTAAACCCACCCCAGAGAGCTACCTCTATACTAGGGGAAATATGGGAAATCAAGGGTAGGGCTATCCTTTGCCACTTTTTTTTTTTTTACATGAGTACATTTAGGGAACGTGTACAAATGAGAATTCTAGTAACTAAGTGTTACAAGTAAGTGTTACAACAACAAAGGTGGCATAAAAGAGTAATCAAAAAATAAAAATATAAATCACTGATGTAATTCCAACTAAAAGGTTCTTCAATAATGTAACTGGTTCCACTTGGAGCCTCGCCATCGTTATCTGATATCTCCAATAGCGCCTTTGAAGGGTATCTGCAACGGAGGCATTCTGCTTCGCTAGTGCCTCAAGAAAAACAGCATCCTTGCAGCAGCTTGTCTCTTCCTTCGCTCATGGCTGACAAGGCAGAACGTTCAGCCGTTAGTGTGATGCAGCACAGAACATTAACCGCAGCTTGGCACTTCCCAGCTGAGTGGGGGGTTAACGAAAACGCTGCGTAAATAATTTGCGAAGAGCGTACGGTATTTCGGTGTGTGGTCGAGGGCATTGTGAGCATTTTGTAGGAACCACCAGTAATCAAGCTGCTCTTTCTCTCCGTCGCTAAAGATGTAGGCGACGGTAAGTCCTTTGAACCATGTAAGCGCATGATATTTTGCAACCGGAAAGTAAGTTTCATCGGGACAGAGTAGGGTCTGAGGGTCAATCATATCAGGTGTGACCCGGAGGTAACAAGCCAATATCTTCTGTGTTAGTCGCCAAACTCCGGACGATGATGCGCAAGTAAAACGATGTTCATCGGTATCCAAAAGGTGACAATCTGAGCAATAAGGGGAGTCTGCCAGTCCAATAGTGTGAAGTCGCTGTCGTGTGCCATATTTTTTGTTGGCGATCTGATACCACTTCGAACGCACCGTGGATGACAGAAAGTTGTGGTGTATCGTTTTCCACACTCTTGGCCAGTGAACCGTAGGGTACTTGTTTTCCACCACGTTATGGGGAACAGCCCGCAGAAGGTTGGTATAAAAATCTTTCGCCTTTGGTGGACGTGTGGCGGAGAGGTTCGAGCTGACATAGCTGTAATCAAGAATGAGGGTCGACACATGGGAGAGCTGTGGTGCGACGTGCGCCATCGACACCTGCGGGACGTGAGAGGCTGGCATCAGAACCTGTAGTAAACGACCCGTGAGAGAGGCATATTGACTGTTCCATCGTTTCCTCATGTTGCTCATGTAAAGGCAGCTGCTCTCGCCCTGACGTTGACCAATCCCAGCCCTCCGTTGTGCACTGGGAGGGTAAGAGTGTCGTATCGCACTTTAAAGATATGACCTGCGGAAACGTAGTAACTGAAGGCCGCCTGAAGCCGGCGACCTATCTGCAGCGGTAGTGGGAGGACCTGTGCCACGTGGTTGAGTTTTGATGCCAAGTAGAGGTTAAGGTATTCAACACGTTGTAGCTAATTCAAGTCCCGGAGCAGGTTCTGTCGCACCGTTGCGCGTATGATCTGTAATAACCGTCGGTAGTTTGCTGCAGCTGTTTTACGTACATCTTTCTTGAACGTGATTCCCAAATATCGCACATCAGAAACTGGTGGGAGGGGAGCGAGGGCTTCCGGTCCGAGACCACGCCCAATATCCAACGCTGCCGACTTGTTGATGTTCAGAAGACTGCCTGCGGCCTGTCCGTATCGCTCAATCCAGGTTAGTACGCTTTGAACTTCGTCATTGGAAAGAACCAGCAGTAGCAGGTCGTCAGCGTATGTCCTATAGCGAAACATGACGTCCCGCAGCGTGATGCCAGATAGGCGGTGGTTAAGGCCCCCTAGGAGTGGCTCGAGTGCGATTGCATAAAGGTAGGTGGAAAGGGGACAACCCTGTCGTAGAGACCTCTTAATGGATACTGGTCCTACCGTCCTTCCATTGACCTGGACTTGTGAGCTGGCTGCGGTCCAAAGACGCCGTAGGGTGTCGATGAGGCCCGGGGGGAATCCCATACGGTCCATCACTCGTATGAGGAAGATGTGGTGCACTCTATCAAAGGCGCGGTTGAAATCGACGGAGACGATCGCCGCTCTCAGACGGCACGCAGAAGCGATCGCTATTAAGCCCCTGCAGTCCCCGGTGGCCATGTGTATGTTGGCTTCTCCCCCCTGCGACGTCTGTTCTGGAGCGAGGATCACCGGCAAAGTCGTCTTAATACGGCTCGCCATAATCCTGGTGAAAATCTTGTAATCGGCGTTCAGCATTGTAAGCGGCCGATAGTCGTTAATAGATAGCCCTCCACCTGGCTTGTGTACCGGTATGAGAAGACCTTCTACAAACGCCGGCGGCACAACACAGTCTGGAGACATAAGTTCGCGGAACATTATAACCCAGCGAGGCATCATGATGTCACGGAAAGTCCGGTAGAATTCGATGGGCAATCCATCAGGTCCAGGAGACTTATTGGCCGCACCTTTGTCCACGGCCTCTTCGACTTCTTCGAGAGAGATTTCCTCTGTTAGTGCATTCACCGTAGCCTCGTCGATGGTACGTGTTACCTGCTGTAACACTTCAGTAGTGGCCTCGTCATCGACGGTTCTTTCCTTGTAAAGATGACGAAAATGATCCTCCACCGCCTTTACTATGGTTGCTTGGGTCGTACATAAGCGACCGTCGTGTGTCCGTCCTGAGTTGTGTGATTAAATGTTGGCGTTGTCGGCGCTTATCCGCCACAACGTGGTGCATAGTGGGTTCCTCTGCAACCGTTCGGTCGTGCCGTCGCGAGCGGACTACTGCACCTTCTAGTCGGCGCTTCGTCAATGATAGTATGTGAGCCTTGATTCTGCTTTGGTCATGTTGTCTCTCCGGGGAAGGGGGTAAGGCGTCGAGGTCCCTGAGTGCCGCGTAGTAAAAATCGAGGGTCTGTCGATGCCACGCAGTCACGTCCTTGCCATATTGCATAAGTGTCCTACGGATTGCTGGTTTGGCACAGAGGAGCCACCGCTCCAGGGTCGAGGTGTATCGTGGGTGGTGGCGTTCACAGTCAGTCCACGTTGCTGCAACTTGCCGACGGCAATCCAGGTCCTGGAGATGAGTTATGTTGAGCTTCCAAAAGCCATTGCTGCGCCAGACTTGTTGGGGGCGTAGGTTTATAGTGCAGATATAGGCACTGTGATCGGAATAGGCTTGAGGCCATAGTTCGGCGTCCACCACACCTTGTGTGAGATGTTGTGACACATAAATGCGGTCAAGTCGGCTGGCCGAATGACTGGTAAGATGAGTGTGGCCAGAGCGATTACCGTGGACTTTTTCCCACGTGTCGCACAAGTGAAGTTCTTGGATCATCGCACCCAGTTCCGGACAAGGCATGTAATGTGGGATTTGGTCCTTGGGGTGGAGAACGCAATTAAAATCGCCGGCGAAGACGCTGTGGTCGTATTGTCCAAGGAAAAGGGGAGCGACATTTGTGGAGTAGAATCTGGCGCGGTCGTGACGTCTTGTGGTACCCGACGGCGCGTAAACATTAATGAATCGGGTGTTGAGTGCCGTAAATGCAATTCCTCGCGCGGAGGGAAGAAACGTGACGTCGCTAACTTCAATACCTTCACGCACTAATATTGCCACTCCGGTGTCTGCAGGGCTACCGGGCGTCACATGTGTGGCGTAACCGTAAAAGTGCGGGAGTGCAGTCTTTTCACTTCTTGTAGGAAAGCAAATTCAACTCCCATGGCTCGTATGGTTTCTTTCAAAAGTTGGATCTTGACAGGAGAACTGATCATGTTGATATTCATTGTCGCCAGGCGGTAAGCCTGGCAACGCGTTGTTTGGGAGAGGTTATCCATGTTGAAGTTGGAGAGAAGCGAACATCGTAAGTGATGTCACCCCCCGCAGAACGCGGTCCTCCTTGTGCTGCTTATGCTGCACGATCCGGCGGCGCCTCAGCTGGCCGCGGATCGGGATCTTCTGTCTCGACGTCCTCGGCCCACGAAGCGGGCGCGGATGTCTGTTCATGTTCCATAGCCTCGGAATGTTTGATAGTAAGGGACCGGGCGACTTCGCTGCCTGCACTGGTACCTTCCCGCTGCTCACTGTTTCTGTCAATGGGCTGATGGTCGAAAGCTGCATGTTTTTCTGTCTGTTCTGCAAGGTTGGAGTCAGCGGAAACAGCCTGAGCTTCGCGGCTGGCTTCTTGAGTGGTCAGTTGTTCTTCCCCGGCCGAATGTGAACCGCTGTGTTCCGACACGGTCCGACGACGGCGCTTTCGGCGTTTCGGTGATCGCTGTTTCCGTACATGGCCTTCATTGTCAGAAGACGGCTCTGACTCACGCTCCGCCGGAACAAACGCTTCGGTCGGTACAATAAGGGGAATCAATTGCCATCTTGCTGGCGTCAATGTCTGTCGCATTCGGTAGCTCCAGAGTCGTAGTACTATTTTCCACCACTGGCCAGGTCGGCGGGTCATCCAGGTTTTTGTCCGTGGAAAGTGATTCTTGTACCGCTGAAGCGCTCGGCCGTGTCTGTTATGTGGAGAACGTCGTGAGCGCCGCCGCTAAGTCACGGGTAGAATAGTCTTCGCCGCTGGTGGTGCAATGTCCTTCGGTGGGAGTTGTGTGATCCGACGCTGGAGGCACTCAGAACGAAGGTGACCTTCCTTGCCGCATCCGGAACACGTCTTCGGCTGGCCGTCATAAATAACTATGGCCCGGCAGCCTCCTATCTGTAGATAGGATGGCACGTGTCGTTAGAGATCAATGCGCACTTGGCGTACTCCATTGAGTACTGGATACGTCTTAAACTGGGTCCATTTTTCAGCCACGTGGTCGTGTACCGTGCCGTAGGGGCGGAGCGCCGCTACAACGTCTGCCGCCGGGAGTTCAAATGGAAGCTCGAATATGCGTATAGTCCGCAGTCCCATTGCTGCATGGCCGACCTCGACGTTGCCAACATTGCCATCTGCGTGGCAGAAGCGGAGTTCTTGTTTCATCTCACGAAGCACCTTGTCGCATGTAGTTTCGTTCATAAGCCTTACATAGACCGTGCTACTGACGATCGAAAAGTGAATGCCGACAATGTCGGCAGCCGGGATCTTGGCTTCCTCTTTTAAAAAGCGTTCGACTTCGAGCGACTTTGGTCGGGTAAAGTCGTTCCGAAATGTGAATTTCAAGGTTGATCTGTATTGGTTGGCCATGGTCTTGTAGCGCTACGGCGTCACGTTAGTGTCGGCCGACGAAAGTAAACAAGGCGCGCGGGCCCACTCAGACAGCGGAGAGCACACACCGCACGTCTGCTTCGCTCGGCTGCGAGAGCCGCACTGCCACTCAGCTATCGGGGCGAACGTAATCAGCGTATGCCCCAAATACTCTACATAGAATGCAAAAAGAAACTTGCTTTAGTCTACATCTACATCCATACTCCGCAAGCCACCCGACGGTGTGTGGCGGAGGGTACCTTGAGTACCTCTATCGGTTCTCCCTTCTATTCCAGTCTCGTATTGTTCGTGGAAAGAAGGATTGTCGGTATGCTTCTGTGTGGGCTCTAATCTCTCTGATTTTATCCTCATGGTCTCTTCGCGAGATATACGTAGGAGGGAGCAATATACTGCTTGACTCTTCGGTGAAGGTATGATCTCGAAACTTTAACAAAAGCCCGTACCGAGCTACTGAGCGTCTCTCCTGCAGAGTCTTCCACTGGAGTTTATTATCTCCGTAACGCTTTCGCGATTACTAAATGATCCTGTAACGAAGCGCGCTGCTCTCCGTTGGATCTTCTCTATCTCTTCTATCAACCCTATCTGGTACGGATCCCACACTGCTGAGCAATATTCAAGCAGTGGGCGAAGAAGCGTACTGTAACCTACTTCCTTTGTTTTCGGATTGCATTTCCTTAGGATTCTTCCAATGAATCTCAGTCTGGCATCTGCTTTACCGACGATCAACTTTATATGATCACTCCATTTTAAATCACTCCTAATGCGTACTCCCAGATAATTTATGGAATTAACTGCTTCCAGTTGCTGACCTGCTATTTTGTAGCTAAATGATAAGGGATCTATCTTTCTATGTATTCGCAGCACATTACACTTGTCTACATTGAGATTCAATTGCTATTCCCTGCACCATGCGTCAATTCGCTGCAGATCCTCCTGCATTTCAGTACAATTTTCCATTGTTACAACCTCTCGATACACCACAGCATCATCTGCAAAAAGCCTCAGTGAACTTCCGATGTCATCCACCAGGTCATTTATGTCTACGTTAGAGTGGAACTTGTTCTCCAGCAGCTGCTGAAATAGTGTTCGTAGGTTTTCCATGTGCTCTTCCCTAGTAGCATCCGTCACCAAAATGGCATCCCAATAGTTTATGCACTTTGGGATACCCCGAGGTAGTTGCTCTCCGTACCTTTGGGAAACTCTTGATGCTGACGCGATCCCAAAAGGTAACCTCTTGTGTTGATAATTTCCAAAAGACATATTTAGTTCCAGAATTTTCCATGTATTTGTGTCTAGAGGTAAACACAAGTATGCGTCCTTCAAATCAGTCTTTGAAAAACATTACCCCTACTACTAACTTTACTACCAGTTCCTCTGGCCAAAGGACTGGATAAATGTCGATGTCACTTCTCGCGTTAATCGTAGCCTTAAAATAACCATAAATTGTGATGGAGCCATTTACTTTCGTCACGACAACAGTTTGTGTCGACAGCTGAGTAGATGAGATAGGCGCAATGACACCCATCTGCTGTGAACTGTCTAACTCAGCCTTCACTGCATCACGATTTGTGAAAGTAAATGGAGCTGGCCACGCACGACAAAAAGACACAGCAGACTGCTTGAGTGAAATACGGACTTGAAATTCTTTGGCCTGACTCAACGATGGTTTGAATAGCTGATTATGATTCTCTATTAACGATTCTGAGTCCTCGGATGGTACTGAGATACATACCAGCTTCGCCTCACCCAATACTTGGAAATCAAATGCAGCGAAGTTATCGAAACCAAAAGTATTAACAGCCGACTGCGAAATTACGATCAACAAATTGATTTTCCGTTCTAAGTTCTTGTATTTTATCCATACAGTCATTTGCCTACGCAAATAGACCTTCACTGGCTATATGAAACAACCTGATGGTGCAGCAGCTGCAAACAGGGGGCGTCCAGAAACATTCATATGATTCTTAGTTAATCAGGGACATAGCCATCTGGAACTGGGCTGCAGGGAATTGGAAATTTGTGGTAAGGTCTTATGGGACCAAACTACTTAGGTCATCGGTTCCTAAGCCTACACACTACTTAACCTAACTTCAACTAACGTACGCTGTGGACAACACACACACACCCATGCCCGAGGGAGGACTCGAACCTCCGACGGGGCGAGCAGCACGGACCGTGACAAGGCGCCCCAGACCGCGCGGCTACCCCGCGCGGCCGAACTAAGCTGTAATGTCATATCCAATGTGTTCATTAGGCGCTTGGCTAGATTCTGCCGAGACTGGAGTTAAAGCAGACACGGACGCTAGGTCATTTAATGCTGCCCACAGTGTGTTGGTCAATACAGGCACATCGGCTCATCGTCCTACATTACCGTTTTTCTGCCCAAGTACACTGCTGCAAGTTGTCCACACATTCGACAGATGCTACATGTTTCGAAAAATTGTGGACACTGGTGACCATTATGCCACGTTCGATAGTCTTGAAAAGACTTAAAAATCAGCAGGGGTAAATCCGGCGCTGAGGGGGAGGTCGAGACCTTTCTTATTATCTAAATAACTTGATCCACATGGAAACGCCTGTCTCGATTGCGTATGAACTCTACCTGGGAGCAAGAAAACATTCCTTGTGCAGGACTCACACCCTGTGCGTCAACCGAGGTACTACTAACTTGCCTGCACGTGGCAGAGAGCTGAGCTATTTGACAGTTATCTGAAGTCGCATATTGAGCTGCTACCGCCACCTAAAAAGTTTTGGCAGTATTTTTGATAGTGCTTAATTCGGTGTCTGACGATTCCAAAGCTCTAGACTGGACCTCCTTGTCCGGTACTAATTCTGGTATCCCAGTCTGTCAAGTTTAAACGCTCACCATAAGGTATGGAACCCTATGACAGCTGCTAGACGACACAGCTACATCTGCGAACGCTGATGTCGTTGCTGCAAGCGCCACCGTGAGGATACGCCTGCGGCTCCCCTTTAAGACCAGCACTGCAGCAGCTCATCTGTCATTCCTGATTTCACTGCATAATTATATTGACCTCGGTACACATCGTTGTCTGGTTCTGGATTCTCTATGTCTAAAGGTTACAGTCCTAGTTTACTCGTAGGACTAGTTATTTCTCCATGCTGTCTCCGTTGCCTGTCTGTCTCTCACTGTAGTCCACCTGATTGTTTACTTTCTGGCGGTTCGCTGTTGACACTCTTGGCCAGTCGATCAGTCTCTGCAGTTTTTCGAGTCGTTCTTGGTCTTGTTAGATTCTGTTGGTCACTACAATAGGCGACGAGGTAAAGGTTAGCAGCGTTCCATGGGTGCAAAGCTCGTGCAACTCGTGGAACAGCGACAGAAACAGCTGCTCTTGCAGCAGCAGTTGTGGCAGCTGTTCCAACAGCAGTTTCAGCAACAGACAGAATCGCTCCTTCAGGAAATTCAGCTTTTGTCGGGTCAATGGTTCAGGGTTCCCAACCCAACCAGGCTGCAGGTATTTCTCAGGTGGAGAGACGCCCATCTGTGTTCCCGCAATTTAACGACGCCAAAAAGGATTGAAAGAGCACTTCACCGCTTTTCAGGTTTCGGATGACGCTTTCCAACGATTGCTCTTCCTTTCTTTGGCTTCCCTGTTGACATTTTATTACCAAAGAAGTTGGCTCCATTCTCGAATCCCATCGCGCCCTCGTTCGATGAGATGCTTTCGTTGTTGTCAAATTATTATTTCATGTGGTCGTATCCTGCCTATAGTTCCATCAATATCAGATGCAACCCGGCTCGCAAAACTTCGTATGCAAATTCTTTGATCCGAGACCTAGTGCTCTGGTAGGCTCCAGTCCGAGCTGCTGCCCTCAAACTAGACAACCCTTCGTTGGATGATATTTTAAAAATCGACTACTCTTACGAGATCGCGCAGGCAGCAAATCAACGCCTTATGGCTCGATCCCAGCTAGCGGCTCTCAAGGCGGCGTCTCGGGGGCGGATTTCTCATAAGTCTTTTTCCCGACGGAAACGTCATGATTCGTCGATTATGGACGTGTCAGTGGCCTCTGAATGTCCTGCCACGCTCCGTCGACGTAAGCTGCTCAGTCCGTGTCATACCCTGAATGCTTCACAGCGCGTCCGCATGCGGATTGTCCAGATCGCTGAGACACTGCATCGGTTATGGGAAAGATGAGCATCTCCGAGTTGTCTGTCATCAACTGCCAGTAAAGTCGGATGCCACCCCTCACATGCGTCAAAGGATGGAGCATGAACTTTGGGCAGTTGTTTCTCAGGGTGATTCTTCTGCTACTAAGTTGTTTATCAATTTTACGATTGCAAACGAGGATGTCCGTTTCTACTAGGACACAGGAGCTACCACCGTTTCTTCTATTGATCTTCCAAAATATGCTCATTTGGGTTGGCCCCACTCTCCAATTGGCTGGTCATGTACAATGACGGTTCAGTTCCTCTTCAGAGTCAATTCACCATCCATGTTGAACACAAAGTGGTAATAGGCTGATAATTCTGTAGTCACACGGCTGGCAACATTTTGGGTCTGGATGCCTTCTCACTGTTTGGATTCTCCATCACTGAAAGGAAGAGTGAACATTGTAAACCGCCTTGTGAAACCTGAAAAGCGGTTAAGTGCTGTCTCAGACGCTGCAGATACGTGTCTCAGATGCTGTTCCGTTACATCAGCTCGACGACCTCTGTGCCACCTTCGCACTTCCATTCTCCCCTGGCCTGGGGTGTACCACAGACTTCCACGATCATACCTTCCTATGCCCAGATGCAGTGCCCTGTTTCTGCCAGGCGTGTCCTTGTCCTGTCTCCTTGAAGACGGCCGTTAAGCAAGAACTCATTCACCTTCATGAAGCTGGGGTGATTGAACCAGTTAAAACCAATGATTGGGCCATAGTCCTGATGGTCGTCAAGAAACTCGACGGCTCTCTCCGGTTATGCAGGGACTTTACATCGGCTATCAATGCCCAGGTGCAAGTGGAAACCACTCCATTCCACGTCCAAAAGACCTCCTCACTAAGCTTGTCGGAGGTGAACATTTTTCTAAGATCGATCTTAACGACACATATTTGCAGATCACACATGATAAGGGATCAAACCATGTTACGGTCGTCAACACATTCTTTAGCTTATACAGGGTGTTACAAAAAGGTACGGCCAAACTTTCAGGAAACATTTCTCACACACAAATAAAGAAAAGATGTTATGTGGACACATGTCCGGAAACGTTTAATTTCCATGTTAGAGCTCATTTTAGTTTCGTCAGTAAGTACTGTACTTCCTCGATTCAGCGCCAGTTGGCCCAATTGAAGGAAGGTAATGTTGACTTCGGTGCTTGTGTTGACATGCGACTCATTGCTCTACAGTGCTAGCATCAAGCACATCAGTACGTAGCATCAACAGGTTAGTGTTCATCACGAACGTGGTTTTGCAGTCAGTGCAATGTTTACAAATGCGGAGTTGGCAAATGCTCATTTGATGTATGGATTAGAAAAGGGCAATAGCCGTGGCGCGGTACGTTTGTATCGAGACAGATTTCCAGAACGAAGGGGTCCCGACAGGAAGACGTTCGAAGCAATTGATCGGCGTCTTAGGGAGCACGGAACATTCCAGCCTATGACTCGCGACTGGGGAACACCTACAACGACGAGGACACCTGCAATGGACGAGGCAATTCTTCGTGCAGTTGACGACAACCATAATGTCAGCGTCAGAGAAGTTGCTGCTGTACAAGGTAACGTTGTCCACGTCACTGTATGGAGAGTGCTACGGGAGAACCAGTTGTTTCCGTACCATGTACAGCGTGTGCAGGCACTATCAGCAGCTGATTGGCCTCCACGGGTACACTTCTGCGAATGGTTCATCCAACAATGTGTCAATCCTCATTTCAGTGCAAATGTTCTCTTTACGGACGAGGCTTCATTCCAACGTGATCAAATTGTAAATTTTCACAATCAGCATGTGTGGGCTGACGAGAATCCGCCCGCAATTGTGCAATCACGTCATCAACACAGATTTTCTGTAAACGTTTGGGCAAGCATTGTTGGTGATGTCTTGATTGGGCCCCATGTTCTTCCACCTACGCTCAATGGAGCACGTTATCATGATTTCATACGGGATACTCTACCTGTGCTGCTAGAACATGTGCCTTTACAAGGCCGGCCTCGGTGGCCGTGCGGTTCTAGGCGCTCCAGTCCGGAGCCGCGCTGCTGCTACGGTCGCAGGTTCGAATCCTGCCTAGGGCATGGGTGTGTGTGATGTCCTTAGGTTAGTTAGGTTTAAGTAGTTCTAAGTTCTAGGGGACTAATGACCACAGCAGTTGAGTCCCATAGTGCTCAGAGCCATTTTTTGTCTTTACAAGTACGACACAACATGTGGTTCATGCACGATGGAGTTCCTGCACATTTCAGTCGAAGTGTTCGTACTCTTCTCAACAACAGATTTGGTGACCGATGGATTGGTAGAGGCGGACCAATTTCATGGCCTCCACGCTCTCCTGACCTCAACCCTCTTGACTTTCATTTATGGGGGCATTTGAAAGCTCTTGTCTACGCAACCCCGGTACCAAACGTAGAGACTCTTCGTGCTCATATTATGGACGGCTGTGATACAATACGCCATTCTCCAGGGCTGCATCAGCGCATCAGGGATTCCATGCGACGGAGGGTGGATGCATGTATCTTCGCTAACGGAGGACATTTTGAACAGTTCCTGTAACAAAGTGTTTGAAGTCAAGCTGGTACGTTCTGTTGGTGTGTGTTTCCATTTCATGATTAGTGTGATTTGAAGAGGAGTAATAAAATGTGCTCTGACATGGAAAGTAAGCGTTTCCGGACACATGCCCACATTGTGTGTGAGGAATGTTTCCTGGAAGTTTGGCCGTACCTTTTTGTAGCACCCTGTATAGGTATAAGCTAGCCCTTTGGAATCTCTTCCATTCTGGTAGTCTTCCAGAGTTGCCTAGGAGAGTTAACCATGTGCATCCGTGCTTGTAACATCTATCTCAACGACTTAATTGGCATGGGCGCTATATGTCAGCCCACCTGTGCAACCTGTGTACCTTCATTACTACGTTGCATGATGCAGGGCTAAAGTGCTGCTTGCACAATTGCTACGCGGAATATCTCAGACACTTGCTCAACAAAGATGGGATCCAGCCCACTAACTACAAACTCCCTGCTGTTGATGCTTTGCCTCATCCAAAAAAACTGACAGGAGCTTCAGGTTCAAAAATGGTTCAAATGGCTCTGAGCACTATGCGACTTAACTTCTGAGGTCATCAGTCGCCTGGAACTTAGAACTAATTAAACCTAACTAACCTAAGGACATCACACACATCCATGCCCGAGGCAGGATTCGAACCTGCGACCTTAGCGGTCGCTCGGCTCCAGACTGTAGCGTCTAGAACCACACGACCACTCCGGCCGGCGGAGCTTCTGGCTTTTTGGGAAATACGAATTATATTCTAAGTTCCTCCCTTATGCGGCCAACATAACTCAACCTGTTGCAAAATAAGGGCATTCAGTACAGGTGGACAACTGTATGTCAGTACCCTTTCACACAGCTGAAGCGGCTGCTGCGCTCTGCGCCCAGTCTAACACCCTCTCCTCCATCATGTCCTACGGTTTTTGGCGATGATGCTTCCCTGTATGGAACTGGCGTATCGTTGGCACATTGGAACGATAACAGTACTAAGCAACCGATTGCCTATGCATGAAAGATGCTGGCCCCTACTTGAAACTAACCACTGGCAGTTCGAAAGAGAAGCTTTGGAGATTGGCTTTTCCGTTAAGCAGTTCCATATTTCTCCTGTTTGTGGCCAAATTTACTCTCATTACAGATGACAGACGTCTGGTGGAACTCTTTGCGCCACACTCTCGGCTTCCAGAGCTGATCGCCCTACATATCCAGTATTGTACACTTTTCCTTAGCTCCTACAATTATGGCATTAAATACAAGCCCACAACACAAGAAGTAAATGCAGATGCCATATCTTGGTTACCCTCGGGACCTAACACGACCAACAGGAAACCTCTTGTTTTCACATTGATGTGGAACAACAGCTTGCCTTTGATGGGTTTCCCATTACAGTTTGTCACATTGCTCCATACACACACCACAACTCTACCTTGCAGCACTATGTGCTCCACGGGTGGTCCTCTTATTTTTTAAAGTCCACCGATACAGAGCTTTTGTTCTAGGCTCATTTCTCCCACCATTTGTCAACTGTCTACAATGTTCTCCTGCTTGATGTAGAGGTGGATATTCAATGTGTCTTCATCCCTCTCACGTTTCGCACCTCCTCCGTCACGAATATTGGGTTAGGTCACGGATAAAAACCATTGTACAGCGACATGCTTACTTGCCTGGACCGCGTGACCGCTACGGTCGCAGGTTCGAATCCTGCCTCGGGCATGGATGTGTGTGTTGTCCTTAGGTTGGTTAGGTTTAGGTAGTTCTAAGTCTAGGGGACTGATGACCTCAGAATTTAAGTCCCATAGTGCTCAGAGCCATTTGAACCGTTTGAACTTGCCTGGGCTGAACAAAGACATAGAGGCCTCAGTGCACAGCTGTTCTACTTGGGCCCGGCATCAGGCTACTCTGCCCCAGTCTTTCGCCCCCTGGTCCACCCCCCCCCCCCTCATTCAGCCCTGCGACTGCATTCATCTGAATTTTCTGTGCTTTATGAGCCTCAGTGTCATGGATGCTTATTCTAACTACCCCTATCTGGTCAGCATCGCATTCACCAACGCTAACACCACTCTCAATGTCCTCATTCAGATTCTAGCCATCAAAGGGCTTCCCCACTTCATTGTGCCAAACAATAGGCCCCAATTCATAGTGGCAGCCTTCGAATGGTTCTTCACCTCCAGTGGCATTAAGCATGTGTATAGTCCACTGCTTCACTTATCCTGCAACAGTGAAGCAGAGCATATGGTGCAAACATTTTAACAACTAATGTTGAAAGCGGTGGGCACTTCTAACACTATGGTGTTTCTGAGCACCTACAGGACCACCCCTTTCCATGTCCATAGCCCAGCAGAGATCCTCCATCGGCTGCAACCATGTACTCCCCTCCACCTCCTAGCGCCACAGCCCATGAAACTCATACATGGTATGGTATGCCAGGCACTCTGAGGGGTTTTCAGTGCTTACATACCAACCAGCTCCACCTGTGGCTACCAACTGCACTACCACCACTGTCTCCCACACACGAATGGGTACAGCTTGTGATCCAGGTCAAAAAAAATGTTCAAATGTGTGTGAAATCTTATGGGACTTAACTATGGTTCAAATGGCTCTGAGCACTATGGGACTCAACTGCTGTGGTTATCAGTCCCCTAGAACTTAGAACTACTTAAACCTAACTAACCTAAGGACATCACACACATCCATGCCCGAGGCAGGATTCGAACCTGCGACCGTAGCAGTCGCACGGCTCCGGACTGCGCGCCTAGAACCGCGAGACCACCGCGGGCGGCTGGGACTTAACTGCTAAGGTCATCAGTCCCTCCTAAGCTTACGTACTACTTAACCTAAATTTTCCTAAGGACAAACACACACACCCATGCGCGAGGGAGGACTCGAACCTCCGCCAGGACCAGCCGCACAGTCCATGACTGCAGCGCCTTAGACCGTTCGGCTAATCCCGCGCGGCGATCAAGGCCACAAACAGTGGTTCCCATGTATGTGGGCATGGATGTGGAGGTCTCGGTGCACTTTCTGCCCTCTCGGCCATTATTACCCAGACCATCATTGCCCATACCGCAGCACCCCAGCACACTGCCAGATGTCCCAGTTTTGTCTGCCCAGCCAGTGGGTATCTGTGCTGAGACTCCATCCATACCACCAGTCTTCCTTCCCAAGCATCGTCTTGGGTGCTTCTAGCCCTAAGAACTGTTGCTAGAAGGGGAGCAAGTTCCTTAGCATAGTCTTTGTAGAATGTTTTAGGTATCTCATTTGGTCCTGATGCCTGTCCACTACTATGCAGTTTTAATTGCTTTTCTGTCCCGCGGTCAGTTATCTCAATATCTACAATTTCTGTGTTCCTTCGATCACTGAAAGGAGAGACCTTGTTACGACATTCCACGCTGGAACAATTTCGGAATACCGAATTCAGTGTTTCGGTTTTCTCTCTGTTATGTTCAGTTTCGGCGCTAGAATGTTCATCGAGTATATAAATAGAGGATTTCGAACCGCTTACTGATTTTACGTAAGACCAAAACCTCTTAGTGCTTTTACTCAGACCGGTTGACAAAATTTTACTTTCAAAGTCATTGAACGCATCTCTAATTGCTCTCCATATTCATTTCGTTCAGCTGTCGTTTGTGAGCTAGGTTTTGACGTCTCTTGATTCTGTGATGAAGCTCTCTTTGTTTACACAGCAGTTTTCAAACACGGCTATTAAACCATGATGGGTCTTTCCTGTCCCTTATGACCTTGCTTGTAACGTACTTGTCTAAGGCATATTGAACATTGTTTTTCAATTTTTCCCATTTGTGATCCACACCTCAATCCTCAGCACCGAATCCACAGCAACTAACCCTTGCCAGGACGACAATGGCGCATACATCAAGAACGGTGGCTCCAATATGTTCATCGTCGATTTCAGGCCCCTTCCCTAATACATGATGCCCAGCTACACCACCAGCAATGCCACTAGGACAAATTGTGCCAACCAGAACTCTGCCTTTCTTTTGCTCCAATGGGCCCCAACCCCCACCCTGCACACTTTCAAAACCCAATCAGGAGAGTGGTGTTGGGACCTACCTCCTTAACAATATTTTAAGTATAATTATGGCTCCGATGAATGATATTTCGCATCAACAGCCTACTAATGGGACCACTCCAGTAGTAGAAACAGATTCGATACGGAAGTCAACCCAAACTACACTCTGAGACAGAAAAAAACTATGCATAATGAAGTAATTGTCCGAATGGAACGGAAGTAGGTTGATGTGATGTTCGCGTACAGACAAACAAATTATTACAGTTTCAGAAAAACTGGATGAATTATCCAACAGAAAGAACTTCACAAGTTGAAAAATTCAGTAACGCGTTGATCCACCCCTGGCCCTTATGCAAGGAGTTATTCGCTTATCATTTGTTGACAAAGTTTTTGTATGTCCTCTTGAGGGATATCGTGCCAAATTCTGCCCAAGTGGCGCGTTAGATTGTTGAAATCCCGAGATTGTTGGAGGGCCCTGCGCATAATTCTCCAAACGTTCTCAATATCGGAGAGACCTGGCCACGTTGTTGGCCAAGGTATGGTTTGGCAAGCACGACAAGCAGTAGAATCTCTCGCCCTGTATGAGCGGGCATTATCTTGCGGAAATGTAAGGCCAGAATGGCTTGCCATGATGGGCGACAAACCGGAGTGCAGAATATCGTCGACTTACTGCTATGTTACAATGATGCTATTTGGACAACCGAAGGGGTCCTGCTGTGAAAAAATGTGGCACCCAAGACCATCACTCCTGGTTTTCAGGCTGTTTTGCGGGTCAGCTTGGTATCTCACTGCTGTCTGGGGCGCCTTCCAAACACGTCTTTGCGGCTCATTTCGAAGCGGAACTCATCACTGAAGACAATTCTACTCCAGTCGGTGAGATTCCAGGCCCAAGCCGTGTCTGGAGACGCCCCGAACAGCGGTGTGGATGCCAAAGTGACCGTCGCTCGCTGTACAGCCCGAGCATCAGAAGTGACGATCTGGGGTGCCATTTCTTTTCATAGCAGGACACCTTTGTTTATCCTCCGCGTCGCCCTTACAGTACGGCGATACGTCAACGTTATTCTACGTCCTATTTTCTTATTATTCATGGTAATCCGTCCTGGGCTTATGTCTCAGCAACATAATGCCCGCCCGATCACGGCAGGACTTTCTACTGTTTGTCTTCGTGCTTGCTAAATCCTACCTCGGCCAACAAGGTCGGCGAGATCTCCTCGTCCAAAGCAAGGCTTCACCCACGAAATTCAGGACTCCTCCTTAGCAATTTTCAGTTATCTTCTGTAATATACTGCAGCAGTTAATTCAATGCATGGGGTCCATGTTCCATCGAGCTATGTAGCTCAGCACTGACATATGCGAAAGTTACTTTCGTCCTTAAGTTTTGCACATCAGTGTGTACTTTAATCTATCGAGTATAGACTGGGACGTTTACGGATTCGCTGCATGTGGTGCAGACAGATAGTCTTTTGAAGTATCTTTGAACATGTTTTCCGAAAAGTGCCTCGAATAACTAGTTCAGACAGCTCACACGCAACAGAAATATTTTAGACCTTATAGCTACAAACAGGCCTGACCTTATCGGTAGTGTCATTATTGAGACAGGCATTAGTGATCATGATGTCATCTTAAGGACGAAGCTTAGGAGAGCATTGATGTTAGAAAAAACAAATAAGCTGTTGTTAGCATACCTGTTAGATAATGAATGGACGTTTATTTCCAATACGTCACACGTAGAGGATTTATGGGCAAAGTTTAAACTGACTTTAAACATGTGCGAAGTAAGTTAATTGAGAAACTAAAGGTCCATTTAATAATAAATTTGGAAAATATCGAGCAAACAGACTGTTGCACTGTCGGTTCGAAGAACGCGCAAATGTCGACAGCCGAAGGCTAGAAGAAATTCGTGCGTCCGTAAGAAGATCAATGCGCGAAGCATACAACTTCCACCATCGTACTTATCGAAAGATCTTGCCAAGAATCCGATGAAATTCTAGTCATACGTAAAATCACTAAGCGGGTCGAAGGCCTCTACCCAGTCACTCGTCGGACAGGCTGTTGTGGCAACAGCAGATAGCAAAAGGAAAGCTGAAATTTCAAATTTCGCGTTTAAAAAAATCATTCACCCAGGAGGACCGTACATACAGGCCGTCGTTTGACTGTCACACACGCCCGCATGGAGGACATAGAAATAGGCATTCCTAGCAAAGAGAAGCAACTGAAAGAGTTGAGGCCGTCCGGAGGGCCGAGCGGTTCTAGGCGCTACAGTCTGGAACCGCGAGACCGCTACGGTCGCAGGCTCGAATCCTGCCTCGGGCATGGATGTGTGTGTTGTCCTTAGGTTAGTTAGGTTTAAATAGTTCTAAGTTCTAGGGGACTGATGACCTCAGAAGTTACGTCCCATAGTGCTTAGAGCCTTTTTTTTTAAAAAAAAAAAACGAGTTAAGATACATTAACTCACCAGGTGCAGATCGAATTTCAATTCGATTTAACAAGGAGTATTGGATTGGATTGGATTGAACTGGGGACCTAGAAACGACGGAGAGGTTTCGCCCCACCTTAGCCCACAGTGGTACACAACCTCACAACAGACTACAGCAGTCCCCTCACCCCACCGCCGCCCCACACCGAACAACCCCCCGGGAACGTCTCATACCAGACGAGTGTAACCCCAATGTTTGCGTGGTAGAGTAATTAAGGTGTACGGGTATGTGGAGACAGTGTTTGCGCAGCAATCGCCGACATAGTGTAACTGAGGCGTAATAAGGAGAACCACCCCGCATTCGCCGAGGCAGATGGAGAATCGCCTTAAAAACCATCCACAGGCTTGCCGGCACACCGGACCTCGACACTGATCCACCGGGCGGATTCGTGCCGGGGGACCGGCACGCCTTCCCGCTCGGGAAGCAGTGCGTTAGACCGCACGGCTAGCCGGGTGGGCTAACAAGTAGTGCGGCATTTGCCCCTCACTTAACTTGCATTTATCGTGAACCTCGTGCCCGACGCGAAGTCCCAAGCGACTAGAAAATAGCGCAGGTGACTCTTGTATATAGAAAA
Organism: Schistocerca nitens; assembly: GCF_023898315.1. Classification (NCBI taxonomy): domain Eukaryota; kingdom Metazoa; phylum Arthropoda; class Insecta; order Orthoptera; family Acrididae; genus Schistocerca; species Schistocerca nitens. The sequence goes on from NC_064616.1 coordinate 924,939,856, forward strand.
GGAAAAGTACGAACCTGTATAGTTACAAAACCAATATCCTTGACATTGGTTTGCTGCAGAATTCTTGAACACAATCTGACTTTGGATATAATAAATTTCCTTGAGACGGAAAAGCTTCTGTCCACGAATCAGCACGGTTTTAGAAAGCATCACTTGTGCGAAATCCCGCTTGCCCTTTCGTACATGATATCCTACAAATCATATATGGAGGGCAATAGGGAGAGTCCATATTCATAGATATGCGGAAAGCATTTAACACGATGCCCCGCTGCTGAATGCTGACAAGGGTCCGAGCATACGTATTAGATACCCTGATATGTGAGTAGCTCGAAGACTTTCTAAGTAACACAAACCAGTACGTCATCCTTGACAGCGAGTATCCATCACAGACAAGGGTATTGACAGGAGTGCCACGTGGAAGTGTGATAGCATCGCTCTTTCTCTCTATACACCTAAATGATGTGGCAGACAGGGTCAACAGCAATTTACGGCTGTTTACTGATTACGCTATGGAATACTGGAAGGCGTGGTCGTTGAGTGACTGTAGGGGTATACACGATGACGTAGGTACAGTTTCTAGTTAGTGTGATGAATGGCAGTGTGGTGTCACCGCCAGACACCACACTTGCTAGGTGGTAGCTTAAATCGGCCGCGGTCCATTAGTACATGTCGGACCCGCGTGTCGCCACTGTCAGGATCGCAGACCGAGCGCCACCACAAGGCAGGTCTCGAGAGACGTACTAGCACTCGCCCCAGTTGTACGACGACTTTGCTAGCGACTACACTGACGAAGCCTTTCTCTCATTTGCCGAGAGACAGTTAGAACAGCCTTCAGCTAAGTTAATGGCTACGACCTAGCAAGGCGCCATTTGTACCATTGCATGTATCTCAAGATAGTCTCACTTGTATCATCAAGAATGCTGTATACCAAAGGACGATATAAAAGTTAAGTGTTCTAGTAGCTACGTTCTTTTCTTTATCACATTCATTACGAATCCTGTTCCAGACTTCGCGCCAGTCGGCGTGTGTGTACGTGTGCCCTTTCGGCTACCCGTCTCTGCCTTGTCATCACTACAGGCGGCTTGCCATACAGTCGAACTATATGCTAATGCGGATGAGTAGGAATCACAATTCTGTAACGTTCAAATACAGCATTAGTAATGTGCTGTTTAACACAGTCACATCGATTAAATATCTAGGCATAACTTTTCCAAGTTGTATGAAATCTAATGAGCACGTCAGGTTGGTAATCGAGAAGCCGAATGTTAGACTTCGTTTTCTTGGGAGAATTTTGAGAAAATGTAGCTATCTACAGGGTGTTACAAAACGGTACGGCCAAACTTTCAGGAAACATTCCTCACACACAAATAAAGAAAAGATGTTATGTGGACATGTGTCCGAAAACGCTTAATTTCCGTGTTTGAGTTCATTTCAGTTTCGTCAGTATGTTCTACCGCCTACGCTCAATGGAGCACGTTATCATGACTTCATACGGGATACTCTACCTGTGCTGCTAGAACATGTGCCTTTACAAGTACGACTCAACATGTGGTTCATGCACAATGGAGCTCCTGCACATTTCAGTCGAAGTATTCGTACGCTTCTCAACAACAGATTCGGTGACCGATGGATTGGTAGAGGCGGACCAATTCCATGGCATCCACGCTCTCCTGACCTCAACCCTCTTGACTTTCATTTATGGGGGCATTTGAAAGCTCTTGTCTACGCAACCCCGGTACCAAATGTAGAGACTCTTCGTGCTCGTATTGTGGACGGCTGTGATACAATACGCCATTCTCCAGAGCTGCATCAGCGCATCAGGGATTCCATGCGACGGAGGGTGGATGCATGTATCCTCGCTAACGGAGGACATTTTGAACAGTTCCTGTAACAAAGTGTTTGAAGTCACGCTGGTACGTTCTGTTGCTGTGTGTTTCCATTCCATGATTAATGTGATTTGAAGAGAAATAATAAAATTAGCTCTAACATGGAAAGTAAGCGTTTCCGGACACATGTCCACATAACATATTTTCTTTCTTTGTGTGTGAGGAATGTTTCCTGAAAGTTTGGCCGTACTTTTTTGTAACACCCTGTATAAATGAGACGGTGCACTGAACGCTAATACAACCCGTTCTTGGCTACTGCTCGAGTGTTTGGGACTCCCACCAGGCCGGATTAAAGTAAGGCATCGAAGCAACTCAGAAGCGTGCTGCTAGATTTGTTACCGGTATCAGCACGCAAGCATTACGGAAATGCTTCGTGAACTCAAATGGGAATCCTTGGAGGGAAGACAATTCACTATTGTGGAAATTTAGAGAGCCGGCATTTGAACCCGACTGCATATAGACCATGAGGATGATATGAGAGAAATTAAGGCTCCTAAGGAGGCTTTAGAGACAATCGTTCTACCCTCGCTCTATGTGCAAGTGAAACAGGAAAAGAAATGACTAGCAGTGCTACGTGGCATCCTCCGCTATGCACCGTATGCTGGCTTGAGGAACGTGTATGTAGATGTTGATATAGACGCTGAAATTTCGTTAATTAGCACCTTGTTCAAAACTATCCGAAAGAGTCCAATTTTCCGTGAATTAGCACCATGTTCAAAAGTATCCAACTGATTGAATTTTGCGTAAATTGGCATCACGTTCAAAGCCAGTCACTAGCATCTATACGTGGTTGTAGGAAGTAACTCTTGCAGGCGTAGACTAGGAGAGCAACAGGAACCTTTGTCGACAGCTTCTGCAGAAACCTGACACTCACACTACATAATGTCTACATGTGTTTGTAATTCTTCCAGGCCAGCCCTTACTCTGACAGCTGTCTTGTTTTACAGTCTCGGCTGTATTTCACAACCCCATCAGATAAAACTATTATTTTTCATTACAAATATATGTAAACAAATGTGAAAATGGCTACCATTTTGTCCAAAACTCGTCTTAGTTCGGTTAAAACCGCTATCAATGTCAGCCAAACATTGTAGAGACACCCATCCTTCTGTATTAACTTAATCTTGCAGTATAAAACGTTTGTCATTTTTCGCTGATATGGCTGTGGTGCACTTTGTATTTGGGTCTGCAACACAGAAGGAAAAGACAAAAACATATGTATGTCTATGATCTTATACATTGGCAATATAGCGCAGAAGAATGCAAATATTTTCAAAAATCATAATGTAAAACTTGGGTTTTCTACATCAAACAGAGTACAATAAAAACTAATACATAATATAAACTGTAATAATGACCCATACTCAGACTCTGAAATATTCAAAGTAACATTCTAGGAATGCTCCATGTTCTATTTAGGACAAACAGGCCGAAATTTCAACACCAGGTACACAGAGCACATTAAAGTCTACACATGCAACAGACACACATCATAATCAATAGGCACACACATACACTCCTGGAAATTGAAATAAGAACACCGTGAATTCATTGTCCCAGGAAGGGGAAACTTTATTGACACATTCCTGGGGTCAGATACATCACATGATCACACTGACAGAACCACAGGCACATAGACACAGGCAACAGAGCATGCACAATGTCGGCACTAGTACAGTGTATATCCACCTTTAGCAGCAATGCAGGCTGCTATTCTCCCATGGAGACGATCGTAGAGATGCTGGATGTAGTCCTGTGGAACGGCTTGCCATGCCATTTCCACCTGGCGCCTCAGTTGGACCAGCGTTCGTGCTGGACGTGCAGACCGCGTGAGACGACGCTTCATCCAGTCCCAAACATGCTCAACGGGGGACAGATCCGGAGATCTTGCTGGCCAGGGTAGTTGACTTACACCTTCTAGAGCACGTTGGGTGGCACGGGATACATGCGGACGTGCATTGTCCTGTTGGAACAGCAAGTTCCCTTGCCGGTCTAGGAATGGTAGAACGATGGGTTCGATGACGGTTTGGATGTACCGTGCACTATTCAGTGTCCCCTCGACGATCACCAGTGGTGTACGGCCAGTGTAGGAGATCGCTCCCCACACCATGATGCCGGGTGTTGGCCCTGTGTGCCTCGGTCGTATGCAGTCCTGATTGTGGCGCTCACCTGCACGGCGCCAAACACGCATACGACCATCATTGGCACCAAGGCAGAAGCGACTCTCATCGCTGAAGACGACACGTCTCCATTCGTCCCTCCATTCACGCCTGTCGCGACACCACTGGAGGCGGGCTGCACGATGTTGGGGCGTGAGCGGAAGACGGCCTAACGGTGTGCGGGACCGTAGCCCAGCTTCATGGAGACGGTTGCGAATGGTCCTCGCCGATACCCCAGGAGCAACAGTGTCCCTAATTTGCTGGGAAGTGGCGGTGCGGTCCCATACGGCACTGCGTAGGATCCTACGGTCTTGGCGTGCATCCGTGCGTCGCTGCGGTCCGGTCCCAGGTCGACGGGCACGTGCACCTTCCGCCGACCACTGGCGACAACATCGATGTACTGTGGAGACCTCACGCCCCACGTGTTGAGCAATTCGGCGGTACGTCCACCCGGCCTCCCGCATGCCCACTATACGCCCTCGCTCAAAGTCCGTCAACTGCACATACGGTTCACGTCCACGCTGTCGCGGCATGCTACCAGTGTTAAAGATTGCGATGGAGCTCCGTATGCCACGACAAACTGGCTGATACTGACTGCGGCGGTGCACAAATGCTGCGCAGCTAGCGCCATTCGACGGCCAACACCGCGGTTCCTGGTGTGTCCGCTGTGCCGTGCGTGTGATCATTGCTTGTACAGCCCTCTCGCAGTGTCCGGAGCAAGTATGGTGGGTCTGACACACCGGTGTCAATGTGTTCTTTTTCCCATTTCCAGGAGTGTACATAATACAGGACACTATTTGGAAAAATAGAGCAAAATATCAAAGTACTCCACCGACTAAATAAGGGGCATAAAATGGATTTATTACAATCGTTGGAGGTACCGTGTGACACCTATTGAACTATATGAAATAAAATCGTCATAACTTATGAACGGTTTGCGTTACGACGTTCAAACAGCACTTTTGGCCGGAGGGCATGATGGGAATTAGTATGTGCTGTGAAGTTTGGTTTAGCGACGAAGTCCTCTATCATTTGGATGGGTTCGTCAAAAAGCAAAATTGACGCATTTGGGGGACTGAGATCCGCATTTCGTGATCGAGAAGTCTCTTCACCCTCAACGGGTGACTGTGTGGTGTGCAGTCTCCAGTGATGAAATAATCCGTTCGATATTCCTTCATGGCACGGTGACTACCGAACGGTACGTGAAGTTTTGGAAGATGATTTCATCCCCATTATCCAAAGTTACCCAGATTTCGACAATATGTGGTTCATGCGAGACGGAGCTAGAATCCATCGAAGCAGGAGAGTGTTTGATGTCCTGTAGGAGCACTTTGGGAACCGTATTTTGGCTCTGGGGCACCCAGAGGCCACTGGCATTGGCCTAGAATAGCGGCCATGTTCTCCGAATCTGAACACATACCACTCCTTTTTGTCCTATATTAAAGACAATGTGTACAGCAATAACCCCAAAACCACTGCTGAGCTGAAAACAGCCATCCAGGATTTCATCCACAGCATCGATATTTCGATACTTCAGCGGATCATGCAGAGTTTCGCTAATCGTCTGCGCCACATCATCACCAACGAAGGCAAGCATATCGAACATATCAAAACCTAAATGCGACTATATGTAGTGACGTTTACATGTTGAATAAAGTGCATGCACCCCGTAGATTGTGAATAATTACGTTCTTTTTCATATAGTTCAATAATTGTCACCCTGTATATTCACATTAGAGGAAATATGAAGAAAAAATGTGAAACAAAAAACTTGAAAGTGAATCAGTGAACTTCTTCAGAGGCTAAGACAGTATTCTTAAATAAAAATAGTAACATATAGAAGTTAGCACCACTGTAAAAAAATATCAGCAAATTATAATCCATATTGTTAAGATAAATACACTGAAGTGCCAAAGAAACTGGTGTAGGCATGCGTATTAAAATACAAAGATATGTAAACAGGCAGCTAACGGCGCTGCGGTCGGTAACGCCTATATAACACAACAACTGTCTAGTGCAGTTGTAGAACAATGGCAGGTTATCTAGATTTAGGTGAGTTTGAACTTGGTTCTATAGTTGGCGCACGAGCGATAGGACACAGCATCACACAGGTAGCGATGAAGTGCGGATTTTCCCGTACGAATACGGTAAAACATCAAATCTCCAACATCGTTGAGGACGGAAAAAGATCCTGCAAGATCGGGACCCACGATGACTGAAGAGAATCGTTCAACGTGACAGAAGAGCAACCCTTCAGCAAATTGCTGGAGATTTCAATGCTGGGCCATCAACAAGTGTCAGCGTGCGAATCATTCAACGAAACCGTTGATGACTGTACGACACAAAGCCTGGGCCCGTTGACACCGGAATTGGACTGTTGATGACTGGGAACTTGTTGCCCGGTCGAACGAGTTTCGTTTCGTATTGGTTCAAATGGCTCTGAGCACTATGGGACTTAACATCTATGGTCATCAGTCCCCTAGAACTTAGAACTACTTAAACCTAACTAACCTAAGGACAGCACACAACACCCAGCCATCACGAGGCAGAGAAAATCCCTGACCCCGCCGGGAATCGAACCCGGGAACCCGGGCGTGGGAAGCGAGAACGCTACCGCACGACCACGAGATGCGGGCGTTTCGTATTGTATCGAGCGGATGGACGTGTACGGGTATGAAGACAATCTCATGAATCCGTGGACCCTGCATGTCAAGCTGGTGGGGGGGTTTGTCGTAGTGTGGGGCGAGTGCAGTTGGAGTGATGTGGGACACCTGAGACATCTAGATACGACGCTGACAGATGACACATACGTAAGCATCATGTCTGATCACCTGCATCCATTCATGTCGATTGTGCATTCCGACGGACTTGGGCAATTCCAGCAGGACAATGCGACACCCGACACGTCCAGAATTGCCTTTTTTTTGGGGGGAGGGTGTTCTTGTTATTTGTACAATCGTTCGTGGTAGTAGTGTAATTCCACACTTCTGTAACTATTTATTGTTATTGCCTGTTTTACTGTTGCAACTTAGACCTAAAGATGATCTGCAGCACTGACTGAAACTAGTAGTCGGAAAAAAATTGTGATCCAAACAGTGTGTGTCTGGTTATATTGATTCAATGTTTCCGTAGAAAAATGGCTCTGAGCACTATGGGACTTAACATCTTAGGTCATCAGTCCCCTAGAACTTAGAACTACTTAAACTTGACTAACCTAAAAACATCACACACATCCATGCCCGAGGCAGGATTCGAACCTGCGACCGTAGCAGTCCCGCGGTTCCGGACTGCAGCGCCTAGAATCGCACGGCCACCGCGGCCGGCGTTTCCGTAGATTTTTTCCATAAATATAACCATATCTGAAATATTTGTGACTGCTCGAAGTGAGAAGTCTTAATATAAACATCAAATAACATGAAATGAATGAAATGCATCGTCCCGTGAGTAGACGTCTAGTAGTGGTGTGGGGAAATCGTAGCTGGAAACATCAGTGACAATAAAAGCTTGAGGATATCCTGAAGGATTGCTCAGATAGCTTGATGACTAAGGCGACTACTCCCTGTTAGAGTCTCGATCTGGAACAAATTTTCAATTGTCACTACATGTTCAGTTATTATCATTACTTGCGCTGATTATTAACTGTACGTTCGGAATGTGTTACAGGAGCAGACCCCGCCACCGCTACTCAAGAACGAAGTCATTGTGGACCGACTGGCGTCGGTGAGCGTGCGAACACGGCTGGATGCTCTCCGCAAAGAAGCCATGGATCTGGAGCAGCAGATGAAGCAGAACCAGGACGCCTTGGACACTCTGCTGCGCATTCAACAACGGTACGTTCTTTTCACTACTTTGTTTTCAGGCCATATTTGAACATCATTCAAATGAAGTCTACAAGCAAACCGGCAGATGCAAGTGATGGCCTGCTAGCAACAGTTTATCGTCGGTCACTGGAGTAACAAAGCGTATCGAGCAACTGGCAAAACACGCTGGTCATTCTTATTTTCGAGACGGATCGCGAGGCAGATGCGTATTGCTATAGGGCTATACATCTGAAGTCAATTTGTTGTAGAATTATGAATTAAGTTTTTAGCTCGCATATAATTACACATTTTGAGACAGGAAATCTTCTCTGTGGGCCCGCATCTCGTGGTCGTGCGGTAGCGTTCTCGCTTCCCACGCCCGGGTTCCCGGGTTCGATTCCCGGCGGGGTCAGGGATTTTCTCTGCCTCGTGATGGCTGGGTGTTGTGTGATGTCCTTAGGTTAGTTAGGTTTAAGTAGTTCTAAGTTCTAGGGGACTGATGACCATAGATGTTAAGTCCCATAGTGCTCAGAGCCATTTGAACCATTTCTTTTTCTTCTCTGTGGGGGGATTCGATGAACAACGACCGTATGAAATTCATCTCGCATTGATCGTCCATGCGATCCTAAAGGCAGCAGATATCGGCGTCCAGGTTGATGCAGTGTTGTTTGACTTCCGAAAAGCTTTCAACATGGTTCTGCAACATCACTAATGAATGAAGTACAGACTAACGTAATAGCAGAACAGCTTTTCGACTGGATTCCGTAGCAGATAGTACTCAACACTTCTTTCTTAACAGCCATCACATGTGAACACGTGCCTATCGCTGTGGAGTGTTATATGGTCGTTACTGTTCTCATTATACAGGCTTTCCCGTCCAAGAGTCGGTAGGCGAACTGTCGTTGGTGTATTGGCAGATATCTGCGATGTGTAGATGGACTCAGCACAAGCAAATGCTGTTGATCACGTCTTTCATGCGACGCTCAGTATCGACACAAAGCGTCTGTTTGTTCCCCGTTACAAATAAAATGGTTTATAAAGTAGAATGTTTCGTGATCATTCGGAAGAATCATCCTAAACTAGTCTACTTCGGAATTCCTTTTATCGATATTTATCAACAGGGGTAGCAAAACTCGAAGATTAACCAGTACTGCAGCACCTAGAGCACCGCCCTGTACCGAGCTGATTGCTACCGCCATGCAGCAGCTGTGCTCAGTAGTTACAGGAGAACTCGTTAGTCTTCGTGTTTTACTGTCCCTGTTAATATACATCGATAAAAATGCATCGTACTATAATAATATGGGACCGCTCTATCGGAAAGTAACGTGAAATTCCGCTATAAAGATCATTTAAGGTTTGGGATAATTTATTAATAACATTCCGTAATCAGTCACAATTTTTGTTTTAATTTTATGGTTGCTGTCTAATGCGTTTCGGAGCTAGACCTCAACTTTCAAGGACTGTAGATAAACTGGGCGTTACATCTGCTTCAGCTTTCATCTGCATTTGATCACAAAATTTATGTTGTTGTTGTTGTGGTCTTCAGTGCTGAGACTGGTTTGATGCAGCTCTCAATGCTACTCTATCCTGTGCAAGCCTCTTCATCTCCCAGTACCTACCGCAACCTACATCCTTCTGAATCTGATTAGTGTATTCATCTCTTGGTCTCCCTCTACATTTTATATCCTCTTTACTTCGACCATCATCAGTTATTTTGCTCCCCAAATAGCAAAACTCCTTTACTACTTCAAGTGTCTCATTTCCTAATATAATTCCCTCACCATCACCCGACTTAATTCGACTACATTCCATTATCCTCGTTTTGCGTTTGTTGATGTTCATCTTATATCCTCCTTTCAAGACACTATCCATTCCGTTCAACTGCTCTTCCAAGTCCTTTGCCGTCTCTGACAGAATTACAATGTCATCGGCGAACCTCAAAGTTTTTATTTCTTCTCCATGGATTTTAATACCTACTCCGAATTTTTCTTTTGTTTCCTTCACTGCTTGCTCAATATACAGATTGAATAACATCGGGGATAGGCTACAGCCCTGTCTCACTCCATTCCCAACCACTGCTTCCCTTTCATGCCCCTCGATACTTATAACTGCCATCTGGTTTCTGTACAAATTGTAAATAGCCTTTCGCTCCCTGTATTTTACCCCTGCCACCTTCAGAATTTGAAAGATAGTATTCCAGTCAACATTGTCAAAAGCTTTCTCTAAGTCCACAAATGCTAGAAACGTAGGTTTGCCTTTCCTTAATCTAGCTTCTAAGATGAGTCGTAGGGTCAGTATTGCCTCACGTGTTCCAACATTTCTACGGAATCCAAACTGATCTTCCCCAAGGTCGGCTTCTACTAGGTTTTCCATTCTTCTGTAACGAATTCGCGTTAGTATTTTGCAGCTGTGACTTATTAAACTGATAGTTCGGTAATTTTCACATCTGTCAACACCTGCTTTCTTTGGGATTGGAATTATTATATTCTTCTTGAAGTCTGAGGGTATTTCGCCTGTTTCATACATCTTGCTCTCCAGATGGTAGAGTTTTGTCAGGACTGGCTCTTCCAAGGCCGTCAGTAGTTCCAGTGGAATGTTGTCTACTCCGGGGGCCTTGTTTCGACTCAGGTCTTTCAGTGCTCTGTCAAACTCTTCACGCAGAATCGTATCTCCCATTTCATTTTCATCCACATCCTCTTCCATTTCCACAATATTGTCCTCAAGTACATCGCCCTTGTATAGACCTTCTATATACTCCTCCCACCTTTCTGCTTTCCCTTCTTTGCTTAGAACTGGGTTTCCATCGGAGCTCTTGATGTTCATGCAAGTGGTTCTGTTATCTCCAAAGGTCTCTTCAATCTTCCTGTAGGCAGTATCTATCTTACCCCTAGTGAGATAAGCCTCTACATCCTTACATTTGTCCTGTAGCCATCCCTGCTTAGCCATTTTGCACTTCCTGTCGATCTCATTTTTGAGACGTTTGTATTCCTTTTTGCCTGCTTCATTTACTGCATTTTTATATTTTCTCCTTTCATCAAATAAATTCAATATATCTTCTGTTACCCAAGGATTTCTACTAGCCCTCGTCTTTTTACATACTTGATCCTCTGCTGCCTTGTAAATAATTTCAAAAGGACGACTGATAGCTGAAATCTATTATTTACAAGTCAATAACAGTCGCTGCGTGCAACAGCCTCTGAATGGAAGGCAACCTGACATAATTTATAGTTATAAGTATGTTAAATAGTTTCAAAATGTAAGTGCAAATGTGGAACTTTTTTATAAATGCGGAAGACAAAAGTCATGTGGTCAAACGCAGGTGAAAAACTGAAGCAGATGTAACGCCCAGTATATCTATACAGACTTCAAAGTGGAGTTGTTGCCCCGGAACGCGTTGCACAGCAATCAGAAAATAAGTATTATTACTTAATTATCCCTAACCTAGAAGCTACAGTCATGGATAGTCCACGACATAGTGTGTATTAATAACAAAAATAAATTTGTGCTGTTTTTTTACACTTTCCTAACGTAATAACTGCATATAATATTGTGGAAGCTGCACCATATTTCAACGAAACAGCTGCTGTTCATCTTCAGGTGCTTACTGACGTGTTGCTGCAGTGTCTCGTAAATATATTCGCTGGCTCGCTAGAAAAGCGTTGGTGCCAATGGGCGACGCCATAACGTTATCGTAGACGAATCATAGAGCACTCCCACATCCAGTGCCACCTGCCCGAGAAGTGGGCTACCGTCTTCGCATGCGAAGCACGAGAAAACTACGGCTGCAAATCACGGCCCAGCTTGCACGGACAGTTTTTGGCATGTTTTGTCCAAAGAGTGGTCGCCTTTGGCGATTTTTTCTTCTGGAGTGACAAGGTGTGAGAAATGATTTCACTTTATTGTGTATTCGCTTGCAAAGGGGCTTGGGCTCACTGTGGGACCTTGAGTCCTTTTAGGGTGTTGTTTCGGTAGTCGTACGAGTGATGGACAGTAACTACATCGAATAACTGAAGATTGCATCATCTTTGATAGTCCTGCGGGGGTACAATAATGGCTAGAGGCACCTTGTATTTGTGCCATTGTTGTGGTAGGGCCTGGCCTACATTCGTAAGTTGGCTGACATTTCCCTGATACTCGTCTAATTTGTGAAAAAGACGAGTTGCCTGGTCTTTTATCTTCTCAGCGCCGTATTTTTCTCCTGTCACGTGTATCTCTCTCGTCCTGGCCCATCGTGGGGCGCCTAGACTCCACTTCAAACATCTGTTTTGTAACGGTTGCAAACTACGTATATTAGAGTCACATGTTGTTCCCCAAGACGTCGAGCCGTACAGCAGGGAGGGTTGTACCGTTGCTCTATAAAGTTTTAATTTCGTTGACAGGTTTAGATTCCTGCTCGTGAAAAACGGCGTGCCGGCCGCTGTGACCGAGCGGTTCTAGGCGCTTCAGTCCGGAACCGCGTGACCACTACGGTCGCAGGTTCGAATCCTGCCTCGGATATGGATGTGTGTGATGTCCTTAGGTTGGTTAGGTTTAAGTAGTTCTACGTTCTAGGGGACTGATGTCCTCAGATGTTGAGTCCCATAGTGCTCAGAGCCATTTGAACCATTTGAGAAACGGCGTGAGTGCCCGGATCATCTTCACAGTATTCAGTTTTCTATCTTGAATGTGTGGGGTAAAAGTCATCCCTTTATCCAGTATCACTCCTAGGTATTTCGTCGTCTTAGTCCAGGGTACTGGCTGTCCATTGATGGCAAGTCGCGTCCACAGTTCCGGCCGTTTCTTCGTAAACAGTATTGCTGCAGTTTTCGTAGGGTTTAGGGTTATTTTAATGCTCTTTGCCCATTGTTTGGTGACGACAAGTTGTCGCTGCATCCTCTTGACAAGTTGTTCGATGTTCCTTCCAGAGGTTAGGAAGGCCCTGTGATCGGCGTACAGACTAGCGGTGACGTGGAGAATGGTGGGAATGTCGTTAATATACAAATTAAACAGGCATGGCGATATCACCGCTTCCTGTGGGATGCCAGCAGAGACTGTTTTCAGTGATGATTTCTTCCTATCGGCGCGGAGTGGCCGCGCGGTTAGAGGCGCCGTGTCACTGACTGCGTGGCCCCACCCGCCAGAGGTTCGAGTCCTCCCTCGGGCATGGGTGTGTGTGTTGTTCTTAGCTTAGGTTAGTTTAAGTTAGTTTAAGTAGTGTGTAAGTCTAGGAACCGATGACCTCTGCAGCTTGGTCCCTTAAGAACTCACACCCATTTTTTGTCTTCCTATCGATTTGTACAAACAGACGCCTGTCCTGCAGAAAGCTATCAATCAGCTTGATGTAACGGTCGGGGAGACGGGTTTGATTGACTAGTTTGACTGTAAGCTTGTCACGCCACACCCGATCATATGCCTTTTCGACATCTAGGAAAACTCCAACTGTGGAGTTCCGTCTATTGTATGGACTCTGTGATCCGAAGCAGCTGAAGCTCCACCGATAACCGTGGCTGGAAGCCAAATTGTTCGTGGTGGATGAGGTTATTTTCTTCCAGATAGTCTTTGAGACGCTGTAGTAGCACCCGTCCCAGTATTTTGCCGAGTGTGGGCAACAGGCCAATCGGGCGGTAGCTGTCTGGCGACGTTGGGTTTTTCCCTCTTTTGGGAATAGGAATCGTCTTCACCGTCTTCCAGTCTGCAGGGAAGTAGCCGTTGAGTAAGTTCCTGTTGATAATTCGAGTTAAGAGGACGATGGCCTTTCTCGGAAGATGCTTAAGATCGGCGTAGGTCACAGAGTCCTTGCCGGGCGCCAAGTTGTTCGTCTTCCTGATGAGTTTTCTAACTTCAGCGGGAGTACTAAGAACAGGCCACGCTTGTGTGGGGAGTTGGCGGAAGTCGGCGATTCGCTGTCGGATACGGTCCTCTTCCCTCGCGTCCTCTGCATCCTGTGGGGGCAGCGCTGTCATATGGTGTTCATACACGTCGGCATACAATTCAGCTTGGCCAAGAGAGTCGTATAAGAGGCCATGGGGGCCTCGTATTGCTCTCTTGGGTGGTCTCGGTTGGCCTAGTGCCCTGACAGGTTGCCACTCTTCCCTAGTCTGGAGAAACATTTCGTCAACTTTGTTTCCCAGCGGTCTTGCCGCCATTCTTCAGCTCGGCGACATAGCTCCGTGGACAAACGATGCACCAGCCGTCTATATTATGGATTTCTATATCGTTTCCATCGTTTTCTGTGGGTATTCCGACGATGCTTGATGTCGGTGAGATGAGGAGGGAATGTTTCAAATTGATGCTCATGACGAAAGGTATCAGGCGCTGCACGTCTTGATGCCCGTTGGGTTGTAGCTGTCAAAGTTGCCACAGCGATGTCAATTTCCCTTAATTGTAGAGACTGCTCGGGTCGGTCGAACGTTATGGTTAAGGTATGTCGCAAAGAGATTCCAGTTAACAGCTTTGGAGATAGGAGGAGGTATTGGGAGGCCGCCATCCTCGAGAAGTCCGAGAACTGGTAGATGATCAGATGACAGGTCGTAGATGGCCTTGAGCTGTAGACTTGCAGCGACATTTTAACAATTGCTATATCGAGAACGTCAGCCTCCTGTACGGCGAACTCAGGGATGCGAGTCAGCTCCCGTGGCCCATATATTGTGACTTGAAGATCGTTCTCTAGATCGTAGAGTTGCTATCCCTTTCGGTTGGCCCTCCTTGGTTGGAGTTGAGGTCTCCTCCCAGCAAGACCTTATTGAATCGATCGAAGACAGCATGAAGATCTCTGGCCACCAATTGTTTCTTGGGGCTAAGACACGCCGCCACGAGAGTTATGCTTCCTATTCCCGTAAAGATTGTAAACGCTGTGGCTTCCACTGAGTCCAGGGGCAGTAGAAGCTCCTGATGATGTCGTAAGGTGTTTTTGACGAGCACTGCAGTTCCACCACCTCGTTGTCCAACCCGGTCCGTCCTATAACCAGCCGGCCGTAGTGGCCGAGCGGTTCTAGGCGCTACAGTCTGGAACCGCGCGACCGATACGGCCGCAGGTTCGAGTCCTGCCTGGGGCATGGATGTGTGTGATGTCCTTAGGTTTAAGTAGTTCTAAGTTCTAGGGGACTGATGACCTAAGCAGTTAAGTCCCATAGTGCTCAGAGCCATTTTCCTATAACCACACATGTTACGTAATTTGAAACTAGCCATCTCCGTCAGGTGCGTTTCCTTTATCAGAACTATGTCCAACCTGTGCCGACTAACAAATTCGTTCAGCTCAGTTTCTTTACGTCTTGCGCCATTGGCATTCCAAATGGAGAGTCGGAGGTGTCTTGTTCTGCGACCGTTATCCGTTCCTTAAGGAGCTGTAAACGCCTTGATGATTCCCTCCACCAGAGTGAGGATTCCTGTCAGTTTTTGTTGAAGTTGTACAAGTAGGGCTGCGATGTCCGATATGGCTGGCGTCAAGGTGTCTAGAGTGGCTGTAGTGGACGCAGATGTTTCAGGTTAGTCGCTCCTAGGAGGCAGTGTGTCTGCATAAAATCGTGAAATCCGTCGTCTTGGAGTCTTCTGTAGGGTAACTGATATTTGAGACTGTCCGGATGGCTGTTGTTCTGGTGTCTCACAGTTCAGTTTGCTGGTCGTCGCTGCCGTCGTCGATTGTTAAATGATCTTCACCGTCGGTTTCTTGACCTGCTGTTGCGGCTGAACTTTATATTTCCGGAGGAGTGCCTGGCATTTTTCGCAACCGCGCCATGAGGTGCAGTGGTCTTTGTCACAATTAACACATTTTGCTTTGGTGGTGCAGGGCAGGCTGCAGTCTTTGGTTCGATGGTCTCCAGCGCACTTCATGCTGCGGGGTGGCATCCGGCAATAATTTGCCGTATGCACGAAGCGTTCTCAGTTTTTGCACTGTGTCGGCCCATTCTTGGACCGATAATCTTCAATGCACACCCTCGTGTAGAGAAGGTACCGGATGTCGTAGATTTCATGGTTCAGTACGTGGACAGCCTAACTAAGTCACCACTGACTTGATCTCCATTCCTCCTTTTATATTGATGTACCCTTTTTCGCTTAATGCCTCCTGGAGTTGACGTTCTGTGACCTGTGCAGGCAGTCGTTTGATCACCACCTTAAGTTCCTTTTCCTCCAGTGGTTGATGGGTGAAGTGTGGCAAGTCGTAGATTTCAAAAAATTTCAGAGCCTTTCTATGATCCTCAAAGGACTCGAAATGGTAGTTAATCCAGTCCTTCTGGAAGATGACCTTCAGGGATCCGGACAGTTGTTGTTGTAGCGCATTATTCACTTCCACATACTGGCCAGTATCATAAATTGTCACTGGTGGAACACGTTTTTGTTTTCCTGCGTCTGGCGCAGCAGTGGCTTGTTTTTCCGACGTTCCTAGTTCGAGGTTTCGTGACCGCGCGGAGTCGTCCGTGTTGTCACCTCTGGGAGTAATAGGTGTGAACCTATTGGTAGCCTCAATCATCTCAGCTCGTCGTTTCAGAGGGTTCGCGTCTTCTTTCGAGTTTCTCCGATAGTGCCGTTTGTGTCGCACTAGGACAAAATCATCCGTTTCTGCAAAGCTGGTGTCTCTTCCCAGTGGTTCTTGGTCCATCAGTTCGACGTTCTCGCCCAATTCCAGCGATGTTATCCTGTTCTGTTCCGCGTGCGTTCGTCGTGAAGGACGCTACCGCGTGGAGGGTACGAATTTTCCTCGTCCGTGAAGGCTGCAATTTTGCGCGGCGCCACCGGCTTCCGCTAACGCTTTTGTTTATCGGTAGAAGCTGCTGTTGGTGTCAGTTCGCCGTGGTGTTCTCTTGTCGCCGCGGAATCAGGCGGTTGCACGGCTCCGCCCGAGTGAAACGTTGAACTCTCATAAACCAATGCCATAGCCTGTGTCGTCTCCCTCCAATGTCCATCTGCCGGTGCCGAAGTCGTCATATGTGGAGTGGCCGATGCGGAATGCGCCGGGGCAGACCCCGCCGACTGGCGATCGACCCACTCCTGCGCTCGCGCTGCACGGTTTGCTCGTGTTGACATAACGCTCTCGACTGACGCGGACAGTGTGCTGGTGCAACACCGACTCAAAGGAAGGCCTCGGCGCTTGTTCGTGACGTCACGTCAGCTAGGCACGGCGAACGCCAGGTCTGTTGCAGGCATACTCATAATGGTGGTGTCTCCCTCCCTGACACAGGAAAATGTGAAACTATTGGCGGTATTTGACCAACACCCATTGTTCTGAGAGATTTCTGCAATCAATTAATTGTGCAATTCATTACACTTCTTAACAAATAGTTTACTCCTGAACTTAAATTTCCAACTGTTTTAAGGACTGACATACAAAAACAACTTTATGGTCCAAGAGCAACAGAATTCGTGCTTCTTTACCTTATTTGTAAATCTGAGGAAGTTAAGTTTGTAATGGGTTGCTTTTACAAGAAACTGTGAACATACTGGTGCTCTTCTTTAGGTATCTTGGTGGGCTATGGGGTGAGGAGCACTGGATGTTAATGAAATATCTTGCAATTGTACACGTTGGGGGAGTGGGTGGGGGACAGAAGAAGAGGCAAAAGAGAGATACTTGTTTTATCAAATAAATTTTTTTTATCTTATAAAGTTTCTCCTTTCAGTTGCAAGAGGGGAATATTTATCTTTTGTAATGTGCATGTTTAAAAAAGTTTAACCTCAGCAGTATTTTTGATGTATGAAGCTATTTTGTTTCCTGTTTAGAATTCCTTTCGTTGAAAACGACTGTAATCTAATGACTGGCAACAGTTGGACATTTACACATGTAAATTAGTTCACATTTCCAGTGACGATGTCAAACGAAAATAAATAAATAAAAGAAACGAGTTCATTGTAAGGGGGTTGGGGTAAGTTTCGATAACAAAATGGATCAAGTAAATATAGTTACTTGAATGTAAAATTTCCGAAGCTTGCAATGGGGCAAAGCGTCTTCTCATATTGATCTACGTTTGTTTCGACAGGATTCAGTAATACAGAACTATGATCTTCATTTGTAGCTTTACGATAATAAGAAAATCTTTCATCTAAATAAAACTGCAGAATCCAAAACAATACCAAAAATAAGGGATTTATAGTGATAAGCACGCCCAAGCGTTTCTGCCTGCAACAGACCTGGCGTTTGCTGTGCCTAGCTGACGTGACGTCACCAACAAGCGCCGAGGCCTTCCTTTGAGTCGGTGTTGGTTGGTGCCCAGTGTAAGTATGCCGACTCCGATTACCCGTCCGTGTTAACTCCGATTCGTTCGTCTGCGGCTGACGATGCCTTAGTACCGCCAGTGCCGGTTCCCATTCCTTGCCAAGTTGAAATCCCATGTCTCTATTAGTTACGTCGTTTCCCGAGCGAGGTGGCGCAGTGGTTAGCACACTGGACTCGCATTCGGGAGGACGACGGTTCAATCCCGTCTCCGGCCATCCTGATTTAGGTTTTCCGTGATTTCCCCAAATCGTTTCAGGCAAATGCTGGGATGGTTCCTTTGAAAGGGCACGGCCGATTTCCTTCCCAATCCTTCCCTAACCCGAGCTTGCGCTCCGTCTCTAATGACCTCGTTGTCGACGGGACGTTAAACACTAACCACCACCACCACCAGTTACGTCGTTACATTCTATGCTCCGTGTCAACACAGTTTTCAACCACAGCAGACTTTTCTGGCTGACCCAGTTTAGTGTGACGTTTATATTCAGTGCATTTATCCTCAAAAGTGTGACACGTCTGGGCAATGTATGATTTCCCGCACTGGCAAGGGATTTTATATATCTCTGGCCTCGTTAGACCTAGGTTGCCTTTAACAGAACCCAGCAGAACTCGCGCTGGACGGCGGAAAACACATTTTATTTTATCTTTCTTGAACGCCGTGCGGGGTGGCCGTACAGTTAGAGGCGCCATGTCACGGATTGTGCGGCCACTCCCGCCGGAGGTTCGAGTCCTCCCACGGCATGGGGGTGTGTGTGTGTGTGTTGTTCTTAGCATAAGTCAGTTTGTCAGTATAAGTAGTGTGTAAGTATAGGGACCGATGACCTCATCGCCGGCCGCGGTGGTCTCGCGGTTCTAGACGCGCAGTCCGGAACCGTGCGACTGCTACGGTCGCAGGTTCGAATCCTGCCTCGGGCATGGATGTGTGTAATGTCCTTAGGTTAGTTAGGTTTAAGTAGTTCTAAGTTCTAGGGGACTGATGACCACAGCAGTTGGGTCCCATAGTGCTCAGAGCCATTTGAACCATTTTTTTGATGACCTCATCAGTTTGATCCCTTAGGAATTCATACGCACCTGTGCATTTTTTTTTTCTTGGACAGCGTGCCAATCTTAAAGGGCATGCCACCAACATAACGTAGAAAATCATCCTCGTGGAGTTCTCCGTTTCTTCTAGCTGATCTTGATCTTTAGTACGTGAAGGTTGAAATGCGTTACGAATTGTTTTATCAGAGTACCCGTTTGTACAAACACAGAGAGAAGATGGCTAAGCTCTGCTGCTAAGCGCCTTGCATCTGAGATAACTGTAGCCCTATGAACGAGAGTCCGTAATGCGCCACTGCGTTGAGATGAGTGATCGTAGCTCGTAGATATAGGTCAGTGTGAGTCGGTTTGCGAAAAGTGCTGTGACCCAAGGAACAGTCTTCTCTTCTGCAGACCAAGACATCTAAGAACGGGAGGTCTCCATTTTTCTCCAAGTTCATGGTGAATCAAATGCTCGGATGCAGGGAGTTAAGATGTTCCAGAAATGCAGGAAGCGTTGCTCCCAATGTGCCCCAACTACAAAGCTGACTCCACATATCTCCAAAAACATTTAGGTTTCAACGTCGATGACTGAAGTGTTTTTTCCTGGAAGTCTTCCATAAAAATGTTAGCTAATTGGGAGACAAAGGGCTGCCCATAGCATCCCGTCGGTTTGCTTAAAATATTGTTTAGTAAATAAAAAGTAAGTGGAGGTAGGGAAATGTTTGAATAGGTGTAAGATGTTGGCCTCCAACTTAGCTCCTATTAGTTGTGCTGAGTCCACCAGAGTGCTCGTGTGAGTTTCGTCGTGGTCTCGTTGTTCACACAGAAGGGGAATCGAAGTCCGCTCACTTAAACTGTGCGCCAACACACTGTCCGCGCTCGGCTGGGCCGCGGTCTGCGGACGCGCTTTTCTCGCGTCACGCATGTAAAGACCGTGGCCCGTTTCTTCGGCAGGCGGTACTGGATGTCAGAGTGCTCTATGATTCGTATACGGTGACGTTATAGCCGCGCCCCTTGGTGCCTGCGCTTTTCTATCGAGCCAGCATATACAGGGTGATTCAAAAAGAATACCACAACTTTAAAAATATGTATTTAATGAAAGAAACATAATGTAACCTTCTGCTATACATCATTACAAAGAGTATTAAAAAGGTTTTTTTTCACTCAAAAACAAGTTCAGAGATGTTCAATATGGCCCCCTCCAGACACACGAGCAATATCAACCCGATACTCCAACTCGTTCCACACTCTCTGTAGCATATCAGGCGTAACAGTTTGGATAGCTGCTGTTATTTCTCGTTTCAAATCATCAATGGTGGCTGGGAGAGGTGGCCGAAACACCATATCCTTAACATACCCCCATAAGAAAAAATCGCAGGGGGTAAGATCAGGGCTTCTTGGAGGCCAGTGATGAAGTGCTCTGTCACGGGCTGCCTGGCAGCCGATCCATCGCCTCGGGTAGTTGACGTTCAGGTTTCATAACTAACCTTTTTCGTAGGATTCTCCACACAGTTGATTGTGGAATTTGCAGCTCTCTGCTAGCTCTGCGAGTCGATTTTCCTGGGCTGCGAACAAATGCTTGTTGGATGCGTGCTACATTCTCATCACTCGTTCTCGGCCGTCCAGAACTTTTCCCTTTGCACAAACACCCATTCTCTGTAAACTGTTTATACCAACGTTTAATACATCACCTATCAGGAGGTTTAACACCATACTTCGCTCGAAATGCACGTTTAACAACTGTCGTCGATTCACTTCTGCCGTACTCAATAACACAAAAAGCTTTCTGTTGAGCGGTCGCCATCTTAGCATCAAATGACGCTGACGCCTAGTCAACAGCGCCTCAAGCGAACAAATGTACAACTAAATGAAACTTTATAGCTCCCTTAATTCGCCGACAGATAGTGCTTAGCTCTGCCTTTTGTCGTTGCAGAGTTTTAAATTCCTAAAGTTGTGGTATTCTTTTTGAATCACCCTGTACATTGGCGAGCCACTGCAGCAACACGTCAGTAAGCACTTGAAGATGACGAGCAACTACCTCGAAAAGTCGTGCAGCTTCCATAACATTATGGGAAGCGACGCCCGTGAACTAATCAAGCAGAAATAAATTAGTCTGTAATGGGAGAGAAACAGACCCTTTCCGTCGACACTTGGCGTCACACGAAAGACTTGGTGAGTTTTATTTGGCTCATATGGCTCTGAGCACTATGGGACTTAACATCTGTGGTCATCAGTCCCCTAGAACTTAGAACTACTTAAACCTAACTAACCTAAGGACATCACACACATCCATGCCCGAGGCAGGATTCGAACCTGCGACCGTAGCAGCCGCGCGGCTCCGGACTGAGCGCCTAGAACCGCTGGACCACAGCGGCCGGCGAGTTTTATTTGTTTGGGCTGACAGCAACTACACATTGCAGAGACGAAATTAGAAATATCTATGGGAACATTAGAGAAAAGTCACCTGGCGACTAGTCGGAGGGATGCCATGTATACAGGGTGAAGAAGCTAAGTCATAACACCACTTGTATCTCCCCAATCGTAATAGATACAAAGATGCCGTTTGGACAGTGAATTGCAGGTGCAAAAAAAAAGGCTCTGAGCACTATGGGACTTAACGTCTGTGGTCATCAGTCCCCTAGAACTTAGAACTACTTAAACCTAACTAACCTACGGACATCACACACATCCATGCCCGAGGCAGGATTCGAACCTGTGACCGTAGCGGTCGCGCGGTTCCAGACTGAAGCGCCTACAACCGCTTGGCCACTTCGGCCGGCGTGAATTGCAGGGACAGGGGCTACTTGAATACATCACATTTCCTGTTTCTGATATTTTTCATTACAGAGATATGACGCCATCTTTGGTTTTTTAAATGGAACCCTATGTTAAATTTTAGCGTAACATGATGCGCTTAAAAAGACGGTTTCAAATACGTGCATATCATAATATTTAGGCGAATAGTTTTTGAGACACAGATATGTTCTCGTATCGTGTTCGGCCTTCGAAACCCGCCAGGTTAGCCGAGAGCGCTAATGCTCTGCTTCCTGGACTCGGGTAGGCGCGCCGGCCCTGGATCGATCCGCCCGCCGGATTAACGACGAGGTCCGGTGTGCCAGCCAGCCTGGATGTGGTTTTTAGGCGGTTTTCCACATCCCTCTAGGCGAATACCGGGCTGGTTCCCGCGTCCCGCCTCAGTTACACGACTCACAGACATTTGAAACACTTCCGCACTTTTCCATGATTTACACTAGATGCAGACAGATGGGGTACTCTGATCCTGTCCCAGGGGATATGGGGTGGCGGCAGAAAGGGCATCCGGCCACCCCTTGCAATTAACATGCCAGATCCGATTTAACCACGCCAACCCCACGCAAAATGCGGGACAAAGGTGCAAGCGATAGATAGAATCGTGTTCGTCCTTCGAAGCTGCATTGTCCAATGCGACCTTTCCTGTTGATCACTGAGGAACTTAACAGGGAAGGCGTTGTTTTCCTGCTTCTCGATAACGCCGCAAGGTGACGCACGAGGTAGCAGGAGAGAAGGGTAGAAATTTGCTGCTGGGGTAATGAGACATCGCATCTCCGTCACACTTTCTTGGAGCAGAAATGTACACCAACGAAGAAAAGTTTGATATGCTTCTAGGGTATGGTGAAAGCAGAAGAAATGCTGTTAGAGCAATAAAGCGATAGGGAGAGCTGTATCCTGATCGTGTGCGTCCTACGCGCCAGCTTCTTGCACGTATTTGAAAGAAACTACTTGAATCGGGATTATGGAACGCTATACAGAGGGCAAGACAGAAAAACTGCAACTTGCGAGGTACATGAAGAGGGCGTTCTAGCGTTGGCGCATAACGACCCTTCTGTTTCGTCGCGACGTATCGCCTCGGAATGTGGTATAAGTCAGAGAAGTGTTCTACGCATATTGCACCGGCATAGATTTCACCCGTTTCACCACTCATTACATCAAGCACTCTCCGGTGTGGATTTCGAACGGCGCCAGGAATTTTGCCGATTTGCTCTGCAATGCCTACAAGATGATCCTACGTTTTTTTAACGGGTGCTTTTTACTGCTGAAGCGACTTTCACCAACTACGGTAATGGGCCGGCCTTGGTAGCCAAGCGGTTCTAGGCGCTTCAGTCTGGAACCGCGCGACCGCTACGGTTGCAGGTTCGAATCCTGCCTCGGGCATGGATGTGTGTTGTCCTTAAGTTAGTTAGGTTTAAGTAGTTCTAAATTCTAGGGGACTGATGGCCTCAGATGTTGAGTCCCATAGTGCTCAGAGCCAATGTCCTGCTCACTCTTCCCCTGTGGCTACAGAGCTGTTAAATCAAAAGTTCCCGGATTGTTGGATAGGACGACGTGCTGAAGTGAAGTGGCCAGCCCGGTCTCCTGATTTGACCCCTCTTAATTTTTTTTCTGTGGGGAGCAATCAAACATAAAGTGTGTCCTCAAATACCAACTACGCCAGACGATATGAAGCAACGTATCATCGTAACGTGCGCTGATATCTCACGTGACACCCTCGCAGCCGTTCACAGATTATTCGAACGGCGGCTACAAATGTGCATTTCAGCAGAGGGGAAGCATTTTGAGCACATGCTTCAGTAAAATTTTGTATCATGTATAGTATGTATTTTGTATCTTTGTGTGTATTTTCAAATGAAAAACAAATACGTACGATATAATTGTGACCAATAAGGGCCTCCTCATTTACATTTGTATTTATGTTATCGAAAATGTATTAACATGTTGTAGTATTTTAATACTGTATGTTGTCTACTAATTTGGTATCACAGTTGTCAAATAACTGAATAATGTTTGCGCGGCATAATCAGTTAATTTTTGCGCAAAAAAATAGCAGTATGTATTACTATTGTCGGGTAAATGGACGTGCTTGTGTAAGGACGGACTCGCGACGTTTACGATGTACTCTACGCAACAGGAAAGGTCGCATTGGACAGCGCCGCTTCAAATGGCTCTGAGCACTATGGGACTTAACTTCCGAGGTCATCAGTTCTCTAGAACTTAGAACTACTTAAACCTAGCTAACCTAAGGACATCACACACATCCATGCCCGAGGCAGGATTCGAACCTGCGACCGTAGCGGTCGCGCGGTTCCAGACCGTAGCACCTGTCGATTGTTGCAAGGTATTTGCTTGTAGTCTGATGGAGCATAAAACGTCATTCATCTGAAAAGGCTATCTGTCGCCACTCAGGGGACGTACATTCTTGGTACTGGCGTGCAAATTCCAGTTTTCGTTACCGATGAATAGCAGACAGCTTGGGTGCATGAAGAATACGCCTGCTGTGGAGACCCATACGGAACATTTGCTGAGCTGCAGTTGAGGAGACACTGTTGGTAGCCCCTTGGTTCATCTGGGCGGTCAGTTGCTCAGCAGTTGCAAGTCTATTCGCCGGTACGCATCTCCGCAGCTGTTGTTCACCCCTGTCACCTATATCCCATGGTTCACCACAGTGGCCTCTGCGCTGCCTTTTGGTTGGGCCAAGTTGCCATGCACAGTGTACTTTAACCACAGCGGCACGCGAACAGTGTACAAATGTATCCGTTTCGGAGATGCATCCGTCCTTGTCCCAAAAGACAATGATCATGCTCTTTTGGATGTCAGATAAATCGCTCCGTTCCCGCAACACGAGATTGATTGTACTGTTTTACGCGTCACTCCGACACACTTTATATACCCTCCACTGCTAGGTATTCTACCTGCCGTCTGCGGGTGGGTATTGCACGTTGACGTCAAACATAGTTGGTGGTCATATTAATGTGACTGAGCACTGTATGATCTGATGAATCGTACCGATACATCTATGAGATTATTGTGTACAGAAATGTTGCAATGTCACAATTTTGTAGAGAAGTGCAGTAAGACTGTCAGAGGATCAGTACCTTGCGCAGGGACATACCAGTTGATCCATAACATGAATAATAGTAGTGTACATGCTGGAAAACCTTTTATTGTTCGATTAAACTTCTGGTGATCAATCACTGAAAGGAAGAGGCACAGAGACCCGGTGCGCAAGCTCGCTCGGATTATGAAAAAAAAAAAAAACGCGGGACGAAATCAGTCATGTTATTTTAAAGTATCCGTCCATCCATTCGACTTACAGGATTTAGGGGAATCACGGAAAATCTAAATCGGAATGGCTGAAAGGGGGTTTCAGTTGTAGTCCTTCCGAACAGGAGTCTTACTCGGTGAGCCAGTAGTAGCAGTAGCAGAAAAATACACTGATGAAGCAAAATAACTCCACCACTGCCAGCCACGACGTTAAATGCCGCGTAATGACGTTGTGGGAGCGTGACTCTATAAGAGAAGTGTATAAGCAGAGCGGAGACGCTTGGGGAATCATTCTAGCGACGATACGGGCCGAAAGTGGAGAAAGAGTTATGGTCTGGTTCATCACAAGGAACATTTCAGAAAAGGCGAATTTGTAGACTGCTCGCGTGCTACCGTCGTGAGCATCTGTGGAAAGTGGTTGGAGGATGGTGAAATCACGAGTAGGTGACAAGGTGTAGGACGTCCACGTCTCATCACAGAGCGTGGAGGTCAGAAGTCTAACAGACCTGTAAAGCGGCGATCTGTGGCACATCTGACGGCAGAGCACTACTCCGATGCAGGCACGAGTGTTTCGGAGCACATTGTTCAATGTACGTTGTTGAAGAAGGGAATCCGCAGCAAAAGACTCTTACGAGTTCCCACGTTGATCCAACAATATCCTCAATTACGATTGCAATGAGGACGGAATCATGGAGATTACACTCTATGTCAATGGAAAACTGTTTGCTGCTCGGATGAATCTCGTTTTTTCTTATACCTTGTTGACGGTCGTTGTTGGATAAGTCATCCAGTCGAGCGGCAGCTCAAACTACGCACTGCGCCACGGAAGCAGGCCGGTGGAGTCAGTATTAAGCCAGGAGGCACATTCACCTGAACTTCGATCGGATCTTTGGTGCACCGTGAGAGCTGAGGGCTACATGAATGTTATTGCAAACCACCTGCATCCCATCCTGCTTGATGTCTATTCCGACGGTGATGGAGTCCTCCAGCAGGAAAACATCCGTGCGCTAAAACATGCTGATTTGGTCTGAGGATCCTGATAGTGAACTTTCGTCGCTGTCTTGGCCACCAAACTCACGTCATCTAAAACCGACCGAACACACCTGGGACGCTTATCAGGCGGCAACTCCGCGCGCCCGTAATTTACGGGAACTGCGTTTCCTGTGCGTAGACATCGGGAACCACTTATTCCCGGAAAACTCCAAAAGACTTGTCGAATACTTGCCACGTAGAATCGCTGGTGTATTGCACTCCAAAGGTGGACCAACACTATTTACCACGCGTTTGTAATCTTTGGACTCATTTTTGTGTCTCTAGGAGTATGCATCAGAAGCGACGTAAAGTGGAACGACCACATAATACTCTCTTTTTGCTGGTGTTTATCTCGTAGTACGGGATCCGCTATTCATCATGTTTTGATAAATTTTAGTTTTTATTTTCACTATATGGTTGGATGTCCTTCCTTTTGCCGTACACTGAAGGGACGGAAGTTATGGAATACCTCCTGATATTGTGTCGGACCTCTTTTTACGATCGTGGTGCACCAACTCGACGTGGCATGGATTTAACAAGTCGTTGGTAGTCCCCCTGCAGAAATATTGAGCCATGCTGCCTCTACAGCCGTCCATAACTGCGAAAGTGTTGCCGATGCAGGATATTGTCCACGCACTGACCTCTCAATTATGACCTACAAATGTTTGATGGGTTGCCAGATCATTCGCTTGAAATGTCCAGAATGTTCTTCAAATCAATTGCGAACAATTGTGGCTTGGTGACATGATTCATCGTTATTTGCGAACATGAAGTCCATTAATGGCTGCAAATCGTTCCCAAGTAGCCGAACATAACCATTTCCAATCAGTGATCGGTTCAGTTGGACCAGAGGACCCGGTCCTTTCCATGCAGACACAGCCCACATTATTATGGAGTCACCACTAGCTTCCACAGTGCCTTGTTGACAAACTGAGTCCATGCCTTCGTGGGGTTTGCTCCAATCTCGGACCTAACATCAGTTATTAGCAACTGAAATCGGGACTCGTCTGATCAGGCCACGGTTTTCTGGTCATCTAGGGACCAGCTGATATGGCCACGAGCCCATAGAGGTGCGGCAGGCGATTTCGTGCTGTTAGCAAAAGCACTCGCGTCGGTCGTCTGCTGCCATAGCCCATTAACGCCAAATTTCGCCGCACTGTCCTAACGCATACCTTCGTCATACGTCCCACATTGTTCTCTGTGCTTGTTTCACGCGGTGCTGCTTGTCTTTTAGCACTGATAACTCTACGCAAACGCCGCTGCACTCGGTCGTTGAAGGCATTCGGCCACTGCGTTGATCATGGTGAGAGGGAATGCCTGAAATTTGATGTTCTCGGCATATTCTTGGCACCATGGATCTGAAAATATAGAATGCACTAACGATTTCGGGAACAGAATGTCCCATGCGCTTAGCTCCGACTACTAGTCCGTTCAAATGGTTCAAATGGCTCTAAGCACTATGGGACTTAACATCTGAGGTCATCAGTCCCCTAGACTTAGAAGCCGGCCGCGGTGGTCTCGCGGTTCTAGGCGCACAGTCCGGAACCGTGCGGCTGCTACGGTCGCAGGTTCGAATCCTGCCTCGGGCACGGATGTGTGTGATGTCCTTAGGTTAGTTAGGTTTAAGTAGTTCTAAGTTCGAGGGGACTGATGATCACAGCAGTTGAGTCCCATAGTGCTCAGAGCCATTTAGACTTAGAACTACTTAAACCTAACTAACCTAAGGACATCACACACATCCATGCCCGAGGCAGGATTCGAACCTGCCACCGTAGCAGCCGCGCGCTTCCGGACTGAAGCGCCTGGAGCCGCTCGACCATATCGACCGGCTACTAGTCTGTTAATTCCCGTGACCACATCGGCAACTTTTTCACATGAATCACCTGAGAACAAATGACAGTTCTGCCAGTGCACTGCCCTTGTATACGCGATACTACCGCCATCTGTATGTGCGAATATCACTATCCCATGACATTTGTCACTTCAGTCTAGTTGACAGTTAATCTAGGGGAAGAAGTTTCTGAATTTTGGAATATTTATTGTGAGATCAGGAACCACCCAATCACTTGACACTCAGGCTGGCCGGTATTCTAGATAAACGGTCGTTAATTTATCGCGGATTCTAACCGAATATGGCTCACTTCCTGGTCTTGCAAGCTAGCGCGCCGCGCGTTAAACTATACGAGCAGCTTAGCGGCCACATAACGCCAGTGATAAGAAAGTCAAATACCAGACTAAGATTTGTGGGAAGAATCGTAAAAATATGTATATCACCCACGAAAGATATAGCTCATAAAACCGTCGTTAGACCTGTTCATTGCGATTGCTAGTCATCCTGTGGCTCTTAGCAGGTAGAATTAGTAGAGGAGTTAGAGAAGATCCAAATAAGAGCAACATATTTCGTCAGTGATTCTCTTACTTAGTGCGATAGCGTCAAGGAGAACCTCATCAAAATTCAGTGGCAGGTCCCACAAAGTGAGTCTTTGTAAATTACAATGAGGTCAGTTCTTCAGTAGAGCGTACGATCCCATAAGAGTCAAACGACATAGGCTTCCAGCCACATATCACGCAAAATGACCGCGCATGGAAATTATAGAAATTCGAACACATACGGAGGCTTTCCGGCTATCGTTCTTGCAGTGCAGAATTTTCAAGTTTAACAGGAAGAGTGGAAATAAGTTCAAAATGGTTCAAATGGCTCTGAGCACTATGGGACTTAACATCTGAGGTCATAAGTCCCCTAGAACTTAGAACTACTTAAACCTAACTAACCTAAGGACATCACACACATCCATGCCCTAGGCAGCATTCGAACCTGCGACCGTAGCGGTCGCGCGGTTCCAGACTGAAGCGCCTAGAACCGCTCGGCCACTCCGGCCGGCTGGAAATGAGTCTGACTCCAAATGCTCTCCTTCACACACCATAGTCAGACATGCAGAGTGTAAGTGAATATGTGTAAGTTTCCTGTAACACGCGAGAATTTGATTGATTGGTTGGGGGAAGAGACCAAACAGCGCGGTCATCGGTCTCATCGGATTAGGAAAGGAAGTCGGCCGTGCCCTTTCAAAGGAACCATCCCGGCATCTGCCTGGAGCGATTTAGGGAAATCACGGAAAACCTAAATCAGGATGGCCGGACGCGAGGCGAGAATTTGTTCCTCCGTGCATTTTCGAACGAAAAAGTCGTACAGACATAGTTTCTGTACTCTAACGAACATGTAGGCTGCAGTGTAGCGTCTCAGACACTGCGTTAACGATCAACAGCCTTCAATGCATTAAGCATGAACTCGTAAATTGCGATTATGGTTCCCCATCAGCTGTATAATATTTCAGGTTAAAGGCAACCGCTCGCGAAAAGCGGGAAATCCATGTTCGAATCCCGGTTCGGCACGAATTTTCATTTGTTCTGAAATTTTCCACAGCTGATGAGGAACCATAATCGCGAATTGCGAGTTCATTCTTACTTGAATAAGTAGGCGCCACCAGGCCATCACACAGTATGTTTGCCGGTCACCATACATAGCCGTCCGTTAGCAAAGAACGGATGTGGCTGTTTTCCTTCCACGAGGGATTACTTGCCACTCTGACTTGTAAAGACAATGTGATGAAGCAACACCTATTACAAATGGCTCTGATTATTACCGTTGTGTTCGTAGTTGATGCGAGATGTTATAGAACACTACAAACATAAATCAAATGTTAAAAACATCTAAATTTTCATTACACTATGTAGAAATTAAAGTACAGGGTGATTCAAAAAGAATGCCACAACTTTAGGAATTTAAAACTCTGCAACGACAAAAGGCAGAGCTAAGCACTATCTGTCGGCGAATTAAGGGAGCTATAAAGTTTCATTTAGTTGTACATTTGTTCGCTTGAGGCGCTGTTGACTAGGCGTCAGCGTCAGTTGATGCTAAGATGGCGACCGCTCAACAGAAAGCTTTTTGTGTTATTGAGTACGGCAGAAGTGAATCGACGACAGTTGTTCAGCGTGCATTTCGAACGGTGTTAAACCTCCTGATAGGTGGTGTATTAAACGTTGGTATAAACTGTTTACAGAGGATGGGTGTTTGTGCAAAGGGAAAAGTTCTGGACGGCCGAGAACGAGTGATGAAAATGTAGCACGCATCCAGCAAGCATTTGTTCGCAGCCCAGGAAAATCGACTCGCAGAGCTAGCAGAGAGCTGCAAATTCCACATTGATGATTTGAAACGAGAAATAACAGCAGCTATCCAAACTGTTACGCCTGATATGCTACAGAGAGTGTGGAACGAGTTGGAGTATCGGGTTGATATTGCTCGAGTGTCTGGAGGGGGCCATATTGAACATCTCTGAACTTGTTTTTGAGTGAAAAAAAACCTTTTTAAATACTCTTTGTAATGGTGTATAACAGAAGGTTATATTATGTTTCTTTCATTAAATACACATTTTTAAAGTTGTGGTATTCTTTTTGAATCACCCTGTATATGATACATAACTTAGATTTCTTAAGTGTTCTGTTCCATACTCTTTCCCATACAATCAATCGCTGAATTACATGAAATATATTAGCAGCTGCGAATATGAACAAACATCAGCTGTATAATGGAATGACGACAGTGAAAATCTGTGCCGGACCGGGACTCGAAGCGGGATTTCCCATTTTGTGCGAGCGGACGCCTGAACTACTTTGGATACCCGGGCACGACCCACGGCCTTACGTCTTCGTCCCTGTGTCACAACCAGTACTCGTACATACGTTATGTAATTCCCGTACAGAGGAGGACATTTCAATTGAAAGTCACTGTTCGGTATCATTGGATAAATAAGATATTGCAGTGCCTGTGTTGTTAAGAACGATGCAACGTTTCTCCGGACATGCATGCAAGCGTGCAATACTCAGTTCTGTGTTCTTCGTTCTGGTTCTCGGTCGTGCACATAGAGTGTGGTGTCACCGCCAGACACCACACTTGCTAGGTGGTAGCTTTTAAATCGGCCGCGGTCCATTAGTACATGTCGGACCCGCGTGTCGCCAGTGTCAGTGATCGCAGACCGAGCGCCACCACACGGCAGGTCTCGAGAGACTCACTAGCACTCGCCCAGTTGTACAGCCGACTTTGCTAGCGACGCCACACTGAGAATTACGCTCTCATTTGCCGAGACGATAGTTAGCATAGCCTTCAGCTAAGTCAATTGCTACGCCCTAGCAAGGCGCCATTTATCCTTTGCTATGTATCTAATGAAGCATGTACAGTAACAAGACCAATGTTCACCAATTGTGGATTAAAGTTAAGTATTCCAGAAGCTACGTACTTTTCTTTATAGCATTCATTACGTATCCTGTTTCATACCTCACGCCATCCTGCGTGAGCTTATAGCGTGCATTTCGGCTTCCTCAAACAACACGGTGTTGGCACTTCTGCCGACACTTCATAGAGTGTGAGCGTCCAAAACATAGGAATTCCAGTAATGTGCTGCACTTCTAATACAAATAGTTTTATGTATATGGATAAAAGCTACAATCATTCTTGGATTTACATTTGTGGGTAGTACTCGCTTCTTAAATAACTTTACAAAAATCAGTTTTGAGTTGAACGTAATTTCTGAGCTTGAAGTATAACTCATACGATTTAAAGGAAAGTGTTGAATGGAAAAAATATTTTTTTTAAAATAAAAAGTTGTTCATATCGCAATAGATTATTTGTTTCGATCAGGAATGATTTTTATTAAAACATTAAGTACGATGTTTGTGATTCCTAATCAATGTCAAAAGGAAACAGTGCTTTCTCAGATTCTTATAGTTCATATAGCTGTTTGATAACAGACTACCTGTTTTTATTTATTGGTCATATTTATTATGACTATGCCAAATAATGTAACCCACCTCACATAATTCGAATAATTATTATTATTAGAAAAGTACAGCACTAAAAACAATAATTTTAATGATGATTTTGTGACATCAGATTTTAACTAATATCTCCTCCCTTTTGTTCATATCTGCCACATTAGTAGCTATATCACTCCTGCCAGTCCCACCCTCCCACCCTCAAACCCTCTCCGACAAAACTGCGACGTAATTTATGGACAGCTTCATTGTAGTCAGTCTTCATTTCCAGTTTATGGTCATTACAGATCTACAGTTTCACTCACGTTTATTTATGTGGAAACTAACAGACAGAAGAATATCTGAAAAATTAAATCTATAATTCAACTACAAACTGAACAACTTGTATCTCCATCGTAACTTGTAATCAAAGTATTTTATCCTCTTGTGTTTTCAAAATCATTTCTGAAATTTAATGGAACATTTCTTAGCAAAATTCCCAGGTTATGTTAATTCAAAAATAAACTGTGAATGATCCAAAGTTGTTTTTTAAATATGAACACATCAAAAAACGTTTTTCATGACCCCAGTTACCTGAACTCCTGAAGATAGACATTGACTGTGAATATTGTATCACAGACACAGTCCCTTTGACTGTTCAGAGATGTCACTAAAGCCACCCATAGATGTAAACAACCATGCATGAGCAGCGCCTTTTAGACGTAGGGGGTCCGACAGTCGATCAGTTCCAGTCATTCCACCAGGTACACGACTCGTGTTGTCTGTAGTTCAACCACACCTAGACGGTCAATACCGCGGTTCGACCGCGTCCGCATTGTTACTTTGTGCCAGGAAGGGCTCTCAACAAGGGAAGTGTCCAGGCGTCTCGGAGTGAACCCAAGCGATGTTGTTTGGACATGGACAAGATACAGAGAGGCAGGAACTGTCGATGATATTCCACACTCAGGCCGCCCAAGGGATACTACTGAAGTGGATGACCGCTATCTACGGATTATGGCTCGGAGGAACCCTGACAGCAATGCCACCATTTTGAATAATGCTTTTCGTGCAGCCACAGGACGTCGTGTTACGACTCAAACTGTGCGCAATAGGCTGCATGGTACGCAATTTCACTCCCGACGTCCATGTCGGAGTCCATCTTTGCAACCACGACACCACGCAGCGCGGTACAGATGGGCCCAACAACATGCCGAATGGTCAGCTCAGGATTGGCATCACGTGCTGTTATCGTCTAACAAGTAGAGAGATGAAAGCCTTTGCACTGATTCTCCTACTAACAGGCAACTAGAATGAAACGGAAATGAATAAATATACGAGAATCGAGAACTTGTAGTGTACAAACAAAGACTACTCTCATTCTGGTGTCGAGTACCGTCGACGCGAGCCTACCCGCAACGTAGAAAAGGAGGTCTGGTTCTCAGATACCGTATTCGAATACACGACGTCAGTTCTCGAGAACACGAAAAATACTTTGCATCTAAGAATTTCCAAGTTCTCGGATTATGGGTTGCCCGACACTGGCGTATTCAAGGATGATCCAGTGGTGCAGTGGGATAAGTCATTTGTAGTTTCATTGTAGGTGCACGCCTTGGAGAAAAGCTAATAGTTGTTTTCATGTGTTACACCCAGTTTTTGTCTACCCAATTTATAATATCGACGCAAGCCGCATTAGCTAACTTTTTTTAAATAGACATAATATTTTTTTAATTACCGGCTCCTGTGCTCAAGTCGCTTAATGAACCAAATTAGCGACAAATGCAGAACTAATAACAGCAACGAAATGGTAGCACAGCTGAGGTGTCTGGAGTGAGCTGCGTGTTGGATAACTTTAGTAGACAACTTATTGGGCATGTATCCAGTGCCACTGGTTACAAATAGAGTGTGGCCACCACCGACACAACAAAAATGGTTCAGATGGCTCTGAGCACTATGGGACTTAACATCTGAGGTCATCAGTCCCCTAGAACTTAGAACTACGTAAACCTAACCTAAGGACATCACACACATCCATGCCCAAAGCAGGATTCGAACCTGCGACCGTATGAGTCGCGCGGTTCCGTACTGAAGCGCCTAGAACCGCTCGCCCATCAGCGGCCGGCACCGACACAACACAAAATGCCAGGGTACGAACACAGGTTATGCTACAGCGCTTTTAGTGTCCTAATTTAAGAGTCCCCTAACGAGGTGGTACCTTACACATATATCTACATTTTCACACATACTCTGCAAGCCACCATACATTGCACAGCGGAGGGTACCCTGTACAACTGTAACTCAATCCCTTTCCTGTTCCATACGCAAATGGAGCTATGTAAAAATATGCTATATGTTTCTGTACGAGTCCTGATATCATTTTGTCTTCGACATTCTTACGCGAGATGTACGCTGGTGTACGCAGAGATGGTCTTACCGTCTGTCACAACAGCGGTCTGTCTGTATATTCTCACGACAAGAGCTTATTATTTCCCCAAGAGATTTGCATTTGAATTCACGATGCATTCCCGTAATACTTGCATGTTAATGTACCAGAAACAACTCTAGCAGCACCCCTCTGAATAGGTTAGATGTGTTCCTTTGACCCAACCTGGTGGGGATCTCAAATACTCGATCAGTACTCAAGAATACAGGTGGTGTACAAATATATGGAAACACAACGAACAAAACACATTACTATGACTAATACGGTGCAGTAAACCCGTTGGAATTCAAAACAGCTTCCAGTCGTCTCGCAATTAATAAATACACGTCCTGTATGGTTTTTAAGGAAATATTATACCATTCTTCCTTCAAAATACTGACAAGTTTAGGTAACGATGATAGAGGTTGATAGCCATCACGCACTCTTCTCTCCAAAGTATATCATTATGGCTAAATAATACCGAGAGCTGGTGACTGTGGCGGTCAGGGAAAATGCGACAGTTCATCTTCGCCCACCACACAAAACCAGTCGTGGACGATGCGAGCAGCGTGAAAAGGAACCCTGTTGTCTTGAAACACAGGCTCGCCATTGGGGAAGAAACATTGTACCATGGAATGGACCAGATTATCCGAGGGTTACGTAATCGTTGCCAGTAATGGGACATTGCTGAGTATTCATGGGGCCCATGTAATATCAATACATGGCTGCCCAAATCATCACCGAACCCACGTCACATTTCGGTCTTGGGAAGTAAACTCGGCTGGAAGTTACAAACAATGTGAGACAAGACTCATCCGACCAAATGACTTTCTTCCAATGCTCCATATTCCAAATTTTATGGCTTCCGCGCCAGGTTTACCTGTTACATGCATTTGCACCACTGATGAGTGGTTTCTGAATTCCAGTTCACCCTGCAATTACTTGCTTCTGGAGCTCCCTTCGTGTTGTTCTGGTGTTGATAGGGTTGACGAATGCGACATTCAGTTCTGCAGTGTCTTTTGAAGCAGTCGTCCTCTTATTTCTTCGTCGCAATCCATTTCAGTGACCGTTCGTCACGATCACTCAACAGACACTTGTGTCCGCGTTGTGACTTAGCGTGTGATGTTTTCCGATTTCCCTGTATGCGGTATAAATCTTCGATATAGTGCCTCTTGAAACACCAAATAATTCGGCTACGTTAGTTCCGAATGCATCCACCATACGAGCATCAGCAGTTTGTCGTCGTTCGAACTCACTTAGCTCCGACATAATGCACTCACGACTACGCAGAACGCTATTCTGATTACGACTGGCAGTTGCAAGTTATTGAGAACACTCCACGTTTCGTTCGTGGTCAAATACAGCAGCACAACTTGCATTTATATTCAAGCACGCATTTTTCCTGATGTTTCCACTTTTTTGTCCAACCGCTTTAGGTCGCACACGTATTCGGTACGCCAGCTCTTGTGTAGACCGTCTTAAATAATCCCAATAAATCTATGTTGGCTATTCACCATCCACACAATTGAACGTATGTGCTCGTTCCATTTTTTATATCTTTGTAACGTTACCACCAGATTTTTAATCGACATATCAGACTAAGGAATTACATGTGTGCGTAGGGTGTCAGACATTTAGGATTAAAACTATACAGGCGGTAGATGATCCTAAGCTGAGTATTCTGAGACAAGGAACCAATGAGGAGAGAGCAGAAGTTATAGTGGAACTTAAACTCTTAAACTAAAATTTTTGTATCGGTGCGCAGATGACACCCTTAGATAGTGTAGTCTCCTTCTGAAGGAAAGCTGTTAATATATTTGAATTCGAGGCACAAGAATCTTCAGTGTACTACGATGGAAACTGATAACAGTGGCTGTGTACCGTTTATAGACGTCTAAGTCAGTCGAAAAACCAGTAACCCGTTAGGACATGCAGTTTACTACAAGCCCACGTCGCTATTAGCAAGCCTCATGCTGCCATCACTTTTCACAAGCTATGGGCGTCTTTAGAACGCAGTTCACCAGGAACATGTCTGATAAAAGAGATCCTTGCAAAGGAATTGGAAATCCTGAAATCTGTATTCAAGGAAATTGGTTTTGTTCTCGTAAGGTTTGCACAGGCAACGTGAGGAGGATATGTGGCCTCTTACACTATAAAAAGAGTAAGGAAATTGAGCGGAACATTCAAAAAGCTTTTCGATAAAGTAATTTTTCGGCTACCTACAGAGACCTGTGCTCTTCTAGGCTTGGAAAAGGATGATCTGGCTTTGCGAAGAACTGGAGTCTATAGAATACCGGGTTAATATGGAAAGCTGGCATTGGCCACAACATATCTACATCACTGAAAATGTGCGTTGAGCGTGATAGTCTCACTCACCTTTCGTAGCATGGTAAGTCAGTCATTGCTAAGAACTGTATGTCTGTGGGACGTACCATGGATTGGTGTAGCACGGAAATCTTGCAGAAGACGATAGCTGCGTAAATACACGGTCATGTCACGTTAATGAGACCACCTCCTATGTTTGAAATCAACGGGCGGTAACCACTCACAGACGACAGGTGGCAGCACTAGCAGTGGAGGGTATATGAAGATTATCAGGAGGACGCGGAAAACAATGCAGTCGCTGTCATATTGTGGAGTGACTTATCGGACGTCGAAGAGGAACTGATCGTTAGCTTTCGTGCCCGCTGTGGTTAAAGTATACCGTGCATGGCAAAATGATGCTATCCAAAACCGCCACCGAGGCAACTGTGGTTCACTACAGGCCATAGATGACATGGGTGAACAACGGCTGCGGAGATTTGTACGGGTGAATAAACGTGAAACTGTAGAGCAATCGACCGCTCAGATGAACCAAACGGCTACCAACAGCGTTTCCTCAACGACGGATCAGCAAACGTTGCTTGGCTGCTATTCATCTGCGACGAAAGATGGAATTTGCACGCCAGTATCACAATTTTACGTCCACTTAGTACCGACGGGTGGCCTTTTCGGTTGAATCACGTTTTATACCCCATCAGACTCAAAGGAACGACCCTGCAACAATTGTCGGAAGGAATCAGGCTGGAGTAGGGAGCGTTTGTTTTGGGTACTGTTTCCGAGGTGCTCCCTGGGTGATCTCGTCATTCTGTAAGGCACAATGGATCAACACAAGCAGCTTCTATCCTTGGGAAACATATTCATCCCTACAAGCTGTCTGATTTTCCTTGACACGATGGCCTCTACCAGGAGGACAATGCAACATATCAGGATGAGCTTACCATACTCCCCTGGCCACTAAACTCCCCGGATTTAAACCCAATCGAGAATCTGTGTGTCCACCTTAATCGGGCTGTTCGCGTCATGGATCCTCAACCGAGAAATCTAGCGCAGCTGGTCACGGCATTGGAGTCAACGTGGCTCCACCTTCCAGATCACCACGGAGTCTCTTCCTGCACGTCTCGCACCAGTCCGCCCTGCAAAGCGTGCTTATTCAGGCTTTTGAAAGGTGGTCACATTAATGTGACTGGACAGTGTATTTGGGCTGAAGATGTTATTAAGCGGATTATAGTTTTCAACTGAATAAGGCCACATTCAGCAACAATTAATTTTAGGAATGTGACTATTGATTATGAACTCCGCAGGCGCGCGATTCGACAGGGCGCGGGAATGTAGCAAAACCATTACGCATGCGCTGCCGCATCTCAGTTGCAGTTCAGTTTGACAGAGGGCGGCTATGGCCCGAATAAGATGCACTAGTACTTTAGTCGTAAAATTAACTTGAAGATGGCTGCCTAGTTGTCAGCCTCACGTCAACATCAGCCGGCTGTAATCTCATGGGATACCTATTACGACGAAAAAACTTGAATATACAGAAGGAACCAATGGTCGGAAACAAAAATGTCAGGGACTAAGAGGTCCCTAATGATAAAATGCGTGTGACGCACGGGAGTGTCACCTGTTTTGTTTCGTAGAAAACAACTGCTTGCCGCATCGAGGTAGGTGGCCCTACCTTGAAAAACAACATAAAGTCATCTTTGATGCGTTTACAGTGTTTACCATCGTTGGCAGTTCATGATTGGGGAAAGCCGACGGAATATACAGAGAACAGTTTCTACACAACCACAATCGTAATAAGAAGTAATTTACCAGCGCGGATAGAAAGCTGCAATAAACTAAGTCGCTCATGCTACAGAAAGCTAGGCAAATTTCTCGAGAAAGAAAATTTCGCATAGTATAATTTGAGGAGATGGTGATGTAGCCTATCGTGTTGTGAAGGATTCATCAACACGCACCCGTCAACAAGCGCGTAAGATGCACACTACTAGGAATATTGTGTGGAAAGAACTGGTGGAGCAGGTATCACAACTAAAGTATACAAATAATGAGACCAAATTGTTCTGAACCCACAGTTAAGGTCCTTCGATCATTTATGGGTGGTAGTATTTGAATAGGTTAAACTGGCGATGTAAGATGTAAGGCTTTTATGTCAATGGAAATATAATTACACATTTACAACCATTAGTTCTATATCTCTCAGTACTCATCCTAGGATCCTCTGGTATCCGGATAACAAACGATCTAAAATTGTTTGGCACATTCTCTACAAATGTTATTTTACGCCTGTCACCACGTCATTCACGGAAAACATCTGAAGAAAGGCTCTGCCGTGTTTAGATGTCTAAGTGTTCACAGTGTGTTATGCTTCACAGCATAGTAATGATTTAGAACGAGTTTATCTATCTTGTAATAATGCGATGAGTGACTGTAACCAAACATAATTCGAATTTTTCCCGCCGTAGTGTCCCACATAGGTCGATTTATTTATTCTAGAAATTCTTCTAGTTCTTCTTGTACTTCACACAATTTAATGAAATCTGCAACAGCTTGAGCGTGTGCCAGAGCCAACACGATAGCAGATGTACGTCTAGGGAAATATCCCGTGGAAAGATTGCCATACATACAGGGTAAATAATGTATTTTTCAACTGTGCATGAAATGTCTATAATATAAGCTCGTGACACTCTTAAATGGAGCCAGATTCTGATTCCTGCAAAATGGAAGTGCGTCGATATGTCTGATCGAAAGTATCCGGACACCCCTATGTGACACGGAATTGACCATTACAAGTCACGAGAGGCTGACCCGCCAGCATAAAAGAAGGTGAAGGGTATTGTGTTGTCAGTAGAGAACCAATAACAGGAGAATGGCCCGGTGAAGGGAGCTCAATGACTTCACACAAGAACTCGTCATTGAATGCCACCTGAGTAACAAATCCAGCAGGGACATATCGACCCTTCTATAGCTGACAAAATCGACTGCCGGTGATGTGATTGTAAAGCGGAAAAACGAAGGAACAACCATTGCCAAACCAAGACCAGGTACCGACCAGGGATCGTTGAACATTAAGGAGGGAAGCTGTAAAATATTGCATGAAATCAACGGAGGGAATTACTCGCGACTTCCAAAATAATATCAGAAGTCCAGCTAATACAATGGCTGTGCGTAGGAAGTTAGAAAAAAAAGAGGTACAATGATCAAGCAACTCCTCACATGTAACACATTTCTTAAGCCAGTGCTAAGCAAGGCTTGAGGGGGTCTCAAGTGTGATACCACTGGACAGTGGATGACTGGAGTCGAGTGATTTGGAGTCACGAATCACACTATACCCTGTGGCAATCCTACAGAAGGGTTTGGGCTTGGCGAATGCCTGGAGAACGTTAGCCGCAACCTTGCGTAGTGCCATCACTAAAGTACTGAGTAGGTGGTGTTACGGTATGGGGTCGTTTTGAATGTGGTCCCCTTTATTGCGTATAAGAAAATGTTAAATGCGAAAGTATATGAACACATTTTAAGCCATGTGTACTGTGTACAGTAGAGGAACAGTTCGGAGACGATGACTGTTTATACAAGCATGAAAACGCCATCTGTCGTAAAGCAGCATCAGTGATGCAATGGTTTGTGGACAGTTTCATTTCTGAACTACCCTGTCCGGAGTCCCAAACTGGATGATATCCTGTTTCTTAAGGCATCTAACTCCTTACACAGTACAGTATTATCTGATCTCAACCGATCTTTCTGTTTGGTAATGCCCCATATTCTTGACTCTGTCATTGTGAAGCCTCTTTTCCATACAAGAAATGCAACAAACAATAAAAATAAAATAATAAAAGTATAGCTAACTGTATCACTAAAGTATTACTCCCAGTCCTCGTGCTTAATCATCAGGCATCTGGATTCACGACACTGTTTCACATAATGCCCATACCTACGGCACTTCAAATATGTCACTGCAGCTGATTCAGTACAGGATGCACTATGATCTAACACATTACATGGTACGCACCATTCTGGGCGCACACCTTCACAGTCCTCTAATATGTTCCTATTGCATTGACTCAACCCCCAGTGCTCACAACTCGCCGGCCGCTGTGGCCGTGCGGTTCTAGGCAATCGGGAACCCCGCTGCTGCTTCGGTCGCAGATACGAATCCTGCCTCGGGCATGGCTGTGTGTGATGTCCTCAGGTTAGTTAGGTTTAAGTAGTTCTAAGTCTAGGGGACTGATGACCTCAGATGTTAAGTCCCATAGTGCTTACAGCCATTTGACCCATTTTTTGCTCATGCCACTCAACAAACGTAACCCGAAAACCTAAATGCCAGTCCTGGCATTGAGCCAATAGACTTGCAGGCAAAACCAACACTAAAGAGCGAGGAAAAAGAAACAGTCTCTGCTATCACCGCGCCTCCCATCGCCCTCCTCCTACTCCTCTCTGTCTCTCTCTCTCTCTCTCTCTCTCTCTCTCTCTCTCTCTCTCTCTCACACACACACACACACACTTACTCTGCGTTTTATGTGTGTAACTCCATTTGGCGACTTCTAGCCCTAGTTCTCAGAAGTCACTTCTTTCACCATCTTTGTGGATTCACTGGCCACTGTCGTCTCTAATTGGCAGTAGCAAAAATGAAGTGATCGTATGGCATTTATTGGCCGGGATATCCCCTTCGGGGTTCGGCCGCCATATTGCAAGTATTTTTGGTTGACGCCACTTCGGCGACTTGCGTGTCAATGATGATGAAAGACACAAAACACCCAGTCCCCTGCCGGGAATGGCAACGCTACCGCGGCGCTACAGAGGCGGACGGTCGTAAGCCACTGCTGACGCCACGTGTGGTAGAGTGTATCAGAACGACAGGTGTAATTAGGTAACCTGCGGTAGGTTGTGATGGCGCAGCGTTGTGATGGTTCAGCGAGTTGATTGGCAGGGCAGCAGGTTCATAAAGCCAAGTGGATGTCCGCTGATAAATCATAGTAGCAGCTCCCAGTAGGATGTTTATTCAGTGTGTAAGATACAGCAGTTGTAATGTTGTCTTGCTGCAGTCACCAGCTGGAGATGGTCGCCGGCTCTGGAGTGTGGAGAGGGTGCTAACCTCAACATGTGGCCTTCGAAGACTGAGCCACCCCAGTAGCATTGCCCCATCAGACGGGCGTTGGTGGTGCGGAGTCGTGTCTTTAGCACTCTGGCGGCGAACGAAGACGTGCAGCATCATATCCCAGGCATGTGGCCGGCGCGCAGTTACAACTGTTTCCACGGACGTTGGTCACGTTGGCTGGCGCGAATGCGCAGCTCGATGCAGGAGACACGAGAGCGTTCAGAGCCGAACCATGACCACCACCCAGCGTAGCATGCAGCCACAGTGGCCTGCAGTTCATGTCTACAGTAGTAAGAGTGCCAGCCCAGGGCGGGCGGCAAATCGGCAGGTAGTCAAACCCAGAAGTGAACCATGAATCCCCAGTAAGTGACCTGAAATCCTTATAAGACAGCCAGCAGATATTCCCCCAGCTGGACGGCACCAGTTCGACTCCCAGCGGGATCAGGCCCAGGGGCAGCCAGTAATTTCCCAGCTAGCGAAGGCAGCCTCTAGTATTATCAGCACCCCTGACCGTATACATGGCGGCCCTCCACTGTTTCGCCCAGCTACCACTCCGTATCAGATAGAACAAGGAAGTGGTCTCGTGTGGGGCCTAGAGGCGTTGTAATCTAGGTCGCCATTGATACAGTCTGCTTCCATGCTTCTGCTCTGTCAGAAATGTTACAGCTCTAGCTCCAGTCATTGAAGCTAATTACGTGTTAACGTTTACCGCTGTGAGATACGGGA
Source organism: Schistocerca nitens (assembly GCF_023898315.1). Classification (NCBI taxonomy): domain Eukaryota; kingdom Metazoa; phylum Arthropoda; class Insecta; order Orthoptera; family Acrididae; genus Schistocerca; species Schistocerca nitens. Next base: position 924,982,372 of record NC_064616.1, read on the forward strand.
AGCGATTCCTGTTGTGTCAGCAAAGTTCACTTGTAGCTTCTTGCAAAAGTACACCTCGTCAGCTTCTGTTTGCTTCACCTCTCTAACCCTTCCTGCGTCAGCCCATGGTGAAATATCCTGCGCTACAGTCGCAGGTTCGAATCCTGCCTCGGGCATGGATGTGTGTGATGTCTTTAGGTTAGTTAGGTTTAAGTAGTTCTAAGTTCTAGGGGACTGATGACCTCAGAAGTTAAGTCCCATAGTGCTCAGAGCCATTTGAACCATTTTTTTTTTTTTTGAAATATCCTGTTAACCCAGCCACTAGTGTTCAACCGCCGTATAAAGAGGCCGTGGTGCAACAGTACGTCACTGCCGTGAAATGGTCGCTCGGAATATTTGTTTTCATCATCTTTGCCCAACGAAAAACATGCATGTTTTTCCTAATATTTTCTCATACGCTTACAATGATCTTCATTATAATTCACGTTCGCTGGGCGGCATCACAAATTTTCTATACGCGTTACGTATTTTGACTCAGTGTGCTACTTCTCTTTGACCAAAATTGAGAAAATAAACAATAGTAACAAAGTACAAGTCAAAGGAGACGGTTTGACTGATATTCCTTTGCAGCCGTTTAGGTGAGAGCTTGAATGTTCGTTTCAACGAAACAGATGTGTACAGGTAACTATCTCAATTATGTACGTTGCAGGGAAAAAATGCAACACACTCAAGGACTGTGTTCAGTGGCAGCAGGGTATAATATGTGCATACTGAGGTATTGCTCTCTTAGTGACCCATTTGTCACGGTCATCGGCGATCAGACGGCGCTGAGGAAACTTGTCTGTGCGCTCTCTGTTTCGACTCTGCAAGCAGTAACTGTGCTGAGTTTAGAGGTACACAGTCTTTGCAACATTCATTGTCAGATACAACCAAGTCTCATCTGAGAGTACGTACTCCTATTGAATAGGATCAGTCATTCGAATGGGGTCACGCTGTGGGCCTGTGGAAGGCTGTATGGATGTATCGACGGACTGCTGAAAATGTTGGGCAAAATGTACCGGTGATGTGCCACTGTTTTCAACCTGGTGTGAAGAGTATTCCCACGCCTTTAGACCAGGATCTAGACGTCAGCGTGGTACAGACGCACGTCAAGACCTATGAGTTGTTCAAACAACGGTGGCCGACCGAACATCATCCAGGGCCGAAATCCTGGGACATGTTGCACCTGCTGTGTCGACAGGACCATTAGGGACGGTATGATTACTGCAGGATTAAGATCATGTGTGCCTCTGACAGGGCTGCCACTGACACTACCAAGACACCGCCAAACCTGGCTACTCTGAAGTCGTGAAAGATTTGACTGGAGAGTGGAATGACGCTCTGTTGTCTTCAGTGATGAGAGTAGGTTCTGTCTGTTTCCGAGTGATAGGCTTCTGTCTGTTTGCGAGAGGTAGAAATACATATGTGTAACGTAGACCTAGCGAGCTGCCTATTCCAGAGAGCAGTTGCCCGCGACACACAGGTCGAATCCCAGGCTTCATGGTGTGGGGAGGGAGGGAGGGCTTCAGTTACAGCTTGCCGTCACATTTGGTGTTTTTTCAGGGTAAAATAACCAGTGTCCGCTATTGTTATTACTTCGACAAGAAGGTAATGTTCTTTTTCACCAGGACAATACACGTCCACATACGGCTGCACGTCCACAAAGCTGCACGCCCACAAACGGCTGCTGCGATGCAACGTGCTTTCTCTGTTGTACAACTACTAGGAGAAAGCGGTGCTACAAGTTCCGATTTTTATTTAACCTCAAATTCGTTAAGAATACTTGATTTTAGTATTCATGTGATGCCACCAAAATTAACTTATATATGTAACGTTGATATTAAGTTAGTTATTTGGGTCATTTGTTGAGAGATTTTTTAGTAATAATATTTTAATGTCTGAAGTCGTAAAATAACAACTTACCCCGACTTGGGGCAAATTGTTAACAAGCTGGGGTAAGTTGTTACTATAATTGTTAAAGCTATTATTTGTGAAATAAAAAACAATAAATTATTAAACCATGTCTGTTCCTTTAAGTAATAATCAACAATGTCGTATGAACCACCAGATAAAAATTTTGTATGTTATATAAAAAGTAACTATAATTTGTACTTAAACAATTATTAACCCTTTAGTAATTAACAGATTATCAGATAGCTTTTAACTAATCAGCCTTGATAATTCAGTCTTCAATCATATCGACCTTGTCTTAGGCTGAAAATATGAATCATATTGCCGTCATAGGCAGAAAACATATATACTTATAATTAATTAACCGTCAGAAGACATATCATAATCACAGTTCGGGCGTAGGTAGGTTAGTAAGGCTTGATTCTGCCTACATCTGGTATGGGCCCAGTTCTTACATTCTTGACACTGAATCCATTCTTCCCCGGAACGTGAATTAGAGTAACTGTCACAGCACACTAGACACTAATACTCTAAACTGTCCTGTTCATTCTCAGACTTTTCACTACTCGTTTGTAAAACTTGTCGTTTAACAGTCTTCCATTCCCTTTGCCTTTTCGTGTTCCATTTCCTTGTGTTGTTTTACCTTTCCCTTTATTTTTTCTCGCTTTTTCATTGTTGATGTTCACTTTCCTTTTCTTGCTTTGCTCTGCTGCTAAGGTTTGTTTTACTGGAGTATCGGTTAAAATAGCGAATTTTCTAAGGCATCTCTAAGTTGTTTCAATCCTTGGCGGTGCCTTCAGAAAAGGACGTACCACTTTTGCACAGAAAGGGACTTGATCTCCGAGTTGTTCTTCTATGACATCAGAAGATACAGGCAGATTAATAACGCGTGATGGCCCTGGCGCATCAATGATTTGTCTTGTATCTGTACTAATGTTTACAATTTCAGATGCATTAGCGTCTATGCTAGTAACCGTCTCTGATACTGCTTCCGACCTATTGGTGATGATGTAATGTGAAATGCCTGAAGCCACATCTGATGCATTTACTAAAGCTTAAGGGCGATCTGTAACATCCGATGGAGCACAGTAGTTTTCTGAAAAACATTGGAGACATAAGTCCAAATGCCAGCTTTTCTGAAAGCGCTCATTACGTTTATGGTAGTCACTGCACGAGGTAGCGCGTATCTAACAATTTCTGGGATCTCATATATCGATATTGTCTTGCCAGGATTATTGCGTAGCCAATTGTACTGAGCCTTTGCACAGTATCTTTTGAAAGGTGCATTTTCTCCAACATCCAATGGCTGTAGGCAGTGTGTACAATGAGGTGGGAATGACAGCATTATAATGGAGTTAGATTCCGTTTTTTCCACCGCATTGATATCAGTATGCGCCGATAGATTCTGGTGGTCTGCCTTTTATAAACAAATCCTTGTATTGAAGCCTTGGGAAAATAAACATGGGAGGAACAGCATGACCTAATGTATTTACTGCCAGTTCCACTGTAACCAATGTCCCACGTTCAGCAGATAGTATGGCTCCAACTTGCTTCATTCCCTTCTTGGCAATAATTTTCCTCGACCTTAGCACTGTGGTAACGCCTGTTTCATCTAAATTACATATTCTTGAACGTGGAAATTTATATTTATCCAACACTGTGCTGAGCTTTGTAAAAAATTCGGAACATTGTGTTTATTAAATGATGTCGTCCTACTGGCACTCGTTGACGCCGGTGTTCTTATTGACAGCTGAGAATCTCTTTTTTAAAAACCAGTCATCCAGTCTGGGCCAGCTTTTTTATTTTCGTGCCACGCTGGTGGAATATTGGGCGCATTGAATTTCAATGCCCATTCGTACGCTAACTTTTTGACTTCTTCTGGCAGAAGACCAAAGAAAATTGAAGCACACTGCAACAGATGTTCTGCTAACTTATCTTCCTATTCTTCTGTAAAGACCAATCTTACTTTTTTGTAACCAATCGCGATATTTTCTACGCCAGATCTTAGCTTTTTGACAAGTCTGTATAAAGTCATCTGACAAATATATAATTCTTTGGCAACAGTTTTTATTTTCCTGCCATCGTTGAGAACTGCATCTGCTGCTTTTTGCATCAACTCCTGTGACACAGAACCTCGTGTTGTTTTTCGAGTATACATCCTCATACTACAAAATAAAAAAATAACGATATTTATATTACATTGGTGGTACAAATGAATTGGGGCAAGTTGCTCCGAGGTCCCAACGTACCCCCGAAAAAAGGTACATCTAGCCCCATCACACATATTGAAATAAACCAATATATTGGTTACGTTACGAAACATAGGCAATTTACGCATTGTGTATCAAAACAGGAGATAAATATTTACAATAAAACCCTGAAACACTAAAGGCTACTCGTTAAAGTTCGTGAGATAGATGAAAAATAACAAATGCCAAAATATTTACTTACGTGAACCAGCGATGCACGTGCTGTCGTTCCGATGTTCTCGCGACCACTAGCCTGTTCACGATAGCTGTCGTCGGGGCGCTGTGGCGTTTCATTTCACGGCGTGTTTACTTCATATTCATATCTCTTTCCCTCGCGGAGTTATTTCAATCGGAACAACTTACCTCGGTAACTTCCAGCCCCTCTCTCCCCTACCCTGGCCAGCAAGATCACCAGATCTCTCAGCAATTGAACACCTATGGGACATGTAAAGTGGGAACTTACTGGTTGCCAGGGTCTGCAAAAACCAATGCTGAAGTCCAACAGAAAGCCCATGATTCTTGGGACAGTATCGTTTGGATACGTAAAAACATGTGTCCGTTGCCAACACAGGGGCTACATTGCGTTTTTATGCGACTGTCTGGGCACCTTTTACTGTGATATCTGTGTTTCATTTGGTCTGAATTTTTTATCATATACTGCTTCAATAACACCTCTATCCTCACCTGTCAATAAAATGAACATTGAGGGTTTGGCATTTTTTTCCACAGCAGTGTAGATGGTTTCGCAGCAGTAGAATGTATTTTCTTTCTTCAATGGGAAACTGTACCTATAAAGTTAGAAAAAATTTAAAGCGATATTAAAATGTATGAAAATATTTCTTTTATCTAAACAATGAATGAAACATGTTTATCTGGGGGAAAAGTTATATTACACCGTCTAAACTCTGTAACCGTTTTTCAAAAATTTTGTCGCTCGCTGCAGCAAATCTTAATTTTTCATGTTCTTCAATAGATTTAAAAATGTGTATAGAAAATAACATGCTCTTTTTCTTTCAACACTCTGGTTTCCCTTCACAACGAATAAATCTTTCGTTTTTCTTTCAACAGGAGTTTGGAGTCGAGTCTTTTCAACAAAGCGAATGAGCTGCAAGAGGACATCAGCTTAAAGAGGTTTGATCTGCGCGTCGCCCAGATCCATTTGGGCGCAGTTAAGGCACAGGTACGGACAACACACGCTCTCTGCACGCTGTACACTGACATACATAGTGTAGGAGGAGTGGTATGTATCCCTCCTATCCCTGACTCCCCCTCTAGCTTCGTATGGAACATAAAATGTAATGATTATTTTGCTGTTATGAGCAGAATGCCACAAGGTCCAATCGTCTGCAGAAGCATCTCCGTGGTTTATGCTATGACTACCTACATTACCCGTAGCTTTTAAGCGTTTGCCAGCTATAATCGTGGGCCTGGGGACTTGACTGATTGCCCACTCTCCAGCTAGCAACTGTATGAATCAAGTCTAGACAGATTAAAAAAAAACTAGGCGTTTCCATCTTGAAGTCAATACAAAAGATCGCGTCGATAAACGTCATGACTTTGAAATAAGTGGGTTTGTATGAGGATACTTCAAAAAGTAAGTTACAATTTTTATAACACTCCAAGTAACTTTTAATAAATGTTGCACGTAGAAGTTGACAGACGCATTTGGGCCCTACAAAGCTAGCTGAGTACTATCGCCTACCTTTGGTAATCATTCGGCTATATTCGATAGACAATAGCCGTCAATTGTTTTAGAAACATGTTCCTTGCAATTTCTAAGTACCATAACAATCATAGTTCACAGACAGATTTTCCATTAGGTCCTACAAATTAATAATTACTATCTTATATTTTAAATAAATGAGAAACCATAGTATGATTCACATCTGAATTGCGAATCTTTCCCTTGAAATCACGTCTTGCGTCATCTCGAATTTTCAGGCTGAGCGATATACCCCACCTAGGAGCCTTCAGACGGGAAGCACGGAGCAGAATGCCCTTTGCTCACAGTTTAGGTACGCATTGTTAAGTCTGCTGCTCTGTTCTTTCTCCCCATTGTCGTCTGTTCGTCTTTTGTGCACACTGTACTAAAGGTTTTCTGTGCGTGTTTGTCACTGAGAAAAACTGTGACTGCATGCGACACAGAAAGTTCCATTGCTGAAGCGAAAATTAGACCAGTACTGTGAAACTGGTCCATGCCGGATAATCCAAACAAATTAAAAGTGACTGAAGCTTAAAATGAAATACACTACTGGCCATTAAAATTTCTACACCACGAAGATGACGTGCTACAGACGCGAAATTTAACCGACAGGAAGAAGATGCTGTGATATGCAAATGATTAGCTTTTCAGAGCATTCACAAAAGGTGGGCGCCGGTGGCGACACCTACAACGTGGTGACATGAGGAAAGTTTCCAACCGATTTCTCATACACAAGCAGCAGTTGACCGGCGTCGTATGGTGACACGTTGTAGTGATGCTTCGTGTAAGGAGGAGAAATGCGTACCATCACGTTTCGGATTGTAGCCTATCGTGATTGCGGTTTATCGTATCGCGACATTGCTGCTCGCGTTGGTCGAGACCCAATGACTGTTAGCAGAATATGGAATCGGTGGGTTCAGGAGGGTAGTACGGAATGCCGTGCTGGATCCCAACGGCCTCGTATCACTAGCAGTCGAGATGACAGGCATCTTATCCGCATGGCTGTAACGGATCGTGCAGCCACGTCTCGATCCCTGAGTCAAAAGATGGGGACGTTTGTAAGACAACAACAATATGCTCGAACAGTTCGACGACGTTTGCAGCAGCATGGACTATTAGCTCGGAGACCATGGCTGTGGTTACCCTTGACGCTGCATCACAGACAGGAGCGCCTGCGATAGTGTACTCAACGACGAACCTGGGTGCACGAATGGCAAAACGTCATTTTTTCTGATGGTTCCAGGTTCTGTTTACAGCGTCGGCCAGTGTGGCCGAGCGGTTCTAGGCGCTTCAGTCTGGAACCCCGTGACCGCTACGGTCGCAGGTTCGCATCCTGCTTCGGGCATGGATGTGTGTGATGTCCTTAGGTTAGTTATGTTTAAGTAGTTCTACGTTGTAGGGGACTGATGACCTCAGATGTTAAGTCCCATAGTGCTCAGAGCCATATGAACCATCTGTTTACAGCATCATGACGGCCGCATCCGTGTTTGGCGACATCGCGGTGAACGCACATTGGAAGCGTGTATTCGCCATTTCTATACTGGTGTATCACCAGGCGTGATGGTATGGTGTGCCATTGGTTACATGTCTCGGTCACCTCTTGTTCGCATTGACGGCACTTTGAACAGTGGACGTTACATTTCAGATGTGTTACGACCCGTGGCTCTACGCTTCATTCGATCCCTGCGAAACCCTACATTTCACCAGTATAATGCACGACCGCATGTTGCAGGTCCTGTACGGGCCTTTCCGGATATAGAAAATGTTCGACTGCTGCCCTGACCAGCACATTCTCAAGATCTTTCACCAATTAAAAACGTCTGGTCAATAGTAGCCGAACAATTGGCTCGTCACAATACGCCAGTCACTACTCTTGATGAACTGTGGTATCGTGTTGAAGCTGCATGGGCAGCTGTACCTGTACACGCCATCCAAGGTCTGTTTGACTCAATGCCCAGGCGTATCAAGGCCGTTATTACGGCAAGAGGTGGTTGTTCTGGGTACTGATTTCTCAGGATCTATGCACCCAAATTGCGTGAAAATGTAATCACACGTCAGTTCTAGTATAATATATTTTTCCAATGAATACCCGTTTATTATCTGCATTTCTTCTTGGTGTAGCAATTTTAATGGATGGTAGTGTGTGTAGATCATACAACAAAGATTTTGGACTCCTGCTACTGCAGGAGAGGGTTCTTACTGCTAGGTGCTCGCAATTATTTGTTGATCTTTAGCAAGGTATTTAGCGCACAAACATGTATACCTGATAGAGGGTGGCAATTATTGAACTAATGGCTCTGAGTACTATAGGACTTAACTTCTGAGGCCATCAGTCCCCTAGAACTTAGAGCTACTTAAACCTAACTAACCTAAGGACATCACACACATCCATGCCCGAGGCAGGATTCGAACCTGCGACCTTAGCGGTCGCGCGGTTCCAGACTGTAGCGCCTAGAACCGCTCGGCCGCCCTGCCGGCAATGATTGAACTACATGAAAAAAAATGTAGTTACAAACTAAAGCGTACACAAACATTATTCAACATGTAGACGTCACTACAGGTATTCGGATTTAGGTTATGACATGTTCGATATGCCTGCCATCATTGGCGATGATGTGGTGCAGGCAAAGAGCAAACTTCTGCGTGACCCACTGAAGTGTAGGAACCTCGATGCCGTCGATGACCTCGTAAATGGCTCTTTTCAGCTCAGTAATGGTTTTGGCGTTATTTCTGCACACCTTGTCTTTAATATGGGAGTCGCATGTTTTCAGATCCGGAGAATATTGCGGTCACTCGAATGGCCAGCGGCCTCCAGGTACCTTATAGCCAATGCGATCCCCAAAGTGCTCCTCCAGAACATCAAACACTCTCTTGCTTCGATAGGGTCGAGCTCCATCTTGCTTGAACCACATCTTGTCGAAATCAGGGTCACTTTCGATAATAGGGATAAAATCATCTTCCAAAACCTTCACGTATCGTTCGGTAGGAACGAATATCGCACCAATTATTCCGTCACTGGACATTACACACAACACTGTCGCCCGTTGAGGGTGAAGAGACTTCTCTATCGCGAAATGCGGATTCGTCGGCCCCACATAATGCCACTCCAAAACAGCAGGGAACCTCCACCTTGCTGCACTCTATGGACAGTGTGTCTAAGGCGTTCAGCCTGACCGGGTTGCCTCCAAACACGTCTCCAACGATTGTCTGATTGAAGGCATATGCAACACTTATCGGTGAAGAGAACGTGATGCCAATCGTGAGCGGTCCAATCGGCATGTTGTTGGGCCCATCTGTACCACGCTGCATTGTGTCGTGGTTGCAAAGATGGACCTCGCCACGGACGTCGCGAGTGAAGTTGCGCATCATGCAGCCTTTTCCGCTCAGTTTGAATAGTAACACGACGTCCTGTGGCTGCACGAAAAGCATTACTCAACATGGTGGCGTTGTTTCAGGGTTCCCCCGAGCTATAATCCGTAGGTAGCGGTCATCCACTTCAGTAGTAGCCCTTGGGCGGCCTGAGCGAGGCATGTCATCGACAGTTCCTGTCTCTCTGTTTCTCCTCCATGCCCGAACAACATCGCTTTGGTTAAGTCCGAGACGTCTGGACACTTCCCTTGTTGAGAGCCCTTCCTGGCGTAAAGTAACAATGCGGACGCGATCGAACCGCGTTTTTGACCGTCTAGGGATGGTTGAACTACAGACAACACGAGTCGTGTACCTGGTGGATTGACTGGAACTGATCGGCTGTCGGACCCCCTCCGTCTAGTAGGCGCTGCTCATGCATGGTTGTTTACATCTATGGGCGGGTTTAGTGACATCTCTGAACAGTCAAAGGCACTGTTTTTGTGATACAATATCCACAGTCAACGTCTATCTTCAGGAGTTCTGGAAACCGGGGCGATGCAAAACTTTTTTGGTGTGTGTAGTAGGCTGTTTCGTTGCCAGTCGCATTTCGCTTCTTATATTTTCGAAGTATGTTCTGTGGCGATTTCGTGTGGTCCTTAATTCATATGTACGTCGTGTTTGGATATCCTGTATTGCCTAGAATATTCCTTTTCTTGACATTTACCTCCACATTTCGCTACATATACGCAAGTGTTTTTTCCAGATACATTTATCTGTGGTGACAGTATTTTGTGAACTCCTGGTACTGATTATAAATAAAAGAAAACGAGGACTATGGAAAATTATTTATAGAGGGCTAACTTTAAAACACCTGAAAATTCTTTATTCTTGTTTTAATAACGATTATGTTCCCACATCGCCAGGGTTTCTACGGTATTGAAATAGAAACAAAGAGAACATATCGCAAAGGTTCATTCGAAAATTTTGACACATTGCAACTGCCATGCAGCTGAACGTGTAAATGTTAGTACTTGTTTAACTGACCTTTGTGTATCGGTAACGGTTGTTACTACAAAAGCTTTGTGCTTACTGATACTTCCTCAAAAAGATCAGTTCTATTTCTTCTTATTAGATCTAATATAAATGTACCATGAGTGGTTTTTCGAAGTATCTGTTCTGAGAAGTTTTCAGAGAAACGATTTAGTATTATTTCACAGGCTTGCTCGTCACGCCTAACAGTTATAAAACTGTAATTATCCCCAATGATTGTTGGTTGATTATACGGTCCTTCAATGATGACAGCATATTGGGGAGCATACGTAATAGCTGTCTGAAGTTCTCTCTTATTTTCTCATGAAAATCTAAGGGTGAGTCTGTCAGTCTATAGGAGGACCCAATTATAAGTTTATGCCCTCCTTTGGCATTTCACCAGCTCGAGTCAAGTACTGACTCAAAGGTGCAACTTCCCAATAGTTCGTGTATCGTGGAATTGATTTTCACGGTGGAAACTCGGCAGACGCGTTGCTCTACCTCCAAGGAATGGCTGTCGACCGGAGTAGTTTGAGGGTAGGTTTAATAGCGCAAACGATATTCTACAATTTAGATGTATCCTAATTAATTAACTAATAGAGAAGTGTACTAATAGAGAAGTGTACTAATAGAGAAGTGTACGGATTTTAGTCACTAAGGCAGTATCACCAACAGCACTACTAGTAGTTGGGTAATTGCTTTAAGGGCTGAATATTAGTTTCGTAATGGTAGAAGAAAGATCTTATTCTTTTCCTTTTTCTGTTGATTTTCTTTACTAGGATATTTACTTTTTGGTATTTTTTAGCATTTGGATTTTGCCTTTGTAATATTTTAACTACCGGGTTGTATTAATTATTTTATACATTTTTATTATATGCAAAAATGTAAGTTGTAAGACCTATTACCTTTCCAGGTAACAAACTGTAATTGTGAAGAACAGATAAATAAAAATTTGCCAATACTTCCTCTCCATACATCACCTCATGTTAACAGTTAATAACAGTTCTCGAAACATATTGTGCCTTGAGTAATAAACATACCTACGTAAATGAAAAATGTTATTTTGCAACGGAAAGCGTTCTTTACAGTGCCAGTAAATTGTGGTTGTACAGCCACTGCCGTTGCAAGACACATGTTAATTCTGATTATGTGAAATTACTGAGATCTCTTCTGAACACAATAAACGCAAGTCTCTGTTATCAACTTATGAAAAAGGACTTCATTGGTTACTGCAACTGAATATACACAAATTTAGAATGTACTGACCCTCATCAGAGTAATACACCCTGTTTGTAATTGATATATGTATTCTGTGAGAACGTGAAAGATTTGGGGTGATATGCGTGATATCTTAAATTCCCTGAAAGTCTTTGTTGCATAAGTTGTGTTCGTAAGCTGTGAACTCTCTGTTTCTCCTTACCTAGTTCTCTTTCTCTCTATCTGTGTACCCTGTATTCCATTATCTCTGCAGGATTCTTATGTATTGTTTCTTTCTTTTTTCTGCCCTGTTCCCCTCACTCTTTATTTCTTTCTGTAGAAAACACGAAAAACTAATTTGAAAAGTGAGTACCAGCAATGATAGTTCGGACTAATAAAACATTATATAAATGTTTCCTTTGCCGTGCGCTATGTTCCACTTAGCACTGCATTAATTTTCACGGTTTTGCGAGAGACTGCCACTTTTTATATCATATCAAAACGTGTATATTGCGTGAAGTATGCCTTATAATGACGAACTATTCTTCCTCTGTAGAACAATACTAGATGAGGTAGGGTACGTACGAAATGTCGCCTACGCTAACAACCGAGAACCGAAGAGAAACGGGCTGGAGTTCGAACAGACAAGAAGTGAAGAATGGTTCCGCCGGTCCATCTATATACGTCAGGTTATCCAGTAAGAGCTTAACACTATTGAGAGGCGCGTTCGGGGAAGAAAGATTTATTGTGCCAGTTTTGACGGGTCCTCTGCGTTTGTGAAGAGAAAGAAACAAGATTCGACTGGGCGCTTCCATTAGCTGTTGATATCATTCGTCATACTTATAAGCACTGTTTACGTCGGTGCAATCTAACGGACCCAATTACTCGTTCTTAATCTTCTAAAATCTGCCGCATCACTACATATTTTAAATTAATGTCCCCGCCGCGTTTTTCTGTCGGTATGTGAAGGCTAATGTCAGGAACTACTGCAAGGCTTTTGATATGGTTTCACTAATACATAGATAGTTTCATGAGCAAGGTTTGTGTACATAATTTATAAATATTTCGTGCAAACTGGCTGAACTATGATGAATTAAGGTCCTCCCTGCCTTTTTTCTGTCTGTATATGGGCTCTAACAACCTTACCACAACAAAGGTCAAAAATTAATTATGATTGTAGTGTTGTTCACGCTGCTAAATATTGCATTTTCGGGCTACAACAAAGTTATATTATGTGGCAGGCGCCATTAGAGCACAGTTAATAAAGTCATTTCTTGAAATAATAGATAAACTAGGTACTCATCTTTTCGTGTTTCCCACGCTGGTCTCGTTGTGAACTCATGGCTCAATCGTCGAAAATCTAGGTAGTGATGATTCCAAGCTCGGATGCAAAGACGCCTAGGTGTTATTCTGCGATATTCAAAAGTTTTATAGATGTGTTTCATAAACCATTCTTGAAGATTAAACTTTTGCAAGTTAGGGCAATGGTGATGTAAAAAAGTAATCAGCACTCCGAATTTAAGTTACACTCCTTTTTTATTACTTTTGTTGCAATATCACGTAACTCGTTCCAAAACATCTTCCTCATTGTTAAAGTTCACATTTCATAAACTGACTACAATTTGCGTCTTTTTAACATGACGACCAAAGCTTGACTCTCTAATAACCGCTTACGCGCCCAAAAATCAGAGTTACAAGAACGTCAATGATCGTAGTGACAAAAGAAAGAATACACATAAGAATAATATCATTGCAATATATACATATCGATGTATCGAAGTACCTCTACATTAATGAAATCAAATCTGAATGTTGTCACAGAAATATGTTAACTATTTTACAGAAACACAGTAGAATATTGCTGGTATCGAGAGGTTGAGGCGAGGTGCCGTAATGGTTACGTAATTCAAATACCATGACAAGGCTAATATCGAGAACTATTGTAGGGATTTTGACACACTTTTCATTAATAGAGTGGAGGTTAGTGTAGTAATTTATTACGAAGGTTTGTGCACGTAATTCATTACCACTACGTCAGTAAAATCGTCCTGCCATAGGTACTTAAGCCGGCCTTGGTGGCCGAGCGGTTCTAGGCGCTACAGTCTGGAACCGCGCGACCGCTACGGCCGCAGATTCGAATCCTGCCACGGGCATGGATGTGTGTGATGTCCTTAGGTTGGTTAGGTTTAAGTAGTTCTAAGTTTTGGGGGACTGATGACCTCAGATGTTAAGTCAGTGCTCAGAGCCATTTGAACCATAGGTACTTAGTGCGAAGCTGGGGCGGGTCGCTAGTATAATCATAGAATGAAATACATAACAGCCCATGTAACTCGATACGTCTAATAATCCCTAATCCCCTGTAACTCATTTTACTGAAAAACAAGGGAACCCACAACAACAGCCAAGATTCTGTTTAAATCTTCATAAGTCTTCTCCTATTCAGTCTAGAATCTTGCCCAAAACAAAAAATTAATCACTCCCCGTCATTCATTAGAGAGTATAAAAACCTGCACTGCGAATCGATACATAGGATTCCTATTTATTTGAACTGAACTTTATTTGGAGAGACCTTTGATATCTAACGGATGATGGCAGTATGAAAAACAACATATTGAATAAAATAATCCCGCAACGGTGTAGAAACTATTTATTTTAACTGGAAAATTACACAGGCTTTTACAATGCATCGCTGGATCTCCGGCGCGGAGGCCACACCAGCGCACCGCACTACCCAATGTGTCAAATACAATGCCCGAAAAAAAAAAGTGATGCACCAACTAAACATGTCAATATAGCTTCGTACACGTACATTCCATTTGCGGGTATGTAAACGATCAGAGTTGCATTGCAATTCTCTGTGACAGGTAGAATAGCCACCAGAGAGAATTGCTGATGTTCTTGTTTGTTATTGTTACTGCTGTGTCTGTCGGTGTAACGAAATAGATGAACACTCCAGAACACACGAAACACTATTGAATGATTACAACACAAATGCCCGCATCTCGTGGTCGTGCGGTAGCGTTCTCGCTCCCCACGCCCGGGTTCCCGGGTTCGATTCCCGGCGGGGTCAGGGATTTTCTCTGCCTCGTGATGGCTGGGTGTTGTGTGCTGTCCTTAGGTTAGTTAGGTTTAAGTAGTTCTAAGTTCTAGGGGACTTATGACCACAGCAGTTGAGTCCCATAGTGCTCAGAGCCATTTGAACCATTTGAACAACACAAATGTGTTTATTTACAATATATACAGTATTGAATACATGTAACTTTATATCTTGTAGTATCCCTGCCTGTTTCGCTAGTACTTGTTATCAACAATCACTAGCAGTCCAAGTATGAATAGCGTTTTGCTAGTTTCGTAAGATCTCACTGACGCTCCACTAGGTTCTTAGGATGTTACTGTACTGTCTTTCGTAACCTCTGCGTGATCTGAGAGTAGTCTGAGGATAATTTGATAACAATATGAGGGGGAGCTCTGAGTTCGTCGGCTTAAAGTGGCGCGCTGGGAATCACAATTGCAGGCAGTGAGGCATGCGAATTCGGCGTCCTCTGGAGTAGAGAGCCTGTATACAGAGAGAGTGGCTATACGCGAAGTTGCCCGTGATTGGTTGATTAGCTTTGGCAGAAAAATGGCGCCAAACGTCTCTCGCGCTTCCTATGTTCGCCGTGCTTTTGAGTTGAATTGAATTTCAGAGGACGTTTGGAAACGATTAAAAGGTATTTGAATTATTGAGAGACTTGTTATGCGTTGTGCATGCATGTTCGATTTAGTTGTATATTTTTTTTTAGTACGTAATTAGAGTTTGCGATCATAAATACGAGTTGAAATAATGAAGTGTTTTATGATGAAGTCGGTAGGCCTACAAGTTTGAAGTAAACACGTTAGTAATTGTACAGTATTGTTTTTGACATCTGTAATTCGGTCTGCAGACGTTCGTAAACGATGCCAGGTTGTGCTGCATTTGGTTTTCCAATAGAGGCGAAGGTGGATATCGCATGTTAGCATTTCCACGCAATGAAGAAAGACTAAAGCAGTGGGCAGTCGCAGTCAACAGGGCTGACATAAATCAAACAGGAGCCTTGTGGAAACCAACCAAGTACTCTTATCTATGCGAAATAAGTGGTTTTTGCTTTTTACTACATGTAAAACAGCTTGCAATGTACATAGTTAAATTTGAAAACACATCTGTAAATTGGCTGTGTGAAAATTATTATAACACATTATTCTTATAAACAAAGGCATTTAACGAATAATTTCGCCGTATTGTCTTGTGCTTTTGATTCGGTGAGTGTGTACTCCCCCACTGGCCATTGAAAAGTCCCGCCCGCACTTTAGCAGAAAAATGGCCGCCGTATCGTCCGGTTGGCCACTCTCTCCCTATACAGTCTCTTTACCTGGAGGCGTGCGTACTGCCACCTGGCGGCATCTGGCGAGCCCTCTATAGCAGCGGCTGGTTTAAATGTTTATTCAGTGGAGATAACAAGCGGCGCGCGTAACGATGTGTGCGGTCGACGAAGACACCGTCTATAGCGTAGTTACCAGGCCTGATAGGGGTGAGAACAGCGTCAGATATTGATTGATTACTGTAAAGGACATTCACTGAGTTACCGCGGGCACATGTCAGACAGCGTTTGAAAAGGTCCCATTGCAGGTCTCCGTTTGGCCGGCAGGTCGAATCGCGCAGTAACCAGATTTGTGGGCATTAGGATGCGACATTAGCCCGATTTGGACTGCACTGGAACGTGAGGGCAAGCGTACTTGTCGTCAAGGATCCGGTCGACGACGTCTGACCACTACAAGGGAGGATCGCCGTACTGTGCACCAAGCACGTCGTAAACCCTTCACGTCTCTGCTTGCCATTCGAGAACAAGTAATGGAATCCCTGCAACATTCTGTGTCATCTCATACCAGTGGTCAGAGACTAGTAGCAGACGGGCTAGGGAAGTACTGTCCCTTGCGGAGGCTGCCGCCAACAGACAACAAAAATGGGTGCATTTGGAGTGGTACCATGACTGGAAGCGTAGACTGCTGGGGACCGGCGTCGCGTTGTGTTCAGCGATGAATGTCGTTTCTGCACTACTCTAGATGACCATCGTCGACGAGTATGGGAAGAGGTACCATTCTTCCAATGTTTTGGGGAGGCACAGCGCTGTTACTCTTCGCTTCGTGGTGTGGGGATCCACCGGGTATGACTTTTAGTGACAGCTGGTAGTCATTGGAGGAATTCTGATGACACAACAGTACGTCAGGGATATGCACACGTCAAAAAAAGTTGTGCATCATCCTGGTTCCCAGAACTCCTGAAGATAGACGTTGACTGTGGCTATTGTATCACAGACACGGCTCGTGTTGTCTGTAGTTCAAATATGCCGAGACGGTCAATACCGCGGTTCAATCATGTCCGCATTCTTACACTGTGCCAGGAAGAGCTCTCAACAAGGGAAGCGTCCAGGCATATCGGAGTGAACCAAAGCGATGTTGGTCGGACATGGAAGAGATACAGAGAGACAGGAACTGTCAATTGCATGCCTCTCCCAGGCCGCCCAAGGCTACTACTACCGGGCATGATCGCTACCAATACATTATGGGTTGGAGGAACCCTGACAGCAACGCCACCATGTTGAATAATGGTACAGATGGGCCCAACAACATGCGGAATGGACGGCTCAGGATTAGCATCACGTTCTCTTCACCGATGAGTGTCGCATATGCCTTCAACCAGACAATCGTCAGAGACGTGTTTGGAGGCAACCCGGTCAGGCTGAATGCCTTAGACACACTGTCCAGCGAGTGCAGCAAGGTGGAGGTTCCCTGCTGTTTTGGGGTGGCATTATGTGGGGCCGACGTACGCCGCTGGTTTTCATGGAAGGTGCCATAACGGCTGTGCGAAACGTGAATGCCATTCTCTGATCGATAGTGCAATCATATCGGCAGCATATTGGCGAGGCAATCGTCTTCATGGACGACAATTCGCGCCCCCATCATGCACATCTTGAGAATGTCTTCCTTCAGGATAACGACATTGCTCGACTAGAGTGGCTAGCATGTTCTCCAGACATGAACAATATCGAACATGCCTGGGATAGATTGAAAAGGGCTGTTTATGGACGACGTGACTCACCAACCACTCTGAGGGATCTCCACCGAATCGCTGTTGAGGAGTGTGACAATCTGGGCCAACTTGATGAACCTGTGGATAGTATGCCCCGACGAATACAGGCACGCATCAGTGCAAGAGGACGTGCTACTGGGTATTAGAGGTACCGGTGTGTACAGCAATCTGTACCACCACCTCTGAAGGACTCGCTGTATGGTGGTACAACATGCAATGTGTGGCTTTCATATGCAGTGAAAAGGGCGGACATGATGTTTATGTTGATCTCTATTCAAATTTTCTGTCCGGGTTTCAGAACTCTCGGGACCGAGGTGATGCAAAACTTTTTTATGTATGTACTACGTTCTCATGTGTTAACTATCTGCGACGGTATCGAGGTGGCACTTTTCAATAGGATAATGTTCGTCCACGCAGCACGTGTCCTTATTAACCGTCTACGTGATGTTGAGGAATTCCCATGCCTGCAAGTACCCAGATCTGTCGCCGATACACCGTATGTGGGACCAGCTCTGACGTCAGCTTCGTCCCAGGGCCAGTAACCAGTTTCGATAGTTGTGAGCTAGCTTGCCTCAGGATAGAATACGAGTACAACGATCTTATGACACTCTTCCCAACCGAATCAGTACATGCATCCTGTCTAGATGGGATCCACCTTCATACTAATAAGTGGGCTCATAGTGCCAAATTCTATGCAAATTTAACTCGATATTGTCATCAGTGAAATACACTCCTGGAAATTGAAATAAGAACACCGTGAATTCATTGTCCCACGAAGGGGAAACTTTATTGACACATTCCTGGGGTCAGATACATCACATGATCACACTGACAGAACCACAGGCACATAGACACAGGCAACAGAGCATGCACAATGTCGGCACTAGTACAGTGTATATCCACCTTTCGCAGCAATGCAGGCTGCTATTCTCCCATGGAGACGATCGTAGAGATGCTGGATGTAGTCCTGTGGAACGGCTTGCCATGCCATTTCCACCTGGCGCCTCAGTTGGACCAGCGTTCGTGCTGGACGTGCAGACCGCGTGAGACGACGCTTCATCCAGTCCCAAACATTCTCAATGGGGGACAGATCCGGAGATCTTGCTGGCCAGGGTAGTTGACTTACACCTTCTAGAGCACGTTGGGTGGCACGGGATACATGCGGACATGCATTGTCCTGTTGGAACAGCAAGTTCCCTTGCCGGTCTAGGAATGGTAGAACGATGGGTTCGATGACGGTTTGGATGTACCGTGCACTATTCAGTGTCCCCTCGACGATCACCAGTGGTGTACGGCCAGTGTAGGAGATCGCTCCCCACACCATGATGCCGGGTGTTGGCCCTGTGTGCCTCGGTCGTATGCAGTCCTGATTGTGGCACTCACCTGCACGGCGCCAAACACGCATACTACCATCATTGGCACCAAGGCAGAAGCGACTCTCATTGCTGAAGACGACACGTCTCCATTCGTCCCTCCATTCACGCCTGTCGCGACACCACTGGAGGCGGGCTGCACGATGTTGGGGCGTGAGTGGAAGACGGCCTAACGGTGTGCGGGACCGTAGCCCAGCTTCATGGAGACGGTTGCGAATGGTCCTCGCCGATACCCCAGGAGCAACAGTGTCCCTAATTTGCTGGGAAGTGGCGGTGCGGTCCCCTACGGCACTGCGTAGGATCCTACGGTCTTGGCGTGCATCCGTGCGTCGCTGCGGTCCGGTCCCAGGTCGACGGGCACGTGCACCTTTCGCCGACCACTGGCGACAACATCGATGTACTGTGGAGACCTCACGCCCCACGTGTTGAGCAATTCGGCGGTACGTCCACCCGGCCTCCCGCATGCCCTCTATACGCCCTCGCTCAAAGTCCGTTAACTGCACATACGGTTCACGTCCACGCTGTCGCGGCATGCTACCAGTGTTAAAGACTGCGATGGAGCTCCGTATGCCACGGCAAACTGGCTGACACTGACGGCGGCGGTGCACAAATGCTGCGCAGCTAGCGCCATTCGACGGCCAACACCGCGGTTCCTGGTGTGTCCGCTGTGCCGTGCGTGTGATCATTGCTTGTACAGCCCTCTCGCAGTGTCCGGAGCAAGTATGGTGGGTCTGACACACCGGTGTCAATGTGTTCTTTTTTCCATTTCCAGGAGTGTAATATCACATACACTCTTAACACGTTAAGTGTCTTTTCTTTTCCTTCTCCCCTTCGGTGTGCTTCAGGTGTCTTGTCAGGCAGTATAGATAATGCAAGGTACGCCACAACTTTCTGACAGTTTTAATTAATTTCAACTCACGTATTACACAATAAATTCATTGCTGCATGGTGACGCATTTTTGCATATGCGAAGTATTTCAGTACCCATGGACCTGTAGCTCATCGTGGGTTGGTGGTCGAAACATTTTTTTTTTTACTTTTTGTTTCTGAAGTTGTGATTCTTACGTTGCAACTGAGCGTCAGTTCCGTCAGGACTTAAATTTGGGTGGAAGATTGTATGTTTCATCACGAAACACATTTTTTATGTATGGAAATCTTTAGACAAACAGGTTAGGCTATAAAAAGGAAAGTCAACTTGTCGTCCATCATCAGTCAAAACATCAGTAAACATGGAGCGAGTAAAACACGCTATGGAAACTAATCTTTACCGGTCATATCGGAAACACGCTTTTGCTGTGCAGCTCTCTGAACGGAGCAGAAGACGAGTACTTCATTATAATTTACACCTCCGCCTCGTCCGCCTTTACAAAATGACCGTGATTCGCCTAATATTTTCAGAACAAAGTTTGAACTGTTGGCTAATGACTAGGTGCTCACGTTGTACGACAAAGCTCATTTCGATTTATTTGGTTATATTAACCTCATAACTTCAGCTGTCGGTCGGATAAAAACGATGAACACACGCATGAAAGTCCCTTCAAAGTGAGAATGTGACCGTTTGGCGAGGTGAAACGAAGAAATGTATCATTGGGTCATATTTCTTCGTGGGGAATGTTGTTTCCTAGGAATCAGACGTTTAAATAGCAGATGAATCTGCTTCCAGCAACAGATAGCAGCTGTTCTCACAGTTAATATTATGTTTAATTCTATGGTCACCTAATTTGTCATAATGGTGACACGTTCCCCATATCTCATTGTGTATGATTTTTCTGTGGGGGTATCTTAAATCATGGTTGTACGTTTATAAACCACGTGCCGGCTGGAGTGGCCGAGCGGTTCTAGGCGCTACAGTCTGGAGTCGCGCGACCGCTACGGTCGCAGGTTCGAATCCTGCCTCGGGCATGGATGTGCGTGTTGTCCTTAGGTTAGTTAGGTTTAAGTAGTTCTAAGTTCGAGGGGACTGATGACCTCAGCAGTTAAATCCCATAGTGCTGAGAGCAGTTAAGTCCCATAGTGCTGAGAGCCATTTGAACATTTTTTTATAAACCACGTGCATTAAATGAACTGCAACTGAAAATTCTTCAGGAAAACTCTGCCATACCGCATCAAGTGTTAGGGCGTATTTTTGACGAATTCGAAAGAAGACTTAAAGAATGCGTAGCAAAACATGTATACTACTTAGATGACGTCGCTGGCCGGTGTGGCCGTGCGGTTCTAGGCGCTTCAGTCTAGAACCGCGTGACCGCTACTGTCGCAGGTTCGAATCCTGCCTCGGGCATGGATGTGTGTGATGTACTTAGGTTAGTCAGGTTTAAGTAGTTCTAAGTTCTAGGGGACTGATGACCACAGATGTTAAGTCCCGTAGTGCTCAGAACCATTTTTTTAGATGACGTCATTTTGAAATTATATATACATATTTTTGATGATGCTTTAATGGCATATGCACCGCAATATACCGTAGCAGTAAGTAAGTTGAAATCATGTGTAACAAGTTTGGTATCATGTAACTTCCTAGCAGAATAAAACTGCGTGTCGCCCGGGACTCGAACCTATGACCTTCCTCTTCCGTGAGCGAGTGCTCTACAGACTGAGCTATCCAAGGATGACTCACTACCCGTCCTCGCAGCTTTAATTCCACCAGTACCTTTCTCCCAGGTTCGATTCCCAGTCCAGAACGCAGCTTTGACCTAACAGGAAGTTTCAAGTCAGCGCACATACCACTGCAGAGTGAAAATTCATTCTGGATATTACTGATTAACGTCGTGATATCTTTTCACCACACCCAGTACAAACTTCTGCATGGGGGTCCTAGAAGCAACAGTCGTCCATAGCGTTACAATCCTTCTAAGCCGCGTCCTTGTCTTGACTTTCTCGCGCAGTGTAGCCTTCAGTTAAATCAATGCTTCCTCCATTAGGCCGACCGTTCAAATCCACGTACGGCCATTAGGTTTCCCGTAATCTCACTGAATCACTCCTGTGAAACATTCAGAGCTTATACTCGGTCCCTAATGACCACGATGTCGACGGGACTTCAGACGGTAGTTTCATTACTTTCTTCCATTAGGCCATTGCCTCGGTACTTCCTTATTTCTTAGAATCCAGCAAAGCACTTCCATGGTCCACCCATGATCCATTTCCCTGGTTACAAGACCCTCCCACTTTGGTCTGTTGCTTGATCGATACAATTGTTATCCTGTCCCTCCTAGTGACTGTCCATCTCTCTGTTACTCGTTGAGAATCATCTTATTTTCAGTGGTTTTCAGATACTTCGGATGCTTAGATACAGTGCTCGGTTATGGCTGACTTACTGGGCTGCAGAAAGCAAGTGCGGCGAGCATTGTATCTACGCAGGACATTCCGTGGATTATTCTGCCATGGAAATCTTGGCCTCAACGGGATCCTTCTGAGATTAAGTTATTAAGGAACCGGTGGAAATAGCTTTAGTCGTAGTTCTTATTAATTGTGATGGCGGCTTTCAGTAGGATAAGGAGTGGGACATAGTGATTTCTTTAATATCTTCCGAAAGAAAACAGTTTATAACTAATGACACGTCTAGCGGAAATTGATTTTATTAATTTTGACGTCTGACTTTTAAATCCGCGAGTGCGCATTCCCATAGAGATTGCGCATGTGGTATCACCATTACGCATGCTCCTGTGCGTCATAGATGGTGCAATATTCGAATGTACCGGATGCCTTTGCGGATGCGCCTCCGTCCCAATTTTTAGTATAAAGTTAGCGGTGTGAAAACTAGCGATCTACAACGCAAAAAACTGACCGTAAGATGGCTGAATGGTTGTTAGCCGAAATATCTTGGCAAGAAGTCCACGTAATACAGTTATAATCACCAAACTTCATGGAATAAACGTTCTAGAATTTTAAGGAGTTCCCCTCATTATACGCTTTCTCCGATCAGCTCACTTACAGGGGCTCATCTGTAACGGTAGCTTCACATGGTGGCTCAATAGCTAAAGGAACGAGTTCCCATACTTTATAGCAGATGTCTCAATTACTGTCAGGTCACGGCATCAGGCTAGATGCAAATAACAACAATTCTTGGAACCAGAAAGCTTCATACATGCTAGAAAGCAAGGGAGGTTACGGACTAATGTCCCATCGACGTATTATACATCAGAGACGGGTCACAAACTCAGAGTTAACCAGGGTAGTGAAGGATATAAGCCGTGGTCGGTTTGAAAGAGCAATCCATGGCTTCGCTTGGAATAAATTGGGGAAATCACGGATTACGGTACTAGGATGGCCAAATGAGGATTGCACCCCACTAATACGTGTTAGGACTGTAGCGTGGTAACAACTCCGCCACTTCAACTGAGTCTCGGCGTAGGTAAGCAGGCCGCAGCGACGTCCTACATTGGGACGTGGATAGCGTTCTCGCTTCCCACGCCCGGGTTCCCGGGTTCGATTCCCGGCGGGGTCAGGGATTTTCTCTGCCTCGTGATGGCTGGGTGTTGTGTGCTGTCCTTAGGTTAGTTAGGTTTAAGTAGTTCTAAGTTCTAGGGGACTTATGACCACAGCAGTTGAGTCCCATAGTGCTCAGAGCCATTTTGGGACGTGGAAGTGGGGCGCAGAGCTAAGAGAAGAGCCACCCACCATCACTGAAGCCACCGTGAGAGGTTTTATCCACCGCCCTGTGGGCCTTCATAAGCCGTTCAGAACGAGGCTCCTCCTCCTCTGTTGTTCCTTTTGTACTGTACCTGGACAATTTCGGTTCTAAACCAATGTCACGAAGGTTCTCTCAAATCGACACGTCTATAAATCATTACAGAAATAACATAAGAGGCATAGTATTTTTCCAACTACCTCCCCCTATTATATTTCTCTCTTTCGCAAAAATAAATAAAAACATGAAGAGGGACATGATTCGATATTTTGCACTGCAGCGTAACAGTATTATGACACCTCCTAGTTTTGGCGTCTACGGATCATATCTTCTTTCATAATTATTTTAAACGTGGCGCAAGACGAAAAAATAATTCAATTATCTCAGCGGTAGCTAAATTCGACTGGCGCTAATCGGTGACACGTAGATTTTTCTCCTAGTTTTGGCGTCTACGGATCATATCTTCTTTCATAATTATTTTAAACGTGGCGCAAGACGAAAAAATAATTCAATTATCTCAGCGGTAGCTAAATTCGACTGGCGCTAATCGGTGACACGTAGATTTTTCTCACGAGTGTCTTCCCTGTTTGTGTAACCATTGCTAGAACACAAGACGATAGAGGTAGCATGAATACTGTGCTCGCGACATTCTCTAGGAACATTAATCCTTTGACCAATTTTTTGGTTACGAATCCATTCTCGGGTATTACGTTCGTCTAAACATGTTGTCTTCTCTCGGCAGGGTGGCAACATGTATCAACATAATGCGTCATGCCATATGGCTAGAAGACTCAGAAAATGAATAAATGCGATTGAGGTGCCAAATTACGAGAGTAACTTGGAAAGTAACGACCTATTTCGCTTTCCAGCTGCACAGATTGATATAACGCTTCTATCCAAAGTCGACTGATTTTTCCTCAAGTTTTGTCTGAGTGCCAGTCGAAAAAAGTTTTAATTGTTTATTCTCTGATTGTTTAAAATGAACACTGTGATATAAAGTCAGTCGGATAGTGAGATCAGAGGTTATGTCCGACTTTTGAATGCACTGAAGCTGAAACCAAAAGAAAATTACCGTCAGCTATAGGAAGTGGATACAGATTCAGCAGTGAACGATAGAAATGTGGGAACGTGGTGTAAAATTTTCAACAATTGACGAACAAACGAGCGTGATGAAGCTCGCCTCTGACTTCCAACACTCGCACAATGAATTGAAGAATCAAGTGAAGAGCGAAATCTTACAGGACAAATGCGTAACGCTTGTCGAATTTCAAACTTGCATACCAAATATGTCTCGTTTCTTGCTCGGAGAAATTGTGTCTGCACGTCTAGTCTGTTGCAAAATTTTCCGGCCGGGGTAGCCGAGAGTTTCTAGGCGCTACAGTCTTTAACCGCACGACCGCTACGGTCGCAGGTTCGAATCTTTCCTCAGGCATGGATGTGTGTGACGTCCTTAGGTTAGTTAGGTTTACGTAGTTTTAAGTTCTAGGGGACAGATGACCTCAGAAGTTAAGTCCCATAGTGCTCAGAGCCATTTGAACCATTTTTTTGTTGCAAAATTTGTGCACAACGTGTTGTCCGGCAGCTGAGTGACCAACACAAAACTCAGCTAATGGCTGCAGCACTGACGTATCAAGAGGAGAAAAATACTTTTTTTATCAAATTATTAATGGTGATGAGATATGAGTCTCTCACTTCACCCCAGAGATCAAGCGCTAATCACTGGAGAGGCACCGTTTCTCATCAATTAAAAAAACCTCTAAAATTAAAATTTGTCAACACAAACTCAAGGCGACGATTTTTTGGATCTTAAGGGTGCTCTTTTCGTGGATTTCATGCCAAAAGGCACTGCGTTCAGTGCACATCGATATTCCGATAACGTAAGAAAACTACCGTAACTAATACAAAATTGTACGTGTTGAATGCTTTTTCGCAGTACTGCGCTACTTCACGACAATGACCACCCTCACGCTGTTGCTTCAGCCAAAGGTTTGCTGCATGAATGTGGGTGTACAACTTTCGACTACCCACCCTGCTATCCTAACTTCGCTCGTAGTGATTTTGACCTTTTCACGAGGCTCATTGTGTTGTTGGTCGCAAAATGTTTTGGAAACGTTGCCGAGATGAAGAATGTAGTCAACAACTGGCTTAATGGTTTGGCTGCAGACACTACGAACAACAGTTCTGTACTTCGTGGGCAGATCGTCACTACTCCCTTGATTACCCCGTACTTCGTTGGTCACCAAATTCCCTGGATAAGAACCAGTCTTAACATCTGTGCAGCCGTCTTCTCTGTATAAATCCAACACCATGCACCATTCAGGCGCTGCGGAAAACTAAGCACACGGCATGACTCTAGATATGAAGCCTTGTCAGCTCTTACACGGTGACTGAAATCACGCATCATTGTTTCCGTTTGACCAGCAGAACTCACTTTCAGTTCCGGCTTCTGCTGCGCGCAAACATCGTGGCTCGACGTCGTAGTGGGAGTGAGTAAGCTATAAATATTTTGTATGATCCCAGAGCGGTTAGGGGTGAGAGACACGCGGGCGGCTTCCGCTTGGCGCGCGGAGCTCGGCGCAGACGCAGTGACTTGGCCAGCCGCTGGGCCCAGTGCGCTTATCGAGTAGTCGATAGCACGCGGTCTTCCCTGCGACATGGGCTGGCTCTCTCTCAGGGCGCACCTGGTAAGCCGAGCTAACCTCCACGCTTTCCTTCCCTGCTACCTACACTCCTCACTATTTCTATTTTTTACTGTGTTTCCACCTCAGTTTGGCATCCGTGACTGCGAGTGTTCACGTGAAACTCAACTGCCAGGCGCGTTATTTTTCTTTGTGTAATAGCAGTGACGCGTTTTGACAGTAGTTTAATACGTGGCTTCTATTAAAGTAAGTAATTTTTGCTTATGTGCAGTCAAAATCATTGTTTACAGAAACGGTGATAAATGCCACGTGATAAAGCATGGAATCACACGTATTTATGTCCGCCGCTTGCGTGACCTCTCCGAATTTCACGAAAATGTTTATTAAAACTTTCAAAATTCATGTAGGAAATTTAAGATGCCTTACATAACAGTGGAGAATTTCGACATACGATCAGATTAATTACCCTAATGATATATCTGTGCGACAAAAACTACGATCAGAAAAAGCGACTGAAAACGCGATTCGCGACCTGAATTGTCAAAGGCGGTTTGTCCAAGTTTTCCTCTGTTGCCAGCTACCCTTTTATGTGATACGCTTCTCACAGTCTCATACGTATGCGTAATTAGAGTCTCAGCGGTCACCGCGTTTCCGTTGCTATGTTCTAGCACGCTATATAAACCGCTTTATTTCCTTCCAGTTTAAAGGTGCTAATTGGTACATATGCAGCTAAAGGGACCGTTGACTGTGTCGACTCTCTAATTCCTTAAACGAAATTTTATTTTCAAATAGTTTACTAATTATGAGTACGAAGCACCGAGACATTATAACCGCCCACTTCTCTGTGTTACATCTCTTTAATGTGATGTTCCTTGTTGCCATCTCCTACTAAATACTTGGTCCTACATGCTTCAGCTACTTCAAACGCATTTTAACATTTTTCTCTGGCCCACCCCACCCCCCTATCTCTCTCTCTCTCTCTCTCTCTCTCTCTCTCTCTCTGACACACACACACACACACACACACACTCTTTCTTCGACAAAGTCACATGAACCTCATCTCTGAATGTTTAATTTATGTTACCAGCCGATGTTTACGCTCCTCACCTTATGATAATATACTCGCGTTTGTAAAACGTAAAATACGATTCATTTCTCGAGTTCACTCTAAGTAACTATCGCTATCTGTAATAAAATAACAATAAAACGATTATAACAGTTCCTCCCTTCTTACCATCATTCACGTCTCTTCGTTTGCCTTGTCCTAATGCTTGAAAATCCTCTTAGATTTTGTATTCATAAATCAATGGCGCCTAATAATTTCAGCGGCGTTTGAGTCTCAGCAGAGGCATTAATAAATACAAATTTGTGGGGGAACAGTTTATAATAAATGATAGCTTGCGACACTTCTGCGGAAGATTAGAGAAGATTAGACAAACTCACCATACCCAGATTTTAACGAAGTCTCATTCATAACATTCTGGGGTTGGTTCTTTATCTCATTTGACGTCCTCGGAAGTCTGATTCGTAACACACATTTGCTCTCATGAGACGAGTAGCAACATAAATGTGCCATAAATTTCTTTGTTTCCCTTGAATTACCCGCAACGACACATCATACAGCCCCTGACCATAACATTTACTTACAACTAACATTTTATTTCAGTTACAAAATTTGTATAATTTACATACTTTACTTTTATCTGTGGATGTAATAAAAGTTTTCCTGGCTTCCAGAATTTTCTTTAAACCTTTAATTTCCATAAAGCATGTATAGATTTTCCTGAGTTGATTTTTATATCAATGCTGGACTAATAGCTCAGCTATACCGACTGAACAATTTAGCTACATCACAAAGAAAATAAAAGCATTGTCATTCATAATTTAATATTTTAAATAACTGATACAATAAAAAACAAACCCAGGTGAATTCCAACTGTAGAAACATAATATTTCCTATTATCGGTAAGAAGTCGGATAATATATTGCCTTTTTAGTATTCTGTCAATTTTTTCTATGAAACGCAGCTAAGCGTGCGAGTTTAGTTTCACAGCTCAGTGATGTAACACCCTCATTTTACGTTTCCACATCCACATGTCTAAAATATTGGCATGATGGTTGAGAAGCTAGAATCCAGGAGAGATGTTGCACGTCTGACGACAATGGAGTCAGCAGGAGAGTGATCGAATCTTTTCCTGTACTTTTCCCAAATTTCCTCATCCGAATGAATGGATGGTTCCTTTGGACACACCACGACCGATATCCTGTCACACCGTTGACCAACTGAGTTACTGATTCGCCACGAATGACATTCAGGAAAACCGGATCTAAAATCCTCGATAGGCAATTCTGCTTTATATTTCCATCCATCCCCTCCCAGGAATGGTGGATACTCAGTAACACAGCTTCCCCATTGTTCACACCATTATTTTTCTCGACATTGGCAACACGTTAAAAGCCATCTACTTCTTAAAATCCATTTATCGCTCACTTTTTAACAGCAAAGATTCTGTCTAAACCAGCGCTGTTGTTTTAAGATCTGAAATTTTGAGAATTGCACGTAACTAGTGGTCAACTGTCTTACGGTAGAGTACGAGGTGACGCAGTGCTCAGCACACTGGTCTCGCATCGTGAAACAGGCGGCTCGGCAGGCTTTCCAGATTTAACTTTTCAGTGGTTTCCCCAAATCGCTGAAGGAAAATAACTGGCTTTTTTCTTTGTAAAGTGCACCATTAATTTCCTTCCCCAATCCGAGCTTGTGCTGGTCGTCCGTAATGCTATCACCTGACCGTCAAATGGAGTTCTGTTGAAAACTGCGCTACTTGTCGAAGATATTGATTCTCAGCTTTTCTGAGACTATCCTGATGAGAGGAAAAAATTGTATTTTATCGTCTGAAACTCACTATATCTGTCTAGTCGTATAACGAGCTGTGCCTTTTGCAAGAACTACGCCTGTCTCCAGGAAGCTACCGGCCGGGCGACCATCTTCCAGTGGCTTCTCCAACTGCCGCATAAATTCCTTTCTGCCGGCCTATCCTGTCTCTGTGACGCATTTTGATAACCTCGTACTCGACGGAAATCTAACATCCCTACAAAATAGAAAGTAACGTCTTCACAATTTGAATGTACAGAAGGTTCCGCCTGGACATGCAGAAAATACAGAAGATCGATAATAAAAACTGTTTTTATAAAAATAAATAAATAATAGAAACGATTCACCACATCACATATCTAAACATTTTTGGTTTTTAAAAACCACCATTTACAGTTTCTTTACCTCTTTTGTTTACCCAGACTTATTTTTGCACCGTCTTCTGTGGTTCTCACTTGTTTTCGAAAACGTATCGTACACTTTTATATGGCTTCGGTCGTTGTTCTTACTCTGGGCCTAAATATTATATGGACGTCTACTGTTGTAGCTGTTGCTCACTATAAGGCGAGTTATTTACGTTCTAGATATACAGAGTGGCGTTCTTGATTATCTTTGGTTGCTAGACAGGGAATCACCAGCAAATTCTTCATCAAATATTCCATGTTTTGGCTGTGACTTTTGAAATAGAAATGTTAGTGATTTTGATGAAATTAGCATTTACAAAAGCTAATATTTTCCGCAAATTTGGAGAAAAGTAAGATTTTTCAATTTCATCAAGACGATTATATATAACGTGATCATACAACCTTTTAGATGGTTTTAAAGGATGCAGAAGAATATTGCCTCATGTAGTTGTAATGTTTAACAAGTTATTACTCCAGTAATCTCCTCCATTAAAAATATTCACTGAATATATGGCTGAAATTCCGCGCAAAATTGCCACCAAAAGTACGGCACACTACGAACAGAAATATTGCAAGATTAATATCGATGAATTTTAATACCTACAGAATAATTATTTGATGACATATCTAAAATAATATCATCATATTTTCTATCAATTTTAAATTAAAAATACAATATTAGAGCCTGAAGAGAAGATTGATATTTCGACCTTCCAGTGTACAATCTTACGACAATGTATAAGCACCGAAAAGATTCCTTCAAGCAGCTTAAAATAAGAAATGCAGATTTGAAAACATACTTATAAGCAAACTTTGCTGTTTTGAAGTGTTGAACACGGCGGCAGATTCAGCAACTGTGTGACAGTAAACGTGGAGGGGTTGAAAGAATCCAAAATTGCCGTCTTCGGAAGGTAAAATGGACCCTAAATATTACATTAATGGTTTCAAAAATATTTTAAACAAAACAAAGAGGTAATAAGTGTAGACAAAAACTGTAAAATAATACTTTTATTAACACTTTTTGCTACATGCACGATGAAATATCGCTGCAATCTACTCTGTTATTAGAATGATTTCAAATTCCATTTTTACATGCACTTTTATATCTGTATAATTTTATATCTTTTTAGATTAGCAGTGGGCTTACCCAAGACGTGATTCTCTTTTCTACTTTAATTTCCATAAGCTACTTAATGCAGTCTAGGCGCATTTGTTATGTGCACACATTTAGCGCCTCCACATTTAGGGCCTCCACGTTTCGGCAGCTGCCTTTTGCTATTTGTCATGTGTATACTGTTATAATCTAGATGCCATCATTGTGTTTTAATGTATATAAGTCAACTTTTACGTCGACAAGAGCCTTATGTTAATGGGCCGCTACACTTGGCATTTACCTTAACAACTGAATACTATGTTGCTGCAGTCTTAAGCTATGGTTTGTGATTGTTTTGGTTAGTAACATGAATTCCTCGTATGAAAAAGTCGTTTGGCTTTATTCAGCGTACTTTATCAGCATTTGATGTAACAAGTGAGTACGATTATCTTACAAATTTTGTCTATATTTTCCACTTTTTTTTCGTTTAAAATATTTTTGTGACTACTAATCAATTTTTCTATTGTTTCACCGATGGGTTGAAAACAGATCAAGGCGTTGGGGCAGGGCTGTACGGGGTTCAGCCAAGACTGGAGAGCAGCATCTCTCTAGGGAAACTGGCCTCTGAATTCCAAGCCGAAATTACTGCAATCAGGGCATGTGTGGAGTATATGAGTAGGTGCTACAATGACCGTAGCATCTACATCTATTCAGACAGCCAGGCAGCCCTCAAATCATTGGCAGCTCCTGCAACAAGATCTAAGATTGTTGCAGATTGCCACAGGGCTCTGGTGAAGCTAGGGGGAAGCAATAGGGTGTACCTGGTGTGGGTCCCTGGCCACTCAGGGCTCTGTGGCAATGAACAAGGAGATAGATTGGCTAGGATGGGGGCAAAAACTCCATTTATTGGACCGGAACCTGCCTTGACAATCACCAAGACTATGATCAAATTAGAACTACGGAACTGGCTTAGGAAACAGCACGCAGGATATTGGATCAAGGTCCATAAACAAAAACGTGGTATGATGCCCAAGCCATGTTTTAAAAGAAGCTCTGTAATCCTGGGATTGAACAGGGAAGAGATCAAACTCATGACTGGACTGATGACCGGCCATGGGAACTTCAAAAAACCCCTACACACAATGGCTATAATGGAAGAGGACCCTAAATGTAGTATCTGTGACGAGGGTGAAGAAACTGCATCACACCTAATCTTTGAATGCATGGCATTGGAGACTAAAAGATACAGAATCTTCGGGACAACTAGACCTGAAGAAATTGTGTCTAAAAAAGAACTGGTAGAGGGACTCCTTGCACTATTTAAGGGCACTGGTTGGCTTTACTAGATATACAGGGAGCGATACCGCACAATAAACCTGGTTTCGGTGCTGGCAGTGGCGGGTTAGCCCTAAGCTGTTTTAGCTCTCCTGTTAAAATCAATCAATCAATCAATTAATTTTTAGGGTCCATTATACCTTCTGAAGAAGGCAATTTTAAAACTGTTGACACCAAGGTCAAGAGTTGCAATAAACGGATTGGACGATTCTTTCAATCTTTCTGAGTAAACTTTGAAGGTTTGTTTCAACAAGTTTCCATTCGTTTTGTCTTGTTCGAGAGCATCATATATAGTACGCCTTAACTTTGTTGTGTCAGGCATGAATAAATTAAAATGGGTAGCACCATGTAAACATTTATTCTATATCGCAAGTGTGGACAAAACTTGAGAATGATAAATATCAGACACGACGAAAGAAGTTGATTCTGTATATTAGATGTGATAAAATCTATTCTCCCAAAGCACTGCAGTGTTATTTGTTTTGTACTTCATGTTCGTAGAAACCCATCAGCTGTCTAGTTTTTCTATTGAACGCAGACGTATTTCAGATCGTCACGAGCTGTCTCCTTACAAAGACATTCACGTTAAGTAGCTCCACCCTGTAAGTACTCTACATTACTGAAATAAAATTTCTGTAAAAAAATTTACAATTTTCTTCCAAAGACGAAGAATGATTTTCATTACAAGTAAACTGAATGATGGTTCAAAGATTCTAATCGAGTCGTACCCTCATACGCTGGTGAAGCAAATTGACCTGAGGAAGATTATATTAAAAAATTGTGAGAAAATATGAATCTTAATGTACAACAAACTAAAGCGCTATTAAATAATAAATTTTATGAAATCTGCTCCACTACATGTCCATGATGAATTTCCTTTACATTTTTTCGTCTGCAACATACACATATTGTCAACAAACTGATGCACGAAAACATTGTCACGTGGGTTTTCTGCTTGCGAAGATGTTCACTTAAAGTAGGACTACCCTACAGATATACTACGTTATGACAATGAAATTGCTGTTAAAGGATTAATAATTTTCTTACGAATATGAATAACAGTTGCATTACATACGAGTACGAACTAAATGAAAAAACTATTTATTATATGGTTTTACAAATACAGCCACACTCTAATTATATATGAGATAACCGTGAAACGTAAGATCTTCAGTAGGAGAAATTCTTGGATCCAAATTTTCCCAAAAAGTTTGATAACTACAGTGTATTCTCTGCCATCTTTCATTTAGGATTTAAATATGATAGCACCAAATACAGGAATTTTTTTATTAGTTTCTACAGATCATCACAATTATAGGCATTGACTTGCTAACGCGTACTTTCCTTTCTTTACAGATAATGTGAAAGTGAGTATAGAAATAACCTATTAGTATAAATAGTAACACGAAACACATTGGTCGTATTATTTACATTATTATTACTGCTATTTTTGTACCAGTGCAACAGAACACGATGACGTCATGTTCGTCATCGACTATCTATTATTGTTTACACAAATGCAATTTCGACCTTAAGTTGCAAACACAGCAGTATTCAACATTAATGAAATTAATAAAAGGATGTGAGTCTATATGTTTCATGGTAGCATTCGTCACATGCACAATAGGTATGTTACAGATAGAAATAAATCTTGTGAAACTGGATTCTTAGTTTGTGCACTTGTCAGTAATGTACACCGCACTGGTCAAAAATAGGTGAAAGTCAGCTTAAATTTATTTACATCGTCCTGCTGCAGTGGACGCTGTAATCTCTAATAGTAACTGTTGTATTAACCTAATACTTACGACTTCAAACATAATAATGTAACAAGAAGAGAGTCCCATATCACTGAAAGTAGTTGTGTTATAAGGTGGCTTGATTGCTTACACACAGCAACTATACAACCTCATCACAGGGCTATGAGGGCCAAGTAGGGTTAGACAACTTTTATGGCAAAATGATGGCAACACAGATTGAATACAATTTACATCAATTTATGAACAGAATCTTGACATTACTTAAATGCAGTGTGAAGATGCTGTGTGGCAATAGTACAGAGTTCAATTGCAGTGATCTGTCTTTAGCTCTGGTCTGGTCCTGAATCCAGCAAACGATAACTACTATCACTTGTAGAATGTCCAGTTCGGCTCTTCTTGTTGGTGACTGTAGACACGTCCTGATGCTGCCTTCAGATATTGTTGATACTGTTATTGATATTGTGTTCATACTGATTTCCAATGAGGTTACAAAAGCCATGGGATATCTCGTAATATCGTGTCTGAGTCCTTTTGGCCAGTGTAGTGCAGCAACTCGACGCAACAAGGACTCAACAAGTCGTTGGAAGTTCCATGTAGAAATATTGAGCCATATAGTTACCAGTAAATGCAAAAGTGTTGCCAGTGGAGGATTTTGTACAGGAATTGACCTTTCGATTATGTCCCATAAATGATCGATGGGATTCATGTCAGGGGATCTGGGTGGCCATATCATTCTCTCGAAATGTGCAGAATGCCCTTCAAACAAATCGCGAACAACTGTGTCCCGGTGACATGGCGCTTGTCATGTACAAAAATTCCATTGCTGTTTGGAAACATGAAGTCCATGACTGGCAGAAAGTAGTATCCAAACACTCGAACATAACCGATTCCAGTCAATGACCGGTTCGATTGGACCCAGTAAATTTCATGTAAACACAGTCCACATGATTATGGAGGAGACTCATCTGACCAGGCCACGGTTCTCAAGTATTCTAGGGTCCAGCCGATATGGTCACGAGCCCAGGAGAGGTGCTGCAGGCGTTGTCGTCTTTTAACAAAGGCACTGCCGGCCGTGGTGGTCTAGCGGTTCTAGGCGCTCAGTCCGGAACCACGCGACTGCTACGGTCGCAGGTTCGAATCCTGCCTCGGGCATGGATGTGTGTGATGTCCTTAGGTTAGTTAGGTTTACGTAGTTCTAAGTTCTAGGGGACTGATGACCACAGATGTTAAGTCCCATAGTCCTCAGAGCCATTTGAACCATTTTTTGAACAAAGGCACTCGCGTCAATCGTCGTCTGCCATAGCCCATTAATGCCAGATTTCGCTGCACAGTACTAACATCGATATCTCCGGTTATTTCACGCAGTGTTGCTTGTCTGTTAACAGTGACAACTCTACGCAAATGCCGTTGCTCTCGGTCGTTAAGTGAAGGCCGTCGGCCACTGATTTGTCCGTGGTGAGAGGTAATGCCTGAAATCTGGTATTCTTGGCACACCCTTGACACCGTGGATCCCAGAATACTGAATTCCCTAATGAATTCCGAAATGGACTGCCCCACGCGGCTAGCTCCAACTACCATTCCGCATTCAAAGTCGGTTAACTCCCGTCGCGCGGCCGTAATCACGTCGGATACCTTTTCACATGAATTGCCTGAGTGCAAATGACAGCTCCGCAATAGCACTGCCACTTCAAACCTTGCGTAAATGATACTACTGCCATTTGTATATGTGCATATCGTTATCTTATGACTTTTGTCACCTCGGTGTATATACTAGGCTTTTCGCCATGGCTACACCCACATACACATTCCACACATGTATTGCATTTGTCTCCTCCTCCCTCCTCCCTGTGTCCATCATTTTCTCCCCTTATATCTCTAGCCACCTCATCCTTCCACCTCTATCTATGTTCTCCTCCCAACTCTCTCTGTCTCTCTATATCCTCCTCCCCCTCTCTTTGCTCATTTCTTCCACCCCATCTCTCCAACCA
The DNA here is from genome assembly GCF_023898315.1 of Schistocerca nitens. Taxonomy (NCBI): domain Eukaryota; kingdom Metazoa; phylum Arthropoda; class Insecta; order Orthoptera; family Acrididae; genus Schistocerca; species Schistocerca nitens. The sequence goes on from NC_064616.1 coordinate 925,018,014, forward strand.
TATCTTTCTCTTCCTCCCTTTTCGATACCGCTCTCCCCCTGTCTCTATCCATCACCTCCTCCCCCTCTTCCTGTCTCCCTTCACTGTACATTCCCTCATTCCCCTCTCTCTGTCCATCTCCTCCTTGCCCATCTCCTCCTTGTCCCTCTCTCTGTCCATCTTAACCTTCTACACATTTTCTCTGTCCATATGCTCCCCTGCCTTTCCTTGTCCATCTCCTCCTTCCCATTCTGTCTACCTCATCCTCCCACCCTCCTTATCTCTCTAAAGTTACTCCACCCTTTCTCTGTCCACCTCATCCTCACCCCCACCCCCTCTCCCAATATTCATCTATTACCTCTTCCTGCTCAGTTGTGCCCATTCACATGTGTAGCTACTACAGAGTAGACCAATACTACCTACACAACATGCCCGTCATGTAGGACAGCCTCCATGTCAGGGGTAGAAACACACTTTTTTGTCCGTATATCCATTCCTATGGTACCTAAGAGGCTCTTATCACCATAGTGCTGATTTTCATATAGCAATCAGTGCATGTGCCAAATTCGGTTGAATTCGATCCAGTGGTTAGGAGGAGATGCTTGACATGCACAAATATATACATGCTATTATTTCAATGCAAAAGCCTCTTACCTCTGTATTCGTTTTGTCGCGTTTGGAAAGTACATCATTCCATTAAAAACAGATTTATTTGCTTCAATGTCTCATTTTATGCAAGATCTAAGAGGATTAAACATAAAAGAAACTTACATGCTGCTATGCATAATCCCACTTACCGAAAATGAGTCGGGATATGACAAAGTTGATGAAGTTCCTTGAAATACGCGATGATGCCAAGGAGTTCTGTGAAAATAAATTCAAGGGGAATAGTACTGCATATAGTGCAAATACATCACTGGCCATTATAATTGCTACACCAAGAAGAAATGCAGATGATAAATGGGTATTCATTGAACAAGTATATTATACTAGAACTGACATGTGATTACATTTTCATGCAATTTGGGTGCATAGATCCTGAGAAATCAGTACCCAGAACAACCACCTCTGGCCGTAATAACGGCCTTCATACGCCTGGGCATTGAGTCAAACAGAGCTTGGATGGCATGTACAGGTACAGTTGCCCATGCAACTTCAACACGATACCACAGTTCATCAAGAGTAGTGACTGGCGTATTGTGACAAGCAAGTTGCTCGGCCACCATTGACCACACGTTTTCAATTGGTGAAAGATCTGGAGCATGTGCTGGCCAGCGCAGCAGTCGAACATTTTCTGTATCCAGAAAGGCCCGTACAGGACCTGCAACATGCGGTCGTGCATTATCCTGCTGAAATGTAGGGTTTCGCAGGGATCGAATGACGGAGAGAGCCACGGGTCGTAACACATCTGAAATGTAACGTCCACTGTTCAGTGCGAACAAGAGGTGACCGAGACGTGTAACCAATGGCACCCCATACCATCACCCCGGGTGATACGCCAGTATGGCGATGACGAATACACGCATCCAATGTGCGTTCACCGCGATGTCTCCAAACACGGATGCGACCATCATGATGCTGTAAACAGAACCTGGACTCATCCGAAAAAATGACGTTTGCCATTCGTGCACCCAGGTTCGTCGTTGAGTACACCATCGCAGGCGCTCCTGTCTGTGATGCAGCGTCAAGGGTAACCGCAGCCATGGTTTCCGAGCTGATAGTCCATGCTACTGCAAACGTCGTCGATCTCTTCGGGCAGATGGTTGTTGTCTTGCAAACGTCCCCATCTGTTGACTCAGGGATCGAGACGTGGCTGCACGAGCCGTTACAGCCATGCGGATAAGATGTCTGTCCTCTCGACTGCTAGTGATACGAGGCCGTTGGGATCTAGATCGGCGTTCCGTATTACCTACCTGAACCCACCGAATCCATATTCTGCTAACAGTCATTGGATCTCGACCAACGCGAGCAGCAATGTGCGATACGGTAAACCGCAATCGCGATAGGCTACAATCCGACCTTTATCAAAGTCGGAAACGTGATGGTACGCATTTCTCCTCCTTACACGAGACATCACAACAACGTTTCACCAGGCAACGCCGGTCAACTGCTGTTTGTGTATGAGAAATCGGTTGGAAACTTTCCTCATGTCAGCACGTTGTAGGTGTCGCCACCGGCGCCAACCTTGTGTGAATGCTCTGGGAAGATAATCATTTGCATATCACAGCATCCTCTTCCTGTCGGTTAAATTTCGCGTCTGAAGCACGTCATCTTCGTGGTGTAGCAATTTTAATGGCCAGTAGCGCATTACTGTTGTGGTATATAGACGTTGGGGAAACAGAGGTAGATACTGGACTATAAACAGGTTAATTGGAATTGACTGAAAATGTTTAAATGTTTGTCTTAATTTAATTATTGCATTCTAAATCAGTAATATTCAAAAAACGTTATACCTAATATACTGCACTGTTGTTTCCTTTGTAAATGGATGATAAGAGAGAAAGTTGCACGTCAATATGTTACACAGAAAGCACGTTTTTTAATAATTTGATATTTCATTTTTTTTCACCCTACACATCTTTTTGTGTTTCCCGAAGAATTACAATTTTGCAGGAAGCGAGTTTAGAAATCAAATGGTTCAAATGGCTCTGAGCACTACGCACTTAACTTCTTAGGTCATCAGTCGCCTAGAACTTAGAACTAATTAAATATAACTAACGTAAGGACATCACACACATCCATGCTCGAAGCAGGATTCGAACCTGCGACCGTAGCGGTCGCTCGGCTCCAGACAGTAGCGCCTAGAACCGCACGGCCACTCCGGCCGGCGCGAGTTTAGAAAAATACGGTCCAATGCAAGAAAACTCAACTCCAAACAATCAATGTTTGTTGCATATTTTAGGGATAAATGTCTGTGAACTGTCTGTCTGTGAGTATTTTTCACGGTTTACACGTTTCAAATGATGCTTTTTCGTCGTGACCTGGTAAAGCAATCATCATACTCATATTGCCATAACGAACTTGTTGTGTCGATTCCCTAAGGTCTCGACACAATGAGTGGCTAGGTGCACGCGAAACTAACGCAGACGGGCGTAAATTCTGAAACAGGAGACTGGATGAAAACTATAAAGAAAAGAAGAGAGATTTTAATATACTTAACTTTAATGTAGTCTTGTTCTTGTTGAAATACATCTCTTGCATAGTAGTAAGCAATTAGCAATGATACACATGGCGCCTTGCTAGGTAGTAGCGATGGACTAGCTGAAGGCTATTTAATCTGTCTCTCGGCAAATGAGAGGAAGACGTGAAACGTCTTGTCGCAAGCTATGTCGTCCGTACAACTGGGGCGAGGTCATGTCCGTGTCTTGTGACCTGCCCTGTGGTGGCGCTACGTTTGCGAATACACAGTGGCGACACGCGGGTCCGACATGTACTACAGGACCGCGGCCGATTTAAGTTACCACCTAGCAAGTGTGGTGTCTAGCGGTGACACCACATTCCTCCCCCGCAAATCGGCGAACGGTCGTGAGATAAGGCTTCCGCCCGCCGTGGGGAGGACCCCATGTTGACGTATGCGATGAGGTGGGGAGCCTAACAACAGGCGAGGCCGTGCCACCCGCACCCGGCCATTCGGTCCGAGGGGAGCTAGGAAACGCCTGCAAACCTAGTCCAGGGTGCACGTCAACATGAGGTGTTTGCGCACGTAATGATATAAGAGGAGCCGCGGGGTCGACCTCCATGTGGTCGGAGCACCCGACGGGCGAAGACGACATCTGGTCCGGAGCGGGCAAGAGGTCCATGGCGGAGGACGGCTGGTCACGGGAAGCAAGCGGCGGCGCGTGACCCAGGGAGGCGCGAGGCGGCTGCAGCGAAGCGTCCGCTGCTGGCGGCGCCGGCGGCGGCTGCGGCGGCGCGACGCCATGAGGCAAAATGGAAGGCATCGTCGGTAACACCTGGGGATGAGGCGAGCCAGTAGATGGGTCCCCAGGGCGCTGACCCGACGGCTCCGTCGCTGAAAGCAGACGGGGAGCGGCAGAACCCAGGCGACGACAGAGGCGCAGCTGATTGAGATGCCGACGCACCTCACCAGAGGCCCCCAAAACCACATACATCGCGCGGCCGAGGCAGCGAAGAATGCGCCCTGCGAGCCAACGCTGTGAACCGCGATAGTTGCGATAATAGACAACGTCGCCAGGAGCAAAAGCAGGAGACTGCCGCTGCACAGGAACCTGATGTGGCGGATGCAGCAAAGACATCAGAGTTCGATGAGGACGACCATGGAGCAACTCAGCCGGCGAGCGACCATCGCGGGGCTGAGAGCGATATGAGGACAAAAAGAGCAACAAAGCGTCCTCCCGAGAATGCGACTTTTTCAACTTCAACATCTGCGACTTGAAAGTCCGGACCAATCGTTCAGCGGCACCGTTTGACTGAGGCGAAAACGGCGCGGATGTCAGATGTTGAATACCATTGGCCTTGCAGAACGACTGAAATTCTGCGGACATGAATTGTGGGCCATTGTCGGAAACAATAGTCTGCGGAAGACCCTCAATGCAAAAGATAGCAGACAAGGCTTGGATTGTGGCAGAAGACGTCGCGGAAGACATCCGGACAACAAAAGGAAAATTACTGAAAGCATCGACCACAACCAACCATCGAGCATTCCAGAACGGACCAGCAAAATCGATGTGCAAGCGTTGCCAAGGGGAAGTGGCTTTCGGCCATGCAAAGAATGTACGCGGCGGTGCGGATTGGTGTTCGGCACACGCCACGCAATAGGAGCACATATTCGCAATCGCAGCATCGATGCCGAACCAAGTACAGTGCTGACGAGCAAGTTGTTTAGTTCGCACTATACCCCAATGTCCTTGGTGAAGAAGCTTTAAGACAGAGGACTGTAAGACAGAGGACTGTAACGAACGTGGGACTACGACTCGGGATTGATCATTATCGGAACGCAACAACAAAACACCACGTCGTACAAAAAGTCTCTCCTTGTGAGCAAAAAAACGACGAACCAAAGGATCCTCGATCCGTGACTTTGACAAGGGCCATTGCGTAGCAACAAAACGCAAAACGGGAGCAAGGACAGGGTCAGCAGCTGTGGCTGTAGCTACACGACGAAAATCAATCGGAAACGATGCGACCACGTCATCGGCTTCCGAATCAATGAACATGCAAGCAAGTTCGGAAGAATCGAATGCTTTATCCTCAGCAACAGGCAAACGGGACAACGCATCAGCGTTTCCGTGCTTAGCAGTGGACCGATACAAGATATCATAGCGGTACTGCGAGAGAAAAAGAGACCAGCGAATGAATTTCTGCGCTGTACGTGGAGGTACAGGCTTGTTCGGATGAAAAAGCGACGTCAAAGGCTTGTGGTCCGTGATGATGGTAAAGGGACGACCATACAAGAAATCGTGAAACTTTGTTACACCAAACACAAGAGCTAAAGCTTCCTTCTCTATTTGTGAATAATTTCTTTGCGCAGATGAGAGCAATTTGGACGCAAAGGCAATAGGGCGATCATGCGAGCCATCCTTGTGCGCAAGCACAGCACCGATCCCGAAATCCGATGCATCTACCATCAACAAAAGGGGTTTTCGGGGATCGAATGGCGTAAGGCAAGTATTTGAAAGTAACGCCGATTTCAACTGGCGAAAGGCGCGTTCGCATTCCGTCGTCCAGACGAACGGAACACCTTTACGGCGTAAGCGATGAAGCGGAGCTGAAATGGAAGAAGCATTGCGCACAAATCGATGATAATAATTTACCTTACCCAGCACACTCTGTAGCTGTTTTAAGTTCTGCGGTGACGGCAAGTCCTGAATGGCACGAAGGTGCTCTGGACTCGGATGTATACCTTGGGCGTTAAGGACATGGCCCTGGTACGGTAAGTCACGAGCAAAAAACACACATTTGTCCTTCCTCAAGCGAAGACCATTCTGACGCAATACCTGAAATAATGTTCGGAGATTCTGCAAATGTTCGGCTTCTGTCTTTCCTGAGATCACAATATCGTCCAGATAGTTCGCAGCAGTAGGGACCGACGCACAAATAGTTTGTAAATATTGCTGAAATAAAGCAGGGGCGGATGCACACCCGAATGGCAGTCTTTTGAAGCGATACAAGCCAAGATGCGTGTTTACCACTAAGACGCGCTGGGATTCTTCGTCCACAGGTATCTGCAAGTACGCATCTGCTAGGTCCAATTTTGAAAAATATTTTCCCGGGCACAGTTTGTCAAAAAGATCTTCCGGGCGGGGCAAAGGAAAAGTAGCAGTCACAAGTTGTGGATTCACAATTGCCTTGAAGTCCACGCAAAGTCTCAATTTTCCGGAAGGTTTGGGCAAAATTACTAAGGGTGAGGCCCAGAGAGAAGCCTGCACTCGTTCAATGACACCTTGAGATTCTAATTCGGCTAATGTTCGTGCGACCTCATCACGCAATGCGTGGGGAACATTGCGCGCTCTGAAAAATTTCGGTTGCGCGTTGTCTTTCAGTTCCAAATGCGCTTCATAGTTCTTAGCGCAACCAAGGCCCGGTGCAAAAATGTCTGCAAATTCTTCACAAAGACTAGAAACACTGGCGGAAAGCACAGTCTGATTCACTGATAGGACCTGATTCACTATAGACAAATTAAACAATTGAAACAAATCTAAGCCAAACAAGTTCACTGCACTAGAGGAACGAAGAACATAAAATGACACAAGTTTTGTCTGTCCCTTGTATGTTGCAAGAAGGCTGCACTGTCCTAACACAGGTATATGCTGTCCTGAGTAACTAGTTAACGTAACATTTGCGGCACGCAATGGCGGGGCGCCCAGTTGTTTGTACGTGTCGTGATTGAGCAATGAAACTGCAGCTCCGGTATCGAGCTGGAATGGTATCACTTTTCCTGCAAAGTCTAAGTCCACAAAAAGTTTATTGTCTTGTTGACGACAAGAGCGACTGTCTCGTGCAATTTGAACTGATACAGGTCCAGAAGCACTTGCAACTTTACGGGATTTCCGGCGACGTCGACGCACACTTTGGGTGGGACGAACACAGTCACTGTTAGCTAAAGTGTCACTGGACGGGTGGGAATGAACGACATGAATGTCCATGGGCGAAGGTCCACGAGCCTGATTGTCCTGGGTGCGATTCCGGCGCGAAGCAAAGGGCCTGGAATTTGTGCGATTGTCTGATCTTAACTTTTTCCGGCAAACACTTTGTACATGTCCTTTCTTGTGACAGTAAAAGCAAATAGCTTGGCGTGACGGGCAATTTTCACGCGAATGTCTAGTTGCACACCGCGGGCAAGATTTCACTGCAGTTGCTTGCTTACGCGGCGCACGTGGTTGCAAGCTAGGCGGCCGCTGCGAAGTCGGGCGCGAGGGCCGCTTAGCGTCCCGTGCAGCGGGCCCGGCGGGCCGATTAATGTGACACACTGCTGGCGAAGTTTCAAATGATTCCTGAGCAAAGTCAAGTGTGTCTTGCCTGTCCAATATGTCTATCACTTGTTGCAGGGAGGGATTAACGAGTTTCAAAATCTGTTCCCTTATGCGAACATCAGAAACGTTCTGTGCAATTGCATCACGCACCATAGTATCTGAATATGGGAGGCCACATTCACAGGCAAACGCGCAGTCTCTAGTAAGGCCTTGCAAAGTTGCTACCCACTCCCTATTAGTCTGACCGGCCGTACGTTTTGTACGAAAAAACGTATACCGTTTGGCAACTACATTTACTGTTTCTTTGAAATAGGCATCTAAAGCAGACAAAATTTCTTCGTAGGACAGAGTTGCGACGTCGCGTCGGGGAAACAATTTCACTATCACCCGGTAGGTAGACACACCGACACAAGAAAGCAAAAACGGCTGCCGCTCTTTACCTTGAATTCCATAAGCAGTGAGGTGGAAGTTGAACTGATCGGCCCACTCCGTCCAGCTTTCGGTTGTGGCCTCAAAGGGCCTAAATGGCGGTGCGACAGCGTTGTGTGGCTGCGGTAGCGATGAAGCGGCTGCCGCCGCATCGGTTTGCAGCGCACGTTGACCCTGGACGAGCTGTCCAAGGGCTTCCAATAACGCCTGCGTCTGCTGATTCTGCAAGCGAAAAAATTCGGACAGTACATCTGGAGAATGCGGCGAAGCCATGACACAAGCAAATTAGAGCAAATATAACACAAAGACTGCAACGTGGGCGCGGCATCCCATCCTCGTCGCCAAAATATTGTTGTGTCGATTCCCTAAGGTCTCGACACAATGAGTGGCTAGGTGCACGCGAAACTAACGCAGACGGGCGTAAATTCTGAAACAGGAGACTGGATGAAAACTATAAAGAAAAGAAGAGAGATTTTAATATACTTAACTTTAATGTAGTCTTGTTCTTGTTGAAATACATCTCTTGCATAGTAGTAAGCAATTAGCAATGATACACATGGCGCCTTGCTAGGTAGTAGCGATGGACTAGCTGAAGGCTATTTAATCTGTCTCTCGGCAAATGAGAGGAAGACGTGAAACGTCTTGTCGCAAGCTATGTCGTCCGTACAACTGGGGCGAGGTCATGTCCGTGTCTTGTGACCTGCCCTGTGGTGGCGCTACGTTTGCGAATACACAGTGGCGACACGCGGGTCCGACATGTACTACAGGACCGCGGCCGATTTAAGTTACCACCTAGCAAGTGTGGTGTCTAGCGGTGACACCACAGAACTGATATATGAAAACACTGATCACGAGGTTTTTTTTAGTTTCAAAGACACCCAGTTAACGAAGTTCTACTCTAGAAATATATTTCACTATGGAAACCGAACTAATCAAAGGAATAATGATATCAGCTGCTGGTGGGTATTGAAATAAATCAATGGGGGGGGGAAAGTTTGTGCCGGACCGGGACTCGAACCCGGATTTTCCGTTTTTCGCGAACGGTCGCCTTGACGGCCTCGGCTATCTTGACGCGGTCCCTGACTGACCCAAATTTTCATCTTATCCACACAATACTGGCTGAATGGTCTTGCCCGTTACCTTCACTACTCGCGCGATCGTTGATTTCCGTAGGAGTTCGCGCTTGTGCATCTGCGCGGAAAGGATTATTGGCTGTCTCGCCCTTGTTACATATATGTGATCTCTGTTCTTTTCGAGTCCCGGTCCGGCACAATGTTTCAACTTTCCCCATTGCTTAATTTCAGTTCCCACTAGCGGCTAATGTTATTGTAGTGGACTGGGGGCGTCTACTTGATGAAAATGTCTCTGCCGCTGAAAGAGACTAATATAGCCGCTCTGGTAAGACGGATGCGTACGTTCTGTGGCCACACACACACACACACACACACACACACACACACACACACATAATGAAAGTAACACAAAATAGTAAGATATATTACTCAACTATGGTAACGCTGATTATAGCACCTGTAGAATGCAAGTTTTGCGTATCTGTCCTGCGTTGACTACAGCTGCATGAAGAGAATCTACCAGGAGATCAAAAAGTCAGTATAAATTTGAAAACTTAATAAACCACGGAATAATGTAATAGAGAGGTGAAAATTGACACACATGTTTGGAATGAAATGGGGTTTTATTAGAACCAAATAAAAAACAAAGTTCACAAAATGTCCGACAGATGGCGCTGGACAGCAAAACGTCAGTGACTGCTACCGTGACGGGTGAGAGGTACGCCGATATGTTACAGAATCGCATCATCCCCAGCCTGGCTGATAAACACCTGCTGGAACGTACGATGTTTATGCAGGATGGCGCTCCACCCCATATTGCTAGACGCGTGAAAGATCTCTTGCGCGCGTCGTTTGGTGATGATCGTGTGCTCAGCCGCCACTTTCGTCATGCTTGGCCTCCCAGGTCCCCAGGCCTCAGTCCGTGCGATTATTGGCTTTGGGGTTACCTGAAGTCGCAAGTGTGTCGTGATCGACCGACATCTCTAGGGATGCTGAAAGACAACATCCGACGCCAATGCCTCACCATAACGCCGGACATGCTTTGCACTGCAGTTCACAACATTATTCCACGACTACAGCTATTGTTGAGGAATGATGGTGGACATATTGAGCATTTCTTGTAAAGAACATCATCTTTGCTTGTCTTACTTTGTTATGCTAATTATTGCTATTCTGATCAGATGAAGCGCCATCTGTCGGACATTTTTTGAACTTTTGTAGTTTTTTGGTTCTAATGAAACCCCATGTCATTCCAAGCATGTGTGTCAATTTGTACCTCTCTATCTACATTATTCCGTGATTTATTCAGTTTTCAAATTTATACTGACTTTTTGATCACCCGGTATATACTATTCTCTGAACAGAAGTCGGAAAAAAACTGATCTTCTTTCTTAATGTACTATTCGAAGAGCAATTCCAATCAAACAGTACTCAGTTAAGGCCGGCCGGTGTGGCCGTGCGGTTCTAGGCGCTTAAGTCTGGAACCGCGTGACCGCTACGGTCGCAGGTTCGAATCCTGCCTCGGGCATGGATGTGTGTGGTGTCCTTAGGTTAGTTATAACTACTTAAACCTAAGTTCTAGGGGACTGATGACCACAGACGTTAAGTCCCATAGTGCTCAGAGCCATTTGAACCATTTGAAGTACTCAGTTAACTCTCGAGGCAGATGGTTTCCCTCCGTGCACGATAATTCTATTCACTGATCTGTTTCTACTGAGGACTAACCACTGTCTGTCTATCGGACACTATTTCTGTCACACCTGAAGACTTAAAGACACGACGACGCTCTGCAGGAACTCTCTGACAAGACTCGGACTGACTTACAACTTGCAGCTGACAATTTCCGCTCGGGCACGTTTACTTGAGCGCCCGTCTCTCTTCTCTGGCAAGACACTGACTTACAACTTGCTACTGACAATTTCCGCTCGTGCACGGTTATTTGAACGCCCGTCTTTCTTCCTGGTGGCGCTGCCGCTCCAGGGGGCGTGATTGTCGCGGGCAGCGATGCTCCTGCGGCGTACGGACGCCCACGGTACTTCCGGTACCGACTATCACAAACTGTTCTTGTGTGGTACCTCAGTGTACCACAGTTATTCCTTTGGCTAACTGATATATCAAGGCTGCAGGACCAACGATGTTGTCTGTTCTTTCGGACATGTCGGAAAGAACAGATACCACATATATAGGAAACAGAATTGTTGTTAAACACACAAACATTTTCTTACAATTGCAGGTATTGACGAAGTCATTGAGGACTATAATGTATTTATTGTGTGTCGTTTCGTTAAGTCTGGGATGTGGTTGTGTAATTTTGTGTCTGAAAATTTATGGAGGTCATAGAACGCCCAGTTTGAAAACGTCTTAAGAATGCGACATGTATAGCATAGCACAAGAGCAGTAACTGGACGTTTTGAAACTTCAAAAATTTCTCAGAGATAAATTACGCAACCATGTCACCTGCTCAGTTAAAAGACAGGCAATGAAAACGTAGAATCCTCTACATTTTTCAGAAATTTTAGCTTAAGTAATCCCACAGTTGGCTCCAGTTTTTCTTATCATCTTCTGTTCTTCTAAAACAACACGTCTCCTTTTTTTTTTTTGTAATAAGTCTTACAAAAGAAACATCCATTGGTCCTTTCCGTTATGATTTCCACCATTTATCCTAATTGTAAGAAAAATGTAAGATATTTTACAACAATTCTGTTTCGCTGTTGTAGTGTATGTACAGAGTATTTAGTTATTTATTTATTGCCAAATTATAGACCTGTTACCTTATGTTTAAAACAGGTCGTACATCTTACAATTTTCGTTTTTCATCTTTTTACAGTTTACTTTTATTTTGTTTTATCTACAACATTTACAAAGAATGATACTTTTCAAAATAACAATAATTAAAGGTTGAAATATAAATAAAATTTTGTTGTTTTTTAAGAAGAATATAAAAAGAAGATAGGATAGAGGAGAGATTTGTTAGTACCATCACCGCATGTGACTGACGGTGAATACCTCAGAATGGTTTCTTCGAGCTGTTGACCGCCAGTCACATACACATACACACACACACACACACACACACACACACACACACACACGCAAATGGTTATTAGTAGAGAAATAATGTTGCATATCCTATTTATTACTAATCCTATATATTAACTACTCTAGGTGCCCATCCACGTACAGCATTTGGTGTTTTTGGCTAGATCGCCAGCAGTTTTGCTTATTTACTGTCACATCTCAGCTTCCTCCTCCTGTTCCTCCTCATTGGCACTATTTTCGCTGTCACTGTGGGTATCGCTGTCCATCCTCTGTAGATTGCTGTTACGTTGCACATAGGCATGTCTGTAATGTCGTGCCCGCATGTACTAGTCATGTGTTGTTTTTGAAATACTGTTTGTCAGTGCGTTTAATCGTGCCCATTGCTCTTCGTCTCTTATTGCTGTGTATATATCTATGTCTGTATCTGTGTAGTCTAAGTGTAGTGTATGTCTATAGTTCGCGTATTGCTCGCAGAAAAAGACAGTGTGTTCTGGGGAACCTTCTTCCCCGCATGTGCATGTAGGTTTCTGCCTCAGACTCACGCGATTCAAGTGCGTGGGATAAGGTCCGTGTCCGGTTAGTAGCACTACTTGTCTTATTTGAAAAGTAACGGCCATTTACTTATACTGAAATGCTAGCAGTTCATAACAAAGCTATACAAATGCAGCGCCACTGTTGAATTGCGTCAGGATGTAGTCAGCAATGTGTTTCACTTTTATCACAGAAACTTAATTCATAATATGATACGGCGCTATCATTTATAAAGTCAGGAGAATATGCAAAGTTGTAAGTAATTCCCCTTTGAATTAAGTGATGATTGCTGAGATTACCCTTTCTTCTCATGCTTAGATTACCCTTTCTGTTGTGTATGGCAATTTTATTTTATGAGCAGCTAGGTGGGAGAGCCCAAAGGCTCCCATTAGCCACCGACACAGGTGAGACGAGCTCGCAAGAAACCAGGGGACGGCAGCCGGTCCTAAGCCCCTTAGACAGTGAGGAACGGTGCGCCTTCCGACCATTCACTCGTGGCCGAGTGCGGAACGGTCTTTGACAAGAATAGTAGCTCTGTGGGCAAACGGCGCCTGTGAGAGCGTGAGTTCGTTTGCCACCCTCCGATCTCGGCGTGATAGCTAATTTGAATACAGAGTTTCCCTTTAGAACCCCCGACCACCTGCGTGGCGAGTAAAGGCATCCAGTGGCCGGGAGGAGAGCGTTTACCGTTCCGAGCGCCTAGGACAGGTAAGTCCTCACCCTAGCATGGGATGAATAGATCTCCTCCGCCATGCCGTTGGCACACGGGACGAGGCAGATAAGGATGACGTGCACACAGACTGAATATTTAGTCTGGCTACACACAGGACAATCTGGTTAACGCGATTTTGCGCGCTCAGCGCTTTCCAGCTGCAGTTCTCGGCTTTATTTCGCCCGTAGACAATACATCTTGTTCACGAAAATAGCCGCGCGTATAATTCCTACGTTATCTCTATTAAAACGCACATTTCTTACCTTGTCCATATGCTAGCCATGTTATTCTCTCTGTGGTATACACAAATAGAACCCACAATATCCGTGAACTTGTATTTCTATTATTTTCGTAAGAAAATCTCACAATCTTTTAGAAAACGTGAAAGTGAAAAAATTTGGTGCAGCAGGATTCGAACAACCTACCGTCCTAAGTTCTGTTCTGTAACATGGCCTCTCTATTCATTATGCCTTTTTTTCGTCATTATTTGAGCATCTAGATCTGGGCGGACGTCACATGACACTCCTTTGAGTTCATCATTGAATACTACACTTAGCTTTTTTTTATTACAGGGGGCAGCCAGCCAACCCTTTGACCAAACACGCTGAGCTGCCGTGCCGGCACTGTAGGCTGTAACTTAGTTCAAATTGGTTCAAATGGCTCTGAGCACTATGGGACTTAATTTGTGAGGTCATCAGTCCCCTAGAACTTAGAACTACTTAAACCTAACTAACCTAAGGACATCACGCACATCCATGTCCGAGGCAGGATTCGAACCTGCGACCGTAGCGGTCGCGCGGTTCCAGACTGTTTCGCCTAGAACCGCTCGCGCCACTCCGGCCGGCTGTAAAGACTATGTGTTTTATGTTAGTCCTCTATAGGCTTTAGTCGCTGAAATGTTATTAGTTTGTATTTAATTAAAACAAATCCTAATAAAAACGGCGCGATTTTTTTTTTTGGGGGGGGGGGGGAATCTTCAATTTGCCTTTGCCTTAAAACGGCGTACTCTCATAACACGCGAGTTATAACGCTATAATAACTAAATACGAAAGTACTTCAGCCAGCAGTATGACATTTCCCTATTGCTTCATTAGAATAAATCGTACCAATAACGATTCGTTCTCGAGACATTCAATATAATGGCGTTTTGAAACAGCATAACAGATATAACATAAAATCCACCGAATATGGGCTTCTACTGAACACGAAAAAGACAACATAGCGTCTTGCTTTCTACAGGCTTCAAGTTTCTGCTTGTGACGTAGACGTCTTTCTTTCTTCCTATTGGGTCTACTTTACGTGACATGTCGCCGGAATATCGCATAACGTACTTTTTGTTTCACTTAAGGAAATGACTCCTCAACGTTAAATGGCAGGCAGCAGCGTCACAAAAAACGTAGAGCGCCGCGTCCCCGTGTGCCGACGGCATTAGGCTTGGCTTTGTGGCGTGCCACCGCCCTGCCGGTGACGCGATCAAAATATTGCTTGCGGTAAATTTAGGAAGGAAAGGTGGGACCACATTTGGTTGATGAGCATTAGCTAAAACTTGAGGGCTGTGAGAGGTCGTGGTCGATCTGTAAAACTACTACTTCCTTACGCTTCTATGCCAAATGCGGGCAACATTTTCCGAGGTGAGTCAACGAGCCGCCCTAAGGCACGGGTGGGGGTGGTGGGGAGGGGGGGGGGCAGGATAAGCACTTGCCTGCTATGCCTGCAGGCCGTGGAGGTCCCGTTTATATAGAGCGCATAGAGGGCACCACTACACGTCCTGACAGCAGTCGTTGACCCACCTAGGAAGATGTTGCCCGCAGTTCGCAACGAAACGTCAGGAAGAAGTAGTTTTACAGATCGACCACGGCCTCTTAGGCCGGAAGTTTTAACTAATGAAGGCGCCTACCGTGAAAGCCTACACGTTATGATTGGTTGATGAGCGTTCACAACTTTGGGAACGGCGACTTGCTATTGGGCGGCACTCACAATCTCTCTAAACTGCACAGAACATTCTGAAATATGGAAGCGATAATGTTGTAACAAGATTTCCTGTTGGGGCAATTAGAGATGCGGCCGCAGAGTGGCTTAAAAGCCAGTTTTGGAGGGCCTGTGCCACGAAGGAAAGGCGGGCACAAGTTTTCATATATTCGGGCCCAGACCTTCTTACGAGTTAAACGTATATTTTGGTTAGAGATATTTTGTGAGCGAATTGACGCCGTAGATCAGTTGGGACGCAGCACGCCAGAGTACAACACCATCTGTAATTTCGGCTCACCTGTTTTATGTAAGTGTCGCAGATAGATGGTGAGTGAGTAGCTCGTGTGAAATGATAGTGCATTAATGCAAAATAATTAATCATTCACTTTCGAGGTGGCCTCTTGGCCCTGACGTTGCTATTTGGGATTCTCATTCTTTTGATATATTCACACTAACCTACCGACACAGTCATCACAATTAACTTATCATCGCATTTAAATTTTATTAGAACAGATTAGCATGTTCATTACCAATTCAGTCATTATCCTTCTAGAGCAACTCCGCTCGTTATTTTTCCTAGGCGCTATCGCATTTGTATTTTGGATTTTCGTATCTGCACTCATTTCCTCCGAGTAAAATATTTGTTTAATTATTTGTTCTTGCATATTAATCACGACCTTTGATCAATAAATTTATAATGGTTCAGAACCCCTGTCTCATTCCAGTAGTTAATAGTTCCCACTACAGCTCACTGAATGATTAATATTTATCAGGGCAGACAGCTACGGTACACATGTCAAGGTCATCCTTCCTTTCGTTTCCTTGTACGTATTCCATTTCCACACATCTGAACCGTAGTGCGGCGATTTGCATTTCTGGAGGGGATACTTGGTGCGTATCAGAGGCATACTAGATACAGTATAGCTGACTCCAGTGGCGCCCTGCTCTATTTATTGTTCACGAGGCCACGGAAGTCTTGTTCTGACTCAGTTGTCGTTTGACTGTGGCTAAAAATAAATAACTTTGGTTTAGAAAGTCATTTTTCCATCAAGTTGCGAAGTCTGCAGAAAGATCTGCAGCTCCTGCAATTCCTCAGGAATTATGGCTTCTTTTTTTAGCCTGCAACATTGAGTGAAGGAAAGTTTGATAATGATGGCGTGTCTTTAGAAGTATCCGAACAGTTGTGCATGATGAATAGCAGAGTGTCTGGTCCAGTAACCAAACGGATGAAATCGTGCAACAAGTCGCCCAAAAACTGTAATCTAATCGACTATTAGTGCTCCGACTGATAAAGATTCTCATATTTGACGCACAAATTTTTACATGATCACCGAGCGAGGTGGCGCAATAGCACACTGGACTCGCATTCGGGAAGACGACGGTTCAATCCCGTCTCCGGCCATCCTGATTTAGGTTTTCCGTGATTTCCCTAAATCGCTTCAGGCAAATGCCGGGATGGTTCCTTTGAAAGGGCACGGCCGATTTCCTTCCCCATCCTTCCCTCACCCTTGCTTGCGCTCCGTCTCTAATGACCTCGTTGTCGACGGGACGTTAAACACTAATCTCCTCCTCCTTTTACATGATCATCACGAAAAAGGTCGAATATCGCAAATTGTGTGCAAGATAAATACCGAAAACGCTTACCCTCCAACACAAAGAGGAAGGAGTACCAAATGTACTAACGTTTTTCGATCGTTATCTGCAAGATGGAGACAATTTGTTTTACCTCACTGTTATGGGCTACAAGACGTGCATATCCTGCAGAAAAGCGGAATCAAAATAACAGCCATTGGAAAAGGTCCAGTCACATTAATGTGACCAGCACCTATGTTCGACATCAACATGTAATAGCCACTCACAGACGGCAGGTGGCAGCAGTAGCAGTGGAGGGTATATAAAGCGTATCGGGTGACACACGGAAAACGTTGCAGTCCTTGCAGTCATGCGAAAACGTAACGATTTATTCAACGTTAAATGGGCATGGAAACTGGCTTTCTTGACTTAGATGGAACCATTTCCGAAACGGTTCAGTGTGTTTCTTTTCAAGTGCCGCTGTGGTTAAAGTATACCGTGCATGTCAAAACGGCGCTATCCAAAACCGGCGTGAAGGCAAATGTGGTGCACCACAGCGCATAACTGAGAGTGGAGAGCGACTGCTACGGAGAAGTGTACGGGCGAATAGACGTTCAACTGTTGATCAACTGACCGCCCAGATGAACCATAGGGTTACCAACAGTGTCTCCTCAAGGAATGTTCAGCGAACGTTGCTGCGTTATTGGCCTCCGCAGCAGGCGCCCCCGGTTCATGCACCAATGCTGACTGCTGTTCGTAGAAACGAAGGCAGGAAGTCGCACGTCAGAGCCGGAAGTGGACGTCCACTGAATGCTGACAGGTGACCTTTTCAGATGAGTCACATTTTATGCTCCATCGGACACTTTGACGTTGCCGTGTACGGCGTGAATCGTCGGAAAGCAAAGGATCCAGGTCAGAGGAGGGAGCATTACGGACTGGGAAATGTTTTCGTCGATTTCCCTGGGTGGTCTCGTCATTCTGGGAGGCATGAAGCTCTCTTGCAGCTTATATAGAGCATCTCCAATTATTCACTGGTTACATGAAAACTAAATGAATTGATGAGGACGTTGTTTGATAACAGAAATCGCGTTGCATTACTTCTTTTACTTGCACTTAGCAACGACGCTTGTGAAACGCAAAAACTGCCAATTCAGTAGCTAGAGGATATTCATGTCTTCCATTAATTGTCACTGTCATTCTTTGCAGATGATCTGGTTGACGGGGTCTGTTTCAGGTATCGCAAAGAGGAAAATATTGCAGAATATAAAATGTTTTCGTTGCAATAAACTCAAATTTTAGCATTCTTCATGGTCCATGTGACATTTTCGGGGAGTTAGTTTAAATTAATATCCACTTCAACAATGTAGAAAAATATTGGACAGTTGGAAACCTCACATCCGACTCACCAACCTTACCGTCTGTTGCCAGCTAGAAATTCTAAGTCTGTGGAACACCAGTTTCAGTAATACAGGGTGTAACAAAAAGGTACGGCCAAACTTTCAGGAAACATTCTTCACACACAAAGAAAAGATGTTATGTGGACATGTGTCCGGAAACGCTTAATTTCCATGTTAGAACTCATTTTAGTTTCGTCAGTATGTACTGTACTTCCTCGATTCACCGCCAGTTGGCCCAATTGAAGGAAGGTAATGTTGACTTCGGTGCTTGTGTTGACATGCGACTCATTGCTCTACAGTGCTAGCATCAAGCACATCAGTACGTAGCATCAACAGGTTAGTGTTTATCACGAACGTGGTTCTGCAGTCAGTGCAATGTTTACAAATGCGGAGTTGGCAGATGCCCATTTGCTGTATGGATTAGCACAGGGCAATAGCCGTGGCGCGGTACGTTTGTATCGAGACAGATTTCCAGAACGAAGGTGTCCCGACAGGAAGACGTTAGAAGCAACTGATCGGCGTCTTAGGGAGCACGGAACATTCCAGCCTATGACTCGCGACTGGGGAAGACCTAGAACGACGAGGACACCTGCAATGGACGAGGCAATTCTCATGAAGTTGACGATAACCCTAATGTCAGCGTCAGAGAAGTTGCTGCTATACAAGGTAACGTTGACTACGCCACTGTATGGAGAGTGCTACGGGAGAACCATTTGTTTCCGTACCATGTACAGCGTGTGCAGGCACTATCAGCAGCTGATTGGCCTCCACGGGTACACTTCTGCGAATGGTTCATCCAACAATGAGTCAATCCTCATTTCAGTGCAAATGTTCTCTTTACGGATGTGGCTTCATTCCAACGTGATCAAATTGTAAATTTTCACAATCAACATGTGTGGGCTGACGAGAATCCGCACGCAATTTTGCAATCGCGTCATCAACACAGATTTTCTGTGAACGTTTGGGCAGGCATTGTTGGTGATGTCTTGATTGGGCCCCATGTTCTTCCACCTACGCTCAATGGAGCACGTTATCATGATTTCATACGGGATACTCTACCTGTGCTGCTAGAACGACACAACATGTGGTTCATGCACGATGGAGCTCCTCCACATTTCAATCGAAGTGTTCGTACGCTTCTCAACAACACATTCGGTGACCGATGGATTGGTAGAGGCGAACCAATTTCATGGCCTCCACGCTCTCATCACCTCAACCGTCTTGACTTTCATTTATGGGGGCATTTGAAAGCTCTTGTCTACGCAACCCCGGTACCAAATGTAGAGACTCTTCATGCTCGTATTGTGGACGGCTGTGATACAATACGCCATTCTCCAGGGCTGCATCAGCGCATCAGGGATTCCATGCGACGGGGGGTGGATGCATGTATCCTCGCTAACAGAGGACATTTTGAACATTTCCTGTAACAAAGTGTTTGAAGTCACGCTGGTACGTTCTGTTCCTGTGTGTTTCCATTCCATGATTAATGTGATTTGAAGAGAAGTAATAAAATGAGCTCTAACATGGAAAGTAAGCGTTTCCGGACACATGTCCACATAACATATTTTCTTTCTTTGTGTGTGAGGAATGTTTCCTGAAAGTTTGGCCATACCTTTTTGTAACACCCTGTATAATGCAGCGAAGACTGTTTTCCATTGCCCTCCCTCACTGTAAAATACGAAGTTGACTTACTGGATTCCATAACTACGGGGTACTAGGAACTTCGTGTGCAAAATACGGCCAGTAATCGATTCTAAAACCACTGTTTTAGTACTGTTAAGAAGATATATATTTAACGTTCGTCGTAGGTGAAGGAATTTAGTTTCCTCTAAAAAGTTTCAAGTAACGACTTTCACAAATTCCTCTAATAAGGAAAACTCGTTGTCTAGGTAGTAAGGGGTTTAGAAACAAAGTCTGCACAGTCAGGGCGACGTCGACCTTTTCGTCTGAGAGCACAGCACAAGTATTTGCCTAAGAGGTGTTGCTGGTTTTGTTCCTGTAACTTTGGAAAACATTTTTTGACACCGTGTTTAACACATAAAGGTAGAGAACTGCCAGAACTAGAATGTGATTAGCAACGGAAGGCTGAGGTCATCCATAAACTTGGGCGTATGTATCCTTGCCGGGCCGGCCGAAGTGGCCGTGCGGTTAAAGGCGCTGCAGTCTGGAGCCGCAAGACCGCTACGGTCGCAGGTTCGAATCCTGCCTCGGGCATGGATGTTTGTGATGTCCTTAGGTTAGTTAGGTTTCACTAGTTCTAAGTTCTAGGGGACTAATGACCTCAGCAGTTGAGTCCCATAGTGCTCAGAGCCATTTTTTTGTATCCTTGCCTTCTCCAGCGAGTATTGAAAGCCGTACACTCAAATGTATGCAACACTTTGAACACTACAATTACTTTGTCCTCCTAAATCAATAATTATTTGTTTACAACGAATAAAATTGTAGAACCGACAGGATTGTACCCCGACTGTTGTAGATTACAAGCTCATCGGGTGCTCGGTTGGAAAATATCAGATTGCTATTGTAAAATAAATTTTGTCTTATATTGGGTCTTAGAACATGTCTTCAAAATGTTCAAATGCGTGTGAATTCCTAAGGGACCAAACTGCTGAGGTCATCGGTCCCTAGACTTACACACTACTTAAACTATCTTATACTAAGAACAGCACACACAACTATGCACGAGGGGAATCTCGAACCTCCGGCGGAAGGGGCCGGAACATGTCTAAGGATGGCAAACATTCATCAGTCATCGGCTCGTAACAGAGGCCAGTTTTGCCGAGTCAGCAGAATTATAGTTACACTTCCACCAACATAAGGTTACACATGGCAGTTCACTTTTAAATTGGCTGTTGTACGAACGAATAAAAAAATACGTGTACTGAACGCCGTCTAATAGGCTAGTCGCAGTACAGAGTCTCTATAATTAAAACTCCTGTTTCAAAATGTTGTAGACAGAGAACCGGAGCTCAGAATGACATCAGTTTTGAACATGTTATTGACGCAGGGAGAAACGTCATGGGACTAAAGAAATAAAACCAAAATTTTACCAATGAGAAATATCATTCTGCCTTTTGTGTTCTTTTACTTGGCATACTGTCTTTATAAAACGCATTTTTCTGTGGCTATTCTTAGCTTTCAGGTTTTTAAAAATAAGTATTGATAAATGATTTAAACCATAAATTCTAATACTTTCCAACTTATTTCTAGTTTACAGTACTGCCGCTACTTTTAGTTTTTTATAGTTATTTAGTAAGAAAAGCTGTTTTTACTCCACGAAATGCACATTGGGCACTTAATTTTAAAATGTATAAAATTTCAGTGAGTCTGCTATGATTGTCCGATACAGCTCTCTGTTGAATGAAATTTTCACTGTCTAGTAGAGGGTGGGTTGGTATGAAACTTCCTGGCAGATCAAAACTGTGTGCCGGACCGAGACTGCAATTTGGAGGAAGTTTGCAAAGTAGGAGACGAGGTACTGGCGGAAGTAAAGCTGTGAGGACAGGTCGTGAGTCGTGTTCAGTCGGTAGAGTGCTTACCCACGCAAGGCATAGATCCCGAGTTCAAGTATCAGTCCGGCACACATTTTAATCTACCAGGAAGTTTCCTCTTGTTTGTTGTAATCGTACAACTGCTCTTATGGTTCAGAAAAATATGCATAATAATTGACTTACAAAAACTTAAAAACTAATGCAGATATCAAAAGCGATTCTTCACTTGTTTCTTTTCTGTTTAAAGTGAGCCTACTGGCTCCTCGCCGGCCGAAGTGGCCGTGCGGTTAAAGGCGCTGCAGTCTGGAACCGCAAGACCGCTACGGTCGCAGGTTCGAATCCTGCCTCGGGCATGGATGTTTGTGATGTCCTTAGGTTAGTTAGGTTTAACTAGTTCTAAGTTCTAGGGGACTAATGACCTCAGCAGTTGAGTCCCATAGTGCTCAGAGCCATTTGAACCATTTTGAACTGGCTCCTCAGTGACACATGTGGATCAGTAATTATTAATTTATGAATAAGTTTATTTTTCGCATAGCCGCGCAAATGCACCCGGGGTTTTCCAGTCGGGAAGCAGTACGTCTCTATCCTTGGGCTTTTCATGTCTCAAAGACACCGGCGTCTGTGAAGAGATGTGAGAATTGGCCCCCAAACGTGCTGCTGTTAAACCGATGTTAGCTGTCAATGAAGCGCGTCGATCTTAACTGGCGCCTAGACGCTCCTGGTCGCGTGTTTACGTCTGAAATCAGGGTCTCTCTCCTTCCCAACGGACTGTCTCCTTACAAGATCAACGTCGGGGTTCTAGTTATAAATATTCTAGTAACGGTTTTGATATTAAAACTTTAAACACTTTAAATCTACAACTACGGATATGGAAAAGGTAGTAAAATGCGGCCCACTTAACCATCCAAATCATTTTCCAACACATGCCAATTCCCGTGCGTTTCCTGCGTTTTTACTTCAGTGTAAACCTCCGAACAATTAAAGACTGGTTAGTATGAACTGAAAGTCAACAAGCAGTTTTTTGTCTTCCATCTTCTTTCTCATCAGGCTGAAACAGTTCGTTTATGCTTCTCTTCAAGATCACGATATTCATATTAACTATAGTTGAAAAAATTATATGACAGAACCCCAGAACATCAGTCTAGCTATCTTCATAAAGAATGAATGGCGAAAAATTGAGACTAAGTTAAAACGTTCTAGTACTATATTTCAATGACTCGAAAAACAGATTGAAAATGAAGCTACTTTTGGAAATAAATACTAAGGCGATAACTTGATGAGCCATTATTTCTTGGCCAAAGAACCTTACCATCCAGAGATCCATCTCAGAAAATTGGGGAGCCAAGACATGGAAATTTGCTCGGAACTGTGATCCAGTTTTTGCAAAACACTCTAGCAAGGTCAGAGGTGGACATGAAGCTAGAAAGCATTTACAAGTGTATTATCTGTCTAGTGACAGGATGAATTTATTTTTGATTGTGTCCGTCCTGTCTGCAGTGCCATCTTGGAACAGAGAGAAATGCAAAGTATTATTCAATTATTGTTGACGCTACTCCTGGTTAGTATAATGTTGAAGAGACAACATTCCTCCTGCGTTATATTAACTTCAACAAGAAAATTGGTAAATATGAAATAAATGAACGGTTTTTGAAATTCACAGATTGTAATCAGAAAACAGGAGTTGCTAATGCACGTTTAATTCGATCAGAACTTGTGAAACACTCATTTTCTATCAGTAAGTACCGCGGACAAGACAAATTTAACTTACGTAATGTGTGTGTTGCTTATAAAGGAGCTCAGACACATTTTATTCAGTGAAAACCTCTTTCAACATTTTTTCTGTGTGCTTGTCATAGCCCTAAATCACGCGCAGTACACGACAGCTGAGAGTTGTCATGAAGCTGATATTTTTTTCGGAGTGATTCAACAACTGTTTAGTTGTAGTCCGCAACGATAGCAAATTCTGAGAGCGTCAGTTGGAAATTCTCTGTGTCCACGTCTGACACCTACTGGAGTGCTCGGGCTGATGTTTTAAGATCAACTGCAGCTCACTTGCCATTTGCTTAATTTTCTATAAAGTCAGCTGTGGTGTATCTTGATATACACTACATGTACATGCGTTTTAATATGCAGGGGTCTGAAGATGGCATATTTAAATGCCGAAGCTGCTGATCAAACTAAAATATCTTCTCAAAACGTACGGCTGTTTGGCGATTTTCCTTGGTGAATATTTGATTATTCGCTCCCTCACGTCCAAAATGGATCAACAGAGAGTGGAGAGCTTAGATGACACATTTTGGCTTGTATGGAATTACTCGAAGATGACTGACGATCAGGTCACTGAGACATCTAAGTTATTTATTAATGAATACCATAATCATGTCACAACAGATTTAGAAGAAGAAATCACATAACTGAAAACAATTTATACTTCGAACATTCGAGACATTACTTTGTAACCATTATATATTGAATAAGATGCACAGTCTTAAAATGTCAAGCTTATTTACGAATGTATATGCAGTTTTGCACGTCTTTGGCAGTCTTCCAGCGCCTGTAGCTGAATGAGAAAGATCATTCAGCACTCTGGCTTGTGTTACAAACTGTCTATATCAAATATCCACCAACAACGTCTCACAAATTTGGGGACGTTGGCAGTTGTACTTAAATTGGAAGTCAACTAGACTTTGATCAACTGAATCAAACATTTACTGAACAAAAGGCTCGCAAAGCGCTATTGGCAGTGTTACAGGCAAATGTGTTATAATGTACTACCCGTTGCACGACTTCTTGTGGTTTACATGCGAGAGCGCTGTTGTCTCTTAACTGAAATGTGTGGTTACGTCAGATCGCTGCACTACAGACACCAGACATTCGTCAATGTACAAATCAGTATAATATTTAACCATTTGTTTTAAAGGGAACCAATATTCAGAATAAAATACATACATTTTACAGTAATTCATTATAGAGTAGCATCTGTAGTCGAATTTGTAATTTCATCAGTCATATCCGTTTTCTCTTTTGCTGTGAATGTCTTGGTCGAGCTATCATCCAGCTCCCTAGCTGTGGTGATCTTGGGTTCCTGCCAACTGTCTTCATCACTACTTTCCAAATCAATATTTATTACTATTTTTTCAATTTCCTCTTCCACGAAAGCGTTATAGCAACGGAGTTTTTCTCGTTATATTTAACCCTGCATCGAGCGAAGTGGCGCAGTGGTTAGTACAAATCTGGACTCGCATTCGGGAGGACGACGGTTCAATACCGCGTCTGGCCATCCTGATTTAGGTTTTCCGTGATTTCCCTAAATCGCTGCAGGTAAATGCCGGGATGGTTCCTTTGAAAGGGCACGGCCGACTTCCTTCCCTAATCCGATGAGACCGATGACCTCGCTGTTTGGTCTCCTACCCCAAAAAACCCAACACAACCCAACTCAACCCAACCCTGGGAAAAATGGGGACACGACGAGGTTAGTGTAAGCAGCTTCCAGCTGTCTCACGTACATGCTGATGTACAATTTTTGCTTTTCTACATTTTTGATTGTAATAGAACGTTATACAACATGTATCACAATAACGATTTCTAGTATTCGTAAAATTATTTAGGGCGTGAAATTAATCATTTTTCTTAATAAAGTGATGTCCAGAGGCGCGTCATTTTGAACTTATATCGTGATGAAGGAACCTATGTATTGTAATCAAACTGCTGGAAGGACTTCATTGTGAAACGAGTGTGGATTTAGAGTACGCTCTGGTACATCATGCAAGTGTGCTATAAACTGTTTTCTTCGTAAGAAATTGCTATAACTAAATATAATGAAAATTGGATATATATTTTTAAATATTATTTAAATTTGTAGTTGCCCCAATCTATTCTAATTCTGAGTACAAATGTGTTCGGAAATTGGGAATGTGAATGCAGAAAATGTACTCGGAACAAATTCATATTAGAGGCAGGAACTTCAACTTTCAGTCTCAGTTCTGTAATCAGGAAGCCTGTCTTCTCACATTGTCGTAGAAAAACAATGTCATGAATTTTAATACGCAAAAATAAGTAAACAAATATCACATAAGATATTCTAAAACTAATAAACTAACTTCAGTAGTTCATTGCTTCCATGGTAAGAACAAGTGCTGAAACGAAAGCATCTAAACACTAAGTGATGAGCACT
Source organism: Schistocerca nitens (assembly GCF_023898315.1). Lineage (NCBI taxonomy): Eukaryota > Metazoa > Arthropoda > Insecta > Orthoptera > Acrididae > Schistocerca > Schistocerca nitens. The sequence goes on from NC_064616.1 coordinate 925,043,812, forward strand.
AGCTTTTCTAAGGATAACGAAGCGTTTGCAGACATTGTATTACTGATAAGTAATATTTCTGGTCACGTCCTATAAGACAGCAGAAAATCGGGATTAGTTATTCTGGTACATCTGTATATAAACGTTTTGCACGATTTCTTCATGGAGCTTCTGCTTTATAGACACAATGCAATGATATGTTACAATGAGTACAATTTCTTCGAATGTTTACAGGCTCTGTAATATAGAATGCACCTAACATGAAACTGAACTTTTGCTGTTAATAGTGGCTCGACGATACACGTATGTATACTGGTGAATGCTCTGATTCAGCCTATTGGACCACGAAATAGTAACTATTAGTTAGCTCGAAATTCACCGACATCTCTATGCAACGCGTAGTACCACAATGTAAACTGCATTTGTGAACTTATGTCTAGTATTTAATAAGAAATTATATTTATGCTATATTTCGTCCTAAAGAGTACTTTTGTATAGTTCGAATGATCCCCCAATTATTTTATGTTTAAATCATGTTAAACTTTCTTTAAAATACCAATGTAATTTGATTTCTATTTTTATAGTTGGGGTCCAACCACGCATCCTTTCCTGGGCACTCATTGGCCATGTGTGCGGGGCAGTTACCGACTTGTATGGTGTGATAGGTGCGGTAGCCCACTTGGCAAGAAACGTACGATAGCTGTAGCAACGTGACCTAAATCACTATATTTTTCTTTTAATTTTTGAAAAGCTGTCGTTATTACTATGTATGATGTTTAGTAATTCCACGACATTGGAAATAATACTTACGACGAACTCATTTACAATGACTTTTTCAAAGCATACAGACACCAACGAATTTGACTTCTGCTGCGAAGGAAGTGCTCTCCATCTCGTATGGCACTTCGTTTCCTATTGCTTTATTAGTGGGCTCCTACTTGCGTCAAGGTGACATACCAATGCTGAAGCAATTTGAGAAAGTTCGCTTTTTTACACTTTGTGAAGATGGATACCTTATCAACGCCATTTTCCGTGCCATAGGGTACAACAAATCTACGATTCATCTCTGGCTAAAGAGGATGGCGGGTGAATGCTGCGTCAACCAACGTCCTCGCTGAGTATGTCCACGGACTACCATTGAGGATCAAGACATTAGTGTACTCCACTGAAGTGATTAAGACTGTTTCAGGACCAGCGCAGAAATTAGGAACCTCCTTCAGCAAAGTGTTAGCAGATCGATTATATGTTGTCGTCTAAAAGATGAATTAAGATACGGACGAAAATCGGCCATTAAGGAAATGTTGGAAGATTAACATAAGGCTTTCAGATTAAACTTTGCACTAGCGTACAGAGGGAAGCTGCTTTCACATCGGGACTAAGTTATATTTACGGAAGGGAAGGTAGATAGAGAGGTACAAATTGACACACATGCTTGGAATGACATGGGGTTTTATTAGAACTTAAAAAATACAAAAGTTCAAAAAATATCCGACAGATGGTGCTTCATCTGATCAGAATAGCAATAATTAGCATAATAAAGCAAGAAAAAGCAAAGATGATGTTATTTACAGGAAATGCTCAATATGTCCCCCATCATTCCTCAACAATAGCTGAGTCGACGAATAATGTTGTGAACAGCACTGTACAGCAATTCCGGAGTTATGGTGAGGCATTGGCGTCAGATGTTGTCTTTCAGCATCCCTAGAGATGTCGGTCGATCACGATACACTTGCGACTTCAGGTAACCCCAAAGCCAATAGTCGCACGGACTGAGATCTGGGGACCCGGGAGGCCAAGCATGACGAAAGTGGCGGCTGAGCACACGATCACCACCAAATGACGCGCGCAAGAGATCTTTCACGCGTCTAGTACGAGGTGCATTCAGGTTCTAAGGCCTACGATTTTTTTTTCTAATTAACTACTCACCCGAAATCGATGAAACTGGCGTTACTTCTCGACGTAATCGCCCTGCAGACGTACACATTTTTCACAACGCTGACGCCATGATTCCATGGCAGCGGCGAAGGCTTCCTTAGGAGTCTGTTTTGACCACTGGAAAATCGCTGAGGCAATAGCAGCACGGCTGGTGAATGTGCGGCCTCGGAGAGTGTCTTTCATTGTTGGAAAAAGCCAAAAGTCTTTAGGAGCCAGGTCAGGTGAGTAGGGAGCATGAGGAATCACTTCAAAGTTGTTATCACGAAGAAACTGTTGCGTAACGTTAGCTCGATGTGCGGGTGCGTTGTCTTGGTGAAACAGCACACGTGCAGCCCTTCCTGGACGTTTTTGTTGCAGTGCAAGAAGGAATTTGTTCTTCAAAACATTTTCGTAGGATGCACCTGTTACTGTAGTGCCCTTTGGAACGCAATGGGTAAGGATTACGCCCTCGCTGTCCCAGAACATGGACACCATCATTTTTTCAGCACTGGCGGTTACCCGAAATTATTTTGGTGGCGGTGAATCTGTGTGCTTCCATTGAGCTGACTGGCGCTTTGTTTCTGGATTGAAAAATGGCATCCACATCTCATCCATTGTCACAACCGACGAAAAGAAAGTCCCATTCATGCTGTCGTTGCGCGTCAACATTGCTTGGCAACATGCCACACGGGCAGCCATGTGGTCGTCCGTCAGCATTCGTGGCACCCACCTGGATGACACTTTTCGCGTTTTCAGGTCGTCATGCAGGATTGTGTGCACAGAACCCACAGAAATGCCAACTCTGGAGGCAGTCTGTTCAATAGTCATTCGGTGATCCCCACTTTCTCGATCATGTCGTCAGACCGGCTTGTGCGAGCCCGAGGTTGTTTCGGTTTGTTGTCACACGATGTTCTGCCTTCATTAAACTGTCGCACCCATGAACGCACTTTCGACACATCCATAACTCCATCACCACATGTCTCCTTCAACTGTCGATGAATTTCAATTGGTTTCACACCACGCAAATTCAGAAAACGAATGATTGCACGCTGTTCAAGTAAGGAAAACGTCGCCATTTTAAGTATTTAAAACAGTTCTCATTCTCGCCGTTGGCGGTAAAATTCCATCTGCCGTACGGTGCTGCCATTTCTGGGACGTATTGACAATGAACGCGGCCTCATTTTAAAACAATGCGCATGTTTCTATCTCTTTCCAGTCCGGAGAAAAAAAATCGGAGGCCTTACAACTTGAATGCACCTCGTAATATGAGGTGGAGCGCCATCCAGCATAAACATCGTACGTTCCAGCAGGTGTTTATCAGCCAGGCTGGGGATGATGTGATTCTGTAACATATCGGCGTACCTCTCACCCGTCACGGTAGCAGTTACAAAACCAGAATCACGCATATCCTCGAAGGAATAAGGCCCGATAACAGTAGATGTGGGAAATCCAACCCATACCGTGACTTTCACGTCGTGCAACGGAGTTTCCATCACAGTTCTAGGATTTTCGGCAGCCCAAATTCTGCAGTTGTGGGCGTTGACAGACGCTCGGAGCGTGAAATGAGCTTCGTCGGTCCACAACACGTTACTCAACCAATCGTCATCTTCCGCCATCTTTTGAAACGCCCACACTGTAAATGCCCTCCGCTTCACTAAATCGCCAGGTAACAAACAGTTCATGATGCCGACGGATATTGTACGGATAGCATCGGAGGGTACGCCTCAGTGCCAACCAAACAGTAGTGTATGGAATACTGGTGAGACGTGCGACTGCACGAGCGCTGACTTTCCCGTGCATAGACGAACCCGCTACAGTCTCCATTTCTTCCTGAACTGTCTCAGCAGCATTACGCCTTGTGCTCAGTCGGCCACTACGGGGTCTATCGTCTAAACAACCCGTGGCTTTTAACTTCGAAATCATTCTCGCCACAGCTGCATTTGTTAAGGGACCTTTACCCGTTCGAATCCCCTTCCTATGGCGATAGGATCGTAACGCTGAACTAGCACATTCCCCATTCTGATAATAAAGCTTCACTAAAAGCGCCTTTTCAGGTAACGTCAAGATGCTGCGACTGCTGGCGCATCTGATTCTCTCTCTCATTACAGCTCCTTTTATACGCGATTGTTATGCGCAGAGTCCGCAGCTCGTGGTCGTGCGGTAGCGTTCTCGATTCCTGCGCCCGGGTTCCCGGGTTCGATTCCCGGCGGGGTCAGGGATTTTCTCTGCCTCGTGATGACTGGGTGTTGTGTGATGTCCTTAGGTTAGTTAGGTTTAAGTAGTTCTAAGTTCTAGGGGACTGATGACCATAGATGTTAAGTCCCATAGTGCTCAGAGCCATTTGAACCAATTGTTATGCGCAGTCACTGTTGTTTTCCTATCCAGCGCCATCTGTCGGGCATTTTGTGAACTTTTTTTGTTCTAATAAAACCCCATGTCATTCCAAGCATGTGTGTCAATTTTTACCTCTCTATCTACATTATTCTGTGGTTTATTAAGTTTTCAAATTTATACTGCCTTTTTGATCATCCGGTATATCGTCCATGTTGAGAGAGATTCGACAGCAAATATGTCCAGCTGACATAGTTGTGGCCGAACTTTTATCACAGTTTGGGGACAGAAATCAGCAAATCGTTGCTTTGTCTAGTGGGAACTGATCTAGCGATTACTACTGCATAATCCTTCCTCCTGTTCGTCACAGTCTTCCGGGAGGCAAAATAATCTTTCAGCTTGACCGTTCACCAGTCCACACACCGAACTGCGTAAAACACTGGTGTCAAATGGACGGAGATGTCGATCTGTTGAACTGGCCTCCCAAAGGTGACAGAGACGGAGAAAATTATTAGGAGCAGAAACCTGCACCAACAACCAAGGCAGCGCTGTCCGAAGCAGTTGATGATGCCTGGGAAGAGATGTCGCAACATATCAGATTCAGCCAGAAACGTGTTGCCTCTGTCGCCCGGTGGCTAAATGCTGTTGGAGAGGCGGATGGAAACTGGACATGGTAATGAATCTATTGTGTTACTAGGGAGAGATCTTTGTTTTAAATGTTTTGTTTTCCCTTCTGTTACGTTTATGGAACAATTATGTTACTACAAACAAAAGTTTGTTGTACACCTTGTGGGGTGGCGGAGGAGTAATGTTGTTGGTTGTAAAATATATAACTGCTGCATTAATGTTTGCTTGCTGTCAGTTTCTAGCTTTAGAATGTTGTTATGCTGTCTTTCGCCGTTCTCAACACTGGCTCTCTATTTACTTTGTAGACCCCCAGAAAGCGATTTGACAAAACCTGAAGCCTGTAAATAGAGTTCCTAGTGCACACTTCCTTGAGATTACAATTATAGCTGCAGCTTGTAGCTCTGTAGAGTCAGGAAGTTGTTCGGGATTTCTAATCAAAGACGACTTTCCAAAATAGTTGAGTATATTCTCAAAATCACAAATATACACACAAATATCCCTCCAACCTAACTAACAGAACAGTTCAGAGTCTATTGCGCCAATGCAACTATAAATGTCCGAAATAATTGTTGAAATGAATGCTCGCCATAATTTGATGAAATATCTCATCAAACGCCACGCTATATTAGTAGTAGAATGTCTGTCCCGCGACGGCACGTGAAAATACGACAATACGCACACTGAGGCTAGATAATGAAAATCATTCCCGAATTAACACTTTACTTGAAACGCTTTACTGGTTACGCGCATCTCGAGTAACAGAATACGGCACCCGAGGCTGATAGTAGCACTGATCCTGGCGCGGCGCGATTCCCGACACAGATGGCGTGTCATTCAGCGTCTGGAGAGAACTGGGGCCTTGGCTTCCTCGCACAGTGCTCTTATTTATAAAGCCGGGGTGCGGACCGCTGAGAAAACGCTCGATCAAATCGGCTGTCTCGACTAGCCGCTGTGCTAGTAACGCACCACTTCAAGTTGCATAATAAATTTTAGCTTCTCTTGCTGAAGGCCGATGAAGCTCCTAATTTAACTGTGCATTCAGCACGCAGGGAAGTATTGATAATAAATTTTTGACGTGGCTAACTTTAATAACTTAGGCGAGAGAATTAATTTAATTGCACTGCACGCAGCAGATGGGCTCTGAACTGTCCCTTCTGAGATCCGCTATTGCTATAATTTAATAGATATTTGAAAGAAACTTTTTTACAGCTTCATCATCATAGCGGACCTCCAACCTATTAAAATCTAAACATCCTAGTATGATTTATAAGCTCACTTAATCTATCTTGCTTCCTCTAGTTTTGAGATGAAAACCACAAAATCATGAATTTACACTAACATCTTAATTTGTGAAATCCAAAGTACTATTTTTATTAAATCATTATGAAAGCTGAATCTAAATACAAATTTTGCAGTCTCTAGCTCTTTTCTGTGCCGCCAATTATTTTTATAGAAAAACGTCCAAATAAAGGAAACGGCTGAAGTTATCAAGCTGATATTTAACACACATTAGTTTATCATTATTCCAGACATACTAGGAAAGTTTTATGTCATTTGCTTGATTTTTAAGGTATTGCGCAACATCTATGACGTCAGAGCTAGCAGACTGACTAACACACAATGGAAACTGATGTGAATTTGCTGCAGCGTGAGTAGGCTGCTTCCCTACAACCTGGCTCTTCCTCCCATGTGGCACAATTACAGTTTGAGCGTATAGTGCGAGAGGACTCACTGTCGTCCCCTCATTTCCATTCACAATAATTACACGGAACACAATATCTAGTATAAATGTTTATTCTAATAACCTTCACAATGTGCAGAGGCAGCGCGCTTACTGCAGTTCCTGGCTTAGCTGAGAGACATACACGCCCGTCCGCTACGGTGTCTCGAAGCTACCTGCTCGGCCGTTACAACGGCGCTAGTCTTACCTGCGCGCGCAAAGGATCTGGGAGATCCACTTCTGCACGTAGGTTACAAGGTCTCCCGACAGGGAACAGGCTATACTGGACAGTCTGACCTGCCCAGTTTGGAAGCTGCCAGAAGGCAGATGGAGTGATTTGCAGAGTCCAAAAAGTTTCTTTTGTCTTAACCTTTTTTTAAAAGAAATACGCATGTACTGTAACTAAATCACAGACGTTTGTGCACCAATGGCTAAGACATTTATTTTCAAGAAGAGGAGCAAAATAGACACACAAATCAGTTTCTAGCTCGGCTATCAATTTTAAATTATTTTACCACCATGGATCAAGAAGAGAAAGACCAACATGAAAAAAGTTCTTTTCACATGCAGCATGACTTCAATGCCGATGAAGGAATTGAAAAGATACCATATCTTTTTTATGTCAATAAGATGGCATCATATTGTGTTCTCTTTATTTGCATGCAGGCAGGTCGCCAGTACTGACTAAAGCATAAAGGAGAGATCCTTCACTTTTCAAATGGCAAGCAGAAAGCACAATACATAAAGAAAGAAAGCGGCGAAAGGCATGCCGTGTTCATGCAAAGAAGAGCGCTCGAGTTAACTACTTCCACAGTTACATCATTATGAATACTTTAAGCGCTAGAATTGTCGTTGTCCTCCTACACTTATAACTCTTACAAGGAATTAAAATGTACGGAAGCGACAGGATTCGAAACCAGTACCCATAGAATAAAAATTTACCGACTTGACCACTAAATCATTCGAAGAGTCGTGTACCCTCCATTACCTAAAGGTATGATATGATGTGTGAGGTCAGACCTTTGTTTAAACACAGAGAGATAACAGGATAAACATAGGCTGAATCACTACGTGAATCTAAGTTTCACTTATAAATTATGCCACTTCGAAAGCATTCGGAACAGTACAGTCTTTGACAAAAACACCATGCCGCCGCTAGCCTCCGCAGTGAAGACAGAACCGATCCGTTAGGCGGCAATAAACATAACAACCCTCAGAACTATTATGCGTGGATATCTGGACAATCTGGCCAGTGGCCATATCGTAAGATACGGAAGTTTGTAGAAGAAATGACGTCATCTTCCAGAGCCATCAAATGCCGCGTCTGCTACGGGTTTGGCGGTAAACGGCGCTGAGAAGTGTTTTGATGTCTACTCATTGTACTATATTACATCTATACACTAAAATTATACACGGTCCAGCCACATTAATATGACCACCGCCTATGCTCTACGCCAGTCTGCAATAAACATTCACAACCGGTGGGTGGCAGCACCGGCAGTGGAGGATTTATCAAGTGCGTCGCAGGGACATGGAAAACAGAGCAGTCGCTGTTGTAAAGCGGGAACAGAACCAAGGGTGGAAGCATTTCCGAAACGGATAAATCTGCAAATTGTACGCATCCCACCGTGCGTAAAGTACACCACGCATGGTAAAATGCGGTATCCAAAACCGGCACCGAGGCAACTGCGGTGCACCACGCGTCACATATGACAGGGGTGAACGACTGCTGCAGAGATATGTTCGAGCGAATGGATGTGCAGCTGTAGAGCAGCTGACCGTCCAGATGAATCAAGGGACCACCAGTTGTGTCTCCTCAACGACCGTTTCGCGAACGTTGCTGCGTATGGGCCTCTGCAGCAGGCGCCCTGATCTTCTGAGATGAATCACATTTTATGTTTAATTGGCCATGAAAAATCTGAAAATGAACATTATGCATCAGTCTTTGGGAACCATGGCTACCCCAACATGCAGCTCGTTTTTCCTCGGCACAAAGACACCAGGACAATGCAACGTGTCACACAACTCGCAGTGTACATGCTTGATTCGGAGAGAATCAAGATGAGTTTATTGTGCTCGTATAGCCACCAGACGCCCCGGATTTAATCCCAGTCGAGAATCTATGGGGCCACCTCTATCGGTCTGTTCTCGCCTTGGATCGTCAGCCGAGAAATCTAGAGCAGATGGTCAAGACGCTGGAGTCTGCATGACTCCACACTTCTGTCAGTACACTCCAGAACCTCACTGGCACTCTTCCAGCATGTCTCGCAATGGTCCATGCTGCTAAAGGTGGCTATTCAGTCTTTTAACAGGTGGCCACGTTACTGTGAATGGAAGGTGAAGTCTGACGGAAGCAGAATCATAATTCCATATTTTGGCACTCCACGTAAGCAGTCCTGTACAAAAATATCTCCACGACAGAGTTCCAGGTTATGTGTTTCTCCTTTTGAACGCTTTCGTGCTCCAGGGTCCACTCGCAACACAGCAGGCGTAGGCGCTGGCTGTGGCCACCGGCTCCCTAACTGCCCAGGTGTTTCATGGGTGTCGCAGCAACTTACCGGTCTGCGACGTGTACTGCTGCTTTTGTGTTGTATCGTATAATACTCTTTGTGGTTGGCGTGTAAGGTTACATGGAAAAAAACTATGATATACCAAGCGAAAGAGGTGCAGTTCATCTTCGATGGTAACGCAAACGTTCCATCTGACTTTGAATTCCGTGAATAGAGTCATGAAGAACGTAAGCTGATTGAGAGTGACGCTAACAGATATTATAGTCCATTTGATGAAAACTATTTTTTTTGGTGGGGAGGGGGAAGGGGGGGGGGAAGGGATTCTGACTGTTGGAGGATGTGAGAACTTACTAGCTGCTAACACAAGTGTCATAAAATTTCTACAGTGGGATGGCGAAGTACCTTGTGTGACAGTTGGTCGTGCAGCAAATGACGTGAGACTCTTTGAAGCATATAATCTACTATCATGGTTAAATGTATCACAAAATTCAGATCAACCGCGTATCAGTCTCACGACAAAATCTTGGTGTAATGAAAGAAAAGAGGAACCTTTGTACTAGTTGGTTGCAATGAAACTAATAATATTTGTCAGCGAAATGGTTGCCGTAACATTAAAATATGAAAGGGCAATAATCTTCCCTTAAAAAGAGAAAGCAACTGCAACATGAACTTACCTCAACGTCAGGAAGCAATAACATAATAATCAATTTTAATGTGTGGCAAAGTGTCATGTAAAGGTAGCATTTCAGTACTCTCCCGCAGTTTGAAAACATGGTGGTGGAAGTAGAAGTATAATTAAGGAAATTCGAGATACGTGGTCTACGATATCACACAGTAAGTTATTCGATATCACACAGTAATCAAATAGTATTCACAAGGAAAAATTATGTCTTCTGATGCAGATGCAAAATTAAAGGTACGAACGAAGGTGCAATTCTGCTGCTCCATACATTTTTCGCTTCCAGAATTACCAAAGACAAATGCTACTCAGGGTGTTCCTTGCTTCCATAACATTTGTCTAGGGTGATGTTTCCCTAACTATCTAACCAAATCCGACTCACTGTCCTTAATGATGTTTTCAAGCCTTTGCAGAACATGTCTTGTGTTGTAACTCTGTGTTTCCAAAACATACACCTGTGGTAACTCCTGCAAGGTATTGAATCGACACTGTGAGATGGCTTAAGATTCAAAACTTGCATTACGGTTTCGTTACTGAATTCCGTTCTGGCCGTTTGCAGCTCGAATAAAGAGAACGAGAAAAGAAAAATTATTAACCATAAAATTTCTCCCGCGATATCGGAACCGCCAGCTAAAGCAGCCAGCGCATCATTAAGCGAGCGTATTACTGCTACACCAGCAGGACACTGTTCAAGAAAACCTTCTCTTGTTACTACCAGCCAGCCGGAGTGGCCGTGCGGTTCTGGGCGCTGCAGTCTGGAGCCGAGCGACCGCTACGGTCGCGGGTTCGAATCCTGCCTCGGGCATGGATGTGTGTGATGTCCTTAGGTTGGTTAGGTTTAATTAGTTCTAAGTTCTAGGCGACTGATGACCTCAGAAGTTAAGTCGCATAGTGCTCAGAGCCATTTTTTTTTGTTACTACCATCATGCCGAAGGTAGACTGCCGTCGTAGCAAGGTAATAGAACCCAGTACGTTGTCCTCGATGGTGAGTGTTCATCGGAGGTGATGGTATCATTTGGAGTGCCCCAGGGAAGTGTGGTAGGTCCGCTGTTGTTTTCTATCTACATAAATGATCTTTTGGATAGGTTGGATAGCAATGTGCGGCTGTTTGCTGATGATGCTGTGGTGTACGGGAAGGTGTCGTCGTTGAGTGACTGTAGGAGGATACAAGACGACTTGGACAGGATTTGTGACTGGTGTAAAGAATGGCAGCTAACTCTAAATATGGATAAATGGAAATTAATGCAGATGAATAGGAAAAAGAATCATGTAATGATTGAATACTCCATTAGTAGTGTAGCGCTTGATACAGGCACGTCGATTAAATATTTGGGCGTAACATTGCAGAGAGATATGAAGTGGGACAAGCATGTAATGGCAGTTGTGGGGAAGGCAGATATTCGTCTTCGGCTCATTGGTAAAATTTGGGGAAGATGTGGTTCATCTGTAAAGGAGACCGCTTATAGAACACTAATACGACCTATTCTTGAGTGTTGCTCGAGCGTTTGGAATCCCTATCAGGTCGGATTGAGGGAGGGCATAGAAGCAATTCAGAGGCGGGCTGCTAGATTTGTTACTGGTAGGTTTGATCATCACGCGAGTGTTACGGAAATGCTTCAGGAACTCGGGTGGGAGTCTCTAGAGGAAAGGAGGCGTTCTTTTCGTGAATCGCTACTGAGGAAATTTAGAGAACCAGCATTTGAGGCTGACTGCAGCACAATTTTACTGCCGCCAACTTACATTTCGCGGAAAGACGACAAAGATAAGATAATAGAGATTAGGGCTCGTACAGAGGCTTATAGGCAGTCATTTTTCCCTCGTTCTGTTTGGGAGTGGAACAGGGAGAGAAGATGCTAGTTGTGGTACGAGGTACCCTCCGCCACCGCCACCGTATGGTGGATTGCGGAGTATGTATGTAGATGTAGATGTAGAATATCCATCCTGCGCTCAAAAAATGAATTTGACATACACATTTTCACATCTCAAACAAAAATCATTCGGTATATTTCATCGAAATAACAAGAAAGTATAAAGAGAATTTAGACTGATAGTTCAGTGCATACCAGGAAATTAGTACAAGACCACAGCACTGCCAAACTTTTCCTGTGATGTTGTCAACTCCTATCTACACTAGATTCCGCATCTGAAGTACTCGAGTGGCTTCGAGAGCCCTGCGTACTGGAGAGTAAACGCAGGCTACCCCTAAAATTATTTAGTGGATGATTACAAAGCAGCTGCACTAGTCTCTCACGGAGATTTATTCCCATTTCTGTATCTAGAGAGGCTAAACTGTAGACAGGTATACCGTTCTCGGCGACTTTTGACCTGCTCACGCTTAGCTGAAGGATTTTCCTAATTTCTGTGAGGGTCTTGAAAGTGTCTTCACTATTGTAGTGGCAAACTCTAGTGTCTTGATCCTCAGTGGTCGTCCGTGGACCTCCAGAGCATGGACGACAGTTGATGTTGCCTTCATCAGTCATCCTCTTCACCCAGAGATGAATCGTAGATTTGCTCTATCCTAGGGCACGAGGAATGGTAATGATGCAGTATCTATCTCCATAAGGCGTTAAGAATGTCATCCGTAATAAAATTCCTTCATCTGTGACGTATCGCCTTGGCGCAAGTAGGAATCAACAGACATAACGAGACTAACCGAACTGCCATACGAGGTGGACAGCACTTCCTTCGCCGCAGAAATCAAATTCCTTGTGCGACTGCATGCTTCGAAAAATACTTCGTGAATAAATTCCTCGTAAGTATTATTTCGAATGGCGTGGAAATGTATTTTGTCTTTAGTCATCACACCTAGTAGTAAAGGCAGCGTTTTCAAAGATTAAAAGTAAAATTATGTGATTCAGGTCACGTTGCTGAGCTATCGTGTTTCTAGTCAACTGTGCTACCCCACGTATCACACCACACAAGTCGGTAACAACACTGTACACAGATCCAAGCGGCCTCCAATTATTTTATCTATTATGGGTACATATTGAAGGTAAAAAAATGTTCAAATGTGTGTGAATTTCTAAGGGACCAAACTGCTGAGGTCATCGGTCCCTAGTCTTACACACTACTTAAACTAACTTATGCTAAGAACAACATACACACCCATGCCCGAGGGAGGAATGTCTCGCCCTGGTCAAAGTGTTTTGTGTGTGTGTGTGTGTGTACATCCACGGGCTACAGCTCTTTACGTACATACAATGCTGAAGTTATGTAATCACAGCCTCAACAGCATCAACTGGACTTCTGGTCGACGAACTCCCACCTAGTTCATGTAAACCGCCGATCGCTCTGGCCTCACTGCACCAGCAAGTCTCTTATCAAACTTTTTCTTATTGAATACAGGTATGTTCATGAACACTTCCCTCGCACTAGGGCTCCCACTACGCGAGATATTTATCACCTGTTACTGCGGAATCACCCCTGGAAAACTGTCAAAGGACGCCACCCAAAAGTTAGGTGGCCGGCGGGGTGGCGGGCAGTTCATCAACCACACTTCACAACGGAAACGAGCGCCGCCTGGTCCCTCGTAGTTATCGGTAAATACCCGACGTGACATAAACTTCATGCAATCGCCCTGGCAGACAACCCCCTCTGGCCCAGGTGTGATGTGGACGACATGGACGAACACCCTCTCCTCTGCGACACGACGGCGGACATATGGTTCCTTCTCCAGCGTATACTGACCCCTTATCTCCGATGACAACGTACATAATCTTCTCCAATACGCTCCTCCTTTCGGACGAGACACATTTTCCACCATCAAAGATGCATGCGGTCACCTGGATCAAGGGTATGGCCTGCTTTATCTTTTCAGAAATGGCCCCAAGAACGTGACCGATTTTTGGACGCCTTTGCTAACGCGACACACGACACCACATAATAAGACGACACGTCAAATACCCATCAGCCGTTGCTAGCTACTTAGGAAGCACTTTTCCAACTCTCCCCGTAGTTGGAACCATACGTGAGCGGAGCTGAGAGGTGGCAGCTCTATTCTGATGACCATCAAAGGTTCTGCATTGCTTTCCGAAAGTATATCAGCAACTAGTATCTAGAGTACATAAGTCGCCGGATGGTTTTCGCACGTCAGGTCATCTAGGAGTGATTTTTTTCCTATTTCCTATGTTAAATAAAGGAGCTTTCTGTTATTATTTTTACACTGTGTTTCTAATAAATAAAGAAAGACCCGCAAAAAATGTGGTAACTTCGTAATCTATAATTGTCGGGTTCGAATCCTGTCGGCTCTACATATTTTATTTGTTGTAAACTAAGAGTTATTGGTTTAGGAGAAGAACAGAATTATAGTGTTGAAGTATTCAGAGTGTTGTATACATATGAGTGTATGGCTTCCAGTGTTCGCTGGGCAAATAGTCTTGACTACCCTGAGGTGTTAAACACGATTTCAATTAATGATTTCTACAGGTACAGGGACACAGCTGGTGATACCTCTTAAGCAAAATGCTTATGCTGTGCTATCAAACGAAACGATCGACATGGCCCAGACTGTGCGGACTTTGTTTCTAAACTCCTTGCTACCCAGGCAATAAGCATTTCTTATTAGAGAAATTTGTGAACGTCATTGCTTCTGAAGTTTTTATAGGAAACTAAATTCCTTCACCTACGACGAACGTTAAAACTAATCTTCTTAACAGTACTAAAACAGTGGTTTTTGAATCTATTATTGGCCTATTTTGCACACGAAGCTACTGATACCCTGTAGCTATGGAGCCCAATAAGTCAACTGCCTATTTTCCGGTGAGAAGGTTACATTACATAACTGAGACTGGTGTTCCACAGAGCTAGAATTTCTGGTTGGCGACTAAGTGTAAGGTCGCTGAGTTAGATGTGAGGTTTCCAACTGTGCAATATTTTTCTACATTTTTGAAGTGGACACTAAATTTAAACCAGTTCCGCGAGAATGTGAACTTGAATCACGTAGAATGCTGAAATTTGAGTTTATCGCAACGAAAACAGTTGATATTTTGCAACAGATTATTCTTTGTACTACTTGAAATAGGCGATGTCAACCAAGTTATCTGCAAAGCACGATCGTGACAATTAACGGAAGACATTAACATCCTCTAGCATTTGAACTGGAATTTACCAGGGGTTTTACCAGCCTCATTGCTACGCGCAAGTAAATGAAATAATGCAACGCGATTTCTGTTATCAAGTAACGTTCTCATAAATTCGTTTTAATGTTATCGTTGAATAATTGAAGATATCAGGAATTAACTTGGAAAGTATTCTTTACACATTGAAAGAACTAAATAATTTAAATGATTGAGGGTAACAGCTTCCACCATTGACCAAAAAGCGATACATTTCTCCTGTAAGCACACTTTTAGTAGCAACTGACAAGAAAATAATAGCAATAATGACAGTAACAATATAATTATCTGGTAACCACATAATCGACAGTGGTATTTCTCGAAGTAAGAAATTTGTTGAAATAGTGGCAATTCCCAGTTGGCTTCGACTCGAAGGTATGATGCCAAAAATGCGTCTTCATATCCCGCTGACATTAGGCTAGCGCAATTTGCATGTCAGAAGCTCGTTGATAATCACCCAGCCCGTATTGCTTTACCGTTTCTAATTTGTGAGCTCTTTTTAATGTTAGTGTCAGAAATTAACTGTAACCGATTAGGTGGCTCAAATGGCTCTGAGCACTATGGGACTTAATATCTGAGGTCATCAGTCCCCTAGACTTAGAATTACTTAAACCCAACAAACCTAAGGACATCACACACATCCATGCCCGAGGCGGGATTCGAACCTGCGACCGTAGCAGCAGCGCGGTTTCGGACTGAAGCGCCTAGAACCGCTCGTCACAGCGGCCAGCTGTAACCGGTTAGAGGAAAAACCGCCTATAAACTGGTTTTTGTTGCATTTCAGTCATTGGTTTGTGGAGTTTGTAGAGGTATTGGGCGTATCGAAAACACGTACTAAAGCAACTGACGCAGCTGGTGAATGTCGGTGCAGTCGCATAAATCTACAATAAAACCAGGAAATTAATTTATTGAACAGGATGGAATTCAATTCCTGGGAGTCAAAGGTCAGACATCTTATACAGTATCGGACTTCTCTCGTTAGAATATAATAATGCTACTGGCAAATTTTGAATACACTGGTCTGGTGGGACTAGCGTAGTATCATACTGGTATGTTTGTGGTGTGGGTTTGATTTCCACTTCAGGCGTCCATTTTCAACAGGCACGAACAGATCTCCTTCACCTCTGGTAGTGCCAACTGTAGACCGTCAAGCTGCACCGTAGATCAGAATCCGCATTAAATACGAGATCCCTTCACTACGAACAGGAAAAGAGGCAGTTTAGGCGGGGCCAAGACAGAGGTGGAAGTTGCCGAAAACAAAAGGTCGGTTACCAACAAGCTTTCTTACAGTATAAATTTTATTTTATTTAATGACCCAATGGCCGTTCAACATCACAGGAATTTTATTTTATTTCAACTTGAGACGTTGAAAATTTTAGTGCTGGGCTGGGATTTGAATTCGGATCTTCAATTTCGCAGAATTTACTACGTCGAAACGATACAGTTCGATCATTTCGTTCTTTTCTCCTAACTGCTGACTTCTCTAGGTCTTTACGAAAGGCACGTATCTGGGTTCTTTTCCTGGACCTGCACAAAAATTTTGCCGGCCGGAGTGGCCGTGCGGTTCTAGGCGCTACAGTCTGGAACCACGTGACCGCTACGGTCGCAGGTTCGAATCCTGCCTCGGGCATGAATGTGTGTGATGTCCTTATGTTAGTTAAGTTTAAGTAGTTCTACATTCTAGGGGACTGATGACCACAGCAGTTAAGTCCCATAGTGCTCAGAGCCATTTGAACCATAAAAATTTTCGTAACTTCACTTCAAGCCCTAGCATGTGCATACCGAATTACGAGTTAATAATAATTTCCATTTTTAATGTTTCTTCGTGTGTTGTCAACAATAACGATACGTGCCGTTATTTCTGGTCCAACATGTTGACATCTCATTACCGGTGAACAAACAGTTGATACTCAAAGTCTATCCATGCAAAGAGAACAATGGCGTTAGGCACTGGTTTCGAAACCCAGTCAGGGGAAAAAAAAGTATCGTCATATTAGGTTCATACACTACTGGATATTAAATTGGCTACACCAAGAAGAAATGCAGATCATAAACGGGTATTCATTGGAAAACTATATTATACTAGAACTGACATGTGATTACATTTTCAACAAATTTGGGTGCATAGATCTTGAGAAATTAGTACCCAGAAGAACCACCTCTGGCCGTAATAACGGCCTTAATACACCTGAGCATTGAGTCAAACAGAGCGTGGATGGCGTGTACATTTATAGCTGCCCATGCAGCATCAACACGATACCACAGTTCATCAAGAGTAGTGACTGGCGTATTGTGATAAGCCAGTTGCTCGGCCAACATTGACCAGACTTTTCAATTGGTGAGAGATCTGGAGAATGTGCAGGCAAGAGCAGCAGTCGAACATTTTCTGTATCTAGAAAGGCCCGTACAGGACCTCCAACATGCAGTCGTGCATTATCCTGCTGAAATGTAGTGTTTCGCAGGGACCGAATGAAGGGTAGAGCCACGGGTCGTAACACATCTGAAATGTAACGTCCACTGTTTAAAGTACCGTCCATGCCAACAAGAGTTGACCGAGACATGTAACCAATGGCACCCCATACCATCACGCCGGGTGATATGCCAGTATGGCGATGACGAATACACGCTTCCAATGTGCGTTCACCGCGATGTCGCCAAACACGGATGCGACCATCATGATGCTGTAAACAGAACCTGGATTCAGCCGAAAAAATGACGTTTTGCCATTCGTGCACCCAGGTTCCTCGTTGAGTACACCATCGCAGGCGCTCCTGTCTGTGATGCAGCGTCAAGGGTAACCGCAGCCATGGTCTCCGAGCTGATAGTCCATGCTGCTGCAAACGTCGTGGAACTGTTCGTGCAGATGGTTGTTGTCTTGCAAATGTCCCCATCTGTTGACTCAGGGATTGAGACGTGGCTGCTCGATCCGTTACAGCCATGTGGATAAGATGCCTGTCATCTCGACTGCTGGTAATAGGAGGCCGTAGGGATCCAGCACGGCGTTCCGTATTAACCTCCTGAACCCATCGATTCCATATTCCGCTAACAGTCATTGGATCTCGACCAACGCGAGCAGCAATGTTGTGATACGATAAACCGCAATCGCGATAGGCTACAATCCGACCTTTATCAGAGTCGGAAACGTGATGGTACGCATTTCTCCTCCTTACACGAGGCATGACAACAACGTTTCACCAGGCAACGCCGGTCAACTGCTGTTTGTGTATGAGAAATCGGTTGGAAACTTTCCTCATGTCAGCACGTTGTAGGTGTCGCCTCCGGCGCGAACCTTGTGTGAATGCTCTGAAAAGCTAATCATCTGCATATCACAGCATCGTCTTCCTGTCGGTTAAATTTCGTGTCTGTAGCACGTCATCTTCGTGGTGTAGCAATTTTAATGGCCAGTAGAGTGTATCTCCTTGCTGGTGAATAAATTCGATAGCCAACAACTGATTTCACTTAGTTAAAGACCCGATTACTTACTGGGCAAATGCACACTTTGTTACTTGTGAATGAAACTACATTAAACGTCTTTCGAAGTTATTTAACAGGGAAGTAATGGTCATGACAAGATTCCTAGTTCACTGCAAAAATTTTCGTCATTTATTTTCAAGTTCAGATTTCCTAACTGATACTGATGAAAACTTCGATATTTCACGTTTCTTTGTGCCTAGTCAGCAATGACGATCATTGCCGTGATTGAATTTCGGTCTGACACGAAAGACTTGCTTAGTTAGCAATTCCTGTAGGTGCTGGTTTTGAAACTAGGTTTAAAACAAAAGTGTTTATCTAGTTATTTAAAGTCCAAACACGTGCACAAATAACTGTTGATGAATTGTGAGTACAGTGAAATAGAGAAACTATTGATATGCTGTTAATGTTGAAGCGTCTATAGAGCGCTTGCCGCTATTAAGATCGTTTCCTTCCACTTCAACAAGTCTATGCAAAACCCCTCGCCACGGGAACAACTTTTAGCAACTGTGAGATAAGCTTCTAGATAGCAAAAATACTTCTAATTATGATATAACTTCTTTAGCAGTCCAGATCTTGGCTCAAAGTCTCTTGTTTATAAAAATATTACTTTTGTCTAAGAATTACTGTATGATTCATGTGACAGAATTAGTTGTCTCAGATTCTGACGAGTGTGGCATTGCCTATGAAATGTCACTTCTTACAGTAAAGTTGGGTTTAGAAGCGTTAAAGGATGTCTCATCTCCAGTAACGTGTTTCCTAATATTTGCAATATCGCGATATTAATTTACATCTGGAGTGATTGCCATAAAGAACAGTATTCTCTACAGGACTATTGTTGTATCCATTTTGTATTGTCAAAAAAGCATGAGAGTACCTAGGAATAAATATTCCAACTTAATTTCAAAGTTTTTTCACCGATAAAATCTTGTCCATACCGTATTTAACAGTATATCTGTTAAATTATTACTCTACAACACACCAATAATCAGTAACTGAAATCAAATTAAGAAGTGTTATCAATAACCACTTACATGAAAAAAATTTTAGAAATTGAAATTATTGAAACTAAAACAATTTTGCCTTTTCAAAGGCCGGCCGAAGTGGCCGTGCGGTTATAGGCGCTGCAGTCTGGAGCCGCGAGACCGCTACGGTCGCAGGTTCGAATCCTACCTCGGGCATGGATGTGTGTGATGTCCTTAGGTTAGTTAGGTTTAACTAGTTCTATGTTCTAGGGGACTGATGACCATAGATGTTAAGTCCCATAATGCTCAGAGCCATTTGAACCATTTTTTAACTTAACAATATCCTCCAAATATTTTTCATATAGTATACAGCACGTACATATTTAGAACTTCTAATATTTACAAAACACATTCTTACATCTCGCAACAACAAAAACAGTAGAAAACTCTACAAGTTGTTCATGGTGGTTTCTAGTGTGCGTTCCTTCATGTGTTTCTAAAATCAGTCACTAAATTGAAACACCGACCAGGAAACATCATGTAACACGTCTAAATTTGCCAATAAATAAAAAAATAAATAAATTATATACTATTCTCCAGGTACAACACTCTCCTCTATTAACCCTTTCGTGTGTATAATTTGTTTCGGAAAAATAAAGGGTAAAAAAATGTTTTCTATTATGATCAATAAAAAACTTTCACAGTATAAAACAATTTAAGTTGAGCGATTCTGAAAATCGGCGAGGTAGAACGCATGAGTCCCATGAACCAAACTACGGAAGTCCATCATTTCACGTGGACCTAGGATTTTCGAAGTTAATTTTTTGTTTGTAGAGTAGTTTTATCAGGATAGTAACTATGGTAAAAGTACAGGATGAGCATGAAGTGCTTCCCTGATTTATAAAAATTTACCTCTAAGGAACTATTTTACATCTGCAACAAGCTGAAGAGGTGCACCGAGCATAGTTCCTCAGAAATAAACTCTTGTAATCACCCTGCACAACATATCAGTACCAGAACACCTTCACTCTCGTACAGTTAGAAACATGAAATATCGCACGCAAATTTTCAACATAAATTTTATATCTCGTACCAGTGCTTGCAACGTTCTATTAATTTTGCTGAGGCATACACGCTCCGCCAACTACAAATTATATTGTACCAGCAGAATTACCGAGGAGTGTAGTAAAGTTTCAAAACAGTGTCTATGATATCAAAAAGTACAAGTAGTTACTTCAGACCGCCTTAAAAAGGAGAAGATGGCGATTCGAACTAATTTTCCCGAAACAGACGGACTGAGCCAGCTATAGACACACGCCCCCCATTTTAGAGCTCACAGCGTCCTACGTGTTCACCGCATGGTCCACGGCAATTTTATTCAACTTCTGAAAACTTCTCGATATACAGGGTGAGTCACTAACTATTGCCACCTAGAATAACTCCGAAAGTATGATAGAATCTGAAAAGTTTGTGGGACAAATATTGCATGGGACAACGGGGGCCATAATATGACGTTCCTTTTTTGTTGCTAGGTGGGTTCGCGTCAGACATGTGAAGATCTACTTCGTTTTCTTTTTTTTAATGGAATGCTATAGTTTGGTACTTATATTATGATAGCTGCTATCGAGACGAATCCAATGGTGTGTAACAGTAAAGTCTTTGAAGGTCAAAAAGGTGTCACGTATGTCCATTTACAGAAGGTGTTCGATGTGACGACCATTGGTGTCAATGCAGTGCTGCAATCTTCTTATCATGGACTGAGTAGTATTCCTGATCACAACGGTACTTATCGGAGCACATGCTCTGACAATTCTCTCCCGTATATCGTGCAAATAGTAAATATTCGCCGAATATGGCGTATCCATTTAACGTGCCATTGACGTGTAAACACCGTTCGACGCTTTCGCAATACAACACTAATAGGAACGGTAAGACTAGTATCGTCAAATCAAGCGAATGTGAACCTTCTAAGAACAAGTCGATATGCTTCTCTTTTACAAAGAATGCCAACTAAATTGAGGGAGACCTAGAGACATGCGCTGAAAGATATCCTCAACGTACTCACCCTAAACGTCGTACATTTAAACATGTTTGTGATGAATTGAGAACAACTGGATCTTTAACGCATCGGAAACATATTCAGCAAAGAAAATTTAATAACGAGGAAACGGAAATTGGTACTCTAGCCTTTGTGGTTCGAGATCGTTGTGTTAGTTCGCGTCAAATGGCAAAGGAATCTGGCATGAGCCAGAGTAGTGTTGTTCGTGTTCTGCATCGCCATAAACATCATCCTTACCATATCGGTCTCCACCAAGAATTAATTGGTACGGATTGTATGCGTCGCACTGAATTCTGCCGATGGGCTCAACTTCAGATTCAGAGGGATGACTCATTTATTAATGTAATTTTATTTACTGATGGGGCTACATTCACAAACCATGGAAATGTTAATTTGCGTAACATGCTTTATTGGCCAACTGAAAATCCATGTTGGCTGCGGTAAGTTGCACACCACAAACAGTGGTCGTTGAATGTATGGTGTGGGATCCTGGAGGACAAAATTATAGGCCCCTATTTCATCGAAGGAAATCTTAATGGTAGGAAGTACATCACATTCCCGCAAGGAACATTAGGTCTGTTATTTCAAGAAATACCTTCAGGAACAAGGAACAGAATGTGGTATCAACACGATGAGTGTCCGGCAAAGTTTTCGCTGTTTGCTAGAAATGAGTTGCAGAGACAATTCCCAAATCGTTGGATTGGACGCGGAGGAGATGTGACTTGGCCGGATCGTTCGCCAGACTTGACGCCTCGGGATTTTTTCTTGTGCGGATTCGTAAAAGACATTGTTTATAAAGACGTTCCAACTGCACCTGAATATATGCGAGAGAGAATTGTCGGAGCATGTGCTTCGATAAGTGGCGATGTGCTAAGGGATACCACTCAACCCATGATAAAAATATTGCAGCACTGCATTGTTACCAATGGTCATCACTTCGAACATCTTCTGTAAATGGACGTTCATGCCACCTTTGTAACCTTCGTGACATTCAAAGACATTACTATTACACATCACTGGATTCGTCTGGATAGCCGCTATCAGAAAACGAGTACCAAACTGTAGCATCCCATTAAAAAAAAGTTGATATTCATATCTCTGAAGCGACCCCACCTAACCACAAAAAACCAACGTCATATTATGGCCCCCGTTGTACCATGCAACATTTGTCCCACAAACTTTTCAGTTCCTATCATACTTTCGGAGTTATTCTAGGTGGCAATAGTTAGTGACTCACCCTGTATAGCAGCACTAAAAAGATATCGAGAGAGATATATCACAACACACAAAACTGCGTATTATTTTAGCAAGAGAACATGCGTCTCATCGACCATGAAGCGGTTAACATCGGGCGATTATGCGGGCCAGTCGAGATGTAATAGGGTGCAGCAGTGTTTGTCAGTCCAGAAATAAGCATGCAGACCTGTGGACGCGGCTGTTGCCTCTTGGAAGACGCAAAAGATTGGGCAATACTTGGTCACCAAGAATCTCAAAATTATAATCTGAATGGGCGGGACCAAGTCATGGTGGGAGAAACATTCGCAAAACATTACAGGAGCACCTCTAGCCTTAACAAAACCCTCCACGATCTACGGGCTACACGCCTAACTGTACTATTCGTGCACCTGCCGTCTTGCCCCAATGAAGTAGGTGCAAAATCACCACCGTCGGATCACAAAAATGGTTCAAATGGCTCTGAGCACTATGAGACTTAACTTCTAAGGGCATCAGTCCCCTAGAACTTAGAACTACTTAAACCTAACATAAGGACATCACACACATCCATGCCCGAGGCAGGATTCGAACCTGCGACCGTAGCGGTCGCGCGGTTCCAGACTGTAGCGCCTATAACCGCTCGGCCACCCTGGCCGGCCGTCGGATCACATTATACGTCTCGTGTTAGATGCTGTCCAGTTTCTGAGTTGTATGGCGCACCAAAGAAGTGCATCATTATGTGCTGCTATGAGCAGTGACATTTTGCGAGTCACACACTTCCAGAAGTCCATATCTTACTGTTCCCTTCGCAATGTTCACTCGGAAACTCGTTGACACGAACCTGTATTCATAGACGCCTGCAGTTCCTGTCGACTCTGAAATTGATTCTCATCGACAGGGTGACATTCGTCTCCGTTCGCTGTCGGTTTACACTGACGGAGAAAAAAAAAATCCCAACACAAAGATATAATATAGAGCAATAAAATTTCGTGAATACGTTTGTCCAGGTAACACATTACACTTATTAACGTCGTAAGCTCACAGGTTAATGTAAGCGCAGGAAACGCTATTGCCAATATGAAATGCTGGTACATTAATAACCGGTGTAACCGCCAGAATGTTGAATGCAAGGATGCAAACGTGCATACACAGTGTCGCACAGGTGCAGGATGTCATTTTGTGAGATGGAGTTTCATGCCGGTTACACTTGGTTGGTCAGTACAAGGACAGTTAATGCTGGTTGTGGATGATGCTGGAATTGTACGATGATGTCCCAGATATACTCTATTGGTAGCAGATCTGGTGATCCAGCAGGCCAAGGTAACATGTAGATACTCTGCAGAGCATGATGGGCTACAACACCAGTATCTGGGAGAACGTTATCCTGCTGGAAAACACCTCGTGGAATGCTGTTCATGCATGGCAGCACAACAGGACAAATCACCAAACTGACGTACAACTTTGCAGCCAGGGTGCGTGGGATAACCACGAGAGTGCTTTTACTGTCATACGAAATCGTACTCCAGACCACAACTCCAGATGTGTGTCTAGGCACCAGACAGGATGGTTGCAGCTGCTCACCTGGCCTCCTCCTAACCAACAGACGGCCATCATTTGCACCGAGGCGTAACCAGCTCTCATCAGAAAACATAACATACCTCCACTCTGACCTCCAGTGAGCTCTCCACTCTGCCCTCCAGTGAGCTCTCGCTTGACACCACTGACCTCACATACGGCTATGGTTTGGGGTCAATGGAATGCACGCTACAGGGCGTCTAATTCGGAGCTGTTCTTGAAGTAACCGATTTGCAACAGTTCGTTGTGTCACTGTGGTGCCAACAGCTGCTCTAATTTCTGCTGCAGATGCGCCACAGCCATGCACCGAGCACGATAGCCTTTCCTCTCGATTGTGCGACGTTGCCATCCGAAACGCGGTCTTCTTGCGCCCGCACCTTCCCGTGACCACCGCCGCCAGCATTCATGCACAGTGGCTACATTCCTGCCAAATATTTCTGCTGTATGGTGTAAGGAACATCCAGTTGCTCATAACCCGTACGTAGTTAATTCCGTACCACCGACAGGCTCAGGCAAACCACTTCACTGCCATGACTTAAATCAGAGGTGGAGGGTCACATGACGGCCTGATATCAGTTCGATACTATCTACAGTGCTCTAAGAAACAAAGATAGTTACAGTTTAACGTCCGGTCGATAGTGAGGTCATTAGAGGCTGAGCTCAAGCTCCGATTTTTCGAAAGGATGTGAAAGGAAATCGGTCTTGCCCTTTACAAAGAACCCATTTGGGCATTTTCAAGGAGCGATTTAGGGAAATCATGGGGAACCTAGATCTGGATAGCTGGATGGGAATCTGAACCGTCGTCTGCGATTCCAATGTTCTCCACCGCACTCGGTACGGCGCACCAACGCGCAGGTTGCCCTCGAACCCCACCGACATAGTTTCAGAGGCTGTTAAGAGATGTTTTCTGAGTATTTTAGCATGAGAGACGCATTGTCTCCTGTGGCTCGTTAGAGAGTAATAATATAATTATGATTCATTCGCTCCATTGCCAGTTTCTGTGAAAACACCTTCACAGAAGCAAAAGAGCCTTTAAAATGTAATCATTCTGACAAGGAAGGATCTGGTTTCTCTTGGAGCTATATGTATTAATGCAATAATATCGTAACGTGTTTGCTGTGGCTATGGGAATAGCTCATTACAGTGTTGCTCTGATGCTCTTCCACAGCATTAACTGAACCCATACAGGAGGTGCATACCACTGCCATGTACATTTTTGTGCAGACCTCTTCTGTGCAATATACAGGGCGATTCAAAAGTAGCTGTACACACTTCGTGGGTGTAGTGTATGGATCAAAATAAGAGTAAAACATGAAATAAAGTTTTGTCTGAAACTCCTTCATTTCCCAGATATGATGCATAATATCATTTGTGGTAGGCATTACATCAGGGGCCAGTACAGGCTTTTGGCGTGTCGGCTTCACCAGTGTATCGAAGAGTGATGCTTTGTCGACGGTGCCCTCGCACATTTCAGTCGGGAGACAAGAGGGTATTTCAAAGTTGCTTATCCCAATAAGTGGAAAAGTCGTACAGAATCATTTACTTTGTCCGCTAGATCTCCGAATCTTAACCCCTGAACTATCTTTGGGCCGTCTCAAGGAGATCGTGAATGGTGTTGCAACTGAGAATGTAGCCCAACTACAGCAGAGAACTGAAAATAGCTGTGTAACTATACAGAATAAGATGAACGGAACCTATAACATTCCGAGAGCGGTAAAAAGTCTAGTACGCCACTGTCTTTCTATACACACATCAAAAAAAGTTTTGCATTACTCCGATTTCGAGGGATCCGGAACGTGTACAGTAAATTGGATTAGAGAACAACATAAATATTATTTCCGCCCTTTTTATTGCTCATGAAAACCACACATTGCATGTTGTACCACCATGCAACGAGACTTCCAGAGGTGGTGGTCCAGATTGCTGTAGACACCAGTACCTCTAATACCCAGTAGCACGTCCTCTTGCATTGATGCATGCCTGTATTTGTCGTGGCATACTATCCATAAGTTCATCAAGGCACTGTTAGTCCAGATTGTCCCATTCCTCGACGGCGATTCGGCGTAGAACCCTCAGAGTGGTTGGTGGGTCACGTCGTCCTTAAACAGCCATTTTCAATCTATCCCAGGCATGTTCGATAGGGTTCATGTCTGGAGAACATGTTGGCCACTCTAGTCGAGCGATGTCGTTATCCTGAAGGAAGTCATTCACAAGATGTCCATGGAGACGAATGCCTCGCAATATGCTGCCGATATGGTTGCACTATCGGTCGGAGGATGGCATTCACGTATCGTACAGCCGTTACGGCACCTTCCATGACCACCAGCGGCGTACGTCGGCCCCACATAATGCCACCCCAAAACAGCAGGGAACCTCCAGGTTGCTGCACTTGCTGGATAGTGTGTCTAAGGCGTTCAGCCTGACCGGGTTGCCTCCAAACACGTATCTGACGATTGTCTGGTTGAAGGCCTATGCCACACTGATCGGTGAAGAGAACATGATGCCAATCCTGAGCGGTCCATTCGGCATGTTGTTGGGATCATCTGTGCCGCGCTGCATGGTGTCGTGGTTGCAAAGATGGACCTCGCCATGGACGTCGGGAGTGAAGTTGCGTATCATGCAGCCCATAGCGTACAGTTTGAGTCGTAACACGACGTCCTGTGCGAAAAGCATTATTCAACATGGTGGCGTTGCTATCAGGGTTCCTCCAAGCCATACATAATCCGTAGGTAGCGGTCATCCACTTCAGTAGTAGCCCTTGGGCGGCCTGAGCGAGGCACGTCATCGACAGTTCCTGTCTGTCTGTATCTCCTCCATATCCTAACAACATCGCTTTGGTTCACTCCAAGACACCTGGACACTTTCCTTGTTGAGGGCCCTTCCTAGCACAAAGTAACAATGCGGACGCGATCGAACCGCGGTATTGACCGTATAGACATGGTTAAATTGCAGATAAGACGAGCCGCGTGCCTCCTTCCTGGTGGAATGACTGGAACTGATCGGCTGTCGCATCCCCTCCGTCTAATCGACGCTGGTGATGAATGGTTTTTTACATCTTTGGGCGGGTTTAGTGACATCTCTGAACAGTCAAAGGCACTGTGTCTGTGATACAATATCCACAGTCAATGTCTGTCTTCAGGAGTTCTGCGAACCGGGCTGACGCAAAAACTTTTTGGATGTGTGTACATGGACATCATTTTGATCATGTCCTGTCGCAAGCGTACACTACATAGTAAAGTTGAATTTCGGGTTCCCTCTCATCGTTGCTTTCTCAGAAGAATTAATTTTGTGTTGTTTGTGTTGCACTTGTGATATCTCTTACACTGCACAACACTAAAATAAAGCAATTTCAGACAAAACTTTATTTGAGGGTGAGGAGAAGCTTAGTATTTTACGTCTCGTCGACAACGAGGTGATTAGAGACTGAGCCCAAGCTGAGATGAGGGAAGGATGGGGAAGGAAATCGCCCATTCCCTTTCAAAGGAAACATTCCAGCATTTGCCTGAAGAGATTTAGGGAAATCACGGAAAACCTAGATCAGAGTGACCGTAGACGGGTTCGTACCGTCGTCCTCCAGAGCGCGAGTCCAGTGTGCTAACCACTGCGCCACCTCGCTCTGTCTTTGTTTGATGTTTTACTCTTCTTTTGAGGCATCATTACACTCACGAAGTGTGTACAGCTACTTTTGGCTCACCCTGTAGATACAAAGCTAAATGATGATAAGGAATTACACGAAATGCAATTGCTTCATACTGCGACTGCGGATATCTTGTACCAGCTTCCTCAGAAAATATCCCTTTTGTCGGTAGATTCGGGTTCGGCCTTTATTATGTAAAATTACGTGCAAGTATATTCGCTTCTGACAATCGGAACTAGAAAATCAAGCACTGAATGACCTCCGAAGCTTTGTTGGTGGAGTTGTGGTGCACCCTGCGAAAGTGTTTTTTCTAGAGTTTTGGAGTCTCCTTATTCCTCCACGGCACCAGCTTTTCCTCCAGTCTTGCTATCGTCCTGGCTCTCGTGGTTACGTGTTCTGCAGTCTTACGTCCTGTCCGTCTTCACCCTGCCAGTTGTCAAGACTCCCCTTTAGTCTGTAGCATTCCGGTCTCGACAATCTCCAGTTCCCTTCATAAATTTTCATCCACTGTTTCCAGGGCCTCATTTCTTGTCATTTCGCATCCAGTGTCTCCCTAAAAATATACTACCCCACACGTAAAAATCACCAGATCCGAAAGCATAACTCTCAAGGACGTTTGAGGGATGATACCTTGTTTCGATATGCCTGTAAAGAAAAGGTTTCAGTAAGAGTGTGTTACCAATTTTGACTTATGGCACTGAACGTATGCTTTAACTGCCAAAACAGGTAAGTACCGAGGCGGCGGCGTGATAGAAGGTGGGCAGATGGCGTTACAGAACACACAGATGGCACATGGATAACTACATAACGTCGGTCCTCCATACGCACTTATTATTGGCGCATCGATTTGGAACGGGTAAGAACAAACAGTGTCCGAACAAGCTTTGAAGGCCCAACGGTACCGACCTGCCACCGTGTCATCCTCAGCCATTAGGCGTCACCGGATGAATATACGGAGGGTCATGTGATCAGCACACCGTTCTCCCGGCCGTTGCCAGTTTGCGTGACCGGTGCCGCTACTCGTCAATCAAGTAGCTCCTCAATTGGCCTCACAAGGTCCGAGTGCACCTCGCTTGATAACAGCACTCGGCAGACCCGGACGGTGACCCATCCAAGTGCTAGCCAAGCCCGAAAGCGCTTAACTTCGGTGATCCGACGGTAACCAGTGTTACCACTGCTGCAAGGCCGTCGGCGGAACGGGTAAGATAAACAGTACAAAAACAACCCTGAACGAACTGTCTGCAGCCGTGAGTGGCAGAATAACAGAGATAACAGCAGAGACCTACCTGCTGTTTCACTTCACTCGTTGTTGATCGGCAGGGCTTTCATTTGTTGAAATCTAGCTGCCTTTGCCTGGTCAGCGTTCGTGCTGACGCTGCACTTCAATTGAGGTTGCATAACTGCTCTCTGAGTCACCTATAAGAAGAAGGAACCCTAAGGGATGGGTTCGTACATCATCAAATAAGTACAACGTTAATCTAATAAAAGCACATTATATTATCGGGGCTCTATGTTCGCTTTGTTCAACTGGTGTCTAGAGGCAACAATGAAAACACAAAGAGAAGAAGAACCACACACCAGGATTCACGGAGCTTGTAACGTTGCCGCTAATTCCTATTAATACTAATCTCCCGAAAATTTCTCTCTCCAGCATCTCCAGTCTGAGATCATACAATGATACTGTTGCCACGTGAACCTTGGTGAACGAAACTCAAGGATAGTTTTCAAACTGCTTGACACCGAAACACACAATTTCTCCAGGATGATAAACATTACACCCACAATCACGACCGAAAGCTAAACACAATACTGAGAATGTTCACAGCAGGATAATAAGAGAAGTTCCAATTACCAATATCTATGTGAGAGACGACGTAATAGTGCTACCTGTTCTTTGTTCATCTGATATAACAAAGTATAAAGCTGTTGCTATTGTCGTAGTTAAAAATATGACTTGTAAATACCAATAAATTCAGAATTTTTTTAGAAATTTTTGTACAAAATCTTTTACATCTACATGGATACTCTGCAAATCACATTTAAGTGCCTGTGAGAGGGGTCATCGAACCACTTTCACAATTTTCTATTATTCCAATCTCGTATAGCGCGCGGAAAGAACGAACACCTATATCTTTCCGTGCGAGCTCTGATTACCCTTATTTTATCGTGGTGACCGTTTCTCCTTATGTAGGTCGTTGTCAACAAAATATTTTCGCATTCGAAGGAGAAAGTTGGTGATAGGAATTTCGTCAGAAGATTCCGTCGCAACGAAAAACACCTTTCTTTTAATGATGCCCAGCCCAAATTCTGTATCATTTCAGTGACACTCTCTCCCATATTTCGTGATAATACAAAACGTGCTGCCCTTCTTTGAACTTTTTCGATGTACTCCGTCAGTTCTGTCTGGTAAGAATCCCATATCGCGCAGCAGTATTCTACAAGAGGACGGACAGGCGTATTGTAGGCAGTCTCCTTAGTAGATCTGTTACATTTTCTAAGTGTCCTGCCAATAAAACGCAGTCTTTGGTTAGCCGTCCCCACAACATTTTCTATGTGTTTCTTCCAATTGAAGTTGTTCGTAATTGTAATTCCTAGGTATTTAGTTGCATTTACAGCCTTTAGATTTGACTCATTTATCGTGTAACAGAATTTTAACGAACTCCTTTCACCACTCATGTGGTTGACCACATACTTTTCGTTATTTAGGGTCAACTGCCAATTTTCGCACCATTCAGATATCTTTTCTAAATAGTTTTGCAATTTGCTTTGATCTTCTAATGACTTTATTAGTCGACAAACGACAGCGTCATCTGTAAACAACCAAAGTCAGCTCCTCAGATTGTTTCCCAAATCGTTCATATAGATAAGTAACAGCAAAGGAACGCCAGAAAACACTTCTGTTTTACTCGATGACATTCCATCAGTTACTACGAACTGTGACCTCTCTGTCAGGAAGTCACAAATCCAGTCACATAACTGAGACGATATTCCATAAACACGCAATTTCACTACAAGCCGCTTGTGTCGTACAGTGTCAAAAGCCTTCCGAAAATCCAGAAATGCGGAAGCGATCTGAAATCCCTTGTCAATAGCACTCAGCACTTCATGCGAATAAAGAGCTAGTTGTGTTTCACAGAAAGATGTTTTCTAAACCCACGTTGACTTTGTGTCAACAGACCGTTTTCTTCGAGGTAATTCATAATATTCGAACACAATATATGTTCCAGAATCCTGCTGCATACCGACGTTAATGATATGGGCCTATAATGAAGTGGATTACTACCTTTCTTGAATATTGGTGCGACCTGTGCAACTTTCCAGTCTTTGGGCACGGATCTTTCGTCGAGCGAACGGTTGTATATGATTTTTAAGTATGAAGCTAATGCGTGAGCATACTCTGAAAGGACCCTAATTGGTATACAGTCTGGACCAGAAGACTTGCTTTTATTAAGCGATTTAAGTTGCTTCACTACTCCGAGGATGTTTACTTCTACGTTTCTCATGTTGGCAGCTGTTCTTAATTCGAATTCTGGAAAATTTACTTCGCCTGCTTTTGTGAAAGCATTTCGGAAAGCTGTGCTTAGTAACTGTGCTTTGGCAGTAGTGGCTTCGGTAGTATCTCCGTTGTTATCTCGCAGAGAAGGCATTGATTGTTTCTTGCCGCTAGCATACTTCACATACGACCAGAATCTCTTTGGATTTTCTGACACGTTTCGAGACAGTTTCGTTGTGGAAACTGTTATAAGCACCTCGCATTGAAGTTCGCGCTAAATTTCGAGCTTCTGTAAAAGATCGCCAATCTTGGGGATTTTGCGTCTGTTTAAATTTGGCATGTTTGTTTCGTTGTTTCTGCAAAATTGTTTTGACCCGTTTTGTGTACCAAGAAGGATCAGCTCCGTCGTTTGTTAATTTATTTGGTATAAATCTCTGAATTGCTGGCGATACTATTTCTTTGAATTCAGGCCACATCTGGTCTACAGTTATATTATCAATTTGCAAGGAGTGGAGATTGTCTCTCAGGAAGGCGTCAAGTGAATCTTTATCTGCTTTTTTGAATAGGTATATTTTTCGCTTATTTTTGGAGGATTTGGAGGTTACAATATTCAGTTTCGCTACGACAACCCTGTGTTCACTAATCCCAGTATCCGTTTTGATGCTCGTTATTAACCAACGATTATTTGTTGCTAATAGGTCAAGAGTGTGTTCACAACCGTTTACTATTCGCGTGGGCTCATGAACTAACTGATCGAAATAATTTTCTGAGAATGCGTTTAGCACACTTTCGGATGAAGTTTTATGCGTACCTGCGAAATTAAACGTGTATTTTCGCCAACATATCGAGGGTAAATTAAAGTCGTCACAAACTATAATCGTATGAGTCGGGTACGTGTTTTATAGATCGCAAACAATATGCACCATGAAATTTGATAACTACTTCAGTTGTTCACACGAGAGTGCTCACATCATTTTTCATAATTACATATAAGATGAAGCGACCCGTAATTGCTTTGTAGAAAACTGAATAGCCAAGATAACATTGAGTACTATTTATTCTTGATTACCGGTTTCAACAATTAAGACTGTGATCCTCTGATGTTTAGCAAACTTGTTGCCATACGTCCTGTCCCATTATGCCTATATCACACATACCATGTTGACATTCTATTGTATATTATGTAGAATATTCCACAAAGGTTTGTTAAAAATAAAAATAAAAACTGGGTTGTTACAAATAAAAACGATACAGTTAAGAAGCAGCTTGTGTGGCTTTGAATGTCGACACGCATAGAATTCCACTAATGCCCGTTACATGTTGAAGTGCATAACTGTGCACATTTGTGCACTTTTTTACATGACGCGTTTAATATATCATGGATCCACGTTCATTGATTTGAAGTGTGTACTTCAGCCGGCCGAGTGGCCGTGCGGTTCTAGGCGCTACAGTCTGGAGCCGCGTGACCGCAACGGTCGCAGGTTCGAATCCTGCCTCGGGCATGGATGTGTGTGATGTCCTTAGGTTAGTTAGGTCTAAATAGTTCTAAGTTCTAGGGGACTGATGACCACAGCAGTTAAGTCCCATAGTGCTCAGAGTCATTTTGTGTACTTCAAAGCGTTTGGATCTATGATGTATTTAACTCGTCATGTAAACATAAACAATTGCAGAAATGTGCACTGTTACCCAATTAAACATCTAAGAAGAGTCAGTGGAATGTTGTGTGTGTGGTCAACCCTACTTACACAAGGTGCTTCTTAACAGTATTGTTCTTATTTGTGACAAACCGATTTTTATTTTTAAAAAACCTGTGTGGAATATCCTACATAGTATCCAACAGAATGTGAACATGGTGTGTGTGATACAGTCGTAAAGGAACAGGACTTACTGCAACAAGTTTTTTAAAGATCAAAAAATTTTGAAACTGGTAATCGGGAATAAATAGTACTGCATGCGATCTTGGCTATTAAATTTTCTCCATATTTGAAAGAACAAACAGAAATAGAAAATTGCTTTAAGACGATTTTAACGATTAAGACTTTATATACATATTTTTTTTTAAATTCTGAAACTACTTAACATCGCTTTCTCCAATTCCTGATAATGTCTGATTTTACTGACACTTGTAAAGTTCCTACGCGGCTCTTCTACTTTAAAAACATCAAAAGGACTACGAAAAAGCTTATTGCGCCGCTGAGGTGATGCCTGCCATCAGCTACAGGTTCGTACCGAGTCAAGACCAATCGCATTCCGCCTCGGACGAGGTTCTGCGATCCCGATTTATAACTATTTAGCCAACTGTGATGTCACACATGTCACTTTCCCTAAATTGCACAATTTTGATATCTGTATACTGCACACGGCTTTCTCCCACACGCCAGGGTAGCCTACAGCACTAATGCGCTGCTTCCTAGTCTCGGGTAGGCGCGCCGGCCCCGGATCTAATCCGCCTGGCGGATCAACGATGACGGCCGGTATGCCGGCCAGCCTTCATGTGGTTTTTAGCCGGTTTTCCACATCCCTCTAGGTGAATACCTTGCTGGTCCCCACGTTTCGCCCTAGTTACACGTCTCGCAGACATCTGAAACATGGTCGCACTATTTCATGGATTACCCTAGACACAGACAGCTGGGGTACACTACCTCCGTCCCGGGGGGTACGGGGTGGCCACAGGAAGGGCATCCGGTCACCCTCTGACACTAACACCGCCAAATGCATAGTAACAAGGCCGGCCCCGCGTTGAAGCGGACATAGTCCCAAAGATGATGATGATGATGACACTGCTCCCCTGTCAAATCTCTGCTAAACCTTCTTGAAATAATTTTGTGATCGGCTTACCTTCTGCAACACATTTTTCTGGATTGACTGCTTTAGCTTTTCTCACACTTCAGGCCAGAGACAAGTCCAAGCGACTTTTTTTAACAAGGGAACCTCCACATCGCACCCCCCTCAGATATAATTTGGCACAGTGGATAGGCCTTGAAAAACTGAACACAGATCAATCGAGAAAACAGGAAGAAGTTGTGTGGAACTATGAAAAAATAAACAAAATACACAAACTGAGTAGTCCATGTGCAAGATAGGCAACATCAAGGATGGCGTGGGCTCAGAAGCGCCGTGGTCCCGTGGTTAGCGTGAGCAGCTGTGGAACGAGAGATCCTTCGTTCAAGACTTCCCTCGAGTGAAAAGTTTACTTTCTTTATTTTCGCAAAGTTATGATCTGTCCGTTCGTTAATTGACGTCTCTGTTCACTGTAATAAGTGTTTTGAGGCCGCACCGCAAAACCGTGCGATTAGTAGACGAAAGGACATGCCTCTCCAATGGCAACCGAAAACATATGATCGCAAGGTCATAGGTCAACCGATTCCTCAACAGGAAAAGACGTCTGATATATTCTATACGACACTGGTGACGGCATGTGCGTCACATGACAGGAATATGTTGTCGACCCACCTAACTTGTACACTTGGCGAATGGGTAAAAAGATTCTTCTACCTTGCCCGATTTAGGTTTTATTGTGGATGTGATAATCACTCCCAAAAAACTAATGAAGTTGATTATGTGTGAGTGCCTTAACTTTGATAATTGTCTGAAAATAAAAAC
This sequence comes from Schistocerca nitens, assembly GCF_023898315.1. NCBI lineage: Eukaryota > Metazoa > Arthropoda > Insecta > Orthoptera > Acrididae > Schistocerca > Schistocerca nitens. The sequence continues at coordinate 925,078,704 of NC_064616.1, forward strand.
TAAACTTTTCACTTGAGGGAAGACTTGAACCAAAGACCTCTCGTTCCGCAGCCGCTCACGCTAACCACGAGACCACGGCGCTCCTGAGTTAGCACTATGCTTGATGTTGCCTATGTTGCGCATGGACTAATCAGTTTGTATATTTTGCTTATTTTTTCATAGTTCCATACAACTTCTTCCTGTTTTCTCAATTGATCTGTGTTCAGTTTTTCAAGGCCTATCCACGGTGCCAACTTATAACTAAATCTGAGGGGGGTGCGATGGGGAGGTTCCCTTGTAAGGAGTGTCTTCCCACTAAAACTGCGTCTTACTGCCGGCCGAAGTGGCCGTGCGGTTAAAGGCGCTGCAGTCTGGAACCGCAAGACCGCTACGGTCGCAGGTTCGAATCCTGCCTCGGGCATGGATGTTTGTGATGTCCTTAGGTTAGTTAGGTTTAACTAGTTGTAAGTTCTAGGGGACTAATGACCTCAGCAGTTGAGTCCCATAGTGCTCAGAGCCATTTGAACCATTTTTTTGCGTCTTACTGTTATCTGTGTCCTGTAGTATTCCAGCGCCAAGCTTCCTGGGCCATTCAACGCTTCGCTTCAGCCCAGCCACTGAGCACTCTGCAGTCTCAGCGCTACACTGGCACGGCTGTCGCGCAGTCCAGCGAATCCTGATGTACTCAGTTAAAATTCAAGTAACTATTGGTTCGAATTGGGATGTGGTTTGTACAAATCCGTTGTCATTTAAATAAAGCACATATTTAGGAGGTGATTCACCCTAAATTATTCTTTTACTCTGCGTACAGGATTACGAAATTTTAGCCTTAGAAAATGAATGTCGTTAGCGAAATAGCATATCTCAACCAGAAGAAGCCTTTATGCAGCAATGGATGGCAAATGTAGATGAACTGATATTGACTTTCCGTCGAATCAGATCTATCAGTTACTTTTCAAGCTAACGATAGATTTATATGTGAAGAAAACGGTCTTTCTTTGATGTACATTCCAGTGTTAGTCTTCAAGTGGCTGCTTTAGAGGCTGCCTCCTGTGAAGGGAAGTGCACAGTGGTCGCCTGCTACGCAGAAACAGCACTTTCCTGAAGCCGTTTGCGGACAGTAGTCAACGGTCCCCTGTTTCTGGTGACTGAACGAAGGACAGACGGTAATTGAGATGGGTTAGCAACCTCTTCTGTAGAGAGCGTAACAGTAATACCGAGCGTCGGTGGGCGTCGTTATCTTTGTCCGTCATTAGTTGAGCTCTCTAGGTACCGAACATACCATTAAAGTCCGCACCTCGTGATCTGGTGGTTATTGTCACTGTCTCTGGATCAAGGGGTCCCGGGTTCAATTTTCGGCCGGTTCGGAGATTTTCCTCGCTCGTGGAGTGGGTGTTTGTGTTGTGCTAATCATTTTATCTCATCTTTATAGACGGGAAAGTCCCCGAAGTAGCGTCATATAGAAAGATTTGTTCCACACGGCCGAAAACCCCAGACGGAGTCTCCCATAATTTCATTTTATGTCGCTGAAGTATGTTTTCACAGTCTATGAATACCGGAAGGAAGAACATTTGATCACGTGTCCAACTGAGTTTCAGCCGACTACAAGTTGACTTCTATAGCGTTTTGCTCAGTAAATGATACATCGTTACCTTCGATAGAGACGACTATCCCAATTGTTTTCTCTCCCTCACCAAGCACCAGATGCCCCTCCACTCGCAAGTGTGTAGTTGCTGCTGTAAACATCAAGCACAAACTGATTACAGTACCTGTGTGTTTGCATATGGTAATAATGAACATACGTAACAATTGCTTTAAATTTTTCTACTGGCTGTTTCTTTTTTCTTTTTTTTTAATCTTGACAGGATATATATGTTCAGTGAAAGTTCATGAAGGCAAGAACTGCAGCAAGAGAGATAACTGTTTCATTACAAAAATAGTAGAGGAGTTTATGAAAGGTGGAATACTGCAGTTGAATATCCTGGAGTTAAGTCGTTGTTGAATAATTGACAGACTGACCCGGCTGTTCAAATGGCTCTGACCACTATGGGAGTAAAAATAAATGGCTCTGAGCACTATGGGACTTAACATCTATGGTCATCAGTCCCCTAGAACTTAGAACTACTTAAACCTAACTAACCTAAGGACAGCACACAACACCCAGCCATCATGACCACTATGGGACTTAACATCTATGGTCATCAGTCCCCTAGAACTACTTAAACCTAACTAATCTAAGGACAGCACACAACACCCAGTCATCACGAGGCAGAGAAAATCCCTGACCGCGCCGGGAATCGAACCCGGGAACCCGGGCGCGGGAAGCGAGAACGCTACCGCACGACCATGAGCTGCGGACGACCCGGCTGTTAAAATAAACTAAATAAAATTGGTTATAATTCAGTTTGAAGCTTCCATACATAACATTTTATACATGTCTAGCTTGGAGAACCGCATTAATTTTTCATTCCCAACTTTAGGCGCATAAAAACCCAGTAGGCGGAAGCATTACGTGTTCTTAAAACCGACAGTAGTGTCTAAATCCTGGTTTAAAGCTCGTAAATTTTTTAAAAGAGCGATCACTAAGATTTGCTAAATGGTATTTGGTGCGCTTGTTTTCCCTCACAGCTGTATAGAATTAACATCAATATAACTCCATTCTACGACGGTGAAAATGCGTCGATCGGAGATATTGTCCTATCTAGTTCTCACGTAGCAAGCATAAAGTTCGAAATAAGAGTCATGCAAAAACATAGGACATTATATTTTAATTCCTCACAGAATCTCAGCTCAGTCTTAAGCCAGTGAAATCCGATTGCTTTTACTCTATTACTGAGCTTGGTATATGAAATAGAATGCATGTTAATCCAAGGGTTTAATTCTTCGTGAGAAGTCACTCAAATTTTTAAATTGAGTATTTATGTATATGTTACCGTTTGTCGTATGGTCTAATTGTCCCTGAGAACAATCTTCAATTTCACATTTATATCTTAAGATGTTTTACATAATTCACTGGAAATGCAAAAGACATTGTAATATTAAGATTTCATTGTATAAACAGCCTAAATAACAGTAAATGGCTCAAATGGCTCTGAGCACTATGGGACTCAACATCTTAGGTCGTAAGTCCCCTAGAACTTAGAACTACTTAAACCTAACTAACCTAAGGACATCACACACACCCATGCCCGAGGCAGGATTCGAACCTGCGACCGTAGCAGTCCCGCGGTTGCGGACTGCAGCGCCAGAACCGCACGGCCACCGCGGCCGGCAACAGTAAATGATATTGAAAAGTTAAGATAAAATAAAAAGGAAGAAACTGTAAATGTGAATGTTTACAGCACAAATGAATAAATTTAAAATCACTGAACATCTATACGTAGTGGAAATGCATTGTAATTTATTGAAGAGAACGCCTACACTGCGCTTATATGTCCTCTTCTTGAGTACTGCTGGGCGGTACTGGATCCTTATCAGACAAGATTGACTGTCGCGAGATAGGGGGAGTACGCCGTGTATATGATAAGCGAGTTGAAGTGACAACCATTAAATAAACGTTTTCCGCTGCGACGAGATCTTTTCATGTAATTTCAGTCACCAACTTCCTCTTCCAAATCCCAAAATATTTTGTTTACTCCCACCTGCTTAGGGAGAAAACACCATCGTAATAAAGTAAGAGAAATTAGAGCTTGCACAAAAATATTTAAGTGTTCAATTTCCCCACGTGCTATTCCAGACTGGAACCGTCGAGAAATAGTCTGAAAGTGGTTCTATGAACCCTTTGCCAAACACAAAGTGTGACTGCAGAGTAATCATACAGATGTAGATGTAATATTCTATTCCTGCATTATACCCTGCACAAAAGGAAACGAAGGTAATTTTAAAAACGTATCGACTGGATTCTACATTTAATGTGGGAAAGGTGTCTAGCGACGTAGATTCTGGAAAAGTCTGTTCGTAATAGGAAGAAAGCCGTAAACCTTCGTAAGCAATAACTTTAGGGTGACAGGTGAACAGAAGAAAGAGCTGCGGTCAGCTGACTGAGGACAATCGCACAGCGGAAATCGATACTGGCACCTCACAAGAGAGAGCACTCCTGCGGCTGCAGCAAACCAATTTTCGCTGCACCTATCGGTTACATGCTGCGGCGGTGCGGTTCTTTCCGTCCCATTACGACGAACCTGCACCTACCTGTGAACATTGTCTCACCATATCATCAGTAGGGAAGCCGAGCAAAACCTACTGTACTTCGACGTGAACCAGGCTGCAATTAAAGTCACTAATCTACGTTTCGGGAGAATTTTTTCACACGAAATGGAAGGTTGAAAATTTTGTCCTCAATTAATATATTCTGAAACTTATGTGAACAAGTATCACTTCCAAGCCCGTGCTAGTCTTAACAGAGTCACTCACAATCCATTTCACTCTCGTTAGCACGTTTATGGTGTTGCATTTCCCGAAAACGTAATAGCTACAAAAATACTGATTGTTTTTGATTGATAATGCTCGTCAAATATTAAGTCTGTCGGTACCAAATGCAGTCACAGTTTTTAGCCACCGACCTGCTCAGTACGCCACGCGGAATATACAGTACGTCTTTTCACTTAAAAATTCCGAAATTTCTACACGCCCATCGGAATAATTATGCCGTCACTTTACCACACTTTTGATGTATGAAACACTGCTAGATCCGGCAGCTTATCATATCCATCGGAACTACTACTCTGTTTCATGGCTAGGCTCCCACTCCTCTCTAGAATACTCTGTCTTCTCTACCAGCAGAGAAAGGTGCGCGAAGAATATTGCTTTACCATTGGTCAGTTTACTCAACAGCCAATAGCAAAACAACATTCTCCCGCGTTAGTCCCCGCTTTTCATCAATAACCATTCGCAAAATAGTAAACCTAACTACTGCACTTTTTACCGACGTAATTATCTAATATGCTGAAGTTTTGCTTATGCATAAAGTTATATACTATTGTTATTTATACCTGAATTAACTTTCCCTTTACCATAAACTTACTTTACAAATCTATTCTACAAAAATCCCCTTTGTCCATATCCGTACTTCTTCGAAATGTTCCCACACTAAATCCTACTACATAGCTCGTTAAACAATTATCTTCATATTAACCTTAAATCACGCTTACGCGTCATTCATACTGATAAAACACATTTATAACATTTTACATACACAAAAAGACATAATAACACTTTATGAAAATACTAGAACAGTTTATGAAAAACATTCTATTACTTTAGTGCACTCTAGTGGGCACAATCTAAACTAAAATCACAGTCCCCCTATCCAATATTGTCATCTATCGGCTGATACATAAACTACGTGCGCGTCCAGTCTCGCGTCACCATCTGTCACTATCCAGCTCTGAGACACATCTCCCACTTAACCGCCTTCAAGGCAGGATCGGTATACGGCGCTACGCCTCAATGCGGCCCGACATAACCACAATACTCTTAGAAAATTAACAGGCTGGTCATTCAGAGGGATTTTCCGTGGGCTGGAGAACGTGGCACGTAACTGTTAGCTGCTGCCTGAGCTAGAACTGGGATAATATACATCCCCCCCCCCTCCCAAAAAAATACTCGCACAAACTTTAGGGACAGGTTCCTTATCCAGAAAGTAGTAAAAAGTGTCTCCTGAACATGAGATCTAAATAAATACCTTAAGAGGTATGAGCACTTGTTCATCTGTGTTACTATGGAACACGTCTGTTGTACTACAAGATCTTTACTTTCCATATTTTGGAAGGAGGAAGTATTGAGCAAAAGAAGAAGTATAGTAAACACGCGGTCAAAAATTCATCCTTTAAGGGATACAAGCAATTGTTCATCTTCGCTAGCGTGAAAAACATCTCTTCTGCTGAAGAAGTATTCATAGCTCTTAACGTATGCCTTTTAAACTCCATGTTTACTAGAAAATTTTTTCTTGTTTTGGCTTACTACCCTCCCCCAAAACGTGAAAAGCTAAGAGCCTGCAACAGAAGAGGCGTGTTTCTTAGTCTCGATGATGAACATTTACTCATATCATCTCGCTCTACAGCCCTTGTTTACTAGAAAATTTCTTTCGCTTTGGTGCAAAGAACCTGCCCCGAAAGTTTGTCGGTGTATTTTCGGACTCCCTGTATACTAGATACTACGAAACTTCCGTACTCTGTAGCATTCACCTTCTAGAAGCTCTCTCCCCACTATCTGTAACTAGCGAGTATTTTGTCGTTAATTAGAATCCACTAGTTTATGGCACTTTTATGTCCTAGCTACAAGTTAAGAAGATCTTACATAATAAAGCGCTTAAATAAACTGCTGGGAGTTTTTTAATCATTTCGATTTTACGTCATTCTCGAAGCCTTTACGGCGAGCGCACAAAAGATGTGCGTAGTGAATAAAAAGTATATTCTAAATAGTTCATAGGCGCTTTCAACTCTATAACTCTTATCATTGAAATACACCTGGAAAGAACTTTTGGGAAATTAACACTGTACTCGTCGTGTCTCGAAACTGATTTCTTCTGAGAGGACATGCTGAGTAAAATACCTAGGAATTTCATTTGCTGAATACGTGACTTGAGGACAAATTTCAATGAAGATAGTATCTTCGAAAGAAATCTCTTAGTATCTGAATTTTTGCTCAAATAAAATAACCTCTAAGGAAAGACAGAACAAATTTACTAACGTTTGTGAAAATTAGGCAGTGCCCAGAAAGAATGGCCATAATGAATGCTCACACGGGCGTTGTGTAGTGGTCTCTACTAACAGTAAGTCAGTGCATTTGCAGAGAAATGACATTTTCATAGGCCCAGCAAGTGTTTCTCTTGTGCCACTTTAAAGATCAGAGCCATGCTGTGGCCATATTCTGAACAGCCGTCGAACGTGAAAGAAATTGTTGACACCAAGGGGCAGACTGCACAGAATTTGATTAAAATTATCCGGAAACCTCCACACGGGGTGTCCTAGGAGGAATGGTCATATTCAGGTATATGACAGGAACGAGCATTCGAAGCAAAAAACATGAATTTTTGACCGCGTGTTTACTATACTTCTTCTTTTGCTCAATACTTCCTCCTTCCAAAATATGGAAAGTAAAGATCTTGTAGTACAAGAGACGTGTTCCATAGTAACACAGATGAACGGACTCTGTAATACATACCTTAAGAGCTATGAGCACTTCATCTTCGATACTCTGCAACAAATCTCTTCTACTAGGCGCGCAGTCCGGAACCGTGCGACTGCTACGGTCGCAGGTTCGAATCCTGCCTCGGGCATGGCTGTGTGTGATGTCCTTAGGTTAGTTAGGTTTAAGTAGTTCTAAGTTCTGGGGGACTGATGACCACAGCAGTTGAGTCCCATAGTGCTCAGAGCCATTTGAATCTCTTCTACTGTAAGCTCTTTCCTTCCCATATTTTCTGAGGTGATAGTTTCGACCAAAACAGAAAACAAATATACAGTAAACATGAGTTCTAAAGTGTATACCTTAAGAGCAACAAGCACTTGTTCATCTTCGCTACTGTGGAGCACAGCTCCTAAGGTATGCATTTTTGAAGTAATGATTACTGTCCTTTTTTTTCATCCGGTTCATAGTCACTCCGTCTAAAATATGGAAAGCAAAGAGCTTGCTGCTGAAGAGATTTGTTTCACAGTATCTAAAATGAAGAAGTGCTCATAGCTCTTAAGGTATGTGTCTTAGAGACCGTCTTTAGTAGACATTTTTGATTTGAATAATCGTTCCTGTCTTTTCTCTGGATACTGACAGTTCCTCCTGGGACACCCTGTATAATGCGGAATTGATCACTATGTGTCATGAGACGTGGACCCGTTAGTATAAATGGAGTCGCGGAGTATTGCGCTCTCAGCAGAGAAGCAGAATAGGTCGGTCAGAAGATTTCAGTGATTTCCAACGTGGACTAGTCATCGGATCTCACCATAGTAAGGAATCCATGAAGGACATTACAAACCTTCTAAAGCTACCAAAGCTGACTGCTAGCGATACGACTGAAGTGAAACACGAAGGGAAAATCACAGCTAAACCAACACCAGACACGCCTTATGTGCTGATGGACAGTTACCGTCAAGTATTCTGGAGGATTGTTATAAAAAATCGCATGAAATCATTGGATGAGTGATCACTCGTGAGTTCCAAAGTGCTAACATCCAGCTGTCACCACGACTGTAGGTAGGGAGTTAAAAAGAATGGGGTCTAAAGGTAGAGCAGCTGCTCATAATCCACACATTTCTGTAGTAAAGAGCGATGTCACAGGACAGTGCATGACTGGAAACGAGTGATTTGGAGTGATGAATCACAGGCCGTGTCATACTACACACAGTGCGCATTTCTGCAACGGAACTCAACTCACGATAGAATATTAAAGATTCATTTCTTAGCCCCTTCCAAGAACGTGCTTATTAGCCTCTTACAGCGATTTAAAAAAAATGGTTCAAATGGCTCTGAGCATTATGGGACTGCTGAGGTCATCAGTCCCCTATAACTCAGAACTACTTAAACCTAACTAACCTAAGGACATCACACACATCCATGCCCGAGGCAGGAGTCGAACCTGCGACCGTAGCGGTCGCGCGGTTGCAAACTGTAGCGCCTAGCACGGCTTGGCCAATCCGGCCGGCAACGATTTAATGACGCTCTGTTATTTAACAACTGTCTCTCCACTGATCTAGAGCACTTTTGTGTACGTTTGATAGGTAATCACTCAACTGACATTTAAAATTATTAAAACAATCTATGGACGGACATTGACGATATCTTTATCTTTGCAGTGAATGTAACACTTAGTTCTTTTAACAGCATTGGCGACGTATTTTTGGCTTCAAGAAACACACAGCACTCTTACCAGAGTTCCCGCATGTAGACGTCTGCTGTAATAGTTCAGAGCCTTATTAGCATTTAACCACGAGTCTTCCCTATATGTACCAATTAAAGCAGAAATACTTTCTTTACTCCACTGTAGAGCCATCCGCGGTTATGAAGAAGCACTGTAAATTGAAATTGCAAACAAACGTCTATCTAGAGCGGCCACATTTGCAGATTGTGACGTCAAATGCCAAAAGGACTCCTTACAGGCGAAGGAGCAATCACACTAAAACATGCGAGGCGCGCTGCAGGCCAACTGCGTAGCAGCCAGCGGCGCCTTTTTGGGAGATGACACGCGTGCCTTCGAGTAAATTAATGTCCTGGTTTGAAGCCTCCCTCCACCCCCACCCCCCACCCCCAATTACAGTCAGAAGCTACCGAGTCATAGATGCCTAAACATGTTTCAACACATTTGCGCCATAGTTATTGGGTTCTTTATTCCATCTGTAAAATGTAAACATATTTTAAGTAGTAATTATTGTAATAAAATTAGGCGTAAAAGCAGTTTTTGACTGTTCTTGTTATTACCTTAATTTTATCTACATTGTTGAGTTACATAGGACCCCTTTAAGTTTCCGTATATTGGTAGCCTGTCATCTGCAACTTAATTATGTTACTGTGAGTTTGATTGGAAAGTTAAAAAATCTATAAACGTAATTTTGCTACGCGAAAATATTTCACGACTATATATGCCGTATTTTTTGTACAGTTCGTTTATTGTGTTAAATAGTTGCCGTTGTATAATGTAGAAGTCGTTTATGACGTGTTTCCCTTCTGCTAATGCCTGCTTTCTGTGAAAGTTTCCTTCTGTTGTAAGTTTATAGCAAAGGTTGTGGCTGAATTTTAGTATTCTTAAATCTGTTTCTATTTCAGTTGGATGATGGTTGTGGGCTAATGAGTGATTAGCAAATATGCTGTAGGAGCTGTTACTTCCTCTGAGGTGTTCTGACTATCTTGTTGGAATACATAAACAACGAGGCTAACGGCCATACATTCTAGCCATACATACCATTAAAAGTATTCTGATGAAAGCATCATCGTCAAATAATTTGTACACATAGTTACATAACAAGCGCTGGTGATGGCCTGCGCGAATTCTATACTGACACAAACGTAGCTGTAGCAACTAGAGAGCACTAGTGTTGAGGTATATAAGTGATCAGCATCATAAAATCAACCGCTTAAAATATGCATAGTCATTAATTAAAATTATTTCAGAAGGCAAAATTTTTGTCCAACAATAAAACGTAAAATTAAATACAATGTGTAGAAATGAAATCCATACTTAAATCTGAATAAAACGTTTAAAAGGTAATGAAGAGACTGTTAACACAAACCTCCTAGCATGACAACGTAAATAACACAACATTATGTAAAAGTCTGAATATAAGGCGTAAAAAGTAATTTACCATCTATTAATAGAAAACTCTGCAGCATGACAAAGCAAATAAAACACGACCTCCTGTAAAAGATGGTTAATAAAACAATAACTGTTTAATTAAAAAGTCTCGATCGTCGATAGCGCATTCTAGAATCTGCTCTGAATGCTCAGTGACTGTACTGCCACCTAAATGGAAGATGACAGAGAGATCAAAATTCTGAATTTGACCTTCCGAAATTGTTTCACCACGGAAGATCGTAATACGGATCCTTCTCTCAGCCATCGACAAACGCATAAATAGCATATATCGAGATAAGGGTAAGGTACCTGCGAGATTTTACAGAGATTATGCGACATAATTTGCTACCTTTCTAACAGAAGTGTACTGTTGGTCATTGGAGCAACGAAGGGTACCGAACGATCGATAAAAAAGCGCAGGTTATCCCCGTTTTCAAGAAGGCACACCGGACAGATTTATGAGACATAGTTACAACTTTACATCGCTAACGTCAATTTGCTGTAGAATTGTCAAATATTTTGTACGAACGAATTAGACATTTTAAGAGAACGGATTGTCACTTCTATAAAAATGAATTTGGACCCGGCAAACACAGATCGTTTGAATCCCATTTCGCTATTTTGGTCCAGGAGATTCAAAGTGCTGTAGACAACGGCGACGAGGTCAATGCTCTGTCCCCTGACTTTCGGAACGTAATCGATACAGATCCGCCCTGTCGTTTCCAGAACAAAGTATGAGCTTACAGAGTATCGGAAGAGGTTTGTAACTGTATTCAGTTCTTCCAGGCGGATAGAACACAACACCTCATTTTTAACAATGCAAAATCGACAAATGTAAAAAATTACTTCAGGAGCACACCAAGGGACTACTATAGGGCCGATATTGTTTATAACATATAGAGGATGATGTTTTCCACCGTGTACAAACTCTAGGGACTGATCGATGAGAGGATACGGAACAAAAAATGGCTAATGAACTTATGTCCTGGAATTTATAGTTTCCATGCTCGAGACCATTTATTCACTCATACATTTTTACAGAAACTGCGGTCTAATACGCGCTGTACCATGCAGCCACAGTTACAGTATGTGTTGAAAATGGTTTCCATGTGTCTCAACGCACGCGTGTCCCGCCGTAGCATGTTCTGTGTCACACGTTCACATCGGTCAGGCTGCATCGGAACACTATCAAAGGAAGCATGAATACGCTGCTCCAGTGTCTCCACATCTGGAATGGGCTCTGCATACAGAATACTTTTGAGATGACCCCATAACCAGAAGTCTAACGGGTTGAGATCCGCTGAACGAGCAGGCCATGATGCTCGTCCGATCCATCAACCAGGGAAAACACGATTGAGATGCGTACGGACGTTAACGGCGAAGTGGACAGAAGCACCATCATGTAGCAGCCACATAACCCATCGAATCATCAATGGCACTTCTTCCAGCGGGGGAGACAAAGTCACCCGCAAGAAATGCCGGTAGTTTCGGCCTGTTAGGCGATGTTGAAGGAAGCCTGGTCCTAAAATACGGTCACCATTCCGGCTGCACCGATGCTGATAATTCGCTGTCACCATACCATGGGGTTTCTGCATACTATCCCATAGATAACTGTTATGAAAGTTGAAGATACCGATCCGCGTAAAGCTGGCCTCTTGTGTGAATAGGAGGGATGACACGAACCCCGGAACCGTGGCTGTCTGATGAAGAAACCAGTGACAAAACTGCTCCCGATGTGGAAAGTCTGTCGCTAGTAAGCCCTCGACACGCCGTACGTGATAAGTGTAGTAACAATTGGACAATTGTCCTTGAGACTGTTCCACACGGTCTTCTGGCTTGCCCTGTACTGGCGGGTCAACTGCCTAGTACTGACACAGCGATCGCCTTCCACAGTATTAGTCACGTTTTCCTTAAAGTCTGGCGTCCAAACATTTCTGGTATGTCCTTCCCGATTTTCTGCTTCCTGAAAAGCCTCTGTCTCAGACAAACGAAACACTGTAGCAAACATTGAATGTTGTGGTTGTTTTTGGTGGGGATAGGTCTCCTGTTACAACTTTGCTGCCCGCCGCCCGTTGCCATTTGCCTCTCCGTAAGTAAACGCCACGTCGGCAAGCACTCGATTCTAATACGAATCCATTGTGTACAACGTCGTATCACATCCACTACACGGTGATTCAGCAACAGAAGTGAATCGGGCACAACATTACCAATTACTGTGGCAGGAGAACGCGTTAGGGTATGACATATGAGGAACAGTACCACCCTCTAGGAGGAAACCATGTACACTGTTACTGGTACAACGTGTATTAGACCGCAGAGTCTGTAACAAAGTATGACTGAATAAATGGTCTCTGGCATAGAAACCATGCATTTCCGGACGTAAGTTCATTAGATCATTTTTTTTCCATAGCCCCTCATTGATCAATCCCTGGAGTTTCCACTCGGTTGAAAAAATCACGCTGTATAATTTACGAGGGCTATTCCGAAAGTAAGGTCCGATCGGTCACGAAATGGAAACGACTATGAAAATCCGATAAAGCTTTGCAAAGATGTGTTGGGTAGTGTCTCTAGTATAACCCCAGTTAGCATCACGTCGCTCTTCTCATTTCTCAGCTCGCAGTGAGTGCGTAAAGATGTCTAGAAAATAGTGTCTGCCGCCAAGTACGGGGGCCTGGTGAGAAATTTCCCCTGAAGCTATGCAGCTAACATTACATAACTGTCGTGCTGTTTCGTCTTCAAGACAATTCTCAGCCGCATTCTGCAGGGGCAATGAAGATGCTCCTGCATCGTTTTCAAATGGAAATGTGAGATTACCCACAATACAGCCCGTAATTGTCTCCCTCTGAGTTTCAGCTCAGGTCACATGAACCGCTGGTTATGAAGACAACATTTCGGCACAAGACAACGAGCCGTAGGCCAGCGTAGAGAATTGGCGGAGAGCACTGGCGGCTGCCTTCTATAGCGAGGGTATGGGAAAGTTGGTACAACGCTACGATACACGTCTAAGTCGGGTCGGCGACTATGGAGATAAGTAGCTGCAAGGTGTATCTAACTGTTGCAAATAAAACATTTTTGATTTTTACCGTGGTTTCCATTTCGCGACCTATCGGACCTTACTTTCGGAATAGCCCTCGTACTTAGTATATGGCCTTCAAGAAGCTATATACAGCTAGTATGCAACACCATAACAGCGTAGCAAAATGTAGGAAGACTTGCAGAAGATTCACGATTGGTGCAGTGACTGACAGTTGATCGTAAGTAAATGTAACTTATTGCGCATAAATAGATGCTGAGACCCTCTGTTGTTCTCTTACATTAACATGATAAATCAGTGGAAACAATAACAACGTAAAATACTTGTGACAACCATCCGGAGCAATCTAAAGTGGAATGACCGCATAAAAGAAACTGTAGGAATAGCAGATGCCTTGCTGATATTCATTAGGAGAATCATAAGGAAAAGTAATTCATCCACTAAAGATGCGGCTTTCAAAATATTTGCTTGACCAATTCTTAAGTATTACTCGTCACGAAGCTGAACAGTCGAGTGGTATGGCGCTGATGAGCAGAACACTGATTGCTGACTTGTAGTGTGGCTAGCATGTTTGTTTTCGTGAACTTAGACACGGTTAAAACATTTAAATCAAAATTGCGCCGTGTCGCGTGAACTGCAGAAGTCCAGTGATTAATACTGAGTAAACTGTGAACTTCACACACTGTTTTATACGTGGATGACCTACATCAACGCCTACATGACTACTCTACAGTTCACACTTAAATGCCTGGCAAAGGATTCATCGAACCATTTTCATACTATTCCTCTACCGTTCCATCTCGAACGGCGCGTGGGAAAAACGAACACTTAACTCTTTCCGTGCGAGCTCTGACTTCTCTTAATTTATTACATGATCAATTCTCCCTACGTAGGTAGTCGTCAACAAAATATTTTCTCATTTGAAGGACACAGTTTGAGACTGAAAATACATTAAAAGATCTCGCTGCAACGAAAAACGCCTTTACTTTAATGGTTACCGCCCTAACTCGCATCTCATATTCGAGACACTTTTCTCTATTTCGCTATAATACAAAACGAGCTACCCTTCTTTCAGTCTTTCCGATATCCTTCGCCAGTCGTATCCGGCAAGGACCCCATACCTCACAGAAATATTAGCAGAGGACATACAAGCCTAGCGTAAGCAGTCTCTTTAGTGGATTTGTTGCATCTTCAAAGTGTTCTGCCTATAAAACGTGGTCTTTGGGTCTGCCTTTCCCATAAAATTATTTATGTGATCATTGCAATTGAAGTTTTTCCTAATTGTTGTCCATAGGTATTTACTTGAATTGCCGGTCTTTAGATTTGTGCGATTTATCCTGTAATCGAAATTTAACGGATTCCCTTTAGTACTCATGTAGATGACCTCATTCTTTTCATTATATACGATCAATTACCACTTTTCGCACCGCACAGATATTTTGTCTACATCATTCTGCAATCAGTTTTGATCTTCTGATGACAACTAAGTTTTCTCGTATTCAGTGGAGACAAATCTCTGGGCCACTGTTTTGAACATTTCGTGAACTGTGCTTTGATGTGAACAACAATTGAACTGTGTCATACCAGTCACTGAATGCCCATAAGCTCCAATACACACACACCAGTCGTTCAACTGAAACTGTTCCGCGGCTGCCACGGAGTAAAAATTTGTACATAAGAACATTGTCTGTAAATACACTACTTCAGTGCCTCGTATTTCAAATTGGACACACCCTGGAAGTTCAATCCCTCGACACCAAGCAGTTCACGGTGATGGCTCCAAGGGTACCGAAGTCCTTTCATTACCTACACCAGAAGTGTAAGGTATCTAGAGACATTATTTTCAACGCAGAATCGCCAGATACCAGCATCACGTGCCATCGTTACCACACCTATCTCCAACCCTGCAACAAGATGAGTTGCAGCCAACGCGGAAATTTTCAGTAAAGACTGCGAAATCAGGTCAGGCTCCATGTTTCAGTAGCAATGGACGACGTTTAAAATAAAATATTCTTCCAGCCGTAATATTACAATTTGTCGATCTACGACAATATTTTCATTGTGAAAGTACCAACATATAAATATATGTCGGTCGGGCACACACTTTTAATCTGCCAGGAAGTTTCATATCAGCGCACACTCCGCTGCAGAGTGAAAATATCATTCTGGATATAAATATAGTGTTTCCTCCATATATCTCATAAAAATTTACTTCTATTATTTTACTAAATAACAGTCATACCTGCTCCCATTCATTCAGTCTCTCTGCCAAGTTTCGCAGATTCTTTTTTCTCACCTAATAAATAACTGTTCAAACGAACAGATTTGAAACCGCCATTATACGACGTTCGCACGAACCAACCATAAGCGTGCTTTTTTCCGACTGATCTATAACAGTAGCCCGCGCAATATTCATTTTTGACAGCTGTGTACACAGTCTTGGGGCTGGTTTCTTTCCAGTATCATGCGAGCTGCTTGATTTGGGCGCGTCAGTGTATTTCGAACAACTGAGTGCATTTCTAGGAACATACAGTTTTATTGTCAAGTCACAACCACACTCAAGTCCAAATATGAAAGCTGAGTCGTCAGTTTAATACAACTCTTAGCAGTGACAGCTGGTTTATTCAGGACAGAAACGTACACCCAGAACAGAACTGATCTCCTGGACAAAGAATGCCTTTATGTATACAAACATCAAATATTCTAAAAAGTTAGTAGTTGTAAAACTCTCAAATATTCCAGAAATCCAAACATTACGAAAGTAAGATATATCAATAACCTCCCAGAAACGATAACTATAAAATAAAAAATAATTGTTGCTGGTCGGGTTTGAAGCAGCGATGCACTTTACAACCTTCCATTATACGGCGAGCACGCGAACCAACCATAAGTGTACTTCGTTCTGATTTGCTAATAACAGTAGGCCGTGCGTTATTCAAATTTGGCAGCTGATGTAAACATGTTTGGGGCTGGTCTGTTTACAGTATTACGTTAGTTGCGTGATTGGGGCGCGTCAGTGTATTTCGAGTACATGAGCGCATTTCTAGATGCTAACGGACTTACTATGCAACTACAGTGGTACCATATACTTGGGGCAACTATAATTGTTCACGATCTTTTTATTTAATTTTCTCTGTCCTGGTTTCTGCATGTTTGAATAAATTTACTAGGGGAGTACATGATTAAAGTTTTATTGCGTTTGAGTTGGAGAGCAAACTTAATTTTGATTCAGAATCTCGCACTTGAAATCAATCACTGTTTAATAACACACGTAACCGTAGATTAATAAACTTTCTTAAAAGGTACTATTGCAGTTGGTACCAATTCGCAGTTCCCACCTGTCAGTATAGGGCGTAAAACACAACATTTTGTACTTATTTTGTATGTGACATATCATTGGAGATCTCAAGTACTCTTGAGTTAAGTTCATTCAGCGTAACATAACGATATTATCTTACCACTTGATTGTACGATCATTTACTCTACTTAAAATTAGGTCGACCTTTCCCATTGCGTTATACACGGCGAAATTTGGGTCGGCCATTCCCATTGTGCTATACATGGTGCCATGACTTGAAAATTTTATGGTTCAAAATTGGCTCTGAGCACTATGGGACTTAACGTCTGAGGTCATCAGTCCCCTAGAACTTAGAACTACTTAAACCTAACTAACCTAAGGACATCACACACATCCATGCTCGAGGCAGGATTCGAACCTGCGACCGTAGCGGTCGCGCGGTTCCCGGCTGAAGCGCCTAGAACCACTCGGACACACCGGCCGGCTGAAAATTTTATGTTCAGTAATCCTGAACCTGTAGTTCGAGATGAGAAGTCAAGTAGCGTTTAATGGATGACAGCGACACTTCTATTTTGTTTTACATTGATTGTTGAAAATATCAGTCAAGATGAGAGGAGACTTAGTTTTAAAGCAGCAGGAAGGGACAGGTAAACTGTTAGTAAAGACATAAATGGGATCAGATACCAGCACAAATCACGACGAGAAAAAGGTTATGGATATATGTTGCGAACATTATTAGAGGCAATTCCTGGTGTCCCAGTTGAAGTGAAAGATGTTGAATCTAAAAGTCCTGAGGTCAAAGATGAAGTGAAATCTAGAATTTATGCACACGAAAAGTCTATGAAAGATTGTAATACGGCTCAAAAAGCAAGTAGGAATGTTTCAATGAGAGATAAAGATATAGGTTGGAGATAAGGTGCAAGAAAACAGTGAACGTACTTAAAGAAGCGATAGTAGCATCTGAAGATGAAATGAAGGAATTAATTTCAGAAACTGCAGAGAGAACAAACAAACACAAATAGAACTGAGAGTAGATGGACAAAAGCAAGACTAGGCTAAAGTTATTGAAGACCAAGAATATGGGCAGTACAAAGACGAAGTTAAAATTTATTTTTGTCATGTTTTCCAAGAACATAAGGAACGAGCTAACGAAGAGGTGGAAGAAATAGAAGAGTCCACTTCTGCATTACAAGATAGAATTTGAAATAAAAATTCAGGAAATGAATGTTGCAATTCAGCGTATGGCAATACACACAGAGTATAGGAACAGCTTCAGTAACATCAATTTTGTGTCAAATGGTTCATTGCATCCGGTTGTTCTCCATGATGTGGTCTATCACCCCTAAACGTTTGATGCTAACATTTTGGAAATGCCTCTACATGTGCGCATGCGCGAGCCCTTTGTGTGTGTGTGTGTGTGTGTGTGTGTGTGTGTGTGTGTGTGATGAAAGTTGTGTTGACAACTAGGAGTTTTTAAAAGAAATAGCCGCATCCATTGAGTATGGGGGACGTTCAGAAGAAAATTCACTTGATTTCATAATCCTGTATAGTATAAAACCTCACGTACTTCTCTCCGGCCATGTAAACATCATGCCTTGGAATCAAACAAGACCTGGATATGATCCTGAAAATTTTTCTTCCGCGTTGTCTGCAATAGTGGTGGCTGAAGGACAGTGACGAAAATATTGCCGACCAACGATATCCAAGATGTGTGTGATGGTGACAAGTCTGTCAAAACTTGCATGGCAGAGAAGCCGTTGTATTTCTTGGTCTGCTAACAACATTTATTCTCATTTCGACCCACTGGCCAGCTATTTTCCTGCTGAAATAGGACCTGTGGATTTGCCTGAGGAAGAGGCAGTACCTCGGACTGTAACAACAACAACAGCAACAACAAATGTAGCGGTTACTCTTCATATTGCCCTCAGTATGTAGGAATCTGTATCGCACTTTTTATTCAGCGATTCCGCGCACCATCATTGTTGTTAGTTATTGATATGCCGTCCAGTTACGATGATTGTTAGTTGATAGTCACATGATAGCGTCATACACGTATAAGGACATCATTGTACGCCATG
Source organism: Schistocerca nitens (assembly GCF_023898315.1). NCBI lineage: Eukaryota > Metazoa > Arthropoda > Insecta > Orthoptera > Acrididae > Schistocerca > Schistocerca nitens. Next base: position 925,097,372 of record NC_064616.1, read on the forward strand.
TAGAAGAGGAACTCGTCCAAAACCACTATGTTTTGGCACTCAGCACACCAGCGTCGACGTTCACGTACGCTTTGCATTCTGAGGTGTGTATGGTTGGTCGGCAATAGACGCCACCGGTGAAATCCGCAGCATACGGTATTCAATCATCGACGCAGACAGGTACACACCAGTTGCAGCGCTCCCCTATCGAATCAGACCCGTGTACCTAATTATGTGGCTTGCTACTGTCACGCGACAGGAAACCGTCATCCTGTGCTATTTTCGTGTCGCGTGCTCCATCAGCCCAGAACCCACTCTTCGCCGCGTACGACCTTCAACTGTCAACTAATTATACATGTCATTATAAAGTGAATAAAATAACTTGGCGATTGACAGGTTGCAGTGGCGCGGAACAGTGCATCTTAAACGATCTAGGACGATGACGACAACAACAACAATCGTGCAACCATCCGTCCTTGACAAATCTCTGTATGTATATGCAAAACAGGTGACCCAGAGGGCACTTGGCACTCCCAAAAGAGCTACGATTGACTGGCAGATGGCCCCTACCACTCTACTCGAAGAAACCTTGACCACAAATTAATTTGAGGAGGAGAAGGAGGAGGAGATTAGTCTTCAACGTCCCGTCGACAACGTGGTCATTAGAGTCGGGGCACAAGCTTGGATTATGGAAGGATGGGGAAGGAAACCAGCCGTGCCCTTTCAAAGGAACAATCCCGGCATTTGTCTGAAGCTTCTTAGGAAAATCACATAAAACCTAAATCCGGATGGCCAGACATGGGTTTCAACCGACGCCCTCCCGAATGCGGGTCCAGTGTGCTAGCCATTGCACCACCTCGCTTGGTAAATTTATTTTAATCGAAGAAGTATGCTCCATATCAGCCAAATTGGTGTTTCGCAGAGTTCAGTCACTCTGTCGTATACCAATACATTCCCATACTGAGATCGCCGATACATACCAGCACACTCTTTCACGTTTCGCAGCTATTCAGTGTCTGAGATTGACGTAAAAATCGGCTTAACAGTGAGATTAGTGAAAGGGCTGCTATGGCGCCGTATACGCTATCTGTCTGCAAACTTAATAGTGGTTATTGATTCACTGTTCAACGCATCCGCCTAGTTCAGGTTAGTCCAGGCATTGCAATTTTCACTGGTTTAAGGGGCTCCGGAAAGGCTCAAAATCATGAAAAGTTCAATTTTTACTTTTTTGCGTTTTCTGAATCTGCAGACTATTACCTTTTAATAGATATATAATTTATTCAATTCCGAAGACTACAACTATTTTTAAATTTTTTTTTGAAATGTGTTCTACATGGGCGTGACCCACTGTGGCGCTGTCAAACTGCTGTCAAATGGTGTTATTATTAACGTCCGTGTTCATCAGGTACATTTTAGTGATGTGAGATAAAGTATGTGTTGTGGCTAACCTGTGATGGTTCAATATATATCGCTGGTGTGATTGTCGATGTTTTCATGTTTATTTACTCTGTCGTTATCTCGAAAAAATGGTTCAAATGGCTCTGAGCACTATGGGACTCAACATCTTAGGTCATAAGTCCCCTAGAACTTAGAACTACTTAAACCTAACTAACCTAAGGACATCACACACACCCATGCCCGAGGCAGGATTCGAACCTGCGACCGTAGCAGTCCCGCGGTTCCGGACTGCAGCGCCAGAACCGCTAGACCACCGCGGCCGGCATGTTATCTCGAAAATATTCGTAATTAATTCTGTTTCTTGAGTCTCTGTTTTGTTGAAGTATAATAATGAGTAAAAGTAAAGTTATTAGAAATCCTCTGAAGGCTTTTAAGAAAAGGAGAAATGTTGGAAAGCCAAAGGTATGTGTTATTACTGTAAACATTAAAGACGATTAAAATCCCCAACATAGCTTGTGTCCCAAAGAAGAAGACAGTTGGTGTAAATATAACAAAGGATTGCTAACTGGTGAAGTGTACACTCATAAGCATAGTCTGCCTCATGCAATAATGGAGGTGATAAAACCTATTTTCAGAGACTTAGCAGCACCTGAACTGTTGAAAAAGTGTATTCACGGAAAAACTCAAAACCCCAATGAAAGTGTAAAGAGTGTTATATGGTCGAGAATCCCCAAGACTGTATTTGTTGGAATAGAAACACTTCACTTTGGTGTGTACGATGCTGTTGCGACTTTCAATGATGGCAACATTGTAAGGTGCAAGGTATTTAGAAATATGGAAATGAAGATAGGTTCTAACATGGTACGAGCGATGCTTGCTTTAGACAAGGAACGCCTTCGGGCTGCAGACAGGGCTGTAAAGAGTCTAGAAATACAAGCAAGAGTAAACAGGAGGAGGAACAAGAGGAAGCTGGAGGAAGAGTTTGCAGAGGATGAAGATAATCCATCCTATGGACCTGGAATGCACTAAAAAGTTAATCCAATCTTGGTCGCTCGATTCCAAAACTTTTATTTTCTCATACTAATTACATGTTTTCTAAGGATCTTCCAAACATATTTGTTTCAAACTTTCAGTAAATGTTACACAGTACCTTCTGCATAATTTAACACAGCCTTTTTCCAAAAAACTGTATATTTTTGAATATATAAATAAAAAATTGCAAAAAAATGTTGTGAATTTTCATTACAATTGAAAAAAAATCATCTTTAATAACTGAACTAAAATTTGGTAAAATCCCTGTGTTAAGTTGTAACCCATATTCCAATAAATAATCTGTAAAAAGTTCAACTTCCTACCTCAAATACTTTGTGAGGAAAGATGTAATTTATAAGCGTTATTTTAACATTGCAAGTATAGGGCGTTCCGGAGCCCCTTAATATACGCAGTTTGTTGTACAGTTATATCTAGAGTGATAAATTTCTACCAGTTAGGATGACGTCTGTTGCGGAATTTTATCTGTACATTCGATCGGCTTTCTGGGTACTACACCGTGCTGGATCATGTATTAAATGGGTGGCTGGAAGTTCCTGTAACGACTAATGCTCCACATCTGATAACCAGTGATGAACTATAAAACTCCACCCTGAATAAATCAAACATGATTGCGCGTTGCTTTTCAAGAAAGGGCGATGATTATAGTTGACCGTTCCGCCAACAACGAGGTCATTATGCACGGAACACCAATTAGAATTGAGGAAGCAAAACGGTCGTGTCATTTCAAAGTAACCACCCCGATAGTCACACCAAGCCAATTTAGAGAAGTCACTTAAATGTTGACGGGGTTTTTAACCGCATCCCTCCCAAATAAAAGTCTAGTGTTCCACTACTGCGCTAAATCGATCAGTTGTTTCTTAAAGTAGCGCCAGCAACATCGTTGCAGCAGGCAGCTGTCTGTTATGAAACATAAGCAGTTTACACGCTTGTCGCTCAGTGAAGAGAGCATACCGTTTGAAATATGCATTTTAGACCATTTATTTCTTACCTGAAAATACTCAGATAAGGATGCTCTATTGGTTCTTTAATTATACCTTTAAAGTTTTGGGACACGCTGTATAGTTATGTGACAAAGTTACGCACATACACTACAAGTTGGTGTTATTTACACTAAAAATAACCAGGAGTAAACTGACGCTTCCAACAAGTGCCCTATGCCATTTACGGACGAGCTCACTGCCGATGTTCATTCGGTCACATCTTGAGCTGCTCGTTCCTGACATGTCTCATCTCTGCTCTCCTCACATATTAGTTCTGTTTCTGTGTATGTTTTATACATATACTGATTCAGTAAATTTATTGTATTTAAATATTACTAATTTGTATAGTGGCTATTTTACATATCAAGTTCCGCCCCCGCACCCCCCCCCCCCCACCACAAATACTCTTCTTACCAAATACAATTAGAAACTTGTCCATCTACGGCGGAAAGACATCACCTTCATACTCTTTGTGCAGATTTTCTAATTTAGGTATGACAGTTCTACAAGAGATGAAAGACCTAACAGCGCGATGTTTTGTATAATGATGTCTGCTCTTTAACCTACCTCCCTCAGCAAGGATAATCTTTGATACAGTTCACTATCATCAAGAGCAAGTCGTTTAAAAAAAGTCTTTAAATTCCTTTCCAGCAATGCTTCCACCATCACCTGCCCTTGACATAAGAAAGAAAGAAGATTAGCTTTCTGTCCACAACCAAGTTATAAGAGACGAGGCAGAAGCTCGGATTTGGGCGGGCTGAGAAAGAAATCTGCCGTGTCTTTTTTGAAAGCAGCCTTTCATCCTAATCATGAAAAGCTTAAATCTGGGTGGTATTTAACCACCGTCCTCCTGAATACTCTGTGGAGCGCTCTTTGGCGAAATGATTCAATTCTATTGTCAGGCTAAGCTCACCTCGAAAACATCTATAATGACAACGGAACTCGCCTTTATTTTAGAAGACCTGACATGTATGAAACAATACTGATCCTCTCAGATTCACGCAATGCGTTATTACTCAGATGTAAACCTCTGCAGTAATATTTTAACAACAGTGTGTCTTGTAATATATTGGAAATTTTATGCCCAAATACTAAAACTCGTCTACCACTGTTAGTAAATGATTTCCCAAGCTAACTCCCTCAGCTACACCTGATTTAATTCGACTATCCTCCATTACCCTTGTTTTAATTTCGTTGTTGTTTATCTTATAATCTCTCTTCAAGACACCATCCATTCTATTAAACTGATACTCTTTGTACCTTAGTGCATCTGGCAGAATTACTTTATTGACAGTACTTAACGTTTTCATCTGTTATCACTGAACTTTAACTATTTCTCCAAATTTCTGCAATGTTGACTAGAATACACACTTTGAAATACTGAAGTTGTCAAGGATAAAACAAAGACAACTTAAGGCTGATTACAACTTGTACAAGAAACAGACTGCAGTTACAATAGCCGAAGTACATTTATGGGAGACAGTGGTTGAGAAGGGTGTGGGCCAGGGATGTAACGTATCTCCATGTTTTTCAGTCTGTTCGTACATATAACTATAAAGAAAACCAAGAATATATTTGGAGTTCACTGTTAACGATGGCAAACAATGAACAAAATCAGATCGTAGGATGAACACGCAAGGCCACTACAGAATTCCACTGCTCGCCTGTGTTAACTAACGCCGCAGAAGCATGCAGAATCGCATTATGACTTCTATGATGTTCATCTAGTGCCACAGTGGTAACTCGATCCCTCTCGTGAGTCATAATGGATTGCTCCTTTTGTTTACAGAAAGAGCTGTTTGCCTCGAAGGCGGAAAGCGCCTCTGACGGTATGCGCGAGAGGAAGATGTCCTCCTCCTCCACCGGCAGCATGAAGAATAAGTGGCTCAAGGCCTTCAAGAGCCTCAAAGCCAGCAACACCAGCGACGGCGCTCTCAAAGAGACGGAGAAGTAAGTCTAACATCTCACATCCTCTTGCCTTTACTCTGCATAACAAAGACACTTCTCTAGATTTTTACTATGTAGTAATATCGCTTCGACAAATTGTGTGCCTTTAACATAATGTCAGTTCTCACAATCCTGAAAGTAAGTTACCCATACGAGACAAATGAAAGACAATTTTCATATTAACATCATATAATCTTCTGTGAAATCTTTCATTAAATGATCAGTTTTCGCACTCATAAACGTTTAATGCCTATTGAATGTAGTGAGGCAAAAATATCTAATACTTGTGTTTCTTGTACTAGCTCGGCATCGAGTAGAAGAGAAACTCTATTTTCCTTAATGGACCACTCAGTTTCTATTATTCTTTACAGCAAGGTGGTCAAAGTTAAACTACATTTTAAAAAAATATTTCTTTAAAACAGTTAATCTCTGTTAAAGTCAAAATTACTATACATATCTACGACAGACACGTTTTCATTTTTATCCGTAAAAGTATCATCAGTGGTTTCAAATTACCATATACTTGTAAAAATATTTTCCATTATTATCTTGTGTACTCAGTTGCACACATTTTTAGCCATCTTTAAGTTTAAAACAATTATCTTGGCTTTTAGTTAATACGTGTAAAGGTTTACGAGTTGTACTTAAGTGTCACATTTGCACTGGAAACGTCCTTGCCCTTTAGTATATGAACGATTAACTTTCGTCTAGAGCGTAGCATCACTGTATTCCACTTATCTGCAGTTTTCCGTACAGTGTACGTATTAGGCAATTTAAATGACAATTTTAAAAGCACATTACTATGTTGTGATTCAGAGGAAAATACGAGGGTTGGAACTTGAATAGTGGCAACTATTTATTTACAGCTCGTACAAAATAGATACGTGTTTCAAAGTTTTACTGGCCTTCAAAGGAGTCACCAGTATTGTGTACAACCCGTTGCCAGCGATGTGGAAGTCGTAGGATACTCTTAGCAGTGCCAGTTGTGTTGACAGTTCGAGCGGCGCGGTCTATTGGCTCTGAGCACTATGGGACTTCTAAGGTCATCAGTCCCCTAGAACTTAGAACTATTTATACCTAACTAACCTAAGGACATCACACACATCCATATCCGACGCAGGATTCGAACCTGCGACCGTAGTGGTCGCGCGGTTCCAGACTGTAGCGCGGTCTATTGCCCGACGAATTTGTAGCAGTTCTGAAGCGAATGCCGTGAAGTGTTTCCTTCAGTTTAGAAATCGACTTGAACTCACGAGGGCTTAAGTCAAGGAAGTGAAGTAGGTGTATAGCACTTAGCAGCCCCATCAGTCAAACAGCTTGCACTGTACGTGCTTGAGCATTGTCCTGCAAAATGGTCATTGTCTGCTGAAAGTGTAATCACTTCAGTCTCTAAGCTGGTCGTAGGTTGTGTTCCATTGACCATCATTTTCCAGGACAATGCACGTACAGTGCAAGCTGTTACTGATTTGTTTGACTGATGGGGCTGCTAAGTGCCATACCACCTACTGCACTTCCCTGACTTAAGCCCTTGTAAGTTCAACTTGATTTCTAAACTGAAGGAAACACTTCACGGCATTCGCTTCAGAACTGCTACAAATTCGTCGGGCAATAGATGGCGCCGCTCTCACTGTCAACACAACTGGCACTGCTAAGAGTATCCTACGAGTTCCACATCGCGGTGGCAACGGGTTATTCAAAATGCTGGTGACTATTTTGAAGGTCAGTAAAATTTTGAAACACGTGTCTATTTTGTCGAGCTGTAAATAAATAGTTGTCAATATTAAAGTTCCAACCCTCGTATATGAAGCTGCTCTCATAATCTAAGCAACTTAAAGTAGGGATGTTATGTACAAATGCTCAGACTTCGTATGACTCAGAAAACGGATACAACATATGCTTAGACTTTGTATGAATCTTCTCTCCAGCGAAGGAATACAAAATAACAAGGAACCAAAGGACGCTGGACATTTTTCACTGCGTGTCGTTTCAAAATGCGACGTGGTCCTCGCAGTCATACTTTTCTCTTCGTCGCGCTATACCACGAAAGTAGCCAGACATTGGCTGGTATGGCAATATTTTCGCTTATCTTTTGATTACTGGTATAAGTACGTTACAGATTCTACTGTGCACTCTTTGATGGTAGTCATGTGCTGAGGTGTTGTACAGAGGATGAGAAAGGAAGATGAATAGTTTTTAATGTCCGGTGTACGCGAGGTCATTAGAGATGGAGCACAAGTTGGGCCTTGTTCTTTTTAAAGGAATCATCCCGATATTTGTCAAAGTGACTTAGGTAAACCACGTAAAACTTAAATCTGATGATCAGAAGAGGAGCTGAACAGTGATCCTTTAGAATGACAGCCCAGTACCATAACCACTGTGTCACAGAAGTGGGAGGGGGGGAGGAAGAGGGGCTGTGTACCTGGTAGTCATGATTTCACTACATTTCTATTTTTTATCTCCATATTTAACATATTTTTGTTCGATGTAATTGCCTTTTGGCTGTGGTACATTCCTTGTATTGTTAATATGTTCTGTGAGAATTGTTATTTCTTACTACTTGCACGCTTTTTATGTTTTCCCGTACGTAAATATGCTACATGAGATCGGCATCATATTTCAGGGGCGTAATAGTATTGTTACAATTTCTGCTGTTTCCTCCTGAATCTCTAACATATCAGCTAACATATTCCTATTTCCAACGATTTAACAGTGTTCCTTTTTGTTGTGGCAGTGTGTTTCTTCGTATTAAAAGCTAAGCTAACTGAAAAATGTAATGAGTGTATGCTATAGAATATGTCCATCATACCTGAAAGTTTGTAACATCATCACGGAATCATCCTGTGTAAGGGGCAGTCAAAGAAAAAAAGGGGCCCGCACGTTGCCGATGTTGTTTCGACTACGCTGCAGAAATTTCGCTGGGAAGATCTTAGATATCCTCCACATAGTCCCTATCTCTCTCCATGCCATTTCCATATTTTTACTGTATTGAAAAAAAGACATTCTTGGTCGTCTATTTGCTTCGGATGAAATGCGGCACGCCTGGAAAGAACCATGGTTCCGTAAACAACCGCAAAAGCTCATTGACCGTCTTGTCTCACTGTGGGATGAATGTGTTAACATAAATGGCGATTAATTTTTTCCCCATCAGTCTTGTTTTCGTTTGACTGCCCCCTTATACTCTCAGGCCATGATGATGCTTTTGCAAAGAGAAAACAGAACATGTCTAGTCTAAACACACACCATAATTTTCAGCTGCTCAAGTGATGATAGCTAAAACTCTTCGAATCAATCGATAAACTTGCAAATGAGAAACAAGTACACAAAAAGATATTTGAAAATTTTAGTTAATTCTTGGTAATACCCAAACAAAAACTGAAGCCAAATATTTTTTTTTCTGCTCACGTTTTTCTAGAAATCATTCATTAACCAGTACTTTTATAATATCAAATTTATTTACAGTTTCTTTCGCAATTAAGTATTTTGTCTCTTCAGTAGCAATCTTCAAAATTCGTTACACAAGTAAAGCATTGAAAACGTATGTACTAATTTTTGTCATCATAAAGAGCACAGGTAAGAGGAAACAAGTCAGCAATGCCGTTTTCACCCATTACTCGTGTAACGAGTAAGGATTTTTAAGGCTGTCAGTACTAATCCAGATCTGTCCCTTCGTAAGTGGTTAAAATTAAAAAAAAAAAAAAAAAAAAAAAAACAAGACCAGCTAAATTAACGTTCATAGCATCGCTACCAAAGGGAACACATGGTCAGTATTATCAAGGAACCTCGGGATAGTATGGTTTCTGTTTTACCATAATTCTCTTGACTTTATATATGACTGCCATTCCCAAATCAAAAATATTTGCAACTATCATCTTCTACTGATCGAAGTGCGCCACAGTTGTTAATAATCAGGGTTGGTATACCTGTTCTGCCTTCAAGATTTCCGTGATTTCGCTGAATCAAGAGAGAAAATTGTGTTAATTTCCTAAATAGGAGAGGGTGTCTTCATTCATCATCCATTTACAATTGTCTCCATTGATATTAAAGTCGAAGAGAAACTAAACCCTATCATTCCTTTAACATCTCGTTCTCATTCCGAGAGTGAACACAAATCTTAGTGGTAATGAGAGTAAACAGATGCTGAACCGCAAGAAGTTATGATAAAAATTATTGCGTTTCAAAATTTCGGTAATGATTCGTGTACTATATCAGCTATGTTTCTCTTCCATTAATTATTTGTCCTGTAAGTAAGTTATAATTGTAGCTATGATATATGGTTAGTATATCCAGTTTTGAACAAACATCGTGGCAAATCGTTCGTAACTGTCAGTCCCATCTTGTTCTTTTTCTTATCCCAGCTAATTCGTTGACAGTGCGTTATCTTTCTTCTGTTTCTCTCTTCTTTTATTCCTATTCTTAAAATGCCTTATTGTTTTGATAAGAAGTTCAAATGTTCAACTGCTGAGGTCATCGGTCCCTAGACTTACACACTACTTAAACTAACTTATGCTAAGTACAGAACACACACCCATGCCCGTGGGAGGACTCGAACCTCCAGCTGGAGTTGCCGCGCAATCCGTGACATGGCGTCCCAAACCAATCGGCCACTCCGCGCGGCTGCAACAGTCATTGCCGAATTGCAGAAGTGCTGAAAAAGGAAATTCTTCTGGTAATGTGCAAATATTTATTAGTACTGCAGTGTGACGTGCATTCACATCAGAATGTGGAAAAGCATTTCTCGCCAAGTCGATAATTGTCATTTTGAATACACATTCAATAAAAGTTTGCATCACCTCGGTTCCGAGAGTTCCGGAACCTATACAGAATATTGGAATAGAAATCAACATAAACATCATTTCCGCTATTTTTATTGCTCATGAAAACTACACATTGCATGTTGTACCACCATACAGGGAGACCTTCAGAGGTGAGAGGTGTTGGTCCAGAATGTTGTACACACCGGTACCTGCAATACCCTGTAGCACGTCTTCTTGCATTGATTCATGCCTGTATTCGTCGTGGCATACTAACCACAGGTTCATCAAGGCACTGTTGGTCCAGATTGTCCACTCCTCAACGGCGATTCGGCGTAGATCTCTCAATCTATCCCAGGCATGTTTGATAGGTTTCATGTCTGGAGAACATGCTGGTCACTCTGGTCGAGCGATGTCGTTATCCTGAAGGAAGTCATTCAGAATATGTGCACGAAGGGGGCACGAATTGTCGTCCATGAAGACAAATGCCTCGCCAATATGCTGCCGATATGGTTGCACTATCGGTCGAAGGATGGCATTCAATTATCGTACAGCCGTTATGGCACCTTCCATGACCACCAGCGGCGTACGTCGGCCCCACATAATGCCACCCCAAAACAGCAGGGAGCCTCAACCTTGCTGCACTCGCTGGACTGTGTGTCCAAGGCGTTCAGCCTGATCGAGTTGCCTCCAAACACGTCTCTGACGATTTTCTGGTTGAAGGCATATGCGACACTCATCTGAGAAGAGAACGTGATGCCAATCCTGAGCGGTCCATTCGGCATGTTGTTGGGCGCATCTGTACCGCGCTGCATGGTGTCGTGGTTGCAAAGATGGACTTCACCATGGACGTCGGGAGTGAAGTTGCGCATCATGCAGCCTATTGTGTACAGTTTGAATCGTAACAAGACGTCCTGTGGCTGCACGAGAAGCTTTATTCAACATGGTGGCGTTGCTGTTAGGGTTCCTCCGAGCCATAATCCGTAGGTAGCGATCATCCGCTGCAGTAGTAGCCCTTGGGCGGCCTGAGCGCGGCAAGGCATCGACAGTTCCCGTCTCTCTGTATCTCCTCCATGCCCTAACAACATCGCTTTGACTTACTCCGAGACGCCTGGACACTTCCCTTGTTCAGACCCTTTATCGAACCGCGGTATTGACCATCTAGGCATGATTGAACTACAGACAACGCGAGCCGTGTACCTCCTTCCTGGTGGAATGATTGGAACTGATCGGCTGTCGGACCCCCTCCGTGTAATAGGAGCTGCTCATGCATGTTTGTTTACATCTTTTGGTGGGTTTAGTGACATCTTCGCCACAGTGGAATAACAAAAATCGAAAATGGACGATAATGTAAAGTGTATCTTTAAAATCATGTGAACAGCCGTCCGATGATGAACTTGCCAGTTCAAAACCGGTAACGGCGCTATTTACCTAAATAAATAGCAGTATTAATGGTGGCTGGTTGCTGTTTTCTTCTCTGTAAGAATTAACCTACATTAATTGTACACAGCCACGGTCTCACCATGTCAGTTTTAGGAAAAATAGCAACATCAGGAACTCCCAATCCTGGGGAGTCTATTCCGCATATTTTCTTGCCCATCGGTGAGTCCATGACAATGGGGTGTACGACATGGAGCTCGCCGTTGTCGTAGAGAACGGAGGTTCGCATCATGCCATGCCATCGTCTAACAGTCCGATGCGATGCATGACGTCCTGTAACCTCTTCGGCCGCCGAATTCATTTCTGGAGCACTCAGGTCATGGTTTCTTTGACTCAAAAGTCGTAGATATCGATCATCCTGTGCGCCTGTCGAACGTGGTTGACCTGTGTGGTGTAAATCCCCAACACTTCCTGTCAATTGGAACATATTTCATGTCCGCACCATATCACTTTGACTCCAGTGCACACGACGAGCAACGTCTTTGGTTGATGAGCCTTCCGCGCGTTACGTGATGATGTTGACCTGATAATTTGTGGCTATTTTCCTTCTTGGCATGATGGATGTTCACTCTGCTGTTGTCTAATGGGTCACAACTGCTGCTTTAATCTCAACTGAGGCGCTGCAATCCATTAGACTGTGTCGATTTACCGGCAGGTATCTCTCATGATAAATGTGTATATGTTTACAAACAATGTCGGGGGTGACCTAGCACTGCCGGCCGCGGTGGCCGAGCGGTTCCATGCGCTTCAGTCCGGAATAGTTACCATAGTACCACACCTGCAGGACGTATACGGGCCATGTAACAGCTTTGTCATCCTCCTCGATAGCTGCAAGCCAGTGGGGCGTATTACTAACCTAAGGGGTCCGGGTTCGATTCCCAGTCGGGTCGAAGATTTACTCCGCTCGGGGACTGGGTGTTGGGTTGTCCTTACCTTCGTACCGTTATAACCCAAACGAAAATCGCCTGCGTGGCGTCAAATGACGAGTCTAAGCCTATGTAACTTCGTACCAGTGTATGGCTAGGTCTTAATGAATGTTCAGAATTGCAGAAGCACACTGTCGATCTTCCACTGTTGAGATGGCTGCATGAGCCCGTTCCGAAAACCAATTAAAAACCAGTTTTGTTGATGCGTGTATAGCGTAACTTTTTGGAGTAGAGAGAGGCTCCACTCCGTAACACAGCGCACATGGCCGTCGTGTTATGCATGGAGATTGGCGAAAAGAACATCGCATCCTATAACAATCCTCGGATCCCGAGCCCAATTGCCAGCGGCCAGGCATGATGAGCGAATTTGGAATTTTCAGTGGCGTCCCGGTTTTTCAAGCAACGTTAGACAGGAAAAAGAATACCGACAGTGAACTGTTACTTTGATTGTAAATTACGTGTACAGTGCACATATCTGAATAACAGTTCTAGTCAAACCGAGGATGGTGATATGGTCAATGCAGAGTACAGTGTTAATCAGTACAGTTTTATGGCTCTCATTAAGAGATCGGAATTAATAAAGAGAATTCAAGCTATAGATACAGCGGAAAGCGAAAATTTAAATTTGGATGTAGGCATTGAATCGCGAGAAAAAGGAATAGACCTTAATCGTGTTGACACTGTATGAAAGTATGATATGAAATTGCAATTGTTACGAAAACTGAAGGTCGATAGTCAAAAGATAATTCCAAATAATCAAAAAATAAGCGCATATTTGACCAAAGGATTAGAAGATTTCACAATTTTAAACAAAGACCTAAATGAACGTAAGAAAATAATAGAGAATTCTCATCAAAAACTGAACAAAATGGTAGATGATCTTTATCAACAGGTGATAACAGATACGAAAACAAACGTTCTGATGACATTCAAGACATAAAACAATACTATGAAGAGAGAGAACACAAGGTGATGGAAGTTCATTATCAGTTAATATTACAGCGACAAGAGATTCATCAGACTATGGAAGCTAGTGCAGTAATTCACGGTGCATTGTTGACATGAAAAGGTCATGGAACTAAAGTAATGCAGGCATCATGTTGATTACTGATGCACGCGGGCAATCTTGTGAGTTTGAACTTAATGTTAATGAACTGGAGAAATCTGTCAAAGACAAACATAACTACATTACTGACAGTGATCAAAATTTGAAACAAGAGGATCTCGATTTATTGATGCAAAGAAGCTACAATGACGACTGTTATTTCAATGTAAAGAACGACGATTTTGCTTTGAAAGTGCAGTTTAAAGCTTAACGTTCGTAAATCCAAATGAGGGAAATATAACAGGTCTTTGTGCACAACAAGTGTGTGTCGGTGACTACATGACGGGAAAGTCAAGCGTAGAAAATGTTATGACAAGTACAAAAATCAAAACAACATTCTTAAGTGAATATTTGGCCAAGGATCAGCAGAACGAAGTACGTAATTTATTAAGCCATGACCAACATGCTAAGAATCGCAATCTTAACTACAAAAAATATTTTGAGAAGAAATTCGAGAGAAAAATAGCTCGATAAACAGTGTGAGGAGAAGAAGAAGAAGAGGGAGATTATTCTCTTACTTTCTAGAAAGAAGAGAAAAAGTGACTGGCAAGCTAGGAAGAAGAAATTTCATGGTTACTTTCGAGTGATAACAACTAGTGACGACTTTCAAAACTTTGACTTCTTTAGGAATTTATTAGTGTTTTCATAAATGAGTGTGAAACATAGCTGCACTATTTTACTCAATTATTTGCATGTGATTTACTGTTGACATGTGGCGGCAAGTGCTTTGTTTTGGCGTGATGCCACCGTGTGTTCACACTCTATGTTCACGCGGTGCTGGTGTGCAGCGTTCTGTCATCCTGATTTCACGAGTGCAGACATCTGATTCATAGCAGCAGTACTCTATCACCAATCGCTAGACCAACAGTTAGTGTGCCTTCCACCAAGCAGCATTTCAGTCGACAACCTGCAAACCAGGCGGTGCTTCGACTACGCTGCACAAATAAGCTGCGCGATCGTTTTTGAAAGCCGACTTCTTGCCTTCTTCAGACATTCGTGATGAGTGACTGCCGGGTAGCACCCAACAGTCATCAAGAATGTCTGAATAAGTTGCCTTACTGACATATAGCTATTTCTGGATGATCCCACCCAACTGAATACTCTAGAGATATTCAAAATCTGCACTTTAACTTTATCATATGAACAAACCGAGCTCTGCCACTATCTTTACCTACGAATCAGGCCACAATAAACTTCACTTCTTTGGCCCCAGGTATTTGTAAGACATGACTTTTTCCATTTGTGATTCATTAATGGTGTAGTGGAGGGCTACCACTTTTTTTACGATTGGTGAAGTACGTAACTTAATTTTTCTTGCATTAAAAGCAGTATGATTTTTGTTAATTCAGGTTCAACTGAATCTCTTGTTTAGTTTTAAAATTTTAATTTGTCTGAGTGGCACGACTGCAATCCAGATTAGGCAGGATTTCCGTAGCTTGTTTGCGGAATAGCTTGGGTATAAGGTTAATTCAAAGCCAGGCTAATTTATAGTCGTAACAGGTAGTCCATTAAAGGTGTAAAGGCGAATTTCTGAGTAAGCATTCAGACTTCATTCCGATTCTTACCGTTATTATACACAGAAGGCTGCCTCAAGCTCAATATTAACACAACTCTATCTGCTTTCCTCCAAACACATTCTGTTATCTGAAAGAAAATACCAGAAAATACTAATTAGCGTTATTCATCAGTCGATCGTCTTCACTTGTCGCGAACTAATTATCGCAATTCTGTTAGCCTGTGGGAGGAATGCCGTGATGCAAATATCTTTCTAATTTAATACCACTTTTATTTCGAGATTCCAGGTTCAAGTTTATAAATATTATGAGCAGTCATCCTTAAAGATGTATAACATTTATTAAGATTCTCTGTGATATTAGAAAAATAATTGAAAGTCTTCCAAAACCAGCCAGTCATTTCTGGTATGGAATTAGTATTGCTCACACTTTTTTTGTTTTTTGTTTTTACTGGAATTACATGTTTTACACAAAACATGATCTCCTAACATTATTCTGCGACAAGACAACGTTAAACTTTCCTCAAAATGGTCTGAAAATTGTTCAGTTTTTAAGAAATTTGGCTGAATCCCATTCATGGTCAATGTGCATGCAACTGATCCAAATATCGTATTAATTAAATCAGTAAAAAAGTATTTACGGAACGTATCGTTCAATTCTGCGTCAAGACATCTTGATTTGGGTTCTACACTGTTTTCCCAAATCATTTCAGGTGAATGCTAGGACAGATCCTTTGAATAGGCCTAAATTTATTTCCTTCGTGATCCATTCTCAAACGATCGACTACTTCGTTAATGACCACACCCACAATAGGTTTGTAAACTTTAACTTTTCCCTCTTCTTCCGTTCCGTCTTGATATTAAACTCACAGGAGGTGCTTTTCTGCTCAGATAACACTGAATTACGTTGGATGAAAAAGGATACAAAATTTCACGGTCTCCTCTAGATTTTCCCATGCGTTATGGTTTTGAACCGTACATATCCATATTACTTTTGTATGGTTCTTTTTTGTGCAGTCTGTCCATATTTTATTAGGCTGTGGTCTCAGTTGTTTCTTATCTCTTAGAATTTATCAATAAACTTGATCCATTTACCATATATTCGCCTGACTACATGTGCCGCTCACCCCTCCACTCACATATATATGTCCGTCAATGCTAATATGATTATTCAATGCAGAGCACTCGTCACCCGATCTCGTGCAGGACTTCGCGTGATGCGACGAGCCAGAAGAGGAAAAAGCCTCCCACGGAGCTCACGGTTCTTCCATGAGTTTGTGCGTGGCTCACACTGGGCTCCGAGGTACTGCAGCCCAGGCTGTATTCCCTTCCCCGTGCTCCTCCCTCCATGTCCTCTCTCCACCCCATCTGGCCCCTCCTTCGCCTCTCTGTGGTCTTACTTATGTCGACATGGCTATCCACCTGATTTCCTGTATTCCCTGCGGTTTTGTTCCCCTTGCCTTTTCTTTTTGATCCACCCTTTCTTGAGTTTTTGGTCTCCCTTTGGAGTTTGACCTACAGTACCTCCATTTCTAAATTTTCTGTTTGTAGTGTGAGCCATTTGGGGAAGAACTCCCTCCCTAGCATCGATAAGATGGATAAACCTCCTCCCTTCCTTTCCCTCTTCTGTCCCTGCTGTAGCCTCCCTCTCACCCCCTACGTCAGCAGCATGTGCAGTCGGTCTATGTGGTGGGGCTGTCATGTACCCATCTGGCTTAGCCCCCTGCAACACAGGGATCACATTTCTGATATCTAAGCTGTTGCTTCCCCATGTATGTCTACGAGTGGTTGCTTGTCATTCTGTAGCACTGGAACTTTTCGCAAAGACTGCCGTGCCAGAGGGCCCTTGCTGTGGATGGGTGGCGCCCATGTGGAGATCCCCTGAGCAGAGCGGGTGGTATCAGCGCGGTTCCTTTGCGTAAGAAACTTATCAAGGTCCAAAAACTGGCTCTTCTTCTACGGCTGTCTAGTAATGGATCATTTAATGCTGCTTTTTATGAACCCTCAGACTTCCCTTCCCTGGCTACGCCCTGGGAGGATCGCCAGGCTCGCTAGCTTGGAATGAGACACTTTCCCCACTACCTGGTCTGCACTAGAATGAATGGGGACGCGTTCACTGCAACAAAGCCGTTATTTTTTGTGGAAAATATCAAAGACAAGTATGATGTAGTGGAGTCTCTCAGTAAGATGCGGTCAGGTACATTGTTTGGTCCCCCTTTGGAGTTTGACTTACCTCCACTTCTAAATGTTCTGTCTGTAGTGTGAGCCGTTTGGGGAAGAACTCCCTCCCTAGCATCTAGAATCTGTGGAGTGCTTGTGCTCATCTTGTAGACGTCCTGGTGTCAATTACTCCTTACCTGTCTATTAATATGGTTCAGAGAGTCGTTTTTCACAGGGCTCTCATCCTTCAAACTGATGAAAAACTCTGGGCCAATGTGGAACAACGGGTAACTCAATTTGTTCGGCATGTGGAGCCGATACTGGCTCCTTTATTCTGACTTTTGAGTGAGATAGCCCAGCCCCCCCCCCCCTCCCCAGAGAAAGTCGAGGTTATATGTTATTGGTGTGACATGAAGCCATATGTCCGGCCACCCATGAGTTGCTTTCGGTGCTTGCGTTTTGGGCACATGTATTTCCGACATATGGAGGACTCTTCATGTGGTGAATGTAAGACGTCCACTCCACAAGGAAAGGCCCTGTGTTCCACCACATGGGTGAGTTAATTGTCATGACCATCGCTCTCCACACTCAACAGTCTGCCCGGCTTGTAACAAAGAAGACAAGATGCAACAGTGTAAGTCCCTTGATCGTTTACCTTACATTGAGACTCATCAGAAATATGACTAATTGACTTCACCCTGTGTCGATGATTCCTGCTTTTGTCTTTGTTACGTCCTTTCCCCCTCCCCCTGTCTCCCTCTCCTCACCCCCTCGCCTGTAGTTCCCATGCCCTTCCCGCGTTGCCCCTCCCCAGCTGAAGAAGCGTCCCCATTTTTAAGTCCCCGCCAGTGATGGGGCTCCCTCCCTGGTCCCCTTCAACCAGCGTCTCTTAGGCCATAGGCCTGCTACCACAACGTGGCCATGGGAAACACAGTCTGTGTGCCCCAAGGTCACCTGCTCTGCTCTCCAGATCTTGCAGAAGCCTGCTATGCCTTTGTGCCCTGCCCTCCTCAACCAATGAAAAGAGAAGGAGAAGAAACAAGTCCCATGACAAGCCTCTGCCACCCCCCCCCCAAGTGCTCCCAGAGGTGCCATCGCAATGTGAGTCAGACTCCTTATTTGAGGATGCCACCCCATCCTCATTGATGGCAGATGGTTATCCAGCAGTGTGATTTACTTCAGCCTCCCATTTGTAAACCCACTCTGTGGTTATTCGATGGAACTATAAGGGATACTACTGTCACCCCCCACAGTTGCAATCGTTTATTGCCGTTTACTCGGCAGTTTGTGTTGCTCTCCAGGAATCTCGTGCTATTGCTACTCATTCATTCGCCCTCCGTTGGTTCCATGCTTTCTTTTGGAAATGGGTGGGCCCTTTGAGGGCTTCCGGTGGCGTTTGCACATTGATCCATATGGATATAGTTAGTACATGGATCTCACTTCATACCACACTGGAAGCAGGAGCCATTTGTGTCAAGTTGGACTCCTCGGTCATGGTTTGCTATCTGTGTCTCCCTCCTGACAGGCGATCTACATCTGCTGCCCTACCTGCCTTCCTTCAGAAACTCCCCCTTCCCTTCCTCCTCCTTGGTGATTTTAATGCCCATCACCCAATGTTGGGCAGTGCTTTTATGTCTATTTAGGGGCTGTCCATTGACTAATCTCTTCCAGACTATGATCTGATCCTTCTTAATTATGGTTTACCTACTCATTTTAGTGTCGTATATGGCAATTTCTGTTCCATTCACTTCCCGTTCTCTTCCCCTCCCGTTCTTGCTTCCTTACACTGGTCACCATCCGATGAACTATGCGATAGTGAACACTTCCTGTTGAGTCTCTCATTCCCTTCCCACCTACCGATCACTATGTTACGCCACCTAGCTTCCCATCGTGCTGATTGGCCTCTGTATAACTCCTAGGTCGTGTTCACACCTTCTTTGTCAGGTTGTATTGAAGGGGTCGTCCGTGATTTGTCCGATAATATAATCTGCACCCCTGGCATTGCCGTTGTCAGCTTGACAAACCCCGTTCGCTGTCGGCCAGTTCCATGATCGTCATCGCGCCTTGCAACATCTTAATCGGCATCTGTCCTCCTCCGGTCTTGTCACCATTAAACTTCTTCGCCCCAAAGCCCATTACTTAATCAAACAGACCAAGTGGGTGTAATGTGAACGCTTTGTGTCCTCTCAACGTTCTTCTATTCCCTCTTCAAGGGTGTGGGCTACATTGTGCATCCACCAAGGCTTGTCGGCAGCAGTTTCGCATTCCGGGTCTTGTTCTTTCAGGGGGCCTTTGTACAGATCCATCAATTCGCGCGGAACATCGCTCAACCAATTTTGCGACGGTATCGGCGTCAGCCTCCTATCGAATCGCCTTCCTCCTCCAGAAACAGCGGGCAGAAGCTTCCCGCTTATGTGTTGCCCCTTGTCAGTCGCAATCCATCAGTGAACCTTTTACTGAGTGGAAGGTTATTCTGGCCCTCTCTTCTTGTGACGCTTTAGCTCCTGGCACTGATTCCATCCATAACCAGTCGCTTCAACACCTTAATCCTCACAACGACAACATCTCCTCCAGATGTTTAACCGTATTTGGCTCCAAGGCGTGTCTGTTGACAGGGGTAGTATGAGGATGGATCCAGCAGCGGAAACATTTATCGACAGTGTATATGTACCCTAAGAAATGAACATAAACAGAACAGAATCTGTGGCACTAAAGTAGTATTAATAACTGGTTAACTGGTTAAGGGTTCATTCATATATTGTAGTTAAGGTGTGGTAGGAAATAACTGTAGCAGTATTTCTGTAGGATTAACTTTTTTATCTTTTAAATATCTATAAGTACCAGGAACAAATAATAAATACATGGTCTCACTATTATCCACAAAAACGTGACTGTGTGGCCTGTGTTTGCTTTCTAGGTAACAGGCTGTCATGTGAAAAATAAATAATAGATAAAAATCACCACCTCTTCTGGTCTCGGCTTTTGACGAAATATAGGTTCCCATTCCTTCACAGACAGTCATGAACCTCATGGAAATTGCCGCAAGCAGAGTTCAAGGTGTGATTAACGCGAAGGGTGGGCACGACCAGATAGTGCATATCCTTAAGACACTGCTGTTAGGTATTGATGATCATTCGAAACTAGGCAGGACTGATTGTTGCAGATTTCTCGACTTGCGCCATAGGGTGGTGGGTTTCAAGGTACCGCTTATTATGCCATGCTCCCACTACACACAGGAGGTGGCAACATGAATATCGGGAGCTTTGTGGTATGAGCTGGGTGGTCTTTTAGGTTAGAGCGTCTCGGGAAAGCACAGAAATGACTTCAGCCTCAAAGGATACTCGACGAAAAATATATGCTGGTAGAAATAGCAACAATCCGTATTGTAGTTGTAAGTTGTCGTCGCTATGTTGCGAAAGAACCAGAGATCCAAGCGCTAACAGAAAGCAAGCTCAAATCGTTATAGTTAAAGAAAGCTGGCTAAAGCAGGACGTTACTTCAGCCGGAACTTTTACAAAGCACCTAACAGTGTTCATAAAAGATAAATTCCGTTGGTGGAGGGGTGTTTCGTGCTATTAAAAGTGGTTTATCATGTAGCGAAATTGGAAGTAGATAGTTCCTATGAGTTAGTATGGGTAATGTTATATTTTACAACCGTAATAAATTAATAACTGGTTCCTTTTATCGACATCTCCATTTAGATGATTCACTTACTGAACAGTTCAAAGAAAACTTGAGTATCATCTCAAATAGGTACCCCACTCATACAGTTATAATCAGTGGTGACTTTAACCTGCCCTCCATATGTTGCCGAAAATATATGTTAAACGCGGCTGGAAGGTTAAAACATCGTCATAAATTGTAATGTTTACCTTCACCGAAAATTGCTTTGAGTAGGTAGTTCAGGAGCCAGCTCTAACTTCAAATGATTGCGAAAAATTATTTCACCTCTTAGCAACAAATAATCCTGAGCAAATAGGGAACATCATGACGGATACAAGGATTAGTGACCAGACGGACGTCGTAGCGAGGTTGACCACCGCAACATCCAAATCCACCAAAAACAAACACAAAATACACTACTGGCCATTAAAATTGCTACACCAAGAAGAAATGCAGATGATAAACAGGTATTCATTGGACAAATATATTATACTAGAACTGACATGTGATTACATTTTCACCCAATTTGGGTGCATAGATCCTGAGAAATCAGTACCCAGAACAACCACCTCTGGCCGTAATAACGGCCTTCATACGCCTGGGCATTGAGTCAGAGCTTGGATGGCGTGTATAGCTACAGCTGCCCATGCAGCATCAACACGATACCACAGTTCATCAAGAGTATTCAGATGGTTCAAATTGCTCTGAGCACTATGGGACTTAACAGCTATGGTCATCAGTACCCTAGAACTTAGAACTACTTAAACCTAACTAACCTAAGGACAGCACACAACCCCGCCGGGAATCGAACCCGGGAACCCGGGCGTGGGAAGCGAGAACGCTAGCGCATGACCACGAGCTACGGACATCAGGAGTATTGACTGGCGTATTGTGACAAGCCAGTTGCTCGGCCACCATTGACCAGACGTTTTCAATTGGTGAGAGATCTGGAGAATGTGATGGCCAGGGCAGCAGTCGAACATTTTCTGTATCCAGAAAGGCCGGACAGGACCTGCAACATGCGGTCGTGCATTATCCTGCTGAAATGTAGAGTTTCGCCGGGATCGAATGAAGGGTAGAGCCACGGGTCGTAACACATCTGAAATTTAACGTCCACTGTTCAAAGTGCCGTCAGTGCGAACAAGAGGTGACCGAAATGTGTAACCAATGGCACCCCATACCATCACGCCGGGTGATACGCCAGTATGGCGATGACGAATACACACTTCCAATGTGCGCTTACCGCGATGTCGCCAAACACGGATGCGACCATCACGATGCTGTAAACAGAACCTGGATCATCAGAAAAAATGACGTTTTGCCATTCGTGCACCCTGGTTCGTCGTTGAGTACACCATCGCAGGAGCTCCTGTCTGTGATGTAGCGTCAGGGTAACCGCAGCTATTGTCTCCGAGCTGATAGTCCATGCTGCTGCAAACGTTGTCGAACTGTTCGTGCAGATGGTTGTTGTCTAGCAAACGTCCCCATCTGTTGACTCAGGGATCGAGACGTGGCTGCACGATCCGTTACAGCCATGCGGATAAGATGCCTGTCGTCTCGACTGCTAGTGATACGAGGCCGTTGGGATCCAGCACGGCGTTCCGTATTACCCTCCTGAACCCACCGATTCCATATTCTGCTAACAGTCATTGGATCTCGACCAACGCTAGCAGAAATGTCGCGATACGATAAACCGCAATCGCGATAGGCTACAATCCGACCTTTATCAAAGTCGGAAACGTGATGGTAGGCTTTTCTCCTCCTTACACGAGGCATCACAACAACGTTTCCCAGACAAAGCCGGTCAACTGCTGTTTGTGTATGAGAAGTCGGTTGGCAACTTTCCTCATGTCAGCACGTTGTATGTGTCGTCACCGGCACCAACATTGTGTGAATGCTCTGAAAAGCTGATCATTTGCATATCACAGCATTTTCTTTCTGTCGGTTAAATTTCGCGTCTGTAGCACGTCATCTTCGTGGTGTAGCAATTTTAATGGCCAGTAGTGTATATCTTAAAAAAGAAGATAAAAGTTTGGTTGACAACTTCCGAACAGACAGTTTCCACTCATTCCCAACGAAATATGTAAGTGTAGACGAGATGTGGCTTAAATTCAAAGGAACAGTATCTGCGGCAGTTGATAGATTTTTAGCGAATAAATTAATAAAAATGGTACTGTTTCCCAGTGGTACTCAAAACAAGTCAGCACATTATTAAGAAGCGACGAAAAAAGGATGCCAAATTCAAGAGAACACAAACTCCTCCAGATTCACTAGATTTTAGTGAAACTTAAACGTAGCAAGCACTTCAGTGCGAGGTGCTTTTAATAGTATGGTTCAAATGGCTCTGAGCACTGTGGGACTTAACATCTGAGGTCATCAGTTCCCTAGAATTTAGAATTACTTAAACCTAACTAACCTAAGGACATCACACACATCCATGCCCGATGCAGGATTCGAACCATGAATTTACAGGTAATCACGCTATTACAGCATGCGTTCTCAGAAATGATAAGTTCACAAAGGTACATGTATCACATTGGAACAACCGAAATAAAATGTTCAAACGTACCTACGTTCAGTATTTTAATTTAAAAAACCTACCTGTTACCAACTGTTCGTCTAAAATTGTGAGCCATATGTTTGTGACTATTACAGCCCATCTATCACAAAGCGAAAAAAGTGGTCCAACTAAAACATTCATATTTCTTTACGTACTACACGAATATGTGATACAAATGGGGGTTCCCATTTTTAAAAACGGAGTTGATACCCGTTTGACCTATGGCAGCGCCATGTAGCGGGCAAACCATAGCGCCATCTGGTTTCCCCCTTCAAGCTAGGCAAGTTTCGTTCTTTGATGTTTTTTCGTTTGACGCTTATTTCGTGAGATATTTGGCCCGGTCTCGATCAATGGACCACCCTGTATAAAGGATTTAGAAGACAATCTGACCAGCCCTCTCAAATAATTTCCAGTCGACGTAGTCATTCACTGTCTAGTAAACTCATGAGAAGATCAAAACCAATTGCAAAATGACAGACACGATATCTGTATAGTGTGTAAAGCGGGAATTGTATATGAATAAGTAAAGTGTGAGGTCCTCCTCACGAGACAAAAATAAATTCGTTAAATTTCGGTTACACGATATATCACAAAAATTTGAAAGCTGTCAAAAAGAATGGCTCAAATGGCTCTAAGCACTATGCGACTTAACTTCTGAGGTCATCAGCCGCCTAGAACTTAGAACTAATTAAACCTGACATCACACACATCCATGCCCGAGGCAGGATTCGAACCTGCGACCTTAGCGGTCGCTCGGTTCCAGACTGTAGCGCCTAGAACCGCACGGCCACTCCGGCCGGCTGAAAGCTGTCGATTTAACTAAATATCTAGGAATTACAATTACAAATTATCATGAAATAGGGGAAAGTATGTCACGGATATGATAAACTAGTTGGTGTATCAACCATTAAAAAAACACACTGCTGTGGCAAGACCTGTTCACGAAATTTCAATCATCAACATTCTCCTCCGAATGCGATAATATTTTACTGTCGCCAGTCTACATAGGGAGAAATTATCATCATAATAAAATAAGAGAATTCATAGGTCGTTCAGAAAGACTTACGGTATATCTTCATTTTTTCCACGCGCTGTTACAGAGTGTAACGGTACAGAAATAATCTGAAGGTGTTTCGAAGAACCCTCTGCCATGTACTTAAGTGTTATATATGTTGTGTCTGTTCTTTCGATAAGTCCGAAAGAACAGACACGATTTTGATCCTGCAGCTACTACGGATCAAGACACGACGGAATGAAAGATATTATCTGCCAGTGGGCACTGATTTATATTAATGGTTTAAGCTGAAATTTGTGCCGGAACAGGATTCGAACCCGGATCTCCTTCTTACTCGACAGATGCGCTGACCACTACGCCATCAGGACTCAGTGGTCACCACAGCCGCACGGACTACACTTGCACGCCTCCCTTTAACCTCAAATTCTCAACTTATACCACACACTATTAATGTAATGCCCATGCTTATTAGCCTCATTACTCGTGGCATATCGTCGATACCCGTAAGAGTTGGAGCTTTGTTTGCATCTGCAGTGAAGGGATCACTGCCCGTCATTACGTTCGAATCCTGCTCTAGCACAAATTTTCAACTTGCCCCATTGTTATTCATCACAGCCCACTCGTCTTTAAGTCCTTCGCGACTTAAGTTGGCTCTGAGCACTATGGGACTCAACTGCTGAGGTTATTAGTCCCCTAGAACTTAGAACTAGTTAAACCTAAGGACATCACAAACATCCATGCCCGAGGCAGGATTCGAACCTGCGACCGTAGCGGTCTTGCGGTTCCAGACTGCAGCGCCTTTAACCGCACGGCCACTTCGGCCGGCGCGACTTAAGTGTGAATGTAGAGTACTCACGCAGATGTAGATATAGGAACTGTTATGAAATTCTGGATACAACTGCAAATCTCCTACACGTTAAGTATATGCGGCGCTCTTACCTTCTGAACAAATTAAAAATAAGGACTGTATCAGAAAACTGATTCAATTTATTTGCAGCCAGCAAATGATAAGTATATGTTAGGGGAAGCAAATTTAATTACCATATACATCGCTGTCTATATTTAGTGTATGTCGGTGGATACCTCTCTTCCTGCTGTCAGCTCTTCCTTTCCTGGTCATGACGGGAATGGTGCGAGGGAAGAACGATTGTAGATAAACCCTCCGCATGAGTTCGAATCTCTCTAATGTACGGGTCTTTTCGCGAGAAGGAGGCAGTATGTTAGTTGATTCTTTTAGGAACGTAAGCCTCGGAATTTAAACAGGAAACCTCAGCGTGATACTCAACGCCTTTGTTACATCATCTGCCACCGGAGATGGATGATCATTTCAATGACGCTTTTACGCTTCCTAAACGAACCCGAAGCGAAACGCATCGTATTCTTCGCATCTTCTACGTGTGTCCTATCAATCCTACCTGGTAAGTGTCCAATTCTGAGGACCAGCACTCAAGTACCTGTCGGAAAACTGTTTTGTACATTAGCTCCTTAATGAGTGGACTACAACGTCTCGAGGATTTTTTCGATAAAACTCAGATATCTAGCTTCCGTACGTTTATCTTTTTTGTGATCGTTTCACGTTTGTTCGTTCCATACACATATTGGTAGATATTTAATGTATGCGACTGTTTCCAGTGTTTGTAATGTGGCACTTTTGTACCCACTTTACCCTAATACTGGCGATAAGAAATTCTTCCATCAGCAGAATTCGAATTACTAACCTCGGGATCCGACATCACCGCACTGTCATGCGTGAGTCACACTGGCTACCTAGAAAGGTAATCATACGGTGAAATACGCGAAAATGTTAATACAAATCCAACCTTAGTTTCTCTAGCTAAAAGTGCGGGAAGAATAGCCTCCACTCACATTCAGACGGAACTATGATTTAGCGTCTGTGGAAACGGTGACTGGGGTGGGGTGGGGGGGGGGTGGGTGGGGGGAGGGGCTGTTTAGATTAGAGAACGACTTCTACACTTCCATTCGTAATCCGTGTGGTGTACGGAATTAGCTCATGGATTGAAGTTTGCCGGCCGCTGGTCTCCGAGCGGCTCTAGGCGCTTCAGTCTGAAACCGCGCCCGCTACGGTCGCAGGTTCGAATCCTGCCTCGGGCATGGTTGTGTGTGATGTCCTTAGGTTCGTTAGGTTTACGTTGTTCTAAGTTCTACGGGACTGATGACCTGAGATGTTAAGTACCATAGTGCTCAGAGCCGTTTGAACCATTTCTGATTGAAGTTTATTCCCTCCCATCTTCCATTCAAACACGTTTGCTACGCGAAGATAAACAACCCTTGATAAGATTCTGTATGTGCTCCATTCTCTGTAATTATATCACTGTGTTTTTGGCTTTATGTGTATCCAGGAAGGAGAAATTAGTATTCAGAATCCTCCGTTGCGTAGATATTCATAATTTGAAAAATGCTCTTTCTTATAATGCGCAATAATCTTCCTGCAGAGTCTTCCATTCGAACGTATCGATAGACATCCGCGTTTGCGGGAAACAATTATTTTTCTTTTGCTCATCAGTGGCTGCGTTCCTTCTTCTGTTTTTGTATCTTCCAATCCTCCTTAACATTCTTTGTAACACCTGTTGCCATAGATGCTTTTATAGCCTTATGATCATTTATGCCTTCCTCTATGTGAACTGATTCGATAAGTTCAGTTCTGTCTGTTGCCAGCAGGTCTAAGATGTTACCGTCAGGAGTTGGTTCTCTATCTGCTGAAAGTAATTCAGAACAATGTCACAGAATCCCTGTCTCTGGCACCAGTTTTGACAGCATGACACTCCAAATCTATACCTTGCAAACGGGAGTCACCAGCTACTACAACGGCATGATCAGGAAAGCTATCAACGATATTCTGCAAGTTCTGTCTGAAGCGCTTTACCACTAGATCTCCTGACCTAGGCGGTCTATAAAATCATCAGATTACCACTTTTGACCGGCCTTTGATACTCAACTTCATCCAGATTAATTCACAATCGGAATAAGTGATAAACTCCCTAGATTTAATCGATTCTTCACTACAATAAACACGCCGCTACCATTGACGACTAACCTATCCTTACGATAAATATTACAGTCTGAACTTTGGATTTCGTTGTCATTAACATTCGGTTTTAACCAACTTTCTGTCCCTAATAGTATCTGTGCATTATAACCTTCAGGAAGCGATAGTAAGTCTGGTATTTTTCCTTGGGTGCTCCTGCGGTTTACTAAAATAATATTAACCTTTCCTATCTCTGATCTGCGAGGACGAACGTTCTCCGAAGACATTGTGGCTAATTTATCAGGCAAATCGTCTTTGATCCCACGATTGTGTGACTGAAGATCTCTACTATAGACTAATAGAGTTTATAGAGGTTGCCAAGTATGGAAGTTTGAAAGCGGATAATTTTGCAGAAAACGCAGTTTTGCTGCTGCAGCAGAAAGAAAACCATGTTATGTATTTGGATATCTCAAGTAGAGAAATAAGTCATATTCACCAGGAGCGGAGTTCTTATATCGTAGGACGTCGATCATCTGAAGAACCATGTGCTGTCTTGTATCTTATAGTCCGTGTATCGAAATCGAATTTCTTGAAACTGTAATTCAGTTGTTTCAGTACGTTCGCTGAGTTATAAGCGGCAGATGATGATTTTCACGAAGTTTTGAAGAGACACTGCAGTTTCCACATTGAACTCTGAACCTGTTTTGCTGTTTTGTCGTATTAATATAGAGTAAAGCCCCCCCCCCCTCCCCCCAGTACCTCATGTGATACACCTTTTTTAAGTTTGTTACTCGTCATAAGTGAATAATTACTGTACCTTTTAACTTTGCTCGCTCCGGTTTACACAGTCGAACAGAACAAGCACCGAATTCAATGCAAACCTGGGTTACATAAAGAAACACAAGTGTTATATGATATGTGTTGGTATTGTATTTCTTGAATGAAATGGTGTTTCTGTTGACACTTTAATGACAAATCATTCACTGTAAAACATTTCGCCAACTGAAAACTATTCACTGTAATGCATTTTAATATACATTCAAGATTACATTTATATTATGCTAACACTAACCAAAACGGCCTTGCTGTTCTGGTAACTGCGAACGGCTGAAAGCAAGGGGAAACTACAGCCGTAATATTTCCCGAGGGCATGCAGCTTTAAACGTGGTCGATAAATAGTTTAGACAAAAAGAGAATAGAATCTTTCGAAATGTGGTGCTACAGAAGGCTGCTGAAGATTAGATGGGTACATCACATAACTAATGAGGAGGTATTGAATAGAATTGGGGAGAAGAGAAATTTGTGGCACAACTTGACTAGAAGAAGGGATCAGTTGGTAGGACATATTCTGAGGCATAAAGGGATCACCAATCTAGTATTGGAGGGCAGGACGGAGGGTAAAAATCGTAGAGGGAGACCAAGAGATGAATAGACTAAACATATTCTGAAGGATGTAAGTTGTAGTAGGTACTGGGAGATGAAGAAGCATGCACAGGATAGAGTGGCATGGAGAGCTGCATCAAACCAGTCTCTGGACTGAAGACCACAACAACAACAACAACAACAACAACAACAATAGATTCAGTATAACCGTTTCCAACCGAGCACCGAATGGTTACATATTATACCTACATAAACAGCCAATAAAATATTACATTTAGAAATCGAGCACAAATGAAATGCCAAACTCTCTTGTCCCAATAAACAATTCGAAAGTGAAAGAGGCCTTATCGCCACTTAAGCCATTAGCAATCGACCTCCAGAAGCTAGGTGTCACAAATTATCGTCAGCAAGTTATGTCATTATATCGCAACGTTTTGCTTCACTAAGCTAAATGCTCCAGGAGTCCATCCACAAAGTCGTATTTCGGTAGGAGGAATCTGTCATACAACCTATTCCAGTGACTACCAGGAGAGACGAGCGTATGGAACAGGAATGGTGCAAAAGAAGAGTGCTACGCAAAGCTCCCTCCACCACACTACTAATGACACCTCCGTTCATCTCTCCTGGAAAAGATCGCATGACAGATTCCTTCGCCCTAAATACGGTTTAATGGACGGTTCCCAGGAGTATTTAGCTTAAGTGAAGGAAAGCGTTGCAATAGAGTGACGTAACAAGCAGCCGATCGATTTGTGGCTCATGGCTGCTGAAGGTCGATTGACAATGACTTAAGTGGCGATTAGAGCACCTCTCACTTCTGCGTTGGTTAAAGGGACACGACAGTTTGACATTTCATTTGTGCTCAGTTTTTAAATGTAGCATTCACTTTCTAAGGCTACACTCAAAAGACTAACGTACCTGAACTACTTCATCTACATGGACACTTCGCAATCCGTTAGGAGTGTGGTGAAGGGTGCAGTGAGTAGCGCTATTATTTGGCAACTTTCCTGTTCCATACGCGAATGGTGCACTATTAAGCACCCGTATCAGAGGAATTTCATTTTACCAACATAATTAGATAGACGTACGCAGGAGAAAATAATTAATTACGTGAATTTTTTGCAGCAATGGCCCAATGACTTTAAACAATTTATCTTCCACTAAATTTTAACCTGGCATCTGCTTTCCGTACAAATAATTATACGCGGACGTCACGCGTTTGAAGTTGGTGCTGTTTCCAGTAATTAGTCGCCAAATACGTTAATTTAATAGGAATGGGTCATTCCCGCGTATTTATGAGCAGTAGGCTACATTAGTTTCAGCCAGCATTTCCCGAAATGTGATCCGCGATACACTGGCGTTCCGCGGAAAGTGAATAAGTGCTCCGCGAAAAACTATTAATAATACGCCGTTTTTCCGACATTTTGACGATACTATTTTTTTAATTTTAATATGATTTCTGTGTAATCACATATGATTTAAAATTGAAGTAATCACAGAATGAAACAAGTTTTTAGATTTTCTATAATTTTATTTACCTTCGGAATAAAGAGGGTGTTCCATTAAAGCACCGAGAGTCTCTAGATGTTCGGTCAGAGCAGAAGTTTGGGAACCTCTGGTTTAAGGTGGGTCCCACCTGCGGGTCCCTGCCCGAAACTTCTATTCTCGGCGCTCATTCCTGCATTTCGCTACAGTTTCTAGCATTGCGATTTCCCTGTGCACAATTGTATCTTTTTTGCGGACAGCCCCACGATACTATTTAATTAAAAGAATCCGAACATGTATTAATCTACATGAATTCGGGTATGGCCACCCTTCGTGTTTATGACGGCGTGAAATATGCTGGGGACAATTTCATTGAGACTTCTGAATGTCTGTGAAGGAACGGCAGCCCATTCCTTTTCAAGAGTTGAAACCAGAGAAGGTAATAATGTTGGACGCTGGGGTATGGAGCGCGTTCTGATTCATCCCGGAAATGAGCGGTTAGGTTCAGATCAGGACTCTGGACAGCCCAGTCCATTTCCGGAATGTTACTCTCCACAAAACGAAATGATAATTAAATCGACACCTTAGCTGCAAACAGGTGATGATATACATCATTGGGGGCATGTTGAAAATGTGTACCTCGACTGGGACTCTAACCCGGAATCTCCTGCTTACATGGAAGACGCTCTATCCATCTGAGCCACCGAGGGCACAGAGGAGCCGGCACGGTAGCACAGCGTGTTCTGTCAGAGGGTTAGCTGCCCTCTGTAATAAAAAAAAAACTGAGTTAATCGATCAACAACGAACTTCAACGGATGTATTACGACGTCCTCCCCGAGCAGATGCAATGAACAAAAGGGAACAAAATGAGATTAAACAAAAAAAAAAAAAAAAAAAAAAGAGGATAGTGCGCCTCCAGGAACTTATCCGTTACA
The DNA here is from genome assembly GCF_023898315.1 of Schistocerca nitens. Classification (NCBI taxonomy): domain Eukaryota; kingdom Metazoa; phylum Arthropoda; class Insecta; order Orthoptera; family Acrididae; genus Schistocerca; species Schistocerca nitens. The sequence continues at coordinate 925,128,648 of NC_064616.1, forward strand.
CGTTCCCTTTGAGACCCACATTACCAACATGTTCACACCACTACATTCGTAGTACGCCTAGTGGATGTTTGCCCATCCATCAGGCGCACTACGAATGTAGTGGTGTGGACATGGCGTTCAGCTACCATCCGCTCTACCGCGAGTCGCGTTAACAGTGGTGTCTCAGAGCGAGCGGAGAACGTTCGGCGCCGCAGAGAGCGGCGAAAATCAAACACATCTACATCCATACTCCACAAGCCACCTGACGGTGTGTGGCGGAGGGTACCTTCAGTACCTCTATCGGTTCTTCCTTCTATTCCAGTCTCGTATTGTTCGTGGAAAGAAGGATTGTCGGTATGCCTCTGAGTGGGCTCTAATCTCTCTGATTTTATCCTCATGGTATCTTCGCGAGATATACGTAGGATGGAGCGATATACCGCTTGACTCCTCGGTGAAGGTATGTTCTCGAAACTTCAACAAAATCCCGTACCGAGCTACTGATCGTCTCTCCTGCAGAGTCTTCCACTTGAGTTTATCTATCGTTTCCGTAACGCTTTCGCGATTACTAAATGATCCTGTAACGAAGCGCGCTGCTCTCCGTTGGATCTTCTCTATCTCTTCTATCAACCCTATCTGGTACGGATCCTACACTGCTGAGCAGTATTCAAGCAGTGGGCGAACAAGCGTACTGTAACCTACTTCCTTTGTTTTTGGATTGCATTTCCTTAGGATTCTTCCAATGAATCTCAGTCCAGCATCTGCTTTACCGACGATCAACTTTATATGATCATTCCATTTTAAATCACTCCTAATGCGTACTCCCAGATAATTTATGGAATTAACTGCTTCCAGTTGCTGACTTGCTATATTCTAGCTAAATAATAAGGGATCTTTCTTTCTATGTATTCGCAGCACATTACACTTGTCTACATTGAGAGTCAATTGCCATTCCCTGCACCAAGCGTCAATTCGCTGCAGATCCTCCTGCATTTCAGTACAATTTTCCATTGTTACAACCTCTCGATATACCACAGCATCATCCACAAAAAGCCTCAGTGAACTTCCGATGTCATTCACAAGGTCATTTATGTATATTGTGAATAGCAACGGTCCTACGACACTATCCTGCGGCGAACCTGAAATCACTCTTACTTCGGAAGACTTCTCTCCATTGAGAATGACATGCTGCGTTGAGTTATCTAGGAACTCTTCAATACAATCACACAATTGGTCTGATAGTCCATATGCTCTTACTTTGTTCATTAAACCACTGTGGGGAACTGTATCGAACGCCTTGCGGAAGTCAAGAAACACAGCATCTACCTGGGAACCCGTGTCTATGACCCTCTGAGTCTCGTGGACGAATAGCGCGAGCTGGGTTTCACACGATCGTCTTTTCGAAACCCATGCTGATTCCTACAGAGTAGATTTCTAGTCTCCAGAAAAGTCATTATACTCGAACATAATATGTGTTCCAAAATTCTACAACTGATCGAAGTTAGAGATATAGGTCTATAGTTCTGCTCATCTGCTCGACGTCCCTTCTTGAAAACGGGGATGACCTGTGCCCTTTTCCAAACGTTTGGAACGCTACGCTCTTCTAGAGACCTACGGTACACCGCTGCAAGAAGGGGGGCAAGTTCCCTCACGTACTCTGTGTAAAATCGAACTGGTATCCCATCAGGTCCAGCTGCCTTTCCTCTTTTGAACGATTTTAATTGTTTCTCTATCCCTCTGTCGTCTATTTCGATATCTGCCATTTTGTCATCTGTGCAACAATCTAGAGAAGAAGACGCTCTCGATTGCGCAGCAACAGACCACGTAGCGAGAGACGTCATCATAATAATGAAAATTTAGGTAACCGACGCGACGGATACCACTCGCATGCCAACAACTTTAATTTTATGTTTGCATGCAGTAATAGTTTTCTATTACTGAGTATTGAACACATCAATGTTTTTTCTCGCGCTTACAGCCAAAATGGTGCCCCTACCAAAAGTCCGGGTTGCCCGGCCCTAGAGCGGGCACTACATATTACTTCCTGTAGGAATATGTGACACCTTTTTCAGACATACTACATAGAGCAGTACTGTGCATTAATTTGTATTTCTTGACTGAATTGAAGCCGATGTACGTGAAATCAGGAATAATATCAAGTTCAACGTTTACAATTTTGTTTTCTTCAGCTTTGCTTTCAAAAAGAATTTTTAACGCTGATTCTTACAAAGTTTTAATGTCGCTCTACATTTATCATCAAGATGACTGCTAATTTCTAATTCGGTATGAACAGTGAGAGTTGCTTTATCATATAATTCGAGTATTACTGGTTATAACCGTGAACCACTGGTTCGGCACGGCATTGTGAACGTCCAGTAACGATTGATTTCACTGCTGAAGAATCACTGGGCGTGATGGGAAAATCAAATTTTGATGTCGGTGATTTAGCATTTTCTGGGTTTCCTGACGAAGAAGATGCGTCTATGGACCACAACTGATAGCGATGACGAAGACAACGACTTTCTTGGTAATTAATGACAACGGACTGCTAGAAATCTACAGGAAGTGAAACTGTAAGAAGCCACAACTGCGAGCGAGTCTAAAGTGATAAAACCTTGCCAACTTAAGATCGCATTTACAGGCCACGTTCATCCACAGTATATGTTTCAGCAACAAACCCCTTGTGACTAATTATATTACAAACACGCCATCCAAAGATACGCTGTATTAAACATAGTGTAATGTGTGGCCACCGGCGGGCACACGGCGTCAGGAATCGGGCTCTACTGTGAGCCGGCAGCCCGCAGCATTCACGTTTTAATCCTTTCGCAGCCAGATTTTTCCAACGTCTTTGTCAGAAGTAACAATATGGAAAAAAAAATTCACGCCGTTTTGTTTTCCAACACGGGGAGCGATGGGACATACAAGAGTGGACAAAAATAAGGAACACAGAAAACATAACACATTATCATGCCTAATACGGTGTAGGAAAACCATTGACATTCAAAAAACAGCTTTCAGCCGTTTCTAAATGGATAATTTCAAGGGTATCTTATACCATTCTTCGTGGCAAGTTCAAGTAAGGGTGATGGAGGAGGATTGTGATTACGCACCCTTCTCTCCAATGTAGATCACAAAGGCGCAGTGATATTGAGGACTGGCGACTGTGGAAGCCAGGGGAGATGGTTGGTTGGTTGACTTGAGGAGAGGACCAAACAGCGAGGTCATTGCTTCCATCGGGTTACGGAAGGAAGCCGGCCGTGCCCTTTGAAAGGAACCATCCCGGCGTTTGCCTGAAGCGATTTAGGGAAATCACGGAAAGCTAAATCAGGATGGCCGGACACGGGTTTGAACCGTCGTTTTCCCGAATGCGGGTCCATGTGCTAACCACTGCGCCACCTCGCTGGGTCAGGGGAGGTGCGAAAATTGATCCTCGTGTTCACAAAACCAGTCCTGGACGATGTGAGCTGCGTGAACAGAAACACTGTCGTCTTGTAACACAGTATAACCATTGGTGAACTAACGTTGTACCATTGGATGGACCAGATCAGCCAAAATAATCATATAATCCTTGGTAGGAATGTAGCCTTGGATAGTACCAAAGGGGACCGTAGAGTACCATGAGATGGCTGCCCAAATCATCGAATCTCCTCTTTTTTTAATTTTTTTTATTTGTGGTAAGTTCCTGTGGGACCAGACTGCTCAGGTCATCGGTCCCTAGGAAAACACACTACTTCATCTAACTTTAACTTACGCTAAGGACAACACACACACACCCATGCCCGAGGGAGGCCTCGAACCTCCGACGGGAGTAGACACGCGAACCGTGGCAAGGCGCCTCAGACCCCGCGCGGCCGCCCTCTTTCACTCCTGGCAGCAAGCAGTCTGCTCCGCAGGCTTGGTACAACCTACATCAGAAGTAAATTCAGCCAAAAGTTGGAAACAATGTGAAACAAGACTCATCCGACTAAATGACTTTCTTCCACTGCTTCATCGTCCTCGTATAATGGCTTCGGCACCACGTTTTCCTATTACAGGCATTTGCATCACTAATATGTGGTACTGGAATTCTAGATCATCCTGCAGTTAGCAGTTTGTAGAGCGTCCTTCGTGTTGTTTTGGTGATGACAGGGTTCGCGACAGTGACATTCAGCTCTGCAATCACTTTTGCAGCTGTCTACATAATCCTCTTCAGCGACCATGTGTCCCGATTACTCAGGCACACACTTTCTACATCTACATCTACATCCATACTCCGCAAGCCACCTGACGGTGTGTGGTGGAGGGTACCTTGAGTACCGCGAGTACTTCTATCGGTTCTCCCTTCTATTCCAGTCTCGTATTGTTCGTGGAAAGAAGGATTGTCAGTATGCCTCTGTGTGGGCTCTAATCTCTCTGATTTTATCCTCATGGTCTCTTCGCGAGATATACGTGGGGGGGAGCAATATACTGCTTGACTCTTCGGTGAAGGTATGTTCGAGAAACTTTAACAAAAGCCCGTACCGAGCTACTGAGCGTCTCTCCTGCAGAGTCTTCCACTGGAGTTTATTATCTCCGTAACGCTTTCGCGATTACTAAATGATCCTGTAACGAAGCGCGCTGCTCTCCGTTGGATCTTCTCTATCTCTTCTATCAACCCTATCTGGTACGGATCCCACACGGCTGAGCAGTATTCAAGCAGTGGGCGAACAAGCGTACTGTAACCTACTTCCTTTGTTTTCGAATTGCATTTCCTTAGGATTCTTCCAATGAATCTCAGTCCAGCATCTGCTTTACCGACGATCAACTTTATATGATCATTCCATTTTAAATCACTCCTAATGCGTACTCCCAGATAATTTATGGAATTAACTGCTTCCAGTTGCTGACCTGCTATTTTGTAGCTAAATGATAAGGGATCTATCTTTCTATGTATTCGCAGCACATTACACTTTTCTACAGATTAAATTGCCATTCCCTGCACCATGCGTCAATTCGCTGCAGATCCTCCTGCATTTCAGTACAATTTTCCATTGTTACAACCTCTCGATACACCACAGCCTACACCAGTCTACTGCCTAACTGAAGCTGCAATTCAAGCCGAGCTCCTGCTGAGCCAGGCTATAATGTGCCTGGGGAACTGCCAAGCTATGACATATTGTCGCCATGCTGCAGTGTCTCAGAGTTCGTGCCGAGCCATGCCACAGTATGGCCAGGTTCTTGGCGAGCCTGGCTGCTGTACTGCCGGACTCTTGCCGAGCCTGGCTGCCGTACTGCCGGACTCTTGCCGAGCCACGTTGCAGTATCACCGAGCTCCTGCCGAGCCACACCGCAGTGACGCTAGGCTTATGTCGAGCCGCGCCACAATCTACATCTACACCCATACTCCGCAAGCCACCTGACGGTGTGTGGCGGAGGGTACCCTGAGTACCTCTATCGGTTCTCCCTTCTATTCCAGTCTCGTATTGTTCGTGGAAAGAAAGATTGTCGGTATGCTTCTGTGTGGACTCTAATCTCTCTGATTTTATCCTCATGGTTTCTTCGCGAGATATACGTGGGAGGGAGCAATATACTGCTTGACTCTTCGGTGAAGGTATGTTCGCGAAACTTTAACAAAAGCCCGTACCGAGCTACTGAGCGTCTCTCCTGTAGAGTCTTCCACTGGAGTTTATTATCTCCGTAACGCTTTCGCGATTACTAAATGATCCTGTAACGAAGCGCGCTGCTCTCCGTTGGATCTTCTCTATCTCTTCTATCAACCCTATCTGGTACGGATCCCACACTGCTGAGCAGTATTCAAGCAGTGGGCGAACAAGCGTATTGTAACCTACTTCTTTTGTTTTCGGATTGCATTTCCCTAGGATTCTTCCAATGAATCTCAGTCTGGCATCTGCTTTACCGACGATCAACTTTATATAATCGTTCCATTTTAAATCACTCCTAATGCCTACTTCCAGATAATTTATGGAACTAACTGCTTCCAGTTGCTGACTTGCTATATTGTAGCTAAATGATAAAGGATCTTTCTCTCTATGTATTCGCAGCGCATTACACTTGTCTACATTGAGATTCAATTGCCATTCCCTGCACCATGCGTCAATTCGCTGCAGATCCTCCTGCATTTCAGCACAATTTTCCATTGTTACAACCTCTCGATGTACCACAGCATCATCCGCATAAAGCCTCAGTGAACTTCCGATGTCATCCACAAGGTCATTTATGTATATTGTGAATAGCAACGCTCCTACGACACTCCCCTGTGGCACACCTGAAATCACTTTACTTCGGAAGACTTCTCTCCATTGAGAATGACATGCTGCGTTCTGTTATCTAGGAACTCTTCACCTTCGTCCGCATTATGAGTTAGCGGATGATTTTTTCTGCTTTCCCTACATGCACTATACATCTTCGATTGCGGCGCCTCTTTAAACACGAAACACTTCGGCTACCTGGATTATGGAAGCACGCACCATACGAGGATCAACAATTCACTTAGCTCCCACATAGTGACTCACACCTACGCGGAACACTGTTCTGAACACGACTGAGATTTGCAACGTATTGAGGGTTTTCACGGGTGCCGTTCGTGGTCAAATACAACAGCGCCATCTGCAGGTTTGGCTAGCATATGCATTTAGGGCCAAGCATGCATTTTCGCTGTGTGTCCATATTTTTGCCCATCCCCTGTATAGGATTATTCATAAATACCTCCAGGATATCAGAAGGTATCTACCTAAATAGTACAAGATATACGGAAAACAGACATACGCCAGTGGACAGAGCATCTCTTCAAGCTCTTAACTCACATCACAGACGCTCAACACGCGTCCCGTTTGTGAAGCAGCACGCGTCAGTACGTGCATGCAATTCATTGTCACGAGTTGTCTGGGAAGGCGCGACAACAGCACGCTTTGCATATTTGTTCGTTAGGTTGTCTATCTGCAGGCGCGAACTAATTCGATGTGACAACATGTACAGGAGGGGAGCACAGGAGAGGGTTAACCTTCTGTTCGTCGTGCGCACCCAACAGGTGCTCTAGCTGTCAAAAGTCAGTACTCCCGCGGTCTGCATTACTGATTTGTGTACTTTAAAGTATAGTGAAGTTTATCTATACTTATAATAAAACCGTGAAACCGTCGTGTCTGTTTAATCTGCAAAACTTCTATACCACTTTTGATAGGGCTTCTGCAGGTGACTAAGAGCGTAGCTTGGGGCAATATATAAGCTTTATTTCTCATAAAAATCGGAATTGAAGTTTTCTGTAAAATTATATGCTCAGCTTATTAGTTCGGATGCTTAACCATCTCGGCGTTGTACAAAAGATGGCGCGTTGGTTTCTTAATACACCAAAGAACTACTAAAAGACGCTATTAATTATTTTTTTTACTCAGTGGCAGATGTACTGTACTAAGTTTACGTCAGCGACAGAATTAAGTACCGCAGCCATATCTTTAGGAATACAAACTTACAGTGAATTTACTTGGCTAGGATAGGCCGGCCGGAGTGGTCGAGCGGTTCTAGGCTCTACAGTCTGGAACCGCGCGACCACTACGTTCGCAGGTTCGAATCCTGCCTTGGGCATGAATGTGTGTGATGTCCTTAGGTTAGTTAGGTTTAAGTAGTTCTAAGTTCTAGGGGACTGATGACCTCAGATGTTAAGTCCCATAGTGCTCAGAGCAATTTGAACCATTTTTTGGCTAGGATATACAGATGTACTGATGTCCCTTTGTGTATTAAAAACTTATCGACATTGCTCTGTTTCTTTCGACCGGTTTTATTTATAACCTCTGCTAGCAGAAACTAATTTATTAAGTCTCCTTTGTGATTTGGGTGCCTATTGATTAATTTTGATTTCACTTTGTTTATGAACAGAAGTACCTAGAAAAAGATCGATTCTTTCTTAATACACCAGAACGGCTGAAAGATTCAGGACTATGCGGTCTCAGTAATCCAATAAAAATCGTGAAGTGAAACTTGCAGCAGATCGAGAACATCAGACTGTAATTCGCTCTTTGGGAACTCCTTCCGAAATCGAGGCGCGACCTAGCTCTGATCGAGAGCGCCGAATGCATTATCTCGCTCCTGAGAACCCTTCGCTCACAGAGGCTTGAAGTTACTTCTTTCCATCGAAACATCATAGAAGTGGAAATCTTGACAGGAAGTGGCGCAAGCTTAAACATATGCGTACAATTCTCGGTGAGCTTATGTTATGCCGTGACCATTAACAAAGCAGATGGCCAAATGCTGCGTGTTGTGGGTGCGAGTCGCTCCTCGCACAGCTAGCTCTACGCGGTTCTTTTTCGTGTATCTGAAGCAAACAAACTCTTCTTTCATGTGCCCTTTCATAGTACTTCAAATGTTATATACAAAGAAGCTTTGTAAGTAAAACATAAAAATTCCAAACGTACGAAGTCTTGGGTACAGCTATAAACAAATACCCGGGCAACGTCGGGTTTCTCAGCTAGGTATTTACATAAAATTTGTCGTTTCCTACTTTATCCATGAGTTTGCAAAATGTCCAGAAATTTGGAAAATGTTTTTTACTGGTAAAAATTGATAAAGTACGCCACAGGTCCAGCGCGACTGTGGATGGGAGGCAAAAGGGTGCAACTGTCAGAGGGTTAACAATGAAACTTGAATACAATAGAACTTATAGATGAAAGCTGGCAATATAAGAATTCTGTATTCCGTTGGCAGGCATCCTACCAGTTGGACATTTATACACAGTAATAACACACAGCAAATTCCCATTATTTCTCTGACAGCCTATCGTGGGACACATGCATTCCAATTGAAGCGAAAAGGTTAAGCGATGTAGAACAGTTATGGTAAACTTAAACTGTGATGACTATACTTGAGTGGAAATATCACTTCCCATACATCTCGTCATGTGCAAGAGCCCCTTAGTTCTGAAGCGTCCTCTTATCGCCTCAGTCAAACATCATCAGCAAGGCCATCGCTGGATAAATGTCACCTCCAGACTTCTTCAGGTATTACGGTCTTGAGCAATCCTGCATCCCTGCTGCTCCTGTATGTTGTATAAACTAATTTGCCCACTTTGAATTAGGTCCTCGTCTAGGTTTTCGTTATCTTTTGTAAATTGACAGAGAACTTTCTCGATCTATCTACCATCCTTCTGCTTGGTTGAATGTTCCACCCACCTACACGTTAACGCACGTATAGTCATAATTATTCCTTCCATCCCAATTGTCCCCTAATGAATGTGTTTGATTTTCGGCCTGTCCTAGTAACTCCTGAGAGGCATCTCTCCATTTCTCGCTGAGCAACGCCAATTTTTGAATGGTTTCAGTAAAAAAATTCATTTCTTACTTGCATAAGTCAACTGATAATACACACCCATCGTTAATTTTCCCGTAATTTTAGACACATCGCGAACTTAGATCTCAAACTCTGTTTAGGTTACCAAAAGCTCTCTAGGTTTCTTTTGCTGTCAATCCATTCCTTACCTTCAGCTGCGCTAAACACAAAATTTCATCAACTTGGACTATGATGTCATTGTTAATTTGTAAACTTTTCATTCCGGTCGTAAATTATACATTATTTTAGCTTTATTATAATTGATTTTCAGACCCATTTTCAAACTTGCTGTATTACGTTCTTTTATTATTTATTAGTGTTTATCTGCCTTAGGGGAAAATTCCACAATATCAGCGAAAGGAGGTGGTTTAGATAAGTTCAATCACGTACCCTTCTTCTTTGAGTCAGTTTACATACATAAAACATCCTCTTTTTTAGCAATTTAATGACCTGTAAACTGCTTCTAACTGCCCCATCCCCATTATTTACATACATTAGTACGAAAAATGTATGAGACGTATTGTAGTTCAGAAGTTGAATATGGTGGTAGAGTAAGAAATGGTGGTGTAGTAACACTCAGCGTGACCTCACACATATGACGGATGAGGTTTGTGCGCCTCACCTTGGAATCGTTTGTTGCTTCCTCTGGCTTCGCCTAACAGTGGTACCTCCGCCACCGCAGGAAAGTCTATTGATTTCCCATCAGTCGATTGACGCCAGCCTCCCGGTCATGAATTAATAAACACCACAACCGACACAGCCGTTTCGTAACCAAGCTAAACAATGAAGCAAGCCGTCAACACGCTAAGCATAGGTTGCTGCGTAGATCAACGATAGCTTAGGAATCAAAGCAGGTCGCACTTTACGTTTTTTCCCGAAGGAACTAAGCTATTTTGGAACGGAAAGATAGCATCTAAAAGAGCACTGCATAATTAACTAGGTAAAATTTCTAGCTCAATAGTCAAACATTGTTTGGAACTAAGCTATTTTGGAATGGAAAGATAGCATCTAAAAGAGCACTGCATAATTAACAAGGTAAAATTACTAGCTCAATAGTCAAACATTGTTTGATACTTAACTCCAGTGAAATAGACGGAGCGGAGACTGTAAATCAGTTACGAAAACTGACTCAGTAATATGAGTTACAAATTTGCTGGGGTATATTTTCAAGGAGGACAGAATTTTGGTGATTGTCACTTAGGTTCAAGAGGCTGGACGTTGTTACTGTTACTTAATTATAACAGAATTCTGAGACTCTCACCATCCTACATATTTAACCACGTGGCATCATGCTGGTGCCAATCACTGCGCAGTTTGTAGACAATGAGCGTTCCAGCGGCCTTTGTTCTTTTTGTAACGATCTGTTACAAAATGTTTACATTATCCTTGCCTCTTACTGACAGCTACTCCTTCGTTATTTGCCTTCAATAGTATATTCTCAGTTGTTCTAGTATCAGATTAGTAATTTGTTCTGTAATCTAAGCATCTACGTAACAAAGAAGTAGGCATACGATACAGTTCTTTTCTTATTATTATTTTCCAACAAAATCGACCTACCTCGTGATTTTAAAGAAAAATAAGTTCTCTATAACCTTATAAAACTTCTCACAGCTTTCAGAAGGACATGAGTCGTGCACGGATAGCCAAAGCGTGGCATAATCCCACTCTCTGTATGTAGGGGAGGGTAATTTTGGTACCACAATGGTTAGCCCTCTTTCCTAATAGAGATTGGTGCACGGGAAGTCTCCGTATGAGCTCCGATGTCTGACTTGCCCTTAATGACCAGTTCGCGAGATTTGTGTAGGAGAGTGAAATGGTTTCCTGACTCGTCATGGAACTTACGTTCTCGGATTTTTGACACTAACGGGCTCAATGATGTACAACGACCTTCTTGTTGTGTCTGCCGGCCACTGTGGCCGAGCGGTTCTAGGCACTTCAATCCGGAAAGGCGCTGCTGCTACGGTCGCAGGTTCGAACCCTGCCTCGGGCATGGATGTGTGTGACGTCCTTAGGTTAGTTAGGTTTAAGTAGTTCTAAGTCTTGGGGACTGATGACCTCAGATGTTAAGTCCCATAGTGTTTAGAGCCATTTGAACTTTTTTTTTTTTTTTTTTTTTTGTCTGCCACTTCAGTGGATCAGTATCTCGATGTGCTGTAGCGCTACTAAACGAATAAACGAATCCACGATGATATGCGTTAAAACATTTCGGATTCGCTTCAACTCATCTACTTCGTAAGGTTCACGTCCCGTCGGGTATTAGGCCCTCAGAGACAGAGCACAATCAGGAATCGACAATGACATGAAAGGAAACCGACCGTGTCATGTTTCGAACTAACGGGTCCCGGTAATTGGATCTGTTGATTTGCGGAACGTTCGGAGAACCTATATCCGGACGACCGAATTGAGATGTCTCGTAACTTTTCATCTTAGCTCAAGAAGACACAAATAATATACAGAGGAGAGCCAGGCGAAGAGGCCAGGCTAAGTTACTCCTATTTTATAATCTGAGTAGCAAAACACCAAGCCGGCCGCTGGTGGCCGAGCGGTTCTGGCGCTGCAGTCTGGAACCGCGCGACCGCTACGGTCGCAGGTTCGAATCCTGCCTCGGGCATGGATGTGTGTGTTGTCCTTAGGATAGTTAGGTTTAAGTAGTTCTAAGTTCTAGGGGACTTATGACCTCAGCAGTTGAGTCCCATAGTGCTCAGAGCCATTTGAGCCAAAACACCAAAATGCTTGGAACTGGCTGATTGTAATCTTCAACTATTGAAGTATAATACGGAATAGTTTAATCACCTTAAGGCCAAATTAAGTACTTTATACAATTTAATTTTCACAAAGTAGAAAAACGGCCACTTTGTCCGACATGAGCGACCATAGTGACCACCCAGCTTTAAATCAAAAAATAAAGGATGAATAACTGTTTTAACAAAAAACTAAATATATTTTATTGTGAAACATGGCTCTAATTACACGTTTCACAAATAAAAGTCAAACTATGTGCCTCAACTCCCGTACAGAGGTCGTGGGCACAAAGGGGCGTACAGTTCAAATGGCTCTGAGCACTATGGGACTTAACATGAGGTCATCAGTCCCCTAGAACCTAGAACTACTTAAACCTAACTAACCTAAGGACATCACACACATCCATGCCTGAGGCAGGATTCGAACCTGCGACCGTAGCAGTCGCGCGGTTCCGGACTGAAGCGCCTAGAACCGCTCGGTCACCGCGGCCGGCGGCTTACAGTTCGCACGAACTGCACTGTTCTTCTGACCTTGAATTTGTTAATATTTCTTCGCAGTACAAACACTCTCTGTCTTCATCATTATCGTCAAAAGGAAGTCTACTAGGCTTGGATTTCCTGCTCTTCGCACTCTGCGTTTTACTTCCTTTCCGCAGTTCGACTGATTTCCGTTTTAACTTCCTTTTACATTCTTCTCTTTATTTTTCGTTTCTTGGTCGCTTTTATAAGGGCGTGCTGTAAGTATCGCCGCGGAGCCTTCTTTAGGCCGCTGCTTTTACGTTTTCCCCTTTACAAAGTAGCTAAAAGCCACTTTGCCCGCAATACGCCATTATAAAATAGCCGTATTCTCTCTAATACCAGTAATCTTTCTTATACTAGTTATTTATTTCTAGTGATGAAACAAACGCTATGTAGGCTCACAGGACACTTATTCCATCTTTTATCTGAGCTTCTGTATGTCGATAAAATTGGTTCTGAACTGGGAATGCAACTCAGACCGCCCTTAACGCGGAATTTGATCCCTTCGTGACAATACAGCTCGGCTACAATTTGTTGTTCGTTCAAAACTGCAGATTCCTCAACATCTCCACATATTGCGCGTGAATGGGTTCGAATCCTGGCCCCGCACTAATGATTTCATTATGTATTATCAAGCTCTAGCATGAGAACACCTATCTGCTGGTGGATAATAATTTCCATTTTTAATGTATTTTCATTCGTTGTCAACACTAACGATATTTGACGTTTTTGACTCCCAGTGAGACACAGAACTATTTGCGAGATCACTGTAAGTTCAAGATGTTATTCCGAGCTGCTGGTGGAGAAAAATTCGCTAGCTGACGTCTCTTTGTGTGTATTCAACAACGATATGTGTGGAGCTCTATTCCCAGTCAGCACTCAACTCTTCGTCATATTATTTCTAGTTCAAACACGCTCACATGTCGCTGCTGCTGGTTCAACAAACCCATATTTAACGTTCGTTTTCTCTAGAATATAACAGCGATAGGTGCCAGGTTGGAGTCCTCGGAAGGAAAAAATTAATGTTTCGTCTCGTCATTTCAGTTAAAACATCTAGCTACTGCCGAGAAAATCCGATATGTCACTGTTGATTGTGCTTCGATATCTATCTTATTAGGTTCTGGGTTCGAATCCCTGTCTAACATAAAGCTTTACCTCACGGCATTTCAAATAAGTTACTTGTCAAGAAGCAATATTTAACATCTCTCGTAGTTCGTTAACAGGGACAATAGGTGCTGGGTAGGAATTCGCGTCCGTTAAAAATTTTTGCGTTATGTAATTTAAAGTTGGTATTTGCTAATTGATACTGTCTAAAATTGAGGTATATCACTCTATGTATGCCTAATCAGGATGACTGTTAGTTTCCGTCAGTCACGAAATCTTTGCTTAGTCTGCATGACCTGGGTTTGAATCCATATGCAGAACGAGACGGTTCGTCGTGTCATTTGAAGTTCATAGATATTCTCAATTAGATGCTCGTGGATAACTTAAATTATTAATGTCATTTGGTTTTAAATAATAAATACGGTATGTTACTTTGAAGAGGAAATCATGAATACGACGAACTTACTACGTGCATTACCTATCTGACGTAATAATGAGAGTGGTATCATTTCCGGTATGCCATTTATTGTAATAAATGTGAGCTTACAAGCCTTAAAGACAGTCTCACCTGTCATAAGGTGTTCCCTGATATTTTTAGTATCGTAGCATTACTTTACATCTTGAGTTATTGCGATACAGAGCAGTGTTTTCTAGTGGTGACTTGTTGGAACCATTTTCAATAGTCAAACAACTGTACCAAGGAGCGATTAGAGGACCTGCTAGACAGCTGCGATATGTGGGTTGCATGCATATCAGGCGAAATGCAATTCAGGTCGTTCGGATACTTTTGAGCATGACTGTACCTTACATCATAACTAAAATCCACAAAAATTATTATAACTCTTAGAAGCGACACAGTAAGCAGGTTAGACTTCATGGGGTGATTGTGCCCTCCGGGGAGAATCAGTTCAAGCATCTTCTGCGCCATCCCAACACCTTAGAGGCCCCAGACCCAGTGGCCACTTTTCCCGCGATGGACACTTTGCCCGTCATTCCCCAATATTCCACAGATTGAGGCAACCTAACGACAGTATACGGATACATTGACAGTATTCCACTTCCAGTTTACAGAATAAATACTGTTAAAACAATAGTGACGCAACTATTAGTGTGTTTAAGTGTAAATAATGTATTAACCCGAAATTCTAATTTGAAGGTAGCCTGAATATGGGAACAGAACGAAGGAGTACAACGGACATAAAAATATGGCATCAAGAGAGTAGAAAAGCAGTGCAATGAATTAATTTTAGTTGTCTATGATTTAATGCAAGAATAATAAATTTCATTATAAATAACACCATGACATTTCAATGTAGGGAAACTGCTGTATTCACGAAATTAGTTTGGCATCCAACATAAGGTAGCAAGAATCGAGCACCCTGTCACGGAAAATAGGTGCTGCACTGAGGTGGTGTGTTAGCAGGCAGCAGCTGTCTTGTCACAAGACAGATTTACACTACAACAAAAATAATGTTGGCAACATAATGGTTCAAATGGCTCTGGGCACTATGGGGCTTACCTCTGAGATCATCAGTCCCCTAGAACTTAGAACTACTTAAACCTAATTAACCTAAGGACATCACACACATCCATACCCGAGGCAGGATTCGAACCTGCGACCGTAGCGGTCGCGCGGTTCCAGACTATAGCGCCTAGAACCGCTCGGCCACTCCGGTCGGCGGCAACATAATCATTAATAATTAATAATCATTTAGTAAAAACATACACGAGGGTCATCCAGGAAGTAAAGAAAGTTTTGGCATAACTACATAAAAACGGCAGGTATCAACACGAAGCTTTATTTACTAATTTACAGTACCTTTATTTTTCA
Organism: Schistocerca nitens; assembly: GCF_023898315.1. Lineage (NCBI taxonomy): Eukaryota > Metazoa > Arthropoda > Insecta > Orthoptera > Acrididae > Schistocerca > Schistocerca nitens. The sequence goes on from NC_064616.1 coordinate 925,144,116, forward strand.
ACGTTGTCTCCATAACTGTCAAGGCACGTATTGTAACATGGACCAGTTCTTCAGCTACCGTGTTGTACTCATGCACTGCCGAAGATCTGAGCCAGGATTTCACTGCTTGTTAAAGGTCTTTGTCGTTTGCGAACTGCTTTCCACCCAATTTTTTTTTTTTTTTAGGTTCGGGAATAAGTGAAAATCGGTGTTACTGAGTCTTGGCTCTAAGGAAGATGTCCAAAATTTTCTTCCTTAGTACAGTGAAGTTCTTGTTGTGTTAGAGCTCATGCATAAGACCGCACATTCCCATGAATAAAAAACACATTTACGGACAAAATTCCACGTCACTTCTCGATTCGTTTTGTGCATTATCACCATAAACGTTCTTAATTTTCCCATAAATTTCGATAGGCCGAATATTTAGTGCATTCAGAAAAATAATTACACTACGCACTTCACATCTGATGAGATCTTGCGACGGCGCCGTTGTTTGGAAAGGTTCCAGAACAAAGAGGCACGGATGCACGGCAGCAAACCTCGGCTGATACTGAGACGGGGGAAGGAGCTAACTTGCACGTTTGCGATAGCAGTGGTGGGAGATCGGCGCAGTGAGTGGTATGCTGTCGTTCTTTATTTTCCCGATGAGGCTCTTATACAGGGTGTTCCGAAATTCCCGTTAAAAACTTCTAGGACTTGTGCAGTGGAGCGAGTGCATAATACCTTGAATAGGAACAGCCGTCTGAAAGCACATTTGCTAGGAAACAGGGTAGTTCCATCGGATCGGCTGATGTCTTTTTACGTTTATCCTACTTCTCTGACTTGGTTGGAACCTCATTCATGTCTGTGAGTGTTTGAGCAATATTGTTGAGTACACGATTGCAGAATGCACTGACGTGATCCTTCTGAATGCGAAGCTCACTGCAAGGAAGAGATGCTCGTCGCCTTTATCCAGATTGTTCTCCACAACGTCTGGCTCAGTCCCATACCATTTTCGTCACAGCTACGCAGCCGCTTCGAGAAAAGCTACAGTACTGGCCATTAAAATTGCTACACCAAGAAGAATGCAGATGATAAACGGGTATTCATTGGTCAAATATATTATACTAGAACTGACATGTGATTACATTTTCACGCAATTTGGGTGCATAGATCCTGAGAAATCAGTACCCAGAAAAACCACCTCTGGCCGTAATAACGACCTTGATACGCCTGGGCATTGAGTCGAACAGAGCTTGGATGGCGTATACAGGTACAGCTGCCCATGCAGCTTCAACGCGATACCACAGTTCATCAAGAGTAGTGACTGGCCACTTGCTCGGCCACCATTGACCAGACGTTTTCAATTGGTGAGAGATCTGGAGAATGTGCTGGCCAGGGCCGCAGTCGAACATTTTCTGTATCCAGAAAGGCGCGTACAGGACCTACTGAAATGTAGTGTTTCGCAGGGATCGAATGAAGGGTAGAGCCACGGGTCGTGACACATCTGAAATGTAACGTCCACTGTTCAAAGTTCCGTCAATGCGAACAAGAGGTGACCGAGACGTGTAACCAATGGCACCCCATACCATCACGCCGGGAGATACGTCAGTATGGCGATGACGAATACACGCTTCCATGTGTGTTCACCGCGATGTCGCCAAACTCGGATGCGACCATCATGATGCTGTAAACAGAACCAGGGTTCATCCGAAAAAATGACTTTTTGCCATTCGTGCACCCAGGTTCGTCGTTGAGTACACCATCGCAGGCGCTCCTGTCTATGATGCAGCGCCGGCCGCTGGTGGCCGAGCGGTTCTGGCGCTACAGTCTGGAACCGCGCGACCGCTACGGTCGCAGGTTCGAATCCTGCCTCGGGCATGGATGTGTGTGTGTTGTCCTTAGGTTAGTTAGGTTTAAGTAGTTCTAAGTTCTAGGGGACTTATGACCTCAGCAGTTGAGTCCCATAGTGCTCAGAGCCATTTGAACCATTTATGATGCAGCGTCAAGGATAACCGCAGCCATGGTCTCCGAGCTGATAGTCCATGCTGCTGCAAACGTCGTCAGACTGTTCGTGCAGATAACTGTTGTCTTGCAAACGTCCCCATCTGTTGGCAGAGGGATCGAGACGTGGCTGCACGATCCGATACAGCCATGCGGATAAGATACCTGTCATCTCGACTGCTAGTGATATGAGGTCCTTGGGATCCAGCACGGCGTTCCGTATAACCCACCTAAACCCACAGATTCCATATTCTGCTAACAGTCATTGGATCTCGACCAACGCGAGCAGCAGTGTCGCGATACGATAAACCGCAATCGCGATAGGCTACAATCCGACCTTTATCAAAGTTGGAAACGTGATGATACGCATTTCTCCTCCTTACATAAGGCATCGCAACAACGTTTCACCAGGCAACGCCGGTCAACTGCTGTTTGTGTATGAGAAATCGGTTGGAAACTTTCCTCATGTCAGCACGTTGTAGGTGTCGCCACCGGCGCCAACCTTGCGTGAATGCTCTGAAAAGCTAATCATTTGCATATCACAGCATCTTCTTCCTGTCGGTTAAATTTCGCGTCTGTAGCACGTCATCTTCGTGGTGTAGCAATTTTAATGTCCAGTAGTGTACCTTCACATTCAGCAGGCATGACCAACGTGCTCCAAGGAGACGCCGCATACCCAAATTGGAAGAGGCTGTTCTGCATCACGTTGAAGAGAACTCCAACGAGTACACGAGTAATTACTTTGGCTATTAATTAGTGATAATGTAAAACAAGTGATGTACTGAGACACGCCTCATCAATAACTTGTAAAAGTGGTTGCATTACCAACATATTTTCGAATGGTTGTAGCACGTAAACGGTAAGTTTCCGGACACGGGTTCCAATTCAAAATATTATCTACTCACTTCCCTCTGCAAGTCCTAGATGTCTGTAACGGGAATTTCAGAACAACCTGTATACAGATACTCAGGTTTAGTACGATAATGATGTGTGAAGGCGTGGCACTCATGCTAAAGCTCTGAACACTGCTCTAAACCAAACTCTGTGTACGATGATTAACTAGTGTAATCCAGTAGCAGTTCCAGTTTGCCTCTGCTATTGGTAACAGTTGTAAGTTTCTGGCTCTGTTAATGTATGCACACTGCGACACTCACCGGATACATCGACACTGTGTAATGATGCTGTTCGAAGAAAACTGCTGGCAACTATGACAACTGTCCCAGTGAAGTTGTGCGATCGCCATTGGCTGGTGAATGATTGTTTGCGAACAGTTTGTCGGACGTGAGGCAGAAACAGGATACAGTCCTTGTCTTGAGCGCCATCTATGGCGTCATAGCATAAAAATGGCGGACGGATCAACTGTTGGTATGACATGACGGAAGCATAACGCAGTCCGTGGTAGATGCGCCCTCTGCGGCGGCTAACCGTAACTATGTGGTGCCACGCTCAAGACTAGCCTGGCGGGTGGCGCCCTCTGTGTGTGTATCTGTATCGTATCTGACGGCGGTCACAACACAAACAATACGAGGAGCACATAATACGAGGGCTATTCGGGAAGTAAGGTCCGATTGGATGCGAAATAAAAACCACAGTGAAAATCCGATGAAGCTTTGGACAGATGTGTTGGGCAGTGTCTCTAGTATGCCCATCGATCGCGTCACGTCGCTCTTTTCAGTTCTGAGCCCACAGTGAGCACGTAAAGATGTCTAGAACAATAGTGTCTCCCGCCAAGCACGAGGGCCTGCTGTGAGGTTTCGCCTGATGTCATGCAGCCCACATCACATAACTGTCATACGTTTCCTTCTGCATGACAATTCGCAGTCGCACTGTGAAGGGGCAATTAAGATGCTCCCGCAGCGTTTTCGATGGGAAGTGTTTGATCTCCCACAACAGAGCCCATAATTGGCTCTCCTTGAGTTTCATCTCTGCTCACATGAACCGGTAGCTATGACGACAACGTTCTGGTACAGACAAGGAGCTGTAGACCAGCGTAGAGAACTGGCAGGAAGCACAGGCAACGTGCTTCTATGACGAGGGTATTGGAAAGTTGGTACAACGCTACGACAAATGTCTAAGTCGGAGCGGCGACTATGTAGAGAGGTAGCTGGAAGGTGCAGCCAACTGTTGCAAATAAAACATTTTTTTATTTTCACAGGGGTTTCAATTTTGCGACCGATCGGACCTTTCTTTCCGCATTGGCATCGTCATAGAATAAATAGCTATATGAACAAACTATGAAATATTAATAACGAAATAACAATAAAAGTTGGTGACTTGTGGTAACCTAACTAGATCTGTATACAGGGTGTTACAAAAAGGTACGGCCAAACTTTCAGGAAACATTCCTCACACACAAATAAAGAAAAGATGTTATGTGGACATATGTCCGGAAACGCTCAATTCCCATGTTAGAGCTCATTTTAGTTTAGTCCGCCTACGCTCAATGGAGCACGTTATCATGATTTCATACGGGATACTCTACCTGTGCTGCTAGAACATGTGCCTTTACAAGTACGACACAACATGTGGTTCATGCACGATGGAGCTCCTGCACATTTCAGTCGAAGTGTTCGTACGCTTCTCAACAACAGATTCGGTGACCGATGGATTGGTAGAGGCGGACCAATTCCATGGCCTCCACGCTCTCCTGACCTCAACCCTCTTGACTTTCATTTATGGCGGCATTTGAAAGCTCTTGTCTACGCAACCCCGGTACCAAATGTAGAGACTCTTCGTGCTCGTATTGTGGACGGCTGTGATACAATACGCCATTCTCCAGGGCTGCATCAGCGCATCAGGGATTCCATGCGACGGAGGGTGGATGCATGTATCCTCGCTAACGGAGGACATTTTGAACATTTCCTGTAACAAAGTGTTTGAAGTCACGCTGGTACGTTCTGTTACTGTGTGTTTCCATTCCATGATTAATGTGATTTGAAGAGAAGTAATAAAATGAGCTCTAACATGGAAAGTAAGCGTTTCCGGACACATGTCCACATAACATACTTTCTTTCTTTGTGTGTGAGGAATGTTTCCTGAAAGTTTCGCCGTACCTTTTTGTAACACCCTGTATGTATACTGGTAGGTGACTGTCTGCAGACGTCTAGCACAGCTATGTTGATACATTTTATACATCTTGTCTACCTCTACATCTACATGATTACTCTGAAATTCACAATTAAGTGCCTGGCAGTGGGTTCATCGAAAAACCGTACCGTTTCACTATCGAACAGCGTGTGGGAAAAACAAGCAGTTCAATCTTCCCATACGAACTCTGAGTTCTACTGTTTTATAATAATGATCATTTACTCCTATGTAGGAACGAAATATTTCACACTCTGAGGCGAAGTTTGGTGATCGAATTTCATGAGAAGTCCCTGCCGCAGAGAAAAACGCCTTTGTTTTAAGAACTGCCACCTCAATTTCTGTATCATAACAGTGGCAGTCTCTCCCCTATGTCGCGATAATACAGAACGAGCTGACCTTTTTTTAACTTTTTCGATGTCCTCCGTCAGTCCTATCTGATGTGGATTCCACAACGCACAGCAATACGCCAGAAAACGGCGGAAAAGTGTAGCGTAAGAAGTCTCTCTGGTAGGCCTGTTACATTTTTTAAGTAATCTGCCAATAAATCGCAGTCTTTGTCTTGTACGTTCTCGTTGTAATTCTTTCAAGGATAGCATTTAAAATTCAGAAATGATTTGCCTAGGTTCCTGATACTTTGGTAATTATACACTATTGTTTGTAAAAAGTGAAACACTCAGAAGCAGTGCCTGCAACAAGCCACGATAAGAGGACTTGTACAACAGCAGGGCCATAATAAATTATTAAAATGGCTGAGAGGGAGCGTGGTTGTGGGCCCAATTGCGCACTCTTTTGTGTCACTGGACAGTCAGTGTTATCCAATGTTCAGTCAGTGCGGAGTCGTCATACGCAATGAAAACATGTGACCAAGTGCCAATATGCCTCGCCGACATCGCAGGGTGGAATATCGGCATGTGAGTGCTTTCGGATGGGGCAGAATGACTTGGTCTTTGGGAGGCGACCGGCCGGAGTGGCCGTGCGATCCTAGGCGCTACAGTCTGGAACCGAGCGACCGCTACGGTCGCAGGTTCGAATCCTGCCTCGGGCATGGATGTGTGTGGTGTCCTTAGGTTAGTTAGGTTTAATTAGTTCTAAGTTCTAGGCGACTGATGACCTCAGAAGTTAAGTCGCATAGTGCTCAGAGCCATTTTCTGGGAGGCGGATCTGTCGTTCTGTACACTGCTACTCGTATAGGCGTATGTGAAACCAGTGCAGAGGAGAGGATCGTACATAGCGCCGACAGGGTACCGGACGACACAGTGTGACCACAGCGTGAGATGTCCGCCATCTTCCCAGCTTGGCCATAACGGACAGAACAGCTTCGTACATACTGTTGACACGACGTTGGAGCACAGCAACAGATGTGGACATATCTGCTCCGATGGTTCGACACCACCTGCTGCGGGCTGAACTGGAGAAAGCATGCCACTGCATCGGCTTCCATTGACCAAAACTCACTAACACCGCAGGCTACAAAGGGAACGTGAACGCCGACGCTGGCGTACTGAGTGGCAAAATGTAATTTCTTCAGACAAGTCCCGCTTCAGCTTGTCCTACAGCGATGGTAGTACACGCGTTCGACGCCGCCGTGGTGAATGCACTGGGCGGACTGTAATGTTGAGCGGCATAGCGGACGAACGTCAAGTGCGATGGTTTGGGCACTATTGCCTATCACACACGATCTCACCTCCTATGTCTTGAGGGCAATCTGAACAGCTACCGCTACATAAAGGAAGTCTTACAGCCCACCGAGCGAGGTGGCGCAGTGGTTAGCACACTGGACTCGCATTCGGAAGGACGACGGTTCAATCCCGCGTCCGGCCATACTGATTTAGGTTTTCCATGATTTCCTTAAATCGCTCAAGGCAAATGCCGGTATGGTTCCTTTGAAAGGGTACGGCCGACTTCCTTCTCCGTCTTTTCCTAATCCGATCAGGCCGATGACCCCGCAGTTTGGTCTCTTCCCCCGCAACAACCCAACCCAACCCTCTTAGAGCCCGAGGCACTGCCACTCCTGCAGGCCGTTCCACATGCCACGTTTCAGCAGGGCAACGCCTGGTCACGTGTGACGAAGAATGTGCAAGCCTTCTTCGAAGAACGACAGTTGTCACTACTTCCCTGGCCTGCCCGCTCGCCTCACATGTCCCCCATCGAACGTGACTGGTGTATGGTTGGTCAGCAACTTGTTTGTTCAGGTCTTCTTGGAGCCACAGCTGATATTTTGTGGAAGCACCTACAAACCGCGTGCCAGAGTATTCCCCACCAGCATATTCAGGCACTCTTTGATTCCATACAACGCTCTGATTTCAGCATGTGGTGGCGCTACTCCGAACTGAATTTCCACAGTCACAGTGCATGTAAAGACCAATAATGCGCCGCCCGGTGAGGCCGTGCGGTTCTAGGCGCTTCAGTCTGGAACCGCGTGACCGCTACGGTCGCAGGTTCGAATCCTGCCTCGGGCATGGGTGTGTAGGTTTAAGTAGTTCTAAGTTCTAGGGGACTGATGACCACAGATGTTAAGTCCCATAGTGCTCAGAGCCTTTTTTTTTCCAGTAATGCTACTCGTTTGTGTAGTGTCATGCCCTAATCGGTAGAATAAATTTCATTATGATCACATCTCTCGGTCTTGGTGTTTCACTTTTTACAAACACTAGTGTGGATATAACTGTTGATATCGAGTACAACGATCTTGCTCGTTAAGTGGCAGTAAACGATTTTATAACTTTCATGACATCGAATGATGCTAACGGATATTTCTAAAAATTCCCTCATACGTTTACTGGTGAACTTTCATCCACGGTTTTCACGTTATTAATCACAAAGAGAACGGCTGTTTTGTCGCATAGGGAACCGCCAAGGCTTCATGCATTTCTATTATTGTACGTGAAATGGAAAGAGAGAATCCATAAAATATTATTAGATACCATGCCATACATCATAGCTAGACCTTCAAGTTTTCTAACAGAAGTAAAGGGCAGAGGATCTTGTAAATTTCCGGACTACTTATCACGGAGTTCATTAAAGACTACAGGGACGAATTTGCCGTTACGTGTGAAGCGCAGGAGCAGCGCGAAGAACAGTCGCGCCAATTAGAACTAGCTGTGAAAGTCTGGCAGTAACTTTTGAATATCTGCCAACTGGGAGAGCGGTTAACACCTGTGCCGGTACATTATTCCCGCCCATACATTTGCCCTGCTCTGACACGTCACGTAAATTACGACGCGTATGCCTCAGCGACTGTGATTTGTGTCGCCTGAAATCCTTCCCTCGTTGCAGCGTTCTTCGTTATATATTTACAAATAAGTGACTGCCGGCTTTGGTCACTCATTAATTACCGTAAAACTTCTGGAACATGTCATCTGTCAGATATGAATTGAAATACTGGCATTACGGGTGAGTGTCGCATAACGACATTAAATTTAATTAATATCGGAAGGAAATCAGGAGATATTATGTAGCTATTGGTTACGTACCTCTTACCTAGAAAAACACACAATAGTTTGGCATTCAATACCATCTGCTCTTCTTCCAAGTTCTTGATGCCCTTCATTTTTGTAACTTATCTCTGAGCTGTTCCTCTATCGTTCCCGGCTTTTACTGGGGACCTTGATCTGTTAGTGCTGATTTGTACAATTAATATTAGCAGTTATAACACTATGTGACACAAATTTGGTTCCTTTATAATCATTGTCATTTCTTAATTGACTCTTGCGTCTCTGTAATATTAAAACTTTGTATAGAGACTAATAACAACCCTTGTCAAACGGGGCAGTGTTGCATTTACACTTACATGCACGTCTGAAAGAACAGACGCTGATGACGATTCACAGCTGTCCTAAATAATTCGCAGTTAAATCACTGAATGCGAATTCCTTGACATCAAAGTGTGCTGTGTATAGATCTGCTACCCAGTAGTGACATGAAAATGTGTGCCTGACCACGACTCGGACTCTGATTTCTCACTTATCGCGAGCAGTCGCCTTAACCACTTTGACTATCCTTGCGCGTTCCACGGACCGGATATAAGGATGTAGACAATGCGATATATGGAAGTTTGGGTCGGTCCAGGGACCGTGTACGGGTAGATGGAGTGGTCAAGCAATAGCTCGCGATAAAAGGGAAATCCAGGTTCGCGTCTCGGTCCGACACAAATTTTCATATTTCACTGCAGGGTAGTAAATGTATATCAGATACAGCTGATGCCATGCAGTTCACATTCAGCGACTTAATTTCGAAAGTTTCATTTCTGCACATGATCGTGCTATTGCAATCCGGGAAGATAATTTCGAAATTGGTAAGAAGTAGTTTTCCGAAATCTTAACAGGCCCGACAACCTACTACGGAAAAACCAATTAAGCCTGGCCCAGCCAAAACCTACACCTGTGCCTTCCACCTAAGAAACAAACAGGTATCAAGTACTCTGCGAATTGAATGGGCAAGAACCCAACGAGTACACTGACCAAAACCAAAGTAACTGGGAATGACACTAGGAACGGCACACAGATATACGAAGCATTGTTTTCGCACAGAGCATTACGTTGCAGCTGGAAAAAAGTATTATCCGAAAGCTGACGGGTACCACCTGGGGCGGCAGACACTGACAACGAGTGCTTTAGCTTTGTACTACTCCGCTGCCCAATATCCAGTCCAGTACTGCACAGACTATGCCACATCAAAGAAGTAGAGACTGCCGTATCGTTGCCGGCTGTCTAAGACCGAAGGCATTAGAAAAGGGCTTACCACCACTCAGCCAAAGATCTGATTGTCAGCCCATCAGACAAGGCTAGAAATATGGCTAAGCTTGATACCGTCTTCTGAAGTTCATCCACCTTGATGCGAGGAGACAAGGTCGACATGGATGTCGCTGAATGAATTTCACACGGGATCAGCTACGTCTAGAGTTACAGGAATATGGTGGGGCTTTCCGTGCGGATCAGTTGTGTGTGAATGTGGGATAGAACAAACAACGACGCATTTTCCATTACGTCAGGCTACATGCTCGTTTGAAGACCTGTTTCTAGCAACCCATAATTTCTGATGGAAAATATGTATTTCGCATATCGTTCTTTTATTATGTTAATAAGATGTAATATGTTTGGTTTTTATACTTTTCTGTACCTTGTACTTACAGCTCCGTTTCACGTTATGTATATTTTGTATTAGGTCTATATCTTTTTTCTGCTTGTGACATTAATAAATAAATTTAAACTTTGCCGTAAAACCTACGGAGTGGATACAGGCACATATAATGACCAGCCTAGAGCAACACAGTCGTCATACGTTAAAATAGATCCTGTATAATAACATACCCATGAAGAACATGTAGCAGCACAAGATCCACTACCGAAGTCACAAGTAAGCAGTCCAAGAAATTAATTCGTAGCCACGATATGACAAACTAGTGGAGCCAGAAAGTATGGATGTTCGTCACAAACACAGCAGTGGCCATAAGTTGCAGAGCGCCTACTGCTTTATTTGCAGATCACGGCCAGACGTTTAGCGACGACAGTAGCAGTCAGCGCGGGCCCAAATCTTGCGTTTGCACCTGGGCACATATCCACAGACACAGACATTCAGTGCTTTAGCTTTGTACTACTCTGCTGCCGAATATCCACTCCAGTACTGTATAGACCATGCCATATCGAAGTAGATACCTGCGAACTCCACGCCACTGTATAATGGGGATACAGAATTACTAGCATAAGCATTGAATACATATTTTAGTGCGGTGAGTATGGTAGCGTCTAGTCATGTGGATATCATTGTCGGTCATGTTGAAACTGAAGTCGTCCGAAATTAATAAACTTCGTCACTCACCATGTGAAAGGTATTAAGGTGCCCATTGGCCCATTGCAGTCCTACGCTTATGTGATTTCTGGAACATGGTATGCATGCTGTCGGTTCAGCCCCTAGCAGACGGCATCCAGTCGTCGACGCAAATTGGTGCACACCCGAAGCTGCGCTCGAGCCGACACTGTGCAGAGTTCATTACGACCGTCTACATCTACAGCCGTGCGCAGCTCGTGGTCTCGCGGTCGCGTTCTCTCTTCCCGAGCACGGGGTCCCGGGTTCAATTCCCGGCGGGGTCACGGATTTTCACCTGCCTCGTGATGACTTGGTGTTTGTGTTGTCCTCATCATTTCATCATCATTCATGAAAGTAGCGAGTTTGGACTGAACAAAGGTTGGAAATTTGTACGGGCGCTGATAACCGCGCAGCTGAGCTCCGCACACACACCAAACATCATCATCGTCATCATCATCTACATCTACAGTCCATGTCCAGACATCCAGATGTAGGTTTTCCGAGATTTCCCTAAATCGACCCAGGTAAATGTCGGGATGGTTCCTTTGAAAGCCGACCGGAGTGGCCGAGCGGTTCTAGGCGCTACAGTCTGGAGCCGCGCGACCGCTACGGTCGCAGGTTCGAATCCTGCCTCGGGCATGGATGTGTTTGATGTCCTTAGGTTAGTTAGGTTTAAGTAGTTCTAAGTTTTAGGGGACTGATGACCTCAGCAGTTAAGTCCCATAGTGCTCAGAGCCATTTGAACCATTTTTTCCTTTGAAATGGCAAAGCCGACTTCCTTCCCCATCCTTGACACAATCCGAGCTTGTGCTCAGCCTCTGATGAGCTCCATGTCGACAGGACGTTAAGCCTAATCTTGCTTCCTTTTACATCTACGTCAACATCGGAAGTCCACCGTACAGTTTGTGGCGGAAGGTGCTTCGAAATAATATTAGCGGTGTTATGTCGTATGCCATTCACGTACAGAGCTAAGGAAAAATTACTCTCTATATACTTCTATAAGCGCCCTAAACTCTTTTGTCGCATTCCTACGGCTCCTACACCAGATATCCGAGGGTAACACCAGAATTGTCGCTCAGTCTTCTTTGAATACCGATTCTCTAAATTCATCCAACAGAGTTTCGTGAAATCTACGTTGCCTGTCTTCCAACGATATCCTTTTAAGTTCCCCGAGCAGAATTATAACAGCTTGAATAAAACCATTTTAGGTATTAGGAAACGTTACTAAAACTAACTAAAATATCGACGTTTCGGCCGTCTTTACAAGTGTTGTCCTCAGGGCGACTTACTGTTGGTTTCAGAGTTAATTAGCATTGATGTTAGTCAACCCGACCGCTGCGCTCGCAAATTCAAGCGGCCTGCGAGAGACGGTGTCACCACACGGGTTCGTCGTTTGGCTTCCTGAAACCGAACAAGAGAGCGGTACAAAAATTGGACATAGGACTGTAGTAATGATGACATAGATAACAGATTTTTTTACGCGTAGCATAAGTTAAGATAAGAGTAAACACAGGATAAAACGCATTAAGAGACACAATACATAGCACGCAAAACATACGTTAATAGCAATATCTTTTCACGTAGTATGCAGACACGATGAAGAATGTATAACCTAGTGCGGTTGATTACTGTACTGGACGTCACGGTAAGCCTGTTAAACACTAACCTGGACTTAAGTAGACTAGCATATCGACATACTTTAGTAAATAATCTTGGGAGGCACTGCACAGGGATATCGGGCTCGAGGTTACATTCCGAGACCACCTCCCTGGCTCTTTTTAAATTAATTTTTTTGTTTTATAGTTTCCTATCTCCAATATGAAGTGCAATGGTTTTATAAGTATAATGCATCTGCCATTCGCACAAAGGAACAGGACAAAAGATCTCCACCTCCACGTGGCGCTGCATGGGCAATGGAGCCCTCGGCCTCAGCTGCGTAGCATGAGAACCGAGCTGCGGGAGCCGTTGCTCCCGACTAAGTAGGCTGAGTGGAGCACTACGGCCAGCACTAAACTTAGCAGATGGCGGGCCCTACTATTCCAATTGCACCATAAAAAAAGTAAGGATCGAACCCGAGCCAAAGTCTGTGTGCGTAGCTGTCTGATTGACTAACTTCAATGCTAATTAACTCGGAAACGGCGCGACGTATTATTCTTTTCTTAACTATTATCCCTCAGCACAACCTACCCTACAACACCCTTACGAGCTTTTCAGAATGTTTCTGGCTACCTTATACACTGTCTTATTTCGGTTGTAATGTGGCTAGCGCCGTCACATTGTGGGATGTCAATGAACAATTCAAAGTAAAGATTGCTGCGGTGACGAGTCTGTACAGTAGGCTACATTGGTAGGTGATTAGCAGGTGATTGGCAGGCAATAGCGAATCAACAGCTTGTACCAGCTGGCAGCGTCTTTCTGCATGAGACATTGGTGACACATAGGATTTCTCTTGTGGCCGCTTGCTTATATTGTTGAAACCGGGTCGTATGGAACTGCTGCCTGGTGAACACAGGTGGTCCGCTGGACTGGGATCGCTGGCAGCCAGGCTGTCGGTAACTTATAACCATCCTCCCTGTTCGTGTTGTCCAGGCGTTTGATTATTTTTATAGCTCCTCTTATTTTTCGCTGGACGCCAAGCAGACAACCGAGATAGTTGAAAACTGATAGAAGATCGGTCACAGCCGCGGTGGTATTTAGTTATAGCTGATTTGTTGTTTTTGCCCCAGTCGCGTGTAGTGTTCATGGTCCGACACGTGAGTGCTAATCGGCCTCCCAGTTTGGCCAGCGTAGACTTCGCCGCGTTCTCTTTGAAGTTCGTAGACGCCTGCAGTGTGGAGAGCATCTACGGAATCCTTCCAGGAACTCAAAAGATCTCAGACCTTGTGGCTGCTCTGGAATATCGGTTTAATTCCACCGTGGTGCAGCACCTTGCCTACACTGCCACTGACGCCTCTATTGTAAGATATGCGAGCAATAGGAAAAGGCTGTTCTATTCCTCTGCCTATTTTATCTTCACAGTACCTCACAACTCGTTGTATGTTCTCGTACCTATAACTGTTCGCACAGAACGTTGTGTGGATCTCGTTAAGTTCTTGTTGGAGGTTGTCCGTGTCGCTAATCTGGTGAGCTCCAACTGTCAGAGTGCGTAACACAGCATTTGTATGTGCTGAATTGTGATGAGACTCTGCATTCACATATCTGTTACTGTGCGTCGCTTTCCTAGTCCTAGTATGCCGCTAGATGTTCTGTGCACTTCTACGTCCGAACAAGGAATCGCGCCGTTATTTTCTATTTATAGCGCGAACTGTATGTTTTTATGTAATCTGTTGAGGCGCTGATGAAATCTGCGTAGTCCTACTTCCCCATGCTGCTACGTTAAATGTGTGTTTTCCTTTCCGAGGTTTGCAGCAGAATTAAAACACATATTTTGTAGTAAGTCCAACTTAGAACGCTATCTACACTCCTGGAAATTGAAATAAGAACACCGTGAATTCATTGTCCCAGGAAGGGGAAACTTTATTGACACATTCCTGGGGTCAGATACATCACATGATCACACGGACAGAACCACAGGCACATAGACACAGGCAACAGAGCATGCACAATGTCGGCACTAGTACAGTGTATATCCACCTTTCGCAGCAATGCAGGCTGCTATTCTCCCATGGAGACGATCGTAGAGATGCTGGATGTAGTCCTGTGGAACGGCTTGCCATGCCATTTCCACCTGGCGCCTCAGTTGGACCAGCGTTCGTGCTGGACGTGCAGACCGCGTGAGACGACGCTTCATCCAGTCCCAAACATGCTCAATGGGGGACAGATCCGGAGATCGTGCTGGCCAGGGTAGCTGACTTACACCTTCTAGAGCACGTTGGGTGGCAAGGGATACATGCGGACGTGCATTCTCCTGTTGGAACAGCAAGTTCCCTTGCCGGTCTAGGAATGGTAGAACGATGGGTTCGATGACGGTTTGGATGTACCGTGCACTATTCAGTGTCCCCTCGACGATCACCAGTGGTGTACGGCCAGTGTAGGAGATCGTTCCCCACACCATGATGCTGGGTGTTGGCCCTGTGTGCCTCGGTCGTATGCAGTCCTGATTGTGGCGCTCACCTGCACGGCGCCAAACACGCATACGACCATCATTGGCACCAAGGCAGAAGCGACTCTCATCGCTGAAGACGACACGTCTCCATTCGTCCCTCCATTCACGCCTGTCGCGACACCACTGGAGGCGGGCTGCACGATGTTGGGGCGTGAGCGGAAGACGGCCTAACGGTGTGCGGGACCGTAGCCCAGCTTCATGGAGACGGTTGCGAATGGTCCTCGCCGATACCCCAGGAGCAACAGTGTCCCTAATTTGCTGGGAAGTGGCGGTGCGGTCCCCTATGGCACTGCGTAGGATCCTACGGTCTTGGCGTGCATCCGTGCGTCGCTGGGGTCCGGTCCCAGGTCGACGGGCACGTGCACCTTCCGCCGACCACTGGCGACAACATTGATGTACTGTGGAGACCTCACGCCCCACGTGTTGGGCAATTCGGCGGTACGTCCACCCGGCCTCCCGCATGCCCACTATACGCCCTCGCTCAAAGTCCGTCAACTGCACATACGGTTCACGTCCACGCTGTCGCGGCATGCTACCAGTGTTAAAGACTGCGATGGAGCTCCGTATGCCACGGCAAACTGGCTGACACTGACGGCGGCGGTGCACAAATGCTGCGCAGCTAGCGCCATTCGACGGCCAACACCGCGGTTCCTGGTGTGTCCGCTGTGCCGTGCGTGTGATCATTGCTTGTACAGCCCTCTCGCAGTGTCCGGAGCAAGTATGGTGGGTCTGACGCACCGGTGTCAATGTGTTCTTTTTTCCATTTCCAGGAGTGTAGTCTGATTCTATTTAAAATCATGTGATCTCGAAAGATAATTGTTTATTAGGACACTTTCTTGTTATAAAATTACTCTGCATTCAAATTTTCAAAAACTGTGTTATAGATGGCTTCCTACTTGTAGACCCGTCGGAGTGCAGCCAATTCCAGTTGAGAAGATCTTCGCTAAAAAGTAAATTAATCATCGTCAAAACTTAGAGGTAGTAAAATGAGGATGTTCCTGCTTGTTTCTAGGATCTAACTGTTCTGGTGCGGTGATCGGGCACAGTGGGTAAATATACCGGGCTCATATTCGAGAGTATCTAGGCTAAAATCCCCCAGGATTTAGATTCTCGCCACGATTTTAATGAGTAAATTATATCAGATGCCTCGTAGATACCTTCAATAAAATCTTACACCATCCTTGGCCAACCGCAACTTGTACACCTTCTCAAAGGCCCATTTATCGACACAGTACTTTAAACCCTAAAGTAACTTCCCTCTCGAATTCATTATTGTGCAGTATAAGACAAATCTATTAATTTTCCCCGAACTATTACTCTAGTGCGTTTATGCAGATATATTATTAAATATATGTTTACTTAATTCGGCCCTTTTGTAACAGAAGAACAATGCCCTCTGCCCCGAGTTTAACACTACCGGCTACTACTAAATTAGAAATACGCCAATAATTCAAAAATGGTTGAAATGGCTCTGAGCACTATGGGACTCAACTGCTGTGGTCATAAGTCCCCTAGAACTTAGAACTACTTAAACCTAACTAACCTAAGGACAGCACACACATCCATACCCGAGGCAGGATTCGAACCTGCAACCGTAGCGGTCGTGCGGTTCCAGACTGCAGCGCCTTTAACCGCTCGGCCACTCCGGCCGGCGCCAATAATTCAACTCCTGTGAAAGAACTGTAATTTTGACTATGGCTGCGCGTAATGGAAAGGTATCGGATTGTTTTTGTCTCTCGAAAGATTTCTATTGAAAGGAAACAGTAGCAAAACTAATGAGAATCGAACCAAGGTTCTAATAGTAATAAAGAAAACTGCACTTAAGTAAAAAGATACGGTCGCTAGCCTATTTGGGCAAATTTGTACCAAGTATTAGCACTATGCATAAACAAGTTACAATTAGTATTTACTTTACTTGATATCGAAATACTGTTTTCGTCCAGGACAGTAGTGCACTTTAGCAAGCAATATAACACTGCTTTGGCATGAATAACACAAGAGTAGTATTAAAACGTTTTGGCAAAAGCAGGCTCTCAGTAACACTAATTACTATGTGTGTATTGATGCAGGAAGCTAATGATCATTACAGGTAAAGGATTACTGATGATGGAGCGCTATTAACTTGGACATGAGGTTCTTTTATCAGCTTAATGTTTAGAAAATTCTGACATTGAAGCGGTTTTCAGATAGCCATATAAATTGTTCTGATCACCATTTGTTTTCTTAGGGAGCCTTTACTTCTTTATATTAGCTGAAGCACAAGCTAAATCTGTGGGCCCTGAGTCTAGTATAGTTTGAATAGTTTTAGCCAGTTATTAGTTAAATCACACAATTGTTATGAAACTGATTGTTGTGCTTCATAAGTATTGTTACAGTAATATGGAATGTAAAACTGGCTCAATAACTAGCGTGAGGTCCCAGAAACTACTCTGTCAGATAAATGGCTAACTTGTTCTGTTTCAACACGATATGAAAAACATTTTAACTACTAACACATGAAAGTATAAACATTATTACAAACGTGTACACTAATTATTTCTTATGCTGGCCCTTCACGTTTACTAGCCAGTAACTACTGTGATTGATCACAGTTCTATACAGGTAACTTTCATACTGTACTCATATTTCAATAAGAATGACATTTAAGCGAAGTAGTTTAGATCTTTTCTTTGCATTTATACATTAGTGAAACTTTAATTATCCTTCTGCGAAAAACACGAGGATACTTCATAAACAAAACTCACTGAATGGTAAAGAAATCTACCACTCCACGAAAGTTATTAAAGGTTGTTATAGAAATCAATTACTTTTCAGTTCAATAAATTAGGATGCTTGGAAATATTGTAACACCTGGAATAGGACCCTGTCTTGGTAAATGACTAAGGATAAAATATGAGTGCTCGACACAAAGTTTAAAGAACACACTTGTTTTGGATAAACGACATAAATGATCCATGCAGTTTTACAATACTCTGCTGATTATTTGAGACAAAGGTGGTGGTTCTGGTAATTTCTGTTGCTACTTAAAAAGGCGATAAAAGTATCAATGGCTCATGTATAACAACAAGCTCTGAAAATTCTCTTCTTAGCGTCGGATTTTCGTAGTACTGAGCTAACAAATGTATGCCATGAATAATAAGCGAAATTGCTTCCACATCCGACGCTACATTATATAATTTCGCTGCTCTTCTCTCCTCGTTCAGCACACAAGATGCGAACACTTTCAAGCTAGCCACCGACTAGCTCTTGTAGTCCGACGGCCAAATCCACCTCTTCAGGTTTCGTAGCAGAGGGAGTTCCCTCCAGGTTTGACATGATTACAATCCTAATTGCCCTATGCACGAACCAGGGCTACAAGTATAGTTTTTACTTTTCAATACTTTTGCAGAACATTACTTTTAAAATTACATATATAGATTAATTATATTGACAAATTATTAGCAAATCATTTACATAGATGTTACATCATAGAAAATGTTTATAAAGATGTCATATTTAGTAAGAGCAGACAAAGAGGTTACTTAAAAAAGTGTAGATGATATCGATAGTAATGTTACAGACTGACATGCATAAAAGTTACGAATGAAATATTATGTTGACATCAGTAGTTAAAATTAATGTTTTTTTCACTGAAACAAGTAAAATTAAATTTAACTTTATTGCTCACAACTTGTTCGCTATTTTAGTAGTTGCCTTACTCACATAACTTGTCAGCCATGAAGAAAACTAATATAATGATGATAATTATTTCCTTTGCAGGGTAAATTATCAAATGTCTTGACTGATATTGTGCTAAGATTTAGTAAAAATTGTAGTTTAGTACTTGTTTATCTGATGTTTATAATGTAAGTGATGTGTCATGATTTATGTGTGTGTCTTTCTTTTTGCACAGAAAAAATCAAATGTACCATGCAGTTTCAGCCATCATGACAATGAGGTACGGTATGAAGGGATACATTTGATATGCCTTGTGTGGCTGTCTCACTTTAACCTGGCTAACCGATGTGACGCTATAAACGGGCTTGTTGATGCTTTTGTTGTACCTTTAACTATCAAGTAGCTTGCTGAGCGTCAGTCTAGTTTGGTACTTCTCTTGCTGTTCTCATCCATCCTGGCGTCAAACTGTCTATCGCTATCGTTAGTTCCAGTACTCTTTCTAAACTCTGTTTTCCTTTACAGTAAAATGCGGCTGTTAATGTAGACATACATGCTTATACACCATTCTTCTGCGTAATTTAGTGATAATCTGTCTGTGATGTAATACTACGCGATTTCATTACAGTTTTAACAGAAATGCTTTATTTCTTGTGAGAGAAGATATGAAGAAAAAGTTCCTGAGAATTCTGTGCGTTTTGGAACGGAAATTTAGTTCCAGAGGCGTTAAACATACATTTTGTCCCTCAGTGAGGATAAAAATTATATGTGTATCCCACAAACAGATAACTTTGCGCGTAAGTGTTACAAACCTTTACAGAACATCAAATCATATGCATAGAGATAACAAAGAAGAAGAAGAAATCACTTTCGACTATCTTCCACATGTCAGAATAAGTTTCCGAATAGTCCAGAAGAAAATCATTTTCATTATACCGGGTGATCAAAAAGTCAGTATAAATTTGAAAACTGAATAAATCACGGAATAATGTAGATAGAGAGGTACAAATTTACACACATGCTTGGAATGACATAGGGTTTCATTAGAACCAAAAAAATACAAAAGTTCAAAAAATGTCCGACAGATGGCGCTTCATCTGATCAGAATAGCAATAATTAGCATAACAAAGTAAGACAAAGCAAAGATGACGTTCTTTACACGAAATGCTCAATATGTCCACCATCATTCCTCACCGATAGCTGTAGTCGAGGAATAATGTCGGGAACAGCACTGTAAAGCATGTCCGGAGTTCTGGTGAGGCATTGGCGTCGGATGTTGTCTTTCAGCATCCCTAGAGATGTCGGTCGATCACTATACACTTGCGACTTCAGGTACACCCAAAGCCAATATTCGCACGGACTGAGGTCTGGGGACCTGGGAGGCCAAGCATTACGAAAGTGGTGGCTGAGCACACGATCATCACCAAACGACGCGCGCAAGAGATCTTTCACGCGTCTAGCAATATGGGGTGGTTCTAATAAAACCCCATGTCATTCCAAGCATGTGTGTAAATTTGTACCTCTCTATCTACATTATTCCGTGGTTTATTAAGTTTTCAATTTTATACTGACGTTTTGATCACACGGTATTTCCGCATTAATTGCCCTGGTACATACTGTGCAATATTACGAGGGATTATTGAAAACTAATACGTCCGAATTTTTTGCCTGAAAACATTTTTAAATAAAACAAAATTTATTAACATTATATCTTTATTCAAGTCTACATATTTATTTCTCAACGTAGTCACCCTAGCGGCGAATACATCTCCCCCAACTAAAGACCAATTTGTTGACACCGTCATTGTAGAATGTTTCACTTCGTTGACGGAGCCACCATCTCACCTCTCCTTGCACCTATTCATCACCTTGAAAGCGAAGTCCTCTACGGTGTTCTTTAGGTTTTGGAAACAGATGAAAATCGGATTTGGCCAAGTCGGCAATGCATGGAGGATGATCCATGACATTGAACCCAAGGCGTCGCATTGTTGAGATGTCACTGCATTCTTGTGTGGTGTGGCATTGTCATAATGAACGAGAGGGTGCTCCATTGTGACGGCGAACTGTTCAAATTCGAGGCTCCATTACAGAACGCTGTTGTGACGCACGGACGTGCCTACGTCACACGCCGCCATGTTACACGCTAAAATTCGGAACCCTCTAGCAACAAATGGTTCAAATGGCTCTGAGCACTATGCGACTTAACTTCTGAGGTCATCAGTCGCATAGAACTTAGAACTAATTAAACCTAACTAACCTAAGGACATCATACACATCCATGCCCGAGGGAGGATTCGAACCTGCGATCGGAGCGGTCGCTCGGCTCCAGACTGTAGCGCCTAGAACCGCACGGGCACTCCGGCGGGCTCTAGCAACAAAGGGCTGCAAGTATGCAGACACGAAAAATAAAGACAAGAATATGTATGTGGTGTCTGTTCTTTCGAGCACATAATTAAGGCGAAGAAGGCCAATGAACCCTTCAGTGCCGATGCACACCAGGCTCGAACTCTTACAAGAATCTGTGAGATGTCAGGAGTAATGAGGATAATGGGCAAGAGGCACCGTGGTAGGGTAGTCCGTGCGGTTGTGGTGACCACTGTGTCCGGATGGCGAAGTGGTCAGTGCATCTGCCTAATAAGCAGGCCACCCGGGTTCGAACCCTGGTCCAGTACAAACTTTCAACTTGCGCCATTGATATAAATCAGTGCCCACTGACAGCCAGTATCTTTAATTCCTTCGTCTTGAGAGATGAGAATGTTACGAACGTCTGTTTTGTTTAAAAGGCTTTAAGAGTTTTCACTAAAAAATCGGAGGCATTACTTTTAAGCACGCCCTCGCACTTCTCTATAAACAATTTCAAACATTTCGATATGACGCCACTACGGAGGAAAAATATTCAGAGAAAATATTCATCTGTGTCCTTAATTCCTTGCACTTACCACATCTTTCTTCTGGACACTAGCACACTGAGTATAATCAGGCAATAACTTGATGTAGTACATATATTCTGCAGATAATAACAGCTCTCACTAAAACAGGGATACAGTCTCTATTCAGTAAGTTATGTCTGAAAATTTACGACTAGTTAAGCATGTGTTCCGATCTGTTGTTAGTTGCTTTGAGTGTTGTGTAGATCTTCAACTGACTAAGGTTATCGTCAAAAAAACAAATATTTTCTAACAATAACGAACGTCTTCCATGATGTGCTAGCTCAGCGTGGGTAAGCAAGAACTGCTGCCAGCAGTAGCTCGCTATACTACGATCACAGCATGGTGCAAGAATTTCCATTGGAAGCAAATTCAGCAGCTAGCGTATCCGGCCAGCTACATACGTTGCTCCTACTGGATAACTCAAGATCGCATGTTTCCAATGCTATCCTGACCTACCTCGATAGATTTAAGATACAGATACGATCGTTGCGCTGGACAGCACTTTCTCCGGATCTCTGTCACTGAAAATGTTTAGTCGTAGATTGCAGAGTGACTGGCATGCCATTACTGGCCAATCACTACGACTGTTGACCTCTGTTGTAGAGTTGACGCAACGTGGAGTGACGCACCCGCGGCTTTCAAGCTCACTTTGGCTCGATGCCCAGCCGGGTAGAGCCATTTCTGCCGCCACAGGTGGCTGCTCTGTGTACCAAATTTTACACCCTGTGCACGGAATATTTTATTTCATATCGGGCGAAAAAATAGAAAAAATCATCGTATTTTTAAGCCATTAATAATTCTTACATGTGTCAATTATTATAAAACTAAACAACCTTCACAAAGTTCTCTTAAATGATTTCAGTGAACTAAGATTCGTTTTGAAGCTGAATGTCTGTTCTTGATGGAGGTATATAACAATAATTAATATAATTTTTAAAAACTTTTATTCGTGTATTAAGCAACAACATCGTTTTCATAAAAATTTAACTTGTATAGACTTCAAACTCTTTATTAGAGATTAATTTCAGTCTTTTATAACGCGGAGAAAAATTATGAAACGATAAACATTTAGGCTGACGCCGTACTTAGGTTTCAATGGGCTGCCGTGAAACATAAGCAGCAGGCGAAATGTTTCAGGGGTGTTGCCGCTGTTTCTGTTTACTCCTCTCTCTTTTCATAGGGCTCTCCATTGAAGATAACATAAAAACGTTTACGAATATTGTTTTCAAATCAAATGCTGAACGATATGGCATAATTTGTATTCAATTTAAAACAGAGGTTTTCAGAAAAATATGAAAAACGACGAAAATTCTCATTAAATTTAAGTACCAAAAAATACTGCATAAATACCACCTCAAACTATACAAGATTACGTACAGTTTGAAATTTATTTGAAAATTTTATTTTATGTATCTACATACATACAAATCAAACCCCCCGCACGGTGCATGGCGGAGGGTACCTTGTATCACTACTTGTCAGCGAAAGAAGAACCACTAAGAGTCTCCGAACGAGCCCTAATTTCTCGCGCCTTTTCTTCACGGCCCATACACGAAATGTACGTTGGCGGCAGTAGAATCGTTCTGCAGTATGCCTCAAATGACGGTTCTCTAAATCTGTGCTATAGCGTCTTCGAAAGAGCATCTTTTCCTGCCAGCGATTTCCATTTGAGTTTACGAAGCATCTCCATAATACCTGAGTTCTGATCAAACCTTCCGGTAACAGTTCCAGCAGCCCGCCTCTGAAATATTTCGATGTCTTCCTTTAATCCGACCTATGGAGATCCCAAACTCTCTAACAGTACTCAAGAATGGATTACAAAATGGTTCAAATGGCTCTGAGCACTGTGCGACTTAACTTCTGAGGTCATCAGTCGCCTAGAACTTAGAACTAATTAAAGCTAACTAACCTAAGGACATCACACTCATCCATGCCCGAGGCAGGATTCGAACCTGCGACCGTAGCGGTCGCTCGGCTCCAGGCTGCAGCGCCTAGAACCGCACGGCCAAATGGATTACACTATCGTTCTATACGGCCTCTCCGTTATACATGAGCTACACTTTTCCGACGTTCTCCCAATAAACCGAAGTGGAGCATTCGCCTTCCCTACTCCCAACCTGATGTGCTCATTCCATTTCGTGCTGCTTTGCCACATTACGTCTAGGTATTAAATTCAAGTGACTGTGTCAAGCTGCACACTACTAATGCTGATTTCGAACTTTACATGACTGTTTTTCCTGTTCTTCCGCATTAACTTGCATTCTACCACATTTAGAGCAAACTGCCATTCATCACACCAAATAGAAATTTTGTAAACGTCGTCTTGTATCCTCGTGCAGTCTGTCAACGAATACACCTTTCCGTCCACCACAGCGTCATCAGCAAACAGCCGTAAATTGCTGCTCACTCTGTCCGTCAGACTATTTCTGTAGTTACTTTGAATATTTTGTGAGCTACGAGTCTCTGAATCGCGTGATTTTTTTTAAATAACGGTAACTCTGGCACTTAGAAAACAGAAAGCACTTGTTTATCACAGCTGCGAGTTTGCAAAAGATGTTAACTTAGCATCTACTTTAGTTCACAGGAAATTGCACCCCCTCCAAAAATTCAAGGTTTCCTGTTGTCCGAAATGTAATGGAACTGCCCATACCCGCAAATTACCTACGAATTTAATCGTATATTCATCCTCTTACACTATAAACACGCAATAAGCAAAAACTTTCATATACTATCCTTCCTCGTGTAGCAATATTAATGACAATCACTGTACATGTATTTTCTAAAATGGAAACCAACTGCGTTAAAACATAAATAGTGCAATGATACAAGAGGAGTTAATAATAGTTATTTTATAATTTCTTTTATTAAACTCGATGACAATCACAGATTTTATTCATATCAGTCTACATCTCCATCTATACTCTGCAAACCACTATGAATTGCATGTCGGACGGTACGGCCCACTGTACCCGTTTTAGGGCTTTTCCCGTTCCATTCACGTATGGAGCCCGTGAAGACTGACTGTTTTAATGCCTCCTTGCATTCTGTAATTAAATCAATCTTTTCCTCGCGATCCCTATGGTAGTAATACGTAGCGGGTTGTAGTATATTCCTAGAGTCGTCATTTAAGGACGGTTCTTGGAAACTTGGAAAATAGACTTTCTCGGGATAGTTTACGTCTGTCCTCAAGAGTTGCCAATTCAGTTCCTTAGTTTATTTACCATCTCTGTGACACTCTTCCACCGTTTAAAGAAACCTCTGACCATTCGCACTGCCCTTCTCTGCATACGTTCAATATATCCCTTAGTAGTCCTGTTTGCCGGCCGAAGTGGCCGTGCGGTTAAAGGCGCTGCAGTCTGGAACCGCAAGACCGCTACGGTCACAGGTTCGAATCCTGCCTCGGGCATGGATGTTTGTGATGTCCTTAGGTTAGTTAGGTTTAACTAGTTCTAAGTTCTAGGGGACTAATGACCTCAGCAGTTGAGTCCCATAGTGCTCAGAGCCATTTGAACCATTTAGTCCTGTTTGGTACGGGATTCACACACTTGAGCGATATTATAGGTTGCGCCGCAGAAGTCTTTTGTAAGCAATATCCTTTGTAGACTTACTGCCTGTTTCAGTTGTTATTTACAGTCTCTTAAATTCCTGTGTTGCAACATAAGAATAACTAAATCCAATGAATGTATGAAAACAGAATCATTATTTCAATAACGAAATTCTACGGAATAATAATTATATCGTATTAAAGAAAATATCTTCCATTCCTACAGTTACTTCAGTAGCTAAATTTCACCGCTTCCAGCTCCACGGCGTTTCTTATTATGGTGTACCGATCGTTCAACTACATTATCGAAGTGTACACTCCGATTACTACATTGCCATTTTAATTTCTTATCGAAGTTCTGCTTCTGTAGTTTGTTTTCTATGATACACAACATCCGTTAGGATTCTGCATTGGTTGAAGTCCAGCTGTGTTTAATGTAGAACACGAAAATTATAACAAAACGGGTTGGTCGAACTACACTGCGCAGCAAATAAAAAGAAGCACCCGGAAGGTAAGGAGGAAACAAAACGAAACTTCAAGGATTGAGAGGGTATGTGATGGTACTGCAATGCTTACAATATGGAATGAAGTTTACAAAGACATTGGCAGCATGAGCCCACTTATCAGTATGACGTTGCGCCACCTCTGTATGCATGTACTGATTCGGCTGGAAGGTTATCGTAAAGCCGTTGTGTTCTCTACTGAGACAGACTAGTCCACAAATATTGTAACTAGTCCATGGAATCCCCCATGGGACGGAGCTGACATCCGGCACGGTCGCACACATGTTCTGTCCAAACTACTGGAAGTGCTTCAAAACGACAAAATGTGCTCAATTTTCAGTCATGGTCTACAAAACGTTTGTATTATATCCCCAAGTTTGTTTCTAATAATATCCGTGAAATAGAGTTATGGACCTTCAATTTCTATTTCACACTCCTGAGTGAGTGCCGCGTGACATGAAGCGATCAGGAGGTATCCTGATTATTTTGGATTTTCCTCATTACCTGTTGAAGATTCAGTTTCCAGTTCATTTCTCTGTTGTTAAGACGCAATATAGTGAAAGTTATCTTGTTAGGGCTGGGGCGTAAATGGCGTGTACTATGTTTAAGGGGGGTAGGACGTCAAACGGGCTGACTTGGAGCAGAAGAGGCATCACAGGACATTTTAATTTCCACTGTCTATACTTTTACAAGTAAATTCATAAAACTTTGTCAGCATGACCAAGAAGGATTCAGGATTCACACTCGTAGCAGCGGAAGTTCAAAAACATAACAAAAGAATTTTTTTTACATGTGAAATTTCATCATTTTTTCACTTACTATTGGCTGCATTTGTTGCTATAGGTACACTTTTCTTCATAAGTAAGAGAGACTGTTCGATGAATTTTTGCACAGCATACAAATCATACTTATAGGTGTCTGAAACTCTAGAACCTATTTAATTTATGAAAAAAAATGAATGAGCTGTTACGTTTTAAACTTTGTTTAGAAAAAAATCAAATTTTGTAGTTAATTATCTCAATTTTTACCACAGTTTTTAATAGATTTGGGAAATTCTAGAGTTTCATACACCTGTATGTATAGTTTGTATGCTGTGCAAAATTCATCAAAGAATCTCTCTTACTTGTGAAGAAAAATGTACCTATAGCAACAAATGCAGCCAACAGTAAGTGAAAAAATGATGAAATTTCATATCTAAAAAAATTATTTTATTATGTTTTTGCACTTCCACTGCTATGAGTGTGAATCCCGAATCCTTCCTGGTCATGCTGACAAACTTTTATGAATTTATTTGTAAAAGTATAGACAGTAGAAAATAAAATGTCCTGTGGTGCATCTCCTGCTCCAAGTCGGCCCGTTTAACGTCCTACCCCACTTAAGTTGCAGGGTAG
The DNA here is from genome assembly GCF_023898315.1 of Schistocerca nitens. NCBI lineage: Eukaryota > Metazoa > Arthropoda > Insecta > Orthoptera > Acrididae > Schistocerca > Schistocerca nitens. The sequence continues at coordinate 925,171,094 of NC_064616.1, forward strand.
GTTTTGTTGAAACACTTATTTTTTTTAGTGACCGCAACTGTCACCTGTTAAAGAGTAATTAGCTTTTTGTATAGCGCAGCCACTGAGCTGCTTGTAAAGAGCCATAAAATGAACTGTAAAGGCTCTGAATAGTCTGGAAATCGAAAAGCACGGTGACACAAAATCAGAACCGATTGAGAGCATCGATTGGAGCATTAGCTCCTCTGACGAGTAAAACTAACGGCGTTAGTTAAATGAGTGTGTGTCACTCTCGGTGCAGAGGTAGAGTCGGCCAGTAAAGCATGTATTCAAAGCGACACAGCGTCAAAGAGAACAGCTGGGCGTTCTGACATGAAAGCTGATTGCTTCTGTTTCACAAGGCAAACAGTTTCCGGCTTGCCACTCAGAAAGGATACATGACCTCCCACAACGCTTGATTGACCCTTTACAGGGACCCTTTGACAGCTGACTTGGCTTTTACTGGCAGAGTACCTGCGCTGGGACAGCCTGATCGAACAACTCTCTGGTAATGTGGTTAACGTCACCGTGATCAAGTTAGCTGGACAGCGGAAAGAGCTTCCCCACTCCACGCTTGCGTTGTTTGCTCGGTCGAGGGCTTTTCCTGCGAGCAAAACACCTTACGGTTAATTGTGTTCTAACGTTGCCCGGGAAGGAATTCTCGGTATACACTTACAGGCTACCTAGCTGAGAGAGACTGGTAATGTCGTTGGCAGATGCACTACGTGCCAAAGATTTCGTACGCTGCATTGATGCCGCTTTGTATGAAGGTACTTAGTGCATGTGAAGGTATTTAAGTTCATTTACGATTTGTCAACATTAGAAACTAGTTTTCTGTCGGAGCAAACCAACAAGGAGAATTCAGGGTTAATGGAGCATTATTCCAAGGACAGAAAAGTTTGGAAAAAAAACGAAGGAAGATTTGGGTTTAAAGTCCTGTCGACGACGTGATCATTAGAGACAGAGAAGAAATCCGTTTCCGTATTGAACATGAACGGAGGAGGAAATGACCCGTTTGAAAGGAAGCGATCCGACATTCGCCCATTAGGGAAACACTTAAGTCTTCAAAAAAAAAAAATGGTTCAAATGGCTCTGAGCACCATGCGACTTAACTTCTGAAGTCATCAGTCGCCTAGAACTTAGAACGAATTAAAGCTAACTAACCTAAGGACATCACACACATCCATGCCCGAGGCAGGATTCGAACCTGCGACCGTAGCGGTCGCGTGGTTCCAGACTGTAGCGCCTAGAACCGCACGGCCACTCCGGCCGGCACTTGAGTCTTCGATCACGCACACATATAAAAATTAACGGACAGTTAGATAGACACCGTCAACTGTTATAGCAGAGCCGGCCGAAGTGGCCGTGCGGTTAAAGGCGCTGCAGTCTGGAACCGCAAGACCGCTACGGTCGCAGGTTCGAATCCTGCCTCGGGCATGGATGTTTGTGATGTCCTTAGGTTAGTTAGGTTTAACTAGTTCTAAGTTCTAGGGGACTAATGACCTCAGCAGTTGAGTCCCATAGTGCTCAGAGCCATTTGAACCATTTGTTATAGCAGAGAATTTTTGTGGCAGCTCAGCTGCAAAGGAAATGATCCGTCAAGAGAATATCGTAATCATTTCGTGTAGTGCTCTTGTTCCAAAGCCGTTGATCACAGGAACGAAGGGAAACCCGCTTAGAGTGGTACAAACTTTGTCACTGATAAGATCGCGACAATTGTGTGGCACTTAGATGAGACTCTATGACCCTGGTGGATGCTTTCTGAATTGTATTTACCAACGTGTTGAGTGCTGATAGGGAAATTCGACGGAGCTTTTGTGTTAGCCTGTAGAAGATTTCGGTGATCTTGGCTTCACAAACTTGTTTTGGCCGATAGATTAATGAACCCAAGTATATTTGAAAAAGCTTTACACGGCATAATTCTATACTGTAGCAACACTTTAGGACCAAACCGTTTTGTAAATCAGCACAGTGATGTTGCCTCCTGCGAAGCATGGATTTCTGTACTGTTGTTCAAAAAAATCAGGTCACCTTGCTAAACGGGTCAGCTGAAATTCTGTCTGAAACCAATCGAAAATTATTGGGGTTAGCTAGAGAGAGTCGATTGTTTTCGTGATCAGTTTGCCCAAAACTCTCTTAGCAACTATTCACTATGGGTGAGGAAGAAGTGAAACCGCCGAGTTTCCACGCTTGGCTCAGACATAACCGGTTCGAATCCTGGCGGTGCAAAATTTTTCTCTCTCCAGTTCTTGCGCAACAATGGGGGGCGGGGAGGGGGGAGGGGAGCGAGAGATGATGGCGTACGGTTCATCACGACCAGAATTTGTGCGAATGTCCAAGATTAAATTTCAAACTTGTCCGCAGTCTCTCGCAGAGTAAGTGCAAATGACGCTGTTCGTGGTTATCCGTCCGTCTCATGGTTATGTTAAGTTCGGCGGCACTGTTCGTGCTGTGCAAGAGGAGCAGGCCGTTTACTGTCACTGGATTTCATCTTCTCTCGTTTTGTAAAACGTGACAGTAAGCTCTACACGCACTCATCACGGTAGCCTACACTCGACAGACATAATTAACACACAATATACATTTCGCGAAATAAAGGACCCATTCCTAGCGCAAAAATAAATCCTTTCCATTTAGGCGGCTAAACGACACCTCGAATTGTCCGAGTTAACGGTACACTACACCTTTACCTTAGGGAAGCAAAATTTAAAGAAATTTGCCATTGAAAGAACTGAAAACATGGCTGGCGTCTAAGGAATACGCAGAAATAAGATTCCAGCGTCTTTTGGCAACGAAGTGTACACGATGAAGATTCCCTCCACAAGCAACAGAGATATAATCATCAAATGTTGTACAATAGTTTTTAAGGAAATTAATTAATGGTTACGTTCGTCCATTTTAAGAGAAAGTAGCCAAGTATGCAAATCACACTTGGTAATTTTTTACCTGGGTACTGAATAATTACAAATTATTACCGAATATCGTCAATTGGTAAAGCATATGTGTTGGGAATGATAAGCAGATGAAGAAAGTAGATGGCATACACGACGTTCAAGGGTCTTGAACCACTGCTGCAATTTGGAAGCATCAGAAAGTGAAGCGCCTTGCATTAAAAAGTGGTGGAGGGGCGTAATATCCACCCCTGGTTGATTACTAGTTTGTCTTTCTAGTCTGTATCAAAATTAATGTACAACGGTCAGTCGTGCAGTGTTACAACTTAGTTTAGCGCCGAGAGTTCTTTTTTAAAAAAGTATTTTATTATATTAGTGACTGGAATGGAGCAGTTATCAAATAGTAAGGTAGAAGTCAGCATGTTGAAAATGTTGGATGTTGCATAGTACGGACAGGCCCAAGACTTCAGTGTCAAAGTTATGCAGATGATAGGTATATTTTGAGGTATTTTGAGATATTTTAAATATTTTTACATAAATAACTAATATTTCGTTGCTTATTGATATAAAAAACGTAAATCTTATAGTACCAACTTAAGCTCATAGCAACTTGAGGAGAAGGTGATTGTTAAATGCCTCAGATGGTGGTTATTTGTTAAGTTCATTCTACTGAACTGGCCCATCAACTGAAGTGACAATTATTATATTTTTAACGCGCAAAGGATAAGTAGGACGAGACTTGAGGGGTGTGAGGGAGAAAGATGATGAGACCGGGGACGATGCGTTATATTCTACAATCATTAAATTGCATGCTAAGTATGATTCCTTCTCTAATTCAAGGTACACACAAGAACGTCATGAAAGTCAATTCTTTGGGGCATCATATTGGACGGGTTGGTAAATGAGAGTGCAATACGAGGTTCGTTGGGGTACAATGAGATTTATTTATCTTATTAGGCAAGGAAGAATAATGACTCACATCAGTGCACGATCAAAGTTAATTGTTCAATGTTTCTACCGACCACACGACTCCACTGTGACAGTTCCAGAGTCATTCAAAGAAAGTCTATGGTCAGTTGTGCATAAATACCCAGGTCACTCAATACAAGTTCATGTATGGATTCATTATTGGGGAAGGGGGGGGGGGTTAAGACAGAGTCTTGTGAAGTACTTTTGAATACGTTTTCCGAAAACTGTCTTCAGCAGCTAGTTCGGCAGTCCACATGCAATGGAAGTATCTTGGACCTTGAAGCTACAAACAGGCCGGATCTTATCGATGGTGTCAGTGTAGAGATGGGGATTAATGATCATAATGTCATCACAGCGACTATGGCTACGGAAGTTAATAAATCTGCCAAGAGAGCTAGGAGAGTGTTTTTGCTAGATAGAGCAGATAAGCTGTTGTTAGCATACAGTGAACTGCAATCATTTAGTTCCAGAATGATGGACACAGAGGAATTATGGAGAAAGTTTAAACATATTGTAAATCGTGCTCTGGACAAGTATGTGCCTAGTAAGTGCCTAGCAAGTGGTTTAATAACGGAATTTGGAAAATGCTGGGGAAGCAAAGACTGTTGCACTCTCGGTTCAAAGTGCCAGTTTTGCTTTGTTTTGTTTTGCTTTAGGGCGCAAAAAACAACTGGGGTCATACGCGCCCAAGCCAAAACTATAGAACACGAACACAGAGATGAGTTAAACGACTATACGTCAGTCCCAATGGACAGAATAGGAGACAGCTAAAAACAGGCACGTGGAAAAAGGGCTAAAGAAAACACCGTGCAGAAATGGAGGTCCAAAACTAAAAATTAAATGGCCTTCGCCTTATTGCTTCGGCGGATAAAAAGTAAAACGCGGTAGACAGCCCGCGTGTCATTCGCAAAAATGGCTGTAAATCAGACGGCAAACCCAAGCTGGAACGTAAATTGTTAAAAAAAGAGCATTCCAGCAGGAAGTGGAGGACAGTTAAAATTTGGGCACAATGTGTACAAAGTGGTGCGGTTGGGCCACTTAGCAAATGACGATGGCTAAAAAGGCAATGCCCAATACGCAGCCGAGTTAAAATAATCTCCTCCCGGCGAGAGGGCCGAGAGGAGGTCGTCCAAGGCGCTGGGAGAGGCTTAATGAGCCGAAGATTATTCCCGTGAAAGGAGAACCATTGCCAATGCCAAAGGGACACTACCTCCTGACAAACGGCAATGCCGATATCATCGGAGGGAATATAGGTACCCGCGGGCTGAGGTACGAGGACTGCAGTCTTGGCAGCTGCTTCAGCAGCCTCGTTTCCTGGCAGACCGACATGATCAGGGACCCACATAAACATCACCCTGGCACCACGAAGAGTGAGCAAGTGACAGTTTTCCTGGACCCGCTGCACTAAGGGATGAGCAGTGTACAGCGCACATAGACTTTGGAGGGCACTGAGTGAGTCTGAGCAGAGGGCACAATTGGAAAGGCTGTATCGCCGGATGTACTCCGTGGCCTGATACAAGGTGAAGAGCTAGGGTGTAAATACTGAGGAGTGTGCCGGAAGCCGATATCGAAAGACACGGGTGCCAATAATGAAGGCACGCCCGATCCCATGGTTAGTGCGAAAGCCATCAGCGTAGACAAAGGTACTATCGCGAAGTTCCATGTGAAGGTCGTGAAGCTGGAGACGATAGACCGAGGGTGGAGTAGTGTCCTTAGGAAGCAACTGAAGGCCAAGGTTAACATGTTTCGCTTCACGAAGCCCAGGTGGTGAAGCGTTCAAACCCACAGGGTAAGTTGCAGTTGGTGTGAAGTTAAGTCGCCGTAGCAAGTGGCGAAAGCGGGCTCCAGGAGGTAACAGAGAAGTGGGAAGAGTCCCATACTGACGATCAAAGGAATCTTCAAAGAAGGAGGCATAGGAGGGGTGGCCACACATGGCAGTCAAACGGAATGCATACCTCCTGAGGAGGAAGTCACGGCGGTAGGACAGTGGGAGTTCAGCAGCTTCATCATATAGACTCTCAATCGGAATGGAGTAAGAGGCGCCCGTGGCCGGACGGAGGCCATGATGTTGGATAGTGTTGAGACGGCCTAAGAGGTGTGGACGTGCAGACGCATAAACAAAACACCCATAGTCGAGTTTCAAACGGGCAAGGGACCAGTACAAACTGAGGAGCGTGGTTCCATCGGCACCCCAGAGAGTACCACTGAGGACACGTAGGAGATTGAGGGATCGCGTACAGCGTGCTACCAGGTAACACACATGGGAGGACCAAGAGAGTTTCCTATCGAGCGTGAGCCCCAGAAATTTCGTAGTTTCAAAGAACGGAAGGGCAAGAGACCCAAGATGTAGAGATGGTGGGAGAAACCATTTGCACCGCCAGAAATTCGTACAGACGGTTTTGTCATGGGAAAAGCGAAAGCCATTGTCGATGCTCCAGGAGTAAAGACGATCAAGACAGCGCTGAAGATGCCGCTCAGTGAGACAGGTCCGTGGAGAACTGCAATAGATGGCAAAATCGTCTACAAAAACAGAGCCGGTGATGCCCGGCGGGAGACAGGCCATTACAGGGTTAATGGCGATAGCAAAGAGGATGACGCTCAGGACGGAACCCTGAAGCACAACATTATCCTGGATAAAGGTGTCCGACAAGGCACAACCCACACGCACCTTGAAAACTCGGTCTTGTAAAAATGCCCAAAGAAAACAGGGCAGGTGCCCACGGAAGCCCCACGTGTAAACAGTACGGGGGATACCAGTTCTCCAGCAGGTGTCGTAGGTCTTCTCCAAATCGAGAAACACGGCCACAATCTGGGATTTCTGCAGAAAACCATTCATGACGTGGGCAAACAAAGTAACGAGATGATCAACTGCAGAACGCCGCGCTCGAAATCCACACTGTGCATTACTTAGTAAATGTCGCGAATCGAGTCACCACACCAGCCGCGCACGAATCATACGTTCGATCACCTTGCAAACGCAGCTGGTAAGAGAGATGGGGCGGTAGCTAGAATAAAGGTTTTTCTCCTTGCCGGGATTAGGTATGGGTACGACGGTGGCTTCACGCCAGCGTCCGGGAAATGTGCCCTGTGCCCAGATGCGGTTGTAAGTGTTAAGCACAAAGTGCTTGCCCGCAAGAGAAAGGTGCTGCAACATAGGAATGTGGATGGCGTCCGCCCCAGGGGCGGAGGACCAGGATGAATTGATAGCATGATCGAGCTCTCTGATAGTAAAGACGACATTATAGCACTCACGATTCGAAGAAGAGAAAGGTATCGTCCGAGCCTCCTCCGCTCGTTTCCCATGGAGGAAGGCAGGGTGATAGTGCGAAGAGCTCGAAACTTCCGCAAAATGGTGGCCGAAGGTGTTGGCGATAGCAATAGGCTCTGAGCACTATGGGACTCAACTTCAGAGGTCATCAGTCTCCTAGAACTTAGAACTACTTAAACCTAACTAACCTAAGGACATCACACACAGTCCACAGCTCGTGGTCGTGCGGTAGCGTTCTCGCTTCCCGCGCCCGGGTTCCCGGGTTCGATTCCCGGCGGGGTCAGGGATTTTCTCTGCCTCGTGATGACTGGGTGTTGTGTGATGTCCTTAGGTTAGTTAGGTTTAAGTAGTTCTAAGTTCTAGGGGACTGATGACCATAGATGTTAAGTCCCATAGTGCTCAGAGCCATTTGCCACATCACACACATCCATGCCCGAGGCATGTCAGGCTGGAAATGGAGAACGGATCTTGGTCCCAGAGAGCCGTCTGAGGTTGGCCCACACGACAGAGGAATTGGTGGAACTGTTGAAAGAATTAATGAATGAAAGCTAGCTAGCTCGTTTGCTATCCCGAAGGACGCGACGACACTTTGCACGCATCTGTTTATAATGCATGCAGTTTGCCATCGTAGGATCCCCGTAGAAACGGGGAGAGCACGTCTCCGTGCGCGAATTGCCACACGCCATACGTCAGCCCACCAAGGGACTAAAACACGACGTGATAAAGATGAAGTCCGAAGAATGGAACGTTCTGCAGCAGTAAGGATAACGTTGTTGAGATAGTCCACCTGGTCATTAGAACTTGGAAAATATTTTTCTTCGAAGGTCGCCAGGTAGGCGTAAAGCTGCCAGTCAGCCTTATTAAGCTGTCATTTGGACGTGTATGCGGATGGGGTAGGAGTCAGCAAACGGAGAGCACACGGGAAATGGCCGCTCGAGTCAGTGTGGGAAAGAACGGACCACTCAAGATGATGGACAAGCTGGGCAGTGTAAAAGAATAGGTCCAAATGGGAATAGGTGTGCGAAGTGTCGGAAAGGAAAGTGGGTGCTCCAGTGTTAAGGCAGAAGAGGTTGAGTTGGTTAAGAAGGTCAGCCAAGAGAGCACCTCTCTGACAGGTCCTGGGAGAACCCCAGAGGGGATGATGCGCATTAAAGTCACTGAGTAGCAAAAACGGGTGAGGTAGCTGCCCAATAAGCTGAAGGAAGTCTGCCCTGGTGACATAAAAGGACAGAGGTACATAAATGGTACAAAGAGAGAAAGTCAGGTGGGGAAGGAAAAGGCGAACTGCAACAACTTGAAGACTGGTAGTCAGGGAGATTGATTGACTATGAAGGTCATCACGTATGAACAGCATGACGCCCCCATAAGACGGAATGCCGACCTCAGGGGGAAGGTCAAAACGAATCGGTAAGTAATGTGAAAGCTCAAAGCGGTCGTGAGGCACAATTTCGTTTCCTGAAGGCAGAGTACAAGGGGAAGCTGCGATGCTAAAATCCTCTTTGTGGGACGGAAGGCCGCGAACGTTCCATTGAAGGACAGTCATGAGGATGAAGACATGGAGGGGTGTCAACTCGGCGGCCGCCGAGTGATAGCCGGTGTAGAGCCGCTACTACAGGGCACAGCAGCAGAAGGATTCTGCTCCATGAGGTCCACAGAAGCATCAGCTTGCTTGTGCGGTCGGTCCGTGGAGTCCAACGCTGAAAAACGGTTGGTGGTGTGCACCGGCGATACAGAGGCTGGCCGGGCTATAAGGTAGCACGTGGCGACACCGTCGAACAGGATCTTCTTGGTGAAGGAGAGGACCGTTTGCCTTCTTCGAGCCTTTCCGGTTAGAGGAAGCCACGGATGTTGTTTGGCTAGAGGGATGGAGGAAGTCTTCACGGTAGTACTCCTTCTGTCCTTTCGTGCTTATTGGTTGTGTAGTCGGTAGCTTCGTCACGTGATGCGAGAGTTTGACGGTTTGTTGCACAGCTGGAAAAGGAGATAGCATTACTATCTTGACACTGGGCGACTTCACAACCTCCGAATTTGAGGTCGCACGTCTGTGTGGCCATGTCCTTCATGGAGCAAAGGGTAACAAGAACAGAAATAGGTGCCAGACGGGAGAACACAGTGTTTGTGACTAGCCAATAACTTGTGAGCTACCGGGTAAGGCACTTTTTCCTTTACCCGAATCTCTTGAACAGCCCGTTCATCTATATACGCAGGACTGTCCCAAGAGGAGGTGGCAAGGCCACCATTGCAGTTGATGCAGCGGGGAGAAGGAGGCGGACAATCGTCCTTGTGTGCATCCCTGCCACAGGTTACACATTTGGATGGGTGTCGACAAGATGTTCTAGTGTGGCTAAAACGATGACATTGGTAGCAGCGCATCGTGTTCGGAATGTACGACCGCACTGTGATAATTTCGTAGCCTGCTTTAAGCTTGAACTGCAGCACCACCCTATCAAAGCTGAGGAAAAGAGCCCAGGTGGGCACTAAGGAGGAATCTACCTTTTTCATTACACGATGAACAGCAATGACACCCTGATAAGAGAAGTATGATTGGATTTTGGCCTCGGTTAGACCGGCGAACAGCCTGGTGCAAATTACACCTCAGGAAGAATTCAAAGTTTCTATAGGCTTCAACACTAACAGGGTAGCCATGGAGAAGCGAGGCAGCAAGCAGGTGTTGTGTTTGAGAAGTGCCATTCCGTAAACGAGAGCAGGATTTCACAGAGCCAGCAACTGCATCAACACCTTTCTTAATAATAAACGGATTGACAATTGCGAAGAACTGACCGGCTTCAGTACATGAGACCGCAAGGAACCGTGGTGCATTGGGAAGGGTCTTCGAATCAATAGCCTCATTACGTTTACATTTTGTAGACATCGATTGGGAAGCTGAGTGACTCATTGCGAGAAATTCCTCCATGATTGCCAGCGTATCTGATGGTGGGCTCCTTCCAACTGGGGTCTCCCTTCACAAGGGGGCACACCCACCTTAGGTGACTGTGCACACCTCAGGTCATACCTCCCGAACATCTGACAGAGAGACCAGTCGGCAATTTGGGAAGGTTGCAGCTCAGGCAATCACCCGTCCCTGGGCCTGGCCTCTACCAGGGGGTACGTGTGAACCCTACCTGTCGACACGGGGCTGGGAATTACGCGTTATCCAGTCACCTGTTACGCTTTAGACGCGTGGGCCAGCCTTCAGGAGCGGACAGGGAAGAAGAAGAAAAAAGAGGATCTTCAAACGCCGAAGCGAAGGAACGAGAGGAGAAGGGAAACAAAGAAAGGAAATAGGAGCCAAAAATAATGGTGAGACTGTTCGTAAGTCAGTGACAGAATGCAGAACATTCCCAATAAATCTCCAGACATGTTCCCCAAGGGAGGGGAAAAAAAGAATAGCAAGAGGATAGACATGCAGCACGGAAGGGGAAAATGCTGCAAAGGCTGGGGCCGCGTGGTAGCTAAGCACGAACCCGCCAAAGAGTGGCGAGCCCCTGGGGGAGGTGGTGGGAGGGGCGGGAGAGGGGGCGGGAGTGCCAGTGCAAAGTGCCAAGCGATTGGAAAAAAGCACAGGTAACTCCTGTATATAAGAAAAGTAAAAGGACGGATCCGCAAAATTACAGACCAATATCCTTAACATCGTTTTGTTGCAGAATTCTAGAGCATATTCTGAGTTCGACTGCAATAAATTTTCTAGAGACGAAAAGTTCAAGTCCCCACGAATCAGCACAGCTTTAGAAAACATTGCTCGTGCGAAGCCCACTGTGCTCTTTTCTCACATGATGTATTGCGAGCTATGGAAGAAGGGCAAAATGCAGACTTCCTTCTACATTTCCGAAAGAATTCGACACGGCACCCCACTGCAGACTGTTAACGAAGGTACTTGCATACAGAATAGGGTCCCAGATGCTGTATGTGACTGGCTCGAAGACTTCTTCTTAAGTAATAGAACCCAGCATTTTGTCCTCGACGGCTGGTGTTCATCGGAGATAGGAGTAACATCAGGAGTGCCTCATGGAATGTAATAGGACCATTGCTATTTTCTATATACGTAAATGATCTGGCAGACAGGGTGAGCAGAAATCTGCTGTTGTTCGCTGATGATGCTGTGGTGTACAGGAAGGGGTCGAAGATAACTAGCTGTTGTTTGATAATAGTTGACCTAGACAAGATTTCTAGTTGGTGTGACGAAGGACAGCTGGCTTTTAATGTAGAAAAATGTAAGTTAATGAGGGAAAATAGGAAAATCAAACCTCTAATGTTCGGCATTAGTAGTGTCCTGATTTACACTGTCACGTAGTTTAAATATCTGGGCGTAACGTTGCGAAGCGATATGAACTGGAACGAGCATGTGAAGATTGTGATACGGAACGCGAATGGTGGACTTCGTTTTATTGGGAGAATTTTAGGAAAGTGTTGGTCATCTGTAAAGGAGACCGCATATAGGACGCTCGTGCGACCTATTTTGTAGTATCGTTCGAATATTTGGGATCCTCACCAGGTAAAATTGAAAGAAGACTCTCGAATCCATTCAGAAGCGAGTTGCTCGATTTATTACCGGTAGGTTCGATCAGCATGTAAGTATTACGGATATGCTTCGGGACCTCAAGTGGGAATCCCTGAAGAGAAGAAGACATTCATTTCGAAGAACACTACTGAGAAAGTTTAGAGAACCGGCATCTAAAGCTGACAACAGAACGATCCTCTTGCCACCAACATACATTTCGCGTAGGGACCACGAAAACAAGGTACGAGAAATTAGGGCTCATACTGAGTCATATAGACACCTGTTTTTCCCTCGCTCTATCTGCGAGTGGAAAACGACTAGTTGTGGTAAAGGCTACCCTCCACCACGCACCCTATGGTGGCTTACGGAGTGTGTATGTAGATGAAAAACATCTGTACACACATCATATGTTTACAATATGAGGGGAGGACATAGTTCAACAATACGTTAATTCTGACACAACTACTCAGTAGCGGTCCCTTAATACACCCTGATGCAAGAAAAATCAATGACGTAGTAGTAAACATAATCGAACACAGCCCGATGCCAGAAGATGAGGGGCAATATGGTACAGGGAGTGGAGAATACTCAATTCATTTGCATACAGATACATACAGGAGCCCAACAACATTTACATTTACGATTTTCTCGATTTCGGGTGATAAGAGAGGAATCGTGAGTGTCAGGGGCACCATCAGGCCTGGTGAGGCGTACCGATGACCACCAAGTAAAAGAGGACGAACATACAGAAATCACAAATTAAGAGTAATTTTCATGAAAGTAGGTACCCATAATACTCAGAATTACGCTTCCTACGACACAATTTGGAACATTTACCCGCAGAAAGCAGTCCATAATACGAATGGATCACTTATACAAGTGTTCAATACTAACAGAGCCCAATGGAAGAATGCCAGAAGGCGCTCTCGTGGATAATGTCCACCACGCATTCAGTGGTGGGGAAGTTCACGTTAGAGCAGAGGTGTATTGCCAACCACGTTCCAGTTTTGTACTAGACTGGCTTTCGTCTCCGTCACTGACGGAATCTCTCTGGTCCCTGCGCTTCGCATCTATGAATTTAGGTTGTTACTAAGATCCCACAGCTCTATGAACTCTGGACACAGTGGGGCAACTTCAAGATACCTTCATTCTCACGTCTACTTACTCACACACATTTATATCGTAAAGTGGGAGTCAAACGGGCTATGCAGAGGTGAATAAATAAGTAAAAACGCTCCTCTCTTTTCCAGAGGCTACATGTCGCAGCGACGGAGTGAAATGGCAAACAGACTAACATTGCCAAGATCGTAGGACCACACTTGCGCCTAAAATTCATGAAACGGATTTAACTGACCCGTTTCAGACTGTACAACTTGACAACCGCCAGTCTAAATGCATGCATTAGACTGCCATGTGAAATTTTGTTTCTTCCCCTTAAATTTCCCTGAGGTCTGTTTCACGATGAAACAGGAAACTAGCACCCTTCCAATCAGTGTCTCTTCAGTTTCTATTGGAATTTCATATACCAGCGACGTCATATGATCCCATTGGGAAAAAGTTTGTGGTAGTGTGATCCAGTAACGGTGGTGGCCGTGGGACAATTTCCAATCGAAACGACGAGGGACCTATTGCCCAAGCACTGACTGACATTAATGTCGAAGTGGCATGCACTGTCGTGTTGAAACCATATTCTCTTGGGGACAATAAGAGGTTACTGTCTCCACCAACTATGGTAGCAAATTTCAAATAATTTCAGGAAATGTGCTCCAGTTAAACGAGGGGACGGCAAATAAGGTCATCATCCTAGATCCGGCATGATCCTAGCTGACAAGGTGATAGGCAGTTGTTGTTAGTGACCTGAGACAAGCGTGACATATGAATTTCCATCACTCCACTCCTTTAGGGTCGTTTGGTCTACTGATAAAGCACATGCCTGGAAACCTTAAGGTCTCGGTATCGAATCACAGTAGGCCCACGGAAGTTTTAAGCCATCGGTTAATTTAGGCTTCACCTCTCAAGTATGTCACGACTCACCAGGAACGGCATGTGGTTCGAAATCCATGCTGAACTGTAGGTCTCCTTTCCCCACTTGGATAAGTGGGCTAAATTAAGTATACACAAGTGAAAAAGTGGCGTCCAATTTAAAGACTTGCACCCAGCCATTGGGTCACAAAAAACTGTTATTATTCCAAGCATGGTTATTGCCACAGCTGAACCACCATCATAGCTGGAAGAGGATCCATCCGTGAAAAACACAAAAAGCAGCAAATTCTGCATTGCAGTACTGCTCTGAATAATCTATTAACAGCACCGAACTCTGGGTTCCAAATCATTTAACGATATTGTTTCCACGCATTGTTTATGACAAACATTTATTTGCCGCTGCACCAATACTGTTCACACCATATTCGACCAAATATGCATTACACAGTCACGTTGACGGGTTCTTATCAGTGAATGTTCTTCTATAAACACCCCAGGGGGCTCATATTTCTTGTGTGAGTACGTACTTGGCAAACATGGAGGCCTGGCCCTTGCACTGCTACTTCCCTTTGTGAACTGCAAGTATATCCTCCTACTATTCTTTTATTTCCCCTCTGCCCTTCCACTGGATGGCCTTCTTGGTGCCGACATTCAGGGATTTCGTTCATAGTGTTGGATTTTTTTTTTTTTTCGTCTTCTGTCACTTCATACAACTTTTCATCCTTCACTACACTACAAGGTCCCCATTGCTGGGTTTGTTCTCCCATTTCTTTTCCAAATTTTACAGAAGTGCAGGTCGCACACCGTGATGTACATTCCACCATTTGTGCCTTTTGCATAGTTGCACTCTTTCTTTCTGGCGCAAGTAATACACCAAAAACCCAACAAGGTACCCATTGTGCAGGTTGTCAAGTACCTGTACAGTGGTAGCCCCTGACCATGCAGGGATGGCACTATTGGGGCCTCAGCTGGAAGCTCCCCGTGTATGCCAAGGTGTACATGCCCATCATGGCTAGGGCACAGGGCTCCAGGCAGTGGTTACCTAGGCAGGTAACCATTGCTGTGGCAGGGTGGCGTATGTAGGGACAGCCCACATTCGGAGTGGGTGGCACTAAGGTGGATGATTCGCAAATGAAGCGGCTAAAACTTTCTTCTTTTAGTGTCTGCACGGTGTCAGTAGTTTCTCCTGAAGGAAAGGATTACTACAATGAAGAGAGATAAGATCCCACAATATTTCCTTGCCAAGCTACACCATGGGAGGAACGTAGGGCTAAGAAGTGAGGGGAGAAATACTACCCACAATACTTACTTTTGCTATAGAACCGATGGGGATGTCTGTTTGGTCACAAAGCCATTATTCTTCGCTGAACACCTTGGTGGCAGGTTTGGAGAAGTAGCAGCGATTTTAAGAATGAAAAGTGATTCAGTTCTGATTAAAATGGCATCCCCTGCTCAGTTGCAGGCGCTGCTCGCCTGTGACATTCTGGGGGACATTCTTGTAACTATCGTCCTTCGTGGTGTAGGGTATCATCTTCCACTACGACTTTCTTTTACAGATCAATGACGAGTTACGTGCCGATTTGGAGTGTCTACATTTTGTCCCTTGTGCATGGACCAAAGGATAATAGTGTTAAGTCTGGGGTCTTCGTCTTGGCTACTGAAGGTGACTCGTTACCTGAAAAGGTCAAGGTGATGGCGTATTAATGCGCTGTGATACCGTAAATTCTAAATTCCATGAGATGCTTCAACTTTATGAGTTTTTGGCACATGTCTTCACGTTGTAACGCCAGCAATTGCACATGAATGCTCCTTGTGCTCCTCCCCCTTTCTGTGTCAACTGTGGGGAACACAATTCCCCCTGTTTACTGGACTGTTCACTGGACTACACCATCTTCCAAATATAAAAGAAAATCCAAGAAAAGAAGACTCTTGACTCACACATATCAGAAGGCCCTTCATGCCTTCTACGCTGCGCGTTCAGGGCCACTTGACTACACCGACTCTCCTTGCAGTTGGAAGTCCTCGTTCTACTGTTTCCCCAACACCCACGTTGGGGGCGTTGACGCCCCACCCATAGTGGATGCCAATTCCTAACCTCCAGCTGGAGAAGATACATTCTCCTCTGGTGTTTCTCACTAAGAAGGGGTCCCTCGAGACACTCCCCTCCCAGCATTCTTTTGCTCTGCAACTGGATACCAGCCAGTGGCTGAAGGAATCACGGGTTGCTTGTCGTA
Organism: Schistocerca nitens; assembly: GCF_023898315.1. Taxonomy (NCBI): domain Eukaryota; kingdom Metazoa; phylum Arthropoda; class Insecta; order Orthoptera; family Acrididae; genus Schistocerca; species Schistocerca nitens. The sequence goes on from NC_064616.1 coordinate 925,186,934, forward strand.
GAGCCCAGAAAACCGACAACATGATCCTCCAGTGGAACTGCAGCGGTTTCCTCCGTCACATGTCTGAGCTACGAAATCTCTTGGGCTCTTTCCCTGCTTTCTGTGTCTCCATCCAGAAATCTTGGTTCCCAGCATTGCAAACTCTACCGTCCGTGGCCATCGGGGACATTTTAAGAATCGACCTAACTATGACAGAGCATTCGACGGAGTTTGCATATACATTTTGGACTCTGTCTACAGTGAACACATATCAATCGATACTATTATAGAGGCTGTGGCTGCTCGTCTGAGGACGTCTCTGGATTTTACCATCGTTGATGTTAATCTCCTTCCGATAGTGAAGTGTCTTAGAACGCACTGTCTGCACTGAGTTATACGATCTATCCATCTAAGCTTAAGCTCTCCTTTAGAGCACCATATTTCCAAAGCTTCATTTCTCTTCTTGTCTGAACTGTGAACTGCTTATTGTGCATGTTTCATTTCCATGCAGGGATCCACTCTTAACAAATGACGTCAGAAAAAACCATCTAACATTTAAATTTATTTTAGAAGTTAACGAACTCCTGATTTTCAGATTTTGTTGTTATTTCGAGTAAGCATTTTATATCCTCTCAACTTCGCTCATCCAAATAGTTTTCACTGCCTAATTACTTTTTACTGCTCAAATAAGTTTATTTTCTCATTTCCTATCCTAATTCCTTCAACATCGCCTGATTCAATTCAATTTACAATCCATTATACTTGTTTTACTTTTGTTGTTATTCATTTTATACAGTAATCTCTTTTCAAGGCAGCATCCATTCTGTTCAACTGTTCTTCCAGTCCTTCGCCGTGTCTGACAGAATTGCACTATCATAGGCAAACCTTAAAGTTTTAATTTCTTCCCCATGAACCCTACTTCCATTTTCAAATTTCTCCTTGTTTCCTTTACTGCTTGTTCAGTGTACAGATTAAATAACATTGTGAATAGGTTACAACCCTGTTGTACTCCCTTCTCAATTACTGCTTCCCTTTCATTTCCTTCGACTGTTACAGCTGCAGGTTTCCGTACAAGTTGTAAATGATCTTTCGGACTCTGTATTTTATCCCTGCCACCTTCAGAATTTCCATGAGTATAGTCCAGTCAGCGTTGTCAAAAGCTTTCTTTACATCTATTCTGTTCACGTAGCTTTGCTTTTCTTTAGCCTGCCTTCCAGGTTAAAGGATCTTCTATATTTTTTTGTATTAATCGAAACTGGTGAGGACCTAGAATGACGAGCAACATTAGGAATCCAGTCGAACGTTTGTTTCGAAAGGCACGCCTTTCTCAGATGAAATGCATCTCCTTAAGCTTTCTTCAACGAATCTCAGCCTGGTATCTGTTCGTCTTATAGCTATTTTTATGTGGTCGAGCCACTTTTCGTCGTTTCGGACTGTTACTCTCTCATGTTTTACGACTGTGACTGATCCCAACGATTTGTAGCCTAATCGATCTTTCCGCCTATTTATGCTTCTACAGCTGATCGTTTCTCCCCCTTAAGAACGAATTCTTGGCTTCTGTCTTCTAGGAAGTACTGAGTCCAGTCACAAAACCGGTCTGATACCCCATAAATTCGTAATCAGTGCATTAGAAGAGAATGAGACATTATATCGAAAGCTGTCTCTGAAAGATCTATTTCGTCCATACTTATTCGAAAGAGTAATCACCTGGGACTGACGTCTGTAATATGACACATACGGTACACTTACATTTCATGAAACGCCTCTGGAAATAAAAATAAAAATTTATGCTTAAGGTGGTGATAATAGTATTTATGTTCAATGCCAGTGAAAACATGGGATAGGCCGGCCGGAGTGGCCGAGCGGTTCTAGGCGCTACAGTCTGGAACCGCGCGACCGCTGCGGTCGCAGGTTCGAATCCTGCTTCGGGCATGGATGTGTGTGATGCCCTTAGGTTAGTTAGGTTTAAGTAGTTCTAAGGTCTAGGGGACTGATGACCTTAGAAATTTAGTGCCATAGTGCTCAGAGCCATTTGAACCATTTTTGAAAACATGGGATTATGAAATCGTCAAGTAATTTATCACCATTGTCTTGCATTTAGAAACGTAGACTTCAGCTTTCTACTCTTGACGTTGTAATATTCGGTTATAGGGCTACATACTGTACACGCTGTAATTCTTAGCTGTATTTGCTTCTGACGCCAGATGTTACATTTGCACTCAAAAGCAAACGACTCACCACCAAAGAGTTACTAAAATTGATTACAAACTGAATTTCATACAGGTATCGTCGAAAAAAATTGTAAATTTTAGCGGCCGATGGATGAATATGTGCAACACAGTTTCACCATGCAGCTTGCAAGGATAATAAAGAGGGGACATATCGGTACCAGGGCATGAAGCCTTTGCGAATTTCTTTCTGTGTACTCAGTTGGACAGTAATTACGGTTCGCAGATAGCCGTGTGAACAACATACGTAGATGTAAGCATTTGGGAGAGGACGTGTAGGTTGGCTCAAAGAAGCCGGTTGGAGTAATCGACTAACAGCTCAACATTTGCATAGGAGCGATGCCACTATTCTAAGATGATGACAGGAGTGGGTGAACCATGGCCGGACACAGCGTCAAGAATAAAGCGGTCTACCTAGAGAGGCGACAGAAGGTGAGGACCGAGCAATAGTCAGAGAGGTACTCAAAGCCCTGTATCTATCTGACGAACAACTGGTGGTTCAGTGAACACAAGAGCCATTTATAGACGGCTTACAGAAAGGGGGCTGAGCTCACAAGCCCCTTGCGCTAACTACCACTGACCTCTGTACGCCATCAAGCCCGTTTGCTATGGTGTCGAGGATATTCGGCCTAAAATCTCATTGACTGGAGTAGAATTATCTGCAGTGATGAGTCTCGCTTCGAACTGAGCCTCGATGACCAGTGAAGATGTGTCTGGAGACGCCTCTGACAGCGGTTGGTTACCAACCTGACTGTCGCCCGCCATACAGCCCTACAACCAGGAGTTGAGGGTCAGGGGTGCCATTTATTTTCATTGCAGAACCCCTGTGGTTGTCACTCGCGGCACCCATACTGCATTAGTGTACGTCGACGATATTCTACGCCCAGTTTTGTTGCCCTTCATTGCAAGCCATCCTAGCCTTACATTTCAGCAAGTGCACGCCCGCAAACGGCGAGAATTTCTACTGCTTGTCTTCGTACTTGCAAAACCCTACCTTGGCCAGCAGGGTCGCCACATCTCCAACTGAGAACGTTAGGAGCATTATAGGCAGGGTTCTCCAACCAGCTCGAGATTTTGACGATCTAACGCACCAATTGGACATAATTTAGCACGATATCCCTCAAGGGGACATCCAATAATTCTGTCAATCAATGCGAAACCGAATAACTGCTTGCATAAGGCCAGAGGTGGACCAAAGTTTTATGGACTTGCTCAATTTCTGAAGCTCTTTCTCATGAATAAATCATCCATTTTTTTTCACACTGTAATCATTCGTTTGTCTGTACACGTACATCACATCTACCGATTTCCATCCCTTTCGGATTGCTCCTTCTTGGTGTGTCACCTACTTGTCTTAGAGCGAATATTCGCCACATCTAAGGACGACTTCCTCTGGTTCATTCGCAAGGAGATAGTATAAACAGACAATAAATAGGTCGCTTCGCACCCATTAACCAGATTATGATCAACCGCTACAATTTTCTACATTGCTATGCAGGCGTAAGACAAGCTAAAGCTTTAATTAACACCGGCTCCCAGGCTTATAGTCGTGTACTCTCGTCCTTAATACGTGTCGTTTGATAAACATCATCATCATCATCTTCCGACAATGATATTATGTTTAAATGTTCTAGTTCGATAAATGAAGCTCCACTCACTCATATCATACTACCTGTACCGCCTGTTCGAAGAGTGAGAAAGACAATGTTGGTCGGGTGCTTATAAAGTTTCATTTTTAGTACAAATCTTTGATAACACAAATAATTAGCAACTGTTTTTCGTATGTATTTTTGTTTTCGGTATTGTAATAGTTTGAGAGTTCTTTATGCTACAGTTCCGTAACTTCACATGTCGTGCGATAATTATGTAAGCTTGTTCAGTACGTAAATTTAATGGTATTCCAATGCCATAGTGACTAATTTTCCTAAGTATTTGTAAATACGGAAAAATTTATCACGCAGTTCATTTGGTATTTTTTCTGTAGTTAGTATATCAATACGTTGTCTCTGCAGCGTTATTTATATTTCTTGAAAAAAAACTACAGGAATTACTAAGAGAATTTTTTAACAAGTATTTTTCTGAAGCTCAAATTCTAAGTTTAGAAATGTTTAGAACAAAGGCCTGAGGATATTTAGAGGCTGTCATGTTGACCATCAAAAACTTAAATTCATTAACTTTCCACACTCCTATTTCGAGAATATGAAACTTTTGTGTTGCTCTACACTTGGAGAGGAGGATGGTATTTTAATCCGTGTGTTGCTTGTATTGCAGGAAAGAAGCGGCGGCGGGCCCGGACAGCGGCTCGCACTCCTTGCAAGAGTACACCTACCGGAAGATCACTCCCTGCGACGTCTGTTCCCAGGTACTCAGAGGTAAGTCGCCCTTGCTTTTACAACCTTCGGTCTTGTCCTTCACAACAATTCTACCTCAGCCTGTGCTTTTATAGCTTACGTCGTTCTTTTGATTATCTCTGGCCAGATCTTCCTAGTAAGGGTGTTGGGGTTGAGTCTGTCCTTACATCTACATCCATACTCCGCAGAGGGTACTTTGAGTACCTCTATCCGTTCTCCCTTCTGTTCCAGTCTGGTATTGTTCGTGGAAAGAAAGATTGTCGGTATGCCTCTGTGTGAGCTCTAATCTCTCTGATTTTATCCTCATGGTCCCTTCGCGAGATATTCGTAGCAGGGAGCAATATACTGCTTGACTCCTCGGTGAAGGTATATTCTCGAAACTTCAACAAAAGCCCGTACCGAGCTACTGAGCGTCTCTCCTGCAGAGTCTTCCACTGGAGTTTATCTATCATCTCCGTAACGCTTTCGCGATTACTAATTGATCCTGTAACGAAGCGCGCTGCTCTCCGTTGGATCTTCTCTATCTCTTCTATCAACCCTATCTGGTACGGATCCCACACTAGTGAGCAGTATTCAAGCAGTGGGCGAACAAGTGTACTGTAACCTACTTCCTTTGTTTTTGGATTGCATTTCCTTGGGATTCTTCCAATGAATCTCAGTCTAGCATCTGCTTTACAGACGATCAACTTTATATGATCATTCCATTTTAAATCACTCCTAATGACTACACCCAGATAATTTATGGAATTAACTGCTTCCAGTTGCTGACCTGCTATATTGTAGCTAAATGATAAAGGATCTTTCTTTCTATGTATTTGCAGCACATTACACTTGTCTACATTGAGATTCAATTGCCATTCCCTGCACCATGCGTCAATTAGTTGCAGATCCTCCTGCATTTCAGTACAATTTTCCATTGTTACAACCTCTCGATACACTACAGCATCATCCGCAAAAAGCCTCAGTGAACTTCCGATGTTATCCACAAGGTCATTTATGTATATTGTGAATAGCAACGGTCCTTACCCTGGTCATGAACGCTAGCTTGGGCGGGGCAAGGTATGTGACGTCATAATGTTAAATTTATAAATTTAGGAGCAGTTTCGAACGCGAACTACAGTATTACTCACATCTGATATTCGCAACGAGTTACGAAACGTGAATCAAAGCGATGGAATAAGGCATTCTGTGTTTCAGCCTGAATCGACCAGATGCCACATTGAAAAATAACTTTCTAAAACATAATTGGCATATTTTGTGTAATTTGTCTTCGACTCAAACTTCTATGTTTCGAAAATATGAAAGCTTATTCGGAGGTAAACTTGGATGGTATGGACGCAAACAAAGATGAAATAAAGACTTTGGTTTACTTAAATTTGTCTATGTTGCGAGGAATTGGTTGAGGTCTGCGACTGTATTGCGATATTTATAAGATGACACTGGTTTGGTTTCAGTCATGCTTGTTTTCAAATATTTATTGAAACGTTGCGTTATAGCGACACGCAGCTATCGTTCGATGTTTGTGTGTTATTTGTACATCAATTGTATTATTAGACATTCACGTGAAGTGCGAAATTTCTTTCTGACTCTGCCAGTGAGTTTAAGTTTCGAAATATTGTTACCCCTGCCAGAAAGACTAAATTTTGTTAGTAAAAATGTACCTGTGTGGATACTGTAACTGGCTGGAGGTAAAAGGAATGGATAAACTAACACTTGGAATAGTCCCTCCCGATTTGCAGTCCTAATAACCGCGACAATTATGTGACCATGAAAATCATATTTGTTGAAGGTAAAAGATCTGGATGATTACGAAGGGGTTCTACTTAAGTGGTGAACGCAAATTCATCTTGCCCGTGTCGAGTTAATAGGCGATGAGCTTCAAGAGAAATCTTCATTTGACGAAACATAAAAGATAATACTGTGTGCCATACTAGAATTAATTCATGCAGTGTATGATTAAATAGTATAATAAAAAATATAACGTTCAAAAAGCAGAGCGCGATCCTGTCTGACAGCAACCGCGCTCACCCTAGCTGCCTATTTGCGCCAGCGCGTACGCTGTGAAGCCTACATTGTTAGACTCTAAATCTAGGAGTTATTGTTATCAGCAGTTACGGATTTCGCTGGTCCATTGCCTCCCTGTAATATTCAAATGCAATATTAACAGGTGTACACAAATAAAACAAATAAATAAAGTAATAAATAAATGCTATTGTGAGCATGCTAGTTCGAACCTTCATTAAAACTGCTGCTAACGTGCCCCTGTATAGATAGTCAAATGACAGGTACGGTGAATGGGTACATGGCTTGACAGGCGGGCACAGGACGTAACACAGCAGGCTGGGGAAGCGATGGAGCGGCAAAGCGTGCCATCCGTCAACTCGGCGGGATTTTTTTCAACTCAAATCGGCGAGCCAGCCTGAACGGCCTGTATGCCATAAGAGCCAGGAGGGCTGAAACGTGCACCGAATTACCATTAGTCAGATCTCCACGACCATGTGGGTCGATGTCAAGGATAATTCAGAAAGAGTACATTTTGCTTTATCTTATCGCATTAGTTATACGAGAGCCGCATCATCACCGTCTTCTGTGGGACGTCCGTGCTTGCAATGTAGCGCCCTTGTGGTGGCAGCCATTCCAGCTTCCTGCAACCGTTGCATATTCGTTTCCCCGGAATATCGTATTGCGCGTCTTCACTCCGAAGGGCAGATTCAGCCGCCTGAAATGGAAAGTTGTTTTGTATCCTTCGCACTAGTGGGCATCCTTCGTTCGCGAAGTATAGTCGTTGTGTGTGGTTCAAGTCTGTTAGGTGTAAATGACTGTAATCTGTGTGTGCGCAGCGTGGTGTCATGTGTTGGACGATGATGATACGAAGGAGAGGGTGGAACCTGTTGCCGGCACGTAGGCTACTCCTCTCGTATAGCAGTAAAGCCGTCCGCACACGGAACGTGCATCCGAACGTTGAGCGTGCCCAGTTTCTGACGTCATAGCGTGGAATAGCACGTTCTGGAGTCTTTCCGAACGTGCAGAGCAATATCTGGCATGTCAGATATTCTGAGCGTGCGTCTGACCGTTGACCAATGAGATGACACAACGCCACCTACGTCACACGCACGCCGTCTCCCTTCAGTACAGAGTTGTGAGGCGCCATATTGGCGTTCATTTCAAGCCTATATGTATATATGCCGTTTCTGAGCACCAGCAAATTGAGAATCACTGGAAAACCCGTTGTTAGTTGTGTGATTCGTTCCAATAAAATTATGAGAAACATCATATTCATGGCAAAAGAATTATTGCAACGAGCGTATTATGAGAGTAGGCTATTTGAAGGCCGCGACACACTGAAGATCCACCCAAAACTCATTGTTCTTCGTACAATTTGTTATAATTAAATTTCAATTAATAACATAATTATCTACGATTAACGTTTTTAGCAAGAGGTAAGACAATATTTTTAAGAAATAGAAGCATGTTGTTGGTTTAGCTCAGTCTGCTTTCCGCAGCGCTGCGGCGAGGACGTCTGGTTTACGTCCCGTCCGCGCGGTCGCGAGTGCCCGTAGTTGTTTACTACTGCGTTGTCGCTAGTTTAGAGTCCATCACTACCGACGCACCATGGCACATTCATACAGACAAACCACCATCAAGATCAGTTTTCAACCCGATCATGCACGACCGCGAGCTTTCGAAGTGGAACGTTTTCTACGTGACGACGTTAAAATTGAACCGCGAGACATAATTGGTATCCATCTCTCTATCACGAGCAGTGTTGCCTACGTCAAGTTAGTAAGTGACGAGGTGTGCAACAGAATCGTGCGCGCACATGCGAACGATCTTAAATTCAAACATTCTGATGGCCATATTGAGGCAGTCTCTATCGATCACGCGGGGCTTGGCCTCCATAGGATACGCGTCTTCGAACTCCCTTTCGAAGTACCACCGGACGTAGTCACCGCGGCTTTCCAGCCCTACGGCAGAGTGATCAGCCATATGGCCGAAAAATGGACCACCTTTACAACATACCCCGTTCTTAACGGGGTACGACAGATCAAAATTGAACTGACCAAACATGTTCCGTCATATCTCGTCATCGGCGGATGTAGGGCGATCATTATGTATGACGGTCAGCCACGCACTTGCTCTGGTTGTGGCCAAGAAGGGCACGTCCGGTCGGATTGTCTCCGACGACGGCTTACTCAAATACCGACAGGTGAATCTATGACTCCTTCTACGGTGACGACCCTTCCTCTCAATTACGCCGAAGTTGCACGGGCAGCAACCCTTTCCGATGCTGACCACATTAGTCCGATAGCGAGACCATGATGGATTCTGCAGTACAGGATCCGGCCTCTACAACAGCGCCCCCACCGGAAGATAATCACCGACCGACCTTGCAAGAACGCGTGGATGCCAGGATGGACATTGACCCACGGGTTGTGCCGACAACGACTTTTCTTCCAGACAGCTGAAGAAATCCACCCACATTCAGATACTGAAACACACGTCCGTAAACAGCGTTCCCCGCGAAAACACAAGAGACGGCGGCGTGCTCCATCGGACGAGTGTTTGCAGCGATCGTCTGACATGGACTGTGGACACTCCGACAACGGTACCGGCGGTACAGAGGCCGCTGTAACATCAAACTCGACAGTTCGCTGTGGTGACGGCTTTAGCCCCTCCGACCCCACAGAACAGCAGGATCACAAGCAGACAGCCGCTGCCGATTCCCAGTCAGTAGAGCCGATGGAGTCAGCGCCGAGTGCCGCAGCAGCCACTAACAGCCACCAACAGCCGATGGTATTTCATGGCGACTGGGCGGACGACTGTGAGGAAAACTCCTTGCCCATCGTGTCGGACGACACGCGGGGTAATTTACCCCACCAGTGTTGATCCTTTTCCGCCATCAGATACAGTGACAAGACAGCCTTACAAGGGTATTGATGGCCAACACGGGTGCTATGGATAGACCTCAAACTTATCGCGTTGCAACTATCAACATCAACACTATACGGACGCGCGCTAAGTTATCCTTGCTTCAGGATATGTTGAACTTTGCTTCCATCGATATAGCCCTTCTCCAGGAAGTGTACGTCGACGATTTCCCAGGCATGTACGGTTACGATGCTTGCGTCTCTCCAGCTTCCCCTACAGGCAGCGGTGTCGCTGTACTTCTTTCGGAAGGGATAGTGGCCGACGATATCCTGTTTCTGCCTGGGGCAAGAGGAATGGCACTCACAGTACTGGTGTCCGCCTTATCAATATCTACGCACCTTCTGGGACGGACAAACGTCGCGAACGTTCACGATTCTTTGCGGAAGACGTCGCCCCGCTCTTCCAAGGCCGCCACGACCATCTGGTGTTTGGAGGTGACTACAATTGCGTACTGGCGCCCAGAGACCAAGTCCCACGACATAATCCGTGCCCGGAACTCGAGACGCTAATTCGGGACCTGCAGATGGTGGACACTTGGGAACATCTTCACGGCCACCGACCGGGATTCACACACTTCACGAGTCACTCTTCCAGTCGTCTCGATCGGATTTATGTCTCACGCTCTCTCGCCGCTGGAACACAGGATGCGGAACTATGGCCTGCAGCCTTCTCGGAACACTCGACTTACATTTGTGCCGTCACCCTGCGGCGGCAACAAGTGTGGAGAAACCGCAGCCTGTGGAAATTAAACATCGCTCACCTGTCGTACCCGGATTGCCGCCAAGCAGTTGAGAATACGTGGCATTCGTGTGAAAATCGCCTCCGCGCATATCCCACAACGATCCGCTGGTGGTTGGACAGCGCCAAACCGGCACTGAGGCGAACGTTGATAACCTACGGTCGCGACCACGCTACTTGGCGTAGACATACACTCGACTTTTACTTCAGGGTACTGCGCGACTGCGATGCTATGGCGCCGTCTCCGGAACGACAAACGGCGGTCCACCGTGCTAAGGCTCAGATCATCGCTCATATGCGACGCCACCTAGAGGGGGTAGTCATCCGGTCGAGGACGCAGGATCGGATACCGAGCGAACGCCCGTCATGTTCCACGTTCTTCGTGAACATAAACGACGCCAACGAGCGCTGATACGCTTCATCGACACGGAGGACGGTCGTCGCCTCACCACGCAACAAGACATAAACACAGCGTTCTACGATCATTATTCCCAACTCTATTCCGCTCAGACCCCTGATCCGACAGCACTGGAGGACGTCTCTCAGACGATTTACGGCACCGTCTCCCCGGCAATGGAAGCGGCCTTGATGGAAGAAATTACAGAAGAAGAAGTGATCGACGCCATTAGAAAAGGAGCTGTCAACAAGTCTCCGGGTCCTGATGGCCTCCCCTTGGAATTTTACCGGACTTTTCAATATTTATTAGCCTCCCGATGGACGGACATCTGTCGCGAACTACTATCCCCGGAAGTGCCGCTCCCTGCGGCCCTTGTGGAAGGGATGATTATTCCTATTCACAAACCGTCCGGTGGCTCAGGACTGCAGGACTACCGCCCATTGACGCTATTGAACTGCGGATTTAAGATCTTTTCTCGACTGTTGGCGGCGCGGATACGCCAGACCTTACGAAATGTTATCTCACCCGATCAAACGTCATTAGGAGGCGACAATAACATTCAAACAGCACTCAGTGAATATCGTGACTTGATCTCACTGGCATGTCGTCTGAAGGGTGCACTGGCAGCAATCGATTTTAGTCAGGCATTCGACCGAGTGGATCATGACTATTTGGAAGCGGTCCTCCAACATATGCGGTACCCACAGCCATTCGTCGCTGTCGTCATGCGACTACTCCGTGGCGCCACGTCCAAGGTGATCGTCAACGGTCGACCTGCGCAGCCCCTCATCATTTCTCGATCGATACGCCAAGGCTGCCCTCTGCCCACTTTACTTTACGCTGTAGCCATGGAACCACTCCTCCGCGGCCTGCGCCAACGACTAACTGGTATGACGTTACGAGGCCACACTTTCCGATGTAAAGCGTACGCTGACGACCTGGTGATTGTCATCCGCAACGATGACGACACCGCTAGCGCACTGAATTGGATAGTGAAATATAGCATGGCCACTGGTAGTCGTATCAACGTCGCAAAATCGGTGGCAATGTACATCGGGGTCGGATTGTCTGAGAACAGTGTCACCCCCTTACAGCTCAGAGATAGTTTGAAATGTCTCAGCATTGATTTCACAGACGATATTCGACGGACCGCTGCCCACAACTTTCGACGGTTTTTACGAAATGTTCGGACTGGAATTGCCAACAACCGCCTACGAGCCCTGGGCATCGTCCAAAGGACCCAGTATGTCAACATGCATTTAGCGTCACGCATTCCGCACATCGCCCAGATATTACCCATACCGGTGATGTTAGCTCGCCGTATACTTGCGGCTTTTGGGTCCCTCTTGAGTTCAGGAATGCTTTTCAAGATCAAATATGAGACTCTCACTCTTCACCCGGATCGGGGAGGGCTTGGCCTTTATCACGTTCATGACAGAGCGGTCGCCCTATTTGTGAGCACATTAGTCAAACTATGGCACCGCCGTCCGCACAGTCTGACGAGTTTGTTAATAGAAGAACTAGCACCGCCCTCCCTGTTGCCACCTGTGCCGACACACCACGTCCCCTCCTCGCTCTTCTACATCGGTGTCTTTTACCTCGAACTAAGTTACGTTCGACTTGCCTTACCAGCGACTCAACTGGCGACGGCAAAGACGGTTTATCGGGTCCTGGAACGTGGACGACCCGATGATGTCGTGGAGAGGAAGCACCCGAACGTCAACTGGCGAGTAGTGTGGAGGACAATTCATCACGTAACACTGGACATTGACGTCACGGCGATATGGTATATCACTGTCAACGGTAAGCAGGTGACCAGATCTAGGCTACATGCGATCCACATGGTAGACTCACCCACGTGCACGAGCTGTGGCGTTCAAGACAACGATGAACACCGTCTTAGCTGTGGCGAGTCTACGGCAGTGTGGCACTAAGTGAGGCAAATGTCAGCATACTTCCTTCGAGTAACGCCGAATCATATCGATCCCAAGACTATCTTATTCCCGGATGAGACGTATTACCCACGCACTAAAACTAATGCAATGACGTGGCTTCGTGGACATGCAGTACATTATTTGTTTCAAGACGGCACTAAGGACACTTTAGACTTTTGGAACTACACTCCTGGAAATGGAAAAAAGAACACATTGACACCGGTGTGTCAGACCCACCATACTTGCTCCGGACACTGCGAGAGGGCTGTACAAGCAATGATCACACGCACGGCACAGCGGACACACCAGGAACCGCGGTGTTGGCCGTCGAATGGCGCTAGCTGCGCAGCATTTGTGCACCGTCGCCGTCAGTGTCAGCCAGTTTGCCGTGGCATACGGAGCTCCATCGCAGTCTTTAACACTGGTAGCATGCCGCGACAGCGTGGACGTGAACCGTATGTGCAGTTGACGGACTTTGAGCGAGGGTGTATAGTGGGCATGCGGGAGGCCAGGTGGACGTACCGCCGAATTGCTCAACACGTGGGGCGTGAGGTCTCCACAGTACATCGATGTTGTCGCCAGTGGTCGGCGGAAGGTGCACGTGCCCGTCGACCTGGGACCGGACCGCAGCGACGCACGGATGCACGCCAAGACCGTAGGATCCTACGCAGTGCCGTAGGGGACCGCACCGCCACTTCCCAGCAAATTAGGGACACTGTTGCTCCTGGGGTAGCGGCGAGGACCATTCGCAACCGTCTCCATGAAGCTGGGCTACGGTCCCGCACACCGTTAGGCCGTCTTCCGCTCACGCCCCAACATCGTGCAGCCCGCCTCCAGTGGTGTCGCGACAGGCGTGAATGGAGGGACGAATGGAGACGTGTCGTCTTCAGCAATGAGAGTCGCTTCTGCCTTGGTGCCAATGATGGTCGTATGCGTGTTTGGCGCCGTGCAGGTGAGCGCCACAATCAGGACTGCATACGACCGAGGCACACAGGGCCAACACCCGGCATCATGGTGTGGGGAGCGATCTCCTACACTGGCCGTACACCACTGGTGATCGTCGAGGGGACACTGAATAGTGCACGGTACATCCAAACCGTCATCGAACCCATCGTTCTACCATTCCTAGACCGACAAGGGAACTTGCTGTTCCAACAGGACAATGCACGTCCGCATGTATCCCGTGCCACCCAACGTGCTCTAGAAGGTGTAAGTCAACTACCCTGGCCAGCAAGATCTCCGGATCTGTCCCCCATTGAGCATGTTTGGGACTGGATGAAGCGTCGTCTCACGCGGTCTGCACGTCCAGCACGAACGCTGGTCCAACTGAGGCGCCAGGTGGAAATGGCATGGCAAGCCGTTCCACAGGACTACATCCAGCATCTCTACGATCGTCTCCATGGGAGAATAGCAGCCTGCATTGCTGCGAAAGGTGGATATACACTGTACTAGTGCCGACATTGTGCATGCTCTGTTGCCTGTGTCTATGTGCCTGTGGTTCTGTCAGTGTGATCATGTGATGTATCTGACCCCAGGAATGTGTCAATAAAGTTTCCCCTTCCTGGGACAATGAATTCACGGTGTTCTTATTTCAATTTCCAGGAGTGTATTTGCAAGAACGACATTGCAAGATCCTCCGTAACCCAAAGCATCGACAATATTTTTCCAGTTAATTGTGGAGTGCGTTCCACGACTCTGCACGTAGCTGGAACATCACGGGTAAGAGAAGCTAAAATTACAAGACGATGATAGAACACTACACGGTACAACGTGGGATCTACCTTGGTCATTACGAGAAGTCATACCTGGATGATACAGCAGATGGAGAGTTTCGTCGTGAACCCTCACACACTGTAGCAGCATCTGCACCATTTCCTCTGTTTGTCCCCGGTGCGAAAAGGTCTTCGCAGTTTTTGTTTCCCATCCGGTGCAAGATGTAGCACTGGTTTATGGTGGTATGGATTCCACCCTACAATTTTGTTTCATGGTTTCCTTAGCCCCGCACTTTTCTCTCTTTCTTTATGCCTTTTTCTACAACTATTAGCATGTTTTTAGTTATGTGCGTCCCCAACTCGACGCAACGAGTGCACTTGCTACTTTTCAGTTCCTTACTGTTAAAAAAGGTTAAAAAAATAAAAAATAAATAAATGAATAAATAAAATACAAAAAATTCACAATAATACACCAACTGCATCCTTTGTACCACATCCCCAGGATGGAAGGGTGGAGACATTGTGCCCAGGCCTCGGGTTGCGACCCCTGCCTACCTTGCCTCCGCCACCCCACAACCTGATCTATCTCCCACAAAAAAAAAAAAAGCGTAATGAGTAGCGTCTCTGACCACTAATGAATCTTTGTTGGAGTGGTGGTTCGCGTCTGAACACTCCCAAATTTTTTTCCTAACATTCGCGTTTTTATTTAGTTCTGATACTTTATTATTAGTTTAATATAAGTATGTCCTGTAATATTTGATATTATGTAAATATAAGTTCACTTTTTTTTTTTTTTTTTTTTTTTTTTTTTAGGGGTGACTTTGTTCGATTGGCTTAATTACAGGACAGCTTGCACTACGTGTATAAAGATATTTTGCTATTTTGCTCCTTTTTCTTTTATGCTTCGTAATTCACATGTTGCAAAGATTCTGCTACTGGGTAGGAACAGTGATCAAGTAAGACTGACCTTGGGGTTTTACTAAAATGTCGGAATGATAATGTTTATCTTCTGCGGAGAAGTGTTCGTAATTTGTACCGCACTGTTTGTAATGGAACTTTTATAAGCCTGTGTCCTTATTGATTGAACATGGTACTTTCCTTTTCGTGGACGATGGAGGAAATTTGTGTTTTAATAGAGCTAACGTGGGAATTTTACGCGCGCCCGTTGAGTAAAAATGAAATGATCGTATGGCATTGTTGGCCGGGAGGCCCCATGCGGGGAAGTTCGGCCGCCGTATTGCATGTCCTTTTTAGTTGACGCCACTTCGGCGATTTGCGAGCCAATGATGATGATGAAGAACACACAACACCCAGTCATCACGAGGCAGAGAAAATCCCTGACCCCGCCGGGAATCGAACCCCGGACCCCGTGCGCCAGAAGCGAGAACGCTACCGCAAGACCACGAGCTGTGGACGCCCGTTCAGTAAACAGTGTGATTTACGAACTAGAAACATCCCTCAAACTGCCGCTGGAGTGCGTTGCGATTGCTTATACCACGTTGGGGCCCACGCACCGTATGAACAAGTTGCATCGTTCCTGAGCGTTCAACAGCACGTTGAACTTGGCACGCTCAACGTTAACGTTCGACAGCAAGATCCGTGTGCCGACGGCTTAAGGGGGCCTCCGAGTTTAACGTACCCATTCGACAGATGGATCACCATCAACCGTGTCGCATCCCCTCGCTCCACGAGACACTTGGAGATGTTTGGAATTTAATTCAGGGCTTTCGCGCAAAGACTGGTGGTCAGGAACTTCACATAGCCATCCCTGCTGTCCCCTCTGCTGTAAAGACAAAGGGAAAATTATCAACAGCGCGCAGCATAATCCCCCGACCGTCACCCATCCAAATGCTGGCCACACCCGACAGTGCCTAACTTCGGTGATCTGATGGGAACGATGCATCCACAGCGGCACTGCCGTTCACTCGTTTTTCAGTAATATCCAGGGTGTCCATGTGTCCATAACATCCTGGCAAATGGCTCTGAGCACTATGGGACTCAACTGCTGAGGTCATTAGTCCCCTAGAACTTAGAACTAGTTAAACCTAACTAACCTAAGGACATCACACACATCCATGCCCGAGGCAGGATTCGAACCTGCGACCGTAGCGGTCTCGCGGTTCCAGACTGCAGCGCCAGAACCGCGCGGCCACTTCGGCCGGCCATAACATCCTGTTATCATTTCAGAAAATCATAGCTTGGGAACTATTAGAATCGTGGCTTGTTGAAAAAAAAAAAAAAAAAAGAAAAGAAACTGCCATGCCAATTTCAATGTGCGCCCATTCTTTGCTCGTAGAACATCTAGGCGATATTACAGTTCTTCCCATGTACAGGTCAGCATTACAGTATCAACAGGTCTTACAGTTTCAATGATTCCTTCACGAAACGTAGCAATGGCATTGACTGGTGTTGTGTACACGCGAAGCTTGACGTAACACCACATAAAATAAGTCTGTAACCCACAAAATATGTCTAATGGCGTGACATCTGGAGAGCGGGTGGGCCATGCGATGGAACCATCACAACCTATCCACTTCTTAGGAAATGTCAAACTGCACATCCTACACGTTCGAACACAAATTTGGGGCTGCACTGTCGTGCTGAAAGAGCCGCAGCTCTTCGTTCCGCGGTAACAGGAACTGCTGGAGCATGTCCAGGTAAACACATCCCGTGTTGCTTTTCTCTGCAAAGAGAAATGGGCCAGTCATCGTATCGTACATTAGGCCATACCAAACATTAAGCTTCAGTCCATCACAGATCTGTTCACGTGCGTTTTGTGGTTTTACAGAGCCTCATTTCCTAATGTTGTGGCGATTCACATGTCCAGAGATGGAGAAAGTTGCTTCATATGAAAACAAGCACTTTGTCAGGTAGTTATTGTCACCACCTATGAAGGCCAGCATGGAACAAAACTCACTTGAGACACACTGACTCTCTCTCCAAAGTTTTCAAGCCACCTCATTATGTTTGTTTTTGCCGATGGTGCCCTTCCATTCTGGTGTCGATAATTCCGCAGTACCATTGTCACAGCTTTGGATTCTGTGTACCAGATGACACGGCGCTCAATCTCCTCTGTGTCGCTGTTTTGACGCAATCCAAGTCAAATTTGCAACAAAGGTCTAAGGAAGAAAAGACTGAGAGCTGCTACACGTATTACGAGAAACCAAGATTCTCTATCTTTAGTAGTTTCCAAGTTACGCTTCCCGAAATGACAGTGGGACTTTATGGACACCCTGCGCACCCTGCCCTACAACGGAGAATGCTGTGTTCCGGTATTACAATATACTATACGCACACGCACAGTCGTCACTTACTTTTCTCTTAATTCTGTGTAGATATTAGGGGTGGGGTCCATCCCCAAAGAAGAAGAAATGGTTCAAATGGCTCTGAGCACTATGGAACTTAACTTCTAAGGTCATCACTCCCCTAGAACTTACAACTACTTAAATCTAACTAACCTAAAGACAACACACACATCCGTGCCAGAGGCAGAATTCGAACCTGCGACCGTAGCGGTCGCGCGGTTCCAGATTGTAGCGCCTAGAACCGCACGACCACCCTGGCCCTCCCCCAAAGAAGAAATGCACTAGAATGACAGAGGTGCTAACATTGTACGAGGTGGCCTAGTCTTAATCCTGAGGACGGTAGTTCATATCATGTGCGATTATCCAAATTTAGATTTTCAGCGATTTTTCTGAATCACGTAAGCAAATACCGGGATGGTTCATTCGAAGAGGACACTGCTGATTTCCTTCCCTATCAGACCTAGTTTCCGTCACTAGTGACCTCGTCGTTGATGGAACTTAATTTGCTGATTTCCTATGACCAAAACATGTATTTTCCTCATTTTATTGTCATTACTTCTCCTCCCATCTCCGTAGTGCCTCTCCCCTAACTAGCACCTCCCCTGCTTTTGACTATCCTGAATCTACAGGGTGTTTCAAAAATGACCGGTATATTTGAAACGGCAATACAAACTAAACGAGCAGCGATAGAAATACACCGTTTGTTGCAATATGCTTGGGACAACAGTACATTTTCAGGCAGACAAACTTTCGAAATTACAGTAGTTACAATTGTCAACAACAGATGGCGCTGCGGTCTGGGAAACTCTATAGTACGATATTTTCCACATATCCACCATGCGTAGCAATAATATGGCGTAGTCTCTGAATGAAATTACCCGAAACCTTTGACAACGTGTCTGGCGGAATGGCTTCACATGCAGATGAGATGTACTGCTTCAGCTGTTCAATTGTTTCTGGATTCTGGCGGTACACCTGGTCTTTCAAGTGTCCCCACAGAAAGAAGTCACAGGGGTTCATGTCTGGCGAATAGGGAGGCCAATCCACGCCGCCTCCTGTATGTTTCGGATAGCCCAAAGCAATCACACGGTCATCGAAATATTCATTCAGGAAATTAAAGACGTCGGCCGTGCGATGTGGCCGGGCACCATCTTGCATACACCACGAGGTGTTCGCAGTGTCGTCTAAGGCAGTTTGTACCGCCACAAATTCACGAAGAATGTCCAGATAGCGTGATGCAGTAATCGTTTCGGATCTGAAAAATGGGCCAATGATTCCTTTGGAAGAAATGGCGGCCCAGACCAGTACTTTTTGAGGATGCAGGGACGATGGGACTGCAACATGGGGCTTTTCGGTTTCCCATATGCGCCAGTTCTGTTTATTGACGAAGCCGTCCAGGTAAAAATAAGCTTCGTCAGTAAACCAAATGCTGCCCACATGCATATCGCCGTCATCAATCCTGTGCACTATATCATTAGCGAATGTCTCTCGTGCAGCAATGGTAGCGGCGCTGAGGGGTTGCCGCGTTTGAATTTTGTATGGATAGAGGTGTAAACTCTGGCGCATGAGACGATACGTGGACGTTGGCGTCATTTGGACCGCAGCTGCAACACGGCGAACGGAAACCCGAGGCCGCTGTTGGATCACCTGCTGCACTAGCTGCGCGTTGCCCTCTATGGTTGCCGTACGCGGTCGCCCTACCTTTCCAGCACGTTCATCCGTCACGTTCCCAGTCCGTTGAAATTTTTCAAACAGATCCTTTATTGTATCGCTTTTCGGTCCTTTGGTTACATTAAACCTCCGTTGAAAACTTCGTCTTGTTGCAACAACACTGTGTTCTAGGCGGTGGAATTCCAACACCAGAAAAATCCTCTGTTCTAAGGAATAAACCATGTTGTCCACAGCACACTTGCACGTTGTGAACAGCACACGCTTACAGCAGAAAGACGACGTACAGAATGGCGCACCCACAGACCGCGTTGTCGTCTATATCTTTCACATCACTTGCAGCGCCATCTGTTGTTGAAAATTGTAAATACTGTAATTTCGAAAGTTTGTCCGCCTGAAAATGTACTGTTGTCCCAAGCATATTGCAACAAACGGTGTATTTCTATCGCTTCTCGTTTAGTTTTTATTGCCGTTTCTAATATACCGGTCATTTTTGAAACACCCTGTACATTGTGCATATTAATCTTGAGAATATACCTGTATATAATACACGGTTCCTTCGTATCTACATGTCAATAAGGTATATTCTCAAGATTAATATTAGGAACCCTACTGGCGTCGTTCTGCACACACCTGTCAGTCTGAGTATTCCCCTCTGCAAAGAGTAATGCAGCAACACCTTCATAGTGCAGTCAAGTACGTAACAATACAGAACTTTTTTTTTTAACAGGAACTGTTCAAAATCTCGACTGCCAAGATCATGATAAATTGTACAGATGTGCTCCATGTCTTCTTTTAAATAGTCAAGAACATAAAGGGACTGGCGAACTACATCAGAGGTATCCAAATTATTAGCTCTTAAGGGCCATATATTAAGTTTCGATTCCTAGTGGGGGGTGAGGGGGAGGGTTGAGGGCGGATAAATTTTTCTCAAAAATTCAAGAAGAAAATTATAACAAAGCGTATTGTTGTTTAACATAAGCGCAATATTCAGTGAAAACCTCAGGTACACTTTATTACTCTTTAGCAGGAGAGAGAGTTGTACATTGGGAGCACTTCTCACACTTTTGCCGTGTAATAGAAGTTTATTACATTTTCTTACTGCATTTTAAATGATGGCAGTCACTTTGTGTGCAGCAGCCTTTCTCTGAAATTACAAATATTGCTCCGGAAAAGGGCAGTTTTTCCTAATGTGATAAAATTCTGTTGACATTTGAAAGCATTGCAATCGATAAAAATCTTGTCAATACTGTTTTTAGTCGTCTGTCAGTTACATTATTACTCTACTACACACCATTAATCAGTAAGTGAAGCCAAATTAAGTAGAATTATTATCAAAAATCAGTTACAAGTTAAATACATTTTGATGATGAAATTAACAGGAAAAAAACACAGTTTCCATTTTCAAGACAGGTAAAATTGTTAAGACATTAACTAAACCCAGTTAATTTACGAATTTCATATGTTCCATGGTAAAAACCCATCTGTTTTAAGATACAAGATGGTGCACAACGGAGAAGGTATGGCTTAACCGCCAACCCATTATATAAATAGTTCGAAGAGTATGTAGAATTTTACTTGCATATTAATTCTGTAAATGAAAAATTAACAATATTATCCAAATAGCTTTAATATACTATGCAGTACTTCAATGTTTAGAACATTAAATATTTACAAATGCTGTACAAAACACGACCTCATGTCGAGCAACAACAAAAACTCTAGAAAATGGCGGAAACTGCTTATGTCGGACTCTAGCGCGCATTCCTTCATGCGATTCTAAATTCAGCCACTAGACTGAAGTACCGACCAAAGAAGCAGCATGTGTGCCTAGATACACTATCCCCTAGGTGCAACGTCTCCCTTACACTTAGAGGTGTTAAATTCATCTTTTTGATACAAATTGTTTTCAAACTGCGACTAACTTAACCTGTTGTATAAGTAAAATACCTCGTAGATGTTTCTTACCCAGATTACTTGTCTATTTAGATTCGGTAAATTCGTCAAATAAAATACTTATTCATACCAGTAGTAGTGCCAAATTCATATAATAAACGTCGTGCAAAGTCTTCGATCTTGGGTGAGTTTTCTTCTTATAAATCTGTAAAAATGAACAGGACTTCCTTCTTCAACCTTGGTCTTCATAGTGTCATAAGCTTGCAGATCAATGATTTCCATTTGCAATATCTGAACACCTTCCACTTCGCAAGAAATGGGGTTCTGCAAAATTTTGATCTTTTTGTAATGGTCTTCTAAGTCTGAGAACCTGGAAGAGAACTCTTTCTTCACATCACCAAGACATTCCATTGCAAACAAAAGTGGAAGATGCATACTATTGTGATAACATTCGACCAGAACAGCTTTCTTAAACTTTATGCACTGCTACAGGTTTCGAGTGACGCCTCATTCTCAAGCTGTACCTAAATTTGACGAAGCTATTATGAGCATTTATATCTATATGCATACGTATAAATGTATTCATATAAATTCATCTGCCCCTACCGATGTCATTTTATGCAACCTGCAATGTTATACGTGACCTTCAAAATCACGCGCTAGAGTTTCGTATTCTCTAACTCTCTACGCGCAAACTATTAGTCCTACAGAAAAAATGAACAGGATCTTTTGTAGGAAAGTCTGTGTAATTAAATTTTGTACTGGGATACGTTTTCACTCGAGGCCACGGTTTTAGTGTTATTCAATAAAAAAGTAGAAAAGTGACTTTCACCTCCACTCCCTGTCTCATCCCTCACGAGTCAGGATTTCTAGTATGTTGTTCGCAGCACTCCCTCCCATCACTGTACAAAAATTTCCGCCCACACGAGCTATTGTCAATATGTAACCTTTTCTGGTCTCTATTGATTGTGCTATTACTCTACCAGCATAGCAGGCTATTGCGTTAACATTATTAATTTAAACGTGCCTTTGAGGGTAATGACAGGAAAACGACTTTTGTTTACGTTACGCGAAAACTGATTACGTTCACAGTTCGATCCGGACTGAACCCATACAAGCGCAGTAGTTTCTCATTCTATATCTACATCAACGTATACCCCGCAAACCACCGTACAGTGCATGGCGGAGGGTACCCTGTGCCGCTACTAGTCATTTCCCTTCCTATTCCACTCGCAAATAGAGGGAGGTGAAAAGGACTATCTATATGCATTCGTATGAGCCCCAAGTTCTCGTATTTTATCTTCGTGGTCCTTACTCGCAATGTATGCTGGCGGCAGTAGAATCGTTCTGCAGTCAGCTTCAAATACCTGTTTACTAATCCTCGAAAAGAACGTCGCTTTCCCTCCACGAATCCTCATTAGAGTTCCCTAAGCATATCCGTAACACTTACGTGTTGTTCGAATCTACCGGTAACTAAGCTAGCAGCCCGCCTCTGAATGGATTCATTGTCTTACTTCAGCCCGACCTGGTACGGATCCCAAACACTGGATCAATACTGAAGAGCAGGTCGCACCACTCCTTTACAGGTGAACCACTTTTTCCTGAAATTCTCTCAGATGGCCTAACGAAAACAACGACCTAATTGTGTACTTTATGCTGTTAAAATTCACAAAACCTTTAGGTTAAATTTACACAAACACCAGAGCTCGACTAAACCGATGGCGTAGTAAGGCCAGTCAACGAGGCCAAAAAAGATCGAATGTGGAAAAGGCCAAAAATGATCGAATGTGGAAAATAACTCATGCAGTCGCACATTTTTGTACAGTGGTAACATGTACTGCCAAGCACAACATACTAGAAAATCTGACAGGTGGAGGCTGAGTGTGGGCGTATGGGTGCATTTGAAAGTCACATTTGTACTTTTTTCTTGAATAACTCGAAAACTACGACCTTTGACGAAACCGTATCCCAGTACAAAATATAACTACGCAGGGCGTTCAATACGCAATGCGATACATTTTTATTCTCGGCCAGTTTCGGTAGAAAAAATGCGGAATTTGTTGTGGGACATCGTGGAATATTCCCGATTCAGCCCCTATTGTTTCATGAAGTTTCGATAGATGGCGGTGCTATACATAGCCTTCAAAATGGCTTTTGAAACGGAGGTGCGTTCCAAGCAGAGAGCTGTCACAGGGTTTCTTTCGCGAAAACCATCGCAGATATTCATAGGCGCTTGCAGACTGTCTACGGAGACATGACAGTGAGCAAAAGCACGCTGAGTCGTTGGGCGAGACCTCTGTTGTCATCGTAAAAAGGTCGAGCATACCTGTCCGATCTCCCACGTGCCGGCTGGTTGCAGGCAGCTGTGACTCCTACAATGTTGGAACGTGCGGACACTCTCGTTCGAGATGATCGACGGATCACAATCAAGCACCACGCTTCACAACTCTACGTGTATGTCGGTAGTGTGTACACACTCGTCCACCAGTTGGAGTAATTAATGGTGTGGGCCCGCTGCGTTCCTCGCTGGCTAAGAGAAGACCATAAAGAGCAACGAAGGACAATCTGTGCAGAATTGCTTGCGCGTTACGAGGCAACTCTTGACAATTTTTTGTCGAACATTGTCCCAGGCGGTGAAACATGAGTTCTTCACTTCGAACCGGAAGCAAAACGACATGCCATGGAGCGGCGCCACACCACCTCTCCTCTGAAGAATGAGTTCAAAGCAGCACACTCAGCCGGTAACGTCGTGGCGACGGTCATGTCGAACCCTCAAGGTGTTATTCTGTTTGATGTCCCTTCTCATGGTGCAACGATCAACTCTGAAGTGCATTGTGCTGCCCTCAGGAAACTGAAGAGACGACTTCAGCGTGCTCGTCACTACAAAAATACAATGAACTGCTTCTTCTCCGTGACAGTGCAAGCCTCAAAAGTCTGCGCAACAGGCAGGAATCCAGAAAACTTCATTGGACTGTTCTTCCTCAACCATCCTAAAGCCCAGACTTCACACCTTCTGACTTCCATCCGTTTGGTCCAATGAAAGTTGCACTCCGCAGGAAACAGTAAGTGGATGACAGGGAGTTTATTGACGTCGATCAGTAGAGTGCTACCATGCGGACACAGAGGCTCTCCTAGTAAGATGTCGTAAGGCTGTCGCATTGAACTAGCCAAAAAGTGGGTAATAATAAGATCCTGAATAAAACGAAACTGCTTTCAGAAAAAAACATATCGCTTTACTTATTGAAAGCCCCTCGAACACTATATTTCCTATGAAAAGTACCTGTTTATTTTTTCTATAGGACTAATAGTTGACGAGAGAAAAATTCGGTACATTGCGCCGTTTCAGAGTTATTCACCACTGAAGTTAGCCAATCAGGCTGTTGTGCACGCCACATACGGTGTCGCCAAATGGTTTCTTCGTTGATATCCTAAAACCGAACAAGAAAGCAATACAAAAATTGGACATCGGCCGATAGTAAGGATCGAATCCGTACCAATGGCTACGAGCACACTGAAGTCGTCTCTTCAGTTTCTTGAGGGCAGCACAATGCACTTCAGAGTTGATCGTTGCACCATGAGAAGGGACATCAAACAGAATAACACCTTGAGGGTTCGACATGACCGTCGCCACGACGTTACCGGCTGAGTGTGCTGCTTTGAACTCATGGCTACTGTATGTCGCGGGTCGCTTGAATTTGCTTGCGCAATAGTCTGATTGTATTCAATAACTGGCAGCTGGCGATGTGTATCAAAATTTTCTATCTGACGTTGCGTTCCTGACTGGAAGCTTTAACATTTGTATAAAGTTTATTAATAATATTGTCCTCCCCTAAAAGGTTTAAAGCCATTCCGTTCAAATGAGAGCAACGTCAGATAAGAGAGTTAGTTTCCATTACTACTCTTTGTCGATAGAACTTCCAAAGGATTGTTTTTCTTATTCGGAGATATTTAAGTCTCTGTTTTCAAAGGAAAGGATAGTGGCAGTTTTGCCACAGATTAAGTGTCTTACTGCCATGTGGTATGAGAGACCAGACGACAATGATTCTATTTTTTCTAGGAAAGATTTGAATTGACGGTGTTCGAACCCATAACATCGAATGAAACTGACAACAGAAATTACAGGCTTCATCATACAGGAAATATCCACTGCAATTTGCACAAAGTGCTTTCTGATGAACAACGCAGTGTACTTTTAAGCGTTAGCTAACACGACTGGCATCACATTCTGAGTTTAGCCTTACAACGGATCCTGCATATTTGCCACACATATTTGTCAGATCTGAGCCACGCAAGGAAATCAAATTTGCTAGTTCTTCAGTAACTTCGAAGTCTGTGGTAACACCTCTAAAAAGCAGCACGACTTGAGTAATATTAGGAATGTCTAAATTCTTGTATGGCTGTTGAGTATCAAGGAAAATTAGATGCTCTTTTCATCCTCGACTCGACGCACCAGTATATTTGCTGAAAGAGGAACTGCATTACGTTGTTCAGTTTTGTCAGAGAACAGTTCTTCAGCTGTAATTAAAATTCGCCTGTTCACATAGTCACCATCAGTGAATAGCCTTCTTCTTTGGCGATTTCTTTGGCAATTCGTAAGCTTACTTTTGTAATGGTTCGCCTTTTCCGAGCGCGTTTCCTAAAAATCGTTCGTTGAAGAGAATGTCCACGTTTCAGTGTTTAAGTTCATGTTCACAAACTTTGTCCTTTAATATATCACACTGTGCACCACGTGTTGTTCCGTGGTGGCGACGAATGGTGTATTCCTTACGAAAAGTAATAACTTCGTTACAGATAACACAGATTGGTTTGTTGTCATTCTCTATAAAGGAATGTTTCACTGCCCCCCCCCCCTTGTATTTAAGATACAACACTCACTCTCCACTTTTTTGTTTTTAGTTTCAAGGGACATATTTTACATGTATTGGAAAGAGTGAAAACCTAAAAGAACATTACAACAAAAATCCTCAGGAAGTCATCGTCAGCTGTAGGAAGAACGCTCCTGGTGGCATTTCTGATATTTGTAAATAAGTGAGGTAAACACTTCCAACAACCTCTCTTAAGGTGCAATTATAGTGCGGTGACTATGGGGTCACAAGTCGCACAGCAGTAGCCTTGCGCCCGTCGAACTATACGTACATATCTGACGTAACTGAATGCAACGTGCTGGCGAGCAGTCATGTGGCGCGCCGCTTCGGTGTCCTGCTGTCACGCTACACAGACGCGCTACTGGAAAGTCTGGGATCAAAAATACCTCGACACCCCCAAAAACATACGTTTTTCATATTAGGTGCATTGTGCTGCCACCTACTGCCAGGTACTCCATGCCAGCGACCTCAGCAGTCATTAGATATCGTTAGAGAGCAGAATGGGGCGCCCTGCGGAACTGACGGACTTCGGACGTGGTCAGGTGGTTGGGTGTCACTTGTATCATACGGTTCTACCCGGGATTCCACACTCCTAAACATCCCTAGGTCCTATGTTTCCGATGTGATAGTGAAATGGAAACGTGAAGGGACACTTACAGCACAAACGCGTGCTGGCCGATCTCGTCTGCTGACAGAGAGACCGCCGACAGTTGAAGAGGGTCGTAATTTGTAATAGACAGACATCTATCCAGACCACAGGAATTACAAACTGCGTTAGGATCCACTGCAAGTACTATGACAGTTAGCCGGGACGTGAGAGTAGTTTGATTTCATGGTCGAGCGGCTGCTCATAAGCCACACATCACGCTGGTAAAAGCCAAACGACGCCTCGCTTGTTGTAATGAGCGTAAACATTGGACGAATGAACAGTGGAAAATCGTTGTGTGGAGTGACGATTCACGGTACACAATGTGGCGACCCGATTTCAGGGATAAGGCGAATGCCCGACGAACGTCGTCTGCCAGCGTGTGTAGTGCCAACAGTAAAATTCGGACGCGATGATGCTATGGTGGTCGTTTTCTTCATGGAGGGGGCTTGCTACCCCTTGTTGTTTTACGTGGCACTGTCACAGCACAGGCCTACATTGATGTTTTAAGCACCTTCTCGCTTTCCACTGTTGAATAGCAATTCGGGGATGGCGATTGCATCTTTCAACACGATCGAGCACCCGTTCATATTGCACCGCCTGTGGCGGAGTGGTTAGACGACAGTAACATCCCTGTAATGGACTGGCCTGCACAGAGTCCTGACCTGAATCCTATAGAACTCCTTTGGGATGTTTTGGAACGCCGACGTCGTGCCAGGCCTCATCGACCGACATCGATACCTCTCCTCAGTACAGCACTCCGTGAAGAATGGGCTGCAATTCCCCGATAAACCTTCCAGCGCCTGACTGAACGTATGCCTGCGAGAGTAGAAGCTGTCATCGAGGCTAATGGTGGGCCAACACCATACTCAATTCCATCATTAACTTGTAAGTCATTTCAGCCAGGTGTTCTGCTGCTTTTGATCACATAGTGTATGCCTTTACTCACAGTATTTACTGTTTCACTGAATTTGTGCTTGTGGGATCACAAAACGATACCATCCTACCGGCGCCTTTAGGCTGACAACGGAGAAGCAAGCTTCTTTCTAACGCCAATAGTGACCTTGCAGGATACGGTGCACGCCATCCAGACACATTGGTCACCTAGTCGCATGGACTACACTAGCACGCCTCCCGTCAGACCCAAATTCTCAACTTACACCACGCAAATACTGATGTACTGCACCTGCTCAAGAGCCTCATTACTCGCGACATCTCGCCATTTCCTGTAAGAGTTCGAGCTTAGTGTGCATCTCTGTCGAAGGGATCGTTGGCCGTCATAACCCATGCTAGTGAACAGGGGTCGACAAGAGGTTCGCGAACTTACACCACTTATTGTCCGACCTGCCCGTTTCTGAGCCAAAACTATCCTTTGAGAATGGGAAGAGTTACCCCAAAATATAATACCATGCGACATAGGCGAATGAAAATAAGCAAAGTAGACTACTCATCGTGTCGAAGCATCGCTTACTTCAGATACCATTCGAAAATTAAAAATGGCAGCATTAAGTCTTTAAACAATATCCTGAACATGGGCTTTCCACGACAGCTTACTATCTATCTGAATACATAGAAATTTGAACTTTTCAGTTTAGACATCACAGACATACACACACACACACTTTTTTCACCTCGTGATAGTGGCTAGATTGGCCTGCGTAAAAAAATTGTGGCTGTGTACAGGCGCTGATGACCACGCAGTTGAGCGCCCCACAAACCAAACATCATCATCAACTTTTTTCACCTAAATGAATCGTAAAAAAGCCCTCACTAAATGACTAAATGAAAGAAAGTATCTTTTAAGCTGTACAAATTTCAGAGATATCGGTACAAAATCAGTTATTCGAATGAAACCATGGTAGTTTCTGTTACTAGTATCGTAGCTCTAAAAAGAAACGAATTCAGTGACATTTGGCTCTTCAAAATCTATTTACTAGTTTCGGATAAATTATAATATTTGGTACTTACGATGTTTCTGTTCTGGACATAAAACCAATTATTGTTATCTTATAGGGAAGTCAGTGTTGTTGTGCCCCGTCTCACACCCCCTACCTCCCCCATGAATCATGGTGGACCCCCAACGTCGTGGGATGACTTTTGTGCCTTAATGATACAGGTAGCTGTATCGTAGGTGCAACCACAGAGGAGGGGTATCTGTTGAGAGGGCAGACAAACGTGTGGTTCCTGAAGAGGGGCAGCAGCCTTTTCAGTAGTTGCAGTGGCAACAACTTGGATGGTTGAATGATTTGGTGGTGTAACATCAACCAATATGGCCTCCCTGTGGTGGTACTGTGAACGGCTGAAAGCAAGGAGAAATTACAGCCGTTATTATCAAAAATAGGTGAAATGTCTCTGAGCACTATGCGACTTAACTTCTGAGGTCATCAGTCGCCTAGAACTTAGAAATAATTAAAGTTAACTAACCTAAGGACATCAAACACATCCACGCCCGAGGCAGGATTCGAACCTGCGACCGTAGCGGTCGCTCGGCTCCAGACTGTAGCGCCTAGAACCGCACGGCCACTCCGGCCGACAGCCGTTATTATTCCGGGGGTCTTTTAGCTTTACTGTATGTTTAAATGATGATGGCATCCTCTTGGGTAAAATATTCCGGAGGTAAAATAGTCCCACAATCGGATGTCCCAGTGGTATGTCGACAGCAGGAAAAATAAAACTGGCAGTCTACAGACCGGAGCGTGGAATGTTGGATCCCTTAAACGGTCAGGTAAGTTAAAAGTTTAAAAAGGGAAATGAGAAGATTGAAGTTGGGTATAATGAGGATTAGTTAAGTTCGGTGGCAGGAGGAGCAGGAATTCTGGTCAGGTGGGTAAAGACTTATAAATACAAAGTCATATGTGGGTATGGCAGGAGAAAGTCTAATAACGAATAAGGAATGCGGGTAAGGTACTATGAACAGCATAGTGAACGTCTTATCGTAGCCAAGCAGTCACAAAGACAACACCCACCACATTAATACAAGTTTATACGCCAACTAGCTCCGAAAATGATGAAGAGATTGAAAAAATGCATGATAAGATAAAAGAAATTATTCAGACGGTTAATGGAGAAGTAAATTTAATTGTGACGAGGGACTAGAACTTGATAGCAATAGAAGCAAGACAGGGTAAAATTGTAGTTAAATGTGGAATGGGGAAAAGTAATGGAAGAGGAAGCCGGCGGGTAGAATTTTGCACAGAGCATTATGAAATCACCGTTAACACTTGATTTAAGAATCATGAAAGAAGGTTTTATACGTGGAAGAGACGTTGAGATGCCGGAAGATTTCAGATCGATTTTATAATAGTACGAGGGAGACTTCGGAGCCAGATTTGAAACTGTAAGACATTTCCAGGCCCAGGTATGGATACCGACAACAATTTCTTGCTTATGAACTATAGATCAAAACTGAAGAAACTACAAAAGGTTCAGTTTGAAAGAACCAGAGGTGGTTGAGCGTCTCTGATGGAGAATCAGGCGACGATTGAGTGTAATGTGGGAAAGGAATACAGAAGATGATGAATGCGTAGCTTTGAGAGACGAAATAGGGAAGGCAGAAGATGATCAAATAGGTAAAAAGACTAGGCTTAGTAGAAAACCTCGGATAGCACAGGAATACTGAATTCAGCTGAAGAGTGGAGAAAATATAAAAATGCAGAAAATGAAGCAGATGAAAGAACATAAACGTCTAAAAAAATTAGATTGAGAGGGTAAGCAAAATATGTAAACAGGAATGGGTAGAGGATAAAGATAAGGACACTGAAGTATATAGAACTAGGGAAAAGATACATACCGAATACAGAAAGATTAGAAGCCGTTTGGAGAAATGAGAAGCAGATGTATGAATATCAAGAGCTCAGATGGAAAACCAATACTAAGCAAAGAGAGAAAAGCTGAAAGGTGGAAGGTGTATACAGGGTGGTCCATTGATCGTGACCGGTCCAAATATCTCACGAAATAAGCGTCAAACGAAAAAACTACAAAGAACGAAACTTGTCTAGCTTGAAGGGGGAAACCAGATGGCGCTATGATTGGCCCCCTAGATGGCGCTGCCATAGGTCAAACGGATATCAACTGCGTTTTTTTTAAAATAGGAACCCCAATTTTTAATACATATTCGTGTAGTACGTAAAGAAATATGAATGTTTTAGTTGGACCACTTTTTTCGCATTGTGATACATGGCACTGTAATAGTCACAAACATATGGCTCACGATTTTAGACGAACAGTTGGTAACAGGTAGGTTTTTTAAATTAAAATACAGAACGTTGGTACGTTTGAACATTTTATTTCGGTTGTTCCAATGTGATACTTGTACGTTTGTGAACTTATCATTTCTGAGAACGCATGCTGTGATTACCTGTAAATACCACATTAAAGCAATAAATGCTCAAAATGATGTCCGTCAGGCTCATTGCATTTGGCAATACGTGTAACGACATTCCTCTCAACAGCGAGTAGTTCGCCCTCC
The DNA here is from genome assembly GCF_023898315.1 of Schistocerca nitens. Lineage (NCBI taxonomy): Eukaryota > Metazoa > Arthropoda > Insecta > Orthoptera > Acrididae > Schistocerca > Schistocerca nitens. The sequence continues at coordinate 925,218,050 of NC_064616.1, forward strand.
GTAATATTCGCACATGCATTGACAATGCGCTGACGCATGTTGTCAGGCGTTGTCGGTGGATCACGATAGCAAATATCCTTCAACTTTCCCCACGGAAAGAAATTCGGGGACGTCAGATCCGGTGAACGTGCGGGCCATGGTATGATGCTTCGACGACCAATCCAGCGGTCTTGAAATATGCTATTCAATAGCGCTTCAACCGCACGTGAGCTATGTGCTGGACATCCATCATGTTGGAAGTACATCGCCATTCTGTCATGCAGTGAAACATCTTGTAGTAACATCGGTAGAACATTACGTAGGAAATCAACATACATTGCACCATTTAGATTGCCATCGATAAAATGGGGGCCAATTATCCTTCCTCCCATAATGCCGCACCATACATTAAACCGCCAAGGTCGCTGCTGTTCCACTTGTCGCAGCCTTCGTGGATTTTCCGTTGCCCAATAATGCATATTATGCCGGTTTACGTTACAGTTGTTGGTGAATGACGCTTCGTCGCTAAATAGAACGCGTGCAAAAAATCTGTCATCGTCCCTTAATTTCTCTTGTGCCCAGTGGCAGAACTGTACACGACGTCCAAAGTCGTCGCCATGCAATTCCTGATGCATAGAAATATGATACTGGCGCAGTCGATGTTGATGTAACATTCTCAACACCGACGTTTTTGAGACTCCCAATTCTCGCGCAATTTGTCTGCTACTGATGTGCGTATTAGCCGTGACAGCAGCTAAAACACCTACTTGGTCATCATCATTTGTTGCAGGTCGTGGTTGACGTTCCACGTGTGGCTCAACACCTCCTGTTTCCTTAAATAACGTAACTATCCGGCGAACGGTCCGGACATTTGGATGATATCGTCCAGGAAACCGAGCAGCATACATAGTACACTCCCGTTCGGCATTTTGATCACAATAGCTATAAATCAACACGATATCGACCTTTTCCGCAATTGGTAAACGGTCCATTTCTAACACGGTCACGAAGCAAATACCGTCCGCACTGGCGGAATGTTACGTGATACCACGTACTTATACGTTAGTGACTATTACAGCGCCATCTATCACAAAGCGAAAAAAGTAGTCCAACTAAAACATTCATATTTTTTTTACGTACTACACGAATATTTAATAAAAAATGGGGGTTCCTATTTAAAAAAACGCAGTTGATATCCGTTTGACTCTGACAGCGCCATCTAGCGGGCCAGCCATAGCGCCATCTGGTTTCCCCCTTCAAGCTAGAAGAGTTTCGTTCTTTTTAGTTTTTTCGTTTGATGCTTATTTCGTGAGATATTTGGTCCGGTCACTATCAATGGACAACCCTGTGTAGACAGGCTGTACAAGGGAAATATACTTGAAGGCAGTATTGTAGAAACAGTAGAAGACGTACGTGAAAGGATACTCCGAGAAGAGTTTGACAGAGCGCTGATATGTTTCCGGAGTAGACGACATTCCGTCAGATCTACTAATATCTTCGCGACAGCTATCCACGAAGAACTGTTCCACCTGGTATGCAAGATGCATTAGATCCTGCACCAGAATTCAAGAGAAATATAATAATCCCACTCCCAAATAAGGCAGGTGCTCACAGCTGTGAATATTACCGAACTGTCAGTTTAATAAGTCATGATTATAAAATACTAACACGAATTACACTAAAGAGACAAAGAAACTGGTACACCTACCTAATATCGTGTAGGGCCCCTGTGAGCACGCAGAAGTGCCGCAACACGACATGGCATGGACTCGAGCAATGTCTGGAGGGAACTGATTGTGCATAAATGCGTAAGAGTAAGAGGAAATGGAGATATCTTCTGAACAGCATCCCAGATACGCTCAATAATGTTCATGTCTGGGGAGTTTGGTGGCCAGTGAAAGTGGTTAAACACAGAAGAGTGTTCCTGGAGCCACTCTGTAGCAATTCTGGATGGGTGTTGCATTCTCCTGCTCGAATTCCCCAAGTACGTCGGAATACACAATGGACGTGAATGGAAGCTGGTGATGGGACAGGATGCTTATGTACGTGTCACCTGTCAGAGTCGTATCTAGACGTATCAGGGGTCCCACATCATTCAAACTGCACACGCCGCACACCACTACAGAACCACCACCAGCTTGAACAGTCCTCTGCTGATATGCAAGGTTCATGAATTCGTGAGGTTGTCTACATACCTCTACACGTCCATCCGCTCGATACAATTTGAAACGAGACTCGTTTTCGTCCAAGCAATATGTTTCCTGTCATCAACAGTCCAATGTTGGTTTTTACAGGTCCAGGCGAGGCGTAAAGGTTTTGCGTCCTGCAGTCATCAAGCATACACGAGTGGGCCTTCAGCTCGAAAGCCCATATCGATGGTGTTCCGTTGAATGGTTCACACGCTGACACTTGCTCATGACCCAGCATTGAAATCTGCAACAATTTGCGGAAGGGTTGCTCTTCTGTCATGTTGAACGAGCCTCTTCTGGCGTCGTTGGTCCGTTCTTGCAGGGTCTTCTTCCGGCAGCAGCGATGTCGGAGATTTGATGTTTTACAGGATTCCTGATACTCACGGTACTCTCGTGAAATGGTCATACAGGAAAATCCCCGCTTCATAGCTATCTCGGAGATGCTGTGTCCCATCGCTCGTGCGCTAACTATAACACCACGTTCAAACTCACTTAAATCTTGATAACCAGCCATTGCAGCAGCAGTAATCAATCTAACAATTGCGCCAGACACTTGTCTTTTATAGGCGTTGCCAAACGCAGCGCCGTATTCTGCCTGTTTACATATATCTGTATTTTAATACGCATGCCCTACTAGTTTCTTTGGCGGTTCAGTGAATTTACACAATAAATGAAATACTAGTAGAAGCAGAGCTTGGGGGAGATCAGTTTGAATTACAGCGAACTGTAGGAACACACTAAGCAATTCTGAGAGTACAACTTATCTTAGAAGAGAGGCTTAGGAAACACAAACCCTCTTTTATAGCCTTTTTAGATCTGGAAAACACGATTAACAATATCGACTGGAATACACTCTTTGAAATTCTGAACATATCATGGGTAAAACACAGGGAACGAAAACTTGTACAAAAACGAGACGGCGGTTATAATAGTCGAGGGGCATGAAGGGGAAGCAGAGATTGAAAAGGGAGTGAGACAGAATTTTAGTCCATTCCCGATGTTATTCAGTCTGTAAATCGAGCAAGCAGTATAGGAAACCAAAGAAAAATTTGGAGGTGAGCATCAAAAAAAGCAAAACAAAGATTATGGACTGTAGTCGAGTTAAATCAGGCGATGCTGAGGAAATAAGATTAGGAAACGAGACACTGAAAGTAGTTGGTATGTTCTTCTGTTTAGGCAGTAAAATAACTGATGATGGCTGAAGTAGAGAGGATATGAAATGCAGATTGGCAATCGCAAGAAAAGTATTTCTGGAGGAGAAAAAATCGTTAACATAGAATATTGATTGGATTGTTAGGAAGTGTTTTCTGACAGTATTTGTCTGGAGTGTAGCCTTGTATGGAAGTGATACTTGGACTATAAACACTTCGGACAAGAACACACGTTTCTGGTATTTGGTGCTACAAAGGTTACTGAAGTGGCCGAGCGGTTCTAGACGCTACAGTCTGGAACCGCGCGACCGCTATGGTCGCAGGTTGGAATCCTGCCTCGGGCATGGATGTGTGTGATGTCCTTAGGTTAGTTAGGTTTAAGTAGTTCTAAGTTCTAGGGGACTGATGACCTCAGAAGTTAAGTCCCATAGTGCTCAGAGCCATTTGAACCATTTTTGATTACTGAAGATTAGACGGGTAGATCATGTAACCAGTGAGGTGGTGAATAAAACTGGGGAGAAAAGAAATTTGTGGCATAACTTGACTTAAAAAAATGGATCGGTTGATAGCACTCAATGGATCATCAGTTTAGTACTGGACGGTAGCGTGAGGGGTAAAAATTGTAGAGTGAGACCTGTAGATGAATACAACAAGCACACTCAAAAGGATGTAGGTCGGAGTACATATTCGGAGATGATGAGTACTGGATGGAGTAGCATCAAACCAGTCGGAGTGAAGACCACAACAACAGTGTTGTTACACAGAACTGTCGCAATGAGCTGATGGCGTGCTCTAGCCTGACGGAACTAAGAGAATGTACCTACAAAGGCTGAATAATGCAGAGAAGTTTAATTTAAAACCGATGATAATCACATTGGGCTTCATGTGGCTGGACTGACACGGCAACTGGAGAAAAAAGACGTCGCATGTAAAGATGATTCTCCAGATAATCAGGGCACGTTTAGTGTCAAGATATCCATTTACACTGCAAAATTACATCAGCAATAGCAACAAAAAGAAAGTCACAAAAGAATGTGGTCATGAAAGCCGCCTTAAAATTCCATTTATGACATCAAGTGCTCGAAATGCTCACTGTTTACTGCAATACGCATTGTAGTCAGTGGTGCAAGGACGTCTAAACAGATTGAAGACGTTAATTCGATATCACTAAAAATGCTGCAAGAATGTTACACCAAGTATTCACACTCCACTGCCTCTGATGTTCAAACTGCTTCGGCCGATATGTTTTTCTTACATTCAGCTTTCCACAATTTGTAAACGGAAGGAGGAAGAAAGACTGTGTTTAACGTCCCGTCAACAATGAGGTCATTAAGACGGAGCACTATCTCGGACTGCGTCAAGGATAGGGAAAGAAATCGGCCGTGCCCTTTCAGAGGAACCATCCCAGCATTTACGTGGAGCTATTTGTGGAAAGCTAAATTTGAAAGGTCGGAGAGGGTATGAAGCACTGTCCTTCCGAATGAGAGTCCAGTGTGATAACCACTGCACCTCCTCACTCGGTATATAATTTGTACAATTCCGACTTCGGCAGAAAACATTCTTTGAAACAACAACCCGTTGTCCTGATGTCGTATCAGAACCGAGCGACAGCATTTCAAGCGTCTTCAGCAATCCCGTTGGTTAATCTGCTGGTGGAGTGACATATAACACGCATGGAAGCTGTTTGTGCGCAAAATGCGAAGAACACTGGGATGTCTTATTCCAGAGGCACTCGCAGTTTCACTGTAGCTAACATGCGGATTATGAGTAAAAACTGCCAGAACATCAGTTTTGTTATCTCCACTCGCCCCTTACCTTCTGCGTAGTGTTCCTGTTAAAATAAAATGTAAATGTCGTGTGGCTAGGGCCTCCCGTCGGGTGGACCGTTCGCCGGGTGCAAGTCTTTCAATTTGACGCCACTTGGGCGACTTGCGTGTCGATTGGGATGAGATGATAATGATTAGGACAACACAACACCCAGTCCCTGTGCGGAGAAAGTCTCCGACCCAGCCGGGAATCGAAGCCGGGCCCTTAGGGTTGACATTCTGTCGCGCTGACCACTCAGCTACTGGGGGCGGACAGTGTTCCTGTTGCCTTCCAATAACAAATTTTTACACATTTGCTGAACTGTCATTGCTGTTGGACACCGTTTGTCGGGATAACGTTGTGCGTACAACTCAGCGGTTCTCTTTACGTTAGTTCTACATTCTAATTTTTCTCGTAGTTTATCGATCAAAATTTATATTTTTTAACTAAACAACACTCGTTACGCGTTAACGATAGAGAATGAAAGCTGTATTTCTTCTGTCCGTTTTCTACTGCTACTGCGGTGCTGTAACACTCTGTATCAGTATAAGAGGCACAAAAGAGCGTCCTGTGAAGCCTATTATTTAATCGGCAAGGCTAACAAATGATGTATGACAGGCGAATATCTTGTCTTACCAGTGGCAGTAACAGTAATGGGATTATTCTGGGTTAAACATCCGCAGACAAATCGAAAAACATCCCACTGTGAAATAATACAGTATTTTGGAAGTTATCAATGACCTGCTTTATCAATGTTTTGTAGGAATGAAAGTAATTCAAAATTTCTAAATTCAGATGGATGAATCTCCTCATGATACGGAAATTCACGCATCTATTGACATATGTCACGTATTGACATGCTGAAAGAGTGCACAAAAATTTTTCTAGTTATCGGCCGTTATGGGGTGTTACAGGTGATCAGAGTTTACAAAAACTTACTGTTTTGGAAGATTAGAAGACAGGAGGTTTCAAAATAATGAAACTTATGGCATTACTATTTTTGGCTTGGTATTACGGTAGAATTTTCGGCACTGTTGTGTTTAGTAGTAACAGTTGTTCTGCCCTGTTCAACGAGCTACTGTTAAATCGTCATTTTAAACAACTCTGGTAATTAAATCAAAATATCGCTAAAATACTTAGAAAATGGAGAATGCCATGTGGCCTTTTTTTCGTTCCATTGTTGCTGCTTTAATCCACTATTTTAATCACAGTTCTTTAACGATATTTATGCGACCTGTGGTGCCGGCAGTGTGGTGTAGTGGTTAGCGTCGCAGGCTGGAGTGCTGCGGGTCGTCAATTCAAACACGACCACCAGCAGTTATTTGTTATTTAGTATTCATATGTTCTTGTAGGTTCTTGAGATATTGTACGTTTGTAATGTTTGCATATTCTGGAATATTCGATGTATGAGTAAATACTAGTGTCGTGGCATATTCTTTGTTTGTATAAACAGTTGCACTCTCCCTCCATGACGTCAGTCTTGTGCTGGCTGCGCGTCTCTATTCGTAATAAACGTGCTTTCTACGTGTTGTACTTCATTGACGAACCTGCCTTTGGAATTAGACTTGAGTGTGGTTTCGAAGATACATTGTTTGGTGGAGACGTAGGGTACTTAAAGTGTACTTCAAGAGTGGTGTGTTTACATTTTGCGGCGTGCAGTTGCAGCTGTAGCGGTTACAAAGCTAAGTACTGACAAAGTTATTTGTGCACTGTTCTATAGTTATTAAGTTTAATAGTTTTTAGCGGTGTTTCGTGCTGTTTGTGGTGAAATAACGAGTTAATAAACTTTTGGGAACGTTCGTTCGCTGTGTTTTTTAGTTTTCTGTGCGTTGAGGTTGTTTAGTGAATTTCGTGCTTTAGTTTTCAGCTGACGTTTCTTATCGTTTCTAGCGAAATATTGCAGTAAAATTTCCTTTCAGTGTTTTAACTTCGTTGAGTGTTCCAGTGGCTGCTTGATTCTTTGGTTTAAGCTAATAATTTTGTGAAATTTTGTTGGTATTGGTATTAGCTGTGGTGTAATAGTATTAATACAAGTAGTTGCTTTTTTCGTAGACAGAGAATTTCGAAGCTATTGTTAATTCTATAAATAGTTCTACTGGTGTGACTGAACTTAGGTAACGTAGAGGTATAGTTTTTTTCAGTAACTTAAAATTTTACCATGAGTGTGAAGTGTGGGCTCTGTCGTAGGTTTTTAGGTAGTGGGTTACGGTGTGTAATTTGTTCAAAGAATTGTCATTTGGGGGGAATGCAGTAGGGAAGCCAATGGGCATTTTGGCGAAATCCTCTCCTGGGAATGCAAAATCTGTACTAGAAATAAGTTGATAGAGAAGCAGGAGCGTAAGATCTGGGCCCTTCAGGTGCAGTTACAATGCGCAAAGGAAGTTCTAGATAGGTTGAGGAGGGTGAAGTGTGGTGGAGAATGGGAACTGTCAGTTGGCAACAAGGCACCTGGAAGGAGGAGGTATTCTGACAGTTATACTTTTTGTACATGCAATAGATTTGACCAACTGTCAGAGTTCAGTGGAGAGGAACCTCCTGTAGCTGTAGATGTAGGGAACATGGTGCAGTCCTCAGCAGTCAGGTGGCTTAGACTAACAGAAAGAAGAAGGTTCTGCTGCTAGGTAGTTCGCAAGGTAGAGAGGTGTGGGCCATCAGTTGCAGGAAGCGCTGGGGAGTGAGTACCGGGTCAGCATCTTTGTGAAGCCTAGTGCAGGGTTGGCTCAGGTGACTGACAGCATAGGGGAGTTATGTAGGAATTTTACGAAGGAGGATCAGGTAGTGATAGTGGGTGAAGCAGGAAACAGTTTTGGTAGGGACGGGGAATATGATGTAGGTGGTGACATGGTAAAGATATCTACTCAAACTCGTGGCAGTAATATGCATTTCGTGCAACTGTTTCAGCTTCATGATCGACCTCATCTTAAAGCGGCTGTTAGACGCTTTAACATGGGGCTGGGGAGAGCACTGATTGTGCACCTCAATAGGTACGGGAAGGGGAGGCTGGCAAAGCTTATACGTGACAGTCTAGTCTGTGGTGGTGGGATCATTCATGGAAAAATTCCTGTAGTAGTTGGTGTTAGAGCTGCACCTTTTTTGGATTGAACTCAGCTGATAGGTATATCGGCTTAAAAGAAATCCCTGTAACTAAGGGCTCACCTTCAAAGGACGTCATGTTTCCAAGTAGAGAAGGAATTTGCATATTTCATCAAAATACACTCCTGGAAATGGAAAAAAGAACACATTGACACTGGTGTGTCAGACCCACCATACTTGCTCCGGACACTGCGAGAGGGCTGTACAAGCAATGATCACACGCACGGCACAGCGGACACACCAGGAACCGCGGTGTTGGCCGTCGAATGGCGCTAGCTGCGCAGCATTTGTGCACCGCCGCCGTCAGTGTCAGCCAGTTTGCCGTGGCATACGGAGCTCCATCGCAGTCTTTAACACTGGTAGCATGCCGCGACCGCGTGGACGTGAACCGTATGTGCAGTTGACGGACTTTGAGCGAGGGCATATAGTGGGCATGCGGGAGGCCGGGTGGACGTACCGCCGAATTGCTCAACACGTGGGGCGTGAGGTCTCCACAGTACATCGATGTTGTCGCCAGTAGTCGGCGGAAGGTGCACGTGCCCGTCGACCTGGGACCGGACCGCAGCGACGCACGGATGCACGCCAAGACCGTAGGATCCTACGCAGTGCCGTAGGGGACCGCACCGCCACTTCCCAGCAAATTAGGGACACTGTTGCTCCTGGGGTATCGGCGAGGACCATTCGCAACCGTCTCCATGAAGCTGGGCTACGGTCCCGCACACCGTTAGGCCGTCTTCCGCTCACGCCCCAACATCGTGCAGCCCGCCTCCAGTGGTGTCGCGACAGGCGTGAATGGAGGGACGAATGGAGACGTGTCGTCTTCAGCGATGAGAGTCGCTTCTGCCTTGGTGCCAATGATGGTCGTATGCGTGTTTGGCGCCGTGCAGGTGAGCGCCACAATCAGGACTGCATACGACCGAGGCACACAGGGCCAACACCCGGCATCATGGTGTGGGGAGCGATCTCCTACACTGGCCGTACACCACTGGTGATCGTCGAGGGGACACTGAATAGTGCACGGTACATCCAAACCGTCATCGAACCCATCGTTCTACCATTCCTAGACCGGCAAGGGAACTTGCTGTTCCAACAGGACAATGCACGTCCGCATGTATCCCGTGCCACCCAACGTGCTCTAGAAGGTGTAAGTCAACTACCCTGGCCAGCAAGATCTCCGGATCTGTCCCCCATTGAGCATGTTTGGGACTGGATGAAGCGTCGTCTCACGCGGTCTGCACGTCCAGCACGAACGCTGGTCCATCTGAGGCGCCAGGTGGAAATGGCATGGCAAGCCGTTCCGCAGGACTACATCCAGCATCTCTACGATCGTCTCCATGGGAGAATAGCAGCCTGCATTGCTGCGAAAGGTGGATATACACTGTACTAGTGCCGACATTGTGCATGCTCTGTTGCCTGTGTCTATGTGCCTGTGGTTCTGTCAGTGTGATCATGTGATGTATCTGACCCCAGGAATGTGTCAATAAAGTTTCCCCTTCGTGGGACAATGAATTCACGGTGTTCTTATTTCAATTTCCAGGAGTGTATAAGAGGTAATAGAGATAAAGTTAGTGAACTGCTTATAGATGTTGACTCTGAAATTATTAGTATATCGGAGAATCACTTAAACAATTTGACAATTCATAGGCTTCTTTTACCAGGATACAGATTAGCTGGCTGTTTTTCAAGGAGTTCCTTGCGAGGTGGGGGAGTGGCCACGTACGTAAAAAAACAGTATTCCATATGAGTCCATAGACGTATCACGGCAGTGCACTGAACAGATATTTGAACGTTGTGCAGGGGAAGTTGAATTTAGTGAAACTAAACTCCTAATTGTTGTTGTTTATATGTCCCCTACCTCTGACTTCAGGGGATTTCTGCTCAAGCTAGAGAGGATTCAACACTTTGCAGGAAGTACCAGCAATTACTTGTGTGATTACTTCAATATAAATTTTGTATATGATGGTGCAAGAAAAAGGATGTTGATAGATCTCCTAAATTCATATGATCTGATGCAGACTGTGTTTTTTCCAACAAGGGTGCAGGGGAACAGTAGCACAGCTATAGACAATATTTTTATTTATTCTTCTTTACTAGATGGGCATTCTGTTAGTAAGAAGATGAATGACCTTTCAGACCATGATGCACAAATGTTAACACTAAAAGGCTTTTGTACTCATATAAATGTCACATATAATTACAAACTATGTAGGAAAGTTAATCCAACAGCAACAGAGAGTTTTTTAAACCTTGTCGAGGAACAAGAGTGGCAGGATGTTTATAGTGCCGATAACATAGAAGATAAATATAATGCTTTTTTAACACATTTCTCATGCTGTTTGAGAGTTGCTTCCCATTAGAACGTTCTAAACTGGGTACTAGCAGTAATACGCAACCCGGTTGGCTGACTAATGGGATAAGGATGTCATGTAGAATATAGCGGCAATTATATCAAAATGTTAGAAGTAGTAACAATCAAGCTACAGTAGCCCATTACAAACAGTATTGTAAGGCGCTTAAAAATGTTATTAGGAAGGCAAAGAGTATGTGGTATGCAAATTGAATAGCTAATTCACAGGATAAAATTAAAACCATACGGTCAGTTGTGAAGGTGGCGTCTGGCCAGCAGCACAAGGTCGACGATATGAAGTCAGTTCATAGTAAAAATATTTCTGTTACTAATAAATCAGATATAAGTACGTTTTCTGAGCATTGCTGGTGAATTAAATAAAAATTTAGTTTCTACAGGGAATCATAACTTTCTTGGCAAATGCCTTTCCGAGATTGATGTCTGAAATACTCTTCTGAGATACAGACAAGGAGGAGACTGAGTCAATAATTAAATCACTGAAGACCAAGGACTCTCATGGTTATGATGGAATGCCTAGCAGAATATTAAAGTACTGTGCTGCACATGTTAGCCCTGTATTTAGCCATATGTGTAATTTTTCCTTTAGGTATGGTCAGTTTCCTGAGCGATTAACGTACTCAGTAGTGAAGCCGCTTTATAAAAGGGGAGAAAGGGATAATGTAGATAATGCCATCAGTGTTTGCTAAAGTTATTGAAAAGGCTGTGTATGTAAGGATAATTGATCATTTTATATCACACAATTTGCTATCAAATGTACAGTTCGGCTTTAGAATTCGTTTAACAACTGAAAATGCTATATTCTCTTTTCTTTGTGAGGTACTGGACGGGTTAAACAAAAGGTTTCGAACGCTAGGTATATTTTTTGATTTAATAGGCATTTGATTCTGTTAATCACAAAATATTGCTCCACAAATTGGACCATTACGGAATACAGGGAGTAGCTCACAATTGGATCACCTTTTAATTCAGTGACAGCATAAGGTTCACAATGTTGAGAATGGCTGTGGTGTGGGGTCTGCGTGGGGTACAGTCAAGTGGGGGGTGCCCCAGGGATCAGTATTGGGGCCACTCCTGTTCTTTATTTGTATAAATTATATGCCAGCTAGGATTACAGATAACTCTAAAATATTTTTGTTTGCTGATGACACTAGCTTGGTAATAAAGGATGTTGTGTGCAACATTGCCTCGGTTTCAAATAGTGCTGTTCATGACCTATGCTCATGGCTTGTAGAAAATAAACTAATTCTAAATCACAGTAAGACTCAGTTTAGTTTCTAAAACATAAATCACCAAAATCTGATATTTTAATTTCACAGAATGACAATATGATTAGTGAAACTGAACAGTTCAAATTTCTAGGTGTTCAGATAGAAAGTAAACTGTCGTGAAAAGCCCACGTTCAGGATCTTGTTCAAAGACTTAAAGCTGCCATATTTACTATTCAAACTGTACCTGAAGTGAGTGATCGTTCGACATGAAAATTAGTCTACTTTGCTTATTTTCATTCGCTTATGTCGTATGGTATTATATTTTGGGGTAACTCTTCCCATTGTCAAAGGACATTTTTGACTCAGAAACAGGCGGTTCGGGCAAGAAGTGGTGTATGTTCGCGAGCCATTTGTTGACCCCTGTTCACTAGTCTGGGTATTCTGACATTGGCCTGTAAATACATATATCCGCTACTGTCATTTCTTGTTAACAATATTTGCTTATTCTCAAGAATAAGCAGCTTTCACTCAGTTAATACTCGGCAGAAATCAAAACTGCATTTGGATTGAACTTCCTTAACCCTAGTGCAGAAAGGTGTGCAGTATACTGCTGCATCCATTTTCAGTTAGCTTCCACTCGAATTCAAAAATATTAGCAGTAATCCAAGCGCTTTCATATCGAACTGAAGAGTTTGCTCACGGGTCACTCCTTCTATTCTGTAGAGGAGTTCCTTGAAAAATTAAGCTGATTCTTTTTCATGTACCAACCCGTGCCAAGCTCTTGGTGATTTGCTCCTCAATTTGGTCGTACGAAAATTGGCGTGTAAATAAATAAATAAATAAATCTACGTCACCGTGACCCTCATTAAGCAACGTAAAAACCGTCGCCTACACGAACAGGATCCTGTATACAACCAGTACTTTGTTGCCACGTCCCGTCTGTTCAGGAGACCAGTTATTCCGAGCCAATAGTGAGTCAGCTGAACATCAGGTAGCCATCGGCGTTTTCCGGAGATGCTGTCCAGGAGCCGACGAGGAACTTCTACCTGGACGGAACAGCCCCGCAGTGGTTTGAAAACAATAGAGATGCGGTACTGCATGACAGTCAGAATTGTCATACCGAGTACACATGAGGTAGCAGCAATGAACGTCTGGTCCGTACGTCAGGAGGTAACAGAGAATGTTGCAGAAGAGGTATATCGATCTTTGGCATCAATCTCCATCACCAATCGAACACGCATGAAGAATGGATTCAATCAATTCAGACTTACGCCGCCGCCGTCAAACAACGATTCAGCATGTGACTGACGCCGGTACACCCAAAAGAATACGAGTGTTGACGACTATTATGCCACAAGACGTGAACCACCACAACATTCCTATTCACGTTAATCAGCTGCAGACGATTTTAGTCGACCTGTAAGCCGAAGCCGGCCGGAGTGGTCGAGCGGTTCTAGGCGCTACAGTCTGGAACCGCGCGACCGCTACGGTCGCAGGTTCGAATCCTGCCTCGGGCATGGATGTGTGTGATGTTCTTAGGTTAGTTAGGTTTAAGTAATTCTAAGTTCTAGGGGACTGATGACCTCAGAAGTTAAGTCCCATAGTGCTCAGAGCCATTTGAACCATTTTTTGTAAGCCGAAGCTCATCGTCGTATCCTGGACGAGTTCGCTCTCCAACATGCCGTAGCCGTTTCCCGCCACCCTACAGAGGCACCAGGCGCCAGCCTAGCCGCCGAATTCAGAAAAATTAATCGAGGCAACCACTATGGAGGTGAGGCAGCCACAGATGGAAGTCCTGCATGGACGGCATTTTCGAAAATGACGGGAAACCTCATCGAAGGCGAATAAGTTCGGCCAGTAGTAGACTTAGAGGCATCCTTTTCTTTAATGTTAAATGTTTATCGTCGCCATCTAAAGAAGACTGTTCCGAAGTACAAAAGCGATTGTGCTGAAGGTCCAGTGGACAGGAACGTCTGTTGCAAGAATAACTGTCAATGACAAAACACAGCCTTTCAAATTTTTCGTTTTAACATAATGTAATCGTGATGTTATTCTCGGATGGGACCTTTCTGCGGGCATCACAAGCGATCATAGTACGAAAGATCAGAGGTCCAGATTGACGAAGCTATTCAAACAAGCTCACATAACAAAAATTGCTCTGGGCTGCTTTTTCTCCGCTGAAGACGTCGTCTTCTCCAGTTCTAGCATTGTGGTCTTCACTCCGAAGACTGGTTTGGTGCAGCTCTTCATGTTACTCAGTCCTGTGCGAGCCTCCTCATCTCCGAATAATTACTGCAACCTACATCCTCCTGAATCTGCTTATTGTATCCACATCTTGGTCTCCCTCTACGCTTTTACCGCCCCCCCCCCCCCTCCCGATACACACACACACACACTTCACTCCAACGCTAAGTTGGTGATCCTTTGGTCAAATTGTGCCACAAATTTCTTGTCTTCCCAGTTCTATTCAGTACCTGACTAGAAGAAGGGATCGGTTGGTAGGACACGTTCTGAGGCATGAAGGGATCACCACTTTAGTACTGGAGGGAAGCATGGAGGATAAAAATCGTACATGAAAAACAAGAGGTGAATAACTACGCAGATTCAGAAGGCTGTAGGTTGCAGTATTTATTCGGAGATGAAGAGGCTTGCAGAGGATAGCGTAGCATATAGATCTGCATCAAACCAGTCTCAGGACTGAAGACGACAACAACAACAACCACCTCTTCATTAGTTACGTAATCAGCCCATCTGATCTTCAACTTTCTTCGAATAGCACCACATTTCTAAAGATTCTATTCTCTTTTTATCTAAACTGTTTATTGCCCATCTTTCGCTTCCATGCATGGCCACACTCCATACAAATCCTTCGCAAAAGACTTCCTAGGACTTAAATCTATATACGATGGTAACAAATTTCTCTTCTTCAGAAATGCTTTTCTTGCCATTACCAGTCTACATTTTATATCCTCTTTACTCCAGCCATCATCAGTTATTTTGCTGCCCAAATAGCAAAACACATCTACTACTTGAAGTGTCTCGTTTCCTTACCTAATTCTCTCAGCATCACCTGATTTAATTCGACTATATTCCATTATCCTTGTGTCGCTGTTGCCGATATTCGTCTTATAGCCTACATACAAGATACTTTCCATTCCGTTCAACTGCTCTTCCAAATCATTTGCTGTCTCTAACAGAATTACAATGTCTTTGGCACACCCTAAAGTTTTTATTTCTTCTCCCTGAGTTTTAATTTCTACTCCAGATTTTTATTTGGTTGTCTTTAGTGCTTGTTCAGTGTACAGACTGAATAACATCGGGGATAGGATACCACCCTGTCTCAATCCCTTCTCAGCCACTGCTTCCCTTTCATGCCCCCACCCCCCTCCCCCACCCGACTCTTATAATTGCCATCTGGTTTCTGTACAAGTTGTAAATAGCCTTTCTCATCCTGTAATTTACCCCTGCCACCGTTAGAATTTGAAAGAGAGTATTCCAGTCAACACTGGCAAAAGCTTTTTCTAAGTCGATAAGTGCTATAAACGTAGATGTCTTTTCTTAAACTGTCTTCTGTGACAAATCGTAGAGTCAGTGTTTTCACGCGTACTCCGACATTTCTCCGAAATCCTAACTGATCTTCCCCAAGGTCTGTTTCTACCAGGCTACAGTTCTTCTGTAAAGAATTCGTGTTAGTATTTTGCAACCACGATTTATTAAACTGATAATTCGGTGAGCAACTGCTTTCTTTGGAATTGGCATTACGACATTCTTCTTGAAGTCTGACGGTTCCTCGCCTGTCATACATCTTGCATACCAGATGGAAGAGTTCCGAGATGGCTAGCTCTCCTGAGGCAATCAGTATTTCTGTTGGAATATCGTCTACCCCCGGGACCTTGTTTCCACTCAGATTTTTCATAGCTCTGTCAAATTCTTCTCCCAGTATCGTAACTCACATCATCTCATCTACGTCCACTTCCCTTTCTATGATATTGCCTTCAGGTTTTATCTCCCTTGTATAGTGTGTCTATATACTCCTTTCACCTCTCAGATTTCCCCTTCTTTGCTTAGTACTGATTTTCTGCTTGAGCTCTTGATATTCATACAGCTACTTCTCTTTTCCCCAAAGGTCTTTTTAATTTTCCTGTAGGCAGTGTCTATCTTTCCCGTAGTTAAATAGGATTCTTTTAAATCCTTATATTTGTTCTGTAGCCATTGCTGATTAGCCATTTTGCACTTCCTGTCAATCTCATTTTTTAAACGTTTGTATTCCCTTCCGCCTGCTTCATTTGCTGCATTTTTAATTTTCTCCTTTCATCCATTACATTCAATGTATCTTGTGTTACCCAAGAATTTCTTCTAGGCTTTGTCTTTTTACCTATTTGATCCTCTGCTGTCCTCACTATTTCATCTCCTAAAGTTACCCATTCGTCTTCTACTGTATTCCTTTCCCCTGCTCTAATCAACCGTTACCTAATGCTCCTTCTGAAACTCTCAATAACATCTGGTTCTTGCAACTTTTCCAGTTCCCATCTCCTTAATTTCCTACCGTTTTCAAATTTCTTCAGTTTTAATGTACACTTCATAACCAATAAATTGTGGTCAGATTCCGTATCTGCCCCTGGTAATGTCTTGGAGTTTAAAATCTGGTTCCTAAAACTTAAACTAATACATAATCAATCCGAAATCTTCCTGTGTCTCCAGGTCTCCAGCACGTATACAGCCTTCCTTTATGATTCTTAAGACAAGTATTAACGATTATTACAGGGTGCTCTATGCAAAATTCAACCAGGCGGCTTCCTCTTTCATTCCTTTCCCTCATCCATATCCACCTACTATTTTCCCTTCGCTTCCCTTCGCTTACTATAGTATTCCAGTCCCCCCGCACAATTAAATTTTCGTCTCTTCTAATTATGTGAATAATTTCTTTTAGCTGATCATACAGTTCTTCAATTGGCACGTAAACTTGTACTACTGTGGTAGACGTGTGCTTCGTGTCTACCTTGGCTACTGTATCTCGTTCACTGTGCTGTTCGTAGTAGCTTACCCGCATTCCCACTTTCTTATTCATTCTTAAACCCACTCCTGCCTTACCCCTATTTGACTTTGTATTTATAACCCTGTATTCATCTGACCAAAAGTCCTGTTCCCCCTGCCACTGAACTTCACTAACACCCACAATCTCCTTCACTTCTACCAATCTATTTCCCATTTTAAGTTTTCTAACCTACCTGCCCGATTAAGGGGTCTAACATTTCACGCTCCGATCCGTACAATGCCAGTTTTGTTTCTCCTGATGGGCACATCCGCCTGAGTAGTCTCCGCCTGGAGATCCGAAGGGGACTACTTTACCTCCAGAATATTTTATCCAAGAGGACGCCATCATAATTTATCTATACTGTAGAGCTGCGTGCCCTCGGGAAAAATCACGGCTATAGTTCCCCGTCTTTCAGCTGTTCGCAGTACCAGAACAGCAAGGCCGTTTTGGTTTATGTTACAAGGCCATATCAGTCAATCATTCCTGCAATTACTGAAAAGATTGCTGCCCCTCTTCAGAAACCACACATTCGGATGGCCTCTCAACACACATCCCTACGTTGTGGTTGCACCTACGGTACTACTATTTGTATCGCTGAGGCACGCAAGCCATTCCACCGACGGCAAAGTCCATGGTTGAGGGGGTGGGTCCTAGCGTTATATGACCCGAATGCGGCGACAGAAAGTCGTACAAACGCTAGCGGCTTTGGGATAGAGAGTTCTACTGCAGATTCAGGAAGAGGCTGAAAAGGTAATAGCTCATGCTTCCAGAATAATCTCCAAATCCGAGATGAACTACTCTACAACCATGAGGGAGTGTGTTGCAATTGTTTGGGCTATCTGCAAGTTTCGACCGTATTTATTCTGGAAACGTTTCAACCTTGTGAAGGACCACCATTCTCTATGCTGGCTTACTAGCCTGAAGCATCAAAAAATGGTTCAAATGGCTCTGAGCACTATGGGACTTAACTTCTGAGGTCATCAGTAGAACTTAGAACTACTTAAACCTAACTAACCTAAGGACATCACACACATCCATGCCAGATGCAGGATTCGAACCTGCGCCTAGAACCGCTCGGGCACATCGGTCGGCTGAAGCATTCGTCGGGTCGGATCGACTAGCGAGATGGACACTGAAGCTTCAGAAGTATGACGTCAGAGTATTACACAAAAGCGGCTCCAAGCACAAGGAAGTCAACTGTCTTAATAAATCCTTTAGCGTAACACAGCAGCGTGAATGTAACCTCAGTCATCGTGGAACTCATCACCAGCTCTGCTGAAAATCATAGGAGAATTTCAATTAATAAACGTAGCACTATATAAAAGGAACTATGATTCATTGGTGCGGAAATGGTTATTAGCCATCTCAGCTCATCTACGGCCAGCTGCCCTGAAATATTTCCGTGACGCTCCAACGACAATGCCAACGACGGAAGCACGAACCACAATTTGCTCTGCGGCATGTGGTACCAATCCCAACTGCATCAGCGCCATTCCACCAAAATGAAATCGCCCACTTGGGGAGATTCACGAGGTCAACAAACTGGAATCTAACCTGCACTGGCTACTTCACCAGTTATCCTGTCACCAAAGCAACGGTGACAGCCGAAGCTCCGGAAATTGCAAAGTTCCTTGTAGAAGACATTTTGAAGCGTGTAGCAAACAATATGATTATCTGTGATCGTGGAAAAATGTTTTCCAGTCGAGATACGTATCAGAGGTACTTTCACGTTACATCACCCACGTGATAGGGATTACCTACCATCCACAGACGAATAGCCTCACAAAACGCTTTACTAAGTCGTCGGCAGACATGCTCAATGTACGTTGACACTGCCCATCACGACATTCGCATACAACACCGCCAAACAAGGCTTCACACCTTTCATTCTGCTCCATGGTCATGAGGCCGAAACGACAGTGGATACACTTTTCTTGTTTCCAGGAGAAAGACCGAGAGCACTATGATGCCAAGCACCAGCCAGTGAGATACATCCCGAAATATGTTTTGGATTTTTACAACTCTACGGAAAGTAGGACTATTGGAAATGTTACTAAGGCGCTACTTTGGGTCGTATCGTATCCTTCGTCTCTTGTCGGGCGTTGCATACAAAGTCTAAGATTATAACCCTTCATCAAGAGCATAGAGACGTCGTCCACGTCCTCTGCATTTAGCCCTACTACAATCGAGAGGTGTAATTCGACACTGTGAGGTCTAAGGAAACTGAAGCCCCACCTGACGATCGCTTACCTTCGGCTTGAGGGACTACATTTGATACTCGTCATAGTGATGAGGTTGCAACAATAAGACCAGAACTCGAGAATATCCAGGGTGCTGTAGTCGGCTCCAAAAAGGAATTCAGAAACAAGCAGTCACTGTTTCTTCAGGACAGAGAGCAATGTTGCCAACTGTGGTGCATGTAGTGTGGTGAGGTGGTTATCGTCACAGACTGGCGTGCTAGGGGGCGCCGGTTCAAACCGGAGCATGAACACGTACTTGTTGTTTCGTTTCTAGAAGGCTCAAATGGCTCTGAGCACTATGGGACTCAACTGCTGAGGTCATTAGTCCCCTAGAACTTAGAACTACTTAAACCTAACTAACCTAAGGACATCACACACATCCATGCCCGAGGCAGGATTCGAACCTGCGACCGTAGCGGTCTCGCGGTTCCAGACTGTAGCGCCAGAACCGCTCGGCCACCAGCGGCCGGCTTCGTTTCTAGAAGGCTCTTGAACAATCATGTGCTTGTAATGTTTTCCTCTCTGGAATCTTCGATGTATGTGTAAATATTAGCAATCGAGAATATTGTCTGTTTGTATAAATAACTGCACTCTCCCTCCAGGAGGTCGGTTCTGTTCTGGCTGTACATTGGTGATCATAATAAATGTGATTTAAGTTCTAAGTGTTGTACATCACTGACGACCTTTCCTTCAGATTTGGACTTAAATGTATTTTCAACGTGAGCATATATTTATCTATTTCAGTATTTTTTCCACATATACTACACTCCTGGAAATGGAAAAAAGAACACATTGACACCGGTGTGTCAGACCCACCATACTTGCTCCGGACACTGCGAGAGGGCTGTACAAGCAATGATCACACGCACGGCACAGCGGACACACCAGGAACCGCGGTGTTGGCCGTCGAATGGCGCTAGCTGCGCAGCATTTGTGCACCGCCGCCGTCAGTGTCAGCCAGTTTGCCGTGGCATACGGAGCTCCATCGCAGTCTTTAACACTGGTAGCATGCCGCGACAGCGTGGACGTGAACCGTATGTGCAGTTGACGGACTTTGAGCGAGGGCGTATAGTGGGCATGCGGGAGGCCGGGTGGACGTACCGCCAAATTGCTCAACACGTGGGGCGTGAGGTCTCCACAGTACATCGATGTTGTCGCCAGTGGTCGGCGGAAGGTGCACGTGCCCGTCGACCTGGGACCGGACCGCAGCGACGCACGGATGCACGCCAAGACCGTAGGATCCTACGCAGTGCCGTAGGGGACCGCACCGCCACTTCCCAGCAAATTAGGGACACTGTTGCTCCTGGGGTATCGGCGAGGACCATTCGCAACCGTCTCCATGAAGCTGGGCTACGGTCCCGCACACCGTTAGGCCGTCTTCCGCTCACGCCCCAACATCGTGCAGCCCGCCTACCGTTCCACAGGACTACATCCAGCATCTCTACGATCGTCTCCATGGGAGAATAGCAGCCTGCATTGCTGCGAAAGGTGGATATACACTGTACTAGTGCCGACATTGTGCATGCTCTGTTGCCTGTGTCTATGTGCCTGTGGTTCTGTCAGTGTGATCATGTGATGTATCTGACCCCAGGAATGTGTCAATAAAGTTTCCCCTTCCTGGGACAATGAATTCACGGTGTTCTTATTTCAATTTCCAGGAGTGTATATGCATGAGAGAATTTAGTCGATCAAACTTTCAGGGAAGAGGGTCATACTGTTAGTAGGTAAACAAGGAGAGCTCTGGGCAAGATAACGATCTTTTCTCAAGGTTACCGATAAGAACTTCAGGTGTCAGTTTACACACCTGGGCGACTCATATTCAAGGTCAAACGCCACTCCACTCTCTCTGGGAAACCACAGGAAATTTATCAAGATTCCCTCACCCCCTCCCTACCCTACCCTACCCACTCCCCTCCTTGCCAACCCCCCCCCCCCCCGGACCAGAGTCAAGCACCTCTTCCCCATCTTCATTTTACAAATTTGGGCACTTGAGTGGGTGGCTTTACTCTGGAACCGTACTTGCAGTCTGTTTGTTAACAAAAATTAAATATCACGTGATTTTCGTCATTTGAGACACCAGCTGAGACCACATCCAGACAGGTATGTAAGTAATCTCATTTTTCCAGAATTTTACATATATTTTTACAGTTTTCCATATTTTTTCATATTTTCCGCAATATTACATATTTTTCATATTTTTTGTATTTTTCTAAAATTTTACAGCTTCGCATTGCGTCAATGTCTTGATGCTCTCTGTCACAATGCAGCATGTGTACAAAAGTGTCGAAATTATTTTATCATTGCCAAACACTACCAAGTCACTAATGTGAGTGAGTGTGTTAGAAACGTAGATGTTCCCCCTTTTGTTAGAAACAATGTCATAACAGAATATAGACGTCATAGAAAATTCTATAAGCACTGGATTTTACCGATTTCCAAGCAAGGATACGGTATGTATAAGAAATACCACATCACAATAGATAAACATCCTGCTACGCCACAACTACTTTACTAGATTGTGTGACGTCTTAGTTTATAAGTTTAAACGAAATCCTTGTTGCATATATTGATATCATAGCAAAACTCTAATGCTTCCAACCAAAGACACCTTATGTGTGTATAAGAAATAACACAGCGCTACAAAATACCCGACTAAGGAGGTGACCAGTATCTCCAGCGAAAAGTGTCACGCCTGTAGGTTAGACGACATCTCTAACTGTGATATGTGGAGTACTGCCTTGACCACTAACACTCCACTAGCAATGGTCGCGAAATTTGCGTATCTTTTGCTTGTAATCGTCTCCGAATTAGCTGTCCTAGGTGCTGGCAGAGAAGACACTGCTACTATGTGAGTTCTGGCCGAGGGACCTCGTGCTCGCGGTAATAACCGTTAAGAGGTCCCTACGCGTCGATGGAAATATGTGGTCTGCATTGCAGATAAGTCCCAGGCACCCCGCTCCCTTCTTTCTCTCTCTGGATCAATCATAATCCAACTTTCAAAACTAGCATTTATGTGTGCGTGACTTCAATTTCGGTCAGCCAGAGCTCCCAGGCACAATAAAAAGCCATGTAAGACGATATAAACTCCTGAATTATTATTAGCGAGTGTGTAACATCGCTAGAAGATATGTAAAAAATCCTAGTAGGAGAGTTACCAATCCATCTGTGTCCATCATAATGGTAAAGTTAGTCTGAAGTCGAAACTGCTGTATTCGCCCTACACGTAGACCATGCAGGGCATATCAGAAATACATTTAGAGACAAATACAAACCTGCAAGCACAATGACAGTGGGTGAGATCTACTTGTTCTCCCCAGGCAGAGAAAAAATACAACTATTGAAATATAAGTATGTGATGTAACTAAAAGACTTGTAAATAGAAATGGGGTATATATACTTGTCTCCTTCACACAAATGAGAATGAGCAAAGGCCACGGTGCAGCAAGAAAATAAACTATTTCTACATATTCAGTCGGACTCACAGAGGCCACGGCACCTCTCTCGTTGTAACATAAAATGCAACATTACAGAGAGCTACAGGGTTCATGTACTGTCTGTCGATAAACCGAGTTGCCAAAGACGCACACATAAGTACAATTTATCTTCCACAAACAGGAATTAATTTTCGAACAAAACATGTGCAATCACTTCTGAAAAAACGATCTGCACGTACCTGATAAGTTGATTCATCACGAAGCTCTTCTAGATACTGCAACCCTCTCGATTGAACGCTGCCTCCACCACGACAAGTCTCGAGGTATCTCAGAGTGATACAGCTGTCGACACAACAGTGATCCTCCTCATGTAAATGAAACGCCTAGTCATGGGGAAGAACCGCCACACCCTCAATGTGTAGACGCTGGTTGGCATTGACCGGCAGAAACTGTTCTGCACAAAACCAAAAACTGATAAATGGGAGGAAGGTGGTGGGGGAGAGAGAGAGAGAGAGAGAGAGAGAGAGAGAGAGAGAGAATCACCGAGATTTGTCGGCAGTAAGGGCTCACACGCTGCCGACATCGCAGGAAGCCAGTGTCTGATAACGCAGCCAGTGCACCACCTGCCAAAGAAGACAGCCAGGAACCCATAAAAGGCTCCAAAATTGTTTTTCTATTCAGAATGAGATTTTCACTCTGCAGCGGAGTGTGCGTTGATATGAAACTTCCTGGCAGATTAAAACTGTGTGCCGGACCGAGACTCGAACTCGGGACCTTTGCCTTTCGCGGGCAAGTACTCTACCATCTGAGAGCACTTGCCTGCGAAAGGAGAAGGTCCCGAGTTCGAGTCTCGGTCCAGCACACAGTTTTAATCTGCCAGGAAGTTTCATTTTTTCTATTATATATCTCTCTAAATACCATAAATGACATACGACTAACGGTAGCTGAGTTTCCCCATGCAGTTGGAATTGTACTAAGAAAAACCTTTCTGAAATAAATATGCTGTAATTTGTGCCATGCTGACCATCGTGATGGGATCATTACATATGAGTTTGGGATACGTATGCAATGGTAAACAGCGATCGATGCTTCACAAGACAGGTCCACACACTGCTTCCTATGAAGAAGAAAAACGAAATAAATGGCGCTATAGTCTGTCTATGTAGTTTATAAGGTCGATGGCCACACTCAGTCTTCTGTTGGCTCCAGAAATGCTGTAAAACACTCCTTACTAACTTAGTAGAAGACTTGTTCACAAAACCAATAACGTAATGCTGGACTTGCTACAGGTATTTTTCGATCAGCACGCTAGTTTTACGTGAAATCAAACTGGACGACACTCTTTTCGCGAAAACACTACTGAAAACTGACGTTCACAGCTGACTATGTACATTTCGCGTAAGATAATAGAAGTTAGAGCTGCTACAGATTAGACGTTTTCCTCTCTACCTTTGTAATTGTGAATGTGCACAAGATGCGAGAGAGAGAGAGAGAGAGAGAGAGAGAGAGAGAGAGAATGAGAATGTTGTGTGTTGTGTGTGTGTGCGTGTATGTTCCCTAAAAGAATTTGGAAGAGACGTCATGATCGTGTGACCCTCTTATAAGCAACGAATTACCTACAGTTCGAACAATCATTCAAAAACACGATGAATCTGTGCCCCAGCATATGCCTAACATTTGTCTGGAAATATGCGTTTGTAAACATTGGACTGGCAGCAAAATAGGCTTGTGAGAAAGTGCTAGTACATAGTTCTTGCAATAATTATAGGACACATCTATCAAGCCAACCTGGCAAGTGTCTCAGATTGACGAGCAGTTCCTATATCTTTTTATGTAAAACACCACGGATATCCTAAACATGTTATGCATGTGGTAATTATGGACTCGATGGGTATTCGTAGGTATTTATTTACAACACCATGCTACCTTTAAGCGCTGCATGGTGGAACCATAACGAATTTCACATATTCAGCTATCTGCTGTATTGGAGCAACATATCTGGGAAGGCTACGTTTATGCCAGACATAGCTGCGAGTGCATAATAAAACATACTTCCGAGTATTTGTTTTATAGGAAGTTGCCGACGTTAGTAGCCGAGCAGAGTAACATTGAACTCCTCCATTAGATCGTCTACAAAACAACTATCAATATCACTGTGCAATCGATTTCTACGTTAAGTAATTAAAAGTATCAGCATATGGTGCCTAGTTTTATAACCTGATGTAGGTCGTGATTATCTTTTTCTTAAGTTGAGCATAGATGTAGTTTTTTGCGTCCTTCCATTACCTATTAACTCATTAAAACTAGTCTTTCGCAACATGCAGCTACAATATAACACCTATGTATTTTAATTTTAGGAGTTATAACCAGAAAAGACGCCATGAACAAGTGATTACCATATAAGTTCATATTACTTCGCAGACAAATTGCAGATCGACATTAGGACTACAAATACAAAAACTTTAATATATAATGATCGAAGCCTGCTTGACATACTGCCTCCGTTAAGTGTCAGGAAGATATCATTTACTCTACATCTTTGCCAGCAAGACAGTTATGCCTCTATAGATGTATGTATGTTCTTTTCATTCTCAGATTTACTGTGACTAGAATTTTATATATTGTTAACACCAGCAACATAAACCTCGAGTAAGGTACTTTTTCTCATACCGATTTGCTTACGACGAATAGGCAGTCATCCACCAAGAGATACTCCGCAGGAGAAATATCAGCATCACTGGTGGTTCATGTAATCGATTTCCAGGTTAAATAATTAGGTCTATAGACATACATAGCGTGGTTTTATACCCAATTATCGGTCCCTATTACCTTGAATGTATGTACACTCACGCACGTCAAGAGTATTTCAGTATTTACTTTAATTCTCTGGAAGATGCTGCTTTAGATCACAAATCAATCTGTCCTAGTATTCGTAAATATGTAGGACAAACACAGGAATGCATCTTAGCATAGCAGTTGATCAGAATGACCACCAACAGAAAATGCTTTTTAGTGATGTTGGTTGTTCATACTAATAGCGAAAAACCTTCAGGTGAAGGTCATGACGACAACATTTCCAGGCGCGTGATCTTCTGGTCATACCTTCTAAAACGGCCATGGGGTGGGACGTGGTCCCAGCAACAAGAAGTAACATGACCGTGTTTTGTTTGTATACAGAGTGCTTCTCTGCACGCCTAAACCTCACACTTAGCGGTGTACATTTATTAAATTATCAGCCTCGATACCTATAAAAAAATCGAAGGTGCCACTTCCAAGTCCGACAACCGTAGGATGGGAGGTCATAATGTATGTATGACTCTGAAGTAGTTTTAAGAAGAACTAAGACGTTTACTTTAATAACATAGTATGCGCAGTCGAGACTTAGGCCCTCAGTCCAGTGCTTATGCATCCTCTGTAGCAATAGTAATAAAAGTCTCAAAATACATTGTTTTATACGAGCAAAACAAAAGCATGAGTTTCTGTAATAGATATCCACGTCAAATAATTAAAATTGTATACTGATAGATAACGTTTTTCATTACAACCTAACATATCAAAGCAGTTTAGTTAATTATTCGTAATGGTAGGGGAAAAACTTATGAGTAAAGACCCAAGGTGGCAGCACTTTCGGTCATACCTTCTGAGTGTGAATGTAAGTACAGACTATATTATGAGCATGCTGTAACGTGGATGCCCTAGGGCGAGGGATAAGGTGGGTGTGATTTTTTTCTGTATGCTTGCAGTCTCCCAGGTCCTATTATAATAAGAATGTAAATTATTATTTTAAAAAGATGTTTGACGGTAAATGTTAAACAATAAAACCATAGGATGGCGACAGGAGGTCGCAGGCTGGCGGATGGAGCTATCGAACGAACCTGCTGAATCAGCTGTGTCGAACATAACCTACACAGTGACGATGAGATATGGACGGTATCTGTGCCGACTGCGTCTTCGACCGTCTCTCTCCAGCATGCCTTCACTCTCTTCCAAAACACTCAATTGTACATATGTCGAAAGCAACAAATTTCCCATAACTGATACTGCTGGAGAGAACAACCGAAATACTTGCTTAAATGTATAGTAAAGGATATTCAAAATGTATGCTACCTGTGATCAGGACACTTCTAGTTATTTCCTCTGTAGTAACGTCAACATGTGATCTATGTGCATCACTTTTCGGTTCTGGACTCATACCACTTTACACTTTATGCTAAAATTTTACGATTCCAAATACTTGCAACTCGCATCCGCTGGGGAAAAATATCACAGCGTTCAGAATAAATAACATTACCGTTTCCTCGTATCCACAGAACTAGTGGGAGCATTACAAATCTTTCCCCCTGTCTCTTTCTATAATGCACCGCCTTTCCACTATTAAAAGCATATGTCGTTGAATTCTGTGTCTTGTATATACTCTTTACATTAAGATCTATAGCCCTTCTTTGCTTTACTATATTTATTTATTTATTTATTTATTTATATCGTGTATGGCCATGTCGTATCCGGCGTTTTACTTTTTTTACCATTTTTCCACTTTTATTCATGTTTTTTCAGATATTCATACTTCATATGTAATTGTACAAATGTACATATGCTTTTATTGCTTACATTGCCTGATGCGGGTTGCTATTTCTTACTATCCAACTGTGATGCAATGTCACAGTCCAACCAGAATATCTACAAACTACACTTTTTTCAAATGCCAACATACACATAACACTAACAAATCCAACGCTAAAAAAACACACTCACTAGAGTGTTGACATTATTCTGTTTTGAACACACACATAGCTCAGTCACACTTTTTTGTGTCAGCTTCCCGTGGGAGCGTACCGCTCCCACCCCGCCCATTCCCCACTCCCTTCCTCCCACCGATGTTGAGGCGCCCAGGTCTGGATGCTGTGGTAGACTATCCCATTAAGTGCAAATTGTTTTTGGAATAATGAAAATACTAGGATGCAGTGTAAAGTGGTAGGAGTCAGAGCCGAAAGGCGATGCACGTGGGTCACATATTGACGTTACTATATACGAAATCACAAGCAGTTTGTTGATCACAGGTAGTGTACGTTTTATCTACATGTCTTAGATCAGCGCCTAATAATACTGCTCGGCATTTGGCTAATTTTTAAAATCATTTATCCCTCATTTAACCTATTTTTTGAGTGTTCTCTCCTGCAGTATCAGTCGTGAGAAATCTACTGCTTTTGACACATACACAATTGAGCGTTTCGGGGCAGAGCGCTCGCATGTTCGAGAGAGATAGTCGAAGATTCAGTCAGAGCAGATACTGCCCATATCTCATCGTCACAGTGTGGAAGGTTATCCCTAGCACTCCTGATTCATCAGGTTCAAAATGGTTCAAATGGCTCTGAGCACTATGGGACTCAACTGCTGTGGTCATAAGTCCCCTAGAACTTAGAACTACTTAAACCTAACTAACCTAACGACAGCACACAACACCCAGCCATCACGAGGCAGAGAAAATCCCTGACCCCGCCGGGAATCGAACCCGGGAACCCGGGCGTGGGAAGCGATCATCAGGTTCGTTTGATAGCTCCATCTGCCAGCCTGCGATCTCCTTTCGCCATCCTATGGTTTTAATGTTTAACATTTTATCGTCACACGTTATTATCTTTTTAAAATAATCAATTACGCTCTTGCTATAATAGACCTGGGTGACTTCAAACTGAATTTCCTCCATTAGTATGCATTTTGGGTATCAATGGCTCTTATAGAAGGTATGACCAGAAGATAATGTGACTGGAAATGTTGTCATCGTTGCTCTAGCGCTACAACAGATAGCTGTATATGTGAAAATGTGTCATGGTTCAACCACACAGCGCTAAAGTCAGTAAATAACTACCTATGAATACCCATCGAATTGACAATTGCAAATCATATGCATAACATGTTTGGGATTCTCGTGTTGTGTTATGCAAAAAAGGCACGGATTTGCTCATCAGTCTGAGAAACTTACCAGGTAGGTTTAATAGATGCGGGCTATAATTACTGCAAGAACTATGTTGTAGTTCTTCCGTGGAAGTCTGTTTTATGCCAGTTGTACCGCCAAGCGAGAGAGTCTGAGAGTCTGTGACTGAGTATGTAGGAATAGTTTTTTCTTGCTGCACTGTGACCATTGCTCAGTCTCGTTTTGATGGCGGGGACGTTTATATATACTCCACATCCATTTACGACGCTTTGTAGAGGCGTCACACACTCATATTTCGAGAGTCACACGCATTTTTATTCTGCCTGGGGAGCAGAGGCAGACCTCGCCCACCATCAGTGATCTTGTAGGATTGTATTTGTCTCTAAATTTTCCTGATATGCCCAGCATGGGCCATGCCTAATGGGTTCGTCGCATTGCGTCATTCCTGGCTGATTTTTAAGTAAACGCCAGATTAACCTTATCAATCCTTTTGTGTCCATCACATAGATAACTCTCCTACTCCAACTTATGACATGTCTTATTACATGTCTTCTAGCAATGTTACACACTCTCTAATAATAATTCACAATTTTATGTCGTCTTAATTGGATTCTTATTATGCCTGGGAGCCCTGGTTCAGTGAGACTGAAGTCGCCCACGGGTACGTGCTACGGCGTTATTATTTCCAACAATGCGTTCATTTTAATTCGGATACTGTTGTATACATGCTCCATTGTGACTGGCTGAGAGCATCATGACATCGACATGAAGCGAATCGACATAGAATCATGTTGACTCAGCATCGTAATACAACGTAACGCAACACAATGTGGACGTGACGTAGAGAGCAGTGGGACGGAATAATTGTGGAAAGTAAGTCAAACTGTGTAAAATATGGAAAAATTTAAATAACACATAAAATTGTGGGAAAATTAAAGTACTTACTTATTTGCCTTGATGTGGTCTCTCCTGATGCCTCAAATGACGAAAATCGCCTAATATTAAATTATTATTAACGAACTGATCTCAAGTGATCTTTACTTAATGTAATAACATTAATTTGCTATGAACAAATACCCAGCCTGTTCCTCTCCCTATGCTGTACAGCTCCAGAATGAAGCCACCACTTAAGTGCCCTAGCTATAAAAGATGAAGATTTGGAGGGGGTGCTTGAATCTCATTGGTCCAGGGGTGAGGGGTGAGAGAGAGTGGAACGGGGGTGGGGGAAATTGGTCAATTGACTGTACTTTCCGAGGGGGGAGAGTGTGGGTGTTAACCTCAAATATAAGACGCCCAAATGTGTAACCTGATGACTGGAAGTCTTTATCAGTGACCCGAGATGAGATCGTTATCTCGCCCATAGCTCTCACTGATTAGCTATGAGTGTTCATACAGAGAAATTGAGGTAGTAAATAATATGTCGGCTGTCTTAATAAGCTGTTAGTACTAATTACATCTATAGGATTATGCGAGGGTCAGGAAGAAAAAAATTCGGAATTCTAAGGGTAGAGTATTCTCTGAGGAAACATTGGATTGTAAGACAGGATGCTGAGCCCAGATGAAAGAACAGAAGGGCTTAAACCGTTAACCAACAACACTGACCCAAAAATTGTCGCAAAATTTTTACTGATGACATGCTTCAGTGGTTGCGTTTGTATTCACATCAGTCCATACATGCTAATTGTTAACATTTCCAATGTAATCACTCTGAAACGTCCCATTCGACCAGCACAGTTGCACTAATAGAAGGGTTTAAACGGTGTTGAATAGTGTATTAAGAGAAGTGTACCTGTACAATGAAAAATCAACCGCTGATAGTGCGTGCTCGCGGAGCTACTTCATCACAGACTATGAGCACATCAACAGAATCGAAACGATATGGTTGGTACGTTGATAACTCACACATGATAAATATGTGAACCGTTTCGTGCCTCTAACAGGTAACGTAACACGTACAATGCGATGGGAAACTAGCGCACATATTTATTCAGAGGAGTGACAGAAAAAGATACATACAGCAATCAGAGTAGAAGATAAATGGAACCTTATCTCCGCACGTACGCCGAGAGTCCGTTGCTCGTTTACACCCGATAATCTCTATTAACGACCAATGAGTGGCTCTCGGACAGAGCGCTGTTTGTTGAATCATAGTTCTGACTGTAGAATCTATTCCATTCACCCACCAGCAGTAGCGTCAATGCTAAGACAGTGTACTCGCACTTCAGAGAACCAGAGTTCATTTTCCTGTCCAGGCAATCTGATTCAGATTTTCTGTATGTATGTATGGGGTTCTGCCTTACGGCAGGTCTTGTCAGGGGCTAAGCCTCTTCCACTTTTGTCTGTCCATTGCCAGTCTTTTCATTTCTGAATATCTGCCTCCTTTGATATTGTCCAGCATTTGATATCTTCTTTTCCCTCTTCCCCCTTTTCCCTCCACCATTCCTTCTATTCCTTCCTTCAATAAACAGTCCCTCCTCAAACAATGTCCAATCCAGTTCCGTTTTCTTTTTCTGGTGACTTTCAACATGTTTCTTTCTTCTCCAACTCTTCTTGATACTTCTTCATTCCTTACGCGGCCTTCCCACTTCACTTTTTCCATTCTTCTCCATATCCACGTCTCTAGTGCCTCCAATCTTCTTTCTTCTTCCTTCCTCAATGTCCAGGTCTCTGCACCACATAGTGCTACGGTCCAGATGTAGCATTTGGCAAGTCTTTTCATCAGATCTTTGTTTAGTGGTCCACAAAGTAATTTCTGTTTCCTCTTTAATCCTTCTTTTGCCATTGCAATTCTTTTCCTAATTTCTGTTGAGCAATACTTATCATCCATTATTACACTTCAAAAATGGTTCAAATGGCTCTGAGCACTATGGGACTTAACATCTATGGTCATCAGTCCCCTAGAACTTAAAACTACTTAAACCTAACTAACCTAAGGACATCACACAACACCCAGTCATCACGAGGCAGGGAAAATCCCTGACCCCGCCGGGAATCGAACCCGGGAACCCGGGCGCGGGATATTACACTTCCCAAGTAATTGAAGTTATTCACTTGCTTTATTTCTTCTCCCCCTATTTTCATACGGCATTTTCTCCCCTTTCCTCCAGTTACCATGCTTTTCGTTTTCTTCTGGTTAATCTTCATTCCATATTCTTCTAATTTTGTGTTTAGATCATCTAACATTTGTTCCACCTCTCTTGCACTCTCTGCCATCACAATAATGTAGTTTCTTCAAAATCTCTGACTCAAATTCCAAAGTGGTTCATACGGAAAGAGCACATCCATTTCCCCTCACCATCCCAGTCGACGGAGCCTTATGTTTTAATCTTCACCTTCCCTCATTGCTTTACCAGTAGTGGAGTGAGAAAAAGCTTTAACAGTGCCTGCTTTTCGTCTCAACCAAACGCTATTAAATCTTCATTTCATATGTCTTCCGTCGTTCCTTAGTCGTCAACTTTATTCTAACTAGCTTTGCAGCATATAAACCCCGTCTGTGCGACGAAATTAAAGGCTGTTAGTTTGTGTACACGCTGATAACCTCGACATTGAGGCCCGTCAGTTCCTCCTCCTCCAGTTTGTCCACAATGCTCGTTCCGCTTCTTTTATTATTCTTTCTTCACAACTGCGCCGCGATATGACTACCCTATTCAGTCCAGGATATTCTACTGCGGTATTTTCAGTGGTGTGTATTTTTAACATAAAGTTGGTATAACGTTGAGTACACGAAAATTCCCATAACAGGTCATCTTGGCTTCATATGATAAATAAATACACTAATTGATCAAAAGTACACAGGCACCATCATGTAACGCAGAACTGACCACTACACATCGCGAGAAGGGGACCCACGAACATAAAAACAGGCAGAGAGTATAGTATTGTCACAAAATAAGCAGTAACAGCCGAACAGGTCGGTCGGGACTAGTCATTGGGAGATACCTGAGTAACAAATACATCAGAAACGTTTCAGTCCTTCTAAAGCAGTCAAAGTCAACTGTTGGTGAAATGGAAATGCGAAGGAACAGTCACAGCTAAACTAAGACCGGGCACAGCTGATATACTGACGGACAGGCTGAGCAGCTTCTCATAGGCTACAGTTTCTGTACTCACTGTCTCAGGTGGTGTAGACAGCGACACCAGCTGACACACGATGACTGAAAACGAGTGCTTTGGAGTTGTCAGCTAACATCCCAAAGATGTTCGGGTTCACATGAGGATCCTCTTCGTCGAAATGTCTTCGCTCAAACTCGTTTAGGAACCGCACGTGTCGCATTATACGCCCTAAATTAGACACTTGTGACTCATTGGTCAAATTGTCTTGCTGATGGCAAGTTTACGACATTGTAAGACACATACAACGTCAATATAACATAAAACAACAGTAATAATAATATCGGGAGCTAAATTAACGACCCGTAAGCCATATAGGCCACACAGTTGCGATTTGGTTGCAATAATGTTTATTCAGAAAGCAAACTAATAGCGAAAGTGGCCGTATTTAGAATGACTGTTACATTTGAGCTCAAATCCATTTGACACAGTTCGATCATTCACAGTCTCATCGCGAATTAAAAGTTAAATATTCCACCTCGTTAACTGCTCGAAAAGTTAAGAGTTCACACCATGCGCGCGGCTGCTCACCACTCAGAGACTAAGTCCCGCGATACCACACAACGGGAAATTTTCTAAATCGTTTCACTTCGTAGCTGCCTAAAGACCGACTGTCCGCTTTCGTTTCTCCACCAACACTGTGCCTCTGTCCGTATCCTGCGGCGTCACCCGCGTGCCGAACATCGTCGCTCAACAGACTAGTGCAGTTCCACTCCCTGAAGCCGTCCATCTGATTGGCTACAGCTTATTCTACACTATTTTACATTTCAAAATATTTAAATAATCAAAGCTTGACCACTTTCACGTTCTAAGTAAAGTAACAATAGTTTCCATTACATAATAAACGTTAAATTCTTTTACAAACGGTGCAAATGGCTCTGAGCACTATGGGACTTAACTTCTGAGGTCATCAGTCCCCTAGAACTTAGAACTACTTAAACCTAACTAACCTAAAGACATCACGCACATCCATGCCCAGGGCAGGATTCGAACCTGCGACCGTAGGGGTCGCGCGGTTCCAGACTGTAGCGCCTAGAACCGCTCGGCCACCACGGCCAGCAATTCCTTTACATAAAACCAATACAGTTCCTTTCTTAACTTTGAATGTCACGGCTAGTATCCTTTCACGATTGTGCTATCTGACAAATAAATAAAGAACAGAAATAACTATTATGCACTAAACTTTACAGCAAATATTCTATTACCTAATGATTCAATAAGGTGTCGTGCTGTCACCGTTCAATTTGTTTTGTGTGGAGGAAATGATAATCTGATGCTTAATTGAAAATACTGATAATTTAAATTTACTATATCTTTTAACCAAATAAAGTTACAGAGATGATATTTACAAGATTTGTCATTTTAAAGATGCGCTTTTATATGAAATGTCGATCGTTAAGATAGACCAAAGCGTTCAGATTTTTGCATTCAGGTCTTTGTTACCAAACTTGTTTATTTCACTTTTACAGTAAATCCTAAACTACTATAGATATGATCAATATTCAAGTTTTATTGAGATCACCATGAAAATTTAAGAAAGACGCTAGATTAAAATTACTGTGGCTTCAATCCCTGAATTACTACAGAATTAAATAGTTTTCATAAATGTCTCCCTTTATGGCCGATCTTAGGTACGCCATAAAATGGTTCAAATGGCTCTGAGCACTATGGGACTTCACATGTGAGGTCATCAAATGGCTCTGAGCACTATGCGACTTAACATCTGAGGTCATCAGTTCCCTAGAACTTCGAACTACTTAAACGTAACTAACCTAAGGACATCACACACATCCATGCCCGAGGCAGGATTCGAACCTGCGACCGCAGCGGTCGCGTGGTTCCAGACTGAAGCGCCTAGAACCGCTCTGCCACAGCGGCCATATTTAACACTGCTACGCCTCCCTGGGCACAAACAGCTCCTACGGGGTTCCCCTATGACGTAAATTCTCGTCTGTCTCACTTGCACACTACAGCGCTCAGGCCTGTTCAGCCTGGCCCCATTCAGCACAATAGATGCCTGCGAATTTTCTCATCTCGTGGCGAATCTGCGCTCTTTGTCGCACACGGTCCTGGACGACAGGATTCGTTTCACAATAGTTGGAAGGCTGTCTCCTTCGGCCATATACTTAAATGAGAGCGAAATGCTCGTTAACTCACAGTGTGAAGAATCACATTATACCCTGTAGCAATCTGATTGATGGGTTTGGGTTTGGGTTTGGCAAATGGCTGGAGAACGTTGCCTGCCGTCATGTGTAGTACCAACAGTGAAATACCGAGTAGTAGGTGTTACGGTATGGGGGTGTTTCCAACATGTATTAGGGTGTGGTTCCCTTGCTGCGCTGAAGCAAATGCTAAATGTGGAAAGATATCAACACATTTTATATCATTGCATACTGCGTATAGTAGAGAATA
Source organism: Schistocerca nitens (assembly GCF_023898315.1). Lineage (NCBI taxonomy): Eukaryota > Metazoa > Arthropoda > Insecta > Orthoptera > Acrididae > Schistocerca > Schistocerca nitens. The sequence goes on from NC_064616.1 coordinate 925,253,004, forward strand.
TTTCGAAGAATATGATTGATTGTATCAGCATGACAATGTAACCTGTTATAAAGCAGTATCTATGAAGGAATGGGTTGCGGACAATAACACTCCCGATTGAACGGCCCCACCCAGAGTTGCGAACGTAACTTTGGGATGAGATAGGAAGTCGACTTCGCTCCAGACCCCAGCGTCCAACGTCACTACCTTCTCTGGTTTCGGCTCTTGAGTAAGAATGATTTGCCATTCCTGCACATACATTCAGACAACCCACTGAAATTGTCCCCAGCAGATTTCAATCCGCTATAAAGGCAAAGGGTGGGCATACCCTATATTAATGTCCACCAACAGGTGTCTGCATAATTTTTATCAGATAGTGCATAGTTCTACTGCAACATATACTATGTGATCAAAATCAAAATCAAAAATATCCGGACACCTGGCTGAAAATGACTTAAAGGTTTGTGGCGCCCTCCATCGGTAATGCTGGAATTCGATATGGTGTTGGCCCACCCTTAGCCTTGATCACAGCTTCCGCTCTCGCAGGCATACGTTCAATCGGTTGCTGGAAGGTTTTTTGGGGAATGGCAGCCCATTCTTCACGGAGTGCTGCACTGAGGAGAGGTATCGAGGTCGGTCGGTGAGGCCTGACACGAAGTCTGCGTTCCAAAACATCCCAAAAGTTTTCTATAGGATTCAGGTCAGGACTCTGTGCAGGGCAATCCATTACAGGGATGTTATTGTCGTGTAACCATTTCGCCACAGGCCGTGCTTTATGAACAGGTGCTGGATCGTGCTGGATCGTGTTGAAAGATGCAATCGCCATCCCCTAATTGCTCTTCAACAATGGGAAGCAAGAAGGTGCTTAAAATATCAATGTAGGCCTGTGCTGTAATAGTGCCACGTAAAACAAAAAGGGGTGCAAGCCCCCTCCATTAAAAACACGACCACACCATAACACCACCGCCTCCAGATTTTACTGTTGCCACTACACACTCTGGCAGATGACGTACACCGGGAATTAGTCATACTCACACCCTGCCATCGGATCGCCACTTTCTGTATCGTGATTCGTCACTACACACAACGTTTTTTCACTGTTCAGTCGTGTAATGTTTACGCTCCTGACGTGATGTGTGGCTTATGAGCAGCCGCTCGGCCACGAAATCCAAGTTTCTCACCTCCCGCGTAACTGTCATAGTATTTGCAATGGATGTTAATGCAGTTTGGAATTCCTGTGTGATGGTCTGCCTATTATACATTATGACCCTCTTCAACTGTCGGCGGTCTCTGTCAGTAAACAGACGAGTTCGGCCTGTACGCTTTTGTGCTGTACGTGTTCCTTCACGTTTACAATTCACTGTCACATTAAAAAAAAAGTGGACCTAGGGATGTTTAGGAGTGTGGAAATCTCGCGTAGAGACGTAGAACACAAGTGACACCCAATCACCTGACCACGTTCCAATTCCGTGAGTTCCACGGAGCACCCCATTCTGCTCTCTCACGATGTCTAATGACCACTGATGTCGCTGATATGGAGTACCTGGCAGTAGGTGGCAGCACAATGCACCTAATATGAAAAACGTATGTTTTTGGGGATGTTCGAATAGCATTGATCACATAGTGTACATGTGAAAGAAAGGAACACACAAAAGCCTTGAGAATGTTAAAAAAATAACGAACACACATTGTAGACAAACAAACAGCCCTTTATTAAGTCACATAGACGTACCTTATATACTAAGGATGTGTTACATTATCTTGACATCCATCAGCCAATGGAGCCAGAGTAATGTCCATAGAGGCAGGGTGCCTCCATTCGTTCACGGTTCTTATTCGACAAGTAGCTTTTCCTGGTCAATTCACGTCAAATATATTAGACTGGAGATGAAGAACAAACAAAAATTCAGTTCCACCTCGAGACTCTGTATTTTGACTATTGATATTTTATCTATGTATAAACAGCATATTTTCGCATTCGCTCACTGTGATTATCGTCAGATGCAGAAGGGCTTGTACTGTATCAGAAAGAGAGAAAGTAAAACTAAAAGCAATCATCAAGATCTCTATAAAGTTTACAATTGGACCAATGGAAACTGGGAAACCTAAACTGAATATTTGACATGGATCTGAACGTCAGTCTTCCCAAATACGAGTCCAGCTTTTTACCATCGCACCACACCGCTCATATCATATCTCATGTAGGAATTATCAGTTGAGAACTGTGAGAATAACTTTCTAAGTATGCACAAACCGTTTCAGTTACTCTTGGTTTTATGTTATGCGAGCAACTAATGTGGACGGAAAATTCAGTTTCCACGTGCGGAAGATATAGTTATCGCTTCTACATAAATATTTCCTCCGGGGACATGAAAAATAAAATATCCCATTCTAGGTAACCTTGACATCGTACAATACGTCTTCACTACAACGCGTTCCCGTGTCGTATAACAGCACCAACTCTTCCTCTAGAGAACTATTGTTACAGTGGGCAGTCCCAAGTCGAGATTACAACACACTGTGTTCGTTTCGTTACTTCTCAGTAATCACACACCTACATCTTTGTCCTCAAGTATGTAGTTACTGTTGTGGCTTCAGTCCGAAGATTGGTTTGATGCAGCTTTCCACGCTACTTTATCCTGTGCGAGCCTCTACATCTCCGAGTAACTACTGCAACCTATATCCTTCTGAATCTTCTTACTGTATTCATCTCTTGTCTCCTTCTACGATTTTTACCCTCTACGCTTCTCCCCACTACTAAATTGGTGATCTTGATGTCTCAGGATGTGTCCTACCAACCGAACCCTTCCTCTAGTCTCGTTGTGCCACAAATTTCTTGTCTCTCCAATTCTATTCAGTACCTCTTTATTGGTTACGTGCTCCACCCATCTAGTCTTCAGCATTCTTCTGTAGCACCACATTTCCAAAGCTTCTATTCTCTTCTTGTCTAAACGGTTTATCGTCCACGCTCCATACAAATACTCTCTGAAAACACTTCCTGATACTTGAATCTATATTCGATGTTAACAAATTTCTCTTCTTCAGAAATGCTTTTCTCGCCATTGCCAGTCTGCATTTTATAACCTCTCTACTTCCACCATCACTTACTTTGCTGCCAAAATAGCAAAACTCATCTACTACTGTAAGTGTCTCGTTTCGTAATGTAATTCCTTCAGCATCACCGGATTTAATTCGACTATCTTCCATTATCTCTGTTTTCCTTTTGGTGATGTGTATCTTATATCTTCCATTCAAGACACCGTCCATTCCGTTCCACTGCTCTTCCAAGTCCTTTGCTGTCTCTGACGGAATTACTATGTCATCGAGAAACCTCAAAGTTTTTATTTTTTCTCCCTGACTTTAATTCCTACTCCAGAATTTCATTTGGTTGTCTTTAGTGCTTGTTCACTGTACAGACTGAATAACATCGGGGATAAGATACAACCCTGTCTCAGCCCCTTCTCATCCACTGCTTCCATTTCACACCCCCACCTCTTTTAATTGCCATCTGGTTTCTGTACAAGTTGTAAATAGCCTTTCGCATCCTGTATTTTACCCCTGACACCTTTTGAATTTGAAAGAGAGTATTCCAGTCAACGTGGCAAAAGCTTTTTCTAAGTCTATAAATGCTAAATGGTAGGTTTGGCTTCCCTTATGCTATCTTCTGTTAGAAGTCGTAGGGTCAGCACATTGCCTCACGTTTTCCCACATTTCTCCGGAATCCAAACTCATTCTTGCCCGAGGTCGGCTTTTACCTGTTTTTCCAATCCTCTGTAAAGAATTCGTGTTAGTATTTTGCAGTCCAGACTTATTAAACTGATAGTTAAGTGTGAAAATTACCGATCAGCGCCGGTCCTCAAATATAGGTTCAAATGGCTCTGAGCACTATGCGACTTAACTTCTGAGGTCATCAGTCGCCTATAACTTAGAACTAGTTAAACCTAACTAACCTAAGGACATCACACACATCCATGCCCGAGGCAGGATTCGAACCTGCGACCGGAGCGGTCGCCCGGCTCCAGACTGTAGCGCCCAGAACCGCACGGGCAAGTATAGGTTTCCTATATTCATCCTACTCATGAGCTAATCGATCCCTAAATTTATAGTTCCTTTCAGACCCAGCAAGTCCACAGCGTAGAGGAATTGAATGATACGGTTTAGAAACCGCCGGAAGCTGGTTCAAGGCCGCGTACGGCGCGGAGGTCAACCTGCTTTCTTTTCTTATTTTCCTTTTCGTGTGTTGTAAGTTTCATTCTATGTTTATTTTATTCATTGCAATTAGTTACAGCGAAATAGCATATATACGTTGTAAATTGTAACATTTCAATGCCGATGTGAGAGATAACGTTGTAACCCTAATTTGGCCAGGGTGAAGAACCGCCATAAAAAGGTAAATTTCCGGAACGTTCAAAACGTACAATGCTAAACAAAGTTCAATAAAAGGCGATGAGATAAACTCAGAAAACCATAATTTAAATTCTTTGGATCTCGATGTCCTCTATTTTCATACTTATGAAAACCAAGGGCATATCGTAGTATCCAGGCCGAACATTGAGAAAACATCATCTATTTTGAAATTGAAATACAAGCATATAAATAATTCACTGTAATTCGCTGAAAGAAATTGTAGGCGAAGTACTATTAACATAAAATAAGTCTCAAAGAAACATGTGTAGTTATGAACAAAATAGGAATCGTAAAGAGTTAGAACAACGATTCTCTAGCGAAATATTTTGATTCGCCAATTAATATCATTTCTCGTTGTTTTTCATTCTTTCGTTATCAAGTTCAACGTCTTCTGAGACCCAAAAGTTGACAATTACTAAGTCTGTTTAACAACATTGAAACTATGGGGGTGGCCGTTCAATAAATAATGCAACACACTCTCTTTCTGAAAGCAGGTTGGTTTTATTCAGTTTTCCAATACACCACATTATTTCCCACTCTTTTGGCTACAAAACCCTATTTTTCAACATAATCTTCCTTCAGTGCGACTGCTTTACGCCACCTTACTGGGAGGGCCTGTATGCCCGCATGGTACCACTCTACTGGTCGACGTCAGAGCCAAAACCTCCCCATCTTCCATGTACTGCTTCCAGCGGAGTGCATCCTTCGTTGGCCCAGATAGGTGGAAGTCGGAAGGTGTGAGATCCTGGCTGTAGGGTTGAAGAGTAAGAACAGTCCAATAAAGTTTTTTAAGGTCCTATCGAGTGCACAGACTTTTGAGGCTTGCGCTGTCATGGAGAAGTAGTTCATTGCATTTTTGTGGCGACGAGCACGCTGAAGTCGTTTCTTCAGTTTGCTGAGGGTAACACAATACACTTCAGAGTTGATTGTTCCATCATGAGGGAAGACATCAAACAGAATAGCCCCTTCAGAGTCCCAGAAGACCATCGTCATGACCTTACTGGCTGAGTGTGCTGTTTTGAACTTTTTCTTCAGAGGAGAATTGGTATCGCACTACTCCATGGATTGTCGTTTTGTTTCCAGTTCGAAGTGATGAACCCATGTTTAATCGCCTGTGACGATGTTCGACAAAAAATTGTCACTATTACTCCTGTAACGCACAAGCAATTCCACACAGATGGTCCTTCGTTCCTCTTTATGGTCTTCTCCTATCCTGCGAGGTACCCAACGGACACCGAGCGAGGTGGCGCAGTGGTAGCACACTGGACTCGCATTCGGGAGGACGACGGTTCAATCCCGCGTCCGGCCATCCTGATTTAGGTTTTCCGTGATTTCCCTAAATCGCTCCAGGCAAATGCTGGGATGGTTCCTTTGAAAGGGCACGGCCGATTTCCTTCCCCATCCTTCCCTAATCCAATGAGACCGATGACCTTGCTGCTTGGTCTCTTCCCCCAAACAACATAACCCCCCCTAACCTAACCCCCCTACCCAACGGACACACATCTTTGATTACCCCCAACTGGTGGACGAGGGCGTCAGCACTACCAACAGAGACGTCCAGGTGTACAGCGAGGTGTTTGATTGTGATCCATCGATCATCTCTTTTTTTTCTTTGTTGTTATTTCACTCCCCAAAATGGGGCGGTCTGGCAGCGGCACAGCGCGCCGCTCTTCAGCCAAGAGAGTTACAAAAAAAGAACATAGTCAAAAGCGAAAATAAAACATAACATAGAATGGAATAAATTGATGAATAAACAAGAACAAAAATAATTGAGCATAAATGGTAGATTTAAAAACAACAGAGACGAGAGACACACACACACACATGTGTGGAGAATGAACACTGTGAGTCGACACAAAATCAGAGAAACACCACAGTGGGAATACAGATGAGTGACACTGTCGACACTGTTGGTGCTGGTGGAATGTAGCACTGCACACAGCACTGGCGAAACACTGACACCACAACGAAAACGTTAAAAATCACTGCACTGAAGGGGACCTACCACTGGGTGAAGGGAGGAAAGGGGAAGAAAAGGGAGGGGGAGAGACGGTAGGAGGAAACCAGGAGGGGGGCAGTGGAGGGGAAAAGGAAAGGAGCCGGAAGCTCGGGGGGGGGGGGGGAGGAGAAAGAAGTTGTTCGGCAGGGAAAAATGAGGAAGAAGGGAAGGGGAGACGGAGAGAGGGAGCCCTGAGGAGAGGGAGGGAAGAAGGAGGGACTAGATCTGGTAGGAGGGGTAGATGGAAGGCACGAGGACGTCATGCAGGAGGGGGAGTTGGTGGAAGCCACCTTGGGCGAGTGTATGGAGATGGAGACCAGGCAGGACACTGTGGTACAAGAGCAGCAATGGGCAAGGGTGGGAGAGGATGAGCGAAACCAAAGGATGGGGGGGGGTCCAGTTTGTGGGAGACGTATAGGATCCATATTCGTTCATGGAAAAGGAGGAGATGAGGGAAGGGAATCAGATCATAAAGGATCCACGTGGAGAACGGGACATGGATGCGATAAGCGAGGTGGGGTGCATGGCGCTCGATCACCTCGAATGAGAGGAGTCACAGCTGTGTGCGGCCCGCAGGCACGTGAGAGATCGGACACGTTTACGGTATCTTGTAGCGATTATGATAGACACATCGCCTAACGACTCGCCTTGGTTTTGTTCTCTGCCAGATCTCCGTAGACATCCTGCAAGCGCCGGTGAATATCTCCAATGCTCTGGTTCTTCCACAAAAGAAAGTCAATAACAGATCTCTGCTTGGAACGCACCTCCATTACGGGCGTTATTTGTATAGCTACTTATAGCGCTGCCACCTATCGGAACTTAATGAAACTACAGAGGCTGAAGCAGGAGTATTCCACTACGTCCCACAACGAACTCAGCATTTTTTTCAACCAAAACTGGCAGGAGAAAACTGTGTGGCACTTCTTATTGAACGCCTGTCGTATTATACCCTCTCACAACATCGACATTTTGCTTTCACTGCCACTCTGAAATGGACAATTGCACTCAGGCATAATTTACTTCGCACTGAAACGAAATGAGCCAGCTAATACAAGCTAAACCACTTTCAATGTATCCCTCTCTTAATCAGCATTTATCACGTCGTAGGAGATCCGCTGTTTTTAATGATTTTGCAAATTTATTTTAACCTTGTGGCCTGTTTTCCTTCATGTCATCACAGTTAACGTAAGGGGGGGGGGGGGGCGGGGGGGTAAGTACTGTGAGTGGGCAAAGATATGAAAACACCACAAAAACAACGCATTATCATGCTTAATATGGTGTAAGAAAAACGATGGCGTCCAAAACAGTTTCCAGTCGTCCCGGAGTGGATAAATACAGGTCCTGTATCTTTTTTATGGAATGTCGTACTATTCTTCCCGCAAAATAGTGGCCAGCTCAGGTAACGATGATGGAGGTGGCTAGCAATCAAGCACACTTCTCTCCAAAGTAGAGCACAAAGGCTCAATAATATTGAGATTTGGTGGGTGTGATGGCCAGGGGAGATGCGACAACTCATCCTCTGCTCACAGAATCACACATGGATTACGCGAGCTCTGTCAAGAAGGACTCTTTTGTCTTTAGACACGGCATCACTATTGGGTAACAAAGATTGTAGCATGGGACAGACCTGATCAGCCAAAATGGTGACATAATCCTGGGAAGTGATGCAACAATTTGGATCATGGAGACCACTGAACACCATGATATGTCAGCTCAAATCATCATCGAATCTCTGCCATGTTTCATTCTTGCAGGCAAGCAGTCTGCATTGAGACAGCGTATGCCAGACGAAAAACGAAAGTGAAAACAATCAAACAAGTATCATACGTCCAAATGACTTTCTTCCATTGGTGCAAAGTGCAGGTTTTATGACTTTGGCACCACGTTTTCATGTTACGGGCACTTGCACCACTGATGAGTGGTTTTGGAGTTCCAGCTCTCCCTACAATTTCCTGCTTACAGTGATCCCTTCGCGTTGTTTTTGGTGCTGTCATGGTTCGCGAGTACGACATTCAATTCTGCAGTGACTTTTTCAGCTGGTGTTCTCATAGTTTTCGTCACAATTCTCTTCAGTGAACGTCCCTCACGATCATTCAACACATACTTATACCCGCGGTGTGACTTAGCGAATGATGTTTCTCCGCTGTCCCTGTGTGCGGCATAAATCTTCGATATATGCCTCTTGAAACACCAAAAACTTCGCTTTCATTGGTTACGGGAACACCCACTATACGTGCTCCAACAATCTGCCCCCTTTCGAGTTCACTTAGCTCCGACAATGCACTCACGACTAAACAGAACACTGTTCTGATGACAGCAGACACTTGCAACATATTCAGGGCAATGCACAGGCGCCGTTCGTGGTTCAATACAATAGCGCTACTTCCAGGCTTACCTAGCACCTCCTTTTATGCTCAAGCACACATTTCTCTCTGTGTTTCCATATTTTTGTCCAACCTCAGTTTGCATTATCTGTCTGTGACTTGTGTTGACTTAGTTTTGTGTGTTACCATAGTTTAGCTGTTCGTGCATCACATTTTCTGGGGCGGAGATTAGGGGCTTCCCAGCATGTAAGGGTAAACAACCATGAAAAACTACCTAAATACTCACACAGGCCGGTCCACAGGACCAACTGTCGTTAATCCACCGCGTGGATTCGATCCTGGTCTGACTTACCTCCATGTCCCGTGAACTAACGCGCTATACGAGGTGCATTCAAGTTCTAAGGCCTCCGATTTTTTTTCTCCGGACTGGAAAGAGATAGAAACATGCGCATTGTTTTAAAATGAGGCCGCATTCATTGTCAATACGCCCCAGACATGGGAGCACCGTACGGCAGATGGAATTTTGCCGCCAGCGGCGAGAATGAGAACTGTTTTAAATACTTAAAATGGCGACGTTTTCCTTACTTGAACAGCGTGCAATCATTCGTTTTCTGAATTTGCGTGGTGTGAAACCAATTGAAATTCATCGACAGTTGAAGGAGACATGTGGTAATGGAGTTATGGATGTGTCGAAAGTGCGTTCGTGGGTGCGACAGTTTAATGAAGGCAGAACATCATGTGACAACAAACCGAAACAACCTCAGGCTCGCACAAGCCGGTCTGACGACATGATCGAGAAAGTGGAGAGAATTGTTTTGGGGGATCGCCGAATGACTGTTGAACAGATCGCCTCCAGAGTTGGCATTTCTGGGGGTTCTGTGCACACAATCCTGCATGACGACCTGAAAATGCGAAAAGTGTCATCCAGGTTGGTGCCACGAATGCTGACGGACGACCACATGGCTGCCAGTGTGGCATGTTGCCAAGCAATGTTGACGCGCAACGACAGCATGAATGGGACTTTCTTTTCGTAGGTTGTAACAATGGATGAGACGTGGATGCCATTTTTCAATCCAGAAACAAAGCGCAAGTCAGCTCAATGGAAGCACACAGATTCACCGCCACCAACAAAATTTCGGGTAACCGCCAGTGCTGAAAAAATGATGGTGTCCATGTTCTGGGACAGCGAGGGCGTAATCCTTACCCAATGCGTTCCAAATGGCACTACAGTAACAGGTGCATCCTACAGAAATGTTTTGAAGAACAAATTCCTTCCTGCACTGCAACTCCCCCCTGCGGGTTCGGGGGTAAGAATAGGCCCGCGGTATTCCTGCCTGTCGTAAGAGGCGACTAAAAGGAATCTCAGCCTTTTCGGCCTTATGTGATGGTCCCCTCTCGGGTTTGACCTCCATCTTTCTAAATTGTTCCGAAGAGCGAGCCAATTGGGGAAGGGCGCCTTACATGGTGCACTGTATCTGTCGTGCATTGAGACCTTTAGCCGACTTTCTCATCATTGCAATGGTGTCGCGCTCGTTTTCCATCTCTTGGGCGAGGATACGTCCCTGGGTGCGATTACCACGCTGCACTGTGCAGTGTTGCTTTTAGCTGCGACGACGACCTTATACGTTTTTGCACCTAAGATCCAGCATGGTAGCCAGCCCGTTGTGGTGGGGCCGTCATGTACCCTGTTGGTTGTAGCCCCCTGACAACACAGGGATCGCTCTACTGATGCCTGCGCCGTTTACTCCCCATGTATGCCAAGGAGTAGATGCCCATCTCCCTGGGGCATCAGGACTCCCGACAATGGCCATCCTGCCAGGTGGCTCTTGCTGTGGCTGGGTGGCGCCCATGGGGAGGGCGAGTAGGTGGCATCAGGGAGGATGTCCCGCAATGAAGCGTGGTACATCATCTCTTGCTGGTGGCCAGCCACCAGCAGTCTCTAAGCGTTCAAGGGCTCATTTTAAAGCTAACGTTTATGACCCCAAATCGTTCCCATCCCTGGCCACACCATGGAAGGAACGAAAGCGACATGTATTCGCCCCGGTATCTCGTCTGTATCAGAGCTGATGGGGAATCCTTTGTATCCGTGAAGCCTCAGTTCTTTGTAGAGCATCTGGAGGACAAGTTTGGGGAGGTGGAGGGCTTGTCTAAAATGCGCTCTGGGTCAGTTTTGATAAAAACAGCATCCTCCGCCCAGTCACGCAGGTTGCTTGCTTGTGACAAGTTGGGGGATGTTAACGTTACCATCACACCACATAAGAGTTTAAATATGGTCCAGGGTGTTATTTTACATAGGGACGTACTTTTGCAGTCTGATGACGAGCTGCGCGCCAACTTAGAGCGTAGAGGTGTTCATTTCGTGCCGGCCGCGGTGGTCTAGCGGTTCTAGGCGCTCAGTCCGGAGCCGCGCGACTGCTACGGTCGCAGGTTCGAATCCTGCCTCGGGCATGGATGTGTGTGATGTCCTTAGGTTAGTTAGGTTTAAATAGTTCTAAGTTCTAGGGGACTGATGACCATAGATGTTAAGTCCCATAGTGCTCGGAGCCATTTGAACCATTTTTTTGTTCATTTCGTCCAGCGCGTTCATCGGGGTCCGAGGGACAATCAGGTTGCTACCGGTGCCTTCATCTTGGCCTTCGAGGGTGATACATTACCGGAGAAGGTCAAGGTGATGGTCTACCGTTGTGACGTCAAGCCCTATATCCCTCCCCCGATGCGGTGCTTTAAGTGCTGGAAGTTCGGCCATATGTCTTCCCGCTGTACTTCCAGCCTCACATGTCGAGATTGCGGACGCCCATCTCATCCCGATACTCCATGTGCTCCGCCTCCCATCTGTGTCAACTGTGGAGAGCCTCATTCACCTTGCTCGCCAGACTGCAGGATCTTACAGAAAGAACGCAAAATCAAGACCCTGGACCGACTGACTTACACTGAGGCTAAGAGGAAATTTGAACGACTACATCCCGTGCGCATAATGTCATCTTATGTCTCCACTGTCACTCCTGCTCCAGCTCCTTTCGCTGCACCACAGACAGTCAGCTCTCAGCGTCAGAATACCTCACCTGCCCCCTTGACGATGGGGGCCCCTTCTCTTGCTGTTGCTCCCACACCATCTACCTCGGGAGCAGCACCCACTAAACCACCGGGGACACCAGTCCCCACTTCTAAGCCGGAGAAGCGTAAGTCATCTTCGGCTTCTCTCGCTCGAAAGGGATCCCTTAGGTATCTCCCTTCCCAGGTTCCCACCAGCGGCACAGCAGACATCAACCAGTGGCTGAAGAAGCCACAGGTCGCTGGTCGTCGAGCTTCGCGATCATCTTCGGTTCCGGAGACTGCCATCAATAAGCCCTCTCAACAACGGCAACCGAAGGAACAGCGAGAGAAAACGACATTGAAGCTCCGTTAAGACCAAGGCACCTGCGGTGGCTCCTACTCCACCGCTACCTACAAGCTCTGCGTCTGAGGATGAGGTGAAGATTCTTGCGTCCGCTAAGGACCTCGATCTCGCCGGTCCCTCAGACGCAATGGATAGCATTTTCACGGGTGCTCCATCGGAGGCAGCAGGTGACCCAGTGGCGTAATCTGCCTTCCCCGTCCCGTCACGCCTTTCTCGGACATGGACAATATCCTCCTCCAGTGGAACTGCAGCGGTTTCTTCCATCATCTCGCTGAGCTCCGACAAATTATCAGCCTTCACCCTTTATTCTGCATTGCTCTTCAGAAAACTTGGTTTCCAGCAATGCGAACCCCCGCCCTCCGTGGCTATCGGGGTTATTATAAGAACCGAGCAGCTTATGAAAGGGTGTCTGGTGGCGTCTGCATCTATGTCCTTAACTCTCTTCACAGCGAGTCTGTCCCTCTACAAACAGCTTTAGAGGCTGTCGCTGTTAGGGTGTGGACGCCACAGGCTATTACCGTCTGCAGTCTTTACCTTCCACCGGATGGTGATGTCGCGCAGCATGAGCTGGATGCGCTGCTAGCCCAATTGCCGTCACCTTTCTTGTTACTGGGCGACTTCAACGCCCATAACCCTCTGTGGGGTGGGTCAGTGGCAACAGGTCGAGGCGCCACCATTGAGCATTTATTTGACACAGCTCGATCTTTCACTTTTAAATGATGGTTCTTTCACACACTTCAGCGTGGCGCATGGCACGTACTCCGCCATCGACCTTTCGATCTGTAGCCCTCGCCTCTTACCGTCTGTCCAATGGAGTGTGCATGACGACTTGTGTGGCAGTGACCACTTTCCGATCCTTCTGTCACTGCCACAACGTCACCCTTCTGGGCGCCCCAGCAGATGGGCTATGAATAAGGCTGACTCGGACTTGTTCTCCTCCATTGCCGCTATTGCGCCTCTCTCTAATGACGACATTGATGCGGTGGTTCACTCAGTCACCACCAGCATCGTTACTGCCGCAGAATCTGCCATTCCAAGTTCTTCTGGGTCCCCTCAGCGGCGGACTGTGCCTTGGTGGTCGCCTGAGATCGCTGAGGCGATTAAAGATCGCCGGCGGGCGCTACAGCGTCACAAGCGACATCCCTGCATTGAACACCTCATCACCTTCAAACGGCTGCGTGCGCGGGCCCGCCGCCTTATCCGCCAAAGCAAGCAGGAGTGCTGGGAGCGGTATGTGTCCACCATTGGCCTCCATGTCTCTCCATCGCAGGTCTGGGCCAAGATCTGACGCCTCTACGGCTATCGGACCCCTGTCAGCGTCCCTGCGCTCTCACAGAATGGAGCAGTTTGTACAGACTCCGACGAAATTGCCAACAGCTTGGCAGAGCATTTTGCTCTTAGTTCCGCTTCTTCCAATTACCCACTGGCCTTCCGCTCCATTAAAGAGCGGATGGAACGTCGGAGCCTTTCTTTTCGCACCCACCATTCTGAATCCTACAATGCTCCATTCAGTTAGTGGGAATTTCACAGTGCCCTTGCCGCTTGCCCTGATACCGCTCCTGGGCCAGATCGCATTCACTGTCAGACGCTGAAACACCTTTCAGTGGACTGCAAGCGACGCCTCCTCGACCTTTACAACCGTCTCTGGGTCGAGGGTGAGTTTCCGTCGCAATGGAGGGCAAGCATTGTGATCCCCGTTTTGAAACCGGGCAAGAGCGCTATGGAGGTGGACAGCTACCGCCCCATTAGCCTCACCAACGTTCTTTGCAAGCTTCTCGAACGGATGGTGAGCCGGCGCTTGAATTGGGTACTGGAGTCTCGGGGCCTTCTGGCTCCGCCTCAGGGTGGCTTCCGTAAAGGCCGCTCCGCCACCGACAATCTGGTGAGTCTGGAATCGGCCATCCGTACTGCCTTTGCCCGCCGTCAGCACCTGGTCGCTGTCTTTTTCGACATGCGAAAGGCGTACAATACGACATGGCGTCATCACATACTTTCTACGCTTCATGGGTGGGGTCTTCGGAGCCCTCTGCCGATCTTTATCCGAAATTTTTGTGTCGTATCGTACCTTCCGGGTGCAAGTCGCGGCCTCTCATAGTTGTCCCGAGTCCAGGAGAACGGGGTACCACAGGGATCTGTCATCAGTGTCTGCCTGTTTTTAATCGCAATAAACGGGCTCGCTGCAGCGGTGGGAAATTCTGCGTCCGCTTCCCTGTATGCTGACGACTTCTGCCTTTACTACAGCTCTACTGGCATTGCAGCTGTTGAACGTCAGCTACAGGGCGCTATCCGCAAGGCGCAGTCTTGGGCTGTAGCTCATGGGTTCCAGTTTTCGGCAGCCAAGACCGGCGTTATGCATTTCTGCCAGCGACGTACTTTCCACCCGAACCCGCGGCTTTATCTTGACGGCGAACTTCTTTCAGTGGTGGAATCACACAGGTTTTTGGGGGTGGTTTTCGATGCCCGGTTGACTTGGCTGCCTCATATCCGGCAGCTTAAACAGGCGTGTTGGCGGCATCTAAACGCTCTGAGATGCTTGAGCCACACCCGCTGGGGCGCCGACCGATCTACCCTGTTGCGGCTCTACCAGGCGTTAATCCAGTCCCGTCTGGATTATGGGAGCCTGGCTTATGGCTCAGCATCCCCATCTGCGTTGCTGGTGCTGGACACCATCCTCCACAGCGGTATACGCCTTGCCACTGGTGCTTTCCGGACCAGCCCAGTGGACAGCATACTTGCGGAGGCAGGTGTCCCTCCATTGCGGTTAAGGCGCCAAAATTTACTGGCCGCTTATGCTGCCCATGTTTTTAGCTTGCCCGGGCATCCGAACTATCGTCTCCTGTTCCCGCAATGGGTCGTCCATCTGCCTGCACGTCGGCCCCGGTCAGGTTGTACGATCGCGGTCCGCGTCAAAGAGCTTCTCTCTGGGCTTGGGGCTTTACCTCTTCCGCCTCCTTTCCGGGCACCTCTGCGTGCACCCCCCGTAAGATTGCCCGCGAATCAGTCACCGGGAGGCCAATCTCCAGAGGTGGTTTACTGGTGGCCTCTTTCGCCAGGCGGTCAACATTTTCATTGCTCGCCCTCGCCTTGAGCTGGAACTGGCACAGGGTCCGAAGGACTCAGTCCCTCAAGAGGCCTTACGCCGCCACTTTTATTCCATCATAGCCACGTATCAGGGCTCTGGCATTGTTTACACTGACGGCTCGTTGGTTGCTGGTCGTGTCGGTTATGCGCTAACTCTAGGGGTCCATTCCGAACAACGTTCCTTGCCGGCTGGCTGCAGCGTTTTCTCTGCTGAGCTGGTTGCTATCTTTCGAGCCCTAGCGTACATCCGCTCCTGCTCAGGTGAGTCCTTCGTTATCTGTAGCGATTCCCTGAGCGGTTTACGAGCTCTCAACCAGTGTTTCCCTCGTTCCTGTCTGGTGATGGCTATCCAGGAGTCCCTGCATAATCTTGAACGTTGCGGCCGCTCTGTGGTGTTTGTGTGGACCCCCGGTCATGTTGGGATACCCGGCAATGAAAATTTTGACCGCCTGGCGAAAGAGGCCACCAGTAAACCACCTCTGGAGATTGGCCTCCCGGTGACTGATTTGCGGGCAATCTTACGCCGAAAACTTTTTGATTTATGGGACACTGAATGGCGCAACCTGCCCATGCCCAACAAACTTCGCCCTATCAAGGCGACGACGGCTGTGTGGCGGTCGTCCATTCGGGTCTCCCGCCAGGAGTCTGTTGTCCTCTGCCGGCTGCGCATTCGGCACACTCGGCTGACGCACGGCCACTTATTGCGCCGTGAGGACCCCCTCTGTGTCGCTGCGGCTCCGTTTTATCTGTGGTCCACATTTTATTGGAGTGTCCGCTTTTAGCTGTGCTCAGGCAGACGTTCGCACTGCCTGACACGCTTCCTGCCCTTTTAATAGATGACCCTGCTATGGCTGGCTTAGTTTTGCGTTTTATTCGAACAGGGGGATTTTATCATTTAATCTGAGTGTTTCTGTTTTATTTTATTGTTTTGTGTTGATTCCGGCGTTTGGCCTACGGTTTTTAAACTGAGTTTTTAATGTGTTCTCGGTGGTTGGCTTTTCCCTTTTTTTTCTCTATGGTCGGCCAACCACCGTCACACCCTGTGTGATTTTAATTTGTTTTGTCTGATCTCTGTCGGAGTATTTCTTGTCCTGTGTCGTCTGACGTCTTTCCTGCTCTTCATTTTTATTCTCTTTGGGTGGTTTTCATTTTTTTGGAAAAAGGGACCGATGACCGTCGCAGTCTGGTCCCTTTAATCCCACAAACCAACCAACCAACCTGCACTGCAACAAAAACGTCCGGGAAGGGCCGCGTGTGCTGTTCACCAAGACAACGTATCCGCACATCGAGCTAACGTTACGCAACAGTTTCTTCGTGATAACAACTTTGAAGTGATTGCTCATGCTCCCTACTCACCTGACCTGGCTCCTAGTGACTTTTGGCTTTTTCCAACAATGAAAGACACACTCCGTGGCCGCACATTCACCAGCCGTGCTGCTATTGCCTCAGCGATTTTCCAGTGGTCAAAACAGACTCCTAAAGAAGCCTTCGCCGCTGCCATGGAATCATGGCGTCAGCGTTGTGAAAAATGTGTACGTCTGCAGGGCGATTACGTCGAGACGTAACGCCAGTTTCATCGATTTCGGGTGAGTAGTTAATTAGAAAGAAATCGGAGGCCTTAGAACTTGAATGCACCTCGTACGAGCTGGTTCCACTAGTGTCAATATGTTCATGTGTTCATATGTAATTGCATTTTCAGGTTAAGTCACGAGATGACTATGTTTGCAGTTGCTGTCTAGTATGTATATACACTGAAGCGACAAAGAAACTGGTATAGGCATGCGTATCCTAGTTCAGAGCTATGTAAACAGGCACAATACGGCGCTACGGTCGGCAACGCCTATATAAGACGACAAATGTCTGGCACAGTTGTTAGATCGGTTACTGTTGCTACAATGGCAGTTTATCAAGATTTAAGTGAGTTTGAACGTGGAGTTATATCCGGCGCACGAGCGATTGGACACAGCATTGCCGGCGTAGCGATAAAGTGGCATTTTTTCCGTACGACCATTTCACGAGTGTACCGCGAATATCAGGAATCTGGTAAAACATGAAATCTCCGACATCGCTGCGGCTAGAAGAAAACCCTGCAAGAACGGGACCAACGACGACTGAAGAGAATCGTTCAACGTGACAGAAGTGCAACACTTCCGCAAATTGTTGCAGATTTCAATTCTGGGCCATCAACAAGTGTCAGCGTGCGAGCCATTCAACGAAACATCATCTATATGGGATTTCGGGGCCGAAGGCCCACTCGTCTATCCTTTATGACTGCACGACATAAAGCTTTACGCCTCGCCTGGGCCCGTCAGTACCGACATCGGATTGTTGATGACTGGAAACATGTTGCCTGCTCGGACGAGTTTCGTTTCAAATTGTATCGAGCGAATTGACGAGTATGGGTGTGGAGACAACCTCATGAAACCATGGTCGCTGCATGTCAGCAGGGGAATGTTCAAGCTGGTGGAGGCTCTGTAATGGTCTGGGGGATGTTCAGTTGGAGTGACATGGGATCGCTGGTACGTCTAGATATGACTGACAGGTAACACGTATGTAAGCATCCTGTCTGATCACCTGCATCCATTCACGTCAATTGTGGATTCCGACGGACTTGGGCAATTCCAGCAGGACAATGCGACACCCCTCACGTCCAGAAGTGCTATTGAACACTCTTCTGAATTTAAACCCTTCCGCTGGCCACCGAACTCCCACACTCCCACACATGCACGTTACTGAGCATACCTGGGATGCCTTGCAACGTGCTGTTCAGAAGAGATCTCCACCCCTTCGTAATCTTATGGATTTATGGACAGCCCTGCAGGTTTCATGTGTCTGTTCCCTCCAGCACTACTTCAGGCATTAGTAAAGTCCATACCTCGCCATGTTGCGGCACTTCTGCGTGCTTGTGGCGCCCTACACGATATTAGACAGGTGTACCAGTTTCTTTGGATCTCTCTGCGTGCTTGTGGCGCCCTACACGATATTAGACAGGTGTACCAGTTTCTTTGGATCTCTAGTGTATTTCAGAAATAATTGGTCGGAAAAATGAGTTTATTTTCTTTATTGTTATCGTAATCAGCTATATCTAAAATTTTCTTCTTTCCCTCATTATCGAACTAAGTGCTATTACGGCTATGTTTTCGGGCAACTAGGAATCAAATTCGTGTCTAACCATCTACATTTAGGTTTTACCTGGTTTCTCTAAATTCGTCATTAGAAGGATGAGACACATGATACAATCCCTTCATAATTAACGACACTTATTCCCTCAACCTTCACCTGAAACAATGCCCTCCTTTTCATGCCCTTGTTGTTAGAAAGACGTTGCACGTTAACAAAATATAGTGATATGTGTGTTTCGTGTTCTTGTAAATCTCCGCAAGATTTGTTAGCGAAGATAATTCCGAGATATCACCCCGTATAGCTGTCGTGCTTAGAGGCTGTTTACTTGCAATACGACGGCCGGTGTGTCCGAGCGGTTCTAGGCGCTTCAGTACGGAACCGCGCGACCGCTACAGTCGCAGGTTCGAATCCTGCCTCGGGCATGGATCTTTGATGTCCTTAGGTTAGTTAGGGTTAAGTAGTTCTAAGTTCTAGGGGACTGATGACCTCAGCAGTTAAGTCCCATAGTGCTCAGAGCCATTTGAACCATTTTAATTTACACTTAATCGATGCAACAACATCATTCAACTTTGCCTCTCCTAATGTTTCAGCATGTGTTATACGTAACTTTGGGACTGTCGTTCATGAACGTCTTTCTCAAGTTGTTCAAAGAGCTATATTTTTATTCCAGAGTCACTCTTCCACTTGACTGATAAATATTTATTCCAGATCTTGTACAGCTCCAGGTTTTGTCCGTGATCACATTTTGAATGTTACATCCTGTGCTCTTAAAATCTGTTGGTTTAGGTGCCATGTGTCACTGCGGATGTACTGCTGTTGTATTGCAAGTGCGTATGTAGCTTTCCTCTAGGGAGCGTACTGAAATATGCTCTCACGATAGAGAAAGTTCTTCAAAGGAAAAGTCCTCCAGCTAAACGACATTGAAAAATGCGAATGATTTACAAGTTTCGCGTGCGTATTTTGTCGCATCAAGAAAGCACGTACAAACAGGGATGGGATTATCTTTTATACTTACAAACTGCATGACTGTTGTTTCTAAGAAAAATTTTGCGGTCTGGAAAGATCAGAAATACCAGAATAATTATTTATTTCAACATAAAAAATAAAAAAAAATATCTCGTTCCAATGCGTTTTTGTTGTCTGCCATTTTTGTTCAGTTATTCTCGATCGTGGAAGTTTAATTAAATTCTTAATTTAAAAAATGTAGAAATTGATGTAATCTAACTTCGTTATTGACGAAGATAGCTTCTTTGTCTCTTAAGAGAATTTTTAACGAAAGAGCAGTAATGAAGCTCGAATCTTCGGTCATTGAACAACCCGGCTCCAGCTTTTGAAGACTCCCTCTGAAAATCACAAATAACACATGTAATCCAAAAATGTTATTCAGATAATATATTTTATCTGCTACTACGAAATTAAATACAGTTACATAATTAGTGTTAACTTGTTATTCCGTAAGCAAGCAGTACACGACACTTAAATGTTTGTTCCACAACATGACAGAGAAAGGGTAAGTAAATATGGAAGTAACAAGTTAAAACGTAAGCTGGATAAAGCAAGATAATGTAGCACATGTCTAGCCTCTCAGGCTAGTCCTCTAAGTATTATAAATTGGTATTCAGGCTTCGAGTGATTGAAGTTTTATTTTTTATTGTAAATTAATATAAAATAAAAATTAAATATTCTGTCACATATTCTAGCTTGTGGTTAAATTAACGTTGTGGCAAGTATTAAAAAATGTATTTCTAGCCATAAGAGAGCTCCCTAGATAAAATATGATATCGTTAAATCTGGACGTCTAGGAATGCACTCAATACTTCTTCACCATCGAACAAATATTTCATCGACAAGTATGCATACATCGGATGGTAATGTTGGCTTGCGCACTTCTGTCGGGAATTACGATTTATTTCATTAGATTGATCAAGCACTCGTCGTACTGTTATTTTTTCGAACGAGATATCGCGCCATTCGCGTATCGTGTCGGCATATCTCCTCCTGGCATGCTGTGGAATACATGCACACGATAACGTGCAAGCTACTACTTGGCGGAGGTTGTTTGTGGTATCTTTCCAGCTCCACTCGCGAATGCTGCGTGGGAAAATCGACTGCCGCTAAGGCTCCGTGTGAACTCTAATTTCTCTGTTTATTTCGTCGTCGTCATTTCGAAAGACATAACTATGTGGATGGAAGTAATATTTTGATCCTACTTCGGAAATTTGAACTATAGGCCTCTCGGTGTGGCATAACGTCTCTTGTGTTTGTTGAGCATTTCCGTAACACTCCCGCGCTTACTAAATGGGCACGTGGCGAAAGCGCCGATCTTCGTTTTATCTTCACTATCTCTCCTGTTAATTCAAGCAAGTAAGGGTCCCGGATTGAAGAATAATACTCAAGAATCGGCCGAACGAGTGTTTTGTAAGCTTCTACATCTACATCAATACTCCATAGGCCATCTGACAGAGCGTGGCGAAGGAATTTCTGGTACCACTGTCTCATCACCCCATCCCTGTTCCATTCGCAAAGGACTTCTTCTATAGATGAATTAAATTTTTTTCAGATTTTTCAAAGTGAATTACAGCCAGGAATTTAGTTTTCCTGGTATCCGCCACTGTTCTTAGTAACAGTTATTTCTTCTGGCTCCAAGTTTATTTCAGTGAGATCTAACAGATCTACGCAAGAGACTGCGTACGCTACGTTTGTCCGCCCTCTACTGAGGTACTGATGTGCGATGATGGATCCACATCAGATAGGAGTGACGGAGGACATCGAAAAAGACCAGAGAATGCCAGATCGTTTTGTATTATCCCGAAATAGGAGAGAGTGTACCACAGATATGATACGCGAACTGGGGTGGCAATCATTAAGCCGGCCGTTGTGGCCGAGCGGTTCTATGCGCCACAGTCCGGAACCGCGCTGCTGCAACGGTCGTAGGTTAGAATCCTGTCTCGAGCATGGATGTGTGTGATGTCCTTAGGTTAGTTAGGTTTAAGTAGTTCTAAGTGTAGGGGACTGATGACCTCAGATTTTAAGTCCCATAGTGCTTAGAGCCATTGGAATCATTTTTTTGGCAGTCATTAAAACAACGGCGTTTTTCGTTGCTGCAGGATCTTCTCATGAAATTTCAATCACCAACCTTCTCCTCAGAGTGGAAAAATATTTTGTTGGTGCCCACCTGCAAAGGGAGAAATGATCACCACAATAAGATAGAGAAATCAGAGCTCGCACGGAAAGATTTAAGTGTTCCGTTTTTGCCGGGCGCTGTTAAAGAGTGGACCTGTAGAGAAATAGCTTGAAGGTGGCTTGATGAACGCACTGATAGGCACTTAATTGTGAACTGCAGAATAATATAGTAGATATAGGTTAGGCAGGTTACACTCAAAACTTTCATATCACATTCGAAATGTTCTAATTCATGATATGTATTTTACATCATTCTCTTCCATTACGCAACTGTGCAAAACTATTTCGTAAGGAGGACAATATCGTACTTTCCCCAATATTCGTTTACGTTCTGTGCAGTTTTACTACTACATCTACAAAAGAGACTCCGCAAGCCACCGAACTGTGGGGTGCCTTGTACAACTACTAGTCAGTTCCTTTCTTGTTCCACTCACAAATAGAGCGAGGGAAAACCACTGCCTATGTGTCTCCGTACGAGCCCTAATTTATCATATCTTGGTTATCCTTGAGCGAAATGTTCGTTGGTGGCAGTAGAATCGTTCTGCAGTCACTTTCAAATGCCGGTTCTCTAAATTTTCTCAATAGTGTTCCTCGAAAAGAACGTCGTGTCCCCTCCAGTGATTTCCATTTGAGGTCCCGAAGCATCTCCGAAATACTTGCGTGTTGTTCACCTCATCGGTAACAAATCTAGGAGCCCGCATCTGAATTGCGTCTATGTCTTCCTCCAGTCCGACCTGTTGAGGATCTCAAACATTCGAGCAGTACTCAAGAATGTGTCGCACTCATGTCGTATACGCCTTATCCTTTACAGGTGAACCACAATTTCATAAAATTCTGGCAATAAACAGAATCCAGCGTATTACCTCTGCGTCACCACTCTCGCGTATTACACTACTGGCCATTAAAATTGCTACACCGAGAAGAAATGCAGATGATAAACGGGTATTCATTAGACAAATATATTATACTACAGCTTACATGAGATTACATTTTCACGAAATTTGGGTGCACAGATCCTGAGAAATCAGTACCCGGAACAACCACCTCTGGCCGTAATAACGGCCTTGATACGCCTGGGCACTGGGTCAAATAGAGCTTGCATGACGTGTACAGGTACAGCTGCCCATGCAGCTTCAACACAATACCACCGTTCATCAAGAATAGAGACTGGCGTATTATGACGAGCCAGTTGCTCGGCCATCATTGACCAGACGTTTTCAGTTGGTGAGAGATCTGGAGAATGTGCTGGCCAGGGCAGCAGTCGAACATTTTATGTATCCAGAAAGGCCCGTACAGGACCTGCTGAAATGTAGGGTTTCGCAGGGATCGAATGAAGGGTAGAACCATGGGTCGTAACACATCTAAAATGTAACGTCCACTGTTCAAAGTTCCGTCAATGCGAACAAGAGGTGACCGAGACGTGTAACCAATGACAGCCCATACCATCACGCCAGCTGATACGTCAGTATGGCGATGACGAATACACGCTTCCATGTGTGTACACCGCGATGTCGCCAAACACGGATGCGACCATCATGATGCTGTAAACAGAACCAGGGTTCATCCGAAAAAAATGACTTTTTGCCATTCGTGCACCCAGGTTCGTCGTTGAGTACACCATCGCAGGCGCTCCTGTCTATGATGCAGCGTCAAGGGTAACCGCAGCCATAGTATCCGAGCTAATAGTCCATGCTGCTGCAAACCTCGTCGAACAGTTCGTGCAGTTGGTAGTCTTGCAAACGTCCCCATCTGTCGACTCAGGGACCGAGACGTGGCTGCACGATCCGTTACAGCTATGCGGATAAGATGCCTGTCATCTCGACGGCTAGTGATACGAGGCTGTTGGGATCCAGCACGGCGTTCCGTATTACCCTCCTGAACCCACCGATTCCATATTCTGCTAACAGTCATTGGATCTCGACCAACGCGAGCAGCAAAGTCGCGATACGATAAACCGCAATCGCGATAGGCTACAATCCGACCTTTATCAAAGTCGGAAACGTGATGGTACGCATTTCTCCTCCTTACACGTGGCATCACAACAACGTTTCACCAGGCAACGCCGGTCAACTGCTGTTTGTGTATGAGAAATCGGTTGGCAACTTTCCTCATGTCAGCACGTTGTAGGTGTCGCCACCGGCGCCAACCTTGTGTGAATGCTCTGAAAAGCTAATCATTTGCATATCACAGCATCTTCTTCCTGTCGCTTAAATTTCGCGTCCGTAGCACGTCATGTTCACGGTGTAGCAATTTTAATGGCCAGTAGTGTAGACACATTTGGTCCAGTTAGTAGTAATGTCAAACACAAATCGCCTAACCCAAAAATCCTCATTGTTGTTGATGTTCGTAACCTTGGGAGATTCTAAGCATTTATCAGGGATGCTCTGCATAGAATGAATATATTTTACTGCATGATTTCACGATGCTATTTTCATCAGAACCAGTCGCCTCGGTAGAGGAGGCGCTAACGCAGGTTGTGTGCTGGTGCTAAACTCGGCGACTCGACGACAGCAGGTTCGAATCCTGGTTGCACAAGAAATTTTTATCGTCGGAATTTGGCCGGCAACAGCAGATAATTTGGAGCATAGTTCCTGATGACAAGTCTGTGAGCCATTCTTCTAGGCTAGATTTGATTTAATGGGAGCATATCTCTTTGGTGATGGTGATACGTCGATCGGATGGGAGTGTTACGCACACAGGAAGGAATGAACATTTAAGTCAACGTCCGCCAACATCGTTGTCATCAGAGATAGAGATGAAACTGTATAAGGTCGCGGAAGGAAACGAGCCGTGATTTCAGTGATATAGGGAGACCACAGAGTGCCTGTGTCAGGATGATCGAACGGAGGATTGGAACGCCATCTTTCCGAATGCGAGTCGAGTGTGGTAACCTCTGCGCCACCGCGCTCGGTTGTCAACCGCGAGGCTGTTCCAGAGAAGTAGGCTGTTCACCGCTACCGGATTCCCCTCTCCCCCTTCCTCGTACTGTCATTAGCAAGACAAACGCAGCAGTAAAACTCTACAAGCACTCACCACAGTCACTTACACTGGACGGATATACTACTCAGAAAATACGCGTCACACAATTCTCGCACTGTGTGAGGGAAAGGGGCTATTCGGCGTGACGAAAAAAAATAAATAAGTAAATAAATAAAATAAAAATAAAAGGTTTCCAGTTAACCGGCTGAACCCGTTCCTCAGGAACACCCAACCAACAATGCCGCACGAATTTACTTTTTCACATTTACGCCATTGTGTCATCATTGAGTCGTTAACTGCAGAACACTTCTCTTATAATTGTGACAGTGTGCATATCCTCTCTATCACACTTTCAACTGTTCATGAGTAATCTATATGTATTATTGAGTTACCTGTCAGACAAGAAGAAACAGTTAGTAGTTTGTGCAGATTTAGGTGTAGATTTGTTTAGATACTTGTTGGATCGGACCAAGGGTGCATGTCGAGGAATACAAGGGCTCCAAGTGAACTCCACGATATTCCTAAGCCGGCTCGATGGGGCCGCTACTCGCGTATGCAGCAGAGGTGTATTTCCGAGCCGGCTGCGGATTGGCAGAGCAGCCACATGTGTTACTGTATAAAATGCATATTTGAAGATCAGCTGCTTTTATTTGAAACCGAAATCTCAACCGATTTCAGCCTTGGACCATCTTCACGGATACTATCCAAAGATAGAAATAATTGTATGTAGTATACAGGAAATGTTAACAGTTCTTTTACAAAGAAGCGCAAAATACGTTAATACTTAAGGGATAAAATGGTTTAAGCCACCACATTACATTATTCATTACTTAATAATGTGTAGTGCATGCCATGAATATCAATATACGACACACAACTTTTAGAAGCAAACATAAGAATACTATATGTACACAGAGCAGTACTGAAGAGAAGATCAGGACTATAAGTATTACTTTGTACAAAATATTAAAAAGTTGATCAAAGATCCTTAAAAAGACATTTTCGTCATTTGGTATAAAAATATCTCGATGACAAGTTACTTGTTATTGTAGAGGACTAGACTATCTTTGGTGAACATCTTTGGTACAGTTTCATATGTAAACAGAAAAGAAACTTGCTACCCCAAGCATAAGATAAAAGATGTTTCAATACAAGGTAGAAAACATAAAACCCTAATGCTACACAGTATCGTATTCATTGCATACACCTGATGAAATGTATAGAAACAGACGTCAATTATATCATAAACAGAATGGAAATCGCATCTGTAACATTAAAACAAGCTAAAATACAGTGTTCAGAAACGGGTTGCATTCATATGCATCTAAGTTATAGTAGTGAACAATTAATGTCTTATATCGATTATATTTAAAGGAAACGATATGTAAATAAAGTTTCGTTACAGTATTTTTCACTCTGCAGCGGAGTGTGCGCTGATATGAAACTTCCTGGCAGATTAAAACTGTGTGCCGGACCGAGACTCGAACTCGGGACCTTTGCCTTTCGCGGGCAAGTGCTCAACCATCTGAGCTACCCAAGCACGACTCACGCCCCGTCCTCATAGGAGACGAGGTACTGGCAGAAGTAAAGCTGTGAGGAATGGGCGTGAGTCGTGCTTGGGTAGCTCAGATGATGAGCACCTACCCGCGAAAGGCAAAGGTCCCGAGTTCGAGTCTCCGTCCGGCACACAATTTTAATCTGCCAGGAAGTTTCGTTACAGTGCTTAATTGGAAGCTTAGTATGTCAGTTACGCTAGTATCATAAAGAAAGGGCGAGGAATAAATAACAACGGCATAACCAAGCATGTACCCAAATTTGGCTTTTAGCAATACTGACAACACATGTATAAAATAGTGGTAGTGATCAGTAACATCATTTAAACACTGTGAAACTTTAGCTAAAGACATTAGCGGCGCAGCCATTAAGTGTATATTTTGAGAGGCAACCATTATGATAAATGAGCTGCAGTGAAAACTATTCACAGGTTGAGAAGGAAGCTCTTGCTATCATATATGGGGCGACCAAATTCCACCAATACTTATATGGCAGAAAAGTCTACTTGGTGACGGATCACAAGCTTCTCACCTCATTTTTCAGCCCTTCAAAGCCAGCCTCGCCGTGTACGGCGCAATGCTCCTCTCTACTTTTCAGTGCGAAATGGTGTACAGGGCAACGCTAGTTACACTGGACGGATATACTACTCAGAAAATACGCGTCACACAATTCTCGCACTGTGTGAAGGAAAGGGGCATTCGAACGCGGACCCTCTCGCCTCTTGGTTAGTGCCTTCTGAGGTCATCAGTCGCCTAGAACTTAGAACTAATTAAACCTAACTAATCTAAGGACATCACACACATCCATGCCCGAGGCAGGATTCGAAACTGCGACCGTAGCGGTCGCTCGGCTCCAGACTGCAGCGCCTAGAACCGCGCGGCCACTCCGGCCAGCTGCTGAGGAGGCAGGAGCCCCGAAACTACAGCCGATGACAAGCTTCTGCCCGCAAGCCGACATTCGTCTTGTTAATGGCCAGAAGCATCGACCGAAAAACCAGCCATAGGACGCAATATCAGCTCCCATTCGCGAAGAGTCCACAGTGGCCCACTGAAAGGTAGCAGAGCGATGGGGGGGGGGGGGGTTAACATTAAGCATAGAGCTTGCGGAGGATGCAGCAACTGAAGCAGCGTC
The DNA here is from genome assembly GCF_023898315.1 of Schistocerca nitens. Lineage (NCBI taxonomy): Eukaryota > Metazoa > Arthropoda > Insecta > Orthoptera > Acrididae > Schistocerca > Schistocerca nitens. The sequence goes on from NC_064616.1 coordinate 925,280,161, forward strand.
CTATGTTGGTGTCCTTTCAAAAGTTCCATTGCAGAAACTTGTTCATCTGTTGCGTGAATGTTCGGACGAAGCTTTCCCCTTCAGTATTAGATTGAGGGTGGAACGGTTCTGTCCTTATGTGGTTAATGCCGTTCGCTTCACATAACTGCTAAAATTCTGCAGATGCGAACTGGGGCCTGTTTTCCAAAACCAGCATTTTTGGTAGACCTCCGATGCAAACATCCGACGTCCGAGTCTTGATTGTACTAAGCTGTTGTGGAGGATTGCATGGGTACCACGAACAGAAACTTACAAAGGGGTCTACCACAGTAAGCCACCGGGAATTACGGTAGGGACCCTCAAATTCAATACGCAGACGCTGCCAGGGGGTGCTATGTTTGGGCCAGTCAAAAAATTTCCGTGGCGGAGCAGCCTAGTGTTCCACACACGCTGGACATTGTGAAGTCAGTTTTTCAATTTGAGTGTCCATGTCGACACACATGCAATGGTGTCGGAAGAGCTGCTTAATGTACGCAATGCCCTAATGTCCTTCTGAAGAAAACTTGGCACAACCACTCTACGTTGATTATTGTCTGTGTGTAACAACATAATACAATGCTGGACAGATAATTTGTGCCAAAGAGCAAAATAATGGCATACAACCGGATCATTAATCTGCTTAATAGAGTTTGGCTAATCAGTGCGGAGATATTGCAACATAATGTTGAGATTGGGTCCGCACCCGTTATCTGCACAGTCCGTCAGCGGTTGATGGGAAAACCATGAAGTCTTTCACTAGTGTAAACATCAGTGTGGAAACAAATTCTTGCGAAGTGTTGAACGCCGAATCAGCACTAACCAAGAGGCGAGAGGGTCTGCGTTCGAATGCTTAGGCGTTGCCCTGTACACCATTTCTCACTGAAAAGTAAGAGGAGCATTGCGCCGTGCACGGCGAGACTGGCTTTAAGGGCTGAAAAATGAGGTGAGAAGCTTGTGATCCGTCACCAAGTAGACTTTTCTGCCATATAAGTATTGGTGGAATTTGGTCGCCCCATATATGATAGCAAGAGCTTCCTTCTCAATCTGTGAATAGTTTTCACTGCAGCTCATTTATCATAATGGTTGAAGCAGCAAAATTAACAAACCAGAATTAAAGAAGATTGAAGAGAAATTAAGAATATATTCCTGTCCAAGTCCAAAGGGGAAAAGTCTTCGTGTTTTTATGAGGCAGCTTCAAATAAATCGGTATGTGTCTCGCAATGCAAATTCTGTAAAAAGTTACTAAACACTCATTTGGGAACCGCGAGTATGTTATTACATGTTTGTAAATTTGACCAGCAGTTTCCTCCCTCCATGAATATTTTGAAAGAGGACAAAGTGTTCTTGGCAAGCAAGTGTGTGAAAATGTGTGCTGACGTGAGACCATTTAGTAATATAGAGGCTTTACAAATTTAGGGCAAACATTAAAATAGAAAAAAATGTGGCTCAGTGGATATCAAAAATTACATTTTGGTAGTATGCAATGTAGGGCGAAGAAGCTTAGCACGAAATAAAATGGTTCAAATGGCTCTGAGCACTATGGGGCTTAACATCTGAGGTCAACAGTCCCCTAGAACTTAGAACCACTTAAACCTAACTAACCTAAGGACATCACACACATCCATGCCCGCGGCAGGATTCGAACGAAATAAAAGCTTTTTCTTTCATACATATACTTTTTATATTACCGTAATATGAAAAACTAATATGTTTGCTAAACTGTATATGACGAATTTAGAATGAAATGTTCTGACCACTTACAATGAATTCAGTGAACTAACAGTACACATCCTGGAGAGGGTAATTAAATTTAGTATAACTGGGGTCATATTTGCCCTGGGCACACTTACAAGGGAACCTCCCCATCGCACCCCCCTCAGATTTAGTTATAAGTTGGCACTGTGGATAGGCCTTGAAAAACTGAACACAGATCAATCGAGAAAACAGGAAGAAGTTGTGTGGAACTATGAAAAAAAAAAGCAAAATATACAAACTGAGTAGTCCATGCGAAGATAGGCAATATCAAGGACAATAAGTCTTAAGAAGCGCAGTGGTCCCGTGGTTAGAGAGAGCTGCTACGGAACGAGAGGTCCTAGATTCAAGTCTTCCCTCGAGTGAAAAGTTTAATTTTTTATTTTCAGCTTATGTGACAAACTCTTATGTTTTCATCACTTTTTTGGGAGTGATTATCACTTCCACAAGAAAACCTAAATCGGGCAAGGTAGAAGAATCTTTTTACCCATTTACCAAGTGTACAAGTTAGGTGGGTCGACAACATATTCCTGTCATGTGACGTACATGCGGTCACCAGTGTCGTACAGAATATATCAGACGTGTTTTCCTGTGGAGGAATTGGTTGACCTATGACCTTGCGATCAAATGTTTTCGGTTCCCATTGGAGAGGCACATCCTTTCGTCTACTAAACGCACGGTTTTGCGGTGCGGTCGCAAAACACAGACACTAAACTTATTACAGTGAACAGAGACGTCAATGAACGAACGGACAGATCATATATTTGCGAAAATAAATAAAGTAAAATTTTCAGTGGAGGGAAGACTTGAACCAAGGACCTTCTGTTTTGCAGCTACTCACGCAACCACGGGACCACGGTGCTGCTAAGTTCATATTCTCCTTGATGTTGCATATGTTGAGCATGGACTACTCAGTTTGTATATTTTGCTTATTTTTTTCATAGTTCCACACAACTTCTTCCTGTTTTCTCGATTGATCTGTGTTCAGTTTTTCAAGGCCTATCCACTGTGCCAACTTATAACTAAATCTGAGGGGGGTGCGATGGAGAGGTTCCCTTGTTAGATTACAGAAAATAGACTTCCAACACCTTATTTTAGTTGGTGTTGGGGTGTAATAGACATCTTCAGGTTCGTAAGTGCAAAGGGTCTCTACTTTCAGAAGTGGTTCTGCTTACTACAGAAAACATGTATTAGAGGTGACCCGATCATGCTTGTTTGAGAATAGCCAGTACTAGTCGAACGAGGGTGAAGCTGCAAAGAAAACCGCCCATATCGAAATAAATAAGCAAGCCCGAAATACGCTGAAAATGAAAAAATAAACTATACCAGTCTCTGGCCTACAAAGACCAAAATGAATATATATTTCATTGAGTCCAATCTTGTGATACTCGAGTAAAAAAAAAGTTCTCTCATCAATTTAAGAATCTTACTCGTAACTCTGCAATGAAAGCGTACAGAATAAGCTGCTACGAAGCGTAGTACAGAGGAAAGACGGGCAGGCAAGCAAGACTCCTGTAGTGTGCTTCGGATGGGCACAGCTTGTGTTGGATGGAAGTAGAGCAGCCTGCCCATTCTGGTGATTACGAGCGGCAGCTTGCCTTCCTAGCTAGCAGGCAAGCACGGGCAGGTTAAAAGCGGAATGTGTACACCTTTGCATTCGTAAGCATAAATTTCGCTGTGGTAAATCTCTCTTCGGTTAATCCTGGTACTGTTAGGAATTGATGTTTATAATGTTTCTACGATCGGTATCATCGAAGGGAATGTAGCAAATCTTCATAAAGCATAAACGTATGAATATAATATCGGAATTAAAGACATATAAGAACTGCGTCGCAGCACGCCTCAGTCCACTAAGGGACCGGAACAAGGCGCAGTAAAGAGGAAGTGCGAGGAATGGAACGTTGTGCAGCGGTAAGGATAACGTCTGTAAGGTATTCTACCTGGTCGTCACAACTGGGGAAATGTTCACCGACGGTCGGCCTTAGAAAGCTGCAATTCGAGTGTGTACGTAGGTGGGGTAGGAGTCAACAAATTGATAGCTCACGGAAAATGGTCGCTCGAGTACGTGTCGAAAAGAACGGACCACTCGAGACGATGGGCAAGTTGGTTGGTTGGTTGTTTGGGGAAGGAGACCAGACAGCGAGGTCATCGGTCTCATCGGATTAGGGAAGGACGGGGAAGGAAGTCGGCCGTGCCCTTTGATAGGAACCATCCCGGCATTTGCCTGGAGCGATTTAGGGAAATCACGGAAAACCTAAATCAGGATGGCCGGACGTGGGATTGAACCGTCGTCCTCCCGAATGCGAGTCCAGTGTCTAACCACTGCGCCACCTCGCTCGGTATGGGCAAGTCCGACACAAGAACTAAGTATAAGAATGTGAGAATTTAAGAAGATTCTAACCCCTGAAAATATCATAACACACACAAGGGACAACGAGGTGACAAAAGTCGCGGGATAGCAATACTCATACAGATGGCGGAGTATCGCGTACACAAAGAGCGCAGTGTGTTGGCGGAGCTGTCATTTGTACTCAGCTGATTCATGCGGAAAGGTGTCCGAAGTGATTATGGCCGCACGAAGGGAATTAATAGACTTTGAACGCGGAATGGTAGTTACAAGTAGACGCTTGGGACATTCCACTTCAGCAATCATCGTCTGGTCGGATGAGTCCCAATTTCAGTTGGTAAGAGCCGACGGTAGGGTTCGAGTGTGGCGCAACCCCCACGAAGCTATGGACACAGTTTGTCAACAAGGCATTGTGCGAGATTGTGGTGGCTCCATAGTGGTGTGGGCTGTGTTTGCATGGAATAGACTGAGTCCTCTGGATGTTCGGCTACTTGGAGACCTTCTGCAGCCATTCATCGACTTCATGTCCCCTCCCCAAACCAACGATGGAATTTTTACGATTGACAATGCGCCATGTCACCGGGCCACAATTTCACTCGACTGGTTTGAAGAACATTCTGGACAATTTGAGCGAAAGGCTTGGCCACCCAGATCGCACGACATGAATCCCATCCATCATTTATGGGACGTAATCGAGAAGTCTGTTCGTGCACAAAATCCTGCATTGGCAACACTTCCGCAGTAATTATGGAGGGCTGCAGAGGCGACATGGCTCAATATTTCTGCAGGGGCTTCCAACGACTTGTTGAGTCCACACCACATGGAGTTGCTGTATTACGTTGGGTCCCGGGTTCGATTCCCGGCGGGGTCAGGGATTTTCTCTGCCTCGTGATGGCTGGGTGTTGTGTGCTGTCCTTAGGTTAGTTAGGTTTAATTAGTTCTAAGTTCTAGGGGACTTATGACCACAGCAGTTGAGTCCCATAGTGCTCAGAGCCATTTGAACCATTTTATTACGTTGGGAAAAGGAGGTCCGACACGATATTAACAGGTATCCCATGACTTTTGTCACCTCACTGTATTATACAATAAATGTATGACACTTATTGTGAAACTGAATTGTAATTGCGTAATTAATACAGCGCCCTTGTATCCACTTTCGTGTAGTAACCTACGAACGTCGGTAGATAAATGAAAAAATAGGAAACAATCTGGATTCGAACACGGGATGAAAAAGCGACACGCCGCAACGCTAGTCACTGCGCCAACAGTTTTTTTTCTTTTTTTCTCCTTTTCTCTTCTCTTTTTTGTAATCTCATTTCGTTCGTTATAGATCGTTGCAATTGTGCATGGCGAACATTCCCTGACGCCCACTGAAGTTCTTTATTTGATCCATTCACTCAGTTTTTTTGTTACAGAGGGCAACTGACCCTCTCACCGAACACGCTGAGCTACCGTGCCGGCGCAGTTAAAATAAGCTTACCGCACGCTAAAAGGCATCTGAGTTACGTCGAAAACTTTTACGGTCGTTCTCCCAGAAATTGTCGATAATCTACGGGTAAGCCGAGACACGTATTTGCCTATTTTGATTCCACTTCCACTGAGCTGTTTCTGGTTCAAATGGCTCTGAGCACTATGGGACTTAACATCTAAGGTCATCAGTCCCCTAGAACTTAGAACTACGTAAACCTAACTAACCTACAGACATCACACACAGCCGGCCGTGGTGGTCTAGCGGTTCTGGCGCTGCAGTCCGGAACCGCGGGACTGCTACGGTCGCAGGTTCGAATCCTGCCTCGGGCATGGGTGTGTGTGGTGTCCTTAGGTTAGTTAGGTTTAAGTAGTTCTAAGTTCTAGGGGACTTATGACCTGAGATGTTGAGTCCCATAGTGCTCAGAGCCATTTGAACCATCACACACATCCATGCCCGAGGCAGGATTCGAACCTGCGACCGTAGCGGTCGCGCGGTTCCAGACTGAAGCGCCTAGAACCGCTCGGCCACACCGGCCGGCCAGCTGTTTCTGGAAATCGGGTTATGCCGCTTGCCATTTTCTCGTTAACATCACGACAGGGGCACGCCAGGCGCTAGTGAAGCAACAAGGGCAAGGTTTAACACCACTAATCTGCTGCCTAGCACACTGCATCTGTTTACTTCGCTGCCCTGGCTGAGACATTGCGTGCCGCGCTGCTTGAGCTATGGGCACGGCCTATTTAGTGCTACTCTGTGTGGCATAACTAGGAGCGGAATCAAGTCAACTGCTGCACTGTCATGCAAACCCTGACCCTCCACTAATTCCAAAACCTGTTGCAAACTTAGATCAGTATGTGTATGTGTGTGTATTGAACCGGAGACCTAGACACAACGGAAAGGCTTCGTCCCGTCGTAACCCTCAGTGAGTCACAACCTTGTAACACGCCACAGCAGTCCACCCACCCCACCGCCGCCCCACACCGAACCAAGGATTATTATGCGCTTCGGCCTCCAGTGGACCCTCCCCAGGAACGTCTCATACCAGACGAGTGTAACCCAAAATGTTTGAGTGGTAGAGTAATTATGCTGTTCGTGTACGTGGAGACAGTGTTTGCGCAGCAATCACGGACGTAGTGTAACTGAGGTGGAATAAGGGGAACCAGCCTGCATTCACCGAGGCAGATGGAAAACCGCCTTAAAAACCATCCACAGGCTGGCCGGCACATCGGACCTCGACACTAATCCGCTGGGCGGATTCGTGCCGGGGACCGGCACGCCTTACCGCTCGGGAAGCAGCGCGTTAGCCCGCTCGGCTACCCGGGAGGGCTTACATCATACTTAAGGATCTATTGGGATATGCGAGAATCTGACACATACAGTAATGGCGTCGCTGACATGACATCTCTGTACTAACGTCCACGATCACACTCAAATTTGAAATGACGTGTAAGCCCCATTTAAGTCTATTTCCACTGTTTATGAGCCTGATTAGGGTGCCTCCTAAAACGAAAGAATTTGTTACGTGCAGCTGCCACCATGAATCAGATCAAACTATTTGTCTAGCGCAGCAATTAATTCTTAAAAACGAACGCTTTCAGGGCGGGTGGTGGGAAAAAGTTTGCGCTGACACACCGACTGTTGCAAGAAAATGAGGGTGCCTGTCCTTACCTTCAGTGTGACGCGTCGAGATATGTGCGTCAAGATGCGCACGGCACACTAACCACTCATTATGTGTTGAGTCAAAAGCGCGGAATGGTGGTACGGAAACAAGGGCTGCTGTCTGTAACTGTGCTACGGGAGGCATCGGCAGCGGCAGCGTGTTAGCTTGCGCCGCGAGCAGTCTTGTCTTTATTTCCAAAAGATTTTCTCATCTGCTGTGCCTGAAACTGATTGTGGAGGATTAACCACGATGAATACACACAAAAATTACAGTAAAAAGTACGCATCGTCACTGAAAAAAGACACAGAAAAACGAAAAAATACAGGCAACACCAGGCGGAATTTCGGAACACCCGTGGGTACAGTCTCGTTGTCAGTCGTCGGGTCGGTCTGGGGGTGGATGCCGAAGAATAGGTGGGTGTTGAGCCACAGCACAGAATAATTAGACGCATACGTAACACGTATGTAACGTCGTATACTCACTTCTGCAAGTCCAAATAGCAATCCACACTAACAACGCTTAGAAGGCCCCATGTGATGTCCACGATTAGACGGCTGGTGTCGGAATGGCGTCTTCTTAAGCTGTCTCTGTGGTGGCACGATTCGCATGTGCAAAAGAGGGTGGGTGTCTACGAGCCAGCCGCGGATTGGCAGGGCAGTCACATGTGTTACTGTCAACCTCTGGACGTAGGATGCCTGGTATGGTTTCGATAGTGCATGACACCATAATACTGACAGGAAAAACGCATTGGGGTCATTATTTGCGTGTTATCTGATTTCAGTAATTAATTTTCCAACTTGTGTGCAGTAAGATAACTTGATCCTGATTAATAACATTTCTGTTGACAGTGCTCAAGCCTGAGACAATTAATGCGTGCCCATTTGTTAATGGACTATCTAATCATGATGCACAATGAATCGAAATAAACAATGTACCACCTCACAGCTCTGTTCAAAATGGCTCTGAGCACTATGGGACTTAACATCTGAGGTCATCAGTCCCCTAGACTTAGAACTACTTAAACCTAACTAACCTAAGGAAATCACATACATCCATGCCCGAGGCAGGATTCGAACCTGCAACCGTAGCAGCAGCGCGGTTCAGGACTGCAGTGCCTAGAACCACACGGCCACAACGGCTGGCTCACAGCTCTGTGGCATGTTCGTTAAAAACAGGGAGGATCAATGTTTTGAGAGTAAGTTAAGAGAGGTGGAAGATGCTAATGTCAGATTCGATTTACTACAAAGTAAATTTGTGTCAGTATTTGAAAGTTGCTTTTCTAAAACGTTATACAGAAAAAGCATTAAAAAGACAAGTAAGCCTTGGATAATTGACCGGATTAAAAACCTCATGTAAGAGGTGGAGGGAAACATTTGTAAAGGCCTGAATAAATCAAGATCCCAAAAAATACTTCAATACTTTAAGGAGACTCATTAACAATGTCAAGAATTATGCTCATCCTGACAGAAATTAATAATTCAAATAAGAAGATAAAACTTACATGAGATATTGACAGACTGGAGGCAGGACATCGTGAATGTGTATCATAACATGCCGTAACAATTAGATTAAATAATAATGTTATAGCTGATAATTCACAAGTTGCGAGTATTTTTAACAACCATTTTCTAAATCTAACAGCAAAATTGGGATTACATGGTACAGATGAAGAAGCAAAGAAATATTAAAAATTTAATTCCACGAAACTTTAAGCAACTAGAAGCAATATAAACATGCTTCATTGAAATTAAGAGAACTGTAAAATTTCTAAACTCAAAAGCTCGTATGGTGCTGATGGAATTTCAGACGGAATTCAGCAAAGTATTTCTAACTTAGTTGTGATATATATACCGATCAACTAGAACATTATGACCAGTGACCTACTATCGATTTAAACCCGTCCAGGCGATAGCAGCGTCACCTTGCGAGGAGTGACTGCTGGTCAGTGCATTTAATATCAATGAGGGTGCTGTCCGTGTGAAGAATGGGGAAGGCGAGCCACCTATCTGAATTTGATCGATGGCAGATTGCGGTGGCCTGGAGGCTCGGCACGAGCATTTAGGGAACTGCACGACTTGTCGGGTGTTCGAGGAGTGCTGTGGTGAGTGTCTTCAACACGTGGCGAAACCAGGGTGAAACCACGTCCATACGTTTTGGGGTGTGCGACCACCCCCTTATCACACATGTCAGATGTCGCAGGCTGAGCAGACAGGCAAGACTTAATGCTGGGCACAGCACAAGTGCATCTGAACACACAGTGCACCGAACACTCCTAATTTTGGGCCTCCGCAGTTAACGACCCACGCATGTGTCGATGTTAACACCACGACATCGACAACTATGACTGACATGGGTACATGACCATTTGCACTGAACGTTGCCGCAGTGGCAGAGCGTTGCATGGTCTGATGAATCCCGATACCTTCTTCATTACGCCGATGGGAAGGCATAAACCCGTCGTCTTCCAGAGGAACAGCTCCTTGACATTTGTGCTGTGAGACGGAGAGAAGCTAGCGGCGGCTACGTTATGCTCTGGGAAAGATTGACTTGGCCATCCGTGGGTCCAATGGAGCTCGTGCAACGATTCATGACGACCAAGGAGCATCGTACGCTGGTTGCAGACCACGTACACCCCTTCATGACGATTATGTTTCCCGACGGCAGTGGCATTTTTCACCGAGGTAATGCGCCGTCTCACAAGGCCAGGAGTATGGTGGAGTGGTTCGAGGAACGGAGTGGTGAGTTCCAATTGATGTGCTGGCCCCAAAACTCGCCAGATCTGAAACCGATCAAACACATCTGAGATGTGATTGAATGTGGTATCAGAGCTCATCCCCCCCTTCCCCAGAATTTACAGGAATTAGGTGACTAATGTGTGTGCAGATGTGGTGCTAACTGCCTTCAACGACCTACCAAGGCCTCATTGTTTCCATGCCACGACGCAATGCCGCTGTTATCCGTGCCAAAGGTAGACATACCGGCTATTAGGTAGATTTTCATAGTTACATTACTCCACAAGCCACCTAACGATGTGTGGCGAAGAGTACTTCTGATACCACTAATGATTCCCCCTACTCTGTTTCAGTCGCGAATGGCGATGGGAAGACATTGTTGGTAAGTTTCTGTATTGCCTTTAATTACTCTAATTATCTCGTGGTGATCATTACACGAGATGCATATGAGAGTAGGTAATATGTTGCTCGAATTTTCTACTAGCAAACCTCCCCGGGATGCACAACCTGTAATGTCTGCCAATGCAGTTTGTAGAGAATATCGGTAACGCTCTCGCGCCAGCTAAATGATCCCGTGATGAATGGTGCCGCTCGTCGTTGGATCTTCTCCGTATCTTCTACCAGTCCTACCTGGTAAGGATCTCATATTGATGAACAGTACTCAAAAATCCGTCGAACAAGTGCTTCATAAGCCACTTCCTTCATGGATGAGTTACAGTTCCTTAAGATTCTTCCTATGAATCTGTTTCTGCTACTGTTTGTTTTATGTGGTCATTTCACTTAAGGTCGCTCTGGATAGCTACTCCTAGATATTTTCTGATAGATACTACTTCCAGCAGTTTCTCATCAACAGTGTACATAAACAGCGTGTACGGTAGTGGCTTCCTTTTCCTGCGTATGCGTAATATGTTACCCTAATTTGCGTTCAGGCTCAACTGCCAGAGCCCGCACCATTCAAGAAAAATGGTTCAAATGGCTCTGAGCACTATGGGACTCAACTGCTGTGGTCATTAGTCCCCTAGAACTTAGAACTACTTAAACCTAACTAACCTAAGGACATCACACACATCCATGCCCGAGGCAGGATTCGAACCTGCGACCGTAGCAGTCGCACGGTTCCGGACTGCGCGCCTAGAACCGCGAGACCACCGCGGCCGGCAGCCCGCGCCATTCATCAATACTCTGCAGATTGTTACGCAAATCGGTACTGTCTTCTGGCATTACTACTTTGTTACAGACAACCACTTCATCTGCGAACACTCTTAAAAAGCATCTGACGCTTTCTACATCATCATTTATACACACTGTAAACAGTAAGAGTTCTATCACATTTCCTTGTGGTACTCCGGAAATTACCTTTACATCTGTCGATTTTGTTCCGTTAATAGCGACATATTGAGTTCTACCTGCAACTAAGTCTTGAATCCAATCGCAAATCTGGTCCGGCAGTCGTTATGGTCACATTTTTTCGTTAAACGGCAGTGCGGATCAGTGTTAAATGCCTTTCTTAAGTCGAGGAACACGGCAGCAACTTATAGTGTTTGCAGCACTGTGGATTTCATGGAGGAACAGAATAAGCCGAGTTTCACAAGATCTCTGTTTGTGGAACCATGTTACTTTCTATAGAGGAGATTTAGGTTTCTCCGAAAACGTCATAATTATTTGGAAATTTGGAAATTTGTGGTAAGGTCTTATGGGACCAAACTGCTGAGGTCATTGGTCCCTAAGCCTACACACTACTTAACCTAACTTAAACTAACTTACGCTACGAACAACACACACACCCATGCCCGAGGGAGGACTCGTACCTCCGACGGGGGAGCCGCACGGAATGTGACAAAGCGCCTGAGCCAGCGCGGCTACCCCTCGCGGCGTCATACTTATTAAGCATTAAACATGTTCCACAACTCTGTAACAGATTTACGTCAACGATATAGGCCTATAATTATGTGCATCTCTCCTAAGACTATTCTTGAAAACGGAAATGACCTGCGCTTTTTTCCAATCGCTAGACACCCTTCTTTTCTCCGGCGATCTACGGTAAACTGCTGCTGGAAGGGGAGCAAGTTCTTTCTCATAATCTTTGTAGAATCTTATAGGTACCTCATCTGGTCCTGTTGCCTTCCCACTACTAAGTGACTGTAGCTGTTTTTGTGTTCCGCGATCGGTTATCTCAATAGCTGGTATTGAGACGTTCGTACGATGATTAAAAGGAGGGAGTGTGTTCCGATCTTTCGCAGTGAAACAATTTCGGAAGACTAAATTCAGTGTTTCAGTCTTCTCTCTATCATCTTCCGTTTCGCTGCCAGTATGGGTTATGACTAAATGAAAAGATTTTTTTGAACCGCTTATTGATTTTACATAGGACCAAAATTCCTAGGGTCCATATTCAACTATCCTGTTCCCATCTCCTTCCAGGTAATTTTTCACATGACATTCGCACACTCAACCAGGACAAATAACATCTCTGCTTCTTCTTACTCTGCTCTTCAAGCAGATGTTTTTCCTCTCAGATCTCCATAAAATGCTGGTAGTTACCAACATCTACATAGAGTACTTCGTGCAGCACTGTCATTTCCAGCTTTCAAATGGTTCAAATGGCTCTGAGCACTATGCGACTTAACTTCTGAGGTCATCAGTCGCCTAGAACTTAGAACTAATTAAACCTAACTAACCTAAGGACATCACACACATCCATGCCCGAGGCAGGATTCGAACCTGCGACCGCAGCGGTCACGCGGTTCCAGGCTGAAGCGCCTTTAACCGCACGGCCACACCGGCCGGCCATTTCCAGCTTTCCTGTTCCTTCTGTGAATGGTGCGCGGGAAGATCGACTGTCGGGAATCCTCCGTCTGGGTAACGAGCCTCCGTAGCCGAGGTCACTAACGCACGCGTGGGCGGTGGGGTTCGATTCGGAGGTGGCCGCGCCGAATCCTTGTGATGGAAGAAATTTTCACCACCGGTATTATTCGTACAAAGGAAGGACAGACGGTCACGCAAATTTTCTGATACCCAGACTTTGGCCCGGTGTCCTGAATTAAACTTCAAACCTCTGTACAATGTTACAGGGAGTGAATGCATGTGACACATTTGATGGTATTCCATCCGTCGGATGGAGACGATGAGCCCCGCGATCCGATTGGTGCCATTCGTTTGGAACAGGTACTGTGCCGGTACCAGACTTCACCCTCTCCTTTCTCTCATCATTGCACAGCACAGACTTGCATTCATACTCATTACCGTCACTACATTCAACAAACGGACAACTTTCATACACCATACGTGCAACGGAAGAAACCTCTTTCGTATGGCATACGACTCCTTCTGTCCTTCCATATGCCTTTCATGTATTTCTGACTTGGCCATCGTGGTTATTACACGAGATACATGTGACAAAATATACACTACTGGCCATTAAAACTGCTACACCAAGAAGAAATGCAGATGATAAACGGGTATTCATTGGACAAACATATTATACTAGAACTGACATTTGATTATATTTTCACGCAATTTGGGTGCATAGATCCTGAGAAATCAGTACCCAGAACAACCACCTCTGGCCGTAATAACGGCATTGATACGCCTGGGCATTGGGTCAAATAGAGCTTGGATGGCGTGTACAGGTACAGCTGCCCATGCAGCTTCAACACGATACCACAGTTCATCAAGAGTAGTGACTGGCGTATTCTGACGAGCCAGTTGCTCGGCCACCATTAACCAGACGTTTTCAATTGGTGAGAGATCCGGAGAATGTGCTAGCCAGGGCAGCAGTCGAACATTTTCTGTATCCAGAAAGGCCCGTACAGGACGTGCAACATGCAGCCGTGCATTATCCTGCTGAAATGTAGGGTTTCGCAGGGATCGAATGAAGGGTAGAGCCACGGGTCGTAACACATCTGAAATGTAACGTCCACTGTGCAAAGTGCCGTCAATGCGAACAAGAGGTGACCAAGACGTGTGCACCCCTGTGCGAACCTGGATTCATCCGAAAAAATGACGTTTTGCATTCGTGCACCCAGGATCGTCATTGAGTACACCATCGCAGGCGCTACTGTCTGTGATGCAGCGTCAAGGATAATCGCAGCCATGTCTCCGAGCTGATAGTCCATGCTGCTGCAGTCGTCGTCGAACTGTTCGTGCAGATGGTTGTTGTCTTGCAAACGTCCCCATCTGTTGACTAAGGGATCGAGACGTGGCTGCACGATCCGTTACAGCCATGCGGATAAGGTGCCTGTCATCTCGACTGCTAGTAATACTAGGCCGTTGGGATCCAGCACGGCGTTCCGTATTACCCTCCTAAACCCACCGGTTCCATATTCTGCTAACAGTCATTGGATCTCGACCAACGCGAGCAGCAATGTCGCGATACGATAAACCGCAATCGCGATAGGCTACAATCCGACCTTTATCAAAGTCGGAAACGTGATCGTACGCATTTATCCTCCTTACACGAGGCATCATAACAACGTTTCACCAGGCAACGCCGGTCAACTGCTGTTTGTGTATGAGAAATCGGTTGGAAACTTTCCTCATGTCAGCACATTGTAGGTGTCGCCCCCGCGCCAACCTTGTGCGAATGCTCTTAAAAGCTAATCATTTGCCTATCACAGCATCTTCTTCCTGTCGGTTAAATTTCACGTCCGTAGTACGTCGTCTTCGTGGTGTAGCAATTTTAATGGCCAGTAGTGTAATATCGCCCTTGACCCTTTTTGGAATGTTGGCTGTTGTAATTTCAGCAGTAAACCCCAAAATAATGCATAATATCTCGTCTCTCTTGTAGCATTGCCACTACGGCTGTATGAACACCTCAGTAACTCTGTGTTCGGTACTAAATAAATTCTTGACGAAATGCGCTGCTCGTATTTAAATCTTGCATATATCCTCCATTAATCCATCATAGTAGGGACCCGAGACTCCCGAGCAGTATTCCACAAGCGATGGAACTAGGTCCTTTTAAGGATACCACCTTTGTGGTTGAATTAAATTTCCCTAGAAATCATCCACTGAATCTTAGTGGGTATTTCATTTTTGCAGGAACTAGTCTTACTTGGACATTCCACATTAAACTGTTCGGAACACATATCCCTAGATATTTCATAGGTGTGAATACTTCCAGTGAAAAAAAAAAATGAAATGTCGTGTGGCTAGGGCCTCCCGTCGGGTAAACCGTTCGCCTGGTGCTGGTCTTTCGAGTTGACGCCACTTAGGCGACCTGCGTGTCGATGGGGACGAAATGATGATGACTTGGACAACACAACACCCAGTCCCTGAGCGGAGAAAATCTCCGACCCAGCCGGGAATCGAAACCGGGACCTTAGGATTGACATTCCGTCACGCTGACCACTCAGCTACCGGGGCCGGACAATACTTCCAGTAGTTGATAGTCTATCATGTTGTCAAACTATTAGCCTTTCCACCCATTGCTATAAAATTTTGAACAAATTAATTAGGGTGTTATAACGCGGCGTTACAAAACACTAAAAGAACTAAAATGGCGATTAACTGCTGGTTTCTGGTGATGGTCTTCCCCTTCGCACTGTCTTATTTCGGATGTCACATTCTAGAATATCATTGGACTATTAGAAGTAAAGATTGCTATGGAGGGGTGATTGTACGGTAGGCTATTGCCAGTGCTACTCTGGCAGGTATTTGGTAGGCAACAGAGAATCTGCAGCTTATACAGAAGGGGAGTGTTTTCCTGCATTCAGACGGCAGTTCCCTTGTGGCGCCCCCAACTACGAACGTGCTGAGCACATACCTCAGCCAACAACGTGGGCGCAGCGACGTGAAACGCTGTCTGTTCGAATTCTTCGACGAATATGTCAGCTTCTAATCGTGAAAGAGGGGAGTCCATTGCCCCTTCGTCTGTCCGCTAGTAAAATTTGTCCCGTCAACTAAAATACGTTATCGACAAGCACAATTGCATCAAGTCGCACATATCCGGTGGTATTTACTCATGTAGGAAGTTAATTGTTTCAGCTATAAGCACGTTGGTAAACAGTGATTTTTGTTAAAACTATTAGATCCGTAACTAATACTTGCTGTTACTGTATGAGATGTGTGAAATATGTGGAATGCTTAACATAAGACTCCAAGTGGCCAACCAGGCGACGTAACTTGTGGGCCAGATAATATGTGGGTGGGTTGATCACATTGATGGTCCATCTTACGGATCATCCCTCCTAGTGCACTTTTGCTACCGTATATATTCTTGGTGGCACTGGAAAATTTGACATGCGTCTCGTGGCTGTGTCAGCATCAATTCTATAACTCTTAAGTAGGGCCTACGTCTGTCTCACTACCTTCGCTGTGGGGACGATCTTCACTTCTTTGTACATGGGTTCATTCAGCAACTCTCTCACTCTGGCTTCATAGATGTATTCTGCATATTACTTTGCGTTTTCTTTGTCGCCTGTAAAATTACAATGTATTTGATGTTCTTGAGTTCTCTTATGGCGTCACAAAAGAACTGTCGTGCGACATCAGCGTCTCACTGCAGGGAACTACTCCCCCTCCATACAAGCTACCGATTCGTTATTTCCTACGAATCACTTGACATAGTAGCACAAGCAATAATCTACCGTATAGCCATCCCTGCATATCAATCTTTACGTCGAATTGTCCAATGACATTCCAGAATATGACGTCTGTAGCCACCTGCCAACCGAAATAAGATGATAGTATATAGGCGAAGACCTTCACCAGACTCCAGCAGTCAGTCGTCATGAAGATACCCGCTGCAAATTCGGTCGAAACGTCATGATTTTAGTTGCTTTAGTGTTTGACACTATCAAGTCACATTCATTGACTTCTTTCTTTTGCTATTGCCTTTATCCCGCATTGTGCGCAGGGTCGGCAGGGTTAGATACGAAATTGGCATGGTTAATTTTTAGGGCTGACCGGATGCCCTTCCTGCCGTCACCCCAGACCCCCGGGACGGATTTAGCGTACCCCAGCTGTCTGCGTCTAGTGTAAATCGTGAAATAGTGTAAATGTGTTACAAATGTCTGCGAGTCGTGTAACTGAGGCGGGACGTGGGGACCAGCCCGGTATTCACCTAGTAGGATGTGGAAAACTGCTTAAAAACCACATCCAGGCTGGCCGGCAGACCGGCCGTCGTCGTTAATCCGCCGGGCGGATTCTATCCGGCGCCGGCGCGCCTACCCGAGTCGAGGAACCAGCGGGTTAGCGCTCTCGGCTATCCTGGCGAGTTGTCACATTCATGTGACCACCTGTCAAAAGCATGAATAACCACCTTTTGCTGTGCGCACCATTGCGAGACGTGCAGGAAGAGAGTCTGTGTGTGTCTGGAAGGTACCGATAGGGATGTGGAGCGATGCCAATTCTAGTGCCGTCGCCAGCTGCACTAAGTTCTCGGTTTAGGATTCATGGCGCGCGCCCAACAGAGGTCGTCCCACAGATTCTCGATTGAGTTTAAATCCAGGGAGTTTGGAGGCCAGAGAAGTACGGTAAACTCCTGAGGACCAAAGGCACTGTTTTGTCAGGGATGGCGGAAGGGAAAACGACACTTCGTGGGCGGTGGAATTGGCTCTTTCCTTGGCTCAGTGAGTGAGGTGTAAGTGAAACATTGGTGGTTCCACTAACAACCATTTATTGAGACATAAGACCCTTTAAACAAACAGTGTTTTAACCCTCTCTTTGTCTCGCGTCCAGGCGACGTTCCTTCGCGTCTTCTTTTTTCCCTCGAAGGACTTCACTCGTGCCCGTTTGTCGGACGTATTTATTCGGTGGCCGAGTTATCTGTGAAGAGTACTGCGAACGCCGATGTCTCGTTGGCGGAATCCGGCGACGACATTCGCCTAGCAGTTTGCTGGCTAGTAAGTTTACAATTCGACCCCGGGCCCATCGGCTCCAGGAGCAAAACCATATGGCATGCGGCCTTACTGAACGATCCTGCTTGACGTTGATAGCCATAGCAGCGGATGCTGAAGAGCCAGGACTACACGGCGGTAGCCCAGTCTGTCATTCTCGTTGAACTGATGCCCTCTGCTGCTGGGCGTGTGCTGCTTTTACGCACCCTGATCCGGTATGTTTTCGTGTAGACGCCTCAGGTGGCATATAATCACTATGTCGTAATACTGAAGTGGCGTCCTGGATTTTGGTAACACCGACAGTTGCTGAATGAGTGATGGAACCAACATACTGGGGCTGGACGAAATGACGTAATGCTGAAACCGCTGCTTGCTACAATTCGCAATAGTTATGAAGACACATGCAGTGACCTAGAAGAGCTCTTTAATGGCCACTACACCGAGAACAGAGTAGTCTCATTAACCCCGTACTAAGCTCACTGTACAAAATATTAATCATAACCTTAAAACACCACACTGGTCTCGTTGGAACGCTGCAGATGGTGTGGAAATCTCACCAGGCGGTCGTGTGGCCACCCGCTGCTGAAGCTGTCATGCAGTGAAGTGGCATATGCGGTTCAGATGCATGCAAGCAGCGCTGGTAGGTGAGTTGACATGGACATATGACAAAACGGTAGAAAAGAACTATCTTGCGTGAACGTGCTCAGTGACCAGACCACGAACTAAACTGCCCGATTGTTTGGTGTATCAACGCACACTGTCCAGCGTACCACAAGTAGGTAGTGTACCGCGCTATAAAACTGCATGTCTATAATGGCAGTAAAAATATCCTAACCGACAGAGAGTGGAGACGAGTCTCACGTCTTGTCAATGAGAATCGGTTTCAAACCCTACAGGAGTTGTCGTTTTCAGTGGAAACGGATCCAGATCCAAACACTGATAAGGGAACTGAATGTAATAGACATACGGAGTCGGGTACCTAGCAAAAGGCCTTGCTCACAACGGCACGTAAATCTGCACTTCATAAGTGGGCCAGAAACACAGTAACTGGACAGTAGTTGACTGGGGACGCATAGTGTGGTCCGAGGTGTCGCGATTTTTCCTTTTTTGAAGTGATGCAAGGTGTCGAGTAAATCGACTGCGCAATCAATCGTTTAAGCCCAGTGTGTGGAAGGTGTAGTTCAGGTCAAAGGTGGTTCTGTGATGTTTTGGGGGCTAGTTTTCGTTCCTTGACCTGGATTCATCGTTGAGGTTACCGTGAATATGAACAATTTTGTTTATTTCAAGATTCTCCCTGATCAGTTGTTACCCTTTCTCCTAAACCTTCTTGGTGAGTGTGTTCTGGACACTCCGGTTGTCCAAGAATAGAACAGCCGTGTTCACAGTGTTGTATGTCTGTATCACTGGTGTGACAAACACTCAGGCAGTCCATCGCATCTCGACTGATGGTGCACCGGCGCACACGATCTAATCTGATAGAAAATGTCTAGGACTGTATGGAGCAAGAGATGAAACGCTGCAGTCAAAATCCACGTAAGTCGGTAGCTCGACGGCATAGAATCATGAATGAGTGGCTTCAGCTGGTTAGGGCGTACCTGAGGATACTTGTGGATTTTCGACTTCCTCGTAATGCCTCTGTGGAGGCTGGAGACGGTGTTACACGGGAACGGCGTAATACCTCCTGAGGGTGACTAATTTCTTGCACGGTGTGCTTATAAACTAACACTGTACCACATTACAGATTAATAACCAAGAAACAATCGTACAGAGTATCTTCATAGATGTGCGACTGCATAGACGAACGTCTTAACGTTATATACGAAGTCGACGTTCTAACTCCCAAAGGTGTCCTATTTGGTTACGTTCGCGACTCTAGACAGGGAAGTCTACATCAGGAATGTTATTGTCCTCAAACCACTGCTCCGTAAATACTGCTTTATGACAGGTTGCATTGTCATGCAGATATAAACGATCATTGTCTCCGAACTGTTGCTCTACAGCCGACCGGGCTGGCCGAGCGGTTCTAGGCACTACAGTCTGGAACCACGCGACCGCTACGGTCGCAAGTCCGAATCCTGCCTCGGGCATGGATGTGTGTGACGTCCTTAAGTTAGTTAGGTATGAGTAGATCTAAGTTCTAGGGGACTGATGACCTTAGAAGTTAAGTCCCATAGTGCTCAGAGCCATTTGAACCATTTTTTTTTGTTCCTCTACAGTACACAGCGCTGTAAAATGTGTTCATATCCTTACGCATTTAGCGACTGCTTCAGCGCAAGAATGGGACCACACACTACCCACTGAAAAAAAAAATCAATAACGTAACACAACCTACTCCTTGCTTCGCTATTGGCACTACATATGATGGCAGGTAACGTTCTCCAAGCATTCGCCAAACCTAAGCCTTTCCATCTGATTGCCACAGGGCAAAGCGTGATTCATCAAGCTATAATCACTCGTTTCCAGTCGTGAGTTCTCGAGTGGCGTCGCTCTTTACTCCGCCAAAAGCGTCGCTTAGGACTGATTACAGAATTGCGTGGTTCGTGAACAGCTGTTCGACCATTGTACTCCATTCTTTTCACCTCCCTACGAACAGTCATTGTACTATCTGGACTGCCAGCAGCACTCTGGAAATCGCGAGTGATTCCTCTCACTGATTTCATGCGAATTTATTTACAACCACTTCCCGCAATGATCGACGGTCCCTGTCCATAGGTTCATGAGGTGTGTGCGGTCTTGGTTTAGCTGGGGTTCTTCCTTCGCGTTTCCACTTCACCAGCAGCCTATTTTGGGCAGCTTTAGAAAGGTTGAAACGCCTCTCATGGATTTGTTACTCAGGTGACATCCAGTGACTAGTCGTCGTTCGAAGTCAATGAGCTTTACTGAGCGATCCATTCTGCTGCCAGTGCTCCTCTACTGACGACGCAATATTCCCTGTCTCATTTTATACTGGTGGGTCAGCTTCTCGTGGCATCTATTGGTCCTTTCCGCATTACATAATGGTATCTGGGCGCTTTTGATCATACAGTGCAGCTTGCCTAAGGGATAGGAGAATGAAATATGATATATTTGGGCGCATGCCAAGTTATGTTGGCCCACAAAATAAAGTACTTGGCAAGTCTCCAGAGAATAGGGTCAAGCCATCCGAGCAAATTACGCAGTACGGCATGCTCATCCAGCGAGAATTGCTGCTTTGGCACTGAGGCGATTACTTCACGCTGGCACCAAGCCAATCGGCCAGAGGCGCAGAAGTACCGACGCAGCAGGAAGTCGGTGGTCCGCGGTGCGGATGACCTGATTACCTCATGCTCAGGCCGAGGTTCTGTTTCGACTTGAGTGAAACAAACAAATGCTGTAGCAAAGTGAGCGTGGGCTAGACCCTATAAATATTTCACATTTTCAGCAAGAGGTGTCTCAGTGTGCGGTGTGGCCGTGCGGTTAAAGGCGCTTCAGTCTGGAACCGCGTGACCGCTACGGTCGCAGGTGCGAATCCTGCCTCGGGCATGGATGTGTGTGATGTCCTTAGGTTAGTTAGGTTTCATTAGTTCTAAGTTCTAGGCGACTGATGACCTCAGAAGTTAAGTCGCATAGTGCTCAGAGCCATTGAACCATATCTCAGTGTGATGGCTTCCAGGTACTAGATGGACCTTTGGCAGTCGGTACTCGTCGTGTCCAGTGGTCTTTGAGTTCCGTGGATCTCCTCCTGCGGACTTAGACGCTGCTAGCCGCGACGCTGTACTCGTGCAGAATTCAACGACGGAGACTTGGCACTTCGCAACCGGAGTGCCTCTTGGTGACCTCTAGTTGGTGACTGGGGGCGTGCAACTGCTCGTCCACTATCACATGTGCGAGAAAACTACTCGCTGCCTGAGGTGTTGACGTGGGCAGAATCCGCCGCTGAGGGCTGCTCCTTCTGCACCCAATCTATAAGGGTCAGTCAAATGAAAACCGAACACTCTCCATAATGGGACCACGGGATGGTTCTATTCAATAGTAATAACCACATGTGTTAAGGAATTTATCTCACTGGGAGACGAGACGATCAATTCCTGTTTGCCAGCCGCTGTGGCCCAGCGGTTCTAGGCGCTTCAGTCCGGAACCGCGCTGCTGCTACGGTCGCAGATTCGAATCCTGCCTCAGGCATGGATGTGTGTGATGTCCTTAGGTTAGTTAGGTTTAAGTAGTTCTAAGTCTAGGGGACTGATGACCTCAGATGTTAAGTCCCATAGTGCTTAGAGCCATTTGAACCAATTCCTGTTTCGTAGAATAGGGTCGACCACTGACAGATCCATACCGGACTCGCTCTTGCACTTCCTCGTCCGACTGAAACGGAGGTCCACGCATGCATTCTTCAGATGGGCAAAGGGGTAAAAATCACATGGTGAAAGATCCAGGCTGTACGGAGGATGTTGCAATGTTTCGCAACCAAATCGCTGAAGCGTAGCATTTGTCCGATTGTGTGGGGGCGGGCGTTATTGTGCAGCAGGATGATTCCATCCGTCAGCATTCCTGGGTGTTTCGCCTTTTGGCGCGTCGCCGTCTCCGCAAAGTGTCATCATAGCACTGCGCACTGATTGTTTTTCCACGTTCGAGGAGCTCTACGAGCAGAAGGCCCTTGCAGTCGGAGGAGGAGGTCATCAACGACCTTACGGGAACTTGTGTGAACAGCTTCTTTTTTTGCGGAGGAGATGTGGGACATTTCCAGTGTTGGCTTTGTCTTTTTCCTTCGCGTTGTTGGCCTGTTCTCGAACAGACTCATCCTGTTTGATGATAACGTCCCCACATTGCCAATCGGACGAAGGCTACGCTCCAACGATTTATTTGGGAGACACTGAAAATGTTCTGCAGAGCCCGAATCTTTCCCCGTATGATTTTCACAACTTTAACGACCTGAAGAAAGACACGGGTGGACGTCGGTTTCAGTCGGACGAGGAAGTGCAAGAGTGGGTCCGGTTGTGGCTGTATCAGCGACCGACCGCGTTCTATGGAAAAGGAATTGATCGTCTTGCCTCTCAGTGTGATATACGTCTTAACGTGTGTGATGATTACTTTTGAATGGAACCAATCCACGGTCCCGCCGTGGCGGGTGTTCGGTTTTCATTCGACTGCCCCTTGTGAATCGTGGTCATGCTCGTCCTGGCTACGTACTCCCAAGCCTGCTGGCGGCTACTGGGCTGTATGTGTGGCGCGCGTGTCGTCGGCCTTGGAGCGTCGCCGCTGCTTCCTTCGCCTACGGCTGCAAACCACGTGCTGGTCAGCGCCTACCTCAGCAGGCTTGTACTGCCGACGCCCTGCGAGCGCTGGCTATCTAGAGCGATGTCCCACTTACTGAATATATTCTGTATAATAAATACCGGGTGATCAAAAAGTCAGTATAAATTTGAAAACTGAATAAATCACGGAATAAGGTAGATAGAGAGGTACAAATTGACACACATGCTTGGAATGACATGGGGTTTTATTAGAACCAAAAAAATACAACAGTTCAAACAATGTCCGAGAGATGGCGCTTCATCTGATCAGGATAGCAATAATTAGCATAACACAGTAAGACAAAGCAAAGATGATGTTCTTTACAGGAAATGCTCAATATGTCCACCATCATTCCTCAACAATAGCTGTAGTCGAGGAATAATGTTGTGAACATCACTGTAAAGCATGTCCGGAGTTATGGTGAGGCATTGGCGTCGGATGTTGTCTTTCAGCATCCCTAGAGATGTCGGTCGATCACGATATACTTGCGACTTCAGGTAACCCCAAAGCCAATAATCGCACGGACTGAGACCTGGGGACCTGGAAGGCCAAGCATGACGAAAGTGGCGGCTGAGCACAAGATCATCACCAAACGACGCGCGCAAGAGATCTTTCACGTGTCTAGCAATATGGGGTGGAGCGCCATCCTGCATAAACTTCGTACGTTCCATCAGGTGTTCATCAGCCAGGCTGGGGATGATGCGATTCTGTAACATATCGGCGTACCTCTCGCCCGTCACGGTAGCAGTTACAAAACCAGAATCACGCATTTCTTCGAAGAAAAAAGGCCCGATAACGGTACATGTGGTAAATCCAACCCATACCGTGACTTTCGCGTCGTGCAATGGAGTTTCCACGACAGTTCTAGGATTTTTGGTAGCCCAAATTCGGCACTTGTGGGCATTGACAGACCCTCGGAGCGTGAAATGAGCTTCGTCGGTCCACAACATGTTACTCAACCAATCGTCATCTTCCGCCATCTTTTGAAACGCCCACACCGCAAATGCCCTCCGCTTCACTAAATGGCCAGGTAACAGTTCATGATGCCGATGGGTTTTGTACGTATAGCATCGGAGGGTACGCCTAAGTGCCAACCAAACAGTAGTGTATGGAATGCCGGTGCGACGTGCAACTGCACGAACGCTGACTTCCACGTGCATAGACGAACCCGCTAGTCTCCATTTCTTCCTGAACTGTCTCAGCAGCATTACGCCTTGTGCTCGGTCGGCCACTACGGGGTCTATCGTCTAAACATCCGTGGCTTCGAACTTCGAAATCATTCTCGCCACAGCTGCATTTGTCAACGGACCTTTACCCGTTCGAATCCCCTTCCTATGGCGATAGGATTGTAACGCTGAACTAGCACATTCCCCATTCTGATAATACAGCTTCACTAAAAGCGCCTTTTCAGGTAACGTCAAAATGTTGCGACTGCTGGTGCATCTGATTCTCTCTCTCATTACAGCTCATTACAGCTCTCTCGTTACAGCTCATTACACGATTGTCATGCGCAGTCATTGACGTTTTGCTGTCCAGCGCCATCTGACGCACATTATGTGAACTTTGTTTTTTTTTTTTGTTCTAATAAAACCCCATGTCATTCCAAGCATTTGTGTCAATTTTTACCTCTCTATCTACGTTATTCCGTGGTTTATTAAGTTTTCAAATTTATACTGAGTTTTTGATCACCCGATATATGGATTCTCAGTACTGTTTCACTGACACCTCATAGGGCATCTGACCACACCAACGCTCACCCACGCCCTTGGGTGGTAGTTCGTGGACATCCTGGCCTCGACGTGCCCAACACCACCATCATAATGGCCGACCAACTCGATCGTTACAGCATATAGACGGTGATTTTTCCCTCACTTAATACGCAAGTTGAGTAGGACAGAGAGCCTTGGTACGATTTAACCAGTGTCATGCACTGAAATTTGAATTGACGAGTATATAGGGTTTATAAATAGCAAACCGACACAACTTAGTACGTTTTGTGTAATGGTGAAATGGTCACTCCTAAGGAGAGAACGTCTGTCCGCCAGTGCAAAGTTCCGGCCCCGTGTTGTGGCGAAGTTTGAAAATGGTGGAGTTAAACTTTCTTCGAACTGTGCTTGGTACTCTAATCAGCTATACGACCGGTTAGCCATCAGTACGAGATGGAAGCACGGACTGAGCCTGCAGAAGGGAAAACTGATCATTTTTCACGAGAAGACCTTCCATATCCGGAAGTTAATGATTTGGGTGCTGTGAGGAGTCAGTATTCGAGAAAGGTTCGAAACGTAGTGATTAGCATGCGTTCCAGGTCTTTCTAGTATGTTTGTGGAGTAGTGTGGACAATATTCTTCATACTATTAGACGGAAAATAGTAAAAAGCTGTAACACATAAAATAGGTCGCTATCTACCAAAATACTGATCTAAGCATGTGGTCTTCACGCGCTCGGCTCTGTCACGGGTTTATTTTTCCAATTGTGTTAGTTGCGTGTTAACAGTGATACACAGGACTATGGGTACGATTACTGTTGAAGAGTTGGCCGATATGCATGTCCTGTATCGACTCAATGATTCCAGTACGAGAGCACAACACCGACGGAATGTTGTGCTGTTCCCGAGAGGCAGCAACCACGTGACAGTACTTTTGCATCTCTACATAGGCGCCTATGAGAAAATGGATCCTTCCGTGTTATAATGGTTTCATACTGCACATTTTTATACTGTTGTGAATGTATTTTCACAGAAATAAAGGTAACTGTGGCAACAAACGAAATAAATCAATATTACATTATTAAGAGATGACGAATCTTTTACACCGAAATACTCAGAAAATATCCCAGAAGAGCCTCCGAAATTTTGTCATTAGAGTTCCAGTTCATCCTGTATGTACACTAGTGGCCATTAAAATCTACACCACGAATATGACGTGCTACAGAAGCGAAATTCAACCGACAGGAAGAACATGCTGTGATATGCTCAAATGGCTCAAATGGCTCTGAGCACTATGGGACTTAACATCTGAGGTCATCAGAACTAATTAAACCTAACTAACCTAAGGACATCACACACATCCATACCCGAGGCAGGATTCGAACCTGCGACCGTAGCGGTCGCGCGGTTCCGGACTGCAACGCCTAGAACCGCGGGGCCACCGCGGTCGGCTGTGATATTCAAATGATTAGCTTTTCAGAGCATTCACACAAGGTTGGCGCCGGTGGCGACACCTACAACGTGCTGACATGAGGAAAGTTTCCAACCGATTTCTCATACACAAACAGCAGTTGACCGGCGTTGCCTGGTGAAACATTGTTGTGATGCCTCGTGTAAGGAGGATAAATGCGTACCATCATGTTTCCGACTTTGACAAAGGTCGGATTGTAGCCTATCGGAATTTCGGTTTATCGTATAGCGACACTGCTGCTCGCGTTGGTCGAGATCCAATGACTGTTAGCAGAATATGGAATCGGTGGGTTCAGGAGGATAATACGGAACGCCGTGCTGGATCCCAACGGCCTCGTATCACTAGCAGTTAAGATGAAAGGCATCTTATCCGCATGGCTGTAACGGATCGTGCAGCCACGTCTCGATCCCTCAATCAACAGATGGGGACGTTTGCAAGACAACAACCATCTGCACAAACAGTTCGACGACGTTGCAGCAGCATGGACCATCAGCTCGGAGACCATAGCTGCGGTTGCCCTTGACGCTGCATGACAGACAGGAGCGCCTGCGATGGTGTACTCAACGACGAACCTGGGTGCACGAATGGCAAAATGTCATTTTTTTCGGATGAATCCTGGTTCTGTTTACAGCATCATGATGGTCGCATCCGAGTTTGGCGACATCGCGGTCAACGCACATGGAAGCGTGTATTCGTCATCGCCATACTGGCGTATCACCCGGCGTGATGGTATGGGGTGCCATCGGTTTCACGTCTCGGTCACCTCTTGTTCGCATTGACGGCACTTTGAACAGTGGACGTTACATTTCAGGTGTGTTACGACCAGTGGCTCTACCCTTCATTCGATCCCTGCGAAACCCTACATTTCAGCAGGATAATGCACGACCGCATGTTGCAGGTCCTGTACGGGCCTTTCTGGATACAGAAAATGTTCGACTGCTGCCCTGGCCAGCACATTCTCCAAATCTCTCACTAACTGAAAACGTCTGGTCAATGGTGGCCGAGCAACTGGCTCGTCACAATAACGCCAGTCAGTACTCTTGATGAACTGTGGTATCGTGTTGAAGCTGCATGGGCAGTTGTACCTGTACACGCCATCCAAGCTCTGTTTGACTTAATACCCAGGCGTATCAAGGCCGTTATTACGGCCAGAGGTGGTTGTTCTGGGTACTGATTTCTCAGGATCTGTGCACCCAAATTGCGTGAAAATGTAATCACATGTCAGTTCTAGTATAATATATTTGTCCAATGAATACCCGTTTGTCATCTGCATTTCTTCTTTGTGTAACAATTTTAATGGCCAGTAGTGTAGATGTAGATGAAGAACTTTCTTACTTTATCTTGTTTAAATTGTTCATTTATATCCATTGTTAAAATTTTAGCATTATGGTTCTGTTTCCTTTGAAAGTCATCTTGCATCGCTGCGTGCCCACTTGGCGTAGTTGGAACAACAATGAAGGTAGCATGTGGTTTGGTGTTCGCAGGCCACACGCGACAGGGCCTCAAGTGCAAAGTGTGCAAGGTGAACGTGCACGCCGACTGCCAGGAGCGTCTGGGCCGCTGCCAGCCCAAGTCGCGGCTGCTGCGCCGCCAGAAGTCCACGTCGGAGATCGAGACGCGCCACGCCGACCTGGTGGCCGGCAGCCCGCTGCCCCTGCCACACGACCAGAGTGAGTACCCGCGTTGCGACACTCGCACCGTGAGTAACGCCTAACACCCTCGAGCACGAGCTGTGATTATCTTAATTGTTTTGTATCATGATTCCCATTATGCCATGACTAGGAGCGGAACATTAAGTTCCGTGTTTTCTCCATCCGTCTACTGCGCCAGTCTTTTTGGGAGGTGCCTGTATTCCAATGTAAAAGACTTTGGCCCGAAGCGTACCTATAGGGAACCAATTCTTTGACGTGTCCATCGGCACCAAACTTCTGACTAGAGCTCAGAGTAGCGTAGAGGACGCTCTGTGAGATTGGTCGCGACTTGCGGTTCTTCAGATGCTTCGAGATAATATTATAAAATGACGGTCAAAGTTTATCAGATCCGCAAAGACTTCCACGCGCACAAAAACTTGCGGTCCCACGCCCTGTGTCTGAATAGTCTCAAAATCCTCTTAATTACCAATCACCTCAACACTAATGGTGTCCCTGTTTACCACAGAAGACCCAGCCTCGAACACTTCTGAAGGCAACGCCAAGGACGCTGTTCCGTGAATTGTCTAACCTACGACGATTACTCCATCCATTCCACTAGCACCCTAAGGTCCAGTTTGATAACTTTCTGAAACAGTTTCCAAGTCTACAGTCGTATTCCCTCGAACAAATCCTTCACATCCCACCCACTGCTCTAAATGTAAGCTGAAGCCTCCTTTCACCAAACTTAAATTAATGTTCCCCATCAATATATATTCCCTATTCTACCCAGACAACTCCCTGTGTCTCGTCCCTTCCACTGAAGATATAATCCATATTGTACCAACAATTCTCCAAAAATCGAGGCCTTCGAGCGATCTCGCATCCTTCAACAAACTACTCTGGCCGCCCACTCTGTACTTCACCATAATTCAACCAACACGTTTACCACAACCGTTCGTTCATTTACTCTCGTCTAGATATTCTTGCTCGATCCCATTTCCATCAAACTCACCACATTATCTCCAACTGTACTGCATCCACTCTCCACCGTAAGCACAAATAGACCATCTTCCATTACGTCAACTGTCGCAATGCTTATTTGTCCATTTCCTTCTGCCACTCACGCCGTTCATCAGCTGCTCAGCTATATCCCATGCTTCTCATTCCACAGTTCCACTGCCTTCTATTTTTTTGCGCGGTGCTAGTCGTCAGTCTCCAGAAAGACCACCTCCAGTAGAACGACAGCACATCTGACGTCAACATCCTCAGCAGCGTAACATCAAAGCTTCACCACTGCAGTCATTTATCGTCACATGAAGATTGTCTGATTCGCAAAATACGAATTCTTTAAACATTAATATTTTTATTTCCAATCCGATATATTGAAAACCCCTATGGGTGTTGTGTGAACGCCTTTTTGTTGTCGTGCCATTATGACTGGAGAATGATAGTGAGTAAGGAAAAAGTATGTTTATTCCGTAGACATGTAATGTATAGCACTTTGGAAAAAATATATACTGTCAATGGAGTTTATATGATTGGTTATCTTCTTTTATTTTCTTGCCAAGTTTGGTTTTGTTTGTGACTGTGGCTGTGGCTGTTATAGTAAGAAAATAAAAGATGATATACAACATTTTCAATGTACTAACTCCAAAGAAGAGTTATGGGTTTGAGGAGTGAAACGGTCGTTCCTCGTGCAGCTTGCTTATCTTCTCTCAACATCTTCACATATACACTGCCGTTTCAGTCATGAAGTACCGTACTTTTCCTGCAGTAGACAGATGTCTAGAATAGGTTCCGCTATCACCGGTAAGAAATCTGACAACTGACTCGATGCTTGCGGACCAATGAAATCGCGATCTTTGATCAACCGTCAAGTGTTTACGTATGAGACACAGCCCCTTTGAAAGAGGACATAACCATTGCAAGGTATCTCCCACTATCTGCAGTAATATTGTTTAGCAAAATATACATGGCAGGCTATTTATTATTATTCACGGTTATTTATAGACTCTGTCTTATAGCTACGTGAAAATACCTTCGAACATTTTCTTACAGCTGTTCCGTATAAAACGCAGTGATCTATGCTCTTATCCTTGTAATCGATGTATATTTTTCGAAATACTACAATTAGAAATTCAGTACCTGTACACACTTTAACTTAAAAAATTCATGATGTGCACTTCGTCTTCATCCCCCAAATAAACAGCTGAGGCAGCAGATTTTGATTAATGTTGTCAGTATGTACATGTATACATGTATATTTTATGTATTACTGTCCATGAAAATTAGTGCTGGACTTGACATTTTGGTTCTTGTTGCCAGTTAAGGTGATGCTATACGTGATAGAGTTCCATGATTATGCAGATGTATACTTTGCGGATGCTCAGCGATTGTATTGTGAAGGCAATTGTCTGATGATGAAGCCATAAGACCTTCAAAATCGATCGTAGTAAATGAACATCATCAAATACAGGTGTTTGGGATTAATTTCAAAAAAAGAGAATAAATAGTTATCCTACGTCCTACGCAACAGCTGACGTCGCCAATATCTGTAGAAAAATGAGAGATGAAAGAAGGGACTATACTATCCATAACTGCCATACGCACAATTACTAACGTTGTGTTATTTATCCAAATCACAGATCCCACATTAACTGTCAATCTCTTTAAGTAACTAATCACTGACTGATGTGAAGTAGCAGCCACAGCATCAGCCCGAGGCAGCGAGAGAAACAATGTAAGTGACCTGGTTGGATTTATGCATAACTTACATCGCTTACTTCAGCTTCTGGTGCACTCCTAGGACTTTTTTAACCATTAGTATAGCATCCTTGGTTCCGAGCGATCATTAAATGTATACAGTCGAATGCGTTTTACACGACACAGGAAGGAGTGAACTAATGATTAGACATGTCTACTATATCTGCCCTGTGAATCAGTGATTGGTGTGCGGGCACAGAAAGGTCATTGTTCTTGTTTACACGCCAGCTAAAGCACGCGGCTACATATTCGGTTCTCCCGTCCACTTTTTGTTGCGTCGTGTAGGAAATATTGAAGTGGTTCACTTGAAGATATGAGCAACCTGCACACACATAACTCTGACGCTGATGACATTTCATTAACGGTTGGAGATACCAAAACGAGTTTTTCAACAAGTAATGAGACACAAATGTGCGGGTATTTGCTGTGTAATTAACACTCGTACCTTTGCGACAGAGGCAAGATTGGAACAGTGCACTTTCATCTCCGTTGTCCCAAAAGTTTCGTCTATTTGGCCTCACAAAAAATTTCTTGATCCACTTACACTGGACGTTCACCTGCTATGTTAGTTCTTCCGTGTAGACATTAACGTAATTATGTCGGAAGCACAATAAGAAAAAGTGCATATTACCATTTGAAAAAGCTATAATCACATCACTATTCCGTTAAATAGTAATGTTACTAGCATTAATCATACAACAAAGTACTTCTCCGATTACTTATTGACATTCAATTTTTTATTTCGCTGTCTCGAAGTGATCATGGCATCTTAAGAGATGCACGTTTTGTTAATGCGGTAAACTTCATGATTACGGAAGTAGATGACACTTTTAAGTTTCGTTGCTGGAAACTTGGATTCGAACTGCCACTTAATAGCCTAGCCACTGTCATTCACTTTACATTCTAATCAGCTTTCGATATGTAAGATTGCCTCATAACTTTTTCAGCACTTTTGGAAGATCTCGGTGGCTACAGTTACAGCTCGTAATCCATTCTGACATGTGGCTTCCTTCACGAGACAGATTAATCTGCTCCTAAGTGGCGCTTGCTTTATTGAGCAATGGCATGTAGTCTCCTCAGAGTGGAACCACTTCGCGCTAAACAGTTCAGACTCTTTGCGCAGATCCAACAATCACTAGCGGCAGAGACAATTTTCGTATACCCGCCAACTTGGCCTCATATGCATAATGTGAATTTCAGTCTTACTCAGTAATATGGAAATCTAAAACGGGGTGAGAAACATCTGATTCATTTGGACTCAGCCTCTATTTTCTAAGTGAGTTCGGTCCTTTACAATAGTTTCGAGATCGTAAAGGCAATTCTGATGACTCTGAAAATTTTAATAAGCCGTTTTTGCGATCTGTCGTCTAGTTTCCAGTTATCGCCTGACGCGTATTCTACGCACGACGATATGACATAATTTTCAAAAGATGTTCTCAAGATTTCTTCAGTTTCCTTTTGATCGTGACTGGTAAAACTGGCTGAATAACATTGGTCACTAAACCAAAATCGTGATAAATTTATATGGCTTGATCGACAGTGTTCTTCAAGACTCTATCTAGCTGTGTGACTTTCATCGCAGTTGAGTACAGTGATTCTTATGAATTGTTGATTAATAAAGAGATTAATATTTGCACTGCTCTTTGATAATTATTTCTGTCGCACATTTACAGTTATTTTTCAACTTTAATTATAAGAGTAGACTCGACTCTGGTTCAGATCAACATTCTGTGTAGTACATCTTTGTATGATAAAAGTTTTTGTTTTATCTCAATGTGTAGCAACACAATCCTTGCTTATCCTTCATATGATCCGTAAACAGTTTCCACAATATATTTTGTATATGTATACTGTAATTGTTCTTCATTTTTAGCTAAATTCGATACAAATATACAGGAAGACTGACTTAACTACAAGTGTGCTAGTCATATAAAAGTTTTTCTTTTGTAGGTTATGTGTAGTTTCGTCATGAATCCTCGTTTCTTACTGCAGTTTTTCTTAATAGTAATTAATGTGGTACTTACAAATTAATCGAGAATATATCTGTAATTTACAAACCCAGTTAATGACGTCAATCTTTTCCCAAGATCATATTTGATGGTACCAAATCTGCATGTATAAATTTTAGTTTTTAATCTTTCATTGCAAGACAGGTGCCCGGTGATCGTCCTTTCGAAGACTGAAACTGATTGTTAATAAAGAGTATCCAGATATACAGCTGAGCGATTAAACAGAGACCTACAGGCGTACAGGGCGAAGGAAGTAAGATGGGCCACCGCAAATATATCGAGGTCCGGTTTTAACAAGGTGGCGAATTTTATGACGTATGCAAGAAATTTTTTACGTTTATAGCTGCCGAATTACCACTCTGTCTCCGTTTACTTTTTTTTTTTTTTTTAGTGGTTCTATACACTTTTCTTGTGGCACTGGAAAGTACCTTCCAATAGTACTTCAATGTCATAACATGTGCGGAACTTGATCAAATCGTAACAAGATAACAGCGGCACAAACCACTGTCCCACCCTCAGGAGAGGAGATCTCGCAAATGGCTGCCCTACTCTACCAAAAGTAAGAATACATGTAACATGGGCATGGTTCGTGCGTTTGTTGTTATGACTGTGATATCTGGTGCACAAAATGTTACCCTGGAGCACTTTTACGTGGTATAAAGTGATTCCGGCCAAATAATACCGCACGTTCAATTTCATCTGGAGGTATCCCAGCACAGGCTCGCGTTATACGGCTTTTCATGTCTACGGAAGTTTTCTTGTAGACTTCCTCTTCTAATTTTCCACAAAGATTGAAAGCCAGAGGTGTCAAGCCTGGTAAGCGTGTAAGCTGTTTTGCGTTTCCCAGAGACCTACCCAACAATCTCCAAATAATACAGGGTGATTCAAAAAGAATACCACAACTTTAAAAATGTGTATTTAATGAAAGAAACATAATATAACCTTCTGTTATACATCATTACAAAGAGTATTTAAAAAGGTTTTTTTTCACTCAAAAACAAGTTCAGAGATGTTCAATATGGCCCCCTCCAGACACACGAGCAATATCAACCCGATACTCCAACTCGTTCCACACTCTCTGTAGCATATCAGGCGTAACAGTTTGGATAGCTGCTGTTATTTCTCGTTTCAAATCATCAATGGTGGCTGGGAGAGGTGGCCGAAACACCATATCCTTAACATACCCCCATAAGAAAAAATCGCAGGGGGTAAGATCAGGGCTTCTTGGAGGCCAGTGATGAAGTGCTCTGTCACGGGCTGCCTGGCGGCCGATCCATCGCCTCGGGTAGTTGACGTTCAGGTAGTTACGGACAGATAAGTGCCAATGTGGTGGCGCTCCATCCTGCTGAAATATGAATTGTTGTGCTTCTTGTTCGAGCTGAGGGAACAGCCAATTCTCTAACATCTCCAGATACTGTAGTCCAGTTACAGTAGCACCTTCGAAGAAAAAGGGACCAAAAACTTTTCCCTTTGCACAAACACCCATTCTCTGTAAACTGTTTATACCAACGTTTAATACACCACCTATCAGGAGGTTTAACACCATACTTCGTTCGAAATGCACGCTGAACAACTGTCGTCGATTCACTTCTGCCGTACTCAATAACACAAAAAGCTTTCTGTTGAGCGGTCGCCATCTTAGCATCAACTGACGCTGACGCCTAGTCAACAGCGCCTCAAGCGAACAAATGTACAACTAAATGAAACTTTATAGCTCCCTTAATTCGCCGACAGATAGTGCTTAGCTCTGCCTTTTGTCGTTGCAGAGTTTTAAATTCCTAAAGTTGTGGTATTCTTTTTGAATCACCCTGTATTTCCAGAGGATCTTTAATAACGTTTGGGGAATGGGCGGGACATCCATCAGGTTGGAATCACATGGATTGCTTTATGAGCAGTGGGATGTCTTCCAGTAGCTGTTGCAGCATTTAGAGCCTATTAATAAAATGGAAACCACTGATATGATTCTTGCTAATCCCGCACCATAAGTTTAAAACCAACGTTGTTGTTTATTCACTTCCCATTAGCCAGCGTGGTTTCCAGTTGACCAATAGTCATCTTGCGAAGACAGACAGGTTTGCGAACGATGCTTCACCGCCAAGAAAAACCTTGCATATAGGAATGCCGCATCACTTTGCAGTTAAAATGACTTGCTTAGTCAGACAATTGCCCACAATATTCGCTATAACGTAGCAAAAGCCAAACCTTCATACATTTGAAGTTACCGGTTTTAGCTGCCTAAATTGCATTATGACACAACCAGTGGAAACTATTACCGCCAGTATGGCAAAAGGTTGGTCGTAATGTAATTTGTGCTTACTCAAGAACTGCCTGTAACCGTATAATAATTGTGGTCAGTTATACTTGTGCGCTGCAACTGCTCGTGTGTTACACTGAGAAATGACTTTCACTACCGTGACATATGCATAATTTTTAATAACAGCGTTTGCTTTGTGAATTATAGATTGCAGCGATCAGTCGTCCTTTTTAAATGTTATTGTGCAGATCTAGATTTCGGCTAGAAGCTAGCCATTCTCAATAGACTATTATCTTCGCTCAATGCATGTAACGCCTATTGGTCGGGCTTCATCCACAGTTCATTGAATTGAGTATTTCGTATGGCTAGCTTCTAGCTGAAATCTATATCTGCACAATAAAATTTAAAAGGGACGACTGATCGCTGCAATCTATAATTTACAAGTCAATATAACAGTCGCTGGGTGCAACAGCTTTCTGAATGGAAGGTAACCTGATTAAAGCGTTTGTGCACCATTTCTCTCTAAATATTTCTTCAAAATGTGTTTAAAAACTCCAAAATACATAAAATATGTGCGACTTTTACTGCGTGTTTTGACAGACTTGATGATAAGATATTCAGTGATAGGCGAAACTTCGAATGTAGCCTCTTGGTAAACGTGTCCATACGCGGATTAAAACTACTCAGTGAACAGACCGCTGTATTCGTATAGGACTGTATTGCGGCTGATGTGACTATATCGAATTGCCAGTTTTTGTCTCTTAAGCTCTCGGTGACCCATTGCAGGGAAATATAGCGTAGCTTCTTCTTGATTACTTCTATCAAATTCTCAACTTCCCATCATTTTACTTGATCACTAGCGACTGTGATGGCATGTTGAACCCTGGCGGGAAAGAATTTGACGTATGCAAGAAGAGTCGTGTGAAACAATGTGTTTGAAACTGCATAAAACTCTAACTTCTCAACACTGTATGAGCAGACTCGTTAAGAGATCAGAGGAAGGCAATGGGAAAGCACCTCCCATAGGATCTTGCAGAGGACAGTACTGCTACCGATTAATGAGCGATACTGAATATTCAGACACTCTGTTGTAGATTATTATTATCACCTGACTTAAATTTACAGTGATGTCTTTGGTTCTCTGCATTTTGTGGAACCTGAGTTTACATTTTGAACCAATTGGAGAGCGCTCAGGTAACTGATGTGTAAAAACACTTAAAAACTCCACTGCAGTCTGTCTCTACCCCTCAATTCGTATTTTATGGTCGCGCGGGTCCCAGAAACCTAGTGTGTAGGCATGAGCTACATCCATCTTACGATGGTTTAACGGAGAGTTCAGGTCTGCTGCAGTTGACACGTGCTACATATTTTATTTTATAAATATCGCCCATTTGACCTGCACTGTCATTGTCACTGCTCACAAGAATATATTTGTCATTGAGCGAACTTGAATAGCTTACGATGGCTAACTCACTCTTGAAAATTAGGTAACCTGGGCTCTCTTGCACGATATATTGTGGTCGTCATTCTACCACTTGTTGCGGCGTCAAAGCGTAGGTGCGTAACAGAGTAGCCCCTACTTCTGGCTCTTTCCATGGTAATGTAAGTTCCTCTGATCTTCCTGGCCGCTTAACTTCTGTTCAGGTCAATATGTTTTCCAGCACAGTGGATGGCCTGGATCCGATCACCGGCACTATCTATATTTCAGTGGTGGGAAGACGTTTACTTGATCTGCCTAGCCGTATAAAGACAGCTGTGCATCTACTTGAAGATGTGACGGCTTGAGATCTTAGCTGAATTTTTCTCTGGTCACTGCAGTGAAATCATCCAATGATGACTACTGGAAAGGAAGAAGCAGTAGCAGTGATGTCCTTACATGGGTTTTGTCATTGGCTGTCAGCGCTCTACGAACTGAGTGGTTCTACGATGCGTCACGAATTAATTGAATGTTTCATATGCCAGTTATTCTCTACTATAATTGGACTTCCAGACTGAAGCTCGATTGACCACTGTCAGCGTCAAATAGTCTGCGATAGAATTTATCTGTATCTACGGCATCAGCCACCCTCTTGTGAACCACTCTGTTCCTACTGCATTCCGTACAGTCTAACGCGATAGTTTTAGAAACGGTTTTTTTTTTTGTCTCCTGACAGAGTGTGTAAAAATAAAGAACTTCTTCAGATATATTCTCTTATCTAACCCAGTCACGGTACAGTTGTTTCTATCTATTGTCGGCCTTCTTTCTCTGCCTGTTGCAATGCGTCAAAGAAAGAGTATCACCTCGTTTAAGCATAAGTCATATTCTCAATGTGTCACACCTTCGAGTGAAGTTAAAAACATTAATAGGAATAAGTTACAGAATCTGGGTGCAGTGATGGTTTGTTCCCGACTTACTGGTGTTAGTATATTTCTAATCTGTTCATTAGTTAACTTAATATTTCTATTTCTCTTTCAGTACGATGTGTAACTTCAATCTCCTCTCAGTACATCCACTGTTACAGTTTCAGCTGTCAGACCCCGTATTACTCAACTGGAGAACATTATGATCGTTTAGGCAGCGGATAGATAGTGCAGTTCGTGTATAAAACTGCCTGACCAAACGGAACGCTGGGTCTTAGACGGGTGTGCGTGCATTGTGGTGAGTTTACGTGCCACCCGGCTGCTGTCTAAAGATAACTGACCCGTTCGTGCATCATGGAACACGGACTAAATTGGTTATCGGTCGCAGGACAACTATCAATACTGGAAGAGAACGGCTACGTGGTTCGTAATGAAAGCTAGTTCTCTACACGCTTCAGAATGCTGAGAAGATAACAGTTATAGCCTGGGAATACTAACGCACTCTGTACACCATAAAGGAAAAACAGCGGCTATGCACGAGGCTACGAGAGTTGTCAACGACCCTAAGGACTTGCTCGTTGCTGGATAATTACATATTCGTTTTCATTCTGCATAAAAAAAGAGAAACATCTCCCGTCTAATGCTAAGTCAAATAGATTCTAAACGTCTAGATCGACAACTCAGACAGTGCATTTGCTTCCTCGAGCAAATTAATATACCTATGTCTAATTGCAAATAACTTCGGTTGCCTGCAAACGAACCGAAAGCGAATTGTACAAGCTAGGGACAACAAGGGCAGAGTGGTAGATTACATTAATTTTTTTGCAATAACATCGCATAATTTGGAATACTGCCGTGGCACATTGAAAACCTGAAATCTAGTAGCGCACACTGAAGTGAGCGGACGAGTCAGTAGACAACATTCTTTCATTGATTCGGTGACAGAGCTGTAACTTGTACATCGACTACCACATCTGGACAGAGTGATAGGAAACAGAGATAAGAGGCCAGCAAAACAGAGAGAGGTTTACTATAAGCCTCCCTATCGCCATAAAAGGTTACTACTTCTTTAATACACTCGTACTTTCGAAAACCTGTACGACATCAGTGATTTGCCAATAGTTTGGTTTTCTATGGTGCCACTGTGGGTAATCCCTGTTGCTGATCGATCCGTTTGACTGACGATCACACGGGAACCTGGTTTCAGTTCACGCCGCTAGCAAGTTTCAATAGTACGTGGACACTTCCTGATGTGATAGCTAAAGTGCGAGGATAAAATTTTACTGATATTGGAATGCTTGTTCTATAACTCCTTCCACATAGAACTTTCAACACCCAGTTGTTCCACGCACATATCTGCAGGTGTTCATTGTTCTTCGGAAATTACCGAGTGGATGTTTGTCGCCTCTCTTATATATGAGAGCCCTCAATGTGTGCAACAAGACTGTCATATCTTCAGATAAAATCTTGTACCATTTCATCTCACTGTTTCGTGTAACGCGAGGTTTTTCGCGGCTTGTTAGCTTCCTGAGCCGCGAGTGATGGTTGCGGCTTTCAGTAATGGCGCTGGCAGACTTTGCTCCAAAATGAGCACCACATTCTCAATGTGTGCTATAAAGCGCACGTTTGCTAAGTTCCACATTGTCCTTTTGTATGAGGAAACATAGCTTTAATACTTTTTATGGGAAGTGTCCTGAGAGGTGAGCCACACACTTACGTCGGTTTTCAATGACAAAGGACTAGTTTAAAGGTCAAACGATGTTTTTCTTGACTGATGTAGACAGGGTGCAGCGAGAAGAGGTAGTAAGCCCCATCCCAAAGACTGAAAACGTTAGCCCCTTCTCCCATATGTGGTGATACCATTACGGATAACTGCCGACTGAAAAGCAAATGTAACATAAACTTAAATTTTCCCTACAATCGACATTGAAACCACTTTATAAAGTAATAGATATGCACAATAGTATCTACTGCTACATTAGAAATAGTATTTTTTTGCAAAAAACTTAAATTAAAAATGAAAATAGCCCCGTTTGTCGCCGTTGCTTTTCCACATAAGTTGGCAGCTCTTAATGCAGATATACTATTTGCTCACAGCCAAACGACTTAGTCCAGTTCATGGCAAGGGAACTGCAATGGCGACAAAATGCACACATATTATGCTTTGGACGCATGCACAACAGTAGCAGTCTGTTTTACTCTCGACGAAGAGAAGAGTTTTAAATCACTACCATCTTGTCCAGAGACTGGAAAGTCTTTTATACAGCTATGCCGAGGCAAAAGACTTCGTTCATGTATATAAGAACGTGTTCTGAAGCACCTTGCGTTAGTAAAACTGTAGCTTAGGAAATAATTTATCTGCACTTACACTCAAGGATTCAAATGAAGAGCGTCACTCGAATGCCAGGCCACAATTGCTACATCGCTTT
This sequence comes from Schistocerca nitens, assembly GCF_023898315.1. Taxonomy (NCBI): domain Eukaryota; kingdom Metazoa; phylum Arthropoda; class Insecta; order Orthoptera; family Acrididae; genus Schistocerca; species Schistocerca nitens. Next base: position 925,319,825 of record NC_064616.1, read on the forward strand.
GTTTGATTGCAGAATGGCACGCATCGGAATCCTTGTCGAAAATTGGAAAAGACGCATCTGGCTGAGCATGCAAGTGGAAATTGAAAAAGGAACACCACGAAGGAGGAGTAAAAGGTTAGTCACCTCTAGCACTCGTCGTCATATCGAGTTGAAGGGAGAGGGGAACTGTGGAACTGGGGGGAGGCGGGGGTAGGAGAGAACGAGAGAGGGAGAGGGGGAGAGAGAGAGAGAGAGAGAGAAGTGACAACACATTAGTAACGCGTATAAACAAGTCAGCCAGCAGTAGGACAGACAGGTGAGAAATAGCTTATAGCGGGCGTATCTTGGCGCCCTCCAGCCCGCGGCCGCAACTGTGCCATACCCATTAATCTCTGCTGAGCGACGCACGCGCTCGTCATCTCAGCTGCTTCTGCGGAAGCTTTACTAGAAACACACTTGAACATAGAACTAATGGGGGTGTTAAGGTCAAGAACATCCTGTAAAACACTTCATACAGCTGCTGTAGATCAATTGAGTCGTTGGTTAATGAGCCTCCCACAAATTAAAGATAGGAAGGTACTGTACGTCCGGAATGAGTAAACCCAGCTACACAGTCGTAGCTATGCTGCGGGAAGCACCAACAGGCTGGATCACTTATAGTTTCTTTCTGGAGTAAGCGATCGAATCTCTTTACACAGAAAATTGTTGTCTGATTTTAACTGCCTTGAATGTGGGTTCTTGGTGGAAAATCGTAATTATAATTTCTATTTTTTGTTTTACAAGAACAATATTTTGGGTTCCAAGGGCTTTATGTAGCGGTTTTTTTCTGGTGCACAGACGTCATTCAAGTCTTCTGGGTCACTATGAAACAAACAATCTGCAACCACCAGTCCAATGAAGGGCCCTGTCTGTGGAGAAAGTGAATCCGAAGTAACATGGAACAATATGACCTCTTTATAGAGCCTGACATCTTAGAAAGAATAGAAGACAAAACTGTTAATTGGAGTGTTCATGTAATGAGATTATAGAAAGTTAGATTTCTTAAGATCGAGGTAGAAGGATCCCCAGAATGAAATAGACCACCAGGTCGGACGAGAATGAGACTTTTGGGTTATGTTAAAAGGACCGAAACCTTTTGTAAATTTCCAGCCAGGAAGTTTCTTTTGAAACTTAATTTTTAGAGATAACACTATAAAAACAACTAAGATTGAGAAATTAATTTAACTCAACAGCAAAGAGCTTACATAGCTGTTAGTGTCCTCATAATAATAACAATAATAATTTGAAATACATGGGCATCTTATGGCATATAGTGAAGCAAGGACGCGATAATTCTAGAAACTGATTATTTAAAACTTAACATAGTTTGCAGGTTTACCCATGCAGTTCCTTACTGCATCATATTAGTAATGTTATTCTTTGACATTGTCAATGGGGAGATACGCGATGTGTTGATTTGAAACATGTATGGATAAAAATTCTGTTTGCTGACAAATGACATACAGACACTTCCATGTCCTGTTATGAATATTAGAAGAGATATCTTGTTTATATCCACTCACAGACTTTGCAGCTATCATTGCTGTCGATCGTTTGTGAACATTGTGGCAATATGGTCAGTGTAACGATATTTGATTAGTGATTAATGTTGTCAATTTACATAACCAACTACGATTTTTCATTTTAGGGCGACAAAGCTGTAAGAATACGACAATGTGTAATGATTATCACACGCTAAACAACAGTTTCGATTAACCTGAGGATGGCTCGCCAATGTGTCGGAAACGGCAATCAACAAAAAAAATTTGCGATCTTGACGTAGGATCTTTACCCACACGTACATTAATAATGGTGTGCTGTTTACTGTACAACAGCAAGTCAAATTTTTTTCAGACTGAACACCACAGGGTGAGTGGAGAGGCAATGAGATTAACCAAGGTTTCCTGTAACTTTACTTTTAGTATGCTGAAGTAGTGAGGAACCAAAATTTGTTTGCTCATTCAGCTGCAGTTCTGGGAGACTTTTCTGATGTTTTCTTATTTATGCTTTCTTATTTATGTTTTATTATTTCCAACGTTTCCATCCCGTAAAGTTACGTCCTCTCTGTCCTGAGTGCTGAATTTCAACATCAATGAAATTTTTATGGTTGGTTTTTTAACGAGGCTCGGCAAGGATGGCGTCTGTTCACTGCAGTTTTCAGTACTTAACTCGTTCCTTCAATATGCCGCAGATCTGTCACCCTACATTTTCCTTTGTAATTATGGCCACACTACTTGCAACTGAACTTACACTTTCCAGTTTTATTCATAGGGGACTGTGTATTTTTGTACTTGAACAGATCATTCCCTGCTGTCACAGAATATTAGTGGAGCACTGAATAATTTCGTGCTTCCAATATGTAGTTGCCTATGTAGACAATTTACCAACGAATTCTGGTACCCATATTATCTTGATAGGAATCTGGGAATCTATTCAGGAGTTTAGTAGTGCTTTTGACCGTTTTATGTGCTTCTCACCGAATATGCTATCAACGATGATGGGTTGGTAAGGGTTCTTCAGAAATATTGTTTATACAGTGCATAGTTCTTAACAAAGTCCATTCTGGGCATATAAACTGATAAAAAAAGTTTACCATAAAGTATAATGCAAGGTATTTATGGGGGACCGAGATGCTCAGAGGTACCTGAATGAAGGAGTATGTGAATGTGTTCACCTGTATTTTTTAAAGTTATTACTTCTTGTCAGGATATCGACAATGTATGGCCATCATCGTTCTGAAAGCTACTGAATGACCACAGTAATTTCTTTCTCACCATTCAAAGTCACTCCCAGAATAGCTGAAGGATTTATGGTTATCTCTCCTGTCACTCACCCACCTTGTTATGTTCAGTTACGTAATTTGTATTAAAAATTCCATCATTGTAAATATTGCGAAAATTATTTTTAGTTTTGAGTCCCGGCTCAATTGTCAACAGTAACCTATCGTCAATACGGCTGTATGATTTTTGTCTTGCAACAGAAGACATACGCAGAATCTGTGTAACAATAACACCAATAAATAGTATAAAACCTTAAATCTAGACGTTTTGAAACATTGGAAAAGTGCGTTTTCCTGTTTAAGTGCGTTTTATCTGAAAATACTGGCGGAAAAATAGCAGCTGTGTAATCGTGACGGATGACCACCAAAATCTACTCCAGTGGCACCTCAAAATGTATCTTGTTTCATGACCCTGATTTCCTTCCTCCTTCATGAGCACTCCAAATGATTCTCCGTTTCATAATTTCTCATTGTGATAGACCAGTCCTCCATCACAACCTTTCTGAAGTGGCTCAAACTTAGATAGCGCCGATTTCATGCCAGACCAGACGATCAGCAGTCCCAACAAACAAAAAACTTGTAATAATAAGGAAACAAAAATTAGCACTTCTTGCAAGCAAATTTACAAATTGCCGCATGGTGTCCCACACCCACCCAATACGATTTGTACTTCAGCCTTAGTATTTAACTACAGAAGGAGATGTTTGAAGATCATCACTTGTGAGACTTCCGGGATTCGTAAAACGTTGAATTGATAATCATGTTTAACTGGACTGTGATGCTCAGAAAGGTAGATAAATGAAAGTACAGTTGTAATCAGATAACGTATATTCGTAAACTGATTTCATACTGAAACAGGGACACACTCTTATACTGCTAGACAAAAGAAACTGTAACACTACAAAGAAAACTTCATGGGAAATGAGACTGATGTTACAAATTACTAAGAGTTAACGTAAGTAAACGATTAAAGTTTCAAACCAATACGACCTAGTAACTTCCTACATTTTCTAGAACTAGCACGAATTGAAATAAGAACTTCATACGACAAGAAAACAATTCTTTGATGTGTTTGATGTCTTCCCAGAATATTTCTTGCCAAAACCACATAGACCAAACCCCAATTCAATGATACTGTCACGTCGTGACGACAAGAAAGCCCAAATTCTGACTCAGGGTCGTCAGTTAATTACAACACATAGAGCTGATAGCACGTTCATCACCGACAGTGCGGTTCATGTGGAAGAGAACTGAACTCCTGGACGGTGTGTGCTGCTATTTGTATAAATATCAAATATTTCAGAATATGCAAACATTAAAAACACAATAAATATCGAGAAACTTCCGGAAATGATAATCATTATACAACGAGTAGTTGTTGGTTGTTGGATCCGAACTGACGAACTTCAGCACGCAGCTAGAGACGTTAATTGCTACGCCGCATTACATGCAGCAAAGTTTGCGGCAATATGTACTGCTGATGTAGGCTCACACCAGGTTTCGACTAATCATATCCCATCGGCAATATGAGAGATAATGAGCAGATCAGAGAAGCAGAAGATAAGTAAATGCTGGCCATTATACAGTGTTCCAGATCTACGGAATCAGCACTTTCCCTCGGAAACAGTACGCTCGATCATTCTCGCGTAAAATACGTTACACGCAAACCTTTACTGGCGAACTGACTGCTGAAACCAACTACTACTAATTTACTGGAAACTGGCGAAAGCGAAGTGAACTTAGTTTCAAATGGGAATATAATACGAAATTAGTATTTTTGAATGGACCTCGCTAAACACATTTGTCGTCCAAACCGTTTTTAGAATGTTGTCCCAATTCGATTATGTCATCAAAAAACAACATGAGGCTCACGAGATCGGCAACGCTTAAATAGCCAGAGATGTAATAGATGCGCCTAAAAAAACATTTTAATATTGTAGGGAGGCGAAAAGTTTTTCTTCATATTCGACTTTTAAGTTTTTTTTTTTTTGCTTCTTTAACAGTATCAAAATTCATGATGTTTCATTAGAAAATTATTTTCTTGTTTAGAACTTATTAACGAAACAACATACTTATTTGCTATGAGTGGATGTCCAAAACGATTTCCACCTTGTACGCACAGTTGGCCTCCATGCTTCTACATCTTTGATACCTCAAAATATCTCTAAAATTGACCCCGACCTTCAGTTTCCAGAATTAAAGCTGTAGTAAAACTTTTTACAATTCATGGTAGGGATGGTACAGCAACCAGTTATGTAAGATGGAGAAACAGACAGTCTTGCAGGGCTGTAATTATTTTTTATTTACCAGTGATCCGTTTCGCCTGATTCAGGCATCTTCACATTGGCTGATGCTAGATTGTGTTAGGCACAGGGGATATCAAGGGTACCGAGCATACATTTGCTGGGATGTTCTGTATCGTCGCCATCGTATGTGCCTAACACCATCTAATAACAGCCATTGTGAAGATGCCTGAATCAGGCGAAACGCGTCAGTGGTAAATAAATAGTAATTTCAACCCTGCAGCCAAGATTGTTTGTTTCTTCATTAGAGCTGTAGACATATAATGACTTTGATGTCTTAACCATTCCCTCCTCCCTCCTACCCCCCACCCCCACGCCTCCCAATTTAAGTGACGATCATGGAGGCCAAGTTCCACCTTTTCATATATCCCAGTCCATCGACCGAGAAAAGTTTAATTTTATGTACTCGTGCTCACCATCTTCCTCGAGCCTTGTCGTTATGGCGACTTGTAGCAGTTCTGTATCTTGCAGAAATTAGGAGTATCGGTCACCATTTCAATTAAACTGGAAGGGTAAGAAATTATTGCAGAGAAAGATATTGTTAAGCACTTCCAAGAAAATCAAAATTTCTGTCCTCGCTTAAGCGTTCCTCGGCTATTTAGCGACAGGAAGAATTTCTGATTAGTTCATCTGACCAGGACAACATACCAAAAAACTTTACACAAAATAAAATGTTCCACTACAAACGCTATATTCAGCGATTCTAATTTAATTCTATATTCCCATTTGAGAATGTTGACATAGTGTCCTCCAGTTTTCCGTAAACTGCCTGAAATTTAGTATTCACCATTCAGTTGCCCTTCAGAAGTTGGACTGAAAGGCCCTTTTTTTCTGCAAAACGTAGGACGAACCGTTTGCGAGAGAGAAAGGTTCGTAGGTCCGGTCAGCCTCTATAGTAGTGAGCTATATTGCTAGAAAGAAGCGCTAGAAGTTTGTTGATGAAATATTTTCGTTCCTTTATTCATAACTGCTGTACCTCCTGCTCACATTGTACATAGAAAGGGAGGGAGAACTAGCTGACAGCACCAAATTACTACCCTTCAGCATAACTTACTTCATATATAAAAACAAATTTTTGAAATTAAGTGTTTTAAAATGGTTAGATTTCAATATAGCAAAAAATTATAAATATTGATGAAACTGATGATGAAGTGTTTGGCGACGCCGTCGGTTGCGTTGCGATGTGGATGATAATGTTGTTGCTGGCGACTTGGTGATGTATCTTTCAATGCTTGCTGGGAAGGATGGCAAGAGAGGATGGAGAGTGGTAGTAGTAGGCTTGGAATATGAGAATTGTTGGTGGGGCAGGATAACGCAGTCTTCATCTGTGAAGGGAGGAAGGGGGGGGGGACAATGAGGACTGGGTTTAAGCGTAGAAGTCGGCACTCAATTCTGGTTGAAGAGGAGGAAGTCAGTTAGTTGCTTTTGGAGAGTATACGGAATGTTTGGATATTTAGGGAAGGGTTTGTTGCTGTAGGCGCGTCAGCGAGCCACGTTTAGTAAGGATTTAGAAAATTATGGGAGTATAGGATTTTCATCAATATTCGAAGCATTTGAGCAAAACGGGGAATGCTGTTGTCAGGGGAACAATTGAGATGGAATGAGACGTGGGTTCATATCATTAAAGAGTTATCTGATTTAAAGGAGGAGGGTGGGGGTCGTAAACTATACGGCTGAAGTGTTGGAGAAAATTGTGTAACATTGGGGTCTAAAGCATCCCTGAGATCGCAATAACTATTGCGAGTAGAAATAATATTTGGCAATTACGATCACTCGAAAATAATCCATGACGTCTCGTGGCACCACATGCGCCTTCTTATCAAAATTATCGGGGCTATGAACACATTTTAAAGCATTCTGTAGTGCGTGAAACATAACATTGCGGATACAGTATTTGTATTAGTCTGATAATGCATCCTGTCATACACTGAAGTGACAAAAGTCAAGGAAGAGCGATATGCACATATACAGATGGTGGTGGTATCGCGTACACAAGGTATAAAAGGGTAGTGCATTGGCGGAGCTGTCATTTGCCTTCAGGTGATTCATGTGAAAAGGTTTCCGACGTGATTATGGTCGCACGACGGGAAGTAACAGACTTTGAATGCGGATTGGTAGTTGGAACTAGACACGTGGGACAATCTGTTCCGGAAATAATTTGAGAATTCAATGTTCCGGGATCCACAGTGTCAAGAGTGCGCCAAGAACGCCAAATTTCAGGCATTGCTTCTCACCACGGACAAGGAGTGGCCGACGGCCTTCACTTAACGACCGAGCGCAGCGACGTTTGCGTAGAGTTGTCAGTGTTAACAGACAAACAACACTGCGTAAAGTAACCACACAAATCAATGAGGGATGTACAATGAACGTATCCGTTAGGACAACGCGACTAAATTTGGCGTTAATGGGCTATGGCAGCGGAAAATCGACGCGAGTGCCTTTGCTAACAGCACGACATCGCCTGCAGCGCCTCTCTTGTGTTTGTGACCATATTGGTTGGACACTAGACGACTGGAAAACCCTGGTCTGGAAAAATGAGTCCCAATTTCAGTTGGTAAGAGCTGATGGTAGGTTTCGAGTGTGTCGCAGACGCCAGGAACCCATGGACCCAAGTTGTCGACAAGACACTGTGCAAGCTGGTGGTGCCGAAAATCCTGCACCGGTAACACTTTCGCAATTATTGACAGCTGTAGCAGCAGCATGGCTCAGTATTTCTGTAGAGGACTTCCGACTTGTTGAGTCCATGTTACGTCGAGCTGCCACACTACAACGGCAAAAGGAGGTCTGACATGATATCAGGAGGTATCCCATGACTTTCGTTACCGCAGTGTAAAGCAGTATCTATATGGCAATGGTTTGTGTACGATAACATTACTGAAATGGGCTGGTCTGCCAAAAGTTCCGACCTGAACCCAACGAAGCACCTTTGGGATGAGTTAGAACGTCATCTTCACCCAAGACCCCAACGTCCAACGTCACTATCTTCTTTGGTTTCGGCTCTTGAGGAACAGTTGTTTGCCATTTCTCATTTTACATGTTTTGAAGCCGTCATAAAGGCGAAGGGTGGAATTATTCCATATTAATGTCTATTAATATAGTGTCCTGATACTTTTGATCAGATAGTGTACATTTTTTACACAGTACTCTAGAATGCGACACTGAACTGTCACGGAGCGAAACTTCTGTCTCATGACCGAGAGAGCCACGCCGGTTAATGTTCCCCAGATTGCAAGAATACATGAACATTATTTACACTCGTAAGCTGAATACAACACCGTTGCTCGGACATGAACTCGAACTTGGTTCCAACCTACCGACTGACAACAACTGGATGATCTTATGTTACTGTCGTCCTGTTTTCCAGCCTCCTTCCACAGTGGGGTCGCCAGCGGCCGGAGAAGCCGCAGCCCGCAGTACGCGCCTGTGTGTGCAGTAGTTGGATCCCAAGCTGGTACGACATTAAATGGCTGCATCAATATGATCAGTAGCACGTGGTTATGAAATAGGTTACATTTTCCCCCAAGTCCCATTTTTCTGTCATTAGAATGACACATATGTATTAGGCGAGTACTACGTTTTTAGTATACTGCGCAGTTTCATACCAAGTTAATGGTGTTGCTGTGAATAACACTAGCAACCTCAACTACTACAAATTTCGTTTATTGCCAACAGCAGTTGCAACGCATCGAGAGCTTAAGAGTGTTCATGTGCTCATCCATATGTCTCCTTTTTCATGTAACATCCTTTCCGACAATTTCTGAATCCAAATTCTTTGCCGCACAATTATCCGCAGCCTCCAATGACACTATATTCATTGCTGTGCGGAAAACACACACAATCAACATCACGTTAGGCATTTCGTCACTATTTCATTTACATACAATATATATTTTTTATTCCTTTCAATTGTAAACCAAAGAGTAAACATAAATGCTTTAACCACAGCCATCCCGTGCCCGAAAGGAGGAATATAAGTAACAAAAAGCAAATATCACTTCGTTCAGCACTCTTCTAAGTCTATATTCCAGCACATCAATGCCCAGTCATATCTTCCATGGAGCGCCGAAGCCTTTTTCGTTGCACAGTAAATACAACCTCTCTGTTGTCTTAATTTGTATACTAGTATATTGCCGACTGAAAACATGTGAGAACAGATAATCTGCCACCATTTGGAAAATTGTGTTGAATAAATCAGTATGCATAAAAGATTGTTACTGGCAATACCTCAGAAGCACATGAAAGACTCCTCTGATCTGGAACATGAAAATAAAGTTTTTTCTTGTTGTAGCTCAGACTGCCGTCATAAGGCACCTCCTTTTCGAGAGCTATCTTGGTATGAAACTTTAATCGTTCATTTGTCTCACCATCAGAAACATTTTTTCTCACTATGTCTTCATGGTGCTGCAGTTTTTTGTATAGTAACGTAATTCGGAAAAGAAGAACATTCGAAATACTGTGATGATGCAGTGTTGAACGCAAAGAAGATATGGAAGTGCAATGCACTCAGTTTTTTATGAAGTGCCCTTTAACATAGTCGTTACACTAGTTCAACGGCATTCTGCACCTGTACGAGGAAAGGAAGCAAAGGAGACCATGATAAAAGGAAAGTAGATGACTTGTACAAGTAGTGGATGAAAATACGGAAACATAAAAAAAAAGACACATTACTTTGCCCAGTACGTAGTACAAAAACCGTTAGCATTTAAATCAGCTTCCAGTCGTCTCAGAATTGATAAATAGACGTCCTGTGTCTTTTTCAAGGGAATCGTATACCATTCTTCCTGCAAAATAGTGGCAAGTTCAGGTAATGATGATGGACAGTGATCACCCACCCTTCTCTCCAAAGTAAACCACAAAGGCTCAATAGTATTGAGATCTGGTGACTGTGGTGCCCAGGGAAGATGCGACAATACATCCACGAGATCGTGAAACCAGTCCTGGACCATAATATCGGGGTTAACAGGTGCCCTGTCATCTTAGAACACAGCATCATTGTACCATGGGCTGGGCCTGATTAGCCAAATAGTCACGTAATCCTTGATAGTAATGTGACGTCTCAGAGTATCCATGGGGCCTATGGGATACCACGATATCACCGAACCCGCGCCGTGTTTCACTCGTGGTATGTAAATTCGGACAGAAGTAGGAAACAGTATGAAACAAAACGCGCCCGACTAAATTACTTACTCTTATCACTCCATAGTCCAGGTTTTATGGCTTCTTCGCCACGTTTTCCTGTTACGTGCATCTCCGTCACTGACGAGTGATTTTGTAATTCCAGCCTGCCCTGCAATTCCTAGCTTATGGAGCTACCTTCGTACCGTTTTTGTGTTGACAAAGTTCGCGATTGCGACATTCAGTTCTGCAGTGACTTTTTCAGCTGTCGTCTTATTTTTCGTCACGGTTACGTTCCGTGACCTTCCGTCACGATCCCTCAACACACATTTTCGTCCGCGTTGGAACGTAGCTGATAATGTTTTTGTTCTTTCCCTGTATGCGGTATAAATCTTCGATAGAACGTCTCACCTACGTTACTTACGCAAGCATCCACCATATGACAACCGAAAAATTCCCCACTTTCGAATTCACTTAGCTCCGGCATAATGCATTCACATCTACAAAGAACACTGTTCTGGCCACGACTGACACTTGCAACGTATTGAGGACAGTGCATAGGTGCCTTTTGTGGACAAATACAACAACACAAGCTGCAGGTTTGGCTAGCACCTGCTTTTATGTTCAAACATGCATTTCTCGTGGATTTTCCATGTTTTTCTCCAGCCCTGTACATCGACAATCTGCGTCATTTGCAATTGCGATTTCGCGACGTTGAAACCTTTTTTAAAGAGTTATTACGAACTGAGTGACAGCAAATATGTCTTTATTTTGTAAGGAACATGAAAACAACGGAGGTTTATGAAGGAAAAGGACAAGGACTAGCAGTACACTATGAGAGGTTCAGTCTGTTTACGTCTGACTAATCTACGATTCTAGCGATCAGTTCGCCCTCTTTCGAAGAATGAACTTATTATTCGTGACAGACTAAATGTTATAAGGGATGCAATGTAGCAAGTCACGACCGTAAAGCCCTCTTCGCCCAACAGACTACGTCGAGTTATAGCTGTTCACGAGCTGTGCAGCACACAACGGGCATATTCTGTACTCCCAGGTTTCTGAAACGCGTGCCATACTGTCGACTAGTGACAAAGATAAGGAGTATCTTCACAAGTATTAGCCATAAAGTGTCAATTATCACCGCGAAAAAATAAAGCTGCGGCCATGATACTTCGTGTCAGCCATTCCCTATGTATTCAGCCTTCAATGTGACACACTTTTTCCAACGGTGAATCATTTGGCAGAGATCTTGGATGTAGAATTCTGCTTCAGTGGGTATTCCAAATCCATCAATTGGATGTGCCGTTTTGTTTTGTTCCCTGTACCGGCATGCTACGGTACTGTAGTCCTGGAATTTTAATGTGTACAGGACTGCAGACATGTGCCTGCTAAAAGACAAAACATTATGTAACTTTTTTTCTAGATGTTAATAAAAACTTCATTATTACACCTCGTATGAGGTTGGCTGTGAGAAGTTTTTACTCCTAGGACCCAGTACGTCATTTTGAAAGCCTTATGCTCATGGGAAGGAAAGGTAAGATAAGAGAGTGACCGTAGAAAAAAATAGTGGTGCTCCTATTCTACACTGCCTACCAAAAGAAGAGAAGCACCCAAAAGAAATGGTCGGATGCCAGTGTAACTTACTGCGTGTGTACGTCATCGGCGGGTCTGTGAATTATTGTGTTGTTGTTGTTGTGGTCCTCAGTCCAGAGATAGGCTTGATGCAGCTCTCCATGCTACTCTATCCTGTGCAAGCCTCTCCATCTCCAAATTACTACTGCAACCTTCATCCTTAGGAATCAGCTTAGTGTATTCATCTCTTGGTCTCCCTCTACGATTTTTACCCTCCACGTTGCCCTCCAATACTAAATTGATGATCCCATGATGCCTCAGAACATGTCCTACCAACCGATCCCTTCTTATAGTCAAGTTGTGCCACAATTTCCTCTTCTCCCCACTTCTGTTCAGTACCTCCTCATTAGTCACGTGATCTACCCAACTAATCTTCAACATTCTTCTGTAGCACCACATTTAGAAAAGTTTTTGTTCTCTTCTTGTCTAAACTAGCGATCGTCCATGTTTCACTTCCATACATGACTACACTCCATACAAACACTTTAAGAAAAGACTTCCTGACGTTTAAATCTATGCTCGATGTTAACAAATTTCTCTTCTTCAGAAACGCTTTCCTTGCCATTGCCAGTCTATATTTTATATCCTCTCTACTTCGACCATCATCAGTTATTTTGCTCCCCAGATAGCAAAACTCATTTACTACTTCAAGTGTCTCATTTCCTAATCTTATTCCCTCAGCATCACCTGAATTAATTCGACTACGTTCCATTATCCTCGTTTTGTTTTTGTTGATGTTCATCTTATATCCTCCTTTCAAGACTCTGCCCATTCCGTTCAACTGCTCTTCCATGTCCTTCGCTGTCTCTGACAGAATTACAATGTCATCGGCGAACCTCAAAGTTTTTATTCTTCTCCATGGATTTTAATTCCTACTCCGGATTTTTCTTTTGTTTCAATACTGCTTGCTCAATATACAGATTGAATAACATCGGGGATAGTCTACAACCCTGCCTCAGCCCCTTCCCAGTCACTGCTTCCCTTTCATACCCCTCGACTCTTACAACTGCCATCTGGTTTCTGTACAAATTGAAGATAACCTTTCGCTCCCTGTATTTGACCTCTGCCACCTTCAGAATTTGAAAGAGGGTATTCCAATCAATATTTCCAAAAGCTTCTCTAAGTCTACAAATGCTTGTAACGTAGGTCTGTCTTTCCTTAATCTATCTTCTTAAGTCGTAGGGTCAGTGTTGCCTCATGTGTCCCCACATTAATACGGAATCCAAACTGATCTTCCCCTAGGCCTGCTTCTACCAGTTTTTCCATTCGTCTGTAAAGAATTCGTGTTAGTATTTTGCAGCCGTGACTTAATAAACTGATAGTTCGGTAATTTTCACACCTGTCAATACCTTCTTTCTTTTGGATTGGAATTATCTTCTTGAAGTCTAAGGGTATTTCGCCTGTCTCATACATCTTGCTAACCAGATGGTAGAGTTTTGTCAGGGCTGGCTCTCCCAAGCCTATCGGTAGTTCTAATGGAATATTGTCTACTCCCGGGGCCTTGTTTCCACTTACGTCTTTCAGTGCTCCGTCAACCTCTTCACGCAGTATCCTATCTCCCATTTCATCTTCATCTACGTCCTCTTCCATTTCCATAATATTGCCCTCAAGTAAATCACCCTTGTATAGACCCTCTATATACTCCTTCCACATTTCTGCTTTCCCTTTTTTGCTTAGAACCGGTTTTCCATTTCAGCTCTTGATATTCATACAAGTGGTTCTCTTTTCTCCAAAGGTCTCTTTAATTTTCCTGTAGGCAGTATCTATCTTACCCCTAGTGAGATAAGCCTCTACATCCTTACATTTGTCCTCTAGCCATTCTTGTTTAGCCATTTTGCACTTCCTGTCGATCTCATTTTTGAGACGTTTGTATTCCTTTTTGGCTGCTTCATTTACTGCATTTTGATATTTTCTCCTTTCATCGATTAAATTCAATATTTCTTCTGTTACCCAAGGATTTCTACTAGCCCTCGTCTTTTTACCTACTTGATCCTCTGCTGCCTTCACTGTCTCATCTCTCAGAGCTACCCATTCTTATTCTACTGTATTTCTTTCCCCCGTTCTTGTCAATCGTTGCCCAATGCTCACTCTGAAACTCTCTACGACCTCTGGTTCTTTCAGTTTATCCAGGTCCCATCTCCTTAAATTCCCACCTTTTTTGTATTTTCTTCAGTTTCAATCTACAGTTCATAATAGATTGTGGTCAGAGTCCGCATCTGCCCCTGGAAATGTCTTACAATTTAAAACCTGGTTCCTACATCTCTGCCTTACCATTATGTAATCTATCTGAAACCTTCCAGTTTCTCCAGGCCTCTTCCACGTATACAACCTTCTTTCATGATTCTTGAACCAAGTGTTAGCTATGATTAAGTTATGCTCTACCAGGTGGCTTCCTCCTTCATTCCTTAGCCCCATTCCATATTCAGCTAATACTTTTCCTTCTCTTGCTTTTCATACTATAGAATTCCAGTCTCCCATGCCTATTAAATTTTCGTTTCCTTTCACTATCTGAATGATTGATCCAGATCTGTGGGGCTTTGAGGTGTGGCAGGGGCCCGATGTTGGACTGCATGGGGATTTCTCAATATATTCCAGACATTGTAAGTAGAGCATTCAGATTTTTTGCTGCTGTACGTATACGGCAACAATAGGAAATTCAGAACGACTCAGACAAAATATCGTCTAGGTGTAGCGGCTGGCAACTTTGTTAAAAATTGATAAAAGGCAGATAAAAGCATGAGTGGGAGAAGAAATAAAGCAACATTTGATTAGTCCTACTGGTAAGCCGCTGAACTCTGCCACCTAGATTGAATATCTTGGTGTTAAGTTAAAAAGTAGTATCTTTCAAGAAAAAATTTTAGGTAATTGGTTGCCCAGTTAAGGCAGTTGTAGAGAGAGAAAGTGGAGCGCTTTTACTTATTAAGGAAGATTGAGTAATTAACAGCGCTACATTAAAGGAGGTCACACGTAAGACTCTTATGTGTCATATTCCTGAGTAGATGTTCTCCACAGGTATAATACATTTGAAGAACGCAATTTTTAAGCCACCAAAGCGGTTGCACTGACGATCTTTTCTTATACAGAGTGTAACAAAAGATACAAATTAAATGGGATTTTGGGAGCATCTTGAGAAGCAAATTGAGAACGGGAAACGATGTCTGAAACGTCATCGAACGGCGCTTCAAAGCGTCGAAATTATAAACGCGTGTGCCCACTAACGAGTAAACTTCCGCGAGTCGCTTGCAGAAACTAATTCTGAAAGTTCGTTCACGTGGAAACACCGCCAGCAAGTCGACTTCCCAAGTTATGTCAACTTGCAGGAGTAGCTTTCGCAAGTTAGTGGAGACAGTTTCTTGCATTTTGCTACAAGTGCTTGCTGAACTTGCCAGTTGTCAGTGTCGAAAAGGAGAATAGCGCAAAGACAGGAGGACCAAACCAAATGTACCATTAGAACTCCTAAACATATACTCGTATAACTGCCACCGCGGCCAAGGCAGTGCGCAATGAATCTACCGATTACTTTGTTTCACCAGAAGGAAAAGTAGAATTGCAATACAAACCACTGTAAACTTCAGATGATTTTTTAATATTAGCGTAAACATAAACCCATTACATTTGTAATAAAAGTGCAAATATTGTATGCGAAAATCGAAGAGTAATTAATAGGCCATCCTTTCGTGACATAGCTTGCCGCATTTTTGTATCCCGTTTTCGAATATTTGTTTGTACAACAGAATAGAGGTATTCGAAATCAGCATACGATACTCGCAGAAAATTTTTAATCTGAGCGAAGTCTTATGATTTTATTTCATTCAATAGCGTTTGTTAATAACTTTAATATATACGCCTCTGTACTGATTTCTTCATCCAAATATTACTTTTTTCCTTAACTTTGTTTGTCGTGACGATTTTCCACAACAACAGTAATGCAATAACGGTGGCGACTGCTCTGGTTTTTATGCACGACGCTGTAAATTTCCACTTGCCTATCTTACGACGCAAATTTAGTGGAAACACTTCTGCAAGTAATTACAGCAAATACCAGATACGAATTCACCACAGCGATTTGCAGAAGTAACTTGCACAAGTTTTCGTTCTGAAGAAAACACCTCAGCAAGTGCTTGCAGAAGTTACTTGCGAAAATTTCTTGCTAGTTTACGCTCACGTTAAGGGTGACCTCTTCGGCACCTAACGTGAGTCTATACATGGATGACATCATAGTTGTGATGCCGGCAGTATTCTTGACGTCAATTGGCGTCGAACGCGTGCATGGCTTCGTCGATAACACTTTAGAGCATAGAAACTAGCGGCATGAGTTGGTTTCTGTAACTGTGACACCCTGTAAAGTGGTTGATTGACTTTCTCAGACATTGTTTCTTTATCTCAATTTGTTCCTCAAGACACCCTCTGCAGCGTCTCCAAGTATGTCAGTATCGTTTTGCTACAACACATATGTTCGTGAATGTAAGGAACCCTTACAGTACAGATTACAGGAGTAACAAGAATTCTGAGACATACTACTAGATTTTCACTGAAACAGTTCGAACAGTACGAATATATCACAGATATATCCAGGTATCTAGCGTGGAACATACGTTCCTTTTGCGAAGAAATACCGTCGAGCACGTTTATGGAACCATTACTCGAGGCACAGGACGTAAAAATATTCAACAGATCCCATTCTATATCTCACATAAATGCTATAACAACAAGGTAAAAGAGCTGAGGTTGGGTACTGAGGCATAAAAATGCTCCATTGGAGAGTGGAATTGGAAAGAGGGGGACAAATTGTGACTGTTATACTGAGATAGTGGTACTAGTGACGTCACAAGTGAAACTTGATCACCCCCCACCTCTCCTGACTCTCTTCGTTGCAATTTCTAATTTTGGCAGGGGAAAGTTGTTTTTTTTACATAACACAAATGCCTTAGTCAAACTTCCTTCCTTCACCACAGCTTCAATTTCCTACGAAGTACGTGGGGTCACCTACATTTACTTGTGATGTCACTAGTACTATTAGTTCATTTGCATAGGCATAACTGGCGTTCAACAACCACCTTTGTCATGCACGCTTCTGGAGAATTTATGCAGATTCAAATGAGGGAGTCTGACCATTTCATCCCACATCCGTGACCTGCCCCTCGCAATTTCCATCTGTCTGTGGAACTGGGCAAAAATGTTTGAAGGAATGGGCATAGAAGTGCTAGTAAGGGTGTAACATTAATTATATTCAGTCACTACAAATGCTCAACGGACTAGTTGTTGCAGTTGGAGATGTAGTTTCCACCGGTTGAGATTAATGTCGTGCCAGGTATATTTGTTTATACTTGTTCATTCCGGCTTTCAGCTGCTTTTCGTGTAACCAGTCCTTGCATTCGTTGTTTCTGACAACGGTGGATAGCGGCTCTGTCTTTCGGCACAATCTAGATTCTGAGTTTCGCTCATACAAGGACGCTCAGTTGGAAGATGAGCCAGTGTTGCCGAATCCGGCCCCAGTAGTCCTGCAACGGGTCCCATCCTCACTAAACTCGTGTGTCACCTGATTTTCTCTATTGTAGAAATTCGTCAAGAGCTCAGCCTGTTTAGAATATTGAGCCTCTGGACCCGAGATATTTTGCACTCATCAATATTTGCGCGATTTTTCTAATTTTTTAACGACAAGTATAGTCTGAAAACACATGCTATGACATAAAAAGTGTCGCTCGTTTCTTATTGTGTGACACGAAGAAAAAAGATCAGAACCTACACCACATATTTCATACTCACTCACTCGTAGTCTGTTCCCAATCACTAATAATAAATTATTTGCATGTTTTCTTCAAATAAGAGCTGCACTGTCTACTGGTACTGTCTCGTTACTCGAATCATCGCATTTAGAAATAAGTACGAATTTCATAAATTCAGAGTTACAGAAGGGACAATATTTACAATAGCTGACCGTAACAAAAACGTCGCAAGTTTCAGTAACGCATCATTTTAATTTCTCCTGTTTTAAGCCCAAATTTACTGTAACTCGCAACGCTCAAAAGCTGACAGTCACACACTCCAAGATTATTTACACGGAAAAAGCATACAAACTTGGATAAATCTGTCAAGATAGATAGCGGACCAAAGGTGTAAGCTACTGGATACTCAGTATCACCTCTTGAACGTGTCTGTCGTTCAGACAGCGTGTTGTAAGTCAAATCTCGCGCCTCGAAACAGCTCCCGCGTGGCATAGAAGCATATCGGATCATCCTTTAGACTAGTTTCTGTAGCTTCAAATAAAAACAGGCCATTCAAACTGCGGAGTAACAGACATACTCTGTCAGGCATCGGACCTCGGGAGATTCGTTTCTTTGTCCAGTTGAGCAAACAATTGCAGTAATTTTCACTACCGTTAAGCTTGAATTGCATCTCGACAGATCACGTGCCATTTTTTACGAACTCCTGACGCTCGCTAACTATGCCTTCAAATCAGTCATAATACTGAAGTCTTCAATACGTGTCATCCTCACTCATAGTGAGCAGTAATCTCAGAATACCTACTTTCCCTTTGCAGCATTTATATTTCGACCTGCACCCTGTCATTTCACCCCCTTTTGCCAGTACACTAGTTTTTGCTGTGTTCGACAAATTGTTACATCGCAGGAGTTGAACTCGTTACAGTTCTCGATTGCCCACATCTTTCCTTGCGTATAACATCAACAATACCGTCTGCACACAATTCTTTCTGAATATGGACAATGTTCCGATGGTGGTGGTAGCTGAATTCCAACTCATTCCACCATCGTTACTACACCTCTTTAAAGTCCACACACTTTATAATATTACTTCCATATGAGCTTGTGTTGCTCAAAATAAAATCTTTAATTTTAGCCAGCTTTACCGTCCTGTCTTCTCCTCGTTACATGCACGTAACTAACATGGCCTTTGTCATCATTTAAGAAAACTTTATACTTCGCTATTGCGTAAGAATCTTAACTAAATTTCATTTCTTGTTTTTGAAAAAACAGTTAATTTTCAAGGAATGAGTACATTTTTCCAACTCCATGTAACGTATCAGTGATTACGCCGAAGCCTCATCACAAAAGCTGTGATCCTGCGGCCTTCCATAAACTGCAGCAACGCCGAGTGAATGAAGATGAAGGGTAGTAGGAAGCTTGAGAATGGAGACTAAAACTGGCAACAACGCTGCTAATCGCTACAACGGCACACAAAAAAAAAAAAAAAAAAAAAAAAAAAAAACTGTTTTAACAATGACGAAACGTGATACGTATCACCAAACAGGACCGTTTAGTCACAACTAGGCTGTTTCACATCGGATCTAAGATCAGTATTGACATCACATCGTGCAGTACTAGCAAGAGACACGCCTCTGGGACCTATGAAGCTGGCCTGAACTGGGGAAATTTTCTTCACGAGCGTTTGTTTGGCAAGCGGATGGGATTTGATGCGGCACAATTTCTCATCTCAAGACTGAGAGTCAGTATCCACGGTTAAACTTTTAATCTCTCTGTAATTTACTGTGCAGTGAGGACACGTGACAGTAGTGATCCTTCAGTCGGATGTAGATATTAACCGCAGTGACCAGTCAGTGGTGTTCGAACGGAGAAAGATGTTAGCTGGGACCAGCCTCCATCCGCTCCCTTCTCTATAATTAACACAGCCACTACACTACACACAGTTGCTTATACTAAAATAATTACACTTAGGACACCTTACAAGAAAGCTACAGTAGCGCTACCAATGAACATGGCTTGCAACATACGGAACAATAACAACAATAATGCCTTGTTTTATTTGAAAATCTCCCATTTAAGCGTCTGACCTGCCACTGAGGAGCGGAATAGACCGTTATTGGCAAATACGCCGAGTTACGACGCAGTGCAATGGACAAGTCTAGTACATCCGAGTCCATTGTAAGTGAGGAAACACGCAACGAAACTGGCGTGCCAAGTTATCACTTTGAGGAAAGAAACACTCGAGTGTAACAATCTACGGAATGTCCAAACACACCTCATATCCGTTAGTGAGCACAGTTCGTTGTAGGCGCATACCAAAAGCTTCATTATCTACAAGAAACTGACCTACGGTTTAGCCCACGGTATCCTTTGCGAGGCGTCACGGTAGCAGCGTCTATATCGTTCTGGGCGCAGACAATTCAGTTCTTGCGAATTTGCTGTCCTGGCTAAAGGCTAAAGCACTCCGTTGTTTCTCTACCGTATTTATACCTATGTAAAGAAATACAGCATGTATTTATTGCATTCGCAGTTGAAGCCACCACGTGCAACTACAGCTATAAAGTTTTTGCAACAGAATCTGCAGTTTCAATGAAGCACTAAATAAACACAATGCGTATTGGTTTCTTCTTCTTCTTATATAACCAATAAGATTTCCTTTAACTCATGAAACAGGAACAGTGAGTAGCCGAAACGCAAATGTATGGCTTCCCAAGACTTCTTTGTTAAAACGGTCTCCTTATTTATTCCAAAGATACTACCGGATGTCTGGCCCAATTAGACAATAGAAATATTTATACAGGATGCCCCAAACCTTTGGGACTAAAATCATACAGACGATAGAAATTCCTAAACTGACGAATGAATAATTGGTTTTTTACTGACATATACAACTTATACCATCAAAATAAGTTAATATTGTCGGAGAAGAATCTGAGTAGCACCGTGGTGTAGTGGTTATGAAACTAAACTGTTGCATGCAGGATCATGAGTTCAAAACTCACCTGGACTGTACAATTTTAATTTCTATATTCAGTTCGAGTACATTCTAAAAGTATCCACAAATGTCAAGATCATTGTACTGGAATGTTCTGTAGCGCTCCGTGCTCTTATGTGTGAAAGTGGTGAATAAAACTTCGTTAAATGAAATTAGTGTTCGTCATTCATCTAATTACACCTTCTTCTACGTGACATTATTAACTGTTCAAACTCAAGAATACCTGAGTCAGTGCACGCGCTGATAGATAATCCATTTACAGAACTGAAGTGTGACTTAAAAGTCATTTGGCTACATTGATTCCAAGTGTTGGTTATGCTCGGGGGCGAAACTGGTACTACACCAACTACTCTCTCCGGGAATAATTTTTTGTCGAGGACCTTATCCAGCTCTCTGGGCCTGGAGCAACCACCGTTTTCGCAAATTACTATCCATGGCGATAAATCTTTCCACTTTGGATGACGCCTACCTCAAAGTTATTCTCTTCATAGTCATTAAGGTTTCCGGATACTACATCCTACGCTATACGTTAAGCTCACTGTACAAAATATTATTCATCAGCCTTCAAACACCAAAAATGCCTCTGAGCACTATGGGACTTAACATCGGAGGTCATCAGTCCCCTAGAACAGTGAACTACTTAAACCTAACTAACCTAAGTACATCACACACATCCATGCCCGAGGCAGGATTCGAACCTGCGACCGTAGTAGTCGCGCGGTTCCAGCCTCAAACACCACACTATAGTCTGATTAAAATTACTTGATAGTTGACAGTTCTCGTGTTGTAGCTGGTTTCCTCCAATCAGAGCGCTCAACGTCACACCAGAATCGTTCTCCGTTGCCAAATTGCCATAACAATTAGTCAGTTCACTTCCAACTCCTTGTCTGGCTTTCTTTTTTGATGTGTTTGGATGTTGTACCCTGGATCTCGCCCTTTTATTCCGTATTTCACCACACATGACAACTACGACAACCACACACACACACACACACACACACACACACACACACACACACACACACAAAATGATGCCAACGAAATAGACACATTACATACACAGCACTAACCAAACACTACTGGATTCTTCTGCACAAGACGCGATTCAATGTCACATATACAGTTATTATAATCAGAGAGATCGCCTTACATTAGATAAGCTTCGCACGATATTGCATGAAGACGAATTTTTGAAGACTGTACTAATCGTTGCGATTAGGTCACTAGAGTCATATTACAATCAGTTTCCGCCGCATAATGGCGTAGCGCAGTGGTCAGCATTTAAACTTGACGTGTGGAAGGTCGTAAGTTCGAATCTCGAGAAATGCAGCGAGGTTCTTTATTTTTATAAATCTAATCAAAAGATTTTGATTATTACTTTTATTCAGTTAATCGGTTTACACGCATATCTTTTTAATTTTTAATGCTTTGCTGTGTCATTTCCATCATATTTACTTTTTTTTATTTGCTATTATTTTTCTTCCTATCATTTTTTTTAGCTCTGCCGCAGATGGATGTGGCAACACTGTAGTGGCAAGTTAACTATCAAGTAATTTTAATCGGACTGTAGCCTCCTTGGAGCGTTTTAGATAGTGTAGAACTGGTATCTGGCGGTCATTTGACTCTCCATTGCTGACGTAAGTCTTAGCAGTAAACTGGTGTGTATGTGCCATTCCGTTGTATGAAATCGGCGTAGTAAAATGGGCGACATGGAGACATGCATGGCAGAAGGGCAGAAAGGGGCCATTATGTTTGGACGTGCACATGACCACACTGTGAATGGAGTTGTCCGATTTCCGTATGTATCAAACCAGACTGTTCAATGTGTGTACAATTAATGGTGTACAACGTAACATGGTGTAAGAAAAGTGGTCGTAAAAGAGGCCTAACTGACAAAGTCCTGAAGACGACGCTTGTCAATAACAGCCAGTTTCAAACCGACAATAATTGGAATTGTTCCTGTCAGTGAATGCAAGTCCATCACCACCAGCTTCCAAACGAACATTGCGAAGGAAGCACTATGCAATGGACTTCTAGAGTCTGGAATGTAATTGCACGTTTTCAATGAGCCAAACAGCATAGAAACGGTACAGTACTTCAATGGAGGCGACTAATGTGCTTCTCTTTTCAAACGATGCCAAACGTTGAGTGCATCGACGGCCCAGTGACGCGTTTAACCCGCTGAGTGTGCTGGAGACGGTTCTTTGAAGTTTACGGCGGTATTGTTCGTTCTGGGTTCACTCTTTCTGGTTACCGTAAATATGAACCAAGGTGCTTATTTCAAGAGTCTTGGTGGACAGTTATTGCTCTTTCTTTTACACCTTCATGGTGAGTACACAGTGGACTCTGCGGTATTCAAGGATGACAGTAGCTGTGTTCACAGGGTTGCGTGTATACATTTCTGGTATGACAAAGAATTAGGCACTCTATCGTACCTCGTCCGGCCCGCTAAATCACCTGATCTAATCTCATAGAAAAAATCTGGGATTATATAGAACAACAGGTGAAAAGCAGCAGTCATAATCCCCGTACTATGGTAGCTCTTTCGGATATAATCAGTAATGAACGACTTCAGTTGGATATGGCGTGCCATTAGAAACTTGAGGCGAATTGCGGCTATTATCAAGCGTAAAGATAGTGATAGAAGGTATGAGCATAATGCCTGCTAGGGGTGACTTTTTGTACGGTGCGTTTACAAGTGCGAAATCCGTTAACGAGTACTGCTTGATTCTTGGACAAACAGTAATGAAATGTATATGTTGGTGAACTATTCCGTAGTCGCGTCACATACCACTGTGTACCGATTTTTAAGGTGTTACCGCCGACGTCTATGCAGCAGGCAAGTGTTTCTTACGGGCAATAAGTTGTTCACAAACGCACACATTGCTTCGTACTGGTTCAAATGGCTCTGAGCACTATGGGACTCAACTGCTGTGGTCATCAGTCCCCTAGAACTTAGAACTAGTTAAACCTACCTAACGTAAGGACATCACACACATCCATGCCCGAGGCAGGATTCGAACCGGCGACCGCAGCAGTCGCATGGTTCCGGACTGCGTGCCTAGAACCGCAAGACCACCGCGGCCGGCGCTTCGTACTGCCTGAAATATTCATTTGCTACCACTTGTACCTCATCTCAAAATATTTGATTTAGATCATATACAGCCTGCATATTTTACCGTAAATGTTTGGGGCATCTTGTACAGCTCACAAGACATGACATATCACCACACAATTAATCAAGTAAATTATTTCCTGTAGTATGTGGATCCCAGGACAGCGAGGAGACCGGTGTATCGTTAGAGGAGGCAAGGGCGATAACCATCCCTACCTCCCAGGCGTATCTTTCATAGCATTAACTCGACCAACGGCAATGGTGAATGCCGGTCGTGACGCGTGAGCGTCAGGCCCGGGTTGAGAGTGCCATTTCCATCCTTGGAGTCTAATTTACTGCTCTGAGTTTAACTTTACGGCTATTTCTATATTTATTACGCATTGGTTGTGAAACGGGATTACGGGCAACAACTGTCTCCTTGGACACAGTAAGTGCTTCGCTATCGACAACTCGAGCTTCGGACTCGAGCAATCGCGGAACGTTCTATTGAGACGGCGCTTCAAGAACCCTCTACAAAGCTTGCGTGTGTTTTGAATATTTGTTAGTTTGTCAGATTAGACTGCCAAAGGCTTCCTCATAGCTCTACCAACACAACACAGATTGTCAACAACAAATAGTTACAGAAATATGGATTATAAAGTGAAATATTGTGTGACAGCCCACTTAGGAAGACATCTGGACTGGCCTTTACTGCTTCCCAATGACTTTATACCTACCCCCTGTATTTGAAATTTCGTTCCTGCAATGCGTGGTATAAAAAAAGGAAAATACTGAATTTCACGTACCTCACTCGACGCTCAGTGTCAACGGTGAACGTTAGTTCGTTTCTCGTTCCAAATGAGATAGTATTTAAAATGAATTTTTATGTACTCATGGATTGGAAGGTCCCAGTTCAGTTCATCCCTATCCAATATGTGTATAAAGGTTGTCTCTTAAGTGCATCTGTTTAATGTAGCCAACTGTAATGGGAATTTAAGTTTATCCATATTTTAGAGCTGTGAAGGTAACTGTACTCAATAGTAAAACCGGCTTCAGTCACTTATTTTGTGTTTTATTAGATTACATGATGCACTTCAGACCCTGTGGGTCCATCATCAGGTTCAAATTGTCCAATAAATAATTTACATTTGCTCTTGAGTGAGGTAAAATACGTTTTCCCGTTATGATAGAGTTAGATGTAAGGTTTTGTATTTCGAGAATCAGTTACGGAAAATATATGGATAACACTGGAAAAATAATGACAAACTTACCGAACAAACAAGGAAGAACATTTTTAACCTTTTTTAAGATCATTCTGTCATCGCACGTCTTGTCACTCAAGGCGCACATTTGTTTACACATTTTAAAAATACTTAACGTGATATGATCCAAGATGAAGTTTGTAACGTAGTGTCGGAGATCTGAGTATTAAGAAGCTGGCATATGCAACGAGTAAATTTGAAACAAATCTTTAAAATTAGTAACATGACTATCGCTACCTAAATCTGTCTGTTCATTTAGCATAGGTTCAAGCTTTTTGATTTTATGGAGTTATACTTACAGCTATTCTAATAAATCGAGGTTCTTAATATTGCCTTCGTTTGTAGTACTACGAAACTGATTTAATCCTATTGATAATGTGTTTGGTTTCTAGCATATGCTGTGCAATAACTGAATTTTGAAAGTGGTTAGTCTAAAAGTATTTATATGTCCTTGAACCAGTTTTTGTTTTTTCTGCCTGTTTTCTCTACATAGTACGCAGGACAACAGGGGGCTTGATACTTTATACATTCCACTGCTGTTGAATATTTTTCGTTATCTGTTTTTATGCTGTTAACTAGTAAGTGTCCTAACTTATTATTAGTGGGGACTTGAATTGCTACTTTGTTTTTTCAATACATTAGCAACTTTTCATTATATGGAGTCTGTGTATGAGATCCTACCAAATATTTTATCTTCTTTCTTAGTGTGGCAATTTTTTGTCTTAATTTTGTATATTTATGTGTCTAAATTATCAGTTGCAGCCACATTTTATGGCAATACTTTTTATTGTGTCCAATTTCGTCCTAAGGCTGTTTTCTTCCGAGTCAAGCGAGTGTGCTCTGTGTAGCTTGGACCTAAAGGCAGCATGACGTGTACAGCGGGATGACATGATGAGTTGTCAATTATTACATGTGTGTATGTGTATTTCCCTGTATGCTGTACTTACGTTTTTGTTGGAGGTTGTTCTACTGTGGCTTTTATACCTTTGTGGAAAGAACTGAATAATGCAAGTAGTTCCTCAGTCTCCTCTTTTGTGCCACCATATAGCAGCAATATATCAGCAACATACCTCCATAAAACACTATGTTAATTTTAAGCCTGTTGTTTCTTTCAATAAATTAATTTCAAGATGTGTGAGAAACATATCGGCCTGGAAACTTGATATTCTACTGCCCTTGACAAGACTTAATTCTGTTAGTAAAATTTCCCATTTGAGGTACGGTAATTACACTCCTGGAAATGGAAAAAAGAACACATTGACACCGGTGTGTCAGACCCACCATACTTGCTCCGGACACTGCGAGAGGGCTGTACAAGCAATGATCACACGCACGGCACAGCGGACACACCAGGAACCGCGGTGTTGGCCGTCGAATGGCGCTAGCTGCACAGCATTTGTGCACCGCCGCCGTCAGTGTCAGCCAGTTTGCCGTGGCATACGGAGCTCCATCGCAGTCTTTAACACTGGTAGCATGCCGCGACAGCGTGGACGTGAACCGTATGTGCAGTTGACGGACTTTGAGCGAGGGCGTATAGTGGGCATGCGGGAGGCCGGGTGGACGTACCGCCGAATTGCTCAACACGTGGGGCGTGAGGTCTCCACAGTACATCGATGTTGTCGCCAGTGGTCGGCGGAAGGTGCACGTGCCCGTCGACCTGGGACCGGACCGCAGCGACGCACGGATGCACGCCAAGACCGTAGGATCCTACGCAGTGCCGTAGGGGACCGCACCGCCACTTCCCAGCAAATTAGGGACACTGTTGCTCCTGGGGTATCGGCGAGGACCATTCGCAACCGTCTCCATGAAGCTGGGCTACGGTCCCGCACACCGTTAGGCCGTCTTCCGCTCACGCCCCAACATCGTGCAGCCCGCCTCCAGTGGTGTCGCGACAGGCGTGAATGGAGGGACGAATGGAGACGTGTCGTCTTCAGCGATGAGAGTCGCTTCTGCCTTGGTGCCAATGATGGTCGTATGCGTGTTTGGCGCCGTGCAGGTGAGCGCCACAATCAAGACTGCATACGACCGAGGCACACAGGGCCAACACCCGGCATCATGGTGTGGGGAGCGATCTCCTACACTGGCCGTACACCACTGGTGATCGTCGAGGGGACACTGAATAGTGCACGGTACATCCAAACCGTCATCGAACCCATCGTTCTACCATTCCTAGACCGGCAAGGGAACTTGCTATTCCAACAGGACAATGCACGTCCGCATGTATCCCGTGCCACCCAACGTGCTCTAGAAGGTGTAAGTCAACTACCCTGGCCAGCAAGATCTCCGGATCTGTCCCCCATTGAGCATGTTTGGGACTGGATGAATCGTCGTCTCACGCGGTCTGCACGTCCAGCACGAACGCTGGTCAAACTGAGGCGCCAGGTGGAAATGGCATGGCAAGCCGTTCCACAGGACTACATCCAGCATCTCTACGATCGTCTCCATGGGAGAATAGCAGCCTGCATTGCTGCGAAAGGTGGATATACACTGTACTAGTGCCGACATTGTGCATGCTCTGTTGCCTGTGTCTATGTGCCTGTGGTTCTGTCAGTGTGATCATGTGATGTATCTGACCCCAGGAATGTGTCAATAAAGTTTCCCCCTCCTGGGACAATGAATTCACGGTGTTCTTATTTCAATTTCCAGGAGTGTATATGGCAATATTAGTTGCAATATTTTAATGACCTCTGATATTTATGAAACTGATAACTTTTAATATTTTACTGAGTTTTTAAACTGGAAACAGTAAAGGAAACAAAAGAAAAATACGGAGTAGGAATTAAAATCCATGGAGAAGAAATAAAAACTTTGAGGTTCGCCGATGACATTGTAATTCTGTCAGAGACAGCAAAGGACTTGGAAGAGCAGTTGAACGGAATTGACAGCGTCTTGAAACGAGGGTATAAGATGAACATCAACAAAAGCAAAACGAGGATAATGGAATGTAGTCGAATTAAGTCGGGTGATGCTGAGGGAATTAGATTAGGAAATCAGACACTTAAAAAAATGGTTCAAATGGCTCTGAGCACTATGGGACTTAACATCTATGGTCATCAGTCCCCTAGAACTTAGAACTACTTAAACCTAACTAACCTAAGGACATCACACACATCCATGCCCGATGCAGGATTCGAACCAGCGACCGTAGCGGTCACGCGGTTCCAGACTGAAGGGCCTAGAACCGCACGGCCACACCGGCCGGCTGACACTTAAAGTAGTAAAGGAGTTTTGCTATTTGGGGAGCAAAATAACTGATGATGGTCGAAGTAGAGAGGATATAAAATGTAGACTGGCAATGGCAAGGACAGCGTTTCCGAAGAAGAGAAATTTGTTAACATCGAGTATTGATTTAAGTGTCAGGAAGTCGTGTCTGAAAGTATTTGTATGGAGTGTAGCCATGTATGGAAGTGAAACATGGACGATAAACAGTTTCGACAAGAAGAGAATAGAAGCTTTCGAAATGTGGTGCTACAGAAGACTGCTGAAGATTAGATGGGTAGATCACATAACTAATGAGGAGGTATTGAATAGAATTGGGGAGAAGAGGATTTTGTGGCACAACTTGACTAGAAGAAGGGGTCGGTTGGTAGTACATGTTCTGAGGCATCAAGGGATCACCAATTTAGTACTGGAGGGCAGCGTGGAGGGTAAAAATCGTAGAGGGAGACCAAGAGATGAATACACTAAGCAGATTCAGAAGGATGTAGGCTGCAGTAGGTACTGGGAGATGAAGCTTGCACAGGATAGAGTAGCATGGAGAGCTGCATCAAACCAGTTTCAGGACTGAAGACCACAACAACAACAACAAGTTTTTAGATTGCTTCTATTGCTTCTTCAGTTGGTACATTTGTAAATATTTCAAGTAGGTTAGTTACATCAAAAGAAGCAAATCAACACTAAGTGATCAAAAGTATCCGGACACCTAGCTGAAAGTGATTTACAAGTCTGTGGCGCCCTCCATTGGTAATGTTAGAATTCATATGGTGTTGGCCCACCCCTAGCCTTGATGGCAGCTTCCACTCTCGCAGGCATACGTTCAGTCAGGTGCTGGAAGGTTTCTTGGGGAATGGCAGTCCATTCTTCACGGAATGCTGCACTGAGCAGAGGTATCGATGTCGGTCGATGAGGTCTGGCACGAAGTCGGCGTTCCAAAACATCCCAGAGATGTTCTGTAGGATTCGGGTCAGGACTCTGTGGAGGCCAGTCCATTACAGGGATGTTATTGTCGTGTAACCATTCCGCCACAGGCCGTGCATTATGAACAAGTGCTGGATCGTGTTGAAAGATGCAATCGCCATCCCCGAATTGCTCTTCAACAGTGGGAAGCAAGAAGGTGCTTAAAACATCAATGTAGGCCTGTGCTGTGACAGTGCCACGTAAAACAAGGGGTGCAAGCCCCTCCATTAAAAAAAAAAAAAAGGTTGTGAAATCTTATGGGACTTAATTGCTAAGGTCATCAGTGCCTAAGCTTACATACTACTTAACTTAAATTATCCTATGGACAAACACATACACCCATGCCCGAGGGAGGACTCGAACCTCCATTAAAAACACGACCACACCATAACATCACCGCGTCCGAATTTTACTGTTGGAACTACACACGCAGGCAGATGACGTTCACCGAGCATTAGCCATACTCACACCCTGCCATCGGATCGCCACATTGTGCACCGTGATTCGTCACTCCACACAACGTTTTTCCACTGTTCAATCGTCCAATGTTTACGCTCCTTACACCAAGCGAGGCGTCGTTTGGCATTTACCGGCGTGATGTGTGTCTTATGAACAGCCGCTCGACCACGAAATCCAAGTTTTCTCACCTCCCATCTAACTGTCGTAGTACTTGCAGTGGATCCTGATGCAGTTTGGAATTCCTGTGTGATGGTCTGGATAGACGTCTGCATATTACACATTACGACCCTCTTCAACTGGCGGCAGTCTCTGTCAGTCAACAGACGAGGTCGGCCTGTACGCTTTTGTGCTGTACGTGTCCTTTCACGTTCCACTTCCCTATCACATCGGAAACAGTGGACCTAGGAATGGTTAGTAATCTGGAAATCTCGCGTACATACGTGTGACACAAGTGACACCCAATCACATGACCACATTCGAAGTCCGTGAGTTCCGCGGAGCGCCCCATTCTGCTCTCTCATGATGTCTAATGACTACTGAGGTCGCTGATATGGAGTACCTGGCAGTAGGTGGCAGTACAATGCACCTAATATGAAAAACATATGTTTTTGGTTGTGTCCGGATACTTTTGATCACATAGTGTAGCATCTGCAGGAATATCTATGTCTTTAATTTTAGCTGCTAAATCTTTTACATTCTTAACTGAGTATGACTTATCAAAAATAAATTACTGCTTCAAAATTTCAGTCAGTAACTGAGAGAGTTTAAAGGTTTGTTGGTTTCTTGGTTGATTAGGGGGAGGGGACCAAACAGCGAGGTCATCTGTCCCATCGAATTAGTGAGGGAAGTGGAAGGAAGTTGGCCGTGTCCTTTCAAAGAAAACATCCTGGCATTTTCGTGAAGGGGTTTAGTGAAATCACGGAAAACCCAAATCAGGATGGCCGGACGCAGGTTTGAACCGCCGTCCTCCCGAATGAGAGTAGAACTTAAAGAAGGTATATTTTTAGAATTGACAATCGGCCTAAATGGAACATTAACTTCAAATGGTTCGAATGGCTCTAAGCACTATGGGACTTTACATCTGAGGTCATCAGTCCCCTACACTTAGAACTACTTAAACCTAACTAGCCTAAGGACATCACACACATCCAAGCCCGAGGCAGGATTCGAACCTGCGACCGTAGGAGCAGCGCGGTTCCGGACTGAAGCGCCCAGAACCGCTCGGCCATAGCGGCCAGCGGAACATTGAGCTTATAGGTTTTAGGTTGGTATATATTATTGGAGGTATGTTGATAATACATTGCTGCTATATGATGTCACAAAAGAGGAAACTGAGGAACTACCTGCATTTTTAAATTCTTTCCACAATTGTATAAAGTTTTCAGTAGAACATGAGGAGAACAAAAGCATAAATTTCCTTAACTTAAAATCACCAACCTCAAACAAAAACAAAAGTTCAGCATGTACAGAAAACACACGTACACATACATAACAATTGACAAATCTTCATGCTGTACCCATCATGCTGCCTTTAGCTCCATTCTACACCGGGCACAGTCACTTGACTTAGAAGAAAACAGCCTTAAGACAGAACGGCACACGTCGATAATTATTGCCACAAAGAGTGACTACACAGCCAAAACAGTTGATAATTTAAACATGCAAAAATAAGACAACAAACTGCCACACTATGAAAGAAAATAAAAGATTTGGCAGGATCTCATACCTAGGCCCCATATCACATAAACTGATAACCTATTTAAAAGCGAAAAACAATGCAACACTGCCAGTCTCCAATAATAAGTTAGGACACTTACTAGTTCACAAAATAAAAAACATATAATCAAAAAATTCAACAGCAGTGGAATGTGACTGCTACGGTCGCAGGTTCGAATCCTGCCTCGGGCATGGGTGTGTGTGATGTCCTTAGGTTAGTTAGGTTTAAGTAGTTCTAAGTTCTAGGGGACTTATGACCTAAGATGTTGAGTCCCATAGTGCTCAGAGCCATTTTTGAGCAGTGGAATGTATAAAGTATCAAGCCCCAGTTGTCCTACGCACTATGTAGGGAAAACAGGCAAAAAATTCCAATACCTGTTCCAACAACGCACAAATGGTTTTAGACTCAACCGCTTTCAAAATTCAGCCTGTGCACAGCAAATGCTAGAAACCAAACACATCATCAATAGGATAAAAAACAATTTGGTAGTACTGCGCAATGAATCCAGTTGTTAGAAGCTAAATTTGTTAGAACAGCTGTAAATATACCTCCATAAATTCAAAAAACGTGAATCTATGTTAAACGAAAAGACAGATTTCGCTAGTCATGTTAGTAATTTTAAAGATTTATTTTAAATTTATTCCAACTTCTTTATACTCAGATTTCTGACACTATGTGATAAACTTCATCATTGATCATATCACATATAGGAACAGTTTTTAAAATGTGTAAAGAAATGTGCACCTTAAGTGACGTGATGTGCGACAGTAGAATGAATGTATTCTGACCCTGTAGGTAAAAAATGTTCTTCCTTGTTTGTTCGGCAAGTTTGTTAGTGTTTTCTCCATGATCCATTCTTCCGCATATGACTAGCGAAATACAAATCCTAACGTCTAGCTTTAACATAATAGGAACATGCATTTCACATCATACAAGACCAAATGCAAACTATCTACATCTACATGGATACTCTGCAAATCACATTTAAGTGCCTGGCAGACAATTTGCACCTGACGATGGACCCACAGGTGCCGAAAGGCATCATGTAATTTAACAAAATACCAAAAAAGTTGTGACTGAAGGCAATTTTATTCATCCTTCCTGTGAACTGTAATAGGTGTGTTTACAGTGTAGTGCTACGTTTATTTTGTTTACTGAAAGAAAGGAAAGGGTAAAATTCAGTGCCAGTACACAATCCTCTCGAATAGCACCAAGGCCGAGCTTAACGTCCCCATCCGATGGATGAGTCACCGACGACAGTGTCACGTGCCAACACAGCAGAGAGGTATGGAATTTAATCCAGGGCATACACTCAGTGGCAAAAGTATTCGGACAGTGGGAAGTTTCACAATGAGTACTCGAGAAACACTGACTATGAAACCCAAACATATTTATTAGCAATATATATGCGTAGCAACATTAATTACAAAATAATTATTGTATTATTTCGTTTCCAAAACATAAATAACAGAAAAATTAACAACAAAAATGAAACAACCTGCACACCCTGCTGCTACAAAAGTATTCGGACACTGTCCAATAAATGTTCATAAGTTGTACGACGAAAATGTCAATACCTTGTGGGTCCACCTTTCATTTTCAATACCTCCTCCAATCTACTAGGCATACTTTCCACGAGTTTTTTCGTGAAATCTGGGTCTATATTTGCCCATTCTTGGCGCAGTTTGTCTTTCAAGTTCTCCTCCGTATAGATGTTGTCCGCGCGGAGGATCCGTTTCAATTTATCCCACAAATGTTCGATTGGGTTAAGGTCTGGTGATTGGGGAGGGGGTGCAATACTTTCGGGCAATTGAAGAGCAACCACATTTGTACAATATGCGCGGTATGCTTGGGATCATTATCCTGATAAAAATGAAAGTTGTTCGCAATACCTAGATGTCGTGCACTCTGCGTCAAATGTCCTCGCAGTATATTCAAATACGCTTTCTTGTTCATCGTATCATCAATGAACACTAAATCACCCACCCCATTGCCGGACATGCATCCTCACACCATGATGCTCCCACCTCCAAACTTTACTGTTGGTCTGAGGTTCCTGGGGTTCAGCTCTTCATTGGTCTTTTGCCACACGTTTTCCTTTCCGTCGCTTTGCCATAATGTAAATTTACATTCGTCGCAAAATATCACCCGATTCCACCAAGCCTGATCGTATTCGGCGTATTCCCTCGCAAACTGCATACGTTTCTTCTGGTTCACTGCATTTATTAATGGCTTTCGCCGTGCCACTCGACCATGGTACTGCGATCGTCGTAGTACTCTCCGCACGGTTTCGGGATGAACTTTTATACGAAGGTCTCCCTCCACCTCACTTGGAATTCGTGTGGCAGATATTTTCGGATTCTGTTGTACCTTTCGCACAATCACACTTTCATCTCTTTGTGAAAATGTCTGTGGCCGTCCTGTACTGCAACGGAATTCCAATCGGTCTTTTTTCTCGAATCGTTTAATAATGTCGTGAATTGTACTGTTCTTCATGTTCACTATTGCGGCAATTTCCCTGCAGGTTTTCCCCTTCGCGTGATGATAAACGACAAGTAGCCTTTGCTCGAACGTCGAAAACTTCCCTCTGCGTCCCATCGTCGACCTGCATAGGCTTGCGATACGTGTTTACTAATCATCGCTATCGTCTCTCGGGAATGTCGGACACACTGCAGTCGCTTCACCCTCTGTGCGTCTCGGAATGAACTATTCTCTCACGTTGTCCGCCTTTGTCCGAATATTTTTGTTGCACCTTCCCATGCCGTTTTCAGGAAATGTTACGTAACATACACATGTCCAACAACAATTCTTCATATTTGACGCGTGTTTCACGTTGCGACATTGTACCCAAAGTCCCAAATACATTACAAAGTGCAATTTCTGTATTTTTTCATGCGACAAACTGCAAAATTATGCGCTGTTACTTGCTGTCCGAATACTTTTGCGACTGAGTGTAAGCGCAAAGTCTGACGATCTGGAACTTTATGCCATCATCTCTCATCCCCTTGTCTGCTATATTGTGGAGGTGAAAATTTGATACGGCTCCAGTATTCGAACCGGCTACCTCCGAATCGAGAGCCAACTTCCGGGTCAGCTTTTGCTACCACGGCTAGAGAGATGGGCTAAGAACGTGCAGATACCATTGTAATTGGCCCCAGATTTGGTTGTCAGGGAAGGTTTCAGGAAGAGGTATAGGCATTACAACGTAAAATGAAGAACAAACCGCCTTCAGTCACAAGTTGCGTTTATTTACTGCACTATGCATTTCGAGCCCTGGATGCTCATCTTCAGGTGCTTTTTAGTGATTTACATCAGGTTTTTTAGTTGTATGCCTGTTGATATTACATTTTTGTGTTACAACATGGTATATTGTAGATATAAGCTTAACAGCGTTAATAATATGAAACTAACTTACATTTTAACATTGTATGATGTCTGCTTCTGTTGTGCAGTTGGTATACACAATACACATCTTTAATTTTGCTGTACATACTGGGATATATACATAGTCACATACTTTTTCGCACATTGTAGTAGCAGAACGTAAATATGCCAAAGATTCTCCTTCATACAGATGTTCTACTTCTAAATATAATCGATTTTCTTGTTTCACAGAAGATAATATGGTATAGTATTACTAGTACACAGGTATTATTAAAATAATTATTTGGCACCATGTTGCGGGTTGTCAGCTGTTTGTACTATTATAGATTTGATTCCTCAGGAAAAAATAAACTTTTAAAGATGTAGAAAAAATTGTGGGTATTAAACTCTGTTTGTTCATTCAACAAGTTTTCGGAATATTTTTCTTTGTGTAGCATTATTTCTAACTGTTCTAGTAGAATAAGTTTTTTACTGTTTGGTTCTGTATGAAGCACAGTTAGGCTGTTGTGGATGTCGTCAAGTCTGTGTTTATTAATATACATGTGGTTAGCTATTGTAGATTTTTCAAAATGGTTTAGTCGAAAGGCGTCGGTGTGTTCTTTATACCGTGTGTGGAAGGTTCTTCCAGTTTTTCCTATGTAAAATGCAAGGCAACTGTTACATTGTAATTTATATATTCTACTGTGTTGTGTTATTGGCTTGTTTGTGTTCACTGTGTGAGGTAAGTGGTATCCAAGTTTGCTGTTTGTGGAGAAAGATATTTTAATATTGGTTTCTTGAATAAGTTAGCTTATTTTTTGTGATATTGTGCCTAAGTATGGAATGCTTGTGAAGATTTGTTTTGTGTCAGTAGTTTTCATTTCAGTGTTTTTGTGAGTGATGTTGGTCTGAATTTTTCTAGATAGTTTATCAATTGATTTTATAGAGTAACCATTATTTACTGCAATTATTTTGATAGTATCTATTTCTTGTGTTAGTGTTTTGGGTTTTAAAGGTAATGTATGTGCCCTGTTCAACATTGATCTAAATGCAGTGTAGGTTGGTTTTCGGTAAATGTACAAGTTATGTTCTTGTTGTTCATTCACAATTGTGAGGTCTAAGAAATTTATGGATTGATTTGTTTCATGCTCTATTGTGAACTTTATTTTATTGTGGAATGAGTTGATGGCACTAAAGATGAACTTGAAGAACTCCTCACATCATTCAACATTAACAGCCACAATTTTTTCTACACCTTTAAAAGTTTATTTTTTCCTGAGGAATCAAATCTATAATAGTACAAACAGCTGACAACCTACAACATGGTGACAAATAATTATTTTAATAATACCTGTGTACTAGTAATACTATACCGTATTATCTTCTGTGAAACAAGAAAATCGGTTATATTTAGAAGTAGAACATCTGTATGAACGAGAATCTTTGGCATGTTTACGTTCTGCTACTACAATGTGCGAAAAAGTGTGTGACTGTGTATATATCCCAGTATGTACTGCAAAATTAAAGATGTGTATTGTGTATACCAACTGCACAACAGAAGCAGACATCATACAATGTTAAACTGTAAGTTGGTTTCATATTATTAACGCTGTTAAACTGATATCTATAATATACCATGTTGTAACACAAAAATGAAATATCAACAGGCAAACAACTAAAAAACCTGATGTAAATCACTAAAAAGCACCTGAAGATGAGCCTCCAGGGCTCGAAATGCATAGTGCATTAAGTAAACGCAACTTGTGACTGAAGGCGGTTAGTTCTTCATTTTACGAACGTAAAACAGTCACGGACGAAACACTGAAAAACAATGGATAAAATTAAGAAACATTACAACGTACCCAAACGAAGGACAGGAAGTGTCTGTGTCAGCCCATCAGACCCGCAAGCGGCGGGGTGCGTATGTGTCAGCCTCTTTCCTTTTGCGAGCTGTCGCGATCCTTCTGGGTGTTCCTTTCTCAATTTCCGCCAGTATATGTCCTACTGACG
Organism: Schistocerca nitens; assembly: GCF_023898315.1. Classification (NCBI taxonomy): domain Eukaryota; kingdom Metazoa; phylum Arthropoda; class Insecta; order Orthoptera; family Acrididae; genus Schistocerca; species Schistocerca nitens. Next base: position 925,356,471 of record NC_064616.1, read on the forward strand.
TTACCTTTTTGAGCTGCCCTGCCAGTAACCAGTAACGGTGCTCGTTTACTAACTGTGGACCTGGTGGGCGGCGCGCAGAGGAGGAGGTAGACGCGACGTACCAGGTGCTGAAGCAGGCGGGAGAGATCCGCTCGGCGGGGCCCCAGCCGCCCCAGCCCCAGCAGCAGCAGCCGCAGCCGCAGCCGCACAACTCGCAGCACAACCCGCGCCGCTCCCTGCGGCCGGCCTGCTCGTCCAGCTCAGGTACTGCCCGCCGCCCGCCGCCCGCCGCCCGCCGCCAGCATCCAGCCGCCCGCATCCAGCCGCCAGCGCCGCACTTCCTTCCCGGCATCTAGCCAGCCGCTTCCGACTCAGCACTACAGCTGACACCATCGACCTCGGGGATCTTTGATTACTCTACCTATAATTTACACATAGTTTCGTCCCTTCTGCTGCGGTGGTTCAGCGGTAATGTCTGACTACGAATTTAAAGGTCTCGGGTTCGATCCCCCGATCATTCCGAGGATTTTTATCTGTAACTTTCCACTTCTTTCACCTTTGGCACTGTTTTGTAGTGTGAAAATTGCCGATTTGCACTATGGTTCGGAGTCCAAGTTAAACCATATTTCCCACTAGAAATGACTAAGTGTCATTTCATAGGTTGGAGGGACACAACGGCATTCCGCCTCCAATCCCACGCCTAGTAAAGTACGATCATAAAAAAGGAGTCGGACATATTTTTCGCTTGATATTAGCAATGGGAGCTCCCTTGAGCTATACATATATGTGAAATAATGCCCGTAACAAAGAGAAATAATACAGTAGTATCTGATTACAAGATTGTGAACATCACGAGAACGTCAAATCGCGTATGTAGCGATAGTACTAAGAAACTATATGAGATGGGGCGACGACGTAAAATCAGTATTACAGAAAGGGAATAGAAGATTTAGGTTTGTCGGGTGTATTCTGGGAAAATGCAATGTATCTTTAAAGAAAATCGCATACGAGGCAATTCTGCGACCAGTTTTAGAATATTGTTCCAGTGTTTGGAGCCCTCGTCAAGGCGTGACAATAGACATCGAACGAATTCAGAGATACACTGTTATGATCGTCACAGATCGATATGGCCCACATGAAAGTACACTCCTGGAAATTGAAATAAGAACACCGTGAATTCATTGTCCCAGGAAGGGGAAACTTTATTGACACATTCCTGGGGTCAGATACATCACATGATCACACTGACAGAACCACAGGCACATAGACACAGGCAACAGAGCATGCACAATGTCGGCACTAGTACAGTGTATATCCACCTTTCGCAGCAATGCAGGCTGCTATTCTCCCATGGAGACGATCGTAGAGATGCTGGATGTAGTCCTGTGGAACGGCTTGCCATGCCATTTCCACCTGGCGCCTCAGTTGGACCAGCGTTCGTGCTGGACGTGCAGACCGCGTGAGACGACGCTTCATCCAGTCCCAAACATGCTCAATGGGGGACAGATCCGGAGATCTTGCTGGCCAGGGTAGTTGACTTACACCTTCTAGAGCACGTTGGGTGGCACGGGATACATGCGGACGTGCATTATCCTGTTGGAACAGCAAGTTCCCTTGCCGGTCTAGGAATGGTAGAACGATGGGTTCGATGACGGTTTGGATGTACCGTGCACTATTCAGTGTCCCCTCGACGATCACCAGTGGTGTACGGCCAGTGTAGGAGATCGCTCCCCACACCATGATGCCGGGTGTTGGCCCTGTGTGCCTCGGTCGTATGCAGTCCTGATTGTGGCGCTCACCTGCACGGCGCCATACACGCATACGACCATCATTGGCACCAAGGCAGAAGCGACTCTCATCGCTGAAGACGACACGTCTCCATTCGTCCCTCCATTCACGCCTGTCGCGACACCACTGGAGGCGGGCTGCACGATGTTGGGGCGTGAGCGGAAGACGGCCTAACGGTGTGCGGGACCGTAGCCCAGCTTCATGGAGACGGTTGCGAATGGTCCTCGCCGATACCCCAGGAGCAACAGTGTCCCTAATTTGCTGGGAAGTGGCGGTGCGGTCCCCTACGGCACTGCGTAGGATCCTACGGTCTTGGCGTGCATCCGTGCGTCGCTGCGGTCCGGTCCCAGGTCGACGGGCACGTGCACCTTCCGCCGACCACTGGCGACAACATCGATGTACTGTGGAGACCTCACGCCCCACATGTTGAGCAATTCGGCGGTACGTCCACCCGGCCTCCCGCATGCCCACTATACGCCCTCGCTCAAAGTCCGTCAACTGCACATACGGTTCACGTCCACGCTGTCGCGGCATGCTACCAGTGTTAAACACTGCGATGGAGCTCCGTATGCCACGGCAAACTGGCTGACACTGACGGCGGCGGTGCACAAATGCTGCGCAGCTAGCGCCATTCGACGGCCAACACCGCGGTTCCTGGTGTGTCCGCTGTGCCGTGCGTGTGATCATTGCTTGTACAGCCCTCTCGCAGTGTCCGGAGCAAGTATGGTGGGTCTGACACACCGGTGTCAATGTGTTCTTTTTTCCATTTCCAGGAGTGTATAACAGAAATGCTCTGGAACCTTAAAGGAAATCCTTCAAAGAAAGACCGTGTGGATACCACGAAAACCTCTAAATTAAGAGAACCTTCGCCTCCATTATATACCTCGAGTGAGGATCATGAGAGCCCGCCCGACTAGCTGCGCGGTCTAACGCGCTGCTTCCCGAGTGGTAAGGCGTGCCGGTCCACGGCACGAATCCGCCCGCCGGATTATTGTCGAGGTCCGGTGTGCCGGCCAGCCTGTGGATGGTTTTTAAGGCGGTTTTCCATCCGCCGCAGTTACATTATGTCGGCGATTGCTGCACAAACACTGTCTCCACGTACACGTACACCATCATTACTCTACTACGCAAACATTTGGGGTTACGCTCATCTGGTATGAGACTTCCCAGGGGGGATCCACTGGGGGCCGAACCGGACAATAACCCTGGGTTCGGTGTGGGGCAGCGGTGGGGTGGGTGGACTGCTGTGGCCTGTTGTGAGTTGTAAACCACTGAGGGCTATGGCGAGACAAAGTCTCTCAGTCGTTTCTAGGTCCCCGGTTCAATACACAATACACACACAAGGATCATGAGAGATCAGGGCGTATAAAGGGGCATGCAGACAGTCATTTTTCCCTTGCCCACTACGCGAATGGGATAGGAAAGAAAATCTATAATATTGGGACTACATACCCTCTTCAGTGCTGTGTTCCGTGTTTTGCAGGGTATGTATGTACATGTAGCTGAAGCCAGTGCTTCGACTGGAAGAAAATATGTGTGGGAACGTACCTTTAATGTAGTAGTTCCATAGTATTATATCTCAACCATAACTTCTGAAAGTTTAGCACTCATGTTGTCTCCAGTGTTACCGAGATATCATTTGTTGCCTTCAGTTCTTATTGACTCACAAGCTCTATTGGAAACCAGAGTCTTATGTACACGAATTTTTTCCCTCAAACTAGATTTTTCTTTTCTTTTGTTGAAAAGTGCATTGATTTCACTGTTAACATGGCATCCTAGAAATCTGTTCTTCACTTCAAGCCACGAATATTCTGAAATATTTGTACTGTTCTTCATTCCAACAATCTGGAATATCTGAAGTTTCGCAAGTCACCACATCTGCATCATTTTCTTCATAGTCAGTCACTGATTTTCAGTAACACGTGTGCTTTTTAATTTCTCAACACACTGCTTTCTAATGCTACCAGGTAATTATAATTGAACTGAGAGTGTTCCGAGTGCTGCAGTGTGTGTTGTATACATCACAGGTCACTGAAAAATTGTAGGTATGTTCATTAATCAGTGCGTTTGCAGAGTGTGCTGAAAAATAATAGTTCCCCTTTTGCCACAAGGTGAAAATATGGCGTTGTAAGCTGTCATAATACGAAATGTTTCCCGTTTTGACGTCAGTATGCTGTTTGTCGCTTGGCGACACGCTTTGTTGTCTCTTGAGAAGTGGCTCTTGTTGTTAAGGGTTATGAAGGTAGAAGTTTTCCGTATGAAACGCAATGGCTTTTATGCACAGAACTGTCGCATATGGAGTTCTGCTCCGCCAATGCTTTGCAGGAGCATCCACTGTACTCATCTTATGTGACTCTGCGGTGTGGTTTCATAAACTCCTTCATTCACGGCCCGCTTTTCTCCGGGAACAAGACACCTGACATGCCTATTAGGTGCAGAGTGACATCTGCACGTTATAAGGACCTCTTTGTGCAACACATAATTTCATCTTTGCAAAATCGCAACTGTGTGCACATCACTATTTTCATGCACTATGGGGCGACACGACATGTCACTTTCCAGGTGAAAGATCTTCGGTAACGACCACATCATCTATAGGCAATTTCAAGTTGTGTGCTCTTCCATATCTGCTGACGTAAATCCATGTGACTTCTGACTGTGGGGGTATCTGAAAGATTGTGTCTGTCAGGGATGTATCCGTACTATTTATGGTCTGAATGATAGCATTCGACGACATATCACTCTGATTACACCGGATACAGGGCGAGCAACTGTCGACCAACCTTGTAATGGATACAGCGTGTTGCTGAGTTGATAGACCATTTTAAACAGATGTGACCACATAGTAATAAACATGCCAAAACCACCGTTATCACGTCTTTGATCGATCATTTACCTGCGCCCACACCACGTTCTGACTGCTTACAGCGCAATATTTTCACCTGGTGGCAGAAAGTGGAACTATTATTTATGTCAGCATACACACCTCGGACGCAACGATTAATGAACATACCTACAATGTTTCAGTGTCCTGCGATGTAAACAGCCCACACTGGAGCACTCAAATACTGTCAGTTTAATTTGAACCGCCCAGTAGTTTACTTCTCATTTATGTGGTTGGTTTTTTCTTCAGCCACTTCATCAAACTCATGATGGCGAAATAAGAAAATGATACAAAAGTATAGTTACTTATTCTTCAATCACCACATTGGACACTTCACAAATGCGGGTACTAATACCATTTCCAACCTCCAACGAAAACGGAGTTGACATTTGTACCGCTAGCATCGCACTAATGTAGCTGTAGACTGCAGTCATGGGAAACAGAAGTTACCTTGCGTTCAACAAATTTCATGATTATTGATTGTAATAAAATTGATGTAGACATGGTTTGGCATAAATATTCCTGGGAACGCCGTTCCCACCCACCTAAAGCACTGGATGAAGCATATTCTGTTCAAAACCAACCTTTTGGTTGATGACAGCTTTACAGTAGTTTACAGTAGCTGGTGCCCGGAACTTGTAGGTACTTGTCTAAAATCATGTACCATCGTCAGCTGTTATGGAAACATTTATTATTGCTACCGGCGTCGGTTGTTATTAATCATTATTAGGCAAAGAAATTTTTCAATCACTGCCTGTGTGTACACACTCATGACGTCTCATCTCATTCCACATAACCTCGAAAACACGAACTGTCGGCTATAAGTGAAAACATAAAATTTAAACGTTGTGAAAAAGGTCCACTATATCAGTAATGCAATAGTACACCGCATTCAACCTCTGGAAACTTGTCAGCTCTTGGAGCACCATCGTTGTTTCACGTCTGAACCTCGATTAACAGCAATAAACAATGTTTAAAACCTTCATATTTAGTTATGTTACCTATTTCGTGTTTGTGACGTTATGCACAATGAAATGAAACGTCATATATGTATCCATGCACACACACACACACACACACACACACACACACACACTGCAATTGAAAAACTTATTGTGCCTGATAATGACTAGTAACAATCAAAATTGGTAGCTACACTAAAGCACTAAAGATTTTCAAAGGAGCTGACCGCAGTACCACACGATTTTTGACATTACAAAGTTTCAGTAACTTACTGGATTTCCTCTAAATAAAATACAAAATTATGATAAAAAACTTATCATCGTAGTAGTTCAGTATGGTAACCTTCCCTTGTCATACACTTTCCGCTGAATTCAAATTTGAGTTTTGGCAAGAGCATGAACAACACAAATTCTGATGGGTCCAAATTAGATGAATCGTGGAGTGTTAAGGACTGTTATTCCTCTTTTGCTCAAAAACATAGTAACGCGGGTATGGGCCAGAAAACAACGGTAACAAATAAACAAGCATCATCGCAGACCTCGTGTACTCGAAACAGACTGTTTATCAACCACGACAAAAAATTATTGTTAGTACAGGAAACTTCAGTCTACGTAGTTCCCTACTTACTCGAGTAATAACGCCACTTGTTTCTCTGGCAGAAACTTGCCCCGGAAACTTATTGAACCGACGATGTATTCTTTGCGTTTGTCGGTAGTCTGTTACGAATACCATCAATTCTTCCATACACAGAACAATTCTATCAGAAGCAGCAACCAGTCGCTATGTATTGTTTTGCTATATATTGATTCCGACGCTTGATCTTTTAAGCTAGGTTAGGCACAAGTAAAGATGCACGTTATCGACCTCCTTTCTACACTATGTCATATTTATGAGGGTATGCAAGGTGTAATATTTATGAACATCTATGTGTTCCTGAATGTTACACTTTCCACCATAAATATATGCCACGTGCATCATACATGGTGAATTCCTGAATGTAACATCCACGCCCAAATCTCCTAGCACAATTGGAGGCAACCTGCTTACCTCTTATCTTGTAAAGATAACTCGTAGTCAGCGTCCCAATTGGTTTCTTCTCCGCCTACCGCTGACTCTAAAGTGCATGCATTAAACAGTGCATAAAAAAGTGGCAGTATGCGAAAATCTCAACGCTGCTAAAATGATAATTGCGAAATAACAGGATGCCACTTGATCTTTTTTATTCATTGTATCACAAAACCAAGAAAAAGATTCCTAAAGCCTGTCCACTATTAATGTCCACAGCAACATTTCTGGATGCTAATCATAGATAACACTTCTCACAATCTTAAGATGAGCATTAGATCACACTTGCGCGTTTCTCGATGCAACTTTTAACAAATTGTTCCTTCTTAACGCGAAATCGCACTTCACACACTGAGTCATGTGTGTTACCACTTCGGAAACTGATCGTGAACTCCTCCACATGATCATAAAATAAGCGTGAGATCGCGTATGTACATCACCCGAGACAACTTCCAATAAGTTATTTCCTTTTAAATGAGATCCCACTTCATACACGGATTCACGTGTTGTCTCTTCGGAAACTGATCGTAAACTCGTAACGAGTTATCCTAATACTGTAGTTTGGCGCCGGCCCGCTCAGGGTAAGCCCGTGATTGGTTTATCTTGTCCACAATGGCTATTAATAGTAACTGAAATTACAGTTAGTTTCTGAGTATTAATTGAAAATTATTGAAATTATTGTTAACAAGTCATCAACACATGTAACGACTGCAGCACGTTTGGAGATGTATATTAACATTCAAACAATAAATTCAAATAATGTAAGATACGCTTCTTGGCGCCAAGCGTCGTAGGTGAATCCCTGCTGCCTGCAGAGGTTTCAGCACGATACAGCCGCTTCTACTCGCCCCACCGTTCTCCCGCTCTGAGACCATCCGTCGCATAATGCGACGGTACGCATCTTACTAGCCGAATCTTTCTATACTGTACGTTGAAGGATAACAAAAAGTATAACAACATGTTTGCAGAGATGTGGCAAAAATGCCACAACTATTTTACTCCAAACAATTTAGACGGATGGTACGCTGGTACTCAGCCATTCATTCATCAATTCATAAAACATTCATCATGTCCCGTACATTCCAAAATAAAGGAAAGCTTTCATGGATGTGGAACAAGTCTAATTGTACATTAGGAGGCAGTAGGAGCCACTGCAGGCAACATATGTGAAAAATTCTAACAAAAAATTATGATTATTGCTAATCTATTTTCACTGATGATTATGGGAATGAACACTAGATTACTTTATATTGGTATTACTGGTTATGTTAAGAGAAAAGCAGCTGCTATGAACGAAACCACTGCTCTTCCTACACATTTCTACAGCTATTGTTATGTAATACTTCAAATTAAGCATTTATGTAGCTTTAGACATGGCACTATCAGCTATACTCGTATAATTGCAGAGCCAGACTTGTTTAATACTAACATTAGAGTTGGACTAAAGTTACACACCAGAGTTCAGATATTCTAACACTTAATGGGACGAGTTGCTAATGAGGTACTGTTTTACTTTGTCTTTGAGTATCTGAGGCTTCTCAGTTTCTTACCTGATATCGAAAAGCGACCTGTTACAGGCTTTCGCACTAGAATATAAAACTTGCTTCGGAACCTTAGGCAGGGATGCACTGTCTATGGAAATTAAAATGCTGCTTGGTGATCCACCACATCCTCCCCAGCCTAGGTATCCAGTGATTAGTACTCTAGACTTGCATTTAGGTAACCTAGGGTTCAGTTCCCAGTTTGGTCAGTTAGGTTTATGTTTCCTGTGCTTTCCTAATACCGATTAAGGCAAGTCCAGAGATGGTCCCTTTGAAAAGTACATGTCAGTATCCTTCCCTATCCTCCCCCGAGCCAAGTTTGTATTCTGTGTCTAATTTCCATGACTTGAAACACTAATCTCCTCTCGGTTTTCTCATTCTGGAGGTACACAGCTCAAATTCTTGTCCGGGCTTCCATATATAAATTTTCTGTGGTTTCCATAAATTGCTAAAGGCGTATGCTTGGATGGTTCCTTGTCCATTCTAAGCATGAACTATGTCTCTAATAACCTCGTTTTATACGGTTCATCAGGTTCTATTCTCAATTTGTTTTCTCTTCCTTTCAAGCCTAGTCGATGTCCGAGAAACAGATCAAGTCGACGGGTCTAGTGGTAATCTTCTCAATGGTCCATCAGCTTTCCCTCCAACGTCCGCTGCAGTGTGTAGATTGTCTCTGTTTTCTTTTTACAGAATTTGCTGGCGATGAAAATGTCGGTGATGACGAATCGCATAGTGCTTAATCCTGATTCGATCCTCGTTTCATGGCAGACTTTTATTTCTTATAACTTTCCGATGGATTGCTGTGGCGTTTCTGATGATCAACGAATCAATTTTCTGTTCTGTACGACCTTTTAAATTCAGTTTGCTTTTCAGATAAAACTGTATCATTTACACTGCTGGCCACCGTAAATGCAACACCAAGAAAGACAAGATGTAGCACAACAAGATTTATTTTGTAGATAACATGTTGACCAAGTATCAAATGATTACGTTTACAGACGTCTGTGACATGTGGTTCCTGCCAGTATCAGTAGCCAGAGTAGCCGCCATTGTTGGAGATCACCGCTGCCACACGTCTAGGCATTGAGTCAAAGAGACGTTGGATGTGTTCCTGAGGTACAAGAGCCCAAGCAGCTTCCTCACGTTGCCAAAGATCATCTGGTGTGGCAGCTGGGGATGTAATCTGGGTCACTCGTTGAGCAACCATGGACCACATGTTCTCTATCGGCGAAAGATCCGGAGATCGAGCCGGCCAGGGAAGCAATTCAATCTGGTTATTGACGAAGAACCTTTGGACAATGCGTACCACGTGTGGTCGTGCATTATCCTGTTGAAATATGGCTGTGGCCGAGCCCTGAAGGTAAGGAAGGACAACTGGCTCCAGCACCTCGGATATGTAGCGCCGGCTATTTAAAGTACCGGCAATGCGTACTAGAGGCGTGCGAGAGTAATATCCAATACCGCCCCATACCATAATACCAGGTGCAAGACCAGTGTGGCGGTGCATAATGCAGCTGTCCAGCATCCTCTCTCCACGGTGTCTCCACACTCGAATCCGACCATCGTGGTGCTGCAGACAGAAGCGTGCCTCGTCAGTAAAGACAACGTCATTCCATTCTGCCGTCCACATCCGTCTGTCATCACACCATTGGCGACGGAGACGTCTGTGTTTCTGCGTCAATGGTAGACGAAGCAATGGACGTCTTGCGGACAGACCACTCTGCTGTAAACGGCGTCGAATGGTACGCGCAGACACTGGATGATGCGTTACAGACGCAATGTGCTGTGCTGTGGTTCGGGATGTCACTGAGCGATCCGTCACTGCCATGCGCACAATTTGCCTATCAGCACGTGCAGTGGTGCACCGAGGTGAATGCGATCGACCACGTCGGTCCGTCGTACCCTCCTGCATCCAACGGTCACATATCCGCATTACAGTTGTTTGGTTTCGTCCAACACGACTAGCGATTTCTCTGTATGATAATCCACAATCTCGGTAAGCCACTATCCTTCCTCTGTCGAACTCGGATACTTGATCAGACGATGTTCGCTGTTGTCTACGAGGCATAACTGATTGTCTTGCGAAACAACCACAAGGTAAACACACGTGCCGAACGTACACTCGTCGAAATCGCCAAGCCTTAAATGGCGCTATGAGGTGGCGCCATAGGCGCGCGTGATGTGCGTCTGCGCTGAAATTCTAATCAGTTGCATATCTTATCGCTGCAAACCCATGGTGTAAATTTCACTTGATTCGGATGCTTCCTTCAGGGTGTTGCATTTACGGTGGCCAGCAGTGTACTTTTTATTATCTAGTTTTGCAGAAACAGTTCATCAAATCCAATACACTTGACATATTATCTCGATGTCGTCATCTGTCTGTCCTTCCTCTAATGCTAGTACTAGTACTTTCGTTTGTACTCCAGAACTGTGAACCAGGTTTACCATTCAGTTCCTTGTGGGACCCCATGTTTTGTTGAAGTGTTTACACAGTTTTCATCCCTACGACTATTGTTCTTCTAGATGAGTTCATTTTTACTAATCTCTCCATCTTTTAAATGATAACTGAGACTGTCCTTTTCGACACCTTTCTCTGTTTCCTCTATTTGCATGACGAAGCAATCTGACTGACGGAAGGGCAGTCAAACATGATTAACGATGTTGTGATTTACAGAAACACATGGACGACTTCTATGATAATCTATTCGAAACTCGAATACAGTAATACAGGTAATGGATCTTAAACAGTTTTCCACCAGTGGCTTCCTCAGATTAGCAACTCGATGGGAAAGTCATTACTATCTTCCTTAGGCTCCTCCAACTGCAATTTACTGATGTGCTGGGATTTGGCATCTCAAGGCGTCGATAAGTAAGAACCATCAAAGGCTATGACTGCAACGTGTGCAGTATTCCATACATTTTTCAGGTTTAGGCGAACCTGTGGACGTGTGTTCGGCCTATTGGAAGCAGTCTGAAAGATACAGACTGTCAGTGAAATGTTTTGCAATAAATTATAGTTTTAGACTGTCAGTTATGCAATAACGGATTTGTAGTGGCTGTCTCAGATTGGGTAGTGGCTCCTGCAAACAGCAGATGAAATGGAACATTCCAAATTTATACAGTTTCCTCTGCGACGGCTATTCTTAAAGAACGTAGAAATTTCTCTTTCTTTCGTTAATAAAGTCTTTAGTGGTGTGGCCCCGACTGAGGCAAATGAAGCATCGATCTCTAAATCTTAAAATCTTGTGATGGTTAGGTACACTTTTCACCTTCTTATGCCCAGCGATCACACTGTACGCAAAACATGCTGTGCGCCCCCAACTTTCATATAATCATGCGTGCTGTACATTCTGGTTTGTACCATGCGTCTCTCCGAGGACATTCTGCACCATCAGTCTTCCACAAAATATGTTCCCTGATCCATTTGTTGCTTTTCCTGTCTCTCCTAGTGATGCATCTCTCCAGGTCTCTCTTAGCAGTCTTCAGTTTTTGAGTGATTCTTTGCCTCATCAAAACTCCACGTCTCACTGCCAAAAATGTTAATATACAAAGATATTAAACTTTTCTTTTGAGACACATGTAAAGCTTAACTTTTGAAATCCAATTCACTTTACCAAAGTCACTATCTTTATTTTTACTGTCCTATTCATTCCTCCCGCTTTCCATCCTTCAGCTGCCCTTAATGAACAATCTGGTTCTTCACAGACAATTTTCTTTTCGATGTGATGAGTATACGCTGTCTAACTCTTAGTGTAATTGATTGCCGGACCTACATACACAGTTCCTCTGTTAAGTTCTTCTATTAGCTATTGAAGTTCATCTGCACTAGAAATAGGCAGCATAATGTCCTCAGCAATGTCTACATATACCACCATGAAAAGTATGTTGTATCTTGATACTTCTACCCTGCAATAAGTACGAGGGCGTACTGAAACGTAACGCCTCCGAAATTTTGGTGTGAAAACTCTTCAAGCTTTTTCAATATAACAAACTTTATTAACAGTCTAGATCTTTATTCTTCATGTCTACATATTCGTTTGTCAACATAGTACCCCTGGCGACGAACACACTTCTCCCAACGAGAGACCAGTTTGCTGATACCGTTACTGTAGAATGTTTTGATTTTGTTGGCAGACTCACAACCTCCCTCTGCCTGCGCCGCTTCTATATCGACGCGAAGTTCTCGAAGGTATTCTTTAACTTTTGAAAACAGATGAAATCGGATGGGGCCAAGTCAGGAGTGTATGGAGAATGATCGATGAAGGCAAACCCAAGGAGTCCGAGTGCTCAAAACGCAACAGAAATTGTTCACACATGTCCAGTCTCCTCGGTTTCGTGTCAAGAGTGAGCATTCGAGGCACCCACGGTTCACACAGTTTTCTGTACCGCAGTTCTGCAGTGATGGCCTGTACACGCTCTCGCGATATGCCACACTTTCCTGAGAGCTGTGTCTATGTTATCCGACGATTTTCTCTGATGAGTTCATCAACCCGATTCCGATGAGTCTCTCGGTTGCCGTACGCACTCGTCCATTTCGAGCTCTGTCACACACGTTGAGGTTAGTCCAACCGTTTTTTTTTTTTTTTTTCATTACGAGTATGAACAACCCAACGTCGCACAACACTAATGTCGATTCATTCGTCGCCGTACTCAGCTTTCATTCCTTTATGGATTTCAAGTGGAGGCATGTTTCCTGTTGTTAGAAACTCTAATACAGCACGCTGGTTCTCATGCGTCGACATACAGGGTGACAATTAATGAACTATATGAAATAACATTGTCATAACTTCTCAGCGGTTTGCGTTAGGACGTTCAAACTGCACGGTTGGCCGCGGCGCATGATAGGAGTTAGAATGCTCACGGTTTAGCGACGAAGCCCACTTTCATTTGGATGGGTTCGTCAATAAGCAAAACTGGCGCATTTGGGAGACTGAGAATCCGCATTTCGCGATCGAGAAGTCTCTTCACCCTCAGCCGTGAGTGTGTGATGTGCAGTGTCCAGTCACGGAATAATCGTTGCTATTTTGCTTAAGGGCACGATGACTACCGAACGGTGCGTGAAGGTTTTGGAAGATGATTTCATCCCCATTATCCAAAGTGACCCTGATTTCGACACGATGTGGTTCATGCAAGACGGAGCTCGACTCCATCGAAACAGTAGAATTTTTGATGTCCTAGAGGAGCACTCTGGGGAACTCATCCTGGCTCTGGGGTACTCATAGGCCACTGGCATGGGCCTCGATTGGCCGCCATATTCTCCGGATCTGAACACATACTACTCCTTTTTGTGGGTCTATATTAAAGTCAAGGTGTACAGCAATAACCTCAAAACAATTACTGTGCTGAAAAAAGCCATTCAGGAGGTCATCGACAGCATCGATGTTCCTACACTTCATCTGGTCGTGCAGAATTCCGCTATCTGTCTGCACCACATGATCGCCAATGATGGCAGGCATATCGAACATCGTTTCTTTTCCCGTAGTTCATTAATTGTCACGCTGTAGTTACGTTACACACCGCCAAGTTACACGTTACATTTCGGAGCCCTCTAGCGACAGTGCGTGGCACTTTGCGTCAGCTATGCGGGGAAGTCGACCGAGTAATATGCATGACATGTAATATCTCAACCTAGGCCCGCTCGGTTAGCCGTTCGGTCTGAGGCATGGCTTTCCGGGCGGGAAGGAACGCCTGGTCCCCGGCACGAATCCGCCCGGCGGATTTGTGTAGAGGTCCGGTGAACCGGCCAGTCTGTGGATGGTTTTTAGGCGGTTTTCCATCTGCCTCGACGAATGCGGGCTGGTTCCCCTTATTCCGCCTCAGGTACACTATGTCGGCGATTGCTGCGCAAACAAGTTCTCTACGTACGCGTACACCACCATTACTCTACCACGCAAACATAGGGGTTACACTCGTCTGGTGTGAGACGTTCACTGGGGGGTCCACCGGGGGCCGAACCGCACAATAACCCTGGGTTCGGTGTGGGGCGGCGGAGGGGTGAAGTGGACTGCGGTAGTCGTCGTGGGGTGGTGGACCGCTGTGGCGGGGAAGGAGCCTCTCCGTCGTTTCTAGGTCCCCGGTTAACACCCAATACAATACAATACGTCAACCTATTTTGAGAACAGATAAAACATTTCGGCGGCATTACTTTTAAGCACGACCTCCTATTATTACGCAAAGTCTCCATAGTTGGTTTACAGTAACTAAACTTGCGTTTAAATTTTTAGGACATGCGATACATATTCTTAACTGCTTAACCCAAGTACAGCATCCTCTCTGTTTCCTCATAATTCGAGATTATCGCTGCAATGTGGTCGACACTGTAGCCTGTCTTATTGTTCTATATATCCGCGAAGGAACGCCTGTTTGTTGACACTTAACAGCGTTGTGTTGTCAGTGAAACTCTCAAATTTTTCCTTAAATCACGGCTAGCTCTCGACATCCATCGAAAATATTACAAAAGATTACAGATGGAATGTCGGCAGTATAACTTTTCTGGCAGGCGTAGCTGGAAGAGAAGTGACGTCGTCCTGATGTTAAGTAGCTGTTGATGCGGAATGTTTCTTGTCAGTTGCCTTTACCGCACTCTGAATGTCGTGGTTTGCTGTTCAGTATATTTCTTGTAGATAAAACGCTGATGAAGCATCGTTTATGCACCAACAGCATGCGAAAATAACGTAGTTTATGCTTAGTAATGTCGTTTCTCTTTTCTCGTCAGACAGAAAATCGTAGTCATTTTGATGAAACAAGGCCACAAACATGCTTTCTAAATTCCTTTTTCAATGCTTCAAACCGTCAAGCATAGTGTCGTATGTCAGTCCTTGGATTATCGTGACGTTGCCTCACAATTGTGTCCGTCCTCTTTTCAGACTGTAGAGCGAAATGACTTCTGTCTTTCTGGGAAAACAGCCTCGATTAGTTACCGTCAGAGGTAGAACTTAAGGAAAAGTAGCTCGGTGGGGTCTAACCGTCTATGTTAGTAAGTCACAAGGAAGACGGAGCTATTTGTGTGAAATAAACTGGTTCTAGACAGTGTCCTTGTCAACGATCAGTATTATCACACACATCGCTAGCGCAGTTTCAACAGGATATCGCACCTTCTTAACATCGTAACAGTCGTGTACCGGAAAGGCTGTATCTAAGTCAACTTCAGCGCAGATCCAAATCAATATTGAAGTGCTCTCATGCAGTGTCGTGTAAATTAACGGTTTCACTAAGTTTTTTGCTCCTATACGGCAGTATGTTTAGTTTTGAAGTTTCGTGAACTTAGCGCACATATCACAAGTGTGATGTGTTCTTTCTAATGTACTACTGTGAAACAGTTAGTAACAGTCAGTGTGGACGAATACAGCGTCTATGGCCAATATCTCCTCGGGTTGCTGCACCAAAATGTGGATTTTAGCTTTACGCAATCGCCAGAGTATTCCCATACAACTCTTTTAAACTTGTTACAAAACGGTACTTCAGTAAAGAGATACTACTTGATGATTCTCCACCAACACAAGTTGTAACCGTGTTACGAGGCAAAATGAATGTGTCATATCTGGAAGATAAAACGTTAATGAAACATCGTTTATGCACCAACACCATCTGAAACGAACATAGTTTCTGCCTAGTGTTATCAAAACCGGATGTGCTTTTTGAATACAGTTAATTCAAACTTGCGCATAATATGCGTTTTCCTTGTTCTTTTACAGATTTCACACATTCATGTCGCTTCCATGACACTCCTGCAGCTCGGCCACGATTTCTATATAATTCGTGATGTAACGCTCTGTACATCTCATCACCTTACAGTGTACTTGCTAATACCTGTAAGCTGACTTCTGGAAAAATATATAATTTAAGACCATACATTGCGACTAGTTGCTGTTTCAGATATAATCATCCTCTACTTGTATCCAGTAACGCCCGATATGGACACGATAAAAGTCATTCTTAGTACCGATTCGAAGGAAGTAAGATTAGGGTTTAATGCGCCTTTGATGTCGAAGTCATTAGGGTCATTAGAGACGGTGACCAAATCGGACAAGAATAGGGAAGAACATCGACCACGTAGTTTTCGAAGGAACCATCTTAGGATTCGCCTTAAGTGGCCTGTGAGACCACAGAACAGCTAAATATGGATCGCCGGACGTGGATTTGAATCCCGCTTCTCCCGAATGTGAATCCAGTGCACTGCGTCAACTCGCTCGCTTGGCAATTCGGCGCGTAAACCTTACGATCTCATTATCTCGTGGAGCCGCCATATTATTAGATGGTCCTGAGGGCAGCAATTGGCAGGGCTGTCTTTGCTTTCGAAACCGGCTCCCTGCAGACAATTAGGAGCTGCTCGGATTTTTCAGCCCAAGAAAAACGTCTTTGTTTGGTGACATATTCGAAGAGAGACGCTGGGAGGTACCAATGCGGAAAGTATTCCACAACCGTATACTTCATGGTACTATACTTATATAAGGTATTTCATATTACCTGCGCGTTCTGTATGTACGAAAGTATTTAATACTTCGAAACAAGGATTTCGGCAGTGGTACGGACGTTGGCAAATATTTTTCTATGTTGATAACTTTTTACCTACAGAGAAACTGAGGCAGCTGTGTTTCTTATTGACGGAACGATATATCGTTTATAGCGATATTCGATATTTCGTCAGTATAGACGCTCGCGTTTGTCCAGCACTCCACAAAGACGTAAGACTGCTCGCTTTACTCAGAAACTGCCTTACGTGGCTTATTAATACGTGAGTGTTTTGGTCTTCAACTGTGTACTTAGTTTGAGACAGACTTCATCAGAATCAA
Source organism: Schistocerca nitens (assembly GCF_023898315.1). NCBI lineage: Eukaryota > Metazoa > Arthropoda > Insecta > Orthoptera > Acrididae > Schistocerca > Schistocerca nitens. The sequence goes on from NC_064616.1 coordinate 925,373,483, forward strand.
TCAACTCAGTAGCAGTAGACAAGCAGCTTACTACAGAAATGTTCTCGCGCTTCGTTGGACGGTAGACGAGTTTGCTCTGAAATGGTCGCAACCACCACTAACAGATATCTGTTAAGTCCGTAAATTTTTACCATCAGACCCAATTCTTTTGTGCCAGAGCTCGCCCAAGACGTATTCCAACAGAGCGAAAGAACACGTGTGTTGTGAAATGCTCGCCAACTGCCATACAGTTGATCAATTATGGTGAAACTTGTTACAGCTTTGGGGTACAGTTCACACTCGAAAAACGTTTGCACGCCACGACAAATAGCTTTTCATTATTAATGTCAGCAGTACTGATTCTTTTGTTGTAAGGAACCATGTCAATACTCAAGGTGAACACTTTCCACAAAACCAGTCATGAACCGTGCCATTTCTGAGGCGAAGTCTGCTGCCACGGCGCTGCTTCAATCGCTTTAAGCAATATTTACATAACAACAGTAGTAAAACAGAGGTGCTTCGCCAGACTTCTGTCGCATATTTGGCACATTCTCCGACAGTTTTTACGAAAACTTCGAACAAATTTTCATGTGTTATTTCATTGTGCTTCCCCATTCAAGAATTATTAAATGCCATCAAAATGTTATGCCGTTCTTGTGCAAAAGAAAAGAAAAAAAATTGGTCGACTGTCTAGGTTGATGAAATTTAATGTTACCAATACAGAAAAATACTATAGGATTTCAAAAAAAAGTAAGTTACGCGTGTCGTCTCGCGATACGACCATTGTTTAACAAGAGTGGCGCATTGCCAGAAGATAGTATCTGTTCTGGGTATCCTATTGTTGTGCGGATAACAGGTGAATCACAGGTTGCGAGCGCATTGGCGTTGCAACTGGGAACGTTCCCAAATGTTGAAACGCGCGAGACGTTGCGATTATTGTAGGCAAAACGTCTAAATTCTACGTAGATCCGCAGTGGAGTTCTGATGGTATATGGACCAAACACATTGTCGCGCCCTGCCGTAATGAAACGGTGCCAAAAATTTGACCAAAGCGCACAGAAGTGTATGATGCTGATCGGGAAGGAAGGCCATCGACATCGACCTCGGACGGCAGTGTTCATATCATCGAGGAACTGATTCGCCACAACACCAAATTTTCCAGTGATGAGAACTTTCGCACAGTGGTTCTCCAATGACATTTCCATCGTTGAGTAGTTCAGTGAATGGTAGAAACTTCCGACCATTGTTCACACAGACCTGGTGACTGTTGAAAAGCACTGTCATACATCTGTGTAACTTTGAAGTGTAGTGCAACATTCAATAAAAGTTACTTGCCTACCATATAATGTGTAGCTTATCTTTTGAAGTCCTCTCGTCCTTAGCCCTTTGCGCACCGTCACTTACCGAAAATCGTGTTTCGATATGTCGAAAGGAGAGCGGGGCTTTGGCGTCTTGTCGACCATGTCATTAGCAAGGAATCGTCATTTTGAAACGTTTCAGAAATGTTAGTTATTCGCGTTAGGAGGAATGCTAAGTACATATTACGTGTTGCTCATGTTAACGGTGGTCATTCCATTGCCGCATAAGGCCATGTTTTCCTTTCGCACTTGTGGCGAGTTGGAGGTTCCGGCCTAGATAAGTGACAGTCATACTGCTTTAACCGTGTGAAGCTGTACATTGGCCACAACAATGGACCCATTTTTCGCTGAATCTGGGTTTAGATCTCCGTTCTCGTATTTTCTTGCTTTCTCTAGAACACTTACGTCCGTCTACAAGACCACAACTCACAACTGCTTTCGTTCCCTGTCCTTGACCAGGTGAACTAGTGCCCCGTCTCCAACAACATTAAAATCTAGCATTCCATATCTGCATCACTTGACAGCCGTTAGGGGGAACTTCAGTCGGAAGCTGGACTATATTTGCTGCTTGAAACGGACTATGAAATGAAGACCAAATGGATGGAGACATACAAAGGATGTTTTAAGCTACATTATCGCTGCACCTGCCCCATCAACTAATTAGTTGAACAGTAAGTAATTGCGTTATCGTAAAAATTTGCTACGGTAAATTACAAACAGAAAGATCGTGCCAATTTCAAAGTTGGAGTGGGCAACATTTTCTGCACTGTCATCCTTAAACTACAAGATCGTAGACGCTTTAAGACGGATCACAATCATTACAAAACTGAAAATTTTATAGGTGTGACTTGAAAGCTTTACTATAATCCCTTATGGCGCTGAAATTTTCAGACACAACCAATATCTTTTTTATCTTCTAGAGAAAAAAAGAATATCAGGTTCCATACAGTCTGCCTGCATAAACTGACTCATAAATTTATTTCTCTATCGTGGCTCAGAAGAAGATGACGGAAAGTTATCTCCCCTTTTTTCCAATAAAGACTGGGTGATGAAGACACTCCTGGCGCCGTTTTATTGCGGAGGAGGTAGTTCAAATCTCCGTCCAGACACTCTGGTTTCCCCTAAACAACTGCAGATCATTGCTTCACATAGACATTGGCTGATGTCTTATTCCAAATTTGTCCAGGTGAGCTTACGCAAATAACGCCGACGTCGACGGAACGTTGAGCTCTAGATCCTTCTTCCTTCCTCGAGATAAAATATACGGATCGGTACCCGTGGCAAATATCAACGCGATAGATTTTCCTTCTCCTTAGGCATATCATTTCTAATGTTTTAACGTCTAGACATATCGTTTAAACAATCATTTTATTTTTGCTGTGTGGCTTGTATATTTCGAATAACCTTTTATTCCTGTGACAGAGTTTTGCCCTTTAAAACCAATCGAAGAGAGAGCTGTTTGGCTACATTTACGATTCATCTCCGTTGCGTTGCCCCTTGTCAAGAACGTTTTATGAGAACTATCCATCGTTTATCTGATTTCATTTTTCATAGCGTCGGGAAGATGAAATCGGTTCTTTTGTTCCATACGAAATCGAGCGAGATGGCGTAGAGGTTAAGACGCTGCACTTGTGCTGGAGGCGACGACGGTTCAAACCCACTCTCCGCCCATCGAGATGAAAGTTTCCCGTGGTTTCCCTAAATGACTAAAACCAAATGCAGGGATGGTTCCTTAGAAAAGCACACTGGTCTCTTCCTTCCCCAGTCCGAGCTTGTGTTCGGCCTCTAATGACCCTTTGTCGACGGAATGCTTACCCTAATCATCTTCCTTCCATTCTTTCTTTTCCAACGAGAATTTCTGTCTCTTGCTATAAGCTAAACGGTCATACTTGGCAAACCGGCAGCGGAAGCAGATGCCGTTGTTGCGACCAGTTTCTTCTGAATTCCATGTTTTCGAAAGAATTCACGGTCCTGATGAGCAGAACGACACTCACATTGCTAAGAATCTCGCTGAGTCGGGGGCGACTGGCATTGCAAAAGGTAAGACTGGCTATGCAGAGGGGGAACGGAGAGCCGGCAGACGCTGATCTGGAGTGATTCAGGAAAACCACAGGAAACTCTCAACACGAGGATATTCTGCCGCGGCGAAGACATTGTATCTGTATTGTTGCTGAGAAACAAGTTCAGTTTGTGGAATTTACTATTTTTTAAAAAGTCACCTTTCCCATGTTTAATTCCTCTACAGCACAGTAATATCCATTCAAGGTCATAAGAAAGATGTCATCGAAGCTTCTTCAACATTTTCAGGGAATATCTCTCCTGGCGCTGCTGCAGTTCCATTTCAGTTCTGTTATAATGTGTCTAATTGCTTACAGTTAAGTATCATTGTTGTATTTAAAGAAGGAACGCAATATTAATGAGGATAAGATAATCAGAAACACTCTTCCACTAAGTCTCTACGTTTGATAATGTAAAAATACCTGGAATGAACGAACACCATATGGATCACTATTTCTTTTACTAACGATTACCGATTTCGATCTGCCCAGCAGACTATTTTCAGATGTGGCGCTGCAGTGTGCAGTTTGTCAGCAGTGCTATGAATGACATGAAAGTTTTGTGTCATTCGTACCACTGGTGACAGATCTAAAGATGATCTGCAGGACAAATCGAATCCGGTAATCATTAAAAAGAGAAATACTGATCCAGACGACATTTGTTCATTCATTATAACAATTGTCATCACGGATCCTGAGACATGGTGTCAGTTTTGATAAAAGTACCTCGCCTTGCTCTGAAGTCCCAGTTTGCATGATAACTATATAAGTCGAAAACACCACCATCGCTCCTTAGGCGTCTTTCATAAGATACGGATATTGTCAGAGAAATTCTCGAAACTTTTTTCTCGTGTGATTTAAATCCTTAATTAATCCCTATAAGTAGTCCTGCCAAACGTTAACAGCCTTTTTATTTATCTGTATTTCATTGAAGACACAATAAAACCTCACCCTCATTAACATTACTAGTTGCGGTAATTTTCTGATCAAATATTACAAACTGCCATTTGAGATTGACGAAAACGATACTCTGTTTTCCACCAATGTTTTACATTCAATCATCACTGGAAAATGGGAAGTAAAATGTCTCGAAGGTAAACGCAATATTAAATATTTCACTCGACTAGCTGTCAAACATTAGTCATCATTTCAAGCCGCAGAGTAAGCCTGCGTTAAAGAAACAGCTATTATGACACTCAGTGAAAGCAGCATAAGTGACTTTAATTTATAACATAAATGTTACTAAATTTTATGGTGTCAATAAACAGTGACAGTTACTGTGCCTATATCAACAATAGAGCGCAGCACCATTTGGGTCACAGTTTTATAAAACTGACCGAATAACACAATTCATAATTTACCTGCATCTATGTAATGAAGGTCAGAAAGTATCTGTGGTCAAAGATACAACATCTGTGGGCAAGTGGCCCCTTACAAAAATTTGCCAGACTTCAAAGCCAGTAGATGCTACAGCTTCTGTTTGGACATCGTGTGTTTAAAAATATATGTTTTGTAAAATTGTGTGTGAAACAAACTCTGGAATTTCATCATAGCAGAATTTTTCCATTTGCATTCAGCGTCCAGCACTTACGCATGGCTTCGCTTCTAGCAAATACTAGTTGCGAGAACGAGGACGGAAGCGCAAGATGCTGAAGTATATTGAAATTAGACATCTTGGACACTATCATCAAAAATCAGTTCCTCGTCTTTTCCTTTTTCTTCTCCTTCTCATTGCTTTTTTTTTACTTATTGTAATTAGCTTGGTTGCAGGTCTTTTTGCATGAACTATTTACCTACTTTCTCTACAATTCCCACATGTTTCCTGGCGTTTGTATGAAGTACTTCATGATACACATTTCAAACTGTCTTGCTAATTCTTGTGTTCTATACTGCCTTTACCTCTTGTTCTACTATGCATCTTTCTTATCACTGAATTACAAACTTTCGTCATTTCTTAGATTTGGTGATTTTATTTGTACTGAGTTTTCTGCTGCATGCTCAAATTTCATCATGCGTTTTCCTCTAGCTTTCACTCTGGTCCAAAAATTTGGTAGTTCTTAGTGTCATGGTGTCTGTAATCAACACTTAATCGCTCCACAGAAATAGCAAGCGAGAACAGAGAAGGTCACCAGCTAGTTAACCTACGAAATCTATCGTAATTCATCATTACTCACAGTGTATCGTGTGATTTTTAACAGTGGCTGCAGATATCGCTTAACGAACCACGTGTTAAGTCGCACTGTTTAAGTACAATATACAAGACCGCATTCCACAACTGTCATTTGAAACCGAGCGTCCCCTACACGGACTCACATGAAATGTCCATAATTTTGCCGAACATTAATTATCATTGATTGCCACTTTCTTGGGTGACGTAAGTTCCCTCACTCTCTTTTCCCTTTCCCTGCAACTTGTAATGCATGCTAGTATATGATTATCTCTCAGTAAACAACAAGGTAAGCTATTATAACCCTTCAGAGCTCTTTCGCTAAGAACACTGTGACTTTAAGAAAAGAAATACCATATCAAAAATGATTCAGACATTGCGGTTTCTAGGTATCAACTACTTTGAGAAAATTGCAGCTCGCTACGACCAAAATAAGTTGTATGCGCAACAACAAATAACAAATGACAGTACCGCTTTCCTCTTCATTATTTCGACCAGTAAAGGTAAAGATACAATGAATTCGTAATATACAAAAATTTCTCTTTTTCCCTTTTTTTCGGTCATCCAGATCGCTTTGAAATTCGCTTCCCCATTTCCGGTATGTTTTACCAACAAATTTCTTACTATTTATTGCATTATCTCTCATCATACTGCCACGCTTACCACGGAACAGCATTTGTGAAACGTAAGTGTAATATTCTCTATAATGATAGTGATACGGATGTTTGTCACATAGGTACAAGCTGTTACCTCGTTATGCTACGTCTGGCTTGGCTTGTGATTATGTAGCTTGAATTGTGTCTGACATGGGAATAAATACAGCATTTGTCGATATGAGCATGGGAAACAACGTAGATATATGACCCATTTTGGTAGGCACGCTAGATTCAGGCGCGGATCCAAGGCTCAGGAAGGGGTTGGGGGGGGGGGGGGGGTGCGGAGTGTTTTCTGGGAGTCGTAAACTCCCTCCAAAGAACACTGTACGATAAACTTTTCTATTTTTTGTGTCTCAATTTCCAAATTTCTCAACCAGCTTTCGAAAAATAAAGTCACCTGAAAACTAAGAGTCTCGAAAAAGCTTTTGAAATTACGTTCGTTTCTGAAATTAGATTTCCTGGAAATTGTTCTAAGGCATTGTACTTAGCGCTGATGTAAACAAATGATAACAATAATAATTATTATTATTAATTTTATATTATGAAATTTTATACACTATATTTTACTACTGTTATGATTAAAATCCTAGGCATCTGACTGGATCAAGATAAAAAGGGGATGACTGGAAGATGCTGTTGGATATGGGGGAAGGGGGGGGGGCGTAACAAAAAACAAAACTGTGTCCCTCCCGAAAACCAGATCTTGGATGCGCGTCTAGCTAGATAGTAAGGGGGGAACAGGCGTGATACTCGTGTCTACCATGCGGTTACTTTGTGACTGCAAGGATTAATTTTTTGGCACTTAGCCATTTTTTTCGAATCTCGCCTCATATCAGTGAGATCTAGGAGGCAAACAGTGGCATCCGCCGATTGCCTTCAGAACTTTGAGGTGCGTATATACGCTTGCGGGTAACGTGCTCTCTAGTGGCTCATGGGCCGTTTAGGGGAAAAACTGACGCCAAGAGCCTCACCTGAGCCAATCTGCTCGTGAGTGCGTACAACAGTGCCGGTCCCATTGACCCTGAGCGCTGGAAAAACCGACAGTAGTGGCTTGCTCCGAACGACCCGCAAGCGATGTTCACAGGCTCGACTCGCATGTGTATACGCTGTTTCACAGGTGGCCTGCACAGCTCTTGAGTCTAGTGGCTGCTTCACGAACCTGTTGTATCTCTTAATTGTTAACTGGCGCTTCGTTGAAACAAGTTTTGAACCGCTGGTGTGAAGATCGGAAACTTCGTCTGCTGCAGTGTTTCGTCCCAAAGATCCAGCTAACAGAGGTAACTCTCTTTCGTTATTAAAATGTTGATTATTTTATAGGGCAATATAACGTGAGCTAGATGATAGTTACGCGAGCTATGAGAAATGAACCAAAATATTAACACCTGGCGGTGTTACTTTGTGACACAGAATAGACGAGATCATCCGAAAATTTCTCTTAGCGAATCCGAAGATAGCTTGGAATACTTCGATGAAGACCCGATCAGGTGAGAAGCAGAGAACGCTCAAGTGTCGGTTGTCTCGAGATACCAATGATATCATTTTACACTCCTGGAAATTGAAATAAGAACACCGTGAATTCATTGTCCCAGGAAGGGGAAACTTTATTGACACATTCCTGGGGTCAGATACATCACATGATCACACTGACAGAACCACAGGCACATAGACACAGGCAACAGAGCATGCACAATGTCGGCACTAGTACAGTGTATATCCACCTTTCGCAGCAATGCAGGCTGCTATTCTCCCATGGAGACGGTCGTAGAGATGCTGGATGTAGTCCTGTGGAACGGCTTGCCATGCCATTTCCACCTGGCGCCTCAGTTGGACCAGCGTTCGTGCTGGACGTGCAGACCGCGTGAGACGACGCTTCATCCAGTCCCAAACATGCTCAATGGGGGACAGATCCGGAGATCTTGCTGGCCAGGGTAGTTGACTTACACCTTCTAGAGCACGTTGAGTGGCACGGGATACATGCGGACGTGCATTGTCCTGTTGGAACAGCAAGTTCCCTTGCCGGTCTAGGAATGGTAGAACGATGGGTTCGATGACGGTTTGGATGTACCGTGCACTATTCAGTGTCCCCTCGACGATCACCAGTGGTGTACGGCCAGTGTAGGAGATCGCTCCCCACACCATGATGCCCGGTGTTGGCCCTGTGTGCCTCGTTCGTATGCAGTCCTGATTGTGGCGCTCACCTGCACGGCGCCAAAGACGCATACGACCATCATTGGCACCAAGGCAGAAGCGACTCTCATCGCTGAAGACGACACGTCTCCATTCGTCCCTCCATTCACGCCTGTCGCGACACCACTGGAGGCGGGCTGCACGATGTTGGGGCGTGAGCGGAAGACGGCCTAACGGTGTGCGGGACCGTAGCCCAGCTTCATGGAGACGGTTGCGAATGGTCCTCGCCGATACCCCAGGAGCAACAGTGTCCCTAATTTGCTGGGAAGTGGCGGTGCGGTCCCCTACGGCACTGCGTAGGATCCTACGGTCTTGGCTTGCATCCGTGCGTCGCTGCGGTCCGGTCCCAGGTCGACGGGCACGTGCACCTTCCGCCGACCACTGGCGACAACATCGATGTACTGTGGAGACCTCACGCCCCACGTGTTGAGCAATTCGGCGGTACGTCCACCCGGCCTCCCGCATGCCCACTATACGCCCTCGCTCAAAGTCCGTCAACTGCACATACGGTTCACGTCCACGCTGTCGCGGCATGCTACCAGTGTTAAAGACTGCGATGGAGCTCCGTATGCCACGGCAAACTGGCTGACACTGACGGCGGCGGTGCACAAATGCTGCGCAGCTAGCGCCATTCGACGGCCAACACCGCGGTTCCTGGTGTGTCCGCTGTGCCGTGCGTGTGATCATTGCTTGTACAGCCCTCTCGCAGTGTCCGGAGCAAGTATGGTGGGTCTGACACACCGGTGTCAATGTGTTCTTTTTTCCATTTCCAGGAGTGTATTAAACAGCCCCCAGACTTTGGGAATGGTGAACCTTGATCCTCAGAAAGGTGACTGATATCGAAAACGAGGATTACACTGTAAACGTTATGGAACGATCTAAGGTCTATATCAAACGGTCCTCACAGCTAGATGAAATTTTATACTCAATGAGTAAAGTTCTGTACGTCATCGACCCTCCGAAGTCAGGCTATCAACAATCAACAGTTTTGATTAAGATAAAAAATTATAATAGCAAATGAAAAGTGATTCCTACATCTAAAATCAAATGTGTAAAAGATTATATACATTGTTTCAATAGAAATTATGTGTCAACTTCGTGAAAATAATTTTTCTTCGATGGCTTAAAGGCAGAAACATGGCTGTCACCAAAGCAGCCACATCCTGAGGGCCAACATTGTGACTTTTTCGTAAATCTACCTGTGATTATTAAAGATTTGAGTCTGGAAAGCACATCACTATGTACAAGAAGGATACATCAGTATTTTACAACAGTTCATTCACTTTTTTTTAGAACCTACAGACCACCATAAGAAATAGCTTAAAGTCTCTCACAAAGTAACACCATTTTATGATAGTGTACCGACAGACTTTCGCTTGTCCCTGAATCTCAGTAAAAGCAAACTGTTGTGACGCCTTACTACCTTAGTGCTTATAAGTTGGACGTAATCGGGAAAATGAATAGGGAAAGGGCGAAGAGGGTTCCTCATAAACCAGAACTGTGCAATATGTATAGGAAACGGATATTCCCAATAAGCACGTTATTGAAAAGTAGTGGAAGTAATTACTGTAATGTTTCACTGGCGTTTACACTCTGATTGTGAGCAGACTTCGATATCTTACTTAGTGAAGTTGACAACATAATGTCACAGACACACCCCTTGGACGCTGCTCATCAGGATACAATCCTTTGATCCCTTGCAACAGTTCAGATATAGATCACAACGTCAGCACCGTACAAAACATGTTCGTTGTATGGCAGCTCGAGGTAGACCAAGACAAAATTAATGGCCTGGCAGACAATATTAACAGTAAACTGAGGTTTTTTGCAGGTTATACAGTTGTTGATAATGAAGTACTGTATGAAAAAAAGCTAAACCAATATCCAGATGGATATGCGACGCCTTTTTCTTTTCTTCAACCTCCTACCGGTGGTGAAATGACATCACATTGAAAGTCAAAAATGTTTTTTACATTTAGCTACATTTTTCGGCTACTTCTCTACTTAGCCGCCGCTCTGACTTTGACATTTGTCGTAGCGTGGTACGAACTTTCCAATACCCTCGTCATAGAAAAATGATTCAAATGGCTCTAAGCACTGTGGGACTAAACATTTGAGGTCATCAGTCCCCTAGACTTATAACTACTTAAACCTAATTAATCTAAGGACATCACACACATCCATGCCCTAGGCAGGATTCGAACCTGCGACCGTAGCAGCAGCGCGGTTCCGGACTGAAGCGCCTAGAACCGCTCGGCCACAAACGGCCGGCCTCGTCATAGAAGGCAGCCGTCTATGATTTCCGCCAATTCCCTAAGCTAGTCTGCAGCTCGTTGTCTGTGCCAAAACGCTGTCCTCATAGCCAGCGGTTCATATGAGCGAAGAGATGAAAATCAGACGGAGCCAATTCCGGGCTGTGTGACGGGTGACCAACACTTCCTCACGAAAACACTGTAGAAGCTTGTTAGTTGGCCGTGCAGTGTTTAGCCGAGAACTGTCATGGAAAAACGCTCAGCACCACTTCACACATGGCGGGAGACACTATTTTCTAGACAGCTTTTCGAGTTCACTGTGCGCTCGGAACTGAAAAGTGCTTCATGATGCGATAGAATGGCATACTAAAGACACTGCGCAACTCATTTGCGCAAAGCTTCACCGAATTTTTACTGTAGTTTTAATTTCACGACCGATCGGACGCTGAAAAAAAAACTGTCCTAGTCGATAAGCTGCCAAAAAAAACTTTCTTTCAGTATTCATAAGCGTAAAAGTTAGCATAATAAAAAGTTCCCTCTGACAACAATGTCAACGGTTCACAACTGCAGTCAGTCGAAAAATAGCAAATACTGGTGATACAAATATCTGGACGTAATAATTTGTGAAGGAGAAATCGACAAATATGGAAATGGTTACTGGCGTACGTCAAGGGATTGATGATTCAGCAAAGGAAATTACTTACAAAAGACTCATGTATCCAGTCGTAGAATATTGCTCAAGTGTGTGAAACTTCTGCCAAATAGAACCAAAAGAAAGCAAGAAAGGTCACAGTTATGCTTGACTCGCGCCAGAACATCATGCAAATGCTGAAAAACTTGAATTGGTAGAATCTCGAAAACAGACGCCAACAACCCCGGCAAGCAATCTTACGGAGTTTGAAGAACCTACAAATATATGACGAACCCCTTAGCACCGGTCTCATACAGATGCGAAGACAAAACTGGACTGCACACGCAGTCATTTAAAAAGTCATTCTCCCTGCTGTCCAAACGTGAATGGAACTGGAAGACGCCCTAACTTGAGGTACGATGGACAGTACCATCTGCTGCTACAATGGCAGGTTATCAAGATTTAAGTCAGTTTGAACGTGATGCTATACTCGGCGCAGCACATGCGATGGGACACAGCGTCTCCGAGGTAACGATGAAGTGGAGATTTTCCCGTACGACCATTTCACGAGTATACCGTGACTATCCGGAATCCGGCAAAACATCAGATCTCCGACATCGATGCGTCTGGATAAAAATCCTACATGAACGGGACCAACGACAACTGAAGAGACTCATTCAACGTGACAGAAATGCAACCCTTCCGCAAATTGCTGCAGATTTCAGTGCTGGCCCATCAACAAATGTCAGCGTGCGAACCATTTAACGTAACATTATCGATGTGGGCTTTCAGAGCCGAAGGCCCACTCGTGTACCCTTGATGACTGCACGACGCAAAGTTTCGCGCCGCGCCTAGGCCCGTAAACACCGACATTGGACTGTCGATGACTGGAAACATGTTGCCTGGTCGGACGAGTCTCGTTGCAAATTGTATCGAGTGGGTGGACGTGTCCGGTTATGGAGACAACCTCATGAATCCATGGACCATGCATGTCAGCAGAGAACTGTTCAAGCTGGTGGAGGCTGTGTAATGGTGTGGGGTGTGTGCAATTAGAGTTATATGGGACCCCTGATACGTCTCAATAGAACTGTGTCAAGTGACACGTACGTAGGCATCCTGTCTAATCACCTGCATCTATTCATGTCCATTGCGTATTCCGACGGATTGGGCAATTCCAGTAGGACATTGCGACACCCCTATACGTCCCGAATTGCTACAGAGTGGCTCCAAGAAGACTCTTCTGAGTTTAAACACTTTCGATGCCCACCAGATTCCTCAGACATGAACATTATTGAATATATCTGTGTTGCCTTTCAATATGCTGTTCAGACGAGATCTCCACCCCATCGTACTCTTACGGATTTATGGAAAGCCCTGCAGGATTCACTCGAGCACTACTTAAGACATTAGTCGAGTCCATGGACGTCGTGTTGCGGCACTTCTGCGTGCTCGCGGGGGCGCTACGCGATATTAGGCACGTGTACCAGTTTATTTCGCTCTTCAGTGTAGATGCTGACGTATATGCAGAACCTATCCATACCAGGGTGGCTGCTTATCCGTAGCTGCATGACAGGTCTGAATATTTTTCCACTGCCTCAAGAATTTCAGTATCCCGACAGACTGGGTGACAGAGACTCAAGGTAGTTAGTAGAAATGTCCGATGCACTGCAGTGTTATTCTCGTTCACAGTATACCGGAGATGAAAGCATTTAATGTGGAGGTTCAAATGGTTCAAATGGCTCTGAGGACTATGCGACTTAACTTCTGAGGTCATCAGTCGCCTAGAACTTAGAACTAATTAAACCTAACTAACCTAAGGACATCACACACATCCATGCCCGAGGCAGGATTCGAACCTGCGACCGTAGCAGTCGCTCGGCTCCAGACTGTAGCGCCTAGAACCGCACGGCCACTCCGGCCGGCATTTAATGTGGAGAAATTAGACAATGGATGCATGGATTCTTTGGCAGAAGAATCACTTTTCAGTCTGATCAATGAGGATCATCGCACATGCGTCTAAAGAGCAAGTAGTAGCCGTTATAATGACAACAACACCGAGAAAGACCATTGGGAGATCAGGCTGGATAGTCACGTGGAGCTTTTCGATCACACTGGAAATCGCAGGAATACTGCGAACACTCCGAGGTACAGAGATCATATGCTGCAGCCACGTATGGCACTTTTTCAGAGGTGCAATTGGCCCAGACTTCCTTTTGTTGGCTTATACAGAGTGGTCAGAAACAGTCTGAAAAGCTTGTAGGGGTGTTTCAGATTAGGTTGTGCTGAAACCAACTGTTAAGAAAAAAATTCGATACGTAGCGCTTTTCCGAGGTCATTAGCAATGAAGATGACCAATCAGGCCGTTGCGCGCGAATTCAAATGGCCCGCCAGAGACAGTGTCACCAAAGGTATGTTGTTTTTTTCCTAAAACCGAACAAGAGAGTGATACAAAAATTGGACATGGGATGGTAGTAAGGCTCGCACGCGAGCCAAAGGCTCGAACGCGAGCCAAAGACTCGTAGTCTTGCCTATTAACTACACTATGAGAACAACACACTAATTGTATCCGGTGGTCCGCTTGAATATGCATGCGCAACGGCCTGATTGGCTAATTTGAATGCTAATTAACTCTGAGACGTATAAATTTTTTTCTTAACAATTATTTCTCGGCACAACCTACCCTACAATACCCTTACAAGCTTTTCAGACTGTTTCTGACTACCCTGTGTAATACACGTCTGTGTCGAAATGCTTGGTGGTTGAGCGTCTCACAGCTGCAGTCCAGCTTGCAAATAGAACACAACTTATTGTTCTCAACTGGGACAAAGGGGGTGGTGTATGACGATGCATATCAGTGACATGGCGTATGCTGGAACTTCCGCTTGCTGTTCACTATATGTTGCAAAGCTGCAGCTCCCAAAACTGTAGCAAATGCAGGAAGATCTGTTGAGGTTTGACTATTGGTGCACGAACCGTCAGTTGATTCTCAATACATATTGTTCTTTTATTGTTTGTTGGCATTTGGTGCACATGTCACATTGTGAAAAAGGTACAGTCGATCGTTAAACAAATGTAGATTAGGACATATAGAACATAGAGAAGCTGATAACAGATCGTTATAACATATAGTGACGGGCAAACATAATTTTCTTTTACGTTACTGTAGGGGTAAAGGCTAGAAAACAATACCGTAACATACTAATTTGTTCTAAACTGATTAATCGTGCTTCAAATGTAAGGAATTAAGCAATATATAGCTATAGCACGGGTAGACAGGTTACAATCTCTTAGGAAGTCCATGGTAATTTTGTAAGTAGTTTCGTTCAAAAATGGTTCAAATGGCTCTGAGCACTATGCGACTTAACTTCTGAAGTCATCAGTCGCCTAGAACTTAGAACTAATTAAACCTAACTAACCTAAGGACATCACACACATCCATGCCCGAGGCAGGATTCGAACCTGCGATCGTAGCGGTCGCTCGGCTCCAGACTGTAGCGCCTAGAACCGTACGGCCACTCCGGCCGGCAGTAGTTTCGTTTCATGATTTGTGATTTTAGTGAGAAATAGTGGTGCATTTGTGAAAAATTAGTTGAATGAACACATAAAACCAACTGTAAGAAGTCAGATGCCAAACTGAGATTAACTGGAAGAATGTCAAGGAATTGTGCGTGTAACTCACCCACCGTAGGAGGTAGGGAGCTTACAATGTCCTCGGTCGGCTGATGAGTGACTATTGTTTGGGGCAGTCTCAGTAACATGTCACCTTTCAACCGCACTGTTCTTGTAGAAGAAAGATTTTTAAGTGCATCTTCGGATCCGCACGTTTCACTTACGTGTTTTAGACATGCTTGTATTCCTAACATTTTTAAACTAACCTAAGCTGTGCATTTTTCTATGGCACTTCGCACATTCTACTTGGGAAATATGTTCTAGTTCTTGATTATACTCAACATTTCGACACTAGAAAAATACTCACTGAAAGTCATTCCGAATGTTTCACTCGTCTTCCGATCTACGATAAAACAGGACATTGACATTGCGAGATGGGGAGCTAATCCACATCACTCTGCAACATCCTACAGGATTATTCAAAAACGTGGACCCAATTTAATTACTTTTTAGTACATTAAATATAAATTGAGTATGAATAACCCATATACAGATGGAAGCAGGGAGTTTAAAAACGCAGGCAATAAATGTTTAATGTGTCCCACTCCCACTCGGCAGCAAACATTTAAAGGGTAACTGAACTCGTACTACATGGGTGGAATTGTCTATTCTGCTACCGGTACTGACCGGTACTACGTTCAGGAGCTCTCCAGAAACAAAATGTAAGAGCCCGGCCTACTTTTCCCATGCGAACTATCCACCACTGAAGAAGTTATTCATTGAAAAATGCTGCGACAATAAGTTTCGAAAGGAGAGGAGCTCAGTCTCGTTGAAAAATTAAGGCTTGAGAGTCTTTCGTAATTTGAGGAAAAACGAATTTCCCAACATGTTCCAGTAAGCTTTCTTTCCAAAAAATAATGACGCATAAACTTCATTTTGCGATGAGGCACAAAACACATTCAGCTTCGCTGAGTGTCTCTCATATTGCAATGTTTCATGGGGGATTTTGCTGACTCCATGTGTGAACAATGTGCCTATTCGCTTTTACGTTAAGATGTAACATCACTTCACTGCTAAAAATTAATCTCAAAACTTGCAATACTAATTCTCTAGTAGCTTTGTTTGGTGACTTTCTTGGTCTACGCAAAAAAAGCCTTGTTCATTTCGTCTCAGTCATCATCTGACACGAGCGGTCGGTCCGTATTTTATGCTTTGCAGGGACATGTAGTTTTTGAAATTGCTTGAACCCAACAGCTTACGGTTTACCTAGATACGCGAAATGCCTCTGCACTGTGATCTGAACTCAAGAATGTAGGAAACCTCATGCTGCAATGTAGCCAACTGACGGGGACTAGCTGCTTGCACTCCAGCACTCGTTTACGCAACTATCGGTGCTCTAGTAGTGATAACAGTAATCCAAACTTTACGTCTTCCTCTTGTTTCCAATATTGTGTAGATTATTCACTTCAAGTTTATCTTTCATGAAATAGACATTAATTAAATTGTGTCCTTTTATTTAATAACTCTTTATTTAAATGTTGTGTTATTCTTTAATTTCAAAACATTTTTGCGCCTTATAAACCATTACTTTTAGCGATATCAAGCAACAGTGCTATATATGACTGTTTTTACAGTGTTACTTAAAATTAATATTTTCTCAATATTGTTACTCGCTATTGCAGGTAATAATGGCAGAAGAACTGCCAAGAACCTCAATATATGGAAGGAAAAGACCATCAACTAACTCGTACCTGTGATGGTGTAAATATCACCTAAAACGAGTAGGCCTACATCTTTAAAAAAAAGTCTTACTGCCTTTTGTATCATTAATGAATAACACTCTTTTGATACGATACTCGGGAATAAGCTGAATATTTAATTACGAAACACTCATAAAATTGTGATGCTTGAAATAAAAAGTAAAATGTTTCCTGGAGACATTTTTGTTCTAGTGAACAATATTCTTGAAGACCTTGTATTTTCCTGAAATAAGCAGAACTTGAACACATCATACAGATGTTATGACCTGAAATCTTTTATCATGCCACATCCAACGCTATGAAAGCTTGAGATGATGTCGAGTGGAGATACACCTGCAACAATTGATTATTGTTCTAATACTTTGTTTTATAGTCTGTTGTCGCATTCGTCCTTATAATGATCATCAAAAAGACACGTCTGACAGTAGACAGCAATAAAAAATATTAGCAGCCAACCCTCTGATAACAGCCTGGCGCTACAAAGCTCGTTACTGGGTTCCCGTTCATCTCACAACACGAAGTGTGGGTGGTGTCACAACAGACGAAATGGCCAGTTCACTCTCGTACAACCAACACTGCAACATAAAAATAGTTCGCACACTGATGTCCTCTATTCCTGCAAGAGGTGACTTATCATTGCCTTCCTCCGGACTAGCTAAGTCTAAATGATTCTGGAGCTATAGAGAGTTGCGTAAAATAATTGCGCGCCAGTCAATTACAGAATAATGTAATGTAGTTCTGTTTTCTTCGAGGAATGTGTTTCTAAGAAAAAATGTGATGCAACTTTTATTTACTCATATGATTGACAAAAATCAGAAAAACTACACGAGATTAGTTAATCATATGGTAAATACTCTTGATTTTACTGCTGGATGTAGTCAGAGTTCTTTTCTAGGCAGTACAAACCAAATATAATCATAGTAAATAAAATTACTGAATTATATACACATATTACTGACTAACTAAGAGCTACTTAGCTGTTTACATGTAGCCTTCATAATTTAGTATATTCAGGAGTAGCTGAAGTTTCTTGTTCTATGTAATTAGCGTGATAAATAGGCTTACAAGTGATGTAAAATATACAAATTTTGGGTACTTCTGAGTTGTACATGTGCAGTGTGCCAGAGCTTTGGTCGATTGTTCCCTTCGAAGATTATTATCTCAGTCAACTTGTAGGGATGCAATATACTACAGATAATGTTATTAATTATCTGGGACATGTGCTAAGAAACATTGTAAGGATAAATGTGAAATCACATTAGTAATTCCTCACACAAAACTCCGTGCAGAATTTAGATTCATTTTGTTCGCAAACCTGCATGGATTGCTTGTATTTCAGTCATTTTCAAAGTAACTGTCCTGCTCTCATGGGTAAAATTTCACTGTCGAACAAAAAAATGTTTATCTGATGTTCCCTTCACTTCACGAGACAAATTCCACTAATTTTTGGTTGAACAAAACGAATATGACGAAGCAAAATTTTCATAGCTCTAGTTTCTATGATATAAAGGGAAACAAAACAGTGGCACCCGGCACAGGGTGCAGCAGTGCGCCAGGCAAAGATACTTTTAAAAAATGACCTACAGTGCCTGGAAAATCACGAGAATGACTTAAAAATATCGATAAAATTTCGTAAAAATGATATAAAACATAAGTAAAGTGACCTATAAAATGAACCAGAGTAATGAAAAACTTATGGGAGGTTGGAACAGGAATAACAGAAATTATAATTGATTTAAAACCGCTAAGTTTTTCTTTACGTAACCTCATTTTTTGAAGATGCATGAAAATTTTATCACCACCGTAGAGCTACTGCAGTGTATCAAGAATCAAGAATTTTATTCACGATGGATCATTTTACAATGATATTGGCTTCGTCATGCAGGATGTAGTTGTACATACGTAATAATAAAAAAACTAGTGTCATTACATTACAGTATACATTTTAAGCATGGCAGTGTACCAAATTACACCAGGATAGTTTCTAAAAGTTAATGCAATAAGCTATAATATAATGTAATATAGTATTGTACAGGATAGTATACCCTGTACATAGTGTATTGTGTATTGTATACACTATGTAATTACACACGACTAACCACAACACACAATAACGTGCATGCAGATATTCTCGAAAGTGAGGGAACGTCTGTTGTCGGAAACATGTGCTTGTGGTTAGAAAATCTTTCGTTATTTACTGAAGCAACTAGAGCTTGCACTTTGAAATTTTCCTTTAGTTTACAAACCGAATCTAAAATATCGACACACGAACGTCGATATTTCACAAATGGACATTTCATTTGATACAATATCGATAATTTTATTTTAGTGGCGATAGCTGGTAGGAAACATTAGCGACAGGAATTCTACTGAAACAAGTCTTGCCCAATCACCTCCAGCCACACCTACCAACATAATGTCGCTAACGAAAGGAGTGCATCCACTAGCGAGCAACTTCCGCACGTAACTTTTGCAAACACTTGCTGAGGTGTTTCACAGAACAAAAACTTGCGCATATTTACTTCTGCATGCCCCTAGGGCAAGTTAATTTCAGGAACTTCCTTCAAACACTTGTTACCGCTACCGTTGCGTCGTGACATACGCAAGTGGAAGTTTGCAGCTTCGTGGTTAAAACCAGAGCAACCACAAAAGTTATTGCATTACTGTTATTATTATTATTATTATTATTATTGCAGAAGAATTGCTGCGAAAAACAAAGTTAAGAAAAAAGGAAGTAAGTGGGTGAAGAAATGGATACAGAAACATACATATTTAAGTTATTAAGAAACACTACTAACTGAACCAAAATCAGAGGATTTCTCTCAGATTAAATATTTTCTGAGAATGTCTTATCCAAATTTTGAACACCTTTTGTCTATTGTACAATCCGATATTCGAAAACAGGACGCAAAATTTCGGCAAACTAGGTCACCAAGAGACGGCCTTTTCATCACTCTTCGCGTTTTGCAAACAGTATTTTTTTTTACTTTTATTTCTAATCATTTTTGTTTACGACAACATTTAAAAATTGTAAAGTCATCTGTTCCGCCATTCTTGTGCTGAAACAAAGCAACGTAATCGGTAAATTCATTTCGCACTTCCTTGGTTGGCGGTGGCCAATTACATGTTATGTTTAAGGGTTCTAATGGAACATTTGTTTCGGCCCATCTGTCTTTGCGTCATTCATCTTTTATACACTGACATTTTCAGCCGGCATTGGGCAAAAAAAAACATATGCATGTTTGAGAAAAAACTTCCAGCAACTGGCAAGTTCGGCAACTACTTGCAGCAGATACAAGAAACTGCGGAAGTCGACTTGCTGGGGGTGTTTGCACGTCAAAGAACTTGCGGAAGCAGCTTCTGCAAGTGACTTGCTCAAGTTTACTTGCTAGTGAACACACGCCTTGGGTATACCCGATCCATGATAACAATGGTAAGTAGCGTGACAACGATAAGTAGATGAAGCATCAGTTTATTTTCAACATTTACGAATTCATTCTTAGGCAACACTGCTGCGTTTTGCCAAGAGTAAAAGGCATTGTTCGTTCTTGTCAACATTAAATTATGATGTCAAAAATTGATATTAAACACAAACATGTAAAAAAGGAAGTAAAATCTTAAAAAGGCTTCTTCTTTGAAAAATTAAATACGGTGAGGAACCTATGTGACAAAATGCAGAATTAAGTTTACATTTCTTTAGCCAGAATATTCAGGATTTTAGTACTTTTGAATAATGTGTAGCACATAAAGAAAGAAAGACATTTCAACAAACCCCAGGCATTACTAACTCCTCCTCCCGAACAGGCCATGAAGGCCCAAAGCTACTGACCGGCCGCCGTGTCATCCTCAGCCCACAGGCGTCACTGGATGCGGATATGGAGGGGCATGTGGTCAGCACACCGCTCTCCGTATGTCAGCTTCCGAGACCGGAGCCGCTACTTCTCAATCAAGTAGCTCCTCAGTTTGCCTCACAAGGGTTGAGTGCACCCCGCCGGCCAACAGCGCTCGGCAGACCGGATGGTCACCCATCCAAGTGCTAGCCCAGCCCGACAGCGCTTAACTTCAGTGATCTGGCGGGAACCGGTGTTACCAGTGTGGCAAGGCCGTTGGCAGGCATTACTAATAAGCTGCAATTAAAATAAATGAAGCAGCGGATTGACTAAGTGATGAAACTACTCCACATGAACTCTTTCCCATTACCAAGCGTAGCCATGGTAACAGTTCTGTCTAAGAAATGTTTCCTGTCTAGGGAACGAACAAGTCATCCTCCCAGTTTCCAAGTTACTAGGAGCGCACGTGTTCATAAATCTCAAATGGCTGTTGTCAGTTGGCATTTACTTCAATACTGCACGTTAGGGCATGGCATTAACATTCCAGGCGTTGACTGACACGACATGACTGTAATTGATTAGCGAATGACGATTAACGAAATAATGATGGCTTGGATGTGATCAGTTGAAATGATGACTTTGAAATGAGCAGCCACGAGGACCGCCAGCGTTTTGAGGCTTCGTTCCTAGACGTGCGTCAGTAAAAGTAAAAATTGATTGCCTGCGTCGTGTGTAGCTGGAGGAAAGGTGGGAAGCAATTCAGCAGCCCTAATGAAGTACGTTGCGTGTAACGCTTGCTGCAAGTTTGTGTTCTGCAGCACTCTGCATCTTGTCTGAAGTAGCGCAGGTCCA
The DNA here is from genome assembly GCF_023898315.1 of Schistocerca nitens. Lineage (NCBI taxonomy): Eukaryota > Metazoa > Arthropoda > Insecta > Orthoptera > Acrididae > Schistocerca > Schistocerca nitens. The sequence continues at coordinate 925,394,821 of NC_064616.1, forward strand.
CGCGGGACACGTTTACTCCAAATTCTGACAAGAATTCGCAGTTACGGCATAATGTGGTTGCGTAACACTTTATGCGCGTTCAGCGAAGTTTTCTCTGTAACGAAAGGAAGTTGACAAACTTTACAAATCTGAATGCAATGACTTCTTTCTTCCGAACTGTTAATTTAAATTCAATTGCATTCACTTCATCAGCAGTGAGTATTAGGCAAAATAACATTGAAATTTGTTTTTATGAGCTCAAACAATTTTAATGGCAACAGAACAATTTATCGCCCCAGGGCAGTGTCCTCAGTGTTACATTGTTTGCCATCGCTATCAATGGCATTTCCTCTGCAGTCAGAAGCCCTGTAAATGCTCTTTGTTTGTGGATGACTTTACAATCTTCTACTCTTCCTCTGATCTTACGACGACGACGAGGCAGCTACAACTGACCATTAGGAGGCGGAAACCTGGGCCCAGACAAGTGGTTTTCGGTTCAGACCTGAGAAGACTGTGTGTGTCAATTTTAATCGTGCTCGTCGGAGTTTTAACCAACAAGAGCTTACAATGGGGGACCGTATTTTACTTTTTCAAGACACAGTGCACTTTTTGGGTTTATTATTTGACTCGAAATTATCATGGCTCCCACACCTGAAAGACATACGAACAAAGGGCTTCCGGTTGTTCAACGTTTTGAAATGCCTTGGCGGAAAAACATGGCGAGCTGACAGGTCCCGCCTCCTACAGTTTTATAGGGTATTTGTTCGATCACGCTTAGACTATGGCAGCGGCCCGTCCTTCCTGCCTCCGGATGTTAGATACTGTCCACCATGCGGGCATTCGGATATCGACTGGAGCCTTTCGGACCAGCCCAGTTCAGAGTTTGTGTGCAGAGGCTGGTGAACCAGCACTCTGGATTCGGTGACGTATCCTTTTTGCTCGACAGGCGCTGAAAATCTCAGCTTCACCCCAGTCGTTGGCATTTAGTTCAGTGATCCAACACGCCTTCGAACGACTATTCAGGAATCGGCTCCAAGCGACCCAGCCATTTGGTATACGTGCTACGGCCTGCCTCAAGGATCTGGATCTCTCGGGCATGAAAATACACACCCAGGGATGGAACGCACTGCCTACTTGGTGTCTTCGGAAGCCCAAAGTGATTTTAAGCTTGACGCAGTACCCGAAAAATTTTATTCTAGATATGGTTTTTACAACTTTGTTTTCGTCTATTTTAAGTATGTACCATAGTTTTATCGCTACTTATACAGATGTATCCCAACAGGGGAATGCTCTCGGTTGTTCTGTGGTTTTCCCTGATCGGGTTTTTAAAGTGCGTCTTCCACAACAATTTACAAGTTATAATGCGGAGTTATATTTCATTCTAATGGCACTGGAGAGGTTTCACAGACATCACCGTACGAGTTTTCTTGTCTGTTCCGACTCTCTTAGTGCAATGCAAGCGCTTCACCAAATGTATCCGGTAGACCCGCTGATTCAGCTCATCCTTGACTGCTTACAGCGGCTCCAACGCCGTGGCAAGGAGGTGATCTTTTGCTGGGTACCTGGCCACGTTGGGATACAGGGTAACGACATGGCTGATAAAGCTGCCAAGGAAACGTGTTGGGATGGTGCTGTCCATCAATGTCCCATCCCGTTGCGCGCCATTACCACATTTTCCGACAGATGTGTCATGCGTCAGTGGGAAACTGAATGGTTGCAGGTGTCGGACAACAAACTGCGGTCACTCAGACCGACCACAAAAGCTTGGCGGACTTCGTGTCAGCCTCGCCGCTGGAAGGAGGTTTTGCTTACCAGAGTGCATATCGGGGAAGGATCCACCTTTCTGAGAAGTTTGTGGCGTGCCGCTTTCAATTCAGCATATTGTGGCTACGTGTGTCCTGTATACTGACAATATGGCAGCCCTTGGTCTCGCTGGAGATCTGCCCACCGTCCTCGCAGATACCGATACCAGTGTTAACAGAGTGGTGAAATTTTGTGAATATCAAGCCTCATCCCTAAACTGGTGGGGAAGGGCGGCAGACTTTAGTACGTTATAAACTGCTCTGCATGTGGGGACAGCCTTCGTCCCCACCCATGAGATTTCATGTCGATTTTTCGTCAGGGCGCTAATGACCGTGATGCCGAGCGCCCCCTCAACCCAACTCATCATCCTCATCATCAGAACAATTTATTGAGGGAATAGGACTTATGATGTGACCAACATAAAATAACGTAAATGGTAGCAAAACTTAAAATCCTCAAAACTTCTTAATCATATGCACGAGGAATATGTTTGGCCCCTACTGACATGAAAACTTACGGTCATTCCTGGGTAGAAATATTCTGTTTTAATGTATTAAGAGAAAACAATACATTTTAATTACATATGCACAACATTGCAAGTCCTTAAACACAGACCAACAGACCGCAAGCATTACTTCATTCCAGTGGCCCTGATATCTTTGTTCCATTACAGAAATATCCTAATGAAAGCTTTCTGCATGTTTATCAGTGGCAACACTATAACTAGGTTGGTTATCTTTATCGTCAAAATCACACTCGTGGAATTTGGAAGGTCTTTTGTGTTATTTTTCTTCCACAATGTGTTCATTTTCTATTTGAAGCTCATAATTTTAGGGGTAGAATAGGAAATGGTAACCATCTGAATGTGAAATAGGTCGAAAAGCACTTGGAAGATTAGGATATTGAACTGTTTCTCTTTTTTTTTGATTGACTGTCCAGCCTTTATACGTGGAGTCAAGCAAAAATAGTTGTTATCTGTATGGTTTGTAAGTTCCCAACAAACCATAGGCATAACAGCGGCCATAGGTCTTCTGCTATATTTTCTCAATATATATTTAAGGCGAGATAGCCAATTATCCATTCAGTGCAGATGCGCACCAGGCTCTAACTCTTATGGGAATCGATGGTAATCGGCGAAACGGTTCAAATGGCTCTAAGCACTATGGGACTTACATCTGCGGTCATCAGTCCCCTAAACTTAGGACTACTTAAACCTAACTAACCTAAGGACATCACACACATCCATTCCCGAGGCAGGATTCGAACCTGTGACCGTAGCAGCAGCGCGGTTCTGGACTGAAGCGCCTAGAACCGCTCGGCAACAGCGGCCGGCTCGGCGAAACGCTTCGAGTGATGAGGGTAATGGCCAAGGGGCACTACACTAGTAGCGTGTGTACAATTTAAGAATTTGCGTCTGACAGGAGGCGTGCCACGGTAGTCCGTGCAGCTGCAATGACCACTGTCCGGATGGCTTAGGAGTCAGAGCATCTGCTTAGTAAACGGGAGACTTGGGTTCGAATCCCGCTCTGGCACAAATTTTCAACTCTCGCCATTGATTTCAATCAATGCACGCTCGCAGCCAATGTATGTAATTCATTTGTGCCTTGATTTATCCTGGTCCTCTACCTTCACACCAAAATAATGCTGATAGGCAGTCTTCACAAGGAACCTCAGATTCTGTTTCGGTAATGAAAATGTTATTTCACCACGTATATAACAAAAATTATTCACTGAATTTACACATTTTTGTGGCATTTTGATTTCACAAATTTTACACTCAACAATCATTATAAAACTAGAAATTCCGCACTAATTACAACACGAACAATAGGAAACTCACATCCAACAGGCAAAACAACGATAATAATGTTTACAGCCTACAAACAGCTGGATAAAGTTTCGTTTTATTATTTACCCAAAACTAAAGATGTAGATCGGGTAAAAATGGCATGTCGTTGTGTCTCCAAAGCAAGGAATAATCGTTTATTTTTACTGTTATTTTTTAATTAGCGTGTTGAAATGTGATTTTACATTAAATCCTGAGCTTTCTACCGTCGCCACGCCACCAGGTACCCAGTGCTGCCACTAACAGTCGTGCAAACAAAGTTGACACTCGGCACGGTGGCTGAGGGAGCGACTGTAAATGGGAAATGCCTTTACGGTCTCCTATCAACCACCACGCCGAATGTCAACTTGGTTTGCGCGTGTAACAGACACCACACTCAGCGAGTCGTCTTTGGAGAGCCTACATACAAAGAGACAGAGAGAACCATTTTCTGCCAAACTGCAGTGGCACATATAGAAAGACGATAGCCGAGTGCATGTGCGCTTTTATACCTCTGGCACTGACACAAAAACATAAGATGAAATTCCGGAAAATACGTTAGTAAACTTGTTTCGAGCTATTGTATTCTTACTGTCTCAGTAATCCATCTCCATAGCGCACTCTAACAATATATGGAGTCCAATACAGTGAATGTAAAAGATATTTATGCAGCGGTATATTTCTGCTTTTAAGCTTGTCATTGACATATATTACAAATTTAGGTGTTTTAAGATTTGTTTTCCATGCCAAGTGAGAGAATTTAAACGTGAATCACACATTGCCCCGTAAGAGATAAAACCCCACAATATATATTAATGTAAAATTAGAAGGGAGGTCAGCGTTGGCCGTAATTTAGATGATTTATTGCCACAAAATCGACTTTCGATCACATAATGATCATCTTCAGTGCTTTAGAGTACAAATTAAAGCTCGTAGGCACTGGTGTCTAGTTATTAGCACTAACAGACGCTATGAAACGATCACAAACGAAACAGCGTCGGCTGCTTCCCGCACTCCTGGCGCCATTGGCCTTAACAACGTGTACAGTAATACTTCTCGTCTAGGCAAGTCTAGGGGCAGTTTAACGTTAGCCGCATTCGGAGACAAATGAATATATTTGAGCTGGTGCCGATTTTCTCCTCCATCCACACTGCTCTTCGAAAGAACCTGTCTTTTCAAATTTCGTAATCATTTTCTCCAGACCTTTGGCAGACATTCGACCAACGCCTTTTTTCATACCCGTGTCAGGAATTTCTGCGGAGCTACTAGAGCATGGTCGCTGCTGTAGTAGAAGAGCTGTATCAACAACGCGATCCTGCATTGAGAGCGTCATGCCTGTCATCTCAAACGCAAACAGGAACAGCCTGGTACTCCGTTTGTTTTATTGTGAATATTCTGCCACTTACAGAGCCCTCTAGTGGTAAAATATTCGTTAAGTTTTTGTTCCCATAACGTTTCCCCTCTTCTTCAGTAGTATTCTGTTCCAATTTTACGTCTTTCTGAGCAATGACTCGTTTTTTATAGCGTTTTAAAACGAACTTTAATCATACTGTACACAATAGTTGTGGTTGTGATACCTAATGAGGGTAATTAATCGAAGAGAAGGTTCATTCATATAATGCAATATTTATAGGAAGCCCTGATGGTTGTTGTCTAGCCTCCCAAGACAACATACTGCATTATTTTTGAATCAAACATTTTCAATGCATTTATTAAAAGCGAGGATCATGAAAAATGAGACACCGTATTTCAGACTAGGGACTGTAGTATTCTCAGTTGTGCAATGTTGAAACTGAAAGTTGTAGTTACAAGCAGAAGCCCTGATGAAGATATTAAATGTTGTGGTAAACATGTGCACAATAATTGTTGAAGTATTCCTTTTAAAGAATATTGGCAACTACCCAATTGTTGTTTCAGTCATGACTTCTGTAAAAATCTATATGAACTAAAAATACAGAATAACTTATTGTGTCCTGAAAATAAATCACCTCATGTACAACACATTATCTGCTCTTAATCTGTCACTGACATACAGTTGGTAGTCAGATCATATTGTCATTTATACATGGTTCTACTTTATTGGCATCCAGACAATTAATGCTCCACTCATTGTAAACATAATATTCAAAGAAGTTATATCAGTGCTGTACAGCTGGCATGATTACTGAATCAAATTTGAAATGCCACCACAAATGCACATCTGTCATATTGATGTCTTTTAAGTGCAAATTTATCTGGGAGTAAAACACATTTTCTGATCTGTTTTTTCTTGAGATGCAATAAAATGCTTGGGAATAAATCACCAATCACAAATGAAGGGAACTAAAAATGACAGTGTCACTATAAATTTATCTAATCTTGACGCAGTGATAATAAAAATAACTATGATTAAATGATAATGTGTAAAGACTGAATGCTCTTTTTCAAGGCCCTAAGATATAATACCTGGATGTAAGACAGTGAAGATATTTTTGTCACCATATGGTGAAATTCACAATGTAACAGTCATAAAATCTTACCTGTAGTTATGGGAAAGAAGTGCTTTCCCACCAACTGCATTGTACTGACACTGCAACTTGACTGGTTCAGTGTAGTTGGACAAGACAGTGTAGCCATGCGAATATATAAATGTGTAGCTATGTGTATGTGGATTCTGTATTAGTTAGCTCTGAAGGAGAATGTTGTCTGTAAATTTAGCAGTATTTTGAGTAAACAATATAGTGGCCTGCTACCTTTACTCCTTTCATTATTTATATTCCACCCAGTATTTTCCATTAATTGGATTTCTACTGTACCATTTAGGAAAATGAAGATAACATTAGTCAGTTTTACAGTATCAGATTCAAACAGATTTCATATTCTGCCTCTATTCAAAGACACACAAACCCAAAATAGAATTAATGATTCCAGTTCACAATTTATTTTATCCACAATCATCATTGAACCATGCTAATGTAGTTTTCACCTTATAGAAAAAACATAAGTGAAGGCCATATAAAAGGAAACATTTGCCACATTATTGTCTATATCATCAAATAAATACTCACTTCTGAACTTTCAACGAACCTATCCTCACAAGATATTTATAAATCTGGAAACTATTGACAATTAATGTTTATCTTCATCCCTTTTTTATATTACTTTCATAACTTTACATGGTGAGCTTTACAGTTCTGTATACTTCATAGATATTTAATACTGATGAATGACAGTGTGTCAATAACTGTTTGAGGAGTCTACTATATTCCCGTGTAACATCATCCAAGTCTCTGCATTAAGCATAGCATCTGTAGTATCAGATGTAAACCAGAGGAAAAAGCTTCCTGAGTTTTTGATGTATATATCTGTCATTGCTCTCATTTACTATTCTCTATACCATTTTAGAGATTACAAATCATATTTAACTTTACAGATGATGTTACTAGTAGTAAAAATGAACATGGTTGATGATTTACTCAATTTTTCTTAAACTCTGTGACACACAATTGCTGTCACTCATGATAATCACTGGGCACAGTCCCAGGTCCCAGCACATATGTACATGTTCTATTATTGTATTATTTTTTGAGAAAAAGTTGGTGCAATCTAGAAATAAAGAAGCATAATGGTATTTATAGGAATAGTTTTGTTTGTTCATTGACAATTCTGTACAATGGTACTAGACATGCTATGTTCTACTAATTACCAATGATTATATTTAGAATGCGGGGTTAAATCTACTTGTTCAAAAATTACGTGTACCTCATTTCAAGTTTTACATTAATATTTTGCATGTCGTTAAATTTGTGTAGGATACTGTGTGTTAGTGGTTACAGTGATCACCATCAACATGTAGCAGTCTAAAGCACCATATTTTATAATCAATTTGTTATGTTTCTTAATATATAACAGAAATTAACTAATGACCACACTTCACCAGGAGAACTTGAAGGTTGGTTGGTGCATGTTAATATGCTTAGCATATACTTTATGTAAATGCTAATGCTTTCTTGCTTCTGTTCTGTTAATGAATTCGTACCACATTCTGGAACATACTGCATGCCCCTCTCATTAAAATATTTGCTGCATGACAACATTTTTAATACAATTTTAATGGCTATTATTGCTCAAATACATAAGCACTTGTACATCTGTAAACTTGTGTTATGAGTTGTATCATATAATTTCAAAGTATTATTAGTGTTAATGTTTACAATTGACCAGCACATTATTGTTACTTGGGGATTCAAACTTTTCTTGAAAGCTTTCCCACTAGCCCATAAACCTGAGTCTATGGCATACTATTCTTCAAGCCAGAGCAGATATTTGTTTTAATATCTAGTAAATAAAGTTTTACTTGCAAATTCATCTTTACATAGATTATAGAAAACAGTATTGTAATATCTTATATGTGTCTGAGCCTCCCATATGGGACAGGAGTGCCAGTGGATAACATTTTGTTTGAAACTGAAATGATGTTTCAAAATGATTTCAGGCTTTGGGCCAGGCTCTGCAGCAGGCACAAGACCTTTTGGGCAGCCACTGTGTCTTTCTGACACTGCCAACGAAAATGGTTCTGTCAGCAGTACATACTTAAAGAATAAGACTAAGCGTCTCAGCAAATGAGGAAGTTTATTTAAGCTCCCAATTGAAGCAGAGCTAGTTCTGTGCAAGAAAACTTATGTACCCCGCATGTTGAAAAGAATAAAATTATGTCCTTCCCAATCTCACAAAATTTCATTTCCATTGGTTTCATGTGGGCTGTTAGATGTATTAGCTAAAGAATTTACTTCAAGTTCACAACAATGTAGCAGATGAAAGGTAATCGTTTGTGGGGCTGAGGACTTTTTAAGCAGCTCTGAGTTGTGCTTGAAAATTGGTAAGGTTAGAGGAAGACAAGGCTACAAAAAGTGATTGCACTCATATTTCCAAGTAAAAGCATTCTCTAAAAGGCTGATACTTCTGGAAACAAAAACACACAAATTATGTACCTAATATCATACAGAAAGAATATATGCAGTCTATGAAATGACCAAAATTGAGAAAATATAAAAACACAGAAGAAGTAAGCAATAAAAGCAACATATATTTCAAAAACTGTAAAGTGTGTTTTAAATATATAGGCAACCAAATATGGAAAACAGAAGGAAATATGAACACATTCAGCAAGAATGGCAGTATTTGGGATGACCTATTCCAAGACTGCTTGTTAGTCAACCAGTTTCAGAAGTAACAACACTTTCACTCTGCTAAAATCATATCCATTTTATAGTGTGAACCAGCTGTGTGTCTGTGTCTGTCAACATGTGAGTGTGCGTGGGTGTGTGTGTTTTTCAAATATGCAAATATGTATTTGACTTTCATATTATATGCCATGAGATGTAAGTTGTTTTCTGCTACCCAAATAGCTTAAAAAGGTACTGTAAAATTTGCCATAAGAAGACGATATATTGTCTGATTCTATAAACACATTTCTTCTGTTTGTAGATTTATTTATTTGTGTCAGGGCAGACAATAATTTGCCTCTTCATGTTACCAGTGATTGTGGTTCAGTTGGACTTCATGTCTCTAGCTGCAAAGACAATATCTATTTTCTTGACATACTGAATGAATATAAAACTGAAACAGGCAGTCAAAACTTGGATACAATGGCAGGGACATACATACATTACCTGTCATACAATAAAGGAAGAAACGAATTCAAAATACGTGCTCCTTATTTGAGACAAAAATAAACACTCTTTGTATCACTTGGAATAGAGGCAACAAAACTTAGGCTCTCAGGCATAGATAATTAGAGAAAAGAAAGATAAACAGTAACAGAGTTCTCACTCGCTGGCTCCAGTTTTCTTAATATCCACTTTGCCAGAATAGTGTTGCCTGCTTGTTCTGTTTACTTCCTGTTTCTGTTCTCTTTCCAATGAAAAACTACTTACCTTTGCCACAGCTTCAAGATTTTAATATCTCCTTGAGCAAATTCCCACCCCATAGAGCATGAACCTGGATGTTGTTATTTCTATTTCACCTATTGGCTAGGGAGAATTCCTCTCCTGGCTAACATAAAGAAAACTAGAACTGTGGTACCTCCATCCCTCCCTTTTATACTAATGTTTTAAAACAGTACCTCTGTTAATCATGAATGGTGTTATTCCACTTTGAAGTATGATAGTCTCTTCCCGCAGTGAGATCACTCCACTCCTCCTCTTCATTATGCCTTGCTGCCACTGTACTTACTTCATTACTTCTACTGATCATCTTTGTTATGTCATTAGATTCTCCTCTTGCTTTACTTCTTGCAAACTGCTTTCCAACCCTGCTCAGTATCACACTGTTTGTAAGTTATTTCCATTACTCTTTATGCTTAGTGATTTTTCCACTACTAACTTCATATTTACAAATGAAAAACACAAAATTGTGGATTTTTGTCTATTAATTTATTTTGCAGAACATCCACAATTTTGTGTTTTCCATTAATTGTCATTCAGTCACCTGTACCCATTTCCATTCTGCCATTGCAGACATAAATAAGATCTTGTATTTCTGTATGTGCTGTTACCATTGTTTTATATTATCTTAATAGCATATAGTTTTCCGTCAACCTGTCTAATGATTGGATAAGGAAAGGAATCTCCATAATAAATAAAAAACCAAATAACTGTATAAAAATTAACGTACAGCAGCAGGCAGTGATTTAACTGAAGTGCACAAGAGGTTAAAGAGACATTAGATGTTAGAAGCAGAGGCTGCCCAGAAAAACAGAAGAAAATACTGAAGGAAAATGAATTTTTCATGGATTAAACACTAAAGTTATTCAGAAAGGAGACATAGCAAGTCAGGACAGAAACAAAATTAATTGTTGGTTTTCATTATGTCCTGTACTGTTACATTTCCCTTGACTTACAATACTAAGTAAATTTTTGTGTGTAATCTTTAAATAATACATTTCCTCTCTCCATTTTCTTCAATTTTCCCATTTGTAGGAAACACTAGTTCAGAAACCTAGCACTTTTATGAAATTTAAATGTGTCTTTGTATTTTGTACTGCCTTGAAGTTACAAGTTCAGTTAAACTACATCACTGCAATGGCTTTAAGAATATGGCTATCAACATATTTGACAGTTTTGCATATAATTTTGGTTTTGAACCTGTAAAGTGTCAGCTGTAATCTCTTGTCACATTATTCTGAGCTGGTTTCTTTTCGACCCAAGAGTATGCATCAGAATTTCTGACAAGTTGTCATTTAAACAGCTGATGAGAAATTCCACAGAAAATCCAAATCTGGATTTTGAGAGTGAGTTAAAACTGTAACACATCAGTGTTGAACCATTTTACTATTACAGTTCTTATTTAACTTGGCATCAAACATTTCTAGCATTTTCTTTTTCTTTTTTTTTTTTACCCTTTTTCAACTTTACTGCACCTTACACCATTCTTAAACACATAGCAAATACTCTAAAGTTGTTGCTGTAACAAAACTCATATATCAACCACATATGTCTGATGAGAATATTTCTCTGAATCAACAATCTATATTATTATTTGTTCATATACTCTCAAAAGGATGCTATGTATGGTTTAATCTTCACTGTAAAAGAAAAGAAAACTGTAAGAAATTTAATAAATATTATATCTTCCATTCCTATCCTATCTATCTGAAACAGAGAATCTACTTGTCACTCTTTCTGACCTCTCAAAACGTTAACAGTATCTTTAATTTCTTCATTAATAGTGGTGCAGACCGACATTTGTATGTGATAATGAAACTGTATGTTACAAAACCAGTTCTATTTCTAACAAGTAAGAGAATAAGTATAGCTGTTTGGAAACAGTGTTTCACAATATTGAACAACTTATCCAGTAGTACATAGTAATGTAAGAAGTTTTTATTCAGATGGAGGCAAATGTATAACCAGTTACAGTAACAAAGCCCTTTCAATTATGACTGTGTCTAACATATTCTCTTAGTTTCAAGAAATAACTATTTACATAAATATTTATGAACCCCTGTGTTAGACTCGACATTCCAAAACCTGACAACGCTGTCAATAATGGTAATTTCATGCAAAACAAAAATATTCAGCAGTGGCTATTCCAGCATCATGCAAATTAAAAATGTGTCATTTTTCCTGCAACAGGTGATACAACTTTGATATCAAAACTGTGTCATTGGACACCAATTTAAGGCTAGCCCCTAGTTAATAAAATCAAAAAACATATGATAAAATATAATTAATTGAACAGTTGCTAATAAGAGCAAGTGATAAATATTAATGCAACAAATGAAAGATCTTTACAAAAGCAGTGGACACAAATCAAAGTGAATATTGTCATGAATACATTATCTTCTTTAAGAGAAAGGAAATTTGTAAGGACTGAAACAAGTTTTCCCCAGTGTTTCATGAACTTCTGTTCACTGGCTCACTATGTCATTTCTATTCTGTTACCAAAGGAAAGAATTTTCGTTTCTGAAATTCTTAAATATTGTGTGTAAACAACAGTAAGAATTATTGGTACCAGTAAGTAGGTGGGGCTGTTATTTTAACTGTTCCTCTGTCATTTAAATATTTAGTTATTTCTATGTGTGTTTGATAGGTGTGTGTTATTTCTTTGTACATCTCCTTTAACAGTTAGCACTGGATTGTCATACAAATAAGAAGCTGAAATAGTTCTTAGAATGCACAATACTTTAAAGTTAGTTGAGACCAATGGCTGGCTATGTTTGCATATTCATGCAATATTTCCCTTGAATTGTAAATATCTTAGCAAGAGCAACTATGACATGACAATCTAGTTCCTCATTTTAATGGCATAAACTTTTATTACCATGTTACTACATTAATGAATTAGTGTAGCACCTGCAGTATTTGCAACTATTTAAACTAGCATATAATCAGCTGCTTCATGGAAGAATTAATTGTTATACACTGAAGTGCCAAAGAAACTGGTATAGGCATGCATATTCAAATACAGAGATATGAAAAAAGGCAGAATACAGCGCTGCAGTCAGCAATGCCTATATAAGAAAACAAGTGGTTGGCACTGTTGTTAGATCAGTTACTACTGCTACAATGGCAGGTTATCAAGATTTAAGTCAGTTTGAGTGTGGTGTTATAGTCAGTACACAAGTGATGGCTCACAGCATCTCCAAGGTTGTGATGAAGTAGAGATTTTCCCATACGACCATTTCATGAACATGAATATCAGGGACCTGGTAAAACCTCAAATCTCCAACATCACTACAGTTGGAACAGATCCTGCAAGAACAGGGCCAACAAAACTGAAGAGAATCATTCAGTGTGACATAAGTGCAACCCTTCTGCAGATTTCAATGCTGGGCCATCAATAAGTGTCAGCATCCGAACCATTCAATGAAGCGTCATTGATATGGGCTTTCTGAGCCAAAGACCCACTCATGTACCCTTGATGATTGCATGACACAAAGCTTTACGACTCACCTGGGCCCGTCAATGCTGACATTGGACTGTCAATGACAGGAAACATTTTGCCTGGTCAGACGAGTCTAGTTTCAAATTGTATCAAGCAGATGGACATGTACAGGTATGTAGACAACCTCATGAATCCATGGACACTGCATGTCAGCAGGGGACTGTTGTGGCTGGTGGAGGCTCTGTAATATTGTGGGGTGAGTGCAGTTGGAGTGATATGGGACCCGTCCAGATACGAGTCTGCCAGGTGAGATGTACGTAGGCATCCTGTCTGATCACCTACATCCATTCATGTCCATTGTACATTCCGACGGACTGGGGAATTTGAGCAGGACAATACAAGACCCCACACATACAGAATTGCTACAGAGTGGCTCCAGGAACACTCTTCTGAGTTTAAACAATTCCACTGGCCACCAAACTCCCTATACATGAACATTATTGAGCATATCTGGGATGTCTTGCAACATGCTGTTCAGAAGAGATCTCCACCCCCTCATACTCTTACAGATTTATGGACAGCCCTGCAGGATTCATGGTGTCAATTCCCTCCAGAACTACTTCAGATGTTAGTTGAGTCCATGCCATGTGATGTGAGACTTCTGCGTGCTCGTGGAGGCCCTACACTACATTAGGCAGGTGTACCAGTTTCTTTGGCTCTTCAGTTTATTTTAAAGTGGGAACACAACCTAGTAGAAGAAAAAATGAGAGTTTGGCTTCCACAGAACTGTTATTGGCACTTAACTAAGCATGTTTAAGCAATTTTATGTAGTTCAGATGACTGTGCTCAAAGTCTGGCGACACCAACAAAGGAGCTTCTCAAAATCTGAGAAGCTGAGTAAGGTACGGGAACTATAGGAGCAGAATACTACATAGAATACGCTAACAGAATTACTTGATTTTCAAGAAAACCAAAGTATATATCAAATAATTCATGAACCATGCAAATACTACAAATATATGATTCACTTAAAAAAATGAGAGAGCAATTACAAGATCTGCTCAAAAAATTCTAGAACTTTGTCCATAAAGTTTTTCTTCACTTACCTTTTACTTATTGTGAATGGTCTCCTTCAAAATACTCCCCTTCACAATTTATGCACCGCTCCCAATGCTATTTCCAATTCCAGAAGCAGTTTTTGTGCACCTCTTGCTGGATCACACAAAGTGCCGTCTGCAAATTTTCTTTTATCTCATCTATTGTTGCAAATCTTTGTCCTTTGAACAGGGTTTGCAACTTTGGAAATAAAAAAAGTGCACAGGGGCCAGGTCTGTAGAGCGCAGAGGATGAGGCAGCACAGTAATTTTGTTTTATGTGCAACTGTCACAAGCCAACAGGGATGAATGTGCAGTTCCCGTATCATGATGCAAGAGCCATGAATTGCCTCACCACATTTCAGGCAGTTTCCTTCTCACATTCTCTCACAGGCATTAGAACACATTCTGATAGTACCATCAATTAATGGTTTGTCCCTGTGGCATGATTTCATGATGAACTAATCCTTCAAAGTCCATGAAAACTATCAGCATGGCTTTGACATTTGACCTGACCTGACCAGCGTTTTTCGGTCTTGGAGAACCTTTTCTGAGCCATTGTGAAAACTGGACCTTGGTCTCAATATCATAACTGTAGAGCCACAGCTCATCACAAGTTACAATTCTCATAAGGAATATCTCGTTCTCATTTGCATGATCCAAAAGATCTTCACAGATTGTGGGGTGAAGGTGTTTCTAGTATTGACTCTTGAGCTGTGGGGTGAACTTGGCGACAACATGATGCATTCCAAGATGCAGTATCAGGATTTCATAACCTGATAAAACTGAAATGTTACATTCTTCTGCAGTCTCTCAGAGAATCAGTTTTCAATTGGCATTCACAATTTCGTTGACGTTCCTGATATGAACATCGTCAGTAGACGTCAAAGGGCATCCACAATGAGGGTCATCTTGAACTACTGTTGAGCCACTTTTAAACCATGTGAACCATTCATAACACTGAGTATGGCTTAAGCACTCATCACTGTAGGCTTCCTGTGTCATTTGGTATGTGTCTGTAAAGGTTTTCTTGAGTTTCACAAAAATTTAATACAGACTTGTTGCTCCTCTAACTCTGCCATCTCAAAATTCGCAAACTGTACCACACACTCAATACATACAACAGTGAAACTTCTGGCACTTACACATTAAACACGGGCATGTGTGGGGATGCCAACCACATTTCACTCCCACACACCATTGGTGCAAAATTATGAATATTCTGGAATTTTTTGAACAGACCTCGTATGACTGTGGAATGTTTCTTGAATGTCACATACATAAAAAACCATTTTTTATACTCCATTCCTTATTCATCTCTTGTAAGCAGTGATTATGTATCTAGGATACAATAATTAAGTGGCACAGTGAAGCTAACAAAATTTACATAATGTGCGTTGAGAATACCTTGGTGACTGGTCACACTATTATCTCTCTTGTAATTATGTGCTTTCCTTCATTTGGAGTTCCATACTGATTCAAAATTCAAGATCTGTCGACCCAGCCTTAAGTAACAGTTCACCAAAACATGCATCCAGTCTTAAGAGTAACAATTATTGCTTTTGTTGATAATGATGTACATTGCTTATTTCCATTCTGCAGTTAATAACTCAACTCTGAATCATATCTGTAACACTCTAGAATCAATCTCACCAGCTGGTCTTAATTTTCATTAATTTAAGAAGTTTGTGTCACTGATGAACCTCACTTTATGAATCCCAGCAGTCAGAGAAACTGTAGACCTCTTTCAAGATCCTACAGTCTATGGCTCATCACTTACTAGCTAAATCTCATGATGATGTCTCTCATTTATTATTAATAAGTGCTTTAACAAGAATTATAAGAAATCCTAAGTATATAAAGCAATAAATAAATTGTTAGTTATCAGATGTGTGCTCGAATGCACAGTTCCCTTACTCACCTACCGTCTTCTTTCAGATGTGCAGTCATGCAACATTATCCGAAGCACAGCAGTAGGTACCTATGTAAATGGCCATACATAAATTACGAGGCATCCTGTCTTTCTGTGCAATGACTTATGGAAAGCTCATTCTTCAACATGTGAATGGGGATTGTTTGCAAGCTTAATTATGAATGTCACACTTCAACGACATTGTATCTCTTATTATTCATCTCTTTCTCACCTTTCATCCTAAAACTCCTTTGTGTGAACTTGCTATCATCTGGATATGTTTCTCTCCAATCTCTATCTCTGCTCCTATGTGTAGAACCTAAACACACAACACATGTTCACATACATCCAAACAGCATATTCTTGATTTATTAAATGAGACAGACATCAGTCCTGCAGTAATTGTGTGATTAAAATTATGTGGTATACATGTTACATTGAATAAATCATAAAACTCCTTTTCTTCAGCCATGAAAGGTGTTGTTTACATATTCAGTGCAATGGCCCTTGACAATGAAGGTGCAATATATCTCATCAGTATCCTAGTGGCACAATAAACCTTGACTACCAGGTAATAGCACCAGCATCTTCTTTGTGTCCAAACCATAATGTTCAGCAGGAATATTGTGAATACTTCTTTACCACAGGAGTAAACATTCTTAGGACACACTGATGCCACAATATGAAAGGTTTATGATGGGCGCTGTAAATACAGAAATATAATTGACCCATAGAAAGGAGAAAGTCATTGATATAAGCAACTTAAAGTGAAGAGCATAACAAAATTTCAGTTAATGTCCTGACACTGAAATGTAAATCCCATTGAACTATATATGATGTCATCAGCCATTTCACGAACCAGTTCCTCACAGTTCAACGAACCTTCATATCATAGTGATAACCTTTCTTGTTGTTAGCCTCACACTGTGAATGTGTTTATTTAGGGATCAATTTATTGGCAGCAGTCTGGAATTTTACATGGTCATGGATTTATTATGGATTTATATCTCAAAAAACCCATTTATGTAAATAAAAGGACTAGGTTCTCCAACTACAGAAATGTAATTAAAGTACATTACTTCTGCATTTATTTCCATGAAATATTCCTTTTTTGAACCAAGGCTACCCTTTGCAACATTTATTCTGAAACAATATCTTTCCGTAAGCATTAAGATTGAAAAGAAAAAAATAGTATATCCATTGTGTTAACTTCTGTTAGGGTCATTTTCTTGGACTATTCACCTCTGCAAAATTTTCTAACAGCACCAATCAGGCTGCTATCTCAGGGGGAAACAAACTATTGCAAAACTAGAAAATTGTAGCAAAATGCAGGAATATTTACAAGGGATTGACACTTGGTGCAGGGATTGGCAATTGACCCCTAACATAAAATGGAAATGTCATGTGGCTAGGGTACCCCATCACGTAGACCATTCGCCAGGTGCAAGCCTTTCAAGTTGATGCCACTTCAGTGACTTGTGTGTTAATGGGGATGAAATGATGATGATAAGGATAACACAACACCCAGTCCCTGAGTGGAGAAAATCTCTGACCCAGCTAGAAATCAGCCCCTGGCCATTAGGTATGACATTCCATCACACTGACCACTCAGCTACCAGAGGTGGACACCCCCAACATAAATATAATGTATTACAAATACATAAACAGAAAGGCCCTTTATTGCATGATTTTACAATTGCAGAATCATCAGTGAAAACTGTTACTTACATGAAATATCCAGGAGTGTGTGTATGGAGTGATTTGAAGTGGAATGACCACATAAAATTAATCATGTTGTCAAGGTTGTTTAAGCTACACTGCAGAAGTTTTGGTGGGTGCCCCTACAGATCCTCCATATGGTCCCAATCTCTCCTCATGCAATTTACATATTTTTGGATCTCTGAAGAAAGACATTCATAGCCATCAATTTGCTTTGGATGAAGAGGTGCACACCAGGATAATTTCATGGTTCTTTGAGGCAAATACTAATATTTTTCCATGAAGGCACTGGCCATCTTGTCTCACAGCGGGATAAATATACACACATCAAAAAAAGTTCTGCATCACCTCGGTTCTAAGAGTTCTGGAACCTGTACAGAAAATTCGAACAGAGATAAACAAAAACATCATTCTGCCCTTTTTATTGCTCATCAAAACCACACATTGCATGTTGTACCACCATACAGTGAGACCTTCAGAGGCGGTGGTCCAGATTTCTGTACACACTGGTACCTCTAATATCCAGTAGCACAACCTTTTGCATTGATGCATGCCTGTATTCGTCATGGCATACTATCCACAATTTCATCAAGGCACTGTTGATCCAGATTGTCCCATTCCTCAATGGCGATTCGGTGTAGATCCCTCAGAGTTGTGTGTGGGTCATGTTATCCATAAACAGCCCTTTACAATCTATCCCAGGCATGTTTGATAGGGTTCATGTCTAGTCAAGTGATGTTATTATCCTGAAGAAAGTTATCCACAAGATGTGCATTATGGGGGCACTAATTGTTGTTCAGCATGTTGTTGGGCCCATCTGTACCACGCTGCTTGCTGTTGTGGTTGCAAAGATCGACCTCGCCATGGATGTCGGGAGTGAAGTTGCGCAACATGCAGCCTATTGTGCACAGTTTTGAGTCATAGCACGACGTCCTGTGGCTGCACATGGTGGCAATGCTGTCACGGTTCCTCCGAGCCATAATCTGTAGGTAACGGTCATTCACTGCAGTAGTAGCCCTTGGGCAGTCTGAGTGGGGCATATAATTGACAGTTCCTGCCTCTCTGTATCTCCTCGATGTCCGAATAACATCACTTTGGTTCTCTCCAAGACACCTGGACACTTCCCTTTTTGAGAGCCCTTCCTGGTACAAAGTAACAATGCAGATGCAATCAAACCACGGTGTTGACCATCTAGGTATGGTTGCACTACAGACAACATGATCCATGTACCTCCTTCCCAGTTGAATGACTGTAACTGATCAGCTGTTGTACCCCCTCCATCTAATAGGGGCTGCTCATGCATGGTGTTTACATGCTTGGGTGGGTTTAGTGACATCTGTGAACAGGCAAAGGGACTGTGTCTGTGATACAATCTCCACAGTCAATGTCTATCTTCAGGAGTTCTGGGAACCGGGGTGATGTAAAACTTTTTTTTAAGTGTGTATTAACACTAATGCTTATTAATTTTGAAATAATAAACAGTTTACCTACTTTTTTCCATCTGTCTTGTTCTCATTTGACTGCTCCATATATAATATAATGTATATACTTTTATATTTATACAGACCAGTGAAACAGAAAATTAAATGTATGTTTAGGTATATTCTTGTTTCTACATATCAGAAACACTCGAATTTTTGGAATTAAAACTGGAAAACTTCAATAATAATTTGTCTTATATCTATTTGCAGCTTGAAGAACATCCTTATACTTCAGCCCAACGTGCAATTGTAGGCTGTATAGAGGCATACAGCATCTACATATATGTAACCTGTTTCTTTATCTTGCATTATTGTTATAGATATTGTAATTTTCTGAGAGCAGATTTAAGTAATTGGATGCAGATATCATTAGAGAGCAGCTGTATTGACATGTAGATAAAATTATTGAATTTTCATTCAGCCATTCATTTTCTGTAAATTCTGTGAAGAAAGAGAACCTGCAGAGATTTGGAATGAGGGTACAGTAAAAAAAGGGGGGGGGGGGGAGGAAAGAAAGAAAGAAAAGAGAGAAGCAACTTTAGGAACTTAAACGGCACACTATATTAACAATAAGCAAACTATCAGTGTACTACTTAATGCAAGTCATGCTGCTTCTTTAGTTGTATTTACTAACTCCTACCAGTAGTTTAATAAACTATTTAAAGCAATTTTATGTTAGCTCCATAACTGTTACTGCTTGTAGGCTTCGATTCAGTACAAATGACTCTTGCTGCATGGGTTCTGAGACTAAACTTGTTCCTTTAGGCAGTTGGCTGAATTGGTGGAGGCAGCTGGCATTGCCCATGGGGTACAAGCTCAGTCCACAGTTTGTAGTATCATACCCAGAGTTGATCATAGTCCTATTGTTTGGATCAAAGTGGAAGGTCTAAACCAGATGGTTAGATGATTCTGTGGTGATATCAGATAAAAATTTCTCAACCACCACTACTGAATGAAGAATTGTAGGGTCCCCTCAATAGGTCAGGCATCCATTACATGAAGGAAATGACTACTTAGATAGCAGAGTACATATGGTGTGCACATATTGGTTTTTTAGGTTAGAGGAACCCCACCTTGGAATCAGTGATGAATTGTCTGCCAAAATTGAAGACAGGTCAGTGACATTGCTCTCAGAGAATTTTTGTCCTTGCAGATTGAGAATAGAAAAAGTTGATATGATATAAGTAAACTAAAGGAACATCCATGGTAAAGTTACAGAATTGGTATTGCTTGCTAAAAGTTACAGTGCCCAGTAGTGTTAGGAACAGAAAGTTGGTCAAAATGTCTTACCTGAAAGTTACTTGAGCAAGCAGATAGTTAGTGAGGGTAATGTCTTAGATCTCCTGCAACAAGCAGACCTAAACTTTTTGAATTAGTTAATGTAAAGTAAGACATCATAGATCATAAGGTAGTGATAGCATCAATAAATACAGGTGTTACAAGGAATGTTAAGAGAGATAGGAAAATACTTTTGCTTAGCAAGAGTGACTGGGTACCAGTTATAGAGCATCAGAGTAGTCAGCATCAAATATTCACTTTTGAGAAGAAGGATGTTGAGCACATTCAGATAAAATTCAAAAGCATTGTTCATTATGCCTTTGGAAAGTATGTGCCGAACAAGGTTTTAAGGAATTGGAAAGACCCTCTATCATTTAATAATCGTATTAGAAAGTTGTTACCAAAGTAAAGCATGCCTAGCTGGCAGACCAAAGCTAAATGAAGAAAAATTAGCATAAGATGTCCAGTGAGAGAAGTGTTTAATGAATTTTGACATCCTATCTGGCAAAAAAAAAAACCTACAGTGTTTTGGTCTTATGTTAAGTCAGTAACTGTATTTAAAACATCTATTCAGTCACTCACTGATCATACTGGCACCAAAACAGAAGATAACAGAAAGAATTCCGAAATACTGAATTGGTCTTCTGATACTGTTTCACCATGAAATTTCATATCACACAAAATGACTAGGTAGACTTCTGTGGCCAGTATCAAGATGATTAAAATTCTTATGGATGTTTTACTGTGTCATTGTATAAAATATGAAATACTTTAAAATATATAAATTATAAAATTTGTTATCTACTGACGCCTGTGGCGAATGGGGTCAGTTCACCTACCTGTTATGTTGCAAAATATCTGGCACCTAGATTGCATCACCTAATGGTACAAACAGACTCACTCAGAGGAATCTTCCCTTTTCGTACAACTGATAAAGCAACAGTGGGTACAGTCTGGTGACGTTATGGGTAGTCTTGAGATCAAGTCTCTCTTCATCATTAAACTAGGTCTACAACTTTGCTTCCACAATTTTTTCTCGAAGTTCAGGGCTTTATTGTGAAAAACTTACAAAAAATTTATGATTCATAGTATTGCCCATCACTGGCCACTACATTCTCTCATCTTTCAGGTAGCATATGAATCCCTTGGTGGAAGAACTGAGCGTCTTTTGAGGGGCTCCATGAATCAATTCAATTTTGCACGTGTTCATATGATCCGAAATGCTGTTCAGCCAGACTGTATGCCACTGATCAAAAAAGATGGTAGTCAGAGATAGCGAAATGGCAGAAGCAAAGTTGTAGACCTAATACCTATAGCAAAGACCATTCACAGCCTACAAGAGTGATTCCCACCTGATATCTGTGATTTGGTGCTCTATTAATGTTCTTCACCTGGTGGAGTAAATATTATAAGCAATCAGATGGAGTTGCAAAGAGTTTACCCCTCTCCCCAATTTCTGTGGACCTCTTCATGGTTGCTTTTGAGCGAATAGCCGTAGCTTCTGTACCGTTATGCCCCCTTTTTTTGCTGTGATATGTAGATGACGCATTCATTATCTAGTCACTTGGGGAAGCAGAGTCAAGAAACTTCCTTCAGCTTTTATACTGCCTACATAAGGATGTACAGTTCATGTATGAAACCGAAAGTAATGGTACAAAAAAGCAATGGTACAATATCTTTTTTTGATGTGGAAATATATAGAACCACCTGTGGCAGACTGGAACACAAGGTGCACTGAAAGCCAACATAAACCAACTGATACCTGCTGCAGAGTGCCACCATCACCCAGATAAGAAATATTCTGTCCTGCATACACTGACTGCCTGTCCCCACTGAATAACATGCACTAATAATATGAAAGAAAAATACCATGCTTTTCGCACCAACAGACATGACAACAATGTTATCAGAGAGGCAACTAAGGCTGATCAAAATGAAACAAGAGAAGAAGGCAAGGAAGAGAAGCTACTGCTAGTACACTTACTATATGTCAAAAGAGTCAGTGAATGGCTAAGTGACATCCTCCACCAATGAGGATTCAAACACATTTTCCACAGCAGTCACAGGATCCACAACATTATAGGTTCCATCAAGTGCAGTGAACGACATTAATATTGCAAGAGTGTATGAGCTATGTTGTCAATGCAGATCTGTCTACATAGGAGAGACAGGGAGACCAGTCAGCATGTGCAAGACAGAACATAAAAGCTATATGTGATTAGAACATCACAGTAAATCAGTGACAGCAGAACACCACCATCATTGTGGACAACCTATCATGTTCCAGGAAGCCAGTGTACTGACAGAAGTTGTGGACTTGCCAATGCAAAATACAAGAGGCAATTGAAATTATTAAACAGCATGATAGTGTTAATAGGGAGGATGGCTGCAGACACCTGGCATCCTGGCTGCCAGCTATCACATTGCAACAGGCCACAAGTGGTCATGAGGC
Source organism: Schistocerca nitens (assembly GCF_023898315.1). Taxonomy (NCBI): domain Eukaryota; kingdom Metazoa; phylum Arthropoda; class Insecta; order Orthoptera; family Acrididae; genus Schistocerca; species Schistocerca nitens. The sequence continues at coordinate 925,417,730 of NC_064616.1, forward strand.
AGAAGCTTCACCTGGCATCGATGCATCAGCCTAAACAAACAGCTTTATAGAAACTGGTAGTGTATTTACATGCACACTAGTAAGAGAACATCCCCACCAGATGCCAAGCACTGATTTGCAGTCAGGTGCCAATCATTGATGGGCCAGAAAATGCGCAAATGGCCTCTTTATAGTCCTCTCCCTCTCATCACAACTAGCCTCTTATATTACAGGACCAATAAAATTCCAGAAATGTGATGTATTGACACCTATAGTTTGCAATGAATAGGGGCAACTTTTTTTCAGTAAAACCAGACTTGCCCTGAAGAAAGCTGTTGTAATATAGCCAAAACATCAGTTTTATAGGTTATATATTTTAAAATACTTTGTTTTTATATAATGATATCAGCACAAGAGCCAGAAGGATTTTTATCATATAGTACATTTCCTCCTTTCAATTATGACACAAATTTGATAATAGCAGATACAGAGATAAGTGATCACAGAATAGAAAAACAACTTCAGTCACTTAATAGTGGAAAAGCATCTGGACTTGATTGGATACCTTTGAGATTCTATAGAGATTATGCTGAAGAACTAGTTCCCCTTCTATCAGTTTATCATAGATTGTTGAAACAATGAAAGATGTCAAGTGATTCGAAAAAAGTGTAGGTCGCTCCCGTTTTCAAGAAGAGTCATATTACGGAACCACATAATTGTAGGTCTGTATTGCTGATATCAGTCTATTGGAGAATTATGGAATATGTTTTATGCTCACATATAATTTTTTGGAGAATGAAAATTCCTCTGTAAGAATTTACATGGAGTCTGCAGACATAGCCCATGAGATCCACAGTGCCATACACATCAGCACTCATATCACTGCCCTGTTCCTTGGTTTTGTAATGACATTTGACACAGTTCTGCACTGTTATTTAGTGAACAAAATATGAGTTTACCAAGTACCAGACCAGATTTATGACTCAATTCAGGACTTCCTTGCAAACAGAACTCAATATGTTGTTTTTAATGGAACAGAACTGACAGATGTGAAGGTTATTTATTTCAGGAGTACCCCAAGGAAGTGCAATAGGGCCATTAGTGTTTTACAGTATATATAATAATTTGGTGGATAATGTCTGAAGCTCCATAAGACTGTGCGCAAACGCTGTTATCTATAAGAATGGGGCAACACCAGATGACTGTAGAGAATTGTAGGAAGACCTAAAAAGGATCGATGATTAGAGTAGTGTGTGGCAGGTGACCCTGAACCTAAATAAATGTGATGTATTGCGCATAAGTAGGTGGAAAAAATCTGTTAGTGTATGATTGCATTATTGGCCATAAACCAATGAAAACAATAGCTATCTTCAAATGCATAGGAGTAACCATCCAGAGTGACCTATAGTAGATGATAGGCTTCGATTCATTGGAAGAATCTTCAGGAAATATAATTCATCCACAAAAGAAGTGACTTACAAAACACATGTTTAATCAATTATTGTGTAATGATTATCAGTCTGAGACTCTTACCAAATTGGATTAAAAGGAGAAATAGACAATATCAAACAATGGGTGGTGTGTGTTGTTGTTGTGGTCTTCAGTCCTGAGACTGGTTTGATGCAGCTACCCTATCCTGTGCAAGCTTCTTCATCTCCCAGTATTTACTGCTACCTACATCCTTCTGAATCTGCTTAGTGTATTCATCTCTTGGTCTCCCTCTACGATTTTTACCCTCCACGCTGCCCTCCAATGCTAAGTTTGTGATCCCTTGATGCCTCAGAACATGTCCTAGTAACCAGTCCCTTCTTTTTGTCAAGTTGTGCCACAAACTCCTCTTCTCCCCAATTATATTCAATACTTCATCATTAGTTATGTGATCTACCCATCTAATCTTCAGCATTTTTCAGTTGCACCACATTTCGAAAGCTTCTACTCTCTTCTTGTCCAAACTATTTATTGTCCATGTTTCACTTCCATACATGGCTACACTCCATACAAATACTTTCAGAAACCACTTCCTGACACTTAAATCTATACTCGATGTTAACAAATTTCTCTTCTTCAGAAGTGCTTTCCTTGCCATTGCCAGTCTACATTTTATATCCTCTCTACTTTGACCATCATCAGTTATTTTGCTCCCCAAATAGCAAAACTCCTTTACCACTTTAAGTATCTCATTTCCTAATCTAATTCCCTCAGCATCACCCGACTTAATTCAACTACATTCCATTATCCTCATTTTGCTTTTTTTGATGTTCATCTTATATCCTCCTTTCAAGACACTGTCCATTCCATTCAACTGCTCTTGACAGAATTACAATGTCATCAGTGAACCTCAAAGATTTTATTTCTTCTCCATGGATTTTAATACCTACTCCGAATTTTTCTTTTGTTTCCTTTACTGCTTGCTCAATATACAGATTTAATAACATCGGGGAGAGGCTACAACCTTGTCTCACTCCCTTCCCAACCACTGCTTCCCTTCCATGCCTCTCAGCTATTATAACTGCCATCTGGTTTCTGTACAAATTGTAAATAGCCTTTCGCTCCCTGTATTTTATCCCTGCCACCTTTAGAATTTGAAAGATAGTATTCCAGTCAACATTGTCAAAAGCTTTCTCTAAAACTACAAATGCTAGAAATCTAGGTTTGCCTGTCCTTAATCTTTCTTCTAAGATAAGTCGTAAGGTCAGTATTGCCTCACGTGTTCCAATATTTCTACGGAATCCAAACTGATCTTCCCCGAGGTCAGCTTCTACCAGTTTTTCCATTCGTCTGTAAAGAATTCACGTTAGTATTTTGCAGCTGTGACTTATTAAATTGATAGTTCGGTAATTTTCACATCTGTTAACACCTGCCTTCTTTGGTATTGGAATTATATTCTTCTTGAAGTCTGTGGGTATTTCGCCTGTCTCATACATCTTGCTCACCAGATGGTAGAGTTTTGTTAGGACTGGGTCTCCCAAGGCCGTCAGTAGTTTTAATGGAATGTTGTCTACTCCTGGGGGCTTGTTTCGACTCAGGTCTTTCAGTGCTCTGTCAAACTCTTCACGCAGTACCGTATCTCCCATATCATCTTCACCTACATGCTTTTCCATTTCCATAATATTGTCCTCAAGTACATCGCCCTTGTATAGACCCTCTATATACTCCTTCCACCTTTCTGCTTTCCCTTCTTTGCTTAGAACTGGGTTTCCATCTGAGCTCTTGGTATTCGTACAAGTCGTTCTCTTTTCTCCAAAGGTCTCTTTAATTTTCCTGAAGGCAGTATCTATCTTACCCCTAGTGAGATAAGCCTCTACATCTTTACATTTGTCCTCTAGCCATCCCTGCCTTAGCCATTTTGCACTTTCTGTCGATCTCATTTTTGAGTTGTTTGAATTCCTTTTTGCCTGCTTCATTTACTGCATTTTTATATTTTCTCCTTTCATCAATTAAATTCAATATTTCTTCTGTTACCCAAGGATTTCTACTAGCCCTTGTCTTTTTACCTACTTTATCCTCTGCTGCCTTCACTACTTCATCCCTCAGAGCTACCCATTCTTCTTCTACTGTATTTCTTTCCCCAATTCTTGACAATTGTTCCCTTATGCTCTCCCTGAAACTCTGTACAACCTCTGGTTTAGTCAGTTTATCCAGGTCCCATCTCCTTAAATTCCCACCTTTTTGCAGTTTCTTCAGTTTTAATCTACAGTTCATAACCAATAGATTGTGGTCAGAGTCCACATCTGCCCCTGGCAATGTCTTACAATTTAAAACCTGGTACCTAAATCTCTGTCTTACCATTATACGAGGGCTATCCACAAAGTACATTACGTTTTGGAATTAAAAATAAATAAAGTATTGGAAAATTTTTTTATTATATACAGATGAAAGCCACACTTAAATACTAATTTTCTACATAGTTGCCATTTAAATTAAGGCACTTATCATAGCAATGGACGAGCTTGTAAATTCCATTGTCGTAAAATTCGGCCGCCTGCGCCTTCAACCACGTGGTTACCTCTTCTTGAAGCTGTGCGTCATCATCAAAACGCTGCATAGCCAACCACTTCTTCATTGCTGGGAATAAGTGGAAGTCCCTCGGTGCCAGGTTGGGACTGTACGGCGGATGAGGAAACAACTCCCACTTAAAAGATTCGAGAACTTCACGAGTGGCATTTGCCGTGTGGGCCCGGGCGTTGTCGTGAATCAACAAGATCTTCGAGCCCAACTTTCCCCTGCGCTTGTTTTGTATTGCTCTTCTGAGGTTGTGCAGAGTTTGGCAATACCTTTGAGAGTTTATTGTAGTGCCTCTTTCCAGGAAATCCATAAAAATCACACCTTTTCTGTCCCAAAAGAAGAGGTAACCACGTGGTTGAAGGCGCAGGAGGCCGAATTTTACGACGAAGGAATTTCCAAGCTCGTCCATCGCTATGATAAGTGCCTTAATTTAAATGGCAACTATGTAGAAAATTAGTATTTAAGTGTGGCTTTCATCTGTATATAATAAAAAAAATTTCCAGTGCTTTATTTATTTTTAATTCCAAAACGTAATGTACTTTGTGGATAGCCCTCGTATAATCTATCTGATACCTTCTAGTATCTCCAGGATTCTTCCATGTATACAACCTTCTTTCATGATTCTTGATCCAAGTGTTAGCTATGATTAAGTTATACTCTGTGCAAAACTCTACCAGCCGGCTTCCTCTTTCATTTCTTAGCCCCAATCCATATTCACCTACTATGTTTCCTTCTCTCCCTTTTCCTACTTTCGAATTCAAGTCACCCATGACTATTAAATTTTCGTCTTCCTTCACTACCTGAATTATTTCTTTTATCTCACCATACATTTCATTAATTTTTTCATCATCTGCAAAGCTAGTTGGCATATAAACTTGTACTTCTGTAGTAGGCGTGGGCTTCGTGTCTATCGTGGCCACAATAATGCGTTCACTATGCTGTTTGTAGTAGCTTACCTGCACTCCTATTTTGTTTATTCATTATTAAACCTACTCTTGCATTACCCCTATTTGATTTTGTATTTATAACCCTGTATTCACCTGACCAAAAGTCTTGTTCCTCCTGCCACTGAACTTCACTAATTCCCACTATATCTAACTTTAACCTATCCATTTCCCTTTTTAAATTTTCTAACCTACCTGCCCAATTAAGGGATCTGACATTCCATGCTCCGATCTGTAGAATGCCAGTTTTCTTTTTCCTGATAATGACATGCTCTTGAGTAGTCCCCGCCCGGAGATCTGAATGGGGGACTATTTTACCTCCGGAATATTTTACCCAAGATGACACTATCATCATTTAACCATACAGTAAAGCTGCATGCCCTCGGGAAAAATTACAGCTGTAGTTACCCCTTGCTTTCAGCCGTTCACAGTACCAGCACAGCAAGGCCGTTTTGATTAGTGTTACAAGGCCAGATCAGTCAATCATCCAGACTGTTGCCCCTGCAACTACTGAAAAGGTTGCTGCCCCTCTTCAGGGACCACACGTTTGTCTGGCCTGTCAACAGATAACCCTCCATTGTGGTTGCACCTACGGTACGGCCATCTGTATTGCTGAGGCATGCAAGCCTCCTCACCAATGGCAAGGTCCATGGTTCATGGGGGGTGGTGTGCATTATCGTGAAATCATTTAGTTGGTGCAGGATCATTACTGAAATGCTCAACAAACTCCAGTCAGAGACACAACAAAAGAGATGATGTGCTTCTTGGAGATATTTGCTACTGAACTTACAACAGAGAATGTTCCAGGAAAAGTTGGGCATCATATTACTTCCTCCCATATATGTCTCATGAAATAACCCCAACTAGAAAATCCACAAAATTAGAGCTAATATGGAGGTTTACTGACAATCATTGTTTCTGTGAACCTTTCGTGAATGGAACAGGGAAGGGTAAAAGGTAATGTTATGAGAAGTAGCCTCTGCCACACACAGTAAGGTGACTAACAGAGTATACTCATAGATGTAAATTCAAGAGAAGCATGGAATGAAAGAATAAATCTTATGCAACTTAAAAATAAGTCTGTTCAAAAGTGCTCATTTGTGAAATCTAAAACTGCTTCTTTGCAACATTTAATACTGTGTTGCTTCACTACTTGCATTGTAACATGCTCGGGTCCTCCTTGGAATGCTGCCTGAAAAGTGGTTGAGATTTTGCTGATCAAGACTACTCTACTCTTTAGTAGCATCTCTCCTGTGGTCATCCAGTGTGTGAGGGTTGATTTGGCAGCTTATTACAAACTTGATCTAGTCCCGTAAATTTGTAATTGGGTTCATGCCAGCAAGCATCACAGCCTGTTCCATTCAGTGATCATGCTTCTTGGAAGAAAGTGTTGATGAGATGGGCACAATGTGCTCACACATTTTCATCTTGAATGATGAACATGTTGCCAAAATGTTGACTGTAGGGCTGGACAGTAGTTTGGAGAATCCTGTGTCAGTACAATACAGCTCTCAAATTACGTTGGGTAGTGATGAGAGGTGTCCATCATCTATGAATGATACCAGCCCAAAATAACATTTATCCACCTCCTTGGTGACCCTGAGGGTCTGCATGCATGAGAGATGCTTTGGTACCAAGTCATCTCCACACTCTTCTACAATGATCATCATAGAAGAGTATGGAGATGACCTGTGAGTCATAATTTATATTTAGTAGTCATCAGTGGATGTTGATGATTCTGGATGATCCCTACAAGACAGCTCTCTAGTGTTTTTGTCTCACCATAGGAGCTGAATATTGTAAATGTGTCACTATGGAGAATGCCAATTTAGTGAACAGCTTTCTATGCTGACAACCCTTCTTAGCATATAGCAACAATGCATACAAAGTCTAAGTTTGAAATGACCCTTTCAGGCACTCTGACTCAAACAGTGTGCTCAAGTCGTATTTTCCTGTTGATTATTATTGGAGAAACAGTGTAATCTATTAAAATGCACTGAGAATTCATGTTTCCTTCTACCTCCATTACACATGTGGCTTTAAGCAGTGTTTTTTCTGTGTTCAGAAAAGTATTGAGAAAGAGGTTTATGACCAAAAAAACACAATCTATGCAAGTTATGAGGGTGATGGATAATTTTTCTTATGTTTATTTACAAGAGCACACTGGAATTTTTCAAGGAAAATAATTACTTGCATCTGAAACACCAGATGCCATTTACAGTACACTACTCATTATCAAGGAGATTTACAATGAACATTGCAACGTTCCATACAAGTAAGAGGAATTTTCAGCCCTTGAATCTAGATACTTGTATAATTTGTAGGTGTGGTTAATGAGATAATTTAATTTAATTTACTAGGTTCATTGGGAACACATACACCAAACCAACTTGAATGTGAAACATGTCACTACACAATTCACAGAAAACTGGTAAGAAAATTTTAAAACTAAATAAGACTTTTAAAATTTTAAAAATATATGCAATAGTATAAACAATAGGTCTTAGCTTCAGTGAAGAACTCACATGTAAAATAAAAAGTGTGTTCCACAAGAAAGCCTTTCAGCTTGGATTTGAAAATATACAGTTTATCCCTCAAAGCTTCAATTTTTGTCATAAACCTACTGAAAATGAAACCTGAAGAATAGTGTATATCTTCCTATACAATGGTTACAGAAGTGTTATCCAAGTGTGAACCGTTTTAGCCAACTCATGCAGATACTTACTGAGAATGTTTCTCCATCTGTTGACCTTCAGGCAAAATGTAATATATTTGGAAGTGTTCCATTCAGTGATATACTGTGAGGTAATCATTCAATGAAATGTTACTAACATAAATAAAGTGTCACTGTGCAAATATGTGCTGTAATTGTATTATGTACAACTGATAACTAATGCAAGTGTCTCTTCAAGGATCTCGGAAGTGTAACACATCTAAGTAAATTTACTCTCCCATATCATACATGGTAAAAAATGAAAATCAGTTTCAAATTAATAGTAATATACATGCCTATAATAAAATGTATACAAATATTTTCCATGTGGATTTTTTATCCCTGCTTATAGTACAATGTAATTTCTAACCTGGTCAGAATGGGAAAATGGAAAACATCTAGAAATAAAAATAAAAGGAAGAGCATATCCTAATAGCTATTACCTGCACAAATTATGACTTAAGCTTCATCTTAGTTATTCACAACATGAATTCGTTCACTGGCAAGTCCACCTTTGTATCTCGGTAGTGAGTTGATCTGCAACTCTACTGCTTTGAATGGAGACTACAAACGTAGTTTTTACTATTATGTTAGCTGGTAAACAATGGTAATCTGTTTAGTCTTTTTCAGAAATATATGATTTGCTGACTGAGCACTAAAACCAGAAAACTCACATTGTAGCCACAGGCTTAAGTTCAATCAGTACAGTAAAAAAAAAAAAGAGACCAGTTGTATGCAGAGTGTAGGCAGTGTAACTTCACAATGTTTCATATGCAAATTCTTTTACTTCAAATATAGTTTTATGATTATCTCCAAAGAGGGAATGGAAAAGAAAGACATGAGGAAGATCAGATCATCCTTTAGTGGAATTTTGCAAATAACTGTGGCATTTGAGGTAGATTCTTCACCCCAGTGAGCATTTAACAAAGACTGCTATATTTTCTTGTAATCATTGTTGCAAACAACAGTCAACTGAAGACAAATAGGAGTAATCATCTTCTGCCCCAAACCTACAACTGTGTGACATTCTGCTGATGCACAGTAACATAGTTCATACTGTAGTTAGTGTAACTGGTTTTTGATATTACTTCTTAATTTGATTTCACCAACTAATATTAGCCTGTAGTAGATTAATAACGTACTAACAAATAGACTATTAAATAAGTATGGATAAGATTTTCTTGATTGCAACATGTTTAAATTTGAATAGAATATTTGTCCCTAGGTCCATGTTCATGTTGGAACACTGTGTAGGCAAAGATCTGAAAAGTTTTTCAAGGTACAACACTTTCACCTTTTGCACTACATGTACCTGTCCTGTAAATACAATATGTATCTGGACACCCCCAAAAACATATGTTTTTCATATTAGGTGCATTGTGCTGCCACCTACTGCCAGGTACTCCATATCAGCAACCTTAGTAGTCATCAGACATTGTGATAGAGCAGAATGGAGCACTCCGCAGAACTCGTGGGCTACAAACATGGTCAGATGATTGGGTGTCACTTGTGTAAATGAGATTTCCACACTCCTAAACATCCCTAGGTCCACTGTTTATGATGTGATAGTGAAGTGGAAACATGAAGGGACATATACAGCACAAAAGCATACAGGCTGACCTCATCTGTTGACTGACAGAGACCGCCGACATTTGAAGAGGGTCGTAATTTGTAATAGGCAGACATCTATCCAGACCATCATACAGGAATTGCAAACTGCATCAGGATCCACTGCAAGTACTACAACAGTTAGGTGGGAGCTGAGAAAACTTGGATTTTATGGTTGAGCGGCTGGTCATAAGCCACACATTACATCGGTAAATGGCAAATGACACCTCACTTGGTGTAAGGAGTGTAATCATTGGACGATTAAACAGTGCAATGAGTCTACAAAGGAGATTGCTTACAAAAGTCTCATGTAGCTCATTTTAGAATATTGCTGAAGTGCATAAGACCTGTACCAAATAAGACTGAAAGAGGATGTTGCTCATACATAATGCTGGTCACAGGTATGATTGACCCATTGGAGAGTGTCACTGAAATACTGAAAAACCGAAACAGGAATGTACTTGGAGATAGATGCCCACTATCTCATAACAGACTAATTACCAAGTTTCAAGAAACAGTGTTAAGTACGAAATCTAATAACACACTGAAACTGTCTATATTTCACATATGAAGGAATCACAAAGACATGGTTGTACTAATTATAACACTTGCAGAGACATTTCAGTGACCATCCTTCCTACACTCCATGCACAAATGGAAGAGAAGAAACCTAAGTATATGGTGCAATGGGCAGTACCTTTTGCTTCGCACTTCACAATGTTTTAGAAAGTATAGATGTAGATACAAACACATGTACACATTTACAGCACTAAAGAAAACATCAATTCATATGTTGAGCTACAATGTTCATCTTGATGAATGAGAAACACCAATGTCAGCCACATGAAAGTCACTGAAATACCTCAGTGGTGACAAGTGAAAATTTGTGCCGGAGTGGGACTTGAACCTGTATTTCCCACTTTTCATGAGTGGCCACCTTAACTGCTTTGGTTATCCAAACATGCTTTCCATTCCAATCCAAATTCCCAACCTGTCACACACTATATCTGTAGTGCTCCCCTGTCTACCATCCTCATTGCCTGCAGCACTTAGCATGATTCCTGCAACTAGTCAGACCTAGGGAGCATCCCCACTAAGATACCATGATATGCCATCAAGGCATATATATTACTATTATATGTGTGGTGTCTGTTCTTTCAGACATATAATAGTAATGTTCACCTTGCTGTTTATATGACTACCCATGATTGTTTATGCACCTGTCTACCACACAAATACTCTACCTGTATGGTGAATACTTGTAATTACTTATCCATTTCCTGTATTTGACCCAACATTTTCCATTAACATGAAACAGCTACATGTATTTTAACATATTTCACTATTTTTTGAAATGTGATTACTGCTGCTACTGAGTAATCACAGAGACATCTCAGAACTGGAATATCTACATCCATTTCCACATAAATATTTTTATCTGTATATTAATGGAAAATTTGTAAAGTTATATATCTTTTTAAATGTTTTGAAAGTTGTTAACTTACTTACAAACTGTGCTGTGAGATTTTAGGTGCCTTTTTACATCATTCTCACCTTTGTGTGTTTTATTATCATAGTCTGTGGTTTTCCTCAATCACTCCAGTAGAAAGCTTTATTGACTTTTTTCTTAAGTCTGTAGCTACTTATTCTGTGATTCTACAATATATTAATTTCAACAGGTCATACTATTAACAATGCAGAACAAAATCTATACACACATACATTTTGTGTATTGAAATTCCTTTTCTTTTCTTTTTTTTTCAAAAAGTTCATAATTTATTTCTTGTAAATATACATTGAGTGTGTGCATTCTGAAATTAAGTAATATAAAATGCATCAGTATTGCTGTTGCTGCAAATGTCATACAAGTTCAGATACAATAATGAATTATGTGTAATATAATGCCTATTAAATAATCCATGTGGCAGTAATGATACAACTGTTTTGCTATACATTTCTAGAGAGACCATGCTACAGCAGAATTATTAACAGGTGTAACCAGGAATGCCTTAAATTTAAAGATCGAATTCAACTGGATTATTCTCCTTCATTGTCACTCAGTAACTGCAGAGATTTTGTTAGTGGTTCTCAATAAGTAGAAATTTATAAATAGTACTGTTTGTATTTTTTACTGAAGTATGTTAACAGATTGGTTGACTGCACATAATCCACCATTAAATCATGCTTCATTCTTCTCTAAATCATGTTCTTAATGCAGTACTTTCATGAATGTGGTGCTCCATATTAGGGCAATTTTTATATTTGATTGTAGTTCTTAAATTAGAAATTTAATCACATTTTATGGAAGTAGGTATGGTTGAGGCCACCTATATAATAGTTTGTAGGGGGGAGGGAGCGAAACCTCAGCTATAAAGTTCTTTTAATATTTTGTAAGGTGAATGGTAAGTTGTAAGTAGTTCCGAAAAAATTCAAGATTCAACCCTGTAAAAAAACCTGCATAATATTTAGTTTTAATTCATTTTCTTGAAATGAAAACACTTGACCAAACTTTTTTTTTCAATTCCCTGAGAGCTGTGGGGAGGGGAGGTGAGAGGCATGGTCACCTCTTGCCTTGGGATTTGGGTGCCCTGGTGTATATTATTTTACTAGAGAGTAAACTGGAAAATAATTGGATCACAGTATCTTGAAACAATAGTTTCAGTACCATAAAATAAGCATATGACTAAAAAGTTTGTGTCAAGATATGTGTTTGATGCAAGACAGTCTTGTCATGCCAATAACTGAACCCTAATTGCATAGCAAATGTAGCTTTCTGTTTCATTTTCAAGGCCCAAATTTCAAGTCTCCTAAAATTTTTAAAACTTCATATTTTGTAATATATGCTTTGTTCTGTCTTGTAAGTAATTTCTACATAAGCAGGATCTTTATGATGTAGATCAAAATATTGTTAATAATACTATACTGAATAAAATTTATCGTGCTAATACATTCAAAATCTGTTAGTTAACAGTAAAAATTAATATTGCTGATTTTTAACACTGTATGCTAATAAAACAATGTTTATGTCTAATGATAGCATGGAATAGCTCATTTTAGTTGCAGTTTGTGCACAAATGTGATATGGCTGGATTGTCATATCCACAATGGACAAAATAAAATGTCAGTGTACATGAGTGAATTAGAATTGAAATTTCAATTTCAGTGACAGTTAAGAGAAGAAACTGTCAGCAAATCAGTTGTCACACTGCTCACTGAACAGAGCATTTGTCACTTTCATTGACAGAGACATAATGGAAATATTGGAAGTCAGATGTTCCAAATTAGTGTAACTGTACACCAAAAGAAATTCTCTATGATAAGGATTTTCATTTGGCTTAGCACTTCTATGTACTTGACCTGTAGGTCTAAAATCTTTAAAGAAGTGTATTTCATTCTACAGAGCTGTGATGAGTTTTTAATCCTTTTAAACTAGCTGAAACATATCTAAGATTTCATTTTTTTTCTCTCATATATGGATACAAATGTACAATTAAAACATTAAAGTATTTCAATGGAAAATGGAAGTAAAAAAAAAAAAAACACCTATACACAAACTGTCTTGCATTTTAAGGTGATGTGTGTATCATCTGTGGATGAAAACAGAAATGTGGTTGTAATCTGTATATTCTCATAGATCCTTGCCACTAGGAGACTTGTAAGTATGGTTTTCATTGTACTTGTACCTTATCTCATATTAATTGTATATTCCTTCTGTTTAACTTAAAAATTTTAGGATCATAATTTCACTTATCCAAATAACAGTTCATGATCAACTTGAGAATATTTTTATTTTAATGTCTTTTATGCAATTTGAAGTCACAACTGTCTTATGAGAGAACTTTATTTCTTTTTAAAAAGCTGTTACTTCAGAAATTCTGCAGGTGATGTCTGGTGTGGAATGAATGAAGTCATGTATTTATCTGGAACATATATTTTCTCCTCTCTATCTGCTGTAAACCTGAACAGCAATACAAGTGTTAATGGAAAGATTTTCCTGGGAGATATGTCCACTGCACAGAAAAATTATTTAATTTGCAATCAGAAGCTAAGACCCAAGAGTTAACTATAACGAAAGAAATGTGATGTCATGAAAGACTTTTCAGCTCCCTAATGCAAATAAAATACCATACAGCATTTTTTGTTGAAACTAGATTGATTTATAAGCATGAATTTTAAGTGTATTAGTGCTTCAGCATTATAGCCTTATATTCTTACAATGTCGGAAATATTTTATTAAAGTCACCCCTAAGTTTTTTCTTGCTTTTCATCAACTGAATGATTTATTGTTCCCACTAATAAGTAACATGAACAGGCCAACAATTAAAAAACCAGAACAAATTAGTTGTGATGCAACTGGAAAATGAACAAAATTAATCTTTGCCATAAAATGCAGTTGGATGAAATCATCTTTGGATAAGGAGGAATGACTGAGATTCAATACTACTAGTTGTTAGAGATTAAATGTATCTTTCATCAAAATATGACAGAAATTCACATAATTATGACACACACACACACACACACACACACACACACACACACACACACACACACACACATATTCTCTCCTCTCTCTCTCTCTCTCTCTCTCTCTCTCTCTCTCTCTCTCTCTCTCTCTTTCCCTTCCCCCCCCCCCCCCCCTCTCCTCTCACTCCTTTACTGGACAGAACATTAATCAGTGGCAAAATATGTGCTAGAAACATAGAAATAGTATAGGGTGACGTGATGGAAGAATACCAAAGAGGGTTTAGGAAACAATTTGCAGGTGTAAAACACATAGTTGTGTGTATGGGAAGTGGCTGTATGTACATAAGAAGGCAAGGCAGGGGATCACTAGGAGTAATGCAGAAGGGGGGTAAAAAATCATACAGACTGAGAGAACAAGTAGAGTAGAACAAGGGGGTTGTGAAGCTCCCATGAGGGAATGAAATGTGGTCTGAAATTGCCAATGCTACTTTGCCTTTTCTATGTGTCACTTTGTTGCTCAATGTCTCAACAATTCAGTCATTGATTATGTATCCTCATACAGATTTGAAGACGCAACTTTTGCATTATGATAACATCAGAACAGTGAGCTAAATATCCTGAGAACAATGATAGAAGGAAAAATTGTCACACCTGTATTGCTGTTTATGATCTGGTGACACCATAAGAATAAATCTCCAATACCTGTATGAATTTCTTTTTATGCATAATAAAACATAACAAAATTGGTTCTTTTCTTCAGTCTCAATGAAGACTTCATTTTGCCACATTTTAAGAGATACTTTTATTTTTATTCGTCTCCAGTTGCATTTCATGTCATTTACTTCTGATTTTTTTGCTTTCTGGTCTGAGACAAAAACATTTTTAAGTATCATATTATTTTTAAGTGTATCATTCTGTTTAAGTTTCTTATTGCTGATAAGATTAGAAAGATTAGGGCTCATATGGATGCATATGGACAATCATTTTTCCCTCGCTCTATTTGTGAATGGAGCAGGAAAGGAAATGACTAGCAACCATACAGTGGCTTGTGGAGTATGTGTGTAGATGTAGATGTAGATGTAGACTTATATTTGCAGTTTCAAAGAGCACCCATCCCTCATTGTTCATGCTCAGTAACAATCACCATCATTCCATAAATATGATTCCTCTTCACTGAGAGACCTCTTTTTCCTTGTGGCATTGAGTGTAGGTTCTCTTCTGCAGTCTTTGTTTTCTGAGTTCCATTTTTCTAAACTGAAATATCACATATTTAAATACTTATTCTTTCCTGGATTTTGTATTTATCTCTACTGTTAAATCATTGATAATCATGATGAGTTGAATTTTGTTTTAAAATTACTTTAATATTTAGTATAGTGTCATTGTAATTATCCTTATGTTGTACAAATATTCTAAATTTTTGTTTTCCAGTGTCTCATTTTGCTTTGATTTACTAAAATTATTTTGTACGTATTTCCTTATCCATGTGATTCACTTCTCTTCGTACTGATATTGTGTTATGGTGGTCTTCAGTCCTAAGACTGGTCTGATGCTAGTCTATTACATGCAAGCCTCTTCATCTCTGCATAACTATTGCAACCCACATCCATTTAAACCTACTTACTATAATCTAGTTCTCTTCTCTCTCTACAATTTTTACTCCCATCCCCACGCTTACCCCACCCTCCTTCATCACTTCCCTACATTGCCAAACTGATAATTCATTGATGCATAAGGATCTAATGATGTTTCCTATCAAATAATTCCTTGTTTTAGACAAGTTGCATCATACATTTCTTTTCTTCCCAGTGAGATTCAGTATCTCTTCATTATTTATTCAACCTATCCATCCAATCTTCAGCATTTTTCTGTAGCACCACATTGCAAATGTTTCTGTTCTCTTCTTGTTTGAACTGTTTATAGTCAACATTTCACATCCATACAAGGCTACACTCCAGATAAATACCTCCAGAAAAGACTTCCCAACACATGAATTTATATTTAATGTTAATAAAGTTTCTGCTTTTATCCTACTACCAGTCTGCTTTTTATATTCTGTCTTTTGTGTCCATTGCCAGTTATTTTGCACACAAAATGCCAAAACTCTTATACTACTTTTGGTGTCTCATTTCATAATCTAATTCCCTCAGCATTAGCTGATTTGATTTGACTATGTCCAGTTCCCCTTGTTTTTTGATATTCATCTTTTAACCTCTTTTTAAGATAATATCCTTTCCATTCAACTGATCCTATGAGTCCTTGGATATCTCTGCTAGAATTAAAATGTCTTCAGCAAACCTCAAACTTTTACTTCTTCTTCCTGAAATCTTAATTATCTTTCCAGACTTCTCTGTGGTTTCCTTTACTGTCTGCTCAATATACAGATTGAATACCATCAAGGAGACTATTCTTTGTCTCATTCCCTCCTCAACTACCACTTCCCCTTCATGTCTTTCAACTCTTATAATACCAGTCTGATTTCTGTACACGTTGTAAATAACCTACCACTCCCTGCTACCTTCAGAATTTCAAACAGTGCAGTCCAGTCAACAATGTAAACAACTCTATCTCTGTCTACAAATTCTAAAAACATAGGTTTGAATTACTTCAGTCTATCTTTTAAGCTAAGTCATAGGGTCTGTATTACTTCACATGGCCCATCACTCTTCCAGAAACCAAGCAGACCGTTCATGGTCTCAGCTTCCATCAGGCTTTCCATTCTTCTGTAAATAATGTGTGTCAGTGTTTTGCAACCATAACTTTCCAAACCTGATAGTTTAGGAATATTCATACCAATGCACTGCTTCCTTTGGAATTGGAATAATTACAGTTTTCCTGGAAGTCTGAGGATGTTTTGCATGTCTCATATATCTTGTATACCAGGTGGAATAGTACGGTAATGAAATGTTCTCCCAAAATTCTCTCTGAGAGAATGCAATCCACTGCAGGTGCCTGTTTTCATCTTAGATGTTTCAGTGGTCTACCAACTTCTTTTTGCAGTATCATATCCTTCAACTCAACTTCATCTGCTTCTTCTTCCCTTTACCTAATATTGTCTCCAAGTCTGTTTCCTTCACATAGCTTTTCTACACATATCTTCCACATTTCAGTCTGCACTTCTTTGCTTAGTACTGGCTTGTCTTCTGAGCTGTTGATATCCATACAGCTGCTTCTGTTTCCTCCAAGCTTTGCCATTTTGCACGTCATCAGTTTTATTTTTTAGATGCAAGTATTCCCTATGGCTGATTTCACTTGATGGACTTTTATTTTTTCCCCTTTTCTTTGTTAAATTCATTATGAGTGCCTCATGTATTATCCAAAGATTTCCACGGGACTTTGTCTTTTGCCTATTTGATCCTCTGCTGCCCTCACTATTTCATATTTCAAAGCTACCCATTCAGCTTCAGTTACACTGAGGCGAGAAGTCATTGGACAGTGATATGCACATATACAGATAGTGGTAGTATCACACACTCAAGATATAAAAGGTCATTGCATTGGCGGAGCTGTCATTTGTACACAGGTGATTCATAGGAAAAGGTTTCCGAAGTGATAATGGCCATACGGCAGGAATTAACAGACCTTTAATGTGGAATGGCAGTTGGAGCTAGGTACATGGGACATTTGATTTCATAAATCGTTGGGGAATTCAACATTATGATTAGATTAGATTAGATTAGATTAGATTAGATTAATACTAGTTCCATGGATCATGAATACGATATTTCGTAATGATGTGGAACAAGTCGAATTTTCCAATACATGACATAATTAGGTTAATTTAAGAACATACTTAAGTTAATATAACAACTTTATTTTATTGTGTTTTTTGTTTTTCTTTATTTTTTATTTTTATTTTTTTAATTTTTTTTATATTTTTTTGTTTTTTTTTCTTAATCTATATCTAAAAATTCCTCTATGGAGTAGAAGGAGTTGTCATTCAGAAATTCTTTTAATTTCTTCTTAAATACTTGTTGGTTATCTGTCAGACTTTTGATACTATTTGGTAAGTGACCAAAGACTTTAGTGCCAGTATAATTCACCCCTTTCTGTGCCAAAGTTAGATTTAATCTTGAATAGTGAAGATCATCCTTTCTCCTAGTATTGTAGTTATGCACACTGCTATTACTTTTGAATTGGGTTTGGTTGTTAATAACAAATTTCATAAGAGAGTATATATACTGAGAAGCTACTGTGAATATCCCTAGATCCTTAAATAAATGTCTGCAGGATGATCTTGGGTGGACTCCAGCTATTATTCTGATTACACGCTTTTGTGCAATAAATACTTTATTCCTCAGTGATGAATTACCCCAAAATATGATGCCATATGAAAGCAATGAGTGAAAATAGGTGTAGTAAGCTAATTTACTAAGATGTTTATCACCAAAATTTGCAATGACCCTTATTGCATAAGTAGCTGAACTCAAACGTTTCAGCAGATCATCAATGTGTTTCTTCCAATTTAATCTCTCATCAATGGACACACCTAAAAATTTGCAATATTCTACCTTAGCTATATGCTTCTGATTAAGGTCTATATTTATTAATGGCGTCATACCATTCACTGTACAGAACTGTATGTACTGTGTCTTATCAAAATTCAGTGAGAGTCCGTTTACAAGGAACCACTTAGTGATTTTCTGAAAGACAGTATTGACAATTTCATCAGTTAATTCTTGTTTGTCAGGTGTGATTACTATACTTGTATCATCAGCAAAGAGAACTAACTTTGCCTCTTCATGAATATAGAATGGCAAGTCATTAATATACAATAAGAACAACAAAGGACCCAAGACTGACCCTTGTGGAACCCCATTCTTGATAGTTCCCCAGTTTGAGGAATGTGCTGATCTTTGCATGTTACGAGAACTACTTAGTTCTACTTTCTGCACTCTTCCAGTTAGGTACGAATTAAACCATTTGTGCACTGTCCCACTCATGCCACAATACTTGAGCTTGTCTAGCAGAATTTCATGATTTACACAATCAAAAGCCTTTGAGAGATCACAAAAAATCCCAATGGGTGGTGTTCGGTTATTCAGATCATTCAAAATTTGACTGGTGAAAGCATATATGGCATTTTCTGTTGAAAAACCTTTCTGGAAACCAAACTGACATTTTGTTAGTACTTCATTTTTACAGAATGTGAAGCTACTCTTGAATACATTACTTTCTCAAAAATTTTGGATAAAGCTGTTAGAAGGGAGATTGGACGGTAATTGTTGACATCAGATCTATCCCCCTTTTTATGCAAAGGTATAACAATAGCATATTTCAGTCTATCAGGGAAAATGCCCTGTTCCAGAGAGCTATTACACAGGTGGCTGAGAATCTTACTTATCTGTTGAGAACAAGCTTTTAGTATTTTGCTGGAAATGCCATCAATTCCATGTGAGTTTTTGCTTTTAAGCAAGTTTATTATTTTCCTAATTTCAGAGGGAGAAGTGGGTGAGATTTCAATTGTATCAAATTGCATAGGTATGGCCTCTTCCATTAACAGCCTAGCATCTTCTAATGAACACCTGGATCCTACTACATCCACAACATTTAGAAAATGATTATTAAAAATATTTTCAACTTCTGACTTTTTGTTCGTAAAGTTTTCATTCAATTTGATGGTAATACTGTCTTCCTCTGCTCTTGGTTGACCTGTTTCTCTTTTAATAATATTCCAAATTGTTTTAATTTTATTATCAGAGTTGCTGATTTCAGACATGATACACATACTCCTGGATTTTTTAATAACTTTTCTTAATATAACACAGTAGTTTTTATAGTTTTGATAGTTTCTGGGTCACTACTCTTTCTTGGTGTCAGATACATTTCCCTTTTCCAGTTACAAGATATTTTTATACCCTTAGTAAGCCATGGTTTGTTACAAGGTTTCTTACGAGTATATTTAACTATTTTCTTGGGGAAGCAGTTTTCAAATGCATTTACAAAAATGTCATGAAATAAATTATATTTTAAATTGGCATCAGGTTCACGGTACACCTCATCCCAGTCTAACTGCTGTAGGCTTTCCCTGAAATTTGCAATTGTTAAATCGTTGACTGAACGAACTACTTTGGAGGACTGTTTAGTATTGCTGAATGGAGCTATGTCATATATTGTAACTAGCTGTGCACCATGATCAGAAAGACCATTCTCAACAGGCTGAGCATTTATCTGGTTAAACTTATCTTGGTCTATAAAGAAGTTATCTATCAGTGAGCTGCTATCCTTTACCACCCGAGTAGGAAAATCAATAACGGGTGTCAAATTGAAAGAACCGAGTAATACTTCAAGGTCACTTTTCCTATTACCCTCTTTCAGAGAATCTACATTGAAGTCCCCACAAATAATAATTTGCTTCCCCCTGTCTGACAGATAGCACAACAAGGAGTCCAAATTTTTCAGAAATAGATGAAAATTTCCTGATGGGGACCTATATACAGTTACAATTATAAATGTGCCTTTATTTAATTTAACAGTGTCAAGAGTGTGCTGCGAATACTGAATTTCAGGCATTACCTGTCATCATAAACAACATAGTGGCTGACAGCCTTCACTTAATGACCAAGAGCAGCAGCAGCATTTACATAGAGTTGACAGTGCTACCTGACAAGCAACACTGTGTTAATTAACCACAAAAATCAATGTGGGACAGACAACAAATGTATCTGTTAGCAGAGCGCAACAAAATTTGGCATTAATGGGCTATGGTAGCAGGCAATGAACATGAGTGACTTTTCTAACAGCACAACATTGCCTGTAGTGCCCCTACTGAGCTTTTGACTATATTGCTTGGAGTCTAGGCAACTGGAAAACCATTGTCTGTTCAGATGAGTCCCAATTTCAGTTGGTAAGAGCTGATAGTAGAGTTCGAGCGTGAGGCATATCCCATGAAACCATGGACCCATGTCAACAAGGCATTGGGAAAGCTGGTGGTGGCTCCATAAAGGTGTGGGTTGTGTTTACATGGAATGGACTGAGTCCTCTGGTCCAGCTGAACCAATCACTGACTGGAAATGGTTATGTTTGCTTACTTGGAGACCATCTGCAACCATTCATGGACTTCATGTTTCGAGACAATAATGAAATTTGTGTGGATGACCATGTGCCATGTCACCAGGCCACAACTGTTTGTGATTGGTTTGAAAAACATTCTAGACAATTCGAGTGAATGATATGGTCACCCTTTGAATATTTATGAAACATAATCAAAATGTTAGTTTGTGCACAAAATCCTGTACTGTCAACACTTTCACAATTATGGATGGCTATGTGGGCAGCATGGTTCAATATTTCTGCAGGGGACTTCCAAAGACTTATTGTGTCCATGACACATTGAGGGTTGCTGCACTATGCTGGGAAAAAGGAGGTCCAACATGATAATTAGGAGGTATCCTATGACTTTTGTCATCTCAGTGTATATTAATTACTATCTCCTGTTTTAGTCAATAATTGTCTAATTCTCCCTTTGAAACTCTCCACTACCAGTGTTTCTTTCAATTTATCCAGGTCTCATCTTCTAAATTTCCCACTTTTCTTCAATTTCTTCATTTTTAATTTGCAGTTCATAACCAATAAATTATGGTCAGAATCTGCGTCTGCTCTTGAAATGTTTTGCAGTTTACAACTTTTTACCCATATATCTGTCTTACCATTATACAATGGTTTGAAACATTGTGGTGTCTACAGATCTGTTCCATGTATACAGTCTTCTCTCATAATTGTTAAACCATGAGTGCACTTCCATTAAATTGTGCAAAACTCTACCATATGGTTTCTCCTTTCATTCCATTCTCTCATTCCATGTGCTCCTATTATTTTTCTTTCTCTTCCTTTCCAGCTATAGAATTCCTGTGTCTTTCATGGCTACAAAAATGCATTCACTGTGCTGTTCAGAGTAATTTCCCCACATTCTTATTTTGCTGTTCATTAGCAGTACTCCTCCTGTGTTCCCCCTACTTCATTTTGTGTTTATAACTGCACACTCATCATATCTAAAGTGCTGTTGTTCCTGCCATACACTTCACTAATTCTCACCTATTTAACTTCAACCTATCCATTTCTCTTACTAACTTCTTTAACCTTCCTATCTTATTAAGGGATTTACCATTCCACACTCCAACCTGTAGAACACCAGATTTTTTTCCCTGATGACAAAATGCTCCTGAGTTTTTCTCTCCCAGAGAATCAACTGGCAGATTCATTTGTCTCGCGAACATTTTACCCGAGCCTGTGATCATCACTAAACCGTACAGTAGAGCTGCATGTTCCCAGGAAATTTAATGACTGTGCCTCCTGCCTTCAGCTGTTTGCAATACCAATGTACCAAGGTCACGATGATTCACAGGACAAGGCCAGAACTGTCAATCATCTGGACTGTAGCTCTGCAATTATTGGAAAGGCTACTCACCTCTACACAGATACCCTCTGACGTACTTGCACCTATGGTACATATGCCAGTATCATCGAGGCACGGAGGCCGTCCCATTACAACAAGGTCCATTGTTTGTGGTGGGGTCTCCATGTTGAAAATGGCAGAGTTGCTATTAAAACTAATTTCATCTTTATCAACTACTTCTTTGATTTTAGTTTCATACAGTATGTAAACAAAGAAACCCAAAAGATGTTATACTAGTGATACAGAAAATTTTGCATTTTTATTGTGTTATATCTAGAACTTTTAAATAATTTGTTATTATTTCTTATTTTTGTATTTACTAATTTGTTTTCAAATTGAAATGATGATCACTTAATTTATGAGTGCCAAATCCTATGTAATCATTTCATTTCATCAGCCCTAGTTTTGCAGTATCATCTGGAAATCATTTTTCAGTGATCATCTGTCTGTTCACATAATCAGTGACCACCTGTTTGATTTGCCTTCATTTGCTAAGAGTAGATTTACTGTATAATTAATTAATATACTTCATATTATTACATTTATTAAACTTTGTTTAGTTTTGATTAATTGAAAAGGATTTTTACATGATCATTTTTCTAAATTTTCTTTAGTATTTACTTAAATATATTTTTATTTCTGTTCTCTTAAATTACATTTTGTTGCTTTCATATAAACGTCAAATGAAAAAATGTGTAGAAGTCCCTGAAATTTTTCATCTGTTTTGCTCAGCCAGTTATGGTTAAGAATAGACATGGCAAGATACTGATATGTGATGACTCATTCCACATCATTATGATTTACTGTGGAAATGAGCCATGAAATCTGAACCTAACTAACTAACTAACTAACTAACTAGCTAACTAACTGATGGAAGGTGGTTTTACTTGATCCATTTTTCGCTCTTCAGCTAACTAAACAGCTAACTGGGTAGAAGTGCTTCACAATTCTGTATATGTTGATTTTCATCCAAAATTAGTAATATAAAAGAGAATCACTCCACTAGGAACCATTCATATTTAACATATTCTATTTCTTCCTCACTAACATTTGCACTATGTGGATGATGATCATTTTCCTACAATAATTTCTATTTACTCACTTAATTGTATCTTCATTTGCAAAGTAGTTTCCATATTAATTTTCTTTATAGGTGTGCTGTTACATTTCTTTAATTGAAAGATACCTGCCTCAGACACAGTCACTGTATTTTCAGGGTCTTCTTGCCTCTAAAAGTATAGTTTTGAAGAATTTTTTTCCCATTACCACAAGAAGCGTTATCTGAAAGATTAGGAATGTACCACAGATATGGCAAGGGTACAATTCAGTGGACAATGCACTGTCATTCCCTGTGAGAGGGCTGTACTGCTTCCCTTGGTAGCAACATCCTTATCCTACTCTTTTGATAGTATTATTAGCTTTCATTTTCACTACTGATGGCCAATGAACTAGAGTGGACATGTGTGGTACGCAAAGGCCTGGTATTCAAAACAGGTAATAAACTGGTGTGCTCTTCACATTCAGAGAGGTAAATGACACAGACGGGCAACTGCATGATTATACTGAGAAACAAAACATATTCCTGCATCAATAAGGCACAAACACCATAAACTATTCACAAAACTGTAAACCAGACAGGCACATTAGGAAGAAAAGGCCACTATGGGGGTGGGGGTGGTGGGTGGGGAGGGGGGGGGAGGGAGTAGGCTTGTCAAATTTGAACCCCATCTGTGGATGTATGTGTGATCAGTGATCAATACTGCAAAGAATGACCCCATTGTCAGCACCAGACAAGCGCCCTGCCAGTATGGGGTTAACCACATAACTGTGTGGAACATACACACTGGAATCTGTTAGTGCCCCACTTCACCTGCAAATTGTGCAGGGTTTGTTGCAATGGGCTTGCCTTTAGTTAAAATTATTATTATTTTTCTGACACAGAAACAATATATTTTCAGATGACTTGTTTTGATCGTCTCAAATACTCATCTTCAGATGTAAAGATAAACATTAAAACTTCTACATGATTTGAGATGTGACATGCAAAACACATTTAGAACTATAAAACAGTGAGATAATAAAATTCACACCCAGTTACCGCACAGGAGGACCACGTGTTTTTTGACTCTTGAAAGATGTTCTGCTACACTTTGTATAGTAGAATGAAAAATAAAAAGCCATCCACAGTCAACATTTGATGGTGGTTACAGAAGCAGTAAAAATACATTATGTGTGTTTTGTAGCAGTGTTAGCCAGGGTTCACTACAGATCATTTCTCTTTGACTGATGTCTTGTTTTTACGTCTCAGTCCAGTCTCACAGGCATTAACAGTATAACAGGTGTACAGAAACAACTGGTATGGGTTATTTATTTGACAGGTGTCTGCAGTAGGAGGGCATCACATATACACAGGATTATTCATAAGTAACTCTGGTATTTCAAAAGACAACTGCTTGAAAACTACAAGACCTATAGAGGATATACACACCACAGTGTTCTAGGGCAAAGAAAAATGGTACATAAATTTTGAAGAGGGCATGACACAAAAGATGGCTAGCAAACATGTTCTAGAATCTCATGTGGATTTTCTATGCCCCCCAAACACACGTTATGAGAATTCATCTTTCCAGACACATGAAACATGACTTTGTCACTGAAAACCAACTTCTGTGGAAAACCAGCAGCCACTGTGAGTCATTGTGGAAGTCAGAGCAAAGCTTTTTGTCCCAAGTAGTCAGTACATTTAACAACTGCAGGCAATGTGGTTTCACACAAAGACAATTGTGTAGAATGTGCCAGGCAGTTGATAGCTGTAGCATCAGTATCCAATTATTTTAGCAGAAAATTATGCGACTTTTGCAAATGTGCAGATTATAGTATCATTTATCAGGTGATTCTGTTGATACGTCAACCCATGACATATCCCCACATGCCATCAGTTAATCAGGTATTGTTAGAATAAAAGTAACATTAGTACAAATCTGCCATGCAGAATAAAATGGGTCCAGGGTTTTTGATCATAAAATAATAACCTGACAGTATTTGTACATATTTTTCCAGTTTATTCTTTTCTGATATAGCAGATAAATTCACAATTGTTAACAATCAGCAGTTCCATCTTGGTGATAAATTCAAATCCAGTCTTCCACACTACAATGCAGTACCGAGCAGAACAATTATGTGAACCATAACTGTGCTGAGCACTCCTTGAACTGGCAACTAACTTCCATTGCCACTGCCACTGTCTCACAGTCACAACTACAGTCAGTTATGTAACAACTTTGCCAGGGTAAAGCAAAGCTTGGTTTTGCAAGCCACATCCGAGCCTGCCACAATACGGACTAAACGACTGATGGAGTCACTGTTGCTAGACACAGCGAGGAGGACATGATGATGATGATGATGGTGGTGGTGGTGATGATGATGATGATGATGATGATGTAACAAGTCAGTATTGTTATAATTATTATTTTGTATAATTTTCCAATTGGAGAAAAAATTGTGCAAAATTAATTATGGGAAATAGTACACTCAGCAGAGAATATCAACATATTTTACATAAATAAATTTGTAAAATACAGTCTTTCAATTATTAGCAATGCCTCCTCACATGTGTCAACAGTTTCTTTGGGCCCCTGACAAACACACTCCCCCTTCTCTGCTGATGTCTCAGCCAGCCTGTTTATATCACATGAGCAGCCAATCTCATGGAATGTGGTGTTTTGTCTGTTGGAGCTTTTACCTGATAATTCAAGGACAAATAAATTTTGTACTCACCTATGTCACACAAGGAGATGCTGGAACTGCCTGCCATTATTTTCCACGCATTTCTGACATCTAGTCAAGAAATAAGTGTCTGTAATTAATTCATTTCATCCATACAGCAATTCATCCAGTTCCTTCTTGTTTACTGTGTGAATTTCTAACTCCTTCAGTTATAATAATTTCTCTCTGAGATATTGAATTAATTGAGTCATGGATATTATCCTTGAGTTCCTATATCCTGTGAGGATTTGTTGTCTATACATTGTCCTTCAGTGCACCCCACAAATAAAAATTGCACAGAATTAATTCAGGACTTCTAGTGGGCCAGATATTATTGCTAATCACTTGCTCATTGAACACATCATGAACTGCATGTAAAGGGACATGGGCCGCATGAGCCCTTGCTGAACCCTGTTGAAAAAATGTGAATCTTCATTCTGTCTCATTCACTTCATTAAAAAATAGTCACAGAATGTTTTGCACATATCTTTCACTTGTAACTGTGTCATTAAAAAATTTGGGCTTATTATTCTCTCAACACTAACTTTGCACCACAGCCCTATTTTCTGATAATGAAGGGGTTCCTCATGAAGCACAACAGATCTGTCTGTGCTACCAATGTCGAGAGTTTTGGGAATTAACATACCCCATACCCATGTAAATGGAACCAAGCCTCCAGGTGGTATGCAATGTCATCGAGATGAGCTTCTGTGACCACATTAGGTTGTCATTTACATTTCTTGTTTTGAACACTTCCTGTTTCAAAAAACAACTCGGAACTTGAACACCTGGAAACTTCTGTTCCAACAATCTCCGAACAGCACAAGCAGACTCTGTACACACACACACACACACACACACACACACACACACACACACACACACACACACACGAATCATAAATAAACACTCATTGTGGAACTGAATAATCACTCTTGCCATTGTTGTGTTTGCAAACTTCACTGTTACACTTGTGATGCCTGTTTCACTGCTCGAATGACACTGGCTGACAAGACATGTATGTCTGTATGGCTTTCAGGCCAAAACCTATGAAAAATAAAGAGGGGCATAGTGCCATCACACAGGATGCACTCGACTGGCAGGTGCAGTTACCATGGCCAGACTGCAATACCCCAGGCATGCAATCATCAGATAAATGGAACACCCCATATTATGTCATACAGGATCAAATTCTGGGCAACTCGTCAAATGAAGCAAAAGTTTTTAGCATCAAAATGATTAATAAGACTCATTTGTGGTGTAAATTCGAGAACATCATGTACAAACTTGTTCAAGGAACTTTGTATTCTAACCACTGCTTCTCAGTATATTTATTGCTTAGTGAAATTTGTTGCAAGTAAGATATCTTTGTTTCCAACTAGTAGCTCAATACATAGTATCAGCAATATGAATAAGGAAAAATCTACATAAAAACCTAAAATCACTTGCCTTGGTCCAGAAAAAGGCCCAGCATTTAGGAACACACATTTTCAATAAATTGCCAACAACCATAAAAAACTTGGTTTTGGATAAATCACAGTTTAAACAGAGTTTGAAAGACATTTGATAGTCAACTCCTCCTACTCTATAGATGAATATCTTTACAGGACTGTTATTTATTTATTTATTTTATTTATCCCTCCATTGACAATAAATATTGTATGGATGTTGTCAAGGGTACATGTAAGCCATTTCAAAGAAATGGGACACAAACAATATATACGTAAAAAAGTACAAAACAAAATAATACAATGAAGATAATAATATTACAATTAAATTAATATAGCCTATATATATCACTGCTTGTTATTTTAAATGCATAGTCTGTTTTTCATAAGGCTTTAGTTTTGTCCTCCCTAAATGGCAAGGCCTTATATACACAACACTGCTTAAGTATATATTTACATCACACAACAGCTGTCCTTTAAGCATGTAAATGTAATGAATGATTATGTTAGACCAGCTTAAGTAAAAGTGTCTGCTAGATTTCAGTTTTGACAGCAGATGGTCGCAACAGTGAAGATTAGGTATTTTGTGTATGACAAATTTATTAAAAGTGCATAACTATGTTTCATTCTGACAGAGTATTAATTCTGTAAATATTAGCAGGTCCAGTTTACTGTAATGTATTCACTTATTTTGACAATCTCCTGAAAAATGATCAGGGTAGTGAGTATTATATTCAGATATTTTATTTTTTTTATGTTATGTTTTCTGATTTGTCCCACACCCATGTGAATCATCTCATTTTTTGGCCTATGGAACAAAAACTCAATCTAATCTTTTCTAACAAAAAGAATTAAATCCCTCTTTCACTGTAAGCTACAGTGTCAACTAACAGCAGTAGTAGAATGATTGTTTCCTCCTTTTTCATCATATCCTCATTACTTTGTGTACAAGTCACTGAATATCACTGTGTTTAGTAATAATTGTCATACGGCTTTCACCAATGAAACACATCATTTAGTATTACAATGCCTCCCATTGATCATAAGAGAGAGATGTCGACACCACCTCATTTGATGTGCAATGATGCACACTGTATATTATGAACATCATTATTCAATAGCCTACACAAAGTTTTCTTTTCAGTATCACCACAGCCTTATACTCAATATTCAGTACTCCATAAATCACTTTTAGATTGGTTTTGTTTGGACAAATCACAGCAAAATTATATTTTACTTTCTTACTGTGTGGGCAACATTGATTCCATTGTTAGTTATTCACTGAAACCTCATGAATGTAAACTGACATTAAAAAAATTGGACAAAGACCATTAATAATTGAAGATATATTACAAATTGTACTGTAAAATTCCTTCAGACTGTTGTCAACCTAAGTGCTGTGCATTAAAAAAATGAAAAAACTTCAATAGAAAAAACAAAATTTGTCTGAAAAAATATTACTTTAATGAAATTTAATTCACTGAAACAGTTATTATGTATTTAAACCTGGTGTTGCACAAAGGTCTCATTACTTGTTCTGACTAACCACAAAGTCATCATTAAATGGTTTGTCATCATCAGGTGATTTGAATATGTTACATAGCAATACTTTGACTGAACATTCCTGGAGAGACACAGATGTGTGTAGTATACTAACCTATTTATGAGAAGCCAATGGATCCAATACACATCACCATTTACATTTTGGAGAAACAGTTTCTGGTACTACGAACTTGCAAATAATTTACATCAAACCAAAAAATGACTTCAAGTAAGTGGTATGCTCTCCCATTTTATCAAGTATTTATTTATTTATTTATCACATTCTTTGTCTTGTCAGACGTTTCATGATGATGTCTGATAATTTATCCCATGTTTTCTTATGAAGAAATACTTCTTTTTAAAATGTGATGGTGAAATTCAAGATTTTATATCACTGTAGCTTAGTTGTCAGTCTGAAGAACTGGTACTTGTTTCTGCTTCCTCATTCTTCTAAATAAGCTGCTCATTCAAATTGTTTCATCTTTGCAAAGATAAGCTCTGATTCTGAGACAAATTTTGTGATGATTTGTCTCATATTTAGCCATGAAGTATCTAGCATGAGTGATCACAACAAATGATGTTGAGCCACCAGTTATATCATATCCATAAAACACTGCTGCACTGTTACTATTTAATATTCCACTGCTTGTATTTGGACAATATAAAAATACACAAATCAATTACATCAGTGGAATATTTAGAAATGTTTGTTTCAATTTCACTATATTTTTGAAGCTATCAGAATCAAGGAATCTTGGCAGAAAGCTACATTATAATCAGTATAAGATCTTGTTCTAGTCATCAGATCATTAGGTACACAGCTCCAATTGCTTGCAGATAAGGGAACTTACTACTTTCAAAGTTTGTAGCTCCTTCATCAGAGGTGTTCAAACAAGTTTGCACTCTTGAGAAATGAGGCATTTCAATAAATACAATGCTTGTGCTTTTTGACATATTATTATTGCTTTATTACCGCCAGTTACAACACCTGGTTTCAACATTGTTTTCTAATTAGCTTTCAGCTCTTTGATAAAGTTTTCAATACATTGTTGATCTGTGGCCGTAACTAATCCATATTAAGAACAACAATATTTTTATCATTTATGTTTTTAATATGCAAACAAATGTCTAGTTCACTTTCCTTGAACCCTAAAAGCATAAAAAGTCCTTGACACCACAGAAACTTCATTTGAGCCTGCAAACTATATTAGTATTATCATTATATCCATTTAGTTGTTGCATATGTATGATTTATTCTGGTTCTCCACGCAAATATACAGTGGGTACATCAAGCTACATAATATACATTTTCTCAGTTGTAGAAGCATTGAACAGTGAATGAACTTTACTGAAATTTACTACTAGACTAAACATTTGTGTTTGTCCTTTACCATTACATTGGTTAAATCCCTTAATGACAACTGTGCTTTATCAACACTATCACGTTCTTAGAATTTTGTTTGAAAAACCCAGTTACAAAAGATTCATATTTATTCACCTTTAAACATTTTACATGTAATCAGTGTCATATAACAAAAGTTACAAATACATTGTATGCATCTATATATACATATATTTGACAAGACAAATTGCCTTCATAATATATATTTCTAATTTTGTAATATATACTCCTTTCAGAAAATGTACCATCAAAATTCAGTATAATTTATTACACTCTCTTGAAATTCTTGAACTGTATAAAATACTTTACTTTTTATCCATTTTTGCAACTTGTGCTTTAAATTTATCCATGGGCATAGAATGTGCACTTTTGGGTAATTTATTAAAAAATGTGGGTGCTGGATACTTATAACTGCAGTGAATCTTTGATAGTCTGGCAAACGGGATGTCAATTGTATGTCCACTTCTTGTATTATGTGAATGCATTGCCATCTTAAGGTCAAAGTTATTTAAATTTTCTTTGTGCATATATCAGACAGTTATAAATATACAAGCCAGATACTGTCATTATATTTAATTCCTTAAAATTCTGCGTGCATTGTCTTTGGGTGGTAGTCCTACAAGGCATCAGATTGCTCTTTTTTGACATTTAAACAGTCTTTGAAATTGGGCAATTTCCCCATAGTATAATCCCGTAAGTAAGATCTGAGTGGAAGAAGGCAAAGTATGCATATACTAGGAGTGTTCTACTAACAGAGCCTCTCAGTTTATGTAACAAGAAGATTACACATGAGAGTTTTTTGCATAACATGCCTGTGTTAGTTTCCCAGTTAAGTTTTTGGTCGATAGGGATCCCTAGTAGTTTTACAGGTTTGTTTTCATGTTGGGGGCATTCAAATTAAATACAATATCTTCTGACTTATTATTATTTATATGTATTGAATTTGCCTGAAACCAGCTTGTGCATCTGTCCATTGCTATTGTTACATTATTCTGTAATTCATCCAAGTTGTTTCCCTGAGTAATTAGCATTGTATCATCTGCATACAGTGCTGTGTCACAAGGTAATGAAGAAGGCAAATAATTTATGTAGACTACAAAAAGAAACGGTCCTAGTATGGAGCCCTGTGGTACTCCTTTGGAAACTGGCAAGAAACTGGATCTTTTTTTCATTTATAGGCACTGTTTGTTTTCTGTTGCATAAGTAAGCTTGTAATAGTTGGAGAGCACTCTCCCCTATTCCGTGATACTGTAGCTTTCTTACAATAATATTGTGGGACATAGTATCAAATGCTTTCTTAAGGTCCAACAGTCTCACACTAATTATGGATTTATTCTCAAAGGAGTCGTATACCTTAGTGACAATGCTCCCTGCTGCCTTCACAGTCGAGAGACCGGTTCTGAACCTATACTGTGTGGAACGTAGCAGTTTATTTGATTCAAAAGACTGGCTCATTAGCTGGTGGATACAGTACTCTATTATTTTTGAAATTATGGGAATTAGCGAGAGGGGTCAGTAATTGTTAGGTTAATCTTTGTCACATTTCTTAAACACAAGTATGATAACAGAAATTTTTAAACAATCTTGGTAAACACCTTCATTTAATATCTTATTTGTTGCCCTTCTTAAGGGGATTATTAATTCTTCTCTTATATATTTTATAACATGATTAGATAAACCATAGTAGTTTTCAGCTCTGGAGTTACTGAGCTTGGCTATCGATTCACTGACCTGTCTAGGAGTTACTAATGCCCATTCAAATTTATCACTCAGCTTTCTGTATATTGTAGGTAGCAGTGTTTCTGCCTTTCTCGCATCTTCCTCTATCTTAATGTCAGAGACAGGATTGGCAAAATGTGCATTTAATATATGTGGAGGAATTCATATACTGTTTTCTTTCTTTTGGCAGTTTATTTCTGTTTTAATGGCTTTCCATGCTGCTTTGCATTTATTTGTGGAATTGAGTATGAATGTGTCATTAGCTCCATTTTTAATTTCCAGCTCAGACTTTTACCCATTAGTTCATTTCACTGACTGTAGCTTATTTCCAGGTGATGCACTACTGCTGTTACGTGCATCTTCTGCACTTTCAGGCTCTTCTCTTCCATAGACAATTTCAGGAGTCATGATCAAAATTGTCTAGATATTATGGTTTCTCTAGTCTTGAGAGATCTCTTAGTTGCCAAGATGTTGCTTGAGAAGACATTCTTCATCTTCCTCCCCATGCTCCAAGTCTTCAGAAGTTTGTTCTCTTCCTCTGTCAAATATCTTCCCTGATCATTGTGCATTTCAATACAAGTATCACAACTGCCTTTACAGCAGATAGACATCTCTGCATAGAATGACTTTTTTTCTTCCTTTGCCCAAATTCTTTGGATTTCATCTCCATCACATTCTTCGAAATATCATTTGGCTGAATTCTGTAAATTTTCCTTTCTCTCTTAACTGCTATAGAAACATAGCATGTAGACCCTATAGTACAAAATTGTTTTATATTTCCCTCCTTGTCTGTCCACATAGTTCATAACAACCAACATATTGAACAGTCAATTTTCTATTATACCATTCTTTCAACTCTGCCCACATTGGTTCTAGAATGCTGGCGTTTTCATTTGAATGTCTGAATGGTCTTGCTGTCCAATTATTGTTCACATTTTCCTCTTGCTGCTATATTGTGTTAAGGTTTCTGAGAAGCTGTTACTCTCTGGGCTACTCCCTGTTTTTGTAGTATTTCCTGAACTTGTTCACTGTCAAATTCATCACCATTCTCACTGAGAATTTTTTAATTGTATGTTCTAATGATTTTAATGTTAAAAGCATCTTTCAACCCATATTGGAATTCTGACTTTTCCCTCACTAGTTAACAGTAATGGAATTTCATATAACTGTTTTCAAAAACAACTATGTAACTACCTCTTCTCCTGCATGGTTTCTCAGAATTACATCAGTTCAGCAGGTTTTGCTGCTCATTCTTGATATCCAAATGGCAGTTTATATGTCTTTTCAAAATATAGTTTATTTTTCACTGACCTTATATCCTATACCCCATTCATTTCCCAGTTTCTTCTAAATGTGGTGTTTGTCTCGATGCCCTCATCTCTCTTGGTATACCTGTAATAGTGAGGCATCACTTTTTATTTATTTATTTATTTATTTATCCATCCATAGACAATAAATATTGTGTGGATGTTGTCCAAAGGTAAATGTAAATTTACCGAAAAGGAACATACAAAATTTTACATTAATTAGTATAAAGAATAATACATACAAAATTGTACAAAAAATGTACAAAGAATAATACTTGGTCATACAAGACACAGTAATACAACTTTTTATACATGTATACTAACAGTATTGTAACTGCATAGTCTGTTTGCCCTAAGGCTTTACATTTGTCTTCCCTAAACATGAAGCACTTATATTCATTACAATAATTCAGTAAAGATTTTACAACACTCAACAGCTGTCCATCAGATATACAAAATTAACAGAAACTTTAGGGGTTGAAAGACAGTGTTTTCAGTTTTTCCTTCATATAAACATTGTCAGAATTATTTAATGGTCTAAATAGTCATTTACTGAGTAAAAACATTGTTCAAGTAGAACTTCTTTAAATTCTACTGTAAATCTGTTTTCATATTCTAATTTTCTCATGTTGGTTGGTAGGCTGTTGTAGAGTTTTTTACTAGTACAGCTCACATGGCTTTGTGTGTGTGTTCTTTTTGTTTATATATACAAGAAAGGTATTGTTAGAACTTTAAGCTTGTTGAATAAGGGATGCATTTTGTCTCTGGATAACTGTGTATTATTATTCGGATAGCCCTCCTCTGTAACAGAAAGATTTGTTTTAGTCAAACTGTGGTGGAACCCCAAAATAGTATTCTGTATGTTCCAAGAGACTGAAAACACCCAAAATATGCCATCCTGGCACTCTCTGTAGTACAAAAATTTGCAATAATTCTAAGAGCAAAACAGGATGAGTTAAGTTTCTGCACAAGTTTCATTATGCAGTCATTAAAATTAAGATTTGCATCTACATGAATCCCCAGCAATTTTGTTGATGCCATTCTGTCTATGGACTTGCCACCCAAGAACAGATCAAGATTTACATTTTGACATATTTTCCCAAACTGCATATAATTTATTTTATTTGCATTTAACATCAACCAGCTGACATTGAACCAAGTGAGGGCATTCTTTATTACTTTAACACTAGTTGTTCGCAGCATTTGCTTCGGTGCACCTATTATCTCACTAGTGTCATCTGTGAATAGTATGGCCTTTGCTGCTCCATCTGATGTGTGAATGTCATTTATGTAGACAAGGAACAATAAGGGACCTAGAATACTGCCTTGCAGCACTCCTCTTTCCAGTTTTTTTTTTATTTATTTTACATCTGATACTAAATTTATTTTGTAGTTGGATTAATCTGACACCAGTTCTACAATCTGTGCTCTGTTTTGTAGGTATGATTCAAACTACTTTTTCCTCACCGCATAAATACCTAATGCTTCCAGTTTTTCTAAAAGAATGCCGTGAATGACAGTGTCAAAAGCTTTGGAGAAATCTAAATTGTCTTTTTCTAGATTTTTGATTATTTTTTCAGTGTAGTACATTAGTGCTGTTTCTGTATTTTTACCTGTCTCGAAGCCATGCTGATTTCTATTTAGTAGCTTATGTGGTTATCAGGAGAAAGAAAACTGGCGTTCTACGGATCGGAGCGTGGAATGTCAGGTCCCTTAATCGGGCAGGTAGGTTAGAAAATTTGAAAAGGGAAATGGTTAGGTTAAAGTTAGATATAGTGGGAATTAGTGAAGTTCGGTGGCAGGAGGAACAAGACTTCTGGTCAGGTGACTACAGGGTTATAAACACAAAGTCAAATAGGGGTAATGCAGGAGTAGGTTTAATAATGAATAGGAAAATAGGAACGCGGGTAAGCTACTACAAACAGCTTAGTGAACGCATAATTGTGGCCAAGATAGATACGAAGCCCACACCTACTACAGTAGTACAAGTTTATATGCCAACTAGCTCCGCAGATGACGAAGAAATTGAAGAAATGTATGATGAAATAAAAGAAATTATTCAGATTGTGAAGGGAGACGAAAATTTAATAGTCATGGGTGACTGGAATTCGAGTGTAGGAAAAGGGAGAGAAGGAAACGTAGTAGGTGAATATGGATTGGGGCTAAGAAATGAAAGAGGAAGCCGCCTGGTAGAATTTTGCACAGAGCACAATTTAATCATAGCTAACACTTGGTTTAAGAATCATGATAGAAGGTTGTATACATGGAAGAACCCTGGAGATACTAAAAGGTATCAGATTGATTATATAATGGTAAGACAGAGATTTAGGAACCAGGTTTTAAATTGTAAGACATTTCCAGGGGCAGATGTGGACTCTGACCACAATCTATTGGTTATGACCTGTAGATTAAAACTGAAGAAACTGCAAAAAGGTGGGAATTTAAGGAGATGGGACCTGGATAAACTGAAAGAACCAGAGGTTGTACAGAGTTTCAGGGAGAGCATAAGGGAACAATTGACAGGAATGGGGGAAAGAAATACAGTAGAAGAAGAATGGGTAGCTTTGAGGGATGAAGTAGTGAAGGCAGCAGAGGATCAAGTAGGTAAAAAGACGAGGGCTAGTAGAAATCCTTGGGTAACAGAAGAAATATTGAATTTAATTGATGAAAGGAGAAAATATAAAAATGCAGTAAATGAAGCAGGCAAAAAGGAATACAAACGTCTCAAAAATGAGATCGACAGGAAGTGCAAAATGGCTAAGCAGGGATGGCTAGAGGACAAATGTAAGGATGTAGAGGCTTATCTCACTAGGGGTAAGATAGATACTGCCTACAGGAAAATTAAAGAGACCTTTGGAGATAAGAGAACCACTTGTATGAACATCAAGAGCTCAGATGGAAACCCAGTTCTAACTAAAGAAGGGAAAGCAGAAAGGTGGAAGGAGTATATAGAGGGTCTGTACAAGGGCGATGTACTTGAGGACAATATTATGGAAATGGAAGAGGATGTAGATGAAGATGAAATGGGAGATACGATACTACGTGAAGAGTTTGACAGAGCACTGAAAGACCTGAGTCGAAACAGGGCCCCCGGAGTAGACAACATTCCATTGGAACTACTGACGGCCTTGGGAGAGCCAGTCCTGACAAAACTCTACCATCTGGTGAGCAAGATGTATGAAACAGGCGAAATACCCTCAGACTTCAAGAAGAATATAATAATTCCAATCCCAAAGAAAGCAGGTGTTGACAGATGTGAGAATTACCGAACAATCAGTTTAATAAGCCACAGCTGCAAAATACTAACACGAATTCTTTACAGACGAATGGAAAAACTAGTAGAAGCCGACCTCGGGGAAGATCAGTTTGGATTCCGTAGAAATACTGGAACACGTGAGGCAATACTGACCTTACGACTTATCTTAGAAGAAAGATTAAGAAAAGGCAAACCTACGTTTCTAGCATTTGTAGACTTAGAGAAGGCTTTTGACAATGTTGACTGGAATACTCTCTTTCAAATTCTAAAGGTGGCAGGGGTAAAATACAGGGAGCGAAAGGCTATTTACAATTTGTACAGAAACCAGATGGCAGTTATAAGAGTCGAGGGATATGAAAGGGAAGCAGTGGTTGGGAGGGGAGTAAGACAGGGTTGTAGCCTCTCCCCGATGTTATTCAATCTGTATATTGAGCAAGCAGTAAAGGAAACAAAAGAAAAATTCGGAGTAGGTATTAAAATCCATGGAGAAGAAATAAAAACTTTGAGGTTCGCCGATGACATTGTAATTCTGTCAGAGACAGCAAAGGACTTGGAAGAGCAGTTGAATGGAATGGATGGTGTCTTGAAGGGAGAATATAAGATGAACATCAACAAAAGCAAAACAAGGATAATGGAATGTAGTCGAATTAAGTCGGGTGATGTTGAGGGTATTAGATTAGGAAATGAGACACTTAAAGTAGTAAAGGAGTTTTGCTATTTGGGGAGCAAAATAACTGATGATGGTCGAAGTAGAGAGGATATAAAATGTAGACTGGCAATGGCAAGGAAAGCGTTCTGAAGAAGAGAAATTTGTTAACATCGAGTATAGATTTAAGTGTCAGGAAGTCTTTTCTGAAAGTATTTGTATGGAGTGTAGCCATGTATGGAAGTGAAACATGGACGATAAATAGTTTGGACAAGAAGAGAATAGAAGCTTTCGAAATGTGGTGCTACAGAAGAATGCTGAAGATTAGATGGGTAGATCACATAACTAATGAGGAGGTACTGAACAGGATTGGGGAGAAGAGGAGTTTGTGGCACAACTTGACCAGAAGAAGGGATCGGTTGGTAGGACATGTTCTGAGGCATCAAGGGATCACCAGTTTAGTATTGGAGGGCAGCGTGGAGGGTAAAAATCGTAGGGGGAGACCAAGAGATGCATACACTAAGCAGATTCAGAAGGATGTAGGTTGCAGTAGGTACTGGGAGATGAAGAAGCTTGCACAGGATAGAGTAGCATGGAGAGCTGCATCAAACCAGTCTCAGGACTGAAGACCACAACAACAACAACAACAAGCTTATGGTCATTTAGATATTTGTTGATTCTGTGCTTCATTAATTTTTCTATTGTTTTGGAAAATCCTGGAAGGAGGAATATTGGCCAATAGTTTTCTATCTTACACTTGTCGCCATTTTTGAATAATGGCTTCACTTTTAACATTTTCATCCTTTCCAGAAACACTCCTTCACTAAATGATAAATTGGCTACGAATACCAAGGGCCTTGTGATTTCTGCAGCTGTCATTGTTATGATGTAAATAGGCACCTCATCTACTCCTGCTGTTATTTTAGGTTTCAAGCTTTTTATTACTTCGAACACTTCATGTTCATCTGTTGGATCTATCCTCCTGCTACAAGCATATTCTGGAAATTCTGTTTTTTGGTAAATTTTGAGCATAATGAAATAATTGTTGATGTAATTTCGCAAATTTGGTTTTAATATTGACATTTTCTTTGTTTTTGAGATAATGATATCCTGGTCTTCACACCTTTTTCCTGTCTCAGGCTTCATAATACCTCATATGGCTTTTGATTTGTTATCAGATTGTCTTATTAAGTTATCATTACTCACAAAATTTGCCTTGGCAATTACTTTTTTCATGTACCCTCTTGTAATTTTTAACATATTCTATGAACTGTGGATCTGTAGATGTCTTCAGTTTTGAATTTAGTCTCTTTAGAATTCCACAAGAAGTTTTGATGCCAGCCTTGATCCAAGAACTTGGCTTTTTATTGTGTAATGTGATGTGATACTTGACAGCTTCTTTGTTTATTTATTTATTTATTTATTTTTTATCCATCTGTAAGCATTTACATGCAATCGATGTCGTCATGAGTAATGTACAATTTACATATTAAGAAATATTACTATTGTGAGGTATCACACAAAGCTAAAGTATACATTTTAAAAGAACATACATAATAAAGGAATACATTTGATACATAAAGATATCCCACATAACTAAAGTGTGCATTTTAAAGAATGTGCATAATAAAAAAATACATTTCATACATAAGGATTTCTCCACATGTTTAACAATTAAATGTGGAACTCCAGAGACAAAAAAAGCTTAGGAAGAGGTTCAAACAGAGTTGCAAGTTGTTTCGTAAGTCAGGTCTATTTTTGAAGAGTTTTCAAATTCTTTAACACTGTAAAAAGCTTTGTCTTTCAGCCATTTTTTAGTCTTACTTTTAAATATATTAAGAGAGGCACAATGTGCCTGCACAGGTAATGTATTGAAAAGCCTTATTCCCATGTATTCATAACTGTCTTGTGTTTTCTTGAGTCGAGTTGTTGGTATGTCTATCTTAAATGTTTGACGAGTGTTATGATTATGAACGGACTGCCTAAGGTTGTAACTGTTAAAGTTTTCTTTTATGTACAAAAGGCAGCTGTATATAAAAAGAGAAGGGACTGTCATTATCTGTAATTCTTTGAAGTATGACCTACATGATACGTTATTTTTGGTAATCCCAGAGATTCTCCTCATGGCTTTCTTCTGCCAAATAAAAATTTTCCTTGACCATGGAGAATTACCCCATAGAAGAATACCATAGCTAATTTAGCAATGAAAGAATGCATAATAGGAATTAATCAATAGGCTTTCAGAAACACAGGTGCGTAATTTTTTTTCAGTAGATAGATAACTCGCGAAAGCTTTCGAGATATGTTGTCTATGTGACTGTGCCAGGTTAATTTCGTATCTAAGTATATGCCAAGACGTTTGGTAGAAGTGTACTCAACATCAGCATTGGATAAGCTGAAGGATATATTTACAGTCTTTTCATAGTTAATAGCTAACTCATTTGCTTCGAACCACATATTGGATAATCTGAGAAAATCTTTACTTTGCTCCTTCAGTTTATTTATGTCCTTCCCTGAATTGATGAAAGTTGTATCATCTGCGTAATGCACAGATTTGCATGGCATATTGCTGGGCAAGTCATTTATAAATATTATAAACAGTAATGGCCCAAGCACTGATCCTTGGGGTACACCTCTAGTGACGTTCAGTAGCTGTGACATTTGACCGTTGTAGCTTACAGTTTGCTTTCTATTACTGAGATATGATTTAATGAGGGAGAGTTCCAGATCCCTAATGCCTTAACACCATAGTTTTTCCAGCAGTATTGTGTGGTTTACAGAATCAAATGCTTTGCTTAAGTCCACTAGTGTGGCTTCAGCAGATAATTTGGATTCAAAAGAAGATTTCACAATAGAAACAACATTTTCAACAGCATTAATTGTTGATAACTGGGCCCTAAAACCATACTGAGACTTAGTCAGTACATTGTTTTTTGACAAATACATGTTAATTTTCTTTTGTATACAATATTCGATTATTTTTGAAAAAATAGGTATCAGAGAAATTGGACGATAATTATTAGTGCAGTTTTTATCACCCTTTTTGTGTAATGGAATTACTACTGTCTTCTTTAGACATTCTGGAAAAATACAGTGTCAAATACCCAGTTTATGAGTGTGCAGAGAGGGAATGATATCAAGTCGATTATTTTTTTTAATCACAAAATTTGAGAGGCCATAAATATCTTCTGATCTGGAGTCATTAAACTTTACCACTGGTTTAATTACTTCACTTTTTTCCACATGTCCCCAATTACAGGTTGGCACAGTATCAGCAAAGTTTTGTAAAACCTGGTTTATATAAGTAGATTGTGAATTTGATTTTGAACTCTTCTTATGAGGAGGTGAGGGATTAGGGTTTGCTGCATTGATAAAAAAGAGGTTAAATTCATCTGGGGTGACATTAACATCAGTTGTAACTTTTACACTATGACTACCTGTACCTAATTCTGCTTTAATGACCCTCCACGCAGCCTTACACTTATTATTGGAGTTTTTAATGAAGATATCATTTGCTTTACATTTTGCTAATCTGATTTGTGATCTGTAGTGTCTCTTGAGGCTAACATAAATTGCATTGTCAACACTACCATTTTTTACCTTATCATAGCATATCAAAACCATTAATCTTAGCTTCTGTAAATATGATGTGAACCACCTATGTGGAGTAGTTCTACCATGCTTTCTTGCCATAGTTTTGTTTCGTTTGGTAACCATTGGACAGAAGGTATTGAAAATTTCAGATAGAGTACTAACAAACCTGCTACAAGCCTCCTCAACATTGTTTGGAAAGCTCATTTCGAAATATCCCATGAAAAATTGAAGAAAAGGTGTTAACAGAATCTTTTTTTACATACTTTGCTGGTGCAGATGATGGTTCTAATGCTTTTACCTCTTTTTGAAGTGCTTTCGTTATGGAGTCTGGTGATGTCGATACAATTATCATTTCAACTCTCTCCTCTGGTAGCCCTTATTCCTTGCAATGTTAGTCATGTCAAATGGAAAATCCATTTCCTGGTGCATTTTTGGCTCTTTTGTCTGTGATGAAATGATGTTGCAGCATTCATCTTTGACATACTAATGTAGGAGATGGCCCAAATTCAGCTAAGTACAAAATCTTGCATTTCATACATTTATTTACTCATATAAGCCAAATTCCTGATTTTTCTTTGAGTGAGACTGTGTATGCCAGATAGGTCTGATCAAAAATTCTAGATTTTAATATTTTACTCTTCCTGTTGTTTATCCATACTCTTTCACTGATTGCATCAAGGCTCTGGAGTGTCATGATATATTGGGTACTTTTCAATATTTTGCAATTTCTGCACAAAATTCATACTATATCACAAATAGTAAACTTAATTTAAGCTTTCTAGAAACTTTTCACAACAATATTCTTGTTCAGAAACAATGATCCCCTAATTTCTTTGTGCATTTATATGACAAAAGGTATATTTTTGAGAATCTTTGGACACTTACAAGTGTTGTGCGTAACATAACCTGTAGTAAACTGTGAGCTGAGATTCAGTGGTCTGTAAACTTCAGCAGCAGTACATTCTTAGAGAATCATTTCCACCTGATAACAGTGCAGGTACTTATGTGATTACACAATGTCCCACTTACTCCATGTGTTCCATGTAGCACTATTTCATTACCTTTTTTGTCTCATATTCACTATTTTTATTTTGATCTGGAGTGGGTAACAGAGAAAATAAATTTATGGATAATTTTGAAAGCTACTAAATGTCTGACACTCTTATTTCTTTACCGTTTGTTGGCAGTTACATTCGGAGCCTTGTCCTAATTCTATTAAGGTTTTTTCTGTGCTGCTATTCACTACATGGACTGAAAAATTTTTGACAGTCTTTAAACTGATTTTTTAGTTAGTAATATGTTTTGTCACTTCATTATTAATCAAACATTGTTGTTGAGTTTGTTGCAACATTTGAGGTTTCTTCACAAGTAATGATAGGTATAGCTTTAGAGATACTCTCATTATTTTCCGTGGCTGAATATTTACTTCGCTTTCAACCCAAACTCCATGCTTTGCCAGTGTTTACACAGTGATTAATCTGTTTACAGTAATTACAATAGCACCTTTAATTCATCAACTGTTTTGCATTAATCCTTAATTAATAACATTAGCCTACACTGAAATGTTTCAATGTGCTTGGATAAATATAATAAGTTTATCGTGTCTGCATAAGTTCTAGTAAATCATTTTCATTCCAAACTACAAGTCCATTGTTTAACGCATTCCACTAAATTTTCAATATTTTCAATACTGCCACACAAGTTGATAGATCCTTTCCTGTAGCTGAGCTAAAGGTTAAGAATACAGTGTGAATTATTTAAATAATGTGCTATCTTGAGAAGACATAATTTGAATTATTTTGAAGTCAATCAGCCCATGGTGAGTTGCCTGAAAAACTGAAATATGCAGCAGCAGTGCCCATTTATGAGTAGAA
Organism: Schistocerca nitens; assembly: GCF_023898315.1. Classification (NCBI taxonomy): domain Eukaryota; kingdom Metazoa; phylum Arthropoda; class Insecta; order Orthoptera; family Acrididae; genus Schistocerca; species Schistocerca nitens. Next base: position 925,460,394 of record NC_064616.1, read on the forward strand.
GTAACTAATTATGCTCCAATTTCAGACTCATTTCACTCCATCTAGTTTTCTCAAAGGTCCTTGAGAAAGTACCTTATGATATAGTAATGACCCACTTTTCTGACAAAAACATTTTGATTAATTCTTAAGTTGGCTTTTATCATTGCTTTGCTACAGAGAAATTGGCATTTAAATTCACAAATGTTCTTAAAAAATCAATCAAGTAACATTATACCAGTAGCATAACCCCTGGTAATACTATGGCCATTTATTGTGTATAGCTACAATATAATTATGTTTGCATTATGGCATCTGTGGCACCACACTTGCACAGAGTGATTCTTATCTACACTGCCAGAAACAGAAGACCAAAATAATGAGCTACACCTTGCATCGCTGGCTAGGGTACAATTAGATCTTTATCCTGGTGTAAAAACTTTAACAAATTTCATGCAAGCACAATGCAGAAACTCAGAACATCCAGATATTCAAAACCAAATTACAAAGCTATATTATTAGCCATTCCTCCTATATGGATTCTGAGTTTGCATAATCAGTGGAGTCATGAGATTATGTATTACATTGACAATGGGAGAAACCAAGCAGCATAATTAGAAAAAAACACCACAATATTTTGAAATTTGTTGCTTTCCTTCAAATCTTCAGCCTTTTTGCAGTATGTAGATTACGACAAATGTTCTTATTAAATTATATAATCTGCCTATAGTTAATGCTGATCAGTTCATCAAACCTGCATCTCTGTATTTATATTTTGACTCGAATGTTATTGATCATCAAGATATTGATTAACAAAGAAATGTAACAGCTTCTCAATGGTGCCCCTAAAATTATTTAGTACACAACCTAAGGATATTCAGTCATTACCTTTGGGGCAATTCAGAATTAAAATTTTGAATAAATTAAAAGAGCAAACTTTGTACAGTACTAAAGAATTCTTCTCTGGGGATAGAACAGTATCTGGTGATAGAACAGTATCTGAGCTGCAACTCAATGCCATGACTACAGCAGCAAGTCCACTATTCAACCACACTATGTTCCAGTATTGATTTTATAGCTGTGCTATTACTATAAGTATGTTGTAGTCTAGGTCTTAACATTAATATGTTTTATAACATCCATAACTGTAGTTCAAATTGCAATATTGTATCCATTTCATTGTGGTAATGTTATTGTAATCTTGACACAGACCATCCAGCCAAAGCTGGTGAATGACATAGGATTGCTAATCATTGGAACTATGGAACATACTGTGTGAACGGGTGAACTTCAAGGTAACATCTTTTGGTTGCTTGGAAGCAAATGAATCCATCAAACAAGAACAAAACAATAGGGAGCTGCACCAGCATTTTTAGAAACTTTATATAACTATTTTACTTGTAATTTTTATTGGGGTTTTATAATACATAAGATTTAACTCCTGGTTTGATCCCCAAGTGACCTGCCACATTTTAACTATTTGTTGATGTAGTGCTTGCACCATATCTCAGAAAATATAGTCATCATAATGTCCTTTATGTATATTATGGAACAAATAACCACCTAGAAAGGATCTTGTGGGTTGTGCACAGTTTCTACAGCCTGATTGGTAGATCTGTATATTTTAATTGTCTGTAATATGTAAGAAACACAATAATTTGTTGTGATATGCTCCACTTAATCACAGCACTTATGCAAGGAAAGTATTGAGATGAAGTGGCAAAAGAATGCATGAGTCTTATTTCTTTTTGTCTCTCCACCTACAGAAATAAGGACTTTACAACAATGTAAATATATAATTTCTATGTTTAGGAGCAAATATATATTTATATTAATTTTAACTTTACCATTTGTTGTGCAGCCCCCCATAGCCCAAGACGACAGAAGCTGAATCTACGCATGAAAAGTTTGTCACTAGATTCACCAGAGTCTACAGAGCATGTACAGAAACGGAGACATGCAGCAACTCAGTCCGCCTGTCTTGACCCACAGACTAGCCACTCTTCCTCATCTCGCATTGAGTGTAATCATAAAGTCATTATTCCATATTGTGATGCCTTCTAGTAGAATTATTGTATATTTACAGCCATCACATGGACAAACTAGAAAACAATTCATTCTGATTTTGTGTGTATGTTAATATTACAATTTATATATTCTGTTATTGGCAGGCCATTTACTAAGGTTATTATGAAACTGTACAGTTCAGCATCATAAATGAACTGGAAGAGGAAAACAAAACTGTACTTCATCAGTTTCATTTTACCTTTAAACATTTATTTTGAATTGGTTGCAATATATGTGCCCCAAAGATTCACTAAAGTTGTTGAGAAAATAACATGAAATAATTAAATTCTTTAGCTTCTCTGATCAACCAACAGAAATATTTTAAAAAAGTGAATCATTTCAACTAAAAAAAAATCATACACAGCTAAAAAGAAATATCTTAAGAACAGTATGTTTGTACATAACAGTGTCTGTGCTTAATGGCTGTAAATATACTGTATTAAATTCCTTTCTGCAATGCATCTATCACTCTTGTGCAACTTCTTTTTACAGAAAGAAACAGTGTTGAGTCCTGCACGCCCTTATACACATGCTGTATTTCAACCAACTCTATGAAATGTGAAAATCCATGCACATTGCTTGTTCTGCTAATCAGTGTCCTAATCTTTTTCTCTCCTTATTTATAAGCCATACAAGAAGTCTAAAATACATGGAATGGAAGGAGGTTGGTGTGTAGCTGCCATGCACAAAACCTTATCTTTAGTTTTGGTTCACTTTTATGGTGAGACACAAGGTTGCTACAATAGCTTACAGACACTAACTTTAAGAAACTGTATTTTAAATAAAATTAGTAGATGCTGCTCTAATTAAGTTGACAAACACAGTCAGGTGCATGAATGACAGTTCTTTGTTGCATTTCAACTAATGATTACCCCCTATGTTTTCAGGTGGATACACCACCTTCTCAGCCTCTATAGTTTAGTAGTTTATGCAGTTCTTTTACCTTCCTGTTTATTTTTTACATCACCTGTCAAAAGATTTTTTTACAGCTGATTCATTTCTTAAGTAACATTGACTTCATTTTCCCTGTTATTCTATTAAAAAATCATATCTCTTCACTATAGTTTGCATGTCTTATTGAAACCCATGTATATCTGTTTCTCTCAGTTATTTACAGACAGCACATAGACACTGGTTTCTTTTTTGTTTTACTTGCCTTTTCCAGGGTCACATAAACACTGCCTTATTTCAAAAGTGAAATTCTACAACTGGTGACTGCAGCCTGGGGAAAAAGATCAAATACTATTCACTTACGTCTAACTTTCCTGAAAATTTCTTGTTTTTGGACTTTGTCATTATAGGGCAACAGGGAAGATCCCCACTGTGTAACAATCTTAATAAGTACTCTCATTATGACTACACATTGAGAATAATTTCAGTCACTAAAACAGTTATAAAATTTAAGTTCTCCTGAAATTATTAAATGTGTTTTCAGTTAGTTTTTTTGTTTGTGTAGGCTCCCAAGAAATACCGCGCCAACACAGAACTGTCTTTATACATAATGGTCGATGCTGGTCAAGTATGCCATATCTATTTTTAACAGGAGTTAATTTGTAGGAAACGTTACAGTTTAACTCAGATTGTCATTGTTTCATCTAGTTACAAGCAAATAATCCACTCTGAACCGGAAATAAATGTCATAAATAGCTCCGTATACTTTTTAAGTAGAAGTAGCCACATGGGAGCAGATTAGATATGTGCTTTAAAAAAACAGCAGTTCTCATTTCAAATGCATATTTTGAGAACAAGTAACTACTTATACAGAATCCTTATCTACATCATATTTTTTCTGCAGTAGTTTCAATGGTATTTACATTGACTATAGAAAAAGCTTTCCTAATTATCTTCATTTGTTTATCCTGAGAATATGTTAGATGAATAGCAAACCATTATTAAGTGTATTGGTATTATGCAGTTGAAACTTAGCAAATCATTTAGCTTTTGCATGATCACAAAAGGAATGGCATGACTCCATGTAGCAATATAGCTTCACAAATTAACATTAGTAGAACTATATATTTACTTAGAAGAACTATGTATAGTGCTAATAGCAAGCATCCTTGCCATAGAAGGATGTAATTTATTGATCTATAGATATTTCAGCATTAGGTGTGTGTGGGGGGGGGGGGGGGGGGGAGTATTTACATGCCACTTGAAATCATCATTTGTATGAGAAGTAAGAAGCATGTTTTGCTGCAGTCACCTTTACTGTATCATGTGCTTTTTGTAATTTACATATTAGTATTAGATTCAGTTAACTGCAAGTCAGTCCCCTTTGTATGTAGTTTTCAAGTAGTACTGGAAAAAACTTTATGTGATAATACATTAGTACATTTTCAAATATTAGTTGCTTACTTTTATTTTTCTTATATTACTGTTTGTTTCCTGTAACAATTACATATAACATCTGTGACAGGAATCATAGCATAAGACAAAATTCAAAGGAAGTTTCATTATGTGGTGCTTTTAAGCTGTGTGCAAAGAAGAAATTTCTCTTTAATACATGATTTACGTCTACATATTATATGTATTATTATCAGCATACTAAGTATGGTTTCTGGTAATGAAAATAATTTGATTAAGTGGTGTTTAAGAAGGAACTCTAAAAATACTTCATAGATATGTCATGATTTTTTAGTCTTATAAAGAAGTATATCAAAACAGCAGCTTAATAGTAGCATTTAATGATAGCTATAAAGTTTATGAACATAGTAAAAATTTCAAAACTGGTATTATCTTTATTTAAATCTGTGCATGACTATAAATTTATAATTTATGGAGCATGCACATTTGTTGATATACTATTACAATATAGAATTTCCATCCACATTTAGAATTCAATGAGTGCTATGTGAATCCAAACTATTAAACAGATTTTAACTTATGAAGTCTAAATGAAGTTTAATTCATTAAGCTACACAGGAAGTATTCTATTTTGTGTTATGCTGTAATACTGATATATTCTGATTTACAACAGTAGATATAGTGTATCTAAATTGTTTTCATAGCTCCATCAAGCCCTGTTCACAACCGCAGGCTACTGTCTGCAAGGAACATGCGAATGAGTTCTGTTGAACTTCCGGATGAAAATGAAAAATCTCTGTCTTCTGCCAGTACATCACCATGTCCTTCTCCAGTAAGTAGCAAATGAGAGTTGTTAGTGACTATTAGCTAACCATATACTAGAGCTTGTATTCCTCTTTTCCAAATTGAAACAAAAATAAGTATAAAGAAGTGATGTTATTAAAACATGTACGTATATTATCGCTATTGTACCCAATGCTATTTAATTTTCCTTTTCTATTTCTTGATAATTTGCTTCTCAGCTGCAAGATGGGGTTTTTTTAATGCGCTAAGGCAGGTTTGATAGTTTCTCATTGTCCCTGAAGTTAGTAAGAATACAGTGTTATACTAGTCTTCTATTGACCTAAGTCACCACTTACAACAAAGAGCACATTATGTATAAATACCTCCAGTACTCTTACGCTGCTGGTGTCATATAACTTTAGCAGTATAGGCTCCACCCTAAAACCCTAGACTATATACTGATCACAAGTGATTTTCATTATGTTTTGGACACATTAAATATGCTTGTCTTCTGTAGCACTTGTCTCTTTTGTACTTTTATAGCACTTCTGCATGCTCCAAATGTCTTGGGTATCCAAAACAAGATGGCCACCATACAGTGTGGGAAGTGGCCTTGAGATCATTCCCTGCTGTTAATGACTACATGGGTTGAGTATCAGTTGCAAGTGATATCACTTTATTTGTTGCCTCTCCCGATTCCATTCTGATGGGCGCTTATGCCACATAATACTCTACAGTTATACAATATTTATGTAATTTTTTCTTGAATTTTCCCCAGAATATTGAATACTCCATCATTTTTCAGACAGCCTGCTCAACCAAGATGAGGGTTTCCAGCTTGAAAATTTGTGGAAACCCCTCATTTCACATCTGTACTCTCAAAGGAAATATTGTTCCGGGTGTTCACTGCCTGGCATTACAACATATGACATAAATATTAGTCAACCAAATACTTCATAAGCACTGTTGATTCACTGACTCTAGATATCTATGACTGATGCTCTTGCTACCAATGGTATTATGTCTGACACATGTGCATTTACTCCACAGTGGAAAGTGTGTAAAAAAAATCTTGCCATTCTACAGGTGAGTTCACCTTGAAAATGGCTGAAAGGTTGTCAGTTGTAATATTGGTACACTAGTTGACAATATCCTGGATGCGCTCCTGAAAAATAATGAAATATTTATGTAGCTGTTTCTCAAATATTGTACCCAAAATGTTTAGGGTATGAACAGCTGTGTAGGATTTCCATGTCGTAAGATCATTGTTTTTTCTCTTTACTGCCAATTATCACCTCAACTTCCTTTGCAACAAGTGGACACTTTCTCTTGTAAGACATTCATTGTAGAGTTTGCACTGGTAAATGACCATCTGATCAATTAAGATTTGTATTACTTCATCATGAGTCCCCCTTAATCTTTCAGATTTTTTCTATTTTACCCATAAGTGACTGCAAATTCCTTCTTTTGTGAATAAATATACAACCCCATTATTTTCATAGTCCCCATAACTCTTTTCATAATCAGCATTTATCTTTGTCTTGTACCCTGCCTCCATAGCTGAGGTTGGTAACATACCCATTTACTCACACTCAGTCCAGAGGTAGCCAGTTTGAATCATGTTGGTGGAATAAATTTCGACCAGCCAGTATTTGGCCAGCTAGGGGAGGAGAGGTGTTACTCAGCATCAGACTTTGCACCAATATCCTGGATTATATCTTAAACCTATCTTCAGTGTCTCATGAAGGGAGGACACAGGACACTGTGATACTGATCTGGCCATCAGATTGGCACAATAAGCCTGATAATCCTCTTGCTGCTGCTCAAGAGGAATAGGCCATGAGCTGGAACCAGTTCTTCCCCTGTCTCATCACCACAGGACCCAAACACAACTCAACTTTGTACACACTCCCATTACAGTTACCTTCAGTCAACAGGTACATTTAAGACACAACTCTCACTTACAGTGAGGAAAGGAATTATGGTGTGCAAAGGGACCAAGTGATGTGGCACAGTGGTTAGCACACTGGACTTGCTTTCGGGAGGGCAACAGTTCAAACACAAGTTCGGCCATCCAGATTTAGGTTTTCCGTGATTTACCTAAATCACTTCAGGCAAGTGCTGGGATGCCTCCTCTAAAAGGGCATGGCCAATTTCCTTCCCCCACACTTCCCTACCCGAGTTTGCATCTCTAATGATCTTGTTACTGACAGGACATTACAAACTCTTCTCTGATCTCCTCCACCTCCTCTTTTGTGTGCAGAGGAAGAAAACTCTTTCTGACTAGGCAGCTCAACAATTCTTTTGAGTCTCCGAGCTGACAATGCCATATGACATATTTGTTCTGTCTTGCCATCATATTAATTGTCTATAAGAGCTGCTGACTGTGGCAAATACCTTGTTACTGTACCTTTATTCAATTAGTTTGTGGACAGGACTGTTTGTGAGCTTATTTCCCAAGTGACCTGTTTTTCATGTTAATCTCCAGAAATTATCTAAATCTTTCTATTTTTGTTCTTCTTAATTTTTCTTTTATATGTTTAATAAAGTGTGTTTATGTACATAGCTTCTGGATTTTTACCTCTGAGGTTATGCTATTTTGGAATAATTTTCTAATGACTCTTGTTCCAGTGTAATTTCTGCAGTGCCTCAGTCCATGAAAAAGTTGTGTCTTTATACTTGTGTCTCAAGATGAGAACCAACATTCGCATTGCTCTCTGTATAACCTGTCAAAATTCTTGCACTTTTACATCTATATCATCACTCAGTGGTAGATTCTCTGAACAATTAAACATTAATCTCATTTATTTGCTGTTAACATTCTTGATAATGTATTTTGCCCTTATCCCTGTACATTTCTGTGATAGGTCATGTTTTTCCCTTGGAATCATGTTTGATATTACTATCACTCAGTTGTAAACTCCACAGCCTATTGATATCATATTAACATGTGTGTTTGATGTTACTCTCATGTTCTATTCATAACTTCTAGCCCATGCTCCATGACTCGCACTTCTAATTGTCTTCTATAATCATTAGTCTGGTAGCAATACCACAACACAGATTTTTTGTTTGCATCAGTGGATTTCAATAACTCTGAAGCAATGTCATCTTGTTTTGATATAGGTCTTTCAGTATTGTGTCAAATTCTTCTTATCAAATCATCTAATCAAATTGTGCCTATGGACTATTGTTTCAGTCGTGGGAATGGATTCATGATTTTCTGTCAGGAAGGTCACAATACATTGTAATTGATGGAAAATCATTGAGTGAAACAAAACTGATATCTGGCATTACCAAAGGAAGTGTTATAGGCCTTCTGCTATCCCTAATCTACATAAATTATTTGTGAGACAATCTCAGTAGTCCTCTTAGATTGCTTCATTTACCATCAAGTAAAGTCATCAGAAGATCAAAACCAATTGCAAAATGACTTAGATACGAAATCCGTATGGTGTGAAAAGTGGGAATTCACTCTGAATAAAGAAAAGCGTGAAGTCATCTGAATGAGTACAAAAATAACTACATTAAATTTTGGTTACACAATAAACCACACAAATCTGAAGGCTGGATTGGCAGTTCACTCATAAGATGCAACACGATCAACTAAAGAGATTGACTACACTACACTACACTACACTTGTTCATCCTCTGCTGGAGTATTGTTGTGCTATATAGGATCTTTACCAGATGAGATTGACAGAGGACATCAAGAAAGTTTGAAGAAATAGTGAGAGAGTGTCACGAGTGTGATAAGCAAGCTGAGATGACAATCATTAAGGCAAAGGTGTTTTTTTGTTGTGCCAAGATCTTTCCACAAAATATCAATCACCAGCTTTTTCCTCTGAATGTGAAAATACTGTTTGTACCAAGCTAAATAGGGAGAAATGATCATCACAATAAAATAAGAGAAATCAGGGCTTGTACAGAAAGATTTAAGCATTTATTTTTTCCATGTGCTGCTAGGGAGTGGAGCTGTACAAAACTAGTCTGGAGGTAGTTAAAAGAACCCTCTGCAAGGCAAGTATGAATTGCATAGTAGTTACGTAGATGTCACTGTAGATGTTATAGTATTATACTTTCCATCTCATCTTCATCTACCTCCTCTTCCCTTCCTCCAATATTGTCTTCTATTTCATTCCCCTTCTACAGTCCTACATATTGTTGTGACTCGCCGATCATTCAAAGCGCCGCCGCACAATTACGCGCGTCCTCTACGTGCGGCGCTGTCTGCCAGCCATGCAGCAGCTGCGCCACCTAAGCGGCCAGCCGAGCAGCGGCCGCTATACTGGGACTCAGTGCTCATTCGAATGCTAACGTGTACACATGTCTTGCTTGTCAACTTACTCCGTGACTTATATGTGTTGTGTCGTTCTGAAATATATTTGTTAAACTTGAAGTTATAACAATTGGCAACGAGATAGTGGATTTCTCCTTTTCACTGTTGACCCACAGGGTTCCATGGCTACTGTCGAGCAACTATTGCAAAATCTCCTTGAACAGCAAACGCTTCTAACAGCGGCGATTCGCGATTTCGTCGCGGCGTCAAATGCGGGGCGTTTCTCGTCGTTGGCTGTACCTCCTTTTCCTCCTTACGACGAGACGGCGGAAGACTGGTCTGATTATGAAAAACGTCTTCGACAGCACTTCTTGGCAATTCATGTCACGGACGAACAACCATGTAAGTCTCTGTTCCTTTCCTGGATTTCACCTCAAATGTATCGGTTGTTGTCGCAATTGGCTCCTTTGAAGGATCCTGCATCTTTGTCCTTTGCTGAAATGTGCTCACTTCTGTCTGTCTATTTTCAAAAGCAAACGCATGTGGTAGCCTCTCATGTTGCCTTTTATCGTTGTCACAAACAGCCACATCAATCCTATCGCGCTTGGGCTGCTGAACTTCACGGCCTCAGTCGAAAGTGTCAATTTGTTACTGACGTTCACAAAGAATCCTATGCCGACTCCATGGTACGAGATGCCATTATACGGTCGTCGCCCTACAAAGAAGTTCGGCAACGTGCCCTTCAGTTGTCGAATCCGACTCTAGATGAAGTTCTCTCGATTGCGCAGTCTTTTGAAATTTCTCGCGCCGCTGGGACGCAAATAGAGGCGTGGGGTGATGTCGGGGAAATACAACCTCTGTGCGCTGTTAACGACGCGTGCGGTGCATCCCCGCCGGCCGACGTGGCCGCAGTGCGCTCCCACGTGCAGCCTCAGCCTAGCCGTAAGCAACCCGCTAAGAAACTGCAGCAAAACCCCCGGCAACTTCCTTCATGTCCACGGTGTTTTACGAAACATTGACGTGAGGATTTTCCCCAACGTTGGACTGTGTGTCACAATTGCAAAAAGATAGGTCATGTGTCTTCGGTTTGCAAATCCGACCGCATACATGATGTTCATGAACATGACGCTGACTCTGATTCTGTGTTGTCTGTCAGTTGCACTTCTTTCCTTTCAGGGAAGTTATTCCTCACTGTCCAAATCCTTGGTCGCGATGTTCGCATGCAAGTGGATACCGGTTCTGTTGCCACTATAATTAATTCTCAGACGTATCTTCAGTTGGGTTCTCCACTCCTGTCACCTGTCACTCGGCAATTACGGACGTACAATAAACAGCAGATTTCTCTCTTGGGACAGGTTAATGCTGAGGTATCTTACAAATCCGTCGTTCACACTGTTCCCATATTTGTGGTCGACCAGAGCAACGCAGAAAATCTTTTTGGTTTCGATGCCTTTCGCGTTTTTGGGTTCTCCATAGATGACTGTCAGTATTGTCTCTGATGCTATTCCTTATGCTCAACTGGATTCCTTGTCGACGACATTTTCGTCCCTTTTTCTCCTGGGTTAGGCCGTGCAAAAGACTTTGAAGCTCATATCGCGCTGAAACCCATTGCTCGGCCTAAGTTTTTTCGGGCTTGGCCCATTCCTGTGGCCCTTCGTGATCGGGTAAAACGGGAGTTGGATCATCTCACTACTTCAGGGGTCTTGCTTCCTGTCACTTCCAGTGAGTGGTCCTCTCCTGTCGTTGTTGTTGCTAAGCCAAATGGTGATATTCGTCTCTGTGGCGATTTCAAAGCCACTGTAAATGCTCAATGCCTCACGGACACTTACCCTATGCCCCGTCCTGAAGAACTGTTTACTAAACTTGCTGCAGGCCACTATTTTTTTAAAATTGACCTGTCAGAAGCTTATCATCAAATTCCTCTCGACGCTGCTTCCCGTTTCTGGTCCTTAACACGCCTTTCGGCCTCTATCAATACCAACGCTTGCCATTCGGGGTTGCTAGCGCCCCTGCTCTCTTTCAGCGATTCTCGGAACAATTATTGCTCCCTGTCCATGGGTTTGTCAATTACATGGACGACATTGTTGTCACTGGCTCCATCACTGAAGAACATCTTCAGAATCTCCGCACACTTTTTCATGTCTTACAGACTGCCGGTCTTAAGTGTAATCTTCAAAAATCACAATTTTTTCAGGCATCTATCACGTACTTGGGGTTTCAACTCTCTCGGGATGGTATTCGTCCACTTCAGCAAACTGTTGCTGCGATCGATGCCCTTCCTTGCCCTACATCTGTTAAGGAACTGCAGGCCTTCTTGGGGAAAATAGCATACTATCACAAGTTTTTACCGGTGGCTCAGCCATTGCATCGCCTGTTGCATAAAAACGTGCCTTTTCACTGGTGTGGGTCATGCGATGCGGCTTTCCAGAAATTGAAGACTATGCTGAAACAGGACCCGTGCCTGGCTACTTATCGACCTGGCCAACATCTCGTTCTTGCCACAGACGCCTCTCAATACGGGGTCGGTGCAGTCCTTGCGCACCGTTTTTCTGACGGTTCGGAACAACCCATTGCTTATGCCTCCAAAACGCTCACGGATGCCCAACAAAAGTATTCTCAAATTGAAAAAGAAGCTTTGGCTATTATTTATGCTCTTCATAAGTTTGGTGTTTTTCTCTATGGATCCAAATTTCATCTTGTTACGGATCACAAACCACTTGTTTCCTTCATCAACGTCACTTCCCAACAAGGCTGCACACCGCCTCGAGCGTTGGGCTCTTTACTTGTCTCGTTTCAATTATGAGATTCATTTCCGGCCAACGGCTCAACATGCAAATGCTGACGCTCTGTCTCGCCTTCCCATGGGTCCTGATCAGGCATTCAATAGGGACAAACGTTTGTGTTTCCACCTGGATGTTGCCGAGCAGCGGGTTGTGGACAGATTCCCCATCACTGGGGACCGGCTGGCGGCTGCTACAGGTTCTGACCCTACCCTCTCCCGGGTTTTACGCTGTATTCAGAAGGGTTGGCCAGATCACCCGTCCCCAAAGACTTCTGATCCATTGCGGAACTACTACGCTTTGCGCTACCGCCTCACGGCTAGGGATGGTGTTATCCTCCTTTCCACTGACGAAGCTTAGCCGCGTGTTGTGGTACCTGTGTCTTCTCGTGCTTCGGTCTTGTGCCTCCTTCACCAAGGGCACTGGGGTGTGTCTCGCACAAAATCTCTGGAGCGCCATCATGTGTATTGGCCTGGCATCGAATCTGAAATAGCACACATTGTCGCTGCCTGCGGCCCTTGTGCGTCACAGGTCGCTGCCCCTAAGCCATCTTTGTCACCGTGGCCTTCGCCTGAGAATCCCTGGGAGCGCATTCATGCTGACTTCGCAGGACCCTTTTTAGGTACTTATTGGCTCCTCGTAATTGACGCCTACTCTAACTTTCCTTTCATTGTCCGTTGCACGTCGCCTACCACCGCGGCAACCACCAGTGCTCTCGCCCACATTTTTTCTTTGGAAGGCCTCCCCTCTACTTTTGTTACTGATAATGGTCCGCAATTTGCCTCTTCCGATTTTGCGGTTTTTTGTGCTTGTCACGGCGTTATGCATGTCACAGCCCCGCCGTTCCATCCGCAATCCAACGGTGAAACTGAATGACTGGTCCGCACATTTAAGGCTCAGATGCGGAAACTTCTGACTTCTTCTGCTGATGATGCGCTTCTCCAGTTTCTGGCGTCTTACGGTTTCACCCCCATGGGCAGCCACAGCCCGGCTGAGCTCTTACATGGCCGACAGCCCCGCACGCTACTTCATGTTCTGCGGCCTCCCACCTCACGGCCGCGGGTGACTTCCCTTGGCTGGTTCACCACCGACGACCTCGTCTGGGTACGGAGATATGGCAGGCAGCCACAATGGAGCCCGGGCCGCATCTTAAGCCACCGTGGCTGACGCTTGTATGAAATCCAGACGGACACGTGTGTTGCAGTGCGTCATTCGGACCAGATTCGGCCTCGTGTGCCAGCAACACCTGATCCGAATGCCGCTACACCACTTTTGGCCCTACCTGATGCTCGGGATCTTGGCATCTCTCAATACTCACAACGCAGCCCTCTCACCATCATCGCGATGCCAGCACAAGAACGGACACCACCAGGAGACGTGTCCATGCAGGAACCGGATGACCATCCTCTGTCAGAGCAAATCTACTCGCCTCCTCATCCAACGGACGCCGACACATCGCCCATGTCTCCTGTCATATCAACTGGACTTGCTGCAATGGGCAGATTGGTGCAGGGGGCCCCAGCAGATTCGACCCCTACACCTCCTGTCATCTCGACCCGTTATCATCGGGGACACTTCCGTCCGTACGGGAAGCCTCCTCCTCGAGACTTTACGGCGAGTCAAACAACGCCTATGGATGTTAGCCATCTCCAGGACACCTCCATCAAGACTAGTGCAACAATTTCAAAGGGGGGAAAAGTGTTGTGACTCGCCGATCATTCAAAGTGCCGCCGCGCAATTACGTGCGTCCTCTACATGCGGCGCTGTCTGCCAGCCATGCAGCAGCTGCGCCACCTAAGCGGCCAGCCGAGCAGCGGCCGCTAGACTGGGACTCAGTGCTCATTCGAATGCTAACGTGTACACATGTCTTGCTTGTCAATTTACTCTGTGACTTATATGTGTTGTGTCATTCTGAAATATATTTGTTAAACTTGACGTTATAACACATATTCCTTCCACTTTTCAGCCTTCTGTTTTGTGCTTAGTACTAACTTACCATCTGAGTTCTCAAGATTAATAGAAGTGCTTCTCTTTCTTTCAAATGTATCTTAAATTTTTATACTGGACCTTCTATCTTTCCCAAAATCAGGCAACATTGTACTGCTCTAAGTTCTCGTCTACCCGTTATTGCTTTTCCATTTTGCACGTTCTCTATATCTCATATTTTAGACATCTGTATGTGTGTCTTGCCACAAAAAAGCCACCCTGCGAAAATTCATTATCTCTAGCAACATAATTTTCTGATGAACAGTTTAAAGAAACTAAACAAAATTGCACATGTTATAGATTATGGCCCAAAGTAGACAGACAACCATGAAGTTTGTATGATATTTTACAGACACAAATTTGGCCCACAGAAGATGAGACATAGGTATCAAAACATGTCTAGGTAAATTAAAAAAATGCATTCTGTTTTGTATAAAGACAGAGTTAAAAAAAATAATTCACCAACATGGATAAAATAACAGGAGCTTCCACCCTGAGCAAGATGATTATAGGAATTATTTTTTAAAAGCTGCATATTTTCAAATTGTTTGCAAAACAACTTTATCCCCTCCAAAATACTCTTCAGTACAACTAATACATATGTCCCACCAGTCTCCGACCATTCGAAACATTTTTTGTGGTCATCTTTAGAAATGACAGACAAACACTGTTCTCCAGTCTGTCCAATACATCTGTCACTATATGCAACTGCAGTATATTATATGCTCAGATTCACTCAGCTGTCTCCTCAACCTCTTTATCCGGTCCACCCTCTGGTCCACCAGATTCAAGACTGCCCCCACTTGCTCCACTTGCGGGGTGTCTGTGGCATTCCTCTGGATCACAGGGTACATTGGAATACACAGAAATGAGGCAGCCGATATAGCGGCCAAGGCTGCAGTCTCCCTTCCTCGGCCTGCTGTTGGCATGGTTCCCTCAGCCAATCTACAGAGCATTTTATGTCATCATGTTGCTCTTTTATGGCACACACATTGGTCTACGCTTCCCAATAATGAATTACAGGACATAAAACCTCTTCCCTGTGCTTGGACCTCTTCCTCCTGGCCTCATCATTGGGAGGAAGTAATTTTAACTAGACTCCAGATAGGGCATTGTCTTTTTAGGCATTGACATATTTTAAGTGGTGATCCTCCTCCGCTTTGTCCTCGCTGCTCTCAACCGTGGATGGTGAGACTCCTTTTTCTTCAGTGCCCCTATTTTAATCCTCTACGTGCCCCGTTACAGCTGTTGCCTGATATATCTTCCCTTCTAGTAGATGATATGCACCCAGCTGATCACGTCCTTGAGTTTATCAGTGTCAGTGAGATGACATCAGTCATTTGAAGCTCTTTTTTTGGGGACAACCACCCCAACCTTCAATAGTAGTTTTCTAAGATTTCCTTCCGTTTTTAGTTTTCCTCCTTTTTAAGTTTCGCTCCCATTGCTGCTGATTTAAAATTCGATTTTTTACCCTTCCCTAAGCCACAGAATGGGCACTTATGACTGTAGCAGTTTTGCACCCTAAAACCACAACAACAAAAAATCCTCCCTGACTTTTTTCTTGATTTCTTCAATGTTGTCAACTCGGTGCCTCTCGTGATCTTTTCCATGTGTGAAAATAAGAAAAAGTGACACAGAGCCAATCAGGTGAGTAAGGTGCATGTGGTAGTAGAACCATGCCATTTTTAGCCAAAAGCTGTCTAACAGAGATGGCTCTGTATGCAGGTGCACTGTGATAGTGGAAGAACCAGCCTCCTGTCTGCCACAAAGCCGGTCTTTTTTTATGAACACTGTTGCATGATCTTCTTAAAACTTTCAAATAAAAAGTTTGATTGATGGTCTGACATGGAGGAACAAACTGTGAATGAACTACACCCTTGACATCAAAAAAGAAAAAAATTAGCATAGTTTTAATGCTTGATTTGACTTAGACATTTTTGGACAGGGTGACGACATCTTCCATTGGCTTGACTTTTGCATTGTTTCTGGGATATAACCATAGCATAATGACTCATCAGCTTTGATAGAAAATCTGGATCAGTTTCAGGCTGTTGTTTCAAAGCACAACTCCTTTCAGCTCAATGTTGCTTTTGATTGTCAGTCAGAACCCAAGGAACAAACTTGGCAGCAACCCTTTTCATTCCCAAATCTTTCATTAAAGACAATTTGTAACTCAGATCTGTGATTGGTTATATTTTCCCCAGTAGTATGTCTAACACTACATTATAAACTTTATATACACTACTCATTTCAAAAGTTTTGTGCTATACTATACTCTACAAACTTTGAAATTTTAGGTGTCTTTATTGATGAGAATTTAAATTGAAAAGAGCATGTTTTGGAACTCATAAAATAGCTAAGTTCAGCCACATTTACTCTTCAAATCATAGAAAATTTTGGGGGGAGACAAATCAGTGAGTTGATATATTTTGTGAATTTTTATTCACTAACATTGGATGGAATAATGTTCTGGGGTAACTCAACTTGAAGAAAGTGTTCATTGCTCAAAAATGTGTTGTAAGAATAATATGTGGTGCTCATCCTTTATCACATTGTAGACATATGTTCAAAGAGCTAGGCATTCTGACAATTGCCTCACTGTGTGCCTATTCGCTCATGAATTTGTTGTAAGTAATCCACTGCAGTTCAAAGGGAACAATGATGTGCATAATTACAATACCAGAAGGAAAAAATGATATTCATTACTGAACATTATGCACATGAAAAGCTGCACAATGCCACCACCAGAATTTTTGATCACTTTCCCAATGATATAAAATGTCTGACAGATGGCAATGCTAAATTTGAAAAGGAAGAGAAAAAGTTTCTCCTTGACAGTTCTGTATTCTGCAGAAGAATTTCTATTTTTGTGAAGTGTGGTGGATAGGAATTACAGACTCAAAAAATTGTAAATGGTCAGCATGTGGTCATATTTATATATGAATTAATGTGTAATTAAATTAGATTAGATTATAAGTATATTTCATTCCAATAGATCCATAGTGAGGAGATCCTCCAGGATGCAAAATATGTCAGAAAACAAGAATATGCCAATGTACCTCCCAGAGATCTCTATATGACTTCACACAACTACATTCCTCTACCCTTGCCCCTGTACATTCTATGCTTCTTTCCTTTGTCTTTTTCTCCATTTGTTCCTGTACACCTCGATGTTTTACCCTCCTCCAACCTCTCTGTTGACTCCACTGATCGTTTGCATCAACTGTATCTGCTTTCAGAATGTCAGGACCTGGTGCATCTCTTGAAGGATGCATCTGTGTTACATTCCTCTGAACATCACAAAAGTAAAATAATCATCTCATTAACTTGCTCATATGTATTCTTAATATAAATATGCAGCTTACAATTTATAGGTCGTATAAATGCAATAATAATGTGCATAAGCAATTAAATATATAATTGACTTTTGTTCATATGGTTTTTGAGGTATGCATACAGCTGTAGATAATGTCTTACAAGAAACCAATGCAAACACCTTACTGCAGCACACCCACAATGTTAAGGATGGTACTTAACATACCTGTCATCACACTGTCACATAAATACACATAAACTGTGACAAGCAATGACTTAACATTGTTTACTTGCTTAACAAAATATGCAAATTTACCTGATTAGAAACACCTTTTTGTGTGCATTTTCATTCAGGAACATATCCAGGACCTTCATCGAAATCATATGTATCCTAATCATCCTCCGATATGTACAGCTTATTCCTGGAAAGCATTTTCTAGACTGACCCACTGCACATGTTATGACAACAGGCATTTATGTTAAGGGCAGGTGACATTGTTTACATGCACAGATCCTGCCAAAGTCACCACTAGCTAGGATCTGAATTTGGAGATAGAGCTGCCCTCTATCAGCTTATGATGAAACTTTCAACTAATAGGACTAAGACATCACTTACTATATTTTCCATGCAATAACTTTCCCATTGAGTGTTGCTTACCATCGTTTACAGCCAATGTCTTTAATTCTTAGGCTACTGTAATAATCCATCATCAAACAGAAAAATCATTTTACAGTACTTGTTTGCAATGATTGCGTTACTGCACTGAATCTCTACAGAATCGGATAGTACTAATATCTGTATGATTTTATATTATTACTAACATATATGCATAGTTGAGTCTACTAAGAAATACATCAGTGGAGTAGTAGGGGTTCGCCACCAATAAAACCTTCAGGCTTCTCTTAAACTGAACTTAAATGTGAATGTAAAATGACTCATTCCACGTCATTACAATTAATTGTACAAATGATCCCTGGAACATGAAACTAACTAAATAACATTCATTGCATTTACCTACACCCCAAAAAATACACATATAACACAACACTTACATATCAACAAGGAAAGGGGCCAATGTGCAAGGACCTGCATGGTTAGCCAAATGTGTTAACTCAGCACTTCTGGGACTCGCAAAGGCAAGCTTGACCTAGATCGAATCCACTGCATGGACTAATGAAGAGGGCTGGTGAACTGGCCAGCCCATATGTGGTTTCTAGGTGATTTCCCACATCCCAATAGGTGAATACCAGGCTGGTACCCATATCCTGCCTCAATGTGCGCAGAAGAAGAACACCCTTCCCGACAGATGGCTGAAGCCATCAATGGAGTGTCCTAGCCAACAATGCCATATGGAATTTATATTTTTACTAATGTATCTGATTTCTGTGCACTTTTTCCTATTTATAATGTATGATTTAATTATACCATAGCAATTCCCTTGAATTCCATACTTAAAAAGTTTGTCCATTAATTTGGAATTAGTTCTGGCAATGTTTTTACAGCTGATAACACAGAAGACTCACTATGGCCAGAACAGTTCCTTAACATATGACCTTTACTTTTGAATTTAAAACATACTAAACCTGTTTTGCAGTAAAAAGTTTTAGATGGTGCTGAGCCACAGTCAAAGCATTTTTTAAAGAATACACTGCCATTTGACTGTATACTATGAAAAATTTGTTAGACTCATTTAGTGTTCTCCTCCATGGAAATCTTTAATAAAAGGCGAGAGATTTATTCATCTGAAGGGAAACCATAGAGTTTTTCAGTCTTTTGAAATGTGATCACATTTACTACAAGAAAAACATTTTTCACATGATGGTTACTTGAATTTTGCCCTTTTAAAGCACTAACCATTTTATTTTTGCCTGCTGATTGCTTCCCTTGGATTCTGAAAACATTGCAGTAGCAAAGGTTTATTCAGTGTTCCAAATTATACATACACTATTCATGATGATACAAAAGTAAGTAACTGAACACTTCAAAAGACTTACACAGTTGTGTATTTAATAAGCACTTTCAACATGCTCTATGGAACATAGGTATCATTACATGCCAGTATGTTACCAATTAAATATGAACTTATAATTTATATACTCTTTAACAAAAACAGATAAATCTTAAGTTCTAAATAATGTAAATTCTCTGAAATTACTAATTGGATTTTTAAGTGTGATACACGATTGAAGTCATCTCTTGTAGAACTAAAATACTAGCTTCAGGAATTACTATAGCTCTGTTATAACTTCAAGTTGAACACACATATTACAAATGAGACAACACATGTAAGTAACTGAGCAAGTTGACAAAGCAAGACATGTGAACACAGTAACCTTTGAATGAGAATTGGGTCCAAGTCTGGCGGCCACTGGCTGGCTGGCCGCTTAGGTGGCACGGCTGCTGCATGGCTGGCAGACAGCGCCGCATGTAGAGGATGCGAGTAATTGCGCGTCGGCACTTTGAATGGTCAGTGAGTCACAACACTTTTCCCCCCTTTGAAATTTTTGCACTGGTCTTGATGGAGGTGGCCTGTAGAAGGCTAACGTCCATAGGCATTGTTTGACTGGCTGTAAAGTCTTGAGGCGAAGTGCATCCCACACGGACGGAAGTGTCCCCGATGATGACGGGTGAAGATGACAGGAGACGCAGGGGTCGAATCTGCTGGGGCCCCGTGCAGCAATCTGCCCATTGTGGCAAGTCTGGTTGATGTAACAGGAGACATGGGCGATGTGTCGGCGTCCGTAGGATAAGGAGGCGAGTAGAGTTGCTCCGACAGATAATGGTCATCCGGTTCCTGCATGGGCACGTCTCCTGGTGGCATCCGTTCTTGTACTGGTACCGAGATGACGGTGAAAGGGCTGTGTTGTGAGTACTGAGAGATGCCAAGATCCCGAGCATCAGGTAGAGCCGAAGGTGGTGTAGCGGCATTCGGAACAGGCGTTGCTGGCACACGAGGCCGAAGCTGGTCCGAATGAAGCATTGCAACACACGTGTCCGTCTGGATTTCTTACAGGCGTCAGCCATGGTGTCGTAAGATGCGGCCCAGACTCCATTTTGGCCGCCTGTCATATCCCCGTACCCATACGAGGTCATTGGTGGTGAACTGGCCAAGCGAGGGCACCCGCGGCTGTGAGGTGGAAGGCCGCAGAAGATGAAGTAGTGTGCGGGGCTGTCGGCCATGTAAGAGCTCAGCCGGGCTGTGGTCACCCATGGGAGTGAAACGGTAAGAAGCCAGAAATTGGAGAAGTGCATCATCAGCAGCAGAAGAAATCAGGAGTTTCCTCATCTGAGCCTTAAATGTGTGGACCAGTCGTTCAGCCTCACCGTTTGATTGTGGATGGACGGAGGGGCCGTGACATGCATGACGCCGTGACGAGCACAAAAATTCGCAAATTCGGAAGAGGCAAATTGCAGACCATTATCAGTGACAAGAGTAGAGGGAAGGCCTTCCAAAGAAAAAATGCAGGCGAGAGCACTGGTGGTTGCCACGGTGGTAGGCAACATGCAACGGACAATGAAAGGAAAGTTAGAGTAGGCGTCAATTACGAGTAGCCAATAAGTACCTAAAAAAGGTCCCACGAAGTCAGCATGAATGCGCTCCCAGGGCTTCTCAGGCGAAGGCCACAGTGACAAAGATGACTTCGGGGCGATGGCCTGTGATGCACACGGGCTGCAGGCAGCGACCATGTGTGCTATTTCAGAGTCAATGCCGGGCCAGTACACATGACGGTGCGCCAGAGATTTTGTGCAAGACACACCCCAGTGCCCTTGGTGAAGGAGGTGCAAGACCGAAGCATGAAAAGACACAGGTACCACAACACGCGGTGAAGCATTGTCTGTGGAAAGGAGGATAACACCATCCCTAGCCGTGAGGCGGTAGCGCAAAGCGTAGTAGTTCCGCAACGGATCAGAAGTCTTAGCGGATGGACGATCTGGCCAACCCTTCTCAATGCAGCGTAAAACCCCGGAGAGGGTAGGGTCAGAACCCGTAGCAGCCGCCAGCCGGTCCCCAGTGATGGGGAATCTGTCCAAAACCCGCTGCTCGGCAACATCCAGGTGGAAACACAAACGTTTGTCCCTATTGAATGCCAGATCAGGACCCATGGGAAGGCGAAACAGTGCATCAGCATTTGCATGTTGAGCTGTCGGCCAGAAACGAATCTCATAATTGAAACGAGACAAGTAAAGAGCCCAACGCTGGAGGTGGTGTGCAGCCTTGTTGGGTAGTGACGTTGATGGATGAAACAAGGAAACAAGTGGTTTGTGATCCGTAACAAGATGAAATTTGGATCCATAGAGAAAAACACCAAACTTATGAAGAGCATAAATAATAGCCAAAGCTTCTTTTTCAATTTGAGAATACTTTTGTTGGGCATCCGTGAGCGTTTTGGAGGCATAAGCAATGGGTTGTTCCGAACCGTCAGAAAAACGGTGCGCAAGGACTGCACCGACCCCGTATTGAGAGGCGTCTGTGGCAAGAACGAGATGTTGGCCAGGTCGATAAGTAGCCAGGCACGGGTCCTGTTTCAGCATAGACTTCAATTTTTGGAAAGCCGCATCGCATGACGCGGACCAGTGAAAAGACACGTTTTTATGCAACGGCTGAGCCACCGAAGCCGCAGATGGTAAAAACCTGTGACAGTATGCTATTTTCCCCAAGAAGGCCTGCAGTTCCTTAACAGATGTAGGGCGAGGAAGGGCATCAATCGCAGCGACTGTTTGCTGAAGCGGACGAATACCATCCCGAGAGAGTTGGAACCCAAGTACATGATAGATGCCTGAAAAAATTGCGATTTTTGAAGATTACACTTAAGACCAGCAGTCTTTAAGACATGAAAAATTGTGCGGAGATTCTGAAGATGTTCTTCAGTGATGGAGCCAGTGAGAACAATGTCGTCCGCGTAATTGATACACCCAGGGACGGGGAGCAATAATTGTTCCAAAAATCGCTGAAAGATAGCAGGGGCACTGGCAACCCCAAATGGCAATCGTTGGTATTGATAGAGGCCGAAAGGCGTGTTAAGGACCAGAAACTGCCGGGAAACAGCGTCGAGAGGAATCTGATGATAAGCTTCTGACAGGTCAATTTTAGAAAAATACTGGCCTCCAGCAAGTTTAGTAAACAATTCTTCAGGTCGAGGTGGGGGGGGGGGGCATAGGGTAAGTGCCAATGAGGCATTGAGCATTTACAGTGGCTTTAAAATCACCACAGAGACGAATATCACCATTGGGCTTGGCAACAACAACGACAGGAGTTGACCACTCACTGGAAGTGACAGGAAGCAAGACCCCTGAAGTAGTGAGACGATCCAGCTCCCGTTTTACCCGATCATGAAGGGCCGCAGGAATGGGCTGAGCCCGAAGAAACTTAGGCCGAGCAGTGGGTTTCAGCGCGATATGAGCTTCAAAGTCATTTGCAAGGCCTAACCCAGGAGAAAAAAGGGACGAAAATGTCGTTGACAAAGAATCCAATTGGGCATAAGGAATAGCATCAGAGACGATATTGACAGAATCATCTATGAGGAACCCAAAAACACGAAAGGCATCGAAATCAAAAACATTCTCTGCGTTACTCTGGTCGACCACAAATATGGGAACCGTGCGAACGACGGATTTGTAAGATACTTCAGCATTAAATTGTCCCAAGAGAGATATCTTCTGTTTATTGTACGTCCGTAATTGCCAAGTGACTAAAGATACGTCTGAGAATTAATTATAGTGGCAGCAGAACTAGTATCCACCTGCATGCGAACATCCCGACCAAGGATTTGGACAGTGATGAATAACTTCCCTGAAAGGGAAGAAGTGCAATTGACAGACAACACAGAAGCAGAATCAGCCTCACGGTCATGAACATCATGTATGCGGTTGGATTTGCAAATGGAAGACACGTGACCCTTATTTTTGCGACTGTGACACACGGCCCAATGTTGGGGACAATCCTCGCGTGAATGTTTCGTAAAACACCGCAGACATGAGGGAAGTTGCCGGGGGTTTTACTGCAGTTTCTTAGAGGGTTGTTTACGGTTAGGCCAAGGCTGCACGTGGGAGCATACTGCGTCCATGTCGGCCGGCGGGGACGCGCCGCACGCGTCGTCAACAGCGCACAGAGGTTGTATTTCCCCAACATCACCCCATTCCTCTATTTGCGCCCGAGCAGCGTGAGAAATTTTAAAAGACTGCGCGATGGATAGGACTTCATCTAGAGTCGGATTTGCTAACTGAAGGGCACGTTTCCGAACTTCTTTGTCAGGCACAGACCGGATAATAGCATCCCGTACCATGGAATCGGCATAGGATTCTTTGTCAACGTCAGTAACAAATTGACACTTCTGACTGAGGCCATGAAGTTCAGCAGCCCAAGCACAATAGGATTGATGCCGTTGTTTTTGACAACAATAAAAGGCAACACGAGAGGCTACCACATGTGTTTGCTTTTGAAAATAGACAGACAGAAGTGAGCACATTTCAGCAAAGGACAAAGACCTAGGATCTTTCAAAGGAGCCTATTGTGATAACAACCGATACATTTGAGGTGAAATCCATGAAAGGAACAGAGACTTACATGTTTGTTCATCCGTGACATGAAATCCCAAGAAGTGCTGTAGAAGACGTTTTTCGTAATCAGACCAGTCTTCCGCCGTCTCATCATAAGGAGGAAAAGGAGGTATAGACAACGATGAGAAATGCCCCGCATTTGATGCCGCAATGAAATCGCGAATTGCCGATGTTAGAAGCATTTGCTGTTCAATGAGACCTTGCAATAGTTGCTCTACAGTAACCATGGAAACCTGTGGGTCAACGATGAAAAGGAAAAATCCACTACCTCGTCGTTAATTGTTATAACGTCAAGTTGAACACATATATTTCAAACGACACAACACATGTAAGTCACTGAGCAAGTTGGCAAAGCAAGACATGTGAACATGGTAACCTTCGAATGAGCACTGAGTCCAAGTCTGGCGGCCGCTGGCTGGCTGGCCGCTTAGGTGGCACGGCTGCTGCATGGCTGGCAGACAGCGCCGCATGTAGAGGATGCGCCTAATTGTGCGGCGGCACTTTGAATCATCGGCGATTCACAACAAGCTCCATTTTAAAAAGTGAAGTTGATAAAGGTATTTATGTAATTAAAATAGCTATGAAAATATGCTATAAATCATTGAATAAGTACTTTTTCACTATTCATTTGGGTGAAAACAAATTATGATATCTTAAACAGTTTAGGAAATGTCTGATATAAACATTTTAGCCAAAAAGCTTCATGTAGATGGAGTAAAATAGGTCTTCTGTACATGTGTTACTTACTGATGTAACGGATTACAGCAACACTTTATATTATTGATGAAACTGGATGAGTTAAGTGTAGCAATATTTCTGAAACTGCACAGCCTGTGAACCAATTGTGTTGAAAGTGAAATAGCAGCAATGTAAAAGGGGAACTTTGCCTACAGTGTAAATTAATGATGATTCTCATAGTAAACCATGGAGGATCAGCCCCCATTTTATACAGACTCTGCACAGTCTCTCTTGCTGCATATAAAGTGCTAAAGTAAAAACAAAAAAGTTCAGAGTTTGACACTTCATTGATGTCAAAGTCATAATAAATTGAATATAAGCATAGATTGGACAGAGATGAAGAAGTACACAAGTTTTGGTGTTGTTACAAGCAAATTTCTCAGTGTTCACTTCTAATGATTTTGAGTAACCGCACTGGAAATCTATATCAGGATATCAGTCTAGAGATTTAAGTAAAGTTGACACTGCCACATCATTTCATTCAGTGGAGGGTGAAGTGAATGTAAGATTGTTGCTTCTTGTACTTCTAAAGGTGCAAGAGCAAAAAACTCTTTCATTTGTAAAACAGTATGATAGTTGGACCTACACAAGTGTAAAATGAGAAATAACAGAGAATGATTATGGATCAATTAACTGACCATTCATTCACATATCAATTTTAGTATATCCCACAATTGTCAAAGAAGTCAGTACATATTCAGCCATAGGACACAAGGCAGCAGCTCAGATGTCTTCAAAAGAACTGGAACAAGTGAGACAGATCTGCAATTAGAGATTACTTGCACACACATTTATAAGCAGGCACTACCACTGCATATTGCAGTATTTCTAGGAACTTGCCATGACTCATTGACTCCCCATAAATAAAGCTCAAGCAGGAGTCTGTTCAGACATAGCACAGTTTTAATAACTTTTTGGACACCATTGTAACTAAAAGAATGGCTGAAATTTTTTACTGATTTGATATTTGTTATTCATTCTTTCCTGGTTTTGTTGTTCAAACATGAGGCTGTTAATCATGTCTTTACGAGTAAATCCAACACACCTGTGTTTGGTTACTTCCATTTAATACTGTGCTGTGTGTCACAGAGAATAAATATTCAGCAAAGTTTATGGCCAAATATCTTCTCTTGTTAGCACATGTATCATTGATAAATTCAAGTTACTTAATATCAGTTGCACAACTGTTTGTATTTATTTATGATTAAAACATGAATATTTAATCTCTTAACCACCTTTAGTTGTAATTGACTTCCCTCGAATCAGCAAAATTCCCCATCCATCACATTTTGTCATTTAAGTGACATCTCAAGACCATTTGACTAAATTGGCTATTCCAGCTGCCTTCTTTTACCCTTTACAGTAATAAATGCCTTCTTGATTTCAAATATGTAGTTATCTGCTTTGCACATATGATGCAACCAATGACACTACCTCCGGTTTGCATGTGGTAGTTTTGGGGAGCACTGATCTAGTACCAGCAGATCTACAGTTCATATAATTTATTCTGTCTTCTTAAATTACTGAGGTTTTTTGTGGTTTTTCAACAAACTATGGAGATTAGTGGACTCTGTTCAATGGAAATTTTCACTTAAAGGATATTTTGAAGTTTTACATGTTTTGACAAGTATCGAATTTATTACATCTTGCGTAATTGTCCAATTCTGCCTTATGGGCCGTTTTCAAATGCAGTAGGTTTTGATGTGTTGGTTGTACATTTATTCTATTGCTAAACAGTGGATATACAGATGTAGCTGATCTGAAAGTAAACACATAATGTATGCACAAGTGTCAGAACTGAAACCAGAAAGTGTACTGCATGCAGTTGCAGAGTTAAGTAAGGAGACAGGTAACATTGAAACTTTTGTTGTATTAGGAAGAGGTATAGGTGGAAACATTGTATTCTGTGGAATATTGTTATGCCAGTTACAGTAACTACTCGGATATTAAATGCAATTTTTATAATGTAAAATTACCAACTGTTTAACCTAACCTCAACTTGATTCATGCAAAACTATGCACAACTCTCTTTGTTCCAGAAATCTCACCGACTCCTGCCAACAAACTTGTATGTTGTACTGTATAATTTCAAGTCTCGTCATCCTGATGAACTGGATCTTAAGTAAGTACTCTTCGGAAAGAGTAATTTGGCTTATTGACTTACCACTATTATAGCATTACAATAATTTACACATTAGGTCTAAATGCAGAAAATTATATGTAATACATTGCCAATTGTTGCTTGTAAAAACTGATACTTTAAAAACTATTTCCTGATAGAAATTCAGATTTTTTTCTTGGATCAGCCACCACAATGAAAAATTGCTATACTGTTAATTAAAAGTGTTTAGGTCATTGAGAATGTTTTGCATAGTTTTATTTGAAATATTTGGCATTTTTAAACCTTCTTGATTATTTTAATAATTCATTAGGTTTTAGCTGTACCTAACCCTCATGTTTTTCAAGAATTTTAATAACTGTAGGACTAAAAAAATCGCCATCCACATGATAATTAAGATAGTTTCATTGTATATTTCCACTATTTTGCAAGGAAAAATGGTAATAGGTGTCACTGAAAACCATATAGGACCAGTATTTATCCTTTCTGAGATGACTGAAAGCTGTTTTAAATGCCAGCCAGTTTCCTACACCATAGTAGGATTGGTAACCTGTTGTGTTTCTGGTGTTCCCATATTTTTGTCCACTCACTGTGCACTAGCTGCACTTTTAGTGTTAAGAACTGTTTTTTTTTTTTTTTTTTTTTTTTTTTTTTTTTTTTTTTTTTGCATGTAAAATTAATTTTTCTTGTAAAGAACGTTATCACAGAAAGATTACTTAACTTTCCGTGTGGCTTCAGTGTGTGGAGTCTCATTTCATTCAGCATCTTTACCACTTACAATTAATGGCCAGATCTTTATGATGAATAGGAGCAGTACTCAAATGATTCTTCTTTTGATTATTTATTGGATTTTCACCTAAAGTATACAAGAACCTTCGTTCACCAAAACTGTATCCAAAGCAGATGATAATAGAAAATATCACAATGAAACAACTGACTCAAAGTGAATTGAATTAAGGTAAATTCTCAACTCATAACTACCACAGTAACTCCTTCCTGGCAAATGTGTATGTCTGATTGAACATTTCTGGATACCTCTAGAGTCGTTACAGTTATTTTAGTTATTTCTGGTCTTCATCGACGTGTAAATTTAGGCAAATATATGTGTTTTCATATGTGGGAAAAATCCAAGAGCTAAAATGGTTCAAATGGCTCTGAGCACTATGGGACTCAACTGCTGAGGTCATTAGTCCCCTAGAACTTAGAACTAGTTAAACCTAACTAACCTAAGGACATCACAAACATCCATGCCCGAGGCAGGATTCGAACCTGCGACCGTAGCGGTCTTGCGGTTCCAGACTGCAGCGCCTTTAACCGCACGGCCACTTCGGCCGGCTCAAGAGCTAAAATATTGACAACTGATATTTTAAGTAATAATAATTTAAAGATGGAGGGTTCAGAATGGGATGCCTATAAAATATTTTTTACAATTTGCAGTTATATGACTTTATGTAAAATAAAAGTGTTTTCATAAAACCAGCTATATTTTCATATACAAAGGAAATTATTTAAATTGTTGTTGTTGTTGTTGTTGTTGTTGTCTTCAGTCCTGAGACTGGTTTGATGCAGCTCTCCATGCTACTCTATCCTGTGCAAGCTTCTTCATCTCCCAGTACTTACTGCAACCTACATCCTTCTGAATCTGCTTAGTGTATTCATCTCTTGGTCTCCCTCTACGATTTTTACCCTCCACGCTGCCCTCCAATACTAAATTTGTGATCCCTTGATGCCTCATAACATGTCCTACCAACCGGTCCCTTCTTCTTGTCAAGTTGTGCCACAAACTCCTCTTCTCCCCAATTCTATTCAATACCTCCTCATAAGTTATGTGATCTACTCATCTAATCTTCAACATTCTTCTGTAGCACCACATTTCGAAAGCTTCTTGTCCAAACTATTTATCGCCCATGTTTCACTTCCATACATAGCTATACTCCATACAAATACTTTCAGAAACGACTTCCTGACACTTAAATCTATACTCGATGTTAACAAATTTCTCTTCTTCAGAAATGCTTTCCTTGCCATTGCCAGTCTACATTTTACATCCTCTCTACTTCGACCATCATCAGTTATTTTGCACCCCAAATAGCAAAACTCCTTTACTACTATAAGTGTCTCATTTCCTAATCTAATTCCCTCAGCATCACCCGACTTAATTCGACTACATTCCATTATCCTTGTTTTGCTTTTGTTGATGTTCATCTTATATCCTCCTTTCAAGACACTGTCCATTCCGTTCAACTGCTCTTCCAAGTCCTTTGCTGTCTCCGACAGAATTACAATGTCATCGGTGAACCTCAAAGTTTTTATTTCTTCTCCATGGGTTTTAATACCTAATCTGAATTTTTCTTTTGTTTCCTTTACTGCTTGCTCAACATCCAGATTGGATAACATCGGGGAGAGGCTACAACCCTGTCTCACTCCCTTCCCAACCATTGCTTCCCTTTCATGCCCCTCGACTCTTATAACTGCCATCTGGTTTTTGTACAAATTGTAAATAGCCTTTCGCTCCCTGTATTTTACCACTGCCACCTTTACAATTTGAAAGAGAGTATTCCAATCAACATTGTCAAAAGCTTTCTCTAAGTCTACAAATGCTAGAAACCTAGGTTTGCCTTTCCTTAATCTTTCTTCTAAGATAAGTCGTAAGGTCAGTATTTCTACAGAATCCAAACTGATTTTCCCCGAGGTCGACTTCTACCAGTTTTTCTATTCGTCTGTAAAGAATTCGTGTTAGTATTTTGCAGCTGTGACTTATTAAACTGATAGTTTGGTAATTTTCACATCTGATTATTTAAATAATGAGTAATAAATTTTGATCTGGAACAGCTTAAATAAAATTTACCAATGCAGCTAGCCATGCATGTTGAAGTGCCTGTTGGAGGGCAGGGAGGTGCACTGGCCCTGGATTGAATCCTCGCAGCATATTAACAATGATGTTATTGATGAAGGTTTATGTGTCAGCCAGCCAGGATGTGGTTTTTGGGCATTTTCCCACATCCCACTAGGTGAACATTGGGTTGGTACCCAAGTCCCATATCAGTTACATGATCTACAAACATTTAGAAAACTTCTGCCTACCTTTACATGAATAACGTTACTCCCAGACAGTTGGGGTACACATATTCTGTTTAGGGTGTAATGGGGGTCACAACAGGAAGGACATAACCTTTAAACTAAATATGCCATATCTATGAATAACCATGCTAACCCCATTCTGATGCAGGACAAAGGTACAAGAAAACAAAGAAGAACAGCTTAAATAAAATTTCATAAGTTTCATGTCATTTGCTATGATATGAACAGATTAAATGATGGCAAGTTACAAAGTTTTCAAGGGACATTTATCTTTAAAATTATCTTCCTTCTCATATTTTGCTGTTTTAAAATGAAATTAATAGTTTTACAAGCCTTGAGAAATATTATGCTAATGTGTTGTAACTGACAAAATTTATTTATGTTAGTTATAAACAAGTAAGCAAGATATTGTTGTCACAAGAACTCAAAAGTGTCATATACTTCTTTAAAAAAAAAAAAGAAAGAAAGAAAGAAAGAAACAAAGAAAAGAAAACCATGTATCAGACATTCCAAAACTAAATCACTGATAGGCTTGACAAGTAAAAGTGGGACTGAAAATTTCGCATGAAAAATCTAACCTACTTTTTGGTATGTTTCAACCTGAGGAGCTATGAATTCTTTACTCCTTGCAAAACTTGCATTTGAGCATCTAACCTTGAGGTTTTTGAATTTTGTGTTTTCACATAACACCTTGTCTCAAGCTTCTGCTCCAACCTACACTTCAGCATTCTGTGCTTCCATAGCTGCCAACAGGTGAGCAAACTTTCTGACATTGAAGCTGGATTCAATGCAGTACTTGTCTGGTTTATGTTGTCTTCTTTGAACAGCAGTGTCAACAACTGTGTGTCATTGTTTTTGCATTTTTAGCCAGACCAACGCTGGTAGCAGTTGTGAGGACACTTGGCAGTGTAGTTGTATTGCCCAGCAGTGTAGCAGCCTCATCTGGTGGTGTTGTTACATCAACCCCAGCAGCCAGGCACTCAGGGGGAGGCAACTTGTGACACCTCACAGGTTTTTAAGTCTCCTTTCAAGGAAATGGAGATGGCCTCTGTGGCACTGATCTTGCAGAAGTAAATGGCGTCAGCCCTGCTGAGAGGAGCTGTGACTCACCCTTCTGTAGTGGACTCTTAGTGCACATACCACCCAACTTTGTAGCCTCTCTGTCGTAGAAATTATGTTGCGAGATGTCACCATAAATATTTCTCTCTCTCTCACTATGGAACCATCTCAAAAGGAAATGGTTGCCAGCATGGGTAAAACTAGGTTTGCAGAAAATGGCTTTTGTTGCCATCACTGCTTAGGGCTTGTATCATTGTGACAAAGGTAGAATGAGCTGTTCTCTCTCCTGAAGTTTAAATGAACCCTGTGCCAAATACTGTTACAGTAGAGCCACGTCAGGAACTCGTTGAGCTGAGATATAATGATCCAGATCTGTGAAGCACTCAGTGGAATTATATCAATGATTTATCACTACTCATCATGAGGTTAATTAAGTGGAAAGGGGAAGTATGATTGATCACAAACATACCAGCAGGTCTCATGTGTTCCTCCAATTTCACAGATAAATTAGGGTTTACTTGACAAAGTTGCCTGTATTTCTGACCATTCAGAGCTCACAGTCTGCATCAGATGTTTCAGTTATGGCATGTTTCAATTATTTAGGGGCAGGGAGAGTGACCTGCAGACCAGTAACAGAGATATCTCAATTGAATTAAAATCAGTATGTTGCTCATAAGAAATATGGGTGGATGTGGGGAGGGGGGGGGGGGTTGAGGCTGTATTCACAATGTAGGAAAAGCCATTAATGAGTTAATGAACCATGACAGTAAAAGAGATGAGAAACAGTGGTCCAGGTGTATGCTTACAGCAGGTGCCTTGACATGCAGTTGGTGGACTGCTCGTAGAACCAGATTCCAGCGTGTATCATTGCCACGATGATGACCATAGTGTAAACGAGCATTTGATGAGATAAACTTTATTGTTACAAATAATGTCCTCGCCAATATTCCACAGTAGAAACATGGCAAGTATGAACAAGTTATTCAAGTAGTTGATGTATATCTTGAGATATGGACATGTCAAATGGTAATCAGTATTTTCTTTTCATAAAAAGCTTAATAATGTGTATATGCCAAACAGTCTTGTTTTTACAACATGTTTGTTTATTTAACACTGTCAAATATTTGAGATAAGGGTTGCATCATTATATTTAATTTGAAACATAATAGCACTTAACTTGAATGAAAATTGTCATAAATCATTAATCTCTCATTTAAAAGCTAATACCAAAAAAGAAGAAAAAACATACAGGGTGACCAGGAGGAATGATCAATATTTAGAGATATGAAAAGGATGATCATTTGAAGAGAAAAGGTCTAGTAAACACAGGCTCTAAAATGCAAAACTTAAGAACTATGAGCACTTCTTCATCTTCGATAACGTGAAACAAATCTCCCTTACTGCAAGCTCTTTGCTTTCCATAGTTTGGGAGGAGATAGTATAGACCAAAATAAGAAAAAATTGTCAACTAAGCATGGACTCTAAATTGTGTTCCTTAAGAGCTGTGAGCATGTCGTCAGTTTATTGAGTTTAAGAGATGTGTTTCACCATACCAAAGATGAGCAAGTTCTCATAACTCCTAAGGTATGCATTTTACAGCCCACATTTACTAGAAATTTTTGCTTCAAATAATTGTTCCTGTCATATCCCTAAATATGACCATTCTTCCTGGGACACCCCTGTATAATGCTTCTTTTTGTTATCTGCTAAATCTACTGTATGCATCCCAGTTTTTTCTTCAATTATGTATTTCATCAGAGAGACCAAAATTTCTGTAATTTTCCATTTGTTACTTTCCTTCATTAAATAGTTTAACTTTTACATATATTTGCCATTGTGTTAAGGATTTATTTAACTTTACAGAGCTGGATACAAGGTGACAGTAATTGATGCCTCTGACAAAGACTGGTGGAAAGGAAAATGTTTTGGCAGAGTTGGTTATTTTCCATCAAAATATGTTATTAAACTCCAGCCAGGTGAGAAGGCACTGCAAGTTACCCACAATCTTCAAGTATCAGATGGCAACAATGGACTCATGCTTCTGAGAGACCAGGTACACTGTAGATCATAAACTGTCTTTATAAAGCTAAGGAGTTCTCTTCTTTCATGTCTATTTATTTAAATTTCAGTTTCATCTCTCCATCATAGCATGTAATGTACCTCAGTTTTTTATTTATTCGGTAATATATGACAGTCAGTTGCAATCAAAATGTTGTCTACATATAAATTGAAATCTGGCTGTTACTTTTGCATTGCACATTTTTTCACTCTTGTTCACTGTTTGGGTCTTTTTTACTATATTTCTGATTCACCTGTCTTTGCAACACACTATTATTATTATTATTATTATTATTATTATTATTATTATTATTATGTTGGGTCATCTATGAACATGTTAAGTCACATTACATTTCATACTGAACTTTGTCTTCTTTGCAGCCCATATATCCCTCATCCTTTGTGAGTGGGCCTCCTTATGCTCCTCCATCCAAAGGGCATTGTGTTGTCTTTTCAGTTGCTCATCTCAGTGTAGCCTGTTCATCACTATCTTCTTACAGAATAGATCCCTGTTCCAGGCATCTGCAGTGTAATTTTTAGGAGTTGGAGGCCATCTTTGGTATTTTTAAACAAGGAAATTGTGGTTTGGGGTTTGATAAAAAAAAGGTGAAGCTCTTCTTTTTCAACTACTGCCATCTATTCATTTGAGGTGTCTGTGAAATCATACATGTCTTTTGCAGACTGAGTCTGTAATGGTTTCTGTTTTGCCATAGACTTCATTGTTGAATTTTTTTTGAGGATGGTATTCTTGTAGTTGGATCCCATCATTACCCTAATGATTCCATACTGTTTTCCTCCATTTCTTTGTGGAGGCCTTCATTTGCATTTGCGGATAGGATCTGAGCTGTCTACATAACTACTGGCTTCAGATGTATTTTAGTGTTCTGTGAAAAATATTTTTTGTTGTAGATCATGAGTAACATTTGGTAGACTATTTCAAGTTTACATATTTATTTCTTAAGTGCTGCCTTGTCCAATCCATTTTTCATAATGATCTCATCCAGGTATTATAATTTCTCTGCTCTTCTAATGTCTCCACATTTTGTCTAGTGTTTTGGGGGACATCTCTGATGTCAGTCACTACTTCCATTTTCTCAAATAATATATACAGGCCTGTTTGTGTAGTGGTTTCCTTTAACAGTTCAAATTGAATCCTAGCAGTTTCTATGTTGTTTGAAAGAATGGCAATCTGCCACGAAAAGGCAGATGATATAGCATGATTCCCTTGGATTTACTTCCAATTCTCATTGGGCTACAGTTGTTTTCCATCAGCCTTGTTTACCAGCTCCTGATGACTCTTTCAAATTCAGAGTTGAGAAGATTCATGATAGCTGGTCACCTTGACTGACTCCTGTTTTGATATAAAAGGAGAGGTAACCTAGGGAATTTATCTTGGAATTTGTGTATGTCATGGTGGCTCTAAATGCCAGCAGTTTAAGGTCAACCCCACATTCATTAAGGATGTTTAACAGGCTTTCTTTAAGTCTACGAAGACTGAGACATGCTGTTTACACCTTAGAATACAATATCTAATGATGCTTTTGAGGTTATGGATCTATTTGGTTGTTGAATGACCTTTCTTGTAGCATTCTTGGTATTCCCCTATTGGCTGCTCAACTTTGGCTTCTAAACACTCCAGAATGCCAAGTGAGAGAATTTAGTATGTTACTGGTAGCAGAGATATTCCTCTTAGTTATTGATGTTTTTCATGCTGCCTTTCTTGTGCATTGTCTTTTGGTAAAGTTTCCTCAAACCAGATTCTTTCTATTTGGTGTTGCAATATTTCAACTGATTTTTCCAGGGGAATATTTCCACAGTTCTGCAACTACTGAATCTTCTCAAAGCACTGTGTTGTTTCAGACAGACAATGTGACACTTGATTTGTACCTGTTTCATCTTTGTCAGGTGGTCTGGACTCTTGTTTTGGTATCTCTTGTTGGCACATTTGGTTATTAATACAGATGGCCAGTCATCCACTGGTTTGAAATTTGCAACCAGTTAAAAAAGACTGGTTCTCATGGCTCCTTGTTTTTTAGCCCCAGTCTTGAAGAAACAGTAACCTTCAGATTCAAAGGTCTGTTTGTTTATGTACTATGCTGCATGGCAAGTATGGGTATTAGATTTTTGAGCATGATGTTAGTGAGAGTTTCCAACTTGCCAGTTTGTGTAAAGGAGTTTATGTTGATTGTTGTTAGAGAAGTTATTGCTTTTGTTTTGAGTATTCGACTGTTTGGGATATGCTGAGACACCCCAACTCATCTACTGCATGATGTCAAGTCTCCCCCATAATCTAAACTAGACTCATGCACCATGGATATCATGACAAGGGATTTGTTCAAGGACTTACCCCCTGTGGTACCTTCCTTGAAATGAGGGGCCATCACGCTTGTGGACTTGAATTTATGTCAGATGCATACACATCCATGTTACAACTAAGGCCTAGAGGTTGCCTCAAATGTTATCTGGTCTCTCCATACTACTGTTAATGACACCAGATGTTAATGTGTCAGGATTGGCGAGGAAGGGAAAGCAGTAGGCACCTGTTGAGGTGATGAAGTTAATCATTTTATGATAGACATGATAGTTCATTTCAGTAAAAAGTGGGTTAAGGCAGGCCTAGAGAAGCCGCCAAAACTGAATGGGCTGCTGCCCAAGAGAGCAGGAGAGGAGAGCGTCTAACCAAGTCAGAAGCTGCCAGCAGAAGAGAACGGACAGTGTGTCTGCTCCAGGTGGCTGGCCATGACTCCATCCCTATGTGACCACCTCCAAACCTCCCTATTGGACAGCCAAACTGTAGACATGTGGCTCAGTAGCAGTACCTCATCAGCAACACATGAGTTTAGCTGCTGATGCTTCAACATGTGACTTTCGAAGTGGTTCTGTCCGGTATAATGCAACGTGACTTACGAGCTGAAACTAGCCGCCAGGCGGAAGGGAAGGCACTGGCAAACATCAATTGAAATATAAAAAATTAAATTTTTATAATATTACATCCATTCAGTAACAGCCCACACTGTACACCCTTCTCCCTTCCACAGGAGTGAAGCATGGGGAGGCAAATTGACAGTTACTATGGGGCTCTTGCAAAGGACAGCCTTACATAATTTTTGACAATACATTTTTGATTTTTTTTTTAATTTGCGTTTTTGTTTAGGAAAAGTATTGAAAGAATGATAATACTTTTTGTATTAATATCATGCATAGCAAAATTTGGATGATGGTGGATGGTGTAGCAATCAGCTGTTGGCACTGGCAGTGGTGAAGGTCGATGGCTGTTGTGGGCAGCAGTGGGCTGTGGTGCACTGCAACTTCTGCCAGAGCATATAAGTGGGGGGTTCTGAAAGGGGTGAAGCACAGATCACAAAGGGGGAAGGAATTAACACTTTTGCATTACTTTATACGCATACAGTGGTTCACTTTGTTGCTTATACCTAAAGGAGGGCCATGCCTTTTCTTTTTGGAGGTATTTTATTTACTTACTATTCCTTTCCTACTCACATGGTACTCAGACCATGGCAGTTTTCTACTGGACTACTACTGTATGGGGCAAGAAGAATCATTCCTGTTCCCATTACAAAAACTTAAGTGTGATATTTACCAGGAGGCTGCTGTTCAGGGACAGCAGGGAGGGGCGACCAAAGTCTCACCAAATGTTCTTTTCTAAAAGCTACCCATAGCAATAAACCAATAAGGATAATTATAAGAGGTGTACATACAGAACTGGGAATGACTATATGACTGAAATACTGGTGGTAGTGCCAATCCATGATATGCATGGTGGCACTGTCTAGCGTGATCTTCCCTGTCTCTTTGTTTACCAGGTCGGTTAAAGGTTGGATCAGCTGGGGATATGAGTGATTGGGAAGAGATGGAAAATTGTTAGGCAACAGTAGTACCATCGGTTCCTCTGGTAAATACACAATGAGAGGAGGGGAGTCACACGTTATGGACATAAGATAAGTGAGCAAACACTTCAGCAGTGGGGGTAGTGATATCGTAATGAGAGATATTAAATAATAAACTGCTACTGTTGAGTAGCACACAGTAGGTCTGGGTTGCTCGAAGGTACTCATAACACATGATAGTGGCTGTTACTGGGTGGGGTACTGTGTATAAAATACTGTTGCCTATAGCAACAAACTGGGATTCAATTATTGGTACAACCAGATGGCTGCAGATGGGGCTTGCTTTCTCAGTGAGACACAATGCAACTTTGTATGTTTTTTTATGGGTGTGAAGGGTAAGTGTTGAACACATGTAGTACTTCCCAAGTTGGCAGCTTTGCAAGGCATGCTCAGATAGGACAGAACGAGTCTAGCGGTTCTTACTGATAACAAGGATTTCACGGGTTTTCCATATAGCATGAACTTGTACATCGGTCCAATATACTGGAAAAACGTGGATGCAGTAGCTTTCAAATTCACAGTTAGCACAAATGACTGGTAGGTGAGTGCAGGTAATTACTAATGCTATATGAAGGTGGGTGGTGAAATTTTGAGAAAACTTCTCAGATGATTGTGGGCCATACAGTAAAATCAGCCACAAACCACATGAACTAGCTGGTTTGGAGGTGTGGTATCTCATTGCCCAGAACTATGAAAGTCACATAGCCTCAACAGTAGGAAGTGTTATTGTGGGAGGACAGTGTCAAACATTCGGGGACAATAGTGTGTGAATGTATGTTTGTGTTGCTGGGTGCAAAAACAGCTCTGCTTAACCCTCACACCAGGAAAAAAGAAGAGGGAAGCAGGCAGTTTCTACACTAGACAGAACGCCATTCCTGAGGAGGCAAGAGTGGCTGCATTCATCTCATCACTAAATAAATCGATCACAAGAGGGTACAAACAAAGAAAAAATATAAAAGGTATCCGTATGCGAGGCTTTTCCTTCCCCCTCCCTCTGGGGGGAGGCAATACGTCTGAGTAGCTTTGGTTACCGACCAGGGTGCAGATGAAGGTGAGCCTCATCGTGATGTGTCAGTGAGGCATAGATGAAAGAGGTAGGTAGGTGATCAATTTATGAAAGTGAAAACTGAAAGAATAACCTGATCAGCTGGGCACTCTGTGGGCACTAACTGAACCGTGTAAGGCACATGGCCCTGGAGGAGGGAGGTACAAAGTAATGGTTGAGGTTGGAATGAATAGACGAGCAACTCAGAGCAATGGTAGTAATCCAGTGCAATGCATGGGCGAGGAAGGAACTTTGTTCTGTTCCCATAGGGCTGATTTTGTCTTGTGGGGGTTAACTACTACAAAATTCCCAAAATCTGGGAAGTAACAGGGTGAGCTACAAAAAAATGGGAAGTGAACATTGTACAATAAAAACCTTTATTCATCAGGGTGGAAGTCTATTGCTAACTATATTTCCAGAAAGATAATGCATTACTGCACTTGGGTGATGACATCACATCATGGGTGCTAATCATCAACAATCTAGTGCTTATTTCAGCAGGTGCTTCAGTCTTTTTACGTCATGAGTGTATTTGTTTGAATAAACAAATGGGTGTCTCTTACTTCCTAAACACACAGCGGAGCACTGTATCCAAATGGTAGCAATGCTGATTTCCATGCTCGCTCATAACATCTTCACTTCATCACTAAATTACTTCGTAAAAAGTAGGGTGAGCAACAATGAAACTTTTATTCATCTGGGTGAACTCTTAAATGTGCAAAACACACATGGGGTGCGAACTACAATTCTTCACTTACTTGGGTGAAACTTATTTAGTTTTATCCTATCACAAAATCTATTTCACTTAGCACTCAACTTCAGGAACACATTCGACTCTTCTCTGTTGAGTATCTTAGATAACTCAGGTGCTTACTTTCTTCTAAACATACCAGTCCAGCTCTGGGCACGAAAATGGCACAGAATAGGATTCCAGAACTGCTAACTCACAAAATCGTGTATCACAACTGAAGGGGGATCCTACATAATGAGAGTATTGCTATAGTGGAACATATCTAGAATCCCGAGCTGTGGTGGGTCTTTACATACTGGTGTCATCAATATAAAATACAAGTGCATATTGTACAAAACAAATGGCATAAATTATAAAAATACCTGCATGGTATAACAACACATAGGGTATAGCAAGGGCTTTGCTGTGCAGCAAAATGACTGTGAAATGCTTAAACATAACACAATATCATAAGGGGAGAAAAAATACAAGTTATTGGGTATCAATTATTAATCAGCTAGCAACTGGAAACACATAGAGGGTTGGACATTGCTCAACACCTCTAATCATACAAAATGCGCATACTACCGAGCCTTCTGGTGTATATCTGGGTGGGGAAGAAGAGGTTAGGCACTGTTTGCTGGTGTGGTGTACTTTTTTTAGTGTTCTGGTGGTGTATCATGTTGTAGTAATGGGACGGACTTACCTGTAATTATTTTTTTCTTGTCGGCTGTGGCCGAGGCTTGAAGCTTAGTTCTCTTGGGTCGTGTGCTCTCTCCTAATACCTGTAAAGCTATTGGGAGTGTAACGGGGACAATTTGATAGTCAATTTTCATAAGTCTTATGTTTGAGGTGTGGGGTATAGTGAATAGGTACGTAATATTTAATTTGTGGTATTAATTTTTAAATTTGCCTGTTTGGGGGTTCTCTTATTGGTGGTGATGCATGTATGGTAAGAATTTTTAGGGTGCTACCAAAACTGAGTGGTAAAACAGTTTATCAAACTTGGTACATGGTGAAGCAGGTAGCATTATAAAATTGGCAAGAGGCACAAGCAGACGTGCTGCAATGGAGGCAGGTTTCAGGTTAGCACAGAGATAGCAGAGCGGCTGCACAGTGCATGTAGTGCACCACAGCAACAGCTCTGGCATGTTCTAAGTGAAAAATTTTCATGATTCCTTGGGACATTTGAATTAACCATTCATAAAATGCACTTCATGTAAATTAATATTAGAGTTGGGTTAGTGACTGTTGCAAATAGTACTCTAACTCCTCTCCTGAATGAATTGATTTATTTGGGTTTATTGGGTAAAATTACTATAACTTATTTATAAAGTTTTGTGTGTGTGTGTGTGTGTGTGTGTGTGTGTGTGGAGGCAAAAGTGAATAGGTTGTGGTGGGCACGTAATGGTGAAACCATTTAAGGATTTGTAAAGGGAGCAGGTAGTCGGTTCTTAAGATGAGTCAGACTAGACGGAAGGTGGTATGGTGGTACTATACTTCGGAGGTGGCTCGGAAATGCAGAGCACCACCAAGCTAAATGGCGGTGCATGGGAAGACACCCCATAATAGCACGCTTCGCTATTGCAATGCCTTTCTGCTTCACATTCCATCAGTTGGAGGTCACTTGCTTCCAAACTCCCCTCGGAGCTATAGTCCGGTCAGCGGGCATGTTAAGGGTTTAGGTGTGCAAGTAAATTTACGGGTGGGCTTTCGAGTTGTTGAAGTTACCCGGGTATGAGACGGAAGGATGGAAGAAATCATGTTTGAAATAGGTATTACATAAGGAGATAGTACCTTTCTGTATTAAATTGCTATACATTGGTTGATAGCAAAGATAGTATGTTCTAATATGTGTAAGGTCTCTTTAACAGCGGCAGTCATGCACATGGACAGCTCATGGAGAGAGGGTAAAGGGGGGGGGGGGGGAGGGGGGAGTTAGTCGAAAACAGCCAGCACCGGCTAGTGGGATGGCATGCGTTGGGGAGGGACAGGGAAGTAACAGCAGTGCCAGGTGTTTGAAGTGACTCTGCCCTTCACATTATGGTCGCCGCACATGCGACTCCTTGTTGACGAGTTCACCCGATTCTGACAGGCGGAGTGCACAAGTTTACAACTTCGCAGTACCACCAAGCAGCTGTACTTACCTTCTGAGTTAACCTGCAAAAGAACGGGCATCCATGAGGGATGGTTGAAGGAATTTAGAGTGTCACTGTTGTGTGTAGGCCATGCGACCGCAGTACAAGAATAATCATTGAGTTATCTAACATTTCTTTTGGTGTCAAAGTGTCAAGTTATGTATCTTCGTTAGGAGCAAATTTCTCAGTTAGTACTGTGTGTTATTAATGATCACTCTGGGTGTCCAAACAGGAAAATTACTTATTGAAACATGGTGCCATTTCAGGGAGAAAGTCTTTGGAATGAAAAGGTAGAGACTTAAGGCATTCATTACTTCATACAATATCCTGATACTGATCCATAACTTTTCCATATGATACTTTTATTTAGAATTAAATATATTGGTATTGGAAATAGAGCTGTTGTCTGAACACTAGGTGTATCATGGGAACATAAAAAATATTGGTTAAAACTAGGGATTAACTAGGCTAGGCCAGCATTGCAGAACAGGCTGGGTGGGTAAAGCTCTGATAACCTCTTTCAGAGATGGGAGCGATACTGGCAAAGTTTTGCGTCATTCCCCTGTGAGTCTTTTAATTCGTTAATTAACACATCGTCTGTTTCAGCTACTCTCACTTTTCTACTAAGGTCGTCAGCATTCTGGTTTAATTTTCCAGCTTTGTGTTGCACTTGGTAATCATACTCACTCAACTTCAGGGCCCAGCAGGTGAGATGGCTGCTAGGGTGTTTTAAACTTAATAGCCACTGAAGTGCTGCATGATCTGTTACTACTGTAAACTTTCTCCCAT
Organism: Schistocerca nitens; assembly: GCF_023898315.1. Lineage (NCBI taxonomy): Eukaryota > Metazoa > Arthropoda > Insecta > Orthoptera > Acrididae > Schistocerca > Schistocerca nitens. The sequence continues at coordinate 925,502,105 of NC_064616.1, forward strand.
AAAGATAGCATTTAAAATAGTTGACTCCAAACATTAATGCCAGCAATTATTTTCCATATTACTGTAATTAATTTCCACCTGATTCAGCTGACAGAATGTGTAACCAATTAGTCTTTCCTCACCATAAATCATTTGACTCAGAATAGCCCCCACTGCAAAATCAAACATGTCACAGAAGAGAATTTTTAGGGGAAGGGAATGTTCTAACTGCTTCAATTGGGTGGGGATCTGGCTTTACTCCATCAGCACTAATAATATGCCCTAGATACTGTACTTGACTCTCAGCAAAGGAACATTTTTCTATTTTCAAACTTAAATTGGCACTTCTTAGTCTAGACAAAACATTTCTTAACCCGGTAACATGTTCATCTATGGTTCTGGAAAAGACAATGATATCATCTAGATAAACTAGGCACATTGTAGGTTTCAATCATCTGAAAAGTAAGTCAGCAAAGTGTTTGAAGGTGGCTGGAGCATTGCGCAGCCCGAATGGCATTCTAAAAAATTCATATAGACCAGAGGGAGCTACAAATGCTGTTTTTGGCCTGTCCTGTGGTGCAATCAGTATTTGGTGACACCCACTCGTCATATCGAGGGTAGTGAAGTATTTGCAATTTCCTAGTCTGTCCAGTGTTTCGTCAATATGTGGGAGAGGGTAAGTTTCAGATGTGGTTACCTTATTTACTACTCTCATATTGACGTGAAGATGGTAGGCCTTCTCTCCATTGATTGATTACTTTGGGACAATGACAATTGGAGATGCCCAGGGGCTGGCAGAGGGTTGCACTACCCCTGCCTCTAGCTACTGTTGGATAGTTTCTTCCACAACAGGCTGGAGGTGGTATGGTAGTCTATATGGTTTCTGCGCAATGGGCCTTGCATCTCCGGTGGGAATTTCATAGTAAACAAGGTCAGTAGCTGGCAAATAATGCCTTTCTTCAAATAACCAGGAGTGTTCTTCCAAGATGGAGTACAATTTGTTTTGGTTAGCCACAAACAGATGAGCTAACTTATCTTTAAATTTGTCTCTGAGCACAGGAGCAATATGACATATGGTCCTTCCCAGAAGCCATTGTTTTCAGTTAGGTTTTACAGGATGGTTTTCTTCAATCTCATGGCCACTAGCTATAATGATGCCACTAGGAATTTCTACCTCTTTCATTCTGAAACTGTCCTACAGATGGGAACATAAAATTTCTTTCCTTGCATTTTTGCTGTTGCTAAGCCATGTTTAACATCTACCTGTAATCTGTCGAGGACATCATTTTGACGGAGAGGGTCCACCAAAATGACTGTTCTCAGCAGTTTGTGGGATTTGACCCCAAGCCAGAGAATGCGTCCCATGCCACAGCTGATTCTAACAGAGGTAGTTGTACATAATGCCCATGATTGTGCGGAAGGAACTTGTGGAAGTGGCCGCATTTCACAAGCATTTTGTGGCGGAATGATGTGGAGGCTGCTAAAATGGTGGGTTTCCCCACCAAGATGGAGAGTTTGTGTCCTGTAATCTACTACACTCTGATAGTGGTGGAGGAAATCATTCCCCAGGATGACATCGAAATCTCACCTTCGTTTTCAGATTACGTCCATGTGAAAAGGATAGTGGCTGGCTCCGATTTTCAATTTAACTAGGCGTTTTAACACTCATCTATCCCCATGTCCTAGGAATAGTATGCTTGTTTGCGCTCCAGTGTCAATAAGCGCTCTTACTTTTTTTTTTCCCCCTCGAACATTGCCATCAAGGAGTATATTCAACACCTCATTTACAACACCGTGGTGGACTGGGTGCATAAATTTTACAGGGGGAACGGTCTGGCAGCGTGACTTGCTCCTCAACCATTTCCTGGCTGATTTTGGGGTCGTGGTGAATTGTTTGGTGACTTGTTCCCTCTGCTGATTGTATGAGGGGCCTCCATTTCCTGGTTTCTGTGGGCAGTTTTTACTCATATGCCCTATGGTTCCACACCAAGAACAATTAGGTGTGCAGCAGCATGGCCTGCCTTTTGGCAGCATTGGCATGCCTGCTCGTATTTAAAAATTGGATGCGGTTGTTCGTTCGGACACACCGAACTGGCAATAAAATGCCCCACCTCCTCTCACATCATCACAAGTCCTGTGGCCTCAAGCAACAAGGCGGGTGATGCTATTTTTACCTCTCCTCCAACATACGGGCTGATTCCACATATAAATACATCAATCGAGCGAGCTTCCGCCTGCTCAATTAACACCTCGCTATGGGCAGAATCCGAACCCAGCATGTAAGTGCGGCAAGCCACAGCACGGATTCGGTCAGCAAATGTCTCTACATCCTTCCCTTGCTTCTGGCGGAGGGTGGACAACTTGTCCCTGTAACAGCTGGTGTCACGCCTGTCCAAATACCTCTCTTTCAACCCAGCCTCTAACGTAGCAAAAGACGAGGTGTCCCTAAGGGTTTGGACTGATTTGATATATGTACGGGCATCACCTGACAATTTAAGGTGGAGTACATTTAATAGCAAATCATTTGGCCAAGCGCAAGCATGGCCTACATCTCAGTCAGTTTGTGGAAAGGAATTTATTTGTTCATTAGGTTTCCCAGAAAATGTTGGAATGAAATTGACTGCAGGGAAACTGTTAGCCAAAGTTACAATGGATTGCTGGAGTACTGTGCTACTTAAGGTGCTTGCAGCCGTCATTTGCGGTGCAGCAAGGTGCGTTTCTGACACACTTAGATCAGCAGACTGGGTTTGAGCCAGTTTTTGGCATTTTCCATCAATTCTATCTTTCTGAACATTAATTTATCAACTTCTACTTGATGGACAGTTACTGGGTCTGGTTTTTCCATAGGTGGGGAGTTCCCTTTGCCAGTGGCGATACTACGGGTTTGAGGCATGGTTACAATATTAGTACACCTAGTTCTCACCGAAAACTTTACAATTAGAGCACAAAAAAGGGCCTACACTCGACAAGATGATGGTGTAGCTGGCAGCAAGGAGGCGGTGCTGGTGAAGAAAAATTGATCAATGAACTTACAGAAGATGTAGCTGTGGCTGTGGTGGGTCATCAACGGTTGCATCCCATTGGACGATGGTGGCAGGAAACAGCAGTGAAGATGATGTTGGCAGTGTTGACAGCTGTTCGACATGCCTCAGATAGTCAGCAGGAACATGTGCGTTTCCTGGATGGCAGCATGCGGCCGGAATATGCCACCATGCTGCATCAGAGAGGCATGGAAAATGGCTACCTATGGCGTGGCATACCACCAGACGGCCTGGGAATGGCAGCAGCGGTGGCTGGCTGTGTTGCGGCAAGGTACCTGGCCGCACAAGTGGTCTGGCAATCACTGCGGCAGCTGTTAGGAGAGAATGCCGAAATGGTGGAAGGCTGCATGGCGAACCACGAATGCATGCTCTTGTTATTGTGCATCACATCTGGCACATCAAGTTTGAAGTACTACTGGCAGCTTCATTGGGTATGGCATGTTGAACTTCAATTAGGTCAATAAGATGGGCCTAATGGTGAGTGATCCCACTTCTGGCACCAGATGTTAATGACACCAGATGTTAACATGTCAGGATTGGTGAAGAAAGGAAAGCAGTAGGTACTCGTTGAGGTGATGAAGTTAAACATTTATGATAGACATGATGTTTTATTTCAGTAACAAGTGGTTGAAGGCAGGCCTAGAGAAGCCACTGAAACTAAACGGGCTGCTGCCCAAGAGAGCAGGAGAGGAGAGCATCTAACCAGGCTGGAAGCTGCCACCATAAGAGAACAGCTGCTCCTGGTGGATGGACATGGCTCCACTGCCACGTGACCACCTCCAAATGTCCCTATTGGACAGCCAAATTGTAGACGTGCTTTTTGGTAGTGCTACCTTGTCAGCAAGTTTAGCTGCTGATGGTGAGTTTCGAAGTGGTTCTGTCAGGTATAATGCAACATGACTTAAGAGCTGAAACTAGCTGCCAGACAGAAGGGAAGGCACTGGTGAACATCAATTGAAATATAAAGAATTAAATTTTTATAATATTGCATCCATTCAGTAATGGCCCACACTGTACACTGTACACTACTCTCATATCATCCCTAAAGCAGAGCTACCTCCTCCACCAGTTTTGCTATGCTGATGACCATCACCTCTACTTTCACTGTGATTGAAGTCTTTACCATTACCCTCACAGGGGTCCCTCATTAGGTACTATCACCAGGTGAACCAGGGTTTTTAATGAAGTGTTCTTCCTTCCCCTCTTCCTTTCTCTACCAGGCTTTGGACCACCTATGAAATAGCTCTACAAGGCTACTAGGACCACTAGAAATTAGTCATTTATTTGCAAAGTATGACATGCAAAATTTGGTTGAGGCATGAATAGAACTGTAAAATAAGGAAGTTTGCATTGTACCCACCAGTTGGCGGTAAAAGTGCAGTGTCTTGACATAAAGGTAACAAAACAAGAAAAAAGTTTTTGTGTGTTGGAATGTGTTAGGTATCTACACTATCTGATCAAAAGTATCCGGACTCCCTCAAAAACATACATTTTTCATATTAGGAGCATTGTGCTGCCACCTACTGCCAGGTGCTCCATATCAGCGACCTTAGTAGTCATTAGACATTGTGAGAAAGCAGAATGGGGCGCTCCACAGAACTCATGGACTTTGAACATGGCCAGGTGATTGGGTGTCACTTGTGTCATATGTCTGCACATGGAATTTCCACACTGCTAAACATTCCTAGGTCCACTGTTTCCAATGTGATAGTGAAGTGGAAACATGAAGGGACACCTACAGCCAAAAGCCTACAGGCTGACCTCGTCTGTTGACTGACAGAGACCACTGACAGTTGAATAGGGCCATAATGTGTAATAGGCAGACATCTATCCAGACCATCACACAGGAATTCCAAACTGCATCAGGACCCACTGCAAGCACTATGACAGTTAGGCAGGAGATGATAAAACTTGGATTTCATCGTCGAGCAGCTGCTCATAAGCCACACATCATGCCAGTAAATGCCAAACGTAGCCTCGCTTGGTGTAAGGAGCGTAAAAATTGGATGATTGAACAGTGCAAAAACATTGTGTGGAGTGACGAATCATGGTACACAATGTGGCAATCCGATGACAGGGTGTGGGTATGGTGAACGTCCGGTGAAATTCATCTGCCAGCGTGTGTAGTGGCAACAGTAAAATTTGAAGGCAGTGGTGTCACAGTGTGGTCGTGTTTTTCATGGAGGGACACTTGCAGCCCTTGTTGTTTTGCGTGGCACTATCACAGCACAGGCCTACGTTAATGTTTTAAGCACCTTCTTGCTTCCCACTGTTAAAGAGCAATTCAGGGATGGTGATTGCATCTTTCAACACGATTGAGCACCTGTTCATAACGCTTGGCCTGTGACGGAGCGGTTACATGACAATAACATCCCTGTAATGGACTGTCCTGCAGAGAGTCCTGACCAGAATCCTATAGGACACCTTTGGGAAGTTTTGGAATGCTGACTTCATGTGCCAGGCCTCACAGTCTGACATTGATACCTCTCCTCAGTGCAGCACTCTGTGAAGAATGGCCTGCCATTCCCCAAGAAACCTTCCAGCACCTGATTGAATGTATGCCTGTGAGAGTAGAACCTGTCATTAAGGCTAAGGGTCGGCCAACACTATGCTGAATTCCAGCATTACTGATCGAGGGTGCCATGAACTTGTAAGTCATTTCAGCCAGGTATCTGGATACTTTTGATCACATAGTGTATCTGTTATATCAGTGCAGTGTGCATTCAGAAGGAGTTACGCATTGATATTGACAATTTAGGGGCACTGGTTGTCTCTTGTTAACACAGAAATACTAGTCAACCAAGTGTGCCAGATGCTTTGAAAATGAACGAATCATTTATAATTGCCCTTTACATTTATTATCTACTGTTTTACATATAGTGCTTTATCAGAAACCTCTAATTTTAAATGTTTATAATTTGATCCTTATTTATGATTCTGGTCATTGCTTCATCTTTGAATTGTAGCCTTCTACTCTCTGTTGCTATTCATTTTGAAAATAAATTATGTTAATTTACTTTTTATATTGCATGCAATATATCCCTGTCACATAGCTAATTTCAACTTCTATTAATTTTTAGTTTTTCAGTGTTCCTCTGCTGCCTCCCTTCACTACTATGACTCTGCCATAGTATGCATTAATACAAATGTAAATCCTTTATTCACCGTTGAGCAACTTTACATTGTGTTGTAAAAATTTTTTAAAAAGTACCAAGTAGAAGATAGAGATGTGGAACCACAGGGTATAGGAGACAACTACAATGTATAATCACTCAGTCCAAATACTTTCTGATTGTATAAACATACACTGTAGGAGCAACCTAACACGATTAAGTCATCAGACTGACTCCCAGTCAAAGAATTTCCCATGTAGGACCCAGGTCAACTGACAGTGGTGGTACTCTACAGAGGAATGTTTCCCCATAGCCTGTGGGTACAGTGAGGGCTGCTGCATGGAGTATCAAGGTGGACAGATTGCTCAGAGATAGTTAGGCCTCATGGACACATTTTCATCTACAGTGTCAAGGACATCAGGCAATGGCGTATGATGGATGGTGTACATGTTATAATCATGGAGATGAGCTGATACGTGGTTGGGTCAGCTGTAGCATGAGTCTGTGTTGGCATCAGGGAGAGTTACAGTGGAGGTGGGGTGGCAGCATTGGTGTGGGGTTCTTTGGAAGTAAACACGGCACAACTATTTTAAAGATATCTTTCCTGGAAATACGGGATGTGAGGGCGGTGGTGTCAGTATTGTGTGGCAGTTTGATGGTCTTGCAGATGTGCTGCTCAATGGAACCATTTGCAGTTTGGTCGTCAGCATGCTGACCTTCAATAAGGATGTCACTGTCTACAAGCTTGATGTTGACATCCTTGGGAAGGAAGTTGCGGACGTTCAGTCATAATACAAAGGTTGACAGTATGGAGTCGCTAAAAGAAGAGTCAGCAAGTGATGGGGAGGGGGGTGCTTGTCACATGTTGTCATCCACTGAGATGTCTTGAAGTGCCCATGTGGGTTTGAGTCAGTTGATAAACACAGTTGTAGATTTTCTGTCTGTTATATATGTGATAGGTTCAATCGTCTCTTCAGGGCCTGAGCAGAGGCGGTGTAAGGCAGGTCATACCATGTCATTTCTTAACATTACAAAGTCACAGTCTGTGAGTGTTTTGTGAAAAATATTTTGGCAATGAGTGTGGGAGGGGTGGTGGTATATGGAGGCATACTATGTGGCTCTTAACATGCACAACAGTCTGAAAAGTTGGAGGAGGTGTAGGTGGCTGTTTTTGAAAGATGAAGTGTGCTGGTCAGTTAGTTAGTTAGTTAGTTAGTTGTGTGCCACTGATCAATAGCATGGAAAACTGTTATGATGTGGAACGTGGAACTGGGAGGGTAAGTGTTGCCCTGTATGGAATTTCGGCCATTGAAGTTCAGAGGTTGTGTTTTTGTGCTGTGTAAACTCTCAGGAGAACCCACAGGAGCACCTCAGTCCATAGTCCACTGTGGCACAAGAGGGCTGCTTTTAACATGTGGTACCATTGCTCAGTCAAACAGTTGCTTTTATGCTGTAGTTCTGAAGTGTTTAGTGCCTATCATGTTGCAAAGTTCAAAGAAGAGGGCACAATCAAAACTGTCTACCCTGTCTGTTGTGATGTACATAGGACAAGGAAAACATGAGATGCTTGTTTCCATAAATTCTTTGATGGTAGTTTTGGTCATTATCTCTTCTAGCACTGTTGCTTTGACCCATCATGTGACCTGATCAATCACTGAGAAGATATAGAGATATCGTTAGAAATGAGTAATGGCCTGATGAGGTCAACATGTTGAAAGTGACCTTTTGGGATTTGGAAATGGCATATGGGAGGTTGCGTGTGATGTGAGACTTTGCTCTTTTGACACAGAGTACACATTCAAGTCCAAATTTTACAGTCTTTCTTTATGTTAGACCACACAAACATGTTGGTTACTAGTCGAGTGGTTGGGTGAATGCCCAGATGTGGTCAATTGTGAGGCTGTTTGAATATGATATGGTGAAATCATTGAGATACCAGAGGCTGCATCCAATTTCGTGAGGTGTCACAACTTGTATGGTGGGTTGGCCTCAAAATAGGGTGAGATTCAATCTAGATTCATGGTCGGGCTGTGAATGAGAGCTTGTAGCTGTTCATCATGTTGTTGTGCCTCAGTGAACTGATCGTAGTCAAGGGTAGATAACAAGGCACTGATGTATGAAAAATAAACTGCTACAATGTTCTCCATACCTTGGAGGTGATGGACGTCCATGGGAAACTGGGCAACGTTTTCTAAATGCTGAAACTGTAGAGAGTAGGTGTCCTTGGGTGGGTTTCAAATAGAGTCAGCAAGTGGGTGGTGATTGGAGCAGATAATCAGGCCTCCTCCTTCATCCAGTCTGAAGTAACATACTGCTTGTTAGAATGCCAGTAACTCCCTGTCATACACAGACCACTTGCTTTGTGACAATGTGAGTTTGCATGAAAAGGAACAGAGTGGCTGCTGCACACACACTCCCTCCCCCCACCACCCCCAACCTCTTGTTGTAGCTGATAGTGGAGTCAGTTATGTCTGCTGGTATGATGAGCTGTACATCAGGGAGGGGTGTGTCAAGTTGATAGCCTGGGTATGACTGTCCTTAATACTTTTAAAAGCAGATTGCATCTCATTTATCTATGTGAATTTGCATTTGTTGGTGGTATTCTTGCCAGCGAGGGCTTGTGTTAGAATGGGTGCTTGCAGGGAGGCTCTAATAACTATGTAGTTCTTCACAGTCTCGCAGTGAAGGCAGTTGTTGGATAGTGGTGTGGGATGGATACCTGATGCATTAACAATGTGTCCAAGGAAGATGTGTCTAAGTTGACATTTGTCTTCATTGATTATGGTGTCAGCATGAGATACGGCATCAAAAATTTGTTTAAGATGGTTTGTGAGAGGTCTCATCTGGAGAAAAATTAAAATGTTAGCTGTCCATAATGATACGAGTATCAAAGATTCTGTAATCACTGCAAAAACTGAGAGAGCCATTCTTTTTGGGGACCAGTTTTATGGGAGAATCCCAGGAGCTGCTGGAGGAGTGAACTATCCCTGCTTGTAAGATCCCAACCACTGCCACTTTGGTGGCCCTAACTAGATCTGGCAGTCACTGACATGGTCTGTGGTGGACCATGGGACCATGTGTAGTGACAATCTTCTGGACTTTTCTGTTTGTAAAGGCACACAATCTGAATCATTCTGGCAGGAGGGTACACAAATACTCAATAATGGGGGGGGGGGGGGGGGGGGGGTGGTAAGTGAGCAGTGCCATACTGACCTCTGTAGGGTTATCTGGATGTGGTGGTGTAGGCATCTCCAAAGATGGTGGTAGAGATGCCCATCAGGTGGTGCCATGGGTATAGGCAATTGATGTAGCTGGTCAAGATACTGCATAGAGTTCCCGCTCAGTGTCTTGGATGACTTTGTTATCATGTTGCAAGTGAAAGTTCATTTCACGCATGTTGAAGTAGAGTTGTTGAACATTGTGGTTGATGGCGTTCCTAAAGAAGCCATTGACCATCAGATGGGTGTGTGGGATGGGGAGGGAGGGGGGGGGTAGCAATGCCATTATGTTTTGTCACTGATGGTGTGTGGCCGAAAATGCCTGTGGCAGAGCAGGCACTGGATTATGTTGCTGTTAGTCCAATCTGGGACCTAGAGAAAGTGGCGGAGAAAGTTTGTACTGATAACTGGTTCTTTTACATTCACAATGGTAAATGTCCACATGAATATTTCTTTGAGGCTAGGTGTGCAGAGTTGTGAGCCATAGACTCAGACTGTGTAATTATTTGCTGCACAGAGTAGAATGAATGTGTGGGATGGTGTTTGACCTGGTGAGGAGGGTGGCAAAGTGCCAACCTGTAAGCCTGTGTCCACAAGGTATAATCGGCTACAGAAATAGTTGTGTAGATAAAGTCATTTATCATGGATGTGTCTGGGCAGATATGGTCTATCATTGTAATTTTGGGCATTGACATGACTTAAAAATTTGACACAGTCCTGTGTATCTCCAGCAAACCATGTGTGTGGCTTGGAAAATTGCATGGAGGATGGAAATTGTGTGCAGAATCAGCATATGTTGAATTATACCAATAAAAATGGTTCTGCACATGCACAGCATGATCAGCAGTGGAGTCATGGACATGACCTGGTTGACCATGTTTTGCGCAGGTGTGGCACAGATTATGGGGATGTGCTGGTTTGTTGATGGTAAATGGTGACATCAGTGTTGATGGAAGTTGAGCAGGTCAGATCGGCTCTGCTCATAGTTGGTGGTCCATTCCTTGTACTGCTATTGAAGTTCCAAGTCAGGCTTGCGGCCATCATTGCCTGGTTATTAATGTGCTGCCTGTATTGTGTGATTGTATTCGATCAGCAAGCTTAAGGTGTGAATCCAGGGGTTCATGTTCGGGCAACCATTCTCAGTTGCACTTGAACAGGAAGCTTCACAACCCACACAGCTAGTCATGCATAAGATGGATATCAGTCTGTGTGTGGAGGTGAAGTTGACCCCATAGTTGTGATGGGGTCTTGTCACTTAAAACTTTGTTATAAATGACATGAATTTGCTTCTCCAGGGAGCGGGCGAGGTGGAAGAGTATAGAGCAGCCTTCACGGGGTTTCATATTTGTTGTCTGATTGTGGGGAGCGGTGGGAGGGGGGGGGGGGGGGGGGGGGAGGTGAGAATGATATCACTTATTGGGTCTACTGTATGTTCTCCCAATTGGCTTGATAAAGTGACAAATTTAGTGTCATCGCTGATGACGTCAGTCGATGTAGAGATATTCTCCATGAAGGCAAACCACGAAGTATGTTGGTCTGGCCAGAAAAGCTGTGATTTGAGGTGTATCCTGTGGCTGGAAGATTATCCAAACATGGACAGATACAATATGCAGATTAGATTAGATTAGTACATGTTCCATAGATCATGAATACGACACTTCGTAATGATGTGGAACGTTTCAGGTTAATAAAAGGTGTCTATACAAGATATTACATTAGACAAAACATTACATGACACTCAATATTTTTATTTTTTTTTAACAAAGATGATGTGACTTACCAAATGAAAGTGCTGGCAGGTCGTGTGGAATGTTTCCCTCTATATATATATATATATATATATATATATATATATATATATATATATATATATATATATATATATATATATATACACACACTCCTTGAAATGGAAAAAAGAACACATTGACACCGGTGTGTCAGACACACCATACTTGCTCCGGACACTGCGAGAGGGCTGTACAAGCAATGATCACATGCACGGCACAGCGGACACACCAGGAACCGCGGTGTTGGCCGTCGAATGGCGCTAGCTGCGCAGCATTTGTGCACCACCGCCGTCAGTGTCAGCCAGTTTGCCGTGGCATACGGAGCTCCATCGCAGTCTTTAACACTGGTAGCATGCCGCGACAGTGTGGACGTGAACCGTATGTGCAGTTGACGGACTTTGAGCGAGGGCATATAGTGGGCATGCGGGAGGCCGGGTGGACGTACCGCCGAATTGCTCAACACGTGGGGCGTGAGGTCTCCACAGTACATTGATGTTGTCGCCAGTGGTCGGCGGAAGGTGCACGTGCCCGTCGACCTGGGACCGGACCGCAGCGACGCACGGATGCACGCCAAGACCGTAGGATCCTACGCAGTGCCGTAGGGGACTGCACTGCCACTTCCCAGCAAATTAGGGACACTGTTGCTCCTGGGGTATCGGCGAGGACCATTCGCAACCGTCTCCATGAAGCTGGGCTACGGTCCCGCACACCGTTAGGCCGTCTTCCGCTCACGCCCCAACATCGTGCAGCTCGCCTCCAGTGGTGTCGCGACAGACGTGAATGGAGGGACGAATGGAGACGTGTCGTCTTCAGCGATGAGAGTCGCTTCTGCCTTGGTGCCAATGATGGTCGTATGCGTGTTTGGCGCCGTGCAGGTGAGCGCCACAATCAGGACTGCATACGACCGAGGCACACAGGGCCAACACCCGGCATCATGGTGTGGGGAGCGATCTCCTACACTGGCCGTACACCACTGGTGATCGTCGAGGGGACACTGAATAGTGCACGGTACATCCAAACCGTCATCGAACCCATCGTTCTACCATTCCTAGACCGGCAAGGGAACTTGCTGTACAACAGGACAATGCACGTCCGCATGTATCCCGTGCCACCCAACGTGCTCTAGAAGGTGTAAGTCAACTACCCTGGCCAGCAAGATCTCCGGATCTGTCCCCCATTGAGCATGTTTGGGACTGGATGAAGCGTCGTCTCACGCGGTCTGCACGTCCAGCACGAACGCTGGTCCAACTGAGGCGCCAGGTGGAAATGGCATGGCAAGCCGTTCCACAGGACTACATCCAGCATCTCTACGATCGTCTCCATGGGAGAATAGCAGCCTGCATTGCTGCGAAAGGTGGATATACACTGTACTAGTGCCGACATTGTGCGTGCTCTGTTGCCTGTGTCTATGTGCCTGTGGTTCTGTCAGTGTGATCATGTGATGTATCGGACCCCAGGAATGTGTCAATAAAGTTTCCCCTTCCTGGGACAATGAATTCATGGTGTTCTTATTTCAATTTCCAGGAGTATATATATATATATATATATATATATATATATATATATATATATATATATATATATATATATACAAAGATGATGTGACTTACCAAATGAAAGTGCTGGCAGGTCGACAGACACACAAACAAACACAAACATACACACAAAATTCAAGCTTTCGCAACAAACTGTTGCCTCATCAGGAAAGAGGGAAGGAGAGGGAAAGACGAAAGGATGTGGGTTTTAAGGGAGAGGGTAAGGAGTCATTCCAATCCCGGGAGCGGAAAGACTTACCTTGGGGGAAAAAAGGACGGGTATACACTCGCACACACACACATATCCATCCACACACACATATATATATATATATATATATATATATATATATATATATATATATATATATATATATATAATTCATCTGATGAGTAGAAGGAGTTACCATTAAGAAATTCTTTTAATTTCCTTTTAAATGCTATATGGCTATCTGTCAGACTTTTGATGCTATTAGGTAAGTGACCAAAGACTTTTGTGGCAGCATAATTTACCCCCTTCTGAGCCAAAGTTAGATTTAACCTTGAATAGTGAAGATCATCCTTTCTCCTAGTGTTGTAGCCATGTACACTGCTATTACTTTTGAATTTGTTTGGATTGTTAATAACAAATTTCATAAGTGAATATATATATTGTAAGGTTACAGTGAAGATTTCTAGCTCTTTAAATAAGTGTCTGCAGGATGATCTTGGATGAGCTCCAGCAATTATTCTGATTACACGCTTTTGTGCGATGAACACTCTTTTACTCAATGACGAGTTACCCCAGAATATGATGCCATACGAAAGCAGAGAATGAAAATAGGCGTGGTAAGCTAATTTACTCAGATGTATATCGCCAAAGTTTGCAATGACCCTAATAGTATAAGTAGCTGAACTCAAGCATTTCAGCAGATCCTCAGTGTGTTTTTTCCAGTTCAACCCCTCATCAATGCATACACCTAGAAATTTTGAATATTCTACCTTAGCTACCGATTTCTGATCGAAGTCTATATTTATTAATGGGGTCATTCCATTTACTGTGTGGAACTGTATATACTGTGTTTTGTCAAAGTTTAATGAGAGCCCATTTGCAGAGAACCACTTAATGATTTTCTGAAAAACATCGTTTACAATTTCACCAGTTAATTCTTGTCTGTCGGGTGTGATAGCTATACTTGTATCATCGGCAAAAAGTACCAGCTTTGCATCTTCATGAATATAGAATGGCAAGTCATTAATATACATTAAGAACAGCAGAGGACCCAAGACCGAATCTTGTGGCACCCCATTCTTGATTGTTCCCCAGTTTGAGAAATCACCAGTTTTTTGCATATTATGTGAACTGTTTATTTCAACTTTCTGCGCTCTTCCAGTTAGGTATGATTTAGACCATTTGAGCACTGTCCCATTCATACCACAGTACTTGAGCTTATCTAGAAGTATTCCATGATACACACAATCAAAAGCCTTTGATAGATCACAAAAAATCCCAACGGGTGACTTCCGGTTACTCAGAGGATTTAATATTTCATTAGTGAAAGTATATATAGCAATTTCCGTTGAGAAACCCTTCTGGAAACCAAACTGACATTTTGTTAAAATTTTATTTTTACAAAGGTGTGAAGCTACTCTACAATACATTACTTTTTCAAGAATTTTGGATAAGGCAGTCAGAAGAGAGATTGGGCGGTAGGTGCTGACATCAGTCATTTCCCCTTTTTGATGCAGTGGTTTAACAATGGCATCCTTCAGTCTATCTGGGAAAATGCTCTGCTTCAGAGAGCTATTACATATGTGACTAAGAATTCCACTTATTTCTTGGGAACAAGCTTTTATTATCCTGCTGGAAATGCCATCAATTCCATGTGAGCTTTTATTCTTGAGAGAGTTTATTATCTTCCTAATTTCAGAAGGAGAGGTGGGTGGAATTTCAATTGTATCAAATGGTGTGGGTAAGGCCTCTTCCATTAACTGCCTTGCTTCTTCTAACATTTACATCCTATTTTCTCTACAACATTTAAAAAAATGAGTATTCAAAATGCTTTTGACTTCCAGCTTGTTGTTTATCAAGTTTCCATTCGCTTTGATAGTGATATTGTCATCCTGTACTCTTGGTTGTTCTGCCTCCCTTGTAATAATATTCCAAATTGTTTTGATTTTGTTCTCAGAGGTATTAATCTCAGACATGATGCAGATGCTTCTGGACTTTTTAATAACCTTTCTTAATGTCGCACAGTAGTTTTTATAATATTTGGCTGTTTCTGGGTCATTACTCTTTCTTGTTGTTAGATACAGTTCCCTTTTGTGGTTACAAGATATTTTTATTCCTTTAGTAAGCCAAGATTTTTTGCATGGTTTCTTATAATTAGATTTAACTACTTTCTTGGGGAAACAGTTTTCAAATTCTCTTACAAGTGTATCATGAAATAAGTTATATTTTAAATTAGCATCTGGTTCCTTGTACACCTCATCCCAGCCTAACTGCTGAAGATTTTCTCTGAAATTTCTAATTGTTGAGTCATTAATTGAACACACAACTTTGGAGGTAGTTTTGAATTACTGAATGAAGCTATGTCAAATACTGTAACTAGCTGAGCATCATGATCAGAAAGCCCATTCTCAACAGGACAAGAATTTATGTTTTTAAACCTATCTTGGTCTATAAAAGTGTTATCTATCAATGTGCTGTCCTTTACTACCCGAGTAGGAAAATTAATGACAGATGTCAAATTGAAAGAACCGAGCAAGACTTCCAGGTCATTCTTCCTATTACACTCTTTCAGTGAATCAACACTGAAGTCCCCACAAATAATAATTTGCTTTCCCCTATTTGACAGATAGCACAACGAGGCATCCAGGTTTTCCCGGAATAAATGAAAGTTCCCTGAAGGGGACCTATATACCGTTACAATTATAAAAGAGCCCTTCTTCAGTTTAAGTTGACAGGCAGATGCTTCTATATGTTGCTCTAGACAAAACTTTTTTGTATCTAAGCTTTCTACACAGTGGTAACTTTTGACATACATGGCAGCTCCTCCTCCCACCTTATTCTCTCTACTCATATGTGTAGCTAGTTTATAACCACTGATATTTACCTTTTCCATATCAGACACAATGTGATGCTCAGACAGGCATAGTATGTCTATTACATTATCAGATTCAATGTCATCTAAACAAACCAGGAGCTCATCTACTTTATTATTCAATCCTGGAATATTTTGGTGAAAAATGGTAACATTATTTTTTACTTTACTTTTGTGAGAATCTACTTTTTTCTTTAATCCACCAATATTTTGGTTAAATATGGTAACATTATTATTTACTTTCCTGTTGTGAGAATTTTGTGAGTTTTGGACCTCTCTAGCACCTGCCTGCCTGAAATTCTCATTGGACTCTGATATTAGTCTAAAAAAGAGGTACATCCATGAGTACTAGTGTCCCCCCCCCCCCCCTAATGGATTTTGCTAACAACCCTGCCAGTTTACCCTTCCCTTTCCTATTGAGATGTAGGCCATGCCTTGTGAAATCCCCCATATCAATAGCCTCGACAGGAACCAATCAAATGTCTGACAGAGTGGCCGCCCTACGCAACTGATCCAACTCCATATTTACCCTCCTGACAGAGCGGTTCAACTGAGGCTGATCATGCCCCACAACAGCAGGCACCAGCCCAACACTGGTATGGGTCGTTGCCGAGGCTATTTCCACCAGGTAGGAGGTAGCATGGGAGGCAATGCAGTTGTCTGAATGAATACCGGAGTGATGATGTTTGCATGTGATGTGGTTGTCTTTTTGAAAACAATTAAACAGGAATCCAAAAACATGGAATTCCATGGCTTGATTGTATCCTGACTTGCAAAGGGAATGGGGTCCCATGCAAGATCTCAAAGTACATGTTATCTGCATTGTTCAGTGGTGTTACACATTAAAGTATAACTGTCCTGGAGAGTGTAACTGTCACTTTTTATCACACAAGCTGCATGTGGGGTGTTATCCTTAACAGGTGATGTCATGGTTTGAGAAGCATTGTCCACAAGCAAAAATTACACAACATAATGTGGGCCCACTGACATCATTGTTATTACACAATAGTCTGGAATGTTGAAATTTGCATGCAATCACCATCATTGGGAGCTAAGAATGAAGATCCATAGAGTATAGGAGACCATTACAATGAATAATTACTTGATTCGTATACTCTGACTGACACTTTTATTGATGATACAGACATTGATAAATACGATAAGGTCATCAGATAGACTGCCGGTCACAGAGTTTCCTGTGCTTCATGGAACAGTGTTCCCACAATAAATGACATTAACAGTAACAGAGTGATTACAAGATCAATGCTTTACATAGTTAGGTTTATGACAAAGAAAATAACTAGTGAAACATGTAAATGACATTAAGCACTAGACAGTAATAAAATAACTACACAACATGACATATACAGTTGTAAAATGGAGTCTGTTCTTTATTTATAGTGCATTCTCATATGAAATATAAATAATTTGCCGCACTCTCAAATAACTCTTGATAAGGTTAAAATCCTTAATTTTCATCCATTTCATGAGATGTAGTAATTTCAAACTTGGTCAGATGGAATGAAAAGCTTTGAACTGTTTCTTATGTATTTGGTACAATCAAACTAAGGCATCATAATGGAGAGAGGCATGTAATTGCATAATGGTGAGTGGAAAGTAAACCCTATCACAGAACATGTAAATAAGACACAAAATCAAATAAATAAAAGTGGGCATTGAGAGTGTGATTGAGCAAGGGAGGGTCATAGTGTGATAACATTTATCATTGCTAAGCTGGATGCAAATGTAATCACTGACATTTTGTAGCAGTTCTTAGCTTTTCATCTAGGGTCTTCTCATTTTTTCAAATACTTTCCAGTCATTCACTTTGGTGCAGCAGAAGTCTGAACTGCAGTAGCTAATAAGAAGGGATGAAGAAAATGCCAACAGCAGTGGTGCTAGTAACAGCACCACTGGTAATATTGGCAACATTTGATTTTTCATTGTTGTTTGTAAAACTTCTAAACTAACATCAGCTTTCTAATTTTTCATTTCATTAAAAAACTGACATTACTAGAATGTTTTATCATGGACTGGACAATTGCATAATGCACTATAGCTCTGAGGAGGGATTTTGTTTCGTTCAGGAACAATTTACTGTCATGACCACTTTAGATGTATTGTCCTACCATTTTTTGGCAGGACCTAATACTCCTAGATCTCTGAATATTTTCCAATGGAGGTATAAACAGTCATTGTTCCCTGTTGAGGTATTCGTTCTTTGCCAAGGTAGAGTAGCCCGATATTATGTGATCCGCTGTCTCCAGGTCTACTCCACAAAGTTGATATCTTTTGTCTTCTGTGGCTTCCATTGTAAATTTTTTTTTTTTTTTTTTTTTTTTTTTTTTTTTTTTTTTTTTTTTTTTTTTGCAGTCCTTCATCCTTAATACTTGAGCTTATGCAGCCAGTATTAGAGATTCTACCTCTGCTCTCCTTATCCACTTTTAAGCCAAAGATATGTCTGACCTGTGTCAAAATTTGAGCTCCCCAGATGATTTTGGTACTGACCATAGAGAGATTTCTATGCCCAAAGTTCTTTTAGCTTAATTCTCAGCTTCAGCTACCTCTAATGACCATACTGTCAATGGGATTTTAAGCCCTGATTTTCCATCTAAGTATCAGTTTAGATGTTACATTACTGTAGCAAGCCAGCCAGCATCAATATTTCTCCATTCCACAAGAACTTCTGTGCAACCATCTTAGTCTAAAATCCAAATACAGAATTACAATACAGTGATTCTGTTTGTTTCAGACCTTCCCCACCTTCATTATGTGTTGCGTACAGTCTGTTGATGTCAGTTCTGGGGTGCGCTGAAACTTTCATTTCTTACATCCTGCAGACAAAATGTTTTGTTGGTTCCAATATACCAGACCGATGTTGTATTCAGTTAGTTACAGGAACCGTCAGCTATACTGAAGCCACAATTCCATTATTAAAGCTGAGATTTGTTCTGAGCACCAGTTTTACCCCTTGTACAATTTTGTGCTGAATTTCATGCATCAAAAAATGATCCACCCTTTTCAAATATATGCCCTTGTGTTATTAACAGGACATTTGGTGTATAAAAGTTTTTACATGGAAGTAATATGAAAATAGTAGGAATTATAAAATTTTCATTGTATGAATGATGAGTAATCTTGTGGAACCTAACAACTTCTGAAAAAATTGTTGATTTGGAAATGGCTAATTACATTATCTGTGGTGTAAAAATTTCAAGCCTAGCATTTTGTTTACAAAACTTTATATATATCAGATGATGGAAAACCTTCAATTCTTTGACATTTTTCAAAATTTCACATAATTCTGCTAAATTTCAGGACAAACATTAACTAAATTTCAGGACAAACATTAATCAGTTTAATTTGTAGTGAAACATTAGTTGTTGGAGGGGGGGGGGGGGGGGGGAGTACACTGATAAAGAATATTTGAATATTTGTTATACCTAAAATTATAAATGCTGCACAAGAAAATATATATGTAAATTACATATTTCCAGTAACTGAAAAGGTGCATATGACTTAAGATTAAGTGTTCTGGATAACAAGACAGAGGTAAATCAGGTACAAGTGAAATTAATATATTGGATTAACTATCATTGGTTTTCTACACTGGCTAGAATGAATATATTTTTAGGCAGTTTTCTACACTTATCTAGGCAATACTGAACTAGAGTCCCACCTCCACTTCAAAAACACAAAATAAAGCAATTAAAATACAAACACAGACAGGAAAAGTTTACACTCTTGACAAATATATGGTAGACACAGTTTTTGTTCTTAAAGATGTTGTAACTGATATTTATAGTAAATAAGAAAATCTGTCCACAGAATAAAAGTAAAATAATAGTCATTTCATGGGTGGATAATCACCCATCACTAAAGACACTGCCACAGATAGGGCAAATGCTGAAAAGAAACATGATACAAAAGAAAGGCAGAAGTTCTGAGATAAATTTTCTGCGTGGTTCTTGTAATAAACTCTGATTATCTATAATGATAAGTTTGGAATTGTTCATTTAACTGTCTCCACAAATTACATGCATATTTCTTATCACATATTCTGTTCTATCAGATATATTCATTCTCATTTTCAGATTGTAATTCAAGTGGGAGAAGAGTTGGATGGAATGGTAATGATTCGAAATGGAGAAAATCAACAAGGAGTCTGTCCTCTTAAGTTCCTGCAAGAAGTGTGACAAAGAATCCAGCAAAGGGTAGAAATGGTTTCTGGGCCTTGCTCCTCATCAAATGTCAAAAGAAACACATTTGCACATAAATACACCAGCAGGAAACTACCAACTCCAGCATCATATATGAAATATATATTTGATGGTTCTTTAATGGATGTGACTTCACCTACAGTATTATCCTGTAATTTTCAGTGTGGCTGTACTAGGGACGGGGGAAAAGCAAAATTACCATTAATCAATGTCTTGAGTGAGAAAATTCACAACAGCACACCAAAACCAAAGAAAAGTAATGCAATTCGAGAATTTTTTTCAAGTTCAAGTCGCCCATTAAGAATATCACCAGCACTATCAATATCTGATGACAGTGACACAAGCTTTTTCTTTAGAGAAGCTACACATTCTCAGGTCAGACCACTATCAGTCCAAATAAATCCACATTAGTCATTTTGGCTGATGAAGTTCATCATAACAATAGATTTTTGTATGGCTATTTATGAAACTAATATATATTCAACATTTTTTAAGTCTGGTAACACTTCTATGGAAGTACACATGACAAACAAATATATCCCAAGAAATCTGATGTACAAATTTATTCAAATTAACAGTTTCATGGATAACACAGCATTAACAAGTAAGGAATATATAAATATATGATGTACCGTTCCAAGAAGGAAAAGAAAATTATTGCTTTCATCATTGTTCCCTAGAGCACTGAGTAAACATTTGATTTCTCACATTCCTTATTTCATAATGAACATGTTAAAGGCATCTATAGTTTCAATATTACTATTAACACATTATGGATGTATTACAGTATGATGATGTATTAAATGATGATATGAAATCGTATATATTATCCAAATGAAAAAAAAGTTAGCTTTTGTGTCACAGTAGCTGTAGAGTAGTTCTATATCACTGGAATAATGCATAGCAGTGAAGTAGATGAATAGAAGAATATGGTATGTTTGTGATGTACATATGCTGATTTTGTCTATTTGGTTGATTGTTCTGCTGAGGTAGCTAACAGATCTCAGAACCTATTGAAAGTGCTGTAATTCTTTGTGAGCAGTACTTCATTTGTTTTCATATTGTAAATGACTTGTATGATTAAAATCACAATAGTCATCCTTTCTCATTTTTCCCACAGTGTTATTTCTAAATCCCATTCATAACCCATTTTGATTTCCAACTATGCTTTTATTCAGTTCTACATAGCCTCTTTGAAATGCTATTTACTGAGTTGTAGAATATATTGAAACTATTCTAAATAAATCCTACGTAGTTGTACATTGAATGTGACAACATAAGCTGCAACAATTACTTGTGACACAGTTGGTTGTAACATCAAATGAAATTAAGTTTAGCTTTGTAAAATATTGTACTTCCTTTATGTCTGTAATCAGTGTCTTATAATACCTTAGAAAGTAGTAAAAAATTCCAGGTAGGACTGGAGTTACTTCTAATGTAAATACCATAGCTAACATGTAGTACTGAACTTCAATTTTGGTTATTCAGAAAACTGAACAAAAGTAAATGAAAATTTATGTTGCTGTTGATAATATTTGTATTCAGTAAGTCAAAAAGCTTTACATTCAACAAGCAAATATAAAAAAATGGCCCTACATCTTGTGCATATGTTACCAGACATAGACAACATCATCATCAAAAGCACCTAAAAGGTTTTTAACTGACAAACTGTTGTAGTGTCTACTCTGTGATTACTGTGCTTTTTTACATCCATATAAAATCATATATAGGCTACTTCCTTGTCATTTATGGAACATAGTGGTGTATTTTCATTCAGACCTCATGCAAATGCCCTTCTGATTTTTATGAAACAAATATAAACAGCCAGTGCAGTCAGAAAAGAGAATTTAAGGAAAATGTTGGTGTACATAATGCAATCTGTCATAAAATGGTATTATTTTTGACATATTTTAGAAATTTCTTAAATCTACAATTCCTAGCTTTGCATTTGATGACTGAAATTACCATATAACTCAGTTTTAACCACAACAAAAACAGAAAACTATTTTCAGTAACTCAAAAATATTTGTACCATGTAATGGAACATTTCTATGACTTTGTTAAAGAACAGGAGGGTGCATTACATTTTCATTGTAAAGGAATTTAAGACATGCCACTGATATATTGTGACACTTCTAGTTGCAAACTCAAAGTCTTGAGATCTATTATATTATGAGATCACTTTGTACTAGGTTGTGTATTGTGTGTCTATCAGGCATAACTGTGTAAAATACAGCTATTTCTTCAGTGTACCATCTTTCTTATTTGAAATAATAATTTGTATTGAAGACTTACTTTATGTTTTGTAGTCTTAAATGTGGATTAAAAATAAATGTTGCACTCTATGAATAAATGTGAGCAGTATATTCATGGTTACCATTTTTCTCTGTTTCTTTTACATACAGTATCACATTTTTCCTAATTCCCTTTAATTAAATCTAAGACTAGGCTGTATCTCCTTAGCTATATATTCACAAATACATTTTCAAAAAGCAATGTCTTATTAGCACTTCACTTAGTATGAAGTGTTTCAGATTTCCCAGTGATCTTTACTGCTCTAATTATTATGACTACCATGCTTTATGCATCCTCAGTTCACAAGTAAATAAGTTATCTAGGAAAGTTAACGTAAAATATTAGCAATATGCATAGAGAGAAATGAACTCGCAAAGGTGCAACAGATGGAAACAAATAGAAAACTATAAAACGGCCAATGCACTAATTTTCAGAATCAGAGTCTTTGTCCAATGACAAAAGAAATGAATGGGTAGGTAGAAAAGATGTGGGCAATGATTTAGCACACAGAAAAAGTCACCCAGTGCCCCAGCTCAAGGGAGACTTATTGGGCAGGATGAGAGTGAACAGTTTTTTATTTGTGTTGTACAGCATTTTCTAAATCTCAAAGCATCTTCCTCAATATGGCAGCACACTTTGTAATTTCTATAGTTACTTTTGACACACAATATTTATTTTGCTACACAATGTCAAATTTTCCATTTTAATTGGGACTCCTGATTGTGTTTTGCTTAATTAAATGGGCAATCTCTGTTTAGGGCCATCACATAGAAAATTATAGAGATCAGTGGGTTAAAACAGGATATGAAAAGTATGAAAGACTTTAAATTACATGGAATAAAAATGGTCACTTGTCCTTATGGATACATGCTATTTTGTTTATAAATTTAGACAACATTGTCCTTGGAGTACAGCAATCTAGTGCTAACTTTGGTTGTGACAAAAGTTGAGATTGCAATAACGTTTGTTTATTATGACCAGTTTTGGCTTAAGTTAAAGCAGTCCTCAGATTTTTTGGGCCCATTAAGACATATACACATTGTTGTATATTTACTAGGCAGCGCCCTCTAGTAAGAAGCCATCATTTTAAATTCTTACCAGAGGGCACTGCCTAGTAAATACACAATGATGTGTGTATATTTTAATGGGCCCAAAAGATCTGAGGATGGCTTTCACATAAGCTGAAACTGGTCATAGGAAACAAATGTAATTGCAATCTCGACTGTTGTTTTAACCATGATGTTTCGAACTAATTAGTTACAGCATCAATTTTGTTCACTTATAAAGAAAGATAATGAGATGAAATATCATACTAAATGTGAAAACCACTTTGAAAATTCAGTATTTGTTCACTATAGCGATATACTTTAAAACCACTGAGATTTCAGATTCTTGAGCTTTGTGCAAAAATAGTTACTTGGCAGAAATTAATCATTGAAATATTTGGAGAATGTTACCTCAAGTAACCTGCGCTTCATTATGAACTTTACTTATTAACTGTATGTACCAATATTTCAGATCTTATGGAAAAATTTGTTAGTAAGTGAGCAGAAATTAATAACATAACATTTTATTTAGGGTGACTTGGCTTATGTAGCCTTAATATTAATATATACTTCAGTATGAACTTTGCTTACAGTAATTCAGAAACCAATAAATTATTCAAAGAAAAGGACATGAAATTATACTTTTCAAGATTTTATAATGAAAGCTGTAGAAAACTAGGAATTTATTTAGCATATTAGTTAAGTTTGTGATGCAACATTGGTTTGCTTTATGGACCAGGTGCAGGATCCCAATAATGTTAGTGTTTCCAGGTGAATGAAGTATCATAGAATTCACTTTACATAACGACACAATTAATGATGTCATTGGTCCATGTCCTAATGTAGCTCTTTTGGAATCACATACTTTTCCTTAAACCAACAAAAATGAGCAACAAATAGTTGTAAGCTATGTTCATATTATCATCTACCTGTTATTCCTGACAATAAGATCACTCATTGTTACAATTATTTCCTGAGTGGTGATGGACGAGTACTATTAATGTGTCCACTGAGCCAATTCAATCACACCATGGAGCACTACCAACAACACAGTGGACTTTAATACAGTTTTATATGAACTTGTAGATGGATACAGTAGGGTATGGTAGAGATAACATGCAAGATGATACGATACGGAATAATATTGTTTTATTGCTCAAATGGTACATAACAACAAGGCAAGCTTACTGACTATAAAGTCAACAACAAAGGTAGTCTGTTGTGCAGCAAGATCGGTTATCAGTGTGTTTAGAGGAACTCCTACCCTCTCCTCCCCCCAATAGTGTGGATCACTGGGGAAAGGTGATCGCCATGGGCCAATTACAGTGCGATAAGGTGCCATCCAAGCAGTGGTGAATGATGTGTTGTGGGCATCGAGTAAGACTGTGTCCAAGCTAGATGTCAGAGATGCAGTGGTCTGGATCCCATTGCACAGTATCAAGGGGATAATCTGTAGGAAAGCAGGTGGGCGCCAAGTCCAGCCGTAGTGTGACTGTTGTGGAATGTCAGTGTTGGGGGCATCCCAATGGTGTCAGATTGAGGGAAGTTGTCCTCATGGTCCTTCATAGTGGAGCAGAGGACTGTGATGTTCTGGGGACAGTAATTGTGAGGAAACTGTTGGGGAATAGCCATAATGTGAAGCCTGCTGTGTCCACATTGTTGGGCAGTTTGTAGGAACATGTGAAATGCTGACAAATGAAACTATTTCCTGTGCTGCATTTGGGATGTTGACCTGTGACAACCTGGAACTTGTCAAGCTTTTTGACACTAAGGTCATAAGGCTGAACGTTGTCGACACTACAATGAACTGTGAAGTTGTTTGCGGCCACAGTGTGTCTGGTTGAGTTGCCATGTTGGTTGGTGAAGGTTGACTTCTTGTTGGTGGATGGATCATCCTGGAGCATCCACATAGGTCATAGTTGGTTGATAGATACTGTGCTTGGTCTTCTGTTCAGCAGTATTTCAAAAGTATGTGTGCCACATGATAGAACCTTGTGGGGTGCTGTATAAGGAGGCTGTAAAGTGGGCTGAATCATATTATTGTGAAGAGTGACATGGTTACTGTTTATGAGTGCCTTATGGATGAAAACTTTAGCAGTTCTGTAATGTTGTGGAAGCAATGTTTTGAGCAAAGCAATATGTTCTTGTATGTCGGTGACTAGGGCAGGTTGGTTGATTTGGGAGGATGGGGATGGAAGTCAGCCATGCCCTTTCAAAGGAACCACCCTGGCATTTGCCTTAAGTGATTTAGAGAAATCATGGAAAATCTAAAT
The DNA here is from genome assembly GCF_023898315.1 of Schistocerca nitens. Classification (NCBI taxonomy): domain Eukaryota; kingdom Metazoa; phylum Arthropoda; class Insecta; order Orthoptera; family Acrididae; genus Schistocerca; species Schistocerca nitens. The sequence goes on from NC_064616.1 coordinate 925,527,698, forward strand.
CAGGATAGCTGGACGCAGGATCAAACTGTTGTCCTCCCGAATGCAAGTCCAGTGTGCTAACCACTGCACCTCTTCACTTGGTGATGAGGGGAGTGAGGGAAGGAAGCAGGTCATTTTTGTGGGTGCTGCATATGCCTAATAGCTCTCACAGTAAAGTTTCTGTCCAGTGACTACTGTGGCACATGAGGGCAGCTTTTAGTGTGCAGTGCCATCATTCCACTAGGCCATTGCTTTGCGGGTGATAAACAGTAGTTCAATAATGATGAGTGCCATAGAGGTTACATAGTTCACTGAACAGGGCAGACTGAGATTGTTGGTCTTGGTTGGTGGTAATGGACACTAGATACTAGCACCAGGAAATCCAAGTGTCAACATAGGCTCTGTTTGTTGACTCTGTTGACATGTTTCAGAGAGGGCTGGCTTCTACTCACCACGTTACGTGGTTGATGATTGAAAGGACGTAATGGTAACCCTCATATTCAGTGAGAGATCCCACCAGGTCAAGGCATATGTGTTTAAACTGCCCTTTTGGTTTTGTAAACTGTCTGAGGGGTGATTGTGCATAGTGTACCACTTTGCGTTTTTGACAAGGTATGCACATGCACGTCTACTCCTTACATTACTTCCTGACATTCAGCCATACAAAAGAATCTGTAATGAAGCATGTCATTGATCAAACACTGGGATGTGACATGTTGTGCAAATGGTCAAAGATAATCTTCCGAAACAGCTATGGTGCAAGAGGATAAATGTGATTCTGTGACATATCACACGAGATCTGTATTGCTGTGTCCAGTATCAAACACTGTTCAAGTTTAAGATTAATAGTTGTGTCATTGAGCTGTATGTCCCGCTGTTGAGCTTCCACTATTTTATCACAGTCAGTTTGTGCAAGATGATATTGATCCATGAGAGGTAATCAGTGACGACATTGCCCACTTCTTTCAAGTTACGTCCATCAGCTGTAAATTGTGTGATATAATCTAGGCAGGGGAAACATATGGGGCATTAGTCTTTTGATGAGTTATGGATTGCATCTGCTAGTAGTCAGTGATCTGTATAGATCACTAGCAGTCTGCCTTCTATCATGCTGGAACTGAAGGATCGCCTTGTCGACTGTGAGGAGTTCACAGTTTTGTAAGTAAGCCATTTTTTTGAGAACGAGTCATTTTTCATGAAAAAAAAAATCTGTAGGCCTGCCACTTCCTGACAGAGCATTGCACCAATCATGAAATCACTTGCATGCAAAGTTAAGATTAACTGCATGGGAGGAAGCAGGTGTGTCAGGGTCATTGCGAGGCATCTTTGAGCTGGTTGATGTCTTTCTGCATATCAGTGGTCCAGGTCAGCTTCTGTTTACCATTAGTGTTTATTCCTTTGAGGAGGTCTGTGAATGGGGCCTGAAAAGTGGGCTGCCTGCGTGAGGTGATACTGTTAGAACTTGATCATCTCTATGAAGTGACATATTTCCTGGTAGTCTTGTGGAGGTGGTAGTTGTGTATGAATTCCATTTGTTGTGGTGTAGGGTGGATGCCTGTGACATTGACAACATGACCAATAAAAATAACCTCAGGTTGCTAGAGTTGGCCTTTTTAATCATCAGTTATGACACCATCTGTAGTAAGTACATGAAAAACTTGTTTCAGGTGGGAGTTGTGTGTGTCATTATCCCAGGACAAATGAGGTTGTCATCAAGATAAGTGTAACAGAAGGGAAGCTTAAATATGATCACATCTACAAGCCATTACCAATCCTGGTTGGCAACATTGCAGGATAAATTGCAAGCTTACCATTCCATAAAGAAAGTTCATCAGCAGCAGAGTACAAGCTGTGCAAGGAGGAATCCAATACAAAATCCAGGTGCACATTGAGGTTATCAACACTGGGCTACTATGGCACATTCCAAACAGGTGTATATAGAAAAGTGGTCTCTCTGGTATACATTTTGGCAGCCTTTATGGCCACGTGATGCTGGAGGATTTGTCCAGCGCAGTTGATGTCTGTAGCAGCCTCTAGCACTCTAGCACTGTGTATCACCTCTGTCAAGTTCTGCATCCCAGTGATATGTTCTAAGTTGGTTATATTGACATTCCCACTCAGCAGGTCGGCCGAAGTGGCCGAGCGGTTCTAGGCACTGCAGTCTGAACCGTTTGACCGCTACGGTCGCAGGTTCGAATCCTGCCTCGGGCATGGACGTGTGTGCTGTCCTTAGGTTAGGTAGGTTTAAGTAGTTCTAAGTTCTAGGGGACTGATGACCTTAGAAGTTAATTCCCATAGTGCTCAGAGCCATTTGAATCATTTTTGAACCACTCAGCAGTGGATCAAACATCTCTGTCTCTTCACCACTGCCAGATGAGGACACAATATCCCTACTCCCCTAGAGAAGGCATGTAGAACTGTAAATGGCCTGAGTGATGATTTTCCTAGTGCTGCAGGGGTGCTGGTGATGCTGATATCTACATTTACATCTACGTCTACATCCATACTCCACAAACCACCTGATGGTGTGTGGCGGAGGGTACCTTGAATATCTCTATAGGTTCTCCCTTCTGTTCCAGTCTCGTATTGTTTGTGGAAAGAAAGATTGTTGTTATGCCTCTGTGCAGGCTCTAATCTCTCTGATTTTATCCTCATGGTCTCTTCGCGAGATATATGTAGGAGGGAGCAATATACTGCTTGACTCCTTGCTGAAGGTATGTTCTTGAAACTTCAACAAATGCCCGTACCGAGCTACTGACCGTCTCTCTTGCAGAGTCTTCCACTGGAGTCACCTCCATAACGCTTTTGCATTACTAAATGATCCTGTAATGAAGTGCGCTGCTCTCTTTTGGATCTTCTCTATCTCTTCTATCAACCCTGTCTGGTACGGATCCCACACCGGTGAGCAGTATTCAAGCAGTGGGCTAACAAGTGTACTGTAACCTACTTCCTTTGTTTTCGGACTGCATTTCCTTCCAATTCTTCCAATGAATCTCAGTCTGGCATCTGCTTTACCGACAATTAATTTTATATGGGCATTCCATTTTAAATCACTCCTAATGCCTACTCCCAGATAATTTATGGAACTAACTGCTTCCAGTTGCTGACCTGCTGTATTGTAGCTAAATGATAAAGGGTCTTTCTTTCTATGTATTCGCAGTACATTACACTTGTCTACATTGAGATTCAATTGCCATTCCCTGCAACATGTGTCAATTTGTTGCAGATCCTCCTGCATTTCAGTACAATTTTCCATTGTTACAACCTCTTGATACACTACAGCCTCATCCGCAAAAAGTCTCAGTGAACTTCCGATGTTATCCACAAGGTCATTTATATATATATTGTGAATAGCAATGGTCCTACAACACTCCCCAGCAGCTCACCTGAAATCACTCTTACTTCAGAAGACTTCTCTCCATTGAGAATGACATGCTGCGTTCTTTTACCTAGTAACTCTTCAGTCCAGTCACACAACTGATCTGATAGTCCATATTCATTAAACGACTGTGGGGAACTGTATCAAACACCTTGCAGAAGTCAAGAAACACGGCATCTACCTGGGAACCCATGTCTATGGCCCTCTGAGTCTCGTGGACGAATAGCATGAGCTGGGTTTCACATGATTGTCTTTTTCGAAACCCATGCTGATTCCTACAGAGTAGATTTCTAGTCTCCAGAAAAGTCATTATACTCGAACATAATACATGTTCCAAAACTCTTCAACTGATCGAAGTTAGAGATATAGGTCTATAGTTCTGCACATCTGTTCGACGTCCCTTCTTGAAAATGAGTATGACCTGTGCCCTTTTCCAATCTTTTGGAATGCTACGCACTTCTAGAGACCTACGGTACACCGCTGCAAGAAGGGGGGCAAGTTCCTTCTTGCACTCTGTGTAAAATCGAACTGGTATCCCATCAGGTCCAGTGGCCTTTCCTCTTTTGTGTGATTTTAGTTGTTTTTCTATCCATCTGTCATCTATTTTGATATCTACCATTTTGCCATCTGTGTGACAATCTAGAGAAGGAACTACAATGCAGTCTTCCTTCCTCTGTGAAATAGCTTTGGAAAAAGACATTTAGTATTTTGGCCTTTAGTCTGTCATCCTCTGTTTCAGTACCATTTTGGTCACCGAGTGTTTGTACATTTTATTTTGATCCACCTACCGCTTTGACATAAGACCAAAATTTCTTAGGATTTTCTGCCAAGTCAGTACATAGAACTTTACTTTCGAATTTGTTGAACGCCTCTTGCATAGCCCTCCTCACACTACATTTTGCTTCATGTAATTTTTGTTTGTCTGGAAGGCTTTGGCTATGTTTATGTTCTCTGTGAACTTCCCTTTGCTTCCGTAGCAGTTCTCTAACTCAGTTGTTGTATCATGGTGTCTCTTTTCCATCTCATACGATCTTGCTCAGCACATACTCACCTAGTGCATATTGTACAATGGTTTTGAACTTTGTCCACTGATCCTCAATACTCTCTGTACTTGAGATAAAACATTTGTGTTGAGTACTCTGAAATCTGCTTTTTGTCACTTTTGCTAAACAGAAAAATCTTCCTACCTTTTTTAATATTTCCATTTACAGCTGAAATCACCGATGCTGTCACAGCTTTATGATAGCTGATTCCCTGTTGTGCATTAACTGTTTCAAATAGTTCAGGTCAGTTTGTCACCAGAAGGTTTAATATGTTATCGCCACGAGTCGGTTCTCTGTTTAACTGGTCAAGGTAGTTTTCAGATAATGCATTTAAAAAAAATTTAACTGAATTCTTTGTCCCTGCCACCAGTTATAAACGTTTGAGTCTCCCAATCTATATCTGGTAAATTAAAATCTCCACCCAAAACTATAACATGGTCAGGAAATCTACTTGAAATATTTTCCAAATTTTCCTTCAGCTGCTGAGCCAGGGGGCCTATAGAGACATCCAATTACCATGTTTGAGCCTGCTTTAGCCATGACCTTCACCCAAATTATTTCATATTTCGGATCTCCGTCAGTTTCCTTTGATACTATTGCACTTTTTATCGCTATAAACATGCCTCTCCCTTCACTGTCCAGACTGTCTCTGTGGTATACATTCCAATCTGAGTTTAGAATTTCGTTACTGTTTACATCTGGTTTCAGCCAAATTTCCGTCTGTAGTACTATGTGGGCATTGTGGCCATTTATTAATGAGAGCAGTTCTGGGACCTTTCTATAGCCACTCTTGCAGTTTACTATTACTCCGCCAACTGCCTGTATGAACTGAAGATGACCTCTGAAACCAGGTGGCAGGAGTCATTGGTGCCGACATGAGCAACAATCAATTTACAGCCGGGTGCACCCAGTGCTCTCTAATATTGTCATTCCCTGTTGTGTTTTGCCTACTGCTACCTTGTTGCACCTCAGGAGGCATCTTTTCGGGCCTAGGGAGGGAATTCTGTAACCTAAAAAACCCACATGTGCACTCCACATGCACTCCACTACCCTAGTAGCCACATTCTGCATGTAGTGCACGCCTGACCTATTCAGGGGGACCCTACATTTCTCCACTCGATAGCTGAGGTTAAGAAATTTGCACCCCAGATCTCCACAGAAGTGTCGGAGCCTCTGGTTTAAACCTTCCACTCAGCTCCAAACCAGAGGACTGCAATCAGTTCTGGGAATGACACTACAAATACTTAGCTCAGATTCCACCCCATGAGTGAGGTTTTCTGCCGTCACCAACTCTGCCAACTGCCTGTATGAACTGAAGATGACCTCTGAAATCAGGTGGCGGGAGTCATTGGTGCCGACATGAGCAACAATCAATTTACAGTCGGGTGCACCCAGTGCTCTCTATCACCACTGGCAGGGCCTCCTCCACATCTCAGATGAGACCCCCCTCCCCCCCCCCCCCCTTCAAGCCCTAAGGGGCTCCATCAACCGCCTAACATTGGAGCTCGCAAACACTAATAAACCCCTCCCCCTGTGTGCCTGCTCGGACCTTGCTGAAGGAGCAGCCACATGTCCATTCACAGGCAGAGCAGGCGATGCCACACAGCCAGCCTCCACATTGACCCTCCACCTTGTGCGACGCGAACACCGTTGAACATACCACTCCCCTTCGGGAGAGGGTGGCACAACTGCGCCCGGTACCCACGAAGATCTCTCAACAGCAGGGACCGTGGGTGAAGAATGTAACACCTGTGGTGTACCATGTGATGCACCAGACTCCCCACTGTCGCTACACTCTGAGGTAGCAACCTGAAGACGACTGACCATGGCCATCAGCAGGTTCAGCTGTTCGCGAACAGTGGCCAGCTCCTCCTGCGTCCATATACAGCTGTCACACATCCTATCCATCCTAAGAAATCAACAATTTACTGTAGAGAGTTAAGTAATCAACTTTTAACTAGACTGCTAATTCACTAAAGTCGGCTGATAGCTGACTAAACTGTGGTTACTAGACACTTCTTGTTGGAAACAATGAAAATAAGCACTAACTGTCTCTGGACTGTATTCAAAACAAACACGAAATCTATGGAACATTATCACTAGTACTAAAAAATTAAAGCTTCCTAAAAGCAAAAACACACGGAAAAATAAGTGACAAGTAAGAAAAACACAGTTCATACTTATGAATATAATAGAGGGAAACATTCCACGTGGGAAAAATAAATCTAAAAACAAAGATGATGTGACTTACCAAACGAAAGCGCTGGCAGGTCGATAGACACACAAACAAACACAAACATACACACAAAATTCAAGCTTTCGCAACCAACGGTTGCTTCATCAGGAAAGAGGGAAGGAGAGGGAAAGACGAAAGGATGTGGGTTTTAAGGGAGAGGGTAAGGAGTCATTCCAATCCCGGGAGTGGAAAGACTTACCTTAGGGGGAAAAAAGGAAGGGTATACACTCGCACACACACACATATCCATCCACACATACACAGACACAAGCAGACATTTGATACTTAAATTTACATAGCTTGCTGCACAGGAGATATGAAGCAGATGGCAGTTACGATGACACTGGCAGTACTGGCACTACAGCTGACTAAAGGGACTCTTTCTGACTGTATTCAAAACAAACATGAAATCTATGGAACACTATTACTAATACTCAAAAATTAAAGCTTCCTAAAAGCAAAAACACATGGAAAAGAAGTAACAAGTAAGAAAAACACAGTTAATACTTAAATTTACGTAGCTTGCTTCACAGGAGATGTGAAGCAGATGGCAGTGTGTCTACCATCACTGGGGGAGAGACATGGATGGTGACATCTGCTTCATTTGAGGGAAGTTGCTTCAGCAGTGCATTTTCTGGGTTGTTGGTGTTGCTCCTGCCTCCACAAGGTCACTTGGATTTCTGGGGCACTTGTGAAAGAGGAAGTGACAATGGAATGTAGAGTGATAGTCTCACTATGTGTGGACTGTAGTTGTCATACTGGATGAGCAGAAGGGTAAAAGTTGTGCCACTGTAGAGGTTGAGGCATGGGGCTATGCCTTGAGTGCAGCCAGGCACAGGATTATCAGAGTTCTTAAGTGGTTGCTAGGGGTTATGGTGGTGCCCTGTTACGTGGACACACTTGGTTACAGTGATGTACCAGCTGGTTTTGGCTGACTGGAACTTCAAATAATTGGCCCACAACAATACCTAGAGCCACCCTGGGGTACAAATGACTTGGCAGTGCATACATGAGAGCCCACATGAAAAGACTATGTTGACCTTGAGCTCTGAATTCTTTGGTTCATCCCCAGAAATTCCAGCAGTGAACAATGCCAGCATTCATGTAGCAGTTCTATTGGACTGCTTATTTGGATGGGAGGAAGCTGTAGAATGAGTCTGCATCATCTCTTATCCATCTGAGTTTGAAATACCATTATCAGCTATTCAGCTTCCGAATTCGGCACTGGTGGGAATGAGTGATGATCAGAGGGGGTATTCTGTTTCTCTGGTAAAAATTTTTGGACTCAGAGACACAAAATAAGGGCTGTCAGCTAATGAAACTGTTCAGTGACATTCACATTGGCCAAGCTCTTAACTGCAGCAACTGATGTATCATAGTACGGTATAGTTGCTATACTGTTGCATAAACATCATGTTAGCAGTGAACAACCACTAGTATTGTCCTTTAAAATATTGACATTGGTTGAGCAAACTGAGAAAGAGCTTTATCACTTATTATATGGAATAAAAAAAATGCAGTGCACATTAATACAGATTTAAATTTCACTTAATAATTGGCCATAAGCCACAGTCATACTCTTTTGTCCTAGTTCTAGGCTCCCAAAAATAATAGGTTCAACAAGGATCCTTATTTGTGATCAAATATGGTTACAATATTCATTATTGGCCCACTAAGAAGTATTGCAGTGATTAGGTTATTAGAAATAGTAGAAGTTAAAGTACTCCTTTCAGTTATTGAGACTTTTAATGCAGTAAAATAAGTTTTATTCAGATGGAGCTGTTGTAGAGGATATGGAATTCATCAGAATTTAAGCCAATTACAAAGTATTAACTGAATAAACTGATGCTCTAATAAGGGAAAGGCCTCAGACATGCCAACTGATTCGACTCATATTTGGCAGGTCACCTGTATACAATCTAAAATGAAAATCCTAAGATATTTTGGCACAAAAGGCTGCTGTTTTTGAGAAAACTGCCCCTAAAGTTCATGACACATAATTGAATTAAAAATTATGGGATCATATTGAAAATTGAGCGTTTTTCTTTATCATATATGGGGTCTACAAATCCAATTTTCCTAAAAATCAAGGAAAGAAACTGTTAGGGCTATCACTTATGTACCCATTAGGTAAACACTGTTCAACAAAAGCCCCAATGGCACAGCAACCAAGACATTTGGCTGGGGAGCAGAGGACCTGTGTTTCATTCTCTAAATCATTACACAGGCTTTTTTTTTTTTTTTTTTTTTCTGTACTGAAATCGGTAGGAATAGGTGGGTGAATAAAGTAATCAATACAGAATAATGACAAGGTAGGCAAATAAATTTCTCAAATAACTTGCATTATTACTGAATTATGAATTTTAATCCTGGTTGCCTTACAATGGCTCTTCCACTCACTGTGTTACATGTCCTTCAGACAACTAGATGGATGGTACTTGTCACATAAATGTCTGAAGCAAGTATATTCACTGCACCAATAACATCTAATGAATACAATCTTCATGTAACAACACCATCCATTCTGATGATTTAGCAGAATATACATTTAGTTTATATTAAACATATTTCTTTTTCAGGAATTAGCTTTACTGCTCGCCAGGCATATGATAACATCACCTGAAAAATCAGTGCTGAAAGTCAGTTGTGAACTCTGCTATAAACCATTGTTGCATTTGTATGATTGTGCAATTCCCATTGGACTTCCATAAGCACAATGCAATGTTCTGTATAGTGCCTTGCTGTAAATAAGCATCACACAACTGGCATTAATATTGTTCAGAAATGTTTTGATACGATGAGGTTTAAAATTTCAGCTATTTACAAACTCAACACATCTGAGACATTAATTTACCTAACTTGTTATTATTCGTTATTGATTACCTCCTGTTCCTGCCAATCTTGATGTAGAAAAAATACAAATATAAAACCTGCAGAATGCTTTTGAGACTAGAGCACAGGTTCTCTACTCCCCAGCCAGATGCCTTGGTCACTGCGCAGCAGTGCTTTCACTGAACAGAATTTATCTCATAAATACATTAGTGGCAGTTGTAACAGATCCTTTCCTCGATTTTTAGGAAAATATACACTTGCGGATCCCATTTATGGGTATGAAAAATACTCATTTTTCTTTTATCTTTTGATCCAATCAATTTTGAGTCAGTTGCATGATATTAACTTCAGGGCTGGTCTTCTGTAAACTAGAAGGGCGTTGAGCCAAGACACCTTAGAGCTGTCGTGCACAAGCAACTTTTCAAATATGAGATGAATCGATTGGCCACATCTGAGGATTCTCACTTATAAGTGTTGAATCATGGGGCACCAGTTTGTTCCTTTCCAATTTGATGGATGTTACTCACTTTTTGGCGATCTCAGTGGTGCAGAACCCTTGGCAAAAGTGACTACTGCATATTTCATTGCACATAGATCTCACAGATTTCATCTGCACACTGATAAGGCACTTCAAGATAAGTTTGGAGGTAGGCAACCAAGTGAAATATCCATGGCATTGTTTGTAATCACTCAGAGCTTCAAACATCAATTGTATTAATTCATCCAGAAAGTCCTTCATGGAGACATAATACTAATTGAATGAGGTGCTGATGCCAGCCACACATGATTTTCACTGAGTTCCTTAACATATTACAGGCTTCATACATTAGTGAACTCAATAGCCAACACATCAATTGTGAACAGTGAGAGTGTAATCAATGTGATATCTTTGTTACTCAGTGAATGTCTTGTATGCAAGATGCAAAACATTGCTTATCTTATGTGCTGTATGTTGCTGCATCTAGTCAGTCTTTAATAAATATCTGGTGATTGATATACTCTCCACTCAATTCTGTGTGGAATTGTTATTTACCTGTAAATAAATTTCAATAGTGGTGAACCAGTGAAGAGAATATGACATAAATTTGGATTGTTTGGCATTATCTCATCAATGACTCCAAGAACCCCTCCTTTAAACAACTACTGCAAGCAGGAGCAAACATCACCAAGGACACAAAAAATACAGAAAAATGAAGAACACTCATCAGGAGAACAATCACAGCACCTCATGTGACCTCAAGAAGCAGTAGAAGCAGTGTTTGGCCACGTAAAACTACTGCTTTCTGGTTTCTCTAAGCATTTTTGAACAGTGTGGTATCCTCAGAATGGCTTCCACTTTCTTTTCCAATAACCTGTATTCTTTCTTGTATGCACATAGTTTACGTATATTTACACAATTCTTTCTCATTTACCTCCAAAGTTTCTTACTTTTGGTCCATTGTAATATCTAAGACAATTTGCTTTAAACATTCAAATCTGCCTCCTTGCTGTCTCCAGCAATCAGTAGGTTTCCTGAAACATTTCCTTATTTGGTCATCCTACAGATGATATAACACTGCTTAGCTTATGCACCAGAACCTAGTACAACATTTACCACCAAAAATAAGTAAGAAATGACTTCTTCACTGAATGAAGCAAATCATTATACACCCCTTTCAACAGACACAGTACAACTGCCATTTTGCACATGTGCAGGTCTTTTTCTCAGTGTGATGTATTGTACCTACACCCATGATTGAGGGGCCCAAACATGATCCTCTATTATCAGAAAGGCTCTCAAGTCTGGGCTGACATCTTTGGCTGGAACCATGGGTAAAGACAAGGTGTCATCACCAGCCATAGTGGCTCCAACTGATTGTAGTCATGGCCAGTCCAGTTCATTTCATTCACCATAACACTTAGGTTCAGCTGTAGCTACTGTAACTGCACCCACACCTGTCTTGGTCAATTCAGGTTTGTTGCAGCAACATCAGTAGGTCCACCCTCAACCTCAAAAAGGCATTATGACTTGTCACCATTTTACAGGCTGCAGTCACTTGAAGAGGACACTATGCAGAGGGGACGAGTGCAGAATAGTCAGTCCCACCAGTTCTGATGATGATATCATTTTTTGAACTACATGACAAAGTGGGCAGGGATTTAATGCCTACATCTGGCATACATGTTGACTCAGTCATCATGTGAGTGTCATTATTGAAGTCCAGTAAAGCTTAACCAGGCTCAGTCTCTTGCATCACCTTATATAAGTGGCACAGTATGCTCATTATCCTACAGTACCAAATAAACACTGGCGTGGCACTATCAAGACTTATAATGGTATGCCACATGAAGCAATTCGTATCACACCATCAAATCATTGGTCTACCAATCCTGATACTGAACTGTCTGTTTTGTTCCGGTTTTTTGCATCATTGATTCTGGAATATGACAACTCAAGCTTTGCCCATAGTATCTGATTTGGTTCTCTATTAATCCCGAGATATTTCACTCTGAAGCTACTTGGTGCATAGTTTCATTGTTGACAAACAACTCTTTGTCATTCCTGGACAAGACCTCTGATCAGCACTTGATGGATACAATTCAGTATTATCCCAATTCCTATTTTGTAGCTGCCTCAAATTTGTCTGATGATGTTCTACTGACCTAAAGTGTCCACAACAGTAAAAAAATGTGATTCAGCTGGTTATGTATAATAATTATGATTAAGGCACATTTTAAACAAGTGATACTTGTTGATTTTCATGATGTGTTGAATTTAATATTTGCTCTTTATCAAATTTGCTTATCAGTTGCTTGATGCTTTTCCTCAAGCTCACTGTTACCGTGGGTTATACTGATATCACTGCATAAACACTGATGACAAGTGAGGCTGTTCTACTACCCCAGTCAGCAAATTTTTGACATTACCAGCCTTCTGAAAACAGGTTGTTGCATATTATGGTCAGGTGTTTTTCCATTGTGACTCCCAGCACATTGCACCTGAGGGAGATGTTCGGCAAGGTTACACCCCCCCACCCCTGGGGGGGAGAGGGACCAAGGGGAGGGGTGGTCACGGGAGCCGGACCATGGTCAGCTCGACAGTGTCATTGGGGAGCTGCGTGGGTAGATGTCATGAAGGATGGTTCGGCCACCGAACCTGGAAGCTGTTGAAGCGCGCCGGGTGTCGTACTGTGTATGCTGGTCGTGCAGTGACAGGGTGGCCGGCTGTTTGCAGGTGGAATGGAGCGCCGACGACAATGTCTCCGGTGGGCGTGACGAACACATGAATCATGTCCAGGTTGACAACAATGTCTCCGGTGGGCGTGGCGAACACACGAAGCATGTCCAGGTCGACGTCGGTGGCAGGGAATGGCGGAGGTTGTGTCATGAGGACCAGATGAAGGGAAACACATGACAAACAGTGTATCATCACGTAGTATTATAGAGATCGGTGGATTATGTCTGGGGGGACAGGCACAAACACCTTAAGCGAGGGCACGTTCAAGATGGGGGGCGTGAGAAACCTCAACAGGGCGAGGCAGGCGACGGGGGAGAGGTCAAAGGGACTGTCAAAGGGCCCAGTGGTGAGGGCATGATTGTAGGTAAGCTCGACATGGGGAGCATGTGATCACTTGACAGAGTGTGTGAGACCGGAGTAAAGGGTGAGGTCGGAGAAGATTTCGACGATTGGAGCTGGAAGTCACTTGACCGAGTGTGTAAGTCCGACGTGGAGGGAGTGGTCGGAGCGTCGTGAGCCACGGTAGTGAGTGGCATGGTCGTGGCCTGAAGGGGGGTAGAAGCGGGCTCGACATGAGCAAGCTTAAGTTTGTTGAGAGAGACTGTAAGAGCTGAATCTTGTATCTGGATGTCATAGGTGTTGGCTGAGCGCCAGAGAACTCGGTATGGGCCGGTATATGGAGGTTGGAGGGGAGCACGGACAGTGTCATCTCGGAGCATGACGTATTCGCAATTGTCCATAGGTTTCAGGACGTGAACCTTAGGGCGGGAGTGGCTAGCAGATAGAGGGATATGGAGGCTGATGAAGGTAAGTCAGACTGAGGGAGGGAAGTGGAAGGGCTCACCAGTTCGGCAGTGAGAACGATGTTCTGGCCATATACGAACTCGGCTATTGTGCCTTTGAGGTCTTCCTTACAGATCGCACGAATGCCAAGTAGCACAAGGGGAAGGGTCTCCGTCCATAGAGAGTCGTGGCATCAAAGAGCCACCTCGAAAGTGCGGTGCCAGCGCTCAACTAGCCCGTTACTTTGCAGGTGATATGCTGTGGTATGGATGCGCTGGATGCCGCAGATGTTACAAATCTATTTGAACAGGGCTGACTCAAATTGTCTGCCCTGGTCAGTCATGATGATAGCTGGACATCCGAAACGCGATATCCATGACTCGACAAAAGCTCGAGCAACAGTTTCTGCCATAATATTGGGGAGGGGGACAGCGTCGACCCAGCAAATTGTTCAGTCGATAGACGAGAGAACATAACGAAAGCTGTTAGAGGGGGGCAGAGGGCCGACAATGTCAGTATGAATATGCTGGAAACGCCCAGGAGGGATCTAAAAGGCTCGTGGGGGGGGGGGGGGGGGTGAAGTAGGCTTGTGTACTTTGCAGCATTGGTACGCGACGCAGGAGCGTGCCCATTGCTGGCAGTCCTTGTTGACATTTCTCCACACAAAGCGCTCCGCAACGGGGCAGACGGACCCATGAACACCAGGGTGGGCTAAATTATGCAGTGCGTTGAAGACAGCTCGACGGAGCGTGGTTGAGATGAGGGGGCGTAACGTGCCCATACTGTCATCGCAGCAGATCCACCAGAAATACCAGGGAAGGTGGTGCGGACGAAGTGTAGTGAAGAGGTAGAGTCTGAAATCAGGTTTTGTGTGTCCTCGTCGGTGGGTTGGAGGTTAGGCAATTCAGAGAGGTCTAACAGCGAATGAACGGCGTCGACTCGTGAAAGGAAATCAGCAACTATATTGTCAGCACCCTGTATGTGTCTGACATCGGTGGTGAACTGAGATATGAAGTCCATGTATCTGAAGCAGTGAGGAGGCAGGTCAGCTGGCGAGTTTGTAATGGCCGCAGCCAGGGGTTTGTGGTCTGTTAAAACATAGAAAGGGCGTCCCTCAACGTCAGTCTTAAAATGCTTGATCGCTTCGTAGACTGCGAGCAACTCCCTGTCAAACACGGAATATTTCTGTTGTGCATTGGTGAGTTTGCGCGAGAAGAACTGCAGAGGCGAAGTCTGGCCGTTGATTGTCTGGCTAAGGACAGCGCTGATGGCAGTATTTTTGAGGGCAGTGAAAGAGTCAGTCATAGCAGGGGTCCATGGAACAGGCCGAGATCCAGAAGTGTGGGTGACTGCAAAGGCGTCCGTCAGTGGAGCCTGAATCTCCACAGCTCAAGGTAGATGTCGGCGATAATAATTAACCATCCCCAGAAAGCGCCAGAGCTCTTTGAATGACGCAGGTCTGGGTAGATTTAGTATTGTTTGTACTTTCTCAGGGGGCGGTGAAATGCCATCGGCAGAGACCCGAAACCAAGAAAAGTGACAGCGGGTTGATGTAGCTGCAATTCATCCTGGTTGGTATCGATGCCTGCTGCCGCGAGAGTGTTCATAACAGTTTGCACATGTCGAATGTTGTCCTCGATGGAGGAGCTGAACACAAGAATGTCATCAAGATATGCAAAGCAGAATTGGTCGAGTAGCACTTCGTTGATGAAGCGTTGCCAGGTCTGGGTTGCGTTTTTGAGACCAAAGGGCTTGAATTGAAACTGAAATAACCCGATCGGGGTGGTGATTGCTGTCTTCTCGATGTCTTCAGGTGCCATGGGGATCTGGTGGTAGGCTCGTTTGCAAGGGAACTGGTAAAGTCGGCAATGTTTGGTATGGGGTAGGTGTCCATAATTGTTTGTGCGTTTAGTCGACGGTAGTCTCCGCACATGTGCCAGGACCCGTCTTTCCTGTGTGTCATATGAATGGGCGTAGACCAGCTACTGGTAGAGGGTTCAATGACGCTGAAGCTTAGTAGTTCAGAAATCTGCTTTTTAAGGTCGGAGAGGCGCTCAGGACAAAGGCGACGTGGTTTACTGGAGATAGGGGGACCTGGCATGAGGCAAAGTTTGTGAACCGTGCCGTTGGTGACGACGGAAATGTTGCCGGCGGCGCGGGAGGCGGTTTGTTTACAATGTGTGGCGGGGCGTGGTCATGGTGTTCGGAATCACTCAGCGGATCCGACGGGAGCCGAGGCGGCAAAGTGTCCCAGGAGTCAACACGACAAGATGGCCGCCGGCCCGAAGCAGTGGCACCAAGGTCAGGTGAGCTCGGTAGAGCTCGTGAGCCGTTAGTGAGCCCATTGTCCGAGGGCGCGGCCTGTGGCAGCACGGTCGCGGGCGAAGCGCTAGGCACAAGTGCACTGTTCGTGTTGTCAGTGGCGGTCGCACGGCGGCGCGCAGGAGCCGAAGTTGCGAAGGGCGGGGTAGGAGCCGTCAGTTCGGGAACACGTGACGCTCGTCACGCATGTGCACTTGTGTCCGGCCGAGTGTCAAACGCTGCCGTGTTACGAGGGTGTGGCCCTGCGGAGCTGTCTGTACATGTTATGGCATTCTTGATAGCACAGTTGCGAGGGGTAGCGGGAGGTAAACACACGGAGGCTCGATTGCTGGGATTCCAAGCAGATTCGGCGCACTTACTGACCTTGCTTTGTCCTTGCTGTAGTGTCTGTAATTCCTTTGCTGCATTGGAGAGCTGGAGTGTGTTTCGTGGAGCCAGAGGGAGAGCTCAAAGTTTTCCTTGCACAGGCGAGCAATGTGTTCGAGCTTGACAAGGTACTTGTGCATTGTTTCTTGTAACATGCATGTACGGATGAGATAAGCCCAGACCGATGTATCGACGCTGCGGAGGTGCGGGCTGTCCAGAAGCACAGTGTGGGAAATGATGTAGAATGTGGGACGGAATATGTGAAAGTTCACTGTTCATAGTCACTCCACTCAAAACGGTGTGTGGATAAGGTGAATGTCGTGGCACAAAACACTGAGGCGTAGTAGTGAGATGGAGGTGGAGGTCAGGCACAGATAACAAGTTATTGTTCCTGTTTCAGGCCAAGGTATCGAAGTAGGAAGGGAAGTGCTGATGCTGAACCGAGGCAGGCACGGGCGTGGTCAGATGCTGAGTAGGTTAACCTGTGAACGAAGCAGTTCCGGCCACGTGGCAGGTATCCGCGTCGTACTGCACGGATTTCGGCGTGGCAAATCGTTGTCCTGGCGGTGGTAGGTTGTCCAACGAAGCATCTGCAGAAATCTGCATTGGTCCCACACTGCACGGAGATCCGTAAGAGGTAACTGCACAACCGATGAGGGAAGGCACATGTGGTGGGAACAAAGGCGTTTGATAGCCGGAGTCATGCACACTCCTAACCTCACTTATTGTTGCAGGTTCGAAAACGTCCTGAAAAATCGGCGTAATCGTCGAGTGAGAGGCATCGTATTGCAGTCCTGGTGGGTGTACATCGCCCGCAACACGATGCATGTCGATCACAACATCCGGCGTTAGGCGTTGGGCTGAAGTCATTGTTCGAATGCTGTGTGTATGTAATACACGTGAAAATAACCGACACGGAGGTCGCGGACACAGTAAAACAGCAAAAATGGAACACGTTACAATTCGGGGTCACCAGTGAGGGGGATGTTCGGGTCGGTTACACCAAACAACTCTCCCATTTTGCAGTAGTTCGTTTATTCACCTAAACACATCAAAGGCTTACAAAGAATTGGACATAGTGGAAGAGAGCAAAGATAATCTTAGCTTAGCGTCCAATGACGATGCTCGGAGTCTAGAGACAAACATATATTGATGCTGGTGTCGACCTCATCAGCGGCACACACCTAGTACTGATTATGCCATGATGTGAAGGCTTTTGTCACACTATATCTGTATGGATGTCAGAGTGTTGTTTTACTCTGGGCAGTATACATGATTTCCTGTTACAGGTGGGCATGTCCTTATACAGTTGGCTAATGACAGAAGTGACAGGCACTGCTGGCTGTGAACAGTTGGGGGTACAGCTAAATGAAGGCAACCTGGGCCAGTTGTCATTCTTAAATGAAAGTTATGTCTATATAACTTTGCCAAAGCCTGTGCTTGATGCATGTTCAGTGCAGGACACGTGTCACACTGACTGTAGCAATACATGGTGTAGGCATCAAGGCTGTGGGTGCTGTGAAAAGATGTTTTTATCACGGCTGTGGGTTCCACCTCAGAGAACGTTACTAACACTGACAGTTAATATGACAAAATGAAATAAAGTGTTAATGAGTAGCATTGTTCAGAACCATGCAGAATAACATGGATGTTATTCATTGGATGGTGTCAGAGTTCACTAATGCACTCCCTCGCAGAAGCATGGCAGGGCAGTTGATATGGCCTCAACATCCAATACAGTGGAGGCACAGAGACTGTACACAAAGTGCCTGTACTCATGTGAGTACAGTGCTGTCATGACTCAAATGCAGATCCTGGATCTGTGACAGATGAGTCCACTGGTATGGAGGGCAACATATGGAGCTCAACAGGAAAGTGAACAAGAAAACTGCAGTGGAAGTTGATCCAACCTCAATGCCTAATTCTGTGGAGGCACAGCCACATAGACAAAGGCCAGGAGCTTCAATGGATAAGCAACCGGAGCTTGACTGGAGGCCATCAGCTGATAACTTGGCTCACTGGAGACAGCCTCTACAGCAGGTGGTGGCTCGGGTGCCAGATTCTAACCCCGTAGCATGGCTGAGGTGCATGCAGCCTGCATCATATGGTGGATTGTGGTTATGATGCAGCACAGGTGTTTTAAGTGGACCTGCAGGTAGTGTGTATGACACAGTCTACTGGTAGCTGTGGTTGGGGTTGTCTGGTTGCATATGGTGGCACAGTCCAGATGTTTGCCCCAGCTGGCATGACAAGGTTGAGTGATACTGAGGCACTCATGGTGGCAAAATGACAATTGGTGGCAGGAGTGACAGGACTGGTAGCATCTGTGTGCCATCAGTGGCAGCTACAGTTTCAGGTTCTGCTGAAGCACTGTCCTGACTGGTGGCAGAGGAACCAATGTCCTCCACCGGGTAGAAAAAATGAACAGGAGCATGAGCTGTCAAGATGTAAGCTGGCTGGACTCAGCCAACTAAACCTTTGGTTGGCTTGCTGTTGTACTCAGTGTTGATCATTCTCTTAGTACAGGTGATTACATAGTGTGGTCCCAAGTAGTGTGACTGGCATGGTGGCTGTACTATGGTGGTACACAGTATGATGTGAATTCAGTACCGTTAGGGCCTGGGCTAAGACCCTTACAGTTACAGGATGGCAAAGCATGTAGTACAGTGGTGAAGACCAGCTGACACAAGTGTACAACTTAATCATCTTCTCCATGGCCATTGTGAGAGCACTGAATGGAGCATGCAGCCTTGGAGCATGCTAACTCATACACCTCAGCAGTCAATTGAGGCTTCGTCTCCATCACAGCTGCTCATGTAACACTGGCACTGTGTAGGGCAGCAGACAGCAGATATAACTCATACAGTGGCAAAGACCAGCAGGATGTTGACTGCTTTTTACTAAGGCGTTCTTGTAGACATTGAGGGGTGTCCAAGTCAACTACAGCAACTCTGCCTGGGATGTAGAAGGTAGTGCAGAGTTACAGCATGGCCTCTCCAATAATGGCAAGCCGTGAACGCTGGTGTCTGCTCACAGATGCAAGTCAGGGGCACCAGTGTTTAGCGCCAAACACCATCAGTTTGGCTCTCAACAAGTCAAAGGCAGAGGTCCCAAAGGATTCACACTAGCAGATGAGATGTTGGCAGCTCACAGCAACCAGGTTTGGTAGACTAGGCAGGCAGCAATCACAAAAGTAGAAGTCATCTAGCAAATGGTAGGCAGCATGTCACAGGGTCTGTATCATAACTGGGTCACTAAAACTGAATTGCTTATGGGCTTGGGAGCCTGTGTATTTATTACTGTATGTCTGAGGCAATGACATTATGTCTTGGCAAGGATAACTGCATGTGTACTCATTTTCTGGGTTCATCAGCATTATTTGCCACACACCTCTGTGTCTTGACAGTGGCTTTCAGTGCTTCAGTTTGGTACATTCCTGCCATGTCAGTGGGTTGATAGGTGGTCTTGTGGAGCATTTACTGGTTCTTGCGGCATCATACTGGGCTATCAGAATGACGTTATGATCCATTCTCAGTGAGGTCATGTTGCTGAATTAACAACTCAGACTGTCACTCGAGTGAGGTGAAGCAATAGCTTCTGGGATGTGCCATATTATTTGCAGTATTGGCTCTCTGCCTGTTTGTCATTAAGATTGCTACATGATGCACTATCCTAATTTGACTTAGCTTGGCCCTGGATGGAGAAAACATTAAGAAAATTTTACAGTTGCCCATGATATCTTTCTGTGGAACAATATGTTATGATGCAAGCTGGTAATTGCTATGTTCTGAGCAATCAACTGTTATGTCCTCACTGCTAATGTATAAATGGGTGGAAGCTGGCCCAAGAATCTGTTGCCATAGGAATCTGGAAAGGCAAGCAAAAGACTAGCTGACACAAGAGCACTTTAAAGAACTGCATTGTGTTCTACTTGTGGTGAAGAAATGCTCCACTGTTGACAACTTGTGGCAGTCATGGCTGGCTGTAGCAGAGGCCAGATATGCGAGTGCATCTAAGTACACTAACAATCAATGACTCTTTGCAACTTTCAGCACCAAGTAGTGACACAGAAGTAATCTTTTACTAGTGCTCAAGTGCCTGCCACATGTAAAGTCATCCTAGCAGTTTTCATTTGTTAGGTACCTGGAGGTTCTTCACTGGTGGTGAAGTTCAAAGTGCCACTTTGAGGCACCATCTCCAGCAGTATTAATAAGTTGTAATTCAACATAACATACTCTTCTCATTTAAAAAAAATCATCCCAGATTTTTCCTTTGTTTGTCTCTGGAACAATTTCATGACATTTATATTGGGTAGATAGTAATGTGCTGTATAATTTCTGTCTGCAACTCGTGGTCTTGTGGTAGTGTTCTCGCTTCCCAAGCACTGCGTCGCAGATTCGATTCCCGGTGGGGTCAGGGATTTTCACCTGCCTCGAGATGACTGGGTGTTGTTTTGTTGTCTTCATCATCATCATTCATCCCCATTATGGTCAGAGGAAGGCAATGGCAAACCACCTCCGCTAGGACCTTGCCTAGTACAGCGGTGCGGGTCTCATGCATCATCCCCTACACTCTGTCAAGGAGTATGGGACTTCACCATCATCATCGTATAATTTCTTGATGTTCAAATGTTTCTAAAAGCTTATTCACAAAGTCTTTGTTTTGTTTATTAACCTATATTGTCTCAATTGAATCTTTATGCTCCAATACAAGTTACCAATCTTATTTTATGTACTATTTTTTGTCCATTATTGATACTATTTAGCCACTCAACAGGACTTTGATGTATTGATGGTTCAGGGTTTTACATCTCAAGCAAAAGTAGAGTTCACAAACTGTTAGTATAATCATGGCAGTACTGGTAGTGGTAACATTTGTAGTGATAGTATTATACCACGTCTATCTCTATAGTTATGAATATGCTGGAACATTTATTCTATGGAACTTCATCCTTTTTGTGATGCTGTCTACATCTACATCTACATTTATACTCCGCAAGCCACCCAACGGTGTGTGGCAGAGGGCACTTTACGTGCCACTGTCATTACCTCCCTTTTCTGTTCCAGTTGCGTATGGTTTGCGGGAAGAACAACTGTCTGAAAGCCTCCGTGCGCGCTCGAATCTCTCTAATTTTACATTCGTGATCTCCTCGGGAGGTATAAGTAGGGGGAAGCAATATATTCGATACCTCATCCAGAAACACACCCTCTCGAAACCTGGACAGCAAGCTACACCACAATGCAGAGCGCCTCTCTTGCAGAGTCTGCCACTTGAGTTTGCTAAACATCTCCGTTACACTATCACACTTACCAAATAACCCTGTGACGAAACGCGCCGCTCTTCTTTGGATCTTCTCTATCTCCTCCGTCAACCCGATCTGGTACGGATCCCACACTGATGAGCAATACTCAAGTATAGGTCGAACGAGTGTTTTGTAAGCCACCTCCTTTGTTGATGGACTACATTTTCTAAGGACTCTCCCAATGAATCTCAACCTGGTACCCGCCTTACCAACAATTAATTTTGTATGATCATTCCACTTCAAATCGTTCCGCACGCATACTCCCAGATATTTTACAGAAGTAACTGCTACCAGTGTTTGTTCCACTATCATGTAATCATACAATAAAGGATCCTTCTTTCTATGTATTCGCAATACATTACATTTGTGTATGTTAAGGGTCAGTTGCCACTCCCTGCACCAAGTGCCTATCCGCTGCAGATCTTCCTGCATTTTGCTACAATTTTCTAATGCTGCAACTTCTCTGTATACTACAGCATCATCCGCGAAAAGCCGCATGGAACTTCCGACACTATCTACTAGGTCATTTATATATATTGTGAAAAGTAATGGTCCCATAACACTCCCCTGTGGCACGCCAGAGGTTACTTTAACGTCTGTAGACGTCTCTCCATTGATAACAACATGCTGTGTTCTCTTTGCTAAAAATTCTTCAATCCAGCCACACTGCTGGTCTGATATTCCGTAGGCTCTTACTTTGTTTATCAGGCGACAGTGCGGAACTGTATCTAATGCCTTCCAGAAGTCAAGGAAACTAGCATCTACCTGGGAGCCAGTATCTAATATTTTCTGGGCCTCATGAATAAATAAACTGAGTTGGGTCTCACATGATTGCTGCTACCGGAATCCATGTCAGTTTGTCCATTGAGCACAATAAGTTGGAGTTTAAGGTGTTGTTAAGGGACATTAGGTTTTGTCTGGTAACACTTCTAACAGTTTTTCAGAACTGTACAGTGCAGGTTGAGATAACTTGATTGTGGTCGTACTGGTGATGGTAGTTGGAAGATGAA
Source organism: Schistocerca nitens (assembly GCF_023898315.1). Classification (NCBI taxonomy): domain Eukaryota; kingdom Metazoa; phylum Arthropoda; class Insecta; order Orthoptera; family Acrididae; genus Schistocerca; species Schistocerca nitens. The sequence goes on from NC_064616.1 coordinate 925,550,167, forward strand.
ATCATGCTCTAGCTATTTGACAAGATGTACCATTTATCAATATACTACTGTTTCATAGTTCTACTCAGGTCATGCCTTTGGGTTTTCTGTTTTTGTAACACGTCTCATGAGAAAACTGAATAAATCCAGTGTATCCCACTCTCTGGAAATGTGGTTGTGAGGCCAACACTTCTCTTTTGCACTCTGCTGTTTCTGCCTTCACTAAGAACAACTGTACTTCACATGAATGAGATTTTCACTCTGCAGCAGAGTGTGCACTGATATGAAACTTCCTAGCAGATTAAAACTGTGTGCCGGACCGAAACTCGAACTCGGGACCTTTACCTTTCACCAGCAAGTGCGCTACCAACTTGTGCTTCACATGCCAGAGCCTTAGACTGTATCATTCTGCCTCAAAAAGTCATGATGCTTTCTCTTATAGTTTCCTGTAAATCTGACACTGACATGACGACATATACCTCCCTCTGTTCTGAGTTTAATAATACTTCCTGAATTTGTGCCTGTATCCACTTGCCTATAGTTCTCCATTTTATCAGATACAGGTGAACAATAAAACAATGTTATCATGCATTCATGTTCACAACCACAATCTGAATGGATACATGCAGTTTTATTTTATTCAATTGGACTTTAATTGCTAAATGATAGAGTAGTGCTAGTTTTTTCTCAGTTAAGTTAATTATATGTTGCAGTTCTGGGGGAAATTTTTTTGTCCCTGGCATAATTATGCTATGAACTCACCTCTGTGGCCAAGGTCATGAACACATGCTTGTGGAGACTTTCTGCTAGTGTCCTGGTTTAAATACCAAAGCTCTCAACAGTGTCTCATAAAGTGAGGACACTGTTCACGGTAATCTGTCCTTTAGATGGTGACGTTAAGCATAGCAGACCTCTTGATTTGATTTAATTTAATTTTATTTTATTTACTGTTCCATAGGTCCAACTGTGTTGGGTTCACAAGGACGTGGAATGAGTCAGTTTTTTTACAAATACAATATGATAATCTTATAGTATATACAGACATTTGAGCACACAATTATATAAAATTTTATACAGTAATTTCTTTGAGTAGCAATACAGAAAAAAAGATACATATTTTCTTAGATTCATTAAAGCACCACAGAAAAACAGGTACAGAGCACAAACGGAAACAGAGCTCAAGCTGAATAGCATTTTTAGTGGCATTATGTCATCTTGTGTTATATAATATTAAAATCTTACAATTTATTTATTTAAAAATTCATCTAGAGTATAAAAAAATCTTTCTAGCAGAAATATTTTAGTGCTTTCTTAAACTTACTCTTGTTATGAATTTCTGTCTTTACTTCAGGATGAAGAGCACTGTAGAGTTTTGTTCCAGGGTAGTGGACACCCTTTTGCACAAAGTTCAGATTCCTATGCTCACTGTGTCTTTCATTCTTCTTCCGTGTGTTATGCTCATGATAATTACTGTTTGGTTGAAACATCTCTATATTTTTATAGACAAAACACATGAGAGAAAAAATATATTGCCATGTAGTTGCGTTTATTTTAAATTTTCAAAAGCTGTTTATACATGAGTCTCTTAGGTGCAGTCCACACATAACTCTTAAAACTCACTTCTGAGCAATGAACACTTTCCATGCTAATGACTGGTTGTCACAAAAAATAATTATGTATTCAATGAGTGAGTGAAAATAGCCATAGTATGCCATTTTTGCAGTTTTAGGTTCAACACATGTAATGACAACCTGCAAAGCATATGTACTAGAGGTAAGTCTCTGACAGTGATCTATTATATGTGAAGACCAGTTCATTTTTTTGTTAATGTGCACTCCAAAATATTTTGTCGTTTCCATTCTTTCTGTTGGCTGATTACCACATGTCATACTTAATTCTCTCTCTTTTTCTGTTTTTGTACAGAACTGAATAAAACTGGTCTTACTGGAATTTACTGAGAGACCATTCACATTGAACCAATTAACCACATCTGAGAGTATGTGATTAACGGATTCCTCAAGATCACTATCTGTTGTACTGCTCATAAAAATTGTGGTATCATCAGCAAATAAATTAAATTTACACGGCAGGCTTGTACATGATGGTAGATCATTTATAAAAATCAAGAATAATACTGGCCCAAGAATTGAGCCTTGAGGCACCACACATGTAAAAGAACTCCATTCAGAATGTGCAGAAACATCACAACTCCACCTGAACTATTCAAGACAACTTTTTGTTTTATGTCTTGGAGATACGACTGTAGCCAGTTACCTGTAACACCACTTATTCCTACTAATTTTGCTTTTTGCAAGAGAATCTGGTGATCACCACAGTCAAATGCTTTAGACAAATCACAGAAGACACTAATTGCTAGCATTTTCTCATTAAGGATTTCTAGGACTTCATTTGAAAGTGCATAGATTGTGTCTTCAGTTGAACGGCTCTTTTGAAAAGCCAAACTGGCTCTTGCTCATAACTCCATTCTTCATAGGGTGATCAGTAATTCTTACATGTATTAACTTCTCTAGAATTTTAGAGAAAGCTGTCAGCAAAGAAATAGGTTGATAGTCAGTTAATTCAGTTTTATCACCCTTTTTGAATAGAGGCATCACAATGGCTTACTTAAGCCTACTGGAAACAACACATTTTTCAAGGTAAGTATTGAGACAGGATTAAGGTGCATTTCTGGAATTGTGTTTGAATGTACAGTAACAACATAGAACACTAGAAGAAATAAAAACATATTCCATACATTAGAATTAATACTTATGTGTACACATTCAAATTAACAATATCAAAGTATATAACACTACAGCAACAAATAGTTAACATTTACACTAACATTGAATGGCTAACTCAGTTGTATAGTAAAACTTTGCTCCTAAGCACTAAAAAATTCACTAATTGAGTAGAATGACTTTTGTATTAGATATTCCCTCAGTTTGTTCTTGAACTCTGGTGTTTCAGGAGCGAGACTTTTACTCCTTCCTGTACAGAGGTATAGTTTGACAGGTTGCTATGAAATTTGTCTTTTGACCTTGTGTTGTGACCATGATAGTCACTATTGGTTTTGAAGAAAGAGTGGTTTGTATTAATGGAAACATGCAAGGGAGTATATGTACCGAGATGCCATTGTAAATATCTTTACTTTCCTAAACGGATTCCTGCATGAGTGCCTTGGTTTCACACCACTCGTGATGTATATAGCTCTCCTCTGAGCAACGAAAACTTTTTTTTTTTTTTTTCCAATGGCTGGTTGCCCCAAAAGATGATTCCATAAGACAAAACTGCATGGAAATATCTGAAATAAGCAGGTCTTATGGCATCTTCACTTGTGGTTGATGCAATTATACATAAGGCAAATGTTGCAGAATGTAGCCTTTTTTCTATCTAGAATATGGTTGGACCCATTTTGGTTTGCAATCTATGTACACACCCAGGAACTTAGCTGAGTCCACTTGCTTTATTTGTTGCCCATTACATTCTATATTTATATCACTTGGTTCTTTATGTGCCATGAGTTTTTTTATATTCACAGAGAGTCCATTATAGTTAAACCATTTCAGAATATCATCAAATGCATTGTTTCCTGATGTTTCCCTGTTGCTTTATCAACTAGAGGAGACGTATCATCAGCGGATAGGGTGAACTTGCTCACTGACATGGTGCAGTGAGGGAGGTCATTTACAAATATAAGAAACAGTAAGTTTTCCAATACTGAGACTTGAGGCAGTCCAGTGTTGTCTGTGTCCCACTTGAATAAAGCTGGGATTCCATTACTGTCAGTAATTGTTACCCTTTGTTGCCTATTGTATGGTAGGGTTTAATCCATGTCCCCATTATCCAACTTAACCCATAGTAGTCTGCTTTATTTAGCAGAATTTCATGGTTGACACAGTCAAAAGCCTTGGATAGGTCACATAGGATTCCAATTGGTGTCAATTTTCTGTTAAGAGATTCGAGAATTTGACTGATGAAAGTGAAAACAGCATCAGCAATTGATAAGCCTTGCCGGAAACCAAACTGACATCGACTGGGAATGTGATGGCTGTTCAGGTGATTAACAATTCTCCTGAATACCAGTTTCTCAAGGACCCTATGAAAAACTTGTTAGCAGGGATATTGGGCAGTAGTTTGTTAGATCAGTTTTTTCACCTTTCTTGAAAAGTGGTTTCACACAGGCATATTTTAATCTAAGTGGAACAATACTTTGTTTTAGGGATTAATTAAAAATGTGACACAAGACTGAATTTATATAATCATGTCAGTGCTAAGTATCTCAATTGAAATACACTCCTGGAAATGGAAAAAAGAACACATTGACACCGGTGTGTCAGACCCACCATACTTGCTCCGGACACTGCGAGAGGGCTGTACAAGCAATGATCACACGCACGGCACAGCGGACACACCAGGAACCGCGGTGTTGGCCGTCGAATGGCGCTAGCTGCGCAGCATTTGTGCACCGCCGCCGTCAGTGTCAGCCAGTTTGCCGTGGCATACGGAGCTCCATCGCAGTCTTTAACACTGGTAGCATGCCGCGACAGCGTGGACGTGAACCGTATGTGCAGTTGACGGACTTTGAGCGAGGGCGTATAGTGGGCATGCGGGAGGCCGGGTGGACGTACCGCCGAATTGCTCAACACGTGGGGCGTGAGGTCTCCACAGTACATCGATGTTGTCGCCAGTGGTCGGCGGAAGGTGCACGTGCCCGTCGACCTGGGACCGGACCGCAGCGACGCACGGATGCACGCCAAGACCGTAGGATCCTACGCAGTGCCGTAGGGGACCGCACCACCACTTCCCAGCAAATTAGGGACACTGTTGCTCCTGGGGTATCGGCGAGGACCATTCGCAACCGTCTCCATGAAGCTGGGCTACGGTCCCGCACACTGTTAGGCTGTCTTCCACTCACGCCCCAACATCGTGCAGCCCGCCTCCAGTGGTGTCGCGACAGGCGTGAATGGAGGGACGAATGGAGACGTGTCGTCTTCAGCGATGAGAGTCGCTTCTGCCTTGGTGCCAATGATGGTCGTATGCGTGTTTGGCGCCGTGCAGGTGAGCGCCACAATCAGGACTGCATACGACCGAGGCACACAGGGCCAACACCCGGCATCATGGTGTGGGGAGCGATCTCCTACACTGGCCGTACACCACTGGTGATCGTCGAGGGGACACTGAATAGTGCGCGGTACATCCAAACCGTCATCGAACCCATCGTTCTACCATTCCTAGACCGGCAAGGGAACTTGCTGTTCCAACAGGACAATGCACGTCCGCATGTATCCCGTGCCACCCAACGTGCTCTAGAAGGTGTACGTCAACTACCCTGGCCAGCAAGATCTCCGGATGTGTCCCCCATTGAGCATGTTTGGGACTGAATGAAGCGTCGTCTCACGCGGTCTGCACGTCCAGCACGAACGCTGGTCCAACTGAGGCGCCAGGTGGAAATGGCATGGCAAGCCGTTCCACAGGACTACATCCAGCATCTCTACGATCGTCTCCATGGGAGAATAGCAGCCTGCATTGCTGCGAAAGGTGGATATACACTGTACTAGTGCCGACATTGTGCATGCTCTGTTGCCTGTGTCTATGTGCCTGTGGTTCTGTCAGTGTGATCATGTGATGTATCTGACCCCATGAATGTGTCAATAAAGTTTCCCCTTCCTGGGACAATGAATTCACGGTGTTCTTATTTCAATTTCCAGGAGTGTATTATCAACCCCACAAGAGTTTTTTGGCTTCATCTTTCTGATTGTCTTATTGATCTCACTAATTGTTATGGGTGTTATGTGCATCTGGCAAACTCTGTCACTGTCTCTTTATGCAGAAGAGCTATCACATCATTCACTGAGCCTTCACAGCCTATTTTTTCAGCAGCTGTTAAAAATGTTTATTGAAGATATCAGCAACTTCCTCAGTATTTTTTAGAATATTTCCATCCTGAATTTATTCTATGTCAGTCATGTATTCTACTTTTTTAACACTCTCCAGATGCCAGATAGATTTTGATTTGTTATTTGACTTATCAATTTCAGATGTTATGTACATAGTTTTGGATTTTTTATTACCCTTTTTAAAATATTACAGTACAGTCTATATAGTCCTTTTTGATGGGATCACTGGATATCCTTAGGGATTCATAAAAAATTTCTTTTTGTTCTACAGGAAATTCTGACCCCTTTAGTAATCCAGGGTATCTGTCTTGTGGCCTGAGGATTGTTTCTCAAGATTATTTTTGGAAATACAGCTTCAAACAATGACATAAACTCATTAGAGAACAGATTAAAATTTTCATTAATATTCCTCTCCATAAACACAGGGGTCCAGTCAGTCTGCTGTAAGAGAAGGTTGAAGCTCTCTAAGTTATCATTACTGTCTGGCCTGGCAAGTTTAAAGGAGTGTTTCGGTTTGGCACACAGTTTAATATCATATACTGCAAGCATCTGACCATCATGATCTGACAAACCATAAGGATTTGACTTACAATAATACTGCTGCTTCTGTATCTGTCCAGGAATATATTGCAAATTAGGCTCTTACAAATATTAGTTACTCTAGTGGGAAAGTTAACTACTGAAATTAGTAGTTGTAGTAGCTTTATTCATCCATATATCTCTTTTTACAAGGATGTAGGACGTGTCAAAGTATTTACAAGTTTAGAAAATTCAAAATAAGCTAATTCGTATACACATATATTTACGGACTTCTAGTTAGAGACAATCATTAGATTTTACTCCTGGTATACAATACTTTTTTTACAAATAACTTATTAAATAATGTAATGCCACACTGTTCACTCATATCCCACTATCAGTCACTGCACGCACTATACACACATTGTTTCATAACACTTCACTCACTACACACGCAAACACACACACACACACACACACAAACACAAACACACACTGGTGATCTCTGGACCGTTTTCTGTACCACAGCTTCCCATTTGCTATCCTGAAAAACTGAGTCAGCATCCCTCCATAATGAGTGAGATGTTGAGCTCAGAAAGAGGAAGAGGTGTTAGTATTGCGCTATGCATAGATTGAGGGGAAATTGTTTCTAGAAAGGAAAAAAGAAGGAAATAAACATAAAGTGAAGGTGTTATGTGGATTGTTGGATGTTTTCTAATCATTATTATTAATATTTATTTGTATAACATTTGTGTATCAAACACATACTCTGTTTTATCTAAGTAATCCTTTAATGTATAAAATGTATTGCATAACAGATACCTTTTACCTGCCTTTTTAAATAAGTGTATTTTTGCAATTTCTGTAATCTCTTTCGGTAATTCATTGTACAGTTGTATTCCTTGGTAGAAAATGCTATTTTGAGTTTTATGTTTATATTTTCTTGGTAAATGTAAGTTGAGTCTATCTCTTGTTGTATGATCATGGACAGAGCTGTTTGTGCAGTAATTACCAATGTTATTTTTGATGTGTACAACTGACTGGTAAATGTTTTCACATAGAGTAGTTGAAATCCCTGGTGTTTTGAACAGATCCTTACAATGAGCTGGACTAGTATTTTTGGTTATTATTCTTATGGCTCTTTTCTGGAGTTTGAAAATTGTGTTCATATTTTGTGCATTTGTTCCCTAAAAAAGAATTTCATAGCTAAGAATTGAGTGTACATATGAATAATACGTAACTAAAAGACACTGTATGTTACACACTGATGATAGGATTCTAAGGGCATAACATGCTGATGAAATTCTGTTTGCAAGTACCTTTGGGGGTTCACACCACTTCAACTGAGAATCAATATTCATTCCTAGAAATTTTGCATTTGTTACACAGTCTATAGAGGTGCCAGCTACATTTAATTTAACATTGTCATTTTTCTTCTTCAAACTGAAATTCATGGCATTAGTTTTCTTTATGTTCAATGTCACTTTATTGTTTATTGACTAGTCGTAAACTTCCTTGAACGTTTCATTTGCTTTCTCTGCAAGGAGTTCTCTTGCTTTCTCAGTGACTATAATATTGCTGTCATTAGCGAAGAGAATTTTTTCACCATGAGTAACACTACTGGGAAAGTCATTGATGTATATCAGGAATAGTATTGGTCCTAATATAATACCTTGCGGAACCCCTATACTAATGTATTTTGGTTCCGATAAGTGTTTTACTAAATGTTTAGATCTATTTGAAGTATGTGTTATCTCTACTATTTGTACTCTATCTGCTAGGTATGATCGAAACCAGTCATTAGCTACCCCTCTTATTCCTAATGCTTCTAATTTATTTAATAGAATCTTGTGCTCGACTGTATCAAACGCCTTAGAAAGATCTAAAAATATGCCTGTGACACATTCATCTTTACCAAGAGCATCAAGTACAACTTTTGTGAATTCTACTATGGCTGATTCCGTATTTTTGCCACTTCAGAAACCAAACTGTGATTCGCTTAAAAGATTGTATTTATTCACGTAATTCATTAACCTGTCTTTCAGAACTGCTTCTATTATTTTTGAGAATGCTGACAGCAGGGAAATGGGCTGGTAATTTTCTATGTCTTCTGCATTACCTTTCCTAAGCAAAGGTACAAATTTTGCCTATTTTAGCTGCTCTAGAAATGTCCCTGATGTGAAGGATTCATTTATTATGTTTGTTAAGGGGCTTTGTATAATCCCCAAGCACTTTTTCAGTACAAACATTGGTATTTCATCTAAGCCTACTGACTTTTTATTTTTTAGTTTTTAAACAGTTTTATTGACTTCATTCTCTGTGGTTGGAAGTAACATCATTGTATTTAGTGTAACATTATTTACAGGTGTTATATTTGTTTTGGGGAATTTTTGCTGTAACTTCTCTGCAAAACCTGAAAAATGCCCATGTTGTGGATCATTTATTACCTTATCCCCCTCCCTCAGCAGTATGTTATTCTGCAGTTGTTCACCTCTCCCCATTACATTTTTTATAACATCCCAGACTGCTTTGCCTTTATTCTCTGCATTATGTATTATTTTGTCATCATAATGACTTTTTTTGCAGCAGTCAGCACCTTCCTATAGATCTTTTTCTATCTATGATAGAAATTTAAGAATTCTGGATCATTGTGAATCTTTTTCATGGAACTGAGGTGTTTAAGTGTTTTGGAGGACTTCTTAATACCTGGTTGTCCATCTGTTATTGTGAGATGTTGACACAGACATGTATACTTTTGGAAATGCCTTTTCAAAGTTCAAATTACACAATGTGGAGAATTTAGAGAATTTCATATTCACATTGGTTTCCTTATACATTTCATCCCAGCTTTGTTTTTTTTTTTTTTTTTGTTCTTTTGAAAAATCTATTATTTTAATTTCTGATAGATGTCGTTCGTAGACTTGTAGTTTAGGGAATGATTTGATGCCTGATTTTACTGTTGTTATTTGGTAGAGATGGTCTGATAGTCTGAGATCTTTTACAGCTACATCACATTTTTCCCTGTCCATATTTGTGGCCACATGGTCAATTATTGATGCAGTCATTGGAGTAACCCTTGTTGCACTATTGACCAATATGGACATTCCAAACTTCGAAGGATGTTTATGAAGGTGCTGCTGCATGTATTTATGAAAAATGCTCATTTACATAGTTTGCTAAGTGTTGTGGATCATTTATTACCTTATCCCCCTCCCTCAGCAGTATGTTATTCTGCATTTGTTCACCTCTCCCCATTAAATTTTTTATAACATCCCAGGCTGCTTTGCCTTTATTCTCTGCATTACGTATTATTTTGTCATCAATGCTGTTGCTGTTAATGTCCCCACACAAAATTATGTTGACCTTTGTACTTGAGACTTTATCTAGAACTTCTGTTAATTTATTGAAAAAAGTGTGCACACTACCACTGGGAGATCTATACAGACACAAAATGAATAATTTCTTGGTGATACAAGCCCTGTTAATTCAATAGCTGATACTTCAAAGTGTTTGTCTTCACTTACTGTACTGAGGTCATGTCTTGATTAGAGCTGTGTTCCTTTTCTGATATAAATGCATGATCCTCCTCCCCTTGAAGTAGTTCTGCAGCAAGAGTTTGCGTTTCATACAATGATAATACTACATTTTGGATTTCTGTGTCTCTACACCAGTGCTTAGTAATACAAACTACTGTGCAGTTCAAAGATTGGAGCTCAACTTCTAATAGTGTTATTTTATTATTTATTGATTACATGTTTTGATGGAGGATTCTTAACTCTGTGAAATGCCCCATGTGACTCTTTCCAATGTTTTGTTTTTCTTTGTGACATCTGGTAAATGTGATATTTGAAGTGTTAAAATCTGTCTTGTGAGTGATTGTTTCAGTATTTTTTAAACTGCTGGAAATACTTTTTAGGCAGGGGAATCTGTTGTCTGGATTTATCCCAAAAAAGTTCTACTTTTCCTACCTTTGACAACAGGTATTTGACCATGTGTGGCCCGAGATCCAGCCCCTATACTTTCATGAATCAGCTGTACCAATCTTCCCTTCCTAGTCCTGTTTAGGTGTAGGCCATTCTTAGTGAAACCCCATCTGTTGATAGTCCCAGCGAGCACCAGAGAAACATCAGCAAAGTTTGCTGTCCTCAGAGCCATCCCTAACCCCACATTGATTCACCTCACAGCTCCATCAAGGTGTGGTCGATCATGATGCCAGAACAGCTCAACAAAGTGTACGTTGGTGCCATGAGTCAGGGGAGCAATCTTGTGCAAGTCACCACCTATGTCATATGCCCCATCCCTGTCCAAACTGTTTCCCGCCCCACCCCGTATCACTACTTGGTCCTCTTTTGTAAAGTCCTTACATAAGGACCCTAGGACCTCTGTCACATGACTTAGCCCTGCATTTCGCTTGAAGATATTGGTGGCCTGGTACGCTGCCCCTAAACTTTCCTGTAACTGAGGGTCTACACCTCGCCCATGGCTTCTACCTAGCAGCAGCACTTTCTTCTTCTTAACACTTGGTACATTCCTAAGTTTATTGGCCTCAGTTGAAGTGCGCTGCAAATTTCCTGCTGCTCGTTCTACCTGAGGTTCTTCTCCACTTAAATATGGCAGTGGTAGATACCTGTTTTTGGTGTTGATGATAAAACTGTCAGATCACGTTCTCTTTCTTCCTATCCTCCTACCAGCTGCCAGTTCCCAACCACCCTCCTCCCCCCATCTCTCTTGATCCTTATCAGTTCCTTCCTTGTGTTGCAGGGTCAGGGGGTTGAACCTGGGCCTTCAGATGGCAGAGATGAAGCCGAGACCCACCACGCCGTATTTCGTCAGGAGGCCGAGCAAGTTCAAGAGCCTCAAGGGGCAGTGCAGAGTGATACAGCGGTATTCGGTAACATTTGTTTATTCCGATAATTTACAGTACTCGATGGGTGAAGCATAGTGTCGGCGTGCCGACCACGTGCTGTCCTGCGAGTCCAGCTGCCTCAGCAGACTCCTGGTATGCCAACGCCACTGCTACCATCATCAAGGCCGTCCTGCTGGAAGTCGGCCACTCTCTCCTGGTTGCCGCCCGCCGTTGCGTTGCGTCTTGCACCATGCTGCTGCCCGTGATTCTGGAGACTGCTACAGTCCCTGGTCCTCGCTGTCTTCCACCCCGTTTGGCCTGCTCTGTCCGACCAAGGGACGAAGGTGGCTGTACTGGTCACCCGTGGCCCTCGGGCCGCTGTTACTCCCAGGACAAGACCCGACTTGAACCCACACCCTCTTGGATACTGTGCCGCAACTTGCTGCTAGTGGTGCTTGCCGGATGGCAACACCCGTCACCATCTCTGGCACTGCTGAAGTGCTGCTGCACCTCCCGCAGTTTACGCCTCGCCCAGACCCCAGTATGCCAGGTGAGAAGCGAACGTGGCCCATAGACTCGAGTGGAACTGAGCCCCTCCTGGACCCACTGCAGACTACTGTCACTGCCCTCTCTCAGGCAGACCATGTGATCTATAAGTTGCAGGCTGCAGTTCCATACCACCCTGGTGTTGTGTCCCCGGAGGCAGAATATAGCCCGAACAAGTACATAGAAAACAGAATACGAGTTTATGCAGAATACTTTGCTGCCAGACTGGCCCCCATAAGCAAAGACCAGCACAGGTCCGTCCCGACGCTCGACTGACATGGCACACTCTGTCTCAAGCTAAAATTGCCCGTCTATTTATATTGGTTCCTCCCTCGCTTTTGACACAGTGTCAGAGAGAGACATAAACTATGACAGGGATAAATTCCCACACGTCAGCCACTTGCAAATCGCCACTCTTGGCTCTGGCCTAGTGCCCCGCCTCATACATCGCAATAACGTAAAGCAGCGCTGCATTTTCCTGCCTTGTTGTTGCTCCACTCAAAACAAATCGTGCGTGCAATGCCGCCATCGCAGCTCCGCGTCCGCGAGTGCCATGTTTACCTTTCCTGTGGCCTGCTGTCTGTCGACTGTTACCTCACTCTGCCAGCGGCCCCAGATTCCATTGCCCAACCACGCCTTCATTGAATTTTGATAAAATTTTCCTTTCCTTCGACTAGGACTGACACTTGCGCGGCACACCTCTCTCCTTTCAACAAGATTCGTCCCGAATCGAGGTAAAACAGACGTGGCCTGTGGCTGCGTAAACATACCTTGTTCACAAACTTAAATTCTTCAGACTAAAACTAACGAGAACATCAAAACATTAACTCTACACCTATACACTGTTTACACTGATTACCCATGCCGTAGGCAACTGATGTGTTGGCACCTCCTCCGATGGTATACGTTTTCACATTCTCCACAAAGGCCGGCCGGGTTGGCCGAGCGGTTCTAGGCGCTACAATCTGGAACCGCGCCACCGATACGGTCGCAGGTTCGAATCCTGCCTCGGGCATGGATGTGTGTGATATCCTTAGGTTAGTTAGGTTTAAGTAGTTCTAAGTTCTAGGGGACTGTTGACCTCAGAAGTGAAGTCCCATAGTGCTCAGAGCCATTTGAACCATTTCTCCACAAAGCTACACTCAAGGAAAATAGAAAAACGGCACACCCTGTGGCTGAAATGCCGACTTTCGTTATCGTCCGATGCTATTGTAACGTTCGAACGTGTTCCAATACTTTATTAACCGTGATATATCTTCCTGTGCATTAATAAAGGAATGCAACGTTTCCTAAAACCCTGGGTTTAACGTGGAGTTCAAATATGTCAGACTCTGCACTGTTAATATCTCCAAAACCCCTTCCGGATAAAACAACGTTCCCTGTGACAAAGTTAAAGCTGTTTCACCCGCACATGATGCCGGAAGACGGAAATGCTCCCCCACAATCTCACAAACCGTACCATTTATAGTTATTCTACTCTCCCGCAGTTGCAACCTCCTTATTTCATCCACTCTCTCCTTGGTATAACAAGTGACCATCACCCATATCGGCGTAAATACCGAATATAACCAATGCCTCCCTACTTTCTGGAAGTAGGAATGTGTCGATAACACCTCTTTCTCATAACCTGAGCCATTCGTAATCCCCAGGAACAATCCAACTTCACATGGTGGATTAGAGCAAATCATCACTCGCCCTTGCGTACAATACTCCAACTCTAACAATGGTAGTACTCCGTGAGCTTCTCTGTTCGCCAAAATAAAAAGTACGTCTCGCGTCCTAATCTGCACGCATTTACTGATCTCCTTCCATTTCACTGGGTATGGATGAATAGTGCAACACTCATAACGTGAGTCAACTTCGACTACTGGAAAATTGACATCGGTGTAAACTTGCACCCCATCTGTCCTCACCTGTACCAACGATACTTGAAAGAATATTGGTATAGCGGCCCCTGTTACCTCCACTACATGTTCTATATCTGGTAGAAATTACCTCGTCGCTAATTGTAATCCTCTAAAAAGATCGTCTGGTGAGATTAACACTGGACTAAGAAGCCCATTTATTGCATGATATATTGCTTCCTGTAACATCTTAACTTCTGTACGTGCGTCACTTAATCGGTCTGCTAATGCCCTGAGCAACCTGGCAATAGCCAACTTACCATCCAATATATTTAATCGTTTCTGCAGTATCTCTAACTCGTTATTTATAATTTCCCATGTCTCTCCCGCGTATCAACTCCTCTGCTAAAGTTTGTACGAGCTTGGTGTTATTCAATACCCTCGTTCTGTGGGGCGGCGGTTATGTGGGGAAAAATAATAATTGCTGTTCAAATGTTTGTTTGTTGAATCAGTTTCTGGCTTTTAGCATGTTGTTAATGCTGCCTTTCGCCGTTCTCAACACTGGCTCTCTATTTACTTTTTAGCCCTCAGAAAGCGATTTAACAAAACGTGAAGCCTGTAATTAGAGTTCCTAGTGCCCACTTCATTTGAGAATAATATTATAGCTGCAGCTTATAGCTCTGAGGAATTAGGAGATTGTCCGGGATTTCTAATCAAAAACGATTTTCCAAAATAGTTGAGTATATTCTCAAAGTCACAAATAAAAAACACAAGTATCCCTACAACCTAACTAACAGAGCAGTTCAGAGTCTAATGCGCTGATGCAACTATAAATGTCCGAATTAAATGTTGAAATGAATGCTCGCCATAATTTGATGAAAATTTTTCATCAAACGCCACGCTAAATTATTGGTAGAATGTCTGTCCCGCGACGGCACGTGAAAATACGACAATACGCAAACTGAAGCTAGAAAATGAAAATCACTTGAAATGATTTCATGATTACGCGCATCTCGAGTAACTGAATACGGCATCCGAGGCTGTTAGTAGCAGTGATACCGACGCGACGCGACTGTCCAAGGCTGTTAGTAGCAGTGATACCGACGAGACGCGACTGCCGACACAGATGGCGTGTTATTCAGCGTCTGGAGAGAACTGGGGCCTTGCTTCCTCGCGCAACGCTCTTATATATAAAGCCGCGGTGCGGACGGCTAAGGGAACGCCTGATCAAATCGGCTCTCCCGACTAGCCGCTGGGCTAGTAACGCACCACTTCAAGTTACATAATAAATTATAGCTTCTTTTGCTGATGGCCGATGAAGCTCTTAATTTAAATGTGCATTCAGCACGCAGGTAAGTATTGATAATAAATTTTTGACGTGGCTAAGTTAAATATTTTGGGCGAGAGAATTAATTTAATTACACTGCACGCAGCAGATGAGCTCTGAACTGTCCCTTTTGAGATCCGCTATCGCTATAATTTTATAGGTATTCCAAAGAAACTTTTCACATCTTCATAGTCATAGCGGACCTCCAACCTATTTAAATCTAAACATCCTAGCCTTATTTCTTAGCTTACTTAATCTATCTTGCTTCCTTCAGTTTTGAGACGAAAACCAGAAAATCATGAATTTCCACTAAAATCTTAATCTGTGAAATCCAAAGTACTGTTTTTATTAAATCATTATGAAAGATGAATCTAAATATAAATTTTGAAGCCTCTAGCTCTTTTCTGTTGCGCCAATGATTTTTACAGAAAAACGTCCAATTCTCGGAAATGGCTTAAGTTATCGAACTGATATTCAACACACATTAATTTAGTATTATTTCTGACATGCCAGAAAAGTTTTAGGTTATTTGCTTGATTTTTAAGGTATTGCGCAACATTTATGACGTCAGAGCTAGTTACAGCAGACTGGCTGGCACACAATTGAAAACTGATGTGAATTTACTACAGCGTGAGTAGGCTGCTTCCCTACATCACCCTCTACTTAAATTTTTTGTTTATGAATGTTAATGAATGAAAAAAAATTTAATTACAAAAAGGGAAGCAAGAGTACAGTTTAACTCCCTATGAAAAATCAAAATTGAAATGTAAATATGTAGAACCATTAAAAGAAAACTGATTACCTACATTAATTATTTAAATTGTGGGCATGTTCACTGCCTTTTAAAACAATGTCATTACTCAAAATTTTAAGCAAAGTCAATGAAATATTTTGGCATACATATTGCCTTAGACAAACAAACACATACAAATTGAAAAATTATGAAAATCTTAGATCCATTAAATACATTTTTACATACACAAATTCAAAGAAAATAACATGATACATAAACTGATGATTATCTCTTAGCAGTCTTTTTTAAACCTGAAAGAAAAGTTCACAAATAATTTTTACACACGTGGTTGTAGCCGCTTTGGCTGGCGTCCTACACTTCCATTCACAAGGGTAGAGGAGGGGAAGTTGCTATGGTGTGTGTCCTTCTCGATCTCTCTAAATTACATGGGGAAAGGGGAGGGGTCACTGTGAGTTGTGTCCAAGTCACTCCACGCTTTCACGCAGCTATCAGGCTGCCATTATCTGGTTTGTCCTGTAGAACAAACAAAAAGAGTGCCTCAGACTCTGTTCACTTAATATCTAAGGGTGGGTCACAATGAAATGGGGATATATACATTTTATCCTTCAATATTTTGCTGGAACAAAGTTAACAGAACTTTTTCAGTATTACTCTCGCGGTTACTTAATTGTCATAAAATCGTTAAACAAATGGCTCAAAACGCCTTTAGTCATGTACTAGAGAAAATTTATGCTCCTAAGGCATACAATCATAAATCATATTTAATCTGAATTTATTATTTCTGGGCCGGAACACTGAAACAATGCTCGGTACATTCCTGATACATTTGTAATTTATTCACTTAGCTGACATATCTTTGATTACCTTATTCTTAGAGATATTATGAGTATGATTAGTGGTTGTTCTCTCAGCTTCTTTGTACAGGTGAGTAACTTTTGGTAATAGTACAGTTGTGAGTGTTCAAAACACACTACGTTTAGTTGACTACTAAATCCACTTATTGGTCCTCTACTGTTGTCAGTTCCACATCTGCAATTAGGTACTTACTTACTTTGAAGTGTATTTATGCTGAGCTAAAATAATGTTTTACGTCTGCCATTATGTTACTTATTTACTTTGCTAGTGTATGTACTTATTTAACACTCACTCTATTAATATTTAAAACATAGGATAGCACATTTATTTCATATCTTTAGTGTATTGCAGCTGATCAGTTTGCTTACGTGGCAATCCATTTCCAATCGAACGGACGCTGAAACCACAGGTAGTCTCTCTCGACCTCCCACTAAAATGCATCAAGTAATTATGGACGAGCGTAATGCTAATTTCCTTAAACCTATAGGACACCATGAGCTGCTCTGTCTCATCTAACATAAGGGTACCTATGGTCGCATTCACGCCTCCAACTCATAACCTCAATACGTGTAGGTGTATCCTGTCACACCCTACACTAACGTAATGGCCAGCTCCAACCTTATAAATACTTCAGGGACGTGTCCTTCACGTCTCAACCACAAACACTGCTCAATTCTATTACACTGCCTTTCCTTGCTACACAAGGTGAGTTCATCCTTACAACTTATCTGCATATTTTTCATAACACTAAGCAATCTCTTTCTTATTAACTAGTTAGCTCTACAGCATACACTAATTTTCACTACCACTTCAGATCCTGCTTGTACACGAATTAGTACATCTTTTTTTAAAAAATATTATTGTGGGAGGACCATTTCCAATAAAACAACACTTTGTACTTACTATTTTACCAGGGTTCTATACATAATTGTTGCTCAAATACATTTTTTTAAATTATGTCATACTTCTCTATTGTTTGTCACTATTAGGTTTGTCACATTAGGTATTTTTCTTCACTAATCGGTAGATAGAATGGTTACATAATTCATGGCTTGATAGCCATGACAGAAAATTTTCATGTGTTGGAAAGAAGAGGTCGAAATTTTTGGGGACAGGAAAGATGAAGAATGAGTGAGACCTGAAAGAGAAAGAAGATCTCACACAGCTGGGACTGCACAGCTGCCACACTGTGTAGAGGTTACAGAACCACCTCCTCCCTACAGCATTCATTAGTTGAATGCTAGCTTAATAGTCATACCGGAAATTTTTCATATTGGAAAGAAGGGATCGAAATTTTTGTAGATAGGAAAGATGAAGAATGAGTGAGACCTGAAAGGGAAAGAAGATCTCACACAGCTGGGACTGCACAGCTGCCACACTGTGTAGAGGTTACAGAACAACCTCCTCCCTACAGCATTCATTAGTTTAATGCTGGTTTGATAACCATAACGGAAAATTTAATGTTGGAAAGAAGAGGTCGAAATATTTTTTTTGGGGGGGGGGGGAGGGGGGGGGGTGGGACAGGAAAGATGAAGATTGAGTGAGACCTGAAATGGGAAAGAAGATCTCACACAGCTGGGACTGCACAGCTGCCACACTGTGTAGAGGATACAGAACAACCTCCTCCCTACAGCATTCATTAGCTTAATGCTGTATTGATAATCATAACGGAAAATTTAGTATTGGAAAGAAGAGGTCGAAATTTTTGGGGACAGGAAAGATGAAGATTGAGTGAGACCTGAAATGGGAAAGAAGATCTCACACAGCTGGGACTGCACAGCTGCCACACTGTGTAGAGGTTACAGAACAACCTCCTCCCTACAGCATTCATTAGTTGATTATTGGTTTGATAACCATACCGGAAAATTTTGTGTTGGAAAGAAGAGGTCGAAATTTTTGTGGATAGGAAAGATGAAGAATGAGTGAGACCTGAAAAGGAAAGAAGATCTCACACAGCTGGGACTGCACAGCTGCCACACTGTGTAGAGGTTACAGAACAACCTCCTCCCTACAGCATTCATTCATAACTTTTGACCACGCCACGTCGATCTGAAAATACTTTATGATGCCTTTTTAGAACCTGTCTCAGTTCTTCCTTCTGATTGGCTGAAATCTTATCGATTTCCTGCAATTTAACTTCTATTTTGTCCAAAACAACTGCTTCTTCTTCTTCTGTGTTCAGCTTACTTGTACTAAGATTAACACCATCGTCCCAATATCTCCTATTTTTCAGTTTCATCATCAGTTACTACATGTTTATCACTAAAAGGTACTATAATTACTCCGGTTATTGGCAAGACCATTTTTAACTGGCTTCTTTCAAAGTCAACAACACTCTGATATTTTGACAAGAAATCTATGCCAATTAAAACCTCAATACTGAGATTGTTTACAATTAAACATGGATGATCAATTAAATTACCATTAATGTTAAAGGGCAGCAAAGCTTCTTGCTTTACTGTTTTTGACACCTTGCCAGTAGCACCAATTATTCTTCGTCCTGATACTCTCATTACTGTAAGCTTGTCTTTAACTGGTAATGCATCAAAGAAGGACTGAGATATTGCACTCACCTCACTTCCACTGTCTAAGAGACAACGTGCATTGATACCCAACATATTCTCTATTATTATAGGGTGGCTTATTCTAGGTTGTACAGGTGGTTCCTCAAATTCATCTAATAGTTCCTGTTGGATTTGTCTCCCACTAAAGTGATCGACATCTGTCTTCATTACATTTAGGTCACAGGGTGTAGGGGTTTCCTGAATTACATTTTCAGCTGCCTTTTCCAGTCGGTCTATTAATTTTAAATCGAAACATCGCACGACTTCATTACATTTAGTTTGCTGAACATGACCCAAATTACTGTAGTCTGGGCGATTCTGCGCTTCCAGACCGGGCATAACACTAGTTACAGCTAAACCACTTTTACTATTATCGTCGGTTTCCTTCTCAAGTGACAACTGGTCACAGCTACTGGGTTCATCGACCCCCAACAGGCTACCCTCTACATCCTCACTTATCTCCTGTCCTAAATCTATTAGTACATTATCAACATCCTGCACAGGCACTTTAGATAAGAGCACATCATTCTCATCGTAAATATAAGCATGAATTTCTTCTGCTTCTTCACCTGACAATTCAGTATTTTGTAGCTCTTCCCTACTGTTACACTGCTGCGCCTACTCTTGCTCTTCCCACTTAGAAAGCGTCTCTAACACGGTATCTATCAAATACTGTGAGTGATCTAATATTTCTGTTGTATCCTTAGGTGCTACCGACTCTTCATCCACATGTTCAGTTTGAGTATTCTGATCTGTCTTACCACTTCCCTTAACTACTGGCTTAGGAAAAGTAACCGCCTGGTGAGCGCCAGTGTCCTCATAGACGGGAACTAGTTTTCCTGCCTCGGCCTACTATTGTTTCCTTTATTTTCATTATAGTTAACTGGCACAGCATTGCTTTCCGCACTGTTGTTTACCTGCATTTTTCTGTTTGGAACAACATTACTGTCATTTAGATGCCATGGTTGGTTCTGATAATTAGTTCCCCAATTCCTACCTCTCTTAGGATGGCGAACACCTACTGTTCTGATGTTTACATTGCCATTTTGCTCGTTCCTAAAATTACTACTATTGTTATTAGCATTTCTGTTATTACGTGCTTGCTCCTCATTGGCAGCAACACGTTTTACACGTTCCAGATACTCAATGAAACGATCCAGATTGTCTCTAGGGGCAGATACAATTCTAGTTTGCCAATACCATGGCAGTTTGGCTTCAAGACCTAGTATAATCATTTCAGGTTTTAGCTTTTCGTCCAAATGTGACAAACGTGAGATCCATGACCTAGCAAACTCTTTAATTGATTCCTTGCCTGCATTGAAGCATTTTCCACTCCAAAATTCTCTCCACACTTCATTTTGCTTGTTACTAGACCAATACTCATTAATGAAAGCAGCTTTAAACTCCGCTAATGTTTTACACTTCAACATAACATCAGCTGACCAACGCATGGCGTCACCTGCTAAATGGCTTCTAATAAATGAGATTTTCTCTCGTTCAGACCAAGTTGGTGGAATCACATCTTCAAAATCGTTCCAGAAATCTAGCGGGTGGATATTTTTATCTGGATCGAACCGCAAGAACTGCCGACACCCGATAAAAGCGGCGTTTGCAGCTACAACTTGTTGTATACTACCATTACCAGAAGCTACTGAAGCTACTTTACTCTCAAGGTTAGCAATGTTAGTACTGATATTTTCTACTTTCATTTCCACATTATCTACTCTTTGTACAATATGAGTAGTATCAGTTTTGATTGCATCTATGTCAGCTTGACATATATTTACTTTTATATTAACATCTTTAAATCGATCTGAGCACAGTTCAGATTCCGCCTCGATCTTTTCTGTTAACTTGTGCTCCAGCTTCGCATCTTCCATTTGGAATTCTTTGCGAACCTCAGCAACTTCGGATTTTACTGTTTTATACATTTCAGAAAATTGTTGAGCAACCTTTTTCTTAATATCATCATGATTGTAATCAATTTTACAATTCAAACTGTCTAGATCCTCTTTCAACTTATTGCAAACAGCCTTGAAGGTATTGTCCATTTCCTCCAATCGTTTATTAAAATTAGTTTGGCTGGCCACAATTCTGTTATTTACCTCAATTATATCAGATTTTAATTCAGCTGTCATTCTAGCATTACTGGCTGACATTTTTGCATTACTGCTTTTGACCTCAGTTATTTCAGACTTTAATTCAGCATTACTGGCAGCTATTGCTTGTAATATAACCTTTAAATCAACAGCCCCAGCATCTTTGGGTTGCTCACTAGCTGGCTTTTTATCACACTCAGGTGACGAGAAACTAGCTCCAACACCAGAATCATCAAAACTAAATGAAACTTCTGACTGATTAGTCATATCTAACTGCTCCTTCTTAAACTCTACGATCTCTGATGACTGTTTCATTTTTAATTCATCAGAGAAACTATCATCCAATAAATTTACAATTTCTACTTTCTGCTTTACTACAGGGGTCTCTATTATTGAATCATTGCCCCTTCTTACACTACTGTCAGGAGACAATACTTCATATTTCACCTTAACATTACTACTTTCATGCACATTTACACTTGAACCGTTGTCTAGATTTACAGTTCCCTCAACAAACATAGGTTCTAATTTAAGTTTAAACTCAGTTTCTTTTGGCGGTTCCATCGCCGACAGTCTTTTAGTGCAGGTTAGTAAAATTTTTAACAGCTTTTCACTTAACTTAGTTCCTTCTGCACGACGTTGTCGACGCGGCGTACCAGGATTACTGATGCGACGTGGCACGTTGAACTGCAGACGGCACTCCGACGGCTGTTGTGTGTTTGCGTGGCCCGTAACTACAGGCACGGCTCCGGCTGCTGCGGCTGACGACTGCGGTGCGGCGAAACTGGCTACTTGCGATGCCGGCAGCACTGCTAGACTCAGTGCCAGCTCCGTGAATCCAGATGCGTTGTTAATCCAATTGCGTCGTCCACATGCACACGTAACACTTTCACTGTTCTATTACTCAGCTGCGTGTCGCATTTCACTCGCGAATCCGAATAGTTAAAAATCACTTTCACTTAGTTGATTTCCCGGCCGATGCACCATATGTGGGGCGGCGGTTATGTGGGGAAAAATAATAATTGCTGTTCAAATGTTTGTTTGTTGAATCAGTTTCTGGCTTTTAGCATGTTGTTAATGCTGTCTTTCGCCGTTCTCAACACTGGCTCTCTATTTACTTTTTAGCCCCCAGAAAGCGATTTAACAAAACGTGAAGCCTGTAATTAGAATTCCTAGTGCCCACTTCATTTGAGAATAATATTATAGCTGCAGCTTATAGCTCTGAGGAATTAGGAGATTGTCCGGGATTTCTAATCAAAAACGATTTTCCAAAATAATTGAGTATATTCTCAAAGTCACAAATAAAAAACACAAGTATCCCTACAACCTAACTAACAGAGCAGTTCAGAGTCTAATGCGCTGATGCAATTATAAATGTCCGAATTAAATGTTGAAATGAATGCTCGCCATAATTTGATGAAAATTTTTCATCAAACGCCACGCTAAATTATTGGTAGAATGTCTGTCCCGCGACGGCGCGTGAAAATACGACAATACGCAAACTGAAGCTAGAAAATGAAAATCACTTGAAATGATTTCATGGTTACGCGCATCTCGAGTAACTGAATACGGCATCCGAGGCTGTTAGTAGCAGTGATACCGACGAGACGCGACTGCCGACACAGATGGCGTGTTATTCAGCGTCTGGAGAGAACTGGGGCCTTGCTTCCTCGCGCAGCGCTCTTATATATAAAGCCGCAGTGCGGACGGCTAAGGGAACGCCTGATCAAATCGGCTCTCTCGACTAGCCGCTGGGCTAGTAACGCACCACTTCAAGTTACATAATAAATTATAGCTTCTTTTGCTGATGGCCGATGAAGCTCTTAATTTAAATGTGCATTCAGCACGCAGGTAAGTATTGATAATAAATTTTTGACGTGGCTAAGTTAAATATTTTGGGCGAGAGAATTAATTTAATTACACTGCACGCAGCAGATGAGCTCTGAACTGTCCCTTTTGAGATCCGCTATCGCTATAATTTTATAGGTATTCCAAAGAAACTTTTCACATCTTCATAGTCATAGCGGATTGGTTGGTTGGTTGGTTTTGGGGAAGGAGACCAGACAGCGTGGTCATCGGTCTCATCGGATTAGGGAAGGATGGGGAAGGAAGTCGGCCGTGCCCTTTCAGAGGAACCATCCCGGCATTTGCCTGGAGTGATTTAGGGAAGTCACGGAAAACCTAAATCAGGATGGCCGGACGCGGGATTGAACCGTCGTCCTCCCGAATGCGAGTCCAGTGTCTAGTCATAGCGGACCTCCAACCTATTTAAATCTAAACATCCTAGCCTTATTTCTTAGCCTACTTAATCTATCTTGCTTCCTTCAGTTTTGAGACGAAAACCAGAAAATCATGAATTTCCACTAAAATCTTAATCTGTGGAATCCAAAGTACTGTTTTTATTAAATCATTATGAAAGATGAATCTAAATATAAATTTTGAAGCCTCTAGCTCTTTTCTTGTGCGCCAATGATTTTTACAGAAAAACGTCCAAATCTCGGAAATGGCTTAAGTTATCGAACTGATATTCAACACACATTAATTTAGTATTATTTCTGACATGCCAGAAAAGTTTTAGGTTATTTGCTTGATTTTTAAGGTATTGCGCAACATTTATGACGTCAGAGCTAGTTACAGCAGACTGGCTGGCACACAACTGAAAACTGATGTGAATTTACTACAGCGTGAGTAGGCTGCTTCCCTACAGTTCCTAGGCTTGACAAGCGGGTTGCGTGCCATTCTACGGGTTGCGTGCCATTCTACGGTTCCTCTAACCTCACTGACCGCTTGTTCCACCTGCATTACTGATTGATTCAATGCTCGGCCATCATTGTCATCCACTGTACTGAACACCGTTTTCAGTATCTTTCCCCCTGCATTTATCCATCCCTCTTGCGCCTAGTTACTGCCTGTGGCATACTCTCCATTAAACAAGACAATTGCTCCCTAAGTTTACTATAAGTCAACTGTAGTTCTTGATACTCCCCTCGGTATACAATTCCGAAAATGATTCCTGGAATTTTCGTACTTCATTCCTGATCTTCCCTCGCTCTATTGTTGTTCATAGCAACCACTTATGACTTGTAACTAATATATCTGGCGGTCGTGAATACAGTACCCCCGACTGGATGGTTATCCGTTGATGTCCTGCTCCATTGCTGTGACCACAGATCAGCATCCCCATGGCTATCATCCAGCACGTCCACATACGTTCTGACCCTGTGAAGAGAAGGAACGAAACATGTGTGTACCACCTCTTTTCCACTACAAGTTACTACACATCTTACGACATCCTCAAAAATTCCCGACAGTTCACTCTGCCCCTATCTAAGTCTCTGAAAAAAAAAAATAGTCTCCGCCATACAATGACAAAACTAAAACAACACACAAGAAAAACGCAACTATTATCGCACCCACCAAAGCGCGGGAAAAAAAGAGAGAAAAAAACGCACTCACACACAAAAAAACGCAAATTATCCCCTGGTACAAAAATACAAAATGTAAACATGCCATACAATATTACACATACAATAATTTACTTCCTCTGTGACCGTAATTCTTACGGAACGTTATGCGTCCGCTGTTGTCCTTCCCCCCCCCCCCCCCCCCCGAGACTTCTTCTTCCGTTTGCTTTGCCTAGCCTCTGCAGTCGGGTCACTTCCTTGTAATTAAGGTAATCCGTCTACCATTCCTTTAGAAGGCTTTACTCTACTCACGTGGATAATGGATATTTTTGCTGGCAGCAGCACTTTAACATTCACAGGCGAAGTCATCTCCACGACCTGGTATGGTCCGTGGTACTTCGTCAAGAATTTTTTCGTCTCTTTCCCTTAGGTGTATATGGATTCGTGATTAATACCCATTGACCTACCCTGTAATGTGGTAAAGGTCCCAACCACTTATTTGGTTCTTCCTGCCTCTCTAACGCTTTCGTATTGACCCTCTGTACCCTCTTCCAGACTTCCCATATTGTTCGTGCAAATTCCCTCACTGCGTCCCTTTTAGCTCCCGATTTCGTACATAGAACGTCAAATGGCGATGGCATCTTTCTTCCATAGACCACCTCGAACGGTGACATTCCGACCCTCGAATAATGTTATAACGCGATACATGGACGATAAATAGTTTGGACAAGAGGAGAATAGAAGCTTTCGAATAGTGGTGCTACAGAAGAATGCTGAAGATTAGATGGGTAGATCACATAACTAATGATGAGGTATTGAATAGAATTGGAGAGAAGAGGAGTTTGTGGCACAACTTGACTAGAAGAACGGATCGGTTGGTAGGACATGTTCTGAGGCATCAAGGGATCACCAATTTAGTACTGGAGGGCAGCGTGGATGGTAAAAATCGTAGAGAGAAAGCCAAGAGATGGATACACTAAGCAGATTCAGAAGGATGTAGGCTGCAGTAGGTACTGGGAGATGAAGAAGCTTGCACAGGATAGAGTAGCATGGAGAGCTGCATCAAACCGGTCTCAGGACTGAAGACAACAACAACAACAACGCAATACCACATATGGAAGATAAACGTCCCAGTTATCATGGTTTCCATTCACATAATAACTTAGCATTTTTGAAAATTGTCCTATGTACTCGTTCCGTTCGCCCATTCGCCTGCGGATGAAATGGACTGGTCCATAATTTTTTAATTCTCAATTGACGACACAACTGTGACATTAATTCGATCATGAATTGCGTTCCCTGATCCGTAATTACGGTATCAGGTACCCCAAACTTCAATAACCAGTTATTGAGTTCAAATGGTTCAAATGGCTCTGAGCACTATGGGACTTAACAGCTATGGTCATCAGTCCCCTAGAACTTAGAACTACTTAAACCTAACTAACCTAAGGACAGCACACAACACCCAGTCATCACGAGGCAGAGAAAATCCCTGACCCCGCCGGGAATCGAACCCGGGAATCCGGGCGCGGGAAGCGAGAACGCTACCGCACGACCACGAGCTGCGGACCAGTTATTGAGTAAAGCTTGTGCTACCGTACTTGCCTGTTGGTCTGGTATTGCGACCATGGCTAGAAACCGTGAAATGTGATCAATTATAGTAAAACGTAACGATTCCCTGCCGGTGTTTTGTTGTATGGCCAGCAAATATCTAGCTTTTGGTAACTGTTGCAATGGAATTCTTGCATGCGTCACATCCGCTCGCTGCACACACGGCACACAATTTGCTACGTATTGTTCCACATCCCTTCTCCGAATGCACCACCAAAATCGTTCTGCTACTCGTCTTTCCGTTGCTCGACGACCACCATGCCCCGAGGGCACATGATCATGGGCCTGCTTTAAGACTTCCTCTCTCAAACTCTTAGGTACCACTACCCGAGGTCCGCACCTGGTAACTCTACACAACAAATTTTCCCCCACAATGAAATGTGGTTGAGTTCTAAAACCCTGGCACTACTCATCCTCTACTTGTGCTCTTTGTCATTCCACGACACTCTTACCCATTGCTTCTAATGCGTCTAACTTGCGACTTAATGCATCTGCATTCCTGTGTTTCTTCCCTGGCTTATGAATTACTTCAAAGTCAAATTCACTTAATTTTAGAGCCCACCGTGTTAATCGACTAGAAGGATCCTTGAGTCCCAGTAACCATCTCAAGGCTGCATGATCCGTCACGACCTTAAACTTCCTACCGTAAAGGTACCAAGGAAAATACGTTACTCCATATATTACAGCCAACATCTCCTTTTCCGTTGTGGAATAATTCCACTCTGCCCTATTTAACTGTCTAGAAGCATACGCCGGAAACACCAACACCGGACCAGAAACTAATCTCATCTTTAATTCATCGAAAGCTTCCTGACATTCTTCCGTCCATTGAAATTTAACCCCTTTCATTAAAAGCTTTGTTAACGGCTCAGCTATTTTAGCAAAATCTTTTACAAATTTACGATAATATGAACATAACCCAATATACGATTATGATTGCCTCATTGTACCTGGTGTCGGAAAATTTTGAACTGCCTCTGTTAACTGAGGATCGGTTTGAACCCCTTGTCCACTAATTACATGACCTAAATATTTGACCCGCATCTGCGCAAAATTACATTTTCCTCAACTTAATGTTAACCGTGCCGACCGCAATCTTCTAAAGACTTCTCTTAAAGACGATACATGTTCGAGTTTCGAAAATACTGTAATGTTACCTAGGTAAACCATACATGTCTTTGGTTTCAATCCCCTTAAAATCCCATCTAATAATCGCTGGAAAGCTGCCAGTATATTCTTCAACCCGAGCGGCATACGTACACTCCTGGAAATGGAAAAAAGAACACATTGACACCGGTGTGTCAGACCCACCATACTTGCTCCGGACACTGCGAGAGGGCTGTACAAGCAATGATCACACGCACGGCACAGCGGACACACCAGGAACCGCGGTGTTGGCCGTCGAATATCGCTAACTGCGCAGCATTTGTGCACCGCCGCCGTCAGTGTCAGCCAGTTTGCCGTGGCATACGGAGCTCCATCGCACTCTTTAACACTGGTAGCATGCCACGACAGCGTGGACGTGAACCGTATGTGCAGTTGACGGACTTTGAGCGAGGGCGTATAGTGGGCATGCGGGAGGCCGGGTGGACGTACCGCCGAATAGCTCAACACGTGGGGCGTGAGGTCTCCACAGTACATCGATGTTGTCGCCAGTGGTCGGCGGAAGGTGCACGTGGCCGTCGACCTGGGACCGGACCGCAGCAACGCACGGATGCACGCCAAGACCGTAGGATCCTACGCAGTGCCGTAGGGGACCGCACCGCCACTTCCCAGCAAATTAAGGACACTGTTGCTCCTGGGGTATCGGCGAGGACCATTCGCAACCGTCTCCATGAAGCTGGGCTACGGTCCCGCACACCGTTAGGCCGTCTTCCGCTCACGCCCCAACATCGTGCAGCCCGCCTCCAGTGGTGTCGCGACAGGCGTGAATGGAGGGACGAATGGAGACGTGTCGTCTTCAGCGATGAGAGTCGCTTCTGCCTTGGTGCCAATGATGGTCGTATGCGTGTTTGGCGCCGTGCAGGTGAGCGCCACAATCAGGACTGCATACGACCGAGGCACACAGGGCCAACACCCGGCATCATGGTGTGGGGAGCGATCTCCTACACTGGCCGTACACCACTGGTGATCGTCGAGGGGACACTGAATAGTGCACGGTACATCCAAACCGTCATCGAACCCATCGTTCTACCATTCCTAGACCGGCAAGGGAACTTGCTGTTCCAACAGGACAATGCACGTCCGCATGTATCCCGTGCCACCCAACGTGCTCTAGAAGGTGTAAGTCAACTACCCTGGCCAGCAAGATCTCCGGATCTGTCCCCCATTGAGCATGTTTGAGACTGGATGAAGCGTCGTCTCACGCGGTCTGCACGTCCAGCACGAACGCTGGTCCAACTGAGGCGCCAGGTGGAAATGGCATGGCAAGCCGTTCCACAGGACTACATCCAGCATCTCTACGATCGTCTCCATGGGAGAATAGCAGCCTGCATTGCTGCGAAAGGTGGATATACACTGTACTAGTGCCGACATTGTGCATGCTCTGTTGCCTGTGTCTATGTGCCTGTGGTTCTGTCAGTGTGATCATGTGATGTATCTGACCCCAGGAATGTGTCAATAAAGTTTCCCCTTCCTGGGACAATGAATTCACGGTGTTATTGTTTCAATTTCCAGGAGTGTATATACTGACAGTGTCCCCCAGGAACAGTAAAAGCTGTCTTTGCCCTGTCCTCTAGCGCTACTTCCAACTGATGGTATCCACTCTGTAAATCCGTCGTCGTAAAATACTTACATTGTCCCAGATTTTCCAATGTGTCCGTGATGTTTGGAATCGGAAAAGCGTCCGAAGTAGTTTTTGCGTTCAGAAACCTATAATCACAACAAAACCTATACTTCCTTGTACCATCCACCGACTTCTTAGGTACGAGAACTACTTTGCTTGAATATGGACTATCGCTATGCTCTATGATTCCATCCCGTAGTAGTTGTTCTATAAACTCCTCTAGTAGCGGTTGCATATAACGTGCTATCCTATAGGGTTTCCTAAACACTGATGTATTATTCTCCGTTGGTATGTGATGCTTCGTAATCAGTGTTGCCGGTAACGTACCCTCCGTTCCGAATAAATCGCTAAATGTCAATAATAATTCCTCCAACACGACCCTGTCGTCTCCCTACAAATGCTGTAATTTTCCCCTAACTGCACTGCATCGACGTTTTGCTTATGGTTTATACTCCCTATCGAGGTCATCTTTATGAAAAGCCCCCAAGGGGGCCAATAACAACCCTTTCGACAAGCTAAAATCCGCTCTGCCGAAGTTATCTATACTTACAGAAACCCCTATGATCTCCTCCCACATAACTTGCCTGAGCTAAACTCTTCCGCACAAAACACTGCGCATTATCCAACTCCTCATTACTCGGGAGTGGCTCCACCATGTACAACGTCTCCTTTGTTAAGTCCGTATTTATCGAAACCCAAACTACCTTCCCTGTACCTGCCGGTATGTCATCCTGCTCATCGACCTTTAATGAATCTGTTCGCAGTTTAGCTGACGTCACCTTCATGTTAAGTGCGCGAGAGTCTAATATATACAGTCGCGACACTCTCGCTGATTTTTGTTATACACTGCAACAACAGCGCCCCCAAGCGGTGGAGAAGCTACGCTGCTGAATACGGTATTCAGTAAATGTAAACAGTATCGTTTATATTCATTTTTAACATGGTTTTTACGAAAGGCAGCGTATGTAGCGCAATCAGTTGCAGTAATAATAGGAAGAAGACACAACATTTGTCATTATTCAGGTTTCCTAAGGACCCTGAGAGGTATGAAACACCACATTAGAGCGCTCTTTATTTACGATTTTTTTCTAATCTGTATTGAATTACTGAATTTGTTTTTCTTTTTTAGGAACAATAAATGGTTAATAAATAGTAGAGGACAGGACCTGCTGCAAAAAGATGCCCTTTATTTGCACAATAACGCGAAGTTTTGTGCGTTACATTTCGAGTCAAACCAGTTCATGAGCGCGGAAAAGAAGACATTGGTTTGGAATGCAGTTCCTACGTTAATTGACGTGCCGAATAAGCCACAAATAGTGACGATGAAGATAAAATTGCCATACAAACGTGAAAGTGTTACTGCAAAAACAATAAAACTGTCTCCTGACACAGAAGAAACAGCTACCACAAATGTTACTGCACGAGAGACATATCTAAAATCACTAACAATGGAATCAGTAACACAGACATCTTTTGAAGATGAAATGCTTAGGTTACGTGAAATTATTCGCGTGTTGGAAAATCGTGTGAAATGTAAAAAGTGCAAATCATTAGACTTCGTACAAAATTACTACGTGACAAGGAAAGTGCCCATCGTAAGAATAAACTGCAACCACAACGTCACAGGACACAAGTACAAAAGGACAAGCTCATTTTAAAAAGTATTGGTTCCAAGTACTTGAAAAAAGATGCTCTCGATTTATTGATAAGCCAAATCAGTATACAATTGAATTGAAAACGTGGTGCGAGATGGAAGGATGAAACTAAATTATTTGCACTTAATTTGTTGTATTATAGTACTCAGGCATACAGTTCTTTATCACACTGTTTTAGCCTTCCATCAGTACGTACCTTACAAAGGTATGTGGAAGATATACAATTAAATTGTGGGATAAATACACTCCTGGAAATGGAAAAAAGAACACATTGACACCGGTGTGTCAGACCCACCATACTTGCTCCGGACACTGCGAGAGGGCTGTACAAGCAATGATCACACGCACGGCACAGCGGACACATCAGGAACCGCGGTGTTGGCCGTCGAATGGCGCTAGCTGCGCAGCATTTGTGCACCGCCGCCGTCAGTGTCAGCCAGTTTGCCGTGGCATACGGAGCTCCATCACAGTCTTTAACACTGGTAGCATGCCGCGACAGCGTGGACGTGAACCGTATGTGCAGTTGACGGACTTTGAGCGAGGGCGTATAGTGGGCATGCGGGAGGCCGGGTGGACGTACCGCCGAATTGCTCAACACGTGGGGCGTGAGGTCTCCACAGTACATCGATGTTGTCGCCAGTGGTCGGCGGAAGGTGCACGTGCCCGTCGACCTGGGACCGGACCGCAGCGACGCACGGATGCACGCCAAGACCGTAGGATCCTACGCAGTGCCGTAGGGGACCGCACCGCCACTTCCCAGCAAATTAGGGACACTGTTGCTCCTGGGGTATCGGCGAGGACCATTCGCAACCGTCTCCATGAAGCTGGGCTACGGTCCCGCACACCGTTAGGCCGTCTTCCGCTCACGCCCCAACATCGTGCAGCCCGCCTCCAGTGGTGTCGCGACAGGCGTGAATGGAGGGACGAATGGAGACGTGTCGTCTTCAGCGATGAGAGTCGCTTCTGCCTTGGTGCCAATGATGGTCGTATGCGTGTTTGGCGCCGTGCAGGTGAGCGCCACAATCAGGACTGCATACGACCGAGGCACACAGGGCCAACACCCGGCATCATGGTGTGGGGAGCGATCTCCTACACTGGCCGTACACCACTGGTGATCGTCGAGGGGACACTGAATAGTGCACGGTACATCCAAACCGTCATCGAACCCATCGTTCTACCATTCCTAGACCGGCAAGGGAACTTGCTGTTCCAACAGGACAAGGCACGTCCGCATGTATCCTGTGCCACCCAACGTGCTCTAGAAGGTGTAAGTCAACTACCCTGGCCAGCAAGATCTCCGGATCTGTCCCCCATTGAGCATGTTTGGGACTGGATGAAGCGTCGTCTCACGCGGTCTGCACGTCCAGCACGAACGCTGGTCCAACTGAGGTGCCAGGTGGGAATGGCATGGTAAGCCGTTCCACAGGACTACATCCAGCATCTCTACGATCGTCTCCATGGGAGAATAGCAGCCTGCATTGCTGCGAAAGGTGGATATACACTGTACTAGTGCCGACATTGTGCATGCTCTGTTGCCTGTGTCTATGTGCCTGTGGTTCTGTCAGTGTGATTATGTGATGTATCTGACCCCAGGAATGTGTCAATAAAGTTTCCCCTTCCTGGGACAATGAATTCACGGTGTTCTTATTTCAATTTCCAGGAGTGTAATAACATATTTCATCTTTTAAAGCAGAAAGTGCAGCAGTTACCAGAAACTGATATAATTGTTAATTTGTCTATGGATGAGATGTCACTAATGGAAAATTTGATATATGACAGCTCCAGGGATCGTGTTATTGGATTTGAAGACATGGGTTTCATACGTACATCTGTGGTTGCTAATACTGCATTATTTGTAATGATTAACGGCATCTTCTCAAATTTTAAACAGCCATTGGTATATTATTTCTCCAAAGGACCACTAGGATCCACCCATCTGACGCGCATATTTTTTGAAGTTGTCAAAATACCCACAGAGATTGGTTTGGTTGTAAAAACATGTGTGACTGACCAAGGCTCGAATTTTGTGGAGTGGAGGCACAGACTGGGTATCACACCAGTTAATCCATGCTTAGTACACGAAGAGAGTAAGATCAACTTTTTTTATGACACCCCACACTTGATAAAAAGCATACGTAATAATTTATTCAGGTATAACATTATCCACACAACAGATGTCACTGCTTCATGGAAGGACATTTGTCAGTTGTACTCAAGTGATTGTGAAAGGAAGTACAAGTTGGCCCCCAAGCTCACTAAAAGAGCTGTCCAACTACCAGCATTTTCAAAAATGAAGGTAAGTAGTGCAGTTCATGTGTTGGGTCATACAGTAACAGCAGGCATTGAGACACTTGTTACTTGTGGCACCATATAATCATCTGCTTCTGCTACTGCAGAATTTTGCCAAAAAGTAAACGATATTTTTGACATATTTAGTGCATATAGTGTTAAAGGGCTTCCCCCATGAACCATGGACCTTGCCGTTGGTGGGGAGGCTTGCGTGCCTCAGTGATACAGATGGCCGTACCGTAGGTGCAACCAAAACGGAGGGGTATCTGTTGAGAGGCCAGACAAACATGTGGTTCCTGAAGAGGGGCAGCAGCCTTTTCAGTAGTTGCAGGGGCAACAGTCTGGATGATTGACTGATCTGGCCTTGTAACATTAACCAAAACGGCCTTGCTGTGCTGGTACTGCGAACGGCTGAAAGCAAGGGGAAACTACAGCCGTAATTTTTCCCGAGGACATGCAGCTTTACTGTATGATTAAATGATGATGGCGTCCTCTTGGGTAAAATATTCCGGAGGTAAAATAGTCCCCCATTCGGATCTCCGGGCGGGGACTACTCAAGAGGACGTCGTTATCAGGAGAAAGAAAACTGGCATTCTACGGATCGGAGCGTGGAATGTCAGATCCCTTGATCGGGCAGGTAGGTTAGAAAATTTAAAAAGGGAAATGGTTAGGTTAAAGTTAGATATAGTGGGAATTAGTGAAGTTCGGTGGCAGGAGGAACAAGACTTTTGGTCAGGTGATTACAGGGTTATAAATACAAAATCAAATAGGGGTAATGCAGGAGTAGGTTTAATAAAGAAAAAAAAATAGGAGTGCGGGTTAGCTACTACAAACAGCATAGTGAACGCATTATTGTGGCCAAGATAGACACAAAGCCCATGCCTACTACAGTAGTACAAGTTTATATGCCAACTAGCTCTGCAGATGATGAAGAAATTGATGAAATGTATGACGAGATAAAAGAAATTATTCAGGTAGTGAAGGGAGACGAAAATTTAATAGTCATGGGTGACTGGAATTCGTCAGTAGGAAAAGGGAGAGAAGGAAACATAGTAGGTGAATATGGATTGGGGGGAAGAAATGAAAGAGGAAGCCGCCTTGTAGAATTTTGCACAGAGCATAACTTAATCATAGCTAACACTTGGTTCAAGAATCATAAAAGAAGGTTGTATACCTGGAAGAATCCTGGAGATACTAATAGGTATCAGATAGATTATATAATGGTAAGACAGAGATTTAGGAACCAGGTTTTAAATTGTAAGACATTTCCAGGGGCAGATGTGGATTCTGACCACAATCTATTGGTTATGAACTGCAGATTGAAACTGAAGAAACTGCAAAAAGGTGGGAATTTAAGGAGATGGGACCTGGATAAACTGAAAGAACCAGAGGTTGTAGAGAGTTTCAGGGAGAGCATAAGGGAACAATTGACAGGAATGGGGGAAAGAAATACAGTAGAAGAAGAATGGGTAGCTGTGAGGGATGAAGTAGTGAAGGCAGCAGAGGATCAAGTAGGTAAAAAGATGAGGGCTAATAGAAATCCTTGGGTAACAGAAGAAATATTGAATTTAATTAATGAAAGGAGAAAATATAAAAATGCAGTAAATGAAGCAGGCAAAAGGGAATACAAACGTCTCAAAAATGAGATCGACAGTAAGTGCAAAATGGCTAAGCAGGGATGGCTAGAGGACAAATGTAAGGATGTAGAGGCTTGTCTCACTAGGGGTAAGATAGATACTGCCCACAGGAAAATTAAAGAGACCTTTGGAGAGAAGAGAACCACTTGTATGAATATCAAGAGCTCAGATGGCAACCCAGTTCTAAGCAAAGAAGGGAATGCAGAAAGGTGGAAGGAGTATATAGAGGGTTTATACAAGGGCGATGTACTTGAGGACAGTATTATGGAAATGGAAGAGGATGTAGACGAAGATGAAATGGGAGATAAGATACAGCGTGAAGAGTTTGGCAGAGCACTGAAAGACCTGAGTCGAAACAAGGCCCCGGGAGTAGACAACATTCCATTAGAACTACTGATGGCCTTGGGAGAGACAGTCATGACAAAACTCTACCATCTGGTGAGCAAGATGTATGAGACAGGCGAAATACCCACAGACTTCAAGAAGAATATAATAATTCCAATACCAAAGAAAGCAGGTGTTGACAGATGTGAAAATTACCGAACTATCAGTTTAATAAGTCACAGCTGCAAAATACTAACGCGAATTCTTTACAGACGAATGGAAAAACTGGTAGAAGCGGACCTCGGGGAAGATCAGTTTGGATTCTGTAGAAATGTTGGAACACGTGAGGCAATACTAACCTTACGACTTATCTTAGAAGAAAGATTAAGAAAAGGCAAACCTACGTTTCTAGCATTTGTAGACTTAGAGAAAGCTTTTGACAACGTTAACTGGAATACTCTCTTTCAAATTCTGAAGGTGGCAGGGGTAAAATACAGGGAGCGAAAGGCTATTTACAATTTGTACAGAAACCAGATGGCAGTTATAAGAGTCTAGGGGCATGAAAGGGAAGCAGTGGTTGGGAAAGGAGTGAGACAGGGTTGTAGCCTCTCCCCGATGTTATTCAATCTGTATATTGAGCAAGCAGTAAAGGAAACAAAAGAAAAATTCGGAGTAGGTATTAAAATTCATGGAGAAGAAGTAAAAACTTTGAGGTTCGCCGATGACACTGTAATTCTGTCAGAGACAGCAAAGGACTTGGAAGAGCAGTTGAACGGAATGGACAGTGTCTTGAAAGGAGGATATAAGATGAACATCAACAAAAACAAAACGAGGATAATGGAATGTAGTCAAATTAAATTGGGTGATGCTGAGGGGATTAGATTAGGAAATGAGACACTTAAAGTAGTAAAGGAGTTTTGCTATTTAGGGAGTAAAATAACTGATGATGGTCGAAGTAGAGAGGATATAAAATGTAGACTGGCAATGGCAAGGAAATCGTTTCTGAAGAAGAGAAATTTGTTAACATCGAGTATAGATTTAAGTGTCAGGAAGTCGTTTCTGAAAGTATTTGTATGGAGTGTAGCCATATATGGAAGTGAAACATGGACGATAACCAGTTTGGACAAGAAGAGAATAGAAGCTTTCGAAATGTGGTGCTACAGAAGAATGCTTAAGATAAGGTGGGTAGATCACGTAACTAATGAGGAGGTATTGAATAGGATTGGGGAGAAGAGAAGTTTGTGGCACAACTTGACTAGAAGAAGGGATCGGTTGGTAGGACATGTTTTGAGGCATCAAGGGATCACAAATTTAGCATTGGAGGGCAGCGTGGAGGGTAAAAATCGTAGAGGGAGACCAAGAGATCAATACACTAAGCAGATTCAGAAGGATGTAGGTTGCAGTAGGTACTGGGAGATGAAGAAGCTTGCACAGGATAGAGTAGCATGGAGAGCTGCATCAAACCAGTCTCAGGACTGAAGACCACAACAACAACAGTGTTAAAGGGCCTGTATCCTTAAGGAACTACGTTACAAGTGCCTCAGGACATCTGGAATTATTAAAGACACTGAAGCCATGGAGACAGCCATGGAAATTTGTAGATGTTGATGGGAAAGATTTTTCATCTAGGATTAAGTGTGTTGAAGGACTTCTGGGTAACATAAGCGCTTTGAACATGTTTGTTGATGATGTTTTGGATGGAACCAGGTTATATTCATTAACAGGAAAAATTAATCAGGATCAAATGGCAAACTTTTTCTCAGTGATAAGGCATAAAGGTGGTTTTTGTAGCAACCCATCACCACGGCAGTTTTGTGCTGCATTCAATAATTGTGCTTTACGCGAATTAATGAACGCTCACAGTGTAGCTAATGTGAGGGAATCTACTGGGGTCAGACAATAGTGGATATGAAAGCAGAGCCCAAATTACTTGTTTCACCACTGTTTGACATCAGTGACACGAGTTCAGTGATCAGACTACCAAATGTGGAAATCCAAACAGACCTCGGAGAGGCAAACAGCATGAGACACGTGTTTGGTTATGTATTAAAGAAACTGCTTACAATTCATGAGTGTTATAAATGTAGGACAGTACTTGTAGATGGCAGCCAAGACTTAAATGCAAATGAAAAAGTTTATTGTCATTTTAGAAGTTATGAAGGCAACTTTGGAAGCCTATTTATTTGTACAGAAGATGTCAAAGAATTTTTAACTCATTGTGAGACTAAGATGACTTCTACTTTTGATGAATATGCTCACATAAGTAATTGTGGTGCTTTCTTTGTGAACATGTTGATGGACATCCCCAATTTTCCACCTGGGTGCTGTGCTGAAACAAAGCTGCTGTTAATAAGACTGTTTGTGAAAGCGAGGCTCTTTTACATTATTAAATTCAGGAATCAAGAATTAGTCTGTAGGAGCAAGAGAAGAAATAAAAAAAGTGATGAAGCTGGCTCATTTGGGTTGCTAAAGTGTTAGGACTGACTCATTCATTGAATTTTATTTTCGTTAAATGTATCAATGGGATATAATAAAGTTTTAAAACAGTCATTCTTTTTATTGAGATAACCTGATACCACAAAGAATAAGATGGAAATTATATTTATGGAAGCAGACTTCCTGCAAAGCATAGCGGAATGAAAAGTGATGTGTCGCTTCATTTTTACACAAGGAAGAGCATCTATATACTTCATGTGTGGAATATACAGTGTGTATTCTCTTACTTTCAGTGGAATAAGTGCGACTGTATGCTACTTCTTAATTATTTCTTCAAGAATATGTTGCAGCTTATGTCACTTCATTCAATAGTTCGTGCTGTGTTTACTTATATTTCACGATCATTTATGTCTCTCGCTGTTCTCGTAACACTTGTGACGCAAAAATATACTAACTATTTTGTAAATTACGTACAAAACGAATTAAGAACAAAAATTATTTTCATGGGTGCACCCAGCGAGGGCAGGAGGGGGGGGGGCAGCCCCCCCCCCCCCCAGAAGATATTCGCAGTTTTTTTCATGGGCGTACCCAGCGAGGGGCAGGGGGGGGCAGCTGCCCCCCCCCCCAGAAGATGTTCACAGTTTTTTACTAGTATACTGTTTTATTTAATAAGAAATGCTGCATGTTTTCTCGGATTGTACAAGTGCAGTCTTGTATTCAAAATGTTTATTAAAAGCAGTTTTTCACTGGTTTACTGTTTTATTTAATAAGAAGTGCTGTATTTTGTCTCGAGTCCTTGTTTCCTGAGACTAGTATGACCTGCCCCCACCTCTAGTTCAGATCCTGGGTACGCCCTTGATTATTTTTACGTCGCATCTGCTGTCAGGGGAAGGCGAGCTTTCTGGCTGCTAGGGGCGCTGGTGTAACTTGAACTGTCAAATGGTAACAACTTTCACAAAAGTAAGTGTCGCGACTGTATATATTATATATTAGACTGTGAGTGCGCCTTGTTACATTCGTCCATTTGCAACCGTTTCCCCCATGCGAAATATTGTTTTACCGAGTTCCACTGTTTGTGCCAAAGATCTATCTTCGCGCGATGTTCGTCAAGGAATTCCAGTCCGAGAATCACCGAATACCCCTCACCCACACATGGTGACACCTCTACCTGCTCACTAAACTTAGTTCCTGCGATCACGAATTGAAGTACCATCATACCCAATGACTCCACTTTATAATCTCCCACCCCACGTAACCTATAATGTGGTGGTTCAAGCCTTCTCCTGCTAACCAGGCCCAGACTAATAACAGACATGTGTGTCCCCGTGTCAACCAGAAACCTCTGTACCCTTCCGTTCACCAAGCCTAATAAGCAGCATTCCGTCTGTGCACCTACAAGCGCATTACCTAATTTCGCTGGGACTGCTCTCCGATGGTTGAGGCAATCCCGTTCTCGTTCAACGGCTGCTGCCGCCGAGGTTCCCCCTACTTTTATTCATGCAGTTCACTGCCCGGTGACCCATTTTCCTACATGAGTAACACCGCAATTGACGCTGACATTGCCTCCTAATGTGCCCTACCTGGCCACACCCAAAACAATTTCCGCTGCCAGAACTCTGTGCTCCACCCTTTGCTTCGTCGAATAATCTACCTCCTCTAAGTATGGGGTAATCCTTAGAGCCGCCGCAAGATCACTGGGGCTCTCCATTCTCACCCGACGTGACATCCCCGGCGGTACTCCCCACAAAAACACATCTAACGCCCTGTTCTTGGCCTCTTGTAACAGCACTCTATTAGTCTCCCCATTTTGTGACAGTTCGAACGTTTGTACATTCAGTTTTCGAATCCCGTCTGAGAAAATCTCCATAGTCTCACTTTTCGTCATAATTAGCGCATTTAATTTTTCACGACAAAAACCTGGTACTATTCTGCTTTTGGTACCTCTGGCGTAACCCAGCATCACGTTCTGAAAACGTCCCCACATTGTTCAACGTTCCATGGTACAATATGTACGACTTGGCATCCTCTATCAAGCGTAACTTCGCCACTCTCAACATTACAACATCCGACCGCCCATTGGCCTCAGCCATTGTGGTAATATCATTAAGGAATACCGACACATCCTCCGTTGCTTTACCCGAATAGGGGTTAATCAATGCCGCGATTGCCGGGTCAAACGCTCTATGACACTCCACGACCTGTAATTTACTTTCACCCGACGTCCCTTCCCCTACTCGCAATGCCTCAAATCTCCCTGCTAATTCTGCATATTTTTCTTTGTCACTTATCGTCGCCTCTGATAATACCCGAATTTACTCTGTTAGAGCGGCTACAGCTTCCGCTGTAGTCACTGCCACAGCTTCCGCTGCTTGCCGTGTTTCCACTATTCTG
This sequence comes from Schistocerca nitens, assembly GCF_023898315.1. Taxonomy (NCBI): domain Eukaryota; kingdom Metazoa; phylum Arthropoda; class Insecta; order Orthoptera; family Acrididae; genus Schistocerca; species Schistocerca nitens. The sequence continues at coordinate 925,589,932 of NC_064616.1, forward strand.
TCTTATAGCTCCAGTGTTGCCATTAATTTCACTCTGCTACTCCTTAAACTTAGTTCTTGCGGCGAATCATCGCCCATCTACATTCTGAACAACTGCACGCCAAATTACCAAATCTCTCGCACATAAAACAATTATTTGGCACCCACTTCATACATGATAATCCGTGATCTGTCAGATTACAAAAATTACATCACTTAGGCGCTATGTTATCATGTTTCCCATTTTCCCTGAATCCAGATAAATCTACAGACTCCTCTGGCCTTACAAAAGACACCTTTAAAAAGTCTATCCTAATTCATACTTAACCCTTCAAAACACAAAAGAATGACACATAAACAATAAATCAAACGTCACTCACCCATCCACATCATGCTCGTGTGCAGGTGAACAGTCCTGCTTTCCTCTCTATACTGGTATGGATGAACACCTCCCGAGCGACAAGATGTAACAAGAAGTGCATGACCACCTGTCACGATGGAACCAAACACCTCAACTACCCGTCTACACAGGCACACCTCAACGCTACTTGTTCGACATAAGATGTGGGAGTGGAAATCCGGTACCAGCTTTATAACTGGCACCACTTCTGACACCATTGTTGTGGAGTAGGGGGGTCGAACCCGGGACTCCGGATGGTAGAGCTGTATTTCGCCAGGAGGCCGAACAAGTTCAAGAGTGTCAAGGGGCAGTGCAGAGTGATACTGCAGTATTCAATACCATTTGTTCATTCCGATAATTTACAGTACTTGATGAGTGAATCATAGTCTCGGCGTGACGTCCGTGCACTGTCCCGCGAGTCCAGCCTGCTCAGCAGACTCCTGGCATGCCGACGCCGCTGCTGGCGTCATCAAGCAACACCACCTAGACGTCACATACTGATGGCCGGGTCTCTATCGGAACGCTAGCGTTCAGCACTCTGCAGCTATACGAACTTTACGAGTTTTAGAGCTGAGACCGCATAGGTATTCTCGTGCTTTCCTTCTCTACATGGCCTTGGAATGAAAGTATGGAAATTTATATCATTGCGTAAAGTAACTGAACAAAACTACCCTATGATATTTCAAGATGTAAAATTACTTTGACGCGTTTCTAGGCTCGAATAGAAACTGTAATTTTAAATTCCGTCTTTTACCTCAGGAGCTATGTTTTCTTGCAGTAAAAAATCGCCAATATGCAATAACAAGCATACGTTTTCGGTTTTAAACAAAGCAGCTGTAGCTGCTACAGAATTCAAGAATTTGCTTCCTTGGTTATTTTCATAAATGTTCTTCTCCACTTCAAAATTTGCTGACCACACACGAAACTCAAGTCATTCAACGAAATGGAGCACCTCCTGACGTAATGTTTAATAAATCAAAAAACCCGAAATACTATTTTATTTCCCTGTTTCTCGAGAACTTTAGAACCTTAAACATGAAAAGATTGTTTCTCCTATATCCTTGACTGAAATTCGTGTCACAGAGTGCTGTTAATTAAATCACAATGCACTTACATCGAAATTCTGCTTTCTACACTGCTTAATCTGTCGAACACTGAATTCATTAAAGCAATTTTCTAAGGTAGTTTACTCAAATTGAAATTATTTCCGAATAGCTGTATATGTAAAACTGAAGAAAATCATTCTGTAACTCTTCCAAATAAAAGTACTGGAAACTCAATAATCTGGTAGGAATGATGAGGAATACTAAACATTTTCCTGCCACACTAATTAATATAACTATTCTGCGCGACAATAGTTGCTTCGTATTAACCTCGCAGCAATGACCCAGAGTTAAGAAACAAATTATACTGGTACATGATACATAACTACTTTTAAAAACAATTGTCAAATGTGGTGCAATGGAAACAAATAACACGCTATAAATTTTTTGTCATTTACTTACCCTTGAATGATGCATAGACACAAATTCCTGTCTGGGAATAGCTGCAATCCAGCGATTTCTCAAATTCACACATTTGAGAAATCGTAACATGTGCATTTTCAAGCCTTTTTCGGATTTATAATTTGCCTGGCAAAAGGGAACGCAACACTTGTATCCCATACTTCGAAGAACTGTAGGCGGATACTTTATGAAATATATATCACTTTCACGTGGCACACAGTTTCAACACAACATACACGCCAACAGGACTGCCGACTACAGATAAGATGGCCAACAGTTTGTGACGTCACGTGCCAATATGGCCGCTCTGCGTAGGCCTTGTATCTACAAATCTAGAAGGCTTTGCATCAAGGCCGTGCTCTCCTGGTCGTCGCCCGCCAATGCGTTGCGACTTGTGCTGCGCTGCTGCCCGCGATTCCAGAAACTGCAACAGTCTCTGGTATTCGCCGCCGCCCGCCCCGTTTGGCCTGCTCTGTCCGAGCAAGGGACGAAGGTGGGCGTACTGGTCACCTGTGGCCCTCGGGCCGCTGCTGCTCCCAGGACAGGACCGGACTCGAACCTGCGCCCTCTAGGATGCTGTGCCGCAACTTGCCGCTAGTGGTGCTTGCCGGATGCCAACACCCGCCACCGTCTCTGGCGCTGCTGAAGTGCTGCTGCGCCTCCCGCAGCGTACGCCTCGCCCAGACCACGGTACGCCAGGTGGGAAGTAGACTCGAGTGGAACCGAGCCCCTACTGGTCCCACTGCAGGCTCCTGTCACTGCCTTGTCTCAGGTAGGCCGTGCAATCTCCAGGTTCCAGGCTGCCGTTCTGTCCCACCCCGGTGTTGTGTCCCCGGAGGTAGAATATAGCCCGAACAAGTACATAGAAAACAGAGTACAAGTTTATGCAGAATACTCATAACTTTGCTGCCAGAATGGCCCCTATAAGTGAAGACCAGCACAGGTTCTTCCCAACGCTCGACTGACCTGGCACACTCGGTCTCAAGCTAAAATTGCCCGTCTATTTACACTACTGGCCATTAAAATTGCTAAACCACGAAAATGACGTGCTACAGACGCGAAACTTAACCGACGGGGAGAAGATGCTGTGATACGCAAATGATTAGCTTTTCAGAGCATTCACACAAGGTTGGCGCCGGTGGCGACACCTACAAAGTGCTGACATGAGGAAAGTTCCCAACCGATTTCTCATACACAAACAGCAGTTGACCGGTCTTGCCTGGTGACACGTTGTTGTGATGCCTCGTGTAACGAGGAGATATGCGTACCATCACGTTTCCGACTTTGATAAAGGTCGGATTGTAGACTATCGCGATTGCGGTTTATCGTATCGCGACATTGCTGCTCGCGTTGGTAGAGAGCCAATGACTGTTAGCAGAATATGGAATCGGTGGGTTCAGGTGGGTAATAAGGAACACCGTGCTGGATCCCAATGGCCTCGTATTACTAGCAGTCGAGATGACAGGCATCTTATCCGCATGGCTGTAACGGATCGTGCAGCCACGTCTCGATCCCTGAGAGCCGGCCGAAGTGGCCGTGCGGTTAAAGGCGCTGCAGTCTGGAACCGCAGGACCGCTACGGCCGCAGGTTCGAATCCTGCCTCGGGCATGGATGTTTGTGATGTCCTTAGGTTAGTTAGGTTTAACTAGTTCTAAGTTCTAGGGGACTAATGACCTCAGAAGTTGAGTCCCATAGTGCTCAGAGCCATTTGAACCATTCGATCCCTGAGTCAACAGATGGGGACGTTTGCAAGACAACAACCATTTGCACGAACAGTTCGACGACGTTTGCAGCAGCATGGACTATCAGCTCGGAGACCATGGCTGCGGTTACCCTTGACGCTGCATCACAGACAGGAGCGCCTGCGATGGTGTATTCAACGACGAACCAGGGTGCACGAATGGCAAAACGTCATTTTTTCGGATGAATCGAGGTTCTGTGTAAAGCATCATGATGGTCGCATCCGTGTTTGGCGAAATCGCGGTGAACGTACATTGGAAGCGTGTATTCGTCATCCCCATACTGGCATATCACCCGGCGTGATGGTATGGGGTGCCATTGGTTACACGTCTCGGTCACCTCTTGTTCGCATTGATAGCACTTTGAACAGTGGACGTTACATTTCAGATGTGTTACGACCCGTGGTTCTACCCTTCATTCGATCCCTGCGAAACCCTACGTTTCAGCAGGATAATGCACGATCGAATGTTGCAGGTCCTGTACGGGCCTTTCTGGATACAGAAAATGTTTGACTGCTGCCCTGGTCAGCACATCCTCCAGATCTCTCACCAATTGAAAACGTCTGGTCAATGGTGGCCGAGCAACTGGCTCGTCACAATACGCCAGTCACTACTCTTGATGAACTGTGGTATCGTGTTGAAGCTGCATGGGCAGCTGTACCTGTACACGCCATCCAAGCTATGTTTGACTCAATTCCCAGGCGTATCATGGCCGTTATTACGGCCTGAGGTGGTTGTTCTGGGTACTGATTTATCAGAATCTATGCACCCAAACTGCGTGAAAATGTAATCACATGTCAGTTCTAGTATAATATATTTGTCCAATGAATACCCGTTTATCATCTGCACTTCTTCTTGGTGTAGCAATTTTAATGGCCAGTAGTGTGTATTGGTTCCTCCCTCACTTCTGACGTATTGTCAGAGACATAAACTATGGCAGGGATAAATTCCCACACGTCAGCCATTTAACAAATCGCCACTCTTGGCTCTGGCCTAGTGCCCCGCCTCGTACATCGCAATAACTTAAAGTAGCGCTGCAGTTTACTGCCTCGTTATTGCTGCACTCAAAACAAATCGTGCGTGCAATCAAAATGTTCCTACTGCATACTTTGCAGTTCCAGGAGAGAGCCTTTTCTGTTCTCCCAACATTCTCCCCACTGCATCCCCCCCAGTGAAAATATTTCTTACAAGATTAGCAACAAATCCCTCTACTCACTACCCTATAACAGCTCCCACATTTCTCACTCATGGTCAGTTTCGAAAGAGTAATTAAGTTTAAAGAACGTTTTAAATTTGTCAAGGACGCGAGATTAGCTGTGTGTAAGCAAAAATCGACACAAAGGTCTCATGTGCGGTGGTTGTTGTTTTTGTACTGATTTAGAGATACAATGACAGAAGAATGAATTGTAATTACTTCACTTTTAGAGAATTTACGCTATCAGGCGTGTTTGGTCAGGCTTTTAAACGTTTATAACTCGGAAAATTTAGGCCTATATCGCGTCTATCTAACTAGTAAACAATGCGAAATGTGTTAGTTATGCCGGCCGCTGTGGTCGAGCGGTCTTAGGTACTTAAGTCCGGAACCGCGCTGCTGCTACGATCGCAGGTTCGAATCCTGCCTCGGTCATGGATGTGTTTGATGTCCTTAAGTTAGTTAGGTTTAAGTAGTTCTAAGCCTAGGGAACTGATTACCTCAGATGTTAAGTCCCATAGTGCTTAGAACCATTTGACCCATTTTGTGTTAGTTAAATACGATTTAGAAACGTTTAATTACACTTTTATTGCGACAATAGACACTGATGAAACTAGTAGCTGCCTTTTTTAAACGAATTTTGCACTATCAAGAAAACTTGAATAAAATTTGTTGTGTTTATGTCACCCAAAATTTCGGGTTCTGTCGCGATTATCGGGACTTCAGCTAAAGAACAAGTTTTTTCAAGAACAAGCTCTGCTGGGACGCTAATTTTCAGTTGTGTGACAAGAACGGACACTACAGCAAGTATACAAAACAAAGAAAATTTAAACTTGACACTATTTCCTCTTAAATAAGTTCTTTTAGCGGACAAAAAAATACCTGTGATCTCACTCGGCGGTCATCTTGCAACTCAATTAGGTTAAATGATTACATCAGGCGCTCTTGTTCTTATCTGCTGTTATTTGTAGTTAAGAAGTTAATATTAAAATCACACATGATAATTAAATCCTGGTGTTTTCAGTAGATTTGCTTCAAAAGTTGTCCCATATGGTTTAGAAAGGTATATATTTTCCCTGCAGGAGCCTTGTAAACTGTCAAAAACTGATTTATTATTTGTAGTAATTTCCGTTACACGTGCTTCAAACTGAGAATCTACACCATAAGTAATTGTGTCTAGGGATTTATATTTTAAATCAGTTTTAACATAGATTGCAGTCCCTCCTTTCTCCTTTATCGTTCTATAGTAGCTGGCTGCCAATGAGTATCCATCTATTTGAGGAATTTCAGTTCGACTTATCGCATGGTGTTCAGTAAGACATATTACTTGTGCATGGTTTACAGATTCAGTGTTATTAATGTCAAGATTTAGAAGCTCCAGTTTACTTCTGGGACCATTGATGTTTTGGTGGAACACACGGAGTGTACTGCTACGTATATCTTGGTTTTTTGCTGCACTTCGATAGCTTAACATCTCCTATAAACGTGGACTGTTTGGCAAATTATTACACCCCGGATTATCACCAGTCTTAACACTTAGCCTAGAAAAGTCTTAGAAACAGATTGCTGATGTTCGTCTAAGGATAATGTCCGCATGATTACTCCTCGAAGCTTATTTCCTATTTGACTCAGCACTTTATTCGCTACAAGTCGTTTTCCCTGGCCATTTAGATGCAGTCAGTGAGTCTCCCTGCTATTATCATCCTCACACAACACAAACATTACGCTATACTCCACACACACACACACACACACACACAACACACACACATGTGTTATTACAAATGTTGTAAAGGAGTATGTTGCAAATAAATAAAAAAAGATCCTGCTATGAGCTGCTTTGGAAGAAAAGAGTGCAGGACTGTTGCCCTTGTCTTGCATGCTAAACTGCTTTTGCAGTGTTGCTACTTTAAATCTCGCATCATCGAAACTAATTGCCAATGCTCGCAACAACCTGGTTACAGTCATTCTCTCATCTATTGCACCTATACAAGTATCAATTCTTCCTAAGTTGTTATTCATTGTTTGCATAGTACTTCTCCTATACTGTGTCAATTCTTTAGTTCTCTTACCATTCTCATATTATTTAAGACATTCTGTTCCATGTTTGACAGCTCCATTGTATGCTATTCTACTGTGGTTTTTGTGATCTCCGCTATTACCTCTGTTTGCTCTACTATATTACTTAAATTTTGTATATCTTCACCATCTGGTGTACTAAATATGGTTTTCAGTAATTTCCCTCCGACATCCAATCGTCCTCTTTTCCTTCATATTAGCATCAGTGGCACTATTTCTGTAAACTTATTCAGCTACATTCTAAATTTCTCATACAAGAATCTCAGCTCTTGATACTCTCGGTAATCTTGATACTTGATACAAGAAAGGATGAATTCTTTTTCGAAAACTGAGAATATCAGTTCTGGAACTGACATCAACATTTTTTCAACACCTGAAATACTGTTTAGCATTCTGTCATCCATTCAAATTTTACGCCTTTTCTTAATAACTGGTTTAAGGTTCAGCAATTTTTGCAAAATCCTTGTTGAATTTTCTATAATAACTTCATAAGACAAAGGATGATTGAAGTTGTTTGGTTGTTTGCAGTGTTATGTAGTCATGAATTGGCTATATTAATTGGGGATCAGTTTTCACACCTTCCCCACGAATTACATGTTCAAGGGAGATAATTTCTGTTTGCACCAAATGGCATTTATCTGAGCTGAGCATCAAACATGCTGTTTGTAGTCCATTAACTACTTCTTCCAATGTTTTTATGTGTTCTTCCACATCTTTCGAAAATACAGTTATGTCATCCAAGTACACCATACATTCCTTGGGCTTTAATTCAAGAAGTACCCCATTCAACAGCCGGAAATGAAGTTGATGTGTTTTATAATCCAAATGAAATTCTCTGATACAGATAATGAGCCAATGGTTTTGTGAAAGAAACTATATTTAGTTCAGGTTCAGGAGACCAAATGGGCAGCAATCCCAAAGACAGAAGTCATCTAATGAATGATAGGCAGCATGTCACATGGTCTGCATAGTAGCTGACTGACTGCAACTGAATCACATATGGGCTTGGAAGCCTGAGAATTTATTACTGCTTGTCTGAAGCAATGACGTTATGTCTTGGAGGGGATGGTCGCATGTGTCATTTCTGGATTCATCAGCATTCTTTTCCGCACCTCAATGTCACAATAGTGGCTTTCAGAGCATCAGCTTGGTGCTTTACTGCCATGTCAGTGGGCTGGTAGGCGTTCTTGTGGACAATTTACTTGTTCTTTTGGCGTTGTGCTAAGCTAGCAATGACGTTATGATCACTCCTCATTGAAGACATGTTGGTGAATTAACAATGTAGACGTCTTGCTCGAGTGAGGTGAGGCAATAGCTTCCAGGGTGTGCCATATTACACAGCTCTACAAAAAGTTTGAACGAAAATGGGATATTGTTATGATACTCATTCCGAGTATATTTGTACTTTTTCCAAATTGGCTCTGGTTTTTGAGATATAGGTTATTTGTGGAAATGAGAGTTTCATGTGGATAATATCGACTGCAGGGTCCATATATGGTGTAATGTATTTGCTACCTGTTTCTAATTAGTGATATTGTACTATCTTTATTAAACAATTGTGCTCATGGAGTGCATCTGTGTGGTTGAGGATTACATCATGCAAACATCACACTGTCAGCATGTGTTAAGTCCTGTTGTGCGGTGCGTGTGTTGAAGATATTGAGGGTTGTGCAGATATGAATTCGGCGGTACTCGACATTCATTTGTTGGCCGAGGTAATCCCCGCAACAGCCGATAGGTAGCGTTCAGTGTAAACAAGAAAAATGGCGATGGTCGAAAGTCACACACATATGCAGTGCAGCTTCAAGGAGATAGAACCTTTTCGTCGTGACGTAGCAAATAAGAGGTGAGTATTCATTTCACACAAAACAATTAATGATGTTTGTTGGATGTGATTGACATGCAAATACAAGAAAGTTCTGCATAATATGTAGTATTTGTGCAATTTTGTTTTAGGAAAACATGAGTTCTTCACGCCGTCTTTGCGTGAACCATCCAGATGAGTTCTGCTACATTTGTGGTGAATACGTTCTTCAAAAGAACAGGAAGAATATCACTCCTTTTGTGAAGGAAGCGTATCTGGCATATTTCGGAATTAAACTTGGAGATCAAGACAAGGCGTGGGACCCCATAAAGTTTGTAAATGCTGTGTGGAGTGCTTACGGCAGTGGACAAAACGAAAAAAGAAAAGCTTAAACTTCGGAGTGCCTATGGTATGGCGAGAGCAGAAGAACCATACAGATGATTGCTATTTTTGCATTGTTAATGTGAAAGGTTTTAATAGGTTCAAAAAACGAAAGTGGGAATATCCCGATTTGGAGTCAGCAAGAAGACTGGTGGTGCACAGCAACGATGTTCCTGTACCAACCTTCACAACATTACCCACGCTAACATCATCAGATGACGATGTGCACGGCGAGGAATGTACAAGTAGTGGTTCGGAATACGAAGGACGTGAGACACAACCCCAGCAGTTCGACCAGAAGGAGCTCAGTGACTTGATACGAGAACTCAATCTTTCAAAGCAAGCATCAGAACTCTTAGCATCCAGGCTTAAGGAAAAGAACTGTCTTCATCCAAGTGTTAAAATAACAGCTTACCGGACGAGAGAAGAAAACCTTCTTCCATACTTCAACCAAGAAGAGGTTATAGTGTATTGCAGCAATATACCTGGACTTTTACTTGAATTGGGGCTGCCGGAATATAGACCAGAGGACTGGCGTCTCTTCATAGACAGTTCCGCTAGAAGTTTAAAATGTGTTCTCCTACACAATGGCAATCGTTACGCATCTATTCCAATTGCCCACTCAATAAAACTTTGTGAAGCATATGCTAACATCAAGATGGTTCTGCAGAAAATTCAGTATATGCAGCACCAGTGGTTGATTTGTGTTGATTTGAAAATGGTGAACTTCTTGCTTGGACAACAAAGTGGGTACACAAAGCACCCATGTTTTATCTGCATGTGGGATAGTAGGGCAAAGCACGAACATTGGAAGCAGAAAACATGGCCTCCAAGGGAACATATGGCTGTTGGTGAAGCAAACATCATTAATGAACCTCTGGTTAGTAGGGACAAGATTGTTCTTCCACCATTACATATTAAGTTAGGACTAATGAAGCAATTCACCAAAGCATTAGACAGAAATGGTAATTGCTTCACATATATCTGCAATACGTTCCCTGGACTCAGTAGTGAAAAACTTAAGGCAGGAATATTTGATGGTCCTCAAATTCGCAGGCTCATCAACGATACCAATTTTACAAGTGTCATGACTGTCACTGAAGCATCGGCCTGGAACAGTTTTGTCGCTGTTGTAAAATGTTTTTTGGGCAATCATAAAGCTCCCAATTACGAGGAACTGGTCAAAAACATGCTCACTAACTTTCAAAACTTAGGAGCTAACATGAGCATAAAATTGCACTTCCTTCACAGCCACTTGGATCGATTTCCTCGTAATCTAGGTGATTTCAGTGAGGAACAAGGAGAGCGGTTCCATCAAGATATGAAAGGAATAGAGGAAAGATATAAAGGAAGATGGGACAGGCATATGATGGCAGATTATTGCTGGAATCTGCAACGTGACTGTTCTGAAGAGACCTATAAAAGGAAAGCGTGCAGGAAGCGGTTCGTCATGGACGGAAAATGATATACTTATAGAGAAACTTTTCAATTATGTTTTATACGTGGACAAATGCCTATCAGGTTTTCATAGAAGCTATTTATAAAGATTATTTTCTTTTTTCATTGTAGTTTGAAGCGCTCGAGTTCAGTATTAGCAATTTTTTCAAATTTTTTGAATAAATCATGCATTATCTCAAAAACTAGAGCCAAACTGCATAAATGATTGCTATATTCGTCCTCAGCACCACTAACCCATCCTAAAGCCACTCAAATATCCTTGGCAAGAAAATGAGTGTTGACCAGTGTTATTTACAATATTGGCTCTCTGCTTGTTTGTCATTCTGATTACTGCATGGCGCACTGGCCTGGTTTAACTTGGCTTAGCACTAGCTGAAAAAAACCTTCAGAAAATGTTACAGTTGCCATGATATCTTTCTGTGACACAAATGTGTTTCATATTTGTATATAAAAAGACTTTTCTGATGTCATGCCACATCATTTTGTGCAGTCAGAGGCCAGCCATCTGGATGCATAGCCATTCTGCCAGTGGTGGGGCCGAGGCATAGTGGGACAGTTGCAATTGTTCCATGAAATCACCAGGGATGGTGAGTGGTTTTCCACAGACAAGGTTGGCAGGTAAAGATCCCATCTCTACCTTCGTAGTTACTCATAGGCTGAGCAGTACCAGTGGGAGTTGTTGGTTCCAAGCAGTATCAGAGCAAGTCAGGGATGCATCTAGTGTCTTACAGAGCCAAATGACCATGTCATTAGTCCTGTGTAACTAGCATGTAGTCAAACTGGTGGACACAATGTGTCATGAAGTGACTGGGGCGTAGCATGTCACCCAGGTGTTGATGAAGGCAGCGGCAACATCTCAGTGGTGATGTCAGCTACGGGCATTTCCTCAAGCCAGCGAGTGAAGCTGCACATCATTGTCAACAATTAATGCTTGTGATGCCATTGGGGCAGCGAGTGTAATATGCTCATGTGGACACGTGCATAACTGCGTGTTACATCAGAAGCCACTAGTGGTTGCATGACTATGCCTCCCAACACTGGCATTCTGGCCCGCTGATGGCAGTCTCTCTTAATCCCTGGCCAGAGGAAATAAGCAGGCAAGAGTGACACAGCAGTTTTGATGCCGGGGTGTGACAGCCCATGGATGTACTCAAAAGCAATACACCAGAATTTCTCTGGAAGCAACGTGCAGTGTGTGCCCATGGAAATGTTGCAAAAAATCTTGATGATAGAGTCGGGAATGGACACTAGTCCCAATTGTAGGCCACTGGAGGTGTTGAGGCGAAGGTTAAGCCGCTTTCGTTACTCTCCTGTCCTTGCACAATGTCCTCAAAGTTCACAGGAAGCCAGATAGCTGCACAAGTGTGGGATAAGCAGTCACAATACCATAGTTCTGACAATATAGCGCAAGTCCACAGAGAACTGAGACGCGTGATCTAACTGCCAGAATTGGTGTGGTGAACACTTGGAATGACTGTTTCGAAACACATGAGTGATGGGCTTGTGATCAGCGAATATAATTAAGGAATGAACTTTCACTGACAGGTGGAAAGACTTCACCTCCTCATATACCAGAAGCAACTCGTGCTCATAAGGGCTCCAAGATTATTGCACTTCCAACAGCTTCTGTGAGAAGAACGAGAGACAGCTACTGGTGACACATTGTTGGAGCACAGCACCAATGGGAGACTGGCTGCCATCCACCAGCATGGCTAATTCAGTGTTGTGCACTGAATCAGTGGGCAGCGTTACTTCAGCTAGGCTTTGTTTGGACTCCATGAAACTTTTCTCCAGTGTATGCATCCAGATAACAGGTGTCTTTCTTTTTGAGATGGTGCCATGTAGAGTTGCAGTCAAAGGTTCCTGCATAGTGGCAGCATTTGGCATACGGCACCAATGAAAGTTTAATGTGCTCAGAAGTGACATAAGTCTTCACACATCTGTGGGTGCAGTGTATTCACGATTTCCTGTAACTTCATGGGGAGTCGTTGATCAAATGGCCAAGAAACTACATTGCAGTGACCACAGATATGCATTTAAAAACGTTAATGATGACACTGGCTTCACTCAGGCACTGAAAGATGATCGTTGGGTGGCGACAGCGGAGCTCAGACGACGCAAAGAACACTAAGATGTCATCAGGTTAACCAAAACACCTTGGTGAGCCTTTCAAAGCGCCATGCTGCCAGTTCTGGACTGCATTCCGAAGGTCAAACGTTATAATCATACTCTCAAAAAGCCCACATGGTGCGATAATGGCCATATTATGAATGTTCTCAGGCACCACAGGAATCTGCATGAACGCCCTCACACATACTCAGTTTTTGCTGAATATAGATGACTCCGTCAAGGCATGGATGAAATCCTGCAGGATTGGTACCAATTAATGGTTCATGACCTTTCATGGATATGGAGCGTGTTTGTCCCCACAAACTGTCTTTCGAGAGGACTGAGTGCAAGGTGGAGAACCAGGATACTTGATGGTCGAATTATGACTTGCTGCAGGATAGCCTCAAGCTCAGCCTTGGCTATTGTGAACATGTTGAGTGGAAGTCGACATAGGTGGTACAAAGTGGATGCAGCAGTCATGGTTAGAATGTGGTGGACAATAAGTTTTTAGCTCCCTCAGTGCACCAGGCGGGAGGTGAGCTCTGGAAAATTTTCAAGAAAGTCAGCATATGTAATGGGGCAGTTCATTGGTTCCATGATGAGAAAGGGGCCTGCTAGCACTTTGCCATATCACTCCCTAAGTGAGTATGGTGTCAACAAAACCTGTTAAGGGTTGTTATGACATCGGTGGAGTACTGCAGGGAAGGCTGTTGCTGCATTGCTCGTTGCACAAGCACTGATAGCTGGATCTTCTGCTGCTATGGTGCCTTCTGCTCACTGGTCATGAGAGTACCAACCAGCTGACTTACATGGTTGGTGCTGCCACCTGGACAGCCAGATTCTGGACTAGGTAGTGAAGGTTGGCATCCACAGAGGTCGGTCTGGAAAGCATGTGTTGCTTCAGAGTGTAAGATGATGCTCGGGCTATGGCATCATAGGCCACCATGCCTGAGGTACTAGGAGCCATTGCCATTGTGTCACGTACCCAATCAGCTAAGACCACAACGGCATCCAGCTGCATTTGTTTTTTGGTGGCGTTGACTGGTTACACTTGAGATGGGAGGCTATGCACCCAGACAGCACACAACAGTGAGTCTGGAACCATGTTGCACTGCGCAAGGCTCTGCAAGTGGTGCAGAACTGAGATGGCCTCCTGTTGTTGCATTCTTGTTGGTGTAGTAATTGATGCACCCGTAGTGGCTGAATTTGATGAGTTCACAGGTGATGTCGCTGTTCAAGAAAACTGTCTCCACTTGGCTAAACCACATGAATGGGTTTGGGGTCCAAGAGGACGGTACGCTAACCAACAGCTATTCTGTGCATGTCACTGCTTCAGTAACAGTAAGGGGAGCTGATGTGGTGAGTGGAGGGCACTGTGGGTTCAGGTCCAAATGTTTGATGTCAACACTTTTTGGTGCCTGCATTCTGGGAACTGCACTGACATCAACATTTTTTGTGTCTGCATTCCTGAAAATGCCAATTTTGAGCATCTTCAGGTGTCAGCATTTGTGGTTGTGAAACAATTGCGCTTGTTATATTCAAGGTCACCGATTTCCCCTCCCCCGTTCTGCTCTGGGCCAATTGCAAAACATCAGTGTCATCAATGTCTTTCAGAAAACATGCTCTCCTAATTTGATTGAGAAACTCTTCCATGTCTGAGACCAGTGACCATTCAGATTTGGCACAGGATATAATTCTCGAAATTTTTTGTCACAAATTAATTTATTCATGTTAACACGTTTCAGTACATAATCATCTGAAAATATTAGTGGTAGGAACAAAAATACAAATTAAGAACTGCTAATGAAAAATATTTCATGCATAATACAGCAATTTCTACTCATACTTACAATAAAATACAAAACAACGCCCACAAAAGTGAGCACATAAGTCACTGTAAATATGACTCTCATATCTATGGAGTCAAGTGCCAAACTGTATATGCACTGTTACGGCAATGGGTAATATGGGTCTCAAGTTATAAAATTTTTAACGGAGTTCAACCACCTTGACGTAATATAGGCTGGTTACACCGCGATTAGCAGCGGACCAGGAAGCATGGTGGTGCAAGACAGATGGGCAGCAGAGTCTGCAACTCTGCAGTAGCTGAGTGTGAGAGAGCACATGCAGTAGGAAAACAGAGAAGGACAGCGACTAAGCAAAATAATACGCACCCTCACTTGCATGGCGGAATACCCCAATAAGCAATAGCCACAGCTAGGGAAAACACTCGTAGACCAATTTAACTAGCTGCAAGGGTATCAGAACAACGAGGCCACATGCAGCCATCGCTAGTAAACCACACATCACAGAACTATGGTGAGCTCTTTACATACCAGAGACCCAATTCCAAATACAAAGAACAATTCAGGTCAATGGGAACGATGGAGTCCGTGTCGATGAAATTCCACTCCATGACCATGTTGTTTTAATAAGTCTTGTCTCAGATCAACCAGCACAGCATCAGTCAGCCGTGGAGTGCTACATAGCTGAACTCCACTGATAAACTTCATGCTGTGTCACACCAACCACTACTGATGGGAGAGCTGATGAACTACCAGCAGCAGTGCAGTGCCAGGTGCTGTACTCTCTGAGTGTGGGAAGACGACGACCAGGCCGGCAGTACTGGGTTCGAAACCTGCCGTCTACACCACACCGCGGGTGAGGTGGTCCAGGGAAGAAGAGGCGCGGATTGGGATCGAGCACACTCCCTCAGCCGGTAGCAGACATCCATGCTGCACCAGGCTGGGCTAAGCATCCGAATCGTTGAAAGAGGAACGACGTCTCGCTAGGACGCAGGCGCAAGGACTGACGCAGCGTCCGACACCGGGAGTCTGTCCGCGACTGGGGCAGGAGGCAACTATGGCCAACAGTGCACCACCATTCGTAAAGTTGTCACAATAAACGATTCATTGAATAATCCTGTTTTCTTAGCGGCACGAGCGCTTCCAGACGATTCCTGACATCGTGCAGAGGCGTCATCGGCTCGGCATCTCTGTGGCACCAATAGCATACCGATAAACAAAACATTACAGGCGCCAGATGGAAACGGTTATATAGAGAATAAATCGAATATCAAAGAACATAAATGCTATCAAAAAACTAAAGCAATGTAATATACTGTATCAAGTAGCATCTAAGGAAATGAGATACAGGTATAATACATTAAATGCCACAGTAATAGAATATTACAAAAGTTTTGCATCTTGTAAATGTTACAATATATCAGTACAAATGCAGACAACAAGATGATTTTACATTAAAATTACACAATAGGCACAGAAATTGACAGTTTAAAGTAAATTCAAAATAAGAAAGATTTTTTTTTGTTTACAATCCAGCTGTGAAAAAGGCAACAGCAAACTGCATGGATGATGCCATGCACATCAAAAACATTATACTGACAAAATAACGTATGTACTATTAGCCAGTAAAACCAAAAGGATAAATAAAATGTGCAGTGGTATAACCTTAACATACATAACAGTAATGAGTGAAAGGGTTACAATGTCAGAAATAAAATTGTATATACAGACTGCCACCAGTTATGACAGACCTGAAGTCGTTACTAACGTGAAGCCATTCGGGTGTACAGTAGGGCCTCAGTAATTTAAGCTAATTGGGTCTGAGTTCAATTCGAATTACGAAAAACTCAGATAATACGGAAATATTTATAAATTAAATGGTAGATCATGAATAAATGTTTAAAGAGCACAATAATGAACACTTGTGTTATATGTACAGTCTTAGACAAAAACATTGACCACTGGCCAGCCGCCACAAAAGCTAAGTCCGAGTCATTCACTGAAGGTGGCCAAGAAAGTCGATCGCCCCTCAGAGTTCAGTGTCCGGTAATATGCACGAACTGGCAACACTGTAGAATGGGAAGTGTCTGGAAGAAGTGTTGTCTTGTCCTTGAGAAGTTGAACGGTTGTAGATGCTTATGGTCTAGTGATATATGTATAGCGATGCAGCCACGAAATCATTTGGTCGAATTCACTCTGTTCAATTTTTTTCTTTAAAATCGCATTTCGATAGTCCGTGAAAGCAGTCAGTATGATGGAGCTTTGTTGTGTTTATCAACACAGGCGCCGACTCCATGGGGCCTGAGCACCCTAAAAATTTCGTTTGGCGGGGCTCCGCCCCCCCCCCCCCCCCGCCCACCCACCAATAATTTAAGAAAATTGCTAGTTGTATTATGCACGATAGTTACCTTTTAAAATACATTCAGTAACGAGTTTCAACAAATAATTATTATGGTAGTAAGCATGTTAACTGAAAACGAGTGGTGTGAATCATGATACTGTTCGGTGCTGCGAGCACACTTAGAATTTGTCCCGGTGTGCGAACCTTCGGGTAAAGTCTGGCGCCGGCGGGCCAGCGCTGCGGCCGCGGTGACATCAAAAGGACTGGTGCTGAAGCCCCTGGAACCCTTCGTCTCACGTCGCCTTGACGCTTCAAGACATTACGACACCGCGGCTATATAAAGCCCACCCTGCTGTTACAATCATTCAGTGTGGATAGTTTCGTTCAGTGCATGCTGCAGACGTGTTTAGTGTTCTCACTTTAGCGCCTAGTGGACTATTTTATATGACTTTATTTTATTCGTTTACTTTAGTCTCTTAGTGTATTGTAAATTAAGTTTACAATGGATAAATTTGTTACCAAAAAGGCGTGCTTGGAAGTTGATGATACTAAAAGTCAACATCCAACAATTATTATGTCGTCAATTGCTTCGTCGTCTTCAGGCGAGAACAATTCACAGCCGAAACCTGGACAATCCGGTAAGGGAAGATTATTTCAGAAGTCTTGGTTGATCAAATATACATGGCTAGAATATGAAGCATCTACCGAAAAAGTTTTTTGCAAAACCTGCAAAGAGGCAGATGCTATAAATCTATAACCATTTTCTTCAAAAACAGATGATGCATTTACTTCCGTAGGGTTTTCTAACTGGAAAAAGACTTTGGAGAAATTCCCTCTTCATGAAAATACGTTTACGCATAAAGAAGGTTTTCTGAAACTAAATTATATCCCTAACCAAAGTGTGGCCTCGCAATTGAATGAACAGTTACATGGTGATATGAAGAAAGGCCGTTTAGCTCTTGAGACAATTTTTACTACCGTGCAATTTCTGTGCCGACAAGGACTAGCAATTAGAGGACACGAAGATGTAAACTCATATTTTTTGTCGATTGTTGGAACTCCGAAAGAATGACATACCTGAGTTTAAAGATTGGTTAGGGCGTTCGCGGTATAAGTGGACGTTCCAAGATATTCCAAACAAGCTCATTGATCTGCTAGGAAAGTCTGTATCGAGAAAAGTATTGGCTTCAATCAAGAAGACTGAAAGTTTTTCTATTATGGTTGACAAAACAAGCCGGCCTGTGTGGCCGAGCGGTTCTAGGCGCTACGGTCGCAGGTTCGGATCCTGCCTCGGGCATGGATGTGTGTGATGTCCTTAGGTTAGTTAGGTTTAAGTAGTTCAAAGTTCTAGGGGACTGATGACCTCAGCAGTTAAGTCCCATAGTCCTCAGAGCCATTGTAATGTGTGTTCCAGCTCACAAGCGACATTGAAGCAGGTAGTTCCTGTGACTTAGTATGGACTGAGGTTATATTCGACAACCGGAATAAATTAATAACTGGCTCCTTTTACCAACCCCCAGTTTCAGATGAAACAATTGCTGTACATTTCAAAGAAAACTCGAGTCTCATCGCAAATAGGTACCCTACTCATACAATTATAGTTGGCAGTGACTTCAATCTACCTTCCGTATGTTGACAAAAATACATTTTCAGGCCATACTGTAGATAGAAAACAACTTCCATAATTGTTCTAAATGCTTTTTATAAAATTATTTTGAACAATTAGTTCACGACGCCATTCAAATTGTAAATGGTTACGAAAACACACTTGACCTCTTAGCCACAAATAATTCTGAGCATCACGACGGTTACAGGAACTGGTGAACACACAGTCGTAGCGAGGTTCAATTCCGTAACAAAGAAATTCACCAAAACTAAATGCGAAATATATATATTTTTAAAAGCAACTAAAAATTCGGTTGAAGTCTTTCTAAGAGACAGTCTCCAATCCTTCCGAACTATGTAAGTGAAGACCATATGTGGCTTAAGTTCAAAGAAGAAGTATCAAAAGCACTCTAGAGATTCGTACCAAATAAATTAATATCAGACGGAACTGATACCCCATGATACACAAAACACGACAGAAAGCTGCTGCAGGAGCACCGAAAAAGGCACGTATAATTTAGACGAGCGCAAAATCTCCAAGATTGGCGAAGTTTTACTGTAGCTCGAAATTGGTGCGGATTTCAGTGCGAGATGCATTTAATAGTTTGTCACAACGAAACTCTCTCTAGAAATGTGGCGAAAAATCCATAGAGATTCTGGTCCTATGTTAAGAAACCCAGCGGCGAGTGAGGAGGAGGAGGAGAAGCAGGAGGAGGGGGAGACAAGGAACCCAACACTTCCGAGCAGGTAAAATCGTGGCAAATGTCCGCCGTGGCAAATGTCCGGCGTGGCAGACCAGAAAGTACCTGTACGCTCGCACAAGCTCTCAAATAAACGTGCTGGGTTATCAAAGAAGTTCTTTTTCTTATTCAATGGGCCGTACAGAATCAAGCAGATGCTTCGCAGGAGAGCTTCTGTGAAGTTTGGAAGGTAGGAGACGAAGTACTGGTGGAAGTAAAGCTGTGAGGACGCGGCGTGGGTCGTGCTTGGGTGGCTCAGTTGGTAGAGCACTTGCCCGCGAAAGGCAAAGGTCCCGAGTTCGAGTCTCGGTCCGGCACACAATTATAATCTTCCAGGAAGTTTCATATCAATGCTCACTCCGCTGCAGAGTGAAAATCTCATTCTGGATGCGTAGTGTTGAGTAATCTGATAGCATCAGAATGTGAATGGTTATGAGGATCAGATGAGGCGCTTTCTCTCACAGTAAGATAATTTCTTTCTTTCTCATAAGTGAAAAGGTATAGAGTATGATGGTGTGGCGAGTAAATGGTCGTGAAGTGGTTGTTTATGATTAATTCCAGTTGTAGCGTATTTATTCCCTCTCGGTGAGGATGATTTTGTGAGATTTGCAACTGTACTACGATGTTTATGAGACAATTTGACGACTTGTAGGTTGATGGATTTGTGTATGAAGTGAGACTAATGCTGTTTGATTTTCAGAGATGCCACATTATAAGATGATTGGAAGTTGCAATTTGTCACCACCTACTACCAGGTACGTTTTTGGAAACCTAAATATGGAAGTCCTGGAAGATGGATATTGAAACACGTTTTAAAAGCATGCAATTTTATATTTGGTAAATAATCAAGGTAACAATCTATAAGTGTGAAATAACATGAAGATCCCTGGCGACACGTGGTGAGTAATGGTGCAATGGTTGTGAATATCATACGACAAGTAGTAAGATGAGAAATTATGGCCATGGGCAAATGATTTTTTTTTTTGACAATGTTTTATGTGTTTACGTATAGGATAAAGTGATTCTGACTTCTGTTTTATGCTCACTAATTCCGTTTAGACCAATCTGATGCCTAAATATTAGCACGTTATAATTGCAGGTGTGACTTGTATGAACCTTCTGTGTCTCATCAACCATAACTTCTATTGTGAAATGTTCATAGAAAAGATGTCACAGATATTTTCCACAGATCAGCGAATGTGTAGTGCAAACCATGGAGAAGCAGTCATAAAATAGCAATATGGGTATCTAAAAAATATATTTTTATGCGTGGGGATCGTAGTCCTATATGTTTGTGGTGACTGGTACAAATTCTGTAGATTGTGTGTGGGAATGTAGTTAGTAGTAGATAAAGTTTTGTGTTTGTAGTTAGTAGCGTCACCAAATCTACTCCAATTCCTTAGCAAACCTTGTGCAAGACCTGTCCTGAACCATTGTCTCAACGTATGTAATGCTGTATCTACACTCCTGGAAATTGAAATAAGAACACCGTGAATTCATTGTCCCAGGAAGGGGAAACTTTATTGACACATTCCTGGGGTCAGATACATCACATGATCACACTGACAAAACCACAGGCACATAGACACAGGCAACAGAGCATGCACAATGTCGGCACTAGTACAGTGTATATCCACCTTTCGCAGCAATGCAGGCTGCTATTCTCCCATGGAGACGATCGTAGAGATGCTGGATGTAGTCCTGTGGAACGGCTTGCCATGCCATTTCCACCTGGCGCCTCAGTTGGACCAGCGTTCGTGCTGGACGTGCAGACCGCGTGAGACGACGCTTAATCCAGTCCCAAACATGCTCAATGGGGGACAGATCCGGAGATCTTGCTGGCCAGGGTAGTTGACTTACACCTTCTAGAGCACGTTGAGTGGCACGGGATACATGCGGACGTGACTTGTCCTGTTGGAACAGCAAGTTCCCTTGCCGGTCTAGGAATGGTAGAACGATGGGTTCGATGACGGTTTGGATGTACCGTGCACTATTCAGTGTCCCCTCGACGATCACCAGTGGTGTACGGCCAGTGTAGGAGATCGCTCCCCACACCATGATGCCGGGTGTTGGCCCTGTGTGCCTCGGTCGTATGCAGTCCTGATTGTGGCGCTCACCTGCACGGCGCCAAACACGCATACGACCATCATTGGCACCAAGGCAGAAGCGACTCTCATCGCTGAAGACGACACGTCTCCATTCGTCCCTCCATTCACGCCTGTCGCGACACCACTGGAGGCGGGCTGCACGATGTTGGGGCGTGAGCGGAAGACGGCCTAACGGTGTGCGGGACCGTAGCCCAGCTTCATGGAGACGGTTGCGAATGGTCCTCGCCGATACCCCAGGAGCAACAGTGTCCCTAATTTGCTGGGAAGTGGCGGTGCGGTCCCCTACGGCACTGCGTAGGATCCTACGGTCTTGGCGTGCATCCGTGCGTCGCTGCGGTCCGGTCCCAGGTCGACGGGCACGTGCACCTTCCGCCGACCACTGGCGACAACATCGATGTACTGTGGAGACCTCACGCCCCACGTGTTGAGCAATTCGGCGGTACGTCCACCCGGCCTCCCGCATGCCCACTGTACGCCCTCGCTCAAAGTCCGTCAACTGCACATACGGTTCACGTCCACGCTGTCGCGGCATGCTACCAGTGTTAAAGACTGCGATGGAGCTCCGTATGCCACGGCAAACTGGCTGACACTGACGGCGGCGGTGCACAAATGCTGCATAGCTAGCGCCATTCGACGGCCAACACCGCGGTTCCTGGTGTGTCCGCTGTGCCGTGCGTGTGATCATTGCTTGTACAGCCCTCTCGCAGTGTCCGGAGCAAGTATGGTGGGTCTGACACACCGGTGTCAATGTGTTCTTTTTTCCATTTCCAGGAGTGTATGTTATATAAGAAGTATCTTCGTTGTTTAAACCTTGAGTATCATGTCGCTCTTGTGAAGGGAACTCAGATAATTTCCTAAGAGTTAAATCCATTTCCCTTTATCGTTAAAACTAATCCTAATGTTTAATAATTCGTCATATAAATTTTCATTTTTTAGATTGTTAAAAAGGCCCTCTTTGTAAAACCAATTTTGGGCAGTTTTTCATGTATCAGTCAGTAGTAGGAATTTCCACCGATTTTTTTGTAATATATGCATCATATTATGTGAAAGTATCTGTGAGTGCTGCTATTAAGCGGGCGCAACATCACCAGGCCGCCTAGTGAGCCTGCGCATCAGGAAGTACAGGACCCGCTGCAACAGCAGGTGTTGCGGAGCCTTGCAATCAACAGCGAGCCAGTGGTGTGGCAAGCGGACACGGCTGTTTCCATGCCAGAGGGGGCGGATGCTGGTTTTCCCCCAACCCCAGACTGTCGGCTGGCTCTGACAGCGTGGCGCGGCAGGGTATCGCGAGTCAGTGGTGTGCCGAACGGTCACAGCTGTTTCCATGCCAGAGGGTGGTGGATGCTGGTTTTCCCCCAACCCCAGACTGTCGGCCGGCGCTGACAGCTTGGCGCAGCAGGGCATCGCCCTGGTCGCTGATCCGGGCCAGGTACCAACGCGCGCACTGGGTTTGCGTGACACAGAACAGCGTCGCTCGCGCACACACAAGCGAGATTTGGGCAGTGCCCGAGGCACGACCAAAAAACATTAATACGGTCTGACGACAACATGGCTCCTGGTCTATTGAGACGTTACCATCTCACTAATATGGTTTTGCTGAGTTTCACAGTATGGGTTCATGCCCATGTGACAAGTACAGAACTGTGCAGCTGACTGCTACCAAACAGCACCTGAAGTGGACCTTCTCTGCTTGCTGAGGGTAGACACGAAGAAGAGCTTATTAGTGCATTCCTCGCGCGGGAATGTCCTGACGAATATTGCATGGCTCTACCAACTGAGCTCTGTGCAAACGATGATGACGATGGTATGAAGACTGAAGTGACGTGCACTAACATTCAGAAGAAATGCAGTTGTGGTCAACGTTCCTTGCTTGCCGAGGGCGGTGCTAACAGAAGAGCAATTTTTTGCCTCCCTCAGGCAGGAACGTCAAACGACCATGGTACGCTAAGATGTCCTAGCGGAAGAATTGACTCCAGCCACGGCGAAGTACTTCCGCATACTTCAGAACTGCCGAGTAGGCGTGGTGCATGGACAGTGACGCGTGGTGACAACTACGCCTGTGGGAGGGGTTCCACCAATGAGTTCCTTCATTCTGTGGGATGACGGCATGCACTCTGGTGAATTGGGGGGTTATGTAACCGCACGATCAGTGAAGTGCAAGTGTATGTTTTGTGTTGTTCGCTGCATAATATGGATGTGTGATTGTCTTGAGATAATCTATCGAGGCAGCCGGCCGAAGTGGCCGTGCGGTTAAAGGCGCTGCAGTCTGGAACCGCAAGACCGCTACGGTCGAAGGTTCGAATCCTGCCTCGGGCATGGATGTTTGTGATGTCCTTAGGTTAGTTAGGTTTAACTAGTTCTAAGTTCTAGGGGACTAATGACCTCAGCAGTTGAGTCCCATAGTGCTCAGAGCCACTTGAACCATTTAGCCAATCTATCGAGGCGCGTATGTCTTTAATGTGTTACAGCGTGGAACTAGCTATGATGATAAACAAAGTGCCAACGAAAGTTGCAACGTCATGTTTACAAACCACCGACGCAATATTCTCTTGTCTAGCCGTGCACTCACGAGTTAAAGCTTGTAGTATTGTGTGTTATTTATTTTTTTTAAACCTGTATATTTTATGTACCTTTTATGTAAGTTTCAGTGTTAATTACGATTTTGTATTGAATATCGTTATAGCCGTGTACTCACGACTTTAATCTTGTAATAATGTTTTTTTTTAACCTGTATGTTTTGTGTACCTTTTATGGTATGTTTCTGTGTTAATTATAATTTTGTATTGAATATCGTTAAACAATTTAATTTCCAATGTTACTTTAATGACCGACAGAGGTCTGTTTTGTCACATACATTTCATGTTTTCTCTTTAAAATATTATTTGAAATGTGTGTAATTTGGCTCTTCCATTGAGCATGATGATCAGCACACAAGTACTCATCACCTTATAATAATCACTTTTAATAACTGTTTAAAGCAATTTTTAGGATGATATCTCATGTTTGTTATTGCAATAAGTTGGGTGATACTATGTCAACTTCCAATGTCATACATTTCATTTATCTTAATCTGTTTGCTTTGTGGACCACATGAGGTCACAACTACTGACTCAAGTCATCCAAAATTCATTTAAATATTGTAGATTAGTCGTTTCCTTTGAACTGCTGTTTGCTTGTTGGGATAATTGTTTCTTAAGTTATGTCTGTTTCGAAGACTGTTGGCGAATCTCCTAGCACAGCTGGAAAATTTACAGCACAGTATTCTCCGGGACGTTTGGGGTGATGAAAGGGTCCTGTAGTCCCCTTTCATTATCCTTTTATTGGGTGTGTTTCATTTTGCTATACAGTGGTTTAGTCTGCTGCAAGAGAATCAGCGGTAGTCTTTCAGAATGGCCAACATTTGTAGCTTTCAGGTGAGAGGCACCCACATGCCTTGCTCATACTGTGGCATCAAGCAGTCAGGCCTGCAAGATGAGTGGTCTGCCAAGCGAGTGGATTCATTCTTATTTATCGAGTAACATGAGCTCTCGTACTCACAATTAAGTTACAAATTATCCTCCTGTATGAATAATACGCAACGGAAACGCACATCTGACTATCAGTGATTTACAGAACTCTGACTGTTCACTACGCACTGGCAATACCACTTTTTTTTGTCTTTTATTTAACGGCTTTTATCAACACGTGGCCACCGCACTGAATATGAATGGCGCACACATTATAAATTCGGGACATCATGACAACATACAATTCGAAGGAAAAGTCCACCAATCTTTTTCTTTTCACTATCTTATTTATTCCGATAAATTCTATAACCTAAACACACAAATTCTATAACCTACAACAATAACACATGAGAAATTCCGCCCAGTGGGCATGGCTTTACATTGGTAATTCTCTACCTTATGGTCTCGTAATTATTTAACGCTACAGTGCACTTTCTGGATTGGATGGTGGATCTTTTATTATATCTCACACTTCGACTCTCACAATCATCATCAAGAAACTTTCCTCCAGACCGAGCGGTACAGAAGGAACAAGCATAACCCACTAATCTTTTGAAACTACCTTGCTACTCTCCCATGCAAACCACACATACCCAAATTACATGACATACACCACACTACAACATGGAATACAATACAATAAATAGTCACAACACTATCACTTTCAGCTTTCCCACTTCAATTAGTATTTATCCCAGTTTCACACGACACTGCCCCACTTTGTAATTCTACTTTCCTACTATGAACTCTGGAGATATATGCACGTCTTCCTGTGCAATGCAAGCCAAGTGGCGTTGATGGATAGACTGCCGACTCACCTTGCTTCTCTCTCAGAGTTTGAATCTAGCGTCACACGGAATCATATCACGCAAAGTAACATAAAGAACATATTCATCACACACGCGAGTCCTCAACTGATACCTTGGACGAGTACTTCTCTTTATCCTTTGTCTCATACACAGATTGAGACTCACACAGTACTCAGCACGTGGAAGTACTCGTCTCTAATTTCAAGTCCTGCACACGCCATTTCTTAAATATTTCAACTTATGGTACACACGCTATTTCTTAAATATTTCAACTTATTGTACACACGCTAGTAATTCAGCTTAACTTAAGCACACGGAAGTATTTCAACTTATTGCTACACGTGGTTTCATTGTGACCGTTGGTCACTTCCGAAGATTTCTACGATCCCATTAATATTACCTGCCTGACATTTAATTCTCCCCACAAAAGTTCCTGAAATAGAGAAATTATTATTTCAAACTACTCTTAAATATTCCACATGCATACCATGTCTCCACTCTTTTGTCTTTACGGAGCACAACTAAGACAGGTCTTAACAGCACAAGATCCAGCGGCAGAGTGCTGAAACATGGCCGTTCTTCAGGTCCTCTCGCACCTCTGCTGAAGTGGGGTAGCACCTTGCTACCGTATTGGTCAGCCACATTTCAGGCGATCAAAGCTCAGGTAAATTTCATCTCTTCGGTCCCAACAAAGGTGGCCAAAGGATCGTCTCAAAGATGATCATATATTCACATTCACTATCTGCGGTTAGCAGACAACCATACATTCATTCATTTCACAGATCTCACCAAACTGGATGTAGGGATTTACTTTGTGGGAGTGCACATGTGATCAATTAAATAAATAAATTGTCATTCTTTCCCACACTGGTATCCGGCTAACGCTGTATTAATTGAAATTGAGTTATTTTACGAAAAAAATGTTTTGTTCTGACAAAAATAATGAAGTATGTTGTACCTATTTTCAATGTCGGGCGGTACTGTACCCTTCCACAGGTAAGCAAAGAGGTTTGCTCCCCTTGTGTGAAAGTTACCGGTGTTAGGTTGGTGGCGGAAGCCTCATCTCAGGGTTTTCCTGGCCATGAGATCGCGTGGGAGACGTTGGAGTGTGTGAGACAGTCAGTCTGCTTCCAGCTCACCGAGGGCCTGCAACCAAAGTCTCTTCAAAGAAGGGTGAGTTGACTAAACCGCGTGGCGCGTTGTCTCATAGCAAGAGGGTAGCTTTTAGCTTTTGGTCTCGCGTTTCATCTTATAAAGATTGATTTGCTGGGTCGCAGCAAGGAATGCAAGACTTTTGCTGACTTTCAGTTTGATTCCTAATGCAGACTTGACTTTGATCTGTAGGAAGAACGTTGCACAAAGGTGTTGCATATGTTGAAGCGCCCTCGGTTCAGTGTGAATGTTTGTGTGCCTGCAACTACGCGTATATGCATTCTTATCTTTTTCGATTCGTAGTAATTTTTGCTTCTTTGTGGATTTTCTTTGTCTCATTACTTGATGTTACTATAATTTGGCCACAGTACGTAGAAATTGTGTCTCCGCAAACCACGTGGGCACACCAGTCTGTTGTGAAACATATAGCGTTTCACAAGGAATTGTACTTAGTGTCCAGGCAACAGCAGTCTATAGAAGCATTACATCAATGTTGTAAGGTATAAATAAGTTTGCTTCCAATCTTATCCAGTGTACCGATGTTATGTCTCCATTACCTACGCCGTTTACCTTGTAGTTTTCCTTGTTTCCCCATCCATAGCGTTTCCATGTGCACAGGTCCACTGGTTAGTGTCCTTTTTTATTTAAAACAAATACTTTGGAATAGATCTTGTTTCAAGGAACGTTGCTGCAAGCTGCACTTATGCACAGCGTTCGTGCACTCTTTACTTTATTCAATATTTGATTCATGGGAACAGTGCCTGGATCATATTAATAAATACATCCCATTCTTTATCAGTGACTTTACAATGAATATTCTTTTGTGAGTTTTTCTTATGAATAAATTAAGTAATTTTCCGACTCAGTGCAACATCTTATTTGTCGTGTGGCTAGAGTTGGTGGCGACGCAAACTTTTACGTTGATTTCGCTGTCAGATAGCATTTTCCTATTCCAAGTATGCGTGGCTCTTTTAGCCATCAGGGTATATTCAAAGTGCGCTTCACACTTTTTACACATAGCAACTTTTTATTCACGTTCCTTACAACCTGTACTGCAGGATGGAGCCAGGCTGGCTGCTGCTCTGTTATGCTCTGAGGAACAATCAAGTGGGAATTCATCGGTCCAGTGGAGCACGTGCAAGGCGCCATGATGGCCAAGGAATGGTTCAAATGGCTTTGAGCACTATGGGACTTAACATCTATGGTCATCAGTCCTCTAGAACTTAGAACTACTTAAACCTAACTAACCTAAGGACATCACATGACATAAAGTCATCACGAGTGGCCAAGGAATATTGTACAATTGTTGCAGACCACATAAGTAGTAGGGCTAGGAGAGAACAAGCGCAATTTGCTAGTGCAAGTTGCCTACATCAGGGGCAGGTATGCACTCAGGGACAAGCTTATTGTTCTCCTTTGATTGATAGATACTTAAACTATTGTTCTCCTTTGATTGACAGGAACTTAACCTATTGTTCTGTTAAGTGCTTTCCCATGTCACTCTCATTTCCTTATATTTGACAGGCATTTAAACAATTGTTCACCATGCCCCCTCCCCCAACCCCTCCCCCCTCGCTGCTACAGGTACTCTTTCAGGTCTGAGTTATCAGAATAGGCCCCAATCTCACTCTAATCAATTTGATTGACTACTTAATTAAATTGATCAATTAATTACCTCTCAACCCCTAGGGACTGGCTGGAAAAACACTCAGCCTGTGTTGGATAGGACGGACATAAGTTTTAATTAACCTGTTGTTCTGTTAAGTGGTTTTCCATGTCAACCCCATTTCATTAAACTGTTGTACCGCATTTGATGCCAAATTAAGTAATCAGTTATGCCTCCCACGATTTTCTGGAACACTTTCCGAATTCCACGAACGCAATTTCAGGCGCATCCTTCTCTGTCACCCACCCCCTTAAACTATTGTACTGTGTTTCACATAAAAATTATTCAAATTCACTTAGTGTTCTGCACTTAACCCGCTGTTCTGCTCCATGTCACCCACTCACACACACCCTCCCCTTAAGTATTGTACCACTAACAGCACGTTGATATAAAAAATTTATACAAATTAATTAATGTGGCTCTCTTCACATGTACGGGGTGGTTTTTTTTTTAATTCACGGCATCCTATTTATCTTAGAGTATTGTTCGTCTGTATGGGGCCCTTACCAGTTGGGTCTGATTCAAGAGACTGAGGTTCAAAGAAGAACAACAAGATTTGTGGCTGCTACATTTAACCATCGCGAGAGTGTTACAAATCTCATTGAAAGTTTGAAGTGGCACACATTTCCAGATAGACGACACGCTAAATGGAAGGGGCTGTTTACTAAACTCCAAAATCCTATCATTGCCAGGGATGCAGGGCATATATTATTACCACCATATCGCACAATTATCACCATTCAAAGATAAGGGAATTTAGAGCTCCTACTGAGGCGTTCAGACAGTCACTTTTCCCTTGCACGATCCGCAAGTGGAACAGAAGGGAGGAAATACGACTTTGGTGCGAATAGTGCCCTCCACCGCGCACCGCTTAGTGGCTATGACAGTATATATGTAGATGTAGATGGAATATAGTTTAAACAAAAGATCGCTAGTAAAAAACACAACCTGCCACCCGACACCCGATGCCGATGACAGAGTCAGGGTGCACTGGTGCTCCCTGAGAAACTACGACGTGACCGGTCAGGTCCCACAAGAATGAGGTGGTGACATCACTTTCATACTTGATATCTGAGAAATTCCTGTTGAAGTACATGTTCACCTAGGCACCGTTGATGGTGCATGATGCATAGCTGCAGTCTGCGTCCAACCTCAAGAGAGATGTTGCTATGCTTCCCAGAATAGAAATGCATTCCTAATGGGACAACCCGTACATCACTGAAATTACCCGTCAAACTGCTAATGCTGCCAGTGTGGGATCACTATCAAAAATGGTTCAAATGGCTCTGAGCACTACGGGACTTAACTTCTGAGGTCATCAGTCCCCTAGAACTTAAAACTACTTAAACCTAACTAACCTAAGGACATCACACGCCTCCATGCCTGAGGCAGGATTCGAACCTGCGACGTAGCGGTCGCGCGGTTCCAGACTGTAGCGCCTAGAACCGCTCGGCCACCCCAGCCGGTGGGAGCACTATTCACCACTGTTTACTGCAGACGAGACTTCCGGCGGCAAAATTATTTTTCAATGATCGCTACATTGGGCTGTGGTTGTGGTACGAATCTCGGTATCTATAGCGAACTTTAGGAAATTGCGTAGTGTCCCACACATACTTAACTTGCCCTTTTGCAGGAGTTTTGTGATGTCTCGGTTGTATGCACGGAAATTCTTGCCCTAACAGAACCTGTTTACGAAAATAGCGCAGAATAATGTCGAATGTATTCTTCCTTGCAGTCCTAGCATGGCAGCCTGTCCATCACATGTTACCCTTCCTGCTTTCAACATACGCAACCGTTCTCACAGCTATGTAGAGATTCTTGTATCCCAGGACAAAGGATGTCTTGTGAATGAATTGGGCATTATGATTGGCTCTTTAGGAATTTACTCGCCGAAGTACTGATGCCACTGGTGTGGAAGCACCATCCGCCTTTATTTTCTTTCTGCAGATGAGGTTTTCAGGGGAAAAAACATATTTTACAAAGATCGCCATATTGCACCAACAATTAAACCTTGAAACGTGCCACTACATATCGTCAAATACTGGCAAACGCTTATTGAATTACACTGTTCACCCACTGAGGACAGGAGCTTGAATATTAGAGCATGAAACCAATCTCCAACCCAACAATATATCACTGAATACCATGTCGATGGAGTAAACATTCAATTCGTATTGTTAGTTATACAAAAATCGCCCTTTTTACATCATTTGTACACATACCGCGAAGACACACAGCACTGTAGATACACTTGCGCCACTAGATATTTCCCTGCGAGGTCAGCGGTAATCCACACCTGAATGGTGACCAGAGTGGCCTCAGTAGGCCGAAGTCACTCTCAGAACTGTTTTACAAATTTGGGCTTGTTCCGCTCGACACAAGCGCTTTACTGTTTCTGGTCCAGACCTGCTTGCCTACTCGCTCTTCTACATCCATCTCCAGACTCTGGGATTACAAGAACATATATATTTTTGCATGGTTCGCCATAATATTATACCATTTTCACGGTACTTCTCGATATCAAGCACACAGCAGTATCCTACCAATGGCTCGTGCAACATAATTCCAAAGATATAGACTGGAAATTATTTCTCTACAAACCAGAAACTTTAGCTAGGTGGGGCATGCTGTAAACCACTGACTACCTAGGAACTTGGCATGTCTACAAACACATTTACGTGGAAACTCGAGAAAAATAAAAAAAACTGATATTTCCACTTGTGAATACCGATGCAGGTGATGCAGCAGATTCCAAATCATCCTTATAATTTACAAGGTCAACTAAGATGTTTCTCATGTCTAGAGAACCAGTAAACGTGTCTTCCACATGCTAGATGTACACACCACAATCGACTTTCCCTCAACTAAATAAATGCACGAAGTGTGCAGAAACATTCAAACGAACAATTTACATGGGAGGGAATAACGGTCCAGTGCAAACACAAATCCATATTCAATCTTCTCAAATTTCCATGGCATCACAAAAGCTATGCAACACATACTAAGTATTGGTTCGCTATTCGGCCATCTAGAGGACAACAGTTAAGTCAGCTACATTCCTACTCTCCAACAGGCCTCTGCATTCGGACAGCTCCAACAGTTAACGGGAAACGTAAATAATTCCTGCCACAAGTCACTGGCGCTGCACACCAAGCAAACGTAGACAGAATCGTCCTAGGAAAACAACCGTCCTCATATATATTTGATCCCTGTACCTACAACTAAATGTTACGATGGCGGTCTCAGTTGAACAAAATTCGGCAATGAGCAATGTATTGGAAATACACCCTGTTGACTGCTGTGGCTCTGGAAATAGAAATATCGCTACCATTCATATGGCTTGACATTTGCTTCCCTTTGCTATCACAGTGCTACACGTCAAATCCTTACCTTCCTTACGACTGGACATAGTCATTTCCTTTGCGCATGTACTTTATAACCCTGATGCTCAAGGTGAACCTATCACACACCCCCTACTACTAAGTATAATACTTCGTCAATAACAGATTGCTGGTGATACTAAATAATACTGACCTAAAACCAAAGATGGGTGGACATGTCTCATAAGTTTTTCTTGCGAGTGCGACCACCATGTCTTAGAAAGAGAGGTGCAATCGTCTTACATACTGCCAGATGTTAAAAAACCTGATCCCCACAACTAGTGTATGTTACTGTCACAAGCGGTCTTGGTTCTACATGTGCACACAAGTATCCATGTTAAAGCTATACCAGGTTTATAAATTGAGTTATGGCATTACCTACAAATGAATTAGTTTTCCAGACAAATCCCGTGACACTGAATATAGACGGTGCACCCGCGCAATAAAATTGCCGAATTTAGAAAGTGGTGCAGCTAAGGAGCAGGGTGTGTAACAGGTATTTGCAACCACCTCACGCCGCCGCCATTAGATATTTCTCCAGTATTTGTATGCATTCTGTCTCGATGCCGTATCATATTTGTGGCACTCTCATATCGCTAAACAAGTCATCTTTCTCGAACCTATCTGCTACAGTAAAATTCCAACATGGTTTTATTCAGACCCTAAGCATCTTGCGATTGCTGCCATTTCTGCAGCTTTGCGCATGTGATCGTTCTAATGTAAGTCAGAACTGAGCAGAAGTTGGAGAAAGCCATATCCACCACCATCTACAACCCGAGTAGAAACACAGCGACCTGAGTGAGTGCGACAGGACCGTGTTTTCACCACTCAGTGTAAATGGGCACATTGTGGTGGGTCCCCAAACTACATGCAGATACTGCAGTCCAAAGCAGATCTGTGACCCTCAGGTCCCATTCCCGTCTATCAGCCCAACATGCTATCATCGTTATTTTGTACCATCGAACAGAGAAAAAATTACGAACTATAATAGCTCCACTAACTATATCCGATGGAGAACTCGATAAGATTTTTATCACATCTCTCTCCTCCCACACATCAAAAACAAATACTGCATGCATACTGGCATCGAGCACATGTGATGATCCCATTAAATATACAGGTGTTGATCCAATGCACCGACCAGTATTAGTTTAATCACCGGTACTGTAGGAGGATGACCAAATCCCACAGACCACACTGTAAACCACAACACATGCTCCCTGTGAACCTGTGTCGTCGTTTGAAAGGTTGTTTCTTTCTGCTGTAACACACTTTGTGCACTGCCGTACATTTTGTTTTTCCACCACAACTTCGAGGTCTATGTCAGGTTCTAAACTGACATTAACACGTTCTGATCCATTGCCTCTCGTAGAAAACTAGATTTCACATGGTATAATTATCTTGTTACTCCAGCTACCATAACACGCCAAACACACTGGATGATTTTAAATAAAAGACAGTTACAACATAAGGAAACTGGAAGAGTTTGGCGGCATTGTCGAGATTTTCCAAGCTGATGTCAGAAAGTGATTGACGACCTCTATATTTAAACTCATCTGTCACAACGATGGAATATCTGATGGCTCTGCACTCTGTTTTGACTGATTACTCAGATTGCACTCATGTGTGAGATCACTGTTTTGGTGCAATCCATCGTCAGAAAGTATTGTCCACTCACCAAACCATTTCTCCAACGCAAACAAGCGATTTCAGTCAATCATTATGTGGTAACCAACAGTGTACCAGTGGACGGATGGGGTGGAAAAGACACCACCAATGTATCCAAATAATAAGCAATACAGTTGACAGTGCGAACAATTTTAGCAATTATACAGTATTGCTGCGACAGCATGTTTCCCAATTTCAATATCATAGCTAAACCACACCCCTCTCTACTTTGCGAGTATACTGACACTGACCAACCCACCCTGCAGCACCGTTACCGATTTAATCTGCAACCAACCAGACAAAGACCGTTACAATCCATGTCTCGTGAATGAATGGAGCTAGCCAAGTCCTCGCCCATCCAAGTACACAAGATTTCTCCAGAGGCACCCACATTATCAGGTTAGCACCCCTTATCGACGTATACTAACAGATTTGAAAGTGTTGTAATAGCAGACGGTTAAGAAGAACAAGGAACGTGTGATTTTTATACATGATGAAGCTCCAGAGGGATGGAGTTCGAAGCATATTAGGTAAATCAACTACGCTATCAAGTCTAAAGTATTATTCTAGAGTGTAGGACAGTATCTGGAAGGTATGGGTATGTATTGGTATGAGCGAAGATAAACACACGTAGTCCTAAGGCTACAACCTTCCACACTTAAAACAGACAATAATGTTAGATCCCTTGAATTTCCGATCTATCAGTCATGTGGATTGCAGCGCTGTTAATATCCCAGTGTAAGAAATATGTTTCCACTGCATGGCATACATCCTTCTTGCAGGTTTCTCTAGAATAAACTGTGGTATCGGACCGTAAAACGAGAAAACTGCTTCCTTAAAACAATGTCTTAAGTGATACATGCACAATATAGCTTTCGTGAGATGTATAGCGTCCACTGTCCACATTCGATCACCATCCAGAAATTATACTATGCCCACATCAGTCCTATATAAAATGATCGCTAGTAACGGAGAATACCTCTTACAAGAAAACAGATAAACGCATAGAAGTGGCGTCCGACAAGAGAAATTACAAGTCATGTCGCCACTAACTTTGTAAACAGCACATCTGTCAAGCAGATGTATACACAGGGGATTGCAGTGTCTCACAAACTCCTATCACTGACTTTAGTTATGAAAATGAAGTATCGATTTTACACTAACATGCGACAGGGGAATGGAATACATCGCGTAAATCTTCGTTCATTTAGAGGAATGTGTCATGTTTCATCACACGTGAGATGGAAGTCCTCTGATGACCGAGAGGTTTACTGTTAGCGATCGCAAGTAGACACTGCTCTAAGACCCACACAGAACAAGCAGTTGTATACGAGTCGAATGCAGGTTATGTCACACATCTGTTGCATCCAGACGGAACATCAAGAGAAAAAAAATGATCAAATGACCTGCAGCAACTTCCCTCCCTCTCTCTCTCTAGAATACATCAGCAGTCTACCATTAAATTACACCTCGTTATACCCCCATCTTAACTGACCAATCTATCAACTCTATGTCGTCCTTTATCGCAGATGCAAGTGAGTTTAGAGGCAGGTGGTTCTCTGTCTTCCCGAAAAGAGTCAAATATAGTAGTCAACTCGCGTGTATCACTGTTACCTCAATAGACATGCAGTAGAATCTTGCCTTTGTGGAAAAAAAGTGACTGTTTCCCTGTTTCCCTTCGCTTCCAAGTCGATTTCTATCGATTTTATGTCAGTTCCATCCATGCGATCATGACATAACCTTTCGTTCTGTGTTCTAAAATTACTTGTAAATGTAGTACATCTGCCAACACCTAGCCCAAATGGGCTAATCGGGAGGTGTAGTATAGCACTGTACTCGATTGTATCCAGTCACCTCCACATTTGGAGAGCGCCTGCTCTGTTTTCTGTATATCTGTGTATGTTCATGTGTCGCGAGCGGCTCCCAGGATAAGGTCCTCTCACTGGTGGACCAAACTTCGAACATAGAGCACGTTTTCGGACATAACACCTGATTGGTCCACCTGTGAGCCCTATCCCAGATGTAACGTGTGGTGGATCTGCCTCTGAATATCGGTCTGGATGTATATAGTGTGCGGCAGATCCACACTCGAATGCTAACTTGAATGTAGTATATTTTGGGTGTGCATCCAAACACCACTCCGAATATTGTGCGTAGCGGATCCGCCTCCAAAACCCTATACCGTGAACGGCATGTTGAGGATCCGCTTCCCAACATTGCTCCAGATATAATGCACTGCGGATCCACACTCGAACGCTAACTCGGATCTACTGCGGGTTCTGGGAGCAATCCGCAACACATGCACATACACAGATATACTGAAAACAGAGCAGGCGATCTCCAAATGTGGAGGCGACTGGATGCTATCGAGTACAGTGCTATACTACGCTTCCCGATTAGTGTATTTGGGCTAGATGTCGGCAGATGTACTACATTTACAAGCAATTTTAGAACACAGAATGAAAGGTTATGTCATGATCACATGGGTGTAACTGACATAAAATCAACAGAATTGCGAAAAGTGATGGGCGAATAGGTATAAATTGACCAAATATACACCGAAATGTGGGGAAATTGAGCAAGTACTTGCACGTCTTCTGCTTCGCACAGAAAAAATTGTACATCGGTACAAGCATGCGACAGCAAGTGGTAGCCGAGAAAAAATTAACTTGGGAGCGAAGGGAACCAGGGAAACAGTCACTTTTTTTTCCACAAAGACAACATTCTACTGCATGTCTATTGAGGTAACAGTGATACACGTGAGTTGACTACTGTATTTGACTCTTTTCGGGAAGACAGAGAACCACCTGCCTCTAAACTCACTTGCATCTGCGTTAAAGGACGACATAGAGTAGATGGATTGGTCGGTTGAGATGGGGTTGTAACGAGGTGCGATTTAATGGTATACTGCTGGTGTATTCTAGAGAGAGGGGAGGAGGGGGGAGGAGAATTTGCTGCAGGTCATTTGATCATTTTTTTTCGTGATGTTCCATCAGGATGCATCAAATGTGTGACAGCCTGCATTCGACTCCTATACAACCGCTTGTTCTGTGCGGGTCTTAGAGCAGTTTCTACTTGCGATCGTTAAAAGTAAACCTCTCGGTCGTCAGAGGACTTCCATCTCACGTGTGATGAAACGTGACACATTCCTCTAAACTTCATTCCCCTGTCGCATCTTAAGTGTAAAATCGGTACTTCAGTTTCATAACTAAGTTAGCGATAGGTGTTTGTGAGACACTGCAATCCCCTGTGTATATATCTGCTTGACAGATGTGCTGTTTGCCGGCCGAGGTGGCCAAGCTGTTAAAGGCGCTACAGTATGGAACAGCGCGACCGCTACGGTCGCAGGTTCGAATCCTGCCTCGGGCATGGATGTTTGTGATGTCCTTAGGTTTAAGTAGTTCTAAGTTCTAGGGGACTGATGACCTTATAAGTTAAGTCCCATAGTGCTCAGAACCATTTGAACAGATGTGCTGTTTACAAAGTTAAGGCGACATGACTTGTAATTTCTCTTGTCGGACGCCACTTCTAGGCGTTTATCTGTTTTCTTGTAAGAGGTATTCTCCGTTACTAGCGATCATTTTATATAGGACTGGTGTGGGCGTAGTATAATTTCTGGATGGTGATCGAATGTGGAAACTGGACGCTATACATCTCACGAAAGCTATATAGTGCATGTATCACTTAAAACACTGTTTTAAGGAAGTAGTTTTCTCGTTTTACGGTTCGATACCACAGTTTATTCTAGAGAAACCTGCAAGAAGGATGTATGCCATGCAGTGGAAACATATTTCTTACACTGGGATATTAACAGCGCTGCAATCCACATGACTGATAGGTCGGAAATTCAAGGGATCTAACATTATTGTCTGTTTTAAGTGTGGAAGGTTGTAGCCTTAGGACTACGTGTGTTTATCTTCGCTCATACCAATACATACCCATACCTTCCAGGTACTGTCCTACACTCTAGAATAATACTTTAGACTTGATAGCGTAGTTGATTTACCTAATATGCTTCGAACTCCATCCCTCTGGAGCTTCATCATGCATAAAAATCACACGTTCCTTGTTCTTCTTAACCGTCTGCTATTACAACACTTTCAAATCTGTTACTATACGTCGATAAGGGGTGCTAACCTGATAGATGTGGGTGCATCTGGAGAAATCTTGTGTACTTGGATGGGTGAGGACTTGGCTAGCTCCATTCATTCACGAGACGTGGAATGCAAACGGTCTACTTCTGGTCGGTTGCATATTAAATCAGTAATGGTGCTGAAGGGCGGGTTGGTCAATGACAGCGTGAGGGGTCTTTCAGTTTCTAATTTTACCCTAAGACTGTGAGAATGCTCTGTGGCCCCCATCAACATAGAGATAGATCGTATATAAAGCACAATGCTCGAGGTGTTAGAAATATGTAGAGCACTGTCTGGTATACTTCGATGATGTATGTATTCGACGATTAATAATAAATGAACAAACCGCACAGTCATCTATCTACATTCTCAATGATACTCGCAAAGTAGAGAGGGGGGGCAGTTTAGCTACGATACTGAAATTGGGAAACAGGCTGTCGCAGCACTGTTCGGTGTTGAAATTACTGTAAAATACACTCCTGGAAATGGAAAAAAGAACACATTGACACCGGTGTGTCACACCTACCATACTTGCTCCGGACACTGCGAGAGGGCTGTACAAGCAATGATCACACGCACGGCACAGCGGACACACCAGGAACCGCGGTGTTGGCCGTCGAATGGCGCTAGCTGCGCAGCATTTGTGCACCGCCGCCGTCAGTGTCAGCCAGTTTGCCGTGGCATACGGAGCTCCATCGCAGTCTTTAACACTGGTAGCATGCCGCGACAGCGTGGACGTGAACCGTATGTGCAGTTGACGGACTTTGAGCGAGGGCGTATAGTGGGCATGCGGGAGGCCAGGTGGACGTACTGCCGAATTGCTCAACACGTGGGGCGTGAGGTCTCCACAGTACATCGATGTTGTCGCCAGTGGTCGGCGGAAGGTGCACGTGCCCGTCGACCTGGGACCGGACCGCAGCGACGCACGGATGCACGCCAAGACCATAGGATCCTACGCAGTGCCGTAGGGGACCGCACCGCCACTTCCCAGCAAATTAGGGACACTGTTGCTCCTGGGGTATCGGCGAGGACCATTCGCAACCGTCTCCATGAAGCTGGGCTACGGTCCCGCACACCGTTAGGCCGTCTTCCGCTCACGCCCCAACATCGTGCAGCCCGCCTCCAGCGGTGTCGCGACAGGCGTGAATGGAGGGACGAATGGAGACGTGTCGTCTTCAGCGATGAGAGTCGCTTCTGCCTTGGTGCCAATGATGGTCGTATGCGTGTTTGGCGCCGTGCAGGTGAGCGCCACAATCAGGACTGCATACGACCGAGGCACACAGGGCCAACACCCGGCATCATGGTGTGGGGAGCGATCTCCTACACTGGCCATACACCACTGGTGATCGTCGAGGGGACACTGAATAGTGCACGGTACATCCAAACCGTCATCGAACCCATCGTTCTACCATTCCTAGACTGGCAAGGGAACTTGCTGTTCCAACAGGACAATGCACGTCCGCATGTATCCCGTGCCACCCAACGTGCTCTAGAAGGTGTAAGTCAACTACCCTGGCCAGCAAAATCTCCGGATCTGTCCCCCATTGAGCATGTTTGGGACTGGATGAAGCGTCGTCTCACGCGGTCTGCACGTCCAGCACGAACGCTGGTCCAACTGAGGCGCCAGGTGGAAATGGCATGGGAAGCCGTTCCACAGGACTACATCCAGCATCTCTACGATCGTCTCCATGGGAGAATAGCAGCCTGCATTGCTGCGAAAGGTGGATATACACTGTACTAGTGCCGACATTGTGCATGCTCTGTTGCCTGTGTCTATGTGCCTGTGGTTCTGTCAGTGTGATCATGTATCTGACCCCAGGAATGTGTCAATAAAGTTTCCCCTTCCTGGGACAATGAATTCACGGTGTTCTTATTTCAATTTCCAGGAGTGTAGCTAAAATTGTTTGCACTGTCAACTGCAATGCTTATTATTAGAGTACATTGACGGTGTCTTTTCCACCCCATCCATCCACAGGTAAGCTGTTGGTTATCACATAATGATTGACTGACATCGCTTGTTTGTGTTGGAGAAAGAGTTTTTGTGGATGGACAACACTTTCTGGGGATGGATAGCACTGAACCAGCGATCGCATACATGACTGCAATGTGAGTAATCAGTAAAAATGGAGCACAGAGCCATCAGCTATTCCGTCACTGTGACAGATGAGTTTAGATGTAAAGGTCGTCAATCACTTTCTGACAGCAGCTTGAAAATTCTCCACAGAGCCGCCAAACTCCTCCAGTTCCCTTATGTCGTAACTGTCTTTTATTTAAAATCATCCAGTGTGTTTGGCGTGTTATGGTAGCTGGAGATAATTTACGCCATGTGACACCTAGTTTTCTGAGAGAGGCAATGGATCAGAACGTGTTTATGTCAGTTTAGAACCTGACATAGACCGCGAAGTCGTGGTGGAAAAACAAAATGTATGGCAGTGCAAAAGCGTGTTGCAGCAGAAAAAAAACAACGTTTCAAACGACGACACGGGTTCACTGGGATCATCTCTTGTGGTCTACAGTATGGTCTGTGGCATACGGTCATCCTCCTACAGTACAGGTGATGAAACTTTAAACAGGTCGGTACATTGGATCAACACCTCTATATTTCATAGGATCGCCAAATGTGCTCGATGACGGCACGCATGCGGCATTTGTATTCCATATATGTGAGTAAAAATCTTATCGAGTTCTCCATCGGATGAAGTTAGTGGGGCTTACATAGTCCGTAATTTTTTCTCTATTGGGTGGCACAAAATAACGATGATAGCATGTTGGGCTGACAGACGGGAATGGGACCTGAGGGTCGCAGATTTGCTTTGGACTTTAGTATCTGTATATAGTTTGGGGACACACCACAATGTGCCCATTTCCACTGAGTGGTCAAAACACGGTCCTGTCGCACTAACTCAGGTCGCTGTGTTTCTACATGGGTTGTAGATGGTGGTGGATATGGCTTTCTCCAACTTCTGCTCAGTTCTGACTTACATTGGAACGATCACATGCGCAAAGCTGCAGAAATGGCAGCAATCGCAAGATGCTTAGGGACTGACTAAAACCATGTTGGAATTTCACTGTAGCAGATAAGTTCGAGAAGATATGAGAGTGCCACAAATATGATATGGCATCGAGAGAAAATGCATATAAATACTGCAGAAATATCTAATGGCGGCGGCATGAGGAGGTTGCAAATAGGTGCACCACTTTCAAAATTCGGCATTTTTTGCGAGAGTGCACTGTCTATATTCAGTGTCACGGGATTTGTCTGGAAAACTAATTCATTTGTAGGTAATGCCATACCTCAGTTTATAAACCTGGTATAGCTTTTAACATGGATACTTGTGTGCACATGTAGAACCAAGACCGCTTGTGACAGTAACATACAATAGTTGTGGGGATCAGGTTTTTTAACATCTGGCAGTTTGTAAGACGATTGCACCTCTCTTTCTAAGACACGGTGGTAGCACTCGAAAGAAAAACTCATGAGACATGTCCACCCATCTTTGGTTTTAGGTCAGTATTATTTAGTATCACCAGCAATCTGTTATTGACGAAGTATTATACTTAGTAGTAGGGGGTGTGTGATAGGTTCACCTTGAGCATCAGGGTTATAAAGTACATGCGCAAAGGAAATGACTATGTCCAGTCGTAAGGAAGGTAAGGATTTGACGTGTAGCACTGTGATAGCAAAGGGAAGCAAATGTCAAGCCATAAGAATGGTATCGATATTTCT
Source organism: Schistocerca nitens (assembly GCF_023898315.1). Lineage (NCBI taxonomy): Eukaryota > Metazoa > Arthropoda > Insecta > Orthoptera > Acrididae > Schistocerca > Schistocerca nitens. The sequence goes on from NC_064616.1 coordinate 925,631,217, forward strand.
ATTTCCAGAGCCACAGCAGTCAACAGGGTGTATTTCCAATACTTTGCTCATTCCCGAATTTTGTTCAACTGAGACCGCCATCGTAACATTTAGTTGTAGGTACAGGGATCAAATATATATGAGGACGGTTGTTTTCCTAGGACGATTCTGTCTACGCTTGCTTGGTGTGCAGCGCCAGTGCCTTGTGGCAGGAATTATTTACGTTTCCCGTTAACTGTTGGAGCTGTCCGAATGCAGAGGCCTGTTGGAGTGTAGGAATGTAGCTGACTTAACTGTTGTCCTCTAGATGGCCGAATAGCGAACCAATACTTAGTATGTGTTGCATAGCTTTCGTGATGCCATGGAAATTTGAGAAGATTGAATATGGATTTGTGTTTGCACTGGACCGTTATTCCCTCCCATGTAAATTGTTTGTTTGAATGTTTCTGAACATTTCACGTACTTATTTAGTTGAGGGAAAATCGATTGTGGTGTGTGCATCTAGCATGTGGAAGACACGTTTACCATTTCTCTAGACATGAGAAACACTTTAGCTGACCATGTAAATTATAGGGATGATTTGAAATGTGCTACATCACCTGCATCGGTATTTGCGAGTGGAAATATCAGTTTTCTTTATTTTTCTCTAGTTTCCACGTAAATGTCTTCGGAGACATGCCAAGTTTCTAGTTAGTCAGTGGTTTACAGCACATCCCACCGAGCTATAACTTTGGGTTTGTAGAGAAATAATTTCCAGTCCATGTCTTTGGAATTATGTTGCACGAGCCATTGGTAGGATACTGCTGTGTGCTTGATATCGAGAAGTACCGTGAAAATGATATATTATGGCAAATCAAGCGAAAATACATATGTTCTTGTAATTCCAGAGTCTGGAGATGGATGTAGAAGAGCGAGCAGGCAAGCTGGTCTGGACCAGAAACAGTAAAGCGCTTGTGTCAAGGGGAAAAGCCCGAATTTGTAAAACAGTTCTGAGGGTGACTTCAGCCCACTGTGGGAGCTCTGGTCATCCGTTGGGAGTGGATGATCGACGACCTCGCAGGGAAATATCTAGTGGCGCGAGTATATCTATGGTGCTGTCTGTCTTCGCGGTATGTGTACGAATGGTGTAAAAGGGGCGATTTTTGTATGGTGTAGGATACGAATTGTATGTTAACTATATCAGCATGGTACGCAGTTATATATTGCTGGGTTGGAGATCGGTTTCACGCTCTGATATTCAATGTCCTGTCCTCAGTGGGAGAACAGTGTAATTGAGTAAGCGTTTTTCAGTGTCTGACAATTAGGGGCACTTTTAAAGGTTTAATTTTTGGTGCAATATAGCGATCTATGTAAACGTTTGTTTAGCCACTGACGTCCTTGTCTGCAGAAAGAAAAAGAAGGTGAACGGTACTTCCACACCACTGGCATCAGTACATCGGTGGGTAAGTTCGAAAAGAGCCAATCATGATGCCAAATTCAATCATATGACATCCTTTGTGCTGGGATATAGGAGTCTCTACATAGCAGTGAGAACATTTTCCTATGTTGAAAGCAGGAAGGGTAACACATGATGGACAAGCTGCCATGCTAGGACTGCAAGGAAGAATGCATTCGCCGTTATTTTGCGCTACTTTTGTGAACTGGTTCTTTTAGAGCAAGAATTTCCGCTCATACAAGCCGAGACATCACGAAAACTCCTACAAAAGGGCACGTCATGTATTTCTGGGATACTATGCTACATCCGACAGTTCGCTATAGATACTGAGATTCGTTCCACAACCACAGCTGTCAAGAGGAGACATTACCTGTACATCGATCGGTGTCAGACTGTAGCAGCAATCGCAATATTTAATTGTAGTTACACTGGTAAATATGTTCCTGGCTTCGTATATTCTTTTGAGTCTTGTATGTATTTGATGATATGTAGACAACTTTTGCAGGGTTTAACTATCAGTGCAATGTAGCCATCTGTGCAAAATAATTTTGTCACTGAAAGTTTCGCCTGCAGAAAACAATTTACAGGATTCAAGGCAGTGTATGGAACATATGGAAATCTCTCTTGGCACTGGACCTAGACAGCAGCTATACGTCATCGCACCAGCAACGGTGTCTAAGTGAACACATATTTCGACAGGAATTTCTCAGGTTCAAGTATGAAAGGGATGTCGCCGCCTCATCCTTGCACAACCCGAACGGTCGCGTCAGAGCTTTGCAGGGAGCACTGGTGCACCTCGACTCCGGCGTCGGCGTCGGATGTCAGGTGGCAGTACGTGTGTTTTATTAGTGATCTTTTGTTTAATGTATACTCCATCTACATCTACATCTGCATATATACTCTGATAGCCACAAAGTGGTGTGTGGTGGAGGGCATTATTTACACCAAATTCATATTTCCCCCCTTCTGTTCTACTTGTTGATTGCGCGAGGGATAAACGACTGTCTGAACACCTCAGTATGAGCTCTAATTTCCCTTATCTTTAAATGGTGATCATTGCGAGATATGAAAGTTGGTGGTAATAATGTATGCTCTACATCCCCAGCAAAGATAGGATTTAGGAATTTAATGAGCAGCCCTTTCCGTTTAGCGCTTTATCTATCTGCAAGTGTGTCCCACTTCAAACTTTCAATGCGATTTTTAATGCTCTCGCCATGGCTAAATGTACCAGTCACGAATCTTGTCATTCTTCTTTGAACCTTTTCAGTCTCTTGAATCAGACCCAACTGGTAAGGGCCCCATACAGATGAACAATACACTAAGACCAATAGGATGCCATGAATTAAAAAAACTAGCCCATACATGTGAAGAATATCGAATTAATTAATTCGCATAAATTTTTATATCAACGTGGTGCTAGTAGTACAATAGTTAAGGGGAGGGTGTATGTGAGCAGGTGACATGGAGCAGAACAGCGGGTTAAGTGCAGAACAATAAGTTAATTTGAATAATTTTTATGTAAAACACACTTCAATAGTTTAATGGGGTGGGTGACAGAGAAGGATGCGCCAGAAATGGCATTCAAAAGCATGTGAAATTCGAAAAGTGTACCAGAAAATGGTGGGAGGCTTAACTGATTACTTAATTTGGCATCAAATGTGGTACAATAGTTTAAGTAAATGGGGTTAACATGGAAAACCACCTAACAGAACAATTTGTTAAGTGCCGACAAAGGCCCAAGCATTAGGTTAAGATATCCAGAGTACAGTGCCAAACATTATTTTATGCAACATCTTTGACACATGTAATTGCTTCTTGCAAGACCAAGATGTTTCCAAACAGCAGAGAATGATGAGCAAGAGTAATCCAACCCCCACAAACAGGTTTTTTACATAAATAAACAGTACACCCTTTCCATATATTCCATACACTGTCTTGAATCCCCTAAATTGTTGACATAAAGAATATTTCATGCACAGCAATCGCTTTCCCTCCAAATGACGGATCAACTGAGTCTTTGTTCCCGCCATTTTCGGGGAGGGAGGGAGAGTGAGTGGAGGGTGTACCAGAGGGGGAGAGGTTAATTAAGTAATCAATCAAATTGATAGTAGTGACAGGGTCTATTCCAATAACTCAGACCTGAAGGTGTACCTCTAGCAGTGAGGGGGAGGTTTCCTGAGGGGGGAGGGGAGAGGGAGGGGGTGAGAGAACAATAGGTTAAGTGGAGCGAAATGGAAAACCACTTAACAGAACAATAGGTTAAGTAAGACTTATGTCTGTCCTATCTAGCACAGGCTGAGTCTTTTTCCAGCCAATCCCTAGGAAGAGGTGGCGGTCAGATGACTTAGGTTAGTGGAGGTAGCCCAGGTGCCTTTTTTCTGTTGTTTTCTTAGGTTGGTGGAGGTAGTCATTGTATGTTGCGTTTTCCTGATGGGACTTGAACTTCTCACCATTTTCTGGGGGAGGAGGGGGGAACTCAGGGGATTTACCAGTGGTTGAGAGGTTAATTAATTGATCAATTTAATTAAGTAGTCAATCAAATTGATAAGAGTGAGAGGGGTGCCAATTCCAGTAACTCAGACCTGAAAGTGTACCTGTAGCAGCGATGGGGGAGGGGGTTGAGGGAGAGGGAGGGGGTGAGGGGAACGATAGGTTAAGCGCCTGTCAATCAAAAGGAAATGGTGACATGGGAAAGCACTTAACAGAACAATAGGTTAAGTACCTGTCAATCAAAGCAGAACAATAGGTTAAGTACCTGTCAATCAAAGGAGAACAATAGGCTTGTCCCTGAGTGCATGCCTGCCTTTGATGTACGCAACCCGCACTAACAAAATGCGCTCGTTCTCTCCTAGCCCTACTACTCACGTACACCACTTCATGACTATCATGTTTCCTGACGGCAGTGGCATTTTAACGAGATAATGTGCAATGTCACAAGGCCAGAACTGTGTCCGAGTAGTTTGAGAAACATAGTGGCGAGTTCCAGTTGATTTGCTGGCCAGACAACTCGCCACATCTGAACCCAATCGAGCACATCTGGGAAGTGATTGAATGTGGCATCAAAGTTCATCACCCCCATCCCCGGAATTTACGGGAATTAGGTCACTTTTGTGTGATGATGTGGTGCCAACTCGCTCCAGCAACCTACCAAAACTTCATTGCCTCCAAGCCGCAATGCGTCGAAACTCTTTCCCGTGCCAAAGGTGGACATACTGACTATTAGGTAGGTGGTCAGAATTTTTTTAACTGATCATTCTGTATTACCTACTACATTCAGGATACAAAACGAGCTGCCCTTTTTTGCACCCATTCGATGTCCTCCGTCAATCCCACCTGGTAAGGTTCCCACACCGCGCAGCAATATTCTAATAGAGGACGAACGAGTGTAGTGTAAGCTGTGTCTTTAGTGGACTTGTTGCATCTTATAAGTGTCCTGCCAATGAAACGCAACCTTTGGCTCGCCTTCCCCACAATATTATCTGTGTGGTCTTTCCAACTGAAGTTGTTCGTAATTTTAACACCCAGGTACTTAGTTGAATTGACAGCCTTGAGAATTGTACTATTTATCGAATGATCGAATTCCAACGGATTTCTTTTGGAACTCATGTGGATCACCTCACACTTTTCGTTATTTAGCGTCAACTGCCACCTGCCACACCATACAGCAATCTTTTCTAAATCGCTTTGCAACTGATACTGGTCTTCGGATGACCTTACTAGATGGTAAATTACAGCATCATCTGCGAACGACCTAAGAGAACTGCTCAGATTGTCACCCAGGTCATTTATATAGATCAGGAACAGCAGAGGTCCCAGGACGCTTCCCTGGAGAACACCTGATATCACTTCAGCTTTACTCGATGATTTGCCGTCTATTACTACGAACTGCGACCTTCCTGACAGGAAATCACGAATCCAGTCGCACAACTGAGACGGTACCCCGTAGGCCCACAGCTTGATTAGAAGTCGCTTGTGAGGAACGGTGTCAAAAGCTTTCCGGAAATCTAGAAATATGGAATCAACTTGAGATCCCCTGTCGATAGCGGCCATTACTTCGTGCGAATAAAGAGCTAGCTGCGTTGCACAAGAACGATGTTTTCTGAAACCATGCTGATTACGTATCAATAGATCGTTCCCTTCGAGGTGATTCATAATGTTTGAATACAGTATATGCTCCAAAAACCTACTGCAAACCGACGCCAATGATATAGGTCTGTAGTTCGATGGATTACTCCTACTACCCTTCTTAAACACTGGTGCGACCTGCGCAATTTTCCAGTCTGTGGGATTGACGGAGGACATCGAATGGGTGCAAAAAAGGGCAGCTCGTTTTGTATCCTGAATGTAGTAGTTAATCTATCGGTGAGCGAGCGGTTGTATATGAGTGCTAAGTAGGGAGCTATTGTATCAGCGTAATCTGAAAGGAACCTAATCGGTATACAGTCTGGACCTGAAGACTTGCCCGTATCAAGCGATTTGAGTTGCTTTGCAACCCCTAAGGTATCTACTTCTAAGAAACTCATGCTAGCAGCTGTTCGTGTTTCAAATTCTGGAATATTCCATTCATCTTCCCTGGTGAAGGAATTTCGGAAAAATGCGTTCAATAACTCCGCTTTAGCGGCACAGTCGTCGGAAAGAGTACCATCGGCACTGCGCAGCGAAGGTATTGACTGCGTCTTGCCGCTTGTGTACTTTACATACGACCAGAATTTCTTCGGATTTTCTACTTTATGAGAAAGTGAAACGTCTTTTGATTGTTACGGGCTTTGAAAATGTTTCCTTTAAGAACACTGTCATTGGCACTGTCACAGAAACAGAGGAACACAAATGAGAGGGCAGTCACCTTTCATTGCAAAATGAGAACTTCAAGGAGAGGCTTCGTAAGCTACGAATAACGTTACATTCTGAACCAAGAATTAGCTGGAAATCCGGTGCAAAAAACTGTGTAAAAGAGTGGCACCAGCGCATATGCACAGAGTTAGTTCGATTCAAACTACTGCTAACGGGAAAGGAGAAGCAGTTGTCATCAGAACAAGGAATAAGGGACGAAAAATGCAGACAGTTATCTCTGCAATAAGTCATCATTAAGCAAAACTGTCATTAAGTCTATAAATATTGAAAGAATAACAAGTAAAGTATGTACTCGTAATGATTACAGTATAACCACAGTTGATGTATTGTAAGTAAATGCGGAGAGCATCCATGTTGAAGAGCTTTTTAACCTGCATTATGCTTAACACAGAGAGATAGCGAGATAACAGTACGTTCACCATGGTGAGCGTTGTGCTTATTTTCTATGCCAGCGCTTCACAATCGCTGCACGGTGTTAGTAACTGAGTCCCTGGTGTTATCATTTATGAATGATGCCTCTATCCTGCCACAATACTCAGATTATCAGAATGTAATACGATGCCACAGAAGGGCAGACAATTCCAGTAGTTGCAGAAACGATTTGTACGGTGCAGATTCATGTCGCTAAACTACTATTGCGTCCGATTGTAGCTCAGACTTTTTTCTGCTAGCGGAAGAGTTATTCAACAGTGGATGAAAAGCATACACACCCTAGCACCCCACACAAAACACAGACCCATAATATGCCTGTTAATAGCAGTGAAATCCCATATGTTCGCGTCTTCCTGGCAGCGCCGTTTTTCCTTTTTTCTCCTTTTGCAGTAGACTGTCACGTCGTTTTGGAAGCGTAACATCAATTGTTACTGTCTACCACACCATAATTTATACCCACTAGCTCCCCATCCACCCACGACAACAACCGTGGAAGGTTCTTAAAATATGACACTGGATGCAATTTCTTACCTACATTACAAGCTTCTTGTTGTGAGCTTTTTGGAGTGGTTATTCTTCTGTTACTTTGAAGATGAATACATAAGGTACATACTAATATTTTATTGTGGTGAACGTCCAGTATCTCCATTCTTCCAGCTCCACCATTCAAAATGCAGTGAAAATGAGCAGCAAAAAGGCGCTTATGACTGATAAGCAGTATTATAGTAGTAACTAATGAAGTGTGGTTACGACGATAACGAACTCAAGTATTTCATAGGATTTTTTAGTTGATTTCGTTGTGGTCATTTTCAATTAAAATAGAAGAAGAGGATAAACATAGGCGACTGGAATGGCTATTGGAGTATTTTAGGGGTAGTGCTGCCAGTGAGAGGCCAGAAATCCATTGCTATCGTTGCCTTCTGCTGGGCTGGAGCCTTGCCTCGTTTGTCGTGATTGAAATCACGGCCTCTGCGGGTTGCAGATAATGTTTCATCAGTTGCTGTGGTGTAACACCATGTGATTCACTTTTTATCATTCAGTTGTTCACTTATATTTTTGACATCCTACGCTTCATCTGCATCCATGGCACACTGAATGAGTGTTAGTGGTTTATGAGATTACACTACTGCACTGCTTAATCTAACACTGAATGGGACATAATTATTCCACACAGTAGTGGTCCTTAAGCATAGCCAGCATGGCAACAATGAATTACAGCAAATTTTCTTCAAATGTGTTGCCCATTTGTTGTGGACTACAGAAGACGTACTGATGGTATTTGTTGTAGAGGCAACTGAAACATAAATCCGTAGAGTACCAAGCACATTTAATGAAAGCTACTGCCTTCCAGGAAAACAGATTTTTCAAAACTGATACCACGAATTTATTAAATTCCAAAAATTGTTATTACTGCAATCAACTTCAATGTGAGCCACACATGTTTGATCATTGCTGTTAAAGCAGGTGCACTAAACTCATGCAGAACTGAAGGATGTATTTTTATGGAATCATCCCTCAAAACCATTTCTCTATTAGTCTTTAGCAAGTTGATTGTGTTTTGAATTTTTTCGTGAATCATTTCACCTGCCAGCAAAAATAAATATCACGGGTTTGGCAAAGTGAATTACATGATCGAGGGGTAATTTTTACAGTAAAAGTGCCTGCTTTTCTTTCATTTACAAAGGTTTGATTAGAAAGTGCCTGATTAGTCTACACTTCCCATGAATCAAGGAAACGTTACCCAAATATTTCTAACTGTAAATACATGACACAAATAGAAAATACGTTTGAAGAACGTTTCTGGTACAAATTTTTTTATTAATGAAATTACTAGTGCAAAACCCAGTATTTTGGAGTAATTTTTGCAGGGCGTGTACCATTTAATGATAGCCTGTACAATGAAGCTGAAAAGAGAAGTACACAGACAGGATTTGAACCTGTATGGTCTGCATGGTAGCTGTGAACTATGGTGACTGAGCTACTCTCACTACCGTGGAACAAAGCTCACGTTATTGGTATAGGAGGTACACAAAAAACTTCAAAATCGATTTCCTCGGAAACTAGGAGCCACTGGATGAGAAGCCACTAGCAACGTACCTAGAACAGGTCACTCTGTGACGTACCTAAGACTTATCAAAATTTCTGATTTACAGGTCTAATGGTCTCCTTGTGAGAAATAGAAACCACTGGACATTTTGAACTTCTGCATTTGCAACAATGCTGCCCAAATAAATCCCATCGATGGTGTAACAGACAAATCATAGAAGGGAAGCTGATGTATATGACTAGTGCTCGTTTGCTTCTTCCAAAAGCGATATTAAGTACATCGACTGCAGTGTCATTAAAAGAAATGCACTGCAAAAACTCTCATACACTATGCTTATGTGATGCTAATGCTAGAATGAACATTAAATATCTGTTTTAGTGGTGCAAATATAGACTATATCAGATTTGCGGACGACAGAGTAACAATAATAATAATAAGAATCGTAGTAATAACAGAGGAATTATCAGAAAAAAGTGGGTTCAATAAAAACTACAGACAGTTGGAAAATGAGTAGTAATGAGGAGATCTTAAAAAACATAGAGAAAATATTTGACATGATAGCTAAGTGAGGATTAATGTTTGTTGAACATATCTACTGAATGAATGCGAACAGGCTGAAGAAACAAATAGTCTTTTACTTTGGGAAGAATAAATCAACAACAGCATGGGTTAAGAAGTGAGCAAAGAACTAGGAAAAAAACGTCAAAGTATTGGAACTAACGGAAATAAACTTTTTAGGGATAAAATATTGAATATAGAAGGCTTTCAAAGCAGAAGAAATAAGAAAATGGAAACGACATAGAAGAAGGAAAAGCCAACATAGGAGAAAATAATGAGACATTTGAAAAAATAGGGAACAATAACAGAGAAAGGAGAGGAATTGACATTCTTACGTGATCCTAGTTGGTAAATATGATAATAATAATAATAATAATAATAATAATAATAAATTGATTTCAAAAAAGCTTATGACTCAATGGATAGGGACACACTCATCAAAACACTTCGAGAATATGAAACAGATGAAACAACAATCACCATAATCAAAGAAACATTAACAAATACAACATCAAAAGTAAAATTCCAAGGAGAAATTTCACGGCATTTCGAGGTCAAAACCGGCGTCAGACAAGGAGATGCGCTGTCCCCGGTACTCTTCAACTGTGTTCTGGATAAAGTCATAGCAGAATGGAGAAAACTCACGCAAAAACATGGAGTTGAGAAAGTCCAAATTGGAGGGAAGTGCTACAAAGCCATTGAAACCAACTGTTTTGCCTTCGCTGACGATCTCGCCTGTTTAGCTTACACACAAAAAGACACAATAAAACAAATAGAATTACTTAAAGAAACTGCTGAAAAAGCAGGCTTGCAAATTTCATTTGAAAAGACAGAAACCATTACAAATATCAAAAATCCACCAAAGAAAATAACTACGAAATACAGGAAAATACAGGTATCTAAACATTTTAAATATCTTGGTGAACTAATTCAGCCTGTGGCAAAAGGTCATCCAGCCTGCAGGGCTAGAATACAAAAACTAGAGACAGCAACTCACTACTGCAGACAAATGTATTCAAAAAATGTATATCAAAAAACATTAAACTCAGACACTACCAGACCGTCATTAGACCGCAGATACTATATGCATCAGAAACACTGGCAAATTTTACATACGCAGAAAAGATAGAAAATCATGAAAGAAGAATTGTGAGGACAATTCTTGCACACAGGAAAATAACAGATGATCAAGGCAAGCCTGTGTACAGACTAAAAAGCAACAAAGAAGTGTATACGATTTGCAGCAAAATTACAGACGAAATTAGAAAAAGAAGATGCTCATTTTATGCTCACATCATGAGGATGAACCCGAATAGGCTTACAAAACAAATATTTTCGTACATCGCAAATCTAAAAAATAAAAATTTATGGTTTATCAACACAGAAAGAGATCTAAAAGAAATGGACATAGATCAGGAAACAATATTTAACAGAAACATTTTTAGAAAAAAAACTGAATTCATTCACGGGTTTCGGTGTGAAAATTAAGAAGACTTGTGGAACTAAATGGTCTGAAGAGCGAAAAGCCGCCTTCAGCGCAAGAATGAAAGAAGTGTGGACGGAGAGAAAGAAGATTTCCCAGAAGCGCAAGAAATACCTGTTTTCACGGTCTTTAACGGCCAAATTTGTATAATAATAAATAATAATAATAAATGAATACCTGAAAACTATGAAAACATTTTTATGTTATTTGCTGTCCATACCTCCAGGAAATAGATGTCGCCTTGACAACGCTTGGCTTCATTGCATTCTCCAGAATATTAATGTAGGCCTGAATCTGCCACAGGGACCCTGCTCCCTGAGCTGAGATATGGCCCCATACGGAAACAGAATAGCTTCCACTTCTTTCTCTTTCAGCCCCTTTTATGCGCTCGACTTTCTTATTTCAATTGGCTACTCGAGACACGTGCGTTTACTGCAGCGCCCCTATCGTTTGATCCACATATTGAGTCTCATCTGTTTTGAATTGTCATTTTCGTTGACAAGTCAGGTCATAATTGCCGGTGTTGTGAGAGATGTCTGCTGTGCAGTTTCGCATATGAATTGTGAAAGTGAGGTTATGAGGGACTATAATTTTTATGGAAAAGTCGAAATGTAGTGACAAAATGTAGGAACGAACAATGACGATAGAGTTTATTAATGGCCAAAGCAGAATTCAATGTGGAAGTACTTGGCAAAGGTCGTGTGGTAAATTCTCTACACTCCTGAGCACTGAAAGAATAGGAGAAGTGTCAGCCAAACATTTCAGAAAATATGCATTTATTTGTTCCAGAAAATATATACTTCCAAACACATTAGAAAATGCGTAGACCGCAGTAAATAGCACCAGTTTGCTTTATCCTTTGTATCTTGTTTGCGTGTGAAGTGTCTAATAACAAAGAAAATTATTTTTCTCGATCTATAATTCTAACTGTTTCGCTGTTGAAATAGTTTTCAGGAAAACACAGTTACCTATTTACCTTCTTATTTATGCATAGTGTTTTTTTCCCCTCTGTAAAACGCAGTGGCGGCTCGTGAGTATACATTCTGGGTGTTCACAAATTTTTAGATTTAGATAACTCTGAGAGTGTGAAATTAATAGCATCTGCTATGTAACAGTCACGCTTATCAACAGTTTTATACAACCACAGCCACTAACCAATAATAATAACAACAGTAATAATAATAATAAGATGCATAACTTATCTGACGAAAGAAAGAATTGTTTCTATCGAATTTTGTTGTTTTGTACATAATTAAGTACCGTTTAGGACAAGAACGAAACAGCTTTAGCAGCTCTCCATTTCGCATTTTTGAGTAAGTGGAAGTTTTCGTTCTTTTCCATATTTTCGGACAAATGTACAAGATCCCTGACAGATGTACTAGTTCACGTATTTATTTCCAGGCTGAAAATCAGATATTCTTGCGTTGTAGTCACGCTTATATGATTTTGTCACTCTTCAATCAAATGATCTGTTCTCGGAGGCCCTAGCTCCTTTGCAGCTAATTATTTCTGGTAAGTTACTTTTCTGTTCCCAGAATTAGGTTTTTGCTTTGTGCACTGATATGAAACTTCCTGGCAGACTGAAGTTGTGTGATGAGCCAAGACTCAAGCTCAGGACCTTTGCCTTTTCCAGGCTCTACCAACTGAATCACCCAAATTCAACTCATGTTTACACTGCATACAAAAGCTGATTCCTACACAGTAAACAACCAACTCAAAACACAAACGCCGTTTGTGAAAATGATTAAACTCAAGTAGTAATGTCTACCAACATGCTCACTTGACTAGAATAGGATTGAGGCGCAGAGATCTATAAGCGCCTAAAGCATACTGCTGTCAATGCCACATTTAAGTGAATATCAGAGAAACCAGTGGTACAGCTTTTAGCGAATTTTCTTAAATATAATGTTACCTAAAGCACAGATAAACCTGATTCACCATAATATCAACAGATTTCAGAAGCATGAATACATGCTGCAATGTCACAATCGGTGATGATGTGCTTTAGGCCTTTATGACTCTCAGGGCCTTAAATAGATTACTGTGTGACGATATTCGCACCTTGATATGCTACACTATGTGATCTAAAGTATCTGGACACCTGTATGAAAATGACTTACAAGTTTGTGGTGCCCTCCATCGGTAATGCTGAATTCAATATCATGTTTGCCCACCCTTAGCCTTGATGACAGCTTCCACTCCTGCAGGCATGCATTCAATCAGGTAAATAAATGTCGTGTGACTAGGGCCTCCCGTCGGGTAGACCGTTCGCCACGTGCAAGTCTTTCTGCCACAGGCCATGCATTATGAACAGGTGTTCGATCGTGTTGACAGATGCAGTCGCCATCCCCCAATTGCTCTTCAACAGTGGAAAGCAAGAAAGTGCTTAAAACATCAAGGCAGGCATGTGCTGCGATAGTGCCACGCAAAACAACAAGGGGTGCAAGCCCCCTAAATGTAAAACACGACCACACCATAACACCACCGCCTCCGAATTTTACTGTTGGCACTACACACGCTGGCAGATGACGTTCACAGGCATTCGTCATACCCACACCCTGCCATCGGATCGTCACATTGTGTACCGTGATTCGTCACTCCACAAAAGGTTTCTCCACTGTTCAATCGTCCAATGTTTACCCTCCTTACACCAACCGAGACGTCGTTTGGCATTTACCAGCGTGATGTGTGGCTTATGAGCAGCTGCTCGACCATGGAATCCATGTTTTTCACCTCCTGCCTAACTGTAATAATATTTGCAGTGGATCCTGATGCAGTTTGGAATTCCTGTGTAAAGGTCTTACACAATACGACCCTCTTCAACAGTCAACAGACGAGGTCGGCCTGTATGCTTTTGTGCTGTACGTATCGCTTCACGTTTCCACTTCACTATAACATCGTAAACAGTGGACCTAGGAATGTTTGGGTGTGTGGAAGTCTCACGTACAGACGTATTACACAAGTGATACCCAATCACCTGACCACATTCGAAGTCCGTGCGTTCTGCAAAGCGCCCCATCCTGCTCTCTCACGATGTCTAATGACTACTGAGGTCGATGATACGGAATACCTGGCAGTAGGTGGCTGCACAATGCACCTAATACGAAAAACGTATGTTTTTAGGGGTATCCAGATACTTTTGAACAAAATGGTTCAAATGGCTCTAAGCACTATGGGACTTAACATCTGAGGTCATCAGTCCACTAGACTTAGAACTAGTTAAACATAACTAACCTAAGGACATCAAACACATCCATACCCGAGGCTGGATTCGAACCTGCGACCGTAGCAGCAGTGCAGTTCTGGACGGAAGCGCCTAGAACCTCTCAGTCACACGGCCCGGCGATATTTTTGATTGCATAGTATATAACTCATATAGAAACCTACAAAACAGGTTCATTGTCAATACAAATTTAACATATACTGACGTCCGATCTGATTTTACTACAGTATATTGTTAGTGAATTACCATACCTAAGGAGTGGCTATATCTAGCAGGATTTATGCCAAGCGATCAGGGATAAAATTCTGCTACATTGTGCTACCAACCGCTGGCACTGATGTAAACTTCTATTTCAATGGTAAGGGTTAAGCTAGCTGAGCACATTGTGAAGCATGCACGCTGTTTATCAGATGAGTATCTATTTGGCCCATACGAGAATTATGTCATGCGAGTTGTGCATGCGTAAAAGCTCCTTAAAACGTGAACAACTGAAGGTGTGCTCGCAACACTGATGGCAAGTTTCATGGAGTCTATAGGAGAAGTAGCTCGTTAGATTTAAGTGCCCTATATTTCTGATTGCAACATCTATGTTACGTTTAACAGCATTCAAACAAAAATAACCAATAAATCCGCAAGGTGTCGAAATTCAGGGTGCTCACACGCTGTTGTGCTCTCACACAGCAGCCGCCAGTGGTAAAAAGTAAATGCTTTATGTTTTCACATATTTCGTCTCTTTTTGTAGGAGAACACTAGCAGGTAGGAAAAAATACAAGGTCCTTGTGTAATCGCTCACTGTGCCACACTAACAAAACAAACAACATAAGAAACATTAAGAAGACACGAAAACACAAAATACATTTCTACAATAGGAGTGAGCTAGACCAGAATAGATTATAACTTCCGATGTTAGCAGACGCTGCCATAGTCCCCTGTCTATGCTATGCACAGCATGCAGCATACCCGGAAATTTAGAACTCCACAGTTAACACACACTACAGATCGTTGACATCATAGACACACTCGCATCGTGAAAAGTTGCTGATTCACATGAGGGCACGAATGGCGCACAAACTTCAAGTGGTCGATTTTGACCAGAAAGTCGCTTATGTAAAACGGGCTTCAACAAGAAACGTTGAACTGAACCACTCTCCTCGCGGACGGTACACCTAGTAATATCAAAACCGTTTGATGTTAATAAAACCGCTCACAAATTCAACGAAAACATTTATTGAACAAGGGCAGCGTCATAAAAGTGTAACTATAATAGAAGGCAAACCGATTTTATGAATGGCGTTCTGCACTGCAATTACGCAAGGCCAGTTTTACATATAAAGCTTGCATGTATGATAGTACACACAGTCAGTTTGCTAATATCACACTTGAACTGGGACATTACTCACTGAAGAAAAGATTTTCAAGTCAGAAAATATGACTCTGCTCCATTCAAAGGCAATGTATTCTCTCGCAAAAGCCATGCGCTCGATCTTCTGATACATAGTCAAGCGTTGCTTTAAAGCAGCTCTTTGGCACTAAAGTTCATTATCTTTCAACCTCCTGCTCGCGGTTCTTGTTCTGCCAGGACACTCAGAAATCTCTCCTAGGTGACGGCAACTGAGGAACGGATTGGTGCGTATGTTGTCGAGCAGACGTCGGTCGTCTCTCTCACTGGACACACTGGGTCGCTCACTCCCACTTTCGTTGATTTCCGTAAATTTATGCGAAAGTGTTAAGCTGGTCAACTTATTTAAACACTAACACAGACAGATATTATTTCAATAATAAACGATTGTGAATAGTGAGAAGTGACACCTTGTTTTTGCCGTGCGGTTCTAGGCGCTTGAGTCTGGGACCGCATGACCGCTACGGTCGCAGGTTCGAATCCTGCCTCGGCCATGGATGTGTGTGATGTCCTTAGGTTAGTTAGGTTTAAGTAATTCTAAGTTCTAGGGGACTGATGACCACAGATGTTAAGTCCCATAGTGCTCAGAGCCATTTGAACCTTGTTTTTTTGCAGTAAACTCATTTTGTTACTAATTAAAACGCTGCGAGAAGTGAACATTATTTCAGCACAAATTCCCTGCCTGCATATGTTTAGGGTTATTACAACAGTGGTTGGTCCTTGGATGAAAACACAGCAACACAGCCAACATTTTAGAAATCTAACTATGTTGAGGAGGCCCTATAAACAGTGTTTTTTCCTGTATTTCAATTTTTTTTATTCTTACTAATGCATGTGTGGCTCACTAGTCATTATTCGGTGAAAACAACAGTTTATAGCTTCGCCATTTGTCATTTATTTATCCATACAGAATTAACAAAGTTAGCAAGAAAAACAAATCTCATTTACTTTCACCATACATCAGTCGTGTCTGAACCCTAAATGTTGCAACGAGTGATGAAACGTATATCATTCACAGTGCACTGCTTGAAAAAGCCAGCCAAAATATAGCTAGCTAGACTGTCACCTATAATGGCTTTAGGAACGTCTCCTAGGCTTTTAAAATAGGGTAGAACAACAGTCTCAAACCAATCTTCACAAACATTTCCCTCAAACCAGCCAGACTTGCGCCTGTTAAAAAAAAAAATAATAAAATAAAATAAAATAAAATAAAAATTTTCACCTTTAGGTTCATATTCTATCCATGTATTATACAGATTATCTGACTTGTGAATCACTTATGTTGGGAGTGAAACCCCACTAGCTGTGCCTGAAAACATAACAGAAAAGTTTGTCTTTGAAATATCTATTATCCTTCCTGGGTGCTTGAAGTTCCACTTCACAGTCACTTTCCTTTTCCCTAGGCTATCTCGGCATACTAGTTTGGTCGAAACTGACAGCTTCCTGGCTGACACTCTCTTATGGAACTAGCCAGTTCACAAAAATATTGATCTATAGTTTGTGGTGTAACTGCTGCCGTGGCATGTTCTTTAACTCGATAAATATCTCTTTGCCCCTTTTGTTCCGAGAAAATGGTTTTTGAATCAAGATTCTACCACTCCCTTTACATCAACGAGCCCCTGTACGACTCATTTAATATCAAATATTGTTAGTGGACGTCTTCACTCTGCTGTTAAAGCTGATATCGAAAATAACTTTTTCTTTATTCAGACTGAAAACAGTGGGCCAACCATTAGGATTCTGCTGTATATTTTTTACCCTCATCTGAATCAAAGACTCTGGAACTCCAAACTGTTCTCCACTATCTGTTTTCTACAATTCCAGCTGCCTTCTGTGTGGGACTGTCACTAAAGGTATCTTAAGCTTTTGAAGCCATGTCTCGTTAAACAATGCTTTCCCTCACTAAAACCTGAAAACAAAACAATGTAAGCATAACCTATCAATTACTTTGAATCAGTTTTGTGTCCTAACTTGGAACTTTTACTGTAAACACACATACAAGTCAAATGCAAAAAGATTTAATCAAAATATCGTGGCTAAGCCTTTATTACAACACTTTAGGGATACCAATTATTTACCTGACTTGAGTTACTCGTACAAGAGAGTCTTAGAAATCTGTGGAAAACCAGTAGACAACTCCGACATTGAGAAACGTCGATTTTCACGAACTTTTGCATCAACTGTCTGAACGAGTTCGTCAGTCACCAATGATGGTCTACCACTCCTCTCTTCATCATGAACGTTTTCTCGTCCACTTTTAAATAAACGTACCCATTCACGGACAACTCCTTCACTCATAACTCTTGGTCCGTACACGGCACAAAGCTCACGATGAATAGCTGCTGCAGAATATCCTTTGGCTGTAAAAAACCTTATGACAGCACGCACTTCACATTTGGCGGGGTTTTCTATTGCAGCACACATTTCAAACTGCCACAAAAACTAAACTAGCGCAGGTACGACGTTCACTCGACCACGGCTTGATGCCGACTGACCTGTTTGAGTGCGTGAACGCACAGATGGCGTCGCTACTCCCCCCACAAACCACACTGTGACCAATCGGCGGTTACTTTCTGAACCGCCCTCGTATAGCTTTTACGTTTTTTATAATACTTGTATTCACATAAAACGTGTTTCGTGGTACACACCCAAAAAGGGACTACTACACAAAAATGGTCCATATCTCATGGACATCAATGACAGAGATGAAATAAGGAGCCAGATGAGCAACACAACAACACTACCACTGAATCTGGCGAACTTTCAACTTATGAACAAGATACAAGTATTGCTCTCTAGCAAGTGGTTTAGTTAAAGATTTATTCTGAACAGCTCACCTTAATTGCAATAACAATTCACAAACTGAAGGTCTGTTCACTGGAACAGCAACAGTAATTTGTTTGCATTGAATCAACCGCCAGATCGAATCTCCCATACAGTGATATAGGTGTACCAACTGTCAACATGAAAGATAACAAAATATCTCCATTTAGGATGCTCTCCCAGGTATGGGCATAGGACTGTGTCTTGTTTGCAAAAAGCACTGGGAAACTGCATCAAAATTAATACATCCAGAGATAAAGTACAAGATGCACACTAATAAACATATGACTCAGTCGCTAATGGTAGTCCACATTTCACGGTTAAATTATTCAACAGCTTGTCCAGTTATATAAAACAGCAACAATATAAATACCCCTTTGAAAATACTCAAGTCGTTTCTGATAGATCGTTCCTTTTACCGAGTGAAAGGAATCTTGAAGCAAAAATACAGTCCTTGTAAATTATTCTTCTAAGCTAAACTCTGAATTATTGGAAAATTGAGCTACTGAAACTGTGTTATTTATAATTTGTATATCGAGATTCTGTGTACCATTGGAAATTTGATGTTTCTAAACTAAAAATAACGCTTTCTTTGTTTCTCTCTCTCTCTCTCTCTCTCTCTCTCTTCACAAAACAGACTTCCCTATATTGAATATACCAGCATGGTTAGAATCTGCATCTACATCTACACTCTGCAAACCACTATGAACTACATAGCAGAGGTTATACTGTACTGGTTATTAGGACAATTTTTCCATTTCATTCATGTATAAAGTGTGGTAAAAATTATTGTTTAAATGCCTGTGTGTGTGTATGCTCTAATTAATCTAATTTTATATTCGTGATCTCTAAGGGAGTGATATGTAGGGGATTGTGGTACATTCCAAGAGTCATCTTTTAAAGCCAGTCCTTGAAACTTTCTTAGTAGACTTTTCCAGAAGAGTTTCTATGTGTCTTCAAGAATGTACCAGTTCAGTTCTTTAAACATCTCAGTAATACTCTCCCGTGTGCCATATAAACCTGTGATCATTCATGCTGCCCTTCTCTGCATATTTTAAATATCGCCTACTAGTCTAATTTGGTATGGGTCCCACACACATAAGCAATATTCTAGGATGGGTTGCACAAGTAGTTTGTAAGCCACTTCCTTTGTAGACTGGTTGCATTTCCCTATATTCTACCAATAAACCAAAGTCTGCTACCTGCCTTACCCACTGCTGTGCCTGCGTGATCATTCCACTTGCTATCTCTACTAAGTTTTACACCCAAATATTTATATGAGACTACAGATTCCAACTGTGACTCACTAATATCATATTCACAGGATATTATGTTTGGTTTTTTTTTCAAGTACACAGTTTTACATTTTATAACATTTAAAGCAAGCTGCCAATCATTGCACCACTTTGAAATGTTATCATGAGCTGACTGAATATTTGCACAGTTTCGTTCAGACGGTATTTCGTTGTAGATAACTGCATCATCTGCGAAAAGACTGAAGTTAGTACTAATATTGTCCACCAGATCGTTAACATACAACATAAACAGTAAGAGATGCAACATGCTTCCCTGAGGTCCACGCGAAGTTACTTCTACTTCTGTCGATGACTTTCCATCTAAAATAACATGCTTTGCCAACCTACAAAGAAATCCTCAGTCCAGTCACATATTTCGTCTGATACCACACATGATCCTGCTTTTGATAATAAATAAATGTATGGTACTGAGTCAAATGCTCTTCGTAAATCTAAAAATACTGCAGCTACCTGTCTTGATCCATGGCTTTCACGATGTCATCTGAGGAGAGTGTAAATTGAGTTTCAGATGAGCTGTGTTTTCGAATTCCATCCAAACTGGTATGGAGGAGGTCGTTCTGTTCGAGATACTTAATTATGTTTAAGCTCAAAATATGTTCTAAGATTCTACAACAAATGGTTGTCGAAAACATTGGACATTAGTTTTGTGTATCACTTCTGCTACCCTTCTTGTAGGCAGGTGTGACCTGTGTTTTCATCCAATTACTGGGCACAGTGTTTTGTTTGAAGGATCTATGATACATTATAGGTAATAGAGGGGCTATCTTGGCTGCGAATTGGCTATAGAATCTGATAGGGATTCCATCAGGCCCTTTAGCTTTCTTCAGTTTTAACTATTTCAACTGCATCTCATCCCCACTGACACTAATATCTATTTCACTCGACTTTTCACTAGTATGAGAATTAACTTTGGGCAGTACTTCTAGGGTTTCCTTTCCTGAGGAACGTTTGAAAACAGAGTTGAGCATTTCTGCTTTTGCTTAGCTACTCTCAACTCCAGTTTCAGTTTCGTCCAAGAGGGGTTGGACACTAACTTCAGTGCCTGGTGCCTCTAACAGCCTTTACACATGAGCAGAATTTCGTTGGGTTTCGTGAAAGATTATCTGATAAAATTCCACTACAGTAGTCACTGAAAGCTTCATGCATTGCTTACTTGACCAAACGTCTTTCATTCAGTATCTCTGCCTACAACCGTATGCTTCGTTTTACATATTATGCAGTAGTCTCTGTTTCTTTAGAAGTTTCCTTACAGTGACTATATACCATGGAGGAACTCTTCCATTATGAACTGTCCTGCTGGGCACATATCTATCCAGTGCACGACCACCTATTCTTTTAAACTTCAGCCAAAGTTCCTCTACGTGTTCCTGTACCGAACTAAAAGTTTCCATTTTCTGATGGAGGTGTGACACTACTGTTTCTGTGTCATGTTTGCTGAACATATAATTTTTTCTGGTTGTTTTAATGGCCCTTTGTGGTTTGGCATTCATTGTTGCTGTAATGTTCAGTGAAGGGAGCAGTTTTGAACTATTTGTTCTATGTAGTTTTCAAAGGAGGCATTTAGTTACGTTTTACATACTAACTTGATATGCCTATCACTAAGAAAACAATAATTATCCCAATTACTTGTTGGACAATAAAAGTCTCCTCCACTGATTACAGTATCATTAGGGAACTTACGTACAAGCAAACTGAGGTTTTGTCTATAGTTATCGGTTATATCAGTAGGAGAATATAGTGGTCGATAGAAGGACCCTATTATAATTTTTTCCCACCCTTGGTACGGAATCTTGAATCTCACATACAGTTTCGACTTCTGTCTCTATGGATTTGAGTTTCTTGTCTACTGCAACAAATACACTACCTTCATATCCTGTTTCCCTATATTCTCACCTACAGGAGGCATTTCCTTTGATCTTAAGCCCGGTCCACACGCAACGATCTGTCTGCGCAGACATCGGCGCAGATGTCTGTACATGCAAAAGATCGCTGCAAATGTGGTGTGTTCACACGACACAAACCCCAGTCTACTACTCGCCCGCCATCTGTCGGTGTAGAAAAGAAATATCAGTGGCAAGCGACTACGCTCCCCGTAAACGTCAAAAATTTAATTAAGTTATTTTGAATTATAGAAATGGAGAAAGTTCTGTTGTGGTCTGTGTTCGCAACTTGTGTTGGAAAAAACATTCAGACCAACCGCAGGAAACAGAGAAAGCGGTCAAAATGGTGTAGACAGTGGCTGATAAAGCGAAAGCAGTTTTCTCACGTAAATTTACTGCGAGAGTTGCTGGGCGAACCTAACGACTGGCGAAATTATTTGCGGATGGATGTCGACACTTGTAGCCCCTCATATTATGAGAAAAAATACGTGTATGAGAAGGACAATTGCTCCTCACGAACGGCTTGCCAAGCAGATCAAAATACCATAACGTTGGCTGGTATACTTGATCTACTCCTACAACAGATCTTCTAGATTTCTGAACTTTGGATAACTCTTTTCTGTAAACAGTTCGCAACGAATTTTTTAAAAATATATATTACTGTTTCTCTGTTTGCCAAGGCGTCAACTGCCCGCAATTTTTCAATTAGAACATTGTATGCTGCTGTCTCGGGCACTATATTCTTTACTTTAAATCTTCCACAAAAATGGGTGGTTTCTATATATTTCAATGAATTCACTTACAAGCGCTCGAGAACACTAAAGAGTATCAGCCATTTTAATGCCCTGTGCGCACAAATACAAACACTAGACTGAGCAAACAGCTGTTTCGCGCCAGATTTACGGCGATCTCCTGTCCACACGCTCCAACTTGTCTGCGCAGATGTGGTTTGAACCCACAGATTTGAGAGGTTTCGCTCAAACCTCCAACTCCAACTTCCAGGTTTGCACACACCTCAGGTTGGTGCAAATCTTCTGTCCACACGCAACGATCTGTCTGCTCAGATGTGATGTGCGCAGACATTTGCGCAGACAGATCGTTGCGTGTGGACGGGCCTTTACTGTGATACAACTATCGTTATCTGGATTGGATGGAGGGTCGTCATATATATAAAACCTTATGTGCACCCCACACACAGTCAGCTACTTGGGTAGCTGCATCTGGTGTGTAGTGCTCACGTGATCGATTTAGTGAGACCGTACAACTTCCAGACCTATGGTGCAAATTTAGGAAGTCACAGTCTAGTTTTGTCACAGGATCGTCGTAGCCTCTGGTTCAAGTCATTGGGACCACTGTTTGTTCTGGGGACAATGTTGCAGATTGTGACCTTCGTTAAAACTACGTCAAAATGAGGAGTATACTGCTGATGATAGGCAAGGTCAGAGGCAAAATTTTATATTTGGATAGCTGGTCACTCAAGATTTATTTGTTATAGTGTAGATATCTGTGGTAACTGAAAAACATAAAACTACGTCAATATTTTCTACAACGCCATGTGAACAGTACTCAACGAGGGAGCGTAAAAATAATTTCGATATTTACACTCACTGCACGTTTTTGTGGCTTGTGGAACCTCTTATATACACATTACTGGCCATTAAGGATACTGTAGTACAATCGATTATGAGGGCGATAGTCGACATGCCTGCCCAGATTCCACCGGTATGTGTTGTGTTTGTGAATGTGTTGATTTTGACGGTGTCGCGTTGTACGGAACGCTTTAGGAAGTGTCAAACAATGGAGCGTCATTAGCTTGTCTGTCGGCAATGGAAATTTCAATACGTGAACGAGTATTGCTAACGATTTATTTCGAAGTTTTAATTGTTACGACATCATTTAGTGTCTTGAGCGAAACACCACAGTTCTGTGTTTCGGAGGAGGATGGTAGTAATTCCTGTCACCCAAGGAACGTTTGGAACACTGACAGGTAGGGTAAAAATTTTTGTGTTAAATGCTATGAAACTGTATCTGCGATATTTAAAAAAAATTCTATCACGTATCATGTTTTTAGGTACATTTTGTATGACGTGAATCCACCGGAAGGATTCAATTTGCGCCGAGATGTTTACATGCGAATCGCAGTTCTTATGAAGACGATGCAGTCTCATGGGAACTGGAAACTGGTATGAACGTTTTTTATTTTTATTTATTTATTTATTTTTACAGCACGTAGCATTTGCGTGTACATTATTTTTTACGTATTGTGTATCGTACCGTACTCTGTTGCAATTTATATAGTTACATGATTATTTTCACCCAGAAATATAATTTTATTTTCCTTTTCATATTAGCACGAATAATCCACAGCAATTAATATCAGATGTCATGAAAGATTGCTCATTATTTACCAACGTGCAACTGTTTTGTCTTATACTTGTCAGCCTGCTCCTAGGATTTGATTGACGTATTAATAAGGAACAGTACAATTTGTTGGTGGCCGTAGTTGCAATTGCATTCAAGAAAGAGAGGAACTGATAATCAAGAAAAATTATTGGTTGTTCAAATTACATAACGAATTATTGGGATCATAACCAACGTGATGGGGTCTGGATACCCCAATACTCATGCAAACATTGGTATAAATTTCGTTAATATTATTGAAATATTCAATTTATGATTGCTGTATACTATTATGGACAGTGCTGGACCTATAGAGAGAATGACATAATCAAGATTTCATACTAATAATCTTCAAAAGTGTCTTCAAATTCTCTGCAGTGTGGTTGTAGGCCTACACATTTGATGTTACAATGAGATGTTTGCTGCAACAGAATGTTTTGTATTACAGTGGAGAAGCAAGGTAAACTTGGTCCTGAGAGCCAGCCAACCTTACCAGCAAAGAACAGAACTTTCTAACTACTGCTCTACTGTAACTTCCCATATGAGACAAATATGACATTTAAAGAATTTTCAGGTGTTACCAAACTAAACAAACAAAAAATCTGACAGTTTTTGTCATTGGCACAAACAATAGATTTGCCTTTCTACCTCAGTTAACTAAGGAAGAGGCTAAGGTAGATGCAAATGTAGTCAGCACTCAGCAGACTTTGACCAGAAAACCAACTGTTTCAAAAAAAGTAGGAAGTCTGAGGAAAGTTTTGTTGTTAACTAGTAGCCATGGAAGAAATGTGTGCCAGATCTTTTAGAAAAAAAATGGTGACAGAAATCAGATCACAAGGTTTTTCAAGCCCAGTGCATGTCTTAGCCAAGTGATAGAGGATAAAATATCATTGTGCAAAGGTTTCACAAAGCAGGATCATGTTGTAGTGGGTTGACTAGTAAACAGTATTGATGGGATTAGGGCTACAACATTGGGAGTGTTCTGGTAGAAGTAGCATCTGCAACAAACCATACAAATGTTGTCTTGGTTTCTCCTTTCATGCGGTAGGATCGGCCCCAATTGAACAACTCTGTCAGGAGGGTCAGTATGTAGCTAGATCAGTTGCTTCAAGCGGCTACTTTGTCAGGCATGGGTTTGGTTCCTGTTGATGGTATGGGTAGGTAGGACTTCGCAAGACAGGGCCTGCATCTCAATAGGAAAGAGGAAGGTAGATTGGCTGAGATGATAGCAAAATTTTGAAAGGGGGGGGGGGCACTGACACTCATGGGAGTACCTCTTTTTTGGGCTAAGATCAGTGTACAATGATTTAACATTGAATGAAATTAAGCTTAATGAGGATCTGAGACAGGTAGATACTAGAGATTTTAAAACGTCACAAGGTTCTCATAAAAGAACAATGAAAGGTAATGTTAGTATGTCACAAAATTCTCATGAAAGCCCAGTGAAAAAATAATGTCAGTACATTGCATCAGGATATCAGTGGACTAAAAAATAAAGTTTATTTAGAAGATTTAGAAACTGAGGTTGGAATAGATGTACTATGCCTGTCTGAACATCATATAGTCTCAGATATGGAAAAGGTAAATGTAGGTGGATATAAGCTTTCAGTACATGTAAGTAGAGATACTATGGAGAGCGGAGGAGTTGCCATATATGTTAAAATCTGTAATAACGTGAAAAATTTACAAACTAAAAAAATTTTTGTGTAGAGCAACATATAAAAGCATGTGTGTGTGGGAGCTTAAACTAAATTGTGGTACACGTCACCCATTGGGATTTTTTGTCATTTCTCAAAGGCGTTTTACTGTTTGAATTGTGAAATTCTTCTAGATAAGCTTAAGTAGTAGCATGGAGAGCTGCATCAAACCAGTCTCAGGGCTGAAGACAACAACAACAAGCTTAAGTGATGTGGTATGAGTGGGACAATGTGCAAATGTTTTAATTCATATTTAACTGGAAGAATGCAGAAGGTTGAAATTAACAGTACAGGTAGTCTGCAAAAGTAAGCAGAGTCCCGTAACTGGGGAGGTATCAAGAATGGTGTCCCACAGGGTTCAGTCTTGGGTCCCTTATTGTTCTTAATATATATTAATGACTTGCCACTCTGTATTCATAAGGTGCAGAGCTAGTTCTTTTTGCTGATGATATAAGCATAGTAGTCACACCCAACAAACAAGAATCAGCTGAGGAAATTGTAAGTAATATCTTCCAGAAAATTATTAAGTGGTTCTCTGCGAACGGACTCTAAGTTTTGAGAAAACATGCTATGTACACTTCTGTACAGTAAATGGCATAATACCATTGATTTGAACAGAAGTTTGTTGCGAAGGCAGGCTATTCAAAATTTCTGGGTGCGCGCATTGATGAGAAATTGTATTGGAAGAAACACATCGATGATCTGCTGAAGCGGTTAGGTTCAGCTACTTATGCTATTAGGGGTATTGCAAATTTTTGTGATAAACATACCAGTAAATTAGCCTATTATGCCTATTTTCATTCACTGCTTTCATGTGGCATCATGTTTTGGGGTAATTCATCATTAAGAGAAAAAAATATTCATTGGACAAAAGCTTGTAATCAGAATAATAGTTGGAGCCCACCCAAGATCACCTTGCAGACATTTATTTAAGAAACTCGGGATATTCACAGTACCATCACAATACGTATTTTCGCTTATGAAATTCGTTATTAATAACCCATCCCAATTGAAAAATAATAGCAAAGTGCATAGCAACAGCACTAGAAGAAAGGATGATCTTCACTATTCTGGGTTAAATCTGACCTTGGCAAAGAAAGAGGTAATTAAGTTGCCACAGAAATCTAGGGTCACACACACAGGGTGGAGAAAAATTGTGTCACAAAATTTTAACCCTGGATAGCTGATGCCAATAGGAACCAAAATTACTAATGTTGTGTAGGTCAACAACCCACCATTTTTAATCTACAGAAACTTGGCACCGTGCTCTCTGATTGGCCACAGTACAAACCGCAAGAGCTATTTGACGAGTGTGTATGACATTTGGGCAGTGGTGGGGTGAGGGACGTTTGTATGTGTGAACCGACAACCATAGCGCTGCCTGTTAACTGATGAATGGCAATCTCATAGCCATTTGGAGCACTTGGCGCCACGTTTCCGTAGTTTAAAAATGGTGCGTTGTCAATCTACAGAACATTAGTAATTTTGGTAAGACAACTTGTTTTATCGTATGTAGGAGTACAGTATCTGTATTAAAATACTACGCAGACAGTATATCATGGCAGTTGACCGTTGCTGTAAACAAATGAGAACTTGAACTGTCTCAGGGGAGAGGAGCAGTGCAGAGGAATAAGCACTGCTTCTATGAGTGTCGTGTGCTTCCTCAGTCACAGAGATTGTGGATTCCCTTTGTTGTGGTGAGAGTTGCATTCCTACCAGCGTTAGTCTATTCATGTATTTCAAAATAAGAAAAAGAAAACAAGCAATCCATAACACAAAGGATGTTGTAGTGGCTACAGCACAACTATTTGCTGTGGTTGGCAGTGGTAGTTCAGGCCCATCCTCTACCTGTATCTAATGCAGCCATAGTTCAAAACACTCCCCATTTAAAACTGCCACGATGTAGTGTCCGCATAATAGCAAGATTTTATTGTTTTGATTTAAAGATTCTCAAATTTTTGCATGCAAAAGAGATTTCCTTAGAAGAAGTTGTAAGATGAAAGTTGATTGGAATTTTGTAATGTTCTTGAATTACAAAAGTGTCCTGTACCCTGACAAACTTCTCAGTTTCCCTTCATAGTATTGTGTGCATCATTGTGAATTAGGGAGGGTTCAGCACTCTCGAGCATCTGATCCTTGTGCTTAGATGATTAAACTATTGACCCCTCATGTGTCTCAGCATGGACCGTAGTTTTTTTACTAGAATGTTTGCATTGTATATTTTGGAAACCTGATAAGACAGTGCTCACATAGTTCTAGATTAGAATGAAAGATTAAACAGTTATAACATTAAGTTAATTGGGAAACACTGTCATTAATTAACTTTATCATTGGCTTCTCACTTAGTGGGCATAAAACTTGTATTAGTTTCTGCTCCAGCTTGCATTATGAAAGTACTAGATTTGTTTTTTCTGTTTGCTACACTTAGATCAAGTTCTGCACTAGTGTCTTGCAGTGCCACATATGATAGTCATTTATTGTTGTAGGCTGTTAAGTTGACTTGGCATTTGCTGCCATATGACTTGTCACATTCATGGACAAATCTAACTTTTGTTGCCCAATAAGTTTAAATCTTGAGAAAGGGTAACATGCAGATACACTAGACTCTCACTAATCCGGCCATTCCTGGCACACATGGTTGCCAGATTAGCGGAAGTGCCAGACTATTGGGTGTCTGAAATTTATTCATTTATTTTGAAAACATAGGGGATATAGTGTACTGTACTTTATAAACCAAAGGATACAATTTTAAAACAGAGGATATACTTAATTAAATCCAAAAACACACACATCAAAAAAAGTTTCTGAGAGTTCTGGAACCTGCACAGAAAATTGGTGGAGATCAACGTAAACATCATTTGCACCCTTTTTATTGCTCATGAAAACCACACAGTACATGTTGTACCACCATACAGCAAGACCTTCAGAGGTGGTGGTCCAGACTGCTGTACACACCTTACCTCTTATACCCAGTAGCACATCCACTTGCATTGATGCAGGCCTGTATTTGTCATGGCATACTATCCACAAGTTCATCAAGGCACTGTTGGTCCAGATTGTCCCACTCCTCAATGGTGATTTGGCATAGGCCCTTGGAGTGGTTGGTGGGTCACGTCGTCCATAAACAGCCCTTTTCAATCTATCCCAGGCATGTTCGATAGGGTTCGTGTTTGGAGAACATGCTGGCCATTCTAGCAAACAATGTTGTCATCCTGAAGGAAGTCATTCACAAGATGTGCACGATGGGGTCGTGAATTGTCGTCCATGAAGACGAATGTCTCGCCAATATGCAGCCGATATGGTTGCACTATCGGTCAGAAGATGGCATTCATGTATCATACAGACGTTACGGCGCCTTCCATGATCATCAGCGGCGTACATTGGCCCCACATAATGTCACCCCAAAACAGCAGGGAATCTCCACTTTGCTGCACTCGCTGGATTGTGTGTCTTGAAGTGTTCAGCCTGACCGGGTTGCCTCCAAACATGTGTCCAATGATTGTCTGGTTGAAGGCATATGCGACACTCTTTGGTGAAAAGAACATGATACCAATCCTGAGCGGTCAATTCGGCATGTTGTTGGGCCCATCTGTACCTTGCTGCATGGTGTCGTCGTTGCAAAGATGGACCTCACCATGGACGTCGGGAATGAAGGTGCGCATCATGCATCCTATTGCACCCAGTTTGAGTCATAACATGACATCCTGTGGCTGCACGAAAACCATTATTCAACATGGTGGCATTGCTGTCAGGGTTCCTCCAAGCCACAATCCGTAGGTAGCAGTCATGCACTGCAGCAGTAGCCCTTGGGCGGCCTGAACGAGGCATGTCATTGACAGTTTCAGTCTCTCTGTATCTCCTCCAAGTCCGAACAACGTGCTTTGGTTTACTCCCAGACACCTGAACACTCCCCTTGTTGAAAGCCCTTCCTGGCACAAAGTAACAATGCGGACGCGATTGAACCATTGTATTGACCATCTAGGCATGGTTGAACTACAGACAATACGAGCCATGTAGCTCTTTCCTGATGGAATCACTGGAACTGATCGGCTGTCGGACCCACTCCGTCTAATAGCTGCTGCTCATGCATGGTTGTTTACATCTTTGGGCTGGTTTAGTGACATCTCTGAACAGTCAAAGGGACTGTTTCTGTGATACAATATCCACAGTCAACATCTATCTTCAGGAGTTCTGGGAACCGGGATGATGCAAAACTTTTTTTTGATGTGTGTACATTAATTTTCAAAGAAAACTTAGTCCTTGAGTGTATACTGCACATAATTATACAGTCGTATCACTCACTATGAAACATGTCCCTAATTTTTAACTGTCACAATGTTGATACGCAACAGTGGCATGCTTTATAACGCTACTGCTTTACAAGGATTACATCGGTACTGCATGTCTCTTGTTGTTGCGTAATGTACTCCAGGAAGACCTCGACAGCTTCAGCACCAGCAGTGTGAGAAATCTTCATGTTCTCTCCTCCTATGTCCTCTTCTTCATCAGTTTCGTCATTAATTTCGTGCACACTTTTGATTATTTCTTCATCTGTTAAAGTTTGATCCATGTCACAGTTTTCCTCATTCAGCCACTTAAGAACATCTTCATCATCAATTTCTCCTCCTCCTGGAAGGTTGTGGAACATGTCAGTGTACAAAGTAATAGATAATTCTGAATTGACTGGCTCATCGCTGTCACTCACTACTGGATTCAACTCGGCACCAATTGGTGGCCACAATTTTCTCCAGCTCTTTATTATGGTAGCGCTCTCCACTTTATCCCATGCTTCGGCTGCTTGGAAAACATCACCACTTATGTCAATTGCTTCCCATGCCTTCAGCATAGTCTTGATAGAATCATTTTCACTTTCGTTCAGCAAGGAGATAAGTGAATGTCAATAATGACATTTAACTGATTCCAAAATTCCCTGGTCTATGGGCGGAATTAGGGCTGTCACATTGGGTGCGAGAAAGAGTGCTTGTACATGTATACCACCGGACTTTAGAGAAACTTCTGAAGAATGACTGGGGGCATTGTCAATTGTAAGGATAGCTTTCAGTGGAGGCTTTTTCTTCTTTAGCTCTTTTCTCACTGCTGGTACATACATTTCATGGAACCACCGAGAGAATATTTGTCCATCCACGCTTTCTTCAAAGGGCAATACTGCACTGGTAGAGTATTTATGTCAGTGTGTTGAAAACAACGTGGATGTTGGTATTTTCCAATCACCATAAGTGGTTGTTTATGACTTCCATTTGCATTGTAACATGCCATTAATGTTATGCACTGTTTCAGTTGCTTGTAACCACGAGCTTCCTTCTCGTTCTTGGCAGCTAATGTTTTTGAAGGAAGCATCGTGTTAAAGAGTCCTGTTTCATCAGCATTATACAAGCCATCAGCAGTTAAATCTTCTTCCTCTATTATCTTCCTTATCTTGCGTACAAACTCATCAGCATCCTTATCGTTAGCTGAGCGACTGTCCCTGGTGACTGTCAGCTGCCGAATGCTATGTCGTTTTTTTTTTTTTTTCAGTTTGATTGCAAACCTTCACTTGCTGCAAACAAGTTACTACCACCAAGTTGTTTGTTAAATGCAGCTGCTTTTTCTTTTATAATCAGGCCACTGATGAATTCCTTTACTGCATTGTATGAACCATCTATAAACAGCTACGTCCAGTTCTTCATTCTCACTCTTTCGCATAACCTTTCATTTTTCCCAACTCACTATCCAATTGTGTTGAGTACTGTTGAATAACATCTTCTTTCTTTTTGATGTCATAAATAGTTACTCGTCCAACAGTGAACTCGGCAACAATGGCTGTCTGCGAAGAGCCTTGGTTTAACTTACCTAAAATTTTGAGTTTCTGCTTGAGATCAAGTGTAATGTGTTTCCTTTTAGAGGACATGATTCTGAACTGTAAAGAAAGCTACAATTTCAAATGCAGTATATAAAGCGTTGTTTAAGTAAGCATTGTTGCACACAATAATTCAGTGTTCACATGTTTTTGGATATGTGCCGGATTACTGAGGGCCAGATTAGCAAGAGTCTAATGTTTACATTTGCGACCACTCATTGGAAATACCAATATAGATACCAGCCATCAGCTTTGACCCGTTGTGTCATCAAGGTGATGGACACGACAGTTTCACCCATATGCTATATGATGACCACGATGTCACAGTCAAGACTTGAACAGATGAAAATGATCTCATTATATGAAATTTAACCAAAATAATTAAAAGACGAAGAAGAAACTAACAAGGCAACCTCAGCAGTTAGGGAGTTTTGGGGGAGGACCAACAAGATAGATGACATTCCTCATGTGAAATACATACCAAAACTGAAACTTACACACAAATTTAGAAAGCTTACATTACATGAAATCCACAAAATTAGTACTGCCAACTTCAGTGGACCTGAATAGATAAACTGATTTCAATGTCACCGACATACAAATAAATCTGTAACAAACTGGTATTGGAATTTTAACTTGACCTATATAGCTCAAACGAAATACATGATTCCCCAAAACCACAGCTTGCTCCAAAAACTGGTATAGATAACTGCACTTGATTTATATATCTAGAACAAAGTTCATGATACCAAGAAAAACCAACTATAAACTTCCTGGCAGGTTAACACTATGTGTCAGACCAGAACTCAGACGTAGGACCCTTACCGTTCACGGGCAAGTGCTGTACCAACTGAGATATTCAAGCATGGATAGCTTAGTTGGTAGTACACTTACCCACAAAAGGCAAAGGTCCTAGGTTCGATTCCTGGTCCAGAACAGTTTTAATCTGCCAGGAAGTGCAGACAATCCCACACTCTATTGAAGGGTGAACATTCATAGTGGAAAGCACAGATCATTCCAGAAACATGTATTGAAAACTTCACCTCACATATTTAGCTATAACAAAGTGCACGACACCATAAAACCAAAACTCACTGATTTAACTGTAATGAAAAACTTTACTTGACCAAAATAGAAGAAACTCTACAATACCGACAAAGCTCCGAACATGCAGTTGCAATACAAAGCAAACGAGTAATATACAGTGCCCGACAAACAACACTACACTAGTCCAATCACTCACTAACAACATTCAATAGCAACTTGGTAATAACAACATTCAATACTAGAAAGCACCACCACATACTACAAAATGCCCTCTTGAAACAAAAGCAATTTTGTAATGTCCACATTCAACACTAGAAATTGCCACCACATACTACAAAACACTTTCTTTAGACAAACACAACTTCAGAACATTAATGTTCAACACTAGAGAGCATTACTACACACTGCAAAAGGCCCTCTTTAAATATTCCATGTAACCATAAAATCACATAACACAACATAGTTACATGACAAGTTAGAGCTGATGAATGGTATCACATCGTTTGCATACTTGGATCTGTAGAATCCATACATCTTTGTATATTCACACTTACCATAATAATTACTGCCTGTTTCATGTCATCTTTAATCCTCATTAGTCACTATGCTTTCTGACATAATCCTTTTCAGTCCAAAACATGACTTACATCTCTAATGATCTCATCATTCACAGGACGTTAAACCTTCATCTTCCTTTCTTCCAAAACCACAGCAACTTTAGTTTCACATGCTTTCTATACTTATTTGTGTCTAAACAATTTATATTTAAGTGATACGGCCACAAAACCCGTGGAAATGACTTGGCTTTGTCTGTTGCTGTAGAGATAGTAATAACTGATGTAGAGACCTGAGATATCTACACTTTTCGTTATCTATTGTTAGATCACTGTTTGTCCTGTCTTATGTCTTAAATAATTAGTAACTTATTTTCTCTCTTCCTGACTGAATCAGCAATCCAAATCCTCCTTACAATTTCTTGCGTCAGGATGTGGACCTGACTGTACAACAAAACTCTTAACAACTATAATGTGTTATGTTTGGTATCAACGTATCTCTTTAGATCTTTTCTGTGATTCACAACATTCTCGAGGAAAATGAAACGTCTTTTTGGACAATTTTTCTGGTTGTTTCAGCATTTATCCTGTGTGTGAAATATGTGTATATGGTATGTATTTCATGTACCTGTTTTTTTTACTACACACATTTTGTTAATATGTTGTCATTCCTATCCTGGAAGGTGTTACCTCCATGGCCAAAGCTTTATCACTGGCAATCAACAGATGTTGGAAGACAGGACATGCTGCCTTGGAGCTTATTTTTTGACATAGAGAGCCTCAAAAAATTTACCCCAGTTGTGGAAATGACAGATTTTTTTTCCGGTATGCATTATGTAATTTCTTAATTGTTTTTTCTTCCTTTGTGTATGTGTGTGAACCTCTGAATGAAATATCACACTGATTAAAAGTGTTTTTGTGACATTGCATGCTGATTTATGAAAAAAGTCTTTGAAATAAATTTTAAGAGTAGCCTTTTGTTGTGTGTAAACCACTGTCAAGGCTGAAGTTAAGCTGGCATGAATTCATGTATTGTTGGATGAAAATATAAAACTGACCAGTTTTTCCTTCTAAGATCTTGATGATTTCGTTATTGCTATGTAATGTACTTACTTGGCTGGTAGTCCATCATTCAGCTGATCTGTTGCTTGTCCCTGACGTGTTGTCTTGTGCTGCACCAGGTGTGCTATTCTTTCTGTTATTTCTTTCTTATTGTTTTTTGCCATTTTGTCAAGCTCCAACTATCACTTCAGGTATTTCTCATGTTTCCTTGGCATATTTCTCCTCATTTTCAGTTGTCATATTACCTGTGTTGAGTACAATAGAGTCATTAACAGTAGACATAATTTTCTGTAACTATTTAGTTTTTATTCTGTGTGAGCAGAATTACTTCTCAAGTTTTCACCCTAAGAATATTCTGAAGCAGTTACTTGTCTTGTCCTTTGAAGCATGTTGGGTGGCCTCTTCACAACTTATCCATTAGATGCCACTCGTTATTCTTGATTTCTGATTCTGTGAACTAATTTGTAGTCACCAAAATGATTTATTTTGCTTGCGTATCATTATGCACGTATGCAGTTATTACATGTGATGATTTCAGCACTCACTAATTGAAGAAATGATAACTGTCATTAGGCATTAGTAAGCCATTACTATAGATCTAAAAATGTAACATCTATTTTTGGTGAAATTAGAATTTATGTTAGCAAAATTAGCACCAATTATTTGGAAATGATTAGATGTGCAGATTTGAATGAATCTGGTTACTCCCTGTTACTAGTATGTGTTATATCTTGTAGTTGGCAACTGCTTCATTAACTACTACTGTGTCATTAATCTCTTTGAGGAAAGAAAGAAAACTGGTATTTTATGACTAATTTCTTAGATTATATATTTTTGTCAAAAGAAAGTAGTGTATATATCTCATATTACATTTTTTAATATTACATCTGCTGTCTGTAACAACACTGTTGTAGTGAGCAACATTGTTGGTATCCACAGTAAATCTAAACAATGTTTGGCAAATATTGTTATGTTTATGCTCAGTCTGAGTGGCATGTAAATCATCCATTACATCAAATTTGCCATTTTCGTTTAACTGCTTTTCAACAAGTTACTTAAAATGACCAAACCCACTACACACTGCATGTCATGTCACACCTCAAAAACATAAAATTGTCTCAGTTTGATCTTCTTTTCACTAATATTTAACATGACATTCCTGGGAGAAAATGTCAGAGCGAAGACTCAAACCTCTTATGATTGGGATCCTTGCTTTCCAATATAGCTAGAGTTGGTCATTCCATGTCAAATGAACACAGAAAAGTGCAATTTTGAACCCAACCAACTCTGTTTTTTACGACATTTGATTTGTTCATTGCAAATGCTGAGAACAAAAAGTACACCGAATTTCAGAATTGTAGCATGATCACGACAAAAATAATTACTTTTAAAAATGCTCAGAAAATTCAACAAACACCACTGACAAAAACGTAACTGCTGTTCTAGTATAGACAGAACCGTGAATGAGGTAATTTTGGAAAGGGCCAAGAGCAAGCTTTATATCCGACATGACCACATTCAAACAATGTGGATAAGGGCCTTGATCTTTGACCTTGAATATCTCAAAATGTGTCTCCTTGAAAATTTCTGAAAAAATATGTTTGCTTCTTTATGATGCTGCACAGCACGGTAAAAGATCAAGTTGGGATGACATTTAGATTAGAAGATATGTTAATATCTACAGCTGTGTGGTACAGTAAAGCAATACACATTGTCTGCAAATGCAAGAAAATGACATCAAGTGCTGAAAAATGTGTTAACTGTTGAAATGGTGGTGTGATAGCAATGCACAGTAAGGGAGCAATATGAACAGGCCAATAGCAAGCATTTGTAATAGGCAAAGTGCAAATGTGGATGGTTGATAAGATCAGTGACATAATGACAGACCACTAAATATGTGATAGGTCTAGCAAAAATCGACACAGAAAAAAGGGCCTGTGGCTGAATCAACTACATTGAAACTGATAGGTATCACAAACCTGCATATATCCTCAGATGAGTCAGACACATCTTTAGCCACAGATATTGATTTAGTTGCATTAAATGACAGTCTGTATCCCTTGGTGAGTCACCAGTGGAAAAGAAGACAGAGAGAGAAAACATATGCACAGAAAAAGTTTCATAAAATGTCAAGGTATTCCAAAGTTAATACGAGAAAATGTAGAGGGTGAAAACAGTGTGGAATCTGAAACTATAATGTAGTTTAAATAGAAATTCGGTACTAGCACCACAAATAGGAAGAAGATGCAGATATTAACATTTCTTGCAAAGAGTAGGAGCTTTTGGAGGATTGAAAATGCCGGCCGCGGTGGTCTGGCGGTTCTAGGCGCTCAGTCCGGAGCTGCGCGGCCGCTACGGTCGCAGGTTCGAATCCTGCCTCGGGCATGGATGTGTGTGATGTCCTTAGGTTAGTTAGGTTTAAGTAGTTCTAAGTTCTAGGGGACTTATAACCTCAGCAGTTGAGTCCCATAGTGCTCAGAGCCATTTTGATTGAAAATGAGTTAGGAGCCTCAAACTATTTAGTGAGAAAAACAAAACAATTATTCAAAGAATGTGGTATCTTAGTAACTCTTAATCCAAGAGCTAGACGTGTCCTAAGTGAACATATGAAACATGCCATAGAATTCTACAACTGAGAAGATATAAGCCACTGTTTACCTAGGGAGAAGGATTTTGTTTGTCAAGGAAAATGGTTCCAAGGTTCAAAAAAAAAAAAAAAAAAAAAAAAAAAAAAAAAAAAAAAAAACTGCCGTTGGGGAACATGAATGAGCTGTGTCAAGCATTCAAAGATAAAAGTAGCTTTATCCAAATTTTTCCAGTTATGACCCAGTAACTACAGTATGTGTGTTTGCAGTATTTACAAAAATGCAGTATTCACGAAAATTTGGAGGTGTCATGTTGAAAGGTTTGAGACTGAAAGAGTTGACACATTTTGCCGATTGTCAACATGTACAAACGCTGTCTTGCTCAGATCATTTGTAATCCCATGGAGCCAAAGTGTTATATGTCAACATATAGAGAACTACCCAACTTCATATTCTTTAATGACATACAAGGAGAATTACTTGACAAAAGTTGAACTGATGAAATAATGTACAAACTGTTGACATCTACAGATAAAATAACTCAACAGATATGTCTTGACTTCTATGGAAAGCTTCTAGGAAAACCTCATCGAAAAATTAAGAAAAGCTCCTTCTGCACTCCTCTGTAGCCACCTAACAGTTTGAATTTCTGCAACATCTGAAGAGAGACTTTCTGACAGTGAATACTTCATTATACATGATGTTGCAGAGAATTTTGCATTTGTCTACAGGATGAGGTCCGTGGGTTTCAATGGAACAATGCACGGGCCACCATTCATCCATTTGTTATTTATTATAGACATCCAGAAACCCTTACAGTTGCTCAAATTTCATTTATCATCATATCAGAATGACTTACACATGATACTATTTGGTTTCATCTTTTCCTCCATAATTTCGTTAACTTCACGATGTCCCATTGTCGTAGACACCCAAGTACATTTATTACTTCTCAGATGGTGCTGCAGCCCACTACTGATGCCAAAAGTATTTTGAAAACATATCTTTTCATGAGTGTGATTCCAGTGTCTGTGTAGAGTGGCATTTCTTTGCCACATCATATGGCAAAGGACCATTTGATGAAATCACTGGTATCATCAAGAGACTTGCTCCCAAAGCCAGTCTGCAGTGCGTATACAGCTCTCAGATGATGACATGCAGTCCTGTAACATTAAAGTGTATCACGTACATTATAAAACTAATAGTATGGTGAAGAACCATCTATCCTTATAGAGCGGCTAGCTGAGATTTGCACATTTGCAGATACAAGTTACACTGTGTTATTTCCACCAGCCACAAGAAAATCCAAACTAAGGTTTTCTCCAATTCACGAAACTTCAGAAATGAATATCTAACAGTGACCAAACAAGGCTCATGCCTTGGTGACATCACTGTTTTTTTTTTTTTTTTTTTGTTTACATGTGTGAAGGTTGCTGCTGGCTTGGATGTGTTTCGAATGTTAAGGAAGTTACCAGTGGGGCTACAGTTAGCTTCCTACAGGCACATGGTCCTTCACCTTTATTAATAAATCCCAAGATAACTGACATCTTTACTGTGGATAAGAAATGTTTTGCTACAAAGGTTGCTGTAAGAACAGCAACAAGCTGGAAGTGTGCCCTTTCACCAAACAATGCACAGTGTTTTATCTTTCTACCCAGTATTGAGGTATGATGTGTTCTGATGATACATTTGTCTTTGCATTTATTTGTGTAAATATGAACCTGTTTGCCATTCATTCCTCCTATATCTGTCTGTGAAGGTTATATCTTGTTTTGCCTCATTGAAGGTCAGAGGTCATAGTTCGTTGCCTCGCATCTTACAGGTACTTGCTATTGACCTGTTCAAATTGCTATCGTACTGTGTGTTACTATTACACCATGTTTCTAACAGTTAACATATTTTTCAGTATTTTTTCATTTTTCTGCAGTTTGCATTCAAAGTGTATTGATTTTTGGAAAACACAGCTGTAGATATGATTTATACCTCTCAATCGAAATGTCATTCCAACTACACTTTTTTACTGTGTTCTGTAGTGTTACTTGAAGAAGCAAATATATTTTTGTCAGAAATTTTGAAGCTGATATGTTTTGAGATATTCAAGATCAAAGGTCAGAGTCACTTACCTTAATTATGAACAGTTTGAATATGGCCATGTTGGATATCATGTGAACATTTGTTCATAGTTCTTTCCAAAACTACCTGAGTCACAGTTCTATCTCTGTTAGAACAGAAGTTGCAGCCATTTTCATCACCAAGCAAGGTGGCATAGTGGACTAGCATTCTGGAGGACGACGGTTCATATCCGCATCCGGCCATCCTGATTTAGGTTTTCTGTGATTTCCCTAAATCGCTTCAGGCAGATGCCGGGATGGTTTGTTTGAAAGGGCATGGCTGACTTCCTTCCCCATCCTTCCTTAATCCGATGGGACCGATGACCTCACTGTTTGGTCCCCTCCCCAGATGAACCAACCATTTTTGTCAGCAGCATTTATTGAATTGTCTGCAGATTTTTAGAACTTTGCATGGCCATTACTTTCATCATGCTCGTGCTACAATTTTGAAATGGTGACATCTTTCAGTCTCTCCTTTTGTACAATTTTCAGTCTCTCCTTTTGTGCAATCTTTCATTCTCTCCTTTTGTGCAATGAACGCACCAAATTTGATTAAAATCAGAGCTGGTTGTGTTGGCAGTTATGTTGATTTGACATGGAGTGACTCTTTTGCAGAATTAGCTGGCTTGCCAAAGACATCTTTGCATGCAGCTTGTTCTGATGTCATTAGAGCACACAGTGCTTGTTATGTATCTTCTAAGCGCTGTTCTTCACATATTATTCAAAAATTTAATTTGAGATTAAGTATACAGTTTTAGATAAACTACAGGTGATGCTGGATACTTTGAGTCCTCAAGTATAGTTACATGTTCCACAAGCTGCCTGACATTTGACAAAAACCATATGGGAGTAAATCCTATTCATGTCTGGCCTTAAGATTTTGTGTAAAATTTTCACCACATTTGCTTGTCTCTGGCAATTTAAAGAAACCTACAGTGTGGTAGAAGTTACTTACCAAATAGAATATTGCTTCAAACCGGCTGTTCCACCTATGAACTACAGGTAATATATGGGGTTTAGATTCCTTTAAATTTCCATTCTTCAACTTGAGAAATTGACTGTAGTTGTATTTACATTTCATTTAAGTTGGACATTGCCGTTGCCCAACATTTACTAACTAAATTGCGCTGATGTGTCCAACACTACACTGGGATTATCTAACTGCCAATAGTGGCCTTTGAAGTTAGAGGCACTGTCACTAACAATGTCATATGGCATGTTGTGCTCATGTAGTGTATCTCATATTATATGAGAACAGTTTTTTGCATTTACTGGTTGTTGAAATTTCACAGCACTAAGGAATAACTTGTTCTTCTGCATCAGACACTTGAAACAGGACATCAAAAATGCAGCTTTCCATTCTATGGTTTCATCACATGGGAGGTTTGTCTTCCTTCCATACAACAGTCACAAAACAATCATCAAAGTTTCAATTCACCTGGAAGCTATCCTGGCAGCAAAGTTGGTTTCGAACTGATTTTTCTGATATTGTTTAAGGTATTATTAAATTAGCTTACAATGATAAAAAGAAATGGTTTCATTATAGCTAACAGTAAAGATTTTTATTTATTTTGTGCAAGACACGTTATGGCAAATAATTTCCATCATAGAGCAAGTTTTCTTACTGTGCCGTGGTATCTTAAGTGTAATGCTTGCTGTGTGTGACCTGCTACATAATTGTGTTGACTATACTGTCATGCAAGGACACAAAAATTTGTCCATGACTGATGTATCTCATCTTACAACTCATACCAAATGTGAAAGTAACTGTAATTATGAAAGTTTGAAGTGAACTGTGGTGTAACCCTGACTGCTGGCCACAATGTTTACTAAACAGTAGTAGTTATTGATGGAGTAGTTATCTGAGCCACAAAGAGGAACTATTATGAGATCATTCCAGAGTAATAGAATAAAGTTAAAGCTCGACTTAGTTGAAAAACATGTACTTCATTATCAAAATCCCACATAGGCAGGAGGTTGTGGAGTCCACAAGTTATTGGTCTGTTGCACTAAACAAATAAGAAACAGTCGTCAGTGAAGAGTCCACTTGTAGAAGTGAGTTGGGCAGCAGCAACTAGGGCTGAAACCACCGTTGGGCAGCCTTATAATTGGCTCACTATGGAGCTACATGACTGGCTTGCAATATCTGCCTTGTTCCCTCCACAGGCACTCTCGCCAGACGTGTGAAATTTTACATGTATCGATATACAGGGTGAGTCACCTAATGTTACCGCTGTATATATTCCGGCTTGCAATATCTGCCTTGTTCCCTCCACAGGCACTCTCGCCAGATGTGTGAAATTTTACATGTATCGATATACAGGGTGAGTCACCTAATGTTACCGCTGGATATATTTCGTAAACCACATCAAATACTGACGAACCGATTCCACAGACCGAACGTGAGGAGAGTAGCTAGTGTACTTGTTTAATACAAACCATACAAAAATGCATGGAAGTATGATTTTTAACACAAACCTACATTTTTTTAAATGGAACCACGTTAGTTTTGTTACCACATCTGAACATATAAACAAATACATAATCAGTGCCGTTTGTTGCATTGTAAAATGTTCATTACATCCAGAGATATTGTAACCTAAAGTTGACGCTTGAAACCTCCGACGTTCAGTTGCGTGTTGTAACAAACACAGGCCACGGTCGGCGAGCAGCATCTGCAGGGACATGTTTACGATGACGACCGTGTTTACGAGTGTGGCTGTAGTGCACTGTTGTGGTTTGGTATAGCTGTCGCAGTGTCCGCATGTAGCGCTTGCTGCTATTGTTATTCTGCATTCGTGTCCACATGCAGACCAACTGTAGTACACCGTGTTACCAGACGTCTGTGATAGTGTAGTGTTGTAGGAACTGTGGCCATGGTGTATTCGAACTCTGAAAATGCGGAGATGATACTCATATATGGCGAGTGTCGACGAAATGCAGCTGAAGCCTGCAGGATGTATGCAGAACGGTACCCGGACAGAGAGCATCCAACGTGCCGCACATTGCAAAACATCTACCGCCAACTGTGTGCAACAAGTATGGTCGTAGCACGCAAACGGGTCCGTAACAGGCCCGTCACAGGAGAAGTGGGTGCAGTTGGTGTGTTAGCTGCTGTTGCCATGAACCCACACATGAGTACACGGGACATTGCAAGAGCCGGTGGACTGAGTCAAAGTAGTGTCATGCGCATACTGCATCATCACCGCTTTCACCCGTTTCATGTGTCGCTACATCAGCAATTACATGGTGATGACTTTAATCATCGAGTGCAATTCTGTCAATGGGCATTAATAGAGAATGTGTTGCAGTTCTACCTGTTTACCGATGAAGCGGGTTTCACAAACCACGGGGCAGTGAATCTACGGAACATGCATTACTGGTCCGTGGACAATCCTCGCTGGCTCAGACAGGTAGAGCGACAGCGACCGTGGACTGTAAATGTATGGTGCGGAATCATTGGCGACCACCTGATTGGTCCTCACTTCATTGCAGGGGCCCAAACAGCTGCAACATACATCGCATTTCTACAGAATGATCTGCCAACGTTGCTCGAAAATGTCTAACTGGAAACACGTCAACGTATGTGGTATCAGCATGATGGTGCACCTGCACATTCCGCAATTAACACTAGGCTGACCTTTGACAGGATGTTCGACGGGCGTTTCATAGGACGTGGAGGACGCATAAATTGGCCAGCCCGTTCTCCTGATCTTACACCTCTGGGGTACGTTAAAGGAGAATGTGTTCCGTGATGTGCCTACAACCCCAGAGGATATGAAACAACATATTGTGGCAGCCTGTGGCGACATTACACCAGATGTACTGTGGCGTGTACGACATTCATTACGCCAGAGATTGCAATTGTGTGCAGCAAATGATGGCCACCACATTGAATATCTATTGGCCTGACATGTCGGGACACACTCTATTCCACTCCGTAATTGAAAACGGAAACCACGTGTGTACTTGTACCTCACCCCTCATGGTAATGTACATGTGCGTCAGTGAAAAAGACCAATAAAAAGGTGTTAGCATGTGGATGTAATGTGCTGTTCCAGTCTCTTCTGTACCTAAGGTCCATCACCGTTCCCTTTGGATCCCTACGTAATTTGGTGCTCTCCGATATACACGATCGAACAGCGGAGGAGTGGTACTCAAGCATCAACTTTAGGTTACAATATCTCCGGATGTAATTAACATTTTACAATGCAACAAACGGCACTGATTACGTAGTTGTTTGTATGTTCAGATGTGCTAACAAAACTAACGGGGTTCCATTTAAAAAAAACGTTGGTTTGTGTTAAAAAACATACTTCCG
This sequence comes from Schistocerca nitens, assembly GCF_023898315.1. Lineage (NCBI taxonomy): Eukaryota > Metazoa > Arthropoda > Insecta > Orthoptera > Acrididae > Schistocerca > Schistocerca nitens. Next base: position 925,674,277 of record NC_064616.1, read on the forward strand.
TGCATTTTTGTATGGTTTGTATTAACCAATTACACTAGCACCTCTCCTCACGTTCGGTCTGTGGAATCGATTCGTCAGTATTTGATGTGGTTTATGAAATATATCCAGCGGTAATGTTAGGTGACTCACCCTGTATATGTATCGTCGGTCTGCATGTGTAGTGTGGTTGGTAAATACCCCCTCCCATGAACTGACACATAAAGCTGGTACCTGTCTGGCCATTATGGGGGAAGATGACACAGTAGAAGTGGCAGAGAGCTGAGTGGTGTCATTGCTAAAGGTTCTGGGGAGACGTCCCGCTGGACTCTGCCCAAATATGCATGTCCACATCAAGACATCCATACAGAACTGTGTGTCTGTGTCTGTCTGTCTGTTTGCTTAGTGTTCTTGGGGTTAACACAGGAGATCCAGAAGCATCCTGTGAAGATACTCATAGAGGTGCTGTGGTGGGCTTCGACCATTGATGGTTATGGACCTGTAAGATGCTAGGGAGGTGTTTAGTGGTGGAGCCAATGAAGCAGATCATGAAGCTTTCAGCATTCGCACATTAAAGGTGTGAACAGATTATAACACTTCCACTCTGCTACTATTACTGCACCATAACCTCAGTGCTAGAAACAGGTTGTGACATAAAACTATTTTGTAAAAGCAATTATGGTATAAAGCAGCAGAGCAGTGTTACCCTCTGAGAGGAATTTTGTTGTTTGACCGCGTTGTACCTAACAGAGGTGGCTTATCGGAAATGAAAGTCAGAATTACGTAAATGTTTGAACAGTAACAAACAAAATTTTGCCTATCTGCACTGTTTAACTGATAATAGAAAACGGTCGCCAGCCTAACTAGGCAAAAGAATGATTAACATTCTCGTTGAAGAAAATAGTTATTATTAATTTTAACGGATAACATAACCTATACTTAGCCACACGTGAGTGCAATGAACTCTGACACACTCATATGATTACGGTAAGATTGAAACTGACAGTTGGAGCAGCACAAACTATTTGCAAAATTATAACAGCTACCGAAACACACTATTACTTTCAGGGCTTACACAAAGTGAATGGTCTTTATAACATTACTATTAATATGCCCTTCTAATACACAAGAGAGACAAACACTTAGCAAACAAGAGTGTATAACATTTCACCACTGCAGCTTTCTCACTTTTACTACATCGAAACACAATGCTAACAAAATTGCAAGAAACTGGCTCACCTTTTAGAATTTACTACAGATATCAAGGTGATCATTAGCTAAGCAAAACTTTAGAAGCCTCAGTCTTAAGAACTTTTAATTTTGCAGTTGGCAACAGCACTTTAATAAGCAGTTTTAATAGGAAAATTATTTTCAGCAAACAACATTTACTTTAACTCACTCTCTTGCCACATTAACTTTAACTTTCTTTTTACTAAGTTCAAGAGGCATTAATTAGCATAACATTGGTCATAAAAGTTCTTTCAGTAGGGACACTCGGTGATTACTTTAGTTCAAACGGAAAGGAACCTGAGAGGTGTTATGATGAGGAGAAAAATCAAGGTTGGTACATAAATTCAGATATAAATTACCTTATATTTGAGCACAATAACACCTCCATTAAGCTGATCCTTCACTGTACATCATTATAGTATTACGTTACAGTGATTGCGCAACGTGATGGCAACTGCATGTTGGTAGGTGGATTCGCAGACTGAATTGCTGGACTCTGTCATTTCTTGGTGGCGACGACAGATACAAATTCCAGAATAGTTCCAGCTATTTATCCATTCATCCGAGGCATTGGAAAGTAGCAGGAAAAGCCTCTCTCGGAACCAGCACAATATGCATCTTTTACATGGCAGTGCACGGACTCGTAGCTCGTCCCCGACTGCTGGCTCGTCCCCGACTGCTGGCTCGTCCCCGACTGCTGGCTCGTCCCCGACTGCTGGCTCGTCCCCGACTGCTGGCTCGTCCCCGACTGCTGGCTCGTCCCCGACTGCTGGCTCGTCCCCGACTGCTGGCTCGTCCCCGACTGCTGGCTCGTCCCCGACTGCTGGCTCGTCCCCGACTGCTGGCTCGTCCCCGACTGCTGGCTCGTCCCCGACTGCTGGCTCGTCCCCGACTGCTGGCTCGTCCCCGACTGCTGGCTCGTCCCCGACTGCTGGCTCGTCCCCGACTGACTATCAGTTCCACCTTTTCCACCTAGGCCAATGACAATTTGCGCGCACTACACAGTTCCGTTCCCGAGGGGAACCACAACAACTTTTATACACAAAATTACTAAGATTCCTAAGTGAGGATCAGCAGTTTACATAACAGCAAACAAACGCATTGAATAACACAGAACATTTGCACATATTAACATGTCTACAAAAAATTATTCACACAAAATTACAATTATATACAGTAAGTTTTGTTCCCTCCAATTGGTACAAAGAGTTTAAATGGAAGATATGCTACACAGCATAGAACCAAACCATGACATCAAAGTTTATATAAAGAAAGGAGTATACAATTTTATGTTATCGATTCTAACAAACACATTTACAGAAGCACAGCAATGTAACATTAAATGAAACAAAAGCAAAATAGATTAGTAGAGCATTAGAGCCATGGTGTTACAAGATCATTCGGCCAGCCTATTTAATGCTCGATGCAAAAGGGGCTGTGATAATATGTTTAATATCATTGTGGGTGCAAAACCTTTTGTAATCGATTTTTGTGAATTGGGGCTGCCGTCGGTCACTATCTTGTGGGTGCACCTTCTGTTGTGATGATCCAGTCAAAGCTCCCATTGAGGCTGCCATTGTTGTCAGCTGCAGGTGGACAATGTGCGGATTGTGGGAGAAGGAGCCCATGATGTGCAGACCCCAGGAAAGAGCCTTCAAATTGGATGTGAACTCCATCCCACAGCTGTGTCAGTACTGGTCATCATGGCTGAAGCAACTGGTGTGGGGCTGGGGGCTGATTGGTGTGCTTGGTGAATGGCAAACTGTTGCACCACCCATGCAAATCATTGGAGCTACACAGGGCCAGTACACATAGTGGCGTATTAGTTGATGCAGTCTAGAAGTTTGCCTGTGGGCTTATGCATAAGCTGAAACACAGGGTCATTGCAAAGGAAATGGTACTACCTTCTGGCTCTGTTCGTCATCTTCTGTAAGGAACACCACACCTTGCCAAACTGGAAGTTAGTGCTGCTGATGAAGAGGGGAAGAATGGGGAGGAGGCAAAGACCAGGTGTATCTGCACCAGAGCACTTGGGAGACAAACCCAACTGGACATTTTACAGCACTCATTGAAGAAGCAGGTCATATCAAGACAATTAATGTTCTGAGAAATTATAGAGAACTTGTTCAGAAGTTGATCTGATTGGTTGTCTAACTGAAAACAATCTGTTTTCTGGTAGTCAAATTCAGAATCTGCACCTGCTGGCAGGCAAAACAATACATATGTTTTATAATTCTGAGTGAAGTGTGATAATGAATAGAATATTGGCAAATCGCCAGATAGAGAGCCCGTTACAAAGGCAGTGCCGCATACACTCTGGTAATTTAGTCTTGGGTACAAAAAGCAGGGTGGCAGCTCTTCTGGAAAAACTAGAATCCTCAGGGAATTATATTTTACCTGTAAAAATCTGGGAAATCTCAGGGAGTTCTATGAATTTCATAAAATCTCATTTGTAGAGTTTAAAAACTACTTATTACACCTGGTATATAGCTCAGCTCAGCTGAGAGGAAAGAAAAGACATTATTGTGTCAGCCATGCGAGGATATCACGCCGCAAAACCACTGAAGAGGATCTCTGAGTCAGCAAAGGAGAAGACCATCTGCCTTTGTTTGATTTCTTGGAGCCTTTGCAGTTGGCAGCTGAAGACTCAGATGTTTGTTGGCTGGAGAGATGTAAAAAGTCTTTGTGGGCATATTCCTTCCGTTGTGTAGCAGGTGATTTCACCACCAGAGGCGACAATTTGGGTCTTGTTGCACAGCTGGAGTCGGAGAAGATAGGAATGCTACCATGGCACTGGGTATTTTACAACCATGGTGCTGAATTTGAGGTTGCAAGTCTGTGTGGCCATGGCCCTTCATGGAGGCAGGTGTAGCAAGAACGGTACTGTAAGTGCCAGATGGTAAAATGCGGGGCTTTCAACTAGCCAACAACTTGTGGGCAACAAGGTAAGACACTTTTTCCTTCACCTGGATTTCCTGGACAGCCCACTCATTGGGATGTACAGGACATTCTCGAGCAGAGGCTGCATTGTCACAGTTGCAATTGATACAGTGGGGAGGAGGAGGAGGGCAATCACATTCATGAGCATCCCTACAACACTTGTAGTGGTTCCACCTGCTTTTATTTCTTTGTTTGTTGTCCTCGGTGTTGATGTATTGCGTTGCTACACTGGCTGAAAAATGGGTTGTGGATTCCGACACTGGCTACTGTAAATAATGTAGCAGACTGGTGCACAGTTGCATTTCACAGTACTTTAATTTCACTTTTCACAACCTCCTAATAATACACAGTTATATGGCCAGTACAATATTGTTTAAACTTTTGATAAGCCTCATTAATAGTTAGCAGGCGAACCTCCACATACTACTACTATCTTGATGCAATAATTTACCAACAGCCGTATGATTTTTAGAAGTTTTTTTTTTTATGAACTTCTATGTGTACCAGCTTTGGCATTACATTGATGCCATCTTCTGGCCCCACTCGTCATAGTCTTAAAATCGCTATACACGGAAGGAGCCATATAACTGGATCCGTGAATCAATCGTCCTGCAACAGCTCTTGGTGGACAGGCGACGCAGACTCAAGTGGTAAATTATTGCACCAAGAAGTTCATGCCAACCGTCGTCCCACGATCCATAATGGATCAACGAAGATTACATACTACTATAGTTTCTTGTCGAACGTCTATGAGCAGTAAAAACCTAACCACAAAGTTCACAGTTCTTGAAGAATAATCAGGTACGTATGGAGCAGACACTGTCATTGTTTTTACACATGGCCTAATTGTTTAACACTTATTACACTGTTAAGTTCAAGCATTGTTGTTGTTCTAACCAGCACAGGTTACTCATCTGAAACATGGCCATTGGCTGACTGTCTTGTGACCAAAAACCGGGCCCTTATATATCCTCACAATAATAGGTACTGAAACTTCACATTGTTCGAAGTTAAATTTACAGAAATTACAATTACAATTAAAACTTAACTCATTAAATTAACTGAATACATCGAAAAATTGCATCTTTTTAACAGTTTCTTCTACTACAAGACTTAAGCCGAATTATTTGTTTAAACCATGAAATTAACAAATGTAGTTATGTAAACAATACTTTTGACAAAACTGTTAATTACTTTCGAATTAATGAAGGGCCGGTTTTGCTGACATGTTTTTGAATAGAGCCAAATAGATACTTTAAGATTAATAGCATTTTGCCCTCCAAACATTTATAATTAGTGCAGAATTTATATTTGTTTATATGCCAACAATAGAATTTAAGTTACGAAACAATTACTGATTTTTCCCTATAATGAAAGATACTAACTAGGAGTAGTCAAAATAAATTAGAAAATCAATTACATACATAAAACTAGGCATAAAATTAGATCTGGTGTTATATTCTTTAAAATTAAGGACCAGTCTTTCTCTTTTATGAAAATGCAAATTATATTCACGTATGTTAATGGTAACTATATAAACATGAAAAAATGAATTTAAGGAGGCAGATGGCAAAACAAGGGGGTAATTAAAATTATCCCAGCTTGCTTCATCACAATCTTGTCACTTTGTTAACCCATGCCATGAACAGTTTTATTTTGAAATACCAGACTGTTGCCATGTTTGTTGATTTGGAGAAAGCCTACAACACCTGCTGGAGGACTGGTATCCTCCATACACTCTACACGTGGGGGTTTCAGAGCCCGCCTGCCCCGTTTCCTTCAGGACTTTCAAAAAGACAAATTTTTCAAGATACGTGCGTGTTCTGCCTTGTCAACACCTTTATTCAGGAAAACTGTGTGCCTCAGGTCTCCATCTGTGTTCCATTGCAGTTCTCCACAGATTTGTCTCCATGAGCGGCGTCATCAGCGACATCTTGATTGTCTTTACTCGTGGAACATCAACAGTGGCTTTTGATTTTCCGTGGACAAAACTGTTTGTATGAATTTCTGGTGGTGCAGTGGGTTTCATCCACTGTCTGTAAACCTTGGGCCTCTTGCTCTTCTGTTCACTGAAAGGAAACTTTCTTGGTCCTCCCAAGTGTCTTACCTGTCTGCGTGCTGTACCTTGTCCCTCAGCGTCCTGTGTGTTCTAAGCAGTACTTCCTTGGGAGCAGACTGGACCGCCCTCCTCTGTTTGTATCGATCCCTTGTTCATTTGAAACAAGGCTATGGGTGTTTTGTTTATGCACCTGCATGTCTGTCCATCTTACGCTGTCTAAATACAATCCACCATTATGGAATCCGTGTGGCCCCTGGTGCCTTTTACTGTAGCCTGGTAGAGAGATATGTGCTGCTCAACAGATACGCATGCTGTTTGTCTGCCATGTCTGGCCACATCCTATGCTTCCTATGACTCCTTTGACCGCCTGTATGGGGCATGTCCCTCTTTTCTATTGCTTCCTGGAGTTCGCTTTTGGCTATTGTTTTGGCAGCTTAACTTCATGATACCTGCTGCTCTCCTGGCGGCACATGTTCACCTTTGACATCTTTTGTTTCCCAAGGACACTACTCCATATTCTATCTATCGTTGTAAGTTTCTCGATATTCACACAGAACTTAGTACCTTTGTGTACACTGATAGCTCTTGGACTGACCATGGTGTTGGGTGTGCCTTTGTTATTGGCACCGATCATATTTGGTATTGGCTTCCAGAACACTGTTCAGTGTTTACAGAAGAGCTCTTTGCCCTGTATCAGGCCAGGCAGTACATTTGGAAACACAGGCTTTTCAATTGTGTCATTTGCTCCAATTCTCTCTGTGCCCTTCAGAGCCTCTGTGTGCTGTACACAGTCCATCCCTTTGTGAAATGGGTCCAAGAAAGCTTCCACTTGCTCACTTTTGAGGGAGCCACTGTAATGTTTATAGGGGTCACTGGTCATGTTGATCCAATGGGAAACAAGGCTACCGACTCTACTGCCATGTCTGCTGTCATCCTACCTCGGCCTGCTAGTTCTTCCATTCCTTCCGATGATCTCCGTGTTGCCATCTGTCAGCAGTTGGTGTCACTTTGGCATCACCACGGGTCTTCCTTTTGTGGGAACAAGCTCTTGGGAATTAAATCTCTCCCAACGACTCGGTCAGCCTCCTCTCGGTCCTCTTGTTGCAAGGAGATCACTTTAGCTAGGTTGTGTATTGGGAACTGTCATTTTAGCCATGGCCATTTGTTAAGGGGTGACCCCCAACGCTTTGTGCTGGTTGTCGTCAACCTTTGACAGTTCGCCATTTCCTGACCAAACACCCCCCCCTTTCCCCCCCCCCCCCCATTCTGATGTATGTTTGCCGTCTGAGTTATTGGCTGTTTTAGCAAATGAAATGCAGGCTGTCAACTACGTTTTACTTTTTACCTGTCATAGTAATGTGGCAATGGACATTTGATTTCTAGTTCTGGACCTCCATTGTCTTTATGGCATATTTTGTGAACCTTCCTCCAGGAGGAAGGCCTTGTTCTTAGCTCTCTTACCTTCCATCGATTGGGCGTAGTACATAGTCGCTTCTATTTCCTTTTTCCTATTGGTGTTAAAACTTCCATCTTTAACTTACGAGAGAGAACTGTCCCGATGCCATTTAGTGATGCATCTGTGACCAAGTGGGGCAGGTAAGTCACAAGGCAGGATGCTGATTGGAGAGCCAATTTTGACCCCTGAAAAGCCCGATTGCACTCTTCATATGTTAGAAAGGTTCTCTCTTTTTTTATGGAGACAATCTACTGGACAGGCTATGGAGGCTGCCTGGGGAATAAATTGTGCATAGTAATTAACTTTTCCAAGAAATACCTGAAGGTATGTAAGTTATTTAGTCGCAGGCACATTCTCACATTCTGAATAGTCTCTATGTATTCCGTGGTTTGCTGAATACACTCATCAGTGATCTGAATTTGGATTTTTCTTTTTTTTTTTTACACAAATCATGCATTGATATAATCTAAATAAGTGATTAATGGCTGAGAGAAGGCACATTTGGAAAAGTTACACTGATGTCCTATCTGACCAAGGGCCACAAAAGTCAGGCAGAGACTGTGCAAATATTTATCCGTTGTACTGTGCAAATGTTCATCTGTTGTACAGGCAGTGGCCAGAACATCATCAAGGTAATTCACACAGTACAAAATGCTGGTAATAATCTGTTTAAGAAAGCTCTAGAACGTGGTGGGAGGATTAGCTGTGCCAAAGGCAACTTTCTCCGAATGTTCGGTTAATCTGAACATGAACAAGTATGGAAAACTGTGCAGTACACTGCTTTACATACACACTATTTTAATTTGCACCGTACAGGAAACATGTATTAGAAAAATTGGCAAGAAAGCATTAGGTTTAAACAATGCATAACAATGAAAGAAAAGCTGTCAGACTTACTAAAATGCAGCGGACATTTTATCCCTACTTTTTAGATGACAAAAACTCAGTCATTGTTTTTTGGTGTAATGAAGACAGACTGTTATATGACACATATTTGCTCCATCGTCTCATAAACATCAAATCAGCAGTGGGCTGTTGCTCCAAATAATGTAGCACAAGGTCAAGGGCTTCTGCTGCGTCACTGTGTGGCACCAGCTCTCCTGTGTCGCATTCAGGCTCATTGTCACTTCTGTCACAGCAGTCCACTTCTTCCTGATGTTGAGGCACAGCAGCAACTAAATCAGAGTCAGTAAGGTTCTCCACACATTCCGCATCTACTGCCATCCACTCATCTATGTCTCCTTCACTAGCTTCTTCACATCCAGGTATTGCCTGTATCATTCGTAGTAGATTTTCCTCTTCATTTTCAACTAGGTTGTCCTGAAATTCAAGAGATGTCCACAGTTTTCTCCACGATTTTCACCAAGTATTTTCTGAAATATTCTGCCATACCTCAGTGGCCCAATAGACAATATCCTTCACATTGGTCTTTTTTATTTTGTCCACTAAAGGAATGCATTCTTAAAAATTGTTTTCTGTAAATCAGTTTTAATGTTTGCAGTACGCCCTCATCCATTGTCTGTAGAAGTGGTGTAACATTCAGCGGCAAAAACTTCGCCACAATTTCTCCATCATATAATTCCTCAGTGCTGGGGTGGAATGGCACCTTACCAATCAAAAGGATTGCATGGGGAGACAAATGATTTTCATTAGAAAACCCTCGAACAGAGGGAACAAACTGGCCGTGAAACCATTCTTTGAACAGCTTACCATCCAACCTTCTTTTTTTTTTTTTTTTTCCTGGTTGTTACCAGCAGCATTGTTGCACACTAATAAAGTTACACGATCTTTGCACATTTTAAAACCAGGAGCATGGTCTTCTTCTTTTGATGCCAGGCTTTTTGTTGACAATGCCCTAAAAGTAAGGCCAGTCTCGCCAGCATTATAAATTTGTTTGGGAGAATACTTTCCCTCTCTTATCATTTTTTCAAACTCACACAAGTATTCCTTTGCTGCATCACAGTCAGATGAAAGCTTCTCTCCAGTAATTGTTAGCTGACGGATTCCATGACTGTTTTGAATCTGTCCAACCAACCCATACTCGCACTAAATGAATCATCACCGTTCATTAACTCGTTCAGGTAAACAGCCTTCTCATGAACCAGTGCTCCACTTAAAGGAGTTCCCCTTTCTCTTTCCTGCATAAAGCAGAGGAAAAGAACTTCATCCACTATATAATACTGGGACTGTTTCAGAGTCTGTTGAATTTTGAGTGTTTTTCCTGAAGGCGTTGCACAGAACTGTTAGAGCTTCACTTGGTTCTTCCTTCAATCACAAATGGTTGCTTTACCAATACCCAGTTCCGCTGCAAGTTTAGATACATTCTCACCATTGTCTATCCGCTTCAAATCATTCAGTTTTTCTTTGAGAGTTAACGTTGTATGTTTCTGTTTACTCATGACGAAAATATGCACACCATTACACCTGAATGAATACAACTCTTACGCGTACCAGCGATAACCAAGTGCTTTGCGAGCCAGCTGGCAGTGCACTGACCTCGAGACACTACGAAGGTCTCAACAATGCACAACAACAAGGGTAGGGAGCAAGAGTGAGTCATTGTTCCCACACTTGTTACCATGGTGTACCTACTTATCAGCTTGGTATACTTTATTCTCCGGCTAATCCGACTAAATTGGTAATCCAAACAAATCTGTAATCCAAACAAGGTCTGGTCCCAATTAGTTTGGATTAACGGGACTCTACTGTATATACAAAGTGTTTAAGACTAATATCTTCCATGAGACTTCATCAAGAAGCAATCGAGAAACTGCCTCTGTTAAATTGATTTTAGAGCGTAGTTTACTTCCTGAAGGCTTAGAAAAGAATTCATCCAAACTAGGCAAAGGGATAAGAATCAGTGTCTGCCTGAGGCAGAATGGTTTGCCTAAAGTGACCACACAATCAAATAGAGCCCCCAGTTTACTTGACCACCACTGATCCCAAAGCCCACTCACTGACTGTAAGAAGTCGGGGACAGTCTATCCAGATCAATCTTAGCCTCATCCTTAATGGTCAACAGAATCGGGCGAGCCTCACAAAATTTCGTACTTGCTGCAGTCTTAAAAGGCAGAGCCAGAAAGTAAAGTGCTGTCACCAAACCAGGTTCAAACAATTGTACAAATTATGTATAGAGCATAAAGTGGCAACACAATGTACTATCTAGCTGATGGAATCTACTGCCAATGTAAAGAAAATCCAGAAGCTGAATATATATCGAGGACAAATATATTCCACAACAAAAAATGACAGTATTTGAGGCACCCGATTATAAGTGACATTGCTGATGAGCAAAAAGTAGCACCTCACAGTGGCCGTATGCGAACAACTTTGATTCCACTGCACTGAGTGAAGGGGCATCTACTCTATAAAGTACATCAACTGGTTGATCACTGAGAGTGACACATAAATATCGAAGAGAAAAGTCACTTTAATTTTTTTCACTGTTGCATGTAATTTCAAATGCACAGCACTTCAGCCAGGGATGGTTCAGATTGTCTTAAAGCTTGTGTTCAGAGCTCCTTATCCAGGGATACATGGATCACTACATCACAAATTAAACTTTCACATATGGTTTACCACAGTCACATGTGGATTTACATTTTCAGTTTCCTCCCTGAATTCTGCAGTCCAAGCTGCATAACTTAAAGCATATAACTTACAATGATGTAAGAATTCTAGCCTTGCTACTGCATTCGTTTTGTTGGAAAAATACTCAGACAATAAAGATTATATATATCAGACAATAGTAACACCTGTGAACCAAACAATATAACTGAGGATTCATAGATAGCATAAAGACCTATTTGCATCCTGGACATTTAATCTCACTTGCTGGGAAATACAATGCAAGGCATTTTTTATATGCTTCCCAGTCTTCTTGGGCCTCATTAAATGACTGGATTGGTGGAATGAATAGCAGCACCTGTGAATGAAACTGTGTTAAATTAGTGACATATTTCAGATATTCCTGATGATGATGCTGCTGCTGGTGCTACTGCTGCTCCTGTTGCGGTTTTAGCTGCTACCATTGTTGTTTCTGTGAATGAGTTAAGTGTTTGATCAAGCCATACTGTTGGTTTAGCTGTTACTACCACAGCTTGAGAAATTTGGTGAAGCAAACTGCGACCCCCTCATTGCCAATATTGTAACTTTCATTTCTAGCCACAACATGTACTGGACATGAATAAATTCAGTACCAATAATCTAAATTGTCAGCTAGTCCATGAACCAACCAGCAATAGTTTGTGGCGAAATATTAATCTAAACCATAAATAGAAACTACTATGCTATTGTTCTAGAGCAGTAGAATGAAGCCCTAGCACGGTTTGGCCGGATAACATGTGTTTTGTGATCAGAGTCCCATATAGGCAAGAAATGATGGAGTCCACAAGCTATTGTCTGTAGCATTAAACACACAGTAAACAGGTGGTGCCACCAAATCCACTTGTAGCACTGGGCAGCTTTATATTTGAGCCACTACAGAAGCTAATGTGTGCTGCAAGCGCTCTCAGCAAACATAAGCAATGGTATACCTATTAACATGTATGTATCAGCCATCTGCACACCCAGTGGGGTTACTAAAAACTGTAAGTGATGAGTAGCATATGAGTTTCTGAGTAAGAGGATGTATTTGGTAGTATGAAATGTACATCACAGTTTTTGCATATTTTACATTTCAGTAAAGTCACAACTGCAATGCAGTAACTCGCACTACTTCTTGGCCATTAATGCTGTATGATCATGTCAGTACATAGCTCTTGTATGAAGGATTGCTCTGCAGACTGTGACATGTATTGGATTAAAAATGTGTGAAATTGTGCAGGATCACACTACAGAAGTATTCAGCTGGTTTCTGACTTTCTCATTTTTGTGGCAGCTTATTTAAAAACTAAAGGTATAGTAAACCAGTTACCATGATGTAATATGTGTTTAAAAGAAAGTGATAGTATTATGCACTAAAATTGTGTGTTCCAGATGTATATCTGTCACTTTGATAATTCCTATTGCAAAATTTAAGAATGACTACTAACAGTAGACAGCAGTCTTGACTCTGCATTTCCATTCCCTGCTAAAAGAATCAAAATAATTTGAAGTTATTGTAGTGCACAAAAATGATGTGTTCTGCACACGAGTTAGCGAACAAGACCTGAGATCTGTTTTGCTGTTATTTCTGATTTACATGATAATCTCAAAGCTCAAAAGCAAATAACTTACCTGAGAAATATTTTCCATGCAAAGCGCTCACACACAATAGATCTTCGTTCAAGGATTGAACAGTCCCTGACCAGATGGCACTATTTTCCAGCTTTTTTAGTGGATTTTTTTCACAAAAACATCAACATTTCTATTCACAAAATGGTCTTTACCATGTTTTCTTCTTTTAGCACAATTTAAGCTTTCCCCAATTGATGATTGATTGTGTAGAGAAGTAGCAGCATTTTCTAGTGAGTAAACGGAATTGCTTCTCCGATTTGAAGCATTTCTCAACATTGTCATTCTTTTTCCACCCAATTCAACAATTGCAGAATCTGCACAACAGCACATCAGCCCTTACCGGCATATTGCTAAGCCTTTCATGTGCATGCATAGCAATACTTGACAATACTACAGATAGAACTGACGAGGTGGTATAAATAGAACTGAAATGAACTACATGCATGCATTCCAGAAAGACTTTCAGCGTGGCAGCTGATCAGAGTAGCTGAATTGGTAGAAGACAAATGACATTGGCCCATACTGACTGCTTTTTGATTGCTGCCACTGCTAGCTTGCAGACAGTACATTTAGGGCCAATATATCCGCAAAACTAGAAATGACAATGTAAATTACCAATAGCTGAAATGTGAGTCCGATTGAGATTGTATCATCTCATTTGTTGACATTTTAAATACATTAAACACTGTTTTGTCTGCTAGTTAAAAATTATAGCAACTGGAAATTGGTAGGTTCTACTGGTCAACGTATTTTGATTTCTATCAATCCAGCAACTCCCATCAGCTACCTAGCGAGAGCTCTTGTTTTTGCTGGCCACATCTGACGACTGACTCCTACGTAGCCATATGTGACATACATCTGGTGGAGGCCTTTCACCTGCCTGACAGTTGATGTAGCACCACAATATAAGTTAAAAGTGCAATGGTACCCTATTTCATTTGTGCATAGGTGCACTTTTTATTTGTCTGTATTTTTGCAGATGCATTCTTACATTCTCCTTCCACATTGTGTTTCACCAGCTATTGTGTAATACTAGTAACCAAAAATTGACTACTTTATAGATATTTATGTTCAGAAAATTTGAAATTATTGTAGAAAAAATAGTTCATCTGGATACAATTTGTTACAAAATAGTATTTATTAGGTAATTTCACAGATTTTCATCTTGAGCTGGAATTGGCATCTATATTTGCATTTATTACAAATGAGAACTTTTAAGGTCCACAGCTATTACCAAAGTTCGTAAGTGCATGTCTTCCAGACATTCATCTTCTTGCATAGGTTTCTTTCTCCAGAAATTTATAATAATATTGTATGTCTATTGCAAAGTGGCTTCAGTGCCGTGGTAAAGGAACCTAGGAAACATCTCTGTCTTCAAATTATATATATATAATCTAGTTCTAAGGGAATTATATATATATATATATATATATATATATAGCTGGCAGGTCGATAGACACACAAACAAACACAAATATACACAAAAAATTCAAGCTTTCGCAACAAACTGTTGCCTCATCAGGAAAGAGGGAAGGAGAGGGAAAGACGAAAGGATGTGGGTTTTAAGGGAGAGGGTAAGGAGTCATTCCAATCCCGGGAGCGGAAAGACTTACCTTAGGGGGAAAAAAGGACAGGTATACACTCGCACACACACACATATCCATCCACACATACAGACACAAGCAGACATATTTAAATATGTCTGCTTGTGTCTGTATGTGTGGATGGATATGTGTGTGTGTGCGAGTGTATACCTGTCCTTTTTTCCCCCTAAGGTAAGTCTTTCCGCTCCCGGGATTGGAATGACTCCTTACCCTCTCCCTTAAAACCCACATCCTTTCGTCTTTCCCTCTCCTTCCCTCTTTCCTGATGAGGCAACAGTTTGTTGCGAAAGCTTGAATTTTTTGTGTATATTTGTGTTTGTTTGTGTGTCTATCGACCTGCCAGCGCTTTTGTTTGGTAAGTCTCATCATCTTTCTTTTTAGATATATTTTTTCCACGTGGAATGTTTCCCTCTGTTATATATATATATATATATATATATATATATATATATATATATATATATATATATATTGTAATTCCCTTAGAACTAGATTTTTTTGCAGAAATCACATAACACAGATTTCAACATCCTGTGGATGACAGATGTATTTCATTTGAATTTCCAGTTCCTCATACTTTGCCAGTTCCTCATACTTTGCCAGTTTTTTGGTTCCTCATAGAGGAACTCTGAAATCAATAACTTGGGTCAACTAAACCTACTGAATAATGGATGCTGACTAATGATGTGGCGTGTGGTGTCACACACGCATCAACAGAAAGAGCACAGAACACTGACAGTACCGTTTTTATTTTTCGTGTCTATTATTATTATTATTATTTTTTTTTTAATATGCAGTTGGCAAAGGAGTATCATAAGCTTCACTTAATGCAGTAATTTTGTCGCTCTCATTGATTTTGATCCTGAAAATGCTTGACAATAAAATTTAAGTTTTTTAATGTTAAGAGAAGTATAATGGATGATTCTTACTGTGTTTTTGTGCTGATTTCAAATCTTTTCCATTACCCACAGTTTGTGAGTAATCTTATTAATAACATTTCTAGTAATTAAATAGTTGAGTAAATGTAATAATTTTACCTACCTAACATGTATTTGAAGTAGGTTTTTGACTACAGTTGAGGAACAACTGTGCAGAGTGTCCAATAGTAGTCTGCCAACATATTTGGTGTCCATTTTCCTTGATAACATTTTTTTCATTTCAGCGATGTCCTGGTGGAAATAGTGACTGTTCATTGGTTGCTGATAGTGTTGAATTTCCCAGGGAAGAAATCAAGATGCGAGTCCAACATGTATATTTTCAATGACATTCTCTGTAATGTTCAGACTTTGTTTCCTAGAAAGTTTGACAATGTTTTTCAAAGAGAACCATGCTGCTGATTCTTGCGTATTTAACAGGCTTTCAAACTGTGAATGCTTCATAAATTCTTGAATTTTATGGCCAACCTCCTATCATAATCCATTTATTTCACAAAATTCACAATCAAACCTATTTTTACATGTAATGGATGCATAAGGTTTTGTCAGCACATACAAGTGGTTGATGAACAGAATTTGCATATTTGGGATTGAATGGCTATCTGTTTGGCCAGCTTTTCGTAATGTGATGATTGCTTTGGTCTCTGCTATGCTACAGACCCAAGAAACAGCAAAATTTTGTATAGCCAAGTTGTAATCCAAGCAGAACAGGTATCAGTTTCAAATCTGCTTATATCTGAACCACAAATAGTCATCATATTGGATACTGAATAGCAAGAGATGCATGTTTATGTTACTTTCCTTCATGCCAAGTAAGTGAGATATAAGAATGGATGGAAACTTATTTCTGTGATGTAGAAAGACTTCTTTCTAACTGGTTTTCAAGGAGTCAGTGAACAAATGCTGATCTTCAGGTTTATGTTCAATAGCTATTGACTCCATCAAAGAATCAACTTTTTTATAGATAATATTTAGAAAATAAATGCTCAAATTCTTTTTGGTGTCAATGGAAAGACCTTATGTTTATGCCACCTTGCAGGAGGTGCCAGCCTTTCAATCTTAAAGCAAGTAAGTCTTCTATACTTTTAGATCACCTGAGACCACAGTCATTTAGATCATCCTGTGTTAGAAAGTGCAGTTCATTTGTGGTAATTTCTTCCACAAAATGTGGATCACTGTTATAATTCACTAACATCATCAACACATTCAAAATCATTTGCCGTCTGATGTATGTATGTATGTATGTATGTATGTATGTATGTATGTATGTATGTGAACGCCTGTTCCATCAGGCACTGATTGAATTGCTGATCCTAAAGATGGACGTTTAACAGTCTGTTTGGAATTTGAACTATTTCAGATACAGGGTGTTACAAAAAGGTACGGCCAAACTTTCAGGAAACATTCCTCACACACAAAGAAAGAAAATATGTTATGTGGACATGTGTCCGGAAACGCTTACTTTCCATATTAGAGCTCATTTTATTACTTCTCTTCAAATCACATTAATCATAGAATGGAAACACACAGCAACAGAACGTACCAGCGTGACTTCAAACACTTTGTTAAAGGAAATGTTCAAAATGTCCTCCGTTAGCAAGGATACATGCATCCACCCTCTGTCGCATGGAATCCCTGATGCGCTGATGCAGCCCTGGAGAATGGCGAATTGTATCACAGCCGTCCACAATACGAGCCCGTAGAGTCTCTACATTTGGTACCGGGGTTACGTAGACAAGAGCTTTCAAATGCCCCCATAAATGAAAGTCAAGAGGGTTGAGGTCAGGAGAGTGTGGAGGCCATGGAATTGGTCCACCTCTACCAATCCATCGGTCACCGAATCTGTTGTTGAGAAGCGTACGAACACTTCAACTGAAATGTGCAGGAGCTCCATCGTGCATGAACCACATGTTGTGTCGTACTTGTAAAGGCACATGTTTTAGCAGCACAGGTAGAGTATACCGTATGAAATCATGATAACGTGCTCCATTGAGCGTAGGTGGATGAAACTAAAATGAGCTCTAACATGGAAATTAAGCGTTTCCGGACACATGTCCACATAACATCTTTTCTTTTTTTGTGTATGAGGAATGTTTCCTGAAAGTTTGACCGTACCTTTTTGTAACAGCCTGTATATTTGTCAAACAGAAATACCAGTCTCTTACATGATCCTTTCATTTCCACCTTATCACAGGAACTGCAAAAGGCGTATGATAAGACCCTTTAACCAGCCAGTTAATGTTACGCATTAAGCACAAAAGGTTTCTGGAGCTCAAAACTTATTCTAGCCCATTTTATTGCCAAAATAACACTTGTAAGCCTTTTTAATTCAATGAGTAAAGTTTTGCCTCTATAGGTTTAAGGTGAATTTGTCACAAATGCAACAAAAACTGTTTTTATTGTTTAAACAGTTGCGAGACGTATCTCCTCCTAAAACACTGTGCTTAATAAAACACACTATTACCTGACACTACATTGTCAGTCCACAGCTGAAGATCACACAAGATTAGGTTATTTCATTAAATAAAGCTTCTACTCCTCGGGCTACTACCTGACTCAGTCAAGCAGGACATTTTATGTCTGTAACAGATCTTCTTCCTTATATGTTGGTAGCACAAACCTTGACCAGTGTGTGGGAAAGCCATTATTTGTAAGGAAACATTCATTGTTGAACATTGTTGTTATTCCTGAAATCAGACAATAATTAAAAAAGAAACCACTGTCCGAGCAGGCCTTGAATTCCCAATAGTACCAACTGGCCGCCGTGTTACCCTCAGCCCTTGAGCGTCACCGGTATGTTGGTGTGTTCTTCCCAACAACCTGTGCCCAGAACCTACTTGCTGGTATTTTAATTTTGCTAACTGGGAGAAGAGGAGTTTGTGGCACAACTTGACGAGAAGAAGGGACCGGTTGGTAGGACATGTTATGAGGCATCAAGGGATCACAAATTTAGCATTGGAGGGCAGCGTGGAGGGTAAAAACCGTAGAGGGAGACCAAGAGATGAATACACTAAGCAGATTCAGAAGGATGTAGGTTGCAGTAGGTTCTGGGAGATGAAGAAACTTGCACATGATAGGGTAGCATGGAGAGCTGCATCAAACCAGTCTCAAGACTGAAGACCACAAAAACAACAAACTGGTTATGTACGTCCAGTTACACCATTTCTGAAAGTGCAAGTTCTCACACTGAGTTAAATCAGTCAAGTCAGTTCCATATTATTATTATTTCTTTACTTTCTCAGACGTTAAGTCTGGTTAAGAATGGAAAGTGATGTGGACCTTGATCAAGCATCACTTCCTATTAACTGTACGGTATGTGTTATATTGCATTTAGGAACTTTCGGGTAATTGAACATATATCAATAATTACGGATTTCTGTAGTTGTATATATATGTTTGGATGTAGCTGTATTGCATTGATGTACTGGTGGATATTGTGTGGTATGACTCCTGTAGTTGATAGTATAATTGGTATGATGTCAACTTTATCCTGATGCCACATGTCTTTGACTTCCTCAGCCAGTTGGATGTATTTTTCAATTTTTTCTCCTGCTTTCTTTTGTATATTTGTTGTATTGGGTATGGATATTTCGATTAGTTGTGTTAATTTCTTCTTTTTATTGGTGAGTATGATGTCAGGTTTGTTATGTGGCGTTGTTTTATCTGTTATAATGGTTCTGTTCCAGTATAATTTGTATTCATCATTCTCCAGTACATTTTGTGGTGCATACTTGTATGTGGGAACGTGTTGTTTTTGTTGTATGGCAAGTCGTTGATGTATTATTTTTGCGACATTGTCATGTCTTCTGGGGTATTCTGTATTTGCTAGTATTGTACATCCGCTTGTGATGTGATCTACTGTTTCTATTTGTTTTTTACAAAGTCTGCATTTATCTGTTGTGGTATTGGGATCTTTAATAATATGCTTGCTGTAATACCTGGTGTTTATTGTTTGATCCTGTATTGCAATCATGAATCCTTCTGTCTCACTGTATATATTGCCTTTTCTTAGCCATGTGTTGGATGCGTCTTGATCGATGTGTGGCTGTGTTAGATGATACGGGTGCTTGCCATGAAGTGTTTTCTTTTTCCAATTTACTTTCTTCGTATCTGTTGATGTTATGTGATCTAAAGGGTTGTAGAAGTGGTTATGAAATTGCAGTGGTATAGCCGATGTATTTATATGAGTGATTGCCTTGTGTATTTTGCTAGTTTCTGCTCGTTCTAGAAAGAATTTTCTTAAATTGTCTACCTGTCCATAATGTAGGTTTTTTATGTCGATAAATCCCCTTCCTCCTTCCTTTCTGCTTAATGTGAATCTTTCTGTTGCTGAATGTATGTGATGTATTCTATATTTGTGGCATTGTGATCGTGTAAGTGTATTGAGTGCTTCTAGGTCTGTGTTACTCCATTTCACTACTTCAAATGAGTAGGTCAATATTGGTATGGCATAAGTATTTATAGCTTTTGTCTTGTTTCTTGCTGTCAATTCTGTTTTCAGTATTTTTGTTAGTCTTTGTCTATATTTTTCTTTTAGTTCTTCTTTAATATTTGTATTATCTATTCCTATTTTTTGTCTGTATCCTAGATATTTATAGGCATCCGTTTTTTCCATCGCTTCTATGCAGTCGCTGTGGTTATCCAATATGTAATCTTATTGTTTATTATTATTATTATTATTATTATTATTATTATTTGTGAAAAAGCCTATTACGACTGCAAAGTACATAGAGGTGGGCATTTGCCTTCCTTTGTGCCTATATTTCTTTCGTTCCCTTCCTGTGCTCTTCCTTTCTCTCTTCAGACTGTGTTGTTCCAGTCTTCTTCTATGGTTTTTCGTATTGTCAGCATGGCGTTTGTGAATTTTGGATCTGAAGATTTTGCAGTTTTTGATATCTTCTGGTGTAATTCCTGCCAGTTTCAGATCAGTTTTGATATTGAAAATCTATTTCATCATGTCCATTGTGGCTATTAAAGAATATGACTGTTTATTTTGTTAAGTCTGTCTGTGTTCATCCTTTTGTCTGTAGACTCTTTACCTGCACTTTCTAATGTCAATAAAGTATTTGTGTATTGTCTGATTTCCTGGTAGCCTCTGAGTTGGTATTATTCGTCTTCAAGTTGTGGTCCTAGAATATTTCTTAAGATTTTTTCCAGTCCCAAAATGTATTATTATTATTATTATCTTTACTTTCTCAGACTTTTTAGAAGTCTGGTTAAGAATGGAGTGACGCGGACCTTTATCAAGCGTCACTTCCTTTTTGCTGTACGGTACATGTTATATTGCATTTAGGAACTTTCGGGTAATTGAACATGTATCAATAATTACGGATTTCTGTAGTTGTATATATATGTTTGGATGTAGCTGTATTGCATTGATGTATTGGTGGATATTGTGTGGTATGACTCCTGTAGTTGATAGTATAATTGGTATGATGTCAACTTTATCCTGATGCCACATGTCTTTGACTTCCTCAGCCAGTTGGATGTATTTTTCAATTTTTTCTCCAGTTTTCTTTTGTATATTTGTTGTATTGGGTATGGATATTTCGATTAATTGTGTTAATTTCTTCTTTTTATTGGTGAGTATGATGTCAGGTTTGTTATGTGGCGTTGTTTTATCTGTTATAATGGTTCTGTTCCAGTATAATTTGTATTCATCATTCTCCAGTACATTTTGTGGTGCATACTTGTATGTAGGAACGTGTTGTTTTATAAGTTTATGTTGTAAGGCAAGCTGTTGATGTATTATTTTTGCGACATTGTCATGTCTTCTGGGGTATTCTGTATTTGCTAGTATTGTACATCCGCTTGTGATGTGATCTACTGTTTCTATTTGTTGTTTACAAAGTCTGCATTTATCTGTTGTGGTATTGGGATCTTTAATAATATGCTTGCTGTAATACCTGGTGTTTATTGTTTGATCCTGTATTGCAATCATGAATCCTTCTGTCTCACTGTATATATTGCCTTTTCTTAGCCATGTGTTGGATGCGTCTTGATCGATGTGTGGCTGTGTTAGATGATACGGGTGCTTGCCATGTAGTGTTTTCTTTTTCCAATTTACTTTCTTCGTATTTGTTGATGTTATGTGATCTAAAGGGTTGTAGAAGTGGTTATGAAGTTGCAGTGGTGTAGCCGATGTATTTATATGAGTGATTGCCTTGTGTATTTTGCTAGTTTCTGCTCGTTCTAGAAAGAATTTTCTTAAATTGTCTACCTGTCCATAGTGTAGGTTTTTTATGTCGATAAATCCCCTTCCTCCTTCCTTTCTGCTTAATGTGAATCTTTCTGTTGCTGAATGTATGTGATGTATTCTATATTTGTGGCATTGTGATCGTGTAAGTGTATTGAGTGCTTCTAGGTCTGTGTTACTCCATTTCACTACTCCAAATGAGTAGGTCAATATTGGTATGGCATAAGTATTTATAGCTTTTGTCTTGTTTCTTGCTGTCAATTCTGTTTTCAGTATTTTTGTTAGTCTTTGTCTATATTTTTCTTTTAGTTCTTCTTTAATATTTGTATTATCTATTCCTATTTTTTGTCTGTATCCTAGATATTTATAGACATCTGTTTTTTCCATCGCTTCTATGCAGTCGCTGTGGTTAACCAATATGTAATCTTCTTGTTTAGTGTCTTTTCCCTTGACTATGCTATTTTTCTTACATTTGTCTGTTCCAAACGCCATACTTATATCATTGCTGAATACTTCTGTTATCTTTAGTAATTGGTTGAGTTGTTGATTTGTTGCTGCCAGTAGTTTTAGATCATCCATGTATAGCAAATGTGTGATTTTGTGTGGGTATGTTCCAGTAATATTGTATCCATAATTTGTATTATTTAGCATGTTGGATAGTGGGTTCAGAGCAAGGCAGAACCAGAAAGGACTTAATGAGTCTCCTTGGTATATTCCACGCTTAATCTGTATTGGCTGTGATGTGATATTATCTGAATTTGTTTGGATATTAAGTGTGGTTTTCCAGTTTTTCATTACTATGTTTAGGAACTGTATCAATTTAGGATCTACTTTGTATATTTCCAATATTTGTAGTAACCATGAGTGGGGTACACTATCAAAAGCTTTTTGGTAATCAATGTATGCGTAGTGTAGAGACCTTTGTTTAGTTTTAGCTTGATATGTCACCTCTGCATCTATTATCAGTTGCTCTTTACATCCTCGTGCTCCTTTGCAGCAGCCTTTTTGTTCTTCATTTATAATTTTGTTCTGTGTTGTATGTGTCATTAATTTCTGTGTAATGACTGAAGTTAATATTTTGTAGATTGTTGGTAGGCATGTTATGGGGCGATATTTAGCTGGATTTGCTGTGTCTGCTTGATCTTTAGGTTTCAGATAAGTTATTCCATGTGTAAGTGTATCAGGGAATATGTATGGGTCTGCAATGTAACTGTTAAATAATTTAGTTAGATGTGAATGTGTTGAGGTGAACTTCTTTAGCCAGAAATTTGCTATTTTATCATTTCCAGGGGCTTTCCAATTGTGCGTAGAATTAATTGCTCGGGTGACTTCATGTTGCAAAATTATCACTTCAGGCATTTGTGGTATCATCTTGTATGTATCTGTTTCTGCTTGTATCCACCGTGCATGCCTATTATGTTGTACCGGGTTTGACCATATGCTGCTCCAGAAGTGTTCCATGTCTCTTATGTTTGGTGTATTGTCTATTTTTATGTGTGTGTTATCTATTGTTTGGTAAAATTTCTTTTGGTTTGTGTTGAATGTTTGGTTTTGTTTCCTTCTATTTTCACTTTTTTTGTATCTTCTAAGTCGTTTCGCCAAAGCTTGTAATTTTTGCTTCTTTTCATCTAATTGCTCTATTGCTTCTTGTTGTGAGATTTTACGTAACCTTTTTCGTTTTTTGTCTGATATTTCATTTCTTTTAAATTGTGTTAACTGTCCGATGTCTTTTCTCAGTTTTTCTATTCTGATCTGTAGCCTGTGTTGCCATGCTGGTTTTGTGGATTTCTTCTGTGTGTTGGTTGGTTCTGATCTCTGCCTAGTGTGTATATTTAGTGTAGTGAGTGCTCCTACATAAACCAGTAGTTGTAACTCTTCCATAGTTGTGTATTCATTTATTTTGTTGTGTATGATTGTGTTGATAGCTTTTATTGTTGTTTCGACTTGTGGGCTATTTGGTGGTCTATGCAAGAATGGTCTAATGTCTGTATTTGTGTCTTTGTATTCTATATATGTCAACTGAAATTTTTCTTCTATATCTAACATGTGTGTCACTTCGTGTTCTATTTGTGCTTGTGCTGGTGGCTGTCTTAAAATTTCATTTTCCTCTGATTGTTTAATTGATGCGTGTTGTTCTTTGTTTGTTTGCTCTGGGATGTTTGAGTCCATTACTGTATTTTCTTCTTCTTCTTCTAATTGCACATTATTTTGTTCCAGTATTTGTTGTACTTGTTGTTTGATGTTTTCTAATTCTGACTGGGGTATCCTGTTATTTTTTATTATTACACGAATCTGATCAGCTAGACGTTGTTCTGTTAAAAATTTTAATTCTGGGTATCTGGTAATAAATGTTGTGTATACTTGTGATCTGTATCCAGTTGTGTTGGTTCCTAGGTTTGTTGCTTGGTAATAACAGAACATGAGGTGTCGATTAACTTCATCTGACCATCTCATCCTCTGTCTTTGTTTTCCTTCTAGGGTGGTTGCAGGAAGCATATCCTGCAAAACACCTCTATTTGGATTTAAATCATTTTCCAGTTGGCTAGCAGTGTCATTACCATTGTGGGCGGGCATAGGGTTCAAGCGCCGTCCCCGACCATGACGGCGCTTGTCCGAGGCTTCTTTAGTTCTGTCCTGAACCAAGTAATCACACTAAAAGGGGGGTTAGCCCTATTAGTGGTTTGTTCTTTTCGTCGCCTTTTACGACTGGCAGAACATACCGGAGGCCTATTCTTTTCCCGGGCCTCCACGGGGTTTATTATTATTATTATTATTAATAGTAGAATAATAGAATAGTAGAATAATGAACTGCTCAGTGTGGTTATCTTACCTTCATTCTTTCTATTTTCTTTTTAATTTTATTTAATGATCTGAGGATGTGGCTTCCACATATTCGCCAGCTTAATAAGAAGTTCCCTTTGAAATCTTACATATTGCAGCCTCAGTCACACTTCCTGGGTTGCAGACTGCTTCACCCTCTTGCATCTGTACAAAGCACTAGTCCTATCCCTACAGAGTTATGGGTGTTTGGCCTATTGATTAGCAGCCCTTTGATGTTATGGCTGCTGAACCTAGTTCACCACTGTGGGATCCAAACATCACCAATTACTACTAAATCTTGCAATAAGTGTCCGCACTACCCGAACACCCAAATAACCTTATCCTGTTGGGATGACTTGCCTGCCACAAGAGTGACCCAGGCATGGTGTTCAAATGGCTCTGAGCACTATGGGACTTAACATCTATGGTCATCAGTCCCCTAGAACTTAGAACTACTTAAACCTAACTAACCTAAGGACATCACACAACACCCAGCCATCACGAGGCAGAGAAAATCCCTGACCCCGCCGGGAATCGAACCCGGGAACCCGTGCGTGGGAAGCGAGAACGCTACCGCACGACCACGAGATGCGGGCCCAGGCATGGTGTTCTAGAGGTAGTTCATCTGGAGTCTCTTCATCCTAACCTTGGCTTACTGCCATTGAACCCTCGTCAGGTTATCTCGTTGACCCTGCCCCGACATGGTGCATACCTCATACAAAGATTCAGCTGGACCTTTCTGCTGGACCAAAGGAAATGATAGACCCTTCTGTAGTTTGACATTTGTTACAGTTCTTGACAAATTTTCTTTTTCAGCAATGATCTATATTGATATTTTATAGGTTGACAGTCACATCGGCTACACCACCATACATTCTGGGGCCATAAACAACACTCAGTATCATAGAGATGTAATGTTTTGACAGCAGTAGTAGTGGCCATGATCCAAGCCCCTCCATTATATCTACACTCACGAAAATCTTCTAACATGTAATGATTCTCTAAGCAGCCTTCAAGCCATAAACCAATGCTATCTTTGGAACCTGTTGGTTTTGACCATCTTTCTTGCCTCCATGATACTGGGAGCTCAGTTGTATTCCTCTGGACTCTAACTGCTGTAAGTATTCAAACGATTTTGCATACTGCTTAGGAAAATAAACTACCAAGATGAAAGTCATGGTGATGGGGGTAGTGGGATCTGACTTGTGGTCAACACTAAGTCTTCAGCATTTTGAATGGTTCACTGTTGCCACTGTGAACATCTACATCTGCATCTACATAGATACTCCACAAGCCACTGTACACTGGATGACGGAGGGTACCCTATACCACTACTTGTCATTTCCCCTCCTGTTCCACTCGCAAATAGAACAAGGGAAAAATGACTGTCTTTATGCCTCTGTATGAACCCTGATTTCTCGTATCTTATCTTTGCGGTCCTTAGACGCAATGTATGTTGGCTGCAGTAGAATAGCTCTACAGTCAGCTTCAGATGCTGGTTCTGTAAATTTTCTCAATAGTGTTTCTCAAAAAGAACATTGCCTTCCTTTTAGGGATTCCCATTGTAGTTCCCGAAGCATCTCCGTAGCACTTACATGTTGTTGGAACCAACAGATAACAAATCTAGCAGCCTGCTTCTGAATTACTTTGACATCTTCCTTCAATCCGACCTAGTGCAGATCCCGAACACTTGAGTAGTCCTCAAAAATAGGTCGCACCGGAACAGGTGAACCGCTCTTTCCTAAAATTCTCCCCATAAACGGAGGTCGACCATATGCCTTCCCTACCGCAGTTTTCTCATTCTCATTCCACCTGAGATTGCTCTGCAATGTTACACCCAGATATTTAAACGAATTGACTGTGTCATGCAGGACACTAGTAATACTGTAACCTAAGATGACAGGTTTGATCTTCGTACACATCTGCATTAACTTACATTTTTCCGCATTTAGGGCTAGCTGCCATTCATCACACCAACTGGAAGTCATCTTGTATCTTCCTACAGTCACTCAACTTCGACACCTTACCATATACCACGGCATCATCAGCAAACAACCGCAGATTGCTGCCCACCCTGTCTGCCAAATCATTTAATATATAGAGAACAACTGCAGTCCTATCACTCTTTTATGTCGTTCAGTAGCCAAATGACAGGATGTTTGTACAGTTCTCCTGTGTGAAAAATTTCTTGAATATGAGATTTAAAACTTCGACTTTCATTTTGCTTTCTTCAGCTGTCAAGCCAGACTGGTCAACAAGGGTACGAATGGAAGCCTTAGACCCACTTATCGATTTTACATAGGACCAGAATTTTCTCGGGTTCTCTGCCAGATCTTTTGCTGAGGTGTGACAGTGGTGGTAGTTCTATGCTTCGTCCATAGATCTTTTCACAGATGCATGAATCTCTACTAACCTTTGCTTGTCATCGTGTGTGTGTTCCCTTTTGAACCGGGAGTGCAATAGCCTCTGCTTCTTCAGCATCTGCCGAATTTCGTTTTAAACCATGGGGGTCTTTTCCATCCTTTGTCTACTTATTAGGCATGTAACTCTCCAGACCACGATTTACAATCTGCTTAAACTTTACGCGTAATTCCTCTACAGCAATCTTACTGGAACTAAGTGATACTAATTTACTGTCTAAGTGAGATATTAACTGCTTATCTGTGCTATCTAGCAGACACACCCTCCTAGCCTTCTTGACTGATTTATTAACTTTCATAATCATAGTTGCTATAATGACACCATGATTGCTAATTCCCATTTCTATACTGACCTTGTCGATAAGGTCCAGCCTATTTGTAGTTATAACGTTTAAGATATTTCCATTTTGTGTGGGCTGCAGAGCTAGCTGCTC
Source organism: Schistocerca nitens (assembly GCF_023898315.1). Lineage (NCBI taxonomy): Eukaryota > Metazoa > Arthropoda > Insecta > Orthoptera > Acrididae > Schistocerca > Schistocerca nitens. The sequence continues at coordinate 925,701,564 of NC_064616.1, forward strand.
AAGACAATTTTTCAGAAAACCTGTTCAAAAGTATTTCACATGACTGTCTGTCTGTACCCCCTCCCACAATGTATCCATTGACAACCCAGTCTATACTCGACAGGTTAAAGTTGCCTCCAACTAGTATTGCATGATCTGGGTTCCATGAAAGGGTCCATGACTGCATGGCGATTTTCCTTTCACCCTTTGCAAATGGAATCCACTATCCTTTGCCGACTATATAGCAGAAGTACCTGGCTGACTCACAGTCACTTTCTCCAGTGAGAGGGTCTATCTCATTGTTGTTTTGACATTCTTGTGTCAGTGGGTCACATCTTGTTTTAATTGTACCAGTGTATCTGGTTTGTGCTGAACACTGAAGCTTGATAACTCTTTGTGTCTACTATTAGACAACTTTGTCCTTTGAACAGGACACTTTTGTTTGTGTACACTGTTCTGTATGTCTACATGCCTCTAAGGCTCAGTTCAAGATTTGATTGTATGCACATTGTTACTGTATGACAAGAAGAGTTGTCAGCATGGAAAGTTGGTCTCTGTATTAGAGTTTGCCATAGCATTCATCTTGGCTATTTTATTCAAACATTCATCCACTGTTATGAAGCACAAAACATTGGAATCTGCCTCATAGTGGTTGTCCATCATCAACACCACCAGCTGATGACAACTACCTACATGTAATGGCTCTTAAGTACCGTAAGGAGACCCTAACAGAACTGCACACTGCCTTTTTGGAGGCAGCTAAGACTGGGCTGCCCCAAAAAGTATTCAACCATCTCCACATAATCAATTTGGCTTCAAAATATCCAATATTGACAACAGTACAAACTATCCAGCACAGAGGTGCCCAAAGATAATGGGCAAGGGAACATGTGTAATGAAACATGGATCACCGTCGTTATGTTGTCTTCAGCAATAAGTGCAATATTTTTCCGATGTCTGATAATCGCCATAGAAAAGTATGGAGGCAGCCAGATATCAGTTCACATGTCAGACATGCTATCCCAGGGATTCAGCTAGGTGAGTCGTCATGTTTTTTCAGTATCAGTTACAGACATTGGATGCCTCTCAACATTACAGAGGACAGTGCGGTATCAAGATGGTATCTCCTGATCTACTGTCCAACTCTTATCATCAACATTTTTGGTGATGGTTTAGTCTTTCAAGAGAATAATGCATAAACACAAAGCATCCATGTCCAGAAGGCAGGAATCAAACATATGAAATTGCTTACAGTATATTTTGACACGAACCCTATTGAGCATGCTGGGGATCAGTTGAAACTTGAAGCAACCCTCCTTGTGCTCAATATAACTCTGGAGGATAACCATCAAAGAGTGAGACAAATGTGAGCATCAATGTCATGATCACTTTGTGAATAGTGTGGGGATCAAAGTATGTTTCAGTGCTTGATATGGAGCAATGCAACATTGAATTTACGCAGCAACATATTTTGCTTTTGCTGATGAGCTCTTTCCAACAGACTGGCTTTATGTTGGTAATTTTTCTTTTTTTTAAATTTCTCATTAAAGCTATTTTTGTTTTGCTTTCTTTCTTTCATTGCAACTCTTAGAGTCTAAACCAAAACACATCCACAATTATGCAGGTGGTGCAAAACATTGCTTCAGCAGTTTATGAGCAGCTGCAGGCAACTACTAGTGGGATGAAATAAGTGAAAATATCACAAATAAAATAGTTGCAGATAGAATCAATTAATTTTAACCTCGGGAGTGTCCAAACTCACATTCATACTGTGTTGGGAACATGTGGTCATCATACATATTATCCTGTATCCTGACATGTTGTGGCATCATGCCAGTGAAGGTTTGATCCCATTTGCTGGATGGAAAATGGTCAGTAAAAGTCAGTATTTTTCATATTTTTCAGTTTTAGTCTGCATTTTTCAGTTTTGATCTGTAAAGTCAGTGTTATACAATGGCTTATTAAAATAGATTTACATGATATGGAGAAAGGTTTGTTGCCAGTAAAGTAATGTTTTGTGTGGCAGGTGGATTGAAAAATTAGAAAATGCTGTTGAGAAGGCCCTGAGTTACACCTTTGTTAACAACCTTGTTCGCCAGTACCGAGCGAGGTGGCGCAGTGGTTAGCACACTGGACTCGCATTCGGGAGGACGACGGTTCAATCCCGTCTCCGGCCATCCTGATTTAGGTTTTCCGTGATTTCCCTAAATCACTTCAGGCAAATGCCGGGATGGTTCCTTTGAAAGGGCACGGCCGATTTCCTTCCCCAAACTTCCCTCACCCGAGCTTGCGCTCCGTCTCTAATGACCTCGTTGTCGACGGGACGTTAAACACTAATCTCCTCCTCCTTGTTCGCCAGTATATGATTCTTGATTTCTATATTGGGAATGTTACATAAGAGATGTGAAGTTATTGAGAACATGAAGATATTTGACAGATCTCAAGACTAGCCCGAAATTTTCAGTTTCTTGGGGCTTTAGTACTATACAGGAGCATGCTTGCAACTTGAAAGCACAGAGAACAATGTAAAGTGAAACTGAGTGCTTCACAACTATATTTGCCTTCTGCCTGTTGTGGATGTAGCAGTGATATTGTAATGTAATCTCCTGGAGATACACCATCAATTCAGCTTTATTCTGCTAGGAAAGCTGTTTTAAAAGCAGAATTAAAGTGGTGGTTGGAAATGATTGGAGGGAACTTTGCTGTTGAGTCAACTTGTGAAGATGTCAAAGAAACCTTTGAGGTAATGTTTCCTGGAAGGAAGTGTTCCTTTTGAGTTCACCCTTTCAAAGACAGAGGCCAGATATTTATTATGTGATGCGTTAGCTCCATATTTTAAAGAGCAATTGGTGGAGATGTTGGAGTAGCATATTTCTCTCTTTGTTTTACCTCCAGAGAAAGATTTTCAAACTGTGGTTAAATACTGGTCTGATTCCAAACAAATGATTATGATACGACATCTGCAGACTTTCTTCATCCGTAAGCCCACTGCTAGTGATACAGGGTGACACAGAATAACAGAAATGTGTGAAATGAGTAGTGGCAGCCATGGGCAGGTGGCAGCACTGCAGGTTCGTGACAGTTAGCGAGTAAACAATGTGCCATTTCAATAATCATGGATCAGTGGAATGGACAACAGCATGCATTAGCTATATTTCATAGCCAGCCCCAATAATTCTATCTTCAATAGAGCTCTCTTCCTCTGCTCGTGCACATATTTTGTAAAAGTATCCTTTGGATAAACCTTGGTTGTGGTATCTTGTATGTGTGCATCCTGCTAAGAGGAAGAAAGAAGGGTCATACAAAAATGTAGTGAAATTGGGTGCAGTTCTTCCTATTGTGTACACTGAATGGCAACTACTGACAGTAGAAGAAGTAAATTGGGCAGTGACAAGAACACAGTAGAATGGTTACTGGAGTAGGTTTTTTGAGAAGACATATACCTCTAGAGAAAAGAAGTACCCTACCATTTTTGTTGTGGAGGCTGCCCTTGCATTTCGCATGGCAATACGGATGTAGAAAGGGGATTCTCATTGTTGAGGAACATCTCGAATGAAGACACTACATATACATGTGAAAGAACATTGGATGCCCATTTGACTGTAAGAGATGCTGTGGTGGTTACTTTATAATTACCACTCAAGAACATTTTCAGTTAGCACAGACAACTCATATCGGATACAAGCAATACTGTGAAGGGGCTGAGGAAAAACTGAAGAAACAGGAAAACAATAAATTTTGCAAGTAAGTATGAAGAGTAAGTTTGAAAAAGAAAGAGTAAATATTGAACACAGTAAACAGATACTGAAGAAAATGAAAGAATAAGAAAAGGAGAAAAGATGAACTGTAGACAGATTACTGGGTGGTGCAAACAAGTGCTTGAAAGAATTAATTAATAAGGAGGTTTTTTTGGAGGGGGGGGGGGGGGGAGCATGTGTGTCTCAAACAAAGTTTGGGGGGAGCTACAAAAGTTAGGGAACAAGAAGTGAAGGAAGTTAAAGACTTGGAAAGGGTACAGAAAACAGTTGATAAGTGAAAAAGGAGTGCTATAACATTTTTTCAAAGAAGCAAAAGCAAATTGAGTCCTAATGACCTAATTTTGTAGAGGAACTAAAACATTACATTTAGAAGTTGTAACTATTTTGTTTGTATTACTCTGAGAATGGTACTGTACAGCTGCACTTTAAAGCTGTTTCTAGCTTTAGGTATGTTTGTGCTGGATAGGAGCATGTCAGTATTATAATGAAAGGCAATGATTTTTTTTAAAAAGGGTTTTGATCCTTCTTTCCTAATGAGAAATTTGAATCAGTGTTAAGTCTTTTTTTTTTAATGCACAAAGCAGTAAAGTCAGTTTTTGTAATCAAAATGGTCAGTAAGATAGTAATTTCAGTCTTGAGTTTGGTTTCCATCCCTGCATCTGGTTTGTACGAATGAAGCGATGTAATGGTTTTCGAGACTACAGGTGACTGAAAGTGGAAGTTCTCAACATCATGTGCATTTCATACTTGGTCCTGCATAAGAATGTATGTTCATTTAACAGAGCATGTATTATTGTATACAAACTAAAATCTTTCATTGATCGCAAAAATGTAGGGTTAGGAGCTGAAAGACATCATCTACAACTGGCAATTTCTGTGGATAATTCTCATCCAAATAATGACTGTCTTTTTCAAATCAGTGTATGTGCTAATGCTCTATGTAGTTATGCTTGCTACAGACTCCATTTTTGTCATGTTGTATACAGTTTTCTGCTTGAACAGCTTTTATATTTCATAGCCTGCCCCAATAATTCTATCTACAAGAGGGTTCTCTACCTATGCATGTGTACATCAGAGCAGTGCCGAAATATTTTTTGGTCAAATTGATGCATCATTGTTTTGTGGATAATTGCTGATTTTAGATATTTTCATTGCTGACCTGTTTTTTATGTAGACATTGGTATGTGTGTATTGACAGGGGAGCCTAATAGGTATAGTGAAGTAACATGACACATTATATGTATGTGTTTATTATGCATTCTCATGCTTTCACCAGTGTGATTTTCTACTTATATTAGGCAGTGACTAATACACGGTCCAGTCATATTAATGTGACCACCTGTCAAAAGCGTGAATAAACACATTTTGCTGTGCGGACATGCTGGAAGATAGTCAGTGAGGTTCTGATAGGTACCAACAACAATATGGAGTGTTTCCGACTCCTGTGCTATAGCCAGCTTCGCTAGACTTCTCGCTTGAGGAGCCATGGCGCAAACAGCCCAGTTGAGGTGGTCCCTCAATTTTAGGCGCTTCAGTCCGGAACCACACGGCTGCTACGGTCGCAGGTTCGAATCCTGCCTCAGGCGTGGATGTGTGTGATGTCCTTAGGTTAGTTAGGTTTAAGTAGTTCTAAGTTCTAGGGGACTGATGACCTCAGATGTTGAGTCACATAGTGCTTAGAGCCATTTTTGAGGTGTTCTCACATATTCCCAATTGTACTTCAGTCCGGGTAGTTTGGTGGCCAGGGGAGTATGGTAAACACATCCAGGTGCTCTTCAAGCCTCTCGTATACACTGTGAACTTTGTGACACATTGCATTGTCCTGCTGGTAGGTGCCATCATGCCAAGGCAAAAAACAAGCTGCATGTAGAGGTGGACATTGTCCCTAAATGTAGATGAGATCACCCAGGGAATGCCACGAAAACATTCCCAAGGCCATAACGCTCCTTCCTCTGGCCTGGACTCTTCTGACAACCAACGGCTGCCTGTGAGATGGAGCATAAAATGTGATTCATCTGAAAAGGCCACCTGTTAACACTCTGTGGTCATCTAGCAGTAGTATTGGTATGCAAATTCCAGCCTTTGTCACCGATGGACAGCACTCAGCATGGGTGCATGAACCAGGCACCTGCTGTGGAGACCAAATGCAGCAATATTTGCTGATCAGTCATAGGGGAGACACTGTTGGTAGCCTCTTGGTTCAACTGGGCAGGCCATTGCTCAGCAGTTGCACCTCTGTTAATTTACACATCCCCGTAGCCATCATTCACCCTGTCATCTATCGGCCATGGTGCACTACAGTTAGCTTGGCATTGGTTTTGGATAGTGCCATTTTGGCATGCACAGTGTACTTTAACCATGGCTGCTGCAAACAGTTTACAAACTTAGGTACTTTGGAAATGCTTCCATCAGTGCCCCAAAAGTCTGTGATCATGCACTTTTAAATGTCAGAGAAATCGCTCTGATTTCACATTACTACGATGACTGCACTGTTTTCTGCATCCCTCTGACAAGCTTTTTTATATCCTCCACTGCTAGTGCTGCTGCCTGCGAATGGTTATTGCATATTGATGTCAAACACAGGCAGTGGTCACATTTACGTGACTGGACAGTGTATGACAGTGTTTCAAAATTCTGAGGAGAGTTCATTGCTGTAGTGTATATTATCTACTAACAGTAATAAACCTCACAAATTTTGCTGTTGTTTAATGCTGTTCATTTTGATCTTTCAGAAGTAAACACAACCATAATTGACCATGTTTTCTATCTACAACACCCAAAGGACCTGTGGAAAGATGGAAATTTTGAAGAAAGATATAGTATTGATGAGTGCCCTCAGAGCATTCCTTACAGGTGTGAACTTAGAATTAAGTGTCATTAAGATAGTTTTGTGGAGATTTGTACCAAATCAAACAAGTTTCAACTGTCTCATAAAGAGACAAAGCAAGGGAAAATATCAATTAAGTAGCATAATGTTCATTTAGCAAGAAATGTACACACTTAAAAGTAGTTGAAGCTCTAAGTAAGTGGGGAGAAATGTGGGCTATCCAGATATGCGACATTTGTACATATGTAACTTCTAGAAGGTGTAGCCAAGTACTGAAAGTAAATGATACTGGTTGAATAAATGTGTTGTTACTAATTGGGTGCTCAACCTTTTGTGTCGTAGGTTGCTTCTGCTTAGAGAAAGCTAGATGGGAATTGGACAGATGACAGAGGGAGAGAGGTTAGAAGTGGGAGCTGGCAGTTGACAAAAAGATTATTAGGAAGAGGGCAAGATCCAGTTAGTGTTATGGTAAATGTTGACAATAAGGTTAGTCTGCTGTCAGAGTACTACAGTTGACAGGAGCCTCTGGTAGTTGTAGAATCAGGGAGGATGCAGCAGACTTCCAGCATTTTAAAAAAGCCTAAGTGAAATAGAAACATTAAGGAGAGGATGATGATGCTGCTGCCAAGTAGCAGCCATAGGTGAGGTAAATGCACACGGCTATTGAAAACTTTAGTCGCCATTATTTTCAACACAAACTCAAGGCTTAGTAAAGAGACTGAAGACTTATAAGGACATTGTGTAAGGACTTGACTAAAGAAGATCACATATTGATAGGGAGTAGGGAAAAGGGGTCTGCAAGAAGTCTTGGTAAGGACTGAACTTGTTACTGTATATAGGCAGTGACTTTGAGACGGTCGCTGCTCAGAATTGCAGCACTAGTATTCACTTTGTACAGCTATAACAGCATCATCATCAGCCCCATTTAGATAGAGATATAAAGTGAGTTAATATGGGATCTGAGAGATCACTGATGACTGCTGAAAAGGCACACATTTTGTTGGTGCCAGTAAGTCAGATTACATTAGAAATGGCCTGGGAAGGGGTTGCTAGTTTTGCTTATAAGTGATAGTATAGCATCGATGTTATTGCTCTCTCTAGTCCAAATTCCTGTGTAGCTTGTAGAAGGGTGAAACCTTTTTTTTGGGGATGAAGCCTGTGAAGGGGTATCACTCTTTCAAGATGGTTTCTGTAATAGTGAATATTAGTACAACGAATAGGGAATGCAGGTTAGAGGGCTCACAGTGAGATTGTTTTGTCAAAATTGGTTGTGAATTAGAGATAAAATAGAGAAACTGATAATGATCTCAGCTGTGGAATTTGTTTTTGCATCAGACTATCATGCACATAGAGAAGAAATACTAAGACTTCCTTTAGAGGGGTACCTTACAGTATATCTGTGTGAGGAGTTATTGCAGATGGCAGAATTGACCATTTATGCAAAACGTGATGTTTTGTTCAGAATAATTTACATAGCAAAATATCCTACAGACAAATATTTGAAAGTTATGTATGAGTGTTTGTATTTTCAAATAAAAAATTTTCTGTTTTAGTTGTACAGATCACCCAGTTCAGATTATTTTCCTCTCCAGACTTGACAGTATGCTAAACTCATCCGTAAAAAAGACATAATGTTAATTTTGTGTTGGGATCTCAACATTAACTGTTTCACAGGTTCTCCGCAGAAAGGAAGGTTTATTGGATCAGCTTGAGTCATACAATCTGATGTAGTCAAACTAGGGTATGTGGACAGATGCATATAGATAATATCGTAATAGATTTTTCTGTAGCAGAGGCACACAGTGTGAGAAAAATTGGTTATGACCCATCAACACTGTAAGAAAATAATGCCAAGTCATGTCCTGAGATAGTAAACAAAAGATTTAGAGATATTAGTCCATTTGCAATGCAGGCATCCAAAGCCTGTCTCAAATGGCACACTTTTCTATCTTTACCATAAGAATAATCTTTTGCATAGCTTCAGTCTATTACATCCTATGGTATAAAATTTTGGAGGAATTTTATGCAGTCCCAAAGAATGTTCTGAGATAAGAACTGGATAATGAAAATGATCTGCTATGTCAATTCACAGACTATGCAGGCAGTTGTTCAATTGTGTTAAGAGTTCTTATTCCGCAATCTCTATACATAATATTACTAATCAGATATACCATATACTTAGACACAGTGGAGTGGATTGTGGGCCTCAACAATAAAGACAACTAGCTGTATCATAGATTGAACCATGTCAGAGGTGTATATGTGGAGAGGCCAGATTAACATATGGTTCTTGAAAAGGGGCAAGAGCTTTTTTTGTGGTTGCAAGGCAACAGTTTTTATGATTGACCAATCTGGCCTTGTGACATTATCCAACATAGCCATTTTTGTTTGTACTATGGTGCTGTTGAAGGCGAAGGGAAACTACAGGCATTATACTTCTTGAAGATTTACAATTTGGGTGCATGTTTTAACGATGATGGCATCCTCTTGGATAAAATATTACGGAATTAAAATATTCCCTCATTTGGGTCAACAGGCATGTACTACTCAGGAGGATGTCATCATCAGAAAAAAGAAACATGGTATTTTATGGGTTAGAGTGTGGAATGTTAGGTCCTTCACTTATGTAGTTAGATTAGAGGATTTGAAAAGGAAGATGATTAGTTTGAAGTTTAATGTACTGGGTGTTAATGAAATTCTGTGCTAGCAAGAACAGGATTTCTGTTCAAATGAGTACAGTGTTACCAGCAAAAAATCAAATAGTAGTAAGGCAGGAGTCAGTCTGATAATGAACAAGAAAATATGATTGTGTGTGAACTACGATGAATAGCACAGTGAATGTGTTGTTATAGCCAAGATAGGCACAAAGACAAGACCCACCACAGTAGTACAAGTATGCCTACTAGCTCTGCAAAAGATAAAGAGAATTAGAGATATAATTGTGATGAGATAAAATAAGGGAGATTATATTTTATTTATTTATTTATTTATTTATTTTTTTGAGGAGGGGGGGGGGGGTGACATTTGACAGTAGAAAAGCACGAGAATGGAAAGTAGTAGCAAATTGTGGGCTATGGGAAAGGAATGAAAAGGGAAGCCATGTGGTAGAGTTTTACACTGAACCTAGTTTAATAACTGTGAACTCTTGGTTTAGAAATCATGAAATAAGGTTGCATACGTGGAAGAGACCTGGAAACATTGGAAAGTTTTAGATAGGTAAGGTGGGTTTGAAAACTAGATTTTAAACTGCAAAACATTTCTAGGAGCAGATGTGGACTGTGACCATAATAATATGTTTGTTTATTAACTGCAAATTAGAAGTGAAGAAATTAGAGAAAGGTTGGAAATGAAGGAGATGGGACCTGGATAAATTTAAAGAACCAGTAGTTGTTGGGAATGATATAGGAAGCATAAGGCAACAATTGATTGAAATGGGGAAGGAAATGCAATACAACATAAATGTGAGAGATGAAATGATTACATCAGAGGTACATCTAGGCAAAAAGACAAAGCCCTGTAGAAATCCTTGGGTAATGCACGAAATATTGAAAGGAGAAAATACAAAATGCAGCAGATAAAACATGCAAAAGGGATTATAGAATCAGAAGCACGCGATTGACAGAAAGTGTGAAATGGTGATGCAAGAATGGCTGGAGGAGAAGTGTACAGTTGTGGAAGTGTACAAGACTGCAGAGGGAAGGATCCGCATAACGTCTACATATAGGAAACTTAAGGACAATATGGAAAAAGAGGAGGAGGAGGAGGAGGAAGAATTTGAAACAAGGCACTTGGAATAGACAACATTTCTTAAGAATTATTAAGATGTCTGGGAGAAATGACAAAATTATTCCACTTTGTACGCGAGGTACATACCATCAAACATTCCAGAAGAATGTACTAATCCAAATTCCAATGAATGAAGCTGCAGAAAGGTGTGAATATTAACTGTCAGTTTAATAAGTCATGGATACAAAATACTAACACAAATTATTTACAGAATAACAGAAATATTGTCTGAACCTGATCTCAGGGAAGATCAGCTTGGGTTTCGGAGAAACTTTGGAACATGCAAGGCAGTACCAATCTTACGACTTAGAAGATAGATTGAAAATAGGCAAATGTGCATTGACAGCATTTGTAGATCTAGAGAAAACTTTTGGCAATTTTGATTGTGCTCTCTCTCTCTCTCTCTCTCTCTCTCTCTCTCTCTCTCTCTCTCTCTCTCTTTCTTTGAAATTCTGAAGGTATTAAGGATAAGACAGAGGCAGCGAAGGGCACTATTAAAACTTATACAGAAACCAGACTTCAGCTTCAGTTATTTGGGTTGAAGGACATGAAAGAGAGGCAGTAATTGGAAAGGGAGTGACACAAGGTTGTAACCTATCCCCGGTGTTATTTGATCTGTACACTGAACAGGTAGTAAAGGAAACCAGTGAGAAATCAGGAACAGGAGGTAAAGTTCAAGGAGCAGAAATAAAAACTTTGATGTTTGCCAATGACATTGGAGTTCCATCAGATGGTAAAGGATGTGGAATATCAGTTGAATGGAATGAATAGTATCTTGAAAAGTGTTTTTAAAATGAATGTCAACAAAAGTAAAATGAGGATTATGGAATATAATTGATTTAATTTATGTGATGCTAAGGAAATAAGATTAGAAATGGGCTGCTGTAAGTAGTAGAGGAGTTTTGCAATTTCAGGAGCAAAATAATACACAGTGCCTGAGATAGAGAGGATATAGAACTTAAAACTGCAATGGCAAGTAAGGCTATACTGAGAAAGTGATATATTTTAACATTGAATGTAAGTTTTGGAGGGGCAGGGGTTAGCTTCAGATGAAATTGAAATTTGAATAATGATCAATTCAGACAAGAAGAAGATGCGAAAATGAGATAATTAACAAATGTACTGAATGAGATCAAGAAGAGAAAGGTGATGTATAACCTGACTAAAAAAAGATTTAGAAAAAACTATTTGCACTTGGATTACAGTTCCTGTGCACTATTTAACTAGTTTCATTTTCTCTAGGCTTCTAACAGAATTAAAAAAAGAGCTATACACCCCATATTTTCAAATCCAATTTGAAAGACTTCTTAGTGGCACACTGATTTTATTATGCACAGGAATTCCTTGGAGTTGTTTATACCCTTGCACTATAAAATATTATTTATTGTGTAACCACTTGTAAAACTGTGTGTGTGTGTGTGTGTGTGTGTGTGTGTGTGTGTGTGTGTTTTCCCCGTCTTCTTATTTGGTTTTTAAATTGAATTATCTGTATAAGAAGTTATCAAAACTTAAATGTTTGTTAAATGCAGATTGAGAAGGTTGTTTTTTGAATAGTACAGTTCATGATGCCAGTTCTCCACTTCAGGAATAGTGACATCTGGAGATTGGAATACATACTGTAAATGCTAAGAACAGTTAAATATCAGCAGTGTAAGTGAAGGAATACTGATTAATATATCTGTTATGATTTCTGTGTACTTAGACTTCAATGAATGAATTGCTGTTTCATTCATTGTTAAGTGGTGACCAATTGTGTTGTTTCACAGAGTATCATAGTTTCATAATTTGAGTATTTTTATAATAAATTGATGCAGACAGCTATGCAGGGAAAATTCTAATTTCTCTTAATCACACAAACATAATATAGTAATTTTATCAACCATTGCTGTTCTTCTAGGAAAGTAACAAAAGATGGGATATGGAGAGGAAAATTCTGGGGCTATTCAAACCTCACAGCTACAGATCTGAAATGCATTTCTTTTCATGGACATGTCTCGCTTCTGGTAGACATTCTGAAAAACGTACATAAGAGGTAAGTTTTATTTTACAAACATTTTTTCCTGTCTAGCATTTCAGTTAGCCCTTCAGCCACAAACATTCATTTGGTTGGTCATACTGAATTTCATATTTTTAACAACAAATTATGTTTTATTTTCTCCACCATTGAAGATAATTGTTCTGTGCAAATAATTTCCACTTTATACATGGAAAAAGTGCTGTACTGTTTGGGGGGTGTACTGAAAATATTGAGTTTCAAAATATTTTAAACTTTGTCATTATTTTAGTGAGTTTTTAGTTAAACACAATCACGGCTTCAGACCTGTGACAGTATTTTTAACTTGTTTGTGAGGATCTCTTGGTTATACTGCCTACCATTTACCCATTACAACTTGTAAGCTTCTTTTTAACTTGTAAGCTTCTTTTTGGTCATAGATTTATGCTTGGGGTCAGTGGAGAGAGATTTGTAGCGTGTTCAGCGAAAGTAGCTACAAATTGCTTGGGTAATGTACACTAGCAGTGTCAGGCACAATCTGAATGTAAGTATTCTGAATATTATAGTAAGAAAAGCACTTTGATTTGTGTGTAAGAAACATAGAGAGAAGAAGTGATGTAATGCAATTTCTGATCATTGTGCTCTTTCGTAATGTTTTAAATTCCAAACCTCACCCAAGTTTCTTACAGAGTCAGCACATGAGACATTGCTGACAAGGTAAGGGCTATATTCTCTCTTATTAATTTCAGTGGTGCACTATTTCACAGACACAGGCTGTATACATGAACCAGGTTCCCTAGGGGGCTCACATCTCTTTTGTGAATATGTGCTTAGCCACCTCAGGGCCCAAGCTCCTTTCACATGCTGCAAGTCTGTCCTTTTACTATTCTTTTTTGCTCTCTAGCTTTCCATTGGATGACATTCTTGAAATCAATTGTGCTTGGATCTGGTTTGTCTGTGTTTGTGAATTTGGACACTTGTTTTCTTACTTTCTGGCATTCTACAACTGTTCATTCTTAACTATATGGTCCCCTTATTGGGTTTGATTTGCTCCTCATCTTCCAAATCATGCAGAAGTGCATATCATCCAGAAAAGGTTGCCCAGTCCAGCGTTAATTCCACCTCTTGTGCCTCCTTTCTTTGCACTCTACCTTTGTTCCAATCAGATCGAGAAACCACACCAGTCTTGGGTATTATTTGTGTTAACAGCTTTTTCAGTATTAGATAACAACATTTCAGTTTTTCATGTAGTGAATCGTTTGACGAGCTTTAATGAGGTAATAGATTCTTTCACAGAATGGAAAGCATGCCATGTAAAGCTGTAGCAAGATTAGAGAGGAAAAAATGCTAGGAGCTAAGTATTGAAGAAATGTGTACTTTGTTGCTTGACTCTTTCCTTTATTGGTTTTATGTATCCTAGATTTAATTTTATGACACACAAAACAGCAAGTTATTAGATAATAGGCAATAAACAGTGCAAATTTTCTGAAGAGTTCTTGTTCTCCCGATTACAAAGAATCCCATCCACTATTAATCCGATATTTAAATTTTTTTTAAAAAAAAGAGGGGCAGGCTGTCAAACCGGCCGACTGGGAGCAGGATAGGCACCACAGGAAGTTTCAACTTCCAACTGTCCTGAATATAGTTTGATGGCATCCAGTGCAATATATACACGTTTCAGTTCCACGGTACGAAATACAGTGATGTGCGATAGAAGAATGCTTTATGAAGAGGCGTGGCACTGCACTTTGGCACACTTAACACCAAATAACATGTCTTACATTTCCTCAAACACATATGTTTTATGTTTCAGACTTTTCAGAAAGATGTGCACTACAAGATGAACATATTTTTGAAAATTTGATTTTAGTATTATTGACCCGGTTCGCAGATATCGTAGATCCGAGGCTGTTGCGCATAGCAGTCTTGAGTTATAGTGGATAGTGTTCATGTTACCCGTGTTTAAATTTAGCGATTTCCCCTTCATTTACTCTCACGTCAAATGAAAACAAAACAGATATCTGTGGCCGGGAGCTATCAAGTGAATTAAAATACATTCATATAATTACGGAAGGCTAAAATATGTCATTAGTTTCAGATTTTATTTTATTTCCACCTTTCTGACTGTCAAGCGTTAATTGCCTTGCAGAACAATGAAGTTATTTTTGTCTGTTTGCTAAAGAAATTTGACTTTTATTAACCTTTTCCGCAGAGACAGCCAATGTATTTGAAATGAAATGTTAACTTCCACAGTACTGGCTAGTTTCAACTGTTAACTGCATTTCAAGTGCATGTTTTCATCTTCTAGCACGTATGGCATTATGCCATAATAAAGAACCAAACATGATATAATACAGTACTGGTGCTCCAAGAAAATTTACATCCCAGCAACCACACTGAAAAGCTTAATATCAGGTCGAGGTCTACTTGATTGGGAATCTGGACATACGAATGTGCACTTTAAGTATGCACTTTAAATGTGCACATTTTAGTTATGGTTCATGAAATTCTGATGCTCTTGGAGTATCCTCTGATGATGTCTTGTTTCTTTTATGACATAATGTATGATCTTTCACTGTTTTACACGTACGTACATACGGTCTTCCTGCATCATAGTAGCTGCGCAAGCACGGTGACGCCTGTTATCTGCGCTCTCTGGCAACTGCTGAAATGAACCTATTTGTAACAGGTCGCGGGAAAACATTGCGATTGTTGGTTTGAAAAGCGTTCCTTTCAAAGTAAATATCCTTTTACATAAGTTGAACTATGTGCGAGGATGTACCACGAATTTCTTAAATCACAGAGCATTTGACTGTCATTTAAAAATCAGCCCTTTGATGACGAGCCATTTAGAAGAATTTCAAACCCCAAAGAGCAGACATTTGTCATTATTAAAAATTTTACTGGCACATTTGTGTGATTCTTAAAGTGTAACACGCGAAAAAAAGATTAACATTATATGTGAAATCATAGCTTCTCTTGCAGCTTATTAACCTTAGAGACCAATATTATATGTGAAAGCTTTGCTTTTCTTGTAGCAACACTAAGTATATTAATTTTAAACTATTAACTTTCCCTATCAACAGTGATGTTGCTGTTAGCTGACTACATCACGTGTCCTATGCTCTGAATATTCGCTGTCATCAGCTGCCGAGATCACATGACATGAGCTATGACTGGCCTACAGAAACATACCGCAATATCGATTTCAATGATTCGGAAAGTAACATGCGGTGTTTGGTGGAATTCCAATGTATACTTTCGTAATATGAAAATACGCAACATACATGTTGCTGCACATAAAAGATATTTCCAAAACGTGTCTTTTTCCAAAACGTGTATTTTTCTCTGAGTTTCGTTTTCTAAAGTGCCAGGAAATTCTACGCCCATGAATAAAACCTTAACCATTCAAAGGATTGATAAGGGAAAATATACTGTCATTTAACATGGAAAAAGCGTGTTTTCACCTGGGAGAAAGTGTATTTTTAATTGGGAAATCTGAGAAAAATCCAGGAATTTTTCTTCCTTGTCCACGTATACAGCGTGAATAATCTTCTCAACCTGGACCCCATTCTTTTCTGGGCAATCCCAATGCATTGTAATTTAGGAAGTGTGACATTAGGATCATAAGGTTGTTCTACACATATCCAGTCATATGCCTTGCCGTCACCGTCTCCCAAATACTGTGTGTATCTGAATCTCTGTTTGCCACTGAACGATAAAAAGTCATGAGAACTCTTTCTACTTCCATCCCACCACTTGGACCAGTGTAATTCATACTCTTTCTCAGTCTCACTGCCACAAGTTTTACAGCACTTGCTTAGAATGTCTACATCAATTACTTTGCCTGTATCAAATGATGTAGCTTTCATGACACCATTTAGCAAAGCGCGGCCACATTTCTGCCAGCTGTATTCAAAACAAGCACAAATATCACCACTTCACTGTTATTACTTTCCTTGAGTGCTTCTTCAGCTGCTTCCTTCATGAGATGTTACAAATTTCAGCAACAGCAGTTCCAATAATTTTATTGTAAGTCATAAATTTTGGAGGTAGATTTGGAATGTCAAGTGATGCAAATAAGAGTTTGCCTGCCTCCATCCGTTTACCAATAGATCTGAGACCATAAACTAGCCTGATGGTATTACCATACAAATTATTATTTGCTATTTCTGATGTGTCATTGCTGTAGCAACTGCACACATTTTGCACAATTAACGTCTGTTTTGACACAATCCCATTGCAAAAACACCGATTCTCTCCCAAGGATACGTCACCCCCACATATTCTGCACACAGTATTTTTGGAAATGAAATCACAGGATATGCTAAGGTTCACCACAATATTTCCAAACGAATGTTCGTCTCCACAAGCTAACTGGGAGGAAACTCCTTGAAGACACTGCAGTTTCTTTCTTGAGGTGCTGATTATCTGTACATTTAACATTTTTGCTTCCTTTGACCTGCTAACATCATTTACCTTTATGTATATTTCCTCTGAATTTTAATTTAGGCGAGAGTTGATTTATTTGCAGCATTTTTATGAAAATATGTGAAACTAGAGAAAATAGAAATCAGCACTCACTCCACTCACAACCAATAGTGTTCAAAAACAATAACAAACATGATGAGAACGATGAGTATCACTAGTAGATACAGGGTAGGAAGCCTTGACACGGTAAAACAATAAAATCAGGAAATAATGTACAAGGAATAAAATAAACCTGTGCATTCTCTCTGCATGGTGCCAGATCACACAGTGTCAAGCGGAAGACCATGTTGCTTCCAATGGACTGCTGAGAGGTTCGTCTGCACTTTTAAAACTCCACTGGTGAGATTGCACTGACATCATGATCTCGACAGAGTGATCAGTTTATTTTTATTTGGTGTATTTGCTTGAGGGAATGTTCACTGTACTGGGTACTATCTGTTGACAACTTTTGCTTTGATTTGTCTACATAAGGACTTTAAGATTGGCCAGCTTTCTTTTGTTTATGTGACATCTAACTTGTATGTCATTTTCTTTATTATGCGTTTCTACAGTGTTGTCATAATAAGCCAAATAAATTGTGCTCATAACTGCAGACTTCTACGGTGGCGACAAGTCTTTTTGAACTCTAAATGCACCAATATACTGGACAAATGCAGAATTTATAACGCAGTGGCTCCAACAACAGCAGAAACAGAGACTTCTTGGTTGGCAATTACTGGAACAACAGCAACAGCAGTTGGCCTTACTACAGCAACACATAATAGCATTGTCCATCAGGAATGAGACAACTTCAACAGTTCTGCCATTTTTTTCATTTCTGAATGATGTTTATGATCAGGAAATGTACTTACGACACCTCCACCATCACTTTTCTGCCTACAAGATTGGTGATGGTCAGTTTTTCTTTCGTGGTCTTCGTATTGTGTGTTGGATTTGCTCCTTGTAAATTGTCCCGTACTAAACGTACTGATAATTTGTCTTTTGCTGAACTTTGTAATCTGCTGTCAGATCATTATAGAAAGCATTTGCTAAGATATCAATTTTACCAACATTACAAACAACCATCAGAAACCTATAAATCTTGATCACTGATCTGCAGGGTCTTAGTCACCATTGTGCTTTTGTGTGCTCCGACAAATCATGTCCCTGATCGTCTGCCAACTTCTTGATTTTGAACTTGCTTCTCCAACATTCGCCTGACAAGGAAGTCAGCTCCCAGGCTTTATGCCATGTGGCTCCATTGTCTGACAAAGTCCTTAAAATTTCTCAGGCTTTTTAATTAACAGAGGAAACTGAAAGCCAGTAGGAGGTTCAGTCTGCTGTGCCCACCATTGCCACCTGTGTAACGCTCCACACTTCCTGTAGGCACAGTAATTAAACACATGCTGTGCTGGTGCACTGCCCTCGAGGCACAAGAACCGGGCGGTGACACTTCTAGTGGCTCTGAATGACCTCCCTCTCATAACAAATTTCAGAATCTTTTCTGTTTTCTCCATATCGATGGAATTCCAATCTGCATTGTGTACCTTCTTTTGTCCTCTGTGTTTCCACCGAAACCCTCCCTCCCTCAGCCCACATCGATACACTACTTGTTTTTTGTGTAGCGTTAGGGTGCACATTGCTAATGTATGGTGGTAGTCCAACACCCAGAACCATGGGTATGCTGTAATGTCTGGCTCTTCCATTTTGTTCCTTGCAGGATCTCATCACAGCTCTCCTACTGAAGCAGTGTACCCTGTTGAAACTGACACAGCATGCTGCAAGTCAACTTGTCATACTGGTAATCATGTTAAGAGTGAATAAATGGGAATTCCCTTTTCAGGTGGATACTGGCAACATCCTCTTCTCTTATGAACAGTGCTATCTACACTGCTTTGGTTAACTGCCTTATATATGGATCTGTTTACCCCCCCCCCCCCCCTTCCCCGGTTTTAGACAGGCTGTGGCTATAGCTGTAAAAGTTCATTTGAAATCTTGGTCTGTGCCTCATTTCTTGCACGCTCTCCCTATTCCACACATCGATGCCATTAAAGTGGAATTGGACTGATTGAGGTATGTAGTAACAGACTCGGACAGCGACGTGGAGCTGTCACAGCTGTGAGAGATCAATCCCTACCTTCTGCTCTCACCACTTTTGGCACTGCAGTCTGCAAGTAAGTCTCTGCAAGAAGTGCTGTGGGAAGAGGCGATGTCCCTGGAGCTCATGTCACATCACTTGGCGAGACCCCATGACATCTGATCGGCTAGAACCACGTGCTGCCATGCAGAGGACACTCATTCTCTTGTGTACCATCTTGAGGGAATGTTTACTATACCCGCCGCCATCTGTTGACAACTTTTGATATGTTTTTGGACTATATATGGCCTTAAATATTGGCTGGCTATGTTTTATTTATGACATGACATGACATGACATGACATGACAGAATGTGTCAGTGTAATAAGGCAAATAAACCTGCAGACTTCTACACATATCACCCCAGTGCACTGTTGCAGTGTGTTGGCTACCCAGATGGAAGAATTCTCACAATTTTCTGTTCCAGCGTTGGTCTACTTGACACACAAAAGTACTGATGGCCACAGCTGGCTTACTCAGCTGTAGAACCCGCAGACCACAGGACCCAGGAACAACAGCCTTTGGCAGACCAGGCACCAACTCACATGGACAACAGCAGCAGTTCCGTCACCCCCTGGCAGTACCACCATCTTCTGGGGTGCTGAGGTGTTACCATCTGTCTTCTAAGTGGCGGGGGATGCTCTTTCGGGGTTCATAGCCCACCAGCATAACAGCATTGCGCCTTGAGCAGCCTATGCCAACACTTGAGTGGCTGAACACCGCCACTGCAGTTCCAAGCATATGATTCACCTACAGGCGGGAGCAGCATCGGCACGCTCTCAAAAGGGTGCAGTTGGTGTGGACCTACTCACTATTGCAGGATCGTGAGCTCGAAAATAGGTCTTACAAATCCTGGCAGCTCAATAGTGATTTCTCCATGAACAAGCTCTCTTGGGCTTTATGCTGATTGGTACCACTGTTAGTCAATCAGAAGCTGTCCTGGAATTCTCCCACAGCCTGTCGTCTGGTGCCAGTCTACCTGCCAGAGATCTTCGTCTCTGACGCTACATAGAGCAACCAGCAGTTGCCATGCTGAGACTTGGTCTTTACAGTGTGGACCTCCAGCACTTTGGTATGTTGGCTCAATGCAGTGTTTGTGTAATTAGAGAGTCGGTCAGTTGCTTTTGACCTGTACTTCAACTCTAGTAATTGATTCGCTTTCAGTGGCTGACAGTTCACTGGGTTTGTGTGTCTCACATGCTTCAATGAAAGAGACCTAACTGTGAACTATTTCGTGTAACCTAAAAAAAAAAAAAAAAAAACAACTCAACCTCGAGGTGTGCTGCGTTCTGATGGAATGCATGGCTGTTGAGGTGGAACAGTTGTTTGTGGGCAACGTCTGCAGAACCTGCCGTACCTCAGTTGTGCTCTGTCTGAGTGGACCCTTACTTCCCTAGCTGATCGTGTGGCCAACATGGAACCCTCGAAATCTTCTTCTCCTCCCAGCAGGAAGGGTGTACCGCCTGGGAGTATTCACACCCATTCATCCAAAAGAATGAGAGAGGCTAGTCCTCCTGATAATAAGAATACTTTGGACTGTAGTAACAGGACTCATGGAGTTGTGAATAACAGGGTGTTTCTGGTGATAAAGAGGAAGGAGGGGACATTTGAAAAAGTGTCCTCCTTTTATATCCATAAGGGTTTGGAAGGCCTTGCTGGAACATTAAAATCTATAAAATGATTGTGTAATGGCTCATTGTTGGTCGAAACTAGCAGGTCAAAGCAGGTAGACCTTAAGAAATTGCAGAAACTGGGTGACTATGATAACATTGTTGAGATGCACACCTCTCTCTACTCCAATAAGAGTGTTGTCACATGCTAAGATATCATGGACATGGACATGGACATAGAAGAACTTAAGCAAGAATGGGCATCCTAGGAAATAGTTGATGTGGAGCAACGAACATGCAGGAATAATGGAGGAACTGAAAAGACTGCCACTTTCATTGTCACATTCAATTCTCCGACACTGCCTGAACATTTCATGGCGGGCTTCCTTCGACTTAATGTTCGGTCTTACATTCGAAACCCTATGCGGTGCTATAAATGTCAGTGTTTCGGTCATACAACCATGAGTTGTGGAGGTGAAGCGATCTGTGGGAGCTGTGGAAAAGCCACTCGTGACATTGGGACTGACTGCTCATCTCCAGCAGTCTGCATCAACTGCTCTGGGAACCACCCAGTCTAATGCCGAGACTGCGCTGAAGATTGCAAAATACAGGAGATGAAAGTGACCAAGGGGATCCCCTATGCCGAAGCAAAAAAGAAATTAAGGCGACGAAAGCCTCTGTCTTTGCCACCTCATATTCTTCCATGGTGCAGAAACCTATTCCCAAGGCGGGCACTTCGGCACAGATGACGCTTAATGTGCCTGTATCCACCACGAGCACCTTACTTCCATGTGTAGATGTCAAGGGAAAAAGAGTAAGAACAAAGCAATCCAGGCAGCTACACTAGGAAATACCAATAACGGTTCCGCAGCGAGCATCCAGAAGGTACAAGAAAAGCAGAGTGCCTCTCAATGCCCCCTTTCCCCCTCATCCTCGAAGGGACAGGGTGCAGGGAAAGGCTCATGACAGAGTCAAAAGGTGTCCTGAGCACCATCAGACATAATTCTTTCCGTCTGACTGATGAGGAGGATATCATAGAGTTAGATGCCTTGCATCCAGGCAGCCCCTCCACTCCCCCTCGCTCTTAGAGTGCTTCATCTCCCCAATGCAAAGATGGGGTAGATTAAAACCACACTGAAGATATGGGTTCCGTACTGTAGAGAAACATGAATGGGTTCAGGACTAATGTAGAGTAACTAAAGCTCTTAGCACATGAACGTCTCTTGTGCTTTTGTTTACAAGAAACACATTTTAAAAATACAGATGTCCCTGTGCTCCAGGGATATACACTATACCGCAAGGACGACCTATTGGGGGAAAGGACCAGGGGAGGTGTCGCAGTGTCTGTCACTAATGCGCACCACTCCTCTGCTCTCTCCTTGTCTACTGACCTGCGAGCAGTTGCAGTTCAAATTCATGTGTGTCGAAGGATTAGTATTTGCTCTCTGTATTTACCTGTGCAAGATGCACTAGACTCTGGGGCTCTCACAGATCTTATCGCACAATTCCCATGACCATTTCTCCTCCTGGGAGACTTCAATGCCCATCTTGTCCTGTGGGGCTCGACCAATACTTACCCTCGGGGTCGGGTTTTGGAGGGCCTCATGACATCACATGAGCTGTGCATCCTCAACACGGGTACTCACACACATTTCTCTACTGGTACTGGGTCATTCTTGGCCATCGACCACTCTGTTCTGCCGCCCTCGCCTACTCTGTTCACTGTGTCATTGGTGACCTTCATTCCAGTAACCACTTCCCAATCCACCCGCCTTCACGTACTAAGTAGCTCAGCACCTGAAGTTAAGCCCCGAAAATGGATGGTCAGCAGGGCTAACTCAACACATTTCAGCCAGTTGGCTGTGTTCGAACACTGCGACAGCGTCAAGGATGAGTGGACATAACACAAGTGATCCATCGTGCCACTGACTTCTCCATCCCACAGCCCTCAGGCCATCTTAGGAGGCGACCAGTACCTTGGTGGACAGATGAATGCCATTCCGTGATCCGGGAAAGGCATGCTGCTCTTCGACATTTTAAATGCCGACCAACAACAGATAACCTTAGGGCCTTTCGAGTCGCAAGGACCAAGGCTCGACAAGTTGGTAGGGATAGTAAGAAAAGGTCATGGCAAGCATTCCTGGCCTCCGTCAAGAGTTCCACTTCTTCTATAACAGTATAGGAAGCCATCCGGAGGATTTACGGTAAACGCAGCCATTTACTGATAGATGCTGGCCGAACATTCTGCATGAACTACTGACAAGCAGGCCAGGATCCAGCATTTCGTTGCTAATCGTGCAACTGTACGGAGGGAAAAGTTGGACTTCAGGTCCAACAGTTCTGAGGCCTACAACTCCCCTTTCTTCATGTGGGAGCTCGAATCGGCTCTGACTGAGATTCGTGACACTGCACCCGATCACGACCAAATGTGGTAATGCATGCTTCAACATTTGCCAGCAGCATCAAAGAAAATCCTCCTCGAATGTTTTAATCTAATATGGCAGATAGGCAACTTCCCCAACTCGTTGAGGGAGGCAATTCTGATCCCTCTCCTCAAATCAGGAAAGGACTGCATGCCCCAGTAGTTATCAGAGTATCACCTTAGCAAGCTGTGTAGGAAAGATCCTGGAGTGAATGGTTAACTATTATCTGGTCTGGTTGTTAGAGACCAGGCAACTCCTTAGCTGCTCTCAGTGTGGATTCCAAAGATTTCAGTTCACTGTCGACAATCTGACCCTCCTAGAGGCAGCTATTCAGCAGGCTTTCCTCCGTGAGCATCACTCTTAGATATAAGTAAGGCATACGATACTACTCGGAGACACTTTATTCTCGCACAACTGCATCAATGGGGCTTTCATCACCACCTCCCCATCTTCATATGGTCTTTCTTGTCTCAGCAGTTTTTTAGGACATGAGGTGATGACACACTGTCTGATTGATTTGAACAGGAGAATAGTGTTCTTAAGGTCAGTGTTTTAAGTATTACCCTCTTTACCATAGCCATCAATAGTGTGTCACATCTATGGTAAGGAGTCCTGCACAGTGCCACTTATTTGTGGATGATTGGATGATTTTGCTGTTTTCTGTTCCTCCTACAGTGTTGCAATGGCAAGCTGTTAGTTGCAACTTACAGTGCGATGGTTAGAGGAGTGGGCTGCAAAGACAGATTTTCAGTTTCCTGGAGATAAGTGTGTGTGCATTCATTTTAACTGTTCACGTCGTCTTTGTAATTTGCCTACCTTGAATATGGGGGACACCAACCTACATTTTAGATACACAGTGTGGTTTCTGGGCCTCATTTTTGACTCCCAATTGTCGTGGTTACCACACCTGTGAGATCTGAAAGCCAGAACCCTGAAGGCACTGAACATCATCAAGTGGCTTAGCCACAGGTCTTGGGGAGTGGACAGGGCGTGTCTCCTTCAGTTTTATTGGGCTTTTGTGTGTTCGCGGCTGGACTATGGTTGCATGATGTATGGGTCAGTGAGGCCCTCTTACTCGTGTGTCATTGACGCTGTCCATCATCATGGGATTTGGCTGGCCATGGGTGCTTATCAGACTGGTCCCATACCTAGAATCTATGCTGAGGTGGGGGAACCGCCACTTTCCATTCAGAGACAGCTCCTCATGGTGCATCAGGTGTGTAAGTTCCTTGCAGCTCCAACTTCACCTGCACACCATACTGTTGCTTGTCCACCTCTGGAATACCTTTTTTCCAACCGTCCATGAGCCACAATGCCATTTGGGATCCTCGTGCAGCTTGGAGCCAGTATGACCCCAAATCCAGGGTTTTAACCACCTGCCACCGTGGTTACTGGAGACGCCCAGTTCGATTTTAGATTTCGTGCAGTACAGGAGAGAGAGCACTCCTGCTTCTATTTTTAATGTGATATCCTCTGATATTTTATCTGAGTACGACGATCATGTAGTTGTTTTTATGGATGGGTCCAAGCAGAGGGACTCTGTTGGTTGGTCTGTCGTTTTCCCAGATCGTGTCCTCAAGGTCAGACTGCCTCCAGTATTTACCATCTTCGACACAGAATTATATGCGATCTTGCGAGCACTGGAGCAGATGAGATGTTCTTCCGCTGTTAAATTTTTCGTCTGCTCAGATTCTCTGAGCGTACTTTACTCTCCCCAACATTTGTACCCAGCAGATACTGTAACCCAGAATATTCAGGATGCCCTCCTACAACTACAACAACTGTTGAGGTGGGATCTTTCTGCTGGGTACCTGGGTACATTGGAATTGCAGGGAATGAAAGGGTGGATCGAGCAGCCAAGGAGGCGTGTCATAAACTTCCAGTATTTCAGTGTGCTATCCCCCTGCATGCTATCACCTCACTGTTGAGGTACAAAGTTGTGTCGATGGGAAGACTAGGGGCTGGCAGTGACCAATAACAAGGTCCGTGTCATCAAGCCCACAACTTTGCCATGTAGTACTTCCTTCCAGTTACGTTGGCGGGATGAGGTCCTTCTTACTTGTCCTCGCATAGGCCACAGCCCTAAGACACATGGATTCTTAGTCCAGCGAGAGGACCCTCCAATGTGTGGTGCTTGTGACCTGCAGATCACAGTACACCACATTTTATTGGATTGCATTTTATTTGCTGACCTGCAGACAGCTGCGGATTTGCCTGCAGATCTGACGTCTATTTTATGTAATGATCAAATGACTGTGATTAGGGTTTTTAAAGTTTTGTGAATTGTCCAACATTTTTAACAAGATTTATGGGAGATATTTTTAATGTGTCAAAGGGTGGCTGGCTCACCCTAGATTTCTGTAAGTGTTCAGCTAGTCACATTTCCCCATGCTTTTCTGTTAGTACTTCTGTGCTTTGTTTTCTCTGTGTTTTAATTTCCTGATTAGCTCTCTTCCTATCTAATTGGTTTTTTAATGCATGTGAGAGTGCAGGTGATCCAGAGTG
This sequence comes from Schistocerca nitens, assembly GCF_023898315.1. Taxonomy (NCBI): domain Eukaryota; kingdom Metazoa; phylum Arthropoda; class Insecta; order Orthoptera; family Acrididae; genus Schistocerca; species Schistocerca nitens. The sequence goes on from NC_064616.1 coordinate 925,727,052, forward strand.
ACTGTGGTCATTTAGAGTGCGTGTTTGTAAAACACTTTTAGTTCATCTCTACATTCATTTGTTTTTATAAGTGTAAGGGCGCTGATGACCTCGCTATTGGGAGCCCATTAGGTCACACACACACACACACACACACACACACACACACACACACACACACACACAGTGTTTTGCTCATGTTTTGCAATATGGATGTTGATGAGGCACCCCTACTCACCAGTGTAGACCAGTTCATAATCACAGCTAAGCTTGTATACTCTTAGTATGTAGTCTTTAGTGGCATGCAGGAATACTCTTACTTTGTTGTTGCTGTTGTAGATGGGTTTGATTGCTCCTTTGTGTAGAATCTTGTCCACACTATCACTGAGGCCTCATACTTTGTAGTTGGGGTATTTGCTGTGGCAGTTCTTCCTGAGTGCTCTTGATCTTGTCTCTTGTTGTAATAGCATTCTTTATGGTACTCTCACTAAAGCTACTTGCTCTGAAAATGGTTCGTTGCCTCCAAAGTTCACCATCCAGGGTGCTGCTGTTACTGATTCAGTGTGCTCTTGTTTTTAGTGTGTGAATTAGAAAATTATTTTGTTTTGGGTGGTGATAAGACATGACAATCCAGTATCTGTTCATGATTGTTGGTTTTAAATACTGTGTGTCCGAGTTTCCTGCTATGTTTCTCATAGATCTATTCTTTCTCATGTCCACAGTGAACTGTATTCTGTCAAGTTATTAGTTTAGATGCTGGTGGAAAAGGCAAAGCTTATTTCCTCTGTGTGGTTAAATGATAAATGTCATCCACATTTTGTAACAAGCATTTAGGAAGAAGATAGATTCACCCAGCTACAAGTCATCAGATCAAGCACAACTGACTGTCAAAATCAGAATTTTGCCCAACTATCACCACATGCTCCCAGTGAAAAGCCTACGCTGGACACATTGGAGATAGTTGTGAACCACTCCAACCACACCCTCAGTGAGGCAGCCAAGCAAGTGCTATCCAAAGGACACAACTTAGCATTGGCTCCGCAGTGGGTCTCCACAGAAGAAATAAGAATCAGTGAAAGTTTCACTCTGTGCCCTGCTCCGAGTAGAAGCAGAGAAGATTAGACAAGAGACAGTCAAGACCTTGCTACGTGCAAAGCTGCTGCAAGTTAATATCTGAAAGGAAAAACAACATGCCATGTTAGAACTGAGGAATAATCCTGATATTTTAGTCATACAAGTTGACAGTGGCGATGTGTCCATCATTGTGGACTCTGTGGACTACAGTTCCAGGATGAGATACCTCATCAAAGAGACCATATAAATAGAACTTAAGAGTGACACTAGTGCCAAGATACAGATGAACACTCTAATTAAGGAGTCAAGATTACAGAGTGACACAAGAAAAAAAGTCATACCTGAAGTTCCAATAGCACCAAGGATTTATGGACTATCTAAGGCACACACAGAAGAATATCCATTAATTCCTATAGTTAATTGTATTAATTTGCATACATACCATCGGGTGAAATGCTTAACGAACAAGCTGAGGCATGATGGATCATACAGAGTTGTATGTTCAGGACACTTTATATTTCATTGACCGCTTAAAGGTCCTATCCATCTCATCCACAGAATTAATGGTGAACTTTGATGTCAAATTCTTGTTCATCAGTATCCACTACAGGACATACTGAATATTCTACTTCAGTGTGCTGAATCATATACAGAGTAGTCCATTGATCGTGACCGGGCCAAATATCTCACGAAATAAGCGTCAAATGAAAAAACTACAAAGAACGAAACTTGTCTAACTTGAAGGGAGAAACCAGATGGCGCTATGGTTGGCCCACTAGATAGCGCTGCCATAGGTCAAACGGGTATCAACTGCATCTTTTTAATAGAATCCCCCACTTTTTATTACTTATTCGTGTAGTACGTAAAGAAATATGAATGTTTTAGGTGGACCACTTTTTCGCTTTGTGATAGATGGCGCTGTAATAGTCACAAACATATGGCTCACAATTTTGGATGAACAGTTGGTAATGGGTAGGTTTTTTAAATTAAAATACAGAACATAGGTACGTTTGAACATTTTATTTCGGTTGTTCCAATGTGATACATGTACCTTTGTGAACTTATCATTTCTGAGAACGCATGTTGTTACAGCGTGATTACCTGTAAATACCACATTAATGCAATAAATGCTCAAAATAATGTTTGTCATTCTCAATGCATTTGACAATACGTGTAACGACATTCCTCTCAACAGCGAGTTGTTCGCCTTCCGTAATGTTCACACACGTGTTGACAATGCGCTGATGCATGTTGTCAGGCGTTATTGGTGGATCACTATAGCAAATATCCTTCAACTTTCACCACAGAAAGAAATCCGGGGATGTCAGATCCGGTGAACGCGCGGGCCGTGGTATGGTGCTTCGATGACCAATCCACCTGTCATGAAATATGCTATTCAATACCGCTTCAACCGCACGCAAGCTATGTGCCGGACATCCATCATGTTGGAAGTACATTGCCATTCTGTCATGCAGTGAAACATCTTGTAGTAACATCGGTAGAACATTACGTAGGAAATCAGCATACATTGCACCATTTAGATTGCCATCGATAAAATGGGGGCCAATTATCCTTCCTCCCATAATGCCGCACCATACATTAACCCGCCAAGGTCGCTAATGTTCCACTTGTCACAGCCATTGTGGATTTTCTGTTGCCCAGTAGTACATATTATGCTGGTTTACGTTACCGCTGTTGGTGAATGACGCTTCGTCGCTAAATAGAATGTGTGCAAAAAATCTGTCATTGTCCCGTAATTTCTCTTGTGCCCAGTGGCAGAACTGTACACGACGTTCAAAGTCGTCGCCATGCAATTCCTGGTGCGTAGAAATATGGTATGGGTGCAATCGATGTTGATGTAGCATCACCAACGTTTTTGAGATTCCCGGTTCTCGCGCAATTTGTCTGCTACTGATGTGCAGATTAGTCGCGACAGCAGCTAAAACACCTACTTGGGCATCATCATTTATTGCAGGCCGTGGTTGACGTTTCACATGTGGCTGAACACTTCCTGTTTCCTTAAATAACGTAACTATCCAGCGAAAGGTCCGGACACTTCGATCATGTCATCCAGGATACCGAGCAGCATACATAGCACACGCCCGTTGAGCATTTTGATCACAATAGCCATACATCAACACGATATTGACCTTTTCCACAATTGGTAAACAGTCCATTTTAACATGGGTAATGTATCATGAAGCAAATATCGTCCGCACTGGCGAAATGTTACGTGATACAATGTACTTATACATTTGTGACTACCACCCTGTATAAATGACCTTGTGCAGCATTGCCTGACACACTTATTTCAAGTGGTAAGGGAAGTTTTATAAACAGTGTGACAATAGGCACTGCTCTCCACTCCCCAGCATCCTAAATGTTGATTCTGCTATGTGGATGACACATTTTTCATTTGGGCACACAGAGGAAATGAACTTCACTGTTTTCATCAACATCCAAACCAACAATATGACAAAATACATTTCATGATGATGGAAATCAAAAAGGACGGCGTGCGACCATGTCATGATGTTGAGGTCTATTGGAAGCATGATGGGAAACTCGGACACAGTGTGTTTAGGAAGCCAAATACCTGAATGCCATGTCTCATGACCACTCAGAATAAAAGAACTTTGTGATTTATGCATTGACAGTGAGAGCACATGGAATCAGTGATACCGAAATCCTGGAGGGAACTTCACAAGTTATGAACCATATGCAGTGCAAATGGCTATAGTGAGGATACCACAAAGAAATCTATAGCAACAAGGGACAAAACTGATACTAGTAAGACAGAACCACCATAACAAATTGCCCATCTACTGTATATAAAAGGTGTTATTAATAGAGTGGACAAATTTCTACATAGGGGAGGAGGATGAAGCCAATTTAATACAGCAACAACAAAACAAGAAACGCTCCTGGTTCCACTAAAGACTGTAGGCAAAGTTCGTATACCAGCTCAGATGTAATTATGAACTGGTCCATATTGGGGAGATGGAGTGCCCTATCAGCTCTCATATTGGGGCACATGAGTGATACGCATGGTGTGGTCACCATACTAAATAGACAGTGGCATAAAATGCAGACAAGTGTGGTGGGTCTGTGCAATGTCTGTACATATTTCAACCAGGTAGCCAGTTATCACTAATGGAAAAAATCAATCAGGTTGTTGAAATATCTGAGTGGCAGTGAGGAGGGCTAGAAACTATCACTGTCTTGGTTGCCATTAATTGCAGGCCGGTGGGCCAAATGTTATAGATGAGTTATCACACCATGTGATGTAAATACTGCACTGCAGGCAACGTGAATCACTGACAGGTCACTATGTAAGCAACAGCATGTAACAAAGGCAATTTTCACTGGATTCTCAGATGACAATCAATTAAAATCAACATTCCCAGGAATAGTATTTGATATCCTTCCACCATTAACCCTTCAGCCACCAAAAAATAGTATTGCCATTACAATCAGCCATTTCTATTTGTGATGCAGTGTTAGTACAGTGTACCACATTCACAATAACAACATATTTGATGTAGATGCATGAGGCAACAAAGTAAATTAGGATATTATCACAAAGAAACCACAGGCAGTAACTGATAACTTTTTGGGTGCAGCTGGATGTGTTTCTTGAACTTTATATTTTATGGGTGTTATACATTGTCACAGATGCTATATGATGTTGCTAGTCATATCAAAACTACCAGTGAGTGCTCCTGGATTACAATAAAACTAATGGCGTTACCATAATTTCTGTTACAATGTGAAGTTCATTGTCATTCCTGTGTCATCCACTACTGTGCTTAGGAGCATCTATGATACTAACACTGTGAAGATGAAGATGAATGTGGTTAGTATTCATATTATGTGTGTTTTACATGCCTTAAAAATGCAATTAACAGGAAAATTTTTGTTCCAGAGCAGTCATGATTGATCATGCAGAAATTGCTCTGCATGATGCATTTGGTGATAAAGTATACTGGGAAGTGAGGAGGAGTATGAGATTTGCATTGCCACTTGTTGAGATAGCAACAGAATTCAGGAAAGATTTTCTTGACTCTGATGATGACACTGATGGTACAGTAAGGCCAAGGGACTGGCAGATGGAAAAGGTGATATAAAAATTAATCATATATAATAGACTTCAAATGCTTTTAATTCCATAGTCTTAACAATAAATCTTTTTTTACCTCCATTTATTTAGTTATTGCCAATAGTTTATTTGTAGTGGACTCGCGCAATAAATTCTTTTTTGTACCCCACAAGTGCAGAGAATAGTTGTGTGGAACTTCATATGGTCTTTCACCTTTTTAAAGACAATGCTGTGCTCACATACTCGGATGAAGTTATTTACCAATTGTGATTGTGAATATAGTGAGCACTGTATTCCACTTGATGAAGAAACCATTTAAGAATTGCTTTAAGTAGCACTGGAACAAAGCTTGAAACTCTTTAGCACAGCAGGGATATTGTTGTAGTTTTTTTTTTTTCACTTCAGTAAAAAAAGTCTCATAGCTCATGGCCGGAAGAGTATAAGGCCAAGATTAGAACATCACAGGGTCCCAGGTTCGATTCCCAGCTTGGTTAGGGGTTTTCCCCACCAGGGAACTGGTTATTTGTATTGTCCTCATCATTCGGGAGTGGCGAGATTGGAACTGGACAGATGGGGAAATTTTACGGGTGCTGATTGTCTCGATGTTGAGCACATCATAATCAAGATTAGAACAAAGTCGAAGCTTAACATTTCTGTCTTTATCAGATTTGCAGCAGTTCTAAGCAGATGAAGTAGTTTGTAAATTAAAATGTATTTCTAACCAAGAAGGTCTAAGAAGCAGCTTCAGTGCTATCTGCAATTGTCACATTAATTTATACACTGTTCCTTATGTCTTTAAAAAAAATTGTAATCGTCTCAATATTATAAAACGGATAGTTGCTACTCACCATATATCGGAGATGCTGAGTCGCAGATAGGCACAACAAAAAGACTGTCAGAAAGTCAGCTATTGGACAGCAAGTGTTGAAAATAGACAACATAGAAACATGCATGCACACACACACACACACACACACACACACACAAATGCAACTCACACACATATGACCACAGTCTCTGGCAGCTGAAGCCAGACTGCAACCAGCAGCGCATGATGGGAGAGGCAGCCAAGTGGTGGAGGTAAGAAGGAGACTGGGGTGGGTAGGGGGACGTTAATGTGCTGCTTGTGGGAGCATACAGGGATGAGGTGGAGAGAGGGTAGGGCAGCTAGGTGCAGTCAGGAGGTTAGACGGAGGGCGGGGGTGGGTGGGGTCAGGTAGGGAAAAGAAGATAAGTGAAAAGACTTGAGGGGGTGCATTGGTGGAATAGAGGACTGTGTAGTGCTGGAATGGGAACAGGTAAGGGGCTAGATGGATAAGGACGATGACTAATGAAAGTTGAGACCAGGAGGGTTACAAGAATGTCAGATATATTGCAGAGAGAGTTCCCACTTGAGCAATTGAGACAAGCTGGTGTTGGTGGAAGGATCCAGATGGCACAGGCTGTGAAGCAGTCATTGAAATGAAGAACATCATGCTGGGCAGTGCACTCAGCAACGGAGTGGTCCAGCCGTTTCTTGGCCACAGTTTGTCAGTGTCCATTCATGTGGACAGACAGCTTGTTGATTGTCACACCCAGCACAGCAGTTGCAGCTTAGCTGATAGATCACATGACTGGTTTCACAGGTAGCCCTGGCTTTGCTGGGATGGGTGATGCTTGTGGCTGGACTGGAGTAGTTAGTGGTGGGAGGATGTACGGGATAGGTCTTGCATCTAGGTCTATTACAGGGATATGAGGCAAGGGGTTGGGAGCAGGGGTTGTGTAGAGATGGATGAGCATATTGTGTAGGTTCAGTGGGCGGTGGAATAACGCTGTGGGTGGGGTGGGGAGGATAGTGGGTAGGACATATCTCATTTCAGGGCACAATGAGATGTAGTCAAAACCATGGTGGCCAATTTAATTCAGTTCCTACAGTCCTGGGTGGTATTTAGCCACGAGGGGAACGCTCTTCTGTGGCTGGGGCAATGGGACTTAAGGAAGCGGTGGGTGACTTGAAAGATAAGGCACAGGAGATCTGTTTTTGTACAACGTTGGGACGGTAATTACGGTTTATGGAGGTCTCGGTGAGATCCTTGGTATATTTCGAGATGGACTGCTCGTCACTACGTATGTGACGGCCATGGCTAGCAAGGCTGTATGGAAAGGACTTCTTCATATAGATTGGGTGGCAGCTGTTGAAGTGGGGTATTGCTGGTTGTTGGTAGGTTTGATATGGACCGAGTTGCTGACGTAACCATCTTTGAGGTGGAGGTTAACATCAAGGAAGGTGGCTTTTTGGGTTGAGTAGGATCACGTGAAGTAAATGGAGGAGAAGGTGTCGAGGTTCTGGATGAATGAGGATAGTGTCCTGCACCTCAATCCACACCAGGAAGATGTCATCAGTGAATCAGAACCAGCTGAGGGTTTGGAATTCCAGATGTTTAGGACGGAATCCTTTAGATGGCCCATGAATAGGATGGTGCCATGTGGGTGCCCATAGCCATACCCCAGATTTGTTTGTAGGTAATGCCTCCAAAGGGCAACAGCCTTGCCGCAGTGGATACACTAGTTCCCGTCAGATCACCGAAGCTAAGTGCTGTCGGCCGTGGCCAGCATTTGGATGGGTGACCATCCAGGCTGCCATGCACTGTTGCCATTTTTCGGGGTGCACTCAGCCTCGTGATGCCAATTGAGGAGCTACTCACCCGAATAGTAGTGGCTTCAGTCAAAGGAAACCACCATAACAACTAGGAGAGCGGTGTGCTGACCACATGCCCCTCCTATCCGCGTCCTCAGCTGAGGATGACACGGCGGTCGAATGGTCCCGATGGGCCACTTGTGGCCTGAAGTCAATGTGCAATGCCTTCAAAGGAGAAGTAATTGTGGATGTGAGGATATAGTTGGTCATGGTGACTTGAAGGAGGTTGTTGGTCTGGAATCCGTTGACCTTGGGAAAGGTAGTGTTCAATAGCAGTAAGGCCATGGACATTAGGGGTGATAGTGTTAAAGGAGGTTGCATCAATAGTGACGAGAAGGGTACCACGTGGTAAAGGAACAGGAACTGTGGAGAGTCGGAGGAAATGGTTGCTATGTTTTCTATAGGAGGGTAGATTGCGGGTAATAGGCTGAAGGTGTTGGTCTATGAGAGCAGAGATTCTCTCTGTGAGAGCGCTGTAACCCACCACACTGGGGCATCCTGGGAAGTTGGGTTTATGGTCTTTGGGAAGCATGTAGAAGATACGAGTGTGGGGAGCAGTAGGGGTGAGGAGAGAGATGGATTCCAGGGAGAGGTTCTGGGATGGGCATAGGGAATTGAGGATAGACTGAAGATCCTGCAGGATATCTGGGATGGAATCACTGTTAGACAGTTTGTAGGTGGATGGATCTGATAGCTGGCTGAGTCCTTCTGCCAGGTAATCCTTCTGGTTCAAAATATCAGTGGTGAAGCCTCTGTCAGCAGATAGGATTATAAGGTCAGGATCAGTTTTTTAGGTGGTGGATTGCAGTTCTTTCTGCAGATGTAAGGTTAGTTCATATGTTGAGGAATTTGGGGACTGATGGTGAGTCAGGGTTCAAGGTTAAGAAATTTTGGGAAGTTAACAGGGGGTGGTTTAGGGTCAGTGGGTGTGGATCACGGTTGGATAAGGAGCAAACGGAGTCAGGTTCAACATCGGTGTTTGGTTGAGTATGATCAGTAGGCGTGGTGGTGAAAAAGTTTTTCCACTGTAGGGGCCGGGAGAAGGAGAGGTGGTCTTGAATAAGTCCTACATGATTGAATTTTGGAGTGGGGCAAAAGGTGAGGCCTTTGGAAAGGACTGATACTTCTACAGGGCTAAGGCTTTTGCAGGAAACATTAATGACTGAGTTTTGGGTCTGTTTATTAGTCAGATAAGTGTGTGTAAAGTACATGGCAATGAGGGTGAACTAACGGACATACACCACTCTGACTCAATCGTGGGATAGCTAAAGAATATTTGTAATATAGTATAGAATTACAAGAGCACCTGTAAAGAATATTATAGTTAATAATTTGCACTAAGCATTTAATATGAGGAGTGCCTTTGTAAATACTGAATGAGTAAATAAATAAATCGTAACTGACTGGAAATATATTTGCTAATCCCAAAACAATTTCTGCTGTCCCTGAATTGAAAGTATTTTAAGTGAGAAGATGAAAACCCAATGACAATTTTGTGGTAGCTGAGGTCAAAACATTAGCCTGTCCCCGCACTGAATGAATATTTCATTATTTGAGAATGGAATGGGATGTACCTTTGCTATAGTCTTTCTTAGATCACACCCAAAAAATGCAGTTAATTGTAGAAGTGGCTTTTCATAGCACATCTAGCAATAATGAAAAATTAGCAATTTCCTAGATTTTTTCGATGATTAAGCTTCATTTTCACTTTGTCACCATAAAACTAGAAATCAATTGAGTAAAAAAAAGTAAATAAGTTGACCAAATTATTTAAATAATTTCTTACAGCAGTTAAGAAGTAATAAAAATTTTATTATTTCAAACAAAAAACATGACTCAAAACTAACGAAATTGAGTTCCAAATGCAACATTCAGATAGTATGAGCTTAAAGAACACTCATAAAAAATTTGCATAATAACTCTAGATTTTACATTACTTATATCAGCTTCATTTTCTGCACATGTTCGTAAGTATTTTTCTCACCAAATGCAAAATAATAGACTATCGCATTTGATGATGAACTGTAAGGGAACCAAGCAAAAATGTACAAATTATGCCTTTGCTTGACACAAGCTTTTCTAATATGGCTCTCAAAAGAACAACAAGAGTTTACAGAATGCCATCTCTTAAATCATCCTTTCTACAGAACTTGTTCAGCATGTTTGCCAAACAAGTACAATGACTTAGAATATTAGTAGTCTTTTTTTTCCACTTTGTGTGTTATTTTTATATTCTGCAGCTGTTGCCTGTCTTGTTACATATCCTGACATCTTGTGTCACTATAGATGGGATAGTTTTTCCAAACCCCACTAGAATGCATCGTCGCCAGCTTTATTTTCTAAGGGTATATTGTATGAAAATGAAAAGAAAATATATGTGCTTCAATATTTGTTCTTATCTGTCACTCCACCTTCTTTGGCATTCTTCTGTCTGGTGCAAAAAATAATTCTGTGAGATATACATGTTTTATTTACGCTTGACCAGCATTCAAATATAATCAACTTAGAGCTACAACAAAACAAACACTCGAGGTAGACAGATGTGAAAAGACCTTTACCAACCCCCAAACTGAACTGCAACATTACGTATGTTCAAGGGTTATTACATTTTCTGTTCTTTTACGATGTAGCTTATGATGTATTGGCTAGTGTGACTTTGAAATTTAATAAAAATTTGTGACAGTAGTCCTTGAGTTGTTAGTCTAGTGGTGTTTACTAAAGTAAAAGTTGTGCCAGTAAGACCATTTAAAAACCTAATTACAACCATTTGACAAGTGGTAGGAATAAAAATAACACAAATTAAATTAATTTGTGTCTTCTGGTCTAAAAAGTTAAATTACAAATTGAATCCTATTGTGTAAAGTTTGAAAATACTATTGTGGTGCAAGAGATGTTAACAAACTTGGAAGGTATAAATTGACTACTTAGCAAGTAAACTTAACAACTTAGGATTTCCAATGTGTATTTTGTCAGGTGCTACAAACGTAGACACCAGAAAGATAGTCTATCACTACTTTGAGTCAGTTGTTCATTGCGGGATAATCTGGGAAAATTCAGCAAGTGCCGTGAGCTTCCTAGTATTAAAAAAGAAAATAATTAAGAACAAATGTGTTGCCGAAAAACGTGTATCATGTTGACCACTATTAAAAATTTAAGAATACTATCTGTTCCCTCTCTTTAAATATATAAAGTGGTGATGTTCTTATGTAAAAATCAACATACACTTGACACTTTCCATTTTGACCACAACTACAGAATGTGCCGCAGACAGCATGTGCCACAGGCACAATGTGCCACAGACTGACTTTTAAACTCTTGACTCACCGCTTAAAATACTATGCTTTCATGCCAGAATATACGAGGTTAAAAATTTACAGTAAAATAAAAGACAGTAATATATTTAACATGGAGATGGTTTCACTGAAAAAGAGTGTACTTTACTCTGGAAGAGTGTTGTTATACTGTTCAGGAATTCATTGAGAACAGTTTCACAGTTTGAAGAAGGAACTAACACATTTTATGTTTTGTATACTGGAAGCTATAGAATGTATTTGTGTAGCAGTATCTCAGAAATGTATATAAAACAATACAAACTTTTGTATTTCTTTTAAAAATATTTCTTATTGTAAATCTTGACTTGTCTCCCATACGTCAAATCAGATGATTTGAAAAGTGTGTGTAACAAGGTGAATAAACGAAATTTCACTGCTATCTGGAAATTGCTATTGGATGAAAATATCAAAGGTTCATTCTGATGTTACCTCTCTCCCTATATAGCTGGCTACTTCTGGTGTGTTTTTGTAAGTGGTCAGTCAGCTATACTTTCCAGAGTTATTTATTTTGCCTTCAGTCTGTCATTTAGCTAGGATTTTAATAGCACATTTGAACATTGACAGAGTTGACAATTTTACATTCTGCATGATTGAGTTGGTGAATGTGAGTGAAAATGGGAGAGAGTGATTGTAATTTTAAATCATTTATAATGTGTGCATTTTTAGTTTTACCTCTTTCAACCACATTCATCTCAGACTATTCTAGCAAGGGTGCTAATAAACCCACTATTGAGTATTCTAAATCAACACACACACACTTTCACCTACATTTGTAAACTGGTATACTGAAGCTATAAGTCACAACTTGAGATTGTAACACTTCGTTGGTAATATTTTGCTTATGTTAAGCAAAAGTCTGGATTTCAGTTCCCTTTCCCGCAGACAGGTTTAATATATCTGAAAAGTTTTGTTCTGGAGACACCAACTTGACTGTTGAAACCTATGATGACAAAGTATGAAAAAAGTTAAAAACAAATGCATACACTGTCCCAGTGTGAATAAGAAGTTTGAAACTCTTCACAATTTTTGTCACTTTTAACTCTATCAGGAAAGAGTTCTTTGAGTTGTTGGAAATGCAGATGATAAACGGGTATTCATTGGACAAATATATTATACTAGAACTGACATGTAATTACATTTTCACGCAACTTGGGTGCATAGATCCTGAGAAATCAGTACCCAGAACAACCACCTCAGGCCGTAATAACGGCCTTGATACGCCTGGGCATTGAGTCAAACAGAGCTTGGATGGCGTGTACAGGTACAGCTGCCCATGCAGCTTCAACACGATACCACAGTTAATCTAGATTAGTGACTGGCGTATTGTGACGAGCCAGTTGCTCGGCCACCATTGACCAGATGTTTTCAATTGGTGAGAGATCTGGAGAATGTGCTGGCCAGGGCAGCAGTCGAACGTTTTCTGTATCCAGAAAGGCCTGTACAGGACCTGCAACATGCGGTCATGCATTATCCTGCTGAAATGTAGGGTTTCACAGGGATTGAACGAACGGTAGAACCACGGGTCGTAACACATCTGAAATGTAGCGTCCACTGTTCAAAGTGCCGCCAATGCGAACAAGAGGTGACAGAGACCTGTAACCAGTGGCAACCCATACCATCACACCGGGTGATACGCCAGTATGGCGATGACGAATGCACGCTTCCAATGTGCGTTCACTGCTATGTCGCTAAACACGGATGCGACCATCATGATGCTGTAAACAGAACCTGGATTCATCCGAAAAAATGACGTTTTGCCATTTGTGCACCCAGGTTCGTCGTTGAGTACACCTTCGCAGCCGCTCCTGTCTGTGATGCAGTGTGAAGGGTAACCGCAGCCACGGTCTCCGAGCTGATAGTCCATGCTGCTGCAAACATCGTCGAACTGTTCGTGCAGATGGTTGTTGTCTTGCAAATGTCCCCATCTGTTGACTCAGGGATCGAGACGTAGCTGCACAATCCGTTACAGCCATGCGGCTAAGATCCCTGTCATCTCAACTGCTAGTGATAAGAGGCCGTTGGGATCCAGCAGGGTGTTCCGTATTACCCTCCTGAACCCACAGATTCCATATTCTGCTAACAGTCATTGGATTTCGACCAATGTCGCGATACGATAAATCGCAATCGTGATAGGCCACAATCCGACCTTTATCAAAATCGGAAACATGATGGTACGCATTTCCCCTCCTTACACGCGCCATCACAACAACATTTCACCAGGCAACGCCGGTCAACTGCTGTTTGTGTATGAGACATCGGTTGGAAACTTTCCTCATGTCAGCATGTTGTAGGTGTCACCACCGGTGCCAACCTAGTGTGAATGCTCTGAAAAGCTAAACATTTGCATATCACAACATCTTGTTCCTGTTGGTTAAATTTCGTGTCTGTAGCACATCATCTTCGTGGTGTAGCAATTTTAATGGCCAGTAGTGTATTTGAAAAACAGTGTCATGGCTTGTGATATCAAAAGAGGTACATGGGATGATGACAGTGTTTTTCACCAGTGCACATAGTGCATAATTTCTCTGGACAACACTCTTTTTGAACAAGAAGGCAATCATGAAAGATTTTGTATTAATAAAGATTAACTGAAATATAAGAAGCAGATTTACATGTGTTACTTTGTACATACTTCACACAGGGATTTTCTGAAGCACATGGTGGACCATACCTGTGTGTACATCTGAGGAGAAAAGATTTTGTCTGGGCAAGAGCAAAAGATGTACCCAGCATCAAGGGAGCAGCCCAACAGATCTCAGAGTTGTTAAAGAATTTGGAGTTGGACACAGTATTTATCGCAACAGATGCTCCAAAAGAAGGTATATATCTATGCAAATAGTGGAATATTTGATTCTGCAGTGTTCTATCTTTAATAGCTCTATGTCTATTACATCAGGCTATGAAGACATTCTTGTATCAGGTAAACAGAGAACTAGATTAGCTTTTCCCCTTATTGTTATTGTTACTTTCTTTGTGAATGGTTAACTTATATAAAACACCTGTTTCATTAGTAATATGTAGGGACAGGAAAATATTGCACACAAAACAAAGAAAAAAAAAACAAAATCTGCAGTCTTTAGCAACATAATGCAAACTCAGTGATGTTTATGAAATATCAGAAAATTTGGTATTTTTCCCTATTCCAGCGTATCATAAATTTGAGGGCAACAGAAGCTGAAATTACTAAGTGATAGTTGCTTAATGCTGTAATTGGATTTTGAACTTTTTGCTCAGCACTGAGAAATGTTCTTATCATAAAATAACACTTGATGTCCCTCTTAAAGAACTCTAGATGTAACGTTAAACAAAAGTACCTCCCATCAGTCTTTTGACTGGTTTGATGTGGCCCGCCACTAATTCCTCTCCTGTGTTAACCTTATCAGTTCGGAGTAGCCCAACTTATCCTGTGCAGCTCTCTCTGGTACCATGGAACTTATTACTTGATGCCTTAACAGATGACCTGTCATCCTGTACCTTCTTCTTGTCAGTGTTGCCTGTATACTTCTTTCCTCACTGATTCTGCAGAGAACTCCTCATTACTTACCTTATCAGTCCACCTAATTTTGAACATTCTTCTGTAGCACCACATCTCAAATGCTTCCCTTCTCTGCTGTTCTGATTTTCCCACAATTCACGTCTCACTGCCATACAGTGCTGTGCTCCAGACGTAACATTCTCAGAAATTTCTTCCTCAAATTAAGATCTATGTTTGATACTAGTAGACTTCTCGTGGCCAGTAATGCCCTTTTTGCCAGTGCAAGTCTGCTTTTTATTTTCTCCTGCTTTGTCTATCATGAGTTATTGTACCAAAAACAAAAAAGACTCATTTTTGAGAGAGCTGTAATGAATCTGAATAGTGCCAAGTATGGCACTTTAGCTGTGCAAACACGTAAATCAATGTGTCATCTGAATCATGTATCAACAGAACTTTGACCCAAGTCTGCACAACAGATCACTCTGTCACCACAGACTTCATTCACAAAACAGTAAAAGTAATATTGAATAAATATTGTATATTCTCTGCACTCAAGTTTTACCTCCTGACACATGTTTGCATGACATCATGTGTCCCATGCTCTGATTGGTTGATTGAGCAGATGTCATATTGATTCATGTGTTTTTGAAGATATAGTGCAGTTTTCGATGATTTTTGTATTTATAATTGGGGACTACAAAAAAATACAGTATAACTGATGCACCACATTAAAGAACTCCACAAAACACTTTGTGTTTGGTATGATTTGTTGCACAGAAAATTGAGAAATCTTATGTTACTGGATTTAGCTGCATTCAAAGTTAAAAGTGCATATTGCTTCATTATTGTGGAAAATTGAATTTTGATGATGAAATCGGCAAGATTTTGAAAAATATTAATGGATGAATACTCGGACAAGGTGAAGGAAACAATTGAACACACTGGGTTGCACTTTCAGACAAGGCTAATAAATCTTTTGACCATAGATCTGTGTAATCTGTGTTCACAGTGTTAGGATCCAATATCCTCCCACCCTGGAATATTTTTTATATTTTGTCCATTATAATTATCCAGGACATGGACATGATATTTCTGGCCATGAAAGTCTACATTTTTTTTTATATTTTGTCACATTTTTTGTAACTTTATTGATCTGCATTACTGCAGAGCATGTGTTATATTACAGCAGCTATCGTTGATTTGGCCGTGTCCAGCATGTTAGAGTAATCTTTACCCAGTGATAATGCTCTCTGGAAGTGTGATTGTTTTAGATGTGAATTCTAAGCAGATTATCAAGACTGCTAAATCTGAGTACAGGAGAGCAGTCAGTTAACCAAAAATTGAGTGTTTTAGAAAACTGCTCAAAGATATGAACTGGAAAGGTGTTTATAGTGCTCACGACATGAATGAAAAATATAACACATTCATGAACAATGTCAGTACCATGTTTGAAAACTGTTTTCCTCTAAAAGTTACTCAAATTAACAGAAGTCTATAATAAAGCCATGGATTACACAAGGAATAAAGATTTCCTGTAAGACAAAAAGGAAAATGTATCTGTCGACCAAGAATAGCTCCAATGCTGATTATTTAGCTAAATACAAGGAATACTGTAAAATATTTAAAAAAGTAATTCAGACATCTAAACAAATGCACTACGAGAAGAAGATAGCAATGTCAGGGAACAAAATAAAAACAATATGGGATATAGTGAAAGAGGAGACAGGTAGAACCAGAAAGGAACAGGAGCAAATAGCACTAAGGGTAGATGACACATTAGTAACCGAGGGGCATAGTGTGGCAAATCTATTTAACAAATACTTTATATCCGTTACTGATAGAATGGGATTGTCAGGATCAGTAAATAATGCCCTTGAATATCTGAAACTAGCCTTCACGAATAGCTTCAAGTACATGAATATGTCACTCACTTCACCAAAATAAATAACTTCCACAATAAAATCTTTAAAAACAAAGAATTCTAGTGGTTATGATGAAATATCAACAAAGTTAATTAAGGCATGTTCTTGTGAGTTTAGTACAATTCTAAGTTACTTGTGTAACCAGTCAGTTATAACTGGGACATTTCCTGACTGGCTAAAATATGCAGATGTTAAGCCTCTACTCAAGAAAGGGGATAAAGAGATACCATCAAACTACAGACTGATTTCACTTTTGCCAGCATTCTTAAAAATTTTAGAAAAAGTTATGTACAGGCAGCTTCTCAACCATCTGACCACAAATAACATATTATCAGGAACACAGTTTGGATTTCTGAAGGGTTCTGATTCAAGAAGGCTATTTACACCTACAGTGAAAATGTACGTAATTCATTAAATAACAAGTTACAAGCAGCAGGTATTTTCTGTGATTTGTCAAAGGCATTCGATTGTGTGAACCACAACATCCTTTTAAATAAATTAGAATTCTATGGTGTCACAGGCAGTGCTACAAAATGGTTCAAGTCATACCTCACTAACAGGAAACAAAGGGTGTCAGTGCAAGGGACTAGTGAATTAAGTCATCAGTCATCATCAGAATGCGAAGAAATTACATGCGGTGTCCCACAAGGATCCATCATAGGGCCATTGCTTTTTCTTGTGTACATTAATGATCTCTCATCAGTTACACTGCCAGAAGCTGAGTTCGTTTTGTTTGCAGATGACACAAGTATTGCAATAAATAGTATGTCGAGTGTAGTTCTAGAAAGATCTGCTAATGATATTTTCATGGATATTAATAAATGGTTTAAAGCCAACTCACTGACATTAAACTTCGAAAAGACTCACCATATGCAATTCAGAACCTGTAAGAGGTTTCCACCCAGCATATGCATAAAGTATGAAGAAGAGCAGATAGAAGAGGTTGACAGTCTTAAATTCTTGGGATTACAACTTGATAATAAATTCAGTTGGGAGGAGCACACCACAGAACTGCAGAAACGCCTTAACAAATCTGTATTTGCAATTCGAATGTTAGCAGACATAGGCGACATAAAAATGAAAAAGCTTGCATACTTTGCCTACTTTCATTCCATAATGTCATATGGTATAATATTTTGGGGTAACTCTTCAAGTCAAACAAAAGTTTTCAGAGTCCAAAAGCGTGTAATACGTATTATTTGTGGAGTAAATTCACGGACGTCCTGTAGAAACCTCTTCAAAGAACTGGGTATACTAACTACTGCCTCTCAGTATATTTACTCCTTAATAAAATTTGTCCTTAATAATATATCTCTTTTTCCAACAAACAGCTCAGTTCATACATACAATACCAGGAACAAAAATGCTCTGCACAAGGACTTAAAAGCACTTATTTTAGTTCAAAAAGGGGTCCACTACTCAGGAACACTCATCTTCAATAATTTCCCAGCAAACGTAAAAAATTTAGTTGCAAATAAAGATCAGTTTAAAAGGAGCATGAAAGATATGCTAGTGGCAAAATCCTTCTACTACATTGATGAATTTTTTATAGAAACAAATGATGTATGTATTCATACTATTAGTATTGTTATTTCAGCTTAAAACAAAAAAAAACAAAAAAACAAAAAAAAATTGGCATGTTCCACATCCACGAGGATCTCCTCAGCACGGATCTATGGATCGAAAAAATAATCTAATCTCAGTGGCATGCGCTAGGTGTAGCACTGCAGTAGCATGTGGACAGTTTGGAGGAGGCATTGGTTGGCCGCCTTCAGTAAATGTGCTCAATTAAGTGGTGTGGTTTTGAATTATGTATTCAGGCTAATTATTTGTGCTGTGTTCTCACATTATTAAGCATGACAGTGGTGAGGTTGACCATGCTCGCTATTGCTTTCAGACTGATTATGCAAACTGCATTCTTTTTGTCTTAAAGTTTCAATTAGAAGTTATTAACAGTGTATTGTGGCGTATGGGACATTGCTAAAACTGTGTGAAGTTAAGCAGGTTTTAAATGAATGATAACTTGAGTAATAAATCATACAGTCAGTGATATGCTAACAAATGTTATCAACTCAACCCTCCATTGCAAATATTTTACTTTTCTTACTATATTTGAACCTTCCATTGTCTGCTTCCTAAAAATAAGAAATTATATAATTAGATCTTTGGAGTAATAAGGAGGGAAGCAGCATCAATCATGAAACACCAACTGGGCATGTTATAACCAGCCTATGTTCTTGTTTCAACCATGGAATGATAGTGAACACTATTAATGCTGACATGGAAAAGAGTTTGTTATATGTACCTAGAACTGCTAGTGTAAGCTGTCTAAGATACTCTCTTCATAATTTAGTGGAAAAGCAACTTTCCCTGCCAGAAGCATATGTGGATATTGCCAAATTTCGGGTGTTGTGCTAAAACCTGTTTGTCTTCCTTATTCAAATTTAGACTCTAGGCACCTGAGAAGTGTTGAGGGATCAGCAGCATAATGTCTCAGGAGAGTACTCTGAAGAAATGACAACGCTTTTTATGAAAAACTTTTAACAGTGCATGGTTGCGAAGTTATTTTTTCTTTAATGGAATAAGTGTAATATGTTGGACATGTATGACTTCTGTTTTCAATAATGTTAACAAATGTGATCTGTGATGCCAATAAGTTTATTGTAATTAATGGACATATCATTTTTATCATAACATCGAAGATACAATGATATAAGACAAAAATAAGGAACTTATGGTACTTTAAAAATAAGCTCTCAGTAACTAATAGCAAAATTAGCAAACAATAAGGTCAAAATTGACAGAAAATGTCAAAATTTGCAGAAAGTAACATCAAAATTGGTAGAAAATAACACCCAAATTAGCAAATGATAACCCGGAAATTGTAAAACAGTGACATAAAATTTTGTCATGAAATAAAACTATCATTTCCTGTCCTTAGAAATATACAAGATGCATCTGAAAAGTTTGGTGAATGGTCTCAAAAAATAAAGGCCCTCAAAGCAATCACAATTAGCTCATCATCTTCCGCATTTCCCTCGGATGGAAATTCATGAAGGATCAAGCCATTGCTGTTGAAAAAGGTGATCAATATAATTTTAATGTTTCATTTTGTCAGCCAGCTTTTTTTGGGAGGCAGGGAAAATGAAGAAAACCATTCCATTGTCTGTCACTTGTTCTCTGGATTGTTTTGGTAGCACCATGTCTCATCTCCTGTAATGATGTGGATACCCAACAAAATGGCCGGCCGCGGTGGTCTCGCGGTTCTAGGCGCGCATTCAGGAACTGCGCGACTGCTACGGTCGCAGGTTCGAATCCTGCCTCGGGCATGGATGTGTGTGATGTCCTTAGGTTAGTTAGGTTTACCTAGTTCTAAGTTCTAGGGGACTGATGACCTAAGATGTTAAGTCCCATAGTGCTCAGAGCCAACCCAACAACATGACCATGGTACTTGGAACAATTCCACAAAAAGTGTTTGCTGACAGTTTTCAACAGCTTTACAACTGGTGTCAGAAGTGTGATGTAACTAATGGTGAGTACTTTGGATGACAGTAAAGGTTTTTTTTTTTTTTTTTTTTTTTGTAACTCTTGTTTCCTTTCTTTTCTGAGACCAAACTCAGATGCACATTGTATATCATGTAGTCAGATTAGGTGGCTGAAGAAGTCACACAGTTCTTAAGTAGTATTTCATTGTGAACAATGCTAGCAGTGAGACATGTGATTTATATTAGACAGAGCCACAACTTTTTAATGTGTGCAATAGGATCGAAAACATGGTAATACTCTTCATTGCCCCTCTGAAATTTCTTGACTCGTGCTCCCTCCTTGAAGGCCCCAGACACGTGGTTGTCACTTGATACTGCCTCAAGTGAATATGCAGAATATGATACATATAAGTAGGATCCCGAATTTTTATGTCGACAGTTGCTGTGAGTGGCTCAGTGTTATCACACTACAACAGTACACTATTCATTATTAAACAATTATTTTTGATATGAAAGCAGGCTTCAAATGTTTCTCAAATGTATTACTAACTTTTTTCTGCATTTCCACTGCAGATGCATGTGCTCTTAATGCCCTATATTTTATTTGTTGTGGCATAGTGTACATAATAATGCATTTCAACACATCCAGTTTAATATTATACATCATTTTGCAACAAATGATTAAAAGCATCAGTAAAAATACAAATAGCAGTAATAAACTTAATAAATCATTTTGAATTTAACATAGGTTACTCAGTTGAGAAAACCAATTCATGACCAGTTACAATTATTTGTGAAGATAATGTCTGCACCATTTGCATTGTTCTGTTTATTCAAAACCACAACTGCTTTTGACCTGTTGTGGTGTTAAATAGACAGAAAAGTGTAACTGGTGTGGACATTTTCTTCAAAACCATTACCACAGTTCCTGAATCATTTAATCACAAAGTAACACTATTTGGTTTTTTTTGTTGTCTGTTCAAAGCATTTGAGTATAAATTCAGATATGTTGCTGTAGAAACTGAAGTTAAGAATGTAACAGTGGCTGGTTTAAATCATATTTAGTACTTTGAGTCCTGAGCTACTTTATGCAAATCTGTATAGAGAAAGTTGATAGCTTTTCCATATTTGAAGCAGTTACTGTTAGAAAGTTTTTAGTGTAGCAGTAACCGTGACATTAATGAAAAATATAGATTTTGTAATATAAATTAGTGTGTATTAGATTGATCTTGAATTGACATATCACTTCACAAGGTGACTTTTTTTATATCACCATTTTTGAAAACTGAAAAAAATTGGTCAAGGGTACATGAAAATAATTTTTCAGAAACCAGTATAATTATATTATGCAAAAATATTTAATATACTGAATTACATATTATCAGCTGATGGTGCAACTTATTGTAAGAAGATGAAATGATAACATAACCATAAGTACTGTTATCATACTTGGTGATATCTTATGATACAATTTTCAGCTCTGTATTATATATTTTGAAGCATAGTAATGTGCACAGACTCATTACACTGTTAGCTTGCATCTTTGTTCTACACTTTTTCAGTGAGCTTCCTGTGTCTCTTAGAGCACTCTGTTCATCATTTTTGTTTTTCGCCTACTTCTGTCTCAGTTATTACAAGGAAATGATTTCAAGTCAATAGTCTACAAGAGGTTGACTGATGAAGAAAAGACAAAAATAATATCTCATGATTTTGAGGATTTTCTCTTTGATTTCTTGGAACACGATTGTCTCTCAAATACTGCAGTGTTTGGCACACAGTCAGTGGTTGTCCAGTTTTCTCACAGACAACATGTTACATAATTCTTGCTCTTCTTTTGAAGCCATCCATGTTCTTCATGCACGACATCTAGGGGAATAATGCCATTGCTTGTACCTGAACGGGTTTGATGACAGCTCACTTCTCATTATGTGCCACAGAAAGTCACATATGAAAATAAAACTACTAATTTTGTACTGAAAGCACTTCCAATGAAAATATGAAAAAAAAGTACTGAGAATTTCATTATAAACATTCTTTTCTGCGATGTCAGAAATTTCTTCTGAAACATAATCCATATTTTGTATGCAACATGATCTTCTGAAATTCAGTCTAACTATCTTCAAAATCAGGAAGTGACTTGTGAGCTGTTTTGTCATCAGTAAAATAGCCTGACCATGTTGACGCAACGAAGTGCGTAAGGACTGAACATGCCATGGTGAAGACCCACAAAAAAAAAAGAAGTACTTTCCCAGCATGCCCACACCATCTAGCGACCAATGCTGTAACTAGAGTCGCTACTGAGAACCCAATTATGTGGGAAGCATTTAAAAAAATTCACAGCACTGCAGGGAAATGTTAAGGAAGCACACCTTTAAAATTATAGGTGGTGGACATTGAGGCAAGCCAGTTGCACCTGTATTTTTACTGGGGGCTGGCCTTAAAATGTTATCCAAAATGCTACAGAAATTTCTGGCACAATTGCAATAACGCAGACAAGAGAATGAGTTTGTTTACCATGGTTTCATGTCTGTTCCTTGTGAAAGACCTTTCATCAAATGTAAAAGTCAGGCAAGTCATGTTTGCGAATGGCAGTATTATAGTCAGTCCCAATTGATGTACACATATAGCAACAGCATAGATGATAAAATATTTTATGATAATTGTAGTTCATCCCTTAATCTTTAAAGAATGTATGTATGCACAGTAAAGGGGTAAACCAGTTATTAATGTAATATGTGAACAGACCTTAAAACTTTTGGATTTTCATAAATATAGGAATTTTATTTTGAAGGTAGAAAAAGCTTATTCTGGAGTTCTTAACTTGCTAGCATCAGCACTTTTTGTTACCTTATTCTTAGCAAGGAACTCTTGAAAAGAATGAAAACATTCGCTTTGAAAGTATGCAATAAGAATAGTATTGCCGTATAATCATACTATAGATACTTTGTAGTGATTTTCAAGAGAAACAAGCAGGCTCAGAAATATTTCTCCTTTACAGTCCTGTGCCATGGATAATTTTGTTTAGCTACTTGGTTCTATTTGAGACTAACATATTGTCATTATTAAGTAAAAATTATTTTCACTATTTATATCCTTGCTTTTAAATGGGAACCATGCACCCTACTATGTTGTAAAGATGAGGGGTGTTAAATAGGTTGTAAACACATCAGAACAAAATCTGGTACCTTTGAGGGATTATTAAATGCTCTTTGCAATTTTCTATTGCAGTTACAATGTTAGTTTTATTACATTTTACACAAATCTTTTAGTATTCAAGTGTATTGTTTCTTTTGCAGAGTTTAAAGAACTGAAATCATTTCTGAGGGGATACAATGTGTTAAGATACAAAGCCCCAGCTAAAGTGAAAGAGAAGTACAAAGATGGAGGTGTTGCAATTATAGAGCAAATAATTTGCTCACATGCAAGGTAGTATAGAATTACAACTGTAGTTTCCTTGCACAGAATTTATATTCCCTTTTGAGCACATATGCTGCAAAACAAAAAAAAAATCATTTTTGGTGGCAGCATATGAGAGGCAGTCATCTTTCAGCATAAGTTTTATGTAATCATCTATGTATTTGCTACTGCTATATTTTTTTGCTTTTGTCTGTTACATGTGTGAGAAAAAGAAACAATGTCCTTACTGTAAATATTTCTGTTCTTGTAACAAATGTCAGATAAATCATGCAGAATGTTTGAGACTGTTTCAAATCTCTGTCTGCTTTCTCTGATTTTATTTCTTCAATTTTCTTACATAATTCCAACTGTTAATGAGTTCATAATGCAGACTGGTGGCTCCATAAGTAAGAGTTATACTAAAAATACCTGACATTTGATACCCAGTTGACTCAAAGATTTTTTCCTGGGAGTCATATCTGACAGTGTTTTGTTTTGGTGAAACAAAACTAGCTATGTAAGTCATCTCCAAGTTCATAGAAAGCAAGGACATGCCACCACCATTAGGACCAGTCTACAAATTACTTTGATGTTCAAACCAGCTTTATTTTGAGGACAAGCATACTTTTGAATCCAGAGAGGAGCTTCTCTGAACAAAGTAAAGTATTTAGTTTTACAGTTTCTGCAATGAACACATACAGTCATTCAGTATAAAATGTTTACTGCTCCAACTCAAAAAGTGACTGGCAAAATAGTGTCATTACCACTTTTAACAGGTGTAAATTTGCTCACAAAGAGAGAAAATTTATGTTAAAATGTTTCATTTTCTTTGAAGCTGCAAATAATCACAAGCTAAGAATAACACATTCTTTACAATCAATCACAGAAATACAGTAGTTCACTGTTCAGAAAGAAGTGACAGCATTCAGGCTTTTCCATAGACATTTTGTCACATGGAAAACTAGTCAAATTGTGAATCCAGACTGAGGTAATCATATGCTGTCTAGTGTATGGTGTGCAATTTGATATAGTACTCAAAATTTCTGTCATGACTGAAAGTATCAAAATCAGTGTGAAAGTCAGTTGTCACGATTGATTGTGTAATGACAGTATTCATAAACACAATCTGTGGGAAAATAGCTGGAAAGCTATGGCCAGAAAACTTCAAATACCAGTAGCACTGGAAGTTACAGGACCAAGAAGGTGCTGCATACTTCAGATACGTGGAGATAGATTTGAGGAGGAGGAGGAGGAGGAGGAGGAGATTTAGCGTTTATCGTCCCGTCGACAATGAGGTCATTAGAGACGGAGCGCAAGCTCGGGTTAGGGAAGGATGGGGAAGGAAATCGGCCGTGCCCTTTCAAAGGATCCATCCCGGCATTTGCCTGAAGCGATTTAGGGAAATCACGGAAAACCTAAATCAGGATGGCCGGAGGCGGGATTGAACCGTCGTCCTCCCGAATGAGAGTCCAGTGTGCTAACCACTGCGCCACCTCGCTCGGTAGATTTGAGGGAAGCAGAAGAACAGAAGAGCAATTATCAGCAAAGAACTGCAAGAGCAACTTTATTCACTGACTTCATTATACATACCTCAAACTTTACAACATATGTTTTGATCTATTCATACAACCGGTTTCATTGTAAAGAATATCTTCTGAATTCACTGAACATTATTTGTGTTTCTTGGTTCTACTCAGTTACTGAACTATTTTGTGAGGTGGGGCTACCCAACCCATACTTCATGTCGTTTCAGCACTGCAAAGTTACCTCAGTAAAATATGGTGCTTGGATGTTTCATTTGTACAACAATGAGAGTGCTATAAGTTTTGCTAAATATGCCCTCCAGTGATGTTCTCTTGCCCCATGTATTGGCTTACAGGAACAGATGACATGTGATATCCTCTTTTTAAAATTACAGCATATGGCTACAAACACAGTAATTCGCAGTTGAATTGGAGGTAGCTGTTGCATTGGAAGAAAGGGAGGGAGGATGTGGGGAAGAGTGGAAATTATATATATATATATATATATATATATATATATATATATATATATATATATATATATAATAGAGGGAAACATTCCACGTAGGAAAAATATATCTAAAAACAAAGATGATGTGACTTACCAAATGAAAGTGCGCGCGCGCGAGTGTATACCTGTCCTTTTTCCCCCTAAGGTAAGTCTTTCCGCTCCCGGGATTGGAATGACTCCTTACCCTCTCCCTTAAAACCCACATCCTTCTGTCTTTCCCTCTACTTCCCGTCTTTCCTGATGAGGCAACAGTTTGTTGCGAAACCTTGAATTTTGTGTGTATGTTTGTGTGTCTGTCGACCTGCCAGCACTTTCATTTGGTAAGTCACATCATCTTTGTATATATATATAAGAGAGTTAGTACCTTGTGCTACTCATCGATATGACAGTCAAGTGTACAATGAGAAATATCAGCACATTTGTGCAGGACCACACTTTTAGACATATTACTGATGTGAAGACACCTGCTTTTCACATGCCACCATGTCAGGGTGTACTGTGAGTACTTTGATTTGGGCAAAATCTTCAGTAGTTGTCCAGTAGTTAACTGCTGAGAGAAGAGTCATAACATGCAGAAACACCACCTTGCTATGGATTGCAGAAGCAATCCCCCCACCAGTGTTCACCGCATGTTGCAAGACAGAGATAAATATGGTCAAAAGAAAACTGCTGTTGAAGGCTTGAAGTATATTAAAAAGGTCACCTGACTGATAAGCTGCCGAATACATCAGTATATGTGAGTGGCAGGTTATAAGAACATCAGAAAACAAATGAAGTATAACACCTGCTTGCCAGTACAGCATTGTTTAACTAGGTGGTGGAAGTTATTCTTGTGTGTTAGGTGTTAACATGAGATAAAATTGGACACTTGATACATGCCACCCATTCTCCTTAACCAGCAAAAAAATACTGGAACTTGTAGGCCTGTCATCTGAATGCAGTGTTCATTTGGAGCTCCCTGCAAATAATCAATATCATGAGGACTCCTGATGTATTGTTTACCATTGAGCAAGATGAGCACCTTAAGACAATTCTGAACAATGACAGTGAGTGTTAGATGGTGTTTAAACTGTCGTGGATCCTCAACATTACTAGGTAGTTGATTGTAATAAAATGGGTCACTACGATCACTCATATTGTATTCCTATCATTGTTTCTTTACTCTGTTTATATTTTGTTGCTTCTATACTGTTTTCTTCCATGCTGGTCACTTCTGTATAAAATCTGCCATTTTTCCCTTATTGCTAGTATGTGTAATTACTCTAGTTCTTTAGCATTCATTGTTGCTTTTCACTTATAAGTACAATTTTTCCAACTCACTGTAAATTGTTATCTTTCCTTTAATACTTTGAAGACTGGACAAAGGATTCAGTTCAACTGGCTGATACTGTGCTTTTTCACATTTTTTTTAACTTTATGTGCTACATTCTACTGCACCTACCATTTGAAATAGGGGTCTTTTTGTATGGAATACTACAAAGAAACATAGACTTACAACAGTGATCATTTTTTTCTGTATCGAATCAAAATTTGTTTTCACAGCAACTTTTTTTTTTGTTTGTTTCATTTCCTAAATAGGCCAGATGTTGATACTAAAAGTAAAACTGTTTGAAAACGTAGTTCTTTCTATTGATAATTACTTAGTTACAAATGCCTTAGTTTGAAAATTTTTGAAGGTTTTTGGGAAAACAAAATTCTTGTTTCACATTCTTCACAATAATACCCATATCTTTTCTTGCCATTTTCCCAGAGCTTACCTTGGTTCGTTCTGCACAAATCTTGCCTCTCCTGAAAGGCCATTTTCACCTTCCTGTAGTCAGAATAAATTTAAGAAAATGTCTACCACTGAGTCTGTTTACAGGTGAACTGTCCTGAGTGGAAGTTGTAACAAGGCCTCCTTCGTGTATAACAGCCACTGCCAATTCAGTAACAAATTCAATGAGATGCTTGCTAGTGGGCCTCAACTTTTTACGTAAAACGTACAAATTTTATCTTGAAACTGGGGGGGGGGGGGGGGGGGGGGGAACTTTCTTCTGCCACTTTACTTGCTTCCTCCCAAAATGGTGGTAGCTCATTAGCTAGTTGTAATCCACACCAGTGTTGTTTGCATTATAATCCAAAATACATGCAAGTTTCATCTTTTCTATCATTCCCAAGTTTGTTCTGACATCGACGTTGGATGCAGTCGTTTTGTGTTTTGTTATCAAAAGAAGTACATTCCTAGTTAATTTCCATTTTGCAAACAGCAAATTGTATTGTCTGTGAACTGAAAGTTAATTTTTTTTAAATGATATGAGTACCTTTATACAGACGAAGCTGAGAAACAGCCAACATAGGTCTTACCTTGCTTGTCTCATTGGAGCTATGTCACTAGTCTCCAAAATGTTAAAATTCTTATGGTTACTGTGTATCAAAAATAAATGTAAAAAATATTTATTTTGCTTCCTTGCGTATATAAATACCTTTCTCTGTAATTGCAGGTACTTTATTGGATCATATGAGTCAACATTTTCGTTCCGTATCCAGGAAGAGCGTGAAATAATGGGGTTTCCTACTGAAGCAACATACAATAGATTGTGTGGAGATGGAGTGAGGAACTGCTCAAAGCCTGCTCAGTGGAGAGTGGTATTTTAATAAATAAAGATGCTGTTATTAATTCAGTTTGTACAAAACAATCCTGGTTGAGATAAATGACCAGTGATAAGTTTCTTCTGTGGAATGCAAGATGACCAATAATTTACTACATTTCAAATAGTTGTACATGATGCTGTTAATCTCTTTCTGCAGTAAATTTCCACATCACATTGTACAGAGTTTGTGTTTCTTGTATGTCTGTGAATGCAACCAAACATTGCAGTTTTTTACTAAAGATACTGGTTTGTTTGCCTTTCAGCTTTTTTAATTTGTGTAACTGGAATGTCTATCATGATGCTGGTATGTTAAAGTATGTAGTGTTCTACATCTACATACAAGCCACCAGCCCTACAGCACTTGTTCCACATGTGTATGGACTGCTTGGCTACCCCTGCCAGTATGCATTCAGCAACTGCAGTATGATCACATACACTATGGCCTGGGTCCAAGACTGTATGTCAGCTGGTTGCTCACTTCTGCTGCCAATGTTCATGGTGGATGGCACCTTATTACCGTTGCTAGTCATTCCCTTTCCTATTCTACGCACAAGTTAGGGAAAGGCAACACTATATGCCTTCATAGGAGCTCTAATTTCTCTTACCTTGTCTTTGCGAGATGTAAGCTGATGGCACTTCGTCGCAATTGCTGGTTCCTCAATAGTGTTTTGTGAAAAGAATGTCACCTTCCCTCAAGGGATCCCCATTAGAGTTCATGGAGCATTTTTGTAATACTAGTCTGTTGATCAAACCAATTGGTATCAAACCTAGCAGCATGTCTCTGAAGTAGTTCAATGCATTCCTCTAAACCAACCTGGTGGGTATACTGAACACTCTAACAGTACTAAATTACTGTTCACGTAAGTGAACTATACATATTCTCTCTCTCTCTCTCTCTCTCTCTCTCATTTTTAAGTGAGCAACATTTTCCGAGAATTCTCCCAATAAATCGAAGTTACCAATTCGTCCCTACAAATACTCTACTTGAATATTACAGAATTGTTTTTCCAACTCACCTGAATTAGCGTACATTTTTCTAAATTTAGAGCAAGCTGCCATTCCTCACACCAAATAAAAATTCATCTTGTAGCCTCCCACAGTCACTCAACAGCAACACTTTCGCATGCACTACAGTGTCATCAGCAAACAGTTGTGGATTGCTGCTTACCCTATTCATCAGATCAGTTATGCATATAGAGAACAAGCGGTCCTATTACATTTCCCTGGGCATTTGTTATGATAGCCATGCCTCCGATGAACAGTTGCCATCCAGGACACTGTACTAGGTTCTTTAACGTCTTCAAGCCCCTCACATACTTCAGAACCTATTCTGTGTGCTTGGACCTTAGTTAACAGTCTGCAGTGGAGCACTGTGTGAAATGTTTTCTGGAAAGCAAGAAATATGGAATCTGCTTGTTGAACCTCATCAGTGATTCACAGGATATCCTGCAAGAAAAGGGCAGGCTGAGTTCCACACAAGCAATGCCTTCTGTGTCCATTCTGATTCGTGGATAAATCTATCATATCAGAACTTAGAATAGTCTCAAGAATTGTGCAGCAGACAGACATTAAGAATATTGGTCTGTAATTCTGCAGGTCCTTTCTTTTACACTTCTTATATATGAGAGGAAACTGTGCATTTTTCTGGGACTTGGCGCAGCCGAGTGATTGGCGATGAATGCAACCTAAGTCAGGGGCCAATGCTGAAATGTATTCTCTGCAAAACTGAATTGGGATTCAGTCTGTATCTGGCAACTTATTTGCTTTCTACTCTTTCAGTTGCCTTCAATGTCAGGGATGCCTATTTTTATATATGTCATACAGAAGTCTCTGCAACAGACAAACAATAATATGTCTTTACAATTCTCCTGTGTGAATATTTTTTAAAAGAAATTTAAAACTTCAGCTTTCCTTTTGCTGTCTTCTGTTGCAAGATCAAACTGGTTGATGAGTGACTGAATAGAAGTATTTGATCTGTTTCGTGAAACAATACAGTCTCCTGAAACTTTTAACACCAAAGCACACAGTTACGCAGAATGCCTGTCATTCAGCATCTACCACTAGAGTTGCTTAGCGTGAACCTGGACCAAAATGCGCTATTGTTCTTTGTATCGTCGCTACCAAATCCTGCTGGGTACAAATGCCAGGCCGATCAACAGTACTCGAGTAATGGTCAGACATTGTAAACTACTTCCTTTGTGGATGGACTACACTACCTGATGATTCTTCCAATGAATCTGTGAGGCCTCTGCCTTTCCTGCTATTAGTTTTATATGGTCGTCCAATTGAAATCGTTCCCTATACATACTCCTAGATATTTTATAGATGCGACTGCTTCTAGTGATTGTTTTGCAATCATGCTGCTATAGTTGAGATGTCATTCAGGCAATAAGAATACCTTCTGCAGTTTGGAAATGTGCTTGAATTCACTTACTATTCAAAAAGTAACAAAACAAAAACTATTGAATCTCCCTTCTGCAAGTTACGTACAAAATCCTGTCAGCATGCTCCAAAGAATTTAGGAGCATTTAGATAACAAAATTGGCAAATATCCATCTGGCTTACACACTGGTACCTATAGACCAAACATTTGAATTAAAATACGAAGTGCTCAGAAACAGCTAGCGTGTGCGTGTGTTTTCTGAAGAAGGTTTTGTCCAATAGCTCAATGTGTAACAGTCTTCATTGTACGTGTCTGCAACTGAATGTCATCTTTACAATGAGTAGGAATCTAAATATTATCAAAGAAAGTCACCAACACAACCTCCAAAGTATGGTTCATGGATGAGGTGTAGGAACCTTTTTTGGCAGGGCAACAGTCTGTCTCCCTCCACTTCTTATTGGAAAAACATATGACTTTGAAGACATAAAAGTGATATCATCCAAATTTCTTGCCTAGCTTTCACAGATGTTCTGGCAGTACTAGCAGATGATGGCACCAATTAAGCAATCAGGCAGTAAAACACAGTTATCTAGCTGGAAGTCAAGTACACTAGCAAGATGCTTACACTTCTCAGAGTATGTGATCTAAAAGGTATCCTAAAAGAACACAAAATTCTGAGAAAAATACTCAGCCCAAAAACAACAGGAGGTGCATACAGACTAAAATCCTGAAAGACTACTGAATCTCACGGCAAACATACGAAAATGATGACTGAAATTTTATGGCCATGTCTAAAGACTCCCAACAACAAGACTACTCACAAAATTGCAACTCAAAACCATAACCTGGATCTAGCAGGTCAAGAGAGATTTAGACAGGCTCGTATAAGTCCATCACACATTTTCAACAGAAGCTTATACAGACAAAAATTAATAAATGGTAAGTAATGCTGGAGAATGAAGTTGCCACCAGACCGGGGACAAAGAAGACTAAACAGGGGAAAAATTAGAGCTGCTTGGAAACTGAAGACTGAAACATAACAGCTCTGCATGATCCTTAGGATCCAGTTGCACCAGATAATTTATCTATAATTTGGACCATACATTGAGAGAACTTCTACAATATAGTACATAAGGTAAATGAAAGAAATAGTGCAATAAGACAAACAGTAATTACACTTAAGTCACCATGATTCATGAGATGGTCCCTGGACATTACAAATGGTGGGACATGGTTCTTAATAAGGTGTGTGCTCCCATGCTGGCCACAATATTGGCAAATAGTTCTTGTGGTAGAGAGCATCCCACACATGCTTGATGGGATCTAAGTTGCGGGATCAGGCAGGTCAGTCCATTCCCTGAATATCCTCATTCCAACAGCTCCTCAACCTCCACTGTTCAATGCAGTCACACATTGTCATCCATAAAAATGAAGTCAGTACCAAATGCACCCCTGAAAAAATGCACGTGGGAAGGAGTGCATTGTTGATCAGTGAGTGAGCCGAGTGTATAGTCTTCTAAGATTTGGAGATCAGTACGCCCATGCAACATTATGCCTACCCACACCGTAACGCCTGGACAACCAAAACAATCATGTTCAACGATGCTAGATGTACCCTCATATGGCTAGAGGAACAATCTTCTCCAACTTTCCAGGTAAAAAATGTATTTCATAAGAAAAATTCAGGTTATTTTGAGGTGATCCTCTTGTGGATCCAGTTTTTCAGATTCTTAAAAGATGTGAAGTACTGTTGAGAAAGGCTAGGCTGTATGGACTGAAAAAACTGTACTGAAAGCGGTTGTATCCATTGAATAGGGTGGGTGGGGTAAGAAGTCCCTTCAAAGTTTTCTTCAGTCAGTTTGCAATGTGCAGTTTGGCACTGTCATTAAGCATATTGCAAGTGTTTGTCTTTAAGTGTGTGATCAAAGTGAGCAACTGTGCATCATTTGACAAGGTTGCAGCAGCTCATGGTACACCACACATCACGATACAGTGTCACTCACCCCAAAATCGTTGGCTTTGAATCATCAAAACCAACCTCTACTCACGGTTTCCCCAACAGAGCATGCTCTCCGCACACTTCCACTAACAAATGGCGACTTCCTGCAAATGTTTTGTAGGTACAAAACCAAATGTGTTCAAGGCACTAACATAGGTATGTATCTTTCACTCTGCTCTGAAAGCCTCATGTTTCTACTATTAAATAGGTCTCGTGTTGCTCTGTGTTATGCAGCACTAGTACAACTACTGCCCATCTTCATAAACAGTAAGAATTAATTAATGCTCTCAAAACATCAGAAATTGCAACTACATACCACCATCATCAAATAGTAACAACAGCAAATATAAAAAAATTGCAGAAAATTTTCCACCTATGACAGCATGTGTTCTATCACTTTTTTTTTTATCTATCTTATTGGGTACTGAAAGGGGGCAATATGGGTACATTTTCTTGTTAACAGTGAGCAGGTGTAATTCAGCAGAAAATACAGATTAATAAAATTGTTGTGGCATCACATACTGTTATGTCTATTTACCAAACAAATGCATTTTTTCAGACATGATATAATGTACTTACACTGTTTGCTAGTAGCTAATAGTTACCCTTTCTGTTACATTTATGCCAATGTCTGCCAATTCAGAATCATAATTCTCATGATTATTCACCAGTGTATACTTCAAGGTAAGTGCATTGAAACCCCCCCCCCCCCCCCCCCACACACACACACACAAAAACTTTTGCTGTGTTTTCCTGTTGAAATGTGAGCAAATCTGTACGTCAACTGACATGACTCGTTATTGTTTCCTCTAATAACATGCTTTAATAACTTACAGTGTTATCTTCATTATTGGAATTCATACATGTATACATTGCTGCATTCCCAAAAGATGTTGAATCCCAAATTCTTGAGCAAAATCTTAATGACCAAGAGCACTATGTCCACAGACAGAGAATTACTGAAATGCCAAATCTTCCTTCATTTCCAAGGTAACGAAAAGCTGATAACTTCTAGAACTGTCCAATGTTAGAAGTAGATTCATGCCCTGAATATGAAAAATGGGCAATATACTTTGGGATTTAATCCAGACAGTGTTGAGTCCAATTCATCATATGAATCCAACAAGTTCTAACAGGAAGGCAGCACGAATGTCTTAGAATTTTTTCATTAGATCTTTAAAAGTGGCATAGCAGACAGTTAATTGCTTGTAGAAAATTCTGCAAATACCATATAAAAAAGTTCCAGTTACAAATGCAGAGAAGGGTTCAAGAAAATGTGACATCTCTCTTTCACAGTAACAGTTTATTTTGTAGCATAAGCAACAATTTCTAACACTCCACCCAGTGAAGTGTTAATGAGCAATTCTGTGAAATATCAGATGAGGCACTAATAATTACAGGTAGCTGGGTTTACTTTGACATATTAAATAGATGCATAAAATATACTCTGAAAAACAGTCATCAAGATAACAATATCTTAATTTTATTGGTGATTTGAATAAGAGATCCACAAATAATCTATGTTGGAAATCAGTGTTCCACCAGTGAAGGATTCAAGTACTTTCTGTAACACCAAAAATTAATCTAGTGTACCAGCACTATTCTTTATCTTCCCCTTAACAACTTCAAGGAGCTGGAACTGTGAAAACCCTACCACCTACACCTGAGTAAATGTTGAGAGTTCCAATTAATCCTTTATGTTCATACGGGCCATTTCAGTTGTGCCGTTTCCCTTTGCTAAAGAGCCAACAAATACCTTATCAACCATTGCTGTTGGTCTTGGCAGTTATACGAATTGGTTTCATGACGGCACAGCATAAAAAAGCCAGTTTTTATGTCCAAAGTTTAGTAGCTATGGCCTATTGCAGGTAGAAAATCATTTCACCGCATCTTGTTTATAACTTCCAGACCATCCAGCAACTCTGCATTTTTAAAATCTTGCTTTCTCATTCCTAAGATTTCTCTCAGCCCACTGGAATAGTTTCTACAATGTCTGGCAAATGTCAATTCTTTTTCTGTGCAGCAAGTGGCTTTGCAATTAACTCTTGTTCTCGCTGTATTTGTAGTTCTCGCTGATGCTGGCGTTGCAAGGCTTCCTTCTGTTTTATCTGCTGAAGCTTCATGGCTCTTTTCTGGAACAATTACAGTTTTAAATAAAATAACCACAAACATTTGAAAGTAGTCAATAATAAGTAACAAGACGTGACAACAGTGTTCTGATGTAAGTGCGCAAGTTTTTAGTTACTCATTAATTGTAACAAGAAATTAGGAAATGGCATAAAATATACATTTGCTAACTCACTGAGACAAATGAATGGTTTCACATTTTCTTTTTGTCACTCAATGCTACAAGAGATGTCTGGGTTACACACAGCAATGGTATGTATACAGTTCGTAATCTGTATGGTGTCTGTAATGAATATTTCATGACAATCACATATACTGTAGCAATAAAGGAAGGAAAGAAGATTATGGTGTAATATCCTATCCACAGTATTGATCACAATCTCAAATGGGGGAGGCAGGAAATAAGACCTGTCTTTTTCAATGGAGCCATCAATTTACAGAAATCAACAAAGCCTACAATGGAATCACAAGGTGGGGATTTAAAACCCACTCCCCCTGAATCCAGTGTGTTACCCATCATGTCACCTCTATCAGTGAACAGCAATGAGCCTTAACTGGAAAGTACAGATCAGGTACAGGCATCAGTAACTTTGCTTTTGTTCATAGTGATGGGTTAGCAAAAGCATAAGCCACTTACGAAGTCAAGGAGACTTTTAAAGCATGACAATTTCTGATGAAAGTGTGATGGATTTAGAGGTTTTAGGGAACAAAACTACACTGGTCATAGGTATCTCCACAATGGACATGTCAAAGAATGGGAGAGAGCCATTAAATTTTAAATCACAAACAAATGGGTGTAAAAAAGAAATTGGCACAGGCCAGCCATAAGAAGTGTTATGAATAAATTAAGAGTGTAAGGGGGGTGAAAGATAATAGGGTAGGGTTGACAGCAGCAGGGAGTGATTTACGGCCCACTGTCTCATGTCATATGGCGGAAGGCACACTGCATCAATGCACTGGTAGGCAACCCTCCACCCCTGTCTGACACCCAGAAGAATTATAGTAATGAAGGTTTCAGAAAAATTATACAGTCCACTCTAACAGATAAAACTTATAACTTGCTTTGTCACCTGGCTATTATCGACTAGATAATTGTATTCAGTATTTGTTCACTTATAAAGTGAATTTGATTCAGAGTACAAATGGATTAATGCAAGCAAGTGTAAACATGGTAGATGTCCATAAAAAGCCAATGTACGCACTATACATTTCCATGGTTGGCTGCACAATGGAATCTACTGCCTGCTCAACACTCCCTCCCTGCAGTCATCATAGTTCTCAGCCAAATAATGTCCTTGAGCAACAGTGAAATATGGATGGCAATATCTTATACGGTGCAGGTCCTATATAACAGCAGCAACATAAATAAAAGATAAAAATTATGATTCAGTTCATTTCTTGAACTTTCGCTCATCCTGCAATCTAGTGATGTCTATTGGTACTATCACAACAATAGATCTTTCCCCTGTAATTTCTTCTTGCAATTACAATTGCAGTCTGTTTAATGTAATTTACTTCATGCGTTAGACGTTTAATTGTGGATTAATTTACTTTCTCATTTCACCTACCAGCCATCATCTTGTTCTAAAGCTGATCAATACTTGTTAATGTTTTTCAAAAAAAGGGTTCAAATGTGTGTGAATTCCTAAGGAACCAAACCGCTTATGTCATCAGTCACTAGACGTACACACTACTTAAACTAACTTATGCTAAGAACAACACACACACCCATGCCCGAGGGAGAACTCAAACCTCCGGCGGGAGGGGCCGCGCAGTCCGTGACATGACGCCTCAACCTGCGCGGCCTAATGTTTTTCCCTGGTATCTAGTACGTGAACAGCGACCAAATTTCTCATTTGCAGCCCACTTAGTAAATCATTACAATTTCTCTTAACCAAGTAAAATATTGACTTGGGTTCAGAATCAAGTAATGCTTTTGAAGAACAAGATTTTCACCTCTGGATGTTATCTTAAAAAGTAACGTAAAACACAACAAAAGTTTGTAAGTTGATAGAATTTAATGTTATTTCCTCCCATGTTTCACAAGTCAGTTTTTAAGAAGAGCATTAGATTGTTGTAGTGGCTAGTTCATAGTTTCTCACGTATCCGTTGCACTAGCACAGAGACTTAAATGTCACGTGGTTCTTCGAGCTAGGTCGATACTGTGTTGAGCACATCAGGAAAATCTCGAACTTATTGAAACACAAGTTTCCTTGTTGCTTACGTGTGACCCTCATTCCTGGTCGGCGATGGTTAAAAAGACAGTGCCCCATCTGGAGTCTAGTTACAATTACCTCCTCCTGACGAAGTCGGGAGGAAGAGGTCCAAGCACCAGGGAAGAAGTTTCACGTCCCGTAATTTATTATTGGGAAGCGTCGACCAATGTGCGTGCCATAAAAGAGCAACACGATGACATAAAACACACTGTGTATTGGTTAAGGGAACCATGCGAACAGCAGGCCGAGAAAGAGAGATGCAGTCTTGGCCTATATTGGCTGCCTCGTTTTCGCGGATACCAACATGCCCTGGGATCCAGAGGAATGGCACAGAGACACCCCCCCACCCCCCAAGTGGAGGCAGTCCTGAATCCGGTGGACCAAAAGGTGGGCAGGATAAAGAGCTTGGGGGCTGAGGAGAGAGATGAGTGAATCCGAGCGTATAATATTCTGTATCCGCTTATGGTGATGGATGTACTATACACCTGGAGAACAGCGGAAAGCTCCGCAGTAAAAACCGAACACTGGTCGGGAAGCCGAAATCTATTAGGGGTGTTGCCAACAATATAGGCACTCATAACACCAGATGTTTCTGAGCCATCAGTGTAAATAAATGTGGCATCCTCCATTAGTGCACATAGAGCAGCAAATGCTTAATCATAAACAAGAGGAGGTGGTACTATCTTTGGGAAGCTGACAAAGGTCACGGAGCAGACAGGTCCGGGGGTGCAGCCATACCCCCAGTTGTCAAGAAAGTTTAAAGAAAGTGGAAGGAAAGAGAATGTAGGAGTTGACAGAAGTGGACTCCCAGTGGTGGTAGAGAAGAAGGGCAGCCTGCATACCCTAAATCCAAGGAGGCATCGAAAAAAACGGCATGGGCCAGATAAGCAGCCATGGAAGACAGGTCACTAGTGTAACCACTCAGGAGGACAGCTCACCGATTGGACAGTGGAGATTCAGCAGTCTCAACATAAAGGCTTTCCACGGGGCTGGTGTAAAAAGCTCCAGACGCTAATTGCAATCCGATGTGGTAGACAGAGTTGAGATGCCAAAGAATACACAGCCGAGCAGGAGTAAAGTATGCTGCCATAGTCCAATTTCGAGTGAACTAAGGTGTGATATAGGCAGAGGAGGACCACTTGGTCCACTCCCCAGGAGGTACCATTCAGAACACGGAGGGTGTTGAGGGATTGCAGACAGCGAGCCGAAAGATATGAAACACCAGCACAGTTTTCTGTCAAACATCCAAATGGTCGAAATACTGGCCGCCATGTAGGAAATACGAAATGTCAATGTGTGCTTAAACAATTCCACAACTGTGCTATCAAATACCTGGGGAAAGGAGATCTATACAGTCTTTGACCAGAACACGTGTAAACAGGAAGACCACATCAAAACTAACCATAATATTGATTAAAATTCTTCTGGGTATTATGCCACATCATCGCTAAAAACTAACAACAATAATAAACTAAAACCAATGTTTTGGCCTAATTGCAATAGCCTTCCTCAGGGCATGACTGGTTTTGCATGGGGATAGGTGCTTCTATTTATTACAGACTAT
Organism: Schistocerca nitens; assembly: GCF_023898315.1. Lineage (NCBI taxonomy): Eukaryota > Metazoa > Arthropoda > Insecta > Orthoptera > Acrididae > Schistocerca > Schistocerca nitens. Next base: position 925,765,444 of record NC_064616.1, read on the forward strand.
CGATGTCTGACGTCACTGTTGTAAAACTTTTAATTGGCCCTCTAATATGATTGGCTAGTCATGACGCAAGGGAAGATGGAAAGAAAGAGGCTATTTGTGGATGTCCATGTCATCAACAATTGGTAGCTGTCCGCCAATCAGCGTTCGGCTTCTGGTCGGTAAGTTTTCCTCCTGGTGTGCGCAGAAGTGGACAGACAGTTGCTCTACAGCTGTTTGTGCAGATACATCCATCAGACATTATGGTCAGTTTTGACATCAAGTCTCTCTTCACTAACATTCCTATTGAGGAGACTATGCGCATTCTACAGGAGCGGATCCCACTAGATATCTGTGATCTGGTGCGCTTATGCCTGTCATCTACGTACTTCACCTGGTGGGACCAGTATTACGAACAGTCAGATGGAGTGGCAATGGGTTCCCCATTCTCCCCTGTAGCTGCGGACATCTTCATGGAAGCCTCTGAGAAAACAGCTCTAGCTTCTGCTCCATTGCGTCCCAGTTGCTGGCAACGATATGTGGACGACACATTCATTATCTGGCCTCATGGTGAAATGGGACTGGGAAACTTCCTCCAGCACTTAAATAGCCTGCACAAAAATATAAAGTTCACATATGAGACCAAAAACAGTGGTTCCTTGCCATTTCTGGATGTGGAAGTATACAGAGCTGCCGAAGGTAAACTGGGACACAAAGTGTACCGGAAACCAATGCACACTAATCGGTACCTGCACGCGGAGAGCCACCGCCACCACCACCACCACCACCACCACACCACCACCACCACCACCAAGCTCAAAAGTATTCTGTCCTGCATACGTTAACTGTCCAAGCCTACCTGAATAAGAGATGAAAATAACATCAAAGAAGAATTAAAGGAGCTACAAACATGTTTTGTGCCAACGGCTATGATGACAAAATCATAAGCAAGGTAGCTAAAACCAAAGGGAGCAGAACACGAGAAGAAGGCATAGAAGAGAAGAAGGCGAAGAAGAGAAGCTTCCACTGGTAAACTTACCATATGTAAAAGGAGTCAGTGAACAGCTAGGCAATGTCCTCCGCCGACGAGGTTTCCAACCGATTTTTCGGAGCAATCACAGGACCCATGAAATGATAGGTTCCGCCAAGGATGTAGTCAACATTCTTAACACTGCAGGTGTTTACGAACTACGGTGTGAGTGCGGAGCTGCCTACATACGAGAAACAGGGAGACCTGTCAGCTTACGAGTAGCAGAATACAAACGCTATGTACGATTACAACAACATAACAAATCGGCGTTAGCGGAACACCACCGTGACTGTGGACAACCTATCAGGTTCCAGGAGGCCCAAGTACTGGTGAAAGAATCGTGGATGCAAGAATGCAAAATACGGGAGGCAATCGACATTATTAAACAGACTGACAACATCAACAGAGAAGATGGCTACAAACTCCCCACGTCCTGGCCGCCGGCCATCCCAGTCCAACGGGCCGCGAGCGGTCGCGAGGCAGAAGCTACACGGGACACGGACGTATCTGCACAAACAGCTGTAAAGCAACTGTCAGTCCACTTCTGCGCACACCAGGAGGAAAACTTGCCGACCAGAAGCTGAACACTGACTGGCGGACAGCTACCAATCATTGACGACATGGACATCCACGAACAGCCTCTTTCTTTCCATCTTCCCTTACATCATGACTAGCCAATCATATTAGAGGGCCAATTAAATGTTTTACAACAGTGACGTCAGACATCGATAGTCTGTAATAAATAGAAGCACCTATCCCCATGTAAAATCAGTCATGCCATGAGGAAGGCCATTGCAATTAGGCTGAAACATCGGTTTTAGTTTATTATTGTTGTTAGTTTTTAGCAATGACGCAGCATAATACCCAGAAGAATTTTAATCACTATGACTCCGGCCGCGGAAGCCTACATTCTTATAACCATTATTTCTCCTTGACTAAGACAGAGTTGTTTAATTCCATTGATAAAGTCGTTGGTGTTCGTGATATGATGCACACAACGACCCAAATGCGGTGCAAGGAGGCTGGCCAAGAGTTTTGCCAATCTGTAAGTGGGTGACCCAATGGTGTTCACAATGGGATGAAGAGGAGAGTCTGGTTTGTGGATTTTTTGTGGTGTCACCGCTAGACACCACACTTGCTAGGTGGTAACTTAAATCGGCCGCGGTCCTGTAGTACATGTCGGACCCGCGTGTCGCCACTGTGTAATCGCAAACCTAGCGCCACCACATGGCAGGTCACAAGACACGGACTAGACCTCGCCCCCAGTTGTACGGACGACATTGCTTGCGACTAGACCTACCAAGTCTTCCTCTCATTTGCCGAGAGACAGATAGAATAGCCTTCAGCTTAGTCCATAGCTACGACCTAGCAAGGCGCCATTTGTATCAGTGCTTATAGCTTACTAATATTCAAGAGAGATGTATTCCAACAAGAGAATTAAAGATAAGTATTAAAACGCTACGTACTTTTCTTCTTATTCATTAATAAGTCTCATGTTCCAGAACTTCAAGCCCGTCTGCGTTAGTTTAGCGTGCACCTAGCTACCTCATTGTGTCTATGCTGTATGAACTAGACACAACATTTTTGGTAGTCCATAAAGCGTAGGTGGTCTTTGCGCCTGAGGGAGGAGATTCTTAATAACGCCCTCTTCCAGTGTTGACTTTTCTAGAAACTCTGATGTCTTCCTCATTATTCTTGATGTCGGGTCCCGTGGCAGTTTCCGGTATGCATCCTCTTCAAGAATCAACTGAATTTTGGTGTCGTCGTCGCCAGCTTTATTTAAAATGATGGATGCATTGCCCGTGTCAGCTGGCAGAACCACAATGCGGGGGTCGTTGCGGAATGAGTGAAGACCATTGACTAGGGCTGAATGCAATGGTCATCCATCGGCGTTCAGGCCCCCAGCAAAAATTCGACAGCTCATGAGGCCTATGAAGGAAGATCTAGGGCTTAGAACGCCTGGAGTGTACAAGATACCATGTCAGTGAGGCTGCTAGTACGTCGGCCAAACAGTACGAACTGTGGAGCAACGCCGGACGGAACACGAGAGGTGCTTACACCTACGCTATCCAGAAAAAAATCAGCCGTGGCAGAACACACCTTAGAAAATGGACACCGAATTCTATTTGACAAAATATCTATCGTTATGAGGACGAGGGGATTTTGGAATAGCATCATAAAAGAAGCTACTGAAACAAAAAACTCTGAAAACACCATCAACAAGGACGGCAGTTTGCAGCTCAGCACAGCCTGTGACCCACCCATCGCGAGGTTAAGACGCACACGATGGATGCGAGATGAATACATTACCATATATGGTGAGGAAGAGAGCACTAGTGACATCACAGCTAGTAGTGCGGCTATATAACGACGAGGCCACAGCGACACAGCAGCCAGTCTTACAACTTGACAATGACTGAGGAGAGCTTGGTTGAAAGCTCGTGGGATTTTAACCACCTGATGCGGCTGGAAGCCAGAGAAAATTTTATTAATTAGTATCCCCCATGATTACCGGCATCTCAGATGGCGCGCTCCTTCCTCGTGGGGGCCCTCCCTGAGGTTATGTGATTGTTCACACCTCCCAGGAAATGGACGGAGGGACCAATCGGCACATTCAGAAGGTACCAGCTCGGTTAATCACCTCTCCATGGGCCAGGCCGTTACCAGGTGGTATATACATGTCCTACCTGTCTACCCGGGGCGGGGATTGATTGAGAGAGTATGGAACCAAACGTTGAGGTCATCAGTCCTGCAATTCCAAAGGGAGTTACATAAGAAAGAGAGCCTGCTAAAAGTAAACTAAGGAGTAAGAGGAGTCAAATTATGAAAGAATAAATTTAAACACACACACTATAAGCATAAAAGGTGAGACCAAATGTAAAAACTGGAAAAGGGGGGAGGATGGGGGGGCGGCGGCGGTCATGGGGTCACAGACCGTGAAGACTGCAAAAGGAGTCCCAATCACAACCAACCTGCCCCTGCTCCAAGACAAAAGGAGAACCTTATATCTGGAAATAAAAACCACTTTCACGGAGGAAACAGAGGACCAGGTCTATCATCCATGGATCTTCCGGTAATATTAAATTTAAGGAAGCAGGAAGACTACACTTGGCTCGAAGGGTCGAAAGAAGGGGACATGCCACCAATATGAGATATCGTCAGTCTGGCACCACAAACACATTGTGGGGGTGGGTCATTATGTAGGAGGAAACAATAGGTGAGCCAGATATGGCCAGTATGTAAACAACATAAAACAGTAGACTCCTTCTGAGAGAGGCGGAAATGAGTGCCCCAAACTGCCGTAGACTCCTTGATTGTGCGGAGTTTATTACTATGAGCAGTAGCACGCACGCTCAAGGGCAGAGAGAAGGTCATGGATGGCAGAGACCAAGGGGTGATGAGAGTAGCATCAATTGATAGCCTGAAGGCTGCTCATAGAGTCGGAACAAATTAAAACACTATGGAAGGAGGCCTGAGAAACAAAAAAGGAGGCCCCTGTAAATGGCTAGAAGCTCTGTGCTGTAAATACACTACATGATCCTGGTAACAAATGGTGCTCAAGGCTCGTAGGAGATGTGAAGGCGCATCCCACTTTATCAGTAGTCTTAGAACCACCAGTGCAAAGGATGGTGGCACCCTGGAACTCTGCAAGGATGGCACATAAGACACCAGTAAACCATAGGAGCAACAGAGACCTTAGGTCCGTGGTCTAGGCACCATCCACGTCCAGTGAGTGCAGATGGAGATCCCGGCAGAGGGTAGTGAGACTGATGCCAACCGGCAATCCCACCCATGGGCGGCTGTTAGGAGGGAGACATCCCTCATTGGCGAAGAGCACAGGGTGTACAGGATGGTCAGGGAATTGGCGAATGGTGACTGCGTAAGAAACAAGGAGTTGGCTCCGTGATTTGTAGAGGGCGAATCCCCGCTTCTGTGAGGAGACTATCAACAGGACTAGTGCGAAAGGCACCAATAGTCAGATATACCGGGCCATATACCTGACTACCATAATCGAGTCTGGACAAAAACAGAGTAGTGTAAAGATGGAGAACAGTGGAACGGTCTGCAGCCCAAGATGTGTGGGCCAGGAGGTGGAGAGCATCAAGTTTCCGCATGCATGTAGTCTTTATGTGACGGATGTGGGGAAGCCATGTCAGCTTTCTATCACAAATAAGGCCCAAGAAACGGGACTGTGTAACAATATCAAGAAGCTGGCTGCCTAAATAAAGTTCTGGATCAGGATGAACTGTGGGTTGACGACAAAAATGCGTAACCCATATTTTGGAGGAGGAAACCTGGAAGCCATGGACGGTGGCCCACATAGAGGCCCATCGGAGCTGGCGCTCAGCAGCTGCCACCGAGTGGGAGCTGCACCAGAGGCAAAAATCGTCAATGTACAACGCCAGGGTAACCAGAGGCCCAACAGAGGTCACAAACCCATTTACAGCAATGAGGAAGAGCGAGACAATTAGCACAGAACCCTGTGGGATACCATTCTCCTGAATTTGAGGGGTGCTGAGTGACGTGCCAACTCGAACCCCGAAGAGCCGGTAAGATAAAAACTCGCATTAAAAATCTGAAGGGGACCATGGAAGCCCCAGTCAGGGAGGATAACTTAAGTGTGATGGCACCAAGCCATGTCATACGCCTTTTGTAGGTCAAAGAACACTGCGACAAGGTGCCGGCAGTGAGTAAAAGCCTGTCAGATGGCTGATTCCAATCTGAGTAAATGGTCACTTGGAGACTGCCCTGCCCAGAAGCCACACTGATAGGGTGACAAAAGGTCCCGAGATTCGAGTACCCAATAGAACCTGGAGTTGATCATCCTTTCAAGCAGTTTACGAAGCACATTCGTAAGGTTTATGGGGCAGCAGCTGTCGAGAGACGTTGGGATTTTCCTGGGCTTAAGGACGGGGATAACTATACTGTCTCGCCATTGTGACGGAAAAGCACCCGTGAGCCAGATGTGATTGAAGACCCTGAGGAGCTGTTGCCCTTGGGGAATGTCCAAATGTTGAATCATCTGATTGTGAATGGAATCTGGCCCTGTGGCTGTGTCTCATGAAGAGCTAAGAGGCTGCACCAATTCCCATTCAGTGAAAGGAGCATTGTAGGGCTCAACGTGGTGTGGGATGAAATGGAGGGGGGTCTGTTCAGCTCTATTTCTGTTGGAGAAAGGCAGGAGGATAGGAAGTGGACGAAGATGCCATCACAAACTGTGTCGCCAGATGTTCTGCAAGGACCAATGGATCAGTGCATAGAGCACCTTGGATGTTCAGACCCTGGACAATTGACTGTTGCTGGCCGCCCAGAATGCTACGGGCCTGCGATAAAGAGGCATATGTCCCCAGGGAGGAAACATAGCGTTCCCAGCATTCCTTTTTATTCCGCTTAATAATGTAACGAGCCTTAGCATGAAGACACTTAAAAGTGAGAAGGTTGGTCTGCGAGGGCCGTCGCTTAAATCACTGGAGCGCCCTTCGGCGGTCCTGGACAGCGACTGCAACGTCCTTGGTCCACCACGGTACCGGCTGATGACGAGGGGGCCCTCTGGATAAGGGGACAGCAGTGCCAGCAGCATCAAGAAGAGTGCCAGAGATGCCTTGCATGACTACATAAATGGAATTTGAGAGGGAGGTCTCAAAGCGGACAGCAGACACGTATAAAGGCCAACTGGCCCTGCGGAATGCCCAACGTGGGGGCCTGTCTGCCTGGCGGCCACAGGGGAACGATAGTGTCACTGGGAAGTGATCACTGTCACAAAGGTCATCATGGGATGACCAATGTGTTTTATAGTTACAAGCATCTGTCTCCAGACGCAGGTACGAAACATACTCCCAAAGAGGGAGAGGGGGAAGTGAAGAGGCAGGGGACGGGGGGAAGGATGTAGAAAAGGAAGGTATGCAGCCCAGAAAGGAAAGAGAGCCGTACTAGCTCGGGGCCCCATGCTTGCCATGCATGTATCCACAAAAGAGATGTGGACACGCTGGGGGAGGGGGGGAGAGATAGACATTAAAGAAGGGGGTGGACTCTACATTTGTTCCTATATGTACTGTCAATGCTTCCGCTGTTATATCTGGTCACTATAGACACCTGAAGTATCAGGATTTTATGTTCCTCATTTAGGGAACAGACTCTGCAGATCAGGGAGAGTATTATCTCAATCCTCGACAATGAATTTTGTTTTTCCTTTCCGATGTTGAGTTTCATTCAACATGATTCTTCATAGCTCTCGAATGCTCCACACTCAAATCTGACTGTAGCAGGAGTCAGTGCTGCCATCTAGCCTGTGTTAACTCAGTGTCTAACAGTAGCAGTTCTGTTGAGAGAAAAAGTTGTAATTATTACATTCAAGTTAGTAGATGTGAAATGGCTAATTCTTCATGCACAGTCCATCCTGAGGAAGAGATTGTAGAGCTTTCAGAGGAATATCTAAGTGAAAATGATTAACAATGATTTATTTGTCAATGATTCAAATGAAGTGACAATGGAAGTAGTCCACCCTGAAGAGTCTCAAAAAATATCATGCAATGAAAAGTTCTGTGCCGTAATGCTTATGCATATATATTTGAATGAAAGTGCACTCTGTGTTCTCATTGCTTTCACAAAGAGACTCACGTAATTCTCTGTGGCACACTTGCCGCACAGGCGGAAATAATCCAAACAGGAGTAGATGGAGTCAACCTGTGTCTGGATTACTGAGTACAAAGGGTTAAAGCACTGTATTAGGAGTGGAAAGTATGACTTCACATCACAACCATAGACTGGGATTTTTACTTTCTCAGGAATTAAATCCACTTTAAAGCAAGGATGAATGCTCTGGTGTTACATTACTGTCTGGCAGTCCTCAACGTACATCAAACACAAAATGGAACCACCGTTTCTCCAAGTTTTAGGGTAGCTGTCATTAATCTGCAGTGTTAATTCCTGGTGAAAAATTAAACCCTGTACCACTTTCAAATTTTTACAGGTCGTTATGGATTGGCGTTGGGTAGAAGGGCCAGGGGGAAGCAGCCCCCTACTACAGTAGATCAGCCAGGCTGAGGTCTTTCTCATATGAGTGGAGGGAGCTGAGGCACCTGCTAGGAACTGGTGACAAGGGAGAGGGAATATTCATTTATGTGGGAAAATGAGGGACGAATTACTTTTCGGAAGCAGCTTGCATCTACATGATTACTCTGCAATTCACATTTAAGTGCTTGGCAGAGGGTTCATCGAACCACAATCATACTATCTCCCTACCATTCCACTCCCGAACAGCGCGCGGGAAAAACGAACACCTAAACCTTTCTGTTCGAGCTCTGATTTCTCATATTTTATTTTTATGATCATTCCTACCTATGTAGGTTGTGCTCAACAAAATATTTTCGCATTCGGAAGAGAAAGTTCGTGACTGAAATTTCGTAAATAGATCTCGCCACGATGAAAAACGTCTTTGCTTTAATGACTTCCATCCCAATTCGTGTATCATATCTGCCACACTCTCTCCCCTATTACGTGATAATACAAAACGAGCTGTCCTTTTTTGCACCCTTTCGATGTCCTCCGTCAATCCCACCTGGTAAGGATCCCACACCGCGCAGCAATACTCTAACAGAGGACGAACGAGTGTAGTGTAAGCTGTCTCTTTAGCGGACTTGTTGCACCTTCTAAGTGTCCTGCCAATAAAACGCAACCTTTGGCTCGCCTTCCCCACAATATTGTCTATGTGGTCTTTCCAATAAGTTGTTTGTAATTTTTACACGCAGGTACTTAGTTGAATTGACAGCCTTGAGAATTGTACTATTTATCGAGTAATCGAATTCCAACGGATTTCTTTTGGAACTCATGTGGATCACCTCACACTTTTCGTTATTTAGCGTCAACTGCCACCTGCCACACCATACAGCAATCTTTTCTAAATCGCTTTGCAACTGATACTGGTCTTCAGATGACCTTACTAGACGGTAAATTACAGCATCATCTGCGAACAACCTAAGAGAACTGCTCAGATTGCCACCCAGGTCATTTATATAGATCAGGAACAGCAGAGGTCCCAGGACGCTTCCCTGGGGAACACCTGATATCACTTCAGTTTTACTCGATGATTTGCTGTCTATTACTATGAACCGCGACCTTCCTGACAGGAAATCACGAATCCAGTCGCACAACTGAGACGATACCCCATAGGTCCGCAGCTTGATTAGAAGTCGCTTGTGAGGAACGGTGTCAAAAGCTTTCTGAAAATCTAGAAATACGGAATCAACTTGAGATCCCCTGTCGATAGCGGCCATTACTTCGTGCGAATAAAGAGCTAGCTGCGTTGCACAAGAACGATGTTTTCTGAAACCATGCTGATTACGTATCAATAGATCGTTCCCTTCGAGGTGATTCATAATGTTTGAATACAGTATATGCTCCAAAACCCTACTGCAAACCGACGTCAATGATTTAGGTCTATAGTTCGATGGATTACTCCTACTACCCTTCTTAAACATTGGTGCGACCTGCCCAATTTTCCAATCTGCAGGTACAGATCTATCGGTGAGCGAGCGGTTGTATATGATTGCTAAGTAGGGAGCTATTGTATCAGCGTAATCTGAAAGGAACCTAATCGGTATACAATCTGGACCTGAAGACTTGCCCGTATCAAGCGATTTGAGTTGCTTCGCAACCCCTAAGGTATCTACTTCTAAGAAACTCATGCTAGCAGCTGTTCGCGTTTCAAGTTCCGGAATATTCCATTCATCTTCCCTGGTGAAGGAATTTCGGAAAACTGCGTTCAATAACTCCGCTGTAGCAGCACAGCCGTCGGTAAGAGTACCACCGGCACTGCGCAGCGAAGGTATTGACTGCGTCTTGCCGCTTGTGTACTTTACATACGACCAGAATTTCTTCGGATTTTCTACCAAATTTCAAGACAATGTTTCGTTGTGGAACCTATTAAAGGCATCTCGCATTGAAGTCCGTGCCAAATTTCACGCGTCTAAATTTTAGCCAATCTTCGGGATTTCGCGTTCTTCTGAACTTCGCATGATTTTCCGTTGCCTCTGCAACAGCGTTCAGACCTGTTTTGTGTACCATGGGTTATCAGTTCCATCTCTTACCAATTTATGAGGTATGAATCTCTCAATTGCTGTTGCTACTATATCTTTGAATTTGAGCCACATCTCGTCTACATTTGCGTAGTCAGTTCGGAAGGAATGGAGATTGTCTCTTAGGAAGGCTTCTAGTGACACTTGATCCGCTTTTTTAAATAAAATTATTTTGCATTTGTTTCTGGTGGATTTGGAAGAAACGGTATTGAGCCTAGCTACAATGACCTTGTGATCACTAATCCCTGTATCGGTCATGATGCTCTCTATTAGCTCTGGTTTGTTTGTGGCTAAGAGGTCAAGTGTGTTTTCGCAACCATTTACAATTTGCGAGGGTTCGTGGACTAACTGCTCGAAATAATTTTCGGAGAAAGCGTTTAGGACAATCTCTGAAGATGTTTTCTGCCTACCACCAGTTTTGAACAAGTATTTTTGCCAACATATCGAGGGAAGGTTGAAGTCCCGACCAACTATAACCGTATGAGAGGGGTATTTATTTGTTATGAGACTCAAATTTTCTCTGAACTGTTCAGCAACTATATCATTGGGTCTGGGGGTCGGTAGAAGGAGCCAATTATTAACTTAGTTCGGCTGTTCAGTACAACCTCCACCCATACCAATTCACACGGAGTATCTACTTCGACTTCACTACAGGATAAACCACTACTGACAGACACAAACACTCCACCACCAATTCTGCCTAATCTATCTTTCCTGAACACCATCTGAGACTTCGTAAAAATTTCTGCAGAACTTATTTCAGACTTTAACCAGCTTTCTGTACCTATAATGATTTCAGCTTCTGTGCTTTCTATTAGCACTTGAAGCTCAGGGGCTTTCCCAGCACAACTACAACAATTTACAACTACAATTCCGACTGTTCCTTGATCCAAGCACTTCCTGTATTTGCCATGCACCCTTTGAGATTGCAGCCCACCCCGTACTTTCCCGAGGCCTTCTAACCTAAAAAACCGCTCAGTCCACGCCACACAGCCTCCGCTACCCGTGTAGCCGCCAGCTGAGTGTAGTGAACTCCTGACCTATTCAGCGGAACCCGAAACCCCACCACCCTATGGTGCAAGTCACCCGAAACCCCACCACCCTATGGCGCAAGTCAAGGAGTCTGCATTGCAAAACCGTCTGAGCGTCTGACTCAGACCCTCCACCCGGCTCTGCACCAAAGGTCCGCAGTCAGTTCTGTCAACGATGCTGCAGATGGTGAGCTCTGCCTTCATCTCGTAAGCAAGACCGGCAGCCTTCACCAAATCAGATAGCCGCTGGAATCCAGAGAGAATTTCCTCAGATCCAAAGCGACACATGTCATTAGTGCCGACATGTGCCACCACCTGCAGCTGGCTGCACCTTGTGCTCTTCATGGCATCCGGAAGGACCCTTTCCACATCAGGAATGACTCCACCCGGAATGCACACTGGATTTCTTCCCCTCCTTAGCCGCCATATCCCTAAGGGGGCCCATTACGCGCCTAACACTGGAGCTCCCAACTACCAATAAGCCCACCCTCTCTGATTGCCCGGACCTTGAAGACTGAGAATCATCCTCTGAAACAGGGCAGGCAGCTGCATCTGGCTCAGCCAGAGACAGCACCTGAAACCTGTTTGACAGGCGCACCGGGGAGGCTTTCTGATCAGCCTCCGGGGACGTCTTTCGCTGCCTGCCACGCCTTGGAACGACCTCCCAATCAACCACAGGAGAGGGCTCAGCCCCACTGCGGGCAGCAAACGGGGCAACCACAGCGGCAGAGCGATCTTGGGACAGACAGGACGAGGGGTGCCCTTTGGCAACAGCCTCAAGCTTCGCGACCGAAGTCAGTGCCGCCTGCAGCTGTGAGCGAAGGGATGATAACTCAGCCCTCATCCGAACACAGCAATCACAGTCCCTGACCATTCTAATTGATGTTGAACAACAGTTACTGAAACATGAGTCCGTGCCTAGATAACGCAAGCAAGGGAAACACGCAAAGAATGTATGAACTAACCTGTACAAATGCATAACGAATGCGCTACAATCTGCCTGAATTTATGATTACAGTAACTAAAACGTGAAATTACACCTCAGGTACTAAAACGTGATGCTACAACTCTCAAATACTATAATACGCCCGAAATTTATGAATTAAACAATGCAAGTACCCAAAAACACACAAAGAAATTAAGAATTAAACTATGTAACAAATAAGTAAGCTAGGAGTATACGACTTGCTGCTGGCAGCTGCTTATCTAATGGCAGCAGGGAGCATTGTCAGTCGGACAAGGAAAATGTGATTGTAATTGTTGCTGGCTCTTTGGTATGTTAAATGATCAAAATTCTTGAACTCTTGGATCTTATGTTCTCTTCTTGGGATGTGACAGATTGGTGATTCGGGGTGAGATCCTCCCTGCAATTAGTGTAGCACGGTGGTTGTACACAGGGAACATACCCACGTGTGGTCGGTCTGCAATCACCACAGATGGGTTTATTTTTAACCCTAGATAACGATCCAAATTTCATATAGCTGAAGTATCTGACAAGTGGTGACACACAGGGTTTTACATCGCACCACTAAATCATAATATTATCCTGTAATAACCCACTCAAAACCCAAAATAGATGCTCCAGTGTCTACTTCATTATCTTCAGGCTCTTATGGTTCCAAATTAGTATGTAATTCCTCATTGGTTTGCAGTATAAGGTCTCTGTGGAAGTTTATACCCCTGACCATATTCAGTTCCTGTGAGAGATAATTTAAACAGGGATGCTGTACTGCATTTTTAATATCAAGGTAACTTCACCGTACTTGTCTCCAATTTCCTCTATAGAACATAATTGTTTGATATTTAAGAATGATTCACCATAATTCCTGGTACAGCCTGTAAGTGGGGTACATGTATCTCTCCTTGTCTGACAGGTTTGTTTTCATCTCAATTTGTACTTAACAAAGGAAACACATTAGAGTTGTATCCTATCGTGTTAAAAGTGAGTCAATCACTCTGATGAGACTACTGGAGCCATATAGCCACAAGCATGATTCAACTACTCCTCAGCCTTTATGGGGCAAAAAGAATGCACACACCAACAGTGCATTCTCTGTGTAGTCAATGGGCTACCACCGTACAGATATGTAATAACCCTCTGCATACTCTGGCAACCATACTAGGTATTGTGTGACCTTTTTGCACTGTCCATACTGATGAAAAAGTTTGAAAATAAAGTGGAGGTCAAACTGTGTAATGGGGATCTTTTGTAAATAAACTGAAAAGATGTAGGTTTTAATTAAAAAAAAGGGGTGCAAGTGAGTAACCCAATGCAGACACCAGAGATATGGTCAATTCAACATCAAATACAGCATCTATTGAAGTGAAAACATATTGAATAAAATTATGAGACAAGAAGAGAAGAAATACTGCAATGGCTCAGTGTCCCATGTTGCCCATACGCATACTTCGAGTTGTGAGTCCCAAGGGTGAGGCGGGCAATGTTAAGGGGATAGTACGTGAACTTTGTCATCTCACTTCACTTGATTGCAACTCATGGTATCAGTTAAGATTTTTTATGGGTATCGTCAACTTTTTAGGAATGCCCAACAATGTAACTTTTTAGGAAGGTAAAGAGCACCAACCAAGCCAATTGCTACCTCCATTAGCACTGTCTGTCCTGCTATTTCAGGTTGATATCATTTCATGAAATTACCTTTCATTCTTTAACAACTCAAAATATGGGATGAGTAGCATTAATAATTCTCAATGATAATAAGGAAAAATTTCACATTAACACAAAACTAATTTCAGAAAGAACAAATTGATGCCTGTATAATGAAAGAACAAGGCCATTGACACCCAAAATTATGTAACTGACATATTTAACTGTTCACTGGCGAAAATGAGTGCGACTGGCTACCGGGTAACAAATTCTCATTCCCAGTATTCTGTGGAGCAGCACAGGCGACAGACACTATTATCCAGTTGTTCCTTAAATTCGAGAACAGGTACTGAGCAAGAACTTGATAGTTCCTTTTTATTATAAAACAGGAAGAGCAGAGTAATGTTTTGCTGACAATGAGGTCCTTAGAGTTGGACCATAAATCTGGATTGGGGAAGGATGGAAGAGATAGATTGGTCATGCCCCTTCAATGGAACCATCCCTGCATTTGTAATCAATGAAAAGTTCAATGGTGACAGAGCACCTGCTCAAACAGGATAAGGGTGTGAAAGGTAATTGCCTATGTCCTCCTCGAAGAGGCCATCCTGGCATTTATCTTAATCTATTAAGGGAACCTGTGATAAATGTAATTTTGGATGGCTGTAAATGGGATTTCAACCCTGCTCTTCTCAAACTGACTTGGAGTTACAGTAGTACAAGGAATTATTGATTTCACAAGTTCTTATCATTTCTGTACTTTGATTGTTAGTGGACCCTTTAACATTCATGAGTTAAAATCCCTAGTTCTATGATTGTAATCTGGCTTCAAATCTTAGCAGTGACTGTTCTTAAATAGCACCACAAACACATGGTTGCTTAAACAAAATTATGACTGGTGCCTCTGCAACACTGTGCTGTATTTAACATTGGTATGTACTCCACTTAACAGCAACAGATACTGTGAGAGGTTGCCGCCATGTAGGCATTACTGCTCACCCAACACCTCTCAGTTCCTAGCAGCAGCCTCCAGATGTCGCTCACAAACTGAGACCATTTTCTGCTTCAGCGGGACTTCTACCTGTGTATCACTCATCCTCCGAGTGTCTACAGGTACCACAGACATTCGCACAATTAAGATTTATCAGTTAAGACAGTTCAGTGCCTCCTCCCAGTTCAGTAAAGTACACTGAAGATTACCTTCTGACTGAAAAGTTGCTATTTATGGAGAACTAGGATCTGGACAGTAACATTCTATTACAACATTAAACAACAAACACCCTGTCACATGTAGTCACGGTGTTCAGTAAAGCATCTAACTCAGCCCAATGAACAATGCCACTTTAGCTAATACATTCTTACACAGTCTTGATGTATGTGTGTGTCATTCAATTTCTTCAGACATTATGAAACTTCTGAACACACAAATTACACCACAGAATACGGTCCAAAGTGTGAACAGTAAAATAATGGTAGTATGAAATAACTAAATAGGTAAACTGAAGTTTATACTCACTTTAAGTTTCAAGCTCCTTTCATGTAATTGCGACATATCCTTTTTAATCGTAGTAAGCTTTGTATGATACTGTCTCACCATGGTGCACTGTTAATTGAAAGAAATTACAAATGTTACAATAATAAGATTGGGAAAACGTCTACATGTAACAGTTCAATTCATTTAGCATCACACATACAAAAATTAAAGAAACTAGTCAAAGACAAAATAGGTAGGTCTAATGCCTTATTCACAGCAGTTGTTAACACTTCAATTTCTAACAACTAGTAGCACAATGATTGACAGGTCTTTCAAGATGGAAAATATTACTGTCTCTTCTTAATGTTATGGAATGGGGAAACTTTTAGCGGTTACCATTTTCTTTGTAACAGTGAATTGCAATCTATGTTATCAAACTAATGAACTGAGGAGTCATGCGTTGCAAGTAAAAAATACATTAGCACATTTATTATTATTACCATTTCTTGCAGATCGTTCGTGCACTGCATTTTATTTAGTTTTTCATTTTCGTCCTGCAGTTGAGTGATAACGGACATCTGCTTTTTTCTGAAATAATGAGAAATTTGTAAAACGATGAATTACAAAATAACAAGTTAAATGAATAGTTGGCAGTGAACATCTTACAAGACTTGTCTACCGCCTATTGACGCCTAGCAGGTATGAAACAATGGTGCTTATAACAAGTTAACTGTTATACAATTAAGTGGATTATACTGTATTTAAATAACTAATAACTTCATTCTATTATATAAACACACAACCGAACTAATTATTCTATAAATGAAACTCACGTCAACTCATCAAGTTGCCCTTTCGCTTTCACAAGATCCGATTCATACAAAGACAACAGTCCCACTGTAAGCTTGTTAATTCCATCATCATCTACAAAGTGCCTGCTGAAAGTACAATTCATTATTACCCATACTCTTCAGAAACCCAGTAAGCCTTCAAATTACTAACAGACCTCTCGACAACAGATGCTGAAACATTTTCATCATGCGACATACTCAAACGTCACTTCCAACCTCTGGCAAACCGTAAACACACCCCTACGACCCTACCATTTCACAACAAAAACTACCACATTACTAACTCTGCTTACAAACTTCATTAGCTCCACTGTCCAAAGAATTTAACAACAAAAACGTACTGTTCTTGTTGATATCGACAGAAATCTTCGATATACGCTGGCTTGACGTACTACATGTGAACGATTCCTAGTTGACGGAACGGTACACCATAACATTCCACACTCATAGCCAATTTTGCACAAGCCGGAACAATCAGTATGACAACCGACGCACAGCTGTCAAATAGACGGCCGGACTTCCAGAATGAACGTTTCGTTGCACTTTAAAAACAAAGCAGTTTTATTCTCTAATATATGCATTTACACGTGTAACAAATACGCCTGAGAACGATTCACTGATATCTTCCCATTTACGTAGTATCAAATGGAACTGTAACAAGACTCGAAGATTACTTAACACGAAAAAGGTACATGTGCAGAAGTATATTGCAGGACATGTCATATGCACAGAGATGTGCACAATGCTAGGCTTGACACACGAAAGAACCTGTAATAATTTTTCCATTTAAATAACCGAATATGGAATTTTAAGAAATGACGATAATTATCGTATACGAAAATAAAACGTTGTACAACTGTCAAATATAGGGTAGCATGTACGTTATTACAGCACATTGAAAACAATTTTTCCTCCCAGAAAAAATGTAGGAGATGGAAACTTGCTATAATGTATTAACTGTAACATACACCAAGCGGTTTGTAACGTTGTTATACAGTCGCTTAAGTCATACGAATTTTATTATTTATTTATTTATATTGTTTAGACCCGTAGAGGATCACATACAGCAAATTATAACCTTGGCTGTTATTTTTATTGTTCTTCCAGAATTGTTTCATCATCTCGCTATGCTTAGCTCGACGTTCATCTGACTGCTTTCTGCTAGATTAGATTAGATTAGATTTACTTTCATTCCAATTGATCCGCAGTGAGGAGGTCCTCCAGGATGTGGACCATGTCAGAAAAACAACAATACATGACAAATATTTACAACTAAAACAAATAAGCTAATGTACCATTCCACAAGTCCCAAGAGGAATGATCATCATTTTTTAATGAACACTATATGAAAGTCATTTTACAAATGCTAATGCACTGAATTTCAAATAAAAAAGTTTTTTTATTTATTTGTAAGGTAATACACATGTAATGCAACTACTATAATACTTATTTACAATGAACACATTACTGCACTGAAATTGCGCAGAAGTTATATATATATATATATATATATATATATATATATATATATATATATATACACACACACACACACAAAATCAGTTGGTTTTACTGAGAAATTCATCAATGGAATAGAAGGAGTTGGCCACCAATAAATCCTTTAGGCTTCTCTTAAACTGAATTTCATTGGTTATTAAGCTTTTTATGGCTGCTGGCAAGTTATTGAAAATGTGTGTTCCTGAATAATGCACACCTTTTTGTACAAGGCTAAGTGACTTCAAATCCTTGTGAAGATTGTTCATATTTCTAGTATTGATTCCATGAATTGAGCTGTTGGTTTGAAAAAGTGATATATTTTTAATGACAAATTTCATTAACGAGTAAATATATTGCGAAGCAGTAGTTAGTATCCCTAGTTCCCTAAACAGGCTTCTGCAGGATGTTCTAGAGTTCACACCACATATAACTCTTACTGCACGTTTTTGTGCCCAGAAAACTTTAGCTTGGCTTGATGAATTACCCCAAAAAATAATCCCATATGACATTATGGAATGAAAGTAAGCATAGTATGCCAGCTTTTTCATTTTTATATCCCCTATGTCTGACAAAATTCGCATTGCAAACACAGATTTGTTAAGACGCTTCAGCAGTTCTGTGGTGTGCTCCTCCCAGTTAAATTTATTATCAATCTGTAATCCCAAGAATTTAACACTGTCCACTTCTATCTTCTTGTCATCGTATGTTAGACATATACTCGTGGGACACCTCTTACAAGTTCTGAACTGCATGTAGTGTGTTTTTTCAAAGTTTAGTGACAAAGTATTGGCTAGGAACCAGTGATTAATGTTCACAAATATTTTATTAGCTGATCTTTCTAATAATACGCTTGATTTGCTATTTATTGCAATGTTTGTATCATCAGCAAACAAAACGAACTTGGCATCTGGTAATGTTACTGATGAAAGGTCATTGATATACACAATAAAAAGTAAGGGCTCCAAAATGGAACCTTGTGGGACCCCACATGTAATTAGTTCCCAGTTGAATGATGCCTGATAGCTTGATACATGTCTCTTTCCTAACAACACCCTTTGTTTCCTGCCAGAGATATAAGATTTGAACCATTTTGCAGCATTTCCTGTTACACTATAATACTCTAATTTACTTAAAAGGATATTGTGATTTACACAAAGGTACCTTGGGTTTGTAATCTGATGAAATTTCCCAGCTGTAGACCTTATGTCTGAAGACTTTTCGATCTTCGCTGTCTATGGTAAGATTTTGGAATTTTTTAGGTCAAGTTGGTCCTGTTTATCCAGACTGTTGTCGTTTTTATTTTCTATAAGTAAGTCAAAATTTTCTTTGTTAGTCGGCTGTCACCTAGTTTCATGATGTTTCTGTAGAATTTCAGTCGTCGTTTGCGGAAATTGGTTTCGATGTTGAAATATTTATCTGTGTCTGTGTGTGATTGTAGACAGTATCCTTCGTCTGTCAGTTTTGGGCCTTGGATTTTTCGGATGATTTTTCTTTCAGTCTTCTTTTATATTTTCGAGGTCTCCTTTGCAATTAAGTTTTAGAGTCTCACTCGCGTAGTGTGTTTTAGGTTTGATAACAGTCGTGTAATATCGAACTTTTGTGTTGATGTTAATACATTTTTTTATTGTGTATGTTCGCAACTTGCCCATATGCTTTCCACATTTTGAGTTCCTGTGTTTTTTATGCCAATCTTTCTGTACATGTAGGCTCAATAACTTCTCCTGAGTACTCGAAGTTGTTAACCTTGTTTACTGTGCCATATTTTGTGATTAAATTTTGTGTTTTGATGTGTTTTTGTAGCCATCAATTCGGTTTTAGAAAAAGAAATTTGCAGTCCTACTTTCTCAGCACATTCTTTGAGGATTTCAATCTGATGGATAGTTGTTTGTTCATGAGCAGAAAGGATCGCGAGGTCACCAGTGAAGGTTTAGGCATGTGACCTCGAAGTTATCCTTTTCTTTTCCAAGCCTAATGGGTCTCTAGATGTTTCAATTTTTCAGTCTTGACGTTAGTCTTGATGGAAAAAGTTTGTGAGATTTCTCCATTGAATTTGACTTTGGATGTTGTGTCTGGTAAGGTTTGTTGGATGATTCGTCGCGTTTTTGGATCGAGATTGTTTTCTTTTAGTACAGGGTGATTCAAAAAGAATACCACAACTTTATAAATGTGTATTTAATGAAAGAAACATAATATAACCTTCTGTTATACATCATTACAAAGAGTATTTAAAAAGGTTTTTTTTCACTCAAAAACAAGTTCAGAGATGTTCAATATGGCCCCCTCCAGACACACGAGCAATATCAACCCGATACTCCAACTCGTTCCACACTCTCTGTAGCATATCAGGTGTAACAGTTTGGATAGCTGCTGTTATTTCTCGTTTCAAATCATCAATGGTGGCTGGGAGAGCTGGCCGAAACACCATATCCCTAACATACCCCCATAAGAAAAAATCGCAGGGGGTAAGATCAGGGCTTCTTGGAGGCCAGTGATGAAGTGCTCTGTCATGGGCTGCTTGGCGGCCGATCCATCACCTCGGGTAGTTGACGTTCAGGTAGTTACGGACAGATAAGTGCCAATGTGGTGGCGCTCCATCCTGCTGAAATATGAATTGTTGTGCTTCTTGTTCGAGCTGAGGGAACAGCCAATTCTCTAACATCTCCAGATACTGTAGTCCAGTTACAGTAGCACCTTCGAAGAAAAAGGGACCAAAAACTTTATTGGCCGAAATGGCACAGAAAACGTTCACCTTAGGCGAGTCACGTTCATACTGAGTTGTTTCCCGCGGATTCTCAGTGCCCCATATACAGACATTGTGACGGTTGACTTTCCCGTTAGTGTGGAAAGTTGCTTCATCACTAAACACAATCTTTGAAACGAAAGATTCATCTGTTTCCATTTGAGCAAGGATAAAATCACAGAAATCGATTCTTTTAATCTTATCAGCTGCAGACAGTGCTTGAACCAATTTCAGACGATAAGGTTTCATAACTAACCTTTTTCGTAGGACTCTCCGTACAGTTGATTGTGGAATTTGCAGCTCTCTGCTAGCTCTGCGAGTCGATTTTCCTGGGCTGCGAACAAATGCTTGCTGGATGCGTGCTACATTTTTATCACTCGTTCTCGGCCGTCCAGAACTTTTCCCTTTGCACAAACACCCATTCTGTGTAAACTGTTTATACCAACGTTTAATACACCACCTATCAGGAGGTTTAACACCATAATTCGTTCGAAATGCACGCTGAACAACTGTCGTCGATTCACTTCTGTCGTACTCAATAACACAAAAAGCTTTCTGTTGAGCGGTCGCCATCTTAGCATCAACTGACGCTGACGCCTAGTCAACAGCGCCTCAAGCGAACAAATGTACAACTAAATGAAACTTTATAGCTCCCTTAATTCGCCGACAGATAGTGCTTAGCTCTGCCTTTTGTCGTTGCAGAGTTTTAAATTCCTAAAGTTGTGGTATTCTTTTTGAATCACTCTGTATATTAAACAGGTATTGTCAGTCGATGGAGTCGTAAGCTTTCTTGAAGTCGACAAATGTAAAGATGGTTGGGATATTTTGTGTAGCTCGAATTTTCAGTGTAGACTTCAGGTCGAAAATTTGTTGGATGCCTGATCTGTGTGGTCCGAACCCTGAATGATAGTCACCTGTTAGGGGCTGAAGTTGTTCTGGTGCACATTATAAGAGGTAAGCGGAGATGAATTTGTAAGGAACGGAAAGGAAGGAGATTCCTCTGTATTCACATCAGGTTTGTCTCCTTTTTTGTGAAGTAGGTGGATGACTGCGCATTTCTAGGCGTCTGGGAGTTTTTCGCTTCGCCGTATGCCCTGAATAATCTGTGCGGTTTCCTGTAATGATCATGTTCCGACATTTTTCAGTAGTTCTGCGGTGATTCCATCTTCTCCTGATGTCTTTCCGTTCTTTAGTTTTGTGATGTGGTGTCGTATTTCTTCTTGTGTCGGAGGATCGGCGTCAAGTTTCGTGTGACTTGGGGATGTGTGTGGGAATCATTCGGAGGGTTCAGGGCAATTAAGAAGGTTGGAAAAGTAGTGTGCCGTATCTTTCCAGTTTTCTTGATTGGTGAGTGCGAGTTTCCCATCTTTTTTTCTTGAAGGTCAAGTTTTGTGGCAAGTAATCTTTAATTCTATTAGCGAAAGCTCTATAGAAATTTCTGTTCTTGTAACTTCTGATGTGCTCAACTGATTTGAGCTGTTGAGTGAGGTAGTTGTGTGTGGTTTTTCCTGGTGGTTCTGGTTGTATCTTTGGAGATATCAAGGAAGTGCTGTAGGGTTTCCAGCGATTTGTTGCTGTTGTATTTTTGAAAGGCGATTCGGCGACTGATGATGGCTTGGCCGCAGTTGGAATCAACCATGGATGTTTTGCCTTTTTCTTAAGTGGGAATAATACTTTGGCTTTTCTGATTATTTTCCTACAGAAGTCAGTCCAGTTGTTTGTCGGTTCTTTTTGCCAATCTTCTGGGATCTATTTTTCTTGATTTCTAAATGTGTCGAACTTTAGGATATGCAGTTTTTTTATGTTGTACTCTCTTCAGAGAGAATTTTACTTTAACTTGGGTAAGGTAGTGGTCCAAACTGATGTTTGCACCTCTTTGGACTTGAGTGTCAGGGATGATTCTGTAGTGGGCGTAGGAGATAGCAATGTGATCCATCTGATATTCATCAAGATGTTGGAATGGGGATCTAATTTTATTATTATTATTATTATTATTATTTCATCACTATCAACATACTGTAATAAGATATCTGGTTCGATGAGCAATGTACACCTGGTCAAAGGGAAGGCAGGAAAAATGCTTAATCTGAACACAACGTTTGCTTAAGTAATTGTTTAAACATTATTGTAGCAGGGCAAGGTTTTGCGTAAAGTTGTTGGAAATTGCTTTTTGTTACCATAGTTTCTTAATCAGCAAAACGAATTGGTGAAAACTAGAACCGCATATGTAGGAACAAATTATGAAATTTCTTGTGTATAGGTTTATTTGTCTTTTTTTCAGCTGAAATGTGTAAGGGTTTATAACTGATAGACTTTACACTAGTCTGAACTTTTTTGAAATCCTTTCACTGACTAACCGTAGAAACATAATGAATCGTTTATAACAGTATGGTACCACTTGTCACTTCCTATGATCCTGCCTACGTTTCCACAAACTCCTGCTAAGCTTTTAACAACATCATCTGCAACTACGTATTGTGTCTATTACACAGGTCTTTTTCTTGCTTCAGTCTTCTTTCATTCGGATCTTTTCGAGACTCGCATTTAGTCAGTTTACTTAAACAATGTGGCAGATTCGGAATAATTCTTTGAATCGCCCTTTCAAGTAATTTCGGTCGAGTTCGTGTATACTTCTGCTCTTTATCTTGTACATATTTTAAAGTTTAATTGTTGTTATATCATCTCCTTCAAAATTCGTCGCATAGACGTGGGATCTCTTGAAAATTATCCAGCCTTTACATGGAATTGCCCTGTGCATGTCTATATCTGTTGGGAACCAAACTGCCATGTTGTAGGTCTTACCGCCACTGTAATGATAACTAATTGCACATCCTGCACCATGGTATTTTTCTAGCATCTGAAAAATGTTATTTACTTAATAATGATGAACATTTACAATAAACAACACGCCACTTTTTACCAACATGTTATGTGTCCATCTACAGGTACATCTATGTAGTACATTATATGGATTTACATTCTCACACTACATTTAAATATTGTTTTTGTAACGGCAAGTAGGCATGGAAACCTGCTTTCAGAGACAGATTAGCGATGTTTGGACGTCTAATGTAACAATTTTTTCAGTCATTGTGCATCTCACAACAATCTAAGTCAAAATGTTTGCAATTTGTATTACCTTAAACTCCTGCCATATGGCAGGAGTAGACTGTCTTCACACCATTGCCAATTTTCATAACTCCAGCAAGTGTAAAAACAGGCTGTGCCACAATGCACTTCGAATGGCGATATTTGCAGAATGGAACTTCGAGATCAGGTTTCTTGCGAAAAAGGTTTTGATGTTGACTGCGACATTGATGGGGAGAGATAGTCATAGTTTGTTAACATTGGAAGTTAAAGTATTTTCCCCATGCTCACTAAGCTGGAGTCATGAGAAGTGACAATGCTGTGAAGATGGCCTCTTACCAATACCTCATTACATTTACACTAAATTGTCTCTGTAACAGAATTACCTCCTCAATGTCAACCAGCATGGATTCAAAAAACACTGATCATGTGAAACCCAACTCGCACTTTTCTCTCATGACATACTAATGGCCATGGATCGAGACAATCAGGCGGATGCCGCAGGCTATTTCTCGATTTCCAATAAGCGTTTGACTCCATACAATATCCACACTTATCCTCAAAAGTGTGTTCTTATGGGATATCAAGCGAAATTTGTGATTAGGTTGAGGATTTTTTTTGGTAAGAATGATGCAGTAAGTTATCTTGGACGGAGAGTCATTAACAGATGTAGAAGTACCTTTGTGTGTGCCCCAGGGAAGTTTACTTGGACCCTTTCTGTTCATGTTGTATATTAATTATCTCGCAGTCAATATTAATAGTAACCTCAGACTTTTCGAAGATGATGCAGCTATCTATAATGAAGTACTCTCTGAAAGAAAATGTAAAATATTCAGTCAGATCTGTTCAAAGTTGTGCAAAGACTTGCAACTTGTTTTAAAAGTTCAGACATGTAGAACTGTGTGCTCCACAAAACGAAAAAATGTAGTGTCCTGTGATTATAATATCACTGAGTCACAACTGGAATCATTCAACTCACACAAATACCTGGGTATAGCACTTTTTAGGGATATAAACTAAATAAATGTCTTGTGACTAGAGCCTCCCATCAGGTAGACCATTCGCCTGGGGCAAGTCTGTCGATTGGACGCCACTTCGGCTACTTGCACGTCGATGGGGATGAAATGATGATGATTAGGACAACACAACACCCAGTCCCTGAGTGGAGAAAATGTCCGACCCAGCCGGGAATCGAACCTGGGCCCTTAGGATTGACATTCTGCCACGCTGAGCACTCAGCTACTGCGGGTGGACGGGATATGAACTTAAACAATCACATATGCTTAGTCACTGGTAAAGCAGGTGGGATACTACAGTTTATTGGTAGAATACTAGGGAAATGCACTCAGTCTACAAAGGAGATTGCTTACAAACCAATCATGTTCCTCAAATGTCTAGGACCCATACCAAATATGACTAAAAGGGGATATGGTATGTATATAGAAAAGGACAGCATGAATGGTCACAGGTTTCTCTGATCTGTAGTAAAGTGTTACAGAGACGCTTAAGAAACTGACATGGCATGCTCTTGAAGATAGACATAAAGTCTCCCTCGAAAGGCTAGACACGATTAGATTAATTAGGAAGTCCATGGAGGTATTTTTCCTGCACTCCATATGTAAATGGAATAGGAATAACGTGGGCATACCCTCTACCATGCACTTCACAGTGGTTCACAATGGTATAGGTGTAGATGCAGATGTCTGATAGTTCTCTGCAGCTCCTACCTGCCTTACATTGTGTGAAAAATACTCTGTCTGCCGATAGCAGTTTAGCATGCTATTAATCCCAAGGAAGGCAAGAAGTTTTCAGTGAGTTGTGGTCACGTCAACCACAAACGTTGACAAAGGGTAAACATTGGGATGTAGATTGAGCGCAAAGGTAGTAAAGTTTAGAAATGATTAAAGAAGCAAAAGTAATAAACGATAAACTGGAGACTAAATACCATGAGAGTTCACGGGTAATAGATATAGATGTCCTTCAAAGGACTGTGTGGAAATAGAATATAACATGAAACTTCCTGGCAGATTAAAACTGTGTGCCCAACCGAGACTCGAACTTGGGACTTTTGCCTTTCGCGGGCAAGTGCTCCACCATCTAAGCTACCGAAACACGACTCACGCCCGGTACTCACAGCTTTACTTCTGCCAGTACCTCGTCTCATACCTTCCAAACTTTACTCAGGCTGTGGCTAAGCCATGTCTCCACAGTATCCTTTCTTTCAGGAGTGCTAGTTCTGCAAGGTTCGCAGGAGAGCTTCTGTAAAGTTTGGAAGGTAGGAGACGAGGTACTGGCAGAAGTAAAGCTGTGAGTACCGGTCGTGAGTCATGCTTCGGTAGCTCAGATGGTAGAGCACTTGCCCGCGAAAGGCGAAGGTCCCGAGTTCGAGTCTCGGTCGGGCACACAGTTTTAATCTGCCAGGAAGTTTCATATCAGCGCACACTCCGCTGCAGAGTGAAAATCTCATTCTGGAAACATCCCCCAGGCTGTGGCTAAGCCATGTCTCCGCAATATCCTTTCTTTCAGGAGTGCTAGTTCTGCAAGGTTCGCAGGAGAGCTTCTGTAAAGTTTGGAAGGTAGGAGACGAGGTACTGGCAGAAGTAAAGCTGTGAGTACCGGGCGTGAGTCGCGCTTCGGTGGCTCAGATGGTAGAGCACTTGCCCGAGAAAGGCAGAGGTCCCGAGTTCGAGTCTCGGTCGGGCACACAGTTTTAATCTGCCAGGAAGTTTCATATCAGCGCACACTCCGCTGCAGAGTGAAAATCTCATTCTGGAAACATCCCCCAGGCTGTAGCTAAGCCATGTCTCCGCAATATCCTTTCTTTCAGGAGTGCTAGTTCTGCAAGGTTCGCAGGAGAGCTTCTGTAAAGTTTGGAAGGTAGGAGACGAGGTACTGGCAGAAGTAAAGCTGTGAGTACCGGGCGTGAGTCGTGCTTCGGTGGCTCAGATGGTACATTCCGCCGCCGGCGGCCGTGCTGTGCGGACGTGCGGAGCGGCTGTTGCGGTGTTTACATCGTCGCTGCGAGCGGCCGGCGCTGTGTGGTGAGTGCGCGCATTCTGCGTTAGTTATAGTCCACGATCACATTTCTAGAATGACATAATGGAGCAGACAACGCGACGCGATACTTTGAAGTTGATTTTCGATCCGAACTACTCCCGACCGAAATCTTACGAAGTTGAGGCATTTATCGAAGAAACTTTTAAGGTCAAAGTGGATGAATTGATTGGCATTCACCTGTCGATTGTCAGTCCGACTGTGTTCCTTAAGTTATCCAGTTCTGACAAGTGCGACCAAATTGTAGAAGCATGTGGTGGGGTGGCAAAATTCAAACATTCAGACGGACACATAGGGCAGGTTACGGTTTCGCGTGCCGGAATGGGAATAAGAACGGTTCGAATCTTTGAGCTCCCCTTTGAAATAACGTCCGAGGAGATTAACAACAAACTGAGAGACTATGGCACCATTATCAGCAATGTCGCCGAAAAATGGTCTAGCTTGCACAAGTATCCAGTATTAAATGGAGTCAGGCAAGTTAAGATTGATATGCTGAAACATATCCCATCGTATCTCTGGATTGGTGGATATCGAGCGATCATCATTTACGATGGGCAGCCGAGAACCTGCTCGGGTTGTGGTTCGACCCAACACGTCCGCGCGCAGTGTTTTCAACGGCGTGTGACGCAACTGCCGACTGGGGAGCGAGACCCGCCTAGTCAGAAGGCCACGCTACCCGTGACGTACGCCGCCGCAATTCGCAGTGACGTCGCCCCAGACATGTGTTTCGACAGGGCGGTAGTTGCTTATGCCGACGTTCCCGATGGTAACGTAGCCATGGATACTAGCAACACAGAAGCTACAGGTCCAGCACACTCACAAGACGAGGAAACTGACAGACGTGCAGAACAAGACCAGGCTAAGACGGCAGAAGAAGGCATGTGCAAACCACTCGATGAAATCGGGCAACAAAAAGAGGACACGGTTGCCACGTCGGAGGATAATGACCAGCAGCCTACAACTGTTTCACCGAAGAAACGGAAGAAACGTCGAATAGCCCGACAGGGAGCAGCAGAAATCGCGCCAATCCTGCGTGAAAAGGCGAAACAGATAGGCCAAGAACTGGCGGAGACGACACAGGCAACTCCTCTGGAAGATCGAACAACAAAGAAGACGACCCGAAATGAGGACACTGAACCCGACCGTGGAATCCACATTCCAGACGGTACAGCTAGTCCGAAGGACCCTCCACCTGTACCAAAAACGGACACGCGGGAAGTTACGTGCACGCGAGATTGGGCGGATGACATCGAGGAGCAAAACCATGATGCAGAGATGGCTGACATACCACAACGTTCAGAACGGACGGCACCCGACCGTCGACAAGATGTGTCCACCCGGCAACAAACCACCATCAAAGACGCTCGTGCAGAAGATGATGATGCCGACTTCTTCTAAGTAGAGCACACATCCACTTCACCTGGCAAATAGTATCCCACCTGACGCGGTATAGTCCACATGACGTCCTTGCAGGCGTACAGAATTGCGACCTTGAATATAAATAAAATTAGCAGCACCCTCAATCTGAGAAATCTCCAAGATTTTCTGTACGCCGCTGATGTTGACATCTTAATGCTGCAAGAAGTAACGGCTATCCGTTTGGACGACATCACTGGCTACAACGCCGTCATCAATCCTGGCAATGACAATAGCCTCGGCACAGCGATTATGACTAAAGAGGGGATCCTACTTACAGACGTGACGAAACTGCCGAACAGTAGAGGTCTCGCTGTCACGATAAACAACACCAGGTTTATCAACATCTATGCCCCGTCAGGAACCGGAAACAAGCGCCGCAGGGCCGAATTTTTCAAGGAGGACATCGCCCCCCTTTTCGCGGTGCGATTTGAACAAATAATATATGCGGGTGACTTTAATTGCGTGCTGAATCCCAAAGATCAGACGCCAAATTTTAACAAATCTCTGGAGCTGGAGAACATCGTCAGCGAATTCCATCTGTTAGATACTTGGGAACTAAAACATGGTGATCAGCTCGGTTTCACCTATATCACCAGCCATTCTGCCAGTCGTATCGACAGGATTTACGCAACGTCCAATTTAAGGCGACACGTTTTACAGTCCGAGCTATGGCCCACTATTTTCTCTGATCATATCGCGTACATATGTACGATAAATTTAGAGAAACAAGGCACTTACAGGGCGAGAGGTCAGTGGAAGCTAAACGTTGCTCATCTTTCGGATCCTGGATGTCACGCCGCCTTCCACACCACTTGGGCAGAATGTGAAAGGAAGTTCCACTTGTATGGTACGGCGCTGAATTGGTGGCTCAACTGCGCGAAGCCCGCAATCATAAAGACAATTAAAACTTACTCCCGTGAAAAAGTCGCCTGGCGGAAGCGGACATTAGACTTTTACTTCAGCTGTCTGAGAGACTTGTGCGTTCGGGATGCTACAATCATAACAAACTATGGGCAAATCAACAGAATAAAAGCAAAATTGCTCACCCTGCAGAGGCACCATCTCGAAGGCTGTAAAATACGAACGCGTTTGCAGAACGGTACACGAGAAGAAACAACATCGATGTACCACATCCTCCAAGAGAACAAAAGACAAAAACGGAAAATTCTGACGGAACTCAAAACTTCAGACGGGAGACTCTTGACAGATCAAGCTGCAATACGAGACGAGATCCATCGACACTTTAGTGAGTTGCTGGCCAATACACAGACAGATGAAACAGAGCAGCAAGCTCTCACTGCTAGGACGACAGAGCGACTCACTCCAGAAGAAGCTGATGTGCTCGCAGCAAGAATAACGGACGAAGACGTCGAAGATGCCATCTCGAGGAGTCCAAAGAATAAATCGCCTGGACCAGATGGGCTACCCGCTGAATTTTATCAAACTTTTCGCGAAAAGATAATTGCTAAATTGACACTCGTCTGCAATGAAATACTAAATGCCGACACTGACCTTCCGAAGGAATTCTGTGAAGGTACAGTGGTCTTAGTCCTCAAAACACCAAGAGGCAAAACCGTGGAGAATCTTCGACCCATAACACTTCTCAATAGTGATTATAAAATCTTCGCCCGTATCATGATGCAAAGGTTTAATTCAGTTATTCGTACAGTGGCAGGAGCTTACCAGACAAGTGTGGGAAAGGATAGAACGATATTTCAGACCTTATGCGACTACAGAGACATTATAGCGATATCGGAAGCCTGCAACATTCGCTGTGCCCTGATGTCGCTTGACTTTGAAAAAGCTTTTGATAAAGTTAATCATTCGTACCTGTTCCGGTGTATGACATCCATGCACTTCCCACAGAAAATTATAGCCTCCGTGAAAAACATACTGACGAATAGCACGTCAAGAATCAGTGTCAACGGACAACTCAGTCACCCGATCAATATTCACAGTTCGGTAAGACAAGGTTGCCCCATGTCCATGACGCTTTTCGCGATTGCGCTTGAACCCCTCTTAGTATCCCTGACTCGGCAACTCCGTGGACTACATATACACGGACAGAAGATCATATGTCAAGCCTACGCGGACGATGTAGGGGTACTTGTGACTGACGAAAGCGAGGTGGCTACAGTACTTGAAGTTGTGGCGACCTACGAACTGGCGTCAGGAGCTAAACTCAACCGCAATAAATCTGGTATTATGAATCTTGGTAGGGGCATAGAGATCAGAGCCGCTGGAAGTATCAACACTGTGGAAAAACTAAAATGCCTTGGAATAGAATATACGAATAATATCCGCCGCACAGCCGCTCTTAATTACAGAAAATTACTTGCCACATTACGAGCAAGCATAACACAACACAGCTTGCGTAATTTAAATGCAATACAAAAAGTGCAACTAGCCAATACCTATATAACCTCCAAAGTAAACTATGTTGCTCAAGTGCTTCCTCTGCCACGCACCATAGCACGCCAAATGCAAGCAGCGCTTGGTTATTTTGTCAACAGAGGTCAGATGTTTAAGGTTTCCTATGATACCTTGACGCTATCGACACGCAATGGAGGGCTACATCTAACAGACATCTACCTTAAAGCGCAAGCGCTATACGTTAGCAAAACTTATAAACAGTGGCAACGATCACCGCGGACCTTAGTGGCTCATCTCTTACGTGAAATCACCCCAGTCAGCAGAGATCCACCAATCGATGTGCATCACATCTCCCACGAGCTGTACCACTATAAACACTTTCTTGTGGAATACAGCTATGTACGCCATAGAATACCGGAGAAGGACATATATCAGGTTAAGGAGGTTTACAACACCTTGCTGGGAGGAAAATTGCGCAATCGAATAGAAAACAAGTTTCGACATTATAACTGGAAAAACATATGGGAAAACGTATCTGACCCCCATCTACCATCCAATGTGCGATCGACGTGGTACCTCGCAGTCAATAGAAATATCCCCACCAACTCTAAACTGCATGCGATACGTCTGGCACACACACCAAACTGTCCCAGCTGCGATGTCGTCGACACCGAAGAACATCGTTTCGTCTGTGACGATGTGAAAGACGTGTGGAATCTCTTCAGGCAAAAACTAGCACGTGTGCTCCGCACGTCACCTAACACGATTACACCGACACACGTCCTTCTGCCAGATGACGTGCCATATCCTAACACCAAAAGAAGGTCAGCCAACTGGCTCAAAGGACTGACAGTCCATTACATCTCAACGGCTATGACGAAGAGTGCAGAAGACTATTGGATGTACCTGATGACAGAACTTCAAAAGCTCGAACGACAAAAGAAATACAAAGAAAATTACGCAAATTTCTTGAACCGAACTTTGTCCTACCGACAGAGCTGAAGAACGATTAAACGATTATTTTTTTTTATTTTTTTTATTTTTTATTTTTTCTATTTTTTTTATTTTTTATGAAATTCTCTATTAACTTTCTCATTCCTTTTGCGCCAACAAGGTGGCTATTTCGTTTACCCTTTGCCCTCGTGTAGCAGCACTAATAGGTTGCTGACGCAACCCTGCGACGCCAGCGGGCTGAAGTACGCCTGGCTCTCCTATAAAAATCGCTACCGCACAATGATGGAAGAATGTAGCGGTCCTATTTTCTTTACACAACTCCAAAAGAAGGGATTTTGTTCACTTGTACACATTTACTTCGTTGGTCAACTATCTATTATGGAACAAACATAGCACAGAAGCTAGCCGAAGAAGGCACAAATGGCGAGCGGAAGGACGGGCTGTAGGGGAGGAAGGAGGCCCGAAAAAAAAAAAAAAAAAAAAAAAAAAGATGGTAGAGCACTTGTCCGCGAAAGGCAAAGGTTCCGAGTTCGAGTCTCGGTCGGGCACACAGTTTTAATCTGCCAGGAAGTTTCATATCAGCGCACACTCCGCTGCAGAGTGAAAATCTCATTCTGGAAACATCCCCCAGGCTGTGGCTAAGCCGTGTCTCCGCAATATCCTTTCTTTCAGGAGTGCTAGTTCTGCAAGGTTCGCAGGAGAGCTTCTGTAAAGTTTGGAAGGTAGGAGACGAGGTACTGGCAGAAGTAAAGCTGTGAGTACCGGGCGTGAGTCGTGCTTCGGTGGCTCAGATGGTAGAGCACTTGTCTGCGAAAGGCAAAGGTTCCGAGTTCGAGTCTCGGTCGGGCACACAGTTTTAATCTGCCAGGAAGTTTCATATCAGCGCACACTCCGCTGCAGAGTGAAAATCTCATTCTGGAAACATCCCCCAGGCTGTGGCTAAGCCATGTCTCCGCAATATCCTTTCTTTCAGGAGTGCTAGTTCTGCAAGGTTCGCAGGAGAGCTTCTGTAAAGTTTGGAAGTTAGGAGACGAGGTACTGACAGAAGTAAAGCTGTGAGTACCGGGCGTGAGTCGTGCTTCGGTAGCTCAGATGGTAGAGCACTTGCCCACGAAAGGCAGAGGTCCCGAGTTCGAGTCTCGGTCGGGCACACAGTTTTAATCTTCCAGGAAGTTTCATATCAGCGCACACTCCGCTGCAGAGTGAAAATCTCATTCTGGAATATATTCTCAAAAACAGAAAAGAACCTCCACATATTCTCAAATCTGTGTTAAAGGAGTTGGGAAGTAATGTGAAACAAATGGAAGATTTAATGAAAGAGCAATACTGATCCTTGTATATTGGACAAAGCGTCAAAGAGATATAATCTTGCATACAATGAGAAAATATCTGCTAAGCTGAAAAATCATGTTATACAGAAGTACACCAATGCAATACTTGCAAGCAATGGTCTCACCAGAAATCCTAAATATTGCAGCTTAGACAGTCCACAGAAGGCAAGTAGTCTTAGGTGAACTGCGCTCCCATCAACGACAAACATGGACAATGGATAAACAAGAGCATGTAGACAGAGCACAAAAGTTTTGAAGCTTGGAAATGATTGCAAGAGGAAAAATCTCAGTAACACACAAGATGCAAATGTCTAAGTTTAACACATAGCACAAATTAGCTAGCGTAAGTGCTTCTTTGTGTTCAGTAAATTTCTTATGTGTCTTTGTATTTACTGTCATGGTACGATTAACAAAACGCACAGAGAAGCGTTAGAACTCGTTCAGAGTGTGGTGTGATTAGGATCGTTGGTCTGGCTGAGCTATGGGGAGATGTTGCATATGACAAGGTCTGCTGCAAGGAGAAAGAAGCATGTCATTTTGGTGTTCAAAGATTGAGGGATGATTTCTGAATTTGATTTCAGTATATTCCTAGCAGGCATTCCCGTTAGTCTGGGAGCAGTCATGGGCAAGTTTTTGACTGGCGCCAAACATATACCAGCCTGAACACTTTACTACTCAAAAACTCATTGACATACTTGAAAGCTTTCCATCGCCTCACTGGTAACAACACCACTCCCTGCTACCCAGTCCTGCATAATAGTAACCCAATTCATGACAGTCTATCTGATAATCATTTTTCATCCTACCTGCAAAATATTTTTACAATCTCTGATGATGACCCCCTCAGTTTTATCACTCCTCATTCCCCATAGTCCCTGAATGAATGGATGCCTCTGGGCCACCTATTGTTCCTAGTTCCCAATACCTAGTCCACATGCCACAAACAAACGTTAATACCCCAACTACAGCATACAATATCATCATACAAATACTACACCAGAAACGAAACACTGCTACTGGCCATGGATTACTTACCTCTCATCTCCTGGAAGAATTCCCCAGAAATCATTGCCAAACTCTACAATGTGATCTTTAACACAGTCTACTACCCTGATACAATGAAGCTTCCTGTTCCTACTTATCCTGAAACACGGCAAACCTGGCAGTGACACGTCCTCCTAACAACCCATTAGTCATGACTCAGTGTTCAGCAAGGTCTTCAGATCCATCCCCTCCAAACACATACATAAGCACCTTAACCAGTGTCTACCCTTACCTCTCTACAAGTCTGGCGTCTGTCTTAAATTTTCCTCTGACGAGCAGCTCCTGTATCGTACCCACCTCCTGTCCCACCAACTCACTAACTTTGTGTCAGCTTTGTGTCCTGCGACTAGAGAAGTCACATGACTGCATATAGCATACTAATCACCTCTTCAAACTCTAAATGTTCGCGCTTCCAAAGACCTCTGTGCTAGTTATTGCATCCAGTCTGTCCACCTATCCATCCTGTGTAGCCATAAACAACATGACTTCCGCATTTTCCGTTTCAGTGCAGGTTTGCCTCAGGGCTCTGTCCTTTCTCCACTGTTGTACATCCTCTAAACTCCTGATATCCCTAAATCTCCTCGTCCAGTACACTGATGACATCATTTCCTTAGACCTACACCCCACTCTCCAGGAATCCAAACAATCCCTTCAACTCTAGCTCCCCAGTTAACCTTCTCATGCAATCAGTGGCTTCACAAAATCAACACTTCCAAGATGTAGGCAATAGTTATAAGATGAATCATCCACAACTTCCATCCTAGTGATTTCCAACTCACCATTTATGACTATCCTATATAATTAGCTAACCAACTAAAATACCTCAGACTGATCTTCAACTGTAAACTGGTATGGAAATAACTACTAACCACTCAACAAAAAGACTGTGATGTTATTTCAGTGATTACAAAATCGAGTCAAATCTACAAAGAACTCCTCAGTATGAGCCCACTTATCAGTGTGGGCTGTCCATAACATAGCGTTGTGCCATCAGAGTTCCATCAATAACTACCAGCAGTGACCTGAAGGCATACCTAATGGCTCCCCACACCATTCTGCCAGAAGTCACACCCCAGTGCCTGTCCAAAACAATGGAAGAATCAGATTTTCCCCCAGTAGCTGTTGAGGGTCATCCAGGATAGTGCAGAATTCCATTTCATTGCTGGACACAGTGCAATTCCATTCATCAGCAGTGCGTTCTTCCCTGTCATGGAACCACTCCAAACACAGCTGTTTGTGTTGGCGGTGTTGATGGCAGCCTACTCATGGGACAGTAATTCCCTAGTCTGGCTGCTACTAGTCACCAAACAATGGTGCAGGGCAGACTGAAGGGCTTACAAAGTGCTCGGTGCACAAATGGTGATCCTCATTGTGGTGGTCAGACATGGTCAGACATGGTAGACTGTAACCTTAACGACGAATATGCCTGATTTCACGTTCTTGTGCAGTTCACCATTGGGCCACTGAATGTTCCACAAATTGGATGTTGCAGAATTCGACCAGCCAGCTAAATGGAGAACCAAAATTAGGTCCTTTTCGAACTTTGTCAGGTGCTGATAACATTGTCTCATGTGAGAACACATCATCTCCATCTCCTTGATGGTGACCACTCAGCATTTGATGCAATTCAAACCGCTCATATACCCTACCAGGCATGCCAACAACACTAAACATAAATAACACTAAGACACTCTGGGGTCATTCCACTTCTCACAGAGAAATGGAACTGTAATCATTTACATACTATGGCTTGTAGATGTATGAAGTTACATTGTCATCTAACCATGTTTCCAAGGTGTTTCACTTTTTCATTTCAGGGAGTATAGATGTGTCAGTTATCTCCAACTGGATGAATAGTAGTGGCCAGCTGGGGTGGCCGAGTGGTTCTAGGTGCTACAGTCTGGAACCGCGTCACTGCTGTGGTCGCAGGTTCGAATCCTGCCTTGGGCATGGATGTGTGTAATGTCCTTAGGTTAGTTTGGTTAAGTAGTTCTAAGTTCTAGGGGACTGATGACCTAAGAACTTAAGTCCCCTAGTGCTCAGAACCATACACAATTGTAGTGGAGAATTTGGGATACTGGTACAGTCTGCATTGTTTTCAGATTTATGATGATTTATTTTCTGTGGTGACATCATGCAACATTGACAGATTTCACTCCCCTTTCCTCTCCGATTCTTCTGATAGCACAATCCAAGATGGTGGTAGTAGGTCACTTGTACTAAGTTTAGAATCCAATAGAGCAGATCTAGACCAGTTCTCATAAGTACAAAACGGTAGAAAATTTAAAAAATCCAAAACGATGAATTAATATAGTTGTCCTAAGTAAATAATGGTGAGAAATTCAAAAAGCTCACAGATTTCCCCAAATCCAAGTTGTCCTAATTTTAAAAATGGCGAGAAATTAAAAAAAAATGTTGATGGCGGTTCCAAGCCACTTTCGCTAAGAATAAAATTGATGAAAATTAAAAAACTCAACTTATTTTCCCCAGGTTTAGTTGTCCTCAATTTAAAGTGGTGGGAAATTAGAAATAGCCCAGTTAAAATAGTGAGCTAACCCATCTGGGGGCCATTTTTATCTAAACATTTGTGGTGTATGTTGTAGTATAGGAATAATTTTATTATTTGTTCAAACAGTTCTGGGCTGTTCCTGGGGGTACCGTCTGTGGTCTGGCAGCAGAGCTAACAGCTACCCACTGTGATGTTTAAACGGGACCCTATCCCATGATCCCAGAGCTGCTAATAAGCTTGTTTTTCATCATTTGTTAATATGTGTGCATCTATTTTTAACAGAGAGGTATCAAGGACAAAGCATACAATGTCCTACTAGAAGAAGTCGACTACAGTAGTAACTGGCAGAATAAAAGGTATGCATAATCGAGCCATACCAGAAACCTATGTCCTGTATTTTCACACTCAGCGCTTGCTGATCAACGCCACTGCAATCTGTTGAGTACTCTTGACTGCCTGGTGTGTTTATGCACTCCATCTGGTAGTACAGTTACAATTTTCGACTTGCAAAAGAGGTCTTGGGAGAAATGTTGTTTGGCCATCAAAACTAATTACCAAACACGTCTAGTGAAAACAAATTATTGTAGAGGTAAAGTGTCCTTCAATTAACTTGGGATACATTAGCAACAATTTGCAAATCAAAGACCAATATGCAATGCACCAGAATTCACGGAGCCTTCATTGAAGCCACTAATTCCAAGTAATCTTCGTCACAACATAACATTATCAAACTAGCAAGACCAGTGGGATATAAAATTAAGTATGCTACGGCCGTGCTGGACTTTATAACTGAAATGTCAGAATATTTCTGATACTGCTTAGCACTGGAAACATCCAGAATTCTCTACTCCTATGACAATGTCACTCGCAGTCGCAACCAGAAGACCATCTGTGATTATTTACTAGATTACTGACTATACACAGTAAGATAATAAGTGTCGACCTACTTACGAGTAACAGTGTGAGAAACGACGTAATAGTATGAGGTAGCGTTGTTCCTCTGATCGAACCATGTCTAAATCTGTAGTCATGGTCAAATATAGATGTATAACTTTTAAGAAACAATTAAAATCTCTTCCTATGGGACTGATCATGTTTATATTTTACAACCGATAACGAGGGCATGCTGCTCCAATTTCTAAATTTTTGGTCAAGGGTGGTGTTAGACGCCTCACTTTTCCAAATACACATAATTTTTCGTTATAAGTCGTCTGTTTCGGTTTCCCGATGTAGTTTCGCTCACTGCTCTCGACTTCTCTTAACCCTGAGCCACCACTAGCCGAAAATTCCGCACTGCAATCTGTCAATCTGCAGAGCTCGATGAGGGCATCGCGGCCGCTCCTGAGCTGATGAAACGGCCGAATCTGTAGTTGTTTCCAGATCTCTCCCACAACAACGGCCTTCCGGAAGCTTGGATTACAGGAGTTCGCCACTACTCCCAGCCGAGAACGAGGGCATGCTGCTCCAATTTGTTCCTTTGATGCTCCACATTTGTACCTCACTCTTGAGCACGCTAGGAAACCTTCTTGTAATTACTTTTAGATCTCTCTCTCCATTAAAAAAGCAATTTTACTTTCTCTCTCCCACTCTCAAGGGCTGTGAGGCGAGTCCATCCAGCTGTTGTTAAGAAATGTATCTCCGCTGAAACTGCATCGCAGATTTTAATTTGGATGGAAATATTATTGCGCCAAGCTTCCAGAAACCCCAATATGCCTCGGCTTTGCCCTCCACGGGTCACTGTTACAGTCCATATGGACGAATTGCACCACACCCATCAGCATAAAATTAGTGAATGCAGCTGCCTCACATTTCTGCGGCTTCTGATGTGCTGCTCAACTAAACTCCATTAACTAGCAGTATAAGCATCATATTTGGATGCGGTCTTTTCCAATGAATTGCAGAATACACAAAACATGTATTTAGAATATGTTCTAATGTCTATTATTCCTTTCTTACACTTACTTAGTTACATAACGTTTTCTCTCAGAAAGGAACATGGTCAGAGAGATATGTCTTTGCAGCACCTCACTCTACCTCCACCTTTTAAAACTACACGAGTTTTGAAAATCAATACATGAATACCAACTTCATATGGCATTATAATTCACTTTTCAATTATCACAGATCATTTTGAACTTACCAACTCACACTTATCCTATTGTTACAACTATTACATATAAATAAAATGAAGTAAGTACTAACAAAAACAAATCAAATACTGGACACTTATTTTACCTTATAAACCTGGGAAACTCACTGCAAACCTCTCACATATGTATTACATTTACAAAACTTGTTATGTCATCTGTTGCACAGATCTGTGCATTAGAGACATTTGGGGGAAGCATGGGAAGGGGGAGGAGCTACCGGCACTCCAGCTGTGTTTCTTCCTCAGTGGTAAGATCTGCTAACAGCGAGGCGTCTGTTGTCAACACCGTCTTCATCTTCGTTTCAGACTCTGCATGCAACTCCACACCTACCTTCTCTCTTACCCAACTGTGTGATATCTTTACAAACTTCAGAACTTGGCCATGCAAGTCTAATGCCATCACTTGTCTATTTAAATGTCAATATTTCCATGTGTCCTATAAACATTATACTTTCTCTTGACTGTCTTAAATGAGATCAGTTTTCTGATTCTGTCCTTTGTTGTGAAAGCCTTTCCATCCTTTTTATGAGTTCTTAATAATGGTGATAGATGTAATACCTGGGTGCTTCAAAATTTGTATTTATTATTTTGGCTGAATGTGTATCACACCTTTTGGGTTCTTACTTTTTCCTTACTTTGCTCCTCAGTTATAGTTATACCACAATTTTCTACTTTTGACTGGCGCTTATGGCTACTCAGTCCACTGATTTTAATTATTTTTTGAAACATTATTAGAGATATCAGCATTCAGAATATAATCTTTGAAATTAATTATAACAGTGTAGATTGCAAGGTATATTTATTATAAGGTGACTGGTTTCGATCATAACATGATCATCTTCAGGTCTACAGCCATTTGATGAACTACAGCTGTACGTGGAGCAGAAACCGTTGAATGACGATAGTCAACTGCTCAGTTGACTATCGCCATTCAGTGGCTTCGTTCATGGTCCCTTTCATGAAAAACGCTTTGTGACCTGTCAAAGTTGGCTCGAAATCTTCAGGCTGTCCCCCAACAGACAGTCTGGAGAGACCATCTGTGACAATATTATCCCCTCATTTCATATATTGTTTCTCCATATCAAACTGTTGTAGATACATCGCCCAACTGGCCAACCTAGGATGTTATAATCGCGACCTGTTTAGTAAACTAAGTGATTTGTGGTCAGAAATGCCGTTATATGGTTTCCTAACAAATTATCTTCTAATTTTTTGAAACCATACATGATGGCTAACGCCTGTTCTCACTTACAATAATTTCTCTTGGGTGTCATTAAAGTTTGACTTGCAAATTAGATGGTGCTATGTTGATCCTCTCGATCCTCACTTCCCAATTGCAAGATATCAACTCTTATACTGTTAAAACAAGCATCTGAGGACACAAAACATGATTCAGAAAAACTGAAACAGTAGAAAACATACTTTGCACGAATTCAGGCTTGAGTTTCTGGAATGATGTTTGCATTTTTCTGTCCATACCATATGGCATTCTTCTTGAGCATTTGGTTCAAGTATGGATTATTTAATGCTTGTTATGACACAAAGCGCCTATAGAAACAAAACAGCTCAAAAATGGGCTTCAACTGCTTTCTATTCTTAGGTGTAGGGAACCCTCCACAGCCCTTTATTTACTTTCATCAGGAGCTATTTCTTCTGCACTAACGACATATCACAAAAATTTAGTTTGACTCCTGACCAATTCAGTCTTATTGAACTTTAGTTTCATCTTTCAACCTTCCTGCATGGCTGCTAGTACTTGCTCCAATACCTTGCAGTGGTGTGCCCAAGTAGGTACAGTTAACAGTAGGACATCAACATATACAGTAAATTGGTCCATGAGTCCTGGGTCTAGCACCTAATGCGTTACCCTCAAGATGCACAAACAGGTATGTTTAAACCAAAGGGTGCTACACAGCACTAGTAGCACAATCCGCTATGTAAGAATGCTATATACTTTCGTGGCTCGTTCCATTAATCACAAGTAACGTACAGTGATGACAGGAATTTCACTCTTTGGAACCTTTGCAGGAATTTGTCAATCAAGACTGGGTGGTCACTTTCTCTCTCCACAATCTCATTCAGCTTTCTAATATCTAGCGCCGCTGTACACTGCCCTTCTTTTTCAGATCTGATAACAAAAGTTTGATGTACTCACCTATAACAGTTTCTACACACATCAAAAAAAGTTTTGCATCACATCAGTTCTGAGAGTTCCGGAATCTGTACAGAAAATTGGAACAGAGATCAACATAAACAACATTTCCACGCCTTTTAGGGCTCATGAAAACCACATATTGTATGTTGTACCACCATACAGCAAGACCTTCAGAGGTGGTAGTCCAGACTGTTGTACACACCGGTACCTCTAATATCCAGTAGCAAGCTCTCTTGCATTGATGCATGCCTGCATTCGTCGTGGCATACTATCCACAAGTTTATCAAGGCACTGTTTGTCCAGATTGTCCCACTCCTCAACGGCGAATCGGCGTAGATCCCTCAGAGTGGTTGGTGGGTCACGTGGTCCATAAACAGCCCTTTTCAATCAATCCCAGGCATGTTCGATAGGGTTCATGTCTGGAGAACGTGCGGGCCACTCTAGTTGAGCGATGTCGTTATCATGGAGGAAGTCATTCACCAGATGTGCATGATGGGGGCACGAATTGTCGTCAATGAAGGCGAATGCCTCGCCAGTATGCTGCCAATATGGTTGCACTATCGGTCGGAGGATGGCATTCACATATCATACAGCCATTACAGCGCCTTCCATGACCACCAGCAGCGTATGTCGGCCCCACATAATGCCACCCCAAAACAGCAAGGAACCACCTTGCTGCACTCGCTGGACAGTGTGTCTAAGGCGTTCAGCCTGACTAGGTTGCCCCCAAACACGTCTCCGACGATTGTCTGGTTGAACGCATATGCGACACTCTTCGGTGAAGAGAACGTGATGCCAATCCTGAGCGGTCCATTTGGCATGTTTCTGGGCCCATCTATAGCGCACTGCACGGTGTCGTGGTTGCAAAGATGGATCCCACGATGGACGTCGGGAGTGAAGTTGCGCATCATGCGTCCTATTGCGCACAGTTTGAGTTATAATGCGACGTCCTGTGGCTGCACAAAAAGAATTAATCTACATATACATCTACATCTACATACATACTCCGCAATCCACCATACAGTGCTTGGTGGAGGGTACCTCATACCACAACTAGCATCTTCTCTCCCTATTCCACTCCCAAAGAGAACGAGGGAAAAATGACTGCCTATATGCCTCTGTACAAGCCCTAATCTCTCTTATCTTATCTATGTGGTCTTTCCACGAAATGTAAGGTAGCGGCAGTAAAATTGTACTGCAGTCAGCCTCAAATGCTGGTTCTCTAAATTTCCTCAGTAACAATTCACGAAAAGAACGCCTCCTTTCCTCTAGATCAGGGCTTCCCAATGTGTGGTCCGTGGACCCCTTAGGGGTCCGCCGGCTCTTTCTAGGGGGTCTGCGGCCACGATTCACCAAATCGTGTAAAATAATGAGTAAAATTATTGAATAAAAATGTGAAAATCAAATTCATCACTTTTTGTCGTGTGAAAAATATGTATACTTTTACTTCAGGTCGTATTCCCAAGCAACCTTTGCGGTTCCTAAGTGAGAACGCATACACAGTTTAGTGCCGGAGAATTCGGCTTCTCTGATCGACTGTTTCGCAACAATAAGGGGGTCGTTTGTGCGCCGGCTCACGGCGCTAGATGCGCTGAAACCTTTTACGCATAAGCAGAGTGAGCTTTGTCGACCAATCACAGCGCTGGCTGGCACGTATGCGGCCCCAGGCATCATTAAATGTTAAACTTGCTTTGTCAGTGCACTACCTATTTCATAAGTCCATTTTTGACCTTCAAGTTGTTTTCATTCATCTCTAAACCAAAGGCTATTGATACTCCAGGGGGTGGGGGAGGGGGGGGTCATTGGGAACATGGCACTTGCATTAAGAAGCTCGAGCAGTGCTCAAGAATAGGTCGTATTAGTGTTTTATAAACGGTCTCCTTTACAGATGAACCACATCTTCCCCAAATTCTACCAATGAACCAAAGTCGACTATCCGCCTTCCCCACAACTGCCATTACATGCTTGTCCCACTTCATATCGCTCTGCAATGTTACGCCCAAATATTTAATCGACGTGACTGTGTCAAGCGCTACACTAGTAATGGAGTATTCAAACATTACAGGATTCTTTTTCCTATTTATCTGCATTAATTTACATTTATCTATATTTAGAGTTAGCTGCTATCCTTTACACCAATCACAAATTCTGTCCAAGTCATCTTGTATCCTCCTACACTCAACGGCGACACCTTCCCGTACACGACAGCATCATCAGCAAACAGCCGCACATTGCTATCCACCCTATCCAAAAGATCATTTATGTAGATAGAAAACAACAGCGGACCTACCACACTTCCCTGGGGCACTCCAGATGCTTTCTAAAGCCGTGCTGATGCATGGACAGCAACTTCTCTGTTTCAAGGAAATTCATTATATTCGAACTGAGAATATGTTCGAGAATCCTGCAACAAACCAATGTTAAGGATATTGGTCTGTAATTTTGAGGATCTGTCCTTCTACCCTTCTTATATACAGGCGTCACCTGCACTTTTTCCAGTCGCTCGGGACTTTACGTTGGGCAAGAGATTCGCGATAAATGCAAGCTAAGTAAGGAGCCAATGCAGTAGAGTACTCTCTGTAAAACCGAATCGGAATCCCATCAGGACCTGGCGATTTATTTATTTTCAACCCATTGAGCTGCTTCACAACCCCAGGGATGTCTATCACTATGTCCTCCATACGGGAATCTGTACGATCCTCCTGCGTGAAAGATTTCTAAAATGCTAAATTTAAAATTTCAGCTTTCGTTTTGCTGTCTTCCGTTGCCAGGTCAGACTGATCAGTGAGTGACTTCGACCCGCTTACCGATTTTACGTAAGACCAGAATTTCCTTGGGTTTTCAGCAAGATCTTTTGCTAAGGTATGACGGTGGTAGTGGTTGAATGCTTCGCGCATCGCTCTTTTTACAGCAGCACGAATCTCTACTAACTTTTGCCTGTCCTCATTCTCCCGATCTTTCTTGTACCGCGAGTGCAACTGCCTTTGCTTCCTGAGCATTCTCCGAATTGCGCTGTTAAACCACGGTGGGTCTTTTCCGTCCATAACCCACTTTTTCGGCACATACTTGTCCAATGCGTGATTTACAATGTGTTTAAAATTTGCCCACAATTCTTCCACGTCCATCGTACCGGAAGTAAATGAAGTCGACTCATTTACTAAGTGGGATGCTAACAACTGCTTATCTGCTCTTTCTAGTACGAATACTCTCCTAGCCTTCTTGACCGACTTTTTAACTTTCGTAACCATAGTCGTAATGACAACATCATGATGGCATTGCTGTCATGGTTCCTCCGAGCCATAGTCCGTAGGTAGCGGTCATCCACTGCAGTAGTAGCCCTTGGGCAGCCTGAGGGAGGCACGTCATCGACAGTTCCTGTCTCTCTGTATTTCCTCCATGTCCAAACAACATCGCTTTGGTTCACACCGAGACGCCTGGACACTTCCCTTGTTGAGAGCCCTTCCTGGCACAAAGTAACAATGCAGACGCGATTGAACCGCGGTATTGACCGTCTAGGCATGGTTGAACTACAGACAACACGAGCTGTGTACTTCCTTCCTAGTGGAATGATTGGAACTGATAGGCTGTAGGACCCACTCCATCTAATAGGCGCTGCTCATTCATGGTTGTTTACATCTTTGGGTGGATTTAGTGGCATTTCTGAACAGTCAAAGGGACTGTGTCCATGATACAATATTTACCGTTAAAAGCTATCTTCAGGAGTTCTGGGAACTGGGGTGATGCAAAACATAAACAATGATAAGGTGGCTCTAGCCATTTGTGTTATCCCTATGTCACTAAATTCATGGAAACTTTTTTAAGAAGCACAACTTAACCTCCTTTAGTTGCATAGATCATTTTTCACATTTGTCTGATTAGCAATAAGTTTAGAAATTGATTTGGATTTTGTAATATATTCAGGATCTTTTTCTGATTCTTAGTTAGTTACATCATTCTCAAATTTGTACGAATCATCTCTGAAAACGATTTTTCTGGCGTGAACACCGCACATGTTACTACTACTAATGGCAGCCATGTTTTTGGCCCTTACCGCCGTTGAAATGCTCACATCCTGACAAAGTTGCCATTAGTGAGACAGTGAAATTACAAACAGAGCTACCATTTTTCGGTTTATCGTGGATAGCAGTGTTTATGTCCAATGTCTTCAGTTGACATGCTCATCTACATGTACTCGGTATTAAGCAAGCTGGTTTCTAATGTTCTGTTTCATGTCGAAATTCAAGAGTAAATTTCAGTTGAAATATAGATTCTCACGGTTCAGTCGCCGTTTTTAGCCTGGAATATCCATTACTAATTTCAGTTGTTACTTTCACACACAAAACGTGATTTTCCTTTTATAGATCGCTCTTTAGATTACTGAGTGTCTCTATAAAAGTCAGTAGCAAAATATTTGTCCAGCTGGTTTGACATCGGGAGATTTAGTAATTATGCAAGTGTCACCAGTATGACTAGGTACTA
The DNA here is from genome assembly GCF_023898315.1 of Schistocerca nitens. Lineage (NCBI taxonomy): Eukaryota > Metazoa > Arthropoda > Insecta > Orthoptera > Acrididae > Schistocerca > Schistocerca nitens. Next base: position 925,810,273 of record NC_064616.1, read on the forward strand.
AATCACTCAGCTGATTCCAGATTTTCTTGAGCTGAGCAGAATATATATCTGGACTAAAAATTCCATTAATGTTGATCTCCATTTTAATTCTGTTCATATCAGTATTATCTTCCACATTACTTGATGATGGAGAACTTACTGGATCCCACTAACTGCTTTATCATTCTGAAGTTTTACAAGACTGCACAGAAAAATATTTTGTGACTTAGTTTTCCTGGGGTCATCTGTTCTGTTGTTCTCTGACGTGTCTCCAGCAGATGTGTATGGTGTACTCTCACTCTTTCTGGCCTTTGGCAGGGCTAGCTACCACCAGACAAGTCACTCAGCATTGCTTTCTAATGCATCTTCTCAATGTAGAAAACGATGCAAAACATTTTTTTTTACCAATGGTGCATTCTGTAGCAGTATCCATACTGTATCCCTGCAATACAATGCACACCACTTTGTAGCCTTAATTCAACTGGTCCGTTAATATGTGTGCATCGATTTTTAATGGAGATGTTACAAGGACAAAAAATATGCAGCGTCATACTAGAACAAGCCAAGTGTATTGGCAACTGGCAGAATAAGAGGCACATATGATCTAGTCATACCAGGGACCTACTTGCTGTGTACATCCACATGGTGCTGGTCAGTGCCACTGCAACCTGCATGTGTTGGGTAATGATAATCACTATGTCAACTGACCATCATTGTCCCACCTATAAACTGACCACCATTGGCCCACCCTGTGAACAGACCATCATTGACCCACAGTAATGTCAAACATTAATTAGGGTAAAGGCAGCCACTCACTGCACATATATAATGTCTGTTGTGGAACTCGTGTTACAACACAGTTTTAGGATCCAGCAGCTGACATCCACTGTCAAGTTATGGTGTCAGACTACTATTTCAGTTCCGAATAACTACATGTTTGTGTTAACTATCACAGTCTAGCCAATATAGCATATTGTTTGTTAAGTTTTCCAACTGTAACTTGAGATGAGAAAAGAAAAGGAAAAGAACGTAGTCACTCTACCAGCTGACCACCATTGCCCCATAATTTCATGTGGGGTAAGAGTATTACCATGTCAACTGACCATCATTGACAAACTATAGTATCTGGAGGTAATGGCAGTCACCATAATTAAGGACACAAGCTCTGTGTCCAGTACTGTACAGATTATATTAATGGGGAGTGAGGTTCTGGCCACCACATGGAGCGAAGTTCAGACCACCACAGACATTACACAAACAACCATTGCAGGTGTCATATCGGTTTTACCTGGCTGTTGACAGATAGTCTGATCATCATTGCCCTGGTTAGTTATAATTTTGTGTCACATGCCAATGTATGTAGCAATTTGTTACAGTTTTGTGTAACATATTGATGTATGATAAATGTGTTACAATTTCCCCATAACATGTCGATGCATAGGGTAATTTGTTACAACTTATTTGTAACTTGGTGATCTATGGGGCAATTTCTTACATTTTTGCTGTAACATAAAACAGTTTGTTACAGTCTTTCTGCAACACATCAATGAATGAGGCACTTCATTAAAAATTCGCTGTAACATGATGTATGATGCAGTTCGTTATATTTTTGATGTAAGATGAGCAGTTTGTTACAATTTTTAAACTTCCTGGTAGATTAAAACTGTGTGCCGGACCAGGGCTCAAACCTGGGACGTCTGCCTTTCGCAAGTAAATGTTCTACTGATGGAGCTATCCAAGCATGGATTACGACCTGCCTTCATAGCTTTACTTCCACCAGTACCTCATACCCTACCTTCCAAACTTCTTGGTTAGCACTCAGGACTCGCATTCGGGAGGATGATGGTCCAAATCTGCAGCCAGGAACCCTGATTTAGGTTTACTGTGATTCCCCTAAAGCACTTCAGGCACATTTCAGGATGGTTCCTTTGAAAGGGCACGACTGATATCCTTCTCCACCCCTACCAGATCCGAGCTAGGCTCTCTCTAGTTACCTCGTTGTTTATGGGGTTTTAAAAAATAATCTCCTCCCCCTCCAAGCTTGTTTGAATTTTGCTGCAACATCATGATGTATGGGTCAAATTGTTACAGTTTTCCTGTTACATGGAGCAGTATGATCTAACTTTGCTGCAATTCAAAGGGCAATTTGTAACTGTTTTGCTGTTGTTGTTGTTGTGGTCTTCATTCCTGAGACTGGTTTGATGCAGCTCTCCATGCTACTCTATCCCGTGCCAGCTTCTTCATCTCCCAATACCTACCGCAACCTACATCCTTCTGAATGTGCTTAGAGTATTCATCTCTTGGTCTCCCTCTACGATTTTTACCCTCCACGCTGCCCTCCAATACTAAATTGGTGATCCCTTGATGCCTCAGAACATGTCCTACCAACCGATCCCTTCTTCTAGTCAAGTTATGCCACACTGTTTTGCTATAAGATGGCAATAGAAGGTAATTATTAGTAGTGTCTAAATGTGTTGTCTAACATTATAATCAATATTGACATATGTTAACAAATTTAATACATGGTACAAGGGTAGAATTAAGCTCATTGACAAACCCCTATGTTATATCAGCAGTGTCAATAAATGAGCCATGTGTACTGCAAACAGTATGGATGAGTAAATACTTAATTTAAGGATCCATCGTAACTTGTTAGGTGTGGTACAGATATCGAACTTTTGTTATCAACAAGCACTTAACGTATATGTTGCATCAAAAGCGCCAATATACAGTCCATGTATATTTTTATGTACATTACAGAAACATTAAGTTATAGCAGTAGTGTCATGCATGTTTTGTACTCAAAATCTTAAGTATTTTGGTACAAAGTTCGAATTTTTGTTTGCAGTCAGATATCTGTCATTCTATTTCTGTATTACGATAAGCAACCTGCATGCGTTTGTGTTCAAACCATTATGTATTTTGATAAATACGAGGGCAGTTCAAAAAGTAATGCAACACATTTTTTTTCTCGGCCAATTTTGGTTGAAAAAACCGGAAATTTCTTGTGGAATATTTTCAAACATTCCCGCTTCGTCTCGTATAGTTTCATTGACTTCCGACAGGTGGCAGCGCTGTACGGAGCTGTTAAAATGGCGTCTGTAACGGATGTGCATTGCAAACAACGGGCAGTGATCGAGTTTCTTTTGGCGGAAAACCAGGGCATCTCAGATATTCATAGGCGCTTGCAGAATGTCTACGGTGATCTGGCAGTGGACAAAAGCACGGTGAGTCGTTGGGCAAAGCGTGTGTCATCATCGCCGCAAGGTCAAGCAAGACTGTCTGATCTCCCGCGTGCGGGCCGGCCGTGCACAGCTGTGGCTCCTGCAATGGTGGAGCGTGCGAACACACTCGTTCGAGATGATCGACGGATCACCATCAAACAACTCAGTGCTCAACTTGACATCTCTGTTGGTAGTGCTGTCACAATTGTTCACCAGTTGGGATATTCAAAGGTTTGTTCCCGCTGGGTCCCTCGTTGTCTAACCGAACACCATAAAGAGCAAAGGAGAACCATCTGTGCGGAATTGCTTGCTCGTCATGTGGCTGAGGGTGACAATTTCTTGTCAAAGATTGTTACAGGCGATGAAACATGGGTTCATCACTTCGAACCTGAAACAAAACGGCAATAAATGGAGTGGCGCCACACCCACTCCCCTACCAAGAAAAAGTTTAAAGCCATACCCTCAGCCGGTAAAGTCATGGTTACAGTCTTTTGGGACGCTGAAGGGGTTATTCTGTTCGGTGTCCTTCCCCATGGTCAAACGATCAACTCTGAAGTGTATTGTGCTACTCTTCAGAAATTGAAGAAACGACTTCAGCGTGTTCATAGGCACAAAAATCTGAACGAACTTCTCCTTCTTCATGACAACGCAAGACCTCACACAAGTCTTCGCACCTGAGAGGAGCTCACAAAACTTCAGTGGACTGTTCTTCCTCATGCACCCTACAGCCCCGATCTCGCACCGTCGGATTTCCATATGTTTGGCCCAGTGAAGGACGCAATCCGTGGGAGGCACTACGCGGATGATGAAGAAGTTATTGATGCAGTACGACGTTGGCTCCGACATCGACCAGTGGAATGGTACCGTGCAGGCATACAGGCCCTCATTTCAAGGTGGCGTAAGGCCGTAGCATTGAATGGAGATTACGTTGAAAAATAGTGTTGTGTAGCTAAAAGATTGGGGAATAACCTGGTGTATTTCAATGCTGAATAAAACAACCCCTGTTTCAGAAAAAAAATGTGTTCCATTACTTATTGAACTGCCCTCGTAATTTTACTTTGGCGAAAAAACTGTGTTTTCGATATTTTGAAATTTATTCTCTGCAAGTGAACAATGTTCATCATTGTCCTTAGTCATGTTTACATCTCATATTCAGAACATTGCAAACTTATATTTGCATATTACTAAAATGTATAGTTTAAGTGATACAATGCAATAAAATTCTTGTCAAAATGTATTTTACCCTGTAAAATGATGTACATTCAATTTGTTTATGTTTGGCTATTTGTGTGTTTACAACTAGTGGAGCATTAAGATTAGATATTCGTATTATTTAGTAGCTGATTGTGGGAATACACTCTGCAAACGTTTTAGAAAGCCTTGTCACCATAATTCTGATCGGCAGATGTTGCAACCTTCCTCGAAGTCCTTTTTTTTTTTGTAATTTTCCCATATAGGCCTAACATAAAGTTACAACTGGCTGCTTAGAATTCTACATGTATTTTGCACAGTTGTAGAAGAATTTAGACGTGGGATTAGCATTGTGGCTATTAAATTGGCAGGTCACAGCCATGATTTAGATGCCAACTGTAAGCAATACTTTTATAGCAGACCCGTATGTTGAGGGGTGGCTGTGATGTCAGGATAGTAGACAGCAAAGGGTTGAGGCAGGGTGGCAGGTTGGTGAAGGACGAGAGAGAAGCGATTGTCGAAGTTAATGTTTTATTCTGTACTGTTACATTAGCACTGCATCTGTGCAGTGAGGCAACCACGCCCGACTCCATGGAAAGAGAACTGGTGTTCAGCAGGATACTGGCACTAAGTCGTGGCCAGCTGGTGGCAACACATTTGTGCACCGCTTTTTCCACACCTGCACTTGGTGACTGGCACAGGACTCTGTTTCTTGAGCTACAAACACTGTGTGAAAGCCACACATGAACACAGTGCACCAAAATCAAATTGTATTGTTTCTCAAAATATATAAGATTTTGAGTGGAAGACACACTTGACACTACTGTCATAACTTAATTTTTCTATAATACAAATAGAAATGCACTTGGGTCCTACTTAAGACCTCTGTACCACTGTCTACCACAGCTTCTACCATAACAATGTCTAGCGAATCAGTGTACAAGTTTCAGAGACTGTATTTAACTTAGAAACCTTACATGCTAGATTTCTTCTTACAGTATTAAGTTGTTTATTACTATTGCGCTTAACAGCCAATTAGTTCCTTTGGCGCATACATCAGCCTGTGTCTTTACACTTCTCTCGCCCTGTCAGTCTTGTGCGCTTTGCGATTCTCTTTGCAAATGTTCATGGCTCTTTCTGTGGCCTCATATCCTCTTAAATCCTAGGAGATATATTTGTATTTAACATTCACGCTATAAAATTCCACATTTACTCACTTTCATCCTCTAGTGAGTCATTCTGCTATAATCTGTACAGCTGGCAGATAGGTTTGTTGGGTGGTTCTGCACCTCAAATATATGAAGGTTACGTGTAGCAGAGTTAGAGCCAATACCATGTTAGGTATAGCAACGCTCAAGATCATAGTTAATCATCGTTGCCTTTCCTGATATTGATGAACACGCTCCACCAAGAGCTCTGAAATTCATTGCTCTAGTGTGGTTCAGGGAATCATGGTCTTCTTCTGGAGAACCTCTAGGGATATATCTGGTTGCACAGCTATGGCTGCGTTATGTTCAATGGAGTAATTCCTGTAACCATAGCTGGTGGATAGGAGGATGGCCCTGTTATGTCCCATGCTGTTCCATTAGTCAAAACTCTTTCCTTCTCAGCTCTGACAATCTCACTTCCATGAGCATCCCCTGTTCATAGCAACTCGCTACAACTACCATGCTGTTATATATGGAATAGATCCAGTGTAGTTCCACTTGCTGGAAATAAGATCTAGATTCCATAATATTCCTTGGACAATCCTGTCCTACGGTTCTGCCCCAGAACCAATCCAGTCCTCCAGTTCTGTCCAAAAATAGTTGCACTGTGCATGCATTTGCCCCAGGTCGAATGACCCAGGCTGGAAAAGCTGCAATCCTCTTCCTCTAACAGCGTTGCAATTCCTATCACCACATGCCTGTCCCTGTCTTCAGAGATCAACGACACACCACCTGTCCTCACCTGAAGAAACTTCTTCAAGCACTCCCCTCTTCTTAGTTCCATGTTGAAACCCAGAAAATACCTGCTCCAGCTTCCTTCCTTCATTCCGAAATCCCCATGCATTAATAACTAGACTCAGTGTCCCTTAATATCTGGTAACCTCCATACCCTTCTGTTTGGCAGAAATAGCTCATCCTGCCAGGTAGTGATTCTGCAATGCCACCTCTCCACCCCAGGTGAAGGGTACAGCACTGCTACAGTTAGGATGCTTACCACCCTCACATCTGGTTCACAGGAACCTGAGGACAGGTACTACCATCATTGTCCCTCCCACCCCATAAGGCTGCTGCAGCTGGTGAACCTTTATAAACAAAGAAAACTAGAGGAACTTCCACTCCAACACAACCTGCTGCCTCATAAGCATTTACCATAAGTAGAATGGAATTGTATGTTCTGGCTCACTAACTCACTCACTAGCTCAATACCGCAATTCTGATTAACTCAACCGATTTTTTAGATTCAGTCTATTTAAATCATTCCTACCGATTTTTGAGCTTTAACTCATTGCCTCAATTTTTGACTAACTCCACCGATTTTAGCTATTTACCTCATTTTTTCGTTCACCAACCGAATTCTAATCTTTTTATTTAATATAAAAGGTGCACGTAAAAAAAGTGCACGTCAAATTCACCCATTTTTACTTCATTCTATAAAAGGTGCACGTACGAAAATAAAGTTAATGACTCATTTTACTATGTGAGCGTAAGAAATTAAAAGGTGAATGTATAAAATTATTCGATTTCCTCTTTCGCAGCCATAAACTTTTTGTTCTCTCATGCTGTCTGAGTGCACATTTCAACGCAATACATTAAAAATAATTTCATTGTCAAAAAGTGCAAAACATCCCCCACATTGTCCTACAAACATCTTCTGTGTTTCGGAATCCTCTGACCCTATGTACACAGCACTACACGAAGACTAACTTCTGAATTAACAGAAGTGCTTCATTAATTCGGGCTGTTATTAAGTACATAGGCGAGGGTGTTGGATATTTTAGCCAAATGGCAGCACTCTAGTTGGTATTTGAGTGACAAAGTTGGTACGAGAGCAAAAAGTTTCGAGCTATATAACGATTATTAAAATCGATTTTAATCACTTAGAAACTATAGCAAACTGTTTAATTAGTTTCACGTCAGAGTTTAAATCATCAAAATCGGTTCGGCGACTGCTGAAGCAGTCTTATACTGCACCAGAAATAGTAAAATTATCGTAATATTAATTTTCTGCAGTCAGCGCCAGCGGCCAGAGAGATCTATTGAGAGCTTGCTTAACTGCTGCAAGACAAGTGTAGATGAGACTGAGAGAGACAGAGATAAGGAGGCGTTATCTGAAGGCCGCGCCATTGCTTTATAACAGCTTGCTGTTTCCTCTAGACGCCACGCCATTGGATGTCATACAGACAAGAGCTACGCGATTTCTTGAACATGCAGCAGTCAGTGGCGGTCGATACGTTAACCAGTTATAAAAATTCAAGATGCTAACATGACACTTTCTCAATCATTTTGCAAACATTTCAAACTGAATTGGAAACATGAAGTTACACTTCTATAACTTTTTCTAGTTTTTTATTCATTTACACAATTAAAAATTTTCAGTAAGTATTCTATGTTGTGCATCGCATGTAAGATTCTTTTTACCATACATAACTACATAAGCAAGTGTATCATTCGTTAGTTTATTGATAAAAGTTGCACAAAGTTTCATAGTCGTTTTCTGTGTAGTTACAACATTCTTTCTACGAGTCACATTGATTACATAAATTGGATAATTCGTTATGAAACTAAATGGGCTAATATCAGTGTAAGTTTTCAGTAGAGTAATTCGTTTAAAATCGATAAATGCATCGTATACTTTGCGAAAATTATTTGGTGGATTAATATTCCACATTTCCTGCGGAAAAATTAGTTTAGCGTCATTGAATAATGAAGAGTCAACTAATTGATTATTTTTACGATTTGTCTGAAATGCAACAAACATGAAATATGACATATCAAATTTTGTCGAGTTACAGTAATTTGTGATATCGAGTTCAGAGCTCTTCTTACCAGATAAGCCAGCAACTTTTTCAGTTTGAAGTTCATAAAAAGAGATCGGAATTTTAGGATTTTTCAGAATATTTCTCGTTGTTCAGGCTCGTAATTTGATTAATATTTAACAATAGGATCACTTATCTCCATAGATTGTACAACAATTTTACCTCATTTTAGAAGTGTATCTTTTATTTCAACACCAGCATCGTTTTTATCAGACCATCGAAGAATTTCGTCTCCAGAAGTTGAACTACGGGTAAAAATTACAGTTAAATCTCCTTCCCAAATAGTTTCTTAGTAATATTTAAAAAATCCGCCGAGCATTGACAACAGATAAAGGACTTCATTTCTCTTACTCTTTATTTTTCCAATGTTAAGAATATGTCCCTCTAAGCTTATCTTGTCAGCCACAAATGAAGTCTGATGCAGTAAAACTGATGAGGAAATAAAAGGATGTTCAATTCTAGAGAAAATGTTATTCCCTTTCCTTATCATTATGAAGTCAAACAGTTTTGATAAGTAATTATCGATTAACTACTTGTTTGATTTCCCATCGTAAAATGAATAATCCGTTCCATTAGTTCCAATAATACTGAAATTCATGTACAATTGTGCATGATTTGGATGAAGCCACCCATCTCCAATATTTATTTCAATCTCTGTATCCTTATTTGGAGCACTGAAATTATTTTTAGTTTTCTCATTCACAGGGAATGAATAAAACTAATAATTCTCAGTTTTATTCATGATTTATTAAGGAAGAAATTTATTAAGACATTTCTAAAAGAACTGTTACAGTAGCACAATTAAAGTCAATTAAATTATCGTTTTCTTCAGTTATAGTCTTGAACTGGGTCAAAAACAGGAATATCAACAGGATAATGTTTTTCATGAATTATTGGTCGACCAAATTCTGCATTAGGCTTGAATGAAGAAATAATATTAGTTCCTCTATGAAAATGCTTTACAAACATTCCATCTGCAAGACTAAAATTTATGGTGATTAACTAGAATGGAATAATTTTAGGAACATCTTTAGCCACAGATTCTTTCTTTCACCTCAACAACTTGATTACTAAAGCCAAGCAAACTTCCAATGTTATCTACTATATCCATATAGAATTTTACACCACTTATGATAACAATTCTGTTTAAAATTTCATCTGCTTCGATGTAGATGTTAGCCTTTTTTGAGTGAATAATTTTTTTTTATGTTTTTCAAACTGTACTGACCTAGAGGAATTTCTATTGCCTCTCTGTTGCAGTAAAGTTTATTATTTTTCAGTGTGATGTTTGGAGTTAAAATGGTTGTGTAAAAACCAACCAGTGCAACATTAGTATAGTTATTTCATATGGGTACAGTCAATCTTTTTTTGAGAACTGATGACTTACCACTTAATTGAAACAACCGCAACATTTACTACTGAAAAAAATTATTAGTAAATGAGCAAAACTGATTGGGAGCCAAAAATAAGACTTCCAGAGAAGAAGTCGAAAAACAAGCTTGGTAAGCTTTTACCAAAATCTCTTCAATGTGCAATAATTGGAGCGAGTGGATGTGGAAAAACAACATTAATGATTGATAATTATATTTTAGCTCCAGGATGGCTGAATTGGAAAAATTAATCATTTGTATGTTTATTCAAAAAGTTTAGATCAACCAAAATATCAAGAATTTATTAAAGGATGTGAAAAAATTGAAGATAAAATTAATTAAAAAATTGTTAGTTTTATTGAAAATAACGAAGAAATCATTTCATTAGATGAATGTGAAGAAAATTCAGTTGTCGAATTTGATGACTTCATTCTTGAGAACCAAGAAATCGTTAGAGATTACTTTACTAGAGGTAGACACAAAGGAATAGATGCTTTTTCTAAGCTCAAACTTACTCAAAAATACCGAAACAGTTAGTCAGAGACAATCTAATTTTTTAAAATATCTTTAGACAGGATGACACTAATTTAAATCACATTTATCATGAGTTTGTTGGTGGTGATTTAAAGTTTGATGGTTTTAAAGAAATGTATAGTAAATGTTGGAATGATGAGTTCATATTCTTTACGATAGACATGAGTAGAAAACCAAGTGAAGGTAACTTCAGAAATAAAATATAGCATTTCATAACAACATGTTAATAAATGTTTGTGAAGTATGATGAAGAAATTTTCAAAAAAGCCAAACGAAAATGAAAGAAAGCTGAAGAACTGAAAGAAGAATTCAAGCTTTGGAAAAAGCAACCAAGAACAGAATATGAAAAATATAAAAAGGAAGATCAACCTTTTATTGATGCTATCGAAAAAGTAAAAGAAGGAATTGAAGGATTAGGAGATAACTTTCTGAAAGTGATTGAGGCAATTAGAGAGGTTGAAAACCAGATGAATCCATATCATCATCATATAGGAGATTCTGGAGATTTATGATCAATTAAACCATTAAAGCCGGCCGCGGTGGTCTAGCGGTTCTGGCGCTGCAGTCCGGAACCGCAGGACTGCTACGGTCGCAGGTTCGAATCCTGCCTCGGGCATGGGTGTGTGTGATGTCCTTAGGTTAGTTAGGTTTAAGTAGTTCTAAGTTCTAGGGGACTTATGACCTAAGATGTTGAGTCCCATAGTGCTCAGAGCCATTTTTGAAACCATTAAAAGATTGATCTGATAATATTCCTGGCAAGTATGACTACACATTAAGTGAATCAGAAATTCAGGAAGTATGAATAAATACCAAGAAGAGACACAATCTCAGACACAGTCCAGCAGTCGTAAAAATGAAGGTAAAAAGATAAATGTTAGTGAAAGAATGTTAAAGTATATTAATCATAGTGAGGATAAAGTTTTTGGATTGAAACCCATTGGCATGTTTAAATATGTTGGTAATTTACCAGTTAAATTCAATGGGGATAAATTTAAAATAAGTGAAAAGACATATGAAGGAACTGATGGATTAATGAGTCTTTTAACTGAAAAACAGATTACAATGGATGATATGGGTGAAAATTTTGATTGTGTAGCTTTATCAAATTATGCAGATTTATTATACAATTCAGGAGCATTGTATTCTGACAATAATCCGAATAAAATAAGACCAAGTAGAGGTAATAAATATAAACATTTGATAAAACCAATTGTTGGTGACTATTTTCCAAACTTAAGAAGACCAACTATAGATTCTTCTGGTTTTAGGTCACCTGATCACAGATCTGACGGTGAGAAGAAAGGTAAAGGCTTAATAAAGAAGTATACAGAAAAACTAGCTGAATATGTCTGGATGAATGATGTTCGGCAATTAATAGATAGATTATCAGAAATCCATGGTGAAGAAATAGCGTGGAATAAAATTTTTCACAATGAAAAAATTACCATAGCACAGATGTTAACAAATAAATTTAGTGATCTCATAATCGACAATCCAAATAATTCCATATCTGATTAGATATTTTAATAATTTAGCACAAACATTCTGAACAAGCGAAAAACATGGGGAGGTCCTAGTAAACACTCTGATCAACAAATTACCATTCGAAATGCATCTTCCATGCTACTCATACTGTGGTCCGTGAACTAAATTGGATGAGCGAGTAGCGCATGGTGATCCAGGAATTAATCCAGTAGACAAGGCTTGCAAAAAACATGATATTGCTTATCGTGATCATGAAGACTTAGAATCTAGACACCAAGCTGATGAAGAACTTCAGTTAGCTGCAAAAGAAAGAATGCATGCAAGTGATGCCTCATTAGGAGAAAAAGTTCCAGCAACAGCAGTTAGAGGAATAATGTATGGAAAACGAAAATTAGGGATGGGATGCTATCCTCAGGCTGCTTCAGTTGGCACTGGCTGAGATCTTGACGAAAATGGTTGGGGTTTACAAAAATTTAGGTAGCCCCGTTTCACCGCTACCTAAAAAATATTAATCTTTATTAACTTTTACTCTATATAAATAAATAACTTTACGATCGAATATACTTTGCTACCTAGTGGCAAGACTAAACTAAAATCAATGAAATTAAAGTTGAATAATGAACAATTAAATGCAATCGAACCATTTTTGACTGAGCCACAAAAACACAAGAAAGAGAAAACTGGAGGAAATTTACTTGTTACATTAGCTATTCCTGTTGTGAAAAATATTATCGAATATCTAACAAGGAAAAGGACTAACACAATATGAAGGTGGATTTCTACCATTACCTTTGGCTGCATTACCATACCTAGCAACTATTCGTTCACTTGGTGACAGATCTGTAGTCATTGCAAATGCAGTAATAAACAAGAAGAAAGCCGATAAAGAATTTGAAGAACAGAAAAGACACAATCAAACAATGGAGAGGATAGTTGGTGTAGGACTGAAGAAAGGAAAAAAAATCGAAGAGCTGATCGAAAAATTTAACAGCCCTTTATCTAACTTTGACATAGAATTGCCTAATAAACCATCAAAAATTGAATGCGGAAAAGTAAATTTAGATACTTCTGATCACACTGGTACTCACCGGATTTGTTACTATAAAAATAATGACAAAAAATTAGTTTTTGATTCAATTGGTGGTAATACAACAAAACAACTAGTTAAATATTTGGGGGAAAATGATGTGTACTACAATAGCGAGAGAATAGAAAATTTTGATGAAATAATATGTCGCCATTTGTGCCTTTTGTTTTGAAACTGTGGTCTGTTAATTATAATATTTTAGATTTAATAAATGGATATTTTTGGAAATAAGATAGGTCTAAGGGCTTAGCGTGCCTGCGTTCGATGTAGAAAAAATCAAAAGCGAGATTGGATCAGAAATTGATCCAAAAATAGAAAATATGATTAACCAATTTCAATCATCAATAGACCCAAAGATAGCCAATGCAATTAAACAATTTCAGAACGAATTTAATACTATTTTTAAAGTAACTAGAGGTTATATTGGCTTTAAAGGTAGAATACTTGCGAATGTAAGTGATCCAATTGATGCAAAAGATGCACTGAACAAACATTATTCCGATAATGAATTATCAAATGTTGTTACAAAGTCTGAATACGCAAGTATTCTGACACAATTCACTAACTATGCCACTAAAGAGACCTTATCCAGATTCATCAGGATAACATTTTTCTTGATGAAAAGATTAAAAGTATGAGTACAGGTCTTTCATTTGCTATAGAAAAGAAGAGCAAACTAGAAAATATAGTTCATGATAGACAAAGAATTGAATGTACTTTCATGACAAGTGGCGACCAAAAAATGCTCGGTTTCGAATACGACTTCAGGCTCAAAAGAATTATTGTTGTTGGTAATAATATAAACGGAGACTTGAAATTTGATGAATTTGACATCATTGTAAATGTGGCTGATAAGCTATACCAAATAAATAATAATAATCAAGCAATCATGGTACAAAAAACATATTTTCTAACTGTAAGATTTAAAGATAGAGTTAAAACTGTTCTTGTACATTTAAAGTTAATTATATTTGGCGAAATAATTTAAGCCTCATTAAATATTTTTTCTATGTACATGGTTGATCACACTTTGCATTTAGTCCTTAAGGACGATAATGTTTATTGCTTGAAGTTTAAAAAATTTACTGACACATAATTCACACAGACTAACAACAAAAAATGGAAGACAGTGAATGGAAGGCCTTTGTATAAAATGTAAAACTAAAAAGAGTAAATTCGTTAAAAAAATTTGTAGGCCAATGGTGTGACGGTCTAAGCAGTCTTCAGACTGTGTCTAGCTCTAAGACTGCTTCAGCAGTCAGTGGTGAAGGTCTGAATAATATTCGTGAAGAAATAATACATGAATTACATAAATCAATGAGAAAAAAATTTAAAAGAAGATACATTGTCTCACTTGGTACAGACGATTTATGGCAAGCTGATCTAGTCGAAATGGACTCATGTAATTTGAAAGGAATTTCAAATATAAACAAAGGATACAAATATTTATTGAGGTCTTTTAGAAATTTGCTTGGGCTATCCCAGTTAAAGATAAAACAAGAAAAAATGTAACTGACTCTTTTCAAAAAATATTTACACAAAGACACCAAAGAAATTTACAAACAGATAATGGTAAAGAATTCTACAACAAACAATTTCAAAAACTGATGAAGAAATACAACATCAAACATTATTCAACTTTTTCAGAAATAAGCATCTGTTGTTGAACGATTTAACAGAACATTGAAAGAGAAGATGTGCAAGAAATTAGCTCTGCAAGGAAATTATAAATGGGTTGGATGCAGTTCAAAGTCTGCTTCAGCTGATGCTGGATGCAGTCCTAAGCCTGCTTCAGCTGGCGTAGAACTTACTTGATGAATACAATATGACAAAACATTCTACGGTAAGAATGAAATCCATAGAAAATAGCGGGGAAAATTTAAAAACTGGCACCATTGTATCTAATGAAGAAGCGAAATTTAAAAAAGGTGATCAAGTGAGAATTAGTAAACTTAAAGGTCTTTTTGAAAAAGTATACACTACTAAATGGCCAACACAAATGTTTGAAAGTGAAGATGTTATTCATTATAATCTAATCACATATAAATTGAAAGATATCAAAGACTGTTTCCATGATCAAGAACTGCAGAATACAAAATATCCAGATGTATACTTAGTTGAAAATTTTTTGAGAAAGAGTGGAGATAAAGTATATGTTAAATGGTTGGAATTTGATAAATCACACAATATCTGGCTAAATAAACATAAATTAAGTTTATAAGATGTAAGTGGTTGCCTTATGTCTCAAATTTTTCATTGCCTTTTCTTGTGTCTGCGCTAAGTGTATAATTAATATCAGTAACCAACTCTTCTTGTCAGTAGTCACCCAAAAGATTAGAATACTTTTGATAGCAAACAACAGCTAAGTTTTCTTTCATTCTTTGGTATAAATTGATTGAATTTGGATTGCAGTTCAGTTTTAGCAGTTCTCCACAATTAGGATGTCCATTTTCAATTCTATATAGCTGTTTCTATAAATCTTTCCTCAGAGTCCTAATCACATAATAATCATATTCACATTCATCATCGAATAATTTTTAAAAAAACGAGAGTTGGTCTTAAATTTTCATTAACTGTTTGAGGAAGAACATGAGGTAATAAACTAATTGTTTTTTCATTTATTTTATTTATTATTTCTGAAGCAATATTAACTGTTTCTCTTAAATTTTCAATTTGTTTCTCATCTAATTTGATTATTTCTTCATTTTTTGTATATATTTTTTCTAATAGTTCTATGCAATAATTTTTATGTTGAATTTGATTTTTATAAAACTTTTTTACTTCTCTTATAATCTTATATTCTCCATATTTTCTAATTGAAGGTAAAACTTCGTGAGTAACCCATCTTTTAAATTGTTTTGCAGCTGGTAATTTTGAACTGATAACTAAGCCATAAAGACCATATTCTGTGATAAATATAGTATGTTTTTCATTAAAAGTTAGGGGTAGTAAAACACCACCTCCAATTATGTGTTCCATCTTTTGTTTATCTTCATTATCAACATGTTGCCTTATAGCATTTATGTTACCTTTGTATGCCAATATGTCACAATCATCTTTTGCTTTAAACCATGGATATTTTCTATATCAGTAATCAAAAGCACTTGCTTATTGTTGTATGTAAGATTGTTGTTGATGAGGTCAACACTTGACTCCATTTATTAAGAAACAATTTTTATTAGTTTTGCAAAAAACACACAGGAGTTGAAATTTGTATTTTGTATTGGCCATCTTTTCTAAACCATCTTTTGAATTGTTTTGCAGCTGGTAATTTTGAAGTCATAACTAAATGATTCGTTGATGAAAATTGTTCTTTTTTATTTTTTAAATATCTGATATAAATTATTTCTTATAAATTGCAAACCTAAATAAAGTGGAAGTTAGAGCAAAAGAAACTTATGAATTTACTGAGGAATCTGAAAACAATTATTGTCCTATATGTTAAGTGATGAAACTAATAAATTTGTCGAAACAAGCTGCAATCATATTTTTCATAGGGATTGTATTGACGAGGGGTTAAAGAAAGACGAAACATGTCCATATTGTGGAACGGTTATTAAAATCAACGATGGAGCTGATTTTTTTAATGTGATGGATGCCCTTGATTATACAGCTGAGAATATACTTGAAGCGACGTATTTTCAGATGGATAATAGACCTGATGATGATGATGACATAGATTAAATTGCAAAAATTAGAAAAATTTACTTTTTCACAAATCTAATGAATTTTTTTCCGTATAAATGGAGCAGGTTCAACAGCAGTCTTCGGTGAAATCCAAATACTGTAATACTGAGAAGTCAATGGATAATTTTACTTTACAGAAATACACAAAGATGGTTATTGAACTATGTGTAGAATATGTATAAATAAATATCATGTAAAAATTTACAATGAAAGTCGAATTCTTTGCATATGTAGAAAAAGTGTTGCTAAATATTATTACAAAGAACATTTACTGCAGATTCCAAGTAAACTACATTCGAAAATATTATTATCAATGAATAATGAAGAAGCTGTAAAGCATCCGCATCTACAAAGAAATGTAAAGCTTGTCAAGAGATTAATGATTTAAGTTGTTTTTATATAAATCCTTCACATGAAGATAGCTATAACAATAAATGTACGAAGTGTACTTTAGATTACATAAAGAATAAGAAAGCTATTGCAGTAAAAGCTAAAGAAGCGTCAGCTGAAGCTGGCTCAGGACTGTGTGTCGAGTCAGTTGACAACTGAAGCGTATTAAACTCAATAATTAATTATATATTAAATAAGAATCCTTTCCATTGATTTGAGAATCCTTCGATTTGTGAAAAACTATTTTTGCGAATCTAATGAATTTTTTACCTTTAGGTAGAAGGAGCAAAATGGAAAGATACACAGTTGCTCAACTTCATGCACAAATGGAGCGATTCATCATTGCTCAACTACATTGCAAAAGAAATAATTTACAACGATATAGTAAATTAAGTAAAGCTGACACAATTGCATTTATTTGTTAGACAACATATACATAATGTGAGGGACTATCTTTGATAACAATTACCCTGTCATAAAATTGAAAATGATGATTTTTTCAAAACTAAAGAAGATAAACCATTGAAAAGAATATTTCCATTTTCTACCAATGTGTTTGTGAAACAGAAGACTAGAACTGATAAAGAAATATTATTTCCCTTTTACACTGATTTATTTGAGAAACAAAGAGACAGGAAAACAGAGGTTATGTAGTTGATAAAGCATTTGTAAACAGATTACAAACTATAGATTTTGAAAACAGTGTAGACTCACTTGAACCTGATTATTTCTTGTCTGCAGTGAAGACGAAAATTCTGAAAATTGTGAAAGATCACCTGAGAGTACATTGTGGTTTGAAGATATATTTCAATTTATTTTGTATTTGTATTGTATTTGTATTTATTTATTTATCCTGTGGATCACATGTTGTACAAAGTACACATGACATAGGACAAGTCATTTTTCTTAAGAAATATGTAGTTTGGAGAAAAAAATAGGCAATGGACTGCCATTTAAAAAATGTACACAAAATTGTTCATTGATGAATATAGTAACTTCACATACAGAGAATACAAACAATTTACATGGGGAACTAAGAAACATGTAGGCAATGTAGTGCTAATTTAAATTTACACAAATAATCACTGAGATTACAGAATAGTGAAAATGTCAACTGGAAACACAACAGAAGGACAATGTCATTTAAAAACTACATTAAACATGAAATTAACATTGAGATTTCACAGACAATTAAGTTTTACTACTAATAGAATGTGTACTTGTACATTCAAAAGCGAGTTGAAAAATTTTGGGAAGTGAAACTGAAACATAGTTGTGTATAGTAGAAATTATGTTATTATTTTGCCTACAGAATGTTTTACTCTAATCACATTATTTTACAAAGTAACTTTATAATTTTTCATTTCCAGGAATTCTTGTACTGAATAGAAACAGCGCTTTGTCAGAAATGCCTATAGTTTATTTCTACATATTGGATCTGGAGCAGTTTTTATTTGTTCTGGCATTTTATTGTGTAATACGACACCCAGATGAGTTATATATTTTTGGTATGATGATGTCCTTGAAAAAATTTGATGGATATTAGATTGCCCTCTGGTATAATGAGCGTGTATATCATTGTTTTGGATTAATTTGCCTGTTATTGAGAGGTATTCCCTGGTGAATAGGATTGTTTCTTGAATGAATAGGGATGGGATGCTTAGAACATTAAGTTTTATAAATTGACATTTACAGGATTCCAGCTTTTTGAGGCCACTTTTTACCCTCAGTGCTCTTTTTTATAGTTTAAATATATTTGTGCTGTGAGTTGAATTTCCCCAAAAGATGATTCCATAGCGGAGTAATGAGTGGAACTGCGCATGGTATGCTTGCATTAGTGTGGATTGCAAATTGCAGACGGATGATAAAGTTCTGGAATTTGGACAACAAACACAAAACTATACCATTATGACAGAGAAGGATTTTAGTAAGAAATTCGAGCACATCAAGCAAAATAATTTAGAAAAAATATCTAATTTTCAAGCACATGGATCAGGATGGACATTAAACAGAATTATTTGTTTATGGCTAGCAATTAACAGATATATTCCACTGAAGGGATCATCTTACATTGAGTTACTTGCAGCTGTAAAAAACCAAATGGCTTGTCTCGACATAAAAAAGGATGATCAAAAATGTTTTCTATGGGCTATAAAAATGGTTCAAATGGCTCTGAGCACTATGGGACTTAACTTCTAAGGTCATCAGTCCCCTATACCTTAGAACTACGTAAACCTAACTAACCTAAGGACATCACACACATTCATGCCCGAGGCAGGATTCGAACCTATGACCGTAGCGGTTGCGCGGTTCCAGACTGTAGCGCCTAGAACCGCTCGACCACCACGGACGGCTATGGACTATAAAATCCGCATTGTATCCGGTAGATAAAAATGCTGAAAGAGTAACGAAATACAAAAATATTTGTCTTGATCTTGATCAGAAACTTGAAAATATTGAGTTTCCTGTAGTAGATGATCATATTCCAAAAATAGAGAGTAGAATTAATGTATCTATCAATGTCTATTCATTTGATGAAGAATATCAAATGTATCTATTAAAAATTACGAAAAGTAAGAGAGAGATACAGGTAACTCTCCTTTATTTCAAAAAAATATGATAATTCATACTATTGTTACATAAAAAACTTATGTCATGTCGAATCACCAAACATACCGAAGCAAAATTTATTTGTGACATCTGTGTGATTCAATTCAACAGCAAGCAGAGGATGGATGAGCACACATCAAGTTGTTTGACTAAGAAGCCATTTAAAGTAGAAATGTCACATAAAGGTTCTTACATACATTTAAAAAATTATCAACATACACAGAAAGTTCCAGCTGTAATTTATGCACATTTTGAAACTGTCAACCAAATCCAGCAAAATCTATACAATGAAATATCAAAAACATAAACCAAGTCGATTCTGTTATTGTATCAAGTTCATTGATGGACATTATAAAGATCCTGTTCCTTATCATGGACCAAATTGCCATAAGAAGTTCATTGAATTATCCTAACAGTGCAAGTATACTTTATGACTCCCATCTGCATAAGGAAATATGGGCAATCGTAATTGTAAATTAGGCCCCATGATCGAGATGCTAATCTACACTCCTGGAAATGGAAAAAAGAACACATTGACACCGGTGTGTCAAACCCACCATACTTGCTCCGGACACTGCGAGAGGGCTGTACAAGCAATGATCACACGCACGGCACAGCGGACACACCAGGACCCGCGGTGTTGGCCGTCGAATGGCGCTAGCTGCGCAGCATTTGTGCACCGCCGCCGTCAGTGTCAGCCAGTTTGCCGTGGCATACGGAGCTCCATCGCAGTCTTTAACACTGGTAGCATGCCGCGACAGCGTGGACGTGAACCGTATGTGCAGTTGACGGACTTTGAGCGAGGGCGTATAGTGGGCATGCGGGAGGCCGGGTGGACGTACCGCCGAATTGCTCAACACGTGGGGCGTGAGGTCTCCACAGTACATCGATGTTGTCGCCAGTGGTCGGCGGAAGGTGCACGTGCCCGTCGACCTGGGACTGGACCGCAGCGACGCACGGATGCACGCCAAGACCGTAGGATCCTACACAGTGCCGTAGGGGACCACACCACCACTTCCCAGCAAATTAGGGACACTGTTGCTCCTGGGGTATCGGCGAGGACCATTCGCAACTGTCTCCATGAAGCTGGGCTACGGTCCCGCACACCGTTAGGCCGTCTTCCGCTCACGCCCCAACATCGTGCAGCCCGCCTCCAGTGGTGTCGCGACAGGCGTGAATGGAGGGACGAATGGAGACGTGTCGTCTTCAGCGATGAGAGTCGCTTCTGCCTTGGTGCCAATGATGGTCGTATGCGTGTTTGGCGCCGTGCAGGTGAGCGCCACAATCAGGACTGCATACGACCGAGGCACAAAGGGCCAACACCCGGCATCATGGTGTGGGGAGCGATCTCCTACACTGGCCGTACACCACTGGTGATCGTCGAGGGGACACTGAATAGTGCACGGTACATCCAAACCATCACCGAACACATCGTTCTACCATTCCTAGACCGGCAAGGGAACTTGCTGTTCCAACAGGGCAATGCATGTCCGCATGTATCCCGTGCCACCCAACGTGCTCTAGAAGGTGTAAGTCAACTACCCTGGCCAGCAAGATCTCCGGATCTGTCCCCCATTGAGCATGTTTGGGACTGGATGAAGCGTCGTCTCACGCGGTCTGCACGTCCAGCACGAACGCTGGTCCAACTGAGGCGCCAG
Source organism: Schistocerca nitens (assembly GCF_023898315.1). Taxonomy (NCBI): domain Eukaryota; kingdom Metazoa; phylum Arthropoda; class Insecta; order Orthoptera; family Acrididae; genus Schistocerca; species Schistocerca nitens. Next base: position 925,831,512 of record NC_064616.1, read on the forward strand.
GTGGAAATAGCATGGCAAGCCGTTCCACAGGACTACATCCAGCATCTCTACGATCGTCTCCATGGGAGAATAGCAGCCTGCATTGCTGCGAAAGGTGGATATACACTGTACTAGTGCCGACATTGTGCATGCTCTGTTGCCTGTGTCTATGTGCCTGTGGTTCTGTCAGTGTGATCATGTGATGTATCTGACCCCAGGAATGTGTCAATAAAGTTTCCCCTTCCTGGGACAATGAATTCACGGTGTTCTTATTTCAATTTCCAGGAGTGTATATTCGCAATCTAGTATATGGTACTCACAAAGTACTGGAGGGGTGGTTTAGGGATGATACAGAAACTGTGAAGCATGCTGCTGTGTCACTCTTTGGTGTTGAAAAACTGGTAAAATTGCTAAAAGTGATCATATTATGAACTATGATGCTCATTACAGTACATCCACAGTGTCTTTTCCATACCATCCACCCAATGGTACACTGTTGATTACCACTTAATGATTGACTGACATCACTTGTTTGAGATGGTGAAAGAGGGAAACACCTTCCGAGGATGGGTAGCACCATGGCAGTGATCATGTAAATGATAAAAAAAATGGTTCAAATGGCTCTGAGCACTATGGGACTTAACATCTGAGGCCATCAGTCCACTAGAACTTAGAACTAGTTAAACCTAACCAACCTAAGGACATCACACACATCCATGCCAGAGGCAGGATTCGAACCTGCGACCATAGCGGTCGCGCGGTTCCAGACTGAAGCGCCTATAACTGCTCAGCCGCACTGGCCGGCTTACATGATCACAATATGAGGAATTGTCTAAATGGAACACTGAGCCATCTGCTACTTCGTCACTGTGAAAGATGAGTTTAAATATATAGGTCATCAATCACCTTTGGACAACTGTTTGGAAACGCTCTCAAATGTCGGAAACTCTTCCAGTTTCCTTATGTTGTGACTATCTTTTATTTCAGTCATCCAGTGTGTGTGTTGTGGGAGCAGCAGCAACATGATTTACATAATACAGTGTCCAGTTTTCTGTGAGAGCCGATAGATCGAAACATGTTAATGTCAGTTTAGAACTTGACACATACCTCAAAGTCATGGTACATAAAGTACAATGTATGGTTGTGTACAAAGCTGTAGTAATACAGAGCTTGGACCTGTTACACCAGAAGAAACACACTGTATCAGAAAACAAAACAGGATAGTCTGTGGGTTTAGGTCCTCCTACAATACAGGCGATGAAACCTTACACCGGTCTGAGCACAGGACTTCGATCACTGGCCACCTGCTTCAATGGATCAATACCTGTATATTTAATAGGATCGCCACATATGCTCGATGTCAGCACACAATCTGAAGACAGTGACGCAGAGAAATCTTATCAAGTTCTCTGTCAGATGATGTTAGCGGAGCTTTTATAGTTCGTAGTTTTCTCTGTTGGATGATACAAAATAACAATGATAGAATGTTTGTGTGATAGATGTGAATGCACCCTGAGGGACACAGATCTCCTTCCGAGTGCAGTACTTGTATGTAGTTTGGAGATGCACAGCAGTGCAGTAGCAAAACCCTCGTTCTTCTTCCAGTTCCCATACTGTCTTTTACACTACCTCATGTTGCAGGAGAAAACTTCGTTTTGGTGCTGCCATTAGATATAGAACTCTGCGACGTCTGCTCAGTTCCTACTTAAGTTGGGACGATGACATTGACTAAGCTGCAGGTAGAGCAGGTCAGAGACTGAGGAAGAGTTACAAGATCCAAAGGGACTGTCTAAAGTCATGGTGGAGTTTTGCTGTTGCATATAGGTGTTTAATAGGGCGTTCCTTACGGGAAATGTATGTTGTCGGCAGTAAGATCGTTCTGTGGTTAGTTTCAAATGTCGATTCTTAATGGTGTTCCTGGAAAAGAACATCGTCTTCCCCAAGGGACTCCCATTTGAACTACCTGGTGAGGGTAATCCGATTACTGAAAAAGATAAATATCTCGCTATGTGAAGTGACTCTCAGGATCAATTTAATTAATTAGCCTATCAATTTGATATCAGTGACTTGCCGCCTGGCTGGTGGAGGCGATGGCTGGGGCACCACAGATATGATTTTTGACTTGGTGTTTTTTTCATTGGGATGATATCTTTTAACAATATTTGAGTCTCTCGCCTAACAGGGAGTGACGACCATAGTAATAAAATCATTTGTGTTGCCAAATTTATAAAGTGATACGTATTATAAAACTTATATTTACAACTTCTCTGTGCTGTTACCTTAAGAGAGGGTCTGAATGTGAGGAGGTATCCCGTGACAATGGTAGATCTTAGCACTCCACCATGAGCCAAAAATGAATTCAATATTCTAGTCCTGTAATGCAGGACATGACAGTAAGAAAAGATATTTTTCTACCTGATAAGAGAATATTTAGAGGGAATGCAGTCTATGCCATAGTCTTGCACAGGATTTTCACAACAAGTAGTGATACTTTAGCGATGTGAAAACCCGTGTATGGTCCAATTTCTTCTATCTTCAAAAGTAACTCATATATAAGGGAGAAATCTACCTTTCGTGTGAAAAATTCGAGATGTATGGTCAACAACATCGCTGCCTCTAATTGGGTAAAGTAGATTTTTTAAAGAGGTCAGTCAATATGTGGAATTTTGTAGAACTACTGTATATGTCCAAGCTGCAGCTGCTTGTTTTGCAGTGCACCGGAGCTCGCTGCAGTGGCCGACATGAGGAGTCGGGAACTGGAAGCAACGGATTAGGTCAACCTGTGCTGGATACAAAGAAGACCTGTCTGATGTTGTCCACAGCAGCAAGGATTGGCGACCAGTGTGCTAGCTGAGCGCGACAGAGACGGACGTGTGTGTGTTGTGTGAGAGAAGATTCAAAAAGATGAATGTTTGTGCTCGACGTATTGACAACATCCGAATTCCTACCACTCCAATCATCCTCGGTAGCCCTCTATGGCAGCCATACACGTGCGTCCACGACTGCCGCTGCAGCTGCGGCTCCAGTCGGCGATGGCGGTGTACAAGTCGACGGGTGCGCTGTGTGTAAATGTCTGGCAGGTGAGTGCACGGCATATGCGAGTGTCTAGCCACAACAACAACAACAACTACTACTACTACTACTACTACTACAGACTGGGTCATGGTTTGAGTGTCTCGTGTTTAGTGCTTCTCAATACATCGCAGTGGACTCTGTCTTGCAGTGGTATTTCCTGTTGTCTCTGTTCTACCACGCAACAGAACCTTCCTCCCTCCTTCCAAATGCAGTGGAGAGGACCAACTTAGGAAATATATTGTACTTTTGAAAACCCAATCATGACATCAAATTCCCTATAGATCAATTTATCGTTTCCGATAGTAGTGTTGCGTGCACCCATCCGATCAGTATAGACGACCATGACCGGCGCAGGCCTCTGACTCCCAGCCAGCCTGGATGGGGCTATCCTGCAGTCGGCAGATGGCGCTCTTCGTGATTGCAAGTTTGTGTGATCTTCAGAATTTTTTTTCATCAGGTATGTCTAGTGGAAACGTTTTGGTGTAGGAGGGTGTTTATGCTCTCAGACATCAGTGTGTACAAGACATCAAATATATTTATCATTACGACCTGTTTTTCACGGAAATTTCATTGCTTGATTTGCATAATGTTTGTGTGTGACACTGAAACATTGAAATACGTTTTATTATGAAGAAGGATCATTTTAAGGTGGTATTGAGTGTTTTAAGAGATCTGTTTGACTCCTGTAAATTGTTAAACAATTAATTTGACAGGGTAGTGCAAATGGATTATTTCACTCTATTGTTGTTATCGAAATTGCACCAGCATTAGCCAATAGGAATACAGTATTCTGAGGCGAGATGAAAACTTCCATCTTAATGCTTGGAGTCGTTGGTTCACACAGACATGCTAAGGGTGGCCTCTTGAGAAAGACAGAGAGAGGAACTGAGTCTGGAATTTGTCGATCAACAGAATGCCGCCACTTGATGCTTTGTTTGGGGGCCGTGAGGTCAAAGGAGGCCAATATCCGCTCCGTGGTCAGTGGTATTTAGTAATGTGATCCATAATTAGGACAGTGGGCTGTTTTGACATTCGTGGCAGCGCCTTGACGATAGACACACATGCGGGAGGCCTAAAACGTTAACTACTATACCGCAATTCATTGCAGTCTCTGGTGATTTGAGTTGTTATGTCTTGGGGAGCAAGAGTGGGGGGTGCAGTCATGATATCTACCCAAGTGGAGGAATCCTGTCTCTCGCAAACTGATAAATAAAGAATATGTATCAATATATTACTGACTTTGATTTGAATTTCGTTTTGTGATCTCCTTCCTCTCCAGCACAGAGGTAGTCGCTTTCTTATCATTTTTTTCTGTGATGGGTGGTGAGAGTGGGGGCGAGGGGTAGGGGCATTGAAATGTGAAATGCTGGTACATTAATAACCAGTGTACATCTACATCTACACGGTTACTCTGCAATTCACACATAAGTGCCGGGCAGAGGATTCATCGAACCATTTTCATACTACTTCTCTACCATTCCACTCTCGAATGGCGCGAGGGAAAAAGGAACACCTAAATCTTTCCGTTCGAGCTCTGATTTCTCTTTTTTATAATAATGATCATTTCTCCCTACGTAGGTTAGTGTAAACAAAATATTTTCGAATTCGGAAGAGAAAGTTGGTAACTGAAATTTCGTAAATAGATCTCGCCGTAAATAAAACCGCCTTTGTTTCAGTAACTGCCACCCAAACTCGTGTATCAAATCACTGATACTCTCACCTCTATTGCGCGATAACACGAAACGAGCTGGTCTTCTTTGCACTTATCGATGTCCTCCTTCAATCCTACCTGATAAGGATCCCATACCGCGCAGCAATATCCCAGCAGAGGACGGACAAGTGTAATGTAGGCTATCTCTTTAGTGGGTTTGTCGCTTCTTCTAAGTGTTCTGCCAACAAAGCGCAGTCTTTGTTTCGCCTTCCCAACATGTTGTCTTTCCAGTTTAAGTTGCTCGTAATTGTAGTTCCTAGGTATTCAGTCGAATCGACAGCCCTTAGATTTGTGCGATTTATCGTATTCCCAAAATTTATCGGTTTTCTTTTAGTACCCATATGGACGACATCACACTTTTCTTTGTTTAGTGCCAATTGCCACTTTTCGCATCATACAGAAATTCTCTCTAGATCATTTTGTAATTTGAATTGATCATCTGGTGATTTTACTAGACGGTAAATCATAGCGTCATCTGCAAACAATGACCAGACTGTTGAATGGAAGCACGCAGATGGTGATATGAAATGCAACAGAGTACGTGGGCGAATGTTATCCTGTTGCACAACACCGCCTGAAATGCTGTTCATGAATGGCAGCATGACAGGTCGAATCACCATACTGACATACAACTTTGCAGTCAGGATGTGTGTGATAACCACGAGAGTGTTCCTGTTGTCATACAAAATTGCACCACAGACCATAACTCCATTTGTAGGTCCAGTGTGTCTAGCATGCTGACATGTTGGTTGCAGATCCTCAACTGGCCTCTTCATAACCAGCTCACAGTTATTACTGACACTGAGGCAGAACCAGCTTTCGTCAGAAAACACAACAGACCTCCACCCCACTCTCCAATGAGCTCACGCTTGAGACCACTAGAGTCGCAAATGGAAGTGGTCTGGAGTCGGTGGAATGCGTGCCACAGGGCATCTGGCTCGGTGCTGTCCTTGAAGTAACTGATTTGTGACAGTTCGATGTGTCACTGTGGTGCCAACTCATTCTCAAATTGCTGGTGCAGATGCTGTACGATGTGCTAGAGCCATACGCACACACGATGGTCTTGCCTCTCGATAGAGCCACATGACCACCTGGTAGCCCGGTCTTCTTGCGACTGTACATTCTCATGACCACTGCTGTTAGTAGTAATGTATAGTGGCTACATTGCTCGTAGCCCAATTACACGACCTCATTCAAACTCAGTGAGGTGTTGATAATGGCTTTTTTGTCGCCTTAAAGGCATTTTTGACTAACATCAACTAACCACGTCCAATCTCAAAGGTAACTAACGCTCACAACTGTCACAGCATGGATTTAAAGCAAACATGATTTCCATCCTCATAGTGGCGCTACTAGCGCCACTCTTATGCGACTGGTGCGAAATGTGAGCAGACAAAATCTTTCAGGTATAGAAACATGCCTGACAACTTTCGTTTATGTCGCACAAGCCCTTCTTAGTGTTGGGAGCTGTTTTGCATCAGTGTATTTCACAATGAACACTTTTTGTGTTGAACATTAGGCAGTTAATATAGAGGATGTATGGCAAGGAGATGTCAACGAATATATATATATATATATATATATATATATATATATATATATATATATATATATGTGTGTGTGTGTGTGTGCGTGTGTGTAACCCCTAGAAAGTGGCGTCGGGATGGCCACCTGCTCAGTGTCCTGCTGAGACGACCTTGCTTCACCAGCTGCTCGCTAAACAAGCTCACAATAAATTTTGCTGCAATCTGATCGTTTATCTTTGTTACAACAAAGGCGGACAGCAAGCTTTCCATAGTTGTGCTGACCAATATGTACCTTTAGCTTAATAAGTGTTACTATAGCCTGTGTCATTATTTGTTCCATTGCACAACATTCACCAAACTGAGTGCTAAACAAGAAAAGATTGTAGCTCTTAGAAACAGAGCTGTACGCTATTCTCAAGGGAGTGCTGATGATCATCATTTGTCAGAAATACTTGACAAAATATCAGCATCGACGCAAGATACTTCCATCGTCACGGAAGTTGTAGCACATGTAGTGTCAGAACTCTCATTTTAAAATGATAGGTCAAACGAAATCCCTCAAAATACATGACGATCAGTCTGTAAAGCAGCCGTCGGTCAACGACCTTCTTTTCCCCGCCCGCAGCGGTGCTGGTGGGGAGTGTATTTCTCCTCCACTGCGTAGAAATCTTGCGCAAATCCGTGTTAGCTGAGACAGTAGGCCTACACTCTACTGAGTGAAAGTGTTTCAAGTAAAATCGGGAAATACAAATATTCTATTTGCCGAAGAGGATTCATGCATAATTCATACAAGCATACAGAATCAGCACGTGCAGTAAGTAGGTTATTTTAAGATGAATTTTTCTGAAGTCCAGGTTCCTCCTAGTAATCGGAGTACGATTCATCGACTGGTAAGTAAATTTCGTGAAACAGCAATGTCCTTGATAGGAAACATAAACAACCACTTATAGTTCTCACAGAAGAGACTGTCGATAACCTTGAGCCATGCTCTGGAAAGATCTCCTAGAAAACCAGCTTGACGTTTTTCCTGTAAATGGGAATTTCCTATGGCTCTGTTCAAATGGCTACACAGTTACTGAACTTACAGCCCCATAAAATAACTATAGTAGTAGAACTTAAACTCGATGACCCTATGAGAAGGTTACGGTATGGTTTTGTGAATGGATTTCGAATAGGGTGCATGACGGAGAAATTGTACCTCTTATTTCTTTTCGGACGAATCATGTATCCACATAAGTGGGTATGTTAATTAAAAAATAATCTTTACTGGAGTTCTGAAAAGCGTAACGTAATACACAAAAAGCACCCCTGCATGATCAAAAAATAGGAGTGTGGTGCTCTGTTAGCGGTGAGAGAATAAAAGGCCTTATTTTTTCTAAGGAACAATTAACAGAGAGAGATATGTGGAAAACAGTTTGCGGTCTTTTTTTGGCCAATTAAGTGAGAGAGAACAGGCTTTCTTGACGTTTCAGCAGGACTTTGCGACGATATATACATCGAACTTCTCATTACCATGTCACTAGCAACATATGGACCCTCGTTACCCCAATTTAACCTCTGCGTTTTTTGATCTTTGGGGGTCATTAAAAGACAAAGTATCCGAATCTAACCCACACATTTTAGAAGAAAGTAAGACTAACATTCGTCAAGAAATTGCTCCCACTCCTTGGAGGGAATTGCAGAGTGTAATCAGCAGTTTCCTTGCCGAGTGTCAGAAATACTTGAACAACGAAAGGGGGGGGGGGGTGCAGTTCCAGCATCTCCTTGTTTAATAAGTGAAAGTAACTTACTTTTCTGTTTAAGTGCTTGTGTTATGTATGTTCGTCTCCTGTCACCTGCGCTATAAGCACCAGCAGCTGCCCTCACCTGCCTACCACATGCTGCAGAAGTGGTTGCATTGATGAGTGATCACCCTGTATAGCTACAATTGGTCATAGCACTGTATTGGCGGGCACTATAGCTGTTGGAAGCGAAAGTAAATATTCAAGTGAAAGCACTGTGGTAAATGTCACTGACTGTGAAGCTATGATGATGAGATTTCTCAGGGAATTATGTGCAGAATCTCAGAAAAAGCAGGTCTTCAAAATTTCATTCAAAAAAAGTTAAAAAATTGAAAACCAAATCAGAATATTGATGTTCTGTAATCGGATATCAATTTCGAAACCTGTTTTCCTTAAGGAATATAAGGAAAGGCAGAAATTATTTAATTACAATTTGTCAGAAAACTTGTCTAATAACAAGTAAACAATAGAAGCTGGTGAGCTTAAAATTTGTTGCTTGCAATCTGATGCTATTCAGCTAGTTAAGGATCTGAAGTAAACTACCGCAAAACTGTAATGTAAATCATCTGCAGCTGGATTCAAAAATGGGCAAGGTTTCCAGAGCTCAAACTGATTGATTGATTAATAGACCTCATCAAAAATATGTATATTGGGAATGCAGTCAGACTTCATCTACAACTGAAGAAGATTCTCAATAAAATTGATAGTACATCAGATATAGATTTAGAAGCAATAATTAGTAATGCCAATCAGAAATGTATATAATTCAGTGGTGTCTATTCTGTCGGACATGTCTGACAGATCAGACAAAACTCATGAGGTTGTGGCTGGTGCATACATTTACATGAAATAGAGAATGAGGAAAGAAAGGAAAGAGATGGGTGGATATTCGTGGCTTCCAGCTGCACACCACACTGTGGCAATGCAACAGCAAAAGTTCAAAATTTGTGGCAGACTGGGACTCAAACCTGGATTTACCGCTTCTTATGAGCCGTTGTGTTAACCTCACTGGCCATCCGGACATGGTCGCTGATAAACTCAAATTTCAAACTTACTGCATGCTGCAATGCAGCCTCCTTCGTCCGGTAACCCCCTACTCACAAATTACTTATTTCTGTAGGAGTTTGGACAATTTTAGTGATCCACATTGAAACAGACATCAAGGAGCCTTTACGTTCTTACAAAAGTTTATATATTTGAGTGGTGACTGTTCTGCAGGACATGAAATTTGAGTTGGTCAGGGACCATATCTGGATGGCTGAAGAAGTTAAACTCATGAGAAGTGGTAAATTTGGGTCTTAGTCCCAGTCTGCCATTGCACTATCATAATGCAATGTTCAACTGATATTCACAAATTGCGGCCCATACCTTTAATTTATTCCCCCATTCTCTATTTTATATAAATGTATGCCAATCAGGTTGAAGCAGAAATTAAGCAGCAACTTGAGGCAATGTATGAACAGGAAAAACAGAAAAAAATAATATGATAATTGAGATCTCTGATGATGAATGTTTAGGAGTATGAAAATTTCATAATTTTTAAACCAGAGAAAAGCATGTTGTGTTTATAAAACAATCTGAGGGAATATTACTTGTTCAATGGGATGGTAAGGAGTGGACTGGGTGCCTGATTAGCAGACTAGAAGCTGAAGCATTATCCTGGGAATGAGAACAGTATCATATTGTATGAGGGGAATTCAAAAAATTAGTTAAACATTATTACAGCAGGCAAAGTAATTTTTTTAAATTCTACACTACACAACAAAGCGACACAGATACACGAAACTATTTGTCAAAACAGTCACCAAGTGTGTGTAACTATAGAAATCTGTTACTTAGCCACTGTGCCATTTGAGAACGGCTGCATGAATGTCCTCATCGTTGGGAAATCTCATCTGCCTAAGATGTTCTTTGAACTTGACGGAAAGTTGGAAATTGAATTTTACTAGATCTGAACTTCCCAATTAGCATCACCGACATCTGTGAAAGCCTTGCTCAAATTGTTATGCTGTTTCACTATGGCAGGATGCAACATTTCTTTTGGTCCATACAGTACTAGAATTTATCAGTGAATCAGTGTGCAATTTTGACATCTTGCCCATGACAATTGTATTGTCCTGCATACTTCAACTTTGGAGCATGTTTTCATTCGCCATGCCATTTCAGTCGCACATTGTGATACATTTGCTACCAATACTACAGCAAAATTGTGTTTCCAGGAAAATCCAAAACATGTACTCTCTTCTGACAATGCACCACTCTTGTTGTGCAATGGCGTGAGATGACATATGTAACTTACTGAAGTTCTAATGTGGTACCTACAACCAATTATTAACTCTTTCATGAACTATTATTGGTTGAGTAGTGTGCAAACTCATTTATAAGTTGAAACCTTGCAAAGAAGGGGTGCAAAAATTATAAATAATTATTCCAAACACACTTAGAAAGTAACTTATACTAAGACAGTCCACCATAAGAATCTGACTTGATTTCAATCATCATAAACAAATTACTCATTTCAGTACAGGAAAACTAATAGGAATACACAAGACAGATGTTAATTAGTCCACTATAAGAATCTGACTTGATTTCAATCATCATAAACAAATTACTCATTTCAGTACGGGAAAACTAATAGGAATACACAAACAGATGTTAACGAGTTAGTGCAGGTTCTGATTTCAGTTAGATTTGTTTCCAGGCAATAATCAGAATTTAGGGGGATAGTACAGATACAAGTGGAGAGTGGAAAGGTAAAGTGATGCCACAAAGATGTAATAGTTCCATGCCACCTAGAAATGATATGATCCTAGCACAGAATGACATGCATTGCTATGGATGGGAAGATAGATCACAGCAAGAAAATAACAGGCCACGTAATTACTACCACAATCCTCCCACACAAGGATGGGTTGAATATAACGAAATAAGAGGAAATTATTATGGGGAGTCAAGAGATTTCTGTGGTAGTGATAAGAGAAATTATCAACTGGGTCTAGAGACATCACTTCAGGAAAATGCCCAGAATGTTTAAGCGAGATGTGATCATAAACTGTACAGACTAAAGGACCATTAAAGCTAAATATTTTAGGATATGATACCAGTGATAGCAACAAGGAGTTTCTGATAAAGGAAAATCAACAAGAAATTCCTAAAGCACAGCATCTAACAATTTAAATAGAGATGTATAATGCTATAGCAGCTGTAATTTCAGGGTAACAGACCAGCACAATAGCCCAAAACCTGTATGAGATGATTAAACAAGGCAACAAAATCCTAGTGTTACCAGTGAACAGGATGAAAATAATTACTGAGTATGGAGCCAAAAGTAAACTAATAAGACAACAAGTATAATTAAATCTGATGTTGAAGAAGCAGAGCATACTGTCATTGCAATGGTTGCAACAGATTTGTGTGTGAGACAAACATTAAGCATGAACTAGCTAATTAATAAATTTTGCTAATGGCATGCTTGATGTGAATGGACAAGAAATATCAAGTAGATTAATGGGATACCCAGTCTCAGAGGAAATGTACAGGTGTGTAAAAACGAAGGTTGATGTCCTTGTGGAATTTCCAAAGAAAACAAACCAAATATTTAAACAGAAATCAATGTGCAGGCGATAAGGATGCAAGCAACTGAGGCAATTGACAAAATGTGTCAAGGACTCTCAGAAATTGCAAGCCGGAATGCAGAAAAAGAAAAGGAATTAATACAGTAGGTACTTTAATTAAATATAATAAAGTGTTTGCATCTGAACCAAGGTTGGTGGAAGATAACATATATATGTTTGGTGTTATGCCACATGATGCACATAGAATAAGACCATACCGTATCTCTGTCGGAAAGAGGGGAATAGTTAAAAAGAAATAAAAACAATGTTACATTGGAGCATCACTTAACAAGCCCAAAGTAACTAGGTCCACACCAGTTCCATAGCAATTATTTAAAAAAAGACAGATCAGTAAGAATTACTTGAGATGCAAGAGGAATTAGCAGACTCATTATACAACAAATGGGTCAGCCGGCAGTGCTAAAAGATCTGATGCAAAGGTTTCATGATTCTAAGTGATGATCTAATGGCTACCTACCTACAAGTTCCCTTAGCTGGTGAGTATAGAAAATATACAGCATTTATTAATGGAGGTGATGTTATCAGTTTAAAGTATTATCTTTTGGTTTAAAGGTATCTTCTGCAGCATTTCTTTGCATGTTAGATAAAGCACTGGATGAAGAGTTGCTAGCTAAGGGAAATTTCTTTGTAGAACATGTCAAAAAATTGGGAAGAACAGTATCAACTACTAGAAATTTTTAGTTGTATTTGAAATGAAAAACATCAGGGTATATTTCGAAAAATCCGAATTTGGAAGAAAGGAGATTATGTTTTAAGGACACGTTATCTCTGATGCCAGAATAAGGCTGAATCTTAAGAATGTTTTAAAGAACTGTCTGAAACCAAAAAATGGAAAGCAAGTAAAAGCATTTTTCATCTGGTGTGATTTTACTGCAAATTTGTGAGAAATAAAGTACTTAATGCCAGAACATTATTAAATTTAACAAAAATGAAATAAAATGTGGACGTGGACCAACCAATGCATTAAAAAATTTAGTGACATTAAAAAAGAGCCAATGTCTGCTGTTGAATTATCACGTTAGATCTCTCATCTCACAAAACTTTTGTTTATCAACAGATGGGTCAGGCTATGGAATTGCCTTAGTTGTTCTAGATAATATCAAGGAAAGAAAGACAATCAGTTTTCCAAGCTGAATATTAAACCAAAGAGAAAGAAATCATTTAGTTACTAAAAAGGAAAGTTTAGCTTTAGTATGAGCATTTAAAAATTAACATACTGCCTTTTGGACAGGACCATAGAGCCTTCATTTTCTTATCAGATTGCAAGTTAACACATGGGAACATTTTACAAGAGTATGAGCTCAAAGTTATGTGCATACCAGGCTATGAAAACATTATATCTCATGCTCTGTCTAGATGGCCAGTGGGTATGAATTGTACTGATGTTAACAATTTTATATTCTGAAAGACAAATCCATCCTGTAAGTATCAGACAAAGATGCTGTCGATTTATACGGTCCAATAGCAAACCCATAGGAGGATTGATCTACCTGTTCATTTTGCTGGACATTTTTCTAAATTTGTGGAGCTATATACACAGAAGAAGAGCTCAGGAAGAGCACTGGTAGATAAAATAAAACTAACTGTACGAATAGTGTGAGTTAACCTATAAATATCATCAGTGACAATTGACCAAATTTCACTAAAAAATTTCGAAAGACGACTTAGCTGATCTAGGAATGAAACAAGTAAGTACCACTGAGCTTCAAATCTGACAGCTGTGAGGGCTATAAGACAGTTGAATAGACTGTGCAGAACATACTGCCCTAAGAGGCATTCTAGTTGATATATGCACTGCCTGATGAAAAAAATGAAGCACTCCGAAAAGGAAAAAGAAACAGAATGAAGTTCCGTGGGTTGAGAAAGTATGTTATGTTGTTTCAGTGATGACAAACTGCCAGAGAGCTTTGCAGTATGAGCCCACTTAACAGTATTACATTGCACCCTCTCTGGCCTGGATACAGACCCTGATTCAGTCAGCCACTGATTCAGTTGAGAAGATGCCATAAAGCCATTCTATCCTCTTCTGGGGCAAGGTGACCCTTAACTGCTGTACACACCCCTTGAGACTATGGATTGCAACCCACGCCAGGTCACGGAAAATGTACATACTCAGGGAGAGACCCTGTGCTGGGGAAGATAGAGGAGGAGAAACAACTGAAACAGACGGAACACGACCACACCACATCAAGTATACGGACAACAGGATGCCAACACGCACATGAACAACTTGGACCCTAACCCAATGACCCACAGAATACGTCCACTCACCGCAGAGAGCACACAGGCGCCCACAACTACTCCAAAAACAGCTGAATCACAGTCCACACCACACCAGACGCCAACACAAGTACCAGCGGCCTCCAGCACCATCAATAATCCACAGACCGATACTCACAACATCAAATCAGCACTCTGAAGAAAAATGGAGACATTATTCCCTGGACTCATGACTGCCGAAATAGTCATGAAGATTATGGGATGTCTCTCACAACTTTGCACACTGTTCATACCAGGTTTCTCAACTGGACTAACATAAAAACTATCAACACACCATTGTTTGCATCAGTACATCAATAACATGCCACACCAGCCCCGAAACGCAAATGTCAACACAAACTCACAGATCCTGTTTCAGAATGCCAATGGGATGATAAACAAAAGAATTGAAATGGTTGTGTTCATGGAGCAAAAGGGTATCCGAAACGCCCTTGTGAATAAAATTCTGCTTATGCTTCACAAACAGCTAAACATCCCAGGTTATTGCATCTGTTGTACTGACCGAGCAGATGGTAGGAAGGAGGGCAGCACAACCACCATCATACAGAAAGACATAGAACACACCAGCTTTGAGCTTCCTTCACTTGAGAGACTAGACGCTACGACTGTCAGGGTCAAGTTCAACGGAGCTGACACCACACTGATATCGCTATATAAGTCACCTAAAAACATAGTAACATGCGATATCAGTACAGCTCTCAACATAGCACCATAGGTAATCGCCACTGGAGATTTAAACGTAAAACACCCCAACTCGAATTCACGAATACGTACCTCCAACAGCAAGAAACTATACAAACATGCACCACGCCGAAACTACATTATACTTGGGCTGAATGTCCTCACGTACTTGCCCACACGGTCTGGACAAGTTAGACATAGCCCTCATCGCCGGCATCACTGCACACTCAGTCTTACTGTTGAAAATGATCTGGACTAAGACTACATGGCTGTAATACTGCACATGGAAGAAAACTGCAGGACTCAGATCCACGCAGAATACTGAACTACAAGTGCATGACTTGGACCCTGTTCAAGGAAACGCTTGATAGTCGTATTCCGGATACTCAAGAAATTAACAACACGCAACAAGTTGATGAGTCAGTGGAGGCTCTTACTACTGCTGTTCAAGGCGCAATGTCTGACGCCATTCCACGTACAACACCACAACACCACTTGATGGCCCTGCCCCAGGAAAACCTAGGCCTTATCTCAATGAGGAACCGTCTCTGGAGATACTGACAGCATACTAGGCGCCTGTTCTATAAATTGCAAGTTAACAGAATCCAGGGGCTAATATGGGAGACAATACAAACATTTAGATACGAGTTTTGGGGGCAGAAACTCGCAAGTCTAGAATACCACACGTTATGGCGTTTGGAAGCTAGTCAGCCACTTCACCAGGGAGAAACATTGCATTCCTACTCTACAAGCACCAGACGGTCCTGCATACTCTATGTAGGAGAAGGCAGAGCTTATGGCCACAACATCTGCAGCGTCCTTCATGCTGAATCTGGCTCCCTTAGACCCAGTCATCACACTTGAAATGGACCAGGAGATTACACGACTTGTAACCCAGCCCATGCTTGACGAAATCAGACATACTAGTACAAACTAAATTACTTGGGCTATCAAGCAGACCGATGCTAGGAAGGCCTCTGGTCCTAAGGGCATTCAAAACCCTGTCCTCCAGAAGTTCATGGATAGAGCTGGAGAATATCTTGCATACATAACGAATGCTATCTTAAAACACCAACACTTGTCTGACTTTTGCAAGGCAGTCAAGGTCTTCATGTTCAGGAAGCCAGGGAAAGACAACTCCCTCCCACAAAATTAGCGATCCATCAGTCTGCTGTGTTCGCTCAGTAAGGTTGTTGAGAAGGTAATACTAAAACGCATCACCAGGCACTGTGTCGCCACTAAGACTGAAGCAATTCAGCTTTAGGAATCATCACTCAACAAAACAACTTGTCTATATAGTTGAACATAAAACACACAGCTAGAACACAAACGAAGCCACAGGGGCCGTGTTCCTGGACATAGATAAAGCTTTTGACCGTCTCTGGCACAACAGGCTCATACACAAACTAAGCGATGCTGCTTTCTCCGATGGACTCGTGTCTCATATACTCATGTCTCGCGAACAGATGTTTCAACACTGATGTGCAGGGCAAACAATCGACACAATATGGTATCCAAGCTGGAGTACCCCAAGGAAGCATTCTGGGGCCCATCTTGTTCAACCTCTACATTAATGATTTTCCAGCACACAAAACGCGACGTTAGGCATGTATGTGGATGACACAGCCATCCTTGTGCAAGACTGGAAACCATCGAACATAAATTCACGATTACAGATGGCACTCAGAACTGCTGAGCTTTGGTTGGAATCATGGCGCATTGGAGTAAACGTCGACAAGTGTGAAGCAGTTTTGTTAACATGCAGACCACAGCTATGGCGCAAACATCACGCCCAATACGTTTCTGAGAGAAAGTCAGAAGCTCAAATAACTCTACCAAATGCTCAATAGGAAAAGAACACAAAATACGAGGGTGTTGAGGTACTTATACAGGACACTGATTAGTCCTCTGATGACGTACGCAGCTCCCATCTGGGGATTTGCAGCTGCTACACACCTGCACCACCTGCAGATCATTCAGAGCAAAGTGCTATGCATCATTAGTAATACTCCACGCTACACCAACACCATGAATCTTCACAATGAATACCACCTTCAAATCTTCAAGGAAGTATTCAAAAAACTCGCCACATGACTACACAGGAACTAAAGACTCTCCAACGATCTCTTCATCCTTACTGAGGGAAACTATGATCACAACCATAGATGGAAGCATACACGGCCAAATATGCTGCTAATTTTGCAAGCTAACTATGGCAAGCTAACATACACTTACAAGTGACAGCATCAGCAAGCCCCTGCACATCAGCAACACTGACTGGATATGGCAGCTGCTATCACATCCGACCAATGGGCTACAGCAGGGAAGTCAACAAGCTCGCCCACTAATGCACAAACAAACCATCAACACTACCCTACACTGTGAATCTGATATATGACCTATCATTCATTAAGCGATGATGAACCCAACTGTTACAGGTATGCTGATGCTGACCGTGAAGCCAACACCAGTACACAGCTGCAACTGCCGAGAAACATCACACCACAATGACAAAGGTATCTACCTGCATGATTCTCACTACTAACAAAATCTGTCCCTGCATGACCTGTTGTAGGCAGCGAGCGAGAAAACCGCTACTGCTCTTACAGCCCGACCAAACTATTGTAGGTGGTTTTTTTCCCCATGGCTCTTGCCGTAGGACTTTTTTCCTCTTCCCTTCAAACCGCTACCCTTTGTTCAACTTTCGATCCAATCTATCTCCAGATGAGTGCGTATTAATGGTTAATCATAACCAGATGTACGCAAACATCGCAGTACCCACATCTTGCGAGACTAACCAATATGCAGAGATGGTAGCAGACCTTTTGTGTTGGCCATCATGCTGATGTGGGTATGGAGGGGCTCCACCCTATTTAAAAAGCTCAATACAGATATTATCGCTAACAGCATTAGATGCAAGCAAGATACATGCATCCAATCCCAATACTTCGAAACATTCACTGCAGATCTTTCTTTGGATAAAAGGAAAATAAAGACATAATGTAAAGCTGATTCTAGATTATAATAATCTGACAGACGTGAAAACTAGAAGTAAAGACTCTGATAATCATCATTGTTTAAAAATATTGCATCAGAATATAACAAGTCTGCTACATGTAAAGGAAGAGCTGCTGCTTCTAATGCAAAATACAAGACGTTTAGATGAAACAGCTGTTGGTGTGCTAAACACAAAATCATCAAGGAACTCCAGAAACTGATCAGATAAACTTACTAAATTACATCTAATTGTTGTAAATCCAATTTAAAGAAGGAGGTGTTCCAACTTTTATTCGCAATACTCTTATGTCACAGAATGTAGATGTGAATAAATGAACAAAATTTTGAATACTGTGCAGTTAAACTAGAAATAGAAAAGCAATACATCACAATTATAACTATCTACAGGGTACCAGTACGAAATATGCCAATGTTTCTGGCTTATAAAACGATACAACAGCAACAGTAAAATTGTTTTAACATTGACTTCCTATCAAACAATAGTAACCATAGACAATTAGAAACACTGCTGTCTTGCTTTGACTTACAACCAATGATCTCATTCTGAACAAGGGTAGAGTTTTCCTGGACCACACACGATATTATGACGTAAAAATACAGGCTGTAGGAAACAGCCTATCTCATCATGATGACCAAATAGCAATCCTAAACCACAGCAACAGAAAAGCACTTAGTGTACACACACATATTAGGCATATAAAAATATTAAGCAATGAATCCACCAATATGAAGCAACGGAAACTCCGTGTAGGAATATCAACAATGTAGGAAAAGATAGATTGCTACTTACCATAAAGATGACATGTTAAGTTGCAGACAGACACAATTAATAGACACTTACACTTGGCTCTGGCCTACAACAGCAAAAGAGGAACACACATCATTCATACACACTAGCAAGCACACCTGTAGGTTAATTTATTCCAGTCTGTGGGTGGTACTGGGTGCTGAAGAAGACACTCTTTCATGGCTGGTTCTTAGGTGTGGTGGGAGGATTGGAGATGTGAGGGGAAATGGCACGAGAGGTCAGCTTGCAGACTATGTCTGGGGAATAGTGCCTGCCTGTGAAGGCCTTGGTGAAACCCTCAGTGCACTGCACAAGGTAGTTCATGTCAACGTAGATCTGCCACACCTGAGTAGCCAGGCTGTATAGGACGGACTTTTTGCTGTGAGAAGGATGACAGCTACCAAAACGCAGATACTGTTGGTGGCTAGTAGGTTTAAGGTGGACAGAGGAGTGGACGGAGCCATCAGACTTGAGGAGGTAAACTTATAGGAACGTGGCATGCTGGGTTGAGGAGGACCAGGTGAAGCGGATAGGAGAGAAGGTGTTGAGACTGTAGAGGAATGAAGCCCTGGCTCTGAGTCCAGATCATGAAGATATCATCAGTGAACCTGAATCATACTAGGGTTTGGCGTTTTGATATGCTTGGAAGGTCTCCTCTAGATGGTCTATAAACATTTTGACATTGGAAGGTCAATGTGGGTGCTCACAGCTGTGCTGTGGATTTGTTTGTATAACTTCCCTTCAGAGGAGAAGTAGTTATGGGTTAGGATAAAGGTAGAAATGTGTATGAGGAATGAAGTAGTGAGTATGGAGTCTGAAGGACATTGGGAAATGTAATGTTCAATAGGAGTAAGACCGTTGACATGAGGGATCTTGGTGTATATAGAGGTGGTGTCTACAGTGACAAGTAGGAATCCATGAGGTGAAAGGGCATGGATGGTGCAGAGCTGATGAAGAAAGTGGTTGGTATCTTTGATCTGGGAGGCTAGATCACAGGCAATTGGTTGGAGGCGTTGGTCAATGAGGGTCAAAATTCTTCCACTGAGAGCACAATAACCACAATAACAACAATGGGATGTCGAAAATCATTGGGCTTACGGATTTTGGAGAGCATGTAGGAGGTGGGTGTGCAGGGTATCATGCAGGTGAGGAGAGAAACAGATTCAGGGGAAAGGTTCTGGAAAGGGGCTAAGGACGTTGTGTTGGACTTCAGGGATGGGACCACTATGGCAGAGTTTACAGATAAGTGGCAGAGGCCTTCTGCCAGGTAGTCATTGTGATTCATAACATTAGTGGTGCAACCTTTGTCTCCAGGTGGTATGGTTAGGCCAGGATTTGTTTTGAGGTTGTGTGTGGCTGTTCTTTCTTCTGATGAAAGGTTGATGTTCTGAGAAAGGTAAGTAGTTCCTGGAAAGTGACCAGTGGGAGGTTAGGTGGCAGGAGTGGAGGATCATGTTTGGATGGTGCTGTGAACTCGGAGGCAAGGTTTAATGTTGGAGTTATGTGGAAAACAAGTACTTCCATCGCAGAGATTTAGAGAAGGAGACAAGGTCTTTGAGAAGTCGAGCATGGCTAAATTTGGGTGTAGGGCTGAAGGCGAGGTCTTTGGTTGTGACTGAAACTTCTGTGGAGGTGAGAGTTTTGGTGGAAAGGTTAACAACAGTACTACTTGAAAGTCTCAGCTCTGGACCTGGTGGAGTGTTGGGGGGTAGTTTAGGGAGATGTGGCAAGTTAAAAAGGTCAGTTAGACCGAGTTTAGATGCTATGAAAGGTGGGTGAGGTGGAACGCTTTGAGTAAGATAGTGGTTGGATAGTGGTGCCTCAAGAGAGCAGTAGGGTGTCTGCAGGTTGGATAGTTTATCACTTTCGCTCATGAATTATTTTTTTCCTCAAAAAAAATCATGTCTTTGGTATCCAGTTCATCGAATTAAATTATGATTTTTAAGATGTATAAAATATTCCGAGGTGCCCCGCAAGGGGGAATACAAAGCATCCCCAAATGAGGACATTGTGTTCAAGTGGGTGCAGTATAAGTCGAAAAGTCAAAGTATTTTATTTCACGAAAATACATAATATTTTAAACAAAACTTACTTAATGATTAGATAAATAAACTATGGTTTACTATGGGATAATGAAAGAAACATTTTTTTCCATCCAGACACAAGTGAATGTTACATTTTACACAATAAAATGTGGTTTTGCCTTTGCAACCCGGTTTCTTGCACCTTTCAAATGATTTTTTGTCACTAACCACTGGAAGATGCACAGCGTTGTCCAAATGAACATCAGCTTCTGGATTAACTTCCGCAATGGTTAATTTGAAGTACTTGGAGATTACGTTTGACTCTCACAAGTAGGACGCTCCCTTTCCCTGGCAGCTGGCTTATTTATTTTTGTCAGTACTTTGGCCACACATGCGGTAAAGTGAAGCAAATCAAGGGTCTTATTTTTAGGAACACCTAATTCTGATGCAATTTTCTTGTACTCAATCTATGCATTTACACATGCAATATCAGTTGCATAAGCAAACGTGTGAAGCATCCACTTTCGCGGTCTGATGAATGTGCCAAAAATTCTGATCAGAAAATCCATCTTGTCGACCCCTCCCATATGTTGATTGTAAAATTGAATAACTTCTGGCCGGTCAATTTCAACATATTTCTCCAGACCTTATAACAGGAAATGCTATTACGAAAAGAAAAACTTATAAAAAAAACGTACATATGGGTAACCCAGATGAAAAAGCCGCTAAATTCATTTTATGTCGATTTTGAGGTGAGCAAACGGTCGTATTGATTTTTTCAGCGCGTAAGTGATCGAATATGTTTCAGGTGGCAAAACCGGCTATAAACCATCCAAAATGGCTGTCGAAAATCGTGTTCGGTTTCAAAAGCAGATAACTGGTGTCTTCGGATGCAATGCTCACTAAATGCTAGGATACTAACTATTGCTTCAAAATATATTTATTCCTTAATGAAATTTGTCATTAAAAATAAACACTTAAAAAAAAACAATTTTTCAAACCAATCAATACTAGAAATAAGAATAATCTTCACAAGGATTTAAAGTCACTTACTTTTGTACAAAAAGGTGTGCATTATTCAGGAACACACAATTACAATAACTTGCCACCAGCCACAAAAAGCTTAACAACAAATGAAATTCAGTTTAAGAGAAGCCTAAAGGATTTGTTGGTGGCCAACTCCTTCTACTCCATTGCTGAATTTTTCAGTAGAACCAACTGATTTGTGTGTGTGTGTGTGTCAATCTAACTTCAGCACCATTTCAGTGCAGTAATCTGTTCATTGTAAATAAGTATTGTAGTAGTTCTATTATATGTTTCTTACCTTATAATTTAAAAAAATTAATTTTAAATTCATTGCATTAATGCGATCTTAGTAAATGAGTGTTTGTAAAACGATTGTTTCCATATAGTGTTCACTAAAAAAATGACGATCATTCCACTTGTGACCTGTGGAAGGTACATTAGCGTATTTATGTCAGTTGTAAATATTTATCATGTATACCCAATAGGCGTGGCTGTCGCCCTGCCATGTCCGGATGCAAAGCACGTGAACATTTACCAATGTGGACATTTAAAGCTGCCTTTCAGTCTGTAACGTTTAGAATGGATATTTTTCCTATTCAGCTTTAGGTTGGCTGTGCTGTAACAAATTCGTACGCAACAATAACATAT
The DNA here is from genome assembly GCF_023898315.1 of Schistocerca nitens. Lineage (NCBI taxonomy): Eukaryota > Metazoa > Arthropoda > Insecta > Orthoptera > Acrididae > Schistocerca > Schistocerca nitens. The sequence goes on from NC_064616.1 coordinate 925,853,683, forward strand.
TCGCTGACAATGCATAGTCGTTTGGATGGGACAAGTGTTTCCTGATCATCTCAGTGTCACTTATCAGGCAGTTAGCGGGCTTTGCGTCTAGACTACTCAGCTTACAATATACCGTATGATATAAAACGTCTAACATTACTTCCATCATTGTCCACTTGTTTAAAATTATCGCCAGGATCATCGGATAGATCGTCAATTTTAGATGAATTAAGGAACTCTATAACTTCTTCTTCTGTAAGTGGCCTTTGTCTATCCTGAACTCGGGGCATTGCGAAATCAGCGTAAGATGACTAAAAAGACAGCAAAATTATGTCCTAAATATCTTGGGGAGGGAAAAAGAACGTTAGGGTGAGGGATGAAATGTGATCAGTAGGAATAAATATAATTCCAACTATCTGAGGAAAGATTCTGATGAATCGGATGCTGCATCAACAATTCGTGCAGTCACAAAGCCTATGTTGGGCATAAAGCATCGTTGACACAGTGGAGAGTGGAAGAAGATGCAGTTTCGAAGGTTGTGAATAAACACAGGACAGTAGAGAACGAACGGACACTGAGAAGTGTAATGCTAGAGAGAAGGTAACAAGGAAAAATCACCTTCTACATGCTCCGCAAAATCCACAAACCCAACGATCCTGGGTACCTCATTGTGTGTATATGTACGAGGTGCATTCAAGTTCTAAGGCCTCCGATTTTTTTTCTCCGGACTGGAAAGAGATAGAAACATGCGCATTGTTTTAAAATGAGGCCGCATTCATTGTCAATACTTCCCAGAGATGGCAGCACCATACGGCAGATGAAATTTTACCGCCAGCGGCGAGAATGAGAACTGTTTTAAATACTTAAAATGGCGACGTTTTCCTTACTTGAACAGCGTGCAATCATTCGTTTTCTGAATTTGCGTGGTGTGAAACCAATTGAAATTCATCGACAGTTGAAGGAGACATGTGGTGATGGAGTTATGGATGTGTCGAAAGTGTGTTCGTGGGTGCGACAGTTTAATGAAGGCAGAACATCGTGTGACAACAAACCGAAACAACCTCGGGCTCGCACAAGCCGGTCTGACGACATGATCGAGAAAGTGGAGAGAATTGTTTTGGGGGATTGCTGAATGACTGTTGAACAGATTGCCTCCAAAGTTGGCATTTCTGTGGGTTCTGTGCACACAGTCCTGCATGACGACCTGAAAATGCGAAAAGTGTCATCCCGGTGGGTGCCACAAATGCTGACAGACGACCACATGGCTGCCCGTGTGGCATGTTGCCAAGCAATGTTGATGTGCAACGACAGCATGAATGGGACTTTCTTTTCGTCGGTTGTGACAATGGATGAGACGTGGATGCCATTTTTCAATCCAGAAACAAAGCGCCAGTCAGCTCAATGGAAGCACACAGATTCAACGCCACCAGAAAAATTTCGGGTAACCACCAGTGCTCAAAAAATGATGGTGTCCATGTTCTGGGACAGCGAGGGCGTAATCCTTACCCATTGCGTTCCAAAGGGCACTACGGTAACAGGTGCATCCTACGAAAATGTTTTGAAGAACAAATTCCTTCCTGCACTGCAACAAAAACGTCCAGGAAGGGCTACGTGTGTGCTGTTTCACCAAGACAATGCACCCACACATTGAGTTAACGTCACGCAACAGTTTCTTCGTGATAACAACTTTGAAATGATTCCTCATGCTCCCTACTCACCTGACCTGGCTCCTAGTGACTTTTGGCTTTTTCCAACAATGAAAGACACTCTCCGTGGCCGCACATTCACCAGCCGTGCTGCTATTGCCTCAGCGATTTTCCAGTGGTCAAAACAGACTCCTAAAGAAGCCTTCGCCGCTGCCATAGAATCATGGCGTCAGCGTTGTGAAAAATGTGTACGTCTGCAGGGCGATTACGTCGAGATGTAACGCCAGTTTCATCGATTTCGGGTGAGTAGTTAATTAGAAAAAAAACGGAGACCTTAGAACTTGAATGCACCTCGTACATTGTTTCACGAATTTTCATGAATTTTTGCGTCGTTTTACATTTATGTGTGTATTTTTACGTATCTGTGCTATTTTTTGCGTAACTGCGCGTGTTTCTGCGTGTATTTACACTCCACCAAATCCAGATCTGAGACATTCCAGTAGCACTGTTGTTAACCTTTCCACCAAAAGCTTCATCTCCACAGAAGTTTGAGTCACAACCAAAGACCTCACCTTTAGCTTTACACCCAACTTTAACTATGGTGGACTTCTCAAAGATCTAGTCTCCTTCTCACGATCCCTGCAATGGAAGTACTTGTTTTCCACAAAACCATCCAACCAAAACTAACATAACTCTGACATTGAACCCCGCCTCCCAGTTCACAGCACCATCCAGTCATAATCCTCCCCTCCTGCCACCTAACCACCCACTGGTCACTTTCCAGGAATTCCTTACCTCTAACTTAGCCTCATCATCCTTCCACATGCCTCTTCCTCAGAACGCCAGCCTTTCAGCAGGAGAAAGAACACTCACACACAACCTCAAAACAAATCCTGACCTAATCATCCTACCTGGAGACAAAGGTTGCACCACCATTGTTATGAATCACAGCGACTACCTGGCAGAAGGCCTCTGCCAGTTGTCTTGCTCGTTCACCTATGTACTCTACCACATCGATCCCATCCCAGAACTCCATCACAACTCTGAACTGGTGCTTAAGCCATTAAGTCCTTCCCAGAACCTCTCCCCTGAATCCATTTCTCTTCTCACCCAAATGACACTCCACCATTGCCACTTTCAACCTGCTCCCCAAAATCCACAAACCCAATGATCCTTGACCCCACATTGTGGCTGGTTATTGTGCTCTCACTAAAAGAATTTTCACCCTCGCTGACCAACACCTTCAACCAATTGCCAGTAATCTAGCCTCCTGCATCAGAGATACCAACCACTTTCTTCTCAATTCCACACCATCCCCACCCCTTTACCCATGGATCTCTACTCATCACTGTTGACATCTTCTCCATATACACCAAGCTCCCTCATGCCCATCATCTTACCACTATTGAACACTACTTTTCCCAATGCCCTTCAGATTCTAAACCCACTACCTCATTCCTAATACTAACTTTGTCCTTTTAAGGGAAGGTATACAAACAAATCTGTGGTACATTCATGGGCACCCACAGTGCACCTTCCTAGGCCAACTTGTTTGTGGACCATCTAGAGGAGACCTTTCTGGCTGCCCAAAACACCAAACCCTAGTCTGGTTCAGATTCATTGATGATATATTCATGAGCTGGACTCCTATCTCCATTCCTTTACAGCCTCAACACCTTCTCTCCGATCCACTTCACCTGGTCCTCATCAATCCTTCATCTAAATGTAGACCTCTTCCTCTCTGATGGCTCCATCCACACCTCTGTCCACATTAAACCCACCAATTACCAAGATTACCTGCATTTTGGTAGCTGTCATCCCTTTCACACCAAAAAATCCCTTTTGTACAGCCTGGAAACCCAAGGATAGCCTATCTACAGTGACAAGAAATCCGTTGCCCAATATGCTGAGGGTCTCACCAAGGCAGGCACTATCCCTCAGATCTAGTCTGCAAACAGATCTCCCATGCCATTTCCCCTCTCATCCCCCAGTCCTCCCACCATCCTCAAGACCCAGCCATGAAGGTGTGTCCTCTTCACTACTTAGTTCCACCCTGGTCTGAAACAACTGAACCACATCCTTTGCCAGACTCTGATTACTTATGATCATGCACTGAATCGCGGGGCATCCTACATGAGATCCGTCTGACCCCTCCTAAAGTGATGTTCCACTGCCCACCCAACATCCACAACATCCGAGTCCATCCCTATGCCACCCCCAAACCCAACCTCTTGCCACAAGAAACATATCCCTGTGGAAGAACCAGGTGCAATAGCAGCTCATTCCACCCACCCTGCACTTCCTATTCCAGTCCTATCACAGGTTTATCCTACCCCATCAGTGGCTGCACCACCTTTGAAAGCAACCATGTCATTTTCTAACTCTGCTACAATTATTACACAGCTTTTTGTATTGGTATGACTATCAACTACCTGTCCACCAGGATTAATGGCCACCACCAAACTGTGGCCTAGAGCAAAGAAGACCACCCTGTGACACAACATACAGCTAAACATAACATGCCCAATTTCAATGGCTGCTTCACTACCTGAGCCATCTGGACTATCCCCTCCATCACCAGCTTTTCTGAACTATGTGGATGGGAGTTATCCTTGGAACATGTTGTCCATTCTCATAATTATCCTGGCCTCAGTCTATGGTAACATACTGTCCCCTCACCTTCCACCCCACAGTTTCTATCCCCACTGTCCTATCATCTCCTCCCCATTCTTGTCTCTCACCCTCTTTGTTTGCCTCCCTCTGCCAATGCACCCACCTATCTTTCCCTACTCCTCTCCTTCTTCATCCTTTTTTCCCCGACTCTCCACCTCACAACCTCCTGACATAGCAACTGTTGGCATTCTAATCAATGCAAACTCCACCAGTCAGCATTTCTCTCTCCTCTCCTGTACACTATTATCCCTTCCCCATCCCTGCTCCCCTCCAGATTGCTGCTTCTATCCCACGTGATAGCTGCATTGTGTCCGGTGTGCTGGAGCTTGTGGTAATGCATGCATAATGTGTGCTTGCTTGCGTGCATGAATAGTGTGTGTTTCTCTTTTGCTGATGGAGGCTGTGGCCAAAAGCTTTGTATAAGTCTCTTTTAATTGTGCCTGGCTGCAATTTAATGTGTCATCTTTATGGTATGTAGCAATCTATCTTTTCCTGCATTGCTGATAATCCACCGATATGTTTACAATTAGCCTGCAACAGGCACTATGGGAAGAAGTCTACCATGAAGACGATATGGATAAGACATCTAATTCATTTTAAGCCTTTTTCTCAAACAATTTGAACCCAGCTTCTCCCAAAGACAAATCAAAACTAAATCAAATGCAAGTAGCCACAAAGAATGTAAAACATCTAGGATTAGAATAGCATGTCTCAGAATAATAATAATAATGTTTATTTGTCCATGTTAACTTTACAGTCTCGGACATCGTTATTTTTTGTACAATTATATCAATTTAATGTCATTCCATGAATGAATATATACATCAAGTAGCACATTGTCTATCATTCCATGTAATAATGTTATAAACACATTAACACATTATATATCACTCCATACATATAATGATTATATACATCAATCAGCCAATTATAACAATACCACCACTAATATACTGCAGTATGTAAAAGAATAACTAACAGTACTGCAGCTCAGAATTCTTTTAATGAGTATAAACATCTTTCTATTAACAAATTTTTCAACTTGCCCTTGAAAAGATTGCCTTGGAGTTGCTTTATATTTTTTGGCAACTTATTATAGAATTGTCTCCCAGTTACATATGGACTGTGGTCTGTAGCTTTCTTGTTAGTCCGTATCCTATGATAGTCACTTTTGGCTCTAGTATTGTAATTATGGGTGTCACTGTTATTTACACTGTTTTCCTCATTCCCTTTTACAAACATTATGGTCTTAAATACATACAATGAGTACACAATCAGTAATTTATAATTTTTGAGATAGTTCCTACAGGACTGGCGTTTGCTTATATTAACAATTATCCTAACTGCTCTCTTTTGAAGCCTGAAAATGCAATCCATATAGACAGCAGGTGCCCCACCCCAGCCCTCAATCCCATATTGCAGATGTTAGTGTATTAACCCATAATACACTTGTTTAAGGACAAGGGGAGCTATTATATTTGCTAGACGTTTTAGTAAGTAAATATTACTAGAAACCTTTTTACAGGTGGAGCCAATATGCTCTTTCCAAGTGAGATGTTCATCAATCAATATGCCTAAAAACTTATGTTTGTCAGATGTTTCAACTGTAGAAAGTGACTGAGTATAAGTATTATTAAAATGTAGCAAGAACTTTACTACTACCGTCTTGTCTTTATTCAGTGTAAGCTTATTCACTGTTAGATATTCTGTGATCATTTCAAAGTTCTCTTTGTTGCTTTGAAATGCTGCCTGCTCTGTACAGCCCCAGCTAATAAAAGATGTATCATCAGCATAGTTCACTAGTTTGGAGTTTTGTGGCTGTGTTATATCATTAATATATACTATAAACAAGAATGGCCCAAGTATACTTCCTTGGGGAACTCCACAATTGAGAGTTATGTATGCTGACTTTACTGTTTGGATCTTACTTTCATACTTATAATTTAGTTTTGTGCACTGTCTTCGGTCACAGAGATAAGGACTTAGTAAGTTTAGAGCTATTCCTCTTATCCCGTAATTTTCTAACTTGGAAAACAGTACTGCATGATTCACAGAATCGAGTGCTTTAGACAGATCTAGGAAAGTCCCTATAACTTTGTTTCCTTCATCCAGCATGTTCAGTAGTTCATGGAAAAAAAGTTGCTAATGTTGTTATTGTAGATCGTCCTTTTCGAAACCCATGTTGAGTTTTGTTTAATAGTTGGTATCTACAGAGAAGGATTCCATTTGATCTAGAATTATTCTTTCAAGCAGCTTGCCAAGTGTTGAAGTAAAAGAGATTGGCCGGTAGTTATTTATGTCTGTGATAGCCCCCTTTTTATACAATGGTTATATTTCATTGATTTTTAAAAGCTCTGGAAAGGTCCCCTGGCCAACTGAACTGTTAATTAGATGTGTTATTGGCTTTATTAACTCATTTTCGCATTCTTTAAGAAGTGTGGACGATATATCATTCCAGCCAATAGATGATTTTACTTCGAGTTTTGAGATTATATTCATGACCTCAAACTCTGTTACACTCCTTAGGAAAAATGAATTACTCATTTTAACTGTGTTTATTTTCAGGGCTGATTCATCTTTTTCTTCTCTGTATGCCTTACTAAAATGTTTAACGAAGGCCTCACATACAGACTTTGGTTCATTCAACAGTATTCCATTTTCTTCTAATGCAATGTTGCTGCAGCCTGGTTTTTCTCTATGTTCACATGCTTTGTTTACAATATGCCAGGCTGTTTTGCTAATGTTACTAGTTTTTCTTATCTGTTCGGCATAATTAAGTGCTTTTAGTCTCTTCAGCGATTCCTTGTATGTCTTTCTGGTGCATTTGTACTTTGTTAGGAAGTACTGCAATTTTGTTTCTCAGAACAGCACATAATGGTCCTTCATATTTTCCTTTAGTTTATGTATTTCTGGGGGAATTTTAAGTTTCTTTGTGGGATCTGATTTCTTTAGTTCTGTTTTTACTATTCTATATGCCTGATTAAAGCTATGGTTAAATATTTCATAGATAAGGCCCCACTTTTCATTAATACCTTGTGATCTTTATACCTTATCCCACTCTCTCTCAGCAAGCTCCTTCCTAAGTAAGTTATGATTAATCTTCCTTTTATAAGTGTGTAGGTCACTATGCTGAACTATTTTGTGGTCTGTATAAATTTCTAAGGATAGAGCTGTATGGTCGGAGAGATATGTTTCAACAGCTCTTACCACTATATGTTTCCTATCTAGATTCGAAAGAACATGATCAATACAAGATTGTGAGTTAGGTGTTATTCTGGTTGGTTCATCATTTATTTTGTTATAGTTATAGCAATGCAATAAATCAGAATATCTAAGATAATTTACACTACCAGTCTAGTTTAAAGAGTCTATGTTTACATCTCCTGTTATGATTACCTGTTTTTTGTTTGTTGATAGTTTATTCAGAAGTTGTTCTAACTGGCAAAAGAACTCTTCTACATCACTATTTGGGAACTTTATCTAGTACAGAGGAATAGTGCACAGAAAGCAGTGAAAATACATTATAACGGATATCGAAAATCTTAAACTGTATAACCCAGCAGGCCTAAACTATGCATTATTCATGGCAAATTAAGATATACAATAAAACAAGAACAACATGGAAAATCATAATATGAGAAACAAAAAAAGACAAAGTATTGTAAGAATCAGGGATAACACAGATCACAGAAAATGGGACAGACCACAATAAATTGAAAAGGGCAGCTTCAGTATTCAATAAATTTTTCCCCCCTTTAGCCAAAAATGTAGGAACACAAGACACTCAGCCTCCCTCAGAAGCCATAAAGCTACTTAATCTTACCCAACATACGCTAATGATGAGACTGCATTTCAAATCTGCAACACCCTTTGAAATGATGAAAATCACCAGATCCCTAAACAGCACCAGCTGTTCTGGGCACAATCAAATGTCAGACAGGGCACTAAAATTATCTGGTAACTTAAATCACCAACACATTGTGCTATTTATGCAGCCAGTCTATGAAAAAGAAGGTATTTCATAATAGATTAAAACATTGTACAGTGATGTCAGGACACAAAAGTGATGAGGGACATACAATATCTAACCATTAAATTATCTGTCTGCTGCCAGTTCTTTCAAAAATATTTAAGAAGGGAACATACAACAGGCTGTATGAACACCTAACACAAAATGACTCACTGGCATTCTGCCAGTTTGGCTTTCTCAAAGGGCTGTCAACAGAGGGGGCAACAATCAGTCTCACAAAAGAGATTATAGATAAACTAGCTATAGAAGGCACCCCATAGGGATTTTCTGTGATCTAGCCAAAGCTTTTGATTGTGTGAAACATAACATATCAGCACAAAAACTCACACACTCTGGTATGAAAAACCAACCATTAGCTTTGCTAGAAGCCTACTTATATCACAGGAAAGAAAGAGTTGCTCTAACAGATACAGGTGGAACAATAAAATCTAACAATGCAAATATAGGAATGTTTGAAGATGATACTAGCATCTTGATCAAAAATGTGAAATCCTCACTACATATTACAATTGAAACAATAATATACAACAAGTACACAAATCGTTTGCAGAAAATAGTCTATCATTAAACCTCTCAAAAGCAAATTTAATGCAATTTCCAGCAGCAAATAACAAGCTTCAGACCCTTGAAATAATCAGTGGTTAGAAAATAAATGAAATTTCACATATAAGATTTCTAGGAATACAAATCGATAGTAATTATGATGGAATGAACATATTGATTATCTGCTTAATAAACTAAGTTTGGGATGTTTTGCACTTTAGCTATTTGTCCCTATGTTGACAAGTGAACAATAATTCTGTCATATTTCAGATATTTCCATTCTCTTATCTTGTATAGTATAATATTATGGGGAAATGCTGCGAAAGTGGAAAAAGTTTTTAAAATGCAGTGTTTCAAACTGGACATCCTGTTGCCACATATTCAAGACTCTTGGGATATTGATGCTCACAAGTCTGTATATCTACATACTGATGATATTTGTAATCAATAACAAAAAACTTTTCAAAACAAACTGTGATATTCACAGTCATAACACAAGGCATAACCAAAGACTTCACAAGGACTCAGCTACTCGCAGTATAGTTACAAAAAGGAGTTATCCATGCTGGAATAAGAATTTACAATAAGTTCTGACTGAGTACAAAAATGGACAATGAGAACCGTAATGTATTCAAGAGGAAACTGAAACAGTTCCTCATAAACCATACTGTACATAATTTAAATAAATTTTTAGAGCTGTAACTTTTTTAAAGGGTGTGTTATATTATCAATGATGTAATCTGAATATCAGTGTATGTAATATTATATATCTTGTACATATATTGTCTACAGTACTGATGTTTTTCTTGAAATCTTGAGTGTAATATTCTATATTATGTATATATCTGTTATGGTATTGTTTGCTTTTCTGCTCTTTTTGACCATATAATATTGTATTCATTTACTTGCCCTGAATTATAGCACAATCTTTGTACAAAATATAATTTTTCAGGATCAAATAAAAATTGATCAACCAACTGAAATGGGTAAATACAGGCACTGTGTGGTTATGAAAGAAATCTTCATCCTCACATCCACAGTCCTGGACGATTTGAGCTGTGTGAAAATGGGCCATGTCATCTTAGAATGCAGAATCAACACTAGGGAACAAACATTGTACCATGGGAAGGTCCTGATCATCCAAAATGGTCACATGATCCGTGGTAGTAATGCGACCTTGCAGAGTAACCATGCAGTTCATGGAATACTGTACCATGATATGGGTGCCCAAATTATTATCAAATCCTCCCCATGTTTCACTCTTGGGACATAAACTCATCCAGTAGCTAGAAACAGACATAACATTTCTTCAGTTGCTCCTTAGTTCAGGTTTTATAGCTTCAGCATCATTTTTTATGTTATGGGCATTTGTCTTAGTGATGAGTGGTTCTGGAATTCTAGATCCATGTACAATTCTCTGCTTATATAGCTCCCTTCTTCTTGTTTTGAAGCTGACAGGTTTTGTGAGTGCAGCATTCAGTTCTGCAGTGACTTTTGCAGGTTTCATCATCTTATTTTTCATCACAAAACTCTTCAATGACTACTTATCGCCATCACCCAGCCCATACTTATCCATATTGTGACTCAGTGGATGACATTTTTTGAAATGGTGCCTCTTGAAACACCAATCACTTTGACTGTCTGAGTTGTGGCAGAACCCACTATCAGACTAACAACAATTTGCCCCTATTAGAATTCATTTAACCCTGAAACAGTGCAGCACAACTACACTGAACGCTGTTCTGACAATTACTGACACTTTCAACACACTGAAGACATTGTACAGCTGCCATTCATGGTCAAATATAGCTGTACAACCTGTAGACTTGGCTAGCATGCATTTCTCATGGTGTTTCCATATTTTCATCCAGTCCCATTCATGGTCAAATATAGCTGTACAACCTGTAGACTTGGCTAGCATGCATTTCTCATGGTGTTTCCATATTTTCATCCAGTCCCTGTAGGTTAGATTAGATTAGATTAGTTTTTCATTCCATAGATCCGTGCTGAGGAGATCCTCGTGGATGTGGAACATGTCAATTTATTTTATTTTATTTTTATTTTTATTTTTTTAAAGCTGAAATAACAATACTAATAGCATGAATATATACAATACATCATTTGTCTCTATTAAAAAATTCGTCAATGGAGTAGAAGGAGTTGGCCACTAGTAAGTCTTTCAGGCTCCTTTTAAACTGATCTTTATTTGTAACTAAATTTTTTATGCTTACTGGCAAATTATTGAAGATGAGTGTTCCTGAGTAGTGGACCCCTTTTTGAACTAAAGTAAGTGCTTTTAAGTCCTTGTGCAGATCATTTTTGTTCCTGGTATTGTATGTATGAACTGAGCTGTTTGTTGGAAAAAGAGATATATTATTTAGGACAAATTTCATTAATGAGTAAATATACTGAGAGGCAGTAGTTAGTATACCCAGTTCTTTGAAGAGGTTTCTACAGGACGTCCGTGAATTTACTCCACAAATAATATGTATTACATGCTTTTGGACTCTGAAAACTTTTGTTTGACTTGAAGAGTTACCCCAAAATATTATACCATATGACATTATGGAATGAAAGTAGGCAAAGTATGCAAGCTTTTTCATTTTTATGTCACCTATGTCTGCTAACACTCGAATTGCAAATACAGATTTGTTAAGGCGACTTAGTATTGGTCAAGACTAGACAAAAATCATCTAAAATTAATACAAAAATGAAGAAATTTTATGAACTACATGAAACGTGATATAAAATGACCAGAATTATGCATCCCAGTGCAGGGGTAATCATGATTATCAGATTTAATCAAACAAAGTAGTCTATAAGATAGTGGATGTGAAGAAATATCGTGGTAAACAATCTTATAACTCCAGGGATCTTGAATTTTGCAAGGTCATGTGACTAATGATCACCAAATGCCCTTGTTACTGAGAAGTAAAAATGATTTTTTTTCCAAATCTCCATCTTTAAGCAGTCTGAGCTTCATCTGTCTTCCTTAATATGTTCTTAGCTTAAAACCACTAGGGATTTGGAATTCAACTTCTAAAATCTTTCTGTGACCTAAATTGAAAAAATAAATACAGGGTGGTTATAATTAAACTTTCGCTACTTGACAGGGCTCCCATAAAAAGCAAGTGATCATATGTCAATGAAACTCTGGAGAAACATTTGTAAGGACATGCAGAAGAGAAATAACAATTGAGCCATTGAGGGAAACACATTTTAATTTTCACAGGAGAGGATAACATTCGTTGTGTACAATGTTTACATTGCAGATTGCAAATGTTGCTCCACCTGGCAACCATCTACATCAATAACAGTCAGACACTGCACTAGAGACACATTTCACAATTGTTCACAGCACTTTTTGATTGCAGACCATGGAATGTTCAGCTGTCATGACACAGCTCAGGCACTGCTTGAAAATCACACATTGTGTCCAGCAGTCCAGCATTCTCACCCATGGTAACTATAACTTCTTCAACTATTTGTGGCACAATTGGCTACAAGCCTCTCCTAAGAGCAGTTCCTTAATCAGTAGTTAATTAGAACTTCTTGATCATTTTCTTCAGCCCCAGTGCAGAAAGAGAACCTCTTCATATTCCTTTAATGTGTCAGTACTTACAAAGAGCAGCAGCCCTATTGCTGTTGTTTTGATAAAACAGCTTAATGAGTAAAGTCCAGCTCATCATATCCAGACCCATGGCAACTGTCTGCAACTGCAGTTCACATTACTGCTTGTGCTTCAACTCTATGTCACCGTACCAATACCGGCACCTAATGGCAAGTCATGACAATAACACTACTAACAATGCAATCCTGCAGCACACAGTCTGAACAACTTTCCTATAAGTTATGTACCCATATAGTAGATAGTTTCCCATCTACATTGGCTCAAGTAGTGAAAGTTTAATTATAGCAACCCTGTGCTTATTGTGGCACATAACAAGGTTTAATGGGCATGCCAAGTGCAACGTAGTGTGAAGGAATGTTGATTGTCATGATGATCCAACTGGGGTCCACAGTGATAAGAGCATTGTAGAATAATGTACTTCAAGAGGTGTGATATTGGTGTAGAGAATTTCACAATCTTTTAATGTATTTGAGGCATGTAAAAATTATGCATCAATTTATGTAAATTAAAGGGGTAGAGGGGAGAAATGAAAGGAAGGGAAGCAATTAATGATATCAGCTGTATCAGGACTTGGTGGAGAGTTAGCAGCAATGGGTGAAAATGTGTGCCAGACCAGGACTTGAACCTGGGATCTTCTGATTGCTAGGCAGTTGCATTAACCACTGCACCACCTGGACACAGTGTTTATTGTAAATGTACAGACTGCCTCAGCAGACTTCCTAGATGATCCACATTCCCATCTAGTGCTACCTATCTGCAGTTTCTGTCCAGTTTTCATGCCATGTGTGTTTGGCATTTATTGATTGTGAGGCATCTCCAGGGGTCTGGAATATGTACATATTTTTATTTATACTATTTAGTTTACATTTTGAGACAATGTATATATAGGTTATAAATACTTCTGGTGGTTAGCTTTTCTATGAAATAGTAATAATTAAAAATTCTACTTACAGGTTCTGTGAATGTAGTTCTACATTTATTTAAGGCATGTAAAGATTATGCATCAATTTATGTAAATTAAAGGGGTAGAGGGGAGAAATGAAAGGGAAGGGAAGCAATTAATGATATCAGCTGTATCAGGACTTGGTGGAGAGTTAGCAGCAATGGGTGAAAATGTGTGCCAGACCAGGACTTGAACCTGGGATCTTCTGATTGCTAGGCAATTGCATTAACCACTGCACCACCTGGACACAGTGTTTATTGTAAATGTACAGACTGCCTCAGCAGACTTCCTAGCTGATCCACATTCCCATCTAGTGCCACCTATCTGCAGTTTCTGTCCAGTTTTCATGCCATGTGTGTTTTGCATTTATTGATTGTGAGGCTTCTCCAGGGGTCTGGAATATGTACATATTTTTATTTATACTATTTAGTTTACATTTTGAGACAATGTATATATAGGTTATAAATACTTCTGGTGGTTAGCTTTTCTATGAAATAGTAATAATTAAAAATTCTACTTACAGGTTCTGTGAATGTAGTTCTACATTTATTTAAGGCATGTAAAGATTATGCATCAATTTATGTAAATTAAAGGGGTAGAGGGGAGAAATGAAAGGGAAGGGAAGCAATTAATGATATCAGCTGTATCAGGACTTGGTGGAGAGTTAGCAGCAATGGGTGAAAATGTGTGCCAGACCAGGACTTGAACCTGGGATCTTCTGATTGCTAGGCAGTTGCATTAACCACTGCACCACCTGGACACAGTGTTTATTGTAAATGTACAGACTGCCTCAGCAGACTTCCTAGCTGATCCACATTCCCATCTAGTGCCACCTATCTGCAGTTTCTGTCCAGTTTTCATGCCATGTGTGTTTTGCATTTATTGATTGTGAGGCTTCTCCAGGGGTCTGGAATATGTACATATTTTTATTTATACTATTTAGTTTACATTTTGAGACAATGTATATATAGGTTATAAATACTTCTGGTGGTTAGCTTTTCTATGAAATAGTAATAATTAAAAATTCTACTTACAGGTTCTGTGAATGTAGTTCTACATTTATTTAAGGCATGTAAAGATTATGCATCAATTTATGTAAATTAAAGGGGTAGAGGGGAGAAATGAAAGGGAAGGGAAGCAATTAATGATATCAGCTGTATCAGGACTTGGTGGAGAGTTAGCAGCAATGGGTGAAAATGTGTGCCAGACCAGGACTTGAACCTGGGATCTTCTGATTGCTAGGCAGTTGCATTAACCACTGCACCACCTGGACACAGTGTTTATTGTAAATGTACAGACTGCCTCAGCAGACTTCCTAGCTGATCCACATTCCCATCTAGTGCCACCTATCTGCAGTTTCTGTCCAGTTTTCATGCCATGTGTGTTTTGCATTTATTGATTGTGAGGCATCTCCAGGGGTCTGGAATATGTACATATTTTTATTTATACTATTTAGTTTACATTTTGAGACAATGTATATATAGGTTATAAATACTTCTGGTGGTTGGATTTGCTATGAAATAGTAATAATTAAAAATTCTACTTACAGGTTCTGTGAATGTAGTTCTACATTATCAACATGCCATAATATTACACACAACTTAGGATGATAGGTTTACGAAAGTTGAATATGTGATTTGCTGAGGATTTTGTTATTGCTCAGTTGGGATATTGTTCAAGAATATATCACCTTCTCAAATATTTTGGAAAATGACATCAGTAGTGAAAGAGGTTGGTAGTTACTGACATCTCTCCTATCACCTTTCTTAAAGAGAAGTTTGACGGTGGCACATTTCAGTCTCTATGAATCCCTTGAGTTAGTGATGCATAACATATTTAAGATAAGACAGGGCTTATTGTATGGGAACAAACCTTTAATACTCTATTGCAAACACCATTAAAACCAGATGAGCTTATATTTTTGAGAGAATACATATTTTTCTTAATTTCAGAAGAAGTTGGTAATACAATCATGTGATTCAATTTCATGATAGTTGCTTTTCCAACATACTAATATGATTCTTCTCTTGAACTATTTGTTCATCTACTTGCTGCTATACTTAATAAATGGCTATTAAATATATTTCCTACTTGTGCCTCATCATTTACAGCCCTTTCATTTAGTTCAGTAGTGATGTTAATTCTGCAGTTGGTTGTCCTTTCGCTTGTTTCATTATGTTCTGTATAGCCTTAAGTCAGCTTTTAGAATTACATATTTCTGATGTTATGTGTATCTTCCTTGATTTTTAATAACTTTTCTTAGTATTTTCGAATAGCTTTTGTCAGTACCTCTAGTGGTCCATGGTTTTTTACATAGCTGTTTATTGTTCATTCTAATTAGCTTTTACAAAAAGTTATTTTCAAATAATGATATGAATGTATCACAGAATATATTAAATTTTATGTTAGGATTTGGTTTATAATAAATTTCATCCCACATCATCTCTTGTAAGCTATTCTTAAAAATATTTGTCCTGGAGTGATTGATTATTCTAACTGCTTTCCACTGAGTAGTATCTGTACTGGAATTGTTTCCCATTGAGTAGTATCCATAATGTAAGACACTATCTTCTTTATCCTAAATATCTGTGCATCATGATCAGGGAGAGCATTTGTTACTGGGACAAGAGCTATATATATACTTTTAGCTTCACTAAAGAAAACTCCATTAGTTACGATCCTACAGTCTTTATCCACCCATGCTGAAAAGTTAATTACTGAAATCAAATTGTAAGATTTCCAGCTCATTTTTCCTATCAGAATCCTTTAGAGAATCAACATTAAAGTCACCACAGACTGTTAACTGCTTGCTGCTGTCTGACAGGTAGCATAGTAGTCCTAAGGAATCCAGATCCCTCATAAACAGTTCAAAATTTCCCAGTGGCGATCTACATATAGTTACAATTAAAAGTGAACTATTTGTCAGTCTTAATTCACAAGCACACACTTCTATGTGCTGATCACTGCAAAATCTATTTGTCTCAATATTTTGAACTTGTATTTTGTCATAATATATGCAACAACTCCTTCCCCATATTAGTTCTGCATGGATAAGAAGCTAGACTGTAATATTTCATGTGTTAGTTACCTAACCCTGTGTTATGTGATGCTCATATATGTGAGGGAGAAGTTTGGGTTGGTTACACCAAACAACACCCATTTTAGCAGTAGTTCATTTATCCACCTAAACACATGCAAGGCTCACAAAGAACTGAACACGGCAGAACAGCCCAAAGACAATGCTCAGAGTCCAAAGACGATGCTCAGAGGCCAAAGACGAATGCATATCGATGCTGGTGTTGAACTCATGGGCACCACATATGTACAGGAGGCCCCGATAAGGAAGATTGCAGTTTGTGATCTGTGATTAACTATTTTTGGGAGACTGATCAGCCTTTCGGTGATGATGGATGAGAAAAGATGTACATAGTAGAAGAGTGTGTTTTATTTTATTTATTTATTTATTTGGTTTGTGTCATTACGTTACTCTGTTTGTGATGAAATGTGGTACACATACCAGAATGGGAATTAATAAAAAATGTTGTGGCAGCCCTGAAAATTATGCAGCCATTACTTGTCAATAACGTTCTTCTGGACGTTAAGGTGAGTGTCATCACTGGATCAACAACCATGCAATATCTTCTGTGAAAGAGACACAGCTATAGAAGATGCTAGGTGAATGGACACAACATTTGCAACATGTACCTGAAGAGTTCATGACCAATTGCAACACCCACACGAAGTGTCTAGCTGTGATAATCAGTCCATATCATTACATTTTCAGCTGTGATGTCAGGTTTATATGTAGCAAGAAGCACATATTTGTCACAATATAATTGAATCAAAAAAATACCTCATGCACAACAATTAACAAATTCATATTAGTGAGAAAAGGTGAAGATATAAAATACAACTAAAAGAAACTCTGCTGATTACTGAAACAAAAATATAAATAAAATAGTTCACAAACTACTACTTAACTCAGGAAAGACGCTAATGAGTGAATACTTAGCTCAAATAACAAACATTGTCAGGTATTGGTGCATGTTCTATGGTCAGATATCATATGTCTCTAAATGGGAGAGACGTTTACAGATACCTGTTTAGAGAATTAATGCAACAGTGGACATAGCCTACTCCATCATGCACGAAAGAATTCTTAGACTGAGAGATTGTAATTGGTGTAAATGCAGTATTTTGATGCTCTGACTTTTGAAGTGACTTGCCCAGCCATTTATAAAGGAACCTACAATTTAAAGTGGATTTTTCACCACAGATCAACTCGAAATTTTGACATTAGTGACACTGCAAGAGGTGAAATCTCAAACTATTGGATCCATTGTCTGACTCTTTACCACTGAGCTACTGAGCCACAAAGTTTGCACACTTTTTATCAGAAGCGATCTGAAAATGGTAGTCCATTGAACACACAAAATATTTTTTCATGGTGAAAGTGGATCAGTAATATTTTGTATGACAATGAAATTAACAATAAAACTATGTGTTACATTTTCAACTAAATAGGTTCTTTAAAAATATTTGCTAAAAACTTAAAATGAAACTATGGTAGAATTTGCATAGCAAGAGTGAACAGAATTTGCAAAAGTTACATACAGTTGAACAAGATGACTTTACAGCAGCTATGTAACAGTCTTCATGATTATTTTTCAAAAGATCTTCAGTGTTGTAGTCCATGTATCTGAAGCGGCGAGGAGGCGGGTCAGCTGGCGGGTTTGTAATGGCCGCAGCTAGGGGTTTGTGGTCCGTTAAAACATAGAAAGGACGTCCCTCAACGTCAGTTTTATAATGCTTGATCGCTTCGTAGACCGCGAGCAACTCCATGTCAAACGCGGAATATTTCCGTTGTGCATTGGTGAGCTTGCGCGAGAAGAACTGCAGAGGTGAAGTTTGGCCATCGATTGTCTGGCGCCGGCCGCTGGTGGCCGAGCGTTTCTGGCGCTACAGTCTGGAACCGCGCGACCGCTACGGTCGCAGATTCGAATCCTGCCTCGGGCATGGATGTGTGTGTTGTCCTAGGTTAGTTAGGTTTAAGTAGTTCTAAGTTCTAGGGGACTTATGACCTCAGCAGTTGAGTCCCATAGTACTCAGAGCCATTTGAACCATTTGATTGTCTCGCTAAGGACAGCGCCGATGGCAGTATCACTCGCATCTGTGGTGATGAAAAGCTGCGAATTGGGATGAGGATGTGCGATGGAGCAGGCCTTGGAAAGAAGATTTTTGAGGGCAGTGAAAGAGTCAGTCATAGCAGGGGTCCATGGAATGGGTCGAGATCCAGAAGTGTTGGTGCCTGCCTAGGCATCCGTCAGTGGAGCCTGAACCTCTGCAGCCTGAGGTAGATGTTGACGATAATAATTAACCGTCCCCAGAAAGTGATGGAGCTCTTTGAATGACGAAGGTCTGGGTAGGTTTAGTATTGTTTGTACTTTCTCAGGGGGCGGTGAAATGCCGTCGGCAGAGACACGAAAACCAAGAAAAGTGACAGCGGGTTGATGTAGCTGCAATTTGTCCTGGTTGGTCTTGATGCCTGCTGCCGTGAGAGTGTTCATAACAGTTTTCACATGTCGGATGTTGTCCTCGATGGAGGAGCTGAACCCAAGAATGTCATCAAGATATGCAAAGCAGAATTTTAGGTCGAATAACACTTTGTTGACGAAGCGTTGCCAGGTCTGGGTTGCGTTTTTCAGACTGAAGGGCATGAATCGAAACTGAAATAACCCGATTGGGGTGGTGATTGCTGCCTTCTCGATGTCTTCAGGTGCCATGGGGATCTGGTGGTAGACCCGTTTGCAGTCAATGACAGAGATCATGGTCGCACCTGCGAGGGAACTGGTAAAGTCGGCAATGTTGGGTATGGGGTAGGTGTCCATAATTGTTCGTGCGTTTAGTCGACGGTAGTCTCCGCACATGCGCCAGGACCTGTCTTTTTTGGGTGTCATATTTATGGGCGTAGACCAGCTACTGGCAGAGGGTTCAATGACGCTGGAGCTTAGTAGTTCATAAATCTGATTTTTAAGGTCGGAGAGGTGCTCGGGACAAGTTGACGTGGTTTACTGAAGATTGGGGGACCTGGCGTGAGGCGAAACTTGTGAACCGTGCTGTTGGTGACGACGGAAATGTTGCCGGCGGCACAGGAGGCGGTTTGTTTACAATGTGTGGCGGGCGGGGTAGGCGAGGCGTGGTCGTGGTGTTTGGAGCCACTCGGCGGGTCCGACGGAAGCCGAGGCGGCAAAGTGTCACAGGAGTCAACGCGACAATATGGCCGCCGGCCTGAAGCAGTGGCACCGTGGTTAGGTGATCTCGGGTAAGTTCGTTAGTGAGTCCATTGTCCGAGGGCGCGGCCTGTGGCAGCACGGTCGCGGGCGAAACGCTTGGTTCGAGTGCGCTGTTTGTGTTGTTAGTGGCGGTCACACGGCGGCACGCGGGAGCCGAAGTTGCATAGTTTGAGGTGCTGTCCACGAGGGGCGGGGTAGGAGCCGTCAGTTCGGGAACACGTGACGCTCGTTGCGCATGCGCACTTCTGTCTGGCCGAGTGTCAAACGCTGCGGTGTTAGGAAGGTGTGGCCCTGTGGAACTGTAATTACATGTTATGGCACTCTTGATAGCACAGTTGCGAGGGGTAGCAGGAAGTAAACACACGGAGACTTGATTGCTGGGATTGCAAGCAGATTCGGCGCACTTACTGACCTTGCTGTAGTGTCTATAATTCCTTTGCTGCATCGGAGAGCTGGAGCTGTGTTTTGTGGAGCCGGAGGGAGAGCTTGAAGTTGTCCTTGCATAGGCAAGTGACATGTTCAAGCTCGACAAGGCACTTGTGCGTGGTTTCTTGTAATGTCGTCGACAGAGACGAGCATGTACGGTTGAGATGAGACCTGACCGATGTGTCATGGGCGGGGGGGGGGGGGGGGGGGGGGGGTTGCTCGACGGAGCACAGGGGAAGTGAGTCCTGGATGGATGATGAAACATGGTGTTTCGCATTAGGTCCAGTGAAAGATTGTGGTGTCGCAAGAAGTCAATGCCTAGTATAGGTTTGTCAATTTCGCACACTAAAAACGTCCACTCGAGTTTGCAGTTTGCAGAGTGTGAGACGACGTGGGAAGTTGAACCCGAGCATTGTAGTTTAGTTGAATTCGCGGCTTGCAGTGAAGTATGTTGATGGCGGATATTCGACGACGCTAAGGACGTGGGCAGCAGTGAAACATCGGCGCCTGTGTCCACTAGGAAAAGGTATCCCGATGAAATGTCTTTAATGTAAAGTCGTCTGCAATTATCCAGTCGTTAATGGGCAGAATGGAGCACTGGGGGGTGCCTGTGATGTTGTGCGCAGGAGGCGACACCCGAACCTACCTGCGATTGGCATTTGGGAAGTAGCAGGGTGGTCTGCAGTTCTGTGCTGCCTCACCAAACCGTGTGTGGAAATAACAGTACGGGTAGTGCGGTTGCATTTCCTGCGGAAAGTTCGTTGCCAGTGGCGGTGGCTGAGGTGCGGTGGCTGCAGCAGGTTCGGTTGCAGGAGGGGGCGTGACCGTGGGCGTAGCTAGTGGCATACCAGTTGCTTGTTTACTGCTTCCCGGAGTGAGCGGAACGGTCGGCACAGTACGGCCCCGGCCGCGTCCAGCCGCAGGGCGATGAGCCTGAACCTGAGACTTGTCAAGTACGCAGTGGCTGGCGAAATAGAGCAGTGATGCATCGTGTAGCTTGTCAGCAATTGTTATTCTTTGCTCGACAGGTTCAGGAGACCTTTGAGGCAGAGCAAAGCGGATGTGAGGAGATAGTTTATCTGACCAGATGGCGAGGAGAGCTGTGTCAGAGAACAGATCGGCGCTGACCAGGGCACGTAGCCGTCTCCAGAGCTGGGAAGGTTTGTCATTGCCTAGTTGCTCGACGTGGAGCACTTGCCGCATTGCTGCCTCAGTTGACCATGCAAGCTGATGTAGAACTGTCTCTTTGGCTAGAGTGTACCGGGTAGATGAGTCTGGGTCATCGACCAGGTCATCAATCAAGTCCTCCTGGTCGTGCAGGTGGGTGATGAGGCACAGAAATCTGGTTGACTCGTCGAATTTGTAATGGTCAAACACTTCGTCCGCAATTTTGAACCAGGTTGTAGCCCTGTCGGGATTAAACGGTGGCAGCATCGGTAAGCATTGTAGAATGTTCAGAAGAACAGGTTGAGTTGAGTTTGTCGGGGCACTGCCTGAATCGAGCTGTTGTTGCTGTAATATTCCAGGAGAGTGTGCCTCCAGGGGATGTGGCAACAACGGCTGTTTGGGTGCCAGCGTGAAGGTGACACGTTGTGGTTGAGCACGATCTGTTGCGATGCAGAAGGCCGACATGGGTGAGACACCACAATGTGTTGATTGCAGCTGCGGAAGCTCAACACGTTGTGGGTATCTTCGGATTGATGTGTTGCAGACGACTGACACGGATGAGGCACCGAGATGTGCCGAGAATAGTAGCAGAAACTCGACTGGAGCCGGTGTGGGGGCGACAGGTGAGAAAAGGTTCAGAGTTTGAGAATGCGTGTTAGTCTGCAGAAAGTTCAACGTATCATCAGAGCCGGGGCCACCTGTGTTGCAGGGAGGCTGCAGAGGTGTGGGCTGTCCAGAAGCACAGTGTGGGAAATGATGTCGAACGTGGGACGGAATGTGTGAAAGTTCACTGTTCATAGTCACTCTACTCAAAATGGTGTGCAGATAAGGTGAATGTCATGGCACAAAACACTGAAGCGTAGCAGTGGGACGGAGGTGGAGAGGTCAGGCACAGATAACAAGTTATTGTTCCTGTTGCAGGCCGAGGTATCGAAGTAGGAAGGCAAGTGCTGATGCTGAACCGAGGCAGGCGCAGGTGTGGTCGGATGCTGATGAGGTAGATGTGTGAACAAAGCAGTTCCGGCCATGTGGCAGGTATCGGCGTAGTACTGCACTGATTGTGGCATGGTAAATCATTGTCATGGCGGTAGTAGGTTGTCCGACGAAGCATTTTCAGAAATCGGCATTGGTCCCGCACTGCACGGAGATCCGTAAGAGGTAACTGTAAAGTCAATGAGGGAGGGCACATGTGGCGGGAACAAATGCATTTGATAGCCGGAGTCATGTGCACTCCTAACCTCACTTATTGTTGCAGGCTCAAAAACATTCGGCAAATTCGGCGGAATCATCGAGTGAGACTCATCATGTTGCAGTCCTGGCGGGTGTAAATCACCCACAACACGATGCATGTCGGTCACAAAAAAAAGAAAAACAATATTGTATGTGAAGTAACACTCACACACTTGAAAGCCACCTGCAATAGCAGTGTTTTGTCATCCATGTGTGTGCCGCGAAAGAGCAATACTGTGAACTTCCGATAGAGCCCACCGTGGGTGAGGGCCTGTTTAAATCGTGCCACACCATGCTGGTGTTCAGTTATCATGTTGTTACTGATTGCATACATTTGCCTTATCTTTTTGTGTTAAGGTTTTGTTATGGTGATTGGCATACATGCCACAGTCAAATAGAGTTGTACCAATATTCTTGAGTGTGTTGTGTGTCCAAGTTACAATGGATTGTTCTCAGCATGGTTTCCAGTTCTGGTTGGTCCTCTGTTGCGTCTGCGATGTCTGATGATGCTACTGATGAGCCTTTATGCTGGCTGGTCGATCAACAATGGGTGCTTATTGCAGCATCTCAGTCAACAGCAGGAGGCGTTCACCACAGCACAACACAATAAAACCCAGGTATTCCAAATGATTGCCTCTGATTTGGCAGTTTGGGTCCGTATCAGTTTATGTTTCCTGCCACATACCCCTTTGCATCTCCTGTTTTGCCTGTTTTTACCCCGGTCATTTATCCCCCACCATTTGCGAATCTGTTGGAGAAAGGGAAGCCTATGAAAAATAGTTGCAGCAGCATTTTCATGCATTTGGATTGACTGATGTTACCTTATGCTGTGCTTTCTTTTTGTCTTGGTTATTGTCTCGCATGTATCAATTCCTTTGCCACCCCCCCTCCCTCCCCCCCTCCACCCGCCATACCCTGCAGGATCTACCTTCACTCTCTTTTGATAACATGTGCAACCTTCTTTCAAAATACTACTGTAAACAGATGCACTTCAATGCTGCTCGAGTGAGTTCTATCAGGCTCGCAAGAAACCGGAACATGCCTATAAGACTTGGACAGCTGAGCTTCACAGTATAGGCTGTCATTGTCACTTTGTCACCGATGTACATACGGAGTCGTATGTTGACGAAATGGTTCATGATGCTACATTCAGTTGACCCCTAATTGTGAGATTCATGAGTGAGTCCTTCAGTATGAAAACCTCTCCCTCTCTGATGTTGTGACTATTACACAATCATTTGAGGTTTCAAAGACTGCAGATACTCAAATTGTGGTGTGAGGATGCAGAAGTTCAACTCACTTCTCCACCAGTAATCAGACGGTTCACAGGGGAACGATATGGTGGCAGCAGTCCATGCTACAGCAAAACGTCATTTTGGCCAGCCCAACTCACTGTGGCAGCCATGGCCACAGCAGCAGCACAGCAAGCCCAGTAATGAATAACAAGTGCTACACGCTTCTGTCTTATCCTCCATGTTTTGTCACTCATGATCAGCCAGGCTGTGCTAAGCGGTAGGCTGTTTGCCACCAGTACAACAAAGTTGGCCACATTGCTTCTGTTTGTAATGCAAAATTCCAACAGCCTATTCCAGACACTGACATGGATGTCAATTGTGTATCAGCAATCTCCTTTGCACCAAATAAGCTTTTTACTGATGTCAAGGTTTATCAGAAGGTTGTGGTCATGCAAGTGAACACTGGAGCTGTCATGTCATTACTCAACTTGCAAACGTAAATGGATTTGGGTTCTCCCTCTTTAGCACCTGTGTCATGTGCATTAGTCACCTACAATAAACAAAGCAACTGTGCTCATTCACTGACTTTGCTGGTGGTGAACAATGCATGCACCAAAAAATTGTTTAGTTTGGACACATTTAATCTTTTTGGGTTTACTATTTCCAATGAAGTTAATCTCTTCTTTGATCACATGCCTTATACACAACTTGACTCTATATGCTCTGATTTTTCTGCCCCGTTTTCTGTATACTTAGGTTGCGCCAATAATTTCAAAGCCAACCTCACCATGAAACCTTTAACCAGACTCCACTTCTTTCTGGCTCGCCCAGTGCTGATGGTGCTTCATGGCCAAGTCAAGGTGTGGCTCAACCGCCTAATGGCCTCCAGGGTTTCCCAACCAATTGTATCAAGCAAAGGGACTACCCCCTTAGTCATTGTCAAGAGGCCATTGAGATGGTTATGCCTTTCCAGTAATTTCAAGGTTTCTGTCAATGCTCAGTCTATCATTGACACACGTGCCATGCCGCACCCTGACAAACATTTTGCTAAGCTCGCTGGTGGTCAGTATTTTTCCAACATCAACCTCTCTGAGGTGTATTTGCAGCTTTACATTGATGCTGCATCTCAACAGCTCTTGGTCATTACCACGCCTTTCGGCTTGTATCATTACTTGTAGTTACTACTTGACATGGAAAGCAACCTGAAGATTTTTCAACAGTTTCTCGAACAACTCACGAGGTTTTTGTCTGGATGTGTCAAATATCTTGGTGATATTGTGCTCTCCAGCTCCTCCACTGCTGAACATCTAAACAACTCACATACACTCTTTTCATTGTTACAGACTGCTGGGTTAAAATGAAATTTGGAAAAATGCCACTTCTTTCAGCCTTCTTTTGTTTATCTTGGGTCCGAGGTCTCTAGTGCTGGTATCAAACCCCTTTGGTAGAATTTCTCTGCTATTGTGGCTCTTCTGAGTCCTATGTCAGGCAAGGAACTCCAGGTGTTTTACGTAATACTGCATATTACCATCAATTTTCGCTGGGGGCAGTATCAGTTGCTCAACCGTTACATGCCTTGCTGCATAAGGGGATGTCTTTCCACTGGTCGCAGGCATGTGTAATGGCATTTTCCAAACTGAAGTCTATGTTATAATCTGCACTTTAACTCTTAACCTACCAATCAGGTCAACATTTAGTGTTAGCAACAGATGCAGTCCAGCATCGGCTGGGGTTGGTGTTAGCGCATAAATATTCTGATGGCTCCAAGCAGCCTATTGCTGCTTAATTTGGCTCAGATTAGATATTCACAAATCGAGAAACAAGCCCTCCTCATTGTTAATGCCTTAAAGAAGTTTCATGTTTTCCTGTATGGTGTAAAATTCCATCTGATCACAGATCACAAGCCATTAGTTTTGCTGTTTGACCCCTCAGCATCATTGCCAGAGAAAGCACTGCACCGCCTTCAACATTGGGCACTGTTCCTCTCTCAGTACAACTATGAGACTCATTTCCACTCCACAGCTAGACACGCAAATGCTGATGTGCTCTCCCATCTTCTGACCATTCTAGAAAAATTAATCTGTTTCCACATTGATGAATGGCACTCCATCATGGGCATCTGACTCTCTCTGTATCTACTATGTGTTTTGGCATCATTTTTCTGTCATTGATGGTGTTCTACTCCTTGATACAGACTATTCAGTTCCTCTACATTTGAGATCCTACAATTGCTGCATGCTGATCAGTGCGGGGTGTCATACACCAAGATGTTAGCCCACCATCATGTAATTTGGTCTGCTTTGGATGGCAACATCACTCATTTGGTTAGGGCATGTTCTCAATGTGCATCACAGCAAGCTGCCTTGTGGGCAATGTTGTCTCCTTGGTGGAAAGTTTTGCAGGCCTGGGACCATCTCCACATTGATTTTTCCAGCCCTCGCCTTAATGCATACTGACTAATAGTAATTGATGCATTGGCTCAGTTCCCATATGTTGTTTGTTGCCCATCAACTTCAACCTCTGCCACTGTGGCAGCCCTGTCAAAATTTTTTTCCATTGAAGGATTTCTGACAATGTTGGTCTCTGATAATGGCTCTCAGTTTGTATCACAGTAGTTTGCTTCCTTCTGCAATGCCCATGGGATTCACTACATTTCCGACTTGCCCTTCCACCTGCAGTCCAATGGTGAGGCTGAAAGGTTAGTTAGAACATTCAAAGCACAAATGGAAAAGTACATGACTTGGTCCCCACCCAACATTGCCTTGGATCAATTTCTGTCTTCGTATCAATTTACGCCATTTGGTGACAACAGCCCTGCCCAACTGCTCCACAGTTGTCAATCCTGGATGCTCCTCCATCTCCTGTGGCCCATCCAGGGATGCCAACCTGTGCAGCCCTCATCCAGTTTCTGGCCTGGGTTGGTTGTCTGGGTATGTGGGTTTGGTCATCATCCAAAATGGATACCCACCATTATTCCTCAATGCTGTGACTGCCATCTCTGCAATGTCTGTCTGGAGAGGGCCTCTGAGCACTACATTACAACCAGTTGTGCCTGCATGTGGACAACTGGACAACCCCAGCCAGTACACCAGTGTTGCCATACCAATCTGCATTGCTTGACAGATCACCCGATATGGCTGGGTCCCTGCCATGACATACGACGGGTCCTCCATCACCAGTGGACAAATCTGGAGCAGCTTCTCCAATACCGTTACCAGTATTTCTACAGCTGCTGTCTACTCCGGAGCCATCTCCTCCACCTCAGCTGCCAGGTGTGGGGTCACCACCACCACCAGGCCCTGGACCTGATGTGGGTATGGAGCTTATGCCAACATCACCCATCCACCATATCAATTGACACGACAAGGTGGACTGCGATGCTGCCCACGTTTAAAGTGCTTCTGACAATATGCACTACTATCAGCACATCATCTCAGTCAGAGCCTCATGGAGGAAGATGCCATGGACATCTCATGAATCTAAGCTGCTCCTCAAGGGTAGAGGAATGAAGAAATGCTTGCACACTTGAAATCTGCCCACATTAGCAGTCTGTCATCATCCATGAGAGTGCTCAGTGAAAGAATTATACTGTGAACTTCTGATAGGGCCCACCACTGGTGACTTCCTATTTAGCCATGCCCAGTTATGTTATTATTACTTACATACATCTGCCTTTTCTTATTGTGTTCAGTGAAGGTTACGGTATTGGCCTATATGCAACAGTTTAATAAAGGTGTTCTAACATACTTGGTTGTTTGTGTGTCCAGGGAACAACAATATGTAAACACTGTGTTTATATATTACATTAGATATTTGATGTCTTCATGTTTACATGATGTCCATTTCTTTCATTCTGTCTTGCTACTGAACCACTGTAGCTCAAAAATTACAACTGAAAAGATGAATAAACGAATATTAATGATTACAGTCTTTATGTGCTACAAGTAGATTGTCATATTTACTCAATATTTTTGTAAGTGATTAAGAATGTGGCTTTGGAGGAACTCTTTGAGGCTATAGAAACAATGCATTAATATATATATTCTTTTAATACTGCTTTAAATTTTTTGTCAGATCATTTATTACTTTAATTTTTTTGCTGATGTTATTGTAAATAATTTTATGATGTGTTATGTTCCTTTTTGGCTCAAACAGGTCTTTATTTTGAGCATGTGAAATTCAGTTTTCTATTTTGTGTTTTGGTGGTGCAGATCTTCATTTTTGAGGAAGATGATAGAATTTGTTATTGCATTTTACTTAATAAACATTGCACTTTCAAAGATGTAAATACGTGGAAGAGGAAGAATTAAATAGTGATCTGCAGGGCTTGTTCCTTTTTATTCCAGCCATTTATTCATTTATTTATCGTGAATTACATTGATCCCAATAGCAAGGAGTATTATCACAATATGTGCAATACACTAGAGCAAAATATGATTGCTTCATGATAATAGTCATAGCAACTAATGTTACATCGTAATACATCAACAGAAATAATAATTTTTATGCATACACTGTCAGCTATTTATATTATGAATAGTCTACATTTATGCTTGCATTAAAAGGCTCACTCATCTATACAATAGAAGCTGTTTAAATATTTGCACATTTGCACTAAAAATTAGCAATTAAACAGAATGAATTTTGTATCAGGCACTCCTTCAGTTTGCTCTTGAATTTTGGTGTTTCAAATGGAATGAGCCATGATTCTCTGAAGAGTTCTGGGCAGATTGGTGAGTTACCCTAGAAAGTGATCCCATACTTTAGAATGCAATGTATATTAGCATAATAAACAGTCATTAGACAGTCTTTATGACAACAGTTTTCAAGCACTCTCATTAAAAATAGCACATGGTACTTAGTCTGTTAAAAATGGTATCAATGTGAGTATCCCATCTAAGGTTATCTTGAAACCAGATCCCCAGAAATTTTGTATTAGTTACACTTGCAATATCTGTGTCTGGTATCTGAATTTTTGTATCCTCTTCACAGTTTGTCTTGTCATTATGAAAATTTAACACTACTGTTTTACTTTGTTTTCATTATTAGTTAATTTTGGCTGAACCAGTTTACGACACTAGTGTCTCAGATAGTGTTGCCTGTAACATTTCTGCTGTCTTCCCACTGACAAAAATGCTTGTCATCTGTAAACTGGATAGTGCTATGACATTGTTTCATTAATGCTGGATCAGTTACATATATCAAAAATAGGATATGACCCAGTACTGAGCCCTATGGTACATCATACTTTACTTCTCTGTAATCAGAATAGTGTCTGATTGATTTATTATCTTCTTGAAATAGTGTTTCCACTACTTATTTGCAGCCAGTAAGATACAATCTAAGCCAGTTGTTAGGTGTACCTCTGATACCAATGCTATAAAGTTTCTGCAACAATAGGGTAAATGTATGATGTCTAAGGCCTCAGATAGATCAAGGCATATTCCAATTACCTTTTCTACACTATCAGGTTTTTGCAGCACTTCACTCAGAATTTCTAATATTGCTATTTCTGTTGATTGGCCTTTTGGGAAAACATGTTGGGCTGTGGATAATATGTTGCACTTTTCTAGAAAATCTTACAACCTGTTATGAAAACTTTTTCTAGTATTTTCCAAAATACAGATAGCAAAGCAACACATCTTCTTTCTTACCCATTTTGTACAGTGGCGTGAGTTTCATTATCTTTAAGTGGGAAGGAAAGATTCCAGTTGTGGATGAACTGTTCAAAAGTTGGACTGATGGTACTTCAATGAGGTGACCTGCATTTTTAATGTGTAATCTGGAATCTCATCTATACATGCTGAAAATTCAGTTCTTAACAAATTAATGGCTAGTATAATTCCTTCAGTATTGGTTGGGAGAAGAAATCGGGAGTTGGTATATATGTCGTATTGAAGAACTCTCTTATAATTCTTGAAATACACCAGATATTCTTCAGAAACATTTAGTGTTTTTGAAATATCATAGTCTCCTCCTTTCATCACAAGATATTTCAATGCCTGTTGTGAGGTATTATAAGTTTTGCTTGATAAAATTTCTGCCTTATCTTATTATTTCTGGTTCAGTGTTTCTACTGGTGTCAATTGAAAATTCAATAAATTGTTCATAATGATCACAGGAACTTGTATACATAGTTCCTGTTTTGTATCTGTATTTATTAGTACCTGAACATTTCTACTGCTGGATGATTTCATGTCTCTGGTAGAGGATTCAATGGTTGTGTGTATGTTGCAAGTGTTTAATAATGACTCAGGATTTAATCCACCCACTGAGTTCTTGTTGAAGTCACCACACATGATAATTGTTTTACTAAAT
This sequence comes from Schistocerca nitens, assembly GCF_023898315.1. Lineage (NCBI taxonomy): Eukaryota > Metazoa > Arthropoda > Insecta > Orthoptera > Acrididae > Schistocerca > Schistocerca nitens. Next base: position 925,883,797 of record NC_064616.1, read on the forward strand.
GCTTTTATACTGTTAGGTGCCTTCTCAAGATTTTTAACAAAAGTAGTTATGTTTCCATCCAAGCTTCAATACTCAATGTTAACAAATTTCTCTTCTTTAGAAACGCTTTCTCTCCAATAACATGATGAAAGGGTAAAGCCCTCTATCCGTGTAAGTGATAACATATTTTCTCTTAACCATTGTTGATTGACCATTGTTGTTGACACTTCTTTTAATTCATCTGATAACAATATTTCCATCTCACCAACTTTATTTGACAGGCACTGCACATTTTGGCAAAGGAGCATAAATTTTGATGATGGCTTCCTTACTTGCTTCACTGTTGCAGTTTTCTTTCCAGAGCAAGAGTTTACAAGATGAACTTACAATTTCTCTGGAATCACTAGCCGTAAAAAAGTTGTGGTTCTTTCCTGTTGTGTGCAGGGGAAGCTGATGTGTAGTGACATGGTGTTTCAGCTGTGATTTTTGAAGTTGTAACTTGAGGCATTGCAACTAAACTTGGTGGAATCCTCTTCTTGCTGCCTTAGCTTTGTCTGTAATTACTAGACTATTTGGTTCTTCAATTGAAACTGATGATTCCATTGGTTTTTAACAGGAGAAAAAATATTGAAATAATGTCAAATTTTTCACATGTGCCTGCACAGTTTTATGTATCATTCCACGTTTCTTTTTCCAGTAAGGGCCTGTGGTGTCCTAAGTTTTGCTTGATAAAATTTGTACCTTTTCTTGTTATTTCTGGTTCAGTATTGCCAGTGGTCTCTATTGGGAAATAATGATCACTGAAACCTGTATTCATATATTCAGTTTTGTATAAATATTTACCTGTGTTTGTTAGTGCCTGATCTTTTGTACTGCTGGATGATTTGGGATCCATATTTAATCTCTCTTCTGAGTTCCTGTTGAAGGCCCCACACATGATAGTTGTTTTACTAAATACTTTTGTACTGTTAAGTGCCTTCTCAAGATTTGCAACGAAATTAGTTATGTTTCCATCTGAGCTTCTATATATATAAATAACAATTATATTTAAATTAGTCACTTTTGTAGCAGAAATTTCGCTGTGATGCTGTTTCCTTTGCTGATCAATGAATTTTAAGCTACAGGGATGTCATTTCCAACATATATGAATGTTCCTCGATGAGTAAGCGTTTCTCTCCAAAAACATGATGAAAGGGTCTATATATAACAAATAACAATTATATTTAAATTAATCAGTTGTGTAGCAGAAATTTCACTGTCATGCTCTTTCCTTTGCTGATCAATGAATTTTAAGCAACAGTGATGTCGTTTCCAACATATATGCATGTTCCTCGATGAGTAAGGGTTTCTCTCCAAAAACATGATTAAAAGTCTATATCTACAAATAACAATTATATTTAAATTATTCAGTTGTGTAGCAGAAATTTCGCTGTCATGTTCTTTCCTTTGCTGATCAATGAATTTTAAGCAACAGTGATGTCATTTCCAACATATATGCATGTTCCTCGATGAGTAAAGGTTGTTGTTGTTGTGGTCTTCAGTCCTGAGACTGGTTTGATGCAGCTCTCCATTCTACTCTATCGCATGCAAGCTTCTTCATCTCCCAGTACCTATTGCAGCCTACATCCGTCTGAATCTGCTTAGTGTATTCATCTCTTGGTCTCCCTCTACGATTTTTACCCTCCACACTGCCCTCCAGTACTAAATTAGTGATCCCTTGATGCCTCAGAACATGTCCTACCAACCGATCCCTTCTTCTTGTCAAGTTGTGCCACAAACTCCTCTTCTCCCCAATCCTATTCAATACCTCCACATTAGTTATGTGATCTACCCATCTAATCTTCAGCATTCTTCTGTAGCACCACATTTCAAAAGCTTCTATTCTCTTCTTGTCTAAACTATTTATCGTCCATGTTTCACTTCCATACATGGCTACACTCCATACAAATAATTTCAGAAACGACTTCCTGACACTTAAATCAATACTCAATGTTAACAAATTTCTCTTCTTCAGAAACGCTTTCTCTCCAATAACATGATGAAAAAGTAAAGCCCTCTATCCGTGTAAGTGATAACATATTTTCTCTTAACCATTGTTGATTGACCACTGTTGTTGACACTTCTTTTAATTCATCTGATAACAATATTTCCATCTCATTAACTTTATTTGATAGGCACTGCACATTATGACAATGGAGCATAAATTTTGATGATGGCTTCCTTACATGCTTCAATGTTACAGTTTTCTTTCCAGAACAACAGTTTACAAGATGATCTTACAATTTCTAGGCATTGCAACTAAACCTGGTGGAATCCTCTTCTTGCTGCCTTAGCTTTGTCTGTAATTACTAGACTATTTGGTTCTTCAATTGAAACTGATGATTCCATTGGTTTTTAACAGGAGAAAAAATATTGAAATAATGTCAAATTTTTTACATGTGCCCGCACAGTTTTATGTATCATTCCACGTTTCTTTTTCCAGTAAGGGCCTGTGGTGTCCTAAGTTTTGCTTGATAAAATTTCTACATTTTCTTGTTATTTCTGGTTCAGTATTGCCAGTGGTCTCTATTGGGGAATCAATAAATTGTGCATAATGATCACTGAAACCTGTATTCATATTTCCAGTTTTGTATAATTATTTACCTTTGTTTATTAGTACCTGATCTTTTGTACTGCTGGATGATTTGGGCTCAGCATTTAATCTCTCTTCTGAGTTCCTGTTGAAGGCCTCACACATGATAATTGTTTTACTAAATACTTTTATACTGTTGGGTGCCTTCTCAAAATTTTCAATGAAAGTAGTTATGTTTCCATCTGAGCTTCTATATATACAGATAACAATTATATTAAAACTAGTCAGTTGTGTAGCAGAAATTTCACTGTGATGCTGTTTCCTTTGCTGATCAATGAACTTGGAGGTTGCACAAAGCCTGACATTTCATAAGCAGATAATCATTTTAAGTTTCATGTGTTTCTAAAACCACTAGATGGATATGAAAAACTGTAATCTGACTGGTGTTAGCATTATTATTCTTCTAATGGAGCCTGAGTCAAATTATTTGCTTTATCAATACAAGCTTTCGCAGCAATATCAATCAGTGTTTCCAAGGCAAAAATCTGTGGTAACAATGCTAGTGTATTTCCACCAGTCATCCAGAAACCACCTTGTAAGGTTTCTGTTGATCACTGTAGCCACTTTGTGAAGACTACTTGCTCCGCCAAATATAATGTGTATTGTATTGGTTCTAGTGCTGACGTAGCTGACCAGGAATATACATTTGTTTGAAATTTTTGTTTCATCAATGCACCATTGCAGGAATTCTTTTAAATCTTCAGGCAACTGCCTCTCTGCCAATGTGTGAGGAATGAGACCCCACAGCCACTCAAGTTCTTTAAAAAGAAAGTACATTTACTATGGATAATCCTTAAATGGTTAAACATCACAAAATACACTTGCTGTAACACTTAGCATTATAAAAGCAGAAAATAGAAAAGCCATGACTATCAGAAAGAATCAAAGGCTCTGATACAAATGAAGATACATTCAATTGCTGAATCACAATATATAATAACCATGAATAGCTTCTTTGAGAACTATCAAGTTTGTGTCTAAAATGTTCAAACAAGTGCAGCCAAGTGATGTTTTCAGCAACTGCTGATATTGTGACAGGTGAACACCCATCATTTTTACTGTACAAATGCGACAAGTGCGTGTTGTATAAGAAATTTATAATTCCTTGCACAGTATTCCCTTGCCTTGTGCTTCAAAGTACACTGTCAACTTCAAGGCACCAATGGAAGAAAGCACTCTGTACAAGGAAATTAAATTCCTTATATAAAACTATCTTGTTTCTGTAGTGCCTTGAAAATAATGAGGTGTTCACCTGCCATAATGTTCATTGTTGATGAAAACGTCACCTGCATCCACTTCCTTAAGTTTTTTGAACAAGTGTAAGTGATATTCTACTAGGATTAGAAGGGACTCGCCATCAGAAACAGTCTACAGAGATTACTTATAGAAGAAAGATGAGATGAGGGAGACAAACAGTGTAGTCTGGTTAACTACTTGAAATTTAAGCAGTGAATAAAGAATTAAAGTAAAAGTACAGTTAATTTCAATAGTCACACGTGTATTACAATGCAAATAAAAAGAAAAACAGAGTTTAATAAAAACAGATAGATATAGCGTTAATTCCAAAGTAGACAACTGCACCAACAGGGAAAAAGAGACAGCAAGCTAAATTTTACATTCCCATTGTAACTTTTGTCATTAGAAATGGATTACTTGCATAACTGGATAAAGTTTTGCAGTCAGAATTAGTTGTATGACTAATTAAGGAACAATTGCATTACTTTCATAAGTGGTTTAGGGAAACATGAATTGAAACAGCTTTTTTTGTTTGTTTGTACCATTCAACAACTTCAATAATATGTGTGGAATGCAAATTTATACTATGTGTATTTTGCCCAGGGTTTTTTGCTATTTTAATCTTCCATTACTGATTTTGAACATGGCTCATTTTCAAGTGGTACCACATACAGGTAGATATAAAATATAAATACACATACACTGACAAGCCAAAACATTATGACCATCTACTTAGTAGCATTTTGGTTCACCTTTTGAATGCAATACAACAGAAATTTTGCATGACATGTATTCTACAAGTTTTTGGTAGATTTTCATAGGTATACAACACCAGAGATCTAGGCAGAGGCCACATAATTCCAGTAAATTATGGCACCTGATAGTGTCCCAAATGTGTTCCCTCAGGTTCAGATCAGGAAATTTGGTGGCCAAGACATAAACATCAGTTCATTGTCATGCTCTTCAAACCACTGTCCCATAATTCTGGCCTTGGGTTATGGACAGTCATCATAGTGAAAGCTGCCATTGCCATCAGGAAAGACATTGAGCATGAGGAGATGCAGATTGTCCATGATAATTTTTACATAGTCCACAGCCATGACAGTACCTTTAATTAGTATCCCACGTTCCATGGACATCCAGGTGAATGTTCCACATAACATAACACTGCCCTAACCAGCCCGATTCTGTCACTCAGTGCACATTTGAGGCAGCACTTCATCTGCACAACAATGTAGTCAGACATTACTATTGACCTCGAAAAATATGATTCATCTGACCAGGCAAAACATTTGCATTAATCAAGAGTCCAATATTGATGATCTCATGCCCATGACAATGTCATCGGGTCAGTACAGAAACTGGTAGGTATCATCTGCCATGGAGCCCCACGTTCAATGACATCATGACAAATTGTGTGCTCCAAAATGCTTGTACCTGCTCAGGCATTGTACTCTGTGATCAAAACTGCCACAGACTGTCACCTATCCAGCTTTACAGAGTGAGAGAGCCTTCCACCTCCAAGTTCTGCAACAAGGTACTGATGTCTGACACCTCATCAGCTACTCCCTGTTTCACTATCCTTCAAACAGTTCATATCAATCATAACAACAGTAGTTCACAAGCAGCCAACCAGCTTCACTATTTGTGTGGTTATCATTTCCAGGCACTTAGCCGTGACAGTCTGCCATTTCTCAGAGCTGCTTATGTCCGTGGATTTCCCCATTTGCAGTCCGTATCATCACTGGAACAATTCCCTGATTGTCTTGCTGCACTTATACACCTTCCTTACCATGTCACATGCCTGATATCTCATGGTGGGCAGTGGGAATAATGTTTCAGCTCATCAGTGCATATATAAACAGTGTCAAAGAAAAGCAACTGAGAAAACTAATAAATTACGGAAAGGACTTGTGGGCCAGTGCTCACCTTCAGGAGGTAAAATGTGTAGTACTGCCAACAGACACACATAAAAATGAAAGTGATTACATTTACTGGCTTTCAGAGCTATTAATTCCTTCTTCAGGGAGGGGAGTGGGATAGAAAGCAGGTGACGCAGACTCCAGTATGAGAGTCATCCATCTACAGTGAGGATAAGGGGTTTGGTGCCTCTGAACCAGGGCTCTGAGTGACCTGCTTTCTATCCCTGTTTCGTGCCTGATGAATGAACTAGTTCTGAAATCTAGGAAAATATTGTCACTTATGTTTGTCTGTCAACAACACTACACATTTTTCATTCTGATGGTAAGAACTGGTCTACAATACTGTTTCACCATATATATAAATATAAAATTATCAGTTCAGTGGACGCTGTTCATTTTCACAAATGAAATATTTAATGTTATTTATGGACTATGAAATTATTTTTCTGTGACATGTTTATGATGTAACTGTGCAACTGCCACACTATTTATCTATTTTTGTGTCAGAGATAAAGCCTGTGATTAAATTTTATTATCTTTTATGAAAGTCAATTTTTATGTAAGACTTTGTTCTAAATTACCTGTGTACTGAAAAGAATTTCGTCAATGTTATACATATATTTTTTTATTCTGAAGTTCGGTTTGTTAATTTAAAATTTACCTGGATTTTCTGTCTAATATGTGCAAATCTCTCTCCCAAACATAATGTCCACATAGGTCCCCTTTTCTCACTCTATGAAGAACTGAAAGATTATTCCTCAAGTCTATTGTTGACTATAATTTTCTCTAAGATTATTATATTAAATTGCAGAGTGGTTGTTTGTATGTTGCTTGTATCTTGTGCTAAATATTTGTCCTACAGCCACTGCATTTAATTGTGTACATTCCTAACTAGTCATAGTTTTTGAGTTTTGTCTATTCTGTGTATTAGGTTTATTGTTTATTTGTAGTTTATTTTCTGTACAAAAATAGTAGTCTGTTAACAAATGTGTAACTTAGTTTTTGAGAAATATTCCCTAGGTATGGGTATATCACTGTTTCTATGAGACTGATCAGTTCATATATTTCTAGTTACCTGACTGTGCCAAATTTTTGTTAGTTTTTTTTTCCTTATGATGTTTCTGGTTTGTGTAATGTAAGCCTAGTCAGAGACTATATCTCTGACATAAAATATATTGACAGTATGACAATTTCACACTTTTGTCATAAATATGACAAAGCTAAACAATATCACCATTCATAAATAACATTAAAGACCCATAACTGCAAATAGGCAATGCCCACACAACATATATCTCTTGACTTTATACAGGTACTACTGGAAAAGAGCCATGCTTGCAGATTAGTAGCAAACACTGAAATAACATAAAAAGAATATATTGCAACTCTCCTGGAAAATACACATAAAACATGCATTTCATAAAATGGAATAGCTAGACAGAGATTTAATTTTTGCTGCTACAGTCACTTAATAATATTTGTTAGCACAGTGCATTTCAGCAGCATGCAGCCATCACCAGCTGCATTACAGTTACATGTGCAGTTGACAAAACAAAACTGTGTTCATGTTCTGGTAAGCTTGATACCTTTGTTTGTATACAGCTCACATCAGAGGTAATGCAGTACGCACTGGATGTGGCAACAGCATCACATGAAACACACTTTTAGAAGTGTATTTTTTCCCTTTTTATTGTAATGATTTTACTTATAGAACATTTTGATTTTCTGTGGTTGTGTGTAATTAGTGTGTGTGTGTGTGTGTGTGTGTGTGTGTTTGTGTGTGTGTGTGTGTGTTCACACACATTATAACACTTTCTTTTATTTATTCAAAATCATCAGATGCTTCTGTCTTGGATAAACAAATAAGAAAAAAATCTGTGTAGTTACATGGTGATTGCAACACATTGTTTGAGACTCTGAAATTTCAATGAAGTAATTATGCTTTGCATACACTCATTAGCATATTTTTTATCTTCTATTGTTTGTTGATGTGTTATAAGTGTAATAGGAATATAGTTGGGATATGTAAAACATGATAACACACTGCATCACAGATGGGTATATGACAGTCATTTACTACCAGGATGCCTCAGCATATGCAGGCCAGGAGAGGTAGCATCCAAAAGCTGTTTTCCAACTTAACATTCTTCAGGAACCCAGGGATAGCATTCTGTGCACTGTGCCCATTTCCCTACATTAGTCTTCAGAAAAATGACCATTGCAGAATATGGATTCAAGGTTTTCTTCTTCAGACAGCACATCTGAATCACTCTACTGAACTAAATCTGTATCACACTGCAAGTGATTTGAAGACTACATTTCCTGTGTTTCTCTATGTTTCATTTTCAAGCAGAAAACTTTCGCTCCTGTATGTTTCGATTCTGCTGCAGCTTTCTTCTCCTTCAATTGTTTCAAATGTTGTCAGTGTAGAGGTAATGTTAGCTTCCTAACAGACTCAGAAGGTGCTGATTTTAGTAGAGGTGGTGGCTCTTGATATGGCTTGCTGATTTTGAGAGTGCACCAGATACCATTTGAACTCACATTTACTCTGTTGTTTACATTTTGTATGTCAGACTCCTGTTATATAACATGTCTGTTACATGGGAAGAGTCCTGTTTTCAAGAGGCTGTTTATTGCATTTTCTGTTGTTACTGGTCTCAAGTAGGTCTCTCCAAATAACCTCCCAATCAAAAATGAGGTTACTACTTGACCTGGGCTATTTGCCCACCAGGATTCTATTTCTTGGAGATAATGTGTTTCAAATGATCCCATGAACTCCACACAAGAGGCTGCATTTTCTGCATGGAATGAAGTGATAAGAAAATTATATGGACATGTATTTCTCTTGCTTTGTCTGTCACAAAAATGTGATATGATGCCCATAAAGAGTTAGCAGAATAGAATCATTGCCAAATGGCTTCACAAAGTTCACAAAAATGTCGAATCACTTAATAAAAATTTGAGTCTGAATCCAGCAATTCGGTGTCAAGCTGGAGCTATCATGATATGGTATAGTGTGTCCTAAAATGCAATAATGCATCATATTAGGATACCCATAGATCACATGTTAAAAATAAGCCATCTTGCACTATAAACCTACGGTTATGCTGCTCAGTTTAAAATGAATGGAAGAGTACTTTGTGAAGAAGTATTCTGTATAGTTACTTGGAGGTTGCAACACAGTGTTTGAGACTCTGAAATTTCAATGAAGTAATAGTAATACTATTGCAACACATACTCAAATTCAGGTATTAAAGCCCTACAAACACATACACACAAAAAAATTGAAGGTCAACACTTTTAAAATCAAGCATTCTTGACCACATCCAACCCTATAGTGGTCTTATTGTAATTGCTCTACACTCTGATGTCGTGAGAAATGATACTTCTCAACAGAGCTGTGCACTTACTTTGGGCAGACTCTAGCTGTCTCACTTTAGTGAATTCTCCCATATTAGGCACCTTACCTTTATTTTCAGAATCATTCTTAGTAATGATGATATCATTTCAGTAAATTAAAAAAAAATGTGAAATCGAAACATAAATAGCCCTTTTCTTAAAATAAATTCTAATTGCAGTAAGACAAAGCATAGTGCATTCCCTCATCTATCATATATAGTTTCATACCCACAGACCATCGAAAATATTGAATTCTGCATTCCTTAAATATCAGGGGGAAATAATCATAACCATAATTTATGTTGGAAAACCATATTCTGTATTTGTCCTATCAGTTGGAAGGTTGTGCAATTTTGTGTCTGCTTATGTCTTTCAGGTCATTATGCACGTCAAACCTGATTTTAATAAATACTCTTTAATAGAATTTAAAGTTCTTATTCAGACTCATATGCTTAATAGTCAAGCCTACTTTTCTCAGCATGTTTGTAATCTTACTTTGATTCCAAAAGTTATGTGATCATTGTTAAACATTTATTCACTCTTAATTAATTACTTAATTTTTATTTGCTCCTGTGACGTCTTGAGTAGGAATAGTGCAAGTCAAAATATTATATAGATATAAAAATTACAAAATTTTCACATAAGGACAATATGGTAATTAACCATGATTTATCATTCAATCTAAGTAATATTTACTACATGTATGATTAATATCGCATAAGTGATTCATGCAGACAATACATATATATGAACACACTTATACATAAAGAAAATGGATATTCACCATATTTCCCTTAGTAAGAAATAGTTCCTTAACCACTACAACCACCTTGTTATGCACTGACAAAGTACTAAATCGGAGGAAATAAAATATGAAGAAAGAACTATGAGGAGAGAGAATAATATGGCAAGGAACAGGAAAAGAGAAAATGTAGAGTAAAAGAGGAATTACTTGGTTACATTTAGTTGGCATAAGATGAATAATATGAAGAAGTATAGTCATGTTTTATTGTTAGTACAGTGGTGTTCATCATAGACAAGGGTAATGTCACGACTGCCCCAAGGAAGTGTGGGAGAACTGCTTTTGTTCTCTCTTTACATAAATGATCTGAATGATAGGGTGAGCGGCAGTCTGCTGCTGTTTGCTGATGATGCTGTAGTGCACAGAAAAGTGTCGTCATTGAGTGACTGTAGGAGAATAGAGGTTGACTTAGAATTTCAGTTTGGTTTAATGAATGGCAGCTTTCTCTAAGTGTGGAAAAATGTAAGTTAATGCAGGTGAGAAGGAAAATCAACCCAGTAATGTTTGAATTCAATGTTAGTGGTGTGCTACTTAATATAGTCACGTTGATTAAATATCTAAGATCAATGTTGCAAAGTTACATGAAATGGAATGAGCACGTAAGATTGGTATTAGAGAAGACACATGTTAGACTTCACTTTATTGGGAGTGTTCCAGGAAAGTGCAGCTCACTTATAAAGGAGACTGTGTATAGAACACTAGTGTGACACAATCTTACAAATTGTTTGAGTGTTTGGGATCCCCACCAGGTCAGATTAAAGAAAAACATCAAAGCAATTCAGAGGCATGCTGCTGAATTTGTTACTGGTATGTGTAATCAACATGTGAGTATTATGGAGACACTTCGTGAACTTAAATAGGATTCCAAAGGGAGATAATGACATTCTTTTTGTGAAACACTTCTGAGAAAAGTTGCAGCTGACATTCGAATGATTTTACTGCCACCAGTGTATATTTTGTGTAAGGACCCTGGAGACAAGATAAGATAACTAAGGGCTCATACAGAGGGGTATAGACAGCAGGTCTTCCCTTACTCCATATGCAAGTGCAACAGGAAATGGAATGACTAGTAGTGGTACAAAGAATCCTTTGCCATGCACTGTGTGGTGTCCAACTGAGTGTGTGTCTAGATGTAGATGTATATTTATTAAGGTTTTATGATTTCCTTGTTTTCATTAATGTATAGCCTGAACAACATTTCTCAAGGTTCTCCTTCCTGACGAGATCTACAGAACAGGATATATAGTGCACAGATATATATATATACACTCCTGGAAATGGAAAAAAGAACACATTGACACCGGTGTGTCAGACCCACCATACTTGCTCCGGACACTGCGAGAGGGCTGTATAAGCAGTGATCACACGCACGGCACAGCGGACACACCAGGAACCACGGTGTTGGCCGTCGAATGGCGCTAGCTGCGCAGCATTTGTGCACCGCCGCCGTCAGTGTCAGCCAGTTTGCCGTGGCATACGGAGCTCCATCGCAGTCTTTAACACTGGTAGCATGCCGCGACAGCGTGGACGTGAACCGTATGTGCAGTTGACGGACTTTGAGCGAGGGCGTATAGTGCGCATGCGGGAGGCCGGGTGGACGTACCGCCGAATTGCTCAACTCGTGGGGCGTGAGGTCTCCACAGTACATCGATGTTGTCGCCAATGGTCGGCGGAAGGTGCACGTGCCCGTCGACTGGGGACCGGACCGCAGCGACGCACGGATGCACGCCAAGACCGTAGGATCCTACGCAGTGCCGTAGGGGACCGCACCACCACTTCCCAGCAAATTAGGGACACTGTTGCTCCTGGGGTATCGGCGAGGACCATTCGCCACCGTCTCCATGAAGCTGGGCTACGGTCCCGCACACCGTTAGGCCGTCTTCCGCTCACGCCCCAACATCGTGCAGCCCGCCTCCAGTGGTGTCGCGACAGGCGTGAATGGAGGGACGAATGGAGACGTGTCGTCTTCAGCGATGAGAGTCGCTTCTGCCTTGGTGCCAATGATGGTCGTATGCGTGTTTGGCACCGTGCAGGTGAGCGCCACAATCAGGACTGCATACGACCGAGGCACACAGGGCCAACACCCGGCATCATGGTGTGGGGAGCGATCTCCTACACTGGCCGTACACCACTGGTGATCGTCGAGGGGACACTGAATAGTGCACGGTACATCCAAACCGTCATCGAACCCATCGTTCTACCATTCCTAGACCGGCAAGGGAACTTGCTGTTCCAACAGGACAATGCACGTCCGCATGTATCCCGTGCCACCCAACGTGCTCTAGAAGGTGTAAGTCAACTACCCTGGCCAGCAAGATCTCCGGATCTGTCCCCCATTGAGCATGTTTGGGACTGGATGAAGCGTCGTCTCACGCGGTCTGCACGTCCAGCACGAACGCTGGTCCAACTGAGGCGCCAGGTGGAAATGGCATGGCAAGCCGTTCCACAGGACTACATCTAGCATCTCTATGATCGTCTCCATGGGAGAATAGCAGCCTGCATTGCTGCGAAAGGTGGATATACACTGTACTAGTGCCGACATTGTGCATGCTCTGTTGCCTGTGTCTATGTGCCTGTGGTTGTGTCAGTGTGATCATGTGATGTATCTGACCCCAGGAATGTGTCAATAAAGTTTCCCCTTCCTGGGACAATGAATTCACGGTGTTCTTATTTCAATTTCCAGGAGTGTGTGTGTATATATATATATATATATATATATATATATATATATATATATATATATGTATATATATATATATATATATATATATATATTGAGTGACTGTAGGAGAATAGAGGTTGACTTAGAATTTCAGTTTGGTTTAATGAATGGCAGCTTTCTCTAAGTGTGGAAAAATGTAAGTTAATGCAGGTGAGAAGGAAAATCAACCCAGTAATCAGAATGAGATTTTCACTCTGCAGCGGAGTGTGCGCTGATATGAAACTTCCTGGCAGATTAAAACTGTGTGCCCGACCGAGACTCGAACTCGGGACCTTTGTCTTTCGCGGGCAAGTGCTCTACCAACTGTGCTACCAAAGCACGACTCACGCCCGGGTAGGAGACGAGGTACTGGCAGAAGTAAAGCTGTGAGTACCGGGCGTGAGTCGTGCTTCGGTAGCTCAGTTGGTAGAGCACTTGCCCGCGAAATGCAAAGGTCCCGAGTTCGAGTCTCGGTCGGGCACACAGTTTTAATCTGCCAGGAAGTTTCAACCCAGTAATGTTTGAATTCAATGTTAGTGGTGTGCTACTTAATATAGTCATGTTGATTAAATATCTAAGATCAATGTTGCAAAGTTACATGAAATGGAATGAGCACATAACATATATATATATATATATATATATATATATATATATATATATATATATATATATATATATATTTTGTCTGCTTGTGTCTGTGTACGTGCATGTCTTTCCCTCTCCTTCCCTCTTTCCTGATGAAGCAACCGTTGGTTGCAAAACTTGAATTGTGTGTGTGTGTGTGTGTGTGTGTGTGTGTGTGTGTGTGTGTGGATACAGTAGATACTTGGAGAATGGTATTTACGTGAGTGTATTGAGGTAGCAGTGACATTTCACAAATTTGAAGTAATCCTTTTGGTTGCACTCAGACCATGAGTTCTGCTAAATAGCAAAATGAAGACAGATATTTATGATACTGTGGTAGCGATTTGGAAACATGTTTTCTGTATTGGCATAATAATGTTCCTGTACACAAGGCAAAGACCATTGCATAAAGTGTATTTTGTGGAGTATGGACACAATTTTTCCTTTACAGTATTACTTTCAAACAAAAAGGACACCCTGAAAATGAAATGCTTTAATAGCAGCCAAAGTGTGTTCTAAATATGGCGGCCGCCATCATGGGGATGAAGAACAATGGTTGTCCATAGGGTTGTGCTCAATTACTGTATGTGGATAATTTGGTAAAGGTGTTCACAGACAAAGATTTGAGTGTAACATCCTCTTGCTGGAAATGAATCAAAGAACTTTTGTGTTCTTAGTCAGTAATATAATTTATGTAAATGTATCATCCTACACAGTTAGTCTAGAATTAAATTGAGGAAAATTCCATGCAGAAGTATTATTATGTTTGCTTACCCTTGACAATTTCAGAATTGTTGTATGTCGATCAGGTTCTATCCATTTTTCCAAACTTCAGCTAGAGTAGAGTTGTAGCTTATACTGTTGAGTGGCAATACAAATTCACCAAGTGCTGAATATAGCAATGCAAAAAGCAGGCAGCGATTTATGTATTTATTTTGCCAGCATGTCCTTCAAAGTAATGTATATCAACATGCCTTCTTTAGATAAACTTTAATTTCTTCTAATATATGGTATCTATCTCAGCATCTATATTAACTAGCTTCCTATGCCTGAAAAAAAAAAAAAAAAAAAAAAAAAAAAAAAAAAAAAAAAAAAAAAAAAAAACAGAAAAAAAAGATTTGTAAAATATCTATCATTAAAATAACATTTGTTAATTAGAACAATCATTTTCTCTGAGCATTATTAAATATTTCTTCATGGTTTACATAATCTCTTCACCAATAATGTAAACTCATTTTCTTTGGTAGTTAGGATACTGGAAAATGAAATATCTGATATCTCATTCTGTCTAACTTCATTATTTAATATAATTCCAATAGTTTTGTGGGGAAGAAACACTGTAATGAACCTATATGCCCAACTGAAATGAAGAATGTAACAATATGCTTCTTGTAATACTAATGCTGATGAAAAGTGAAAGAATTTGGTATTCAACTGAAGGCAAATAATGTAGCCCTAAACTTGTCTTAATCTGCATTTTCACTTCATAATTTTGTTTAGAGTGCTGTCTCTTGAACGAAAAGTAGCTATAACTGTTTTACTTCTGCTTCATACATTTTATTTGATTAAAATTGGTTTCAGAAGCTTTGGCAGCAAAATATACCTTGTAGCTATCAATATAAGTTTTAATTAAGTAAACAGTTTGGCTTCTCAGTTAGTAAACATACATATACTTCTTTTAAATTAAACAATTACATTTAACTGTGAAGTCAACCTGTGAATGGCACACTGATATCTAATAGCAAAATCACTACAAAATGACAAATCTGTGTAAGGAAACACATATGTTGAATAGTTTGTGATTCATAGTGAGTTACAGTATAGTTGGCATGCCATGAAAGGTAACTTTCCTCCCTGCGGGGGGAGGGGGGGGGGGAGAAGAAAAAATAATTGCACTTAGCCGTCACTCTCATAACCCAGAAGATTTGAAGTACATGCGATTCAGGTACATGAACATAAACTCTGACACTGGCATTTAAAGAAGAGCCCCTCTCTGCTTGTATACCACTCCTTACCCAGGAAGCACCACACTCATTGTGTTCTTGGCTTATTCACTGATTTAGCTTGTAGAACTCTTTGCTCATTCACGGAGTCAGTTTGCAGTTCAACTTAATTTCTTCTTGACACTATTCTTCATCTGAGTTTGGCTTGTTATGGATATTTTTCAGTACAATAAGAATGGTATGTGTTATTAAATTAATATATTAGTGCATCTGTAGATTACAGAAGACACTACATGTATATTTGTTCTCATTTTAATTTTTTACTATTTCAAACTGCATCTTAATAGTCAGTATTTGAGTTTTTCTATACAACATAGATTTCAGTGCTGCAGGATGTGAGCCAGTCACATTGTCTTCATTTAGGAGCACTTTGAGTTATATATGGTATCATTTTACTGAACTGGATAAATAAAGAAAAATGCCATTACTCCCAGCTTCTGGCTCCTCGTTAAACATGAAGAGACATTTAAAGTCCAAGCATCAAACAGTAATTCTGAAAGAGTATTGGTCAGGAAACTGGTCAAAATCACAGTCAATTGATGATAATTTACAGATATCCAAGAAATTGTTTCTCACCAACCATTCTCACAGATGTCTGCCTCCCCCTCACGTGAAGTTCTCCTTCCGAGAACTCAAAGTGAGTATTAATCTGTATCTGTGCCATTGTCATTTGGTTCACAACTAGATGTCAATTTATTTTCTTTTGTAACACCCTCATCTCCAATCAATTTTTGTTTCCAACAACTCACAAGCAAATTTGTCAATGTTATAAAGCCAACCATGTTAAATTAAATTATGGCATTTGATATAGCATAAAAATTTGAAAAATGTTATCAAATTCTCTTATTCCCAGTTATTTGATAAAATAGAAAATAATTCGACAGCCGTAGAGGTGGACAACTATAAATAATACTAGTTTTTATGCACTCCCAACACATTTTGTAGATGAGAAGGTTCAAAGTTGTACTTTCTTGAATGCTTCCAGTGTGGAGAAAGACACATTGCAGAAAATATTTCAAATTGGTTAAAGGCTGTTGTCACCTAATATAATATCAAATCTATCTTAATAGTGTACAATGTTTCAAACATGAAATTAGTTGTCATAGTTTTGAACCTTCCACATATCCCACACTTTGTGTAACACCCAGTACAAAAGCCAATACAGAAAACGATTGTGAGGTCAGAAAAGCAGTTATATTTTTCAATAAGAGTCTATTTGCATTAAGCAAATTGCTGAAATACAAGAAAATTAAAAAAAGAACAATCACCAACCAATTACTACTGTAACAGTTGGGAATTTTTCTGTTTGGACGGAATTTACTGGTACAACCGGTCATCTACCAGTAAGGACCTGCAGCAATTGTTGAACTACATATTCATCCGAAGTGTATTTTCCTACAAGTAGTGATCTCTTAGACTTGTGGGAATCCAGATACCTCCTGTACCCAATAACTCATCAATTGGTTTGAGTAAGGTTCTGTATACCAAATACTTTGGTGCCATGTGAGCACATATTTTCGAAAGGAGGAGAGATATCCACTGACATAATAAAATAACTCACTTTGAGGAAAAACTGGTCAAATTTAAAATCATAACAATGGACAGATTGTTCATCTCAGATACATATATTGCAAAGATGATTGTAAACAACAGCTGTAGATGTGGCATCTCAGGTTTTCTTGGTGTAATTCAGTAATGACGTTCTTCCAATGTTATGATGAGTTGTTGATTCAATTTTATGCAGAAAATAGAAACAACCACTCTGCAGGACACTCAGAAACACATGCTTAAACAACTGTATATAATTTCAGGAGGTAGAAAATTAATTTTTATTATATTGTAGTTTCATATTATATTTTGTTTTCAATTAAATTGTGAAAAAGTAACAAGAAGGAGATTTATTTTTATAAATTCCTCCTTGATAAAAATATTCAGAATATTGTTGTGATACTGTAGGTAAAATGTGGGACATTTTGTTAATTTTAAAACTAGAAGGAAAATGATGGAAAATTATTAATCCCCTTTCCATGTTTTTTCAAAACAGGATAAAATAGAAAAAATTCTGGTATGGTGACCATGAACAGAAAAAGCAAGAAGCCTTCCTTTTATTTTAATAAGTGAAAGTTGGGTGGTGAGTCATGAAGATAAGCTACTTCATTCCAATGAGTGAGAGGCTCTGATCTGGCCCCTGAAAAGAATGGTTTTATCCATATCTCTCTCTCTCTCTGTCCATTTGACTATTCCACAACACTGTGAAAATTTTTTTCTCACTAACCTAGAGCACATTACAAGATCGTAAGAGATGGAAAAGAGCCACCGTGGTACAACAACCATGTTAGAAAACTGCTGTGGAAGCAAAGGGAACTTCACAGCAAACATAAACATAGCCAATGCCTTGCAGACAAACTAAAATTATGTAAAGCGAAATGTAATGTGAGGAGGGCCATGCGAGATGCATTCAATGAATTTGAAAGTAAAGTTCTATGTACTGACTTGGCAGAAAAATCCTAAGAAATTTTGGTCTTATGTCAAAGTGGTAGGTGGATCAAAACAAAATGTCCAGACACTCTGTGACCAAAATGTTACTGAAACAGAGGATGACAGACTAAAGGCCAAAATACTAAATGTCTTCTTCCAAAGCTGTTTCACAGAGGAAGACTGCAGTGTAGTTCCTTCTCTAGATTGTCGCACAGATGAAAAAATGGTAGATATCGAAATAGACAACAGAGGGATAGAGAAACAATTAAAATCGCTTAAAAGGGGAAAGTCAGATGGACCTGATGGGATACCAGTTCGATTTTACACAGAGTACGCGAAGGAACTTGCCCCCCTTCTTGCAGCGGTGTACTGTAGGTCTCTAAAAGAGCGCAGCATTCCAAAGGATTGGAAAAGGGCACAGATCATCCCCATTTTCAAGAAGGGACGTCAAACAGATGTGCAGAACTATAGACCTATATCTCTAATGTCGATCAATTGTAGAATTTTGGGACACGTATTATGTTCAAGTATAATGACTTTTCTGGAAACTAGAAATCTACTCTGTAGGAATCAGCATGGGTTTAGAAAATGATGATCGTGTGAAACCGAGCTCGTGCTATTCATCCACGAGACTCAGAGGGTCATAGACATGGGTTCCCAGGTGTTTCTTGACTTCCGCAAGGCATTCGATACAGTTCCCACAGTCATTTAATGAACAAAGTAAGAGCATATGGACTATCAGACCAATTGTGTGATTGGATTGAAAAGTTCCTAGATAACAGAACGCAGCATGTCATTCTCAATGGAGAGAAGTCTTCCAAAGTAAGAGTGATTTCAGGTGTGCCACAGGAGAGTGTCATAGGACCGTTGCTATTCACCTTCACAATGACCTTGTGGACGACATCGGAAGTTCACTGAGGCTTTTTGCAGATGATGCTGTGGTATATCAAGAGGTTGTAACAATGGAAAATTGTACTGAAATGCAGGAGGATCTGCAGCGAATTGACGCACGGTGCAGGGAATGGCAATTGAATCTCAATGTAGACAAGTGTAATGTGCTGCGAATACATAGAAAGAAAGATCATTTATCATTTAGCTACAATGTAGCTGGTCAGCAACTGGAAGCAGTTAATACCATAAATTATCTGGGAGTGCGCATTAGAAGTGATTTAAATTGGAATGATCATATAAAGTTGATCGTCGGTAAAGCAGGTTCCAGACTGAGATTCATTGGAAGAATCCTAAGGAAATGCAATCCAAAAACAAAGGAAGTAGGTTACAGTACGCTTGTTCGCCCACTGCTTGAATACTGCTCAGCAGTGTGGGATCCATTCCAGATAGTGTTGATAGAAGAGATAGAGAAGATCCAACGGAGAGCAGTGCGCTTTGTTACAGGATCATTTAGTAATCGCGAAAGCGTTACGGAGATGATAGATAAACTCCAGTGGAAGACTCTGCAAGAGAGACGCTCAGTAGCTTGGTACGGGCTTTTGTTGAAATTTCGAGAACATACCTTCACCGAGGAGTCAAGCAGTATATTGCTCCCTCCTATGTATATCTCACGAAGAGACCATGAGGATAAAATCAGAAAGATTAGAGCCCACACAGAGGCATACTGACAATCCTTCTTTCCACAAACAATACGAGACTGGATTAGAAGGGAGAACCAATAGAGGTACTCAAGGTACTCTCCATCACACACGGTCAGGTGGCTTGCGGTGTATGGATGTAGATGTAGATAGTACACTAGTACATATGGGCATTAGTAAAAAAATAAAGCAAACAGGACATGGAAATTTCTATAGGACACAATTACATACAAATTAACGTGGGAAATTAACACACTAAAATTATGTAATGATAAAAATGGACACAGTGGGAGGAATTCCCATAGCACATGGTAGCCTCACAAAACTGAAGGTTTAGTGAGTGGCAAGAAATGAATCATAAATGTCAAAAATTATACACAGTTGTACTATACCTAACAAAAACAAAAAAACAAAACTTATGAATAAGCTCGTGATAGACTACTGCAATGAGGCAACATGTGGCACAGGTGTCCATGAACATTATTCAGGTGAACTGTGCAGTACAGATTCACTGATATTGTCTTCTCTGTAGCCGTACATGTCCAGGATACCATAACTGCACCTCATGGCAAGTCCTGTCTTCCCAACAACAGAATATAAAAGATACCCACTATATAACACTAACTTGCACGAGTGATCGTCAGACATTCAGCATCAGCATGGGAAGTGGTCGTCAGGGAGCTCTTTTTGTCACATGGTACTCTCCAGCAAAATCCCAAGGCTGCTGCAAGGCAGTGCATGATGGAGAGAGACTCCACTACCTCAGTCCACTTTCTTGTGATTGATCCACATGGTCTGCTATTTTCATGGCGGGTGGCAAGCACACATGCACTGTAGCATGTCAGCACAACACTATTACTGATATCTAATTTAAAAATTGTTGTATTGAACACACAGTGTTCCTTCATTTGTTCAGTACAGCCAACAAAATGAGATTCTACAGGCATAAGATTAGATTAGATTAGATTAATACTTGTTCCATAGATCATGAATACGACACTTCATAATGATGTGGAACATGTCAGGTTAATAAAAGATGTCTGTACAAGATATTACATTACACAAAATATTGCATGACACTAATGTTAATAAAATGTGGAACGCTTCACGATTTTGCGTGTCATCCTTGCGCAGGGGCCATGCTAATCTTCTCCATATCGTTCCAATTTTAGTATATGTACTGCCGAAGCGAGTACAGTTTGTGTTGGCATTACTAGGCCACCTATAATTTGCAGTCTAGAGCAATGAGCAGAAGCTCTGAAGAAAAAAAAAGAAACTAAATTGAAAGTATTTTGGTTTGAAGTACCATTAATATTGATGAAATGTAAGTAAAAATTTGTCACAAGATATAAATATTTGTGAATTAGGAGTTTTATATGTTTGTACATTGTGTAAAAATTTAGTCACAGTACCGCACTTGAACCAAATCAGACTATGAATAGAATGTATTTGGAGGTTAACAATGTAAGAATGACCTTGATTTTACAGATATATGGTTCTTATTTGGAATGAAACTCTAGTGTCATGTTCTTGAGTAAAGGAGGCAGGAGAGTTGCAAAATACATGCATGGAAAATGCATATTAAGTAAAAGTAAATACTCATAACATTTGTTAGTATTATCAATGTTGAATTTAATTGTTGAGTGCTGTCAAAAGCACCCAGTATAACATCTGGACTTAAGTGATTGGTAAAAGGTAGACATGTGTAAATAAATGTATTTAAATTTGGGGAACTAACTAGTTGGTAACATTTTATGTGATGTTCTCATTTCAGGAGAGATAAAGTGCAATATGGTTGCAGAAAAATAGCTGTCATCAGTGTTGTACTTAAATATAAAGACAAGTGTCATATATTTACTTTTTACAGAGAAAGTGAACTCTGGCATTTAACTTTTTAGGCACACTATTCATTTGCCAGAAGCAATAGGTGCATCTGAGACCTTATTAGCATCTATATTTAATGTTTATTAATGATGGTATGATTAGAAGTGAAACACAAACTTGAACTATACAATAATGGAATTGGAAAACAGCTGTAACCTTTTCAAAATATTACTCACAAGATTCAGTTAGGTTGTACACTCCAACACAGAGTCAGTTCAGCATTTTTTTGTTAGACATAAAGTATCATTGTAAGATTTATCTTTTCCTGTGTATATTGGATGAAGTGCATATCATCAAAAAAGTCAGCACTTTCGTTATTATGTAACTATTTTAATCAATGTGATTCGATAGGGCAAAGAGAATTTAAAACACTAGGATTGATACATCTTCCTAACAATAACTTTGAAAATTACCACAAAAGACTGCACACCAGTGGCAGAAGAGGGGTTCTCACCACTTGACCCATCATTAGCTGCATGCCTGAGCTGCAAGTTGGGCTTGTAAATTGCAGACTGCACTCACATGCATTTGGAAGCGATGATTTAACAGTATGAGAGTTTCTCACAAGTGTGACACTCACATGTTGCAGAGGACAGAGAAGAAAACTTTAATGGAAGTTCATGACACCTCACCATATTAATGAGTTTCACAAACCTTGATTATGGAGCAGTTCTGAATTATTGTCACCCCCATGACCCTCTCCACAGAATCTGAATTCAAAGATGTCAGCACCCAACTGTAAACCGTCACTTAGAGTGACCAATAATTTAACCCTTAACTGCTCTAGTGGGGTCCTGGAGGACCCCAGGCAATGTGAACAGAACAACAGATGGTGCCTGTGTTCTTGGTAGGCCTCAGTGAAGTGATGCCATTTAACGTGGAATGTTGGATGTGGTGTTTCTGGTAATATTTTGTGAGATAAAGAGAAAGAGGTTTCAGAATACCCCACCAGAGTCTTAATGTAAGTATTTTTTCATTATCTAAATTAGTGTTTTACATGACTGAAGTCTTAGAGTAATCCAAAATGAGGAAAATTTCAATGATAACATCAATTTTAAGGTTATGTGTGTGTGCATTATTTTTCAGAATGGCATCATCAAAGTCATTAATAGATGTCGAGTTGGAAAGAATAGTGACTGAAACAGCATTTTTGCAATCTGAAGAGGAGGGCACAGCAGATGAGGATGAATTTATACTAAGTGATCATGATTCCACCTCTGAATTCACGCCAGAAAGTAGTTGTGAAGAATCAGATGAAAAGTGTGTGTTAGGCCTTCTGCTGACAAATATTTTTTTGGAAGAAAGCAGTGCAACCAGTGGTCAAAAGAAGCTCCTCCTACATCTCGTACCCATTCTCACAATATAGTTAGTTGCCTTCCAGGCACTAGACTTGAAGCAAAAATGCTTGATTCCACTGACATATTATCTGCTTCGGAATTGTTCATTACTGAAGATCGAGTGTCACCGTAACTGCCATCTGCTTCATGTCTGCCGTGCAGCAAGCTTCGTTAATTTAAGTATTAACTGTATTTTTCTTACTTGTCACTTCTTCTTCTGTGTGTTTTTGCTTTTAGGAAGCTTTAATTGTCAAGTGCTAGTAATAGTGTTCCATAGATTTCGTGTTTGTTTTGAATACAGTCAGAGAGAGTCCCTTTAGTCAGCCATAGTCCCAGTAGTGCTAGTGTTTGTTTTCAATACAGTCCAGAGACAGGTAGTGCTATTTTCATTGTTTTCTACAAGAAGTGTCTAGCAACCACAGTTTAGTCAACAATCAGCCGCCTTTAGAGAATTAGCAGTCTAGTTAAAAGTTGATTAACTCTCTACAGTAAATTGACTTTTTAGGATGGATAGGATGTGTGACTGCTGTGTACGGATGCAGGAAGAGCTGGCCACTGTTCGCGAACAGCTGAACATGTTGATGGCCGCGGTCAGCCGTCTTCAGGCTGCTGCCTCAGAGTGTGGCGGCAGTGGGGAGTCTGGTGCATCGCATGGTACACCCCAGGTGTTACATGCTTCACCCACTGTCCCTGCTGTCGAGACATTTTCGTGGGTACCAGGTGCGGTTGGGCCACCCTCTCCCCAAGGGGAGTGGTGGGTACAGCGACGGTCGCGGCGCACGAGGCGGAGGGTCAATGTGGAGGCTGGCCATGTGGCATCGCCCGCTCTGCCTGTGAGTGGACATGTGGCCGCTCCTTCAGCAAGGTCCGAGCAGGCACACGGAGGGAGGGGTTTATTAGTTATTGGGAGCTCCAACGTTAGGCGGGTGATGGAGCCCCTTAGGGAAATAGCGGAAAGGTCGGGAAGAAGGCCAGTGTTCACTCTGTCTGCTTGCTGGGGGGCCTCATCCGAAATGTGGGGGAGGCCCTGCCGGTGGCGATAGAGAGCACTGGGTGCACCCGACTGCAAATTGTTGCTCATGTCAGCACCAATGACTCCTGCTGTCTGGGTTCAGAGGTCATCCTCAGTTCGTACAGGCGGTTGGCAGAATTGGTGAAGGCGGAAAGCCTCGCTCGTGGGGTGGAATCTGAGCTAACTATTTGTAGTATCGTTCCCAGAACCGATCGTGGTCCTCTGGTTTGGAGCTGAGTAGAAGGCTTAAACCAGAGGCTCAGACGATTCTGCGGAGATCTGGGGTGCAAATTTCTCGACCTCTGCTATCAGGTGGAGAAATGTAGGGTCCCCCTGAATAGTTCAGGCGTGCACTACGCGCCGGAAGCGGCTACAAGGGTAGCGGAGTACGTGTGGAGTGCACACATGAGTTTCTTAGGTTAGAGAATTCCCTCCGTAGGCCCGACAAGACACCTCCTGAGCCGCAGCAAGGTAGGAGTAGCCAAAATGCAACAGGGAATAACAATATTAATGTGCTAATAGTAAACTGCAGTAGCGTCTATAGAAAGGTCCCAGAACTGCTCTCATTAATAAACGGTCACAATGCCCATATAGTACTAGGGACAGAAAGTTGGCTGAAACCAGATGTAAACAGTAATGAAATCCTAAACTCAGATTGGAATGTATACCACAGAGACAGGCTGGACAGTGAAGGGGGAGGCGTGTTTATAGCGATGAGAAGTGCTATAGTATCGAAGGAAATTGACGGAGATCTGAAATGTGAAATAATTTGGGTGATGGTCACGGTTAAAGCAGGCTCAGACATGGTAATTGGATGTCTCTATAGGCCCCCTGGCTCAGCAGCTGTTGTGGCTGAGCACCTGAAGGATAATTTGGAAAAAAATTTCGAGTAGATTTCCCCACCATGTTATAGTTCTGGGTGGAGATTTTAATTTGCTGGATATAGACTGGGAGACTCAAACATTCATAACGGGTGGCAGGGACAAAGAATGCAGTGAAATTTTTTAACGTGCTTTGTCTGAAAACTACTTTGAGCAGTTAAACAGAGAACCGACTCATGGTGATAACATATTAGACCTTCTGGTGACAAACAGACCCGAACTATTTGAAACAGTTAATGCAGAACAGGGAATCAGCGATCATAAAGCGGTTACTGCATAAATGATTTCAGCCATAAATAGAAATATTAAAAAAGGTAGGAAGATTTTTCTGTTTAGCAAAAGTGACAAAAAGCAGATTACAGAGTACCTGACGGCTCAACACAAAAGTTTTATCTCAAGTGCAGATAGTGTTGAGGATCAGTGGACACAGTTCAAAACCATTGTACAATATGCATTAGATGAGTATGTGCCAAGCAAGATAGTAAGAGATGGAAAAGAGCCACCGTGGTACAACAACCAAGTTAGAAAATTGCTGCGGAAGCAAAGGGAACTTCACAGCAAACATAAACATAGCCAAAGCCTTGCAGACAAACAAAAATTATGCGAAGCGAAATGTGTGAGGAGGGCTATGCGAGAGGCATTCAATGAATTCGAAAGTAAAGTTCTATGCACTGACTTTGCAGAAAATCCTAAGAAATTTTGATCTTATGTCAAAGCGGTAAGTGGATCAAAACAAAATGTCCAGACACTCTGTGACCAAAATGTTACTGAAACAGAGGATGACAGACTAAAGGCCAAAATACTAAATGTCTTTTCCAAAGCTGTTTCACAGAGGAAGGAAGACTGCATTGCAGTTCCTTCTCTAGATTGCCGCACAGATGGCAAAATGGTAGATATCGAAATAGACGACAAAGGGATAGAGAACCAATTAAAATCGCTCAAAAGAGGAAAGGTCGCTGGACCTGATGGGATACCAGTTCGATTTTACACAGAGTATGCGAAGGAACTTGCCCCGCTTCTTGCAGTGGTGTACCGTAGGTCTCTAGAAAAGCGTTGCATTCCAAAGGATTGGAAGAGAGCACAGATCATCCCCATTTTCATGAAGGGACGTCGAACAGATGTGCAAAACTTTAGACCTATATCTCTAACGTCGATCAATTGTAGAATTTTGGAACACATATTATGTTCGAGTATAATGACTTTTCTGGAGACTAGAAATCTACTCTGTAGGAATCATCATGGTTTTCGAAAAATACGGTCGTGTGAAACCCAGCTCGTGCTATTCGTGCACGAGACTCAGAGGGCATTAGACACGAGTTCCCAGGTAGATGCCGTGTTTCTTGTCTTCCGCAAGACATTTGTTACAGTTCCCCACAGTCATTTAATGAACAAAGTAAGAGCATATGGACTATCAGATCAATTGTGTGATTGGATTGAAGAGTTCCTAGATAACAGAATGCAGCATGTCATTCTCAATGGAGAGAAGTCCGCTGAAGTAAGAGTGATTTCAGGTGCGCCGCAGGGGAGTGTCATGGGACCGTTGCTATTCACAATATACATAAATGGTCTTGTGGATGACATCGGAAGTTCACTGAGGCTTTTTGCAGATGATGCTGTGGTGTATCAAGAGGTTGTAACAATGGAAAATTGTACTGAAATGCAGGAGGATCTCCAGCGAATTGATGCATGGTGTAGGGAATGGCAATTGAATCTCAATGTAGACAAGTGTAATGTGCTGCGAATACATAGAAAGAAAGATCCTTTATCATTTAGCTACAATATAGCAGGTCAGCATCTGGAAGCAGTTAATTCCATAAATTATCTGGGAGTAGGCATTAGGAGTGATTTAAAATGGAATGATCATATAAAGTTGATCGTCGGTAAAGCAGATGCCAGACTGAGATTCATTGGAAGAATTCTAAGAAAAATGCAATCTGAAAACAAAGGAAGTAGGTTACAGTACACTTGTTCACCCACTGCTTGAATACTGCTCAGCAGTGTGGGATCTGTACCAGATAGGGTTGATAGAAGAGATAGAGAAGCTCCAACAGAGAGCAGTGCACTTTGTTACAGGATCATTTAGTAATCGCGGATGCGTTACGGAGATGATAGATAAACTCCAGTGGAAGACTCTGCAGGAGAGACGCTCAGTAGCTTGGTACAGGCTTTTGTTAAAGTTTCAAGAACATACCTTCACCGAAGAGTCAAGCAGTATATTCCTCCCTCCGAAGTATATCTCGCGAAGAGACCATGAGGATAAAATCAGAGAGATTAGAGCCCACACAGAAGCATACCGACAATCCTTCTTTCCATGTACAATACGAAACTGGAATAGAAGGGAGAACCGATAGAGGTACTCAAGGTAACCTCCGCCACACACCGTCAGGTGGCTTGCAGAGTATGGATGTAGATGTAGATGGAGATGTAGATTTATTATGGTACAACTTATACTAACCAATATATAACATAAGAAGTGGATATACAATTAATATGCCACAACTGTTACAAATATCTTGGTCCTGTCTACTTCAACAAATTAACTGAAAATGCCTACACAGTTCCAGTAAATAAATTTAAAACTAGTGTTTCAAGGTTGACGAAAAGTGAAGTAATTTACTCTGCTCAAGATTTCCTTGAGTACGTGACAGATGACTCACTTTCCTTATGAGAATGAATAATAAGTTAAATGCAAACTATACATATGCCACATTGTGCAACTATTTCATTACTGTTCCATGTACTTATTGTTAATTATCTGTTTGATTATTTATTTGTCATTCACTGAACTATGTAATTCATTTATCTTGTAACTGATATGTTAGGAAACTTTTTGTTGTTATTGACATTTGCATAAACATGTGTTGTATCCATCTTGGATTGTTACATTGTAGTTAATGACATTTGTCCAAGTTTATAGTATTACTATT
Organism: Schistocerca nitens; assembly: GCF_023898315.1. Lineage (NCBI taxonomy): Eukaryota > Metazoa > Arthropoda > Insecta > Orthoptera > Acrididae > Schistocerca > Schistocerca nitens. The sequence continues at coordinate 925,911,206 of NC_064616.1, forward strand.
GTTATTATTGTGTTAACACTGATGAAACCAATAGCATATAAATATGCCCAAAGGTGGAATAAAACATTTGTAATTATTTGTATTTACCCTCACTTGTTTTGGTAGAGGTTTTAATCAATTTCATATTAATTACTTTTTTCTGCTTTCCCAATCTGCCTGCTAGTTCTGTTGACATTATTATGCATACAGACAAAACTTTCCCTGCAGCATTTTAATTTGGACCTAACTGTTTTTGAAATTGAGAGTGATTGTGCACTTAAATTTGAGTGCGTAATTTGAAAAGAAATATATCTTTACGAGTATCTTTCATGCCAAAGAACTGAATAATTATTGAATCAGTTACTCTCTCTTACATTTGAAATGCAATTTTCGTAAAACAAAAAATTTTGCTAAAAGTTTGATTGATTTAAAATCACTTACTACTCAGAGTAATAAAATTCTTTTACTCCTATAAATAGCTTGGATGAATTTTGCTTGAAATTTTGTGAGTTTTGTGATACACTTCTTGTTAGCTAATACTACAATAGTTTTCTTAAGGACTAGAAATAATATTCTCCAATGTTATAGTCCTCAAAATAAAGAGAAGCTGCCACAGAAAGGCAATTGGCACCTATCACAAAAGGGACATAAAAATATTGACCAGATGGAAGAAGAACTGAACTCTTTTTCAGCAAGTGATGGCCAGGCATTTTGACTATGAACTACATGCAAAGTGATGCTAACACCTTAAGACTGAATATAACACTTCTGGCCAAATCACCACATATTCTGCACTCACTGTTAAATTCTAAATTCTATTATTTAATTTCCAGTGCTATCTATAACACATATCACTGGTATGATGATACATTGCCACTATAACCTAACATGGGCATTAACAGGGAGAAAGTGCAGCCACAATTTGTGAGGAGGCTGTACATGCTGAGAATGCCTCATGTGGGACTTAGCAATTTTCCATGCAAACAGTTTTCTTTTTGTTGACTGTACAGTAATCTGAAGTGTGGTGAGGATTATTTGCTGGGTGTGCCACTGAGGATGTGTACCCAAATTTAACCCTGAACAGAATGATGTTTTTTAGTGTATAACTTAAATGAGTGGTGCAATTCAGCCATTTCATGCATGTATTTACTTACATTTCTGCAGGCAATTTATATGGGTGGTACACGGAGCCCTGTAATAAACACACAATCATCACTTAGAAATTTCTCATTCAGATGTTTACAATCAAAGACTCATAAATGGTAACACAGACATTATTTAAACTGCTAAGGTACTACAACAATGATAATACAATATTTTTACATAAAAATATTTGTCTCATGGCACATACTGAATAATATGACTGTCTGATGCTTCACGGTCATCCAATAATATTAAGAGACTAAATTTTTTCACTTACTGGTAATTCTTTATATTAATAAAACAAACATTCAGAATGAGAAATGTCAAAGAAATTTTGTTATTACTTTCCAGATTATCATTTAGCAGCCTGTTACTATGTACTATGCCATAAATGAAACTTTCTAGTAGTGAATGCAAGTCCATTTTATATCCCTTGTCCATTTTAGGTAATACATGAAGATCATTCAAAAGATTGTGAAATGACTGCTCAGTGTCCTTAATGTGGGTAATTATTGCTAATTGTTTCTGTGCCAGCACTTTTGTGTTCATCGATTTTTTAGTGTTAACCAATTTGGCCTACATGGAGGCTTTGCACATATTACCCACTGTTTGTAAATGCCTACTTGTATGTATTTATCTGTCTATGAGGTTTTGTCTTACATGTGTGTTGCAGTTTGTCATATGTTGCGAAAGTAATGCCAGTTTTTTTTTTTTTTTTTTTTTTGAAAATATTTGCTATTATGTAGGAAAGTTTGCTTGTAAATGGCATGCAAGCAATGTTTCTTTTTCATTTTCTTTATAGCTGTTGGTTTATTAGTTGTTTTTTTCTGTGTGAGATTGCCAGTAACTATGTCATCACAACCATTTACTGAAGCTGTTTGCTTGATCGTACTGAGTGCATTGTGATATGCATATTTATACAGTAGTATATTACTGGTTGTGTTAACTAGATTGCTGTGTATGACGGTGTGTGTTGTTGCTGTTTTTCTGTGGGCTCTTGTGTTCTTTGTTGATTTACAGGTGTCTGTTTTTTATTCAACAGTAGATTTTACAGTTCTGTTCTGTCTACTAAGTGTATTGAGTATATTGTTAGTAACTTAAATCATCTACCAAGAGTAATGTATCATCATAACATAATAGGGGGAAAAAAGGACAGGTATACACTCGTACACACACACACACACACACACACACACACACACACACATATATCCCAATGTTAGTGATGTGCTACTTGATATAGTCGTGTTGATTAAGTATCTAAGCTGAATGTTGCAAAGCTACATGCAAAGGAATGAGCACGTAAGATTGGTATTAGAGAAGGCACATGTTAGACTTCACTTTATTGGGAGAGTTCTAGGAAAGTTCAGCTCACTTATAAAGGAAATTGTGTATAGAACTCTAGTGTGACACAATCTTATGAGTTGTTTGAGTGTTTGGGATCCCCACAAGATCAGATTATAGAAAGACATCAAAGCAATTCAGAGGCATGCTGCCAAATTTGTTACTGGTATGTGTAATCAACATGTGAGTATTATGGAGACACCTTGTGAACTCAAATAGGAATCCCAGGGGAGATAATGACATTCTTTTTGTGAAACATTTCTGAGAAAAGTTAGAGAACCACCCTTTGCAGCTGACATCTGAATGATTCTACTACCATTGATGTACATTTTATGAAAGAACCATAAGGACTCACAAAGCGGTGTATAGACAGCAGGTTTTCCTTCACTCCATATTCAAGTGTAACAGGAAATGGAATGACTAGTAGTTGTACAAAATACCCTTTTCCATGCACTGTGTGGTGTCCTCCTGAGTGTATGTGTCTAGATGTAGATGTATATTTATTATTTATGATTTCCATGTTTTCATTGATGTATAACCTGACCCATTCCACATTTCTCAAGGTTCTTCTTCCTGATGAGATCTACGGAACAGGGTGAATGAATGAATGGGTGGATATGGGGAGCAGGGATGGCAGAAAGTTTAGTGAAAGATTATGTAAAGTCTGTTGATAGAATCTATTATGTGCAGTGACGTAAATAACAGAACAATACATGATGTATATATGTGGTATCACCAAATATCTTCATACACTGGTGTGTGTGTGTGTGTGTGTGTGTGTGTGTGTGTGTGTGTGTGTGTGTGTGTGTGTGTGTGTGTGTGTGTGAGTGAGTGAGTGCGTGCGCGCCTGTGTGTATGTGTGTATGTGTGTGTGTGTGTGTGTGTGTGTGTGTGTGTGTGTGTGTGTGTAGAGAATGGTATTTACCTGAGTGTTTTAAGGTGGCAGTGATATTTTGTTGCACTCAGACTATGAATTCTGCTGCATAGCAAAATGAAGACAGATATTTATGATGCTGTGGTATCAATTTAGGAATATGTTTTCTATATTTGTATAATAATGTTCCTGCATCAAGTGTATTTTGTGGACTATGGACACAAATTTTCCTTTACAGTATTACTTCCAAAGAAAAAGTACACCGTGAAAATTAAATGCTTTAATATTGGCCAAAGGATGTTCCATTCAAAATTACTTATATACTTGATCATCATGGGGATGAAGAAAAATGGATGTCCATAGGGCTTTACTCAATTACTGTATGTAAATAATTTGGTGAAGGTATTTATAAACAAAGATTTGAGTATAGTGTCCTGTTAGTGTAGATGAGTCAAAGAAGTTTTGTGTTCTTTTTCGGTATTATAATTTATGTAATTGTATCATGCTGTACAGTTAAATATTATGGACAATTCCACCCAGAAGAAGTAATAATGTTTTCTTACCCTCGATAGTCTCAGGATTGTTGTATGTCACAATCAATTTCACTCCAGTTTTCCAAACTTCAGCTAGAGTTGAATTGTAGCTTACGCCGTTGATTGGCGATATAATGTGGCCAAATACTGAATATACCATTGAAAGAAGCAGGCAGCGATTGCCAGCCGGCCCTTCAAAGTCATGTATATCAAGGACAATTATCTCAGAATGTGCCTTCTTCAGATAAGCTTTAATTTCTTCTAATATATCTCTCACAGCATCAACATTAACTATTTGCCTATATCTGAAAAACAAATATAGGTGTTTTACTGAAGACAAGATTTGTAAAATATCTACCTTTACAGAAAAATTTGTTGGCTAGTACAACTATTCTCGAAGTACAGTATTTCTTCATGGTTTTTGTGACCTCCCCACCAAATAATGTAAACTTATTTTCAGTGGTAGTTTGAACATAGGGAAATGAAATATCTGCTATCTCATTCTGTCTAACTTCATTATTTAATAGAGTTCCAGTATGTTTGTGGGGAAGAAACACTGCAATGAGCCTATACTCCCAACTGAAATGAAGAGTGTGACAATCTGCTTGTTGTAATACTAATGTTGATGAAAAGTGAAAGAATTTATTGGTATTTGACTGGAGGCAAATAATGTAGCCCTAAACTTGTTTTACTCTGCACTTCCACTTTATAACTTTGCTTAGAGTGATGTCTATTGAATGAAAAGTAGTTATAATTGTTTTACTTCTGCTTCATATATTTGTATTTGCTTATAATTGGTTTCAGAAATTTGGGCAGCAAAATATACCTTGCAGTCATCAATATAAGATTTAATTAAATAAGCAGTTTGGCTCCTCAGTTAGTAAACATACATATATTTCTTTTAAATCAAACAATTATATTTAACTGTGAAGTGAACCTGTGAATGATACACTGATAGCTAATAGCAAAATCACTACAAAGCAACAAATGCAGAATAATAAATCAATGTAAGAAAACACAGACGTTGAACAGTTTGCCATTCACTGTGAGTTACAGTATCGTTGGCATGCCATGAAAGGTCCCTTTCCTCCATGCTGTAAAAAAAATGTACTTAGCCATCAATCACATGATCCAGATGATTTGAAATACAAATGATTCAGGTACATGACATAACTCTGGCACTAGCATTTAAAGAAAAATTGGCCATGATAAAACTATTGCACACCAGCACTCATGAAATAGGTTTTAGTTGTCACCAGTCTAGTTTAGACCCATGAGAAAATGTTAAACAACTTGCTGATGATAATACGATTGGTCTCAGATTATCTCCTGGATTGGAAGGAATACAGAGTTTACAGTTACTACTTTATGTTGGAACTGTTCCCTGAAATAGACTCAAAAGCACAGGAAAACCTTTGATCATGAATTCAAAAGTGTGAGAGTAAAATAGACATGCAAAATCAAACACTTCAGTTTCCTGTGTCATAGTGTGATTTATTTGAACAAACATTGCCAAGTGTGTTTCTTCAAACAGCATCAGACTATCAGCTTCACTATCTAGTGCAAGTCTGCAACTGAAAAGCCATAGTTTTATACATTAGATTAAAATAATTATGTATCAAAATCTGAAAAGCTAATAAAGCTCTGTGCTTGTAAAAGAAGACATAATTGCATTTTCATAGTAATATTCTGCAGATAATAAATAATTCTGCTGATCACTATGGATAACAATACTTGTTGAACTCTACCACTGGTAAACACCAAAAATATCACCACCATTCTGTATTTCTGAGGTTGTTAGAAAATCCTGCCTGTTTCAGAAGAGGGTCTACAACTGGCCCAATATCACCCTGTGAAAATGTTCAGCATTTAGACAATAAGAAGTGTGACTATGAACTGATATTTCCTTAGCCTCAGTCAAGTGGAATTTCCACTCATTCCAGCCCTCTACCACTAATAGAACTTTTCTAAAATTGCAGCACTTTTGCAAGATATTTTGTGTTATGTTTCTGATCTAATCTTCAAAGAAAATGGAAAACATTCTGTCATTTATCCCAGTCAGTTTCAGGAACATAATGCAGTGTGCTTTGTGAAGGTTAGGGTAGGTAAAATCTAGAAGGCTGAGCCTCCCACCATTCACAGGCACTGATCACACCCAGTACAAAAGTTCACATTTTGCATATCCTTATGCCAATGACATCTAAGAACATGTCTCAAGGTGCAATGATCTCTCACACAAAACTTAATGTACATTAGACAACATCTGAAATTAAATTTCAGTTAGGGCAATTTACTGCTGTCAAAACCTGAAACAGTAGGATCACAGACCAATAGCAGCAAATTTAAAACTTGTCAGGGAAAATATTGGTGTTGTTTGCCCACTCATTCATAAAGACTGCTGCAATATGGTTATTCAGTTTCAGGGACTAGAGATGAGAGATTTGCTTATGAACTGATAGAAAGAGTTAGATTCTTCTATGGAGTGAGTGATCAGTGAATCAAAAAAAGCGGCAGTAGCTCTTCAGACCCCAAATGTCTCTCCAACAACATAAGTGAGCTGAACAAAGATTGCAGGGCAGGCCACTGCAACTGTTTCTCAGGCAATATGCTGAATTAATCACCGTGGTGTAGACATAGATCATTATAGTAAGAAAGTCTCTCAAACTGCAGAAAAATACACTTTACATGATGTGTATTTTTTTCGTTTGCATACCTTATTGTTGTGAACAGCTTTCACCAACCACAAAAACAATAGAAAGTGAAGAACCCTCAGTTCTTCAGAATGTTATGTTAACACAGCAAAAACATTGTTATTTCTTTTTATTTATATTCCTTTTATTTCTGCTCTTGATCAGATAAACATCTTACAAGAAGCACTGTGCAGCTCACCTGGGTGTGAGAAAGCAACAAGCAACTGACTCACAAGAACTAATGATCTCCATTCGCCATGCCTCAGCTGCTCTTGACTCCGCACCAATGGGGTGAGGGAGTGAGCTAGCCCCCTGTCAGCCCCTCTCTGCTTGTCTGTCACTCCTGACTCCACACAGAGCAGATTCCAAGGTGACTCGGGAAGCATCCCACTCATTGTGCTCTTAGCTCTTTCACTGATTCAGTTTGCAGTCCAACCTAATTTCTTCTTTGCACTATTCTTCACCTGAGGTTGGCTTGTTATGGATATTTTTTATTACAGTAAGAATGATATGTATTATTAAATTAATATATTAGTGCATCTATAGATTACTGAATACACTACATGTATATTTGTTCTCATTTTAATTTTTCACTGTTTCAAACTGCATCTTAATAGCCACTATTTTAGTTTTTCGATACGACATAAATTTCAATGCTGCAGGATGTAAGCCAATCACAATGAACTATTACAAATCAGTTACTTCAAGCTGCTGTGTGGTATGGGATCCTTACCAGATATGATTGATGGAGGACATCCAAAATGTCCATGGGAGGGCATCTCATTTTGTATTATCATGAAATAGTGGGGAAAGTGTCATGATGTGATACCCAAGTCGGGGTGGAAATTGCAAAAACAAAGGCGTTTTTTGTTGTGGCCAGAAATTTTCATACAATTTCTGTCACTAACTTTCTTCTATGAATGCAAAAGTATTTTGATATCACCATACACAGAAAAAATTATCACCATAATAAAACAACAGAAATCAGAGCTCATATGGAATGATTTAAATGTTCATATTTCTCATTTGCTGCTCGAAAGTCAAATGGTAAAGAAATAATCTGAAAGTGGTTAAATAAACCCTCTGCCAGATGCTTAAGTGTGAATTGCAGAGTATCTATGTAAATGTAGATGAAATAGCCAAAACATACAGTTTTGAAGTCACAAAAAGTAAAACCAAATTTACAGCCAGGAACTATCACTAAAATGATACTTGGAATGTTTTCAAAAGTTTATCCTAGTAGGCATTCATTTGTTGCTAGATTTCCTCAGTGCTGGTAAATTAAAGAAATTTGTAATATACTCCTGCATTGACTGACCAAGTGCAACAAGTGTGGAACTCCATCCCACAAACTGGCATCCTGCACTTGTACAAAACAATGCATGCACATTTGCATGCTTACATTTAGCATTATGGCAGTTACACTGATTATTAGCATACCAGCATTTCACTTCTGCAATGGCTTTCCTCACACTTACATCAACCTGTAATTTTGCAATGTTAATCACTTAAATCACTTATATATGTTTCCTAGATAAATGTACTCCTGAAATTCTATTACTCTACATTAATTATTTATTGGTGTTGTGATTTCCCCCCCATCAACATACAAGGGTGAGAAAAGCCATTGAAAATATTAAATGCTGATACATTGATAACTGACATAACCACCAGAATGTGCACGCATTTTAGTGCACAGGTGTCGAAAGTCAGATTGTGCAATGGAGTTATATGTCTGTGGCACTTAGTTGGCCAACATGGGATAGTTAGTGTTAGTTATGGATGGTACTGAAGTTTTCATCCGATGGTTTCCTATACGTGCTCAATTGGAGACAGGTCATGTGATTGAACCAGCCAAGACAACATGTTGATACACTGTAGAGCATGTTGCCCTACAATAGTGTTATGTGAGTGAGCATTATGGTATTGGAAAATTGGACTGTAAAGAGTAAGTTAAGATATCAAGATAATATTTGCTACTGTGTATTAACTTCCCACAACTATAAGTAACACATTTAGCATATAAAATCGTGCCACATATATATTATGGAGTGACTCACAGTCACAGAAGGTTGGTCTACTGTGACAGATGGGTATAGGACTTAAAATGTGCTGGACAGTTTTTATAAAGAATGAGAAAGGGAAAAAAATCAGTCTTCAAGAAAAGAAATAATCAATTGCAGACTACTACAGAGGCATGAGCTTGTTGAATGCTAGGTACAAAATTCTTTCAAAGATCACAATTACAATTACTTAGAAAATACTATATACGTATATTTATGGCATCTGTTGTGTTGGACATGTGCGACATAACAGACACCACATTATTGGTTGATACAGTGGTTGTAAATATCAAATTTTGAAGGAAAGACCAACATCAGCTGCAATCAGGAATCACAATAATTCGATGATGAAAGTGGAAAATTTGTACCAGACTGGGAGTTAAACCAAAATGTCCCATTTCTTGCTACAAGCAAATAGGTGACTGGATGTTAGATGCTACTAGCATGTGACAATATGAGAATTTGAGTTGGACAGAAAGCATGTCCCGATGGCTGAAATGGTTAAGGCAACTGTTTGCATTAAGTGGGAGATCTAAGTTCAAGTCCCAGTCCAGTACAAATTTTCAACTTTCACCACTGAATTATTTCAATGTTGATTGCGGCTGGTGTCAGTCTTTCTTATGAAATGTAGGCAGGAACACTATATCTTTGAAAAGGAGAAAATGATTTATGTAAAAGTTTGATGTATGAATGCGTTCATTACAGCACAAAATCTGAAAAAGAAAACATAAATTAAATCTTAATTAAATAAGTTGTGGACAAATAACAGTTTTATAGATTACCTCATGCAAAATTAAGATTGAAGGAAACAAATAACAGAGTTATTGAATGAATTTGTTAAAAATGTAACAAAGTATGAGGTCAATGAAGCAAGCAATCAGAACAAAGTAAATGACTTCACCCTTGATTAGAGTTCTGAGCATGTTATGAAATTTCCAGAAGTTCAAAGAAGGATGAGAAAATGCAGTTTTACCATTAAAAGCAAAATCTCTGTAGATAGGCATGTAAAACTCACTAATGTTATTAAAGTAGCATACGACATAGCTGCATGCCTACTAGCTCATTTACATAAACAATATTCTGAAGAGAGCTGTTGACCAGAGGTATTGAAATATGGCAAAGTTAAACCACCTTTCAACAAGGGGTCAAGAAAGGTAATGTGAAATTATCATTCTGTGCAAGTTCTCCCATTAATATGAAAACAGACTGTTTCCCAGCCACAAAAATAACCTCAGAATGGGGGAACATAATACCTGGAGCCCCACAGATCAGTACTCAGTCAACTGTCATTTATACTCTACATAAATAGTCTTCGCATGAGTTTAAAGGACAGTTTTAGAACTGTAAAGTTTGCTGGTTGCAAACTTCTGCAGGCACAGATCAGGTGGTAGTTGAGAAGTGCTACTAGTGGTTCACCGCTAACAGCTTAATCTTACAAAGACTCATATTATCCAATTTCATATAAGCAATAAAGAGCTTTCATCACCAGAAGTAATAATGGTCATACACTGAATGAAGCACAGTGTATCAAATTCCTTGGGGTTCAGCTGGATAACAAATTAAAACAGCATCAACACATGGAAAAACTAATCAACAAGCTCAGTTCAGTGTGTTATGTCCATAGAAATATTTTCCATTGTGCTGACCTAGAGTCAAGAGTGTTGGCTTATTTGGCATATTTTCAATCCCTGTCTCATGGAATTATGTTCTATGGCAGTACATTTAGTATAAATGAAGTGTTTGTTCGGCAGAAGTAAACTGCAAGAATATTGTGTACAGTAGATAATCATACATCTTGTAGAAGCCTTTTTAAGGATCTTGGAATTCTTACACTTAGTTCCCAATACATTTTCTCCTTAATGGTTTTTGTTGCTGATAATGGAAAACCATTTTCAACTGAACTGTGACGTACACAGCCACAATACAAGACGCAAAAACTATTTACATGTAGACTTACCTACTTCTACAGGTTTCATAATGGAATTATGTACTCTGGTGGTAAGATGTTCAACAACTCCTGCTTAACATTAAGAAAGAAACAGGAAATCCCTACCACATCAAAAGACTCTTTAAAGAAATACCTCTGACACTCTTCTTACAAATTATCTGAATGTTCAGACTGAAAATTTCTGTTAACTATGTGGGATGTAGCTGTGTTTGTTATTAAGATGTATGACAAGTAATAGTGCAATACGCAGAAGTGCCGTAGAACCTGATATAGACAAGCATATTCAAATACACAGATATGCAAACAGGCAGAACATGGCACTACGGCCGGCAACACCTATATAAGACAAAAATGTCTGAGGCGATTGTTAGATCAGTTACTGCTTCTATGATGGCAGGTTATAAAGATTTAAGTGAGTTTGAACATGGTTTTATAGTTGGAGCATGAGAGACGGGGCACAGCATCTCCGAAGTAGCAATGAAGTGGGAATTTTCCTGTACAACAATTTCACAAGTGTACTGTAACTATCAGGAATCTGATAAAACATCAAATCTCTGACACTGCTGTGGTTGGAAAAATATCCTGCAAGAATGGGACCAACGACAACCGAAGAGAATCATTCAATGTGACAGAAGTGCAACCCTTCCACAAATTGCTGCAGATTTCAATGCTGCACCATCAATAAGTGTCAGTGTGGGAACCATTCAACAAAACATCATTGATATAGGCTTTTGGAGCTGAAGGCCCACTCGTGTACTCTTGATGACTGTATGACACAAGGCTTTACATCTAGCCTGGGTCTGTCAACACTGACTTTGGACTGTTGATGACTAGAAACGTGTTGCCTGGTTGGATGAGTCTTGTTTCAAATTGTATTGAGCAGATGGATGTGTACAAGTATGGAGACAACCTCATGAATTCATGGACCCTGCATGTTAGTGGGGGCATGGTCAAGCTGTTGGAAGTTCTGTAATGGTGTGGGGTGCGTGCAGTTGGAGTGATATGGGACCCCTGATACGTCTAGATATGACTCTGACAGGTGACACATACATAAGCATCCTGTCTGATCACCTGCACCCATTCATGTCCATTGTGCATTCCAATTGACTTGGGCAATTCCAGCAGGACAATGAGACACCCCAAACATCCGGAATTGATAGATAGTAGCTTGAGGAACACTCTTCTTAGCTCAAACATTTCCACTGGCCACCAAACTCTACAGACATGAACATTATTGAGCATATCTGGGATGCCTTGCAGCGTGCTGTTCAGAAGAGATCTCCAACCCCTCGTACTCTTATGGATTTATGGACAGCCCTGTAGGTTTCATGGTGTTAGTTTCATCCAGCACTACTTCAGTCATTACTCAGGTCCATGCCGTATCGTGTTGCGGTGTCTCCGCATGCTCGCAGGGGGCCTACACGATATTAGGCAGGTATACCAGTTTCCTTGGCTCTTCAGTGTATAAATGACTCAGTATTTATTGACATAAAAATCTGTTCCCTGATAAAAACCTTTGTCATCATGTGAATATTAGGATACTAATAGTGCATAAACAGCACCTATATAATAAAACTGAGGAGGGAACAGCTGTTTTCAGAGTAGCAGCTTTTTTACTAATTTACTTGATTATATTTAGATGACAGAGGCATGAATTGCATTAAGCAATGTAACAAGAGCTTATTGTTAATACAGTGTGAAGACTAAGTATCTACAATGTGTTTGTCTCTTATGTGTTTGTCTCAAATTTGTGCATCTTGACTCATTCTGCATCACTATAGGATCTCTTTCTTCATGGGATCTACAGAATATGATGAATGAATAGATGAATGAGGAAGCAGCTCTTGCTGAGATCATAAATTATATTGTAAAATATGTTTTTATCCTAAGCAATCAGTTTGTTTTTGAACAGGACAAAAGCATCACAGATGCAGTATGTAGTTTTGCTGAGAAAATAAACAGATTATTAGAGAACACAATGAGGTTGAAGGACTCTTCTGTGACCTCACAAACACTTCTGATCCTTTCAACTGCGTCTTTTTTGTTTATGGACTTGGCAAACATGGCATAAGGATTTAAACCCTACTTATCGAACAGAAAATGAAGGGTAATTATTTTCAATGGGATAAGCTCAAGATTTACTGGTAACTGTTATTTCCCGGTCAGCTTTGTTTGTGAACATTACTTCTGTGTTAGTTGAAAATCTGGATGCAGAAAAAATTCCTATCCAGTGATCGGTATTCTCAGTAGATTTGAAACTTGATTTGGCTAAATGGGTTGAATCTGAACATATCTAAATCCCCAGTGATGTATGTCAGAACCGAACAGTCAAAGTTCGACCAGAGTAAGATATTTACAGCAACCAATGTAGAGAATTTATTGACTCAGTCATATTCTTAGGATTCAATTTACTCAAACATTTAAGTTTACATACTACTCTGATTACCTAGAAAACAAACTAAGCAGCTTTGTATTTGCAGTGTGAATATTTTCAACTGTAACTGACATGAACACAAGGAAATCTCTTTTGAATCTGTAATTAGATACTGTAATGCTTTTTGAGGAAGATAGGACACTACTGAAGTTGCAGAAAAAAATTGAGTACAGCAGAGTCCCGGTAATCTGAACCCCAGTAATCTGAACTTTCGGTTAATCCGAACATGAAAAATGTTAGTCTAAGTATGGAAAACTGTATGGTAAACTGCTGTACATACACACTACTTTAATTTACACAGTATAGTAAACTTTTATTAGAAAAATTGGCAAGAAAACATTAGTTTAAACAATGCATAACTAATAAAGAAAAGCTGTCAAACTTACTAAAATACAGTGGACATTTTATCCCTACTTTTTAGATGACAAAAACTCAGTCATTGTTTTATGGCATAATGAATATGTTATATGAGGCATGGTTGTGCAATCGTCTCATAAACATCAAATCAGCAGGTGTAGCAGTGGGCTGTTGGTCCAAATAACATAGCGTGAGGTCAAGGGCTTCTGCTGCCTCACTGTGTGGCACCAGCTAACCTTTGTCACTTTCAGGCTCATTGTCACTTCCGTCACAGCAGTCCACTTCTTCCTGGTCTTGAGTCACAGCAGCATCTAAATCAGTGACAGTAAGGTTCTCCACACATACCCCATCTGCTGCCATCCACTCATCTACGTCTCCTTCACTAGCTTCTTCACATCCAGGGATTGCCTGTATCATTTGTAGTAGATTTTCCTCTTCATTTTCAACTAGGTTATTTGCAATTCAAGAGATGTCCACAGTTTTCTCCACGATTTTCTGAAACATTCTGCCATGCCTCAGTGGCACAATAAACAACATACTTCACATTGGTCTTTTTTATTTTGTCCACAAAAGGACTGCTATCACCTTGGATCAGCATTCTAAAAATTGTTTTCTGTAAATAAGTTTTAACGTTTGCAGTGGTCCATTGGCTGTAGAAGTGGTGTAACATTCGCCACAATTTCTCCATCACATATTTCCTTGGTCTTATGTCAAAGCGCTAGGTGGATCAAAACAAAATGTCCAGACACTCTGTGACCAAAATGGTACTGAAACAGAGGATGACAGACTAAAGGCCGAAATACTAAATGTCTTTTTCCAAAGCTGTTTCACAGAGGAAGACTGCACTGTAGTTCCATCTGTAGATTGTCACAAAGATGACAAAATGGTAGATATCGCAATAGATGACAGAGGGATAGAGAACCAATTAAAATCGCTCAAAAGAGGAAAGGCAGCTGGACCTGATTGAATACCAGTTCGATTTTACACAGAGTACGCAAAGGAACTTGCCCCCCTTCTTACAGCAGTGTACTGTAGGTCTCTAGAAGAGCGTAGCGTTCCAAAGGATTGGAAAAGGGCACAGGTCATCCTTGTTTTCAAGAAGGGATGTCAAACAGATGTGCAGAACGATAGACCTATATCTTTAACGTCGATTAATTGTAGAATTTTGGAACACGTATTATGTTCAAGTATAATGACTTTTCTGGAGACTAGAAATATACTCTGTAGGAATCAGCATGGGTTTCAAAAAAGACGGTCGTGTGAAACCCAGCTCGCGCTATTCGTCCACGAGACTCAGAGGGCCATAGACACAGGTTCCCAGGTAGATGCCATGTTTCTTGACTTCTGCAAGGCATTCGATACAGTTCCCCACAGTCATTTAATGAAAAAAGTAAGAGCATATGGACTATCAGACCAATTGTGTGATTGGATTGAAGAGTTCCTAGATAACAGAACGCAGCATGTCATTCTTAATGGAGAGAAGTCTTCCGAAGTAAGAGTCATTTCAGGTGTGCCGCAGCGGAGTGTCGTAGGACCGTTGCTATTCAAAATATACATAAATGACCTTGTGGATAACATCGGAAGTTCACTGAGGCTCTTTGCCGATGATACTGTGGTATATCGAGAGTTTGTAACAATGGAAAATTGTACTGAAATGCAGGAGGATCTGCAACGAATTGACACATGGTGCAGGGAATGGCAACTGAATCTCAATGTAGACAAGTGTAATGTGCTGCAAATACGTAGAAAGAAAGATCCTTTATTATTTAGATACAATGTAGCTGGTCAGCAACTGGAAGCAGTTAATTCCATAAATTATCTGGGAGTAGGCATTAGGAGTGATTTAAAATGGAATGATCATATAAAGTTGATTGTCGGTAAAGCAGATGCCAGACAGATTCATTGGAAGAATTCTAAGGAAATGCAATCCGAAAACAAAGGAAGTAGGTTACAGTACACTTGTCGCCCACTGCTTGAATATTGCTCACCAGTGTGGGATCCGTACCAGATAGGGTTGATAGAAGATCCATTGGAGAGCAGCACGCTTCGTTACAGGATCATTTAGTAATTGCGAAAGCATTACGGAGATGATAGATAAACTTCAGTGGAAGACTTTGCAGGAGAGACGCTCAGTTCCACAGTGTATGAGAAGGATGATTAATAATTAATTAGAAGAGAATGTTTTAATGCACATGAAGTTACGCCCACTGAAAATAAAGTTACACGAGGCACCGATGCAGGAATTTTAATACTCAGTGAATGAACTCACATAAGATGAACTGACAATTTAAACTAGATAAATCTTGTTAATTATCTAAGGATATATAGGTCTACATGATTATTCACAGAAATCTCATTTTTGTGTCATATTATTATTTATTATTACAAATATAACATAAATTTGTGATATTGTTCATTTACATGAACCAAATGGTTTTCAAGTGTACATCATGAAATGAATAAATCCTAATCCACAAAAGAATGTAAAATTTATTACTCAAACAAGTCTTATTTCATGACATATGCTTTTTCAAAGTCCTTTACTACAGGCATCTGAAATGCATTTAATTAATCAAGCTAATTAATTAGTTTGTTTATATTACTGTACATACCCATCATCATCTTGTGTTGCAGGAGCATAGGTAGTTGTCTTGTTGCCAGGGTGGTCACGAACATCAATGTCTATGTATCGAATTCCATGCACCAACTGTCCCCAAACATCAGTATCTTGTGTGAGAACATAGCAGCCATGTCTTTCACTTGTATTTTCCATAACTGATCCATTGTAAGTGTCTGAACCGTTTGTCGCAGGGATGAACAAATCAGCAACGGTCAAGTTTTCCAACTCTTCTCTGTTTAAAACAAAATATACAGAATCTAGAATTTCAGTATTTATTCAGGTAAGAGGATATAAATTATGAAGAAGATAGTATGCTTTTTTTATTTGGTGAAACTGTCAATTTTTTACATTTATATAACAACACTTGCACATTAAATGTGGCTATAACTAGTGGCAACACCATCCTTCCACAGAATTTGAAGTTTGTTGAAATACATTGTACTGATAAGACAGCCTTGTGACACTGATAAGACAGCTCACTGACAGATCATTTAAGACCTGCAGAACATAGCACATTATGTAAAACAATATACAATATATTCCCTTTTGGGTAGAGTGGTTTTGTTGGTGCAAAGCAGTTCAGTTACCTGTGGAAATACAATACCATTCACTGCATCCATGATTAAATGGTATGTGTGAAAATGTCAACTGGGAATAGGTAGCATTAGTTTGAAGTAAGCATGTAAGAAATGAATCATATGTAAAGAATAGCTATGCTGCAGATAAATGCACAGAAAAGCAATTAGGTGCTACAAGGATAGAAACCCAATCAAAATACTTTTGTATCATTTCTTGTAGGTAAAACAGGAAAAAGAATGAAAATGAGACAGAGACGCCGAAGTGGCGTCACCATAAAAGACTTGCACCAAGCGATCGGGTCTACCTGCCAGCACGTCCTTGCCACACGACATTTTATTGTCATCGTCGCTGATGATCACTTTGTTGCGACGGCGGTGTTAGTTTATTTTTGTCTCTTGGAGGCTTTCGGATTACTAACTGCCAGCAATATTCTAAGCTATCCTGGCGTTCTAATTTGAAGTCCCGCGTGACAAAGTGCATAAATCATATGTCACATAGTGTAGCAGAGCTATGGCAGCTTAGACTTTAGCTTCTGACGCGAGTAACTTTTTCATTTATATCGGTAGTGTCGTCTCGAGAGGAAGGACTTACGGTCGCTTGATCTCCGAGAATCTTGATAAAAGCAATTTGTAACTTGGTAACGACGAAGTTGGAGGACACTGCGCCTCAACAATATACTAATATTTTACCAGCTTTGTCTGCTATTCATTTACGGGAGTACTAATCTCTCCCAAAATGTTGTTACCTTAGAAGCATACAGTATCAGAGTCCAAATGGGGGGGGGGGGGGGGGGGGGGCGTAGCGTACTGGCAGCTCTGCTGCAGGTAAGATCAGTTAAGGTTAAGAAGTCGAGGATGTGCGGCTGGACATCGAACACGCGGAACCAGCAGGTAGGTCTACAGTTCAATAGTCACGCATCATTGGTAGGGTAACAGTTCGTTTGTGGTACATTGCTGATTAGGTTTTGGAAATCAGTTTTTTTTTCTCTCCTTGTCAACCGATGTGTTTTCTTTGAATCGACCGTGAAAAGTCCCAATGGACATTAACGTAAAGTAAGAGAGGAAATAGCGGGGAATGCTACAAAATTCTATTGCAGAGCTGAGTGAAGAAGAAACTCTTGAAATGTTCCCAAGTTACAACACTCTCCACTAATAAGAACAAAGTATTTAAATCAGTGAATAGTTCATTTTTGCATCATACTGATAACATCAAAAAATAACCTTTCAAAATCTTACCGGTACATTAAAAAATATGAGGGACACATGTATCGCATAATTCATTCAAGAAGTTAATAGAAACAAACACCTGAAACTTCATCATTTACTCAATATAAAATCGAAATATGCATATACTACTATTAGTACTTCACGAAGCACTAAGATTGTAAACACTGGTCTGCAAGCCATGGCTACATGAATAGTAGTAAAGTGTCTTCCGTTTTGTCTGCCTGTCGACCCTTACTCAGCTTCCTGTGGTTTGCTGAGTCTAACTGTGAAGTGACGAACTGCCAGATTTATTGCAAAAATGGTTCAAATGGCTCTGAGCACTATGCGACTTAACTTCTGAGGTCATCAGTCGCCTAGAACTTAGAACTAATTAAACCTAACTAACCTAAGGACATGACACACATCCACGCCCGAGGCAGGATTCGAACCTGCGACCGTAGCGTTCGCTCGGCTCCAGACTGCAGCGCCTAGAACCGCACGGCCACTCCATTTATTGCAAACATTGGGTACGTCAACTGGTGCTAATCAGCTTTACCTGGCTGGAAAGTTACCGATGAGGCCGCAAACCTATCCGCGTGAGCAGGCCTTCAAACCGAAAGAATCCTGGGTAGAATGTAAATTCTAGAATTCCTTGCCATTCTCGAGACTCTTAATTTTAATGCTACTTTGTTCTCCTGAAGTTAGTTATGAAATTTCTAATATGCACCGTATGCAAAAATACACAGTCCAGTCACATTAATGTGACCACTACCTATGTTCGACATCAGCTTTCAATAACCACTCACAGACGGCAGGTGACACAAGCAGTAGTGGAGTTCACAGAAAGTATGTCGCGAGGACACGGAAAACGGTGCAGTCGTAATTTGGGTACAGAGTGCTTTATTTGACGTCCAAAGGGGCATGATCATTGGCTTGCGGAACAATGGTGGAAGCAATTTCGAAACGGCTAAGTTTTTAAACCGGTCGCATGCCGCCGTGGCTGAAGTATTCCGTGCATGGCAAAACGGCGCCATCCAAAACTGGCGCCGATGTGTATGAGCGAATAGACGTGCAACTGTTAAGCAACAGACCGTCCAGATGAACTAATGGGATACCAACAGCGTCTCCTCAACGACAGTTAAGCGAACGTTGCTGCATATCGGCCTCTGCAGCAGGTGTCTGATTCATGCATCCACGGTGAGTGCTGTTCATCATCGATGGAGGCTGGAGTAAAGCCGCCTATAGCGAAACTGGAGGTCCACTGAGTGACGACAGGCGGTCTTTCCAGATGAGTCAGGTTTTATGCTCCATCAGCCAGATGGTTGTTAGCATATACGGTGTGTAACATCCGAAAGCAAACATCCTGCAACAATCGCCGCATCCAGGCTGGAGGGCATTCCCTAGGTGCTCTCGTCATTCTGCAAGACACAATGGATGAACACAAGTGCGTACACATCCCTGGGGGCCATGCCCACCGCTACAATCTGTTTGTTTTCCCTCAGCAACATGGCATCTACCAGCAGGACAGTTCAACTTGTTACGCAGCTCGCATTGTATGTGCGTGGTTCAGAGAGAACCATCCTGAGTTTAGTATTTTATCCGACTTTTTAAGTAATAGAACCCAGTACGTTGTCCTAGATGGTGAGTGTTCATCGGAGGTGAGGGTATCATCTGGAGTGCCCCAGGGAAGTGTGGTAGGTCCGCTGTTGTTTTCTATCTACATAAATGATCTTTTGGATAGGGTGGATAGCATTGTGCGGCTGTTTGCTGATGATGCTGTGGTGTACGGGAAGGTGTCGTCGTTGAGTGACTGTAGGAGGATACAAGATGACTTGGACAGGATTTGTGATTGGTGTAAAGAATGGCAGCTAACTCTAAATATAGATAAATGTAAATTAATGCAGATGAATAGGAAAAAGAAGCCCATAATGTTTGAATACTCCATTAGTAGTGTAGCGCTTGACACAGTCACGTCAATTAAATATTTGGGCGTAACATTGCAGAGCGACATGAAGTGGGACAAGCATGTAATGGCAGTTGTGGGGAAGGCGGATAGTCGTCTTCGGTTCATTGGTAGAATTTTGGGAAGATGTGGTTCATCTGTAAAGGAGACCGCTTATAAAACACTAAAACGACCTATTCTTGAGTACTGCTCGAGCGTTTGGGATCCCTATCAGGTCGGATTGAGGGAGGAGATAGAAGCAATTCAGAGGCGGGCTGCTAGATTTGTTGCTGGTAGGTTTGATCATCACGCGAGTGTTACGGAAATGCTTCAGGAACTCGGGCGGGCGTCTCTAGAGGAAAGGAGGCGTTCTTTTCGTGAATCGCTACTGAGGAAATTTAGAGAACCAGCATTTGAGGCTAACTGCAGTACAATTTTACTGCCGCAACTTACATTTCGCGGAAAGATCACAAAGATAAGATAAGAGAGATTAGGGCTCGTACAGAGGCATATAGGCAGTCATTTTTCCCTCGTTCTGTTTGGGAGTGGAACAGGGAGAGAAGATGCTAGTTGTCGTACGAGGTAGCCTCCGCCACGCACCGTATGGTGGATTGCGGAGTATGTATGTAGATGTAGATGTAGATGTCCTCAGCAAATGTAGTCTTATATAACGAAATAATGTAAGCATCTAAGAGTTCTTAAAGTATTAATGGATTCAGTATTATATTACTCACTGCTCCTGTATATTTTTTAGGACCATGGCATTTTGCTGTATGCATCTTATTGTTGACACTCCCAAAGAATGTGGTAGGTATAACCTTCTGAAGAAGGGCACTATGTGCCCGAAACCAGTAAAGAAATTAAACTTCTTTTATGCAACTGGTTGTTTATTATTTCGTTTTATTCCAGGATTACTTTACTGTGCTCTGCTAGACACCATACTCTCCCGATTTAAACCTAATGGAGAATCTGTGGGACCACCTCGATCGCGCTATTCGCGCCACGGATCCTCAAGCGAGAAACGTAGCGCAGCTGGCCACGGCGGAATGGCGCCACATCCCTGTCAGTGTCTTCCAGAACCTCAGTGACTCTTCCTGCATGTCGGTCTGTGCTGCAAAAGGTGGTTATTCAGGCTTTTGACGAGTGGTCACATTAATGTAACTGGACAATGTACAAACGCTTCTAGTAAGTTTTTTTGTGTGGGAGGGGGTCAATAACTCCATAATCGACCACATCATGGATCCGCACGTGACTCCACTGCTCCTGAACTGTGCAAGAATAGACTGATTTGAGGAGAACCCCATGGGGAAACCATGAAAAATATAAATCATGATAGCTTCAAGGGTATCTGAATCCTTAACTCCAGAGTGTGGGTCCACTGTCTTGACCAGTGCACCATTCTCATGGTGCTGGTTTGGAAGATATGATCGTGCTGTGATGCAATTGTGCTTAAACCACTGATGAACTCTTCTCGGGTTATCAGCCGAGTGGTGGCGTCGTCTTGTTGCAACGTTTCAATGAGTTTCGTACCCATCATCTTCTGGCGAAGTGAATACGCCGAGAAAGACTGCAGTCGCATATGTGCTTAAACCAATTATGTGATTTTTCAAATTCATTATAGGTTACAGTATCGAATTCAATAATTTCTGACTCTTTTCACTTCAGTGTGTAGAGATGTAAGATGCAGTGAAATGGATAGGGAACAGATGGAAAAAAGTTAGCGAACTATTTATTATTTAAAAAATAATCGCCGTAACTATTAACACATTTATCCCACTGTTAGACAAGATGTCCCGTGCCTTCATGGAAAAATGTTTACGGTTGCCTACGGAACCAGGCATGTACCTCTCTCTCCGAAGCAAACTGATAGCCACGAATATCTTTTTTTAGGGCTCCAAAGCGAAACTTGTGTAGTAGAAACACCCTTGGCAACATGTGGGTGGCATTATGCTGCAACAGAATGATGCCGTCCGTCAAAATTCCTGGACGTTTGGACTTGGTGACGCACTTCAATTTTTGCAAAGTGTGTTTGTTGTCCTCCCACATGTTACCAAAGATGTTTCGACTACGCTCTAGAAGTTCCGCTGGGAAGCCCTTACACATCCCCCACACGGTCCCGATCTCTTCCCATTTAACTTCCACATTTTTGGAGCCCTGAAGAAACACATTCGTGGCCTTCCATTTGCTTCGGACGAAGAGGTGCACTCCTGGATACAATTGTGGTTTCGTAGGCCACCGAAAATTTTTTTCCATGAAGGCTTTGGCCGTCCTGTTTCACAGTGGGATAAATGTATTAACAGCTATGGCGATTACTTTTGAAATGAGAAACAGGTTACTTACTATTGCCATCTGTCTCATTTTGATTTGACTACCCCTTATACAATGGCAGCGTACCTTGTTTCAGTTCTTAGGTTCATCTTTACTTATAGATACCCATTACCGTTCCATTGTTTGAACGTCGCCAACAATCACAAATGAATCATTCTGAAATACGAGGTATCTTCACAAAATTCCAGAATATTCACAATAATTTCGCGCCAGTGGTGTGTTGGAGAGAGATGCGGTTGGCATCTCTGCACACGGCTGTGTTTAGTGTGTATTTGCCGAAAGTTTCATTGTTATATATCTGTTAGTTATTGATCAGTCTTGTACTGAGTAGAACGTTGTGTCACACAGTTTGCGAATTTCGAGATGGCATAGTTAGAGGAGCAACGCGTCTGCATTAAATTTTGCGTGAAACTCAAGAATATCTTTACAGAGCCACGCCAAATGATGCGGGAAGCCTAAGGTGATGAGTGCTTAAGCTGTACTCGGTGTTACGAATGGTTCACACGGTTTAAAAGTGGCCGGACGGAAGTTGAAGATAACCCTCGTTCAGAACGCCCTTCGACGTCTACCGACGACGCTCATGTCAGGAGCCAGTGGAAGACTGACTCTTCGAGAGATTGCAGAAGATTGTAACATTTCCGTTGGATCACGTCATGAAATCCTGACACAGCATCTTGGAACGCATCGTGCTTCCGAGAAGTTCGTCCTACGGCTCATGAGTCAAGAGCAGAAAGACTTTCGCCTAGCAGTCTGTGCAGAGTATTTGGATCGCACAAATGAGAAAGACATGTTGCGCCCTCGCCACACTTGGCCCCTGCGGACTTTTTTTAAATTCCAAAGTTGAAAACCCCATCGAAAGGACGAAGATTTACAACGATAGACGAGATAAAAGAAAATTCACAGAAATTGCATCCAGAGACAGGCGTATCAAGACTGCTTCCGGAAGCGGAAACTTGGTTGGGAGCGGTGTATCCATTGTGGAGGAGAGTATTTTGAAGGGTACCATGAACAATAAGACAAAAGTAAGCGTCGAAAAAAAATTTGTGGACAAAGTTCTGGAATTCGATAATCTTTCACGCAGCGAATAGTCCGTGTGACGGAAAGAGCATAGGTCACACTCCAGAATGAGGTTTTCACTCTGCAGCGGAGTGTGGGCTGATACGAAACTTCCTGGCAGATTAAAACTGTGTGCCGGACCGAAACTCGAACTCGGGACTTTTGCCTTTCGAGGGCAAGTGCTCTACCAACTGAGCTACCCAAGCGCGACTCACGTCCCTTCCTCACAGCTTTACTTCTGCCAGTACCTCGTCTCCTACCTTCCAAAGTTTACAGAAGCTGTCCTGCGAAAGCTGTGAGGACGGGGCGTGAGTCGTGCTTGGGTAGCTCAGTTGAAGGCACTTGCCCGCGAAAGGCAAAAGTCCCGAGTTCGAGTCCCGGTCCGGCACACAGTTTTAATCTGCCAGAAGTTTCGTATCAGCGCACACTCCGCTGCAGAGTGGAAATCTCGTTCTGGAAACATCCCCGAGGCTGTGGCTAAGCTAGTTCTGCAGGGTTCGCAGGAGAGCTTCTGTAGTTTGGACGGTAGGAGACGAGTTACTGGCAGAAGTAAAGCTGTGAGGACGGGGCGTGAGTCGTGCTTGGGTAGCTTAGTTGGTAGAGCACTTGCCCGCGAAAGGCGAAAGTCCCGAGTTCGAATCTCGGTCCGGCACACAGTTTTAATCTGCCAGGAAGTTTCATAGGTCACACTTGTTTATAAGAATGAAAGGACGCATGCACTTAATTGCAGACTAATATTCGTGAGGCCGATCTGTAGGATTCTTAAGGATATTCCAAGTTCTAAATACTGAAATTACTTAAGGAAAAAAAATTCTCTTAAACGACTATCACTGTAGTAAACATGATTCATTTGGAACCTAGCCTGCTTTTTTCAAACAAAATGCCTTGGAAATGTTCAACGCAAGTGAACTGCTAGTGTTTGTCTCCCTACAGTTCGGAAAATCGATGGAAACTGTTTCACATTGTCAATTAATAACGAAGATACTACTTATATGGCGTATCTCCTCAGATAATTCAGTTTTATGTTCTGTAGATAACAGTGCTCTAAACAAACTTGTAACTTGTAGTCTTCACACAGCGTAAAAAGAAATGCAATAGAATGTGTCCGTTACATATGGCTTGGCGAGCGTTTCATTTCGGAGTGCACTGTGGATCTAGTTTTGAATTTTTTGCTAGCTGACTGCTGGTGTTAGCTGGCGACATGGCTCGTGCTCACATGCTGTGTGAAACAGCGGGCAGACTTACACCACCACATATATTTGGTTTCAGACAACTAGGATCTATGTTAAAGCGTCTCAAAACTTACACTAAGGCTGTGGACCCTGTCCTCTTCAAAATTCGGAATACCTTAACAGCTACACAAATACATGGAAATTCCCTCTATAAAATACTGGAGGAGCACATGAAATACCTGACTTGTGTTGATGCATTTTTCACTAGCAGATCTCAGTACATCATACTGGACAGCGAACGTTCAACACAGATATAAGTAACATTGTGTGTGCCGCGTGCCGCTCGTATTTTCAATGTCGATAAACGATTCATAGTATTAACAACATTCTCAGAGTATTTGCTGACGAAGCTGTCACATGCAAAAAGGCATTTTCGTTGGTCTCTCGCGAGATGACGCTGAACTACTACGGCCGTCGCTTCGGGTAATGTGGAAGTGGCGCAGTATTTCAACGAGACAGTTGCTCGGAATCTTCACGTGCTTACTGACGTGTTGCTGCAGTGGCTTGCCGGTAAATATAAGGAGGAACGTTGTTATCAAACATTTAGAGACCTACTTGACCGATTTACTTCAAAATTCTTGGCCGATTGACCTCAAACCTCTGCATTCACGTGAAACAATGAAGAAAATTATTGAAAACTTGAATGCCTGACAAACGAAATACACCGTGGTAAACTAATTTCTATCGCGATAATAAATTACAGAGGCTGTACCCGTCTTGAAAATAGTACTATCAGACGTCACTACATCCTGGGACGAGTGAAAGCTCGAGAATTTGTCAGAAACATGATCCCAAATCTTCTTTATTTATTAGTTGCCGTTGTTACATGTGTAACGGAACAAGGCTCGCCGTGCAGTGTTGGCGCCCAGTTTAAGTATGCGGACTCCGATTCGTTCGTCTGCAGGCGACGATGCTTAGTACCGCCAATGCTGGTTCCCATGCCTTGGTGAGATGAAATTCCGTGTCTCTATTAATCACGTTGTTACTTATACGTATTTCGACTGCTTGTTTAATGATGAAGTCACAGTACGTGGAAGCGGACGAAAGAATCTTTGTCTCTCCGTAGTTCATGCTATGTGCCGTGTCAAGACAGTGATCAGTAACAGGAGGCTCTTCTGGTTAACCCAATCTGGTGTGAAGTGTATGTTCAGAGCACTTATCAGTGGGACTCGTCTGGTCAGTGTATGATTTCCCACACTGGCACGGTATTTTATATATCTCTGGTCTCCTTAGACCTAGGTTTTCATTAACAGAACGCAGCATCGTTAGCACTCGCACTGGAGGGCGGAAGACACGTTATATTTTATGTGTCTTGAAGAGCCTGCCTATCTTAAAGGACACGTCAGCAACATAGGGTACAAAAACCGTCCTCGTGGAGTTCTCCGTTTCTCCTTGCTAGTCTTGCGGGTCAGTGCGTCCAGGTTGAAATGCATTACGAATCTGTTTATCAGCGTACCCGTTTTGTACAAACCAGAGCGAAGATGGCTAAGCTCTGCTGATAAGCTCCGTACATCTGAGATAACTCTAGCCCTCTGAACGAGAGTCCATAATACGCCACTGCGTTGAGATGGGTGATGGCAGCTCGTAGCTCGTAGATATAGCTCAGTGTGAGTTGGTTTACGAAACACATTGTGACCCAAGGAACCGTCTTCTTTTCTGCGGACCAAGACATCTAAGAACTGGAGGTCTGCATTTTTCTCCACTTCCATGGTGAGGCAAACGCTCGGATGGAGGGACTCAAAGTGTTCCAGGAAGGCAGGAAGCGTTCCTACTCCATGTGACCATACTACAAAGGTGTCGTCCATATATCTCCAGAAACATTTAGGTTTCAACACCGCCGACTGAAGTGTTCTTTCCTCGAATTCTTCCATAAAAAGTCTACTATGGGAGACAAAGGGCTACCCATAGCAACACCGTCAGTTTGCTCAAAATTTGTTCGCTAAGTAAAAAGTAAGTTGAGATAAGCGCGTGTCTGAATAGATATAAAATATCCTCCTCCAACTTAGCTTCTATAAGCTGTAATGAATCCACCAGAGGTACTTGTGTGAACAAAAAGGTCACATCAAATCTCACTAATACATCAGCTGGTTCGAGACGCAAAGTCTTCAGTCGTTGTATAATATCTTATGAGTTTCTAATGTGATGTTCACATTTTCCTACCAAAGAACTCAGAAGAGAAGCCAGATGTTTTGCTAGGTAACATGTTGGGGCTCCCATATTGCTCACAATGGGGCGAAGTGGAACCCCTTCCTTATGGATCTTAGGCAGCCCATAATGTCGTGGTGAAATTGGCGTTTGTACTCTTAAGCACTTTTTAAGCTATTCAGGAAACTGGCTGTGTTTAAGAAGGGCGGGTGACTTCCGTTATACGTTGTACAACGTCAGTTAGACAGTACTTGCACTTGGTGTAGTGTAAAACAGCACCCTTACTATACTGGCAGAGAAAGGAAAATACTGAGAGTACTCTACTAAAACACTTAACTTCTGGGTCATATTCCAAATTATTCTATGCAACGATATTTAATGAACCGAAGTCATGAAATAGCTAAGGCGAATTCAAACCAGATTTTTTGGCAGAGTTCTGCTTAAGTACGGTATACCTGTAGGCGAATTCAAACCAGATTTTTTGGCAGAGTTCTGCTTAAGTACGGTATACATGTAAAAGACACTCTTGTATAAGGCGCAAGTGCAGTCTGTTAGAGAAGACAGACCCAGTACTTTGCGTGATCCTATGGAGTTGTCAGAAGTTTTCGCACGAATCTACAGACGAGCTACTAGGACTGTAAAGGACCGGTATATCTCAAACGAAAGTGTAAGGGATATGGTGAGAAAACTTCATGAAAACCACGCTGGAAAAATGTAGAGAACTAGTTCTACAGGTAGACTGTGAAATAGTTTTCTGCTTTCACCCTACATCTGGAGCAGGGCTCATGAGTATTAGATACGAGAATGGGACAGGACAGGGAATAGCTAGAAAGTCGTATCCCGTACAGTGGCATGATGAATGGTATCGCAACGCTCCCATGCAATGCGAAATTGACCATTAGATGCCACAAGATGAGGACACGCCAGTATAAAGGAGGAAAGAAGTATTGTGTTGTCAGTTGTTGTTTGTCGTTGTGGTCTTCAGTCCAGAGACTGGTTTGATGCAGCTGTCCATGATACTCTATCCTGTGCAAGCGTCTTCATCTCCCAGTACCTATTGCAACCTACATCCTTCTGAATCTGTTTAGTGTATTCATCTCTTGGTGTCCCTCTACGACTTTTACCCTCCACGCTGTCCTCCAATACTAAATTGGTGATCCCTTGATGCCTCAGAATATGTCATACCAACCGATCCCTTCTTCTAGTCAAGTTGTGCCACAAATTTCTCTTCTCCCCAGTTCTAAACAATACATCCTCGTTAGTTATGTGATCTACCCATCTAATCTTCAGTATTCTTCTGTAGCACCACATTTCGAAAGCTTCCATTCTCTTCTTGTCTAAACTATTTATCGTCCACGTTTCACTTCCATACATGGCTACACTCCATACAAATACTTTCAGAAACGACTTTCTGATTCTTAAATCTATACTTGATGTTAACAAATTTCTCTTCTTCAGAAACGCTTTCCTTTCCATTGCCGTCCGCAGCTCGTGGTCGTGCGGTAGCGTTCTCGCTTCCCGCGCCCGGGTTCCCGCGTTCGATTCCCGGCGGGGTCAGGGATTTTCTCTGCCTCGTGATGACTGGGTGTTGTGTGATGTCCTTAGGTTAGTTAGGTTTAAGTAGTTCTAAATTCTAGGGGAACTGATGACCATAGATGTTAAGTCCAATAGTGCTCAGAGCCATTTGAACCTTTCCATTGCCAGACTACATTTTATATCCTCTCTACTTCGAACATCATCAGTTATTTTGCTCCCCAAATAGCAAAACTCATTTACTACTTTAAGCGTCCCATTTCCTAATCTAATTCCCTCAGCATCACCCGATTTAGTTCGACTACATTCCATTATCTTCGTTTTGCTTTTTTTGATGTTAATGTTATATCCTTATTTCAAGACACTGTCCATTTCGATCAGCTGCTCTTCCAGGTCCTTTACTGTCTCTGACAAAGTTACAATGTCGTCGGCGAACCGCAAAGTTTTTATTTCTTCTCCATGGATTTTAATTCCTACTCCGAATTTTTCTTTTGTTTTCTTTACTGCTTGCTCAATATACAGATTGAATAACATCGGGGATAGGCTACAACCCTGTCTCACTCCCTTCCCAACCACTGCTTCCCTTTCATGCCCCTCGATTCTTATAACTGCCATCTGGTTTCTGTACAAATTGTAAATAGCCTTTCGCTCCCTGTATTTGACCCCTGCCACCTTCAGTATTCGAAAGAGAGTATTCCAGTCAACATTGTCAACATTGTCAAAAGCTTTCTCTAAGTCTACAAATGCTAGAAACGTTGGTTTGCCTATCTTATAAGATAAGTCGTAGGGTGAGTATTGCCTCACGTGTTCCAACATTTCTACGGAATCCAAACTGATCTTCCCCGAGGTCTGCTTCTACCAATTTTTAAATTTGTCTGTAAACAATTCGTGTTAGTATTTTGCAGCCATGATTTATTAAACTGATAGTTCGGTAATTTTCACATTTGTCAGCATCTGCTTTCTTTGGGATTGCAATTATTATATTCTTCTTGAAGTCTGAGGGTATTTCGCCTGTCTCATAGATATTGCTCGCCACATGGTAGAGTTTTTGTCAGGGCTGAACTACTGAGATCCATCTCCCAAGGCTATCAGTAGTTCTAATGGAATGTTGTCTACTCCCTGGGCCTTGTTTCGACTTAGGTCTTTCAGTGCTCTGTCAAACTCTTTACGCAGTGTCATATCTCCCATTTCATCTTCATCTACATCCTCTTCCATTTCCATAATATTGTCCTCAAGAACATCGCCCTTGTTTAGACTCTCTATATACTCATTCCACCTTTCTGCTTTCCGTTCTTTATTTGAACTTGGTTTCTATCTGAGCTCTTGATATTCATGCAAATGGTTCTCTTTTCTCCAATGGTCTCTTTAATTTGCCTGTAGGCAGTATCTATCTTTCCCCTAGTAATATACGCCTCTACATCCTTACATTTGTCCTCTAGCCATCCCTGCTTGGCCATTTTGCACTTCCTGTCGATCTCATTTTTGAGACGTTTGTATTACTTTTTGCCTGCTTCATTTACTGCATTTTTGTATTTTCTCCTTTTATCAATTAAATTCAATATATATTCTGTTACCCAAGGATTTCTATTAGCCCTCGTCTGTTTACCTACTTGATCCTCTGTTGCCTTCACTATTTCATCTCTCAAAGCTACCCATTCTTCTCCTACTGTATTTCTTTCCCCCATTCTTGTCAATCGTTCCCTAATGCTGTCCCTGAAACTCTCTACAACCTCTGGTTCTTTCAGTTTATCCAGGTCCCATCTCCTTAAATTCCCACCTTTTTGCAGTTTCTTCAGTTTTAATCTACAGTTCTAACCACTAGATTGTGGTCAAAGCCCACATCTGCTCCTGGAAATGTCTTACAATTTTAAACCAGGTTCCTAAATCTCCGCCGGCCGGTGTGGCCGTGCGGTTCTAGGCGCTTCAGTCTGGAACCACGTGACCACTACGGTCGCAGGTTCGAATCCTGCCTCGGGCACGGATGTGTGTGATGTCCTTAGGTTAGTTAGGTTTAATTAGTTCTAAGTTCTAGGGGAACTGATGACCACAGATGTTAAGTCCCATAGTGCGCAGAGCCATTTGAACCATTTTTTTCCCTAAATCTCTGTCTTACCATTATATAATCAATCTGGATCCTTCCAGTATCTCTAGGCTTCCTCCATGCATACAACCTTCTTTCATGATTCTTGAACCAAGTTCTTCGTATAAAACAATGCATTTCATCCACGGCTTCATTGTCCTGCAGTCACTCAACCATACGTAATGTCTTCTGTGGCACGCCGTCATATACAGATACCCAGACCAACATCCCTGTACCAGCAGGTACTTTGTCATGCGTAATTATCATTAATGTATGTGTACACAGTTCAGTTGCTGACACCTTAGCAATGAGTGAGAAGTGCATTGCGTCATACGTAAGGAGGCAGAACGCAGAGTTTCAATGTGTTTTTGCGAGGAATTCCTGGGGAGTTTTCCGTGAAGAATGCGAATGGAAAATCCAGAGGATTCGACTACAGCATTTGCAAGAAATAGATATTGCTACACGAGTATACAATGATAAGCGAATTTATGCTTCTAAAAAGAATTTTTATCGTTGGGGGAAGAAAGGGCATTTGAAAAAAAAATGGCTCTGAGCACTATGGGACTTAACATCTGAGGTCATCAGTCCCCTAGAACTTAGAACTACTTAAACCTAACTAACCTAAGGACATCACACACATCCATGCCCGAGGCAGGATTAGAACCTGCGACCGTAGAGGTCGCGCGGTGCCAGACTGAAGCGCCTAGAACCGCTCAGCCACAACGGCCAGCAAAGGGCATTTGAAAGCGCTATGGTACAGATATGGATGTTTTGATCACAAGGCAAACGAGTGTGGGACTAGGAAGCAGGGTAACGGAAACAAGCAATGGAAAACGTTAGACATAAACGGGGGTGTTTCGTTAATCGGAAAACATTCCCTCAGAGTACTGCAGACACTAATGTAGAGAGGGACTGTTGTTTGATGGGCTTTGTAAATGTTGTTGTTGTTGTTGTGGTCTTCAGTCCTGAGACTGGTTTGATGCAGCTCTCCGTGCTACTCTATCCTGTGCAAGCTTCTTCATCTCCCAGTACCTACTGCAACCTACATCCTTCTGAA
The DNA here is from genome assembly GCF_023898315.1 of Schistocerca nitens. Classification (NCBI taxonomy): domain Eukaryota; kingdom Metazoa; phylum Arthropoda; class Insecta; order Orthoptera; family Acrididae; genus Schistocerca; species Schistocerca nitens. The sequence goes on from NC_064616.1 coordinate 925,942,348, forward strand.
TCTACTTAGTGTATTCATCTCTTGGACTCCCTCTACGATTTTTACCCTCCACGCTGCCCTCCAATACTAAATTGGTGATCCATCGATGTCTCAGAACATGTCCTACCAACCGATCCCTTCTTCTAGTCAAGTTGTGCCACAAGCTCCTCTTCTCCCCAATTCTATTCAATACCTCATTAGTTACCTGATCTACCCATCTAATCTTCAGCATTCTTCTGTAGCACCATATTTCAAAAGCTTCTATTCTCTTCATGTTTAAACTATTTATCGTCCAAGTTTCACTTCCATGTAAAAGTTAAGGAATGTAAATTTTTAGTCAATACCCGTGCACATGTATATGTGATTAGTCTAGACCTCGTGCGTAGGAGAAGACGAGGGAATCCAAGGGATAGATTACGTGGAGTGGGAAGTAATGATTTGGTATCTTGGGGACAACACAGTTCGTTTTTAGGATTGGAGCTACAGAATTGTACGAAAATTTAATAGTCATGGGAGACTGGAAATCGATAGTAGTAAAAGGAAGAGAAGGAAAATTTGCAGGTGAATATGGAAAGTGGGGAAGTAATGAAAGAGGAAGCCGCCTGGTAGAATTTTGCGCAGAGCGTAACTTAATGATAACTAACACTTGGTTTAAGAATCATGAAACAAGGTTGTCTTCGTGAAAGAGGCCTGGAGACACTGGAAGGTTTCAGATAGATTATATAATGGTAAGACAGAGATTTAGGAACGAGGTTTTAAATTGAAAGGCATTTCCAGGAGCAGATGTTAACTCTGACCACAATTTATTGGTTATGAACTGTAGATCAAAACTGAAGAACCTGAAAAAGGTTGGAATTTAAAGAGATTGGATCTGGATAAACTGAAAGAACCAGAGGTTGTAGAGAGTTTCAGAGAGAGCATTAGGGAACGATTGACAAGAATGGGGGAAAGAAATACAGTAGAAGAAGGATGGGTAGCTTTGAGAGATGAAATAGTGAAGGCAGCAGAATATCAAGTAGGTAAAAAGGCGAGCGCTAGTAGAAACCCTTGTGTAACAGATGAGATACTAAGTTTAATTGATGGAAGGAGAAAATATAAAAATGCGGTAAACGAAGCAGGCGAAAAGGAATACAAACGTCTCAAAAATGAGATCGAAAGGAAGTGCAAAGTGTCTAAGTAGGGCAGGCTAGAGGACAAATGTAAGGATGTAGAGGCATATATAACTAGGGGTAAGATAGATAACGCCTACAGGAAAATTAAAGAGACCTTTGGGGTAAAGAAACCACTTATATGAATATCAAGAGCTCAGATGGAAAACCTGTTCTAAGCAAAGAAGGGAAAACGGAATTGTGGAAGGCGTATATAGAGGGTCTATACAAGGGCGATGTACTTGAGGGCAGTATTATGGAAATGGAAGAAGGTGTAGATGAAAATGAAATGGAATATACGATACTGCGTGAAGAATTTGACAGAGCACTGAAAGATCTAAGTCGAAACAGGGCCCCAGGAGTAGATAACATTTCATTAGAACTACTGATAGCCTTGGGAGAGCCTGCCATGACAAAAATTTACCATCTGATTAGTAAGATGTATGAGACAGGCGGAATACCCTCAGACGTCAAGAAGAATATAGTAATTGCAATTCCAAAGAAAGCAGGTGCTGACACGTGAGAAAATTACCGAACTATCAGTTTAATAAGTCACGGCTGCAAAATACTAACACGAATTCTTTATTGACAAATGGAAAAACTGTTAGAAACCGACCTCGGGGAAGATCAGTTTGGATTCCTTAGAAATGTTGGAACATGTGAGGCGATACTGACCCTACGACTTATCTTAGAAGAAAGATTAAGGAAAGGCAAACGCAAGGTCGTAGACCTAGCGAAATTATAGTTACTGACCCTACGACTTATCTTAGAAGATAGGCAAACCAACGTTTCTAGCACGTGTAGACTTAGAGAAAGCTTTCGACACTGTTGACTGGAATACTCTCTTCCAAATTCTGAAGGTGCAGGGGTAAAATACGGAGAGCGAAAGGCTATTTACAATTTGTATAGAAACAAGATGGCAGTTATAAGAGTCGAGGGGTATGAAAGGGAAACTGTGGTTGGAAAGGAAGTGAGACAGGGCTGTAGTCTGTCCCCGATATTATTCAATCTGTATTTTGAGCAAGGAGTAAAGGAAACAACAGAAAAATTTGGAATTGGAATTAATATCCGTGGAGAAGAAATAAAATCGTTGAGGTTTGCCGATGACATTGTAATTCTGTCAGAAACGGCAATGGACTTGGGAGATTAGCTGAACGGAATGGACAGTGTCTTGAAAGGAAGATATAAGATGAACACGAACAAAAGCACAACAGGGATAAAGGAACGTAGTCGAATTAAATCGGGTGATGCTCAGGGAAATGAGCCACTTAAAGTAGTACCTGAATTTTGCTATTTGGTGAGCAAAGTAACTGATGATGGTCGAAGTAGAGAGGATATAAAATGTAGACTGGCAATGGAAAAGAATGCGTTTCTGAAGAAGAGAAATTTGTTAACATCGAATATAGAGTTAAGTGTCAGGAAGTCTTTTCTGAAAGTATTTGTATGGAGTGTAGCCATGTATAGCAGTGAAACATGGACGATAAATAGTTTGGGCAAGAAGAGAATAGAAGCTTTCGAAATGTGGTGCTACAGAAGAATGCTGAAAATTAGATGGGTAGATCAGGTAACTAATGAGGAGGTTCTTAATAGAATTGGGGAGAAGAGGAATTTTTGGCACAACTTGAGCAAAAGAAGGGATCGGTTGGTAGGACATGTTCTGAGGCATCAAGGGATCATCAGTTTAGTATTGGAGGGAAGCGCGGAGGGTAAAGATCGTAGAGGGAGACCAAGGCATGAGTGCATTAAGGAGATTCAGAAGGTAGGTTGCAGTAGGTACTGGGAGATGAAGAATCTTGCGCAGGATAGGGTAGCATGGAGAGCTGGATCAAACCAGTCTCTGGACTGAAGACCACAACAACAACAACATATTCAAGAATCTACCAGTTTAGGTTTCTGAGCGTTTTCGTGACTCTATCGCGTGGGTGAGGATCTAAACTTATTTTCATATGACAACAATCACAAAATCATTTCAAAATGCAGTAACCGGCTGCGACCAGGTAGTCATCATCAGACTGTCTAAACTCTTAAAGCGCACGCTGCAAGCGGTGTCGTAACGTCGCCCGTTGCATTATCAGCATAGATATATATAATACGTGACAGCGAATAGTATGTCAGACTGCACGGGAACTTTAGAGCCACCGCAAGGAAGATCGCCATATTGCGTACCGTACAATCCCTTCACATCTGCATCTGCAATCAGGTAACAAGTAATGAACTCCCTGCATGGGACACATCCCGCACCATTGGTCGGAGACTAGCGGCAGCTGGACTAGGAATTACTGTTCCACGTGTAGGCTTGAATTAACCCACAACATAAACGGAATCGTGTCATGACTTGGAAGAGTGGATTACGGATCAATGGTCGGCATTACGTTCACCAGTGAATCACAGTTCTGCACTATTCCGTATGACCGTCGTCGACGAGTATGGTGGCTACCTGGGGATAGGATTCATTCTTCTAGTGTTTTCCAGAGGCTCAGAGTTGCTACTCATGGCTTCATGGTTGGGGGAGCCACCGGATATGACTTCAGGTCACGACCGGTAGTGACTGAAGGAAATTTTAAGACATAACGTTACTCCGTTAACATTCTAGATCCTCATGTGTTACCTCCCATGCGACAGTATCGTGATTCCATTTTTCAACGGACAATGCTCTTCACACATGACACATGTCTCTATGAACTTTCTGCGTGATGCTGAGGTACTCTTGTGGCCAGCAAGATACCCAAATCTTTCCCTGACAGCACATTTGTTGGACCACCTCGGACGTCAGCTCCGTCCCAGAGTCACTCTCCAGGATATTAAGGACTAGTTGCGACAATTGTGGGTCAGTTTTCGGGGTGCTATGTCTTACTTATAAATGGGCTCATACTGCCGGGTTCTTTGTAAATCTGGCTCGATTTTGTAATCGCTGCAGTAATGTCACATTTTCTCTCAATCCGCATGGTTTCGGTTCGTTTTCTCCTCCTCTTTTGAGAGCTACAATTTTTTTTTGTCGCACATTGCGGTGGGAGTGTTACGTCGCTGAATGCAGCATGTGCCTTTATACAGCCCGATGATGACCACTGGCTCGTCAAAACTAGTCACTCTATTTTGAAATACTTTTGTGGTTGTCGTCGTAAGAAAATACAAGAAGATAATCAGTCACTCACATAATCCCCATTGAAAATATACCTAATTTTTTTCCAAACCTGTTACCATCAGGGCTGCCTTCTTTGTTTATGTTCAGTATCTCTGTTAGTACTCTCACACATTGGTCTCAAAAACGTGAGCAATATTCTAGAATGTGTGCACGGTTTTCTTATAAGTAATTACCTTTGAAAACTGATTGTATTGTCCCAGTATCCTATCAGTGAAACCATGTCTATCACCTGCTTCACCTGCGTGTGGACCAACTTGAGAATTGTTTTTCTGACTGCTGTTACGGCACAGATTAGCAAAGAGTCGGAACTGGAAAAATTTTAATAAAACTGATTCACACTGTCATAGACGAATTGAACTCAGAGGCGGAAGCAGCTAGCAAACCAGTGTGTAACAAATTGGTCAGGTCGATAACACATTACAACACCGTCTGCTGAGTGAGAATACGAACCGTGCCTTGCGTCATAGCCTCACGCTAGCTCCATTTAAATACTCCAGTTCTCCAGCTCCCGTCATGAGTTGGTCACTGGGATCGATGTCATTCAGAGCATGAAGTGAATCTACGTCCTAGATGCTGCAGCACTGTCTATGAACTAGTCGAAGATGTACTCAAGATGATGGCCTTCCCCTGATGAACTTCATGCTGTTCGCCAACTTCCATCTACTGCTAGAGAAACTGACTGTATTCCGACAACACCACATTGCAGAATGCTGACAGTACTAGCTGACACTACTGCACTTCAACATGGCAGCCAGCAACAGGGCCTCTTGTGGTCCACGTTCCTGTTCAACACTCAGGAGCCTTTGGGTCTGAAACGTGCCAGGGGTAGTGGGGAGATTAATCGACCACACATATGCTGACGCTAGGTACCTCCCGAATGGGTCATCAAGGGTTATTGCAGAATTAGGAATGGGATCAAGTACACTCCAGTAGCCAGTGGATGTTTTTACAGTTGCTGACAGTAGTCCAAGGAGCACGCATGCCCGTAATAATCGTTACGAGACCAGTTAAAAAATTGAAGCAGGCCTGAAGATGACGTATCATTGAAACTGGCAGCCTAAAATAAAACCTAAATAACGGCGACTAGTATTGTTTTATTGGTCTTCTCCTGGACGTGCAAATTCCGAGCTGACTCGACGGACGTCAGCTAGAATCCAACATGCAGTCGAATGAGTGACAGCCGAGGCTGGTGCGAAAGACCGACAACTTGCAGACAATGTGAATAAATAACTGAAGTCTAATAACGTTTTACTGGCGTTGGGAACGCTTTACAGGTTCCCAACAGACGTCCTAACTTCAGCAGAGGTGTTCCCGCTCAGTCCTCTTAAAACTGGTGCCAGAAGCGTGCGCTCCGTCGCCATCATTAGGGGATTTGGCATCGGAGGAGTTCGACTCCAATGCCTGGGATTCGGGGGGAATGGTCTGCACCTACGACCTTCACACATCGCAGCAGTAAATGCAATGCGGTAGGCACAAAAGACATTTTTCTCTTTATTTAGTTGCGATATGACAGAGTTAAGGCGTATTGATGGGCTTGCTATGTCCAAAGTATATTTTGTGAAACTTAGAGATCTGATGATCAGACAGAATTCAGAGGAAATTGCAAAGGGACGTATTTGGTACCGGTGAGATGTACTGTTTGTAATTTAGCGGGTTATAGAGAACCATGTACTAAGTTTGTATCAGTAACTTGTTTTAGTTGTAGACGGTATGGTCATGCAGCACAAGAGTGGTGGAAAATCGTAGCAGTGATGTAGAACGATATATAAGAAGCTGCGTCCAGAGTATACAAGAGCAGACTGGAGTCGTCATAAAATTCAGTTACAAACACTACCAGAAGCTGACAAATCACCTTATATGCTAGTATGGGATGTGTCAGGACCTTTTAATAGAACATAAGCTGGTAGTAAATATGTCCTTACGATGTTAGATCATTTTTCGCGATATTTATTTATGGTTGCCATTCCAAATCAGAAGGCGAGTACGGTAGCACAAGCCATGGTAAACAACTGATTACTGAAATTTGGCATACCAGGAGCCATTATTACAGGCCAGCCTACTGAATTTCTATCCGAGCTAATGAAAGAGTTATGTCGCTTAATGAAAATTAAGAAGTTACGTACCAGTGAGTTCACGGTACTTTATCTAAGTTGTTAAGCCATTATGTAAATTCGCAGCATTCATACTGGGACGTATATTTTAAGTTTTGCCAACAGCGTATATTACTCATAAATTCGTACTGGAACTGGCCTCTCGCCATGCTAGGTGGTATATGGGTTTGATGTAGTTTAACCTAAGCTGGGCCCCCAGGGCGAACCAGTGAAAAATTTTGTGAAGAAATTGAGAGTAATTTGGCAAAGAGTGAAGTGTGCCAACACAAAAGCTTTCGAGAAACAAGAGCGTCTTGAGCAATGGAGGAGTAAACTGTCACAGTACAGGATTGGACTGTAGGTATTACTAGCTAAACCCTATACCTCAAAGGGCAAAACCAAAATATCATGGGCCTTAACAAGTTATTGAAATGACTTCGCTAGTCAACGTAAAATTACACTTGCCAACTACAGCTTCTATAGGACATATAAGTAAAGTCAGACAGTTTAGAGGTGAGATTGATCCATTGCCACAGATTCCTTCAACTGTCGTGGAAAAAAAGTACCAAGGAAAAAGGAACATCAGAGAAACGTACCTTGTGCACTTAGGTCTAGGAAATATCGTAAATTTCATGTAGACGCAACTATAGTATTTGTTAATTGCTTAGGTTAGTCTTAATTTTCTTTACTTATCATGTTCTGTGTTTATATACTTGTATAAAGGAGGGAGATGCATTATCATAGGCATTTGGTACGCAAGCATAGGTTCTGAGGATAGCAGTAACCAAGAAATCTGTGAAGAAAACAGACTGTGTGAAAATTAAGTTGGTTACCCAATCGCACAGACTGTTAAGAACATAGGCAGGCTGCACATGGTCAAACAACCGAATGTTACTGGATTTGTCCGCAGTACAACATGACAACACGGGCTGGGAGCGGGTAACACTACACCTCATAGGACAACGCAATATCACCACGCACATGGGTCGCACAGTCCGTTACTTACTTTAAGTGCTCGCCGATGCCTATGAATAACAAGCGAATTCTGATATACCTATTCTTTGTTAGAGGAAGGTTAGAGAGACTGTACTTCCAAAACGTCGCTAACACTCCACGGTTAGTGTACAGCGAAGGTTTTACTGTATCAAATGAGAAGCATGTTACACTTCGATAATTTTCAACTTCCGTGCACCTTGCAGTTTAGCTATCGCAATTGAACGACTAATTGTTCAACATTAAACAAAATAATTTCTGACTAACAGTAAACATACTTCATCCAACTGTATCCTGCGATCAATTACTTAATTATAACTATTTGTCGTTGACACAAGGATAGAATTTACTTAAATCCTCCGTACAGTGTCACCCAAAGTAAATGTGGCATGGAAACATTGCTACTGGGAAAGACAGTTACTCATGCATACTCGGAGAAATTATGTACATTACCTGTGATCAGCCATCCAGGTAGGACGAATTTTAATGCAGTCAGAGTGTAGTAATTCATCATTTTTGTCGTAGATGGCAAGCCAGAAGGACATGCAAGCGTCTCCCTCAACAGGCTCCTCTTCGGACCCCTTGTTCCAACCATTAGGATACTCCTGGCGAGGGAGACCAATCTTTGTGCGGAAGCATCCACCTGGATGTTCCGAAGCGGACCAGCGGACAAGCGGTGCTGCGTCTGAAATTGCATCGTTAACAAAAGTGGAAGTTAGTCACTGTCTGTTTCATATTTCTCGTGTTATGAGACTTGAAACAAAAATTCATTGTGTATGTTTGTTTTCTTCTGGACTCCCTCCACTCCTATGCCGATATCGAAAATATAACATTTGTAAACAGCTTACTTGTAATGCGAATATGAAACAGATTATTCCACGATACCTGTTAGAATTGTTAATAAGAAGAGTAAAAACATGATACTGCGCTTAATTTGTGGTTTTTGCTGACACTGACAGTCAATCAGGGAAAATGGTGAGAGTTCTCAACACGTAAATAGCAGTAATATTCGCACAATTAAAATCTGAAACAAAATGAACGCACCCGTTTCTGCGACGCTATGTTTTTACTTCTTCACCTTAATATTTATCCACTGTGTAACAGCCACAGAACAAAATAAAATACTCAACCTTCTGGGGTTTATCTATTCGTTGCTTTCTGAAAGCAAGCCATCTTATGTGTCTAAAGTAAGTCGTAGCTACAATACATTCAATATTTTAAGTGTGCTATATGCGATTTATTCTTTTTATTTTTTCTTAATTCTTAATCCAACCTGGGGTTACTTCCGTAGTGCCATCGAACTTAAATTTCTATTTACGTAAATTTAAGGGTTCGTTATGGATGTTCGCTTAAATATAATAGAGTTATTATTGCATAAAATACTTTCAGGCACCAGAATACGGGTTTCAAATGTCGTTATTTAGATAGGTGGGTGTGGTATATAGTTGCCTGTCCAAATATGCCATGTGCGATGGGCAAACTTCTTCACTCAATTCGTCTACGATTAAGAATTTAACGAATGAACTGGTACTCAAAAGTGTACGTCTGAACTTCGAAGGAAAAGTAAATGGCGTAACAACTACAAACGGCATTTGAATCGTTAAATGTTTCGATTGCTAGACCAATAAGCAATTTACCGCTTCCCTTATTTGTCATTTATCTGACACAGTTGTTGTAGTGATGGAAGGTTTTCGCTTGTTTGCTAGCTCCGTGTAGTGTGTTCCGCAGGCTCACTGCAAGGTCTCATCTGCGGAACTGATTTTCATTGTGAGTACTTAGCATTACTTATACATACAAATTAATTTCCAGCCTATCCTAACGAAATTTAAAATATTTTTACTGTATAACTTTGACTGTCGAGACGAAACACTATTATTTTAATTCTACAATATTTTTTATCAACACCTGTCAGTTGAAAGACGTCTTCTGTGACTACACTGCATTGTACTAGCAGCTATGATGCGATCGATAACATGTGGACTACTTCTTTAACTTAGAAATCGTAAAACATACGTTCGACTGTGATTCCTTACACTGACATGAATACAGATGTATATTTGAAAATTCTTCGTTTTAGATTTATTAATGAAAGAAAACTACACAAGCATGAATGCATGGTTTCGCGGCCATATGAATTAATAAAATTCTCAAACCAGAAATTCACAACAATATGTAATATCCTCCAATTACCCACTCAGTATTTATGGTCAGATGAAAATCTTCATGGGACGGTTTAGGCTAAACATCAGCAGCAATTTTAAGATTAATGTGTGCACTGGAATTGCAGGTGATTGCCTGACAGACCTCCCAGCCAGTCTTGTAAGTACAATCTACAAGGAATTTTTTCAAAATATTCTTCAAGTGCACTCCTGCAAATATGAGGAAGCATATCGTTTATGCATGTTGGGGCTCCAGCAAATTTCAGTCGCATTGTTCCAAATTGTCTGGACGATATCTACCTCGACGGACAGATAATGACAGTTTCATGACCTGCACGTTCGTCCAACTTCAGTCCTTTGCGTTATTATCTATCAAGCCACATAAAACTGGTCTATGCAGCAGATGTACCTAATGTTCAAATGTTTCACCAGTTTATCGTAGGAGCCTGCGAAACCATTCAGTACCGTCTGCGGTCGTTTGAAAGGATGAGACAGTCCATGACGCGAGGAGTGCTTGAGTGCACAGCAGCAAATTGATATTTTGAGCATGTGTTGTGAGTTTCCCATCTGAGAATTTTGGAAAATATCCTTTCGCTAACAACTCAGAAAGAAAGTCGTTCCAGACATATGTTTATATTGACTTTCTTCTAGTTTGATGTAAATATCCGCACCCATTGTTTATTAGCATATTTCTGTTACATTGCGCTTGCTTCACTCTGTAGTGCAGTGTGCGATGTAACGGACCTTCATGACTGATGAAAACTGCGTGGTGGAGCTGACGAGGATACGAATTTTCGTCAATTGCTGTCTACGGTCTACCTTTATAGGCATCCAAATACTCCCCATGGATCTACGCCGATCTTCAGAATGTCAGTACATCCTTCCTTCCATTCTCCCAGATGCGCTAATGTTCTCTCTGCGGACATTCGAAATAGTTCAACAGATTCTGATTTTCCTAAATTTGCATTAGTGCGGAAAATTTAGTTTCTCACCATTTCCGAGATTAAATGGTTTACGCGTTAACATTGTCATCACCGCCATGTTTCTAGAGACGTTAGAGATTCATCCAGGAAACTTTTGTTTTTTACATACGCCTCCGTTCAAACAAAGACTAGTCGCAATGGAGATAACCGAGTGTAGACGTTGCACACGGAAGTTTCATTAAAAAATGAAGCGGATAAATATAGTAGAAAGACTTTTCTTATTTTTTGAGAAACAACTTCTGGTAACACTGGCATGTTACTTATCGCTTTAAATTATCCCTTATTCTTTTGAACTCCGAACTGTTTGAACAATAATGGGCACATTAAGTTTACAGTAGTCGTCAAAAAGCCAGTTTGCGTAGTTACACATAGGTACAGTGGCACTTTCAACGCAAGACTCATTGCAGGGGATCTGGAGAAAGGTTATGTCTATGAAATAATAATTTTTAAAATACAGAACAGTACCACGTTGAGAGACAGTCGTCAACCAGGACTCAGACATATCTTTTCCCGTCAATCACACAGTTTCGTTGTGGTACTGTAATGTTAAGAGAATGAATTTAGGCGATTTGTGATACAAAAGCAAATCATTTTCTCATTCCATTCTTCTACGAGAGAATGAATAATGTTAACGAGCTGGTACTCCGTAGCATTCATTACGCTACGACAATGAGAAGAGAAACTCGAGGTCGCTCCTGACACGTGTAGTTGCTGACACTGTACCACGTATCTGCTACGTTTACACGCGACACATCCTCCAAAAGACGAAAACCGAATTTCGCAGACAGTTTTTCGCTGTCGTGTTTACATATTAAGGCCTGAAGCGGATTTGCTAGCCCAGTTAAGTATGAGGCTTGGAAAACAGCTATTTTAGTTTCTGATTTAGTCACCACGATCGCAGTATCTCTTAACTTAAAAATTAGGATACACAGCTTTATGCACAGACTAATATTTCTGCTTCTCCCTTATTGCACAATAAGTCACTCCGTCCACGTTAGACGAATATTTTGAAAATAGGACGTAACCTGACAGCGCAAGCCCGTTTCAGAAACGGTTGTGCGATTATACGGGAATAAAATCGATTGTGGAAGGGCAAAACAGGCAGCTAGAAACGGATTTCTAGAATCGATTTTGGAGTGTTTACATGACCACCCAGAAGCGGTACTGGGAAATTGCTTTAAGAAATCCGGTTTCGAGAGCCCTATGTAAACGGTGCGTGCGTGCGTGCGTGCGTGTGTGTGTGTGTCAGCTAGTAGTAGTAGTAGTAGTAGTAGTAGTAGTAGTGTGGTACCTTGGGCCTTCTGTGGGGGAGAGACGTTGAAGAGTCCCAACCACTCAGCGTCCGGCACTGACTGCCAAGCCATCTCCATCTGGCGCTGAATGACGTCCGGGCCCTCCCCATCCAGCGCTCTCTTCAGTGATGATACGGGCATCGTCACATTAGGGAAAGCGTAGCCAGCTGAAAAGATGATGAACATTTAAACTTTCTTTCGAATTATCAAGTCAGTATAAAATGCTGCGAGAGAGAAGAACGAGGGTGTTAAAATTTGTTCAAGGATTCCAAGAAAGTGTACTATATAAAATTATGAAGGGGGTTTATAGCTTAACGGCTAAAGATCACTAGCTTAGGAGCACAATATTATTTGGGCAAGGATGTAGCACAAACTTGGCAACTACTACGTTTCCTGTACTAAAAATAGTGGCCAAAGAAGAGGTTGTTTGATAGGGCTCATTTTGATACAGCGAGGAATAGCCAATTAGCTGATGGAGAGAAGTTTGGGGGGAGGGGGTTAAAATTGGAGAGGGAAACTGGACAAGAATACTGGAAACTGGACAAGAATACTGGAAACTGGTTCAAATAGATATAGGTTTCAGTAGTTATGCAGAGATGAAGACTCTTGCACAGAACACTCTAGCGTGGAGATCCGCATCAAAGCAGTCTTTGGACTGAAGGCCACTACAGCAACGAAAATAATTGGGTATTAATGGCGAAATAAAGACGTTTCCTTAATGACTGCAGATATTTAGGTCAATATCCTCAGCTCATAATCTCCTCGAAGGGGAAGGAGGGCCTTGGAGCGATAGTGATAGGGATGTTTTCACACTGAAAGGTCTCGGCCAGAACCAAAATCTAGTTGTCTATGTAGCTAGCAGAGTTACTTTATTCATAAATCGTCGGATGATAAGAAGATACAGTCTTCAACTGAAGTATGCCAACTTGGATGTTCAAACCAACCTTTCAGCAAATGCTGCTGTATTTAAATTTGAAAATATGGGTGAATATCAGAGATCGTTCGTGTTTGGTAAGGGTAAGATGAAGATCGTTACTTGGAATCAGAACAGTAATGGTTTTTGGGGTTGCAAGGACGGTAACAATATTTTGCGTAACATAGTACCGAGACTTGTGATTAACATGCTTACAAGGGAACCTCCCCATCGCACCCCCCTCAGATTTAGTTATAAGTTGGCACAGTGGATAGGCCTTGAAAAACTGAACACAGATCAATCGAAAAAACAGGAAGAAGTTGTGTGGAACTATGAAAAAAAAAAGCAAAATATACAAACTGAGCAGTCCATGCGCAAGATAGGCAACATCAAGGAGAGTGTGAGCTCAGGAGCGCCGTGGTCCCGTGGTTAGCGTGAGCAGCTGCGCAACGAGAGGGCGTTGGTTCAAGTCTTCCTTCCAGTGAATAGTTTACTCTCTTTATTTTCGCAAAGTTATGATCTATCCGTTCGTTCGTTCACGTCTCTGTTCACTGTAATAAGTTTAGTGTCTGTGTTTTGCGACTGCACCGCAAAACCGTGTGATTAGTAGACGAAACTCGCGAGCTATATTTGCTGGATTCATATTGCCCACGGAATACATCTCACGTATTTAATGCACTCTCGTCCAAAGTAGCGAACAGTCAACTGCCAGACAGGGATCCTCGTTAGCAGGAATACTCTCTCTTCCGTGCGCTGTAGTTGACTGACGTCGTGTGTTTCGATGTTTGTTTAAGTGTAGCGTCCCCATACTATTTTTTAAAATCTCATTTTGTTCGCTTTTGTTCGTTGTATCTGCTCGGGACGGACGTCGTAAGACAACCGTCTAAGTTCGTTATTGATCGATTAACTCAGTTTTTTTTTTTTTATTGCAGAGGGCACGTAACCCTCTGACCGAACACGCTGAGCTACCGTGCCGGCAGCATACTACGGCGCGTTACCTCGCATCGGACGGACGGAAGGACAGATAATAATTGTCTGAAAATAAAGAATTAAACTATTCACTCGAAGGAAGACTTGAACCAAGGCCCTCTCGTTCCGCAGCTGCTCACGCTAACCACGGGACCACGGCGCTCCTGAGCTCACACACTCCTTGATGTTGCCTATCTTGCGCATGGACTACTCAGTTTGTAAATTTTGCTTTTTTTTCATAGTTCCACACACCTTCTTCCTGTTTTCTCGATTGATCTGTGTTCAGTTTTTCAAGGCCTATCCACTGTGCCAACTTATAACTAAATCTGAGGGGGGTGCGATGGGGAGGTTCCCTTGTTAGTACAGGATCCCAAGAGTCTGTTTAGCAGCTAATTAGACGAGAGTGCAGATCAACAAATACAGGTTGTCTCCAAATCTTTGAATCAGATGTCAACGAGTGACAGATCACGTTACGAGAAATGTTTGCTGAGGCTTTCCGGCGACATTAGACGTGTTTTTATTGAATTCACCGGGCCTAGGACTACAAGATCGCACCGAACTAGCAGTGTCTACATACCATTTGTCTGCATCTGCATAATTCCTGCTCCTGTAATTTGATAGAATGAGTTTGAACGCGGAAGCCTTAACAGTGAGCGTCTTTAAGCAGAGAAAGGTATTTTAGAAGCGAATCAGTAACTATAATTTCGCTCGGTCTACGACCTTGCGTTTGCCTTTCCTTAATCTTTCTTCTAAGATAAGTCGTAGGGTCAGTATCGCCTCACATGTTCCAACATTTCTACGGAATCCAAACTGATCTTCCCCGAGGTCGGCTTCTACCAGTTTTTCCATTCGTCTGTAAGGAATTCGCGTTAGTATTTTGCAGCTGTGACTTATTAAACTGATAGTTCGATAATTTTCTCATCTGTCAACACCTGCTTTCTTTGGGATTGGAATTATTATATTCTTCTTGAAGTCTGAGGGTATTTCGCCTGTCTCATATATCTTTCTCACCAGATGGTAGAGTTTTGTCAGGACTGGCTCTCCCAAGCCCGTCAGTAGTTCTAATGGAGTGTTGTCTACTCCTGGGGCCTTGTTTCGAATCAGGTCTTTCAGTGCTCTGTCAAAATCTTCACGCAGTATCATATCTCCCATTTCATCTTCATCTCCATCCTCTTCCATTTCCATAATATTGTCCTCAAGTACATCGCCCTTGTATAGACCCTCTATATACTCCTTCCACCTTTCTGCTTTCCCTTCTTTGCTTAGAACTGGGTTTCCGTCTGAGCTCTTGATATTCATACAAGTGGTTCTCTTTTCTGCAAAGGTCTCTTTAATTTTCCTGTAGGCAGTATCTATCTTACCCCTAGTGAGATAAGCCTCTACATTCTTACATTTGTCATCTAGCCATCCCTGCTTAGCCATTTTGCACTTCTTGTCGATATCATTTTTGAGACGTTTGTATTCCTTTTTGCCTGCTTCATTTACTGCATTTTTATATTTTCTCCTTTCATAAATAAAATTCAATATTTCTTCTGTTACCCAAGGATTTCTACTAGCCCTCGTCTGTTTACCTACTTGATCCTCTGCTGCCTTAACTACTTCATCCCTCAGAGCTCCCCATTCTTCTTCTTCTTTATTTCTTTCCCCCGTTCCTGTCAGTTGTTCCCTAATGCTCTCTCTGAAACTCTCTACAACCTCTGGTTCTTTCAGTTTATCCAGATCCCATCTCTTTGTTCCAAGATTTTCAGTTTATTCAGTTTTGACCTACAGTTCATAACCAATAAATTGTGTTCAGAGTCCACATCGGTTCCTGAAAATGTCTTACAATTTAAAACCTCGTTCCCAAATCTCTGTCTTACCACACCTTCCAGTGTCGCCAGGACTCTTCCACGAATACAACCTTCTTTCATGATTCTTAAACCAAGTGTTAGTTATGATTAAGTTATGCTCTGGCAAAATTCTACCAGGCGGCTTCATCTTTCATTCCTTTCCCCCATTCCATATTCACCTACAAATTTTCCTTCTCTTCCTTCTACTACTATCGAATTCCAGTCTCCCATGATTATTAAATTTTCTTTCTCCTTTACTACCTGAATAATTTCTTTTATCTCATTATACATTTCATCAATTTCTTCATCATCTGTAGAGCTAGTTTCCATATAAACTTGTACTACTGTAGTAGGCGTGGGCTTCGTGTCTATCTTGGCCACAATAATGCGTTCACTATGCTGTTTGTAGTAGCTTACTTACCCGCACTCCTATTTTTTTTATTCATTATTAAACCTACTCCTGCATTGATTTTGTATTTATAACGCTGTCTTTTATTCACCTTCCACACAAAATATTTTACATGTTCCCAGAATGAGATTTTCACTCTGCAGCGGAGTGTGCGCTGATATGAAACTTCCTGGCAGATTAAAACTGTGTGCCCGACCTAGACTCGAACTCGGGACCTTTGCCTTTCGCGGGCAAGTGCTCTACCAACTGAGCTACCGAAGCACGACTCACGCCCGGTACTCACAGCTTTACTTCTGCCAGTATCTAGTCTCCTACCTTCCAAACTTTACAGAAGCTCCCCTGCGAACCTTGCAGAACTAGCACTCCTGAAAGAAAGGATATAGCGGAGACATGGCTTAGCCACAGCCTGGGGGATGTTTCCAGAATGAGATTTTCACTCTGCAGCGGAGTGTGCGCTGATATGAAACTTCCTGGCAGATTAAAACTGTGTGCCCGACCGAGACTCGAACTCGGGACCTTTGCCTTTCGCGGGCAAGTGCTCTACCAACTGAGCTACCGAAGCACGACTCACGCCCGGTACTCACAGCTTTACTTCTGCCAGTATCTAGTCTCCTACCTTCCAAACTTTACAGAAGCTCACCTGAGAACCTTGCAGAACTAGCACTCCTGAAAGAAAGGATATAGCGGAGACATGGCTTAGCCACAGCCTGGGGGCTGTTTCCAGAATGAGATTTTCACTCTGCAGCGGAGTGTGCGCTGATATGAAACTTCCTGGCAGATTAAAACTGTGTGCCCGACCGAGACTCGAACTCGGGACCTTTGCCTTTCGCCGGCAAGTGCTCTACCAACTGAGCTACCGAAGCACGACTCACGCCCGGTACTCACAGCTTTACTTCTGCCAGTATCTAGTCTCCTACCTTCCAAACTTTACAGAAGCTCTCCTGCAGGAGAGCTTCTGTAAAGTTTGGAAGGTAGGAGACTAGATACTGGCAGAAGTAAAGCTGTGAGTACCGGGCGTGAGTCGTGCTTCGGTAGCTCAGTTGGTAGAGCACTTGCCCGCGAAAGGCAAAGGTCCCGAGTTCGAGTCTCGGTCGGGCACACAGTTTTAATCTGCCAGGAAGTTTCATTTTACATGTTCGTCCCATTTCACTTCGTTTCATAGTATTAACCCTACCTATTTAAGCGCTGTGACGTACCCATGATGTTTACCATTAATCTAGCAATCGGATACTATCGGGTTATTTACGTTTATTATGGGTGTACTCTTACATTTATCCATCAGACCCGATAGTGCTGACCCGGGATCGAATTCGCCGGCTGGATCAACGACGATGGTCGGTTTGCCGACCAGCTCGGATGTAGCTTTTAGTCGGTTTTCCACAACCCACTAGGTGAATATCGGGGTGGTACTCAAGTCAAGCATCAGTTACACCATTCACTAACATTTAAGAAGTTTTCATTGACTATCCCACGAATAACACTGCTCGCAGGCAGTTGGGATACTATTCCGTCCGGGGGTTAACGTGGAGGCGACAGGTAGGTCATCCGGCCACGCCTTACACTAAACCTAGCCAAATCCGCTAATAACCATGCCGTTCCTTCGGCGATGTGAGACAAAGGCACAAAAGAAGAAGAAGCAGAGGTAGAATCTCTTTCCAAGTCTGCCCACGACACCGAAAGAGATGGCGCAGTGGTTAGGCCGTTGGACTCGCGTTGAGGGGGACGACGGTTCAAGTCCGTTTCCGGTCATCCAGACTTAGGTTTCCCTTGATTTACCTAAATTGCTCCAGGTAAATGCCAGTATGGTTTCTTGTAAAAGGCACGTTTATATACACTGAGACCATTAGCGGCCAATTATGCTTACTGGGACACGTGCGATGTTTCTTTCGTTTCTGTTGAACATACGCAGCCCAGTGTAACGTACTGGTCTGTATTAGTCGAAACTTCATCGAGCGAAACACATACATGTGAAGAGACTCTATATGATCTAATCTTACTTCTTACTTGACAGTGTGGTACAGTGTGGAACGTCTTTAGAAAACCTAGGGAAAAAAAGGAATATACTGTTGCAAATGTCTCTACTGTTTGCAAGACGTCGTGCGTGACTGAATCAACATAGGTGTTTTCTCTAGGGGGGTTACAGTTCATACCACTCTAAATAAGGAGAAGAGAAATGAATATCTGCGAAGGTGTCATTGGAAACAGAGTACAAACTCCAGTTGGCCGATAATATGGCAGGGAATTCCTACTTTTACGAGACTTCAGTAAAAGATACTGCTAATAGATTCCATATTTCCCAAATCCTTGTAAATATTTAAAGTCAAGTCGTAGAGAGGAATTTTGAAGAGCATTAATAACTATTTAAGGAGAAACGCTTCTGTGTATACGTGATTGACAACATCATCGCTGGTTGACTGTGTTAGACAAAGACGTGTTAAGGCAGGCTGTCGCTTCACTTTACGTCTAAAAGGCGGTGCTAGCGTGTGATTAATGGTTGGTTGGTTGGTTGTTTGGGGGAAGAGACCAAACAGCGAGGTTATCGGTCTCATAGGGTTAGGGAAGGATGGGGAAGGAAGTCGGCCGTGCCCTTTCAAAGGAACCATCCCGGCATTTGCCTGGAGCGATTTAGGGAAATCACGGAAAACCTAAATCAGGATGGCCGGACGCGGGATTGAGCCGTCGTCCTTCCGAATGCGAGTCCAGTGTGCTAACCACTGCGCCACCTCGCTCGGTTGTGATTAATGGTCGAAATGGCACGATACTCCTAAATGAAAGTTAATTTATGTGTTGACGGCACCAGAGATAATAACAGGGAGACTATAATCGATTAAAAACAACTTGTATTGTTTATCAAAAAAATTCACAATTGGAATCCACGAGTTTTATCAATCACTTTAAGTGCAGGACTTTTCCTTGTTGCTTTTGGTTCGTTAAAAGTAACTGCAGCCCACTAATTTGAGGAAGATATGATTATAAAGTGGAGGAGCATTGCTTGTTTGCACTGAAAGCGCGGATTTCGGTGTCATACGACCACTTGTGGCTGGGAACAACGTGGCATTAACATTAACAAGTTAAGGAATCATTACACGTCCTTATCCATCAGGCAAATTTGTCACAAGCAGGAACGAACAGGAGACTGTATTTGGAAGGGTGAACACGTTCTTGTTTCGACCGTTACTAGAGGACAGCACAGAGGTAGTAAGGGAGAAATTCTGGAGTGCGTGGATGACGTGGGGGAACCTGGGTGGCGAGTGGTATCTCGCATCCCCAGTCAGATTACTTTTTACAGGCGAAGTTTTATAGCAGTTACATAAGGGGGAGGGGATGGAGGGGCGGCTGCTAGTCCCGACCGCAAGTACATCTGGGGAGACAGTCGTCTCTCCGCCAGCCGACTGCAGTTCCGAGCCTCCGATTGCAGTGTAGCCGATGGTGAATACACTACTGCCCATTAAAATTGCTACACCACGAAGATGACGTGCTACAGATGCTAAATTTAACCGACAGGAAGAAGATGCTGTGATATGCAAATGATTACCTTTTCAGAGCATTCACACAAGGTTGGCGCCGGTGGCGACACCTACAACGTGCTGACATGAGGAAAGTTTCCATCCGATTTCTGTTACACAAACAGCAGTTGACCGGCGTTGCCTGGTGAAACGTCGTTGTGATGCCTCGTGTAAGGAGGAGAAATGCGTACCATCACGTTTCCAACTTTGATAAAGGTCGGATTGTAGCCTATCGCGATTGCGGTTTATAGTATCGCGACATTGCTGCTCGCGTTGGTCAAGATCCAATGACTGTTGGCAGAACATGGAATCGATGGGCTCAGGAGGGTAATACGGAACGCCGTGCTGGATCGCAACGGCCTCATATCACTAGCAGTCCAGATGACAGGCACCTTATCCGCATGGCTGTAACGGATCGTGCAGCCACGTCTCGATCCCTGAGTCAACAGATGGGGAATTTTGCAAGACAACAACCATCTGCACGAACAGTTCGACGGCGTTTGCAGCAGCATGGACTATCAGCTCGGAGACCATGGCTGTGGTTAACCTTGAGGCTGCATTACAGACAGGAGCGCCTGCGATGGTGTACTCGACGACGAACCTGGGTGCACGAATGGCAAAACGTAATTTTTTCGGATGAATCCAGGTTCTGTTTACAGCATCATGATGGTCGCATCCTTGTTTGGCGACATCGCGGTGAACGCACATTGGAAGCGTGTATTCGTCATCACCTGGCGTGATGGTATGGGGTGCCATTGGTTACACGTCTCGGTCACCTCTTGTTCACATTGACGGCACTTTGAACAGTGGACGTTACATTTCAGATGTATTACGACCCGTGGCTCTACCCTTCATTCGATCCCTGCGAAACCCTACATTTCAGCAGGATAATGCACGACCGCATGTTGCAGGTCCTATATGGGCCTTTCTGGATACAGAAAATGTTCAACTGTTGCCCTGGCCAGCACATTCTCCAAATCTCTCACCAATTGAAAACGTCTGGTCAATGGTGGCCGAGCATCTGGCTCGTCACAATACACCAGTCACTACTCTTGATGAACTGTGGTATCGTGTTGAAGCTGCATGGGCAGCTGTAACTGTACACGCCATCCAAGCTCTGTTTGACTCAATGCCCAGGCGTATCAAGGCCGTTATTACGGCCAGAGGTGGTTGTTCTGGGTACTGATTTCTCAGGATCTATGCACCCAAATTGCGTGAAAATGTAATCACATGTCAGTTCTAGTACAATATATGTGTCCAATGAATACCCGTTCATCATCTGCATTTCTTCTTCGTGTAGCAATTTTAACGACCAGCAGTGTAGATGTGCAGGGGCTAGGGGCGAGCCACCGTCGCGGTCTGCGTCTGCGAGTCTGCAAGAAATAAAGTGACTTACCGATGAGTCATTTTCAAAACGGCGGCAGTGGTCTGATACATGGAAGTGCGAGTTTGTCGTGGAAACATCGACGAGTTAATAGTGTGTTGTTTTGAATGTAGTATTGCTGTATCTATTTAGCAGATAATTAACTGTCTTAAGAATAGGTAGGATAGTCATTTAAAATGAGATATAATTCAGACGTTTAAAGAACTGAGAGAGCAATTAGCAGCAGATCTCAAGGAACAATTAGATAAGACAAGTGGAGTGTTAAGGAAAGATTATAGAGATGTAAAGAGTTTGGTAATAGCTAAAAAGGAAGGTAACTAATATTAAAAATGAAAATCAGGAAATTACGGAGCTGATAACTCTTATGGGGGAGCAACTCGAGACTCGTATCCGAGAACGAAGAGCGGAAAAAGAAGGCATCCATCAGGATATTTAAACTCCGACGGATGATGCAACTAACTTTAAAAATACATTGTTTACTTATCTAGACAGTAAGACTATGAATATTCAGACCAAGGTACGTGAAAATTCTGATACTGCTAAAAAAGAATTCACAGAGTCAATCAAGTAGGTGAAATTAGAACCGAAATATAAACAGGAGGAAAGCTTAACAAGCCTAAAAAGGGAAGTACGGGATGAACATAAGGAAATCGAAAAATGATGGTAGCAAGTCGAACAAGACAAACAACAGATCGCGGAACTACAGCATAACGTTGTCTGTGATGAATTGCGAGGCACTTCCAGTTCAAGTGCATTAGCACAGGCTGTCCCATAAAGAAGGGACAATAGCGACTATCAACTGATCGAGGTAGGAGGCACTGGGGAAAATTCTAATGGTCCGGTAGCACCTCAAATACATACCGAGGTATCCTTTCAGTGCCCTACTTTGCTTCTAAATGGTAAGGTTAATAGTAGTGACAAGACGTTAAATAACAGATCGAATACCAGGGAAAAGGCTGAAGGGAATTATTGTGTAGATAACACAGAGGAACAATCTACAAGAGATTGGTGGGAAGAATTCCGTATAGAAAATGGACGACATCTCGCAAATAGATTTCCGGTATTTAAGCCGGAGTGAGACATGCACCTTATAATTTCCTAGAGAGATTTTGAAAATGCATTGTACACCTCATGGGATTATAACAAGATAATCAAATTTGCAGTTGGTCACTTAGAGAAAGAGGCATCAGAGTGGGGTATACTCCATGCTAATCAGTTTTATAGTTGGGAAGATTTTTGTAGACAATTGAAAGACAAGTACTGGTCGGAAGGACAACAACAAAAGTTAACTTTAGAATTATTAGACCCTGGCCCTGATAACCGCAGTTGGGGCGGATTTCACAAATATTTTCAGTGGCATCTTAACAGAGAGAAATTCTTGGATAAGTCTATAAGTGAAAGTTACGCAGCCAAGCTTTTAACTAGCCGCAAGCCGTCATACGTAAGAGAGAAGATAATCGGTAGAGAGTGGGGTACGGTAAATGCGATTTTAAGTTTCCTAGGACAGTTGGGTATTTTGAACAAGACACGCGAAGAAGAACTTTCTAGATCTAACAGGGATGATTTCAGAAAGAATATGGGAGGTTCTTGTACGGAAGGGGAAGTACGTAGTAACCAGTATTTCCAGGTAAAGCGCTCTGTTAATAACATTTATCAAAAGGAACGACGAAACTATGGGGAACTACGTAGGGTACAAGGGGGAAGGAAATCTGAAGAAAGAGGTTTTCATATAGGAACGGTAACTATTGAACAGGAGGAAAATGGAGAAGGTCTCCCTGGAAGGGCCTTACCAGGGACCAGTAATCAATAATGAAAGGTACAAAGTCATAGATGCTATTGATACAGAGGGAGAACGAACGCTACGAGAATAATTACTAAGTACGATATGGCACTTGGTAAGACATATTATTCGAGGAATGGTGAAAGGAGAGAAGGTTAACATCGTTATAAACTCTAGGAGTGAAATCTCAGTAACAACTCAGTCGTATTTTGATATTGTTCAGGACAGAGGGCAGTTTTCTGTACTATCAGTATTGGGAGCACAGATTGTTGGTATTACAGGCAATAGAGGGAAGAAGGTCAAACAGGAAGTATTGTTAACCTTTAAGTTAAGTAAACTTATCTTTAGTCACCGTTTCCGTTGGTGGTGCCAAAAATAAATACTCCCCTACTAGTAGGTCTGGATTGGTGTACTAAATATGAAGTGGTAATAAATTTTAAAACAAAGAAACTATCATGTAATATCCAGAGGGAATATTTAAACATATCTGTTATCTCTACAGAATTATATCTAATGATGACTTAGTGCTGTGGAGAACTGCGCAGAAAGATCCGAAGGAAACTTGTAGAAATGTAAATGACAGCTAGGTTGAGAAGACAAGCGTAGCACAAATCGAGGGTGAAGCTTATGAGAGCGGTTACCTTGCCTTAGAGGAACGTAAAGGTTTTATGAAGTTGTTAATTGATTAGAAAGATGTATTCTCTGATCGGTCTGGTCATATTGGGGCTATGAATGAAAAATGAAAATTAAAATAGTTAAAATGTTTTTTCTAAAGGGCTTACACAATACCTTTTCCTTCAAAACGTACAGTTAACATAGAGATACAGAAAACAGAGCAAGGAGTCACTGAAGGATCACAGAGTGTTTAAAACAATCTCTTGTTAGTGGTGAAGAAACCCCAGGGTGGGGTACGCTTAGTGTTAGACGTGCAAACTTTAAATCAGATTATAGAGATGGAGAGAGATCGTCCCCTACCCATGGAAGAAGTGTTACCTAAACTCAATGAAGCGATATATATTAGCAGTATGGTTTGATCTCCAGAAATTGGGCCGGCCGGAGTGGCCGTGCGGTTAAAGGCGCTGCAGCCTGGAACCGCGAGTCCGCTACGGTCGCAGGTTCGAATCCTGCCTCGGGCATGGGTGTTTGTGATGTCATTAGGTTAGTTAGGTTTAACTAGTTCTAAGTTCTAGGGGACTAATGACCTCAGCAGTTGAGTCCCATAGTGCTCAGAACCATTTGAACCATCCAGAAAATGGCAGGTCAGTCTCCATCCTGATTCGCTTAAGTATACTGCATTCTTGCTCGAAGGTAGATCATTTCAGTTTTGCGTGCTACCATTCGGGCTTAATGTGTCTTTGTCTGTATTTATGAGAGCCTTAGATGTGGCCTTAGGTGAAGAACTGTAAAAAAAGATGTCACTTTATGTAGATGACATGTTTATTGTATACAAGCATTCGACAGATCATCTGTAACTACTGAAGGAAATATTTGTTAAGATTAGACAGAAAAACACTAAGGTAGAGTTATTAAAGTTGGAAATTTGGTGAGAAGGTAGTTAAGGTTTTGAGTCATATTGTCGATCCCACATGAGTACGATACCGACAGTGAGTGAGTGCAACAGCGGAATGTCCTTATCCAAAAAACGAGAGGCAGCTTAAGTCATTTTAAGTATGGTCAATTTCTTATGAAATATCTGGGGGAAATTCAAATGTAGATGATCCTGGTATTACGTAGTTATTAAAACAAAAGTCAGCCTGGAGATGTGGCGACAGAAAATGTGCAGCTTTTGATATAATAAAAAAAGATTTAATAAACGTCAAATTAGTATACCATCAATACATTAAGGTAGTGTTTAAGTTATCCACGAAATATGGAATTATCTATGAAGTGTTACAGGGAGATTTACCTGGCGAATTGGGTAAATCACCACAGTTTAGCTGCCGGCCAGAGTGGCCGAGCGGTTCTAGGCGCTACAGTGTGGAACCGCGCGACCACTGCGGTCGCAGGTTCGAATCCTGCTTCGGGCATGGATGTGTGTGATGTCCTTAGGTTAGTTAGGTTTAAGTAGTTCTAAGTTCTAGGGGACTGATGACCTCAGAAGTTATGTCCCATAGTGCTCAGAGCCATTTGAACAGTTTAGCTTTTGCTCGTAGGGTATTGAATAAACATGAAAGGAATGATACGGTAGTGGAGAAGAAGCATCAATGGTTATGTGGAGCTTCAAGAGATTTAGATACATACTCGCTGGTAATAAAACTATAGTATACACGGATCATCAAGTATCGACATTTCTTATAAATGACAAACTGTCACATCATAGACATATGAGATGGGACTTATTCCTTCAGGAGTTCGACATAAATGTCAAGAATATCCAAAGAATTAAGAATATTGTTCCCTATGCATTATCCAGTTTACTTTTAGGCTATGATAATATATAGTCAGCCCTAAATTCGGGAACTAGATTTATGATTTATTTCTGGAAAATAAGAGAACATAGTCCACGCAGCTGCGATAAGCACTATGTCCGGATGGCGCAATGGTTAACGCCACTGCCTAGAAAGCAGAAGATCCCATGTCTGAATCCCTGTTCAGCACACGTTTTCACTCATCGCCGCTGATTCAGCATAAAGTCCCTACGCTCAATAGTTCCTTAGCTTTCCTTTCTTTTCCTTTCCTTTCTTCCCCCTCCACCTTGAATTTAAATAACATTTTGTAAATGTTGGTATACTTAAGAGAATGTTAAGAGGTAATGGAAGTCAATTCATTAGTAAAGATTTTAAAGAATTAATGGCTAAATATAACATTAAGCAGATACTAGCATCCAGATAGTACCCACAAAGTAGCCTTACAGAATGGGTTATGCGGGAAATGGAGAAGCTTTGTAGCTCATACTGTGCTGAACGAGACGCCAGATGGGTAGATTTGGTACCCGAATTTGAGTTATTGTTAAACGAAATGTCTCAAGCGAGTACTGGTGTGGTGTCTATGGAGGTGATTGGGAAAGATTCGGAGAACGCTTTTTAAATTTACTGAAAAGGCCTGTACAGCATCAGTTTAAATGAGGTGTATCGTCAGACTTGGTAGAAGCTAGACAGACCCAGAGTGCAAACAACAGACTCCAGAAATATGAGATGGCTGCGAGGCCATGTTTTCAATTAAACGATATAGATTCATTTCTTAAGTTCTAAAGGTCGACAGGAAGTGGGAATGTTTTTCCAATTATTTCAAGGACCATGGGAGGTGGTAGTCACTCCACATTCTAAAGCAACTCAGGAACCGACATCCAAGGTTATTAAAGCTCTGTACAGTGTGTCAAAGATAAGAAAGTATCTTGCGCAGTAGAGGTACCTATGCAATACTGAGTAGATGTTGAGAGTAACTAATTCTTTTTTCATTAGTTAAGTAAGTGAACTAAGGAGCCAAGCAGTATCATATATCTAAGTAAATTAAATACAATGTAATAACTGATATGCATAAGTTGTAAGGAGAAGGAACATAATTCCATAAAGTATAAGTGTGAATTAGGCAGATGTTTCTTTTTGGAGTATATGTGTGAATATACGTGAGATGAACTATGTGGGAAGGTCAGTTGTAAATGAATACGATATTTGTTGCATCCTTTGGGTGGATTAGAATTGCTTCTTGAAGAGGATGTGTTCTTTAATGTGGGTACTTAGTACCTGGGGCTGTTTGGAGACATAAACCTTGTATTGACCCATGCACAAAGTAGAGAGGTCAGTCGAGCAGTCTGCTCCTCTGCTGGTAGTGATACGTTTTGGCACAGACAGCATGATATGAGAAGGGTTTAGACTGGAGAATTTTCTAGTAGGTAAAACTGAACAAGTATTAGGAGGTAAAACCAGGGGTAAAAAGCTATACAAGAAAACGTCTTGTAAAAGACCGAATCAGAAAATGTTATACGAGAAATAAGATTTAAGGTTAATAATATTTTCAGTTACACATATATCGAGAAAGTAATTTATGCCAAAGATCTTAAAGAAATGATGAAGGGACATATACAGAAGGATTAAGTCGCAAAAAAATCCGTTCATTCACAACAACGGACTGGTAGACGATGTTTGCATATTTGCTAAGGAAAAGATATTAAGTATTCTCTCCTGTATTGGGAAATAATTTGACAGGCTTCATTTCGCCTTCCTTGAATTTATTGTTTAATGTACAGGTTACGAACCAAACCGGGAGAAGTATATAATATTATTATCGTATGTATATTGGTAACAAGAAGAAGAGGACCAGGAACTGTTTGTAAGAGAGCAGCAACCTGATGGAGCATCATAATCTCTGGAAATGCCTGTCATACGGTATCCACGATAATCTACTCACGACGCAGCAATTATAATTCTCGTTAAAAGCAACTGTGTAGCTTAAGTCCAGATAATTAAGTACTGACTGTATAATTTCTGTGTATGTCTAAAGAATATGATAGTGGATGATGAGGCAAGCAGTTAACGACATCTTGAATTTATTCTCGATCAAGTCAGGAACGTGAAGTTATGTATAGCGAATATAAGGGAAAGTGTTTCCGAATACGTATACTATATTATATCCAAAAATGTATCATAAGAACCATTTCCAAGGGGCCTTAGGACTTTTAGTATGAAATTTTGAAAGTCAAATAGGTTTTTATTGTCTACATAACTTGTAACACAATACACGATATAAATCGTAAAATAGGCACAGCCAAACCAAAATGATTATGAATGGTAGCAAAGAGCCATTTTCTTGAAATCGTGTAAAAATGTAAATATGTATGTATATTTAATTTCGTAAAGTTGACAATGAGAAAGTAAAACTATAATGAGTACCATTAATAGAATAAACATCGTATTGGTCATTCAAGTTGTACGAAAGAGAGTCCGGAAAGTTCATAGTGCTAAAAGACAGATAGCTTTGCTGACTGGTCACAAAAGGTTATTCCTTCAGTTGTAATAAGAGTCTAGTAAGTAACTGAAATCAATTCCAGCCTCACTCAGGTTGCCGTAGGTGAATGTAATGTTTACAAATGAAACATTCATGAGATATTAAGTATAACATTTCCGCTGAGCGACGCCAGCTATGTATTGATATGTTTGTGTAATTACACTGTTAATGTTATTGCAATTTTTGTATTGATTTTGTGTATGTGCTTTATCTGGTTCACATCCATCATGAGTGACAAAAAGGTGTTCCAGCAGGCTATGGGCGTGGCTGCGTCAGAGGTAGTTGGGCGATACTGCAGTCCGATTAAAAAAAAAAAAAAATCCTCGTACTGACTGAAGATGGACGTTAGAAGCATTGAGCAGACATAATTGTTGTTTAGTTTCGAGGGACTTCGAGAGTTAATTTTCACAAGGCGAATGGGCAGTCTGAAGTTTTAAAAGAAGATTCTCATACTGACATCTCACAGGAAATACGAACATTCTCAGGCGCGAGTTATTACGAGCGCGAAATGTAAAACAGTACCTCTGACTTTACCGAATTTTCCTACCGTGGAACGTATGTAGCTCGTTACGTGGTTTTGATGTGTCCGGTCAATAAAGGTTTCGGAGACGTGTTAGGGGAATAATGATTCTACGCCAGTGACTATATGAGAGAATTTCATATGTGTTGTGAAGTAATAACATACATAACTACGAAATCGCTGCTCGAAGCTCTAGTGTTTCTGCTTTGAAGAGACTTCGGAGAAAGATACTGCTAGCAGACATCGATTTCCTAGATCCTAATAAACTTTCATAGCCAAATTGTACATTCGCGAATTCTTTACTCTTACCGTCATCGCTGGTTGATTGTGTTATACAAATACATTTTGAAAGTGACTTTGAGGAATGTTAAGGCAGGCGTATGCTTCACTTTACGTCTAAAAGCCAGAGTTATTGCGTGACTAATGATTGAACTGGCACGATGCCGATGTGAAAGTTAATTTACTAGTTGACTGGACCACAGAGATTAACAGCGAGACTTTACAATGACAATCGACGAGTTTCAACACATTTTACGTCCAGGAGTTATTCTTCTTGATTATGGTTCGCAGAAAAGAACTTTGTCCACTAATTTTGGGAAGATATGATTATAAGGCGGGAGAGGATAGCATGTTTGCACTGTAAGCATGGATTCCGGTGTCATGCGACAAATTGCGGCTGGTGACAGATAAGTATTAACATTATCAAATTAAGGAATCATTACAGGTCCTTATCCATTAGGCAAATTTGTCGCATGTAGGAACGAGCCGGACACTATATCTGGAAGGGTGAACACGGCACACTTCCAAGGAAAAAAAGCAATACAACAGGATCTTCCAAAAATAGGAAGTATTTTATAAGCGCCTTTATTAGTAACAAGGCTCTAATCGTTCCATAGTTCACACTGTAGCTTGAATGGAATAGGTTCAGTTAATTTTTGTGATTCAGTTGATCTGATTGTGCGCAGTAGATCTTTATCGTCGTGGAGATTGCCTCATTTCCTTTTGTTGAACATCCAGTAGACAAGTAATTGAATTCTTAGTTGCCTAAACAAAGAATTCTGGTGCCTAATCTCTCCTAGGCTTATGCAGTTTGCTAGTCAACACTATGTACTGTTCTTCATATTTACCTATTATTCTTCAAGTACCCAAGGATTTTCTACAGAACGCAGCCAACTCTAGCATTCCTGTTGGCAAAAGTTATATAGGAATATTATTGGTATTATGTGATGTGGTCATCATGAGAAACCACAGAACATTACAAAATCGGAGGACTTACAGTCTTTAAAAAGTTGATAGGTACGAACCTGCGATCCTTTCCACTATAGACAACTCTCCTAAGCGAACAGACACATCTGAGCTGACCGAACCATTCTCCGTCGGCTCATGATCTGCTAAAAGCCTTTCTAGTTGAAGGCATTTATGCCAGTTGTCTTTAAGTGTAGCTGTTTTTGGAAGGGATACTGTGTTAGCTGACCCTGGACTAAAGTGTCGTATTTAATTTGCTGCTGTTGTTGATGACGATGATAATGCTGAGAAAGGATGCTAGCATATAGCCCGCTAACTTAACACTTCCGGTGCGGCATCGGTGCAGGCGCGCAACTCTCCAGTGGGGCCAGGTAACGTGCGAGTGCGGGCCGTGAACACTCTTGAAACTGCAGGTACCGCTCGGAGCCGACGCTCCTAAGCACACCTCAGCTACAGGCTGACGTCAAGACCTTGCAAGATCTGTAGGATCATGTTTTATACTGACTTAATGATGACACTGATGTGTCGACAGAAGTGCCGACACAGTGTGATTTGAGGGGACCGCAATGCACGCTATAAACACACGAAGGATGGCGTGAGGTCTGAAACAGGATACGTAATGAATGCTATAAAGAAAAGTACGTAGCTTTTGGAATACTTAACTTTAATCCATCCTTGTTGTATACATCGTTCTTGATGAGACATGCTTTATACGATAAGTATCAATTGCTATGTAAGGCTAATGGCGCCTTGCTAGGTCGTAGCCATGGACTTAGCTGAAGGCTATTCTAACTATCTGCTCGGCAAAGGAGCGCGGCTTCGTCAGTGTAGTCGCTAGCAAAGTCGTCCGTACAACTGGGGCGAGTGCAAGTCCGTCTCTCGAGACCTGCCGTGTGGTGGCGCTCGGTGTGCGATCACTGACAGTGGCGACACGCGGATCCGACATGTACTAATGGACCGCGGCCGATTTAAAGCTACCACCTAGCAAGTGTGGTGTCTGGCGGTGACACCACAGACACCTTAGACGCATTACTTCAAATAAGCTTCGGCTGTATTGTGGTCATGTTTTAAAGTCTGTTTGCTGTCTGACACCTATAGGGGTCACAGGCGTCATTCAAGTGTTCGTGATTTGTTGATAATGTAACAAAAATACAATTCAAACAAGCAACAAATCCACTGCATTCAGAAAAAATTGGATTGAAAAATGGTTCAAATGGCTCTGAGCACTATGGGACTCAACATCTTAGGTCATAAGTCCCCCAGAACTTAGAACTACTTAAACCTAACTAACCTAAGGACATCACACACACCCATGCCCGAGGCAGGATTCGAACCTGCGACCGTAGCGGTCCCGCGGTTCCGGACTGCAGCGCCAGAACCGCACGGCCACCGCGGCCGGCTAATTGGATTCCAAAAAGCAAATTCTTAAGAAGGAAAAAGGATACTTGATTCATTTGAAATTATATTTACCTAAAATGCGCATTTTTAAGATTGACTCTGATAGAGGTCGTCAATTTAGTAGGATGTTTGCTCCTGGTATGAGAGAATTAGCCGTCTACATTTATCACCGAAGCCCAGGGGACACCCGGATGTGTAGAAATTTGTAAGCGAAACACACTCTACGTGGATGCTTCTCTCGTGTCCCCCATCACTTCAATTGCGGTGCTATTAAAACAAATTTAGCACAACAAATTCTTTCGCAAAAAACTGAAGTGAACGCTTTACAACGCAATAAGAAATAAGTCGACTTAACACAAAAGAAAACCTCATTTTCTGAGTACTCGCGAAAAAAGTTCTTACCTTTCACGTCATAAAAAGAAACCATGCAATGTCAAAAGAAATAAAAGAAGTTGTCTTTGATAGCCGGAATTTCCCCGATATTATCGCGTTTTTGCTACTTATGGGAAATTATACAGCAGTTCAAGCAGGATCCAGGTTTGTCTGGGCAGGTTGTACACTCCTATGGTGTATCAGTGCGCTTGCCTTGTTCCGCGCACTTCTTACACCGTTTCGTCATAATTTGCTTCTTCCCTGCAGTAGCTTCCAGCTTTTGCACAACGTGCGTTTGTTTGTGATGTTTTTTGCTCACATTTCGTAGAACGTCCATTGGTGGAAGGAAACCCTTTATAATGTTCATTCTGTAATCGTACAACGTCATTTTATTTCCTGAGTATTTGTTGTACAGATATAGAGAATTGAAAACTAGCATGTCAATGACATGAAAGAATAGTTTTATCGGCCAGCGGATAGTCTTTCATTCACATAAATAATACGATAACATCTGATCTTGTTTTCAGTCCCAGACATACAAGCATTGTACCTAATAATAAGCAAAGGTTTCGTGACTATTTGATGGTGCGCATTCGTCACACGCTCCATAACATTTAGATGTTCTGTGGAAATGTGGGAAACCTCTCGTCCTTCCTTCCATTTTCCAATCATAACTCCATTAGAATACCGCGCAATTGTCTCTCCTCTCCCAAGTTTTGCCTATACAACATCTTCGGGGGTATATTTCCTGTTTAATTTCAGAGTACCTGTGGAAAGTATTTTTAGGTTCAACAGAGCTGTAGCTAAATGAAAACTGTTATAATAATTGTCCAAGTAAATGTGATGACCAACATGCAGCTTTTCTGCCATCAAATGTAAAACGACCTTTTCAGCGTGACCTTTTCTCCCCCATATGTCCCCTACTTCCTATGTACACAGCGCACTTATTGATGAAACCGTCTGGATTGTTGAGCATGTACATCTTAATGCCATATTTATTACGTACGTTTTTTATGTATTGTCTAAATGACAATCTTCCCCTCCAAAGAATCATTGATTCATCTAATGATAAATCTCTTCCCGGGTAATACACTTGAGACATTCTCGTGTTAAAATAATCCAATATAGGTCGTATCTTATATAAACGATCGTCTGGTTTCGGTTTTCCTGGAAGTGGATTTCTTGCAAAATGCAGAGAGCGTAATATGATCAAATACCGGTCTCTTCTTATACTCATCGCTATTCCTCTGTTCTCAAACAGCGGTTCTTTCTTCCAGTAGTCTTGTAATCGCGGATATTTAACGTTACCCTTATGTAACGAAACACCCAGGAAAACTAGAAATTCGCCTATACTTAGTGGTTTCCATTTATAGATCCTAGATCCCTCTTTTGTATTTTTGCTCAGCAATACGATGACTGCGTTATCGTTCGTTTCGTCAACTACATGTTGCAATAATTCGTCTGTTACCAATAATCTGAAGATATCCGTAGCAGAATTGCCAGCAGGATGTATTTGCAAAATTTCTTCCTTCGTAAGTGGGTGACACTTCATATTATATGGTTCGTTATGCCAGGACTCACCTGGATTATCTCTGTGTGACAGGTCGGGCTCTTTTTCGTCGTCGAATTCCACACAATCGTCGTGATCCGTATTGTCAGATTCGGAACTGTCACGAAACAGTTTAGAAAGCTGTGCTTCCACGCTATCAGCACACTGCAATTCTTCTGCAACCTCTAAATGACAATCTCCGTGGTATGCCTCGTCCTCACAACGCAGAAGATCGCTGTCGTCTAGTACACTAAGTAACTGTTCCTCTGTCAATTTAACACTTTTCCTGCTCCTTTTCACATTGTAAAGTTCAGGTGTCGGTTCATTAGCCGCCAATACGAACAATATACGTTCGATAACTGCCCACAAAAAAGTTTACACGCTTTGATGCTAGCTTAGACGCTGCAACTAGACTGAGTAATCCGACAGTGAGCGCCGACGCTTATAAGCGTCAGCCGCAGCGAAAATGTTAAGGAATCAAATGGTTCAAATGGCTCTGAGCACTATGGGACTCAACTGCTGTGGTCATAAGTCCCCTAGAACGTAGAACTACGTAAACCTAACGACAGCACACAACACCCAGCCATCACGAGGCAGAGAAAATCCCTGACCCCGCCGGGAATCGAACCCGGGAAC
The DNA here is from genome assembly GCF_023898315.1 of Schistocerca nitens. Lineage (NCBI taxonomy): Eukaryota > Metazoa > Arthropoda > Insecta > Orthoptera > Acrididae > Schistocerca > Schistocerca nitens. Next base: position 925,975,588 of record NC_064616.1, read on the forward strand.
CCGGGCGTGGGAAGCGAGAACGCTACCGCACGACCACGAGATGCGGGCTAAGGAATCATTACAGGTCCTTATCCAGTAGGCAAATTTGTCGCATGTAGGAACGAACCAGACAGTATATCTGGAAGGGTGAACACAGCACACTTCCAAGGAAAAAAGGCAATACAACAGGATCTTCCAAAAATAGAAGTATTTTATAAGAGCCTTTATTAGTAACAAGGCTCTAATCGTTCCATAGTTCACACTGTAGCTTGTACTGAATAGGTTCAGATCAATTTTTGTGATTCAGTTAATCTGATTGTGCCCAGTAGATCTTTATCGTCGTGGCGATTCCCTCATTTCCGTTTGTTGAACATCCAGTAGACAAGTAATTGATTTCTTAGTTGCCTAAACAAAGAATTCTGGTGCCTAATCTCTCCTAGGCTTATGCAGTCTGCAAGTCAACACTTTATGTACTGTTCTTCATATTTACCTATTATTCTTCAAGTACCCAAGGATTTTCTACAGAACGCAGCCAACTCTAGCAGTCCTGTTGGCACAAGTTATATAGGAATATTATCTGTATTATGTGATGTGGTCATCATGAGAAACCACAGAACATTACAAAATCGAAGGACTTACAGTCTTTAAAAAGTTGATAGGTACGGACCTGCGATCCTTTCCATTGTAGACAACTCTCCTAAGAGAGCAGAGACATGTGAGCTGGCCGATACCATTCTCCGTCGGCTCATGATCTGCTAAAAGCCTTTCTAGTTGAAGGCGTTTATGCCAGTTGTCTTTAAGTGTAGCTGTTTTTGGAAGGGGTACTGTGTCAGCTGACTCTGGACTAAAGTGTCGTATATAATTTGCTGCTGTTGTTGATGACGATAATAATGAGAAAGAATGCTAGCATATAGCCCGCTAACTTGAAGTGTCACCTTTGCGGTCTCGGACCTCAACGTTACATCAGATTACCATCAACAGTATAGTGTCTCCGTGAAACACTGTGCAGAAGTTTGTAAATTTACCCCTGTGAGCAGGAACTGTACCCAATTTCTTCCTCCAACAGTTTCTCAAATGTCTGCCTTAGAATCGAGAGGCAGCGCACAAGCGGCTGCTTGATAATGCATGAAAATCTGTTAATATAAACTCTCTACGGTACTGCTACTATCCAGACACTTGCGACCATCGAAGTGTATTCCTTATTCTGCTGCGGAACAGTAGCTTACTCGTTTTGGCAGCCAATATTTGAATACGAAAGAGGAAATTATGTTCTGCCACTGCTAAACTTAACTTACAGGAATAATGTTAACAGAGTATAGAACTATAGCTGGTATTAGTTCTACAACTTACTGCAGAGACTTCTTCATTAAACTTGTTATTCTGACAACTGTTTCACAATATGTGTAATTATTAATATTCTTCGTCGTTGTCAATATTTCTCCTTCCAGAATGAGATTTTCACTCTGTAGCGGAGTGTGCGCTGATATGAAACTTCCTGGCAGATTAAAACTGTGTGCCCGACCGAGACTCGAACTCGGGACCTTTGCCTTTCGCGGGAAAGTGCTCTACCAACTGAGCTACCGAAGCACGACTCACGCCCGGTACTCACAGCTTTACTTCTGCCAGTATCTCGTCTCCTACCTTCCAAACTTTACAGAAGCTCTCCTGCGAAACTTGCAGAACTAGCACTCCTGAAAGAAAGGATATAGCGGAGACATGGCTTAGCCACAGCCTGGGAGATGTTTCCAGAATGAGATTTTCACTCTGCAGCGGAGTGTGCGCTGATATGAAACTTCCTGGCAGATTAAAACTGTGTGCCCGACCGAGACTCGAACTCGGGACCTTTGCCTATCCCGAGTTCGAGTCTCGGTCGGGCACACAGTTTTAACCTGCCAGGAAGTTTCATATCAGCGCACACTCCGCTGCAGAGTGAAAATCTCATTCTGGAAACATCTCCCAGGCTGTGGCTAAGCCATGTCTCCGCTATATCCTTTCTTTCAGGAGTGCTAGTTCTGCAAGTTTCGCAGGAGAGCTTCTGTAAAGTTTGGAAGGTAGGTGACGAGATACTGGCAGAAGTAAAGCTGTGAGTACCGGGCGTGAGTCGTGCTTCGGTAGCTCAGTTAGTAGAGCACTTGCCCGCGGAAGGCAAAGGTCCCGAGTTCGAGTCTCGGTCGGGCACACAGTTTTAATCTGCCAGGAAGTTTAATATTTCTCCTTTCTTGAAAACATAGTTGAAATTGTGAAAGCACAAAAATCATTTTTCGAAAGTTTTCAAAGGTTTACATTTATATAGAACGGTGTCAGGTATGTGGGTACAGCCTGACTGAGTGCATGAAAAGTCTTTCGAGAAATGTGCTCGAGTTTAACACTGAAGTAGTGAATTTACTGTTGGGCAGCGTCTTCCAGTCCATTGAAGAGTATCTTCACATAACCTTTTAAAAGCTAGTGTTTCAGGTTATAATACAATTAACAGTAGCACTATAATACTATATTTGTTCATAAAGTTATTTACTGCATTACATTTGAATTGAATGTACACCTTTGACTTCTTTCTGCATGTCAGAGACCTCTCTCAGCGGGACGCACAAAATGCGACATACGTAATATAAACGTCTATTTTCATATGTTATAGGATGGTTCGGCCACTTGCTTCAGTTCTCCATGTAACATGTATTGAAACAGAGGTAACTATATTTTAACCGGAAACATTTGAGATTTATAAATGGAAACACAAGACACGAATGTTCCAAAGATTTTATTGTTATTTTTACCCAGATTTCGATCAATAACGTAGTTTTGAATCTTGAAATTTTCATGGAAGTTACGTTTCGGTAGTGTAGTCGTTATTCGTTTACTGATACGCACGATATTTTATCTGGAAATCTGTCAGACAGCTTCAGATGAGCCCTTCCAAGACGGACATGACACTTACCTGAAGATATTTGGCTGCATACCCAAAACATCATTGAGTGACGAACGCTATTATCAGATAACTGGCTGTCATAATTAAAGACGACAACATGTTTATGAACAAGTTTAGCAAAGATATTTTAACTGTAATACGTGGTAGAAATTCGCATTGAATAAGTTAGTTCTTATAGCTTAGCCGTAACTAAAGGAAAAAACGTCAAAACTGAACAATGAATTGTTGTGGTTGTTGTATAAGTGGGAGAAATTGAATTTTACTTAGAAATTGTGCCACAATTAAATTAAGACTGAGTAGAGTTGTAAAAGTATCGTAGATTGCCGTAAACTGTTACAAGTAAGCGCGAACTACAGTAGTTTTCCTAGTAGCTTTGGTCACTTAAGGTGGTACCCATGATATCTGTGCGTTAGGTGTGTTGCATTCCTGTCTGGTGTTACCTAATTTCGAGCACTTTGTTTACGTATACGATCACTGCCTTACTAGATTCACCTACAAACCCGAAGAGGTAGACCGCCTAGAAACTGAGTGAGGATATATAAAAGGCTGAATAACCTACGGAATGTTTGTGTTCCACATAGTTATCCTGCTGTCTGTTACTTAAAAATAAGCAGTATTTATAGCAAAATGGAAACTGTTAATACTTAATTTAGGTTTTAATCGAAAATTGTTGACTTGTAACGTGCAACAGAGGGACGTAGTAGTAAAAATAAAAAAAAAATACATTTATTATGTAGCGCTAGAGAACGCAGTTTCTCAAAAGCGGTAAAATTTGTTTTAAAAATCCGCAAAGGACCTTATGTTAAACATGATTCTGTTTTTCATAAACAACATAACAGGAAACTCTTGCTTTTGATCATGATGAAGAAAGTTCTATCGAATATAAAAAAAACAACGATAACAATACAGATACTTTTTAAAACAAGTTTTGATGTTGCTGAGAAACAGACATACAATAATTTTTAAATGGACACACCGCCATTCGTCAGATGTCGATGTGTTTATTTAAGAAAAAAAGATATTTTTTGTTTGTGCATGTAAACTGTATTTGCGTCAAAAGTAATAGCTTTGGTTACATAAAAGCGCAGAAGGTACACTATAAAATAATTTTTATTATTTATAAAAAAACAATTTATATTTCAAATGACAGAATACGCAACTGACTAACACTGAACAATAGGCGGTTCTCAGTATGTGCATTCTTTCTCTACCAATGCTACCATCACTACAGGTAATTCTAACGTCATTTATGCAATGTATCAAAACGTAGTTTTGGTAGAGCATAACTACAAAACTAAAATTAAGGAGGTATCTACTCACCTTCTTATATTGCACAGTTTTACTTAGAATTAGTTACAGATATTAGTATTTTTGACGATGTGTAGTGGTAATGTGTGTGCCTGTCAATAGCGTCCAACTTCAGGAAAGATAAATGGAACGAATAACTGTTACAAATCATGTAGAAGTGAGCTAGATACAGTAAGAATTGTAGGCACTAGACTTAGCATTTTTAAGTTGATGGCTCATGTTTTTGTAACGCGCAGCGGGTGAATTCCTAATGCCATACCGCTTAACGTGGAAAGATATGTCAGAGAGATATATCATCCTAAAAAGTAAGATGCGATCCTAGTGCCACATCGCTTAACGTGGAAACATATGTCAGACAGATATATCATCCTAAAAAGTAAGATGCGATCCTAATGCCATATAACTTAACGTGGAAACATATGTCAGACAGATATATCATCCTAAAAAGTAAGATGCGAGTAGAACGCGACACTTACTGTGCACGAGGACCGCGCAGAGCTGGAGGAGCACGAGCATCGTGGCTGCAACTCGCCCCATGGTGAACAGCGAAGTGCCGGCGGAGCCTCCCGCGCTGCATATATACCGACTCGGGCCCGTGGATCTTCAATTGAATAATGACGCAGACTGCACTTCCTGTCTGCACCCTCCAGCTGGCGATAGGATAATGCCTCAGTCACGCGCTCTCGACTCTAGCTGGCAGAATTATCACACCGCACCTCCAGCCTCCCTCGCCATTTTCTTTTTGTCGGCGGCCGACGTCCACTCGACACTGAGGTCATTTTCATCGTCCTCGAGAAGGGTTGGCCGAGAATTAGGATGCCCTCTTGCGCAAGGGGCCCTGCTGGGAGTCCAGTGTCGTATCACGCTACCTCTCTCGGTAGGGAAATTTATAATAGCGCCATCCTAGTTTCTTTACGGCATTATCGTAGGCGTCTCGTCACCTGTCGTAATAACCAGCTGGTGACTGTTTCTGTCAGAATTTTCGTGGTCATGCAAACAAAAATACCGTCGTTGTGAACCGTCTGTTCTCTCTAATTTTCGTGTTAGCCCTTCCTTCGAAATCAATAACTATTGAGGGTCTCCCGCAAGACTCTTAATTGTGAACGATCTTAAGATCTGAAATGAATACGGGTATCCTCCTACAAGCAACTGATTCCGATGTTTCTGAGTCCTCTAAACTTAGTAGAATTTACGAGTAATATTTGTTCGTGTCGTCTTTCGCGCTTCAGAAACGAATCACTGCGAGAATCTCACATATATCAGTTTCTTAATTTATTTTTTAATATTTTTTATTCTTTGAATATGTCTAATAAAAAGTCGGAATCCCAGTTACATCACCTTTTATGTTGCATGTTACACCGTTTCCATGATTTAATAAGCTTCTTTCAACTCCTAAACACTCTTGGCTGTAATTTATGTCGACGTTCTTCAGACGTGTACATACGTAGAGCATTGCTGACTGCGTGATCTGATGCACATGTTGGCTCGTAAGTGCTAGAAATGGAGGTGGTGGTGGTTAGTGTTTAACGTCCCGTCGACAACGAGGTCATTAGTGACGGAGCGCAAGCTCGGGTTAGGGAAGGATTGGGAAGGAAATCGGCCGTGATCTCTCAAAGGAACCATCCCGGCATTTGCCTGAAACGATTTAGGGAAATCACGGAAAACCTAAATCAGGATGGCTGGAGACGGGATTGAACCGTCGTCCTCCCGAATGCGAGTCCAGTGTGCTAACCACTGCGCCACTTTTTTTTTTTTTTTTTTTAAATCTCATTTTTGTTCGCTTTCGGTCGTTGCATTGGCTCGGGGCGGACGCCGTAAGACATCCATTTCAGTTCGTTGTTGATCGGTGCACCCAGTTTTTTTATTACAGAGGGCATCTAACCCTCTGACCGAACACGCTGAGCTACCGTGCCGGCGTCACCTCGCTCGGTACTAGAAATGGAGTGCTATACTCTGTTCGTCGTAGGAATAAACCTGATGTAAACATTACGCCATGTATTTTTCCGCGTTTGCTTGAATATCATTGGATTTTGTTTCACGTGGATCGGAAGCCAAGTTGTGACCAGTACAATCAAGTACGATCATAAGGATAAGTTTTATGCTGTGTTACAAGCACACAGACTGAGCGATAATGCGGGACAACAGCTTTACCGGCGTTTTAAACTTGGATAGCACTGGCAAGCCAGCGGCCCAGCTACCTTGCAAAGATGTGAGCAGTTGCAGTTCAGACGTGAAAAGAGACGAGCAAAGAAACAATATAGCTTCGAATCTCATTTAATTTTTAAAGAGAATGAAATAATATTCGTAAAAACTACAGCGCTACCGCGTGCATCTTAGATGGCCAGACGGAAAGCATAAAATGCAGTCGTTCTCACCTGACATAGTATTCTAATTACAATCAAGAGTGATGAAAATTTGTAACTTAAACACAGAGTAATTTTTCTGAGAGAGTTGTGTGTAATGCAAAAGCATACTGCAGGGATTTCACCGTACTGTTGAATTCTGAAGCCACTGAAGCTATTAATTACAGTCAGTCGCCTGGTAATCTCTTGGCTCCTTCCTTATCCGAATCCGAGAAATACATTTCAATTCTGGAAGTGTCACCTGCTACGTTGATAACGAGCCTTTCAACAACAGAATCCACGAAGCCAACCAGGCACCGCATTTTCTCTTCTTTTATGATGAGCCGTTCTATATCCCACCAGCGTTCGGCAGTGACGTGTGAAAAACCTGTGTTAGTTCCTGTACGTCTGGCAGCTGAACAGTCTTGTTACTTCTGGGGCCAAATCCCGCAACTTGGCTCCAGATCAGTTCTGTTGGGTTCATATTGTAATGGTACAGTAGCAAATGCAAAAATGCAGCATTTGTATGATGAAACAAAATTAAAAAAATGAAATGATCGTATGGCATTGTTGGCCGTCGTATTGCAAGTCCTTTTTAGTTGTCGCCACTTGCGAGTCAATGATGATGAAGAACACACACAACACCCAGTCATCACGAAGCAGAGACCCCGCCGGGAATCGCGCCCGGGACCCCTTGTGCCGGGAGCGAGAACGCTACCGCAAGACCACGAGCTGCGGACATTTGTATGATGTACTCAATACTGTGAAAATGATTGTTTTTCATGTTTCGACGCTACTTATCTACCTCTGTGCTATAAAACATAGTCCAAATGAAGAGAATTTGGTTTTTCATTTTTGCCTTAAAAATTCAATAGTTATGTTTTCTTAATTTAAGCAACTTTTATGAACAGTCTTTCATAAAACATCGATAATTAAGAATTTGTGTTTGAAATGAAAACAGGAATTTCGCGTCCAATATGTAGTTAGAAACAAGAAAACGTGCATTATTCGTAAAAAAATGATGATGAGTTTTATAATTACGAGAAGTTGGTATTTGAAATTGAAGGAAAAAAAATGACGCTGGGGATATTCGAACAAATGAACCATAATTCGTACTTGGATATCATTCCATTTCATTACCTACTGCGCTACACATTCAACGAAAATTGATGTACAACTGTTTTACATACAGTGGGTGGGAAAATTTCAAATCTCCGTAAATTTACGAAAAACATTAAGAACAGCATATTTCTCGGCACTTTTTAACCGTATTCGACACGCGTGTTTCGCTACGGAGCGGAAAGCAACCTCAGCCATTTTCATACTGCGTATTAACAGCACGGCAATCAGAGCACAACACTGCAGAGACTGTGACTGTACACGATTTTTGAAATAAAAACTGCGTTGGTAATGCGTGATTAAGAAAAACGTTGACGGACATTTGAATATCTTGAAGTTTCATTTAACATAGCTTAGTAATAATATATCTAATACATAAGTAGGGCCTACTTCCAAGAGTGTAACAACACCAGTGTACGTGTGCTACGGCTTCCGACCAATCATAGAGTTTGTGTTTGTTTACATCAGGTTTATTCTTATGACGAATTGATTATAGTATTAATTCTCCTGCAGACAGGATTCTTAAATCCAGAAACCACACAGTAAAAAATACACGCGTTACAAATATTCTTTCGTTCATCTTCCTTTTCCGTTTATTTTCCGGTATTGTTCCTACGAATACGACTTGACATATTTCCTTCCAGATCCTTGACCACTCAGAGCTTGTTCTTCGTCTCTAATGACCTCGTCATGGACGGGATGTTAAACTCTATCCTTCCTTTCCTTTCGCACATTATTTTTACAAAATCTTATTACTTGCAGAGGCAGTCAACAATAGCGGGAAAGGGAGATCACGTCCCAGCAACGTATCATCTACGTTTTACAGGACTAGGCGTTTGAAATAATGTGTTCCACACTCCAATGCCTACTGGTTGATGGAACATAATTTTAGTGACTCTGATAAATTTTGCTTTTGTATCCAAGTAGTTTCTATGGTAACAGTGACCAAAAATAACTGCTGTTGCGGCTGTATAACGGGGTCAGGAGGAGGAGGAGGAGATCGGTGTTTAACGTACCGTCGACAACGAGGCCATTAGAGACGGAGCACAGGCTCGGATTAGGGAAGGATAGTGATCTAGGGAAATCACGGGAAACTTAAATCAGGATGGCCGGACGCGGGATTGAACCGTCGTCCTCCCGAATGCGAATCCAGTGTGCTAACCACTGCGCCACCTCGCTCGGTACCAACGGGATCAGGTCCATCACTGGACGAAAAGACACTCGATATGTCACGCCTCCCAAGAATGTCGTAAATCTCTTGTGTACCTTTGCACTACGCATTGTAATCGCATTAGCAACTTGCTTACAAACATTATAGTTCTCAGAATCACAGTGAATTCTGTTTCACGCAGTAGACTGGGGAAGTGATAACCTTAATGTAGATTTTCCCAGCGTATACGGCTGACGAAATCTTCTCGGGCTTCCATCCAGGTGGCTGCCGTTGAAATTCCTCAAACGTTTCGATGAGTGTCTCTCTCGTCATCTTTCATCACTCCTTTGCTCGTTCTGGCTCTGAGCACTATGCGACTTAACTTCTAAGGTCATCAGTCGCCTAGAACTTAGAACTAATTAAACCTAACTAACCTAAGGACATCACACACATCCATGCCTGAGACAGGATTCGAACCTGCGACCGTAGCGGTCGCACGGTTCCAGACTGAAGCGCCTAGAACCGCTCGGCCACACCGGCCGGCTTTGCTCGTTCTGTTTGGTAACGTTTGAATGACATGTCGTAGCCATTGCAATCTTTTGACTATAAATATCGCTACTACAGGGGGTTCATCTACATCTACATGGATACTCTGCAAATCACATTAAGTGCCTGGCAGAGGCTTCATCGAACCACCTTCACAATTCTCTATTATTCCAATCTCGTTTAGCGCGTGGAAAGAATGAACACCTATGTCTTTCCGTACGAGCTCTGATTTCCCTTATTTTATCGTGGTGATCGTTCCTCCCTATGTAAGTCGATGTCAACAAAATATTTTCGCATTCGGAGGAGAAAGTTGATGATTGGAATTTCGTGAGCAGATTCCGTCGCAACGAAAAACGCCTTTCTTTTAATAATGTCCATCCCAAATTCTGCATCATTTCTGTGACACACTCTAACATATTTGGCGATAGTACAAAACGTGCTGCCATTCTTTGAACTTTTTCGATGCACTCCGTCAGTCCTATCTGGTAAGGATCTCACACCCCGCAGCAGTATTCCAAAAGAGGACGGACAAGTGTAGTGTAGGCAGTCTCCTTAGTAGGTCTGTTACATTTTCTAAGTGTCCTGCCAATAAAACGCAGTCTTTGGTTAGCCTCCCCCACAACATTTTCTATGTGTTCCTTCCAATTTAAGTTATTCGTAATTGTAATACCTAGGTATTTAGTTGAATTTACGGCTTTTAGATTAGACTGATTTATCGTGTAACCGAAGTTTAACGAGTTCCTTTTAACACTCATGTGGATGGCCTCACACTTTTCGTTATTTAAGGTCAACTGCCACTTTTCGCACCATTCAGATATTTCTTCTAAATCGTTTTGCAGTTTCTTTTGATTTTCTGATGACTTTATTAGTCGATAAACGACAGCGTCATCCGCAAAAAACCGAAGACGGCTGCTCAGATTGTCTCCCAAATCGTTTATATAGATAAGGAACAGCAAAGGGCCTACAACACTACCTTGGGGAACGCCAGAAATCACTTCTGTTTTACTCTATGACTTTCCGTCAATTACTACGAACTGTGACCTGTTAAAAGCCTTCCGGAAATCCAGAAATACGGAATCGATCTGAAATCCCTTGTCAATAGCATTCAGCACTTCATGTGAAAAAAGAGCTACTTGTGTTTCATAAGAACGATGTTTTCTAAACCCATGTTGACTGTGCGTCAAATGGTTCAAATGGCTCTGAGCACTATGGGACTTAACATCTGAGGTCATCAGTCCCATAGAACTTAGAACTACTTAAGCGTAACTAACCTAAGGACATCACACACATCCATGTCCGAGGTAGGATTCGAAACTGCGACCGCAGCAGTCGCGCGGTTCCGGACTGAAGAGTCTAGAACCGCTCGGTCACCGCGGCCGGCGGACGTAGGATTAGAAAAAGGATGTTCACAAATTACCTTCCTTACAAAATCGAACACAAAGCAACTGCAGAGTGATTAAATGAAATCCGGTGGTTAATAGTGCTGAATGGCACCGCAAGTGTAGCTAAATAACATGACACGGACTCTGTGTGTACTATATAGCTCTTTGCTGAAGAGGTAAAGTCAGTTTTCTAAACAGAGGAACAAACTCCTTCGTAAAGCTCCTCAGTCGTCTTCACGAGACAAAGTGCAACCCATTCTGGTCATTCCAAAAAGGAAAATTCCTTTTTAATACTGATAACGAACCCGTGTCCTCAGCGGCGCAGTACAACATGTAGACTGCGTAGCAACAGCCGGGTATCGCATAACTTAATATAGCGCTTTTCTCTAGACGTGTAACGTAAGAACAGGAAAAGCGTAGGCCGCTATTTTTGTAAGTTTCGGAGGTGGAATCCTCTACGTGAGTTTGCTATTTTATTGTGCATAATACTGCGACTGCAAACATTTATCTTACAAGTGTTTTACGTCACCATTTAAACTGGCATTTTCTTTTTATCTAATTTAACTTTGTCAAGAAAAACTCTCGTACTTGTCCATGACAATATTTTCTTTGATCGATTTTGTTCATACTCCGAAATCAGTCACAGCCGTAGCTGTACTCTTTCATGTTTCGTTATTGCATCCTCTTTCGCGCGTCTTTTCCGGGTATTACTGATTATTATTCGGATAGTTCGGCTGACTACCCTGCAGTGATTCTCACGATCAGTCGATTGCGAAATTCTTAAATCACTTTATACAATATTGTGGAGTAAACGCGGGTGCGTGAGAGATAACTGGAACGCCACAGGTAACGTCACCTGGGTGAAATTATGAGGAACTCTAGTCAAGGAACAAAACTGCAAACAAACAGAAAATCTCGTAATGTAGAAATAAGAATGCGTTGGTGCTGGAAGACTGATCCAGCAACTGTGAGAACATCCCTACCAAATATGGCAGAGCGCTACAGGCAGTGGCCATCTAGCTCAGAGAGTCAATATTGGCTGCAACGTACAAAAGTGACACTCTTAGACGAAGACACGGCGCTGTACAAAAGTGTGTCAGACAAACTGTCACATTCTCCCGACCTCGCGACAACACCGACGAGCTGAACTAGTTACAGCAGAGGAAAGACGAAATATTCTATTCGAAGCAAGCTATTCACCAAACTAAGAAGTACATCGATCGAATAAATAGCGTGAACACTAGCTGTTCAAACAATATCACTCTGCAATTTAAGGAGAGGCTAAAACGTGGGAGATACCGAAAAGACGCCTCAACTGTGTACTTTAATAAATATACGACACTAAATTTCCTTAATAAGTATATGTATAGGAGACAGTAACAGTATACGTTAGCAACCCACAGAACTTGGTTGTGTCATCGTTAAGTCTGGGTTGTCGTTTGTTTCCTTGAGCAGGTCTACTATGAGTATTGTTTATGCGATTTCTCTGATCTTGCCCTGTAAATTATTCTCACGGAGCATTACAGTGTTGGATATCACATCATCAGTGAGTGAGCTAGTGTGTGAGTGTGTGTGTGTGTGTGTGTGTGCGTGTGCGTATGAGTGAGAGAGCACCCGGGCGCCTACCTTCGGTCATAGTAATTCTGCGCTGTTGATTGTAAGGGTGGTTCCGACGGCGATCATATCCGGAACCCGAACCGTCTGCCTCTGGCAAGGCGCAGTAGCCCCCCCCCCCCCCCCCCCACACACACACTGTAATATTATTGGATTTCAGATACTTTGCATATGAGATATTTGTCATAAAAGAAAAGGACAGCCAACGAGCTGTAGTTCGTAAATATGCTAAGCATCACAGCGCGAGAGTAAAGAGACGAAATATTTTTTTTTTAAATTTGCGCCTATACCAAGACGCGCGTCCAGCGTTTAAATACTCTCAATAAACACTATAACCCGCTGGGCGTAGATATTTAAAGTCGTTGCGCAGCGCTTGATAGCAAGAAGTTGCGAAACAGAAGAAAGAACAATCTATCATTTGTTAAGAAAGGTTCTAGAGACTTCATTAACCGTTGTACTTTTGGTCGCCGCATGTTAAGACGTACTACATAGCATTGCTACAAGTTGTATTTTTATTTTGTGTAAAACTATGTGAAACGACGAATAAACGTTTCGGTAACTCGGGAGAAGATATAATGTACTTTCGCACACGCAAGGACATTTAATTTTAGGAAGGAACGGACTGACAAAGCAGCGATTATTGGACTGCGCCATGTACAGAAGAAATATCAGATGTAAGTCATGTATTCATTGTATATTTGTCAATATCTAGAAGTTTAAAGCCAATGTGTTCAAAATATATTAATATTTTATGATGCAGTAATTTTCTTCTTATTCCTTTCTTTCACTAACCAGAAATGATGTTGAAATTGTATATGAGCTTTGTTACGGGTTCGCTCTTTATCGCGGTGTCTGGACTGTATTTGGGAGACCACTAATGTGTTAAACTTCCGATCTGTTAATCTTTCTCTTACGAAATTCCACTAATTTGCTTTCATTTCGATTTTTATATTCGAATAGGCCCCTTAGGTATTTTCATCGAAGATTTTGATTGAGTGAAGGGTATCCGGGTCAAAAGGTCAATTAAGAAAACACCTTCGCGTAATCAGTCCGTACATCTCCTGAACACAATCGAGAACCGACGCACCGGTGATCAATTAATAATCTCTCTCTCTTTTCAAGTCATACTGAAAAACGGCCACACAGGACAGTCGTAAGTACGCAATCTAGTGTTAGGTTGCATTTTGCCAGTAAATATTATCAACCAACAGTGACAGCATCATTATTATTATTTACTACTATTTCTTATACAGAATATGCAAATCCTAACGCCAGATTTGGCACCTGAACAGGGACCCGACTAAAAACTAATCTATTCTTTTTATTTTTCATGCTACCATCTAGAGGAAATTTGGAAGCACACAGCAGAAAACCCAGTAAAACAGGACGTATGTGCAGAAAACCGCAGTACGAATCCACAACAGCAGTAAATAGCAGCGCGCAAGACAGCTAAAGTGAGTACGACTTTTCATTACGCTTGAAGCTTTGCGTACCGAACATTCAATCGGCTAGTCAACATTCACTCTCTATGCTTCTTTCCTTTTCCTCATGCTATTTAATTTACAAATTTATGCTACATTTTGCTGTTAGATCCGCCTCTTTCACATCATTTCGCTTAAAATAGTTAGAAATAGTTAGTCAAAATTTCCATTGTTGTAAATTTTGGTGGGTAAAAAGGCCACCATTTGCACCACTTTCAGTGCTGTATAAGTGTTTTTTATTTATTTTATCTCTCCAGTTTCCATATTGGCATCTTCGTGTGCTAGAATTTCAATTGTTCATAACGCGCAAGCAATATCTGAGAAATCCGGACGCGAAATCATTGGCGCGCCTGACAAGTGAAAACCATAATTATAAATGAACTATTCTGACTCATGTGGTGTAACTACGCTAAATTTAAGATGACAGATAAGCAACCCAGACAACTTAGAAAGGTGTAAGTAAACTTTAATCTCGTAGTGAAGGAACAACAGACGATGAAGCGACACGCGAGGTGTCGGCCGCGCAGTTCGCGTCGCAACCGCGTGAATGCTCGTTATCAGATGCACTAAAATTGTTTGCTGATATGAAAACCAGTTTTGAAAGAAACATGGGACAGTTAACAAAAAAGTGACTACATTGAAGTTCACATGGATAATCTTAGAAGCCAAATAGCGGAAATCGATGCCAGATTACAGGAACGGAACAGAACTGTAGACAGCAGGTTCAGCAGTTTAGAATTGAGGATAGAGGACACTCAAGTGCGAATGACCAATATAAATTCTGTTATCACCGACATCTAATCAATTCAGAAGTTCGAATGACACCATGGAGGAAAAAATTAAAGCCATTACCACTGCTTACGCAAGCGAGCTAAACGCAAGCGCACATGCAAAAATAGACTGTTCTTTCCATGGTGCAATCCGCCGATACCAACATTGATAGAAAGTTTACAGATTTGCAGACCCAAGTCGATGTGTATAAATCAACAGCGAGTGACTCTTTGAAACATTACAATGATGTTTCAAAGAGAGTAGGCCAATTGACAGAAGGTGTCAGCCACATTGGAGAGAGAGTAGAAAACCTTGCTCAGCGAATATCCGATGTCAATATTGACAAAAGGATCGAAGATGTCACCACAGGAATAAGCACTACACTTAATAGGGAATTTGAAGAGTGGATAGAATCCCAGGAACAGTACACTGAAAGTAAGGCACACTCTAATCTAAAAGATGCAGTTAAATCCGCCACGGTGGAAATCCTAACCGCTCCCGGTACTTCTGGTGACACTTTAACCAGTGAATTAGGCGAAATCATGTGTGTGATGTCCTTAGGTTAGTTAGGTTTAAGTAGTTCTAAGTTCTAGGGGACTGGTGACCTCAGATGTTAAGTCCCATAGTGCCCAGAGCCATTTGAACCATTTTTTATAACAGTAAGATAAACATATGAAAACATCGTTATGAAAATGTAGATAGGACTGAATGACAACTTGTAGAAAGCAATATTGACGTGGAATACAGCCAAGAAACATTTGATTATTACAAAACATAGGACTAACTTAGAAGGAAAAGAACATTTCGGCAACCTGCACAAGGAGACCCGAAGTCAGATATCGAGTAACGGCTTTATGCCGTTGAAAAAATTTTGTTACGTAGCTGTAGCTGTTCGTCAAGGATGAGGCTATCCTTTCGAGCAAAATGCTTGAAAATCTCTAATTCTTCTACCATATCTAGTCTACGCCATTTCTTTTCGGTGTGCAAAATATTGCTATCACAGATGGCTTTAGGTGAATGACCTGTAATTAGAAGATGGTATGCGATAGCAATATTTTGAACACCGAAAAGAAAGGGCGTAGACTAGATATTCGAGAAGAATTAGAGATTTTCAAGCATTTTGCTCGAAAGGATAGCCTCATCCTTAACGAACAGCTACAGCTACGTAACAAAAATATTTTCAACGGTGTAAAGCCGTTACTCGATATCTGACTTCGGGTCTCCTTGTGCAGGTTGCCGAAATGTTCCTTTCCTTCTAAGATAGTCCTATGTTTTGTAATTATCAAATGTTTCTTGGCTGTATTCCACGTCAATATTGCTTTCTACAAGTTTTCATTCAGTCCTATCTACATTTTCATAACGATGTTTTCATGTTTTATCTTACTGTTATAAGCTTTGATGTAGACAAAATGTTATGTTGTCTGTTACTATCAGACAAACATTGCTTTCCATTATCTACTAAAGACTGTTTATTTATAATTATTTCTGTATACATTTGCTTGTGAAGTAGCCTAATTGTATCTGCGGCTACTAGATGGCGCGCTCGTTGCAGTGCAATGTTCACCTGGCCGCATTTGTTAACGCGGGCACCTCAGTCCGTTTTGCAACCTGCACCATGCAAGCAACGAGCAGCCCTTAGTGGCCCGCCATCACAGTTTTCTTTATCTTAAATATCTTTGTGACTAATACCCTTTTGGCATATTTATTATTTTATAAATGACATATACGTACTGCCAGACTTTCACGATGATTCAGTACTTATACTCTGTATCATACGTTTTTAGTCATAATTCTGTGACCATGTTATAGACCATTCTTTGATTTAAATTCTGAGGCAGACACTCCTAACAGTGTTGAAACCCGGTTAATTCGTTAAAAATAGTGACTGAGGGCTGTTTTCTTTCAATTGTAACTATTCACGGTTTCTGAACGTGCAGCCATGTACAAAATTTTGCGATTCTTGCCTGCCCAAGCATCCAAGGCTGCCACCAAACATAAAGTTTTAAAAAAGAAAATACTAAATACAAGTATGGCTATTAATTTTAATAAACAATGTGAAATAAAGGGATTAGTCCTTACCTACGCGAAAGCTTATATTAACTTTGCTGTTTGTAAGAAAAATCCTAAATCCTTCAGACCTTTCATGAAAGATCTCATTTCTGATAGAATTAAAAGGCTATATGCCAAAAAAGATCTTCTTAAAGAAAAAGCTTGATACCTGTACTTAGAACTGACAAATATTTTTCATATTAATTACAGTTTTAATGTTGACGATCTCTGGACGATAATTAATGAACATTTAGAAACTTGTAAACTACACATAATACAGAAGCATGAAAAGAAACTCAGCAAGCTTTCCTGTCTGTTTCCTAGTGAATAGTGTCCTCAGAGTGCGTTTAAAAAAAGCAGTCACACTTTTTACAAAAGAATTCTGAAGAAAACTAACATTATTTTTACACAAAATGAAACTGTACTGCTGGAACAAGGGCTGAAGTATAATGTCTCGCCCAACTTGTCAGATAGAAATGTGATTGAAAAAGTGCTTGTAGATCTTAAAGTTGATCTCGATAGTTAAAAAATAGATAATGCTTGTCAAATTCGTATTGCTTATGACGTAGCTAAAATTTTCATGAAAAATACGGCCCCTATTTATAACGTTACGCATAATGATAGAAAATTGGTCGTTTCCATTAATAATAAACTTAAAGAAGCAGAAGCCCTAATTACTAAGTCAAAGGGTGCTCTTTAGTTATTGCTCCTAACTCAGAATATATTTCCAAAACCTTAGATTTCTTTAACGAAAATATTTCGGAACTGCATGAGGATCCGACTCCAGTTTTAGACAAAAAGAGGTCAGGACAGCCATCAACAGCGCAAATTTCCTACTCAAACCGTTTCAGAAGAAAATGCTCATTAACATGAACCCTCAGCTCCCAAAACTTCGCCTGCCGGGGTGGCCGAGCAGTTCTATGCGCTGCAGTCTGGAACCGCGCGACCGCTACTGTCGCAGGTTCGAATCTTGCCTCGGGCATGGATGTGTGTGATGTCCTTAGGTTAGTTAGGTTTAAGTAGTTCTAAGTTCTAGGGGACTGATGACCTTAGAAATTGAGTCCCATGGTGCTCAGAGCCGTTTTGAACCCAAAACTTCGGTCTCAATTTAAAATCCACAAACCTAATCATCCGATACACCCGATATCTAATAGTATGAATAGTGCATACCATGATGTGGCCAAATTTCTACATGAAACTCTGAGAAAGTCATTCGTTTTTGTGAACAATTTTTCTACCCAAATAGTCACACCTCAGTCCAAAAAATAAAAGATTTAAAATGCAGTTCAGACACCAAGTTAGTTTCTTTCGATATCAAAAATCTTTATACTAACGTCCCCGAACAGGAAACGCTTACAATTGTAGAAAAAAAATTTACGTCGGTTCAAAAAAGATATTTCAGATGAACAAATCACAGGCTTCATGAATCTCATCTCAGTCGTAGTCAAGTACAACTATTTCGATTTTAATGGACATTTGTACCAGCAATCCGACGGTCTCGCTATGGGAAATCCGTTAGCTGGTATCCTTGCTGATATTTTCATCAACTCCCTAGAAGAAAAAATTTTTAATAGTTTTCCAGCTGTGTCACTAGGCATTCTTTCTTATTCCAGATACGTTGATGATATTCTAATCATCTACACAGAACCCGCTGACGGTGTTGATCATATCTTTAACCTATTCTATGATCTTCATGAGAAAATTTCGAAATGGCTCTGAGCACTATGGGACTCAACTGCTGTGGTTATCAGTCCCCTAGAACTTAGAACTACTTAAACCTAACTAACCTAAGGACATCACACACATCCATGCCCGAGGCAGGATTCGAACCTGCGACCGTAGCAGTCCCACGGTACCGGACTGCGCGCCTAGAACCGCGAGACCACCGCGGCCGGCTGGAAAATTTCGTTCACTATCGAATTTGAAAATGAGACCCGTCAATTAAACTTCCTTGCCTTGACGCTTACTATAGAAACAAACAAAATTTCTTTCAATATTTTTCGTAAAGTAACAATACCGACCAGATCGTTCCTGCAACCTCTACTCATCCACCCACAATCGCATAAAAAAGCCTCTTCCATTCTGCTGTTCACCGAGCCGTTTACATTCTACTTTCTAAAGAAAAGTTGAACGACGAAATCAATTTACTTAAATCAATAGCAGTCAACAACTTGTATAAACCTAACATAGTAGATGACGTCCTTAAAAAGAAAACTGCTAAAAGAATTACTACGCTTCTGTTATCTAGTCTAACTCAAAAAAATATTTCTCTATTCCTTTCGTGGGACCTATCTCTTATCAGATACAACGCATTCTTCGAAAGAAATACGATTGCAACGTTGCTTTTTCTACTAATAACAATTTGAAAAAAAAAACTTCATTCATAATTTACATTCTATGCGTTCCCCTTTAGAAAATTGTGGTGTCTACTAAACTGTCTGCGATACTTGCTCCTCTTGCTATATAGGACAAACAGGACGTGCTTTCACTGCCAGATATAAAGAACACTTGCTAAGAAAAAATGGCACTAGCCCCCAAAATTCGTCTTTTGCCGACCATCTTTTAATTACAGGTCATTCACCTAAAGCCATCTGCGATACCAATATTTTGCACACCGAAAAGTAATGGCGTAGACTAGATATGGTAGAGAAATTAGAGATTTTCAAGCATTTTGCTCGAAAGGATAGCCTCATCCTTAACGAACAGCTGCAGCTACGTAACAAAAATATTTTCAACGGTATAAAGCCGTTACTCGATATCTGACTTCGGGTCTCCTTGTGCAGGTTGCCGAAATGTTCCTTTCCTTCTAAGGTAGTCCTATGTTTTTCAATTATCAAATGTTTCTTGGCTGTATGTATTGCTTCCTACAAGTTGACATTCAGTCCTATCTACATTTTCATAATGATGTTTTCATGTTTTATCTTACTGTTATAAGCTTTGATGTAGACAAAATATTATGTTGTATGCTACTATCAAATAAACATTGCTTTCCATTATGCACCAAATACTGTTTATTTATAATTAGTTCTGCCTATATTTCAATGTGAAGTAGCCTAATTGTATGTACGGCTACTAGATGGCGCGCTCGTTGCAGTGCCATGTTCACCTGGCTGCATTTGTTAACGCGGGCACCTCAGTCCGTTTTGCAACCTGCACCATGCAAGCAACGAGCAGTCCTTAGTGGCTCGCCATCACAGTTTTCTATATCTTAAATATCTTTGTGACTAATACCCTTTTGGCATATTTATTATTTTATAAATGACATATACATACTGCCAGACTTTCACGATGATTCCGTTCTTATACTCTGTATCATCCGTTTTTAGTCATAATTCTGTGACCATGTTATAGACCATTGTTTGACTTAAATTCTAAGAAAGACACTCGTAGCAGTGTTGAAACCCGGTTAATTCTTTAAAAATATTGCCCGAGGGCTGTTTCCTTTCAATTGTAATTATTCACGGTCTCTGAACGTGCAGCCATGTACAAAATTTCCCGAGTATCAGGTACAATTCTCACCAACTGTAAATAATACGCGTGACAAAGCTTCAACGTCACGTAGTCATAGTCGGCCGGAGTGGCAGAGAGGTTCTAGGCGCTACAGTCTGGAAGCGCGCGACCGCTACGGTCGCAGGTTCGAATCCTGCCTCGGGCATGGATGTGTGTGATGTCCTTAGGCTAGTTAGGTTTACGTAGTTCTAAGTTCTAGGGGATTGATGACCACAGAAGTTAAGTCCCATAGTGCTCAGAGCCATTTGAATTTGAACGTAGTCATACCGATCAACTGGCACTATTTGAACTAATGCGAGCTGCGTGTGTGCTGAAACACAGAGTTTTCCAGCCTTTTATACCTGAAAAACAAAATCTACATCCAATGGTATTTCTAAAATCATTCACAGGTGCTTTTCCAGAATCACGGAACGACAGACAGCGAATACAGTTCATATTAGGATATGTATACTGCGAAGGGTCAATTTGGGGTACTGAAATACTAGACAAATGTCACACCTATGTAGATTTAGAAAGGCATTTTTTGAATAAATTTTGGAGTTCTGGTATACAACAAAGACTCCGATAGGAGATCTATCACGCCGAACCTTTCAGCACCAAGGTAGGGTATCACCATAACACGGGACAACCAAACGCTCAGCCTTACAGCAATCATAATAATTTCAACCGCCGCAATGGAAAACCATATAGTAAATATCCAAACCAGAGTAGATATAACCCGATTTATCTAAACACAAAGCGACAGTGCGGTAATTCACCAATAAATCACAATGGTAATTCCCAGCATCCGAACAACAGGAAATATAATGAAAGTCGTCACAAGGGGAAAAATGGAAAAAATATAACGGGCCGCAACAGTACAGTCAGATAAGTCGTTTCACTCCCTCTCACCAAATGAATTCTTTACAGCCTCAAAATGCGACTCAACCAACGAAATTAGAATTATATATTAATACCTTCAGCTGCTGACGGGCGTTGATATATATCGACGGGGATAGGTGAAAATGCGTGTTCCGACCGGCACTCGAACACGGGATCTCCTGCTTACATGGCACACGTTCTATCCATCTGAACCACCGAAGGCACAGAGGATAACGCGACTGCAGGGACTATCTCGCGCACGCCTCCCGCGAGACCCACATTCTTACCTTATATGTCCACACACTACATTCGTAGTGTCCCTACTTTAACACACTCATTACTCGTGGAAGAAATTCTTACCAAGTCCCGTAAGAGTTCGGGTAATATGTGTGCTTCCGCACAGAAGAAGAAGGTCATGGCCGGTATTTCCAGAACTATATACGAGTACTTATATGGATATGGTTTCTGTTCTTTTGGATATGTCCGAAAGAACAGACACCATTGATGGCCTGCAGCTCTCTAGAACGAAATTAGAATTACATATTAATATCTTCAACTGCTGACGGGTGTTGATATATATCAACGGGGATCTCCTGCTTACATGGCAGACGCTCTATCCATCTGGGTACGTACTCTACGAATGTAGTGTGTGGGCATATAAGGTGAGAATGTGGGTCTCGCGGGAGGCGTGCGCGATATACTCCCTGCAGTCGTGCTATTAACTGTGCCCTCGGTGGCTCAGATGGATTGTGAGCAGCTGCGGAACGAGAGATCCTCGGTTCAAGTCTTCCCTCGATTGAAAAGTTTAATTCTCGAACGACTTTGTGCGATCGTCAAGAACCCTAAATATAGGCAATATTTTTCTAATTTTCTTTGGAACGTATTCCATAATCCGCCTCGCAGCTGGATTATCGATGACATGAGAAGATAACCATAGCACCTCTTCCCAGTTCCTTTTTTTATGAGATTGAACAAACAACGGAAACAACACAGCAACGAGACGACAGTCATCGAAAAATTTGCAGCGGGCTATAGTATGGAGCATCGTTTGTCGTAACGGGACGACTTCCTATTATTCTGTTTATGTAGCCGAAGAGGAACGGCCTTCCTTTTATCCATTTGTATAAAAAAAAAGAAAATAAAAATAAAAAAATCAGAAACAAACCTTCCAAAACCCTTTTTCCTTTTTTTCATTTTTGTTAAAAAAAAGTGGCTAGGATAGCTGGATTAAAAAAAAAAGATGGATAGAGCGTCTGCCATGTAAGCAGGAGAGCACGGGTTCGAGTCCCGGTCGGGGCACACATTTTCACCTGTCCCCGTTGATATATATCAACGCCCGTCAGCAGCTGAAGTTATTAATAGATAATTATAATTTCGTTCTATACAGCTGCAGGTCATCAATGGTGTCTGTTCTTTCGGACATGTATATAACTCAACCAACAGTTCCGGAACAATAATCAGGACTATCCGTCGCATGCTTTTCGTAACACCGCCTGTTATAATATCCAAGGAAACCCGACCATTTTTTACACGCAAGCGAAGCAAGCATCAAACACGATGTCAAATGACACGCAATTAAGTGATGCACAGTTCGTATAGGATACGAACGCAAGTTTTCATCCTGGTAAGACACGAAATACTAATCAAGTAAAAATAACTGACATTTCAGCTCCACCCAAATAGGAAAACCATTAGCAGCTTGTTTATGCCACCACGGGGAATCTGCGGAACAAAATTACAACACCCTGAAGTAGCATTAGACAACAAGTTAAGACAAGCTCTCATATCTTTAACTACACATGCCAACCTAAGAATAAAGGCGCATGGCAAGCACATTAGCAAAGTTTTATAGTATCGTATAAATGAACGAGTGCTATTAAAGACCCACTTCAAACCATCTTTGATTCATCATAAGAATCGCAAGTGGTAGCACTTGGATGAAGGACAATTTATTATACTGAGAAAGACGCACATTGGTTGTTATCTTTTAGCTGACCCTGTATCTGGACGAATAAAAGGATTGTTTCATCACGCCGACTTAAAGAAATACCGAGTTAACCATTGAAGATATCTGCTACGTTAAGCTGCTAATATATATATATATATATATATATATATATATATATATATATATATATATATATATATATATCACCCTGTCGACCTGCCTCCACAAGAGAAGTAATTTATGTGAGCACCTGAAATAAAATACATTTATTGTAGGAGAGCAAGATTTGCCTTAGATGTAAGTTAGTTTTAAGTAAATTCAGCCATGAACGGCCACAGCCAAAGAGCTGACAAATAAATAACATAGTAGGGACGTGCCAAGTGCCACCTGCTACCGTTTTAAGTATAGCAAAGCTCTCTCCTCTTGAATGAAATAAATTCAAATGATCATTCGGACCAGAATGATTGCTCGTAAATAAAAGCGCTCATAAGATTTTTACGGCACAGTGCAGCTGAAATACTTACAAAGATCATTTATAAGTAAACTTAGTTACTACCAGAAGTATCTATTTCAGGTCCTCGAGATACGACGACTGTTTTTTTCTGGGAAAATCAATTTTACGGTACCCAGAACAGAAGATAGCTAACAGACTCTCTTCCATGCTAATGCATGGTAAAAGTAATTTTATATATGCATAGAGAAATGCTTGGAGAGCTGGATCAGACGATTGTGAGACTACTGTATCGATTTAATTACGCTAACTGCTTGTCATATAAAAACTATGGTGATAATGCACAATTTATGTTAGGCTCGTCATTTCATGCGGCATAAACATTGTATCTTCAAATCTCTTCACTCCATAAAAGTCTATCGTGTTTTCCTCTAATCAGTATCCTTACGTTCCTATCCTACCCAGTAGAGAAGTGAATTTTATAGACTGATTGCATGCTTGATACTTACATACTGTACGTATGAATGGTCGTGACACATTGCTTGTCGACAGGCTATGCCTATTCTCCGCGAACCGCGAATTCAATTAAGGTTTGTTATGTACAATTGCACGACAGAGACCAAAAAAATGGTTCAAATGGCTCTGAGCACTATGGGACTTAACATCTGAGGTCATCAGTCCCCTAGAACTTAGAACTACTTAAACCTAACGACATCACACACATCCATGCCCGAGGCAGGATTCGAACCTGCGACCGTAGCGGTCGCGCGGTTCCAGACTGAAGCGCCTAGAACCGCTCGGCCACTCCGGCCGGCACGACAGAGACCACCAAGCTTCCCAGTTTCCCTAATGGAAACTTGAACATGAACTGTTCATCACGTAAACGAAGCCACATTCACTATGTCTTTAAACTAACGACGTAATTAACAGAGAAAATAAAAGAGCTAAACTTGAGAAAAGAGTAATTATTGTAAAAAGAAAAGAATAAGATTTCGAACTAGGTGTAAACCTAAAGTGCCTTGGAAGCACAAACTGTGAATAAGAGACACGTTTTTTCGTCTGGCCTTGTAGTCACAGAGACTAATTTTTCTTCGTAAATAATTTTTAGACATAATACGCATACCGAATGTTAGCTGTAATTAGTAGTTATAATGCAGTCATGAATTAATGGACACGTATATGCTGCTGCGTGTGAACCGAATATAGACAAGAAATAAACGGACACGTATAAAAGTGGTGCGTGTGAACTTTACCATGACGACCAAATACATGAGGACACGAAATAATAATAAAGTGTGAACTGTAAAGGTGATAACTCTATGGACACGTGTGAAATTCCGCGTGTGAAGTAATGTTATAAGTACTTGTACCACGAAACCACGATGTAGAAAGCCGAACGGTGCAAGTGAATAAGTGTTGTACTTAACCGCAACCGGTACTGTACGCCTTTCCACGGACACATTCTACGACATAGCTGCGGGACTCCCCGAGTCTGGCTGCTTTCGTAATTCCGAGGCGATGAAAAACCCTAAAAACTCACAACACGGCTAGTAGATACCAAACGTTCCGCCTCTCGCAGAACACTGCTGCTAGCGTTGTGAAGCCATCAAGTTATTATAACGTGACTATGACAAACGGACCTAACACTGCGTACGCTGCGCGCTCAACAATCCACCTTCCCTTGCACAATGAGCGCGGGCGCCAAATGTGTTTGAAATACTATCAGGATAAACTACGATAAAACAATGAGTTAAACACTCATATACGTTATGAAATTATAGACATTAATCAGAGAGATCTTAAGCTCGACTTTGACAGTTGTTACCAAATTCATAGACCAGGCCAAGTAATGACGAAACGTGTCAACAAAAAATAAAACAAGAAAGTTGAATCAACACGAAAGCTAAGCACTCATAAAAAATGAGACTTTATGTACATAAAAAATTGTTATCCTTACCTAATACAATTTCCTTTTAGACTAAGTTATTAGTAAGTAAGCTCATTCTAATACAGATTTTCTCTGTGTTTTTCATGTACTGGAACATGAATGGAAGCTCGAACATGTGTCAAGTGAAATAGAGGCCGCCACCAAACGGCTCAACACGTTGCAGAACCACTCTTCACAGATTCTGATCCACGACGCATTTCCAACGCACCATCACATCCAGACAACCACGACAACCTCCACAGTGAAAGTGATGCCCTACTTTTCTTCCACTGTGAAAGTGCAATCAATTTCCTTCACTCAGGTGCAGTGTTACCATTTTTACCCGAAATTCTACTAGTCCCAGTGCAAGTTATACCTACCCAAGTGTAGTGATTTTTTTTTTTTTTTTTGAATAGGTCATGAAAGCCGTAAGTCAGTAAAGTGCTGCGTCTTTACAGCAAGAAATCATCGTCAAGACCACGACAAAAATATTCCTGTAAATGTCACTGTAGAACAAGAATGTCATATCTTTGTTATATATTTTTTTCAAGAGTGCACAATACGCCAAGACTTCCTGTGAAGTCAAATAATTTATTTCTTTATTATTTGTTATGCCATGTATAATGTATCTATGTATGTGTATCTTTATCCTAATTTCATTGTCTCTTACCGAGAAATGAACATTTATTATCTTTGCATAATACATTAGAAAGAGTACGGCTCAATTGTCATGTAATTACCCTATGAACATGTTACCATCAATTTCAGTCGTACGAATATATTTACCTGTTATTCTTTATGACAACCACTTTGTGTAATGTCATATATGAAACCTATTGTAAAGAATTTTAGCAAGTAATACTAACTTGACACGAAAGCAATAACATTACGACTACGCGTGAGTCGCGATGATCCTCGCGGAGTCATCGCTCCTCACGCGGGAAGTAATGTAATATTATTGGATTTCAGATACTTTACATATGAGATATTTGTCATAAAAGAAAAGGACAGCCAACGAGCTGTAGTTTGTAAATATGCTAAGCATTACAGCGCGAGAATAAAGAGATGAATTTTTTTTTTAATTTGCGCCTTTACCAAAACGCGCGTCCAGCGTTTAAATACTCCAAATAAACACTATGACCCGCTGGGCGTAGATATTTAAAATCATTGCCGCAGCGCTTGATAGCAAGAAGCCGCGAAACAGAAAAAAGAACACTATATCATTTGTTAAGCAATGTTCTAGAGACTTCATTAACCGTTGTACTTTTGGTCGCCGACATGTTAAGACGTACTACATAGCATTGCTACAAGTTGTATTTTTATTTTGTGTAAAACTTCGTGAAAAGACGAACAAACGTTTCGGTAACTCGGGTGAAGATACAATGTACTTCCGCACACGCAAGGACAGTTAATTTTAGGAAGGAACGGACTTACAAAGCACCCACGCCCGGGTTCCCGGGTTCGATTCCCGGCGGGGTCAGGGATTTTCTCTGGCTCGTGATGACTGGGTGTTGTGTGATGTCCTTAGGTTAGTTAGGTTTAAGTAGTTCCAAGTTCTAGGGGACTGATGGCCATAGATGTTAAGTCCCATAGTGCTCAGAGCCATTTTTGGACTTACAAAGCCGCGATTATTCGACTGCGCCATGTACAAAAGAAATGTATTCATTGTATATTTGTCAATATCTAGAAGTTTAAAGCCAATTTGTTCAAAATATATTAATATTTTATGATGCAGTAATTTTCTTCTTATTCTTTTCTTTCACTAACCAGAAATGATGTTGAAATTGTATATGAGCTTTGTTACAGGTTCGCTCTTTATCGCGGTGTCTCGACTGTATTTGGGAGACCACTAATGTGTTAAACTTCCGATCTGTTAATCTTTCTCTTACGAAATTCCACTAATTTGCTTTCATTTCCATTTTTATATTGAAATAGGTCCCTTAGGTATTTTCATCGAAGATTCTGATTGCGTGAAGGCAATCCATGTCAAAACGTCAATTAAGAAAACCCCTTCACGTAATCAATCAGTACGTCTCCTGAACACAATCGAGAACTGACGCATCGGTGATCAATTAATAATCTCTCTATCTTTTCAAGTCGTACTGAAAAACAGCCACACAGGACAGCCGTAAATACGCAATCTAGTGTCAGGTTGCACTTTGCCAGTAAATATTACCAACCAACAGTGACAGCATCACTAATATTATTTACTACTATTTCTTATAGAGAATATGCAAATCCTAACACCAGAACTCCGACTCACCTACGATGAGCTAATCAACACTGTAATGCTGTGTGAGAATAATTTACAAAGCAAGAATAGAAAAAAACGCATAACAAATACAGATAGAAGAGCTGACGCAAGGGAACTAACCAACAATCCAAACTTAGATGCCAGTGGGATTAGGAATATCGTGTTTTCGATTAGGAAGAAGGAAAGCGGGAGAGGGGAAGGAGAGAAGTGTGTAAAAAAATGTTCAAATATGTGTGAAATCTTATGGGACTTAATTGCTAAGGTCATCAGTCCCTAGGCTTACACACTACTTAACCTAAATTATACTAAGGACAAACACAAACACCCATGCCCAAGGGAGGACACGAACCTCCGCCAGAACTAGCCGCACAGTCCATGACTGCAGCGCCCTAGACCGCTGGGCTAATCTCGCGCGACAGAAGTGTGTAACCTTGACCCTGATTCTCATGACACAAACGTAGATAGAAACCTGTTGTCCGATCTGCAGTTCCCGTTGCTCCACTACTTGGTGTGTTATTGGGTATATTATATCGCACAGCCATTAAGTGGGACATGAGCCGTTACGCTTCTGACACCTTAAGGCACTTGGATCCGCTGGATCTTCGTGGTACCTGTGACGTTATCTTTCAACAAGATAACATATTGCCCATGCTGTCCTGACCTACCTCGATACAGATGGTGGAGTATTATTCTAGTCTGACTGCTCTCAAGATCTCTGACCCAGTGAAAATATTTATCCATAGGCAGTTGGAGATGGATGGCCGTACTTGTATACTCTACGGAAAATTATGATAATAAAAAAACGACGCACCACTTATGAATTATCCGAATGGCACAGAAATTGATAGATTTAATGTACATGTAAAGACAAACAAATGATTACAACTTCAGGAAAACTGAATGATTTATTCAGGTGAAAGAACTTCGATAACTGAGCAAGTGAATAATGCGGTGGCCCACCTCTGGCTTTTACGCAAGCAGTTATTCTGCTTGGCATTGATTGACAGAGTTCTTGAATATCATCCTGAGGGATATCGTGCCAAAATCTGTCCAACTGGAGCGTCAGATCGTCAAAATATCTAATTAGTTAGAGGGGCCTGTCCATAATGATCCAAACGTTCTCAGTTTGGCAGAGATCCGGCGACCCTGCTGGCCAAGGGAGGGCTTAGCAAGCCCAGGATGGCTTGCCATGAAGGTCAACAAAACAGGGCGTAGAAATCGGCGTCGTGCCGCTTTGGTGTAAGGACGACGAGGATGAAAACCAAAGGAATCCTGCTATAAAAGTAACTGGAACCCCAGATAACCACTTCAAGCTGTTAGGCTGTATGCTGGGCGACAGTTAGATTGGCGTCCCACCGCTGTCCTGGTCATCTCCAGAGACATCTTTGCTGGTCCTCAGGGCTCAGTTCGAAGTGGGAGTCTTCACTAAAAACAGTTGTACTATAGTCAATGTGATTGCAGTTCGAAGAAGTGTTTTGAGACGCCCTGGACAGTGGTGGGATACCATCTCGACTGTCGCCTGCATACGGCTCGACAACCATGTGTGATGGTCTGTGGTGCCATTTTTTTCATAGGTGAACCCTTTTGTTTGTCATCCGTGGCACCTTACAGCACAGCGGTACATTGACGATCTTCTATGCCATGTTTTGTTGCCCTTGATGGTAAGCCTCCTGGGCTTACTTTTCAGCAAGATAATGCCCGCCCACACACGGCGTGAGTTTCTACCGGTTGTGTTCGTACTTGCCAAACCCTTCATTGGCCAGCAACGTCTCCAGATCTCTCCTCAGCTGAGAATGTTTCACGAATTATAAGCAGGGCCCTCCAACCAGCTCGGTATTTTGATGACTTAGCAGGCCAACCGGACAGAATTCCTCACGATATCCTTCAGGACGAGATCCAACAACTCCGTCAATCAATTCCAAACCGAATAACTGCTTCCGTAAGGGCGAGCTGTGGACCACTGCGTAAGTGTCTTGCTCACTTTGTGAAGCTCTTTCTGTTGAATGTATCATCCAATTTTTCTGAAAGTGAAATAATTTGTTTGTCTGTACATTTACATCACATCTACCAATTCCCGTCTCATTTGGATAATTCCTTTGTGAAGCGTCGTGTTTTTGTCTTAGTGTGTACCTGTTTGCACTATTCATATCATATTTCAAAACAGGGAATTTCAGTGATTATTCCTAAAAATGAGAAACAATTAACGGAGGTTCTTAGTCGTTATGGGAAGATTAATTGGCTTTCAGTACATCATTTGTAGTTTAATTTATAAAAAATCTGTTTATACTACTTTAATCATAAAAGACTATGTATAGATTAACGTCCTCGGACTAGGCAAATTCGGAAATGTAACAGACCTCAGAATCCACAAAAACGGAGGTTGTATTTACCAATTTTGTATTTTTTGTATAGTCAGTGTCCATTTCAACGTCTATTAGTTTGTTGAGTAGTTCCATCTATCCCATCTTTTCTTTTGTTCAGCTTTCTGGCTCCCCAATTGTTTTACTATTAAGTCACCACAGCTTGAATATTCGTCTAGTTTTCATATACACTTTACATAAATTTGTAGATTCCTTCTTCTCTTTTTTCTGCTCCAAGACTTATCTTACTTATTCTTCACAGTAATATGAACACAGATTTTTTATCGGGCATCACATCTCAAATTTTTGCTCAAATAATCTCAAGAAATGGCGTTTCCTATGACTTTACTTCGCCTGTAATCATCTATAAGTTTCAGCACGCTTTTTTTGGAGTCAACAGACATTACTGCAAATGAATTACGTTAAGCATTACCTCAACATACAACACAACAAAATACACATTAGCCCAAGTAGCCTGCTGAACAACACAAGAGATTCTCACCCAACCCGGGAAGCAATGTACAAGTACCCACGGCCTCCATTTCGATATAGTTATGTAATTACACATACACAAATACGCATGCGTAGTTGCTCTATTGGAAATGTATGCACATGTCCAAAGTTCAACAAAACACAATTAGCATATCAAATACCACGATGCCTGAAAGTGGTAAGTAAAATACACACAATTTAGCCAATGTCATAAATTACACCGACAGATTGCGTGAGGGCTATTGACAGTTAATAGGTGAATGTCATGAAAGGTACATGTAACATAAGATCCCCAAAGAGTCTGATATCAATGAGTAAAACACACGTAGATACGCAAAGGTGCATTCACACGATGCCTTTTTCTGCTGAACTTTGGGCATGCACTTACATTTACAATAGTGCAACTATGCATGCGTATTTGTGTATGTGTAATTACATAGTTATATCGAAATGAAGGCCGTGCTACAGACGCGAAATTTAACCGACAGGAAGAACATGCTGTGATATGCAAATGATTAGCTTTTCAGAGTATTCACACAAGGCTGGAGCCGGTGGCGACACCTACAACGTGCAGACATGAGGAAAGTTTCCAACCGATTTCTCATACACAAACAGCAGTTGACCGGCGTTGCCTGGTGAAACGTAAAGAGGAGAAATACGTACCATCACGTTTCCGACTTTGATAAAGGTCGGATTGTAGCCTATCGCGATTGCGGTTTATCGTATCGCGACATTACTGTTAGCAGGATATGGAATCGGTGGGTTCAAGAGGGTAATACGGAACGCCGTGCTGGATCCCAACGGCCTCGTATCATTAGCAGTCGAGATGACAGACATCTTATCCGCATGGCAGTAACGGATCGTGCAGCCACGTCTCGATGCCTGCGTTAACAGATGGGGACGTTTGCAAGACAACAACCATCTGCACGAACAGTTCGATGACGTTTGCAGCAGCAAGGACTATCAGCTCGGAGACCATGGCTGCGGTTACCCTTGATGCTGTATCAACGAGGAACCTGGGTGCACGAATGGCAAAACGTCATTTTTTCGGATGAATCCAGGTTCTGTTTACAGCATCATGATGGTCACATCCGTGTATGGCGACATCACGATGAACGCACATTGGAAGCGTGTATTCGTCATCGTCATACTGGCGTATCACCTGGCGTGATTGCATGGGTGCCATTGCTTACACGTCTCGGTCACCTCTTGTTCGCATTGACGGCACTTTGACCAGTGTACGTTACCTTTCAAATGTGTTACGACCCGTGGCTCTACCCTTCATTGCCGGCCGGGGTGGCCGAGCGGCTCTAGGCGCTACAGTCTGGGACCGCGCGACCGCTACGGTCGCAGGTTCGAATCCTGCCTCGGGCATGGATGTTTGTGATGTCCTTAGGTTAGTTAGGTTTAAGTAGTTCTAAGTGACTGATGACCTCAGAAGTTAAGTCCCATGGTGCTCAGAGCCATGTGAACCATTTTCTACCCTTCATTCGATTCCTGCGAAACCCGACATTTCAGCAGGATAATGCACGACCGCATGTTGCAGGTCCTGTACGGGCCTTTCTGGATACAGAAAATGTTCGACTGCTGCCCTGGCCAGCACATTCTCCAAATCTCTCACCAATTGAAAACGTCTGGTCAATAGTGGCGGAGCAACTGGCTCGTCACAATACGCCAGTCACTACTCTTGATGAACTGTGGTATCATGTTGAAGCTGCATGGGTAGCTGTACCTGTACACGCCATCCAAGCTCTGTTTGACTCAATGCTCAGGCGTATCAAGGCCGTTATTACGGCCAGAGGTGGTTGTTCTGGGTACTGATTTCTCAGGATCTATGCACCCAAATTTCGTGTAAATGTAATCACATGTCAGTTCTAGTATAATTTATTTATCATCTGCATTGCTTCTTGGTGTAGCAATTTTAATGGCCAGTAGTGTAAAAGTGGAAAAAGGCAAAATAGCACTGATAACGAAGAGGAAGAACCGATTGTATTCTGTTAAAAGGTTAGTGATAAGCTTCTAGAGCCTGATATATCATTTAAATATCTCGTGGTAGTTTATGAAGTGATATGAATTGGGATGAACAAGTAAACTGAGCTGTAGGGAAGGCATACGGAAGACTTTTTTGAAAATATTATAGGAAATTGCTGTGCATCTGTAAGGGATCTCTATAAAAGATGCTAATATGAAAAATTATAGAGCTCTTCTCCATCATCTGAAATGCTTATCAAGCAGGAATGATGTAGAAAATTTTTCCCTGTCAATAGTGTAGCTATGCAGATTCGAGTGCAACTTGTATCGTTTTCAGATTCCCTCCTTCCCCTCCTTCTCTCTCGTCTCCACCCCTTAAGACATCCTCGATGATCTTACGTAGTGTTGCCAGATTCACATACCCTCTGACTCTCTGCTATAACTCTCAAATTGTGGAAAGTTAAGGAAATGTTGGAATTTCAAAATAGCAAAATTTTCTCCAAGTTTTCGCCTACTCATATGTGGAAGCAGGGTAGTTGTTGTAACTGTAAAATGGCGAAAATTAAGAAAATCCAAGATGGGGTCTGTCCTGTTGATGTGAATTAAAGAACGCAAGATGGCAGCTCTGTGGAATACGAGTACTGCTTATGATATCAGAATCCAAGATGGCGATCTGAGGATATGAGTGCAGCCCTATGATCTCAGAATATATGATGGCGGACCTAGGAATACGAGTATAGCCTTATCATGTCAGAATCTAAAATGGCGGTACAAGATGGCGGACATAGGAATACACCATAATCTAATGCGGATATAGGTGCAGCCTGCCACGTTTGCTGGGAAACCTCTGCTAAGTGTCGAATCTGCCCATAAGTTTAAAATGGTGTGAAACTCTATACTCACTGGTTTTTCCCACCCTTCTGATGTCACAGTTTAAACAATCATCACCCTTGGTTTAAGACTATTTGTGCAATGTTTAAAACCCTGCTACCAATGCTGGAATAGGGCAGGAACAACTGTGTCTTTATTATTTAAAGAAATACGTCACATGGGAGAGCCTCCCTTCCATGGTTTCCTATTTCACCTCTTGAGAAGACTGTGCAACCTTTTGTCCCGTGGCTGCAATGCTGGGGTCACAGTCGTCGCCGCCTCTGTGCCATGCTCGGCTGGAACGGGTATGACACCACAGCAGAATGTCTGGCGTTAATTTTGAACAGTGCTTGGCGGTTATATTTTATCCTAACATAAATGCATCTCTTCTTGTAGGACATGTTCACTATAGATGTAACTGTCAACTGTAAAACAGAACACTTTTAATGGTGCCAATGCACTCATTCTCATAGAAAAAGACGCGTGAAATGCACATTAAACTGCAAGTTGTAAATAGTTTACTATATTATGCTGATGTTGAGTAAAGGGTTAAGGAGACTACAAAGCAAAGATCATCAGTCTCCTATTCAACCATCGAGGACAGACGCAGTGTACCTAATATGCCTGTGTACGGAATAAATTCTGTGTGAAAGTGTGGGAAAGTGTTCTAAATATTTGTGAAGCGCGTACCTGAGTCGAAACATGGGAAACAGCACAGTATTCACAAAGTAAGCTGTGGGAAACCACACTAATGGAAATAAGTCGCTCACAATGCAGGAGTTGTGCGAAATTAACGAAAGTAGGTAGGCGTGTTTGTACATTTGAAAGACGATGTCTGTTCAAATTTCGCGCCAGTCACATGAAAGTGGCGCTCGTTGCACAACTATGCGGCCGCAAACCCAGTATGTTTTACACTAAAGCGACAAAGAAACTGATGTAGGCATACATATTCAAATTGTGCGGCTGATCCCGGCTGAGGTTCGAGTCCTTCCTGGGGATGGATGAGTGTGTTTGTCCTTAGGATAATTTAGGTTAAGTAGTGTGTAAGCTTAGGGACTGATGACCTTAGCAGTTAAGTCCCATAAGATTTCACACACATTTTGAATATATTCAAATACAGAGATACGTGAAAAGGCAGAATAGGACGCTGCGGCCGGCAACGCCTATATACACTCCTGGAAATTGAAATAAGAACACCGTGAATTCATTGTCCCAGGAAGGGGAAACTTTATTGACACATTCCTGGGTTCAGATACATCACATGATCACACTGACAGAACCACAGGCACATAGACACAGGCAACAGAGCATGCACAATGTCGGCACTAGTACAGTGTATATCCACCTTTCGCAGCAATGCAGGCTGCTATTCTCCCATGGAGACGATCGTAGAGATGCTGGATGTAGTCCTGTGGAACGGCTTGCCATGCCATTTCCACCTGGCGCCTCAGTTGGACCAGCGTTCGTGCTGGACGTGCAGACCGCGTGAGACGACGCTTCATCCAGTCCCAAACATGCTCAATGGGGGACAGATCCGGAGATCTTGCTGGCCAGGGTAGTTGACTTACACCTTCTAGAGCACGTTGGGTGGCACGGGATACATGCGGACGTGCATTGTCCTGTTGGAACAGCAAGTTCCCTTGCCGGTCTAGGAATGGTAGAACGATGGGTTCGATGACGGTTTGGATGTACCGTGCACTATTCAGTGTCCCCTCGACGATCACCAGTGGTGTACGGCCAGTGTAGGAGATCGCTCCCCACACCATGATGCCGGGTGTTGGCCCTGTGTGCCTCGGTCGTATGCAGTCCTGATTGTGGCGCTCACCTGCACGGCGCCAAACACGCATACGACCATCATTGGCACCAAGGCAGAAGCGACTCTCATCGCTGAAGACGACACGTCTCCATTCGTACCTCCATTCACGCCTGTCGCGACACCATTGGAGGCGGGCTGCACGATGTTGGGGCGTGAGCGGAAGACGGCCTAACGGTGTGCGGGACCGTAGCCCAGCTTCATGGAGACGGTTGCGAATGGTCCTCGCCGATACCCCAGGAGCAACAGTGTCCCTAATTTGCTGGGAAGTGGCGGTGCGGTCCCCTACGGCACTGCGTAGGATCCTACAGTCTTGGCGTGCATCCGTGCGTCGCTGCGGTCCGGTCCCAGGTCGACGGGCACGTGCACCTTCCGCCGACCACTGGCGACAACATCGATGTACTGTGGAGACCTCACGCCCCACGTGTTGAGCAATTCGGCGGTACGTCCACCCGGCCTCCCGCATGCCCACTATACGCCCTCGCTCAAAGTCCGTCAACTACACATACGGTTCACGTCCACGCTGTCGCGGCATGCTACCAGTGTTAAAGACTGCGATGGAGCTCCGTATGCCACGGCAAACTGGCTGACACTGACGGCGGCGGTGCACAAATGCTGCGCAGCTAGCGCCATTCGACGGCCAACACCGCGGTTCCTGGTGTGTCCGCTGTGCCGTGCGTGTGATCATTGCTTGTACAGCCCTCTCGCAGTGTCCGGAGCAAGTATGGTGGGTCTGACACACCGGTGTCAATGTGTTCTTTTTTCCATTTCCAGGAGTGTAAGACAATAAGCGTCTGGTGCAGTTGTTAGATCGGTTACTGCTGCTGCAATGGCAGGATACCAACATTTAAGTGACTTTGAACGTTGTGTTATAGTCGGCGCACGAGCGATGGGACACAGCATCTCCGAGGTATCAATGAAGTGGGGATTTTCCCGTACGACCATTTCACAAGTCTACCGTGAATATCAGAAATCCGGTAAAACATCAAATCTCCGACATCGCTGTGCACGGAAAAAGATCCTGCAAGAACGGTACCAACGATGACTGAAGAGAATCGTTCAATGGGACAGAAGTGCAACACTTCCGCAAATAGCTGCTGATTTCAATGCTGCACCATCAACAAGTGTCAGCGTGTGAACCACTCAACGAAACATCATCGATATGGGCTTTTGGAGCTGAAGGCCCCTTGATGACTGTACGACACAAAGCTTTTCGCTCGACTGGGCCCATCAACACTGGCACTGGACTGTTGATGACTGGAAACATGTTGCCTGGTCGACGAGTCTCGTTGCAAATTGTATCGAGTGGATGGAGGTGTACGGGAATGGAGACAACCTCATGAATCCATGGATCCTGCATGTCGGCAGGGGACTGTTCCAGCTGGTGGTGGCTCTGTAACGGTGTGGGACGTGTGCAGCTGGTGTGATGAGGGACTCCTGATACGTCTAGATACGACTCTGCCAAGTGACACGTACGTAAGCATCCTGTCTGAACACCTGCATTCACTCATGTCCATTGTGCATTCCGACGGACTTGGGCAATTCCAGCAGGACAATGCGACACCGTACACGTGCAGAATTGCTACAGAGTTGCTCCAGGTACATTCTTCTGAGTTTAAACATTTTTTGTGGCCTCCAAACTCCCGAAACATGAACATTATTGAGCATATCTGGGATGCTTCGCAACGTGTTGTTCAGAAGAGATCTCCACCCCTTCGTACTCTTACGGATTTATGGGCAGCCCTGCAGGATTCATGGTGTCAATGCCCTCCAGCACTACTTCAGACATTAGTCGAGTCCATGCCACGTCGTGTTGCGGCACTTCTGCGTGCTCGCGGGGCCCTTCACATTATTAGACACATGTACCAATTTCTTTGGCTCTTCGGTGTATACACTGAGTAAAAACAAAACACCTCACCGAGTTTTAAAGTGTTCATGTAATAGGGTTATTAGACGCTCCTGTCTCAGTATTAGAAAAAGACTTGGCAGGAATGTCGCCAATGTAAGTGACTGCTGGCGGCGGTGGTCCTGGGACGGTACTCTCACAAGAAGACTCCAAACCACCGCCATTTGAGGCATCAATGGCTTCAAGAGAGAGCTCTTTCTAGGGCAGGGTGGAGTCTGTTGTGCTTTCTGATGAACGCTTGTTCCGCCATGGTGCCAGTAATGGCTGTGTGTTGGTTAGACGGAGGCCAGTCGCAGACCTGAAACCAACCTGTCTGCGTGCTAGACACATTGGACCTACACCTGGAGTTATGATCTGTGGTGCGATTTAGTATGACAGCAGGAGCACTCTATGGTTATCCCATGCACCCTGACTGCAAATTTGTATTCAATCTGTTGATTCGACCTGTTCTGCCGCCACTAATGAACATAATTCCAGAAGGGGCTTTCCAACAGGATAACGCTCGTTCACATACCGCTGCTGTAACCCAGTGCTCTCTACGGAGTGTCGACATGTTTCTTGGACTGCTCGATCACCAGGTCTGTCTCCAATCTAGCACAAATGGCATGTCATCGGACGACAATTCCAGCATCACCCACTACCAG
Organism: Schistocerca nitens; assembly: GCF_023898315.1. Classification (NCBI taxonomy): domain Eukaryota; kingdom Metazoa; phylum Arthropoda; class Insecta; order Orthoptera; family Acrididae; genus Schistocerca; species Schistocerca nitens. Next base: position 926,013,259 of record NC_064616.1, read on the forward strand.
CAATAAAACAGTCCCTGTATTGACTGACCAAGTGCGACAGGCATGGAACTGCATCCCACAAACTGACATTCGGTACCTGTACATCACAATGAATGCATGCTTGCATGCAGCATTCTAACGGTTACACTGGTTATTAATGTTCCAGTATTTCACGTTATCTCACTCTTACATTAACCTCTGATCTTGCAATGTTAATGACTTAAATATGTTACCTAAACAAATGTATTTCCAATATGTCATTACTCTACATTAATTATTCTTTGGTTTTGCGAGTATATATATATATATATATATATATATATATATATATATATATATATATATATATATATAGTTTTCCCGACATCATTGGATGTTTTGAAAATTCTAATTAAGATGTGTACGTGCCACCCAAAGCTGAGAACGCTTTCAACTCATAGGAAACGACACCACGTTGACTTGTGAAACACATTTAAAAAAGATATAAGTTACCTTATGCACCAACTGTTTGCCCAGGAGTGGAGGTGAACACACAGAAAGTTGCAGTCGTGGCCGAAGCACGTCGCAGGAAAAAGGGAGTGAGAAAGCTGCCTACAACAGCTGCATTTGACAAGACAACAACGGGTTGTTTCCTATGAATGAAGAATGTTTTCATTGTAGGGGTGGCATGAATGACTGTTAAGAATTTTCCAAAGATCCAATGATGACAGCAAGACTCTGTGAAAATTGGGCACTGAAAAAATAAAATAAAAATACCAAGCTATCTCAGCTGCTGAAGATTTTCCTCTTCACCAATGACGGATCACTCCCTAAGAACATGTGCAAGCTAGATAAGATTTATTTGTTCTATCTTTGTTCTTTCCTACAAAACAGAGTTAACATTTCAGCTAATTTGCTTTTTACAGGAGTATTTGTGACCCATGTTGGACTAATTCAGATAATAAGTTTTTCAACACATATATACAGAAAAAATTACAAAAACTGTAAAGATAATATTTACAAAAATAGTTTTTTGCATTACCTCGGTTCCGAGGGTTATGGAACCTGCACAGAAAATTGGAATAGAGATCAACATAAATATCATTTCCGCCCTTTTTATTGCTCATGATAACGACACATTGCATGTTGTTCCACCATGCAGCGAGATCTTCAGAGGTGGTTGCCCAGATTGCTGTACGCACTGGTACCTCTGATACCCAGTAGCACGTTCTCTTACATTGATGTATGCCTGTATTCGTCGTGGCATACTATCCACAAGTTCATCAAAGCACTGGTGGTCCAGCTTGACCCACTCCTCAACAGAGTTTCAGCGTAGATCCTTCAGAGTGGTTGGTGGGTCACGTCGTCCATAAACAGCCCTTTTCAATCTATCCCAGGCATGTTCGATATGGTTCATGTGTGGAGAACATGCTGGCCACTCTAGTCGAGCGATGTCGTTATCCTGAAGGAAGTCATTCACAAGATGTGCACGATGAGGCGCGAATTGTCGTCCATGAAGACGAATGTCTTACCAATATGCTGCCGATATGGTTGTAATATCGGTCTGAGGATGGCGTTCACGTATCGTACAGCCGTTACGGCGTCTTCCATGACCACCAGCGGCGTACGTCGGCCCCACATAGTACCACCCCAAAACAGCAAGGAACCTCCACCTTGCTGCACTCGCTGGACAGTGTGTCTAAGGCGTTCAGCGTGACCGGATTGCCTCCAAATCATTGTCTGGTTGAAGGCATATGCGACACTCATCGGTGAAGAGAACGTGATGCCAATTCTGAGCGGTCCATTCGGCATGTTGTTGGGCCCATCTGTACCGAGCTGCATGGTGTTGTGTTTGCAAAGGTGGACCTCGCCATGGACGTCGGGAGTGAAGTTGCGCATATGCAGCCTATTGCTCACAGTCTGAGTCGTAACACGACGTCCTGTGGCTGCACGAAAAACATTATTCAACATGGTGGCGTGGCTGTCAGGGTTCCTCCGAGCCAAAATTCGTAGGTTCAAATGGTTCAAATGGCTCTGAGCACTATGGGACTTAACATCTCAGGTCATCAGACCCCTAGAACTTAGAACTACTTAAACCTAGCTAACCTAAGGACATCACACAGATCCATGCCCGAGGCAGGATTCGAACCTGCGACCGTAGCGGTCGCGCAGTTCCAGACTGAAGCGCCTAGAACCGCTCGGCCACCAGGTGCCGGCAATCCGTAGGTAGCGGTTATCCACTGCAGTAGTAGCCCTTGGTCGGCCTGAGCGAGGCATGTTATCGACAGTTCCTGTCTCTCTGTATCTCCTCCATGTCCGAACAACATCGCTTTGGTTCACTCCGAGACGTCTGGACACTTCCCTTGTTGAGAGCCCTTCCTGGCACAGAGTAACAATGCGGACGCGATCGAAACTTGGTATTGGCCGTCTAGGCATGGTTGAACTACAGACAACACGAGCCGTGTACCTCCTTTCTGGTGGAATGACTGGAACTGATCGGCTGTCGGACCCACTCCGTGTAATAGGCACTGCTCATGCATGGTTGTTTACATCTTTGGGCGGGTTTAGTGTCAACATCTATCTTCAGGAGTTCTGGGAACCGGGGTGATGCAAAACTTTTTTTTATGTGCGTATATATAAAATATGTCTCACAGGTTAATAAGTTTTTTACAACTGATGCACTTACAAGTCTTTTTCCAACAGCTTAGAATCTTTACTATTGCACTGTCATCCCAAAGCATTACAACAATGGATAACTTCCTCTATATCGCCAGCGTACTCCTAGAGTTCACAGTCCTTCCTGTACAACACACACACACTAACACCAAGACGTACATAGAATGTTAATTTCATATAACCCATATCTATCACAGGGTTATAATTTAATACCAATACCTGATTCTTTCTGTACTTACAATACCCATTATTTTTGTTATCATTCATTCCGACTGTTCAGACGTCTTAGTTTCTCCACAGTAAGTATTTTTTCCTTGCTGCACATCGCATTTAGCAGACCACCGACACTCTTAGTCTGTTTTCAATACAATTAGGTCATCGTCACCCTATGTTGGCCCCGTTTTAATCAGTTTTATTGCTAAAGTCTTTCTATAAAACAATCATCACATTACAAGGTACAAAATGCGCTAAATGTCAAATTGAGGGTGCGAGCTCCACTTGCAGCGAAACAAGCGCTGTATCTGTCAGATACAGTGACGAGCGAGTGTGCCGGGACTTACCCCAGTTCACTGCTGGTAGCGCCACGTCACCATAACGCGTTTGCACAAAGCACACAAGTATTGCTCCATAATTAAGAATAAAATTAAAAGTTAAAATTGCTTATTCAAACTTTGTCAACATATACTTTAATGTAATAATGTTTCAAATGCCAAGTCTTAGAGAGATTAGATCAATAGTTTTCCTAAATACATCATTTTAACAAAAAATAAGTGGCGCTAAATTATAAAGATAGAAAGCCAGAAATTGGTCATAATGTGCAGATGTATGTCAAAATTAACTGGTGCGAGTCTCAACATGATAAAAAAAAATGGTTCAAATGGCTCTGAGCGCTATGCGACTTCTGAGGTCATCAGTCGCCTAGAACTTAGAACTAATTAAACCTAACTAACCTAAGGACATCACACACATCCATGCCTGAGGCAGGATTCGAACCTGCGACCGTAGCGGTCGCTCGGCTCCAGACTGTAGCGCCTAGAACCGCACGGGCACTCCGGCCGGCGATAAAATGAAAATTGTGATCAGAATCCACGTTTTTAATGAAAATTTAAGGCGCTAAATATTATGCAAGTTTGTATGGTGCTTCAGTTCAAACTAAAAATAATAACTACGTAACTCCATTAAGCTGCCTCTAATAGTCTTCGAGTAATTTAATGAAAACAAAAACTGGAACTAAAACGTCCTTATTTGTAGTAGATTAAGTACCTGTAATTTTAATGCTAGGAAATTTTGGTTACACCAAATGATAAAACTTATTAAACAATAGAGTTATAACAAGTTTAAGGACCATAATGTTAATAACAACCAATACAAGGTCTCTTAAAGTTACAGTTCAGAGGTAATGATCTACTGTCAGTTCTGTTCTAATAAATTCGTTGATTTCAACCAACTTACCAACATGCATGCAAAAATTAAGAAGATTCTAAATTAATTCAGAAATTTGTTATTAAATATTATGTGTCCGGGAAAGCGGCCGTTTAGAGACTGCTGCTGTGTGCGTGAGGCGGATGACAGCACGTGTTCCCTTGGCCATCCGATGTGCCACATATATAAATACAGCCCGAGAGGCAAGACTAGGGTCCTTTCCTTTAGGCACCCTCCCTCCCTTCTCTTTCCTTTTCCCCCGTCCCCTCCCTCCCCCCTCTTCCCCCGGGCTGCCCCTCCCCCTTCCTCCCTTCCCCTTATCACCCCTGCCCATGGCATCTGCTCTCCCCTCTCCCTCTACCACCCCCCCTCCACCTCTCTTGGCAGGTCCCCGGACTCGTACACGGTTAGTGAACATTCGCGCGTCGTTTTGAAGTGGTTCAGTGTTATTCGTTTTGTCCACCTACGTTCACGTGTGACAATTTTCGTCTATGTATGTGTCCAAGTGTCTGAACAAATTTTATCTCGGACTCTACGCCCGTGAACGGCTCCATGTATTTTAAGAAGTGTTGTCTCCGTTTATATGTCCACCATATTTTTATTCTACCATTGTCTTCATTTGTCTCTTTTGTGTTTCTCTGAGGCCAAAGAGCGGCGTAGTATGCTGCTGCTGGCCTGCCTGTAAACAGGTTTAAAAATAACAATAAAGAAAAAAAAACAAGACTAGGTTCAACCCGCCAGGTTAGCCGAGCGCGCTAACGCACTGCATCCAGGACCTGGATAGGCGCGCCGGCCCCGGATCGAACCCACCCTGCGGATTAACAATGAGGGCCGGTGTGCCTGCCAGCCTGGATGTGGTTTTTAGGCGGTTTTCCCCATCCCCCTAGGTGTATACCGGGCTGGTCCCCACGTCCCGCCTCAGTTACACGGCTCGCAGACATCTGAACATTTTCACACTATTCCATGGATTACACTAGTCGCACACAATTGGGGTACACTAATTCCTTCCCAGGGAGTACGGGGTGGCGGCAGGAAGGGCATCCGGCCACCCTTTCAACTGATATTACCACATCCGATTAACCATGCCCACCCTGCCTATCCGCTGGAAAAAAGGCACAAGCAAAAGAAAGAAAAGAAAAGAAAGGCAAGACTAGGTTCACTTCGTACCCAACCACTGTAGGATCCATGTCTGTCAAATGCCGGAGTGCGCGTTGCCTCGGATGACGTCAGAGACAGGCTGCGACAAAATGCTTATTTTCAGTACTAATAGATAGTGAAGTCACCAGGTCTCTACAACGTCCCAGATCGCTTAGATTTTCGCTAAAGTAACTGTTAGTGTGCAGTCCGTGGTGTTTACAGATCTGCGTGGCAAGTGGTGACAATTATTTTCCACTTTTGTGGTGACCATTTAATTTGAGTATCAGTTGCTGTTGTTGTTGTGGTCTTCAGTCCTGAGACTGGTTTGATGCAGCTCTCCATGCTACTCTATCCTGTGCAAGCTTCTTCATCTCCCAGTACCTACTGCAGCCTACATCCTTCTGAATCTGCTTAGTGTATTTGTCTCTTGGTCTCCTTCTACGATTTTTACCCTCCACGCTGCCCTCCAATACTAAATTGGTCGGGACTGCTACGGTCGCAGGTTCGAATCCTGCCTCGGGCATGGGTGTGTGTGATGTCCTTAGGTCAGTTAGGTTTAAGTAGTTCTAAGTTCTAGGGGACTTATGACCTAAGATGTTGAGTCCCATAGTGTTCAGAGCCATTTGAACCATTTGAACTAAATTGGTGATCCCTCGATGTCTCAGAACATGTCCTACCAATCGATCCCTTCTTCTAGTCAAGTTGTGCCACAAGCTCCTCTTCTCCCCAATTCTATTCAATACCTCCTCATTAGTTATGTGATCTACCCATCTAATCTTCAGCATTCTTCTGTAGCACCACATTTCGAAAGCTTCTCTTCTTGTCTAAACTATTTATCATCCACGTTTCACTTCCATACATGGCTACACTCCATACAAATACTTTCAGAAACGACTTCCTGACATTTAAAGTTATACTCGGTGTTAACAAATTTTTCTTCTTCAGAAACGCTTTCCTTGCCATTGCCAGTCTATCCTCTCTACTTCGACCATCATCAGTTATTTTGCTCCCCAAATAGCAAAACTCCTTTACTACTTTAAGTGTCTCATTTCCTAATCTAATTCCCTCAGCATCACCCGACTTAATTCGACTACATTCCATTATCCTCGTTTTGCTTTTGTTGATGTTTATCTTATATCCTCCTTTCAAGATACTGTCTATTCCGTTCAACTCCTCTTCCAAGTCCTTTGCTGTCTCTGACAGAATTACAATGTTATCGGCGAACCTCAAAGTTTTTATTTCTTCTCCATGGATTTTAATACCTACTCGGAACTTTTCTTTTGTTTCCTTTATTACTTGCTCAATATACAGATTGAATAATATCTGGGATAGGCTACAACCCTGTCTCACTCCCTTCCCAACCACTGCTTCACTTTCATACCCATCGACTCTTATGACTGCCATCTGCTTTCTTTACAAATTGTAAATAGCCTTTCGCTCCCTGTATTTTACCCCTGCCACCCACAAAATTTGAAAGAGAGTATTCCAATCAACATTGTCAAAAGATTTCTCTAAGTCTACAAATGCTAGAAACGTAGGTTTGCCTTTCCTTAATCTTTCTTCTAAGATGAGTCGTAGGGTCAGTATTGCCTCACGTGTTCCAACATTTCTATGGAATCCTAAGTGATCTTCCCCGAGGTCGGCTTCTACCAGTTTTTCCATACGTCTGTAAAGAATTCGCGTTAGTATTTTGCAGCTGTGACTTATTAAACTGATAGTTCGGTAATTTTCTCATCTGTCAGCACCTGCTTTCTTTGGGATTGGAATTATTATATTCTTCTTGAGGTCTGAGGGTATTTCGACTGTCACATACATCTTTCTCACCAGATGGTAGAGTTTTGTCAGGACTGGCTCTCCCAATGCTGTCAGCAGTTCTAATGGAATATTGTCTACTCCAGGGGCCTTGTTTCGACTCAGGTCTTTCAGTGCTCTGTCAAACTCTTCACGCAGTATCATATCTCCCATTTCATCTTCATCCACATCCTCTTCCATTTCCATAATATTGTCCTCAAGTACATCGCCCTTGTATAGACCCTCTATATACTCCTTCCACCTTTCTGCTTTTCCTTCTTTTTCTTAGAGCTGGGTTTCCATCAAAGCTCTTGATATTCATGAAAGTGGTTCTCCTTTCTCCAAAAGTCTCTTTAATTTTCCTGTAGACAGTATCTATCTTACCCCTAGTGAGATAAGCCTCTACATCCTTACATTTGTCCTCTAGCCATGCCTGCTTAGCCATTTTGCACTTCCTTTCGATATCATTTTTGAGACGTTTGTATCCCTCTTGTCTTCTTCATTTACTGCATTTTTATATTTTCTCCTTTCATCAATTAAATTCAATATTTCTTCTGTTACCCAAGGGTTTCTACTAGCCCTCGTCTTTTTACCTATTTGATCCTCTGCTGACTTCACTATGTCATCCCTCAAAGCTACCCATTCTTCTTCTACTGTATTTCTTTCCCCCATTCCTGTCAATTTTTCCCTTATGCTCTCCCTGAAACTTTGTACAACCTCTGGTTCTTTCAGTTTATCCAGGTCCCATCTCCTGAAATTCCCACCTTTTTGCAGTTTCTTCAGTTTTAATGTACTGAGTATCAGTAGTCAGGACGAAAGATAAGAAACTTACCATAGAGGTCACCTCTGAACTGCCTATTGTGCTGTTTAGGATAGAAAGATTTACTGTCAATATGAAAATAATGAATTTCACATTGTTGTGCGTGTGAAACTTTACCAAATACATGTATCAATTAGAACTCTAAATCTTCATTTATAATCATAGTCCTGATCCCGCTAAGCAAATAGAGAATGGAAACATTTCTTTCAGTGTGCTGGATAGCATGTGGACTTTCGGACTGGGAACTAGGGTCAGTATGTTTTCCGTTTCTGCCTGGCTTACCACAAAAAGAGTTCACAGGCTCTCGTAAAAGGACGGAGAACCCAATTATTATTATTATTATTATTATTATTATTATTTTTCCCGCCGCCCCACATACGTACTAACCTGACTTCATTTCAGTCTTACTTTGCACCACCAATTTACACTCGTATAACATCTTTCGTGCTAAGTACATCCTCTGCGACAGGCATGGCCGGCAACATCCACCAATCTAATTCATAGCATCGGCGCTTACTTGGCACCCGGCTTCAACAAACAATACACCTCACTTCTTTTGCATGAGAACACCATAAGTAAGTCACCATCAATGTCTCCAGCTGAATCTGGAATACTTTGCACTTTCTGGTACGACATAGAACGTCGATCTCATCTTCCTTATTAAGATCGCACTCCCTTCATTATTACATACATTCAGTAATTCCACAATTCAGATTACGTAACTCTTCAGCAAATTTTTCGAGTCTTGCTTCTACATAATAGTAAAACACCATGATTTAAGACATGAAAACACGTCATATCAGAATAGTTACAGAATATGTTAGTGAGCATGAAATGCTATTACCTAAATAATCCGACAAAACGGGGAAAAGACTTGGCTCGATACATATATAAGGCTGCACTTAACTCAGTACAGACTTCAATGGAATGAAACCTGATTCCGCGTCTTTCCATGCACAAGATCACACACCTCACTTTAAAATCTAAGACACACTGGTAGTGTTCAGGAAAGTCCACAACCAATGCGACCTCAAATGAGAGTCTTGGAACCACCAGAAAAATAGCAATTAACACGAGTGATTGGCAAGAAAATTAAATCTGTGTTTGGTCCTCGATACTAACAGTTTTACTGGTTATGGCCCCACGGATCTCAAACTTTTGTACAGGGAGTACCGGCCACTCACGCCCTCTTCACATAACATTTCAAAAATATAGTCTCCCTAATCACAGAGTCTCCTGCTCCTGAATCAGTTACACTTCTAACAATTATTCCACCAATATGTATGTCTATTAAGAGATGCTGGGCACTGATCAATACTTCTTCTTCCTCAAGTAACAACATTTTTCTCATTCCTTCAGAATCTATGTACACGTAATGTCTACTTTGTGGCGACCTAACTACTTCTGCTCTTTCCTGCCGACCAGGTGCCTGGCTCATCCGTCATTGTCTTTCACGGTCAACCGCCACAGCATTTTGCACATTATGCCGTGGGTAATGATTCCGTATCTCGACCATGCGTAGTCATACGTTGTCATCAGGTGGTCACGCATTATCTACTACTTGAGAGGGGTTTTCATACTCCCGTCGGGTTCCCAACCATTTCGTTCACAGTTCGAATTTCACCTTCTATTCCTACCATTGTATGGGTAAGAACGTTCTCGCCCATCTCACCTATTTTCATTTAAATGCGGCCGTCTATTGTTCACCGATACATAATTCGGCAGCAAAGAACACACCTCATCTTGCGTAGTGGGTACAGGTTCACTTGGGCCTCACTCACGTCCTAACTTCTGCTAACTTCTCGTCAACCATGTGCCTTTCTGAAATGTTTATTTTCCTCTGCAGACGATTCGCCAGTTTAGTCAAGCATATACACATCAGTTCAGGTGGGTCATATTCCGAATACAGGCATTGCTTTTTCTCAACCATTTCCTTAAAGTACACTATCGGATCTCTAAAGCCGGAATTAACGTAATGGAGCATCATAAGAATATTACATTTAACATGTTCACTACGACCTACGTGGTCAAAACTCAGCCAAGAAAGCACTCTTGTATTACTCATAGTCCGTGTAGTCCAGCACTATTATTCCCATTCTAGCATCCGGATCGTCACTGAGGTGGCTACACAAAAACTGTATTTTTAATTTGGGACCTGAAGATGGAAGTAAAGCGTGGTTGAATTATCCTACCCAAACACGGGGATGTTGTTCAAATGATGGGTCTGGATAAATCGAATATTTCTGTACTGAGACAGACTGATATATGCTCTCATCATCATCATCATCAATTTTTTCCCTGTCAAGCAGAGAGATGAGTCGCTTATCCTACAACGCCTTTCTTCCAAATCACGCAAATCATAATCGTCACTTCGCAGTCTCTTGCTTACACAGTTAGTTTGATTTGAAATGGGGTATGCATGGCTACCCGTGCCTCTCTCCGGCTACACTTCCGCCTCTTCCTGAGGTTGTTGCAAGTTGCAGAGGGCCTCGTTATTTTTTTAAATTAATTTCCGCCTATTCTTCTTTAAAACTGAGGAACTACTGTACTTCCTTACTTTCTCCAACAGTAACCGATTCTGTACGATCGGAATCACTGTCGTTACATAATGAAAAGCGTTCAATGGCAGTCGTTGGTACTACAGTCCGACCCACCACCTTGTTATATAGGCTTCCTGCTTCGATAACCTACCTGATAATTATTTTGGTAGCTTGACCTGTTCACTACAGACCTTTTCTGCGACATCACTGATCTCAGCATTGACAGATGATTCCACATCTGCACGCTGGTGAACTTCATTCTCCACTGCTGTGACTCGTGCTTTTACAATTAAATGAATACCCTTAGCTGCATACAAGTGTTGATATAAGTCACCGGGGACAGTTGAAAATGTGTGCCTCGGCCGGGACTCGGAACCGGGATCTCCTGCTTACATGGCACACGCTGTATCCATCTGACCCACCGAGGACACAGAGGATAGTGCGACTCCAGGGACTTATTTCTGGTACGCCTCCCGTGAGTCTCACATTCGCAATTTACTGTCCCGCACTATATTCGTAGTGCCCCTGTCCATCATACGCATTACACGCGGCTTTACTGCCGATTCCCGTAGCCATGTAAGCAGGAGATCCTGGGTTCGAGTCCCGGTCGGGGCACACATTTTCAACTGTCCCCGTTGACTTATATCAACGCCTGTATGCAGCTAAGGGTATTCATTTCATTCTAACGAGCTGTATGCCCGAAAGAACAGATACCATCTTCATATACATACTTGTGCTTTTAATTTGTCAGTAGCTTGATCATGACTTCGGAGCAAACTTCCAATTTCGCCATCCAAAGACTCGGTCGCAGACTGTCCCTCGACAATGATACTGTCAATTTGATCATTTTGGTCTTCAAAGTGCTTATTAAACATGCGGTCCTGTTCGTTTATCTTCTTCTGTGTTATTTTCTTGACAAAGTTATTTTGCGCAACCCTATGGTTTGTTTTTGCGATTCTGGGCTCTGTTTTTTGAGTAGCTCTTCTATAACACTTATGTCTATCGCCAGACTAACTGGTGTCGGCGTGACTTACGTCGCTCTGTCCGATACCGCTTCTTGTACAGTGTTCCGACTCGTCACGTCCCCGCTTTCGTCACCCAACAACGCCCGCGTCTCGTCTTCTCCCCCTTTTTTTTCACTAAATTACTCCCGAGACTGTTCTATTCACATCCCGTCTCCTCACTCAGTTTACATGCATTCATATTTAATGAAGTGTCCTGCCCTAATTACACCTCATAATCACTCATGTCATCCCCAGCTTCACTTATTATGGACTATAATTTAGATCTGGCCCTAGCTTATTAAAAATTAAAGTTTCCCAGGCTCAAACACTGACGGTAAACACGAAAAACACGGCGTATAGTTTTAAAATTCTTCGAAATTCCTAACTCAATTTCTACACTTAAATTTTACGAACAAAACACAATATCACTTCCCAAAATTCACTATGGAAGGCATAACACATACCAGGTCATCAGTACGATGCCGACAAGCAACAACGATGAACCAAAAAATACATAAATTTTTGACCACTGAGATATTAAAATTCGAATTAGTAAATTTTAACCTAAATCTATCTACTGTGTAGGGACTCATGATGAATAGACAATCTTGCGCAGGGTTGACCATGTGATGGCCTCCTGTTCCTTTTTTTCACACTCTGTATCTTTTGGAATTTCAGTACAATCACGTAAACTAAATCATGTGCATGTTATTCTGAAGCCTACATACCTTCCCAGAGATATGGGTAATTTATAGTGAGGACTCTCAGATATAATAAATACGTTCCTGTGCTGTGGAAACGGGAAACGACTTTATATAGGCTTAACATTATGTAGGCACGGGGCTCCCTGTGAATAGAACGCTTTTGAGCAGTGTAATATTGATCACGTCGGGAGTGGAAAGTCTTTCTTACTTTGAGAGCTTCGGATAACTGTTATTCTTTCTTAGGTCTCAGTACATTTCGGGGGAAAACGTGCTCGGGCTTATGGGCTTGGGGTGCATAGTGCATTCAAGATAGTGATACTGATACTAATTTAATTTTATATTCTTAGAACCTTCCCAGATCACATGTAACTATTAAAAGCCGCCTTATAGCTTCATTAATTCAAACCATGTGGGATGAACATTCTTTTAATATTAGTGGACATAAATTACTGGAATGCAGTCTGATTAGGCGGAAAATTACATGATTTATGACACGTGGTTATCGCAATCATACGAATTCACACACACATTTTACTTTAAGGGAGCACGTAAATGAAATCAATGGTGGAAAATATACCGATTGACATTAAGAGGAACCGAAAGTATGTGACGAACCAGAGGGATCGGAAGGACAGGTACGCTAGCCCGCCCGGGTAACCGCGCTCTCTAACGCGCTGCTTCCCGAGCGGGGAGGCGTGCCGGCCCCAGGTACGAATCCGCCCGGCGGATTAGTGTCTAGGTCCGGTATGCCGGCCAGCCTGTGGACGGTTTTTAAGGCTGTTTTCTATCTACCTCGGCGAATGCGGGTTGGTTCCCCTTATTCTGCCTCAGTTACACTGTTTCGGCGATTGCTGCGCAAACACCATTTCCACGTACGCGTGCACCATACTTACTCTACCACGCAAACATTTAGGGTTACAGTCGTCTGGTATGAGACGTACGTGGAGGGGTGGGGGGTCCACTGGGGGCCGAACTGCACAATAACCCTGGGGTTCGGTGTGGGACGGTGGTGGGATGGGTGGAGTGTTGTGGCCTGTTGTGGGGTCGTGAACCATTGAGGGATACGGCGGAATGAAGCCTCTCCATCGTTTTAGGTCCGCAGATTAATAAATACATACAGGTATGCCATGTGTACTGGGAATTATTACATACAGTAGTACGAAGTCTATAAGTCCCTGATGTTGAGCAAACTATTAGGCATGTGGGCTTTCATCTTAAGCAAATTTACTGTATGGCTTCCATAAATACACACAAGGGAATCTGTAATGGCGGTTTCTGTCCTGTTTAACCAATATATATAAATCAACGGTTCTAGGCGCTTCAGTCTGGAACCGCGCGACCGCTACGGTCGAAGGTTCGAATCCTGCCTCGGGCATGGATGTGTGTGATGTCCTTAGGTTAGGTAGGTTTAAGTAGTTCTAAGTTCTAGGGGACTGATGACCTCAAATGTTAAGTCCCATAGTGCTCAGAGCTATTTGAACCATTTGAACCAAATCAAAGAAAATCCCACAAAATATCTATCCAAGATTTCACACGGGGGCTATATCTCCTTCTGCCACGCAGATACTTAGAACTTACCGTCAGTGAGATGAGCCAACACTTATTCCACGTTCCTAGTGGCGAGAGGCCACGCAAAAGTTTCTCGTTAATGTACACATGCAATGGTTCATCTTTCCTTTGCTGCTTTGTTTTAGGACTCAAGCTGATGCCAGTCAGCTGCATGTTTCGTTAGTCACCATCATTTTGAGATGAACGATCAACTTATTAGTTATACACATGGTGGCATAAGACCACCTAACTTTTCAAACATAATTTCAATCTGTTCTACGGTATCTCACTTAAATTAACACACGATTTCCTATCAGATTTGATAAAAGTGTTATGTGAAAGGGAACACAAGGTGAATTAAATGTAAGGTTATTTCGAATCCCACTCGGTCCAAAGAGGTACGCAGAATTCAGTTAAAATCAATTTCTGAGTGAGAACCAAATGAACTGCATGAATGTTAATTATGTCTCTGTTACTCCTGCCTGCATTTGCTTGAAAATAACCCCACTGTGAAACAGCAGTTCACAAGCCACGCGCATATCCCAGCAACTTCCGGGTCCGGCCACACAGTGCCGCCATGTATTGTCCGTTCGGTTCCCTCGCTTGTGGAGAGGGAGGGGGCGACGTTCGTACCCGTTGCTAACCGTGACTCGCCCTTGCTGTTTCTGCCATGTCTCTGGTACCTCCCAGGCAAATGAGTCTTCCAAGATGGTACTTCATCCCAAGAACACTAACTGTCTCTTCCTACAAGGGAACGAATTTTTAAGCGTTCGTACTTCCCCATTTCCACAGGGCTGCACATGTTTATATTAGAAACAAAGGCGAGGGAACGGATCTGCATCAATGCAGAAATAAATAAACACGCCTGCGTTCTCTTCTGTGCGAGGCCAGAGTACGGAATTATTTCAGAAGAAAACATACACAATGCTGCTAATGGCGTTACACGGAAATGGTAGTCAATTTAAATGGAAGTGGGTTAATTGACTCCTTCCAACATCATTTGCAGACGAATAATTATAGCTAAAACAAGTCGTATGTTGTTAGGTTGGGTTGTACTTCCGTGTACGTGAGGCACAAGCAAGCCATTAATGTCAGTTTTCCCCGAGATCGGGAGAGCGTCTGTTGTGAGAGAGGTAAAGTGGAGAAGTACTCCTTCGGATAAAGAATTTGGATACAAATTAAATGAATTCGCAGTTGCGAATAAGGACAACCATCAGGTGTAGGATGAAATGACGACAATGAAAATTTATGCCAGCCCGGGACTCTAACCCGGATTTCCCGCTTACCATTTGGCTATCGGTGCACGACTCACGGCTAGACACAAACCTCCAAATGTCGGCAACCATGCGTCTACGTCCAGTACTCGTACATCCATTATTTATATTCCCATACAGGTCAGACGTTGTACTTGAGAGTCGTTTGCCCGATATCGGCAGATGAATACGATATTGCAGTGCCTGTGTTATTCTGATTAAGATGAAATGTTGCTTTGGACTGGAGGTCTCTCTCCTGCAACTAACAACAAATGGAGGACTCTGCCAGAGGTGATACGTTCATCAATAAGCATTATTTGTTGTACACACACAGGCTTAGTTTGAGATAACAAGTATTTGCCAATCATTATGTGTGTTATGTCAGCCTCCGGTAGCTGAGTGGCAGTCTCGCCGCGTCAGCCGTGCTATGCGGACGTGAGCTGAGTTTTGTGCGCCGCGGTCTGCTGTGCTTCGGCGTGGGAAGTCGCAGTGCTTCTTGCATCGTTCCAGAAAGTCTACGCTTACTGAAATTTGAAATATGAATCCGTGATGGCCCATTTGAACAGATAAGATACTTTGAAATTCTCGTTTGATCGTAATTACGCCGGACCTAAACTACACGAATTCGAAGATTGGTTGGAATACGAAGCGAAACTTGATTCAGAGGATGTCATTGGAATGCATCTTTTGATAGTGAGCAGCGTTGTATTTGTGAAATTGAGGAATGCTAACTTTGCGGAGGAATTATGAAGTTTTAACATTGTGATGGAAACGTAGGCGAAGTCATCGTAACACATGCAGGCCTTGGAATACGAACGATCAGGATATTCGAACTGCCATTCGAAGTACAAGCGGAACAGATAAACGCAGTGATAGCTCCGTACGGTAAAGTTGTCAGTAATGTCGCCGAATGGTGGTCCCACGCACGCAAATTCCAAGTTCTCAACGGAGTGAGACAATTAAAGGTCGATTTGCACAAGCATGTACCGTCATACATCAGCGTCTCTGGATACCGCGGCATCGTTATATACGACGGCCAGCCGAGGACGCGCGCTGCGTGCAACTCTCCCGGCCACGTCCGCGCTGAGTGTTTACAGCGGCGAGTGGCGCAGCTGCCGGCTGGCGAGGCGCCGAGACCGCCGACTATGACTACGCTGCCAGCGACTTACTCTACGGCTGCCCGCGGCCAAGTCCCGTCCCAAAGCCCTAATGTGAACACGGAGAACCATCCAACCCGAGCAGAAGCCCAGATTGCCACCACTGACAACAGAAGCGAGACCACCCGAACCTAAGGAAATCGTGACAGCTGTAACGGTTTCAACACAATAGACACCGAAAGATATTAGGAGCCACCGCAAATTCTCCGATTCCTCTGCTGTTGAGAATGACATGCAAGAACCAAGAACCATCCCTGAATCAGCAACCTCATAGTGAACCGATTTCTCTGTTGACAACCATCATCCACCAAGAGCACGGTCGACAATTTGGCTCGAAACACCACCCGCTTAGAGGATTTGAAGAATGTTGAGGAAGACAACATCAGCCAGCAGCCGATGAAACCTAAACGGCAAACAGAGCCCTGAAGAGATTCAAGAACTCGAGCAAAAACTCTCACGTACCAAAAAAAATTCTCAAAACAGATCGAAGCGGAAAGCAAGACGTGGTTGACGTCGGAAAACCAGACATCCCCAACCCGAATGAGGACGTACATATGAACCTCGCCCCTCCAATTGAAGAACCGATGGAAACTGTTGACCACTGTGGACCTGATACGGGGACAGCATGGTCTGACGACACTGAATGCGCTTAGTTGGACTACCGAATGACGCCGCCTTTAAAATCGCCACGCTCAATGTAAAGAGAATAGTTTCGGACGTAAAGATACAATCTGTGAAGGACTACTTATATGCCGCCAACATTGACATAGCGATGATACAAGAGGTAGTTACGACCAAAATAGCGGATGTGTACGGATAAAAAAAAAAAAATGGTTCAAATGGCTCTGAGCACTATGGGACTTAACATCTATGGTCATCAGTCCCCTAGGACTTAGAACTACTTAAACCTAACTAACCTAATGACAGCACACAACACCCAGCCATTACGAGGCAGAGAAAATCCCTGACCCCGCCGGGAATCGAACCCGGGAACCCGGGCGTGGGAAGCGAGAACGCTACCGCACAACCACGAGATGCAGGCTGTGTACGGATATGAGGTGATCTTAAACATAGGCAATGATTATGGAACGGGAATATTGTTCAAACACGGCATACCATGTACAGCAAAAGCTATACTTGAATCTGGACGAGGCATAACGGCACAAATATATGATCTACTTCTTGTTAATATATATGCTCCCTCAGGATCCGGCGAAAAACCAGCAAGGTGCAACCTGTTCCGGGACGAAATTGTCCCATTGATAACAGATCCTCGACTGCACATAATTTTGGGTGGAGATTTTAACTGCGTATTACGTCCAGAAGATCAAGTCCCGAACTTCAACTTTTGTGAGGAGCTGTTGTTGTTAACTAACGGACTAGATATGGTAGATGCTTGGTGCCATTTTCGCCCGCACACCCGAGGATACACGTACGTATGCAGTACTTCGGCAAGCAGACTAGACAGGCTCTATGTAACGAAAGGTTTTATCCATAATGTAATTGACTGCGAAATTTGGCCTCTTAACTTCTCGGAGCACTGCGCATTTCATATAACCGCGCAGCACACTAAACAAAAAACATTCCTGGGTAGGGGCGTATGGCAGCTAAACGTGTCACTTTTGGAGGACGCAGTACTGAAACAGGAGATCCATGATACGTGGCAGCGTTGTCTTCGGACGCAATCTAGATATCCAGCACGCATCATGTGGTGGCTACAGTCTGCGAAACCGCAGATAAATGGTTCAAATGGCTCTGAGCACTATGATACTTAACTTCTGAGGTCATCAGTCCCCTAGAACTTAGAACTACTTAGAACTAACTAACCTAAAGACACGACACACATCCATGCCCGAGGCAGGATTCGAACCTGCGACCGTAGCGATCGCGCGGTTCCGGACTGTAGCGCCTAGAACCGCTAGGCCACACCGGCCGGCAAACCGCAAATAAAAAAATGCATCGCACGATATGGTCGCATGAAAGCGTACTGGCGAAAACGCACCTTGGAGTATCACTGTCTTTGCCTGCGCGAACTATATGATGACCCCACGGGATTAGTAGCAAACAGCTCTAGAATAAAACGCACTAAAGCAAGAATAACGGCGTTGGTACGACAATAGCTAGAGGGGAAAAAAGTTCGATCGCGTCTTCCGATTGAACTGACGCAGGAGAATACGTCCGTATATCACGTGATACGGGAAGCCAAGAGAGGTAAACAAAAGTTACTCCATACTCTCAGTGATGAACAGGGGAAAGAATACGATCAACAAGTCACAGTATAAAACTAGGTGGTGCAACATTATACAGATTTTTACGCCGCGTCGGCGACTGATTCGACGGCAAGTGAGCCGCTTTTATCCTACATTCAACCCACGGTCCATCCGACTGACAACGCCGCCCTTGTAGCCAACATAACTGAGGAAGAAGTATGTGTCATAATCAAAGACTCACCTACAAAGAAATCTGCTGGTTTGGATGGCCTACCCATAGAATTTTATGCTTGTTTTTGGCACATCATTGGACCGGAATTCACCAAAATATGCAATGAATTATTGGGAGACGTGCAGATGCCATCTCAGTTTACGGAAGGACTGATTGTCCTGATCCCCAAAAAACCACGTAGCACTACGCTGAAGGATTTTCGACCACTAACTCTGCTCAGTTTCGACTATAAAACCTTCACCCGACTCATCAGTTGTAGACTGAAGACGGTACTGCCGAAAGTACTTGGCCCTTATCAAATGAGTGCTGTCCCAGGGAGATCTATGTCGAATGCATTATGTGAATATAGGGACATTATATATTTGTCGTGGCTATGTAAATGCAACGTTGGTCTCATGTTTTTAGACTTCATTAAGGCTTTTGACCGCATCAACCACCACTTTCTACTAACTGTAATGTAACGGATGGGATTCAATACTCATTTTATTCAGGTCATACGCAAATGTATAGTCGAAACTTCCTCTCGAAAAAAATTAATGGTCAGCTAAGTTCATCAGTCCCGATCAAGCGGTCAGTGAGACAAGGCTGCCCCCTTTCTATGGCACTATACACAATCGCCGTAGAACCGTTATTGTTAAACCTGCATCACAGGTTACAAGGTCTACAGGTGTCGGGTACAAAAAATGTGTGTCACGCTTATGCTGATGACATCAGTGTAGCAGTTAACACGCACTCAGAAATTGAAGTCGTTCAACAAATAATCCACGCTTACGCCACTTCTTCCGGAGCCAAACTCAATGAACACAAATCGAAAATTTTACGTATCGGACCCCATATGGAGAACCTTCAAAGAACATGGCTACAAAGGACAGAGAAGACGAGCCACTTAGGTATGATTTTGATGTACAACCCACGAGAGATGACAGTAGCCAACTGGGACCATAAACTAAATATATTCAGGACTACACTCCGTGAACACAAAACTCGAACGCTCAATCGGATACAGAGAGCTCCCTTGATTAACAGTTATGCCTCTGTACGAGCCCTAATCTCTCTTATCTTTGTGGTATTTCCGCGAAATATAAGTTGGCGGCAGTAAAATTGTACTGCAGTCAGCCTCAAATGCTGGTTCTCTAAATTTCCTCAGTAGCGATTCACGAAAACAACGCCTCCTTTCCTCCAGAGACTCCCACCCGAGTTCCTGAAGCATTTCCGTAACACTTGCGTGATGATCAAACCTACCAGTAACAAATCTAGCAGCCCGCATCTGAATTGTTTCTATGTCCTCCCTCAATCAGACCTGACAGGGATCCCAAACGCTCGAGCAGTACTCATGAATAGGTCGTATTAGTGTTTTATAAGCGGTCTCCTTTATAGATGAACCACATCTTCCCAAAATTCTACCAATGAACCGAAGACGACTATCCGCCTTCCCCACAACTGCCATTACATGCTTGTCCCACTTCATATCGTTCTGCAATGTTAAGCCCAAATATTTAATCGACGTGACTGTGTCAAGCGCTACGCTACTAATGGAGTATTCAAACATTACGGGATTTTTTTCCTATTCATCTGCATTAATTTACATTTATCTATATTTAGAGTTAGCTGCCATTCTTTACACCAATCACAAATCCTGTCCAAGTCATCTTGTATCCTCCTACAGTCACTCAACGACGACACCTTCTCGTACAACACAGCATCATCAGCAAACAGCCGCACATTGCTATCCACCCTATCCGAAAGATCATTTATTTAGATATAAAACAACAGCGGACCTACCACACTTCCCTGGGGCACTCCAGATGATGCCCTCACCTCCGATAAACACTCACCATCGAGGACAACGTACTGGGTTCTATTACTTAAGAAACATCTTTAAAGTCACCATGCCAACCATAGTGTTAACCCGCCCTACTGGTGGTTTGAGCGTAAAAGACATCAAGAACCAATGCACTGCCATATATATGGACATTATCCGCAAAATACTGCGGACACCCCATCTGACAATTACGAAAACGTTGCTCAACAGGTTAGCACCAACGAGCAAAAAGGCTCCAGTCGATGTTGGTCGCATCAGCGCTCAACTCGACCACGTCCGGACTTGGAAATGAGCTATATTCACAGCTGCTTAACACCAGAAGGATCTATTACCACCTCACGAGACACCATAGGCAAAACCTAATGGAAGCGAAATATCCAGCGGTCAACTGGAGTAACGTCTGGAAAAATATTAACGATCCCATCCACCACTCCAAAGTAGTGTCCGCATGGTATAACATTGTAAACGAGAAGGTCCCCACAGGTGAAAAACTGCACAATATCAAAACGAAAAAGAGTCCGTACTGCGATCATTCCTATACTGTAGATACCTTGGCACACATTCTCATCTGCCGAGACAAATACCACATATGGAACTGGACTAGAAAAAAACTCGCAATAAGTACTGGAACTACAGACACTGCTATAACACTTAAAGATCTACTTCAACCAGACTGGCATTTCTTTCCTGCAACAAAGCACAATAGCTACACTTGGATTATCGGCCCGTTTGCGTATTTTGCAGTTACGAATACACATGCGAGTGTAGACGAGTACATACAGAATATAATGGGAGAGCACCACAACCTTAAAACGAGTCGGAAAGACAAAGCTTTGTTTCAAAATTTCTTACTTCACACTTTGCCATAATGAAGGGGTAATTTTTGGTTGGAGCACAACACTACAGCGGGTCGATACTAAGTTTGCTTAATTATTATTAAGTTGGCATTTATTTATTTTTTTATCGTACGGCAAGTCAAAGTGCCTCAGGAAAGCTAATTTTTCCAGAAGCCATAACATAAAACAAATCAGAAGTGTGTGATTGATTTCGTGTTCTTCTGTTTTACGGGTATTGGACAGTTTGTCACGGAAAGAAGATTTATTCAGTTTCTTTATATATTATTTAAAAAAAAAATTGGTTAGGGTGAAAGTGGCGGTGGCACTAGATTTGTTTTTATTTTTAGGTTAGATAGGATTTTGGGGGTGGTATGGATGATAGGAGCCAACGCCTGAAGTGGAAGAGGTCTAAGAGGAGAAAAAAAAAACCCTCTGTGGTAACGAAAAAAAAGGTTGCTGAGTGGCCAGAGTGACAATAAAAAATAACTCAGATATCGATTGGATCTCTGTTTAATTGGTATGCTGTGTTATACTCAAGAGGTATACAAATGTGGCATTTCATAAATAAAGTTATGTATTCCTAGAAACCCAAATTTTGCTTGTCAGCAGCGGAAAGAGGCGTTACCTGTTGTGCAAAACAAAAAAAAAAAAAAAAAAAAAAAAAAAAGTGGTCGCGTGACAGAATGTCAATCCTAAGGCCCGGGTTCGATTCCAGGCTGCGTCGGAGATTTTCTCCGCTCGGGGACTGGGTGTTGTGTTGTCTAATCTTCATCATTTCATCCCCATCGACGCCCAAGTCGCCGACGTGGCGTCAAATCGAAAGACTTGCACCCGGCGAGCGGTCTACCCGTCGGGATGCCCTAGTCATACGACATTTATTTATTTGTGTTATTTGCGGTGCCCATAACCACTAACTAGGGAAAAACTGAGTGCGAGAGTATAAAAACCTTTCATTGATGATTTAAAGCTTATCCTGTCATTGCCATTGCTTATCCTTGCATTGCTTGTTTTAATTCACAACACTGATACGCTATATGAAGAAAAAAAAGTAAACTAGAAAGACATGGTACATAATATAGAACAAAAAATTCCACATTCTGTGGCTCGTAAAAGAATCAGAACATACGAAAATAAGGCTCTTATAAGCTTCCATAAGGTAACAAAAATGGTTCAAATGGCTCTGAGCACTACGGGACTCAACATCTGAGGTCATCAGTCCCCTAGAACTTAGAACTACTTAAACCTAACTAAGCTAAGGACATCACACACATCCATGCCCGAGGCAGGATTCGAACCTGCGACCGTAGCGGTCGCGCGGTTTTAGGATGAAGCGC
The DNA here is from genome assembly GCF_023898315.1 of Schistocerca nitens. NCBI lineage: Eukaryota > Metazoa > Arthropoda > Insecta > Orthoptera > Acrididae > Schistocerca > Schistocerca nitens. The sequence continues at coordinate 926,035,703 of NC_064616.1, forward strand.
CTAGAACCGCTCGGCCACACTGGCCGGCCATAAGGTAACAACTATGGTCTCTGTCACCTCCGTCAAAGGAAATGTTCGAAATGGCTTCCGTCAGCTACATGACAGGCTTTTAAATGACGATACTACGGTGCTCTGACTCGTTCCCATACTCCAGCGACAGCTCTGATGCTTGTGGCAGCTTCTAGGATTAGTCGTGTTAGAGTGGCTTCATCGTCGAAGATGTCTCTGTAGACGAGTTCATTGGCGTGATCCAGAAATAAAAATGCAGTACATTTACGTCGGGGGATCTGGGCAGTCACCACATATGGCTTCCGTGGTCAATCCATCTGTTGGGGAACTGTCGATCTAAATATCAACGAACTGTTCTCCTGGTATGAGGACGTGCCCCACTCTGCAAAAACCACATCTCGAGTCGTTCTTGAAGTGGAATGTCATCCAGAAACTCTGGCCATAAAGACTGCAATAAGTGAAGATAACGAGCAGCCGTCAGCCTCACAGGAAGCTCTAATGAACCCAGCAGCAAATACCGACGATCCCGGCCCACATCTTTAGACCAAATCTGCCTTGACATCTGCCCCGTACAATTGTGTGCGGGTTTTCATCTGCCCAGGCGTGCAAATTATGCACATTCACATGACCTTCGTAAGTGTAAGCGGAGTTGTCTGTCACTAGTATTTGCTTAATAAACTCTGCATTGTTTCCACACTGTTTCAAAAGCTAGGTACAGAATATAGCTCTTCGTGGGTACTCAGCTCTGTGAAGATGACGCCCGCTCTGGTGATGATAAGAATGCAGTAATTCTTCACCCAACGTGCGATAACAGTCAGATGACATGTTCCCACCTGATGTGCCAAGCTTCTTGTACTTACGGTGAGTTGTTCTTCTATACGCAGAATTTCCTCCTCACTCCTTAATGCTGCAGCATCACGTTGTGGCCCACGGCTCTCGCATCGAGGGTGAAGAGATCATGTGCTTTGTAGTCGTTGGCGCATTACAAAGAAGGTTCTGGCGTTCATAAGGTGATGAGATGTGAATCTGATACGTTAGATCTCCCTTGCGCTACAGCAGACTGCCTAGGTTCTCCATAAATTAGGCGCATATCAACTAATTCCGCAAAGATGTACGACTCCATTTTGATGGTGCTGTTTGAATACTTTCTGCAAGGCTAATGGCACTCGACTCTGGGCGAGCTGTTACTGTGAATGCGACAGCCACGCAGAAAAATAAAATCTTAAATTCTGTTATGTGTCTATAGGACGTGTTTGTAGGAAGACAGTTGAACTACGCCGGCCAGAGTGGCCGAGCGGTTCTAGGCGCTACAGCCTGGAACCGAGCGATCGCTACGGTCGCAGTTTCGAATCCTGCCTCGGGCATGGATATGTGTGATGTACATAGGTTAGTTACGTTTAAGTGGTTCTAAGTTCTAGGGGACTGATGACCTCAAGCAGTTAAGTCCCATAGTGCTCAGAGCCATTTTTTGAGTTGAAATACGAGAAAAAACATCCTGTATACTGATGTGTGTACAAATTATGGTACCAAACATAAAAATACCCACAATTGTACCTGTAACGCTCTGTATACGTATTTACAGCTACACTCAACCGCCAAAGAAACTGGTAAAGGCATGCGTACTCAAATACAGAGATATGTAAACAGGTAGAATACGGCGCTGCGGTTGGCAACGCCTATATAAGACAACAAGTTTCTGGGGCAATTGTTAGATCGGTTACTGTTGCTACAATGGCACGTTATCAAGATTTAAGTGAGTTTGAACGTGGTGTTACAGTCGGCGCACGAGCGACAGGACACAGCATCCCCGAGGTAGCAATGCAGTGGGGATTTTCCCGTGCGACCATTTAACGAGTGTACCGTGAATATCAGGAATCCGGTAAAACATCAAATCTCCGACATCGCTGCGGACGGAAAAAGATCCTGCAAGAAAGGGATCAACGACAACTGAAGAGAACCGTTCAGTGTGACAGAAGTGCAACCCTTCCCCCAAATTGCTGCAGATTTCAGTGCTGGGCCATCAACAAGTGTCAGCGTGTGAACCACTCAACGAAACATCATCGATATGGGCTTTTGGAGCCAAAGGTCCATTTGTACACCCTTGTTAATAAGCTTTACGCCTCGCCTGGGCCCGTCAGCACCATAATTGGACTGTTGATGACTGGAAACATGTTGCCTGGTCGGGCGAGTATCGTTTCAAATTTTATCGGGCGGATGGACGTCTACGGGTTTGGAGACAACCTCATGAATCCATTGGCCCCGCATGTCAGCAGGGGACTGTTCGAGCTGGTAGAGGCTCTGTAATGGTGTAGGGCGTGTGCAGATGGAGTCATATGGGACCCCCGATCCGTCTAGATACGACTCTGACAGGTGACTTAAGCATCCTGTCTGATCACCTGCATCCATTCATGGCCGTTCTGCATTCCGAATGACTTGGGCAATTCCAGCAGGACAAAACGACACCCCACTCATGCAGAATTGCTACAGAGTGGCTCCAGCAACACTCTTTTTGGTTGAAACACATCCAATGGACACCAAACTTCCAAGACATGAACAATATTGAGCATATTTGTCATGTCTTGCAGCATGCTGTTCAGAAGAGATCTTCACCCCTTCATACTCTTACTGATTTATGGACAGCACTCTAGGATTCATGGTGTCAGTTCCCTCCAGCACTACCTCAGACGTTATTCAAGTCCATGCCATGTCGTGTTGCGGCACTTCTTCGTGCTCGCGGGGGCCCTACACGATATCAGGTAGGTGTACCAGTTTCTTTGCTCTTCAGTGAATATATCCACTGTGATAGGCAAGTCATACTATTCAACATGCACACACTCATTTTCGTCATATATGCAGGGTGAATCACTATCTATTGCCACCTAGAATAACTCCGAAAGTGTGATAGTAGCTGAAAAGTTTGTGGGACAAATGCTGCATGGGACAACAAGGGCCATAATATATATAGAATACATAGAAAGAAAGATCCTTTATCATTTAGCTACAATATAGCAGGTCAACAACTGGAAGCAGTTAATTCCATAATTTATCTGGGAGTAGGCATTAGGAGTGATTTAAAATGGAATGACCATAAAAATTAAGCAGATGCCAGACTGAGATTTATTGGAAGAATCCTAAGGAAATGCAGTCCGAAAACGAAGGAAGTAGGTTACATTACACTTGTTCGCCCACTGCTTGAATACTGTTCACCGGTGTGGGATCCGTACCAGATAGGGTTGATAGAAGAGATAGAGAAGATCCAACGGAGAGCAGCGCGCTTCGTTACAGGATCATTTAGTAATCGCGAAAACGTTACGGAGATGATAGATAAACTCCAGTGGAAGACTCTGCAAGAGAGACGCTCAGTAGCTCGGTACGGGCTTTTGTTGAAGTTTCGAGAACATACTTTCACCGAGGAGTCAAGCAGTATATTGCTCCCTCCTACGTGTATCTCGAGGAGAGACCATGAGGATAAACTGAGAGAGATTAGAGCCCACACAGAGGCATGCTGACAATCCTTCTTTCCACGAACAATGAAACTGATTGGAGCCACCTACGCTATCCCTGGTTAAAGGTGTATTTTGATGTAAATTCCTACAAGAGGGCTTCTGTGACGTGTGACTTTCAAAAGATCTTATTAAACTGATTAAGAATGTAATTTTCTGCAATATAATGGAAAATTTGATAAACGTCCTCAAACTTCTCGTGGTAAAGGAATGGGAGGGGCGTTATGGCACAAGGAATTATATCGGCAAGCCAGATTTTAAATGAGCTGCTATCTTCAATTAAGAATTCGTCGCTCTGGTTACGATAGAGTTCGCAAAACCTTTTTATGTAGATATATGTGTATTGGACTTATCCAAACTCCACATGTACCAGTTCCACTGAGCTGGCCGTGCTCCACCTCCTCCGCAGCACTTGGTGCGACAAATAAGCAATCGATCGCGAGACCATGTGGTGCACCTGCATCTCAACTGAAAATCAGTCATTCGCGTCACGACAAAAACTGAGTCATTTTTGAGCATGGAATCGAAATTTTGGCGAACACATACTATCCGGAGACGTGATAGAAAAACTGAATATATTTATTTCATGCAAATAAAGTGAAAATCCTTGCGTGTATGCAGAACAGTATGATCCATTTGTCATAGTATGTAGGTGTAAGTACCGGGTGATCAAAAAGTCAGTATAAATTTGAAAACTTAATAAACCACGGAATAATGTAGATAGAGAGGTAAAAATTGACACACGTGCTTGGAATGACATGGGGTTTTATAAGAAAAAAAAACAAAGTTCACAAAAGGTCCGACAGATGGCGCTTAACTGCTACCGTGACGGGTGAGAGGTACGCCGATATGTTACAGAATCGCATCATCCCCAGCCTGGCTGATAAACACCTGCTGGAACGTACGATGTTTATGCAGGATGGCGCTCCACCCCATATTGCTAGATGCGTGAAAGATCTCTTGCGTGCGTCGTTTGGTGATGAGCGTGTGCTCAGCCGCCACTTTCGTCATGCTTGGCCTCCCAGGTCCACAGACCTCAGTCCGTGCGATTATTGGCTTTGGGTTTACCTGAAGTCGGAAGTGTATCGTGATCGACCGACGTCTCTAGGGATGCTGAAAGACAACATCCGACGCCAATGCCTCACCATAACTCCGGACATGCTTTACAGTGCTGTTCACAACATTATTCCTCGACTACAGCTATTGTTGAGGAATTATGGTGGACATATTGAGCATCTCCTGTAAAGAACATCTTTGCTTTGTCTTACTTTGTTATGCTAATTATTGCTATTCTGTTCAGATGAAGCGCCATCTGTCGGACATTTTTTGAACTTTTGTATTTTTTTGGTTCTAATAAAACCCCATGTCATTCCAAGCACGTGTGTCAATTTGTACCTCTCTATCTACACTATTCCGTGATTTATTCAGTTTTCAAATTTATACTGACTTTTTGATCACCCGGTGTGTGTGTGTGTGTGTGTGTGTGTGTGTGCGTGCATTCTTTAGTTTTTTCATCTGCTCTTAGTCATCGAAGTCAACTATGTCAAAATGTTGTATAGATCATTTTTTTTCTCAACGTAAGACAGCACCGCAAAAACAGTTCGCTGAGGTGACAAAAGATATGAGATAGCGATATGCAAATATACAGATGGCGACAGCATCGTGTACTCAAGATATAAACGGGCAGTGCATTGGTGGAGCTGTCATTTGTACTCAGATGATTCATATAAAAAGGTTGCCGACGTGATTACGGCCGCACGACGGGAGGTGACAGACTTGGAATGCGGAATGGCAGTTGGAGTTAAACTGTAATATAAAAACTCAGGCAATCCTTGGAAAAAGACGAGGCATTTTCTACGAAACGCTATCGAGTAAATTTAGAACATTCTGACGCAATTATGCCACCACCACCATCGTATACAGGGTGAGTCACCTAACATTACCGCTGGATATATCTCGAAAACCACATCAAATACCGACGAAGCGATTCCACAGACCGAACGTGAGGGGCTAGTGTAATTGGTTAATACAAACCATAAAAAATGCACGGAAGTATGTTTTTTAACACAAACCTACGTTTTTTTAAATGGAACCCCGTTAGTTTTGTTAGCACATCTGAACATATAAACAAATACGTAATCAGTGCCGTTTGTTGCATTGTAAAATGTTAATTACATCCGGAGATATTGTAACCTAAATTTGACGCTTGAGTACCACTCCTCCGCTGTTCGATCGTGTGTATCGGAGAGCACCGAATTACGTAGGGATCCAAAGGGAACGGTGATGGACCTTAGGTACAGAAGAGACTGGAACAGCACATTACGTCCACATGCTAACACCTTTCTATTGGTCTTTTTCACTGACGCACATGTACATTACCATGAGGGGTGAGGTACACGTACACACGTGGTTTCCGTTTTCAATTACGGAGTGGAATAGAGTGTGTCCCGACATGTCAGGCCAATAGATGTTCAATGTGGTGGCCATCATTTGCTGCACACAATTGCAATCTCTGGCGTAATGAATGTCGTAAACGCCGCAGTACATCTGGTGTAGTGTCGCCGCAGGCTGCCACAATACGTTGTTTCATATCCTCTGGGGTTGTAGGCACATCACGGTACACATTCTCCTTTAACGTACCCCACAGAAAGAAGTCTAGAGGTGTAAGATCAGGAGAACGGGCAGGCCAATTAATGCGTCCTCCACGTCCTATGAAACGCCCGTCGAACATCCTGTCAAGGGTCAGCCTGGTGTTAATTGCGGAATGTGCAGGTGCACCATCATGCTGATGCCACATACGTCGACGCGTTTCCAGTGGGACATTTTCGAGCAATGTTGGCAGATCATTCTGTAGAAACGCGATGTATGTTGCAGCTCTTTGGGCCCCTGCAATGAAGTGAGGACCAATGAGGTGGTCGCCAATGATTCCGCACCATACATTTACAGTCCACGGTCGCTGTCGCTCTACCTGTCTGAGCCAGCGAGGATTGTCCACGGACTAGTAATGCATGTTCCGTAGATTCACTGCCCCGTGGTTTGTGAAACCCGCTTCATCGGTAAACAGGTAGAACTGCAACGCATTCTCTGTTAATACCCATTGACAGAATTGCACTCGATGATTAAAGTCATCACCATGTAATTGCTGATGTAGCGACATATCAAACGGGTGAAAGCGGTGACGATGCAGTATGCGCATGACACTACTTTGACTCAGTCCACCGGCTCTCGCAATGTCCCGTGTACTCATGTTTGGGTTCATGGCAACAGCAGCTAACACACCAACTGCACCCGCTTCTCGTGTGACGGGCCTGTTACGTACCCGTTTGCGTGCTACGACCATACCTGTTGCATACAGTTGGCGGTAGATGTTTCGCAATGTGCGGCACGTTGGATGCTCTCTGTCCGGGTACCGTTCTGCATACACCCTGCAGGCTTCAGCTGCATTTCGTCGTCACTCGCCATAGATGAGTATCATCTCCGCCTTTTCAGAGTTCGAATACACCATGGTCACAGTTCCTACAACACTACACTATCACAGACGTCTGGTAACACGGTGTACTACAGTTGGTCTGCGTGTGGAGACGAATGCAGAATAACAATAGCAGCAAGCGCTACATGCGGATATTGCGTCAGCTAGACCAAACCACAACAGTGCACTACAGCAACACTCGTAAACACGATCGTCATCGTAAACATGTCCCTGCAGTTGCTGCTCGCCGACCGTGGCCCGTGTTTGTTACAACACGCAACTGAACGTCGGAGGTTTCAAGCGTCAACTTTAGGTTACAATATCTCCGGATGTAATTAACATTTTACAATGCAACAAACGGCACTGATTACGTATTTGTTTATATGTTCAGATGTGCTAACAAAACTAACGGGGTTCCATTTTAAAAAACGTAGGTTTGTGTTAAAAAACGTACTTCCGTGCATTTTTTTATGGTTTGTATTAAACAATTACACTAGCCCCTCTCCTCACGTTCGGTCTGTGGAATCGGTTCGTCAGTATTTGATGTGGTTTACGAAATATATCCAGCGGTAACGTTAGGTGACTCACCCTGTATATAGTGTAACGATCAAAAGAATAAGATAAATGAGATTAGGACACGTACAGAGGTATATAGATAACCATTTATTCCACGACCAAGTCGTATGCGGAATAGGAAACAAGATAGATAATACCGTTATGATGTACCCCCCTCCCCCCAACCCAGTGTACTATTTGCAGTGGCTTGTGAAGTGTTGGTTTACTTGTAAGTATTATGTATAGGAGGGTTGCAACTATACTAGTATGTAGCCATTTGCAGAGGACTGACGACTTGTACCGGGAATGGCAGTTGCAAATAATGTAAAAAAATGTTACTATTGCAGCCTGGGAGCTACGTCAGGTCATATTAATAGAAGATCCAATAATCAGTAAAGCTTTCGTCAAGGGATCGTCTTCGAGATGCTAAATGAACTCCATCAACCGAAGGTACAAGAGAAGTATTGTGCATCAGGTAGAGGTTTACTGTTGCAAAAATTGGATGGTGTTTGTTGCCTGAAATATATTACTTCCTCCCACATACGCTTCACGAAACGATTACAATGAGAAATTACACCACACATCCTAAAGTGGTATGCAGGTACTGCACATCTGAATTTCGATGTAGAATAGCATCGTTTGGGAGAAGCTTTATTGAACTTGAAATGGAGCAAATCTGAGTTATGCATACCACGTGATGGTTTAATGACCTTGGCTCTGAACACTCTTTAAAGAAATCACTTCTAGGTCCTTGGAGGGTGTTTAGTATAAGGTTTTGCAGCTTTTTCTGTCCCGTAAGCACGTTGAATAGCGACACAATGATTGTATAAACTCTCGGTTATCCCATTCAAGTGCGAGATATAAAATGGTGAGAATAGAAGAGTTATCGTACTATCTTGAACACTCGCTGCCTAAGATTACTTTCATGATATATTAGCGACCCACCCCACCTTGAGTGGTGTAGCGTATTTCGTTTCCGGACCACTGCATAGAGATACGAATAAATTTCAGAGAACAACGATAAGCGAATATCGTCATTTCCATATAACTTGCACTATGTAATCAGCGCACGACAGTAAAACTGTCTGGAAGCTAATATTTTTACAACGAATGTCTATATTGTATGCCAATCGTGGGTGCATGTGTGTGTGATTGACTCACGATCGACGATCTCTTGCAGAAGCTAGAAATTTAGCGCGGACTTCAATGCTAGATGATTATAATAGTTTCACAACGAAAAAGTCTGTCCCGAAACCTGGCAGGAAATCCAAAGAGATTATGGTCGTATGTAAAGTATGCTAGCGGCAAGACACAATATTGTCTTCTCTGCGCGATAGCAATGGAAATACTATCGATGACAGTGTCGCTAAAGCAGAGTTACTACACACAGCCTTCCAAATTCCTTCACCAAAGAAGACGAAGTAAATATTGCAGAATTTGAATCAAGAGCAGCTGCCTACATGAGTAACTCAGAAGTAGATATCCTCGGAGTAGTGAAGCAACTTCAATCAGATAATAATAGCAAGTCTTCCAGTCCACACTGCATACCAATTACGCTCCTTTTAGAGAATGCTGATGCAATAGCTCCCTACTTAACTATCATATACAACTGTTTCGTTCGACGAAAGATCCGTACCCAAAGACTTGAAAGTTGCACAAGTCACATCAGTATTCAAGATAGACAATAGGAGTAATCCAGTAAATTTCAGACTCATATCATTAACGTTTTTGGAACATGTATTGCATTCGTACATTATGAATTACCTCGAAGAGAACAGTCTATTGATACACAGGCAACACGGGTTTAGAAAACATCGTTCTTGTGAAACAGAACTAGCTCTTTACTCACACGAAGTGTTGAATGCTGTTGATAAGGAATTTCAAATTGATTCCGGATTTCTAGATTTCCAGAAGGCTTTTGACACTGAACCTCACAGCCGGCCGATGTGGCCGAGCGGTTCTAGGCGCTTCAGTCTGGAACCGCGCGACCGCTACGGTTGCGGATTCGAATCCTGCATCGGGCATGGATGAGTGTGATGTCCTTAGGCTAGTGACTAGGGGAATGATGTCCTCAGATGTTAAGTCCCATAGTGCTCAGAGTCATTTTGAACTGTACCTCACAAGCGGCTCGTAGTCAAATTGTGTGCTTGTAGAATATCGTCTCAGTTATGTGACTGGATTCGTAATTTCCTGTCAGAGATGTTCGTAGTAACTGACTGGAAGTCATCGAGTAAAGCAGATGTGATTTCTAGCGTTCCAGAAGGTGATGTTAGAGGCCCTCTGCTGTTCTTTATCTGTTTAAACGATTTAGGAGACAACCCGAAAAGCTATCTTTGGTTGTTTGCAGCTGATGCTGTCATTTATCGTTTAGTTAAGTCATCAGAGGGTCAAAACAAATTGCAAAACGATTTAGAAAAGATATCTGTATGGAGCGAAAAATGGCAATTGATCCTATATAATGGAAAGTGTGAGGTCATCCACATGAGTACTAAAAGGAATCCATTAAACTATGGTTACACGATAAATTAGCCAAATCTAAAGGACGTAAATTCGACTAAATATTTAGGAATTACAATTACGTAGAACTTAAATTGGAAAGAACACATAGAAAATGTTGTGGAGGAGGCGAACCAAAGATTGAGACTTATTGGCAGAAAACTTAGAAGATGCAACAGATCTACTAAAGAGACTGCCTACAATACACTTGTCCGTCCTCTTTTGGAGTACTGCTGCACTGTGTGGGACCCTTACCAGGTAGGATTAAGGGAGTACTTCGAGAAGGTTCAAAGAAAAGCAGCACGTTTTGTATTATCGAGAAATAGCGGAGAGAGTGTCACAGACATAATACATCATTAAAGCAAAGGCGTTCCTCGTAGAGTTGGGATCTTCTCACGAAAGTTCAGTCACTAACTTACTCCTCCGAATGCGAAAATATTTTGTTGACGGCGACACACATAGGGAGAATCGATTATCATAATAAAATAAGGGAAATCTGAGCGAGCACGGAAAAATATAGGTGTTTGTTTTTTCCGCGAGCTGTTTTATGTTGTTTACGCGTCAAGTTCCGTAGGACCAAATTGAGGAGCAAATCTCCAAGGTCATGGAACGTGTCAGTACATGAAATTATTATGTAAAAGTAATAACAGATAGAAATAAAATATTTTTGAGCGCGAAAAAAGTCAATCCATAAGAGTAAGTAAAAGCAATCAACAATACAACAAGAATCAGCTTAATTTTTCAAGGAACTCCTAGACAGAATAGAAGGAGTGACCCATGAGGAAACTGTTCAGTTTCGATTTGAAAGAGTGTGGATTACTGCTAAGATTTTTGAATTCGAGTGGTAGCTTATTAAACATTGATGCAGCTGTATACTGCACACCTTTCTGCACAACAGTTAAGGAAGTCCGATACAAATGCAGGTTTCATTTCTGCCGAGTACTAACTGAGTGTAAGCTACCTATTCTTTGGAATAAGCTAATATTGTTAACAAGAAACGACAGTAGGGAGTATATCTATTGAGAGGCCAATGTCAAACTACCCAGATTCGTGAACAGGCATTTTCCAAGAGAGTTATATGATTCCCTGTAGAAACAAAATTAATTCGCCATCAACGCTCAGAAAATGATTGTCAAATACTGTACATATATCTGATTTATCAGTAACAGAAATATTTTTATTACGAACTAACTTTATATCGTCGACCTCGTGCTGTTGACCAGACACTTCCTTCGGAAGTTACCATATGGTTTTAATTTTATCCTGTGAATTAGCTATTCTATTTGCATACCTCATACTCTTTGCCTTCCTAATAACATTTTAAGCACCTTACAATACTGTGGGTAATGGGCTACTGTAGCTTGATTGTGACTACTTCTAACATATTGATATAACTCCCACTTCGTTCTACATGACATCCTTATTCCACTAGTCAGCCACCTGGACTGCCTATGCTGCTAGTACCCCATTTAGAATGTTCTAATGGAAAGCAACTCTCAAAGAGCATGAGAAATGTGTTAAGGAAAGCATTATATTTATCATCAATGTTGTCGGCACTATAAACATCCTAACACTCTTGTTCTTGACAAGGTTTAAAAAACTCTCTATTGCTGTTGGATTAACTTTCCTACATAGTTTGTAATTACATGTGACATTTGTTTGAGTACAAAAGGCTTTTATTGTTAAAATTTGTGCGTAATGGTCTGAAAGGCTATTCATGCTTTTACTAACAGAATGCCCATCTAGTAATGAAGAATGAAAAAAAAAATATTGTCTATGGCTGTGCTACTGTTCCCCTGCACACTAGTTGGAAAAAACACAGTCTGCATCAGATCATACGAATTTAGGAGATCTACCAACATAGATTTTCTTGCACTATCATACACAAAATTTATATTGAAATCACCACATATAACTAATGTCTGGTACTTCCTACAAAGTGAATCAAGAGCTCTCTCTAGCTTGAGCTGAAATGTTCTGAAGTCAGAGTTAGGGGACCTATAAACAACAACAATTAACAGTTTAGTTTCACTAAATTCAACTGCCCCTGCTCAACATTCAAATATCTGTTCAGTGCAGTGCCATGATAGGTCTATGTACTCAAAAAGGTGAGAGGGACTTCCTTTAAGCAGGCATACCTATCAGCTGGTTTCAGTCTAAAAAAGGTGTACCTCTAACACCAATTACTACAGGAATGCTTCCATGAGTGATCCCACCACCACCTACTACACTGTCACTTACAAGCTTTGCCAGACTCCCCTTCCCATACTTATTGAGGTGCGGGCGATGTCAAGTGAAACCTGGTCTGCTGATAGACCCAACTGGCACCACTTGAATGTTACCGAAGCCCTCTGCCACCAGCGCTCTCTCCAGCCCCATGTTATCGCGCCTAACAGCCGCATTAAGATGAGGCCGATCATGACGCTGTAACAGTTGCACGAAATGTACATTAGTGACTGAGTAGCTATCTTTACCAGGTCACCACCTACATCATATTCCCCGTCCCTATCAAGACTGTTCCCTCCTCCTCCTTTGTAAAATTCCTACAGAACTCCCCTATGCTGTCACTCAGCTGAGCCAACCCTGCACTAGGCTTCACAATGCTGGTGACATGGTACTCACTCTCCAACAGTTCCTGCAACTGCTGGCCCACACCTCTACCGTGAGAGCTACCTAGCAGCAGAACCTTCTTATTTCTGTTTGACTTTGCAACTAACCTAGGCCTCCTAACCTCATTCAGGCCGACATACAGCTCTCTGTCTGTTAGAAAACTTTCTATCCAACCGCATATGTCATCGGATAGACCGATGACGTATGCGGTCTTCTGACTTCTTCATAGTGCCACGCAAAGAATCGTGTCGACATATAGGTTTGATTCAAGGAAGGCAGAAAGCTGATAGATGAGTCATATGCTGCGCTGCCGAAAGAACTGTGAACGAAGCAAAATTGCTGAAACTGCTGAAGTAGTTTTCCGGAGAACGTTTTACCTGTAACATAAAAATAAAATACCACATATTTTGGATTCACTTGTTTTTTGGCGATGCAGTTTTCCTCAAACGGTTGCAGGGAAGCTATTGGTCAAGAATATTTGATTATTTTAAATTGTAAGTCTCAGTTCACAGCCTGATGATGAGATAGTAATCTTTTCGTTTCTATGGTACTTCAGAGCTGAGTATCTCACTGCCCATTGTTCGAAGAGCTTGCAGTGAATTCGGAGTGCGAACTGCGACTACTAAGCTGAGCGAAGCACAAATTAGCAGTCTGAAATTGTCATGTTCAAAATGGCTCTGAGCACTACGGGACTTAACATCTGAGGTCATCAGTCCCCTAGAACTTAGAACTATTTAAACCTAACTAATCTAAGGACATCACACACATCCTTGTCCGAGGCAGGATTCGAACCTGCGACCGTAGCGGTAGCGCGGTTTCAGACAGAAGCGCCTAGAACCGCTCGGCCACACCGGCCGGCTAATTGTCATGTTTCGAAATGCGTATCTCCACGTCATTGAGAGGTGATTGTTGAGTTAAAAGGCAGTGTGACAATAAGTGACCCAACCAGGAATCAATCTCATAACCTTTAGAAACACACGCTAAATCGCTAGACCACCACCCGAGACGCAAAGCAAATCCCGCTTGCTGTGTTCTCCAGCTGCCAGTGGCATCATTTTCACAACTTAAGTTTAATTCATCATAGGTCAGACAGTTTGTACGAAGTATTTATAAATTATATACAAAAACCTCCCTCGTGAATTAGTGTATCTATTAGTCAAAACCGGAACAAAATCCATACAGGAGTTCCTGAGATTAGCGTGCACACACAGACAAATGCAAGTAAGTGACTTCAGTGTACATATATAGGGAAGAGACAGTAGCTTTTAGCTGTCATTTTCGTAGGAACCCCCTAATTTTGTAGGCGCTTCAGTCCGGAACCTCGCTGCTGCTACGGTCGCAGGTTCGAATCTTGCCTCGGGCATGGATGTTCAAAAAATGTGTGTGAAATCTTATGGGACTTAACTGCTAAGGTCAGTTAGGTTTAAGTAGTTCTAAGTCCAGGGGACTGATGACCTCAGATGTTAAGTGCTTAGAGCCGTTTGAACCTAATTTTGTAATTGTGGAAGGAGAGGATCGCTGTAGAAATAACGAATGATTTGTACACCGTTGGACGATTGCCAAATTGAGATATTCGCAAATACAGAAAGAGAGTAGTGCAAAGACTGTTTTTTTTTTAGCGGACAATTTGTGTTGTGTCGTAACAAGCTCGCTACGCCACACTGAGAAGGAAGCCGAAAGGCACGCGCTAAGCTACAGCAGGATGGCTTGAAGTCTGGAACAGGATACGTATTGAATACTATAAAGAAAATACGTATCTGTGGAATATACTTAACTTTTAATCAATCCTTGTGGTACATCTCTCTTGACTATACAAATGAAACTCGTAAGATACATGCACTGTTACAATTGGCGCCTTGCTAAGTCGTAGCCATTAACTTAGCTGAAGGCTATTCTAACTGTCTCTCGGCAAATGAGAGCAAAGGCTTCGTCAGTATAGTCGCTAGCAACGTCGTCGTACAACTGGGGCGAGTGCTAGTACGTCTCTCGAGACCTGCCTTGTGGTGGCGCTCGGTCTGCGATCCTGACAGTGGCGACACGCGGGTCCGACATGTACTAATGGACCGCGGCCGATTTAAGCTACCACCTAGCAAGTGTGGTGTCTGGCGGTGACACCACAATTTGTTAATGGCGAGAATATAATGGTAGGCAATCCTACATAGCTTTAAACAAAGAGGGGATTGACAGGCATATTGTATGCGATATGTTTTAATATAAATTTGATGCATCTTCTTTATATCTGGGTAATAAAAAGTAGTTTTTCAGTGTCTTTCCTTGTGACCTTAGCACTGTTGTATAAGGTAATCAGGTTATTTCGTACTATTTTTCTGCGTATGTACACATATTATTTAGAAATACGATTAATAACGTAAAACGAAAGATACTGCACATTAGGTGTTTTGAGAAATGGTAAATGATACATGACAGAGTAACCCTGGCTGCAATGCGGTCACTACCTGTTTAATTGTGATAATATTTGTGGAAGTATGTCAGAAGCCTTGGCTGTAGGAGAGAACGATGGCGTGAACTAGAACAAAGATATAACTGTTCCGCATCAGCTGCTAAGAGGAGTGACGTAACTTATTTGTTTGTGTATTGTGTGTCTGGAGGCAGTGGTCTCTCTTCGTCTGCGCACTTGTCGCATAGCTTTGCTTGTTGTGGAAGCATTAATGGGCGCGGTGGTGACAGCGAGTTGTCATGCAAGGTGGCCGCAACCCTGTGCACTTATAATGCACATCGCAGACTATGGAAAAACTTCCATACATTTCTGTACATTTGTAATAAACATGTCTTTATTGTTCCTGTCCTGTGCCCGTAGTGATGATGGTGGCAGTGCAGAGATGGGATATTAGTGATGTCTTTTCTATAGAAACATTCCTAAATACACTTATTAAATTCCTTGACTTTTTCTTTTTACTAATCAACAGTAATGTCATGGTTGCAGACTCCTTTTAGACGGCTTGATTGTGATGCCATAGTGCGTCTGCCAATGTTTGTAAGACACTAATAATGCTGGGACAAGTTCCTTATAATGAAACGTAGACCTGGTACACAGAAAGTTTGCATTTGTTTTAAATAACGAACTGTGCTAATTGTTAAACATTTAATGTCTTGTATTTACGCGTATCTTTGGATGTAAAAGGGTATATTTGGAGTACTGGGAGAAAATTAGCGTAATAGTAACAAATTTCCCCAAAAATGTAAATAGCACTGTGCTGGTAGATGTTTCCTATATCACTGAGGTGTCAAAGTTCCTGGCATAATTTTTGGGTCACAAACCAAGCTGATTAAGGTGAGGATGATGTAAATGTGGAGTCAGCCATATTTTGATAGTGGGTAATAAATTATATATTGAAAGCAAATGGAAGAACATACTAGGTTTTAAGTTATAGGATAACATCCCATCATTTTTCACACATCTGCTGTAATGTCAGAGTGTCTGTCATCATAAATTATGGTAATTCAGGCTGCCATGTCACTTATGCATCATCCAGTTGGGGTCAAGGAGTGAGGGGGAGGGGAGGGAAGAGGTCGAAACATACAAGAGGATAAACAGCCGGAACATAAATAAACAATAAGAGCGCAAGTGGCCATTTTGCTTACATGAGACATGTTATCTTTTATAGAAACAGCCCAGCCAAGTGAGTGGTTTGTTTACATAGTCGATGTCATTGTATATGTTTGAAGAGCATGCAAGTGTGATTTGCGGCCAAGGTCGAGTGACGTTATTCTTTACATAGGGAAAACAACATACCTTTGTTGGAGTACCGATTCACCCCCACTGCTAGTAGAATTTCCTGCCATTCTGTACTTAGTGTTTGCCCCTCTCGCGAGAGTCGTGGTTAATTTTACCGCTGACTGTGCCTGTAGGTACATACCACCACAACTCATGGTGCAATCAAAGACTCAGCAAGTCAAGGGGAGTCGGATTACGTTACAGTCGAACCTCCCTCCACGTGTGGCGCGTGGGGTAGCCGCGCGATCTGAGGCGCCTTGTCACGGTCCATGCGGCTCCCTACGTTGGAGGTTCGAGTCCTCCCTCGGGCATAGGTGTGTGTGTTGTCCATAGCGAAAGTTAGTTTAAGTTAGATTAAGTAGTGTGTAGGCTTAGGGACCGATGACCTCAGCAGTTTGGTCCCATAAAACTTTACCACAAATTTCCAGAAATTTTCCCTCCATGCACGGTTTGTACGTGAGTCCACGAAGTATCAACAGTGGCAGCTGGAGAACCGTGTTCGACTACTTGCTTAGTAACCATATCACAGGCATGTATGGATCGAGCAATCCAGGGAAGAAGTGGCGCACCATTGTCCTGCTGACGAACAGTTTGTATAATTTTTTGAAGGAGGGGCAGTGCCAAGCAATCTAAAGCTATGTAGTTAGTAGACACAGTATCTTCAGATAAGACAGTACTGCTCAAAAATAGAAGAAAGGTCTCATAAAAATATATTTGGGAAATAATGCTACCTGAGGTATGGGGTGTTATACTAAAATGTAAACTTTCACGGCCGGAAATATCATGTCCATTATAATTATCCGGGCTGTTATGCCGTGGTCGGTTGATGAATTCCGTATTGTTTCCCAACGTTTCGTCTCCGACTGCGGGAGACATCTTCAAGGGGGTCCGTAGCTTGATGGAAGGTCCAACACACACACTGGCTCGCTACTGACTGCCGCTAAATTCCGTGTCCGCGCGCCCCCGCGCCGCGGAGTGACGTCACGTGTTTTGAAAACGTCAGTGCAATTGGCCGCTGTCCGTCGCCGTCGATCGTCGTTGCCCTCACCCAGTAGTGGACGAGTGGTACACATCTTCTTTAACACCGGCATCCATATACCGTTTAATTTGACGCCCTCCTCCTTTCGGTTGAAATTATTTGGGTGTTTAGCGATTTCGATTGCCTCCCTGTAGAGCCTTTCGTAGTATCCGCTCGTGGCCGCTAGTACTTGCGTCTCCTCGAAACGAATATTGTGGTTCCCTGGCTGGAAAGCATGCTCCGCAACAGCTGATCGTTCCGTTTCTCCTCTTCTACAATTTCCCTTGTGCTCTTCCAAACGTTTAGAAACAGTTCTTTTGGTGGTACCCACATAAACATCACCACAGCTGCATGGGATCCTATACACTCCAGATTTTTCCAATGGTTTGCGAGCGTCCTTGGCAGGCCTAAGGTATTCCTGTATCTTCCTGGTGGGCTTGTAAATTACGGTAATATTCCGCTTCGTCAAGATCCTCCCTATTCTTTCCGTTACATTTTTAACAAACGGCAGGAAAACCTTAGATTTTGCAGTAGCCTGTACGTCAGTATGATTTCTGCGTGGCTGCCTCAACGCATGTTTTATTTCGGCGGACGAATATCCGTTCTTCGTTAGTGCATTGTGGAGATGTTCCATCTCAGCGTCGAGCAACTCAGGTTCACAAATATTTCTAGCTCTGTCCGCTAACGTCTTGATAACACCCCGCTTCTGTTGTGGGTGGTGGTTCGAATCCCGGTGCAAATAACGGTCCGTGTGCGTGGGTTTGCGGTACACTGAGTGGCCCAAACTACCATTTTCGTTTCTAAAAACAAGCACATCGAGGAAATGTAGTTTGCCGTCTACCTCCTCCTCCATTGTAAACTGAATTCTTGAGTTTATACTGTTCAGATGTTCGAGGAACCGGCTTAGTTCCTCCCTACCATGTCTCCACAACACAAACGTGTCATCCACGTATCGGAACCATACATTTGGTTTCTTGTTGTCAGTACCTAAGGCCTGTTCTTCGAATTTCTCCATAAAGCAGTTTGCAATTACGGGACTTAGGAGGCTTCCCATAGCCACGCCATCCGTTTGCTCATAAAACTGTTCATTCCACTTGAAGTATGTGGTCGTCAAACAACACTTAAACAGCTCTAAAATATCGGCAGGAAAAATTCGATCCAGCTGTTCCAATACATCTCCCGCAGTCGGAGACGAAACGTTGGGAAACAATACGGAATCCATCAACCGACCACGGCATAACAGCCCGGATAATTATAATGGACATTGGGTGTTATGTCCTATGATCCCAGAGTGGCCCAGAGAGCATCCCAGAGTGCCCCAATGAGCTAAAACACCAAGAAGAATCGCTTCTCGGCTTTTGGCAAGATCAATGTGTAGCAGTCTGTACGAGATAAGAAACTAAAATACAAATCTATCTGTTACCACTACAAGAGATGTTCAATATCTTTACCTTTCATTCTTAAACGTTCTTCATTCTTACTTCACAGAAAATCGCTGTCTCATCTGCATCTACATTGATATTCTTCAATTCACAGTTAAATTTCTGGCAGAGGGTTCATCGAATCACCTTCAAACTATTTCTCTACTGTTCAACTCTCGAAAAGCGCGCAGGAAAAACGAACAGTTAAATCTTTCCACGCGATCTCTGATTTCTCTTATTTTATGTAATTTTTACCTTTGTAGGTGGGCGCCAGCAAAATATTTTCACACTCGGAGGAGAAATGAGGTTAACTTAAATTTCATGAGAAAATTCTGCAGCAACGAAAAACGCCTTAGTTCTAAATATTGGCAGCACAAACCGCGTATCATATCCGTGAAACTCTCTCCCGCATTTCGCGATATTACATAACGAGCTGCCCTTCTTTGAATTTTTCCGATGTCAACCATCAGTCCTATCTGATGCTGATTCTACGCCGCGCAGCAATGATCCATAGGAGGACGGACAAGCTAAGTGTAGACAGACTCTTTAATAGACTTTCTGCATCTTCCTAATGTTCTGCCAGTAACCTCAAGTCTTTAGTTAGCTCTTCCCACAACTTTATCTGTGTAATTGCTCCAGTTTAACTGTGGTGTCACCGCCAGACACCACACTTGCTAGGTGGTAGCCTTTAAATCGGCCGCGGTCCATTAGTATACGTCGGACCCGCGTGTCGCCACTGTCAGTAATTGCAGACCGAGCGCCACCACACGGCAGGTCTAGAGAGACGTCCTGGCACTCGCCCCAGTTGTACAGCCGACTTTGTAAGGAAAGGTTCACTGACAAATACGCTCTCATTTGCCGATACGATAGTTAGCATAGCCTTCAGCTACATTTGCTACGACCTAGCAAGGCGCCGTATTCAATTGATATTGAGATTCTATTAATGTATCATCAAGAGCGATGTTCTACAAATGTGGATTAAAGTTAAGTATTCCAGAAGCTACGTACTTTTCTTTATAGCATTCATTACGTATCCTGTTTCAGACCTCACGCCAGCCTGCGTGAGTTTAAGCGCGTGCCTTTCGGCTTCCTCTCATTGTGTCTAGGCTGTCTTGTCTAGACACAACATTAACTTATTCGTAATTGGATTCCCTAAGTATTCAGTTGAATTCGAAGCCTTTAGTTTTGAATGATTTATGGTGCAATCGAAGTTCAGCGGATTCCAATTAGTACTAATGTGAATTACTTCACACTTTTCATTGTTTAGAGTCAATTGCCACTTGTTGCACCATACAGGTATCTTGTCTAAATCATTCTGCAAATGGGTTTGATCATCTGATGACTTTACGAGACTGTAAATGACAACATCATCTGCAAATAGTACAAGAGGGCTACTCAGATTGTCTCCTAAATCGTTTATATAGATCAGGAATACCAGAGGGCCTATAAAACTTACATGGGGAACTCCAGATATCATTTCTGTGTGACTGGATGAGTTTCTGCCAGTTACTACGAACTGTGAACTTTCTAAAAGGAAATCACCAATCCAGTGGCACAAATGAGCCGATACTTAGTAGGCATGTGATTTGATTAGGAGTCACTTGTGAGGATCGGTGCCAAAACCCTCCATTACTTCATGTAAGTAAAGAGCTGTTTACGTTTCACGAGAACAATATTTTCTGAATCTGTGCTGACTATTTGCCAATAAATCGTTTTCTTCGAGGTAATTTATAAGGTTCAAACACAGTATATACTCCAATATGCTACTACAAATCAACGTCAGTGATATGGGTCTGTAATTTAGCTTATTACTCCTATTTCCTTTCTGGAGTATTGGTGTGATATGTGCAACTTTCCAGTCTTTAGGAATGGATCTTCCGTCGACCGGACTGTCTGCAACGAAGAGCTTGCTATTATTAACTGCGCTAAGCTGCTTCGTAATTTTTCCCGAGGGCATGCAGCTTTACTGTATGATTAAATGATGATGGCGTCCTCTTGGGTAAAATATTCCGGAGGTAAAATAGTCCCCCATTCGGATCTCCGGGCGGGGACTACTCAAGAGGACATCGTTATCAGGAGAAAGAAAACTGGTGTTCTACGGATCGGAGCGTGGAATGTCAGATCCCTTAATCGGGCAGGTAGGTTAGAAAATTTAAAAAGGGAAATGGATAGGTTAAAGTTAGATATAGTGGGAATTAGTGAAGTTCGGTGGCAGCAGGAACAAGACTTTAGGTCAGGTGAATACAGGGTTGTAAATACAAAATTACATAGGGGTAATGCAGGAGTAGGTTTAATAATGAATAAAAAATAGGAGTACGGGTAAGCTACTACAAACAGCATAGTGAACGCATTATTGTGGCCAAGATAGACACGAAGCCCACGCCTACTACAGTAGTACACGTTTATATGCCAACTAGCTCTGCAGATGATGAAGAAATTGAAGAAATGTATGATGAGATAAAAGAAATTATTCAGGTAGTGAAGGGAGACGAAAATTTAATAGTCATGGGTGACTGGAATTCGATAGTAGGAAAGGGGAGAGAAGGAAACATAGTAGGTGAATATGGATTGGGGGAGAGAAATGAAAGAGGAAGCCGCGTGGTAGAATTTTGTGCAGAGCATAACTTAATCATAGCTAACAGTTGGTTCAAGAATCATGAAAGAAGGTTGTATACATGGAAGAACCCTGGAGATACTAAAAGGTATCAGACAGATTATATAATGGTAAGACAGAGATTTTGGAACCAGGTTTTAAATTGTAAGACATTTCCAGGGGCAGATGTGGACTCTGACCACAATCTATTGGTTATGAACTGTAGATTAAAACTGAAGAAACTACAAATAGGTGGGAATTTAAGGAGATGGGACCCGGAGAAACTGAAAGAACCAGAGGTTGTACAGAGCTTCAGGGAGAGCATAAAGGAACAATTGACAGGAATGGGGGAAATAAATACAGTAGAAGAGGAATGGGTAGCTTTGAGGGATGAAATAGTGAAGGCAGCGGAGGATCAAATAGGTAAAAAGACGAGGGCTGGTAGAAACCCTTGGGTAACAGAAGAAATATTGAATTTAATTGATGAAAGGAGAAAATATAAAAATGCAGTAAATGAAGCAGGCAAAAAGGAATATAAACGTCTAAAAAATAATATCGACAGGAAGTGCAAAATGGCTAAGCAGGCATGGCTAGAGGACAAATGTAAGGATGTAGAGGCTTATTTCACCAGGGGTAAGATAGATACTGCCTACAGGAAAATTAAAGAGACCTTTGGAGAAAGGAGAACCACTTGCATGAATATCAAGAGCTTTGATGGAAACCCAGTTCTAAGCAAAGAAGGGAAAGCAGAAAGGTGGAAGGAGTATATAAATGGTCTATACAAGGGAGATGTACTTGAGGACAATATTATGGAAATGGAAGAGGATGTAGATGAAGATGAAATGGGAGATATAATACTGCGTGAAGAGTTTGACAGATCACTGAAAGACCTGAGTCGAAACAAGGCCCCAGGAGTAGACAACATTCCATTAGAACTACTGACAGCCTTGGGAGAGCCAGTCCTGACAAAACTCTACCATCTGGTGAGCAAGATGTATGAGACAGGCGAAATACCCTCAGACTTCAAGAAGAATATAATAATTCCAATTCCAAAGAAAGCAGGTGTTGACGAATGTGAAAATTACCGAACTATCAGTTTAATAAGTCACGGCTGCAAAATACTAACGCGGATTCTTTACAGACGAATGGAAAAACTAGTAGAAGCCGACCTCGGGGAAGATCAGTTTGGATTCCGTAGAAATGTTGGAACCCGTGAGGCAATACTAACCTTACGACGTATCTTAGAAGAAAGATTAAGAAAAGGCAAACCTACGTTTCTAGCATTTGTAGACTTAGAGAAATCTTTTGACAATGTTGACTGGAATGTGCTCTTTCAAATTCTAAAGGTGGCAGGGGTAAAATACAGGAAGTGAAAGGCTATTTACAATTTGTACAGAAACCAGATGGCAGTTATAAGAGTCGAGGGACATGAAAGGGAAGCAGTGGTTGGGAATGGAGTGAGACAAGGTTGTAGTCTCTCCCCGATGTTATTCAATCTGTATATTGAGCAAGCAGTGAAGGACACAAAAGAAAAATTCGGAGTAGGTATTAAAATCCATGGAGAAGAAATAAAAACGTTGAGGTTCGCCGATGACATTGTAATTCTATCAGAGACAGCAAAGGACTTGGAAGAGCAGTTGAATGGAAAGGATAGTGTCTTGAAAGGATGGTATAAGATGAACATCAACAAAAACAAAACGAGGATAATGGAATGTAGTCGAATTAAGTCGGGTGATGCTGAGGGAATTAGATTAGGAAATGAGACACTTAAAGTAGTAAAGGAATTTTGCTATTTGGGGAGCAAAATAACTGATGATGGTCGAAGTAGGTATGGAGTGTAGCCATGTATGGAAGTGAAAGGTGGAAGATAAATAGTTTAGACAAGAAGAGAATGGAAGCTTTCGAAATGTGGTGCTACAGAAGAATGCTGAAGATTAGATGGGTAGATCACATAACTAATGAGGAGGTATTGAATAGAATTGGGGAGAAGAGGAGCTTGTGGCACAACTTGACTAGAAGAAGGGATCGGTTGGTAGGACATGTTCTGAGACATCGAGGGATCACCAATTTAGTATTGGAGGGCAGCGTGGAGGGTATAAATCGTAGAGGGAGACCAAGAGATGAATACACTAAGCAGATTCAGAAGGATGTAGGCTGCAGTAGGTACTGAGAGATGAAGAAGCTTGCACAGCATAGAGTAGCATGGAGAGCTGCATCAAACCAGTCTCAGGACTGAAGACCACAACAACAACAACGACCTCCAGATGATCTGTGTCTACCTGAAGTCCTGTGTTCTACCCAAGAAGCATTTCGGGAGTAACACAAAAATACATAAACGTTGCAGTGAGGGTAGACCCAAAAAGAAACCCAGTTAACAAATTATTTAGTGCCACACGTAATAAGTTGAATTGTGTATCCAAAAAAACTAAGATGTATGTCAGTATAAGTACGAAAATATAAGTTTTAACAAGGGTGCAAGGTCTCAAATTCTTAAATTTTTCACCGCTGGTCTAGGGGGCACTAAATCGGAATTGCGAGGAGACTTAAGATGCTGAAGTTAAGATTTCCCTAATGGTTTTCTATCTAGAAGCTTTTAGCTCGGTAAGAGAAGAACTAAAAAAGTAGACAGAATGTTTTGGTCTCTAGAGAGATTGGAACCTAGAGCTAATGCAACGTTTTATGCAGACAGCAATCACGTTGTAATTCAGCTAGCGAGACGGTGCTGCTACGGAGACGGTCTCACTGCGATATTTCTCATTAACAGAGACAATTTGTAATGTAAAACATCAGATTAATTAAAGATACTGTTTGGAATGACCTTTATGGAATCAAATAATAAATTTAACATATCAGTGTTACACCTTAAGTGAGAATCACATTGAAAAATGTGGTAAGTTCTATGGGACCAAACTGCTGAAGTCAT
The DNA here is from genome assembly GCF_023898315.1 of Schistocerca nitens. Lineage (NCBI taxonomy): Eukaryota > Metazoa > Arthropoda > Insecta > Orthoptera > Acrididae > Schistocerca > Schistocerca nitens. The sequence goes on from NC_064616.1 coordinate 926,060,036, forward strand.
CGGTCCCTAGGCTTACACACTACTTAATCCACGCTAAGGAGGACAACACACACGCTCCCATGCCCGAGGGGGGACTCGAACCTCCGACGGGGGGAGCTGCGCGAACCGCGGCAAGGTCCCCAAGACCGCAGGGCTACCCCGCCCGGCAAGTGAGAATCAGTCAGATAATTTATCGGGAATCTCAAGGAAATATCAAGTAAATTTAGCAGGACATTTCTGAGGCAATCGTCCAACGGTGTACAAATCATTCGTTATTTCTACAGCGATCCTCTCCTTCCACAATTACAAAATTAGGTTCAAATGGCTCTAAGCACTTAACATCTGAGGTCATCAGTCCCCTGGACTTAGAACTACTTAAACCTAACTAACCTAAGGACATCACACTCATCCATGCCGCCGCGCGGGATTAGTCGAGCGGACAGCCGGCACGGTAGCTCAGCGTGTTCGGTCAGAGAGCCAATTGGCCTCTGTAATAAAAAACTGAGTGTAACGATCAACCACCAAACTTGTACAGGATGTCTTGCGACGTCCGCAACGACCAAACACAACGATAAAAAAAAAAAAAAAAACTGTGCGACTGGTCCCGGCGGAGGTTCGAGTCCTCCCTCGGGCATGGGTGTGGGGGGTTTGTCCTTAGGATAATTTAGGTTAAGTAGTGTGTAAGCTTAGGGACTGATGACCTTAGCAGTTAAGACCCATAAGGTTTCACACACATTGTTTTTTCGTCCCAAAAGAAATGTTCTTGATGTTTGTTCGATAAGGAGCGAGAAAGATAAACGTTTGAGATCTCTAAATGTGAAGAAGTATTGCGGTGAGGGCTGCTTTCCAGACAATCTTCTGTACAGTTTATTTTGTGAAATCAGCAGAGTGTAGACGGCGTTCCCGCATAATGGCAACACTAGTCGCGGTTTCCTTGATGGCTTCTCTTGTATTGCGACCATTAGGCGCCTCAGTTGTTGAGAACAGACCGCAAGTGCGGTGGACACACCTCTGCGATACAGTTCTGAACACCATTTACATACACAAACGTGATGACTGGGTGTTGTGTGCTGTCGCCGGCCGGTGTGGCCGTGCGGTTAAAGGCGCTTCAATCTGGAACCGCGTGACCGCTACGGTCGCAGGTTCGAATCCTGCCTCGGGCATGGATGTGTGTGATGTCCTTAGGTTAGTTAGGTTTATTTAGTTCTAAGTTCTAGGCGACTAATGACCTCAGAAGTTAAGTCGCATAGTGCTCAGAGCCATTTGAATCCTGCCTCGGGCATGGATGTGTGTGATGTCCTTAGGTTAGTTAGGTTTATTTAGTTCTAAGTTCTAGGCGACTAATGACCTCAGAAGTTTAGTCGCATAGTGCTCAGAGCCATTTGAACCATTTTTTTTTGTGTGCTGTCCTTAGGTTAGTTAGGTTTAAGTAGTTCTAAGTCCTAGGGGACTGATGACCATAGATGTTAAGTCCCATAGTGCTCAGAGCCATTTTTGAACATACACAAAATTTCGAGAACTGACATTGACCTTTGTTAGAGCCAAACACAGTTTTCTATTTATGACGTTAATACATAGTGCTTTAAGATCCGCCTGAACAACCTGATTAGGTTTTCCGTTATTTCCTTAAATCGCTTAGGGAAAATACTCGGGTCTTTCCGGAGAACGGGAAAAGTGGATTTCATTCCTCAACATTTCCGTCCGTAGCTTCTGCTTTGTCTCTAATGACCTCGTAGCTGTCGGGATGTTTAACCTTAAGCTTCCTTTCTCTCATTTTCACTCAACATTGCCTACTGAGTGCAAATGTCCCACGAAGGTTAAATGGTCGCAGTTCATCACATTTGACAGTTACATGGTGTATCATATTGATAAACCATAAGAAGGTCATACATAAAATCCCGTTTGTCTTATTGAATGTAAAAAATTGAGGTTGTAGCGATTCTACATGAAATGAGTAACCAATTTTTTGGTATGATTTCTTTTATGGAGTTATCCCATACACGTCACAATTCTGTACAGATGCCTCCGCTGCCTGTAAAGCGTCTATTAAATCCTACAAGAAAAAAATATCACAAATACTAGACTTTTTCTTATTTCAAGCTTCGTTTTCCAGCGCGTAAACTACATTCCTCGTACCTTCAAATATTCAACATTCAGTAAGTCATGGAAGAATAATTTAGCAAGAAAATGAAACTGATAAATATATTAATAACACGCCAACAAAATCTCCGTGAAGTTATGCACCAATCTACTTTTGTCAGGTAAATTTCGTCTTAGTGGACTGTATACATCAATGATCTTCATACCAAACGCTGCATGAGAAAATGTCACTAGCCCCTTCCCTATGCAATTCTATGAGAAGAAATACGGTTTAGAAACGTAAAGATGGGAGTGTGCTCGATATCTGGCGTTTGCGTTTACACTGTGCCATATTTATGAGTAGACCATAAATACATATATTAGCAAAGAATCGCAAGCGGAAAGAAAACCTTCCTTCAGAAATTTCCCCATCCTACCGTGTTTCCAGTTCGTGCAGCTGGTTGTAATGCGATTTTATTTCACTGATTACAATATCAGGTCAAAAGCATACACTGGGAAGCCAAGGCAGCTAGTGGATATCAATGTGAACGAACAAGAGAATGACTATTTCTAACAGATTGTGGTCAGTCTTCCAGGAAATAAGAATTCTCTCTCAGTGTGGAGCATCCTTCTTTAGGATACAACCCTGAGCGAATGCTCTATGTAGGCTGGTCGTCTGTTGTAGTGATTCTAGCTCTGTCTACTTAAGGTCTGGGATCATTTCCCACACCAGGTAATCGTTTTTAATAAGCACAAACAGCCTTTCTTTACCTCTGGTAACGTCAGTTGTGCAATGTAGAGTTGCACCGTGGTTCCACATACACATTAAACACGACGTCTCTTCGCGAACTGTCGGAGGAGAGTCGGTGCAGGTTAGGCCATGGCAGAGGCGGATGTAACACCAAGTTGAAACTCTGTCACCAGTAAGCGTCCTTACATGAAAGTTTTCTTTTCATTAATGAGCCAATCGTCATATAATGTCTTGGGGAACTTATTTCTTATAGTATTTCAGCTATAAATGTGGAAAATATTGCAGCTGGACTGGGTGTATAACTCAAATCCCCTCTTTCGCCAGGTTGGAGCTCTTTGAGATGATATATTTCCACCGTTTTGTGGTTTCTCTACGATTCTAGAATCCTCAAGACCTCCACGAAAGGCTCCTGTCAGGGTTATAAACCTGGCACAAAAGTTTCCATCCTGTCGTTTCAAGCAGTAACATGCGCACACCAAACCAAAGGTGAAATAATGAGATTTTTAACGCCTCTTTTGCGTTTTCAACAATACTGATTAGTGCCGGTTTCGACTCCCGGACACACACAGAACGTTTCATCATATCATTTCACGTTCGAACATGCCGCTTCTATTTATTGCCGAAAAAGAATTCGATAGTCAACGTCTTTTCATGTGTAGTCAACAATGATGATATGTGTAGGGTTCGACGCCCAGTCAGCACAGAACTTGATGTCATGTTCAAATGGTTCAAATGGCTCTGGGCGCTATGGGACTTAACTTCTGAGGTCATCAGTCCCCTAGAACTTAGAACTACTTAAACCTAACTACCCTAAGGACATCACACACACCCACGCCCGAGGCAGGATTCGAACCTGCGACCGTAGCAGCAGCGCGGCACCGGACTGGAGCGCCTAGAACCGCACGGCCACCGCGGCCGGCGATGTCATATTAGCTCCAGTTCAGAAATGTTCATACATCGCTGTGGTGGAGTAAAGCGATGTTTAACATCTACTCGTGATGAAAAGTCGACGATGATAGGTGCTGGGTTCGAATCCTAGTGGGACAAAATATTAGTCTCGTAATTTCAGTTTCAGCTATCTCGCTACTGGTGAAAAATTACGATTTCTAGCTTTTGATTGTGCATAGTTAAGAATTTGATTAGGTGCTGTGTTCGAATCCAACACAAAGCTTTACGCCATGTCATTTCAAGTTTACCTGCGCATGCTTTGTTTCGTGTGATCCAAACCATATTTAATACGTATCATGGTTAGTTAACAGGGACAATAACTGCTGGATTGGAGTCTTCGGTACTAGTCCAATACAAAAATTTTCGTCGCATAATTTGAAGTTGAAACTTTCTTTTTGAAATATTATTTATTGTAATAAATTTACAAGCGTTATGAGTATGTCTTTTCTAATATCCTGCTTTCTGATATTTGCATTATCGTGGTGTTAATTTGCATCTAGATTGATAACCATACAGAGCAGTTATCTCTTGGAGTAACAGTTTTGTATTGTCAAACGACTGTACCGGAAAGAGAGCAGAGGATCTGCGAGACAGCTGCTTTATGTGGGTTGCATATAAATCAGGCGAAATGCAATTCAGGTCGTTTGGATACTTTTGAGCACGATAGTACGTTGGCGGTAGAAGAATCGTTGTGCAGTCGGCCTCAGATCCCAGTTCCCTTAATTTGCACAACAGTGCTTTGCGGAAGGAGTATCGTTTTCCCTCCAAGTATTCGCAATTGAGTTCACGAAGAGGTTTAGTAATACTTGAGCATTGATCGAACCTGTCGGTAACAAATTTAGCAGCCTACCACTGAACTGCTTCGATGTCTTTCTGTAATCCGACCTTTTCGGGATCACAAACACTTGAACAGTACAGAAGAATGGGTCGCACTGTCGTTCTATACGCTGTATTCTTCATTGGAGAGCTACATTTTCCCAAAACTTCCTCAATAAAACGAAGTCGAGCTTTCGCCTTACTTACTACCACTCTGAGGTGTCATTCAATTTCATATTGCTTTGCAACGTTAGTCCTCAATGTTTAATCGAAGCGTCTGTGTCAAGCTGCATCCAACTAATGCTGTATTCGAAAGTTACAGGACACATTTTTCCACTCATCCGCGTTAGCCTGCATTCTTCTGCATTTAGAGCAAGCTGCCTTTCATCGTACCAACCAGAAATTTTGTCTAACTCATCTTGCATATTCCTGCAGCCATACACCGATCACACCTTCCGCACACGACAGCGTCGTCAGCAGACAGTAAAAAGAATTGCTGCTGAACCTGTCCGTTAGGTTATTTATGTACATTACCGGCCATTAAAATTGCTACACCACGAAGATGACGTGCTACAGACGCGAAATTTAACCGACAGGAAGAAGATGCTGTGATATGCAAATGATTAGCTTTTCAAAGCATTCACACAAGGTTGCGCCGGTGGCGACACCTACAACGTGCTGACAAGCTGACAAGCTCAAGTATTGTGGCATGAGTGGGACAGTGCACAAATGGTTTAATTCGTACCTAACTGGAAGAGTGCAGAAAGTTGAAATAAGTAGTTCTCGTAACATGCAAAGATCAGCACATTCCTCAAACTGGGGAACTATCAAGAATGGGGTTCCACAAGGGTCAGTCTTGGGTCCTTTGTTGTTCTTATTATATATTAATGGCTTGCCATTCTATATTCATGAAGAGGCAAAGTTAGTTCTCTTTGCTGATGATACAAGTATAGTAATCACACCTGACAAACAAGAATTAACTGATGAAATTGTCAATACTGTCTTTCAGAAAATTACTAAGTGGTTCCTTGTAAACGGACTCTCACTGAATTTTGATAAGACACAGTACATACAGTTCCGTACAGTGAATGGTATGACGCCATTAATAAATATAGACCTTAATCAGAAGCATATAGCTAAGGTAGAATATTCCAAATTTTTAGGTGTGTCCATTGATGAGAGATTAAATTGGAAGAAACACATTGATGATCTGCTGAAACGTTTGAGTTCAGCTACTTATGCAATAAGGGTCATTGCAAATTTTGGTGATAAACATCTTAGTAAATTAGCTTACTACGCCTATTTTCACTCATTGCTTTCATATGGCATCATATTTTGGGGTAATTCATCACTGAGGAATAAAGTATTTATTGCACAAAAGCGTGTAATCAGAATAATAGCTGGAGTCCACCCAAGATCATCCTGCAGACATTTATTTAAGGATCTAGGGATATTCACAGTAGCTTCTCAGTATATATACTCTCTTATGAAATTTGTTATTAACAACCAAACCCAATTCAAAAGTAATAGCAGTGTGCATAACTACAATACTAGGAGAAAGGATGATCTTCACTATTCAAGATTAAATCTAACTTTGGCACAGAAAGGGGTGAATTATACTGGCACTAAAGTCTTTGGTCACTTACCAAATAGTATCAAAAGTCTGACAGATAACCAACAAGTATTTAAGAAGAAATTAAAAGAATTTCTGAATGACAACTCCTTCTACTCTATAGAGGAATTTTTAGATATAAATTAAGAAAAAAAGAAAAAAATATTAAAAAAATAAAAATAAAAAATAAAGAAAAACAAAAAACACAAAAAAATAAAGTTGTTATATTAACTTAAGTATGTTGTTAAATTAACCTAATTATGTCATGTATTGGAAAATTCGACTCGTTCCACATCATTACGAAATATCGTATTCATGATCCATGGAACTAGTATTAATCTAATCTAATCTAATCTAATCTAATCTGACATGAGGAAAGTTTCTAACCGATTTCTCATACACAAAAAGCAGTTGACCGGCGTCGGCGTTGCCTGGTGAAACGTTGTTGTGATGCCTCGTGTAAGGAGGAGAAATGCGTACCATCACGTTTCCGACTTTGATAAAGGTCGGATTGTACCCTATCGCGATTGCGGTTTATCGTATCGGGACATCGCTGCTCGTGTTGGTCGAGATCCAATGACTGTTAGCAGAATATGGAATTGGTGGGTTGAGGAGGGTAATACGGAACGCCGTGCTGGATCCCAACGGCCTCGTATCTCTAGCAGTCGAGATGACAGGCATCTTATCCGCATGGCTGTAACGGATCGTGCAGCCACATCTCGGTCCCTGAGTCAACAGATGGCGACGTTTGCAAAACAATAACCATCTGCACGAACAGTTCGACGACGTTTGCAGCAGCATGGACTATCAGCTCGGAGACCATGGCTGCGGTTACCCTTGACGATGCATCACAGACACGAGCGCCTGCGATGGTGTACTTAAGGGGCTCCGGAAAGACTCAAAATCATGAAAAGTTCAACTTTTACTTTTTTGCGTTTTCTGAATCTGCAGAATATTACCTTTTAATAGATATATAATTTATTCAATTCCGAAGACTACAACTATTTTTAAATTTTTTTTTTTTGAAATGTGTTCTACATGGGCGTGACCCACTGTGGCGCTGTTAAACTGCTGTCAAATGGTGTTATGATTAACGTCCGTGTTCATCAGGTACATTTTAGTGATGTGAGATAAAGTATGTGTTGTGGCTAACCTGTGATGGTTCAATATATATCGCTGGTGTGATTGTCGATTGTTTCATGTTTATTTACTCTGTCGTTATCTCGAAAATATTCGTGATTAATTCTGTTTCTTGAGTCTCTGTTTTGTTGAAGTATAATAATGAGTAAAAGTAAAGTTATTAGAAATCCTCTGAAGGCTTTTAAGAAAAGGAGAAATGTTGGAAAGCCAAAGGTATGTGTTATTACTGTAAACAATAAAGACGATGAAAATCCCCAACATAGCTTGTGTCCCAAAGAAGAAGACAGTTGGTGTAAATATAACAAAGGATTGCTAACTGGTGAAGTGTACACTCATAAGCATAGTCTGCCTCATGCAATAATGGAGGTGATAAAACCTATTTTCAGAGACTTAGCAGCACCTGAACTGTTGAAAAAGTGTATTCACGGAAAAACTCAAAACCCCAATGAAAGTGTAAATAGTGTTATATGGTCGAGAATCCCCAAGACTGTATTTGTTGGAATAGAAACACTTCACTTTGGTGTGTATGATGCTGTTGCGACTTTCAATGATGGCAACATTGTAAGGTGCAAGGTATTTCGAAATATGGGAATGAAGATAGGTTCTAACATGGTACGAGCGATGCTTGCTTTAGACAAGGAACTCCTTCGGGCTGCAGACAGGGCTGTAAAGAGTCTAGAAATACAAGCAAGAGTAAACAGGAGGAGGAACAAGAGGAAGCTGGAGGAGGAGTTTGCAGAGGATGAAGATAATCCATCCCATGGACCTGGAATGCACTAAAAAGTTAATCCAATCTTTGTCGCTCGATTCCCAAAACTTTTATTTTCTCATACTAATTACATGTTTTCTAAGGATCTTCCAAACATATTTATAACAAACTTTCAGTAAATGTTACACAGTACCTTCTGCATAATTTAACACAGCCTTTTTCCAAAAAAACTATATATTTTTGAATATATAAATAAAAAATTGCAAAAAAAATGTTGTGAATTTTCATTACAATTGAAAAAAATTATCTTTAATAACTGAACTAAAATTTTGTAAAATCCCTGTGTTAAGTTGTAGCCCATATTCCAATAAATAATCTGTAAAAAGTTCAACTTCCTACCTCAAATACTTTGTGAGGAAAGATGTAATTTATAAGCGTTATTTTAACATTGCAAGTATAGGGCGTTCCGGAGCCCCTTAACGACGAAGCTGGGTGCGCGAATGGCAAAACGTCATTTTTTCGGATGAATCCAGGTTCTGTTTACAGCATCATGATGGTCGCATCCGTGTTTGGCGACATCGCGGTGAACACACATTGGATGTGTGTATTCGTCATTGCCATGGTGGCGTATCACCCGGCGTGATGGTATGGGATGCCATTGGTTACACGTCTCCGTCACCTCTTGTTCGCATTGACGGCACTTTGAACAGTGGACGTTACATTTCAGATGTGTTACGACCCGTGGCTCTACCCTTCATTCGATCCCTGCGAAACCCTACATTTCAGCAGGATAATGCACGACCGCATGTTGCAGCTCTTGTACGGGCCTTTCTGGATACAGAAAATGTTCAAATGCTGCCCTGGCCAGCACATTCTCCAGATCTCTCACCAATTGAAAACGTCTGGTCAATGGTGGCCGAGCAACTGGTTCGTCACAATATGGCAGTCACTACTCTTGATGAACTGTGGTATCGTGTTGAAGCTGCATGGGCAGCTGTACCTGTATACACCATCCAAGCTCTGTTTGACTCAATGCCAAGGCGTATAAAGGCCGTTATTACGGCCAAATGGTTCAAATGGCTCTGAGCACTACGGGACTCAATATCTGAGGTCATCAGTCCCCTAGAACTTAGAACTACTTAAACCTAACTAACCTAAGGACATCACACACATCCATGCCCGAGGCAGGATTAGAACCTGCGACCGTAGCGGTCGCGCGGTTCCCGATTGTAGCGCCTAGAACCGCTCGGCCACTCCGGCCGTCTATTACGGCCAGAGGTGGTTGCTGTGGGCACTGATTTCTCAGGATCTATGCACCAAATTGGGCGAAAATTTAATCACATGTCAGTTCTAGTATAATATATTTGTCCAATGAATACCCATTTATCATCAGCATTTCTTATTAGTGAAGCAATTTTAATGGCCAGTAGTGTATATAGAGAATAAAAGCGATTCTATCACACTTCCCTGAGGCACTCCTCACGATATCCTTATCTCTGATGAACACTCACCGTCGAGGACCAGGTACTGGGTTATATTAGTTAAGAAGTCTTAGAGCCACTCACATGTCTGGGAACCAGCCTGCTTTACCCCTTTGGACATCAACACTAAGCTAAATAGAGATTAGGTGGCTAAAGAAGTCATCTGGATTAGGCTGACGCAGCTGCAGGACTTCCACTGCTGGCCTTCGGTGGTCTCTTTGAATGTGCTCAAATAGTCGCGGGGCCTAATGGGAATCGACCTTTGTTGTGTTCAGTATGTCGTACAAAATGTTGAAAACTGATTGACGACTTATTTTGACTTTTCCCATTGTCACCTCGATTGTGATACTCCGCTCATCTTGCAGCGGGGTCGCCACCTCTCTTGCGATTCCCATTTGGTCTGAGAGAGATGATATGGTACTTCGTTCTTCAACATTCAAACATTTTTTCACCCCACCGGAAGCGTTTGAGCCGTTAATGAACTGGGGAGAAACTCTGGTGGTATTATTCGTAAATCGAAGGCCTCAATGACAACGAAACTTTGAGTCAGGCCTGGTTACATGCTAAGGCGACTTCTTGGAAAACGGGCTGCGATCGCTAGGCCTCTTCTTTGATTTAACTAAGACGTTTGATTGTGTTGATCACAAAATATTACTGCGGAAATTGGGAGTAGCTCACAACTGGTTCACCTCTTACTTTAAGAACAGCAACAGAAGGTCATTCTCCGCAGTGTTGAGAACGGCTACGACGTGCAGTCTCAATGGGGCGCAGTTAAGTGGAGGGTGCCACAGGGGTCGGTCAGCTACTGTACCTTCTTTATATAAATGATATGCCTTCCAGTATTACAGGTGATTTTAAAATATTTCTGTTTGCTGATGACACCAGCTTACTAGTAAGGGATGTTGTGTGCAATACTGACACAGTATCAAATAATGCTGTCCAAGACAAAAGTTCGTAGCCTGTAGAAAATAAATTGATGCTAAAACAGAGTAAGGCTATGCTTTTGCAGTTTATAACACAAAATTCAACAAAAACTGACGTTTGATTACGTAGAATAAGCATATGATTAGTGAGACTGGATAGTTCAAGTATCTAGGCGTTCAGAGAGCTAGTAAGCTGTGGTGGAAAGCCGATGTTGAGGATTTTGTCATCATCATTTAAGACTAATTATGCCTTTCAGCGTTCAGTCTGGAGCATAGTCCCCCTTATAAAATTCCTCCATGATCCCCTATTCAGTGCTAACATTGGTGCCTCTTCTGATGTTAAGCCTATTACTTCAAAATCATTCTTAACCGAATCCAGGTACCTTCTCCTTTGTCTACCCCGACTCCTCCTACCCTCTACTGCTGAACCCATGAGTCTCTTGGGTAACCTTGCTTCTCCCATGCGTGTAACATGACCCCACCATCTAAGCCTGTTCGCCCTGACTGCTACATCTATAGAGTTCATTCCCAGTTTTTCTTTGATTTCCTCATTGTGGACACCCTCCTGCGATTGTTCCCATCTACTAGTACCTGCAATCATCCTAGCTACTTTCATATCCGTAACCTCAACCTTATTGATAAGGTAACCTGAATCCACCCAGCTTTCGCTCCCATACAACAAAGTTGGTCGAAAGATTGAACGGTGCACAGATAACTTAGTCTTGGTACCGACTTTCTTCTTGCAGAAGAGAGTAGATCGTAGCTGAGCGCTCACTGCATTAGCTTTGCTACACCTCGCTTCCAGTTCTTTCACTATGTTGCCATCCTGTGAAAATATGCATCCTAAGTACTTGAAACCGTCCACCTGTTCTAACTTTGTTCCTCCTATTTGGCACTCAATCCGTTTATATCTCTTTCCTACTGACATTACTTTCGTTTTGTAGATGTTAATCTTCATACCATAGTCCTTACATTTCTGATCTAGCTCTGAAATATTACTTTGCAAACTTTCAATCGAATCTGCCATCACAACTAAGTCATCCGCATATGCGAGACTGCTTATTTTGTGTTCACATATCTTAATCTCACCCAGCCAGTCAATTGTTTTTAACATATGATCCATAAACAATATGAACAACAGTGGAGACAGGTTGCAGCCTTGTTTTACCCCTGAAACTACTCTGAACCATGAACTCAATTTACCGTCAACGCTATGTAAAGACCTTTAATTGCTTGCAAAGTTTGCCTCCTATTCCATAATCTCGTAGAACAGACAATAACTTCATGTTGGGAATGCATGTTGTAGAATTTTAGAACATGTTTTTTGCTCGCGTATCATGTCGTTTTTGGAAACCCAGAATCTACTCTGTAGGAATCAACATGGATTCCGGAAACAGCGATCGTGTGAGACCCAACTCGCTTTATTTGTTCATGAAACCCAGAAAATATTAGATTCAGGCTCCCAGGTAGATGCTATTTTCCTTGACCTCCGGAAGGCGTTCGATACAGTTCCGCACTGTCGCCTGATAAACAAAGTAAGCGCCCACGGAATATCACACCAGCTGTGTGGCTGGATTGAAGAGTTTTTAGCAAACAGAACGCAGCATGTTGTTATCAGTGGAGAGACATCTACGGACGTCGAAGTAACCTCTGGCGTGCCACAAGGGAGTGTTATGGGACCATTGCTTTTCACATTATATATAAATGACCTAGTAGATAGTGTCGCAAGTTCCATGCGGCTTTTCGCGGATGATGCTGTAGTATACAGAGAAGTTGCAGCATTAGAAAATTGTAGCGAAATGCAGGAAGATCTACTGCGGATAGGCACTTGGTGCAGGGAGTGGCAACTGACCAAAACATAGACAAATGTAATGTATTGCGAATACATAGAATGAAGGACCCTTTATTGTATGATTATATGATAGCGGAACAAACACTGGTAGCAGTTACTTCTGTAAAATATCTGGGAGTATGCGTACGGAACGATTTGAAGTGGAATGATCATATAAAATTAATTGTTGGTAAGGCGGGTACCTGGTTGAGATTCATTGGGAGAGTGCTTAGAAAATGTAGTCCATCAACAAAGGAGTTGGCTTACAAAACACTCGTTCGACCTATACTTGAGTATTGCTCATCAGTGTGGGATCCGTACCAAATCGGGTTGACGGAGGAGATAGAGAAGATCCAAACAAGAGCGGCGCGTTTCGTCACAGGGTTATTTGGTAACCGTGATAGCGTTACGGAGATGTTTAGCAAACTCAAGTGGCAGACTCTGCAAGAGAGGCGCTCTGCATCGCGGTTTAGCTTGCTCGCCAGGTTTCGAGAGGGTGCGTTTCTGGATGAGGTATCGAATATATTGCTTCCCCCTACTTATACCTCCCGAAGAGATCACGAATGTAAAATTAGAGAGATTCGAGCGCGCACGGAGGCTTTCCGACAGTCGTTCTTCCCGCGAACCATACGCGACTGGAACAGAAAAGGGAGGTAATAACAGTGGCACGTAAAGTGCCCTCCGCAACGCACCGTTGGGTGGCTTGCGGAGTATAAATGTAGATGTAGATGTTGGGATCCCGGTCATATGCCTTTTCTAGATATATAAAGCATAGATACAATTCCCTGTTCCACTCGTAACACTTCTACATTATTTGCTGTAAATTGAAGATCTGGTCCTGACAACCTCTAAGAGGTCTAAACCCACACTGATTTTCATCCAATTTGTCCTCAACTAATACTCGCACTTTCCTTTCAACAATACCTGAGAAGATTTTACCCACAACGCTGATTAAAGAGATAGCTCTGTAGTTGTTACAATCTTTTCTGTTTCCATGTTTAAAGATTGGTATGATTACTGCTTTCGTTCAGTCTGATGGAACCTGTCCCGACTCCCACGCCATTCCAGTTATCCTGTGTAGCCATTCAAGACATGACATTCCACTGTATTTGATGAGTTCCGACTGCATTTCATCCACCCCAGCCGCTTTATTGCACTGCAATCTATTGACCATTTTCTCCACTTCCTAAAATGTGATCCTATTTCCATCATCATTCCTATCCCATTGTACATCGAAATCTGAAACATTACTGATCGTATTTTCACCTACATTGAGCAACTCTTCAAAATATTCCCTCCATCTGCCTAAGGCATCAACAGGATACACCAGCAATTTTCCTGACCTGTCCAAAATACTTGTCATTTCCTTCTTACCTCCCTTTCGAAGACTGCTAATTACACTCCAGAATGGTTTTCCAGCAGCTTGACCCAAAGTCTCCAACCTGTTTCCAAAGTCTTCCTAAGATTTCTTCTTGGATGCTGCAGTTATCTGTTTGGATTTGTTTCTTTCTTCAACATAACTTTCTCTGTCTACCTGAGTTCTAGTATGTAGCCATTTTTGATACGCCTTCTTTTTCCCTTTACAGGATGCCTTGACTGTGTCATTCCACCAAGGTGTTTGCTTCCTCCTACCTTTACATTCTACTGTTCCAAGACATTCTTTAGCCATTTCTAGTGCTGTGTCCCTATACCTTGTCCATTCCTTTTATAATGACTGTAATTGACTACATTCAACTAACTGGTACCTTTCTGAGATCACTGTTATGTACTTGTGCCTGATTTCCTTATCCTGAAGTTTCTCCACTCTTATCCTCTTACATATGGATCTGACCTCCTGGGCTTTCGGCCTCACAATACCAATTTCACTGCAGATTAAATAGTGATCAGTGTCATCAAAGAATCCCCTGAATACACTTGTGTCCCTCACAGCCTTCCTGACTTCACGATCTGTTATTATATGGTCAATGACAGATCTGGTTCCCCTGCCTTCCCAAGTATACCGGTGAATGTTTTTATGTTTAAAAAAGGTGTTTGTGATTACTAAGCCCCTACTGGCACAGAAATCCAAGAGTTGTTTCCCGTTCCTGTTGGCCTCCATATCCTCTCCAAATTTACCCATAACCTTTTCACACCCTTCTGTTCGATTTCCAATCCTGGCATTAAAACCACCCATGAGCAGAACACTGTCCTTGTCCTTTACTCTAACAACTACATCACTGAGTGCGGCATAAAAACTATCCATCTTATCTTGATCTGTCCCTTCACAATGCGAATATACTGACACACTCCTAATTTTCTTGCTAGACACTGTCAAATCTGTCCACATCAGTCGTTCGTTTACATACCTTATTGCAACTACGCTGGGTTCCATTTCTTTTCTGATGTAAAGCCTACACCCCATTGTGCATTTGTTCAAAAACTAAATGCTGCTTAATTTGTCACTAGAAGAGTATCTAAAATATGTGATAGTTCAGCAAGAAAAATAGTCTACTTTGCTTATTTTCATTCGCTTATAACGTACGGTGTTATTTTTTAGGGTAACTTTTCCGATCCAAAAATGGTATTTTTTCTTCTGAAACGGGAGTTTCTAGCAATATGTGGCGTAATTTCTCAAATCTCTGGTCGACCTATGTTCGATAGTCTGGGAATTCTGACATCAGCCTCTCAGTACATATTTTCTTTAATGTAGTTTGTTGTTAACAATATCAGCTTATTCCCGAAGAGTTAGCAGCTTTCACTTAGTTAATACTAGGCAGAAGTACAATCTGCATTTGGAACGCACGTCATTGACTCTTGTACAGAAAGATATGCAGTATTCTGCTTCATCCATTTTCAATAATCTGTCACACCAATTCAAATATCTTAGCAGTAATCCACGCGCTTTCAAGTCTAAACTGAAGAGTTTCCTCATGACTCACTCCTTCTACTCTGTCGAGGAACTCCTGGAAGAATTAAAGAAATTAAGCTAATTCCTGTGTTAGGTTGTTGATTATGTTTATTTAAACTTACGGCTTGTCGTCGGCATAGGATTAATATACTTTAGATTTTATCTATTATTACACCTCTGTCATACACTACTGGCCATTAAAATTGTTACACCACGAAGATGACGTGCTACAGACGCGAGATTTACCCGACAGGAAGAAGATGCTGTGATGTGCAAATGATTAGCTTTTCAGAGCATTCGCACAACATTGGCGCCGGTGGCGACACCTACAACGTGCTACCATGAGGAAAATTTCCAACCGATTTCTCATACACAAACAGCAGTTGACCGGCGTTGCCTGGTGAAACGTTGTTGTGATGCCTCGTGTAAAATGGAGAAATGCGTACCATCACGTTTCCGACTTTCATAAAGGTCGGATTGTAGCCCATCGCGATTGCGGTTTATCGTATCGCGACATTGCTGCTGGCGTTGGTCGAGATCCAATGACTGTTAGCAGAATATGGAATCGGTGGGTTCAAGAGGGTAATATGGAACGCCGTGTTGGATCCCAACGGCCGCGTATCACTAGCAGTCGAGATGACAGGCATCTTATCCGCATGGCTGTAACGGATCGTGCAGCCACGTCTCGATGCCTGAGTCAACAGATGGGGATGTTTGCAAGACAACAACCATCTGCACGGACAGTTCGACGACGTTTGCAGCAGCATGGACTATCAGCTCGGAGACCATGGCTGCGGTTACTCTTGACGCTGCGTCACAGACAGGAGCGCCTGCGACGGTGTACTGAACGACGAACCTGGGTCCACGAATTGCAAAAGTCATTTTTTCGGATGGATACGGGTTCTGTTTACAGCATCATGATGTTCGCATCCGTGTTTGGCGACATCGCGGTGAACGCACATTGGAAGCGAGTATTCGTGTTCGCCATACTGGCGTATCGCCCGGCGTGATGGTATGGGGGCCATTGGTTACACGTCTCGGTCACCTCTTGTTCACATTGACGGCACTTTGAACGGTGGACGTTACATTTCAGATGTGTTACGACCCGTGGCTCTACCCTTTATTCGATCCCTGCGAAACCCTACATTTCAGCACGATAATGCACGACCGCATGTTGCAGGTCCTGTACGGGCCTTTACGGATACAGAAAATGTTCGACTGCTGCCCTGGCCAGCACATTCTCCAGATCTCTCACCAATTGAAAACGTCTGGTCAATGGTGGCCGAGCAACTGGCTCGTCACAATAAGCCAGTCACTACTCTTGATGAACTGTGGTATCGCGCTGAAGCTGCATGGGCAGCTGTACCTGTATACGCCATCCAAGATCTGTTTGACTCAATGCCCAGGCGTATAAAGGCCGTTATTACGGCCAGAGGTGGTTGTTCTGGGTACTGATTTCTCAGGATCTATGGACCCGAATTGCGTGAAAATGTAATCACATGTCAGTTCTAGTATAATATATTTGTCCAATGAATACCCGTTTATCATCTGCATTTCTTCTTGGTGTAGCAATTTTAATGGCCAGTAGTGTATTTCATGTACTGACTCGTCCCATGAACATAGAGACTTGTTCCTCAATTTGGCCCTACGGAACATGACATATAAAATAAAATAAAATATAAAACGAGAAATTCGTATCGAAGTGCCGATCGTGCTCAAATTTTTGAAAGTCACGACATATTCGAACAAAAAGGTGTTTGGCAGCACCGCCACTCTGTGGTACGATAACACAAGCCGTCGGTCGAAAGGTACGCATTGCGTATCCGCCTAATGATGGGAGTCAATACGAAAGGGCGACAAAAGATGAAAGGCGGCCAGAGGCGCGCTGGGCGGCGCTGATTGATTAGGTGGCGGCAGGCGGTGGGCGGCGGGGGCGCCCGCAGCGCATAATCAGCTCACCTGTGGCCAGCGCCGGAGCTCTGCGGCCGCGGCTCCTCTCGCCTGCAGGTCAGCTCCTCTTCTCTACGCTTATAGTAGCGCACCTCTGCATCACTGCTTCAGACATAAGTGCGCACGGTGCTAAAGTGTCGACTCCGGTCACTCTGTCACACACGACACTTAATTTATTGTTCACGAGCTAATGTGCTAGCGTATTTCGATTGTTGAAGAAACTCGTGTTTTCTCTTCGAAGAACTTGTTATTACAGGTCTCACCTTAGTTTCTTCGGCGGATCATTCGTATTCCTTGTGGTTCAACTCGTACTTATGGGCGATTGCAAAATATTCGGATTTAATTAGTTCGTCATTTTCGCGTAGATGGCAACAAATAACTATCTCGTTATGAAATGCACATTCATCTCAATACTAAGACTGATGGTTCGAGCTAATCAGTGCGAAATTATTTTTTTAAAAACCGAGGCCTGTTTAACGTGTCGAGTCTATTCCATGGTCTTACAATTTTACATTATCTTCATCGAGCGAAACTGAGTGAAAGTGTAACAGTTAATAGTTTACGACGAGCAAACATATTTCTTCGAGTGGTGATACTGGGCCTCACGTCCTCGGCTTAATGCGCAACTGAATTTTTGAAATGGAAAATAACTTTATGTAATTAATTAATACTTAAGTTTCCTTTAGGCATACCAATATAGATGACCTTCGGGAATTCATGTTTTCATGCAGACGTTTGAGCATCTGGTGGTGCTTTATGTCTGTATCAACCAGTATCACCAACATTGTTTATGTAATAACAATGGTGAGTTCCATCATAAAGTATCAGTTTCCAACTGATTTGTGTTTGATATCAGATTCTGTCCCTGTAATATGAAGCAAGGCAGCAGGCGTAAAGTACTGAAATAAAAGTAGATTAAGAATGGAAGATACGTGTTACAAATGTAAGTAACAAGCTAGATTCTTCAAATTCATCGTTGAAAAACAAATATGACACGAAATAGAAGTACGTCTGTTATTCAAATGCTATAAGTGTTGTTTTATAATTTCTAATGGTGGTATCACAGCTATAAAATTGGCCCATGTGCATCGTGCGGAACTATATTTATGCCACGGATCACGGGAATACATATTTAAATGCTCATCTACTTTTTAATGATTCCTCTGTACAAAATGGAAAAATTACCGCTAGCTGGTGAAGTATACAATAATTATGAAAATACATATATTCTAGTAATTAGCGATGTAACCATCACGAAAGGATATTACTGCATGGTTTTCCGTCTATACGTGAAATGCTACGAGTTTTACAATACGTTTATGATAAAGTGTCGTTAGAATTAATTGAATCTCTGTAGAGTGTGTCTCCATATCTAAGTTACATTTAAGTTACATAAAAGGAATTTACATTCTTTCTTCGGTATAGGTTCTATTATGTAGAACACAACTTCAATCACAATTGTCGTTTCTTCATTTCTTTCGCATAAGATTTCAATTTCAATAAAACTTTTTTCAACGTGACGATTTTATTAAGAAAATGAGAATAAAGTTTTGCATCTGTGCCGTCCATGCAATGACCAGTACTACAATATACTGCGAATTTTGCTTATCTTTTGTAATTTCCAAATCAAATATAGACTCACTGTAGCATTTAGTAACAAGTCTTACGGTGTCACCTGCGAATTGTCAGTGCTGTCTCATCTACAAATAAAACATCTCCAGCTTCACAATTGCTTACGTAGTATGTGGTCCTTTTTCTTCATCCAAATGATGGTCAGTTAAGATTACATTTATTCACAACATTCAACTGGAATCAGGTATCATACCAGAAAAAAAAATCGTACCACGAATAATAAAAATGTAATGTCCAGTAGACTCCGAGACCATTAGAAGTGGTCTAGGTAAGTATGTGTTTTTCCTTTTCCAAGAATGCAAATCATCACGTTTTTATGACGTATTTCAGCTGGCACACAGTAAATCAAATTCTCGTACGAAGCTTTGGTAATGGACACTGCTACCGGTATTTTGCCTTTGAACCTGACATGCCATGTCACGTGCTTCGGGATTCAGTTATCTAGAGAATCTGGACACGTGTACTGTTTTAAAATAACTTCAGCGTTTTATATGCACCTCCATAGTTATTGTTATAGTGAATGTCCCTGTAATTAATTTCCAGCTAACTGTGTACAAAGTGTACGTCGAACCACACTGTTATCGTGAAAGAATAACTGTTTTATTGTCGATTCTATATGAATGGTCCAATAATTGTTATATAAATCTTTCATGTGATGAACAACTTTTTAAATCTGTAATTGTCTTGAGAAAAATAGCAAATGTTATTTTTAGCAGATATACGCATATGGGCATTATTTTTTGTTGCATAGAAATGGAACAAAAATGTTGCTTTCCTGATGGAAGTAATTCCCCAGAATCATCGAGGTACGCTATACTCAGTTCTACGTATTTGAAAAGAGATATGTCTGTACTTTATATATGTTCCTCAGAGTCCCGACTGAGAGCACAAAAATAAGGTTTTCAAATTTAAGCAAGAATTATTGTTTTATAGCCCTGAAGTCTGTCTATACAGAGCAAAATGCTGGGAGATATGAAAGAACTACAGGATGATAGTGATAGAGGAACGAGGGCCGATAAGGTGGTTGTCAAAACGAGACAGCTTGGAGTAGTATTTTCAGGTATGTATTAAAAACTACCTGTTCCTGGATTTGGTACTGGTCGATTACATTTGATGACAGACAGATAATATCTCAAATATAAGAAAAAACTATTATTAACCTCTACAGAATTGCTGTGTTTTTTGTTTTTACTAGATCCTCCTAGTCAAATGAAAATGTAAATTCAACAAATAATATGATTATTCGTTAAGAATTACACACAGAGATTGGACGCATCTAGCTGGTCACTTCTATTGTTTTCTGTTTCGAGAAACTGACACAACTTATAAATGTAATCTTGAAGTCGATGTTCACCCTATAGTACATATTTAGTTGGTGGAAAATAGTTGTCGCCCATTAATGAATTGTTAAGAATACAGGAAGTATGTTACTGTACCACGTGACCATTTGGAATGTCCGTTTTGGGTGGAAATGCAGAGAGAAATTATTACTCGCCTTAGCCAGTTCTTCCCGTGGGACTAGGATTCATGACAGTGTCGTGCTCGGTTGGGACAGTCCAGCAAGCTCAAGTTATCAGTGCAGATGTATTCTTTTTATTTGTGTAGCTGCTAAGGTGAGAGGTGGTGCCGTTGAGGAGCTCGGAGGCGCACTTTGTCCTGAACGGCAGCGCTCTCTCAGGCCGTAATCACGTGCGGCACGCGAACACTGCGCCACACGAGAAGCCCGTTCTTATTGACTGCGCCACACCTTCCACAATTTTCGCCTTTCGCAGCTCGAGAGGTCATAACTGAGAATCAATACTATACAACAAATATGTAACGAAAAATATCCTGTTCACGGAGATATGTAATAACACACGAAGTTCTAACAGCAATTAGGAATTCCGCATTGCTGTACTGCGCAAAGCATTAAAGCAACCGATTTACTGTCGGCTCTCTCAGAATTAATGTCCGACTCAGATGACTTGAGTTTGTCGCGGTAACCCTTTTGAATCTTGGTAGCGGTAGGAATGCTGCACAGGCAGAGTGTGACAATGGAGGAGGAATTGTTCTGTGCATTTCGTGGTCACCAGAATATGTACAATTATAAACTTCTTACAGAGTGAGGGAATGCAACGTTTCTCCAGTTGACCTCTACGATGGATGAAGGCGTTAAGCCTGGTAGCCCTTTCGGGGTTTAGAAATAAACAAGCAATGTTTCAACACTCTACTTCAGCTCGTCGCTTATCTCACGTCCTTCAGTAACACGCACGAAGTTTTATATCTCACATGCAATCATCACATACGTCACCTCTAAACACTTGTTTCAGCTGACTTAACGAAGAGCGAAGAATACTTTGTGAAATTCTGTAGATACTCGATTGACAAACACACGTTCTCGCTTCCCGCGCCCGGGTTCCCGGGTCCGATTCCCGGCGGGGTCAGGGATTTTCTCTGCCTCATGATGACTGGGTGTTGTGTGACGTCCTTAGGTTAGTTAGGTTTAAGTAGTCCTAAGTTCTAGGGGACTGATGACCATAGATGTTAAGTCCCATAGTGCTCAGAGCCATTGGAACCATTTTTTTGACAAACACACTTTCTATAGGCTTAAACAACTGTTATCGTCCCACCTTCATTGAAGGCAAATTCGGGAAAGAATCAGAGAAACAAAGGAAGTATGATATTATATCCAGTGTCAGTGTCTTAAGTTATCAGCGTCTTAAATCCCTTCTGGAGAAAGATACCTTCTGCCTCGAATAGAAAAATAATGTCCACGAAGGTAATTAACCTCTTGAAGAAAATAAGTCGTGTATACTTTTGTACTACGGAGGTAGCTGACAGAAACCTACGAATTACAAAGACGAAGAATTCCTCACGGTCAGCAGGAGGAATAAAACATCGTTCACTGGAGCATATGTAAGTTGACATATTCTATTCACTTTCTGTAACTTCATATAGCATGAGTCTCAGAATTTTGAACATATGAATGTAATCCCTAAAGTGGTGCTAACTGAGTAAATATTCTTATGCAGAGCAGGAGCAGACGAATAAATCGGACACAAGCTTTGAACCGAAATGTACACACCATGTAAGTGCTACTGGCAGTCCAGTTAGCACAATAACTGTAAAAAGAGTGGAGTGCAACTTTCGAGCAGCCCACGGACGGTTTAAAATCAGTAAAGAAAAATTACAATAAAAGCAAATAGTTCATTCTTAATTAGAGGAAAGTGGTGTAGCCGCTAATTTTTGCACGGTTCTGGGAGGGAGTGCTCTGAAAAACACACCAAAATTCCTGACCAGTGGGGTGTGAGCTTTGGGGTGGCGATGACTTTAAAGGTCACTTTACATTTTTCGCAGAAAACTCTAAAACTTCTAGCGAAAATGTTTCCCAGTACAAAATTAAACTTCATTAAATCTCCTTAAAGAAATTCGTATTAATTGTTTTCGAGGGATATCAGTTTCCGCGTTCTGGGGATGGAAAATGGTACATTTAAAAAAATTGTTCTCTCGTTTATTAATTTTTGTCTTTATTTTTATTAATGTTTATTTTCAAATGGCGTGGGTTAAAACAAATATTGAATTGGTATACCACATCTAAGTGCAGCAGAGCCGTATAAGGGATATATTGTGTTCAAGGGATGTAAGAGGGTCGAAGGGAGAGATGTGTGGGGTAGAACTACGAGGGAAAGTAGATCGCCGGATTGCGTTCATGCGTTTATCTCCTTCATATACACTCCTGGAAATGGAAAAAAGAACACATTGACACCGGTGTGTCAGACCCACCATACTTGCTCCGGACACTGCGAGAGGGCTGTACAAGCAATGATCACACGCACGGCACAGCGGACACACCAGGAACCGCGGTGTTGGCCGTCGAATGGCGCTAGCTGCGCAGCATTTGTGCACCGCCGCCGTCAGTGTCAGCCAGTTTGCCGTGGCATACAGAGCTCCATCACAGTCTTTAACACTGGTAGCATGCCGCGACAGCGTGGACGTGAACCGTATGTGCAGTTGACGGACTTTGAGCGAGGGCGTATAGTGGGCATGCGGGAGGCCGGGTGGACGTACCGCCGAATTGCTCAACACGTGGGGCGTGAGGTCTCCACAGTACATCGATGTTGTCGCCAGTGATCGGCGGAAGGTGCACGTGCCCGTCGACCTGGGACCGGACCGCAGCGACGCACGGATGCACGCCAAGACCGTAGGATCCTACGCAGTGCCGTAGGGGACCGCACCGCCACTTCCCAGCAAATTAGGGACACTGTTGCTCCTGGGGTATCGGCGAGGACCATTCGCAACCGTCTCCATGAAGCTGGGCTACGGTCCCGCACACCGTTAGGCCGTCTTCCGCTCACGCCCCAACATCGTGCAGCCCGCCTCCAGTGGTGTCGCGACAGGCGTGAATGGAGGGACGAATGGAGACGTGTCGTCTTCAGCGATGAGAGTCGCTTCTGCCTTGGTGCCAATGATGGTCGTATGCGTGTTTGGCGCCGTGCAGGTGAGCGCCACAATCAGGACTGCATACGACCGAGGCACACAGGGCCAACACCCGGCATCATGGTGTGGGGAGCGATCTCCTACACTGGCCGTACACCACTGGTGATCGTCGAGGGGACACTGAATAGTGCACGGTACATCCAAACCGTCATCGAACCCATCGTTCTACCATTCCTAGACTGGCAAGGGAACTTGCTGTTCCAACAGGACAATGCACGTCCGCATGTATCCCGTGCCACCCAACGTGCTCTAGAAGGTGTAAGTCAACTACCCTGGCCAGCAAGATCTCCGGATCTGTCCCCCATTGAGCGTGTTTGGGACTGGATGAAGCGTCGTCTCACGCGGTCTGCACGTCCAGCACGAACGCTGGTCCAACTGAGGCGCCAGGTGGAAATGGCATGGCAAGCCGTTCCACAGGACTACATCCAGCATCTCTACGATCGTCTCCATGGGAGAATAGCAGCCTGCATTGCTGCGAAAGGTGGATATACACTGTACTAGTGCCGACATTGTGCATGCTCTGTTGCCTGTGTCTATGTGCCTGTGGTTCTGTCAGTGTGATCATGTGATGTATCTGACCCCAGGAATGTGTCAATAAAGTTTCCCCTTCCTGGGACAATGAATTCACGGTGTTCTTATTTCAATTTCCAGGAGTGTATATTTTGTCACATTTTAGTATATCATACAGTGTTTTGAATTTTCACATTAGCAAAGCCGAAATTACATAGTTCGCCCAAAATACAAAAATATCTCCGATCACGTCAGAGGCAAGCTTATTACTACTTCACTCTGCTGTAATAACCATATTCCAAAGGGTTTACAATTTTTCGTGACAAATGAATTCCTATTAATTTCGATTATTATGTCATAAATGAATCCAGAAATAAACATAGTAAACAGTACTACACTGCGTAATTAATAATAGAAATTTTAAGTGTGCCAAATAATCCGTGATTTCAAATGTTTCTAAAAAAATAATTTTAGCTGTGCATTCGGAGCTAGTATTGATCGATTGTAACGTCGAAAATAAAGCAATTCCTTTTCATAAATTTTAGCTTGAAATGTAACAAATGGTTCAAATGGTTCTGAGCACTATGGGACTTAACATCTGAGGTCATCAGTCCACTGGAACTTAGAACTACTTAAACCTAACTAACCTAAGGACATCACACACATAAAAGCCCGAGGCAGGATTCGAATCTGCGACCGTAGCGGTCGCGCGGTTCCAGACTGAAGCGCCTAGAACCGCTCGGCCACACCGGCTGGCGAAACGTAACATATTGTGTATAAAATTATATCAAAGTTTTCAGAAAATCAGCTGAGATAAAATTGACTTGCAAAAACTCGAAAAATAATACTGGTCTCCACAACTACTGTTGAGGAAAAGTAAGGCTCGAGGAGGACGTTCCGTTACACGGGGAAGTGGCCTTTCCCGGAAGGACATTACAGCTGCTTTATCGCATGACGAAGAATCAGTTCCTTTTCTAGGAGTGCAGAACATTTTCCAGAGTGCATTACTGTTATTAGTAACTCATATCTGCGTTCCATGTAGTATTAACGCATTTTTTGCCGAATAAACACTTCGTGGGCACGTCTGCCAGTGATTCATAAGGCGTGCTGTGAAGGACCCATATAACTTTGTGAAACATCATATAGTTGTTTCTTGTGACGTAGTAGGGTAGATAGTCTGCAGACCTGTGAAGAAGGGAATTGCATGAACAGTCTGGCGACCCAGCTTCCCTCGCGCTGCTGCCCCACCCACCTATTCCGTGTTGTAACCTCCTTTGCACGCTTTGTGGTTTTTTAGTGGATACAGGAGCGAGGAACAGATGCGGTTTGTGGACAGAGAAGTTTATACATCTAATATCAAATAGTGAAAGTAATACATAACTCTGTTTTCTGCAGCTGCTGCGTCAGTTCTTAACAATAGATTTTAATGTTGAAATGTATACCGATACAAAGGTTTACAATTCAGTCAGTCTCCAATACAGTGACTATTCCGTAGATGACGAGCCCTGGCCCTTATACAAGTCTATAAATGTTATGAAATGGCAAAACACCCAAAAATGGGCTTCGTGCTTCGATGTTTGATCTTAAGTAGACCTGCCTGTGGATCTCAATAGAGACATTGCTTCACATATCATTGGCAGCGGCGTAAGCGTGCGTGGCAGCGCTCTCATTCTGCGGTGGCGGTTGTAGGAAAAGCGGCGGTGTGACTGGTGAAGCGCGTATTTTAAAGAGCGGCCGAACGGATGGCGGCCGATACCGCACTGCCTTCATCCTGTTACACCCCCAGGACACAGTTTATTTCGTGATAAGGTTGTACTGCACTTAGATGTGGTACTCACATTCAATATTAGTTCTTACCCACTTCATTTAAAGATAAACATTAATTTTATACCGTGAGAGTAATAATTTTAATAATTTGCGACATTTCGATCCCTGCAACGCGGAAATTATTATTCGTAGAGAAATAATGAATAAGACCTTTTTTGTAGGAAATTAATGTAGTTTAATTTTTTACAGGGAAGCATTTTCGCCAAAAGCCGTGGTTTTCGAGTTATTCGAGAAAAGCGTAAAGAAGTGACCTTTAAACCCCTACCCACCCCAAAGCACACATCCCACCGGCCAGGATTTTTGATTTGTTTCTCAGGACACACCCTCCCAGCGCTGTGCAAAAATCTGCGACTACTCGATTTTTCCTCTAACTGAACGTTTCTGGTCTTCATTGGCTGGCTGAAGAGTCTGCTAAAAGTGGTGCTGACATCAAACACAGTTCCATTAACAGGCCGAACTCCAGCACTTCTGAACACGTTTACAGCATTGGCTGCTGTTGCAGCTCGCCCATATGAACTGCCGAGCATTTCACTTATCTGAAATATGGTAACTTTCATCGAAGAGTCACAAGACTGATCGTGGAACACAGAGAGGAGCTTCAAAATGTCCACATTCAAAGGTTACGTGCGATGGGTAATATGCGCACTAAGCGAGAGCATAATGACCCACTTATCTCTTGACAAGGTTCAAATGGTTCAAATGGCTCCGAGCACTATGGAACTTAATATCTGAGGTCATCAGTCCCCTAGACTTAGAACTACTTAAACCTAACTAACCTGAGGACATCACACACATCCATGACCGAGGTAGGACTCTAACCTGCGACAGTAGCAGCAGCGCGGTTCTGGACTGAAGCGCCTAGAACCGCTCGCCCCCAGCGGCCGGCTATTGCCAAGGTAATTGCAGTGATGTCCTTAATGTGTGTAGTGTGCCCAACCAGCTAAAGCAAAACTTTCTTGTCTTTTGTCGGTTTTACAGTCTCTGTAAAATGTTCGAGCCACTACAAAAATGTCTCACTTGTTGAGAGTTCAAATTTAAACCGGAGCCTCTTAAATATAAGCATGGTTGGCACAAACATCCCGGTAGCACTCATGCAAGGAACTGCCCTTATGTCGCTTCCTCTATCGCCACTTGTTATCGCACCAACATGATGTTTTTCCTCTGTGCTAATATTTTCTGAGGCTTCTGTACGGGGGACGCTTCAGTTTCATCTAACAAGGGGAGGCCACCAATGTGAAATTCAGATTCGATTCATACTGCGCATAATAAAAGCTCATGGCCAGAGGTGTAATGTGGCAAAGCACCAAGATGCAGTTCTCAGCCGTTGTCGAGAAAATCGACAGTTAAAAGAAACCGTTGCAGCGAAATTTCTACAGCGTCGTGGCGCAGCGATAAGCGCTCGGATTCGTAATCCGAAGGTCGCCGGATCAAATCTCGCGCCATGCAATTTTTTTTATTATCAGTTTTTTGTAGTTCATATATATATATATATAAACTATTAATGAATTGCTTATGCATGTTGGTGAAGGCGGATCGCTCTCCAATTGTACCGCCTCCATTTTTCCGTTTGTTTATGCATGTTGGTGAAGGCGGATCGCTCTCCAATTGTACCGCCTCCATTTTTCCGTTTGTTTAACAGGGTGTACCAAAGCTCTCCCGTCCGCACTGATTTTCGACGCTGTTATAAGTTGCGCTAGGGACCGCATCTACCTTCTTTCGAAGTTAGCAGGCAACTACGCTGTTATGCGGCGGCTCGTTTCGGCCCAATCAACATCTGTCCTTCAAGTGTAACGAGCGAGTAACGGAGTTTATATTTCATACCTGCCACAGCGAATTTGTGTTCGTGGGGTCTCTATTCTAATTCGAACGTTTGACTTACGCTATATGTATTCGTTTCGGAATATCGTTTCTACGTCTTCCGTTAACTATACGTGGTTAACATTATGAAGACAATTAATAACATTTGTGAAATACAACTTTTTTTGCGGAAAACATAATGATGTTCGAAGTCGCCAGTTTTTCCACGACAAACGACTTTCAACAACTTATTATACGCATAATTGTTGCAACTGATTGCCGGGATATATATATATATATATATATATATATATATATATATATATATATATATATATGTGTGTGTGTGTGTGTGTGTGTATGTGTATACACATTTGAATTACAAAAAACAAATACTAAAAAAAAAAAAAAGTTGCATGGTGCGAGATTCGATCCGGCAACCTTCAGATTACGAACCGGAGAACTTACTGCTGCGCCACGACGCTGTGGAAAATTGTTAATCGTAGAGAGTATTTCACGCCAACGGTTTCTTTTAACTGTCGATTTTCCCGACAACGGCTGAGAAGTGCATCTTGGTGATTTGCCACATTACACCTCTGGCCATGAGCTTTTATTATGCGCAGTATGAATCGAATCTGAATTTCACAATTGGCGGCCTCCCCTTGTAAGTTGAACATTCCAGTTGCATCTAATTTATTTTCATCAACAATATTTTGTAGTAAATTTAAAAAAAATTATCAACTTTCTCCTTGCATAATCCACGAGCTCTGGCCATAGAGGTTGCTCCAGGCTGGCGTAGAGATATTTCAGAGTGACGAGAGATAAATTTGTAATACCACTTGTCATCAGCCATTTTCAGCTCCCGGTTGAATGTATGGGGTGAATTGTTCGCCTACGATATTTCAAACGCTGGACATCGAAGGTTATGTCTCATTATTCCATAAAATGTTTTTTTCCAACGTTAATAGGTGAGTTACCATGCCTTTTTCTACTTATACAGGAAAATGAACACTTCTTCCAAAAGACTTTATTTTGTGCCATGTTAATATAACACCATCAATACGCATTTTAAAAGTGGCTTTCGGAACATTTACATTCGGGCTGTACAATTCGCCCACATCTCACCATTTCAGTAGGCAATCTAGACTCTTTCCATCATATCTTCCTCCCAGATACCGCATTTACCGCGTTTTGACATTATCTATAAAGACAAGAAAGATTATTATTAGTATAGGCTTCCCTGATTACTAAACAGAAGCTTTACTTTCAGTACTCATAGTAATAATTAATTTCAATATTATTTAGAAATTCAAAAAGTTTGGTTTGAATTTCTTTTCCTAAAATGAACCACTCCAAATAAGCAGTCTAAAAAAAATATTGCTGGTCCATTAAAGTACAACATGCCATTTTTATTTCCACCAAGGACGCACGGATAATGGAGGCTACAGCCACAAGGGTGAGTACGATATGTTGTCACTATTAAGCAGCGTTTACGTAGTGTACAGTACAATTTACCCAGATTGAAGACTATTTCGTCTGTTGGCTTAGATGTAGGGACGAAAAATTATATATTCTAGCCACTTGAAAGAGAACACCATGTGACAGCACAACACGCTGTGCAACTTCCTCCTCGTAATGAAAAGAGTGCAGGCCTCGGTTTAACGCCGCTAGAGGGTTCCGCCATCATTTCTGCATAAAATTTTCCTGATCAGTACAATTTAACGAGTGGTCAAATAAAGAGGTGTTACCCTAAATTGTCAATCATGTTATACAAACAATCATGGTCTCACACTACAAGGCTGTAAAATCTGCTCATATCTTTTCACATTTAGCATTTTCTTAAGCATAATAAGGCGACCAAACACTTCTGTAAGTAACACCATCTCTTCCATACTTCACAGTTGGCGCTACACATGATGACAGGTAACGTTCTTCGGGCATTCGCGCATGCCCAAACCCTTCTATGGGATTGCCACAGTGTGTTGCGTGATTCACCACTCCAAGTCACTAGTTCCCAGTCTTCCACTCTCCAATGACGTCGCTCTTTACACCTCCTCAAGCGTCGGTTAGCTCTGGCTACAGAAACGTGTAACTTACGAGGAAGCTGCTCGACCGTTATACCCCATTATTATAACTCTCCTACGCACAGGTATTTTGCTAACTGGACTGCTGGTAGCAATTTGGAAGTGAGGAGTGATTCCTTCCGCTGATTTCATCTGATATCTTTACAACTACCCTGCGCCGTGCTCGACGGTTCCTCCCCTTCAGCACACGACGCCTGTCTGGTCTTAGTTTAGCTCTGGTTGTTCCTTCGCATTTCCATTTCACAGTCACATCGCCAACAGTCGTCTTGGGCAGCTTTAGAAGAGTTGAAATGTCCCTGACGGCTTTGTTTCCCAGGTGTCATCCGATGCCTAATCCACGTTCGATGTCAAAGAGTTCCCCTGAGGGACCCATTCTGCTGTTACTGCTCGTCTACTAACAACACAATTCTCCTGCCTCGTGACATGTAGGAATCAATTCCGCATTACATAGTGGTGTACCGATAATTTTGATCAGATGTTGTAGGGCTATCTCACGCAGTAACAGTACTAGAGGTCCAATGCACAGAATCTATTTACCTCTCGGCGCTTGACAGTCTGAAACACAAGAAATCCACTTGCAGAAATGTCACAACCCCTCACTGTACAAGACGTTGTGGAGAAGTTTAGAGTCTGATGTTTGGTTTGTGGGGCGCTCAACTGCGCGGCCATCAGCGCCCGTACGAAGTCCTAATTCTTTCGCAGTCCAATGTTTTACACAGTCCAAGAGCCACTATCACGAATGATGTTGATAATGAAATGATGAGGACAACGCAAACACCCAGCCCCCGGGCAGAGAAAATCCCCAACCCGGCCGGAACTCGAACCCGGGACCCCTTGATCCAGAGGCAACAACACTAGCCACTAGACGAGCTGCGGACGAGGTTTAGAGTGGCGCATAGTCTGACGATCAGTAACTGTGTGGCATCATTTCCCCTCCAACATTCAGAGTAAGTTATTTCGAAAAACTCAGCCATCTGAAATGGGCACTAATTCTGAGAGAGCCAATAACAAAAAAACATTCAGTTAATGTTTTGCGCAGTACCGCAATTCGAAATTCCAAATTGCCGTTGGGGGTTCGGGTATTACTAAAACGTGCAGCGGAGAGAAGTTTTTTCCGTCTAACTATATGCTTGGCGGAAAGTGTGAAAGGTGTGGCCGGCCGCGGTGGTCTCGCGGTTCTAGGCGCGCAGTCCGGAACCGTGAGACTTATATAGCATCAATCAATAGTGAACGGCTGTATTTACATATTTGAATGAAACCTGCAACATGTTTCGTGAAACATGCGGCGAGGCATGGGATGTGTATGCCTCCACTCTCAAGATTGGGAACCACTAATAATAATTGCTGGTTGCACCAACAGCAATTTGTGTGGTCAGAACCTACATGTTGGTCCGTCAGGGGAGAATTTTCGAAAAAGGAAGAACAGGAATTTAGAAACAGGACACTTCAGATGTGAATGAATGGCTGGGTTGTGACAACCAGCAACAAAACCTTGAGGCAGTATCGGACGAAACCACAAGAAGACAGCATGACGTTAGCTACTTAACGAACAAACGGAGTGTTTAGCCACTCTCTACTCTTATTGGAAATTCGAGAGTGAAGAACAATCTGATGGAAGCTGCCTGTGATGCGTTCGCCATGGATAATTTATTGAAAACCACTACCGCTGACCAACTGCCGAAGCCAGAACACTAGAATTCGACAGCCCTGTGATACCTTCGTAATCAGCTCTACTCTTCGCGCTGCTGGGGAAAATTTTATTGGTTGTTTCTGCTTTCGAAACGGCCACAGATAACCCGACCGGTTGCACGTTTCACAATGGCTTAGCTCGTAACATAAAACGAAAAAGCACAAATTTATTGGATCGCCCACGTTGCATCAACACATCCATTATTTCATAAACGGCCTAGGATGTTGAAACAAAGTTTGCAGAGAAAAATACTGCTCTCTCCCTCCTCGCCCCCCCCCCCCCCCCACCCCGCGCCCACCCTGCTGCAACCCTAGTTTCAACCTATGCAACTGTTCATGAATTATGGTGTGAGGCACCAAAGTCCATGATATTTCCTACTTCACTTTCTACAGTTGTTTCGATTGGTGTCTCAGCCCTACTAATGATCCTGCGGGACCGTAAGCGACGCGACACATCACTCGTTTCATTCTGTTCATTTAAATCTAGAGATGACATTTTATCGTCTGCCATAGCTCACTTGTTTACAAACAGTAAGTCAATGAAGTTCGATTGAGTTACGCCCGTCAGTTGTCATCAGAGATGTCATTTATTGGTAGCGAGTCGGTTGTCACTGCTACGTCACAAGATCGGAATGTCGTGAATTGCACGTCACGAGAACAAGTGACTATTCTGGACCGTAGAGGAAGTATGGCTGCACACGGAACAAAACAAATGAAAACTAATACTGGTCAGCTCCGTGAAACGGCAGCGGACATTTAAAAACAACTGATATACAATACACAACAATGGAATTTAAGCAATCGTTAAAGAAATGCCCAATCTACTAAATGCAAACAACGGAATTTGAAGCTAATTTTCTACTGTAACTACTAAAGATCGTCACAAATTGATTAATGACGGCTGAAAATAAGGAAGCTTGGCTACGGCTGACAAAATTTTAACTTACGTTGCTGATGACTGCCTTCGGCGATGCAACAAGATTTTCACAGAAATTCCGTTCCAAAAAATCTCTTTTCCGCAAATTTCTCTGATTGCCTTATCTCGTTTGTTCGCTCGATCGAAATTTTATTGGATGGTGTTTGATGCATGTAACAAATCAAAAGCACAAGATTAGCTACAATTCTTTATGAAAATTTCCACAATGCTTATCTTACTGAAAAATTTTATTCTTTATCGCAGTGCACGAGTTTTTTAATTCGGGTCCCTGTTCAGAGGCGCCAATTATAATAATATATTTACTTTTGTGCGTTAACATACAGCTATAATCGGCGGTGGAAATATATTTGCAGAGAAAAGTACATAATGATATATATTGTATTTTAGGCCAATAGACATAACTAGTTATTGTAGTGGTTTTGAATACTTTTACTGGTCAGGGCTAAATGACTATTGAAAATATAACTGTTTTTTGGATAGCGCAACATGAATTTCATAAGGGACCGAAGTTTGTCATGCATTTACCAGTAGAATAAGGTGCGGATAAACTATTTCGCCGTATGCAACTTCCGTCCGATTTCGACGAAACAATTTGTGACTGTGAACCATCAAAATTTGCAAAAACATTACAGAAAATTAAATACGTAGGGTAATGAAGTATTAACACATAGGTTCTATGCTAAATAACTAGTCCATACACAAGTTCCATTTAACTTTGAATTTATGGCAGTCGATATACAACGAACTTACATCTTTTGACATTTCCAGATACACGTCGCACAATATAGCTTCTCACATGAATCTACTGCTATGCAGTATGGCACTTCTACATTACACTAAAATAATATTTTTAAGGGGCTCCGGAAAGGCTCAAAATCATGAAAAGTTCAATTTTTCCTTTTTTGCGTTTTCTGAATCTGCAGACTATTACCTTTTAATAGATATATAATTTATTCAATTCCGAAGACTACAACTATTTTTAAATTTTTTTTGAAATGTGTTCTACATGGGCGTGACCCACTGTGGCGCTGTTAAACTGCTGTCAAATGGTGTTATTATTAACGTCCGTTCAAAAAATGGTTCAAATGGCTCTAAGCACTATGGGACTCAACTTCTGAGGTCATTAGTCCCCTAGAACTTAGAACTAGTTAAACCTAACTAACCTAAGGGCATCACAAACATCCATGCCCGAGGCAGGATTCGAACCTGCGACCGTAGCCGTCTTGCGGTTCCAGACTGCAGCGCCTTTAACCGCAAAGCCACTTCGGCCGGCGATTGCTAACTGGTGAAGTGTACACTCATAAGCATAGTCTGCCTCATGCAATAATGGAGGTGATACAACCTATTTTCAGAGACTTAGCAGCACCTGAACTGTTGAAAAAGTGTATTCACGGAAAAACTCAAAACCCCAATGAAAGTGTAAATAGTGTTATACGGTCGAGAATCCCCAAGACTGTATTTGTTGGAATAGAAACACTTCACTTTGGTGTGTATGATGCTGTTGCGACTTTCAATGATGGCAACATTGTAAGGTGCAAGGTATTTAGAAATATGGGAATGAAGATAGGTTCTAACATGGTACGAGCGATGCTTGCTTTAGACAAGGAACGCCTTCGGGCTGCAGACAGGGCTGTAAAGAGTCTAGAAATACAAGCAAGAGTAAACAGGAGGAGGAACAAGAGGAAGCTGGAGGAGGAGTTTGCAGAGGATGAAGATAATCCATCCTATGGACCTGGAATGCACTAAAAAGTTAATCCAATCTTTGTCGCTCGATTCCCAAAACTTTTATTTTCTCATACTAATTACATGTTTTCTAAGGATCTTCCGAACATATTTGTTTCAAACTTTCAGTAAATGTTACACAGTACCTTCTGCATAATTTAACACAGCCTTTTTCCAAAAAACTGTATATTTTTGAATATATAAATAAAAAATTGCAAAAAAATGTTGTGAATTTTCATTACAATTGAAAAAAAATCATCTTTAATAACTGAACTAAAATTTTGTAAAATCCCTGTGTTAAGTTGTAGCCCATATTCCAATAAATAATCTGTAAAAAGTTCAACTTCCTACCTCAAATACTTTGTGAGGAAAGATGTAATTTATAAGCGTTATTTTAACATTGCAAGTATAGGGCGTTCCGGAGCCCCTTAAACAATAATAATACAGTGGCAAGAATGGGTGTCCGACACCAATTACGAGAGACAGAAGAATGAGTAACTGTTCATCGAGAATATCTCGCACATCAAAAGAATGTGTAAAAATGTTCTTGTTTTGTCCGCCTTTCGCGCACCGGCTTTCAAAGTCAATAGTTCACTGTATCTCTGACGGCGCCTCCACAATATACACGTCACGTCACAGGACGTTATTTGCTAACTGTAGCTGTTGCCGAGCGACTATTCGGTTAGTGAATGATTTAAAGCGGTAGGGCAATCACATAATGTTACAGGTTCCAGACTGAAGGACACGGAACAAGTTAGGGGCGTAGGAGTCGTGAATTTGGTACTCAGTAATCAGATAAACACCATATGGTTCCCTTCGGAGAAAAAATGTAGAGGTAGATCATTACTGGTGTCCCCTTCAATCTATTTAAAATGCAGATTTCTTTGATGTAGGTGTTAATGGAATAACATCTAGGATAAAGCTTCCTGTAAGTATTACTCATAACGATTTTGCAATCCTTTGTTCTTCATATCGTCTTTAAACGTATACTTGACAGTCTCAAATTATGAGTCATAACTTGGAAATATGGACGCCAACTTCAGATTGTAAATTATCTTAAGAATGAACTATTTGCTTTTATTGTAATTTTCCTTTACTGATTTTAAACCGTCAAATCCTAATCCAGGGTGTATACGTGGACAAGGAAAAAAAATTCCCGGATTTCTCCCGGATTTCCCGGTTAAAAATACACTTTCTCCCGGATGAAAATACACTTTTTCCGTGTTAAGTGTCAGTATACTTTTCCTCGGAACTATAAAACTTATCGATTTATAGAGATTGCAACGCGCTTTTGTAAGCCAGTCGTAGTTCATGTCACGTGATCTCGCCAGCCGATACAGCGAATATTCAAAGCAAAGGACACGTCATGTCGTCAGCCAATAGCATTATCACTGTTAAGTAGCGCGTACACACAAATAGGGAAAGTTAATGGTTTAAATTAATATACATAGTGTTGTTACAAGAAAAGCCAAGCTTCCACGTACAAAATTGGTATCAACGATTAATAAGCTGCAAGAGAAGCTTAACTTTCACGTATAACGTTGATCTTCTTTGCGCGTGTTACACTTTAAGATACATCACACAAATGTGCCAGTAAATTTTTTAATAACGAGATAAATGTATGATCTTCTGGGCTCGAAATTTTTCTAAATGGTCATCCTCAAAGAGTTGATTTTTAAATGAGAGTCAAACGCTCTGTGATTAAAGAAATTCATCGCACATAGTTCATCTTGGGTAAAAGGAAATTTACTTTGAAAGTAACGCTTTTCAGTCAATCATTCGCAATATTTTCCCGCAACCTGTTAGAAAGAGGTTCGTTTCAGAAGTTGCCAGAGAGCGCCAATTACAGGCGTCACACCGCTTGCGCAGCTACGATGACGCAAGAAGCCCGTTATGTTCGTAAGTGTAAAACATTAAAAGATCTTGCGCCATAAAAGAAACAAGACATCAGAGGATATTCCAAGAGCATCGGAATTTCGTGAACCATAATAACGTGCATAATTCGGTTTAAAGTGCACATTCGTACGTCCAGATTCGGTTGTAAATTTTCTTGGAATACCAGTACTGTATTATTTCATTTTTGTTTCTTTATTATGGCGTAATGCCATACTTGCAAGAAGACGAAAACATGCTCTTTTGAAATTCAGAGAACAGTTGAAAGTAGCCAATAGTGTGGAATTAAGCATTTCGTTACAAATAAATTGACTGCCTCAGCGGAAAAGATGAATAAAAACCACTTTTCTTTAGCAAACAGACAAAAATAACTTCATTGTTCTGCAAGGCGATTAATGCTTGACTGAAATTGCCGCCCATGGCAGATACCCCGGTTCGCTCCTAGTGAATATGGCACCTTGCGCGCGACAGTGAAATTTTTCCGAATAGCATCTTGCTGCTACTGCTTATATAGGTAACAGACACACTTTAGTAGCCAGAAGCGGGGGAAGGTACAACACACACACGACGCAACTGCGCATGCGCAAGGGCCCGCACCCAACTGCTCACACGAATCTAATGTAAACAGTTGCGCTCATCGGAGGCAATTTGTTGTTATGAAGCATTGCACAGTCTTCCTAAAGCCTCTGACACATTTTGCCACTGACAAATGCTTGTATGAGCACTGTGTTTTGTTGTTATACATGGCACATTTCCTTTGCAACTTAAGTTTTATTTTAGTTTTTTCCTCTTGTTCATGTTTTATTGCTGCAGTATTATTCTGCAACAGCGGGATACAGTAATATCCTTTGTTTAAATATTATTTCTTACCAGTCAAAATGACAAAAATTTAACTGAAAACTAAAACAAACAAAAAATCCCGGAATTCTAAAAAAATTCCCGGGTTTATCCCGGTTTTCTCCCGGATGAAAAAATTCCCGGGTTTTTCCCGGATCTCCCGGTTGTCCCGTGTCGTATACACCCTAAATCTTATGTCCTTCCTTCTAGAGACTATGAGGTCAAGTCTGAGGGCAACGAATATATTGGTGTACCACCAAGATGCGTCCTTGGCAGAAGACAGAATATGGTCCAGTTTCACAAAGCTTTCATGAGGTCTACAGTAAATTTTCTTGCAGAGTGAATAATATGACATTAAGTACTTGAAAATCATATATTCATAGTGTTAGGCTGTCGGCTCATTTTAATGTTACAGAATCGCATTGCCGGCGTTCGATCAGAAACAGTCTGCACCTCGACAGTTACCTCCCGAACGCGTTATGGTAGACAGTTGGCTTCTGTAAGAATGATCCAATGTCAATTCAACTGCTTTCTCTCAACATCACCACCAGGCGTTGGCCTGGAGATATTTATAAATACACTGCTTCAGTAACCAGGTGTCAGCCTGGAACAATTATGTTTTCATACGTCATTTATTGCTCTTGGTATATACTTCGTCATTAAAGTGTCTATGGTTCAAGAGTCTGATCCTCATAAATACTCTTCACATATTACTCTGTCCAGTACTTATCCTTACTAAGGTGCCGTCTTAAGAATCCGTTTGAGTCTGATGCCATCTCAAGAAGAAATACCACGCACACACCGTTCTGATAGCTTCTGAACTTGGGAGCACGGTTGATTTTCTCGGCTCAGTGGCTGGCCTATCCAACTCAGGAGCTACTAGACCGATTAGTAGCAATTAGAAGGTGAAGAAACCCGACAACAACCGTAAGAGCGGTGTGCTGACCGCATGTTCCTGCATGTCGAATCGATGACACCACTGGCAGGGGGTGACACGGCAGTCGTTCGGGCCCGATTGGTCTGTGAGACCAGAGAGCGTAACGTCACCTTACTTTAATGCCTGGCCCATATCATTTGCGCTTTTTTACAATCTCCAGGATAGCAGACAGTTATTCGCACAATTATCACACACTATGGGTGATCTACAGCAGACAGTTGGGAGTAGAAACTTTTGCTTGACATGACTTTGTTTTCGAGACCGTGGAACGTGGTGCCAGGCCTGGTGTACCCCACTCTTCTCCCACCTCAAATCCCTCCCCCCTCCCGATTTCTGACATGGTAATACAACTGCAAGCTGACAAGCGCTCACATAGGTACTGACAGTTACTAAAACTCCATGCAGATTTATGTGTTTTCGCATTTGATTAGTAAAATCATCTCCCCCTCCCCCCTCCGCCTCAAATTTTCCCAGGAGTACACCTCTTCAATTTTTAGATCCCAGTTTTAAGTGACGTAAATCACTTAATTGGTGTTCCCTGTCAATGGTTAGTCACAGTTGTCAACAGGAGTAACCTTTAAATCAGCTGTCGTGGTGTGGCTGTGAAACCGTGTTTTACGACAAAACCTTTTTTTCAAAATGCGTCATACCTGAGGCGTTGTCTGTTATACAGTCACTAGGAATCGATACCCTTGAATGCCAACAAAGGAACAACGCCTTATGAATCATGCCCCCACTCAACAATTGCAATTAAGTTGCGAACTAAGTACGACTTAGTGCTGCTGAGTGCGTATCGAAATGCAGATTTTTCTGCTGTGGGACTTTTTTGCATCCATGGCTAATTCTTAGACACTGTGCCGTTTACATACTGATATAAATCACTCTTCTACAACACAGAAACGAGTAATTTAACTATGAGATCTGAATATCTGTTCCTTTGGTCGCTAGTGACTCGCCTAAGCGACCACGGTAAATCATGGCATCA
This sequence comes from Schistocerca nitens, assembly GCF_023898315.1. Taxonomy (NCBI): domain Eukaryota; kingdom Metazoa; phylum Arthropoda; class Insecta; order Orthoptera; family Acrididae; genus Schistocerca; species Schistocerca nitens. The sequence continues at coordinate 926,098,468 of NC_064616.1, forward strand.
AATAGTTCCTAAATACTTTGTCAATTACTTTCTGTGACGTTTGACAGAATTTATGGACACACTTACACTGCAACTCACAGAGATCAAATATCTGTTGTGAGGCTGCAAGTAAAATTAAAAGGTCTTGTTATATGGTTTTGAAGGTCTCTAAAATTTTGTAGTTTAGCTGTGCGATTTTTGAAAACCACTGCATTTTACAAGGGGCTGAAAACGATTTAACCGCACAGCTAGAAACCCATGGAATGTGCAACACATAATCTTTAGTTTACAGGTGCGCAACTCAGCTCGCTGAAACTGAAATAAAAGGTTCTTACTCTCTATGTATAAGTCAGAGGAGTCAGGAACTATGACGAAAAATAAAAGTCTACTGTCGTTTAACGAAGCCGTATATCCTGCTAAAGTTGACATCTGCAAGTTGTAATTTAGCAGTTCATTAAAGTTGCGGGGTGGGATTAGCCGAGCGGTTTCAGGCGCTGCAGTCATGGACTGTACGGCTGGTACCGGCGGAGGTTCGAGTCCTCCCTCGGGCATGGGTGTGTGTGTTTGTCCTTAGGATAATTTAGGTTAAATAGTGTGTAAGCTTAGGGACTGATGACCTTAGCAGTTAAGTCCCATAAGATTTCACACACATTTTTGAACACGTTAAAGTTTAGCTATTGCCATCAGCACTCGACACAGTTGTGCCCAAATAGCACCTCTTTTGACTACAAAATTATTTATGTCGTTGATAGTTAAATAAAACGTTCCCAATTTTTCTCTGAATAAAATTGTATTCTGTTTACCTTCGCCGGCCGAAGTGGCCGTGCGGTTAAAGGCGCTGCAGCCTGGAACCGCAAGACCGCTACGGTCGCAGGTTCGAATCGTGCCTCGGGCATGGATGTTTGTGATGTCCTTAGGTTAGTTAGGTTTAATTAGTTCTAAGTTCTAGGGGACTAATGACCTCAGCAGTTGAGTCCCATAGTGCTCAGAGCCATTTGAACCATTTTTTTTGTTTACCTTCTATAAAAATTTTCAGTTCGGTAGCTTTTAAACTCTAACATGCTGAATTTTTCAAATGGAACAGGGTAGATAGTGACTTCTGAACTGTCTGTTTTCTAATTTCTCTACCTTGACCAAATTAGAGCATCATTGTGAAAGTTGGTAAAGCTTCATTATTAAATATATAGAATGTAGTACTACCATTTTTGCTTTGTATGTTAATTACAAAGGTTAGTTAACCTAACTCGTTTTTGTAATTTTTGGTTTGAAAATTAGTTCACAAATAGCAATTCACTAAGTAAGACAGGTAGGTTTATGAAAGGCTTTATCTGTTTTTTTTTTACAATAAAGTGAAGCGAATTTCAAAAGCACAAGTTTTTAATTTTAATATTGCTCGCTTTTGAAATTTCGTGAAAAGTGGATTTTGGAGGAAACTAATGAGAGGATAATGCTGAGGCTCTAAACATTTAACATTGAGACAGTTTTACATAATGTTGCCAAGTCTTGTAAGACTATGTAAACATTTAATTTTCCATTAAATTATTGTACAACTCTTTGAATCTGACCCACAGACATGAATCAGGCGATGCTGACTTGGTCTTGGCCGAGTGATGGGGGAGAAAACCTATCGCTCACTCGCCGCTGTAGACATACAGATCGAGTGCTTGCTGCACCACATCATCCCTGTTTTCGTTAGTGATAAAATTTTATGAACAAAGTATGGGGGTATCGTCTCAGTTGTACGACTGGATTCGTGATTTCCTGTCAGGAAGGTGGCAGTTCGTAGGATTAGACGGCAAATCATCGAGTAAAACTGAAGTGATATCAGGTGTTCCCCAGGGAAGCGTCCTGGGACCTCTGCTGTTCCTGATCTATATAAATGACCTGGGTGACAATCTGAGCAGTTCTCTTAGGTTGTTCGCAGATGATGCTGTAATTTACCGCCTAGTAAGGTCATCCGAAGACCAGTATGAGTTGCAAAGCGATTTAGAAAAGATTGCTGTGTGGTGTGGCAGGTGGCAGTTGACGCTAAATAACGAAAAGTGTGAGGTGATCCACATGAGTTCCAAAAGAAATCCGTTGGAATTCGATTACTCGATAAATAGTACAATTCTCAAGGCTGTCAATTCAACTAAGTTCCTGAGTGTTAAAATTACGAACAACTTTAGTTGGAAAGACCACATAGATAATATTGTGGAGAAGGCGAGCCAAAGGTTGCGTTTCATTGGCAGGACACTTAGAAAATGCAAGTCCACTAAAGAGATAGCTTACACTACATTCGTTCGTCCTCTGTTAGAATATTGCTGCGCGGTGTGGGATCCTTACCAGGTGGGATTGACGGAGGACATCGAAAGGGTGCAAAAAAGGGCAGCTCGTTTTGTATTATCACATAATAGGGGAGAGGGTGTGGCAGATATGATACGCGAGTTGGGATGGAAGTCACTAAAGCAAAGATGTTTTTCGTCGCGGCGAGATCTATTTACGAAATTTCAGTCACCAGCTTCCTCTTACGAATGCGAAAATATTTTGTTGAGCCCAACCTACATAGGTAGAAATGATCATAAAAATAAAATACGAGAAATCAGAGCTCGAACAGAAAGGTTTAGGTGTTCGTTTTTCCCGCGCGCTGCTCGGGAGTGGAATGGTAGAGAGATAGTATGATTGTGTTTCGATGAACCCTCTGCCAAGCACTTAAATGTGAATTGCAGAGTAATCATGTAGATGTAGATGAAGTTCAATATTGGAAGCGAGTGGTAACTAAAATTCATAACTTTTACGAAAGTGTATTACAAGCAAATTCTGCTACTACCAGACGCACAAAACACTATTGTATACTCATCAAACGTGTTATTACATATATATACACAGATATGTAAGAAAATTTTTGATCTCAACTTAATTTAGTCATCCTTTACATTAAGATGAAATTGCCCTCTTATCTGAAATGTTTTACTTCTTCTTTTCAGTCCCTCTGCCTAAAAGAAAAGAAACACAGACATTGCAGACATACAGCTTTGGTAGTCAGTTATTATTTTTCAAATCGTAGGCACTATGGCGAGAGTACTGCTGATACCCTCATTCGTTAGTCATTTTGGGTAGAGGAGAGTGGTGAGCATTCTTCTCGCCTCTGTATTACATTTAAAAGGCGAAGGGGAGGAGTCACTTTGGTTGGTGTCATTCTTGCCCCTTTATCACACAGCTCGCATGCCTCGACCCGCCTGAGAAACACATAACATGGCTTCAGCTTCTGTTCCCTTACCATCCTTAGAGAGGACAAAATAAATTCTAAATCTAATTCCTCTTTAATTATAACAGAAGTAAATAGAAAGAATTTTTCTTTCAAGTAATTTGACTTTTCACAAGACTATCGATTACAGTACATCGCTCTCAAAATACACAAAGCTATTATTTATTATTTCATTTCTCATTTCATTGCACATCTTGAGTCACGAAGTCTGATGCTTACAAATTTCTTAATTTTCTTTTAATAGGTCAGTATCTATAATTACTTTGTGTATATTGGCTAGTTTACACTATAGTATTATTTCCATAGTTTTTTCTTTGCCATGTAAAGTCGAATAACCACAGAAAGCTTGTGTCTCTGCATGAGTCAATTAGCAAATGAAATGGTTTATTACAAACGTCATTTCTTTGTCGGAAATTACTTTCCATTATAGTTATCTATGTCAAAAGCTACGTTGTTGTGTTTACCTTTCTCAGTATCCTGCATTTATTAAACTATTTTATCTTCGCATAATATTGTCTATATTTTTCAGTTCCTACATTTTATCTGATCTTTTGCCTTACAGCAAATATATGCGTTTTTAAATTACTTTCTTGAGACGTGAAGGAAATAAATGTAAGACTCCTCTGATTTCTTTTCTCCATAGATTACGTCAGCCCACTGACCTCGTTTCACCTGATTTCTCCACTGAATGGGTCATCATAATGAGCACATTTCCATTTCATTACATCAGCTTACTGACTTCTTTACATAAATTTCTCTCATGAGCCTCACACACGTCCTCTCATCTCCTTCATATAATTACAAGAACGAATTTTCTTGCCTTTATAAGGCATAAGCTTATTAAACTCTCTTAGTTACAGACAACATGAAAGCGACGCACACATCTGGCAGAAATAATGATTATTCAACATGTCACTATAATAACCAGCATAAAGTACGATCTTATGTGGACTTCATTTTCACTGATTACAGAAAACTTCAGCTTTTACAACTCTTTCCATGCAAAGTATTTATATAGTACTTTCCTACTAATTCAGATATTATAACCCATATGTCCTACTACCTTTTCTGCTTTTGTCTTAAGTTGCAGCATTTCGACAAAAATCGAAAATTAATTAACGGAAACTCTTCTCCCGTGGCTGCTATTCCCGAATCAGGTATTTCAAAATCGCTGAATAATTCTTATACTATGATGATTCTTGTCCAATAACAGCTTATTTGCATACATAATTCTTACTCAGTACAGACAGAAATGAAGAAGGAATTAAACAAGAAAGTAGAAATAAGGTTTCACTCAGCTGCGACAGCACAATATGTCAAAGTGTGTATCTGCCGAAGAGTGGCAGATTCCCTACGGTTCTACTCTACTGAGAGGAAAGATAAGAAGAAGGAATGAAAAATGAAAGAGGAAATAAGATTTCATTTATCTAGGACAGCACAGACCTCCATTTTGTGTATCCACCATAGAGTGGCAAATTCCCTGCACGCTCTGATTGCTCTTATCTACAAATTTATTTAGATTCACAATGCTACCAAGTCGCAACTCTTTCCTAATCTTTGGGTACTCAACACGATAAGCATGTTCACGTGGTTTACCTGTTATCATAAACAGTCCCTGGTACATATACATGAATTCAGTTACTTCCTCCAAATATCACCTATTATTCATTGCTCTAATGGGTAGCTCCCATGTTTCAGTATCATTAAAAAGTGCTTCCCAATGAAATGCACGTTAGCCGGCCGGGGTGACCGAGCGGTTCTAGGCGCTACAGTCTGGAACCGTGCTATCGCTAAGGTCGCAGGTTCGAATCCTGCTTCGGGCATGGATGTGTGTGATGTCCTTAGGTTAGTTACGTTTAAGTAGTTCTAAGTTCTAGGGGACTGATGACCTCAGAAGTTAAGTCCCATAGTGCTCAGAGCCAAATGCACGTTAATTAAATACGAGTTTGGCAACGCAAAATTACTTGACTCTGATCAAAATTGACCTTTGCTTCGTAATTTGATAAGAAATCAGTGCCAATTAACATATCCAAACTCAAAACTGACATAAATGAACAAGAATGATTTGTAATTACTTCTCTTACACCAACTAGTGTCAAATCTTCTTGCTTTGCCAATCTAGATTTTTTTCAGTAGCATCTATTGTTCATAAACCACTTACTCTCTTTACAAATAACTTACTCCTGTTAAGAATAGAGCCAAAGAAAACTTTGGCATAATGAATTTCTTCGCTACCACTGTCAAACACAGTGCACTATTATGCCTGAAATATTTAATACTATAAAGGGTGGCTCATTTTACTTTGTCTAGGTGCCTCATGAAATAAGTTAAACAAATATTTCTAAATCTGTCTAAAGTTAAAACAGTCTCCTACAGCTGCAGCTACATTTACACATAGATCCGCGGGGTTATCAGTACTCACACTTTCAGCTGGCTTTTCTACCTGCCCACCAATTGAAATCAAAGCGTTAGATCACTACTTCTGTTTTGGTCTGCTCCATATAAGCTACACCACTTGAGAATAACTGCTGTTTATATCATTATCGTCTTCCTCTATTTCTTTTGACAAGCTAGCACAACTCCAAGGTTCCACGTCCTCATTATCTTTGCCACCTCCTTCATCTACTACCTCCTCCCTCTCAGAACTTTGCGACACTGAATCTGCTTCCCCCAGCGGAATTTTAGCCTGCTGATTTCCATTATTACCATAAATGTAAGCATTTACCTCATCTCTGCTACAAACGAATTAGTTGACTCTGCTCTACTATTTCTAATATTTTCTTTTTCAAGCTTATTCCAAGTGTCTAGCGTGTGCCATTACGGGGTGTTGAAAAAGTCTCTCCGCAGTGCCGTATGATTGTTCGCCTGCCTGGGTTACTTCCCTTCAAGTGGACTCTACCAACCTTCCACTGTTTCGTTTATCTCAGTAAAAATGAATTTTCAATAAATTAATAACTTGTATTCTACTGAGCTTCATTTCGGTATATTCACTGCGGCATACGGCACGCGCGGCTTTCAGTCATATGGCGCTGCGAGGAGAGACTTTTTGAACACCCCGTACGTTTTATTAGATAGTCAGTATGGTAGAACACATTAGCATTACTGGCAGTTCCAACTGAAATATCATTCCTGTCATCGGTTTGTGTATAATGGCTTATTACTTTGGTCTGTTTGTCAAGCACTGGCTGTATTATTGTTTCCGCCTGGTGAATGCCAGTGTCCTCAGAGATGGGAATTAATTTCTTTCATGCGACCTTGTACTCAAATTAGTAATATTTTCATATCGGAATGCATTTTTTTCTCCATGCTGTCTCAAAGGATATTCTCTCGGTCTTCACAATAATTAGTGTTCGTATTTCGAACTTCCAAGTTCTACACATTTACGTTCCGACTCTATAATCATTTTACCAATTCTAAATATTCGGTGAATCTGTTAACATTATCTTCAGATGAATAAATTATTATTTTCTGCCAGTTCCAAGGCAGTCTACCTTCTGATCACATTATATTCACTTTCAGTTACATCTTTGCTGTCAAATTTGATAGCTGCGAAACCTGCTTCTGAGAGAAATCTTTAATAAATTCGCTAGCAGCAATGTACTTTCTACTGCTCCAAAATCCCTTTAATTCATCATTTTGTTCATTATGTGAGCAGTCTCACGCTGGAAAGTAGATTTTCATTCAGGCAGCGTTTTACATCGTGTCATTACATCAGCTGACCAATGCAAGGCATCTACTATCAAATGACTTCTAATAAAAGATTTTCTCGCATTCTGACCACACATTTGGCAACACATTTTCAGAGTCATTTCAGAACTCTAATAGGTGTATTTCCTCGCCTTAATCAAAACACAAAAATTTCTGAGAGCAATAAAAGCTTCATCAACTGACTCAACAAGCTGCAGATTAGTACTACACGAACTACTAAGAGTTACTCTACTTTATTTGTTAGCAATGCTAGTAATAAATGCTTTACTTGGATTTCTACTAAGTTTACTTTTATCAGAAATCTTTTCGTTAGTTTGAACATATTTTTAAGGCAATAGGTTTTTACTTTTTTTATCTCAGTTTGATAATTATTTACGTTAGCAAACAGTGTGTGCTGTGTTCCCACTCTCACTCAGCTTCTTCAAATTCTGTAACATGAAATCCCCGCTTTTACGTATTACAACAAGCAAAATGTACAGATTCCATTAGTAGTAGTAGTAATGTATGTGATATTTACATTTATCAATGATGGTGGCTAGATTGATAATCGTGGTGGTGGCATCTCTTACACAGCAGCTTCAATGACATAGCTATTGCAGCGAGTCTTCCTGCTTTTACGAGGTGCATTCAAGTTCTAAGGCCTCAGATTTTTTTTCTCCGGACTGGAAAGAGATAGAAACATGTGCATTGTTTTAAAATGAGGCCACGTTCATTGTCAATACGTCCCAGAGATGGCAGCACCGTACGGCAGATGGAATTTTACTGCGAGTGGCGAGAATGAGAACTGTTTTAAATACTTAAAGTGGCGACATTTTCCTTACTTGAACAGCGTGCAATCATTCGTTTTCTGAATTTGCGTGGTGTGAAACCAATTGAAATTCATCGACAGTTGAAGGAGACATGTGGTGGTGGAGTTATGGATGTGTCGAAAGTGCGTTTGTGGGTGCGACAGTTTAATGAAGGCAGAACATCGTGTGACAACAAACCGAAACAACCTCGGGCTCGCACAAGCCGGTCTGACGACATGATCGAGAAAGTGGAGAGAATTGTTTTGGGGGATCGCCGAAAGACTGTTGAACAGATCGCCTCCAGAGTTGGCATTTCTATGGGTTCTGTGCACACAATCCTGCCTGACGACCTGAAAATGCGAAAAGTGTCATCCAGGTGGGTGCCACGAATGCTGACGGACGACCACATGGCTGCCCGTGTGGCATGTTGCCAAGCAATGTTGATGCACAACGACAGCATGAATGGGACTTTCTTTTCGTCGGTTGTGACATTGGATGAGAGGTGGATGCCATTTTTCAATCCAGAAAGAAAGCGCCAGTCAGCTCAATGGAAGCACACAGATTCACCGCCACCAAAAAAATTTCGGGTAACCGCCAGTGCTGAAAAAATGATGGTGTCCATGTTCTGGGACAGCGAGGGCGTAATCCTTACCCATTGCGTTCCAAAGGGCACTACGGTAACAGGTGCATCCTACGACAATGTTTTGAAGAACAAATTCCTTCCTGCACTGCAACAAAAACGTCCGAGAAGGGCTGCGCGTGTGCTGTTTCATCAAGATAACGCACCCGCACATCGAGCTAACGTTACGCAACAGTTTCTTCGTGATAACAACTTTGAAGTGATTCCTCATGCTCCCTACTCACCTGACCTGGCTCCTAGTGACTTTTGGCTTTTTCCAACAACGAAAGACGCTCTCCGTGGCCGCACATTCACCAGCCGTGCTGCTATTGCCTCAGCGATTTTCCAGTGGTCAAAACAGACTCCTAAAGAAACCTTCGCCGCTGCCGTGGAATCATGGCGTCAGCGTTGTGAAAAATGTGTACGTCTGCAGGACGATTACGTCGAGAAGTAACGCCAGTTTCATCGTTTTCGGGTGAGTAGTTAATTAGAAAAAAAATCGGAGGCCTTAGAACTTGAATGCACCTCGTATAGTGAGCCACAATGCTAAGTCAGTAGGTAAAAATGCGACTACTAGGCAGAAAATGTGATTACTAAGCACTAGTCAGCAAGCTTTCCATATTCTTGTTGCTTACCACATTTCCAATGAACACGATCTCTAAGGTCCGAGATATCAAGTAAACTCAACTGAATCTTTTTCAACGATGGGCCCGTGGGTGGGGAACAGATAAGTGGACCTCTCATTTCTTTGGACACAATTTGTTGTACAAAAATTTTCATACTTTTTACGCTGCATGTAGTAATGTAATACGCTTCTTAGAAGCAGCAACACTAGTCTGACATTCGCCTGCATCATCCTGCAATAGGTTAACACATGGTTCAAATGGCTCTGAGCACTATGGGACTTAACTGCTGAGGTCATCAGTCCCCTAGAACTTAGAACTACTTAAACCTAACTAACCTAAGGACAACACACACATCCATGTCCGAGGCAGGATTCGAACCTGCGACCGTAGCGGTCTCGCGGTTCCAGACTGTAGCGCCTAGAACCGCACGGCCACTTCGGCCGGCGTTAACACATGCAGTTGGATGCTGTCTTAAGACATTGACTCTGTGGCATGCACCCAGACAATGTAGTTACGTAAAGTGTTTCCATATATTTTGTGAGATATCTATTGCAAGGAATGGAATGTTCTGCAACTGTAAACCGTAGGCAATAATCAAAATTTTGTCTTCGACAGAAGAAATATAATTTTGCAGATCAATGTTGTTGTTGTTGTGGTCTTCAGTCCTGAGACTGGTTTGATGCAGCTCTCCATGCTACTCTATCCTGTGCAAGCTTCTTCATCTCCCAGTACCTACTGCAACCTACATCCTTCTGAATCTGCTTAGTGTATTGATCTCTTGGTCTCCCTCTACGATTTTTACCCTCCACGCTGCCCTCCAATGCTAAATTTGTGATCCCTTGATGCCTCAAAACATGTCCTACCAACCGATCCCTTCTTCTAGTCAAGTTGTGCCACAAACTTCTCTTCTCCCCAATCCTATTCAATACCTCCTCATTAGTTACGTGATCTGCCCACCTTATCTTCAGCATTATTCTGTAGCACCACATTTCAAAAGCATCTATTCTCTTCTTGTCCAAACTGGTTATCGTCAATGTTTCACTTCCATACATGGCTACACTCCATACAAATACTTTCAGAAACGACTTCCTGACACTTAAATCTATACTCGATGTTAACAAATTTCTCTTCTTCAGAAACGATTTCCTTGCTATTGCCAGTCTACATTTTATATCCTCTCTACTTCGACCATCATCAGTTATTTTGCTCCCTAAATAGCAAAACTCCTTTACTACTTTAAGTGTCTCATTTCCTAATCTAATCCCCTCAGCAATACCCGATTTAATTTGACTACATTCCATTATCCTCGTTTTGCTTTTGCTGATGTTCATCTTATATCCTCCTTTCAAGACACTGTCCATTCCGTTCAACTGCTCGTCCAAGTCCTCTGCTGTCTCTGACAGAATTACAATGTCATCGGCGAACCTCAAAGTTTTTACATCTTCTCCATGAATTTTAATACCTACTCCGAATTTTTCTTTTGTTTCCTTTACTGCTTGCTCAATATACAGATTGAATAACATCGGGGAGAGGCTACAACCCTGTCTCACTCCTTTCCCAACCACTGCTTCCCTTTCATGCCCCTCGACTCTTATAACTGCCATCTGGTTTCTGTACAAATTGTAAATAGCCTTTCGCTCCCTGTATTTTACCCCTGCCACCTTCAGAATTTGAAAGAGAGTATTCCAGTTAACGTTGTCAAAAGCTTTCTCTAAGTCTAGAAATGCTAGAAACGTAGGTTTGCCTTTTCTTAATCTTTCTTCTAAGATAAGTCGTAAGGTTAGTATTGCCTCACGTGTTCCATGTGTATGCAGATCATTAAGAAGTGTTTTTCGTTATAATATTATTATCATGCTCTGCCAAGTACTGATGGAAATTTCGGTTAAAGATGTTATTTAATTAACATGTGAATTATTACCGATCTCTTTCCATTGCTTCGTATTATGGCAAACTGCCTTATTAAAAATTGCAATATTGTTAAATTAATACAGGATGTGTCTGCTCTTTGCCCACATAACTACTTGAACTCTGCTGGGAAGACTTTCAAAGAGACAGCAGAATGTCTGTGGTGGAATGGCAGCTCGTTCTTCCTCAATAACTGAAACCAGTGATTTGGGATGCTGAGGTCTTGAGTGAAGTCGACGTTCTATCTCACCCCAGTGGTGTTTAGGTCGAAACTTGGGGCAGGATAGTCCACTTCAGGAATGTTATTGTCCACAAACAATTGTCTCACAGATGCTGGTTTACGACAGGGTGTATCGCCATGTTGATAAAAACAATCATTGTCTCCGAATTGCTCCTGTACTTACGGCAGTATGCAGTGCTGTAAAATGTCTTCATATGCTTATGCTTTTAGGGTTATATTAAGTTCAGTAAGGAGGCTACGCTCTAATAATGAAAAACAGCTCGATTCCGTTACACCACCACCTCTGTACTTTATCGATGGTAGATAATGATCGCCACTCCAAATCACCCATCCTCCAGTCGGCCACTGCCCAGTGACATCGCTCTTTACCGTCGGTCAGCACTGGCTAGAGAAATGTGTGGGCTGCTCGAAAGTTGCACTCCACTCATTTTACAGTTATTGTGCTAACTGGACTGCCAGTAGCACTTACATGGTGTGTACATTTCGGTTCAAAGCTTGCGTCCGATTTATCTCCTTCTATTAACCTGATTTTCAGCTGCCTTATTAATCAAGAAATCTCCAGAAACAGCCTGTTTTGTGTTTTCCAATTCTTTTGCAGTCCAGTCTTACCCATCTCAAATATAAAATATGGATAAGATTAGTTTGTAAGATGATTATCACATGGTTTTATGCGACCACTATGTGATACAATGTACAGCTTGCGTTTAGGTCAGATTTATTTCCACTCTTTAATATGATTTTTATGTGCTACGAGGTATTTTAAATTTTTTGGAGCCGTTTTAATTGATATACTTCCAGAAACAGCCTACTTCACCTTTTTCAAATCTTCTGCAGACATTTAGCTTGCTCCGTCTCCCATATACACGTTCTAACCAATTGAAAAATAGAATCCACCTACATAGTGCAGCAGTCAGCATATTTAGTTGCTATGCAGAGGAACCAGTACTGTCAGGAGCTTTCCCGCGGTGGGAGCACAGTAACAAGGTGCCCTTTGCCTCGTTAAGCCAATTGAGGTGGTACTTGAGTGAGAAGTAGCGTCTGCAAGGTCAAGAAAGGCGACAGCGCCGGCTGACAACACGCCTCTCCATGCCGCATACTAATGACGCCCTTGTCAGAGGATGTCACTGTGGTTGGTCACACTCCGTTGGCCCCTCTGTGGTCGGAACACCGGGATTTGCTTTTTAGCTTTTTGAAAAATAAAGAAAATATGTATTAAATGTGTTTGCGTGGCCAAATGGATACTGCTAGGATAATGGTAGGGTGAATGCCATAACCCAGAATGCATGATTTCATTCAGCAACTATGTAATGCATAGTGGAGATTACCATGATGCTGTGTAATCAATAGTGTGTTAGCAGCAGGCAGTTAATTGTGATCTGTCCTGTGGTTTCAAACATTCTTACGCGATTAATATACTAATACAAGTAACAACTGACGAGATAGCTTACACTATGCCTTTTAAATACAAGAGATCATTGTGCTCACCATCGCAAATGATGCTAATTTGACAGGGTGGTCAACATTACTTCTTTTCTTCCAGACACGCCATCAGCTTATGTATCTTTCTGATATTCCTGATATCGCAACATGTGATACATCATGTTGATGGAGTCATTGTCTCTAGAATTCCTTATGAGCGTCCGATTTCGTGCGATAGTACAGATAAATGTCAATGTTTTGATCCAGTTCACTACAATTGGCTCAGAGCAGTACGGGACTTAACATCTGAGGTCATCAGTCCCCTAGAACTTAGAACTACTTAAACCTAACCTAAGGATATCACACACATTCATGACCGAGGCAGGATTTGAACCTGCGACCGTAGCGGTCACGCGGTTCCAGACTGAAGCGCCTAGAACCGCTTGACCACACCGGCCGGCTCACTACAATTATTCTTGAAAATGAGGAAGAGAAAGAACCACACATTTGAAAACTGGTGGAGTTTTACACGAAATAAGAGATTCCTGGGGGGAAGTCCGCCCCGGTAGCTGAGTGGTCAGCGTGACAGACTGTCAATCCTAAAGGCCCCGGTTCGAATCCCGGCTGGGTCGGAAATTTTCTCCGCTCGGGGACTGGGTGTTGTGTTGTCCTAATCATCATCATTTCATCCCCATCGACACGCAGGTCGCCGACGTGGCGTCAAATCGAAAGACTTGCACCAGGCGAACGGTCTACCCGACGGGAGGCCCTAGCCACACGACATTTCCATTTCCTGGGGGGAATCCACTCACCTCCAACCACTTACTAATTCACACTAGATACGAAACTATGGGGAATTCCTTCTCCACAGCTTGCTGACTCAGCTGGCAAATAGTTCCAAATACAATTATTTATAATTATGTCTCATCATCATAATAAATTTAATTTCTATGATTTATACACCACAATGAAGTTCCAGGCAACAACATTATAATACATTACAGAGGGAATACAGTTTTCTGTCCAATTGCTGGCACCCAATTCACTGAGTGAACAAGTCTTTTGATAACTCTCAACTTACTTTTGCTTGTCGAAGCTTGATGGAACAAGTCTCAACTTGCTTAAGCTTATCTGTTCCCTGTTGCTTGAGGAAGATGTTGTAAGAGATGGATTTGTCCGTCGGTACACGTCTGGTGGGAAACTCGAGATTCTGTGGGATGTACGACTTGCAGACTATGATTCAGCAGGAATTCGCACAAGATATAAGAAATTTCTGGGTGGGTAATCCATTACCGCTCTCAGTGACTCGCAGGGTAACACAGCAGAGATTCAACTCATGGAAGCCATTGATATTACATCTTCAAGGCTGTAAAGATCATGCAGCAGGAGGGAGAGAGCCACGTCATTTCCTTTGAAATTAGACATGTATACAAAAAATGAAAAAAAGAGTAAATTTCTGCTTATGCAGATTTTAATTTATTATACATGTTTCATATATGAATACATACATAAATGTAGCTCAGACTTTTTTTTTTAATTCAATGCTACAGGATCTGCAAACGTCACCGAAGTTTCTGCAAAAGCTTTTGGGGTAAGAGTGCATAGTTGGCAGTTGATATGTTGTGAGCGTGTGGATGCTATTCTGTCATTCTGCGCAACGGATTAATCTGAGATGTACCCTTTACCCTGTGGCTCCTGCAAGAAACAATTTCCACCCCCACACTACTACAGAAGTCAGACAGACGCTCCTAACGTTTTAAAGAGAAATGCCAGAAAAACTTTCAGCAATAAATATCTTCTGGATTCGTCCGCTGTAAAGAAATGACACAAAAATTCACAAAATTTCTTACGTAACTAGTGGGATACTTGGGTACTGGAGTAGTACTAGTTAGTGTAAGAAATACATGAAACTAACTAAAATTATTATTTATTTTTCAAAAATTCTGAGAAATCACGATGGCACTTTTACTTATGAACTGAACAAGTTATATCCGGGTTCTTTTCGGAATGTGAAGTTACCTCTTAAGGATAGGATTCGCTAATGAAATTTCTATACAAAGTTGAAGATTGTTATTGACTTGGCAGAATGGCTGAGAGCCTCGCCTGCTCAACTTGAATAATTATCCGTTAGAATGTTGCTAGGTACGGTCGTCGGCCGGGGTGGCGGAGCGGTTCTAGGCTCTACAGTTTGGAACCGCGCGACCGCTACGGTCGCAGGTTCGAATCCTGCCTCGGACATGGATGTGTGTGATGTCCATAGGTTAGTTAGGTTTAAGTAGTTCTAAGTTCTAGGGGACTGATGACCTCAGCAGTTAAGTCCCATAGTGCTCAGAGCCATTTGAATTTAGGTACGGTCGAGGCTGTCGCGTGTGAAATGGAGTGAAGTGTATTGTTGTGGAGAAAATTTGGGGCTCAGAAGAGCTGTAGCGCACAATAGCGTAAGCGCCGATGACTGCTGTCTGCGCCGTTCGCTGCTGACAAATAAGGTAACTCTCGTTCTATCTGGATTGACCATTGCCAATCAAACTCTCCCTACGCCTTGATGAAGTCAAGGACTCCTATTTGCCCCTAGTCTAACTATTGGCGTGGTACACCGGTCAGCTAACCAGTCCACCGCGGTGTCACTAAAAAATTCGCTCGCAGGCATTGTAAGCTACCGTTTCTGTTTTGCTCTTTTCTGCTCATGGGTAAGCCTGCGAGCCAAACGTATAAGTGAAAAATTTTGTGCAACGGATTTTATAACGCTAATTTGTCGCCTTTGACATTTATACGCTCTCCAGAAGGGTAAGCTTATCCTCTGCTCTATATGTGACGTTAACTAGTCGTATGCAAATCTGGTTGGTTTCTAACCATATCCTCAGTATACGCTAGAATGTTCAGTTGTGCTGACCTACGAACACTGCCTCCACCTGGTGGTTGCAAACATGAAATACACAAATAAGGAGATAATAAAATGACAAAGGAAAGTACTAGCTATGAAATGATACACTCAGTAGTGTTAAATTCTTTACTCTTCTGCAATTGACTCTATACAAGATTACACATTACGAGCAACATTTTAGTTCTGCGTATTCACATTTGGTAATCGCTCTGTCTGGCACTGTCCTGTGATGTATTCGCGGTCGTTAATTCAAGCGTGGAATACTGACATCAGCTGTGGCAATTGCAATTATATTTAGAACTACACTCGCGACTTGCAACGTGAAGCCTCAGCATAGAACGAAAAAGACAAATGATCAGCAATTTACTTTACTTCCCTAACCGCTGTTGCGAATGTACGATCACTACAGTGATGTAACGCTTATCGCTGCAAAGGTTCTCGCCTCAGTCTCACCAAAAGCTTCCGTAGGCACCTCCAAGGCTGCTTTGGAACACCAGACGATCCTCAGGCTCTCACTACAAGTACTCTGTCCCAGTAACGAGGCCGCACACCTCGCCAGGACCAACCTCTCTCCTCGACGCCCCTGGAACAAGTGTTTCTCAGTCGCTACGCTTTTTCGTACCTCCTGTTCTTTTTTCTTCTTCCCTTTAATGTGCGTGTCCAATCATGTTGCTGGAAGGCGTTCGTTTCCGAGCGCTGACCAATCTGTTTTGCAAGCGACCGAAGCTTCTAGAAGCTTCCAGACTGTTCCAGAAGCTTCCGCTCCGGCCGTTGGGAAAACCACCCACACGCCGCCACGCGTTTTGTGAGCGAGCCCCTGTGTCTTCTCCTTGTCCTCGGCCACGTGCTCCCGCTAAGCCGCATCCACCCGCCTGGGGTTTCCAGGAGCTTCCGGGCGCTGTTGTCTTCAGCTCTCAGGCCTGCCTGCCTCGCTTGTGTCTCCTGTCAGCCTCCCGTCTCCATCTGCTTCATTATCGCCCAACGTGCAGATATTCTGCTACAAATTAAGATCCCTAGCCGATATCAGTATCGTTAATGGTTTCCTGTCTCGGTGTTTATACTATTAAAGGGTCTTCTTTCCGGAGTGGTAGTTGTAATGTGGCTCAAAATGATGCCACCTTACAATACCTTCCCGTTCCCAGCAATTTTGTACTTTCATGCGGTGACTCTAAGAGTGTCGTCTTATGCAGTACAAAATTCATTTACATTTAGCCCTTGTTATCATTCCAAATTTGATGAAGGCAATGGGACAGATGAATACCAATGTGTCTTTATTGCAACATTCATACTTGGGATACTACCAACTTTGGTTAAATTTAATTTAAATTAATTGACATGGTAATTATTTATAGATTGGTTCGTTTGTGCTTTATGTTGTTAATATTCCTTGTTTGTGGCACGACGATTACAATGTTCAGGTGCAAGATTACGCATGTAAGCGAAAGAAAACTGTAAACTAACAATGAGAGATTTATCTATTTAATTATGGCAAATGGTAGTCCCTTTATTTTAAATTAAGTTCTTGTTATGTAACCACTCATCCTTCCCTAACTGAATGTATAGTAATGCTACATGCTACATGAAAACATATTTGATACATGTGGTCAACTAATATTAACGGTTCTCATGTTCGCAGAGGGCAGTTTCATCATTATCAGTTCATTTAAACAAATAGATATTCAATTTCATTTTAGCTAATTAATATTCATCACATATACAATTTCCTGTGTAATTGGATCTGGAAGTGTTTCTGTCTCTGGTGTATGAGTCAGTTAGCTTTACATAATTGATAACCTGTCTGGGTAAGTCCAGTACTTACTTTTAGTGTACATATTGTAAATTCAATAGAGTCAATATTGTTATTCACTTTCGCAATTTGTATTAAAGGAAATTACCAATGCCCGTTTTTGGATCGACCTCTCAATATAATAAAGAAAAAGAATACATAGGTATTCAGTTATTTCGCTTACAGGAAAATGTGTAAACATGATTAATCAGATAGACTTTAAATCAATACAGTTTACAAAATATAAAACAAAGAAGAAAAAAAACAAAAGGCATTGATAAAGTTTTATCTGTGGGTGTTAGTACGAGTCTATCTGATGTGACCCTACTGTTTGTATGATCATAACACATAGGCACTGCTTGACATTACACTGACACTATCGATGCTAGTTTATTTACAGGAGGGCACTGTAGTCTGTGTGTGTGAGATATGGTTTGAATTGACACGCGTCTCTAGCCTGGATTCACTCTAGTACCTTGGCAATAGGATCTATGGGCACTCAGCCTTCTCGTCGATTATCACTGATCGTTGAGGTACAGTGACGTAAGGGAATGGCATGTCTGTTCACAAGGTGAGGAGCAAGGCAAAGTGGTGTGTTGATGGGCAGTTTCATGGGTTTTCTTCACCGAGACAGATAACTGGTTGATAGGAAGGTACACGGGTTTTTATGTGGTGCAAGTAGTGGGTATAAGGAAACATATAGTTCCTCTTCGTTGTCTAAGAGTTTGTGTAGCTGTCCCTATTTCGATCTTCATGTATTTCTTCTTTGGCCTTTAGTTTTTGTGTTCTTGCTTCGTGATCTTCTGTCTCTTGTAAACTCTTGTAATCAGGTAAGGAACATAGGTTTTTGTGGTTAATATTACTATGAGGATTGGGTTAGGTCTCCTGCTTGGAAATCCGAGCCTTTGTAGTCGCCTCGGTTCCCGTTGGATGGTGTCGGAAGACACGAAACTATTGTATTCGCGACGTAGAAGTCGCTCGTTAAGTAATAATTTTGCTACAATGGTAGCGATAATGTTTTCTTTCTCAGTACACAAACGTCGTCTGTGTAAGGCCTGCGTTCGGTTGCTGTGATCCTATCAGTTATCTGCCATGTCATCTGCTGTCGAGGTCTTATTGAACATGCCGCCACTTTGTAGCTCGTTAGGGCGCTTGCTGCGCGGGCCCATGTTATACGTGGAAGGCAGCGGCGCGTGTCTGCTGTCCCGTTATCTTTCGTGCGTGAAGTCCTCGCCAACCGCGCTTTTCCCTACTGCGCCCGCCATCAGTTCAGCCACCCCGACACCTGTCTCCTCCAGTGTTATCATGAGCAGCTCGTCATACTCGTCCCGGTTCTCTGAATACCTGCACCCCCTAGAGTACACAGTCTCAATCATCAATACCTGTACATGGAATTTAACACATACATAAACATGTTACATACATGGAATGAATTTCTAAGATGGTCGGCAGTGACCCTTTTTCAGCAAATATTATAACTTCTAATTTTACCCTACTTCCAATTTGATGGTTACATGTATTCTATGAAGCTCTCGCCTTACATTTAAACCTGCTTACGTGGGAGAAATATTTTCATTAGTACATTTTGTGCAGTCAATGGTTCAAATGGCTCTGAGCACTATGGGACTTAACATCTGAGGTCATCAGTCCCCTAGAACTTAGAACTACTTAAACCTAACTAACCTAAGGACATCACACACATCCATGCCCGAGGCAGGATTCGAACCTGCAACCGTACCGGTCGCGCGGTTCCACAATGAAGCGCCTAGAACCGCTCGGCCACACCGGCCGGTTTGTGCAGTCCAACACCAAGGTCCATGACATGAGTTAAAGGTTTTCTACACTATTTGTTAAAACTATACAACTAACAAGCTAAAGAATACACAAACGCGCTGGCCAGCGTGTCTACTCTACTTTTATTCATACAACAACAACAACAAAAACTCCCTGTTTTTATAATCTCAGAAGCCTTCTTCTGCACCGTGGTTCTCTGGTTGCGCAAGGTGTGTGGTTTTCCCTGTTAGGGAAAACTACACACCTTCCGCAACCAGAGACCCACGGTGCAGAAGAAGGCTTCTTTCCCTGTTAACATAAGAACAGAATGCGCCACAGCGGAAAGATTGCGTTTAGTCATGTCTTTCTCTGTTGTAATTTTTTTTTTTTTTTTTGAGATCACCGCTGGTTGCGTCTTTGTTTGGTACCTGCAGACAGATGAATCATTTGTGTGATATTGTAATCACTGCTCAGTATCACAGGTACTATAATGCGATCTTATTATTAACCCATTTTCTCAAGCGACAGTTATCGGAATTTCTTGTGCCTATATTTGGCGTGTTCTCTATTTGTATTTAATCTTATGTGATCGAGTAACTGTACTTGACATTATGATGTCAAATTCCCTCTCATTTTCCTCAGATTTTAGTGCGTTCATACGCCATAGCGTAGATCAGTCCACCCTTATACATTTTATCATTAACAAACATAAAAGAATTCCCCCTCTATAATCTCGCGGTGTGCTCTCGCGAACTTCACGCAGAGCTGGCCACCCAATTGACTTCTTATCACTATAAATACATCACACTTCCCTCTTTATTTTGCCGTGCGATTTTGCGAACTTTACGCAAAGCAGGCCACCAATTCGTCAACATAAACACTTCGACACAACACAGCAGGCATACCCATTTGTTTCCTTAAATAATGTCAGTCAAGTCACTCTCTGGTGGCATTGTATTCACGCAAATTAAATATTCTGTACAGTTAGTCTTTCCGAAAACTGTCACCCCCATTTATACAGGTGATTCTGTTATTACACACTCAGATGACTAAAATATGTTTAAACAGATGTAGGTTTTCATGACTAAACTCATTAGTATCGTTCTGTCCTTTCCAGGTACAGACCAGATGAAATGATTAACAGGTCCTTCATATGCTGGTGTCATATCTATTGTTCATTTCCCGCAGCTTAATACTAATCATTTTATACTAGAATTATTATATCTGCTTACTCTAGACTTAGTAATAATTTACATAATGTACATCTC
Organism: Schistocerca nitens; assembly: GCF_023898315.1. Taxonomy (NCBI): domain Eukaryota; kingdom Metazoa; phylum Arthropoda; class Insecta; order Orthoptera; family Acrididae; genus Schistocerca; species Schistocerca nitens. The sequence goes on from NC_064616.1 coordinate 926,118,708, forward strand.
ATTCTCCGTTTGTCTGTTTTCCGTTCCTTGTTTTACTCTACGGAGTACTTGATATGGCTTACGTGGTGTAAACCAAGCGACTTCCCTGTTTTGATGGACTCCAGTTCCACTGCGTTCGCATGTGCCAATCGCCTAATCCTTACAGGCCCGTCATAGACATCGAAGAATTTGTGGCAAAGCCTATTTTGTTTATTGGACAAACGGTGAGATTTTACTAACACTCGCTGCCCAATAACAAATTCACGCACATTTGCTTTGTGTCTGCTCGCTTCTTACGTTTTTCTCCTGCCATGCGAATGTTACGTAGCGCCTCTGCTACGAGGGCTCTATGTTGTTGTCGTTTCCTGGGCTGGAAATCGACTAGTTCCCTTATCCTATCTGGAGCCGGCCTGCCGGCCGTTGGAGTGTGCTCCCTGCCGCCGTTGGATAAGCAGCTGCAGCAGAAAGTCGTATACTCCTAGCTCACTCATTTGTTACATTGTTTAATTCTTAATTTCTTTGCGTGTTTTTGGTACTTGCATTGTATAATTCATAAATTTCGGGCGTATTATAGTATTTGATAGTTGTAGCATCGCGTTTTAGTACCTGAATAGTGTAAATTCGCGTAGTCGTTTGTCTTCTGTTTCTGTTTTGAACGGCCAGTGTCAGTTGGTCACAGTCAGTGTGCTCCCCGCCGCCGTTGGATAAGCAGCTGCAGCAGCAAGTCGTATACTCCTAGCTCACTCATTTGTTACATAGTTTAATTCTTAATTTCTTATCGTGTTTTTGGTACTTTCATTGTATAATTCATAAATTTCGGGCTTATTATAGTATTTGAGAGTTGTAGCATCGCGTTTTAGTACCTGAATAGTGTAAAATCGCGTAGTCTCCTTCCGCCGCCGAGCAGTGTGTCAGCAGTGCGCAAGTAGCAGCATTACTGCATTTACTAGGCAAACTTGTATTTTAATAACCGTTTAAATTTTGTGTCGATTTTTTGCGCTCTCTGTTGATTAGTTCAGACGTTCTTTGCACAACAGCTTTTAGCATTGATATGGACTGCAACTGCTGTGTTCGGATGCAGGCTGAGTTGGCATCCCTTCGCTCCCAGCTTCAGGCAGTGTTGGCTTCAGTCACACAGCTTGAGGCTGTTGCCAATGGGCATCACTGTGGGGGTCCGGATGGGGGTTTGTCGGGGACGGCCAGCTCGTCCCACGCATCCCCCGATCGGACTACGACTGTGGTTACCCGGGATACTGCCCGCATTGAGGCTGATCCCTCACCTGTGGTAGAGTGGGAGGTCGTCTCAAGGTGTGGCAGGGGGCGAAAGACATTCCGGAGGGCTGAACGGAAGGCCTCTCCAGTTTGTCTGACGAACCGGTTTCAGGCTCTGTCTCAGGCTGATACTGATCTTCGGCCTGACATGGCTGCTTGTCCTGTTCCAGAGGTTGCCCCTCAGTCTGCAAGATCCGGGCGGTCGCAGAGGGTGGGCTTACTGGTAGTTTGGAGCTCCAACGTCAGGCGCGTAATCGGGCCCCTTAGGGAAATGGCAGCAAGAGAGGGGAAGAAAACCAATGTGCACTCCGTGTGCATACCGGGGGGAGTCATTCCAGATGTGAAAAGGGTCCTTCCGGATGCCATGAAGGGTACAGGGTGCACCCATCTGCAGGTGGTCGCTCATGTCGGCACCAATGATGTGTGTCGCTATGGATCGGAGGAAATCCTCTCAGGCTTCCGGCGGCTATCTGATTTGGTGAAGACTGCCAATCTCGCTAGCGGGATGAAAGCAGAGCTCACCATCTGCAGCATTGTCGACAGGACTGACTGCGGACCTTTGGTACAGAGCCGAGTGGAGGGTCTGAATCAGAGGCTGAGACGGTTATGCGACCGTGTGGGCTGCAGATTCCTCGACTTGCGCCATAGGGTGGTGGGGTTTCGGGTTCCGCTGGATAGGTCAGGAGTCCACTACATGCAACAAGCGGCTACACGGGTAGCAGGGGTTCTGTGGCGTGGGCTGGGCGGTTTTTTAGGTTACATGGCCTTGGGCAAGTACAGAAAGGGCAACAGCCTCAACGGGTGCGGGGCAAAGTCAGGACATGCGGGGACCAAGCAGCAATCGGTGTTGTAATTGTCAACTGTCGAAGCTGCGTTGGTAAAGTACCGGAACTTCAAGCGCTGATAGAAAGCACCGAAGCTAAAATCGTTATAGGTACAGAAAGCTGGCTGAAGCCAGAGATAAATTCTGCCGAAATTTTTACAAAGGTACAGACGGTATTTAGAAAGGATAGATTGCATGCAACCGGTGGTGGAGTGTTCGTCGCTGTTAGTAGTAGTTTATCCTGTAGTGAAGTAGAAGTGGATAGTTCCTGTGAATTATTATGGGTGGAGGTTACACTCAACAACCGAGATAGGTTAATAATTGGCTCCTTTTACCGACTTCCCGACTCAGCAGCATTAGTGGCAGAACAACTGAGAGAAAATTTGGAATACATTTCACATAAATTTTCTCAGCGTGTTATAGTCTTAGGTGGAGATGTCAATTTACCAGATATAGATTGGGACACTCAGATGTTTAGGATGGGTGGTAGGGACAGAGCATCGAGTGACATTATACTGAGTGCACTATCCGAAAATTACCTCGAGCAGTTAAACAGAGAACCGACTCGTGGAGATAACATCTTGGACCTACTGATAACAAACAGACCCGAACTTTTCGACTCTGTATGTGCAGAACAGGGAATAAGTGATCATAAGGCCGTTGCAGCATCCCTGAATATGAGAGTTAATAGGAATATAAAAAAAGGGAGGAAGGTTTATCTGTTTAGCAAGAGTAATAGAAGGCAGATTTCAGACTACCTAACAGATCATAGCGAAAATTTCTGTTCCGACACTGACAATGTTGAGTGTTTATGGAAAAAGTTCAAGGCAATCGTAAAATGCGTTTTAGACAGGTACGTGCCGAGTAAAACTGTGAGGGACGGGAAAAACCCACCGTAGTACAACAACAAAGTTAGGAAACTACTGCAAAAGCAAAGAGAGCTTCACTCCAAGTTTAAACGCAGCCAAAACCTCTCAGACAAACAGAAGCTAAACGATGTCAAAGTTAGCGTAAGGAGGGCTATGCGTGAAGCGTTCAGTGAATTCGAAAGTAAAATTCTATGTACCGACTTGACAGAAAATCCTAGGAAGTTCTGGTCTTACGTTAAATCAGTAAGTGGCTCGAAACAGCATATCCAGACACTCCGGGATGATGATGGCATTGAAACAGAGGATGGCACGCGTAAAGCTGAAATACTAAACACCTTTTTCCAAAGCTGTTTCACAGAGGAAGACCGCACTGCAGTTCCTTCTCTAAATCCTCGCACAAACGAAAAAATGGCTGACATCGGAATAAGTGTCCAAGGAATAGAAAAGCAACTGGAATCACTCAACAGAAGAAAGTCCACTGGACCTGACGGGATACCAATTCGATTCTACACAGAGTACGCGAAAGCACTTGCCCCCCTTCTAACAGCCGTGTACCGCAAGTCTCTAGAGGAACGGAGGGTTCCAAATGATTGGAAAAGAGCACAGGTAGTCCCGGTCTTCAAGAAGGGTCGTCGAGCAGATGCGCAAAACTATAGACCTATATCTCTGACGTCGATCTGTTGTAGAATTTTAGGACATGTTTTTTGCTCGAGTATCATGTCGTTTTTTGAAACCCAGAATCTACTATGTAGGAATCAACATGGATTCCGGAAACAGAGATCGTGTGAGACCCAACTCGCTTTATTTGTTCATGAGACCCAGAAAATATTAGATACAGGCTCCCAGGTAGATGCTATTTTTCTTGACTTCCGGAAGGCGTTCGATACAGTTCCGCACTGTCGCCTGATAAACAAAGTAAGAGCCTACGGAATATCAGACCAGCTGTGTGGCTGGATTGAAGAGATTTTAGCAAACAGAACACAGCATGTTGTTATCAATGGAGAGACGTCTACAGACGTTAAGGTAACCTCTGGCGTGCCACAGGGGAGTGTTATGGGACCATTGCTTTTCACAATATATATAAATGACCTAGTAGATAGTGTCGGAAGTTCCATGCGGCTTTTCGCGGATGATGCTGTAGTATACAGAGAAGTTGCAGCATTAGACAATTGTAGCGAAATGCAGGAAGATCTGTCGCGGATAGGCACTTGATGCAGGGAGTGGCAACTGTCCCTTAACATAGACAAATGTAATGTATTTCGAATCATAGAAAGAAGGATGCTTTATTGTATGATTATATGATAGCGGAACAAACACTGGTAGCAGTTACTTCTGTAAAATATCTGGGAGTATGCGTGCGGAACGATTTGAAGTGGAATGATCATATAAAATTAATTGTTGGTAAGGCGGGTACCAGGTTGAGATTCATTGGGAGAGTGCTTAGAAAATGTAGTCCATCAACAAAGGAGGTGGCTTACAAAACACTCGTTCGACCTATACTTGAGTATTGCTCATCAGTGTGGGATCCGTACCAGATCGGGTTGACGGAGGAGATAGAGAAGATCTAAAGAAGAGCGGCGCGTTTCGTCACAGGGTTATTTGGTAACCGTGATAGCGTTACGGAGATGTTTAATAAACTCAAGTGGCAGACTTTGCAAGAGAGGCGCTCTGCATCGCGGTGTAGCTTGCTCGCCAGGTTTCGAGAGGGTGCGTTTCTGGATGAGGTATCGAATATATTGCTTCCCCCTACTTATACCTCCCGAGGAGATCACGAATGTAAAATTAGAGAGATTAGAGCGCGCACGGAGGCTTTCAGACAGTCGTTCTTCCCGCGAACCATAAGCGACTGGAACAGGAAAGGGAAGTAATGACAGTGGCACGTAAAGTGCCCTCCGCCACACACCGTTGGGTAGCTTGCGGAGTATAAATGTAGATGTAGATTCTTTAATACAGAGATTGGTGGTAACAATGTGGTGCTACGAGGAAGTTCATTAATAACATCCTGAAAATATTTAAGGAAGAAATCCCACGTTGCATGTCTTTTGCCACAATACAGTCGGCACAGGTTTCCTATGTCCTTCATCGTACTCGGAGGGGTTTGAACTGGGTTTAAACCTTGAGATGAACGCGGGCTTTATTTTGTGCCTCCGTAACATTCTCTTCCAAATCTCTGATTTGTATTGCGGGCCATTGTCAGAAAGAACTACATCAACCGTCCCGACCTGGGTCAGGAAGTCTTTGCAGAACGCATTGCTTACCGTGAGGCCTGTGGCTCTCCGTAGTGGTGTCAGAGTAACGAACTTAGACGTTAGTTCTAACACTACCAGGATGTACCTATATCCGCTTGGCGTCGCCGGCAAAGGAACCGTTAAATCAGTGGCCGCGATATGGCGCAATTTCTTGGGTATAATTGGGCACATCGGGGCTTGCAACGCTACTGTTGTCGTCTTTGCCTTTTGGCACCTTTTGCAGACGTCCAATACCTTTATTATTCGCCTCTCCATGTTTTTAAAGTGACATATCCCTTTCAATTTTATAAAACATTTACGAGCACCAAAGTGTGCAAAACTTAAGTGGGTGTACCAAATTAATTTATTGATGACTTCTTCTGGCACACACACTACCCATAGTTCTATAGAAGAAAATTCCCTTTCTAAGGAGGTAGTGTTGGAGTATATTTGCCTGTGTACGATCCCTTCATTTCCGTCTTATCTCCAGGAGTGTGGGATCCTTGTCCTGTTCCGTCATGATATTCTGCATAGTGACGGTAATGAAATTCTCGAACGCCACCTTTCGGAGGTAAAACAACGAAAAATGTTCGTGTTCTAGCTCCTCTGCTGCCTGTTCCGTTATGCCTATCGGTGAACGCGACAACGCGTCGGCAATAGCATTGGTGGACCCTGGTACGTGTACTGTCGTGAACTCGTATTCCTGTAATGCGGTAATCCATCGAGGCAGTCTTCCGTGCGTGAGTTTGGCAGTCAGCAGGAACTCAAGTGCCTTGTGATCGGTATATACCTTTGTTTTTCTGCCAAAAAGGAAATATCTGAAGTTTTTAAAACACCAAACTATGGCTAGGGCTTCGAGTTCCGTCACCGAATAATTGCGTTCACTCTTCGTCAAAACTCTATTCACAAACGCGATTGTTTTGTGTACCTGTTTTCCGTCCTGCTCGTACTCCTGAAATACCATCACCTCTAATCCAGTCTTCGCACTACCCGTAGCCATGCAAAATTCTTGCAACAAATCCGGGTGTGACAGTATGGGAGCCGTAGTGCTGATTTGAGCTCCTGAAACTCCCTGTCCGCATTCTCGTCCCATACCCATGGTGTCTTCTTACTCGTTAACTGACAGAGGCGAGGCGTCGTTAAAGAGCTTACATAAACAAATTTCTTGTAGAAATTGGTTATTCCGAGAAATCCCCTCAGTTGCTTCCTCGATTTTGGAGTAGCAAATTCGCCTATAGCTTCCAGACTTTCAGGGTCAGGAGAGATACCTTCACTGTTTACGACGTGACCCAGAAAGTGCACCTGACTGCTTCCAAAACATGATTTTCTGATGTTTGCCGTTACCGCATGTTGCTTCAGTCTGTCCAGCATTTCCCCCAGTAGCGCATTATGTCGTTCCCACGTGCTCTCAGCTATGAGGACGTCGTCGACATAACAAGTGATCCTTTCTTTTAGGTTGTCACTTAATATACTACTAAAGCCTCTAATGAATGCGGCTGACGAGATACTTAAACCGAATGGCAACCTATAGAATTGGAAGCACTGTCCAAATGCAATGAATGCACTGTACTTACGGCACGCTGGATCCAGCTCGATTTGCCAGAAGCTAGACTTCATATCTAATGAGGTGAATACGGTGATCCCATAGAATTTCTGGAGTAGTTCCGCTAATCGTTCAGGTCTATCCGTTTCCGGGATAATAATTGTATTGATCTGACGCGAATCTAATACAAGCCGGATTCCGCCATCCTTCTTCTCGAGTACTCTTAAAGGGCTGTTGTACTCTGATGTTGCCGGTTCAATGACTCCATCATCCCTCATTTTTTGCAATTCTGCCAAAACTCTGTCTCGGTATGCCCAAGGTATGATGTTGGGTGGGACGCGGAAAGGTCTATGTTTCCTGACATTGAATTTGTACCGGTATCCTTTTATTGTACCGGTCTTGAGTAGAAAGACTTCTGCATTATTGTGCAGCGTCACTTCTAACTCTTGTTTCGACCTAGGAGGTATGTTCGTTAATGCCTGAATATTAGTGTCTACTTCCTGATGAATTTCCCGTAACTCTTCTCTCTCCGTCATGCAAGGTTGTTTACTGTTTAGCCCGCATCTCGTGGTCGTGCGGTAGCGTTCTCGCTTCCCACGCCCGGGTTCCCGGGTTCGATTCCCGGTGGGGTCAGGGATTTTCTCTGCCTCGTGATGGCTGGGTGTTGTGTGATGTCTTTAGGTTAGTTAGGTTTAAGTAGTTCTAAGTTCTAGGGGACTGATGACCATAGATGTTAAGTCCCATAGTGCTCAGAGCCATTTGAATCATTTTTTTTTTGTTTACTGTTTATCTTTTCCCGGGGAACACTGTCGTTTTAGCCTGTCGGTCAGTAAACTGTAACCTTCGACAGTTTGTCGGGATTTGCGCCTTTATGACCTCCTCGTCAAACCTGATTGTGATTCTTTCTTCTTCCCTATAGTAAGTTCGCCTCTTCTCAAATCTATTATTGCCTTTTGGGCGGAGAGAAAATCAACCCCTATTATGATGTCTGCAGTTAATTTGGGAATGACAAACAGATTTGCTGTGAGTTTGTGTCCTTGGCAGTCAAAGTCAATTTGCGTCTGTTGCGAAATTTCAGTGCCTTTCCCCATTAGCGCGCCCCTCACTTTCGATTTCCTTACTGCAAGCGTTGGTGGATTTACGGAGTCTCTACATCCATTATATAGGGAGTCAGATATTGCTGAAAGCTCGCTTCCACTGTCTATTATCGCCGTGCAGTTGATCTCGCCTATCTTTACTTTAACCAGAGGGTATATTTCTGCCCTACATTTCGTATCCTTTTCTTCTAATAGTAGTTTACCCGTATATTCGTATTCTAGCATGTTCATTTGACCGTATCCGATATTGTTTTCGGGCTGTCTTTGTGTCGTGCCCGACCTGTGGCCTAGTCAATTATCAGTCTCTACTTCGATCACTTCTACGCGTCCCGGATTTGGTGGCCGAATTTCAACATCATGCCTGTTTCCGGTGCGTCCGTTTCCTTGCCAATTCTGATACGTATGCGTTCGGTTGTTGCTTCTGTTGTTGCTCCACTGTCCGCTGTTACTCCTCCACGTGTACGCTCTCTGATCATTAGGCAGCCTGTTGTTTCGATTGTTTGTCCAATTGGGATTGTTCCCTGTCTGATTTTCACGTTGGAAGTTTCGCTGAGGCGATCTACGACCATTATTGTGACAGCTCTGTCCTCTACTGTTTTCGTTCTGGTTTTCCCAATTAGCCCTTTGTGTGTCCTTTTGCACTTTCCTTTCTCTGTTTTGCTGCTCATTAAAAGCGAAATCAAGTTCCCTTAACGTGCCTTTAAACATCTCGATGTTATCGCCGCACCTACCAGCTAGGGTTTTTTGGTACGCGATCGGTAATTTCATGTAGCATAATCTGATTATTTCTGCTTGGCTACACGGTTGGTCTAAGTACTGGTTTCGTTTGGTCATGTTTTCGAAATATTTGACGGGGCTGCGGAAACCTGAACTTTCAAAATTTCGGCTCATCATGAGTCCTTGTTTAATTCTGTCTTGCGTTTCTTTCGACCAATACTTGTTGAGGAACGCAGTATGGAATTCTTCATAGGTATTGCAAGTTCACGCAATGTTTCGCATCCACTCGGCGGTGGCGCCTTCCATATCTGAACAGACAAAGTCTATCTGATATCAGAGTGGCCAATGCGGTGGTAAACTTAGGTCAAATTGTCCGATGAATGTTTTCGGGTGCGACAGATTCCCGTCACCGATATGAAGTGCTTAAAATCGAAGTTGTCTTCTGACTTCGGTATCTCACCTCATTCTTGTCTTCCTTCCTGTTCACTGTACCGGCAGTTTTCGTTCCTCATTGTAACGGCACATTCGGAATTATACAGTTGATTTGCGGTGGTTCGGATTAACGGACCGAATTACTTGAGTCGACCGTAATGTTGCTATTCGCACGGTTGTTGATTAGAGGGGCAGGTGGGTTCAAAGGATTTGTCCGTTCTATGCCACCGCTGGCCATATTAAATTCCCTCTCCGTGTTCCCATGGTGGATTACATTAATTTCTGATCCGCTATTCGACGTTTGCCTGTGACTGGTTGGCAGTGAAATTGCTCCTGTTCTTGTCGTTCCCTCTGTACTTGTGGGGCTGTTACTTCGGTCTTCTATAGTCTCTGCATTTTTGCTCAGTGACTTTATTTCCACTGCTAGCCGCTCCATTTCTTTAGTAACGTCTATTTTTATTTGTTCGAGCTCTGCATTCGGTGCTTCGTTCTGTGGTGCGCTTTTGGTACGTAATTGTGTTTCTTCGACCTTCTTTATCCGGTTCTGGAGTTTGTGTATCGCTCCATTTCCCACTTTCGCGGTTTGCAATGTTTCCTCTTTGGTTGCACGAGCCATGCGCTTCGCGCCTTTTGCTATTAATTTCGCTTCGTTTGCCGTTCTTTTAGTTTCCGCTACATCACGTGCCAATGTGGCTTGTAACGCAGCTACATCGTCTTTCATGTCTTTCGTTTACATCTTAATCACATTAATATCCATACTGACGTGATCTATCCGACTGTGAATTCCCTTGATTTCGTTTTTCATACTACTTCGGATTTCTGTCTTGTTTTCTTGCATTTTCTTTTCCATACTAGTTTGAATTTCTGTCTTGTTACTTTGCATTTCGTTACTCATATTTTTAAGAAATTCCTACCGCGGCAACACCTTGCACGTTATTTGACACAACAGGTTCTGAACAAGCGCGGACATATCAGTACTGTGTTCTATCAACCTCCTCTTGCCTGCTGTACCTACTATAACCTGACGTGTGGCTGCGTGCTGACGCGTTTGATCCTAGTCGGTCGTAGTAATTACTGTCGCTTTTGTGTTCACGTGGGCTAACTACACCGTAGTTTCTGATGGTAACAGCTGGATCTACGTGTTCTCTAAGATCTTCCTCGCTATCAGATTCTCGTCCCCTGGCTTGGCTGAGTCTGTCTTCCTCCAGAAACTCCCTGTGATCCGCGTTCACCTCATCAGTACCCTGCGCACCTAGCATTCTCAATTCTGTCTTGTCCCATCGATTCTCGTTACTCCTATTTATTCCCGCCATTTTACTATTAATTTTGTCTGTTGTATCTACTTGTTTCTGTAACCGACCTTTAGCTCTTGTTAGCATGAGGCGTAGGCTAACTCACTGTTATCCCTCACACAAATAATAAATAAATTGTCACACGAACACTTACAAGAAATAACAACGTCGTGATTCCGCAGTGCACATGCAAATACATATATAAAACACTTCTTACGGCTCCAACCAGCGAGCAGACGCTCAAGCAAGTCCCTATTTCAAACAACTGAAAACACTGGGCCAACGAGCAGCCGCTCAGGCGCAGCAGTAATTCTACAAATTATTCTAAGACACTGAAGCCAGCGAGCAGACGCTAAAGCGCGGCAACAAATGCAATTCTTATTAAACTAGCATTTATAATATGTGGTTCTATGCATCTACACATAATTTATTCAATCAAGCTGAGATCACGATTAATATGTAAGTAATTATTTACTGAGACTTCAAATTGCTATCTCTTCGAATTTTTGCTGACTGTGTTTCAGGATTCTCAGAAACGTATCCCGGCAGGGTCGCCAATTGCAAGCTACCGCTTCTGTTTTGCTATTTTCTGCTGAAGAGGAAGCCTGCGAGCCGAGCGTACAAGTGAAAAAATTTTGCACAACAGATTTTATAACACTAATTTGTCGCCCTGACACTTATACGCTCTCCAGAAGGGTAAGCTTATCCTTTGCGACGTTAACTAGTCATATGCAAATCTGGTTGGTTTCTAACCATATCCTCAGTATATGCTAGAATGTTCAGATGTGCTGACCTACAAACACTGCCTCCACCAGGTGGTTGCAAACATGAAATACACAAATAACGAGATAATAAAATGACAAAGGAAAGTACTAGCAATGAAATAATACACTCAGTATTGTTAAATTCTTTACTCTTCTGCAATTTACTCTATACAGGATTACACAGTACGAGCAACATTTTAGTTCTGCGTATTCACATTTGGTAATCGCTCTATCTGGCACTGTCCTCTGATATATTCGCGGTCGTTAATTCAAGCGAGGAATACTGACATCAGCTATGCCAATTGCAATTATATTTAGAACTACACTCATGACCAGCAATGTGAAGCCTCAGCATAGAACGAAAAAGACACGTGATCAGCAATTTACTTTACTTCCCTAACCGCTGTTGTGAATGTCCGATCACTACAGTGATCTAACGCTTACCGCTGCAAAGGTTCTCGCCTCAGCGAGATAACATAAATTCTACCTCACCAAACAGCTTCTGTAGGCACATCCACAGCTGCCGTGGAACACCAGACGATCCTCAGGCTCTCGCTACAAGTACTCTGTCGCAGTAACGAGGTCGCACACATCGCCAGGACCAACCTCTCTCCTCGATGCCCCAGGAACAAGTGTTTCTCAGTCGCTACGCTTTTTCGTAGCTCCTGTTCTTTTTTCTTCTTCCCTTCAATGTGCGTGGCCAATCATGTTGCTGGAAGGTGTTCGTTTCCGAGCGCCAACCAATCTGTTTTTCAACAGACCGAAGCTTCTAGAAGCTTCCAGACTGTTCCAGGAACTTCTGCTCCGGCCGTTGGGAAAACCACCCACATGCTGGCACGCGTTTTGTGAGCGAGTCCCTGTGTCTTCTCCTTGTCCTCGGCCACGTGGCTCCCGCTAAGCCACGGTCCACCCGCCTGGGGTTTCCAGGAGCTTATGGGCGCTGTTGTCTTCAGCTCTCAGGCCTGCCTGCCTCGCTTGTGTCTTTCCCGTTCTCCTGCCAGCCTCCCATCTACGTCCAGTTCACTATCGCCCAACGTGCAGATATTCTGCTACAAATTAAGATCCCTAGCCGATGTCAGTATCGTTATGGTTTCCTGCCTCGATGTTTATACTATTAAAGGGTCTTATTTCCTGAGTGGTAGTTGTAATATGGCTCAAAACGATGCCACCTTACAGCTTTTAACTATAACTCTGTCCGTTCACACCGCAAAATAAGTGTGGTGGCCAACAGAGTGTACAACGCTTAATCGCAAGGACTCAATATAGAGTCGCACTCCGATTCGCTGTCGACAGAGGTGCTCTCCCAGTGAAGTACTGAGGAGAGACTTGTTCCTCGCTCTTTGAGTACACGTACGAGTGCACATGCTCTCGTTACATGTTTTTGCTCCAAGAGCGACAATGGAACTGCCCCTCTGCTTGACGTGGCAGTTGTTTCGATACAGGTGTAATCAGTCTCGATCTTTTCTTTGATAGTTTGTATCAACTCTGTTCGAAGCTTTTCAAACTGATCTTTGTTTTTAAGTTCTATTTTATTGATCCGCCGATCATATTTTTTCAGTGGAACCTTTGCGAACTTGCTTTGAATTGCTTGTTCTTCCGAAATTTGTATTGCTGTTCGAGTGGCTTTTTTCGTAAAACGTTCCACCTTTTTGTCAACATTTACGATGTCCAATTGGACCTTGTCCACGTCAGTGCGTAATTGCTGCTGACCTTGTGTTAGTACCTGAATTCTTTCTTTAGATTCTTTCGCGTCTTTGTTTATCTGAGTGATCTGACTATCAATTCTAGCGATCGCTTCTTCCGTCTGGATTTTAACACGTTGGATCTGTGTCTTAATAGGCTGATTATCCTGTTTCAATTCCTGATTATCCTCTTTCAATTCCTGATACTATTTTGTTGTGTGTGTATTCTGTTTCGTCATACTAGCGTTCATTTTTTGTAACATCTCCATGATCGCGTCCTGTCTTGTAACACTACCTTCTGCTGAACTATATATTCTCGAGCTATTGTTTTCTACTCTGTCAGTTACGTCGTTTACTGGGCTATGCTGTGGCGTTTCTAAGTTTGATAACTGCAATAACCCGTGCTGTCTGTGTTGAGGACTAGTTGCGTTTGTCATTGAACCATTACGTGGCGCAAACAACTCGGCATTCGGCCCTCTCTGTTGTGTATGTCTTGTATTTGCAGGTACAGTTGCGTCTGTTACGGAACCTTTTCGTGGCGCTCGTAACTCCGCAATATTCTGTGTCTGTTGTTGGGGCATATTAGAATGCGTACGATAGGTTCGACGTATTCTAAACGTTCCCCCTCTTCCTCACTGTCTACTTGTCTTTGAACGTTAGCTAACTGCCGGTTCACTGACTGAATTGACGCGTATTCTGTCCCTGAATATGCGGCAAACAAACGCGTTTCCTGTGCTCAAAATGGTTCAAATGGCTCTGAGCACTATGCGACTTAACTTCTGGGGTCATCAGTCGCCTAGAACTTAGAACTAATTAAACCTAACTAACCTAAGGACATCACACACATCCATGCCCGAGGCAGGCTTCTAACCTGCGACCGTAGCGGTCGCTCGGTTCCAGACTGAAGCGCCTAGTACCGCACGGCCACTCCGGCCGGCTTCCTGTGCACGTTTCGCTTCTAATCTTTGCCATTTCCCACGTGGGCTGTCTATTTCTGGCTCAGAATGTGCCCTTCCTTGAATTTCATATTCTGGAAATTCGATGTTCTCATCCCTTCGATTCCCATCTGTCTGATCTGTCTCAGTTTTATCCCAGTCTAACTGAGCCTGCTGATTTTGCAGCTCCCCGACTGTCCTATTCTCTAATTCATCGTCTGGCCTATTCTCAGGTTCACCTTCTGTCCTGTTGTCAATAAGCTCGTTTACTTGCTGTCTATGTGGTTGATTCTCCCCCATCTTGGTTCAAATGGCTCTGAGCACTATGGGACTTAACTTCTGAGGTCATCAGTCCCCTAGAACTTAGAACTACTTAAACCTAACTAACCTAAGGACATCACACACATCCATGCCCGAGGCAGGATTCGAACCTGCGACCGTGGCGGTCATGCGGTTCCAGACTGTAGTGCCTAGAATCGCTTGGCCACCGTGGCCAGCCCCCCATCTTTTCTACTTGCTGTCTCTCACGTAACCTTTTGGCTTGTGCTCTCGTTAACATGGAAATTCTTTCAACATACCACAACCCTATCTACAAAACTGTACGACCACTTACCAGTTGGTTGAACCAACAACAACAACAACGTTGTGGCTTCTTGGTTAATGTTCTGTCTGTTCTGCTACAGTCTCCAATCTCCACCTGTGCGCTTGGAAAGGGAGAAAAATGTTATTTCTTAATTCTAACTTATATGATGCTGCGTCACACTGTGTCTCTGCGTCACTCTGCGTCTGTGCTTGTCACCTGAAAATCCTGTGCCCTAACAGCTACACAAAAATCGTAAAAAAAATGCAAAATTTTCCGACACAATAACACACGTCCTTTTCCCTACAATTCTGCTTTCTTCACTACCTGTATCTATCCTGATCCCAATCTTTGCAAATAGCTATTTAGTACATGAAAGAAAGTTCTTCAAAGTGCTACTGCTGCAATCTGCCGTACCTAACTATTCTGATACTTTCCTATCCTGGTAGCTTACCTATTTTACCTATCCTGACAGGGTCGCCATTTTCTGTGAACGTGTGGGTGCTTTTCTGTCATTCTGCACAATGAATTAATCTGAGATGTACCCTTTACCCTGTGGCTCCTGCAAGATGCAATTTCCACCCCCACACTACTACAGAAGTCAGACAGACGCTCCTAACATTCTAAAGAGAAATGCCTGAAAAACTTTCAGCAATAAATATCTTCGGGAGTCGTCCACTGTAAGGAAATGACACAAAAATTCACAAAATTTCTTACGTAACTAGTGGGATACTTCGGTACTGTAGTAGTGCTAGTTAGTGTAAGAAATGCATGAAACTAACTAAAATTATTATTTATTTTCCAAAACTTCTGAGAAATCACGGTGGCACTTTTAGTTATGAACTGAACAAGTTATTTCCGGGTTCTTTTTGGAATGTGAAGTTACCTCTTAAGGATAGGATTCGCTAATGAAATTTCTATACAAAGTTTAAGATTGTTATTGACTTGGCAGAATGACTGAGAGCTGCACCTACTCAACTTGAATAATTATCCTTTAGAATGTTGCTAGGTAAGGTCAAGGCTGTCGCGTGTGAAATGCGGTGAAGTATATTGTTGTGGAGGAAATATGGGGCACGCAAGAGCTGTAGCCACAATACCGTAAGCTGCGATGACTGCTGTCTTCGCCGCTCGTTGCTGACAAATGAGATAACTCTCGTTCTATCTGGATTGACCTTCACCAATCAAACTCTCCCTACGCCTTGATGAAGTCAATGACTCCTATTCGCCCCTACTCTAACTATTGGCGTGGCACACCAGCCAGCTAACCACTCAAAAATTCGCTCGCAGGCGTTTAACTATAACTCTGTCCGTTCACACCGCACAATAAGTGTGGCAGCCAGCACAGTGAACAACGCTTAATCGCAAGGACTCAATATAGAGTCACACTCCGATTCGCTCTCGACAGAGGTGCTCTCCCAGTGAAATACTGAGGAGAGACTTGTTCCTCGCTCTTTGAGTACACGTACTAGCACACACGCTCTCGTTCCTTGTTTTCGCTCCAAGAGCGACAACGGAACGGCCCCTCTCCACGACAGACGTGAAGGGGTATATCTTTCGGTCTCTTCCATTACTCCTTCAGCTCAAGGCGTCAGGAATATCGTCTGACAATCAGCAATGCTCTTCTAAAACGGGAGAATGACGTTTCGTTTAAGGCGACCATTCCAGAAATCTGTAGCATCGGCGTTTGGCGATTGCTGTCTCCCTGTGAAAACCTCTGAAACTGCGTGCTATGTTTGTAAAGAATGCGTAGGCTGGGCGCTCCCACACAATGTAGCGGAATATACTTTTAAGCCGAACACGGGGTCGTTGTCCCCTTTCACTCGGGCACACGCTGTCCGCTCCACGGGCAGTCGCCGTCCGACGTAGATAGGCTGAATTGTCCTCTGCAGGGACCGGCCTCCCGGCGTGAAGTCTGCCTCTCCCGAACTAAAAGAGTCGTGTCTGGAATGTATGTGTGTACGCCAGCCTCGAGTATTTCAACCACGGTGAGCTTACTTGTTATTTGCATATCGTTTACATGAATTCATACAACACTGACTTTATGTTATCGAGTTTGGGTTTGAATGACGCGTCTTGATGTGCGGAATATGATTGTGAGGGCGGAATATGTAAGCAATGAAGGTTAGGAGACCACGACGTCTTACAGTGTGTGGCAAGAAAATTGAAGTCTGCAATCTTTAAGCTGCTAATGCTGCTGATCATGCTGTATATCATTCAGACATTTCTTGTAGAAGTTTCATATCTATGCATGCAACTCAGATGTCCTTTTCCTCATTCAGTGCTATAGAGTCTGCAAGCAGCAGTAGAGAAGCTGCAGTTTAGTACGCTTGGAAAATCTGAAAAAAGCTGCAGCAGCAGCAGTGGAGAATATGCAGAAGAGGCGCAATTTGGTAGGCTGAATTCCATAGTCTAACCTAGTTAAATGGCTCTGAGCACTATGGCACTAACATCTGAGGACATCCGTCCCCTAGAACTTAGAACCACTAAACCTAACTAATCTAAGGACATTACACACATCTATGCCCGAGGCAGGATTCGAACCTGCAACTGTAGCGGTCGTGCGGTTCCAGACTGAAGCGCCTAGAACCGCTCGGCCACAACGGCCGGCCCTAACCTAATTATATTAGCATAACGGGTGAACTGGAGCTGTTAAATGATCACGAATTGATTGCTGTTGAGACTGCATTTAGAAGCCGAATACTTGCTGATGTGATGGAAAATAGTGTAGGATTTAAAGACCCTAGACATGACTTGAATGTCTTTTTTCATATATTTGTGGAATGAAAAACATGTAATTTACCCATCACCTAAAACAAATGTTTCGTTAGTCTTTTAGTTTCTCTTGCACCAGTGAGGCAAGGAAAACGAGATGTAACTTACTAGAGAACGTAAATTTATTGCCATCCAAAATTCGTGATGGCTGGTGCTCGACTAACGTTACTGATAAGCATCGAAGGAATGTTGAGACTTTTCAGGAGAGAGGTTTCCATAGGGCATTGTAGAAAATAATTAATTTGTGAGTAAATGCTACTGAAAGTAAGGAATTGTACGTAAGATTAGGCACGAAACTGCCTTAAATAATAGCAAATGCAACTGTGGTAACGAACATTAAATCAAAGGACATGCTTGTTTTAAGTGGTCAATTCTAGCAGGATTGCATCCTATAAATAAGCATGCAAAAATGTGTCTAAATATTGGCCACGTGCAAGGAAATTAAACTGTGCCTACATACCTTTTGCAGAAGAGCTGAAACATGTTCACATTTCCGAAAAGGAACATAAACCTGTCTGTAAACGTCTACGTCATGGATGACTGTGAAAGACAGGAGGAATGACAAAGAATTCCGAGTTGTATCGCTTTTTATCACAAAACACCGTCGCAAAACGAATGTATATTTATTGATGTAGCAGTTTGTAACTACAGTTATTTGTCATTTCTATTGGATTAAAAACTTGTCCAGATTAGATTGTAGTACTATTACTGCTTATCATAAGTCCATCATCGAATGTGAATGCTGTCTATGTCATTTTCATTCCTAGGAAAGATCAGAAGCACATTTAGTTTCCTCAGCACAGTTTAAACCACTCACCAGTGTATTTCCTAATGGTGAAAACGAGTTTGTAAAATTTACGAAGTTCAGCAAGAAACTGAAGCTGCCATTTGTAATTTATGCTGATGTGGAATGTGTATTGCAGCCAGTTGCTAGTTGCAGGCATAGTACTGACTTACGTTTATGTTCCAGTCAGATACATTTGCATAAACCATTCAGCATTGCCTACTACATGCGCTGTAGCTATGAGAAGGAATATTTCAAGTTAAAATCGTACAGAGGAAACAGTTGCATAGAGTGCTTCACAAAACAGCTCAATGCAATTGATACGAATGTGAAAGTCTTATTATCACAAATCAAAAAGGTGGAAGTTAGCCACGAAAAGCCGGCTGGTGTGGCCGAGCGGTTCTAGGCGCTTCAGTCTGGAACCGCGCGACCACTACGGTCGCAGGTTCGAATCCTGCTTCGCGCATGTATGTGTGTGATGTCCTTAGGTTAGTTAGGTTTAAGTAATTCTAAGTTCTAGGGGACTGATGACCTCTGATGTTAAGTCCCATAGTGCTCAGAGCCACAGCCCCGAAAAGGAATCAGCATTTCGCTCAACTGAGGTCGGCTCTATTTGCTGGAAACAGTTTGAAGAAGGCGATCTGAAACATAGAGATCGCATTCATTTCACAAGTACATATCGGTACTGTAATACTACAACATTCACTAAATTTTTTGACATGCGCACTAGAAAGTGCTCATCGTACCTAAAATCCGATGAACTCAAGATAATGAAAACATATTTTCCCAGCAAATGCAAGTTTAATCTAGCTAATAAAAAGCCGCTATTTTGCATATGAGTATGAGGGTAACGAATTGTTTCTGCTGGAAGATAGCCTGCTGTCAATCGAAAACTTTAAAAGTTTATTAATAGGTGAAATGATACCAGAAGAATACACATGTGACTCCTTGTCAACATGTTCGAAAACTTTTCGGCCTTTGCCTAGCACAATATATTATTTCGTCTGGCTTGGTATGGGATGCTCCGCTAAAAATTACTAGAGTGGAATTGCAGCTTGTTTCTGATATCAAACAATCCACTTTATTCAGTGTGGCATCAAAGGCAGAATTGTCAATTGTTCTTCAGACATAAAGTTGCCAACAACAGATCAGTAGTTGATTATAATGACAAAATTAATGAATTTTTACCACATATCTTGAAGTGAATACACCATACGGCTGGGCGATGTCACGTCATCTCCCTCCAGGGAGTGTTGAAACTTTTGACATGAAACACACACCAGACGATTCCAACATAGGCTATATATTAGAAGTGGTCCTGAATATCCCAAGAGTATACACTACTTACATTAGGATTTGCCCTTATGTCCAAAAAAATGGAGCTACAATTCAATATTAGTCCATTCGTCCTTGGTTGTGCATTTATGCGCCATATGACATTGTTTCAGATATTTACTCCTTGGGAGCAAAACGGATGCAGATATTACTTCCTGCTCTTGTCTCAGTGCAGCGAAGATAAGGCACTACTTGTTTTGTATTGGTGAATTGTTGTAGTGTCTGATCGTTTCCAGGGATCAAACTGTTAGTTCGTTTCAGAGAGCAAAGTGGCTCCACATCATTACAACAAAGGGTAAACGTATTGCAAAACCCTTTTATATTTAGTAAACTATTGTTTGAACTGCCTTTGGTGAACTGTATTCCATGTGCGTATAAAACAGGATGAGGTTATGCACAATGGTCTGGCTGTAAATGCTACTGAAATTTATTTGGTGCGCTAATGCACCACCGATCAGAAGGATATATATTTTGCTGAAATGTGAACTCTACTTTCTAGTTTCCATTTTAAGAAGTATTATACTCATAGCACAATTTGTATGTTGGTTCTTACATTCCGAAGAGGTTATTACTCTCGTTGCGGTGGTATAAATGCGGAAAAGGTGTTGGCTTTGCTAGAGTAATCTGATATTGAAGATTATGAAATTTAAATTTCATTGGCATTCTGCTTTGCTCCCCCTGATGTCAGAGACGGTACAAACGAAGACAGCGAAGACGAGAATGTTGGGGACAACATCAATAATCTGAACTGCCATCGTTGACAGCAGAATGTGAAGCCATTGTAATAGAGGCTAATGAAGATGAAATAATGGGTTTCTGTCATACTGAACCCGAAAAATCAAGGGATGAACACGTATAAAATGACTCCATAATTGAAGTAACTGTAAGAAATACTAATGAAGGTAAAACAGTCTGTTGCAGTAAAACAGAACAAGTTAATTTACGGAGCTATCTCACTTCACACAAGGAAAGGACAAAAACGGTTGGTAGCAGATGGTTGCCTTCTAAGTTGCCTGAAAGAAATGAAGTCAATGGCTGAACTTGGGTTGCTTGTTTCAGAGACTTAATCGCATTCAGAGAGCCCTGACTGTACTGAATATATTTGAAATGTTTTTCGGTGACGATTTTACTGCGTACATTATGAAACAAAATGTTTTATATACAGTCCAAAATGGTAGGATGATTTTTGAGTTATCTGTTGAAGATCTAAAGACTCTCTTTGGATTATTATTGGTTAATGGGAATGATGTCCTACATCGGAAACGAAAGTACTGGAAGGAAGTGATGATACACGAAACTATTCTCTGTCAGAGTCAATGACAAGAAACCATTTTAGAGATATCATGTATGATGTGCATCTAAATTACAATACTAACTTAGATAAGAACAACAGACTAAAAAATTCGGCCCTACTTAGAACACTTCAGAAACTGTTTCCTTGCGTATGCTGTGTGGGAGAAAGAAAACAGTGTAGATGTAGCTACGGCACCATACATTGGACGGCCCGGCCGCAAACAATTCATTATGGGCAAACATATACGTTTTGGAGACAAAGAATGGTGCCACAACTTCAGACTAAGTCATCTTGCGAAGTTTGAGATTTATCAAAGGGACCACAATATAAATACATTGAAGATTATGTTTTGAGAGTGGAAATCCTTTTATGACTCACTGAATCTCTGGCTAAGAATGGTAGTTGCGACATTGCGCCCCATCATTTGTTTGCAGACAGTTACTCTATCTCCTTGAAAATAGTCGTTAAATTCACTGGAATTGCTATTGGTATACGTGGTGTCATTAGACGTAAAGGAACTGAAAATTCTCCATTAAAAAGTGTAGCTGCGATGAAGAAGGAACACAGAGTCTCTTACGAAGTGATGTGTGATAAAATTTCACAGTTACTTGTTTGTCGCTGGATAACAACTCTCTAGTCACGGCAGTGCCAAACTGTGGAGGTGTAAATCCAATCTGTAAAGTTCAGAGATATTCTGCGACACTAAAAATGAAAACTGTTGTTCCTCATCCTCATATAATGATGTCTTACAATTACAATATGGGCAGAACAGATAGAATAGACCAAACAGTGAGCTATTACAGGATAAATATCAGATCCAAGAAATGGTGGAGGCTAAATCTTTTCTGGGTAAACCCCAGCAATTCAAAATTCAATATTCGTGGATGTTTTACAGACTTTCTGGGAATGAAGAGAGGGATCTTCTCGAATTTAGATGAAAGGTGGCTAGATGCTTCTTACAAAAATAAGAGAAACAAAAATTGGAGGCAGGACCTAGTAGGGTCTCTTTGGCAGTTCGTTTAGATGAAAGAGTCGTTTTATTGTTCCTCAAACGAAAACAAAAAGATGTGCTTACTGTTAATCAAACAGAACTCGCAGCTGCAAAAAAAAATGTAATGTAGCCTTACATGAAAATAATGGTTCCATTCCTTTCATTCAAGAAAATAGGATGTGTGATATTCCATATGCTCTGTGGTGCGTTTGTGTATCGGCTCATATTTTGTAATGTGTATACAGAAAAAAATAAAACTGGATGTGGCCATGCTTCTTTGGTTTATTGAACCTATCCTAGCAACATGAATCAATTTTCTCACAAAAAATTCTGAGCACTAATAGGTTAGGAGGATAAAGAAATTTTTTCGATGTGATATGGCAATGAAACCTATTTTATTCATTACGGAACTCTAAAACAATGTTAACAACATAGACTGGTTTTAAAAAGAAAGATTTATCAAACTTTATCAGTTTGGCAAACTCTCTGGATGTTGCAACACATTGTGATTAACGCACACAAGAACATGAGTACAATCAATGAGGCCGAGAAGAAATTTTCAAGCTGATAAATAATGTCTGTTTGGAAAACCATGTAGAATGTGCGAAAGCTGCTAGACATAAGAACAGAAACATCATAGAATGGCGTTCCCCAAGGTAGTGTTATAGGCCCTTTGCTGTTCCTTATCTATATAAACGATTTGGGAGACAATCTGAGCAGCCGCCTTCGGTTGTTTGCAGATGACGCTGCCGTTTATCGACTAATAAAGTCATCAGAAGATCAAAACAAACAGTAAAACGATTTAGAAAAGATATTGGAATGGTGCGAAAAGTGGCAGTTGACCCTAAATAACGAAAAGTGTGAGGTCATCCACATGAGTGCTAAAAACCGTAAATTCAACTAAATACCTAGGTATTACAATTACGAACAACTTAAATTGGAAAGAACACATAGAAAACGTTGTGGGGAAGGCTAACCAAAGTCTGCGTTTTATTGGCAGGACACTTAGAAAATGTAACAGACCTACTAAGGAGACTGTTTACACTACGCTTGTCCGTCCTCTTTTTAGAATACTGCTGCGCGATGTGGGAGCCTTATCAGATAGGACTGACGGAGAACATCGAAAAAGTTCAAAGAAAGGCAGCACGTTTTATATTATCTCGAAATATGGGAGAGAGTGTCACAGAAATGATACAGGATTTGGGCTGGACATCATTAAAAGAAAGACGTTTTTCGTTACGAAATTCCAATCGCCAACTTCTCCTCCGAATGCGAAAATATTTTGTTTGCACCGAACTACATAGGGAGGAACGATCACCACGATAAAATAAGGGAAATCAGAGCTCGTACGGAAAGATATAGGTGTTCGGTCTTTCCGCGCGCTATACAAGATTGGAATAATAGAGAATAGTGAAGGTGGTTCAATGAACCCTCTGCCAGGCACTTAAATGTGATTTGCAGAGTATCCATGTAGATGTAGATGTAGATGTAGATGGCAGATATGGCGCAGCTGCATTAATTGCCAAACCAATTTTTCAAAGGGGCATTACTTTTTTACGAAAATTTAGTCTTTTATAAACCAATTGCAATAGGAATGGCCACTGTGGATATTTCAAAAACCCTTCTTTTCGATTTTCACCATGGATACATATCAAAGAAGTTTCCGCCAAACCACGTAAAACTGCGCTCCACAGACACAGATAGTCTAATATATCACAAAAAAGCGAATGAATGCAAGCAGTGAGCCCGAGAAGATATCGCGGCGCGACACCACCTACTAGTAAAACGTGTCTACGGTTCCTGTTGTCACCATAAACCGAATGTAATGGATCAGTGTGACTTGAACAGATGTGGAGGAAGCCTCGCAGACGTATGCGCGAACCGTATCGTCAACTCAGTGAGTTTGAAAGACGTCGCATTATTGGCATGAAAGACTGTAATGCATCCATCGGGGAAAATGCTGCTCATATGGAAAGGAAGAGTTTTCTCAGTGCAACGACTGTGTGCCGAATGGTTCACTGAAGGACTTAGAACACCACAAGATGGGTCAGGTCGCACCAGCCAGACTATGCCGCAAGAAGATCAACACCTCATTCGAATGACATTGCAGGACATATCTGCGTCCTCCTCCGCTCTGGCGCAACAGTGGGTCAGTGTCACATCGTACACTATCGGGTGTGACGGTCCGTCGCCTTTTATTACGCCATGAGTTAAGTGCGAATGTGCGGAAACATGCTAGACCGCAATGGTGTATGGAGCGAGGTGACTGGGAACACGAATGACATAAGATAGTGTTTCCGAAGAATCTCCAGCTACTGTTTATTTGAAAATGATGGCCGCATTTTGGTTCGCCGCAGACAGAGGGAGCAGCCTCACAGTAACTGCATTCGCACAAGATATACAGCGTCAACTCAAGTCCTGAGAGCCTAATATACCACATTAAAACTCTAAATATCTATGACGATACCAGGAGTGGGGTTCACAAACAGTTCAACATGTCGGCTTACTCTGAACTTTACAACTTGCTACGTGCTAATAAAAAGAGGTTTACTGGATGAAAGACGTACTTAATGGTGAACCTATTGTAGGGAAGCAGCCTACTCACGCCGTAGTAAATTCACAGCAGTCTTTCCATTGTGTGCCAGCCAGTCCGCTGTAACTAGTTCTGACGTCATAAATGTTGCGCAATACTTTAAAAATCAAGCAAATAACCTAAAACATTTCTAGCATGTCAGGAGTAATACTAAATTAATGTGTGTTGAATATCAGTTCGACAACTTTAGCCATTTTCGAAATTTGGACGTTTTTCTGTAAAAATCATTGGCGCAACAGAAAAGAGCTAGAGATTTATACTTAGGTTCCTTTTCAATAATAATTTAATAGAAACAGCCTTCTGGATCTCACAAATTAAGATTTTTGTTGAAATTCATGATTTTCTGGGTTTTGTCTAAAAAATTAAGGAAGCAAGATAGATTAAGTAGGCTAATAAATAAGGCTAGGATGTTTATATTTAAGTAGAATGGAGATCCGCTATAACCATAAAGATGTGAGAAGTTTCATTTGAGTGACTATAAAACTATAGCGATAGCGTATCTCCAAAGGGCCAGTTCAGAGCTCGTCTACTGCGTGCAGTGTAATTAAATTAATTCTCTCGCCCAAAATATTTAACTTAGCCACGTCAAATTTTTATTATGATTACTTACCTGTGTGCTGAATGCTCATTTAAATTGAGAGCTTCATCGGCCATCAGCAAAAGAAGCTATGATTTATTCGGTAACCTAAAGTGGTGCATTACTAGTCCAGCGGCTAGTCGGGAGAGCCGATTTGATCAGGCGTTCCCTTAGCCGTCCGCACCGCGGCTTTATATATAAGAACGCTGTTTCGAAACAGTGAGACAGTTTGCGTTTTGTAATCTAATAAACCTACACATTTTATCATTTTGCATGTCTACTGTGTAAGTATGTTCATATAAGCACAAATGAGGTGCGAGAGCGATAATCATCATATCGCAGAAAGTATGAAACTATCACTTAGGCGTCTTGGCAGTTTCGTATTTCCTGCAGCAAATGCGCTGCTTTCGTGTCGTGTGACTTTCATACTTTTCAATTGGCTGAGAACAGCCATAGCTGAAGACAGAAGAACCACCACGAACGGAACTGGAGATGGGAGCAAACTGCAGAAACAACGGATATGCTACTGGGATTCCCACATTCCGTTAGTATGGGTAATATACCCATCCTGCTAATTTCCATGCACACAAGGGAATCATTGTGGATAATACGCACAGTGACTATAGACTCACAAATAACGCCAAATAATTCGAATAAATAACAAAATATGACAGAAAAAATTTTGTCTTTCAAGGTGTTTCGAACCGTTACTATAAATTCACCATGCTTCCCAGCCCTTCCCGTTCACCATTACACTATCAGTGGTATGTCAAACAGATTGCTTGCAATTATACCTACATCAGATTTATGTATATGTCTAATAACTGTCACTCTACCTCTTTTTTTATTCAAAATGTTGTAGGCTTACTTGCATTTCTTTATATGACTACTGTACATGAACAGAGAACCGTATATTATAAAAAAAGTGTAATTTAACTGAATGATTTTCACGTATTCATTATTTTGAATGTGAATAGTATGCATTGTTTTATTGTTTGGTTAGTGTTTGTAAAGCAGATGTTACGCCATTTCGAAATAGGACACTCAGCTAGAAAAGAAGCTTTATTTTCGGATATCTTAAGCTTCATGCTATTGCTTGTCAAAAAGATTTCGACACTCTTGAAAGTGTTTCATGAAGTGGTATGTTGTGTTTCAATACCTGTGCCGAACCCGAATCTCGTCCGACACAGAGCGGAATGAAACATCACTGTTTCGATACAATCAGTCCGTTCCAAGCACAGGTGGACTGAAACAGCCTTATTTTGAAACAACGATACAGTTCCTGTGTCTGGCTCGAGATCGAATCTGGTGCGGTTATCCGAGACAGGGGCGGAATGAAACACCACTGTTTCGAAACAGTGAACCACAGCCGTTTCGAAACACTGAAACAGTTCCACGTATCGATACACTGTATCGAAACATAGAAACAGTGGCCAAGACTACTCCAGACGCTGAATAGCACGCCATCTGTGTTGGGAGTCGCGTCGCGTCGGTATCATTGCTACAAATAGCCTCGGATGCCGTATTAAGTTACTCGGAATACGCGTAACCATGAAATCATTTTCGAGAGAAGTGTTAATTCTGGGTTGACTTTAATTATCGATCTTCAGTTTGCGTATTGTCGTATTTTCACGTGCCGCCGCGGGACAATCATTCTACCATTATTTAGCGTGGCGTTTGATGAACCTTATCATCAAATTATGGCGAGCATTCATTTAAACATTTAATTTGGACATTTATAGTTGCATCAGCACACTAGACTCTGAACTGCTCTGTTAGTTAGATTGTGTGGATTCTTTTGTTTTCATCTGTGACTTTCAGAATACAGAACGTTTTTTTCAAGACCGTTTTTGATTATAAATCCCGGACAATCTCCTAATTCCTCAGAGCTATAAGCTGTAACTATAAGTGTATTCTCAGATGAAGTGGGCACTAGGAATTCTAATTACAGGCTTCACGTTTTGCTAATCACTTTCTGGTAGCCAATATTGTAGTTAGAGAGCCAATGTTGAGAACGGCGAAAGACAGCATAAATAACATTCTAAATAATAGGAACATTTTAAACAACATTATTCCACCAGCCGCCCCACATATGGATAATCGGCAGGGAAGTGTTTCAACATTCAAACATTTATGCAACATTTAACAACAATAATTCCACCCGCTGCCGCGCATATGGTTAATCGGCCGGGAAATGCAGTGTTTCTACATTCAAACCTACATTCTACAAACATTTTAAACAATTAATTCTATCCGCCGCCCCACACTATTGCAAAATGTTTTGACCTAAGAGGAAAAATGTATGCTGTCAAGACTGACTCTAGCCACGTAATGTACAGAGCAAAAGACATAAAACAGTTTTGTGCTAATAGGTTCACCACAGTTAACTACAGACAATGTGTATTGGACTCAGACGTAAAACCCAGTGTCCAGTTCATTATTCAGTCAAAGTAACATGTTGCTTCCACTATTAAACAATATCAACTTGCTTTATCTGCACAGAATGACAAAGCCCATACAATTCTCGATAAGTTAAATACTGTGGTTTCTGGTCACTACTATATGAAAATGATTATTATTGTGATGATGACTGTAAATAACGCAAATACCTGTAAAAATACAAGTAACTGTGACAAAGTAACCTGTAAAAGTGTAAATAATGTAAACTGTAAACTGTAGCTTGAGGTGAGTTCCATCTTTAATATTAAACTCATCCTCTCATTATTTTAATAGAAATTCAATTATCTATCGTAGCTGCCCAGATAGCGAAAAATACGCAGAAAAAAATTGAAAATGTAAATATCTGTAAATAATGTTATATTTGGAAACTATAAATTATATAGTTTTCGATAGAAATTTAATCATCCATCTTAACTGGTCATGCAGTGAAAAAGTTGTATGTAAAAAGACTGTATGGAAAAAATAATAATAAAGTTTATATGTAGAGTTTTTGTTTGAGTTCTTCTTTTCCTTCCTATTCCCTCTAGAGGGTGTTACAAAAATTTACGGCCAAACTTTCAGGAAACATTCCTCACACACGAAGAAAGAAAATATGTTATGTGGACATGTGTCCGGAAACGCTTGCTTTCCATGTTAGAGCTCATTTTATTACTTCTCTTCAAATCACATTAATCATGGAATAGAAACACACAGCAACAGAACGTACCAGCGTGACTTCAAACACTTTGTTACAGGAAATGTTCAAAATGTCCGTTAGCGAGGATACATGCATCCACCCGCCGTCGCATGGAATCCCTGATGCGCTGATGCAGCCCTGGAGAATGGCGTATTGTATCACAGCTGTCCACAATACGAGCACGAAGAGTCTCTACTGTACATTTGGTACCAGGGTTGCGTAGACAAGAGCTTTCAAATGCCCCCATAAACGAAAGTCAAGAGGGTTGAGGTCAGGAGAGCGTGGAGGCCATGGAATTGGTCCGCCTCTACCAATCCATCGGTCACCGAATCTGTTGTTGAGAAGCGTACGAACACTTCGACTGAAATGTGCAGGAGCTCCATCGTGCATGAACCACATGTTGTGTCGTACTTGTAAAGGCACATGTTCTAGCAGCACAGGTAGAGTATCCCGTACGAAATCATGATAACGGGCTCCAATGAGCGTAGGTGGAATAACATGGGGTCCGCAGCTCGTGGTTGTGCGGTAGCGTTCTCGCTTCCCACGCTCGGGTTCCCGGGTTCGATTCCCGGCGGGGTCAGGGATTTTCTCTGCCTCGTGATGACTGGGTGTTTTTTGCTGTCCTTAGGTTAGTTAGGTTTTTAGTAGTTCTAAGTTCTAGGGTAACACTTGGTTCAAGAATCATGAAAGGAGGCTGTATACATGGAAGAAGCCTGGAGATACTAAAAGGTATCAGATAGATTATATAATGGTAAGACAGAGATTTAGGAACCAGGTTTTAAATTGTAAGACATTTCCTGGGGCAGATGGCAGATGGCAACCCAGTTCTAAGCAAAGAAGGGAAGGCAGAAAGGTGGAAGGAGTATATAGAGGGTTTATACAAGGGCGATGTACTTGAGGACAATATTATGGAAATGGAAGAGGATGTAGATGAAGACGAAATGGGAGATAAGATACTGCGTGAAGAGTTTGACAGAGCACTGAAAGACCTGAGTCGAAACAAGGCCCCGGGAGTAGACAACATTCCATTAGAACTACTGATGGCCTCGGGAGAGCCAGTCATGACAAAACTCTACCATCTGGTGAGCACGATGTATGAGACAGGCGAAATACCCTCAGACTTCAAGAAGAATATAATAATTCCAATCCCAAAGAAAGCAGGTGTTGACAGATGTGAAAATTACCGAACTATCAGTTTAATAAGTCACAGCTGCAAAATACTAACGCGAATTCTTTACAGACGAATGGAAAAACTGGTAGAAGCGGACCTCGGGGAAGATCAGTTTGGATTCCGTAGAAATGTTGGAACACGTGAGGCAATACTGACCTTACGACTTATCTTGGAACAAAGATTAAGAAAAGGCAAACCTACGTTTCTAGCATTTGTAGACTTAGAGAAAGCTTTTGACAATGTTGACTGGAATACTCTCTTTCAAATTCTGAAGGTGGCAGGGGTAAAATACAGGGAGCGAAAGGCTATTTACAATTTGTACAGAAACCAGATGGCAGTTATAAGAGTTGAGGGGCATGAAAGGGAAGCAGTGGTTGGGAAAGGAGTGAGACAGGGTTGTAGCCTCTCCCCAATGTTATTCAATCTGTATATTGAGCAAGCAGTAAAGGAAACAAAAGAAAAATTCGGAGTAGGTATTAAAATTCATGGAGAAGAAGTAAAAACTTTGAGGTTCGCTGATGACATTGTAATTCTGTCAGAGACAGCAAAGGACTTGGAAGAGCAGTTGAACGGAATGGACAGTGTCTTGAAACGAGGATATAAGATGAACATCAACAAAAGCAAAACGAGGATAATGGAATGTAGTCAAATTAAGTCGGGTGATGCTGAGGGAATTAGATTAGGAAATGAGACACTTAAAGTAGTAAAGGAGTTTTGCTATTTAGGGAGTAAAATAACCGATGATGGTCGAAGTAGAGAGGATATAAAATGTAGACTGGCAATGGCAAGGAAAACGTTTCTGAAGAAGAGAAATTTGCTAACATCGAGTATAGATTTAGGTGTCAGGAAGTCGTTTCTGAAAGTATTTGTATGGAGTGTAGCCATGTATGGAAGTGAGACATGGACGATAACTAGTTTGGATAAGAAGAGAATAGAAGCTTTCGAAATGTGGTGCTACAGAAGAATGCTGAAGATAAGGTGGGTAGATCACGTAACTAATGAGGAGGTATTGAATAGGATTGGGGAGAAGAGAAGTTTGTGGCACAACTCGACTAGAAGAAGGGATCGGTTGGTAGGACATGTTTTGAGGCATCAAGGGATCACAAATTTAGCATTGGAGGGCAGCGTGGAGGGTAAAAATCGTAGAGGGAGACCAAGAGATGAATACACTAAGCAGATTCAGAAGGATGTAGGTTGCAGTAGGTACTGGGAGATGAAGAAGCTTGCACAGGATAGAGTAGCATGGAGAGCTGCATCAAACCAGTCTCAGGACTGAAGACCACAACAACAACAAGTTCTAGGGGACTGATGACCATAGATGTTAAGTCCCATAGTGCTCAGAGCCATTTGAACCATTTGAATAACATGGGGCCCAATCAAGACATCACCAACAATGCCTGCCCAAACGTTCACAGAAAATCTGTGTTGATGACGTGATTGCACAATTGCGTGCGGATTCTCGTCAGCCCACACACGTTGATTGTGAAAATTTACAATTTGATCACGTTGGAATCAAGCCTCATCCGTAAAGAGAACATTTGCACTGAAATGAGGATTGACACATTGTTGGATGAACCATTCGCAGATGTGTACCCGTGGAGGCCAATCAGCTGCTGATAGTGCCTGCACACGCTGTACATGGTGCAGAAACAACTGGTTCTCCCGTAGCACTCTCCATACAGTGACGTGGTCAAGGTTACCTTGTACAGCAGCAACTTCTCTGACGCTGACATTAGGGTTATCGTCAACTGCACGAAGAATTGCCTCGTCCATTGCAGGTGTCCTCGTCGTTCTAGGTCTTCCCCAGTCGCGAGTCATAGACTGGAATGTTTCGTGCTTCCTGAGACGCCGATCAATTGCTTCGAATGTCTTCTTGTCGGGATACCTTCGTTCTGGAAATCTGTCTCGATACAAACGTACCGCGCCACGGCTATTTCCCCGTGCTAATCCATACATCAACTGGGCATCTGCCAACTCCGCATTTGTAAACATTGCACTCACTGCAAAACCACGTTCGTGATGAACACTAACCTGTTGATGCTACGTACTGGTGTGCTTGATTCTAGTACTGTAGAGCAATGAGTCGCATGTCAACACAAGCACCGAAGTCAACATTACCTTCCTTCAATTAGGCCAACTGGCGGTGAATCGAGGAAGTACGGTACATACTGACAAAACTAAAATGAGCTCTAACATGGAAATTAAACGTTTCCGGACACATGTCCACATAACATCTTTTCTTTATTTGTGTGTGAGGAATGTTTCCCGAAAATTTGGCCGTACCTTTTTGTAACACCCTGTATAGCTTTTGCTTCACGTAACATTATGTTAGCGAGTCTCTCTGTCTCTCTCTGTCCCTATCTTAGCAGAGCTGGCTGGCTATGTGTCTTATCAGAAGAGCTCAAACGTGTGGTCCCCACACGAGGCTCTCTGTTGCAGCAAGTGGGCCCTGTACTAACGCCCATAACGCGTGCGCTCTCGCATGCGCGCATGTGTGTGTGAGTGTGTGTGTGTGTGTGTGTGTGTGTGTGTGTGTGTGTGTGTGTGTGCGTGCGTGCGTGCGTGCGCGCGCGCGCTTGCGTATGTGTGCGTGTGTTTTCTTTTACTGATGAAAAAGCCAGAGATAACATATATTTATACTTTTTCTGAACGTGCCACAAAAAGTTCAAGTTATTTTAAAATGTTGTCAAATGACTTTTAATGACAAGGCAAAGATCGAAAGGTATAAAATTTACTATGATGCTTCGAAATATACAAGAAAAACACACGCACCTATGAAAGATAGTATTAAATGATGAGGCAAACAGATAGGACAAAAAATATTTTGTGAAATGAACTTTGAATAACGACACAGTACACAGGGAAATTTGTTATAATATCACTGAGCTACTTGTTACCGTATTGGGGTAAATGTTTGCCCTTATGGAGGCATTTTCTATCCCTTTGTGGCAAGTTGGTACAGTTTTGGAGCAATTTGATACAGTTTTCGGCCAAATTAGTGTGATTTTATTGACCATTGTCTATATAAACACTTAACTGTTTACCACTTGCTGATTAACCATTTCCATTTACCATTTCCATTTGCTCTTTAACTGTCTGCCATTTACCCATTTACCATGTGTGTATGTGTGTGTGTGTGTGTGTGTGTGTGTTTACATAGTTCAGAGGAGGAATATATCTTACGCCATTTTACGTGCATTTCTTTGAATTTCATGGAGATAGTGCAATTTGACACTATTTTTACATATCATTTCACCAATGCGAGTTGACTTTTCATGAAATAATACAACTTGACGCCAGTTTGATGCATAATCTTAATGTCACATTGATTAAATGCAGACGTATTAATATGTACACAAATATCTTTGACTTTCTAGTGAATAATCAAACTTGGCGCCATTTTATGCATCAGTTTAGTATTACGCCAGATGTATATATGTGTACGTAATTTTACATAAATATCAAAGCAGTACCACATGTCTTTGACCTTGATAACGGTTTTACACATCATTTCAATGAGGTACAGAGTTATTTGTGTGTACACAACTATCTTCAGCTTTCACAGAAAAAATGCGAGATGTGTTTGTGTCTACACAACTGTCTTTGACTTTCACAGAAATAGTGCATGTGTCTGACGTTAAAGTGAAGATAATGTAATCTTATGCTGCATTTCTGGTGCCACTTTAATTTATCATTTTAATACTATGCTCTGATTGACTGGAGATGTCGGGGAGGAAGCGATGGGGCAGGGGGGCAGTATAACGCAAATGGGCTGGTCCGCCTTCTTGGATTTTTGTAATTTCCCGCGAATTTTTAAATATCCCACTATCACTATTTTTCGTTTTCGAATTTCCTGCCATTTTTCGAATATCTCAGCGTCCACCATCTTTAATTTTTTAATTTCGTGTCAATTTCTAAATCTGCCACCTTGATGATGCCTTGTGTGCAGTTAGCTACCCAGACTCTGCAAGCATGCAACCAAGATTTTTAGGGATTTTCTTGTGAAAGTTGGCATAACACGCTGTTTAGCCTCGAACGTCCATATCCATTCTACTATACAACCTTGTGGGGCATTCAGATGTGACAGTGGTCAATTGTTAGTCTATATGGTAAAGTGGGGCAGACATACTCATTAACCGCGCGACTGCTACGGTCGCAGGTTCGAATCCTGCCTCGGGCATGGACGTGTGTGATGTCCTTAGGTTAGTTAGGTTTAAGTAGTTGTAAGTTCTAGGGGACTGATGACCACAGATGTTAAGTCCCATAGCGCTCAGAGCCATTTGAACATACTCATTGTCAAGGTTCCAGTCGAAAATATATGACCACCATACAGGAAGAGTACTGCATTGTGCACCAAACACATCGTAACCGTTTCACATTTGCACTTGCCATCCAAATACAAATAATCGACTCCCTAAAACATTCTGTATCATCCAACATCATCGGTTGGAGACCAGCAGCAGCCAAATTAGGGAATTACTGGCCTGCGCATAGGATACCGTTAACACTTGATCACAAATGGCTGCGTTTGAAGTTGCGTTCAAATGGCTCTGAGCACTATGCGACTTAACTTCTGAGGTCATCAGTCGCCTATAACTTAGAACTAATTAAACCTAACTAACCTAAGGACATCACACACATCCATGCCCGAGGCAGGATTCGAAGTGCGACCGTAGCGGTCTCGCGGTTCCAAACTGTAGCGCCTAGAACCGCACGGCCGCTCCGGCCGGCTGAAGTTGTGTCGTGACTGGGAACCATGTACTGTAGATAAATGGTGTCACATTGAGTTTAGCGATGAACTGCAGTCCTGCACTACCCCTGGATGATTATCATCGATGAGTATGATGGTGAATCGTGGGAGGTCTCATTCTTCCAATGTTTCAGAGAGGAACGGCAGTGCTACTCCTGGTGCCGTGGCATGGGAAGCCATCGGTATGACTATAAGTCACTACTGGTTGTGACTGGGGGAACGCTGACTTCACAATTGTACATCACGGGCATCCATCATCCTCGTGTGCATACATGTCTCTATGAACTGACTGGGTGATGGTGAGCTTCTCCCAAGGCCAGCTTGTTTCTCAGATTCGTCACAGATAAAACATGAAGGACCAGGTCGAACATCAAATCTTTATCCAGGTTATCAAGAGCCAATTGCAACAGTTGCGGACCAGAATCAATCAGGAGATACTACAATGGCTTTATAACACTCTTCGCAAACAAATCAGAGTACGCATCTAGGCCACAAGGGATAAGATGTCATACTGATAAGTGGGCTCATTCTACAAAGTTCTTTGTTAACGTAACTCGATTTTGTGATCACTAAAATAACACGACGTATCATCCATCCTCCTTCCCTTCTGGCTGCTTCACTTTTTTTCAAGCAGTATATATTAAAGATGAAACTTGCAACGAAATGCAGCCATGTTGTAGGTGTTGGCATATAGATACTCAGGGCGATAATCTTATAACAGTGAAGTTAAAGTAAAATGTCTTGACAAGATCGAGATGATTAGAAATGGAGCACTAGCTCAGTTACAGGAAATTCGAACCAAGAAGAAGCCTCTTTAAAGAACGGTCACAGCATACAGTTGTAGTGATTTAGGAAAACTAGGAAACATCTACACCAGCCTGGCTGGCTACTGTGAACAAGAATCCAATGTCAAGCAGAAGAGAGTTACTCTCCAACAAGAAATTAAGAATTGTCCATGAACGTTATCTATTGAATAAAATTGAAAATACTAAGACAGAAATCCTGAGATTTAGAGTTATAGTGGCATTTTCACAAGTCTCATTTTCACAAGACCTCATGTGAAAGTGGAAAGCCTTACGCATCCAGAACCCTGGATAATGGGAGCCATTATGTTTTGGGTCAGCAGTGCATGCAGCGTAGTGTTCAGGTTTCAGGCTTACATTGAGGAATTGGGTTGAAATCTTGGGCCAGCAATTACTATTTCTTTATCTCAAGTAACTTTAAAAACTAGCGCCTAGATAGGGCCTTTGAAGCCACCACAGGCAGATTCCTACCTCTTTCTTGGACAAGATAACTTGTGGTCTGCGGCTTATGACCACTTTCTCGATCAGAGGTTTTTCACAGATCTTCCATTTATTTAGCAGCAAATTTCATAAGTGGATATGTTATTTATATCGTTCAGCCGTAACAAATGAAAACAGCTTCTCATCCTGAATACACAAACATACTAAAGCGCACGCACACACGCACACACAAACACAGAGAGAGAGAGAGAACACTGCTTCCCTCATCACCATAATCCTCTGCAGCTGTTATCTGCTCCAGTATTAATACAACAGGTGCCTCATCCAACAATTGCTCCAGGAGCAGCTGAATGTCATCAACATCTGTAACATATGGAAAAAATCATCACATCACGAGCTCATATAAAATTTAAAACATTTGAGATCATGAGTACAAAAAAAAATTATTACTTATGCAGACTGTTGTCCATAAATGTGCAACATTCTGGGGGTGTATTCCTGCTTCTACACATGCACAACGTAGATCATCAACACACACTCAGTCACACACACACACACACACACACACACACACACACACACACACACACACACGAGAGAGAGAGAGAGAGAGAGAGAGAGAGAGAGAGAGAGAGAGAGTCCAAAATGTTTCAGCACTTACGCACAATGTAGTTCACAGGCTCTGCCTCTGTGGACTGGGTGGTGAGACGTGCATACCGACCATTATGGTAGCTGCCGTCTTCTTCCTTATTTCTACTGCGTCTCTTTCACTTCGTGGTGTGTTTGTAAATATCATGTATTTATACAAATTTCTCACAGCTTTTTCCATATACAATTGTACCCACATGGTCTAAGGTCCTCAGGTCTTCATTATATCTGCATAGGTCATTTCTGGACCATGCCAATGAATTTTGTGATAATTACGCATTATGCTGCATTTTACATCTATGAATGGTTTCTGGCATATAAAATTTGTGGAGAATGTTCTAATAATGCATCCACCATTTGTGAATCCAACGAAGATTACACCCATATCTATTGATTGTCCACGTTCATCACAGAAATCCTGAGTAATAATAACAATGTATGTACTTTGAGATAACGTCATAAAATGTTTTGGAGATGCTGCTACATCTATATATTTATATGAGCCTTTGTACAGTTCCTGTGAGCGATGTATGGTTTATAACATAGTTATATGTGCATACCCTGATGACATTGCTATAGTAGGAAGAAACATCAATACACTTCAAGAAACAAACCGAGCAATGGAAACAGAAGCCTTAACAATTGGTCTCATAGTAAATGAAAACAAAACAAAATGTATGGTAATGTCACAATATAAGGCCAGAAGAACCCCTAAAGACATAAACATCAATAGGATGTACTTCAAAGGAGTGTCCTCTTTTAACTACTTGGGAACCTTAATAACAAATGGTAACCATATTAAAAGGCTGCAAGGGAAAGAATACAAGCAGGAAATAGAGCTTACTTTGCAAATATGCAACTTTTCAGAAATAGCCTTGTTACTAGAAAAACAAAACTGCTAATATATAACTCCCTAGTCCGCCCAATTATCACATACGGGTCAGAGGTATGGACGTTGACAGAACATGATGAAAATGCACCAAGAACCTTTGAGCGTAAAATACTACGTAAAATCTATGGTCCAATAAGGGAGAAAGAAGGCTGGACAGTACGCTACAATGCCGAATTACAAAAGTTAATACAAGATCGGGACATAATAAAGTTTGTGAAATCACAGGGAATACGGTCGCTAGGACACGTGGAGAGAATGGCAAGGGATAGAATTCCAAAGAAAATGATGAAAAGTGTGATTCAGCTAGACGAAAAGGGAGACCTAGAAGAAGATGGATTGACGACGCAGTAGTGGATCTCACCAGTAAGGGAGTCCGGTGGTGGAAAAGAACAGCAAATAACCGAGAAGCGTGGAGGAAGTTCGTTGAAGAAGCCAAATTCACGAAAGGCTGTAGCGCTACCCTAGGTCGAAAAATTCTACGAGTGAGTCTTGATCTTTCTTCAGCCTTGCTTTCATTATCAAATGCAACATCAGAACCACCACTCTGGTGCCTTTACCTTCCATAAAGCCAAACTGAACATCATCTAACACATTCTCTATTACAATAATGGATATTAACTTCTTCAATTCACATGGACTGGGAATACGTCCCAATTCTCCTTTTAGTCCCTTACAGTAAGAAGAGCAAGACCTTGCGTAAATATCGAGCAAGCTGTAGGGGCTATTACTCCGATCTTGCTGTAAATTATCATGTAGGTAGAACTCTGAATTGAAGTAAACTTCGCCATTACTTAGTTTATAAATGCCAAATTTGCTCGAATCACATTTTGGCTTCGTCTCCCTGTCAATTTAAAGTTGGAATATGATGAATTGAGACAGTCCTGCTTGAACAGCAGTTTCGATAATCCATGTTTGTCGAACGGCATTCGATAGTATGGGGTATTCAAACATTTCCCATGAATGTTACTTAAACTCCATTTAATTCCATCAGTCAATATCTGCAAAAGGTTTAAGTATTCCTTATGCGTTACTGAAATGTGAGGGATCTTCGATGCAAGTTAATCGGTTCCTATCTATTTTTCTTCAGACCTAACCATTCCTTGATTTTAAGAATTCCTGCCTGTTGTGCATTGTATCAGTATGAGTGCTTGTTTTTCAACGACGAGAACATACTTCTTGTGCTTGAAATATCCAGTTAGCAGCTTGAGTGGTATAAATGCACTGTGGCCAAGATAAATACGAAGCCCTCGCCTACCACAGTAGTACAAGTTTATATGCCAACTAGCTCCGTAGATGACGAAGAGATTGATGAAATGTATGATGAGATAAAAGAAATTAATCAGATGGTGAAGGGAGACGACAATTTAATAGTCATGGGTGACTGGAACTCGATAGTGGGAAAAGGAAGACAAGGATAAGTAGTAGGTGAATATGGAATAGGAGTAAGGAATGAAATAGGAAGCCGCCTGGTAGAATTTTGCACAGAGCATAACTTAATCATAGCTAACACTTGGTTCAAGAATCATAAAAGAAGGTTGTATACATGGAAGAAGCCTGGAGATACTGGAAGGTCTCAGATTATATAATGGTAAGACAGACATTCAGGAACCAGTTTTTAAATTGTAAGACATTTCCAGGGTCAGATGTGGACTCTGACTGCAATCTGTTGATTATGAACTGTAGATTAAAACCGAAGAAACTGCAAAAAGGTGGGAATTTGAGGAGATGGGACCTGGATAAACTGAAAGAACCAGAGGTTGTAGAGAGCTTCAGGGAGAGCATTAGGGAACGATTGACAAGAATGGGGCAAAGAAATACAGTAGAAGAAGACTGGGTAGCTTTGAGAGACGGAATAGTGAAAGTAGCAGAGGGTCAAGCAGGTAAAAAGACGAGGGCTAATAGAAATCCTTGGGTTACAGAAGAGATACTGAATTTAATTGATGAAAGTAGAAAATATAGAAATGCAGTAAACGAAGCAGGCAAAAAGGAAGCGCAAAATGGCTAAGCAGGGATGGCTAGAGGATAAATGTAAGGATGTAGAAGCGCATATCACTAGGCGAAAGATAGATACTGCCTACAGGAAAAATAAAGAGACCTTTGGAGAAAAGAGAACCACTTGCATGAGTATCAAGAGCTCAGATTGAAACCCAGTTCTAAGCAAAGAAGGGAAAGCAGAAAGATGGAAGGAGTATATACAGGGTCTAGACAAGGGCGATGTTCTTGAGGACAATATTATGGAAATGGAAGAGGATGTAGATGAAGATGAAATAGGAGATATGATACTGCGTGAAGAGTTTGACAGAGCACTGAAAGACCTAAGACGAAACAAGGCCCCGGGAGTAGACAACATTCCATTAGAACTACTGACAGCCTTGGGAGAGCCAGGCCTAACACAACCCTACCATCTAGTGAGCAAGATGTATGAGAGAGACGAAATTCCCTCAGACTTCAAGAAGAATGTAATAATTCCAATCCCAAAGAAAACGGGTGTTGACAGATGTGAAAATTACCGAACTATCAGTTTAATGAGCCACGGCTGCAAAATACTAACACGAATTCTTTACAGATTAATGGAAAAACTTCTAGAAGCCGACCTCGGGGAAGATCAGTTTGGATTCCGTAGAAATGTTGGAACACGTGAGGCAATATTGACCCTACGACTTATCATAGAAAATATATCAAGGAAAGGCAAACCTACGTTTCTAGCATTTGTATACTTCGACAAAGCTTTTGACAATATTGACTGGAATACTCTCTTTCAAATTCTGAAGGTGGCAGGGGTAAAATACAGGGAGCGAAAGGCTATTTACAATTTGTACAGAAGCCAGATGGCAGTTATAAGAGTCGAGGGTCATGAAAGGGAAGCAGTGGGTGGGAAGGGAGTGAGACAGGGTTGATCCCAGATGTTATTCAATCAGTATATTGAGCAAGCAGTAAAGGAAACAAAAGAAAAATTCGGAGTAGGAATTAAAATCCATGGAGAAGAAATAAAAACTTTGAGATTCGCCGATGACATTGTAATTCTGTCAGAGGCAGCAAAGGACCTGGAAGAGCAGCTGAACAGAATGGACAGCGTCTTGAAAAGAGGTTATGAGATGAACATCAACAAAAGTATAACGAGGAGAACGGAATGTAGTCGAATTAAATCGGGTGATGCTGCGGGAATTAGATTAGGAAACGTGACGCTTAAAGTAGTAAATGAGTTTTGCTATTTGGGGAGCAAAATAACTGATGATGGTCGAAGTAGAGAGGATATAAAATGTAGACTAGCAATGGCAAGGAAATAGATTCTAAAGAAGAGAAATTTGTTAACATCGAGTATAGATTTAAGTGTTAGGAAGTCGTTTCTGAAAGTATTTGTATTGAGTGTAACCATGTATGGAAGTGAAACGTGGACGATAAATAGTTTAGACAAGAAGGGAATAGAAGCTTTCGAAATGTGGTGCTACAGAAGAATGCTGAAAATTAGATGGGAAGATCACGTAACTAATGAGGAGGTGTTGAATAGAATTGAAAAGAAGAGAAATTTGTGGTACAACTTGACTAGAAGAAGGGATCTGTTGGTAGGGCATATTCTGAGGCATCAAGGGATCATCAATTTAGTATTGGAGGGCAACGTGGAGGGTAAAAATCGTAGATGGAGACGAAGACATGAATACACTAAACAGATTCAGAAGGATGTAGGTTGCAGTAGCTACTGGGAGATGAAGAAGCTTGCACAGGATAGACTAGCATGGAGAGCTGCATCAAACCAGTCTCTGGACTGAAGACCACAACAACAACAACAACAACAACATGCACTAAAGTGATTCTTCGCTGATCACAGAGCAACGCCGTTCATTGCAGTCATTGCTTTCCTGTCATGGACCACGTCAAACGCAGCTCTTTGTGTTATGGTGTTTACAGCAGCCTTTACATGGGATGGTAATTTTCAAGTCGGTTGCTGCTAGTATTTAAACAAGTGTGTGGGATGCCGCAGAATGTCGGAGGGAGTCTATTCCTTGTTTCCGTATGGTAGGCGCAGATGTGAAGGATTTATCATATATTTGCTGCACAATACGGCGATTCTCACTTGTGGTGGTCATACACGGTTGACTGGAACCTTATGCCTGTTCTCGCGTTTCCATGCAGTTTAATATTAGGCGGATTTCAGGATTTTGCACGATTCGACCAGCTGGCAAAATGGAGATCTCAATGAGTGTCCTTTCAAATTATGTTGAACGTTGATAACGCTGTTTCACTGGATTACGCTGCATCTCCATGTCCACAGTGATCACTCAAAATCTGATGCTGTTCACGCCCTGTATATACCCACCAGGCCAGATAATAACACCAAACAGGAACAACACTAGTGCACTCTCCTGGCCATTCTAACTGTCACAGAGAGTTGAAACTCTGATCATTTACATACCCATTGACGCTGTGTATACGTAGGAAGTGATGTCTGATCATGTCTTACCACGTCTTTTGGGTGCTTCACATTTTTTTTGTTAGGTAGTGTACTTTAAAAAACATACTTTGACAGAAAGACTTTCAGGTGCAAAAAGCAAAATATCTGTTAACGCACAAAGGAATAAAAGAACGAGTAATTTAATAGGACTGAAGGACCGAAAAGTTTTTCGGTGATACTTAAACTCAGCAGCGGAAGCTCCGTAAGGGCTAGGAGTAGCAGTTGAGAAATTTCTCGGTAGAACCGTTTACCGTATTTGTCAGTAACAGCGTCAAGGTTAATGATTAACAAAACTACACATCAGCTGTTCAAAAAATGGTTCAAATGGCTCGGAGCCCTATGGGACTTAACATCTTAGGTCATCAGTCCCCTAGAACTTAGAACTACTTAAAACTAACTAACCTAAGGACATCACACACATCCATGCCCGCCGGCCGGTGTGGCCGTGCGGTTAAAGGCGCTTCAGTCTGGAACCGCGTGACCGCTACGGTCGCAGGTTCGAATCCTGCCTCGGGCATGGATGTGTGTGATGTCCTTAGGTTAGTTAGGTTTAATTAGTTCTAAGTTCTAGGCGACTATTGACCACAGAAGTTAAGTCGCATAGTGCTCAGAGCCATTTAACATCCATGCCCGAGGCAGGATTCGAACCTGCGACCGTAGCAGTCCCTCGGTTCCGGACTGAAGCGCCTAGAACCGCACGGCCGCCGCGGCCGACACACATCAGCTGTATTATTACACATTTATGAAACTTCCTGGCAGATTAAAACTGTGTGCCCGACCGAGACTCGAACTCGGGACCTACTTAAAAAGTAAAGTTTGGAAGGTAGGAGACGAGATACTGGCAGAAGTAAAGCTGTGAGTACCGGGCGTGAGTCGTGCTTCGGTAGCTCAGTTGGTAGAGCACTTGCCCGCGAAAGGCAAAGGTCCCGAGTTCGAGTCTCGGTCGGGCACACAGTTTTAATCTGCCAGGAAGTTTCATATCAGCGCACACTCCGCTGCAGAGTGAAAATCTCATTCTGGACACATTTATGATGTTACGACCGATTACCATCGTTGAATGTCTTCAGGTTGCCGAGTTGTGCTGAAGCCATGACATAAATGGTGTTTGTCATAGGTAATGTTGAAGACAAAATCCGAAAACACTTATCATATACCGAACGAGGTGGTGCAGTGGTTAGCACACTGGACTCGCTTTCGGGAGGACGATGGTTCAATCCCGCGTCCGGCCATCCTGATTTAGGTTTTCCGTGATTTCCCTAAATCGCTCCAGGCAAATGCTGGGATGGTTCCTTTGAAAGGGCACGGCCGACTTCCTTCCCCGTCCTTCCCTAATCCGATGAGACCGATGACCTCGCTGTTTGGTCTCTTCCCCCCCCCCCCACCCCCCACCCCCAAACAACCCAACTCAACTTATCATAAACATGTAAACATACGAAGGCCTGCTGAACATTGGTGCCTCAGAATTTTTTACGAGAAAACTCTTCAAGCTTTGTAAATAAAACGAATCTCATTTACATTAAACATCTTTATTCTTATTTATATCTCCGAACGAGAGACCAGTTTGTTGATACTGTCGCTGTAGAATGTCTGACTTTGTTGACGGAGCCACAGCTTCACCTCTGCTTGAACCGCGTCATCATTATCAAAGTGAAGTTCTCGATGATGGTCCATAAATTTTTGGGCTCAAAATGGTGAACCAATCTTTCATCACCTGTCCCAATGTTGTTAAGGAGGAGGAGGAGGAGGAGGAGGAGATTAGTGTTCAACTTCCCGTCGACAAAGAGGTCATTAGAGACGGAGCACAAGCTTAGATTAGGAAAGGATTCGGAATGAAATCGGCAGTGCCATTTCAAAGGAACCATTCGGGTATTTGCGAGAAACGATTTAGGGAAATCACGGAATACCGGATACTTCTGATCACATAGTGAATGTTCAACTGACGGCATACTGGTGTTGAACAAAGAGGAGTTTAAGAAGTGCATTACCTTTTAGCACAATTGAGGACTCAATCTATCGCTGTTTGACATCAGAGTTCACTATAGATGCCTCTCGCTGTGTTGCTCGACAATCAACCTGCAGCTCAGGTATTCGAAATTCAAGAAAGCTAATACACTCTACCACAACTGGTGCAAAATACTTCAATATTATAATTACACATCGAAGTTGT
Organism: Schistocerca nitens; assembly: GCF_023898315.1. NCBI lineage: Eukaryota > Metazoa > Arthropoda > Insecta > Orthoptera > Acrididae > Schistocerca > Schistocerca nitens. The sequence continues at coordinate 926,161,725 of NC_064616.1, forward strand.
CATGAAAAAAAAAACCAGCACTCGTAATGAATGGGTCATAATGCAACACATGTATTAGGGACTGGGGAGAATCGTTGTCCCAAAAGATTGCAGCACGAGAGAGGGTTGGCAGTTGAACGTGCATTCTCCTTGAAGTGTGGTCCCAAACTGTTGCACTTAAAGTCACTCCTATCTCCCCTCATCCCTCTCTCTCCCTCCCTCTCTGTAGGTCGGGGTAGAGGCTTCTTCAAACTGGGAGCTGCTACCTCTTCTGTGCACCGTTCCCTGGTCTGCGGCTTTCCGGCCTCCCGCCAGCAGACGAACAGGCACTTGCTGTCTGTACACTGACAGCCGGCACAGCGTGCCTTCCGGTGACGGCAGCTGCGTGGTCCAGGCGGTAGATCTGCACTGACAATGCCTGCGTGCACAAAAGGCAAAATGTAGCAACACCTCACTGCACCCCCGTGCTGACCTCTGGCCAGAGCACAGCTGCCTTGGGTGATCTCACACACTGGACCCACCCACCACCTGAAGCTGCGTGCTGCTCTAAAATGGAGAACACTTTTTTTCTTCGTCAACACATCGCCTATAGCCGAGATCCTTTTAAAAAAGAAAAGAAAACTCAATCATGACGATAATAAATGTTATCTTTCCACGAAAATAGCTGCAGTCCACTTTTTAGTTTTATGAGCAGAATCGATATAGTTTTTATGTTTGACTGCAGGATAAAATTCATATCTCTCCCTTCTCCTGCCACTTGCTACTTTGCGACTTCCAACAAAATGAAAAAAAAATCTATAGCACTACCACCGATTACAGATGACAAAAGTGTAGAGGCCGGAGTGATTTCTTTCAGTTTGATGTACGAAATTACATGCCTTGAGAGTGTCCCTCACATTCAAATCAGTTTCAGTAAGTAAACTGTCGTGCACATGTGTATTACAAACATTTCAGACATGTGAAATAACATTACAGAATACAGCCTTCCACACCATTTGCTCACATGTCGAAAAAACACATTCATTTTACATTTGAAAACAACAAGCTATAATTCAAGAGGACGTTTCAGTTTTTTACACTACGGCAGGTCCTGTTTTACCAATGCAATGCTATATTGCACTGTATTTACAAACCAAATCGTGAGAGCTAGTTTTGTAACAGAACCTCCTAATATCATCTGGTAAAGAATCGTATAAGATTCCTCTGATACATCGGAAACAAATACCATATGTGTGTTGACACCTGACTTTTTTGCTCCATAACTCGCCTCTAGTGGCCTGTGTATAAAGTTTCTGTCATACAGCTGACAATCATTCGCGACAGCAGCAGATTCTCGCGTTCTAGTTTCATAAAGTAATTGATCATCACAAAACAGCCTGTTCCACGCAATCTAGTCACATGTTAGCAACACCGGTATCATTTCTAAGTTCCACAATGAACTATAATCCGAATGGTGTCTACTTTATAATTAGAGGCTATGAAGTAGAAATAACACAGGACTTGTGGTAACACCTATTTTTAAACACTCAATCGTGATGATAATAATAAAAGAAGTCATGATTCCATGAGAATAGATTCAGTCGATTTCTATTGGTTTTACGAGCAAAATTGGTGTAGTTTGAGAGCATTCTTCATGTTCAAATTACAAACTGTTGTGCAAGAGGGCATTACATTCATGAAATATTGATACAGATCAGCATCTGTAAGTCATTTAGTACATTCAAAGGCACTCTTCATCGTTATTTTGTAACATCCAGAGTAGGAAAAAAAAACTGCAAACTATCTGCATCCAAACTTTAACCACTCATACCATTCCTTGTAATAGAAGCTCCTACAAGATTTTACCACATCTCTCTCTTCCGATATACCGAAAAACAAATACCATTGAGCATATTACATATAGATACATTGCTCCATTGGAGCAAGTGGCCAATGGTTAAAGCCGCTTTGACAGACCTGTGTTAAGTTTTGTCACCTGTACTGGAGGAAGATCACATTCAACAGACTATCGATAACAAGAGTTAGTCCCTATGTTGTTCTTTCACAAGCAGTTTCATACATTGTTTTTCAGCTGTAACACATCCAAGCAGTGTATGACGACAGCTTTGTACACTACCATACACTTTGTTTTTCTACCAGGACTTTGAAATCTGTGTCAGGCACTAAACCAACATTAACATATTTCGATCTATTGGCTCTCGCAGAAAGCTGAATATAGCATGGTGTAAACTATGCAGCTCCCTCAACATACAGGATGGTAGAAATAAAACACAGAGGCGATTTTCTCACTGACAAAAATGTGGAAGACATTACAACATACAGAAACTGGTAGAATTTGTAGCATTGTAGAGCGTTTCCAAACAGCTATCCAAAGGTGACCTATACAGTTAATCTAATATTCCACAGTGAAGGGGTAGCAGAGGTCTCCGTTTTCTATTTCAAACAGCATTGTTTCCTCATTTTGCAGTCAAGTACATGATTAGTGTTTTAATGTTGACCATAGCCGGAAGGTTCTGTTCACAACACATGTGGGGCAGTAGAGATAAATAGATGTGCTGTTATCTTATTGTTGAAAAAAATGTAGAGGGTATCGAAGCAAAAGGAAATAGGACGAATCTGTAGCACTGAGGAACGCTTCCAAGCAACCGTTTGAAGGTGTTGGCCTCTACATTTAATCTCATGCTCCACGGTGACAAGTAGCAGATATCCAGTATTACAACAAGGCTCTCTCCATCTCAGACAATTGGTGTCAGTCAATCATTATGTGGCAGTCAGTGGCATACCAGTGGATGGATGGAATGGGAAAGACACCTTCGATATCGAACGATGTACTGTAATAAGCACCACAGTTGGTAGTGCAATCAATTTTAGCAACCTTATCAGTTGTTCCATAATTTCAACGCCAGCCAGTGACACAGCAGAATTGCTAAATCAACCTCACGTACTTTGCAAGTGCCATATACTAGATTGCGAATGCAGATAGATGACTGTGCAGTATGTCCATTTGGTCATATACACCAAAGTATACCAGACAGTGCCCTTTACCAAAGAAGTTAAATTATCTACATATTTCTAGCGTATCGATCACAGTGCAGAATTTACGATTACGACTATCCATCTTTCGCTTTGTGGATGGGAGTCACAGAGTACTCTGACATTCGCAGGATAAAGTCGGGGATTGACAGATCCCCCAGCATTGTCCTTGACCGATCCTCCCTGAAACACCATCTCCAATTTAACCTACAACTAACCAGAAGTATGAGGGCATTCTACCCACTACATCCCACGTCTCGTGAAGGAACAGAGCAAACTGTGTGCATAACTACTGTTTATCGAAGGCTGTTCTGCACCAATCTTACCCACGGCACCAATCTAAGTGCCCAGTATCTCCCTAGATGCACGCATGTAGAGGCGGGTAATACTCCTTTTAGGTGTATAGTAGACATGAGAGTGTTGCAGTGAAATACAGAGAGTTAAGAGGAAATGTTTGGTTTGTACATGACGAAGCTTCAGAGGGATGGAGTTTCATACATTTCATGTAAATCAATTGTGCTATCAATTCTGAAGTATTATTCCAGTGTCTGGAGTCAGTTACCAAGAAGGTATTGGCACAAGAAAAATGATTATAGAGCATAAACACACACTCCTACGTCTACACAGTTCTGCACATAAAAATGCTGTATTGTTAAAGCCATATAGTTTAGTCATGCAGAATGCAACACTCTTAATACTCTAAAGGAGGACATTATGTGTCCAACTTCTGACTCACAACCATCCTGCAAGTTTACTACCTCAATCACTATGGTGACAAACTTTAAAATTATAAAACTACATTCTTCTTCACTATTCTGATGTCCTAGGAGGTGACCGAGCTATTCCTCGCTACGAAGGCATTGTCAGTGTATATCCACCGCTCGAGATGTTTATAAATCAGCTAGAACGAAGTCAAGAGACTGCTGTTGTGTCTCTTAGGAAATAAATGTATTTTATACGTCTTTTTAAGTCAGAAATGTACGTAACCTCAATCACACTTCCCGCGTCGGTCGTGCTTTTTATTGGCAGTACTGGCGATTTTGACAGACGTGGCTATGCTTCACTAGGAAATACAGTGAAAAGAGACGACATGAATATTTTCGATAGTTGATACGTTGAGTCACCACCAACTGAATGGTTCAAATGGCTCTGAGCACTGTGGGACTTAACTTCTGAGGTCATCAGTCCCCTAGAACTTAGAACTACTTAAACCTAACTAACCTAAGGACATCACACACATCCATGCCCGAGGCAGGATTCGAACCTGCGATCGTAGCGGTCGCGCGGTTCCAGGCTGTAGCGCCTAGAACCGCTCGGCCAACCTGGCCGTGCGAGTCACCACGAATGCCCTCCTGCATGCAAATGTATGCGAATAAGCAGCAATATCTTACGAGGGAGTAAGCACTGTGATCATTAGCCAAAGGAGATGTAACAGTCTTATTGCTGTTCACAGTAGCATCACGACGGCTCTGGTAGCATTCGTCTTGCACACACAAGTCTTGATCTGATGTCAGGTAGTTTTACTCATGTGTAGGATAATATAGCAATTTCTGTCTTATACCACATCTCTAGATTACACCCTCCTCACACTATTAAATCTGATACAGGGGCATCAGTCCACTCGGCTACAGAACACTCTAGGGAATCGCTGAAGTCTGATTAAGTCATTGATTTTTCTTCTTAATACTTAAGGAATAACATTGCTTGTGAGAACTAACTGTAATTAGGTAATATCTATGTTCTTATGGCTTATGTTGAAGTATGTGTTACGAAAACCCACCTAGTTTTCAAGGGGAGGGGGAGGGTTAAAACTGAGTGCAGACAGAGAATAATTTTCGAACCTTTCTTGGTCTTGAGTGTCCGGGTACCTATAACACACCTCAGTTCCCCACATTTCCTGGTACCTTTTTCCTGATTTTACGATACTCTGTTAATTTACTTAATTTTGCAAGTTTTTCGCTATTTTACATATTTCGTCGTATTTCCCTCAATTTTACGTATTTCCCATCAATTTTTAATAATTCTACAAGGTTTCCCTTTATTTGTACAGACTTTATGTCTTTTTCATATTTTTTCAATAGTTTTCCGTATGTAACTGGCCATATTGCTAGCGTACCCGTGCGTTGTTTTATTTTGTAGGAGTATATTTGGGTGTTCTATACATCACCCTAGTAAAAATCCCTCTTTCCGATGATCTAACTGCATGCCTTTAGGATAGGAAGATCATGAAAAGTAACACTCGCCTCGTATCTAGATGAGGCTCAACGAGTGGTGCAGATTGGAAACTTGAAGTCTGGAAACAATTCCATGTACTGCTATGACACATCAGAGAGCTTGTCTGCAGACTCATATAGCGATGCACTTGATGGAAACTTAAGGTCTGACACAATTCTACATATTCATTTGACTTCCACTCTACTGTGTAGGGATCTGCAACAGAGAGCTGACATGTGTACAGAGTTGATTTCTGATGCTGCTCTGATATTTTTCCTTTAAGTATATGGTCTTGTTGCTTACCAGATGAGCTTCGCTACTTTTGTTTATACTTTCCAAATCAGATACGTTCCCACAGTCCTGTCAGGATATCTACAAACTGTAGATTTCGGGTAACTTATTTAATTCAAGTAATACGTTATTCATTAGTTGATAATGTGTGACTGCACTTAGCATCCTGGATCGTGGAGCTAGTTTCGAGTTGTATTGTGAAATTTTTTCCTGGCAGGCTAACATCAGCTGCATGGCATCATCAATTTTTGATCTGTCTTGCGATTTTAGGCGCTCTTTGTGTAGCAGTATGCATATAGTTGTCTAATTAGGACAGATCTACATGATTAGCTACGTAATTAGGACCAATATTTACTTCAGATTCCCAATCAAAATAAATAAAGTACACTAATCTAACCTTCCTCTCCTGCATCTGGACAGTTTTCATGTGCTGGGGGTGCACTTGGTTTTTCCATCCAGAACGACTGGGGATCGAGTCTCTGTAAGAGCACCACCATTTTTAATTTCCTGCAATTCCCGGTTGAGGGGTGGGGTGGGACGTCAGCACAACCTTGGGGCAAATAAATTCCTTCCAGAATTCGAAATTCCTGCCAAAATTAGAAATTCCTGCCACTAAAGTAAGTGGGGGAGTAGAGGAAGTGGAGTGGGGAGGTGGAGGGGGTGGGGACCCTCGTTCCGGCTGGGGAAAACACATGACGTTATCTGGGGTGGGATTGGAGGGAGTGGTAATAAATTGATCAATTTAATTAATTTGCATATCAATTTGATACCAAAATTGATCTTGTGCCGTCCTTTTCCCAAACAATCGAGTGCCTTTGCTAATAGCGCGATATGGTCTGCAGCGCTTCTTCTGGTTGGACCATAGACGACTGGAAAACCGTGGACTGATCGGATGAGTCCCGATGTCAGTTGGTAAGAGCTGATGGTAGGGTTCGATTGCGGTGCAGACCCCACGAAACAATGGGAACAATTTATCAACAAGGCACTGTGCAAGCTGGTTGTGGCTCCATAATGGTGTGGACTGTGTTTATAGGGATCATTGACTGGAAGTGGTTATGTTCAGCTACTTGGAGACCATGTGCAGCTATTCATTAACTTGATGTACCCAAACAACCATAGAATCTTTATGGATATCAATGGGCATGTTCTGGGCTACAATTGTTCGCAGTTGCCTTGAAGAACAGTCTGGAGATTTCGAACGAATTATTTGGCCACCCATACAGCTCGACATGGATCTCATCGAACATTTATGGGACATAATTGTGAGATTAGTTGGGGCACAAAATCCTGCACTGGCAACAATTTCGCAATTATGGACGGCTATACAGGCACCATGGTTCAGTATTTCTACTGGAGACGTACAACGTCTTGCTGAGTCCATGACACGTCGAATTGCTACATAACGCCAGAAACAGGAGGTCCGACACGATATTAGAAGATATCCTGTGACTTTTGTCACTCGAGTGCATACTGATGAGACGAAAACTTTATGAACACCTCCTTAATAACGCGTTGGTAACCTTTGGAATGAAAAACAGCAGCGATTGTGCGTGTTATGGATTCGGTAAGTTCTTGTTAGGTTTTCGGAGCTAAGTAACACCATATATCTACGATAAGGCTTTCAGTTCTCTTGAAATACTGGGCGGTAGTTCTTGCTGACGCCTGATAGTGTCCCAGACGTGTTCCATCACGTTCAGATAAAGCGAATTAGGTGGTCAAGACATCAACATGAGTTCACTGTCATGATCCTCAAGCCACTGTAGTATAGTTCTGATCTTGTCACGTGGATAGTTAACCTGCTGGAAAGTTCTGTCACTGTTGGGGATGACATCGAACATGAAAGGATACAGGTGGTTTGAAATAATGTTCATACAGTCCACAACTGCCATTATGCCTTCAAGAATTGATTTTATTTTTATTTTTTAGATTAAATTCAGTCGTCATTTGCAAATGTATTTTTATATAAATACAAAATTAAGGATATTATAAATCTATAGACCTTGGCTATAGATTTATGTGAAGAAGGTGGGGGAATTACACGCATGTGGGTAATCCCACGCAGGCTGATTTATGCAGTTTGAATGGCGCAAGCTGTTCCCAGTTGATGCTACACCCTGCCGGCAGGAGTAACAACTACTATGCAGCTTACGCCAGCCATTTTCCAGTGGCATTGTTGGAGCAGTGAAGTATTGTTTATTTAAGGCGTGTCTGATGTCATTTTGGTCAGCTGAATTTTGCAAGGTAAGTGCTACTATAAGTTGCTTTAATGTAATTCTTGCGTATCAACTACTAACCCTAGATGAAACCTTTAATTTTATCTTAGATTTGTCCCGCTATTTGAATTAGGTGCCGAGTCATGCTTAGGTTAGTCATCGAACTTACGGTGGGGTAATGCCACGCAGCTGTTGAACTGCGTGGTATTCCCCCTTGCACATTATATTTTCAATACTAACGAGGTTTTTTTTTTAATTTCAGATGGGTAGATATTGTAAAAGATAACCCAGAAATCAAAATGGACACAAGAGGAACTTTGTAAGGCTCTTGACGCCATCAAATCTGGAAGAAAAATAAGAGATCAAGAGCTTTCGGGATTCATGAAGCTACACTGCGAACGAGAATGAAGGTTAAAAATACCGAGGGTCCAAAACTTGGTAGAAACCCAACATTTTCGACAGAACAGGAAATTGAGATTAGGGATCATATTATTACAATGGCCAAGCTGTTCTACGGCATTATATGCATCCAGCTGCGAAAGATTGCATTTGAGTATGTTGAGGCAAACAAAATTGCAAACAATTTTGATAAGTCATCTAGGTTAGCTGGAAAGGATTGGCTAGCTCTATTTTTAAAAAGAAACCCACGTATTAGCATGAGAAAACCTGAAGCAACTAGCATTAACAGAACACAGGCATTTAATGAAGAAGAGGTCAATGCATATTTTAAAAATTTAGAACGTGTCTTTGAAAAATATAAATTTAAAGAGGGGCGAGTGTTCAACGTCGATGAAACGGGCATAAATACTGTACAAAAGCCTGACAGAATTTTGGCTCCTAAAGGTGTTAAACAAATAGGTGGGGCCACGTCTTGGGAAAGGGGGAAAAACGTGACTGTGATATGTTGTTTCAGTGCTGCTGGTACCTACATCCCCCCTATGTTTATCTTCCCCAGGAAGAGGATGTCAAATCTCTTAAGTAAAGGTGGACCAGTTGGAGTAATATATGGTTGTTCCGTCAATGGCTGGTCCAATGAGTCATTATTTTTCGAATGGATCCAACATTTTCAGAACAATGTAAAATCAACTATTGATGACCCTGTGCTGATGATTTTGGATAATCACAGCAGCCACATTTCACTTGATATTTTTGAATTTTGCAAAAAACATTCTATTGTCATGGTAACCATACCTCCACACACTTCTCACAAGCTTCAACCACTAGATGTTACATTCTTTTCCTCTTTGAAATCAGCCTTCAATCGTGAATGTGACATGTATATGAAGTCACAGGTGTATCAAAAAATTACACCATATGAGTTAGCAGAACTTTTTAATAAGGCACATATTAAGGTCGCTACCATGGACAAAGGGCAGTCAGGGTTTCAGGCATGTGGGATTTGCCCTTTCAATCCAAACAAATTTCAGCATGAAATGTGAGATCTTCAGAGATATTGTCCTTGAAGATGAAGAGGTTCCGAATGCAACAAATGGAAATGAAGTGGTTGCATCTACAAACGAGCCGCATATCCCCAAAAGGAGTCAAGAACAGATTCCTGGATCTTCAGCAGAAGATGTTCCACTTCTAGTAGGCCTAGAAGAGGTCACAACAACACCAACTAAAAGTGCATGTGTCAAGCACGTTAGTGTATTTAACGTATCTCCTGTTCCAAAACAAAAACAAGTTCTTCCTAAGACGAAACAAGCCAAGGGAAAGCCGAAGTGAAAGTCAGTGATCCTTACAGCAACTGCAGAGAAGAATAAGCTGTTAACGGAATTATCAATAAAGAAACGAAAAGAAGCCATGAAAAAGAAAGCTGAAGGAAACAAAAAAAGAAATCTTAAGGATAAAGCAGATAAGTGCAGAAATCTGCAACTTAAAAAAGGCTCAAAGAAGAAACAGACATTATATAAGAAGAAACACCACCAATAAAGTGAAAGTAGCAGCGAGGATGACCTAAATCTGGACTTGCAGAACATTTGTGATGACGATGAAATGGATGATATTGATCCATTGGCGATTTCAGAAGATGTCTGTTTAGTTTGTGGAGAGTTTGGGAAAGATGGAGAACTATGGTACCGATGTATTTATTGTAGCAGATGGAGTCATGAAGAATGTAGTGGCTGGAACACTCCAAAAGGTTACAAGTGCGAGCTTTGCTGTATGAGAAAATGAACTCTTTTCACATCAATAAAAATGTAAAAAACGAAAATTATAAGAGATGTTTGTAGAATTACATTATTTCGTTCTTAAATGTACTGTTTACTATTTGTAGTAACTAATAAGCAAATAAAGATAGCAATTATTGCACATTCTTATGATTTGTTTCTTTTACGTGTTATTACCAGTACTTTGCGTGTCATTACCCTCAGGTGTGGGGAATACCACGCATTTGCACTTTTTTTTATTTTAATGTTCAAAATAAAGGTACTGTATATAACAATTTACAGACGATTGGAATATGTGGAGAAATCTCCATTGTATGGTATGTACTTATTTTCGTAGGTTTTAATGACGTAACGAATGGTTCACATCGATTTTTCCTTAGGTGCGTGTATTTCCCCCACTCTCCCCTACTACAGAAACTTAGTATTGGTTCAGCAGACATCAAAGTCTTCTTTAAAGAAACATAATGGCACGATACGTCCATATAGCCATATGTACATATTGTATGTGATTATTGCAAAACACAGATCGACAATTTACAGTAACTGAGTCACATCGATGTATTTGCTGTGCTAGCAGCAAGGGACATACGTGAAAACATATATAAATAATATAACCAAGCTATATAAAGAAGTTGCATATGATACGTTTGAAGAAAAAAAACATGGCACATAGTTCTACTATATAAAAGGAATGGGCTAATTTTCACATTTTATACGACATGATATGTAATCAGAAGAGTCCAGAATGAAATTTTCCTTCTACAGCAGAGTTTGCGCTGATATGAAACTTCCTGGCAGATTAAAACTGTGCGCTGGACTGAGACTCGAAATCGGGACCTTCGCAGGAGAGCCTCTGCGAAGCCTGGAAGGTAGGAGACGTGGTATTGGCTGAATTAAAACTGTGAGAACAGTTCGTGTGTCGTGGTTGGGTAGTTCAGTTGGTAGCTCAACAGGTGACGCAGTGGCTAGCGTCGCGGCGTGTCACTTTTGCTGGCATAGTAGCTCAGCGAGTTCGGTCAGAGAGCTGGCTGGTCTTCGTAATAAAAAAAACTGAGTGAAGGGTAAAAAAGACGGTATAGCACTTGCTCTCGAAAGGCAAAGGTCCCGTGTCCAAATATTCGTGCGGTACATAGTTTTAATCTGCCAGGAGGTCTGAAGCTGAAAAATGTCTGTTTCATAATACAAGTTAATCGTTCAAATTTTTTGAATTTAGGTGGAAATGTTTATATATTTCAAATTCTTCTAAAAGGTTCGTATTGTAGCCGTTGTGAACTATATGCAGAATTTCCATGTTCAGCAATGATGCAGGAGCAAGAGTGTGTTTCTATATTTTGAGATGTACTGCAAAAGCTGACTAATATCAGTTCTTTAAGCTGGCAAGATGAGGACCATCAGACCCTCTCTTACATCCAAGCAAGCGTTCCAATTATTTTGCATTAAATTAATTACAATAAGCATGTTATTAGTTACATCTAATGTACAACACCATGAAACACATAGTAATTACTGTAGCGCGGAAAGAAGCAAATGAATAATAACAGCTTACATTCCTTCATGAGAAGCACAACAACAGTGATAAGTTACAGGAAGATAGGTTTAAAGAATGAGAGCAGCAACGGGCATGAGAGGAGGATTGGAAGAAGGATAGAAAGAGGAAAGTGATAGAACAGAATTAGTGAAGATAGAGAAAATGAAAGTGACGTGACTGTCTAAGAAATGAGAAAAGAAAGATGCATAAAGGGGAGAATTTGCTTCACTGTTTGACACGGGAGGAACTGGTTAGATACGTCAATTTTTGTGGAATCTCTATGAAGGCTCCAGCTGCTTCTTAGAAGTAACAGAGCATTTAATAGTGTGAAGAGAGAGGGGTAGCTCATACCTGAGGTGGACGTCAACAATAGAGAAGAAGCCTGCGAAAGTTTTTGTTTTATGTATGTGCACCACTTGGATACTAAATAAGTGAGAACTTGCGTTTCGGTTACTACCACAGGTCCCACTGAACCCCATGTGAATGTCCAATGGTCGTTTCCTAACACGGGATAGAGGAAAGACAGAGGATTTGAGGACAGCTTGCAATTTCCGAGCAGTGAGGAGGGAATGCAGAAAGACAAATTCCCAGTGAAGGCGGGTTGATGACTTGTATCAGCGCCAAATACTGTCACAGAGTACTTACGAGATGTGCGGATTCTGATACTCGACAGTACGCTTGCAGTAGGAGACTCATGGAATTAACGCTACAAAGCATTTATTAGGGATCAGACTAACTACTACACTGAAGGCTAATCCTAAACATCAGAAAAAGCAAAGGAGGCAATTGGTTGCACAACAGAACTCAGTGTCTGAATCCACGGGGATTGGCGCTAACGGAAGAAGCGAACACTAGCAGAAAGTTAAGTACAAACTTGACAGAAGCACTCCAGGTGAGAAAAACAGACATGTCGGGACTTACTGAGGCTGGCCACGAGTGACACGGAGTCAGCGTCCCAGCAGTCTGACTAGAACTCTTCTGAATACAAAAGCATGGGTTTTTAAAGAATCGTGGCGACGCACTGTTTCTACCTTCCTACAGTCGACCCACCAACCCATCGGCACTTCACAAGCTGCGGCCTATCTGGCGAGTCGCTCTGCGGTTGCTTCTGAAGGTTACACCAACAGACGACAAGTCTGATAGCAACAGCGTTCAGATGAAAACTAAACGCCACTGCCACTCCTATTATGTCCAGCAACAACAGCATTTTACGTCACTTGGCCCCACCCTCAGTCCTTGTGAGTGAGGACTGCTACAGTAGCCCTCTAATCTGTGTGAACACACCTACGTTGCAGTTCTCTGGGGCAAATATCAAGCTTGCTGCCTCTGCTAAGACGTGCCTCTTCGTGCCATCTTCTTCTGTAACGACTTATAAAAGCATCTAGGCTGTCGATAGATTTACCAGTTAATTCTCTAAAGTGAAAGCACAGAATCTGCAGCTTGCAGTGCTGTATCGTTAATATTTATCCTCGGAAACCCAAACGCTGCCGCTTTTGCTCGCTCTCTGTGTTGTCTCTTTGATTTCCCATCTTGGAGTGGCCTTGATGAATCCCTCGGGCTTAGGCATAACAACATACAAGTCATTACGTCGTCAGCATGTGACACCCTCCCCTATGGGAATAATTTTTTAACAATTATGTGGAAACAAATTTGTAATCTGGCTTTTGCTGTATTTAAAACATCTTAGCACTAGAAATGACATTATAGAGATTATTGGTTAACATTAGGAGGACCGACATGAGCGAACTACCTAGTAGAACCACTACTGGTCATTTTGACTGATGACGTTTTTCTTCTTTGTTCCAGTTTTGCTTCTTGAGTTACTTCAGTACGGTGTCTTTATAGGTCAGTAGTGCATTATGCTTATCGTGCAAACGCGTTATGCTTAAATATTTCTATAGAAAATATACTTAATTAAATAAAAAAGATGGAAGTAAAAAATACATTGTAAATACAAAATCAATTTCAAGTAACCTTAAAAAGACAAGAAACAGATAATTATACAATACCATTTTTTATCTGTACGACTTGTAGTCAGTCAAAGCCCCAAAACGGTCATAAACACATATTTAGTACGAAAAATAAAGAAAAATTCACCCAAATTGCTGCAGCAATAACGAGAAAATAACATTTTTTCTCTCTATGACATATTTTGAATCAAAGCCACCATCTTGGGCAGAACACTTTGCACACACGTACTGAACACTTCCAGCACACGGACCACATACGAATTTCTTGCACTGCACACACAGATTTTTAGGTTTGTTCGATCTTTTGCATCCTACTATCTGGCACATCTTCCGTACTGGTACCTAACGTACACTCCTGGAAATTGAAATAAGAACACCGTGAATTCATTGTCCCAGGAAGGAGAAACTTTATTGACACATTCCTGGGGTCAGATACATCACATGATCACACTGACAGAACCACAGGCACATAGACACAGGCAACAGAGCATGCACAATGTCGGCACTAGTACAGTGTATATCCACCTTTCGCAGCAATGCAGGCTGCTATTCTCCCATGGAGACGATCGTAGAGATGTTGGATGTAGTCCTGTGGAACGGCTTGCCGTGCCATTTCCACCTGGCGCCTCAGTTGGACCAGCGTTCGTGCTGGACGTGCAGACCGCGTGAGACGACGCTTCATCCAGTCCCAAACATGCTCAATGGGGGACAGATCCGGAGATCTTGCTGGCCAGGGTAGTTGACTTACACCTTCTAGAGCACGTTGGGTGGCACGGGATACATGCGGACGTGCATTGTCCTGTTGGAACAGCAAGTTCCCTTGCCAGTCTAGGAATGGTAGAACGATGGGTTCGATGACGGTTTGGATGTACCGTGCACTATTCAGTGTCCCCTCGACGATCACCAGTGGTGTACGGCCCCACACCATGATGCCGGGTGTTGGCCCTGTGTGCCTCGGACGTATGCACTCCTGATTGTGGCGCTCACCTGCACGGCGCCAAACACGCATACGACCATCATTGGCACCAAGGCAGAAGCGACTCTCATCGCTGAAGACGACACGTCTCCATTCGTCCCTCCATTCACGCCTGTCGCGACACCACTGGAGGCGGGCTGCACGATGTTGGGGCGTGAGCGGAAGACGACCTAACGGTGTGCGGGACCGTAGCCCAGCTTCATGGAGACGGTTGCGAATGGTCCTCGCCGATACCCCAGGAGCAACAGTGTCCCTAATTTGCTGGGAAGTGGCGGTGCGGTCCCCTACGGCACTGCGTAGGATCCTACGATCTTGGCGTGCATCCGTGCGTCGCTGCGGTCCGGTCCCAGGTCGACGGGCACATGCACCTTCCGCCGACCACTGGCGACAACATCGATGTACTGTGGAGACCTCACGCCCCACGTGTTGAGCAATTCGGCGGTACGTCCACCCGCCCTCCCGCATGCCCACTATACGCCCTCGCTCAAAGTCCGTCAGCTGCACATACGGTTCACGTCCACGCTGTCGCGGCATGCTACCAGTGTTAAAGACTGCGATGGAGCTCCGTATGCCACGGCAAACTGGCTGACACTGACGGCGGCGGTGCACAAATGCTGCGCAGCTAGCGCCATTCGACGGCCAACACCGCGGTTCCTGGTGTGTCCGCTGTGCCGTGCGTGTGATCATTGCTTGTACAGCCCTCTCGCAGTGTCCGGAGCAAGTATGGTGGGTCTGACACACCGGTGTCAATGTGTTCTTTTTTCCATTTCCAGGAGTGTATTTCAGTGGTCCCAATGAATGTATGAGCAGATCTTTTCCTTGACTGTACATACACATAGGAGAGTTCTTTTGCTAATTTTAAAAGAAACATTCGCCAACTAACTTTTTCTCCTGTTGTCTCTCTGTAAAGGATCCAGGCGTTGATTCCAGCAATGTCTAGGACGTTGGAAAACACGTACAGAGGTCATCTGCGGCAGCCAAACTTGTCTGTGTACAGACGAGACATCTGGTCTAGAATATCAGCTCCAAATTTAATAGAATCTTAAAATCTCACAGTTTCAGGGAGTTTCTTCTGTGTTTGTTCGTCCACTGCAACTGACTGGTGCATTGTGCTCTATAGAAGAACATTTTTTTTTATCTTCCCCTGATAGGAAGTAATTGTTGTGACGGACGATTTGTATAAAATAGTATCATACAAAGATCCGGCCGTAGATTTCGCTGATGCGGGAACGTCTCTACTGGTTTTCTTCAGTGTATCCACCATGGTTATTGTCTCCCGCTTCAGCTGCTCTGCAAGATGTTTGGCTGTCAATATATTGTCACATGTTACATTTCTTCCTTTCGAAGTGTAAGGTTGCTTGAAATGTGTAACAACATTCTCTGTAACAGGTATGTTAATGGGTCTCTCACTTTGTATACCGAAATAAGGAAATCCATTCACCATACATTTACTACTTAAATCTGCTGCAAGCCAGAACTTCAGATCATATTTGTCTGGTTTATTAGTATTGTCTATAGCGGCATCGAGCTTCGCATGGATAGAGCTGCCCATCTACGGTTATACATGCACCTGGTTTATAGTTCTGGATACATTTAGCTACAAATGAAATCCAGACTGGGCTAGCTCCTGCGAAGCCATCGGTCTTCACTCTTTCGGCACAAGGGTGCTTGTCATCAAATCTTAAAAATCGCATGACCTCTACGAACTATTTCTTCCCATAGTGCGAGAAAAAAAATGTTTAGCCGCCACACCACAAAAGTTTCAGGGGGAAATTCTTTCCTCCATACAATCCACGTACATACATTATAGCTACGGCAGCTTCTAATAGGGCATTATCAACTCCCCTTGGGTCATCCTCGAGAAGTTCTCGAGCTCTAATTTCTGAAAAAGTTTTTCATATTCTGTAGAATATTATTGTCTATCAACACTCGCCATGCATTCAAGTAACTGCCTGCGACTATAAATTTCTTAGCGTTACACGTTGGTCCAGGAGTTTCTACAAAAACGCTGTGACGCCATATCTTCCAGGGGCATGCCCTGGTGCAATTCGAGCCCACACTGTTACGTCGGCTGCTATCTCTGCACTTCCAACTTCCGGATGCTGAGATGGATGCGATTTTTTCCTCTTTTTTTTTCACTCTGCTGCGAGTAGGAATTTTTGGTGCCACGGGAAACGAACATGAAAACGCTGGGTTATTCGTATGTTCTTGTACAGGTTTTGTATTTTCATCTTCCAACAATGGTGATTCGCTTTGTTCCGTTTCGTGGGGCTGATTTCCCGAGTCACCTTCATCTTTATAATCTTTGTTATCTTCATGATCCAACTCATCACATTAAAAAAAATTGTCTCCTTCGGAATCTTCCTGTGATAACCTATTAACATAATTCAATAATTCTTCATCCGAACGATAACACTGGCGCTCCATAATAATGGGGAGGAGCGCTAAACTTCTGCAGAGCACAAGAAAGTAATGACAAAGAACAGGAACTAAAGCATGTCCACTCTTTCACTAAATAAAGTAAAATATAAAGAGAGAGAGAGAGAGAGGGAACGAGACACCATAATGAAATAAAATATGCTAAGCGGATGAAAAAATCTATTGTTGCGCCTTTACAGACATGAAGCATAAAAGTTATCCCACCTGCCAGAATGACCGGCTTCGGTCCTTTAAGGCAAAAATGTTTATAATTCGTTGAGGTTTTCTGATAGACGTTTGTCTTTTACAGAAACTATAAACCACCAAGGTATATTTAAAGTCGTGAAAAATAGTGTTAATGACTCTAGTTCAGTTTACATTTTGCACTATGTAAGGTTAGTATATTACCTCACTTTTGCACACATGTAAACATCAACATACAACAGTGTTTCATTTTTCCCTGTACTTACATACAAATAGATACATACGCACAGAAGCATCATTGTAACACATCGGTTGATATTTTATGAAGACATAAGTTACATAGAACATAAATTTAAATCATTGGCTATTTAACTTTTCCTTTTTCTACTTTACAGATGCAGATACACAACAAAACTAAAATATTTTTCTCTCTTTTTTACGTTACATATACATGTCCATACTTGTTTGTTTATTCTTCACATCATTTATACATAACATATCAGTACGTTAGATATTATTATTACAATGATAAATCTGAAAGAGAACACACAATCTTACAAAATCCTTGTTTACATTTTACTTATATGATTCGCGACAGTAATTTCTTCCAATGTGCCAAGAGAGTTTTGTAGTGCCTTGCACTACTTTGACCTCTGCCTGGTGATGGCATAGATAATGCAGCTTTTTCCTCATTATGTTCAAACGATACGGTGCCTTCATCAAGCTATTCTCTATTTCTTCTGCTTGACCGAAGATGCCGTCCACTACGAATGCGTGTTATTTCTGACCATTCATATGTCTTTATTATGGTCGTCCTCACACAAACTCTGCCACAACAATCGTTGCTCATGCCCTTCCACGTGTACTTAAAGCAATCTCTAAAAATTTGCAGTATCTGCACAAACAACATGTAATATAATGTTAGATATTACAACCCCTAGGTAAGACCAGAACGAATGACGATAGCAAGGTATTTCTAAGAAGCTGCGCTGCTCTTGGAAAGCTATTTTCTCTTCTATTTCTGTTATTTGACGACCTGCTACTTTAGGGTCATCTAAATGTTGTATTACATTGCATGTTTCAACGGCAAGTCTAACCGTAAGTCAGAAATATTCTTCTTTTGATTATTAATAACATAGCCATCAGTCTTCATGTTTAAAGTTGTCTTCACTGGTCACATTAATTATTATTATTTTTTCTGTCTGTATGAACACCTGTGTTCCATACCCTTTCCATTTTCCATAAAATGTTAGTTTCCTTGTATCTTTGACCAGTATATCTGTTGGCTTCTTGCCATTACACGGAAGTGTCAAGCCTTCCTCTTTTGGAGCAATGAATAAACATTGATCCTGACTTAGTGGAGTCTGAACGTTATCATTTAGTTTCGCAAACTGCTTGAGACAATGTTTAGGAACTTCCCTTACCTTGTTGCTTCTCATGTTTAGTGATCGTATGTGGACATTAAAACAAACTTTTGTTCAGAAATTCAGCGATCGCCATCTGTCTCTTCACATAAAAATTATTCGTTACTTAGTTTTGCATAGTGCCGCTTGGATCCATCAAATAACAAACAATCGCTTCCTGGTTGTAAATACATAAATAAACCTTGACTTTCATCAGCTTCATAAGGTAACTGTAGTACACTGCAACAGATTAAACAGTTCATTTTCTACTAACGGCACAGTCAGTAAATAACATTGTATGTGGCCAGACATACACGCGACAACATCAATTATTCGTGATAGCTGCTGCCAGCTCTGTTCTGTGAGAGCGACTGGGAACATGTTGTCTTTAATATCATCCCAAATTAAATTCAAGTACCTGACTATTTGCACTGGATTAATTATATGAGGTTCCAGCGTTCATTTCTGAACATTTGCTATGACAGGAATTAACATCTCATATTTCCTTTCTAACTCAGTGTGAAATGATACCATCTGTATTAACTGTTCATTAACAGTAGTGAGCAGAGCTAAGTGCTGCATCTTTTGATCAGTACTACTAGCATATTCTTTCATGTATTTGTGGTGCTTTTCCATGTTTTTAATAATAATTTCCCCAGTACGTGCAAGGATAGCTACTGTATGATTGAAACTCATCAAAGTTGCTTTTACTACTGTTACTCGCTCTTTGGTCAACTTAAGTAGCAGCTTCTGTTATTTTCAATTGAATCAATCTTTGATTTGAAATAGGAGATATTTTTAAATATCTTACTAATTTCACCCACAAAGACACCTCGTTTCCTAGGTGCCATGTGTCTGGTTAATTGTCCAATTAGACCTTGTGAATTCTGTATTTTTTGACATGCCATTCTAACAGTTGCTCTACAGCGATGCGTTCTTGATCGTTTATTCCAGAACTTGTTATCTTCTGTTTACAATATCCTACTGATAATTGTGCCAGTCTCTCTGTCTCGTCAGCTTTTCCCTAAAGTTCTCACAAATTAATATATCTGACGATTTTCCACGTCACGCTGTAGATTTGTACTTTGCCAGTACTGTCATAATATAAGCCCGGTGATGAATGAAACTTCTCTATGCTAAAATCCTTAAACTGTCCAAGAGTGTATACTGCGGCCATACAGCTCACCACATGCAAGACCCCCGTCAGTTTCCTCATCTGAAATTCAAGAAAAAATTCTGTTTCAATGGAACTCCTTTAACCTATTGGCATGCACCGTTAAAATTTTGATTCCCTTTAAACGAATGATCACATCTGGGCCCTTTGTCCTTACTACAGTGTATGGGCCACGCCACTGCGTGTCTCGCTTAACGACTTCTGCCCCTTCTAACGCCTTCATTGTACAATAAGACTTGATCATCTGTTTTAAAATCTGTAGGATTCAGGTCTCTATCATAGTACTTGTTGTTATTCTCCTTACACAGTTTATTATAATCTCTGGCACATTAGTCTTTTGTTTAGAGTTCATAATCATCGTAATTACAACAAACACCAGCAGGATCTCCCTGCAATACACCCAGTATATTACATGCATTATCGAAAAATACGTCATGTGGCCCATAATTCGTGGCTGTGGGTTGCATGGTATTGCATACGAATACCACAAATGGAAGCCATTCGTCCCAATTTGACTGAGCCCTATTGATACAGTGCCTCGAGAATTCTGTTATAGTTCCGTGCAATCTTTCCAAAGCTCCGTTCGATTGGGGACGTTAACAGGAGGTCTGTACCCTACCAATTCTTAATAATCTGCCCACTGTGTCACTCAAAAAATTGTCACCACTGTCACTAAGTATTACTGAGGACACCCCAAATCTCAGAATTATTCTTTCCACCAGCACACGAGCTGCTGTATCTGCGTCTGCTTTTCTATCGGTTCTACTACAATGAACTTTGTTTGAGCATCCTGAAATATATATATATATATATATATATATATATATATATATATATATATATATATATATATTTTACCGTCATTGCACCGACGATATCAACAACACACCTATTAAACCCATCCTTCTGGTATTGGTGTTTTAATCAACGACATTTTGGTCTTATTTTGCGTTATTTTGTTTGTTTGACATCTAGCACATTTTCTGATGTCCTCTTCAATATCCTTCTTCATACCGGACCACGCCACGTTCGGTATTTCCTGATTCTATCTTGAGTTCTTAGGATCCCCGGATGATCAACTATGTGCGCGTCATGGAATTCCCGCAAAATTTCCGCCTTTTCTTCAGCAGTTATCTCCTGCTGTTCGTCTCCCTCAGCTACCGGCAATTCCTCACATTCATTTGTCCCTGTTTCGGTATCAGCTGACTTTACTTCCGTTATCCTCGACAATGCATCCGCTACACAGTTGTTCTTACCTTTTTTGTGTAAAATTTCATAATCATACTGCTCTAATTTCAATATGAACTTCATTAAGCATGAGGAAAGATCGTTAATATTTCCGACCCACTGTAATAGTTTACGATCTCCATAAGTGGTATACTTACAACCAAAAACATATGGTCGAAAAGTTTCATCTCCAACATTACGGTCAATAACTCTCTCTCAATTGTGCTGTAATTTCTCTCTGCATTGTTCAATATTCTGGACGCATATGCAACTGGAAGGTCTTTACCTACTTCCCCTTAGCTAAGACTTATGCCAATAGCGTCTTGGCTCGCGTCAATGGTGTTTATAAACTTTTTCAAAAAATCTGGCTACTGTAACATAGAGGGTTGAGTAGCTTCTGTTTTACTAATTGGAAGGCCTCTTCTTGCCTGGCACCCCATTCATAATTAACGCCTTATTTCAACAAGTAATGTGGTGGCTTTGCCACTTCAATGAAGTCGTTTAGGAAGAGTCTATACTACCCTGCTAACCGGACGTTGTAATGCTTTCGTTGTACTGGATTGCGGATATTCCGCTACTGCTTTTAATTTGTTTGGGTCTGGTTTTAACACATCTTCGGTTAAGATATTAACTTCAAATTATGTTGCCTTAGTCTCCCAAAGGTTTTGCCGAATCGCGCATTGTGTTCGTCCAGCGATGGACCAAAAACATTACGTCGTTTAAAAAAGTAAACATCTTCTCACTCTATAAACCCATTAGACTCGAGTTCATCAATTTTTGGATTGTGGAGGGTGCAGATGCATCCACCCTTTTGGGAATCATGAGTAACTACAAATTACAGGTTCTTGTTGAAGGTAGTGTTATGTTGTCCTCCAACATCTGATTTACCTCCTGTTGTAACTCTTCTTTCTGCGATTGTAGTATTCTGTGAGGACGAGAGCAAATTACTCATCCCTCTGCTTCGGAAATCAGTTTTATTTGATGTCGGATTGTATCTGTATATGTCAACATAGCTCCTGACAAATAGAAGATATCATTATACACAGAACAGACCTCTTTTATGGACTGTTTTTTCTGCGGCTTTTAAATGATCTAACAGCAAATTTTCTTTTAATAAACTGATCCTCGATTTTTCTCGCTTGAGACCTTGTGTACCTTGTGCAGAAGTCTGCTTCAGACTTTGGCCAAATGGTGGATCTTCTTCCACCTGAATGCGAGGCATCTCCATTGAAACCACCTCTTCTCGTGTATTTAACATACTAATTAAACGAGAGCCTTTTCGTAAGCTCACCAGCGCCTCTCGTACGAGTAAACGAAAAGCGTAGGTTCTGGCTCAGTTTCCATTTTCTTGCCTATTTACTAGTTTCACTCATTCCTTCACTAGAAAATGAATATTAACCCAGAACCTACACTTTTCAATTACTATAACGAACTTTTCAGTTCTAACGCACTTAATTTCATTTAAATTACTTAGAAAAATCAATAAAAATGAATATGTTTTATATCACATTCATCAATTTTCAGAATAATTATTTTTTTCATACAAAAGGTGAACATTAGAAATTGTAATTTAATATCGTTTTATTAAAGGCGAACATAAGAAAATAAATAAAATGAATTATGGTGAAC
This sequence comes from Schistocerca nitens, assembly GCF_023898315.1. Classification (NCBI taxonomy): domain Eukaryota; kingdom Metazoa; phylum Arthropoda; class Insecta; order Orthoptera; family Acrididae; genus Schistocerca; species Schistocerca nitens. Next base: position 926,184,152 of record NC_064616.1, read on the forward strand.
AGAAAAAAGTATGTATTATTCTTGGAATTTCCATGGTGGATGCTCATACACCCTGGAATTATATAATAAAAGGACCTGAAATAATATAAATAATCAACACTTTTTTATTGGATAACAAAAACTTAGAGATGACAAAAAGTGTATTTCAATAAGTGCATTAATAATGGAAATTTTTTACATTATTCTTTAAATTCCCAGGGTCCATGAGCCAGGCCCCTGCAATAGTAAATTCATTATTTAAAAAGTCCAAAAATTTCACAGTATGATTTCAATATCATAAAGTTCATTATTTCTATTTTTAAGTTTCTTCATTCCTTTGTATTTCATTTTCATCTATTCATTTCCAATAAATTGAAAGTCCCAATGAGTAATTAATTTTGAATATGTATCTGGTAAAATAATATTAAAGTCATTATAAGCTTCACACAAAGATTTCCTCCATATCTAGTATACAAATATTCACATCCAGTAACATTATATAAGACATTTATCTCTAACTCATTTAGTTTTTTTAACCTCTTCGGCAACACTTGCATTGTTGAGCTTCTTGTTTAGAGTCTCCATATATATAGAAATATTTTTATTATATTTTCTTATAATTTTTGGTATCTCTATGGTAATGTATCGGTTTTATTTGACAGAATATATCTCTTGTCATTATAAGGACTCAATGCTTTCTTGTTTCTTCAACTGTGTATATTTTGTGTTTTTCATTTTGAATCATATTAATTCTTCTGTACTGTTCACTATTGGTAAAGAATCAATCTTTATAATATTCTAAGCTTATTCTGTTTTTGACAATACATTTCTTAAATCTTTTGCATTTTTTCTCTGTTTTATCACCAACTATATAAGCATACTTTTTGCCCTTAATCCACAAAATTCTTCCATTATTTTTCCATTCCATTCACCTTTCATTTTTCCTACAACCTTCTTGTTAATTTGTGGAATACCATAAATATTATTTTAAGGATAATCACTAGTATAAAATTTGTCAATTATTGATTTCATATCTTCATAAAAATCTTCATTTTGTGTATTATAGATACATATTAGATGGATTCGATTAGATTATAGATATAACTGTTATCTTGATAAAAAAATTCAATGTTTTCTCCATATTTCGAAGTCATTATTCTATACTGAAAATTATACATCAGTTCTATAGATAAATCAAGTCTACTCATACAAACATACAGGGGCCATTAAATGTAATTTTTATTTTGTTCATAAGAATAACAGCAAGATTTTCATTAAATATAGTTCTTGCTTTAAATTTTGGCTTTGCTATTAATTTATAACATTTTTCTCCATCTGACACTAATTTTATATCCACTCTGATTCCGATATTTTCCATCATCTTGCCAAGACTGAATGATTCATAAGTTTATAGAAATGTTTTTCAAAATCATTTTTTGTTTTAGTCTCATTTCTGTATTTAAATCTATAACCATCCTAACCAATCCGATTGCTTAAATTTTAAAACTCTCACCAAACCAGTCTCAGGACTGAAGGCCACAACAACAACAACAATGTACTCTTCTTAATTTCATTCCTAGAGACAGATACTGCATAGGATTTCTATAGCAAACTACAAATTTAGTTTTATCATTCAGAGAAGTCAACAACTTGTTTTCTTTAGTCTCTGGCACAATTTTATTTTCAGGAGCGATTGGTAAATCTTTATGTAAATCATGTAATTCTTTTTCATATTTTAAATCGACTTCAAAAATATATTCAGTTTTATCAGTATCTGAAGTTTGACTGATTTAGTACTATCAAAAGAATATGGATTATCCTATTCAAATTCTCCATAAGGTAAATACCGACTCATAGCATAACCATATAAATTATTTGTATTTAAATATGCTAGATAATATGATATCTTTTTACTATCAAAATCCTCTATATAATTATTGTTTGCTTTAATATATCTTTTACAATACTGTGATATTCCTCCCCTTATTCCCTTTTCAACCATTAAAACTCTATCATAATCGTGTATTAAATCTATATGGCTTTAAAATGATCTAACCACAAATTTTCTTTTAATAAACTGATCCTCAATCTTTCCCACAAATACCAAGATGGATCTAAACTGTATCCTTGTATCCTTTTATCTACGTTTTTCTACAATTTTCAAATACATCAGACTATAACAGTACATATGTTTTAAGATACAGATTATGATATTTACCTAGATTTTTAACATTATATTTTTTCCAAAATATTTTTGCATATTTATAATCTTCATCATTTATTTGATATATGAACGAAAATCACTCCACTTTACTTTCAGCTACATTTATTTTTTCTGTGTTTTGTTCTTTGTAAATCTTAGCTACTTTTTCACAATTCTAATTTTTTGTCTCTATAAAAGAGTACTGAAAATAAAATGTGCGCTACAAACAAAAAGAAATATTCTATATGGAGCTACCCAGGAATAAAACAAAATGAACTAGTGAGAGATTTGACTTATGCTTACTTACAGAAAATTTAAATAATACTAATAATCTTGTTACTGATATTGGATATATTATTTACACAAAAGGAGAAGAAAAATTATAACAATTTAAACTAATTACAGAACCATTTTGTGATCATATTATGGTAGATAAAATTGCAGATTTAATACACAGTACAACAGATAGAAGCAAAAAACAATTTTTAGTTAACAAGGAAATAGTTTCTTGCAAAGAGTATTTACTAAATTTTGTTCTGCAATACGTACTGTCAAAGCTATTTTACCTCTTTTTTCAGACTCGAATACAAGAACTGTAAACGAGTTAAAGAAGCTATTAATGTTGAGGGACTTTATGTGAAGTAAATGCACTAATTCAGTTATTATTCCTTACAAGACATAATTAGGAGATGTCACGGTCGATACAGCATTAAAAGTACTATCACAAATATTGCAAGAATTGCAAAAGGAACACTACTACTTATTAGATTTAGACATTACACAAGATTTTGGAGGAAATTTTAACAAAGAAGAAATGTGCAAATATGTAACAAATAATTTTAATTTTCGAATGCAAGGAGAATATAAAGAAGACTATAATGTAATAGGTAACAACAAAAACTCTGTTGGAAAGGACTGTTTTACTTGGATTCATTCCAATTCTATAATATAAACATACAATAAATTTTTATGCCAATTATCGAGCCCCGAAGGTTAATAAACAACAAGGTAACCACATTATACATATTTTAAATTTTTCCAATAAACGATTAAAGGAAACTTCTGCCTCTACATTAGCTAAAGAAAATATAATTGCAAGATTGGAAGCAACAATTAATAATTATATTAATACAGGTTTACAAAAAGACCAGGAACTCGAATCTTTAACAGGTTGTTTAGACCTAATAGCAAATAGCAGCAAATATATCGAGAAAGCTACTTTTTTGGTCTTATTTATGACAATCTTCTGCAATATGTTTACTTGGGGTACAAAAATATGAAAAAATTGATGTGCATACAAATGAAAATTAAAAAGAAGAAAGAAAAAAAATTAGTTAAATATGTGTGTCATTTGTGTTTAGTTTTAATTGGCTACCATTTAATTGCATAGAAATTTTTAAAGAGACAGAGAATATAATTTCTGTAAAAGAAAACATGCTGTTTAAAATCTGGAGAAACATATTTTTCTAGGTCCAATAGCTTGTTTTCTGCAGTACCGAAATAAATATCGAAGAATTGGGACGAATAAAAATAAATAATATCTTATTATGTGTGTCTAGATAAAAGGATAAATATTTCCCTAAAAATTTATCCATATTCCATTGAATATATTAAACCAATTAATGCAGTATCTTTGCTATTTACTAAAAGGAAAGAATAAGAATTAGGAACTTAAGCATACAAGAAAGAACACTAGAATATTTTGATACTACTACATCTTTAAAAGACGAATACAAAAATCCTTTAAAGAAGGAACAAAGAGCATGAGAAACAGAAGAAGAAAAAAAATTATTTAAAATGACAATGGATAGATTTTCCTACAAGTGGAGTTTTTAAAATTTGCGCTTTTAGGGTAAATGACAAAATCAAGTTTGCATCAATAGGTGTACTAGGTGAACAAAATCGTAAAATATCTGTGTATATTGTTGAAGGCCACAATAAAAATAAATTTAGAGAAATCAAGAAAAATAGCAATTTTCTTAAAAAGGAAGTATTTATTTGTATTCCATATGGTAGTCTTTGACAAGAATTAGAAATTTTTACCTCCCTAAAGAAGAGCCATTTTTGGAAATAAAAACACATGGTTTTTCTACTTATAATGGAAATAGTTTACTTAAAATACATTTAACTTTCGAAAAAAAGACAGTTTATTGTATAAAAAAGAAGATAAAGGTATAATCGAAAATCGTTGTCCTGGCAGTCCACCCTAAACTGCATCCACCACTCCATCTCATTGTCGCTTGACCTTTCCTGTAACCCCTGCATTATCGTGAAGTCATGTAGACAAGGAAACCCTGATAACGCCTTCCCTCTTCACACATCGATCTCCAGACCTCTGTGTCTCTCTCCAGCACTGCACACCCCTTCTGTTCTCACTGGAGTGCAAATGCTGCTTCCCATATGAGTCTCTGGATGTTTACCTGCATCAAAACAATGCTCACTGATTTTCTATCTCCATGTAAATCTTCAGTTTTTATACTGCAGATATAACTATCACTATCTTGATAATAAAATTCATTATTTTTCCTTATAAAAATGTAGTGTGACTAGGGTCACTCGTCAGGTAGACCATTCGCCGAGTGTAGGTCTTTCGATTTGACAACACTTCGACGACTTTCGTGTCAATGGTGATGAAGTGATGATGATTAGGACAACACAACATCCAGTCCCTAAGTGGAGAAAATCTCCCACCCAGCCAGGAACCATACCCTGGCTCTTAGGATTGGCCCTATGTCCCACTGACCACTAAGCTACCGGGGGCAGACATTTGCTTTATATTTTGGTTTCATACTGAAAATCACATATAAATAATTTTGGTAGATCAATTATAACCATTATAATGTGCTCTCCAAATTCGTTTTTAAATTTCGTTGTTTTTAATGGATATACCAGACTGTTTTATTTACAGATAAAAGCACTAATATACACAACAATTGCAGTCTCAATGTTGAAATTTTTCAGTTGTAATTGGTAATCCAAAATCTTTAAGTCCCTGTGCACTTTTACTTATAGTATGTAATGAAGATTATAGAAACCATGGAATTTATTTTTTCTGGTAATTTGGTGTAAGAAGATCCTCTTACTGGAACATAATAATTAATACATAAAGGTATTCCATTTGCTCTGTTTAATGTCCAACGAGAACCATGACCTTGAAACTTAGTCATTTTTGTTAAAATTTCTTGTTTCATATTCATAAATTTTTTAACTATATCTTTTTCTGTAGTAATCCTACAATTTGTGGTTTGATGTCGTTATTCCTTAACATCATCACTTTTTGTACTTTGGAAACACAAGATAAATTAACAATTGCTTTTAAATGTTTAAATAATATTAAATTTTTTAACCTTTTTGGGAGTGTTTCGCTTTGCTGCATTTAAGAAATTATTACTCTCAATTAAGTTTAAATATTTCTCTACAAATATATTTTCTACTCTGTCTCAAAAGATTTTTCATCATCACCCCAAAAAATGGCAACAGCACATGGCGGCCTGGATGGTCACCCATCCAAGTACCGACCACACCTGACTCTGCTTATTTTCAGTGATCTCAGGGGAACACGACGAGTGACCCTAGTCACACTACATTTTTATAAGAAAAATAATAAACTTTACTATCAAGATACTGACAGTTATATCTGCAATATAAAAACTGAAGATTTATATGGAAATATAAAATCAGTGAGCATTATTTTGATGCGGGTAAACATCCAGAGATTCATATGGGAAGCAGCATTTGCCACGCCAGTGAGAACAGAAGGAGTGCAAAGTGCTGAAGAAAGACACAGAGGTCTGGAGATCGATGTCTGAAGAGGGAAGACGTGTCCAGGGCTGCCCTGTCTACATGACTTCACGATAACGCAGGGGTTACGGGAAAGGTCAAGTGACAATGAGATGGAGTGGTGGATGCAGTTTAGGCTGGACTGCCAGGGCAACGATTTTCGATTATACCTTTATCTTCTTTTTTATAAAATAAACTGCTTTTTTTCGAAAATTAAATGTATTTTTAAGTAAACTATTTCCATTATAAGTAGAAAAACAATGTTTTCTTATTTCCAAAAATGGTTCTTCTTTAGGATAGTAAAAAATTTCTAATTCTTGCCAAAGACTCCTATATGGAATACAAATAAATACTTCCTTTTTAAGGAAATTGCTATTTTTCTTGATTTCTATAAATTTATTTTTATTGTGGCCTTCAAAAATACACAAAGATATTTTACGATTTTGTTCACCTAATACACCTATTGATGCAAACTTGATTTTGTCATTTACCCTAAAAGCGCAAATTTAGAAACTCTACTTGTAGGAAAATGTATCCATTGTCATTTAAAATAATTTTTTTTCTCCTTCTGTTTCTCATGCTTTTTGTTCCTTCTTCAAAGTATTTTTGTATTCGCCTTTTAAAGATGTAGTAGTATCAAAATATTCTAGTGTTCTTTCTTGTATGCTTGAGTTCCTAATTCTTATTCTTTTTAGTAAATAGGAAAGATACTGCATTAATTGGTTTAATATCTTCAATGGAATATGGATAAATTTTGAGGGAAACATTTATCCTTTTATCTAGACACACATAATAAGATATTATTTATTTTTATTCGCCCCAATTCTTCGATATTTATTTCGGTACTGTAGAAAACAAGCTATTGGACTTAGAAAAATATGTTTCTCCAGATTTTAAACAGCATGTTTTACAGAAATTATATTCTTTGTCTCTTCAAAAATTTCTATGCAATTAAATGGTAACCAATTAAAACTAAACACAAATGACACACATATTTAACTAATTTTTTTCTTTCTTCTTTTTAATTTTCATTTGTATGCATGTCAATTTTTTCATATTTTTGTACCCCAAGTAGACATATTGTAGGAGATTGTAAAATATAAGACACCAACTATTCTGTAACGTATCTGTTACTTTTTGCCGCATTGTAGCTAGTGGAACAGAATAAAAAGTAGCTTTCTCGATATATTTGCTATTAGGTCTAAACAACCTGTTAAAGATTCGAATTCCTGGTCTTTTTGTAAACCTGTATTAATATAACTGTCAATTGTTGCTTCCAGTTGTGCAATTATATTTTCTTTAGCTAAATAGGATGGAGAAAGATTATCAAATCCCAAAATAGGAACATCTCTCTTTGAATTGTGAAGCATAGAATTCACTGGATTGAGGAATAAAAATAATTTTGAAATAGATGTAAAAATCACAATAATTCAGCAGAGTATGACAACAAAGGATGAAAAATCGACTAGTTGTTTCTTCAGTACCTGCTAATGTTGAATTAGAGAATATTTACCTAAAGATGGGAGGAATGAACGTTTTCCTCAAGGAATGTGGAATTTAGATCTACCAAATGACTTTTTGTAAATCTTACAATTCAGTTCGTGATTTTAAGGGGAGCCGAGGTGGTCAAATCCAAAAAATTACGATTTTTTTGGTACCGAAAATTAATTGGAATAACCCTCTTTAATGTAAACTTTGAATTATTGTTCTACTCGCCCTAGAAGTGGAGTTATTACCATTTTCCCCCACGCCTGCAGATGAAATGGGCGGCCGCTGAATGCATCTAACACCCTCTCGTTACTTCCTGGCGAACTGCTTGGGATTTTCTCGGCCTGTTACGCATACAGCGCCTTATGTTACGCATACAGCGAGTGTGCAAGGGTTGGCTACATTGTTTTCTGTGACAAATGAAGCGCTAAGAGCGCGGAACATCGTCTCTTTGCTGTTTAACGTTTCGAATTAGTTCAGTGTTGCGCCTGTTGTTGGTAGTATTATACTTCTTGTGTAAAGCGTTGTTCTGGTTACGATGCCACGTTTTAGTAACCGTGTATATAAGAAGAGGAAGAACGTAGGGAAAAGAAAATTACACTAATACCAAGTTGCGATACTACAATTACTGAAACAGTGCATTCTTCTGCTAAGCAACACATGGCCGGCCATAGCCCTGTGACATCTTCTAGCAAGAAGCTGACTGGTGGAAGGGACAGATTTCGTGACTATGTTAGTGACAGTGATGATATTAACGAAGTACTGAAAATTGGATTATTATCTTCTGTGCTGAAAGAAAGTGTTCTGTGCAAAATGTGTTCAAGTGTAGGAGTGGGACTAGAGATAACAAAGCACTTACGTTTAGCTTGTGAGATGAAGATAATCTGTGCATGTTGCAAGTGTCAAGTGACTTTCTACAATTCACATGCCAGTCTCTTTGGTGAAAATGGACGGTCTAGAGTGTTTGATGTGAATGTTCGACTTGTGTATGGTCTTCGATCCATTGGAAAAGGGTCTGCTTCTGGTAAACTGTTTTGTGGTATTATGAACTTGCCATCGCCTCCAAGCAAATTTGGGTACTACTGTAAACTGGTAGGATCCTCTGTTGAAGATGTGGCTTTGAAAACCATGAAGGAAGCAGTGGAGGAATCTGTAGAAATGAACGGTGGTTCTAGGGATTTGGTAGTGGCATTAGATGGTTCCTGGCAAAAGAGGGTCATAAATCCCTGAATGGGGTTGTAACTGCTACTTGTGGTGATAGTGCAAAAGTGATAGATGTTGCAATATTATCAAAACATTGTAGGTGCAAAAATAAAATCAAAGGAGAGCACAGTGGAACCTGTGAGACAAATTTTAGTGGATCAAGTGGAGCAATGGAAGTGGATGGAGTGAAACAAATTTTTGAACGTTCAGTTCCCAGATACAACGTTGGGTACAAATACTACCTTGGGAATGGTGACTCCAAAGGTTTCAAGACTATAGAGGAACTGAAACCATATGGAAATGAATTTGTAGTTGAAAAGTTGGAATGCATTGGGCATGTGCAAAAGCCTATGGGTGCATGGCTTCGAAGGCTCAAACAAACTTTGGGTTCAAGTAAGCTCAGTGATGGAAAGACAATAGGAGGGAGAGGCAGGCTTACTGATGAGGTGATTGAGCGTCTACAGAGATACTATGGGTATGCTATAAGGCAAAATACTAGTAATGTTAGTGACATGCGAAAAGCAGTGTGGGCATTGTTCCTTCATACTGCCTCCTCCAATGAATACCCTCAACACAGCCTGTGCCCAAAAGATTCCTGGTGCAAATATAATGTAAAAAAGGACTATGATCACAAACATGGTTTGCCAGCAGCTGTGATAAATGCAATAAAACCAATTTTTTATGACTTAGCACAGCCAGAATTGTTACACAAATGTCTACATGGAAAGACGGAGAATCCTAATGAGAGCGTAAACAATTTGATTTGGAAAGTGATTCCTAAAAGGGTGATTGTAAGCATAAAAACACTGCACTTTGGCATTTATGATGCAATAGCAACCTACAACCAAGGGAACAGTGTGAAGTGTGAAGTTCTAAAGGCATTAGGATTTACAGCTGGGGTGAACACTGTATGAGCACTAAGAAATATTGACAGAGAAAGGATAAGAGGAGCAGAAAGAAGAGAAAGGCATATGAAGTATGGAACAACGGTCCAGAAAAGAAGATAGACGAGGAAGCTTTTGGAGGATGAAGAAGAAGACCCTGACAATCCATCCTATAGTGCAGGAATGTTTTGAGAAACTTTGATAGCCATTTCTCGTAAATTAGGATTTTTCGAATATAAGGAACATTTTCTCAAAATCCACTCTAGCTAGAGAGATGAAATTTCTATACAGCACTCCTAGTGGTCAAACTTACATTGTAACACAGCCATTTGGCAATATGTTCAGTAGTTTCATTTCAGTTTAATTATAAAGCAATTATTTGTAAAAAAATTTGGGTCATTAATAAAAAAAATAATGGGAAGGAAACTAGAAAAGACACTCCAAAATCCCTCTGTCATAACTGCAATACTAAACCACTCTATATGTAAAAAAAATTCAAATTTTTCTATTTGGTAGTTTATTCATAAATGTTCCTCAAACTTAGTAATTTTAACATGGGCAGCATAGGCACCTCCGGCTCCCCTTAAACGAGTAACACAATTAAAATGAAATTATTTTATAAATCCATATAATTTCAGTACGAATTATCCTATTTATGTTATAAATATTACTCAATGAGGAAATATTGTGGCAACTCAAAAAAGAACTTTGAAATAATGTGCTAGTTTTAATCACAAAATTCCTGGTAATACTTTATATAATGTTCTATAAAAAATAGTTTAACATAAGATATGAAATATAGTTTTTATATCTGCTGAAAAAAAATTATTCGAAAAATTAAAAATGAAAAATGTGTACACATTGAACTGCAAAAATTAAATATTTTCCTTCATTTGAAAAATTGTGATTCATTGATTGTCATTCGTTTTCTTATTCAGTTAAAATTTACAACTTTTCTGTTTTTATTTACTGTCATATTCTGTTAAAATTTATAATTTTTATCACTTTTTATTTTTGTTCATTAAATTTATTTTTTTATTTTTTGTGGAAATAAAAATGGGGTGCCTAAAACTAATTTTGAATTCAATTACTGTTTATAGGAAATTCGGCTCAAAGAATAAGAAGTAAAAATAAAAAAAATAAGAAAAATAAAAAGTAAAGAATAGTTTTCAATCTTTTTCACATTAAGTTTAACTTCAAGATTTTTCTGATTTTTTAATTTATTTTTATATTCGGTTTTAATTTATATTTTTTATGACATTTTTATTTAAAGATTGTTTGTTTGAAAAAGATTTCGGATTGAGTTGGTTATGGATAGAAATTTTGGCTGCACCCAAAATGTGTACTGCTAGCTCTGTTTTCTACCTACTAAGACGATTTCTCATAGCGCTGCTTCTTACTTCAGTGAGAAATATAAACAGCTAATATTTTGGGATGGTTCCTTTTGGCTAACCACAACTAGACTGTAAATGTGAGCAATATTACCCAATGCATAAAAAAATACCATGAACCAACATGCTGCATTCTTTGCAACACTACTTATCCACCTCATCTAAATCAATTACTTTTGAATGCATTACGGGAACAGCAGAGATCAATGTCTTATAAATAATTACTATTAAAAACAGTCTTGATCACGATTTATTTAACAAGGTGACCGGTTTCGACCACTACTGTGGTCATCTTCAGACCACTGAGTAGGAACCTCTTTCTGTTGGAGAATCACTACTAATTCTCCAACAGAAAGAGGTTCCTACTCAATGGTCTGAAGATGACCACAGTAGTGGTCGAAACCGGTCACCGTGTTAAATAAATCGTGATCAAGACTGTTTTTAATAGTAATCATCTAAATCACCCTTTGTCCTACTGAAAATCATTTCAGGTTTTCTTTGTTCGATGTCAAAGCAGTCATCATCACACATGGAAGATATGAGTAGTACATTTTTCTTTTTGGCTGGTATATATGTTACTTGTGTACGAGAGTCACGAAATGCAAAAATGCTTGATGGGACTGGCATTGTAATTTGTTGTATGACCGATAGAGACAGCTGCTGATTCTGTTTTCTGATAGTGCTTACAATTTTGAAATTATGTTTGTGGAGTAGTCTTCCACTAAGTTGAGCGCTGCAAAACAAGTTGTCAGCAGTTACATTTCTTTTTCTCTGCCTCGTGATGACTGGGTGTTGTGTGATGTCCTTAGGTTAGTTAGGTTTAAGTAGTTTTAAGTTCTAGGGGACTGATGACCATATATGTTAAGTCCCATAGTGCTCAGAGCCATTTGAACCATTACATTTCTTCCTGTTCTGACTGCAGTAAAACATCAAATCTCCCACATTGCTGCGGTCGGAAAAAAGATCCTCCAAGAACGGGACCAAAGACGACTGAAGAGAATCGTTCAACGTGAAAGAAGGGCAACCCTTCCGCAAGTTGCTGCAGATTTCTATGCTGGGCCATCAATAAGTGTCAGCGTGCGAACCATTCAACAAAACATAATCGATATGAGCTTTCGGAGCCGAAGGCCCACTCGTGTACCCGCGATGGCTGTACGACACAAAGCTTTATGACTCGCCTGGGCCCGTCAACACCGCAATTGGACTGTTGATGACTGGAAACACGTCGCATGGTCGGACGAGCCTTGTTTCGAATTGTATCGAGCGGATATGAAGACAACCTCATGAATACATGGGCCCTGCATGTCAGCATATGACGGTTGAGGCTGGTAGAGGCTCTGTAATGGTTTGGTGCGTGTGCAGTTGGCGTGATATGGAATCCCTGATACGTCTAGATGCGACTCTGACAGATGACACGTACATAAGCGTCCTATCTGATCACCTGCATCCATTCATGCCCACTGTGCGTTTGGGCTATTCCAGCAGGACAATCCGACATTCCACACGTCCAGAGTTGCTACAGAGTGGCTTCATGAACACTCTTCTGAGTTAGAACACTTTCGCTGGCCACCAAACGCCCGATACATGAACATTACTGAGCATATCTGGGATACCTTGCAACGCGCTGTTCAGAAGAGACCCCAACCCCTCGTACTCTTACGGATTTATGGACAGCGCTGCCGGTTTCATGGTGTCAGTTCCGTCCAGCACTACTTCAGACATTAGTTGAGTCCATGGCCGCGTCGTGTTGCGGCACTTTTGTATGTTCGCGGGTGCTCTACACGATATTAGGCATGTGTACCAGTTTCTTTGACTCTTCAGTGTATTTTAAATGTCTTACCCTAAAAGTTTTACTGCATAATTCCTAAATTTCTAGAAGGCTTTTAATACCGTTCCTCACAAGCGGCTATTAATCAAATTGCGTGAATATGGAGTATCATCTCAGTTGTGTGGCTGGATTCGTGCCTTCCTCTCAGAGAGGTCACAGTTCGTAGTGATAGACGGTAAATCATCGAGTAGAACAGAAGTGATATCTGGCGTTCCGCAAGGTACTGTCATGGGCCATCTGCTGTTCCTGATTTACATACATGATCTAGGTGATAATCTGAGCAGCCCCCTTAGATTGTTTGCGGATGACGCTGTAATTTACCGTCTAGTAAAATCATAAGACAATTAATTCCAATTACAAAATGATCTAGAGAGAATTTCTGCATGGTGCGAAAAGTGGAAATTGGCACTAAACAAAGAAAAGTGCGAGGTCATCCACATGGGTACTAAAAGAAATCAGATAAATTTTGGATATACGATAAATCGCACTAATCTAAGGTCTGTCAATTCGTCTAAATACCTAGGAATTACAATTACGAGCAACGTAAATTGGAAAGACCACACAGATAATATTGTGGGGAAGGCGAAACAAAGACTGAGTATTGTTGGCAGAACACTTAGAAGTTGCGCCAAACCCACTAAAGAGACAGCCTACATTGCACTTGTCCGTCCTCTGCTGAAATACTGCTGCGTGGTGTGCGTTCCTCACCAGGTAGGATTGACAGAGGACATCGAAAAGGTGCAAAGAAGGGCAGCTCGTTTCGTGTTATCGCGCGATAGGGGTGAGAATGTCACTGATATGATATACGAGTTGGGGTGGCAGTCACTGAAACAAAGGCGGTTTTCTTTGCGGCGAGATCTATTTACGAAATTTCAATCACTAACTTTCTCTTCCGAATGCGAATATATTTTGTTGAAAGCCACCTACGTTGGGAGAAATGATCATCATAGTAAAAAAAGAGAAATCAGAGCTCGAACGGAAAGATTTAAGTGTTCCTTTTTCCCACTCGCCATTCGAGAGTGGAATGGTAGAGGAGTAGTATGAAAATGGTTCGACGAACCCTCTGCCAGGCACCTAAGTGTGAATTGCAGAGTAACCATGTAGATGTAGATGTAGATAATCAAAAGTACGAAATCAAATTAAACATTTAACGAAACCATCAGCTGTTTAGAACACAAAAGTTTACTTTTTTATCCTGATCGTAATGTAGGGTGAAAAGCGTAGTTTCTTAATTGCATTAACCGAAAAAAATGTATTTCGTTGATTACAGGGTGAGCTGCAAAGAATGGAAAAAAATGTTTCAGGTAAACTGCAGGTATTTTTTGCCGTAAAACCTGAATTTGTAATAAAATGTAGGATTCAAATTCAAAAATAAAAAGTTGACCCCCTGGTGGAGGGCGGGGATGGGGGTGTCAAGTTCTAACACATGAGACGTCGCTTTTGAAAACATTATTTTCTCACCTGGGACGGTTTTTTCGTACAATGCTTATTTTTGAACGCATGTAGCTCTCCACATTTAAAACGAACACCCTGCATATACAGAATATGAAACAACTGAAGCCCACAGAAGACATAGCAAGATGCCAACTTAACTTCAGGTAGAACGTCGACCAGACTACATTAGTGTCTTTTGTGTATATTGTCATTACCAGGCCGGATAGGATATTTAAGGGGGGTGAACAGCGTCAGCTGTTGAGTAGTAACTGTGGAGGACGCATAGTGTACTCGTGTGACACATTGTTAACATTATCGACTAGAGTTTTGAAAGGGCCTCGTTGTGGTTCTCGATTTGGCAATCTGGTCGGATCGTGCAATGTCCTTACAGGGCTACTCAAAAAGATGGAACAGATCTCAAACATATATTGCTTCTAAAATACAAAAGATGGAAACACAATTTCAACGTTCCTAGAAAGAGAAATGTTCAAATTTTCATGCATTGAATGTGAGCACCATGTGTTACACGACAAACATCAAAACGTTGGCTCATTTCCTGCCACATACGAAGCAGCTAGTCTCTCGTTATAGAATTCACAGCTTTAACAACGCTATGTCGCAGATTTTCAAGAGTGTCAGGTATAAGTGGGATAAAAACGCTGTCTTTCACGTAACACCTCAGATAAAAGTCACAAGGTGTGAGGTCTGGAGACTGGGAGGCCACTGGAGATGAAGTTCATCTTCTGCTCTTCCTCTTCCAGTCCAACGTCCTGGAATGGTGTCATTCTGATAACGTCGGACATGCTTGGAAAATTAAGATAATCTTCATCACCGATGGCCTCCCAGGTCACCACACCTCACAATTTGTTACTTTTATCTGAGAGGTTACGTAAAAGATCGCGTTTTTGTCCCTCCTATGCCTGACACTCTTGAAAGTCAGCGACATCACATTGTTGAAGCTGAGAATTCAATAAGGAGAGACTAGCCGCTTCGTGTGTAGCAGGAAATGAGCCACCGTTTGGATATTTGTCGTGTAACAGATGATGCTCACATTGAATGCATAAAAATGTGAACATATCTCTTTCTAGGGACCTTGGAATTGTGCTCCTATCTTTTGTAGATTGGAAATAATAAATTTTCGAAATCTTCTCCTTGTTTTTTTAATAACCCTGTATTTGTGAGGAACTATGACGTGACAGCGACCTTCAAAAAAATGGTTCAAATGGTTCTGAGCACTATGGGACTCAACTGCTGAGGTCATAAGTCCCCTAGAACTTAGAACTACTTAAACCTAACTAACCTAAGGACAACACAAACATCCATGCCCGAGGCAGGAATCGAACCTGCGACCGTAGCGGTCGCGCGGTTCCAGACCGTAGCGCCAGAACCGCTCGGCCACCAGCGGCCGGCGACAGCGACCTTAATTTGGTCTGTTTGGGAAAGAGAGTACACATATACACGCCCTCAGAGTTCCAGTCGACCACTTTTCAAATCCACAAAATAGGATCATCGTACTGTGTACTCGAACGTACCGTCTTTTGACCGTCGCACGGACTCCCATTTGGAAGACGTAGGAATAAGCATCAATAGCGTAGAGTAGTAGCTGAAGGAGTTGAAAAAGAATTAGTTGCTGGGTCCGGATGGAATCCCATTTCGGTTCTACAGAGAGTGCTCAACTGAATAGTTCCTATACTTAGCTTGCATTTATTGCGAATCGCACGCCCAACGCTAAGTCCCAAGCGAATGGAAAAAAGCGCAGATTGCCCTTGTGTACAATAAGGATAAAAGTACTAACTCACAAAATTAGAAAATAGTATCCTTAATACTGTTTTCCTGCAGAATTCTTGAACATATTCTCAGTTCGAATACAATAAGTTTCCTGGAGAGGCAAGATATTCTGTCCACAAAGCAGCACGGATTTAAAAAGCCTCACTTGTGCTAAACTCACCTTGCCCCTTTTCTCGCACAATATCCTGCTGACGATGGCTGAAGGGCATGAAGCAGATTCCATATTCCTAGATATGCAGAAAACGTTTGCCCCACTGCACACTGCTAACAAAGGTACGAGCATACGGTATAGGTTCCCAGATATGTGAATGGCTCGAAGACTTGTTATCTAACAGAACCCACTACGTTGACCTCGTCGGCTAGTGTTCGTCAGAGACAAGGTTATCGTCAGGAGTTCCCCAAGGAAGTGTAATAGGGCCGCTCTTATTCTCTGTATACATAAATGATCTGACGGACAGGGTGAGCAGCAACCTGCGGCTGTTTGCTGATGATGCTATGGTGAACGGGAATGAGTCGTTGAACAGATACAGGATGAATTAGACAAAATTTCTTGTTGGTGTGACGAATGGAAGCTTGATCTAAACGTAGAAAATTGTAAGTTAATGTACACGAGTAGGAAAAACAATCCTGTAACACAGCATTTGTAGTGTATTGCTTGACACAGTCACGTCGATTAAATGCCTGGGCCGGCCGGGGTGGCCGAGCGGTTCTAGGCGCTTCAGTCTGGAACCGCACGGCCCCTACGGTCGCCGGTTCGAATCCTGCCTCGGGCATGGATGTGTGTGTTGTCCTTAGGTTAGTTAGGTTTAAGTAGTTCTAGGGGACTGATGACCACAGCTGTTAAGTCCCATAGTGCTCAGAGCCATTTGAACCATAAATGACTGGGTGTAACGTTGGAAAGTGTTATGAAATGTAACGAGCTCTTACAGACAGTAGTAGGGAAGACGAATGGTTGACTTCGGTTTATTGGCAGAATTATAGGAAAGTATAGTTCATGTATAAAGGAGACCGCGTATAGAATACTACCGGATCCTGTTATTGACTATCGATCGAGTGTTTGCGATCCCCACCAGGTTTAATTAAAGGAAGACATCGAAGCGAGTCAGAATCGGACTGATAGATTTGCTACTGATAAGTTCGATCAGTACACGAGTATTATGGAAATGCTTCCCGAACCGAACTGGAATCTCAGGGAGGGAAGATGACATTCTTTTTGTGAAACATTATTGAGAAAATTTAAAGAACTAGCATTTGAAGTTGGCTGTAGAAAGATTGTACTGAAGCCAACGTAAATTTCACATAAGGATCACCAAGAGACGATAGGCGAAATTAAGTTTCGTATGGAGTTATAGATGTCTTCTTTCCCTCGCTCAGTTTGCGAGTAAAACAGGAAAGGAAGTGACTGGTAATGGCGCAAGATATCCTCCGTCAGTCGGCGGCTTGCGGAGAAAGTACGTGGATGTAGATGCAGAAACACACCGACGCCCCCTCACATCTGCGCCCCCTATCCGAGAACAAGGAATCGGCTACCTGCAACTTTCTATATCATCCCACACAATTCGTCGGAGACTTGCAGAAGTTAAGTCCCATAGTGCTCAGAGCCATTTGAGCCATTTTGAACTCGCAGCACCCGGACTAGTTAATTGCCATCACAACACAACAACACTAACTGTTGCATCTGGAGTGGCGCCATAACTGGGAAGCATGGGCTGCCGGTGAAAGTCATACTGTGTTTTCCAGTTCTGCATAACCCCATATGACCATCGTCGGCAAGTATGGTGGCGACATTGAGTGGGGGGGGGGGGCTGGGGAGGGGGGGGGGGGGAGAGAGGGCCTCACTCCTGAAATGTTTTTGCGAGGCATAGTGATGTTACTCCAGGTGTCATGGTATGGGGAAGTATCGGGTATGACTTCAGGCCGCAGCAGGTAGTGACGTGAAGGAACTCTGATGGCACAACGATATATCACCAACATCCTCCTTCCTCATTTTTTCCTCTCATGCGACAGTAATGTGGTGTCGTTTTTCAACATGACAATGCTCGTCAACACATGGCATATATCTATGAACTGGCTGCGTGATAGTGAGGTACTCCCGCGGGTAGCAAGAGCCCAGATCTGTCCCCAATAAAACATGAATACGACCAGTTTATACGTCAGCACCGTCTCAGTGTCGGTATACAGCATATCAAGAACTGTTATGGGCCAGCTTGACTCATGAGACGGCACAACGGCTTTACGATACCCTTCCCAACCAAATGAATCGAGATCATAGACGATGTAATCTCATACTGATAAGCGGGTTCATATTGTCAAATTCTTTGTAAATTTAAGTCGATATTGTAATCACTGAAATAATATCAAATGCCCTTTCAACTCACGAAGATTCAATTTGTTTCCTAATCCGCTTCTGCGAGCTATACTTTTTTTCTCAGGGAGTGTATGTATTTCCAACATTTTCAAGCAGCAGAGCACTCCTTGGCCAATACGATCTCAGTAAAGGCAAAATAGGTTCTAGAACCAGAATGACAATACTGATGCTCATTATCAAATCGTGTAATTCGACTCCTGAAGCATCGCACCCTTTTTTATCTATAGGAATACTCTGAGTGCAAATAATGAGATAGAACAAGAACAAATATTCATACTTTTCGCTTTGTCTTCTAGCATTAATCCATGACTAGCTTTGTCACGGAATCTGGGGTGATAATTCTATTGGCTGATCCCGTATGGGTCGACCATGAATTCTGAAACAATAGTCCTGTCTCTGTAGCCAAGGTCGCCATCGACAGATTCGAAGATGGGTAGTTAGAATCCCAGTCGTGGAAGAAATTTCCATTAGCACTATTTGGCCGACAGGGAAGGAGAGTTTGTGGCGCAAAATTTGCGATCGTCAGATTTTGCAGCGCTCATGGATTTAATTCTAAACTCCTCAGCGTCTCATCGAATTATGACATGTGATTCTACTGATTTTTATCCGTCTGTCTACAGAAACTTTAGCTTGGCACTCGCCACGGTGCTATTCGAGAGGCGAAAGGTATGTGCCGGCACAGGGTTTCATTCTCTCCTCAACGTGATCATCATGCAGTATAAACATGACACCGCTCTATATGCACCACCATTACTGACACCTGTCGCTCGCAGATACACATATGCCACAATTCACACACAACGCCAGGATAGGGGCCATTTTGCTTGGAGGAAGGAAAACCTTTCCGATTATTAGGCGGCTGAACCTACATTACTGGCCATTAAAATTGCTACACCAAGAAGAAAAGCAGATGATAAACGGGTATTCATTGGACAAATATATTATACTAGAACTGACATGTGAATACATTTTCACGCAGTTTGGGTGCATAGATCCTGAGAAATCAGTACCCAGAACAACTACCTCTGGCCGTAATAACGGCCTTGTTAAGCCTACGAATTGAGTCAAAAAGAGCTTGGATGGCGTGTACAGGTACAGCTGCCCATGCAGCTTCAACACGATACCACAGTTCATCAAGAGTAGTGACTGGCGTATTGAGACGAGCCAGTTGCTCGTCCACCACTGAGCAGACGTTTTTAATTGGTGAGAGATCTGGAGAATGTGCTGGCCAGGGCAGCAGTCGAACATTTTCTGTCTCCAGAAAGGCCCGTACAGGACCTGCAATACGCGGTCGTGCATTATCCTGCTGAAATGTAGGGTTTCGCAGGGATCGAATGAAGGGTAGAGCCACGGAACGTAACACATCTGAAATGTAACGTCCACTGTTCAAAGTGCCGTCAATGCGAACAAGAGGTGACCGAGACGTGTAACCAGTGGCACCCGATACCGTCACGCCGGGTGATACGCCAGTATGGGGATGACGAATACACGCTTCCAATGTACACTCTTTGACATAAAACTCGACCGGCGGCAGGCCGCTGCAGAGGCTAAGTCCGCGCCGATCGCGACATGGGACAAATAAACTGGCCAACTCGCTAATTCTCTAAGTCCGGCAATCTGCATCATCTGGCAACACTGTAGATTGTGGCACTTCCTGGAGGAAGTCTTGTCCCATATAAGAGAACCTATACACTGTTTACGCCCGTGGTATAGCGGAACTGTGCGTCCTTTCTGTCTACAATGGCGGTGGATCGAAACTAGCTGGCGCAAAAAGATTTCTGTAGCCTCTTCCAACTGAATGCTGAAGACATGAATGTAATGGTAATGCAGATTCAGTCTATTTCACTTTCTATCACACCGATAACAAACTTTCATCCAGTAACCAGATTTCTTGTAGAGTGTCCTCCTCTGGACGTCGCATGCGGCAAAGCTCCGGGATCCATTTGCTGGCTACTGGCAGCGGCCGTGGCGACAGCAGCGGCGCAGCACTCCCCCGTTCTTTATCGAAAGCGCCTGCTAACCGCTCATCGCTTTCGATAATTTAAAACGCTTTATTATTATTAAATGTTGCTCCACAGAAGGTTTCTACGATTTCCATTCACGCTCGAAAGCAACATAGACCGACGCCCTGATAAGTAGATGAGTACTGTATTACATTCAAAAATGTTCAAATGTGTGAAATCTTATGGGACTTAGCTGCTAAGGTCATCAGTCCCTAAGGTTACACACTACGTAACCTAAATTATCCTAAGGACAAACACACACACCCATGCCTGAGGGAGGACTCGAAACTCCTCCGGGACCAGCTGCACAGTCCATGACTGTATTACATTAATCGGCAAGAGCTGCGTATGGTCCGAAATTAATTTGACAGACTTAGACAAAATTAAACCACCGCACTACATTCCATGAATTTACAAATGCTTCATACCTCTTTCTTTTCCTTTCAAAGTCCATTATTTGTGTAACTTTTGGCCAATATTCGGATGTTTTCGTCAAGCCAGAGCGAGCGTCTGTGGTGTAAAGTGTATTACACTTTTTGTTTCATTCCTTATGGTAAGTCTATGCGATAAACTGTGTGAATACCTTGCAATGCATGCTCTGTAGCAGTGCAGGAACACTGCACACTTGGAGTTCCATGTATGGATTCAGGAAGTATTTATCGTTGATCGGAAGTGATAGTTAAGGTCATAAGACTTAAACCAGAAAAAGTTATCGATTTTGAGGTTTCATAGAATGGAAAGGAATTGCTAACGCCGGTGTCAGCAAACGTCTACAGTTAAATGCTATTGCAAAATTTAGAAGAGAGGAACTATATTTATCTACATGTTCACTTCATCAACAACCTCCTGACATGTTAGACCTATATGACGAACGAAGCTCAAATTAGAATCGTTGACAGTAGGTTTGAATCTTTTCGGAAACTATTTTACAGTGAAGCACCTTGGCATTTGCAAAACAGACATTCATGATATTAACAAAATTGACTAAGTCGAAATTGCAAGAAGATTTGTGTGTAACGGCATTCTTCTGATTTAGCAGTTTGCATCTCCATTAGTTAAAGTGGAAAATAAAACGTTGTGTTCAGCGGCCTTCACCGAGATTGGAACTGCCATTTGATATAGCACCACCATCGCAACGCATAAGGGAACCGCTGAGCTAACGACACACTGGCGGCAACTAGCGGACTATAGTCATTGCCATATTGCCTGAGCTCCAAACGCAACATTAAACACACAAACAGGTGTTACTTATGTGAAGAATGCCGTTCTTGGAGTACAGAAATTAAATGTACTTTCTAAGTGTCTCATCTTACAGTGGATTATATCGTATGAGTCTTCGATGTGAAAAACGGATTCCAAGTGAATTTAGTGACGCAATGCCGGGCTACACCCGGAAGTAAATGCACTCTCACAGTGTTGACAAATACTTGCTACGACGCTGCCAATTCTCAGCTCTCTTACGAGACAGCTCTTTATCGAAATGGCTCTGAGCACTATTGGACTTAACATCTATGTTCATCAGTCCCCTACAACTTAGAACTACTTAAACCTAACCAACTTAAGGACAGCACACAACATCACGAGGCATCTTTAGCGAAATGCTTGTCGTGATTGTCCGATACGGTTCTTCAGAGGGGAGACGCGCGCGCACGTTTGGTTTTCATGCGGCGTTCTCCCCTGATAGTTTCTGACGTCGCCTTGTGGGCTATGTATACATTTGAGGCATTCATTTATCATTAATCCAGAATGAATTAAGTTTCAGCTTCCGGCGTGAAAGAAGGCTGTTGACGCCGACATATCATTACAACGCAGGGAAAGCAAAGCGGATGATTTAGTGTTTCTCATTCAGCATAAAGCATGTGAGATAATTTTCCGTAACGTTCATAATCATCTCAAAATACAAACGAAGTAAAAATACATCGAAAGCTTATTTTAATTGAATATTATGTAAGATATCATACACTTTGCACCTCGATGTCGAATGTGTCCACGTGCAATCTTTTGCAGCATTCATATAGAATGTCATGATTACCACAAGTCTTAATAAATATGTTAGTAGGGATGGAAGCAAGAAGAGACGCAGTCAACAAATATTCTATTCCACATGACATTCATTTCATTTGAGATTTAAGAAGAAGTAAAGCGGGATATTACTTTCGTTAACACGAAAGATATGCCGTACATACGGATAACGAGGAAGTCTGTGTCTTCACACGTTTCCTCCTTGAAATGTGTATGCTGTATTATATACTAAGTAGCCTGATCATTGTTTCCGTGATGTTATCCTCTTGTTTGGCCCCTAAAGGATGAACAGATTCCAAATGCATGCGTCTGCATGAAAGTTGTTGTTCGAACCCTTCCTGAGTTGTTTTTTGTGTATTTGCTTGGAATTCATTAAGCAGACCTCTTCGAGGGTTAGGTCTCAAAACTAAACCGTTTTTTATCCACTGGAATAATTTATTCAGACAGCATCAGCACAAGACTATCAAACAAAACCTTCGTATAATATCGTGCCTAATGACTGTCGTTTCTTTCTTAGTAGCGATCCTTGACAAAGCATTTTAACGAAGTTTATATTTGTGTGTGACAGATAACTGCAAGAAGATATTGTTTTATTTTGTCAATCTTCCTTTCTCCATTGAGTTGTAAATGGTTCTCTTTATAAAACGCGTAGTAGCGTCACAAGGGCAACTGTCGCAATGTAGTCCCAGTGGAATCGAGAGAATAGGGTGCATGTGGTTGCACTGATTGAGCATGGCAGCTATTCGGCATCAGAACCTGGAGAAAAGTGTGGAGTACCGACAAGAACAGCTAGACGATGGTGGAAAGGATACAAGGGGCTATATAGGGCGGAAAAGAGGAAGCTGACGGCTCCGTGTGTCTACCGCAGCAGATGATCAACGTATTTTGGCGAATATACGTGCCAATCCATTCCTCAGTAGCCGTGCCCTGAAAGAGCTATCTCAGTTTCCCGGCAGCGAAAAGACTGTTACGAGGAGACCGAAAGACGTCGGATTATATTGCCGGAGAGCTGTTATAAAGCAGCAATTAACCGATTATCAGAGGGCTGACCGCATGGCTTTTTCAGTAGAACATATCGACTTTGACTGGAGTAGAGTAATCTTTTCGGATGATAAAATATTTTCTTCCTGTAGCGACGCCCCTGTTCAAGTGAGACACGAAATTGTCTCCATAAACTCATCAGTTTATGCTGTTCGTGACTACATTTGTAGTAGGCACAAAATAATAAATATAAACAGCTTCCTATATCATGATTTTAGTAGTTCATCCCTCATCTGATAAATAAATGTGACCCTTTAACACGCAAATGTTTTTAGTGTTTGGTATACCGCCCACGAGGACAATGCTTCCAGCCATTACATTTTCTCTTCTTAGGCTTCTCTCCACAGTTAATTCTTATACGACTCTGCGATACGTTTCTATCTCCTTCTACCTTGTTTTGGTCATTTTCCGCTACATTCAGTATCCTGTGACCTGTAGGCGGACCATACTTTATTTTTTCTAATCCCATCTTTCACTTCCAAAGAAAAGAGTACTCCACATCATCCATTTTGCAGTGTGTTTCTATATTTCTATCACTTGTATGTTTACTTCAAAGAATATTATTCGTAAACATAAATGGTTTGCTATCGCTGTTCTTCGCTTTACTTTTGTTAAGCATCTATTTCTCTCTCATTCTGGTCCTGAAGTGCTGTACTTTTAATGCCATCAGTTTTTATTGCTGTGTTGATATGTTTATTACTTTTTCTCATTGTCATTACCATTTGTAGTTGCTCTCATATTCCAGTGTTATTCTTTTCTCGATTTTCGGATAATACCTGCAAAATGTTGTTTATTCTGTCTAAATCTGGAACTATTAGGAAATTGTTATCAAATGTGATGCAGCGTTTCTTTTCACAATTGAATTTAACTGTTAATATTTCCTGTTGCGTTTTAAGAAGAACAACATATGTGTTTCACAGTAGTAAAAGTGAAGAAGTGCTCATTGCTCTTAAGATATTGATTTCAGACTCATTTCTTTTGTTTAGTGGATATGTTTGTCTTGTTTCTGTCCATCCTATGAGCTCTCGAAATGTGGATTACTTGTTTTTAATACCTTGTGTTCGAAGCAGATATGTAGACAAAGGACGTCCATACTCATTTTTAGACTTTATATTCCTATTTTATTCCATTTGTATTTGTTATTGGGCTCTAATGTATTCAAAAATTGGAACCAATCAACTCAGTCCAGGCCAATTTTTTATAATAGTAAAATTATACCTTCCATTTCGAACCATTCCTGTATCAATGAAGGAATTATTTATTTATCGGTTCATTTCTTCTCTTTTAACTAGCAGCACATACAAACCTGTAACTGATTTAGTTATTCTTATTTTGTTACCTAATAGGCCTGCCCCAATAAACCGATCTATATTTCCTTTTACTAAAATTGTACGATATTCGTGTGTTTCTTGGAGGCATGCTGTACTTTTCATTGTTGAATGCCTTGGCTGATTTTTCTTTTAAAGTTAAGCATAAGATAAAATATACTTTACAGTACTTTACTAACATTACAATCATGAACTATAACATATCCCCCAAGGTATACACTCTTTTTCTCCAGGCCACTTCTCGAAACTTAGAATATAATTGCGCAGTAATGTCCACATGTAAAATTAAAATGTGTTCAACGTTTCGTAAGTGTGTTTCTTCACCTCCTGGCATGAGTGAATGATAACACATCTGTCAAACAGGAGAGGAGAGGTCTGTATCACCTAATCCCAGGTCGTTCGCGCTCGTTTCTGCCATCCACTTTGACATGGGAAGTGGCTGATGACGGGGCTATGAATCGGAGAGTGAACGTACTGGTGACGTAGTTTGTGGTTCCTGGTGTCTCAACCTAAAGCCGTTCACCCTAGTGTGCTTTCTGTCAGGAAATATCGTCCTCGGAAAGTGGAAAGGATGGTTTTCTCTTCCTTTGAAATTGTGAGATAGCCGCATCAGCACGTTTCCAAGACAGTACACAGTTGTTCACGAGATTTGTGTCTCGTAAATCTTTTTCTTTATTCCTCCTTTACATTAAATTTTGATATCAGCTGACAACTGCCTGCATTGACTTGATTAAAAATTATATGACAAAGAAACAAATTGTTTTCGTGTTTAATATTCCGTAGGCGCATGCAAATATATGAATTGGGTTACGATTTACAAATTTTATGATCTTAATCATAACAGCAACGCTGCATACACGAAATGTTCTTGAGCAATGAGCATTACATAAAGATACGTACTCGTAGTGGTATTTAGTTCTCACTAATATGAAGGGATGACTTATTTCACTAATATTCATGAAATCAGCTGTTTATCTCAACTGTAGGCGTTTACTCCGAGCGCGGGCCGCGTTGACACGAGGTGTGAACAGGCGACGTCAGCGGCCACGGTCTCCTTCAGTAAATGCAACACACTGAGCGAACGAGCACGTGTAAAGTCCGTAGAGAATATCTCGCTATAAAACATATTTCTTTCTTCTATATATCTTTGTCAGTGGAAAGATAGAAAAAAGAATTGTACAGTGAAGGCTAGCAATTGTTTTGAATAAGCGAAGCAGATTAGCTTTACAACCATGCAACAGAGTCCAACAGTTCAACAGACTGCTGCACTGTATTGAGCAACTTACACCCCACCTCATCATTACCAAAGCATAGGAGGACGGCATATTCTGAAAGAAGTCCTACCTGCGTCTTATAACTGACGCCTTAAACTATATTCTGATCCCCGTCCGAGCACCCTCCCCTTGTCAATGTAGGTTTTTGTCAACAGCTATCAGCAAAGGATTTGCAATGTGTAATCCTCCGAATAATTTATAAAGCTGTAGCTTAGACTACACAGCCAGTGCAGTTGGCGAATATTTTCACAGTATGGAAATTCATAGTATTAGTCAGAAGTATTTAATTTCTAAGTTAATGGATGATCATTTCTTTACAGGACCATAGCACGATTCATAATAGCAGAGCCGTCCAGAACTGGTTCCAGGGTCAGCAGGGAATAAAACTTATTCCTTTCGTGCCAAAATCACCAGACCTCAACCCCACTGAAAATATGTGGTTCAAAAATGGCTCTGAGCACTATGGGGCTTAACATCTGAGGTCATCAATCCCCTAGAACTTGGAACTACTTAAACCTAACTAACCTAAGGACATCACAAACATCCGTGCCCGAGGCAGGATTCGAACCTGCGACCGTAGCGGTCGCGCGGTTCCAGACTGAAGCGCCTAGAACCGCTCGGCTACAACGGCCGGCGGAAATATGTGGGTTACGAGATCGTTACCACCTGGGTCAAGGAATTCAGAAACTGTGGGTTTAAATGGCTCTGAGCACTATGCGACTTAACTTCTGAGGTCATCAGTCGCCTAGAACTTAGAACTAATTAAACCTAACTAACCTAAGGACATCACACAAATCCATGCTCGAGGCAGTATTCGAACCTGCGACCGTAGCGGTCGCTCGGTTCCCGACTGTAGCGCACGGCCACTCCAATTCTGTGGGAAAAATATAGAGAATACATGATGGGAGATAAACGATCATCACAATATCTCGATGAATTTAGCCTTATCATTTCCCCGACGCCTTCGAACAATCATAGACAACGAGGGAGGATGGGTAGGGTACTGAAAGCAAAATAAAAGCCAAACCAGTTGCGAGGTCCTAAAGTGTTCCGGAAACCTACTAATGCTAAATTGTCCATGTGTATTCTCATTAAATGTGTCAGTACATGATTCTTACACATAACAACTACTAATTAAATTCTTTACTCAAAGAAATAAATAAACAAATGTACGCGCAACGGATAAATGTTTAATTTTGTAGTATTAACCCCAAATTTGGTACACTGTTAATCACCCGACTGTGTTTAAAGAAAATAAGTAAGTAACAGGAATCGTAACTGGGCCTGCATACTAACTCCTCCTCCGTTCTGTAAGCTATTTCTTTTCATTCTGTCTTACTTTCATCTCTCAAAAATAATAACTGTATTACCAGTAACATACAGGATAAAATTTCCTAACAGCTGATCTTGTAACAGCACATATAAAGATATTTTACTTCCTATGGTTTCTCACCCACGGGAAGGAATGGAAGATAGCCCACAATGCTTGATTCATAACGTCACAGCAACACACTATCACTCTTATTACCATTGGGCAAACCAGTACTAGAAAAAGTCTAACTTATTCAATCAAACCTCTCATTTATTGACGTGCCTCGATGTTAACTAAGTCCCGCGTGGCTGGAAAGTTCACGCGGTCGCGATTCCGAAATTTACGTTCCCCTCATATTCATGTGCGGCACGTTATTTCAACTGAAAAAATGCCCTCCACAAGTTACCTAGACTGATTTCCTAATTATATGTCGGCACCATTAAATAATATACCATCCAAAGCCTCCCCTCCAAAACATCAATAAATACACACACAGAACTTTTCACAGTACTTACAGTTCGTGTATAGCGTGGATAGCATGACAACACGAATTACTATTATGCTATTCGCAGGAGAGCTTCTGTAAAGTTTGGAAGGTAGGAGACGAGATACTGGCAGAAGTAAAGCTGTGAGTACCGAGCGTGAGTCGTGCTTCGGTAGCTCAGATGGTAGAGCACTTGCCCGCGAAAGGCAAAAGTCCCGCGTTCGACTCTCGGTCGGGCACACAGGAAGTTTCATATCAGCGCACACTCCGCTGCAGAGTGAAAATCTCATTCTACTATTATGCTGTTTCCCCTTTTTTTTTAATTCAGGAAAGCGATCTCAGTGATTCCCACGTATCTTTCAAATCCAGTTGTTCTAAAAATCAGCTTCATGCGTAAATTTCTACTGACTCATTCCACAAAATGTGACTTCTTATTCTTTCGTATTAAATTAGCAACCTTGCCTTTATCCATGAATTTCAGAAACTCGTCAAATTACAAATTAAAACACATGCAAGCTACAAATGGCTTCTTTGAAAACTAATTCTTTCAGATCAAAATTAAGAGCATTACTTTCTACCATGAATTTATGTTAGCAGCTTGATTAGCTAAAGCCACGAGATAATATTTTTCTACAGTTTCAGATCAGATTTTGAAACAAACTTACCAGAATCATCAATTTAAATTGACCATTACTAAAAAGAATTATGGTAAATCAACACATTCCTACTTATAAACTAATGGTTCCTAGCACTCTGTCATCCACTCTTCATCATTTTCTTCATTAGCCCCTTGTGGTGAGTGCCAGGTCTTTAAGACTATAATAGCTCGTCACAGCCGGCCGCTTGTGGCCGGGCGGTTCTGGCGCTACAGTCTGGAACCGCGCGACCGCTACGGTCGCAGGTTCGAATCCTGCCTCGGGCATGGATGTGTGTATTGTCCTTAGGTTAGTTAGGTTTAAGTAGTTCTAAGTTCTAGGGGACTTATGACCTCAGCAGTTGAGTCCCATAGTGCTCAGAGCCATTTGAACCATTTAGCTCGTCACATGTATCTTATTTGTGTCGTACCTGCTTTACAATTGAATTCTAACACTTTATTGTTCACCGAATTACTCAATCGAAATATCAAATTCCGTTAACTTTCAAGTTACTCTTCGCGGTCGCGACATAGTATTCTCACATTTGCCTATCTTTTACCTGTCTATAACCAATTTGGTTCCCTCAAAAATATTATATTAAATTAAATATACTCTGAAAGAGAATGTTACCGCGTAAGGTGGAACATTAGATCCTTAAATAACTCATTTCCTTTCCCTTTGCGGAGAGCATTTTGCTCCGCCACTTCCTCAGTCCATCCGGCTGCTTCAGTCGTCCCAGGCAAGTGCCTTTCTCTTACCACGCTACCGCTCTCCCCCTGCCTACGGCGAGGGTGGTGTGTACCCTGACCAATCAAGGCTCCAGAATTTCAAGCATTTGAAACTCCCGGCTGTCTTCTTCCCAGCACACAATGAAATCTGCCCGCGCTTTTCTACTCAATGAGCTTAATGTAAGAGTACAGACAAACCTAGCCCCCTTCTCTCCAATGTCAGAGACAGACCTTTACCTCAGGAAACTCTCATGTCACTGCATATCGATACATCATTGCATTCCCATAATTATAATAATTTAGTTTCAATATTCACTCCCATTCTATCAAAAATGGCTCTGAGCACTATGGGACTTAACTTCTGAGGTCATCAGTCCCCTAGAACTTAGAACTACTTAAACCTAACTAACCTAAGGACATCACACACATCCATGCCCGAGGCAGGATTCGAATCTGCGACCGTAACGGTCACGCGGTTCCAGACTGTAGCGCCTAGAACCGCTCGGCCAGCCCGGCCGGCACTCCCATTCTATCCACAATGCATACTATTTACCTTGCTCTCAACCCAATCGTGGTGGACTATTTAGGGTAAGATAAGTGGGAAAAGTGGGTTTTCATACATTATACCAAAATAACAAACTCATCCAGTTTGTAAGTAGGCTGTTTATGTTTTCTTATTGGCAACGTTACGTAGCGCTCTGTATGAAAATCACTGGCTGTGCTGTGTGCAGTCTGTGGCTAGTTTGCATTGTTGTCTGCCATTGTAGTGTTGGGCAGCGGCAGCTGGATGTGAACAGCGCGTAGCGTTGCGCAGTTGGAGGTGAGCCGCCAGCAGTGGTGGATGTGGGGAGAGAAATGGCGGAGTTTGGAAATTTGGAAGACTGGATGTCATGAACTGCTATGTATATTATGATTGTTCAACACTATTAAGGTAAATACATTGTTTGTTCTCTATTAAAATCTTTCATTTGCTAACTATGCCTATCAGTAGTTAGTGCCTTCCGTAGTTTGAATCTTTTATTTAGCTGGCACTAGTGGCGCTCGCTGTATTGCAGTAGTTCGAGTAACGAAGATTTTTGTGAGGTAAGTGATTTGTGAAAGGTATAGGTTAATGTTAGTCAGGGCCATTCTTTTGTAGGGATTTTTTGAAAGTCAGATTGCGTTGCGCTAAAAATATTGTGTATCAGTTTAAGCACAGTCATGTATAATTGTTCAAAGGGGGCGTTTCAAGTTCCTCTGATCAATTTCCTAGACACAGCAGGTTGGTTCAATAAAAATGAACAGCTCAGATCGAGCGTCTGATAACAGATACCTGATACCTGACGTAGCAAGATATTCTAGCAATTACATGTGGATAGTAATTCCCGTGCGAATAGGCTGATATTTTTTAAGTACAGCGCCTTTGGGCTATCAGTAACTAAATTCGGAGGAATATGGCCAAATTCGGGGCGCTGCGTTGACGGTGCCCACGCTCGATATGATGAGTCTGCTGCTCTTACTGTTATCTTGTTTCTTTCGTTCTGAGGTGTACCACGAAATAAAATTCTCATCCGCTAAACGATTTTCGCTTCTATTCGAAAAGCTTCTTGAGTAATCTCGCAGTGAACATTACCTATAGATGATACTTGTAGTTTTTGAAGTAAAGGCATATGTTTAAGGATAACGAACTGTAGTCGAAGTTAAACCAGATGTTACTGAAGGAAAGTTATGACATGCGACAGCGAGAGTGGTAGTCATTGTTTACTATGTGGGAAGCATGAAACCTGAGGCCTTCAGTAGTAAAATGTATGTAAAATTTAATAACAAGAAGTCTTTTTTGATGGGGTAAGGATGCTAATATCATATATATCTGACGCTCAGGAAACCTTACCTGAAAGTATATGACAGGCTTCCTACTATTATGTTATGTCGCTTGCTTTCAGTAGACATATACAGTAGATAACCCATGGTAGAGCTTTCTCGTCATCCGAATCACATAAATGGGAATAACAGTCAGAGGGTTATTACTAAACTGTAGGCACATGGCCACATCACGTACCTAAAATTTGGAGAGCAGACTCTCTCGCGATATATTGGATGTCTGGATCCTATCATGAAATATTCAGGCTACGAAAACACGTTCTTCTTGCTGTCGGCGTGGTCCAGACTGCAATGTTGTAGGCATCCTTTGGCAACCCTGTTGGCATAACAATGATTTGCAGCTGTGGGACTGATTTATCCTGCTAAATTCGCCTGACATTTTCTTGTCATCTGTATGAAATACTGTGAATATTCCCTATGATGATATCTTATTGAGTTAGTAATATTTTGTGAGTACAAGGTCATTTCATGCAGAATCTATCCCTTGTCTCATCCTTCACATTGTGAGTTATCAGTTATCTACTGCAGCCGCGATTATGGCAATGAGTGAGTTTATGCAGGAACTCCTTGGCATCATAGTTGTAAATTAGTGACTTTATAAAACGGTAGTTGCCTCCGAAAGCAGTTCCAGGTTTGCTGCAAAAGATGTGTCTTATCAATTCCTTTCGGTAAGTTTTAAATCAGGTGCTACCTGTCACATGTATGTGTGTCCTAGCAAACTGGCAGGAGTTGCCATGATCGTAGACCTCACTAGTCTTAAGTCACAACAAAATTACTGATAAAATTACTGAATAGATTCGAAGCATCTATGAGAGTCACGAATTTTACTTTGTTCATCAACTCGGTCTGAAATAAGAGGGCAAAAATTACAGGGACAATGACCAAGTTTGTTAGTATGCATTATCTGTGGCAGATCTGGAGGTGAAAACGTACGAAAATGAACAACTGCACTTTTGCGAACTTGTGTTTTATTTTTGCATCAATATTGTTGTGAACCCACCATTGGTATCAACGCTTTACATTAGCAACAATTATATCTAATCACTTTGATAGTACACCGGATAATATAGATGAGTAGGACACAAGACAGAACGTAGATAATGTCCGTTTGACGTCAACAGTGTGTAACATTTTACTTTTTTGAATAGGACAATCATTTGAGGTTTCGTTAAAATAAGCTTACACTGCAAGAGTTTGAAGGCCTTCAGTTACATCGGCAACTTAGTGCAGCTCCACCGACGGCTGTCTGGAGTGGGGTGGAAATAGCAATGTGAAAGTGGCGAGCTGTCGAAGACGATCTTCATATTATTAGTGCGATTGAGACTTCGTATATTCTTGACGACGTTTAGCACCTTTGCGGTCAGTCACCCAATTTCAGAATTTATGTTGAGTAATCCTGCTAAATTGTCATAATATTGTCCTTTTATATTTATGAGTCATCTGGTTAGTCGTCATGTTCAAGCGCCATCTACAATGCAAATTTAATATTACGATCCTAGGTTCAAAATGGTTCAAATGGCTCTGAGCACTATGGGACTTAACATCTGCGGTCATCAGTCCCCTAGAACTTAGAACTACTTAAACCTAACTAACCTAAGGACATCACACACATCCATGCCCGAGGCAGGATTCGAACCTGCGACCGTAGCAGTCGCGCGGTTCCGGACTGCGCGACTAGAACCGCTAGACCACCGCGGCCGGCTACGATCCTACGAACTAACCTGCAATATGTTTTGTATTTCATAATCAGAACTATCTACATTAACCGTCATCAGAACAATGTCAGGGAGCAGAATGCAGCAGTACCTTGGTAATTACTTGGGGACCTGCTTGAGTCGTGTTCTAAGGAAAGGGTAGTTGCTGGTTCACATTATATTACACTATCGAGAAGTACCGAATTTTCCTTTTTCTCTGCAAACATCCAGAACTAAATTCAGTAACAAAATACTAAGAAGATATTTGCATTGTGTCAGCTCAACGATCAGCCTATTTTTATAGATCTATATTTTCACAGCTATTCTCGTTCTCCATTGCAATAAACTTCATTAATTACTTGCTTGTTCTTGTTACGATTCTCCCACTCGCAAGAGTTTTCACATCCCTATTTGGTATCGATGCACAAGAAGAGTGGCTATGAAAGAAGGGAATAATGAATGTTACGTCATGCAGAATACAATCATTTACTACGGCACCTCGTGATCAACGCTTCAGGACAAGTGAGATACATGAAGATGTCAATAGTAGGACAGATATGCTGCCACAACTCTGCAACTACTCCTGTCGATTTAACAGTGTTACCAGATTAACTGGTGCTGCAGAATCAAAAATTTAGTACAGAGTATGCCACAGTAGCAGCTGCTAATTTCGGACCATGACCATGAATTACTCTTGGGTCAGCTGCTGGTTAGAGTGTTCCATCTGTAAATGGAAGGCTTTGTTTTATGTCTTGTGCTGATGCTGTCTGAATAAATTATGCCAGTGGATAAAAAATGGTTTAGTTTTGAGACCTAACCCTCGAAGGGGTCTGCTTAATGAATTCCAAGCAAATACACAAAAAACAACTCAGGAAGGGTTCGAACAACAACTTTCATGCAGACGCATGCATTTGGAATCTGTTCATCCTTTAGGGGCCAAACAAGAGGATAACATCACGGAAACAATGATCAGGCTACTTAGTATATAATACAGCATACACATTTCAAGGAGGAAACGTGTGAAGACACAGACTTCCTCGTTATCCGTATGTGCGGCATATCTTTCGTGTTAACGAAAGTAATATCCCGCTTTACTTCTTCTTAAATCTCAAATGAAATGAATGTCATGTGGAATAGAATATTTGTTGACTGCGTCTCTTCTTGCTTCCATCCCTACTAACATATTTATTAAGACTCGTGATAATCATGACATTCTATATGAATGCTACAAAAGATTGCACGTGGACACATTCGACATCGAGGTGCAAAGTGTTTGATATCTTACATAATATTCAATTAAAATAAGCTTTCGATGTATTTTTACTTCGTTTGTATTTTGAGATGATTATGAACGTTACGGAAAATTATCTCACATTCTTTATGCTGAATGAGAAACACTGAATCATCCGCTTTGCTTTCCCTGCGTTGTAATGATATGTCGGCGTCAACAGCTTTCTTTCACGCCGGAAGCTGAAACTTAATTCATTCTGGATTAATGATAAATGAATGCCTCAAATGTATACATAGCCCACAAGGCGACGTCAGAAACTATCAGGGGAGAACGCCGCATGAAAACCAAACGTGCGCGCGCGTCTCCCCTCTGAAGAAGCGTATCGGAGAATCACGACAAGCATTTCGCTAAAGATGCCTCGTGATGTTGTGTGCTGTCCTTAGGTTGGTTAGGTTTAAGTAGTTCTAAGTTCTAGGGGACTGATGACCATAGATGTTAAGTCCCATAGTGCTCAGAGCCATTTCGATAAAGAGCTGTCTTGTGAGATAGCTGAGAATTGGCAGCGTCGTAGCAAGTATTTGTCAACACTGTGAGAGTGCATTTACTTCCGGGTGTAGCCCGGCATTGCGTTACTAAATTCACTTGGAATCCGTTTTTCACATCGAAGACTCATACGATATAATCCACTGTAAGATGAGACACTTAGAAAGTACATTTAATTTCTGTACTCCAAGAACGGCATTCTTCACATAAGTAACACCTGTTTGTGTGTTTAACGTTGCGTTTTGAGGCTCAGGCGATATGTAAATGACTATAGTGTGTCGTTAGCTCAGTGGTTCCCTTATGCGTTGCAATGCTGGTGCTATATCAAATGGCAGTTCCAATCTCGGTGAAGGCCGCTGAACACAGCGTTTTATTTTCCATTTTAACTAATGGAGATGCAAACTGCTAAATCTGAAGAATGCCTTTACACATGAATCTTCTTGCAATTTCGACTTAGTCAATTGTGTTAATATCATGAATAGTTTCTGAAAAGATTCAAACCTACTGTCAACGATTCGAATTTGAGCTTCGTTCGTCATATAGGTCTAACATATCAGGAGATTGTTTATGGAGTGAACATGTAGATAGCCGGCCGCGGTGGTCTCGCGGTTCTAGGCGCTCAGTCCGGATCCGCGCGACTGCTACGGTCGCAGGTTCGAATCCTGACTCGGGCATGGATGTGTGTGATGTCCTTAGGTTAGTTAGGTTTAAAGAGCTCTAAGTTCTAGGGGACTGATGACCACAGATTTTAAGTCCCATAGTGCTCAGAGCCATTTGAACCATTTTTTTTTTTTTGAACATGTAGATAAATATAGTTCCGATCTTCTAAATTTTGCAATAGCATTTAACTGTAGACGTTTGCTGACACCGCCGTTAGCAATTGATTTCCATTCTATGAAACCTCAAAATCGATAACTTTTTCTGGTTTAAGTCTTATGACCTTAACTATCACTTCCGATCAACGTTAAATACTTCCTGAATCCATACATGGAACTCCAAGTGTGCAGTGTTCCTGCACTGCTACAGAGCATGCATTGCAAGGTATTCTCACAGTTTATCGCATAGACTTACCATAAGGAATGACACAAAAACTGTAATACACTTTACACCACAGACGCTCGCTCTGGCTTGACGAAAACATCCGAATATTGGCCAAAAGTTGCACAAATAATGGACTTTGAAAGGAAAAGAAAGAGGTATGAAGCATTTGTAAATTCATGGAATGTAGTGCGGTGGTTTAATTTCGTCTAAGTCTGTCAAATTAATTTCGGACCATACGCAGCTCTTGCCGATTAATGTAATACAGTCATGGACTATGCAGCTGGTCCCGGAGGAGGTTCGAGTCCTCCCTCGTGCATGGGTGTGTGTGTTTGTCCTTAGGATAATTTAGGCTACGTAGTGTGTAAGCTTAGGGACTGATGACCTTAGCAGCTAAGTCCCATAAGATTTCACACACATTTGAACATTTTTGAATGTAATACAGTACTCATCTACTTATCAGGGCGTCGGTCTATGTTGCTTTCGAGCGTGAATGGAAATCGTAGAAACCTTCTGTGGAGCAACATTTAATAATAATAAAGCGTTTTAAATTATCGAAAGCGATGAGCGGTTAGCAGGCGCTTTCGATAAAGAACGGGGGAGTGCTGCGCCGCTGCTGTCGCCACGGCCGCTGCCAGTAGCCAGCAAATGGATCCCAGAGCTTTGCCGCATGCGACGTCCAGAGGAGGACACTCTGCAAGAAATCTGCCGCAAAATGGTTACTGGATAAAAGTTTGTTATCGGTGTGATAGAAAGTGAAATAGACTGAATCTGCATTACCATTACATTCATTTCTTCAGCATTCAGTTGGAAGAGGCTACAGAAATCTTTTTGCGCCAGCTAGTTTCGATCCACCGCCATTGTAGACAGAAACAACGCACGGTGCCGCTATAACACGGGCGTAGTGTATGGTTTCTCTTATATGGGACAAGACTTCCTCCAGGAAGTGCCACAGTCTACAGTGCTGCCAGATGATGCAGATTGCCGAACTTAGAGAATTAGCGAGTTGGCCAGTTTATTTGTCCCATGTCGCGATCGGCGCGGACTTAGCCTCTGCAGCGGCCGGCCGCCGGTCGAGTTTTATGTCAAAGAGTGTAGATTCACCGCGATGTTGGCAAACACGGATGCGACCATCATGATGCTGTAAACAGAACCTGGATTCATCCGAAAAATGACGTTTTGCCATTCGTGCACCCAGGTTCGTCGTTGAGTACACCATCGCAGGCGCCCGTGTCTGTGATGCAGCTTCAAAAGTAACCGCAGCCATGGTCTCCGAACTGATAGTCCATGCTACTGCAAACGTCGTCGAACTGTTCCTTGCAGATGGTTGTTGTCTTGCAAACGTCCCCATCTGTTGACTCAGGGATCGAGACGTGGCTGCACGATCCGTTACAGCCATGCGGATAAGATGCCTGTCATCTCGACTGCTAGTGATACGAAGCTGTTGGGATCCATCACGGTGTTCCGTATTACCCTCCTGAACCCACCGATTCCATATTCTGCTAACAGTTATTGGATCTCGACCAACGCGGACAGCAATGTCGCGATACGATAAACCGCAATCGCGATAGGCTACAATCCGACTTTTATCAAAGTCGGAAACGTGATGGTACGCATTTCCCCTCCTTACACGAGGCATCACAACAACGTTTCACCAGGCAACGCCGGTCAGCTGCTGTTTGTGTATGAGAAATCGGTTGGAAACTTTCCTCAATCAGCACGTTGTAGGTGTCGCCACCGGCGCCAATCTTCTGTGTATGCTTTGAAAAGCTAATCATTTGCATATCACAGTATCTTCTTCCTATCGGTCAAATTTCGCGTCTGTAGCACGTCGTCTTCGTGGTGTAGCAATTTTAATGGCCAGTAGTGTATAATCAGCGGGGTCTCCCAACCATCAATGTTATAAGACTCTGTTCTTTGTGAAATCGATACGTTATTTGTAGGTGCAATGCCTATCACAAACTTCTGGCATAGCTTCCAAACTGCCTACATAACCTCAACAGGTAAACTTCGATGTAGAGTTTCTTCCATTTCATCTGGCTGTCTGTATTTCATAACAGGCGTCCCATTTCATCTTACATAAACATTACGCATGCGAAAGTAGGGGATACACTCTCTCTTTTCAAATAAATTCGGCCTTTGGATGGATGCATTCGTACACTGCCATCGTCATTTATAAACATGTAGAACAACCCATCATTACAAGCTACAGTTTGTCATGCGGCGAGCTCCCAATGACGGTGTTCCTCTGACCATGCTGACATTTGCGTCCAACAAAACGCGGCAGTCAGGCTAGTGTAGAGGTGGGAATAGTGGTTATGCAATCAGAAAAGTCATGATTCAAATCTCATTTCAACTGTCTTGTTTAAGTATTTCGTTGTTACCAGTAAGTTACATAAGACGGATTCTTCGACGACACCACCACTTTTCCGCCTCGGCCTTCATCAGCTGAACTAATACTCCATCTGTAAGGGTGAAACAGTGAACTGTACTCTTCATTTCTCATTCCATATCTGATGATCTCAGTGTTACCGATACCTGAAACCATGAACTTCTTTATTCCTGTGACTTGCAGAGATACTCGTGTGGGATGGGCTGCAATTAGCATGTGTAAACTTTCCGTAACAGTACAATTGACGAAATCACTGTGTCCAGTTTTGTGCATTTAACCTCGAAAGGTTTTGACAATGTATTCGCTCGAGTTTACGCGGTTGTAAAGCGCAGCTTAAAATTATACGTTGTCACGCGCGAATGATTTCTTAGTTCCTTTCTTTATATTGTAATAACACTTCTGCAAAATTTTTCAGTCGCGATTTTTCTCTATATTCTGTGAATTGAAGTCAACTACATGTCCTTTCCACGGTTTTTCTTTGTCGACTGTAGTAACTGTATCACTTTTCTGCCTTCTACACTCCTGGAAATTGAAATAAGAACACCGTGAATTCATTGTCCCAGGAAGGGAAAACTTTATTGACACATTCCTGGGGTCAGATACATCACATGATCACACTGACAGAACCACAGGCACATAGACACAGGCAACAGAGCATGCACAATGTCGGCACTAGTACAGTGTATATCCACCTTTCGCAGCAATGCAGGCTGCTATTCTCCCATGGAGACGATCGTAGAGATGCTGGATGTAGTCCTGTGGAACGGCTTGCCATGCCATTTCCACCTGGCGCCTCAGTTGGACCAGCGTTCGTGCTGGACGTGCAGACCGCGTGAGACGACGCTTCATCCAGTCCCAAACATGCTCAATGGGGGA
The DNA here is from genome assembly GCF_023898315.1 of Schistocerca nitens. Taxonomy (NCBI): domain Eukaryota; kingdom Metazoa; phylum Arthropoda; class Insecta; order Orthoptera; family Acrididae; genus Schistocerca; species Schistocerca nitens. The sequence continues at coordinate 926,222,959 of NC_064616.1, forward strand.
CAGATCCGGAGATCTTGCTGGCCAGGGTAGTTGACTTACACCTTCTAGAGCACGTTGGGTGGCACGGGATACATGCGGACGTGCATTGTCCTGTTGGAACAGCAAGTTCCCTTGCCGGTCTAGGAATGGTAGAACGATGGGTTCGATGACGGTTTGGATGTACCGTGCACTATTCAGTGTCCCCTCGACGATCACCAGTGGTGTACGGCCAGTGTAGGAGATCGCTCCCCACACCATGATGCCGGGTGTTGGCCCTGTGTGCCTCGGTCGTATGCAGTCCTGATTGTGGCGCTCACCTGCACGGCGCCAAACACGCATACGACCATAATTGGCACCAAGGCAGAAGCGACTCTCATCGCTGAAGACGACACGTCTCCATTCGTCCCTCCATTCACGCCTGTCGCGACACCACTGGAGGCGGGCTGCACGATGTTGGGGCGTGAGCGGAAGACGGCCTAACGGTGTGCGGGACTGTTGCCCAGCTTCATGGAGACGGTTGCGAATGGTCCTCGCCGATACCCCAGGAGCAACAGTGTCCCTAATTTGCTGGGAAGTGGCGGTGCGGTCCCCTACGGCACTGCATAGGATCCTACGGTCTTGGCGTGCATCCGTGCGTCGCTGCGGTCCGGTCCCAGGTCGACGGGCACGTGCACCTTCCGCCGACCACTGGCGACAACATCGATGTACTGTGGAGACCTCACGCCCCACGTGTTGAGCAATTCGGCGGTACGTCCACCCGGCCTCCCGCATGCCCACTATACGCCCTCGCTCAAAGTCCGTCAACTGCACATACGGTTCACGTCCACGCTGTCGCGGCATGCTACCAGTGTTAAAGACTGCGATGGAGCTCCGTATGCCACGGCAAACTGGCTGACACTGACGGCGGCGGTGCACAAATGCTGCGCAGCTAGCGCCATTCGACGGCCAACACCGCGGTTCCTGGTGTGTCCGCTGTGCCGTGCGTGTGATCATTGCTTGTACAGCCCTCTCGCAGTGTCCGGAGCAAGTATGGTGGGTCTGACACACCGGTGTCAATGTGTCCTTTTTTTCCATTTCCAGGAGTGTATTAATGACTTTATACTGGTCCACTATGATTTCCAGAAGCAAACAGATTGGGCTAAGAAGAAGTTTGAAGAGAGTGCCTTTTTCTGTGTATTTATCTTTGCAGTACCGACACCTTCAATAATAAGTACTGTGTTTCTACGATGTACAATTAGCCTAATATTTATGGTCGAAGTGCGATATCTGTATTGATAGCTGATTTTAGTGGTGTTTCCAAGAGTGTTTCAAGCTAAATTAGATCAAAACTGAACCTCGTTCAATCGATCGAAGTTTGGTGTTACACAACAGAACGGATTACTTAACTTTGTTCAGATTCTGAACTTTTGTAGCCTACTCGGTGCAGGCAGAATACGGATTATTATCACTCGCACTGTCCGTGATGCAGAAACGGGCAGAACAAACAACAGATTCCTGTTTTTGATTACGGGAGAGTCCGTTAAGTGCCAAGTAGCCAGAAGCAAAGTCCATACCGTACCGAAAGTGGTCGTAAGCGTGCGCAAACAGTCCAGGGAATTATCCGAACCAAGAAACATAAACGCAGGCAAGGTCAGTCATTCAGCTATCAATGGCACATATCAAAGGCTTCAGAGAACCTTTAGAACTGCTGAACAAGTGCGGTGCCATGGCATTTACGGGTACAGTCGCAACAGTGACGGGGGCCACGTGATACGCCTGTGGTGGTCTGGCGCCCTACATAGGAGAAAGCTGCAGCCGTTATATGAAGCCCAGTATCTTTGACATTTCTTCCATATCGATACTTGGACTGGGCAGGGAATCCGAATCACTATCGGATAGTAAATGGACTAATATTAAAACGTTTCTCCGGTCACCAATAGTACACAACGAAAGTCATAGCACTGTTGCAGAAGTAGCGAAAACAGATGCCAAATTAAAAAAAAAAAAAAAAAAACCAACGCAAAATCCCCAAGATTGGCGAAGTTTTACAGAAGCTCGAAATTTAGCGCGATTTTCAATTCGATATGCTTTTAAGAGATTCCAAAAACAAACTCTGTCTCGAAATCTCGCAGAAAACCCAAGGGATTCTGGTCGTGTGTAAAGTACACCAGCACCTTGGCGCAATCACCATCTTCACTGCGCGATAACAGTGGAAATGTTACTGATGGAAGTACCACTAAAGTAGTGTTACTAAACGCGATTTTCCGAAATTCCTTAGCCGGCCGGTGTGGCCGTGCGGTTAAAGGCGCTTCAGTCTGGAACCGCGTGACCGCTACGGTCGCAGGTTCGAATCCTGCCTCGGGCATGGATGTGTGTGATGTCCTTAGGTTAGTTAGGTTTAATTAGTTCTAAGTTCTAGGCGACTGATGACCTCAGAAGTTGAGTCGCATAGTGCTCAGAGCCATTTGAACCATTTGAACCGAAATTCCTTCACCAAAAACGACGAAATAAATATTTAAGAATTTGAATCAAGAACAACTGCCACATGAGCAACTTAAATGTAAATATTATCGGTTTAGCGAAGTAGCTTACACTGAGGTGACAAAAGTCACAGGATAGCCACATGCACATATACAGATGGCGGTGGTATTGCTTACGCAAGGTATAAAAGGGCAGTGTCGTGGTAGAGTTGTCATTTGTACTCAGGTGATTCATGTAAAAGGGTTTCCGAGGCCGCACGATGGGAATTAACAGATTTTTAACGCGGAATGGTAGTTGGAGCTAGAAGCATTGGACATTCCATTTCGAAAATCGTTGGGCAACTCAGTATTCCGTGATCCAGTGTCGAGAGTGTGCCAAGAATACCAGTGCCAATGGCCTTCACTCAATGGCGGAGGACAGCAGCTTTTGCGTGAAGTGGTGAGTGCTATCACACAAGCAGTACTACGTGAAATAACAGCTGAAATCAATGTGGGACATACGACTAACATACCCGTTAGGACATTGAGACGAAATCTGTCGTTAATGGGCTATGATGCCAGACGACCGACGCGAGTGTCTTTGCTAACAGCACGACATCGCCTGCAGCGTCTCTCCTGGGCCCACGATCATATCCGTGGGACCCTAGACGACTGGAAAATCGTGGTCTGGTCATATGAGTCCAGACTTCAGTTGCTAAGAGCTGATGGTAGGTTTCGAGTGTGGGTCAAACGCCATGAAGCTATAGACCCAAGTGGTCAACAAGGCGCTATACAAACTGGTGGTGACTTCACGATAGTGTGGGCTGTGTTTACATGGAAAATCGTACAAACGAAAAAATGGCTGACATCGAAATAAGTGTCCAAGGAATAGAAAAGCAACTGGAATCACTCAACAGAGGAAAGTCCACTGGACCTGACGGGATACCAATTCGATTCTACACAGAGTACGCGAAAGAACTTGCCCCCCTTCTAACAGCCGTGTACCGCAAGTCTCTAGAGGAACGGAGGGTTTCAAATGATTGGAAAAGAGCACAGGTAGTCCCAGTCTTCAAGAAGGGTCGTCGAGCAGATGCGCAAAACTATAGACCTATATCTCTGACGTCGATCTGTTGTAGAATTTTAGAATATGTTTTTTGCTCAAGTATCATGTCGTTTTTGGAAACCCAGAATCTACTATGTGGGAATCAACATGGATTCCGGAAACAGCGATCGTGTGAGACCCAACTCGCTTTATTTGTTCATGAGACCCAGAAAATATTAGATAGAGGCTCCCAGGTAGATGTTATTTTTCTTGACTTCCGGAAGGCGTTCGATACAGTTCCGCACTGTCGCCTGATAAACAAAGTAAGAGCCTACGGAATATCAGACCAGCTGTGTGGCTGGATTGAAGAGTTTTTAGCAAACAGAACACAGCATGTTGTTATCAATGGAGAGACGTCTACAGACGTTAAAGTAACCTCTGGCGTGCCACAGGGGAGTGTTATGGGACCATTGCTTTTCACAATATATATAAATGACCTAGTAGATAGTGTCGGAAGTTCCATGCGGCTTTTCGCGGATGATGCTGTAGTATACAGAGAAGTTGCAGCATTAGAAAATTGTAGTGAAATGCAGGAAGACCTGCAGCCGATAGGCACTTGGTGCAGGGAGTGGCAACTGTCCCTTAACATAGACAAATGTAATGTATTGCGAATACATAGAAAGAAGGATCCTTTATTGTATGATTATATGATAGCGGAACAAACACTGGTAGCAGTTACTTCTGTAAAATATCTGGGAGTATGCGTGCGGAACGATTTGAAGTGGAATTATCATATAAAATTAATTGTTGGTAAGGCGGGTACCAGGTTGAGATTCATTGGGAGAGTGCTTAGAAAATGTAGTCCATCAACAAAGGAGGTGGCTTACAAAACACTCGTTCGACCTATACTTGAGTATTTCTCATCAGTGTGGGATCCGTACCAGATCGGGTTGACGGAGGAGATAGAGAAGATCCAAAGAAGAGCGGCGCGTTTCGTCACAGGGTTATTTGGTAAGCGTGATAGCGTTACGGAGATGTTTAATAAACTCAAGTGGCAGACTCTGCAAGAGAGGCGCTCTGCATCGCGGTGTAGCTTGCTCGCCAGGTTTCGAGAGGGTGCGTTTCTGGATGAGGTATCGAATATATTGCTTCCCCCTACTTATACCTCCCGAGGAGATCACGAATGTAAAATTAGAGAGATTAGAGCGCGCACGGAGGCTTTCCGACAGTCGTTCTTCCCGCGAACCATACGCGACTGGAACAGGAAAGGGAGGTAATGACAGTGGCACGTAAAGTGCCCTCCGCCACACACCGTTGGGTGGCTTGCGGAGTATAAATGTAGATGTAGATGTAGAAAGGACTGGGTCATGATTATATTCGGCTACTTGGAGACCATTTGCTGCCTTTCATGGACTTCATGTTTCCAAACAATGATGGAATTTGATAAATGACAATACGCTCTGTCACCACGCTATAATTGTTCATGATTGGTTTGAAGAACATTCTGAACAAGTAGAGCTGTCACCGGGCCACAGTTGTTAGCGATTGGTTTGAAGAACATTCTGAACAATTGAGCGAATGATTTGCCCACCCCTTCACCCGACATCAATCTCATCGAACATTTATGGGACATATCGAGAGGTCAGTTCTTCCACAAAATGCTGCACCAGCAACACGTTCGCAGTTATGGGTGGCTATGGAGGGAGCGTGGATGGTTATTTCTGCAGCGGGCTTCCAACGACTTGTTAACTCCACGCCATGTCGAGTTGCTGCAATACGCCGGCCAAAACGAGGTTCGACACTATAGTAGGAGGTATCTCATGACTTTTGTCACTCGGTGTAAATCACTTAATAATGGTAAGGCCTCCGGTCCAGACTGTATAGCGGATAGAATTGCTCCATACTTGGCTCGCTCGTCGAAAGGTGTTAACCTAAAGACTGGAAAGTTGCGCATGTCACACCAATACTCAAGAAAGGAAACTGGAGTAATCCGCTAAACTACAGACCCGAATCACTAGCGCCGATTTACACTTGAATTTTGGAACTTATACTGTGTCTGAACATTATGAATTACCTGGAAGAAAACAATTTATTGAGAAACAGCCAACACGGATTAAGAAAATGTCTTTTTTGTGAAACCCACTAGCTCTTTATTCGCACAAAGTAATGAGTGTTATCGACAGGGGATGTCAAATGGATTCCATATTTTTAGATTTCCAGAGGGCTTTTGACATCGTTCCCTACAAGTGACTTCTAATGAAATTGCTCCCATATGGAGTATCGTCTCAGCCGCGTGACTTTATTTGTGATTTACTGTCAGAAAAGTGGCATTTAATAACATTGATGGAAAGTTATCTAGTAAAACAGAAGTAATATCTGACGTTCCCCAGGGAAGTGTTATGTTTTATCTGTTGTTGCTAATGTATATAAATGAATTAGGAGACAAACACAGCAGCCCACTTAAAGTGTTTGCAGATGATGCTGCCATATACCGTCTTGTAAAGTCATCAGTTGATGAAACCCAATTGCAAAATTATTTACGATAGATATCTGTATGGTACAGAAAGTGGAAATTGACTCTAAATAATGAAAAGGACGAAGTCATCTACGTGGGTACTGAAAGGAAATGTACAAATTTCTGATACACGATAAATCACACAAATGTAAAGGCTGTCAATTCAAGTAAATACTTAAGGATTACAATTACAAATAAATTAATTGGGATGATCACATAGATAATGTTGTGAGGAAAGCGAACCAAAGACTACGATTTATTGGTGGAGGATGCAACATGTCTACTAAAGAGACTGCCTGCCATACGCTTGTCCGTCCTGTTCTGCAGTATGGCTGCGTATGTGGAATCGCATCATATAGTATTGACGGATGACTTCGAAAACGTTCAGAAAAGGGCGGCTCATTTTGTATTACAGCGAAATAGGAGAGAGAGGATGTCACGGCTATGATACACGTATTGGGGTGGGGGAGTTGATAGTCATTTAAGTAAAGCCGTTTCCCGTTACTGGGGGAGCTTCTCATGAAATTTCAGTCACCAATTTTCTCCTTTGAATGCGAAAATATTTTGTTGACGCCCACCTACATAGGAAGAATTGATCATCATAACAAAATAAGAGAAATCAGGGCTCACAGGGACAGATTTATGAGTCCGATTTTCCGGCGCGCTCTTCGAGAGTGGAACTTTGGAGAAATAACTTGAAGATGGTTCGATGAAACCACTGCTAGGCACTTAATTGGAATTACAGAGTAATCATGTAGATCTAGATGCAGATGTAGATGTCTATACAGTCCACCAATGTTTCTGACCAAAATTTAATACTTGAGTTTCTTTTTGCACTATGGTGCGACTGTCTTCTGTTATAATATGAGTTAACCGACTTAACTGTCCATATGCTGTTGATGACGGGATGTGATGCAGCCGACGTCTTTGTCATCCCATTCGGCGTCTTTAGGGATAGCATTTGTCTCCGTGGCCCATGGAAACTCAAGTGCCTGTCTGACTCGGAAATGTGGCCTCCACGCGTCTAACCTCGATGGTCCACCTTACATACAAATTTCTTCGGTCGCGTGTCTTTTTCATCGTGTACACAGTCCTCAGATAGATGATCTACATTTCCTGCTTGCAATAGGGCCACGCTCAGCTATTCATATTACAGAAGGGGCAGGAGCACTGTCCCTCCATGATGATAGATGTCTAGAACAGTTCGTCAGTGTACAATAAGATCATAAATTCACTTTAATAATATGTAGATTCACAGTCAAGTCAGTAGCCTCATACCGTCATCTGTGTATATCTGTTGGCCCTAGACACATTACATCCACATCGTGGAGAGCTATCAGTAGTATCAACAACTGCCACTTTCATCAGGTACCTGCGTCAGGATGTTATCTTCAAGTAAGTTTGTTTTGTCATGTGTGTAGTAGAATTGCATTCTTGCTTAAGTGGTGTATTAACAACAACTGCCTGTATCTGAACACAAATTTGGACAATTGTCAAATGGTTCAAATGGCTCTGAGCACTATGGGACTCAACTGCTGTGGTTATCAGTCCCCTAGAACTTAGAACTACTTAAACCTAACTAACCTAAGGACATCACACACATCCATGCCCGAGGCAGGATTCGAACCTGCGACCGTAGCAGTCCCACGGTTCCGGACTGCGCGCCTAGAACCGCGAGACCACCGCGGCCGGCGGACAATTGTCAATCAAGTAAGGCGCAATTAGTTTTCGATGACTAAAAAGTGTTTTATAACAGTCAAGCTCACACGATGTAGAAGAAGAGTATGGTCTTTAATCTACATTACAGAAAATGATGGTAGTATTAAAAACAAGAAAAAGACATGAAGAGAACATTAGATAATATGAACAAGCACATGAATCAAATGTTCTCTTAATGATGTGGCCTGTACAGTTTAGTACATTTTGTAAATTAGCCAGCCACGCGAAGTGGCCGCGCGGTTTGAGGCGTCCTGTCACGAACTGCGTGGCCCCCCCCCCCCCCCCCCCCCCCCCGCCGGAGGTTCGAGTCCTCCCTCGGGCATGGGTGTGTGTGTTGTTCTTAGCGTAAGTTAGTTTAAGTAGTGTGTAAGTCTAGGGACCGATTACATAAGCAGTTTGGTCCCTTAGGATTCCCACAGACATTTGAACATTTGTAAATCAGCCATCTACATTCTCGTTTCTATTTAGGGAACTGGTTTTGAGTATTGTAATCCAGTGGTAAATTGAGGTGGTGGCCCGTGGGAGAAGGGAGGGGGGAATCCCCTCTCCCGGATATTGAACCCCCCCCCCCCCCCCGAGAAATACATGTATATCCCGACGGAAAAAAAGTAGCAGCACCAACCAGAAGTTATGCGACATACACGAAAGTTGGTAGGAGTGTTTCTACATGTGAAAGATGACGTCTATTCAGATATCGCATCAGTCGCATAAGTGTGGCGCTATTAACGCCACTCTGAGGATGCAAATCAGGTTTGTTTTAAAAACACGCTGTAACGGTCGTGAGCGTTAGTTAACTTTTAAATAAGACGTGGTGAGTTTGATGTTACTCAAGAATGCCTTAAGGTGACAAAGATGTCACTATCAACATCTCACTGAGTTTGCGCGAGGTCCTGTAATAGGGTTACGAGAAGCAGGATGTTCCTTCTGCGGTACTGAAGAAGACCTGACAGGAATGTAGCCACTGTACATGATTGCTGTACATTCACGAGAATGTGCAGTCGCAAGACCTGACTCCGGATGGCCACGTGGCACTACAGAGAGGGAAGACCATCGTGTTCGGCGTATGACTCTTGCGCATCGTACAACGTCTGAAGCAGCAATCGCAGCAGCAGTTGGCACCACAGTCACACAACGAACTGTTACATATCGATAACTTCAAGGACATCTCCGAGCCAGATGCCCTGTTGTGTGCATTCCACTGACCACAAACCTGCGCCATTTGCAACTTCAGTAATGTCAAGCGAGATCTCATTGGTGGGGAGAGTGGAGGTCTGTTGTGTTTTCTGATGAAAGCTGGTTCTGCCTCGGAGCCATTGATAGCCGTGTGTTGGTTAGAAAGAGGTAAGTTGAGAGCCTGCAACCAACCTACCTGCGTGCTAGACACACTGGTCCCACGTATGTTCTGCGTTGCGATTTCGTTATGGCAATACGAGGTGCATTCAAGTTCTAAGGCCTCCGATTTTTTTTCTAAGTAACTACTCACCCGAAATCGATGAAACTGGCGTTACTTCTCGACGTAATCGCCCTGCAGACGTACACATTTTTCACAACGCTGACGCCATGATTCCATGGCAGCGGCGAAGGCTTCTTTAGGAGTCTGTTTTGACCACTGGAAAATCGCTGAGGCAATAGCAGCACGGGTGGTGAATGTGCGGCCACGGAGAGTGTCTTTCATTGCTGGAAAAAGCCAAAAGTCACTAGGAGCCAGGTCAGGTGAGTAGGGAGCATGAGGAATCACTTCAAAGTTGTTATCACGAAGAAACTGTTGCGTAACGTTAGCTCGATGTGCGGGTGCGTTGTCTTGGTGAAACAGCACACGCGCAGCCCTTCCCGGACGTTTTTGTTGCAGTGCAGGAAGGAATTCGTTCTTCAAAACATTTTCGTAGGATACACCTGTTACCGTAGTGCCATTTGGAACGCAATGGGTAAGGATTACGCCCTCGCTGTCCCAGAACATGGACATCATCATTTTTTCAGCACTGGCGGTTACCCGAAATTTTTTTGGTGGCGGTGAATCTGTGTGCTTCCATTGAGCTGACTGGCGCTTTGTTTCTGGATTGAAAAATGGCATCCACGTCTCATCCATTATCACAACCGACGAAAAAAAAGTCCCATTGATGCTGTCGTTGTGCGTCAACATTGCTTGGCAACATGCCACACGGGCAGCCATGTGGTCGTCCGTCAGCATTCGTGGCACCCACCTGGATGACACTTTTCGCATTTTCAGGTCGTCATGCAGGATTGTGTGCACAGAACCCACAGAAATGCCAACTCTGGAGGCGGTCTGTTCAACAGTCATTCGGCGATCCCCCAAAACAATTCTCTCCACTTTCTCGATCATGTCGTCTGACCGCCTTGTGCGAGCCCGAGGTTGTTTCGGTTTGTTGTCACACGATGTTCTGCCTTCATTAAACTGTCGCACCCATGAACTCACTTTCGACACATCCATAACTCCATCACCACATGTCTCCTTCAACTGTCGATGAATTTCAATTGGTTTCACACCACGCAAATTCATAAAACGAATGATTGCACGCTGTTCAAGTAAGGAAAACGTCGCCATTTTAAGTATTTAAAACAGTTCTCATTCTCGCCGCTGGCGGTAAAATTCCATCTGCCATACGGTGCTGCCATCTCTGGGACGTATTGACAATGAACGTGGCCTCATTTTAAAACAATGCACATGTTTCTATCTCTTTCCAGTCAGGAGAAAAAAAATCGGAGGCCTTAGAACTTGAATGCACCTCGTATAGAGCACTCTCGTGGTTACACCACTCACCCTGACTCCAAACTTGTACGTCAGTGAGGTGATTCGACCTATCGTGCTGCCGTTCATGTGCTACATTTCAGGAGAGCTTTTCCAACAATAACACTCTCCTACATGCCGCTGTTGTAACCCAACATGCTCTACAGTGTGGAGATGTTGCTTTGGCCTGCTCGATCATCAGGTCTATCTCCAAGCGAACACATATGCGACACCGTCAGACGACAACTCCTGCGTGATCCACAACTAGCGTAATCGTCCGTGTGGTGGCCGCACAAGTGCAACAGGCATGGAACCGCATTACACAAACTGAGATCTAGCACCTGTACAACACAATGCATGCATGCTGGCATTCAACAGTCTGGCGGTTACATCGGCTGTTAATGTATCAGAATTTCACATTCTCAGTGGCTTAAATGGCTCTGAGCACTATGGGTCATCAGTCCCCTAGAACGTAGAACTACTAAAACCTAACTAACCTAAGGGCATCGCACACATCCATGGCCGAGGTAAGATTCGAACCTGCGACCGTAGCGGTCGCGCGGTTCCAGACTGAAGCGCCTAGGACCGCTCGGCCACTCCGGCCGGCTCTCAATGGCTTATCTTGCGCTTATAGTAACATGTGATCTTGCAATGTTTATCACTTAAATATGTTACTTAGGCAAAAGTATTCCAGGAAAGTCATTACTCCACATTAATTATGTTTTGGCGTTGCGATTTTTTCCGGCAGCGTGTTTGTATGTAGTATTAAAATCAAACTAATGTATGAATTTAAATTATCGTCTAGTCTGGTGCAATTTAATAACTAATAACCTTGCAAATTTCAACTGGGTCGGCAGCTTCTGTTTATGAAGTTTGGAATCAGCAACGGACAAGTCATGATATGTCTGCGTATAGTGATAAGCGCAAAAAAAGATATATCTAAACACAACAATATGACAATGATAAACTTAAATTGTTATAATAAGTTTCAACATCTCAACAGCATAATATGGAAGAGTGATGTAATTATGCAACGTGCATCTCCGTCAGTTCGTCTTACAAAAAGAAGTGTTCGTTCCGAAACATTATGTCGAAATGACAAACTTTATTTATTTATTTATTTTTTCTCTAATAAGCGACAGCGTATTACAGAAGGCATAAATAAGTGTGAGTTTCATGAAAGAAATGCTAATCAATGAGATGGTGAATTGCTGTCTGAATCTTCAGTTACACTTCCTCAGTCTTCGAACGTAGCCCATCCTTATGTTGTCATAGTAAATAAAGTGTTGAACGCGAGGTTGAGTATCAGCAAAAATGGGACTGTAAGTACAGTTTGTTGTACTTCAACTGCGATCGGGGTGGGTCTTTTCGCGAATTGTATGAAATATATTTAAAAAATGATATCGAAGCTCTACAAATAACAGGGGAAGTGTTCATTTCTGTACCTTTCACTAAACTTCAAAAAGTAACTGGAAGTGCGGAAAACTAGAAAAGCAAGTGGGGCCAGAAAAACATGCAAAAGCTGTTCTACTTAAAAACTGCAGATTATAGGAATTAAACGCTCCAATTCATGTGCAGATAATTATACAAAATGAAAGTGAAAAAAGTGTTAAATCGGCAAGCAGTGTCTTCTTTAATTCGAGGTATGTATGTCCTTAGGAAGAAAGAAATCCCACACACAGCAAAGTATGAACCTCTAATTCATAAGATAGTATTAAAAAGTTACATTAATCTTGAAAAGTGAGTTAAATTTCAGAGTGAAAGGTCCACATTTGTTAGCAAATATAACGCTTCAGATTTATTTAATTGCATTGGTGAGGTTTTAGACAGTCAGGATGAAATAATTCTCCGTGATAAATACCTTTCCTTTATGGTTGACAATTCTACAAGTGTTTCTAAATAAAGTGAATTGTCTTAGCTACTTCGTTATGTTGCGCCATCTCTGTCGTTTGAAGTGAAGGAAATGTATTTATGTCTGGTTGAATTGTAGTACAGATGAATGTAGAATTACAGCAACTAGCAGCGAACTATACAACTGAAAACATGCTTACGGCAAATTAGTAGCATCTCTTTTGATAGTTCTCCTAGCTTTAGCGGTTCTGTCACTGGGCTCCGTGCTCGATTATCTGAGATAAGGGGGCACGAGTTGACACACATGTTCTGCAGGGCACATATTTTTTCCATTTCCGGCACCAATTGTAGGAATAAATACCCTGTCCAAACGCACATTACATACTTAAAGGACAATTATAAACTTTTTCATGCTTCTCCTAAACGAGAATAGTAATTCCATGAAATTCAGTGTGCTTAGGAACAATCTCTTTCACAAATACCCGAAGCTGCTGACATCCAGTGGCTGAGTACCTATTGCATAGTTCATGCTATGTTCCTACGTTACAAATTCATTACGATGGCAAGTGAACAGGCACACAAGGACGGTGGGCACATAGCGAGTTTGGCAGGAAGAATCTTGTTATAAACGTTGAGTTACAATTTTATTGTAGGTTCTGTGATTTTGAACGATACACTGAATGGCGTACAAACTTAAGTAAAGTTTTGCAAAAATAAACACTCAAAATTTCACACCTGCCTGTGCTTGTTTCTGGAACTCCGGAACTTTTAAGACATATCGACTACCTTTGCGATTACGACGAGAATAACGAGGGAAATGAAACAGAAAATAAAATTAAAAAACTACAAGCGCACGAAACAGAAGTTAGAAGTGTGCTATTCATGGAGAACAAAAAAAATCTATGAAAAAGTTAGGAACTTGTTGTTCCTAATAAATCAGAAGATTCGTTTTCTGATGTGGCTTATTTCACCTCAAGGTCGATATCGGCAATGAAGCACTAAGGATACTCGCTGAATGTATTCTGTGATTTCCCATTTCCACTTACAGTGAGAAAGGTCATTCAGAATAATAAATAGGTTAATAACAAGATTAAGAAATAGGATGGGCCGGGAGACACTTCAACCTCGTGTAAAAGTGACAACAGAAGGAGACGAAGAACCCACAGAAAGGTTCACTTATGATTTCATCAACAGACATGCTATAAAAAAGCCTCAACCACTTAGTTTACTGCCGGCCGATGTGGCCGAGCGGTTCTAGGCGCTTCAGTCTGGAACCGCGTGACCGCTGCAGTCGCAGGTTCGAATCCTGCCTCGGGCATGGATGTGTGTGATGTCCTTAGGTTAGTTGGGTTTAAGTAGTTCTAAGTTCTAGGGGACTGATGACCTCAGATGTTAAGTCCCATAGCGCTCAGAGCCATTTGAACCCTTAGTTTACTGTAAATGTAAGTTATTTGCTCACAATGATATTACTTTATTGGCTCTCATAATTTCAGTCTTTAAGATAATTAATTAATTTAGGCAATACCTTCGTATTACTTACACATAATTTAACTAAATGTCAGAGACGAAGGGAAATTTTTAGATTCAATACTGTTGCTAGTTTTTTTAGTACGGTGTCACTAAAATTTGAAGCCTATAATATGAAACATGGACGATAATAAGTTTAGACAAGAAGAAACTAGAAGCTTTTGAAATGTGGTGCTGCAGTAGAATGCTGAAGATTAGAAGGTTAGATAACGCAATTAATGAAGAGGTGCTGATAGAATTGAGGAGAAAAGAAATTTGTGGCAGAACTCTACTAAAAAAAGGGATCAGTTGATAGAACATATTCTGAGACACCAAGGGATCATCGATTTAGTATTAGAGGGAAGAGGGGGGTAAAATCGTGGAATGGGACCAACAGATGAATACAACAAGCAAATTCAGAAAAAGTATCTTGCACCAATTTTTTGGTGATGATGAGGCTTACATAGGATAGAGCAACATTGTGAACTGCATCAAACCAGGTTTCAGACTGAAGACCTCAAGAACAACAATATCGTCCACAAAGAGAAAGCAGCTGTATTCATCGCTCTTGTAGTGTGTCATTGCTTTGACTAGTAGGCCTACTTTCGATATACCTTAGCTGACACACTCAACAGGGCATTTCAGATACTGTTCATCTTCGAATGAAGATGTTCACTGGACTCTACCCAAATATTCTACTAAATAATCACTACTCAACACCATTACTTCGGCGGCGTTGCCTGTGCTAGTTCTTAAACGATTGGATTGCCTTGGCTTGAAACTTCCAGTTTCTTGAAGTGTCACAAAAATACCAGGGAACATCCTTCGGGAATGTACGTTCCGTCTGGATATCGCTCTCTTGTAAAATTCCTCTGCCTGAGTAACATTAAGCCTTCTGTCAATCATGATATAAAATATTGATAACGCAGTTTTTAACCAAAGGCTATCTTTGCCATTCACAACAATGTACTATAAGAGTAATATGGCATTGTGGGTTCTGGCAGAAACAACATCAGAGTTAGCACTTTCTTATCTGTGGTATCATATGACAGCTGAAACAAATGTGCAGGTCATATTTCGCTGACATCGTACGTTTTGCACTGCCGACGTATTTGGCAGACATTTCAGAATTTTTTCAACTTCTTATGTATGGGAAATAATTAATTTACGACTCTGTTGTATTTTACCACCATAGGTCTGACTATGAACTGCTGCTATTGTACGTAGCTTTCAAGAGGTCTGTGTCATTTGTAGTAAAAGTAATAATTGAAAATCCATTGCATCAGTTATATTGTTTGTTGTGAATAACACGATGCATTATCTTTGTCCCTTCTAAAATGATGTTTGAGAGCAATTTACATGTGTAAATATTTAATTTGAGGGTGTGCTATGACGTATATCTTCAGTAGACTTCTTTATTTACAGTCAGTCCATCTATTTGCCTACTTAGGGCAGTATTTTTTTTAACTAATCGTGTTTTATGCAGTTATAAGCCTCATCAGGCTAGTTTTACGACATCGAATATCTAGGCCTATCACCTAACTGTTAATAGACATTGAAATTTAGCATTGGGGAACATAATTTAGAATTTTTGACACTAATTTAGCGAATATGTGTATATCTGGAAATTAACGTGCGTTTCCTTTCACTTTGCAGAGGTCTATTTGCAATATTGTGACATCGCATTAACTAATATGAGTTCTACATGGTTTATCAGGTATTAACATCAAACAGAAATGTAAATATCGCACTTTTCGCACTGGGGAAATATTTTGCAGACTTTTAGAATTTTTTAATTATCCTAGATGCGGAAAATAATTAATTTAGAACTATACTGTTGGTTTTAGCTGCGCCGTAATCTATTGGTGACAGTACGAAATCGTGGTTCACAGATCGAACTTCCCTTGATTTTACAGTGCATACATCTGCTGGTCACAGGAGCAAGCGAGATGTGAAACTGGACTTGATGTTATTTGCATTTTCAGGGTTTGTGGGATCGCATTTAAGGTAAAACCCATTTAAAAAAATACGAATTCATAATTCATTATTTATATTTTATAAGCAAACCTTGGTTTTGAATTACTTGTAGAGAAACAAGCTATCTACTACTTACAATATCCCATTGTGAATGATATACGATAGCTTCAAATCAAATTTACCAATGTGAGTGGTGTGCCAGTCCTTAAATGAAGTTTTGGGAGTTAGTAACGCAAACACTGTTTAAAAATATTGGCAATTCAGATACTTTAACGTGTTTAGCAGATGGGAAAGGGGTATGGGGTTGTGGAGGCCAGTCCCTCCCTCTCCCCCACCCCCTAGGCGCCCCTGGTAGATGGCCTGATGTCATGATTCCTGGTTCAAAATGGCTCTGAGCGCTATGGGACTTAACATCTGAGGTCATCAGTCCCCTAGAACTTAGAACTACTTAAACCTAACTAACCTAAGGACATCACACACATCCATGCCCGAGGCAGGATTCGAACCTGCGACCGTAGCGGTCGCGCGGTTCCAGACTGTAGCGCCTAGAACCGCTCGGTACACCGGCCGTCAATGATTCCTAGAATTATCTTGGAGATAAGAAAGTGCTGATGTGGATGTGACATGTTACCTGACCCCTCTCCCCTCTCATTGCTGCCCCTCACCTCTTTCAGAATGATAGTTCCCAGAATTATAAGGAAGTGTTGATGCAATTGTCAGCGAAATACGACATGCATGAAAACTACAGTCTGCAGTTCATTCTCGCTCCTAAAAAATCTGACAGGAGGGAGTGTGTTCAGGTGGGGCGTTGGGGGGGGGGGGGGGTGTTTCATACAAAATTTGCAGCAGTGCAGGGTAGGGGAGGGGGACTCTCAGGCCATGGGGGTGTTTCATACAAAATTTGCAGGAGTGTAGGGGTGGCAGGAGGGCCCTTTGCTGCCCCCCTACCATTCTCTACTCTCCTCTCCCCTCACCACCCCTCCACTGCCCTCACTGACCTTAGCACATGAATCCTAGTATAACCTTGGAGATAAAGAAGTTCTAATGCTGCTGTCAGCGAAATACACTGCTGGAAATGGAAAAAAGAACACATTGACACCGGTGTGTCAGACCCACCATACTTGCTCCGGACACTGCGAGAGGGCTGTACAAGCAATGATCACACGCACGGCACAGCGGACACACCAGGAACCGCGGTGTTGGCCGTCGAATGGCGCTAGCTGCGCACCATTTGTGCACCGCCGCCGTCAGTGTCAGCCAGTTTGCCGTTGCATACGGAGCTCCATCGCAGTCTTTAACACTGGTAGCATGCCGCGACAGCGTGGACGTGAACCGTATGTGCAGTTGACGAACTTTGAGCGAGGGCGTATAGTGGGCATGCGGGAGGCCGGGTGGACATACCGCCGAATTGCTCAACACGTGGGGCGTGAGGTCTCCACAGTACATCGATGTTGTCGCCAGTGGTCGGCGGAAGGTGCACGTGCCCGTCGACCTGGGACCGGACCGCAGCGACGCACGGATGCACGCCAAGACCGTAGGATCCTACGCAGTGCCGTAGGGGACCGCACCGCCACTTCCCAGCAAATTAGGGACACTGTTGCTCCTGGGGTATCGGCGAGGACCATTCGCAACCGTCTCCATGAAGCTGGGCTACGGTCCCGCACACCGTTAGGCCGTCTTCCGCTCACGCCCCAACATCGTGCAGCCCGCCTCCAGTGGTGTCGCGACAGGCGTGAATGGAGGGACGAATGGAGACGTGTCGTCTTCAGCGATGAGAGTCGCTTCTGCCTTGGTGCCAATGATGGTCGTATGCGTGTTTGGCGCCGTGCAGGTGAGCGCCACAATCAGGACTGCATACGACCGAGGCACACAGGGCCAACACCCGGCATCATGGTGTGGGGAGCGATCTCCTACACTGGCCGTACACCACTGGTGATCGTCGAGGGGACACTGAATAGTGCACGGTACATCCAAACCGTCATCGAACCCATCGTTCTACCATTCCTAGACCGGCAAGGGAACGTGCTGTTCCAACAGGACAATGCACGTCCGCATGTATCCCGTGCCACCCAACGTGCTCTAGAAGGTGTAAGTCAACTACCCTGGCCAGCAAGATCTCCGGATCTGTCCCCCATTGAGCATGTTTGGGACTGGATGAAGCGTCGTCTCACGCGGTCTGCACGTCCAGCACGAACGCTGGTCCAACTGAGGCGCCAGGTGGAAATGGCATGGCAAGCCGTTCCACAGGACTACATCCAGCATCTGTACGATCGTCTCCATGGGAGAATAGCAGCCTGCATTGCTGCGAAAGGTGGATATACACTGTACTAGTGCCGACATTGTGCATGCTCTGTTGCCTGTGTCTATGTGCCTGTGGTTCTGTCAGTGTGATCATGTGATGTATCTGACCCCAGGAATGTGTCAATAAAGTTTCCCCTTCCTGGGACAATGAATTCACGGTGTTCTTATTTCAATTTCCAGGAGTGTATAATGTCTACAATTGTCTAGCTGCCATATGACACCACAGATAAGAAAGCAAAGATGTTGATGCCAGCATTTTTTCTGCCAAACCCACGATGCCCTACTACTCTTATAGTATGAGGGCTGCCCAGAAAGTAACACACTAAATTTTTTTTCTTCAACAATTCTTTATTGATCATAATGAGAATTACACACACGAAAAATGATGTTTTTTCTACAAACCATATTTTTCGACGTAATCTCCATCCTATTCTATGGCTTTCCTCCAGCATGAAACAGGGGTGTGTATGCACTGTCAGTACCAATCCTTGTCCTAGTGGTGGAGCCAGAGCTTCTCTGTGTTAATCACTTCCTCATTGTCGTCAAAATGTCTTCTCGAGCCGTAATGCGTCTGTCCTCGCGAATAACAACATCAGCTCGCTACAACAGGTCAGGCGTGACAGCCGTGGACGGTCTCCCGCCTGCTGCAAATCATGGAGCTCCGCCGAACTACTTTCAGATGACCTCACCCTCCGTGCCCAGCTACTAACTGTACTTCTGTCCAAAGCAGATGCTCCATACACTTTGCACAAGCGTTTGTGAATATTCCCCACAGTTGCTTTCTCTGCAGTGAGAAATTCAATGACGGTACGTTGCTTGTAACGTACATCACCTACAGACTCCATTTTGAAACGGTACTGCAGCTACGCTATCTGTCGGAAGTGACGGAAACGTGGCGCACTCACTCGGGAGACTCCAAAGAATACATATGTAACGTTTCGCATTCGTAGCATTTCTTTCGGCTGAGAAAAAAATGCGGCCCATTACTTGCTGGGCAACTCTCGTACATTGCTGTAGCACAATTAAACAACATTTTGTGTATAGTAAAGGCAGTTTTTGGTTAAAAATTGCACTATCATTATTTCTTTATCACTAGTGAAGGTAGGCTTAATATTACTCAGGCAGAGGAACTCTGCAAGAGTGTGATATTCTGACAGGAATGCATCTTCCTGATTGACGTTTTCTCGTTTTTTGTGACACTTTAGGGAATGGGAAGTTTGAACCCAAGGCAATGCAGTCATTCAAGAAATGTGTGTGTGTGTGTTGGGAGTTTATGGCCGTTCAACACAGAGGTTATCAGCGATTGTTGAAGAATCCGCACAGGCAAGGCTGCAAAAGTAGTGATGTTGAATAGCGATTATTTAGTAGCATGTCTGGGTAGGATCCAGTGCAAATCTTCAGTCAAAGACGAACAGTATCTGAAATTAGCTGTTGGGTGTTTTGACTAATGTATACGAAAAGTAGACCTTCTGGCCATAGCAATGATACGCTTCAACAGTGATGGATACAGTTGTTTTCCTCTTTGGGGTGTGGGGTGGGGGGTATTATTGTTGTTGCGGTTTCGCTCTTCACTCTGAACACTGGTTTGATGCAGCTCTCCATGCTGCTCTATCCTGTGCAAACCTCATCGTCCCCGAAAAACTGCTGCAATGTACAGATCTTTCTGAATTTGCTTACTGCATTCATCTCTTAGTCTTACTCTACGATTTTACCCACCACATTTCGCTGCAATACTAACTGATGATTCCTTGATGTATCCTATCAACTGATCCCTTTTTTTAGCGAAGCTGTGCCATAAATTTCTTGTCTTCTCAATTCTTTTCATTACCGTCTCATTAGTTATGTTGCCTACCTATCTAATCTTCAAAATTTTTCTGTAGCACCACATTTCAAAAGCTTGTGTTCTCTTCTTGCCTAAACTCCTTATCATCCATGTTTCACATTATAGGTTTCCGATATTAGTGAGAGCATACTAAAAAGTGGCAATGGTATTAAATTTAAAAGTGTTCCTTCATCTCTGACATTTAGTTAATTACGTGTAAGTAATACATAGCTGGGGTAAAAATCGTAGAGGGAGACCAAGAGATGAATACAGTAATCAGATTCAGAAGGATGTAGGTTGCAGTAGTTACTCGGAGGGGAAGAGGCTTGCACAGGATAGAATAGCATGAAGAGCTGTATCAAACCAGTCTTTCGACTGAAGACCACCACCACCACAACAACAACAACAATACATAGCTATTACCTAAGGTTAATTAATTATCTTAAAGACTGAAATTATGAGAGTCAATAAAGAAATATTGTTGCGAGGAATAACTTATATTTACAGAGAAGTAATGAGTTCAGATTTTTCTTACAGCATACCTATTGATGAAAGCATCAGTGAAAGTTTCTGTGGGTTCCTCATCCCCTTCTGTTGTCAGCTTCACACAAGCTTGAAATGCCTCCTTACCCATTCTATTTTTTAATGTTATAAATTATATTAGTTCTTAATATTTCTTAATTATTAATATCCTATGACGAACAATATATAGCTTTGAATGAGATTTACCAAAATTTTTGGAAATTTAGATACTTTATTGAATTTAGCCTTCTAACTGGGGGTTGTAGGGGCATGGGGGCGTGGCGCCATGGGGGCTTGCTCCTCCCTTTCCCCCTTCTCCTAGATGCCTTTGCGCTTCATGTAAAATTTGCAGGGGTACAGAGGGGGCGGCAGCGTTCACTCCCTTCCCTTTACCCTCTTGAGCTTGGCATGCAGTTCCCCATATGACCTTGGAGATAAATAAGTGCTGATCCCGCTATCAGCAAAAAATGACATACATAATTGTCTCAGCTGCATGATGACCACATAGATAAGAACGCTTTGATGCTGAGGTTAGCATTGTTTCTTGCAGAACTTGCAGTGCTCTACTACCTCTGTATACCCGTATTTTAAATAACAAACAATTATTTCAAATGGTTCAAATGGCTCTGAGCACTATGCGACTTAACTTCTGAGGTCATCAGTCGCCTAGAACTTAGAACTACTTAAACCTAACTAACCTAAGGACATCACACACATCCATGCCCGAGGCAGGATTCGAACCTGCGACCGTAGCGGTCGCTCGGTTCCAGACTGTAGCGCCCAGAACCGCACGGCCACTCCGGCCGGCAAACAATTATTTCAGTTACTGTTCTGCTGACTTATATTCTCCATAGATGAGTAGCATTTTTATCTTGTCTTCGTTGGCGTACATTGTACTCACACAAACCTAGCTGAAGATAGTTGATTGAATGATTGGTGTGCCAACTCCAGCATCTGGACGAGCTACGTTAAACTAGGTTTCAGCACTGTGTGCTAGTATGGAAGAGTCGAAATCAATTTTGTGTTACGTTTTCAACACCGCAAAACTGGGCAACCAAGTGACACTTTCAGAAATTTTTGTAACATTATTTTATAAAATTGTGTACTGTGACATTTTATGTTGAAATATGTGGAATTTTGTTCCTTTTATGCTTTAATTTTGATAGATATAAGTGTTTATGTGGAGTGAGGTCTTCTAAATATGAATTAATAATTATCGTAAAATTATACCTTCCCGCCACTCTCTCCAGATCAGAACGACATTGTGAGATGAAGTCTGAGACAGGGAAATTAAAGTCCAACTCACCTATCTCAACAATGGACTAACCTTGTGTTTCACTATAACACACAGTTATAACTTTTTTCAGATAGCTCGGTTTTATGAGTTTCGTTTCATCGATGTACAGAAAAACATTTTTTGCAAGGTTTGCCAGTCTGGTGAGATTTTATTTTGTAATTTTCTTAAAATCCAATAATGACACGCCTATTCTCATTGAAACAAAATGAAAATGAAAAGAAAGTTAACTGCGATGTAATCAAACAAAACATTTATACAATTTATAGGCATTCATTCAGTGGAACTGTGGGAGGAAAAAGGAAACATGTTAGGACACTTGAATTTAGCACAATATCCTCTGAGCAAGGAAATTAGTTCAATCTGCTAGACACTTATTTACAAGTTCATTTATATGAGTAGAAAACAAACTCATGAAAGATTGTATGGTACCGTATCCTGAGCAACTGTATGGTCTATTTTGAAACAAAGTTATAATGCGAAATAAAAGAGTGTCTTCCTTACTAAAACATTCACAGATTCACTCATTTCATTAATTAGAACTTTTTTTTCGAATTCAATTGTCACACTTTTCTCTGGAGGCATTTGGGCTGTCATAAAATTTTCCCCATAATCTATGGAAATAACTTTTTTAGCTTTCCAATTAATTAATGAAATTTTTGTAAAATTTAACTCTTATACAGAATGATTTGTTATTATAATATAACACATTTATATCATCTTACCTTTAGGCTAGTCAGCACTTCATAGTTATCGGCAGGAGCAGGTTTCCAAGAAACATAAAAACACGTTTTTCCACCTGCAAACAAAATGGATTTGTGACCAGCTCAATTGTAATGCATATACTTGTAAATTCCGTCACTAATGGCAGCAATATGCGCGAACACACTGCAGGAGAGCAATATGTTGAATGTTCACCCGAATTAAAGCCTTTAAGAATAAAAACGGTGGAGCGCGCCGTTGGCGCAGAATAATACCCCAGTCACTAATTTGCCCAGTTTTATGGTAATATTATGTTTACTTGAATGGTGAACTATGATACGTAGTAAACAGTCACCACAGCCACACATCACTTTATTAACAAGAAAAGTAACTTACATACCTCTTTACAGATAAAATAACTGTAAAACGTACTTTAATAGTTCACTATTTAGCAAGAATGTTCCGAGACTTATGTTCTCACAACTGCGTTCAGTCAAAATGCAACCCTTAATAAATTATTATCCACTTCACCAAAGTCCAGCAAAGGAGTTAATAAACCCTACTTTGTCTGCCAAGCACAACCATATTCATCTTCATCTATATTTTGAAAATTTGTGAAATGCAAGTATATGAGGCCAGGATTTATCACAACTAATCAAAATAGGCCAACAAATCATCTTAGCGGTAGCCATGCCAAAAGAAATACAGTCGCGATTCCTAGAGCTTGTCTTCCGCACTAGACCTCATCCAAAAACTCCTTATGTAGTATTCCGAATTCGATGTAAACACCTGAACCTAAACAGATTCTGTTTGTACCATTCATGTTATGAACTCTAATTTTAAACATATTTTAGTACTTTAATTAAAGCAACATATAACGTTTGCGTCAGCTGTTCAAGATATTAACATGTAAAAACAGTATAACAGTTCATGTTTTCTCTCGTGAGGTCTCCGTCATCGTAATCCACATGTTACAGTATGGTCAACGAAATGGGATAACCTATCTACTCCGCATTGCATGGCGGAGGGTACTTCGTAACAATATTGCTATCGTTTTTCTATTCTATTCCATTCACGTACTGAGAGAGGGAAAAATGAGTGTCTACGTGCCCCACTACCGGCGCTAATATCTCTTATATTATCCTCGTAAATCCTACATTGGCACACGGTGGTGGCGGCATAACTGACGCACAGTCTTCTTCGAATGCAGGTTCTCTAATTAACCCACCAGGATTTTGCGAAAATTATGTCGCCTTTCTTTCAAAGATTCCCATTTGAATGCGTCCGTGGTGATGAGTGTCACCGATGTTCGAATTCTGTGGTAGAAATGAGGATGTGAATCTGGTGGCGAATGTGTTCGAAATAGGTAGTAGCTGGCTCGTATCAAAGCGTTCGAAACGGGTAGTAGGTGAAGAGCGGCGACAGGTGGAGGTAGGGTTGTATCGACGGCGCGGCGCGTGCCAGGCACGCCTAGCTGGCACACCTGTCACGCTACGTGCGTACAGGGGGTCAGCGGCCACACACCTCTGCCTGCATTAATCGCGGGTCCGTAGGCTCTCTCCATCGCTTTCAATGCATTCGAAAGCAGCTGAACGACGGGCAGTCATTTTTAACATCTCAATCTAACAGATGGAACACTGTTCATATGTTTACCAGCTTTGCCTTAGAACACACTGCAGAGGTTTGGTATTGAACGTAGTATAGTAGTTCCAAGTGTGACAATCGGAAATTGGTAAAACACAAACGATGGCTATTATTTGCCTGGGCAGGATTCACGTAGTTTGAGAATATCAGAAATTTGGCTTTAGTGGGAAAACAAATAATTTTCCAGTGCAAACTGAAGGGTTTTCACTATACGAGTACTAGAAATACCCATTGAGTATGACTGACAGTGTTCATGTAGACTAGTTCTTCAAAGAACACACATTACACATCTGATAATATCGGCGACATCTTTTTGAGCTTAGATTAATTGTTTACTAGTCATAAGAGCGACCATGATCAGCATGTACACTTTAATTTCGCTTCATTTCGAGGAAATTTATAAGGAAAATGACACAGAAATGTCACAGAAATATTTATAAAGGTTAATTAATTGACCGGTGCCGCAGTGGTAACACCGGTTCCCGTCAGACCACCGAAGTTAAGCGCTGTCCGACTGGGCTAGCACTTGGATGGGTGACCATCCGGTCTGCCGAGCGCTGTTGGCAAGCGGGGTGCACTCAGCCCTTGTGAGGCAAACTGAGGAGCTACTTGATTGAGAAATAGCGGCTCGGGTCTCGTAAACTGACATACGGCCGGGAGAGTGGTGTGCTGACCCACATGTCCCTCCATATCCGCATCAAGTGACGCCTGCGGGCTGAGGATGACACGGCGGCCGGTCGGTACCGTTGGGTCTTCATGGCCTGTTCGGGAGGAGTAATTAATTCACCGGAAGTTGCTGAGTCTATGCTAATATTACACACATCTCATTACTCAAGCTCTTGTCAATTTTCTCTATGTGTCGAAGAAATGTATTCTGTTAAGATGGCAAAACCATGATTATGCGGAGTTCTTTATTTACAGCCATTTGTACAAATATAATGCTGGAAATGAAATGGAAATGAGCGTATGGCATTGTTGGCCGGGATAGGTTATAGACAGAATTCGTGTTCGTTGTGAGACCAAAGACATTGCTGCACGCTATGTATACCATTAAAAAGGTATAGCTGCCCCCAAACTGAAAGTTGGTTAGAACAAGAGAGTGACGTTCCTGTTGGAAGTGGTACGCCCGTGCCTTTCTTCGACGTTTACTTACCAGAAAGGTATATGGGCCCTACGTTTAACATGGAATCCTATTTGATACACTGACAGAAAAAAAATCCCAGCGCCAAGAAGACTTTGTGCAAGATAAACGAAAGTTGGTAGACGTGTTTCTACAACTCAAAGATGATGTCTACTCAGATTTCGCGCCAGTCGCATAAGAACGGCGCTAAATGCGACTCTATGAGGATGCACATCAGGTTTGCTTTAAATACGCGCTGTAACGGTCGTGAGCGTCACTTATCTTTGAGATTGGACATAGTGAGTTGATGCAAGCCGAGAATGCATTTAAGACGATGAAGACGCCATTATCAACAGTATCAACAGCGTACTGAGTATGAGCGAGTTCGTATAATAGGGCTACAACGCACGGGTGCCCGGGTTCGATTCCCAGCTGGGGTGGGAGATTTTCTCCTCTCAGGGACTGGGTGTTGTGCTGTCCTCATCATGATTTCATCCTCATTGTCGACGCGCAAGTCGCCCAGTGTGGCGTCGCACCCCGTAAGATTTGCACGTGGCGGCCAAACTTCCCGCCTAGGAACTCCCGGCCACTGACAGGATCATTTCATTTTTTTCCATATGGCTACAAGACGTTGGATGTTCCTATCGTGATTTTGCAGAAAGACTTGGTCGAAATGAAGCCACTATTGCTGACAGCAATGGTTGCGGGAAGGTATCATTTCAAGAAAGCCATGCTCTGGAGACCACATGGCATTACCGAGAGGGAAGAAGGTCGTGTTTGGTGCATGGCTGTGGTGCATCATGCTGCGTCTGCAGCAGCAATTTGATCAGTAGTTGGCACCACAGTGACACAACGAACTGTTAAAAATCGGTTACTTCAAGCACAGCTTCGAAGACGCCCTGTAGTGTGCATTCCACTGACCCCAAACCACTGCCGTTTACGACTTCAGTGGTGTCAAGCGAGAGCTGACTGGAGGGCGGAGTGGAGGTCTGTTGTGTTTTCTGATGAACGCTGTTTCTGCCTCGGTGCTAATAATGGCCCTGTGTTGATCGGAAGGAGGCCAGGTGAGCCCCCGCAACCAACCGATCTGCGGCTTAGACACACTGGACCTACAACTGAGGTTATAGTCTGCGGTGCGATTTCGTATG
Organism: Schistocerca nitens; assembly: GCF_023898315.1. NCBI lineage: Eukaryota > Metazoa > Arthropoda > Insecta > Orthoptera > Acrididae > Schistocerca > Schistocerca nitens. Next base: position 926,249,285 of record NC_064616.1, read on the forward strand.
AGAGCAAGAGCACTCGTGGTTGTCCCACGCTCCCTGACTGCAAATTTATACGTCGATTAGTGATTCGACCTGTTGTGCTGCCATTCATGAACAGCATTGCAGAGGAATTTTCCAACAGGATAACGCTCGCCCTCGCCAACATACTGATTTATGTCGAAATGTTGCCTTCGCCTGCTCTATCACCAGATCTGCCTCCAATCGAGCACGTATAGGACACCATCGGACGACAATTCGAGTGTCATGCACAACCAGTGTTAACCGTCCCTGTATCGTCCGACCAAGTGCAACAGGCATGGAACTCTGTCTCACAAACTGACATCCGGCACCTGTAAAACACAATGCATGCACGTTCGCATGCTTTCATTCAACATTCTGACGGTTACACCGGTTATTAATATACCAAAATTTCACATTTGTAATGTGATTACATTAACCTGTGATTTTTCAATGTTAATCGGTTACATACGTTACCTATACAAATGCGTTCCAGAAATTCTACATTAATTATTTCTTGGTGTTGGGATTTTATTTTCGTCAGTGTATTTTTCATATTAAGAAATCTTTACTAGAAGTGAGAGAAGCGACAAACGCCAGGAAAAATCCTAGAGGTGGCTGAGGTTTGAACCCCCAGATCTTTGGATTTTGGAATTTACACGCTTAATTTTCCATTCTAATATCAATCCTATTAAGCGCAAGTAGGGCGCCGTGGAGTGAGATCTGTGCGCGTTGGACACAGCTGTTGGTAATCTCCGTGACGTGGTGGGGCTGTGTTTGAGCGGGCATGGATCAGGACAGTTCCACAGCGATTTCGGTGTCTCGTGGAGTCCATACCACAATGTATCGTTGCCGTTATCAGTCTGGAAGAGGATATTACACGTCACTTGATAGGTATTTTTAAGTCAGTTGCTCATTAGTGGAATTGTTTTATTGTTGTTTTCTCATGCACGCAGAAATTGCTGAAACTTTATATTACTAGACACAACAACACTTTTGTTTGCACTCTGAATATGCTAAGTCCTTACTGGTTGTCTTTTCCGTCGTCTATATCCTTTGCAGTAGCGATGTTTACAAGAAGTTGCCCGTGGCTCTGCTCTTTTAGTCACTTAGGTCCTCGTTGTATAAAGACATTGTTATCCCAGTCAAAGAATCTGTTTTCCTTTTTAAATCAAATTGATTAAGAAAGGAATAGTTCTTTACGGTTTCCGCTTTGAGAGAATATTTAATCCACCTGCGTTCCTTTCGAGTCAGAACTATTGTACACTTTAAGTTGCAAAACGCAGGCGATGCCATCACTGAGCTTGTACAGTGAAGTGACAAAAATCATGCGATAGCGATGTGCATATATAGAGACGACGGTAGTATCACGTACACAAGACATAGGGAGACAGTACACTGGTGGAGCTGTCATTTGCACGCAGATTATTCACGTGAATAGGTTTTCCACGTTATTATGGCCGTACGACGAGAATTAACGGACTCTCAACACGGCAGGCATTACTTCTCATCACAGAAAACGCTGTGGTCGACGGTCTTCACTGAACGACAGAGAGCAGCAGCGCTTGCGTAGAGCTGTCAGTCCTAACAGACAAGCAACACTGCGTGAAATAATCGCAGGAAACAATGTGGGACGTACGACGAACGTATCCGTTACGACAGTGCGGCGTAATGTGGCGTTAATGGGCTACTGCAACAGACGACCAACGCGAGTGCCTTTGCTAAAAGCAAGACAATGCCTGCAGCGCTTCTCCTGGGCTCGTGACCATATCGGTTGGACACTAGACGACTGGAAGACCGTGGCCTGATCAGTTGCGTCCCGATTTCAGTTGGTAAGAGCTGATGGTCGTGTTCGAGTGTGGCTCAGACTCCACGAAACCATGCACCCAAGTTGTCAACAAGGCACTGTGCAAGATGGTGGTGGCTCCAAAATGGTAGGGGCAGTGTTTACATGGATCACTGACTGGAAATGGTTATTTCCGGCTACATGGAAACCATTTGCAACCCTTCATGGACTTCATGTTCCCAAACAACGACGAATTTTTGTGGATGAGAATGTGCCATGTCACCAGGCCACAATTGTCCGCGACTTGTTTGAAGAGCATTCTGGACACTTCGAGCGAATGATTTGGCAATCCAGATCGCCCGACATGAATCGCATCGAACATTTATGGGACATAATTGAGAAGTCAGTTCATGCACAAAATCTTGAGCCGGCCGCGGTGGCCGAGCGGTTCTAGGCGCCTCAGTCCGGAACCGCGCGACTGCTACGGTCGCAGGTTCGAATCCTGCCTCGTGCATGGACGTGTGTGATGTCCTTAGGTTAGTTAGGTTTAACTAGTTCTAAGTTCTAGGGGACTGATGACCTCAGATGTTAAGTCCCATAGTGCTCAGAGCCATCTGAACCATTTGAACCAAAATCTTGAGCCGCCAACACTTTCGCAACTATGGTTGGATATAGACACAGTATGGTGCAATATTTCTGCGGAGGACTTCCACCGACTTGTTGAGTCAATACCAAGTCGAGTTGTTTCACTACGTAGCGTAAAAGGAGATCCGACATGATATTTATACGTATCCCATGACAGGACGTCGGAATAGTGACGCAACTCCGACGAACAAGAGTACGGGGGCAATAAGACGAATGGTATCCAGCGAAGCCTTAATTCCCAAAAGAAAGAAAGTGGAAACTAAAATGATAAACGCTGTAGATGAGATCTTAGCGGAGTTCCAGAATAAATTAAAACAAAAAGGGCGTCAACCACAGCGCAGGTTAGAGACAAAATTTTGGCACTCGCACTAGGTCAAGCAAGGCTCTACTGACAAAGTGAAGAGCTCAGAACTGAAAACGCCAGGCTCAGAAAAGAATTAGAGATTGCAAACGCATCAGATGCCTAGGATCGCATTCAGGCCTGGAACAAGAAATAGCAGAACTCAAATCCGAAAATGAGAGACTAAAGTCAGAATATAAAACCATCTGACTTTCATTTGCAGCGGTTGCTGCTGTCGGTCCGATTGCGAAATCTGAAAGCAAAGTACAAGAAAGCATTCAACAAACAAAAGCTAAACAGTCCAGCACACTGCTCTTTAAATCATAAACCAACCAAGATGCGAAAACCACTAGAGAAACCATCACTAAAACAACTAACCCTAAGCAAGACAAATTAAAAATAAAATCAATCAGGTCAACAGCAAACACTGTAATAATTGAAACAGAATCACAAGTAGATAAGAAAAAGATAATAGAAAAAACAGCACAGCTTAAGGACACTAGCTGTGAAGAACCGAAACCCATGCTGACAGTGCACCATGTCTCAACATATTTAACTGACCAGGAATTCTTACAAGAGCACTACGAAATGAACCTGAGTGAACACATTACTAAAGACGAGTTCGACAGCGACGCTGAAATAATATTTAAAACAGTACCAAAGGGCAAAAGGACAGTAAACAATATTTTACAATTATTGCCAAGAGCACGGTTGCTGCTGCATCAAAAAGAAAGGGTTTTTATTCACTTTGAATCTTTGTATATCAATGACTTTATTGCAGTAAAAATGTTTTGACTGTTGGGGCTTCGGTAGCCATAAAGCGTTGCGACAAGGACCCAGTATACGGGAGATGTGCAAAACCGAGACACAAAAAGTGAGAATGCAGGCAGGAGAATCCTGTAGGTTGTATACCATGCAAACACAGAAATAGAACATGCGATAAGGCGGGGGGGGGGGGGCTGAATCTCATATACATACAATCAGCTCTACGAAAGACAAATAGAGGGCACGGAGTACGATGTTCTGGACAGCGTCCATTAATGAGGAGTGCTACTATAGCTGTCAGAAACCTACCCCCATCACCATAACACACGCAAGGACAGACGTAACTAATATCACACACAGGCAAAGGTACAAATCACGTCGACTAGGATGAGAGGCTGGCGGCGAGCCGTTGCCTGGCGGCAACACATGGGGTTATTACAACCCCCAAATGCAGATACTAATACTAATGTAGAGCCTCAGTTCTGGGAGACAATACAATTTAGGTACTTCAGCATTACCGACTACATAGACGATAGTGCATGCAGGGGGCAATTGAATATGAAGTGGCCAGGCAGCTGAAACATCACACGTTTGATTGGGCCATCTTCCAGACTGGTCTCCTTTTGCGAGTTGACGAACTAGAAGACGAAATACTGCGAGATAGTTCAGAGAAATGTAACGACGAACATCCCGAGAATGAAGATGTCATGGAGTTCACAAGAAATCCAACACCACAGGCAAACACAGACAAAGACAACTGCACACTACCCGCACAACAAGTAGAATATGATACAACCAAATGTAGACCATATATTACACCAGTTCGTTTTATCTACGGGGGTAGCCCACACAGTCACTACGAAAAACAAGACAGTAATGTAGCTGAACAGAAAGACACATCCTGAACCGGCGCCGGCCGCGGTGGTCTAGCGGTTCTAGGCGCCCAGTCCGGAACCGCGCGACTGCTACGGTCGCAGGTTCGAATCCTGCCTCGGGCATGGATGTGTGTGATGTCCTTAGGTTTGTTCGGGTTTAATTAGTTCTACGTTCTAGGGGACTGATGACCACAGCTGTTAAGTCCCATAGTGCTCAGAGCCATTTGAACCATTTTTTTGAACCTGAAACGTCACACCAGGCACAACCACCCCAGAAACGGGCATGCAACAGTCACCTTTCACGAACAAGTCCCCGGAAGTGATAAAAAACAACAAGTCACTATCAGGAGAAATGCTCAGCGAAAACACATCAAACTCCACACTACCAGAAACCATGAAGCAGGTAAAACATGCTGCACTGCAAAATTACTCGAAATCGGAGCAACAAACAAACAGTCAAGAACACCAACCAGTCACAACCAAGGATCCCCAGCTAAATACTGTTAATCACGTAAACTACGAAAAATTAGAAGTTAACCTACGGCTTAGCAGACTAGAAAACAAGGATATATTTCAAACAGGTCTTCGCTATGTAATAAGAACCAAGTATGAAAACGGGAATAAAATCTGCTTCCCAATTACAGGACAAACTGACAGAATAATCCTAAGAGTTGAAAACCTACCAACGAACCCCAAAGAAATATATAAGCTTTTAGGGTAGGCATGTGCGCGAAGGGGAGAGGGCCTAAACCTAGGGAAAGTATACAAGGACTTATTGAGAGTACATGCACGCGTGTTTCTGGATTTTAAAGAAACCACGCCCAAGTGTTTTTACTTCACTAGATATCCCTTATAAGGGTAATACAGCTAAACTGCCAGGGCAGTACCCTAGTAAACACGGAACTAGGTAGGCTCTTAGAAGAAACAAAAACAGACATCGCCTGCGTTCAGGAACCTTATCTGCGAGGCGGGAAGATTTCAGGGCTCCCCTTACAATACATCACAATAGCAGGAACACCAAACGCGAAGCCGCGATAATAGCAGTTAATAAAAACCTCATAATAGCACTAATCACCGAGTTTTGCTCTGAACACATCGCCACGACAGAAATAACAGACGGACAGGATGTATGGCTCACGTCGTCTACGCTTAGTACTCATATGATATAGAACCTTTCTTAGACAAAATAAAAGACATTGCACGACTCTCAGAAGGAAAAAGGCTGCTCATTCTAAGATATCAACGCAGAATCCCCCCTGTGGAACTCAGATAGAACTGACGACCGAGGAAAATTTGGAAAGTTCTGGTAAGGTTCTATGGGACTAAACTGCTGAGCTCGTCAGTCCCTAGGCTTACACACAAATTAATGTAACAAACTAGCTTACGGTAAGGACAACACACAAACCCATACCTGAGGGAGGACTCGAACCTTCGACGGGGGGAGCCGTGCGAACCGTGACAAGATGCAATAGACCAAGCGGCTACCCCGCACGGCGACCGAGGAAAACTCGTAGTTGACGTGGTAAATGAAAGCAACCTCTTCATACTGAATAGAGAGGGTCAGCCACCTACCTACCGTGGAGACGTCGGTGGTGGAAATAACATAGATCTTTCTCTAAGGAACGTAAAACCTCTTCCACTAGTCAACATATGGCGGGTATTGAATAGAGCCACACACAGCGACCACAACGCAGTCCTCATAACCACAGTCAGATATGTTAATACGTATAACATAGACCATGAACAGCAGCATTTACTAATAGGAAGAGCGGACTGGCAAAAATTTCGAGATATTGTTGAGGCGTTGTCAACTAAACACTGTCCAAGGCAGTATAGATACCGAGCGAGGTGGCGCAGTGGTTAGCACACTGGACTCGCATTCGGGAGGACGACGGTTCAATCCCGTCTCCGGCCATCCTGATTTAGGTTTTCCGTGATTTCCCTAAATCGTTTCAGGCAAATGCCGGGATGGTTCCTTTGAAAGGGCACGGCCGATTTCCTTCCCAATCCTTCCCTAACCCGAGCTTGCGCTCCGTCTCTAATGACCTCGTTGTCGACGGGACGTTAAACACTAACCACCACCACCACCACCAAGGCAGTATAGATTACAAAACGCGTGTACTGGCAGAGGTCCTACGAAGAGCACAGGAAGCAGCTATACCACGGATAAAAACTGGGTGGGGACAGAAACAACCGTGGTCGACAGAAGTGGCAAGATTAAGGAAGGATTCACAGGACAATAGGAAGTACTACCAACTAGCAAAGACAGCTCCTGAAAGACAGATAAGACTTGACCTGTGTCGTGACGCTAAACAGAAATAACATAAACAACTACAGACAACAAGGCAAGACTACTGGACCAATTTCGTCAAAACCTAGCTACAGAACGACGTCTGGGGACTACCTTTCAAAATAGAAACAGAACGAGTTAAGACACCGACAGTTCTGTCAAGCTGACGGCACAATAACAAGAGGATGGAGAATCACAGCAAATATCTGAACAGGCTCCTCCCACATGAAGACCCCACACAAGACAAGCGACACCACGCTGATTTAAGAGAGAGCACGAGGCAACCATACGTCAGTGACAGTATAAACATTCATTCTCACAAAAAGAAGTCGCGACGGCAATCAGGAGGCTTAAAAACCGAGAAGCACCCGGCCCAAACAAAATACTTTCAGAAACATTAAAACAAACAGTAACACAAATCACACCTTTTCTTACTAATATGTTCAACAAGGCACTGCTAACAGGCAGAATTCCAAACCTCTAGAAAACTGCTAATGTAGTAATAATCAGGAAATCACAAGAGAAAGAGCCAACAAACCTCAAAACGTACCGACCGATCTGCCTCTTAAATAGTCTCGCTAAGGTACAGGAAACGCTCCTGTGTGATCTCTTACAATCGCACAGAAGCCTCCTCTGGCTAACGCCCCACCAATTCGGCTTCAGGGAAGGTATATCAGTAGCGGACGCCGTCAACCAAGCAATGACAGTTACAAATAGCATCAGAGATAAATACGTGGGCGCCATACTAATCGACATAGCCGGGGCTTTTGACAATCTGTGGTGGCGGTCCCTCTTCACGAGGTTAAAGGAAATGAGGCTATCAGCTTCCCTCTAAAATAGCCTCCTCGACTACTGCAGAGGCAGAGTGGCGGAGGGCTGGTACACGCGAGGTCGTCAAGAGAATAACGGAGGGATGTCTACAGGGCTCGATCTGCGGACCAGTATTTTGGGATATCGCAATAGAGCCCTTGCTGAGCACGCTGGACGGTGACGATAGGGTAAGCGGTGTGGTGGCGTTCGCAGATGACCTGCTCGTCGTGGTGTCAGCCAACTCGACAGCAGCACTAGAGACAAAAGGCACGCAACTGCTTCAGAAAATTAACAACTGACGCAAAGAAAATAAATTAAAAATCCAAAATTGTTAAGGCTTTCGTGGGCACTTGTTGACAAACTGCCTATTGGCTTCTGTCTCGGGTTCTTCGGCCGACGTTCATCTAATGATTTTTCTGACGTTTCGCCAGCACGAGTGGCTGGCATTGTCAAAGCTTCACCCTCCATTGCCGGTGGTGAACTGGAGGCGAGCTCGCGGCCGCAGACTATATGTACCTGGCGCGCCAACGTCCGAGGGCTTCTCCGCGGTCATTTCCGGTGCGGTTCCCCTCTTGCTACCTGCGACGGTCGTTCGCTGCAGTACGGGAAGCCAGGATCCGTTTACCTTAAGGCTTTCCTCTTTCTTGTTGAAACTGTTCGCGTGTTTTTGTATTTCTACAGCTTCTCTGAACAAGCGCCGACACGGAAGTTCTAGCTGTAGAGAAGCACTATCACACGCGCTTGTTCAGAGAAGCTGTAGAAATACAAAAACACGCGAAGAGTTTCAACAAGAAAGAGGAAAGCCTTAAGGTAAACGGATCCTGGCTTCCCGTACTGCAGCGAACGACCGTCGCATGTAGCAAGAGGAGAACCGCACCGGAATTGACCGCGGAGAAGCCCTCGGACGTTGGCGCGCCAGGTACATGTAGTCTGCGGCCGCGAGCTCGCCTCCAGTTCACCACCGGCAATGGAGGGTGAAGCTTTGAGAATGCCAGCCATTCGTGCTGGCCAAACGTCAGAAAAATCATTAGATGAACGTCGGCCGAAGAACCCGAGACAGAAGCCAATAGGCAGTTTGTCAAATTAAAAATCGCTCACAACAAAACTGTATATTTACAGCTCAGAGGGTCACTACAGTTGAATCATATTCTAAAATTAGATAATACAAGCATACAGAGGAAGCAAGCCACACGTTATCTAAGACTGAATCTTGACGAAAAACAGACTTTTAACTATCATATGAAATTGACAATTGACAAAGCCTCCAAAATTATGCACAAACTAGCAAGACTCAACACAACTCAGTACAAATTACCTATTAAGACGATGAGGACCTACACATTGCTATATCTGAATCCATCACATTCTTCGCGGCAAGTGCGTGGGATCGCAGACTGAACATACAGACTAACAAGACAATTGCAAAACGAGGTCAACGCAGTGTACTCCTGAGAATGAGCGGAGCCTTCAACACCACCTCACTAGAGGCACTGTGCGTTGTGATGGGGACCTGTCCTATAGACGTAACAATACGGTAGAGAGCTGTACTTTACTGGCTTAAGAGGGACAGGCTTGATTAAGTCACCGAAATTCCAGGTTGGTTCAAATGGCTCTGAGCACTATGAGACTTAACTTCTGAGGCCATCAGTCCCCTAGAACTTAGAACCACTTAAACCCAACTAACCTAAGGACATCACACACATCCATGCCCGAGGCAGGATTCGAACCTGAGACCGTAGCCGCCGCGCGGTTCCAGACTGTAGCGCCTACAACCGCTCGGCCACCCCGGCCGGCGAAATTACAGGAACCAACATTATGAACAGGACACAAATGAAACAATGGTGGGTTCAAACATTGCAGAGAGAGTGCGGCGCATCCGACGAGGGTCGCCGAGTACATTCTTTCTTTCCTGACGTACTCGAAAGATTACAACTGAAACATGTTGACCCAAGCCGGGGGATGGTCCATTTCCTGACAGGCTACGGGCCGCATGCGGTACATTTAAACCGCATGGGACTAACTAACCATGAAATATGGGTTTGCGGAGAAACTGGTTCAAAATGTGTGTGAATTCCTAAGGGACCAAACTGCTGAGGTCCTCGGTCCCTAGACTTACACAATAATTAAACTAACTTATGCTAAGAACAACACACACACTCATGCCCGAGGGAGGACTCGAACCTCCGGCGGAAGGGGCCGTGCAATCCATGACATGGCTCCTCAAACCGCTCGGCCACTCCGCGCGGCGCCGGGGACACCAGAACGTGTTACACTGCTATGCAACACGCTTGCACAAGTGAGACCTGTACACAAAGACAGTGATATCACCGGAATAATACGTAATACCGCTGATTAGAACACAATAAATAGCGTTGCCGATATTGTATCGAACACACTGCATGAAGAATACAAGCGCCAAAACCCATATGGAAGGAGTCTTAGACAAGCACAAGCAGCACAACAAATCACATGGGAGGACACAAACATGACCACAGATTGCGCAACCGAGGAAGGAACCAACACACTAAGTGAACATGACTCTGAATGGATCAACACGTAAGGGACCCAAACCAACAACGCATGACATTGCATGCCACAACACATTCACAAACAACACAACAGGCAGTAACAATCACAAAACATACAAACACCGACGCCACATACTAAGACTCTAGTAAAATGGTTCAAATGGCTCTGAGCACTATGGGACTCAACATCTTAGGTCATAAGTCCCCTAGAACTTAGAACTACTTAAACCTAACTAACCTAAGGACATCACACACACCCATGCCCGAGGCAGGATTCGAACCTGCGACTGTAGCAGTCCCGCGGTTCCGGACTGCAGCGCCAGAACCGCTAGACCACCGCGGCCGGCTAAGACTCTAGTAATAAAGTAACGTCGCTTAGGAGGAGAAGGTTCGAAGAACTTTTATTCTGAGGCTCCTACTCCCCAACGACGTATTGCATAGTGTTTAAATTATACTGCGCACAAGCAGTAATGTATTGTTCGTCTTATTATGTGAAGGTAGAAGTATATGCTCTTCTCTATTTAAAGCTACAATGAATTAATTTTCTTGAGCAAATGTATTTTCTGTATAAGGTATGTATAAAAGTAAAAATGTAATGAATTAAGTGATTTAAGGAACAATGCATTCAGGTAGCAATGAACTACATTCTATTTCTACAAACAAATTTACAAACATAAGCGTATTTCTCATGCAAAGCTAAAATTCATGTATTCCATGTATCAAATGCTCAGTCTGTATTTAATCTGTATAATACTAGGTGTATGTATCTGAAGTATCACATAGAATATACCGCAACTACCAACAATAGGACAAACAAACAGCTACTGAATATCATGTAGTGTCCTGACTTGCAACACTCCCAGTAATATAGCAATAGACACAAACACAGTGAACATACAAAAGCACAAACCATTTCAGATGAGAACAGTTAGAGGTTCTATAGACACCTTCTCACCTGAAATATGTAGGAGTAGGCCATTACCAACCAACATGCTACATACGCTATATTACACGTCCAGATACAGTATATTACTTTCCTCTACCTACGAAAATTATTTTCACCACACTCAGTGTATTAAATTTTTCTTCTTATTTTTTTCTTTGGCATTTGCATTGTGTAAAATATATTCACATCAACTAGGCAGAAACGAATTATATAGATCCATTTTAACAACTGTTAAGCACTCAATTCGCTGTAATCTTAGAAAAATTTTGTGTATTACGTTCTTTATATCATAAGAAAGCATTAATAACATTGTAATAATGAGAAGTGTTTGCTGTTGGATTCAGAAGCATACGACCCACCTTACATTTCAAGGCGGTGGGTTACTCTGTACTGTTAATGAAATAAATAAATGAAATAAATTTTGTGTATACAGGGTTCAAAGAAATCCATAGACAAAATTTCATGGTTTGTTCAGAGACAGTTTCTGAGTATTTTGATACAGGATGGGGCCCAGTTAACAGAGTTCCAGGCTACAAAGGAACACAGCAGAGGAAAGGAAATATAGTACTAACCTGACTATAGCAGATGTTGAAAGCGACCACATTCATTTCTTGATACTTTTGGGCCCTAGTCAGCAAGTTGCTGAAGGCGGATCGAAGCTGGATTGCTGGAATTGCTGGAGTCTCACCCGAAATGCTCTGCAGTAGTTCTTGAAGACTATGAGAGTTGTTGCGGTACATCTTAGCCCTGAGGGTTCCCAACACCAAATAATCGCACACTGACAGATCATGTGACCTGGGTGCCCAGCTAAGTCCGCGACCTCTTCGACTGACCTCTGCTGACTTCTCTGACAGGTGTGAAGATTCAGAAAATGTTCTCGAAGATTCGGCTGGCTGTATGGGCAGTTGCTCCATGCTGTTCGAAGTAATTTTAGGTCTTTTCCTCTTTCGTTAATGTCGCCACAAATGGTTTCTAATTGAAGGCAATGTAGCGCGCCTAAGTCAGCGTCTCATGAAAGAAGGTGGGACCATTAATGCGAACTCTGCACACCAAAACCCAGCATTCTGATTATGCAATGGTGTTTATTGGAGGTTATGCGGATTCTCCCCTCCTCAGAACCTTTGATTCTGTGAGTTGACATAGCCACTCAGGTGAAACCAAGATTCACTAACATAAAGAACAGATCCATGTCCAAGCCATTCGTTATTATCTCAGTGAACAGCCAGTCACAAAACTGGAGGAGCAGAAGAGCATCTACTGGTTGTAATGCACTAACAACAGACAAACGGTAGGGACGCATGTGCGAGTGCAGGTGGAGTATTCATCCGCATGATCCACATCATATGCCGGTCTTTTGCGACAGGCGTCGGGTTGATTCGGTAGGACTCTGAAGCATTTTATGGTCAACTGCAGCCACATTATCTGGTGTGCGGGCACGTTGCGGAATATTTTTTGCCTTGTTCAAAACAGATCCTGTCCGACGCCATTTTCGGACTAAGCGTTGCATGGCGCTCTTTGGTGGCACTCTGACCAGTAAACTTCTCGGCAAACCTCTGACCACACCATCTCCACGACGTTGTTGTCACGCGACTTTCCACAACGAACACCCGTTGCTCCAGTGTGTCCACTCCACTCACACTGACACAGCCCGCACTACGCTCTGTATCGATGAGGATCACTAGGCGAGCGTACATGTGGCGTGCGCGTCACGGTGTGTGGCTATATGCATACATTTGCGACCAGTCGTATCCACAAGTCCGAGCCACTTTTATATACCCCACCCTGTACAACGGACACCTGGTCTCCAGTGGCTCGTTATGGAGTAATAATATAATCGTGATTTATACGGTTTATTGCTCAATTACCTGTTATTTCTGTGAAGATACTTTCACAGCAGTGATATTTCTGTAATATGCAATGATGGACGGACCCAGTTTCTCGTAGGTGTTACTGTAGAGCTTATAAGTAGTGTGATGTCGCTGCTGCAATAGATCAAGATAGAATCGTTGTGCCACTCTACAACAGTGAGCCCATACACGAGGTCTATATCGAAGTACTTTCCATCAGTAAACATATTCATCACCTAAATGGAACCATGAAACAAGCGGTAACGTTCTTTCTCGCTGGATACAATGCACAAGTATTCCAGGCCACTGAAGATGCTTCGTAAGCAAAAGGAAGCGAAACGCGTGTACTATAAAAACAAACAGCTTTCTATTCAGTTGCGTAGATGGAACAAATCTCCGAGAAGATAACAATAATAATGAAATGTTTCTAACTTTTATATCTTGTACTGATTTTTAACATTACAGCTAGAACTATATTTTTTGTGTGACAACCTTTGCTATCCGTACGTACTGTAGTATACGTCTGTCAAAGTGAAACCAAATCGGTCACGGAATTCAGAAATTTATGAGAAACACACAGACGAGAGTATATTTTGCGTAAGCAGATATCACTGGCGATGGAGTGCCGCTGATGGATTGCAAGCAGCAACAGCCCCAACCCGTACAGCGAAGGAGCAAAGACATCGCTGATGCCCGAAACAGGAGAGGGTTGTGATAGACATTTGCTAACATCTGAAGTGAAGAGAGAAACAGATGTCACAGAGATTTATCTGTCTATTCCTGCACATTTTGATAACGACGAAAGATTGTGGCGGGACGCCAGTGAGTTACGTTGCCAATGCATCATGTAATATCAGATCCAGTGTAACTGCAAACACAGATGGAGGAAGATAAAGATAACCTCTCCGAAAAAGGTCGAGATATTTATTGGAAAGTGGAGAATAGAAGAAGGATTTTTCATCAAGAAGGCTTCTGCGCGGGTCTGATACAGCTGAACTGATACAAAATGTCTGATCTGCGAGAGGTGATAAGCGCTGGTGACCGAGACGTACTGACACTACAAGCAGCCGCCTACGTAAGCACACTTAAGGTACATGCAATTAATGCCTTATCTGAGATCTTTCTAATTTGGTAAATTTTTACTGAAATTCGAAGTATCGTAACCACGACTGCTATGCAGTAATCTTACAGGTGCCAAATGAAAGTTGCTTTAGGCAAAATTTTGAAAATATAATTCCGAGCATGATGGTGGTTTATTTGGACTCACATGTGGGAAGAATAACAATCAAATTTTCGTCCAGTTATACGGAACAACTTTTTTCGTGATTACCTAAATTGCTTAAGTCGAATGCCTGGATAATTTCTTTGAAAGGGTGACAACAGTTTCCCTCCAAAATCCTAGCATGTGCTTAATTCACAGTGCTCTCATCGCCAACGCGACATCACACTCTAATTATCCTCCTGAAGTAATGGTCTGCCTTATTTGCAAGTAAACTGGTAGTCATACTTTTGAAACAAGACAACTTACATTCTGTCACCTGTTTTCTGACACAATCGCTCGCATGGAAAGTACACGTAAATGATAATGCTGAAATGTTGTGCTAGTCCTTACTGTTTAGTCACATTTTGGTGTACTATGTGTTACTAGATACAGTGCTGTCTGATACTGAGCAAATACACAAATCAAGCCAAAAAATAATATGACAACAAATAAATATAAATAACTATGAAATAATTACGTCAACGGCCATATGAATGTCAAAATGTGCTAGTAAATATAACATATTTCATACCTTTAACTTTTATTAAGCCTTACCTTACCTATGAGTGCATATGCGTGTTTCGCAAAGTGCAGATCCTCAGAAAGTTACAAAATAGCCATTGGTACCTGCAGAATCACATATTTTGTGAAAACACCTGATAATGTATGAAACACCGTCCAAGCATTACTTAGCTTGCATTTATCGCGAATCTCTTGCCCAACGTAGTGTCCCGAGCGACTGGAAAAAAGCGCAGGTGACGCCTGTATATAAGAAAGGTAGAAGGACGGATCCTCAAAATTACAGACCAATATCCTTAACATCGGTTTGCTGCAGGATTCTCGAACATATTATCAGTTCTAATATAATGAATTTCCTTGAGACAGAGAAGTTGCTGTCCATGCATCAGCACGGCTTTAGAAAGCATCGCTCCTGCGAAACGCAACTCGCCCTTTTTTCACATGATATCTTGCGAACCATGGATGAAGGGTATCTGACGGATGCCATATTCCTTGACTTCCGGAAAGCGTTTGACTCGGTGCCCCACTGCATACTCCTAGCTAAGGTACGAGGATATGGGATTGCTTCCCAAGTATGTGAATGGCTCGAAGACTTCTTAAGTAATAGAACCCAGTACGATGTCCTCGATGTTGAGTGTTCATCGGAGGTGAGGGTATCATCTGGAGTGGCCCAGGGAAGTGTGGTAGGTCCGCTGTTGTTTTCTATCTACATGAATGATCTTTTGGATAGGTTGGATAGCAATGTGCGGCTGTTTGCTGATGATGCTGTGGTGTACGGGAAGGTGTCGTCGTTGAGTGACTGTAGGAGGATACAAGATGACTTGGACAGGATTTGTTATTGGTGTAAAGAATGGCAGCTAACTCTAAATATAGATAAATGTAAATTAATGCAGATGAATAGGAAAAATAATCCTGTAATGTTTGAATACTCCATTAGTAGTGTAGCGCTTGACACAGTCACGTCGATTAAATATTTGGGCGTAACATTGCAGAGCGATATGAAGTGGGACAAGAATGTAATGGTAGTTGTGGGGAAGGCGGATGGTCGTCTTCGGTTCAGTGGTAGAATTTTGGGAAGATGTGGTTCATCTGTAAAGGAGACCGCTTATAAAACACTAATACGACCTATTTTTGAGTACTGGTCGAGCGTTTGGGATCCCTATCAGGTCGGATTGAGGGAGGACATAAAAGCAATTCAGAGGTTCAAAAAATGGCTCTGAGCATTATGGGACACAACTTCTGAGGTCATTAGTCCCCTTGAACTTAGAACTAGTTAAACCTAACCAACCTAAGGACATCACACACATCCATGCCCGAGGCAGGATTCGAACCTGCGACCGTAGCGGTCTCGCGGTTCCAGACTGCAGCGCCTAGAACCGCACGGCCACTTCGGCCGGCGCAATTCAGAGGCAGGCTGCTAGATTTGTTAGTGGTAGGGTTGATCATCACGCGAGTGTTACGGAAATGCTTCAGGGACTCGGGTGGGAGTCTCTAGAGGAAAGGAGGCGTTCTTTTCGTGAATAGCTACTGGGGAAATTTAGAGAACCAGCATTTGAGGCTGACTGCAGTACAATTTTACTGCCGCCAACTTAGATTTCGCAGAAAGAGCACAACGATAAGATAAGAGAGATTAGGGCTCGTACAGAGGCATATAGGCAGTCATTTTTCCCTCGTTCTGTTTGGGAGTGGAACTGGGACAGAAGATGTTAGTTATGGTACGAGGTATCCTCCGCCACGCACCGTATGGTGGATTGCGGAGTATGTATGTAGATATATATGTAGAGTATAACGAAAAATTCATTTTCCTGTTCTAGATAGGTAATATATTAACTACATTCTGGTTATTGTTCAAATGGTTCAAATGGCTCTGAGCACTATGGGACTCAACAGCTGTGGTCATAAGTGCCCTAGAACTTAGAACTACTTAAACCTAACTAACCTAAGGACATCACACACATCCATACCCGAGGCAGGATTCGAACCTGCGACCGTAGCAGTCGCGCGGTTCCTGACTGAGTGCCTAGAACCGCTAGACCACCGCGGCCGGCCTGGTTATTGTAAGCTTATTTTGCGAACCAGGTGTAATGTAAGCATTAGTATTCTTTTTAACATTATAATTTAATTCTTGGCAAAAGCCCTTGCCGCAGTGGTAACACCGGTTTCCGTCAGATCACCGAAGGTAATCACTGTCGGGCTTAGCTAGCATTTGGCTGGGAGAGCGTCCGATCTGCGGAGCGCCGTTAGCAAGCGGGGTGCACTCAGCCCTTGTAATGCCAATTGAGGAGCTACTTGATTGGGAAGTAGCGGCCGGGAGGCCCCATTCGGGGGAGTTCGGCCGCCGAGTGCGAGTCTTACTTCAGTCGACGCCACTTTAGGCGGCTCGCGTGCCGGTGGTGAGGGTGAAAGTATGATGAGGGCAACACAGCACCCAGTCCACGAGCGGAGAAAATCTCAAACCCGCTCGGGAATCGAACCCGTGCCCACCGCATGCAAGGTAAGCACGTAATCACTCAACTAAGCAAGTCCGGTCACGAAAAGTGACAACGACCGGGAGAACAGTGCTGACCACTTGTCCCTCACGTGACACTTGTGAGCTGAGGATTAAACTGCGGTTGGTCGGTACCTTTGGACCTTCATGACCTGTTCGCACGGAGTTTAGTTTTTAACTTAATCGCCGGCCGAAGTGGCCGTGCGGTTCTAGGCGCTGCAGTCTGGAACCGCGAGACCGCTACGGTCGCAGGTTCGAATCCTGCCTCGGGCATGGATGTGTGTGATGTCCTTAGGTTAGTTAGGTTTAACTAGTTCTAAGTCTATGGGACTGATGACCTCAGAAGTTGAGTCCCATAGTGCTCAGAGCCATTTTTTAACTTAATCCTTGGAGTAGACAAGATGTGGCTTCGATTCAAAGAAATAGTGTCGATCACCGTTGAGAGATTTATACCAAGTAAATTAATAAAAGATGGTACTGATCTCCTATGCTTCACAAAACAAGTCAGAACACTGTTGTAGAAACACCGAAAAATCATGCTAATTTCAAAAGAACGCAAAATCTTCACGATCGGCGATGTTCTACTGAAGCTCGAAACCAGTTCGAGATGCTTTTGATAGCTTCCACAGCAAAACTGTGTCTCGAAATCTGACAGAAAGTCTGGTCACATGTAATGGAAACCAGCAGCAAGATGCAGATGGTACCTTCACTGCGTGATACCAATGGTAATATTGCCGTTGACAGTACCACTAAAACGGAGTTACTAAACGCAGTTTTCGGAAATTCCTTTACCAAATCACTTTCGAATCAAGAACAGTTGCCAATATGAGTAACTTAGAAACAGATATACATTAATAGATTAAATCACTTATAGAAATAGATTAAATCACTTATAAAGAAATAGATTAAATAGAATGCGAAATAGATTGAATCACTTCTAAAGGCAAGTATTCGGGTCCAGATTGTATACTAATTAGGTTTGCTTCAGAGTATGCTCCATACTTAGATTTCATATACAATTGCTCACTCCCAAAGATTGTCCTTCAGGACTGGAAAGTTCTGCAGATAGCACCAATACTCAAGAAAGGAAACAGAAGTAATCTGATGAATTACAGACCCATATCAGCCGGCCGGAGTGACCGAGCGGTTCTAGGCGCTTCAATCTGGAACCGCACGACCGCTACGGTCGCAGGTTCGAATTCTGCCTCGGGCATGGATGTGTGTGATGTCCTTAGGTTAGTTAGGTTTAAGTAGTTCTAAGTTCTAGGGGACTGATGACCTCAGATGTTTAGTCCCATAGTGCTCAGAGCCATTTGAACCATTTTGAACAGACCCATATCACTGACGTTGATTTGCAGTAGGACTTTAGAACATATACTGTGTTCGAACATTATGAACCACCTCGAAGAAAGCGATCTGTTGACAAGTAGTCAACACGGATTCAGAAAATCTCGTTCTTGTGAAGCACAACTAGCTCTTTATTCACACGAAGTAATGAGTGCTTTCGACAGAGGATCTCAGATTAAGTTGATATTTCTAAATTTACGGAAGGCTTTTGACATCGTTCTTCACAAGAGATTTCTAAGCAAATTGCGTGTCAAACTTCCTGGCTGATCAGAACTGTGTACGGGACCGAGACTCGAACTCGGGACCTTTGCCTTTCGCGGGAACCTTTCATAGCAGTGCACACTCCGCTGCAGAGTGAAAATCTCATTCTGGAATTGCGTGTCTATGGAGTATCGTCTGAGTTGTGCTACTGGATTTGTGATTTGCTGTCAGAAAGGACACAGTCCGTAGCAATCGACGGAAAGTCATCGAGTAAAACAGAAGTAATATCTGACGTTCCCCAAGAAAGTGTTGTAGATCCTCTGCTATTCCCAATCTACGTATTTAAACGATCTAAGACACAATCTGAGCATCCTTCTCAGACTGTTTGCAGATGATCTGACTAGTAAAGTCATCAGCAGAGTACAGAGTTCTGTTGGTTAAGAGTAATTTTAAAGGAAGACTAGTCTCGGAAGATTCAGGATGAATCCTTCGAAGGAGGGCAGCGGTGCTGCGGGCCGAAAATGTTCAGAGTGCGAATTGCAATTTTTTCCCTTCCTTGGCCAGCCAATAGTGGCCAGCTTGGCCGATGTGCTAATCAAGTAAGCCACTGGGCAGTGTTGTTGGCATTACGTCCAAATACTCTGTACAGACGCAGGTTTGCGACACCAGTCACGGCCAAGGTACATTGAACCACTAACACTAGAACAAAGTGTGACAAAGAGTAAAGTACTATTTTGTAACTCAGAGGATGTGCGCACTAGTGAGAAACTCACACGTTGCAGACTTAACAGGGCTTAGCGACCCGTGCTCAGCGAACGAGCTAGGAAAAGCTGATGGACCGTTAATAAGGCAAACCAACTCGCCCCCCCCCCCTCTCACCGCCCCCCCCCCGCCTGCCTCCCGCAGTAGGGATGTCAGAAGAAGCGTAGCTATAAGGGTATAAGTAAACGAACTTATGGGCTCCAGGCGTTCAGTCGTGCCACCGTTCTGTCTGCATCTTGAACTGGAAAGAATAGAGGGGTTTTGAGTTTCAGAGAAACAGTGGCTAATCCTTGATGATGAAGATGGGCTGGCTGCCTTTCGGCTGAATAACTCGGCAAGTTCCGGCACGAGGCTCGCCTTGCCTACCATATCTGTGGCGGGGTGGCTGTGGGAGCTGGTTTGCGACCAGATTTCACCCTCGGAGGGACTTTTGGCCAATGGATTTGTAACACCCCACCCATCACTTATCTGGTTTTGGCGTGTGTTCACCTCAGCTAAATGACTAACAGATCAACAGAGAGTGCAAAACTGCCGCAATGTCGGATAACGCAAAGAAAGTAATAAGGCCCTGGGACTCCTGATTGAACTGCGGTGGCAGTGTTGACATTAATTAATTCACAATTGATCACTTTTAATTAAAAAGGGGTGCACAATGATGTTATATTCAGCTATTGAACACCAGATGCAAATGTTGAACATAAAATTAATTAAGGAAATGATTTGGGATTTCAGCTACTTGATTGAAAACAGATGCAGTCGATTAGCACAAATTTATTTTAACTCCCGACCTTCAATCATCCCGTTACATGACGCTCCTATCAGACAGTGGTAATAAATTGCGTTTACGTGGAGTAAAGCGCGATAAATCAAAATTAATTCCTATCGACTGGCCCAGGCATAATGAGAAGTGCGAGAAGAATTCCCCAATACACAGCCCATGACACCCTCGTGGAAACTTTGCCGACGTGATCCAACAAATTAATCAGAGGCCTAATTCAAGCCAGAGCGGGTGCAATATCACCGAATTCAGCGTGGCGGGGCGGCGTCGTTGTTGTGAGGACGTCGGCTGGCCTCGTGGTGCTGCAAGGCTGCGCTCGTCTATTCACTCCTAGCTATCTTGCTCAGTACATAGCTGGACCAAAACTTTCTATCTCCAAGCTCAATCGTTCCATTTGTTAAGTCATAAACTGCAGAGATGCTCACTCTTTCTCAGGCAAGCTGAGTAAAGAACGTCACGTCCGCACTCTAGGCAAGCTGGGAACGGAAGACCACCGGAGACTTCTCCCAGTCTGCTCTTCGCCTCGGTTTCCCCTCCAGCAAAATCACTTACGCCAATTGCAGTGCAAGTCGCGTGAATTATGCGTCGCTTCCCAGCGCCAACCAATGCCTGCTCTGGGAAGTGAACAAATTCCCATAAAATTTCCCTTCTTCTCAGCTTCTGCTATTAAGCTCCTCCCAGGCCACCCATCGAGGTTAGCGTCTGCACGAAACACCAATTTTTCAGGAATTCTGACTTCCAGGAGAGTACTTCAAATTCCTCGGTCCTACGTTCCCATCGGAGGCCGGCATATTTCATTCTGTCACTCTTCACCTGATTTACTTCAGAATCTGTAGACCGTGAATTCAGCGTGAAGTTGCTATAGTCACGAACACGCATATTTCGGCCTCTGTTGACCGCTCCACCGTAGCTTTGCGTGGCTTTCCCGCATGTTTCACTGAAAACGGGACGATGGACATTTATCAACAGGCAACTGTAATTATGTGTATTGTTTCAGAGTCTAGTCTTCGACTCTAGTCAGACATTGTAAACTTTCAGGCAATAATCAATGCTTCGAAAAGACTTTCTCAGCAGATAATATGTCATTCTCTTTTGAATTATTGCCCACTGCTTTCTCTACTCTCTACTCTGAATAGCCAAAACATTATAACAGTTGCTTAGGTGCCGATTGTTGGCGTTCCAGGCATGTGACGTGGTAGGGAAAGTAAGTACGCGGAACCGAGACGGATGGGGGATCACCTAGCGAAGATATAGGTTGCAGATGGCGAAATCCATTGAGATAAGAGACTCTGACAAAGGGCAGATTATTATCACGCAGAGCCTTTGAACGAGTATCTCGAAAACAGCGAAGCTGTTCGAATGTTCACATATTGCTATTGTAAGCATCTATGGAAAGTAGTAGAAGAACAGTGAAACTACCAGAAGCTGCTAAGTGACTAGATTAGAGCACACTGTTATGGCACATTGTTGGACATGGAACTCCGCATGAGACGACCCCTACGTGTTCCCATGTTCACCCAACGACATCGACAATTACGACTGCAGCGAGCACGGGCCCATCAGGATCCGATGGTCTTCTCCACAAACGCTGTCATCGAGGCGAACGGCACCTCCAAACACACCGCACGACGGAAGCAGGCTGGTAGGAGCAGTATGATGCTATGGAAAACATTCCCCTGTACTTGCATGGGGCCTGTGGTAGTAAACGAAGACATCATTTCGGCTGAGAAGCACCTGCATCTCTTCATGCTTGATGTCTTCCCTGACGGCGGTGTTACCTATCAGTGGTATAACTGTCCCTGTCTCCAACCCAGAATTGTGCTGTCGTGGTTTGAAGAGCATCATAGTGGAATCATGTTGACGCATTGGCCACCAAATTCGCCTGATGTGGATCCGATGGAACCCTTCCGGGTCGCTATCGGGTGCTATGACGACGTACACAATTCAGCGGCCCGTTATGTAAGGGAATTAGTTGCAGTATCACAGGCTAATGTAAGTGCGAGATAATCCATTGCAAATGTTAAACGCTGGTACATTAATAACCAGTGTAACTTCCAGGATGTTGAATGCAAGCATGCAAACGTGCATGCATAGTGTTGTACAGGTGACAGATGTCAGTTTGTGGGATGGGTTTTCATGCCTGTTGCACACTGTCGTCAATAGTGGGGCGGTTAATGCTGTTTGTGGGTGACTGGAGCTGTCGTCCGATGACGTCCCATATGTGCTCGATTGGAGTCAGATCCGGTGATCGAGCAGGCCAAGCCAACATGTCGACATTCTGTAGAGCATCTTCGTTTATAACGGCGGTAGATAGGTAAACACCCTCTGGAATACAACTGATGGCCGGCCGCTGTAGCCGAGCGGTTCTAGGCGCTTCAGTCCGGAACCGCGCTGCTGCTACTGTCGCAGGTTCGAATCCTGCCTCGGGCATGGATGTGTGAGATGTCCTTAGAATAGCTAGGTTTAAGTAGTGCTAAGTCTAGGGGACTGATGACCTCAGATGTTAAGTTCCATAGTGCTTAGAGCCATTTGAACCAATACTGTTTATGAATGGATGCACACCAGGCCGAATCACCAGATTGTCGTATAAATTTGCGATCAGAATGCGTGGGATAACCACGAGAGTGCTGCTCCTGTAATACGAAATCGCACCAGTTTGTCTAGCACTCAGACAGGTTGGTCGCAGGTTCTCAACTGGCCTCCTCCTAGCCAACAAATCGCTGTCACTGGCTCAGAAGCAGAACCAGCTAACACCACAAAACACAAAAGACCTACATCATGCCATCCGATAAGCTCTCGCTTGACACCACTGAAGTAGCTAATGGCGGTGGTTTGGGGTCAGTGGAAAGCCCGCTACAGGGCATCTGGCTTTGAGTTGTCCTTGAAGTAACCTATTTCTAACAGTTCGTTGTGTCAATGTGGTGCCAATTACATTTCAGACTGCTGCCAATACGATACGCCAGAGGCATACGCCGAACATGATGGTCACCCCATTCGGTAGTGCCACGTGGCCGCCCGCGAGCCAGGTCTTCTTGTGACCGTATATTCTCGTGACCACCACTGCCAGTAAGCATGTGCAGTTGCTACATTCCTGCCAAGTCTATCTGCAATATCGTGGAACGAACATCCACCGACTCAGAAAAAGCCCTCAGTTTAATGTCAAAGATACGTCCATTACTTCTGTGAAAGACACGTAGCTCCAGTTTAATATTAAAGAGAAGCCTAGGTCAATGCTATATATTATTTACCTATACGTAAATACCTGTAGCATAATACTACACAGCTTTAAAGCACAAAGATGTGCGTTACATACGTAAAAGTGCTGTCTAAATATGTCAAAAATTAAACTACTCCTTACGAACATGTGTTCTCTCTTTAATTCGTACGTCAAAGAAAATAATAAAAACAACAACAATAATAACAGTAATGATACACTGACGGAAAAAATCGCAGCACCAAGAAGACGTTGTGCTACAAAAACGAAAGTTGGTAGGCGCGTTTCTACATCTGAAAGACGATGTCTATTCAAATTTCGCGCCACTCTCATAAGATAGGCGCTAGTAGCGCTACTATGAGGATACAAATCAGGTTTATTTTGAATACACGACGCAACGGTCGTGAACGTTAGTTACCTTTGAGATCGAACGTGGTGAGTTGATGTTAGTCTAGAATACCTTTAACGCGACAAAGACGCCATTATCAACACCTTTCTGAGTTTGAACGACGTCATGTAATAAGGCTTTTTCTGAAACGGTGGATGATCGTTCCACGATATTGCAGATAGACTTGGCAGGAATGTAGCAACTGCACATGCTTACTGGCAGTGGTGGTCACGAGAATATACGGTCACAAGAAGACCTGGCTCGCGGGCGGCCACGCGGCACTACCGAATGGGAAGACCATCGTGTTCGGCGTATGCCTCTGGTGCATCGTACTGGCAGCAGCCTGAAATGTAATTAGCACCACATTGACACAACGAACTGTTACAAATAGGTTACTTCAAGGACAACTCTAAGCCAGACGCCTTGTAGCGGGCTTCACAAAGTTTGGTCGATTAAACATCTAGCCATAGGTTTGCACAGCTATATAAAATGGAATGATCAGGAAAGGACTGTAGTAGGGAAGGCGAATAGTTGACATCAGTTTAATGGGAGAGTTTTACGAAAGTGTGTTTCATCTCTAAAGGAGATCGCATCTAGAACACAAGTGCGACCCATTCTTGAATACTGCTCGAGTGTTCTGGATCCCCACCAGCTTAGCTTAAAGAAGGAGTCGAAGCAGTTCAAAGGCAGGCTGGTAGTTTTGTTATCAGTAGGTTCAGTCACCTTCCAAGTGCTATGGAGATGCTTCGTGAACTCAAATGGAAATCCCTGGAGGGAAGGCGACATTCGTTTAGAGGAATGCTATAGAGGAAATTTAGAGAACCATCGTTTGAAACTGACTACAGAAAGATCCTACCGCCGCCAAAGTACATTTCGTGTAAGGACAATGAACATACGTTTTCCCTCGCTCTATTTGTGAGTGGAACAGGATGGGAAACGATTAGAAGTTGTACAATGTACCCTCCGTCACACACCGCACAGTGGCTTGTGGAGTATGTATGTGGAGTATGTATGCTCAAGGTCATCGATGACGTCACGCAAGACGTTCAGGATGATCTCTAAAAGGTCAATGAGTACGTTCAAGTGGGATAAAGGTATTCTGGATTCGCCATAACATTAATACTCTTACTCTTTTATATTTTTATTTATTTGTTTGACGTCCGACGTTAAATGTTGGTGTGATGTGCGGTTTGGTATTGTGCTTTTAGTGTTTCGTGACACTTTTGATTGTAATGTGGTGGCCTATCTTGTGCTCTTGGTATTTGGGTACCCATTTTACTTCTTAGCGGAGTGGAAGTAACGCCTGCTCTGCAGCTACGCTTGCTGGAGTATGTACTCGTATTCGTACTTAACCCGCTGGTCTGCATCTGTGTGGACATGTCGATCTTCACGACAGGTTTCTTAAGCACTGAGGCAAAGGATATCATGAATGTGGGCAGTTGCTTCTTCTTGTGTAACTTTTTGCCCCACTGCACGGTACCCGCTTGGTTATTTGAATATTTTGTACCTTCTTTTCCTGCTGAAATACTTTGGAGCTTCGAACCCATGTTGCATGGTCTGCACCGAAATTGACATGTAATTCGGGAAGAGGACAAGTAACTTCTTCATGGGGTGTTTTGTGACGTCTGCCGCACGTTACCTTCCCGTATATTTGTGTGGCTGTATATCTGACTCTTAAATAAGCATAGTTGTTTCAGAATATAAAGTCGTACTTCCCGTAGCATTTATACTCCCTCAGGTTCGGCAATCCAAAAGCTGTAATAAAATTCAGCTTTTTGAGTCTCGCCATTGACATGTTTCATCATATTACGTACATCACTTACTTCTTTTCCAGCTCATTCCATCAGTAATTCCTTTGTGCCTATATTCATTGTATCTACGGCAAGAGACAACAATTCTAACTGAGTTAAAATAACTAGGCTTTTCCACCATTCCCCAAACTTCTTGCGTTTCAGCAACCGGTCAGTCTGTTAGGTGTAGGGCACAGTGTTGTACCTTGAAACATTGCTTATGGCTGTCTCTAGTGTGCTTTCCTTCATGTGATCCTAAAATCAGTCACTAAAATGAAGCTAAGACCAAAAAGCATCATTTGTTTCTAGGTACACCACTCTCTAGGTGCGACACTCTCCCCTAGTTGTTTCTAGCAGTAAGGGCGTAACCGCGTCACTGATTTTAACGACGCAGCTATACATTCCAGCGCTTTTCAAACATAAGAAGGAAACACCTTTTCAAATATCCCTTCCCCCTTTTCTATAAAACTAAATACAGTTTGATGCGAATGTTTGATCTTACTGTCCAGACTTTTCGTAGCTGTTGTTCATTAATTAGGAGGACTATCCTGTCGAATCTCTTTTTCAGTCTGGAACCGCGCGACCGCTGCGGTCGCAGGTTCGAATCCTGCTTCGGGCATGGATGTGTGTGGTGTCCTTAGGTTAGTTAGGTTTAATTAGTTCTAAGTTCTAGGGGACTGATGACCTCAGATGTTAAGTCCCATAGTGCTCAGAGCCATTTGAACCATTTGAACTCTCTTTAATATTTGGGTACTAGATGCAATCAGAGGTCCTACTGACCCACTGGAGGAGTTTTTGTTTTGTAAATTATGAAAAATCTTGGTCCCAAGATCAGCTAGGGAAATAAGCCCTATCTGCCTGGGTAAGATTTAAGTAATGAGCGATCAAAGAGTTTCCGTACGAAGGTGACACTAATTCCTTGCCTATATGTGATGCTTCATAGCCGTATCGGAGTCGCGCTGGATTGCATATACGCTGCAATAATGGCCTCAAACGGAAACTTTTTCATCGCTTCTTGTATAACTGAGGTGCGGCACTTTCGCCAGAGGTTGCCCACTAGAGACTGCTTTGTGTGAACAGACAGCCACACCTTCGGTGGACAGCACACCGTGAGATTGAGTTTCGTCTTGTAGAGGTTTCTCTCTGTGGTCGTTGAAACATGATCAGAGTTAAAAAAAAAAAAAGTAGCAGTAATCTGGAATATCCAACGTCTCGATGTTCTTACACGTACGATATCTTCTCTACTGATTCTTAAACAAAGTGACTGAAATGATGGAATTGTGCTCCATGCAAAATTCTACCAGGCAGCTTCCCTTTCGCTTCTTTCCTCTAGTTCATGTTCTCCCACGACTTTTTATTTTCTTCCATTTCCTACGATCCGATTACAGTTAAATTTTCATCTCCTTTAACTTATTGAATGGTTTATTGATTTATTTTACTTCATCACGAACTTTTCAGTCTCTTCATCATCTGCTGGATCTAGTAGCCGTATATACTTGTAGTACAGGCATGGGGGCTGCATTTGGGTATATCTCAACTATGATAATACGTTCACTATGCTGTTCGTAGTAGTTCACCCATATTCCTATTTACCTTTCAATTTTTAGACCTATTGTTACGTTACTACTATTTGATTACGTATTGATAACCCTGTATTCAACTGACTAGATATCTTGTAGTTCCTGCCACCGCACTTCACGTAGTCCGACTGTATCTAACTTCAACCTATCTACTTGTTTTATTTATTTTTTTATTTTTTCAAATTCTCTAACCTGCCTAGCAGATTAAACACCTAACATCGCACTCTACGGACCATAGAACGCCACTTTTTTTCTGCTGACAAGATCCTCTTGAGCACTCCTCTCACTGATGTCTGAATGTGCGACAATTTTAGCTGCAGGACGATTTACCCAAGATGATGCCATCACCGTTAAACCATACAGTAGTGTGTTTGCCTCTGAAAAAGCAATGGCTGTAGTTTCCCCTTGTTTTCTGGAAGTACCAGCGTATGAAAGGCATGCTGATTAAGGTTACAAGAAAGGTCAGTCATTCATGCAGACTGTTGCCCTGTAACTACCTAAAAGGAACCTATGTTAGACTGGCCTCTCCACAGATACCTCTCTGATATGGTTGCACCTATGGTATGGTTGTCTGTATTTCTGAGACATGCAAGCCACCCCACTACGGCAGTACCTATGGATAGTGAGTGAAAATACATTACGAATTCCTTAATAACTGATACTGAAATTATAGACTGATCTTGGTAAGAATACTGGAAGTAATTTATTAAATAATTAGGTAGAGGTAGGACGATAGGAGAGATGTAAAAGGTAACGAGAAAATAGATGATTCTTGATATCACTTGTAACAGATATTTAAAGACACTCACTTCCGAAACATAAAGGCACAGCATAATTTTCATTCTTGTGTTTATTAATTTCAACGGATAATACAGTCTGAGATATTTCCAAGTATACGCCAATATTCTTTGCCATGAATGAACGTGGCGTTGAGTACTTTTTTAAAAACTGTACATGATTTTATGTGTTTATGAATCCAATCGCCCTAGAACAATAACCTTTGACGCAGTGTCATGGCCTGCGTACCTCAACGATATGGATAGTATTAGTGTAGATGCAACAACATCGGATGTTGTCGTAGGAAATACAAGTCTGACGTTCTGTGGATCGGGGCGCGGAATATTAGAGAGAAAAGTAGTACGGAAACAGAGACTGGAGGAAAAGATTGGAAGGACATGGAGACTGGTAGAATTTTGCACGGAGCACAGATTAATCATCGCAAATACTTCGTATAAGAATCGCAACGGAAAGTTTTACACGTGGAAGAGACGTGAAAACATTGGAAGGTACGGGATAGATTATATATTACTATCACAAAGATTTAGAAATCAGATTGTAAATTTCAAACCACTCGCAGGAGCATATGTGAAGTTTGACCATAATTAATTGGTTATGAACTACCGAATAAAACAGGGGTGATTGCTGAAAGGTCCGAAATTGAGAAGATGGGACCAAAGTAAATTGAAAGAACCGGAGGCTGTGGAGTTTCAGAAGTAACATTAGGGAACGATTCACTGAGTCATGTGAACGAAATAGTTTACATGACGAGTGGATAACTTTGAGTGATTAGACAGAGGAAACAGCAGACGATCAAAATTGTAAGGCCCAGCAGAAACACTCGTAATACTGAAATTTAACCGATGAAAAGAGAACATATAAAACGCAGCATATGAAGGTGACAACGAGGAATAACAACGTCCAGAAAATCTGATTGACACGAAATGCAAAATGGCAATGCATGAAGAATTCAAAGCTATAGAAGCATGAATGACTGTGGAAAATAAATACGTCGTGTACAGTTCTCTTTAGAGGAAAAAGAAACAGCTGTATGAATATCAAAAACTCTGATGGAAAGCTTGTACTAAACGGAGAACGGAAAGCTGATAAGTTCAAGAAGTATGTTGAAGGGTTATATAAAGGGGTAAAAGATGAAGACACTGTTAATGAATGGGGCGAGTGTGTAGATGAAGATGAGATGAGAGATATTGTGCTGGGAGAAGAATCTGATAACACAGAAAGACTTAAGTCGAAACAAGGTGTCTGGAGTGGTCAACATTTCCTTAGAATTATTAAGATCATTGGGGAAGCAACCATTATAAAACTATTCCACCTGATGTACTCTCAACTTCAAGAGGAAGGTATTGACCAAAATTTCAAAGAAGGCAGGTGGTGACTTGTGTGTGTATTATCGAATCATAAGTTCTATAAGCCATGATTGCGAAACAGTAGCATGCATCATTGAAAAGACTTTTAGAAGCCGACCTCGGAAAATATTTGAGTTTTGAAGGTAGCAGGGGAAAGCACAGGGGGCGAAAGGCTATTCTGAACTTGTACAGAAACGAGACTGCAGTTATGAGAGCTGATTTAGTGAAATCATGTAAAACCAAAATCAGGATGGCCGGACCCGGGTTAGAACCGCCGTCCTCCCAAATGCGAGTCCAGTGTGCTAGCCACTGCGCCTCTCACTCGATCCCGCCACCAGGACGCCGTCAACAGTAGCTGCATTAATTCTGCTAAATCCAATATGTTGTCAGTATCACTGCAGTTATGATTCCACGGAAGCTGGGAAACTGGTTCCTCGCTCCTACTAGGCAGAATCTTGAGAAATCATCTTGGCATCTACGGTGTCAATGACAGTCAGACCATCCTGGAACCACACTGACATGTTACACTGTATTACAAGTTCCACTGCAAGTCAAGGTTTAAGAAAAGCAGAGGATTACCGCCTTTCAGTAGTGGACTGTAGCATGTTGTGCAAACGCAAGTTGCGGCGAACTTAAGCTTAGCGCCGGATAGCAACCTGACCCGCGTTTCATGTTAGTTAGTTACACGTTCCATAGACCATTTGAACGATTCTTTTATCAAAATGATGTGGAATGAGTCACTTGCAATGAATCGCACATCTTAAGGATGAGAAGACCCACGACACGGTCAGCGTGTGAGTGTGGACAAGGCAGTAGCAGCCGAGCGGCCTAAGGCGCTGCAGTCATGGACTGTGCGGCTGATCCCGGCGGAGGTTCGAGTCCTCCCTCGGGCACGGGTGTGTGCGCTTGTCCTTAGGATAATTTAGGTTAAGTAGTGTGTAAGCTTAGGGACTGATGACCTTCGCAGTTAAGTCCCATAAGATTTCACACACATTTACAAGGCGGTAGCAACAGACTTGTGGTATCACTATCTTTCCCTAAGTTCAGTGTTCCACTCGTGAAAGGTTGGTGGGAAGAACGACTATCGGCAAGCCTTCACATGAGTTCTAATTTCTCTGATTTTCTGTCGTGGTCATTTCGCGAAACGTTTGTTGGAGGAAGTAGTATGTTGCTAATCCTTCCATGTGCGTTCGCTTATGGAATTTCAACGGGGAACCTCTCCGTCATTCACAACACCTCTGTTTTTGTAGAGCAGCTCCGTGACGCTTTCTCGCTTAACCTCATCTAGATTTGTTGTTAATTCAACTCAAGAGTGTTTTCTAAGTCACTTCTTTCGCAGATAAATTACGTTTCCTTAAGAATCTTAACCTGGCACTGGATTTTTGTGTAACTATATTTATACGGTCATTCCACTTTATGTGGCCCTAAGCAGTTACTCCCAGATATTTTATGATTGTTACTGTTACCTGTGATTTATCGCTAGGTCCTTAATCGAACAGTCATGAACCTCTTTGTCTATTCGTTCGCAATAGATACATTCTTTTACGTTTGTAGTGAAATGGCAGTCGCTGTATCAATCATCGATCTTCTGCAGGTCTTCATACGTTTCGCTACATTGTTCTGTCGTTGCAGGTATTGCATCTTCAGTGAACGGCCGCGCAGTGCTTGTGATGTTATCCACTACATTATTTATATACAACCGAGCGAGGTGGCGCAGTGGTTAGCACACTGGACTCGCATTCGGGAGGACGACGGTTCAATCCCGTCTCCGGCCATCCTGCTTTAGGTTTTCCGTGATTTCCCTAAATCCTTTCAGGCAAATGCCGGGATGGTTCGTTTCAAAGGGCACGGCCGATTTCCTTCCCCATCCTTCTCTAACCCGAGCTTGCGCTCCGTCTCTAATGACCTCGTTGTCGACGGGACGTTAAACACTAATCTCCTCCTCCTCCTCCTATTTATATACAGGCTGATTTATAATTATTTTACCACCCAAATGTGATGAATAACTATGTAAGATTGAATAGCAAATACACTGTTTTTCTTCTACTGGTTTTTGTTTATTTCAAATTAGTTTTCAGCTTATTTGGCCATTTTCAGCAAACAACTGACTAGCGTCTGTTGTTTCCTGAAGACGCCCCAGTGACCGGAAAACTAGTTTGAAATAAACAAAAATCTGTAGAACGGAAGCAGTGTACTTGTCATTCACCCTTAATTATGGAATGTTCTATCAAGAAGTAACTGAAGAATCCATAAATAAGAATAAGTATCTATTAACCAACACCACGAATAGCATAATAGCATAATAGCTGACAACACATTTGATAACATAATTCTGAATCACCTTTTATATTGTAAACAGTAACGGTATGTTGTAAATCAAATTAACTGATTAATTTAATGTATGCGATCAGATCGCAGTGAAAAAGAATTGATTGAAGGATTATTACATGAAAATTTTGTGTTTAAATATGTTCTGAGGGCCAGTGTGACTGGGCATATACACGAGTCGGCAATTAAGAAAGTGGTGGGAGGGATGTGGAATGGGGGGGGGGAGGAGAATGAATCATTTCATATCACCACTCGATGGAGACAATTTTACAAGCAGACTTGTGTGACAGATGTGACGTCGGCGCGACGTGTCGATAACCCCACGTCACGTGTCTGGATGTGAAATGATAGCCGGTAAGTTTCATCGTTTTTCTGTGACGCCACGCGGGGTAGCCGCGCGGTCTTGGGCGTCTTGTCACGGGCCTCGTGGCTCCCTCCGTCGGAGGTTCAAGTCCTCCATCGGGCATGGGTGCGTTTGTTGTCCTTAGCGTAAGTTAGTTTAAGTTAGATTAAGTAGTGTGTAAGCTTAGGGACCGTTGACCTCAGCAGTTTGATCAAGATAAAGAAAAGAAAAAAATTCTGTGGCTCGGAGGTAACGCACAGGGCAGGTTAAGATATTCCTTCTTCTGTGCTAATCTACCAAATCCCTCGGCTATTAACGCGGACTTGGTGGCTGGCAAGGTGTTATCGTACTTGTGCTAATTATCTGCAGTCGACAGTGATCACTTCGCAAACATGGTGTCAACATAATACAGGGTGGGGCAAATAAAAGTGACTCGGAGAATAGAGTTCCAGGGTGCAAAGAAATACGGCAGAGGAAAGGAAATATTGTACCAGGCTGACTACAACGGGTGTTGGAAGTGAGCATCATTCATCTCTTGGCGCTTTTGGGCCCTGGTCAGCAACTTGCTGAAGGCGGATCGAAGGTGGACTACTTGAATTGCTGCTATCTCATCCGAAATGTTCTGCTGCAGTTCTTGAAGACTATAAGGGTTGTTGCAATACACGTTAGACTTGAGGGCTCCCCACCCGAAGTAATCGTACACTGACAGATCAAGTGACCTGCGTGGCCAGCTAGATCCGTGACCACACAGCTCTGTTAACATCTCTGTCAGGCGTGAATATTGTGAAAATGTACTCCTAGGTTCGGCCGGTTGTATGGGCAATTGCTCCATCCAGTTGAAAGTAACTGTAGGTATTTTCCTTCTCCGTTAATGCTGCCACAATCGTTTACTAAAATGTTGGCAATGTAACGCGTCGAAGTCAGCGTTCTAGGCGCTACAGTCTGGAACCGAGCGACCGCTACTGTCGCAGGTTCGAATCGTGCCTCGGGCATGGATGTGTGTGATGTCCTTAGGTTAGTTAGGTTTAATTGGTTCTAAGTTATAGGCAACTAATGACCTCAGAAGTTAAGTCGCATAGTGCTCAGAGCCATTTGAACAATTTTTTTGAAGTCAACGTCTGATAAAAGAAGATGGGACAAATAATGGGGCGTGCAGGCACTGCACGCCAAGCACCGACCTTCCGATCATGCAATGGCGTTCCGTAGAAGTTATTCTGCCAATAACCTGTGATTATGTGAGTCTCAGGTGAAACTAGGCTTCATAAAACATAAAGAGTAGGTCCATGTCCAAGCCATTCAGTTTCATATCAGTGAACTGCTACTCACAAAACTGGAGGCGCTGGTTTTAATGCGCGAAAACAGACACATGGTAGAGATGCATGTGCAGATCCAAGTGGAGTATTAGTCCGCATGATCTCTTGCGACAGGCGTCAGATTGATTTGGTAGGACTCTGAAGCATTTCCTGGTGAACTGCAGCCACATTTTCTGGTATGCAGGCATGTTTCGCAAATGTTTTGTCTGACGCCATTTTCGGTCTAAGCGTTGTGTGGCACTCTTTGCTGGCACTTTGACACCATTAAACTTCTCAGCAAACAACTGACCACACCGTTTCCACGACTTTGCTGTCACATAACTTTGCATGACGAACACCAGCTGCTCCACTGTGAGTTCCATGGTTTACTTTGCACTGCTCCACTCAAAGTGACACAGCCCTCACTACGCTTTATACCGGTGTGGGCATGTGGCAGGCGTATAAGTGGTATGTGCGCCACGGGGTGTGGTTATACGCGTACATTCACGTCCAATCGCATTCGCTCGTCCGGCTCACTTTTATTTGCCCCACCCCGTATTTCAGTGCTGAGGTCAGACAGAGAATTTCAGTCGGATGCTTAATGACTGGAGAATCGGACAACAAGAAAGGTCCATTCGACATGGAATGCAAATGAGTATGTTACAAAGTAACAATACACATCAGAATTATTGCAGGGATCCGAATCCAATTTTGAAAACTAAGTCAGGTACTTTATTCATCTTCAGAAACTGCTGAAAAAATCAGCAGACAAGCGTACAAAAGAAATTTTGTTTGTGTACCTGTTTCAAACAACTAGTGTCCTTCTTCAGAAGATTAGAGCTATCGCATTATTAGAGAGCGTCAAAATTAAGTTGGTGTATGCAGCATAGTACTGTAGTCATATGGATTATAGTATATATACCACTATGGTGTAACGACGCGAAACAACAAGTGCAGACTCGATCAAAGCTATTTGCCATTATAGTTAGTCCACCAAAATGCACATCCCTGTGCCAGCCGTGACATCTTTATTTCTTTCGACAAGTTAAAATCTTCACTACAAACCAACAAAACTGTCACATTCTTGTTGACGCTCTCGGGAAGTGGATCATCGAGCCGATGCCGTAAAAAAGCCACAAGCTTCTATCATTTGACTGCGCCAATATCAGACACAATATGATCGTACAGAATGTACGCTTCGAAATGATCTACAAAGAGAAATGTCTTTATAAATGTAAACCAAGTTTGTTTTCTATGCTTGTTTTCTTAGCGTAGTGTGCTTGATGCAGAGGATTTCTCTGTTTCTCTGTGTTTTTCAAAAAATGTTCAAATGTGTGTGAAATCTTAAGGGACTTAACTGCTAAGGTCATCAGTCCCTAAGCTTACACACTACTTAACCTAAATCATCCTATGGACAAACACACACGTCCATGCCCGAGGGAGGACTCGAACCTCCGCCGGGTCCAGCCGCACAGTCCATGACTGCAGCGCCTGAGACCGCTCGGCTAATCCCGCGCGGAACCTGTGTTTTTGATACAGAACATCCGACCTACTGTGAGGGACTAATTCGACATGAAGTGTTGTCGTCAAAAAACTGAGTGAGGGTGAAAGATGTATCAATAATAGCTGTGTAGCACATATGATCGCTTTTCGTCTTGACATTCTCTAGAAAAGGAATTTTGTGGGGAAGAAACACAGAACAACACAAAAAATTACATTCTGCACGGAGGATCACTCACATCTCGTGATAGTTCATGGGTCTGTACATCAATTTTTTCCATATTCTTAATTAAAATTATTTTATTTAAAACTACACTATACAAAATTACCATCACTCTTCATTATCTTGCCACAGTAAACAATATTCCAAAAACAGTGATTCGAACGAAAGACACACGAAAATTTTCTGTGATCTGAATGATGGGATTATGCCACATGGCCACTTCCATAATTGGTTAATCCTTCCTCATCACGTATATCTGCAAAGAATCATAATAACTAATTCTTTGATTTCTCAGAATCTGTGACGTTACAACCATGAAATGTCTTCCCTACTTTAGGTGTTCTACTTATTTTACCTTGTTCGAAACGGGTCCTGCGCCAAGACTTTGTCTCGAATTTCTCGAAAACCGAAACGTGGTGGGGTAAACGAAAACCGAAACGTGGTGGGGTAAACCGTTTCACATAATTTACTTTCGAGTGGCTCCAACTAGCACGCAGGAGCTCGTCGAAGTCGGTGGACCGCAGGGTGTGCTGTCTCGTTGTTAGCCAAATTGCAGTTATGTTGCACGGCCGTATACAACAAAGCGAACCACTCATTATGAACATAACAAGGCGAAACTGGTATTACAGTGTTTTCATTTTTAGATCTTGCGACATAGTTTTCAGATGCGGAAGTTTCAGTCTAGTTTTGTTCTGAAATAGTTTTCAGCTTCAAAATCTCTTGTGGGTAATTTGAGGATTTCATTTTTTTTAGTCAGAAAGCAGTTACTACTTGCTTTCCATTTTATTTTTAATCATCCTGATTTGAAGCAAAATTTTATTTTTAATCGTGTCTGAAAACTTAGCTTCGTTTCTTTAAATTTCTTTTCGGTATAAGAGGAAATTTTTTCTGTCATTTTAGAGACGACTCTGCATGGGGGATGTGCGGCTGTAGTAGTACATTTTATATTATATTATATATTTTATTACGGCACTACCGGTTTTATGGCTTGTAGTCACATCAGGTGCATAGCTAAACAACAAGAAATAAATAGTGATACTGATTGAACCCCTCCACATCTCTAACTCAGGCTCAGGTATTACTTTGATGTATAGGGGTTGATCACTATCCTCGTTTATTTCTTGTTGTTCAGATATGCACCTGATGGTATGGCTATAAAACTGGTTCAAGATACAGCTGTTTCCGGAGTTCTTGCAGTAAATTTCATTTTGTCACTCAGACACGTAAACACACATGTGGGTATAAATTTATTTCTAAAAATGTCGGTCCAGTTTAAGACGGTTTCAGATATTATTATTTTTGGTTCTAAACACAAAAGATAGTAGCCTGTGCTGTAGTTCAAGTTTAAAAATAGTAACATTCGAAATCATTTGAAGCTCTATTGAATATTTAAAAAATAGATTGACGCCCGCAATGGATTGCATCTATCTGGCAAAGAATATTTGAAGGCCAAAAGCAGAATTTCTTTTCTTTTGAAGAAAGTAGATTTATAATTCATGTTTAATAAATTTATTACATTTTTGAGAAACTGAGGGCCGATGAGGCTTATATCTGGAAAGGCAAGGAGAAATAGGCCTATAGAAGCTCGACAAAATTTTGGTTATGAATGCTAACATCTTTTTCTACAAAATGCTAGAACAGTTTTCAGTAATGTCAAAGGCAGTCTGTTCTATGGTATCATTAGCTCTTCTGTTGACGTGGTGTGATGTCGTACCGGAAACCGGCCATGAGATGTATCATTTATAAAGACGAGTAAAAATATAAAAGTACGAACGTGACAACTAAATTCTTCTTTTATTTTCGGACACCAGCATAATTTTCCTGGCGTTCTTCTCGCATGTTATGCAATGCTTCAGTGATCTTAGTCACGAAACACGAACCTGCAAGAACGGCACGAGTAAAACTGTCTGTGTAGGTAGTTCGCCCCCGGCGTTTCGCGGCTAGCAGAAAACAGCACGACAGAGTACAGGCTGTATTAAGAACCACAATAAGTCATCCCAGGGGCTCATCCCGGAAAGCGTAGCATGCAATCTTAGTACCGAGACAAAACCATTTGTCAAGCGAACCAAGTTCTAAGTAGAAGTTGGCCGGGCCGGTATTGACTCGCTGATATGGATTCTCTGGTCCGTGGCGGGGCAGGTGATTAAGGAGGGCGCATGAGAAACGGGCCTAATGTCGTTACGGTTTCAGCTGCAGGGACAGTGGCACAGTTCGTTATCGGCCGCGGCGCGGAACGGACTCAGCACGCCGCCATGGACGACGCCGACGAGGATGTCAATAGAGTGAGTCACGTGCGCTTCTGTTTTGACAACAACAGCTTTACGGATTAATTCCCGTTCACGATGCGCTGTCTCATTACAGTGATCCTGTGTCCAGTGTCAACAACAAAAGAAATCTATACAGGAAAAAACTTCCGACAATACTTCAGCTAAACATCTTTGTTGGCTGCCAACCATGTGTGATCAAATTTCAATTTCGCTTTTGTTTTGAGAGCTTCTGACAGTAAACAGTCAACTAGCTAAATGTCTGACGGCTTGCATCAGCTAAATGTTGTGTGCAAAGCGTCGTTTGTTGGATTTTTTTTTATACTCAACAAATTTGACTGTGCTGTCACTTTTAAATGCTTCGGCTATATATTTTCAAAGACGATCGACTAGCAAAATTTGTTGTCTGTATTTCAAGATATAACGACGTACGCTTCAAATGTGAGATGCGAATTTGTAGAATATAAATTTGCTTCTGAAAGTGAATTACAGAACAAACAGATATCA
Organism: Schistocerca nitens; assembly: GCF_023898315.1. Taxonomy (NCBI): domain Eukaryota; kingdom Metazoa; phylum Arthropoda; class Insecta; order Orthoptera; family Acrididae; genus Schistocerca; species Schistocerca nitens. Next base: position 926,287,040 of record NC_064616.1, read on the forward strand.
GACCATCTACAGTCTTTTTGGCAGTGTAGCAAAACATACTGCACTTAATTTTGGTCATTTCTTAAAAACTGTTTACTATCGAGCTAATGATGTAATTTGTAGAATATAAATTTGCTTCTGAAAGTGAATTACAGAACAAACAGATATCAGACCATCTACAGTCTTTTTGGTAGTGTAGGAAAACATACTGCACTTAATTTTGATCATTTGTTACAAACTGTTTACTATCCAGCTAATAATGTAAGATTTTAATTGAGAAGTGCTACATGACGAAACACGCGTGCGTTAAACTTCGCGTCGATACTTGAAACAATGTTTGCTATACTTCTGCACAGTAACTGATTAGAGATCTTATCGAAGAGCGCGTTGACAATTAATTTCACTGGTTTGATTCGCGAAACCTCTATGTCTTTATGCAATTCTGTGTCAGCACTGTGATTTTGCTTCTATGAATTTTCTCCCTTCTGGTGGAAAAAATGTTTCGGTGTATTCAGGTAGCATCAACAGTTTCCAGAAAATACATCAATTCTTCACCTAAAATTACTGTCTACTTTCCTCACACGTATGTCTTAAGCATAGAGTAATTTATTGATATTGGCAACATTTACTAAGGAACAATCATACCATTGGTATCGTAAACAGAATCAAGTCTCCACATATATAAGATTTTCGCGCCCAGTTTTATTTTATCATTTTTCTACTACGAACACCAGTATCAACTACATAATCTTCACCTTTCTAGAAAGTGCAGTGATGAAGAGAAGTATTAGACTACGAAATATGTCACAACTTTTGCGAATAAGGAAGAATTCTAAAAGAAGTTATTTATTTAAAATTTTATCATTCCTTGTGATCAGTGAATAATTCGTACGTTGGGTCTCTTTACGTTGCTTGTTTAAATGTATTTCCTTCAAAGAACAAATTTTTTTATCATCGTAGACTCATACAGTGTTATTAACAATATTGAAAGATTCTGTGATACACGCTTAGGTTGAGAGTTAAATTTTACTCCACAGATCAATACATAGTGCTGTCAAATTTTGTCTTTACTAGCTCGAAGAGGTAAGCAACACAGATAAAAAAAGATAGTTTATAATTTCAGGATTTTTTGTTTCTAATATATGATTAGCTTTGTTCTGAGATTCCAGATTCCCTGAAAGTTCACGTTTTTAGGCGGTAATACTGCTTTCCAGTACTTGGTCATTTGTTCGTAAAACCAGTACATAGCACATTATAGTCTAAAAACAGAATGTTTAAGAAAATCTAAATCTTTATCAATTTCCTGGAGAACTCATTTGAGTAATAAGAAATGAACAGTGAAATAAAACATTTCTCACTTTTTGCGGATGATTATTACATAAAACATGGTATATAGACAAATATACTAACCCAGTTGACTGTATTTGCATGCTTACGCTCTACTCAAAATAAATTTATGAATTAATCCCTATTTGCAAATACTTTTTTGGTTTCTTTCACTTATTTTTGTCTTGTCTGCCGTAAAACTTTTGCTTCCAAATTCAGGAAAGTTTGTTTTCTAGTTGTTTTGTGTATGGAATATCAGTTTTCAACGACTTGACATCAATTGTTTTTATATATGTGCAACATCAGAAGTTTTCAGCTTAATGTGTGGATGATGTAGAGAAGAGAGATGCAATTACATGAAAAACTATTCAATAATTTTAAGCGGGAGATGTTTTAGAATATACCGTCCAGCCTGCAGTAAGGTTAGAGGATATCAAAATTTTGTACTCATCGACTACTTCGCTCTGAAACGTCATCTTAAAACACTTAAATGCCCAGAGTTTCTCAAAATGTTCTCGTTAATTCCACGCTGTATCACCGTACTTTAGTCAAACAGGGCTTTCGTTTCAAATTGTGTCCGCTAGTGGAAGACCTGCCCATGAATAATTACACGTAGAAGATGGAGATAATTTTTTTTATATTTTGTGTGCAAAGATGGCCGCATATCATTATTATCTGATTTTTAGGTTTCCTGCTGAAAATACAATAAATTTGTAAACTGATCCCTAGGGGAATATATATATAAAGGCGGGAAAAATAGAGTTGCTGGTTTATTTTTGTCATCACAGTGAAACCATTCTTACACTTTTCTCCCTGTGTTAACACATGCACATACAACGGCAAGTTATGCGCATTATAAAACAGACACATCATTCTAAGTAAATATGAAAGTTGGTATACATTACAATGGTGATACTTGCTAAGATATCAAAGTATCCATCCCGTAGTTCAAGCGTGCGAAAACTAGCAGGTGTAAAAGTACTTTTTCTAGTACAAGATTTAATCATGAAACATTTTTTTCTCGCTCCCTTTGACGAAGATTGTTACTTAAAGATGGATTGCTGCGTGCGTAATTAAGCAATTTGTGTCCCTGAGCTTTCTTGGGAAATCAGTTGCATAGGAGCGTGATGAACGAAGAAAGGACCCAGGCTAAGGCCTGGAGTAAGTTATTATAGATGTCCATACTGTTCCGGGATTTCTACTCAACCCAAGATTACTAAATCCTCGTAAAATTTACAATTGTAGTACGATATAATAAAGGATATTTGACAGCTGTTGTCATTTGAATATGGCCTGCAAAGCTGAAATTAGTCAGTCCTGATACACCACTTTAATTTTTGACAAAAAGCTAACCGATGTGGTAGAACCGTGGTTTAATCTCTAATGCATAAAAATGTTATCAATTTGCTCTTTCATACACTTCTACTTTTAACACTACTAAGGGTTTCAATGATCATATCATCATTATCGTGTGAATTAAGAAGTTTTTGCATCGTGAAGTTTACTTTTGATATACACACGTGTTGTCCAGGTATCTGACAGCAGCACATGTGCATGCCAGAACGACGCGAAAACACCTTAATCCGCGTGATAATGATGGTATGATCGTTGAAAAGCGTAGTTGTGTTAAAAATAAAATGTCTGAAGCAGTAAATTGATTATCCTTTTGTGTAATATTTTATTAGTGGCGGCTGTAGGCAAAAAGTGCAAATGGACGAAACGTATTTAGTCTTTAACAGATATCACAAATGTAATATTTTCAGACGGAATACATTTATGTTATTAGCATATTTCGACATTCCTCGGAAACACAGTTTGTTACTCATGTGGCTAACACGTATGACTACGCCTTCTGAATTGTTATTTAGGTTTAATACAGAAGGAAATATTCGACGAAAGTTTTAGTGAATTTTTCGACTCCATTGTACTTCTCAAACATACGAAAGTATTCAACATTACATATGAATATGCTTGGACGCCAAAAGAAGGAAGCATTTCGCTGTAGGAATGAGAATAGGCGTAGCGATAACTATTTAAGCCTCATGGTCTAAAGTCACCAAGGGGTCTGGTGAACGCTCTCTATGTGTCTAACAAGAGGACCGCACATAATCGTCATCACTGATTTCGTCCAAATTTGAGGTATATACAGGGCTTGGCCAGAAGTGAGAGCTGTATATGGTCAAGGGCTTAGAAAAAACTGACCACGTGCGGGTAGGACTAGCGCACTTAATTATGTATACAGACAGTTCACAAATCTCGATCGTTTTTACATGTTATTGACATTTATACTGGCACGATATCGGTAGCAAGAATTCCAAGATTTTGGAGAATGTTTTAATTTCAATGATATAAATGTGACAGTCATGCATGAGGCAGGCTACCATTATTAAAATAATCAGTAATTCTCTAGTCAGGCTAACTAGGGCGCAAAAGCAAAATTCAAACATCAGGCAAAATGACCTTATTGCTCATATGACGCGCTCCGGAATTTTTCCAATATCATCAGATATCCACGAGAAATTACTGCACCTAGAAGCGCCATATCTACGTGCAGTAGTTCCTCCTGGGTATCTGATGATAGAATCATTCCGAAACGCGTCATAAGAGCAATAAGGTCATTCCTTGCCTGATGCTTGACTTTTACCATCGCGACCCAGTCAACCTAAATGCAGTACTACCGATTGTTTTAATTTAAAGTTTGATAAAGTTTTGATAATAAATGAGAAAAGAAATATTTTTCCTGTGATATAATTAAAAATTACCAATTTTTGGATTTTTCCTTTACTTCTACTGTGAACCCTTACTTACTGCCAAATTTCATCGTTGTAGATCAACGGGAAGGATCGTATAGGTTTTGATGAGTGAGTTTGCGAATATCAAATTATGTGGCATAAATGGACGTAACTTTTGACTGCATTAACTTAGAAGCCTATATTTATTAACCGTCAAGGGCCTATAGCATGTCACCTAAATTTAAACTTGACATGTCTACTCGTTCCTGGGAAAAAAGGGTTTTAACAGTCGGACAGGCAGACAGATGGATAAATGGACGGACAACTCAGTGATCCCATGAGTTCCATTTTTACTGATTCAGTCACGGAGCCATAAAAACAACATTTTAGGCGCGGCTTGGATGAGGCGTGATCCATTTATGTTAGCATTGTCTCCAGGCAGGCCGGCCGGAGTGGCCGAGCGGTTCTAGGCGCTACAGTCTGGAACCGCGGGACCGCTACGGCCGCAGGTTCGAATCCTGCCTCGGGCATGGATGTGTGTGATGTCCTTAGGTTAGTTAGGTTTAAGTAGTTCTAAGTTCTAGGGGACTGATGACCTCAGAAGTTAAGTCCCATAGTGCTCAGAGCCATTTGAACCATTTTTTTTTCCAGGCAGCGGTTGCAAGGCGGAATGGTTACAAAACAATAATCCAAGGGTCGTGCGATCCAATTTCTATCAAATTTATTACATTATATTACACTGCAAATAAACCGAAATAACACACAATATACTGTATTTATTAATATTTTCATAAAATGCACGAAAAGGAAGGTTCAACTAAAATTTAGAATTGAAAATAAATTTCCAGGAAGAGATTTTATGGCCCATGTGACAACCTCATATATAAAATTTATACTTTTATTATTTTAAATTAGATAATCTACACTTGCCGAGGTGATATTCATTGTAAAAATCTTTCACACGTCATAAAGGCCGAAGTTCTACAATTGCGTCATGGTTTAAAAGTTTCTACAGAAAAACACATTAGGTTTACATCCATGAAAGGTTTTCTCCGATCACACAATGTGCCACCAAACCACACGTAACATATCATTTCACAAAAGATTGGCAATGGAAAGTATTTTGATGCAGTCTTCTCGGGATGTGATTTCTTTTTCTGTTATGATGTGGTAAGAGTAATTTTGAAGCACTTTGAATAAATTATTTACCTGACGTTAAAAATATACATCGCTCAGTTTTGGGGGCAATCACTTTAATACTACGTGATGGCAATAGTTCATCTAGAGAAATCTCGTCGTGGATATATTTGTCCTCCCCACGAATCAATTGACAGAAGCACTACGTGCCCCTACACACACGACTTCACCATATTGGTCAAAAAGTTTTGTATAAGGTCTTTTGTGAGTTTTTCAGATTCTGAAATATTGACGCGTACCCCTCTGCCAAATTTTCCTTTGCCTTTCCATTTCATGCCTTTTATGAAAATATTAATGAATGCAGTTCATTGAGCATTGTTTCTGTTTATATGCAGTTTAAGGAACGTAATACTGAAAATAAAAAGAAAGTTTCTGCAGAAGGGCTGGAACCCACGACCATCTAAATACCGTACTATACTCCTTCCGTTGCGTCAACCACTGTCTGTAAGTTACATTAACATGAAAGGCTCGAGACGCAATGGAACGGCGCCAAGAACCCTATTTTTTCCTAAACGCGTGACCATCTGTAGCTTCAACTTCTGTCACTTTCATTCCTGGCTAAGCCCTGCATATACCATGAATGTGGACGAAATCGGTGATGACGAGTAAGGGCGGTCCCCTTGTAAGGGAAAGTGTAGCCGTGGCGCTTTAACACAATAGAAGGGTTTTCTGCCGGATTAATTCAACGAAGAGAATTAGGTTCGAATAAATTTATAGAAGCGGACAGGAGTCCCATAAGCTGAGACACCATGCTAATTTTGATACTGCAAAGTAGAAGTCACGAAAACAATGAACTCAATAACTTAAATGGTAATAGTACGAAATTAGTTCTGTGCCTAACCTCTACGAGGGGTCTACACGAACCAGGCAAGAGATGTATCTGTCAGCTGTCGTAGAATACTACTGTTAGACTTCAGGGTACTCAGGCCAGTCACACAATCCAGAAAGGTCCGTCAAGAGGTGACAGCAACAGTTTTACACGATCATATTGTCGACCAGTAGCTACATTTGACAAAAACGAATGTCTGATGTTGCTAGGATTAGTTTAAACAACGCAGTCACTTGTCCAGGAAAGAAGGTAAGATGGTTTTATTGTGTGGGTGGATGACGGACTTTTGGGGATAAGTTTTTACCTGTACTATGAAGACAGCGAAATTCAGTAGAGGTGGTATGTTAGTCGGCGGTGTTTTTTCTGGTTTTATATTGAATCATTAGTTTTGGTCAATAACAAAATAATACTGTTATTAATGAAAACGTTTTGGACAGCAGCGTGCTTCCCACATTGAACCAATAGTTTAGAATCATAACATTTCTCTGTCAACATGAAAATAACCCTTTACACAATGCAAGGAGCTTTCGAACAATGAATCCGTTGGAGTTTCCCGGACAGCGCTGCTCAAAGCCCAGATCTGTTCCTGAAATCCTCCAGGATGATTTGAAGTCTCGATTGTACACCACAATCACAACAATTTGTCTAAATACCAGATCAGAATTATTCTATATGCTTCAAGATAATGGAAATAAGTGCCGCTTTCAGCTCATGAAAATTTATTGGAAAGCCTTGACCGAAGAGTAACGCTGTGATAATAACAACAGAGGGACTTACACATTGTTAATTATACGCGCCATCTTTAAAACGAACGGAGTGGGGCGTCTGGAAACTTCTGTGCTGAGAAAGATAGCAGTCGGTGTGACGGGGCGGGGAGATGGAACTAGCAAGACATCCGTAAGCAAGTAAGCTATTTGGAAGAATGGCATTTATCAAAAACTGAGATTAAATGAATAAAGAACTGCTTCAGTATACACAATTCCGACAGTGTTATATAACAGGAACAGGACCACACACTGGCAGCCACGGTGTATCAAACACACAAATCTCTGCTGTTGTAAAGGGCAGCGCATTTAGCTATTGAGAAATCGTCGTAATTTGCATGAATGTGCAAGATGCGGTGCTCCTCTTTGTTCGTATCGCTGAGAAGCTGTACCGATAAAATGAGAGAGTTTACGGCACAAACAGAAGAAATAGTTTTTTTCATGCAACGTCGGTGAATGGAATATGAAGTGGTACTGATACGGTATGCCACAAATCATTGTCTTGCGTGGAATGAATGGCCTCGTTTCATGTGTAATACTCGTATCCATTGACTAAAATGGGCAACTTGACAGTAACAGACGATTTTCTAGGCATGTAGATTAGCATATGTTCTTTCTTTTACCATTACATGCATGTGTGGGTACTTTAACTGTCTTCCAATGATATGAAAACTCTAGAGCGCACGGGGGATCTGTGCGAAGAGGGGGAAGGAAGGAGCTCATATTAATTTTGTGGAAGGGGAAGAGGTGATTGAACCGAAAGTCATTTCGTTATAAAATTAAAACTATTAAAAACTGTATTAATCATAACATAGAACATACCAACAATTCCACTTTCTGCTAGATACCTACCAACTATAATCGTCTTAACTGAGAGAGTATAGTTTGTATGAAACTTGCGTGTATTCCAGTTACATGCGTATACTTTCCATATTCACATTACAGTAATTTTTAACATTTGCTCACATGAAGAGAAAAAATATAACGAATAAAGTGCACGACTTCTAGAAGCTTTTAGAATCTAGCGCCAGCGGGCATTTTCAGTTGCATGGAGAACAGCGGCAGATGGCGAAATAGTTTTGAGATAAAACGATAGATGGCTCCGGGTGAACCACTTACTACTAATCAATATCCATCACACGTTTTAACATCCATCAGACTGACACCACACTGATATTTGTTTGCTACGATGCGTGGTCCCATTACGAAGGGGATGGCAGGAGGGTTTGAGACTGCAGCTGCCCTCCCCTCGCTGGGCACGCCTGAGTACGCACTGGTGTCGGTTGTATTTTAGGTATGAAGTCTATCATGTGCCTCCAGATCTAGAAAATTATCAATCAGTCGTGTTTTGAACATCTGATTCATGCAGAGAATAGACGAAAATATCGAAACATTGCATGAAATGTATGCCTGGATATAAAATGGAGATGCAAGCCACCTGGAGGTTGGGCTATTGTATCTGTCCACGAACCGCGCCTGTGAAGTCTACTCAATACGTTGCGAGTGTCAGTCGTGCTCAGAACAGTGTTCTGTTTAGTTGTGAGTGTATTAGGAGGGAGCTAAGTGACTTTGAACAGACGAAAATTGTTGGTTCTCGTATGGTGGATGCTTTCGTATTCGAGGTAGTCGAAGTGTCTGACGTTTCGAGATGCACCATATCGAAGATTTATAGCGTATAGAGTGAAAGCGGAAAAACTTCATCCGCCATATCACAACGCGAATGAAAATGTGTGGTAAGTCATCGTGATAAACGGTCATTGAAAAGAGCCGTGCTAAAAAATAATGGGCGAAAGTTGCAGAAGTCACTGCAGAGTTGAATGTCACACTCACGAACCCTGTGAGCATCAAAAAACACGAAGGAAACCCGGACTATGGAGCAATGGAAATGTAATTTGATCGGATGAGTCTTGTTTCACACTGTTTCCAACTTACAGCCGAGTTTACGTCTAGCGTACGCCGTCGCAAGCCGACGATGCAAACTGCTTGCTGCCAAGAGTGAAATATAGCGGGGTTCGGTGACGATTTGGGCAGCCATTTTGTGGTGTTCCGTGGACCCCACGGTTACTCTGCAAGGTCGTATTACTGGCCTGTGCCCATCCCATGGTTGCAATATTTGTTCCCTAACGGTGATGCTGCATTACAAGACGACAGGTCCCCTTTTCAAACAGCACGCACCGTCCGGGAGTGATTTTTTAGGCACGAAGACGAATTGGCGCATCTCCCCAAGTCACCACAGTCGTCAAATCTCAATGAGCCTTTGTGGTCTCTTTTTGGAGAGAAGGGTACGTGGACGCTATCGACCTCTATTATCATTTCCTGAGCTTGCTACTATTTTGCAGGAAGAATGGAACAAGATTCCTCTGAGAACCACACAGGTCTTGCATTTATCCATTCCGAGACAACTTAAGGCTGTTGTGAATGCCAACGGTTCTCCTCCACGGCTACAGTCTTGGTAATGTGTTACGTTTCTCGTGTTTTCGTGTTTTTTAGACTCTTCTTTTTGTGGATTGGCAAGACAGCCAATCCACTAGGAGGAAGCCGAAAGGCACGCGTTTAAGCTCACGCAGGCTGGCGTGAGGTCTGGAACAGGACACGGATATGAGAATAGCCAAAAACGTACGTAGCTGCTGGAATACTTAACTTTAATCCATAATTGGTGAACATCGCTCTTGACGGTAGATGTTTTACATCATCAATAGTGACTGGTAATGGCGCTTTGCTTGGTCATAGCAAATGACGTAGCTGAAGGCTATGCTCACTATCGTCTCGGCAAATGAGAGCGTAATTTGTCGGTGAACCATCGCTAGCAAAGTTGGCTGCACAACTGGGGCGAGTGCTAGGAAGTCGCTCTAGACCTGCCGTGTGGCGGCGCTCGGTCTGCAATCACTGATAGTGGCGACACGCGGGTCCGACGTATACTAACGGACCGCGGCCGATTTAAAGGCTACCACCTAGCAAGTGTGGTGTCTGGCGGTGACACCACACTTCTTTTGCTGTAGAATCTAACGAATCGTTACCGACTTATAAATTCTAAAAGTCGATACAAAGCACCGGGAGTCGATAACTTTCCATTATAACTACTGATAGCCTTGGGAAAGCCAGCCATGACAAACCTCTTCCATCTGGTGAGCAAGATGTATGACACAGGCGAAATACCTTCAGACTTAAAGAAGAATGTAATAATTCCAATCCCAAAGAAAGTAGGTGTTGACAGGTATGAAAATTACTGAACTATCAGTTTAATAAGTCATTGTTGCAGAATACTAACACGAATTCTTTACAAACGATTGGAAAAAAATGGTAGAAGCCGACCTCGGCGAAGATCAGTTTGGATTCCGTAGAAATATTGCAACACACGAGGCAATACTGACCCTACGACGCGTCTTGGAAGATAGGTTAAGGTAAGGCAAACCTACGTTTCTAGCATTTGTAGACTGGGAGAAAACTTTTGACAATGTTGACTGAAATACTCTCTTTCAAATTCTGAAGGTGGCAGGTGTAAAATACAGGGAGCGAAAGGCTGTTTACAATTTGTACAGAAACGAGATGGCAGTTACAAGAGTCTAGGGGCACGAAATGGAAGCAATGATTGTGAAGGGAGAGAGACAGGGTTGTAACCTATCCCAGATGTTATTAAATCTGTATATTGAGCAAGCAATAAAGGAAACAAAAGAAAAATTTGGAGTAGGAATTAAAATCCACGGAGAAGAAATAAAAATTGAAAGGTTTGCCGACGACACTGTAATTCTGTCAGACACAGCAAAAGACCTGGAAGAGCAGCTGAACGGAATGCACACTGTCTTGAAAGTAGGATATGAGATGAACATCAACAAAAGCAAGACGATGATAATGGAACGATGTCGAATTAAGTTAGGTGATGCTGAGGGAATTAGATTAGGAAATGAGACACTTAAAGTAGTAAATAAGTTTTGCTATTTTGGGAGCAAAATAACTGATAATGGTCTAAGTAGAGAGGACATGAAATGTAGATTGACTATGGCAAGGAAAGCGTTTCTCAAGAACAGAAATTTGTTAACATCGAGTATAGACTTAACTGTTAGGAAGTCATTTCTGAAAATATTTGTATAGAGTGTAGCCATGTATGGAAGTGAAACGTGGACGATAATGAGTGTAGACAAGATGAGAAGCTTTGGAAATGTGGTGCTATAGAATAATTCTGACGATCACATAAGTAATTAGGAGGTACTGAATAGAATTGGGAAGAGGAATTTGTGGTACAACTTGATTAGAGGAAGGGATCGGTTGGTAGGACATGTTCTGAGGTATCAAGGGATCATCAATTTAGTATTGGAGGAAAGCGTGGAGGGTAAAAATCGTACAGGGGGACCAAGATATGAATACACTAAACAGATTCAGAAGTATGTAGGTTGCAGTAGTTATTCGGAGATGAAGAGGCTTGCGCAGTATAGAGTAGCATGAACAGCTACATCAGACCAGTCTCTGGACTCAAGACCACAACAACAACAAAGGTCAAAATACCTGGATCACTGAGATCATCTTGAATTTCTAAGAATAATACAGCCTACAGCGCTTAATATACACTGAAGAGCCAAACAGCTGCCTAATTTTGTCTAGGGCCCCCGCGAACTCGCAGAAGTGCGGCAACATGGACTCGACTAATGTCTGAAGTAGTACTGGAGGGAACTGACACCATGAATCCTCAAGGGCTGTCCATAAATCCGTAAGGTCTCTTCTGAACAGCACGTTCCAAGGCATCCTACTAATGCTTAATAATGTTCCTGTCTGGGCATTTCGGTGGCCATTGGAAGAGTTTAAACTAATAAGAGTGTTCCTGGAGCCACTCTGTAGCAATTCTGGACGTGTGGGGTGCCGCATTGTCCTGCTGTAATTGCCTAAGTCCGTCGGTATGTACAATGGACATGAATGGATGAGGGTGATCAGACAGAATGCTTACATTCGTGTCACCTGTCAGAGTCGTGTCTAGACGTTTTAGGAGTCCCATATCACTCCAAATACACACGCCCCACGCCATTACAGAGCCTCCACCAGCTTGAATAGTTGCCTGCTGGCATGCAGGGTCCACGGATTCATGAGTTTGTCTCCATACCCGTACACGTCCATCGGCTCGATACAATCTGAAACGGGACTCGTTCGACCTGGCAGCACGTTTCCAGGCATCAACAGTCCAATTTCGGTGTTGACGGGGCCAGGCGAGGCTTAAGGCTTTGTGTTGTGGAGTCATCACGGGTACACGAGTGAACTTTCAGCTGCGAAAGCCCATATCTATGATAATTCGTTGAATGGCTACCTCGTGCGGCGTGGATATTTCATAATGTTGACAAATAATGATGCTTGTAGATTCCAACGAGTGTGGAGGCTATTTTAAAGGAAGGAAGGAAGGAAGGAAAGAAGGAAGGAAGGAAGGAAGGAAGGAAGGTAGGAAGGGTCAGAATATGACTTCTCATTGACGACAACTTGATTAGAAATGGAGCACTATGCGACTTAACTTCTGAGGTCATCAGTCGCCTAGAACTTAGAACTACTTAAACCTAACTAACCTAAGGACATCACACACATCCATGCCCGAGCAGGATTCGAACCTGCGACCGTAGCGGTCGCTCGGCTCCAGACTGTAGCGCATAGAACCGCTCGGCCACTCATGCCGGCCAGCTCGGAGGATGAGAAGGGAAATCGACTGTGGCTGTGGTAGAGAATCCATCCCGAATAAGATAGGAGACGAGATACTGGCAGAAGTAAAGCTGTGAGACCGGGCGTGAGTCGTGCTTCGGTAGCTCAGTTGGTAGAGCACTTGCCCGCGAAAGGCAAAGGTCCCGAGTTCGAGTCTCGGTCGGGCACACAATTTTAATCTGCCAGGAAGTTTCAAGATTTCAGTGTTTTAGGAGAATCTGAAGCTTGATATGAAATTGCCTCACGCGATATATTAACGCATATTTAATTAGAAACCAGTTTTTTTATTAATAATCCGATAGACGATTGCAAGAGGGAGTAAAAATTTAATCATTGTATATGCAAATATAAGAATGTTGTTTCGAGCTTCTTTGGATAACAAATATGAATGCTAATGTGGATTAAATTATTTGGCACATACTGTAGGTTTCATTTTCATATGAAGTTGTGACACAGCAGACACTGAAAAATCGCATAGCAGGAACCAAACGTTTGTGCCCAACAAAAAGAACTGGAGATCTCAGAATTTCAGCTAAGGTAATAACCAAAAGTAAAACTGGGAAATGACATAAGGGAACAGTTGAATGGCCAAAGGCGTATAGTTTATAAAGTAGGTTTAGTGTCAAATTAAAAAGGCACTGTGGAATACGTGTCAATTACGATCATGCATGCTTTTCATAGCAGGAAGTCTATGGTTCAAATGGCTCTGAGCACTATGGGACTCAACTGCTGTGGTTATCAGTCCCCTAGAACTTAGAACTACTTAAACCTAACTAACCTAAGGACATCACACACATCCATGCCCGAGGCAGGATTCGAACCTGCGACCGTAGCAGTCCCACGGTTCCGGACTGCGCGCCTAGAACCGCGAGACCACCGCGGCCGGCCAGGAAGTCTATGAATGGACCAAATCCTCAACATCGGTCTATTGCCGGTTACTAGAGCATATTCTAACTCCAAACACTATGACGTTCGCCGGCCGCTGTGGCCGAGCGGTAGGCGCTTCAGTCCGGAACCGCGCTGCTGCTACGGTCGCAGGTTGGAATCCAGCCTCGGGCATGGATGTGTGTGCTGTCCTTAGCTTAGTTAGGTTTAAGTAGGGGACTGATGGTCTCAGATGTTAAGTCCCATAGGGCTTAGAGCCATCTGATCCATTATGACGTTCCTGGTGACAAAAAAGCTTCTCTCAAAGAATTATTACATGTTCAAGAAAAATTAGATTTAAGTGAACAGCCCATTCGTCTTCCTTGATTAAAACGAGACCTTCAGTCACTACTGTACCATACTGTCGACTAATAACCAGTATAGTATGGAACAGAACCTCCTTTATGAACAGATTACTGGAAACCGAATGTACAAGAAAAACGGAAGTAATGTCTGGTGCGTCAGAAGCAATCGTAATAGGATCACCAATGTTCTCAAAAATCATAAGCGATTTATAAGATCACGATAAGCAGGTTTCTCAAGTTGTTCTACGACGATGCTGTTGTCCATGATAAAGTTGCATCATTGAGAGATAGTACAGAAATACAGTAAGATTTGAACAGAATTTTATGAATGATAGGAGAGTTAGATGTTAGAGGACTGATATTAAAGGAAGACAGGGTGACAGTACTAGTGTTCAAATGGCTCTGAGCACTATGGGACTTAACACAGTACTGGTGTCATCACCGTATATCTACATTTGCACACGTACTCTGCAAACCACTACTAGTCATTTCCTTTCCTGTTCCACTCGCAAATGCAGCGAGGGAGAAACGACTATCTATATGCTTCGGTACAAGCCTTACTTTCTCTTGTATTGCATTCGTGGTCCTTACGCGAAATATGCGTTGGCGGCAGTAGACTCATTCTGCAGTCAGCTGCACGTGGTCGTTCGCTAAATTTTCTAATAGTGCCACACGAAAATAACATCTTACCTTCTGGGATTCACATTTGAGTGCACGGACCAATTTCTTATACTCGCGTCTTGATTGAACGTACCGGTAACAAATCTGGGAGTGGGTCGCACTAGCGTTCTATACACGGTCGCCTTTGTAAATGAACTACACTTTCCTAGAATTCTCCCAATAAACCAAAGTCGACCATTTGCATTCCCTACTATCAAACTTCCACTTCATATCGCTTTGCAACGTTATGGCTAGATATTTAATCAATTTTACTGTGTCAAACAGCACACCACTAATATTGTATTCAAACATTAAAGATCGTTGATCCTGTTCATCTGTATTAACTTACATTTTTCTACATTTAAAGCAAGGTGTCATTTATCAAACCAAGTAGAAATTCTGTCCAAGTAGACTGTATTCTTCTATAGTCACATAACTACGACACTTGCTCGTACACGACAGTGTCATCAGCAAACAAACGTCACAGACTTTCCCTCACGCTATCCGTTAGCTAATTTATGTCAGGGCCGGCCACGGCGTGCCACACTTCACGCGGGCCGAGTGTGCGGGCCACAGCTCTCGGCCTGTGCCGGCTTCGCTAGTTCGTTCCCGGTAGTACTCGGTACAGCGCGACATTTCATTTAATAATTAAGAAATGGTTCAAATTGCTCTGAGCACTATGGGACCTAACATCTGAGGTCATCAGTCCCCTAGAACTTAGAACTACTTAAACCTAACTAACCTAAGGATATCACACACATCTATGCCCGAGGCAGGATTCGAACCTGCGACCGTAGCGGTCGCGCGGTTCCAGATTAAAACGCCTAGAACCGCTCGGTCACAACGGCCGGCAATAATTAAGGCACAAGGGAATTACGCACATCGCCTGCGAACGGGCATTGTTTGAAGTCAATGGCGAAAGTTGAAAATTTATGCCGGATCGAGATTCGAACACGGGTCTCTTACTTACTTGGCAGATGATCTCACCTCCAAGCCATCCGGACACAGTGGCTATTGCAACTGCGGAAACTAGCCTACAAAACTCCCGTCAGACCCAAAGTCTCAACTTATCCACACACTACTACTGTAGTGCCCCATGCCCATTATCCTCATTGCTCGTGACATTTCGTCTGAAGATCCTGTCTGGTCACCTGCATCCATTCATGCCCATTTTGCATTACGGTGGACTTGGGCAATTCCAGAAGGACAATGCGGTGCCCCACACGTCCAGAATTGCTACAGAGTGGCTCCAGGAACACTCTTCTGATTTTAAACACTTCCGATGGCCACCAAACTCCACAGACATGAACATTATTGAGCATATCTGGGATCCTGTTCAGAAGAGATCACCACCCCATCGTACTCTTACCTATTTATGGACAGCCCTGCAGGATTCATGGTATAAGTTCCCTCCAGCACTACTTTAGTCGGGTCCATGCCACGTCGTGTTGCGGCACTTCTGCGTGCTCGCTGGGGCCCTACACGATATTATGCAGGTGTACCAGTTTCTTTGGCTCTTCAGTGCAAAAGTAGTATACCCAACTTCTGCTTATTGGTACACAGGTCCGAGCGCGACGATGCTTGAAGCTGAAACAGGACTGAGCAGCGTGCCGTGTAGACACATAAACAGGCACATATGCTGACACTCTGACACAGCGTTGCACGAGAGCTCTCCTTGGCGGCGATTCCGGCCACTGTGCTATCACATTCTAGGACTTTTCTTGAAATGTTTTACGTCAGGTTTCGACGTCAACATCAACGAACAGTATATCACTTTAACTACCTTCTCAAGAGCTATCGAATGCAATTACAAAAAGTGTACTGTTTCGTTTAAAAAACGTACTTGCTTCAACATCTCCGTTGATACCAGCGCTAAAAACATTAACCAAACAAAAAAATATGTGCCCCTCGACGCTGTAACATTTGCCGAAAACCACGTTTCAATATGTGTAACCGTTCACGTACGAAAAGGGGTATTATGTCTTATGTGACTCTCCCTGTGTAACTCCTAGTTCGTGAATGTTGTAATTTCTCCAAAAACATTAGTCGGATTTTTGAAAGTGAACTATACTTGAATTTTTTTCTTGTATTTAGATAAACGTTGCCAGGTACTGAAATTGCTATAGGTCCATTTCGAAAAAGCGAAGTTGATACCGAACTCTCTGTGATTAATATAGATATGATAAAAGACTATCTTAGTCCAGGCAGGAATATTTTTTGTTTACAATTCGCCTGGGTGACCGATCACATATGCTGAGTTGTGGATAAAGCAAGGAGCAGACTTCGGTTCATTGGTAGAATGCTAGGGAAATGCAATCAGTCTAAAAAAGAGACTGCTTACAACTCACTCGTACGATACATCCTAGGATATCGCTCGGGCGTGTGGGGCCCGTGCCAATTAGGACTAACAGGGGATATTGGTGTATACAGAGAAGGGCATCAGGAATGGTCACAGATTTCTTAGACCTGCCGCACAGTGTCATAGGATGTTGAAAGAACCGAACTGGCGAACGCTTGAAGATAAACATAAGCTATCCCCAGAAAGCCTAGTAGGAAGTTTCCAGAATCAGTTTTAAATGATAATCCTAGGAATGTACTATATCCTCCTAGACATCGCTGCCATACAGATCGTGAGGACATGGCTAATTACAACACGCATAGAGGAAATCATCCTTCCCGTGCTCCATACGCGAATGGAAAGGGAAAATCTGTATAATGGGATGTACCCTCTGCCAAACACTTAACAGTGGTTTGCAGAGTTCTGATGCAGAAGTAGATATATGAGATTACGTAACTGAGACAATAAACCACAGACATATAAAAAGTAAATTCGTAGTTTATGTGGAATGATTTATTCGAGTAACGTGTGGGATATGCATATTGATGACGCAGGAGCAGCTGATAACTGATCGAATTTGAACGAATCATGAAGAAGCTGTAAACTGCACGCGCTACCCCTACTAGGAAGTACTGTGAGAGGAAGTAATGTCTGCGAAAGGACGGAAGTTTAGAGTTTGACGTTCCATCAACAAGGAGGTCATTAGAGACGAAGCGCAAGCTCAGGGTGGGGAAGAAAATCAGCTATGACCTTTCAAAGGAACAAACCCCGCATTTTCAATAAGTGATTCACAGAATCCATGAAAAAACAAATCCGGGTGACCCAACGGGGATTTGAAACGCTGCTTTTCCGAATACGAGTCCTGTGTCTTATGTTGCTTCCTCCTTCGCACCGTCATAGCGAACATTGCACTCCTGCTGCTATTCTACTTCATGCAAATAGTAGGAAAACATTACACGAGTACGAGAAGCAATACAATTGCAGTTCCTATCTGCCTGCTGGTAACCAAACAAATACAATATATCTACTCCGAATGCAGCTGTATGATTTGTGGTAGAGGATAATTCGTACCGATATTATTTATGTACTATCCTCATCAATACGTGTATAGAGCAGGAGGAAAACGACTGTCTCTGTGAGTCAACACGGACCCTCATCACTCTTGTTATCATACTCTGGTAGGACTAGAAGACAGCAAAAGGAAAGTTTAAGTTTTAAATTTCACGTGCAATTAACCATTCACACAGGAAAATCGTACAGACATGCCATGGTTTGTCCATCTCACAGACTCTCGAGTGGAGAACGTAAAAACAGGCGTTGCTGGCTTTGAGAAGCAACAGAAAGAGTAGAAAACAAATAAGTCGTCAGGTCCGGACGGTATCCCAGTTAGATTTTACGGAGTGTACTCCTTGATTTTGGTAAGAACTTTTCGCTCAGCATGAAGTCCCAAGCGACTTTAAAAAGTGGTACTGACTCATGTATAAGAAGGATAAAAGAATAGGTTCAAATGGCTCTGAGCACTATGGGACTCAACTGCTGTGGTCATCAGTCCCCTAGAACTTAGAACTACTTAAACCTAACTAACCTAAGGACATCACACACATCCATGCCCGAGGCAGGATTCGAACCTGCGACCGTAGCAGTCGCACGGTTCCGGACTGCGCGCCTAGAACCGCGAGACCACCGCGGCCGGCGATAAAAGAATAGACCTGTAACAATTGCAGACCAATATCCTTGACATTAGTTTGCTGCAGAATTCTTGAACATATTCAAATGAATATATACAAATTTCCTTGAAACAGAGGAGCTTCTGTCCACAAATCAGAACGGATTTAGAAAGCATCACTCGTTCTAAACTCAGGTTGCCCTTTTCTCACAGGACATCCTGGGAATCATGGATGAAGGGCCACAAGCAGACTGTTAACGAAAATACGAGCGTACAGAATAGGTTCCCAGATACGTGAGTGTCTCGGAGACTTCTTGAGTGATGGAACCCAGTACGCTGTCCTCGATGGCAATTGTTCATCAGAGACAAGACTACTGTCAGAAATGCCTCAGGGAAGTGTGAGAGGACCACTGTTATGGCCTATATAAATAAATCAGGGGCGGTCAGGATTTCGGCTCGAGGGCCTTGCGCTGGCACGAGTTTCATAGCGCTCATCCTCGCTGAACACTTTCCCGTAGGGTGAGGGAGGAAACTGCGAACACGCCGCATTTAAATGACAGTACAGTCGCGCTGCGTACGACTTGGTTTCATATTTCACATTTCTCAACAATATAGATCACAAACAAAACAAATTTTCGATATTACTTAATTATTTGTGGTGTGCTGAAGACATGATTTTTATCTGGTACAAACTGGTGGCATACGGACAGACGCAGACAATTTCACATTCAGGTTGCCACGTAACCGTGACTTGCTCAGTTTCATAATCGAAAAACTATCTTTTACAGAAACATGTCGATAGAAATACTGAAGAAGTGTTGCAGCCTTTTTATTCAGAGGTGAAAACTACCTGCGAAAAGCAATGTAGAAGTACTGGAAAGTTTTAACGTAACTGGTTTGTCATTAAAGCGGGGATTACCTTGCAAGTCAGTTACATCTTCGTGTTCCCGGGTTCGATTCCCGGAGGGGTCAGGGATTTTCTCTGCCTCGTGATGACTGGGTGTTGTGTGATGTCCTTAGGTTAGTTAGGTTTAAGTAGTTCTAAGTTCTAGGGGACTGATGACCATAGATGTTAAGTCCCATAGTGCTCAGAGCCATTGTTTTTTTACATCTGCGTATAAACAAGGCCTCTTTCAACTGAAAAAGCCAACGGTCTCGAAAACCCTTGTAATTCTTTCAAGGTCAGAATCAATCCTTCAAACCTAACGTTTTCTTCACGGCAGTGAGCTTAGAGAACTGAACTGTGTTTGTCTGAAAGTGTCGCTTCTATAATGCTACTTCTTTAAATGCTTTCCCATCAAATCAAAAAGAAGTTGTTTCTCACCTTGAGATGTCTTACATTGGGAGTGTACAGTCAAAGTTCACTTAAAACGCAACGTCTGCAATCCACCTTGGATGTTCTAATTTTCGTTCTTGAACATCCTTTTCCTTCATAAATACAGCAATAACGAGTTTTAAATTGAAAGATCATCCCAGGCATGCCGCTTGACTTAACCAACGTACTTTGCAGCAATAAATAAAGACTCCATACTCTTCCGCCAGTTCCATCAAAAACTGTTGTAACTGAAAGTGGAGTAATTCTTGAGACTTCAGAAATATTACCATCCATACCACCAATTTCTTCACGTGTTGCATGCCTGCAAATTTAGCACAAAGTGCTTCTTGATGTACAGAACAACGAATCCCCTCTGTCTGTCGTAATTTGTTGCTCTAGCTTTGTCAACTACTACTACTACTACTACTACTAACTCCGTCTACAGGCCGCAAGCGACCCATCGGGACCATCCGACCGCCGTATCATCCTCAGGTGAGGATGCGGATAGGAGGGGCATGGGGTCAGCACACCGCTCTCCCGGTCGTTAAGACGGTTTTCTGTGACCGGAGCCGCTACTATTCGGTCGAGTAGCTCCTCAATTGGCATCACGAGGCTGAGTGCACCCCGAAAAATGGCAACAGCACGTGGCGGCGGGACGGTGACCCATCCAAGCGCCGGCCACGCCCGACAGCGCTTAACTTCGGTGATCGCACGGGAACCGGTGTATCCACTGTGGCAAGGCCGTTGCCAGCTTTGTCAACTAAATCTTTAAATTATTTTTTCATGGTATTGTAACATCGTTTCATAATAAATTTGCAGTACCCGTCAATTTTGCGACTGCATAACATTTATTGAGAATTCTCATCCCTCTCTTCTGGCATTCCCATACATTTTTAAAGACTTGTGACGATAGGTCACTAAACTGGTTCTTCTTGTGCAAAAAGCCACTGGACCAGTGAACGTCCTTCAGACCACAAACAAATAGCCAAGATAAACAGCGATGAACGATTCTCTTATTTCTCTTATTCTCTTCAGTCGTCGTTGGTCCCGTCCTTGTAGGATCTTTTCCCGACCGCAACGATGTCGGAGATTTGATGTTCTACGGGACTCCTGATATTCGCGGAACACTTGTGAAGTGGTTGTACGGGAAAATCGTCACTTCATCGCTACCTCGGAGATGTTGTGTCCCATCGCTCGTGCGCCAACTACAACACTAAGTTCAAACTCACTTAAACCTTGATAACCCGCCATTGTAGCAGCAGTAACCGATCTAACAACTGCGCCAGACACTTGTTGTCTTATATAGGTGTTGTCGACCACAGCGCCGTATTCTACCCGTTTAATATCTCTGTATTTGAATACGCATGCCTTTATCAGTTTTTTTGGCGCTTCAGTACGTATGGTAAATGTAAAAGAAATGCCAGTATAGTGATATGGGGCTATCTAACCGGATCGCCAGTGTCCGACGCGCCAGGCAGTTGCACGAATTATTGAGACCCTAGTGCGGACAGGCTGCTTGAAAGTCAAGACGAGGAAGAGAAAGAAGACTGCAACCGACAGAGAACACGAAGAAGCTGTTCTGGCTACAACGCTAATGAATCCGCACAGTGGTATGAGATATATTGCCAAGAAGTGTGGAATCAGCTAGACGAGTGTCATTCGCATCCCGAATCGACACAATTTCCATCCCTATCATCTGTCGCTACATCAGGCACTCGACGACCGTGATTTCGAACGTTGTACAGAATGTCGGTTTGCGCTTCAGCAACTGAGAGACTACGCTACGATTTTCCAACGTGTGCTCTTTACCGATAAAGAAACGTTTACTAACCATGCTAATGTAAATTTGCATAACATGCACTACTGCTCAGCCACACTGGCATCGTCAGGTGCAACATCAGCGGCCGTGGAGCGTAATCGTATGGTGCGGCATCATAGGAAATTACATTGTGGGACCTTACTTCATATCAGGCGTTCTAAATAGACATTCGTACGCACACTTCTTGACGAACATTCTGCCGGTTCTCCTAGAAGAGGTACCGCTGGATATTCGACAGCGTATGTGACTGCAACACTATGGTTGTCCAGCTCAGTCATCCGATTTTGCAACGCAAATACTGAATGAGAACTTTCCTGGACATTGGATAGGGCGATATTCTGTTTTCAAACGGCCTGAGAGGTCCTGCGACTTGACTTCTCTTGATTTATTTCTTTGGGGAGCACTAAAACATCGAGTCTAAGGCGAAGCTCCAACTACGCCAGACGATATGTGTCGTCGAATCGCCAGTGCATGCTCTGCCATATCACCCACTGTAATTACATCTGTTCATCATTCTTTCGAAAAGCGATTGCAAATATGACTTTCAATCCCTGGTCAACAGTTTGAAAAAATAACGGGTAAAGTTACTTTTTGGAAGACAAAATTTATATTATATGATTTGGATGGTAACCAAATAATTGGTAGTAAACTGTTTATTTCATTTACGTGTCTACGAAATTGCTTTGCAATGTCAAATAAGCCGACATCGTGTATTTCACGTAGCTGATAACATTGTCATTACGCAGTTACGTTCAGCATGAAACGATGTTTCGTTAAGGGGAACACACACTGCCTATCCCACCCATGTTAATTTAGGCAAATATTTGACTCATTTCTGAAAAAACTATTTGATGCAGGACCTTAATATTTTTACAGTATCTTACATGATGCTAGTAGAGTCAACTGTACGAAAATCTACTTTATCCATTTTATAGTTTTTAAGAAATACTTTTATAAATTTATTAACAAAAATATTAAGGTTTTTTGCAGAAAATATTTTTTGTGAACTTCCTAATGGGGCAATATTAATGAATGTAGTACCAGAGGTGGTTTTTTATGTTATGCAGAGTCTCTGAAAATTTCATTCATTTATCTACTATAGTTTCTGATATAATGGAGCATAAGTACTGAAAATTTTAGTTTGCGGGAAATTGACTTTAGGGAAAAAACTTTTGAAATTTGTTACTTACAGTTAATTAAAACTGTTCTGCTGCATATGATGGCGCATCTTTGGCTTCTAGCAGGTCTTCAAGGTTCTTTTCACCTTCCTGAATGTTTGTCTTGCTTTATTGGCCATATTAAATGCAGACCTGTCTGAATCGGCTATCCTAATTTTACCGCAATGTTGCAGCCCAGTGATCATATTTTCACCAGGATTAATACCCAGCTTTATCAGTACCCAACACTTTCCAATATTACCACAATTGAATGTAATAACAGCATCATGAACTCCTAGTTTCATTGTATGCATGCCTACAAATACAGCTTTAGGAAGGCGGTTCCAAATTATGCTGTTGAAACATTCATTTGGTTTCTGTGTCTGCCCATGCAGACATTACCTTAGAAGGTCAGGATGAGCCAAGTCTCTGAAAATAGGTTTAATTTCTGTAATAACAGCAGCAGGAAGAGAATTCTGCTGAGAATAAGATTCTCCAGTTGCCTGAGCCCTATTGTATTTGCACCACGAATTTTCTCCTGACTGACACAATCCATGACAAGGCTTATCATCAGTAGAGGACTTATGGAATAATATGGCTCAAACATCTCCATTCAGTGCCTCCAAATTTTCTTTATTTCTCCTAATTGCCTGCCATAGTGTACCTGCAAGTTTTCTATTTCAGTTTTAGTTAACCGACCCTGTCCAGTCAACAATTTTCCATCTTCTAATTTTTTTTCTCTCATATCAACAGTTACACTACTGGCCATTAAAATTGCTACACCACGAAGATGACGTGCTACAGACACGAAATTTAATCGACTGGAAGTAGATGCTGTGATATGCAAATGATTAGCTTTTCAGAACATTCATACAATGTTGGCGCCGGTGGCGACACCTACAACGTGCTGACATGAGGAAAGTTTCCAGCCGATTTCTCATACACAAACAGCAGTTGACCGGCTTTGCCTGGTGAAACGTTGTTTCGATGCCTCGTGTAAGGAGGA
This sequence comes from Schistocerca nitens, assembly GCF_023898315.1. Classification (NCBI taxonomy): domain Eukaryota; kingdom Metazoa; phylum Arthropoda; class Insecta; order Orthoptera; family Acrididae; genus Schistocerca; species Schistocerca nitens. The sequence goes on from NC_064616.1 coordinate 926,310,727, forward strand.
GAAATGCGTACCATCACGTTTCCGACTTTTATAAAGGTCGGATTGTAGCCCATCGCGATTGCGGTTTATCGTATCGCGACATTGCTGCTCGCGTTGGTCGAGATCCAATGACTGTTAGCACAATATGGAATCGATGGGTGCAGGAAGGTAATACGGAACGCCGTGCTGGATCCCAAAGGCCTCGTATCACTAGCAGTCGAGATGACAGGCATCTTATCCGCATGGCTGTAACGGATCGTGCAGTCACGACTCGATCCCTGAGTCAACAGATGGGCAAGTTTGCAAGACAACAACCATCTGCACGGACAGTTCGACGACGTTTGCAGCAGCATGGACTATCAGCTCGGAGACCATGGCTGCGGTTACATTTGACGTTGCATCTCAGACAGGAGCGCCTGCGATGGGGTACTCAACGACGAACCTGGGTGCAAGAATGGCAAAACGTCATTTTTTCGGATGAATCCAGGTTCTGTTTACAGCATCATGATGGACGCATCCGTGTTTGGCGACATCGCGGTGAACGCACATTGGAAGCGTGTATTCGTGATCGCCATACTGGCGTATCACCCGGCGTGATGGTATGGGGTGCCTTTGGTTACACGTCTCGGTCACCTCTTGTTCGTATTGACGGCACTTTGAACAGTGGAAGTTACATTTCAGATGTGTTACGACCCGTGGCTCTACCGTTCATTCGATCCCTGCGAAACCCTACATTTCAGCAGGATAATGCACGACCGCATGTTTTAGGTCCAGTACGGGCCTTTCTGGATATAGAAAATGTTCGTCTGCTGCCCTGGCCAGCACATTCTCCAGATCTCTCGCCAATTGGAAACGTCTGGTCAATGGTGGTCGAGCAACTGGCTCGTTACAATACGCCAGTCACTACTCTTGATAAACTGTGGTATCGTGTTGAAGCTGCATGGGCAGCTGTACCTGTACACGCCATCCAAGCTCTGTTTGACTCAATGCCCAGGCGTATCAAGGTCCTTATTATGGCCAGAAGTGGTTGTTCTGGGTACTGATTTCTCAGGATCTATGCACCCAAATTGCGTGAAAATGTAATCATGTCAGTTCTAGTATAATATATTTGTCCAATGAATACCCGTTTATCATCTGAATTTCTTCTTGGTGTAGCAATTTTAATGGCCAGTAGTGTAGTTTTCTCAGCCTTGTTCCCAAACGTTTTTGAAAATGGCCTACACATTCTATTTTGCTAATAATGGCATCTCCATACGGCTTAGAGTTCACCACATTCTTGTATGCTTTACTGTCACCATCGCACAAACATTTGGTGTACCGTACGCCTCTTGTTTCTAAGGAGCGATGAAATATTTGTTGTACTCCATGAACTTCCATACCACCACTTGTTCTTCTAAAATTAGCCACACATTTGTGTTCTTTATGTTCATTGACTTTGCAACATTTGCAATATTTAGACGTTATCTCCACATCTAATACTTTTCGGTGTCTACTGTCGTGGCAGTCTCTACTTCATTCAGAGAAGTATGTCCTCTTTTCTGCCAACTTCAGTCAAGTGCAACTGCAATATCCGAACATCCATCATTTTCTTCCACTTCTTCCCCAGCAGCCAGTTTCATGCTTTCCTCACTGACCTCACATACAGCTTTCTCTAATATTGCAGTTAGTTTTTCAAATTTGTTTGGTGGTTGATGTATGTTCATCACTGAACAAAATGTTACCCCTGTAGCCACGCCCTTACCAATGGATCGTAAGGCATAAACTAATCTAGTATTGATCTCATAAGAGCCACTTGCATCTTGTTTTGAAGAACTCAGAAATCACAGCTAAGCATTCAGTGCAAATTAAATCCAAAGCAATTGCTAGGCCTTTTCTCCCACTGGTACTCTCACACTCTGTGACTGTGACTCACCATACTGTCTACATTGTACAAATTTAGAAATTACATCTGATTATACTCTCAAATTTATAATAATTTTAGTGCACCGCTTGTCACTTACAGTCAATTCGTTGCAACTCTCTTGAAATGGTGAGAGCTTCTTTGATGATGCACTTGTTGAAGAATTACAGTTAGATACATCGTTGCCAGGCGATATAACCTCTTGTACAGAAAGCTGTCTAAACTTGTTTCCTCTAAATTGTCGTTTCTTGAAAATGTATTTCACGTTTCGTCATCTTCAATCAACACAACAAAACACACGTGAACAAGCACAGCAAACGTAAGTATAGCAACTACTCGCAATCACACTTGAGCAAAACTAACTGCGTGTTTCAAAGCGTGTTATTTTCAAACAGCAGAAACAAAAGAATACCGACCGTTGCATTCCAAGGATAGCCAATACACTCGGGAGTAAAAAAAATCCCTAACGTGCAATGTACGGGATATAAAGATCTAAAACATATGCAGAAAAGTGGGTGACAGAAAAGTGAGCGTGGCACATAAACACATGTGGTAGGAAAATGCTCTTTAAATGCTCGAAAAAAAATTTCAGCAAAATCCTTTTCAGAGTACTTAAATAAAACCTTAATCTATCGAAATATGATGAAACCGAAAATCAATTTTTTTCGACCTGAACCACGGTGTGGCCCCTTAAGAAGAATATTGATTCTGCGATGTATAGATGGTCACCAAAGTATCTTCAGCAAAATGTTTAGTTCAACGAATGTATCCCATATGATATCATTTAGAGCAGTGTAGGAAGAGACAGTTGTCTGACATGACGTATTTTACCTCTAAAAAGCACACAGCCACTTGCAGGAAAAGATAGGTCAAATCTCTTTTCTAGCATTCAGATATTTAACAGAGTACTTGCTTTTCGCAGTGTATAAGACCTCTTCATTTTTGAAGGGCGTACAGTTGATTCCTTTGTTTCAGCTCACTTAAATCTGGGAAGACACACAGATGTGAAATAGTTTTTCCTAAGCCCTTTGTGATACGCTAGATTCTAGCCTATGTTGTATTTCTATATACATTCGTAGATGAACCGGCATCGAAGTCGTAAGTTGGTTCAAGTGCAAATAAAGCTTTATTCTCGTAGGGCAGGCCTACCTTACGGTATACTAATACACAGGTCCCAGACGCCTGCTTGGCAGAATTTGCACCGCAAATGCTGTTTCTGGCTACCATGTTCTCACATTCTAGGACGTTTCTAGAATCTTTTACGACATGTTTCAACGTCAAAATTAAAAAAATGCTATATTACTGTAGTTGTCTTCTCAAGAGCTATCGAACGCAGTTATAAAAACTGTACGGTTCCATTAAAGAAAAGGTACTTGCTTCATTATCTCCGCTGATTCCAGGGCAAAAAAGATTAACCAAAGAAAAAAATACGTGCTCCTCGACGCTCTCAGCCTGTATAGTTTGTAGGACAAACCAATTACTGTCTCTCGTGAAAGTTAGTGCTGTCATATGAAAGCGTTGCTTCGTGCATGTCAGTCATTCCATCTTGACGCAGTTAGAAGAATCTAATCTCACTGAACTGTCAAGACAGTTTTCATTCGTTACCGATTCTAATCACACCTGCCTACATATGACTGGACTCACACACCAACTGGACGGAAAACGACGTGATATAAGAACAAATCACCAATTAATTATGGTAAAAATTCTGCTCCTGTTTCTATGAGTGCCTTGGAACAAAGATAAATGCTACGACTTCATTGTGTTTGTAACACAAGGTGTTGAGGTATAGACACTGATGTACAATAACTGTGGATAAACAAAGAAATTTACATGAGTTTATTTTCGAGTTACATGGTAAAGTTCTAAAATCAACAACAACAATAGAAATAAAATCACAAAAGAAAGAAGTTACATCTGTGTCTACAAACGCGCGAAGTACCCACGGTGTACTGCAATACACGCTCGCATTCTCTGACTCAAGGAATTCTAGAAATACTGAACAAATTACACCCATATCGTTGCACTCGTAGAAATAACGCGATGTTTTAAATTCTCTTTGATCGTCATAACTTTTGCGTGCACTTCATATTTGAACTTACCCTATATCAGAAAGACCGATTTGCAACATCGCTGAATGGTATAATGCAGCCGCGATATAGGCCACCATCTTGCCGCTGTCGAATTCCGTCAAGTGCTGGTAGGTATTCTTCGTTCTTGCGCGAGCATAACAGGACCTTCTCACAAACAAAAATCATTCAAATATATTTCGTGAGTGAGAAACCCAGTGTATAACCTTTTTTTTGTATAAAGAATATAAGGAGTTACTCTGACTGACGTTGGGAGATACGCTGAATTGCTAATTATCAATTGCGTATCCAAGCGTGTTGTGTACTTGATGCCAGTTTGATCTTCGTGGCATGCCGTCTTCATGATGTTGCAATTTCAACGGCCAGCAGTACTTATATATGCATCACTGACAATGTTAAATTCCATCCAGCAATAAATAATCTCTCAATACAATGATGATATGTTAGCCAGAATGCACAACAAGAGGACTCAGTCACTTGTTGACAAGGGTAATAGCTTAATGATTACATATCAAACACATTAGGAAAAATGAATAGAGTTGCAATTTTAAATGCAATAGACTTCTACAAATTTTTCTAAAAATTTAATACCAGTCCTATGAACAAAAAAATAATGAAATGTGCCACCAGCCCAGTGTCAGACAAGCTGATAATACACTAGGAAGTAAAATATCCCGGAAAAAATAGGTACGACATAAAACTATTAATAACGGCATAAATGCATTTTTGCTGACACATTTATGTACTACTTACCTGTTTTAAGTGAATTTATTAACACTGAAAATTTTGGTCGTCTGTAATTAGTAATTATTAGGACGAAATTAAACCCATTCAGAGGATAGGTAAAGGGAAATCTCTGATTATGACAAGGAGCAGGACCTTTTACTAATTAAAGAATTATGTATGTCTCTACAAAAAAACATGTTTTAATACAAAATACCTTAACATAAGAAGTAGCTTGTTTAGACAACTCAGAAGAAATAGCATTGTTGTCTATATATCGAAAACTAAAATTTTACCATGAAAGCCTTCATACTGCGTGTAATGGACAGTACATGATGTTCCAGACTCATGATCAACGCTTCCTAGTCCATTCGAAGATAGTACGCGTGGTGAACGAATATTGGTACTCTCCGAATACTATATATTTTTTCCAATTTTATCCTCGTAGTCATTGTTTGGAAAGTAAATCAGGAGTAGTAATACATATTTTGGCTAGTGTGCCAACGAAAAATTTCGGAATTTTGCGTGTAAGACCCACTGCGACACTATTTCATTCATGTAGCGTCTCCCACTGTCGTTTGTTCAGTCAGCATGGTAGCATCACATAAATATTGAACAAACACATGATACATGCTGAGGATATTTTTCGAATCTTCTGTTTCTTGTGCTGAATCATCAAAGTAACGGTCCGACACTTATTAGTTGCAAATTAAGAAAATAATTTTTGAAAGCATTAATTCTCGTGGAGTTGATAATATTTCTAGTAAAGCGTTAAAAATCTCTTCTTCTGACATATCTTTTATATCCACTAGAATATAAAATAAGTCGCTTTCACGGGGCACTTAACATCAAACGCTATGTATGCTATTTTTAGACCTCTCTAAAAACAGATGTGAATCATTATTGAGCAGTTTTACTGTTAATATATTTCTCAAAACAATTTAGGGAGTATAATACACTACTGGCCATTAAAATTGCTACACCAAGGAGAAATGCAGATGATAAACGGGTATTCATTGGACAAATATATTATACTAGAACTGATATGAGATTAAATTTTCACCCAATTTGGGTGCATACATCCTCAGAAATAAGTACCCAGAACAAACACCTCTGGCTGTAATAACGGCCTTGATACGCCTGGGCATTGAGTCAAACAGAGCTTGGATGGCGTGTACAGCTTCCATGCAGCCCATGCAGCTTCAACACGATACCACAGTTCATCTGGAGTAGCGACTGGCGTATTGTGACGAGCCAGTTGCTCGACCACCATTGACCAGACGTTTTCAATTGGTGAGAGATCTGTATCCAGAAAGGCCCGTACAGGACCTGCAACATCCGGTCGTGCATTACCCTGCTGAAATGTAGGGTTTCGCAGGGATCGAATGAAGGGTAGAGCCACGGGTCGTAACACATCTGAAATGTAACGTCCACTGTTCAAAGTGCCGTCAATGCGAACAAGAGGTGACCGAGACGTGTAACCAATGGCACCCCGTACCATCACGTCGGGTGATACGCCAGTATGGCGATGACGAATACACGCTTCCAATGTGCGTTCACCGTGATGTCGCCAAACACGGATGCGACCATCATTATGCTGTAAATAAAACCTGGATTCATTCGAAAAAATTACGTTTTGCCATTCGTGCACTCAGGTTCGTCGTTGAGTACAACATCGCAGGCGCTCCTGTCTGTGATGCAGCGTCAAGGTAACCGCAGCCATGGTCTCCGAGCTGATAGTCCATGCTGCTGCAAACGATTTATAACTGTTAATGCAGATGGTTGTTGTCTTGCAAACGTCCCCATCTGTTGACTCAGGGATCGACACGTGGCTGCACGATCCGTTACAGCCATTCGGATAAGATGCCTGTCATCTCGACCGCTAGTGATACGAAGCCTTTGGGATCCAGCACGGCGTTCCGTATTACCCTCTTGAACCCACCGATTCTATTTTCTGCTAACAGTCATTGGATCTCGACCAACGCGAGCAGCAATGTCGCGATACGATAAACCGCAATCGTGATAGGCTACAATCCGACCTTTATAAAAGTCGGAAACGTGATGCTTCGCATTTCTCCTCCTTACACGAGGCATCACAACAACATTTCACCAGGCAACGCCGGTCAACTGCTGTTTGTGTATGAGAAATCGGCTGGATACTTTCCTCATGTCAGCACATTGTAGGTGTCGCCACCGGCGCCAACCTTGTGTGAATGCTCTGAAAAGCTAATCATTTGCATATCACAGCATCTTCTTCCAGTCGCTTAAATTTCGCGTCTGTAGCACATCTTCATGGTGTAGCAATTTTAGTGGCCAGTAGTGTATAAACAACGATAGATTATAACCTTTGTAAAAATAAGATTGTAGATCAGTCGCGGTTTGGATGTAATAAAGACCTACTCAGAGGTAATCCCATTTGTTACTTGCACCACACAATAAAATATGTAAATGATAAAAATCATGAAGTATAAATTTCTATGATCTGTCTAAGAATCTTGGCTGTACTAATGTCAACATTCTTTTTGAAGAATTTACTTTCAATGAGATACACTTAATAATTAGGTAGCTCTTCGATTAAGAAATAGTAAGTAGATTGTCATGGCAGGCAGCTCAAGTTTGGATAAATAATAATTATGTAACTTGACAAGAATCAGTGCCAGCTTAACGAAGTGTTCGATACAGGTTCCAATTTTGCTCTGTTCCTGTTTGTAAAATACCTCGAATCGCAAGTTGACAAAGCAGAAATAATTATATTTGTTAATAATGTGGACATCATAATGTTCAACAAATATGCTCCAACAAAATGAGTTACATTTGAATGAGCCGTGCGCTGCGCGTGTTCATTCCGTTTATTGTTTGTCATCTTCTCTAACCGTACTGCCGCCTCGTTATCTTATTCCATTTACTAGCGTCACTAACTTCCTGCCCTACCTGCCCGTGAGTGGCAGCAGCAGCGCTTATCGATAAGTGCTCTGTCGTACTATCTCTGGAGCGATCGATAGTATTTCCGGGTCGGGCACGGAGGTGTTCAGTCGGGACGGAGTTAAGCTCCAGATCTCCGCCCTTCCTGTCTACTACGTCCGTCTGCTTGCCTCCTTCCTCTCTTGCCGCCCCTCCTACGTTACCATCCACAACGCCAATTCCTGCACCTTCTACCCCTCTGCAGGTGTGCCCCAGGGATCTGTCCTCTCCCCTCTCCTCTATCTCCTGTACACAGCAGATATGCCCAATCCTTCCCCCCTCCAGCACACGTCCTGCAGTATGCCGATGACACCGCATTCCTTGCCTTCGCTCCTACCCTCCAATGGTCCCAATGCCTTCTCCAGAATCACCTTGACCTTTTTGCCGCATGGTGTAACCAGTGGCTCCTGAAACTCAATCCTTCCAAGACCCAGGCAATCATCGTAGGTCGTACCACTCACTCCTTCCGGCTCCTGGATTTCTCCCTTACCATCTGCATTCGTCTGTCCGCCTCTCCCCCACCCTCACCTACCTTGGCCTCACCATTGACCGTCACCTCACATGGATCCCTCATCTCCACTCTATCCAATCCAAAGCCCACAACTGCGTCCGACTCCTCAAACTCCTCTCCGACCGGACATGGGGGTTGAACCCCTCTACCATCCTCCACACCTACAAATCCTTAATCCATTCGGGAGGACGACGGTTCAATCCCGTCTCCGGCCATCCTGATTTAGGTTTTCCGTGATTTCCCTAAATCCTTTCAGGCAAATGCTGGGATGGCTCCTTTGAAAAGGGCACGGCCGATTTCCTTCCCAATCCTTCCCTAACCCGAGCTTGCGCTCCGTCTCTAATGACCTCGTTGTCGACGGGACGTTAAACACTAACCACCACCACCACCACAAATCCTTAATCCATCCCATCCTCTGTTATGCCAGTCTCGCCTGCATATCCGCCCACCCCCCCAAATTATGTTAGTCCCTCCAGATCGTCAAGCGTCATGCACTCCACCTCGCCTTCTGTATATGCTTCCCGTCCCCCATGCAGATCCTCTACGACCTCATTCCTTTCCCCCATCGGCTCCTATTCCTCGAACATAACCATATACTCTACACCTCCCGCCGCCTTGACCTCCCTCATCCCCTGGTTGTTCCTCTCCTCTCCAACCCCCGCCCTCTGCCACGCCTTCACTGTTGTGTTTCCCCTACCCTCCATCTCTACATCCTTCATCCTTCATCTCCTTCCCCAAGGTGGCTTCCGCCAACTCCCCCTCCTGGATGATGCCATCTCTACCTCCATTTATCCCTCCTATCAACTCTGATCCTCACCTCCCCCATCTTTCCTCTGTCCTTTCCCTGGGCTCCTTCTTCCTTCCTTCCATCCTGTTTTTTCCCTGCCTACCCTCTCTCTGCCTCCCTTCTCTCCCCAGTGTCCTTTCTGCTCTCCCTTCCACTGCCTTTCTGACTCCTTCTTGTGTCCCCCAGCCCCCCTTTTCTATGTCCCCTCCCTCCATCGGCTGCCCCTTTCCCCTTTCCCCTCCTCCCCCCTTTTCCCTGTCATAGGTCCGGGTCCTCCCACCCCCCCCCCCCCTTCTGCCGCCATGTCACCTGTATAGTGCTGTTATAAGTGAGTGTTCAGTGTTGTGTGTCCCCTGTCAGTGTTGCGAACAGCCGCCGTACTGTCGCTAGTTGTGTTTTTTTATCTCGTGCGAACAGAAACCAGACTGTCGCCGTGCTTTTTAGTTGTACCTGTCTACTTCTTCACCCGCATCGTCACCGCAGTGTTTTTATATTTGAAATTCCACAACTTACCACCATTTTACAGTTTTTTTACAATATCACTGTTTTATCACCTGTTTTTCTTGTTAGTTTCTATTCTCATAATGTTTCTTAACTTTTCTGTAGGCTGTAGAACAGCATATTACGCTGCTGCCAGCCCCCTCCCCCTCGGGAGGGGGGGGGGCTGAAATCCAATAAAGAAAAAAAAATCGGGATGGAGCGCCAGTGAGGTGTAGACAGCCAGTACTTGCACGCTACAGTCTGCAACCGCGCGACCGCTACGGTCGCAGGTTCGAATCCTGCCTCGGGCATGGATGTGTGTGATGTCCTTAGGTTAGTTAGGTTTAAGTACTTCTAAGTTCTAGGGAACTGATGACCTCAGCAGTTAAGTCCCATAGTGCTCAGAGCCATTTGAATCAGTACTTGCCGACCGCTGGCGACACAGATGTACTGTCCGATGGAAGGAGACTGGAGCGGGAACGACCGTTGGTTGGTCGTTCGGTCGGTCGTCTCATTTGGCGACGTGTATTTGGTCTTTTGACCGTTTCTGGGCCTCGTCAGTTGGTCATATTGCCGGATGTGGGTCGGTTCCTTCCTCGTGCGGAGATGTCGTCGCCGACGGGCAGGAGTTACCTCTGCATGGTTGGGTCCGAGCCAGTGTGCCTGGGTCGCCGGTCTCCGAGTTCCGAACGGACATCGAGCAGAGTCGGGTTGGAGCTGCAGTGATCTCCGGACAGCCAAGACTCGTCCGACCGTTGCCGACTCTCATAACTTGAGTGGGGACGACCTTGGTTGGTCGTTCGTCTCATCGGACGACGTGTATTCGGTCGCCGACCGCTAATGGAAACTCTGTGTGTGTGTGACTTGTCATTTCTTCTTGTTGTTCCACGGTGATTGGTTTTAGGAAAATCGGAGTTGTTGGTGCAAGTGTTTATGTGGGACTGTGTATAGCTTCTGTTATTTCCACTGAGCGGATGAATGCTGTCTGCGTACTGGAGTAGCCAGTTGGTCGGTTGCGTCAGAGCAGATAGTGTATGATTTCCTCGCCGTGTTGATGATGTCCGGCACGGCGTGTAGGTTGACAGCTTGATGTTGTTCTCCCTTTGTCTTTGAGTGGTTATTGTGCCTTGACTGTGCTTAGACGCTAATTGTCAAAACGTAGTGCGGCTGGGATCTTCGTCCTCGCTGATATTTTTGGTTGTCGTGCTGTTGGTCGGATGGAAGGGAATTGATTAGGCGGTTGGGTGGTTCGTCTGCCGTTCGTAGGTCGTGCTGCAACCCGATTGTTTTGTGTTACGCTTGGCTGTCTGTCTCACCTAAACTGGCTCTGAGCACTATGGGACTCAACATCTTAGGTCATAAGTCCCCTAGAACGTAGAACTACTTAAACCTAACTAACCTAAGGACATCACACACACCCATGCCCGAGGCAGGATTCGAACCTGCGACCGTAGCAGTTCCGCGGTTCCGGACTGCAGCGCCAGAACCGCTAGACCACCGCGGCCGGCTAAATGGTTCAAATGGCTCTGAGCACTATGGGACTCAACTGCTGAGGTCATTAGTCCCCTAGAACTTAGAACTAGTTAAACCTAACCAACCTAAGGACATCACAAACATCCATGCCCGAGGCAGGATTCGAACCTGCGACCGTAGCGGTCTTGCGGTTCCAGACTGCAGCGCCTTTAACCGCACGGCCACTTCGGCCGGCTCACCTAAACTGTGGTTAGAGTTTCCTCCCCAGGCCGACCCTTGGAACAGTTCTGAACACCACTGTTTGCTGTTCGTGATTGTCATTTTATTTTGGTCGCAGGTACTGTGCCAGGCCTTCAGCCGTGTGTTAATATTTTATGTTTTATGTTTAGTACATGGCCTTCAGCCGAACTTCATAACAACTTTAAGATTAGGCATTTTGCTGTGTTCCATATAAAATTCTAGTTGCTCTGTATTAGGCCTTCAGCTGCGCTTGTTTCAGAATCTGTGGCTTTAATATGTAAATCCTTGTCTGTAAGGTTTCTCTTTAATTATCTTGAATTCTTGAAACAGCCTTCAGCCGTCTTCTGTAAATGTTTATCTTGAGGTTGTCTTTAATTATTCATGAGCAATTGTTTGGGCCTTCAGCCGACAAGATAAAAGTTTTCTTAAGATGTTTTTCTGTTGTACTGTTCAAAAGTTAATCTTTAAGGCCTCTTTTATTATGTAAAGAAAATTTTTTATTGGGGTTTCAGGATTAACTTGAATTTTCTTTAATATGGCCTTTAGCAGGAATTTGTAAATGCTTGGCTTTTAAAGAATCTGCTTAGCTGATCTGAAATATTATTTTGGCCTTTAGCCGAGAAGATATTGTAATTTTGCTTAAGTAAGGCCTTCAGCCGTTATTCTAAATCCGATGTTTTAAAAGCAATCATTTAAACTTATTTTGAACAAGTTACTTGGGCCCTCAGCCGTGAATTGATCTTTGTTATTTTAGAGAGAAAATTATGCATTCGTTAGAGGAATAAATAAAAAAATAAATAATAAATAATAAATAATAAAATTGACCTTGGCCCCTTTCCACAACCTGATCCGCTCTGTCCTGCGAAATCAGATCTCAATGAAATTTTCAGTGACTGTTTCACACGTTATCTAAAAGTAGACTTTTGTTTTTGTTGAGATTTTGAGTCTGTAGACGGGTTTGATTTGGCTCTCCGTGTTTGTTACTGACTGCACAAAATAACTGGTCTCCCTCTCACCCATACTTCCTTTCATTACGAAACTGACTATCCCTTGGTGTCCCAGGATGTCCTATAATTCTATGACTTCTCTTAGTCAAGTTGTCACGACATTCTTTTAGCCTCGGTTAGATTCATTACCATTTCAATAGTTACCCGCATAACTTTCAGCGTTCTTCTATTACGCCATATTTCAAAACCCTTTATTCCCTTCTTGCAAGATTTGTTTATCATTTACATTCCACATTCGTATAACGCTACAATCCAGAAAACTACTATCAGAAAAGTCTTCCTACGATTTAAATTAATATTCGATTTTGACAAATTTCTGTTTATTAGAAAATATTTTCCTCTTGTTGCAAGTCTGTATTTTATGTCGTATCTACTTTGGCCATTGTCAGTTATCTTGGATCAGAACGCATCTACTACTTTTAGCATCTAATTTCCTGACCTTATTCCTGAAGCATCAACTATCTTCACTTTACTACACTCCATTACCCTCGTTTCACTTTTGCTGATATTCATTTTACAACCTCAAGACCAAATCCGTCCGGCTCGACTGAACTTAGTTCTTCTTCGTCCATAACATAATTACAAAGGCGGTTCTAGGCGCTTCAGTCTGGAACCGCGCGATCGCTCCGGTCGCAGGTTCGAATCCTGCCTCGGGCATGGATGTATGTGATGTCCTTTGGTTAATTAGGTTTAAGTAGTTCTAAGTTCTAGGGGACTGATGACCTCAGATGTTAAGTCCCATAGTGCTCAGAGCCATGTGAACCATAATTACAATGTCTTCGGCAGCATAAACCTCTTTTCTTGTCACTGAGCTTTAACTATATTTCCAAATATCTCTCCTGTTTCTTTTACTGCGTGCTGAATGAACAGACTGAATGACGCGGGCGACATGTTACAACCCTGTCGCACTCTTCTCAACGACTGTCTCTTTCATGGTCTTTGACGGTCATTCTGCAGTCAGGTTTCTGTGTAAGTAGAAAGTGCACTTTTGTTCGCCGTATTTTTTCCGTTCAGAATTTTGAAGAGTGTGCTGCAGTTAACATAGTCAAAAGCTTGCTCTAAATCCACAGCTACAATAAATGTAGTTTTACCCTTCTCCAGTCTGTCTTCTAAGATAAATGATTGAATCCGCATTGACTCGCGGGTTCTTACATTTCTCTTGACCTAAAACTGAACTTCATTGAACTCGGCTTGTAGCAGTGTCTTATTTAATTTAAATGTAATGAAACTCATACAGCAGCGTATTTGATTAGATGGTGTTTCAACCGAACAGCAGAAGGTGAAGGAATGCTGATATACCTAAAGAAATGCTCCAGCTTTCTGAATTTAGCATGAATTTTAGATTTTGGGAAATCGTTAAGTTCAGGAACTTGTTCTCAGTATGTAATTGGTTTCTTACGGTTGTCAAAGTGTCAGTTATTTTGTATATCTCCATTAAGTACTCTTGGAGTGATTCTACATTACTTACGTAGCCTTTTCTATCACTATTTTGAAGACTTAGTTTGCTTCCTCTAAAGTCTGTGATAGAGGAAAAAACAGTGTTATGAAATATCTGCACACTGTGTTGCTTCTACGGACTTTATATCTTCTAGTCAAAATAAACAAATTTGTCGTCTATAACAATTCATTCCTCTATTTCACATTCTGAAATGACCATCTATTCACAAATTACCGACTTACTTCTAAATTTTAATATATTTTTCTCAGTTATATAATTTGAATACGTATGTATACTGTCGAGTCTACGTCTCTCTTTTTGGCTGTTATTTCTACTCAGCAAGAACTTGATATCCAGTTCCGCGACATGAATGACATACATATTCATTAGACTGATTTGTGGCCATTTTCCTACAGATACTTATATAGAGGGCACAATTTGTAAATTATGAAACTTATTGTATCTTTCATGTGACTCATTATACAACATGTTGCTGATACAAGGACAGTCCGGAATAAAATTATAATTTATTCGTGTTGATTCCTACTGGACCACGTCATGTAAAACATGGGGGCTTTCAGAGTTGTATTTTTTATGCTTATATTACTTCAATTCAGAATAGTCTCTTTACCTCTCGTCGAACCAAGATGTTCCGATCTTCGATTTTTCTGCCAGACCTGTTTCCTTCAGGTCGTCTTTTACGCCGTCGCTCATTTCATTGTTTCAGTTTGTCTTCCTACAGGTTTCACAGAATTCCATAACTTGTCTAGTTAACCAGTTTGATTTCATTCTTTCAATATGCCCGCAGAATTATAGCCTGCATTTTTTCATATCTGATTAAAAGTTGGTATACTTTCCTATTTTTTTTTTATCCGCCGTTAATCTGTATGTTTCTTTTCACTGTAATTTGGAACTATTACTTTCATGATTACCTTTTTCTCTTTTGGATTTCTTCAATGTGACTCTTTCTGGTTAAAATTAGTGTTTCAGCCACATAAAGTCACTCTATTTTGATGACTATGTTGTAGTGTCTCAGTTTGGTATATTTTGAGATGCGCTTAATCTGCAATTCACATTTATGTGCTTGGCAGAGGGTTCGTCGAACCACAATCATACTATCTCTCTACGATTCCACTCCCGAACAGCGCGCGGGAAAAACGCACACCTAAACCTTTGTGTTCGACCTCTGATTTCTCTTATTTTACTTTGATGATCATTCCTACCTATGTAGGTTGGGCTCAACAAAATACTTTCGCATTCGCAAGAGAAAGTTGGTCACTGAAATTTCGTAAATAGATCTCGCCGCGACGAAAAACGTCTTTGCTGTAATGACTTCCATCCCAATTCGCGTATCATATCTGCCACACTCTCTCCCCTACTACGTGATAATACAAAACGAGCTGCCCTTTTTTGCACCCTTTCGATGTCCTCCGTCAATCCCACCTGGTAAGGATCCCACACCGCGCAGCAATATTCCAACAGAGGACGAACGAGTGTAGTGTAAGCTGTCTCTTTAGTGGACTTGTTGCATCTTCTAAGTGTCCTGCCAATGAAACGCAACCTTTGGCTCGCCTTCTCCACAATATTATCTATGTGGTCTTTCCAACTGAAGTTGTTCGTAATTTTAACACCCAGGTACTTAGTTGAATTGACAGCCTTGAAAATTGTACTATTTATCGAGTAATGGAATTCCAACGGATTTCTTTTGGAACTCATGTGGATCACCTCACACTTTTCATTACTTAGCGTCAACTGCCACCTGCCACACCATACAGCAATCTTTTCTAAATTGCTTTGCAACTGATACTAGTCTTCGGATGACCTTACTAGACGGTAAATTACAGCATCATCTGCGAACAACCTAAGAGAACTGCTCAGATTGTCACCCAGGTCATTTATATAGATCAGGAACAGCAGAGGTCCCAGGACGCTTGCCTGGGGAACACTTGATATCACTTCAGTTTTACTCGATGATTTGCCGTCTATTACTACGAACTGCGACCTTCCTGACAGGAAATCACGAATCCAGTCGCACAACTGAGACGATACCTCATAGGCCCGCAGCTTGATTAGACGTCGCTTGTGAGGAACGGTGTCAAAAGCTTTCCGGAAATCTAGAAATACGGAATCAACTTGAGATCCCCTGTCGATAGCGGCCATTACTTCGTGCGAATAAAGAGCTAGCTGCGTTGCACAAGAACGATGTTTTCTGAAACCATGCTGATTACGTATCAATAGATCGTTCCCTTCGAGGTGATTCATAATGTTTGAATACAGTATATGCTCCAAAACCGTACTGCAAACCGACGTCAATGATATAGGTCTGTAGTTAGATGGATTACTCCTACTTCCCTTCTTAAACACTGGTGCGACCTGCGCAATTTTCCAATCTGTAGGTACAGATCTATCGGTGAGCGAGCGGTTGTATATGAGTGCTAAGTAGGGAGCTATTGTATCAGCGTAATCTGAAAGGAACCTAATCGGTATACAATCTGGACCTGAAGACTTGCCCGTATCAAGCGATTTGAGTTGCTTCGCAACCCCTAAGGTATCTACTTCTAAGAAACTCATGCTAGCAGCTATTCGTGTTTCAAATTCTGGAATATTCCATTCATCTTCCCTGGTGAAGGAATTTCGGAAAACTGCGTTCAATAACTCCGCTTTAGCGGCACAGTCGTCGGTAACAGTGCCATCGGCACTGCGCAGCGAAGGTATTGACTGCGTCTTGCCGCTTGTGTACTTTACATACGACCAGAATTTCTTCGGATTTTCTACCAAATTTCGAGACAATGTTTCATTGTGGAACCTATTAAAGGCATCTCGCATTGAAGTCCGTTCCAAATTTCGCGCGTCTGTAAATTTTAGCCAATCTTCGGATTTCGCGTTCTTCTGAACTTTGCATGCTTTCTCCGTTGCCTCTGCAACAGAGTTCGGACCTGTTTTGTGTACCACAGGGGATCAGTTCCGTTTCTTACCAATTTGAGGTATGAATCTCTCAATTGCTGTTGCTACTATATCTTTGAATTTGAGCCACATCTCGTCTACATTTGCATAGTCAGTTCGGAAGGAATGGAGATTGTCTCTTAGGAAGGCTTCTAGTGACACTTTATCCGCTTTTTTAAATAAAATTATTTTGCGTTTGTTTCTGGTGGATTTGGAAGAAACGTTATTGAGCCTAGCTACAACGACCTTGTGATCACTAATCCCTGTATCAGTCATGATGCTCTCTATCAGCTCTGTATTGTTTGTGGCTAATAGGTCAAGTGTATTTTCGCAACCATTTACAATTCGCGCAGAGGTCCCAGGATGTTTCCCTGGGGAACACCTGATATCACTTCAGTTTTACTCGATGATTTGCCGTCTATTACTACTAACTGCGACCTTCCTGACAGGAAATCACGAATCCAGTCGTACAACTGAGACGATACCCCATAGGCCCGCAGCTTGATTAGGAGTCACAGGCTACTCCTTAAATCTGGAGTACAGATTTTTTATTTGTGTGTTGAATGTATAAACATCAGTTCTCTGGGATGTAATAAGTTTTTACTGTCAGCTATAAAGTGTAGTTCTTTTGGCATTACATGTCTCGAAACTGAACTACTCATTAATTTTTAAAAATGGCGATTCTTGAGCCTAGCCCCCCCCCCCCCCCCCCCGCCAATCACCCTCTTATAGAAAAAATTTTGCGGACGCCGATGTATGTATGCATGAAAGCTGTTTCCACTTGGTGACAACGAATTTCGTAATCACTGTTTTACTGCGTGGAGTGGCCGCGCAGTGTGAAGCGTCATGTCACGGATTGCACGGCCCCTCCCGCCCGAGGTTCAGTCGTCCTTCGGGCATGGGTGTGTGTGCTGTTCTCAGCATAAGTTATTTAAGTAATGTGTAGGTCTGGGAATCGATGACCTCAGCAGTTTGGTCCCTTAGAAATTCACACACATTTGAACCAATGTTTTGTAGCTCAGTTTCTAGAATGGTTGGAGCTAAATATCTGAACTGAGAAACTTCCTCGATTTTTACATTTTAGGTTTTAGATGTTTGAGGCCAGATTGTTGCTGGACATATATTTACTTTTTCAAACTTGTTCTATTATTTACGTAAGAATTTCTATTTGTTTTTGTGCTGCTGAAACGTCCTGACATAGAATCACCAGGCCTTCTGCAATAGCTAAACAGTACAGCTTAACATTGGTCCTTCCTAATTCGATTGATTCGTCACTTTAAAGCTGTGATTTTATTCTGTCACTTTTCAGTTACTTCTTCTGAGACACGCTTGAAAAATCATGGAGATAGTCCATCTCGTCCCACTATTGGTTTGATTTCAAAATGTTACGAAAATATTACGCTAAATTTTACCTTATATTTTGTACCATTCAGTGTTTCACAATAGTGGCAGTGGCTTTCCGATCCAAATCTTGTTCTTTCAGAGTTTTGAAGAGAGACTAACGGTTTACTGAGTCATAAGCCTTTTTGAAATTTACAGGATTTTTTTGTGCACGAGAATTAGTTTCAGAACTAAAATTTCTTCTGGTCAAAACCTACTTGGTCTGGACTAGCTCGGTTTCCTCCGGTTTTGCATTCAAGTTGTCATGTCTTGTCCAGGATACATTGAAGTAAAATTTTGCGTTGTAGAACTACTGGAGCAATCCCTCTTATGAGTGTTAACATCCTTTCTGCCTTCCATTTTGTGTAGTGGATGCATCAGTACACTATTCCAGTCATACGGAATTTCATCAGTTGACCAAATGTTTTGCATGAGGGATTAATTTTATCTAAGGTTTTGGGCCAGCCGACTGCAGGAGTTCTGCAATAATTCCGTCCTCACCAATATTTTTTAAAATTTTTTGTTCTTTCAATTCATCCAGCAGTTTTCTCTTTATTAGATACTTCTTAATGTAGATTGAATTTTAGGGGAATTTCTAGTGGAAATTTTTCCATCGCTGGTGGAATATTTAGAAATTTTTAAAAATATTTTCAAAGTTGTCTGAAATTTTTCTGGTCGTTAAGTGCTAATTATTTATTTCCCTTCTTGAAACAGAGATTTAGAGTCTGGTAGCCATTTAGCTTTGTTTTAAAAATGTTACAAAAAGTCCTGTAGTTTAATCTTAAATTTCATGGAAACGACTTCTCATGTTGTGCTTCTGTTTAAAATTAATTTTGAAGCTGCTTTTCTAGTTGTTATGAATATATAATGTACATTTCCTGATTCGTTATTACTCCATATTTTGAATGCCTTGTTTCGAGATTTTACTACTTGTCCGCAATCTTCATTCTACTTACGATGGTTTTTTTTTCTTGGTAAAACCAATTATTTCTGTGCTGTTGTGATAAGTGGCCGGCCGGAGTGGCCGTGCGGTTCTAGGCGCTGCAGTCTGGAGCCGAGCGACCGCTACGGTCGCAGGTTCGAATTCTACCTCGGCCATGGATGTGTGTGATGTCCTTAGGTTAGTTAGGTTTAATTAGTTCTAAGTTCTAGGGGACTGATGACCTCAGAAGTTAAGTCCCATAGTGCTCAGAGCCATTTGAACCATTTTTGTAAGTGTTTATTCTAAATTGGTAGAGCTTTCTGGCTTTCGAAGTGAATTATTTTTGGTTCTGCCGAGAAAAGTTTTATTTTTTGGCTTAAGTTGGCTAAAGGACTCGTGTTTATTCTGATTTGGAGTATAACATTTTACAACCTAGTGCCCCCAGAAACCGATGCATCGATGATGGCGGAGGATACGTTACCTTCTCAGATAATTTTGTGATTACAAAATGCTCCAAATCTATACTTCGAATTAAAGGGCTGAGTTTGTAAAAATGACTTAGTCGTTAAGACTGGATAGGTTAGTCCCAGTTCCAGTGCGCGCTTCCGGTGGTGAGATTCAGATCAGTTTGCCGCTTATCCAAGTCAGATGCAAAGTGAATTTTGTCTCTTCTGCTACTTCCGCACTACCGAGGTCCGTTGTCTCCGCCTTCACTACTTTTGAGGTCTTGGCTGTCAACCTAGTACACATGATTCTATCACCTGTGCCAGGTGAACCCTCTGTTTTTAATGGGACCTTCCTCACGATGAGGTCCGGGGTTTGGTACTTGTAAATAGATATATCTATAATTTATATTATTTTACTCTCCGTCACAATTACTGCGAAGTTACACCTAGAAGATCGGTTTCGATTTTTCACTCATCAGATTCGTCGAAAGTAAAAATTGTTGTGTGATATTATACAGCTGACAACAAAACAGTGGCAATAGCTGAAATTTGTATTGCCAGCCATGTCACGCAGGAACTAATAACATTACTGCTCACAAAAGTAAAAAAAGACGCCTTTAATCGTGAGTGTAATTGAGGAAATTACACCTTATTCACACTCGGGTTGAAGCAGGCACCCTATAAAAACGTACCAGGAAATCCGTTCCATTTCATTCCTACGATTTCAGGCGTGGAACGGCATTTGAAGTCATGAGATGGAGTCAAGGAGGAACAGTAGTAAGAAATACCTAAATATCGTAATACTAAATGCAGTTACATCAGTTAGGTGGCGCACTTCATAGACTGAGTAGCAGCTGCACGACGGTAGGTTTCAGATAGAATCCAACTTTCGGCATTTATTTTTTGTCTCACTCCTTTAGTTTGTTTAATCTACATGAAACACGAAATTAATAGAGCGACAGTTAATTGTTCTTAATAAGACTTTTTCGGCTCTCAGAAGGACACAGAATGTTGTTTCTTTACTAACCAATATCCCAAGCGTCCCATTTCAATGTCACTTGCATCCTGCGATAAAGGAAGTCTCCGTCCATCAGTTTTCAATAGGCCTGATGTCTGGTGGGAAAGGAGACCGGCCATTAATAGAAACCTCTTTGTGTTCTGCAAACCACTCCCGCACCATACATGACATGTATATAGTAGACTGACAGTGATGGAAACATATTTATTCCTCGGAACGTAGTTGTCGCACTGGTGGGCGTATAAATTTGCTAATAATGATATACCGGATAACATAGAATCCCACGCCTATCCTGTGAAGCATCCGAAATCTACAGGAACACTTACAGCCCCAAACTTCTACACACACATGGCCACTGCGAGCTGACTGAACATATATTTGTGGCTGAAACAGACTCCATGCGGCTTACATACTCCTGCTGAACTGTCATTATTTATGGAAACTACGAAAACTAAAAATTTGTCTGAAAATACTACATGCCGACAGCCATGATGCATATTTTCCTCAGTGAACACTGATCGGTAGAGTCAGTGGTCATCACGGACCTACTTCTTGGCAGTCTCAAGTTTACTTCGTATTTAAGCGTCCCTAAGCCTACACCGAACAGTGTCAACCGTCTCACGGTGTACAATATGTTTTGCCGTGATGTTTTTACAGTTTCATTACTTCGAGTGCTGGTGTTCCACGCCAACATCCTGTTCGAGCGTGCCAACTGAATTCTCCACTATTACGATACTGTTTCATCCGCCGCTGCGTTCAGGAGCGCCATATCGTGCACAAACGTCCGATGCAGTCCAATTCCCTTACTCCGCAAGAATGAAGACGAGGTCGCGAATAGCCTGATGACTGTCAGGCGTAACTCATGAATGAAGTGGCTGCACTGGAAGCTAGTTGGTGCTGGAATCGGACCTTGCATTGTGTATTGTCACTGGCTAGTACAGAACGAATGGTGGGATGACAGGCAAATCTGCCGCGTTAGAAATATATATATATATATATATATATATATATATATATATATATATATATATATATATATATATATGAGAGAGCGCATAGCCTGCTGCGCATGTTCTCAACATGAAACCGGGCTAATTTGGACGACGCTGATTGTCTACATTTGCGGTAATCGTGGCACTTGAGTATTACACGTAATCGTCTTGTTTTATATACGTTTCTGCCCGTTTGAGTCTTAGTAACGGCTATGGTGCAACATTGTCGTTGCTACGGATCTAAAGAGAAGTATGTGAAAAAGTGGACCAGTTGCTCTTCATAGGTATGTAATATATTCCATACGTTGAAAAATATCCAGACAGGATGTTATAAAGTCTTATTGAGATAATTTCTGCGATTTTGTGGCCCTGTGTTAGCGAGACGAGTACTAGATAAACGTGCTTGTTTCAGTAAACTGCCAGTCCGTGTATCCACAGTGGTACTATCTTCACATGAAGATAAACTTTATACATGACAGTCGTATTCATTCCTTCAATTTACGCAGGTTCTCAAACCATCGTGTGTACCTATGCATTTCTGCATGAGACACTTTCTTATAGCGTCACTGAACGTAATTAATTAGAACAGTTTTGACAATATCAATCAGTGTAACAGACGACCTAAAAAGAAATTGTTGGCTGTCACTTATTACGTTACTGCATAATTCGAGCAATGATCTTGTATTTATTTTTTGTGCGTAGTGCCTGGACCTACTTTTCTGATGAGATTACGAAAAAAATATTGTAGGTATTTTACTTGTCTACAAAAATCAGAATGCCAAATAGTTTTTTCGTGACACTTCGTGCCTCCTGCAGTGTTATTGTAACGTAGTTGATTAGAACAGAGATTCGACAATATGAATAAGTGCAATAGAAGACGCAAGAAAATATTGTTGGATTTAACTTCTTCCCATTACCGAAAAAACGTAAATAAAGTGGAATATGAGCGATAATAGTGTGGCGAAAAATCACAATGGCATTGCTATCCACACATATTTAATCCAAATACAGTTCCTCGTGTCAAATTGTGAAGATGTCTATAAAATTGTGTGTGTTCAAATGTGTGTCAATTCTTAAGGGACCAAACTGCTGAGGTCATCGGTCCCTAACCTTACACACCACTTAAACTAACTTATGCTAAGAACAACACACACACCCATGCCCGGGGGAGGAAATGCTAACCATTACACCACCGCACCTTCACTATAAATCAACAACAACCGAGGGAGGACTCGAACCTCCAGCGGGAGGGGCAGCGCAGTCCGAGTCATAGCGCCGAGCCATGCGGCTACTGCGCACGGCACCTTCTGTAGGTGATCTATCAGTAGCAGCGAAGAAATAACACACAAAATACTCTAAGCGCCATATGCGCTAAAATCCGTCGTCCTAAAGTCACAAGTGTTGAACTGGAGGAGATGTTGCGGAGAGAATCTTCGTTCTGCACATCCGAATGCTCACACAATTGCTATTTATACTCTGTGGATGAGTTGACCTAGGAAATGTACGGGTGTCCAAATTCCAGACACTTAGTATGTATTTTGCAGAATGTTTATTTATCTGGGATAATTTTATGACGTTTATCATCCGACGCAATTTTAAGACGAGGCTCAGGAAGAGATTGCCTGAACAATATTAGGAAATGATATGTATTATCAATTATGAGTATTTTTTTGCAGAAACTAAACTGTATTGACCTGAAACCATTCACAAGAGCTACTTTTTAGTGGTCCTCAGTGTGTTAAAAGGCATTCAGATTGGACAGTTTTAACATACTTGCCACCATAATCACCCCTCTGGTT
Organism: Schistocerca nitens; assembly: GCF_023898315.1. Classification (NCBI taxonomy): domain Eukaryota; kingdom Metazoa; phylum Arthropoda; class Insecta; order Orthoptera; family Acrididae; genus Schistocerca; species Schistocerca nitens. The sequence goes on from NC_064616.1 coordinate 926,333,816, forward strand.
TACAGTCTAAAACTGTCACATCAACTGTTGGAAAATGAATCACACTTCATTAGAATAGAGGAATAAATTGTATACTATACGTGCCTCTTATGGTAGGGAAGAAACCTACAAAAACTGTTGCAAGATAACATGTAATCGAGCCTGTGCCCCTTTACGTAGAAAGCCTGCAGGCTGACCATTCATCTGCAGTTAACTAACTTCCAAAAAAATGGCTCTGAGCACTATGGGACTCAACTGCTGAGGTCATTAGTCCCCTAGAACTTAGAACTAGTTAAACCTAACTAACCTAAGGACATCACAAACATCCATGCCCGAGGCAGGATTCGAACCTGCGACCGTAGCGGTCTCGCGGTTCCAGACTGCAGCGCCTTTAACCGCACGGCCACTTCGGCCGGCATGTTAATAGTCCGTGTAGCACATTTACAGTTAGTAATTCATCTTCCTCGTCTTTCTAAAGTAATCAGGAGAGTAGCGTGTCGTATTTTATTAGTGGCGTTGCTGTACCGGATATTGACTCTGGCTGCGATTTTGCGGTGCCACTTTGTGTGCTGCCAGTTGTACAGATATGCAACAACTAAAACTTTTGCCAGTGGTATGTAGTTATATACTATCTCTCAGTATGAAATTATCTTTCAGATCTGTCGAATATGAAAGAATTCAAGTTCTGTTCATACTGGTTTCATTTGACTGGTCATGACGTGGCATTAGCTCATTTGTATGTAATTTGTATGTGTCCCTCACCCTATCTTGTTGATTATCTAAATCACTTTGAAGACAAAACGCGGTAATACAGGAACAGTTACTCCTTTCCACTCACAGCCAATAAAGCTCTATCAAATGGTGCATTATAGTGTCATCTGATGAAATTTGACTTCGGTTGTCTTCCTCTCAAGTAAGAGATCTCATAAGGCATCAAAGAAATAAATCAAGAGTTAACGGTCTGTTGATGTATGCTAAAAGTCCTCCACGACTGGTGGATGTTAAGGAATAGATTAGTTTAGATAACATCGTACTCTGGAGCAGAAGTGAGCGATAGCTCCATGTGTACCCCCAACTGTCTGTGTATAGTGTTATTCAGGGCAAACATTGACATAAATTGAGAGAAATGTTTTACTTATCTCCGAGCAATATGACTTCATGCACCCAGACTGGAATAGCTGCTGTGCCGTACTAACACAACGGATGTTTACAACATACAGTGCAATTTTGAGAGACTACAGCTTACTTTTGCAACTCCCCGTCCCGGAAGCGGTGATTCAGCACGCATGGCCATCGGGGTGAGTAAGGTTTATAACATTCACCACACTAACGTCTTTCCTCCGTTCCCGTAGAGACGTGTCGAGGAATCACAAATATCATTCTCTCTACGCTCGCGGTGGTTGCACATGTAGTGCTACAATTTTCAATTTTTTGCAAAGTAATTTTATGTAGTAATACACACCGTACTCTGAGGTCAGTACCTGACCACTAAATCTTAATAGAGGTGCTACACTTCCGTCACACATTCTTATCTGTCAATCCAGTGTTTTGTTGATGGGAGGTGCCTGTTGCGAAAATATTTTTCACATAGTTTACTCGCAACTTCTGTTCTATCTAAGAGACTGTGGATAATGTGTGTGTTTTTGTATACTGACTTTGTGAAGTAGAAGTAACGTTCGTTTATATCTTGTGGTTTGGTGCGTGTGAACTAGAGGCAACAGTGTAATGTTACTGTGGATATTATCACATCACGCACATTCTTTCTTGACCCGTTAGCTGCTCTTACCGGAACTTTTTTCATTTGGTACTGACCACCAAACCAAAAACGGTGTATACGCAATACAACATAAAGTAAATTATCGCTTAAAATAACTATCTTATCAAAAGTACCCAGAAAATTATTATTGGGCATTAATATTTGGTGTGTCCTGTCGATTCCTCAACTTTGACTCCTTGAACTCTCCTGAGGACGAGAAGGTAGTTATGTTGGAAACTGGGGCATGGATCTAAGTCGAAGTTGTAAGGCATTCTAAAGATGTTCCATTGGTTTTAGATCGCGAATCTGGGCAGGCCAGTTGATTTCAGGAACATTAGTGTCCATTGTCCACTGTCTAACAGATGCTATTTTATAACACAGTGCATGGTCATGCTGATACGGTCATCGTCTCCGAACTGTTCCTCTTTGTGAACGATGCACAACGCTGTAGAATGTGTTCATATCCTGACGCATTTAGTGTTTTCTTATGAGCAATATGTTGACCATACCCTAAACCAGGCTCGTCCAAACTGCGTCCCTGGGGCGCTAGCGCCGGCGATCGCTCGCGGCCAGCGCCCCGGGCGAATTCGTATGTTGTCGCAGTGGCCGAGTCGTATCGCTTAGCTGGCCGTGCGGACCGCCCTACCGCCCACCGCGCCTCTCGGCCTTATACCATTATAAGACACAACCACGGATTTGGATATTTCTCTAGCAGTGGAAAACGTTTTAGTCAATGGGTTTAAAATCGGAACGCCTGACCAGTGTAACAACGGATGGAGCCCCTGCGCTATTAGTGATACGCACTGTATTCCTGGGTTACGTCAGGTCAAAAATGGCTGAAGTCGGCTGTTCCTTATTCGCGGCAGTCCGTTGTATGATATACCAGGAGGCACTTTGTGCGAAGAATGTGAACATAAAAAATGTTATGGACACAGTTCTTCGAACGGTTACTTATCTTCGATCGCATGGACTCACACATCTCCAATTTAAAAAATTTCTGGCTAATATCGAAGCGGAATACCCGAACATCCCCTACCACACCGAAGTAGGATGGCTGAGCAGAGGAAAGATCATTCATCGGTTTTTCTCCTTGAGAGGTGAAATAGATACCTTTTTGAAATGAAACGACGTCCAGAAGAATTACTTTGTGATCCTAAGTGGGTGGCGAATTTGGCTTTTTTGAGTGACCTTACTGGTTATTTAAATACTTTGAACATTTCACTCCAAGGCGAAAATCACTCTGTTGCTGATTTAGTGCAGACGATTCAAACATTTAAAAAAAAACTTATTTTGTGGGGAAAGCAGTTGCGCGAGAAGAATTGTGGACACTTTCCTGCACTAGACAGTGTTAAAGTAGATGTGGATTTTTCAGATTATGTTCAAATCATTTGCGAATTAAAAGAACAGTTTGAAAACAAATTTTTGGAGATAAGTGAGCTTCCACCGGCCTTGTATACATTTGTTCGCCCGTTTTCCCTTCGGGCACAGGACGTCTCACAAATGCGTCAACTAGAGCTGATTGACCTGCAGTGCGATATCCGCCTGAAGAACCGCTTTCTTACGTGTAAAACGTTGGATGACTTTTACAGATGTCTTCCACGAGAGAAATATCCTCTTTTCCACAAGCACGCGGCCAAATTTATCTCAATATTTGGTTTTACGTATATTTGTGAGCGCTTTTTCTCTCTTGTAAAGCATGCTAAAACTTAGAACCGCTCATTACTTGGCGATAAAAATTTGACTAATTCTTTGAGGTTAGCAGTCTCACGGAATATTTTACCAAACCTAGACAAAATCGTTTCTTCGAAAAAGGAAAACGTGTAAAATATTGTCTTCTTTAACAATTTTGCCTGTAAGAATTAAAGAGCTTTATAACGTTAATTCTATTTTTAATAAGTTTTCAAACTTGGTCAGTTAAAATTATTACGTACAAAACAGCAAACTAAGGATCCGATTTCTAAACTCTGAAAAGTGATACAAAAAGCTGTAGCACGAAGTATAACAAAAAATATTTACTTGTAACTACTAATAGTAAGAATGAGACACTATATCCCTTACATAAAACTATTTCTAAAATAGAATATTTTGTTTACGTTTGATCTGACCGCGTGACAGTCCAGAGCAGAGCAGTGTTGTGCGGTCTCACTTTCTCTTCAGCTCTCTCTCTCGCTCCTTTGGCGACACTAGCGACACACGGTCGCTGACGGGGCGCTGAACTACACTGCCTTGCGCCCGCGGGGCGCAATTCTTGGATGAACCTACCCTAAACACTAACAACACCATGCTATAACACCACCTCCTCCGTTCTTCACTGTTGTCGGTAGATATGTGTTGTTGTTGTTGTTGTGGTGGTCTTCAGTCCTGAGACTGGTTTGATGCAGCTCTCCATGCTACTCTATCCTGTGCAAGCTTCTTCATCTCCCAGTACCTACTGCAACCTACATCCTTCTGAATCTGCTTAGTGTATTCATCTCTTGGTCTCCCTCTACGATTTTTACCCTCCACGCTGCCCTCCAATACTAAATTGGTGATCCCTTGATGCCTCAGAACATGTCCTACCAACCGATCCCTTCTTCTATTCAAGTTGTGCCACAAACTCCTCTTCTCCCCAATCCTATTCAGTACCTCCTCATTAGTTATGTGATCTACCCATCTAATCTTCAGCATTCTTCTGTAGCACCACATTTCGAAAGCTTCTATTCTCTTCTTGTCCAAACTATTTACCGTCCATGTTTCACTTCCATACATGGCTACACTCCATACAAATACTTTCAGAAATGACTTCCTGACAAATCTATATTCGATGTTAACAAATTTCTCTTCTTCAGAAACGCTTTCCTTGCCATTGCCAGTGTACATTTTATATCCTCTCTACCTCTACCATCATCAGTTATTTTGCTCCCCAAATAGCAAAACTCCTTTACTACTTTAAGTGTCTCATTTCCTAATCTAATACGCTCAACGTCACCCGACTTGATTCGACTACATTCCATTATCCTCGTTTTGCTTTTGTTGATGTTAGATATAATGGCTGGCAATATTCTCCAGGCATTCGCCACACTGAAATGGTTCCATCGGATTTCCACGGAGTACCGCTTGATTCATCGCTCCAAATAACTCGTTTCCAGTCATTCAGTGTACAGTAGCGTCGCTGTTTACACCACCTGAAGCGTCGCTTAGCAGTGACTACAGAAATGAGGAGCTGCTCGATCATTGTACTCGATTCTTTTTAATTCCCTATGCACAGTTATTTTTTTTAGTTCAACTACGGGTAGTAGAGCTGGTCAGTATGCGCATCAGGCTCGCTCGTTACTCGTTGGCATGGCAGCTGTTCGGGAGTGGGGCGGCGAGTAACTTGTGGCTCGAGCACAGGCGCTCACGAGCGAGGCGACTTCGTCATACTCGTAGCGGAAAGGAAATCGGCCAAGTGCATTATAGAGGCCTGCGATGAAAACTGCACATCATGTGTACACATCGGATGAATTCATTAGTTCATCTTCATAATATTCTGATCTACATGTTTTTCTTGCTGTCTTGTTTAGAAACATCGTAGAAGCAGGAAATGGTCACACGAATTGGTCCTGGCGCATGTATCAAGACGTAAAACTTTTGTCTGCTATAATCAAACTCAGTTTATGAATTCATTTCTTGGCTGTTTAAGGGAAGAAATAACATTCTTCGTACTTAAATGAAAAATAAGATTAATACTTCTAGGGTAATGAATGATCAGATGGAATGAGGTTAAAGATAACGTAACACAGTACATGATATCCATGTGTCCAGAATGCAGAAATCTATTGGGAAGAGAAACTTCTGAATGCAAACCTGTATATTACATTTATATTATACAAGCTGAAACTATTTACAGAGATTGTGTTCCATCTCGTATGATATGATTGTTTTCATAAAATAATTTGCTTGTCCTTCTTATGAATTAACAAAATGTCATTGACACTTTCCGGATCCGTACAGCATCACTTCTCTCATGTAACTAAGCGTGCCCTGCTACAATTTCTTTCACTCACAGCACTACTAGCGGGAATGCAGAGGATTTCTTTCGCCCCTGTAAAGAGCTTGGGGAAAGCACAGGCATTGGACCTTCCACCACTACAAAATGTTCTTGACGTAATCATCTGCGGCGTCCTTGTTCAAATATTTCTCAAGTTCATCTTTGCGTTTAGGAGTTCTTCGGAACTTATTTACGGGAGAGGAAATGGGATCATCTTTCTTTACTTCCACGACTACACTATGTAGCTTCTGATGAACAGCTTGATAAATATTTTATTTCTTCTCTTCACGCCGCGTGGGATTAGCCGAGCGGTCTAGGGGGCTGCAGTCATGGACTGTGCGGCTGGTCCGGGCGAAGGTTCGTGTCCTCCCTCGGGCATGGGTGTGTGTGTTTGTCTTTAGGATAATTTAGGTTAAGCAGTGTGTAAGCTTAGGGACTGATGACCTTAGCAGTTAAGTCCCATAAGATTTCACACATTTTCTTCTCTTCACTCAGTACTAAAAGTTCCTTGTAGTATAGATTAAAAACTGTAGCCATGTAATGAGAATCCTGTAGGTCTTTAACGACTTTCTCTTTTAGTTGGGTTTCTGTAAGTCCTTTCAGAAGTTTTATTGCAGCATTGCCATCTTCACTTGGCATGAATCTATTAAACTGATAGTTCAAATGGCTCTTGAGCACTATGGGACTTAACTTCTGAGGTCGTCAGTCCCCTAGAACTTAGAACTACTTAAACCCAACTAACCTAAGGACATCACACACATCCATGCCCGAGGCAGAATTCGAACCTGTAGCGCCTAGAACCGCTCGGTCACTCTGGCCGGCTTAGTAAACTAAATGTCCACCGCACCATAAAAGGCGGGGTACGTTCTATTTCACCCTCCAGATCATTTGTGGTCTCTTTAAAAGGTTCAAGGAATTTAATTACGCCCTCCATTGCCTCAGGTTGTTACGAAGATATCATTTCCTGCTTGTTTTTTTCCAACTGCAAATTCTGTTTCGTTTCTTGTGAATGAAACGAATCCAAAATCATATAGATGCTATTTCATCTCGTTTCAACATCTTGATGTAATATTTTTTATTTTTCTGATCTTGCCATCAAACCAGTGTGTTTCATATATCCTACAGTTGTATGCACTGTCTAGTTGGGTTGATAAATATCAGACAATTCTTCATTAAGATACTTATCATCCAATGTGTGCCTTAACGCTTTTTTTTGTACAGTGTACTGCACATGGCAGACATTTGTGATGTTGAAGACATTTCTTTATGTTCGACCCTTGATCAGCTATAAATGTCAATTTCTCTAGTTCCAGCTACATGTCTACCTCGGACAATTTTTCATATAACTCTGTAAGAATATTTTAACTCGTTTTTGAAACGTCAGGAAACATAGTTGTGAGGATCACTGTTTCTCACAAGGGAAACTGCCCATCGCATCTCCATCAGATTTAGTAGTAAGATGGGTAGTCCATCAAAAACTAAACACTGATCAAGCATGAAAATAGGAAGAAGGTGTATGGACTGTGGGAAAAGAAGCAAAATAGAAACAGAGAGGGGTCCAAGATAAACATCTACAGCATCGAGCGACTGTGAATGACAGTGCATGTGGTCACAGTGTTTGACTTCGAAAGGGGAGATCGCGATTCAAATCTGTCTCATGCCCCACTTTTTTTTCACAAAATTATGAACTGTCCGTGCGGTCATTGACGTGTCCGTTCGCTGTATTCAAATTTGTGTCTATCGTGGTGTAACGTCCGTTTGCAACAGCGACGTGTAACGAAGGGACTTCCAGCCGTGCGTACGTCCTATTTGTTCTACACAAGTATCACATTTTATGCCTCTTGCGTTCCGTTTTGGAAGTTTTGACTCTTGAATTTCTTCGTTGTAACGTAGTTCACACCCATTTGTTTTCATTTCTGTGAGAGGTCTATGCGGTATCTCGCCTGTTCTCACTATTCATCACATTAACTTGCGATGGTAATATTTTCTTACCACATGACTCATGTTATATAATCACTGTACAGCATGACGATTGCCAAGACTACAGAAGAACAGTGATCGAACGTATAGTTCATAAGTTTGCGGGGAAAAAAAGGGGCACAAGGGAGGTATGAACACGGATCTCCCGTTTTACTGTCCAGCACCGTGTCCAAGCAACCGTGACGCCGTTGTTCTTGCGAGTTGCTCAATGTTGCACGTCTTGAGCTTTGACCGCTCACTGTTTCTATTTTGCTTCTTTTTTTCACTGTTCAGTACACCTTCTTGTTTTCATACTTCATCTGTATTCAGTTTTTTACAGCCTATCCACTGGGCCATTTTATTACTAAATCTGAGAAGGGTGCGATGGGGAGTTTCTGTTCTCAGTTCACACATCTCCTCCGAGTCTACAATAATACTAGATGCGATAGTTAGATAACGTACTTTACGATAATTGTTAGTCTAAAGATCGCACATGACAGAACAATCGTTTCTACATGTACATTTATACTCCGCAAGCCACCCAACGGTGTGTGTCGGAGGGCACTTTACGTGCAACTGTCATTACCTCCCTTTCCTGTTCCAGTCGCGTATGGTTCGCGGAAAGAACGACTGTCTGAAAGCCTCCGTGCGCGCTCTAATCTCTCTAATTTTACATTCGTGATCTCCTCGGGAGGTATAAGTAGGGGGAAGCAATATATTCGATACCTCATCCAGAAACGCACCCTCTCGAAACCTGGCGAGCAAGCTACACCGCAATGCAGAGCGCCTCTGTTGCAGAGTCTGCCACTTGAGTTTATTAAACATCTCCGTAACGCTATCACGGTTACCAAATAACCCTGTGACGAAACGCGCCGCTCTTCTTTGGATCTTCTCTATCTCCTCCGTCAACCCGATCTGGTACGGATCACACACTGATGAGCAATACTCAAGTATAGGTCGAACGAGTGTTTTGTAAGCCACCTCCTTTGTTGATGGACTACATTTTCTAAGCACTTTCCCAATGAATCTCAACCTGGTACCCGACTTACCAACAATTAATTTTATATGATCATTCCACTTCAAATCGTTCCGCACGCATACTCCCAGATATTTTACAGAAGTAACTGCTACCAGTGTTTGTTCCGCTGTCATATAATCATACAATAAAGGATCCTTCTTTCTATGTATTCGCAATACATTACATTTGTCTATGTTAAGGGACAGTTGCCACTCCCTGCACCAAGTGCCTATCCGCTGCAGATCTTCCTGCATTTCGCTACAATTTTCTAATGCTGCAACTTCTCTGTATACTACAGCATCATCCGCGAAAAGCCGCATGGAACTTCCGACACTATCTACTAGGTCATATATATATATTGTGAAAAGCAATGGTCCCATAACACTCCCCTGTGGCACGCCAGAGGTTACTTTAACGTCTGTAGACGTCTCTCCATTGATAACAACATGCTGTGTTCTGTTTGCTAAAAACTCTTCAATCCAGCCACACAGCTGGTCTGATATTCCGTAGGCTCTTACTTTATCAGGCGACAGGGCGGGACTGTATCGAACGCCTTCCGGAAGTCAAGAAAAACAGCATCTACCTGGGAGCCTGTATCTAATATTTTCTGGGTCTCATGAACAAATAATGCGAGTTGGGTCTCACACGATCGCTGTTTCCGGAATCCATGTTGATTCCTACATAGTAGATTCTGGGTTTCCAAAAACGACATGATACTCGAACAAAAAACATGTTCTAAAATTCTACAACAGATCGACGTCAGAGATATAGGTCTATAGTTTTGCGCATCTGCTCGACGACCCTTCTTGAAGACTGGGACTACCTGTGCTCTTTTCCAATCATTAGGAACCCTCCGTTCCTCTAGAGACTTGCGGTACACGGCTGTTAGAAGGGGGGCCAGTTCTTTCGCGTACTCTGTGTAGAATCGAATTGGTATCCCGTCAGGTCCAGTGGACTTTCCTCTGTTGAGTGATTCCAGTTACTTTTCTATTCCTTGTTCAATAGGCTTCTGTAGCTACCTGAGTCAAGCTCTCACTTCTCACTTGGTCGGCAATATATTGTATATCTCGAGAAACGGTTCTCGGAGGAGCAAAAATCTCTTTTGCTCCCACTGTCCCGAACATGTCACCAATATCGATTAGTCCTTGTGAAAGGCTAATAAAGCCTTCCCCATTAACAATGTTGAACGGCCTAGATCCAACGTACACATTTGCACACATCTGTCCCAGTTTCTGTTTATCGCTGTGTGAAACTGTTGTAGATGCCGCACGTATGTCTCTTCATGCTCGTGGTGCCTCCTTTGAATACGAGTAACGCTTTGCATTCCTCTCTTCGACACTGAATGTAACCCATAGGATCACAAGTATTACTTTCAGCATTTATCTGGAATTAAAAATAACAGTAATGAACATCTGTTCTGACAAATACAGCTTCCATTTTTTCTCGTATCTCTATAACGCAATGAAGCATTTATTTCGGAAACCATAAGGCAACAAAAAGTAAAGCGGAATATATTATTGATTAAAAGTATTGTCCATTTTATTTTTATCAGCGATCTTCGTCCGTGACAGAGCTTTTCAGCTTTATGTGAAACTGAGTTAGACTACGAGCAAAAGAAACGCATCAATTTTTATAGTATGTAATGTACAGGTCCAACGTTTTGGCTATCTCGCGTTAATCGTGTTTCCTAAACCCCTGAAATAAATGTAAATAAACTTGCCATCTGACTCGGTAAAAAGGCAGCGCTAGTTCTAAATTGTGTCGTGTTATCGTATAAAAACACACCACATAACGAAATGTTGAACTACACGACACCATATTATTAATCCATTAGAACAAAAGTCACTTTAGGAAATTTAGACTGAGAGGCATCCACATGCCTTGCTCATACTGTGGCATCAAGCAGTCAGGCCTGCAAGATGAGTGGTCTGCCAAGCGAGTGGATTCGTTCTTAATTTATCGAGTAACATGAACTCTCGTATCTTACTAGTTAGTTACAAATTATCCTCCTGTATGAATAATACGCAACGGAAACACGCATCTGACTATCAGTAATTTACAGAACTCTGACTGTACACTACGCACTGGCAATACCACATTTCCGTTTTGTCTTTTATTTAACGGCTTTTATCAACACGTGGCCACCACACTGAATATGAATGGCGCACACATTATAAATTCGGGACATTATGACAACATACAATTCGAAGGAAAAGTCCACCAATCTTTTTCTTTTCACTATCTTATTTATTCCGATAAATTCTCTAACCTAAACACACAAATTCTATATCCTACAACAATAACACATGAGAAATTCCGCCCAGTGGGCATGGCTTTACATTAGTGAATCTCTATATTATGGTCTCGTAATTATTTAACTCTACCGTGCACTTTCTGGATAGGATGGTGGATCTTTTATTATATCTCACGCTTCGACTCTCACAATCATCACGAAACTTTCCTCCAGATCGAGCGATACAGAAAGAACATGCATAACCCACAAATCTTTTGAAACTACCTTGCTACTCTCCCATGCAAACCACACATACCCAAATTACATGACACACATCACACTGCAATAAGAAATATAAAACACTAAATAGTCACAACACTATCACTTTCAGCTTTCCCACTTCAATTAATATTTATCCCAGTTTCACACGACACTGCCCCACTTTGTAATTCTACTTTCCTACTGTGAACTCTGGAGATATATGCACGTCTTCCTGTGCAATGCAAGCCAAGTGGCGTTGCTGGATAGACGGCCGACTCACCTTGATTCTCTCTCAGAGTTTAAATCTAGCGTCACACGGAATCGTATCACGCAATTTAACATTAAGAACATAATCATCACACACGCGAGTCCTCAACTGATACCATGGACGAGTACTTCTCTTTATCCTTTGTCTCATACACAGATTGAGACTCACACAGTACTCACCAGGTGGAAGTAGTCGTCTCTAATTTCAAGTCCTGCACACGCCATTTCTTAAATATTTCAGCTTATGGTACACACGCTATTTCTTAAATATTTCAACTTATTGTACACACGCTAGTAATTCAGCTTAACTTAAGCACACGGAAGTATTTCAACTTATAGCTACACGTGGTTTCATTGTGACCGTTGGTCACTTCTGAAGATTACTACAATCCCATTAATATTACCTGCCTGACATTTAATTCTCCCCACAAAAGTTCCTGAGAGAGAGAAATTATTATTTCAAACTACTCTTAAATATTCCACATGCATACCATGTCTCCACTCTTATGTCATTACGGAGCACAACTAAAACAGGTCTTAACAGCACAAGATCCAGCGGCAGAGTGCTGAAACATGGCCGTATTCAGGTTCTCTCGCACCTCTGTCGAAGTGGGAGAAGCACCTTGCTACCTTATTGGTCAGCCACATTTCAGGCGCTCAAAGCTCTGGTAAATTTCATCTCTTTGGTCCCACGAAAGGTGCCCAAAGGATCGACTCAAAGATGATCATATATCCACATTCACTATCTGCGGTTAGCAGACGACCATACATTCATTCATTCATTTCACAGATCTCACCAAACTGGATGTAGGGATTTACTTTGTGGGAGTGCACATGTGATCAATTAAATAAATAAATTGTCATTCTTTCCCACACTGGTATCCGGCTTCGCTGTATTAATTGAAATTGAGTTATTTTACAAAAAAAATGTGTTGTTCTGACAAAAATAATGAAGTATTTCGTACCTATTTTCAATGTCGGGCGGTACTGTACCCTTTCAAGACTTCCTTAGCTAGATGTCCTTTATGAACTTCTATTCAGTGGAGCTGATGGCTCTTCAAAAAACTACGCATTCAGAGAAGTGCGTCACTAACTAATTCAACTTTTATGACGACGTGGTAATTTAAATCATGCATTCAAAGTCTGGTAGACACTGATTTCTTTCCACTATTAAGTACAGATCCTATCTTTCCCAGGAAGTCTTAAACAGACGAAACGAACACTAGAAGCAAGTAAATAAAATTAAGTTTAGCTAGTTTTTTCAGTTAGCAAGTGGAAACAGTGGCATGGAATAAAAAAGTTTTAACTCAGCATAGCGTCTTTGATTCACTTACTCGCTATGCACATTTGTTACAAGCGCGCAAAGTCCGTATTCGTAATAACATTCGAAAATAAACTGTACGCTCTAATAATATCAGTGTGCGATTTGTGCTTTTACCAGTGGTGGGGATGTCTTAGGGGGTTAGTATAATTACGTATGTTACTAGCTTAGACCGTGGCGTTACCCATGGTTAAACAGTTATTTATAAATAGATGTTAATGCCGAAACTCACTATTCACGCGTATGCACTATCAGAAAAGCTATCCCTTGTTATATCTTTAAAAGTACATTATTGGTAAAGTTTATTTACAAAATCATCTACATACAGGTATACGATGGGAATTCAAAAAGTAAAGCACATTTGTGAAAAGCTGTACTTATTCTGCTGATAGAAATCTCAAACATGCGTTATTTTTTTTATGTAACCTCCCTAGACTTCAATGCAGTTTTCCCGACGTTTTATGAGTTTTTTTCATCAGAAAATACGTTTTTCGGTTGCATCTGTAACCAATTTTGCACCGCAGCGATGACGTCTTCATCACTTTCTAATCTTCTTCCCTGTAGTGCTTCCGTAAAGGGTCCAAACATGTGAAAATCACTTGGAGCCAGGTCTGTACTGTATGGTGGATGTTCCAGCACCTCGAATCTCAACTCCTTTATTGCGTCGGCTGTCCGTTTGGCAGAATGTGGGCGAGCGTTATCTTGCTGCAGGATGACACCTTTTCAGTTTTCCACGACGTTTGGACCTGATTGCAGGTTTTAGTTTCGTACGCAACACATCACATCCACCATAAAATACAGACTTAGCTCTAAAGCCTCGTTTACGCTGGGGCGACGTCTTGCAACATCGTGGCATGCTACGGAAATGTGGCGTGCGTCGTCTTGTAGCATGCTACAACAGGCAACATCTGGTGGCGTATGTTGCATGCGGCAGGTTAATTTATACCAAAGCAACAGAATTTGTGCCACACGTGTGTCGGTCTTGTAGTATAAAGGATGATAAAGTATCGCAGCGGCGGCCTACTTGGTACTTGCACGTGCAGCTAACAACGGAAATGAAAACCAAAGGAAAATAAAACGATGGTGGAAGAGAAGAGTATTTAAAGAAGATCCACAAAATAGTATCCTAGGAATTAGAAGCAGACGATGGTGCGTTATTTAGTAATGTGTGCTTTCGTCCCAGGCGCGTTAGTCCGTGCCATACCGTGGCCAAAAGGTGGCCTAATGGTGAATGTTCGCACAGGTACCGGGCCGGTCACCACCCTGTGTCAGGGCCCGGGGTGGGACTTTCAGCCACCAGCTCACCCAACTCTGCGGTACGACTGCTGCGGTATGACTGCCACAAAACTTCCCTCGCAAGCTAGCAAGTAAACGGATTACGACGCTCCTTAGACGAAAGCAACAATGACAACATGAGAATGATGATTTGCTTCTAAATGTTTTGAAATGCTTAACTACTACGTAACACTTTTTCAAAATTAATAAGCAAACATATTAATAGTATTAATAGTAAAACTGTATTAAAAACTTTCAGTGTTCGACCCACAAATTTAAATTATATGTAAAGTTTTACTCCAGTGCGTGGGAAATAAACATCCCAGGTTGGGATGCATAAACTAAAGCCAGAGGAGGGGATGGTCTGATGCAGAGGGGCGGAAATCCCCCCCCCCCCAATCCCCCCCTGCAAATCGCACACTGAATAATATGCTATAAGCTTTAATCTGTCACTGTCAAGAAAGTAAGAGATACTGTGGTGTCACCGCCAGACACCACACTTGCTAGGTGGTAGCCTTTAAATCGGCCGCGGTCCGTTAGTATACGTCGGACCCGCGTGTCGCCACTATCAGTGATTGCAGACCGAGCACCGCCACACGGCAGGTCTAGAGAGACTTCCTAGCACTCGCCCCAGTTGTACAACCGACTTTGCTAGCGATGGTTCACTGATAAAATACGCTCTCATTTGCCGAGACGATAGTTAGCATAGCCTTCAGCTACGTCATTTGCTACGACCTAGCAAGAAGCGATTATCAGTTGCTATTGATCTTGTGATTCATGTACCGTCAGACCGACGTTCAACATTAATGGATTAAAGTTAAGTATTCCACCAGCTACGTCCGTTTTTCTAAATTCTAATTTCCTTGTCCTGTTCCAGACCTCACGCCAGCCTGCGTGAGCTAAAACGCGTGCCTTTCGGCTTCCTCTATTAGCACGGTGTTGGCTCTCCTGCCAACCCACAACAGATACGAAAATAAATTTTGAGCGCTTTTGTTTGACGTGACTGGAAGATTAAACGTCATGAAAATAGGATAACATTCTCGTGGGCACCTCTTTCAACTAACATGAAAGCAAAAACATCAAAACGTAAATAACTGTCGAAGTTTTCATTATTTAAATCATGAATGACACAGTTGCAGACTTTCCTCAAACACCTAATACGATGAACGAAATTAAGTTTAGCTATGGGGTTTTCTTCGCGTTTCCTCTTCACAATCATATCACCAACAGGTGACTTGGGACAACTTTAGAAGGAATGAGGTTTTCACTCTGCAGCGGAGTGTGCACTAATATGAAACTTCCTGGCAGATCAAAACTGTGTGCCGGACTGAGACTCGAACTCGGGACCTTTGGAAAGTAGGAGACGAGGTACTGGTAGAATTGAAGCTGTGAGGACGGGTCGTGAGTCGTGCTTGGGTAGAGCACTTGCCCACGGAAGGCACAGGTCCCGAGTTCGAGTCTCGGTCCGGCACACAGTTTTAATCTGCCAGGAAGTTTCAACTTTAGAAGGGTTTAAATGGCCCGGACATTTTTACTAGGTGACATCCAGTGAGCAGTCCTCGTTGGAAGTCGCTGAGCTCTCCTGGCGGACGCATCCTGCTCTTACTGCTTCTCTACTGACAACACAATATTCCCTGCCTCCTTCCAAAATGGCGGGCCCGTGTAAAAAAATTAGTCTTTAGAGAAGATAAAAAGAGCATTCTTTGTGATACAAATGTTCCAAATGCGCCGTTTCTCCGCTAGGTGTGCATAATGTTTCTCACACTAGTAAAACACAGTGGTTAAACGTCATGCTAAAAGCAGGCCACTCTTCTTGCTATCTAAAAATATTTGAAATTAGTTCCTTGATGGTGCGAACTTTGGCCCTATAAAAGGGACCAGTTGCAGCCGCGAGCTTCTTATTAAACAATTACAGTCCTTAACACCGTTCGCCTATCTCTGAGTGCCAAGTTGTGTGAAACCCCAGAAATAGTAGTTGAAATTTAGCCGTACTTTTTACCGCATAGATAAAACGCACAACGGATATCTAACTACTGATCTTCATATCGACCGATTAGGATTTACACTTAACTAAATACTACCTTCCAATTCGCTCGTACAGGGCACATGAGGTTAGATATCACAGGAGGAGGGAAAGTATGCTGGTATGCACATTATGGTGAGGTTTAACGAATTAAATAGCTGCCCGAAGAACATTTATGTAGCGGGTGAGGCGTTATCCTGCTGAAACTGCATTCGCATGGAACACACACAAAATCCTAATACTATGGTTCCGCTGGAGCAAACTGTACAGCGATCATCATTATTCAGCAAGGATTGGGTTGTTAAGAAACGCAATCGTGGACGCGCAAATGCTTACACACAAACATTCTAACTCACAGAATAATCGAAAGCAAAATTCGCGATTTGTCAAACCCGACTTGTAACTCGCGTTGAAAAGAATCATGAACGTTAACTGGACGCACGATGCATGGAGTGAATCGTGACGAAATAAGGGACAGGTTCGGTTCTACCTGAATTTACGTAAAACAATAGTAAAATTATCAATTGCGAGGAACTCATACTTGTGCTACAAATTATGCAGAGGTGACAAAACTCGTGGGATAGCGATATGCACAAACACAAGGATATTATGGCCGCACGACGGGAATTAACAGACTCTGAATGCGGGATAGTAGTTGGCCCTAGACGCATGAGACTTTCCATTTCGGAAATCGTTACAGAATTCAATACTCAGAGATCCACGGTATCAAGAGTGTGGCGTGAATACCACATTTCAGGCATTACCTCTCACCACGGCAAAGCAGTGGTCGACAGTCTTCACTTAACGACCAAGAGCAGTGGCGTTAGCGTATAGTTGCCAGCGCTAACAAACAAGCAACACTGCGTGAAGTAACCGCAGAAATCAATGTGATGTACGACGAACGTATGCGTCTGGTCAGTGCGGCGTTAATAGGCTATGATAGCAGATGCCCGGCGCGAGTGCCTTTGCTAACAGCACGACCTCGCCTGCAGTGCCTCTGCTTGACTCCTGACCGTATCCGTTGACCCCTAGGGTGTGGGCTTTATTTACAGGGAACATACTGAGTTCTCTGGTCCAACTAAACCGATCGTTAACTGGAAGTAGTTATCCAGAATGAGATTTTCACTCTGAAGCGGAGTGTGCGCTGATATGAAACTTCCTGGCAGATTAAAACTGTGTGCCGGACCGAGACTCGAACTCGGGACCTTTGCCTTTCGCGGGCAAGTGCTCTACCAACTGAGATACCCAAGCACGACTCACGCCCCGTCCTCACAGCTTTACTTCTGCCAGTACCTCGTCTCCTACCTTCCAAATTTTACAGAAGCTCTCCTGCGAACCTTGCAGAACTAGCACTCCTGAAAGAAAGGATATTGCGGAGACATGGCTTAGCCACAGCCGTGGGGATGTTTCCAGAATGAGATTTTCACTCTGCAGCGGAGTGTGGAAGTAGTTATGTTCGACTACTTGGAGACCATTTTCAGTCATTCTTGGATTTAATTTTTATGGATGATAATTCACATGTCACCGCATCACAAATGTTCGCTATTGGTCTGAAGAACATTCTGGACAATTCGAGCGAATGATTCGGTCACTCACATGGACCGACATGCATACCATCGAACATTTACGGACATAATCTGAGATCAGTTCGTGCACAATATCCAGCACCGGCAACTGTTTCGCAATTATGGACGGCTATAAAGGCAACATGGCTCAATATTTATGTGAACTCCAACGAGTTGTTGAGTCCATCGCACGTCGAGCTGGTGCACTGCAGCGGGCAGGAGGTGGTCCAACACGATTTTATGACGTATCCCACGACTTTTGTCACCTCAGTGCAATCGTAATTCGAGGCTGAACTAACTCCTATTTTAAATCACCATTGACGTGTGCACAGCAGCAGCCTGTCATACGTACTTGACCACGGAACAGCGACTGCCTAATCCTGTATAAAATGCAATCTGTCTCACCTCCGCATACAGAGATTTAACAATTTGGAGGGGGCGAACTGACCAATCATTAAGAAGAATTTGCCACTGGTAGCAAGAGTCTCCTGCAATCAGAATACAGGAGAGCTACTTCATGGTTCCTTCACCTCAAAATATTCCATTCGGTTTATTGCCCAGAATTCAGACATAGCGTGCCGAGTGCGTCGGTCTAGAAGAACCAATAACGTCGCCGTACCTTTAAAATATTTCGGCTGTCGAGTTTCGCAACTGACTGATGCTATGGGCTGGCTTTGTAGATTACATTCATACTGCCTTTCCCACGCTTCTACTGCAAAGTTAAATCAAGAAGTTCAGCCAGTCTCATGCGTTTACAATTTCGGATACATTCACTCAGCCCAGTTATCATCCATGATTAGGACAGGTGGCTACAGGTACATGGTGTGCTGAGTATCAGTTGTAATCAAAAGAACATTAAAAATACTCAGTTTCAGTTTCCAGCATGTACTTCCTTCCTGGATTTTAAAAAAGTGAAAATGCAGGCAGAGAAAAGATACTCGACCAGTTTGATCAAATCACGAAATTATGAAACCACTAAATGTTATGGAAGGTGAACTGATTTCCATGGTTCATTGCTTCCCACCCCCGTTAGAAAACTCATGTCGGACCTGTTACAACCATGTTACTATAGGGCCAAGAGACTTTTTTTTATATTGATTAACTTCTTTGTCCCATGTAATTCTGATTTCGAGATCACAGGAAGCAACTTTAAACTCTTATGATCAGCATGAAAATATCGCTGACTACTCACTATATTAAGTAATTACTATCTGAAACAGAACACATAAGAAATCGTAACACGTGGAAAATCTAGTCAAAAGGGAATACATCTACATAGAAAATCCAATCCATTCAAAGGTGTACTCCTAGCAAATCCTAACCTACGAAAGATCTGGCCAAGGTACAACACATCTAAACTACCTGATACACAAAATTACACTGACGCTGCCTAATTTTATGAGGATTCTGTTTACAGAAACATTTACAGAAACATATTTGCAGAAACACTAGCATATCACATTATTCTAAATTTCTTCACATTTGCATGTGTTGGTGCCGCAAGGCCGTTTAGCGCGTATAGTTTCTTTTTCAACTACATTTTTGTGCAGGACTATGTGCACCCATAACGGACTGCAGTAGACATTAAAGAACTTATTGCTGTGAAACTTTCTCTTGTTTGACAGCTGATAAGCTTTCAGTAGCAGGTTTATGACTCGACATTTTCTTTCTGGGTTGCTTTACTTCATTCTGCAGTTCTTCTAATCCATCAATATCCACCTGCACGATCTCTGCATGCCTTGCTCTCTTGGTGGGCGAAATGTTTATCATTTCCCTGTTTTTACCGTCTGGCCGCTTGATATTAAGTAACAGAACAGGTCCATCCCAGTTTCTCCATGTGGCAATTCATTTATGATTTCATTTAATTCATCCAGGGAGGCATCTTAGATCCTGTGTTGGTTGTGGCAATATAACCAACTCTACTTCCCCAGCTCGCGCATCAATTTCGTTGCAGGATTTGACACTGGGTGGCAGCGAGATTTAAATGTAGAAGTGATCTTCCTCAAATGAAGCAGGTTTTGCCACTGTGAGGATCTAACCTGTGGCCCGTGGTGTAATATCATCTTGCTTAGTCTTCCAATACCTTTCAGGAAACATGTGGCAAGTTCTTTGTATACGACAAACCACTTCAAAGAGATACACAACTGACTTCACGCGCCTCATCGCCAGGAGATGGAAAATTTAACATCTCAGCGCGCGCGCGCTACTTCTCAATCAAGTAGTTCCTCAATTCGCCTCACAATGGATGAGTGCACCCCACTTTCAAACAGTGCTCGGCACAGTGCGCGCGCACACACACACACACACACACACACACACACACACACACACACACACACACACACACACACACACACACACACACACACCTCTCTGTTCCCCCACTTCCTGTTCCCCACAGATAAAAAAATTGGCGGGAAAATCACTCAGTCTGTGAAGAGCTGTTGGTATGGTAGGTGCAAGTATTACCCTGTCCAGCAACTACATGCCCTAGTTACATAATTTCACTGCTGCAGCTTGGATGTGTTGTCTTGTTGGAAAATTTTCCCGTATGTGCTCACCTTGACACACAGGGATCGACTGAGCTATTGCACAATGCCACTACCCAACGTCCTCTCCCTCCCCACACCTCCCAGAAAAAAACTGGCGGGAAGAATCGCTGAGCTAGTAGACTGGAATCATCCCATGACAGGGAATTCAACTATGTTGCAGAGGATCTAATAATATATTGTTTATTTATATAATCAAGTTTGTAGGAGTTGGATTTCTCTTTTATTTGGCGGGAAAAGTTCATCGCTCCTCATTGTTTTGGAAGATGCAAGTCTTGTAAAATACATCGAAAAAAGTAATTAAATACGTAAATAGATTGCTTTTTTCCGATCAAGCTACAAATTCCGTAACGAAATGGACATCAACGTAACTCACTGCATTTAGTCACACTGTTACAGATCGCGCTAAACGTATCTGGCGAAAACACAACTGTCCAGTTGCACAAACTTGATGCTTCGTGCACGTTATTCGCAGACTACTGGGTGATGATGGGGTTGTGGTCGCACATTCTTTGAACAGCAGGCAGCGACTGTGGGAGTGCCTGGCTGCCATCGGTAGCAGCCTCCGGTCCCCTGCTACTTAATACCCGAACAAAGCATCGGATGTCGGCGTGAGCTTGATACCAGACTCACGTCGTGTTTTGCTCCAGCACACACCTACCATAGCATTTCAGTGGAAGCTGCTGCCTTATTTGCTCACTCTGCTGTGCAAATACTGACTGAGTTAGTTCACAATACCATCAGCAGAGGATGCTGTTAGAAGCAACATCCCAACCCCTCCTCCCCCAAATCCTCTCGTCCCCTACCCCGCGACCCCTGGTTACACCTTGTAAGACAGGGCTTCACAACATACATGCTCGCGGAGCAAGCTGTGAGCAGCAAGGCGCGAGCACGGAGCAGCGCGAGCACGCTACCCCCACTACCGGACCAGAGCGGAGAGTGGGGAGAGTCACGTGGGTCACACAACAGCTGCCCGCCAATGTAAATCCGCGGCCACCTGCAGGGATATCACTCACGAATTATTACTGCGACAAATGAAACAAATAAAGGAGAATGTACACGTGCCACATAATTTTATTAGCTTAGTGTATGCCTCTACATTCGTATTAATTTGTGAACTGTTACACAATAAAAGGTGTCACTGAAGTGTGGGATTCTCGATTATCTTGTACTTTTTGCCCTTTACAATTGCGTCTATGTTCGGAGTAATTGTTCTTGTGCATTGTAGGTGCAGCGTGCAGTTTAAATATCTATCAGACAATGCGTTTCTTAGGCGCGTTTTGTTACATTTCATTGCAGAGAACAGTTGTTCACAAACATACGTGGAACCGAACATTGATATTATTGTAGCCGCCAGTTTGTGCAAACGAGGAAATCTGTCCTGAGGGAAGTGTCTGTAGAATTCCAAAATGTTTTTCTTGTTCTGAAATTTGTCTCTGTATTCTCTGTCACACTGCAGGTCAATAATTTCTAGTTGCAGCTCAGGACGAATCTCTTCAATATTCGCTGAATATGGAGAGGAGAACAGATCAAAATCACTGTCTAGTGCTGTCAGATCTTGAAAGCGTTGATCAAATTCTTCCTTAAGGGCAACTAGACTATGTGAATAACGTTCACAGTCTTTGTGAACATCTTGCACAGATGATAGTTTAGGAAAATGAGCTAGATTTCCTGTTTCCAGCTGACTCGCCCAAAGTATCAATTTCATTTTAAAAGCTCGTATTCGATCTATGAAATGAGTAATTAGCAGATCTTTACCTTGTAGTGAAATGTTCAAAACATTCAGATGGCTAGTTAAATCTTCTAAGAACGCGAGATCACATTTCCATGAAGGCTCTTTCAATTCAGAAACACACATGTTATTTATTTCCATGAACATATTTATCTCATCTAATAGGCAAAAAAATCGATTTAATAATTCGCCACGACTAAGCACGCGGACCTCGCTGTAATAAGGCAGGCTACCATACTGGCTTTCTACATCCTCAAGAAAGCTTTTAAATTGCCTGTGTTGCAGCCCATGCTTCCTTATATAATTGGTTGTACGAACAACACTCACTCATCACATTTTTTAGAGTGATACTCTTTGCACATAAGTTTTCCTGGTGGATCACACAGTGCACGCCCCTTATTTCATTCGGCATGGTCAGTGTTTGCATTTTCTCCTTCAACAGCGCAACGAAACCTGATTTTTTTTCCCTGTCATCGCTAGTGCACCGTCCGTAGGCAAGAATTCCACGACAATCCTATATTTTCAACACTTTCTTCAACACTACTTAAAATATCACCTCCGGTTGTAGTGTTCTTCATGGCTACTACATCGAGGAGCTCCTCCCTCATCTGAAGATCTCTATTAACACCTCTAATAAATATGGAAAGCTGCGCTGTTCCAGTGATATCAACACTTTCGTCCAGAGCTAGAGAATACGCCATAAAATCTTTACAGATATTTGCAAGCTGGCTGTGGACGTCGTCTGCCACGTCCTGTATGCGACGCATAATGGTCATGTTAGATAATGACACAATCCGAAACTGTTCAACTTGAGATGGACACAAATGTTCCGCTGCAACTACCAAACATTCTTTTATTAAATCGCCATCAGTGAAGGGGCGCAGGGATTTTGCTAAGAGCAAAGCAATTTTGTAACTCACTCTGAGAACTACCTCAGTTGATTTTTCTTCGTCGTTCAGATGTTTTTCGGATAGCTTCCTTTTAAGTTTAATAAATTCCTGTGCACGATCTGGACTATCACATTTTCCACTTCCGTAGTCTTTCGGGTGGTACGACATATAATGTCGCTGCAAATTAAATTTCCTAAAAGAATTCAGCGTTTTGTGACATGCTAAACATTTTGCAACACAATCTTTTTCTGTAAACAGATACAATTCCTCTCAATGGGGGTTGAACTGCGAAAGCATGGTTGGGGTTACACAACGGCGACTTGACATGATTCTTAACCAGCGAAGTGGCTGTTAGAGCTGATCGTAGTACTTTAAACGTTACACAGTCGGCGCGAATTCAATAGGCATGCTGTGGCCCTATTCAAACGTGCGCGCGCATTTCCCATCCCACCCCTCCCTCCCTACTCCGCGACCTTACACCTGCTCGCGAGCACGTGCCTGAGCAGACGCGAGTACTCGCGCTCAAAACCGGCCAGTTGTTAAGCCCTGTTGTAAGACAGTGTCAGGTGTCGGCAACTCTTTGACATTGATACCTGAGTAATTCCTGTCCAAACACGTGCTTTCTCTCTCTCTCTCTCTCTCTCTCTTTCTCTCTCTCTCTCTGGTGACTACCACCTGCCGAGCGACTGTCTGTCGCATGTCATCGGGAACCAAGCCTGAACAAAGGAGTGGTGGTAAATCACTGAAAACCAGGGCAGTAGATGACTTGGAAGTAGTCCATTTGCACTACCCCACTCAATCAAATTAATTGGCTAATTAATTAAATTTATGCAGTCTTTGTGGGACAGCTTCTCCATGCCTCTTATTGGTGGATACCAGGAATGGTATTTTTGCCGGGAAATTCTGGAATTCGATCCTGCAACTGCCCAGTTTCCAAACCACACTCTCCCCCCTTCCAGATTTTTCCTTCATCCTAATGGTGAATACTAGCACAGGTAGGTTGTTTGTCAGGAAGTCCATTACGTTTAAGATCGCTGAAAATTCCAAATTTCAGCTCAATTGCGCTAATTCCTTAAACAATTTGCAGGAGACGGGGCAGGGGTTTGACTGGAGTGCGCTCACAATACCACTATCAGAAGCAATAAATTGAGCAAACGGGAATTTTACTTTGCTATTGACTTTTAAAGCACTACATGATCCCTAATTTGGTTCTCGCAGGTACATCAGGGTGAAGAATGAGGAGGAGGAGGAGGAGGAGGAGGAGGAGGAGGAGGAGGAGGAAGGTACAACCACGAGATAGATAGTAACAATAACGAATACCACTCCCTCCTTTCCGCTGCAAGACAGAGTCCACTAGACTCAATTGAGAAGCAATAAACACCACACACTTAATCCACATTCTATTCCGTAGTTGTCACAATTAGATGTCAGAGATCACTAAAACACTCATACATCCCCCGCACTCATTTCCCAGTAACCACACGCAGCACCGCATGTAAGAGAGTCGCGCAGTGGTAGTTGTTGCTGTGGATTCGATTCTCGGCGATCGTGCTAGGTCTACAGCCGGGTGTCCAGGATAACTGGAGTGATAGCAATTCGGATGTTATCAATACATCGAATGCCAACACTTGTCAGTGATCAATATTGAATATTCTCAAATATGAAGCAGGGCAGCCTAGCAACCACAAGCCTCACACTAGCAAGAAACGCAGAGGTAAGAATCCTGCATTTTGAAGGTAAGCCGGCCGAAGTGGCCGTGCGGTTAAATGCGCTGCAGTCTGGAACCGCAAGACCGCTACGGTCACAGGTTCGAATCCTGCCTCGGGCATGGATGTTTGTGATGTCCTTAGGTTAGTTAGGTTTAGCTAGTTCTAAGTTCTAGG
The DNA here is from genome assembly GCF_023898315.1 of Schistocerca nitens. Taxonomy (NCBI): domain Eukaryota; kingdom Metazoa; phylum Arthropoda; class Insecta; order Orthoptera; family Acrididae; genus Schistocerca; species Schistocerca nitens. Next base: position 926,358,536 of record NC_064616.1, read on the forward strand.
GGACTAATGACCTCAGCAGTTGAGTCCCATAGTACTCAGAGCCATTTTTTTTTTTTTTTTGAAGGTAAGGAAGAGGAAGTCTCTAGTACTTCAGTCAAACCACAGAAGAGTTCAACATAGAGAGAACACTTCTATCATCATGCGGAAGTCATTCTCAAATATCCATATAAACATCGGATAATAGTCGCAACACACGCGGTCATGAACGCTGTCAAACATATATTGACTATTAGTTCGTTATTCATCCGCCCAGAGGGCGACACAGTGAGGTCAACTCCATCCCTATCCCCTGGTTACCAGTTACCTCCGCCACTCGCCCTGCATTCCAAGCGGTACCGTTCTAGGAAACAAGCCACATATGTTTTCAGATTGTTTACAATTAAATATTACGATTGCAGCACCAATCTAGTGACATTTGACAATGAGCAAAGTATCGGAACACCTGCTCCTCAGTGTGGCTCTGCAAATATAGATTTTCCACGTAAATCTACATGCTCCTTATAACTGTGTAACCTCCTCCTTCCTAATCGGCCTACTGGATTGCGATTTCATTGCCCATTATCGTGTAGGTGTAACGAAATTTTACTGTGAGTAAGGCTATCGTTACCGAAGGAAAACAAAACCGGTTAGTGGTAGGAAAAGTGTACACTGGTCCCTCCGAAGAAAGATTCTGTCGTAAATACTGATAATAATTTTGAAATGGGCGGAATGTAGTGCAATTGCTCATGAACCACACAGAGGGAAAAAGGCACCACGTAATATTTTAATACAAAAATCCTGATAATACAAAAATTATTGATTAGAAAAAGAAGATAATTAACTGGACACCAGCCCACTAGGGAAATGAATATCGAGAATCTTAAAGTTAACGGCAAAAAGAAAAAAAAAAGCCAGTAACCACTGGCATGGGAACAGGTCTGTCACCTTTTTTCACAACACAAGAGTTCACGAGAAAATAAATTAATCAGAAAGCACTGAGTTTGCAGTTACATAATCTGAAACACCAAACTTTGAAAATAAAGTTAAATGAATTTGTTGGTTAACTAAATGACTGACTGTAACTGAAATTTTTTTCGTAAAGAATGACTTTGAGTAACCTCAGCATAATGTAACGCAAAATTTGGAAAAAGGCAAACAATTTACATCTAACTATTCAAAGATTGAATCGAATTTTCTTTAAGCAAATGAGTAACTAATTTACTTTTATAATAACAGTAAGGTACGTACCAAGCCAGTAAAAATCACACGCTAAACTAAATACAGAACAGACAAAATTGTGCACTCTTAACTTGTGAAGTGTCTTTAGTTACTAGATTTACAAGTGAAATTTTACTTTACGTTATGTGAGTGACGTTAATACTCAAAATTGCAAATTAGTTAAGCCCCTGTTCAACAATGAACACTTAGACTAAAACTGGTCATTAGTAATAAACCAAAATTGGCAGTAAATAGTTAATCAATTTTCATATTTTTACGACACTCAGTGATTGCATGGAAAAGAAAGGGACCCCCTGTGGTAGTAATGTCTGAGGACAATTGCGGCGGCGCGGTTCTATCCGTCCCTTTAGGACGAACCTGCACCTATCTGTGAACATTGTCTCAGCATATCATCAATAGGGAAGCCGAGCGGAACCTACTGTACTTCGACGTGAACCAGGCTGCAATTAAAGTCACTAATCTACGTTTCGGGAGAAAGTTTTCACACGAAATGAAAAGTTGGAGATTTTGTCCTCAATTAATATATTCTGAAACTTTGGTGAACAAGTATCATTGCTAAGCCCGTGCTAGTCTTAACATAGTCACTCATCCCTTTCACTCACGTCAGCAAGTTTATGGTGTTGCATTTCCCGAAAACGTAATAGCTACAAAAATACTGATTGTTTTTGATTGAGAATGCTCGCCAAATATTAACTCTGTCGGTACCAAATGCAGTCGTAGTTTTTTAGCCACCGACCTGCTCAATACGCCACGCGGAATATATGTCTTTTCTCGTCACAAAATTCACTTAAAAATTCCGAAATTTCTACACACCCATCGGAATAATTATGCCGTCACTTAACCACACTTTTGATGTATGAAACACTGATAGATCCGGCAACTTACCATTTCCATCGGAACTACTACAACACACGTCCGAACTGTTACATGGCTAGGCTCCGACTCTTGTCTAGAATACTCTAAGTCTTCTCTACCAGAATATTGCTTTACCATTGGTCAGTTTACTCAACAGCCAATAGCAAAACAACATTCTCCATCGTCAGTCCGCGCTTTTCATCCATAACCAATCGCAAAATAGTAAACCTCACGACTGCACTTTTTACCGACGTAATTATCTAATATCATGAAGTTTTGTTTATGCATAAAGTTATTTACTTTTGTTATTTATACCTGAATTAACTTCCCTTTACCATTAACTTACTTTACAAATCTATTCTACCAAAATCCCCTCTGTCCACATCCATACTTCTTCGAAATGTTCCCACACTAAATCCCACTACATAACTCTTTAAACAATTATCTTCATATTAACCTTAAACAACACTCACGCATCATTCATATTGCTAAAACACATTTATAACATTTTACATACACAAAAAGACATAATAACACTTTATGAAAATACTAGAACAGTTTATGAAAAAACATTCTATTACTTTAGTGCACTTTAGTGGGCACAATCGAAACTAAATCAGTGCCCTATCCAATACTGTCCTCTATCGGCTGATACATAAACTACATGCGCGTCCAATCTCGCATCACCATCTGTCACTATCCAGCTCTGTGACACATCTCCCACTTAACCGCCTCCAAGGCAGTATCGTTATACGGCGCTACGCCTCACAATGGCAACGAAAATGCCCTACAAGTATTTTAACTGTTGCAGGTTATTATTCAAGAAAATTAAACTTCGTGAAAGAAATCCCGCCGGGTAATGCCTGTACGATATTAGATAAGTCTTACGAGATTGTAACTCTGCAGAGAACGAAGAATGTAGCCGACGACAATGCTGAGCTGCCGCTGTTTCTGCTACTGTTTGAGAACCACGAGTCGTCTCTAGAGCCGCGGATAGTTACGGGGCAGGCAATAGTTAGAATTTCAGCTTCCTCCGCCTGTTCACTCCTACCGCGCTCTCAATACACTCGGCTTAACGAATTAGGTGCGCCTATACTGGCGCGATCAAAACTGCACTCCGTGTCTGCGGGAGCGCCCAGCAAACACTTCCGCACTCTCTCATGAGTCAAGCTGCTCTGCTTCCTCTCTGCTCGCAACGCGATACAGACTCTCCATAGGCGAAGATAAACAATGGCACAGCTACCCCCATTTCGTCGTTGCTATCGATACATTAAAATAAAGTTCCCTTGGCTATTAACCAGCAATTTACCATGTTTTCAATGTAATTATAATCGATTATACACATTGCCGGCCGCGGTGGCGGAGCGGTTCTAGGCGCTTCAGTCCGGAACAGCGCTGCTGCTACGGTCGCAGGTTCGAATCGTGCCTCGGGCATGGATGTGTGTGATGTCCTTAGGTTAGTTAGGTTTAAGTAGTTCTAACTTCTAGGGGACTGATGACCTCAGATGTTAAGTCCCATAGTGCTAAGAGCCATTTGATTACACACATTCACAAATAAATCTACAATTACATCCATCACATATTAAATATAGTTTCTGTAACAAAGCCTCCAGATTCAAAATTAGAAGTACAGTACAACTTATCAACGGATATTAAAGGTCGAAAAATTTTGGATGATGCAGAAGGTATTTTATTTTCGGTGTTACAACAGGACATAATTTTCCGCGTAAAATCTTTCATACCCCCATACGGCTATAGACGCTATGAAATCGCAGTTTTCCACGCCAACTCTATATCTAACTTACGACCGGACACAGTGACACCCTCGTCATTTCCATTTAGAACACTCTCCTCTGTAATGTTACATTCCAACAGCGAAACATTTCGGATTATCGTTTATATGCGCATATAGCGTCCGAAATAATTGATGTATACATACACCAGCTGTGTATAGTTTCGCACTGTCCAGTAGCAAAACCATCCCCCCCATATCGTCGTTATGTTTGTCGCGGAATAAAGGGTGTATTTACAATTAGAAAACTGTCGAGTCTTTTGTTTATGTTACACACGTTCTCGCACGATAGCTGGCGTTTGCAAGAGCAGAAAGAACTGATACTTTAGTCCAATCACAGGCCTCTGCTAATTGTTTCGAAATCCCATCACATTCTGACAGCACTGTTCCATAGGTAAACTGCTGTCTAGTCCTCCATCCACCACTAATTGGGTAGAGAGTTATCACATCGGGGAAAATAGCACAGTAACTTAAAGGATGAAATTCACAAACATGCAGAGTATACGCATACTGCGCAAAGAAATTCAGAAGCATAGAATCTACAATTCATCGATACCGAATAACATTCTATAAATATTCCACTGTACATGTCGTAATCACCTTAATCGTTCAAATGGTTCAAATGGCTCTGAGCACTATGCGACTTAACTTCTGAGGTCATCAGTCGCCTAGAACTTACAACTAATTAAACCTAACTCACCTAAGGACATCACACACATCCACGCCCGATGCAGGATTCGAACCTGCGACCGTAGCGGTCGCTCGGCTCCAGACTGCAGCGCCTAGAACCGCACGGCCACTCCGGCCGGCAGCTTAATCGTATTACTATTATTACCTCTCTAGAAATACAAGTGTAATAGTGTCAGGGTCTTCGTTGACCGCACAGCGTCTCTCTTCTCTCTGTTCTTTATTCTTGTAACATCCAAAGGATTAAAACTACGAGCTACAAAAACTACGCTAACGTCACCTGCTAGAGAATTCAATACAATTTTGCCAAGAAATATTGCAGCGGCGCTCACTGTTCAAAACTGTACTACATTTACAAGAAATTTTAGAATACATGGCGAGAAGTGATGTCATGATCACATGAGCAGAAGTGACATAAAATCGCTAAAATTACGAAAACTGACTGAAAATCTACGTCTACCCCTACATCTCCATCTACATGGACACACTGCAAATCACACTTGATTATCTGGTAGAGGGTTAATCGGACCACCTGCACAGTAATTCTCCATTTTCACAATCTCGTACAGCGCGCGAAAAAAACGAACACCTACACTCCTGGAAATGGAAAAAAGAACACATTGACACCGGTGTGTCAGACCCACCATACTTGCTCCGGACACTGCGAGAGGGCTGTACAAGCAATGATCACACGCACGGCACAGCGGACACACCAGGAACCGCGGTGTTGGCCGTCGAATGGCGCTAGCTGCGCAGCATTTGTGCACCGCCGCCGTCAGTGTCAGCCAGTTTGCCGTGGCATACGGAGCTCCATCGCAGTCTTTAACACTGGTAGCATGCCGCGACAGCGTGGACGTGAACCGTATGTGCAGTTGACGGACTTTGAGCGAGGGCGTATAGTGGGCATGCGGGAGGCCGGGTGGACGTACCGCCGAATTGCTCAACACGTAGGGCGTGAGGTCTCCACAGTACATCGATGTTGTCGCCAGTGGTCGGCGGAAGGTGCACGTGCCCGTCGACCTGGGACCGGACCGCAGCGACGCACGGATGGACGCCAAGACCGTAGGATCCTACGCAGTGCCGTAGGGGACCGCACCGCCACTTCCCAGCAAATTAGGGACACTGTTGCTCCTGGGGTATCGGCGAGGACCATTCGCAACCGTCTCCATGAAGCTGGGCTACGGTCCCGCACACCGTTAGGCCGTCTTCCGCTCACGCCCCAACATCGTGCAGCCCGCCTCCAGTGGTGTCGCGACAGGCGTGAATGGAGGGACGAATGGAGACGTGTCGTCTTCAGCGATGAGAGTCGCTTCTGCCTTGCTGCCAATGATGGTCGTATGCGTGTTTGGCGCCGTGCAGGTGAGCGCCACAATCAGGACTGCATACGACCGAGGCACACAGGGCCAACACCCGGCATCATGGTGTGGGGAGCGATCTCCTACACTGGCCGTACACCACTGGTGATCGTCGAGGGGACACTGAATAGTGCACGGTACATCCAAACCGTCATCGAACCCATCGTTCTACCATTCCTAGACCGGAAAGGGAACTTGCTGTTCCAACAGGACAATGCACGTCCGCATGTATCCCGTGCCACCCAACGTGCTCTAGAAGGTGTAAGTCAACTACCCTGGCCAGCAAGATCTCCGGATCTGTCCCCCATTGAGCATGTTTGGGACTGGATGAAGCGTCGTCTCACGCGGTCTGCACGTCCAGCACGAACGCTGGTCCAACTGAGGCGCCAGGTGGAAATGGCATGGCAAGCCGTTCCACAGGACTACATCCAGCATCTCTACGATCGTCTCCATGGGAGAATAGCAGCCTGCATTGCTGCGAAAGGTGGATATACACTGTACTAGTGCCGACATTGTGCATGCTCTGTTGCCTGTGTCTATGTGCCTGTGGTTCTGTCAGTGTGATCATGTGATGTATCTGACCCCAGGAATGTGTCAATAAAGTTTCCCCTTCCTGGGACAATGCATTCACGGTGTTCTTATTTCAATTTCCAGGAGTGTATATCCTTCTGTGCAATATTTTATTTTCTTTCTTTTATTATGATGAGCGTTCCTCCGTATGTAGATCTGCGTCAGCAAATTATTTTCGCATTCGGAGGAGAAAGTTGGTGATTGACACTTCGCGAGAAGATTCCACCGCAACGGAAAACGCGTTAGGTTTAATTATGTCCACTGCAAATCCTGTAACATGTCAGTGACACCCTCTCCCCTATTTATCGATAGTACAAAACGTGCTGCTCTTCTTTAAACTTTCTTGACGTACTCCGTTATTCCTACCTGGTTAAGTTTCCCAGATTGCACAACAGTACTGCAGAAGAGGACGCACAAGCGAAGTGTAGGCAGTCTCTTTAGTAGATCTGTTACATTTTTTAAGTGTTCTGCTAATAAAATGCAGTCTTTGGTTTGCCTTCCTCGCAATATTTTCTACGGTTTTTTTTACAATTTAAATTGTTCGTGATTGCAATTCCTAGGTATTTAGTTCAATATACGGCCTTTAAATTAGACTGATTTATCGTGTAACCGAAGTTCAACGGATTCCTTTTAGCAGTCATGTGGATGACCTGACACTTTTCATTATTTAGGGTCAATTGACAATTTTCGCTCCATACAGATATTTTTTAAAATAGTTTTGCTGTTTGTTTCGATCTTCTGACGATTTCACTACACGGTAAACGACAGAATCATCTGCAAAAAAACTTAAATCAGCTGCTCAGATTGTGTCCTAAATCTCTTATACAGATAAGGATCAGCGAAGGGCCTATAAAACTATCTTGGGGGAACGCCAGAGATCACTTCTGTTTTACTCGATGACTTTCCGTCAATTACTACGAACTGTGACCCCTGACGTGAAATCACGAATCTAGTCAGGTAACTGAGGCGATATTCCATAAGCATGCACTTTCACTACAAGCTGCTTGTGTAGTACAGTGTCAAAAGGCTTCTGGAAATCTAGAAATACGGAATAAATTCGAAATACCTTGTCAATAGCACTCAACACTTCGTGTGAGTAAAGAGCTAGTTGAGTTTCACAAGAGCGATGTTTTCTAAATCTGTGTTGACTGTGTATCAATAGACCATTCTCTTCGAGGTAATTCATAATGTTAGAACACAATATTTGTTCCAGCATCCTGGTGCATATCGATGTTAATGATACGGGTCCTTAATTTAGTGGATTACTCATACTAACCTCCTTGAATATTGGTGTGACCTGTGCAACTTCCAAGTATTTGGGTGTGGTTCTTTCGTCGAGCGAGCGGTTGTATATGATTGTTAAGTATGGAGCTATTGCATCAGCATACACTGAAAGGAACCTACTAGGTGTACGTATGTATAAATTGATGGAAAATACGCAATAATATGGGGAAATTGAGGGAGAATGAGGGAGTACTTACATATCTGTTTGTTGCAGGAAAATTCTTGGGCATGGGAACGGGTATGTAACAACACAAGGAATACGAGAAAGTTGACGTAGAAGCACCTGGAACCAGAGAAACAGTCATCTTTCGTGAACGGCAATATGATGACTGGTAAAGATTGTTTAGCTTGGATGACCAAATGTAGAGTAATAAATTTATGTATATCGGATCGCAAGTTCAGGTGTGACCTCAGAGTTACCGGTAACCACCTTATAGATTTTTATAAAGTGTCATTAGTCCAACAGTATTGTATCACCAGCTTGGGGCTGCAATATACAACTACAGAATGAATGGCATATTTGACCCTGTGCAAGACTATTTACGTATTTTAAACGCTAACAAACAGGATTTACAATGTGCTTCTCTATACTCTCTACCAATCACAACCATGCAGAATCAGCCAACAAATACCTTACGGAACAGTTGATGCATGGTTTTTATCAGCATTTTGTTGTATGTGTGTTGAGGTAATAATGATGCATACAAATAGACTGTTGTCTTTGATACTCCCCCCCCCCCCACCCCTCCACCCCCCAAAAAAAGAACCCCTGCCTGTAAATTGAGATGGATCTGCGTTAAAGGATAATAGATAGCAGATGGAGTAATCGGTTGAGAGGGGTTGTAACAAGGCGAAAATCCCCATTAATCTAAGAGTACAAAATAAATGACGAGTCTTTGGAAGCGGTAACATCAGTGAAGTATCTGGGTCTGACTATTCGAAATGATCTCAAATGGAATGATCAGATTACACAAGTAACGGGTAAAGCGAACTCTAGATTGCGGTTTATTGGTAGAATCCTGAAGCGATGCAGTCCTTCAACAAAGGAAATAGCTTACAATACGTTAGTTCGTCCGGTCTTGTTCGTCTGTATGGGACCCTTTCCAGTTGGATCTGGTTCAAGAGATTGAGAATATCCAAAAAAGAGCGGCAAGATTTGCGATTGGTACATTTAGCAATAGCGAGAGCGTTACAAATCTCGTAGGAAGTTTTAAGTGGGACACACTTGCAGATAGACGACGCGCTAAACGGAAGGGGCTGCACACTAAATTCCGAAATCTAATCTTCACCGAGGATGTAGAGCATATATTATTACCACCAACTTTCAAATCGGGTAATGATCATCATTCAAAGATAAGGGAAATAAGAGCTCGTACTGAGGCGTTCAGACAGTCGTTTTTCCCTCGCGCGATCCGCGAGTGGAACAGAGAGGGGGGAATATGACTTTGGCGCGAATTGTGCCCTCCGCCACACACCGCTTGGTGGCTAGTGGAGTATATATGTAGATGTAGATGTAGGAGGTATGATTTAATAGTAGATTGGTGATACATTCTAGAGAGAGGAAGATGTTGCGGTAGATCATTTATCACTCATTTAACCATTTTCTTCCTTTGTTCTCCGGGTATATCAGTTGTGTGGTATAACCCGCGTTTGACTCGTATACAACTGTGTGTGACTCACAGTGCTATCTACATGCGATCGTTATCAGTAAACATCTCCATACGACAGTCAGTTGATAACTTTCGACGAACGAGTGAAGAATCAAATGCACCAAACCGATGGAAAATCTATTTCAGCACCCTACTCTAGATGAACGAAGATGTGTGCGAAGTATTCAACTCCCCAGTCACATCTTGGACATGAATCAAATCTTCAGTTTCATAAGTAGAGTGATTCTAAGCTAGTGACAGAGGTTTCCTTGGTACTAAAATCCCTGCGTAAACATTTGCTTGACAGATGTCGTGTGTGGAAGAGACTGTGTTCTGTTCTTGGAGTTAGAGGAGTATGATGTGAAATTTCACGTGTCACCCATACTGCTATGCGTTGCAAGCATCTAGCAAGATCGTGTGTAATTGGATTGGTGACGAGAGTAAGATTGTTACGGAACAGTCTTCTCAGAATGGCAGTTACAGTATTAGAATGAGAACACCGTTCCGATCACTAGCGTCGGTCCATACAACTTTGGAACACGTTTTATACTCTTTGTGAAAGCAAAATAGCGAAGTGTATTGATTACGTGGAACTCAGTTCATTCTGTTCCTTCACAAGACACTGAATGTAGCGAGTATAGTAACCTCCTACTTCTGGTTAGTTCCAAATTAAATTGGAGACAGAGTTGCAGAGAGGATTGGTTACAGACACAGGAAGAGCTACGAGATGCGTAGAGAGATGCCATCTAGAGTTTTTCTCAGAATCCTTAGCCGATAGGTCCAACAAATGGGTACCTCGTTTTGAAATAGAGGGCAGAGTAAATCTCCGACTTTATCCTAATAATGTGAGAATACTTTGTGACTCCCATCCACATAAGGGGAGATGGCATATCGTCATAAAATCTTACCGAATTTATAAAGTGTTTCGGCTGAGTAGCGTAGTTTTAGCTCCTGTCTGCTGATGGCTGTTTCCTACACTACGAAACAGTATTTGTGTCATGTGATGTAGGCAGTGTGATAGGGTTCGCAACATGTCCACATGTATATGACCCTCGCAAAGTAAAGGAGATGGTGGTTTACCAATGATGGAGAAATTGAAAATCGTGCTGCAATGTCATTGGCTGATCGTATCACGAGATCTATGCAGTGAGACGTACTCTTGAGATGACAACTCGTTGAGAGTGGTGGTTTGGACCACAAGTAATTGAGTAAAATGCGTTGAAATTACAGATAAACTGAAACTTCCCCTTTGAACAATTTTACACGACTGTGCTTAAACTGACACACAATATTTTTTAGCGCAACGCAATCTGACTTTCAACACACAATATTTTGTTAGCGCAACGCAATCTGACTTTCAAAATTCTCTACAAGAGAATGGCCCTGACTAACATTAAACTATCTCTTTCACAAATCACTTACCTCACAAAAATCTTCGCTGCTCAAGCTACTGCAATACAGCGAGCGCCACTACTGCCAGCTAAATAAAAGATTCGAACTATGGAAGGCACTAACTACTCATAGGGATAGTTAGCAAATAAAAGATATTAATAGAGAACAAACAATGTATTTACCTTGATATCATGACAAATTACAAAACTCCGCCATCTCTCTCCCCACATCCACCACTGCTGGCGGCTCACCTCCAACTGCCCAACGCTACGCGCTGTTCACAGCCAGCTGCCTAACACTACAATGGTTGAGTATTACAACAATGCAAAGCAGCCACAGACTGCACACGGCACAGCCGGTGATTTTCATACTGAGGTGGCGTTATCAATAAAAAAACCTAAACAGCCTACTTACATAGCCCCCATGCTCCCCACAAAAAAATTTACAAATTGGGTTGGGCAGTGCCCAATACAGATTTGAAAAAATTTTTCATAATTACAATAACTAAGAAATCAAATGCACACACTTATTGATACAATGTTGGTCAAAAGCTAAAATTTTCTCACAGTCCATAAAGACAGTCCTGATCATTCATCACATTGCAGTGTTTTTCTCAAAGTCTGAGCAGTAAAAGAAAATGCACATAGACGTAGTGGATTTCCATGCAGTCTTGAAGAAGTATCGTTGTCCTTCCAACGGAAAGACAGTGCTGACTCTTGACATGCTGACACGTAATGGGCCACAACAGAGCAAACCCACAGCGTAGTCTATCGAAGTTTTGAAGAATATCGTTTGGTAGGTCATCACAGAGCAGACCCACTGTAGTCCTGGTAGAGATTATGGTATTGGTGGGCCACCAGAGGCGCAGACCCACTGTAGTCCTTGTAGAGATGGCCAGCAACCATCTGTTGTGACTGTGCAGGTGCACAATCACCATCGAAGAGTCTTGCGGATAATGTAGCAAGTCCATAACCACCACTTGTGCACTGACAAAGTTTTTGGAATTGTCCTCAGAACCAGCAATGCTGTTATCCAGTCCCTTGCTGAATCATTAAATCACATGCAAACACTATCACTCCCTACTTCTCACATATTGTCCATATACTATGACCAACAGAAACGTGTGCAGTGAAATGTAACTTACAAGTTACTTAATTTGATGACCTGGTGTCAATTACAATTTTATAACATAAGAATACAATTACAAGGGTACAGAAAACATCATTAAAAACATAATAGTAGAGATAACATTCGTAGTAATAGGGGCTTTACAAAAGAATAGAAATAAACATATACATCAGTGTTACAAAAATAATGACATAAGTACTTACATAAAGATCAGAATAACTTTTGAAACATCACCTCCACATATGAGCAACAAAACAGAATTTACCAAGTAAATAACATAGTATTAGAAAAATTCTACAACATAGCTCTAATCAGCTAAACACATAAAGACAGGAAAAACACAAATACACAAGGGTACACAAACACATAGAGGGCTGACACAAAAGGAATGGATAGGGTTCGCTTTCAGTGTAACTTTTGGTACTGCAGTATTGTGCGAACAAAACCTTTTTTGTTCTTGGAGATCTCCCTGTGTTCATCATTATTCCCAAAAAGTCCTATCTGTACCTCTTTTCTGTATTCCAACCATAAGTCTTTCAAAATAAATATGGCTCATTGTACAATACTCATTTAGGCCCAAATCTTTTTTTTATATACCTTGTCAATGCATTGCTTCCAATTCATCATAGTTAGTTTCTTATATAGTCTACCCCCTCTTAAGCTAACTTAAATCTACTGAGCTCAGATATATATACCAAGGGACGAGGCAATGCAGCATCACATAAAACAATCAACATCAATGACAAAAATTTCAAACTGGCAAAGCAAGCTACAGTAAATCTAAATTACCAAGCAATTCAACATTACAACTAATATGAGGCAATGCGCAGCAAACAATAAAATAATCATTAGTAAAACTGGCTTAACAGCGTAATACAAAGTCAAATTCAGTAACATTATGCCTGGCAAACAGCAGAAGCAAAAGCAATAAATTATATCTAAACATGACAACGCTCAAGCAGAAAAATATTACAGTAAAGACAACAATGCAGATAAGGGAAATGTATAATCACATCTTAATGTCTATGTAATTATAGTGGTGCACCACAACAACTTATTCTACAAAAAATATTACCCAGTAGTTGAAAAGAAAATTCCGTATGCAATTCCTGTGAAGTGAAATATTTTTTTTTATGCTCCTTCGTTTTTTTTTATTTACTCGATCTGTAGACAGAAAATATTTACATTAATACATCTATAAAATTTTATTTTTACCAATGCTGCAGTGCAGCTGGAAACTAGATATTAAATGAAATAAGCAACTATGTACAAAGCAAAGCATAAAAATATCATTCAGTAGTCATGAGGTATTTCATAAGTTAGTAGAAAAATCTCTCAACTAGAGAGACAGTAGTCATAATCAGGTGTATAGACATAAAAATATTTCTCGTCATTTCATTAGGCATCCAGTGTAATCATATGTTTTCAAGTTCGACCGTGTCGTTTTTACGATGCTTTCTACAAAGGAATGTCAGAAGCGAGGTTAATAGCTTCCCCCTTTTTTTTTTTTTACCTGTGCCGCTGGAAGGCTAATGGCTTTTTTTTTTCGGGCGGCTGTCGCCCAGGTGGGTGCCCGCGATGCATTACGTGCAGGTGGTCACTGAACTTTCTTACCGAAATATTTACGACAGCAGTTTCCGCTACGACAGTCTCACATAAAAATATTTCACAGGTCAAGAATTAGCGTTGCAAATCTGTAGAAACAAAATCTTATTGATATAACAGTGTCCAAAAAATTTTCGTCGGCATTGTGATACATTCACGCATTTACACACATTTCATAATTCTAAAAGTACGATTCTCGGTTTCCAACATACGTCTTCACAAGGCAGAGTTCCTAACCGTTACTCATTACTCCTTACCTTATTATACATATGTATATTCGTCGACGCTTCTTTAATATTTCATTACATGAAATACGTAGCATAATCAAATTCCTCATATAGCATCAGCTTCTTGACCATAAACATACCTCAGCAGCACAAAACACATCGTCGTCGTCAAAATAACATCATAACACCTCAGTCAAATCTCAAAAACGTCGTAGCTTTCTGCAATAATTTCAAAACCTAAAAAAATTCTCTGCTCATGTCAGTAGTGTCATTTACCTCAAACGTACTTTAAAAATCATGCTCCCTTACCAAATACATCATTCAAAGCTCTCATAGTATCACAATGGTTCTGAAAAAAATATGAAGAGTTCACAAGGTACATACAAAATACAATTTCGTAAGAGTGAAGTTATCCAACTGTGTAATTACGTAAACATCTGTCACTGATGTAGTAAAAAAAATGTTTATCTCTCAGTTACATGATCAGATAGCTGTGTAATTTATGTGTTGGAGAAATATGGTACCGATGTGTAAAGTTGTATAAGCAAATACCATATTAGCTAGGGTTCCTTGTGGTTGCCACACACATGGTACACAAAGTAAGCGTGTACCCCCCTGAGGATAAATGTAATTATACCCTCAGGTGTTACAGATTATTGCAATGGAATGAAATGTATCACGGAAAAACTTCGTATCATTGTACTTCAAATATCTTTAAAAATAAATGTTTTAAGTACCAAATTAATCACTCAAATGCGTGTCCTGTAACGCTAAATGTGCGTCTTGCTGTAAGATAATTCTGTGGAAGTGTCGTAATTATCGTCCTCCGAAAGCTAAGTTCTGCAGAAGTCAATGTACTTACCTCATGATAAACAAAAGTGAAATGCTTTGCACATAGATATCATAGTTATTACGCTTATTGTTGTGATGAAGAAAGTACTGTGCTGTAACGTATTGTTGTGCTACGGAAAAAGCTGCCTCATTGTTGCTATACCACAAAAGTTACTACTAAAACATGTTTTAATTTCTTGAATAATGCCGAAAAACTGTGCAGATATAAAACAGATACACCGCAAAAGCAACATTGTAAATTGTCACTCATTAGTAACGTCGTGATAAAATCCTGTAGCTGTCACATAAACTAACCACTGTGTCATCTAGTATCTCTCAGAAAGCACTTTAAATCCAGAATGTATTTTCAAATAAACCAAAATGTTGCATTAAAATCTCAAGTTAAAAAAGCACATTATCTCTCAATAAACGGTGTTACATGTGAAATGTGGTGTAAACCTTTGCTCTTCCTAGTACGCAGAGTTTCAACTTTAACGCAATTATCAAGTGGTATACGTCGGTAAAGAATACTGGAATTTTTCTCAAGGTTAGCGTCTGTGTTATTTTTCTCGGAGCCAGCGGGCGCACGCGGCTGCCTACTGTGCGAGTCATTGTCTGTTTCTTTGCTGGCGCGCGTCGTTATTCGGATTAGGAGACCGAACTTCTACAAATTCGCCTTGCCGAGAGGGCCCAGCTCTGTTTGAATCCCGCCAGTTCTGATGCAATTCAGGTCTGTCGTTACGATCACATCGTCTGTCGTCATGTCGGTAGTTTCTGTGGTTTCTTTCTTGTCGGTTAAGTGGTGGAGAATTTCTCCCTGAATCGTAACTGCGCGCTGGACCGTTGCGTCTAAAGTTATTCTGTCCCTTGTAATAATAATTGTTTTGGTTCCCATATTGTCTGTTTCTATGGTTATCTCTGTCATATTCATTACTACGGAAATGCGATCTTTCTCTGTAACTATTATTACTCTGCCAACGGTTGTTATACGGGTGGTGTCTGTTTCGGTCACGATTTGTGTTGTGAGAATAGCCTTGTCGCGTCCAGTTATTATTTCTTTCATCGCGGAATTGCGACGGATGTGATCTGTAATTGTTGTGCTCGTGCGTTCCGCGATTGTCAGTGTCAATTTCCAGTTCTTGTAAAAGTCCTTGAAATGCTTCAATGTCGTCTTTGCAACGTCCTGCCAAAATAATATGTCGCAAATGTTCAGGCAGTTTGATTAAGCAAATGCGGATGAGTTCTGAGGGGCTGTATGGGTTTGACAGGTACTGATTCTTGTGCAACATGTCTTCAAAATATTTCACAAGACTGGAGAATTCAGATTGTTCGAAATGTTTCATCATTATGATGCCATGTTTTACTCGGTCTTGTGTGGCTTGAGACCAATATGCTGAGAGGAAGGCATGGTAAAATTCTCCTTCACTATGACAATCGTGAATGACCGAACGCATTCTTACAGCTGGTTCATTCTCTAAATAGCCACACATAAATTCTAATCTGTGTTCTAATGACCAGTTGGGGGGAAAACAATGAGAGAATTGATGGAGCCACGCTTGTGGATGAATGTCGTTGGCAGAATTTTTAAACGTTTTGAATTTACGTGTGGTAATGAACAGCTTATAGTCAAAGTCATCATGTCGGCGAGTCGCATATCGGTCATTGTTACGTCGTGTCGGCGGTTCCATCTCAAAATTCGGTGTGCCTTGCCAATTTCTTTTATAATTTCCGAAGTGTCCTGTGTTATTATTTTGTGGTTGTTCCGTATTTCTATGTCCCTCTTCCCGTATTGGGGCGCTAGTGTCCTCTGAAATACGTAATTCTTGTATTAACTGTGTCAGCTGATCTTGTACTTCGCGGATTTCTCTTTTGTACTGTGTATTGATTTGATTTTGATTTTGTTTGAATTTTCTAATTTCTTCATACTCTTCTGTGTCATTAAAGACTACCGGTTTTGTGTCGTTCAGATTATCATCTACCTTCGTAGATAAGTTAGTGAACTGATCCGAAAGTTCGGCTACTTTCTCCGATAGTGAACACATTTCCTCAGTGTGTTTTTCTGAACCAAGTTTCAGAGTGTCCATTTGTGTTGAAATCGAATCTACTGTGTCCTTTAAGTTTTCTTGAGTTTTTGCAAGTTGCGTAACCGAATCGGTAGATGCAACTGAGTCAATTTTAGCCGACAAGGTCTCATGATTTTCATGAACAATGGTTTGCAGTTCTTTTATGGCTGCTTCGTGATTCTGTAATGCATTTTCATGCCGCGAAAAAATAGGTTGAAAATGCTCACAAATTTGTGTTTTTACATCATTACAGACTTTTTGACATTTCGATTCAATATTATGTAACTCGGTAGTTAAATCTTCACGTGTTTGTTCAAGCTTATTTTCCACTGAGTCTAACTTTTGAAGCTTTTGTTCCATTGCGTCTAACTGTTGCTGTGTTTGACTCTGATTTTGTTCAAGCGTTGTGTCTAACTTTTGAAGATTTTGTTCCATTGTGTCTAATTTTTCAAGCTTTTGTCCCATTTGTTGCATTAATTGTAATAACAATGCACTGGTGTCTGAAACACGTTCCTCAGTGCTTTTCGGCAGTGAAGTTGCACCGGCAACATTCACATTCTGACAAGCAGAAAATGTGTCTTGACTTATTTGAGAAAACGGTGAGGACCCAAAACCTGAATCTACAGTATTTGTGAGATCGTCTCGTGTCATTTCGGATTCCTGAGCCGAGCTATTGCCGACCGATCGATCGATAATGCTTCCCTGTTCTCTAATTGTTTCGCTGTCTACACCATTGTTTGCCGCCCGCTCCATTTCCGTATGCACAATTACCAAATTATTACTTTGAACATCAGTTAATTCATTACTCGGTGGCGCTAACACACTGCTTTCGTCTTCGCTGTCATTTCTCAATTTACTTTGGAGCCTAGTATTACGTTTTTCACACGCCATTATTGTCACAGTATTTCACACGACAACACAGAAAAGCACAATTTGAAGATCAAAAATAAGAGAACACATTAACATAACACTGAAAATAATATCAAGTTAATTGCAGCTGCGAAATACTTGGTGCAAATCTACATGCATGCCACACCTGTTTTACTGTACAACAATGAAAAACTACAACTACAATGGAAATTCTCTCTACAATTACGCGCTAGCAATAAACAAAATCTACACTAATTACACAAACTACAAGAAAAAATCAGAAGATTCCAGTGAGGTATCCTCGGCTAAGGGTCGACATATGAAACTTCCCCTTTGAACAATTTTACACGACTGTGCTTAAACTGACACACAATATTTTTTAGCGCAACGCAATCTGACTTTCAACACACAATATTTTGTTAGCGCAACGCAATCTGACTTTCAAAATTCTCTACAAGAGAATGGCCCTGACTAACATTAAACTATCTCTTTCACAAATCACTTACCTCACAAAAATCTTCGCTGCTCAAGCTACTGCAATACAGCGAGCGCCACTACTGCCAGCTAAATAAAAGATTCGAACTATGGAAGGCACTAACTACTCATAGGGATAGTTAGCAAATAAAAGATATTAATAGAGAACAAACAATGTATTTACCTTGATATCATGACAAATTACAAAACTCCGCCATCTCTCTCCCCACATCCACCACTGCTGGCGGCTCACCTCCAACTGCCCAACGCTACGCGCTGTTCACAGCCAGCTGCCTAACACTACAATGGTTGAGTATTACAACAATGCAAAGCAGCCACAGACTGCACACGGCACAGCCGGTGATTTTCATACTGAGGTGGCGTTATCAATAAAAAAACCTAAACAGCCTACTTACAAAACTTGTACTATTACGAAAACCGATGAAAAATACGTAAAATGGATGAAAATACGACAAAAATGTGAAGGGATGAGAGTACTTGTATGCTCGCCTGGGTGTATGAAAATCACTCCATTCCCCCCACCAGTGGGATCGACAAATTATGCTGCATACTATCCGTGCTTTATGGGTTTAAGTCCTGCAGAATACCCCATTGTTCCACATGTGGTTTTGTATTGTAAGTCATAAAAATGAAAGACGCAGAGTCGAAAGATTTGGGGTCAGGAAGACTACAACCTAGGACATCAAAACTACGATCACACACTTGGGTGCAGTATGCACCACCACCACTATGAGAAGTCAGTACTCTGGGTTTCTTCAAAAACAGAACACCTGGCCATCTGCTACGCTGTCACTGTGGAAGATCAGATTAAATGTAAAGGTCATCACTTTCGGATAGCTGTTTGGAAACGCTCCACAATTCTGCAAACTCTTCCTGTTTCCCTATATTGAGATGTCTTCGACGTTTCTGTCAATAAGAGACACTGCCTCTGTCTTTTAGTTCAACTCTTCTATATGTTGTGGGTGCAGCTTAGTTTACACCAAGCGATGTTCAGCTTTGTGTGAGAGTCAATGGATCGAAATTTGTTAATGCTGATGTAGTACCTGACACAGACCACAAAGTCATGGTAAAAAAACAAAATATATGGATGTGTAAGCAGCTGCACTTACTCGCTGCTTCGATGTGTTACAGCAAAAAACAATGTATCAAACTGCTTACGAAATAACAACAAAGGAACTCTCTATTGTGATTGATAGTCTTTGTGGTATTGTCTTCCTCCAGTACAGGCGACAAAACTTTATGCAGGTCCGTGGAAGCGACATCGATCACTGGTCACCTACTCCAATGAACCAATACATGTATATTTAATGGGATCACCACATACGGTCGCAGGTTCGAATCCTGCCTCGGGCATGGATGTGTGTGATGTCCTTAGGTTAATTAGGTTTAAGTAGTTCTAAGTTCTAGGGGACTGATGAACACAGATGTTAAGTCCCATAGTGCTCAGAGCCATTTGAACCATTTTTTTGGATCACCACATATTGTCAATGTCAACACGCAGACGGTATTTGTTTCCGATATATTGGAAGAGAGGGTGACGTTAGTGACATTTTTGTAGTTCATAGTTTTATTCCTTTAGATGTTACAAAAATAACGAAGAGAGAGGGTTTTACACTGTGCCATCAGTGAAGACTCTAACACCATTACGCTGTTGAATTTCTAGCGAGGTTATCATAAGAATATGATAAAGGAGGTTAGGACATATACAAGGGGGTATTTATAGATCGTCATTCGATGTCAATGAATTGTAGGTCTTACGCTTATGAATGTCTTTGTACAGTCTGCGTGTACTCTGCATGGTTGTCAATTTCCTCCTGTAAGTTACTATGCTATTTTTCTCGATGTGATCGCCCTCTACCCAATCAGTGGCGGATGGAGAACTAGACAGACGTTTACCTATGGAACAGTGCTGTCAGAATGTGATGGGATTTCGAAAGAATTAGCGGAGGTCTGTGACTGGACTTAGGTATCAGTTCTTTCTGCTCTTGCAAATGCCAGCTATCGTGCGAGAACGTACATAACGTCAATAAAAGACATGAGGGCTTTTTAATTGTAATTACATAATTGATTCCTCGACAAATATAGCAACGATGTGGCAGGAGGGTCTTACTACTGGTCAGTGAGAAACGATACCCAGTTGGTGTGAGTGTGAATACAAATGGGCTCAAATGGCTCTGAGCACTATGGGACTCAACTGCTGTGGTTATCAGTCCCCTAGAACTTAGAACTACTTAAACCTAACTAACCTAAGGACATCACACACATCCATGCCCGAGGCAGGATTCGAACCTGCGACCGTAGCAGTCCCACGGTTCCGGACTGCGCGCCTAGAACCGCGAGACCACCGCGGCCGGCAGTGTGAATACATCATACATTTTTGTTACGCTATACGCACATATTAACGATATTCGGAAACGTTACACTGTTGGAACGTAATGTTACAGTAGTCAGTGTTCTGAAAGAAAATGAGGGTGTGAATATATCAAGTCGTAAGGGAGATATAGATCTGTCATGGATTACTGTGACTTCATTGCATCAATAGAAGTAAGGGGGTATGAAAGGTATGAAAGTTTTTATGCGGGAAATTGTGTCCAGTCATGAGGACGATATAGATTTACGTGGGAAATTGATGTTTCCAGTGCCACAGTCATCAGGAGCAGGTACTTCTGATACTTCACTCATTGTTGAATGTCACCAGTTTGGTGCTGCAGTAGTAATATTTAATTGTAGTTAAACTGATAAATATGTATCTGGTTCCCTAGGAGACACTGCTTGGCGTGCAGGGCTCATCATGGAAGTAGCTGGAGTCCAGAACGAATGGCCATTTCTGGCTTAAGGCACGAGCCGCCGTTGAGCCTCCTGAACTGGTGAGGTGGGAGATGGGGATACAGTTGACCTCACTGTGTCGCCCTGTGGACAGGTTAATAACGAAGTAATACTCAATATGTGTTGGGCAGCTTTCGTGGTTACACGATTTTTACGTGGATGTTTGAGAAGATTCAGTAGCAAACAATGACTAGCGTTGGCACTAGACGTATTGATAACGTCCGAATTCCTACCGCTCTGGTCGTCCTGGATACCCTCCATGGCTGGGTGGTCCTCTCCAGCGGGCCAAGTCCAGCTGGAGACTTGGTGTGGTCGCTGGAAAGCATGTACAGTGTGCCTTTGAGACCTCTGGTCTGGGGCGCTGCATGTGGACATCGGGACACAAGCACGCAGGATATATGAGTTTTTCAGCAGTCTCTGACATCTAACTGTGATAACTACTACTATGTAGTGGAATGTGGATTAAGTGTGTGGTATTTAATACTCCACGCTCGCACAAGCATGGTGACCAACTCAAAAGGTCTACTGTCACCTCTGCATTGTTAGTAATTGTAATCGAGGAGAGCGCAGGAGCGAGGAACTGCGATATTATCCGTACATCTGGGTAAGGTTACCCATTAATACGGGCGCATCTGAGTGATAGAAGTGGTCGAAAAAGCTTGACAGAATCAAGCTTGAAAGAAGAGCGGTTTTTAAGGGCAGAGGGAAAAAAGTGCCAAGGGAAAAAACCTCTGCGACAGTGTCAGGTTGCTAGTAAGGGCAGTAGCGGTTTCTTGTTATCTGCGACAGATCGTGCAAGGTAAGGTTATGTTAGTGGTTGGGTATCATGCACCAATACCATAGAGCAATGCCAGATTGTCATAGAATGATCAGTCCTGTCGAGGAGGTGAGCGCTGCTGCTGCTGGCGCCGATGTCGTCTCCTAGGCCAGCTGCTGCTGCTGCTCCTCCTATGTTGCTGCGTGTTCCGGTTGCTGCAGCTGCGCTCGTATGGATTCTCCTGGGCCTGCTGCAGTGGCTTCGTCCCTGTAACAAGGAAATTAGTGCGGCAACGCGCGCTTTGACATTACGCCCTCTGCTGCGCCGTGTCGTCAGTGACTTGGCACAGCTTCATCACGCTCTACTGCATGGCGCAGCTCTGCCGCATTTGAGCCACGAGGAGCTCTGCTTGTTCGGTGAGCTGCGCCGCTTGAGCTTCGGAGACGTGAGCGCCGCTTTCTCGCTTAACCGCGAGATGGGCTGCCTGTTTGTCCTCTCGGTCCCTTGCGGGGGCCGCCCCCGCGGCGGTCGGCGTCGCCACCGATGCTGCCGGGGCGGCGGTTGTCTTCTTTGTACCCCTCACCTGCGGTGCTGCTGGGGCAGCCGCTGGAACAGGCACGCGAACGTCCTTCTGCGAGGTCGCAGGAGTGTTCACAGGTTTGGCAGCACAGAGACCTCGGGCGAAGACTGCACGCAGTTGCCTCGAGGCCTCTTCCTTCTCTGCAGCCACGGCGGCTGCGAAGGCAGCCCTCTCTGCCGTCGTGACGGCTTTGAGGGCTGCGGTGGCCTCCTTCACGGTGGTGCCGAGTTCGAGGCCACAGTTCTTCTCAGAGGCGCGAGCTGCATCCCGACTGCCCGTTTCCGGGCGGTCGTCCCCGCCCCTGGCAGGTGGAGCGGCTACTGCGTCGTCCCTCAGCTGCGCCGGGCTGGTCTGCGCCCTACGTCGTTTCCGACGCCGTCTTCTCCCGCTGCGTCGGTGCGGCCGCGGCCGCCTCGCCGCCTTCGGCACGGTTGCGGCTCGAGAAAGCCAGGCAACCGCGCCGGCTGGCGACGTGCGGGCTGCCACACCGGACACAAGTCGGCAGAACGTTACTGCCGCGGTCGCAGGCGCGGCTATCGTGCTCGCCTGAGCACTTAACGCACCGCGCCGCGTTGCGGCAGTACTTCGCGATATGGCCCTCGCCCTGGCATCTGAAGCACTGGGGCTGGGGGTCCGTGGCGGTCGGGAGAACTTCTGTCGTAACCGGGAAGCCCAGCAACTTCCGCAAGTCGAAGATGTCGCTCCCGCCGTCGGCCGTTTGCACGATCACGGCATAGAGCGGCCCCCTCTTCTTGTCGGTCCGGTTGTGCAACCTTGCGGTTGCATTACCGAACCCGGCTCGCAGCAGCCCTTCCCGGACCGCTGCCTCGTCACAGCACCGAGGTAACCCCCTGAGGAGTGCCTCGGTCGTCTTTATCCTTTCTACGGAAGGTGCCTTCTCACGCGCCGGCGGCGCGTCGACGATGTGTTCGGCCACTGATCGCCCTGTGGTCGGCCGCGTTTGCAGCTCGAACGCAGATCAGCGAGTCTGTATCGACAGACTCGTAGACCACCTCGTTCTTAGCGCAATTCGTCAGCGTCGAACAGCGCTGTCCACCCGCCTTTGCACTTGACATACAAAGGGGGAACAGGACGCGACTCGTCTTCTCGGGAATTCCTTGCACGGTCTGCACTCTCAGTGAGTTGCACACCCGAAGGACCCATCGTAGCAGCAGGTTTCCTCTGCGCGTATTTCTTTCCCATGCTGCGGGGCGCAGAACGCGACAATCTGCAGGCGTTGTGAAAACAACACACGACAATTTGCTTCCCGCGGCGCCCACAGCACAGAAACCTCTTCACAAGCTCTCTACGGCCGAGTAAACGTAGCGCGCAATACCAAAGATGCGCTCGCCTCGCTAGCTCAGGCTGAAGTTGACGCACAGTCCAGTAACACTGCCTTGCAGTGGATGTGTGGGAGTAGTATTCGTTGTTGTTACTTTCCTATAATGTGGTTGACCCTTACTCCACCTCCACCTCCTCCTCTTCCTCCTCCTCCTCCTCCTCCTCCTCCTCCTCCTCCTCCTCCTCCTCTCCTTCCCCCTCATTCATCATCCTAGTATAACTGCGAGAACCAACTTAGGAATTACATAGTGCCTTAAAAATCAAAAGCAACGCCAAATTCCTGGTAGATCAGTTTATTATTTCTAATAGTGGTCTTGCGAGCACACCCCAGCCAAACCCCTACCCATCTCGTGCAAACTGTTTAAGGACATAGCACAATTGATGTTAAATTTGAAATTTTCAGCAACATCCAACGTAATGGACGTCCTGCCAAACGATCTACCTGTGCCAATATTCACCAACAGCATGAAAGGGAAAAATCCGGAATTGGGAAGAGTAGGGTTTCGAAACTGGACAGTTGCGGGATCTAATTCCAGAATGTCCCATCAAATATTCCAGTCCTAGTATCAACCAATAGGAAACAAGGAAAAACTGTCCCATACAGAGGTTATCGGATTAGTTAATTAGTCAGTTAATTTGTTTGAGTGGGGTTACTGCAAATGGACTATTTCCAAGACATCCACAGCCCAGGAATTTGGGGCGCACTGGGGATTTACCAAGTATCCAGTACTCTGTTAAGGAGAAAAGATGGGCTAGAGTGGTTTCTGGTGGCATGTGACGGACACTCACTGGGCAGGAAGTAGTCACTTGAGAGAGAGAGAGAGAGAGAGAGAGAGAGAGAGAGAGAGAGAGAGAGAGAGAGAGAGAGAGAGGAGGGGGGTGGGCATGTGATTCGACATTAATTTCTCAGGTATCAGCATCGTCAAAGTGTTGCCGCCAGCTGAAGGTTTGTCTGAGTGGAAGTAAGCAGCTGGGTGAGGAGGAGGGCATTGGAGGGAGGAGGGTTGCGGAGGTTGCTTCTCCCAGCATGCTCTTCCAATGGTATTGTGAACTAACTCAGTCAATATCTGTACAGCATGCCAAGCACATAGAGCTGCTCCTTCCACTGACCAGGTATGGAAAATGTGTGTTTGGTTGCAAAACAAGAAGTGAGTCTGGTATCAAACTGTCACAGGCACCTGATATTTTGTTCAGGATTTAAGCAGCAGGCAGGTGGAGGCGCCTACAAACAGCAGTCTGGCACTACTGCAGTCACTGCCCGCTGTTCAGTCCACATGTGGTTGTGACCCCGTCATTACCCAGTGGTCTGCAGATTGCATGCACAGAGAATCCTCTGGAATGTAGTTGAATTTTCTGGTGTGGGATCCTTCTAGTCCAACAACTCTGCGATTTTCCCCTCCAACTTTTTATGGGAGGGGTCGGGAGGGTGCATCCAATGGATGGATCGTCTTCTGGTAGCATTGTGTACTAGCTCAGTCAATTCCTGCATGTCAAGGTGAGAACACACGTGGAAATTTTCCATCAAAACAGCACCTCCAATCTGCAACAGTGAAATTACGTAATTAGGACATGTAGTTACTGGACAGGGTAATACTTGCACATTCCAAACCAACAGCTCTACACAGAGTGAGCGATTTTCCTGCCGCTTTTTCGTGGATTGGGAAGGGGGAGTGGGGGGAGGGGGGAGGAGGGAGGAGGGAAGGGCTGGAGAATTTCCCAGGAAATGGATAGGGTAATTTATTGATCAGTTTAATTAATTAGACAATTACTTTTATATCGAAAGTGTTCTTGTATTGGCTAGGGGGATGGCAGTGGGTGAGGGATTTCCCAGAGTGTTAGGGGAGGAGGAGAGGGACAGTGAGGGTTGGGGGTTTCTCACAAGGATGGATTATCCCCAGGGGCTCATAAATCAACTCCCAGTGGGTCAGAAATCTATTAGCATAACAATAGGCTTTCCCCTAAATGTAATCTTGTCTCTGAATGTATGCAACCTACACGAAGAAATTGTCCTGGAATGAACTTTGTCCTATTACTTGCAAGTGTCTCTTTCAGTGCTTTATGAGGCATGGCTATCCAGGTGATTCATAAAGACACTAACATTGTTTTGAGTATATCATCCTTAAGTGAAAACTGTCATTAAGTCAGTAAGAACCAATGGAACTGAAAGTATTTTGTACTTGTAATGATTACGATATAACTGCTGGTGATGCTTTGTCAATAAAACCAAACATCACATGATGAATGAGACTTTCAATTTTTAAATATCTTGAGATAGATAGAACCAAAGTAACAGCAAGAAGTTGACGTAGGTGTGCATGGGATGGAATCTCTATGCCCCTCATTGCAGGTCTAATACCTTGGTAGTCCTTTATTTCCTGCTTGTTTCGCACTATCGACGCCTCTAGACTATCGGGACATTCATGTAACGATATTATTATCGAATGTAATTATTAGAATGTCCCACCTAGCTAGCTGCAGGGTCAGTGCAGGAGGCTGCTACCGAAGAAGCCTGGCTTCGATTCCTGGCTGGGTCGGAGATTTTCTCCACTTGGGTACTGGGTGTTGTGCTGTTCTTACATTCGTATCATTGCAACAGACAAGGAAATCGTTTCCAGCACACTGCATCGTGTGTCCATTAGCGAGGTGACTGAATTGGCATGACCTGACAGCCAACAGCTCAAATAAATAAATAAATAAATAAAATTAAAAAAAATTAAAAAGTAAATAAAAATTTAAAAATGAAAAATAATGAAAAACTGTTATAAGAGACTGCTACGAAAATACTACTGTACGTGTGGCCGAATTTACTTAGTGACACCACTAATTGTATTTTCATTTCATCTGGTAGACTATTGGAAAGATTTAATAACACTTTCAAGATAGTTCCTGTGCACACAGACTTGTCTCTGGATAGTATTACTCACCGGCTCTTGCTTAACTAAAAAGATTAGGGGGAAGGGTCACATAAATAGTGATAGACAAGGAAGGCAAACAGACATCCAGCCCAGAGACCTCACCCTTGATATCACCGTGTATTAACTTGCAAAATTCAAAAATTGGTAGGGCAGTGGATTTAGTTGATGAGATTGATGAATTAAATTAAACATATCGAGATCATAACTAATTAGTTGTTTCCGTAGGTGTTCCTGTTTTGAAATCGCTTTTACATAGATAACAGGCGTCAAATACGTGGCGTTGTAGGCCTCTTGAAGTGGTTGTAGACACTTACTGTGTTAAATCGAAATGGCAGTGGAGAGTGACAGCTACTTTCTTCATTGTAGTCTCGGTGCGATGCAGCATGTGATCTCACTACCGGACGCTATAGAAGCAAAAACGTATAAACTGAACGCGGTCAGTCCCCAAGTTCCAAATTCATACTACTAAACAGAAAACATGGACTGCTTCCAGTCTCCATATAACCTCTGACTAGCGCCATACAGTTTATGAGAAAGCTCAACAGTGATGTAGTCTTAGGAAGACACCCCAAAAGAAAGAACAAAATAGTGCACAAATTACAGGAAATGAAAGACGTCAAATCCTACGGAAACAATAAGGTTTAATCCTTCTTTAACAAGACTAATATCATCATTGTAATGCCAAGGGACGCACGGCATGGTCATTAATTCCGATATTATGTTAGTTTCTGAAGACAGACATTTCGGATCTGAAGAGATTGGCCGAGCTAAGTTTCTGGTACGGAAATTGTGCAAGAACCCCATGTTCCATGCACATGCATTGAATTACAGCAGCTGTTTCCTGGAACTATATATTCGCTGCGCTTTCCAATGAAATTGCATGATAATGGTAGATGGGTGGGTGAACATTGGAAGCAGAAAATATTTCCGGATTAGTAGCACGCATTTGTAACTCACCTGAAAGTGATCCGACTGATACATAGATGACAGTGAGGTAGAATTGCTGAAGGAAGATGGAAAAAAGAGTAGAGTGTAACGCCCCGCAGATGGCGCCATCATTAGAGACGGAGTACAAGCTCGGATTTGGAAAGGATTTAGAAGGAAATCAGTCGTGTCCATTTAAAAGGAATCATCCCGGTATTTGCCTGGGCTATTTAGGGAAATTACTTGAACTATTGATTCGTTTACCCTCGCCTCGTTGATGAAGGCGAGACTGATGAGCCTCACCTAAACTACTTCGTCAGTACGAAAGCGAAGGGAGTTGGTCTGGATTCGTCGATTTTTTTTTTCTGTTGTGGGATCGTTGTATCGCGTTGTTTGATCACATGTCACATTACACAGGGACAGCAATAGTAGTGGGTGGCAGGCACTCCCCACCGTCACCTCGAGTTACCAAAGTAAGTTCCTACAACAGAGGAGGACTGCAGTGACATGTATTCGGCGCGTTGGAGCAGTTTCGTAATGGGAATGTTTATGTAGGCAATGAACTAAATCTGATTTCAAAATGTATAATTTATTTCACCTCCCTGATATTATCACCTGATTTTATCTAAAACCATTGCCTTATCAATTTTCGACTTTTTCAGGGTATTTAATCATGACGTCAAGAGTGAGGCCTCTAGTCTGTATATTCATTTCTCTTTTGGTTTTTCCCAATTTATGTGACCTCCAGTCTTTTTAGTTAAGCAAGAGCTGGTGAGGAATATTATGAGGAGACCAATAGATCTGCCGAAAATTTTCTGTTGTGGGCATCCACAGCTGTAGAATTGTGTCATGACGAAAATGACCGCTACAGCTATATGATAAATATTTATTTATGATCCAACTAGTTTCATGGCGTTAGTCACAACTTATAGGACACATCTGCATATAAACAAGAGCAAAACGTATAAAGATGCTGTTTCTGTTAAAGTGTAATTGAACTGTATACGAAACTATACAGGGAATTAATGTACGCACGTTTATTTCTTAACTTAGCTCAAGCGATAATCAGAAGACGGCCCACCATACTCTGTCCAGACGTAATAATTGTTCAACCGTTCAAGAGGTCGGTAGTCAAGTTAAAATAGGCAGAATTCAGGGAACATTATTCCGATAACGGATGCCTAGAATAAGGAAACAGCGGTGAACTACATGAATATGGAAGTATAAAACAATTAATACGTGTTGATGATGAAAACATACGGTAACGTGGTAAGGTAAACTAAATCCCAAAAAGAGAGCCTGCATAATTGCAGAGCCTGCATAATTGCAGAGCCTGCATAATTGCAGAGCCTGCATAATTGCAGAGCCTGCATAATTGCAGAGCCTGCATAATTGCAGAGCCTGCATAATTGCAGAGCCTGCATAATTGCAGAGCCTGCATAATTGCAGAGCCTGCATAATTGCAGAGCCTGCATAATTGCAGAGCCTGCATAATTGCAGAGCCTGCATAATTGCAGAGCCTGCATAATTGCAGAGCCTGCATAATTACAGAGCCTGCATTACCATACGATACGTAACTAAGGTCACGTCTAGACTAAATTCTGCTTACTAAATACACCATAATCGAGATAAAAGAAGATATGGGAAAAGGCACAATTAAATTGCTATAATAAGCAGCAGGTATGTATGTTCATTGTATACATTTTTGCTTTAATTCATAGGTTCCATGAACAGACACTTACAGTTCTTTGATTGTGTCTGTTAAAACAATGATATGAGATGGTGGTTGTCTACGGGAGACTTTGTACGCTCAGTCTAAATGACAACCTGTAGTATTAAAATAGGGCACTTTACGACCATATCGTTCTGAATAAACAAAATGAAATAATGAGAATTAACTGTTTTTAGGTGCACCAACGCAGAGAAACAAAACAGATCTTCCATCACCCAGTATTAATTAATCTCCTTTTGCTTGTAACTGTAGTGTAGAAGTTGACAGAGTACGTGTCAATATGCTAGAACGACGTTTGACAACTTGAATTCTATCCACCTAGTATCGGACTCTGTACAAAATTCAGTGTTTTAAAATGGATTTTCGAATTTTTTAAAAATAATGCATTTGGAACTAAAATTTACACCCATAGGCCTAAATACATGAAGTTTTGAAACAAAAGTGAATTATTGCTATTTTGTCGAATAAAGATATGGTTGGAGACCGTGGCTGTTGTATGAAATAAGTTTTTGATGTGTATAGCAACCAGCCACAAACTGGTTTTAGGTTACTTGTTTAGAATTTTTCTCAACTCATTATTAGGCAATTTTTTCCATGTTTTTATCAAAACAAATTATACGTCGGTTTCCTGTGAGTTAGCATGAACTGTCCATCTGGCGCATTTGTTTTTGTAGTTTCCTTGCAATGAAATACAAAGGATATATATATATATATATATATATATATATATATATATATATATAACTGGGTAATGACTGGTTCCTATTTTATTTCTTCCATTCAATTAAGCATTCAGCTGAGAGCTGGATTTATCATTAAAATTATACATGATATAAATGATACGTGATGAAATTTTGTATCCAGCAATTGGGTTGCCACATTGGCTTGCTCATACAAATAATCTGGCTTAAATGCTGGGAAAGCTATCGGCGGCAATCGACGTCAGTACATTTCAGTAGAAGTCGTATACTTTGCAGCCACTATCTTACGCTTTCAAATGCTGCCAACCTAAGCAATCTAACAGATGTGACACTGTGGTGACGAAGTCCTGCAGTGTGTATTAATTGAGAAATAAATCACGCTGTACCCCTCTCTCTCTCTCTCTCTCTCTCTCTCTCTCTCTCTCTCTCACTGTGTGTGTGTGTGTGTGTGTGTGTGTGTGTGTGTGTGTGTGTGTGTGTGTGTTTGAACATTAGCATCTCTGTGATGGGCTTTCACGAAATTTGTTACTTCCATTTGTAATTTAAACCGCAGTAGGTAAGACGCGTGCAGCCCTGAACTGTCACCAATAAAAGACAAACATAGCGACGTTCCCCTCTGACGTCCACACACTACGC
Organism: Schistocerca nitens; assembly: GCF_023898315.1. Lineage (NCBI taxonomy): Eukaryota > Metazoa > Arthropoda > Insecta > Orthoptera > Acrididae > Schistocerca > Schistocerca nitens. The sequence goes on from NC_064616.1 coordinate 926,388,969, forward strand.
GACGGCCACGTTCTGCAAAAATGATTCAAATAGCTCTGAGCACTATGGGACTTAAACATCTGAGGACATCAGTCCCCTAGAACTTAGAACTACTTACACCTAACTAACCTAAGGACATCACACACATCCATGCCCGACGCAGGATTCCAACCTGCGACCATAGCGGTCGCGCGGTTCCAGACTGAAGCGCCTAGAACAGCTCGGTCACAACGGCCGGCCCTCGTTCTTCCCCCGCTCCCTGCGCTCCCTTGAGGCCGAAACTTAACTTAGCATTGATAAGTTATAGCCCTAGTACTTCTGTAAATATATTATTTAAATCATAAAGAAGTCTTTACAACAAATTTGTTTGTCTTTTTACAGAATTTATAAATTGTTAAAAAGTATCCACGGCTTCATGGTTGAACGAGGGGAGTTTGAGAGAAGGACAGTGTAGGAATTCATCTTATACGTCTACTACTGAAGAAGAAAAGGATACAAAAACTTGGTTTTCTTCAAAAGATAATATTGAAGAACGTGTTTCCCATACAAAGAGACCTAAACGGAAGTGTGACGAATGCCATTTAAAAATTGAATTCTCATGTACAGGCGAGTCAGATGCTCCTGTGTGTTTTATGTCAAACAAAACTCGCAAACCGTTATTTGACCCCTGCCGAACCCCATAAGTGCTTGGAGGCAAAGCATGTTGATTGCAAAAGAAAAGATATTCACTTTTGCAAAAGACAGTGTGACTCAATAGTGTAAAGGATGAGCCAGACTATACGGGATTTTACTTTATTATATGAGCTTTCAAACGGTAACTTCATTTTTCCATTACGGCCAAGCCACGGCCGGCAATGTTAGCTGCCTGTAAATTCTTTCGTGCCACGGTCTAGCAACAGGAAGTCAGCACCGATGAAGGGCACCTTGTTCACGCGCCTCTCTCATGTGCTTACGAGGTAACGCCGCCCCAGGCGCCGCTTAGCATGCAACACTCTGGAAAGTTCCATGCCGCCCGCACGTTTTGCTCGGTCCTGACCAATCAGGCCGGAGGAAGTTGCGTGTTGCGTCGAATATACCCAGCCGCCCGTCGCCGGGCCCGCTCTCTTGTATTCTTGCTCACCCGCGAGTCGGATGCGCGCCCTGTAGCATTGAACATCTCCCGCTTCTCCCGGTGCTGCGGCACTGTGGACTTAGTTTTGGCAGACAACTTTCGGTAGCTTCGCGAACAATGTTTCGCCAAACTCTAAGCTCTGGCTAACCCTCACCTCCCTACGCCTATGTAACCCCTTTCAACATGCTTTCGCCAATAAATAGCCTTTATCTAAAAATTACCCTATTCATTTCATAACGCCCACCGCCTGCCCATACGCCCATCATGTACAACTGGTGTCAGAAGTTGGATTACACGTGACAGCAAGAGAGGGGAAGAAAATCAATGTGCACTCCGTGTGCATACCGGGGGCAGTCATTCCAGATGTGGTAAGGGTCCTTTCGAATGCCATGAAGTGTACAGGGTGCACCCATCTGCAGGTGGTCGCTCATGTCGGCACCAATGATGTGTGTCGCTATGGATCGGAGGAAATCCTCTCTGGCATCCGGCGGCTATCTGATTTGGTGAAGACTGCCAGTCTCGCTAGCGGGATGAAAGCAGAGCTCACCATCTGCAGCATCGTCGACAGGACTGACTGCTACAGAGCCGCGTGGAGGGTCTGAATCAGAGGCTGAGACGGTTCTTCGACCGTGTGGGCTACAGATTCCTCGACTTGCGCCATAGGGTGGTGGGGTTTCGGGTTCCGCTGGATAGGTCAGGAGTCCACTACACACAGCAGGCGGCTACACGGTCTCGCGTCCGTCGGCCGTCGTAATTTAATATATTATTATTGTTATTATTATTATTATTATTATTATTATTATTTTGATTGTTGCCGACTTACGTGGTGGGCCTTAATAAAAATTATGTTTCATTCAATTTTGATTTACGCTTAAATGCTTTTGTGAAGTTCTCCTTTTTAACAATATTAATCTTAAATTATTTGTTACGTTAATGAATGTTAGACTCGCAGAATCTTAAAACATGAGCGTATAAGTTGAACAATGGAATAAACTTTTCATATTAATTTCCTTGGCTAGTCAGTTCACTTTAAAGCAAAAAATCTTTAGTTACTAATTGCAATTGCGGCCCACACACGCGCGAGAGTATTTCTTATCACCTCCGTTAACCATTGCATTGTAGTCGGAGTCCTGGCTCTGGCTCTCGGCTGTTGTACTGAAAATAAGAATCTTAAAGCTACGTATTTTCGGCAACGTTGGGCGGCTGTGGAGAAAAATGTATTTTATGTTAATAGCGGGCGAGGTTTCCGCTTTCGCTAATTCTTTATAAGTTAATATCGCCACGTAATGGCGTCGTTTCTGCATCGGCCGCTGCGATTGTTGCACTGTAAATTACTCGAATGCAGGTTAATTCAAGGGAAGGCGGACATGAAATCGGGATCACCTCTTACAAATTAAAAGTGAACAATAATATTAAATCAATATATTATCTGCTTAATTAGTACAAATATGCTTACATTTGCCAGCAGTCGCAAGATGTCCGTCTACACGCAACTAAGACGAGAGAAGAAGTGAAGACGACTAAAAAATTAACAAAAGAGCGTATCTCGTCGTCTCTTTAGACCATTTTGTTATATTTCTTTGCACTCTAAACGTACACGGAGAAATTTTTATTTTACTGGTACATGATAAAAATAATACATTATTCAATTTTTAAATGTCTCTTATTTATAAATACCGTTTTTTAAGTCTTTTCGTATTATTTCACTGGGGACGCTATATTGCCCCCCGAAATGTTTGTCATAAAAAATGTTTGTGTTTTTTTGACATAAATATTTCCTATTTCATGTCCAGTGTCCACACGCAGATTTTTCTTTCGCAGTCTACATATGTCACATCGTACGTTTTAGTCGTTGTACTTAATGATGTTTGTTGCACACAAAGTGTAACACAGATGAAGTTATTTACATAACAATATAATATACAATTTGTTACGAATATAGTCATGTACAAAAGAAAAGGACGTAGAATACAATTAGTTTGACAGTTACGTTATGACCTTTCATATTGGTACATTCATTTTGGCTGTTTCTTTTTGGGGTTGCTCGTTCTGCAGTGTTCAAAGGTATACAATCACGAGTTAGTTTGTAATTCTTGAAGTCCCAGGGGGTGTCAACTGTTCGCTCCCCATTTGGCGCGGCCGTAGGGGAACCCTGGGGAAAACCTCGGCGGAGCGACAGACTAACTGCTTTGGTTACTTTCACTTAATTGTTTCTGGGGTGTCATTGGAGTACAGGATGTGCATACGTTACGAACAATTTTTCGTTGCACTATGCAAAGAAATGAGGTCATTATAACAATTAATATATCGTCGTTATTGATTGCGGTGTCGATGATCTACGCCGCAACGTTTAGCTCACGACGTCGACGGTTAGTGTGTTCGGTGTTCGGCGTTCGCGGCGGCTGCGGAGAGGTCAACGCCCGCTCGACCGACGCCAGCGTGTCTCTCGCCGTCGTGGAACGCCAGAATCAGCTAGTCGGCTGCACGGTTGACGATGCGCTTCTGTCTCGGCCGGGCGTGGCGGAGTGGGATGATATCCCCCCTCGTTCTTGTTGGCAGGAGTCAGCTCCGCTACGCCTCTCCGACGTAGTACATGAAACATACACGCAACCAACGTAATATTTCCCTCCCGCTGCAGATGGTTACGCTAGTGGGAAAGAAGCATTTATTAGCGCGGCAGTTATTGTTAAGTTTTCGCCAGTTTCCGAGTGTCAAACCAGCATTGTCTTGCAGAATACATGACATGGATCTTCTCCCGTGATTGCAGTTTTGATGCGATACTGTTTCTATTACACGTCAGTTTCTGTCTTGATAAAATTATTTGTGTTTTCACCGCACTCGCAGGCACTGGTGAGTGTCCCAATTCGAGCTTAGCACGAACATTCGCCGTTTCTGCGGTCGCTGTTTTGCGACAGTTCACGCATCGCATTCCAATCTCGCATTATTGTACTCACTGAAATTACAGTCTGTCCCAAAAATATTGACTGTGGGTTCAATTCACGTTAACAGTTCACATTTATAAGTAAATTCACAGTTTTTCGTGCGTAATATTGGCTTTTGGCGTCTTCACCGCTGTTGAACGTTCAATACTAGCACTTCACTGTCCGTATCACAGTTTCACCTTCACAGTTTTTCACACTGCTTAAAGCAACTGTTTTGATTAGTTCACAAACACTAATGTATTTCATTCAGTCTGAACTGGATTTTGGTTCGTGCTGGATTTTACCAGTCTCTCGCACTAATTACCTCGCTCTATTTTCCACTATAGTCGTACTTGCCTTCAGACTTTTGACTATACAATTGTATTTCCGTCTCATCTGAGGTAAGTCCCCATGTCATGTCTGCCTACGCATTGCGTACTTGTCCTCCAGAGCCAGGCTCGACTTTACAAAACTTTGCCTCTCGTATTATGTTACACATTTTGTAATCTAGGCCTAGCGTGCAAGTTCCTAGATCAGTGTTACATTTGTGACTTTTGTTTACACGATAAATTCGTGCAAATCTCTGCCTTAGCAGATGGCATTACATTTTAACAGTGCTTAGCGTTAGTCGCGTTTACTGATTTGCTTTGTACCTTGTCCACAACACATGATGTACCTTAGGTGACGTACACCCTGCACTCGTGTTGTTTAGTAAATTATGATTGATCATATTTCAGGATCGGTATAGACATAAATACATGAAATAACATATACACAATAATATTGAATTTCATAAGTTTCATTACTACTACAGTTCAAAAATATTCACGACACACTAATGAAAAATTCTTTCATCATTACATGCTGTTGAATTTTTTTAAAAATATTTTTAAAGCATTTCTAAAAATGAAATTTGTAAAGTATTCTTAAAACTACGTTCATTTTTTTTCTTTCAAAATGAAATTGCTTAAAAATACTGTTATTCCTTAACATCTACAAAATTGAATCGCACTAATCCTGTGTGCCTCACTGTCTTTAAATATTACACTAAAATCTGAACATTTACACACAGAAAAAAATACACTCTAAACTTAACCTGCTACTCACATATGTAAAAGTTGCCCTATGCGCTAACTTCTTTAAGTCTTTGTAAGTATTTTCCTTATTTGCTTCGTAACTGCCTCCTTCCTCGACCACGGGACGGTGTAGTTTGCGTGACAGAAAGTATCGTGAGGTACCACTTCGATGTTGTAGGTGTAACCCTCAATAACACCGGCTTTTTGCGAAAACACATTCTCATAATATGTAAGTAGCTGAGTCAATTCGTTTTGTTGTACTTCAGTCAAATGTTCTGACTCCCTGACTTTCATGGCTATCAGTTTCCTTTTTTTCCTCTCTGTCTTCAGTAATGAACTTTTTATAACATGCTTGTCTTGTACTTAAGTCATAATATAAATTCATTACCTGTATTCCTTCGAAACTAGATTGAAAGCTCCGGCAATATTTACCGTGCACTTCCCGTGTCCTCAACAATGGCAAAATTACACGTCTACCCTCATTCATAAGGCTTACTTCCCCGCAGAAGAGGTCGATTTTTTGCGTCCCTCTGGCGTAAAAATTCCATCCCCAGGATGCAAGCAACACCTAACCCCGTAACTACTAGGAACGAGCTTTTCATTGATTCATTTCCTACCGCAAACTCGACTTGCACCTGGTGCCTTATGATATGAGATTGTGCACCTATTGCACCTGTTACACGACAATTCTTCACTGGCAATACGGGTATTCTATTATTTTGACTCAAGTACTTGTAAAAATTTGCACTCATGACATTGGTTGACGCACCGGTATCGACTATTATCTGTATTGGTGCTCCGTACATATCTGCTTGCAATATAGCCTGCGCAACACTTTTGTCGGTTCGGTTACATTTCTGCGGTATGTCTACAAGTTCCTTTTCTATTTTTATTCCCTCATTGTATCTCAGCATACAAAGTTATGGCTGTCATCCATGAATGTGCCCTCACTACACCATCCTGCAGCCAACAACGGACAGCGTATTGTGGCTGTCTTTAGTTTAACGGAGAGCATTAGTTGGTTGACAGTTGTCTGGCACATCCACTAACCTCACATTGTGGTTCTGGTTGTTGTTATTGCTACTGTTGGGTTGACCGCCCTGCTTCCCCAATGGTGTATTTTGATACTGTGTATGGCTCTGGTTTTGCGGTGGTCGGTTGTAACTTCCTGATATGTTCTGTGATGGACCTGGATTGGCGTTCCACTGCGGCGCTGTGTTTTGTTGCCACAGTGGTGTCGGTTCATTATAACCACGCCACTGATTTCGGTTGTTCCGCCATTGCGGATTGCCGTTACCATTATATCCATTAGTCGTGCGTCCATCATGATGTGTCTTCCGATTTTGACGATTATAACCGTTGCCGTTATGACCATTGCCATTGTTTGTGCCTCGATGCTGTTGCCGGTGCTCTTGCCTATTCCCATTACCATTTGGTACTAATTTACTACCGTTACTGTTGCTGCCATTGTAATCGGCTTTTTGTTCATTACAGCCTGCATGGTTCCACTTGTTTTCGGTTTTCACGTCTTCGATCAATAAGTCAACAGAATCCACTATTTACATGAATTGTTCTATATCATATTCCTGCACATTGATGAAATATCTTTTAATTTCACTGGGAAACTTCATTTTTATTAATCTGATTATGTCACAATCGGACATGGGCTCATCCCATTACTTGTTTTTTCTATATACTTCTCAAAATATTTGCGTAACGTTCCCACCTTAGGATTGTACATTTCTGGACTGTACAACTCCTTGCGTAATCTTTCTTGGACGCTATCAGACCAGAATTTTTGCAAGAATTCACCTTCAAACTGTTGCATCGTTAGACATTTTTCGGACACGTCAGTGGCCCACAGTGCCGCGTCACCTTGAATAAAGGAGACTACGAACTGTATTCTTTGTCTTTCCGTCGATGTCCTGGGAAACACATTCCTGAAGCTCTTAATGAATACCACAGAGTGGACATTTCGTTTTTCGCTATTGAAGGGTTGGAATGTCCTGTGTTTTATCACATTGTCCTCCTTTTTGCACATCTGATTGCTACATTCTGTGACATTCATTACTTTGTGATGTGCGCTGCACGGTATCGCATGTTGTTCGTGCTTATAATTCACATTAGGTTGCGGCTGCGCACTCGCACCCTGCATACCGTCCGCGTTATTATAGTAATCCGTACGCGGAGTCGGATTCATCTGTCCGCCACTGTTTACATTGCTTTTCAACGCAGACAGTCTCCGCGCGACCTCCTGTTGCCAATTCGGCAACTCCGCTGTCACACGGGATTTGATCTGTGTTAATTCGGCGTATAATGCGGCAGCGCTAGCGTCAGTATTTACACTCGCGGCCGCAGTCGCTTGTTCTACAGCTGGTTTTACGTCGCTTTCAATCTTCGCAGATATCTCGCGATCCTTTACTTCTAGCCATTCATTAAATTCTTTTTCGACTTTTTGAGCTTTCACTTCCAAATATGTATCAATACTTTTCCGTGCATCTATCTCCACATTATCCACGCGGTTGGTTGAAGTTTGGACATTGTCTTCAAGCCTAGCCTGCGATATCTGTAATTTTTGAATCTCGCCGGCTAAGCTTTGCACAAGATCGGGTATTTCTTTGCAAGCGTCCCGCATCTCAGCAAGTTCGCTTTGGATACTGTCTAGTTTCGCTTCACTGCGCTGCTCTTGCTCATTGAGGTTTTGCGTAAATTCTTTCCATTGCTCATGTAGCATTTGAGCCAGTTTTTCGTCTCTTTCTTTTTCCCTCTGTTCTGACATCCTTTCTTTTTCCCTTTCTTTCTGTTCGCTTTGTTGCTCTTGCTCAAAGAGCATCTGAGCTAATTTCTGATCTCTTTCCCTATCTCTTTCTTCTAACCTGCGCAGAAATTCTGCAAATGGGTCTGCAATCGATGAGCATACTGGTGCCCCGCTGCTTAATCTAGCACTCGATTGGCCCCCCTGCCCAGGCAGTGGAGTTGTTTTTATTCTATTCCCGTCCTTCTGTGGAGCGTCATTCACTGTCCACAGATCCTCGGCCCCCCCCCCCCCGCCCCCCCCCCCCTCCCGCTCCGGAAATTATGTTATCCGAGACTGTGGCTTGGGATTTGTTTACGTTTTGTACTTGGTCCACACTTTCCATGTTAACAGAATTTTGTTCGTCTGGTACGGATGCTTTAGGTTGTACTATCTTACCCATAATAAATTCACTTTAAGACACTGACAAATCTTTAACACTGATACATACACGAATAATTATCCCCTCCAAAAATAGACACACAAATACACAAATACACATAATTTAATTTGCACTTTACTTACCATTTTTTCACCGAAGGTATCTCATGTGCATATGGTTTCGATATTCCGCACAGAGCTACACAGGATGCTTCCACAATAGGCCTTACCTTTGGCTTTTTTCTTTAACGTAATCCTTTCTCTTTTCTACACTATTTCTTCTTCAGATCTCCTCAGGGTGTGGTTTTGTTGTTGTACACGTAAAAGAATTCATATAGGCATTAATATTTTACAACAATTAGGCGCATACATAATTACATTCATTACAATAGAATCAGATTTAATAAATTTCGTCTTTTCTTTGATTGGGCCCCATAGTTGCGGTGCCAATCTCGCGTCCGTCGGCCGTCGTAATTTAATATATTATTATCATTATTATTATTTTGATTGTTGCCGACTTACGTGGTGGGCCTTAATAAAAATGATATTTCATTCAATTTTGATTTACGATTAAATGCTTTTCTGAAGATATCCTTTTTAACAATATTAATCTTAAAATATTTGTAACGTTAATGAATGTTAGAGTCGCTGAATCTTAAAACATAAGCATATAAGTTGAACAATAAAATAAACTTTTCATATTAATTTCCTCGGCTAGTCAGTTCACTTTAAAGCAAAAAATCTTTAGTTACTAATTACAATTGCGGCCCACACACGCGCTAGAGTATTTCTTCTTACCTCCGTTAACCATTGCATTGTAGTCGGAGTCCTGGCTCTGGCTCTCGGCTGTTGTACTGAAAATAAGAATCTTAAAGCTACGTATTTTATGCAACGTTGGGCGGCTGTGAAGAAAAATGTATTTTATGTTAATAGTGGGCGAGGTTTCCGCTTCCGCTAATTTTTTATAAGTGAATATCGCCACGTAATGGCGTCGTTGGCTGCATCGGCCACTGCGATTGTTGCACTGTAAATTACTCGAATGCAGGTTAATTCAAGGGAAGGCGGACATGAACAATAATATTAAATCAATATATTATCTGCTTAATTAGTACAAATATGCTTATATTTGCCAGCAGTCGCAAGATGTCCGTCTACACGCAACTAAGGCGAGAGAAGAAGTGAAGACGACTAAAAAATTAACAAAAGAGCGTATCTTGTCGTCTCTTTAGATCATTTTGTTATATTTCTTAGCACTCGAAACGTACACGGAGAAATTATTATTTTACGGGAACATGATAAAAAAATATATTATTCAATTTTTAAATGTCTCTTCTTTATAAATACTGTTGTTTTAAGTCTTCTCGTATTATTTCACTGGGGACGCTATAACGGGTAGCAGGGGTTGTGTGGCGTGGACTGGGCGTTTTTTTTTTTTTTTTTTTTTTTTTTTTTTTTTTTTTTTTTTTTTTTTTAAAAGGTTAGATGGCCTCGGGCAAGTAGAGAAAGGGCAACAGACTCAAAGGGTGCGGGGCAAAGTCGGGACCTGCGGGGACCAAGCAACAATCGGTATTGTAATTGTAAACTGTGGAAGCTGCATTGGTAAAGTACCGGAACTTCAAGCGCTGATAGAAAGCACCGAAGCTGAAATCGTTATAGGTACGGAAAGCTTGCTCAAGCTAGAGATGAATTCTGCCGAAATTTTTACAAAGGTACAGACGGTGTTTAGAAAGGATAGATTGCATGCAACCGGTGGTGGCGTGTTCGTCGCTGTTAGTAGTAGTTTATCCTGTAGTGAAATACAAGTGGATAATTCCTGTGAATTATTATGGGTGGAGGTTACACTCAACAACCGAGCTAGGTTAATAATTGGCTCCTTTTACCGACCTCCCGACTCAGCAGAATTAGTGACAGAACAACTGAGAGAAAATCTGGAATACATTTCACGTGAATGTTCTGAGCATGTTATAGTCTTGGGTGGAGATTTCAACTTACCAGATATAGACTGGGACACTCAGATTTTTAGGACGGGTGGAAGGGACAGAGCATAAAGTGACATTATACTGAGTGCAGTATCCGAAAATTACCTCGTGCAATTAAACAGAGAACCGACTCATGGAGATAACATCTTGGACCTACTGATAACAAACAGACCCAAACTTTTCGACTCTGTAAGCGCAGAACAGGGAATCAGTGATCATAAGGCCGTTGCAGCATCCCTGAATATGGAAGTAAATAGGAATATAAAAAAAGGGAGGAAGGTTTATCTGTTTAGCAAGAGTAATAGAAGACAGATTTCAGACTACCTAACAGATCAAAACGAAAATTTCTGTTCCGACACTGACAAAGTTGAGTGTTTATGGGAAAAAAAAGGTTCAAATGGCTCTGAGCACTATGGGACTTAACATCTGTGGTCATCAGTCCCCTAGAACTTAGAACTACTTAAACCAAACTAACCTAAAGACATCACACACATCCATGCCCGAGGCAGGATTGAAACCTGCGACCGTAGCGGTCACGCGGTTCCAGACTGAAGCGCCTAGAACCGCACGGCCACACCGGCCGGCATTTATGGAAAAAGTTCAACGCAATCGTAAAATGCGTTTTAGACAGGTACGTGCTGAGTAAAAGTGTGAGGGACGGGAAAAATCCACCGTGGTTCAACAACAAAGTTAGGAAACTACTGCGAAAGCAGAGAGAGCTTCACTTCACGTTTAAACGCAGCCAAAACCTCTGAGACAAACAGAATCTAAACGATGTCAAAGTTAGCATAAGGAGGGCTATGCGTGAAGCGTTCAGTGAATTCGAAAGTAAAATTCTATGTACCGACTCGACAGAAAATCCTAGGAAGTTCTGGTCTTATGTTAAATCAGTAAGTAGCTCGAGACAGCATATCCAGACACTCCGGGATGATTATGGCATTGAAACAGAGGATGACATTCGTAAAGCTGAAATACTAAACACCTTTTTCCAAAGCTGTTTCACAGAGGAAGACCGCACTGCAGTTCCTTCTCTAAATCCTCGCACAAACGAAAAAGTGGCTGACATCGAAATAAGTGTTCAAGGAATGGAAAAGCAACTGGAATCACTCAGCAGGGGAAAGTCCACTGGACCTGACGGGATACCAATTCGATTCTACACAGAGTACGTGAAAGGACTCGCCCCCCTTCTAACAGCCGTGTACCGCAAGTCTCTAAAGGAACGGAAGGTTCCAAATGATTGGAAAAGAGCACAGGTAATCCCAGTCTTCAAGAAGGGTCGTCGAGCAGATGCGCAAAACTATAGACCTATATCTCTGACATCGATCTGTTGTAGAATTTTTGAACATGTTTTTTACTCGCGTATCGTGTCGTTTCTGGAAACCCAGAATCTACTCAATAGGAATCAACATGGATTCCGGAAACAGCGATCGTGTGAGACCAAACTTGCTCTCTTTGTTCATGAGACCCAGAAAATATTAGATACAGGCTCCCAGGTAGATGCCATTTTCCTTGACTTCCGGAAGGCGTTCGATACAGTTCCGCACTGTCGCCTGATAAACAAAGTAAGAGCCTATCGAATATTAGACCAGCTGTGTGGCTGGATTGACAGAACACAGCGTGTTGTTCTCAATGGAGAGACGTGTACAGACGTTAAAGTAACCTCTGGCGTGCCACAGAGGAGTGTTATGGGACCATTGATTTTCACAATATATATAAATGACCTAGTAGATAGTGTCGGAAGTTCCATGCGGCTTTTCGCGGATGATGCTGCAGTATACAGAGAAGGTGCAGCATTAGAAAATTGCAGCGAAATGCAGGAAGATCTGCAGCGGATAGGCAGTTGGTGCAGGGAGTGGCACCTGACCCTTAACATAGACAAATGTAATGTATTGCGAATACATAGAAAGAAGGATCCTTTATTGTATGATTATATGATAGCGGAACAAACACTGGTAGCAGTTACTTCTGTAAAATATCTGGGAGTATGCGTGCGGAACAATTTGAAGTCGAATGATCATATAAAATTAATTGTTGGTAAGGCGGGTACCAGGTTGAGATTCATTGGGAGAGTCCTCAGAAAATGTAGTGCATCAACAGAGGAGGTGGCTTTCAAAACACTCATTCATTGAGTATTGCTCATCAGTGTGGGATCCGTACCAGGTCGGGTTGACGGAGGAGATAGAGAAGATCAAAACAAGAGCGGCGCGTTTCGACACAGGGTTATTTGGTAAGCGTGATAGCGTTACGGAGATGTTTAGCAAACTCAAGTGGCAGACACTGCAAGAGAGGCTCTCTGCATCGCGGTGTAGCTTGCTGTCTAGGTTTCGAGAGGGTGCGTTTCTGTATGAGGTATCGAATATATTGCTTCCCCCTGCTTATACCTCCCGAGGACATCACGAATGTAAAATTAAAGAGATTCGAGCGCGCACGGAGGCTTTCCGGCAGTCGTTCTTCCCGCGAACCATACGCGACTGGAACAGGAAAGGGAGGTAAAGACAGTGGCACGTAAAGTGCCCTCCGACACACACCGTTGGGTGGCTTGCGGAGTATAAATGTAGATGTAGATGTAGACATCACGCTATACGCGTTGTTACAGTGGGTTCTGTTTAAAATTAGATAATGCATTAGTAAATTGGTTTATAACAAAGTTCCTATGAAATCCATTTTAGAATAAACATATTTAACACGTAACATGGAAATATAAAAGTAAGGTACACAAGTATCGTATTAAATTGCTGCATATGCTATATCAATAAGTAAATAAAGTTTGTGGCACAACTTGACTAGAAGAAGGGATCGGTTGGTAGGACATGTTCTGAGGCATCAAGGGATCACCAATTTAGTACTGGAGGGCAGCGTGGAGGGTAAAAATCTTAGGGGGAGACCAAGAGATGAATACACTAAGCAAATTCAGAGGGATGTAGGTTGTAGTGGGTACTGGAAGATGAAGCTTGCACAGGATAGAGTAGCATGGAGAGCTGCATCAAACCAGTCTCAGGACTGAAGACCACAACAACAACAAATAAAGTTAAATGCCTCTTTGAGCTCACCGTCCAAGTGTAATAACGTTCACATTATGAGAAGAACATTTTTTAGGTTAGGCTTTACCGTGACTGTTATTGACATTAGGCAGCTAATATATGCAACATGTAATCTTAAGACTCCTTGCCATGTAAATGTTTGCTCTCATATAATCACTCCTTCCTCTCTCTCTCTCTCTCTCTCTCTCTCTCTCTCTCTCTCTCTCTATCTCCAAAGAGTGTCATCTATGTATGATTTTACTGCTGTAGCCAATATGATCATTGTAATTCAAACCTGTAACATTTCACCTAATTGTTATTAGCAAGTATGAAGTTTAAGCCATTTTAACATTTCACCTGATTGCATAAACGAGTACGAATGTTTAGCTGTTTTAACCTTTCAAAATTAGATTTATATACCACCTGAAGTACACACATATATTCGACACCTCAAAACAAACACCTCCAAATGGTTTAAACGATTATTTTGTAATAATGTTGTTACGATGTATATTTTTTGCACTTTTCGATTATGTTTTCTCTTCTGCTGTACGAACCTTGCACCCAGCTGATTCCAGACGACATATTTGTTTACAAATGTGTCAGTATACATGTGAAGTGTTACGACAGAAAAAGGAACCTGTGACCACTGGAGGTACTCTAGTTTACTTATTAAAGTTTACCATTAGATATCAGTTTAATTTTTTGTCAGAAGTTATCCAAAACCATATTCTGAAATAGTGTCTTGTTCTCCACTAGGCAGTGCCACAAGTTCCTCCACAATCGTAACACAACATACACACATATGTAATACTTACTAATGTAAATCCAACCGATGATGGAGGTTTAAACCTTCGAAACGCGTCGTGGAAAAAAAAATAAAACGGTGACTGGTAACGGTAAACTTGTTGTTTCATTTATGAGAAGAAGTTTCTCATGAATAATTATATTTCCTAAACACTATAAAGGGTGAATGATAAAGAAAAATGACACCAGTTTGGTGCAGGTGGGGGGGGGGGGGGGGTAGATTGTGTCGTTGGACGTCAACGTTGTTGCTAACAAGGTGAGAAAAACAAAACTCGATGAGAATCTAGAGATTTCCATAGTGGAAACAGAAAGCGTAAGGAATTGGATTAGAAAAGACTAAGTTGAACGTAATTTCTGAAGGACTTTTCCTTTATGAAGGTATAGTACACGGCGCATCGTTCACACGACGGTGTCGCCTGCTTAACTGTGTGGATATGACACTTCTGCGACTCCAAAATAGCAGCTACTTACTTCTTCCTAAAACTCGACATTTCTCACATAAAAAACAACTTTATTGTGCGACCAAATTCGCCGTCTTTATCCTCTCAACATTTTGCGACTAACTTTACTTTGCGACCAAATTCGCCGTCTTAATTCTCTCAACATTTTGCGACTTAACTCGCCGTCTCTATAATTCCGTGGTGCTGGCTTCATTGGGCCCAGCTGGTTGCTTAAAACTCCGTCTATCCTTGGTTATATCGCTGTGTCTTGGTACACGTCATACAGTTAAAAGCTACTACTTCAATAGTCGGTATTCCTTCGGAAAATACAACGGGAAAACAGTGTCAAAGAAATCCTGCAAAATGATTATTCTCATCAATCTAGTAACATAGTGACACATGGAAACACTAGGTTAATACAAATACTAAATTACTGGTGCTGGCACAACTTTAGCAAAATTTTCTAAATAGTTGGTAATAAAACATAGTCAAAATGAACAATAATAAGATAATACATGGACCTAAGTAACTGGACACAAGTATTTAGACATAAGTAACTGGCAACTCGTCATAGTGATACAAGCGGTTGCAAAACCGCAACAAAAGCAAAAGTTCAAAATATTATTGCCTTTATACAAAACTGCCTTACCCTCCAGTTATATGTCGTAGCAAAGTGAATGTAAGTATCACCTGGTATTCCTTTATGCTCTCGTTTATGTTTTCATACCAACTGAAAGTCTTTGATACTTCTACCTATAAGGAAACTGTCGTTAAGTCATGGGAATGTTATGTGTAATGCTGTGGCGTAGTGTAATGTCACGTTAAACTTCCTTTAAGAAGATTCTGATGAAAAATGGTTTTATGTCTCCTTCAATGAACAGTCACTTAATTATTAAACGTGTGATAAGCCGTTTGCTGTGTTGATTTGTATTTGCAAATATTGGAGATCATCAGTCACCCAGTCAATCAAATGGTTCAAATGGCTCTGAGCACTATGGGACTTAACTGCTGAGGTCATCAGTCCCCTAGAACTTAGAACTACTTAAACCTAACTAACCTAAGGACATCACACACATCCATGCCCGAGGCAGGATTCGAACCTGCGACCGTAGCAGTCGCGCGGTTCCGGACTGAGCGCCTAGAACCGCTGGACCACCGCGGCCGGCCCCCAGTCAATCGTTCAAGTATATGACTGTCGTTCCTTTCGTTAATTCTATCACCCACCCGCTTCCATATAATCGTTATTGGCGGCTCGAAGAAGCTAGTTGCATCTCGAAGACGTCGATATGACTTACCTGTCGCCACTTTTGTTTTTAATAAAATTAGAGTTCATTTGCCACATATAAAGTGTGTAGGAAGCAAAGTAAGTTCCTTAGTGTTGAAAATGTGCGTAAAGTTATTCAAAGGGTTCGGTATATAATGGTTAAGAATTTCTGTGTTGAGATTCAGTGCAGCTTGAGGTGCTAAGGTGCGACACGCATCGCGCTCGTGAGATTGTAAGTTGTTGACAGCACAGCTGACAGTAGGGCTGGGTCTGTCCTCTTGCTACGTGTGGAGTTTAATCCCTCGGTACTGCCACAAAATTTCCTTCCAGAGTTAGTTTCTGTTGTTCACGATATTTATGCATAGAGGATGTTCTTTTCTAAGGGACTCTAATAACTTCAATCGCTAGAGGTCACAAAACTATCAGGTTCCCATTATTTTACTTAAGGGGGGTAGGACGTCAAACGGGCCGACTTGGAGCAGGAGAGGCACCACAGGACATTTCATTTCCTACTGTCTATACTTTTACAAATAAATTCATAAAAGTTTATCAGCATGACCAGGAAGGATTCAGGATTCACACTCATGGCAGTGGAGGTGCAAAAACATAACAAAATAAATTTTTTTTAGATACGAAATTGCATCATTTTTTCACTTACTGTTGGCTGCATTTGTTGTTATAGGTACATTTTTCTTCACAATTAAGAGAGATTCTTTGATGAATTTTGCACAGCATACAAATCATACTTACAGGTGTATGAAACTCTACAATTTTCCAAATCTATTAAAAACTGTAGTAAAAATTGAGATAATTATCTAAAAAATTTGATTTTTTTTCTAAACATAAAGCTTAAAACGTAACAGCTCATTCATTTTTCATAAATTAAAGAGATTCTAGAGTTTTAGACACTTGTGAGTATGGTTTGTATGCTGTGCAAAATTCATCGAACAGTCTCTCTAACTTATGAAGAAAAGTGTACCTATAGCAGCAAATGCAGCCAATAGTAAGTGAAAAATTGATGAAATTTCACATGTAAAAAAAAAAATATTTTGTTATGTTTTTGAACTTCCACTGCTACGAGTGTGAATCTTGAATCCTTCCTGGTCATGCTGACAAAGTTTTATGAATTTACTTGTAAAAGTATAGACAGTGGAAATTGAAATGTCCTGTGGCGCCTCTCCTGCTCCAAGTCGGCCCGTTTGACGTCCTACCCCCCTTAAACACTCTGTTCTAAAATTTAGGTAACTGGCAGGTGTTACGCTTCTAAATAAACTGTATTTTGCGATGGCATTCCAAACCCAACTCCTTGGCTAACGCGTTTCCCATACACGGTCGTTGACAGGAAAGATATAGCGGCAAGGGCCGGCTTACTTGACGCCATATAGATCCGTTTATTAACCGTGGTGGTGATACAACATAGCCAGAGATCGATATGAAATTCCACGTTTACTAACCCTCATGGTGTAGACAATCTCTCACGATTTGTTCCTTACTGAAAACTCAAATAGACAACACAAATAGATCCCCATCTTTAGATCAGACTAGTAAAATCTGTAGGGCAATATTAAGCTGGTGAATTTATTTCTATAACTATCCCTTTAGGTTTGTTTAAACTGCAACGTACGAACCTATATCATTGACGTCGGTTTGCAGCAGGGTTTTGGAGCATATATTATATTCAAACATTATGAATCACCTCGAAGGGAACGACCTATTGATACGTAATCAGCATGGTTTCAGAAAACATCGTTCTTTATTCGCACGAAGTAATGGCCGCTATGGACAGGGGATCTCAAGTTGATTCCGTATTACTAGATTTCCGGAAAGCTTTTGACACCGTTCCACACAAGCGATTTCTAATCAAGCTGCGGGCCTGTGGGGTATCGTCTCAGTTGTGCGACTGGCTTCGTGATTTCCTGTCAGGAAGGTCGCATTTCGTAGTAATAGACGGCAAATCATCGAGTAAAACTGAAGTGATATCAAGTGTTCCCCAGGCAAGCGTCCTGGTACCTCTGCTGTTCCTGATCTATATAAATGACCTGGGTGACAATCTGTGCAGTTCTCTTAGGTTGTTCGCAGATGATGCTGTAATTTACCGTCTAGTAAGGTCATCCGAAGACCAGTATCAGTTGCAAAGCGATTTAGAAAAGATTTCTGTATGGTGTGGCAGGCGGCAGTTGACGCTAAATAACGAAAAGTGTGAGGTGATCCACATGAGTTCCAAAAGAAATCCGTTGGAATTCGATTACTCGATAAATAGTACAATTCTCAAGGCTGTCAATTCAACTAAGTACCTGGGTGTTAAAATTACGAACAACTTCAGTTGGAAAGACCACATAGATAATATTGTGGGGAAGGCGAGCCAAAGGTTGCGTTTCATTGGCAGGACACTTAGAAGATGCAACAAGTCCACTAAAGAGACAGCTTACACTACACTCGTTCGTCCTCTGTTAGAATATTGCTGCGCGGTGTGGGATCCTTACCAGGTGGGATTGACGGAGGACATCGAAAGGGTGCAAAAAAGGGCAGCTCGTTTTGTATTATCACGTAGTAGGGGAGAGAGTGTGGCAGATATGATACGCGAATTGGGATGGAAGTCATTACAGCAAAGACGTTTTTCGTCGCGGCGAGATCTATTTACGAAATTTCAGTCACCAACTTTCTCTTCCGAATGCGAAAATATTTTGTTGAGGCGAACCTACATAGGTAGGAATGATCATCAAAATAAGATAAGAGAAATCAGAGCTCGAACAGAAAGGTTTAGGTGTTCATTTTTCCCGCGTGCTGTTCGGGAGTGGAATGGTAGAGAGATAGTATGATTGTGGTTCGATGAACCCTCTGCCAAGCACTTAAATGTGAATTGCAGAGTAATCATTTAGATGTAGATGTACGAAGGTGTAGCGTGGCTGACGCACGTGGTCTGCAGGGCGAAGGGACGGCGGCGCGGAGGGGCGAGGGGAAAGGTGCAGATGCTGTACGCGTCAAAGTCAGAGGCAGCGGGCTGGGGAAGGGGGAACTGCAATGGCCGCTCACTCGGTGGGCGTGAGTGAGGGAAGGGAAGGGGGCCGCATCGCCAACTGACAGGGAGGGGCGGGACTCGCCGCATGTGAACAGCTGTAGGTAACAGCGGCGGCATTTACGCGACTCCTTCCGTGGCATTTAATATACATAAATTCGTGGTACCAAGAAAAAAACTTACCTTATTGTCCGCATCATGAAAACAATAAAATAGCACTTGAGGAAGACTCCTTTTACTTTAGAGTAACATATTTGTTGTTTATCTTGGACGTACCTACTCTTGGTATTATCGTTGTGTAATCATTTAGCGAAACATACATGTAATAGGGCGTATTTCAAAGGACAGGTAGACGGCAGCATGTAGTCACTGATCTACTGGCAGTTACGAAGGCGTGTGTTACTATCATGTTTTTATGGTAAAGCTTTGACATCTGTGTTCGTGCACTATTCCTAAAGCAACAGGTGAAGTGTGAATCCATTTAAAATATACAAGAGTAACTGATTCATAATCCAGCGTATTGTATTGGCAAGAACAACTTTCACCTTAATTCCATGATTAAAGAATATTTGTGTTTATAATTCTCGACTGCTACTATAACATTACTGGAGACGTTAAATGACACAACACAAATTGATTACAAAACTTCAGTCACTTCCATTAAGATGTAACATCGTAAATTCTATTACCGATGGTTGCCAATTCTTATGTCTACTTATAACTAACATAAACAACTTAAATAAATGTATAGTAACGACGGTGTTTCCCGCCAATTAATTCTCTTGCTGCATGCAGGACTTTTCCAACTGTTTACATACCATCTCAGATCTACTTTCTGGAACGTAAATCATAGGGGTTTGACCTTAGAGCATATCTACGTTGCTGTCTAGGCGGTTGTATTACCTTCTTTCTTGCTTTTTTGGGTGGAACTAATGGCGTAATAGGCCCGGTTTCACTGTTAGGTGGGGATGGCTCGGGACCTTTATACAGTTTCAATCTGTCAAAATGAACGATCACTGGGCATTCCGCTAACTGACTCCTTAACGTCGACGCGACGTTGCCCACTTCTCTAACTGAACATTTCTTTCTTCTCCTTCATTTCTCGTCTTTATCTGGCGGCTTCTCAGCTCCTCTTATTTCCGCAAATATTCCCTGTCCACTGGCAACAACAGTACCCTTCGGTATCATATTATCTTTTACACCAAAATACTTATTGGTATCGCAAAACCCTTCTGTCTCCTTTCCGGTCGGCACATACTTCTCTTTATATGTACTGACTGACGATCTAAGACATTATTCTGGGTCAGCGGGTCAACCAGAATGTCTGTCTTAGGCTGTTCTTGATTTTTGACATCTATGCAGAGAATCTTTCCACTTCCGTCTTTTATCCTCACATGTTCAAAAATGGTTCAAATGGCTCTGAGCACTATGCGACTTAACTTCTGAGGTCATCAGTCGCCTAGAACTTAGAACTAATTAAACCTAACTAACCTAAGGACATCACACACATCCATGCCCGAGGCAGGATTCGAACCTGCGACCGTAGCGGTCGCTCGGCTCCAGACTGCAGCGCCTAGAACCGCACGGCCACTCCGGCCGGCTATCCTCATAGGGTCAGCGGTTTTTATCGCCCACATCTGCGGTTTTATGGGAGACTGAACGGCGCCTTTCACAGTTCCCTCTCGTCTGACGGAGGTGCGTACTGCCAAATCGGTGAACTGCTTAGCCGAACTGCACATTTCGCGTTCGATAATCCACTATGCCATGATAACGGTGCACGAAGTCATTCCCTAGTATGATATCAAATTCACCCTTCTTTAGCCATACTACTTTCATCCTCTGACTGTTACTTCCTCTCCAAGGCCACTGTTATGGAATCGGGGCGGCTGTAACACCCTTCGATCATTTTTCTCCACAAACAATACACTAACTTGAGCATCAGTATCAACTAAAATTCTAACTATTTTGTTCCCGAGTACGCCAACTAGACTAACGTGTTCCACCTCTTTACATTTTCCGGTCCTCACCGGGTGTATTATTTTTGTTGGGGGCGCGGGTGGGTGGCAGAAGCTGCCTCCCACGCGTTTCCCTGATTCGACCCGGCGTAGCGGCGGTGGCCGCGCATCTGGTTAGAAAATGGTGAGTTTGTGGGGCAAACATTATTAGCATGACCTACTGTCTGGCAAATGGTGCAATACGGCGCCCGACAGCGCATTGCTGTATTGTTGGGCCTCCCACAACGCTGACAAAATACTTCCCTCGATGGAGCCGGTACGGGGTCCGGCGGGCGCAGTGCGGCAGCGCAAAAGCGCAATACCTCTGCGCGTAACATTGCCATACGAACAGCTTCAGACAGAGAAGTGAGGGATGCTGCTCTGACTTCTCCTCCGATGCGGGGGTCAATACCGCGAACAAATGCATCAATTGAACGCGCTTCCGCTTCTGAGCGCAAAATTCTGTTTTCACTGGTATTTTCGCCTAGCTTATAGATACAAGATACTGCTCGTATGCGATCTGCAAAGGCATCAAAATCCTCATTAGGCTTCTGCCTAAGGGTTGATAATTTGTAACAACAACGACGCTGTACTATTGTACATATAAGTAATTTTTTCCATCTGATTTTTCGATAAACTTGTGCAATTGATGTTCTGATTTCAATTTTTTTGTTTCAAGTCATTGTGTTAAGAAAACTGTAAATAAGTTTCAAGGTGAATATTAATGTTGATGTCAAATGTCAAGTAATATTGTAATAGAATTGAAATGTAACAAATGTTGAGACTGTTGTAAGATGTTTAAAATTGTAACAGTGCGTCTGGTCCATACGTAGGCAATGTGTTAGGATATGTAGAATGCAAAACCTCGGGTGAATACCCGGTCTGTCAGGGAGCGGTAAAAGGTGGATGGCAGGCGAGCGCGGGAAAATGCGCGTGGGAACTGCACGGCACAACGGGCACAGTTGTAGTTGGAGTTTGGCACTGGTTTGAGCAACACCTTCTGGAGCGAGGAGGCTCTCCTGGAAGACATAGCTTCACTGAGCATGGCAAAATTCCATAGGCACTAAATGGAAAAGTATTGCGACGCTAAGAAGAATTAAAGTGCCGATACATCAAGAGCCATAGCTGTGGTTGTGTGTGTGCTCTGTGCCTCACCATCTCGCCGCCCGCCAACCGCCGCATCGATACCAGCAGGTTGAAACTTTTAGTACTGTATTCGTGTGGATCAGAGAGTGAACTGTGTTTGTTTGGTGCAATAATAACCTAAATTTTACCAGAACTTTCCCATCATTTAATTATCCTCACAACTAACCTAGACGGCGTCCTTTCCAAATGTTGTGCAATCCGAGTGTCCCGAAATGAAAATTAAAATTTGTGTTAATAATAATTATTTGCAGAACTAGCTATGTTAGAATGGTGTTTAAAGAAATGTTTTGATAATGAACCAGTAAATGAATAACGAAGGTCTAACGAAGTTGAAAGATAACTTTAGTATTGATATAGTAATGAAGTTTATTAGTTCGAGACAGATTTAAAGGCATTTAAATGAGCAGTAAATAAGATGAAAAGAGTAGTAACTTATATACTGGAAATCTTGAACGCATTTTTTAAATACAGCGATCATAAGTTTCAGGGTTCCCCCTCCTTCATTTGAATTCTGAAGTGTTCTGAATTGGTTTGACCAACAAAAGTTAAAGTCTATATATAGAAGTCAAAATTTATCAGTGTTTTATCTTTATCAAAATTGAAATTTTGTGTATGGCATGAAAGTGCAATTTCTAGGGTAACCTATGCCCGATTTTAATCAGATTAATAGACAGTATAATGTTTTGTAGTATACATTATAGTGTAGTGTTGTGTATTCATCCATATCAGTACAGAACGTGAAACTATCAGTTCAATAGATTTTCTGGTTCTAAAATTCGACAATATTATGCAGTGTTACAACTTGTTGTTTTGCATGAATATATACCAACTTCTATAGGGAAGAAACTCAGTTAATGCCTAATTAGGCTGACGACCGTATTATTACCTAATTAGTAGCATCTTCTCGGTTGCTTTTGATCCATCCTGACGTGTAATTGCATTTCGAACTTACTTGACGGATCATTGTTATTACAGAGTGGATGTAAGTCTGATTTGCCACCATTCAGGTACACGCGGTCGATAACTATACGAAAATCCTTTCTCATAAGATGAATCCCGCTCAGTTACCATAGCACAGGCTTTAATGAGTACTGTGTCAAATTGATCTCTGTAATATCCGGTACCTCTGGTATCGGAATAACGCGTAGTCAATCCGCGGGCCAATACTTCAAATTCATGCGTATCACGCAATTCTTTCACCGTTTCTATAAACATTCGGGCTTCCCCTGTCAACTTGTCTGGCTACATTGACCAATAGATCATCCGGCCAGGCACACGTGCGACCCACATCACGAATATTTTGTAAGAACATAGCCACATTTTCGTGCGACTTCCCAGAAAATGTGGGAATGAAATGAGCCGCAGAAAAATTGCTTACAGTCGCCTTTTTAGCAGAAATTGTGGCGTTTGCATTAGACACAGAATCATTGTTAGTGGCCACTGTTTGAGTATTTGTTACAGGGGTGGAGCTAGCCACTGGTACAGAAGTTGGCGCGCTAGCTTCCAGGGTCTGTTTCAAGACGCGGTTTTGTTCAAGTTGCTCCTGATTTTGTGCGAATAACTGGCGCATTTGTGCATTTACGGCTTCGAGCGGGTCTCGCGAGGCAGGTGCCTCTGCGGGAGTATCCCGTTCCGTCGCTCGTGTTCCCATCGGCATGTTCACAAATTTATGGGACGCGAGTGACCAAAAAAAAAAGTAATAATTGTTACAAAAAAAAAAAAAAAAGGACGGCCACAAATATTCCTAATCCAGCGGCGGAAGATCGTCGAAGCTATTGTTGAAAGCATCGCGGCGACTTACATGGCGGTGGAGGCGTTGCGACGCGTTAGCGGCGGCGATGGCGTTGTGCAATGTTTCGCCAAACTCTACGCTCTGGCTCACCCTCACCTCCCTAGGCGTATGTAACCCCTTCCGACATGCTTTCGCCAATAAATGGCCTTTATCTAAAAATTACCCTATTCATTTCATAACGCCCATCGCCTGCCCACACGCCCATCCTGTACAACTGGTGTCAGAGGTGGGATCCGTTCCCGTAGCTACTTTGTCGCTACACCGTATTCTTTCCGGCAAGACGTCGTGCACTTCGCGCACGGCATGCGCCAACCGGCCGCCACGTTTGCTCCACGCTAGCCGTGGCTGCGCCAGTAAACTCGCACAGGGCGGGTGCTGCAGTGGGACAGCCCACGCTAGTCAGCCACGTGAGCCGGACGCCACTACGCTGCCCGCTGCCTGAGTTCGAGGCGCGACCGGCCGGGCCGCCGTCATCCGCCGCCGCGCCAGCCGCCGCCGCCCGCCGCTGTCGCGAACCGGCCGAGCCAGCGCCGTCCGCCGCCAACACATTTGCCGCCGCCCGAGGGTCCGGACGCCGCCGCCGCCCGCTGACCACCGCCCGCCGCAGCCACTGTCATTCTTATTATTGCACTAATATGGACTTTGTACAAAAAGGGATTCTGTAGACAGCTACGGCCGCCCCCTCCAATGGTTCCAGAACCTCAGCCTCAGGGCAAATATCGTCCATAACTTGAAACAACTGAACTAAACAACTAGCGAAAAAAAAATAAAACGAAAGAGAAGTAACAGTGATTTCAGGTGTGCCACAGGGGAGTGTCGTAGGACCGTTGCTATTCAAAATATACATAAATGACCTTGTGGATGACATCGGAAGTTCACTGAGGCTTTTTGCGGATGATGCTGTGGTATACAGAGAGGTTGTAACAATGGAAAATTGTACTGAAATGCAGGTGGATCTGCAGCGAATTGACGCATGGTGCAGGGAATGGCAATTGAATCTCAATGTAGACAAGTGTAATGTGCTGCGAATACATAGAAAGAAAGATCCCTTATCATTTAGCTACAATATAGCAGGTCAGCAACTGGAAGCAGTTAATTCCATAAATTATCTGGGAGTGCGCATTAGAAGTGATTTAAAATGTGAAACGTCCCCTTAGAAAAATTATACATGACTGTGCTTAACCTGACACACAGTATTTTTTTAGCGCAACGCAATCTGACTTTCAAAAATCTCTACAAAAGAATAGCCCTGACTAACATTAAACTATACCTTTCACAAATCACTAAATCACTTACCTCACAATAATCTTCGTTTCTCCCACTACTGCAATACAGCAAGCGCCACTACTGCCAGCTAAATAAAAGATTCAAACTATGGAAGGCACTAACTACTGATAGGGATAGTTAGCAAATGAAAGATATTAATAGAGAACAAACAATGTATTTACCTTGATATCATCATATATAAATATAGCAGTTCATGACAAATTTCAAAACTCCGCCATCTCTCTCCCCACATCCACCACTGCTGGCGGCTCACCTCCAACTGCGCAACGCTACGCGCTGTTCCCAGCCAGCTGCCTAACACTACAATGGCGAGTATTACAACAATGCAAAGCAGCCACAGACTGCACACAGCACAGCCAGTGATTTTCATACAGAGGTGGCGTTACCAATAAAAAGACCTAAACAGCCTACTTACATAGCCCCCATGCTCCCCACAAAAAATTTTACAAATTGTGTCACACATTAGTAGCGTCGTGATATAGTCGTGTAGCTGTCAAATAAACTAACCACTGTGTCACATGGTATCTCCCAGAAAGCACCTTGAATCCATAATGTATTTGCAGGTAAACGAAAATGTTGCATTAAAAAAAAGCAGATTATCTTTCAATAAACGGTTTTACATGTGAAATGTGGTGTAAACCTTTACTCTTCCTAGTACGCAGAGTTTCAACTTCAACGCAATTATCATGTGGTATACGTCGGATTCTGTAAGGTCCATTGTAAACTAGAAAGAATTTGTGACTCAAGTGTTTCTTCTTATGTGACAATGAATGAGCTTTAATGAGAACTTTCTGACCAATATACAATTTCTTTGCATTTGCTTTACCGTGTAGTTTTCTCCTTTTGTCTGCTGCAGATTTTATATTTTTAAGAGCCAAATCAATTATGTCTTTGTGTCGAAGTTTACGTGTATTCGGGAAAGGTACAAGCTCTCTGATTCTGTTCGGTGGTTTTTCATTCTTCAGTAAAAGAGTAGGTGGTAAAGCAGTGGAGTCATGAGGCATTTCATTCAGCACGTTTTGAAATAAGTGTAAATATCTGTCCCATTGCTGATGCTTTCTGTGACAATAAAGTCTGCAAAGCTTATTGATTTCTTTCATAATCCGTTCGGAGGGGTTACAATGTGGTGAGTACAATGAAATAAAAACACGTTTGATTTTATGGTTGCGAAGCATGCGAGACCAAACAGCAGATCTGAATTGCGGTCCGTTATCTGAAATGACTTTAGCAACGTGGCCAACTTCACGTAAGAAATTTTTAACAAAGGCGTTGGATACAGATCGTCCAGTGGCTTTACGTAACAGAGTGAAAGAAACAAATTTTGAAGTAAGTTCAACAGCGACTAGAACATACGAAAATCCATTCGATGTTCTGACAAGGGGTCCCAATAGATCAACTGCAGCAAATTCTTTTAATTTAGAAGGAATAATAGGAAACAACGGAGCACGATGTGAGACAGTAGATGGTTTCGCCTTTTGACAAAGTTTACAAATAGACAAGACTCTTCGAATTCTCTTTTCCATATTGTTAAAATAACAAGTCGTTCGAAGAATATGATAACATTTTCGTGGACCAAAATGTGCGTAGCTGAAATGAATGTACCAAATGAGCTTATTAACAAAATCGTCAGGAATGCAAAGTACCCATAGCTTATCATCAACAGTGCAGCGTTTGAAGAGTATGTTGTTTCTAACCAGGTAATAATGCCGAATCTGAGTGTGGGTCTTTTCATGCCATTTGCTTTTGATGTCTTTCCAAATCGGATCTTTATCTTGTTCATGAGCAATGTCCTTTAAAGATGTGGTGATGAAGTTTTCAAAGGCGACTTTCTGAATGTAAAGAATACTGAAATTTTTCTCGAGGTTGCCTTCTGTGTTACTTTTCTCAAG
The DNA here is from genome assembly GCF_023898315.1 of Schistocerca nitens. Classification (NCBI taxonomy): domain Eukaryota; kingdom Metazoa; phylum Arthropoda; class Insecta; order Orthoptera; family Acrididae; genus Schistocerca; species Schistocerca nitens. The sequence continues at coordinate 926,415,865 of NC_064616.1, forward strand.
CCCAGCCGGTGCGCGTGACAGTGCGTCCGCAACAATGTTCTCCTTGCCGGGAATGTAGACTATTGTGAAGTGGAATTCTTGCAGAAACAGTGCCCAACGTTTTAACCTGTCATGATTTAATTTTGAAGACATAAGAAATTGTAATGCACGATGATCACTGTATACTTTTACGTGCTTACCAGAAAGAAAGAAACGGAATTTGTTAAATGCCCAAACGATAGCTAAAGCTTCTAATTCAGTAACGGAATAATTTTTTTCAGATTTTGTTAGCACTCGGCTAGCAAAAGCAATGGTTTTCTGAACAGTAGTGTCATTTTCTGTGGCTTCTTGAAATAAATGGGCACCAAGACCGACTTTAGAAGAATCCGTGCTAAGGCAGAAATCTTGTGACAGATCTGGATGAGCTAGAATTGGCGCGTTAAGTAGCGATTCTTTCAAAGAATTGAATTCCAACTGTGCTTGTTCGTCCCAGTTCCAAATAGTATTTTTTCCAGTGAGAGAACAAAGTTTTGGTGTAACAAGGATTTGCATATTCAGAATAATGATAGTATTAATTTGTCTCGAATCTAAGACAAGCCTGATTGATCCATTTTTCTTCTCAACAACATGTAATGGATTGTTGTATGAGCTTACTGCAGGCTCAATAATGCCCTCGTCAAGCATAGATTGTATTTCTGTTCTAACACGGTCCCTATAATGCGCCGGAATTACGTATGGTCTAACACAAAATTTAGTATGCTCACGAACACGAAATTGGTATTGAAATCCCTTGATTGTTCCTGTTTTATGAGTAAAAACTGTGGAATGTGCTTGTAAAATCTCAAAAAGGTCCTGCCTATCAGTGTCATTACAATTCTCAATTGTTTGAATTTTATTCTGAATTAACTCATTAGTATCAAATGCGCCGTCGATATCACCCCTGTCAGTACTTGCAGAGTGATTGTTAGTGTCAAGTTCCGTCGAAAATTCCGAAAGTTGTCTAACAGGAGGTAAAGCCGATTAATTTCTTCGTCATGGTTTGAGAGCCAATCTTCAAATTTCAAAGCTACTGACTTACCTTCTTTTTCTAAACTTATTTCAGCATCGTGAAAGCTTAAGATTGCTTTGTATTCATTCAAAAAGTCTACTCCCAGTGTAATTTCCGTCGACAATAATGGAACAATAAGAAAGTTCATAGAGAAACTGTGGCTTTGACAAAAGAATTCTAAGTTGGTTTGTTGGCGTACATCTACACTTTTTCCAAAGATTGCACCTTGTAATTTAATCTTACGTTACGGAAGTGTGGGGCAATCGTTCGATTTGTTGCATTTGCTAAAAGCTGTTTCACTAATTACTGAAATAGGACTGCCAGAGTCAAGTACTGCCGTAAATTTTACGTCATTTACTGTAATGTGAATCACAGGATATGCAATGTTGTTATGTTTTACGTCGTGTTCTTGGAGTAAGATGTCCCTAATGTCTTCCATTTTTACGTAATTACTAGCTACGGCAGCTGCGTCGTTAGTGTCATAAGAACGTTTTGTGGCTGCCAGCGGTGTGAGTCATTGCCTATTGTCTCTTTGTTGGCGCGCGTCGTTATTGGGATTTGGAGACCTAACTTCTACAAATTCACCGTGACGAGAGGGCCCTGCCCTGTTTAAATCCCGCCAGTTCTGATGCAATTCAGGTCTGTCGTTACGATCACATCGTCTGTCGTCATGTCGGTAGTTTCTGTGGTTTCTTTCTTGTCGGTTAAGTGGTGGAGAATTTTTCCCTGAATCGTAACTGCGCGCTGGACCGTTGCGTCTAAAGTTATTCTGTCCCTCGTAATAATAATTGTTTTGGTTCCCATATTGTCTGTTTCTCTGATTGTCTCTGTGATAGTCATTACCGCGGAGAGGTGATCTTTCCCTGTAATTATTACTACTCTGCCAACGGTTGTTATACGGGTGGTGTCTGTTTCGGTCACGATTTGTGTTGTGAGAATAGCCTTGTCTTGTCCAGTTATTATTTCTTTCATCGCGGAATTGCGACGGATGTGATCTGTAATTGTTGTGCTCGTGCGTTCCGCGATTATCAGTGTCAATTTCCAGTTCTTGTAAGAGTCCTTGAAATGCTTCAATGTCGTCTTTGCAACGTCCTGCCAAAATGATATGTCGCAAATGTTCAGGCAGTTTGATTAAGCAAATGCGGATGAGTTCTGGGGGGCTGTATGGGTTTGACAGGTACTGATTCTTGTGCAACATGTCTTCAAAATATTTCACAAGACTGGAGAATTCAGATTGTTCGAAATGTTTCATCATTATGATGCCATGTTTTACTCGGTCTTGTGTGGCTTGAGACCAATATGCTGATAGGAAGGCATGGTAAAATTCTCCTTCGCTATGACAATCATGAATGACCGAACGCATTCTTACAGCTGGTTCATTCTCTAAATAGCCACACATAAATTCTAATCTGTGTTCTAATGACCAGTTGGGGGGAAAACAATGAGAGAATTGATGGAGCCACGCTTGTGGATGAATGTCGTTGGCAGAATTTTTAAACGTTTTGAATTTACGTGTAGTAATGAACAGCTTATAGTCAAAGTCATCATGTCGGCGAGTCGCATATCGGTTATTGTTAGGTCGTGTCGGCCATTCCATCTCAAAATTCGGTGCGCATTGCCAGTTTCTTTCATAACTTCCGAAATGCCCTGTGTTATTATTTTGTGGCTGTTCCGTATTTCTATGTCCCTCTTCCTGTATTGGAGCGCGAGTGTCCTCTGAAATATGTAATTCTTGTATTACCTGCATCAACTGATCTTGTACTTCGCGGATTTCTCTTTTGTACTGTGTATTGATTTGATTTTGATTTTGTTTGAATTTTCTAATTTGTTCATACTCTTCTGTGTCAGTGAAGGCTACAGGTCTTGTGTCATTCAGATCATCATCTACCTTTGTAGATAAGTTAGTGACCTGATCCGAAAGTTCGGCTACTTTCTCCGATAGTGAACACATTTCCTCAGTGTGTTTTTCTGAACCAAGTTTCAGAGTGTCCATTTGTGTTGAAATCGAATCTACTGTGTCCTTCAAGTTTTCCTGAGTTTTTGCAAGTTGCGTAACCGAATCGGTAGATGCAACTGAGTCAAATTTAGCTTGCAGGGTCTCATGATTTTCATGAACAGTAGTTTGCAGTTCTTTTATGGCTGCTTCGTGATTCTGTAGTGCATTTTCATGACGCGAAAAAATAGGTTGGAAATGCTCACAAATTTGTGTTTTTACGTCATTACAGACTTTTTGACATTTCGATTCAATGTTATGTAACTCAGTAGTTAAATCTTCACGTGTTTGTTCAAGCGTGGTGTGAAGATTTTGTTCCATTGCGTCTAACTGTTGCTGTGTTTGTCTCTGGTATTGTTCCATTGAGTCTAACTTTTCAAGCTTTTGTCCCAATTGTCTCTGATTTTGTTCCATTTGTTGCATTAATTGCAATAATAATGTATTAGTGTCTGGAATCTGTTTCTTTATGCTTTTTTGCAGTGCATTTTCACCGGCAACATTCACATTTTGACAAGCAGAAAATGTGTCTTGACTCATTTGAGAAAACGGTGAGGACCCAAAACCTAAGTCTACAGTATTTGCAAGATTGCGTTCTGTCATTTCGGATTCCTGAGGCGAGCTGTTGCCGACCGATCGATCGATAATGCTTCCCTGTTGACTACCTGTTTCACTGTCTACACCATTATTTGCCGCCCGCTCCATTTCCCTATGCACAGTTACCAAATTACTACTTTGAATATTAGTTAATTCATTACACGGTGGCGCTAACACACTGCTTTCGTCTTCGCTGTCATTTCTCAATTTACTTTGGAGCCTAGTGTTACGTTTTTCACACGCTTTTATTGTCACAATATTTCACACGACAACACAGAAAAGCACAATTTGAAGATCAAAAATAAGAGAACACATTAACATAGCACTGAAAATAATATCTAGTTAATTTCAGCTGCGAAATACTTGGTGCCAATCTACATGCATGCCACAACTGTTTTACTGTACAACAATGAAAAACTGCAACTACAAAGGAAATTCTCTCTATAATTACGCGCTAGCAATAAACAAAATCTACACTAATTACACAAACTACAAGAAAAAAATCAGAAGATTCCAGTGAGGTATCCTCGGCTAAGGGTCGACATATGAAACGTCCCCTTATGAACTATTATACATGACTGTGCTTAACCTGACACACAGTATTTTTTTAGCGCAACGCAATCTGACTTTCAAAAATCTCTACAAAAGAATAGCCCTGACTAACATTAAACTATACCTTTCACAAATCACTAAATCACTTACCTCACAATAATCTTCGTTTCTCCCACTACTGCAATACAGCAAGCGCCACTACTGCCAGCTAAATAAAAGATTCAAACTATGGAAGGCACTAACTACTGATAGGGATAGTTAGCAAATGAAAGATATTAATAGAGAACAAACAATGTATTTACCTTGGTATCATCATATATAAATATAGCAGTTCATGACAAATTTCAAAACTCCGCCATCTCTCTCCCCACATCCACCACTGCTGGCGGCTCACCTCCAACTGCGCAACGCTACGCGCTGTTCCCAGCCAGCTGCCTAACACTACAATGGCGAGTATTACAACAATGCAAAGCAGCCACAGACTACACACAGCACAGCCAGTGATTTTCATACAGAGGTGGCGTTACCAATAAAAAGACCTAAACAGCCTACTTACAAATGGAATGATCATATAAAGTTGATCGTCGGTAAAGCAGATGCCAGACTGAGATTCATTGGAAGAATCCCAAGGAAATGCAATCCGAAAACAAAAGAAGTAGGTTACAGTACGCTTGTTCGCCCATTGCTTGAATACTGCTCAGCAGTGTGGGATCCGTACCAGATAGGGTTGATAGAAGAGATAGAGAATATCCGACGGAGAGCAGCGCACTTCGTTACAGGATCATTTAGTAATCGCGAAAGTGTTACGGAGATGATAGATAAACTCCAGTGGAAAACTCTGCAGGAGAGACGCTCAGTTGCTCGTTACGGGCTTTTGTTAAAGTTTCGAGAAAATACCTTCACCGAGGAGTCAAGCAGTATATTGGTCCCTCCTACGTATATCTCGCGAAGAGACCATGAGGATAAAATCAGAGATATTAGAGCCCACACAGAGGCATACCGAAAATCCTTCTTTCCACGAGCAATACGAGACTGGAATAGAAGGGAGAACCGATAGTGGTACTCAAGGTACACTTCGCCAAACACCGTCAGGTGGCTTGCGGAGTATGGATGTAGATGTAGAACCCATCAGGCATGTGCCCTCCCCCAGTTTTAAGAGTGCAATGGTGATATCAACTATTGTGGAGAAACTAGTGTAGCGTAGTGAAGTGTTCCCTTAGTGATAACTCCCTTTCTCAATGTGTTTGGAGCGTGTGAATGTCCACTCATACCGCCCCCCCCCCCCTCTCCCACGCTGCGCTGAGTTCCAGTGCACGGACCTGGCCACGGCCACGCCCCCTCCAGCCGGCAGCCAGCGGGCTGCCCACTGAGGACAACACACCACACCACCTCGTGCCACTCATCAGTGGTGATATGTTTACATTTTCAACTTATTTAAACAAAAGCAAAAAAAAGACATTTTTACTTCATCTTAGCAACAAGAACACTTGGCATGTTTACCTCATTCACACTTATGTTCCGTTCTAATTTTGTTTTGATATTTTATGTTTTATGATGATTCTTGTATACACACAATATTGTTGATGTAAGTCCCTTTGCAACCCCTAGGAGGACTTTAGAGTCTCTACACCATCCCATATTTTAAGACCCCTGCCGTCTTCCGTGAGGGCCATTCTTAATCAAGTGATATTTAATTTGTTTCGCAAACTAAAATTGTTTACATTTAAATAATAATTACATTGAGCGAATTCACATACGTTCTCCGTTCCCACGGAAGGGGGTGGAGTGTAAAGGATGAGTCAGACAATAAGGGATTTTACTTTATTATATGAGCTTTTAAACGGTAACTTCATTTTTCCATTACGGCCAAGCCACGGCCGGCAGTGTTAGCTGCCTGTAAATTCTTTCGGCCCACGGTCTAGTAACAGGAAGTCAGCAACGAGGAAGGGCACCTTGGCCACGCGCCTCTGTCATGTGCTTACGAGGTAACGCCGCCCCAGGCGTCGCTTAGCATGCAACACTCTGGAAAGTTCCATGCCGCCCGCACGGTTTGCTCGGCCCTGACCAATCAAGGCGGAGGAAGCTGCGTGGTACGTCTAATATACCCAGCCGCCCGTCGCCGGGCCCGCTCTCTGGTATTCTTGCTCACCCGCGAGTCGGATGCGCGCCCTGTGGCATTGAACATCTCCCGCTTCTCCCGGTGCTGCGGCACTGTGGACTTAGTTTTGGCAGACAACTTTTGGTAGCTTCGCGAACAATGTTTACCCAAACTCTAAGCTCTGGCTCACCCTCACCTCCCTAGGTTTATGTAACCCCTTTCAACATGCTTTCGCCAATAAATGGCCTTTATCTAAAAATTTCCCTATTCATTTCATGACGTCCACCGCCTGTCCATACGCTCATCCTGTACAATAGAAAAGTCTCAACTTCAAATACTTTTTTTTTTTTTTTGGTCAAACTGAACATGAAAATGTAAGCAAATCATCTTACTGTGCAAGTTACCGTATTTCGTTTAACGGTAAATCACATTCAACTGGAGAAAAATTATTAAGCCATGTGTAAAAGACATAGTGTCATACATCAATTTTGAGTAGACTGCCAAAGAAATAGATGTCGTACGATTATCTAATAATACTGTTTCACGCCGCATAAAAGATCTTTCTGCTGTCTTAAAGGAGGAGTTAATTTATGGACTGCAGTGAGTATGCACTGCAAATGGGTGAATCCAGAGATTTCGCACAGCTAGCTGTACTAATAATGTCTGGCATGATACTTGAGCTTCTTGAAGATCGAAATCTTTATCAACACAAATATAGCATCTGATTATTTACTCAATAATGAAACGAAATGAGCGTATGGTATTGTTGGCCGGGAGGCCTCGTCCGTGGAAGCTCGGCCGCCAGGTGCAAGTCTTATTGCAGGTGATGATATGATGATGATGACTACACAACACCCAATCCACAGGCGGAGAAAATCTCCAACCCTGCTTGGAATCGAACCAGGGCCCGCAGCGTGATATGCAAGTACGTTACCAGTCAGGTAAGCAGGCGGACTACTTACTCGCTGACCAAACTGAACTAAGAAATAAAATTTTCCTTCGGAACTTCGAAGACTTACTAGTCCAAAACAGGTAATCAATCAACCAAACCTACCTCCTCCACACACTCCCTCTCCCCTAACCCCCCACCCCATCTATCCCTCTCTTTATGTCCTAACTGGTGTTAACATAAATATCCTACCATAGGATAAATCCTCTACTGCATGTCTGAATGTGAAAGCTCTCTCTATTAAAATACATCAGTAGTTTTATACATATCACCTTTAGCTGAAATAAACAGAATCTGTCTTTACTAATATTCCAGATCATGTTAAATTAGGAACAGAAATAAGTCTGCAGTTCATCAGAAGTTTTGTTCTTCTTTTTAAATGTAAAACTCATGGTCATACAAACAATTGCAGTTTATTACAAATACTATAACTCTGTCTTATTTTATTCCTGGGCATTCTTGTTAATGCCAATCTTGATGAACGTATTTGCTCATAAACTGACAGTATAATACGTTAATATACGAATAGAAATAAGACACCAGATCATTTTAAGTTTGTTTTTGTAGTAATTTACTTATTTTATGTTAACACCAGTTTTGACTACAGTATTTGCCCATTCATCGTCTTTAATACATACAAACAAAAATAAATAATATCTCTGAGCAAAGTAGGCATATGTCATATCTTTGTGTCAAGATCCTTGTAACAAGTAACAGTTGTATAGCACATGCTGGATGCTGGCAAATTTTCGTTATCACATTGTATATGCATACATATTCTTTAAGAGTGAGTAATGTGCTACCAACTAACTATAACAATGGAAGCAGGCAGATGGATACTAACAACAAGAGCCGCCCTACTGTCGTAGTAAGTACAAACCTATATTTGGGATCCAAATCGTCAGATAAACAACACTCATGCCGATGCATTAAAGGATGTTCCATCTTCTTGTCATAGAGCCAGCACGAAGCATTATGCTTGAAATAGCTATGTAACTTTCTGTACACCATCTGAAGATGAGCCTGAAAAAGTTCGAAAACCAGTTCATGGGATGAATAAATAACTACTACAAAAGAATGACTGGTTGCAGTTTAATGTATTTACATATCTGTTCGTTATACATTTGATAAAAGTATTGAAGAAGATTGACTCATGAGCGCATATTTACATGAAAAACAACAGGAGAAGGTAATTACTGAATACATTATAAAAAATGAGACAGGTTGGGAGAATATTAATATTTGCACAGAAAGTGTTACAGCCGTGGCAGAAGAAACCAAGGGAGCTGTATCATGTATACTGCAGGTAGCTGCAAAAGCCACAAGCAGTCACTGTATTTTCCATAGGCAAGTTCTAGTAACAAAGAACTACCTACTGATGTAAAACATGTTATGGATAAAGCGGTGAAAGTGATAAATTATGTAAGATCTCAATCGAGTTCCTCAAACCAAGCTCTTATTGTTTTACTTCCGTTTACCACTACATATTCACGTGAAGCAGGCGTTGTTAGTGTGAACCAACCAGGAAATAACAAGGGGTAAAATACGAGGAGATGCGTAGAAATTCAGTCCCGTTCTCACCCCCTATGAAATTCTTCCTGTTACTTTGGATTCTCGCTCTTCAAATGTCTGAAAACTGACTATCTTATTCATCACGCGATTTCCGGTTTATAACAAAGCAGCAGTTCTATCGTAATCGTTAGGAGCAGATGATACTTCTCGTTCTTTTGGTTCTTATAGACATAATGACCGTATTTGCTTAAGGACGACATGCTCAAGACATTGTGAGGGTCTTCTTGACCCGTCTGGATAGCTATGCGTAGAAAGCACCTCTTTCCACACGGGGAGGTTCGTTACCATCGCATCGAATCCGCGCGGTGAATTAGCGATGTGGGCCTGTACGCCGGAGAGCCTGGAAGTGGTTTGTAGGGGATTTCTCAGGGACCCTAGGTGAATACCGGACTTGCCAAGTCCCACCGCAGTTACACGGCTCGAAAACATTTAGAGAACTTGCTTAAGGAACGCACATTCGAGACACTACTGTCAGTGTGTATTTGAGTCATTTTTCAGTCGTTGAGCAAGATTTTCAAGCATAGTTCGTTTTCAGTTTCATAGTTCGTTTTTCTGATTTGAAGCTGTTATTCGCCGCTTATAAAATCCCGTAGTGGATATTCGTGTTTTGTAATCAGTGCTATTTTTTTCGTTTGTGCTATAATGTGTTAGAGGTGGTGCCAATGAAAGAATTCTCAAGAGGAACTCTTTCTCAGCGTAGAACATTAAAATATATGTTACTGAAAATGTACAATCATTTGCAACCGCTGGCTCGGCGAAAGATATGTACCCCAAGCCTGGAAAGTAGCATAGGTTACACCAATATTTAAGAAAGGCAATAGGAGTAATTCGTTCAATTACTGGCCCATATCATTAACGTCATTATGCAACAGAATGTTGGAACATAAATTTTGTTCGAACATTACGGTTACATCGAGGAGAACAATCTATTGACACGCAGTTAGCATTTCTCTTATGGAACACAACTATCCCTTCGCTCACACAAAGTGTTGAGAGCTATCGACAACGGATTTCAAATTGTTTCCGTATTTCTAGATGCCAGGAAGCTTTTTACACCGTCTCTCCACAGGCGGCTTGTAATACATTGTGTTTCGTATGGAATATCGTCTCAGTTATGCGATTGAAATCGTGATTCCCTGTCAGACAGTTACTGTTAGTGGTAATTGACAGAATCAGTCATCATATGGAAAAGAAGTGACTTCTGGCGTTCCCCAGGTAGTGTTACAGGTCCTCTGCTGTTCCTTATCTAAATAAACGATATAGGGGACAATTTGAGAAGCCGCCTTACGCTGTTTGCAGATGATGTTGTCGTTTATTGTGTAGTAAAGTCATCAGAAGATGAAAGTCAATTGCAAAACGATTTAGATAAGGTATCTGTATGGTGCAAAAATTGGCAATTGACCGTAAATAATGAAATGTGAGACGCCATCTACATGAGTGCTAAAAGGAACCAGTTAAACTTCGGTTACACGATAAATCAAACAAATCTAAAAGCTGTAAATTCAGTTAAATACCTAGGAGTCACAGTTACGAACAACTTAATTTGAAAGCAACACACAGAAAATGCTGTGGCGAAAGTGATCCAAAGAGTGGTGGTAATGCGAGATTTCTCTGACTACAACGAAAGGTTGTACTTTGGCATACGGAGAGACAACACGGCGGTGTACTTGCTGTGGCCGCTTATGATTCAATTGTTTTTGCGCCCTAAAACGAAACAAAAATGATGGTGTATTTGCTGCTGTCGCCATCGACACTAACAACATCAAAGTGTAATGAATGTAAACAAATAGCAATAAAGGGTTTGTTGTAACTACGAGCTGCCTTTTCTGCTGTACTTGCACGCGTTTTCGGTAGAGAATCACTGCCCACACTTAGCCATCCTAGACACTCAGTTACAAACACGTGAAATTAGATGGAAATTCTCTCATCTTTCTGATGCTGCCCGTAGGTTTTGCAGGGTTCATTAGTTTGCTCAAAAATTAAAATTTTCTCAGGGTAATAGCTACTTAAGGCTATTCTTCTGTTCAAGATTTAGAAACAATTAGGAATTAGTATGAAGGGACGATCTGTATTTACTTTCTTAGGAGAAGACAAACTTCTTAGTCAAGATCACAAGAAAACATTCTGTTGTGGATATCTGGTTTCAGTAAAACTATGTTACCATCCCCAGACCTTCGTACAGATTATTGTACACATCTTGCGCCAAATGCACACAAAATCTTTCCATTATTTCTCAAGATACACAACATATTACACGAATGAGTGTTGGCGCGCCAAAGTAATAGTTAAAATTACTGTTTACAGAAATCGCCACAACATTGCATCCATATGATCACACGTCATGCCTACTAGGGCGCCACAAGACTGACTGTCAAACGTGTGACAATCAGTCTTCTGTTGCCCTAGTAGGAATGATGTGTGATCACATGGATACAATGTTGCTGCGATTTGTGTACGTAGTGATTTTAACCTTTACTTTTGACGTGACGACACGTCATTCATGTCATATGTTGCGCACCTGGAAATTTAATGGAAATATTTTGTGTCCCTTTGGCATAAGATGTGTATAATAACTTGTACGACGATCTGATTATGGTAACATAGTTTTACCAAAACCGGTCATCCAGAATACAGTGTTGTTAGGAAGTTTGTCTTCCCCTCAGAAACACAATGAGAAATAAATACACTTACGCATAAATTCCTAAGTTTACATTGATATGATGCCGCAACTTTACTCTATTAAACATTTTACATAAAACTGACATTTTTATCTTGGAATACATATGATGATAGTTTAAAGTATTTTATATTTACAAGTATTCTGATAGTATGGTCTGATAGATCTCCATTAATCCTATCTATGGACACTTAGTTTATAAAGCTCGTCCAAGACTTTGGAAAGATAATACGTTCATGTTATTTGTAAAAAATCCTGCTACTGAATAACTTTGTTTGAAGGCTTGTTTTCACTCATTCATTCGTCTTAATGTTTCTTTTTAAAGGTTTAATTGGTTTCTCTGTAACTGTCTTGGATCAGTTTTTATTGATTTTAGGTTTGTTTAGTTGGTACTGTTGTGGGGCGGCAGGTGGAATGATTGTTAATATAAATTTTTTGTTTTTCCCGGCCAATTAGCAACAATAGTGGGGTGGCGGGTGGAATTATTGTTATTAACTGTGCCTACTATTTATGCTGTTTTCCGTTCTCAACACTGGCTCTCTAACTACAATATTGGCAACCAGAAAGTGATTAGCAAAACGTGAAGCCTGTAATTAGAATTCCTAGTGCCCACTTCATCTGAGAAATACATTTATAGCTACCGCTTATAGCTCTGAGGAATTAGGAGATTGTCTGGGATTCATAATCAAAAACCATTTTCTCTCAAATGTTCACTATATTCTGAAAGTCACAGACCAAAAAGAATCCACACAATCCAACTACCAGAGCAGTTCAGAGTCTAACGCGCTGATGCAACTATAACTGTTCAAATTAAATGTTTAAGTGAATGCTCACCATAATTTGATGATAATGTTCATCAAACGCCACGCTAAATAATGGTAGAATGTCTGTCCCGCGACGGCTCGTGAAAATACAACATACGCAAACTGAAGATGGATCATTAAAGTCATCCCAGAATTAACACTTCACTCGAAAACGATTTCATGGTTACGTGTACCCGAGTAACTTATTACGGCATTCGAGGCTGTTCATAGCAATGATACCGACGCGACGCGACTCCCGACACAGGTGGCGTGCTATTCAGCGTCTGGAGAGAACTGGGGCCTTTTTCTCTCGCGCAGCATTCTTATATATAAAGCCGCGGTGCGGATGGCTAAGGGAACGCCTGATCAAATCCGCTCTCCCGACTAGCCGCTGGGCTAGTAATGCACCACTTTAAGTTATTGAATAAATCATTGCTTCCTTTGCTGATGGCCGATGAAGCTCTCAATTTAAATGTGCAATCAGCACACAGGTAAGTAATCATAATAAAAGTCTGACGTGGCTAAGTCAAATACTTTGGGCGAGAGAATTAATTTAATTACACTACACGCAGTAGACGAGCTCTGAACTTGCTCTTTGGAGATACGCTATAGCTATAGTTTTATAGTTGTTCTGTTGAAACTTCTCACACCTTTATGATTATAGCGGATCTCCCTTCTACTTAAATTTAAACATCCTAGCTTTATCTATTTGCCTACTTAATCTATCTTCCTTCCTTAATTTTTAAGACAAAAACCAGAAAATCATGAATTTCAACTAAAATTTTAATTTGTGAGATTCAGAATACTGTTTCTACTAAATTATTATGAAAAAGGAATCTAAATAAATTTTTTTAAGTTTCTAGCTCTTTTCTGTTGCGCCAATGATTTTTACAGAGAAACATCCAAATTTCGAAAATAGTTAAAGTTATTAAACTGATATTCAACACATATTGATTTAGTATTACTCCTGACATGCTACAAACGTTTTAGGTTATTTACTTGATTTTTAAAGTATTGCGCAACATTTATGACGTCAGAGCTAGTTACAGCGGACTAGGCTGGCACACAATGGAAAGACTGATGTGAATTTTATACTGCGTGAGTAGGCTGCTTCCCTACACTGTGTTCACTCATTTCCATCATGGCGGCTAACCCCTTCCATGCTCCAATCCAATAGCCATGATCACTGGGTTTTTTCCAGCTGACTTGCTACACCACCACTTTATCTGCTGCTGTGGTAATTTTCATACAATGTGACCGCCAAACACGGAGCCTGAAATCTGTATCCGTGTGCTCCACTAACAAGGAGCACACGTCAAGTGCTATAACCTAATTTCCCAGAAACTCCTCTCACTGGAAGAGGGGACAAAACAAGTGAATAAATGTCTCGGCTTATCGGTAAAAACACGACTGTTTCTGTGAAAACGACGGTCACAGTTTTCGATGAATTTTGCAGGTACCGCGTAATGTCCTCGGACGAAATGGTGGCACAGTCGTTACGGTCGCAGCTTGTTAATTTTGCGCCCCCTGTTCGGAACCCGATTATTACTTTTATTTTTCATTTGTATAGCCATGTCTGTAGAAGATTACTACACGAAAGTTTTCCAATGTATATTGATGCAAGGTTGACGTTATTGGTCTACCTGGATACACCGGTTCCCGTCAGATCACCGAAGTTAATTGGTGTTGGGCTTGGCGGGCACTTGGATGGGTGACCATCCCGGCCGCCACGCGCTGTTACTATTTTTCGGGGTGCACTCCGCCTCATGATACCAATTGAGGAGCTATTCGACCGAATAGTAGCGGCTCCGGTAAAAAAAAAAAAAAAAAAAACATCATAACGACCGGGAGAGAGGTGTGCTGACCACACGCCCCTCCTATCCACATCCTCAACGGCGGTCTGATGGTCCCGATGGGGCACTTGTGGCCTGAAGACGAAGTGCTTTATTGGGCTACTAATTGTATGTCGGATGAATGAATTTAAAAAATGAGAAAATTATTTCAAATTGTTGTCGGCGAAATTCCTCTAGTGTATCTTGATTCATAAGCAATTGTAAGCCCCAGTTTTCGCAAAGTGAATCGTTACGCATGGTTCGCCACGAAATTATTGCCAAAACGCGAAATCTTCACCAATGTTAACGACGTTTCTTTCTAAAATGAGATTCATAGAATGAAATATCACTGTAACAGAACTGCCTTCGAGCGATTGACGTGGTGTTCGAAATATCTTTGTTGCGAATGTTTCTACGATTGATATCATCGAAGGGAATGAAACAAATATTTTTATGGAGAATAAATATACGAATAAAATATTAATTAATATAAGAATTGATATGAAAATGAAATATCAGAATATGAGAATTTAAAAATATTGTTACCACTCAACATACCACACACGCATATATATGAGATGTATGGCACTTTTTGTGAAATCCAGTTGTAATTTTACAATTAATATAACGCCCTAATCCACTAATTTGATAAGAAACATTCGTGTAGTAACCATCTAAAAACATGGGCAGATAAATGAAAACAACAAAATTAAAATAAAATAAATAGAAACAATAATCGGGTTTTTAAAACGGGTCACAAACCACTGAGCCACCACTTCGTATGAGGATACGTCGTGGTAAACGACATACAAAGTCCCTCTAACCATACATCGAAAACGCTGACCGCCGGCCGCGGTGATCTCGCGGTTCTAGGCGCTCAGTCCGGAGCCGCGCGACCGCTACGGTCGCAGGTTCAAATCCTGCCTCGGGCATGGATGTGTGTGATGTCGTTAGGTTTAAGTAGTTTTAAGTTCTAGGGGACTGATGACCAAAGATGTTAAGTCCCATAGTGCTCAGAGTCATTTGAACCATTTTTTTTTTTTTAAAACGCTGACCATCATTTTTTCAGAAACGGTCGAGTAACCTCGGATAAACCATGATGTCGCTAATTTTAACTCCTCTTTCACTGGACTAAGTTCCTGGGCAATCGGGTGATGGCACTTGCCCTGTTCTCCTCGTCTGGATGAGCGCCGCGGCCCTGGCATGTCTCGCCGCTGAGTCCAGCACCGCTTCGCTGTCAAATACTTACGCGCGCAGTCACGCCTCCTTTTCCTGCCACAACAAACCGAACGCTCGCCTGCACAGCCGCATCTGATTTTTAAAGTTTTGCCATTCGTCCACATCGGGCTGTACCCTCTCAATCTGCATGTACTATTGAGAAAAGCGGAAGGTATCACTACCATGTGTTACATCAAATTGCTCATTGTTGTATGAATATTCACACTGTAAAGGCTAGTACAGCAATATGGACTCCGAAAACAGCATCCAAACTTACCTTTCTGCACTTGGAAATTATACTTGCAGAGAGCGGGAAATTTATTACTAATGAAATGGTGGAGCTGCATGCAACAGAACTATTTGACTATGCACATACTGATTAACCACTGAAAATACAAACTGAGATTTTGAAAACAGCTAAGGAGTGGGCGTCACATAAAGAGTACATCTAACATAATAAAATAAATAGTTTGGGAGAGCAAAAATAAATAGCAATAATACTGAATTCAGATACTATATTGAGTTCAAATTGCATGGACAAATAACATAAACAACACAGGTTTCTCAGTAAATTTGGTTCAAATGGCTCTGAGCACTATGGGACTTAACTTCTGAGGTCATCAGTCCCCTAGAACTTAGAACTACTTAAACCTAACCAACCTAAGGACATCACACACATCCATGCCCGAGGCAGGATTCGAACCTGCGACCGTAGCGGTCGCGCGGTTCCAGACTGTAGCGCCTAGAAGCGCTCGGCCACCCCGGCCGGGCACAATTCATTACAAGTTCTGCATACAGAATGATTACAAAATATCTGTGCAACTATTTGTATACACGACTGAAATGATCTAAACTTTGGCCTTTAACAGTCGTTGCAAATAACTAAAGTGATCGAACATATTCTTCAACATTGAAGCCGCCACCGCCGAACTACCTCGCTTCGACTCCCACAGCGCGATACGATTTTCTAATCCTCCACACTGCCCAGTCGACCGCGCGCGTCCATGATTGCCTAGAGATCAAGCAGCTTCCAAAGGTTAAACACATTATTTCGACACCACAAAGAGAGAACCCAAAGAGATTGCACGATTAATCAATACTTATTACAGAATTTCTAAGCTAAATATTCCAAAGAGCATTTCGCGATTTATAAATGACCAAACCTATGTAAATTGATGTTTAATGTTGCACGTAACTTTCAAGGCCTTCCCTAGCGGTCCTCTGCACGACTTCCCGCTCTCCGCTGGTCTTCTGGCACTGAAACCTTCCACAGACAACAGCGAGCGTTGTCCGTGAGTAACCTCATGGAGCTTCCTATGTCATAGACTGGAAGAATTATTGATAATGTAAATAGCAACAGCGATATGAAACTCTTTTGACAGACTCCCAAAATTACCTTCTCATCTATTTCGTCCCATTAAGAACAAGTTGTTGAGTTCGATCTTGTAGGAAAGCCAGTATCCAATCTACAAACTGGACAAATACTCAGAAAGCTAGTATTTGGCTCACAACACTACACTGTTCATATGTATCGAATGCCTTCCGTATACCACAGAACACATTAATCTTAGCGGCGTTGTCCACAGTACCATGGGTCTCATGGACGAACAGACATAACTGTGTTTCGCAAAATCTCTGTTTGTGTAGATTATTGTAATTTTTGTTAAGGAGATTTTTGCTGTCCAAAATTTCACCCGATTGACATTAGAAATATAGCCCTATTATTATGTGCAGCTGTGCGACAAACTTCTAGAAAGCCGAATGAGCGCTACTCCAGCGACCTACAATAAACTGTTGCTAGAAGAAGAGCAAGTTGTTTCCCATATCTTTCTAGAAACTCTCAAGCTGTCACATGCTACAACTCCAATGTAACATAACTAAAACTGAAGCAAGGACTTTAGCCGGCCCATGTGGCCGAGCGGTTCTAGGTGCTTTAGTCCGGAACCGCGCTGCTGCTACGGTCGCAGGTTCGAATCCTGCCTCGGGCATGGATGTTGGTTGGTTGGTTGGTTTTGGGGAAGGAGACCAGACAGCGTGGTCATCGGTCTCATCGGATTAGGGAAGGATGGGGAAGGAAGTCGGCCGTGCCCTTTCAGAGGAACCATCCCGGCATTTGCCTGGAGTGATTTTAGGGAAATCACGGAAAACCTAAATCAGGATGGCCGGACGCGGGATTGAACCGTCGTCCTCCCGAATGCGAGTCCAGTGTGTAACCACTGCGCCACCTCGCTCGGTGGGCATGGATGTGTGTGATGTTCTTAGGTTAGTTAGGTTTAAGTAGTTCTAAGTCTAGGGGACTGATGACCTCATATGTTAACTCCCATAGTGCTTAAGAGCCATTTGAACCATTTTTGAAGCAAGGGAGAATTGAAATATGCCGTCTTGAGTCCTCGACACTAGAGAAGTGAAGAAAGTGATGTTGAAAGCTAAGGAAGATATTGGTGTCATCTGTTATGAAACGAGAATTCGAAAAGTCGGCTCGAAACAAAGTCTCAATGGACAAAATGGTTAAAATGGCTCTGAGCACTATGGGACTTAACATCTGAGGTCATAAGTCCCCTAGAACTTAGAACTAGTTAAACCTAACTAACCTAAGGACACACACTCATCCATACCCGAGGCAGGAATCGAACCTGCGACCGTAGCGATCGCGTGGTTCCAGACTGAACCACCTAGAACCGCTCGGCCACCGCGGCCGGCCTCATTGGACAACTCGCAGTTTGATTATAGGAGTGGATCTTCTGTGAAGCAGACGCTATTGTGGCGTATCAAAGACAGTAGACGGCGTAGACTGTGGTACATTAGTAAATAAACTAGAGCACTATTTAAAATGGATAAGGAATTCACCTAGTTTCTTTTCAGTCTTTCTGAGCATTTGGAGGCGGAAATTTTCCATGCACTGTTATGCAACAGGAAATGCATAACTACATGATTGGGCCACATATTTTTCTGCGTACGTTAAGGATTTACCTTCAGTTACAGCAGATAAGTCTAAAATTGGTTTGTTTGCAGATGACGCGCGCATTATCACTGCAGATTGAGTTCAAGACCTCCAGATCTTATTCTGGGGAATAGCAATTTTTTGTTTTACATCGAATAAGTTCAATCGCAATAATTTTTTTTACACTATGCACGTAAAATGAATAAAATTTCTTCACATAATGTACACAATGGAGAAGCCAATATAAAATAAAATTCAGCAGGATTCCAAGTTTTCACGGTTGATCCCCTAAATATCTTGATTTGTATCAGGCATATTTCAGTATACTGGTAAGCCTTGGCGAATAGAAAGATTATGTACTAGTGAGTGCTGCTTCATTGTGTTGTTTCTCAAGTGGAGATTGACGTCATAATCATTCAACAGAACTAGATCTAAATATCTTCTCATAAAGTTCTTCCAACACTGAAAGCCGTATACTTTCCACGGCTGATCTGTGTCAACGAGCCTTGTGGTTGTGATTGTGAAAGAACGGTTCTTTCACACTGACCCCCGCAAGAATCTAACCTTAATATAGATATATGTCCCTCACTAGGAAAGAAAACATCTTCAAAAAATCTTCTGACCTTGACAGACGCTTGTTTACCAGATTTAGACGCTGCCACAAGGACATTTGGCGCTTCTAAAAGAGATTCTCGAACCTAGCTCACTATTAGGTTGTTTTAAAACTATGAAAAGGCGGATATCAGTGTGAAAAACGCTGTTTCGCACATCGTACCCGAGAATAAAAAACATCTGGTAATCCCAAAGGACTCGATGACACGGGTGAAACTGTGGAACCTATACGGTTGCTTCAATTTGTTTCACCGTATGTCACAAACTATTATATTTTCATCATTTCCTTGGGAGTGATCACATTCACATTCATATTCATTCGAACACATATATCGGGCAAGGAGTCAGATCTCACCGACTTACCAGTCACACAAGTTAGGTGCGTCGATAACAGAGTCCTTCCATATGACAGAAGTACCGTCACTAATGCCGTGTGTGACACACCAGACGTGTTTTCCGGTGGAGAATTAGCTGACTTGTCTCTTTGTCATCGAACGTTTGCTGCTCCCATTCGAAAGCCACTTCCTTTCGGCTGCTAATAGAGTAGTTGTGCGGAATCAACTGTCATTATAGGTCCCTATCTTACACCTTTCTGTTGCAAACGGACGTTCCAAGACACACACACAAATTTGATTAAAGCGAAGAGCGAAAAAGAAAAGAAATAATAATTGGCACAAAGTAGGTTTGAACACTGCTTGCATGCTTTGCTGTACAACATCGTAACCACTGAACCACGACGCCATTCACCGTTTGCTCTATGTCGCTTTTCTTGTTCTGGGGCCATTCACTGTTTCTATCTTGCTTTTTTTACAGTCCAGTACATCTTTTCCCTGTCTTCATGCTTGGTCTGTGTTCAGCTTTTGACGGGTGGTCCACTGGGCCCTCTTACCACTAAATCCGAGGAGGATGCGATGAGGAGTTTCCCTTGTCAACCTAATACATTACAAATAGTGGGTAGATGAAGGACCTCCATCTGAATTTGGTCTCAGCAATGGGAAAAATACTGCTAGTGGATGTAGTAGATTCGGAAATTTTACAATAGTAAATGACAGCTCAGCAACACGCGTAATACGACTAAATGAAAGCCCGACGGCAGTGTGCTAGAGCATAGGTCCTCTGCATTGACTCCTGAAACGACATGGGAAGTGGTATCGGATACTTCAGGTTCGGATCACTTGCCGATTCAAATCATAATAGACGCACAACCTAGGGAGACTGGCAAACACGCAGTCAATCGAAAATGGAAAACAAACAAAGCCAGTTGGAACCTATACTAAACACCCTTGGTAGAAAACTGGTATCGATCATAGAAACTGATTATCCCGAAAGAGACTGTTGCCTTGGTATCTACTTATTAATGAAGCAACGGAAGTCTCGCTACCTAAAAAAGAACATATGTGGACTACTCATCGGCCATAGGAATGTGACGGAGTCCTCAAGATACGAAGGGGGACACAGACAAAATATAAAAAATAAATGGTGATCAAAAAGTCAGTATAAATTTTAAAACTGAATAAATCGCGGAATAATGTAGATAGAGAGGTACAAATTGACACACATGTTTGGAATGACATGGGGTTTTATTAGAACCAAAAAAATACAAAATTTCAAAAACTGTCCGACAGATGGCGCTTCATGTGATCAGAATAGCAATAATTAGCATAACAAACTAAGACAAAGGAAAGATGATGATCTTTACAGGAAATGCTCACTATGTCCACCATCATTCCTAAACAATAGCTGTAGTCGAGGAATAATGTTGTGAACAGCACTGTAAAGCATGTCCGGAGTTATGGTGAGCCAGTGGCGCCGGATGTTGTCTTTCGGCATCCCTAGAGATGTCGGTCGATCACGATACACTTGCGACTTCAGGTGGGAGGCTAAGAATGACGAAAGTGGCGGCTGAGCACACGATCATCACTAAACGACGCGCGCAAGAGATCTTTCACGCGTCTAGCAATATCGGGTGGAGCGCCATCCTGCATAAACATCGTACGTTCCAGCAGGTGTTTATCGGCCACGCTGGGGATGATGCGATTCTGTAACATATCGGCGTACCTCTCACCCGTCATGGCAGCAGTTACAAAACCAGAATCACGCATTTCCTCGAAGAAAAAAGGCCCGATAACGGTAGATGTGGTAAATCCAACCCATACCGTGACTTTCTCGTCGTGCAATGGAGTTTCCACGACAGTTCTAGGATTTTCGGTAGCCAAAATTCGTTTTGCTGTCCAGTGCCATCTGTCGGACATTTTGTGAACTTTATTTTTTTTTGTTCTAATAAAACCCCATGTCATTCCAAGTGTGTGTGTCAATTTTTACCTCTCAATCTACATTATTCCATGGTTTATTAAGTTTTCAAATTTATACTGACTTTTTGATCACCCGGTATTTCTAATGATACGAAATTTCTCGCTCTTAGGAGAGCATAAGCTACAGCCAAGATACTATTCAGGTACAAGAAAACAAAATCGTAGCAAAATTCCTGCCCTGCATTCTGCAAGGAAACACAAATAACCAGGATTTGGAATATGATAAATAACATACGCTACTGTCTGACAATGGTCATGCACACACCTCCACGATCCAACGAACTTCTCTAATCGTTCTTCTGTATGATAGCCACACCTGATACAAGGAAGATGAGACGGAATATGAAGAAGACAACGGTGTCATTATATAACCCTTTTCGTTGCACCAACTCCAGATTACGCTCTGCGACGGAAGGGTGCTGCACCTGGCCCGGGTTATACTGACTATCCACTGCATCGACACATCCCACACAAAGGGAAACTGCTGC
The DNA here is from genome assembly GCF_023898315.1 of Schistocerca nitens. Classification (NCBI taxonomy): domain Eukaryota; kingdom Metazoa; phylum Arthropoda; class Insecta; order Orthoptera; family Acrididae; genus Schistocerca; species Schistocerca nitens. Next base: position 926,437,533 of record NC_064616.1, read on the forward strand.
TGCTCAAAATTTACAATAGTATGTGAACACACCATATCAACATCGACTCGCTGAAAACATGTTGTGTCTGCCCCATTCACAAATGGGGAAAAGATTTGATAAAGCCGGTTCGTATGGGCCTTTCTCCTAGCACCGTGTTTGACGAAGGCCATGGAAATAGTTATCAAGCAAAGCTTGGAATGGTGGTGTGAAAAGAGGAAAATACACTCTAAGACAAAAAAACGACGCATTACGGAGCTATGCAAATTCGTCACAAACTGATATTCATGCAGGTTACGATGGAAAATGCCAAATTACAAACTATGGCGGTCCATGGATGAATATACACTACTGGCCATTAAAATTGCTACACCTCGAAGATGACGTGCTACAGACGCGAAATTTAACCGACAGGAAGAAGATGCTGTGATAAGCAAATGATTAGCTTTTCAGAGCATTCACACAAGGTTGGCGCCTGTGGCTACACCTACACCGTGCTGACATGAGGAAAGTTTCCAACCGATTTCTCATACACAAACAGCAGTTAACCGGCGTTGCCTGGTGAAACGTTGTTGTGATGCCTCGTGTAAGGAGGAGAAATGCGTACCATCACGTTTCCGACTTTGATAAAGGTCGGATTGTAGCCTATCGCTATTGCGGTTTATCGTATCGCGACATTGCTGCTCGTGTTGATCGAGATCCAATGACTGTTAGCACAATATGGAATCGGTGGGTTCAGGAGGGTAATACGGAACGCTGTGCTGGATCCCAACGGCCTTGTATCACAAGCAGTCGAGATGACAGGCATCTTACACGAATGGCTGTGACGGATCGTGCAGCCACGTCTCGATCCCTGAGTCAACAGATGGGGACGTTTGCAAGACAACAACCATCTGCACGAAGAATTCGACGACGTTTGCAGCTGCATGGACTATCAGCTCGGGGACCATGTCTGCGGTTACCCTTGACGCTGCATCACAGACAGGAGCGCCTGCGATGGTGTACTCCACGACGAACCTGGGTGCACGAATGGCAAAACGTCATTTTTTCGGATGAATCCAGGTTTTGTTTACAACATCATGATGATCGCATCCGTGTTTGGCGACATCGCGGTGAACGCACATTGGAAGTGTGTAATCGTCATCGCCATACTTGCGTATCACCCGGCGTGATGGTATGCGGTGCCATTGGTTATACGTCTCGGGCACCTCTTGTTCGCATTGACGGCACTTTGAACAGTGGACGTTACATTTAAGATGTGTTACGACCCGTGGCTGTACCCTTCATTTGATACCTGCGAAACCCTACATTGCAGCAGGATAATGCACGACCGCATGTTGCAGGTCCTGTACAGGCCTTTCTGGATACAGATAATGTTCGATAGCTGCGCTGGCCAGCACATTCTCCGGATCTCTCGCCAATTGGAAACGTCTGGTCAATGGTGGCCGAGCAACTGGCTCGCCACAATACGCCAGTCACTGCTCCATGGGCAGCTGTACCTGTACATCCCATCCAAGCTCTGTTTGACTCAATGCCCAGGCGTATCAAGGCCGTTATTACGGCCAGAGGTGGTTGTTCTGGGTAGAATCCTAATCTGGAAGAATCCTAAGGAAACGCAATCCGAAAACAAAGGAAGTAGATTACAGTACGCTTGTTCGCCCACTGCTTGAATACTGCTCAGCAGTGTTGGATCCGTACCAGATAGGGTTGATAGAAGAGATAGAGAAGATCCAACGGAGAGCAGCGCGCTTCGTTACAGGATCATTTAGTAATCGCGAAGGCGTTACGGAGATGATAGATTAACTCCAGTGGAAGACTCTGCAGGAGAGACGCTCAGTAGCTCGGTACGGGCTTTTGTTGAAGTTTCGAGAACATACCTTCACCGAAGAGTCAAGCAGTATATTGCTCCCTCCCACGTATATCTCGCGAAGTGACCATGAGGATAAAATCAGAGAGATTAGAGCCCACACAGAAGCATACCGACAATCCTTCTTTCCACTAGCAATACGAGACTGGAATAGAAGGGAGAACAGATGGAAGTACTCAAGGTACCCTCCGCCACACACCGTCAGGTGGCTTGCGGAGTATGGGTGTAGATGTAGATGTACTGATTTCTCAGGATCTATGCACCCAAATTGCGTGAAAATGTAATCACATGTCAGTTCTAGTATAATATATTTGTCCAATGAATACCCGTTTATTATCTGCATTTCTTCTTGGGGTAGCAATTTTAGTGGCCAGTAGTGTATGACGCTTAGCGCAATTTCACTGCCCAGCTAGCAAGACAGAGGACATATCGATAAGTCTCTGCGAATTTCATTCCGTGTACTCAGTTGAACAGTTACTATGCCTCGCAGACAGGTGCATAAATAGTGCATGTAAATGTCAGCGTTTGAGTGACGATATTGAATAGGATTTGGGAGAAGAGAAGTTTGTGGCACAACTTGACTAGAAGAAGGGATCGGTTGTGTAGGACATGTTCTGAGGCATCAAATGATTCAAATGGCTCTGAGCACTATGGGACTTAACATCTATGGTCATCAGTCCCCTATATCTTAGAACTACTTAAACCTAACTAACCTACGGACAGCACACAACACCCAGTCATCACGAGGCAGAGAAAATCCCTGACGCCGCCGGGAATCGAACCCGGGAACCCGGGCGTGGGAAGCGAGAACGCTACCGCACGACCACGAGCTGCGGACTCTGAGGCATCAAGGGATCACCAATTTAGTATTGGAGGGGAGCGTGGAGGGTAAAAATCGTAGAGGGAGACCAAGAGATGAATACACTAAACATATTCAGAAGGATGCAGGTTGCAGTAGGTACTAGGAGATGATGAAGCTTGCACAGGATAGAGTAGCATGGAGAGCTGCATCAAACCAGTCTCAGGACTGAAGACCACAACATGCAGTGGGGCTCAAAGAAGCCGGTGGGAGTGTTCGGCGAATCACTGGATTTCTGAATAGGAGCGATGTCGCTCTTCGACGATGTTGACAGGAATGCGTGAACCACGGCCGAACACAACGTCAAGAAGGAAGCGGTAAACCTCTAGACAGACGACAGAACGCGAGGACCGAGCCATCGTCAGAGGCACTCAGAGTCCGGCTGTTTCATTATCATCGATTCGACATGCAAATGGTGCTTCAGTAACCACGAAGACGATTAATAGGCGGCTCACAGAAAGGGGGCTGAGCTCACGGTGCTCCTTGCGCCAACTACTATTGACTAACAAGTCAGTTAGTAATGGTGTCGGGCACTTCTTCGGCCTGGAATCTCATTGACTGGAGTAGAACTGTCTTCAGTGATGAGTTCCGCCTTGAACCGAGGTCCGATAACCAGCGAAGACTATCTGAAGACGCGCCACACAATTGACTGTAGCTCGCCATACGGCCCGACAACCAGGAGTGATGCTCTGGGGTGCCATTTCTTTTTATAGCAGGACCTCTTTGCTTGTCATCCGCGGGAATCGTACAACACTGCGATACGTCGACGATATTTTACGTCCCGCTTTGTTGCCTTTCATGATAGGCCATCCTGGGCTTACATCTTAACAAGATAATATCCGGCACAAGGCGAAAATTACTTCTAATTGTATTCGTGCTTGCCAAACCCTCCGTTGGCCAGCAAGGTTGGCGGATCTCTCCCGAATTGAGAACATTTGGAGTGTCACGGGCAGGACCGTCCAACCAGCTCGGTTTGACGATCTAACGCGCCAACTGGACAGAATTTGGCACGATATTCCTCAGGAGGACAACCAACCACTGTCTCAATCAGTGTCAAGCCGAATAACAGCTTGCGTAAGGACTAGAAGTGGACCAACACTTTACTGACTCCCTCAGTTTGTTAAGCTTGTTCTCTTAAACAAATCATCCTATGTATCTGAAGTTGTAATTTTTTGTGTGTCCGTACATGTTCATCACATCTACAAATTTCAGTCGCATTCGAATAATTCCTTCGTGGTGCGTTGTTTTTATTTTTATTTTTTTTTTATTTTATGTATCTTAGACAGTATCACCGGAACAGCAACTTGGGTTTCTGAAAGGAAAAGGGACAGCTAAAATCCTTTTACGGTTAGTTACTTATTAAATTTCTCTCGGGATAATTATGTGATATATGTATTCATAGACTTGACTAAAGCACATGACAACGTCGTCTTGTCAATCTTAGGCAAAAGACTGAAGAGACTCGATGTTCCAAAACCACTAACATTGCAAGCTTTCAGAGCAATACGAAAACAATCATTTTGCAACACGGAACTACACTGGAACCCATAGAAACTAGCACAGGACTCCCATCGATATCAGTCTTCGCTGCCTTATTACTCAATTTCTACGATGCAGACCTTCAGGACCTCTTTGCCATCGACATCCAAATGTAACAATACGCAGACGACGTATGCATATATTCCGATCACAATACTCTTCAGTCTTGCCATCGAAAAACTCACATACCTCTAATACGCCTGTATAAGTCCTGTACAGATAGTGGCTTCTGATACCAAGTCTATTATCACGATCTTTACTCGCCATAGGATTCCACTTTTTCAAACAATGCTACTAGGACAACATGCTTTTGCAGCTGCGGAAAGAACTCAATATCTTGGGATGATTGTCAACGATAAACTAAGATGGGCTCCCCATATCCGACATATCATTACCAGATTTGAAGAAGCATGCAATCTCATCAGAGCTACGACTGGAGTATGGTGGGGCTCTAATAGGCGGACAGCAATGAATTTTTACTGGCCCGTATTAAGGACACACTTTTATTAAGGGCACATGTGCTACAGATCAGCGTCTGTCAGCACGCTCCAAAGACTTGACACTATGCAGTACAAAGCCTTGCGTTTAGTTCCTGGGGCGTTCATGTCAACCCCCACCAACACATTAATGGTTGAGGTGAATGAACCACCGTTATAGCTGCGACGAATATTCCTCTGCAAGAAATTCCTCCTTGACTCTATTTCGACAAATATGAGCCCCTTGACGAAAAAATCTGGGAATTAAGATGGTACTGTGTTCGCGTGAGATATTGGATAAATAAGCATCTCCCTCCCGTCGCAGCAGACCATATAGAGATGTAGGCATTAAGGTAACAGATGTGGAAAAGTCCTACTGCACTACAATAAGTCATATGAAACGTTGACTCTGCAGATTGATGCCAGGACCAATTTAACGTTTCAAAACCAGGACACAATTAACATAACGGCAATAGAATTTCTGTCTCACTATCTCGATGCGTGCATGGTATATACGTATGTACATACCAGAGTGGTGGCCGTTCTGTCGAACATTTCCTTAACAGAGCGGGTCGCCTCCTCGACGTTTGTTTCAGTGCGATTGCACAAATATTATCTGAAACTGGGAATCTGGATTTGCAAGTGTAGAGTTTAATGGACGAGGGATGCTGTACTGCAGAGTGAGAGAAGTTGGAAATTTGAGTCTGTCAGGGACCGTGTCTGGATGCTGAAGCGGTTAAGGCAACTGCTCATGACAAGCATTCACAATCCGGGTTCAAGCCCCGGTCCGGTACATATTTTCAACTTCCGTCATTGCATTACCACAATGCCCTCTGCTGCTACGAGTCACGATTTCCCACCCATCCTTTCCCCTTTCTACATCTCATGTTTACATCTATACAGATGTGTCCAAGTCTAGTGATGGCGCTGGTAGTGTTTATTGGGTATCCAGAAGCAAACAAGAAGTCCTATACAAGCTGGATCCAAATTCCATTGTTATGACATTCGAGCTGATTGCCATTTTGGAAGCCCTGTTATTCGCACAGACAACCACAAGAGACACAATAGTCACCACCTCTTATAGTAAGTCAGTGCTACAGATTATTAGAAACCATCAGAATTGTTGTACCATCCCCATAGTTGCAGCAGTTGTCCCAGCATCGTGATGGTCAATCTGAGCTACCTGGAAATGAAAAGGCAGATGTCCTAGCAAAGCAGGCATCTCTTCATGGAGCCAGTAAATAGTATACTCATAAATATGATACTCATGCTCAAAAAGTTGTTGTCCTCGGACTGGCAAGAGAAATGATCGCAGACTTCTAAAATCAAAGGCAGTCATTATGCACTAATTCATCCCACGATTCCAAAAGTACCATAGTATAATAAGGTATCAACGTCAAGGAGATTCACGACAGCTATAGAACGACTGAAATTTAATCATTGGAAGTTCAACGAACACCGCTACAGGTTCAGCCGAAGCACCACCGTTCTATGTGCTTGAGTAGAGGAAGACGTTCCAAATCATCCATTCCTACAATGATCTCGGAACATTTATCACATAAACGTACTTGCAAGTAATTTTTGGGCTTTGAGTCATGAGTTCCCAAGCAGCCTCCGAACCTTGTTAGCGTCCAACAATATAGCAATTTACAAACTACTGTAAGAGTTCGTCAAAAGCGTCAACATCAGGCTACAGCACCCTGGGCTGCTAATCTAATGCTCTTGGTTCATAGAATGCCAGATGAAGACTAAAGCTTAATTAACTGACTATACTCCCAAGTGCTGGTCAGTTGAATATGGAACGCTCAGCCTTTAAATGATGTATGTCATTATGTGCCTGAATACTACTGTAACTATATGTATGGCTGCAATACCCAAATCTGGTTCCTGTAAACTATTATCCTGCGTTGTCTAGATAGCAGTTATACATCTGCACAAATATTAAATTCTCTATCCGTAGCTTTTGAAACAATTCTTGCGGGACACACAAAAGTACATTTTATTTTTAATTTAGATATATAGTTGTTAATGTGGATTGAATTGGGAATATTCCAAATGTGTACCAACAGCGATTTATCATTTCTTATTGTGTTCCCAGCAGAATTTTTATAACATCCTACTCCTGTGTATCCTGTGTTACATTTTCATATTGCTTACTCGTTTCTGTATAGTGTGGATGCAAAACTTGTTTTATTTCGGTGTCAGTCATTTTTTAAGGCTATGAAACTTCATATCAGGGTAATACTTTAACTAATGTCTACTTTGAATTTTCAAAAATAAATAATAAAAAATCGCGAAACAGAGTTGAAGAAAAAAATAAGAAAGACTGATGTAACTACCAGACACGTTTTACGAAAGAGAGACCACATAGGGACCCATATATTCTGTTGTTACATAGTTCCACGTAGTCAGCGCGTACACAACTTTCCCACTAGAGCGCGCCCCGCTAAGCACAACAGCGCAGGCGCAGCGCTCGTCCATTTCCGCACTACGAGATGGCGCTGCCTTAGAGATGGACCAAATTCTGCTTCCGCCGATCCGCGTATTAATATGTAACGCAGACAATGAGATTGCTGCTAACGTAGAACCTTTTCTCCTCGCGGATCATACTCGTGCAGTGATACCTGAACGTGCGAGGTATTATAACGAGTGTACAGATGTCCAATTAGTCAGTCTGCATTTGTCTGCACCAGTCCGTACCAGTCTGCATTAGTCTGTACCAGTCTATAGTCAAGTTTCAGTCTGCGCCTAATAAGATTATCATATTCCTGTACATAGCCATGAAGATAAATGTATACACACTTTGTCAAGTATCAGAGATATGTGAGAATACGATTGACGTACCAAGACCAAAGGAACTTCAGATTGTCAATTGTAAATAGCATCCAGAATCAAATTACGTAAGGTTTATGCTTGTTACTATTTTAATAAATGTGTGTGAAAATTAATCAAATTCTGTTTAAAGTTGGTCACCGCCAATCTGCTACTCTAAGCATGCAAGTGGCATTTCTATCGTCTGACCTAACGGCAGAAGATAAACACGCCACGATAAGACCACGAGACATATTGCTGACACTCGCCTACTTCGTTAGAGCGACAACTCAAATAATCTGATGGTGTGTGTACCGAAGGTCTTACAGTATGCACACCACATATTCCTTTTACACTAACAAGGGAAGTACCCGTGCTCGAACAGCTAAAACCTGTTGGGAACATGCTAAAATATATTACTGTACTTGTTTGAATATTTATTAATGCTATTCATCAGTAAAACTGCGTACTCGTACGTGGCCTTAGCAGCATCAGTAGGTCAGAATCCTGGCTACGCTATGTTGTAGCTGTACACGCAGAATGAGTGAGATTGTTTCTGTGATTAGTAGGGAAGTGCACGTACTAATGACAGACATGAATAGGTGACAGCTAATTAATCCTCAGAACATTGCTGCTGTGTGAAAAGCTACGCCGAATTTACACAAATGAGATGTAATTGGAGTGGAGGATAGGCCGTCTGCATGTGCGTTGCAAAATTTTATAACGCAAAAGTGCTATGGAGAATTAACAGAAATACATTCCGACACATTGGAGAGGAAGAGCATCCATGAATCTGATTGCGGACAGTAAAAGAATATGGATATGTGAGTTCCAGTGGCTCTAAAATGTCATATCCAGCCATTACAGTATATAAAATTGAAAGTGAACACGCACATTCACTTCTAAAAAAATGAGGAAGTGTGCCACGGAATATTGATGACAGAACATTGGTCTGTCTTCAGTTTGTTATCTACAAGAAACTTTCTCCACCCAGAATGGGACCTATGTAACATGTTCATGGCAAGGATCTGGTTACGAAGTTCATATTGCACTTGAATCATTTGATAACTTGAATACAGCGGCTTTCGATATTGGACTACAGCAGTGCGAATATACGAAAAATGATTTATATCATCCATATGTTGCCCTAGTCAAGTGTGTGTACTGTTCTGTTCCGCTCTATTTTAATCATTTTATAAAACTCCGGATTTGCACATCGCGTAAGGGCAGAAGGTGTGATAATGCAGCAGCTACCTTTTTGGGAAACATAACCCTGGAAGTACGGCGTGTGTTAATATAAGGATGTAACAAAAAGAAGCATCCGATTTGGCACGTCTATATTTCTGAAACTAATGAACATATACAATGAATTTTGGTTTTTAATGAAGGGGAAAATCAAAAAGTCTTTTTCATACCTTTTCATAGGTGTTCAATATGCCCCCATTGAGATGCACAGCATATGTCAAGGCGGTATTCAAATTGTTCCCACACAGCAGCTAGCATGTCTTGAGTTAAAGCTTCCACAGCTGCTGTTATGCGATGTCTCAGTTCATTCATTTTTATTGGTAACGGAGGCACATAACAGTGTCTTTTACAAACCCCCACAATAAATAACCACATACAGTCAGGTTCAGCGACCTAGGAGGCCAGTAATGTAAGGCTGAATCATTTGGTCCAGTGCGACGGATCCATCGTTCAGCAATCCTTTGATTTAAAAATACCCGCACTTCCAGATGCCAGCGTGGCGGTGCCCCATCCTGTTGGTAAATGAAGTCGTTCCAGCTGTAGGAAAAGGAAGTTCTCAAGCATATCGAGATATGTGCTTCCTGTAACAGTGTTCTCGGCAAAGAAAAGTGAACCATACACCTTTTCCCATGAAACTACAAAAAAAAAACATATAAAATTTTGGAGAGTCTCTCTCATGTTGTACAAGTTCATGTGGTTGTTCCGTACTCCATATTCTCACATTATGACGGTTCACCTTTCGCTTAAATGGAATGTTGTCTCGTCAATAAACACTAAGCGTGTAAGAAAACTGTCATTCCCTATCTTGCCAAAAACGAAATTACAGAACTCCACTCGTTGCTGTTTGTCACCTTCAGCCGGCCGCGGTGGCCGAGCGGTTCTAGGCGCTACAGTTTGGAACCGCGCGACCGCTACGGTCGCAGGTTCGAATCCTGCCTCGGGCATGGATGTGTATGATGTCCTTAGGTTAGTTAGGTTTAAGTAGTTCTAAGTTCTAGGGGACTGATGACCACAGAAGTTAAGTCCCATAGTACTCAGAACCATTTGTCACCTTCACGAATAGCTTGCAGTAGCTGAATTTTGTATGTTTTCGTTTGTAAATGTCGATGTAACACGCCAGACGGACATCGGGGGCATGTTGAGCTGTTGAGCTGCGCGACGAACGAATTTCTGCGAACTCCTTATGAAACTATGGTAGATGCGTTCGACGCCTGAGTCAGACACTCGTGGAGGGCCCGGTGATTTGCCTTTGCACAAACAACCTGTTTCTCGGAACTGTTCATGCCAACGTTTAATGCTCTATGCTGTAGGAGGATCCACACCATACCTGGCACGAAAGTCACGCTGAACAGTTATTACTAACCAGCATTGCGCAAAACGTAGAGCACAAAACGCTTTCTGTTAGCCTGAAGCAATTTTTACTAGAACTGAAGTGGGTACACATTGCTGCTACCTAGCGGGAACCATATAAAACTCGAGAGTTTGCTCTTTCCAGTAGAACGTTGTTCATGCACGTAGCTTAAATAACATAATACTTATGATTTTTAAAAACTGGATGATTCTTTTTAATACACCCTGTATACTGTGTCAAGAAATTATATAACTTTTTTTCGAAATAACACTTCATTTATGAATCTGCTGGTGATAACTATGTTTTATACGGTACGGGTATTGTTTTTTCGGCGAGATGTACTTCTCGAATATTTTAGATTAGTTAATTTTTAAACATCTCTTGCCAGTAGATGAGGAATTTTAAAGGTAAATGACCTTGTTGGATGGTAGAACAGACCCACCTCCACATTTGAAAATTATTTTATTCGGGTTTTGCTCTGCGAACTGGGATACGTCTCGTGTTAGTAATACAAATGCGCACACTCACAGCGAAAACTGTAGTGATAGGATTAGTTAATCTGAAGAAGTCATTTTTCTCTTCAAGTCGTGAAAGTTACTAGCTGAAAGCACCAAGAAGCTGTACAGCAGCGCTCAAAAGTACTTTGTAGTTAAACTTGTAGGTTGTAGGCGTGTTTGTCTATACGCAGAATAAAAACTACGAGATTGTTCAGACAGAAGACTGCTTGACCTCGCCACAGTTGCACTAACTGATTCGTACTGATTGCTGAGTGCAGGTAACCATGGACTTTAGCTATACAGGGTGTTCCATTGATCGTGACCGGGCCAAATATCTCACGAAATAAGCGTCAAACGAAAAAACTACAAAGAACGAAACTTGTCAAGCTTGAAGGGGGAAACCAGATGGCGCTATGGTTGGCCCGCTAGATGGCGCTGCCATAGGTCAAACGGATATCAACTGCCTTTTTTAAAAAATAGGAACTGCCTTTTTTAAAAAATAGGAACCCCCATTTTTTATTACATATTCGTGTAGTACGTAAAGAAATATGAATGTTTTAGTTGGACCATTTTTTCGCTTTGTGATAGATGGCGCTGTTATAGTCAGAAAAATATGGCTCACAATTTTAGACGAACAGTTGGTGACAGGTAGGTTTCTTAAATTAAAACACTGAACGTAGGTACGTTTGAAAATTTTATTTCGGTTATTCCAATGTGATACATGTACCTTTCTGAACTTATCATTTCTGAGAACGCATGCTGTTACAGCATGATTACCCGTAAATACCACATTAATGCAATAAATGCTCAAAATGATGTCCGTCAACCTCAATGCATTTGGCAGTACGTGTAACGACATTCCTCTCAACAGCGAGTACTTCGCCTTCCGTAATGTTCGCACTTGCATTGACAATGCGCCGACGCATGTTGTCAGGCGATATCGGAGCATCACGATGGAAAATATCCTTTAACTTTCCCCACAGAAAGAAATCCGGGGACGTCAGATCCTGTGAATGTGCGGGCCATGGTACGGTGCTTCGACGACCAATCCACATGTCATGAAATATCCTATTCAATACCGCTCCAGCCGCACGCGAGCTATGTGCCGGACATACATCATGTTGGAAGTACATCGCCATTATGTCATGCAGTGAAACATCTTGTAGTGACATCGGTAGAACATTACATAGGAAATCAGCATACATTGCACCATTTAGATTGCCATCGATAAAATGGGGGCAAATTATCCTTCATTCCATAATACCGCACCAAACATTAACCCGCCAAGGTCGCTGATGTTCCACTTGTCGCAGCCATCGTGGATTTTCCGTTGCCCAATAGTGCATATAATGCCGTTTTACGTTACCGCTGTTGGTGAATGATTTTTCGTCGCTAAATAGAACGCGCGCAAAAATCTGTCATCGTCCCGTAATTTCCCTTGTGCCCAGGAGTGGCAGAACTGTACACGACGTTCAAAGTCGTCACCATGCAATTCCTGGTGCATACACATATGGTACGGGTGCAATCGATGTTGATGTAGCATTCTCAACACCGACGTTTTTGAGATTCCCGATTCTCGCGCAATTTGACTGCTACTGATGTGCGGATTAGCCGCGACAGCAGCTTAAACACCTACTTGGGCATCATCATTTGTTGCAGGTCGTGCTTGACGTTTCACATGTGGCTGAACACTTCCTGTCTCCTCAAATAACGAAACTCCCCGGCGAACGGTCCGGACACTTTGAAACGTCCCCTTAGAAAAATTAGTGAATTACTGTGCTGGTAAATCCCTTACGTTATTTGATTTTCAAACAGCTGAGCAGAACTGAACGTACTCAGACATTTCACTCTTTACCTATTCTGATCAACACTAAACTGAAACACAATATTTTTAGCGCAACGCAATCTGACTTTTAACAATCCCTACAAAAGAATGGCCCTGACTAACATTAACCTATACCTTTCACAAATCACTTAACTCACAAAAATCTTCGTTACTCGAACTACTGCAATACGGCGACCGCCACTACTGCCAGCTAAATAAAAGATTCATACTACTGAAGGCACTAACTACTGATAGGCATAGTTAACAAACGAAAGATTTTGATAGAGAACAAACAATGTATTTACCTTAATAGTGTTCAAAAGTCATAATATATATATATAGCAGTTCATGGCATCCATTCTTACAAATGTACTGTTTCTGATGGACACATGTCCAGATCATCCGCTCTCAAAAATCCGCCATCTCACTTCCCTACATCCACCACTGCTGGCGGCTCACCTCCAACTGCGCAACGCTACGCGCTGTTAACAGTCAACTGCCCAACACTACAATAGACAACAACAATGCAAACCAGCCACAGACTGCACACAGCACAGCCAGTGCTTTTCATACAGGGCGCTACGTGGCGTTACCAATAAAAAAACCTAAACAGCCTACTTACATGGCCCCCATGCTCACCACAAAAAATTTTACAAATTGTTTTGGGCAGTGGCCAATACAGATTTGAAAAATTTTTCATAGTTACAATAACAAAGATATCAAATGCACACACTTATTGATACAATTTTGGTCAAAAGCTAAAATATTCTCACAGTCCATAAAGACAGTCCTGATCATTCATCACAGTAACATTGCAGTGTTTTTAGTTTTTTCAAAGTCTGAGCAGTAGAAGAAAATGCACACGGAAGTAGTGGATGTCCATGCAGTCTTGAACAAGTAGTGTTGTCCTTCCAACGGAAAGATAATGCTGACTCTTGACATGCAGACAGGTAATGGACCACAACAGAGCAAACCCACCGCAGAGTCAATCGAAGTTTTGAAGAGTATTGGTAGGTAGGTCATCACAGAGCAGACCCACTGTAGTCCTGGTAGGGATTACGGTATTGGTGGGCCACCAGAGATGCAGACCCACTGCAGTCCTTGTAGAGACGGCCAGCAGTCATCTGTTGCGACTGTGCAGGTGCACAATCACCATCGAAGAGTCTTGCGGAGAATATAGCAAGTCCATAAACCAACACTTGTGCACTCACAAAGTTTTTGGAATTGTCCTTAGAACCAGCAATGCTGTTAACCAGTCCCTTGCTGAATTATCAACACACGTGGGAGCACTAACAGTCCTCTTTTTTTTTTTTTTTACATATTGTGCATATACTATGACCAACAGAAATGTGTGCAGTGAAATGAATGCTTAATTTGAAGAACTGGTGTCTATTACAATTTTATAAAATGAGAATACAATAACAAAGGTACAAAATACATCATTAAAGAACATAATAATACAGATAACATTTGTAGTAATACAGGCTTTACAAAAGAATAGAAATAAACATATACATCAGCGTTACAGGAATTATGACATAAGTAAATACATAAAAGATCAGAATAACTTTTGAAACATCAACTTCACACATGAGCATTAAAACAAAACAGAATAAATAACGTCTAAACAACTTTACAAAGTAAATAACATAGTATTAGAAAAATTCTACAAGATAACTCTCATCAGATAAACATATAAAGACAGGAAAAAGACAAATACACAAGGGTACATAAACACAAAGCGGAATAAGACCAAAGGAAAGGGCAGGGTTTGTTTTACCTCAGTATTTTCCAAACAAAACTTTCTTTCCCGATGCAAACTTGAAATATAACTTATTTCACGATACATTTTTAAGGGTATTTGAAAATTGTTTTCCCAAGAAAATAGTTAAACATAATTCCAAGAAAACATATAAAAAACCTTGGCTAACTAAAAGAATAAGAATATCTTGCAACCGTAAAAGAGAAGTGTATCTAACTGCAAGAGGGAGTACTGACCCCGAAATTGTTTAATATTATAAAAACTACTGTGCAGTACTAAGAAAAGTTATTAAAAAGTCCAGAAGCATGTGTATCATGTCTGAGATCAGTAACTCTGATAATAAAATTAAAGCAATTTGGAATATTATTGAAAGGGAAACAGGGCAACCAAGAGCACAGGAAGACTTTAGTGCCATAAAACTGAATGACAAGTGTACTAACAAACAATCAGAAATTGAAAATATTTTCAATAATCATTTTTTAAATGTTGTGGAGAAAATAGGATCTAGATCTTCACTAGAAGAGACAAGGCCTCTAATAGAAGAGGCCATACCTGTGCAGCTTGAAATAACTTTATTTCCACCAACCTCACCCTCTGAAATCAGTAAAATAATAAACTCACTGACAAGTAAAACATCTTACGGAATTGATGGCATTTCCAGCAAGGTACTTAAAGCTTGTTCCCCACAGATAAGTAGGATTCTCAGCCACGTATGTAATAGCTCTTTGGAGCAGGGTGTTTTCTCTGATAGACTGAAATATGCCATTGTAAAACCATTGCATAAAAAGGGGGATACGTCGGATGTCAACAACTACCGCCCAATCTCTCTTCTGACAGCTCTATCAAAAAATTTTGAGAAAGTAATGTATTCAAGAGTAGCCTCCCATGTTTGTAAAAATAAAGTACTAACAAAATGTCAGTTTGGTTTTCAGAAAGGCTTTTCAACAGAAAATGCTATATACGCTTTCACTGATCAAATATTAAATGCTCTGAATAACCGGACATCACCTATTGGCATTTTTTGTGATCTCTCAAAGGCCTTTGATTGTGTAAATCATGGAATTCTTTTAGGTAAGCTAAATCATTATGGTTTGAGGGGGGCAGTGCACAAATGGTTTAATTCATACTTAACTGGAAGAATGCAGAAAGTTGAAATAAGTGGTTCATGTAATGTTAAAACAGCTGATTTCTCAAACTGGGGGGCTATCAAGTACGGGGTCCCTCAGGGTTCGGTCTTAGGTCCTTTACTGTTCTTGATATACATTAATGACTTACCATTCCTCATTGATGAAGATGCAAAGTTAGTTCTTCTTGCTGATCATACAAGTATAGTAATAACATCCAAAAACCAAGAACTAAGTGATGTAATTGTAAATGATGTTTTCACAAAATTATTAAGTGGTTCTCAGCAAACGGAGTCTCTTCAAATTTTGATAAAACACAGTATATACAGTTCCGTACAGTAAATGGCACAACTCCAGTAATAAATATAGACTTTGAACAGAAGTCTGTAGCTAAGGTAGAATTTTCAAAAATTTTAGGTGTGCCCATTGATGAGAGGTTAAACTGGAAGCAACACATTGATGGTCTGCTGAAACGTCTGAGTTCAGCTACGTATGCTATTAGGGTTATTGCAAATTTTGGTGATAAGAATCTCAATAAGTTAGCTTACAATGCCTACTTTCATTCACTGATTTCGTATGGCATCATATTCTGGGGTAATTCATCGTTGAGTAGAAAAGTATTCATTGCTCAAAAACGTGTAATCAGAATAATTGCTGGAGCCCACCCACGGTCATCCTATAGACATCTATTTAAGGATTTAGGGATCCTCACAGCAACCCGACAGTATATATATTCACTTATGAAATTGGTTGTTAATAATCCATCCAAGTTCAAAAGTAATAGCAGTGTGCATAGCTATAACACCAGGAGAAAGATGATCTTCACTATGCAGGGTTATATCTGACTTTGGCACAGAAAGGGGTAAATTATGCTGCCACAAAAGTCTTTGGTCATCTACCAAACAGCATCAAAAGCCTGACAGATAGTCAACCAACATTTAAAAATAAATTAAAAGAATTTCTAGATGACAACTCCTTCTACTCATTGGCTGAATTGTTAGATATAAATTAAGGGAGGGAAAAAAAACCAACTTAAACATTAGTGTCATGCAATATTTTGTGTAATGTAATATCTTGTACAGACATCTTTTATTAACCTGACACGTTCCACATCATTACGAAGTGTCGTATTCATGATCTATGGAACAAGTATTAATCTAATCTAATCTAATCTAATCTTTACTTCTTGGAGATCTCCCTTCATTCATCAATATTCCCAAAAAGTCCTAACTATACCTGCTTTCTGTATTCTATCCATATTTCTTTCAAAATAATTATTTCTCAGTGTACAATACTCATTTAGGTCCAAATCTTTTTTCATATAGTTTCTCAATGCATTCTTTCCCTAGTCATCACATCTCATTCTCTTATATAGCCTACCCCATCTTAAGCTAACTTAAATCCATTCTCTTATATAGCCTATCCCATCTTAAGCTAACTTAAATCTACTGAGCTCAGATATATATACTAAGGGACGAGGCAATGCCGCAACACACAACAAATTAACACAAACAGCAGTGACAAAAAAATGGAAATTGGCAAAGCAAGCAGCAGTATATCTAAATTAGGAGAGCAAATGCAACATTACAACTAATATTAGCCAATGTGCAGCAACAAGAAAATAAATCAATAGTAAAACTGGCTTAACAGAGTAATACAAAGTGAAATTTAGTAGCGCAATGCCTGGCAAACAGCAGCAGCAAATGCAGTAATTAATATCTAAACATGACAAAGCTCAAGCAGAAAAAATAGTACACTAAAGACAACAATGCAGATAAGGGAAATGTATATTCACATCTTAATGTGTATGTAATTAAAGTGGTGCACCACAAAAACTTATTCTACAAAAAATTACCAAGTACTTGAAAAGAAAATTATGTTTGCAGTTACTGTTATTAGTCCCTTCTTATTGTTCTTTCATTTCCAAGTGCTCCTTTTTCGAAGAATGTGAATCATAAAATTATTATTTAATATATCTGTTGACAGAAAGTGTTCACATTAGCAAATGCATTTAATTTAATTTTATTTTATAAAACCAATGGTGCAACACAGCTGGAAACCAGATATCAAATGAAATAAACAACTATCTAAAGTGAAGCATAAAAATATCATTCAATAGTCATGTGGCATTTCACAAGTTAGCAGAAATTCTCTCAACTCTCGTAGAAAGACACTTGTCATAATCAGGTGTGCAGATGTAAGAATATTTCCTATCAATTCATAAGCATTTCAGTAAGTAGCACAAAGTACAATATGTTTCCAAGTAATGAGCGTGTCGTATTTGCGATGCTTTCTACAAAGGAATCTCAATAGCGAGGATAATGGCCTCTTTTTTTTTCTCCACCTGTGCCTCTGAAAGGCACACACTAATGGCTTTTTTCCTGGCGACTGTCGCGCAGCTGGGTGCTTACAGTGACCTACCTTCCTTACCAAAATATTTGCATCAGTTTCCGCTACAGTGACAGTTTGATACAAATAAAATTTCACAGGTCGAAATATTTGCATTACAAATCTGTAGAAACAAAATCCTATAAATATAACAGTGTCCAAAAAGTTTCGCCGGCATTGTGATACATTCACGCATTTACACACATTTCATAACTCTTAAAGTATGATTCTTGGTTTCCAACATCCTTTTTCACATATCAGAGTCCCTAACCACTGCTCATTATTCCTTACCTTATTACACATATACATATTTGTCGACACTTCTTCAATATTTCATCATAATGAATACGTAGCATAATCAAATTCCTCATATAGCGTCAGCTTATTGATCATAAACATACCTCAACAGCAAAATACACATGGTCGTCGTAATAATAACATAACACCTCAGTCAAATCTCAAAATCGTCGTAGCTTCCTCCAATAATGTCAAAACCTAAAGAAAATTCTCTGCTCATTTCAATAGTGTCATCTACCTCAAAAGTACTTTAAAAATCATGATCCCATACCAAATACATCATTCAAAGCTCTCATAGTATCACAATGGATCTGACAAAGTATGAACAGTTCACAAAGTACAGACAAAATACAATTTCACAAGTGTGAAGTTATCCAATTGTGTAATTGCGTAAACATGTGCCACTGATGTAGTAAAGGGAATGTTTGTTTCTCTGTCAAATAATCAGTTAGCTGTGTAATTCTGTGTTAGAGAAATATGGTACCGATGTGTAAAGTTGTATAAGCAAATACCATATTAGCTAGGACTCCTTGTGCTTGCCAAACACATGGTACACAAAGTAAGCGTGTACCCCCTGAGGATTAATGTAATTATACCCTCAGGTGTTACAGATTACAGCAATGGAATGAAATGTATCATGTAAAACTTTCTTTGCAATTCAAAAATCTTTAAAAATAAATGTTTTAAGTACAAAATTAATCATTCAAATGCGTGTCCTGTAGCGCTAAATGTGCGTCTTGCTGTAAGATAATTCTGTGGAAGTGTCGTAGTTATCGTCCTCTGTAAGCAAAGTTCTGCTGAAGTCAATGTACTCACCTCATCATAAACAAAAGTGAAATGCTTTGCGTATAGATATCATATTATTATGCTTATTGCCGTGATGAAGAAAGTACTGTACTGTAATGTATTGTTGTGCTACGGAAAAGGTTGTCTCATAGTAGCTATACCACAAAAGTTACTACTAAAACATGTTTTACTTTCCAGAATAATACATAAAAACTGTGCAGATATAAAACAGATACACCGCAAAAGCAACAATGTAAATTGTGTCACACATTATTAGCGTCGTGATATAATCGTGTAGCTGTCAAAGAAACCAAATACTAAGTCATCTTTAATCTCACAGAAAGTACTTCAAATAAAGAATGTCTGTTCAAGTAAATCAAAATGTTGCCTTAAAATCTCATTAGCAGTATATGTTCTAAGTATGTAAGCCTTATATTCGTTACGTAATCGTGCAGTTAACAAGCAAGAATGTACACACACAATAACACTGTGTCCTCTGTTCACTATAACAATGCATTCATAATTACTGTCTAAATAAGTTGCTCAGGTTCTTGACTGGATAGTTAACTTTAAAACATAGTTACATGTTAACAGTTTCTAAATGTGACAAAGAGTACCAGTAACGTGAAGTGAAAAATTTTATAGCAAAGACTAAGTTAAAAAGCAGATTATCTTTCAATAGACGGTTTTACATGTGAAATGTGGTGTAAACCTTTACCCTTTCTAGTACGCAGAGTTTCAGCTTCAAAGTAATTATCATGTTGTATACGTCGATAAGAAATGCTAAAAATTTTCTCAAGGTTAGCGTCTATGTTATTTTTCGCTGAGTCAGCCGGTGCACGTGGCTGCGTGCGGTGCGAGTCATTGTCTGTCTCTTCGTTGGCGCGCGTCGTTATTGGGATTTGGAGATCTAACTTCTAGAAATTCACCTTGCCGAGAGGGCCCTGCCCTGTTTGAATCGCCCCAATTCTGATGCAATTCAGGTCTATCGTTACGATCATATCGTCTGTCGTCATGTCGGTAGATTACCTAGTTTCTTTCTTGTCGGTCACGTGGTGGAGAATTTCTCCCCGAATCGTAACTGCGCGCTGCACCGTTGCGTCTGAAGTTATTCTGTCTCCCTTGATAATAATTATTTTGGTTCCCATAATGTCTGTTTCTATGACTGTCTCTGTCATATTCATTACTATGGAAATGCGATCTTTCTCTGTAACTGTTTCTGTGCCAGTGGCTGTCATATGGGTAGTGTCTGTTTTGTTCACGATTTGCGTTGTAAGAATAGCCTTGTCGTTTCCATTTATTATTTCTGTCATCGCGGAGTTGTGACGGATGTGACCTGTAATTGTTGTGCTCCTGTTTTCGCTTTCCGCGATTGTCAGTGTCAATTTCCAATTCTTGTAACAGTCCCTGAAAAGCTTCAGTGTCGTCTTTGCAACGTCCTGCCAAAATAATATGTCGCAAATGTTCAGGCAATTTGATTAAGCAAATGCGGATGAGTTCTGAGGGGCTGTAAAGGTTTGAAAGGTACAGATTCTTGTGCAACATGTCTTCAAAATATCGTTGCCGGAATTCTTAAATGTTTTGAATTTACGTGTAGTAATAAACAGCTTATAATCAAAATCATCATGTCGGCGAGTCGCATGTCGGTCATTGTTACGTCGTTTCGGCGGTTCCACTTCAAAATTCGGTGTACCTTGCCAATTTCTTATGAAATTTCCGAAATGCCCTATGTTATTATTTTGTGGCTTTTCCGTATTTCTATGTCCCTCTTCCCGTGTTGGAGCGCGAGTGTCCTCTGAAATATGTAATTCTTGCATTCCTGTGTCAACTGATCTTGTACTTCCCGGATTTCTCTTTGGTGTTGCGTATTAATTTGATTCTGTATTTGTTTGAATTTCCTAATTTGTTCGTACTCTTCTGTGTCTGTGAAGGCTACAGGTCTTGTGTCACTCAGATCATCATCCACCTTTGTGGATAAGTTAGTGAACTGATCCGAAAGTTTGGTTACTTTCTCCGATAGTGAACTGATTTCCTCAGTGTGTTTTTCTGAACCAAGTTTCAGAGTGTCCATTTGTGTTGAAATCGTATCTACTGTGTCCTTTAAGTTTTCCTGAGTTTTTGCAAGTTGCGTAACCGAATCGGTAGATGCAACTGAGTCAGTTTTAGCTTGCGAGGTGTCGTGATTTTCATGAACAATAGTTTGCAGTTCCTTTATGGCTGCTTTGTGATTCTGTAATGCATTTTCATGACGCGAAAAAATAGGTTGGAAACGCTCACAAATTTGTGTTTTTACGTCATTACAGACTTTTTGACATTTCGAATCGATTTTATGTAACTCAGTACTTAAATCTTCACGTGTTTGTTCAAGCGTGGTGTCTAACTTTTGAAGATTTTGTTCCATTGTGTCTAACTGTTGCTGTGTTTGTCTCTGATTTTGTTTCATTTGTTGCATTAATTGCAATAATAATGTATTAGTGTCTGCAATCTGTTCCTCTATGCTTTTCGGCAGTGCATTTGCACCGGCAACATTTACATTTTGACGAGCAAAAAATGTGTCTTGACTTATTTGAGAAAACGGTGAAGACGCAAAACCTGAATCTACAGTATTTTCAAGATTGTGTCCTGTCATTTCGGATTCCTGAGGCGAACTGTTGCCACCCAACGATCGATCGATAATGCTTCCCTGTTCACTAATTGTTTCACTGTCTACGCCATTATTTGCCGCCCGCTCCATTTCCCTATGCACAATTACCAAATTACTACTTTGAATGTCTGTTAATTCATTACACAGTGGTGCTGATAAGCTACGCTCGTCGTTGCTATTATTTCTCAGTTTACTTTGAAGCCTAGTGTTACGTTTTTCACAATATTTCACACGATAACACAGAAAAGCACAATTTGAGGAGCAAAATAAGAAAACACATTAACATAGCACTGAAAATAATATCTAGTTAATTGCAAGCGCAGCTGCGAAATACTTGGTGCAAATCTACATGCATGCCAAAACTGTTTTACTGTGCAACAATGAAAAACTACGTCTACAAAGGAGATTCTCTCTACAATTACGCGCTAGCAATAAACAAAAGCTTCACTAATTACACAAACTACAAGAAAAAATCAGAAGATTCCAGTTAGGTATCCTCGGCTAAGGGTCGACATATGAAACGTCCCCTTAGAAAAATTAGTGAATTACTGTGCTGGTAAATCCCTTACGTTATTTGATTTTCAAACAGCTGAGCAGAACTGAACGTACTCAGACATTTCGCTCTTTACCTATTCTGATCAACACTAAACTGACTCACAATATTTTTAGCGCAACGCAATCTGACTTTTAATAATCCCTACAAAAGAATGGCCCTGACTAACATTAACCTATACCTTTCACAAATCACTTAACTCACAAAAATCTTCGTTACTCGAACTACTGCAATACGGCGACCGCCACTACTGCCAGCTAAATAAAAGATTCAAACTACTAAAAGCACTAACTACTGATAGGCATAGTTAGCAAATGAAAGATTTTGATAGAGAACAAACAATGTATTTACCTTAATAGTGTTCAAAAGTCATAATATATATAGCATTTCATGGCATCCATTCTTACAAATGTACTGATTCTGATGGACACACGTCCAGATCATCCGCTCTCAAAAATCCGCCATCTCACTTCCCCACATCCACCACTGCTGGCGGCTCACCTCTAACTGCGCAACGCTATGCGCTGTTAACAGCCAACTGCCCAACTCTACAATAGCCAACAACAATGCAAACCAGCCACAGACTGCACACAGCACAGCCAGTGATTTTCATACAGAGCGCTACGTGGCGTTACCAATAAAAAAAACCTAAACAGCCTACTTACAACTTGGATGATGTCATCCAGGATACCGAACAGCATACATAGCACACGCCCGTTGGGCATTTTGATCACAATAGCCATACATCAACACGATATCGACCTTTTCCGCAATTGGTAAACGGTCCATTTTAACACGGGTAATGTATCACGAAGCAAATACCGTCCGTACTGGCGGAATGTTAGGTGTTACCACGTACTTATACTTTTGTGACTATTGCAGCGTCATCTATCACAATGCGAAAAAAACGGTCCAACTAAAACATTCATATTTCTTTACGTACTACATGAATATGTAATCAAAATGGGGGTTCCTATTTAAAAAAAAAACGCAGTTCAAATGGCTCTGAGCACTATGGGACTTAACATCTATGGTCATCAGTTCCCTAGAACTTAGAACTACTTAAACCTAACTAACCTAAGGACATCACACAACACCCAGTCATCACGAGGCAGAGAAAATCCCCGACCCCGCCGGGAATCGAACCCGGGAACCCTGGCGCGGGAAGCGGGAACGCTACCGCACGACCACGAGCTGCGGACAAAAAAACGCAGTTGATATCTGTTTGACCTATTTCAGCGCCATCTAGTGGGCCAACCATAGCGCCATCTGGTTTCCTCCTTCAAGCTAGACGAGTTTCGTTCTTTGTAGTTTTTTCGTTTGATGCTTATTTCGTGAGATATTTGGCCCTGTCACTATCAATGGACCACCCAGTTTCAAAGGGCAACAAAATTAACTACATGAAGCAAATTTAATTCTAATATTTTTATTAACTTACAGCAATGCCTAAAAGTAAAGAATATTCAGTAGATTTCAGACAAACTGTCTTAACAGCACTGAATCAAGGTCGAACTCAGTCCTTCGTTGCGCAAGTGTTTGGCATCTCACAACAGATTTGCAGTGTCTGGGCCCAGTTCAGAAAAAGAGGGCGCGAAGTGATCGGCCCTGGAAAACCACCCAAAAAGAACCCGAAGGCAATCGGAGGTTCATCCCAAAAAATCAGCCCCGGCGCTACATGATGATCTACAGGTATAACAAAGGGTGAAAGTCCATGTTTTGACAGTTAAACGTCGCTTAGCAGCTTTAGATCTGAATGGTAAGCCACCTTATCGAAATCTTACGGTAAGTGCGAAAAACACCAAGGCAAGATTGCAGTTTGCTAAGAAGTACGCATCATGGACAACTTAAGACTGATAACAAATTCTGTGGAGTGATTAAAGCAAGTTTAATCCCCTTTTCTAAGACAGGATACAGCACATTTGACGGCCGAAAATCAAGAGGAATGACAGAAAGTACCAAGTTCCCACCACCAAGCACGAGGAGGAAGTACCATAGTGTGGGGCTGCTTCTCATGTAGTGGTGTAGGTCCTCTCGTCGAATGGGGTAATGGATAGTCTGATGTATGATTAAATATTATCAGACGATATAATACTGCACGGAAGACAAAATATGCATCGTAATTGGTAATTCCAGTATAACAACTATCCGAAGTACACTTCTGTCCATGTGAAGACAGTTCTGAAACAGCACAAATTGGAAATACGAGGGTGGTTTGAAAAGTTATCGGGACGGAATAGAAAACAAGTATTTACATCACAAACGTTTTTTTATCTTTCAATGTAGTCTCCTTGTAGATTAACGCACTTCATCTACATTTACGTGATTACTCTGCTATTCACAATAAAGTGCCTGGCTGAGGGTTCAATAACCACCTTCAAGCTGTCTCTCTACCGTTCTACTCTCGAAGAGCACGCGGGAAAAACTATCACTTAAATTTTTCTGTGCGGCCCCTGATTTCTGTTATTTTATCGTGATGATCATTTCTCCCTATGTAGGTGGGTGCCAACAGAATGTTTTCGCAATCGGAGGAGCAAACTAGTGATTGAAATTGCATGAGAAGATCCCGTTTCAACGAAAAACGCCTTTGTTTTAACGATTGCCACTCCAATTCACGTATCATGTCTGTGACACTATCTGCCCTATTTCGCGATAATACAACACGAGCTACACTTCCTTGTACTTTATCGATGTCATCCGTCAGCCCCACCTGATGCGGATATCACACCGCACAGCAATACTCCAGAATCGGGCGGACAAGCGAGGTGTAAGCAGTCTCTTTGGTAGGCCTGTTGCACCTTCTAAGTGTTCTGCCAATGAATCGCAGTCTTTGGTTTGCTCTACCCGCAATATTATCTATGTGATCGTTCCAATTTAGGTTATTTCTGATTGTAATCCCTAAGTATTTAGTTCAATTTACTGCCCTCAGAGTTGTGTGACTTATCGCGTAATCGAAATTTAGTGGGTTTCTTTTAGTACTCATGTGAATAACTTCACACTTTTCTTTATTCAGGATCAATTTCCAGTTTTCGCACCATACAGATATCTTATTTATATCATTTTGCAAGTTGTTTTGATCATCTGATGACTTTACAAGACGGTAAATGACAACATCATCTGCGAACAATCTAAGACGGCTACTCAGATTTTCTCCTATGTTGTTAATATACACTCCTGGAAATGGAAAAAAGAACACATTGACACCGGTGTGTCAGACCCACCATACTTGCTCCGGACACTGCGAGAGGGCTGTACAAGCAATGATCATACGCACGGCACAGCGGACACACCAGGAACCGCGGTGTTGGCCGTCGAATGGCGCTAGCTGCGCAGCATTTGTGCACCGCCGCCGTCAGTGTCAGCCAGTTTGCCGTGGCATACGGAGCTCCATCGCAGTCTTTAACACTGGTAGCATGCCGCGACAGCGTGGACGTGAACCGTATGTGCAGTTGACGGACTTTGAGCGAGGGCGTATAGTGGGCATGCGGAAGGCCGGGTGGACGTACCGCCGAATTGCTCAACACGTGGGGCGTGAGGTCTCCACAGTACATCGATGTTGTCGCCAGTGGTCGGCGGAAGGTGCACGTGCCCGTCGACCTGGGACCGGACCGCAGCGACGCACGGATGCACGCCAAGACCGTAGGATCCTAAGCAGTGCCGTAGGGGACCGCACCGCCACTTCCCAGCAAATTAGGGACACTGTTGCTCCTGGGGTATCGGCGAGGACCATTCGCAACCGTCTCCATGAAGCTGGGCTACGGTCCCGCACACCGTTAGGCCGTCTTCCGCTCACGCCCCAACATCGTGCAGCCCGCCTCCAGTGGTGTCGCGACAGGCGTGAATGGAGGGACGAATGGAGACGTGTCGTCTTCAGCGATGAGAGTCGCTTCTGCCTTGGTGCCAATGATGGTCGTATGCGTGTTTGGCGCCGTGCAGGTGAGCGCAACAATCAGGACTGCATACGACCGAGGCACACAGGGCCAACACCCGGCATCATGGTGTGGGGAGCGATCTCCTACACTGGCCGTACACCACTGGTGATCGTCGAGGGGACACTGAATAGTGCACGGTACATCCAAACCGTCATCGAACCCATCGTTCTATCATTCCTAGACCGGCAAGGGAACTTGCTGTTCCAACAGGACAATGCACGTCCGCATGTATCCCGTGCCACCCAACGTGCTCTAGAAGGTGTAAGTCAACTACCCTGGCCAGCAAGATCTCCGGATCTGTCCCCCATTGAGCATGTTTGGGACTGGATGAAGCGTCGTCTCACGCGGTCTGCACGTCCAGCACGAACGCTGGTACAACTGAGGCGCCAGGTGGAAATGGCATGGCAAGCCGTTCGACAGGACTACATCCAGCATCTCTACGATCGTCTCCATGGCAGAATAGCAGCCTGCATTGCTGCGAAAGGTGGATATACACTGTACTAGTGCCGACATTGTGCATGCTCTGTTGCCTGTGTCTATGTGCCTGTGGTTCTGTCAGTGTGATCATGTGATGTAGCTGACCCCAGGAATGTGTCAATAAAGTTTCCCCTTCCTGGGACAATGAATTCACGGTGTTCTTATTTCAATTTCCAGGAGTGTAGATGAGGAACAATAGAGGGCCTATAACGCTTCCTTGGAGAACGCCGGATATTAATTCTGTTTTACTCGATGACTTTCCGTCTATTACTACGAACTGTGACCTTTCTGACAGGAAATCACGAATCCAGTCGCACAACTGAGGCGATACTCCGTAGGGACGCAGTTTGGTTAGAAGACGCTTGTGAGGAACGGTGTCGAAAACCTTCTGGAAATCTAAAAATATGGAAACAATTTGACATCCCCTGTCGATAGCACTTATTACTTCATGAGTATAAAGAGCTAGTTGTGCTTCACAAGAACGATATTTTCTGATTCCGTGCTGACAATATGTCAATAAATTGTTTTCTTCGCGGTACTTCATAATGTTTGAATGCAGTGGCTCTGAGCACTATGGGACTTAACATCTATGGCCATCAGTCCCATAGAACTTAGAACTACTTAAACCTAACTTACCTAAGGACATCACAAAACACCCAATCATCACGAGGCAGAGAAAATCCCTGACCCCGCCGGGAATCGAACCCGGGAACCCGGGCGTGGGACGCGAGAACGCTACCGCACGACCGCGAGCTGCGGACTTGAATGCAGTATATGTTCTAAAACCCTACTGCAAATCGACGTTAGTGATATAGGCCTGTAATTCAGCGGATTACTCCGACTTCCCTTTTTGGGTATTGGTGTGACCTGAGCAATTTTCCGGTCATTAGGTACGGATCTTTCTGAGAGCGAGTGGTTGTATATAATTGCTAAATATGGAGCTGTTTTATCAGCATACTCTGAGAGGAACCTGACTGGTACACAATCTGGACCGGAGGCCTTGCCTTTATTAAGTGATTTAAGCTGCTTTGTTACCCCGAGGATATCTGCTTCTATGTTTCTCATCTTGTCAGTTGTTCTTGATTGGAGTTCAGGAATATTTACTTCGTCTACTTTGGTGAAGGAGTTTCGGAAAACCGTGTTTAATAACTCTGCTTTAGTGGCACTGTCATCAGTGACTTTACCGTTGTTATCGCGCAGTGAAGATACTGATTGCGTCTTGCCACTGGTGTGCTTTATGTATGACCAGAATCTCTTTGCGTTTCTGCCAGATTTCGAGACTGAATTTCGTTGTGGAAATTATTAAAAGCATCTCGCATTGAAGTACGCGCTGTATTTCGAACTTCTGTAAAACTTTGCCAATCTTGGAGATTTTGCGTTCTTTTAAATTTGGCACGCTTTTTACTTGGTTATGCAACAACTTTCTGATCCGTTTTGTGTACCATTGGGGATCAGTACCATCACTTATTAATTTATGTGGTATATCTCTCTCAATTGCTGTCGATACTATCTCTTTGAAAACATTCCACAACTTTTCTACACTTACATGATCAGATCGGAAGGAGTGAAGACTGTCTCTTAAAAAGGCGTTAAGAGCATTTTTTTAAATAGATATACTTTGCGTTTCTTTTTGATGGTTGTAGGTGTTCGGTATTCAACCTAGCAGCAACTGCCTTGTGGTCGCTAATCCCTGTACTCGTCACAACACTCATTATTTGTCCAGGATTATTTGTTGCAACAATTTACACTTCGACTGGGCTCATGAACTAATTGTTCAAAATAATTTTCTGAGAAAACATTGAGTACAAGTTCGGATGATATTTTATGCCTGCCGCCGGCTTTAAACGTATAATTTTTCCAGCATATCGAGGGTAGGTTGAAGTCACCACTGACTATAATCGTGTGAGCGGGGTACTTATTTGAAAAGAGACTCAAGTTTTCTTTAAACTGTTCAGGAACTATGTCTTCTTAGTCGGGGTGTCGGTAAAACGATCCAATTAATAGTTTAGTCCGATTGTAAGGTATAACCTCTACCCATACTATTTCACATGAACTATATGCTTCAGTTTCGCTAAAAGGCATACTACCTCTGACAGCAATAAATACTCCACCACCCACTGTATTTAATCTATCAAAAATGGCTCTGAGCACTATGCGACTTAACTTCTGAGGTCATCAGTCGCCTAGAACTTAGAACTAATTAAACCTAAGGACATCACACACATCCATGCCCGAGGCAGGACTCGAACCTGCGACCGTAGCGGTCACGCGGATCCAGACTGAAGCGCCTTTAACCGCACGGCCACACAGGCCGGCTTTAATCTATCCTTTCTGAACACTGTAATATCATTTGAAAAAATTTCGGCTGAACTTATTTCCGGCTTTAGCCAGCTCTTTGTACCTACAACTACTTGAGCTTCAGTGCTTTCTATTAGGGCTTGGAGCTCTGGTTCTTTTCCAACACAGCTACGACAATTTACAACTACAATACCAATCGTTTCTACAACTACCTTACTGTGTTTTACCTGCCCACTTTTAGACGGACGCCCCTTTTGTGGTTCCCTGAGACCCTCTAACCTAAAAAACTCTCCGTCCCTTCCACACAGCCCCACTACCCGTGTAGCCGCCTCCTGTGTGTAGTGGACTCCTGGCCTATTAAGCGGAACCCGGAAACCCACCACCCGATGGCGCAAGTCAAGGAATCTGCAGCCTACACGGCCCCAGAACCGCCTGAGCCTCTGATTCAGACCCTCCACTCGGCTCTGCACCAAAGGCCCACAGTCGGTTCTGTCGACGATGCTGCAGATGGTGAGCTCCGCTTTAATCTCGGAAACAAGACTGGCAGTCTTTACCATTTCCGCTAGCCGCCCGAAACCAGACAGAATCTGCTCCGATCCAAAGCGACACATGTCAATGGTACCGACGTGATCCACCACCTGCAGTTGGCTGCACCCTGTACTCTTCTTCATGACAGCCAGAAGCACTCTTTCCACATCCGGAATGACTCCCCTCGGAATGCACACGGAGCACACACTGGCTTCCTTCCCCTCCTTGGGAGCCATGTTCCTAAGTGGCCCCATTACGCGCCTAACGTTGGAGCTCCCAACTACCAGCAACCCCACCCTCTGTGAATGACCAGACCTTGCGGGCCGAGAAGCTTTGTCTGGAACCGGGTGGACGACTGCATCCGGCTCAGAAACATCGTCAGCCACAGATAACGCCCGAAACCTGTTCGTCAAACGAACCGGGGAGGCCCTACAATCGGCCCCTCGGAAAGTTTTTCGCTGCCTGCCAGACTTTGGAATGATCTCCCACTCGACCACGGGTGAGGGGTCAACCTCAGTGCAGGCAATGCCCGGGAAGGTCACAGCAGTGGACCGATCGGAGGACACGTGGGACGTGCTCGACGTCCCTCGCATCCCCGCGTCCTATCCCCCACAGTGACGCCCCTTGGCAGCAGCCTCAAGCTGTGTGACAGAAGCCAACGCAGCCTGAAACTGTGAGCGAAGAGTGGCCAGCTCAGCTCGCATCTGTACACAACAATCACAAATGGTTCAAATGGCTGTGAGCACTATGGGACTCAACATCTGAGGTCATCAGTCCCCTAGAACGTAGAACTACTTAAACCTAACTAACCTTAGGACATCACACACATCCATGCCCGAGACAGGATTCGAACCTGCGACCGTAGCGGTCTTGCGGTTCCAGACTGAAGCGCCTAGAACCGCTCGGTCGTAGAGGCCGGTCAACAATCAAAGTTCCTATCCATTACTGCAGTCGCTCCTGTTTGAAGCTCGTAAAAATATGTAAAAAGCGAACGGTATACTCGTCTTACTAGTAGCAGGAACTAGCGGTGCGCTCTCGCTGACTGTCTACCTTGATCCAACGATGTTTCAGTGCCCTGATGCCCTCTCGAAAATGAGTGTCCACCAGGCCTGCAAAATAGTTGTCAACTCCGGTTATCAATTCTTTGTTTGAAGTCAATCTTCGTCCACCAAGGAAAATTTCCAGTTTTGGGAAGAGACAACTAATGTCTGACGGAGCCATATCACGTGAGTAAGGCGGGTGTGGCAATAATTCATAACTTTGTTCGTGTAATTTTGCCTTACCGTGATGGGAGATGACTTTGTTCCTTGTTAAACCTAGGCTTTTCCTTCGTATCTTCTGTTGCAATATGTCCAGGAGGTTAGCATAATATTCTCCAGTAATTGTTTACCTAGCGGGGAGATAATCTACAAAAAGAATCTCCTTCGCAACCCAGAACACTGATGCCATGACGTTTCCCGCCAAAGTAATTGTCTTTGCTTCCTTTGGTGGCGGAAATAGGCACGATTCCACTGTTTTGACCATTGTTTTGTCTTTGGGTTATAGTATTGCACGAAAGTTTCATCTGTAGTCACAAACCCGCGCAAAAAATACTTGTTCGTTTGTCCTAAAACGGGCCAAACATTGTTCCGATATGTCCATTCTCGTGCGTTTTCGATCTAGCGTCAAGAGTCGCGGCACCCATCTTGCAGGTAATTTTTTCATTTCTAATTCTTCAGTTAAAATGTGATATATCATTTCAGATGACATCTGGTAAGTGTGAGCAGTTTCACGCAGTTTCAATCGGCGATGTTCCATGACCATTTTGTGCACTTTTGCAATGATTTCTGGAGTAGTGACACATCTTGGCCGACCACTGCACGGACCATCATCTAAGCTCTCCTGACCAAATTTAAATACATTTTTCCACTTGGCAACAGTTGAATATGAAGGAGCAGAGTCCCTCAGTATATTCTGGAAATCGACATGAATGTCTTTTGCTTTCATAACTTTGTTTATGAAGTACTTAATCACTGCTCGAATCTCGATTTTCTGCATCTTTACAAATCACTACGCGGGAACAACAACAGAGCCACATCATCGCCACAGTTCTCTTCCAAGAGCACTGACGTCGCAGGCAACAGGCCAATGACTATCACATGAACAGTTCATTGCGCTATCGCTGATTTCTCATGGTGAGTCCAAGAACTTTTCAAACCACCCTCGTATTCGAATGGTCAAGCCAAGTCCAGACTTAAACGCCATATAACATCTTTGCGGCGAGCTGGATCCACGTGTTCGCCAGCAGAATTGCAGCAACAAGGAAGCTTTCTACAAAGAATTGTGTGAGCAACTGAAAAAAATTCCTCAGGCTCGATTGGCCAAACTCGTGGATTCTTTACCAACCAGGTGTGCTACTGTAATACACGTAAAGGACTACGCAACCGAGTATTAAGCCAAGAACTTCATGGGATAAAACTTCATTATTGCTTTTCTTCTGTTTTACACTACTGGCCATTACAATTGCTACACCACGAAGATGACGTGCTACATACGCGAAATTTAACCGACAAGAAGAAGATGCTGTATTGTGCAAATGATTAGCTTTTCATAGCATTATCACTAAGGTTGGCGCCGGTGGCGACACCTACAACGTCCTGACATGAGGAAAGGTTCCACCCGATTTCTCATACACAAAGAGCAGTTGACCGGCGTTCCCTGGTGAAACGTTGTTGTGATGCCTCGTGTAAGGAGGAGAAATGCGTACCTTGATAAAGGTCGGATTGTAGCCTACCGCGATTGCGATTTATCGTATCGCGACATTGGTGCTCGCGTTGGTCGAGATCTAATGATTGTTAGCAGAATATGGAATCGGTGGGTTCAGGAGGGTAACACGGAACACCGTGCTGGATCCCAACGGCCTCGTATCGCTAGCAGTCGAGGTGACAGGCATCATATCCGCATGGCTGTAACGGATCGTGCAGCCACGTCTCGATGCCTGAGTCAACAGATGGGGACGTTTGCAAGACAACAACCATCTGCACGAACAGTTCGACGACGTTTGCAGCAGCATGGACTATCAGCTCGGAGACCACGGCTGCGGTTACCCTTGACGCTGCATCACAGACAGGAGCACCTACGATGGTGTACTCAACGACGAACCTGGGTGCACGAATGGCAAAACGACATTTTTGAGAATGAATCCCGGTTCTGTTTATAGTATCATCATGGTCGCATCCGTGTTTGGCGACATTGCAGTGAACGCACATTGAAAGCGTGTATTCGTCATTGCCATACTGGCGTATCACCCGGCGTGATGGTATGGGGTGCCATTGGTTACACGTCTCGGTCACCTCTTGCTCGCACTGACGGCACTTTGAACAGTGGACGTTACATTTCAGATGTGTTACGACCCGTGGCTCTACCCTTCATTTGATCCCTGCGAAACCCTACATTTCAGCAGGATAATGCACGACCGCATATTGCAGATCCTGTACTGGCCTTTCTGGATACAGAAAATGTTCGACTGCTGGCCTGGCCAGCACAGTCTCCAGATCTCTCACCAACTGAAAACGTCTGGTCAATGGTGGCCGAGCAACTGGCTCGTCACAATACGCCAGTCACTACTCTTGATGAACTGTGGTATCGTGTTGAAACTGCATGGGCAGCGGTACCTGTACACGCCATCCAAGCTCTGTTTGACTCAATGCCCAGGAGTATCAAGGCCGTTATTACGGCCAGAGATGGTTGTTCTGGGTACTAATTTCTCAGGATCTATGCACCCAAATTGCGTGAAAATGTAATCACATGTCAGTTGTATTATAATATATTTGTCCAATGAATACCCGTTTATCATCTGCATTTCTTCTTGGTGTAGCAATTTTAATGGCCACCAGAGTATTTTAACAAAACACGTTTTAGCATCTATAATTTGTTCATTTGTGTTTTATTAATGATACAAAAGTTAGAACTGCGTAATATGTGTAAGAAAATTAAGCACACAGTACAAAGATTTGGTAATCAAGTTCTTTCATTTATACGAGGGTCGTCCAGAAAGTCAGTTCCGATCGGTCGCGAAATGGAAACGACTATAAAAACCCGATAAAGCTTTGCACAGATGTGATGGACAGTGTCTCTAGTATGACCCCAGATAGTATCACGTCGCTCTTCTCATTTCTGAGCTCACAGTGAGCGCGCAAAGATGTCTAGAAAATAGTGTCTCCCGCCAAGTACGAGGTCCTGGTGAGAAATTTCGCCTGAAGCTATGCAGCCAACATTACATAACTGTCGTGCTGTTTCTTCTTCAAGATGATTCTCAGGCGCATTTTGCAGGGGCAATGAAGATGCTCCTGCATCGTTTTCAATTGGAAATGTTTGATTACCCACAATACAGCCCGTAATTGTCTCCCTCCGAGTTTTATCTCTGGTCACATGAAGACCACATTTTGGTACAGACAACGAGCTGTAGGCCAGCGCGGAGAATTGGCGGAAGACACTGGTGGCTGCCTTCTATGATGAGAGTATTTATAGGTTGATACAACGCTACGACAAATGTCTAAGTCAGAACGGCGACTACGTAGAGAAGTAACTCGAAGGTGTAGCTAACTGTTACAAATAAAACATTTCTGCTATTCACTGTGTTTTCCATTTCGCGATCAATTGGAACTTGCTTTCTGGACATGCCTCGTATTTTCTCCTAAAGAATTTGTTTTCCGAATTCATTATATCTATTAAATACTTTCTAGCGGTACTGGTATGTCGGTTGTAATCGTTTGGCGTACAGATAGACTATTGTGTGGTGTAATCCGAGTGTAATTCGTATGGCGGAGTGATGCATCACGGCACTTACTCGACCCCTCCCTTCACCCCCCCCCGCCTCCCTTTCCAGCCACCATTTCCATACCACAGCTTATGATGAACTTGAATAATGTCGTGCTGAGTTGGCAGGTGTCCTGCTGTGTAGCACTATAAGCTACCACAGCAGGATGTCACCATTCTGAGATTCAGTAACTGCTTTGCTTGACATTACAGACGTGTTCGTTTCATATTTCGCTTTTCTTTTGTCTTCCAGACACCTCTACTGCCAAATGAATCTACTACATTACAATATGGGACTCTAGAACCGTTCCTCCCACAATTTATTACTCAGTACATATTAGGAGGATATACGTAAAGGCGTGTAGGTGTATTGTCAGTGGTACTCGGTAGTATGCCAAGGTAAGAGACTAGAGGGGAAACGATGGGGCTGCTGGAGACAATTTTGCGGAATGTATAGGATTTTCGGTTATTCTCGATGTAGAGTCAACCTCCTCCCGAATACGTATCTCATGTGACGCACCGTCTGTTGCATACAAGAAGTACCACAATCAGTTTGAAAAATAAAATGTGTAAGTGTAATAGCCTCACCAGATTCTTCAATGTTTTAAAGAATAGACGCTGTAACCGAGCGAGGTGGCGCAGTGGTTAGACACTGGACTCGCATTCGGGAGGACGACGGTTCAATCCCGCGTCCGGCCATCCTGATTTAGGTTTTCCGTGATTTCCCTAAATCGCTCCAGGCAAATGCCGGGATGGTTCCTTTCAAAGGGCACGGCCGACTTCCTTCCCTAATCCGATGAGACCGATGACCTCGCTGTCTGGTCTCCTTCCCCAAACCAACCAACCAACCAATAGACGCTGCATCATAAAAGACGGTAGCTGTTGCAACAATAATTTCTTGTTTCTTCGTCAGTACTTTAAGGGCAGTTATGGCCAACACTATCGTCCTATAATCAGAACAGTTTTGAATATATCTACAGACTGTGTTTCATAGCTTAACATAGCTTCAAACGTTTCTAGTAAAAGCTTCTCACCCGTTAAAGGCCCCACCTTCATTCTGAATGACACGCACTTTTAAAATACACTCCTGGAAATTGAAATAAGAACACCGTGAATTCATTGTCCCAGGAAGGGGAAACTTTATTGACACATTCCTGGGGTCAGATACATCACATGATCACACTGACAGAACCACAGGCACATAGACACAGGCAACAGAGCATGCACAATGTCGGCACTAGTACAGTGTATATCCACCTTTCACAGCAATGCAGGCTGCTATTCTCCCATGGAGACGATCGTAGAGATGCTGGATGTAGTCCTGTGGAACGGCTTGCCATGCCATTTCCACCTGGCGCCTCAGTTGGACCAGCGTTCGTGCTGGACGTGCAGACCGCGTGAGACGACGCTTCATCCAGTCCCAAACATTCTCAATGGGGGACAGATCCGGAGATCTTGCTGGCCAGGGTAGTTGACTTACACCTTCTAGAGCACGTTGGGTGGCACGGGATACATGCGGACGTGCATTGTCCTGTTGGAACAGCAAGTTCCCTTGACGGTCTAGGAATGGTAGAACGATGGGTTCGATGACGGTTTGGATGTACCGTGCACTATTCAGTGTCCCCTCGACGATCACCAGTGGTGTACGGCCAGTGTAGGAGATCGCTCCCCACACCATGATGCCGGGTGTTGGCCCTGTGTGCCTCGGTCGTATGCAGTCCTGATTGTGGCGCTCACCTGCACGGCGCCAAACACGCATACGACCATCATTGGCACCAAGGCAGAAGCGACTCTCATCGCTGAAGACGACACGTCTCCATTCGTCCCTCCATTCACGCCTGTCGCGACACCACTGGAGGCGGGCTGCACGATGTTGGGGCGTGAGCGGAAGACGGCCTAACGGTGTGCGGGACCGTAGCCCAGCTTCATGGAGACGGTTGCGAATGGTCCTCGCCGATACCCCAGGAGCAACAGTGTCCCTAATTTGCTGGCAAGTGGCGGTGCGGTCCCCTACGGCACTGCGTAGGATCCTACGGTCTTGGCGTGCATCCGTGCGTCGCTGCGGTCCGGTCCCAGGTCGACGGGCACGTGCACCTTCCGCCGACCACTGGCGACAACATCGATGTACTGTGGAGACCTCACGCCCCACGTGTTGAGCAATTCGGTGGTACGTCCACCCGGCCTCCCGCATGCCCACTATACGCCCTCGCTCAAAGTCCGTCAACTGCACATACGGTTCACGTCCACGCTGTCGCGGCATGCTACCAGTGTTAAAGACTGCGATGGAGCTCCGTATGCCACGGCAAACTGGCTGACACTGACGGCGGCGGTGCACAAATGCTGCGCAGCTAGCGCCATTCGACGGCCAACACCGCGGTTCCTGGTGTGTCCGCTGTGCCGTGCGTGTGATCATTGCTTGTACAGCCCTCTCGCAGTGTCCGGAGCAAGTATGGTGGGTCTGACACACCGGTGTCAATGTGTTCTTTTTTCCATTTCCAGGAGTGTAGATATTTATGTACAGCTTATTTATCCAAGGAAACATCCGCTTACGGGAGCACTGATGTTTTATATTATTCTATAAATCATGAAATTGAAATTTTGCGTGTTTAAGTCAGCGATAATCCTAAAATATTTTCGTCAGGCGTAAAGTAAAACAGGTCTTAACAACTTTCACTCTACTATACGTCTGCATTGCAGTGGCTGCATGCAGAAACTTCCGTGCATATTTGCTCCGTAATAACGCGCTCAGCCTGCAATTTATGTAGTATATTTAAATTGGCCGCGTACACGACTGTTCCGGACTTGAAAGAAACACTGTAAGTGGTGAAACGCTTCGTTCTTCGCGCTTCGTGCTGTCGTGGCTTTGCGCGAAGTCTTGCTCGTCCGCTGCAGAACTTCCGCGCTCCTTTCAATGTGGGCCCCCCCTATAAATTATACCACTTACTACACCACCTACTACATCTACATCTATATACATACTCCGCAAGAAACCGTTCTGTGCATGGCGAAGGGTACGTTGTACCACTACCAATCATTTTCTTTCCTGTTTCACTCGCAAACGGAACGAGAGAAAAATGACACTCTAGATTCCTATGTACAAGCCGTAATGTCTGTTATCTTGTCTTTGCGGTCCTTACTCGAAAAGTACGTTGGCGGCAATAGAGTCGTTCTGCAGTCAGCTGCAAATGCCGGTTCTCTAAATTTTCTCAATAGTGTTTCCGAAAAGAATGTTGTCTTCCCTCTATTTGCGTTCATGAAGCGTCTGCGTAATTCTCATGGGTTGGTCGAAGCTACCGGTAAAAAAATCTAGCAGCACGTCTCTAAATTGCTTCGATATCTTCCTTTAATCCGGCCTGACGAGAATCACAAACACTAAAGCAGCACTCAAGAATAGTGTTTTACGCGCTGCCTCATTTATAGGTGAACTATATTTCCATAAAATTTTCCCAATAAACCGAAGTCAACCATTCGGCTTCTCTAATACCGTCCTTAGGTGCTCGACCTGTTTCATATCGATTTGCAACGTTACGCCTAGATACTTAATCGATGTGACTGTGTCAAGCAGCACACCACTTACACTTTATTCGAACATTACAGGATTGTTTCTCCTACTCGTCTGTATTAATGTATTCTGTTAATATATTAATTTACACTTTTCCACTTTTGGAGGACACTAAACAGAAAATAAGTCTAAGTCATCCTCTTTCCCCCTACAGTTACTAAACGACGATCCTTCCCATATACTAAAGTGACCTCAGCAAACACTCGCAGTTTGATACTCACCCTACTTGTCCGATCATTTCTGTATTCACGGTGTTGCAAAACCGGTCATAAAAACTTCAGGAATGGATTCCTCATATAACAACAAGAAAAAAGTCTAATGCACATATTCTTTAAAATGCATACTTACGAGCTACGAGTATGAGCACCTCTTGATCTTCGATACTGAGAAACAAATCTCTTCTACTGCATGCTCTTGCTTTCCATATTTTGGAAGGATGCAGTACCAACCAAATAAGTCCAGCAAACGTGGGCTCTATAATTCATACCTTGAGACCTGTGAGCACTTGTTGGTGTACGCTACTGCGAAACACATCTCTTCTGTTGAACAAGTGGTCATAGATCCTAAGGTATGTACACTACTGGCCATTAAAATTGCTGCACCACGAAGATGACGTGCTACAGACGCGAAATTTAACCGACAGGAAGAAGATGCTGTGATGTGCAAATTATTAGCTTTACAGAGCATTCACACAAGGTTGGCGCCGGAAGCGACAACGTGCTGACACGAGGAAGTTTCCAACCGATTTCTCATACACAAACAGCAGTTGACGGGCGTTGCCTGATGAAACGTTGTGGTGATGCCTCGTGTAAGGAGGAGAAATGCGTACCATCACGTTTCCGACTTTGATAAAGGTCACATTGTAGCCTATCGCGATTGCGGTTTATCGTATCGCGACATTACTGCTCGCGTTGGTCGAGATCCAATGACTGTTAGCAAAATATGGAATCGGTGGGTTCAGGAGGGTAATACGGAACGCCGTGCTGGATCCTAACGCCCTCGTATCAGTAGCAGTCGAGATGACAGGCATCTTATCCGCATGGCTGTAACGGATCGTGCAGCCACGTCTCGATCCCTGAGTCAACAGATGGGGACGTATGCAAGACAACAACCATCTGCACGAACAGTTCGACGACGTTTGCAGCAGCATGGGTGCATGAATTGCAAAACGTCATTTTTTCAGATGAATCCAGGTTTTGTTTACAGCATCATGATGGTTGCATCCGTGTTTGGCGACATTGCGGTGAACGCACATTGGAAGCGTGTATTCGTCATCGCCATACTGGCGTATCACCTGGCGTGATGGTATGGGCTGCCATTGGTTACACGTCTCGGTCACCTCTTGTTCGCATTGATGGCACTTTGAACAGTGGACATTACATTTCACTTCTGTTACGACCCGTGGCTCTACCCTTCATTCGATACCTGCGAAACCCTACATTTGAGCAGGATAATGCACGACCGATTGTTGCAGGTCCTGTACGGGCCTTTCTGGATACAGAAAACGTTCGACTGCTGCCCTGGCCAGCACATTCTCCAGATCTCTTACCAATTGAAAACGTCTGGTCAATGGTGGCCGACCAAGTGGTTCGTCACAATACGCCAGTCACTACTCTTGATGAAATGTGGTATCGTGTTGAAGCTGCATGGGCAGCTGTACCTGTACACGCCATCCAAGCTCTGTTTGACTCAATGCCCAGGCGTATTAAGGTCGTTATTACGGCCAGAGATGGTTGTTCTGGGTAATGATTTCTCAGGATCTATGCACCCAAATCGCATGAAAATGTAATCATATGTCAGTTCTAGTATAATATATTTGTCCAATGAATACCCGTTTATCATCTGCATTTCTTCTTGGTTTAGTAATTTTAATGGCCAGTAGTGTATTTTAGAGCCCACATTTACTAGACTGTCCTTCTTCTTGTCATATGACGAATCCATTCGTGAAGCTTTGTCGTCGAGTTTTGGGACATCCTATATAGAGAACAGGAGCGAGCTATCACACTTGGCAAGCTTGACGAAGACCGTGCCTGTGATGAACAATCACCGTCCACGACAACGTAACAGGTACTATTACGTAAAGAAATCTTCGAGCCACTCACATATCCGGGAACATATTGCGTATGTTCGGATCTTCGTTAACAGTCTCTATTGTAGCACCGTGTCAAGCCATTTACGGAAATCTAGGAATATGGAATCTGGTTTTTGCTCTTCATCCGTGGTTCTCGTGACGTCGTGTGAGGAAGGGGCAAGCTGAGTTTCGCACAAGCAATACGTTCTAAATCTGTACTGATTCGTGGACATAAGCATTTCCATGTCATGGAAATTTATAATATTCTAATTCAGAATATGTTCAAGGATTCTGTAGCAAACGAACATTAAGGAGACTGCTCTGTAAATTTGCACTTTTTTCCAGTCGTTTGGGACTTTCCGCTGGGCGAGAGATTCGCGATAAATACAAGTTCAGGGGCCAATACAGTAGGGTACACTCTGTAAATCCGAAGTGGGATTCGTTCCGGACCTGAAGACTTATTTTTTTTTGATCTCTTTCAGTTGCTTCTCTACGCCAGGGATGCCTATTACTATGTTCTCCGTAGGAGAGTCTGTGTGTTTGTACGATCCTCCTGCATGAATGTTGTCTAAAGCGCGAAATTTAAAACTTCAGCTCTCATTTTCCTGTTTCTATTGGTATACTAGACTGGACTACACGTGACTGGATAGAAACCTTACACCCGCTTAGTGCTTTTACGTAGGACCCGAATTTTCTCGGTTTCTCAGCAAGACCTTTTTCTAAGGTATAATGGTTGAAGTTGTATGCTTGCAACATCGAACTTTTTATAGACGCATTAACTTCTTCTAACTTTTCCCTGCCCTCATTTGCGTGTTATTTTTGGAATTGAGAGTGTAAGTCTCTCCAAACTTAGTGTTTTTCAAATTTTGTAATGAAATCATAGTGAGTCGTTTCCATCCTTAATCCACCTACTCGGCCCGTAATTCCTCTACGTCCACCGTATTGGAATTAAATGATACTCATTGTCTGAGTGGAATACTAGCAACTACTAATGTGCTCTTTCAAGTAAAAATACTCCTCTAGTCTTATTGGTGGATTATTAAGTTTAATAACCATTGCTGCTACGATATTATGATCACTAAGCCTTGTCTCTGTACTGACCCTGTCGATAAGGTCAGGCCTGTTTGTAGCAACAAGACTTAAACTTTCCATCGCGTGTGGGTTGTCGAAATAGCTGATGAATTCCGTTTTCAATAAATATGTTCAGAACTACTAGAAAAGACTATCTGTCTGTACCATCCCCAATGAATCCATAGACGTCCCAATCTATAATTGTTAAGTTAAAGTCGCCTCCAACCAATTTTGCATGGTTGGGGTACTTACGCGCTACTAA
The DNA here is from genome assembly GCF_023898315.1 of Schistocerca nitens. Lineage (NCBI taxonomy): Eukaryota > Metazoa > Arthropoda > Insecta > Orthoptera > Acrididae > Schistocerca > Schistocerca nitens. Next base: position 926,478,531 of record NC_064616.1, read on the forward strand.
AGACAGACTTTCTTTGAATGATTCCACAAATGTTCCAGCGGAAGAGAGTGGCCGGTAAAACACGTGAAAATTAACTTGTTTTCACCTAGGTCTGCTATTCGTGTCCAGATAACTTCACAATCTGACTTAATTTCGACATGGATAGATTCAGTGTTTTGTCGACTGGAATGAGCACTATCCCTCGTATATTAGTTAAAGAACCGTTTTTCGGAGGGCCAAAATCTGTCCTAGGTATTACTACCCATGATAAACAATCTTGATAAAATCGCCAGTCTGGCTTTGACCTCGAAAATGTGTTAAAATAAATAGCTCATAGAAAGATTCTAACCATCCTTATGACTTCCAAAGTTTGTGTTTTATTGATCGGAAACTTTTTTCTCATTACTACTTTAACTACAAGAAATCACTACGTCAAGTCACATGTGTATTTGAGGTAAATATAAACCTACATTTTCAGTGCTGTTCAGTAGAGTGCGATGTGTTTGCAATAGCGAACGGGACAAAACAGATTTTGGTCTCTCAACACGACTCGAAACGTCATTTCAAGCCTATACCGGGAGCCGTTTTATGGTAAGACAGGTTTTCAGCGCGGGACATTGCCAGGCGAATTGACATACAAACTACGATGATCGTTCAGCGTGTAGAACTTGAAATATTTACAAATGCTGTAAAAAATACAGCCTCATGTCTAACAACAAAATAAAGTATAAAATGGAGGAAATGCTTATGGCGGTCTCTAGAGCACATTCCTTGAGATGATTTTCAAGTCATTAAATGGACTGAAGTACCAACCGAAAAACATCAGATGTTTCTATGTATAGTTTGCTCTAGATACAATAATTTGCCCTAGTGTGTACTGGTCTTTCGGTGGCAACTGAGGTGTCCGCAGCCGTCTTCAAAACATCGTTTTGTCCCCCAGGTTTCCATTATGAACAACAGTACAAACCACAAAACATTGTGATGCCTCACGAAAGTTGGCAAAGTGAACATCTGTAATGGAATCTGGATCAGTGGCGTTGGGTTGTCTTCACCGACGAGTGTAGGATTTGTCTGACACATGATGATCACCACAGAAGATTGTGAAGGCTGCTAGATACAGATGCATGTCTCTGGGATGCAGTCCAACGTACTCAGAAGGGAAGTGAGTCAGTGATGTAAACCACTGTCATGTACGAATGTCGGACGCCTCTCATCGTTACCGACCATAGTTTGACAGTTGAGCAGTATCAGGAAAAGATCCTCCAACATATTGTCTAGCTCCATAATCAACATTTCGCTGTTTGGTTCGACTTCCATGAGGATCATGCACAAGCACGAGCTTCCTCCATGAGGCAGAATCCAGTTTAATGGAATATTATGTGGTGTCTGCTGATATAAATCCAACTGTGATTACTTGGGATCACTTTAACCAAATCAGGAATTTGATGAAATGGACAGGATCGTTCCTATCATTAATGTTGATAGGAAGAGAATTTTTGTAGAGTTCGCAGTGCGCCGTCATATGGGGCATCACCACACCCTCAAAATCATCAGAAGAGCTGCTATCAGTAGGAGACCAAACTATGTTTGGGATAATACATGACCCTAAACTCCTTCCCCTCCCGCCCCCTTCCTCCCTCCCCTCGCCATGGCCACACCTGCCTCCTCCACTCCACCACCTTCCCTCTTCCCTTCAACTGTCCCTTCCCCTCCACTCCTGTCCCCCACTCCTAAACCACGAAACTTCCACTACACTTCCTTTCCTGAACCAAGCCCCTATTGTTGGAAACAGGCCAGTCAGAGAGCTTCCAAGCCAACATACCTATTTTTCTCTCACAGTCGCAGCTCAGTGTTTTACTGTCAAGTCACATTCCTCAACTCCTTCCTATAGCCATACCATTTTCCTGGAAACAGACCACTCACAGAGCTTCTAAGCCATTTGTGTTCCACATATTTAGCTCTCCTAATCACAGCTTACTATTTTACTACCATAAACTACAATAAGAATGGGCGGGAAATGATATTATACCCGTCCAGTTGTAATGGCTATTGCATAATTGTCCACCTTGCAGGGCTAGACAGGTGTGAGAGATATAGATCGAAACAAAAACCGCGAAATATGTAGCTCATAATTTATTATGAAAGTTTTTAGTTACATTTTCATAACACAACAGTTGCATCTCTGGTACATCTATAACCAGCGTGTTACATTTATATTTTCGTAACACATACATGTATAATGTATAGGCTACAATTACATGTTCACAATACATTAGCTAGTGTGTTACTTTTTCAGAACGGTTAATGACATTACTCTGACACACACGCGACAAACGACTCTCATTGAGATAAACGACACACGCAGCTACTAATCTCACTAGACCTAACAAACAAAACAAGACATTTACCTTCCCAGCCAGGTCAGCCATCCAAACACACCCGTTCGTATTATGGTGATAACGGAATCTTACGCATCGGAAGGTAAATCTGTTGTCTGGCTGCTGTAGTCTCCGAACGATGGTGTAAGACAGGACTTAACAACTGGCCGGTTTTGAGCGCGAGTACTCGCGTCTGCTCAGGCACGTGCTCGCGAGCAGGTGCAAGGTCGCGGAGTAGGGAGGGAGGGGAGGGAGGGGAGGGAGGGGAAATGCGCGCGCATGTTTGAATGTAATCTCGCGTTCTTAGCAGATTTAACTAGCCATCTGAATGCTTTGAACATTTTACTACAAGGCAAAGATCTGCTAATTACTCATTTCATAGATCGAATACGAGCTTTTAAAATGAAATTGACACTTCGGGTGAGTCAGCTGGAAACAGTAACCCTAGCTCATTTTCCTAAATTATCATCCATGCAAGATGTCCACAATGACTGTGAACATTACTCACATAGTTTAGTTGTATCAGCGCTTTCAAGATCTGACAGCACTAGACAGTGATTTTGATCTGTTCTCTCCATATTCAGCGAATAGATTCGTCCTGAGCTGCAGCAAGAAATTATTGACCTGCAGTGTGACAGAGAATACAGAGACAAATTTCAGAACAAGAAAAACATTTTGGAATTCTACAGACACTTCCCTCAGGATAGATTTCCTCGTTTGCACAAACTGGCGGCTACAATAATATCAGTGTTCGGTTCCACGTATGTTTGTGAAAAACTGTTCTCTGCAATGAAATGTAACAAGATGCGCCTGAGAAACGCATTGTCTGATCGAAATTTAAATTGCACACTGCACCTAAAATGCACAAGAACAATTACTCCGAACAGAGACGCAATTGTAAAGGGCAAAAAGTACAAGATAACCGAGAATCCCACACTTCAGTGACACCTTTTATTGTGTAACAGTTCACAAATTAATGCGAATGTAGAGGCATACACTAAGCTAATAAAATTATGTGGCGTGTGTACATTCTCCTTTATTTGTTTTATTTGTCGCAGTAATAATTCGTGAGTGATATCCCTGCAGGTGGCCGCGGATTTACGTTGACTGGCGGCAGCTGTTGTTTGCCCCACGTGACTTTCCCCACTCTCCGCTCTAGTCCGGTAGTGGGGGTAGCGTGCTCGCGCTGCTCTGTGCTCGCGCCTTGCTGCTCACAGCTTGCTCCGCGAGCACGTATGTTGTGAAGCCCTGGTGTAAGATAATACAGACTGTTGCAAAGAATCCGGTACTTGTTCTCAGATGCCAGATGCAGATGTGAAGAGAGTGCAATTTGCTTGGCGCACACTAAGGTGATCCTACCTTTCTTGAAGTCGAACATGATTGACCGGAACCTTGATGACGAGTTCGCCTGCCGTTATGTTCCCATATAGTCCAATATCGGGCCACTATCTCACAAATCTGGATATTGCACGATTACACCAGCCAGACAAGTCAATGACCACAATGAAGCCACTTTCAGACTGGGTCAGGTACCAATAACGCTGTGCCAAAGGAGTACGCAGCATCTTTGCGTCCTTCCCAGTCATCACTCATCATCTGACGCTGTTCAGGCCACTTACGTATCATACCAGGTCTAGTAACAGCACTCAACAAACATAACACGACTGCATTCTAATGACCGTTCTGCTAGTTAAAGAATTTGCAACTCTTAATCATTTAGCTACCCGCTGATGCTGTGCACATGTACAAAGTTATGCTGACAGCCGACCACGTCCACTGCGTGCCTCGTTTTCTTCGCACGCAGTGTACGTAGCTCTACATAACTTTCTTCACTTTCAAGATGAAAATGTAAAGGACATCCCTATCAATAGTTCATATTCTCATACGTTTTGTGCTAGAGTGCTGATACAAAACATAGCCACGAAATTCTGGAATATTGTGACACCTCCATTTTAACATGTTGGTGAAGAAGAACAGCTGATAAGATAGTTCAGTAGTATAAATTATAAATAGTGGCCGAAATGCATGCAAAGCAAGTTAAAATCAGTGGTGATACCCTCTAATGGATTTGCGCGGACTCTGATTTTAAAAGTCGAATATGCACTGGCATAATAACCAATAGTGATGGTTTTAAGGATCTCAAACAGTTTCTTGATGCATTTCTACCAGTCTTCACCAACAGACTACGCGAGTACAAGCGACCACTTAAGATAAATGGTTCATTTGTCTATAAATTCATACTTCATGTGATGTTATGGAGATGTATATGGACAGCAAGAACGCGAGTATATCGTTGTCTGATTATATTAGCGAATGATACTGAAACAATGTTGATTCCAGTTGGACATTAAAAGAAATTTTGAAACTTTATGTTAAAATAAATATAAATAAAGGCTTTTGTGCAGGTAAACACATAAAATTATTAAAGTGACTGCAAAGAAATGTATTGTGATAAATCTTTAATCAACAATGATAAATGTTGCTGAAAGTGGTCAGTTATAGTTGGTTTGTACCCAGAAAATGCAGTGTGAGCTACTTGTCTAGTTATCTTCTTTATTCATATTTATTAAACATTTCATTTCGTAGCAATCTGAAGCGTGCAGAAATATTTAAGAAATGCACAAAGAAAATGTATCTGTTATTGTGTGTTTGTAGTATTCAGTATTCTGGACACGAGGGAAAGGCTACAGGGGGAAAAAAGAATATGAAGGAAATAGTTCAAATTGGTTCCATTGTACGTTTCGAAATATAATCATGAGAGACACGTGAAACCTTTAATGCTGTTCGTTACATAACAAACCTTTGGATGAAGAACGTAGTAGCATTATTGGTCATCACCATTCAGTTGGAAAAATACTGTCCCTGATGTATTTTAAATCAAAGCTGGTTGCATATTTAGTGACCTGTTAACAACTGAAACAAGTAAAGTGTCACGCCAAAAGTAAAGAAACAGTCCACAAAAATCGACAAGTATATCAAGCAATTAAAACTACCCTTTGTCACGTATGCAGATGGTGAAAGCTGGGTGTTAGTGATGAAATTGATGTACACAATTAACACAGTATTGAAACTTCCTGGCAGATTAAAACTGTGTGCCGCACCGAGATTCGAACTCGGGACCTTTGCTTTTCGCGGGCATGTGCTCTACCATCTGAGCTACCCAAGCACGACTCAGGCCCCGTCCTCAGAGCTTCAGTTCTGCCAGTACCTCGTCTGAACACAGTATTGCTTTCTACGTGCACTGTAGTTACAATGAGGAACGTTCAGTTTCAGCTCCGTCGAGGTGCTGACTATAAGTAACAGTTTCATGTGGTTGCAGAGTGCATGAAAGATTGCATATTGTGAATGAAGCATATGAATATCAGCCTCAAAGAAGTAGTACTGTTTCGAGCAGCAGAAATTTGTCGTATATGAGAAGAACGCTTCAAGCAAGCTGATTTGAAAGACGGATATCAGTGTCATTTTACTGGTAGGTTTTGAAGCGCTGCACATGCTGCATGAATTTTAAATTACAGACCTAATTCTACAGAGCGAGTAGTGTTTCACTGTGTGATGAGTTGTTATGCCCACTTCATAATTATGAACCTATGCGGACAAGTGTAAGTGAGTGAGTGTAATGAAATGGTAGAGATAAATCCAGGACGTTTTTCTGTGTTTACAACAAACATCGAAAAGTTTAAAACATTTACTAAAACTATCACAACGGAGCGTCGTTGCAACATAAAATTTCGATTTACAGATTCATCAACCTTATGGCACACCCTCTAGAAAGATGCGCCACATATTTCATCTGCCGAGTTGGAAATGACAAAGTGTATCCCCGACAGGAAGCAGTTGAATTTTATTTACAAGAAAGGCGTGTTTCAATATGCGTGTCTGCCGCGCGGAATTAGCCGAGCGGCCTAGGGCGCTGCAGTCATGGACTGTGCGGCCGGTCCCGGCAGAGGTTCGAGTCCTCCCTCGGGCATGGGTGTGTGTGTTTGTCCTTAGGATAATTTAGGTTAAGTAGTGTGTAAGCTTAGGGACTGATGACCTTAGCAGTTAAGTCCCATAAGATGTCACACACATTTTTTTGAACATATGCGTGTCTAACAAAAGAATCCCTTTTTTGGGGGCTGAACAGTTGCCATCAACAGAAGCGTTTGAAAGCGTGATGACTGGTGAAACAACAGTCAAAGAATTAGAGCACCGAAGAGCGTGTAGGGTGGCGTGTACTTAATTTCACAACAAGATTAGATTACCCCAATTTGTATCTGAAGACCGCTTGCTAGTGTCCTTTCAAAATTTCCATGCACTCTGTCTTAAAATGTACGAACTAGATCGATCCCATTATGTGACGTCACCTGGTTTGGCGTTGGATACTTTACTGAAAACTGCTAACGTAAAACCGCAAGTAGTTGGGGACATAGAACAACTGTAGTTTGTTAAACGTGGTGTCAGAGGTGGTATTGTTCACCGTTGGCAAAAACATGCTGATTCAAACTATAGGTTCATGGCTTACTGAATGAAAATAGTTATGATTAAGCTTATATACTTCGATCATATGCTGTAAAGCTGCGCAGTGGTGCTCTCTCTGATTTTCCATTGCTCTTCGTGGAAAGTTTCGATGTAATGAACATATCAAATGATTCAGACATAGGTTACATTTTAAAAGTATACCTTGACTATCCAGAAAATATCCATTGCACTGCAGTCCAGTCCACCATTACGCCTAGAGAAAATGGTACCATCACTAAGCACCAGCAAGCCAGGAGTTCCAAAAAAGCCGATTTCCACATTATACTATAAAAAGTATCTGATTCACGACAGAAATTTAAAGCAGTGTCTGAAGAATACTCTTATTCCGAGCAAAGTCCACGGGATATTATCATTCCGTCAAGCTCCCTGGATGACACCGAATATCGATATTAATGATGATGAACATGTGAGTGCAAAAACATTATTTGAAAAAAATTTCTAACTAATGAATAACCGTTTCTGCAAAACTATGCAGAATGTGCGAAAAATGAATTATGTGAAAGATGGTAGACATGGAGTTGCTCCCACAACTGTAAGATCGCGTTTCAAGTGCAGTATCGTTTTTAAGCAAAATGTTGTTACTATTGAATTAAGTAGCCTTCATACCGATTTTCAGAAGCTCATAGCTGTAGGAGTGGCTATTTTATATGTTTATACTATGCTCACAAAAAAATTTAAATTATGTGAATATGTTGAAGATAATTGGGGAAACAAAATCTTAAAATGTGTTACACAGATACGGATAGTTTATATGTCATATAACTATCTCAAATATTTGTGACGATATTAAAAATGATGTGCATGCTGATTTTTCAGCTCGGGTTATCCTTTGTTGCATCCTTTGTTGCATCCTATGCGACAATAAAAGAGGCCAAGAATCTATGCACTTGAAACAACGAGTAAAGCATACAGCGAAAGCTGTGAGATTCTCTCAGCTAATTAATCAAGCATTGATGGTTATCAGGAATGCGTATTAAATAATGTCGATAAATCGACCGTTCCGTGTTTAATTCGATCCTAGCAACACACTGTTCCTACTATAAAGTAATGAAGATTGGAGTTACTGGCAAAAGATGATAGATGCTTCATACGTAATGATAAAGCGAGCACAATAGCGTGTGGACGTTTTCGAGAAGACGGCTTGGCAGTAACTGTGTGGACAAGGGGAGGTGATTAAAAAGTGATTTCCCATAAAAATGCAGTGTACTGAAATTATTCATAAATTGCCGTAGACGTAGAAAAGATGCGAACTGAAATTGTAGCTTATAGGTCTGTGGGTACTTAATATACTGAAATTATAGCCAATATGTTGTAGATACAGGGTTTGTACAAAACTATGGAAGCACAGCGAGAAACGCGTGCTTGATCATAAATGCTGATGCTCGCCAACCCTGCAGATTGCGCTGCTGTATTTGACCACGAACGGCACCTGTGTAATGACCTCAATACGTTGCGTCAGTCGTGATCAGAAAAGTTGCCTGTGTAGTTGTGAGTGCAGTATGTTGGAGCAAATTATGTTGGCAAATTGTTGATGCTCGTATAGTGGGTGCTTGAGTAACCAAGGTAGTTGAAGTGTTTGGTGTTTCAAGATGTACCGCATACAGGGAAAGCGGGAAAACATCGTTCACCAAGCCACAACACGGACGAAAGTGTGTGTTGACTGATTGTGACGGACAATCATTGAAGAGAACTGTGACGAAAAATAAGGGGACGACAGCTGCATAAGTCCCTGCAGAACTGAATGTCGCATCCGCGAACCCAGTCAGTATCAAAGCTCCATAAGCTGGGAATTGCAGGGCTAACTTGAATTTCAAAACCACACATTAGTGATGCACATATCCGTAACAGGAAAAAGTTATGCTGAGCCATAAAAGCTGGGCTATGGATCAATGGAAGAAAGTAATTTAGTAGGATGAGTCTTGTTTCACACTGTTTCCAACTTCTGGTGGCGTTTACGTCCCAAAAGTGAAACGGGGGGGGGGGGGGGGGTTGGCGATGATTTGGGCAGCCATATTGAGGTATTAAATTGGGCCCATGGGTACTCTGCAATGTTGCGTTACCGCTGAGGTTTATATGACCATTTTGGCTGATCAGGTCCCTCCCATAGAACAATTCCCGTTCCTCAGGGGTAGAGCTATGTTCCAAGACGACAGGGGCCCCTGTTCACACAGCTCGCATCGTCTAGGACTATTAGTGAGACCTCAATATCATTGAGCCTTTGTGCTCTATTTTGGAGAAAGGGTTCTATGATCACTGTCCACCTCCATCATCGTTGCCTGAAATTGCCAATGTTTTGCGGGAGAAATGGCATAAGATTTACTTGGAAACCATATAGTACCAGAATGTATCCGTACCGAGACGTCTGGAAGCAGCTTTGAATGCCAACGGATTACCTACACGGTGTTGTGCTTCGCATGTTTATGTCCACGCCCTGTATATTGTTGCGTCGAAACCACAATCAAGTCCATAAAAGGCAGGGTTGTCAATGAAGCACAGCGATTCTGACTGAAAGCACGTCCATTACTGACAGCAAGGTGCAGCTAGAACACAACTGACCTGCATGGAGAGTGCAGATATTAATACAAATATTCCTGAGTGCTGGCATTTATACATACAGAGTGGTTACAATTAAACTTTAGATACTTCAGCCAGTGTAGACGCATAAAAATGTAGTATAGGAGTACCCAACTTCACAGGAATGATAATCAGACCGTGTGCTGCAGTATTTGCATTGTTGGTGGTGTTACTGACATGACTTACCGTTAAGAGTCGCAATTGATATGGGGACGAAAGGTTTAAACACAAGCATCAATACGCATTACAGTTGCAGACATTCGTCATTGGTCAGAACAGGGTGGGTCGAGCTTTACTCGTTAAGCTGTTTTATAAAACCAACAGAGGTGCTGCTGCACTTTGTGAACATCGACGTATTAAACGAATGCGAAGAGCTCCTCTTTCTCCAATAGGGTTGAAGAATATGATTCGCAAGTTCGAATTGACCGCTGGTTTGGAAATTGCACCTGGGAAAGGCCGACGGCTAATAGTACAAAAGAATGTTGAGGAAGTTACTGTACCTATGGCTGAGAATGCTGGACGCAGTGTGCAGTCTTCAAGCAGTGCACGAGCTGTGTCGCTACAGCTGAACATTTCATGGTCCACCGTTAATTAGCGCAGCAGTAGAGCAACGTCTATTGCGGTTCCAGGTTGTAACCTGGAGCGTAAACATGGTACGCAATTAACCAATGTTACCCTCTCATGTGGAAATTAAAATGTATTCCTGTCAATGGTTTATTAGTTTTTTGTCTTAACCGTGTCCTTAAAAATGTTTCCACGAAGTTTCATTTTGCTATGATCACTCGTTTGTCATGGGGACCTTCTCAAGTAGCGAGAGTTTAATCGTAACCACTTCGTACATTGAATATTTCGGAATATACAAACATTTACAGATAAGCAGGTGGTGTAGAACTACAGGGCTATTACAAATGATTGAAGCGATTTCATAAATTCACTGTAGCTCCATTCATTGACATATGGTCACGACACACTACAGATACGTAGAAAAACTCATAAAGTTTTGTTCGGCTGAATCCGCAATTCAGGTTTCTGCCGCCAGAGCGCTCGAGAGCGCAGTGAGACAAAATGGCGACAGGAGCCGAGAAAGCGTATGTCGTGCTTGAAATGCACTCACATCAGTCAGTCATAACAGTGCAACGACACTTCAGGACGAAGTTCAACAAAGATCCACCAACTGCTAACTCCATTCGGCGATGGTATGCGCAGTTTAAAGCTTCTGGATGCCTCTGTAAGGGGAAATCAACGGGTCGGCCTGCAGTGAGCGAAGAAACGGTTAAACGCGTGCGGGCAAGTTTCACGCGTAGCCCGCGGAAGTCGACGAATAAAGCAAGCAGGGAGCTAAACGTACCACAGCCGACGGTTTGGAAAATCTTATGGAAAAGGCTAAAGCAGAAGCCTTACCGTTTACAATTGCTACAAGCCCTGACACCTGATGACAAAGTCAAACGCTTTGAATTTTCGGCGCGGTTGCAACAGCTCATGGAAGAGGGTGCGCGTTCAGTGCGAAACTTGTTTTCAGTGATGAAGCAACATTTTTTCTTAATGGTGAAGTCAACAGACACAATGTGCGAATCTGGGCTGTAGAGAATGCTTTCGAACTCATTGATGGGTACATGCTGCGCCGAGTGTGGGAGGAACTTGATTATCGGCTTGATGTCTGCCGAATCACTAAAGGGGCACATATCGAACATTTGTGAATGCCTAAAAAAACTTTTTGAGTTTTTGTATGTGTGTGCAAAGCATTGTGAAAGTATCTCAAATAATAAAGTTATTGTAGAGCTGTGAAATCGCTTCAATCATTTGTAATAACCCTGTATTTTTGAGCAGTTTCGTCACAACTCTTGGACCAACAATTGACGCCCTGTAACAGTTTAGTATCATTCGGAAAGATTCCAGGCTCCGATCACTTAACGAAAAAAGGCATACTACTAACTGTCAGCGCTCCACCTCCAACTGGTGTCTTGCAACTTCTGCAGAAGTTTCCTCGAAAGATAAACATCGTAACAGTTCAAAGCACAATAGATCAAGAGTCACCCTGAAATGAAATAACCTCAAGTGTCCATGGAAACAAATAAAGTTAGTTTCAATGACACATCATTAAGCTTCTCTCTTCAATCAACACTGCCTCCAGAGTTGTCATCTGACCATGCTGGGTTTGTTTACTGCTACGAAGGTACGAAATCCAGTTAATTTTGGCCTCGTTGCGTACGACTCTGTTCGTTGCACACGCTGGCCTACATATTGTTCCCATTTGAAGACTTTGTTGGTCTTTGTCATTGCGGTTGTGGATGCAGGTTACTTGTGGGCCCTGAAGATGACATCATCTGATGTCGCAATTGGTAGCATGTGTTAAAAAGAATAAACGACTTTGGATTCCAACACAGCTGTTGGTTTTGCTATCATTATTCAAGGATTAAGCATACGGTCCTGTTTACAAAAGTCGTGACTGGCTGAGTATCTCTGTTGTATAAAGTAGAGCAGAGATGAAATATATTCTGTCATAGAAGCCTCGGCCTACCTTTTCCGCAAATACGATGGAGCGTGACATGGGAGCATCGCTAGCTAGTGTTTATACAAATTTACGTCTGTGGGTAGCGGTACTCTAAATCAAACTAAACTAATCGGTCGTCAGACATTCTCGTTAACAGTTATAGGTCACTTTTGTTGTAGCCCACATACAGACAGACATCTGTGATAGAGCATTTCGCAAGTAAGTTCTGCATAGTTGTGCTGCTTCTGAGATGCCACTATTCACGAGGAAAAACGTGAGAAGTCATTTAGAGTAGAAGTAACAATGCTATCATTAAACTGTAGAACTGTGGAAAGTGGTATCATGATGCGATGAATATGGTACATAATGTGGCATCCAGATGGGCGAATTTGTACTTCTAAAATACACTACTGGCCATTAAAATTGCTACACCACGAAGATGACGTGCTATAGACGCGAAAATTAACCGACAGGAAGACGATGCTGTGATATGGAAGTGATTAGCTGTTCAGAGCATTCACACAAGTTTGGCGCCGGTGGCGACACCTACAACGTGCTGACACGAGGAAAGTTTCCAACAGATTTCTCATACACAAACAGCCTGGTGAAACGTTGTGATGCCTCGTGTAAGGAGGAGAAATGCGTACCATCACGTTTCCGACTTTGATAAAGGTCGGATTGTAGCCTATCGCGATTGCGGTTTATCGTATCGCGACATTGCTGCTCGCGTTGGTCGAGATCCAATGACTGTTAGCACAATATGGAATCGGTGGGTTCAAGAGGGTAATACGGATCGCCGTGCTGGATCCCAACGGCCTCGTATCAGTAGCAGTCGAGATGACAGGCATATTATCCGCATGGCTGTAACGGATCATGCAGCCACGTCTCGATCCCTGAGTCAACAGATGGGGACGTCTGCAAGACAACAACCATCTACACGAACAGTTCGACGACGTTTGCAGCAGCATGGACTATCAGCTCGGAGACGATGGCTGCGGTTACCCTTGACGCTGCATCACAGACAGGAGTGCTTGCGATGGTGTACTCAACGACGAACCTGGGTGCACGATTGGCAAAACGCCATTTTTTCGGATGAATCCTGGTTATGTTTACAGCATCATGAAGATCGCATCCGTGTTTGGCGACATCGCGGTGAACGCACATTGGAAGCGTCTATTCGTCATCGCCATACTGGCGTATCACCCGGCGTGATGGTATGGGGTGTCATTGGTTACACGTCTCGGTCATCTATTGTTCCCACTGACGGCACTTTGAACAGTGGACGTTACATTTCAGATGTGTTACGACCAGTGGCTCTACCCTTCATTCGATCCCTGCGAAACCCTACATTTCAGCAGGATAATGCACGACCGCGTGTTGCAGGTCCTGTACGGGCCTTTCTGGATACAGAAAATGTTCGATTGCTGGCCTGGCCAGCACATTCTCCAGATCTCTCACCAACTGAAAACGTCTGGTCAATGGTGGCCGAGCAACTGGCACGTCACAATACGCCAGTCACTACTCTTGATGAACTGTGGTATCGTGTTGAAGCTGCATGGGCAGCTGTACCTGTACACACCATCCAAGCTCTGACTCAATGCCCAGGCGTATCAAGGCCGTTATTACGCCCAGAGGTGGTTGTTCTGGGTACTGATTTCTCAGGATCTATGCACCGAAATTGCGTGAAAATGTAATCCCATGTCAGTTCTAGTATATATATTTGTCCAATGAATACCCGTTTATCATCTGCATTTCTAATTGGTGTAGCAATTGTAATGGCCAGTAGTGTATGTGACAAACAATATTTACGAGTATGATATTATTCTCGTCTGCACAGTAAGTATATCATTGCATCGTAGTTTGAAGAAAATAACTTTCAAATGGTTCAAATGGCTCTGAGCACTATGGTACTTAACAGCTATGGTCATCAGTCCCCTAGAACTTAGAACTACTTAAACCTAACTAACCTAAGGACATCACACAACACCCAGCTATCACGAAATAACTTTCATTTTCTGTGTTGTATTGCCCCCTGCCAAAACTTAATCCCATTAAACAATCTAGACCATTACAGATGACAAAATTAGAAAGGAGTGCTGCGCACACCACGGTAACCACGAAACAAAGAACCAAACAAAGCAGTGGGAGCATGTCAATTCACCACCGCTGAAAATGGCGAGGACCCAACAATCATCGGGCAAATGGTGGTGAGTGCTTTTTGGTACTGCTATGATGAGGACCTCCTTAATGGCGTTCTGTCACAGGAGCATACTATCGAAATCTCCTGATCATGCTACATTCAGCTGTTCAGCTGCCGCGAGAAACTATTCAAGGGTGTGTTTCTGTTCCATAACAACACGCCAGCTCAATCTGTACACGACACATGCTGCTTCTTGGGGCTATCAAATTTTTATTCACACTCCGTATGATCCTCATATGCCAGTGATTTCTTCCTCTTTCCTCGAATGAAGAAATCATTGCAGGGTGAATATGCACAGAAATTTCATGGTCGCGTAACTTCTCTTTTCTTTTTTCTGAACTGGTAATTAAAACTGACTCTCCCTCGTTGCTAGCACGTCTGAACGAAGCTGCAAAAGAATAAAGTCAGATGTGAGAGATTAGAAAGCAACAGCTGTGATCCAGCACATGGCCTGGGATCAATGCAGCAGCGTGGTATATAAAGTGGAGCGCGGCCGTGGGGCGGTTCAGTCAGCTGTGAGCGGGAGGGATGTTCGTGTCGGGGCCGCGCTCGCACGGGGCCGAGGATGAGTCCACTGGCTCCGACGAGGAAAGCGATCAGAATGAAGACCTGCTGCAGGTAAACGCTATCAATATAGGAAACGTATTTCACCGATTGCGTCCTAGCTGTCACAGTTATTGCGTTATAAAACGTGTTCAATTTTTCACAGACAACTGCGTGCTTCCGATATATTTTTTCCCGTTAGCGAGGATCACTAGCCATAAGTTTCAGTTTTATATTGTCAGTTTTTTTTGCAAGACTCTCCGGTATGAGGTATTACTATATCTGATCTACATGATTACTCTGCAACTCACACTTAAGTGCTTAACAAAGGGTTCGTAAACCAACTTTCATACTATCTCTCGACGGTTCCACTCTCCAATAGCATGGACATCTAAATCATTCCATGAAAGCTCTGATTTATTTTATTACAGTAGTCATGTTTTCCTATGTATGTGAAGATCAATCAAATATTTTCGCACTCGGAGGAAAAAGTTGGCGATCTTGCCGCGACGAAAAAAGCGCATGTTTTAATTGTAGCCACCCCATTTTGTTTAATATTCCCGTGACACCTTCTATTTCGCAAAAATATAGAACCTGCTTCCCTTACTTGAACTGCAATATGCCACTTTGGTTTTAGTAGCTGAGTTAATCTAATGTTATCGATATAACTTTACACATGTAGGTAACTCTGAGAACTTGTACAATGTGCTTAAAATTTCTAGTGAAAAGGTAACTAGTTTCATTACATTAAAAGTGATGTTTAGGTACAGAAACTCTCCCTACAGTCAGCCAATATTTCGTCTGTCAGTTAGTGGTACAAAATCTTTAGACTGTACGTAGCACAATTATCTTCTACTAAATTGTAACATTTGTAGTAGCTGCGAAAACTACGAATAAAAGAATATTTCTGCTATTGGAAGAAGACAGCACGGATACAGCAAAATTTTGTTTTAATTGATATTTGTATAATTACTCCTGTAATAACAATAATAATAATAATAATAATAATAAAATCAAGATACTGTAGTATTACATAGTGATGTAATAGGACAATACATGAATGATTAACAGACTCCTTCTTCAGATTGAGTTTGTAAATAAAGCCTGGCTTTGCTATACTTCGCCGGCCGAAGTGGCCGAGCGGTTCTAGGCGCTTCAGTCTGGAACCGCGCGACCGCTACGGTCGCAGGTTCGAATCCTACCTCGGGCATGGATGTGTGTGATGTCCTTAGGTAGTTATGTTTAAGTAGTTCTAAGGTCTATGGAACTGGTGACTTCAGATGTTAAGTCCCATAGTGCTCAGAGCCATTTTTTTTTTGCTATACTTCAGTCTCTGTTTCACTAGTAAGACCACGTTTTATCCGAAGAGTAGTAATTTTTAATTTCGACATTTAATCATGCTAATTTCTCGTTATTTGAGTTTTTGCTAATCTTGATTGGCACAATTTAGCCCTTTAGTTTTTCTTCAAATCAGCTATATTATTCGCCAGTTTGGATTGTCTTTCATACCCAATTTCTCTGCATACAATTTGGGTAAAAAGCAACAACATTGTTCCTTGACGGAATAAAATAGAGTAATTTACTTTGGAAATCGGAAGCCGATCAACCATAAGATAGCTAAAAACCGATATCATAACTTGCTATGCTACAACACAATAATGGCCATTTTTTTGCAAAGAGAATGCAAGAAAAGTGCCAGTCTTTCCCAATGATACTCGTTTACTAAAAGTAAATAATTCTTCACATTTTACTTTGGGCAGATATTTTACCACACCAACCAAATTGGTATTCTATACATTATGGAGGAGAGGAGGCCGAAATATATCCTTCAGAAAAAGAAGTACCTGTGCATAGCTTTACACGCGTTTCAGATCGAGTAGAAGCTATTTAATGAGTGTCTAGGAGAGCATATATGTATAATGCCACTACATTTACATCTATATCTACATACATACTCAGAGACTCACTGTACGGTGCGTGGCGTACCACTACTAGTCATTACATTTTCTTTTTCACTCACAAACAGAGCGAGGGGAAGACGACTGTCTGTATACTTCCGTACGAGCCCTAATCTCTCTAACCTTTTCTTCATGGTGCTTAAAGGAAATATATGTTGGCGGCAGTAGAATCGTTCTAGAGTCAGCCTCAAATACCGAGTCTCAAAATTTTCTCAATAGTGCTCCTCCAAAAGGGCTTACCTTCGCTTCAGTCATTCGCACTTTAGTTCCCGAAGCATTTTCGTATCACAATAAGGTATTTAACTGTGATGGAACTTTGTTAATCGGAACGAATGATATTCATTGTGTTATCTACCTTTGTTACATTAACATTGGATCCAAATATGTCTGAAAACTATAGATACACTAAAGATAAAATTTTTCTCTTTTATGAAGGGTATATAACATACCTGCATCAACTTTATTAGATGTTCTTTTATGTTACTTTTTTAGATGGGCTACTAGCGTAACTCTGTGCCATATATCCGGCTTGTGTTCTGTGCACGGCAGACAGCGTTATGCACAACCTAGACTTTGTGATTTCTACAAACACCTATTAGTGAAAATTACATGCAGAAACTGTGGCTTCTGCCATCGTCTTCACGAACACCTATAAAAATTAGGAACCAATACTTTAAAATTCGTTTGGAATGTTATACTTACCTATCACGTCCTCTTATTTTCGGTTCTGCAAGATATTTTTAGGGACGAAAATCACTTATAAAGAAGCAAGGAAGGTCGGAATTTAACGCCCCGTCGACATCGAGATCATTAGAGACGGATCATAAGATCGGACTGTTCCAGGGATGAGGAATGTAATCTGTAGTTCTCTTTCAAAGGATTCCTGCCAGCATTTGCGTGCAAGGATTTCAAGAAATCACGAAAAACCTCTATCTGGATGTTCGGACGGGTATTTGAACCGTTGTACTCCCAAATACAACTTACAAGAGG
Source organism: Schistocerca nitens (assembly GCF_023898315.1). Lineage (NCBI taxonomy): Eukaryota > Metazoa > Arthropoda > Insecta > Orthoptera > Acrididae > Schistocerca > Schistocerca nitens. The sequence continues at coordinate 926,496,162 of NC_064616.1, forward strand.
TTGTGTGCCTTTATTAGTTTGTCTGTTCCATCGATGAATATAGCACTGCAGAGTATGTATATCACAAATGAATACGTGAATATTTTCGTGGCAGTTTAAAATTATGTTCCAAATCTGAATCATTCATGTCGTTGGGGTTTTGTGCTAACTCATCAATCATCTCACATTTCGTCTTTCTCTCTGTCATTACAGTCCAAAGATAAAAATGATTAAAGAAAAGATATAGTTACAAAAGGCATAACCATTACGTAAAGGAAGATTCAATGGGAAATTCTCCAAAGTGTCAGCTGAAATGAAATTTTTGACAGAATCAAAGTGGACCAGAACTTGGATCTGTGCGCTTTTCGACACGCAGCTTTAAACTCTCATAATGGGCCTATTCACAGTAGTCTAGAAAGTACCAAGCGTCAAGAATTCGGAACATTTTTCGGGAAATTGGCAGCGTTGCTCTATGCTGCTATGTAGCTGAATGCACAGTTACAGAACAAAGGTGCTATTTAAATCGGCTGGCAAACGTCAGACGCGTTATCTCGTTCGATGCTTCTATTCGCTGTCGGCTTATTCCCGCAAATGCCCTGCTGCCGACTTACTCCGTCAGATAACGACGCGATCAACGTGGAACGATCCTCTGCAGTGCCTTAAATGGATTCTTCCAACCCAGTCAGACATTATAGGTCTTTACCCACAGAATGAACAAGGAAGAATTCCGCGTCAAGTAATACAAATGACTTGTTATTTGCTAAACTGCATCGGATGGGTCAGCTTTTAGTGTGTATGCCCCTGACTACCCTTTCTCATACTTTGTGAGTTCTTCCCGTAAACAGCACGTAGAAAACGCTACTTCTAAGAGCTGGCCATTAGTATGGACGCAGTAGTGCTGTCCCCGCTTTAGGCACAAATACTGTGTCTGGCATAGACCTTCACTTGTTGTTGTTGTTGTTGTTGTTGTTGTTGTTGTTGTCGTCGTCGTTGTTGTTGTCGTCATCTTCAGTCAAAACACTGGTTTGATGCAGCTGTCTTCTCTACTCTGGGCTTTCTAAGACGCTTCTCAACGAATAACTACCGGAACCAGCATCCATATGAACCCGCCAACAGTGTTCATCTCTTCTACAGTTTTAACCCCCCCCCCTCTCTCTCATTCTCACTCTCTCTCTCTCTTCTCTCTCTCTCTCTCTCTCTCTCTCTCTCTCTCTCTCTCACACACACACACACACACACACTTTCCTCCGGTACTAAATTTATGACTCCTTGATGTCTCAGAATTTGCCTTACCAACCCATCCCTTCTTTTAGTCAGGTGATGCGTCAAATTTCTTTTATGCAGTTTCAACATGTTGTTGATTTAGAACCAGCTTTTATTTCAGTTGCAGTACATGTATTTTGGTGACTAGTTTCGAACCGACTTGTTCATTCTCAGGCCCGACCTATTGAGGCTGTACTGAAAATGACTAATCTTAATGACAACCATCTAAACTGGCAATACATGCATCACACAGAGACAGTAGATGAATTTCACAATATACATATGCTCTCTGTACAAGTCATAAGTCAGTTTGATTCTGATTTCTATAGTGAGCAAACGTACGAGTTTATTGTGACATTTATCTACTGTCACTGTGTGATGCATGTATTGCCAATATTAGGTAGTTGACATTAAGAGTAGTCACTTTCAGTGCAGCCTCAGTATGTTAGGCTTGAGAATGAACCAGTCGGTTCGAAAATAGTCGCCAGAGTATATGTCCTGCAACTGTGACATATTTACAATAAACTCGTCATCAAATTTCTTTTCTCCCCAATTCTATTTAGTACCTCCTCATTCGTTATGATGCGCCCATCTAATCCTCAGCAGTCTTCTGTAGCATCACACCGCAAAAGTTTCTTTCCCCTTCCTGTCTGAGTCTGAAATGCTTATCGTCGACGTTTCACTTCCGTGAAAGGCTATATTCCAGGCAAATCCCTTCAGAAGAGACCTCCTAACACTCAAATTTATATTCTGTGTTGACAAATTTCTCATTTTCAGAAACGCTTTCCTTGTCATGGCCCGTCTACATTTCGTATGCTTTTTATTCGGTCATCATCAGTTCTTCTACTGGCAAAATAGCTTAACTCGTCTACTGCTTTTTCCTGAGCAACGACTGATTTAATTCAGCTACAATCCATTTTCCTTGTCTTTCTTATTTTTGATGTTCATCTTATATCCTCCTTTCAAGACATTGCCCATTCCGTTCAACTGCTCTTTCCTTTGCGTACTGTGACAGGATTACATAGTCGTCGGCAAACTTCTGTTACTTCTCCCTGAACTTTAACTCTCTTTCCAGATGTTTCTTTGGGTTCCTTTACTGCTTACTCAGTGTACAGGCTGAATAATCTGGGATAGGCTACAATCCTGTCTCATTCGCTATTAAACTACTGCCTCCATTTTTGCCCCTCGACCCTTATAACTGCTGTCTGGTTTCTGTACAAGTTGTAAATAATCTTTCGGTCCCTGTATTTTACCACTGCTCCATTGAGAATATCAAAGAGTGTATTCCAGTCACTATTGTCAAGAAGCTTTCTTTAAGACTACAAATGCATTAAACTTAGGTTTGCTTTTCCTTAACCTATGTTCTAAGGGAAATTGCAGGGTCAGTATTGCTTCGCGTGTTCCTAAATTTCTCAGGAAAGCAGACAGATTCTCCCCGAGGTCGTCTTCATCGTCTATCATTATTAATAATACCTGAGTTTTTACCCTTAATATGCTGAAAACACTGAGAAACCGTACTTATGTTAGTGGTTTTTCCGAGCTCCAAACCGAAGAGTCAGCTATTGCGCTAGTTTTGTCTACAACTACCTTTTGTGGCAGAACGTAGTTTTAAGCCTTGTGATCTTCTTACGGGAAGCATTTTGAGACTATCATGATAGTGCCATATTATTAGAAGTTTTAACAAAAATTACAAAATTAATAACAATTCATTCTTTTGTGGCACAAAAATCACCAGCAACACTATTACATTATGGTACCATTGCACCTATATCAAGAACGAAGGACAAACAGCCTTTTTGGTACTCGATGGTGATCTGGGATTGCAGGCAATCGTCATTCATTTTCCTAATGTGGAATTAAGGCGTTAATGACAGCTTGCCCATGTGGTACGACATATACTGAGCACACAAAACGCACAGTGGAGGAGTGCTGCCCTTACCTGCTGAAACCCAGAAAAATATGCTATGCCTGTACACTGCAGTTCCACCGGCCATTCAGTGGCATACGTCAAAAGAATACTCCTGGTAACAGCACCACCCATTTCCATTCTATTTATAAAGAGTCGTCGCCGCGCCACACGTGACTGCAGACCTTGTTAACCTAGATAGCATCTGTCAATTGGATTGCGTATCGAACAGAATAATTTCTATTATTTCATTGTAGCGTGGTCGATAAAGAATGGCCACGGCGTGTAGCAGCCTATCAGGAGACGAGTTTCACACTTTTACGGAAGATGAACCTGCCAAAGCTGCTGTGAATTGCTGATAGTCTTACTATCATATTCTCGACTCAAGCACAAAATGTACAAAGGGCACAAACGTTAGTATGTTAAGAGTAGACATAGGGTGCCTATGTCACAGTAAACTAAAATTACTAATTATCCGAACGTGGGTACAAAATTCCACAACCATTATGCATTCATTGAAGACCTCCTTCTCTTCATCTCCAAACACTCCACATCCTTTACAAGGATATTGAAACTGCCTTTCCCTTCCAGACAGTGAAGTTTTCCTGAAAACAGCGATCAACAGCATTTCACAAACACCAATGAGTAAGTACTCATTACGAAAGGAAACCTTCAAGACCCACATCCTGTTTCATACTGGTATTAGGCTATGTTTGAAATAATCATCGAAGTGCCGCGAAAGGAACTGTGATGCAGTACTGGCATTCAGTCCATGACAACAGTTTTACATCACCTCGGTTCCGAGAGTACCGGAAACTGTACAGAAAATGGGAATAGAGATCAATATAAAGATCACTTCCGCCTTTTTTATTGCTCATGAAAACCACGCATTGCATGTTGCACCACCATACAGAGAAACCTTCAGAGGTAGTGGTCCAGATCACAGTACACACCGGTACCTCTAATACCCAATAGCACGTCCTCTTGCATTGATGCATGCCTATATTCGTCGTGGCATACTATCCACTAATTCATCAAGGCGGTGTTGGTCCAGATTGTCCCACTCCTCAACGGCGATTCGGTGCAGATCCCTCAGAGTGGTTGGTTGGTCACATCGTCCATAAACAGCTCTTTTCAATCTACCCCGCCGGCCGGAGTGGCCGAGCGTTTCTAGGCGCCACAGTCTGGAACCGCGCGACCGCTACGGTCGCAGGTTCGTATCCTGCCTCGAGCATGGGTGTGTGTGATGTCCTTAGGTTAGTTAGGTTTAAGTAGTTCTAAGTTCTAGGGGACTGATGACCTCAGATGTTAAGTCCCATAGTGCTCAGAGCCATTTGAACCAACCAATCTATCCCAGACATATTCGATAGGGTTCGTGTCTGCTGGCCACTTCTGTCGAGCAATGTCGTTTTCCTGACAGAAGTCATTCACAAGATGTGCAAGATGGGGCGCGAATTGATGTCCATGAAGACGAATACCTCGCTAATATGCTGCCGGTATGGTTGCACAATCGGTCGGAGGATGGCATTCACGTATCGTACAGCCGATACGGCGCCTTCCATGACCACCAGCGGCGTACGTCGGCCCCACATAGTGCCACCACAAAACAGCAGAGAACCTCCACCTTACTGCACTCGCTGGACAGTGTGTCTGAGGCGTTCAGCCTGACTGGGCTGCCTCCAAACAAGTCTCCGACGATTGTCTGGTTGGTGGCATATGCGACACTCATCGGTGAAGAGAGCGTGATGCCAATCCTGAGAGGTTAATTCGACATGTTGTTGGGCCCATCTGTACCGCGCTGCATGGTGTCGTGGCTGCAAAGTGGACCTCGCCGTGGACGTCGGGAGTGAAGTTGCGCATCATACAGCCTATTGCGTACAGTTTGAGTCGTAACACGACGTCCTTTGGCTGCACGAAAAGCATTATTCAACATGGTGGCGTTGCTGTCAGGGTTCCTCCGAGCCATACTTCGAAGGTGGCGGTCACCCACTGTAGTAGTAGCCCTTGGGCGGCCTGAGCGAGGCATGTCATCGACAGTTCCTGTCTCTCTGTATCTCCTCCATGTCTGAACAACACCGCTTTGGTTATTCCGAGCCGCCTGGGCACTTCCCATGTTGAGAGCCCTTCCTGGCGTAAAGTAACAATGCGGACGCGATCGAACCGCGGTACTGACTGTCTAGGCATGATTGAACTACAGGCAACATGAACTGTGTACCTCCTTCCTGGTGGAATGACTGGAATGATCGGCTGTCGGACCCCTCCGTCTAATAGGGGCTGTTCATGCATGGTTGCTTACATCTTTGGGCGGGTTTAGTGACTTCTCTGAACAGTCAAAGGGACTGTGTCTCTGATACAATATCCACAGTCAACGTCTATCTTCAGGAGTTCTGGGAACTGGGGTGATGCAAAACTTTTTTTGATATGTGTATTATATCAATACATACGTTGGTCAGGTGAATACAGGGTTATATATACAAAATCAAATAGGGACAATGTAGGTTTAATAATGAATAACAAAATAGGAACACGGGTAAGCTACTATGAACACCATAGTGAACGCATTATTGTAGGAAAGTTAGACATGAAACCCACCCCCACAACAGTAGTACATGTTTATATGCCAACTAGCCTCGCAATTGAGGAGGAGATTGAGGATATGTATCACGAGATAAAAGAAATTATTCAGATAGTGAAGGGAGACGAAAACTTAATAGTGATGGAGGACTGGAATTCGATAGTAGGAAAAGGAAGAGAGGGAAAAGTAGTAGGGAATATGTACTGGGGGAAAGGAACGAAAGTAGAAGCCGATTGATAGAATTTCGCATAGAACATAATTTAATCATAGCTAACACTTGGTTTAAGTATCATGAAAGAAGGTTATATGCGTGGAAAAAGTCTGGAGACACTGGAAGTTTTCTGTTACATAATGGTAAGACAGAGGTTTAGGAACCAGCTTTTAAATTGTAAGACATTTCTAGGGGCAGATGTGGACTTTGACCACCATTTATTGGTTATGAGCTGCAGATTAAAACTGAAAAAAATTGCAAAAAGGCAGGAATTTAAGGAGATGGGGCCTGGATAAACTGAAAGAACTAGTGGCTTTAAACGATTCCAGAGGGAACATTAGGTTATGAGTGAGAAGAACAGGGGAAAGGCATACAGGAGAAGAAGAATGGGTAGTTTTGAGAGATCAAATAGTGAAGGCAGCGGAGGACCAAGAAGGCAAAAATGCGAGGACTAGTAGAAATTCTTGGGTAACGCAAGAGATATTGAATTTAATCGATGAAAGGAGAAAATACAAAAATGCCATAAATTAGGTAGGTGAAAGAGAGTGCAAATGTCTAAAAAGTGAGGTCGACAGGAAGCACAAAATGGCTAAGCAGGTATGGCTAAAGGACAAATGTAAGTATATATCACTGGTGGTAAGATAGATGTTGCATACAGGAAAATTAAAGTAACTTTTGGAGAAAAAAGAACCACCTGCATGAATATCAAGAGCTCAGATGGAAAACCAGTCCTAAGGAAAGAAGGGAAACCAGAATGGTGGAAGGAGTATATAGACGATCTATACAAGGGAGATGTACTTCAGAGCATCATTATCGAAATGGAAGAGGACATATACTGTGAGATCAAAAGTATCCGGACACCCCCAAAAATATACGTTTTTCATATTAGGTGCATTATGCTGCCACCTACTGCCAGGTACTCCATATCAGTGACCTCAGTACTCATTAGAAATTGTGAGAGAGCAGAATGGGGCGCTCTGCGAAACTCACAGACTTCGAACGTGGTCAGGTGATTGCGTGTCACATGTGTCATACGTCTGTACGCTAGATTTCCACACTCCTAAACATCCCTAGGTCCACTGTTTCCGATGTGACAGTGAAGCGGGAACGCGAAAGGACACATGCAGCACAAAAGCGTACAGGTTGACCTCGTCTGTTGACTGACAGAGACCGCCGACAGTTGAAGAGGATCGAAATGTGTAATAGGCAGACATCTATCCAGACCGTCACACAGGAATTCCAGACTGCATCAGGATCCACTGCAAATACTGTGACAGCTAGGCCGGAGGTGAGAACACTTGGATTTCATGGTCGAGCGGCTGCTCACAAGCCACACATCACGCTGGTAAATGCCAAACGACGCCTCGCTTGATGTAATGAGCGTAAACATTGGACGATTGAGCAGTGGGAAAACGTTGTGTGGAGTGACGAACCATGGTACACAATGTGGCGATTCGATGGTAGGATGTAGGTATGGCGAATGCCCGGTGAACGTCATCTGCCAGCGGGTATGGTGGGTATAGTGCCAACAGTAAAATTCGGAGGCGGTGGAGTTATGGTGTGGTCATGTTTTTCATGCAGGGGGCTTCCACCCCTTGTTGTGTTGCGTAGTACTATCACAGCACGGACCTACATTGATGTTTTAATCGCTTTCTTGCTTCCTACTGTTGGAGAACAATTCGGGGATGGCGATTGCACCTTTCAACACGATCTAGCACCTGTACATGATGCACGGCCTGTGGGGGAGTGGTTACACGACAATAACATACCTGTAAAGGACTGGCCTGCACAAAGTCCTGAACTTAATCCTACAGAACACCTTTGGGATGTTTTGGAACGCCGACTTCGTTCCAGGCCTCACCGACCGACGTCGATACCTCTCCTCAGTGCAGCACTCCATGAAGAATGGGCTGCCATTCCTCAAGAAACTTTCCAGCACCTGAGTGAATGTACGCCTGAGAGATTGGAAGCTGTCATCAAGGCTAAGGGCGGACCAACACCATACTGAAATTCAGCATTACCGATGGAGAGCGCCACGGACTTGTAAGTCATGTTCAGCTGGGTGTCCGGATACTTTTGATCACATTGTGTTTATGAAGTCTTTCATACTTAAGTCGTAACAAGGCCTCGAGTGTAGACAACATCCCGTTAGAGCTACTGATAGCCTTGGAAGAGCCAGCCGTGACAGAACTCTTCGATGTGGTGAGCAAGATGTATGATACAAGTGAAATACCTTCACACTTTAAGAAGAATATAGTAATTCCAATTCGAAAGAAAGCGGGTAATGGCAGGTGTGAAAATTACCGAACTATTATTTTGATAAGTCGCGGCTGCAGAATACTAACATGAATCCTTCATAGAAGAATGGAAAAGCTGGTAGAAGCGGACCTCGGGGAAGATCAGTATGGATTCCGTAGAAACGTAGGAACACGCGAGGCAGTGCTGACCCTATGACTTCTCACAGAACATAGACTGAGGAAAGGTAAACCTACGTTTATAGCATTTGTAGAGATAGAGAAGGCTTTTGACAATGTTGACTGGAATACTCTCAAATTCTAAAGGTGACAGGAGTAAAATACAGGGAGCGAAAGGCTATCTACTATTTGTACAAAAAGAAAATGGCAGTTATAAGAGTTGAGGGGCAGGAAAGGGTAGCTGTCGTCGAGAAAGGAGCGAGACAGGATTGTAGCCTATCCCTGATGTTATTAAATCTGTATATTGAGCAAGTAGTAAAGGAAACTACTGAAAAATTTGGAGTAGGAATTAAAGTCCATAAAGAAGAAATATAAATTTTGAGGTTTGTCGATGACATTGTGGCTCTATTAGAGACAGCAAAGGACTTGGAAGATCAGTTGAACGGAATGGACAGTGTCTTAAAAGGAGGATATAAGACGAACATCAACAAAATCAAAATGACGATAACGGAATGTAGTCGAATTAAATCCGGTGAATCCGAGAGAATGAGATTAGGAATTGAGACGCTTAAAGTAGTAAATGAGTTCTACTATTTGGGAAGCAAAATAACTGATGATGGTCGAAGTAGGGAGGATATAAAATGTGGACTGGTAATGGCAAGAAAAACATTTCTGACAAAGGGAAGTTTAACATCGACTATAGATTTAAGTGTTAGAAATTCCTTTCTGAAAGTTTTTGTATGGAGCGTAGCCATATATGGACGTGATACATGGACGATAAACAATTTAAACAAAAAGCGAGTAGAATCTTTGAAGATATGGTTTTACAGAAGAGTGCTGAAGATTAGACGGGTAGATGATGTAACTAATGAGGAGGTACTGAATGGAATTGGGGAGAAGAGAAATTTGTGGTACAACCTGACTAAAAGAAGGGATCGGTTGGTAGGATACATTCTGAGGCATCAAGGGATCACCCATTTAGTACTGGAGGGAAGCGTGGGGGTACAATTCGTCGAGGGAGACGAAGGGATGGATAGAGTACGCAGATTCAGAAGGATATAGGTTGCAGTAGTTACTCGAATATGAAGAGGCTTGTTTCTCACGAACGTCATTACCATGTCAGCATGTCTTTTCCTTGCGAATTGACAAATACATATCCCAGAGACAAATCATTCTGTCCCGTTCGAACTTAATTAAATGCTGAAATTGCGCCCTTTAAAATCAGTTTGGTATAATGGAATATTTCTTCCCTTTCTTCTCTACTTTCGACGCCTCTGCGTTAGTTAGGCTTGGAGCAGCGCTGGCAATTCTGGAATAATAAGAAAGAGTATGGCTAGGCCTTCGTGTATGTTATCCTCTTCAGTCTGATCACTTACTGCAGAAACCGTCTTACACATATGCGTAGAATCAAAATTCATGCCGGCCGCGGTGGTCTAGCGGTTCTGGCGCTGCAGTCCGGAACCGCGGGACTGCTACGGTCGCAGGTTCGAATCCTGCCTCGGGCATGGGTGTGTGTGATGTCCTTAGGTTAGTTAGGTTTAAGTAGTTCTAAGTTCTAGGGGACTTATGACCTAAGATGTTGAGTCCCATAGTGCTCAGAGCCATCAAAATTCATTTGGTCCATTCTTTCTGTGCTTTTCAGTTTTCACAATTTTACTGTATGTTTGGACATTGATTCTCAGTTATGAATAACACTTGCAGTTGAGCATTTCTTTTTTTTCTTCACTCTTGGCCTTTCGTCTTCATTGTTAATTTGCGCTGCATACGTTCACACAAGACATCTTTCTCAATAACTGCATGTACAGTATATATGTACATTCTGTTGCGCTTTCATGAAATATTATATTGCCGGTATGCATTCGTTGCCTGCAAGGGGCCATCGTCTTGGCAGTAGTCGTTACTCTACAGTTGTTTGTCTTAAGATAAGAGCTTCGCTACAGCACTCTGTATCTGGATTGTATAATTCCCTGCAGTGTTGCTCACTTTTGAGACCAATGTTCACACAACACTTGTGTGCGTCGACAGCACGATGATGATGAGGATGATGATGATATAACGTACCGAAATGTGTAGACCATAGGCATCACAAAAGGGTGGGATCTCTCGCCACGCACGTACTGTAGATTTCACAGCCCGCAGCTTCTTGTACCTCACATCCAGCCACACTTTCTCCCGCTGATGGATGCTTGACCTTCTGGCTCAACAACGAGTTCACACCCTGAAGGATACCGACACATGGCATCAATATGTACATAGCTACAGGCGTGGACCACTTAAAATGAGACAGTCTTGGAAACGCACTTTTGATCTTGTAGTGTCAACCCCCTGCCGAGTATCATCTTTGTGCATGATGTTATGAATCATTTTCCTCGCTACAAACAGGGACATCCGTGAGTGAGACAGGTAGAGTGTCAACAGTTGGGGACACAGCTATAGTTTTAGCTTTTTTGTAGTAGGTTTATCCAGCGGGATGATGGAAAACTAATGAAGCCAGTAACAGTGAGCATTTACACTTTAGCCACACAACTCAGGTTAGGTGTGGAAAAGCTGCTAACTGTGTGGGAAACAGAAAACTTATAGGCAGCTAACAAATTCTAATCCGTCTACTGTCAGAAACGTTATACAGGTGTTTTATTATTTCCTTGATGAAGAAAAACTCGCTATTAAACTGCATCCCATCGTCATAAACAAATACTGTGGGAACAATGCATGTTTGACACGTAATCTGTTGACAGGATGCTCAGCCTTGCGGTAATTGTTTATCACGAAATATCCTGAACAGTAACCTAAAAGAAAAATAGTCTAGACTCTGTAAACGTGCTAGTACACCGTATATGCACAAACAGCGAAGAACAATTTCATATAGTTTTGTCTATATTATTGTAAGTGATGGTTTTCGCCAGACATTTTACGTGGTTTTCAGGTACAGAATGTCGGCTCACCACGACACGTCTCGTAAAGAACAATTTCTAGCTGTAGTTCATTAACTGCAAGTTTGCGGTTGAAAATGCCACAGTAGATTTTGATACAGCTGCCACCTCTATAGAAACGTATGACGTGTTGTTGTTCAGAAGCGGATTAGAAGTGTCTGAATGGAACTTTAAACTTTTTAAAAGAGTAAACCGCCATATGAGTGTGTATTATTATATTTATCTTTTGTACTATCCAGATTTCGGCTTTTATTCCATTATCAAGTACAATGCTAACAGTTGTTAGACCATTATTTGGTCATAAGACGTAATAATGTTCTAACAGCTTTTAGAATTGTAATTGATAATGGCATAAAAGCCGAAATCTGGATAGTACAGGTGATAAATATAATAATGCACAGTCAAATGGTGGTTAACTCTTTTAAAAAGTATTGCATGACTGTGGGTCAATGGCTTCCAAAACATTACACTTTAAACGTTTCACTGGCTTAGTTACCATCCCATACTGACTCCTGTGGTTCAGGGTAATGTGCACATCAATGCTATCTTTCTTACACCTTTTACCAAAAAAAGAAAGTTGAGAAACACGAACATGGACATAGTTTCAGAGTGTGTAGTTAACTTCAGTTAATTTCTCTGGATACTTTGCACATACTGAGGATTCCGCTTCTTTTTTAGAAAGCTGAGGGTAAGAAGCGAGAGGGTTCCGTTATGGGACCAGGAGTGGCAGTTGCCAGAATCTGAGTTCAAGTCACGTTGCAAACATTTTAAATTAGATTTACGTGGTTTATCTAACTCTCGGAATTGCGTCTTTAAATAACTAATTCTTTTAATCGTCCTTGTCAAAACTGAACGTCTCCGCAAATTCTAATAACCTTGATAGGTTTGTTATTATAAAACCCATACTGCATCGGGGAAATAAAATTTTGCAGTTTATTTAAACCATAAGTAAACTGCTATCAAAAGGATTTTCTCATTATTCTACTCAAACAAAGATGGTAAGGAGCAGTGATCTGCAACAGTAGCTAAATTTTCGGAAGAGTATGACAGGTACATGGTCTGTTAAAGGAAGATTTACATTTTTTGAATTATTATTTATGTTGAACGGCACAACTAAGCTTCGCATGTAGATACTATAGATAGTAGCAGTTTGACACTTTCACCCCGCTGTGTAATATCTTCTTAGGCAGATCCATGGTAGGCATTCGAACTGTTAACGGGCGTATACACATGGTACTATTATAGTTTCATATGGTTAATTAAAAATATGGATCAATGTCTTTCTTGCTCTTCGTGTTGCAGCTTTAACGTAGCTTAAGGGTACCTGCACTATGTCGAGACTGTCGAAACTCAAACCATATGGAGTTAGGTTGTTCTAGATGCTTGGAGATAAAGAAGCCTGTGCTCCACTAGGGACAGGCTGTGACTGGGATTACAAAAAGTCGCTTGCAGGAAGCGATGGACGTCCTTCGGAATAACTGCTCCGAAATGCACATATCTGCTGAACATTCGTCTCCAGAATCGTTGCAGATGCTTATCTCCGTATGAAGAACGTCGAGAATGTCTCTGCAATATAAATAATGGTTGAAATCCTGATGACGGACGTGAAGGGAGCAAGCTATTTGTGTGTTTACCACCGTTTCGCAAGCACAGCAATTTCACGATAAGAGCTTTTTATAAATATTTCCTGTTCGTCTGTCAACTAGGCCTCTGCGTACTTGACAAGAAGCTCCCTAAAAATTCTGACAGTTTATTGGTTGTCAAGAGCGATATATTTGTGGCTGCTGTCATAAAGACAAGCGTTCAATAGCTGTAAGGAAGTGACGTGTTATATGGCAATATGTCGGCGCCGGTATGCTGCGCGTGGGACCCAACAGGTGCGGTCTCCTATCTGCTGCAAGCATTACACATAGCGCCAGATACTAAAAGTTTACGGCAAATCCTTTAAAATTTTACCTTCCAGTTTTATGTCGAACTGAAGGCGCAGGTACAGTTTTTCGGCTACCGAGAATTTTCATAATAGTTTTTCCTAGCTGTTGAATATTTAAGAACATTATTCACTATAGGAAACAAGAATGAGAGAAAAGAACATTTCATGTTAGAAACTATTTTTGTGCATTAGGCCATCTTTAATGTCGCCTGATTTTATAAGTTACTGGTAAAAGCATATGCAGTATTGGACTTGTGTTGTATGACAGATATACGGCAACACACCGTTTCTGTATTATAGAAAAGAGCAACAGCACTTTACTGAAACTCTGAATCTGCACGACCCTCACTAAAAGCTGTCAAACAGTATAATCGAAATTGCTCTTAGATTATGTGCCTCGTAAGAATGAATTATTTCTAGGGAAAAATATTATGTTACATTCCCTGTTAGAAAATATTCTTGTCAACCCATTTTCATAGGAATCTCTGTTAGAGCTACTCATTCTACAATAATACTGTTCTGAGTGTCGCTCTTCAGGCAGTTCTGAATCCATACAAATATCTTTATGCTGCCTACCATCTACTAATTTTCAAATGATTTACAATGTAGTGTTAGGTAATCGTCAAGGCGGTTCTCACGTTCTAGGAAAATAATATCATGTCTAATAACTGTAAATGGAGCATACTATAGTTGTCTCCATTCCTTCATCAATTCACACCAACAATACCTTTTGGAAACCTTAACACTGCTACACTTACATAACAACACTGACATACTATTTGACAACGCCCATGTTCCACCATACTTATTTTTTTGCGCCATAGCTGTCGGGCGATTATCCCATTAGCAATCACAACGAGTTATTAGCAAAAACCTTATAATGAATGGAAACAAATTTTCTTTAGACGATAAGCCATGGTAAAGGGTGTCAGTGTAATAATTGAAGCGAGATAGTCGAAAGTTTTCGATCTTTGTTCGATTCTTCCTTTACTACAGGAAATAACAGATATTAAAAACCTAAAGTCGGTTATTTTAGAAACTATTTTCTGTTAAAGGGAGAAATCCTGGGAGCTGCAAGCAAAAATGTATATTTACAAGACATTTGACTTAATTTTTTTCAGAAATGCTTTTTATGTCGTGAAGAAGAATAGATGCCTCTGAAAATGTTATTCACGTGGAATTGCTGTACCCTTTTTCCCCAACTTCCAGACGAGTTTATCATTTTTATAGTACTTTTAAGAAATGAGGAGTGTTTCTTCGTAGGAAACCTATTGGGCTACTAGAAAAGCGAATATGATCTATAAAGCTAACTGTGATGGTGCAAGGCCTTGGCGTTTAGTCTGTGTCCTTGCCGCGCAAGAGCGGTCACTCTCAGTAACTAACACTGATTCTAGCGAGCGTTGTTTTCTTGATAGTAAAGATGCGATATAAATGGGGAAGAACAGAGTCAGTCCACAACTAGGAAAGTGCCACATTAGTGCAGCTGATAACCAACAACGATAGCTGTGTTCATAATAGTTTGTCTCCTACATTATGCTTTCACTTGCTTTACTGTTTATTCCTTCTATGTTTCTATATTATTGTGAGGTGGCGCAGTGGTTAGAACACTGCACTCGAATTCGGGAGGACAATGGTTCAAACCCTCGTCCGTCCATCCTGAGTTAGGTTTTCTATGGTTTCCCTAAATTACTTCAGTCAAATGTCGAGATGGTTCCTTTGAAAGGGAAATGCTGACTTCTTTCCCCATCCTACCCTAATCCGATGGGACCGATGACCTCACTGTTTGGTCCACTCCCCCCAGATCAACCAACCAACCAACCATTTTACGTCGTATTCGTGAGATATATTGCGCGACAATGTTCATCTTTGGCACGTTAAAGCAAAAGTAGTCACTTAACAAGCTATTTTCAAAATCTGTGCAAGTCGCACGTTTACTTACTTGCATTTATGTATATAAACCGACTCCGGTAATTCCTTGTGTCCAAGCGAATTTACGCGTGCCAGATAAATTCGCCTCGAAAACTTAGGCCCAAAAACTTACCTAACCTTTAAACGCGCTTAAAGTTTTACATTAAGTGCTGCGAAACGTGTTTGATGCTATAGCATAAGTTTTAATCTATATTTGTGCTTTATAAAAATGTTGCAGTAATAATACTCATTCATAGAATCGTTTACCCGAATTTCAGTGAATATCAACGTGAATCAACCTTTCTGAGAATTTTCGGAAGTTACGAGTGTTCTGCTTGATATACATTGGCTGAACAAAAGTGAAGCTGCCTGAAGGCGAGGAGGAAACGAAACGAAATGTCTCGGTTGAGAGGGTATTTGATGTTATTGTAGTAATTAAAAAATCGATTTAAAAAAAATGGGCAGTGTGAGCCCACTTATTAGTATGACGTTGCATGCCTTCTGGCCTGGATACGTGAGCTGATACGCTTGGGAAGGGTGTCATAAAGCCGTTTTGTCCTCTCCTGAGGCAATCTGGCCTACAAATGTCCTAATTGGTCCTTGATATCCCGGGTACTGGCACTGGGACGGAGTTGATGACCGAGATGGTCCCACACATGTTCAATCGGGGACAGAACAGGGGACCTTGCTGTCCACGGAAGTACCTCAACGTCAAGTAGACAGTTCATAGAGACACGTACCATGATTGGAAGAGCAATATTCTGTTGGAAAATGGCATCAAGAAACTGTCGCATGACAGTTGACACATGAGGAAGCAGGATGTCCGTGACGTACCGTTGCTCCGTCAGACAGCCTTCAGTGACGTATCCCCACACCATGACACCAGGAGTGAAACCACTGAGCCTCTAAAAACATCGGATGAATACGACCTACGTCATACCTGTCGGCGATGGTCATCCGAGGTATTGCAGAACTGCGAGTCATCGTTAAACACAGTGCGACACCATTCATCAGTAGTCCATGCTTCCCGATCGAGGCACTACTCTAAACGCAGCCGTTTGTGTTGTGGTGTTAACGGCAGCCTACGCTTGTGACGGTAATTCTCTAGTCCAGCTTCTGCTAGTCTCCGATTAACGATGCGGGTTGACAGAGTACATTGCAAGAAGTCCATTACTTGTTCTCGGATGGCAGATTAGAAGGGGTTACAATGTGATGGGTCCTCAATCCCTTGTGTTGGTCAGACGCGGTCGACTGGAATCTTGACGATGACTATGCCTGCCCTCATGTTGCCATGCAGTCCAACATCGATTCACTCTCATGTTTGAATGCCCAACAAATCTGAAGATGTACGATTAGACCAGCTGGCCAAATGAACACTCACAATCAGGTCCCTTTAGAACCCTGTCACGGGTGATAAGGCTGCCTCAAGCAAGTATGCGGCACATTCGTGTCCTTCAAAGTGATCACTCAAGATCTGAAGCTGTTCACACCACTAAACACAAACAACACTAAAGAACTCTGGTGACCGTGCTGCCTGTCATACGGAATTGCAAGACTTAATCATTTGCTCTCTCGCTGGTGGTGTGTGTGTGTGTGTGTGTGTGTGTGTGTGTGTGTGTACAAAGCCATAGTAACATACTGCCATGTTATCTTGGTGCTTAAATTTTTTTTTGTTGGGCAGTGTATTTCGTAGTAAATCAGCATTTGTGGTTTACAGTTACTGGGGCATATACAGGGTGTAACAAAAATGTGGGGCACAAATTATAGGACACTTTCGTCACACGTAGACGACGAAATTATGTTATGTAAACATGGGTCTGAAACCGTTTTGTTCCCATGTTACAACTCATTTTCTCCAGCGAGTTTCAACGATATCAGACCGTAAATTTTCACAATCAACATGTATGGGCAGACGTCAGTTCTCACGCAACTGTTGAAACAAGTCATCAACAAAAAATCTCTTCAATGTTTGGGCCGGCATTATTGGCGAATGTTTGGTAGGGCCTCACTTTCTTCCTCTCAGGCTCAACGGACAAAGTTATGATAATCTCGTGGAGATTGTTGTACCTGATCTCTTTGCAGATGTTCCTTTGGCTGTGCGACAGAACTGTACTTTGTGGACTATGGAGCACCTCCTCATTTAGAGTTAATGTCCGTCACCTCCTAAATAAAGGATTCTGTGACAGATGGCAGGCAGTAACTGCTTCGGCAGCACATATACTAAAATTGGAACGATACAGAGATGGACAGGTAGAATAGACCAATTGCCTGGCCTCCACGCTCTCCGGAACGAAACCCACTGGACATCTGTTTATGGAGGCATTTGCAAGCTCTTGTGTATGGAACCCCAGTAGAAGATTTTCACATTCTCCGTGCCCGTATTATGGAAGACTGCTAAACAATACGCAAACTCCAGAGATACATTAGCGCATCGGAGGTTCACGACGACGACGGCTGTTTGATGGATGTATCAGTACCCACAGAGGGCATACTGGACATTTTCCGTAAGAAATAGTTACATGTTGCACGCTCGTATGTTCTCTACGTATGTGTTTCGAATGGTTAATGAGTTGGATAAAATGAGTTGTAACATGGAAGCAAAGCTTTTCCAGATCCATGTACATTATTGTACGCGAAAGAACTTGCCCCCCTTCTAACAGCCGTGTACCGCAAGTCTCTAGAGGAACGGAGGGTTCCAAATGATTGGAAAAGAGCACAGGTAGTCCCAGTCTTCAAGAAGGGTCGTCGAGCAGATGCGCAAAACTATAGACCTATATCTCTGACATCGATCTGTTGTAGAATTTTAGAACATGTTTTTTGCTCGAGTATCATGTTGTTTTTGGAAACCCAGAATCTACTATGTAGGAATCAACATGGATTCCGGAAACAGCGATCGTGTGAGACCCAACTCGCGTTATTTGTTCATGAGACCCAGAAAATATTAGATACAGGCTCCCAGGTATATGCTATTTTTCTTGACTTCCGGAAGGCGTTCGATACAGTTCCGCACTGTCGCCTGATAAACAAAGTAAGAGTCTACGGAATATCAGACCAGCTGTGTGGCTGGATTGAAGATTTTTTAGCAAACAGAACACAGCATGTTATTATCAATGGAGAGACGTCTACAGACGTTAAGGTAACCTCTGGCGTGCCACAGGGGAGTGTTATGGGACCATTGCTTTTCACAATATATATAAATGACCTAGTAGATAGTGTCGGAAGTTCCATGCGGCTTTTCGCGGATGATGCTGTAGTATACAGAGAAGTTGCAGCATTAGAAAATTGTAGCGAAATGCAGGAAGATCTGCAGCGGATAGGCACTTGGTGCAGGGAGTGGCAACTGTCCCTTAACATAGACAAATGTAATGTATTGCGAATACATAGAAAGAAGGATCCTTTATTGTATGATTATATGATAGCGGAACAAACACTGGTAGCAGTTACTTCTGTAAAATATCTGGGAGTATGCGTGCGGAACGATTTGAAGTGGAATGATCATATAAAATTAATTGTTGGTAAGGCGGGTACCAGGTTGAGATTCATTGGGAGAGTGCTTAGAAAATGTAGTCCAGCAACAAAGGAGTTGGCTTACAAAACACTCGTTCGACCTATACTTGAGTATTGCTCATCAGTGTGGGATCCGTACCAGATCGGGTTGACGGAGGAGATAGAGAAGATCCAAAGAAGAGCGGCGCGTTTCGTCACAGGGTTATTTGGTAACCGTGATAGCGTTACGGAGATGTTTAATAAACTCAAGTGGCAGAGTCTGCAAGAGAGGCGCTCTGCATCGCGGTGTAACTTGCTCGCCAGGTTTCGAGAGGGTGCGTTTCTGGATGAGGTATCGAGTATATTGCTTCCCCCTACTTATACCTCCCGAGGAGATCACGAATGTAAAATTAGAGAGGTTAGAGCGCGCACGGAGGCTTTCAGACAGTCGTTCTTCCCGCGAACCATACGCGACTGGAACAGGAAAGGGAGGTAATGACAGTGGCACGTAAAGTGCCCTCCGCCACACACCGTTGGGTGGCTTGCGGAGTATGAATGTAGATGTAGATGTAGATGTAGATATCGGAGCAGCACTTAAACAATTTTACAATTAAGAGGCTTCCTTCACCAGGATACATATTAGCTGGTTGTTTTTCAAGGACTTCCTTGCGGGGTAGGGGAGTGGCTATGTACGTAAAAAACAATATTCCATTTGAGTCCATAGACGTATCACGGAACTGCACTGAACAGATATTTGAATGTTGTGCAGGGGCAGTTGAATTTAGTTAAAGTAAACTTCTAATTGTTGTTGTTTATAGGTCCCCAAACTCTGACGTCAGAGCACTTCTGCTCAAGCTAGAGAGGAATCTTCATTCACTTTGTAGGAAGTACCAGAAATTAGTTATATGTGGTGACTTCAAGATAAATTTTGTATATTATGGTGCAAGAAAAAGGATGTTGGTAGATGTCCTAAATTCATATGATCTGATGCAGACTGTGTTTTTCCCAACTAGGGTGCAGGGGAACAGTAGCACTGCCATAGACAGTATTTTTATTCATTTTTCATTACTAGATGGGCATTCTGTTAATAAAAGGGTGAATGGCCTTTCAGACCATGATGCACAAATTGTAACACTAAAAGGAATTTGTACCCAAACAAATGTCACATATAATTAAAAACTATGTAGGAAAGTTAATTCAACAGCAGTAGAGTTTTCTAAACCTTGTTGAGGAACAAGAGTGGCAGGATGTTTATAGTGATGATAACATAGATGATAAATGTAATGCTTTCCCTAACACATTTCTCGTCCTCTTTCGGAGTTGCTTTCCATTAGAACGTTGTAAACGGGGTACTAGCAGTAATAAGCAGCCCAGGTGGTTGACTAGTGAGATAAGGATATTATGTAGAAAGAAGCGGGAATTATATCAAAATCTTAGAAGTAGTCACAATCAAACTACAGTAGCCCATTACCAACAGTACTGTAAGGTGATTAAAAATGTTATTAGGAAGGCAAAGAGTATGAGGTATGCAAATAGAATAGCTAATTCACAGGATAAAATTAAAACCATATGGTCATTTGTGAAGGAAGTATCTTTAACAATCATTTTCTGAGCATTGCTGGCGAATTAAACAAAAATTTAGCTTCTACAGGGAATCATATAACTCTCTTGGCAAATGCCTTTTCGAGATTGGTGTCTGAAACTACTCCTCTGTGATACTGATAAGGGGGAGATAGAGTCAGTAATTAAACCACTGAAGACTAAGCACTCTCATGGATGTGATGGAGTGCCTATCAGAATATTGAAGTACTGTGGTGCACATGTTAGCCCTGTATTTAGCCATATTTTTTAATTTTTCCTTTAGGAATGGTCAGTTTCCTGAACGATTAAAGTACTCAGTAGCAAAGCCGCTTTATTAAATGGGAGAAAAGGATAATGTAGAAAATTTTAGACCTATTTCTGTGCTATCAGTGTTTGCTAAAGTTATTGAAAAGGCTGTGTATGTAAGAATAACTGATCATTTTATATCGCATGATTTGCCATCAAATGTAAAGTTCGGGTTTAGAAGTCGTTTAACGAATGAAAATGCTATATTCTCTTTCCTCTGTGAGGTACTGGATGGGTTAAACAAAAGGTTTCGAATGTTAGGCATATTTTTTGATTTAACTAAGGCATTTGATTGTGTTGCGGAACATTGTATTTCCAACGGACATTCAATGCAGTACGACAAGTTGGACCATTATGGAATATGGGGAGTAGCTCACAATTGGTTCACCTCTTACTTTACCAACAGACAGCATTAGGTCATTATTCACAATGTTGAGAATGGCTGTGATGTGGAGTCTGAGTTTGGACAGTGAAGTGGGGGTTGTCCTAGGGATCAGTGTTGGGGCCACTCCTGTTCCTTATTTATATAAATGATATGCCCTCTAGTATTATGAGTAACTCCAAAATATTTCTGTTTGCTGATGACACAAGTTTGGTAGTAAAGGATTTTGTGTGCAACATTGGCCCAGTTTCAAATAGAGCAGTTCATGACCTAAGTTCATGGCTTGTAGAAAACAAACTAACGCTAAATCACAGTAAGACTCAGTTTTTACAGTTTCTAATACACAATTTAAGAAAACCTAAGGTTTTAATTTCACAGAATTGGCGTATGATTTGTGAAACTGAATAGTTCAACTTTGTAGGTGTTCAGATAGATAGTAAACTGTCGCGGAAAGGCCACGTCCAGGATCTTGTCCAAAGACTTAATGCTGCCATTTTTACTATTCGACCGGTATCTGAAGTGAGTGATCGTTCGACACGAAAATTAGTCTACATTTCTTATTTTCATTCGCTTATGTCGCATGGTATTATATTTTATGGTAACTCTTCCCATTCTAAAAGGGTATTTTTGGCTCAGAAACGAGCGGTTCGGGCAATAAGTGATGTAAGTTCACGAACATCTTGTCGACCCCTGTTCACGAGTCTGGGTATTCTGACATTGGCCTCTAAATATATACACTTATGCTCATAACTTAAGGACAATGCTGATACATGGTGATACAACGCGGTTTGCGGATTTAAATCACCTCGGCGTATGGCCATGTGGTGCATTTGACCTGCGGTCGTCGCACGGTGGCGCTGGCAGCAGTCCACATACGCAGAGGTGTGTTGGTGCATGTCAGAGTACGGTGCAGCGAGTCAGTGTGCAGACGTTTCCAGACGTGCCAATGGTCACTGTGTTTTGAAAATGGCTCAAAGAACACATATCGATGACATTATGAGGGGTAGAATACTAGGGCAACTGGAGGCTGGTCGTAGCACGGGCCCTCCGTGTGCCACAAAGTATGACCTCAAGATTCTGGCAACGATTCCAGCAGACAGGAAACGTGTCCAGGCGCTACAGTACGGGACGTCCACAGTGTACAACACCACAAGAAGACCGATATCTCACGATCAGTGCTTGCAGACTGCCACGGAGTACTGCAGGTAGCCTTGCTCTGGAACTTACCGCAGCCACTGGAACAGTTGTCTCCAGACACACAGTCTACAGACGACTGAACAGACATGGTTTATCCACCGTGTCACCTGCAAGGTGCATCCCACTGACCCCTGGTTACAGGAGATGCCGTAAAGCCTGGTGTCAAGAACACAGTACATGATCATTGGAACAGTGGTCCCAGGTTATGTTCACGGACGAGTCCAGATATAGTCTGAACAGTGATTCCCGACGGCGTGAACCAGGAACCAGATATTAACCCCTTAATGTCCTTGAAAGGGACTTGTATGGATGTCATGGTTTGATGATGTGGGGTGGGATTATGACTGGTGCACGTACACCCCTGCATGTCTTTGACAGAGGAGCTGTAACACGTCAGGTGTATTGGGACGTCATTTTGCACCAGTATGTCCGCCTTTTCAGGGGTGCAGTGGGTCCCACCTTCCTCCTCACAGATGATAACGCACGGCCGCACCGAGCTGCCAACGTGGAGGAGTACCTTGAAACAGAAGATATCAGGCGAATGGAGTGGCTTGCCTATTCTCCAGATCTAAACCCCATCGAGCACGTATCGGATGATCTCGGTCGACGTATTGCTGCACGTCTTCAAACCCCTAGGACACTTCAGGAGCTCCGACAGGCACTAGTGCAAGAATGGGAGGCTATACCCCAGCAGCTGCTCGACCACCTGATCCAGAGTATGCCAACCCGTTGTGCGGCCTGTGTACGTGTGCATGGTGATCATATTCCATATTGATGTCGGGGTACATGCGCAGGAAGCAGTGGCGTTTTGTAGTATATGTGTTTCGGGACGGTTTTCTCAACTTATCACCAATACTTACAGCTCTGTGTCGTGTGTGTTCCCTACGTGCATATGGTATTAGCGCCAGTTTTGCGTAGTGCCACGTTGTGTGGCACCACATTCTGCAATTATCCTTAATTTATGAGAATGTGTGTATTCCTTACTGTCATATCTTGTTAGCTTATTCCCAAGAATAAGCAGCTTTCAATCAGTTAATATCCGGCAGAAATAAAACCTGCATTTGGATCTGACTTCTTCAACTCTTGTGCAGGAAGGTGTGCAGTATGCTGCTGCATCCAATTTCAATAAGCTACCACTCTAATTCAAAAGTCTTAGCAGTAATGCACACGCTTTCAAATCGAAACTGAAGTTTCCTCAAGGGTCACTCCTTCTATTCTGTCGAGGAGTTCCTTGAAAAATTAAGCTGATTCTTGTTGTTTACTTAAACTTATAGACTGACTTTATTCAGGTTCATAAAGATTTTATTTTTATCTCTTATTTTTTTATATTGTGATTTCATGCACTGAAATGTTCCATGACCTTGGTCCAGGAACTTGACTATAAAAATAAATACAAAATAATGTCTTCGTCTACGTGTGAGGAATGTGTCCTGCAATATGTGCAGTACATTTTTGTTACACCCTGTATTGTAACTAACATATCGTGTTAAAATTAGTTTTCTATTTCAGTAGCAGTGCACATATGAAACTCCCTGGCAGATTAAAACTGTCCGGCACAAAGTTTTAATCTGCCAGGAAGTTTCATATCAGCCCACACTGCGCTGCAGAGTGAAAATATCATTCAGGAGTGTATATAGTCTGTATTTATCGTAAATAACGCTACATTTATGTTTTTTAGCGACTATATTCTCAAAGAGTAGAGTAGAGTAGAGTAGTATAGTATAGTATAGTATAGTAGAGGGGTTTTTGGGCGCACGACAGCAAGGTCTTCAGCGCCCGTTCAGTAACTTAGTGAGACGGGTGTCAAGAAGAAAACTCAGAACATTTATATAAAACGGAACATAAAACACGGGGAACTATCATTGAAAAATATGTGCTCACCCACACCGAAGCGTGGGATGAAGCAGGGCGTCAGCAGTAAAACATGGACAAAAAAATGGTTCAAATGGCTCTGAGCACTATGGGACGTAACATCTATGGTCATCAGTCCCCTAGAACTTAGAACTACTTAAACCTAACTAACCTAAGGACATCACACAACACCCAGTCATCACGAGGCAGAGAAAATCCCTGACTCCGCCGGGAATCGAACCCGGGAACCCGGGCGCAGGAAGCGAGAACGCTACCGCGCGACCACGAGCTGCGGACAAACATGGACAACACAGGAAGAAAATGATAGAGTGAGCTAAAACAATGTAGCAGATGGAAGTGGCTGGCTGACCGCAAGGAAAAAAGGCGAGGAGTCAGCCACTCTGCAATACACTAAAACCTCCAGCCTAAAAGTTTAGGCCAGAGTCCAGACACGTCACAAAACTAAAAAACCCTAGACACACACGTCTCATCATTAGCTAAAACAGAAGGCAGATCCCCATCAACTTGTGCTTCTGCCCTTGCATCACGGTATAAAATGCAGTCTGTTAAAATGTGCCGGACAGAGATGTCCACACCACAAGCATCACAAAACGGACGATCCTCCCGCCGTAATAAAAAGCTGCGTGTGAGAGGACAGTGCCCGATGCGAAGACGTGTGAGGGCCACCTCTTCCCGCCTGAGCAACCGGCAGGAGGAACGCCACGGCCGAGTGGTTGACTTTACCAAGCGCAGTTTATTGGCCGTCACCGCCAGCCATTCATCCTCCCACAACTCCATGCACTTCCTGTGGAGTGCAGCGATGACTGACTGCAAGGGGATAGGACACTGGACCACATCCTGCTCTCTGCAGGCCTCCTTGGCAGCCCGATTGGCCTGTTCATTGCCCCATATTCCGACATGACCAGGCACCCAGCAGAAGGATACCTCTTTACCCCACCGTTGGAGCAAGTACAGTTGGTCATATATCAGCTGGACCATCTGCTCAGTCGGGTATAGGTTCTGCAGTGATTGTAAGGCACTAAGAGAATCGGAGCAGAGAAGAAACCGATCGCCCCTACCATGATGCATCTGCTCCAGTGCCTTCAGGATCGCGTGGAGCTCCGCTGCGAAAACGGTATATTCAGCAGGGAGGCGAATCTGGGTAATATGATCAGGGAACACCACAGAACAGCCAAGGAAATTCTCCTGTTTGGAGCCATCAGTGTAAACGACAGTGAAACCGTGATGCACATCTAAAATGTTAAAAAACAGAGACTGGAATGTAAAATCTGGTGTGCCATCTTTCTTAAAATGGGTCAAATCTAAAATAAGTTTGGGTCGCCGGAGGAGCCAAGGTGGAGATCTGCTCCAACCGCGACGTAAAACACGAAGACCAGCCATAGACATCGAAGCGAGGCAATCCAGTGCGCGAATCCCATAGGGCTGCGTCGCACGTTGCCGGTTATGAAATAAACGTGCCAGAGGAGGCTGAGCAACGGTATGGTAGGCAGGTGTGTATGGTGTGGACAAAGTTTTATACGCCTGGCGGACCGTAAGTAGCCGTCGCCGCATATGAAGTGGCGGTTCACCAGCCTCTGCACAGAGGCCTGGTACGGGGCTAGTTCGGAGTGCCCCAGTGGCCAACCGAAGCGCTTCATGGTGCACAACGTCCAACATCTTTAAGTAAGAAGGCCTCGCAGACCCATACACCATGCACCCATAATCGAGCCGAGATCGCACAAACGCCCTGTAAAACTGGAGCAGACAAGTCCTGTCAGCTCCCCATGTACTGTGGCTAAGACATTTTAAAATACTTAAAGCTTGAAGCGACCGCCGTTTCAGGTCTTTCAGATAAGGTAACCACGTGAGCTTCGAGTCAAAAATGAGCCCCAGAAATCTCACCGTGTCTTTAAAAGTAAGAATAGTGTCCCTCATCCTCAACTCAGGAAAGGTTAAAATCGAACGAGAACGCTTAAAAAGAACACATATAGACTTCTCGATGGAAAACTTAAAACCACTCGTCTGCACCCAGTCATCCAAACGTCTAATAGTAAGTTGCAACTGACGCGTTGTCGTTGCAAGGCTGGAAGACGAGCAAAACAAAGAGAAATCATCCACAAACAAGGAACAGTGGACAGGACTTTTCACTATGGACGTAATGCTATTAATAGCGATGGCAAAGAGAGTCACACTTAAAACGCTACCCTGAGGGACACCGTTCTCCTGCTCAAAGCGATCAGACAGGACGTCACCAATTCGGTATCTAAAATATCGTGGCGAGAGGAAAGACTGAATAAAAAGAGGAAGACAACCACGAAAACCCCATTCGTGAAGTTGCTCCAGGATGAGACGCCTCCAAGTGGTATCGTAGGCCTTCTCGATGTCGAAAAATACACCTAGAAGGTGATGACGGCGGAGGAAAGTTTGTTGTATAGCCGCCTCCAGGAGGGCAAAGTTATCGAAGGTGGAACGAAACCTCCTGAACCCACACTGAAAGCGACTAAGGAGTTGCCGGGATTCTAACATCCAGACAAGGCGGCGGTTGACCATCCGCTCCAAGGTCTTCCCTATGCAACTAGTGAGGGCAACACTACGGTAGCTACTCGGGCTCGTGCGGTCTTTCCCAGGTTTTAAAAAAGGAATTAAAACTGCCTCACGCCACGCGTCAGGAAAGTGACCCGACGCCCAAATGGCATTAAAAAGTGCGAGGAGGAGTTCTTTGTTGCGCATTGTGAGGTGCCATAGCATACTGTAATGGATCCTATCGTTACCAGGGGATGTATCACGAGCTCCAGACAATGCAGAATCCAGCTCCCACATAGAAAATTGGCAGTTGTAAACTTCATGAGAGGTGGACTGGAAGTCCAGACTACATCTCTCAGCAACGGCTCTATGGCGCTGGAAACCTGGATCCTGACTGGTTGTTGCAGTAACTGTCGCAAAATACGCTGCCATAGTCTGGGCAATGTCTCGCGGATCCGTGTGGAGAGCGCCGTTATTCATTACAGCAGCTATGGGGCACCTCCCTCCTCTGCCAGAAATTCTCCTGATGGTCTCCCACACAATGGAACTTTTGGTGGAACGATTAATGGTGTTCAGGAACTGTTGCCACGACCTCTTCTTGCTCTCACGAATAATGCGGCTACATCTTGCCCTCGCCACCCGAAAAGCTGCAAGATTCTCAGCAGTCGGCCGACACTTGAACCGACGCAGAGCCGCACGCCTGGTCCTGATTGCAGAACGGCATTCGGCACTCCACCAAGGCACAGGTGGCCTCTTCCGGTAGCCTGTGGACTGTGGAATGGATGCTGCAGCGGCGTGGTGGACCGTTTTGGTAATATGATCCACCCACACCTCAACATTCGCACAGTGTTCGAATTGGACCAACTGGCTATAAAGTGTCCAGTCAGCTCCACTGAGCACCCATCGTGGTGGTCTCCTTTCGGGACCCACGCCATCTGGCAGGTGAATCCAGATTAGGAAATGATCACTGCCGTGCAAGTCAGCGACCACTTCCCAGTGAGCACTGGTGGCAAGAGCTGGAGAGCAAAGCGAGAGATCAATGGCAGAGAACGACCCAGTCGCTGTGCAGAAATGAGTACTCTGTCCTCCATTGAGCAAGTAGGCACAGGATGACAGGAGAAGCCTCTCAATTGCTCTACCCCTGGGGCAGGTAATTGCAGAGCCCCAAAGCACATTGTGGGCTTAAAATCGCCACAAATAATGAATGGCTGGGGGAGCTGTGTAAGAAGGTCGGTGAGGGCCGCTTCATCAAGTGCATCATGTGGGGGCAAGTAAAGGGAACATACAGTCAATGGATGACGCACGCGCCGGACACAGCGACGGCCTGTAAAGTCGTCGTAAGTGAGAGAGGCGAGGAGTGGTAGTCTGTCCTGACGAAAATACCTACGCCTCCTCTAGCTCTCTCTCGACGCAGGTCGTCCTTTTTGTGGAGTGTATAGCCTCGTATCTCAGGGGAGTATGATGGATGGAAATAAGTCTCCTGAAGCCATAGACACAGCGGTCTATCCTGAGATAGTAGACGAAGTTCTTCCACATGCGTCCTGAACCCTTGCAAGTTCCACTGAAGTATGGGAGCCATCTATGATGGGGGTAGCACCTTCATCCTGTCTCGCCGACGAGGCGGGGAGACCGCAGCAGGTGGAGGGGCAGGCGTGGGGCGAGATGATGGCCCCACAAATACTTCGTATTCCATCAACTCTGGGGAAGAGTCAGATGAAGCTTCACGTAAAACAACATCCGCATGGTCAGATGGTTTACCACGGGATTTGACCCGCTGTTGCTGCTGTACAGGAGCTTTCTGTGGTTTGGTGGGCTTTGGGGGAGCTGATGTGGGAGTGGTAATTGGCGCACTGGGCTTGGGAACAGCCTCAGCTGTTGGAGGCGCCAGGGGCTGGCCCAAGTTCACCACTGTACCTTTGTCTGCCATTCGAGTAGGGGCTACTGTCTCTGAAACACTGGCTGCGTTGCAAGTGCACTGACAGCTGCAGGTGTTAGTGCCAACACTCACCACCTCGGTCTGCGTTGAGGCATCGACTTTTGGAGTAGGCTTCTGAACCAGGGATGCAAAAGATGTAGCAAATGTGGGAAGTTGCATCGACTTATAGATCTTCTTGGCCTCACCATATGGGATACGATGGGATGTTTTTATTTCCTGGACTTTGCGTTCCTCTAAAAATATTCGGCAGTCCCTACTCCAAACAGGGTGGTTTCCAGAGCAATTGATATATCTGGTTGGAAACGAGCAACCAACTCCTTCATGAGCAGCCTTACCACAGTTGCCACAAGTCGCTTCGCCTTTACACCCTAAGGTGGTATGCCCAAAACGGCATTTAAAACAGCGCATTGGAGACGGGAAATAAGGCCGCACACTAAGGCGAAGGAAGCCAGCTTTAATATGTTCTGGAAGTTTCGTGCTACTGAAGGTCAGAATAAAAGAGTTGGATTTCACAAGATTGCCATCAACCAACCCTCTTCATGATATGTTGAACATCAACGATACCTTCCAGAGCCCACTCACGTTGCAGTTCGTCTTTGGGAATGTCGACTAGATCCCGGCATGTCACAACATCTTTGCTAAAATTCAAGGTGCTGTGCAGTTCAGTGTCTATGGCATACTCCCCAAGGCATTTAGCAGCTTGCAGGTTAGTGGCTTGCTGGGAAGTGGAAGTTTCCACGAGCAAGGTCCCATTAGGCAAACGCTTCACTGATTTTAAGGAGCCACAGATGCCCTCCAGACCCTTTTGTATATAGAAGGGCGAAACCTTCTCAAAACTACCCTGCTTCCGTTTTACAATGAGAAACACATTCTGATTACCAGAATGCATTCTGTTACTAAAGACCTGACTTGTCAAAGATGTGCTGCAGTCAGGGGGACTGACTGCACGAGCCCTCTTCAGAGACTGGGTGTTAGAACCTTCCAGCGCCCCACCCTTTCCGCTGGGAGGAGGAAAAGAGGAATTAGAAGGATCCATCTCGGTCCCACGAGCAGCTAGGGAACTAGAAGTCCACCTAGACAGAGCCCCGCGTGCCTAGGTAAGCCTTATACAACTGGGGTGCGGCAGGTGCCCCAGAGGTTGCCCGCTTGCGACTGTTCCACCCCATCAGCCATGTATCTTATAGACGCGCAGCACACCGTAAGATTGAGGGGTTTTTATAGAGGTTTACCGTCCTCGCAATCCAGGCGGTCAAGCCAAGATTACCATTCCCCGCAGCACACAACATTCCACCGCCGCGCCATACGGTGGTCGCTGAAGCATGTCCGGGGGTTACGGTGACAAGACTGCTGGCGCTGACCAGTCCCCAGCTCAGGACCCCGGGGTCACCAAGCCCGTCCGTACTCAGCAAATGAATGCTGAGCCCCTGGGGGCTATAACCTCAAAAATTTTCGGGATATCTGTAAGTTTTACATAAAGTTCTCCTGTTGTCTTAAATGAAATGTCTTTTTGCGTACTAATTGCTACAGTTCTTAAAGGGAGTCAGAATTATTTTTAGATAAAGAGATCCAGAAATAAACCGAGTGCCAGCAAGGTTGTTTTAAAGTCATTTGTTTGTTGCTCTTTAAAACATTACACCAGCCACAATGCATCCCTGAACACGGAATGAGTTAGTTGAAATTCATAAGCAGCTGAAAATCGCAATGACTATTGTCAAAGAATTAGAGAAGGTGGTGCGAATGTTTGTGCTGGGAGAGCTGCCGAGAGTCCTGTATCACAGATACCAAAGGTACCTCAAGTACTACGGTCTTTTGAAGAAGGTTTCCTCTATCCTGCTGGATCTGTCACTACATGTCCGCTTCACTATGAGAGCTAAGTCGGTGGTAGCACAAGAAGCGGTGTGCAGAGGACACGTAGGCCAGGGAGAAGTCATGGTGTTACATCCATCCTCTTAACCAAAAAGTTCGATGTGCTGTCTTCAACTGAAACCACAGTTGAGCCAGTGAAACTCAGTTCATCTTTTGGAAACAAACTGTACGCTGTGTCAATAGGAGCAAACGCAAAAGAGAGGAATCTGCTAACTGTCAGAAGTTCAAAAGTAAGGTTTAATGGTTTAATGGCTCTGAGCACTATGGGACTCAACATCTTAGGTCATAAGTCCCCTAGAACTTAGAACTACTTAAACCTAACTAACCTAAGGACATCACACACACCCATGCCCGAGGCAGGATTCGAACCTGCGACCGTAGCAGTCCCGCGGTTCCGGACTGCAGCGCCAGAACCGCACGGCCACCGCGGCCGGCCTCAAAAATAAGGTACCCTTAATGAAAAGACAGCAAGGGAGGGCAAAGAACACCAGGTGCACTGAGTCTTTATGCATGAGTCCTCATTCAACATGTTGAGGAAGCTTTACGGCACTTATTTAGGGAACAGGGTCCAACCAACTGCAGATTGTTGGGCGCGATGGAACAAACAGTGCCTGTCGTCTGGGCTCCGAGATCGTACTTGGATAATTCCGGCACAGAAGCTTGAGAACACCAGCCCTATTAGCGAAATTTTAACGAAGCTCACAGGCTGCAGCATTGCCACCAGAACTGATTGTGAGTTCTTGTGATGAGTAGAACGGAAAGATTGAACCAGAAACTTATAAAGTTTTGACAAGCTAGGCTGCGATTTTCTGGAGTTTCCCCATAGGATTGAGAACCGTATGGTCCCCTAAATGGGTCAGATGTGCGCCACAGACCAGAGACTGCTACCCAGGTAGCTGACTGTGTGTAGAATGCACACAAGATTTTTTTCTGGTTCAAATGGTTCAAATGGCTCTGAGCACTATGGGACTTAACATCTATGGTCATCAGTCCCCTAGAACTTAGAACTACTTAAACCTAACTAACCTAAGGACATCACACAACACCCAGTCATCACGATTTTTTTTTCTGGTGTAGTCTACTCTCCATCCAGTCCAGATAGAGATAGGTGTAGGGGACCTGGACGCGTAAGTATAAGACCCAAGGAAATGCCCCTTACAGGCTAGGGTATTAAAACCCTAATTATTAACTGCTGCATTCCCAACAAAGCGCTACGATTTGAAGCATTCCTAGAAAGCGGTGGAGCTCACTTAATACTAGGTACAGAAAGCTGTTGAAACCCGAAGTTGACAGTGGTGAGATTTTTGGGTCAAATCTAAACGTGTATTGAAAGGTTAGGTTGATGGTAAATGGACTTAATGTATTTTTCGCAGTAGACGAGAAACTTACAGTTAGATCCACAGAGATAGAGACTGAAACTCTAAGTGAGATTGTCTTGGCAAGATTCAGTATCAAGGACGGGCGTAAACGTGTAATTTTTACCATTCTATCGACCACCAGACTCAACTTCAGATGTAATCTAAAACATTAGAGAAAACCTAATATCACTAGTACGTAAATTCCCCAATCATACTGGCATCATCAGAGGAGATTTTAATCACCCAACGGCCAGTTGAGAGTTCAGTAAAGTTATTTTCTCTACTCACGAAGAGAACTGGATGGGAAATGCTTGGGAGGATTAGCCTGTCTGTAAACTGAAGAGCGAGTAGCCTTCGAGTTGGGGGAAGTCACCTTTCCCGGAAAAACACTACAACTGTCTCGCAGAATGACCAAGGATCAACTTTCTCTCTAGCATTGTAGAGCAGTGTGCAGAGATTTACTAAGATTCTGTCCATATGCTTTTCTTACGTTAGTGGGTTGGGGGAAGCCAGTAGGGGAAGGAATGATGATGATGTTTGGTTTGTGGGGCGCTCAACTGCGCTGTCATGAGCGCCCCTACAAAGTTCCAGTTTTTCCATAGTCCAGTCCAGCCACTGCCACGAATGATGATGATAAAATGATGAGGACAACACACATGCCCAGTCCCCGGGCAGAGAAAAATCCCAACCCAGCCGGGAATCGAACCCGGGTCCCCGTGATCCAGAGGCAGCACTAGACCACGAGCTGCGGATGTGTGTCGTCAATAGGTCATTAGGTCGGTGCAACTTTGTGAAACCCCTTGTAGTTGCTTTTTGTAACGTAGTGGGGTTAGAGTAGATATATTAGGAAATCACCTGTTCAGACTTCAGTTTGCGGACCTATGAAGGAGGGAATTGCACGAACGCTATCTGTCGACCTACCTTCCCCCGCATTTCTACCCCTTTTACACCGTTGCATCCCCGGAAAACACTTCGTGTCTTAATACGGCTCTACTACACTTACACGTGGTTCACTTACTTAATATGTGTTTGTAACTCACTTCATTTAAAGATAAACATTAATTTTACACCGTTAAAACAATTTTTTTAATATAGGAAGAAAGGCAGCATCGATTATAAATATTTGATCGGTTTAATGCTGATGTGACTTGGATATAATTGCACTGAACATAGGTACACAGTAACTGACATCGATTTACATTAAGCAGATTAAAAATTTACAGCCGGTACATCCTTCCTTCCTATCCTGGATCTCACTACTACGGTCGATGAGCAATCAGTTCCTGATAGAAATAAACCTGAAGAATATTTTTAATAATCTGTGATATTTTCATCCACTGCAACTCAGAAACTGTTATTCCCAGAGAAAAACGAACAGAACCATTTTTGTAGGGAATTTAATTTACGGTGAAAAAGTTTCGCTAGAAGCAGCGATTTTTCGAATTATTTAAGAAAAAGCTCACACTATATCCTTCAGCAGTTTTTGCGTGTTGTACGTGACGCTCCCGCCTACAACCGTACAAAAATTTGCGACTACTGGAACCTTTTCCTTCAGTCCACATTTTTTTGTCCTCGTTGACTGGGCTAAATGGCGAGTCATTGACATAGCGTGCCAGGGAACATCAGTCCGTCAGATTGCGCAGACAGCCTGCTGTATTGCGATCGCTGCAAAATGAGTGGTGACGCGATTGACCCAGGATAGTAGTGTAGCGAAAGGAATAGGCACTGGTGCTTCCAGAAGGACTACACCGCGAGAAGATCGTAAGATTGTTAGGTTGGCTCTGACGAATAGAAATCCAGGCAGAGCTTACAGGTAGCGTGTCCCCACAAACTGTCTGGGACAGATTCCTGGAACCTGGACTGAGGTCTCGAACAATTATGTGTTGTTTACCGTTGACACTATACCACGGACAACAGCGACTTGCATCGGTGAAGGATGATTTGTTACTGCGGAAGGCGGGAATTTACAAAATACCGTGTCAATGTCGTATGACCTATGTAGGACAGACAACGTGTACAGTGGAAGAGCGTTGTATGGAACATCAACGTTGCACTCGCCTACTGCAACACAGTAAGTCTGCAGTTGCGAACATTGTATTTCCAACGGACATTCAATGGAGTACGACAAAACTTCAATTTTGGCCACAGCAACAACTTTTTGGGATTCCATTATCAAAGAATTCGTTGAAATACGCATCGCTGGAAATATGACGAACCGTGACAGTGGTTACCAATTGAATAACGCGTGGAATCCCGTCATCTCTGAAATATGCTCGAGACGAAGACGCCAGAAGACTTCGATAGCTGCGACCTGCGACAATACCGACTGCAGCTGAGTCTTGCAGTTCCACCAGCGAGGACGCTGTGGCTAGGCGGTGTGGTCATTCTGTCTCCGCGACTGCAACGCATGTGCGGCAGTACCATCAACGCATTATAGAAGACGTCTTCGTCAGTCCTCGTTCCGCTCACCTGAAGATGGCTGGCAGTTGTCCAGCCGAAATATCGTGCAATGAAGTTTACGACGACCAGCTGCAGGCCTGAAATTCTACTAGACCTTCTCTTTTTATCTATTTGACACTCCGCTGCCTACACTATTTCATCTCTCAATGCTACACATACGTTTTCTATTGTGTTACTTTCTCCTTCTGTAGTCAATCGTTGGCTAATGCTCCCTCCGAAAATCTCAACAACCTTCGATTTTCTTTTCTTTTTTGGTTTATCCAGGTTCCATCTCCTTAATTTCCTACCTCTTCTTCAGCTGAATCTGCAGTTCACAACCCATAAATTGTGGTCAGTATACATCTTCCCCAGCAAATGTCCTACACTCTAAAATATGATTACGAAATATATCCCTCCCTTAAATAATCAATCTGATACCTTCCAGTAAATCGTGAGCTCTTTCATGTGTACAGTCTTCTTTCACGAGTATTAAACCAAGTGTTAGTGATGATTTAACTATGTTCCGGCTAAAGTCTTCCAGGCTTGGTTCTCTTTCATTCCTTTCCCCTAGTCCATGTCCTCCTACTATTGTTCCTTCTCTTCCTTTTCCTATCATCGAATTTCAGTCTCCCTTAACTGTGTCATTTATCTCAATATATGTTCTTTCAATTTGTTCATCACTTGGCGAGGTAGTTGACATATAAAACTGTACTACTGTAGTGGGTGTTGGATTTGTGTCTATCGTGGCTACGATAATGCGTTAATTATGCTGTTCATAGTAGCTTACCTACATTCGTATTTTCTTATTCATTAACATACCTACTCCGGCTTTACCCTTATTTTATTTACTATTTATAGCGCTGTACTCACCTAACCAGAAGTCCTGCTCTTCCTGCGACTGCACTTCACTTATTCCCACTGTACTGTATCCTACTCGAACTTATCCATTACGCCCGCCACCCATCTCCCGGGGGTACGACTCTTTCGTGAATAAGTGATTTGACAACACGTGGTCCCAAGTTATTGCAGGACCTCCTTCTCTTCTTGTGCTGCAATTTCCCGTCATCGACAATCCTTACTTCTCTTTCTTTCTCATGGTGACAGCTTTTGATGTTGACTCGGCTATTCCCTAGGTTCTGCTTTCTTTCGTCGATAACTTCAATCATATACCATACATGGCTTTACGGCTGAAGTAATTTTAGTCCCCTTCTCGGTTTGACCTCCATTTTCAAAATTTTTCTCTACTGTGCGCCGATTGGGGAAAAAGCCTTCAGTGGCTCCTACTGTCTACAGTGTTGACAACCTTCTGCGCACAATAACTAGGTAGACACATCTGCATAAAAGCTAACTCAGTGGCCAGTCCGACTTAGTCGAGTCGTATTGTACCCTTTAGGTAGAGCTCCCTGACAACTTATGGATCACACTTCTGACGCCTGTGCTAGTAGCAGCCCACGCATGTGGGGACATCAGGAGTCCCGGTAATGGCCGTCGTGCCAGATGACGTTTGCTGTGACTGGGTGCGCCCGTGGGGAGAGCCCTTGATCGTAGTAGATGGCATCTGGACGGATGTTTCCAACATGAAACGTATCAGATTGACTCAACGCATTGTCCTTTCTGATTCAGCCATCTCAGGTCTAAATATTTTAACGTGGACAGTCACAATCCTACTTTTTTCCCTGCAATGGTGGGTGCAAAACAATTTACTCAATACCTGACGTGAATGAGAAAAGATGGAAATATTTTTGCGGCGACCGAACCATCTTTTATGAAACGCATAAAAGACAACTTTCTAGATGTCGACGTATTGGGAAAAATCTGCTATGGATTATTATTGATTGAGGCAGCCTCTGCAACACAATATCACGTTCCTCAGGAATGTGAACGAATGGGTGACATATCAGTGACTACCGCCCCGCATCAAACTTAGAGATTCTGCAAGGCATTTATGTCCACAGAGACCTTGCGCTATAGACAGACAAGGAGTTCCGATCTGATCTCGAATGGTGATGTGCACATTTTAACTGATGCTCACAAAAATGTCTCAAGGTACAGGTGCTTTCATGTCTCAATCTGTGGAACTCTTATTTGGTTACAATGATCATTTCTTCCTATGTAGATGGGCACAACCATTGATAGCGATTGCATCTTTCAACACTATCGAGCACCTGTTCATAATGCACGGCCTGTGGGGGAGTGGTTACACGACAGTAACATCCCTGTAGTGGACTGTCCTGCACATCGTCCTGACCTGAATCCTATAGAACACCTTTGGGATATTTTGGATCGACGACTTCGTTCCAGGTCTCACCGACCGACATCGATACCTCTCCTCAGTGCAGCACTCCGTGAAGAATGGGCTGCCATTCCCCAAGGAACCTTCCAGCACCTGACTGAATGTATGCCTGCGAGAGAGGAAGCTGTCATCAAGGTGAAGGGTGGACCAATACCATATTGAATTCCAGAATTACCGACGGAGGGTGCCACGAACTTGAAGGTCATTTTCAGCCAGGTGTACGGATACTTTTGACCACATAGTGTATGTATTCGTAGCTATCCCAAATGTACATGCCGTAACCTTTCTCAATAATGTCTAGAGAAAAGCACGCCTGCACATATCCGAATTGGTTAATGTCCGTAACTGGGGTGAACTGGGGCGTGTCTCTTCTTGGTCAGCACAAAGTTGGATTAATAGAAGAGGCAGACGAGATCCATGCAAACAAAAACGTGTTCTATATCATTGCGACATTACATATTATCACTGGAGACATGGGTTTCCATATTTGTTGATCGGTTGCCTGTGTGTGTTATTAATGCGTTAAAAGTCATGACGAGCTTGACGTTGCGTGTTTAAATAATGCAACAACATGACACAATTCACTTCATGCACATGCATAGTATGACAAGACGAGGCGACTCACAGAACGCTGTTGACGGGAGATTCTTATATACTGCAGTGGATGAGTCTGGAATACATTGACGCAGGCATGCTTACAGGAGTGTTTGCTGGTGATATCAAAGGAATGTTGCCTTCCTGTATCCGTACCCAAGCATAAAGCCTAGAAACAAAACCAGCGAAGATGTGATAATAAATATTTGGTCGCCTCTAGCTACACGTTGCAAAACGAAAGTGCAGATACCTGCACAGCAGGACATCTACATCTAAATCTACGTCATTATTCTGCTATTCACAAAAAAGTGCCTGGCAGAGGGTTCAATGAACCACCTTCATGCTGTCTCTCTACTGTTCCACTCTCGAACCGCACGCGGGAAAAACGAGCACTAAAATTTTTCCCTGCGAGCCCTGATTTCTCTTATTTTATCGTGATGATCCTTTCTCCCTATGTAGGTGAGTGCCAACAGAATGTTTTCGCAATCGGAGGAGCAAACTGGTGATTAAAATTTCATGAGAAGATCCCGTCGGAACGAAAACCGCCATTGTTTTAATGATTGCCACTCCAACTCACGTATCATGTCTGTGACACTATCTCCCCTGTTTTGCGATAATACAAAACGAGCTGCCCTTCTTTGTACTTTTTCAATGTCATCCGTCAGTCCCACATGACGCGGATCCCACGCCGCACAGCAGTACTCCAGAATAGGGCGGACAGGCGTAGTGTAAGCAGTCTCTTTGGTATACCTGTTGACCCTTCTAAGTGTTCTGCCAATGAATCGCAGTCTTTGGTTTGCTGTACCCACAATATTATCTTTGTAGCACTCCGTCTTCAGGCCACAAGTGGCCCATCGGGACCATCCTACCTCCGTGTCATCCTCAGTGAGGATGCGGATAGGGGGGGGGGGGGGCGTGTGGTCAGCACACCGCTCTCCCGTTCGTTATGATGGTTTTCTTTCACCGGAGCCGCTACTATTCGGTCGAGTAGTTCCTCAATTGGCATCACGAGGCTGAGTGCACCCCGAAAATGGCAACAGCACATGGCGGCTGGATGGTCACCCATCCAAGTGACGGCCACGCCCGACAGCGCTTAACTTCGGTGATCTCACGGGAACCGGTGTATCCACTGCGGTAAGGCCGTTGCCTATATTATCTTAAGTTATTTGTAATCCCTAAGTATTTAGTTGAATTTAGAGCCTTCAGATTTGCGAGACTTATCGCGCAATCGAAATTTTGCAGATTTCTTTTAGTACTCATGTGAATAACTTCGCACTTTTCTTTATTCAGGGTCAATTGCCACTATTCGCACCATACAGATATCTAAATCATTTTGCAATTCGTTTTTATCATCTGATGACTTTACAAGACGGTAAATGACAGCATCATCTGCAAACAATATAAGACGGCTACTCAGATTGTCTCCTGTGCCGTCAATACAGATCAGGAACAACAGAGGGACTATAACACTTCCTTGGGGAATGCCGGATATTAATTCTGTTTTACTCGATGACTTTCCCTCTATTACTACAACCTGTGAACTTTCTGAAAGGAAATCACGAATCCAGTCGCACAACTGAGGCGATACTCCGTAGGCACGCAGTTTGATTAGAAGACGCTTGTGAGGAACGGTGTCGAAAGTCTTCTGGAAATCTAAAAATATGGAATCAATTTGACATCCCCTGTCGATAGAACTTATTACTTCATGAGTATAAAGAGCTAGTTGTGTTTCACAAGAACGATATTTTCTGAATCCGTGCTGACTATATGTCAATAAATCGTTTTCTTCGAGGTACTTCATAATGTTCGAATACAGTATATGTTCTAAAACCCTACTGCAAATCGACGACGCTAGTGATATAGGCCTGTAATTCAGCGGATTACTCCTACTTCGCTTTTTGGGTATTGGTTGAAATGAAATGGCTCTGAGAACTATGGGACTTAACATCTCAGGTCATCAGTCCCCTAGAACTTAGAACTACGTAAACCTAACTAACCTAAGGACATCACAGACATCCATGTCCGAGGCAGGATTCGAACCTGCGACTGTAGCGGTCGCGCGGTCGGGCGGTCGGGCGGTCGCGTGGTCACGCGGTGGGTATTGGTGTGACTTGAGCAATTTTCCAGTCTTTGGGTACGTATCTTTCTGTGAGCGAGTGGTTGTATATAATTGCTAAATATGGAGCTATTTTATCAGCATACTCAGAGAGGAACCTGACTGGTATACAATCTGGACCGGAGGCCTTGCCTTTCTTAGGTGATTTAAGCTGCTTTGTTACACCGAGGCTATCTACTTCTATGTTTCTCATCTTGGCAGTTGTTCTTGATTGGAATTCAGGAATATTTGCTTCGTCTTCTTTGGTGAAGGAGTTTCGGAAAACCGTGTTTAATAACTCTGCTTTAGTGGCACTGTCATAAGTGACTTCACCGTTGTTATCGCGCAGTGAAGGTATTGATTGTGTCTTGCCACTGGTGTGCATCACAGGACAATAGGACACGCCATGCCCTGGTCCCCCTGCATTGTGTCGGAATCTGGTGGAAGGAATTTGAACGAAGATCTCTCTATATATGCAAGTGGTAGAAGCTGCCCACATACGACAGAGCAAACAAAGACGGAAAAACAATCGCTACAACAAAAAAATAATGCATGTTGAATAATGAAATTTCGAGGATAAAATTGTTTAAGTAACATACTTAGGTGAATAACATTCCAAAACTACAGGTTAATGTAAACGCGATATAAGACACTGCAAATGCGATTGCTGGTACAATAATAACCGGTGTAGCTACCAGAATGTTGAATGCAAGCACGTAAACGTGCGTGCATTCTGTCGATAGGTGACGGATGTCAGCTTGTTGGATTTAGTTCCGTGCCTGTTGCACTTGGTTGGTCAAAACAGGGGCGATTAATGTTGGTTGTCAATGACGCTACAGTTGTCGTCCGATGATGTCCCAAATGTGCTCGATTGTAGACAGATATAGTGGCCGAGAAGACCAGGCTAACATGTCGAAACTCTGTAGAGTACGTTGGGTTAGAACAATGCTGTGTGGGCGAGCGTTATCCTGTTGGAAAACACCCTGTGGAATTTTGTTCATGAATGGCCGCACTAGAGGTCCAATCACCTGATTGGGGTACAAATTTGCAGTCAGGGTGAGTGGGATAACCACGAGAGTGCTCCTGCTGTCATCGAAATCACACTCCAGACCTTTACTTCAGGTGCAGGTCCAGTGCGTGTAGCATGTAGACAGGTTGGCTGCAGAACCTCAACTGGCCTCCTTTTAACAAACACTCTATCATCACGAGCATCGAGGCAGAACCAGATTTCATCAAAAAACACAACAGTGTTCCACTTTGATCTGCAATGAGCTCTCGATTGTCACCACAGAAGTCGCAAATGACGGTGATTTGGTGTCATTGGAATGCACTCTACAGGGCGTCTGGCTCGGAGCTATCCCTGAAGTAACCGATTTGTAACAGTTTGTTGTGTCACTGTGGAACCAAGTGCTGCCAAATTGCTGCTCCAGATCATTGCGATGCGCCAGAGCCGTACGCCGAACACGATGGTCTTTCCTCTCGGTAGTGTCGCGTCCGTCACAGCGTGTATTTAAAGCAAACCTGATTTGCATCCTCATAGTGTCACTACTACCGCCACTCTTCTGCGACTGGCGTGAAATTTGAATATACATCATATTTCAGATGCAGAAACACGTCTACCAACTTTCTCTTACGTCACGCAGCTCCTTGTTGCCGCTGCGATTTTTTCCCGCCAGTGTATCGTTTACATGAGGGCAGCAGACGGAAGCGAGCGGTAGACGGTTTCCTGTTTCTTACACGGTGGCTGGGCAGTGTGTGGGAGGAGAGACACCACGAGGGCCGACCAGGTGCATCCCGATGCCAGAGGCGCGTTAGCTGCCCGCTGCGATTACATTCAGGCACGTACAGTCCGACGCTCCGTAACACGCAGGCTGCCCAGCAGCCCTGCAGACCCACAATGGCAGCTTAGGCCGCAGTTGGATGTCATTGTTTTCTAATAATATCACCTTAACTGATCCATTCCTTTCTTCCTACCACATCCGACACTGCAGTGTGACTACAAAACACTCATGGTAATTTTAAAACGTGAAATTTGGAGAAATCTTCATAATTTTAGTCTGTCACATGTGTGATCTGTATTGTATTTCTTCTATGGTAAGAACATGGTAAAAACATAAAACCAGTGGACTACCCTCAATTTTTTTAAAATTCAATCCCATTTTGAACTTGAAATAGCTATTCTGTACTGGTAGCAGTGCAACTTAACGTAATATACTCTTCATTTCTTATGTTGGCAGTTGTGTTAAAACATAAAATCAGACCTTGCCACTTGGGGGTGGTGGCTGGCACGTCATGAAGATCCGTTCACTATGGTGTACTGAACATGAGTGACAAGACCGTCTGATAGTTAATGTGTCCGGATAATCTCACAACTGTGCAGGCTGTGCCAGCTTTCCTGACCAAAAGGGGGTGGAGGGGGAGATCTGGAACCTATAAAACAATGTTCCTCTGATCTTCGCGCCATTTTTAAGTCATCCAGTTGGCCTATATTGAGTAGGGGAGATGTGTAATAAGGGCTGGAGGTAGGGGAGAGGGAGGTGGAGGAAAGCGGGAGGGGAAAGGCGTGGCGAGTAGATCTGCCAACAATGCAGAGTGCGCTGTGGACGGCGTTGTCACATTACGATTGTCAAGCGTATCCTAGGGAAGTGTTATAGGCCCGCTCTTCTCTATGTACGTAAACGATCTGATGTATAGGGTGAACTGCAATCTGTGACTGCTGTTGACGTTGTAGTGAACGGGAAGTTTCATAGTTAAGTGACTGTAGGAGGATATGGGACGACTTAACAGAATTTATATTTAGTGTGATGAACAGCCGATTGCTGTAAATGTAGAAATTGTAAAACAGCTGATTGCTGTAAATGTAGAAATTGTAAATTAATACATTAATAGGGATGAGTAGGAGAAACAGTCTTGTAATGCTTGAATACTGTGTTAATGATGTGCTTCTTGACGCAGTCATGTCTATTAAATATCTAGACGTAACACTGAAGAGCAATAAGAAATGTAATGAGCACGTAAGGTCCGTTGTAGGGAAGGCGAATGGTCGACTTGGTTTACTGAGAGAATTCTAAAAAAGTCTTATCTCGTGTGTAAAGGAGACCGCATAAAGAACACTTGCGTGACCCATTCTTGAGTACTGCCCAAGTGCTTGGAATCCTCACAGGTTCCGATTAAAGGAAGATATCGGAACAATTCAGAGTCGTGCTGCTACATACGTTATCCTCACGTTTCCATCATCACACGAGTATTGTGGAAATGCTCCGTGAATTCATAGGGGAATCCCTGGGAGGAAGACGACGTTCTTTTCATGACACACTATTGAGAAAGTTCAGGGAAACGGCATTTGCGAGTATCTGCAGAAAGATTCTCCTGCCTGCAACGTACATCTCGCGTAAGGATCGTGAAGAGGAGATAAGAAAAATTAGGGGTAGTATGGAGGGATATAGAAATTCGTTTTTCCCTCGCTCCATTTGAGAGTGGAACACGAATGTGAATGACTAGTAGTGGCACAAGATACCTTTTGCCATGCAAAAAATGGTGGCTTATAAAGTGTGTATGTAGATGTAGCTACAGGAAATATCTTAGTCCAAAATTTCTGTGATTACAAAGCTGCAACTTCTCCCCTACATCAATTGTCTGTAATTGGTACCCACCATGATAAATTAGAGACAAAAGATATTTGCCTCTACATGGCCCAAAACATCGCTTTGAGCGAATGAAGTCTCGCCGTCCATAGTAAAGAACGACATTTCCAAAGCGAATGTTTTATTTATAACAAAAGTGTTATGTTGCGCACTGAAATACATCGTCCTCAAAGCCTCCTTGATGAGGCTATATGTCGTGGCGCCCTAGATACCAGGCGCCGACGGCATTATACACAACTAATCCGTAGTGCGGGTTGCAGCTAACTCTGCCCCTACAGTGCAGGCTGCACGTAACTTCACAAGCCCGAACTCGGCGGCCAGACCAGCAGAGGGCGTCAACAGCCCTCCGGCCAGGTCATCAGGCTGTGTACACTGCGACGGTCGAGGTCTTTGGCAAATCGCACCTCTTCATGAATCCACCATGTCACGCTCCAAAATAGGCCCGCACGTATCCATCTGCGAGGTGGCTATTTAGGCCGACGCACGAGCTGCCGACAGAACTTCCGTCACAGACCTCCAATACGGCATGCCAAGGACTGGGCCATAGATTTCTGGTCAGCACACTGCCTCCAGCTGGAACCCTTAAGTGACCAGAGACGTGCTCGTTGAGACTTGGTATAAGTGTACTGCTGTTCTTCCAGTTAGCGAGATAGTGTCACAATGGAAGTTTATATCCATTTCGGAATTTTTTCTTTCCGTTGGCTCTCAAGACTTCTTCACCGAAGCACACCATAAGAGTAATTAAGTGTTTATTCTTCGTGACTGAAGCTTCTAAATCTACATCTACGTGATTACTCTGCTATTCACAAGAAAGTGCCCGGCAGACGGTTCAATGAACCACCTTCAAGCTGTCTCCTATCGTTCCATTCTCGAACGCGCAAGAAAAACGAGCACGTAAATTTTTCTGTGCGAGCCCTGATTTCTCTTATTTTATCGTGATGATCATTTCTCCTTATGTAATTGGGTGCCAACAGAATGTTTTCGCAATCGGAGGAGAAAACTGGGAACATACTGTAGCAACGAAAAACGCCTTTGTTTTAATGATTGCCACTCCAATTCACGTATCATGTCTGTGGCACTATCTCCCCTATTTCGCGATAATACAAAACGAGTCGCCTTCTTTGAACTTTTTGGATGTCATCCGTCAGTCCCACCTGATGCGGATCACACACCGCACACCAATACTCCAGGATAGGGAGGACAAGCGTGGTGTAAGCAGTCTCTTTAGTTGACCTGTTGCACATTCTAAGTGTTCTGCCAATGAATCGCAGTCTTTGGTTTGCTCTTCCCACAATATTATCTATGAAATCGTTCCAATTTAGTTTATTTGTGACTGTAATCGCTAAGTATTTAGTTAAATTTACAGCCTTCAGATTTGTGTGACTTATCGTGTAATCGAAATTTAGCGGATTTCTTTTAGTATTCATGTTAATAACTTCACACTTTCTTCTTTTTTCAGGGCCAAGTGCCTCTTTTCGCACCATACTGATATCTTGTCTAAATCATTTTGCAATTCGATTTCGTCATCTGATGTCTTTACCAGATGATACATGACAGAATCATCTGCAAACAATCAAATAGAGCTACTCAGATTGTCTCCTATACCGTTAATATAGATCAGGTACAATAGAAGGTATATAACACATCCTTGGGGAAAGCCGGATATTACTTCTGTTTTACTCGATGACTTTCCGTCTATAATTACAAACTGTGACCTTTTTG
The DNA here is from genome assembly GCF_023898315.1 of Schistocerca nitens. Lineage (NCBI taxonomy): Eukaryota > Metazoa > Arthropoda > Insecta > Orthoptera > Acrididae > Schistocerca > Schistocerca nitens. The sequence goes on from NC_064616.1 coordinate 926,540,551, forward strand.
ACAGGAAATCACGAATCCAGTCGCACAACTGAGGTGACATTCCATAGGCACACATTTTGGTTAGAAGACGCTAGTGAGGAACGGTGTCGAAATCCTTCTGGAAATCTATAAATATGGAAGCAATTTGACATCCCTTGTCGATAGCACTCATTAAGTCATCAGTATAAAGAGCTAGTTGTTTTTCACAAGAACGATATTTTCTGTATCAATAAATCGTTTTATACGAGGTACTTCATAATGTTCGAACACAGTGTATGTTCCAAAAGCCTACTGCAAATCGACATTAGTGATATGGGCCTGTAATTTAGCGGATTACTCCCACTTCTCTTTTTGGGGACTGGTGTGACTTGAGCAATTTTCCAGTCTTTAGATACGGACGTTTCTGTGAGCGAGAGGTTGTATATAATTGCTAAATATGGAGCTATTGTATCAGCACACTCTGAAAGGATTACAGTTGCGAACTGATGTGGTCCGATGGCTTAACGTGAATCGATCTATTGTTTCTCGGATGTGGCGACAGTGCAAAGAGAGACCGAAACTGTATCCCAAAGACCAGGGCAACGCCGACCAAGTGTGACTCCAGAAGAGAGAACCGTTATTTCGCTGTAAAGGCACTACAGCACCGCCTTAGTATTCCACGGCAACTGGAGGCCGTGCCTTTAGTTTTGTCCCTTTCCCCCTCTTCTAAACCAAACAACCAATCTTGCCATTACTAAGTGATTTAAGCTGCTTTGCAACACCGAAGATATCTACTTCTATGTTTCTCATCTTGGCAATTGTTCTGGATTGGAAATCGGGGAATATTTACTTCGTCTTCTTTGGTGAAGGAGTTTCGGAAAACCGTGTTTAATAACTCTGCTTTAGTGGCACTGTCATCAATGACTTCACCGTCGTTATCGCGCAGTGAAGGTATTGATTGCGTCTTGCCATTGGTGTGCTTTATGTTTCACCAGAATCTCTTTCGGTTTTCTGCCACATTCCGAGATAGTTTCGTTGTGGCAATTATTAAAAACATCTCGGATTGAGGTACGTGCTATATTTCGAACTTCTGCAAAACTTTGCCAATCTTAGGGACTTTGCGTTCTTTTAAATTTGGCATGCTTTTTTCGTTGCTTCTGCAACAGAGATCTAACCTGTTTTGTGTACCATGGGGAATCAGTACCAACGTATGTTAATTTATGTGGTATATATCTCTTAATTGCCGTTGATACTATCTCTTTGAGATCATTCCACATCTTTTCTACGCTTACCTGATCAGATCGGAAGGAGTGTAGACTGTCTCTTAAAAAGGCGTTAATAGCATTTTTATCAGCCTTTTTTTAAATAGATGCACTTTGCGTTTCTTTTTGATGGTTGTGTGTGTTATGGTACTCAGTCAAGCAGCAACTGCCTTGTGGCTGCTAATCCCTGTGTTCGCCATGATACTTCCTATTTGTCCAGGATTATTTGTTGCTAAGAGGTCAAGTTTGCTTTCACAACCATTTACGCTTCAAGTGGGCTTGTGAACTAATTTTTCCAAATAATTTTCTGAGAAAGCATTCAGTACAATTTTAGATGACCTTTTATGCCTCCCGGCTTTAAATGTATAATTTTTCCAGCATATCGAGGGTAGATTGAAGTCACCCACGACTATAATTGTCAGTTATGAGTGGGGTACATATTTGAAATGAAACTCAAGTTTTCTTTGAACAGTTCAGCTTAGATTTGGATTTTGGTTCTAAATCTGAAGTGAGAAACTTATTTTTCGGTTTTAACCTAAAGACTTCAAGACTGTGCTCATTAAAGAGCGTGTTACTACAGAAACTTAATTCACTGTTTTCAGGTAAAGCTGTTAATACCTTAAGACTGTGTTCGATGAAGCGTGTGTAACTCTTTCAAGTATCATGAAACTTATAGTTTAAGTGATTCTGTAAGTCTATGTGGCTCCGTTATTCACGAAATATCTTGTTTTTCACTTACTGAACGACTAGCATCTATTTTGTTTCACTTATAGAAGAACTGTCCTTTCTTTTGTTTCATTATGGAGAATACTTTTTTAAATTGTGTTCAATAAACTTTTTCTTTGTTATCTAGACCTGTGCTGTTTGCTTATGCCCGCCAGCAGCGGACACATCACAATACACAAATTATTGTAAAGAAACATCATTGCTTAGAGTGTTAACAATTTTAGAGAACAAGCAGCTGTGAATAGTCACGTGTTCAAATACTATGACGAGGAATATTCAATAGTTGGGAGAAATTAAGATAAAGATTATGCTTCAAAGATTCTCTTAATGCAACGAGCTTAAAATATCAGGAAATTCAGCTGCTCTTTCCTGATATAAATAATATCGTCTTGTTTGAATAGTGCAGTAGCTCCCAGCGGAATGAAGAGTTAACACTTTCTCTATATGTCCACATTTGCAGAGATGGTTGCGGAACTGTTCGATACAGGATGTCAAATTAAACACTTTCCAGTCATCTAGTTTCATTTTTTTATTTTATTTTTTTATTTGGATACCTGTTTCAGCGTTTTAATACGCAATCTTCAGGCCCTGACCGACGTGTACGAAGAAGAATCTACCTCGGTTCTGATCAACGCAGGGGCAAACAAAACTCATCGCTATATTAAATATCTACTAATACCAGTACTGCTGGCCCGTGTGTTGATCAGAACTGAGGTAGAGTCTTTGTACACGTCGGTTAGGGGCCTGAAGCTGTCGTAGTAAAACGCTTAAACTGGTAGCCAAATAAAACAAGTTTGGAAACTAGTCGGCTGATAGGTGTTTAATTTGACATCCAGTGAACACTTTGTTCTCCTAAGCTAAAATTCAAATCCTTTCCTTGATTTGGCGTCAACTGCTGTTTCATTTCTCTAATAAAAGACATAGAATGTTACCCTCCCAGTGAAGCAAATTTTCAGTCTCAATGCAAGCCTTACTCTCTGCTTATACACTGGCGTCCAAAATTAAAGCAATAAACCGTTATTTCCCCGTATTGTGTCTAATTCATGATATAATCATACAAACTGTCAACCAGATGCCCGTACTATTGTGTTCTGCTCGGAAGAAGGTATTCCGGTCAACTGGACGTGTTGCATCGTGTGCAGAAGGCTTCGGCAGAGTGGCCTTTGCTGTTGGAGACCTGCTCTATGTCTACCTCTGACGCGTCTTTACAGAAGGGATCGGCTAGAGCGGAGTCATCAACATGCCACCTGGGCGGTCGAACAGTGGGGCAATGTTGTTTTTACAGATGAGTCCCGATTTAGTCTGGAGAGTGATTCTCGCTGGATTCGCATCTGGAGGGAACGTGGAATATGATTTTGGGACCCAAACGTTGTGGAAAGAGACCGATACCGAGGAGGATCGCTAATGGCGTGGACAGGGTTTGTGTTTACCATCCGAACCCCTCTTCATGAAATTGTGCGGGTGAATCGGCAAGACTTAACTGCTGTCATGTATCGTGACGAGATTTTGAGACCTCATTTGTGGTTCTTGCGACGTGCTGTGGGCCCAGACTTCGTATTGATGGACGATATTGCTCGACATTATAGAGCACGGGGTTGATGTTTTCTTGGAACGGAAGATATTGCAAGCATGGCATGGCCTGCTCGCTCTCCCGATTTGAATCCCATGGAGCATGCTTGGGGTGGACTACTGAGACGGCTTCCATCACGTCAGCATTCACAAACCACTCTCCAAGACTGCGCGCAGTTCTGCAGGAAGAAAGGGCGTTACTGCCTCAACGAATACGAATCTGTCATAGTGGATAACATCCTTAAAAAGAAAACTGTTTAAAGAGTTAATATACTGGGCACCTCGGTAATTAAGTCCAGCGTAAAGAAGAAGTTTTTTCTGTTCCTTTCTTGTGGTCCATCTCCTATCAGATTCAACGCCTTCTTCGTAATAAATACAACTGTAATGTCGCCTTTTCAACCAATAATAGTTTGAAAAATATTTTATTCATGGTTTAAAATCGACCCGTTCCCCTTTGAAAAACTCTGGTGTCTATAATATTTTATGTGACACTTGCTCTTCTTTTAACATAGGACAAACAGGACGTGCCTTTACAGTCAGATACAAAGGATATCTTTTAAGAAAAAATGGTCCTAGCACCAAAAATTCGTCTTTTGCCCCCACCTTCTGATTACAGGTCACGTGACAAAAGCTGTTCACGATATCAGCATTTTGCACACTGAGAAGAAAGAGCGTAGATTAGATGTCCTCGAAGAATTAGAAATTTTTAAACATCTTTGTCGAAATGATGGCTTCATTCTTAATGAGCAGCTAAAATTACGTAATAAAAGCTTTTTCAACGGTATAAAGCCGTTACTTGATATTTGATTTCGTGATCCCTCATTCATTTACCGAAATATTTTTCCCATCTAAGTAGCTTCATAATTTTTTGCTCATTAAATGGTTTATATTAACTAAATTTCATGTTATACCATTTTACTACTCGCTGAGCTATTCAACTCTCTGTAATGGCGTTTTCAGCCTTTAAACTGTACTTCTAAGCTCCTATGTAGACAAATTGTTACCATGTCTGGTGCTGTCAGATAAAATATTGCCTCTTACGTCATGTTCACCATAATAATTGTCTTTCTATATTTTGGATGTTAAGTAGCCTGTTTGTATTTGCGGCTACTAGATGGCACTCTTGGTGTAATGTTCACCTGCCCGCAATTGCCAACGCGGGCGCCTCAATCTGATGCTGCCGTAACTCGACGTGTGTGAGCAGCCCATAGTGGCTTGCCTTCTATGTTTTCTAGTTTAAAAATTTTGTGACTAAAGCTTTATCGCTTGATATTTATGTTGTACGTGACATGTAAGTACTGTTTCTTTTTTGTACTTCTAGTCAGTACTTACACTTAAATTTTTTTTCCTAAAATTTTGTACTTATGTTTAGGACAGTGTGAATGTTTTTCTTCTGGTGAAGGCACTCCTAGTAGTTGCCGAAATATAGGTCAAAAGACTTCATTTTTGCGTCCGAGGGCTATTATTGGTTTAATTTTATAATTTTTCGTTTTGCAAATAACGAACCTGGAGAAATTCAAGAGAGATTCGTAGGATTTTATGAGGTATCCAAAGACCGTTGTGCATAAGGCACAGCCACTGTTTCGTTGCAACTGCTAAGCAGTTGGGATATTGATAAAAACAAATTAGTGGCGCAAACATACGATGGATGCAGTGCAATGGCAGGAAAAATTGTGGAGTCCATTCTATTGTGAAACAAGCATATCCTCATGCTCTCTTTATCCACTGCTAGGCAAATCAGTTGAATCTAGTCTTTCTCTAAGCTTGCTAAAAAAATTACGCAAGTAAAAATTTTTGTGTCAAATCTATCAGGATTTCAAGCATTTTTTAGCCATTTCAGTAAAAAAGTGAACTTCTGAGGGAAAGAGGATTTAAACTACGAAGTCTGTGTGAAACAAGGTGAAATTTTCATTCCCGCGCTGTAGAAACTATTATTCTTCACTGTGCAGATATGAGAACAGCAATTAATGGTGTGATAGACAGTGAAGGGTGTGATGATAGTTTTTTACATCAAGCAATTGGGCTAAATAGTATTCTGGATGATTAGACTTTTCTTTTTCTACTACATCTGTGCAATTCGATTTTTCAACATACAAGTATCTTGTTCCACATCTTGCAGAGTGAAAATGTGGACGTAAGACACTGTAAACTCGAAATTGAAAACTGCGTTAAAGGCTGTTGAAAGACTAAGATGTGAGGAAATTATTCTGAAATGCTAGTGGAAGCTAAGAGCCTTATAATTTCGGCAGGAGTACCTCGAATTAATTTTGACGAAACAGAGGCAAGTATTCAGAAATTGGGAGGCTAAGATTCGAAATAATTGATGGAGTAGTAGTAAAGATGGAAACTATATTCCAAGATATTCATGAAACAGGTTTTACAGAACTTGTAAATGAGAAAAAGTTCTAGGATTACCGAAAGCCAAATAATTTCGCGATACGTGAAGTTGAAAAACTACTTAAAATATATCCTTTCTTTGACAGTGAAAAATTGAAAGGAGAACTTCCGTTTGTTTATAGCAGTGAGGATAAACGTCTAAAGCCTCAGGTCCTCCTTAAATACATTATAACAATTGGATTAAAAAACGTTCCCTGAATGTGAAATTACTGTCGTTGGTTCCTACAGTTCTAGCAGCCACTGCGTCTTGCAAAAGAAGCATGAGTAACTTAAAACGCGCTAAAACCTACTTTCGCAACACAATGACAAATTACATACTGTAGAACTTGGAGATTTTGGCTACAGAGAAGGGAACTATGAAATCTTCAAGCAAACTGCAAAGTTAACATCTCGTGTTATCGATGTTTACGCCCAGAAAAAGGACAGGAGGATCGAATTCATTTATAAAAAGGTGTAACTGTGAGTTAATATGTGTTATACTTTTATTAATTTGTAGCTGTTTAATATTTTTATGCATGGGTGAACTAAAAAATCGGATACAACTAGTCAGCTTTGACAAATAACGTCATTATTTTAGTAATAGAATTAGTTTATTTTCGAGCCGTACATAATAAATCGGTTATCTTCTGTAGCAAATCATCATAACCGTAAATAAAAACAAGTGAATGTGTTATTAAGAGGTAGATATTGTGGATGCTTTTTGTTGCTTTTGGTAATTTTAAATAATTTGTGTACAAATTTTGTGTTATACCTTTGATAGTTGCTGTTTCCTCTGCAATTCATTCGTATCTGTACTATGTTGGTAAACTGAAGAATAGCATACTAGTATTAGAGACAGAAAAAAAAGTTACATACATAGCACTGGCATCTTGTACCTCAGTTGAACTACGAAAGTTGTATGCCGTTCTTTTGTTTACCTATATAGGTCAGTTGAAGTACAGGTTAAAAATTTTATCTTTGTCGCTTTTTTTCCTCTTTCGATAGTACTAGTATCCTATTCTGCACTTGACCTGTATAGGGCAACTGAAGTACAGGATACAAATTTTACGTTTGTCGCATTTTTCACCTTCGCTAGTGCTAGTAGCCTATATAGGTAAACTGAAATACAGGATACAAATCTTACTGAGATTTCCATAGCAATGTTACGTTTGTCGCTTTTTCTTTCTTTTTTTGTGCTAGCGCCATTATCCTATTCTTCGGTTGACTCATACAGATCAACTGAAGAATAGTGTACTAAGACACCTCTTTGCCGCAGATGTTGACCATTGTTGTGAGATCTTTCATTTTAGCTGAGGTCGGGGTGTACCATGCGAAATTGCGAAAAAAGCGATATATTTAACATTACGTTCGAAATATGCATATATGTGGAATGTGTCCATTATCTGATTTCTCTGTACTACATTCCTTCGTTTGTCAACATTAGTCTATGTCTTTGCAATGTATTATCTGTGATAATATGTGACGTCACTTTTCAAAACCGATGGATTGTATCCCATTCTTCAGTATTCCCCATTTATTTACAAGAATTTCTATAGGAGTTTCAATCTTAGTAGAAATATGTAACAGTTACTTTTGCAGTGTCTTTGTTTTACAAGTTTTCGTTTTAAGATTTTTTTTCTTTTTCAGAACCCGTAATTCTCAGCCTACCGTACAGAAAATGCCACGATTCGCCACTGTCTCTCCGTAGGTTACTAATGTTCCTGCCGCAAAAGTTGACCATTGTTGTGAGGTATTCCATTTTAGCTGAGGTCGCGGTGCACCATATAGAAATTATACGTCATCAGTGATCTCTCCCTGGGTTCGATCCCCGGCTGGGTCGAAGTTTTTCTCCGCTCATGGACTGGGTGTTGTGTTGTCCTAATAATCATCATTTCATCCCCATCGACGCGCAAGTCGCCGAAGTGGCGTCAAATCGAAAGACTTGCTCCCAGCGAACGGTCTACCCGACGGGAGGCCCTAGTCACACGACATTTACATTTAGTGATCTCTCAGGTTTTCTCACAGCGACTGCTTCATAAAGTACTTCCGGGCGCTCTGCCGAGCTGTTGTTTCATCTTATACACAGTACTTCGACAACCGACCCAGTCATCATCTTCAGGTGCTGCGAGTTTTGCTGTTTGTGCACTCACTGCCTGGACTCCAAGTAGAATGGTTGATAAGGTAGAAACAACTCGGCAGAACGCCCAGAGGCACGCTATTAAAGGTCATCTGCTGGCGTAGGCCTGAAGTATATAGTGAAAAAGCGACAGCTTTATTTAACGAAAAACCTGCTTCCTCGTTACGCCGTTTCGCCACACCGGAGTACTGTGTCCTCCAGCTGAGACACAAATTGTAAGGTGAACTACGACCAGAATATTATCACTTGCTTCCCATTTACAGCCAACTCATTATGCAGATTTTTATCTACTGCGAATTTTTGTTTCTTGTTTTTGTCGATGTTCTCTGAGATGTGAACTGTTCCGTTCAGCCTACCAACATTACTGCAGAGAGAAAAAAGAATTTCAAGCGATACGCATCTGTTTGTAATGAACGCGAGTGATAAGATATGGTAACAGAAAGCATGTGGTTCGTGTAATGTTCAGTATTGTCATTAATAAGCTCACCGGACACAAACAGTCACCCGCAGGAAACATCATGCTAATACCATGTAACACAGCCTTTAGCCTTGTTAAGACTCAATTCGCCGAGAAAAGGAGTAAACAAGTTTTTTCAGATATGCCATATTCAGCTCAATCCACTCACTGATTATTAGATTCAGTAGATCTCTTTTTTTTTTAATCTTATGGGACTTAACTGCTAAGTTCATCAGTCCCTAAGCTTACACACTACTTAACCTAAATTATTCTAAGGACAAACACACACACCCATGCCCGAGGGAGGACTCGAACCTCTGCCGGGACCAGCCGCACAGTCCATGACTGCAGCGCCTGAGACCGCTCGCCTAATCCCGTGCGGCTTCAATAGATCCATTATCAACTGCCTGGATGTTGAACCGACTCTTGCAATAGTCCCAGACACTTCCCGTTACACTGAAGTGACAAAACATGTGGTATAGCGATACACACATATACAGATGGCAGTAGCATCGGGTACACAAGTTATAAAAGGGCGTTGCATTGGCGGAGCTGTCATTTGTCCTGAGATGATTCATGTGAAAAGGTTTCCGACGTGATTATGGCCGTGCGACGGGAATTAACAGACGGATTGGTAGCTGGAGCTAGATGCATGGGACATTACACTTCAGAAATCGTTAGACAATTCAATATTCTGAGATCCACAGTGTCACGTGTGTGCCGAAAATACTACATTTCAGGCATTACGTCTCACCACGGACAACGCAGTGACCGACTGTCTTCATTTAACGACTGAGAGCAGCGGCGTTTGCGCAGCGCTGTGAGAGCTCAAAAAAAAAAAAAAAAAAAAAAAAAAAAAAAAAAAAAAAAAAAACATTACGAGAAATAACAGCAGAAATCAATGTGGGACGTACGACGAACGTATCCGTTACGACAGTGCGGCGAAATTTGGCGTTAATGGGTTACGGAAGCAGACGACCGACGTGCGTTTGCTAATACCCCGACATCGTCTGAAACGCCTCTTCTGCGCTCATGACCATGTCGGTGGGAACCTATACGACTGGAAAACCATGGCCCATGCTGGTGAGTCCTGGTTTCAATTGGTAAGAGCTGATGGTAGCGTTCGAGTGTGGCCCAGACCCCACAATGCCGTGGACCCAAGTTGTTAACACGGCACTGTGCAACTTAGTGTTGGCTCCATAATTACGTGCGCTGTGTTTACATGGAATGGAGTGGGTCCTCTGATCAAACTGAACCGATCATTGACTGGACATGGCTATGTTCGGCTACTTGGAGACCATTTTCAGACAAACAAAGGTACAATTTTTTATGGATGACAGTGCGCCATGAGACTGGGCCACAAATGTTCGCGACTGGTTTGAAGAACATTCTGGACAGTTCGAGCAAATACTTTGGCCACTCATATCGCTCGACATGAATCACATCGAACATTTATGTGACATAGTCGAGAGGACAGTTCGTGCAGAAAATCCTGCACCGGCAACACTTTCGCAGCTATGGATAATTATAGAGACAGCATGGCTCAATATTTCTCCAGGTGACTTCCAACCACTTGAGTCCATGCCAAGCCGAGTTGCTGCACTACACCGCGCAAAAGGACGTCAGACACGTTTTAGGAGGAATCCCATGACTCTTGTCCCCTAAGCGAAGAACCGAGCGAGGTGGCGCAGTGGTTAGACACTGGACTCGCATTCGGGAGGCCGACGGTTCAATCCCGTCTCCAGCCATCCTGATTTAGGTTTTCCGTGATTTCCCTCAATCGTTTCAGGCAAATGCCGGGATGGTTCCTTTCAAAGGGCACGGCCGATTTCCTTCCCCATCCTTCCCTAACCCGAGCTAGCGCTCCGTCTCTAATGACCTCGTTGTCGACGGGACGTTAAACAACACTAACCTAACCTAACCCTAAGTGAAGAGAGGCAAAATCAGGACTCACACGCCTCACTACAGTACTCCACTCAGTTACTTCAAGTTGCGGTGTTGCTCGGCTAATTAAAGACGTGTAGCTTCATGTGACACTGTAACAGCCTTTTGCGTGTTTACCGACGCGAAATGTCCACTGCATGCAGTTCCCTTCGTCAGGTTCTCACAGAAATCGTTTGAAATTGATCTGCATTAATTGCCAACTGCACTTGCGGCGTGGCAATACGTACGTGCAAATTCTAAAGCTTATTTGAGCTGTTCTATAACGTCTTCCCGTCGACTCATGTTACTGAGCTCATTCCATACAATCAGTTGCCACATACACACTACCTCTCTGTCAAGATTCGCGTGAGCTGTAGGGGTTCTCATGACCGGCTGGTGGTACCTCTTCACCAACCGCAGCGCTCTAAAGCGACCAGAGAGCTTTTTTAAAGAGTTATTAATATTTTCCATGAGCTCAGTTTAAAACTGAAATACTATATGTATGGCCAATAATCTGTGCGTGGGTGTTGCAGAGGCGGCGCGAGGAGTGCGAGCGGAAGGCTCGCCGCGGGGAGATGGACCCGCGGCTCGAGTTCACCTTCCAGCTCCTCATCGACGGCACCGGGCTACCGCGCGCCGAACTCATGGACTACGTCTTCGATGGAAACATGGTAAAGTACCAACCTGCTCCTAATTAACATTTACTGCTCTGGATAAGACGATTACAAAACTGAACCATCCATTTTCCTACCTGAGCCAAGGCCACCATGAAATCTGCGTTACCCGTCCACGGATCACGTTTGACTTTATGATAACGGTCATGTTTCCAGATGAAACGATGTAATTCTTTGCTTTAACCCACGGGTCCCTGACGTTTGAAGAGTAGGTACCCTTACGGCAGGGAAGTTGGAATGTAGGCGGCGCTATCGACGACTGATAGCGGAATGGTAGATATGTTGCCGTCTTCAGAAATTTACTGCAATGCAGCACCTAGAATCTCATTGCTGTCTTACGAATACGGTATAGTTTCTTTTCTCTCTATGACGCTCTCGGTGTTGTCAAATGGCTCTGAGCACTATGGGACTTAACATCTGAGGACATCAGTCCCCTAGAACTTAGAACTACTTAAACCTAACTAACCTAAGGACATCACACACATCCATGCCCGAGGCAGGATTCGAACCTGCGAACGTAGCGGCCGCGCGGTTCCAGACTGAAGCGCCTAGAACCGCTCGGCCACAGCGGCCGGCAGAAACAAAAAACTTCCCCGCAGACAAAGGGGACGGGGCTATACGAGCTGAATCAAATAAACCCGTTCGGGTAAATGCCAATCGCTGTTTGTTTATGTGGTTGATTGGGTGTGCCAATGACAAGCGTTGTTGTAATTATTAGCGAAATCCATAGATCCAGACTACCGCAGTGAAAATAAACGACTAACAGGAATAACAAGTAAGAAAAATTACGTATTATCTTCTCGGTGTATTCAAGAAAATAAAACTAAACTAAAGAAAATTCCAGAAAATTAGATTATATGAACCTATCGTCTTGGTTGTAGTTTCAGTTGATAGCATAGATGAAAACATTACAGTCCCTAACTCAGCTTCACAATGCCAGCACGGTTATTATGTGTTGTAGGTACAAATTTTCATCTCCGAAAGTACTGAAATTACTGATTTGAAATTTTGGTGTATGGTTGTTATCATAGAATTTGATATACTAACAAGGGAACCTCCCCATCGCACCCCCTTCAGATTTAGTTATAAGTCGGCATAGTGGATAGGCCTTGAAAAACTGAACACAGATCAATCGAGAAAATAGGAAGAAGTTGTATGGAACTATGAAAAAAAAAGCAAAATATACAAACTGAGTAGTCCATGTGGAAGATAGGCAACATCAAGGACAATATGAACTGAGGAGCTCTGTGGTCCCGTGGTTAGCGTGAGCAGCTGCGGAACGATAGGTCCACGATTCAAGTCATCCCTCGAGTGAAAAAATTTTTATGTTCAGACAGTTATCAAAGTTCAGCCACTCACTCATAATCAACTTCGCTCTCCAAAATTCCAGGACATTTTCAGATTTGCTTGGACATATGGAGGATTTGACGGTCTACACACGGAAAAATTTGAAAACTATAAAAACATATGTTTTGACAAAGCACAGGGAAAACTGTGCGACTGTGAAACTGTTGCATTCATTTGTTGCAATTTATGTGACAAACTCTTATGTTTTAATCACTTTTTTGGGAGTGATTATCACATCCACAAGAAAACCTAAATCGGGCAAGGTAGAACATCTTTTTACCCATTCGCCAAGTGTACAAGTTAGGTGGGTCGAGAACATATTCCTGTCATGTTACGCACATGCCGTCACCAGTGTCGTATAGAATATATGAGATGTGTTTTCCTGGATCAAATGTTTTCGGTTCCATTGGAGAGGCATGTCCTTTCGTCTACTAATCGCACGGTTTTGCGGTGCGGTCGCAAAACACAGACATTAACCTTTTTACAATGAACAGAGATGTCAATGAACGAACGGACAGATCATAACTTTGCGAAAATAAAGAAAGTAAACTTTGCACTCAAGGGAAGACTTGAACCATGGAACTTTTGTTCCGCAGCTACTCACGCTAACCACGGGACCACGGCGCTCCTGAGCTCAGAATATCCTTGATGTTGCCTATCTTGCGCATGGGCTACTCAGTTTGGATATTTTGCTTATTTTTTTCATAATTCCACACAACTTCTTCGTTTTCTCGATTCATGTTCAGTTTTTCAAGGCCTGTCCACTGTGCCAACTTATAACTAAATCTGAGGGGGGCGTGATGGGGAGGTTCCCTTGTAAGAGTCTAAAAGATCTATTAATATGTAATAGCACATCTTCAGATTTATAGAGAATGTGTGTAACGTGTTGCACGCAACGTTAGGCAAGTTCACGGCTCGCTCGCCCTGGAAAGCGAAGTAAATATTCCGGAATTCTAATCAAGAACAACTGCCAACACGAGAATCATAGTAGATATCCTCCTTGTAACAAAGCAGCTTAAATCACTTAATAAAGGCAAGGCCTCCGGTCCAGATTGTATACAAGTCAGATTCATCTCAGAGTATACTGATAAAATAGCTCCGTATTTAGCAATTATATACAACCACTCGCTCACAGAAAGATCCGTACCTAAAGACTGGAAAATTGCTCAAGTCACACCAATACCCAAAAAGGGAAGTAGGAGTAATCCTCTGAATTACAGGCCTATATCACAACGTCGATTTGCAGTAGGGTTTTGGAACATATACTGTATTCGAACATTATGAAGTACCTTAAAGAAAACGATTTATTGACACATAGTCAGCACGGATTCAGAAAATATCGTTCTTGTGAAACACAACTAGCTCTTTATAATCATGAAGTAATGAGTGCTATCGACAGGGGATGTCAAATTGATTCCATATTTTTAGATTTCCGTTCCTCACAAGCTTCTTCTAACCAAACTGCGTGCTTACGGAGTATCGCCTCAGTTGTGCGACTGGATTCGTGATTTCCTGTCAGAAAGGTCACAGTCCGTAGTAATAGACGGAAAGTCATCAAGTAAAACAGAAGTAATATCCGGCGTTCCCCAAGGAAGTGTTATAGGCCCTCTATTGTTCCTGATCTATATTGACGACATAGGAGACAATCTGAGTAGCCGTCTTAGATTGTTAGCAAATGATGCTGTCATTTACCGTCTTGTAAAGTCATCAGATGATGAAAACGAATTGCAAAATTATTTAGATAAGATATCTGTATGGTGTGAAAAGTGGCAATTGACCCTGAATAAAGAAAAGTGCGTAGTTACTCATATTAGTACTAAAAGAAATCTGCAAAATTTCGATTGCGCGATAATTCACGCAAATCTGAAGGCTCTAAATTCAACTAAACAGTTAGGGATTACAATTACAAATAACCTAATTTGGAACGATCACATAGATAATATTGTGGGTAGAGCAAACCAAAGACTGCGATTCATTGGCAGAACACTTAGAAGGTGCAACAGGTCTACTAAAGAGTCTGCTTACAACACGCTTGTCCGCTCTATTCTGGAGTATTGCTGTGCGGTGTGGGATCCGCATCAGGTGGGACTGACGGATGACATCGAAAAAGTACAAAGAGGGGCAGCTCGTTTTGTATTATCGCGAAATAGGGGAGATAGTGTCACAGACATGATATCGGAGTGGCAATCATTAAAACAAAGGTGTTTTTCATTGCGATGGGATCTTCTCATGAAATTTCAGTCACCAATCTTCCGATTGCGAAAACATTCTGTTGTCACCCACCTACATAGAGAGAAATGATCATCACGATAAAATAAGAGAAATAAGGGCTTACACAGAAAAATTTAAGTGCGCGTTTTCCGGCGTGCCGTTCGAGATTGGAACGGCAGTGAGACAGCTTGAAGGTAGTTCATTGAACCCTCTGTCAGGCACTTTATTGTGAATAACAGAGTAACCACGTAGATGTAGATGTAGGCTCTGTAGCTCGGCCCAGTACCAAGCGTAAGCTGTGCCAGCGCGAGAATCACAATCGGCTGTCCTCCTGGCTACATGGCTAGCTACACTTTCAGTGCAAGATGACAACGCGTAGTAATTTGCTACGTTACACATCCCCTATTACTATCAAGGACTTTTGAGGTTCATATAACGCAAAATTATTACCACAACATAATTTTAATGAAATGAATGAAAACTAATTACCCATGGTTTATTTACAAAATTTTCAATGCCAAAATGCTATTTGGAAAATGAGAATTTACGAAACATTTACTCTGTTACAATAGCACAGGGAACTTTCATGCGTTGGACTTGATAGAAATACATCGAAATTACTTACAAAAATTTTTACAAAGAAGTGTTCCCTTCCAAAACTCAAATTACTTATTCTTTTCAACAAAGCAAATATCCATTTGACAAAAATAATACCATTGGATTTCTTTCTCAAGCTCCCTTCACCTTAAAACTTTACTTCCTCATTTTTATTGTAAAGAGAATTTTTCGTAATGAAAAAGCCTACTAAATTTCTTCACTAAATCATCTTTATATAAAAGGAACTTTGGTGGTGTCCTTCATTACAAATGTATGCTACTCCTAAAATTCGTTATGGTGAGCGTTCATAAGAAAAAACGTCTTGAACATTACCTAATCTACACTATGTAGAAGACTATGGACTGCGTCTCTCTTTTATCTAAGTACACTTTTTCACAGGCTTCTCACAAAAAGCACTATTGTTGGCGTCCTTGTCGTATTCGACGCTAGAATAAGAGGAGGAACCATTTCCTAACTTTCACAATTTTTTTCGCTGTGATGAGCATCTATAACAATTGTGTATTTTCAGTGTCTACTTTTCATGAAACACTATAGGAATTTCTTTTCACATTTATTCTTACTATTCCACACCTGGGTACTTCACAAAAACATTAATGTCCGCTCATCTGTGAGGTTCAAGTAAGTCTCGTATCCGTTTTCCATATTGGACGTACCTGCAAAATACAGTTCGTCTAAGGCAAACAATCATTACTTTGCTTCCACTAAAGAATAATGTTATACATGCTTCTTTCAAATAAGTACACTATTTGTTTCTTGTCATAATTGGTACATTTTGTAAACACAGTTTTCTGGATTTCATTAACTTTACGCATCCAGTAATAACATTGCTCCATTAAAGTATCATTTTGAATAAACTCTTCTTCAGAAAAAAAAATTCAGTAGAAAGTGAACTAACCTTTACTAATCAATAGTAAATGGTTCTGTAACTATCGCTGTCCTTACTTAACTCAAATTCCTAAAAAGCAATCATTATAAGACACTTTAGACTCAAATTCACTCAACCATCTGTTTACCATACAGGTTATTTGCTTCTGATCATACATCATTCCAACTTTACTGTCAAATACTAATAGGTACATTTCTCACCTTTAGAAAATCCTTACATATTAAGGCTAACACCTACTGTTTCATAAGCTTTACATAACATAGGCAAGTACACAATGAATGAAAAATTACTGAAAACATTTACAATAACTGCCTCAGTTTGCAGTTGCCATAAAATACACATCATGTTTACTTTCATCTCTGTACGAAATCTCTTATCTTTGTACATTGACAATCATAACAATCCTCCCTCCGGTCTGAAACAGGCAGAAGCACATTTCATCACACTTACATTTTACATTACCTTATTCTACAAAACTTTGACATTTTCTCCTCACTCACTCCTCAAATGGTTCTAATGGCTCTGAGCACTATGGGACTTAACATCTGTGGTCATCAGTCCCCTAGAACTTAGAACTACTGAAACATAACTAACCTAAGGACATCACACACATCCATGCCCGAGGCAGGATTCGAACCTGCGACCGTAGCAGTCACTCACTCCTCATCCACTGTTGAGTATTTTAGTACAAATGGTTAAAATGGCTCTGAGCACTATGAGGCTTAACATCTGAGGCCATCAGTCCCCTAGAACGTAGAACTACTTAAATGTAACTAATGTAAGGACATCACACGCATCCATACCCGAGGCAGGATTCGAACCTGCCGCCGTAGCGGTAGCGCGGTTCCAGACTAAACCGCCTAGAACCGCTCGGCCACACCGTCCGGCTATTTTATTACAGTTTTTAGTACTGAAATTTGTTCAAAAAATGGTTTGTCAATAATTCTTTATCTCCCACAAAACACTATACAGACAAGATAGTGAAGAAAGAAAAGGGGATAGCAAAAGCTCTGAATGAAGAAGAGTTAGGTTGACAACACGAAAACGAAAAGGAAATAATACTGCCAACAACTTGGGCTACTGCAATGTTTATTCTGGAGATAGACATAATAATTATTTATTTCCGATTGGGGATAACATCCACAAAGCACATACATCTGAACCACAATCAAGTAAGCAAGAAACTTTTCGCCAGAGACTGCAACCCCTGTTATCGGTTGTCCTGATGATTCCTTAACAGTTTCAGAATTTGGTTCTTCCAATAAATCCCATATTGCCTCACGTCCGTCGAGTGCGGAAATAGCACATATTTATGGGGTCTTCTTCCTCTTTAATTGTGGCAGCTTTAATTAATCCGTCTACTAGTGACAAGTCGTTTCCACCAGTATGTTTATAGTACCTCTACCACTAATGTGTTGCTGGGTTACAAAGGGATTTACTAGCGGATTTAACTTACGTTTTGGCAGTCTGCAAATGGTATAACCATTACAGACTGCTATTTAGTTTTCCTCATCGCCTACTCGCCATTAGCCGTAACGTTCCGTTCATTCATTTGTCTGGAATGATGTTCTGCTCTCTCAGCTGATTGGTGGTTTTGATAACTGTCATTCCTGTTCCTGTCGTAATTTCTATATCCAGTAAAAACCCCTCGTCCTCTGGACCTTCCTCCGTGATAGTTAGATCTCTGCAAACCTACTCTGATTACTTCTACTTCATTTTGCCTAGTAGGAGCCGTATAATCCCTATTATTATTTTCCTCTTCTTTCAAAAGATTCTGTAGCCTTTCCAAGTAACCAATGAACCTGTTAATGTCCTCCCTGGACGCATAAATTATTTTATTTCGGCAGTACAAAGGCAACGAGTTTTCTAACCCCACTATAATTTGTTCTCTTTTTAATGTGGTAGTCATATAAGACAAAATAGTACCCACTTCTGCACAAATCTCTTAATAGTATCTTTCTTTGGGTTAAACTTTTCACCTAACAAAAACCTGTTTAATAGTTCCATATGTTTTCTTTTACCACAGTATTTCTCAAACAAAGCCCGTTTGAATCTTCCCATGTTGTCATATTTGTCTACAGCTAATTTTCTCCAAACACGAGCTTCTCCCATAAGATTAGATACCACAAACCCTATTTTCTGTTTGTCATTGCATGACCTGGGCAACACATCCTCAAAATCACTCCAGAACTCTTTGGGATGTAAACCCTTATTGGGATCAAATCTCAAAAACTGTCTGTGTTTAAACATAGGCAATTTCAGATGATTCTGCAATGCTATGTATTATTACATGACCACTGCTGTTAGCAATTCTGTTCTACATTTGTTAGTCTAATGCCATGCTCTCGTAGCCTGCCATTCACTGCTGTACTAAATTCTGACAAGTTAGTTTCTAAATCAGTTATCCTTGCACACACATGCCCTAGAAACAATTTACATTTGTCAGTTTCCTCCTCAATTTTATCAGCCAGTATTTTATGATCCTCATTATACTGCTTTTCAACATGATCTACTTGGGTCTGCTCTAACTGTTCACCTAGCTGTTTACTACCTATGGGTAGTTAGTTTACCTTTTACTGTTACAATATCGTTCTTACATTCTTGTTACGTGTAGCAAATTTGGCCTTCCACGCTTTTATTAAGCTCTAATATCTCACTTTTTACAGAATCACTTAAGCCTGAAATTCTGTGATCCACTTCCCCTGAATTCCCTATTTAAAATTTTTCAATATATTATCAAACTGTTCTGACTGTTTTATAAACCCCTGATTAATTTCTGAAACTAATCCACTTATTTTACTATCCCCATCAGACCCAACTTCATTTATTTTACTGCTAATACCCCCCCTCCCCCCGCCCCCGTTTCATAATGTTTCGGAACATGATTGCAATGCTACCTTTCTGCTCGCCAGCCTCCAATGCTAGCTCTATTTTCGAACCAGTGAACGTAAATGGTACTAATTTAACATTAGGACTACGTGTCTGTTTCCCACTTATTTCTTGAATAGGAGTACTTATATCTTTTCCACCAACTTCACAGCTGAGCTCCCTTTTTATTTTCTCCACAAGACCTGGTGTCAACTTAACATCAGCTTCCACCACGTTTTCCTTATCACTAGGCCTACAAGTGTCAGATATCTGAATTTTTATAAACAGTGCCATTAATTTGAAACACATAAGAACCAAAATTTCTTCTCATACTATCATATGCAAGTATCGAATCATCAAAATTTACATCCTCCTTCCTTTCACGTATAACAGGCTTATCACCTTTCTCCATGTTGACCAGTTTCCTTCCACACTCACACACCAAACGAAGCAAAACACTATTAGCTTTTTCTCCACTAGATGCTACCGCGAGTCCGTCCGCCAAAGGATGCCAACTCCGGTCGAGTTTCTGGGACCCCACAGCACCTTCCACGGCTGCCAACCATTCCTGCTGCCGATCTGCTACGGACGCTGCTCCACGCTGCTTTCGTCGGAGTTCCTGTAGTTCGCTGTCCTCTGTGTCTCCTGTGTCCTGTCCCTCCGCTAACATTACTCACAGTATCTGCACTGGACTTAAGTCTTTCTTCTATCGCTTCAGTTCAAAAATTTATCTGCACACGCGTGGGTCTTTCTCGCACGTGTTTTACACTGCTGCTGTTAAAGTTCATTCGACACTGAAATTATATGAACCTATCCTCCTGATTGTAGTATCAATTGATACTATAATGAGTAAATTACAGTCCCTAACTTAGTTTCACAATGACAGCACGGTCATTCTGTTTCCAGAATGGGATTTTCACTCTGCGGCGGAGTGTGCGCTGATATGAAACTTCCTGGCAGATTAAAACTGTGTGCCGGATCGAGCCTCGAACTCGGGACCTTTGCGCCGGCTTGAGTGGCCGTGCGGTTCTAGGCGCTACAGTCTGGAACGAGACCGCTACGGTCGCAGGTTCGAATCCTGCCTCGGGCATGGATGTGTGTGATGTCCTTAGGTTAGTTAGGTTTAATTAGTTCTAAGTTCTAGGGGACTGATGACCTCAGAAGTTGACTCCCATAGTGCTCAGAGCCATTTGAACCATTCGGGACCTTTGCCTTTCACGGGAAAGTGTTATACTAACTTTTTTTCCATTTCGTTCGTTATTGTTTGTTGTATTTGGTCGTAGCGTACGTCACATGACATCCGTTGAAGTTTGTTGTTGATCCTCTTGGTTCAAATGGCTCTGAGCACTATGGGACTCAACTGCTGAGGTCATTAGTCCCCTAGAACTTAGAACTAGTTAAACCTAACTAACCTAAGTACATCACAAACATCCATGCCCGAGGCAGGATTCGAACCTGCGACCGTAGCGGTCTTACGGTTCCAGACTGCAGCGCCTTTAACCGCACGGCCACTTCGGCCGGCTGTTGATCCTATCACTCAGATGTTTTATTACAGGAGCCAGCCAGTTCTCTGACCGAACACGCTGAGCTACGGTGCCGGCACAAACTAAGCTACCCAAGCACGACTCACGACCCGTCCTCACAGCTTCAGTTTTGCCAGAACCTCGCCTCTTACCTTCCATACTTCACAGAAGCTCTTCTGCGAACCTTGGAGAACTAGCACTCCTGGAATAAAGGATATTGCGGAAACGTGACTTAGCCACAGCCTCGGGGGATGTTACCAGTTGGTAGAGCACTTACTCGCGAAAGGCAAAGGTCCCGAGTTCGAGTCTCGGTCCGGGACACAGTTTTAATCTGCCAGCAAGTTTCATATCAGCGCACACTCCGCTGCAGAGTGAAAATCTCATTCTGGAAATATCCCCCAATCTGTGGCTAAGCGTTGTCTCCGGAATATCCTTTCTTCCAGGTGTGCTAGTTCTGCAAGGTTCCCAGAAGAGCTTCTGTGAAGTTTGGAAGGTAGGAGACGGAGTACTGGCAGAATTAAAGCTGTGAGGACGGCTCGGGAGTCGTGCTTGGACAGCTCAGTTGGCAGAGCACTTGCCCCCGACTGGCAAAGTTCCCGGGTTAGAATCTCGGTCCGGCACACAGCTTTTATCTGCCAGGAAGTTTCATAACGGTTATTATGTGTTGGAGGTACAGTACTGAATTTACTGATTTGAAATTTTGACAGTATGATTATGTTATCCTAGAATTTGATATACTAAGTATGTAAAAGAGCGATTAATATTTAATAGTACTTCTTCAGATTCATTGAGAGCATGTGCGCCGTGCCGGCCGGAGTGGCCGTGCGGTTCTGGGCGCTACAGTCTGGAACCGAGCGACCGCTACGGTCGCAGGTTCGAATCCTGCCTCGGGCATGGATGTGTGTGATGTCCTTAGGTTAGTTAGGTTTAAGTAGTTCTAAGTTCTAGGCGACTGATGACCTCAGAAGTTAAGTCGCATAGTGCTCAGAGCCATTTGAACCATTTGAACCATGTGCGCCGTGTTGCACGCAGTGTTAAGCAAGTATACTGCTCATTCGGCCCGGTAGTCAGCGTCAGCGGTACTAGCGTAATAACCAAAATCTGCTCTCGTCACGGCTCCACGGCAAGCTACGCTGTCGGTGCAAGCAGGGCCAGATCTAGGGGGGGAAAGTCGGGGTATGTGCCCCGGGCGGCAGTTTCGAGAGGGGGGGGGGGGGGTAACTGATATTCTTGAAGAAAAGACCTTGTATCACAAAGCTCCTAACGTCCACCGCACGTTAGTCATATGATTTTGAAACGCACATCCCTGTTGGTTTTTGGACATTTTTGAGCATGTTCTAAGTTGATTTCTGAACGAATCATAAGTTGATTTTTGAATGCGCGTGTTATGTACTTGACGTCTCTGCCAGATACTTTTCGAAACAAGAAATGGTTCAAATGGCTCTGAGCACTATGGGACTTAACTTCTGAGGTCATCAGTCCCCTAGAACTTAGAACTACTTAAACCTAACAAACCTAAGGACATCACACACATCCATGCCCGAGGGAGGTTTCGAACCTGCGACCGTAGCAGCAGCGCGGTTCCGGACTGAAGCGCCTAGAACCGCTCGGCCACAGCGGCCGGCAGAGACAAAAAACTTCCCCGCAGACAAAAAGGACGGGGCTGTACGAGCTGAACCAAATAAACCCGTTCGGGTAAATGCCAATCGCTGTTTGCTTATGTGGTTGATTAGGTGTGCCAATGACAAGCGTTGTTGTAATTATTAGCGAAATCCATAATAGTGGAAATAAACAGGAATAACAAGTCAGAAAATTACATATTATCTTCTCGGTGTAGTCAAGGAAATGAAATTATGACAGAAAATTTGTACCAAAATGCCATACTACTGAGGGCCAGTTGTACAGTCCCAGTTAGCAGTGCCGGCCGCTGGTGGCCGAGCGGTTCTGGCGCTACAGTCTGGAACCGCACGACCGCTACGGTCGCAGGTTCGAATCCTGCCTCGGGCATGGATGTGTGTGTTGTCCTTAGGTTAGTTAGGTTGAAGTAGTTCTAAGTTCTAGGGGACTTATGACCTCAGCAGTTGAGTCCCATAGTGCTCAGAGCCAGCCAGTTAGCAGCCGCTTAAGTTGTATTCTCGGAATAGCGCGGAAAATGCATTGTGCGAACACATAATAACCCCTAACCGGAGAATAAACGCATTACAACTGAACCGGTAATTCTGGCAGGTTTAGTCAAGTTAACCGGAGAATATGTTGAGACAGTGGCAGCAGTAGTTACAGAATTATTAATGACAAGATTGTCTGTTAGAACGAGGAAGGAGAAGAAATGGGAACATCACACAAATTATATGGAAGAATATGACGATTCCAAATTTTTATAAAGATTTCGTACTACTACTACTACTACTTTCCAATCTCATGCTTGAGACATTGGAGCATATAAATGAAATGTGAAACTATTTCCTAACATAAAACGTTTTGCTTGTAGTAGGCGCAATAGGCATTTGATATTGTAATTCGTGAATTATATTCTGTTCTGTTATTTATGTAAATGAGATAGATAAAAATGACGATTTGTACCAAAACAGTCTCGCTTATTTCACGTGTGTCACAACTGCTGCATTATTAGAAAGGTCTACTTCGTTTTGTCTAGCAGACTGTAACAAAATAGACGTAATCAGATCGAGAAACTACAGCAACCTTGGGCACTGTGCGTATTAACAGAGTTTTCAGTATTAGACTACAATATTTTGATTTTTCGTGTAGCAATACTTTTTGATGAATTCTGATGAGGTAATAGATTCTTTCGCTGAAAGGAAAGCACGCCGTATAAGGCTGCAGCAAGATTAGAGAGAAAAAAGGATTTACGAAATGTGTACTGTCTTGCTTGTTTCTTTTCTTCACCGTTTTTATGTTCCCTGTATTTAATTTTATGTCACACACAAGGGAAAATTATTAGATAACAGGTAATAGAAAGTGCAAATTTTCTGAAGAGTTCTTATTCTCCCAGTTACAAATAATCCCATCCAGTACTAACTGTAATTTTCTTTTTAAGGAAGGTAGGATGTCAAACTGGCCTATTAGGAGCAGGAGAGACACCGCAGAATATTTTAATTTTCGCTGTCCTAAATAAAGGTTTGATGTTTCCATTGCAAAATATACTCGTTTGAATTCCACAGAGCATAATACAGTGACGTGGGAATGCTGTGTGAAGATGCGTGATACTGCACTGTGGCACACTTTAGATCAAGTAACATGTCTTACATTTCCTCGAAGATATATATTTTATATATCAAACTCTTCAGAAATATGTGAGCTACAAAATGAACATATTTTTGAAAAACCGATTTTTTTAATATTTCTGACGTCCTATCTCAAACGCTCGAGGGGGAGGATGGGGTGGGGGCCGCCACTATCAATTGTTTGCCCGGTTCGGGAATATGGTTGATGCGGGGCTAAATGCAAGATGACCACTCGTACTTTGCTACGTTACAACTAGTAAACAGTGCTCGCAAAGTCCGCAATGATCATTTAATCTTAAACTGTTGATGCTACTTTTATGTGTAACGAAATGAAATGAGTTCTCTCAATATTTTTCAGCATTGCCGTCGATGAATTCCAACACAAAACACACGTGGTGAACCTAATAATTTCAACTTAACGAGATATAACTAAGAATACATGTTGAACATTTCAAAAAAAGCAAAGTTTTATGTGGTACAGTCAGTTTTTGTGCGTTTCCCATAATTTATCCTCTATGAAGGGTGTGGAAAATGAATTATAAGACGAAAAAGATTTACGGACCCGTAAAGTAGAACAGCTTTTTTCCTGTGTGTGAGGAATGCAGCCGTACCTTGGCTTAATATGAGGATAAGTAAATAGTTTCTTGACCCCTCCGGAGCGAAAATTTACAGAAAGTAACATTCAATTTCTTACGCCTTTAAATTCTTTTGTGTGCACATATAAGATACGAAGAGCTTGATCTGCTTAATGGTCTCAGTTCACTTCATATCCAGATATGTGGCTGAAGTATATACGTCAAACGTGAAAGCAGACACATTGTTTGCAATACTGCACCTGAGACTGTGTGCTGGTGTAAACGGGATGATATACACAAAATGAGAAATTATTTCGAGGTGCGGTGTTTTAATGAGTCGTATTGGACAATGTGGTGACAGAGAACAACGGGACTTATCAGCAGAAGCAGCGTTCTCCTGAAGATGGCGAAATATTGAATCGAGCTGATATTAGGATCCGGCAGCAAACCGAAAGAGACTTTCAAGAATAGGTTTATTCGATTAGGCACTTTCATTTCATACACGACTGGTGGCTATCTGAAACGTCGTGAATCTATTCAGGCTCAATGTAGAGCGCCTTGCGCCTAAGCGCCTAAATAGCTTCACGACGCTGTAGATAGCCATACTTGATAGTAGCCTTCGGCGGTCGAAACCCGTCGTGTATAAAATAAGAGCAAGTGGCACTGAAATTCTATTCAAATCATTCTTTACAGTTACAGATGACCTACACTTTCATGCTAAAAATGATAGACAAAAAAAATTAAGACGAGGACTTCAGCTATTTTTTGGCAGATGCCTTGGCAATGTGTTTCTGGGATTTTTTGAGACGGATGAACAAAGCAGCACCAAGAAGACGTTGGGCAGGCCATGAGATAGTAACGCCAAACTCTACTTCTTGGAGAACTGTCACAGATGTATCAATGCGAGTAATCCACAGGAGAGAGAAAAGTAAGGGAGAGCAACTCTTTAGCACAGTTGTCATGCCTTATTAGCCATTGCAGCTTTGAAATGGTAGTTTTTCAGTGGCTGCTATTACTGCTTCGTCAACACCCTTCTGCTGATTCTGTTGTTATTCTGTTGACAGGAATGCTCCAAATTGAGTAATACTCCGACACTGTTGTGAAAGTTACATACAAAAACTACAATTTTCACAGGAACCCCGCATTGCTATTCACGTCCTTTACCACCAATCCACCTCCCAAAACGACATACCATAGTATATAATAAATTAGGTTTTTATCTTTCCTTTATGCTATACTTACTATCTAAGTGACATAGTACTTGTTAAAATACTTAAATGCGGATTTTCTTTACAGCTGGACGAGATAAATCAGTTATTCCTTCCACACATGAGAAACAAGCTGCTGTGGTTCTTTCAAGAAGTGGAGGAGGTAGAGATACCCGCCACAGCGGAAGCGGTAAGACAAGGTCAACGTCCTCGACTCCTACCGGATAGTTTATTTTTAAATAAATGCACAATGAGATCAGAAGTAGATTAACATTTCATCTCCAAACTGTAGACACATGGAAATATCTGTGTTATTTTCAGTCATTATAATCGTTAGAAAACTTAGTGCACCGTACAGGAATGAGACTTCAATGAACATTCAGCGTAGTGTTATGGCCAGTATTGATGGACGTGTGTCGTCATCCTTGTTTTCTTTCGTTCAAATATCCCTCACTGAAGGAGATGAAAACTAATTCACGAGCAGGAAGAGTTCACTTCTCTGCATGGACAACTTCTTACAGATTATCTGTTGTTTTCATAACTCTGGTCAGACAAAAATCTACAACTAATGTAGGTTAATTTTTACAAAGAAGAAGACAGCAACCAGCCACTATTAATACTGCTAATTATTTAGGTAAATAGCGCCGTAACCGGTTTCGAACTGGCAAGTTCATCATCAGACGGCTGTTCACATGATCTGCAAGATACACTTTACATTATCGTCCGTTTTCGATTTTTATTCTTCCACTGTAGCGAAGTATTTTTAGTGTGTTTTTGCCCTACGGTAGAAAACAGTGTTAGAAGCGCCATATGTGAAAATAACTAACCTCCAAACGATGAAATACAGAGTAAATAAATATGTGAGGTTAAGCGGATATGGTACTTACGTCGAAAATTCCGCGCGATTTTGTTGCGAAGTTGGAGTATTGTATTTTTCGAATTTTCCAAAATGTATCCAGCACTTACGTAATTTGCACATCAGCATATTGTGCAAAGCACCACACACACACCAAAAAGATTTTTCCACATATGAAGTTTTCACAAAGATTGCAGATTTACAAATACAACAGTATCAGAGACGTTCTCTCTCAGAGACATCACAATATACAGATTGCTTTTATTTCACAGTATGACTGTTTTTAAAGAATAACATAACATAATGAAAATTAAAACACAAAGATAAACCTTACATTATGAGTATATAATATTACAGATGAAGTTGACAGATGTAGTAACCAGTTTGTGTGAATGTTACTTTTATGGTATTATGTAAATACTGTGCTAGATACAAGGAGCAACATAGAGGTGAGATAAAATGAATAATATGACATTAACAATTATATTAACATCTATGGTGCACTGAAATTTTGAATCAAGTATAGTAGCAGTAAAGTACTTTATTTTTTCAAGGAATCAAGGTAGCATTACAAGTATTTATATTACAAAGAATACCATATTCAGTGAGCATTAATTACAAATAAATTGGGAAAATGTGATGGCCAGTTGTATGAATGTTACTTATATGGTATTGTGTAGATACAATGCAATAAACAGGTGGCAACATATACATGAGATACATGAATAATGTGACAGTAGTAATTATATTAATGTAGCATGGCACACCCCTTTTCTTTTTAAATCAATTTTACAGTTGCAGTAATGTGTGATTGAGCAGGCAGCCATATTATGATGTAATACTTTATTTGGATTATTGATGGCATGTTGTTGTTAAAAGGAGCAATGTTTATTTATATTTTAGACTGGATAATAGGTGAGTGAAGTTTTGTAGAAAGGTTGCATTGGCTAGCTCCGTCTGTTCATTAAGAATATGATGTGGTGATTTGCTTTTATGTGCATATATTTCTATCTCTTCAAGCAGATTCATGAGGCTACCTTTCTCAACATGTCGCAGTATTTGAATGTGGTCTTCAATGCTTTTTACTCCATGTTTACTGAGAGTTGTGTGCATTGCGAATGCAGATTTTGAAGGATTGTTCAGATATATGGCATCTAAATGTTCTTTGAATCGAATCTCAAAGTTTCTCCCAGTCTGTCCAATATAGAAGGAAGGGCAATTTTGGCATCTGACTTTATATATACCTGATCGTTTGTATGGGGGGTTGTTATTCTTTATGTTATGAATGGTTAGCTGCTGAAGTTTATGGTCTGTGTGGAAGCTTATATTTATGTTTGTGTTTTTGAAGATATTACTTATTTTATGGGATATGCTCCCTAGAAAAGGAAGCGAGACATATTTTCTGCTGCTTTCTGCAGACTTTTGTGTTGACTGCATAGGTGTCTGGAGTGGAGCTTTGTTGTTTGCTGTTTTTTGGATATTTGTCATAATTTATCAATTATGTGTGGGTTATATCCATTGTTTAGAGCTATGGCTTTGATCTAGGTCGTGTGACTAGGGCCTCCCGGTGGGTAGACCGTTCGCCTGGTGCAAGTCTTTCTATTTGACGCCACTTTGGCGACTTGGGCGTCGATGGCGATGAAATGATGATGATTAGGACAAAACAAGACCCAGTCCCTGAGCGGAGAAAATCTCCGACCCAGCCGGGAATCGAACCCGGGCCCTCAGGATTGACGTTCCGTCGAGCTGACCACTCAGCTACCGGGGGCGGACATGGCTTTGACGATAATGGTTTCTTTATGTTGTTCAACTGGTCCCAGTGGAATTTTATGCAGGCGATTAAGCATGGACCTGAAGTAGGCAATCTCATGTTGGTTTGGATGGCAAGATGAGCTGTTGATGCACACATCTATGGCTGTTTGCTTTCTGTAAATTTCAAAGTGATGTTTCTGGTTTTTGATGGAAATTTTTAAATCTAAGAAATTTATGCTGTTATTGGATTCATGTTCAACAGTGAATTTGATGTTATTGTGCATGCTGCTCAGCTTGGTTGCTAATGTGTCAATTTCTTCATTAGTGCCATCAAAAAGAATAATTGTTTCATTTACTGATGGATTTATTATTCTGAATTACTGTTGTAAACTTCCTCACAGGCTGATTGTAAGATTAGAAGCGCATTAAGATATGTAAAATCAAATTAAAACAGTATTTTAAATTCTTACTTTAGCGAGGTCTCATATAGAGCTTTGGTTAAAACAACAGTCGAGATCGCAATAATATTTGTCAGCACCAGATGGCTGCGCTCCACGCACAATGTTGTCTAAATTTATCATCAAGAACAGCTGCGAATCGAAGCCTGTCAAGTTAGTCTGAAGTTCACGAGCATTCAATAGTAATTGTTGTAATATCATCTGAAGAGAAGTTATAGTAGTCACAATATTATTATAAATTTATTCATTTCAGATAGCAGTGGACTCGCAGATTGATTTAAAAAAACTTTTAAACGACGATAAGTACACTCCTGGAAATTGAAATAAGAACACCGTGAATTCATTGTCCCAGGAAGGGGAAACTTTATTGACACCATCCTGGGGTCAGATACATCACATGATCACACTGACAGAACCACAGGCACATAGACACAGGCAACAGAGCATGCACAATGTCGGCACTAGTACAGTGTATATCCACCTTTCGCAGCAATGCAGGCTGCTATTCTCCCATGGAGACGATCGTAGAGATGCTGGATGTAGTCCTGTGGAACGGCTTGCCATGCCATTTCCACCTGGCGCCTCAGTTGGACCAGCGTTCGTGCTGGACGTGCAGACCGCGTGAGACGACGCTTCATCCAGTCCCTAACATGCTCAATGGGGGACAGATCCGGAAATCTTGCTGGCCAGGGAAGTTGACTTACACCTTCTAGAGCACGTTGGGTGGCACGGGATACATGCGGACGTGCATTGTCCTGTTGGAACAGCAAGTTCCCTTGCCGGTCTAGGAATGGTAGAACGATGGGTTCGATGACGGTTTGGATGTACCGTGCACTATTCAGTGTCCCCTCGACGATCACCAGTGGTGTACGGCCAGTGTAGGAGATCGCTCCCCACACCATGATGCCGGGTGTTGGCCCTGTGTGCCTCGGTCGTATGCAGTCCTGATTGTGGCGCTCACCTGCACGGCGCCAAACACGCATACGACCATCATTGGCACCAAGGCAGAAGCGACTCTCATCGCTGAAGACGACACGTCTCCATTCGTTCCTCCATTCACGCCTGTCGCGACACCACTGGAGGCGGGCTGCACGATGTTGGGGCGTGAGCGGAAGACGGCCTAACGGTGTGCGGGACCGTAGCCCAGCTTCATGGAGACGGTTGCGAATGGTCCTCGCCGATACCCCAGGAGCAACAGTGTCCCTAATTTGCTGGGAAGTGGCGGTGCGGTCCCCTACGGCACTGCGTAGGATCCTACGGTCTTGGCGTGCATCCGTGCGTCGCTGCGGTCCGGTCCCAGGTCGACGGGCACGTGCACCTTCCGCCGACCACTGGCGACAACATCGATGTACTGTGGAGACCTCACGCCCCACGTGTTGAGCAATTCGGCGGTACGTCCACCCGGCCTCCCGCATGCCCACTATACGCCCTCGCTCAAAGTCCGTCAACTGCACATACGGTTCACGTCCACGCTGTCGCGGCATGCTACCAGTGTTAAAGACTGCGATGGAGCTCCGTATGCCACGGCAAACTGGCTGACACTGACGGCGGCGGTGCACAAATGCTGCGCAGCTAGCGCCATTCGACGGCCAACACCGCGGTTCCTGGTGTGTCCGCTGTGCCGTGCGTGTGATCATTGCTTGTACAGCCCTCTCGCAGTGTCCGGAGCAAGTATGGTGGGTCTGACACACCGGTGTCAATGTGTTCTTTTTTCCATTTCCAGGAGTGTATTTACAAACATATTTTACAAGATGTTTATTATACGCTATAACAGGTTATGGGCAAAGGTCCATAATGAGAGGCTACGTACGTCCATGTTTCAGTTTAATCTGAACCAACATTGAGGAGTGGAGTTCAAATGCACGACTGGCTATCCAGAATCAGGTATTTCACATTTTTCTTAAATTACTTGAGATGTAAGTGCGATGTAAGTGCTACTAGGGATAATACGGATCTAATAGCGAACCGAACAGCAACCACACTAATTGTCCTGAGCTCTTTTCTATCGAAGAGCTGGTTGAATACGTCGCTGTCCTTTTTATAAAAAGACCAGTGGCATGCACTTAAACAAAAGTGCAAAATAAATAAACAAAAGGCATCAAGGGGTATATATATATATATGTATAGCAACCACTCACAATGTTTCACATTATCAATCTTGTGATATTAATTTATTAGCGACACGTTTCGAGCCATTAGCGCTCATTATCAGGCTTCAGGGCATGTTCTGGTTGTGGGCATCAGTGCGAAGATTAATCTGACGCAGCTCTACACGTTAGCCTACTCTGTGCGAGATTCGTTATTTCCAAATAACTACTGCAAACGACATCCAATTGAACGTTCCTACTGTATTCGACTGTTGATCTCCCTCTACAATATTTACTCCCTCCCAAAAGAATCTTTCCTCCATAACTAAATTGATGATACCTTGATGTCTCAGAATATGGCCTACCAACAGATTCAGTACATCTTCATTAGATACACGATCTATCCATCTAATCTTCAGCAGTCTTCTGTAGCACCACATTTTCTGTAGCATCACATTTCAAGAGTTCCTGTTCTATTCTTGTCTGAACTGCATATCGTCCACATCTTACTTCCGTACAAGGTAACCGTCCAGGCAAATACCGTCACTAAATACTTCTTAATACTTAAGTCCATATTCGATGTTAACAAATTTCTCTGCTTCAGAAACGCTATCGTTGCCATTGCCATTCTACATTATACATAGTTTCTACTTTGGCCATAATGTTATTCAGTATCTTGAATGGTAAAACTCACCTACTTTTAGTGCCTCATTTCCTAATCTAATTTCATTAGCATCACCGTATTTAATTCTGCAACATTCCATTACCCTTGTTTTACTTTTGTTGATGCTCGTCTTACAAACTCTTTTCAAGCTGTTGTCCACTCCATTCAACTTTCTTCCAAGTTCTTTGCTGTCTATGACAGAAATTCAATGTCATCAGCAAGCCTTAAAATTTTTATTTCCTTTACCAAAACTTTGATTCCTCCTCCAATTTTTTCTTAGGGTTCCTTTACCGCTTCCTCAATGAACAGATTGAATAATATCGGGAATGGCAGCATAATGCTGCCTCTCTCGCTCTCTCTCTCTCTCTCCTCTCTCTCTCTCTCTCTTCACATTCACTGGTTCCCTTTCATGCCTTTCGATTTGTATAACTGCCATCTGGTTTCTGTACAAGCTGTAGGTAACATTTGTCTCCCTGTATTTATCACTACTGCATTTATAATTTTAAAGTGTGATCCGGGTCAATATTATCACAAGCTTTCTCTATACCTGCCAAAGCTAGAAACGTAGGCTTGCCTTCCCTTAACGTATCCTCTGAAAGAAGTCGCAGGGTCAGTATTGTCTCGTGTAATCCTACATATTTCTGGAATCCAAACGTATCTTTCCTGACTTCGGTTTCTATCAGTTTTTTCGTTATTCTGTAAAAAATTCGTATCTGTACATATGATCCGTGACTTATTGAACAGATAGTTCGGTAATATTCACATCTGTCAGCACTTGATTTTTTTATTTTGAATTATTAAATTATTCTTGAAATCTGAGGGTATTTCACCTGTCTCATACCTCTTGCATACCAAGTGGAATAGTTTTCTGATGTCTGGCTCTCTTGATAATATTAATAATTCTGAGGGAGCGTAATCTATTCCAGAGGCCTTTTTTTGCACATATGTCTTTCAGTTGTCTCTCAAAGTCTTCTCCAATATCGTATCTCCCACCTCATCTTCATCTACGTTCTCTTTTCTTTCTATAATATCGCCTTCAGGTTCATTTCCATAGCATATCCCCTATATATACTGCTTCCACCTTTCGGATTTCCCTTCTTTGTTTAGTACTGGTATTTCATCTGAGCTCTTGATATTCATACAGTTGCTTGTCCTTTCTCCAAAGGTGCCTTCAAATTTCCTATGGGAGTCGTCCATTTTTCCCCTAGAGATACATGCTTCTATAGACTTACATTTGTCCTCTAGCCACTCCTACTTACACGTTTTACACATTCTACCAATCTCATTTTCAGACGTCTGAATTCCCTTTCGGCTGCATTTTTATATATTCTCCTTTTATTAATGAAATTCGCTATCTCTTGTAATATCCAAGATTTCCTAGCAGCTCTTGTTCCTTTACCTATTTGATTCTCTGCTGCCTTCATTACTTCATCTCTCAAAGCGACCCATTCGTCTTCTACTACATTTTGTTCCCCTGTTTCAATCAATCGTTGCCTAATGTTCCATTTGAAGCCTCTGTCGACTTATCCAGGTCCTATCTCCTAATTTCCTACCTTTGTGCAATGTCTTCACTTTCAATCTACGATTTACCAGCAATAAATTATGGTTAGAGTCCGCGCCTGCCCCTGGATGTCTCTCACAGTTTAAAATATCGTTCCCAAATATCTGCGTCTCCACTGCACACTCTAAGACAAAAAATGTGAAGAAAAGACGCACCACGAACGAATTATCAGAATGGGACAGTAACCGATAAATGGGATGCAGATTCACAGACAAACAAATTATAATTTCAGAAGAATTGGATGATGTGTTCAAGACAAACAGCTGCACAAATTGAGCAAGTCAGTAACGCATTGAGATACCTCTGGTCCTTATGCAAGAATTTATTCTGATTAGCTCTGATTGATAGAGTTGTTCGATGTCCTCCTGAGGGATAATGTGCAAAATTTTGTCCAATTGGCGCGTTGGATCGTCATAATCCTGAGATGTTTGGGTGAGTCCTGCTCATAATGCTCCGAACGTTCTCAATTTGGGAGAGACCCGGCGACCTTACTGACCAAGATAGGGTTTGGGAATCACGAAAACAAGCGGTGGAAATTATCGCGAGTGCGGGCAGGCGATATCTTGCTGAAATGTAAACCCAGGATTTCCTACAACAGAACGGGACGTGGAAAATAGTCGATGCCGTGGATAGCAACCAGAGCGATCCTGCTATGAAAAGAAACGGCACCACAGAGCATCACTCCTTGTTATGGAGCCGTATGGCGGGCGGCAGTCAGGTTGACATCCCACCGCAGTCCGGGGCGTCTCCGGACACGTCTTTGCTGGTCATCGGGGCTCAGTTCAAAGCTGGTTTTATCACTGCTGACAATTATACTCCAGTCAATGAGATTCCAGGCTGAAGACGTGTCTGGAGATACCAACCTGACTGTCGCCCGCCATGCGGCCCGACAACGAGGAGTGATAGCCTGGTCTGTCATTTGTTTTTATAGCAGGACAGCATTAGTTGTCATGTGGCAACCTTACAGCATAGCAGTACGTCGACGAATTTTTACTTCCCGTTCTGCTGCCATTCATGGCAGGAAATCCTGGGCTTACACTTCAGCACGATAATTCCCGTCAACATACGGTAAGATTTTGTGCTGCTTGTCTTCTTGCTTGCCAAACTTTACCTTTGCCAGCAGGGTAGTCGGATGTCTCCCCAGTTGAGAGCGTTCGGAGAATTACGGGCAGGGCCTTCCAATCATCTCGGTATTTTGACGATCTAACGCACCAGTTGAATAGAATTTGGCACAATATCCCTCAGGAGAACATCCAAAAACTCTATGAAACAGTGGCAAGTAGAATAACTGCTTGCTTAAGGGCTCAAGGTGATCCAACGCGTTACTGACTTGCTCAAATTGGTTCAAATGGCTCTGAGCACTATGCAACTTAACTTCTGAGGTCATCAGTCGCCTAGAACTTAGAACTAATTAAACCTAACTAACCTAAGGACATCACACACATCCATGCCCGAGGCAGGATTCGAACCTGCGACCGTAGTGGTAGCCCGGTTCCAGACTGTAGCGCCTACAGCCGCACGGATCTCCGGCCGGCTGACTTGCTCAGTTTGTGATGCTATCTTTCTTGAATAAATCATCCATATTTTCTTAAACTGTAATAATTCTTCTGTATATAGCCTACATGTACACCACAACAACCGATTTTCGTCCATTCGGATTATTCCTCCGAGGTGCGACGTTTTGTTTGCTTTAGACTGTATATTCTATCGGATATCTTCCTGTGTCTCGAGACCTCTTCAACGTATACAATCATCTTTCATGATTCTTAAACCAACTATTAATGATGATTAAGTTATGCTCTATGCAAAATTCTACCAGATGGGTTCCTCTTTCATTCATTTCCTCGGAATTGTGAAGCAACTCAAATCACTTAATAAAAGCAAGTCTTCTGGTCCAGACTGTATACCAATTAGGTGCCTTTCCGAGTATTCTGATGCATTACCTCCACACTTAACAATAATATACAACCGTTCGCTCGGCGAAAGATCCGTACCTAAAGACTGGAAAGTTGCACAGGTCTCACCAGTATTCAAGAAAGGTAATAGGAGTAATCCACTAAATTACAGGCCCATATTGTTAACGTCGATATGCAGCAGGATTTTAGAACATATATTATGAATTACCTCGAAGGAAACGGTCTATTGACACACAGTAAACATGGGTTTAGAAAACATCGTTCCTGTGAAACACAACTAGCTCTTTATTCACATGAAGTGCTGAGTGCTATTGACAAGGGATTTCAGATCGATTCCGTATTCCTAGATTTCCGGAAGGCTTTTGACACTGTACCACACAAGTGGCTCGTAGTGAAATTGCGTGCTTATGGAATAACGTCTCAGTTCTGTGACTGAATTTGCGATTTCCTGTCAGAGAGGTCACAGTTCGTAGTAATTGACGGAATGTCATCGAGTAAAACAGAAGTGATTTCAGGCGTTCCCCAAGGTTGTGTTATAGGCCCTTTGCTGTTCCTTATCTATATAAACGATTTGGGAGACAATCTGAGCAGCCGTCTTCGGTTGTTTGCAGATGACGCTGTCGTTTATCGACTAATAAAGTCATCAGAAGATCAAAAGAAACTGCAAAACGATTTAGAAAAAATATCTGAATGGTGCGAAAAGTGGCAATTGACCCTAAATAACGAAAAGTGTGTGGTCATCCACATGAGTGCTAAAAGGAACTCGTTAAACTTCGGTTACACGATAAATCAATCTAATCTAAAAGCCGTAAATTCAACTATATACCTAGGTATTACAATTACGAAGAACTTAAATTGGAGAGAACATATGTGGGATCCTTACCAGATAAGACTGACGGAGTACATCGAAAACGTTCAGAGGAAGGCAGCACGTTTTGTATTATCGCGAAATATAGGAGAGAGTGTCACAGAAATGATACAGGATTTGAGCTGGAAATCATTAAAGGAAAGGCGTTTTTCGTTGCAACGGAATCTTCTCACGAAATTCCAATCACCAACTTTCTCCTCCGAATGCCGACCTACCTACGGAGGAACGATCACCAAGATAGAATAAAGGAAATCAGAGCTCGTACGGAAAGATATAGGTGTTCATTCTTTCCATGCGCTATACGAGGTTGGAATAATAGAGAGTTGTGTAGGTGGTCCAATGAACCCTCTGCCAGGTACCTAAATTTGATTTGCAGAGTATCCATGTAGTAGAGTAGTAGATGTAGATGTAGATTCCCCCCCCCCCTCCCAGTAGATATTCTCCCACTATTTTTCCTTCTCTTACTCCTACTCCGTCCACATCCTGCTATGTTTGTTTAAAATACGCTGCAGAATTTTTTTTGTGGGAAGCCCTTGTCCGTCCTCCATACAGCCCCGTTTTGTTCACATTAAATTTTCATAATTTTGGACCCCTGATGAAAGACATAGTTGCCCTCGATTTGATTCGGACGAACAGAATCCCGCCTGGGTATAATTACAGTTCCGAAGGTAACTGCTAACATTCTTCCATATTGGGATTGATTGCTTTGCCTCACAGTGGGATAAATATATTAATAGTTGTGGCGATGACCTTCGAAATAATGAACAGTTTACTTACTGTTTTCCGTCTCTTGTTTTCATTTGACTACCCCTTACGCACGAAAATGTGGCTGGCTGCTTTATTTTTTAAAGTAATATAATCCACAGCCAGGAAGTTCAACAACCAGAAAAATGTCTCTACTTTGCTGTGCATCAGTTTATGTTGTAATAATGATAAAAATATAATGAGAATCCCGATGACCTGGCACCATTGAGTAAGTTGTACCATCAATAAACACGTTATTTGTCGGTGACTGGTGGCCATTATTAAACAAGGACGGATCACATCTCCATAAATATAGAAGCAACTAATGAACGACGGAAAACCTACAAATGACGAGATTAAACAATTTTTTGAAAATGCTATTGCAATGCCTAACAGTGAGCTTATTGGAAGAGGGTGAGTTAACACTAGATTAAATATCAGTTATAAATTCGAAGGAATAACATAATGACAAAAACAAACCTCTAGTCAGTGTGGCGACGCTCTTCCGTAGCGGCGGGTGGCAGAAACAACGGCTCGCTCCCACATCACGATTTGGCGTCTGACAGGAGGTACAGCATATTGTGCCACTGTTCACAAAAATAGATTCCAGGGCGTCTGGAGAATTGCGGGCTACCACGCAAACTTACTGACCTACGCCGGAGCTTCCAAGCCTAACCTATTTCTCCTCAAAACGGTGCTTCCTGGCACACGGAAAATGACGAACCGCGGAACATGTTCATTCAAGCGACAGCAAATATAAGTCGAAAGTTGGCTCCACATTAAGTGCTTACCATTTATTTAACATAGGAAATTGACTGTACTGAAGTGACTGAAAATGGTTTTAGTGAATGAGTCACTTCTACTGTAATTATTTAAGCAACGTAAAAATTACAGTAAAACGTTGCATAGTGAATAATAACGAGTTTGCTGTGACAGTCACTATTTCATTTCAGTTTTTAAGACTGCTACTTCACTTTTCGAATAATTGCTCTCATCATTAGGTGCCTTAATATTGGATTACGTTAAATATAATTTTTTCTGTAATTTTATGCCTTTTATCTCGTATTTTACAGGATTACTTCGAATATTGTGACTGTTCTGTGCGCTCATTAGGCACAAGGGAATTTGAATAATGTAGAGTTAATCCAAGTAGTAATATACAATTTAATAGTTGGATTTTCACTTTTTAAACCTAGTGCAAATTGATAAATTTTTCCCCTGGACGCATTTCACCTTATTGGACGTTTCACAGTGGTGATTATGTAAATATTTTGAATATATAATCCTTTTTGATATTTCGGTTATTGTACACTTGAATACAGTTTTTCCCCAGATAGATAAGTTTATTCCTGCTTTGACTATTTCTTTTTATATATTATGATATTTTGTTTTTCTTTTCACAGTGACTGGTGACATAAATCGAAAACTTGGAGTGCTCAGTTAGTGGTCACTTTTTTATTGCTTTAGAAGCATACTTTTCTTGAATTACATTTCGTTTCTTGGTAAGCTTTTCCTTTAATTAGAAAAACTTTGTGTTAAGCCGATGATAGCCAGCCAAACGAACACATTAATAAATAAATACAGACTGACACGGTAAGATCATTTCCACTTTCTTGTATATGCTGAATCGGCTTTCATATCTTCTAAATATGTATTTACTTCTACCCCTCACAAGTTACTTTATGCTGTACTGCAGACGAGGACGATGATGATGATATGTTTACTTTGACACCCGACAGCAATGATTTTAGCACCATTACTAAAATTTTATGCGAAGAGTGTGGATTAAAGTGGCAGAATACCAAAACTTCAACATTAATTGAAACATAAAAATGCCCTGAAAACATAAGTGTGCACCCACACGTCTATATACATATAAATATACATAAATATCACGCTTTCATTCAGATCCAAAACTTAGGAAAAAAGTGAAAGTTGTTGGAAAGGATTAAAAAAGTATAGCAGATAGCTACGGTTGTTTGATCTCTACAATAAAAAGGACGAGTCAACCAATGTGCAATACACTAAGATCCCCATATAGCTGGCTTCACCTATTGCAGCTTATTGTACCTCGCTGGCAGCCATCCGCCCTCTCACAGTGTCATGGCTCTTTGATTTAACAGTGAAATAACAGCCTGCAGAGGACTGGAATGTTGGGACACATGCCTGCTCGTTCCCCAGATTCTCTCATGCCCTAGTACTAAGCGGAATGAAACACGTTTCCCTTTCTGATGAAAGATGAGAAGGGTGTACGTTATGTTTTGTGTA
Source organism: Schistocerca nitens (assembly GCF_023898315.1). Classification (NCBI taxonomy): domain Eukaryota; kingdom Metazoa; phylum Arthropoda; class Insecta; order Orthoptera; family Acrididae; genus Schistocerca; species Schistocerca nitens. The sequence continues at coordinate 926,579,285 of NC_064616.1, forward strand.
ATTTTGTTTGCTGGGTACATTTGTTGCAGTGCCACTAGGGCATTAATTGAATCGGAGAGGATGGGAAATATTTTGTTATGAATACACGTCATTTGTGCCTGTGCCTTCAGTGTAGCATGGAGCTTTGAAGCAAATAAGGTTTACGATTGGGAAACACACCATACAGCCAAGGGAATACACTTCCTTTCATACATCCTTGTCATCTATTTTAAAACCGTCATGCCTATCCAAAACGTTATAAAACAGGTAATATATGGAGTGCAATCTTTTTAAAAATTTGTCAGATCAAAAATAGTGCTGGGCCTGCTTAGCAGCAACAGTCAATAGCTGCTCCAACTTAGGTGTAAAGCTTTAAAATCAGCTACCCTCATCTTTAAAAAAGGCAGTGTTTCGCGCGAATCCTATGGAGTCTCGTGGCTCGCCATTTGTTATTAACGGTATGGTGTGCAGGCGTCTGTGGCGTGTATACTTTCTTATAGACCTGTCGCATTTGTTAAGCAGTAGCTCGCCACCCTAAGCGTAGGGTGTCGGTATTAGGCTGGTTCGAAAGGTCACAGTCGCCACGTCATTTCCTTCAGGGAAACCTTATTTGCACCCTAACGGCCAAAGGAAGCGACGAAAAAATTACGTAGTCGAGCACTCGTTCACTTCGAGCAATCCCATTTAAAAGTGAATGATCTTGGACGTTTTCGGGATATTTTCGGTAGGTTCAGATTGCTGATGTGGTGGTTACGCACTAATCTAAGAGTAAAGCTTAAATTTTACTTAACATTTCGTGCGATATGAGAGCATTCAGCGCGAAAATATTTTGACACGGGCGCTGGGACACGACATGTTTTCATCACTTTCTTTAGTCTTTCGGGTGGAAAAAGTTTCCCACTTCCTTCGTGGTGCACCATGTTCAATATCTTTAAATAGGAGGATTTTCAAGATCTATACAACGAGTACCCACAATCTAGACGATTACGCACGAAGGCTCTGTGAAAATGGAGAAGACTGATTCGATTTGCTGTTCATGAATTATGGTCAATACATTTTACAATATTTCGTGCTTCTAGGAACCGTGCTTTTGGTCACTAATATCTGGCAGGAAGGCCAGTTTAAAATATATCTGAGACTTACAAACCTCACTGTGTCTCTAAAATTAAGAACACTGTCCGTCCTTCTCAACTCAGGAAAATTAAAAATGGGACGTCTGCAGTTAAAAAGGACATGCATAGAGGTTTCGGTTGATACATTAAAACCTCTACTCTCCGGATATTTCTCCAGACTTCTAACATGCAACTGAAGAGTTTCCGTTGCAAGTCTTTAAGAGGGACAAAAGACGGAGACGTCATCCGCTAACTAGGAATACTCGACACGACTTCTTATAGTCAACGTTACTCTGTTGAGAGCTATGGCGAAGACAGACTACTCTCAGGGACACCGTTCTCTTTTTCCAAGAGATCAAAGAGGTCGTCATCGATTCTACATTTAAAATAACCTGGCGAGAGGGAGGACTGTATAAATTAGAGAAGACGTTCCCCACTCATGGATACGTGCGAGGGTATTGCGCCACCAAGTAGGCTCAAAGGCCTTCTCGATGTCAAGAAATATACCTATCATGTGATGCCTGCACAGGAAAGCCTGTTGTATAGCCTCTTCCAGGAGGATTAGGTTATCAAAAGTACACTGATACCTTCTGCACCCACACTGAAAGTGACTACGTGGATTTTAGAATCCAGACAAGGTGGTGGACGACCATCCATTGCAAGATCTTCACCATACAACTATTGAGGGCAGCACTACGATAACTATCTGGACGCACACGGTACTTCATAGGTATTAAAAGTGGAACTAAAATTGTTTCTCTCCAGGAGTCATGAAAGTGTCCTGATACCAACATGAGGTTCAAAAGGGTCGATTTTTGCTTCGCTCTGTGAGGTGCCAAACCATCCTGTAACAGACCCTACTGTAACCAGATGATGTGTCACGAGCGCAAATAATGCATAATCCAGTTCCCACGTGGAAAACGGACAGTTGTATTCCTCATCACTGATGGAACTGAAGTTCAAAATGCCCCACTAAGCAGCCACTCTGTAGTGTCGAAAGCTGGATCCTGGCGCATTGGCGGCTATTCCGTCGAAATATTACACCATTGCCTGTGCCCTGACGCGCAGGCTGGCTTGGAGAATTCTGTTCCACATTACAGTAGCAACTGGGAATATCTCACTTTCTGCAAAAATCTTCCTGGTGATCTACCATACGATTTTACTCATAGTCGAACGATTTATGGTGTTGCCACGATCTCTGCTTGCTCTCTCATTTTTAACTGGGTGACATTTCACCCTCGCTCTCCGGAAGGCTACGAGGTTCTCTGCAGGTGGGTGGCAACTGAATTAACCTACGCTGCACTCCCCTGACCCTCATGGCGAAGCGGCGTTCGTCGCTCCGCTAAGGCATCGGCTGGACTTAGTTGGTGTAAGGAATGTGAAATGGATGCTTCAGTGGTGTGGTGGATCGTTGGGGTGATATGATCCACCCACCCCTGGTTTCTGTTATTGCATTCAACATAGAAATTTGGTTATACAGCGCCTAGTTTGCTTTACTCAGTACTCGTCGTGGCGGCATTCTTTCGGTCACTATCGTGTCTGGAAGGTGAGTACAGCTCAGGAAATGATCACCTGTGTGCAAGCTATCGACCACTTGCCATTGATCAGAGTATATGAGGACTGAAGACCATACCAAGACGGCATGTCTGTTAAGTACTTTGTTGCTGTAATTTGAATGACTTCTTTGTCTCCCTGCTCAACAGACATTTAAATGTTGACAAGGAAGTTCTTAATACGTCTACCATTGGGCAGTTGGTTGCAGAGCCCCAAAGAACACTATGGGCGTTGCAGTCTCCACATAGGGGGAAGGGTTTGGGAAGCTGATTAATGAGTTCAGTGTGAGCCTCTTCGTCGTGAACCTCGATGGATAGGGAGAGGGGGGTGCCGGCTAGTAGAGGAAGGATATTATCAACCTTTGACGCGCACGCAGTAATATAACCATTACTTAACGACAGGGTAATGGGGTGAAGGGGGGTTGAGGTGGAAGTGAGGAGTGATATGCGTTGTTTATAAAAATAACCACTCCTCCTCTAGCTCTCCATCTATTGAACTCGTCCTTTTTGTGGAAGACGTACTCATGTAGCTCATGAGCGTCAGATAGTTTCAATTTTGTCTCCTGGAAACGTAAACGCCGGCCGGAGTGGCCGAGTGGTTCTAGGCGCTACAGTCTGGAACCGCGCGACCGCTACGGTAGTAGGTTCGAATCCTGCCTCGGGCATGGATGTGTGTGATGTCCTTAGGTTAGTTAGGTTTAAGTAGTTCTAAGTTCTAGGGGACTGATGACCTCAGAAGGTAAGTCCCACAGTGCTCAGAGCCATTTGAAGCATTTTTTTGAAACGTTAACACGGTGGTCTCTCCTGAGATAGAAATCGTAGTTCCTCCACAACAGCCCAGAACCCACTGATGATCCGAACAGAGAGATTTTTCCTTTTCTTTCCGCTATGTCGTTCTTCTGTGGTGAAGAGATTCTGGAGATGGCAGGATGGGGGAGGGTAAGTTACTTAACGTACTTTCCAATTCCCTCAGGCACACATCGACATCAATACTCTCAAAGATGTGACCACCATAAAATCCATCAAAAAGGACAAAGGCCATATGATCTCAGGGTTTTAGACCTCATATTTTTCTTTTTGGCTTATTGTTTTTCGTTCCCAGCTCGAATTTTGAGGACAATGAGAAAGCTGTTTTTCTTGCTCTCTTTTTCTGTCTTTCATAAGGGTATGGTATTCTTGCTGGTAGTACGTTCTGCTTCTATTGTTGCTTATGTTACAAATAAATTTGTTGATTTAACAAGCATCACAGGTTTGTAGGTACATGTACTGTTGCTGCCCATCCGGCCAGCGCATAGCTTTAACCATCTTTGACACTTGCGCAATCAGTGACTGTGCCCCGTATGGCTCCACGAATCATCGGCAGCAGTCCACGATATTCGCAGACAACGCGGCACCCCTGTTTTTCGAGCTCTGTGATCTCTTTGTTGTGGGTGGGGAGAAACTGCATCCTCCACCTGAAGAACCAGACGCCTGGTTATTTTCCATTCCTGAGACTGGTCGAGGGCTTTCATATCGTTGAGGTTTGGGAGAAGATTCATGGTGATCTCCCCAGTTATACTGGTTATACAGCACCTTCTGACAGCAGACTCGAATGGTTTTTATGTCTCTACCCACCTTGGAAACGAAGTCTCCCGAGCATAAAAATGTCTGCTTGCGTTTTCGTACCATTGTGCCATTATCTGGACACTTGCACTACCACCACAGCTGGTCTGGCACAGCAAAGGGTTCTGGAAGCTTAACACTTCCTTACTTGGTGACCTGTACAGCTGACAAAGTATTCCCACTAAATGGGCATCCTGCAAAATTCGTGTCCCACAGTACATTGGAGGCTCAAGTGTACAAAACTTACTAATCTCAAAGTTCTTCTTGCAACGTGGCAAGGAAGTAGCGATGGGGTATTAGGACACCATCAAATTTTAAGACATCATCCTTGACAAGCTCAGCACGCTCCCTCTGTCACCTTACGTCCATAGAAAACTCCAACATAGAAAAACCCATCTCGTCACTCTCCATCGCGATAGATTGTACAGTGTCGTGCTGTGTTCGCAACGATGGGACCTTCTACATGTGGAATTGCCATCCGTAGTCCACGCTGCATCTGACAATCGTCGTCGACGTCGACTCGTCTTCAGATGGTACTCACAGGCGGTGGTGGTGTATGCCTTCGCCGACCACAACCGTCACTTTCGCGACGACGATCGGATGGCGGCGCCAATTCCTGACCAACTTGGCTCCACTCCTGAACGGATCTTCACCACTGCAGAGCTGACACTTATGATGTCTGCGATCTCCATGGGAGAGATGATGGATGCGATCGACAAGGGGGCGAAGAACAAGTCGCTGGGACCAGATGGTCCTCTAGTGGAGTTCACGAGAACACACTGCACGTGGTTGCGAGGCTACCCTTCAGACGGCTTTTGGACTTCATTGCGATACACGCGGTCTGCTGGCTCTGTGCAGCTCTAGTCTCAATTGATTTACAAATGCCTTTGATCGTGGTAGACTCCCATTCCTTCTCGCGGACGTGAGGTGTGCGGTGTTTCAAAAAAATTGTTCAAATGGCTCTAAACACTATGGAACTTAACATCTGAGGTCATCAGTTCCCTAGACTTAGAACTACTTAAACCTAAGGACATCACACACATCCATGCCCGAGGCAGGATTCGAACCTGCGACCGTGGCAGCAGCGCGGTTCCGGACTGAAGCGCCTAGAACCGCCCAGCCGTGTGGGGTTTCCACCACTCTTTGTAGATTCCATTTCGTGTAGTCTCCATGGTCCAGGTCAAGGGGTGAATTTTTGGACCAATTCCAGTTTGCCTCTCTGTTTGTCAGGGATGACCAATGTCCACGCTACTGTATGCAGTTACACTGGAACCACTCATCGCCAGTCTTACAACTCACCTCCAGGGTCTCAACTTGTGTGATCATACCTATCACTGCAGGCCCTATGCAGATGATCTCCTACTTCTTGCCTGCAGCAGATCGGAACTCAAAGACGCCACCTACTGGAGCTAGCAGGCTGAGCATATTTCGGATAGCACCCTTAACATCCACAAGTCGATTGCGATGCAAATCAGGCGTGGACTCCAGGTCGTTGCGCCAGACCCACACCCCACTCCCACCCTTCGTTACTGAGGGAGCGACTTTATGGGCTCCACACACCGCACTTTGCCAGTCCATTTGGCACCTTGTTTGCCACCATTTCACTCTAAGTTGAACCAAATGTTACGCTCTTCCTATGTCAACACGAATGTGGCCCCTAAACTGGTACATGTTGCCGAGATCCTCCCAGTGCCATTACCCCTTGGATACTTTGTGTCAGCAGGGGACCTTTCCAACGTCTATTACAACATTTTAGCTCTACCCTTCTAAAAGGTGGCCTCAGACTTGTCAACGTGTGAGCGCGATCCTCTGTGCTCTATGTGCATTCTATGCTGCAGCACTGGCGGGATTTCTCCCTGTCTATATGATGCAGTCTCTCCGACCAGCTCCCCCCCCCCCCCCCAACCACCGATTTATACAGCAAGCACCTCCCTGTTACTGTACCATATCGTAACTTATTTTGTCGAACAGTGCTACATCTGGAATGATCTCTCGGTCACCTGCCCCCCCCCCCCCTCTCCTCCTCCCCTGTGCGGAAGACTTCTATCCTTTGTTTACACTGTTTACCCCTCATAACGACGTGGAGGTACAGCAGCCAATGGTTAACGGACGGACGTTTGGGTTTTCCACCATCCCCTTGCGACACACCATGATTTCGAGAACAGGCTTCAAAGTACCTCTTTCACAATTTTCCACATTCGGTCCTCGATGTCTGATACTGGGTTGTGATCATGGTGCTCACTTTGTTGCTTCATTACCGAGGAGCCTTTGCAGGATATATCCACAGCGTCTTTCTTAATCTTAAACCCCCTCCCCCCCCCTCCTCAGTTGAGGTATGCCCCGTCTCTCCATTCCGTCTCTCCATTTCATAATACATCTATGATCATCTTACATGGTACGGTGCACCAATGTGTACAGGCCAACGCATGCATATAATACGAATAAACTGGTTGTTTCGTGGGTATTGGGATCTCCTCTCCCTCATTCCTACGTGTCCTTATGGTGTGGCGCTCGAACGGTCACCGTTTTTATTTATCTTAGTTTCCTTAGCTGGAATGGAGGTTTAGGTGCAGTTAGGATGGCAATGCCTGTGAGAGATCAGTCTCTTTTTCTCTGCTAGGGTCATAAGTGGCTGTCCCCCATAGCGTTAGTCCTGTTTTTCATCTTTTTTCTTAGTTACCCTTAACGCTCCAGTCTTACTTAAAAAAAAGTTGTTCCACCCGTCTTGTGATGCAAGTGCGGTATGAGTTCTCAGTTCTACTGGCGGCGCAGACCAGTACGCTCGAGGTTATTATTTTCCGTTTCACTTAATGCAGCTGCAAATTGCTAGAAGAAATTCTTTAACAAACTCTGAGGAGAACCTTTACATAATAAGCTTTGTCACAAGGTCGACTCAGTAAGCCGTCTTAATGGTCACAGATGTCTGCATTGTGAATACCAATATTCTTCACTATACAAACGTCACTGAAGTACTTCGACTCGACCTTCAACGTTACGAATTTGAGTTTTGTTTTTCACGTAGGACCAATATGTCAGGGGAATAGTTATGGGACGATTATAATTCCTCTGTGCTAAATCTGTGAAACAGTGCTTAGGCATGCCTGAAGACGTTTGCTGACACCGACGTTAGCAACTTCCTTCCACTCTGGGTAGCTTAAAAATGGGCAGTTTCATTGATTTAAACCTAATTGAAGACCTTAAATATCGCTTTCGATCAGCGTCAAGTTCTTCATGAATCCATACGTGGATCTCATAATGTGCAGTGTGCCTGTGTTGCTATAGAGTAGGCACTACAAGATATTCCATACAGTTTATAGCACACATTTGCTGTAAGAAATCAAACCACGACAGTAAAAGCTGTTACACCACAGTTGCTAACTGTGGCTCGACGAAAACATACGAATTTCTGACGAAAAAATTGCATGTATAATCGCTCCTAAAATGCAAAGAAACGAGACAGAAAGCATCAAAAATAATACTAAATAACATAGTAAGGTAGCCAGATTGGATCACAAACTATAAAATTAATTTTAAGCCATGCTCATGTCTTGCATATTAGTTTAATACAGTACTCACCATACAAAAAAGCGTCGTCTGCCTTCGTTGCTATCGACTGTGACATGCAGATCTTAGATATTTTTTGTGGAGCCTCACGTAACAAACGGTTCAAATGGCTCTGAGCACTATGGGAGTTAACCTCTGAGGTCATCCGTCCCCTAGAACTTAGAACTACTTAAACATAACTAACCTAAGGACATCACACACATCCATGCCCGAGGCAGGATTCGAACCTGCGACCGTAGCGTCACGCGGTTCCAGACTGTAGCGTAACAACAGTAAAGAATTTTATACTCTCCAAAGCGAAGAGCGGTAGCTGATGCGTTCAACGTGACAGGATGCGTAGCATCACCACAGCAACCGCTGCCTTGCGCCAGCAAGTGGGCTTCGGAGAGCGTTGGCGCACGCGGCGTTCAAAAGCAAACAGTCGGCCAAGAAATCTTTCGCAAAAATGTTACTCGAAGGAACAGATAATAGCGGTTGTTGTTGTTGTTGTGGTCTTCAGTCCTGAGACTGGTTTGATGCAGCTCTCCATGCTACTCTATCCTGTGCAAGCTTCTTCATCTCCCAGTACCTACTGCAACCTACATCCTTCTGAATCTGCTTAGTGTATTGATCTCTTGGTCTCCCTCTACGATTTTTACCCTCCCCGCTGCTCTCCAATGCTAAATTTGTGATCCCTTGATGTCTCAAAACATGTCCTACCAACCGATCCCTTCTTCTAGTCAAGTTGTGCCACAAACTTCTCTTCTCCCCAATCCTATTCAATACCTCCTCATTAGTTACGTGATCTACCCACCTTATCTTCAGCATTCTTCTGTAGCACCACATTTCTTCTGTAGCACCACAGTGAAATAAATTGTAGCTGTGCTACCATTACATTAAAGACTTCAGCATTCAGACGAAAGGCGCTATAAAAGCTTTGGCAACGAGAGGTTTCGATGTCGTGATATTGTGCTTAGACGCCGCGCTATTTACTGCTAGACGACGGGCGTGGGCATAGTATAACAAGGCTTCCTCCAAGAACTGCCACTGCCTATAATGCTGCCAGATTGTGCAGGTTAACGGACTTAAGAGAATTATCAATATGGCCAGTTTATTTGTCCCAAGTCGCAATCGGAGCGGATTTAGGTTCTGCGGAGGCCGGCCGCCGTCAGGCTTTATGACGAAGAGTGGACACTTTCGCTAAAAGGCAATAACACCTAGAAACCCGGACGTAAATCGAGCATAAATTCACATGCGCGCTCACAGAAACGGACATGTGGATTGTTTCAGTATTCTATATTGCAAGAAATTCATGACTAAAGCTGAGTTACATCCGATTTCAGAAATACACTGAAAAAACACAAAAACACCTTTGGCCCAAGGATCACATCACTTTTATACCCAACTAGGGTTGTTGGCTGATTCCTCGATTTTGCGAGTTCCAAACCGTTCCACAAAACTGTTTAATATTCAGACCTTTCAGCCAAGTAGCTTGTAGAACATAGTGTAGGCACTTTCGTGGGTCAGTTCCTCCTCCCACTAACAAAGCTTCTTTAGAAGATGCGGTCTGCCAGAATATTCAGCAGCTTATTTCCACCAGGTGCTGTGAAACACCGGCCACCATGGGAAACCTATCATGCCCAGATAGAGGACTAGGATATATCGGTGCATTATCTCCAAGCTGAACAAACCCACCTTCCCCCAGCTACCGGAAACCGACTCTGGCGTCCATAATGAATAGAACGTGCATACACGCGCGGAGCAGGACTGAAATGCTACAAAGCTTGTGGTTCACTTGCAGGCGAAAGGTCCGGCAATGAGGGCGCTGGCGGCGCAGCAGCCGCGGGCCGGACTAGGAGAATATCGGTGCATTATCTCCAAGCTGAACAAAGCCACCTTCCCCCAGCTACCGGAAACCGACTCTGGCGTCCATAATGAATAGAACGTGCATACACGCGCGGAGCAGGAATGAAATGCTACAAAGCTTGTGGTTCACTTGCAGGCGAAAGGTCCGGCAATGAGGGCGCTGGCGGCGCAGCAGCCGCGGGCCAGCGCTTCGAGCGGCGGGCCGCGCAAGAAGCTTTTCCTCACCGACGGCTGCCAGGTGCCGCTCTCTGGCATCTGCATCTACGTCTTCCGCCTCAACACCGGCAAGCAGCTGCCCGAGGAGGGCTTCCACAAGGTCTGACACTGTAAAACAATTAGACCATAAGCATGGAAATGCATGCGGGTGGGTAACGTAGCCAGCAGTAAGTTCCGAAGAATCTCAAATCAAATGCTTGTCGGTCTTATTCTAAATAGCTCAGTTACGACGTTAATAGCGCTTAGGACATCAGCGCTCTTAACTTCTCTTGTGTCATGCAAGTTGTTGGCACAAAATTTGTTATCTGTTCCAGGTATCTGAGTACTACTGCGTTCATTTACCATTTATATTAGGCCACAGTATTATACAGAAAGAAACTGCTTTTTACGCTCTTACTTTTTGGACAAAGTACGTTGACTTGTGGCTTCCTATTCAAAAGCGAATACCAACCTATGGGTGATGCTTATGGCGTACTGTTTCGCATATTTAAGCTTAGTGAATTAAATAAGCTGGCGGAAAGATGGGAAGTTTCTTCAGGTCGTCATTGACCTATTTGCCTATTAGCGCTTCTTTGAGATTTCCGAATATTGCCGGAAACCATAAATTGCCGACTGTGTAAGCCAAGTCACTTACAATAAAAAGGGATCTTCTTCGCTGGGGGCAGAAAAGGTAAATACAGAACAGCATGATACTACACATCTGCTTTGATCCATGATGCCATCAAAATAATGGGGACAAACCACACGTCGAAATCTAGTACGCGTAAACTACGTGCTTTAACAAGAATTACAGCTAATGTCATTTCGTTACGTTCGTAAGCATCTCCTGCACCCATCAAAACTGTCGCCTTTCACTCTGACCTAGACCTCCGGTTACAATACAGAGTAGTCTTTCACCACTACCTCCGTTCCAAAACACAACACAGTGCCAAAATAAATACTGTCACTGTTCTGTTCTATTTATGTGATGCCACACCACCATTACGTCGAGGGTCAAAGCCGACATTGGTACCAGCAGATTCCACCCAGCCTTTCGGACGTTTCCCTCGACTGATTGAGATAAGCGGTCGGGCGTGTGTGCAGGACCTGTTCTGTGGCGTGCTGGACATGGCACGCGTCGGACTGGTGACGTCGGTGGAGCGAGTCATGGAGCACGTCTTCATGGAGGCGCTCGCCTACCCCGCACCGGACGTCGACGACGACGACTGCACCTGTCCGCTGGTGCGCAACCAGCTGCTCCCCGGCCTGCGCTCCTTCTGCAGCGCCCTCAGGGGTGCGTATTTTCCACTTCACAGCTTTTATTTTATATACGTGAAACGTTAGAATAGTACCACCGCTCACAGCAACACCTGAAGCTAGTGTGATTAGACAATGTAATAAATGATGCTCATGACTCCTTCATAAGTTAGCTCTCCACTATTAAAGTGAGTATCAAAACTTGGCATACTATGCCTGACAAAAAAAGGCACTCACAAGGGAGGAGAAAAAGAAATGAAACTTCACCGGCTGATGGCATGTGACCATACTTCAACGATTGTATTAATAATATAGAGTCAAATTTACAAAGAACTTGGCAGTCTGAGCCCACTTATCAGTATGACGTTGCACCCTCTCTGGTATGAACGCATGCACTGATTCCGGTAGGTACGGTGTCATAAGACTTTTGTAATCTCTCCTGTGGCAAGCTGGCCATCAGCTGTTGTAACTGGTCCTTGATATCCTGGATACTGGAGCTGGGATGCAGTTGACAATCAAGCAGCCCAACACATATTCTATCGGGGATAGATCTGTCGATCTTTATGATCACAGAAGTACACTAATAAATTCAGACAATTCATGGAGACATATGCCATGCGTGGACGTGCATTGTCCTGTTGAGTGATGAGACCACAGTACAGTCGCATGAGACGTCACACAAGAGGACGTAAGATGTCCGAGACGTACCGTTGTGTTGTCAGAGGTCCCCTGAATCACTAACAGCCGCGACCTGAAGTCATAACCGACGGCTTCCCACTCCATGATGGCAAGAGTAACACCGTTGTACCTGTATAAAACATTGGAAGACCGGGACCTCTCCCTCTGTGATCATTGTACTCGCCGACGATGGTAGTCTGGGGTAGTGCAGAACGGGGATTCAACACTGAGCACAATGCGACGTCATTCTTCGGTTGTCTATGCTTTCTGGTCAAGGGATTACTCGAAACGCAGCCGTGTATGATGTGGTGTTAATGGCAGCACACGCATCAGACGGTAATTCCCTAGCCCACCAGCTCTGACCAGTGGTGTGGAGTGATACAGAACGTTGCAGAGAATCGATTACTTGTTTTTGGACGGCAGGCGCAGGTGAGAAGGAAGGAGTGCTTGGTCCACTGTAGTGCCACATTCCCTTGTGGTGGTCATATGCCGCCGGCCACCACCTTGATGGCGACTCTGTCTGCCCACACATTGCCATGTAGCCCAATAACCGGTCACTGTCACATCCAAATGCCCCAAATATCTCTGGATATTGCGTTATTGGACCAGCCTGTCAAATGGAGACCCTTTAAAACTTTGTCAGTACAGTCGCATGAGACATCACACGTGAGGACGTAAGATGTCCTAGACGTAGCGTTGTGTTGTCAGAGGTCCCCTGAATCACTAACAACCGCGACCTGAAGTCATACCTGACGGCTTCCCACTCCATGATGGCAAGAGACATTTCCGTGTCCTTCAGTAATAATGAGCGTACGGCATTGGTGGCCGGGAGACCCCTCGCGGGGTGGTTCGGCCGCCGCTCCACAAGTTCTTTAACGCCACTACGGCGACTTGCGAGTGAATGAGGATGAAATGATGATGAAAGACACACAACACCCAGTCATCTCGAGGCAGAGAAAATCCCTGACCCCGCCGGGAATCGAACCCGGGACCCCGTGCGCGGGAAGCGAGAACGCTACCGCAAGACCACGAGCCGCGGACTGTCCTTCAGTGATCACTCACTATCTGACGTTGTTCGCGCCCCTCATATACTCTACCAGACCTGGTACAGCATTAATGACTTTTGGTGCCCATTCCACATGCCACAGACAACTACAACTACACTCCTGGAAATTGAAATAAGAACACCGTGAATTCATTGTCCCAGGAAGGGGAAACTTTATTGACACATTCCTGGGGTCAGATACATCACATGATCACACTGACAGAACCACAGGCACATAGACACAGGCAACAGAGCATGCACAATGTCGGCACTAGTACAGTGTATATCCACCTTTCGCAGCAATGCAGGCTGCTATTCTCCCATGGAGACGATCGTAGAGATGCTGGATGTAGTCCTGTGGAACGGCTTGCCATGCCATTTCCACCTGGCGCCTCAGTTGGACCAGCGTTCGTGCTGGACGTGCAGACCGCGTGAGACGACGCTTCATCCAGTCCCAAACATGCTCAATGGGGGACAGATCCGGAGATCTTGCTGGCCAGGGTAGTTGACTTACACTTTCTAGAGCACGTTGGGTGGCACGGGATACATGCGGACGTGCATTGTCCTGTTGGAACAGCAAGTTCCCTTGCCGGTCTAGGAATGGTAGAACGATGGGTTCGATGAGGGTTTTGATGTACCGTGCACTATTCAGTGTCCCCTCGACGATCACCAGTGGTGTACGGCCAGTGTAGGAGATCGCTCCCCACACCATGCTGCCGTGTGTTGGCCCTGTGTGCCTCGGTCGTATTCAGTCCTGATTGTGGCGCTCACCTGCACGGCGCCAAACACGCATACGACCATCACTGGCACCAAGGCAGAAGCGACTCTCATCGCTGAAGACGACACGTCTCCATTCGTCCCTCCATTCACGCCTGTCGCGGCACCACTGGAGGCGGGCTGCACGATGTTGGGGCGTGAGCGGAAGACGGCCTAACGGTGTGCGGGACCGTAGCTCAGCTTCATGGAGACGGTTGCGAATGGTCCTCGCCGATACCCCAGGAGCAACAGTGTCCCTAATTTGCTGGGAAGTGGCGGTGCGGTCCCCTACGGCACTGCGTAGGATCCTACGGTCTTGGCGTGCATCCGTGCATCGCTGCGGTCCGGTCCCAGATCGACGGTCACGTGCACCTTCCGCCGACCACTGGCGACAACATCGATGTACTGTGGAGACCTCACGCCCCACGTGTTGAGCAATTCGGCGGTACGTCCACCCGGCCTCCCGCATGCCCACTATACGCCCTCGCTCAAAGTCCGTCAACTGCACATACGGTTCACGTCCACGCTGTCGCGGCATGCTACCAGTGTTAAAGACTGCGATGGAGCTCCGTATGCCACGGCCAACTGGCTGACACTGACGGCGGCGGTGCACAAATGCTGCGCAGCTAGCGCCATTCGACGGCCAACACCGCGGTTCCTGGTGTGTCCGCTGTGCCGTGCGTGTGATCATTGCTTGTACAGCCCTCTCGCAGTGTCCGGAGCAAGTATGGTGGGTCTGACACACCGGTGTCAATGTGTTCTTTTTTCCATTTCCAGGAGTGTAAAATCATTTATACACGGTGAACGTTAATAAAACCGTCAAACTGCAGGGACAGATTTCTGACTGGTAATGGGGGGAAAGCGGTCCTATGAACATGTGTCCGGAAATGCATCGTTGCCACGGTAGGTGGGGAACAAGTCAAAATAGTGTTTGTCTACGGCCAAGCAGATGGAAATGGTCGAGAGGCAGCAAGGCTATACCAAAACAGTTACCCTCACAGACATAAATCACATCACACAACATCCTAAGCCCGGTTTGGGCGTTTGTGTGATCATTGGTCCTTTCAGACAGATGAACGTGCAGGGAGGAAACGGACTGTGAGTACACCAGATCTGGAGGACAGGATTCTACAGGATATTGAGGGGAATCCTAGGACAAACTCCAGGCAAATGGATAGCCAACATAGTGTAAGTCAAACCACGATTTGTGTATCCTTGATGACAACCGCTGCTATCTCTATCATCTGCAATGAGTGCAAGGATTATCAGCAACGAATTTCCCTCTCCGGGAAGGGTTTTGTCGACGGTTTTTGCACCAGACAATCGCATTTATGAGATTTCTGTCATTAGTCCTCTATATCGACGAAGCAATCTTTATCAGAACTGGTATCACTAATCTCCATAATCGTCATGTGTGGGCTACAGACACGGCAGGTGGTCAGAGAAACTTTCATTCGTCAGCGTCATCTACCGTGTCAGCGATACATTTCCGGACTACTGTTCCTCCATTTACAGTCAGAATCCTCTCCTGCAGTTCGTCGGTTTTAGTAATGCACGCCCTGTATACCCGCCGATGGTATGTACGTGTACGAAGTTACACTGACTTCCGACCATGTTTTCTCGGTGATTCATTACTTTGTCAGGTAGCGTATTTTTTCTGCAAATAATATCAATAGCTTTCAGAAGGTGACTATTTAGTACGTCTACTGGAGTGACAAATAAAATGAAATATATCTGAATGTTTATTCGTATTGATAATCTCCAGAACAACAAGGGCGTAGCTAGCGGAGGGCGGGGTAGAACATGATGGCACCACAACCCTTTCCCCCTTTGCCCCTCCCCCATGGCCCCTAAAAAAACTAGTTTGAGAATAGACTATGCCATGGGCATTGGCTAGCAGCAAGTACGCTCAGTTATTTGTCGTGAAAATTGAAACCTATTTCACTACTTGCCGCTATTAGCCTTGCAACTGAAAGCACCACATGACTCTGGGTTCCAAAAACTTTCAATAAAGTTGTCTCTTCAATTTGTGAATTTTTTTCTATTTTACTAGTCAATGTCAAAACTAACTGAACGTGAATATAGCAAGAATTTGCGTGTAACTGAACGTTATAATAATTTAATAACGTCATGTGTAAATCTCGAACACACTCTACTCTTTCATTTAAGAATATTGTTAGTAATAGGTACCTATAAGAAAGTGTTATTGTTAGTGTGTTTGGTGATTAATATGCAAAGTTTTTCACTAGCTTGGAGTTTTATTTTGAAGCAAATAACGCTTTTCTGACAAGTTATGCTACTATCATGTTTGTGAATGTTTGTGGCTACCCTGAAAAATAAATGGCACTGTAGCTCTTCTCCACACCGAGAACCCTCGTATTGACGAATTTTAATGTGATCAGTCTCACACGGCGCCTGCCCCATCGCGGCCGATATCTCAACCTACCCCAAGCTACAGTACCGTTATTGTTCGATGACCCTGCTATTGATGGATCGTCCGGTCGTTCCTACAGAGACTTTTCCACATGAACATGGTATGCGGTATACCACCGAGTGGGTCCTCTTTGTCCTTTGTCGATCCTAGACACTCTCTGATCTCCTTCGTCCGTTTGCAAGTAGTCTTTACGCCATGGTTGAGCAATATACTGCCGATTCTGTCCATCATCCTGGGGACAAAAGGCAGAAAGGTTGTACACGAGATCAGAAAGTGTCTGAGATCGTCAAAGGACGAAAGGCATTAACTCAAAAACTTGGAAATAAACCGCTTACCGTGAACAAATGGAAAAATCTGTTGGAATGATCCAACGATTTATCAGTACCAAGATCATCGAACATGAACGGTACTGGAGGTTGCGGCCGTAAGAGCAATCACGCCCAGTTGTTCACAGCAGCCAAAGAAATTTACGAACATGAAGAGAACGGATCCTGAATTCTCGTGCTGCAGCGAAGGACCGAGGCGGGTAAGAAGGGTAACCATAGCGAAAAGGCCCTCAAGAGGTTGCCGCCAGAGGTATATATACACTGAGGTGACAAAAGTCACGGGATAACGATATGCACATATACAGATGGCTGAAGTATCACATACACGAGGTATAGAAGGGTAGTGCATTGGTTGAGCTGCCATTTTTACCCAGGGGAGTCATGTGAAAAGATTTCCGACGTGATTATGGTCGCACGGCGGGAATTCAGACTTTGAACGAGGAATGGTAGTTTGAGCTAGACGTATGGGACATTCCACTTCGGTAATCGTTACGGAATTCAATATTCCGAGATCCACAGTATCAAGAGTGTGCCAATAAAAGAAAAAGAAAATCATGCATTACCTCTCACCACGAACAACGCAGAGGCCGACGGCCTTCACTTAACGACCGAGCGCAGCGGTGTCTGCGTAGAGTTGTCAGTGCTAACAGACAACTAACAGCGCTTGAAATAACCGCAGAAACCATTGAGAGATGTACGACGAACATAATCGTTGGACACTGTGGCGAAATGTGGCGTTAATGGGCTATGGTAGCAGATGACTGACTCATGTGTCTTTGCTGACAGCACCATATCGCCTGTAGCGCCTCTCCTTGGCTCGTAACCATATCGGTTGGACACTAGACGACTGGAAAACGTTGGCCTGGTCAGACGAGTTCCGATTTCAGTTAGTAAGAGCTGATGGTAGGGTTAGAGTGTGGGGCAGCCCCCCACGAAGCCATGGACCTAAGTTGTCAGGAAGGCACTGTGGAAGCTGGTAGTGGCTCCGTAATGACGGTTAGAATGGCTCTGAGCACTATGTGACTAAACATCTGAGGTCATCAGTCCCTTAGAACTCAGAACTACTGAAACCTAACTAACCTAAGGACAGCACACACATCCATGCCCGAGGCAGGATTCGAACCTGTGACCGTAGTGGTCGCGCGGTTCCAGATTGAAGCGCCTAGAAACTCTTGGCCACAGCGGATGGCTTTGTAATGATGTGGGCTGTGTTTACATGAAACGGACTAGGTCCTCTAGTCCAGCTGAACCGATTATTGGCCGGAAATTGTTATTTTCGGTTACTTGGAGACCAATTTTAACCATTCATGGTCTTCATGTCCCCAAAAAACAGTAGAATTTGTATGGGCCACTATTGTTGGCGATTGGTAGTTAGAATATGCTGGACAATTCCAGTGAATGATTTGGCCACCCAGATCGCTCGACATGAATCCCATCGAACATTTGTGGGACATAATCTAGAGGTCAGTTACTGCACAACATCTTGCATTGGCAACACTTTCGCAGTTATGGTCGTCTGTAGAGGCAGCATGACTCAGTATTTCTGCAGGAGCTTCAACGACTTTTCGGGGCCATGCCACGTCGATTTGCTGCACTACGCTGGTCAAACGGAGGTCCGACACGATATTCGGAGGTAACCCATGACTTGTCACCTCAGTGTAATCTGCGATCATGGGCTCGAATCCAGTCCGCCGCCACCAAAGAAAGGTGAATGTTTGACAATCCCAGTCACTCGTGCTGGAGAAACTTCAGAAAAATCATTAAACAAACAACAGCCAAAAACCCCGAGACGAAAGCGTACAGGCAATACGTCAATAAGTGGCGGCGAAGGCTCCAGCAATAGAATGAATTGGCAGTAGTGAAGTAAGGCTCTGAGTGAAGGTCTTATGGCCGTGTGTATCTGTGTGCGCAGTGTGTGAGGAAGTGTGCGACGAGCCGAACCTGTTCGAGGACGGGCAGACCCTGATGGATGGGGTGCGCAGCCTGGAGGAGGCTCGCGAGATGATCGCCACGGCCGACCAGCTGGCCGCCCTCGAGGCGCGCGTCAAGGTCTGGATGCGCCGCGTCCAGGAGGTCTGTACCCTCATCGCTGCTACTATACAAACCACTATGCTTTTGTAGAGTTAACTGTCGAATGCAGTCATTCACCTCAGAACATACTACACTCTCATCATCGCATCACAGAATCTGACTCAACGTGCATCTACCCTCGAAAATTACAGCATTTTTGTACGGTAGGTCGATAAAAATTCCGAGACTGTTTTGGCACCCAGTGTCCAAAACTGTTTCTGACTTGGCAGCCACAATGCGGCGCTCTTTAATAATCAGAAAACGATAACTATATTTCCTCCGCATTAAAAAAATTCTTTGCTATCTAACAGCTAAAAGAATTTGTAGTTATTTTCTATGCCAGTGTAATATACTGGGTGATCAAAAAGTCAGTATAAATTTGAAAACTTAATAAACCACGGAACAATGTAGATAGAGAGGTAAAAATTGACACACATGCTTGGAATGTCATGGGGTTTTATTAGAACAAAAAAAGCACCCCATATTGCTCGACGCGTGAAAGATCTCTTGCGCGCGTCGTTTGGTGATGATCATGTGCTCAGCCGCCACTTTCGTCATGCTTGGCCTCACAGGTCCCCAGACATCAGTCCGTACGATTGTTGGCTTTGGGGTTACCTGAAGTCGCAAGCGTATCGTGATCCACCGACATCTCTAGGGATGCTGAAAGACAACATCGACGCCGGCCGGAGTGGCCGTGCGGTTCTAGGCGCTACAGTCTGGAGCTGAGCGACCGCTCCGGTCGCAGGTTCGAATTCTGCCTCGGGCATGGATGTGTGTGATGTCCTTAGGTTAGTTAGGTTTAATTAGTTCTAAGTTCTAGGCGACTGATGATCTCAGAAGTTAAGTCGCATAGTGCTCAGAGCCATTTGACAACATCGACGCCAATGCCACACCATAACTCCGGACATGCTTTAAGTGCTGTTCACAACATTATTCCTCGACTACAGCTATTGTTGAGGAATGGTGGTGGACATATTGAGCATTTCCTGTAAATAACATCATCTTTGCTTTGTCTTACTTTGTTTTGCTAATTATTGCTATTCTGATCAGATGAAGCGCCATCTGTTGGAAATTTTTTGAACCTTTGTATTTTTTTGGTTCTAATAAAACTCCATGTCATTCCAAGCATGTGTGTCAATTTGTACCTCTCTATCTACATTATTCCATTATTTATTCAGTTTTCAAATTTATACTGACTTTTTGATCACCTGGTAGATTAATTTCTATAACCAGAGATGACTGCTAAGATTACAATATACCATAACTATAAATTAAGGGTTCACCAGATTAATATTTATGAGCAGTAGAAAAGAAATTTCAATTTGCTTGAACGATGTGGGGGCATCTATAAGGTCATCCCATGGACGGGGCAAGAGAATCAATCTGAAGACTGGTCGATGCACTATCTGTTGCAGCTATTAGCTGTGCGCACTCTCGTGTGTGTAATCGATGGGTGCTTGCTGTCATATATAATTAAAATTTTGGTTTCAACGTATTCGCCGCTCCCGCGAATTTCGTTGTAGAGTTGTTTTCATATCGCACTCCTGACATTTTTGTGGGTCTCCAGTTACAGGCCCATTTACAGCTGAAGAGCTAAGATTCGGAGAATATTTATAGTTTCTTTTCCTGTAATAGGCGAAGCGACGGAAAATGACTAGAATTTGTTGTCTCTTACCTTGACGCATATGAGAGGAAACGTATAATTTGTAAGAGTAACATATAACGTATCCCCAATTTATTCAGTTATAAAAATATTATGTACAAAAGTTCACACAACTATCAACTGCCGGCCGAAGTGGCCGTGCGGTTAAAGGCGCTGCAGTCTGGAACCGCAAGACCGCTACGGTCGCAGGTTCGAATCCTGCCTCGGGCATGGATGTGTGTGGTCTCCTTAGGTCAGTTAGGTTTAAGTAGTTCTAAGTTCTAGGGGGACTGATGACCTAAGATGTTAAGTCCCATAGTGCTCAGAGCCATTTGAACCATTTGAACTATCAACTTTTCAGCTGCCTTAACTAAGTCAGTTCTTCCACATGTACGACAGTCGTATCGCATCCGTCGAAACTTACCATCCGTAGAAAATAGAAGTTCTCTCAGGCGCCTTTTCGCTTGTGAAAACAAGTTGAAGTAGGGAAGGACTTTCAACAGCTTCGAAACTTGGTGTAGTTATATTATCTGAATAATTTGTTATAGTTTTGTGACAGCGAAAGATTGCACTATTATTTCTCAGTCTTCAGCGGATGGCCTTAAGCACCTGCGCGACAACCATAACGAAACCAGTTTTCGTCGTCTGGAAAAAAAGCTAATCAGATAGCGCGATGAACAATTTCTTACATTTTTGTACTTTTCTGTTCGACACGAGGTACGAGGTGCCATGTGCTTATTTTTCAAGGAATGTGACACCAATAAGTAACGTAACTTCTGCACGTTAATGTGATATTGAAGAATTACATGTATTGAAGTTACATGTACTGAAGAAGTGGACGATAGCAAGATCTTCTAACTGCTGGCTGGAATGCACGGGCACCCTCCTCCCCACCCACCCACCCCCCCTTTTCCACCAGTATTTTCTAAACGACTTTACGATGAACAACTACGTAGGAAGGAGTGACGGGAGGCTCACAGAATATATTCAGCAAGCGTAGATAGTTGTCAAACCTTCTGCCACAACTACAATAATTTCCGCACACAGAACACTTTTGTTTCAGAAAGGTCGCAGTCCTCCGTAGTACTTTGTTGCGGGTTCTAGTCTTGAATTTTGCGCACGATCCATTGTGTTCTTAATCTGCAACGCTCCCATTGAAGTCAGTAGACATGCCTGGTAGACTTTACTACATAAAAGTAATCCCTCACATTACTGGCAATCTCATTGTTGCAGGATGGAGGCAGTGGTTTTGGTCTCGTCTTGTTCTTTTGTTATCGTTTTCCTCCTCTTTCTCGTTAGGTATATACAGGGTGCTACAAAAAGGTACGGCCAAACTTTCAGGAAACATTCCTCACACACAAATAAAGAAAAGATGTTATGTGGACATGTGTCCGGAAACGCTTAATTTCCATGTTAGAGCTCATTTTAGTTTCGTCAGTATGTACTGTACTTCCTCGATTCACCGCCAGTTGGCCCAATTGAAGGAAGGTAATGTTGACTTCGGAGCTTGTGTTGACATGCGACTCATTGCTCTACAGTACTAGCATCAAGCACATCAGTAAGTTGCATCAACAGGTTAGTGTTCATCACGAACGTGGTTTTGCAGTCAGTGCAATGTTTACAAATGCGGAGTTGGCAGATGCACATTTGATGTATGGATTAGCACGGGGCAATAGCCGTGGCGCGGTACGTTTGTATCGAGACAGATTTCCAGAACGAAGGTGTCCCGACAGGAAGACGTTCGAAGCAATTGATCGGCGTCTTAGGGAGCACGGAAAATTCCAGCCTATGACTCGCGACTGGGAAAGACCTAGAACGACGAGGACACCTGCAATGGACGAGGCAATTCTTCGTGCAGTTGACGATAACCCTAATGTTCCTGCTGTACAAGTTTATGTTGACCACGTCACTGTATGGAGAGTGCTACGGGAGAACCAGTTGTTTCCGTACCATGTACAGCGTGTGCAGGCACTATCAGCAGCTGATTGGCCTCCACAGGTACACTTCTGCGAATGGTTCATCCAACAATGTGTCAATCCTCATTTCAGTGCAAATGTTCTCTTTACGGATGAGGCTTCATTCCAACGTGATCAAATTGTAAATTTTCACAATCAACATGTGTGGGCTGACGAGAATCCGCACGCAATTGTGCAATCACGTCATCAACACAGATTTTCTGTGAACGTTTGGGCAGGCATTGTTGGTGATGTCTTGATTGGGCCCCATGTCCTTCCACCTACGCTCAATGGAGCACGTTATCATGATTTCATACGGGATACTCTACCTGTGCTGCTAGAACATGTGCCTTTACAAGTACGACACAACATGTGGTTCATGCACGATGGAGCTCCTGCACATTTCAGTCGAAGTGTTCGTACGCTTCTGAACAACAGATTCGGTGACCGATGGATTGGTAGAGGCGGACCAATTCAATGGCCTGCACGCTCTCCTGACCTCAACCCTCTTGACTTTCATTTATGGGGGCATTTGAAAGCTCTTGTCTACGCAACCCCGGTACCAACTGTAGAGATTCTTCGTGCTCGTATTGTGGACGGCTGTGATACAATACGCCACTCTCCAGGGCTGCATCAGCGCATCAGGGATTCCATGCGACGGAGGTTGGATGCATGTATCCTAGCTAACGGAGGACATTTTGAACATTTCCTGTAACACAGTGTTTGAAGTCACGCTGGTACGTTCTGTTGCTGTGTGTTTCTATTCCATGATTAATATGATTTGAAGAGAAGTAATAAAATGAGCTCTAACATGGAAAGTAAGCGTTTCCGGGCACATGTCCACATAACATATTTTCTTTCTTTGTGTGTGAGGAATGTTTCCTGAAAGTTTGGCCGTACCTTTTTGTAACACCCTGTATAATGTATGTACTCTGTTTGAATAGTATATCGAATTTTTAAACTAATATTTATTACGTTAGAAATAAGAAAACGGACTAGAAATAAAAAGCTCCCTGTAATTCTAGTGACCTGTGTCTCGCAATGAAAAGAACACACGCCTACCTTGCTCTTGTACGTGTAAGCGGAGCATTTTGCGTCACACTGAATACGCATTACCTCTACTAACACATATCAGACACCCGCTTTGAACCAAATAAAAACTGACTTTGTTCTTAAGATTTCGTTAACCTATTCAGCCACTAAGAATTAGTTAAAAGAAATGAATCGCTCTAGTGGCATTTCTAACTTCCGGAAAGAATTGAATGAAATGTAGCATTAAGAAGTTACGTTGTTGAAACCCGTGGCTGCTCTGTTACAGTCCCTACGTGCTCCTGTCAAGGTGTCAGTCCGAAAGAATTTTCAGCACAGTGTGCTTCCTGTACTGCAGCAACCTTTTCTCCAGTGGCTGATGAAGAAAAGTGTTGCCACGGAACGAGATTTTATTTTCAGCTACCCGTCTGATGCTCTGAGCACCTAAGCAACACTATCAGCCTCATCACAGTATTACCTCATTGTGCAAAAAATTGTACAGTATACTGTGCATTTTGGTTCTAGAGTATACTCTTTCTGCTGCTTGAAGCGGCTGCTTACTTCACAGTGTTAAGGTTATGGGATTTTTGCCGGAATTAAGAAGTTCGTAACTCTTCCTAAAGGTTCGATTAGTTATCTCAACAAACGGGGCGTGGTCTGTATGTTAGCAGAGAAACACTGCAGAACTTAGTGTAAGTAACCACCTGACTTTCTCTCTTCGTGATTAGTATTATAGGAATTAAGTGAGAAAGGTGGGTCTAAACTCGTCACGAAATCGTGTCAAGTAGTCCTCTAGCGTGATAACTGCAATTAACTAGCCTCGTTCTGCCTCATTTCGTAATTTTGATCGTAAAGCAGTTAGTAAACTTCGCAATTATCTCCTACTCTGTCACTAATCGATCAACTGCCCCTGCAATTTTATGGCCAATTATTCCTGAACACGTTCTTTCAGTTCACTAGAAGTTTCCACAGAATAATAAATTACTGCTTTCAGATAATATGCTTTGAGCTGTTTTACTGAAGTAAGACTCGAACGTGTTCCAGGTTCTGATGGAGAGCCAGCAGCTGCGTCGGGAGAACGACTCCAGTGGCCCTCAAGACGAGCTGGAGTACTGGAAGAAACGGGGAGCGCAATTCTCGCAGATAGTTTCTCATCTGCAAAGCAAGGAGGTTCGATAAGTTTCTTTCTTACTGTTTATATGATAAGTACACAGTTGGAATCATGGTTGATGCTTCGGGAACATTCGTCGATCTAAGGCGGCTTTCGCTTGTCTGTCTGCGAAGCTATGTAACTTAGAGGAAGACTAGTATACTCGTATATTCTGAGTAGTTGTCCTCTCGTCGCCAGATCCAGTAGTTACGATAATGCTAGGTAAGACTTGCTATCAGTGGCCTGGATGTCAATATATAACCAAGGCTGATGTGCGTGCAGCATGATGATGCAGTCCTAGAGGCACTAGCCCATGCTGATGACGTCATCTCTTCAGTGGAAGGTAATGCTCAAAGAGAATTGAAATTTAAGGCCAGAATGTCGTTGTAGAAGCTCCAGTATTGATGTGATCAAGAACAACTTTCGAATGTTCTATTATGTAATGTCACCAATCATCGTTATGCACATTTGGGCCTACCTTTTCCTTGCACTCTTATAACTTTGTCCATCAGAATGGGCTCTTTTCCGCTCGTCAGACCAATTTGTTCCGATCTTCTTGAGTTTCTCTGGAAGACCAACACACCAGTCGTGAATTTTCAGCCTAAAATTATTTGTGTGGTATGTCAACTTGTGTTATTTCTGTGAATGTAGATTTTCCCGTCGCACACACCTGATATATTCCTCGCGGTGTTTAGAAATACACGAAGAGCCAAAGAAACAGGCATACCTGCCTATAATAGTGTAGCGCGCCGGCGTGGCGCCGGCCGAAGTGGCCGTGCGGTTAAAGGCGCTGCAGTCTGCAACCGCAAGACCGCTTCGGTCGTAGGTTCGAATCCTGCCTCGGGCATGGATGTTTGTGATGTCCTTAGGTTAGTTAGGTTTAACTAGTTCTAAGTTCTAGGGGACTAATGACCTCAGAAGTTGAGTCCCATAGTGCTCAGAGCCATTTGAACCATTTGAACCGGCGTGGCATGGACTCCACTAATGTCTGAAGATGTGCTGGAGCCGATTGACACTGTGTATCCTGCAGGGCTCTCCATAAATCCGTAAGGGTATGAGGCGGTGGAGATCTCTTCTGAACAGCACGTTGCAAGGCATTCCACATATGCTCTATAATGTGGCGAGTAGAAGTGTTTAAGATCAGAAGAGCGTTTCTGGAGTCACTCTGTGGCATTCCTGGATGTGTGGGGTGTCGCACTGTCCTGTTGGAATTGCCGACGTCCGTCGGAATGCACGATGCACATAAATGGATTCCGGTGATCAGACAGGATGCTTACGTACATGTCACCTGTCGGAGTCGTATCTAGACGTATCAGGTGTCCCATATTACTCTAACTGCACACGCCACACACCCTTTCAGAGCCTCCACCGGCTTGAACAGTCCCCAGTTGACACGTAGGATCCATTAATTCATGAGTTGTCTCTATACCCGTACACTTCCATAAGCTCGATACAATTTGAAATGAGACTCGTCTGATCAGGCAGCATGTCTCCAGTCATCAACAGTCCAATGTTGGTAACGGCGGGCCCAGGCGAGGCGTAATGCTTTGTGTCGTGAGTCGTCAAGGTTACACGAGTGGGCCATCGGCACCGAAAACCCATATCGATGATGTTTCGTTGACTGATTCACACGTTGACACTTGTTGATGGCACAGCATTGATATCTGCAGCAATTTGCGGAAGAGTTGCACTTCTGTCACTTTGAACGATTCTCTTCAGCGGTCGTTGGTCCCGTTCTTGCATGATCGTTTTCCGGCTGCAGTGATGTCGGAGATTTGATGTTTTATCGGATTTCCGATATTCATGGTACACTAGTGAAATGGTCGTACGGGAAAATCCCCACTTCATCGCTACCGCGGAGATTCTGTGTCCCATCGCTCGTGCGCCGATTATAACGCCGTGTTCAAACTCACTTAAATTTTGATAACCTGCAGTTGTAGCACCAGTAACCGATCTAACAATTGCGCCACACACTGTTTTCATTATATACCGCAGCGCCGTATTCTGCCTGTTTATACAAACATCAAAAACGTTTTGTGTCACCCCGGTTCCCAGAACTCCTGAAGATAGACGTTGACTGTGAATCTTGTCTCACGGACACAGTCCCTTTGGCTTTTCAGAGATGTCACTAAGCGCGCCCAAAGATGTAAACAACCATGGATGAGCAGCGCCTATTAGACGGAGGCGATCCCGCAGCCGATCAGTTCCAGTCATTTCACCAGGAACGAGGTACACGCCTCGTGTTGTCTGTAGTTCAACTATGCCTAGACGGTTAATACCGCGGTTCGATCGCGTCCGCATTGTTACTTTGTGCCAGGAAGGACTCTCAACAAAGGAAACGTCGAGGCTTCTCGAACCAAAGCGATGTTTTTCGGACATGGCGGAGAAACAGAGAGACAGGAACTGGTGATGACATGCCACGCTCAGGCCGCCCAAGACCTACTACTGCAGTGGATGACCGCTACCTACGGATTATGGCTCGGAGGAAACCTGACAGCAACGCCACCATGTTGAATAATGCTTTTCGTACAGCCACACGACGCCGTGTTAAGACTCAAACTGTGTACAATAAGCTGCATGATGCGCAACTTCACTCCCAACGTCCATGGCGACGTCCATCTTTGCAACCATGACACCATGCAGAGCGGTACAGATGGGCCCAACAACATGTCGAATGGGCCGCTCAGGACTGGCAGCACGTTCTCAAAAATGGCTCTGAGCACTATGGGACTCAACTGCTGAGGTCATAAGTCCCCTACAACTTAGAACTACTTAAACCTAACTAACCTAAGGACAACACACACATCCATGCCCGAGGCAGGATTCGAACCTGCGACCGTAGCGGTCGCGCGGTTCCGGACTGTAGCGCCAGAACCGCTCGGCCACCAGCGGCCGGCAGCACGTTCTCTTTACCGATGAGCGTCGCATATGTCTTCAACCAGACAATCGTCGGAGACGTGTTTGGAGGACACCCTGTCAGGCTGAACGCCTTAGACACACTGTCCAGTGAGTGTAGCAATGTGGAAGTTACGTGCTGTTTTGGGCTGGCTTTATGTGGGGCCGACGTACGCCCCTGGTGGTCATGGAAGGCGCCGTAACGACTGTACGATAAGTGAATGCCATCCTCCAACCGATAGTGTAACCATTTCGGCAGCATATTAGCGAGGCATTTGTCTTCATGGACGACAATTCGGGCCCACATCGTGCACATCTTGTGAATGACTACCTTCAGGATAACGACATCGCTCGACTGCAGTGGCCAGCATGTTCTACAGACATGAACCCTATCGAACATGCCTGGGATTGATTGAAAAGGTCTGTTTATCGACGACGTGACCCACACACCACTCTGAGCGATCTACGCCGAATCGCCGTTGAGAAGTGGGACAATCTGGACCAATAGTGCCTTGATGAACTTGTGAATAGTATGCCATGACGAATACAGGCATGGATCAATGCAAGAGGACCTGCTACTGGGTATTATACGTACCGGTGCAATCTGGATCACCAACTCGCAAGGTCTCGCTGTATGGTGGTACAGCATGCAATGTGTGGTTTTCAAAAGCAATAAAAAGGGGGGAAATGTTGTTTACGTTGATCTCTATTCCAATGTTCTGTACTGGATCCGGAACTCTCCCAACCGAGGTGATAAAAAACTTTTTTCGATGTGTGTATATATCTGTATTTGAATACGCAAGCCTATACCAGTTTCCTTGGCTGCGTTTGTCCAATGTATTGTTGACCGCTTTCCCAGACGACGCTCTAAATTCCCGGTATGTTGAATTTAAGTGGGTCTTTCGCGGAGCCAAGCCACTCTTTTTTTCTTCGGTGGTGGTCGGAAGACGGTTTTTATGTTTGATTTTTCCAAAAGTCTCCAAATTATGGTTCACAGTGGTCCCAAATACGGAAGAAAAGCGAGTTTATCTTCTTCTCTCTCTTCCCGATTTTCTGTGACCTGTTTCGTCTTGAAAGCTCCTAATCTGCGTTTCGCTGTACCCATTTTTGCGGAATACCTCGTTCAGATGCTGCAGTACCCTGGGTACCACGGGGGACAGTACTGTTTGCCGCTGCTCTGGATGGTGGCAGCTTGTTGCATGTAGGCACTGGTCTCTGTGAGTCTTATTCCTATGTATTGAATGGCTTAGTGTGCCATCTGCCTTCTTCCTTATTACTATATCCAGAAATGGGGGACAGTCACTCCCCTTTGTTTCCATAGTGAAGGCAATGTTTTCATGGATATTGTTAAGGTGGTCCAGAAACTCATCCAGTGCCTGTCTGCCATGCTCCCAAACCAAAAATGTATCCACAACATAGCGGTAGAAGTGCTTGGTATTTTGGCGGGCAGTTTGGTAGGCCACCACCTCAAAGTATTCCATGCGTAGATTTGCTATCCATGCTTCCTTCAATACCTCTTTCACTGCACCGACCCATTTTAATGTTCCAGTCCGAGCTTCTCGGCGAGTTTCGTTGCATTCCAAACCTGTCTAGTTCATTTGGTTGGCTCCATTCTTTTAGCACGCCCATATAATTTTAGCATGTGTATTTTCATGTCTGACTATATATTGGTACACATTTGAATTTCTTTATTTGCTCTTAGTCTGCATGTTCCCTCTTTAGAATAATTTGGACCTCAAATTTGCCTGATTACTTTCTGTTCCTTCTTTTGGATTTCACCAATGTCTCTCTCTCTGTTCAAAATTAATATCTCAGTCCCATGAAGACACTATTTGATAACAGTGTTGTAGTGTCTCAGTTTTGAGTACTGTGTATTTTGAGATGCGTTTTCGTGTTATAGATGCCTTTTGTAAGCGTGAAAGCTCTTTCCGTTTTGTGACAGCGAATTTCGTAATCAGTCTTTTTACAGGCCAGTTTCGAGAAAGGTTTCGTTTCAATATCTGAATTGAAAAATATTTATTTTTTAAAATTTTGGGTGCCAGGTAGTTGGTAGACACGTTTTTTGTAATGTTATTCGGACCCCTACTCCTTCTACTGTTTCTTTAAGAGTTTCTATTGTTTTTACTCTGTTTCCCTGACACGGAATTGCCAGCTCATCTTCAAAAGCTAAGCAGTCTGCTCTTATATTACTTCATCCTAATTTCATTGGTTCATCAATTTTATGTTCTGATCTTAGTTTTCACCACTCTTCGATACTATTTCTAAGATGCATTTGTAAAGTACTGGAGAGAGGCCATAACCTAGTCTAACTCCTGTTTTAATTTGAAAATGTGCTGAAATTCCTCCCCTGAATTTTACCTTAATTTCCTCTTCATTTGGTGTTTGTGAGTCTGGACTGGTTTTTAGAGACATTTCTGGGAGAAATTTCTCTTTGAGCTTAGGACAGTTCAGAAGTTTTCCAAAATATTTGCTAAGTTCTTTGCAGTTTTCATGGCTGTTAAGTGTCAATTGTTCGTTTTCCCTCTTGAAGTACAGATTTATGGTGCTGGTATCCGTTTAACTTTGTTTTAAAAGTTATTTTTTAAAGACCTTTTTCAGTCTCATAGAGTTCACTGCCCTCGTATTGTCTTTTGTTCGTGTAATTAATTTTGAAAACTGCTCACTAGTTCAGCACATAACATACACATTTTCTGATTTGTTACTATTCCATGTTTTGAATGCCTCGAGTCGAGATTTTACTGTCTGTTCACAATCTTCACACCACCTAAAGTTATCTTTCTAGTTTTGTAAAGGAATTTGGTTTTGATCAGTTTTGATGAACAAGAGTTAACATAATTTTGAGGTTGAAATTTCTACACCGTTCTACAAATCTCTTTCCAGTTTGATTGTCCCATTTACGTGCAGGGAATTCACCACATGTTTTCTGATTTTTCTCTCTTTCCCTAACTGTGTGCCCTAAAATTGCCGATAAGAGTTTTCACATAAATTTTATAGATTTTATTTTCTGCCATCTCTAATGACTTATTTGAGTTTACAAGGTGTGGTTTATTTTCTTGATGATCGTCATATATGCAATAGTTACTGTGTACATTTTATTTGCACATTTCAATGTAACTGTCATTAATCTATTGTTCATAGGCTTTACTTCGATTATGGATCTCAGAGTGTTTTGTGAAACTCCGAACGCAGCCCTCAGATGATGTGTGTTTCAGGAAATCTTTTGTCCACATTGATTTTTCCAAAAACTCGGTGCCCTTATCTGGCAAAATTGCTGCTAGCACGGCCAAAATATTAATTTCTGGTGCTTTAAGTGTTTCTCCTAATTTGTACAGCTTTCCTGGCATTAGGAGTGAATTAATGATAATTGTGTCAACGAAAGTTTTGATTTTTGCTTGATATGGCCAGATTTCCTTTGATTTAGGAGATAGTGTCACATAGTAGTCTCCCCAGAATCTGATATACGTATTAGGTGCCCCACTGATGGTGGAGGATTTGTTACGTCCTGGGTCAATTTTGCGACTACTTTAACGCTCCATTGGAATTATAGGGCAGAGTTTGCAAAGAAAATTTTGTGGTTGATACTGAGGGGTTTTTTACGGAATTTTAAGTTCTGGCCGCGCCTCTGGTGAACATGCGCCGACCACTCTCGTTAAATGCTATGCCACTTCCACATGTTCCGTCACACCGAGATCCATTCTCCCGCCTTCACTACCGCTGAGCTCTTCGCCGTCATCCTACCAAGGGGTCCTCATAGGGTTTTATCACCCGCGCAGGTGACCCCTCTCCTCCTTCCTCAAATGGTTCAAATGGCTCTAAGCACTATGCGACTTAACTTCTGAGGTCATCAGTCGCCTAGAACTTAGAACTAATTAAACCTAACTAACCTAAGGATATCACACACATCCATGCCCAAGGCAGGATTCGAACCTGCGACCGTAGCGGTCGCTCGGTTCCAGACTGTAGCGCCTAGAAGCGCAAGGCCACTCCGGTCGGCCCTCCTTCCTCATCACTAGCATTATATGGACCCCGACTTCGGACCGGCGGAGCTTAGGTTTTTTATCGTAATTATTTGTTAGTTAACGGTCAACCACAAACCATTTCCGCGATTAGGGTACAGGAATCAAATGGAAAAATGGAAAACCGGAGTGAGATAAGATCGCCGTTTAACAATCAGAGCAGTGTCTGAGTTAACAGGAGTTGACAAGGAAAGTGTCGAACAAGTTTACCGATTTTTTCAATGTTTGCATCAGTTTTTGCTGACAATGGTCTGCCAGTGCGAGTGTCATCACTGGTGTCTTCGCGGCCATCTTTAAATCGTTTAAACCACTCAAACACTTGTGTTCGCGATAAACAATCATCGCCGTACACTTGTTGTAACATTACAAACGTTTCACTTGCAGATTTTCCTAGTTTGAAACAAAATTTGATGTTAACACGCTGTTCTTTCTGTACACTCAACATTTTCCGACGCACAGAGAAAACGTCAACTACTTAAAACAGACGCCACGGGCAGACTGAGTGCAGGAGGCAGATGAAACTCGAGCAGTAGGCGGAGCGAGAGTCACGTGACAGGCCACGCGACTTTCAGCCTTATTGCATTCGTTTTATTGTTTCACCAGTACTAGTCCGGTTTTTTTCTAGCCACACCTCGTACGCTTGTCAAATTGAGAAGAGGTTAGCACCTGATGTTTCACGTGCTCCTGATCACATAGTATCTGAATGTCCGTTGAAAGCACGAGATTTTTCCATAATTACACGCCAGACATTTGTTGGAACATAGGATTTATTTTTGTGTGGTTATGCACTCACACTTCAACTGTAACGTATGTTGTACTAATTTTTCCACAGCACTAGTTTCACGGTAATTTAAATTCGATAAAACTAAGTAGTGTCAGAAACTATGATTCTACCTTCTTAACCGACGGTAGAGGGGGGGGGGGGTACCTTCGTCATATGGAACAAAG
Source organism: Schistocerca nitens (assembly GCF_023898315.1). NCBI lineage: Eukaryota > Metazoa > Arthropoda > Insecta > Orthoptera > Acrididae > Schistocerca > Schistocerca nitens. The sequence goes on from NC_064616.1 coordinate 926,611,336, forward strand.
TGGTCGTAGGAAGAGATAGAAACAATAAAATGATTTTACTTAAGTTCAGTTTGTGAAACAACCTTGATCTTCATAATAATAATAATAATAATAATAATATAAGTAGATCTTACAATAGTAGCACCGCCCACTTCCGATTCTAGATAATGGACAATAATGAGCTAAGAAGTATACCATACAATCATATCAATAAAAAATACTATTGATGTAACACAAGATTAGCTATAAAACGAATGATAGCTCCTTGTATCAGACTGCAATACGATATTCGTGGGCGATTATAAACTATTGTCATGAGAAGTGGTATCAGCACTAACTACTCGTGTATTCACTATCATATAAGAGGATTATCTGTCTTAACCTGTGTTATATCTAAAAATATACAGCTAACCATTCTACTAAATGCAATCGCCAAGAAGTAGAACATTTTGTTACAACCGAAATCTACCATAACTTCATCGTTCTGGAACTGAAATTTCAATACAAATAATATAACTATCAGAAGCTATTTTCATTACGGCAACAGGAAGCAATAATCTGACTGCTGAATCGAAATATTTCCTTTGCTACTGTGAGCTTGAATTCATTTTAGCCAGACACAGAAAAGAATACGTAATATTAACGCTCATTTTTATTTTTCGTTTTCTGTTTATGGTTCCTTCTTAAGAACATACGTCTCGAATTATTTGTTTTATAGGAACATTTTGTCGTTTGACAGAATATATGAGAAGTTTATTTTGCCGTGGACTTTCCGTCAACAATATTTTGTAATGATTCCCATCATTTTTGCTATTAGTGGTCACGAAAACCTTCCCAAGAACCATGACAACGAATATATCTAAACTGTGTAGAATGTTTTACGAAAAGAAGCATTATCTGTTTTGTTGTCGTTGTTGTTTCTTTAGGCCGAATATTGGTTTAGTGCAACTTTCCACTATTATTTATACTGTATTACTTTCTTCATCTTCACATGGTTACATCTGTTTAATCCTGCCTACTGCACTGAAGCCTCGGTCTTTTTTACACCTCACACGGAGTTAGCCATTCCTCGATATCCTAGGATGTGTCCTATCAACAGGCGTCTCCATTCAGCCATAAATTCCTTTCTCCCCGATTTGATTTAGGACTGTTTTATTAGTCATTCGACCTGTCCACGTAATCTTTACCATGCTTATTTAGTACTTCATTCCCATATCTCTTATTCTGTTCTTAACTGAATTCTCGTCTATGTTTCACTATTACATGGGCTATACTCCATACAAATACCTTCACGTAAGACTTCCTAACAGATAAATTTATGCTCGAAAAAAGAGATTTCCGACTTCTGCTACATTCGTACATTGAAATAACTCAATGGCGACAGATAAAAACTTGTGCCGGACAAGGATTCTAACCCGGATTTCCCGCTTAACGCAAGCGATCGCCTTAACCGCTTCGGCTATCCGAGCACGTTCCCCATCCGACCGAAATCTCCATATGCTGCACATTACAGAGTAACGTCCCCTGCCTATTGTTCCTTTCCTCCCACAGACCTACTGCATTCCTGAAGAGATCTGACATTACTTTGCATCTGCACTGAAAGATCTAATCCCGTCTACTCATATACAGGGCTATTACAAATGATTGAAGCGATTTCATAAATTCACTGTAGCTCCATTCATTGACATATGGTCACGACACAGTACAGAACGTAGAAAAACTCAAAGTTTTGTTCGGCTGAAGCCGCATTTCAGGTTTCTGCCGCCAGAGCGCTCGAGAGCGCAGTGAGACAAAATGGCGACAGGAGCCGAGAAAGCTTGAAATGCGCTCATATCAGTCAGTCATAACAGTGCAACGACACTTCAGGACGAAGTTCAACAAAGATCCACCAACTGCTAACTCCATTCGGCGATGGTATGCGCAGTTTAAAGCTTCTGGATGCCTCTGTAAGGGGAAATCAACGGGTCGGCCTGCAGTGAGCGAAGGAACGGTTGAACGCGTGCGGGCAAGTTTCACGCGTAGCCCGCGGAAAATTGGCTCATGCCACAACTGGAGACCGACAGCGCCGACTTCATCTTTCAACAGGATGGTGCTCCACCGCACTTCCATCATGATGTTCGGCATTTCTTAAACAGGAGATTGGAAAACCGATGGATCGGTCGTGGTGGAGATCATGATCAGCAATTCATGTCATGGCCTCCACGCTCTCCCGACTTAACCCCATGCGATTTCTTTCTGTGGGGTTATGTGAAATATTCAGTGTTTAAACCTCCTCTATCAAGAAATGTGCCAGAACTGCGAGCTCGCATCAACGATGCTTTCGAACTCATTGATGGGGACATGCTGCGCCAAGTGTGGGAGGAACTTGATTATCGGCTTGATGTCTGCCGAATCACTAAAGGAGCACATATCGAACATTTGTGAATGCCTAAAAAAACTTTTTCAGTTTTTGTATGTGTGTGCAAAGCATTGTGAAAATATCTCAAATAATAAAGTTATTGTAGAGCTGTGAAATCGCTTCAATCATTTGTAATAACCCTGTATTATATATTTATGGACTATTATATATGTTTGCATGCCCGAAAGAACGGACTCCATAACCATATAACTTAAATTTACAATCCGTGTTAACAAACTTCTCTTTCTCAGAAAATCTTATCTCGCTATTGCCAGTTGGCATTTTTATATTTCTTTACGTATTCAGTGATATTACTGCCCAAATAGCAAAACAGCTCTACTACTTCTACATTTTCTTTAATACCAACTGACTTAATTCCAGTGCACTCTATTACCCTTGCTATAGTTTTACTGATGTCCATCTTACATGGGAGAAAGCAAATCTGAGCAAATGCTCGACCGTAATATGCACCTTGCAATTTACTGTGTGTTCTGAGAGCTGCTACCTTAGATGTGAAGGTTCTTGTATAAATATGGCTTCTTGACGATGATAAGATGACTGTTGTTTTGTGTTGCAGGTTCAGATGACGATACAGTGCCTCGCACAAGCACGCTCGAAAATTTTGAAGCACTGGAAAGACACTGATCGAAAAATTACCTACTGTTACAATGAAGCACGTGATAATGCAAAATTCATTCAGTCAATGGAAAAATGTTGCCATTCGCTATACCTGCACGATCCGGTAAGTTTTTTATTACTCAGCGGATCGTCTTGCAATCTATCTAGTTTAATCAAAGCAATGAAACTTGAAATATTAAGAGCAAATACAAATAAATTACTAACGTTAGTAGTTGCACAGTTATACACATAAAGAATAATAACTCCGATATTCTGATGGAGACCATAATACAGAGCGTTGTTTTTTTCCCGCAGGTGCGAATGAGAGATTCTATTTTAAGTCTACTGCAAACAGTTCGCTTGATACACAGCGTTTCGCAGTTCTACAATACATCTGAGAGGACCTCTTCCTTAATGGTCAAGGTAATAACTCGAATTACGCATTCATTTCTGATAAGCAATCTTCCTTTTTTACAGGCTTAGAAAAGGTTTAAGAGCCTACTATTATGAACTACTTTTTAAAATCTTGTGTTATTAATTTATCACGTTTCTTACAATAATAATTCGAGGTTTCTGAGTACTTTTTAAGTTACAATTAGTAGCGCGCCATATAAAAATAAAAGCATCTAATGTGGATTTACTTTGCCAGCATGAACATTACTGAACTGAATATGAATATCTGTTATTACTGTGTAAATAATTAATTCTATTTTAAGTTTCTACATCTAAGAATTCACATTTTTATCGTCCATTTCTAAATGTGCTTTAGATCAATTGCGCATTCTAAGGATATAGGTTCAAATTTAAAAAGGCAAAATAAACTTTTTAGTGCCACTTTCCCTGTTGTTAATAAAAAGTACTTCTAAATCATCGCCTTCTTTTCATTAATAGGGTAGGTCCTGATATACTGCTATGCGCCTAAGCCTAACGTATAACTGGTAACGGTGAACTTCTTACGAATGGCAGAAGAGGAAAACGAACAACTACAGCTTAAGAGACTTGCCAGTTGTCTCCATGATGTCGCCGATAGATCCTATTGTAGCACATTAATACCCATGGAGGGGAAGAATTTTCTACTATGCACATTTAACAAGTGGTATACGGAGTGTGCTGACACATAGTTCCTGCTCCGTAAACTGTGTCTCAATATCCTTAATTTAATCTCAAATTGCAACATTCCGTATTTTTCTTTCCGATTTCCACACGTATTCGTAATAGCACAGAAACTGAGCACTTCTTTAAATGTGCCATTACACAGTAATTTGTTTCAGATACTGACTTTATTAATCACATCCCTGTGTCTTATAGTAGGTCGTTTGGTGCTTTTTATGACGTTACGCAACCAGCGAATATATTATACGAAGAGTCTTTCTTTTAACATATCGAAGCATTAATGTACCACTACTTGACAACGCTTTGTAATTTTGCATTTTAACACTTATATTCACAAATTTCTTTTATATAAGGAGCAGTATATTTCCTGAGTTCAAAACGTTTTTTGGAATAAGACAATAATAATCATTCTGAGGGAATATTATTTATTGTTCTAAACTAAGTGTGTGTGTGTCATTTTCCATATCCACTTACTGTGAGTAGAATTACGTGGCGAATACTGTCTAGCATGTGTTGGATATTGGAATACACCGGAATGATGTTATTTGAAGAGTTTGTGCCATAGAAGAATTCGCAAAAGATTGCTCCAAAGCCTACTGAGGAAGGGTAACAGATTTACGTACATCGTATAATCTTTCAGCAAATATAAATTTTCCCCTGAAATTCGTATAGTATATCTTATATGTTAGTGTGTGAGAAAGGTAATGGTAGAGATGGATAGGAAACTTATTTTTATACCTTTATGTTACGGTGACTGTCATAATATCAACATCGAGGATTTCAGTTAGTCTTCATTTTAGTCACTAATTTCGTAATTTTTATATTTTTTAAGCCGTTATTTTAGGTTCATTGTTGAGGCTTTCTTATTAATAGTTACATCCACGCGCATATTGCTACTGTCGTTAAAATGTCACTCTAGACCTGTGCTGCGAATCTTTCAAGATCTCTCAATTTATCGAGATATAAGAGGAACGCGGTTTCGAGCGATAAATGTACAGATGCTGTAGAATTTTGTTTTGTATTGAAACTTATCACATGCGTCGATCCATTGTACTTGTATTTTACTACTGTATTAGTAAAAAATAACTTTAAATCATCATTTACAATTTCCTTAGCTTGTTCACCACTGCATAATCTGCTAACTTAAATTTACCCACAGTACATAGAAATTTTAGGAGGCGACAGCCAGGTCCTGTCTTTAAGAATCATTTCTGCCTTCACTTGGAATAAGTCTGAAGCATTACGTAAAACCTAGCGCGAAATGGCTGGACCAGGCAACAGTCGTGTGTTCCCATCACCCACAAAGTCCACTCATTCTAATAATATACATAAAGAGCTCTTACGCATTCCTGCAGACAATGGGCGTCTTACAAAATAATTGTTCATAACGTGGGTGAGACAATATGCTGTTTGTTATTAAGTCTTAATTCTTGTGAAAACCTGTTAAAATGTATGTTGTAGTGTGCACACTATACTGAACAGTACTTAAAGATGCCTGCTCAACATAAAGACCGTAACTGTATCTCAGACTGTATTGGTAACGTCTTTTTCAAGAGCTACGAATGTGTACCTTTGTTTTGAGTATAATGTAACTCCTAACGGAAATATATGTGTGAAGCAGATTTTATTGCATCCAGAAACGATCTTTACTTGGCAGTGGAATGTGCGATATTTTGAAATAACCTGTTCGATTCAAACTGTGTGCCAGATCGAACCCTGAACCTAGAAACTTGCCTATCTACATCAACATCTATATCTACATACATACTCCACAAACCATCATACGGTTCATGGTGGAGGGGTACCTTGTGCCACTCGCAAATAGTAGATAGTGTCGGAAGTTCCATGCGGCTTTTCGCGGATGATGCTGTAGTATACAGAGAAGTTGCAGCATTAGAAAATTGTAGCGAAATGCAGGAAGATCTGCAGCGGATAGGCACTTGGTGCAGGGAGTGGCAACTGTCCCTTAACATAGACAAATGTAATATATTGCGAATACATAGAAAGAAGGATCCTTTATTGTATGATTATATGATAGCGGAACAAACACTGGTAGCAGTTACTTCTGTAAAATATCTGGGAGTATGCGTGCGGAACGATTTGAAGTGGAATGATCACATAAAATTAATTGTTGGTAAGGCGGGTGCCAGGTTGAGATTCATTGGGAGAGTGCTTAGAAAATGTAGTCCATCAACAAAGGAGGTGGTTTACGAAACACTCGTTCGACCTATACTTGAGTATTGCTCATCAGTGTGGGATCCGTACCAGATCGGGTTGACGGAGGAGATAGAGAAGATCCAAAGAAGAGCGGCGCGTTTCGTCACAGGGTTATTTGGTAACCGTGATAGCGTTATGGAGATGTTTAGCAAACTCAAGTGGCAGACTCTGGAAGAGAGGCGCTCTGCATCGCGGTGTAGCTTGCTCGCCAGGTTTCAAGAGGGTGCGTTTCTGGATGAGGTATCGAGTATATTGCTTCCCCCTACTTATACCTCCCGAGGAGATCACGAATGTAAAATTAGAGAGATTAGAGCGCGCACGGAGGCTTTCAGACAGTCGTTCTTCCCGCGAACCATACGCGACTGGAACAGGAAAGGGAGGTAATGACAGTGGCACGTAAAGTGCCCTCCGCCACACACCGTTGGGTGGCTTGCGGAGTATGTATGTAGATGTAGATGTAGAAATGGAGGGAGGGATAAACGATAGCTTGAATGCCTCCTTACGAACCCTAATTTCTCTTGTCTTGTCTTCGCGGTTCTTACGTGTGATGCACATTGCTAGCAGTAGAATATTTCAGCAGTCATTCGCAAATGACGAACCTTTCTTAGTAGTGTATCGCGAAAAGCCCACCTTCCCTCTAGGGATACACATTTTAGTTTACGGAGCATCTCCGTAACACTCGCGTATTGATAGAGCCTACCGGTAGCGGATCTAGCAGCATACCTCTGAACTGATCCGATGTCTTCCTTTAATCCGACTTGATGGGAGTACCAAACACTCGAGCAATGCTGAAGAATGCATCGCAGTAGTATTCTACTTTATAGATAAGCTACACCTTCCTAGAATTCTCCTAAATGAGCCAAAGTCAGCTAGACGTCTTCCCTACTACCGAGCTTACATACTCGTTCCATTTCATGTCGCTTTGCAACGTTACGTCTAGATATTAAATCGGCATGACTGTCAAGCAGTACATTACTAATTCTGTATTTGAAAACTGAGGGATTGTTTTGCCTACTCACCTGCATTAACTTTCATATTTCTACATTCAGAGGAAGCCGCCATTTTTTACACCGAACAGAAATTTTGTCGGACTCATATCTTCGTTCACTCAATCAACAACGATACTTTCCCGTGCACGACAGTGTCGTCAGATCGTTTAGACATATTAGATCTACAACTTTGCTTCCAACTCTTTTTCTCAAAAGTCGAGGCTTCATTGTGAAAAATTTACATAAACTTAACGATTCAAAATATTGGCCATCGTTAGGCAAGGTATTGCCATCTTTCGAGTAGCATACGAATCGCGCGGTGGAATATCTGGGCGTCTTTTGAGGAGATAAATGAATCGATAGCGTTTTCCACCTGTCCATGTGACAAGAAGTGCTCATCAGCTAGGCTGTGTGCCATTGATCGAAAAGATTATAGTCAGAGGGAGCAATGTCTGGAGAATACAGTGTGTGGTGTAGGACTTCCTATGTCAATGTTTCCAAGTACAGGGTAGTTATAATTAAAGTTTAGCTACTTACAGAGGCCCAGTGAGGGCTGTAGTTATTGTATGGCAGCGACGGTTGGTATAAATACTGATGTGGTAATGCGGAACCAGATTTCACAGGAAAAAACTAGTTCCAATTATGGCAACCTGGTGCACATTTGGCGCTGTGACTGCAAGAAAGAGGTGTGGAAGTATTTCCATCTGTAATGGATTAGGAACGGGATGTAGGCAGATAAGGTCAAACAAGTGAGAAACTAATAATGTTCTCTTCATTATTATTAACCGTCGCATACACAAGTTTCTTTGTATGACATAGGAGGCTTCGACGAGATGCTGCATCCATAAAACGATGTGATCAACAGTTGCTCGCAGGCGTTCTGGTGGAATATGAGTAACGTGTTTCTGTATACTGGACTGTCCTTCAGATCATGCACAGATCGAACGTGTCCCTGGTAAACACGTTCTTTTAGATATCCCCAGAGCCAAAAGTTACATGGATTTAGTTCAGTGATCTTGCAGCCCACGCATCTGGAAAACATCTGGAGATAACAAGTTTGCGCAGGGTTTCACTAGGCGAGCAACGCATTTTGCATAAAAATTGTGGCTTTCACGATGTTGCGCTCTTCCAAAGCAGGACTCAAACGCTGTACACAGCAGTCTCGATAACGTGCAGACTTCATAGTAGACCTCACAGCCTCTATAGGTGTATTCTCTTCAAAGAGGAACGTACCCAGACATAAGTGCTCCACTACTATAAAATTTACCTACTCAGTCACAACCATGAGGCAATCTGGGATTATCTACAATGTCAGTGTGAATACACACACGTAACTAGTGAGCATAGCCCTTCATGCCAGTACATTGGAGAGCCATGATGCAGTGGATTGACATAAGCTTTGTTCATTTAAGTTAGTCATATCTAAGGCAGTAATATTGTTATCATTCAAAACAAAACTTTTGCTTGCAATCAACTAACTTCCTACGCCCTTATGCATGGTTTTTACTAAAAATTCAGCTTATTGCGCCAATGAAGTTGGTCTGCCTCCAGCGACGTGATCTGCTGTCGGTCACGCATCACGATTTGCCTTAAACGAGATGATGTTATATTTTTATCTGCAAACTTTTCTTTGCCGGTGAAGTCAGATATGTCACTTTACCTAACACCTGTGATTATATTACTTTTGCTAGATCTAACGGTGAACAATCCTTATACTCATACAGAACAATTATTGAAAGAATTTTTGGCTGTCTCATCCAGACAACATTTTTATTGAGGGACTATTTAGTGACTCCCACACATCAGGGACAGGGATAGCCCATTATGTTGGGGCAACTGGTTGGTGTCTCTCCCCTCAATCTGCGTCTTACTTTTTAGTTTCGCCAGAAGGATCCATACGCCAACTTTCTAGACCATTCGAGATGCCACATTTTCCCTGTCTCCAAGAAATGGTATCCGCCCACTTTAGTGGTCTCCCGCGGCCGTTCCTCGTCTCCTTTTTTGAGAATGTTCAAACATAGCTTCCTTGTGCCTCCCTGAATTCTGCTGTTCTGCTCTTCTGAAAATACCGTAACACTCAAATCAAAGATTGGCTTTAGATGCAGATATAATCAATAAACCACAAATTTCCTTCCTCATATTTTACAATCTATTACAAAATAATTTATACTTTCCTTCAACTTAAGAGATTTATTAATATTATGTTCTTAAATGAGCGTGGGCAGGGAAATAAGGAAATATCATGTCACTGCTATGTCTCGTATGCAGTTAGAGTTCGCTGTCTGCGTATCGACTGACGAGCGTCTATCAGAGGACCTCAAACCATCGCCTAGCTCAAAAACACCAAGTACTCTCCACAAGTACTGTGCTACACGAGTAGCTGCTTCCTCTGTGTAGCATACCCCTGATCTGACAACGGCGATATTACAGCCTCCACTGCAATTCGCAAGCCCAGAAATCTACAGCCAAGACCATCACTGAATCTATTTTACCTCCTGTTAAGGCCTTGCACTCGGCTCCAAACCAAAGAACACTGATCAATTCCGTGTACGATACTTCAATTCGTAAGCTCTGCTTGCACCCCGAGCGAGCCTAGCAGTCTTCACTCTTTGCGCCAGCCACCCGAGTGGCCTCGGAACCCAAGAGGCAGTGCCGACATTATGTGCAACTGGAAGATGAATGATCCCTGCGCCTATGCTCCTATTATCAGCCAATAATTCAGCTTGTAACGTGCGCGTGGGGCACACAATACTCCTTAAAGCCTGTAAAGGCTTCACCTTATGAGAAAGGATTTTAGTATAGATATTGACCGCGTGTACCTAAATGGTGGCAAATCAGACTTACACCCACTCTGTAATAACAATGATACGTCAAATAAGTCCGAAATGCAACTGCACGTCAGGACGGACAAAAAACAACACAGAAGATGCTACCAATTTGTTAATAATACGGTCGCCAGCCTAATTAGGCATTAACTGAGTTCCTTCCCTGTGCAAGTTGATGTACATTCATGCAAAACAACACGTAGTAACACTGCATAATGTAGTAAATTTTTAGAACCAGAAAATCTATTGAACTGATAATTTCACTTTCTGTACTGATATGGATAAACCATAAACACATAACACTACACTATAATGTTTACTACAAAACTTCGTACTGTCTATTGATCTGATTAAAATCGGGCATAGGTTACCCTAGAAATAGCAATTTCGAGTCACACATACAATGTCAATTTTGATAAAGATAAAACACTGATAAATTTTGGCTTTTATACTGACTTTAACTTTTGCTGGTCAAATCAATTTAGAGCACTTCAGAATTCAACTGAATAAAAAAAAGGAGGGTGGGGAACCCTGAAACTGTTATGATCACTGTATTAAAAATTTGATTATTGAAATCATTATTCGCTCAAGATTTCCAATATATGAGTTACTACTCTTTTTATCTTATTTCCTGCTTATTTAAATACCTTTATATCTGTCTCGAAATAATTAAACTTCATTACTAAATCGATATTAAAGTTATCTTCCAACTTTGTTAGACCTTCGTTATTCATTTACTGGTTCATTAACAAAACAGTTCTTTAAACATAATTCTAACATAGCTAGGTCTGCAGGTAATTATTATTAACACAAACTTTAATTTTTCATCTCGGGACGCTCGGATTGCACAACATTTGGAAGGGACCCTATCTAGGTTAGTTGAGAGGATAATTGAATGATAGGACAGTTCTGGTAAAATTTAAGTTGTTATTGAACAGTATGGAACAAAAGTAACACTGGTCCATACGAATACAGTACTAAAAGTTTCAACCTGTTTGTATCGATGCGGCGGTTGGCGGGCGACGAGATGGCGAGGCACAGAGCACACATACAACCACAGCTATGGCTCTTGACGTATAGGCACTTTATTTCTTCATAGCGTCGCAATACTTTTCCATTTAGTGCCTATGGAATTTTGCCATGCTGTATGGGCGTTGGAACGGCATACCCGAGGCTCAGTGAAACTACGTCTTCCAGGAGAGCCTCCCCGCTCCAGAGGGTGTTGCTCAAACCAGTGCCAAACTCCAACTACTACTGCTGAGCCCGTTGTGCCGTGCAGTGCCCGCATGCATTTTCCCGCGCTCGCCTGCCATCCACCTTTTACCGCTCCCATACACACAGGGTATTCACCCGAGGTTTTGCATTCTACATATCCTAACACCTTGCCTACGTATGGACCAGACGCACAGTTACAATTTTAAACATGTTACAACAGTTTCAACATTTGTTACCTTTCAATTCTATTACAATATTACTTGACATTTGACATAAACATTAATATTCACATTGAAAATTGTTTACAGTTTCCTTAACATAATGGCATGAAACAAAAAAGAAATGAAATCGGAACATCAATCACACTAGTTTATCGAAAAATCAGATGGAAAAAAATTTTACTTATATGCACAATAGTACAGCGTTGTTGTTGTTACAAGCTGTAGTTGTCTGATACACTCTGCCTTAAGTCATTGGTGTATACTTCTAAAATAAGTCCTCGAAGTATGAACCCAAGGGAATACCCCAAGCTGCTGTTCCTCAGTCGTACAGCAATTTGTGAGGGTTGTCCAGAATGTAAGTTCCGATCGGTCGCGAAATGGAAACCAGTGGGAAAAGCCGGAAAAGCTTTGCACAGATGTGCTGGGCAATGTCTCTAGTATGCTCGTCGATCGTGTCACGTCACTCTTTTCAGTTTTGAGTGAATAGTGAGCACGTAAAGATGCGCAGGGAATAGCATCTCCCGCCAAGTATGAGGGCCTGGTTAGAGATTTCGCCTGTGTCATGCAGCCCACATAACACAACTGTCGAGCAGTTCCTTCTTCATGCCAGTTCTCGAAGACGCTCCTGCAGCGTTTCCGATGAGAAGTGTTTGATCACCCACAATACAGTCCGTCATTGGGTCCCACTGTGTCTCATCTCTGATCACAAGAACCGCTGGCAATGAAGACAAAATTTTTCCACATACAACGAGCTGCAGGCCAGTGCAGATAACTGACCGAAAGCACAGGTGACTGCTTTCTATGACGAGGATATTGGAAAGTTGATACAACACTGCGACAACACTCGAAGTTGGAGCGGCTACTCTGTAGAGAAGTAGGTGGAAGATGTACCTAGCTGTCGCAAATAAAATGGTTCTGGTTTTCACAGTGGTTTCGATTTCACGACCGATCGGAGCTTACTTTCTGGACAACATTCGTATTTCCTACGTATTATGAATGGAAAAACTGGTAGAAGCCGACCTTGGGGAAGATCAGTTTGGATTCCGTAGAAATACTGGAACACGTGAGGCAATACTGACCTTACGACTTATCTTAGAAGAAAGATTAAGGAAAGGCAAACCTACGTTTCTAGCATTTGTAGACTTAGAGAAAGCTTTTGACAATGATGACTGGAATACTCTCTTTCAGATTCTGAAGGTGGCAGGGGTAAAATACAGGGAGCGACAGGCTATTTACAATTTGTACAGAAACCAGATGGCAGTTATAAGAGTCGAGGGACATGAAAGGGAAGCAGTTGTTGGGAAGGGAGTAAGACAGGGTTGTAGCCTCTCCCCGATGTTATTCAATCTGTATATTGAGCAAGCAGTAAAGGAAACAAATGAAAAATTCGGAGTAGGTATTAAAATCCATGGAGAAGAAATAAAAACTTTGAGGTTCGCCGATGACATTGTAATTCTGTCAGAGACAGCAAAGGACTTGGAAGAGCAGTGGAACGGAATGGATAGCGTCTTGAAAGGAGGATATAAGATGAACATCAACAAAAGCAAAACAAGGATAATGGAATGTAGTCAAATTAAGTCGGGTGATGCTGAGGGAATTAGATTAGGAAATGAGACACTTAAAGTAGTAAAGGAGTTTTGCTATTTGGGGAGCAAAATAACTGATGATGGTCGAAGTAGAGAGGATATAAAATGTAGACTGGCAATGGCAAGGAAAGCGTTTCTCAAGAAGAGAAATTTGTTAACATCGAGCATAGATTTAAGTGTCAGGAAGTCTTTTCTGAAAGTATTTGTATGGAGTGTAGCCATGTATGGAAGTGAAACATGGACGATAAATAGTTTGGACAAGAAGAGAATAGAAGCTTTCGAAATGTGGTGCTACAGAATAATGCTGAAGATTAGATGGGTAGATCACATAACTAATGAGGAAGTATTGAATAGGATTGGGGAGAAGAGAAGTTTGTGGCACAACTTGACCAGAAGAAGGGATCGGTTGGTAGGACATGTTCTGAGGCATCAAGGGATCACCAATTTAGTATTGGAGGGCAGCGTGGAGGGTAAAAATCGTAGAGGGAGACCAAGAGATGAATACACTAAGCAGATTCAGAAGGATGTAGGTTGCAGTAGGTACTGGGAGATGAAAAAGCTTGCACAGGATAGAGTAGCATGGAGAGCTGCATCAAACCAGTCTCAGGACTGAAGACCACAACAACAACAACATGTTGACCTACATTATAGACACAAATTTTACATAGACTTGACTCTCTTTAACACTCCAAGCTATTTGTGTATTTCCTCAGGAGCTGCCGACATCGCAGTAGTCTAGATTTTGAACAGTATCTTTAATGAGACTGTGTCAAGATATGCTGAACCGGTGACACCATTTAAATGAGTTTCAGATATTTTATGAACGGGCTGCAGCACGCTGAGCCGGATTCAGAGCAGCAATTACATGGTCCTAGGAAAGCGTTCCTAGATGGAGACGATTCAAAATAATAGATGGTGATGTTCAAGACGCTCGAGGGGCAGGAACGTGGGAAGTTATGCTGAAAGTTTGGCAAAAAGGAGGGGAACTGCAGATCACTAGCAGGAAAGACGCTACTAAATGTGAGAAACGTCTTAAGATAAAGTTTATAATTTTAAATACAAACTGCATTTAGCAAGAGGAGGCACTGCTTGCAGGGGGAGCGACTGTTAAAATTAAGTTTTTGAAAACAGCCACAAGTCACACTTAGTATTTTTATTTACGGGTTTCGCTCTTCAAAGTAACTTACTTAACCTTTGGCGCTGTCAATGTCATTATTTATTACTACACTTTAAACGCAAGTGTGGGTCAATTTTTGTGACGGGCCGTAAAAAAAAAAATAAAAAATAAAAAATAAAAAATGAGGAAATACAAAAGAAAAGGGGAAAAGGTAAGACGAAGTGGATATTGGAAGAAGAGGGAGAAGAATAACAAAAAGTATGGAATGGGTTGGATGTCACTAAAGTGGAAAGGAGGGCGAGATGTACGAAAGAGAATCACGGGGAGAATTGGAGTGTGCTGAACAGTAGTTCCGTAAGACGTCCCCTCTCCTGGTAAGGAAACGCTTGAGCCTTGGTGTTAACTACTTTACGCCAACTGAGCCAACGCGACGGAAGTGTAAATTCTACATTTTGGGTTTATTGTTTCATTCGTTTCGGCTTTTCACGGCCAAGCCGAATAACGCTGCTGGTGCAATCAATGCGAATTTAGACTCTTTACTGTTACGTGCTTTCATCTGTATCGTACTATTGAATTACTATATTGTGTACCTCCTACTTCTTTGTTAGGGCCGATGACCCCGCTGTTTGGTGTCCCCTCTCCCCAAACTAACCAACTTCTTTGCTAACTCCTGTAAATCTAAAGAGACGCATAAACGGGCTAAGCAACGATGAAGATTGAATAAAATATGGTGAGATGTTGCCACGGGCGGGGGCTGAAGGGGGAGGGGGAGGATTCACTGTACAACTCCAGGATTCTAGAAGACACAGGGTTTGTCTCGACCCTCCACCACCTGTTGAGACTCTCGCACTACGGTGAAAGTTGGCGTGTGGTCACGAGTCACTCCCATAGCAGGCCACATCGCAGATACCATCTGAATGTCCCATCGTTATTACCTGCCGTTATGTGGACGGCTCGAAAGGAAATGTCAGAAGACATCAGTAATTAATTTGTAATTTGGGAGGTTTGTAGGACAATATGAAGTAGCAGTCATAGGCTAAGACCTGTAATTAGCACGAAGAAGTTCCTAAATAATTATCCATCTGCATCACATCCACGCTAGCCTGTTTCTGCAGCTGTAGCTGAAGCATTACGTTGCGCTTTTTGTTTAGATAACGAACCAGATGATAGAGACGTGCAAGCAGTACATCACGAACCGCGGCAAGGAGACCATCTGGTCGCAAGAGCGCGCGGAGGTTCGTCGCAAGCTGGAGCACTGCATCCGGCTGAACAGTACCTACCGCAGCACGTACAGCGTCGTTAAGAGCCAGCCGTTCCTCCCGGGCCAGACCTCCTTCAGCTTCTCCGAGAACTACGTCTTCGGCAAATTCGACGCCTTTTGTGACCGTCTCAACAAAATTATCACCATGTTCAATCTCGTTGACGATTATAACATTTTATTTGAAAGGCGCATGGAAGGCGAGTACCCTAATTTCAGTCAAATGGCACTTCCAAGCAACTACTGAATATATGAATATAATCCACGTCTTTGCGATTGTACCCTTGAAATATAATTATTTCTTTCCTTTCTTGCAGGTCTGCTTCTTGGAGAAGGTAACTATTACATGAAGAAACCCACCGTTTTGCAGCTAACACTATCTGAAGTAACGGGGCATAAACATACATCGTTGGATAACTAAATAACAAAAATTGCCCAAGACGTATGCATGTCTTAATTTTATCGTACAGAAGTGTAGGGAAAGAAAAATTGTGATTGTGCACTAATCTACAATTACATACGTAAATAATTTTTCTAGAACGCAGGCAGATTGAATGAACGCGTTGTTCATAATTTTCCGTTGCAAGTCATCGATATCTACAGCATAACTTAAACTTCTCGCTGTGTCTTTGAATTTGTAGGACTTCATTAGACCAAAAAATTAGCTTCTCATTCTTAGATTTAATTCGCTACCAATATCTATTTATTACATGCAATTTACTTTAAATTCTATCATAGACTGCAATATATATATACAAATTTTCATGGATTATACAGATTTCTTTGTTCGTGAAACACACTGGCTGACCAGAAAAGTGAAACAGAAGACATGGTTTGATGTAAGTGTAACTTTGTAAGCGTACACACCATCGGCTGGTATGATTAGTTGCAATTCTCTTTATCAGTTAGACGGCCAGAGTACATTAATGGTGTTCTCGTTTAGTATTTTTATCAGATCTGGTGGGGCATATAGAGGGCGTGACTGGTTTCTGTCTCTTTATTGTTCGGGCAATTAATATTGGCAGCTTCTTTGTGCCTGTTCAGATTACTGTGATACGTAATGAAGTCATGTTATTAAGGATACCGTAGTACCAAACGATAGTGCAGTATCCAGATTTGTGGGACATCTGGGTGAGACAGAATGGGAACATTACGTAAGGCATGGTGTAGTGTAACGACGTAAGTTTTGTATAAATGATTTTCTTTTGACATATGACCATGTGCAGACTTCGTCACCAACGTCAGTTACAAAACACTTCAAAATTATTTAAACTCTTTTTAAAGTTGTCTCTGAATGGTTCTTGAACGAAACTGTAATTAAAACATCATCATTTGAGTCGTATGCACAGAAGCATGGATTGCTGAAGAACGTCGTCGCACTGTGTTCAGCGATGAATCGCAGTTCAGTTCTGCGCTAGCCAGGAAGACCATCGTGGGCGAGTATGCTGGTGACCTGGGGAGCAGTCCCATTCGTCCAATGTTTTGGGGACACCCAGCAGTGCTACTGCTGGCTTCATGGTGTGGGGAACTATTGGGAATTACTTCAGGTCGTAGCTGGTAGTGGCTGAGTGAACTCTGACGGCACAATGGTACGACACAGACATCATGCGTCCTCATGTCTTACCTCTCATGTGACTATCGTGGTGCCAATTTTCAACAGGACAATGCTCGTCCAGACATGACAAATGTCTATCAGCAGTCTGCTTGGTTTTGAGGTACTCCTGTGACCATCAAGATACGTTGATCAGTCCCTGATAGTACGTATGTTGCACCAGCTCGAGCGTCAACTACGTCCCTGTGCCACTAATCAGGATATTATGGACCACTTACGACGGTTATGGGCGAACTTGCCTCATACGTGGGTCCAACGACTACATGACAGCCATCCCAATCGAATTAGTCCGTGTATCCAGGCCACATGGGGCCATATAGATAAGTGGGAACGTATTGCCAAGGTTTTCGTAAATTGAATCGATTCTGCAATATCTGAAATAAAATCACGTACCTTCAGTCCATGACGGTTTCCTCTTCCCCTTTTGGGCGCTTCACTTTTATTTTCAGGCTGTGTATTTCATTTATTTATTTGTTGCAGTACGGCTATTCCTACTCTAAGATCATTTCCGTACGAACATGTGGTACCCAAGACGAGTTGTCTGTATTTCAGACAACTGACAGTAGTCATGTACACCAGTCTCAGTGCTGCACGTAAGTTAAAAATACTGTTCTTCTCCAAATTTTATCATACTTCTTTTCAGCTCTGGAAGACGCCATGAAGACGTTCGAAGAAGCTAAAAGTGGAGTCACATCTAAAGTGTACGATTACCTCGACCAGCGAAATATTGAATTTGACGCCGATTTTGAGATTTTTCTTGCAAAAACTAATGAGCTCAAAGAACATGTGGGATCCATGATAGAGGAAAATTTTGACAGCGTTTGGGAGAGTCCCCAAGGAATTCGTTTCCTTATTCGTTTTGAAAAGGTAAGTACACAGTTTCTCTAGAAATAATTCTTGAATGCTTAAACTGAAAATTCATGAAATTATATCTCAGACACAAGTAGTTTCAGTACTGGCTACTTTAAAAGGTAACGGATGCTCTATAATACGCACAGAAACGTCAGCGAACTCAGTGACTACTTGTAGCATTTAATTCTGTTTCGCCTCAACGAGTGACATGCATTGTGGTGGCCTCTGTCCCCTTCATTCTTGGCTTACACAAGTCCATGAATTTGCTCAGAGTTCACGCTAATTGAGAAAGGGTACAATGACTAACTCTTTCCTCCATTGGTTGATTTAGAGGAGACATTTCACTTAAATATTTTTACTTTTCTAGAATGAAACTCATATGTTTCGAAAAGTAGAAAATTTACCTGTACTGTCATGGTCGTTAAACATTTCTTTCGCTCCTTTCCAAAGTGAAAAGTTATCTTTCCTCGGAGAAGCTTTCGAGTGTTTCTCGCTACGACATTACTTGGTTACAAGGGGAAACAAATGTGTGGAGCCACCATAAATCAGTATTTCACGACCTCATTTATTTCCTTTTCATATGGAAATTTCAGAGCTGTAAAAGTTTCTTGGGAAACTACCGGGGATGCCTTAGCACCAAAAGTATCAGAAAAGAGGTGTATTTGCATGGAAGTATGTACTGTCTTGAAACATCCGTAACTGTTCTGTAAAAAGTCCTAGTAATTGGATTGTGTTGAGAGTTTTAACTAATTCCCTTGTATATATTTACATCTGGTGCGAATCCAATTCTTTAAATCTTTCCTCGATGGGCACCAGCATAAATTTCACAACGGAAATCTTTACTTACGACGAGTTGTACCGTTGCGTCGATTGTGTTCCATTTTCTCGAGCACATCAATATGCTGGGATGGGCATAGCAGTTAAAATGGTTCTGAAACAGAACTGTTCATTAGAGCTTACGTAATAATCCAGTAGCTGCGTTTGAATCTATTTGCTCTGAAATACCAGACACATTACTTTAAGAATTGTAAATCAAGGTCTTTCTTCGCACCGAGTGGAGTGGCGCAGTGGTTAGCACACTGGACTCGAATTCGGGAGGACGGCGGTTCAAACCCACGACGGGCCATCCTGATTCAGGTTTTCCGTGATCTCCCTAAATCGCTTCAGGTAAATGCCGGGATCGTTCCTTTGAAAGAGAACGGCCGATTGCCTTCCCCGTCTTAATCCGATGGTGGGAACGATGACCTCGGTGTTTGGTCTCCTCCCCCAAATCAACAGACAAACCCTCCTTCGTGACTTGTCTGTAATCATGCCTCGATACTTAGTCTGCTTGTTTATTGTCTCTGTAGTTAAGATCACTGCTCCTGTAATCCTGTCTTCATCAGAAACGTTTCTTATTTTATTTATAAACTTTTCGACCGATTCCCAAATTATTAAGTTAATGATAACACGATCTTATTGAAAACACCATCGAAACACCGTCCACTTTGAAGAATCATCTCTGTGCGTTTCAGACACAATTTTTCCCATTTACGACTTTTCTTCATATTATTGATAGTATTGGTTTTGTCAATTCGGCTTTCTTGTATTGTAAGCTATTGCTTCTCCTCAAGCAAAAGTGGGGCGACAGTGTAGTTCAAATTGAATCGTTTACTTAGCAATCGCCAACCGCAGTGGCCGAGCGGTTCTAGGCGCTTCAGTCTGAAGCCGCGCGACCACTACGAGTTCTAAGTTCTAGAGGACTGATGACCTCAGATGTTAAGTCCCATAGTGCTCAGAGCCATTTTTGAACTTAGCAATCATCTATTTCAGTGCTTCTATGTAAAGTCATCAGTCATTGGAAGAACTATACGGTTATGATGAGCTAGTTTCTGAAATCAATTGCAACAGCATAAGACGACTGGGCTATGTAGAGCGAACATCAGAGGACAGCTCTGAACTACATTTTACCTTACAAGGGAACCTCCCCATCGCACCCCCATCAGATTTAGTTATAAGTTGGCACAGTGGATAGGCCTTGAAAAACTGAACACAGATCTGTCGAGAAAACAGGAAGAAGTTGTGTGGAAATATGAAAAAAATAAGCAAAATATACAGACTGAGTATCCATGTGTAAAATAGGCAACCACCAAGAAAACGTGAGACGAGGAGCTCCGTGGTCTCGTGGTCAGCGTGAGCAGCTGCGGGGCGAGAGGTCCTTGGTTCAAATCTCCCCTCGAGTGAAAATTTTAATTTCTTTATTTTCGCACAGTTATGATCTGTCCGTTCGTTCATTGACGTCTCTGTTCACTGTAGTAAGTTTAGTGTCTGTGTTTTGCGACCGCACCGCAAAACGGTGCGATTAGTAGACGAAAGGACGTGCCTCTCCAATGGGAACCGAAAACATTTGATCGCAAGGTCATAGGTCAACCGATTCCTCAACAGGAAAACACGTCTGATATATTCTATACGACACTGGTGACAGATAATAATTGTCTGAAAATAAAAAATTAAATTCTTCACTCAAGGGAAGACTTGAACCCAGGACCTCTCGTTCCACAGCTGCTCACGCTAACCACGGGACCACGGCGTTCCTAACTCATATTTTACTTTATGTTGCCTATCTTGCACATGGACTACTCAGTTTGTATATTTTGCTTATTTTTTTCATAGTTCTACACAACTTCTTCCTGTTTTCTCGATAGATCAATGTTCAGTTTTTCAAGGCCTATCCACTGTGCCAACTTATAACTAAATCTGAGGGGGGTGCGATGGGGAGGTTCCCTTGTTAGAAAGATGAGAACAGACCCGAAACTGGTTACGTTTTATATAGATCATTGGTTGGACGAATGTCTTACTAGTTATCACAATCAGAGAATTGACTGACCTTATTCATCTA
This sequence comes from Schistocerca nitens, assembly GCF_023898315.1. Classification (NCBI taxonomy): domain Eukaryota; kingdom Metazoa; phylum Arthropoda; class Insecta; order Orthoptera; family Acrididae; genus Schistocerca; species Schistocerca nitens. The sequence continues at coordinate 926,632,214 of NC_064616.1, forward strand.
AAATGTAAATGTTATATGTAGGTTTTGGCCGGGTATCCCATTGCTGGATTCATCCGCCTGTCGGAAACATTGTTCTTCCTCCGAGCATATTGTCCCCTTTCTTTCAAATATCTACACCTACATGGATACGCTGCAAATCACATTTAAGTGTCTGGCAGAGAGTTCATCGAATCACGTTCACAATTCTCTACTATTCCCATCTCGTATAGCTCGCGGAAAGAACGAACACCTATATCTTTCTTTAGGAGCTCTGATTTCCCTTATTTTATCGTGGTGATCGTTTCTCCCTATGTAGATCGGTGTCGACATAGTATTTTCGCTTTCGAAGGAGAAGGTTGGTGATTGCAACGCCGTGAGAAGACTCCGTTGTAACGAAAAACGCCTTTCTTTTAATGATGTCCAACCCAAATCCTGTATCATTTCAGTGACACTCTCTCCCGTATTTCGCGATAATACAAAACATGCTGCCCTTGAAAATGGTTCAAATGACTCTGAGCACTATGGGACTTAACATCTAAGGTCATCAGTCCCCTACAACTTAGACCTACTTAAACCTAACTAACATAAAGCCATCACACACATCCATGCCCGAGGCAGGATTCGAATCTGCTACCGTAGCGGTCGCGCGCTTGCTGCCCTTCTTTGAACTTTTTCGATGTACTCCGTCAGTCCTATCTGGTAAGGATCCCACACCGCGCAGCAGTATTCTAAAAGAGGTTGGACAAGCGAAGTATAGGCAGTCTCCTTGGTAGATCTGTTGCATTTTCTAAGTGCCCTGCCAATAAAACGCAGTCTTTGGTTAGCCTTCCCCAGAACATTTTCTGTGTGTTCCTTCCAATTTAAGTTCTTAGTAATTGTAATTCCTAGGTATTTAGTGAATTTACGGCCTTTATATTTGACTGATTTATCGTGTAACAGACGTTTAACGGATTCCTTTTAGCACTCATGTGGATGACCTCACACTTTTCGTTATTTAGCGTCAAATGCCAATTTTCGCACCATTCAGATAGCTTTTCTAAATCGTTTTACAATTTGTTTCATCTTCTGATGACTTTATTAGTCGATAAACGACAGCTTCGTCTGCAAACAACCTAGGTCGGCTGCTCAGATTGTCTCCCAAATCGTTTATAAAAATAAGGTACAGCAAAGGGCCTATAACATTACCTTGGGGAACGCCAGAAATCACTTCTGTTTTACTCGATGACTTTCCGTCAATTACTACGAACTGTGACCTATCTGAAAGGACATCACAAATCCAGTCACATTACTGAGACGATATTCCATAAGTGCGCAATTTCACTACAAGCCGCTTGTGTGGTACAGTGTCAAAAGCCTTCCGGAAATCCAGAAATATGGAATCGATCTGAAATCCCTGTCGATAGCACTCAACACTTCATGCGAATAAAGAATATGTAACAGTTATGTCGCGTGTGTATTTCTGGAGTGTAGGTGAGGGTAACGGAAGCATGTACAGTGTAGTGTTATGCTTGTGTGATGATGATAAGAGAAGGGAGAGAGTGAAACGCTGCGCCGGCATATAGCCTACTTTTCTCGAATAGTACCAAGGGGACCGCCGAACACAAGGTCCCATCCGCCAGATGGATCACCATCAACAGTGTTACATGCCCTCATTTCATGAGACAAAGCGGAGAGATTTGGAATTTAATCCAGGACATTGAAGCAAGGACTGGTGATCAGGAACTTTATGCGACTTATTTAAATGATTTATGTCTTTCCTAACACACGTATACCAACTTCACGCGTACTTTTAGAAGCCTTATGAATATTTTAGGACCTTATTCCTACACAGTCTTCTTAATGTTCCGTTTCACAACAGGTACCTTTGTGTTACGTGGAGCAGCTATGACAACAGTGTATGACAGGGTCGGCCAAACGCTGCACAGTGTGCAGACGTGCGGAAGTACTGCACATGTGCGCACGTGTGCTACAGCGACATCTGTTATTAGACATGTGTCCTAAATGAACGGCGGCGGCTCCACTTCCCTGTGGTACAAGCAAGAGCGCAACATATCCAGTCTCGTTTACCCCTGGTGACCGTAACCTTAACAGAGAAGTACTGAGAAATGGTAAGTACTGTGAAAAAGCAAAGAACGGGAGACCTATTTTCTCAGTCGTTTAAAAATGACTGGGAACTGCAATTCTTTTTTGTTGCCGTTGGTGAAAACTCACAGTGTTTGCTGTGCCGCCGAATAATAGGCGTCCAGCATAAGTTTTCAATTGAAAGACAATACATATCACAAAGACGAGTGTAGTGTACTCAACAGTGAAGAAGGGCAAGCAAAATTAAATGTCCTTCAGAAAGTGGATGAGACACATCAGCTCGATTTTACTGTACGTCAGAGTAACTGATACTTCTTGATCTATTAGTTTCTTGTGTTACATTTATGTCTGTTTTACTGTACGCTGTGCAATGTGCTGTTTTCAATTTTCTAGAATGACAACCACTCTAAATCTTCACTGCGAACAAATTTTAAAATCGCATTAAGAATTGCACAATCTGGGAAACCTTTTTCAGAAGGGGAGTTTGTGAAAGGGTGTCTGATTGATGCTGCAGAACTTGTGTGTCCCACGAACGTTATCAGGTTTCAAGAAATCAGTGTATTCAAACAAACAGTGACAAGACGTATCAGTGCTATGGCCTACGGTCTGCACAGGCAGCTAATAAATAAGGCTAAATACTTTGTTGCTTTCTCTGTTGCGCTCGATGAAGCAACAGATCTTACAGTTACAGCCCAGGTTGCGATATACATACGAGGTGTCGATAACGCAGTTTGTGTAACAGAGGAGCGACATCTGTGCGTAGAAAAATGCACTACATGAACGCTGACGGCTGCGGCGTGCACGCTGTGACCCGGAAGTTGCACATGTGCAAGAGCACCGCACGCGTGCAGAATTTCTGGCCGGCCCTGGTGTATGATGTTGCTGGAGGTAGCTGTTTTGGCAGTTTTTCATTATTTCTATCTGAAGACATCTGCCCTATAGCGTTTTTATATTGTCCTCTAACCTAAGCGTTTCTTCAGTACTCTCAGCCATGCGCTTCGACTACGTTGGTGCGCCGGGGGGCTCGAGCACCCACATACATAATCTTGTGGGTGCGCCGCACCCGTAGAATTTTTAATTTGATAAAAACAAAATAAATATTTCTGACTTGCCCTTATCAAAAAGTAATGAACTATTAAAACACTGAGCTGCAAGCTAAAATTTCTGACCTCTAAAACATGTATGTTCGTTTCAGATGTCTTTATGCAAAGGCAACCAAGCAACACACTCCCCCGATCCTTAACTCTCTCTGGCCAAGTCAAAGGCACTCCCCAGAATAACAGTCGTACTATACTGTGATTGGAGTCCTATATTTCCGGCTTTCTTTCATGTTTCCTTACAAGTGACACGCTTCAATACGCTTTCTCCATTCGTCAACAATTGTTTTAAAATATCTGTTTGCCAATACTGAGCAATAATAAAGACTAATCTGCGATACAAGGAAGCCGATTGTTACAGACTACCTCAATAGTTATTTTTTTAAACATAAAAACGGCGCGGTTTAAGATTTCAGTGAATTTGTTTTCATGTAATATGCATTGTTATCCTTTTGTTTGTGGACACAATGGCTTGAAGGACACGGGAGCTGATATTGCAGACTGAAGGGGTGTAACCGCTGTTACCACCTTAATAGCAAGTACAGCGAAGTGGGTCTACTGACGGGATCCGCGGAGCAAAAGCTCTTCGCCGGGCAAACATTTTCACAGTTTTCAAACGCTGCGCGATTACTGGACGCGTGTGGAAATCTGGAACACATTATTGCGCATTGCTTCGATACACACTTTCGAATTCGAACAGTTTCCAAGTCACTATGGATAAATTAGTCATACGTTTGTCGTCATCATAGCAGGTGGATATTACTAATACCGACAACATTGAAACGCACGTTGAGCCAAAAAATAAGGAACCTGAGAATGTGTCTTCTGCCAGTTCCTGTAGTACATCAGCAAGAAATGTCAAGAGACCGTCATGCAGGTCATACCATGAAGGATGTTAAAACACATTTCCTTTGATTTATTACGACAAATATTTGGACAAAGTGTTCTGTAGTGTGCGTAAAAATTCTTCTGGTTCTAGTATAGTGCTTCCGTAGGCAACTGCTACTTCTGCAGCCAGGTATTCATGTAATTCATTTGTTCGAAATGGATTTTCCCAGTGCCAAAAGGCAACTAAACGTTTCAGACGTCATAGAAAATGTAAACCGTTCCACCGTGACTGCTCTGGTAACTACGGAACAGGGTATCAATCTGTCATCCCTTACCTCAACATATAAATCAGAAGATATGAACCCGAGTTTGATCTCATTTCTGTTGCGTTTACGTCAGCTGTGTTACCGACTGAGCCAGGGCAGACTCAACGTATGCTTATAGTATCGGTGTATTTTACTTTATCACACCACAGATTTTTATGAAACAGGCAGTGTTCATGTTGTTGTTGTTGTTGTTGTTGTTGTTGTGGTTGTTGTGGTCTTCAGTCCTGAGACTGGTTTGATGCAGCTGTCCATGCTACTCTATCCTGTGCAAGCTTCTTCATCTCCCAGTACCTACTGCAACCTACATCCTTCTGAATCTGCTTAGTGTATTCATCTCTTGGTCTCCCTCTACGATTTTTACCTTCCACGCTGCCCTCCAATGCTAAATTTGTGATTCCTTGATGCCTCAAAACATGTCCTACCAACCGATCCCTTCTTCTAGTCAAGTTGTGCCACAAACTTCTCTTCTCCCCAATCCTATTCAATACCTCCTCATTAGTTACGTGATCTATCCACCTTATCTTCAGCATTCTTCTGTAGCACCACATTTCGAAAGCTTCTATTCTCTTCTTGTCCAAACTAGTTATCGTCCATGTTTCACTTCCATACATGGCTACACTCCATACAAATACTTTCAGAAACGACTTCCTGACACTTAAATCTATACTCGATGTTAACAAATTTCTCTTCTTCAGAAACGATTTCCTTGCCATTGCCAGTCTACATTTTATATCCTCTCTACTTCGATCATCATCAGTTATTTTACTCCCTAAATAACAAAACTCCTTTACTACTTTAAGTGTCATTTCCTAATCTAATTCCATCAGGATCGCCCGATTTAATTTGACTACATTCCATTATCCTCGTTTTGCTTTTGTTGATGTTCATCTTATTCCCTGCTTTCAAGACACTGTCCATTCCGTTCAACTGCTCTTCCAAGTCCTTTGCTGTCTCTGACAGAATTACAATGTCATCGGCGAACCTCAAAGTTTTTACTTCTTCTCCATGAATTGTAATACCTACTCCGAATTTTTCTTTTGTTTCCTTTACTGCTTGCTCAATATACAGATTGAATAACATCGGGGAGAGGCTACAACCCTGTCTCACTCCTTTCCCAATCACTGCTTCTCTTTCATGCCCCTCGACTCTTATTACTGCCATCTGGTTTCTGTACAAATTGTAAATAGCCTTTCGCTCCCTGTATTTTACCCCTGCCACCTTCAGAATTTGAAAGAGAGTATTCCTGTTAACATTGTCAAAAGCTTTCTCTAAGTCTACAAATGCTAGAAACGTAGGTTTGCCTTTTCTTAATCTTTCTTCTAAGATAAGTCGTAAGTGTTCATATAACGTTATAAACGAAAGGAAAGCGCTTTAAAAAATATCGAGCCTATCCAGAAAACATATACTACATTCCGCCATTGAAATGTACCCACAGAAATTTTGGTGAGTCGGCGCCCTTGCTCTCAACTGTACTTGCGCACTCTTATAGGCAACGGGTTCTTAGGTCCTAGATATGCCAGACTCCCCTTGCATTTTTTCCTTGCTGGTGTCCTTGAAATTTAACCATTATTGCTGCAGTCGCAGATCCGCTACAGACACCTATTATTGGCAATTCATATTAAACAATGTGGTGAGGGTCTCCCGCATCATCCCCTACAATCCTCGGAGTATGGGACCTCATCATCATTATTAAATACACAATTTAGATAGATAATGACCGGAGCGGACACTAGATGAGATGTAATGTAGCGAGCTGTCGCTGATCCCGAAATATTTGATGTGGAGGTAGGTTGATGGCATGAATAAGGCAGAAAAAGGACCTTGTAAATCGCCAAGCGTCCTGCCAGATTTTGCCTGACGAATTGTGTAAATGCCTTAGGCAATAAATGTTTTTCGAATCGGGTCCACTTTTGTAAACGCTCTGTTTGCCTGAGTTGATTGCACCGGTTACATTTTCCTTTAAACAACAAACGGTAAATCACTATAGAGTGCGCAGTTACATCACACATGACTACTTCCAGATGGTATGGCATATAGGAAGAATGACTGCTTGTTTATTTCTGGTTAAGGTTTATACGAGAGCAATATGTAGGGGGACTAAAGAATATTAAGAGATTATTGTCTCCCGAAATCTCCTAGAAGGATTTCGTAAGATATAGACGCCCTTGTTGAGGCGTCTTGTTAGGACCTTTCGGCATTTCTGTTACATTAACACAGAAGTCAGACAAGAATGTACCAACCTGCGATGCACTTCTGTGTATATGCTCGATTTTCTTAGTAGTCCGAATTGAAATGGTTGGCACACACGTGCGCATTATTCTTATACAGGCGATACACGTTATGTGAAAAACATTCTCTTCCTTAGGCGACATGTAATTTTCCAATATCGAAATAACGAATTGAGGCCAGCCGTTTGATTTATATAACACTGGATCTATGTGACTGTGACTCGCATTCCCCAAATTTCGTTACTTCTTGGAAGATTCTTCAACTGTCTTGTTACATGAACTGTCAGTTGCGATCTAAGAACAACTCTAGCTGCCGTCACTCATTTGATATAATGTGCGACCTACGAGATTCAGCTACTCAGTGTAATGAAATCGCATACATCGAAGAAATCATTTCATGCTGGACGTGGATCAACTCCTGCAGTTCACTTGTTGTTGTGGTCTTCAGTTCGAAGACTTGTTTGATGCAGCTCTCCGTGTTCCTCTATCCTGTTCTAGCCTCTTCCATCGCCGAATAAGCACTGCATCCTACAGGGGGCCGGCCGCTGTGGGCGAGCGGTTCCAGGCGCTTCAGTCTGGAACCGCCCGACCGCTACGGTCGCAGGTTCGAATTCTGCCTTGGGCGTGGATGTGTGTGATGTCCTTACGTTAGTTATGATTAAGTGGTTCGAAGTTCTAGGGGACTGATGACCTCAGATGTTAAGTCCCATAGTGCTCAGAGCCATTTGAACCAGGTCTCAGTATTACTGAGCCCATGTGGTCCACTTCGGAGAGAAGGGTACGTGATAATTTTCCACTTTCATCATCGTTACCTGAACTTGCCACTATTTTGTGGGAAGAATAGAATACGATTCCCTTGAAAACGATGTAGGACCTATAAATTCCAAGACGATTGGGTGCTGTTTTGCATGCGAACGGGTTTCCTATGTCATATTAGGCATGGTAATGTGCTGTGTTTTTGGTATTTCCATATTTTTGTCCACCCCCTGTACATCCTTTTGAATCTGAGAATAACTATTGCAACTTACTTCCACTAGCACCTGCTTATTGTATTCATTTTTTCGTCCCCCTTTACGACTTTTACCCTCCACACTTCCCTCCAATACTAAAGTGATGGTGGTGTTGGTTTGTGGGGCGCTCAACATTGTGGTCATCAGCGCGCATACAACTTCCAATCTTTCCATTTCCAGTCTCGCTACTACCCGAATGATGATGATGACGATGACAACACAAACACCCAGTCCCCGGGCGGAGAAAATCCCCGACCCGGCCGTGAATCGAACCCAGGACCTCGTAATCCAGAGGCAGCAACACTAGCCACTAAACCACGAGCTGCGGACCCAATACTAAAGTGATAATCCCTTGATGTCTCGTAACATGTCCTGTCAACCGATCCCTTCCTTTACTTGAGTGTTGCTACAAATTCCTTTTTTCCTAAATTCTGTTAGGTACCACCGCATTTGTTACATGATCTACTCGTCTAATTTTCAGAATTATTCTGCAGCAACACGTTTCAAAAGCTGCTTCTCCCTTCTTGTCTAAACTGTTTATCATGCACGTTTTGCTTTCGTGTAAGGCTACACTCCAGACAAACATCTTCAGAAAAAGACTTCCTAACACATAAATATGTATTAGATGTTACGAAATTTCTCTTCGTCAGAAACGCTTTTCTTCCCGTCGCCAGTCTGCATTTTATATCCTCTCTCCTTCGCCATCGTCAGTTTCTTTATTGCGCAAATATCAAAACTCATTTAATCCTTACTTTAAGTACATTAAATTGCTTAACTACGGATTGTTAATCTCACTTTGGCCTTCGATGTAACATTAATAGTCGGCCCCTGCAGTACTGAGTCGAGCCCTGTTAAGTGACTGTACTAAAAAGAAAACCGACCACTGGATTGGATGTTGAACGTCGTCTGCGGTCTCCTACAGGCTACAATCAATATCCTTGACGTACTGAAGAAATAAGTCTCACTGCAATTCTTCATCGGATGAGTGAGCACAGTGATAGAAAAGTTAACGCATTGGTTTTCAAGCACACACACTGTTTACTATTACTTAAGACACATCTAGCCAAATCCACTCCTTCAACCAAAGACTCTCTCGCTAGCCATCATCATTATGACCTTTCAGTGCTTCAACGCTGCCACCGGAAAATACATCTGTGTTAAAAAGGTTCATATCTGACCAGTCAACCCGTCTACATTAGCCTCCAACTACCTGCTCCGTCTGCACAGTGAAATGGTAAGTCCGCCGATCCCTATGGAGTACAGCTCTACCATTAGGAAACGCAGAACTGCCAAAAGTTTTCGTTGACCGACTGTGCACGGCAGGGCGTTAAAAAGAACCAGCTTTCCTCCGTTGATTGACTGGCTAGAACTTCATTTAGTAAGCAAACTTATTGGCGTTGCCTCCTCTTCTAATAACTGCAGCGCTCTGCTTAGTTCTGCCTCCTGGCAGGTCTTCTCGTTACAATTATTGACCTCTCCTCGACGTTAAGATTCTTGCCGGAACAGCACAACAGAATCATCCAATTTCATCAGAGCAAAGTACTTTTTGTTCGTTCTGCCACACAATTCCATCTGTAAGTCATTTACAGTAGCAGGGTACTCACTCTGTAATTATATCCGTCAATATATCACAGAACTGAATAACATATCTAGTTTAGAAAGACGTCTCGTGATTACAGTAGCGTCTACCTTTGTTCATTTACGAATCCATTTTTTGAATATAACTAAGTACCCTTCTTTATCACTAGAATCTTTAATCTGAGAAAGTTCGTGCCTGAAGAAGACTATCTGAATTTCTTTTCTCTTAGATCTCGCTGTGTCATAACTCGCTTTTGCACGCCCTTAAGTACCTGTTGTATCTTAGACTGTCACTATGGTACTATTGTTATTGTTATTATTATTAACAGTAGCTATTAGTATTGCTATTACACTGGTGCCCAAAATTAAAGCAACAAACCAATATTTCCGCATCCTGTGTCTTATTCACGATACAATCATACAGACTGTCAACAGATGTCCGTACGATCGTGTCCTGCACGGAAGATGGCATTCTGCTCGAAGGACAACCACGCCAACGATGACGTCAGAGCCCCTATCAAACGGAATAGCGTTTGCCGCGTAGTCCCACATCCACAATCGCTGTATACACAGTCACAGACGGTGCAGCATGGCGCAGAGAAGACGCCTACCAGGCTCTCTGTGGTGGAGGAGCATAGGAAGAATGGAAGCAGGACAGTCGCAAACCGATGTGGTTCGATGGCTTCATGTGAATCGTTGTGTTGTTAATCGGATGTGGCGACAGTTTATAGAGATCGAAACTGTATCTCGAAGACCAGGGCGGGGCCGATCACGTGTAACATCATAGAGAGAGAATTGTTATTTGGCTATAAGGGCACGACGGTACCGCCTTAGTACTGCAAAGCAACTGGTATCTGACCTCGCAGCATCCACCGGACGTGTTGTATCGAGGCAAACGGTGTACAGAAGGCTTCGGCAGACAGGCCTTTATTGTCGGAGACCTGCTGTATGTGTACCTCTGATGCCTCTTCACACAGGAGAACGTCTAGAGTTCAAAAAAATGGCTCTGAGCACTATGGGACTCAACTGCTGTGGTCATAAGTCCCCTAGAACTTAGAACTACTTAAACCTAACTAACCTAAGGACAGCACACAACACCCAGCCATCACGAGGCAGAGAAAATCCCTGACCCCGCCGGGAATCGAACCCGGGAACCCGGGCGTGGGAAGCGAGAACGCTACCGCACGACCACGAGATGCGGGCGAACGTCTAGAGTGTAGCTGTCAACATGCCACCTGGACGGTCGAACAATGGACCAATGCCCTTTTCACAGATGAGTCCCGGTTTGGTCTGGACAATGATTCTCGACGGATTCACATCTGGAAGGAACATAGAACACGATTTCGGGACCAAACAATTGTGGAAAGAGACAGATATCTAGAATGACCCCTAATGGTGTGTGTAGGGATTATGTTGACCACTTGAACACCTCCTCATGAAATTGTACGGTTAAATCGGCACAGTTTAATTGCTGTCAGGTATCGTGACGAGATGTTGAGACCTCATGTGCGGTTGTTGCGAGGTGCTGTGGGCCCAGACCTCTTACTGCTGGACGATAATGCTCGACCTCATAGAGAATGGGTGGTTGATGCTTTCCTGGAAACGGAAGACATTGTGCTCATGGCATGGCCTGCTTGCTCTCTCGATTTGAATCCCACATAGCACGTCTGGGATGCACTAGGGACACGGGTTGCATCACTTCAGCATCCACCAACCACTGTCCAACACTTGTGAGCAGCGCTGCAGGAAGAATGGGCGTTATTGCCTCAACATGCGATTGATGACATCATTCACAGCATTGCCCATCTTTTGTCAGGTCTATATTGCTGCCAGAGGTGATCACACCCCATACTGCGCGCATTAACCAGTTGTCAGAATGTGTGTGTTGATCTGGTAAGTTGGAAAAGACGGAGAAAATTTTTATCTACCGTTATGAATGTTGCAGTTGTTTACATTCCGTATTTTTTATTTAGTTTCTATTTTACTGTCATCTGATTATACTCTATTCTGGAAAAATAGCCGGCCGAAGTGGCCGCGCGGTTCTGGCGCTGCAGTCTGGAACCGCGAGACCGCTACGGTCGCAGGTTCGAATCCTGCCTCGGGCATGGATGTGTGTGATGTCCTTAGGTTCGTTAGGTTTAACTAGTTCTAAGTTCTAGGGGACTAATGACCTCAGCAGTTGAGTCCCATAGTGCTCAGAGCCATTTGAACCATTTTTTTTTTTGAAAAATAGACTCAACCTTGTAAAATTTCGGTTTCTTGCTTTATTTCTGGACACCAGTGTACTTATTACTCTGTACTGTTATTCCAAATACCTTACAAAGATCCAAATTTTGTTTGAAATCATTTTTGCACTTGCGCTACTAACATTATTCCAGAATGATCATTCACTCTGCAACGGAGTACGCGCTGATTTGACCACTATCATTACTATTTATCAGATCATAATTTTATCGTTATTAAGGTAACTGTGTTGCAAAAAGTATTGTATGTGTGAAACCCTGGTCCGATGTTAGGGAGAACTTGAAGGCGCTATTATGATCCAGTTAAATAAATACATAATATCCTGCAGCATTTTCTCTGAGATCATCGCAAGTCTTTTGACGTTCACACAATCATTCCCTTGTCGTGGCCTGACAAGATCAGGGGCTTACCTCAGCCAATGCAGTCGATGAGGGACGATAGCGTGAGCGGCTGATAGGACTCCAGTCTCCAAAGCACCTGCAAGCTACGGGGGTGTTCAGAGATAGAGAATTCGGTGTAGTTCTCAAGGAAGCTCAGGGACAATGAAACTCAGAATAATTATGTTTCAGTGGAAGTATACTCAGGCAATACAGAATGAAGTTACTCTAAATCGGTAAACGCTGTCACTGTCTTTGGCGTACGCTGAATTACTAATCAGCTGCCTTCGACCGCGCGAACCCGAATCTGTCTTCTCAGTAATGTCTTCCGACACACTTCCACTATCCTAAGTCCACAACCTGGCGACGACTGACACAGGGGTAATGTCCTAGACGACTACCGAACTGTGCTCTTCTTTTACTCGGGGCAGGTCCTCCCTTTATACGAGGGTTATTCGGAAAGTAAGGAACGAAAGGTCGCGAAATGGAAACCACAGTGAAAATCCGATGAAGTTTTGCACAGGTGTGTTGGGTATTGTCTCTAGTATGCCCGTCGATCGCCTTACGTCGTTCCTTTTAGTTCTGATCACACAGGGAGCTCATAAAGATACCTAGAAAAATAGTGTCTCCCGCCAAGTACGAGGGCCTGGTGAGAAATTTCGCCTGAAGCTATGCAGCCAACATTACATAACTGTCGTGCCGTTTCTTCTTCAAGACAATTCTCAGCCGCAGTTTGCAGGGGCAATGAAGATGCTCCTGCATCGTTTTCAATTGGAAATGTTTGGTTACCCACAATATAGCCCGTAATTGTCTCCCTCTGAGTATATCTCTGCTCGCATGAACCGCTGGCTATGAAGACAACATTTTGACACAGACAACGAGCTGTAGGCCAACGTAGATAATTGGCAGAAAAGCACTGGCGGGTGCCTTCTATAACGAGGGTGTTGTAAAGTTGGTACAACGCTACGGCAAACGTCTAAGTCGGATCGGCGACTACTGAGATAAGTAGCTAGTAGTTGTAGCTAACTGTTGCAAATAAAAGAGTTTTGATTTTTCACTGTGATTTCCACTTCGCGACCTATCGTTCCTTACTTTCCGAATAGCCCTCGTAACACCTACCACATTCTGGAAGATTCCGTCTGACGTACGTGGAGGTCATTTTTGGGGCAGATCAAGAGGTGTATCCTCCGCTGTTACGTGGATCGTCACCGGACCGGAGTCATGCGCTCAGTGGACGCTGCCCTCCGCATGTGTGTGTAGTCTGTGGTCGGTTCGGCGCCAGGCCGACACAGAGTAAACCATTACGCCATGCATCCTTTGACTTCTGAAGGCAGCTCCTAGATACGTCGTGAATTTAATGCCGGTTTCATCTCCCAATATCGGATACCGTGACACCCTTTTCTTAGTCAATTTATGCTACCAATTTCTTTTCTTCTCTCATTGGTTACATGATCTACCCATCTAACCTTGCAAAAGAATTTCTCATCTTCAGACACACTTTTCTTGCCATTGCCAGTCTACATTTTATATCCTCTATACTTTGGTCATCACCAGTTATTTTACTGCCCAAATAGCAAAACTCATCTACTGTTTTTACAGTCTCGTTTCCTAATCTAATTGCCTCAGTATATTCTGATTTAATTCTACTACTTTCCATTACCATAGTTTCGCTTTTGTTGACGTTAATTTTATATCCTCCTTTCAAGACACAGTCCATTATGTTCGTCTACTTTTCGAAGTACTTTGCTCTCTCTGACAGAGTTACAATGACATCGGCAAACCTGAAAGCTTTCTCCCATCTCCCTATATTTTAATTCATACTTCAAATTTTTCTTTTGTTACCTTTACTGCTTGCTCAGTGTACATGTTCAATAACATCGGGATAGGCAATAATCCTGTCTAACTCCTTTGTCAACCATTGCTTCCCTTCCATGCTCCTCGACTCTTATAGCTGCCTTCTGGTTTCTGTACAAGTTGTATATAACATTTCGCTCCCTGTATTTTAGCCCCGCTATCTTCAGAATTCCAAAGAGTGTTTTCCAGTCGACATTGTCAAAAGCTTGCTTCAAATGTAAAAAATCTATAAACGTAGGTTTGCCTTTCCTTAACCTATCTTCTAAGACATGTTGCAGGGTCACTATTGCCTCGCGTGTTCTTACATTTGTACGGAATCCAGACTGTCTTTTCCGAGGTCGGCTTCTAATCGTTATTTCATTGTTATATAAAGAATTGGTGTCAGCATTCTGCAAACATGAGTTATTAAACTAATAATTTGGCAATATTCACAACATTCAACACCTGTCTTCTTTGGAATTGGAATTCTCACCTTCTTCTTAAGCTCTATGTAATTATCTGGGACTGCAGGGGAAACAGTGCAGTCGTGGCTGGCTCTACCGAGGCTAACAGTAGTTCTGAAGGAATGTCGTCTACTCCAGGAGCCTTATTTCCAGTTACGCCTCTGTACTCTGTCAAATTCTTCTCGCTGTATCATATCTCCTGTCTCATCTTTATCTACGTCTTTCTTTCTTTCTATAATATTACCTTCAAGTACATGTCCCTCATATAGCCCTCCCCAATATTCCTTCCAGCTTTTCCTTCTTGGCTTGTTACTGGTTTTGCATATGATCTTTTGATATTCATAGAGTTGCTTTTCTTTTCTCCAAACGTCTCTTTAATTTTCCTGTAGTGGCATCTACCTTTCCCCTAATTATACAATGTCCTATGAAGCGCATAAATTGGCCAGCCCGTTCTCCTGATCTTACACCTCTGGACTTCTTTCTGTGGGTTACGTTAAAGGAGAATGTGTACCGTGATGTGCCTACAACCCCAGAGGATATGAAACAAGGTATTGTGGCAGCCTGCGGCGACATCACACCAGATGTACTGCGGCGTGTACGACATTCATTACGCCAGAGATTGCAATTGTGTGCAGCAAATGATGGCCACCACATTGAACATCTATTGGCCTGACATGTCGGGACACACTCTATTCCATTCCGTAATTGAAAACGGAAACCACGTGTGTACTTGTATCTCACCCCTAATGGTAATGTACATGTGCGTCAGTGAAAAAGACCAATAAAAAGGTGTTAGCATGTGGATGTAATGTGCTGTTCCAGTCTCTTCTGTACCTAACGTCCATCACCGTTCCCTTTGGATCCCTACGTAATTCGGTGCTCTCCGATATACACGATCGAACAGCGGAGGAGTGGTACTCAAGCGTCAACTTTAGGTTACAATATCTCCGGATGTAATTAACATTTTACAATGCAACAAACGGCACTGATTACGTATTTGTTTATATGTTCAGATGTGCTAACAAAACTAACGTGGTTCCATTTTAAAAAAACGTAGGTTTGTGTTAAAAAACATACTTCCGTGCATTTTTGTATGGTTTGTATTAACCAATTACACTAGCCCCTCTCCTCACGTTCGGTCTGTGGAATCGGTTCGTCAGTATTTGATGTGGTTTACGAAATATATCCAGCGGTAACGTTAGGTGACTCACCCTGTATATGCTTCTGTATCCTTACTCTTGTCCTCTATAGATTCCTTTTAAGCCATTTTGCATTTCCTGTCAATCTCATTTTAGACGTTTTTATTCCCTTTCGCCTGCCTCATTTGCTGCATTTTTATGCTATCATTATTGCTCGTTAAAGACGACATACATTTAAGGAGTATTAAGACCTTTGCTTTTGACGGTAGAAGCACGCACAAAATAAGAGGCATCACTTTTATACTGTTCACAGGTGAGCGAGAAGATCCCCTTGACAAAGATGGATGACAAGTACGAGCGAGTCATCAAATACTGCGAGCGCGAAGTGGAGAGAATTATGAAGCTATTCCGCAAGCAAAAGGACGATCCTCCGATGCCACGCAACTTCCCTCCCACAGCTGGTACGTTTACGTAAATAATGACTTCTAAGTGAAATATGTAATGGTTTATTCTAATTTCAATATTCTGATTTCAATATAATAAATTGTGTTAGGCTTTCGACTTTTCACTCAATATGAATCTAGATTGTAACATTATTTCCTGAACAATTTTCGTGTCGTCAGCAAAGATGAAAACTGTAAATTTCAGATGTAATTTACTGAAATATGTGGTTTTTAGTTCAAAATTATCTGTCCTGAGTCCAAGTGTTTGTTTATTTTTGAACATTTGTGTCGCGTGAGCTGGCTTTCTAGTGCAATGACAGCCAGAAAAAGGGTAGTAGCAGTACGCAGATTTTACATAGAGTCAGTTTCGGGTAGTAGTATAATACATGTTTAGTTAAACGTAGGATAAGTTAGATAGGGACTGGATCTGTAGTGTACGGATGCATGGGGACTGGTCACCGTTCAGAAACAGTCAGAATTCGTTGTCCAAAGTCAAGAGGCTGCAGGGTACTGCTCCGGGATCTTGGTGGCGTTGAGGCAGCTGCAGAGAGACCCACGGCACCTCTGACACCTCTAGCGTCGCCTGGGAACCCCTATGTCACAACTCTTTCCGATAACCTAATCTAGACGCTGCACACTCACTCCAGGATGAATAGCGGACAGTAGCTCCATCGCGAGTCTCTGGCACCACGGATGTCTTTTACGCCTTAAGGACATGTTTAAGGTCTTTTCTATTGCGGAGAGCACATATGAGCCGACACGGGACACTTCGTCCCTCGTGACTGGTACAGTGTGGGCTTACGAGTCATTGGGAGATCAAAGGCTAGTGAGTGCACTGGGTGTAGCAGGCTGTAAATCGTGGCTCATGTAGTCACGAATGACGCATAGCACCTGTATTCAGATACTATTCTCATTTGATACAGGCTGGCTGAACAGGTAAATCCTATTAGCCGTACACGCATGGTGAAGGCTGAGTCAGCATTTTGTAGCATCTTTCCCAGCACTGATCACGGTTCTCTTAATCTATATTTATAAACTAAAAGCGACTGTGAAGTGCATGGCTGAGGGTACTTCCGAGCTTTGTTAGAGCTGCATCTAGTTCTACTAGTGCATTGATCGTGGGAAGAATGAGTGGTTAAATGATAGCTCTTACTATCTCAGATGCCCGCATCTCGTGGTCGTGCGGTAACGTTCTCGCTTCCCACGCCCGGGTTCCCGGGTTCGATTCCCGGCGGGGTCAGGGATTTTCTCTGCCTCGTGATGGCTGGGTGCTGTGTGCTGTCCTTAGGTTAGTTAGGTTTAAGTAGTTCTAAGTTCTAGGGGACTGATGACCATAGATGTTAAGTCCCATAGTGCTCAGAGCCATTTGAACCAGCCACTATCTCAGATGCAGAAATCTTGTCACCAGGAATTAGCCATCTGCGCTCTTTGTTTGTCTAGAATGGATACTGCTAGAAGCAAACTCGTCATGTTTTATAACCAGTACGCTTTAAACATCACGAGCAGCCAGAACATAGTTTCTTGCCTTGTGCTGACGGTGTCTCCTTCAACATCAGCTATCTCTTCAAGAAACGCAGAATAAAATGTGTCTTGCGTCCTACGGCGCCATTGCAAACGACTGTGGTTTTCGTAAAAGACGACCTAGGTTTAAGAAGTCACCCGACGTGACAGATGCGATTCACATAGCCGTCATACCAAACTAGGTCATCCAGAAAAATCTTCTGTTGCCGACCAATGCCTTGACAAAGGACACGGCATGAACTAGGGCGATGTTAAGATCGTTTTGTCCGCCTACACCTCCTGGGGTTCTGTTGTTATGGAAGTGGTCGAAATACGTATAGCCAATGACTTGATGGGTATACGACTGCGGAGTAATGAATTGCACGAGATCACGCCGATGGGGGATTGTAATCAGGACAGCTAGGTCGGCTACCAACATCTTGCCAGCGCCTGCGTTGGGGTCGACGGCTTATGGCCAGGCTTCTCCGAGCCGCGAGTGCTGAGTCCATGACTCGCTTTTTCATTAAGAGGTTATGGATCTCAGCGGTGAAGTTATAGTCCTGCCATATGGCACCTATGCTTTCCTATCCAACCAGTATATAAGTAGATTTTTCGGACGCTAACAGAATTAAACAACAAGCCAGCAGGGCGTTGGTGAAAGAGAGAATTCGTTCTATAAGACCAGAATTACTTAGACTCTCCAGAAGTCTTTCAATTCATCTGAATATCGCGTCACGTTCGTCAGAGGGTTCCTGGTAATGATTGAACAGTGCTACTTGGTAGATTTAAGATTGGACGCGGCAACTGGACGTTGTGCATAAAATTTCAAGTTCCATTGTCTTACACGCCCACCTTCTCAATAAGGTAAATCATGCAGACAAGTTGCGTTTAATTTATAGATTAACCACTGGGTGATGCCACGATAACAGTGTTGGAGAAGGGACTAGAACTCTAGCCCTCTCCTAAGATCTTGCCCAACGAAGACTTTATTAGTGGCACTGAGCAGGGTGTTTTAAAATTTCCCAGTAAGACAGCTGAGGAAAAAAGGCAAGAGACTTGCATGGTAAGGATGCCAACACCTAAGCAGACCGTCACTACTCAGGAGAAGAAAACTTTTCGATCTTTAAGAACAGACTCAGATACATAAATTTTATTTGATGACTAGGGCAACGCCGATGCTCTTCTGTCTGTGATAACTTATTTTTGGCAATATGACTGATTTATTGCAGGACTCAGCGTATCGTCGTCTCCAGAATGATCCTACCGATACATCACCCTCCAACGCACCACCCACTTTCCTGACCATCAGAACAAGAACTTATGCGTACAAGCACCGTTTCCACCGAGACTTTATGGCGTACCAAACATATGTTTCGCTTCACACTTGGCAATATTGGAGTCTCAACATACTATCTAGCAAAACATACGGCTTCTCTTTTGAGCCCTTTGGTTGGGAAATATGGAAACTACATTTGAAATTCTGCAGACTTTATATTGTGCCTCAAGCATTTGGTCCTGAAACCAACTAAGTTCCGATGTAATCTCTTTTTTCACACGTGTACCTTTGGTGATACACTGGAATTTATAAGAACTAAACTGGAAGAAGGCATCACACATATCAAAAAGATGTGTTCATACCGGTGTACTTTTTATTCTACTTCCCAAATTATGAACAAAAAACAGGTGTTCCTAGCACTTTTTAAGACGGAAAGTGTAGAAAAATCGAAACCTCTCTTTCCTAGATGTTGCAGGTTCCTTGAGTCACAGTATGTTTCGTATAGGAACACACAACGACCTGTGTTTACAAGTTACAGGGTCTCATCATCCATCTCAACATAGCGGCGTAATATCAACTCACGTTCATGTAGCTGGAGGTATATGAAAGAATTTGTCAGCTAAGCTTAACCATTGCAGTTCTGTATTTACACTGAACAACTACTCCGAGAAGTGAATTCACCATGAATTTTGATAAGCATGTGTCAAACATCACGACCAGCCAGAAGATACCAAGAACTTTACTACAATGGGTTTTCCTCCCTTATGTTGGAGATGTGTTCTCCAGAATGTCCCTTCAAGAAACACGTTATGAAATGTGTCTTGCGTCCTTCGGCGCATGTGCAAACGATACTGGATTCCGTGAAAGAAGAGATCTAAGAAGACTGTGAATATACAAAATCCCGTGTCAGTGAGAGAAATCGTACATCGGCCAGGTGTGTCGCAAGACGTGACAGATGCGATGCACATAGACGCCACACCAGTAGCCCATCTAGAAAACTCTTCTGCTACTGACCACTGTCTCGGTACTGGACCCGGCATGAACTTTGGGGAAACGTAGATCCTCTCCTTCGCCTCCACCTACCGGGATTCATTCATCAAAGAAGCGATCTAAATACATACTGTAGCGTGTGGTGAATGTGATAAAAGATATAAGATGAGATTAATTACATCTAATTGGCTGTCTTCTCTGAGATCACTTCCTGATCAGCAGGGAAAAGAAATCTCACCTGCAGGTCTTCTGTCCCCTGACCACGGATGGCGAATCTAAGAATTAGTGATGTGAAAAGGGAAAATGGGAGGGTCACAAACCAATATCGGGCAAGCAGTTACTTAATGCAATAACTACAAATCGAATTCTTAGAAACACATTTAAATTAGAAGTAAGCTTCTTACAGGGTGGGATGTCATACATCAATATTTCTGGATTACTCGTCTGATAACCAATCCTCTGTAGGAAAAACAAGTCGTAAGTGAAAAACAATTGAACAAGAAATGAAACAGGGGTGTGTTATAACTTAACTTTTACTGCTTGAGAGGGACACCATGAAAAACGAATGATCATAGGACAATGTAACTTTGTGAAAATATTTGTAAGGTTATACGGAAGAGAAGTAATCGCACTAGAGACAGCTCTACCGCTGCCTGAAACATCTTTGGTAGGATGTTGACTACCTCCATCGCTATTCTCATGTCAACCTTCAACGTGTTGATAAACTCTGTTCTAAAGGTGACGCCACAGCCAGAGGTCACACGGGTTCAAATCTGGTGATCTTAGTGAACACGCAGTTTGTAACGATAGGCAAATGATTCGGTTTTCTCCAAATGTATAAGGGTTGGAACTTTAATAGTGGCAACTATTTATTTACAGCTCGTAGAAAATAGATACGTGTTTCAAAGTTTTACTGATTTTCTAAGTAGTCACCAGCATTGTGTATAACCCGTTGCCAGCGATGTGGAAGTCGTAGGATACTCTTAGCAGTGCCAGTTGTGTTGACAGTTCGAGTGGTGCGGTCTATTGCCCGACGAATTTGTACCAGTTCTGAAGCGAATGCCGTGAAGTGTTTCCTTCAGTTTATAAATCGAATTGAGCTCACGAGGGGTTAAGTCAGGGGAGTGCAGTAGGTGATACAGCACTTAGCAGCCCCATCAGTAACAGCTTGCACTGTACGTGCTTGAGCATTGTCCTGTAAAATGATGGTCCCGCAGAAAGTGTCATCTGTGAGAGACGCGAGATATGAATAAAAAGGGCGATAGCGTAGCACTTCCCACCCCGCGGCGGGTGCATGGTTCACACAGCTTGCGGTGCAAACTGCGCGCTCACGTAATTACAGCAAGCAATGACGGCCCGTGAATAGTTCTGCAGATTGAAAGAAATTCTACCAATTTAATTTTACACCCAATTATTCCGAAGTAAGGGAAGCCAGTTTATGTTAATTAAAAATGGCAGCAATTTCCACAGTAACGATAGACAGGATTCAGTACACGAGATGCTCCATCAAAGATCTTCAACCAGTTGGGCTCCATAAAGAATCTGCCACCAAGCGGGCTCCATAAGGAATCAGAAACTGAATGGGCTTCATAAAGAATCTGCAACTGAATGGGCTCGATCAAGAATCTGCAACCGATTAGGGGCAAGGGAGAAGATTTTATTGCCTCAGTGCACACAGTGCATCTTACCTGGGAAGGGAGGGAAACCGGCTGGGTGGGGGGAAGCCAGTAGGGGAAGGGATGATGATGATTGGTTTGTGGGGAGCTCAACTGCACTGTCATCAGCGTCCGTACAAAATCCCAATTTTTTTACACAGTCCAGTCTAGTCACTGCCACGAATGATCATGATGATGAAATGATGAGGGCAACGCAAACACTCAGTCCCCGGGCAGAGAAAATCCCCAACCCGGCCGGAAATCGAACCCGGGCCCCCGTGATCAAGAGGCGTCAGCGCTAGCCACTAGACCACGAGCTGCGGACGAGAGGAAGGGAGGCAATGCTATCCGATCCGGCGGCTTTTCCGCTGGAGGTTTTGCGAAGAACCCCTGGCGGTTAGATTGGACATCATGTGGTGTCGTCAGGTGTACCTCTGCTTTCTTAAATTAATTGATCGGCCTATACTAAAATAAATTCACCACCAGCATCCTATGGTGCTGTACCTAGGCAACACATCATTGGGTGCAGAAGGCAGTGGAAAATTGATAATATTATGTAAATTTGTCTTTTATGTTTTCTGACTCATTAAATATTGACGCAATCAGACCATGATTACCGTAACTGTATTTGTAATCTAACCTTCAGTATGAATCTGTGATCAGAAATATTATTTTTTAACTAATAAAGTACGCTTCCTTTGTGAGGACTTGCCAGCCGGAGTGGCCGAGCGGTTCTAGGCGCTACAGTCTGGAGCTGCGCGACCGCTACAGTCGCAGGTTCGAATCCTGCCTCGGGCATGGATGTGTGTGATGTCAGGTTAGTTAGGTTTAAGTAGTTCTAAGTTCTAGGGGATTCATGACCTCAGAAGTTAAGTCCCATAGTGCTCAGAGCCATTTGAACCATTTTTTGTGAGGACTTGGACCACACAGCTACTGAAACGTATCCCCGCGTGGGCGATAAATCGTGGCCAAATCTCAGGACTAGAGCATAACAAATGACTTAATAGAGACACAGAATTTTAGCTGAGCAATGCATGGGACCCAGGACCAGCCCATATACCCACGTTTGTTAGCCCGCCGCTTCCGGGATTCGGGCAGGAGTGCCGGCCTCAGATCGAATCCGTCTGGCGGGTTGACGATGAGTTCTGGTGTGCCGGCCAGCCTGGATATGGTTTTTAGGCGGTTTTCCACATCTGACCATGTGATACTGGGCTGGTACCCAAGTCCTGCCACAGTTACAGGTTCCGAAAACATTTAGAAAATGTTCACACACTATCACGTGGGTAATACTGCAAGCCGACAGTTTGGGGTACTCATTTTCCTCCTCGGAGTGTAGCAGTTGGCGACTGGAATGGCATCCATCAAGCTCTGAAATTAACCATGCCAAATCCAATAGTAACCATGCCGACGCCACATAGACAAAGGCAAAAGAAAAAGATGAAGGCGTGGGACCCAGCATTGGGGGCACCATGGCAATCGAGCTGAAAATTCTTAGAAGGTCTGGTGTTACGTTAAATCAGTGAACGGATCAAAGCCATCTGTACAGCTATTCAGTGATCATACTGGCACCGAGGCAGAGGATGGCAAAGAGAAAACGAAAACTAAACCCCATTTTTCGAAACCAATTAACTGAAGAACACCGTATTACGATTCCCCTTTCAATCGTCGCATGAACATTGATGACAGATTAGAAATGAGTGACAGGTGGATAGAAAAAACCTAAAATCACTCAGCGGAGTAAAGGAGACTGGAGCAACGAAACGTTCCAAGTGCTTGGAAGACGTTTAGGTCCAATTTACAAGAAAAGTTTTTGGACAGATGCACACAACTGTAGGCTTATGTCAGTGATGTGAATCCGTTGTAGCAATGTGGAACTCGTTTTCAGCTCACATAATATGACGTTCCTGTTAACCGAAAATATCTTCTGAGGGAAACAACATGGAATGGAAAACGACTAACAACGTTAATCCCAGGTCACTCTGTTCAACCACAAGATCCATAAATTAGAAGATACCGGCGTCCAAGCTCGTGCTGTGTTCCTTGACTTCCATCAAGCTTTGGATGGAGTTACGCACAGCTGCTTAATGATCAAAACACCACCTTACTAAATATCAGATTAGCTTTGTAATTCGATCCGAAACCTGACAAAGGCCAGTATACCGGTGTGTTGACAATACGTCTCTCCATATCCGCAACCAGTGACGCGTATCGGCTAAGGGTGACACGGTGGTCGGTCGTTATCGTTGGGCTTTTCGAGGCCTGTTTGGACGGAATTTAGTTTAGTTTTTGTGATTCGATAAAAAAGTTACTGACCATCAGAAGACAAGGATATAAATCTTCACATCTAATCGGGCATACCCTAAGGAAGTGTTATAGGGCCATTACTGTTTACAACATAAATAAATGATCTACTTGATAACGTCGGAAGGTCCATGATGGTATCAACGGATTAGGCTGCTTTATAGAGAGAAGTCGCAACGCTATAAAATTGTAGCGAAGTTCAGGAAAATCTTAAGAGGATCGACGCTTGCAGCATGGATTGCAAGTTATCGCTCAACACAAACAAATGTAACGTATTGCACATTATAGTAAGCGGTAATACCAGCTATTATTAGATTACAGGATTACTGAATAATCGCTGGAACAAACAAAGCCATTAAATATTAGGGGATGCTCATACGGAGTGATCTACGCGGAGGTGACAAAAGTCATTGAATACCTCCTAATATCGTGTAGAACCTCCTCCTGCTTGGCGTAGAGCAGCACCTCGACGTAGTACGGACTCAACAATTCGCTGGAAGACCCCTGCACAAATATTGAGTCTTGCTGCCTTTCTTGTCGCCCATTGAGAAGGTGTTGCCTGTGCAGGATTTTGTGCACGAACTGACCTCTCGATTGTGCCCCACAAGTATTCGATGGTATTCATGTCGGATGATCTGGGTGGGGAAATCGATTGCTCCAACTGTCCAAAATGTTCTTCAAACCAGTCACGAACAAATGTGGCCCGGTGACATGGTGCATGGTTATCTAGAAAAATTCCATCGTTGTTTGGCTCTGAGCACTATGGGACTCAACTGCTGTGGTCATAAGTCCCCTAGAACTTAGAACTACTTAAACCTAACTAGCCTAAGGACAGCACACAACACCCAGCCATCACGAGGCAGAGAAAATCCCTGACCCCGCCGGGAATCGAACCCGGGAACCCGGGCGTGGGAAGCGAGAACGCTACCGCACGACCACGAGATGCGGGCCATCGTTGTTTGGCTGCAAATGTTCTCCAAGTAGCAGAACACAACGATTTCCAGTCAATGATCCGTTCAGTTGGACCAGGGCCGAGTCCATTCCATGTAAACACAGCCCACATCATTATGGAGTTACCACCAGCATGTACAGTGCTTTGGTGACAACTAGGGTCCATGGCTTCGTTAGGTCTGCGCCACAATTGACCTTACTACCAACTCCTACGAAGTGAAATGGGGACTCATCTGACCAACCCACGATTTTCCAGTCGCCTGGAGTCCAACTGATCCCATTACGAGCCCAGGAGGGGCGCTGTGGGTGATGTCGTGCTGTTAGCAAAGGCACTCGCATCCGTCGTCTGCTACCATAGCCGATTAACGCCAAATTCGCCACACTATCCTAACGGATACGTACGTCGTACGTCATACATTTATTTCTGCGTACGTTTTACGCAGTGTTGCTTCTCTGTTGGCACTGACAACTCTACGCAAATACCGCTGCTGTCACTGCGTTGTCAATAGCGAGAAGTAATGCATAACATTTCGTATTTTCCGTACACTTTTGATACTGTGGATCTCGTGATATTGAATTCCCTAACGATTTCCGAAATGGAATGTCCCATACGTCTAGCTCCAACTACCATTCAGCGTTCAAAGTTGGTTAAGTCCCGTCATGCGGCCATAATCACGCCGGAAACCTCTTCACATGAATCACTTGACTACAAATGACACATCCGCCAATGTATGTACACGATATATATATATAATGAATTTGGCCAGCTATGGACCGCATACAACTTAAGACTTATGGTGTTTCTTTTTCTTCCGTTCTTCCCAGTACTTCATTTTCTCGCCAACTGCTCGTCTCTGCTCATCTGTCCACACTCTCTTGGGTCGAGGTTTTGGCGCATCTTCTTCATAGTTTGCGTTTTCTATAAGTAGCCTAAAGTTATTCTTGTCACGTATTATTTCTTCTGTAACACCTATTTTGTTGGCATCTTTCTTTACTGCTTCTATCCATCCTACAGTGTTTTTCAGTTTACTAACGTAATTAAAAATTTCCTTTGTAATCCGTGTTTCTTCCATTCTTTTTAAATGTCCACAAAATTTTTGCCGTCTCTTCCTCATTGTATCTGTGATCTTTTCTGTATTTTTGTATAGGTCTTCATTTATCCTTTTAATCCACCTGTTTTCCTTGTTTTTCTCAGGACCCAGAATTTTTCTTAATATTTTTCTCTCTCTTTTTTCTAGTTCTCTTAATTCCCCTTTCTTATATATATATATATATATATATATATATATATATATATATATATATATATATATATATATTGCGCGTGCGCGTACATCGCTGTCCCATGACTTTTCTGGCCTCAGTGTAAAGCGGTATGGCTGGAAAAACGGAGGTAATACAGATTCACAGGAGGAAGTCGACCCCCCGAAGGTAGTAGTTAACAGTGGTCCGTTTTTTCGGGATTACATTTATATTATAATTATATTTCAGTTCTGTACTGGATACACCCAGCGATGTGGCATAGAGATTAGCACACTGGACTCACTTTCATGAGGACGACAGTTAAAATCAGCTTCCGGGCATCCATATTTAGGATTTCCGTGATTTCCCAACATCGCTCCAGACGGCATGGTTCCCTTGAAAAGGCGCGGCCGATTTTCTTCACCATCCTTGAAACAATCCGAGCTTGTGCTCCGTCTCTAATGCTCTCGTTGTCGATGGAATATTAAATGCTAATCTTCTTTCCTTTGTGTACTGGATACTTAAATTTGAGTAAAATTAAAATAATTCAATTCTTTGTTTCTGGGGAAATGACAAGATACTTTTACAGGCAAAGGATGGTTCATACATTTTGAGATACACAAAGTGAAATATGTGGAACAATTTCGCAGGACTTAGGGTGACTTCGGTACACCTCAGTATGGCTTTATAGGAGACATTATGCTTCTATATTCAAAAATATATTTTATTGGATAAAATACAGAAATAAATAGCAAAGAATACCAAAACTTAAGTTTAGAAACAAAAAGTTATCACTCATGAGAACTAAATACAATGAGAAGTAGATCTCATTAAAAATACATTTATTGCATATTTAAAATTTATTCCTTTCAACCAACAGTTAACATACCACTTAAAAGCATTGACTCGTACTTCTGGTACAATAAAGGCCCCTTTTCTATTCAGCAGAGTAGGATATGCTACTTTTCCCATTATATCCTCCCACCATTTATTTTCTAAAGAATACTCTTTAGTAAGCAAATTCCAACTTCCACAGGTTTTTACGTACGGTTAAGCGAATGGCAGGCCCTTCTTTTCACCAACAGGAAGTTTCTAGACAATCTCTGGATTCCTTTCCTCGATTGTAATCAACAGTCCCAGAGTCTCCTTTCTTAACTCTGTCTTGTTTTCTAATGTAAATCGCAGTGATTTACAAGTGGGTTTTCCAGGTTTTGCTTCACTGAGGGTCTCACTAGGATCATCAGGTTGTACTTTCAACTCTTTGAGATCGCCTTCTGATTTTCAGTCTCCTTATTCTTCTAACTCTTTACTCAAATCAACAGTATCTCTTTGCCTAGCAGCCACACTTAACGGCTCCTTTTTTTTCTTAACGGGAGTATAACTCCTTCAACATATTTACTTTTCTCTTTTAAGTATTGCAAACTTCGCTGTTTCATTTTTTTAGTTGGTTGGTTTGGGGAAGGAGACCAGACAGCGAGGTCATCGGTCTCATCGGATTAGGGAAGGACGGGGAAGGAAGTCGGCCGTGCCCTTTGAAAGGAACTATCCCGGCATTTGCCTGGAGCGATTTAGGGAAATCACGGAAAACCTAAATCAGAATGGCCGGACGCGGGATTGAACCGTCGTCCTCCCGAATGCGAGTCCAGTGTCTAACCACTGCGCCACCTCGCTCGGTTTTTTTTTTTTTTTTTTTTTTTTTTTTTTTTTTTGCTTACAGGTAGTATTAACTCCTTCAACATCTTCACGTTTCTCTTGTAACTATTGCATAACTTCATCTGCAGTCACATGACACACAAGTTCCCAGATGCTTTTCTTGCATCAAAAAGGCAAACAAACTAGTGTTACCTTTAAATCTTTCTAAAATGTAAACAGC
Source organism: Schistocerca nitens (assembly GCF_023898315.1). NCBI lineage: Eukaryota > Metazoa > Arthropoda > Insecta > Orthoptera > Acrididae > Schistocerca > Schistocerca nitens. The sequence goes on from NC_064616.1 coordinate 926,659,630, forward strand.
TGTCGGAATGTGATCATTTTGTAAGCCTTATCAGTTATAACAGAGACGATGCAGACAAGAGCAGCGCGTTTCGTTACGAGTTCGTTTTGTAAGGGCAAGCTTTATGTAAATGCGCCCCGTGGGGGCTCGCCGCTCTTTGGCGGGTTCGTGCTTGGCTAACACGGGGCTCTAACCTTTGCAGCATCTTTTCTGTTCCGTGCTGCATACCTGTCTTCTTGATATTCTTTTTCACCTCCCTTGGGGAACACGTCTGGGATGTTGTTGCAAATGTGTTCTGCATTTTTCTTCTTCCCCCCTGTGCGCTCCTGAAGGCCAGCCCACGTGTCTGATGCGTAACAGATGACTGGGTAACACGTAAGTCCCGGCCCCAGGTTGACAGGTAGTGTTCGCACGTACCTACTGGTAAAGGCCAGGCCCAGGATGGGGTGACTGCCTGGGCTGTTACCTTCCAAAATTGCCGATCGACCTCTCTGTCAGGTGTTCGTAAGGTGTGACCTGAAGTGTGAACAGTCACCTAAGGCGGGTCAGTGCGACATCGAAGATGCTAGCAGTCATGGGGGATTTTCTCGCGATGAATCAATCATCTTCACAATCAACGTCTACGAAACGTAAACGTAATGAGGCTAACGATTCAAGACCCTTCCCGCTGCACCACGGTTCCTCATGGTTTCACGTACTGAAGACGGTTAGTCCTTTGCTATCGTAAATCCGTTTATTATTCAGAGAGATATTGATGCAATTGCTGGCCCTGTAAAATCCTGCTCTCTTTTACGAAATGGCACTTTGCTTCTGGAGACTACTTCTGATTGTGAATTACAACAACTGCTTGCAGCTTAGCTCCTCCAAGGCTATCCTGTTCGTGTCGAGGCCCATCGAACGCTGATTTCTTCCTATGGTGTAATCTACACTAGGCTGCTCGAAGGTCTGACTGAGGCAGAAATCCAAACGTGCCTCTCTAATCAGGGTGTCATTGCAGTCCATTTGGTGATGAAAAAAGTTGATGCATCCTTAGTGCCCACATACACTCTTTTTCTCACTTTTGATAGTGTGGTGTTTCCGTCAAAGATCAAAGCAGATTATAAAATTATCGCAGTCCGACCACACATTTTGAACCCAATGCGCTGCTACCAGTGTCATCGTTAGAATCACAGAAGAGTGTCCTGTCGACACCTGGCCAATTGTGTAATCTGTGGTAGGGATGCTCACGAGGGTGATTCTCCGTCACCTTTTCCCCACTGTATCAACTGCAGCGATGATCATGCCGCTTCCTCCCGAGATTGTCCCGTGTATCTCGATGAGAGGGCTGTTCAGGAGACCTGGGTGAAAGAAAAAGTGCTGTAGCCGGTCACTCGCAAGTTGTTGGCTAGTCAGAAACCCTACGTTCAACCATTTGGCACTTGTAATATTGTTTTTTCTACATCTCGCTCCACGAAGGACATGGCCACGCAAACATGATCCCTTAAATTCAGCACCGCGGTTGTGAAATCACCTAGTGTCATAGTAGTATCAAAAATGGTTCAAATGGCTCTCAGCACTATGGGACTCAACAGCTGAGGTCATCAGTCCCCTAGAACTTAGAACTACTTAAACCTAACTAACCTAAGGACATCACACACATCCATGCCCGAGGCAGGATTCGAACCTGCGACCGTAGCGGTCTCGCGGTTCCAGACTGCAGCGCCTAGAACCGCACGGCCACCGCGGACGGCCATGGTAGTATCCCCGTCTCCTCCACCAGCTGTGCAACAAGCCACCAAACTTTCACCTCACTGGTCCAAGTCATCTGGTACACAATTGCAGGCCGTAAAGAACAGAAGAGATACTCCCGCTGAGACTTCCTATGTTCCTCCAGCCAACAAACATCTGAGTCTTCCTCTGCCAACCGGAAAGGCTTCAAGAAGTCAAACAAAGCCAAACTGTATTCTCCTTCGCTGACTCGGAGAGCCTGTTCAACGGTGTCACCATGTGACATACTCGCTCAGCGGACCTCCATGTCACCATTGCGCACCATCAACCGTTTTTTCTGCCCTGGACTCCGCAAGCCGACAGAAGGAGTGTGCCTCTGTAGATCTCGTGGAGCAGGATCCTCCAGCCTCTGTGCTCTGTAGCAGTCAGTCTTCGAAGGCTGGCACTCGGCCACCGCTGATGTGACACCTCTTCATTTTTCCCTTCTCCCCTTGCCTCGTTAAGACTCTCCTCCAATGGATTCGGCCTTCAGTCCAACAAAGACGACTTGAAGCTGCTCTTAGAATCGCAGCGTCAGCTTGTTCTCTGCCACCAGGAAACAAAATTGTGCCTTCACGACCGCTGTGAGCTCTCGCATTACTTCTGCTACACTTTGACCTTTCCCCTGAGAACAGTATTCCATCTCGTGGGGGAGTCATCCTGCTCATCTGGGATGACGTTCATAGTCAACCCATCTCCCTGACTACCCGACTTCAAGCTGTTGCAATCCGCATTTTCCTTCCTCAAAAAAAATAAAATAAAATAAAATAAAAAATAAATAAAAAAATAAAATAAAATAAAAAGATTAAAAAAATGGTTCAAACGGCTCTGAGCACTATGGGACTTAACATCTGAGGTCATCAGTCCCCTAGAACTTAGAACTACTTAAACCTAACTAACCTAAGGACATCACACACATCCATGCCCGAGGCAGGATTCGAACCTGCAACCGTAGCGGTCGCGCGGTTCCAGACTGTAGCGCCTAGAACCGCTCGGCCACCCCGGCCGGCTTTCCTTCCTCACTTGGCCTTTTCCCTTTGTACCTTTTACATCCGTTTCCTATTTGGTGTCACCAGGGCAGACTACCTCCAGCTTATTGGGCAATTCCCTCACCCCTTGCTGCCTGCTGCTCGCTGACCTTTAATGCACACCATCCCTGTTAGGGCTCGCCCAGAACTTGTCAGAGGTGTGCTCTCTTGGCTGAGCCTCTCAGTGACCTTAAGCCATCTGCCTTAACACAGGAACGACCACGTTAGTTTCACACTCCACTCACATCTACTCCCATTTGGACCTTTCTTTTTGCGCTGCCCAGCTTGCCCACCATCTCGAGTGGTTCGTTCTCTCTGACACGTACTAGAGCGACCATTCCTACCCCACCTACATGTACACCCAAGTGGCAGCTTTCTAAGGTCGACTGGAGGCTTTACTCTTCCCTGGCAACATTCGAAGTACAACGTTTCCTCAGTTGCGATGACCAGGTAGAATATCTTACAAACGTTATCCTTATCACCGCAGAACGTTTCATTCCTCGCACTTCCTATTTGCTGTGCCGTTCGTGGTCCCTTGGTGGACTGAGGCGTACCGCGACGCGATTTCCGCTTGGAGACTCGCTCTCCGCGTTTTTAACCGTCATCCTACCCGGCTAACTTCTTTCGTTACATACAGTTGCGTGCACAATATCATCTAGCTCTTTGGGATAGCAAAAATGCTTGCTGGATTTCCTTTACTGTTTATTTTAACAGTTCGACAGCATCTTCTGTTATATGGGCCACTCTCCGATGGCTGTCTGAGACCAATGTCGATTCCCCAATTTCCCGCATGACAGTAGCAGATGATGTCGCAGATCTACATCTACATCTACATCTATACTCCGCGAGCCACCTTACGGTGTGTGGCGGAGGGTACTTATTGTACCACTATCTGATCCCCCCTTCCCTGTTCCATTCACGAATTGTGCGTGGGAAGAACGACTGCTTGTAAGTCTCCGTATTTGCTCTAATTTCTCGGATCTTTTCGTTGTGATCATTACGCGAGATATATGTGGGCGGTAGTAATATGTTGCCCATCTCTTCCCGGAATGTGCTCTCTCGTAATTTCGATAATAAACCTCTCCGTATTGCGTAACGCCTTTCTTGAAGTGTCTGCCACTGGAGCTTGTTCAGCATCTCCGTAACGCTCTCGCGCTGACTAAATGTCCCCATGACGAATCGCGCTGCTTTTCGCTGGATCATGTCTATCTCTTCTATTAATCCAACCTGGTAAGGGTCCCATACTGATGAGCAATACTCAAGAATCGGACGAACAAGCGTTTTGTAAGCTACTTCTTTCGTCGATGAGTCACATTTTCTTAGAATTCTTCCTATGAATCTCAACCTGGCGCCTGCTTTTCCCACTATTTGTTTTATGTGATCATTCCACTTCAGATCGCTCCGGATAGTAACTCCTAAGTATTTTACGGTCGTTACCGCTTCCAATGATTTACCACCTATGGCATAATCGTACTGGAATGGATTTCTGCCCCTATGTATGCGCATTATATTACATTTATCTACATTTAGGGAAAGCTGCCAGCTGTCGCACCATTCATTAATCCTCTGCAGGTCTTCCTGGAGTACGTACGAGTCTTCTGATGTTGCTACTTTCTTGTAGACAACCGTGTCATCTGCAAATAGCCTCACGGAGCTACCGATGTTGTCAACTAAGTCATTTATGTATATTGTAAACAATAAAGGTCCTATCACGCTTCCTTGCGGTACTCCCGAAATTACCTCTACATCTGCAGATTTTGAACCGTTAAGAATGACATGTTGTGTTCTTTCTTCTAGGAAATCCTGAATCCAATCACAAACCTGGTCCGATATTCCGTAAGCACGTATTTTTTTCACTAAACGTAAGTGCGGAACCGTATCAAATGCCTTCCTGAAGTCCAGGAATACGGCATCAATCTGCTCGCCAGTGTCTACGGCACTGTGAATTTCTTGGGCAAATGTCACAGTGGATTTATTATATTCTAGAGCCATGTATAATATGCGGATAGTATAATGAATTAAAGAAAAGTTTTAACATATAATATTTAGTAAAAGAGCACTAACAGTAGAGCTTTTTCCGCTGCATGCTGCTGTTGGTACCGTTTTGCATGATGAAGGATTGGGCGTGAACACGATGCATCGTGAGCCGGTTGTGGGTAGCCAGTGACATCACTTGTTTGCAATTTCGTATGGTTTGTAAAAGAGTTATCTGGTATTTTATGTGATTAGTAGCAATTGAAGGTGGTTATTAGGTCCCACGCTAACCACAACCTCAGAAATCGTGCCATATCCGGGGAAAGAAAACCAAATATTTGCTGTAAAAAAGATTATAAATTTCATTGCTGGTCGTTTCACTGGCAGCAATTCAACCCGTGCTATTAGGTCAAACCCCAACCACATCCTCAGAAATCGTGACATAATCGGAAAAAAGAGAGAAATATTTGTGACTACCACGTACACTATGTTATCAAAAGTATCCGGACACCTGGCTGAAAATAACTTACAAGTTCGTGGCGCTCTCCGCCACAGGCCGTGCATTATGAACAGGTGCTCGATCGTGCTGAAAGATGCAGTCGCCATCCCAGAATTGATCTTCAACAGTGGGAAGCAAGAAGGTCCTTAAACCATCAATGTAGGCCTGTGCTGTGATAGTGCCACGCAAAACAACAAAGGGTACAAGCCCCCTACATGTACTGTTGGCACTACACGCTGGCAGATGACGTTCACCGGGCATTCGCCGTACCTACACACTGCCATCGGATCGCCAAATTGTGTACCGTGATTTGTCACTCCAAACAACGTTTTTCCACTGTTCAGTCGTTCAATGTTTACGCTCCTTACACCAAGAGAGGCGTCGTTTGGCATTCACTGGCGTGATGTGTGGTTTATGAGCAGCTGCTCGACCATGAAATCCAATTTCTCTCACCTCCCGCATAACTGTCATAGTGCTTGCAGAGGATCCTGATGCAGTTTTTAATTCCTGTGTGATGGTTTGGACAGATGTCTCCCTATTACACATTACGACCCTCTTCAACTGACGGTGGTCTCTGTCAGTCAACAGACGAGGTCGGCCTGTATGCTTTTGTGCTGTTCGTGTCCCTTCACGTTTCCACTTCACTATCACATCGGAACCAGTGGACCTAGGGATGTTTAGCAGTGTGGAAATCTTGTGTACAAACATATGACACATGTGACACTCAATCACCTGACCACGTTCGAAGTCCGTTGAGTTCCGCGGAGCGCCCCATTCTGCTCTCTCGCGATGTCTAATGACTACTGAGGTCGCTGATATGGAGTACCTGGCAGTAGGTGGCAGCACAATGCACCTAATATGAAAAAACGTATGTTTTTGGAGGTGTCCGGAGTCTTTTGATCGCATAGTGTATGCTATTAGGTCCCAACCAAACCACAGCCACGGAAATCGGGACATATTCGGAAAAAATAGCGATATATGTGTGCAGCCGAGATTATAAGACTGAGTGATTCTCATAGGTTACCTCATAATGTCAAACAACGAGAACGAATCGCCAGCAGCATTAGATAACGGAAGAACCGCGACACACTGTTACTACACTTTAGCACATTATTTCTTCCTACAAACAATTTCCAATAAAATGGTTGCGGCGGCGCGGTTCTTTCCGTCCCTTTACGACGGACCTGCACCTCCCTGTGAACATTGTCTCAGCAGATCAGTAGGAAAGCCGAATGAAACCTACTGTACTTCGACGTGAACCAGGCTGCGATTTAAGTCACTAATCTACGTTTCGGGAGAAAGTTTTCACACAATTGAAAGTTTGGAAATTTTGTCCTCAATTAATATATTCTGAAACTTTGGTGAACAAGTATCACTGCCAAGCCCGTGCTAGTCTTAACACAGTCACTCACAATCCCTTTCACTCACGTTAGCAAGTTTATGGTGTTGCACTTCCCGGAAACGTAATAGCTACAAGAATACTGATTGTTGTAGATCGATAATGCTCGCTAAATATTAAGTCTGTCGGTACCAAATGCAGACACAGTTTTTAGCCACCGACCTGCTCAATACGCCAAAATTCACTTAAAAATTCCTAAATTTCTACACACACGTCGGAATAATTATGCCGTCACTTTACCACACCTATTGATGTATGAAACATTGCTAGATCCGGCAACATATCGTTTCCATCGGAACTACTACTACACACGTCCGAACTGTTTCATGTCTAGGCTCCCACTCTTCCCTAGAACACGCTAAGTCTTCTCTACCAGCAGAGAAAAGCGCATGAAGAATATTGCTTTACCATTGGTCAGTTTACTCAACAGCCAATAGCAAAACAACATTCTTCCGCGTCAGTCCGCGCTTTTCATCAATAACCAGTGGCAAAATAGTAAACCTAACGACTGCACCTTTTACCGCCGTAATTATCTAATATGCTGAAGTTTTGTTTACGCATAAAGTTATTTACTATTGTTATTTATACCTGAATTAACTTTCCCTTTGCCATAAACTTACTTTACAAATACACTCCTGGAAATGGAAAAAAGAACACATTGACACCGGTGTGTCAGACCCACCATACTTGCTCCGGACACTGCGAGAGGGCTGTACAAGCAATGATCACACGCACGGCACAGCGGATACACCAGGAACCGTGGTGTTGGCCGTCTAATGGCGCTAGCTGCGCAGCATTTGTGCACCGCCGCCGTCAGTGTCAGCCAGTTTGCCGTGGCATACGGAGCTCCATCGCAGTCTTTAACACTGGTAGCATGCCGCGACAGCGTGGACGTGAACCGTATGTGCAGTTGACGGACTTTGAGCGAGGGCGTATAGTGGGCATGCGGGAGGCCGGGTGGACGTACCGCCGAATTGCTCAACACGTGGGGCGTGAGGTCTCCACAGTACATCGATGTTGTCGCCAGTGGTCGGCGGAAGGTGCACGTGCCCGTCGACCTGGGACCGGACCGCAGCGACGCACGGATGCACGCCAAGACCGTAGGATCCTACGCAGTGCCGTAGGGGACCGCACCGCCACTTCCCAGCAAATTAGGGACACTGTTGCTCCTGGGGTATCGGCGAGGACCATTCGCAACCGTCTCCATGAAGCTGGGCTACGGTCCCGCACACCGTTAGGCCGTCTTCCGCTCACGCCCCAACATCGTGCAGCCCGCCTCCAGTGGTGTCGCGACAGGCGTGAATGGAGGGACGAATGGAGACGTGTCATCTTCAGCGATGAGAGTCGCTTCTGCCTTGGTGCCAATGATGGTCGTATGCGTGTTTGGCGCCGTGCAGGTGAGCGCCACAATCAGGACTGCATACGACCGAGGCACACAGGGCCAACACCCGGCATCATGGTGTGGGGAGCGATCTCCTACACTGGCCGTACACCACTGGTGATCGTCGAGGGGACACTGAATAGTGCACGGTACATCCAAACCGTCATCGAACCCATCGTTCTACCATTCCTAGACCGGCAAGGGAACTTGCTGTTCCAACAGGACAATGCACGTCCGCATGTATCCCGTGCCACCCAACGTGCTCTAGAAGGTGTAAGTCAACTACCCTGGCCAGTAAGATCTCCGGATCTGTCCCCCATTGAGCATGTTTGGGACTGGATGAAGCGTCGTCTCACGCGGTCTGCACGTCCAGCACGAACGCTGGTCCAACTGAGGCGCCAGGTGGAAATGGCATGGCAAGCCGTTCCACAGGACTACATCCAGCATCTCTACGATCGTCTCCATGGGAGAATAGCAGCCTGCATTGCTGCGAAAGGTGGATATACACTGTACTAGTGCCGACATTGTGCATGCTCTGTTGCCTGTGTCTATGTGCCTGTGGTTCTGTCAGTGTGATCATGTGATGTATCTGACCCCAGGAATGTGTCAATAAAGTTTCCCCTTCCTGGGACAATGAATTCACGGTGTTCTTATTTCAATTTCCAGGAGTGTATATTCTACAAAAATCCCCTTTGTCCATATCCATACTTCGTCGAAATGTTCCCACAGTAATCCTACTACATAACTCGTTAAACAATTATCTTCATATTAACCTTAAACCACACTCACCCATCATTCATACTGCTAAAACACATTTATAACATTCTACATACATAAAAAGACATAACACTTTATGAAAATACTAGAACAGTTTATGAAAAACGTTCTATTACTTTAGTGCACTCTAGTGGGCACAATCAAAACTATAATCACAGTCCCCCTATCAAATATTGTCCTCTATCGGCTGATAAATAAACTACGTGCGCGTCCAGTCTAGCGTCACCATCTGTCACTATCCAGCTCTGAGACACATCTCCCACTTAACCGCCTCCAAGGCAGGATCGTTATACGGCGCTACGCCTCATGGTGTTTTTCTCTGATTTAGCCATGCCCGTGATGGTTGCCCCTGGCACTAGGCCCCCAATTCCTGTCCTATGTGACTTTCCGAGAGCCACGAAACCAAATCGAAAGGAACGGTTCTCGTAAAGGCATGACGCTCACTTGGAGTACGGTGCAGGTGTGGCGACTGGCGTGTGTTGTGCGCAGGGCGCATCGCGTGGGTGCGGTCGCTGTACTCGTACCTGTGGGAGCTGGTGCGCAGTGCGTCGTCGCACGCGGTGCTGCGCGGCATGGCGGCCACGGCCGACCTCGTGCGCAGACACGGCCACGTCGCAGCCGCGCAGCTCGCCTACGAGGCGGAAACCATCGACGCCTGGATGAACCAGAACGTCAGTACCTCTGTCATTTCCTTTTATACATATTGTATCGATACTTAAATCATTATCGGAAGTCAATAAGTGCCCTTCTTCCTATCCCAGATATCTAAAGGATAGTTGTGCAGTGTCGCTCAAATAGGAGTTAACCTGTTTGTTTTTCGTATAATAAGGACATGTAATTCATTTTATTTTAGTTTATTTCCTACTATTTACAAATGATCTGCCACCTAGTGACTAAGATACAGGTTGTATTTTGACAATATTTGATTGTACTCATACATAATATGATCATTATTTGTTTTCACAGTACTTCAGCGAAGCTGCATCTTTGAACACTAGGAAACTTAAAATTAATCAGGCAACGTAAATGTTTAAATAAACAATGTATGAAAAAGGTATAAAATTAGAAAGATGTAGAGTTTATACACTACTGGCCATTAAAATTGCTACACCACGAAGATGACGTGCTACAGACGCGAAATTTAACCGACAGGAAGAAGATGCTGTGATATGCAAACGATTAGCTTTTCAGAGCACTCATACAAGGTTGGCGCCGCTGGCGACACATACAATGCGCTGACATGAGGAAAGTTTCCAACCGATTTCTCATACACGAATAGCAGTTGACCGGCGTTGCCTGGTGAAACGTTGTTGTGTTGCCTCGTGTAAGGAGGAGAAATGCGTACCGTCACGTTTCCGACTTTGATAAAGGTCGGACTGTAGCCTTTCGCGATTGCGGTTTATCGTATCGCGACATTGCTGCTCGCATTGGTCGAGATCCAATGACTGTTAGCAGAATATGGAATCGGTGGGTTCAGGAGGGTAATACGGAACGCCGAGCTGGATCCCAACGGCCTCGTATCACTAGTAGTCGAGATGACAGGCATCTTATCCGCATGGCTGTAACGGATCGTGTAGCCACGTCTCGATCCCTGAGTTAACAGATAGGGACGTTTGCAAGACAACAACCATCTGCACAAACAGTTCCATGACGTTTGCAGCAGCATGGACTATCAGCTCGGGGACCATGGCTGCGGTTACCCTTGACGCTGCAGCACAGACAGGAGCACCTGCGATTGTGTACTCAACGACGAACCTGGGTGCACGAATGGCAAAACGTCATTTTTTCGGACTAATCCAGGTTTTGTTTACAGCATCATGATGGTCGCATCCGTGTTTTGCGACATCGTGGTAAATGCACATTGGAAGCATGTATTCGTCATCGCCATACTGGCGTATCACCCGGGTCGATAGTATGGGGTGCCATTGGTTACACGTCTCCGTCAACTCTTGTTCGCATTTGACGGCACTTTGAACAGTGGACGTTACATTTCAGATGTGTTACGACCAGTGGCTCTATCCTTCATTCGAATCCTGCGAAACCCTACATTTCAGCAGGATAATGCACGACCGCATGTTGCAGGTCCTGTACGGGCCTTCCTGGATACAGAAAATGTTCGACTGCTGCCCTGGCCAGCACATTCTCCAGATGTCTCACTGTTGTGTACATAGTTCCGCGTAGTCAGCACGTACACAACTTTCCCACTAGAGGGCGTCCCGCTGAGCACAACAGCGCAGGCGCAGCGCTCGTCCATCTCCGCACTATCAGATGGCGCTCCCATAGAGACGGACCAAATTCTGCTTCCGCCGATCCGCGTATTAATATGTAACGCAGACAATGAGATTGCTGCTAACGTAGAACCTTTTCTCCTCGCGGATCACACTCGCGTAGTGATACCTGAATGCGCGAAGTATTATAACGAGTGTACAGACCTCCGATTAGTCGGTCTGCATTTGTCTGCACCAGTCCGTACCAGCCTATAGTCAAGTTTGTCTGTGCCAAATAAGATTACTATATTCCTGTAAATAGCCATGAAGATAAATGAATAGACACTTTGTCAAGTATCAGAGATATGTGAGAATAAGATTAACGTACTAAGACCAAAGGAACTTCAGATTGTCAATTGTAAACAGCATCCAGAATCAAGTTATGTAACGTCAATGCTTTTTATTATTTTAATAAATGTGTGTGAGAATTAATCAAGTTCTGTTTAAAGTTGGTCACCGTCAATCTGCTACTCTAAGCGTGTAAGTGGCACTTCTATCGTCTGACCTAACGGCAGAAAATAAACACGACACGATAAGACCACGAGACATATTGCTGACACTCGCCTACTTCGTTAGAGCGACAAGTCAAATAATCTGATGGTGTGTGTACCGAAGGTCTTACAGTACGCACAACACACTCACCAATTGAAAACGTCTGGTCAATGGTGGCCGAGCAACTGGTTCGTCACAATACGTCAGTCACTACCCTTGATGAACTGTGTTCTCGTGTTGAAGCTGCATGGGCAGCTGTATCTGTACATGCCATCTAAGCTTTGTTTGACTCAATGCTCAGGCGTATCAAGGCCGTTATTACGGCCAGAGGTGGTTGTCCTGGGTGCTAATTTCTCAGGATCTATGCACCCAAATTGCGTGAAAATATAATCACATGTCAGTTCTAGTATAACATATTTGTCCAATGAATACCCGTTTATCATCTGCATTTCTCCTTGGTGTAGCAATTTTAATGGCCAGTAGTGTATTTATTGAACTATTGTGTGACAAACCATCAGGGTTTTTCGACTAATGCATCGGTGTGTGTGTGTGTGTGTGTGTGTGTGTGTGTGTGTACCTGTAACTTGCCGTCACATCCAATTTTAACACGCCTCGGATGCCTGGCAGTTTAGTATTTGTTTATGTCAGTGCCTAATAAATTACTCTAGCATAACATACAAGAAAATTTAATTCAGAGAAACGTATCATATGAAAATAATTTGTCGAAAATTTGAGAAGTGCCTGTCTCACACAATTCATTTAATAGCTGTAACAGCAACAAACTCGGGCCACCTTTACGACCTCGTAATTTAAACGATATAAAATTACCATTATCAGTTAGTACCTGGATTGAGAACACACGTCTGAAGACTAGGGTCATGCTATTTCTTTCAGTCATTTCCGCATACATTTGGGAAAGTCAGTTTTTCTGCTATTTCTTTCTTAGCGGAGGGTTTTTTGTTTCTGTTGTGCGTTACTTAAGTACCTGTAGTTTGTCGGTTCTGCCTGTGAACTCGCGTACTGTATCGGATTAGTTATTGGCAGTATGGTCGTCCTGTGACTGTGGGCCTTTACCTGGCTGGAATGTTTTCTGCAGGTGGCCAGGACATGCATCCCTTCCACGTGGTCGAAAAACTGCAAAGTATCCTGTGCTAAACACAGCTCGAAATTTTTAGAATTCCTTGCCATTTTCGAGAGTCCTCGTTTTCACACTGCCTTATTCTCCGAAAGTTAACTGAGAACTTTGGATATTGACATATATGTAAAAATAAAACTACTTGTAGTAACCGGTACTATGGGCTGGAGGAGAGGTGGCGTGAGGAATCAGGATGCCCTCCCACGCTCTCACACTGCCCGAAGTGAAGGTGTCATTCTGAGCGAAAAAGGGCTGAACATACGCCAAGGGACCTCGTAGCCGATAATGTCATACGACTATTTTACGAGCAATATGACTATTAACCGAAAATAAACTACTATCAGTCCGCATAAGAAATTATATGTCAGTTATTCAAAACCACACCTTGTATTATTAAAACACGTTTCCACATGGGTTCTTCTAATGAACTGATGTCTTGTATTGTAGGGAAGCAGCCTACTCACGCCGTAGTACATTCACATCAGTCTTTCCATTGTGTGCCAGCCAGTCCGCTGTAACTAGCCCTGACGTCATAAATGTTGCGCAATACTTTAAAAATCAAGCAAATAACCTAAAACGTTTCTAGCATGTCAGGAGTAATTCTAAATCAACATGTGTTGAATGTCAGTTCAATAACTTTAACCATTTTCGAAATTTGGACGTTTCTCTGTAAAAATCATTGGCGCAACAGAAAAGAGCTAGAGATTTAAAAATTTATATTTATATTCCTTTTCCACAATAATTTAATAGAAACAGTACTTCGGATCTCACAAATTAATATTTTAGTTGAAATTCATAATTTTCTGGTTTTTGTCTTAAAAATTAAGGAAGCAAGATAGATTATGTAGGCTAATAAATAAGGCTAGGATGTTTAAATTTAAGTAGAATGGAGATCCGCTATAATCATAAAGATGTGAGAAGTTTCAACTCAATAACTATAAAACTATAGCGATAGCGTATCTCCAAATGGCAAGTTCAGAGCTCGTATACTGCGTGCATTGTAATTAAATTAATTCTCTCGCCCAAAATATTTAACTTAGCCACGTCAAACTTTTATTATGATTACTTACCTGTGTGCTGAATGCACATTTAAATTGAGAGCTTCATCGGCCATCAGCAAAAGAAGCTATGATTTATACGGTAACTTAAGAAAGAAAACTGGCATTCTACGGATCAGAGCGTGGAATGTCAGATCCCTTAATCGGGCAGGTAGGTTAGAAAATTTAAAAAGGGAAATGGATAGGTTAAAGTTAGATATAGTGGGAATTAGTGAAGTTCGGTGGCAGGAGGAACAAGACTTTTGGTCAGGTGATTACAGGGTTATAAATACAAAATCGAATAGGGGTAATGCAGGAGTAGGTTTAATAATGAATAAAAAAATAGGAGTGCGGGTTAGCTACTACAAACAGCATAGTGAACACATTATTGTGGCCAAGATAGACACAAAGCCCATGCCTACTACAGTAGTACAAGTTTATATGCCAACTAGCTCTGCAGATGATGAAGAAATTGATGAAATGTATGACGAGATAAAAGAAATTATTCAGGTAGTGAAGGGAGACGAAAATTTAATAGTCATGGGTGACTGGAATTCGTCAGTAGGAAAAGGGAGAGAAGGAAACATAGTAGGTGAATATGGATTGGGGGGAAGAAATGAAAGAGGAAGCCGCCTTGTAGAATTTTGCACAGAGCATAACTTAATCATAGCCAACACTTGGTTCAAGAATCATAAAAGAAGGTTGTATACCTGGAAGAATCCTGGAGATACTAAAAGGTATCAGATTATATAATGGTAAGACAGAGATTTAGGAACCAGGTTTTAAATTGTAAGACATTTCCAGGGGCAGATGTGGATTCTGACCACAATCTATTGGTTATGAACTGCAGATTGAAACTGAAGAAACTGCAAAAAGGTGGGAATTTAAGGAGATGGGACCTGGATAAACTGAAAGAACCAGAGGTTGTAGAGAGTTTCGGGGAGAGCATAAAGGAACAATTGACAGGAATGGGGGAAAGAAATACAGTAGAAGAAGAATGGGTAGCTCTGAGGGATGAAGTAGTGAAGGCAGCAGAGGATCAAGTAGGTAAAAAGACGAGGGCTAACAGAAATCCTTGGGTAACAGAAGAAATATTGAATTTAATTGATGAAAGGAGAAAATATAAAAATGTAGTAAATGAAGCAGGCAAAAAGGAATACAAACGTCTCAAATATGAGATCGACAGAAAGAGCAAAATGGCTAAGCAGGGATGGCTAGAGGACAAATGTAAGGATGTAGAGGCTTGTCTCACTAGGGATAAGATAGATACTGCCTACAGGAAAATTAAAGAGACCTTTGGAGAGAAGAGAACCACTTGTATGAATATCAAGAGCTCAGATGGCAACCCAGTTCTAAGCAAAGAAGGGAAGGCAGAAAGGTGGAAGGAGTATATAGAGGGTTTATACAAGGGCGAAGTACTTGAGGACAATATTATGGAAATGGAAGAGGATGTAGATGAAGATGAAATGGGAGATAAGATACTGCGTGAAGAGTTTGACAGAGCACTGAAAGACCTGAGTCGAAACAAGGCCCCGGGAGTAGACAACATTCCACTAGAATTACTGATGGCCTTGGGAGAGCCAGTCATGACAAAACTCTACCATCTGGTGAGCAAGATGTATGAGACAGGCGAAATACCCACAGACTTCAAGAAGAATATAGTAATTCCAATCCCAAAGAAAGCAGGTGTTGACAGATGAGAAAATTACCGAACTATCAGTTTAATAAGTCACAGCTGCAAAATACTATCGCGAATTCTTCACAGACGAATGGAAAAACTGGTAGAAGCGGACCTCGGGGAAGATCAGTTTGGATTCCGTAGAAATTTTGGAACACGTGAGGCAATACTAACCATACGACTTATCTTAGAAGAAAGATAAAGAAAAGGCAAACCTACGTTCCTAGCATTTGTAGACTTAGAGAAAGCTTTTGACAACGTTAACTGGAATACTCTCTTTCAAATTCTGAAGGTGGCAGGGGTAAAATACAGGGAGCGAAAGGCTATTTACAATTTGTACAGAAACCAGATGGCAGTTATAAGAGTCGAGGGGCATGAAAGGGAAGCAGTGGTTGGGAAAGGAGTGAGACAGGGTTGTAGCCTCTCCCAGATGTTATTCAATCTGTATATTGAGCTAGCAGTAAAGGAAACAAAAGAAAAATTCGGAGTAGGTATTAAAATTCATGGAGAAGAAATAAAAACTTTGAGGTTCGCCGATGACATTGTAATTCTGTCAGAGATAGCAAAGGACTTGGAAGAGCAGTTGAACGGAATGGACATTATCTTGAAAGGAGGATATAAGATGAACATCAACAAAAGCAAAACGAGGATAATGGAATGGAGTCAAATTAAATCGGGTGATGCTGAGGGGATTAGATTAGGAAATGACACACTTAAAGTAGTAAAGGAGTTTTGCTATTTAGGGAGTAAAATAACTGATGATGGTTGAAGTAGAGAGGATATAAAATGTAGACTGGCAATGGCAAGGAAATCGTTTCTGAAGAAGAGACATTTGTTAACATCCAGTATAGATTTAAGTGTCAGGAAGTCGTTTCTGAAAGTATTTGTATGGAGTGTAGCCATGTATGGAAGTGAAACATGGACGATAACCAGTTTGGACAAGAAGAGAATAGAAGCTTTCGAAATGTTGTGCTACAGAAGAATGCTGAAGATAAGGTGGGTAGATCATGTAACTTATGAGGAGGTATTGAATAGGATTGGGGAGAAGAGAAGTTTGTGGCACAACTTGACTAGAAGAAGGGATCGGTTGGTAGGACATATTTTGAAGCATCAAGGGATCACAAATTTAGCATTGGAGGACAGTGTGGAAGGTAAAAATCGTAGAGGGAGACCAAGAGATGAATACACTAAGCAGATTCAGAAGGATGTAGGTTGCAGTAGGTACTGGGAGATGAAGAAGCTTGCACAGGATAGAGTAGCATGGAGAGCTGCATCAAACCAGTCTCAGGACTGAAGACCACAACAACAACAACAACAACAACAACAACAAAGTGGTGCATCACTAGCCCAGCGGCTAGTCGGGAGAGCCGATTTGATCAGGCGTTCCCTTAGCCGTTCGCACCGCGGCTTTGTATATAAGATCGCTGCGCGAGGAAGAAGGCCCCAGTTCTCTCCAGACGCTGAATAGCACACCATCTGTGTCGGGAATCGCGTCGCGTCGGTGTCATTGCTACCAACAGCCTCGGATGCCGTAATAAGTTACTCGGGATACGCCTAACCATGAAATCATTTTCGAGTGAAGTGTTAATTCTGGGATGACTTTAATAATCTATCTTCAGTTTGCGTATGTCGTTTTCACGTGCCGCTGCAGGACAGACATTCTACCATTATTTAGCGTGGCGTTTGATGAACATTATCATCAAATTATGGCGAGCATTCACTTAAACATTTAATTTGGACAGTTATAGTTGCATCAGCGCATTAGACTCTCAACTGCTCTGTTAGTCAGATTGTGTGGATCCTTTTTTTTTCATCTGTGACTTCCAGAAAATAGAGAACGTTTTTTTTTTCACGATCGTTTTTGATTATGAATCCCAGACAATTTCCTAATTCCTCAGAGCTTTAAGCTGTAGCTCGAAGTGTATTTCTCAGATGAAGTGGGCACTAGGAATTCTAATTACAGGCTTCACGTTTTGCTAATCACTTTCTGGTTGCCAATATTGTAGTTAGAGAGCCAGTGTTGAGAACGGCAAAAGACAGCATAAATAATAGGAACATTTAATATAACAATTAATTCCACTCGCCACCCCACATATGGTTAAAACGGCAAGGAATGCATCTTTTCTACAAACAAAACATTTTTATTGAATAACAACAAAAATAAATTCCACTCGCCGCCCCACAGTATGATGTCATCCCATCCTTTACTCCGTCTCTCCCACACTTGCAGGCATAAATCCTGTGAGGCTATCCGTGGACTCAACATTAGTCCACAGGCGAGATCAGTCATTATAAAATTGTTGGATTATACATGAGGGCTCTGCTTGATGCAATGATTGGCTTCATTCCCTAGCTGTAAGCAGTTAACGTATAATATGCGTATACAGGCGAAACTACCACAGAACACTCACAGGGTTCTGTCACAAATGTCAAAAATCGACAAGTTTTTATGCAGGGCAAATTAAGGAGGAGAAGCCACATAAATCTTTTTTAGGTGAAAGTCAGATGTCTGAAGAAATTCTGATGAAATGCAAATAACCCTTTAACTCTGTTGGTACCTTCGTGTCAATATGAACCATAAATTAGTTCGTTTTTCCATAACGCTTATGTATTGAAAACATTCGCTCTCGAAATTTAATGCATTGTTTTTTCTCTTTCCATTGTGCGTAGCTTAAAGCGCAATTGCAGAAAAAGGGTTTTCTCCCCCTTGTTATACCTTAATGTGTTACACTTGTGATCACAGATAAGACGAGTCATTATAAAATAGTTGGATAAAACACGAAGGCTCTGACCTGGATATTCAAAAATTCACCACATATAAGATTATCGGCAGTAGAATTTTACTTCTACTTGTCTGAGTTACGTGCAAAGTGTTCTTTTATATAACAATGCATATCTTTGTTTGCTGTTTGTCTTGATCAGCACAATGCAGAAACATAAGGAAACAAGCAACAGAGAAGACAATAACCGAAAAATGATATTGGACTACTATGCAACTTATGGAGCAGTAAACACTTTGGATCAGTTTATTGCTACCTACAAATGCTAGAGAAAAATCAACAGTTAGTGAATGATAAATAGCTATGCCTAAAACTCTTTTAGTATGCAGAGAAATCTATTCAGGGAGGAAAAGAAGTATTCTTTACAAAACAAAAATATTTCCTGATGAACTGGAAGACTCCTAGTCACCCTTTTATTGAAGATAGAAGAAAGGTGTCATGAAATGAACATATAGCGGCCACTCAGGTTAAAGAATACAGAAAATTCTTTGTCACGAACCTCCATTCGTGAAAATCAAAAATCCAAATGTGCCAGAGGCAAATTCTGTTCATCAAGTTGTAGCAAGGAAACCCCTACAAATCGCACTAATGGTAAAATACATGTTTGTGTTCTGAACAGTTTCTGCTTTGTTAAATTTAAAAATATGTGCTAGAAATATTTGTTTTTGTGCATCATTCATATGACCATTAGCTGCTTACATTGTAATACTTATTTTGTGCCAAATAATACCCTATTCTTTCTTAGAACAAGAAACTGACACACTACGAATTTACTGTGATTTTCATTGTAAATTGTATGACAATTTTGTTTTGTTCATCTTCAAACTGAGTAAAAACCCCATTGCACCACATCCCTTTGAGAGCCAGTTTCTTCCAAGTTACTTGTAATGCTGAAAATTTGTTTATTTTGTTGCAAACAGAACTTAAATTTCAATTTATAAAATTTTTTCAGAATTTATTAGTTTATGTCGTTAAATTCCACTCGCACCTTTATGACCCAAATTAGCGTATTTGTGTAGCTTATTCAAGAAAAGCTACAGGATTAAGAGAATACCGAGTACTGTTCAGGTGTCTCGTACCATTAACAAGTGACATATACAGAAAAGACACAGAGAGAATAAAATGGTGAAATACAGAATGGCGACCACTTCTGGTGTTATTTATGGACCTATGTGACGTTCTGAATGATTTAACATGAAAACTCCAGCACCACCTATCCCCTACAGATGTGTTTTATTTAAGACAGGCTGGGTCACTGGATTACGGTACGTGCTCATAAGGGGGGACGTTGATGAAATTGAGCAAAAATGTCAATTTTCGATTTATTTTTTATTTGTTAGTACAACTCATGGATAATAATTTCCCAAAGTTTCAATGTTGAAATCGCATCCAAAGTGCCTGAAAATTAATTAAAAGTGTGACACGGCCACATTAGCTGGTGTAAATATGTACAAGCTCAGAGGGATAACAACCCCTACATTCACGAGGTATGGCTTCCATATTATATACTGGATCTTGTCAAGCACACTTACAGGTTTCTGGCCGATCCTGCATTTCGCAAAAAGTGTGTTCATGGAAAAACCCAAAATCCAAATGAGTCTCTAAATTCACTCATATGGAAACCATGCCCTAAAAACACATTTGCATCGGCTACAGTTGTCAGAATTGCAACTTATGATGCAGTTATTGTATTTAATGATGGGGATGTCGGGAGGATAAAGGTATTAGAAAGAATGGGCTTCAAGATAGGAACTTTTACACAAGACATCCTGAGAAAAATAGATTTACAGCGCATGTCCGCAGCTGAGAAGTCAGTTGAAGACCTGGTAAAGGAAGGAAGACAGGCAACAAGAAAGCAGAAGAGAAGCCTTGAAGGGAAATACGACCCAGAGGACAAATGTGGTGCCTTCTGAAGAAGTGACATAAGGGAAAAAGTTAGGGTGAACTTTAAATTGCGTTCACTGAAAAGTTTGTTTTTTAAAGTTTATGTATTTTTTCCTCAGATTCTATGAATGATAGAATTATGAAATTTTTTACACATTTTCGTAAACCTAATAAACGTTGTCTCAAGAGCAAATTTTGAAATTCTGATTGCAAGCTGAGATATGGAGCAAAGTGCTTGGAATTTTGTATGAATTTAAAATTGTACTTGTGGAATTATAATTAAAAATTTATGAAAATTCTCCTATTTGACCTATTGCAAAAACCTCATAAGACAAAGTTTACAACATATAGAGAGACGAAACAGAAATTTTGGTAGAAATCTCTTCAATACTTTCTGAGGAAAAGGAACATACATCATTTTTTGAAAATAAAATTTCAAATTTCATTCAAAGAAAAAATTTGAATATATATAATCAAAGGAGTTTATATGTAAACGTGTATTTTTCATGTAAAGCGTGGTACAAAATTTCATTGCCATATCTCCAAAACAGTGGATTTGCTGCATTTTTGAAATAGTGTGTGTTTTTCACCAATGTCCCCTCTTAACGTAGATAACTGATGAGATATTGTGTATTGATGTCCTTTTAAATGATTTGATGTGAATTCCATATTCTGCCAGATATTTCTAATTAGGATCAAAGAGGATCTTAATTTACCATTGCATGTTTACAGTGCTGACGATTGAGCTTGGGTTCTGACACACGTATCAGAAAATGTAAAAAACTAAGACACAGATAGCCGAAGCACTTATTTCATAAAATATAATTACTACAGTTTACCGTCTTGATTGCTTTTATTTACATAAAGCATATAACTTTGCGCGTTTGGCCAATTTCACCACAAGAAGCTGTTGGATACGAATAATGAGAGCAAATAAAGACAATTTTACACTAAGCAAATCATTGTAAACATGTATTAAATGGAACACAAAACATTTAAAAGGATATCAATACACATTATTTCATCAGATTTCTATGCTCAAGCACATACCATAATTGAGTGAGGCAGCCTGAAACAAAATACAACTTTAACCTATGGCGGCGCTGCAGCAGTACTGCTTTTGTGTTACATCATTAACAACATAACATTAGTCCACTATACATTCTGTTATTCTTTTAAGTTTTTGTATAAAAATAATGATGTTATACCCAACTATATTGTAAAGATATTATATTTGGTGAATTAACATGAAAAAGAATGCGCCAGCGCCGTTTGCATGCGAAACTTTTGTTATGTTTAAGGCAGGTTGCCTCACTGAACAAACACTGTTAGTCTTTTGAACGTTTTCGTACAGATAAATCGAATGAAATATTGTTTATAGATGTTCTTTGAAATGTGATATGTTCTATTTCCTATCTAATATACAGTAAAATTTCGTAAATTAAAATTGTTGTCTGGGTATAAGCACGGTATTTAATAGCGACAAACCTGTAACCGCTACTTTGCAGCTAAAAGGTGATGTGCATATATGGTGGAGCTAAGAAGTTTTTTTTTTTTTGTGGTTTTAGGGCGCACAACGTCAACGGTCATTAGCGCCCAGACTACTTTAGGAATGCACCGCGAGTCACAAGTTTAAAACAGCAACAAAACGGAGAACATGATGAAAGACATACTGACAGGCATAGGATTAAAAAAGAAAACAGCATAATCAAATGTCCTTTGAGAGGGTTGTCAAATTGATAAAATGGCTTCTACAGTACATGGCAGGCCAATATCGAGACGTAGGGTGTTAAAATTCGGACACGACGTTAAAATGTGGCGGACCGTCAGCAATTGCCCACATGGGCAGAACGGCGCCGGCGCAGCCGTCAGCAGATGGCGATGGCTGAACCGGCAGTGGCCAATTCGCAACCGGGCCAAAACTACCTCCTCCCGCCGAGAAGGGCGTGAGGAGGACGTCCAAGCCACGGGTAGAGCTTTCAAGGCCCGAAGCTTGTTGTCTGAAAGTGCAGCCCAATCGGCATGCCACAGCGAGACAATGCGCCGACAAATTACCCTGCTACAATCTGACGAAGGGACACCACAAGAAGCTGTCCGAGGCTGGAGGACCGCAGCCTTGGCCGCGGCATCTGCAGCTTCGTTCCCAGGGATACCGACATGGCCAGGAATCCACATAAAGCTAACCGGAGAACCGACGTCCACCAGCTGCTGAAGAGAGCGTTGGATCCGGTGCACGAAAGGGTGAACCGGGTACGGATCACCGAGGCTCTGGATAGCGCTCAGGGAATCGGAGCAGATGACATATGCAGAATGTCGGTGGCGGCAGATGTAAAGGACAGCCTGGTAGAGGGCAAAGAGCTCAGCTGTGAAGACCGAACAATGGCCATGGAGCCGATATTGGAAACTTTGTGCCCCGACAATAAAAGAACACCCGACCCCGTCATTGGTCTTAGAGCCATCTGTATAAATGAAGGTCGTATTAATGAACTTCGAACGAAGTTCGACAAAACGGGAGTGGTAGACTGAATCGGGGGTAACCTCCTTCGGGAGCGAGCAGAGGTCAAGGTGGACGCGAACCTGAGCCTGGAGCCAAGGTGGCGTGTGGCTCTCGCCCACTCGAAAGGTGGCAGGGAGTGAAAAATGAAGGTGTTGAAGGAGGCGACGAAAGCGAACTCCAGGGGGTAGCAGGGCGGAGACATACAACCCGTATTGACTGTCGAGAGAGTCATCAAAAAAGGAACGATAAGATGGGTGGGCAGGCATTGCCAGTAGCCGACAGGCATACCGACAAAGCAGTATATCGCGCCGGTAGGTGAGTGGCAACTCACCAGCGTCAGCATGAAGACTCTCGACGGGACTAGTATAAAACGCTCCGATCGCAAGTCGTAAACCCCGATGTTGTATGGAGTGGAGGCGGCGTAAGATGGATGGCCGTGCAGAGGAGTATACGAAGCTCCCATAATCCAGCTTGGAGCGGACGATCGACCGATATAGGCGAAGGAGGACGGTTCGATCCGCTCCCCACGACATACCACTGAGAACACGGAGGACATTGAGGGAACGGGTACAACGGGCAGCCAAATAAGACACATGTGGAGACCAACTAAGTTTCCTGTCAAATGTAAGACCTAAAAATTTTGTTGTCTCCACGAATGGGAGAGCAACGGGACCAAGTCGTAAAGACGGTGGGAGAAATTCTTTGTAGCGCCAGAAGTTAATACAGACCGTCTTCTCGGCAGAAAAACGGAAGCCATTGGCGACACTCCACGAGTAAAGACGGTCAAGAGAACGCTGAAGACAGCGCTCCAGGAAACACGTACGCTGCGCGCTGCAATAGATGGTAAAATCGTCCACGAAAAGGGAGCCTGATACATCAGCTGGGAGGCAATCCATTATTGGATTGATCGCTATGGCGAAGAGAGCGACGCTCAAAACTGAGCCCTGTGGTACCCCATTCTCCTGGCGAAAGGTGTCTGACAGGACAGAACCCACACGTACCCTGAACTGTCGATCCATTAAAAAGGAACGAATAAAAAGAGGGAGGCGACCGCGAAGACCCCATGTATGCATGGTGCGGAGAATGCCCGCCCTCCAACAGGTGTCGTAAGCCTTCTCCAAATCAAAGAACACAGCCGCGGTCGGGCGCTTCCGCAAGAAGTTATTCATAATGAAGGTCGACAAGGTAACCAGATGGTCAACAGCAGACCGGCGCCTACGAAATCCACATTGTACATTGGTAAGTAGGCGTCGAGACTCGAGCAGCCAAACCAATCGAGAGTTAACCATTCGCTCCATCACTTTACAGACACAGCTGGTAAGCGAGATGGGTCGATAACTGGAGGGCAAGTGCTTGTCCTTCCCCAGCTTAGGAATCGGGACAACAATAGACTCGCGCCAGCATGCGGGAACATGTCCCTCAATCCAGATGCGATTGTAAGTACGAAGAAGAAAACCTTTACCCGCAGGAGAAAGGTTCTTCAGCATCTGAATATGAATAGAATCAGGCCCTGGAGCGGAGGACCGTGATCGGCCAAGTGCGGTTTCGAGTTCCCGCATGGTGAATGGGGCATTATAACTTTCACGATTCGAGGAGCGGAAGTTAGGTGGCCTAGCCTCCTCTGCCTGTTTGCGGGGGAGGAAGGCAGGGTGGTAATGAGCGGAGCTCGAAACCTCTGCGAAAAAGCGGCCGAAGGCATTGGAGACAGCCTCAAGGGCCACAAGGACGTCATTCGCGACCGTCAAGCTAGAAACTGGTGAGTGGACCTTAGTGCCAGATAGCCGGCGCAGGCTACCCCAGACAACAGAAGAAGGAGTAAAACTGTTGAAGGTGCTTGTGAAAGCAGCCCAGCTGGCTTTCTTGCTTTCTTTAATAATACGACGACACTGTGCACGTAATCGTTTATAATTGACACAATTCGCCACTGTAGGGTGGCGTTTAAAGGCGCGTAAAGCACGTCGACGAGCACGTAGAGCGTCTCTACATGCTGCGGTCCACCAGGGGACCGGTACGCGACGTGGAGAAGAAGTAGGGTGAGGGATGGAATATTCAGCAGCAGAGAGAATGACTTCCGTGAGGTGTGCGACCTGACTATCACAGCTTGGGAATATTTGATCCTGAAAGGTCGCCCTTGAAGAGAAGAGCCCCCAGTCTGCTTTGGAGATGTTCCAACTAGATGAGCACGGAGAGGGGGTATGCTGCAGGAGATGGATAATACACGGGAAGTGGTCGCTCGAATATGTATCAGAAAGAGCATACCACTCGAACCGGCGTGCAAGTTGGGGAGTACATATAGAGAGATCTAAATGGGAATAGGTGTGAGATGTATCTGAAAGAAAAGTAGGGGCGCCAGTATTGAGGCAGACGAGATTGAGCTGGTTGAAAAGGTCTGCTAACAGGGAGCCCCTCGGGCAGGATGCTGGAGAGCCCCAAAGGGGATGGTGGGCATTGAAGTCTCCAGTTAACAAAAACGGTGCAGGTAGCTGAGCAATAAGTTGCATCATGTCTGCCCTGGTAACGGCAGACGACGATGGAGTGTAAACGGTACAAATGGAAAATGTAAAAGTGGGGAGAGTAATGCGAATGGCAACTGCCTGCAGGCCGGTGTGCAACGTGATGGGATCGTAGTAAATATCATCCCGGACCAGCAACATAACCCCTCCATGAGCTGGGATACCTACCACAGGGGGTAGGTCAAAACGCACAGAGGTGTAGTGTGCCAAGGCAATTTGATCGCATGGGCGTAGCTTCGTTTCCTGGAGGGCTACGACGAGCGGACGGTGCAAGCGAAGCAGCAACTTCAAGTCCTCTCGGTTGGAGCGAATGCTGCGAATATTCCAGTGAATAAGTGCCATCGTAAGAAAAAAGGAAGATGAAAAAAGGGGTCACCTCGAAGGCCGCTGAGGGCCTGGCTTCGAGCGAGCACTGCCGCCGCTATCAGTAGGCGGACAGTCATCGTCCATTGGGTCTATAGGTTCATCGGCCATCTTGGGAAGATGGCCGGGAGGGGGAGCTTCCTCCGCCGGTGAACGGCCAGATGTTCGGCTACCAGCGGTGCGGCCAGGCGAAAGGGATGACGGCCTGGGGCGGCAACCGCTGGGTGGCGCAGGAGAAGAAATGCGCCGTGGCGGAGAAGGAGAACTGTGCTTCCTATTAGCCTTCTTGGATGGTCGTTTGGTGGAAGTACCGGACGAAGGCTGGGAGGTCGAGGTACGTAGGAAGTCTGCACGGGACGGTTCCTTCTTGAAGGCCCGTGCATCTGACTTCTGGGTCTTCGTCTTAGCAGAAGCTGATGAAGGGGCTGGTGTCTGTGGGGTGATGGGACGAAGAGGAGACGTCGACCGCGCGATCTTAGCACTGGCCGAACGGACGACCGTGGTGCTGAAGGTCAGATCGCAGGTCTGGGTTGCCACCTCCCTGGTAGTCCGAGGAGAGGCGAGGACAGTATTTCCCCGCTGGGAGCAGCGTGGGCTTCCTACTAGCCAATAGCTTGCGAGCAGCCGAGGTGGACACTTTCTCTTTGACCCGAATTTCTTGGATACAGCGTTCTTCCTTATAGACAGGACAGTCGCGGGAGGATGCAGCATGGTCACCCTGACAGTTCACACAACGAGGAGACGGAGGTGGACAGTCACCCTCATGGGCATCCCTGCCACAAGTGACACATTTAGCCGCATTGGAACAAGATTGGCGAGTGTGATTGAAACGCTGACACTGGTAGCAGCGCGTAGGTGTCGGGACATAGGGGCGAACAGAAATAACCTCGTAGCCCGCTTTGATGCGCGATGGCAGCTGAACACTATCGAAGGTCAAAAAAAGTGTCCGGGTCGGTACAAGGTCATTGTTGACCTTTTTCATGACCCTATGGACAGCCGTCACGCCCTGCTCAGCGAGGAAAGATTGAATCTCCTCGTCAGTCAAACCGTCGAGGGATCTAGTGTAGACCACACCACGAGACGAATTCAAAGTTCGGTGAGCCTCCACCCGGACAGGGAATGTGTACAGGAGTGTGGCCCGAAGCAGTTTTTGTGCCTGAAAGGCGCTCTCAGTTTCGAGTAATAAGGTACCGTTACGCAACCTGGTACAGGATTTGACAGATCCGGCTATGGCATCGACGCCCTTCTGGATAACGAAAGGGTTGACAGAGGAAAAATCCTTTCCGTCCTCAGATCGAGAAACGACGAGGAACTGTGGGGCAGGCGGTAGTACTTTTGTCACTGGTAGCTGGTCACGTTTCCGTTTTTGGGCAGAAGTCGAGAGAGATGGAGTGAAATCCATTGCGGAGAAATCCCCCATGATTGCCAGCGTCTCCGATGGCGCGCTCCTTCCTTGTGGGGACCCTCTCAGAGGGCACTCCCACCTTAGGTGAATGTTTACACCTCAGGTCACACCTCCCGAGAAACAGACGGAGGGACCAATCGGCATGGTCAGAAGGTATCAGCTCAGGCAATCACCCCTCCCCGGGCCTGGCCTTTACCAGGGGGTACGCGCATGCCTTACATGTCTACCCAGGGCGGGGAATTACGCGTTACCCCGTCACCGGCTACGCGTGCGAACGCGTGGGTCGGCCTTCAGGCGCGCACAGGGAGGAAGGAAGAAGAGGAAAAAGGGGGGAGAGAGAGAGAGAGAGAGAGAGAGAGAGAGAGAGAGAGAGAGAGAGGACAGTGTCTCAAACGCCGAGGCGGAGACCAGAGAAGGCAAGGAGAAGAAGGCAATGAGAAGGCAAGGAGAAGAAGGCAATGAGAAGGCAAGGAGAAGAAGGCAATGAGAAGGCAAGGAGAAGAAGGCAATGAGAAGGCAAGGAGATTATGCAGGGGAAAGAGTAAGGAAGACAGTGAGGTGGAGAAGAGCAAAGAAAGGAACCAACCAAAGAAAGGAAGAAACGAGAAGTGAAAAAGCAAAATGACCGCAAATAGAGGTCGTGGAACCGTCCGTCTCCGGACGCAGGCGCTAACTACCCCCTTGAGGGGGAGGGACTCCTTTTAGTCGCCTCTTACGACAGGCAGGAATACCTCGGGCCTATTCTTACCCCGGACCCGCAGGGGGATGGGCTAAGAAGTGTTGACTGAATACTTTTGAGTGGGAGTTATTTTGTAGGAACATGGAGACCGTTGTGTATATTATGACTAGTGATTTCCTTTCTAGTCCTTACATCTAAACTATTTTATCACTGTTCGATGTGTATCAGGATGTTAGTCTTAAGGTAGTGTTCATAGCAGTGGGTTCTACACAGATCATGTACCTAAACCAACCCAGTACGTGCAACTTGTTCTGTGAGCAGAATTTATTGTTTATTGCAGTCGAGAGAATAAATGGCTGTGGTAGGTTAAGATCGCCTTTGTTCATAATGAGAAGAATTTAACAGATTATGGACTTCACAACATGTCATTAGAGCTGTTTACAAAGGATTAGTACATGCTGCATGCTGTGAAACTTCTGCGTTCGCTATAGACTCTGAGTTCTTGTTAGAAGAACTTTGAGCATACAAAAAACTATTGTTTCAGTGTAAAGTACTCTCATAATAAGACATTCAATCATAGTGAAAATATTCCACTGCTTTTATTTCAAATTAAGAAATTTCCATTTGTTGTAGCCGTAAGTGTGTAATGAGCACGAGTTACCTATTCACTTTATGTGAAGATAACAGAAACGGACAATATGTTACACAGGAACTTCAGCAAGTAAGTCACACATGTCGTCCCATGCTAAGACCATATCGCAGTATCAGTGGCGCACTGTCGGAAGACAGTTGCCACTTACCAGTAATAATGCATTTTATGCAATAAATTCATGAAATGAGTTTCATCAGTTGACACATCTGAGCTATACACAGCTCTGTTTAGAATTATGGTTTGATGTAGTCATAGGTTTGAGACATACATGTCTGTTTTCATTCCCAACAGCTACACTTCCTACAAAAATAATGGTAATCCTACAGAATAAATAACAGTGCATTGGCATGTAATGTGAAATATTAAGTAACGAAGCTGCAGTAAATTAGAATAATAATAATATAATGAAAAAAAGGATTATATTCTACTCAATATCTGAAAGTGTGAAGTTGAATGAACTAATTTATTCAGTCACTCAAAAATATAAATTGTTAAGGAAGGTGGTCCTTCAGTAATTCATTTACGGAAGATATATTCTGTATGTTCTGAGACACTTAGACTATATTTTGTAAGTGAAACAACTGATTTTTAAAACTCAGTATAAAATTCAGTATATTTTAATTAAATCAACCGATTTTAGAACATTAACTAAATACCTATTTTTTATACCTACATAAAATTGCATCTCCAGAACTTTAACTATGAGTATAAACTACAGTTGAGTTTCCTCCAAACATAATTTCTTTATAATCTTTAAAAAATCCACCAAGCATTGATAATGGATAAAGTACTTCATTTTTTAACTTTTTATTGTTCCTGTATTATGAATATGTCCTTCTGAACTCATTTTGTTAATAAATTCTAGATAATATATTATTCACTTTTTTTATCGTTATAAAGTCAAACAATTTAGTTACATAATTATCAATTAATTTTTCATTTGATTTTCCATCATAAAGTAGAAAATCTATACCATCATTTCTAATAAAACTAAATTTCCTGTATAATTGTACATTACTTGAATGAAGCCTACTATCACCAATAGTTATTTCAATTTCTGTATCTTTGTAGGAACATTTAAATTAGTTTTGGTTTTTTCATTAACACGAAATGAACGAAACTGATAACTTTCAGTTTTATTCATGTTTTACCAAGGAAAATATTTATTAAGAGATTAAAATATTTCTAAAGGAACTGTTACAGTAGCACCATTAAAGTCAATTAAATTATCGTTTTCATCAGTTATAGTAGTTTCTAAATCTTGAATTGTGTTAAAAATAGGAACATTCATAGGATAATTTGGTTCATAAATTATTGGTCCACCAAATTCTACATTGTTTTTAGATGAAGCAATAATATTAGTTTCTTTATGAAAATCATCTTTATGTTTTATATACACTCCTGGAAATTGAAATAAGAACACCGTGAATTCATTGTCCCAGGAAGGGGAAACTTTATTGACACATTCCTGGGGTCAGATACATCACATGATCACACTGACAGAACCACAGGCAAATAGACACAGGCAACAGAGCATGCACAATGTCGGCACTAGTACAGTGTATATCCACCTTTCGCAGCAATGCAGGCTGCTATTCTCCCATGGAGACGATCGTAGAGATGCTGGATGTAGTCCTGTGGAACGGCTTGCCATGCCATTTCCACCTGGCGCTTCAGTTGGACCGGCGTTCGTGCTGGACGTGCAGACCGCGTGAGACGACGCTTCATCCAGTCCCAAACATGCTCAATGGGGGACAGATCCAGAGATCTTGCTGGCCAGGGTAGTTGACTTACACCTTCTAGAGCACGTTGGGTGGCACGGGATACATGCGGACGTGCATTGTCCTGTTGGAACAGCAAGTTCCCTTGCCGGTCTAGGAATGGTAGAACGATGGGTTCGATGACGGTTTGGATGTACCGTGCACTATTCAGTGTCCCCTCGACGATCACCAGTGGTGTACGGCCAGTGTAGGAGATCGCTCCCCACACCATGATGCCGGGTGTTGGCCCTGTGTGCCTCGGTCGTATGCAGTCCTGATTGTGGCGCTCACCTGCACGGCGCCAAACACGCATACAACCATCATTGGCACCAAGGCAGAAGCGACTCTCATCGCTGAAGACGACACGTCTCCATTCGTCCCTCCATTCACGCCTGTCGCGACACCACTGGAGGCGGGCTGCACGATGTTGGGGCGTGAGCGGAAGACGGCCTAACGGTGTGCGGGACCGTAGCCCAGCTTCATGGAGACGGTTGCGAATGGTCCTCGCCGATACCCCAGGAGCAACAGTGTCCCTAATTTGCTGGGAAGTGGCGGTGCGGTCCCCTACGGCACCGCGTAGGTTCCTACGGTCTTGGCGTGCATCCGTGCGTCGCTGCGGTCCGGTCCCAGGTCGACGGGCACGTGCACCTTCCGCCGACCACTGGCGACAACATCGATGTACTGTGGAGACCTCACGCCCCACGTGTTGAGCAATTCGGCGGTACGTCCACCCGGCCTCCCGCATGCCCACTATACGCCCTCGCTCAAAGTCCGTCAACTGCACATACGGTTCACGTCCACGCTGTCGCGGCATGCTACCAGTGTTAAAGACTGCGATGGAGCTCCGTATGCCACGGCAAACTGGCTGACACTGACGGCGGCGGTGCACAAATGCTGCGCAGCTAGCGCCATTCGACGGCCAACACCGCGGTTCCTGGTGTGTCCGCTGTGCCGTGCGTGTGATCATTGCTTGTACAGCCCTCTCGCAGTGTCCGGAGCAAGTATGGTGGGTCCGACACACCGGTGTCAATGTGTTCTTTTTTCCATTTCCAGGAGTGTACATTCCATCAGCAACATTAAAATTTAAATTAATTTATTCAAAAGGAATAATCTTAGGAACATTTTTAGCTACACGTTTTTCATTAGCTTGAACAATATGATTATTAAAACCAAGTAAACTTCCAAGACTATCTTCTATATCCATATATAATAAATTTCATCTCCTGTAGTGTGTATATTAGGTTTTTCAAATGTATGAACTTTTTAAAATATATTGACCTACAGGAATTTCTATTGTATTTCTATCACAATAAAGTTTATTATTTTTTGTTGTAATATTTGGTGTTAATAAAGTTGAATAAAAACGAACTAATGAAACATTAGTATAATTTGCACATATTGATCACAAAATATAGCATATATAGCAATTATTTTAATTTTTTCTGAATCTTTATTTTGTATAATAGTTCAGTTCTACAAAGTGGACAATTTTCTTTTTCTTTTAACCATTCACCAATACATTTGTGAAAAATATGATTGCAATTTGTTTTAACGAATTGATTATTATTTTTATCACTTAAACAAATAGGCAATCACTATCTTTTTCAGATTTCTCAATTAGTTCATAAGTTTCTTTTAGTTTAGTTTGCATTTCCATTTAGGTTCTCCATTTATAAGAAGTAATTTTTATTAGATTAATAAAAAATTGAAAAAAGAATAATTGTCAATGAATCATTTATCTATAAGTTCTAAATTACAATTTTTAAAATATATATTGAATACAAACTACAAATTTATTTTTATAAAGCTATTAAAAAATTTTCTATATAAATTACTTTAATCAAGAAGCTCAACAATATAAGTATTTCTAAAAAAATTAAAAAGTAATTGAGCTAGTGAAAAATGTTTTCCATAATATTATGAAGTGTTAATATTTATGTACTAGATATGGAGAACAACTTTATCTAGAACTTAATGATTTTAAAATTAAGTTACCAAATATATATTCTAAATTAATTGATGATTTTGAAATAATTAAAGGAGAAATGAATCTGAAGTATAAAGGAATGTAAAACTGAAAAATAGAAATAATGAATTTAATGATACAGAGTTCTCAATCTAATTTTTTTTAAAAATGTACTTCTGTTTTAAGTAATAGATTTTATTTAGTTACCTACCTTCACAATATTTTTTAAACTATTTACCTTGTTATCTAATACATTTTAATTTATTTCATTATGTTCACAGTTTAAAATTTTTAAAAATATCTTACCTTTCTTAACTAACACATTATCATGTTAAAATTGTATTGTAAATTAAATAAATCGTTTGGTTATTATAATTAGTTGTTTTATTATAAAAAATATGTATTTAGTTAATGTTCTAAAATGTTATAAAATATATTTAGTTTAATGTTGTCTTAGTGTGTCTGAACATACCAAATGTATCTACTATTTATGCAGTGAATAAAAGTAATAATAAACATGAAGTGCAGTTAAAGCTTGCTTAAATGCATGATTAGAATGGTGGCAGAGTCCCAAAATACTACCTAAACCTCACTGGTAGGCAGAAAACAGCGTTCCATTCTAATAAATGAAAAGTGCTAATTTGCTTTTGTTCTACAATATTACTTTTATTGTGTTAACCTGTTTTCGATTTATAAGGAGCTCCTAAACACATCTGTAGTAAACTGCTGGTCCACTGTGGGGATGGGATAAACAGGCCAATTAAAACCAGTACCGGTATTTTAGTTCTGAATGACCGGTAGTCTTCTTTATTTGTTTGGTCTCAGTTATAACAGATGTTTTTTGTTTTTTACTAATAACCGAGTAAAAATCCGAAACATCAATTAACGCTAGCAGCAGTGTTAAAATTTTTCGTTTTTAAATAAACCTTCTTTTAAGAAAAGAAGTGATTTTTATTCGTGAAATTTGTATTGGTTTGAGATATTGCGTTATTGTAGAAAATGAGGAAAAGAGAGCAGTGCTATTTTAATAACAATGCCGACAGAAAAGATCAACAAACAGATGGCATAAGAATTGGTACAGTGTTCCTGAGACAATAATGTTCCTGTTAGACGGTACGTGTCTAGGTGCATTGTACAAGACTTAACCCCACATGGTCTATACGATAATTGGTCGCTGTCTTCGCAAACATCAGTTTGCAACGGCCCTCACATCTTATCGTCTATACTGTACCGTACTGTTGACTACCGAGTTTGTTGTCAATGTTTACTGAATAATTTCGAAAGAACCTAATTAGCCCAGCGTGCTATTTAAAATACATATCTCTGTAGTAAAGTTAAGGAAACGATCGCCTTCCTAATATTTATTTACACACGATAATTTTGTGTGTAAAATATGAAAAAAATAGTCCAGAAGGCTTTTGTTGTTTAGTTCCTGAATAATACCACCAATGACATTTGATTTAGCAAAGAACACAATCGCTAACCAGATAATAACTGAACAAGTGCAGTGTCTCTTAACCATGACCTATCTAATAAAGAGGCTATCAGAATCTGAAGACATTGCACACTGTCAATGACCGTTGTAATTTCACTCATTTCACGCCAATATCACTGCCATTTTGCTCCTGTATTTCTCCTTCAAGGCTCCACTTCACTGGAACAATGCAGCAAATACAGTTTACACAGGAACAATTACCAGAAGTGGTTTTACCTACAAACCTGAAAACCCTACGCATTGTAAGTGCTGTTTTTTTGTAAGAACGTTTTGTAGTGTCTGAATCTAGATTTACTGTTAAAACTCTTTGATACAAACAGTATTTTGTTATACAAAGTAAGCATAAACCCAGAGGCTTTCAAGCGCAGTTTTATGTGCACTAAACAAATCACATGTCACTAAATTCAGCGGTGAGATCAGGAAACTAATTTACTGCTGACTCCAGGTATTTTATTACATAGCGACTAGATATTAGCTACCTTGCTGTCCTTTTGTTACTGCTGTTATGAGTGCTAGAGAAAAACTGCTCACTATCTAGATTTATGCAGTGCTGTTTCTATAATTGAATGTGTAAAGATGCTAATGTGAACACGTTTAACACAGTATAGATGGATACATTGACTTTATGAAATTTTGATACTAACTATTGAGCTGGCAGAAATGTATATTATTTCAGTAATGTTCTGAACAAACTGCAGCTTATTACTAAAATTCAGAACCAAAATCGTATTGTACAAACGCTGAATTAAGTAGCGTAATTCTTTATTTATAGTTGTGACTATTGCTTTCGTATGTAATGAAGGGTTTATCTGACAGATCCAGAAACTGCTGTTTGTCTGCCATTCAGTAATATCTGTTAACTATGAGTTCAGAAATTAATGAAGTTTTACTCATTAAATGTCTGAGAAGAAACTGTACAATTAACAGTGCATTTTTATCAGGTGATGCACTCTAGTCAACATAAACGGCTCTTTCTCCTGTATCCATAGTTTAGGTGTCATTGCTTACATATTTCACGAGATAATGATGCTAATTTTGACATGAATTCTGTTCATACTTAACAATGATTCTGATTAAGGTGGCTGCCAAATAACAAAAGATGTAACCTTCTACTTTATATTTTCCAAGGAACAGTTATTATCAAACGGAAATTCACTTTTAAGGATAAATAAAACTCTAAGTTCTTGCCTTGGTTCCTGACTATACTTTATAGCAGTGCTCACTTAACGATGAAGATGAAACTCAGGGCTGCTGGATGTGAAAACTACGAGTGTTTTGCCTATATCCCTCTTGATGTACCAGCTTTAACATTTACATTGCTCTTGAGTTATTCTTATGCAAACATCCTTCTGCAGCTGGTAATTATTATTTATCGAGCAATAACGCCTTCATCATTTCCTTGCCCTCTCGTCGTGTAGTCTAACGGACATACAAAACCACGCTATTACGTAATTACTCTTTAAATAACTTCCGGCACTGATTTTCATTTCATACTCCAAACAATTACTTTTATCACTGCTCAGATACATACCGAGTCTTTCCATGCAATTTTTAGCATTTTCAAACTGGCATTACAATACAGTTCTGTTTAAACTATGATGTTAACACAACCACGCCGTATAACAACATTATTCGCCTTCCTTTCTGCTACATTATAGTCCGCTTCTCTATTTTGGCGCCCTCCTCATTACTATGGAAAATTTTCATATTACCGTTCTGCGTTGTACTGCAGGATGGCATCAACCGTAACGTGGAAATATTTTTACGAAGTGATGTAGTAACGAAGTACAGTGGTTCAATTGCTAAAATTAAAGCTTTGTCATTTCTATGAAATAAAAGAGTAAGAGGATTCGGGTAACAGTAATATATAAAAAAACTTAATAACATTTCAATCATAGTATGCAATAAAAGTAGAATGTAGCTGATCTTCTGTCCGTGTCTTCATAATATGCCTTTATCTGCTTGTAGCCCTTGAAAACGGACAAATTGTCACGAAAAACAGGGTTCTTTAACTTCAGTTTTCAAACTGACTATCAGTAAGGCCAAAATAGTGGTATGACTTCCGATTACAACACGATTTTTGAGCAGAGTTTCAAAACATTAGCATCAACAGGAGAATAGTGTTGACTTTTTGTAGTATTTAACCACTTACGACTTTTTGTGAAAAGAAGTGAACGGTGGATGGAGTTTTCTTTTATTTGCACATTTAATTTAGTATTTTAATTCTATGTATCTGCAAACTGAGAGGGTCAAAATTTTTCAATCTTCCTTCGATTTCTGCATCTATTTCAGGAAGTAATAGGAATAAAAACCGAAACTCGATTTTTTCAGAAACCGATTGTTTTGAACGGCTCTAACACTCAGATTAAACTGGCGTGAAAAACAAGGATATAACCGAAAACCAGTTGTTTCAGCAATAGCCGCCAACCCTAGTCCACTGTCACGGAGTTGGTGAAATTCGGTGTTTAGTAGTCCAATGAGTACTGCGAGCAGCCTCTTTTCTTCTGCGTCGTGTAAGTAAAGGCAAAATCATTAATTGGTTGCAGGCGTGGGTGGTGGAGGAGGGTTTATCGCGCACGCTGTTGACACTGAACCAGGAGCCGGCGGGGCTGGCGGTGAACCTGGACAACCGCGTGCGCCTCGTGCTGCGCGAGGCCGACTGCCTCGCCAAGATGGACGTGCCGCTGCCTGTCGTCACGCAGACGCTGCTGGCCAACACCAAGTACTTCACGCTGGTCAACGACTCGCTGCAGGTCTGTCACGGTACTTAGCTCTAGCTAGTTACGTATTCCGCGAGTCACTTTGCTCAATACACTGTGGTTTGTTGTTGTGGTCTTCAGTCCTCAGACTGGTTTGATGCAGCTCTCCATGCTACTCTATCCTGTGCAAGCTTCTCCATCTCCCAGTACCTACTGCAGCCTACGTCTTTCTGAATCTGCTTAGTGTATTCATATCTTGGTCTCCCTCTACGATTTTTACCCTCCACGCTGCCCTCCAGTACCAAATTGTGCCACAAACTCCTCTTCTCCCCAATTCTATTCAGTGCCTCATTAGTTATGTGATCTACCCATGTAATCTTCAGCATTCTTCTGTAGCACCACATTTCGAAAGCTTCTATTCTCTT
Source organism: Schistocerca nitens (assembly GCF_023898315.1). NCBI lineage: Eukaryota > Metazoa > Arthropoda > Insecta > Orthoptera > Acrididae > Schistocerca > Schistocerca nitens. The sequence goes on from NC_064616.1 coordinate 926,696,140, forward strand.
CTTGTCTAAACTATTTGTCGTCCATGTTTCACTTCCATACATGGCTACACTCCATACAAATACTTCCAGAAAAAATTTCCTGACACTTAAATCTATACTCGATGTTAACAAAGTTCTCTTCTTCAGAAACGCTTTCCTTGCCATTGCCAGTCTACATTTTATATCCTCTCTACTTCGACCGCCGGCCGTGGTGGCCAAGCGGTTAAAGGCGCTACAGTCTGGAACCGCGCGGCCGCTACGGTCGCAGGTTCGAATCCTGCCTCGGGCATGGATGTGTGTGATGTCCTTAGGTTAGTTAGGTTTAAGTAGTTCTAAGTTCTAGGGGACTGATGATCACAGATGTTAAGTCCCATAGTGCTCAGAGCCATTTGAATTTGTCTCTGACAGAATTACAATGTCATCGACAAACCTCAAAGTTTTTATTTCTTCTCCATGGATTTTAATACCTACTCCGAACTTTTCTTTTGTTTCCTTTACTGCTTGCTCAATATACAGATTGAATAACATCGGGAATAGGCTACAACCCTGTCTCACTCCCTTCCCAACCACTGCTTCCCTTTCATACCCATCGACTCATAACTGCCATCTGCTTTCTGTACAAATAGTAAATAGCCTTTCGCTCCCTGTATTTTACCACTACCACCTTCAGAAATGGAAAGATAGTATTCCAGTCAACATTGTCAAAAGCTTTCTCTAAGTCTACAAATGCTAGAAACGTAGGTTTGCCTTTCGTTAATCTTTCTTCTAAGATAAGTCGTATGGTCAGTATTGCCTCACGTGTTCCAACATTTCTACGGAATCCAAACTGATCTTCCCCGAGGTCGGCTTCTACCAGTTTTTCCATTCGTCTGTAAAGAATTCGCGTTAGTATTTTGCAGCTGTGACTTATTAAACTGATAGTTCGGTAATTGTGGTAGGAAAATGGAAATGTCGTATGGGTAGGGCCTCCCGTCGTGTGGGTAGGGCCTCCCGTCGTGTGGGTAGGGCCTCCCGTCGGGTAGACCGGTCGCCTGGTGCAAGTCTTTTGAGTTGACGCCACTTCGGTGACTGGCGGTGACTGATGGTGATGAAGACAACACAACATGTAGTCCCCCAGCGGAGAAAATTCCCAACCCAGCCGGGAATAGAACCTGGGCCCCTTGGCATGACAGTCCATCGTGCTGACCATTTCTTTCTTATTTTTTTAATTCATCTCATTTTGTTCGTTATAGTACGTTGTAATTGTTTGGGGCAGACGTCCAATGACAACTGTACAAGTTCATCGTCATCTATTCACTTTTTTTCATTTTATTACAGAGGGCAGCTAACCCTCTGACACGTGGAGCCACCTTGCTGCCTACCTCTCAGCTATCGGGGCGGACAATACACTACGGTGACAGAAGTCATGGGATAACGCTATTCACAGATACAGATGGCGGTAGTAGAGCGTAATCAAGGTAAAAAAGGGCAGTGCATTGGCGCAACTGTCATTTGTACTCAGGTGCTTCACGTGCAAAAGGTTTACAATGTGATTATGGCCGGTCGATGGGAACTAATAGACTCTGAACGCGGGATGGAAGTTGGAGGTTTTTTTTTTTGTGGGGTTTAAGGGCGCTCAACTACTGAGGTCATTAGCGCCCAGTCACAGTTGTTAGAGCACATGTAGTCTAGTAAAACTCAAGGGGAGGGGGGGGGGACACCAGAAAGTCCTGACAAAGATGCAGATAAAGTTAGTACAAAAGTTATATGTCTTTGGACAAGCCAGCCGAGGTTATAAAACGCAGAACACGAGCAGCTGCTCGAGCGTCATCAGCTAAAATATCCGGTAAAGTAGATGGCAGGGACAGGACAACACGAGATTGACTAAAGCGGGGACACGACAATAAAACATGGCGCACTGTTAATGCTTGACCACAAGGGCACTGCGGGGCTGGGTCACCGGAGAGCAGGTAGCGGTGGCTAAACCGGCAACGCCCAATCCGCAACCTGGTCAGAAGGACCTCTTCTCGCCGAGATGGTCGGGAGGAGGTTGTCCAAGTAGTTGGGAGCGGTTTTACTGCCCGGAACTTGTTACCTTGGAGGGATGACCAAGCATCCCACCACAACGACACAAGCCTCTTACAAACAACCCCACGAACGTCAGATGACGGGACACAATGGGAGGCTGGCCGAGGCAGGAGGACTGCAGCCTTGGCTGCAGCATCAGCAGCCTCATTCCCAGGCACTCCTACATGTCCGGGAACCCACAGAAAGCTGACAGGAGAACCATTATCAGCGAAAGAATGGGGGGACTGCCGGATCCGTTGCACCAAGGGATGGACCGGATAAGGAGCTCCAAGGCTCTGAAGAGCACTGAGGGAATCAGAGCAGAGTACATACGATGAATGGCGGTGGCGGCGGGCATACTGAACGGCCTGATGGAGAGAAAAAAGCTCGGCCGTAAAGCTGGAACATTGGTCGAGGAGCCGGTATTTAAAGGTGGCGGCCCCGACGACAAAGGCACAGCCGACACCATCGTCAGTTTTGGAGCCATCGGTGTAAATAAAGGTGTGACCAGCAAGTCGAGCACGAAGTTCGACAAACCGCGAGCAATACACTGCAGTTGGAGGTAGACGCATAGGACACTGCAATTCGTAAATCGTTAGGGAATTCAATATTCCGAGGTACACAGTGTCGAGAGTGTGCCGAGAATACTAACTCTCAGGCATTATCTCTCACCACGGACAACGCAGGAACGGTTGTGTTCGACTACTGTAAAACCATTTACAGTCTGTAGTGGACTGACAAGGCAGCCAGTCCACAGAGACGGGTAGCCGAAGGGGCTCACGTACACACACGCCGACTGGCGCGAAGTCTGGAACAGGATTCGTAATGAATGTGATAAAGAAAAGAACGTAGCTACTAGAACACTTAACTTTTATATTGTCCTTTGGTATACAGCATTCTGGATGATACAAGTGAGACTATCTTGAGGTACATGCAATGGTACAAATGGCGCCTTGCTAGGTCGTAGCCATTAACTTAGCTGAAGGCTATTCTAACTGTCTCTCGGCAAATGAGAGAAAGGCTTCGTCAGTGTAGTCGCTAGCAACGTTGTCGTACAACTGGGCGAGTGCTAGTGCGTCTCTCGAGACCTGCCTTGTGGTGGCGCTCGGTCTGCGATCCTGACAGTGGCGACACGCGGGTCCGACATGTACTAATGGACCGCGGCCGATTTAAGCTACCACCTAGCAAGTGTGGTGTCTGGCGGTGACACCACACAGTCGACCAACGATTGAACTTCTATGGATGACAAAGCGTCATGCCACCCAGACCGCGCGACATAAATCAAAAGAACATTTATGGGACATAGTCAAGAGGTATGTTCGTGCACAAAATCCAGCACCGGAAACACTTTCGCATTATGGATGGCTATAGCGGCAGCCATGGCTCAGTATTTTCTCACGGGACTGCCAACGACTTTTTGAGTTCATGCCATAGAGTTTCTGCAATACGTCGTGCAAAACGAGGTCCTTACAAGATATTAGGGGGTATCCCATGTCTTTTGTGACCTCAGCGTATATCGTAATGCACGGAATCAGTTTACAGAATATTAGCTTAATTTCTACTTAACTATAGCTGATCCTGATGATTTACAGATGATTTCAAATAACAGAAGACAATATTTAGCCGGCCGGAGTGGCCGAGCGGTGCTAGGCGCTACAGTCTGGAACCGCGCGACCGCTACGTTCGCAGGTTCGAATCCTGCCTCGGGCATGGGTGTGTGTGATGTCCTTAGGTAAGTTAGGTTTAAGCAGTTCTAAGTTCAAGGGGACTGATGACCACATCAGTTAAGTCCCATAGTGCTCAGAGCCATTTGAACCATTTTTGACAATATTTACTTTAGTAACATGACTAACTAGGTTACACCTTTGTGATAAGCAAGCTACAAGTTTCCGTATAAAAATTCTTCTACGGAATAGAAAGAGTTGCCCAGAAGAAACTTTTACAGTTTATTTTCATATTCAGCTTTGCTATGTCATCTACACTGTATCGTTGGATAAATGGTCAAAGATTTTGGTAGCAGGATTATTCACCCCTCTCTGGGCAAAAGTAAAGTTTAATGAAGGTAGTATTTTCTCGTGCTATTGTAATTTAGGATGTCATTAAAAACTTCTGAAATCAAATTAGTTATTAACAACAAATTTAATGAGAGAAAATGTGACCTGTCGCTCTGTAGTTAAAATACTTAACTGCCTAAACGGTGGTTTACAATGTGAACGAGAGTAGCTCCACAAATTTTTTCACAAGTGAAAAAGTGGCTGAACTGTGTTGTTCGATTAGCTCTAAATTTTAGTGTTTAAAATGGTTTTTTTTTCAGTTTCTCATAAATATGTACGCCTTACTTACTAACCCTTGCTGGTATTTTAAAATTATCACCATGCAGATAGTGCACATAACAAATGCTGGTACGAGACACAGTGGCTTGCATCAATTTAACCTGGTTCACTAATACTGAAAAATGGTGTTTCTCAACACTTCAGTATTTTTTTAAATTCTCAGTCCAGATTTTTCATGGATGCGATGTGAAACAAGTATGAAATCGTGGAAACTGGAATCTTAATACAGTGGAGACTGTAATCCTAAAATATATACAATTGTACATTTGCAGAAAACATGTCAGTGATCATTCTAAAAGCAATATTTACATTTTTCTCTGTTACTGTATGTTTGCTGTGACTGATTATCACACTTGCGTCATCTGCAAAAAGAACTGATTATGGTTGTTGCATGTTGCACGAAAGGCTAATGACACATGAGAGATACAGCAGAGGATCTTATATTGTACTTTTTGGAACTTCATTTCGATTCCCACCCCACACCCAGTGGGAGTAAAATATCCCCCGTCTACAACTGACAGACTATGAAGTATAGTTTTCTGCATTATTTTTCGTAACTCGAAGTGAGTCACATATTATCTATACCCATAAATCCATAAAACCGCAGTTTTGGTAACGAAGTTTGATTTACACTGGTCACAGCAGATACAAAATGGTGGTGTTTTGTTACTTAATTTTGGTAAATGTAAATGTCGTGTGACTAGGGCCTCCCGCCGGATAGACCGTTAGCCGGGTGCAAGTCTTTCGATTTGACGCCACTTCGGCGACTTGCGCGTAGATGAGGATGAAATGATGATGATTAGGACCACATAACACCCAGTCCCTGAGCGGATAAAATCTCCGACCCAGCCGGTAATCGATCTCGGGCCCTTAGGATTGACATTCTGTCGCGCTGACCACTCAGCTACCGGGGACGGACATTTAATTTTCGTAGATATCCATGAGTGAATTTATAGAGAGCATTATGAGCTGAGTACTTGCTTTGAAATCCAGATTCTTATTTGTTAAGTGTGTTCTTATTACCGAAATGGTGCACAATTCTTGAGTACCTAACCTTCTCAAAAATTTTTGAAAAGTTATTTCAGCAGTGAAACAGGTCCGTAATCATTGACAACTGTCACCATTCGTATAAAGGTATTTTACAAATTAACATTTGGTTGCGACAGCAACCACATGACAGACTTCATAACCAGTTGATAGACATACAGGCGAGCTGCCTACGAAATCCAGCTGCGGTGTGCCAAAATACTTATCGCGCAGCATCCTGAAATACAGCGAGGCTACTATCGTGGCGGGCCAGATTGCCGTGGCACAAAATTATACTTCCGTCGTCACCTACATGAACGGTGTGACGTTACGTAAGGGTTTTCTGCTAAGCAGTTGTTCTCTACACAACATTCTATACGAGCAAATCAGTTGCGACTTTACCTGAATTAACTCGTACCTAAGGTAATTGGGGCAAGTACAGCTTTGTTTAAAAAGAACAGCTCGATAATGTTGTAGGGTCGAGCCACACACATCTGCTTTCACGTCCAGTGTCTAACTCGCTGCAGATAAGAACTTGCAGCTGTGATCCTGCAGTCGAATCATCTGTGCATTGACTAGAACAGCGAATTAATAAGATAAACACATATATTACTTAAGATAAATAATTAATTTAATAAAAATGGTTCTATTCTAATGTCTGTAATTGATATAGACGACAGAGAAATATACAACAGAGTAACGTATTGAATAACGTATACTCACGAAAGTACATTCAAATGAATGGAAAGTCGTTCTATGATACCCAGTTAAACTAAAGACAAGAAATAACATTATCAAATGCAGTAAAGTTGCGCTGAGAGCTTTACGACAGTGGGAGCGGAATCCCAAGCTAAGTAATCATCCAAGGTATCCGAAAACTAAATCCATTTTGCGATTACAGTACAAGAACTATTCACCAACTCAAAACAGTCCGGAATTGAACATGATGATTTGCAGATTAACACTTGCAAGATAACGAGTAGAAACTCATACTCTGCCTGTACTCAATTCCACAATGCATTCGAAAAAAGATGGACTATCTTAGCGGCCGTTTACTGCCCAGAATCTCTCACCCACTCGACCGAAAAATGCACTGTATCACTGACAGGTCTACCTTCTCCAAGAACTCAACATAAAGTGTATTCAACAAGATCTAAATGAAAAGTGCCCAGAATCGCTCCCTTGAGTGCACCACTCGAAAAAGTGTCCGTCTCCACCTCCCTCCTAAGGTGCTCTGCCCCTGTCTGCCTTGAAAGTCATTCTCGCCAAAAATACGTCGTTCTTAAGTTCTACAGACATGATTTGACTCAACTTGAGAACTTTCTACACTAAACGAACGTATTACAATAATATTTAAATTAAGAAATTTATAAACTTTTGTTCACACTCGGATCAATAATAGTTCCTTCATAAATAAATTGCCAGCAATCTTGCGCCAGTGCACTCACATTAAATGACAAAAAATTGTCGTTAAATATTGATTAAACAATTACATACGTCTCTTTGATAAAACAGTCTTTTTGCATTCTTTGCAATAGTGGTGTAAGCTAATACACTCCTGGAAATGGAAAAAAGAACACATTGACACCGGTGTGTCAGACCCACCATACTTGCTCCGGACACTGCGAGAGGGCTGTACAAGCAATGATCACACGCACGGCACAGCGGACACACCAGGAACCGCGGTGTTGGCCGTCGAATGGCGCTAGCTGCGCAGCATTTGTGCACCGCCGCCGTCAGTGTCAGCCAGTTTGCCGTGGCATACGGAGCTCCATCGCAGTCTTTAACACTGGTAGCATGCCGCGACAGCGTGGACGTGAACCGTATGTGCAGTTGACGGACTTTGAGCGAGGGCGTATAGTGGGCATGCGGGAGGCCGGGTGGACGTACCGCCGAATTGCTCAACACGTGGGGCGTGAGGTCTCCACAGTACATCGATGTTGTCGCCAGTGGTCGGCGGAAGGTGCACGTGCCCGTCGACCTGGGACCGGACCGCAGCGACGCACGGATGCACGCCAAGACCGTAGGATCCTACGCAGTGCCGTAGGGGACCGCACCGCCACTTCCCAGCAAATTAGGGACACTGTTGCTCCTGGGGTATCGGCGAGGACCATTCGCAACCGTCTCCATGCAGCTGGGCTACGGTCCCGCACACCGTTAGGCCGTCTTCCGCTCACGCCCCAACATCGTGCAGCCCGCCTCCAGTGGTGTCGCGACAGGCGTGAATGGAGGGACGAATGGAGACGAGTCGTCTTCAGCGATGAGAGTCGCTTCTGCCTTGGTGCCAATGATGGTCGTATGCGTGTTTGGCGCCGTGCAGGTGAGCGCCACAATCAGGACTGCATACGACCGAGGCACACAGGGCCAACACCCGGCATCATGGTGTGGGGAGCGATCTCCTACACTGGCCGTACACCACTGGTGATCGTCGAGGGGACACTGAATAGTGCACGGTACATCCAAACCGTCATCGAACCCATCGTTCTACCATTCCTAGACCGGCAAGGGAACTTGCTGTTCCAACAGGACAATGCACGTCCGCATGTATCCCGTGCCACCCAACGTGCTCTAGAAGGTGTAAGTCAACTACCCTGGCCAGCAAGATCTCCGGATCTGTCCCCCATTGAGCATGTTTGGGACTGGATGAAGCGTCGTCTCACGCGGTCTGCACGTCCAGCACGAACGCTGGTCCAACTGAGGCGCCAGGTGGAAATGGCATGGCAAGCCGTTCCATAGGACTACATCCAGCATCTCTACGATCGTCTCCATGGGAGAATAGCAGCCTGCATTGCTGCGAAAGGTGGATATACACTGTACTAGTGCCGACATTGTGCATGCTCTGTTGCCTGTGTCTATGTGACTGTGGTTCTGTCAGTGTGATCATGTGATGTATCTGACCCCAGGAATGTGTCAATAAAGTTTCCCCTTCCTGGGACAATGAATTCACGGTGTTCTTATTTCAATTTCCAGGAGTGTATATGTGATTGACTGTTTATATTATCATGATTTTTGTTATCAATTGTAATCAATAGTTAAAGAAATATCAGGCAAAAATAGTAACATATTCATTAAATAAATAAACAAGTATGAAAAGGTATGAGGTATTCATACTGCATTCATTTGTTGTATTATTGTGGAGAATATGATGTTCTGACAAACATTTGCATAATGAAAATATATACAAAACGTAATAAGCCAAGAAAAAATAGGTACGGACATGTAGCTCTTCAAGGATTATAGCTATTGTGAAGTGCTATCATCTGAGAAATTGTTTATTGAAATCGCGTGAACAGTTTAAAAGTTGTTGCCTCAGAGGTTCATTGTGAAAATGTTTAGTCACGGGAAAATAATAACTTCTGTAGTTTTAAATGTGCTTCATTTTGCTGAGATTTCAGATGTATTCAATTTGCTTTATTGCGCAAGTGTGATTTATCGCCAAACTTCTGAGCGCTGTAAGAAGCCACGTTTCAGGTTTTTTTATAGTCTGCCATTTTTAGTACAGTCCATATTCTTCTAAGAGTGGAACCACTGTCCACAGTCCTCAAACAAGGATTTATCCTCTTCCCGTCAAGCCTTTGTACCTGCAAGTGGGGTCACCACCAAGGGTTGCTGTGGCTGGGCCATCAGCGGCACTTTGGCTGAGCTGGTCACGCCGCACCCTAAGCTCTGGGGCTAAAAGCGTTTATCAGTACAAACCAAATCATCTCAAACCAATTCTAGGTGGCTGATTAGCTCGCCTACATATATGTAACATTGCATTGTGGCAGATTGCGGTCACAACATCACTTGGCAAACTGACTACAAATACTTGCCACTCAGCCCTTAGCACCACTGGTATTGAGGCTATGTTAATTCCGGGAACTCCAACTACAGCCGACACCATAACAGACCACATGTCAGCTGTTGATCCCTTGAGGGTCAAGAAGCTTAAACGCGACCTAGCAACGTCATCAGCCTAGTCCCTGGTCTACAAGCCGCCACTAGATATGGTTCACGGCCTCAAGCCAGTGTCACCAAGAAAGATCAACACCACTAGGGTCTCTTTGGCGCTCCAGGCCACTCCAAGGGTCTTGGGCCTGTCACTGGGAATCTGTGTGACGGACCTGCTGTTCACAATCACTGTGGCATAAGCATTCTGAATGATAGAGACGTCTTCCTTTCGTCGTCACAGGCACTACACCTTCCATGGCTTTCCACTGAATCAGCACATATGCCTAGTATACACACACTGCTATGAGCCTTGCACGCCACTGGGAGTAACGCTGAGCCACTGCCTAGATGACCACACACACTACTGAGACACCACCAGCTAAACTGAAATTTTGCAGAATAAAGATTGTTATTGGTAATTGAGCTCTCCTGAATCTGTGATCGCTGTGGGGCTGGTAGAAGACAACCCGCCACCCCTGATACGCCACTCTGGAGCAGAAGCTACCATCCTAGCTGATTATATTGTTTGCATTGCCAATATCATTACACCTAGTGTCAGAACGAAGCTAGTATCAATAAGCTACACTTCATGATAGCAACATCATTTCCAAGTACTGAGCCGCCCGCGGTGGTCTAGCGGTTCTGGCGCTGCAGTCCGGAACCGCGGGACTGCTACGGTCGCAGGTTCGAATCCTGCCTCGGGCATGGGTGTGTGTGATGTCCTTAGGTTAGTTATGTTTAAGTAGTTCTAAGTTCTAGGGGACTTATGACCTAAGATGTTGAGTCCCATAGTGCTCAGAGCCATTTTTCCAAGTACTGAGTGGAAACGAACTGTATTTTAACATTTTACAATGTGATTGCAGTGACAATTTGTTCGCTTGGTTTGACGGCTGGCTGGAAAGTTCGACTGGCGAACGTTTACTCAGTCAGTGATTTGAATGGTTTTAGGGGCACACTAAGAAAACAGATGGACGTTTACGGCCAGTTAGGTGTGGATTCCTAATTCGTTATTTATATTTTAGAGAAATATGATGTCTACTCGTTCCAGTATTGCATGGGTAATGAAATAGAGCTTCAAATGAAAGTTGCCAATGTGATTGCTGAGCTATTCCTTAAACGAATTTGGGGCGCCTGTAATGCAAACATAGCTGACAATTTGCGGTAAGTCAGACAGTTTATCGTACTTGGCTGCCGAGTAGGGGTGCTTGAGGCACGAGGGCTTCCTCCTCTCCCTCTCCTTCCCACTGCTCCTTCCTCTCCCCCTCCCCCTCCTGCACCCCCTATATATCCTTGGCATATGGGCAGATGCGCAGATGCGCAGTTGGTGATGTTATGATGCCTGATATTGGCCTTGAAGAAAAAGCAAGTGCCGACGCTGCTGCCCACGAAATATGACGTGCACGTTTGTCACAGCTGCAATATATCAACACAGATATGCTGATAGATGCTGAGTTGACATTTTTGGGCAGAATGGCCACTGTCATCCTACTCCTACCGTCATGCACACGCCATGCTGGGGCAGTGTCGACTAACTTCGCTGATAATGGTGTCTGCATTGTCGATACAATTACAGCTTTAATGTTTCTGGCAACATTCCCTAACTTAGCAAAGCATTACATAGTTCTCAGAGGTTAGGCATTAGAAAGGGATCACCACCAACCTTGGACAATGATGGGGACGTAAGCAACGGTTAGTTTCTGAACTATCTCTGAATTCGCTTTGGCGTGATTTACGGAGGTCGGGTTGACACAAAGAGGATTTAAATCCCACTACTTCCGAATAAGTATTCAATGTCTTAAGTACTGCACTGCTTACCTCAGTACGCGTACACAAGTTGCAAGAGTTGAAAACATAAACCCTGACAGGTAAGTCGATGCACACTACAGGTGTAGGTGTTCTAATACTGTTACTGTATGTACTTCTTAACATTTTCCATAGCGACATTTTAGTCACGCCCAGGGGTTAAACCTTGCTGATCGTTAATAATTTGTCTTTTGTATTTTAGAGATGTTTTCACTGCAAATAACAACAGCACCACACCTACAGCCATGAGCAGGGTTCCCTTCATTTCTCATAAAATTGTCACGTCTCCTCGCGTTTCTCACAGGTTCTCAGAATTCCTGCGAACTTAGAACCTTTGTCCAGTGTCTAGAGTAAGCTGCAAAAATCGTGCATGGAACACATCACATGTTTTGCCAGAGATTGAATTTACATGGGAGTCAGCAGTAGAGCGCCTCTATGTTGTGAAGGTTCAAATTGATCTGAGCACGATGGGACTTGACATCTGAGGTCATCAGTCCCCTAGATTTAGAACTACGTAAACCTAACTAACCTAAGGACACCACACACATCCATGCCCGAGGCAGGATTCGAACCTGCGACCGTAGCAGCTGCGCGGTTCCGGACTGAAGCGCCTAGTGCCGCTCGGCCACAGCGGCCGGCTTTCTACCACCTCGTGGACAGCTTGCCAAGGAGGGTCCAAGCGAGTTCAGTTGCACGAAATGGAGCAACACGGCATTGAATGTCAACCAGCAGCAGATTTTAATTTTAAAGATGTGCACTTGCAAAATGCTGCCTTTATTTTAAGTATTAATTTGATTTTCTTTTTCAGCTATACCTACACGTTTCGCTGTTTGCTGGGGTCTTCATTTAGAACTTTAGTCATACTCAACATCTAATTTTTCACTAAGTTCTGTATTGTTAGTGTCCTGTCATATGTGCTCAGATGTAAGTTGTGTTGTGCTAAATGAAAACAAAAAAAAGCAAAAGAAACAAACGCTGCTGATTTTCATTGAGTGAAAGAATGTAGCTTCTGTAAAGTGTCATAGCTGTAGAGCATAACCAACTAGCAGTACGACACAAGACTGTATTTTTCCAGATGCTTTTGAATCAGTTCACGACAGCAGTGCAGCGTGTGAAGCTGGAAGTACGACCATTGTTCCTACCGCAGTTGGTTCGTCTGACAAACCTGCTGGCTCCCGGACTCAACACCATCACATGGACCAACCCAGAGTGGAAGAATTTCTGTAATAGCACTTCGGAAGCAATAAGAAACTTCGATATTCTCGTTACAAGGTGCGTGTTGTGTTCTCTGATATACTTGTTTTAATCTCCTGAAGTGACCTTCATTCACGGTTTACGTTGTAAGACAAGGCAAGACTAAATACGCCCATTCTGCTGACGCCGCCTATTTCAATTAATATATTATGTGTGCAATTATTAAGATCGGTTGCATTAATAAAATTGAATTTGCCTTGATATGAAGTACATGAAGTAGAGGTATTAAGTTATTGCGTGTCACACTACTCATTCTTCACCTTCACTTCACATAAAACCACGTGACATTAAATACTGGTTTTGTTTTCACGCTTTTAAGTCCAAAGCAAATTGTTCACATGTGTCTCTTTCAGCTACAGTTTTATCTGTTATTTTGACAGCTCAGAGAGTCACCGTGTGTATTGATCTACTCCACAAAATTTTGAAGACACTATTCAGGACGACTATTCAATGTATATGGGAAATCAAACGATGCACACACAATGAAGAAATGAATCAAAAAATTATGTAACATTTATTATACAAAATAATATTTCTGGAGTTGTCGCCCCTTTTCCGTAACTCACAAATAACAAATCGGAAGAACTTACAGCTAATTAAATCGTACGTACGATGATCCTATCAAATGTTTTATGGAGCTGCCTGACCTAAACGAAGTGTACGTTGGTCCCAAAATGAACAAAAGGTTTCAGTAGTGAACCAAGCGAAAGAGAGGCCTTAAATTTGGAAACACCGCTCTCCACCAGCTCTTGACTAGCAGAACTGCTTGGCATAAGTCGAGCGAATATGGGACAATTTTCTTTGCCACTTGGCCGTAAGATACCAGCAGGAGAAAAATCACACTGACGCGAATGAATGCAGCAACTTTCTGTTTTATCGGATTACTTTGAGAACATACCGAAGAGGAATTAGTACTTGAAATACTGAGGAAAAATAGACCTGCCTGTATTCTAGACCTATTATTAGTAGACTAAAAGCTTTGATACAAATTAAGCAGGTTTTTTTTACAAAAGATATATTACATCGATTTTTAACAGGGAAAATTTCCTTCGTTGCTATTGAAGTTGCATGGTCAGCTAGTAGGCTAGCTGTGTAAAGGAGGCAGGCGCTCGATTCCAAGTTAAGTTGCAAAAAAAATTGTTCAAATGGCTCTGAGCACTATGGGACTTAACATCTATGGTCATCAGTCCCCTAGAACTTAGAACTACTTAAACCTAACTAACCTAAGGTCATCACACAACACCCAGTCATCACGAGGCAGAGAAAATCCCTGACCCCGCCGGGAATCGAACCCGGGAACCCGGGCGCGGGAGGTTAAGTTGCAACTATTTTGTTTTCTCTTACTTGCCATCCTCTATTCCGATTATGTTCAATTAACTTTCCGCAGTAGATACGAAAGTATTTACTCTGTAAATCAACCATGGTCACTTGCGGTGGCAAGCATGACAAAACTGGCGGTAACATTTGCTGTTACCCATACGTGTGGGATGAGTCTGATTTCCACAAATAATAATAATAATAATAATAATAATAATAATAATAATACATAAATTTTTTATTGCAGTCTAGCAGAAGGGCGAAGATTATCTGAAGCTGATTATTCAGTTAACATAGCAGCAGCACGCTTGATGTTTTCTAATGCTTACATATGAGCCACTACATTATGAGTACTGCCCACCACGAAACCGAATGCAATCTCGTGTGCTGTAGCTACGTGAGGTGGTAAGGAAAGTACACTGGCTTCCAGAATTAAAGCGACAAACTTCTATTTCCATGTCCTGTGTCTAATTCACGACATAATCATACAAACTGTCGACAGATGTCGATCGTGTTCTGCACAGAAGATGGCATTCCGATCAACGTGAAGCAAAGCAAGCACTGTATCATGTGTTGGACATAGAGGCGAGCGAGTGTGCGGGACTTACCCCAGTTCACTGCTAGTAGCGCCACGTCACTTTACCGCATCTGCACGTAGCGCGCAAGTATGCACCACAGTTAAGAATGAAATTAAAAATAAAAATTTATGTTTAAAATTTTGTTAAAATATAGTTCAGTGTTATAATGTTCCAAATACCAAGTCTTTATGTTCTAGACTTAATAGTTCACGTAAAAATGCAGTTTCAAGAGAAAAATAAGTGGCGCTAAGTAAAGAACCTAGAAAGCCATAATTTAGTCAGAATATGCAGTTACAGCTCATAAATAAGTGGTGCAGGTTTTCAAAACCATATAATAAAACTTAACGCCGGAATCCACTTTTTTTACGAAAAATCAGAGGCGCTAAATGATGGACTTAGAAACATGAAAATTTGTTTTATGCTTCAGTTCACCCGAAAAAAACAATAACTGAAAGATCACGTTAAGCTACCTCTCGTAGGTTTAATGTAATTAAAGAAAAAACTAATTTTGTAACTAAAATGTACCCAAATGTTGTAGATTAAGTTCAAATGGCTCTGAGCACTATGGGACTTAACTTCAGAGGTCATCAGTCCCCTAGAACTTAGAACTACGTAAACCTAACTAACCTAAGGACATCACACACATCCATGCTCGAGGCAGGATTCGAACCTGCGACCGTAGCGGTCGCGCGGTTCCAGACTGTAGCGCCTAGAACCGCTCGGCCACACCGGCCGGCTGTAGATTAAGTATCTGTGATTTTAATGATAGAGAATATTGGTTAAAATGGATGATAAAACATACCAAGTTATAGAGCTATACCATATCTGAGAGTTGCAGTATTAATAACAGCCCGTATAAGTTCTAGTAAAGATATGGTTCAGAAGTAATCTACTGTTAACTCCACTATAAAAATTCTAGAAGGCAAAGTTTTCATTCTAGCAAGCTGAAACTTTTTCGGTGGTTTCAAACAACTTAACTGTGTACAAGCAAAAATTAAGAAGTTTCTGAATTGATTTGTCATTATGTTATTAAAGATTATGTGCCCGAGAAAGCGGTCGTTCTGAGGCTGCTGCAGTATGCAGATAGCTGTAGACAACAGATGTTCCCTCGGCCGTCCACTCCGGCACCTATATAAATACCGCCCAAGAGGCAGTAGAGAAGGTCCACTTCGCATTCAGCTACTATGAGATCCACGTGTGTTAAAAGTCGGATTGCGCTCTGCCTCGGATGACGTCGGAGCCGAACTGTGTCAAAGCGCGTATTTTGCGGTAAAAACGGATAGTGCACTCGCGAGGACTGTACAGCGTCCTGGATCGCTTAGAATTCGCCAGAGTAACAGTTAGTGTGCCGTCCGTGTGAATTACCAATTCCGCGTGGCAAGTGGTGACTAATTCCACTTTTATGGCGAGCATTAATTTTGAACATTTATTGCAAACTTTCATTGAGTAATTTTAGCCAGGGTGAAAGACAACATCTGGTAGGAACGTACCGTAGAGGTCCATAATCGTGCTACAATGGTTTGAGAAACATAATAGTGGTCTCACATAGATATCTTGGCCATCAAGTTATGCTGTTCTTAACACGAAAGAAAACACCTGGGACGCTATCTGGCGCCATCTACATGTTCAGAAGCAACCAGCCTGTAAATTATGGGAATTACGTGGCCTGTGCGTACAAATTTGGTGCCACATACCTGTGTAAACCCAACAAGGATTTTGTGGATTCCTGCCACACAGAATAGCTGCTGTAATGTGGACTAACATGCTATTACGCAGGTGGTGATAATGTTTAGGCACATTAGTTTGTTATTGAAATTTGCAAAGGAACGCTGCAACTGACGATCTACCAATTTCGATGCTCTGTAACACACTGATTGGTGACCAGCCAAAAGTAACTCTTTTAAAAAAGTTCAGCTGCGCCCCGCGGGGTAGCCGCGCTGTCTTGGGCGTCTTGCCATGGTTCGTGCGGCTTCCCCCGTCGGAGGTTCGAGTCCTCCAGGTCCCATAGGAACTTACCACAAAGTTCAGCTGTATAGGCCTTAGTTTTCGAAAAAAACATAATAGTAACGCGTATTGTTTCGTATTGTATTGGTCAGGCAATATCGCTCCTTAATATTCGTCTTGATAATTCGTCGGATATTAAATATCATAAAAACAATCAAAGCACATAAACCTTTAGCACCATACTTGTTGAACATGATACACTTTGGTGAATGCATATTTCTTTTAGCTGATACTCGCTGGAAAAAGGAACTTTTATCATTTTCACGAAAAATCGTGTGTGTGTGTGTGTGTGTGTGTGTGTGTGTGTGTGTGTGTGTGTGTGTGTGTGTGTGTCATTAATGATAAGAAACTGCCTGAATGAACATACGACACGATATCCCTTATGACTGCCTATAACCGCAAATTGTATTATTCTTACCTACATTATTATATTAGCCTGTAATTATTACGCAAAATGATGTCAATCTTCTGATTTTTAAAGTATTACATAGGTGCATAAGATCGCTGCGATTTTGTTTTGTATGTTGGTATTCCGGTTGCTATGGGTTTATTTATCCATTGCTATTCATTGTTTGTAGGCCTGAGTTTACATATTGTCATTTTGTCATTTGGAAATAGTGAATGGAGCTGAAGACGCAACAAAAATGGGATGCCAAGTGGAGACAGAGGAACATTTCTGACATATTCTTCCGTTCGAGTTCAGTAGAGGGAGGAGCCGATGGCCTTTGTAGTCTGGTCTCTTCAACCCCCACAAACCAACCATCAGTACAGGGATGACAGCAGAGGAGGCAGCTAGAAACATTTGCGCCGTGCATGGAGACAATGGTGTTCTACAGATCATGACAATTAAATGGTTTTATCGTTTTAAGGACGATCATTTTGATTTTAGTCACTTTCCACGTACAAAAAGACATTCGGGATTTGATGAAAATGGTTTAAACGCGTTAATTCACAATGATTCACGTCAGTGGACTCGAAAACTGGTAAATGTGATGAACTGTGATCATTCCACCATCGTGCGACATTTTCATGCAGTAGTGAAGGTCCAAAACTCAGGTGTATGGGTACCGCATTCCCTAAGCCAGCATCACAAACAACAGCAGTTGGCCATATGCGCACTTCTGTTTACTCGCCAACAACTGGCGCGTGAACAACACCGACTATTCCTATACTGTATCATTACTAGTGACGACAGATGGTGTTTTTATGTTAAAGAAAATACAGGAATGGTTGAGCCTAAGGCTCCCCGTACAAAGACCTGTGCGCATCGACAAAAGATGTCATGCATCTGGTGGAACGAGCGACGGTGTGGTCTACTACGAAATGCTTCCCCAAGCTGTGACAATCAATGCTGACATTTTTGTCAGCAACTGAGATGTCTTGTAGACGCAGTCCAAGAACGACCATGAAGACTAAAGTGATACTATTTCACGATAACGCCCGCCCGCACGCTACTAGATTAACAAAAAACACCGTACATGAGTAGGATTAGGAAGTCATTCCACACTCACCTTATTCACTTGATTTTGCACCCCCAGATTTTCATTTTTTGCGCACTGTATCGAACAACGATCAACAACAATTTAAAGAAAAACAGCGCTCGGTCACTATTTTTAACAAATTAACCTGGTTTCAACAATGCTAGGAGTGTCTTCTTCAGAATTTAAAACAAAGTATGGTCTATATTTTATAGCATGGTCACAGAATAAAGACTAAAAACGTATGATAGGGTAGAAGTACGGAATCATCGTAAAAGACTGACAGTACTTATATGTCATTTATAAAATAATAAACATGTCAAAATGGCATTAGTAACAAAGATATTTAAGATAAAGAATACTGTGATGGCGAGCCACTAAGGGCTGCTCGTTGCTTGCGTGGTGCAGGTTGCAAAACGGACTGAGGTGCCCGCGTTAACAAATGCGGCCAGGTGAACATGGCACTGCAACGAGCGCGCCATCTAGTAGCCGCAGATACAATTAGGCTACTTCACATTGAAATATAGGTAGAAATGATTATAAATAAACAGTAATTGGTACATAATGGAAAGCAATGTTTGTTTGATAGTAGCATACAACATAACATTTTGTCTACATCAAAGCTTGTAACAGTAAGATAAAACATGAAAACATCATTATGAAAATGTAGATAGGACTGAATGACAACTTGTAGAAAGCAATATTGACGTGAAATACAGACAAGAAACAATTGATAATTGAAAAACATAGGACTACCTTAGAAGGAAAGGAACATTTCGGCAACCTGCACAAGGAGACCCGAAGTCAGATATCGAGTAACGGCTTTATACCGTCGAAAATATTTTTGTTACGTTATTGCAGCTGTTCGTTAAGGATTAGGCTATCCTTTCGAGCAAAATGCTTGAAAATCTCTAATTCTTCTAGCATATCTAGTCATACGCCATTACTTTTCGGTGTGCAAAATATTGCTATCGCAGATGGCTTTAGGTGAATGACCTGTAATTAAAAGATGGTCGGCAAAAGACGAATTTTGGGGGCTAGTGCCATTTTTTCTTAGCAAGTGTTCTTTATATCTGGTAGTGAAAGCACGTCCTGTTTGTCCTACATAGTAAGAGGAGCAAGTATCGCAGACAATTTTGTAAACACCAGAAATTTCTAAAGGGGAAAGCATAGAATGTAAATTATGAATGAAGTTTTTTTTCAAATTGTTATTAGTAGAAAAAGCAACGTTGCAATCGGATTTCTTTCGAAGAATACGTTGGATCTGATAACAGATAGGCCCCACGAAAGAAATAGAGAAATATTTTTTTGAGTTAGACTCGATAACAGAAGTGCCTAGCGTAGTAAGTCTTTTAGCAGTTTTCTTTTTAAGAACGTCATCTACTATGTTAGGTTTATACTCGTTGTTAACTGCTATTGTTTTAAGTAAATTGATTCCGTCGTTGAAGTTTTCTTTAGAAAGTGGGATGGAAATGGCTCGGTGAACAGCAGAATGAAAGAAGGCTTTTTTATGCGATTGTGGATGAGTAGAAGATTCAGCAACGATCTGGTCAGTATATGTTACTTTACGAAAATTATTTAAAGAAATTTTATTTGTTTCTATAGTAAGCGTCAAGTCAAGGAAATTTAATTGACGTGCCTCATTTTCAAATTCGATAGTGAAAGAAATTTTCTCATGAAGATCATTGAATAGGTTAAAGATACGATCAACACCGCCAGCGAGTCCTTTGTAGATGATTAGAATATCATCAACGTATCTGGAATAAGAAAGAATGCCTAGCGACGTAGCTGGAAAACAATTAAAAATTTTTCTTCTAGGAAGTTGATGAAAACATCAGCAAGGATACCAGCTAACGGATTTCCCATAGCGAGACCGTCGAATTGTTGGTACAAATGTGCATTAAATTCAAAATAGTTGTACTTGACTACGACTGAGATGAGATTCATGAAGTCTGTGATTTGTTCATCTGAAATATCTTTTTTGAACTGATGTAATTTTTTTTTCTCCAATTGTACGCGTTTCCTGTACGGGGACGTTAGTTTAAAGATTTTTGATGTCGAAAGAACCTAACTTGGTGTCTGAACTGCATTCTAAATCTTTTATTTTTTGGGCTAAGGTGTGACTATTTGGGACGGAAAAATTGTTCACAAAAACGAATGATTTTCTCAGAGTTTCATGTAGAAATTTGGCCAGATCATGGTATGCACTATTCATACTATTAGATATCGGGCGTATCGAGTGATTAGATTTGCAAATTTTAAATTGAGACCGAAGTTTTTGGGGCTGAGGGTTCTTGTTAATGAGCATTTTCTTGTGAAACGGTTTGAGTAGGAAATTTGCGCTGTTGATGGCTGTGCTGACCTCTTTTTTGTAAAACTGGAGTGGGATCCTCGTGCATTTCCGAAATATTATTTTCGTTAAAAAAATCTAAGGTTTTGGAAATATATTCAGTGTTACAAGCAATAACTAAAGAGCACCCTTTGTCTGACTTAGTAATTAGGGCTTCTGCTTCTTTAAGTTTATTATTAATGGAAACGACCAATTTTCTATCGTTATGCGTAACGTTATAAACAGGGGCTGTATTTTTCATGAAAATGTTGGCTACCTGATAAGCAATACGAGTTTGACAAGCATTATCTATTTTTTTTACTATCGAGACCAACTTGAAGATCTACAAGCACTTTTTCGATCACATTTCTATCTGACAAGTTGGGCGAGACATTATACTTCAGCCCTTGTTCCAGCAGTACAGTTTCATTTTGTGTAAAAATAATGTTAGTTTTGTTCATAATTCTTTTGTAAAAAGTGTGACTGCTTTTACGTACTCTGAGGACACTTTTCGTTAGGAAACAGACAGAGAAGCTTACTGAGTTTCTTTTCATGCTTCTGTATTATGCCTAGTTTACAAGTTTCTAAATATTCATTAATTATCGTCCAGAGATCGTCAATATTAAAATTTTAATTAATATGAAAAATATTTGGCAGTACAGGTAATAAGCTTCTTCATTAAGAAGATTTTTTTTTTGGCATATAGCCTTTTAATTCTATCAGATATGAGATTTTTCATGAAAGCTCTGAAGGATATAGGATTTTTCTAACAAACAGCAAAGTTAATGTAAGCTCTCCCGTAGGTGGGGACTAAACCGCTTATGTCACATTGTTTATTAAAATTAATGACCATACTTGTATTTAGTATTTTCTTTTTTAAAGCTTTATACTTGGTGGCAGCCTTGGATGCTTGGGCAGGCAATAATCGCAAAATGGCTGCACGTTCAGAGACCGTGAATAGTTACAATTGAAAGAAAACCAGCCCTCGGTCACTAATTTTAACAAATTAACCTGGTTTCAACACTGCTAGGACTGTCTTCTTCAGAATTTAAAACAAAGAATGGTCTATATTCTATAACATGGTCACAGAATAATGAATAAAAACGTATGATAGGGTATAAGTACGAAATTAGAGATTTTCAAGCATTTTACTCGAAATGGTAGTCTCATCGTTAACGAACAGCTACAGCTACGTAATAAAAAATTTTTCAACGGTATAAAGCCGTTACTCGATATCTGACTTCGGGTCTCCTTGTGCAGGTTGCCGAAATGTTCCTTTCCTTCTAAGGTAGTCCTACGTTTTTGAATTATCAAATGTTTCTTGGCTGCATTTCACGTCAATATTGCTTTCTACAAGTTGTCATTCAGTCCTATCTACATTTTCATAATGATGTTTTCATGTTTTATCTTACTGTTATAAGCTTTGATGTAGACAAAATGTTATGTTGTATGCTACTATCAAACAAACATTGCTTTCCATTATGTACCAAATACTGTTTATTTATAATCATTTCTACCTATATTTCAATGTGAAGTAGCCTAATTGTATCTGCGGCTACTAGATGGCGCGCTCGTTGCAGTGCCATGTTCACCTGGCCGCATTTGTTAACGCGGGCACCTCAGTCCGTTTTGCAACCTGCACCATGCAAGCAACGAGCAGCCCTTAGTGGCTCGCCATCACAGTTTTCTGTATCTTAAATATCTTTGTTACTAATGCCATTTTGGCATATTTATTATTTTATAAATGACATATAAGTACTGTCAGTCTTTTACGATGATTCCGTACTTATACCCTATCATACGTTTTAGTCATTATTCTGTGACTATGTTATAGAATATAGACCATTCTTTGTTTTAAATTCTGAAGAAGACACTACGAGCAGTGTTGAAACCAGGTTAATTTGTAAAAAATTGTGACCGAGGGCTGTTTTTCTTTCAATTGTAACTATTCACCGTCTCTGAATGTGCAGCCATGTACAAAATTTAACGTTCAACGAGTTTCCTTTTCGGATGAAAATGCGCTCCGACCATGATTCGACAGGTTCTTCGCCTCAAAATCACTTGATTTCTATAATCGCGGAATCAAAAAGTTACCCAGCATTCGCAAACTATTGTAAATAGTGAAGGAGAACGTATTATTGATGACTAAAGTCTCTGTTATGTGTATCTGTTGTGTTTCTTGAACTTAGAAAAACGCTACGAGCTTGTGCACCAAACCAATACATTATTAACACATCTGAAAAGAAAAAACCGTAAGATGGGAGGAGGGGTGAACTGAATCAATGACGTCCTGTGCAGTAATTAATTGCCCTAATTGCAGCGCCAACTCTTCGGCTGAAAGTATTAAAGCGTTGACCTCGCGTTTTTTTCGGAAACTAAGGCCTAGTGATCTATACTCCACATAAACACATTTCGAGAGACAAAACTGCTTAATATCCTAGCAGGACTAAGGGGAACGTCAAATGGCAGTAATTTATCACAGTAGACATTATCCCCGCTTGTAGTGGCAGATTGATGCTACAATGACCGACAGTCTAAAGCAGCGTATTAGAGGTATGTCTGCCATCTCACCATTCATTTTATATTGACCAATCTGTGGAACATTATTCAAGCCTGGATAACTGAACAACATGTTTTGAATCTAGGCAGTTTATTCAGGAGCATCATCAAAAGACTATTCCAGTCCACTTTTTTCCTCTTACGGAGGAAGGGAATTTGACTGTGTCGGAGGCTTTGGCATGGTTTGGTGTTCCTGAACTCACTGCGCATCAGTGGATAAAACTACATCGTGTTACTGGAGAATTCAGTAGGCGTGTGGAACTGGACGCTGGCGTATAGCAACATCAGCACAAAATAATGAACATGTAAACAAGTCACTGCGTTTTCGGTTCGTTTGACAATTTTCCACGCCAGCTTAGGGAGGCTTGACTACAAAGCAAACTTGAGCCCATCTAGAAGAAGCCCCGTGATGAACATCGATTCTACCTACTAGTGTTTGCTGAGGAAAGTACGTATTGCGGCTGGCGGAATGTAGTATTTTCAGCCGAACTAGTAGTTTCCGCAGCTAGTGATGGTTCAGTGCGAGTGTATAGGCCGCATGGTGTCCGTTTCGACCTAAAATATATCCATGACTCATCTTTGTTTCCATGTATATACAGCAGTTTGGTGCTGGATGTATTTCTGAGGTCTCGGGATGTATCACAGGATAGACGGCCGACTTGATGCTGGTCAGTACGCTTATATTGCTGGTAATATCATGAGCCCGTCAGTGTGACAACTATATCGTGAGGGATTGATATTTTTACAGCAAAATCACTCTCAGATACACATGTTTGCTATGGTGCAGCAATGGTTTGCAGAACAGAAACAGATTTTTCTTCTTGACTGGCCTCCTTTTGCATCACGCTTTAGCTCCATCGAAAACATATTGGTGGAGACTCACTTGATCGCGGTATGCAGACGGTAATTGTGAGAGGGGACAAGTTACTCTCTCATCTATTTTTCATATAAGGAAAATTTTTGTTACAACGTTATGCACCTTGAGCGAGACTCTAGAAAGTAAACAGTCTGAGGAGACGCTGATGGAGCCTGGCAGAGCACTAAAACATGAGGTATATTTATGGTTCTTAGTTCGTAGAGATGGCATGTTGGAAGTTGAAAGCAAGTGGCGGTGAGCCCATCTCTCAGTAAATCTTGACGGGCAGGCCCACCAATGTACAGGGCAGACAGAGTACCCCCTTGCCGAGACAGGTCTCCAGCAGGACAATGCTGCTATACCTGCATTGGCGCCAGCTGAAGGCTGGGCTGGGGGCGACGGACTGAAGGGATGCGTCTACACAGTGGAGTCGTAAACTGAGCATTGCGTGCAGAGGCACACGTAATAAAATTCAAAAGTTTTCGTGTTCGCCAATACTGCAAATAGGCCTGTGACTCACTTCCATCGGCTGCCTCGGTCGTATAAGAAACTCTTGCGTCTGAGAAACGTTTATAGATAGAATCTTTATGACACCTCATAGCTAGGACTAACATGGTCCAAGGCACAGGCGACTTAGGTAAAGATCTTTAAGATTGTATCTGTTCACTTTTTGCCGTTGGAAGTGACGCGACTTCATAGAGAAACACCTTCTCCTCCTGAGAAAACTTAAAAAGTCCAGTAATTGGCGGTTTCTTCTTTTTCCAGAGACACATGTTTCTTAACTCTTGCGCTGGTTCGACAAGAGTTTTTGCTGTCGTGTAGGAGGGGTGATTTAGCGCCTCTAAGGCCCTGTGATTGGCTCAAGACGGGGCGAAGGCGGTGTCGTTCATGCACTTTGCAGAAAAACGGAATTGTTTTTATATGGAGAGGTGCGAGGCACCCGGATTCTGGACTTTGGTCTGGAAGCATCTTCTGGTCGAAGCTCTGGCATGTTTGGTTGGTACTTGGGACCTGTCCTAAGATTGACTTCCCTTGCAAGTAGTAACACTGGGGAGCCTGTGGTGAAGTTCTTACTGTACCAACAATGTAACTTCAAACGTCTCGGACTACTCATTTCCTGAGGGCACACTTATTCGTTTTTGATTTACTAGTCTTGACGTTTGGTATCCTTGTGCGCTCTGTCGTATAAGTGAGCCAAATTGGTCCTTGGTATGACCAGCGAACGGGTGTGTCACACACTAAAATCTACCATGATTTCAGGGCTCTGGTAGAGAGTAAATTGCGATCCGTCTCCCTGATTGCTAGGCCGTGAGATTTTGCATTGCTTTCGTGGCCGCGATCGAGTCACAGGTGCCGTCTTAGCCTCGCCTCCGCTGCACACATCTCGCCGCAAGTTACATCGCTGCACGAAGCAAACAGCGTAACGTACTGCTGCTCTCTCCTTGTCAGGGTGTACAAATCTCAATAGCCACTTGCTCTCAGCTGCACTTATATAGTATAGACATCTGTAGATTATCGATCAAAGTCTGCTCATCATCAGATCAATTCAGATTGCGTTGTCCACATTTTTAAGGACAGAGTACTTGACTCACTTATGCCACCCAGGATCCTTGTCCATTATGGTCTTAAACCACCTGTTAGTTGTTTATGATATTCTATCATGATGTGTTTAGCAAAAATTATATTTGTCTTTGTTTTTGGAAAAATAAATGTTGTCAGTAAACTAGATTTTGCATACATTCTCAATCACATTTTTTACACAGTCCTCACAGGTTAACTTTCAATTGAAGTGGAAAAGCTTTTGACGGATTATGAAGTTGTAAAGATACAATATGCTGTGCCTTTCTGAGGACAGAAAATAAATGTTACTTATAACCGTGGATTGCTTGTTTTGTTAATTTCTAGGGTTTCTATAGATAAAAAAATTAATTCAGTTGAAACGTAAAGTAACTGCCGAAAGTGGAATTCGATATGAATCCTGCCATCGTGTAATTGCTTATCACTCAATGACTACGCCACAGAATTACGAACTCACTCGTTTGAGGTCAAGTATTTCTTACTGTTGTTCTGCCCTTTACTCCACCTCACAACTTCAAGCGCCCTTTCCATACCTGAAACCTTAGGAATGGCACGAGCAAGATTTTCTTGTATGATTTTAGTGGGTGTTTCTTCGTCTTTAGTGTCACTAAAGAGTAACTTTCAGTTACACTCACTTTTATGAGCAGTATTGTACACTCTAATATGTGATTATCTCCTGCGTAAAAATGCGGGCAGTTCCGATGTAAACGAAGGTCACATTTTGTGCTGTCAAGTATACGTATTCGCCGTGTATTCTCAACATGAAACAGGAGGTCTCTGCCACGCGACTGCTTGCTCCAGACAAGGTAGTTTCCGAAAGCCGCTCCTATAAACAAAACCTTTGATGTTGGTTATGCCCTAAGCCGATGGCCAAAGAAAATTGAAATACTCGGCTGCAAATAGTATTTAATTCCTGTAGGCAATGCTTTCGTGCAAATCGAAAAAGGATGTTGTATTGTTATTTGCACGAGGGATGGAAAATTGTCTCAATCGAGAAAACTATCCAAATTTTCGAGAATCTCGTAAATCATCTCGATAAATGAAGAACATCATGATTTACCATCAAGAGCTGCTGATAAAATTTCTTCATTGAACAACCAGTTTCGGTTGCTTCCTGCGTACCAGCTGAAAGAACATATAACAAGCCTCACAAAATTAAACTGTTAACAGATTAACAGTCACATATCAATAGTCAGTATTAACACTACCGACGGGGCATCATTCATACTGCTGACTTCACAGCTGATAACTGTTTACCAGTGGAATCTAAGATGATTTATAGATCTTTATAGATCGATAGTTCCAGCGCGATTCTAGTCACTAGTATCTTAAGATTATACAGCGTGATCCAGGATGAATGATCAATACTCAGGGATAAATGGTTCAAATGGCTCTGAGCACTATGGGA
This sequence comes from Schistocerca nitens, assembly GCF_023898315.1. Classification (NCBI taxonomy): domain Eukaryota; kingdom Metazoa; phylum Arthropoda; class Insecta; order Orthoptera; family Acrididae; genus Schistocerca; species Schistocerca nitens. Next base: position 926,722,618 of record NC_064616.1, read on the forward strand.
CTCAACTGCTGAGGTCATTAGTCCCCTAGAACTTAGAACTAGTTAAACCTAACTAACCTAAGGACATCACAAACATCCATGCCCGAGGCAGGATTCGAACCTTGCGGTTCCAGACTGCAGCGCCTTTAACCGCACGGCCACTTCGGCCGGCTACTCAGGGATAAGACAGGAACTATCATTTGAAGCAAAAATTTCCAGTAAGCGTGAGTTCTAAATTGCATACCTTAAGATCTATGAGCACTTCTTCGTCTTCGCTACATTTCTTCTATCGAAAAAATTCTCGTAGCTCTTAAGGTATGGTTTTAGATCCCATGTTTATAAGATAATTTTTTCCTGTTTTGGTCCATACTACCTCCTCCTGAAATATGGAAAGCAAAGAGCTTGCAGTAAAACAGGTTTGTTTCACAATATCGAAGATGAAGAAGTACTCGTAGCTCTTAAGGCATCCAGTTTAGAGCCCATATGTTTATCAGACATTTTTGCTTCGAATGATCTTTCCTGTCATGTCCCTTAGCGTTGTCCTTTTACATGCCGTGTATCATATGTAATAATGAGTGAATGTAACAAAGTTTTCTATACTCGTAACATTGCTGATTAGGTCATTAGAACTTTTTTTTCAGTTAGTGTTCAGTAATTCACATTTATTGACGCGTTTCGAGATTACCTGATCACCTAATGTCTAAGAAGAAAGATAGAATTCGTCGTACATTGTCTTGTGTGAGTTAATTGCTCCAGAGTACAGCTGCTCCAGTGCCAGTCATAACAGTTTACCTAGCTGTTCGTTACATCCAACAGCAGCTGACGTGTGTTACAAGAACAGTCACGGTGACACCAAGAAAATGCATAAAAGTAGCGACTCGCAAACACACATACACGTTTCTGTGAAACAAGCTACAGCCAGATATTGTATACCGCTTCCGCTCAACAGTAACTATAAAAGAATAAGCTATACTTCGGTCAAAAGTAAGAGCGACAACAAGGTAGCAAATATGGAATATGGAATGTCACCTACCGCACACTGTATGAAACACAATGAATACAGGTTCCAATAACTTCAGGGAAATAGTGACATAGGGAAGCTATACAAAATAAGATGAGAATATTAGGGGAGTTAGATACATTCGAATATGTTATCAACGGTACAAGACACATCTAGTGGATATTAATATACTGAATGGTTCAAAAATGGCTCTGAGCACTATGGGACTTAACTTCTGAGGTCATCAGTCCCCTAGAACTATTTAAACCTAACTAACCTAAGGACATCACACACACCCATGTCCGAGACAGGATTCGAACCTGCGACCGTAGCGGTCGCGCGGTTCCAGACTGTAGCGCCTAGAACCGCTCGGCCACCCCGGCCAGCATACTGAATGCCATCACAAATACATTACATTATGACTGATTAAAATAACACTGCACGAAGTGTGTGACTAACCTGAGTTAACACATTGTTTAACGTTACAAGTAGATGAACCCACAGATTAAAACAACAGATACACACAACGTACGCCTAAAAGAACTGACTGAATATATTGCAGAATCACAGATGTAAAACGTTGAGTCATACGGGAAAATGGTTCGATCAACATCTCATATAACTAAGTAACATAACAGTCCCTCTTAAAAAAGGTACAAGAAAATGCGCTGAATTAAAACCACGCTCTACAGAGTGCACAATTACGTGACAATTGGTAAGTCTGTATATATGTTGAAACCTTCCCGTCTCCTCTATATCTCTTGTATTACTCAACCTTCCCTTCTACAGCAACCTATGAAAACTTCCCATAGGATTTCTTTCTCTTGCTTAATAATAACAAATGAAATCTTCCCTTTGAAATTAATTCTCTTTCTCAATCTTCTCATACAAATTTAATTGATGCTTATTAAAAGTGATTTTCTGATTATTTCGACGAAACATAGAATGTGTCGTCGTCGTGGCCCTCAGTCGTTATCCGCAATAACCCAAAACTGTTCCTTACCTTTATACTGTTACTGTATCTCCATCTGACTGCTACATCGAACTGCGACATGAATATAGTTACTCTGTTTTACTATACATTATTAGCTGCTGGTGGGCTCTCATAACAAGTGGCTGTATTTATTACCAAAGCTGACCTTATTCTTTAATAGCAAAGCTGACGTTATTCTTTAACTAATTTGACTGACGTTACGTAATTCATAGTTAAACTTTTTCTTGACAACAATAAAATTTTGCAAAGTTTTACGTTGATGGTTTTTGGGATAGATTATAATCAGTAATGCAATATTAGTGGCAAAAATTAATTATATTCTGAATGAAATGATTTTACAAACGTTCAAATGGGACTTACTTTTTACAATAATCTTACAACTAGCATTGCGCAAACATACCTTCAGTAGTCTTGAGTTTCTCAAAAAAATAATTCAATAATATTAGTTCCTCTTATGATAATAGTTAGCTGATGTCTCTGTACATCCGTTTATAATCTCCTGTAAATCATAGCTGGTGGCTGGCAGACACACCGCTCCTCTCAACCTCTCGCTTCAGACCTGCTACCGACTCGCTTCACATCTCACTTATTACTGACTTCCTACGAACGCTAAAGTGCGGTCTCTCCCGCCAACAATGCTTTCTGGTGCAGACAATTCCTGCTACCATTACAAAATGTATCACTGCGCGGTCTTCCCGCTCTTTTCTTAAAATGTATCCATACGCGGTCTCTCCCGCCTATATTTAAAATTATATCAATGTGCGGTCTCTCCTGCCAACAATACTTTGGTGCAGACGTTCCCTGCTACCACAGTTATTTCCAACATGACACATATTAATTATTCCTACTTAATCCTATTAATAAAATATAAACATCTTTCATAAATTGTGGTTTGACAATAGACAATAGAAATATACACGTCTTACAATGTGATGTGTCTATGTTTTATGGTATACTTTGTTAATAGTTGGTTCAATAATACTGTGTGTCGTACTTTTATTTCCAGTGACGAATTCATGGAATTTAGTGTTCCGTTCCATTGGTTTTATGTCACCTAACCTGATGTAAATATTTTTATGTAAGTTTTGACATTGAGTTACGTATGTGCTTTCGTTAGCATGTAAATCAGTTAACAGGATTGTGACAGTCTAATCTTGTAATTCTTCCTATATGTTCTTCCAATTCGTATACAGGAACCTAATGATGGTCCGTGGACGGAAACCGATTGTTCAATAATGAAATTTTATCTGCAGCTCTTGGCGGTAAATCATGAAGTTCTTCTAATATTTACGAGCTGTGTGGCACCAACTTCTGAAAATACCATGTCAATACGGGTGTGCAGATGAACGTAGTGTTAGTGTAGGAACTACTCCTTAGGGGTGGGGTTATCGAGTTCAATGCGTATCGACGATACGTGGCTGTCGCGGTCACAAACTCGGCCTACTGTGGCAGTTGGGCGCAGTCGATACGCGGCTTCAAGCGACCGCGTAGTCGGGATATATGCCGCCACATCGGCTTAAAGTTAATATGGAAACCACAATTCATTTACAGAAACGAATGACACAGAATAAAACCAAGTTTTCATAATGTTCAGAAGCAAACTCTTTTTATTGTTTATTATTGAAAAACGTACTTCCTCTTCCATTTATTTAGCCAACCACTTGCCTTCAGTTTAAATTTTTTATTCTATATCGTGAATAACAGCCTAATAGAAGAACGCACCTCCATTTGTAACTGTGTATTTGCTTATTTCTGGCCGAGCGGTTCAAGGCACTACAGTCTGGAACCGCGCGACCGCTACGGTTGCAGGTTCGAATCCTGCCTCGGGTATGGATGTTTGTGATGTCCTTAGGTTAGTTACGTTTAAGTAGTTCTAAGTTCTAGGGGACTGATGACCTCAGAAGTTAAGCCCCATAGTGCTCAGAGCCATTCGAACCACTTTTTTTGTTGTCATCTTCAAACTCTTTGGGTCGCAGAATATTAACGTCAGGAACGTGTCTACAATCTTGACAGTCTCATGACGCATTCTTTATGATAAATGCATCGAGTCGAATTGCTTGAGACATGTGCCTTGATTTCCCATCGCTGGTTCACACACTCGACCCAAGCTGATTTAGATGGCAGACGCAGAAAATTTACGTATTTTGTCCAACTATTACTTCCATTTGACACTTGTTTTCGTTGTCATTAACCGTATTTACTAAGAGCGAGGAGATAACATATGCCTGCATTGCAGTTGAATAGCAATAGATCAGACTCTAAAAGTAAACCGAAAAGTACATAATTCGAAATACAGATAAATAATTATTTATTTAATAGTGGTGTATCTTAACACAGTTTATGTACGAGCAACGAATAACAGAAAGAACATGCAAGTGCATTGCCGTAAGGCTTGGTAATGTGTAACAAATTGCAGCTATATTGTTTTCCCCTACGTTCCTTATACTCGCACACAAACTAGTTGTTTGAGAGAGTTGTCTAATCAATTGATCACTACTGCCTCGCAAAATTGTTGGTCTTTTCTGTAGGTAATACACGCACAGTTTCCGAGGCAAATGAAACTAATCCGCCCGTACTATGGTATGATTGGGGTATTTCCGTGGTTAGTATGTAGGCTAAGCCGGCCGGAGTGGCCGAGCAGTTCTAGGCGCTTCAGTCTAGAAACGCGCGACCGCTACGGTCGCAGGTTCGGATCCTGCCCCGGACATGGATGTGTGTGATGTCCTTAGGTTAGTTAGGTTTAATTAGTTCTACGTTCTAGGGGACTGATGACCTCAGATGTTAAGTCCCATAGTGTTCACAGCCATTATGTAGGCTATGATCATAATTTAATGTGTCTGCCAGTTCAAACATCCTATCATTAATCTCAGCCCACCACCGCACATTAGTCGTGTCCTTGTGATTTCATTAACGGATTGATATTGAAACTAATTTTTCTGTTCGTTGCTATAAATTCTCTACATCCTGTAAAGTAAAATCTATCTTTCCGATATATGTACCACGTATTGCTGATAATTCTCGTACTTACTGCTTCCAGCCGGCCGAAGTGGCCGTGCGGTTAAAGGCGCTGCAGTCTGGAACCGCAAGACCGCTACGGTCGCAGGTTCGAATCCTGCCTCGGCATGGATGTTTGTGATGTCCTTAGGTTAGTTAGGTTTAACTAGTTCTAAGTTCTAGGGGACTAATGACCTCAGCAATTGAGTCCCATAGTGCTCAGAGCCATTTGAACCATTTTTTTTACTGCTTCCAGTTTCAACCATCCGTCGGTTCCTACTATTATTTTGGACTTGGTCACAGCTGTGGTTTACTAGTATTTCATAATTATCGTTTCCCATATTTTATATTCTATCGGTTGTAACAGTTTATTTCTGAAATGGTGGATTTTCGTCTGGGGATCTACGGCTTTAGTCTAACCTAAAGAAAACATTAAATATTTCACATGTGCTCTATTTACCGGATGTTCGCCTCAGATATACTGGATCTCTAATATGGGCCTCGAATATTTCTGGTTCAAAAAATGGTTCAAATGGCTCTGAGTACTATGGGGCTTAACTTCTGAGGTCATCAGTCCCATAGAACTTAGAACTACTTAAACATAACTAACCTAAGGACATCACACACATCCATGCCCGAGGCAGCATTCGAACCTGCCACCGTAGCGGTCGCGCGGTTCCAGACTGTAGAGCCTAGAACCGCTTGGCCACTCCGGCCGGCAATATTTATGGAACCGTGTAAAAAGTTGTAATTCATTTTTTTTTACACAGATGATGTGTGTTAGTGTAATCACTAAATTACGTTTGGTTTCTTGTAATTGCTGTATTAATTACAGAGATGTCGATAAAAACTTCGCTTTTTCATGTGGAAGTATGGTAATTTGCGTTGCAAGCGTCGCAGTTCTAAAAGAGACGAATTCGACGGGGTTTCACTCTTCAAAATCCGATTTGTAGTTCCGAAGAAATTGCAATATTTAGGACTCAGGATTTATCAGTTTTGAACATGAAACCGTCTGCTATCCGATTTGGAAGTTCGTGAAATGCATCATATTGCATCATATTGGATACGGAGGAAACACAGAGTTGCATCGCTGCGATACCTGTATAAAAGGGACACTGAGGAAATGTAGCATTCCTCCTGTGTGTTGACTGTGTTTAGTTAGAAAAAATAAATTTCCTTCACAAGCCAAGACAAATTAGGTGTGCTACTTCTTTACGGAGACTGCAGAAGGAAAGAGAACCGGTGAATTGTACACACAAAGGTATCACGTCAGGCTGTGTCCAGCAAGAATGGCATTTCAGCGAATGTGCAAAAAATATTTGCTGAAAAGGTACTGGAATATTTCGCAGAGACTAATGAGCAAACCTTCAATGAATAGACCGAAAGAAATAGATTTTCGGCTGCTGTTGGTCATAATCCACTTGTTAGATTCAGAGAAATTGTAGGTGGCTCTGGGATCACACAGCCCAGCGTTGTTCACAATTACGCTGACAGTTTCCATGCGCATTACGTGTCACTTCACCCACGGAATTGCAGGAGATGCATGGATTTGGGCCTCTTAGAATCAGCACTGGCTGACGTAGGATGAACAACAGAGGAAGTGGTTGTGAAATTTGTTACTGGATTATTGAAAATTACGTGACTGGTCCCTGCTTCATTGAAAAAACTTTAGCAGATAAAAAAAACCTCCAGTTTCGCAGAAAAGTGCTACCGGCGCTCCTAATGAAAGTACAACTTGAAATACGTAGATGCGGATGGTGCAATAACGACGGGTGCGCAGCTCACCACTCGCTCCCTACACGCTGACGCAAGTCTTTGATGGTCGCTGAATAGGGCGTGAAGGCCGTATCAGTTAGCCTGCACGTTCGCCTGATTTGTCGCCACTCAACATTTATCTCGGGGTGACTTTCAATATGAAGCCAGTTCCAAAGTGCCGTGGGTCCAAGAAGATTAAGACATTGCACTGCGAATACTATACGAGGTGCGGCTAGAAAAAAACCGGACTGATGCTGGAAAAAACATTTATTTACAATTATTTACAATTTCATGTTATCTCCTTCAATTTCCTCTCCTCCTCGGTCTCTACACCGCTCCATACGAATTTTCCACTGTTCATAGCAATGCTGCAGATCATTTTCGGTAAGTCCATACATCACTTCCGTCGCTTTTTCTTTTACTGCTTCAACAGTCTCAAATCTAGTTCCTTTCAAAGCTGACTTGACTTTAGGGAAAAGAAAAAAGTCACAGGGGGCCAAATCAGGTGAGTAGGGTGGATGATCTAAGATGGGAATGTTGTGTTTTGCCAAAAACGTCTTCACTGACAACGCACTGTGAGCTGGGGCATTGTCTTGGTGAAGGATCCATGACTTTTTTCTCCACAAATCGTTCCGTTTTCTCCGTACTCGCTCACGTAGGGTAGCCAAGACGCTAAAGTAGTAATGCTGATTCACTGTTTGTCCCTCTGGTACCCAATCAATGTGCACAATCCCTTTGATGTCAAAAAAAAAAACAATCATCATTGCCTTGAATTTCGATTTTGACATTCGTGCTTTTTTTTGTCGTGGAGAACCAGGAGTTTTCCAATGCATCGATTGGCGTTTAGTTTCGGGATCGTAAGTAAAAAACCACGATTCATCGCAAGTAATAACATTTTGTAAGAAGGTGGGATCACTTTCAATGTTTTCCAGGATGTCAGAACAAATCATTCTTCGGCGTTCCTACTGTTCAATTGTGAGACACTTTGGAACCATTTTTGAACACACATTGTTCATGTTGAAACTTTCATGAAGAATCTGCCTAACACTTTCCTTGTCAACTCCTGTTAACTCAGACACTGCTCTGATTGTTAAACGGCGATCTTGTCGAACAAGTTTACCGATTTTTTCAATGTTTGCATCAGTTTTTGCTGACAATGGTCTGCCAGTGCGAGTGTCATCACTGGTGTCTTCGCGGCCATCTTTAAATCGTTTAAACCACTCAAACACTTGTGTTCGCGATAAACAATCATCGCCGTACACTTGTTGTAACATTACAAACGTTTCACTTGCAGATTTTCCTAGTTTGAAACAAAATTTGATGTTAACACGCTGTTCTTTCTGTACACTCAACATTTTCCGACGCACAGAGAAAACGTCAACTACTTAAAACAGACGCCACGGGCAGACTGAGTGCAGGAGGCAGATGAAACTCGAGCAGTAGGCGGAGCGAGAGTCACGTGACAGGCCACGCGACTTTCAGCCTTATTGCATTCGTTTTATTGTTTCACCAGTACTAGTCCGGTTTTTTTCTAGCCACACCTCGTACATGTAAAGTCTATACAGGGACGTCACAGAAAAAGTGAGTGCTTCTAACACTTTTGCATATGTAGGAACATTGAAATAACCTCTTGAGTAGGGACGACAAATAAAAATGGGAGATTTAATGAGAATGCACTATGTAAATTAACAAAATAAATCTTTGGCAAGGGCGTCTTGGCCAGGAAATGGTTAGTTTTCTTTTAGTACGTTACTTTCATGACCTACTAGACTTGTGAGGACGGTCTGACTTTATAAAATTACGTATGCCCAATAATAGCTTTAATACAGATTATAAGGGCCACGGCCGGCCGGTGTGGCCGAGCGGTTCTAGGCGCTACAGTCTGGAACCGCGCAACCGCTACGGTCGCAGGTTCGAATCCTGCCTCGGGCATGGATGTGTGTGATGTCCTTAGGTTAGTTAGGTTTAAGTAGTTCTAAGTTCTAGGGGACTGATGACCTCAGAAGTTAAGTCCCATAGTGCTCAGAGCCATTTGAACCATTTTATAAGGGCAACGGATACCTCGGAAAATGTTAACACTCAAGCTCAGAGGTAAGAGACATCTCAAGGATTAACCTGGAGTTCATATAAGTAAAATTCAATCCCTTTGTAGCGTATATACCATATCACTGTCCACATTTGTTACATATTTTTGTTGCTATGTTTTAGAGCATAGTATAGGAGGATTTTGTTACGGGAGGCTAGCGAAGACAGACTCGTCGAACGATGCCCTAGATGGTCACATAGCGTGAAAACAGACGGGAGAGCAAGAGCCGTATCGTACTGGAGATGAGAGTGAGAGGAGTGAGAGAGAGAGAGAGAGAGAGAGAGAGAGAGAGAGAGGGAGAGAGGATCCACTACCACACTGGACGCCAAGAAACGAATCTTTTATTAATTATATTTACTGTTTAAAAATTAATATACAGCTCCAGTCGTGCTGATGACGTTACTTGCGCTGAAAACTTGTCAACAATAATTTTAATACCACTCAGTTCATCAGAAAATGCTAATTACAAATTTTAGTCACTGTCAGTCCTTACTGATGGAATGGATGGACCAATCAAAAGCCCTCCCTGAGAGCGCAGGCGCCAAAGTGCTCAGACAGCTCACTACTAATCTGTGATTGGTTTCCGAGGAGGTAATACATGAATCCGGAATATTTTGTTGAGAAATTGCCTCGGATGACGTACTTGTGCGATGTGTGCTGATTCAGGGCAGCCTACGATCGGTTTTCGAGATGGCAACATGCGAACTAGTGTGTGAACTGCAACTCCGTATAAAGACAGATATAATTGTTAATGCTGCCTGAGAAAACATATTTGTGCGATGTCACGTTGATTCTAAAATCGTGTGAAGCATTTTTGTGACTTTTGCAGTGCTCGGGAACTAATGATTAATGACCGGAAATCTTGTTACGAATATTAACGATAGACTGGCTCTACAAATAATTTTACTAATTTTGTGATTAGTGAAATAAAATAAAATTAGTTGGCATGCTATCATTTTACGATTGTTATAATACACAGAATTTAAGCCTACCCACTTGTCCCATTACTATGCACTGTTTCTGGCACAAGCGTTAGAGGTCGTAACCAACGGAGAAGAAACCAAGCGGGGAAACGACTACAGGATATCTTTGGAAGACGTGAAATAAGCAAGTTGCTTCTAATTGTCAAAGGGAATGTGATTTCAGACATTTCTTGCTAAAAATACACCGTGTTTGCTAATCCGGGCACATCTACAAGGTAGGAAGTTTCATTTACTGCAAACACGGTGTAGCTAATCGGGGTCAAATCCGCGTATACTGTGAGACTGAATTTTACCACTGACCCAAATATTTGTTACATCTTCCTAAAACATTAATATACAGATCACGTCTTTGGAGTGAGTTGAACTAATTTAAATGGATCAAGTTCGGAATCGTACCGAGAATCAAGAAAAGATGTGATTGATAGTCACAAAAAATGGCATTTCTTGCACGATTTAAAACATGATATTGCCATGGATATTCACAAAGAAGAAACATGAAGCTTCTAACACATTCACACAATTTACAAAAGACGCTAATTTAGTCTTATCAATCTCTCACGGTATTTAATTTACTAAAGGGGCCCTTAACATAGCCAGTAGAACAAAAAATGGATACGGGGGAACTATCAAAAATATACCCGTACATTCGAGACGGATCTAAAACAGATGGTTGTTGTTGTTGTGGTCTTCAGTCCTGAGACTGGTTTGATGCAGCTCTCCATGCTACTCTATCCTGTGCAAGCTTCTTCATCTGCCAGTACCTACTGCAGCCTACATCCTTCTGAACCTGCTTAGTGTATTCACCTCTTGGTCTCCCTCTACGATTTTTACCCTCCACGCGGCCTTCCAGTACTAAATTGGTGGTCCCTTGATGCCTCAGAACATGTCCTACGAACCAAACAGATCGTACAGGAACAAAAAAATTTGAATTACTCGCACATATTCACATAGCCATGCATATTAGGATGCTACGGCTGATATTAAATTTTACAAACCATTAAATTTAACCCACCTGAGCATAAGCAGAAGGAACACAGGCAGCTTAGAAAACCTGTACCATGGTAGCAAAAGACATTAAAATCTGTAAATAAAAAACGAAAAGGACTCATTTATGCATATTAGTTGTAGCTCTGCAGGCAATTCGCCTATTAATGGAAGGATTATAGCGATTCTTACTAGAAATAAGACAAGAAAAACAAAAAACGTATGATTTAGGAATTGAGCGACTTGTGAGAGACCAACTGCAACCAACTATTTTGTATTTTGTCATGGAAAAAGTCCTTCATGCTACGTTGCACTCTCGACTTCGAAACTTAGTAAAAGAAATCAAAAATGTACTCGTTAAACCCTCTGTTGAATTACGCTACTGAAAGAAACAGATTAATCCCACTAGTTGTTGAAAAACACGGATGGGAAAACAATCACAACACAAAGGAGCTGTGCGACATAATGGAAGTAGATAAGCGTGTTTCTACACCTGAAAGATCACATCTATTCAAATTTCGCGCCAATCGTACAAGAGATGTGCTAGTAACGCCACTATGAGGATGCAAATCAAATTTGCTTCAAATAAACACTGTAACAGCAGTAAGCTTTAGTCGCCTTTGCGATTAGACGTGGTGAGTTGCTGATAGTCAAGAATGCCTTTCAGGAAAGGAAGACGGCTTTATCAACACCTCACTGAGTTTGAGAATCTTGAAGTTCTTTCTGTGATACTGCAGAAAGACTTGGCAGGAATGTAGCCATTGTACAGTCATGCTCACAAGTATCCGAACGACCTGAATTGCATGCAACACACATAACGCAGCTGTCTAGCAGGTCCTCTAATCTCTCCTTGGTACAGTCGTTTGACTATTGAAAATGGTTCCAACAAGTCTCCACTACAAAACTCTGCTCTGTATCGCAATAACTGAAGATGTACAGTAATACCACGATACAACAAATATCAGGGAATACCTTATCACAGACAAGACTGTCCTTAAGGCTTGTAAGCTCACATTTATTTCAATAAATGACATACCTGAAATGTTACCACTCTCATTATTACGTCAGATAGGTAATGCACGTAGTAAGTTCGTCGTATTCATGACTTCCTCTTCAAAGTAACATACCATACTTGTTATTTAACACAAAATGACATTAAAAATTACGTTATTCACTAGCAGCTAGTTTAGAATATGTATGAACTTCAAATGACACGACGAACCGACTCGTTCTGCATATGGATTCAAACGCAGGTCATGCAGACGAAGATTTCGTGACTGACGGAAACTAACAGTCATTCCTGACTACGCATACAGAGAGTGATATACCTCGACTTTAGACAGTATCAGTTGGCAAATATCAACTTTAAATTACATAACGTAAACATTTTTAACGGACGCGAATTCCTACCCAGAATCTATTGTCGCTGTTAACGAACTACGAGAGATGTTAAATATTGCTTCTTCACAAGTAACTTACTTGAAATGCCGTGAGGTAAAACATTGTGTTGGACAGGGATTCGAACCCAGAACCTAATCGGATTGTTATCGAAGCACAATCAACGATGACATATCGGATTTTCTCGGCATTAGCTAGATGTTTTAAGTGAAATGACGAGACGAAACATTAATTTTTTCCTCGCCAGGACTAGAACCGGGCACTTATCGTTTTTATATTCTAGAGAAAACGATCGTTAAATATGGGTTTCTTACACCAGCAGTGACATGTAAGCATGTTTGAACCAGAAATAATGTGACGAAGAGTTCAGTGCTGACTGGGAATCGAACCCCACACATATCGTTGTTGACTACACACAAAGAGACGACAGCTACAGAATTTTTCTCCTCCAGCAGCTCGGAATAACATCCTTGAACTTACAGTGATCTCTCAGATGTTTAGGACGGGTGGTAGGGACAGAGCATCGAGTGACATTATACTGAGTGCACTATCCGAAAGTTACCTCGAGCAATTAAACAGAGAACCGACTCATGGAGATAACATCTTGGACCTACTGATAACAAGCAGACCCGAACTTTTCGACTCTGTATGTGCAGAACAGGGAATCAGTCATTAGAAGGCCGTTGCAGCATCCCTGAATATGAAAGTTAATAGGAATATAAAAAAAGGGAGGAAGGTTTATCTGTTTAGCAAGAGTAATAGAAGGCAGATTTCAGATTACCTAACAGATCAAAACGAAAATTTCTGTTCCGACACTGACAATGTTGAGTGTTTATGGAAAAAGTTCAAGGCAAACGTAAAATGCGTTTTAGACAGGTACGTGCCGAGTAAAACTGTGAGGGACGGGAAAAACCCACCGTGGTACAACAACAAAGTTAGGAAACTACTGCGAAAGCAAAGAGAGCTTCACTCCAAGTTTAAACGCAGCCAAAACCTCTCAGACAAACAGAAGCTAAACGATGTCAAAGTTAGCGTAAGGAGGGCTATGCGTGAAGCGTTCAGTGAATTCGAAAGTAAAATTCTATGTACCGACTTGACAGAAAATCCTAGGAAGTTCTGGTCTTACGTTAAATCAGTAAGTGGCTCGAAACAGCATATCCAGAGACTGCGGGATTATGATGGCATTGAAACAGAGGATGACACGCGTAAAGCTGAAGTACTAAACACCTTTTTCCAAAGCTGTTTCACAGAGGAAGACCGCACTGCAGTTCCTTCTCTAAATCATCACACAAACGAAAAAATGGCTGACATCGAAATAAGTGTCCAAGGAATAGAAAAGCAACTGGAATCACTCAACAGAGGAAAGTCCATTGGACCTGACGGGATACCAATTCGATTCTACACAGAGTACGCGAAAGAACTTGCCCCCCTTCTAACAGCCGTGTACCGCAAGTCTCTAGAGGAACAGAGGGTTACAAATGATTGGAAAAGAGCACAGGTAGTCCCAGTCTTCAAGAAGGGTCGTCGAGCAGATGCGCAAAACTATAGACCTATATCTCTGACGTCGATCTGTTATAGAATTTTAGAACATGTTTTTTGCTCGAGTATCATGTCGTTTTTGGAAACCCAGAATCTACTATGTAGGAATCAACATGGATTCCGGAAACAGCGATCGTGTGAGACCCAACTCGCTTTATTTGTTCATGAGACCCAGAAAATATTAGATACAGGCTCCCTGGTAGATGCTATTTTTCTTGACTTCCGGAAGGCGTTCGATACAGTTCCGCACTGTCGCCTGATAAACAAAGTAAGGGCCTACGGAATATCAGACCAGCTGTGTGGTTGGATTGAAGAGTTTTTAGCAAACAGAACACAGCATGTTGTTATCAATGGAGAGACGTCTACAGACGTTAAAGTAACCTCTGGCGTGCCACAGGGGAGTGTTATGGGACCATTGCTTTTCACAATATATATAAATGACCTAGTAGATAGTCTCGGAAGTTCCATGCGGCTTTTCGCGGATGATGCTGTAGTATACAGAGAAGTTGCAGCATTAGAAAATTGTAGCGAAATGCAGGAAGATCTGCAGCGGATAGGCACTTGGTGCAGGGAGTGGCAACTGTCCCTTAACATAGACAAATGTAATGTATTGCGAATACATAGAAAGAAGGATCCTTTATTGTATGATTATATGATTGCGGAACAAGTACTGGTAGCAGTTACTTCTGTAAAATATCTGGGAGTATGCGTGCGGAACGATTTGAAGTGGAATGATCATATAAAATTAATTGTTGGTAAGGCGGGTACCAAGTTGAGATTCATTGGGGGAGTGCTTAGAAAATGTAGTCCATCAACAAAGGAGGTGGCTTACAAAACACTCGTTCGACCTATACTTGAGTATTGCTCATCAGTGTGGGATCCGTACCAGATCGGGTTGACGGAGGAGATAGAGAAGATGCAAAGAAGAGTGGCGCGTTTCGTCACAGGGTTATTTGGTAACCGTGATAGCGTTACGGTGATGTTTAATAAACTCAAGTGGCAGACTCTGCAAGAGAGGCGCTCTGCATCGCGGTGTAGCTTGCTCGCCAGGTTTCGAGAGGGTGCGTTTCTGGATGAGGTATCGAATATAATGCTTCTCCCTACTTATACCTCCCGAGGATATCACGAATGTAAAATTAGAGAGATTAGAGCGCGCACGGAGGCTTTCAGACAGTCGTTCTTCCCGCGAACCATACGCGACTGGAACAGGAAAGGGATGTAATGACAGTGGCACGTAAAGTGCCCTCCGCCAAACACCGTTGGGTGGCTTGCGGAGTATAAATGTAGATGTAGATTTAGATGCTGTGCCTCACTGGGAATCAAAAACTTCAGATATCGTTAGTGTTGACAAAGAATGAAAATACCTTAAAAATCAAAATTATTATCCACCAGTGGACAGATGTCCGAAGTTCTATTGCATTCGCTGCTACATTTTTCTAAAACGCAATTCTGCTGTCTGCTGAAGTTATAAATTTAATGGAACTTTGAAAATAATTCACTTCACTTCTCAACCCAAAATAGCCGCATGTGGAAAAAGGGCTAACTTCTGTGACATTTTGTTCTTTTCAGGTTTAATAGACGGCCAGGCAGCAGGTGCATCTCGAAGCTTTTGTATTATGTATGGGGAGAGCGCATCGTGACAAAATAGTCAGAAACGTATTTTCTACATTAGCTGTCGTCTGGCAGTGGCATTTTATTCTTCTTCAAACCTTGTTTGACAGCTTTAACTACATCTACATCTACATCTACATTTATACTCCGCAAGCCACCCAACAGTGTGTGGCGGAGGGCACTTTACGTGCCACTGTCATTACCTACCTCCCTCAGAACATGTTTTCTACATGCATGTAATCAATAAACTGCATGTGCGTTGTCCGACTGTTGTAGATAACATCAGAGAATTCGCATATATCGTTGATGATTAATTTCTCTCTCATGTTTAGTATTGTTTTAACAACACTAAAAGAACCCTTACGAAAATTGTGCACTCTGTTATAAGAAATGAAACAAAACTACCCACGATAACCTTATGACGAACGTCTGTTTTAATAAAAATGAGTATCTGTACACAAGAGTGCCTTTATCGGCACGAATTAGTAAAATACTACTCACTTAGATTTCGATTGGGTCTGTGTTTAATTAGTATGCTGTGTCATGCTCAACAGATATGCAAATGTGGCATTTCATAAATAAAGTTATGTATTCCTAGAAACCCAAAATTTGCTTGTCAGCAGCGCAAAGAGGCGTTACCTGCTGTGCAGCATTGTAAGTTTTCACCATTGCACTATGACCTGAAAGTATTTTCTTCGGATTCCCTTGTTGGGCTGGGAAGTGACCATAGCTGGCGTCTCAAAGACGCGGCTGCTACGGCCTGGAATACATAATGCCTCTGATTGACATTTCTGTAACTAGGTTTAGGGACTGGAGCGTAGTTACTAATAATGTTTGATCTGACTGCTTGTAGCTCTTTCACAGAAGGGATAAAAACGTTTCAGTCAGTGAGACTGGAACAGAGAACCAAAACAGTTGCTTTTTCACGGGTCAGCACGTCACCACAGAGCTAGCGAAGAGATATGTGTTCTGCCTTCCTCTTACGAGGTCAATAGTGGCTAGAACTCGTAAACCGCTAGTTAAAGAACGAGATTAGTTGCGATTTCCACGTACAACGACTTTCCTGGGCTGAAAACCGTAAATTTACAATCTTTTGTTACACCTCAAGCGATATTAACTCAGATTATTCACTGGAAATGACAGGAGAAATCAAGTGAACTTTGAGGCTTAATTCCGTGCACACTAGGAAATAACTCGTCGATCACAGAGTTGCCAAACATACCTTCCCTTGTAGCGAAATCTCAGTTACAGTACCAACAGGAAGAAGACGAACCGATGTAATCCTACAGTGGGCTGGGAAGTGACCATAGCTGGTGTCTCAAAGACGCGGCTGCTACGGCCTGGAATACGTAATGCCTCTGATTGACATTTCTGTAACTAGGTTTAGGGACTGGAGCGTAGTTACTAATAATACTCAGAACTGACTGCAAACTAAGCATCATAAATCATTAACTCTCATAGTTATTTTTATATTTCTTTTGTAACTGTACTCAAAACTAAGAAACTCATTCACGGACGTTTTCGTGCCTCGCCGATAGTCGAGTAGACCAAACAAATAAAACTTAAACGGATATGTGTGTGTGTGTGTGAGAGAGAGAGAGAGAGAGAGAGAGAGAGAGAGAGAGAGAGAGATGAAAGTAAAGAAGAATGAGAGAGGAGGTAAAAAATTGTTGTAAAGAAATTGAATACCGGTATGTAAAGAAATCTTTCATTAAAATGACACGTTCCACACCATTACGAGATGTCGTATTCGTGGTCTATGGAACAAGTATTAATATAATGTAATCATATCATATTGCTGACTAGCCGTGAAGAGTCTTGAACTACCGAAATTTTCGTCAATATCAGTAATCAAATCTAAACTTGAAAATAAAAGACGACAATTTTTGTAATAAACCGGGATTCCGATCGAGACCCTTTCATCCCTGTTAACTAACCACGAAAGATGTCTGATATACTTCCATTCAGAAGTAACAAAGTGTGTATGCATTTAAAGATGAAACGCATGATGTGAAGTTCTGTGACGGAGGTACGAACCCTACACGTAATCGGATTGTTAACTAAGTAAAATTAAATGTTACGTATCGTTTTTTCTTACCAGCTGCTAGGTGTTTGAATCTAAAATAAAGATACAAATGTTTGTGCCTGAGCGACAATCGAACCGCACTCCTATCGTTCTTCTTTATCGTCCACGAATATAGCTTAAGTATCAATTGCTTACTCACCAACAGTAAGATGTGTGCCTGTTTGGCCAGAAATTGTTGGCAACACATGAACAGACATTAAAGATGCACGTTAATTTTCACTAGCAGGCTGGTGTGCACGTGATAGGGCTTGAAATGAAATTATGAATATTTTCGTAGTGGATCAGGAATCGGACCCACATACTTATCTTTGGAGGAGTCCTAGGGAAGATTGCAGTCTTGGAAAAGGGAACTAAATGATTGAATTACACTGTTCCGAGAGATTCAAATCCTCGAAAGAGGCGGTACGAATTCGAATCACAGTCCAGCACCAAATTTTACAACGTCTCTAGTTCAATCAAGTACAAGTAAAATAAGAGCCCTGTTCCTTTAAATGGCTATCGGTTCATCAAATAAAATAAAATTTTCTAATGTAAGTAAGTTTACTGGCGACTATACTTCTGTTTACCATAATCTCCACCTATGTGTTTTCCCAAAGCCAACCGGCTGTGTCCAGTTGGGAATGAAGAACGTGATGTTTAATGCGGATTCTAAATTATAACGTCTTTCTCTTGACGTTACCAGAGGTAAAGTAAATCTGTTTTTCTTGTCTGAACCCACGCATTGGACTTGTGATAGTTCTTTCCACCAGACCATTTTGGCCACATTTCTCAGCCCCAGGAGTGTGCTGTAACGGATGATGTGCTTATCTTACAATATTAGTCACGGTGGAAAAAATGCGAGTCTATTAAATGGTTAAGTAGAAGCAATCTTCTCACGCGGAGATTAAGCTATTCTCACGTCAGCGGGATGTAAAGACTCTTCTAGGCATCATAGCCTCGATATGAAGCCATTTTGAAATTTTCACTTTATAAGGAAACTTCTTAGTTCGAGAAAATCCACTGTGAAGTGTGAAGTTACCGGATAATTTGATTATTACCGTCATTATTACTATCATTTTCTTCATACCGGTGCTGGAGTACATGTGCTTGAAGATCATTTAACACCTTTTGCTCATTGTAGAAGTAGTTGCCCAAGAACAGGTTCTCTCCCTGTCTACGGAATTCTTTTCATGTTAATATCAAACATCAGCAATTACTCGTAGATTACATTAAAAATAAGTACTTGATGAAAACGTTACCTGATAACAAAAACGCGCTGCCTTTCGTCATTTACTTGCGCCTAGAAATGGCTGTCGAATGCTGCCAAACCAAAAGCCAAGGGATCTTATTGCCTTCCGATATACGTCGCTGTCAGCTCTTCCATGTGATTTGGTCCACGTGACCTGTTTCAAGTTGTGTATGACAATGAATGTTTTAGAAAATCAATTGTTTTCCTTTGCAAGAAACAGAAAGATTTTCTTTCTAAGCTATCCAAGTTCAAAATTTTCGCAATATTAGTTCAGATTTAATATTCGCTTCTATAATGTAGGAAAGTATTTCACAGTTGCAAAACCCACATCCGACTCATTGTCCTTACACTTAGTCTCTGACCATAAATTCTAGTTCAGAGTGACACCAGTTTAAGTAATCTAACGTAGCGAAGACTGTTTGCCAGTGCTCTTTCCCACAGGAAAATATGCAATTCGCTCATTGGGCTCCATAAGTACACAGTAACAGTAATTTCCGTGTGTATGCAATGCATACGGATTGTAGAATTTAGTACTGTTCTCTCTTCCACTTCTGTATACAATATGCCTGACCTAAACGGGCCCTTTATCATTACAGGCCCTTGGCGGTGCAACATCATACTGACAACAGTAATGTGCTTATACTGACAGCCTCACTGTTCGTTTTACCTGATTTTGTAATCATTTAAATAAAACAACATGACCTTACAATGGGAGACATTTCGTCCCCCTTTTCCTGCTGTGAAATTTGTCAGTAAGCTTTTTGCCTTCCAACCAGCGAAATGCGGCGGAGTACGGCCGATAAACGATTCACAAAGCACGATTTAGTGCAGTTAAGAAGATTTCCTTAAACATTGGCGTAGCTGAAGGAATTTAGTTTCTTTGCCGGCCTGGGTGACCGAGCAGTTCTATTTCTTAGAGTCTAGAACCACGCGACCGCTACGGTCACAGGTTGGAATCCTGCAGCGGGCATGGATGTGTGTGATGTCCTTAGGTTAGTTAGGTTTAAGTAGTTCCAAGTTCTAGCGGACTGATGACCTAAGAAGTTGAGTGCCATAGCGCTCAGTGCCATTTGAACCATTTAGTTTCATTTTAAATCGTCTTCAGTAGCGACGTTCACAAATATCTCAAATAAGAAAAGCTCTTTATCCAGGCACGAAAGTTGTAAAACAAACTTCCCACAGTTTATGTCAGGTTGATCTATTCGTCTGATAGCACTGCGTAAGTATTTTGTCTAAGAGATACAACAAGAAGTGTTCCTGCAGCTGTGGGAATCATTGGTTGGAAACGAGTTTAACACCAGTTGGTACAGCACTGATAAATATTCAAAATGATTATCATCGTAAGTATGAGTTCATTCGCAAACTGAGGCGTATTTATAGTATTGAAGCTGGACTGTGTATCCTTGTCTTCCTTGAGTGGGCATCGGAAGGCGTTTACACACACGTATATGAGGGTAATCCCAAAAGTAAGGGCTCCTAAGGGACACGCAAGTGCGAACGCAGGCACAAACCAGAGATCCTCATTTTTTTTTAAAAAAATTGGCTCTGAGCACTATGGGACTCAACTGCTGTGGTCATAAGTCCCCTAGAACGTAGAACTACTTAAACCTAACTAACCTAAGGACATCACACACATCCATGCCCGAGGCAGGATTCGAACTTGCGACCGTAGCGGTCGTGCGGTTCCAGACTGAAGCGCCTTTAACCGCGCGGCCACTCCTCCTCATTTTTAAAGCCAAGCAGATACCACATTAGCAGCTGCATGGTGGCAAAGTGATAAAGAGCCAGACTACGCTTAAAAAGGTCTCAGGTTCAATCCCTCGTCAAGCCCACGGATTTTATCTGCCATTTTACATTTATTTCCCCTCGGGCAGTGTTTGTTAATGTGAAAAATGCCGAGTTGCACTGTCGTCCGAAAGCCACGTTAAACTGCATGTTCCCCTATTAACTGGCTACGTAAGTCAAATCAAAGGTCGGAGGAAAATAACGGCATACCACCTCCAACAAGACCGTGCCTATTAAAGCACTGTGGTGTTTAAATCACTCTTCCGACTGATGACTGCTTTACTTTCTATAGGTTCCAGATTTAACGATCTTCTGGTTATTAACATTTTTGTGCTTTCATGATGTAACTTTGATACCAGTAAACGTAAGTAACCGGCCGAGCGCTGTCACCGTTCGAGTTGTCAAGGGGGTAGACGACGATGCTGTCGACCCCAGTTACAATCTTGGTCATGGCTATGTTTCAGTCGAATACCTCTATGTGACTTTCTGCATATTTCAAAATATATTTTTATACACTTGGTACGCATTCAAATTGATATCTGTTAGAGCTGTATTTAGCAAAATGAAATAGATATGTTTTCCGTGCAATATATCGGACAACACGTCAGTGTAGCGAGATTTCGTTTGTGTGTTGCGCATGGTGCAAGAAATATTTGTGTTTTGCTTGCTTCTGTGATAGGTTTCACTCCTCTGAATGCGAGCAAGCTCACGAATAGACTGTCAATAACTGAAATTACACAATAATACACTTAAAGATTGTATTTTTGCATTATGTATCCCAATGAAAGTAACTGTGAACAGGTAATATGCCTACTTGCTTATTATTCACGCTTCTCGATGCTTTCCTCAAAAAATAAAAATAAAAATTAAAAGAGAGAGAGAGAGAGACAGTCAGAGAGAGAGAGAAAACAGGTATGTATTTCAAATATCAAATGGTTGAAATGGCTCTGATCACTATGGGACTTAACATCTGAGGTCATCAGTCCCCTAGAACTTAGAACTACTTAAACCTAACTAACCTAAGGACATCACACACATCCATGCCCGAGGCAGGATTCGAACCTGCGACCGTAGCGGTTGCGCGGTTCCAGACTGAAGCGCCTAGAACCGCTCGGCCACCAGCGGCCGGCATTTCAAATATCAGCTCGTGATGTAAAGCAAGGATAGTTGACAGGTAACATCTCGTTGTACAAGCGATATGTATGGCTACAGGGTTCTTTCTTTTCTCTCTGCAGACAACCAGAACAGAGTTCAGCAACAAAGTGGTAAGAACACCTATGCAGTGCGCCAATTATACACTCAGCCTTTCTTGGCCATTTTGATAATCGTTAACAATCGCATGTAATGCAGTAAACATCCTTGATTATTGATTTGTTATTACTACCATTGTTATTCGTCACCTCACAACAGCTTTCCTCTCACTCATTGCTGCCGATGCACGTAACGAATGGATCAGGATGAATGGAATGTGAAATGTACACGTTTATCTCAGCGTCTTGTGTTCAGAGTAATATGAAAATCTCAGTAAGAGAAGGCGACAACGGGATGCCGGTGATGCAGGCAGTAACACCCAACTATTTCTGTCTACTTAACACCATGACGACAGACAAATTGGCGTCTCACTGTGTTTTGATTATAATTCGTTAGCCTTCTTGCGACCTCGTTTTAATACCTCATGGGAGCAAGCATAATATTTTGCTTTTTGAACATCAAACAATAACACATAAAGATAGTAGATGGAAGGATACAAATAAACAATCAGACTCATGGGTGTGGATCCAGACTAAACAAGAGGGAAGCATTACGAAAGCAATGAATATGCTGGTTAGTATACATTATTTGTATAGATCTGAAGATGAAAAAGCACAGATCTGCACGGCATAATTTTTAGTTTCTTCTCTTCTGAATTTTCAAAAGAATTGATTATTACATGGTACAGAATAATTAGTTAACTGTGTTTCTTACAGCTTCCATTCGCACCAACATTTTTCGACATTCTCGTGCAATTCATGAAATTCTACTTGTATGATCACAAGACTGCAATCGATTTCGAGGTGCAAAGTGTTTGTTATCTTACTTTTCGTCACGGGTGGGCAAAGATGATTTCCAAAGACTTTTTATTGTACTGAAATAATCTTTTGTAACAAGGTAAGTGTTTTATTCATATATATTTTGTGGGAAACTGTAATCGTGATGGAAGATTATACATCTGAATGTTTGACACAACTGGTAGGAGAAAACGCTGCATATTAACCAAACCCCGCGCCTCCTCTTCGTATCCTCCTATGACACGAATATGGGCTTCTCCTCGCATACCGCTACAGAGCTGTTCCTAGCACAGCTGAAAACCGGCAACATCGTCACAAACATTTGGCAACACTGTGACAGTGCAATCACTTCCGTGTATGGCACTGAATTGACTCACTAAATTCACTTGATATTCCCTTTCCGTTTGAATGACTCGTGCTATATAATCTTCATGTATACTAAGACACTGAGGCAAAAAATTCAATTTTTTGGCTAAAGGCTTGCTATTCATCACATAAGTGACAACTTTTATTGTCTTTCACGATACATTATGAGACTGAGCGACAAATATCATGATGAGAGTGGCGTGATGGCAGCAGTGTGTCCGTAGCTCCGTGGCACCGCCCATGGCTCAATGAGTTGTCAGTTCTAACCATGGTAGAGGCCAGCGTGTGCGAGCTTTTTTTCTGATTTATTTTATGGAGCTGCGAATTTCCAGAAAAAATTCTATAACGAAATCGGAAGAAAACCTGTACACATCAAGTCCCCTTGGTAGCTCGTCTCAGTAAGTTGTGTTAATGGTCATAGATCTCGGCTTTCTGATTGCCAAGCTGGTTCACAATACAAGCGTCTCTGAAGAAATTCGAATCGACCATCTACAATACGAATTTCAGTATTGTTCTTCACTTAAGACTCACATGCCAGGATGATGAGTATGAAGGAGATGAACCTCTTGATTACCATAGGGCCTCTATGCTAAATTTCCATAGTAGCAATTAGGACCTCTCTTCAGACATTTGCTAACAGCGGCTCTAGCAACTTACTTTTTCTCTGGGTAGCTTCAGATATGGGCAATATTGTCGCCTTAAAACCAATAGAATATTTTAAATATCACTTTTGAACATCGTTCACTTCTCCATTAATTGAAGGGCGTATTTCAATAGTGGTACAAGTCCATTTTTGTTCATTCTGAGATACAGAGACCTAAAGTTAAATGAGTGCTGAAAAATCTGTAGTTGAGATACAAGAAATATTCAAGTATAGCACTCTGTATCTCAGAATGCAAAAAATGGACTTGTACCACTACTGAAATAAGCTCTTCAATTAATGTATGGACCTCAAAACAAGCAATTTGCCTGAGTAGCTATAGAGCAGGTTCTGAAAGGTATTGACACAATATTTCGCATCCATTTACCATAGGGAGTCATAGAAAGAAACCAAACACATTACATTGCATATACTCTCTGTGCCTTGACTAGCACATATGAATCCATGACAAAAATAAATTATTTGAGGAATCTCCTGTGAAAGGAAAAAGAACAGGATGTGATGCTTTAATTATAGAGCACTGGATCAAAAACAATGAAATTAATTCTGTACCACATTGATGTATTGCATGCTAGTGTAATAAAATACTCATCAAATAAAAACGGTTTTATGTCTCCGTTTCTATCGAGTGTGAAACACAAATCGTAGATAGGTTTTATGGGTCACCACTCAACAACATTAAAGCATTTTACACCGTCGAGAGTGAAGAGTGGAGCAGACATTGTCGGCAGAAGGCGAGGCAGCGCAGTTTTTCAGCCGCCGCCAGTTGGCAGCAAACGGGTCGCAGGGAACTCAGATGCAAGCCGTGTTCAGAGGCAGATGGTCAGCCAAGAAATCTCTCGCTAAAATATTTTTGAACCAAACTGTTATTACCAATGTGACAGAAAGCGAAATATATTGTAGATTCGTTTGAATTACACTCATAGCTTTAGCATCGAGAGGAAATGGCCGATAAAAATTTTGTCGACGTGTTCTTTCACTTCCCAGAAGCTATAATAGCCAATCTCGCGTTTTATCTCAAGACTACGGTCGAAGTCAAGAGTTACGAACTCAGACTGTAGCCAAGACTTACTCCAGGAAGTGCCGTAGTCTACAATGTTGCCAGATAGAGCATATTGCCGGACATAGAATTCTGAGGGGAACATGACTGTATTGTCCACCTTACGTGAACGACTCGCCGGTCACGTTTTTTCTCTAAGACTGTATCTACAACACATATTGCACGTTTAAGAACCAGAAGAATTAAAAAAAAATTAGTTCATGAGAGCAACGTTAACTATAGCGTTTCAAGTATTCATTGTATGGTATACGTGTGTGTCAACGCCATCCAATGCCCACTCAATGAAGACAAGGGTACACAGTCTAGCTTCAATATTATAAATACGTCTCAGTTTGTGGATGAACTCAGACTTAGGTTGATAATCACTTTGAAAATGTAGCAGTGCTGTACCCACTAGTGTTAAACTCGTTTTCAACCAATGATTCCCACAGCTACAGGAACACCACTTGTGATACCTCTTAGATAAAACACTTACGCACTTTTGAAAAGATCAACCTGACACAAACTGTAGGAAGTTTGTTTTACAACCGTCGTACATGGATAAGGAGCTTTTCTTATTTGTAAAATCTGTGAACGTTGCTTCATAAGACGATTTAAGAAGAAACTAAATTCTTTCAGCTACCCCAATGTTTAAAGAAATCGTCTTAACTGCACTAAATCGTGCTTTGTGAATCGTTTATCGGCCGTACTCTGCCGCATTTCGCTGGTTAGAAGGCAAAAACCTTACTGACAAATTTCACAGAAGGAAAAGGGGGACGAAATGTCTCCCATTGTAAGGTCATGTTGTTTTATTTAAATGATTACAAAATCAGGTAAAACGAACAGTAAGGCTGTCAGTATAAGCACATTACTGTTGTCAGTATGATGTTGCACCGCCCAGGGCCTGTAATGGTAAAGGGTTCAAATGGTTCAAATGGCTCTGAGCACTATGGGACTTAACAGCTATGGTCATCAGTCCCCTAGAACTTAGAACTACTTAAACCTAACTAACCTAAGGACATCACACAACACCCAGCCATCACGAGGCAGAGAAAATCCCTGACCCCGCCGGGAATCGAACCCGGGAACCCGGGCGTGGGAAGCGAGAACGCTACCGCACGACCACGAGATGCGGGCAATGATAAAAGGCCCGTTTAGGTCAGGCGTATTGTATACAGAAGTGGAAGAGAGAACACCACTAAATTCCACAATCCATATGCATTGCATACACACAGAAATTACTGTTACAGTGTACTTATGGAGCCCAATGACTTAATTAAAAATTTTCCAGTGAGAAAGAGCACTGGTAAACAGTCTTCACTACATAAGGGTACTTAAACTGGTGTCACTAAAATTACGAAAGTTTTGAACTTGCATAGCTTACAATGAAAATCTTTGTGTTCATTGCAAAGGAAAATAACTGATTTTCTAAAACATTCTCAGTCATACGCAACATGAAACACGTCACGTCGACCAAATCATATGGAAGAACTGACAGCGACGTATATCGGAAGGCAATAAGATCCCTTGGCTTCTGGTTTGGCAGTATTCGACAGCCATTTCTAGGCGCAAGTAAATGAAGAAAGGAAGCGCGTTTTTGTTACCAGGTAACGTTTTCATCAAGTACTTTAGTTTTAATGTAATCAACGAGTAATTGCTGATGTTCGATATTAACATAAAAAGGATTCCGTAGACAGGGAAAGAACCTGTTCTTGGGCAGCTACTTCTATAATGACCAAAAGGTCTTAGATGATCTTCAAGCACATGTGTTTCAGCAACGGTATGAAGAAAATTATAGTAATAATGACGGTGATAATCGAATTATCCGGTAACTTCACACTTCACCGTGGATTTTATCGAAATAAGAAGTTTCTTTATATAGTGAAAATTTCAAAATGGCTTCACAACGAGACTATGATGCCTAGAAGAGTCTTTACATCCCGCTGACGAGAGAATAGCATAATCTCCGCGTCACAAGATTGCTTCTTCTTAACCATTTAATAGACTCGAATTTTTTCCACCGTGACTAATTTTGTAAGCTAAGCACGTCATCCGTTAAAGAACACTCCTGGGGCTGAGAAATGTGGCCACAATGGTCTGGTGAAAAGAACTATCACAAGTCCAATGCGTGGGTTCAGGCATTTACTTTTAAGAGGCACAAACAGATTTACTTTGCCTCTGGTAACGTCAAGGGAAAGACGTTATAATCAAGAATCCGCATTAAACTTCACATTCCTTCATTCCTAACCGGACAAAGCCGGTTTACTTTGGGAAATGACATAGGTGGAGGTTCGAGTCCTTCCTCGAGCATGGGTGGGTGTGTGTGTTTGTCCTTCGGATAATTTAGGTTAAGTAGTGTGTAAGCTTAGGGACTGATGACCTTATCAGTTAAGTCCCATAAGATATCACACACATTTGAACATTTTTTTTGACATAGGTGGAGTTGATGGTAAACAGAAATATAGTCGCCAGCAAACTTACTTACATTAGAAAATTTTATTTTATTTGATGAACCGATAGCCATTTAAAGGAACAAGGCTCTTATTTTACTTGTACTTGTTGAACTAGAGACGTTGTAAAATTTGGTGCTGGACTGCAATTCGAATTCGTACCTCCTCTTTCGGGGATTTGAATCTCTCGGAACAGTGTAATTCAATCATTTAGTTCCTTTTTCCAAGACTGCAATCTTCCCTAGGACTCCTCCAAAGATAAGTATGTGGGTCCGATTCCTGATCCACTACGAAAATATTCATAATTTCATTTCAAGCCCTATCACGTGCACACCGGCCTACTAGTGAAAATTAACGTGCATCTTTAATGTCTGTTCATGTGTTGCCAACAATTTCTGGTCAAACAGGCACACTACTTACTGTTGGTGAGTAAGCAATTGATATTTAAGCTATATTCGTGGACGATAAAGAAGAACGATAGGAGTGCGGTTCGATTGTCGCACAGGCACAAACATTTGTACCTTTATTTTAGATTCAAACACCTAGCAGCTGGTAAGAAAAAACGATACGTAACATTTAATTTTATTTAGTTAACAATCCGATTACGTGTAGGGTTCGTACCTCCGTCACAGAACTTCACATCATGCGTTTCATCTTTAAATGCATACACACTTTGTTACTTCTGAATGGAAGTATATCAGACATATTTCGTGGTTAGTTAAGAGGGATGAAAGGGTCTCGATAGGAATCCCGGTTTATTACAAAAATTGTCGTCTTTTATTTTCAAGTTTAGATTTGATTACTGATATTGGCGAAAATTTCGGTGATTCATGACTCCTCACGGCTAGTCAGCAATATGATATGATTATATTATATTAATACTTGTTCCATAGACCACGAATACGACATCTCGTAATGGTGTGGAACGTGTCATTTTAATGAAAGATTTCTTTACATACCGGTATTCAATTTTTTTTACAACAATTTTTTACCTCCTCTCTCATTGTTCTTTACTTTCATCTCTCTCTCTCTCTCTCTCTCTCTCTCTCACACACACACACACACACACACACACACACATTCGTTTAATTTTTATTTGTTTGGTGTACTCGACTATCGGCGAGGCACGAAAACGTCCGTGAATGAGTTTCTTAGTTTTGAGTACAGTTACAAAAGAAATATAAAAATAACTATGAGAGTTACTGATTTATGGTGCTTAGTTTGCAGTCAGTTCTGAGTATTATTAGTAACTACGCTCCAGTCCCAAAACCTAGTTACAGAAATGTCAATCAGAGGCATTACGTATTCCAGGCCGTAGCAGCCGCGTCTTTGAGACGCCAGCTATGGTCACTTCCCAGCCCACTGTAGGATCACATCGGTTCGTCTTCTTCCTGTTGGTACTGTAACTGAGATTTGGCTACAAGGGAAGGTATGTTTGGCAACTCTGTGATCGACGAGTTATTTCCTAGTGTGCACGGAATTAAGCCTCAAAGTTCACTTGATTTCTCCTGTCATTTCCATTGAATAATCTGAGTTAATATCGCTTGAGGTGTAACAAAAGATTGTAAATTTACGGTTTTCAGCCCAGGAAAGTCGTTGCACGTGGAAATCGCAACTAATCTCGTTCTTTAAATAGCAGTTTACGAGTTCTAGCCACTATTGACCTCGTAAGAGGAAGGCAGAACACATATCTCTTCGCTAGCTCTGTGGTGACGTGCTGACCCGTGAAAAAGCAACTGTTTTGGTTCTCTGTTCCAGTCTCTATGACTGAAACGTTTTTATCCCTTCTGTGAAAGAGCTACAAGCAGTCAGATCAAACATCGATAAGGGAATCCGAAGAAAATACTTTCAGGTCATAGTGCAATGGTGAAAACTTACAATGCTGCACAGAAGGTAACGCCTCTTTCCGCTGCTGACAAGCAAATTTTGGGTTTCTAGGAATACATAACTTTATTTATGAAATGCCACATTTGCATATCCGTTGAGCATGACACAGCATACCAATTAAACACAGACCCAATCGAAATCTAAGTGAGTAGTATTTTACTAATTCGTGCCGATAAAGGCACTCTTCTGTACAGATACTCATTTTTATTAAAACAGACGTTCGTCACAAGGTTATCGTGGGTAGTTTTGTTTCATTTCTTATAATACAGTGCACAATATTCGTAAGGGTTCTTTTAGTGTTTTTAAAACAATACTAAACATGAGAGAGAAATTAATCATCAACGATATATGCGAATTCTCTGATGTTATCTACAACAGTCTGACAACGCACATGCAGTTTATTGATTACATGCATGTAGAAAACATGTTCTGAGGGAGGTAGGTAATGACAGTGGCACGTAAAGTGCCCTCCGCCACACACTGTTGGGTGGCTTGCGGAGTATAAATGTAGATGTAGATGTAGATGTAGATGTAGTTAAAGCTGTCAAACAAGGTTTGAAGAAGAATAAAATGCCACTGCCAGACGACAGCTAATGTAGAAAATACGTTTCTGACTATTTTGTCACGATGCGCTCTCCCCATACATAATACAAAAGCTTCGAGATGCATCTGCTGCCTGGCCGTCTATTAAACCTGAAAAGAACAAACTGTCACAGAAGTTCGCCCTTTTTCCACATGCGGCTATTTTGGGTTGAGAAGTGAAGTGAATTATTTTCAAAGTTCCATTAAATTTATAACTTCAGCAGACAGCAGAATTGCGTTTTAGAAAAATGTAGCAGCGAATGCAATAGAACTTGGGACATCTGAACTGCCTGTCATGTAGCTACAGCAGCTCCAGAAGTCAACAAAAGTTCGTCCAGAACTTCCGCATTCCACAGTGCCGTGAGATAAAGCATATGGCCGGACCACCTTCAGCAGATGGTTTTTAATGGGGAGAGACAGATTCTATTCTCTTCTGGCTACGCCAAGTGAAGAAGGTATAATGGCATTGTGATCTGACATTCACATTAAACATGATATTCCTTCTCTACCGAGTAGACGTTAGGTTCAGCGACAATAAAGTGAGGAGTGGCGAAATGTGGGAACTCTGTCACCAGTAACCTTTCTTATACTAGTTATTTACTTCTAGTGACGAAACAAACGCTACGTAGGGTCACAGGACACTTATTCCATCTTTTATTTGAGCTTCTGTATGTCGATGAAATTGGAAATTGGTTCTGAACAGAGATGCAACTCAGACCGCCCTTAACGCGGAATTTGATTCCTTCGTGACAATACAGCTCGATTACAATTTGTTGTTTGTTCAAAACTGCAGATTCAAAAAAAAGAAAAATGGTTCAAATGGCTCTGAGCACTATGGGACTTAACTTCTAAGGTCATCAGTCCCCTCGAACTTAGAGCTACTTAAACCTAACTAACCTAAGGAGGTCACACACATCCATGCCCGGGGCAGGATTCGAACCTCCGACCGTAGCGGTCACGCGCTTCCAGACTGCAGCGCCTAGAACCGCACGGCCACCACAGCCGGCTACTGCAGATTCCTCAACATCTCCACATATTGCGCGTGAATGTGTTTGAATCCTGGCCCGGCACTCATGTTTACATTATGTATTATCAAGCTCTAGCATGAGAACACCTGTCCACTGGTGGATAATAATTTTGATTTTTAATGTATTTTCATTCTTTGTCAACACTAACGATATCTCACGTTTTTGATTCCCAGTGAAACACAGCACTATTTGAGAGATCACTGTAAGTTCAAGGATGTTATTCCGAGCTGCTGGAGGAGAAAAATTCTGTAGCTGTCGTCTCTTTGTGTGTAGTCAACAACGATATGTGTGGGGTTCGATTCCCAGTCAGCACTGAACTCTTCGTCATATTATTTCTGGTTCAAACATGCTTACATGTCACTGCTGGTGTAACAAACCAATATTTAACGTTCGTTTTCTTTAGAATATAAAAACGATAAGTGCCCGGTTCTAGTCCTGGTGAGGAAAAAATTAATGTTTTGTCTCGTCATTTCACTTAAAACATCTAGCTAATGCCGAGAAAATCCGATATGTCATCGTTGATTGTGCTTCGATAATAATCCGATTAGGTTCTGGGTTCGAATCCCTGTCCAACACAAAGCTTTACCTCACGGCATTTCAAGTAAGTTACTTGTGAAGAAGCAATATTTAACATCTCTCGTAGTTCGTTAACAGCGACAATAGATTCTGGGTAGGAATTCGCGTCCGTTAAAAATGTTTACGTTATGTAATTTAAAGTTGATATTTGCCAACTGATACTGCCTAAAGTCGAGGTATATCACTCTCTGTATGCGTAGTCAGGAATGACTGTTAGTTTCCGCCAGTCACGAAATCTTCGTCTGCATGACCTGGGTTTGAATCCATATGCAGAACGAGTCGGTTCGTCGTGTCATTTGAAGTTCATACATATTCTAAACTAGCTGCTAGTGAATAACGTAATTTTTTAATGTCATTTTGTGTTAAATAACAAGTATGGTATGTTACTTTGAAGAGGAAATCATGAATACGACGAACTTACTACGTGCATTACCTATCTGACGTAATAATGAGAGTGGTAACATTTCAGGTATGTAATTTATTGAAATAAATGTGAGCTTACAAGCCTTAAGGACAGTCTTGTCTGTGATAAGGTGTTCACTGATATTTGTAGTGTCGTGGTATTACTTTACATCTTCAGTTATTGCGATACGGAGCAGAGTTTTGTAGTGGAGACTTGTTGGAACCATTTTCAATAGTCAAACGACTGTACCAAGGAGAGATTAGAGGACCTGCTAGACAGCTGCGTTATGTGTGTTGCATGCGAATCAGGCGAAATGCAATTCAGGTCGTTCGGATACTTTTGAGCACGACTGTACGTGTAATAAACGTTTTGTCTTCATTCTCCTCCTCCTCCTCCTCCTCCACCACCACCACCACCTCCTCTTCCTCCTCCTTCTCCTGCTTAGAAGTACCAACAAAAGTTCCTCCTCGCTAGAGTCAATTTCACTAACTAATCAGTTGGCAACACCTGCGGTGTCAAACACCAGTGATCCAGGAGTGTTCACCACAATTACCGTTGACCATCAATGGCGACCGTCACCAGTGTCCTAGTGTGAAACGAGCCTTATACTCTAACCTCCGGTACAAGAGTGCTTCTTGTTCGCAGTTTTCACCGTTCATGCCTTAATGGTAGGTGGAGGCAAGAACGGACCCGTTACGTAATGGTAGTACCTGCTTAGAGGTTTTTTTGGCGGAAACAGCACACCTCTGAGCTTACCTGAGTTTGCCACAATACTCGACTGCATGAGCACTGTTAGGTTCGAAAAGCTCAGATAAACAGTGGTTAACTGTCTAGTTCCCCACAAAATTCAGAACAAACTCAGTCTCTCACCCAAACATTCAAAAGGGTGTAAAGGAAAGCATAGTGATCGAATAGGTACAAATACTGTACATAATAAATAAACACATTTTACAACTCATTGTTCAAAAATGGCTCTGAGCACTATGGGACTTAACATCTATGGTCATCAGTCCCCTAGAACCTAGAACTACTTAAACCTAACTAACCTAAGGACATCACACAACACCCAGACATCACGAGGCAGAGAAAATCCCTGACCCCGCCGGGAATCGAACCCGGGAACCCGGGCGTGGGAAGCGAGAACGCTACCGCACGACCACGAGTTGCGGGCTCAACTCATTGTTCCTCGAGATGCTTGACACCAACGAAAAAAGGAGTAACATCCGATGTGACGTGCACGTTTTGAGTCTAGTGACGCAAATATTTATCCCAGTTAGTACAACAACAAACACTTTTTTCTGACACAGACAAACCAAGAAATTCAGAACTAAATGTCCACGGGGACACTACTCAATACGCAGGTATGTCTGGAAGACACAGAAGATGCGGTTTCCCTAATTAAGGTGTCACAAGAAAATTATAAGTCATTTAAGTTAGTAATTTGTACGTCCTTATGAACAACACTTAAACTATGATAATTTATCTAATTTATTGTGCCGTTTCAGTGGCACATTTTCAATTAGATTACATGTTTCGATGACTCGGAATCATCTTCGCGTTTAAGTACGAGGGTCGTCCAATAAGTAATGCCCCATTTTTTTTTATCAGAACATATTTATTGTTAAGAGTCAGAATTTGGTGACAATATACATCGACATGTCTTGTCCATGTCCTATTTTTCTACGTATTATCCATCACGTTCTATGGAAGTACGCCAACTTTGTGTAAGAGCATGTATTCCCTGCTGGTAAATGCTGTTGTCCTGTAGGCGTAGCCATGTTTTCAAAAATGGTTCAAATGGCTCTTAGCGCTATGGGACTTAACATCTATGGTCATCAGTCCCCTAGAACTTAGAACTACTTAAACCTAACTAACCTAAGGACATCACACAACACCTGGTCATCACGAGGCAGAGAAAATCCCTGACCCCGCCGGGAATCGAACCCGGGAACCCGGGCGTGGAAAGCGAGAACGCGACCGCACGACCACGAACTGCGGACGTAGCCATGGTTTCACTGCATGACTGACACTATCGTCATATTGATAGTGTGTTCCCTGTAGAGAATCTTTAAGCGGCCCTGTAAGGTGGATGAGGCAGTGATGTCCAACCCAATTTGGCGATGTGTTTCCGTGTTCTCAGACTTTCGTTTGGGCGTGCATTATCGTGTTGGAGCAAGATTTCTCCTGGATTCTTGTCCTATCGAACAGGTCGTAAACGGCTCAGAGTCTTCACGTGTGCCTCTGAGTTGATGGTTGACCATCTTGGTATCACGTCCACGAGAATGACGCCATCACAATCCCAGAAGACTGTCACCATGACTTTTCCAGCAGAGGAGGTTGTCTTGAATTTCTTCTTTTGTGGTGAATGTGGATGATGCAACTTCATGGACTGCCTTTTTGTTTCCAGCACAAAGTGGTGCACCCAGCTTTCGTCCCCCATAATGATCCGTGACAGAAAGGCCTCTCCGTTGGTCTCAAAACGCTCCAATAATTCAGATGAAATGGCCTTTCTTTGAATCTTGTGGTCCGCTATGAGCATTCGTGGAACCCATCGTGAGAACCTCTTTGAATATACGAGTGTCTCGATCATTGCAGACGCACTTCCATTGCTGCCCGACAACTGTAGAGCCAATTGTCGAGTTGTGATGCCCGGTCGGCACGAATAATGGCATGCGCAATGGCATGCGCACAATTCAACCTGTCTGAAGCAGTAACTGTGACAGGACGTCCCGAACGTGGCTGACCATGGAGCTCTGTTTCTGCATTTCCTGAGGCTGTAACTTTCTTTACCCATCGCCCAACTGTACTTCTATCAACACTGCACACAAACGCTTACAGATGTTCACCGAGGTTTCTTTTTCTGCACACAAGAATTCAATAACAGCACGCTGCTTGTAACATGAGTCGTACGTAGACGCCACTTTGACGCTGTATTACGGCTCTGCCATCTGCCAGAACGGTTCGAAAGTTCACCGGCGCACGGGACAAACAACAAATGCGAAGCACCAACAAGGACGTTTGTCTCTGTATATTAATGGATTTTTAAAAAATTGGAGCACTACTTATTGAAACACCCTCGTAGTTGCGTCAGCAACCCATCTTGTCTACCCAGAAGCACATGTCAGAGTATCTTGACAGTAATCTGATATATGGTTCTGAGTAGACAACTACTTAGATCTGAAATTATCCAGAATGATCGAAACATGTAATCTAATTAAAAATGTGCAACTGATATAGAATAAAAATGAGAATCATCTAAACTGTTGCTAAACCTCTCAAGACGATTATGTAGAATATAGTGAAGACCTAAACTGATATGCGATCTGAAGACTTAAATTATTCTTAATGCAGTCGGACATTTGTAGCTAAAGCAATTACTTCACACAAGCACAAAGTCTAATTCAACCAGTGTATACCTTCCGATGAGCACAGTGTCCAAATGATGCCATGGTCGTTGAAGGTGATGGTTCCAGTAGTGAATGCTGGCTGCCCCTTGCAGCGATGCTGTGTAGACCGTCCGTGGTTGGTGCCGCAATTGAAGCTGTGGACACTGAGGAGCGGGCTCTATCAATTGCGGCTCCATCAATAGAACTGCTTGCTCTTAAGTAATGCGCCCTGTGAGCGGATACCTCCATTGTGCTCGGTGAATATGCTGTCTGTGCAGATACGACAGTGCCGCGAATGGTGCGCCACTGGCAGTTATCTGAGCAGCACAGGTTGGCGATGCTGGTGCCGACTGTTTCCGTGCAGTTTTCTGAACGCTAGTTTGTAAACTGGTCAGTGTGTGCTCTACAGTTGAGATCTACCAATACTCGAGTTCGGCAGTTATGGTGTAGTACATAAATGACGCAGTAAACAGTAGAATTGCCGGTAATATTCGTAGCATTGGTAGAGAACGAGACATAAATGAACGTGTAAGAGAGAAAGTGCGAGCTAACGACTTCTTTTTATTGTTGTTTTTTCCTTCTTCTTTTTTTCACATTATCTGAACCGCATGTCATTCAGTGGTAGTCCATTGTGTATTTTATATCCTTCCAGAATATAAATTGCATTTTATAAGTAATAAAAATTAATCTTGTAACTTTCGAGCTTTTATGTAACTAAATCAATTACTTTTGATGCAAGTACAGTCTACATGCACAAACATACGAGGGGCGTTCAGAAAGTAAGCTCCGATCGGTCGCGAAATGGAAACGACTATGAAAATCCGATAAAGCTTTGCACAGATGTGTTGGGTAGTGTCTCTAGTATAACCCCAGTTAGCATCACGTCGCTCTTCTCATTTCTGAGCTCGCAGTGAGTGCGTAAAGATGTCTAGAAAATAGTGTCTGCCGCCAAGTACGAGGGCCTGGTGAGAAATTTCGCCTGAAGCTATGCAGCTAACATTACATAACTGTCGTGCTGTTTCTTCTTCAAGACAATTCTCAGCCGCATTCTGCAGGGGCAATGAAGATGCTCCTGCATCGTTTTCAAATGGAAATGTGAGATTACCCACAATACAGTCCGCAATTGTCTCCCCCTGAGTTTCATCTCTGGTCACATGAACCGCTGTCTTTGAAGACAACATTTTGACACAGACAACGAGGTGTAGGCCAGCGTGGAGAATTGGCGGAAAGCACTGGCGGCTGCCTTCTATGATGAGGCTATTGAAAAGTTGGTACAACGCTATGACAAAAGTCTAAGTCAGAACGGCGACTACGTAGAGAAGTAGCTGAAAGGTGTAGCTAATTGTTACAAGTAAAACATTTCTGATGTTCACTGTGGTTTCAATTTGGCAATCAATCGGAGCTTACTTTCTGAACAGGCCTCGTAGGAAGAATCAATATCATTATTATTGTTGTTCTGGGCTCAATAGAACGTTCTTCATCATGAGGTAAGAGTTTCCTCTTATCAGTTATAAATTAGAAACTTATTTTTGAATAACTGAAGTATGTTTTGTACAGGATGTACGGAAATTCCCGTTGCAAACTTCTGGGACTTTTAGAAAGGACTGAGTAAATAATATTTTGAATAGGAACTCATTTCGGGAAATGTATCGTTTCCGTTCTATGCGGTTTCAATACAGATTTGTAACGCGTGCAAGTTTCCTGAGGGAAAGAGAAAAGTCTCAAAGTTGCTTGTTCTGGTATTCAATAGAGTAGGCGGGATGACGTGTATTGGACCCGTTCTTGGAAGCTGCGCCACGAAATGTGCGTCAGCAAATGTGGTTTCAATATGATGGTGCACCACCTCACTTCACACGTGCGGTTCGGAGATGTCTCAACAGACGATACGGTGAAAGATGGAAAGGCTGAGATGGTCCAACCGCGTGGCCGCCACGATCGCCGGATTTCTTGTGGGGTGGTATACAAAGTTTAACTTACGAGACCCTTGCACAGATAGAGGAATATCTGCTGGCTCGAGTTCTCGTCGCTATACTAGAAACTGAAGAGACACCAGGTGGGACGGAGAGTGTGTACCAGAACATACTGCGAAGGAACAATGTCTGTAACAGCGTTGGTAATCGTTACATCGAGTTGCTGTCAGAATGCATCAGTACTGTTTTGTACATACACTATGCTGGTTTCTTTTTTGTTCTGGAATAATGTAATCACACAATGTTTAAGTGTTAATGCAAACAAATGAGCTTAAGTGATAAACGGATGTTTCGTTATCTTTCCTTTCGAATTATTACCTAATAATTGTACTACGTCACGCCTAATCCAATTCCTCAAGCAGTAGGGGATGAGTTAAACGTCTGAACTGTGTTCCTGTTCAAAGTATTACGTATTCACTCCTCTCCATAAGTCCTAGAAATTTGTAACGGGAAGTTCCAAACACCTTGTATAAGCTCGACGAAATACAGAATCGATATCTGATACATTTCTGTTTTATGTTCTACTATTTCACTTTTTACTTAGGAAATTGCGGTTTATAGCACTGCATTATAAATCTGCAATGTTTTCTTTATTTTTACTGCAACATCCTACAGTTTCACATTACAAATCAACACTTATTCTAAAAAAAAAGTGAATTAAAAACATTTACAGTTTCAATTTTGCTGTAACTATTGTTAATTTTTAAGTAGAGACAGGAGGATAACGATGTAGAACAAAAATGTTCCATATGTTATGTCGCCCTTTATATGTCCTCACTCAGTTTCTAGACAGTTTACCGTTTCTGGTTTCTAGGGGAGTCTAGTGATATAGTGATCACATACGTAAAAACTCTCTCGTTATGAGGTAACGCCCGACAGATATGCAACACATCTAACCTACAAGTAAGGCGGGTACGACCTTAACTGACCAAAGCTACTAGAAAAACTACCGTAGTCTACACTCAGTTACGGTAGTCCGAAATAACCTACTGTAGTTTTACAACTTTAGTGTACGCCGATCGTAGTATTTATCAGCCTCAGCCAGGCACTTAAATGTGATTTGAAGGGTATCCATGTAGATGTAGATATAGATTTACATTCAACGCACACTAGACAATGTTTTGATTGAAAAGCTATGCCTGCCATCAGATGTGTATCTGTAGAATGGCAACCCACTGGTCTCGGCTGCGCTGCTGACAAGGGAACCTCCCCATCGCACCCCCCTCAGATTTAGTTATAAGTTGGCACAGTGGATAGGCCTTGAAAAACTGAACACAGGTCAATCAAGAAAACAGGAAGAAGTTGTGTGGAACTATGAAAACTGAGTAGTCCATGCACAAGATAGGCAACATCATGGATAGTGTGACCTCAGGAGCCCCGTGGTCCAGTGGTTAGCGTGAGCAGCTGCAGAACGAGAGGTCCTTGGTTCAACTCTTTCCTCGAGTGAAAAGTTTAATTTCTTATTTTCAGACAATTATCAAATTTCAGGCACTCACACATAATCAACTTCGCTCTCCAAAAATCCAGGACATGTTCAGATTTGCTTGGACATATGCAGGATTTGACAGTCTACACACGGAAAAATTTTAAAACGT
This sequence comes from Schistocerca nitens, assembly GCF_023898315.1. Lineage (NCBI taxonomy): Eukaryota > Metazoa > Arthropoda > Insecta > Orthoptera > Acrididae > Schistocerca > Schistocerca nitens. Next base: position 926,761,031 of record NC_064616.1, read on the forward strand.
TAATAACATATGTTTTGACAGAGCACAGGGAAAACTGTACGACTGTGAAACTATTGCATTCATTTGTTGCAGTTTGTGTGACAAACTCTTATGTTTTCATCACTTTTTTGGGAGTGATTATCACATCCACAAGAAAACCTAAACCGGGTAAGGTAGAAGAATCTTTTTACCCATTCGCCAAGTGTACAAGTTAGGTGGGTCGACAACGTATTCCTGTCATGTGAAGCACATGCCGTCACCAGTGTCGTCTAGAATATATCAGACGTGTTTTCCTGTGGAGGAATCGGTTGACCTATGGCCTTGCGATCAAATGTTTTCGGTTCCCATTGGAGAGGCACGTCCTTTCGTCTACTAATCGCACGGTTTTGTGGTGGGGGTGCAAAACACAGACACTAAACTTATTACAGTGAACAGAGACGTCAATGAACGAACGGACAGATCATAACTTTGCAAAAATAAAGTAGCTAAACTTTTCACTCGAGGGAAGAGTTGAACCAAGGACCTCTCGTTCCGCAGCTGCTCACGCTAACCACGGGACCACGGCGCTCCTGAGCTCACACTATCCTTGATGTTGCGTATCTTTCGCATGGACTACTCAGTTTGTATATTTTGCTTATTTTTTCATAGTTCCACACAACTTCTTCCTGTTTTCTCGATTGATCTGTGTTCAGTTTTTCAAGGCCTATCCACTGCGCCAACTTTTAACTAAATCTGAGGGGGGTGCGATGGGGAGGTTCCCTTGTGAATAGCTCTAGTCGCAGGCAACAGGTCCGGGGATACAGCAGTAAGCATGCTCTGAAACTGTGAACTGACAACACACTGAAACAGAACCGTTTCAGTGTTTTATCTTATCGCTAAACTAATGATGTTAAATTATTATTTAACAATCGTTATACCTCATTTCCATTTTTTATTCAATTTTTGACATGCACATTTCCTTCAAGATTCTGGTAGAAACAATAGCTGAACTATCACCTAGTTATCTGGTGAATCATCCTTCAGTGTCACGTCATTTGCTTCCAGTTGTTGTGTCGGTCCAATCACATGTAACCAAGTGTGATTAGTATCAGCTTTAAATTAAACCTTTCTCCATTATTCCGCTTTTGTAAGTATACTTTCTTATCTGTATCGAGCGTCCCGTCAGCCTGACGCGAAAGTTAAGAATAACAAAACGGATTTCTGCGTAAGATAGCAGTCGGTTTCATGCCTAAAACAGGTAAATCCTAAGTTGTAAATTATGTAATTTCTCCCAAAATACTAATCGGATTTTGAAGAGTAAGAAGTTGTTGAATTTGTCTCTTTTATAACCACAATACTAGCAGCATAAATTACTATGATTCTATTTCAAGAAGCAAACTTGACATATATATGTGTTGGTGCATAAGTTCGTAGCGTTCTTCCATAAGTTCAATAAACCCAACAGATACACATAATAGAGACCACAGTCATCAATAATATATTCTCCTTCACTATTTACAACAGCATGCCAACGCTGTGGTTACTTTTTGATTCCACGACTATAAAAGTCATATGGTTTTGAGGCTAACAACTCATCGAGTCAATTTCGGAGCGCATCTTTATCCAGAAAGGAAGTTCCTTGAAGGTTGTTAGATAGAGAGCGGAAAAAATGAAAATCTGACGGTGCAAGATCAGGTGAATAATGTGGGTGTGGAATGGCTTCCAACTCTACTCCTGTATTCTGTTTTTTGTTAATCTACTAGAGTGCGGGCGGGCGCTATCGTGGAGCAGCATCACTTCACGCAGTCTATCTAGTCGTTATTCTTGGATTGCGTCTGCAGGCTCATCAGTGATGGCTACAGCTCGGGGAAGCAATTCTTAGTACACCACACCGTCGCTTTTCCACGAGATGCTTAAATTATTTTTTGTGGATGTTCACAGCTCTCTTTATACGGGGAATTATTGCTTTGTTTCGGCTTAACCACTCCTTTATTTCCCTCGCGTTATCATTAAGACACCATTTCTCGTAAGCAGTAACGATCCAGGATAGGAACAGTCGGTGTTTTTCACGAGCCAATTGATGACGAGCAAGCAGAGATGCACGTATGATTTTTGTGATATTGGCTGAGACCATACGGTCTCCATACACTCGATTTTTGAACCTTCCCCACTGCACGCAAATGTCGCACTATGGTGGAATGATCACATGTCATCACATTTGCCAGTTCTGGAGTACACTGACCTCGATAATTGTGGATTAATGCATTTAAACGACCCTAATCAAACTTCGGAAGTCTTCTTGAAAGTGGAGAGTCACTAACGTCAAAATGATTGTCCTAATACGAGAAAACCACTTTCTTGCTGTGTTCTGTCCAATGGCATTATCACCTTACATGGCGCAAATGTTTCTGGCTTCCTCCGTTGCTGTCACCCCTCTATTGAACTCAAACAAAAGAACGTGTCGTAAACGTTCCGATTTCGCCACTTGGCACTCCGTTTTCTAGGGTCCACAGCTCGACTATCTTCAAATGACAAAATGACAGTATGTAAACTCAAATAGCAACAGTTAACTACAATTAAAAACGACAATCGATATATAAACCCATAGCAAACATAGCACCAACATGCGAACCAAAAACGCTACGAACTTATGCAACAATCTAATAATTAATATAGGAAGGAAAAGAGATTACAAATCTGCTAGTACAGTGTCATATGCAGTGCGCTAGCTTGCGAGCCAGGGAGGTCTCTGGAGAGAGTTAGCGCGGTGGATTAACGAGCGTGTGTTGATATTCGGGACCAGTCTGATTGCGGTTTTTTAGCGATTTTCTACCCTCGTTCAGCAAACTGCCGGGTATTCGTCAAATTCAACTTCAGATAATGCGAAACACAAACGGTTAAATACGATAACATGTATCCAGAATGAGATTTTCACTCTGTAGCGGAGTGTGCGCTGATATGAAACTTCCTGGCAGATTAAAACTGTGTGCCGGACCGAGACTCGAACTCGGGACCTTTTTCCTTTCGCGGGCAAGTGCTCTACCATCTGAGCTACCCACCCCGTCAGGTTCACAGGAGAGCTACTGGGAAGTTTGGAAAGTAGGAGACGAGGTACTGGCGGAAGTAAAGCTGTGAGGACGGGGCGTGAGTCGCGCTTGGGTAGCTCAGATAGTGGAGCACTTGCCCGCGAAAGGCAAAGGTCCCGAGTTCGAGTCTCGGTCCGGCACACAGTTTTAATCTGCCAGGAAGTTTCACGATAACATGTAGAACAAAGTTTACACGACTGAAAGGCGGATGGCGCACACGAATTCCCTCTCTCTAAGAAGGGTTGCCGCCACACAGTTAAATAAAGTGACATTTGCCAAATCTAGAAAACACGGGCTCTTTACTAGACATATACGCTAGGGAAAAATAAGAAAACGAAGATGAAGGAAAAATAAATATCATTTAATGGGAACTTTTTAAAAAATCATCTCAGTTAAACGAGAAATACGCTATCTTAAACAGTTCAGAAAATTATCTGAACAGGTTAGCTGAACAGGTTAACTGAACCTCGGTATATAGTGCACTCATGACTTTCTCAGGATAACTTTCCTGAAATTCTCCAACTTGTAGAGGGTGAAGATCCCTCTGCTTTAGGTCCTCCACTCGGCCTCATACCAAATTATCCCATTAGTCCTCGGAAACAGTGCATAATTATCACCTACTGCACTGGGAATTTATAAGAGACGTTGTCTGTCTTCAGCATTCCCGCTAGTCATCCGAAGGCATCGATAGCGTTATTGGATCCTAGAGGCAGCTTTTCGTTGACGCTGAAGTGAGTGCGAATTTGCAGGTGATCTTGCTTTCCATTGCTCCTGGGATGCCCTCTTTCACATTGCAGACGATTGCTTCTGGGATACCGAGTGCGTATCGGAGTCTTTTCCCTCTGTCTCCAGAATACGGTATGCATCACGCGTCATGCAGCGCTAGTATGGCTTAACTTCGTTTGCCTTGTTTCGCGAATTGCAAATTTACCTGTCATATCTGCCATACATGAAGTGCAGAAAAATAATAGGATGAGCTAGAGCGGTTGGTACATTATTCTGACCACTGCTAGGGAATATTAGGCAAATTTCACAAACTCTTAGACGGAAGGGAAGGTAATTATTTAATGGAAAAAGAGATAACATACGGTCTTCATTTTACAAAGACAATGAAACCTCTACGGACGGTTGTTATGCCTTCTGCAGTTGCGAAAGTACATCATAGTAGAAGTCAGTAACACAGCATCTAATAAACTGTAGTGGAAACCTTTTCCTGAATAAATTGCAAGGATAAAGTGCACACATTATTTAGTCGGTCCATATTTCTCTATTACTACTGTAAATGTACTCACAAGACCATTAAAATGAAAAGACGTTGGTATTTAAAAGATATTTTCTATTTCTGGGATTATATTTATTTCCGCTTTATTTCACTTTCTTTGATTTCAGGGTCAACGACGTTTACTCAAACCGAATATTAAAAGTCTTAGCTAGCATGCAGAAAGTGTGTCTCCACGCGTTACCTCAAGACGAGCCTTGGAGTGTGGAAGAGTTTCTACAGCAGACAGAGGATATCTGTCGAAATGCGGCTATTGTGAGTTCATATTGCTCCGACATTTTACGACTCTGTGTGAAAAAAATTTCGATTCATTCTCTGAGCTGTATGTTCCCAGTTTCACATTGGGTACTTATGTTTATACAGGAATTAAATCGAAAGAGCCTTATGGTTGAAGAAGCAGTAGAAGAAGTGCTGGAATTGGTGAGAAGAGCTGGAGAAGCAATGAAAACTAGTTCAGATGGGGATGTTTTCAGCTGCATGCTTGATGGTAAGTACTGAGTGAGCTAGTGCAATAGCTAAGACACTGTACTCGTACTCGTAAGGAGCGTGGTTCAAATTCCTGTTCGTCTCTGCTGATTTATGTTTCCCGTGATTTCTCAAAATCACTGAAAGCGAAGGACCTGATGGTTTCGGAAATACAGTGGCGGCGGATTTCATTTGCTGTACTCGTTCAACCTGAGTTCATCCGCCGTATCCATTGACCTCGGCGTCCAACGGTCTTCTAAATCCTGAACCTCCCTCGTTCATAAATAACTTAGTCATTCGAGCCTCTAGCGACATTCATTCTCTTTTAGCACTCATTGGCTAGATATTTTAATAAAATAGGGTTAAGTCGCATAGTGCTCAGAGCCATTTGAACCAATAAAATAGGGTATTTGCAGTATTCTCCTCTAGACTGGCGATTTAAAATTATTTGGCGCCCTTTTGGACCGCCTCCGTACCTGATTTGTTATCGTAGATGTCTGCTATTCGGGGGACCCGAATTCAATTCCCGGCAATGCTAAGAATTTTTCTTCGGTGGGGGGCATAGAATGGAGACCAGTCAGTCAGTCTCCTGATACCAACCGAGGAGATACTTGAGCGAGAGGTAGCGGCTCCAAGATCTGAAAAGCCGGCAACGTCCAGGAGAGCTGTGAACTGACCCCATGCCCCACCATGCAGCAGCCAAGTGACTCCATTGGCAGAGGATGATACGGCGGTCGGTCGGTCCAGATTGGCTCGTATGTGCCCATAGCGGAGGAGCTTCGCTGTTCGCCTTTCTCTTCGTGTTTCTTCACAGCTCAACTCTCACGGCCATGTGAGAACGCCAGAAATATCTCTTTCCAATCTGTTCTTGGTCTCCCTTGAACGATGCGTTGGTAGATGTGTCATATGAGCTTTCATTATTTGTCACTGACATTCTCTTTTTGCAATTCTGTACGACACAGTCTATGCAGACTTGCTCAGTCTTTCTTAGTCTTTCCCAACACAAAGAATTTTGTCTTAAATGTACAGATGCACGCCCATATGAATAACACGTTAGTTTACATCCAACACCAGTTATTTGAGATCTCCCACGTTTTCTATCAAAAGGTCAGTGTCGATGTTACAGTGAATGTTGTCAATAGTTCTCACCCTACATTTCTCTATCTTTCTATCTTTGTTCTTCGCGCATTAGGTCTCCTCTGATAATAATAACAACCGGATTTAATAGATATTAAATAATAATGGTTCAACACTTACGTACTCCTTTGGCAGTTTTAAACCACTCTATCTATACACGGTTCAGTGACATAAATGTGAGCACTTGTCAGACGACCAAATAACCACCGTCTGCAGCGCGGACCGCTAGGAGACGTGCAGGAAAAGAGTCAGTGAGGTTCTGGAAGGTATAACAGGGATGAGGAGCCATTGCCGACTGCAGTGCCGTTCCCAGCTGCGCTAGGTTTCCCGGTTGAGGATTCAGCTCGATCGAGGTGGTCCCACAGATTCTTGATCAGGCTTAAATCCTGGGAGTCTGGTGGCCAGTGGATTACTATAAACTCATCCTGGTGCTCTTAGAACCGTGCATGTACAATGGGATCTGTATGACACGTTGCGTTGTCCTGCTGGTAGATGTCATTGTACCGAGGAAAAACAAAGTATTTGCAGGAGTGGACATGGTTCCCAAAGATAGATGCATATTTTGTGTCGATCCATTGTGACTTTTAGAACGACTAAATCACCCAGGGAATGTCACGAAACATTCCCAGACCATAATGCTCCCTCCTCCGGCCCGGGTCCTTCCGACTATTGTTGTAGTGTGTTTGCTTTCAGGCGTTTCAAACCGATGGAGCATAAAACGTGATTCATCTGAAAAGGCCACCCGTCAACGTTCAGTGGACGTCCACTTGCAATAATAGCGTGAAAACTCCAGCCTCCGTTGCCGATGGACTGTAGTCAAGATGGGTGCTTGAACCAGTTGCCTGCTGCGGATGACCATACGCAGCAACGTCCGCTGAACGGTCGTTGAGGAGACACTGTTGCCAGCCCCTTGGTTCGTCTGGGCGGTTAGTCGCTCAACAGTTGCACATATATTCGCCCGAACACGTCTTCGTCATTGTCGTCAATGGCCCGGGTGCACCACAGTGGCCTCGGCGTAGCTTTTGGATAGCACCATTTTACCATTTTGCCATACGCGGTGTATTTTAATAGCGGCGACACGCGAACTGTCCACAAACTTAGCCGTTTCGGAAATGCTTCCACCCATGACCCAAAAGCCAATGATCATGCCCTTTTGACGTCAGAGAAATCGCTCTGTTTCCGCATTACGACTATGACTGCACTGTTTACAGCGTTCCGCCGACAGCGATAGAAACTGTTGTAAGTCTTTCATTTGGAGTAAGGGTTCATAAAATTAGCTCGGAATTGCACATCACACCTCTTCAAAATAATGCTCGTGTCGGACTGAAACTGCAAGCCGCAAGAATCTGCACTCATCCAAAACAGCAAACTGACATATTCTTATTCGAGCAAATATTATTTAGGTCTGTTACCCATCAGATTCCACAAACATTATGAAATAACAAGCCTCTCGTCTTCTCCAAGAAACATGTCATATACCAGTTTTCATAATACGCATTATTGTCGTCGATTTCGAAAGTGAGCTTGAAGTTCCACAGTCTCGGTATTCGCTATTCACACTGTAAGATCACCTCAGTAACTCTCCCCAGCTACTGCACGAGTTACAGAATCGGCGGCGGCCCCTCAAACCAGCGGCACCAACAACAGCGCCATGCCAACAGCACCATGGCCATCATCTGGGTTAGCAGCAACAAAACTAACAACGAAAATCTCCGTTTAAATCTCTCACCAGAACCCATCCTACAATTACCATTTCTTAAATTACCTAGAGCTACAGGTTTTAATTCTAGTCATGTTCAGTATTTCAAAAGCATTTTATGTGAAACGCAATCCGAATCATAATTTTGTTGCAGATGTGACTACTTTCCATTTAATCAATTATGTCGTCGTCAGACTCCTCCCTAGTTACATTTACTATTCGGCACAAGAGGTCTTCACCATTCAGATAGTTACTGTACGTTGAATGCTCTTCATTACTCTAAAGCTTATGCTCAAGTATTAAAATGAATTGTCAATAACGAGAAAATAGTTTGAAGGAAGTAAGATTATAATTTAACGTTTCCTCGGCTATGACTTTAGTAGAGACGGAAAACAACATCGGACTGGAGAAGAAAATTGACGGCGGCTGTTTCAAATTGAAAAAGCCCTCCAAGTGCCCTTTCACAAAGACGGGTAAACGGCAAATGGATTTAACTACGGACCTTTCTATGGAACTAAGAGCCCCTCCTAAGAGAAAAATAATCCTTCATTTTTAAAATTTTGAACAGAGTAATGGTTCTTGGATCATGGTATTTACAACATTCTATTAATATATACCAGGGTTGGAACTTTAATAGTGGCAACTATTTATTTACAGCTCGTACAAAATAGGTACGTGTTTCAAAGTTTTACTGACCTTCAATGTAGTCACCAGCATTGTGTATAACCCGTTTCCAGCGATGTGGAAGTCGTAGGATAGTCATAGCAGTGCCAGTTGTGTTGACAGTTCAAGCGACGCGGTCCATTGCCCGACGAATTTGTAGCAATTCTGAAGCAAATGCCGTGAAGTGTTTCCTTCAGTTTAGAAATCTAATTGAACTCACGAGAGCTAAATTCAGGGGAGTGCAGTAGGTGGTATAGCACTTAGCAGCCCCATCAGTCAAACAAATCAGTAACAGCTTGCACTGTATGTGCTTAAGCATTGTCCTGCAAATTGATGGTCAGGTCCTGCAGAAAGTGACATCACTTCTGTCTCTAAGCTGGTCGTAGGTTGTGTTCCAAAAATGAACAGCCTATAACAACCTAAAAATTACCTATGAAAGATAAAATGTCTATATGACAAAAATAACTGTATCGAACAAAAGACAGATCAATGATGAGAGCCCTCTGTTGGCTCGGCCGCCAGGATGTTACGTAGGCGCACAGCGATCGTAGGAACTTAACCGCTAGAGGACTTTTCGTACATCGTGATACGTGTCCCCACAGGTTTAAACAACATATTAACAGTCAATAAATAAGATTATATACTCTTGAATACTGCTCGAGCGTTTGGGATCCCTATCAGGTCGGATTGAGGGAGAACATAGAAGCAATTCAGAGGCGGGCTGCTAGATTTGTTACTGGTAGGTTTGATCATCACGCGAGTGTTACGGAAATGCTTCCGGAACTCGGGTGGGTGTCTCTGGAGGAAAGGAGGCGTTCTTTTCGTGAATCGCTACTGAGGAAATTTAGAGAACCAGCATTTGAGGCTGACTGCAGTACAATTTTACTCCCGCCAACTTACATTTCGGGGAAAGGCCACAAAGATAAGATGAGAGAGATTAGGGCTCGTACAGAGGCATACAGGCAGTCATTTTTCCCTCGTTCTGTTTGGGAGTGGAAGTGGGAGAGAAGATGCTAGTTGTGGTACGAGGTACCCTCCGCCACGCACCGTACGGTGGATTGCGGAGTATGTATGTAGATGTAGATGTAGATGAATTCCTCAGTACGTCGGGCTGTCCAGATACATTTGATGAGATACAGTGTATTAGCAGTGGAGGAAGAAAGCAGAGTACTCTTTTATTGAAACCCAATCCTGTAGCGAAGCGGGACCACTTTATGTAAATATGTAGTGAATCGGCGGCCTTGGTGGTTGCAGAAGAGCAGGAAGCGGCGGGCGGTGCGGGCGGGAACGGCAGCGTGGTGTCGGGGAGTTCGAACCAGCAGCAGCAGGACTGGAGCCTGGTGTGGGAGTGCTTCGACAGCCCGCACACGCTGCTCGCCACGGGCAACGGCGGGCTGTCCAAGGTGATGCAGGAGCTGGTGCGCAACGCCGTCGCCGAGATGCGCCGCTACTACAGCCGCAAGGTGGTCGACGTGCTCATCAGAGTCACCAGGCACTCGCTCGACTGCCTGCGGAAGCGCTTCTACGTCGACCTGGAAGGAGGTGAGCCAACACTTACACTTCTGGTCTACGATATTCGTTGTTGGTCAGTATAAAGCCCAAGCACAATATGTTAGAACGAGTGACACGACACTGCTCAAAGTCACAAATTTCCTCAAATATCTGACGGCTTACGCTCCAACACATACAACAACTTATCTAGAAATTTGGGGTCATTCATAAGTACGTCCAGGGTTTCAGAAGACTACTGTGGAAGAACTAAAAGATGTGCAGTAAATAGAAACATATCACTGGATAGAGCATCGCTCCAAGTTTTTATATTATATTACACAGGTGCTCAACATGGACACCCTCTGTAACTTGACAAACGCCAGCACTATAGTCGAACTCTTTTCATACACATCCCAATCCGTCATGGCCGATATAAGCGACCGCATTAATTACATTTCTTTGCATGTATTCCAAATTAAATGGGGGCATGAACACACAGTCTCTGGCCTAACCCCATAAGAAGAAACCACATAAAGGATGAAAAGTATTTAAACCGACAAACTGGGAGGTTGTAGTGGACATCAAAACAAATATTTTTCCCTAATGTCATTTTTTCCTATGAGGATTATTTAAACAGGTGAAGGCCGTATTACGCTCTTCCGTTCTTATAGGTCGTATTACAATCTTTAGTTGTTAGAGAGAGTTTTTCGCTCTTCAGTTGTAGGCAACTGCTTTCCACCAGTGTAGTAGTGCATTGTCTCTGTTTACTAATGGAGCGATACACCTGGAGTGAGTACACTGATATGGTTGGTGCGTACTACGTAGCGCACCACAACGGACGAGCTGCACAGCTGGTTTATCAACAACAATATCCTAATCGCCGTATCCCGCATCGTACGACCTTTGCTGCTGTGTACCAACGTCTGCGTGAGACCGGGTCATTTAGCAGATTATCTGTACAGGTACGCCGTCGCACGGTAAGAACGCTGCAATTTGACGAAGCGGTCTTGCAGCATGTGGAGCGGGATCCTTCAATCAGCACTCGTGCAATTGCCCGTAACATGGGGACGAATCAGACGAATGTAAGAACAGTCCTTGGAGAGCAGTTGTTACGTCCATTTCACTTACAGCGTGTCCACAACCTGGAACCAGTTGATTATCCACCCAGAGCACAGTTTTCGCAGTGGTACCTGTAACAGTCTGAAATGCATCCTACATTTCCATCCTGTGTTCTTTACCGATGAAGCAACGTTCGGGAGTGATGGAGCCTTCAACATGCACAATTCGCATATTTGGAGTGAGGATAACCCACATGCCACAGTTACTAGCGCTCATCAAGTGCTGCTCTTCGTTAATGTGTGTGTCAGTGTTGTTGGGGACTGTTTAATTGGGCCGTATCTGCTTCCTAGGCCATTAAATGGCAGGCACTATTACAATTTTCTCGCCAGAGCATTGCCAGAATTGCTGGAAGACGTCCCGCTCCCTACAAGACAATGCATGCGGTTCCAACACGACGGGGCGCCGGCACATTTCAGTCGTCGTGTGCGTCGATTCCTGGACCCACGGTTCCCAGAAATGCTGATTGGCAGAGGTGGCCCTGTACCACGGCCTGCTCGATCCCCAGATATGTCCCCTCTGGACGTTTTTGTGTGGGGAGAGATGTGCAACCATGTTTACGCAACTCCTGTTGCATCAGAAGAGGATCTGGTTGCCCGGATAGTAGCAGCATCAGGAACAATTCAGGTACTTCTGGGATTTTTGCCCGTGCAGGACAGAACATGATCCGACTGTGTAACCTTTGTTTACGTGTCAATTGAGGCATTTTTGAAAATCTACCGTAATTGAAATTGGGTTGTGTTAATGTGTTGTCTCTTGGTCATAAAAAAATGGAAAAGTGTTTGTTGGTTTAATTAATTTGCCGCCAGAGAAATCTTCCTCTACCGGTTTAAATACACCTCACAGGAAAAAATGACATTAGGGCAAAATATTTGTTTTGATGTCCCCTACAACCCCCAAGAGTTTGTCGGTTTAAATACTTTTCACCCTGTGTCGTTAAGTCAGGTGTCCGTCCGTGGGGGTCATTGAAAAAGAGGAGAATGGTGATGAGACGCATGTCTAATTTCACACGGAGGCATTTAGGTAATCACGAACGCCTTAAAGCAAGCGTCGTAAGGGACATTATCTTGTTGTAAAATGAAATATGCGCCATCTTGCTGTAGTTTGTGTATAAACCATTGCTGCAGCATGTCCAGCTACATAAAACCAAAGTTTCTTCTCCAAATAGAAAATTGGGCATATATTTATGAAGAAGATGTGGCACAAAAGACTATAACATCAGGCGAATCACAATTTTGTTCCACAATCTCGTACGGATTTTATGTGCCCAAAACACATGCGTTATGACGATTCATCTTTCCAAACACATGAAACGTGGCTTCCGAATTTATAACTGACTTTCGTAAGAAACTATGTTGCTCCAGTTGCCGATACAAGCCATTTAAAACTTCAGAATGAAGCTCACTGTCTCAAATAGCCAGCAGATGTATAACAACAACTGCCACCAGTATGGTTTTATACGAAGACGTTTGTGCAGAACGCACCACACAGATGACTGATGTATCTGCAGTTCTCTACTCGCACGTGGTGTCGATTTCTTTAGGCTCCTGCCGAGTGATTCCAGCACACAATCCATCTTCTTTGCTGACGTTCCCGGCCATGCATTGTTTTGTCTGTTGGAGATTTTTCCTAATGTATGGTACAAAATGATCGTTGAACAGTGACAACTGAGTCACATTTAGCTAATTCGAGGAAACAAAATGCACGCATCGCTCCATTATACGCCATGTTCTGATAGGCTTGTTCCAAGGTGGTGTGCTCTGCAACTACGCAACGGCAACTGCTATAGATCTAAACTTGGAGAGATACTCTATCCAACGATATGTGTCACTTGTCTGTATGTCTGGTAGTTTTCGCGTAGTCACATTCTGAACCCTGAAGGTGCTTCGAAAAACCCTGTACAGTAATATACTCTCAGTTATTAACACATCAAAAACAGCTTTGCATTGCCTCGGTTCCGACGGTTCCGGAACCTGTACATAAAATTGGAATACAAATTAACATAAACATCATATTCGCCCTTTTTGTTGCCCATGAAAACCACACATTCCCTGTTGTACCACTATATAGCTAGACCTTCAGAGGTGGTGGTCCAGATTGCTGTACATACCGGTACATCTAATACCCAGTACCACGTCCTCTTCCATTGATGCATGCCTGTATTCGTCGTGGCATACTATCCACAAGTTCATCAAGGCACTGTTGGTCTAGATTAACCCACTCCGCAACGGCGATTCGGCGTAGATCCCTCAGAGTGACTGTTGGGTCACGTCGTCTATAAACAGTCCTTTTCAACCCATCCCAGGCATCTTCGATAGGTTTCATGTCTGGAGAACATGCTGGCCACTCTAGTCGAGCGATGTCGTTATCCTAAAGGAAGTCATTCACAAGATGTTCACGATGGGGGCGCGAATTGTCGTCCATGAAGACGTATGCCTTGCCAACATGCTGCCGATATGGTTGCACTGTCGGTCGGAGGATGGCATTCACGTATCGTACAGCCGCTACGGCGCATTCCATGGCCACCAGCGGCGTACGTCGGCCCCATATAATACCACTCCAAAACAGCAGGGAACCTCCACCTTGCTGCACTTGCTGCACAGTGTGTCTCAGGAGTTCAGCCTGACCGAATTGCCACCAAACACGTATCCGACGATTGTCTGGTTGAAGGCACATACGACCCTCATCGGTGAAGAGAACGTGATGTGAATCCTGAGCTGTCCAATCGGAATGTTGTTAGTCCCATATGTACCGCGCTGCATGGTGTCGTGGTTGCAGACATGGGCCTCGCCATGGAGTTCCGGAGTGAAGTTGCGCATCATGCAGCCTATTGCGCACAGCTTGAGTTGTAACACGACGCCCTATGGTTACACGAAAAGCATTATTCAGCATGGTGGCGTTGCTGTCAAGTTTCCTCCGAGCCATAATCCGTAGGTAGTTGTCAGCCACTGCAGTAGTAGCCCTTGGGTGGCCTGAGCATGTCAGCAACAGTTCCTCTCTCTCTGTATCTCCACCATGTCCGAACAACATCGCTTTGGTTCACTCCGAGACGCCTGGACACTTCCCTTGATCAGAGCCCTTCCTGACACAAAGTAACAATGCGGACGCGATCGAACCGCGTTATTGACCGTCTAGGGATGGTTGAACTACAGACAACACGAGTCGTGTACCTGGTGGATTGACTGGAACTGATCGGTTGTCGGACCCCCTCTGTCTAATAGGCGCTGCTCATGCATGGTTGTTTACATCTCTGAACAGTCAAAGGTGCTGTGTCTGTGATACAGTATTCACAGTCAACGTCTATCTTCAGGAGTTCTGAGAGCTGGGGTGGTGCAAAACTTTTTTGACGTGTCTAATAAACGTATGGTAAATTTTTCACAGACTTCTTCTACAACAAAGCTAAAAAGTGTACGAATTACACACGAGCAGTTACCAATAGTGATTTATAGTCTTGATAGTGTCAGTGACCTTGCCGTCTAGCTACCACTCATAGATGATGGTAACTTACAGAAATGTTTCCGTCAACGACGAGCATACCGCGGTTAGATCTTAGTCCTGAGTAAAAGACTGATTTAGATAGAACTTATAAAAATGAACGCAATATTTTCAGATGAGGGTCGTTATTATTTTAATTATTTACATTTTCTAAATCCAGGTTTTTGTATTAAAACAGCTAACATCAGTATCCATTTCCTACCAACGTTGAACACAGCGTTTAAAATGTATACTTATTCACAGTGTACAAATTGACGTAGCATGACACTAAGAATAGTGAGATTGAGAGATGATACGTTACATTTCCCCCACTGCTATCATTGACGTCTCAGTTTTTTAGTGTCGAAAGTATACTGCCTCTTACTATGTCTGAAACTCTTGCACAAAATAATAATGGTATTATCACGATGAATATGTGGGTAGCTATTATGAAGCGGATACAATTGTTTCAGTTAGAGTGATAAGCAGAAAGGCGGCGTTGTGCCTCAGGAGGCAACAGTGAGCTTGTTTTATAATTTATTAGCGACCAGCCCCAGCTTCACGCGGTTGGCACTAAATACCTACGGCCGGACAACTTGTCTGGCTTATCAGTAATCTATACTACAGTATAAAGGCAAGCCTTTGTTTAACGTTGTTACGAAAAACCTCGAAAAGTTCTTGACCGACCTGCTTCACATTTCTACATGATACTTAAATGAACGTCCGGACAGACGTAGGCTACGTGTATTCAGTACGTACAGTACATAAATTGACTAGCACTTGGATGGAATCTGCCGAGCGCTGCTGGGAACCAGGGTGCACTCAGCCCTTGTGACGCCAATTGAGGAGCTAGTTGACTCAGAAGTAGCGGCTTCCGGTGCGAACACATGTGCCTCCATTTTCGCCTCTAATGACGCCTATAGGCTGAAGGTGACACTGCGCTTGATGAAGTTGACACTGCGGTCGAACGGTAGCGTTGGGCGTTCAGAGGCTTCTTCGTTCGGAATTTAGCTGTTCAGTACATAAATATCTATGTAATATACCAAGGGCAAACGGTCTTACAAAAAATTTCGAAAAGTTATTGAGCAATTTAAGTCAAATTTTTACACGATACTGTAATGAACATTCCGAAGGACGTAGGCTATATATTTTTAATATTTATAACACGTAAATACGTATGTAACATGTAAAGGAGGAACGTTCTTACCAATAATCTCGAAACGTTCTTGACCAATTAACTTCAAATTCTTATACAATACTCCAATGAATGTTCGGACAGAAAACGGCTGTACATTTTTTAAATCTATTTAATATACAAATATGTATTTAATATAAAAGGGGAATATTGTTAGCAGAAATTTCAAAAAGTTCTTCACCGATTAAAACCGACTGTGAAATATAAAATGCAGTGCTGTACTGTGAAAATGTGCGGTTTTGATTCCTTGTTCGTAGTCAATTGCAACTATGATACGAGAGCATCTAAAACATTCGACAAATTGCTTATCCCATCTATATTGTTTCTCCTTGTATATATATTTTCAAACAAAAATAGTATACACAACAATGTACTGTTTTGTTTTCCTCCTCGCCATCGGTTTTACAGGAAACAGAGAAGACATATTTACGGCCTATTGGCGTATGAGTAGAATACTACTACGGAATCTCATTAGTATGAAACTTTGCAGTTCTGCCCATTCACAGACTAAAAGTATGTGAAATACTGTCACTAAAGTTACTATCTTCACAGATCCAGCAGCTGGAAAGGTGTCTCTCAAACCAGGCATGCCAATAATCCTAACCAATTTACTCATTCATTTTAAGCGACTTCAATTCCAAATCAGGATTTCATTTGTTATAACAATAAATAAGTCTCAAGGTCAGAGAGAGGGTAAAAAGGGTGTCGTGTATTCTCCTCCCTGTGAAATTTCCGCCCAGAAAAGATCGAGGAAGGGCCCACTGATCCCCCGTGTACTCTCAGCCCTATGAATTTTCCGCCCTGTAGAATTTCCGTGCAGAAAAGTTCGAGGAAGGGCCCATTAATCCCATGGAGACACGAGCTAGCATACTCAAGCCGTACGGTACTACCCATACTATATGTTGCATGTAACAATTTCAGTGTTATTAGTTCTGATATGTATATGTTTTTACGTAGAGAGTTCTTACTGATTAAAAGTAAAAAATAATGATTCTATTAATTTATGCAGAAATTTGGTTTAGAAAACGTACACAGCGACGTTGCCCAAGTAGAGCACAAAATAAGTAAATAAATAAATAAACAAATAAATTGCGGTCTGGTTTATGAAGGGTCATTTGTTGGCTGGTTCAATGCTGAAATTTGTTAAGCTTACATCAGAGAAGCACTCTACCCAAAGGACATGAAAGAAGGCGCAAAAATATTATAGTTAAAGAGTGCATTTGTAGATTATCAAAAAATTTACAAGACTAACAAAAACTAGGAACTTATTAAGGATGTGGTTCTTGATCAAACTGAAGGACTTAAAGAAAACTTAGAAAATCTTGCACATAACTGTCATGCAAAAGGAGACAGTGTATTAGTTGAAGAAAGAGTAAATCAACAAGAATCCAATGAAAGTAGTAGTAATATTTTCTTTTCTGACATCTGCCAGTGAGCTTTGACTGTCTTGGAAATCCAACATTTGAATCATCAAAATATTAAGTGTCAAAAAATTTAAAAACAAACATTGCTCATTCGTTATTGTTTAACAGACAATGAGATAAAAAAAGCGTTAACTAACAGTTAACGTCTGACTCCTTCTATATCAGACACAGCGAAAGAATGTTTTTAGAACTTGGATGGCACATTAAACTAAAAATCACAGTTTGTACTGCTCTTGTTGCAGTCTCTTTACCACAGGCACGAGTTTGAACAACGCATATAAATTTGTTAAATGTTTTCAAGCGTGGTTGAATTTTTAAACCTTAAAACCTTAGGAACAAGTCTTAACTGTAAACAGAAATACCTTACCTAGACAGCACCTAAAACGTAAGAACGGTCCTATCGAAATTAGTAAATAAATAAATAAATGATTTTGTGCGGATGGTAATAGGTGAGACGACAGAAGTCCGCGTTGGGTTCCAAAATACCACCGTGTAAACGTCAATTTGAAGCAGAACAAAATATTCGACGTGTGGGTAACAAAATAGGAAATTAATACAGTTATGTGCGAGCTCGAAATTGATCACGGCAAATATCGCCAAGTCATTCAATAACTTAATATTTAAATATCTCAGGAGTCTCATCTTTGCATCAATAGTGCACGTCTTTCTAAAGTAAATGGGAACTCACAAAAAGCAAGTTTACATTCCAAATATATGCTTCATTTTAACTCAGTATATGATCATTCATCATTACAACCTAGAGAAAACCAATTTTGCGTTTGGTGTTTCATGTCACGTCCACAGTTGTGGTCATTAGAGATTTAGATTTCGCTCGGATTGTTGGTTACAGGAGAGGTGGAGGTGGGGTAGGGGGGGGGGGGGGAAGCTACCATGACCTCTTTAAGCATTTGCTTAAACAAGGAAAACCAAATACAGTAGACTATGCACGGCCACGTGATTGGCGAGCCCTGGTTAACCACTGCGCTAACCCCGCTTGGTACGATAAACAACAATTAGACAGTAGATAGAACAAAATAAGACTTCGCAGAGACTTTAGAATATTTCAGTACGTAAAGAAGATTCGTTTCTTTTACATCACCAGACAGCAGTCATTGTCAATAGATATATTTTCATAAGAGTGCACTTATTAAATACACGGAAATATTAAGTGGCATTATGTCCACACATGAGTAGGCTGGGGCGGGGACGGAGCCTATCCGTCGTTTCTAGGCCCCCGGTTAACATACAATACAATACAATACAATGGTTAGTCTAATTTTCGTTATTTTTACGAACCGTTTTAATAAAGACATCAAACAATTACAAATTAGAGTATAAAGTTAACGAAGTATTCTGCCTTTGTCATCCTCTACTTACATATCGTTAGTAGCATTTAGCCTGGAATAGTTGACTCTGTCCAGAGGAAATCCATCGAAACATTAGTGCGCTAGCATGTAGCTGGGATTACTCTGTGACTAGTCATTTTCAGAACAGAAGTCATCCCCAGTAGAACCTCCCTATAAGCTATTCGTCATTGTCATACTAGTATTTTAATGGATTCGAGAAAGAATGCTGGTGGGTTTGACGGCAGGCCAACCAGAGCAGAAGCCAGTTTTCCTGCTGAACGCAACGCTGATGATCCCCAAGGTGGTGGTACGGCCCAGCCTTGAAGACGTTCAGGACGCTCTCGCCACGGCCGGCAAAAACATCTCCAGCGTCGCGAAGGGCGTCGGCCAGTGGACTGGCGGTCAGAGCCAACAGGTGAAGCATAGCACAGCGTACACTTTGCTGCTGTCAGGCTTTGCTACATTCTGATCAGTAATGATCCACTGCTGTTTCGTAGAGATCCATAAATCTTTCGAATGAGTTAGAGGGTGCCATAACGTATGTAAACTCCTTAGCATATTCCCAAGCAAAGATGATCACATCTGCTTACAGTAGCATGAAGAAAATTTGTAGGCTTGGCAATGAAAGACTGTGTGCTTTGCTTTAAACCTGTATTTTTTTATGTAGACGCTTTTCACTTAAATGCAATCCGTCCAACGTTTTTCCAGTGAGGATATTCTCTTCCTGAAATGCGGTTCTGAATGATCTGGAAGATACCATTTTATGGCTGCTATAACCTCTTCATTGTTATCAGCCATAAATTTCTATAGAGGAGGGACTTTGTCAGAAGTTGCCAAATCTGCTGAGTAGGGTGAATGTTCCACCGTTTCATAGTTAAAATATGCCAGTTTTCCAACAACCAAAACACGTTTCTGGTCAGGCACATTATCCTACCGAAAGATGAGTTTTTTTTCCTTCGCTTTGAAGATCTCTTCGTAGGTTTTCTTTCATCTGCTGAGTCCATAAAACTTCTTAGAATTCGCCATCTGAAACGTAACCAATAAGAAGAATCCCATCTGCATCTCAAAAATCACTTGCTATACTCTTTTCGTAAGGTGAAATGGACTTGGGATTTTGTCGTGCAGGACCATCACCTTAGCCGGCCGAAGTGGCCGAGCGGTTCTAGGCGCTCCAGTCTGGAACCACGCGACTGCTACGGTCGCAGGTTCGAATCCTGCCTCGGGCATGGATGTGTGTGATGTCCTTAGGTTAGTTAGGTTTAAGTAGTTCTAAGTTCTAGGGGACTCATGACCTCAGAAGTTAAGTCCCATAGTGCTCAGAGCCATTTGAACCATCGCCTTGCGTCCAATGCTGTTTCGTTTCTGGTGAACTAGTGTCGCAGTCAAGAGCCGCGCGGTGTGGCCGCGCGGTTAGAGGCGCCATGTCACTAATTTCGCGGCCTCTTCCGCCGGAGGCTCGAGTCCCCCCTCGGGCATGGGTGTGTGTGTTGTTATTAGCATAAGTCAGTTTAAGTAATGTGTAGGTCTAGAGACCGATGACCTCAGCAGTTTGGTCTCTGAGGAATTCACACACATTTGAACATTTTTCCTACTCAAGAGACGAAAAGGAGCTTGGTTCTTCTTAAAGAGGCTCACCACTGCTGAAAAATTTGGAATTTCATTTACCTCTGGCTGACATTTAACAATTGCAGCACCAATCTTCCACAAAGCTTTCCTTCTGTAATGTACCTTACTGTTTCTTCTCGTATGCCTATGTCGTCAACTATTTTAACCGCCGTGATTACACTTTCAGGAAGACTTTCACGTGAATTGTCTTCAAAATAAGAACGGTCGCTGTCAGAAATAAAGAAATACAGTACTTACGTTCATTCACCAACTTTGAATTAAGTTCCATTGGTTATATACAGCCAAAAACAACAAATATTCCCTCTTATCCATTTCAACGAGACATAATACAACAAGACTACCTTGAAAAGCTGCATAAAGAGAATTACTACACAGTTCAAGATACATTTCACTTCCGTTATTGTGCAACAAATACCAGTATCGTGGAAAGAAAATTTTTCTGTGATCAACTTCATCTCTATGTCAGGCAGAGAAGCTCTCTCCACTACCCCGGAAGCATTTTTCCTCTTCTTTTTTACGCTTACGCATTATTCTGCTTCTAACAACGCATTTTACATTCTCGTTCTAATTTTCTTTGCTAAACATTCTGCGATTTGTTCTTTTTTACGCTTCTTGATATGCATCATTCTAGTCTTTCTTTCTCTCGCCTTTTCTTCCTTTTCGTAGTTTCACTTGTTACCCGCGCCAAGGAAGGGCGAACATAATACACACGTCACTATTTAATTTTTGAAAAATACGGAAGAAAGATCTCTCTGTGGAGTTGTTGAGAGGAGCATTCATTGATATAGGATACAAAGAAATGTAGTTACACTAATGATTTCTTTACTTTCACTGGTGGTGCTATATTTTGTTGTATTTTACGCCAAGAAATGTGCTGTTCTCCTAACCAACACGAATACATCAGGAATTCCTGGGGAATGTGGAAGCAGGTGACATTTTCCGATGTGAGCGGAAATCTGGGAAATATTATGCCAATATCAATGTCTTATATCAGTAAAATTTGACTCGTATGGTGATATAAATACGCATTTACAGTAGTTGCAAAGTCATAGTTTATATACCTTTAATAACTACAAAACAACTGCAGACGCTCTGACCACATACACGAAAAACTAGCATTATTATTGATCATCTTCTTTTTCCCACTAATAACGTTTGTCTCGTAAATATTAGCTCATGGCCGGACTTACCGCATTATTATTTGCCGCTTACGTCCCATACCGTGACTGGTGACTGAGGCATCCTGTTTCTGTGACCGGAAGGAGGAACGCCACGGAGGGATAGTTGATTTCTCGATCTGCTGCTGCTTGTTGTCTTGCACCTCTAGCGACTTCTCCTTCCAGCTCAACAGTGAGTTTACAGCCTGTAGGAGGCTCATATTTCTTTATTTTAGTGTACCCTGGTAGCCAGCAGAAGATACTCTTTCCCACATTGTTGAAGTAAGAGGAGAGTGGCCCAGACATTTTTATCATTTTTTCCCCTGGGTACAAAAATGGTTCAAATGGCTCTGAGCACTATGGGACTTAACATCTGTGGTCATCAGTCCCCTAGAACGTAGAACTAATTAAACCTAACTAACTTAAAGACATCACACACATCCATGCCCGAGGCAGGATTCGAACCTGCGACAGTAGCGGTCACGCGGTTCCAGACTGAAGCGCCTTTAACCGCACGGCCACACCGGCCGGCCCCTGGGTACATAAAACTGAGGTGCCTGAAGAGTCCAAATGTAAAAATCATCTACTTCAGAGCACATACAACGCCGCATAATATTCTGTGAACATATCTAGCAAGTGCGTCAATAGACACAGGCAAGGAGAAATATTGAGAACGCAAAGAAATCTTTTTGTTTTGACGTGCCTGTGTAAACAGTCGTAAAATGGTGGAGTCCTTCTAAAATATTATCAAACAAATATCTAAGAATCACATCTACCTGCCAGGGTAGCCGAGAGCGATGCCGGCACGGTAGCTCAGCGTGTTCGGTCACAGGGTTAGCTGTCCTCTGTTAAAAAAAAAAAAAAAATAAATAAAAAATAAAATAAACTGAGTTCATCGATCAACGACGACCTTAAACAGGTGTCTTACGACGTCCGCCCCGAGCCGATGCAACGAACAAAAGCGATCAAAATGAGATTTAAAAAAAAAAGAAAAAGAGCGCTAACGCCCTGCTTCGCGGACTCAGGTAGGCGCGCCGGCCCCGGTTCGAATCTGTCTGGCGGATTAACGACGAGGGCCGGTGTCCTAGCCAGACTGAATGTTGTTTTAGTCGGCTTTCCATATCCCGCTAGGTGAATACCGAGCTGGTCCCGACGTTGCGCCTCAGTTAGACGTCTCGCAGACATTTGCTACGCATTCACACTATTTTATGGCTTACACTAGACGCAGAAAATCTAAGAATCACATCTGGAGTGCTTTCTTTTCAGATTAAAAACATCTCTGGCCCTCAATAAAATTCAAGATGGTGATTTACTCCCTCCTTGGAGTAAAACATTGATGTTCGTTATACCTATTCCTAAAATACAGCTCTTTGCTCGGAAAATGCATTTTACTGTTCATCGTTTGCTTCTAGAGTTTCGCTTGAGAGAAGTCTTACAACCCCATATTTTCAATTAATCCTTAAACAATTACGTAGGTAAGAAACAATTATTAATGTGTCTGCATAGCTGGACACCACCCTGGAAATGATCTTATTTTGCAGACATATCTTAAGGCGTATCTGTGATTGGCATGGTTTTAGCTGTATCTATAGAACACAAGTCTGATTTTTATCGCTCTTTATTAGAAGAATAAATAATTAGTATCATTGTATTGACTTGTAAGGAAACGCTGTCTTCTATAATTCTTAATTTGACCTTATCGTGAACACAACGAAATACTGAGGAAAGATGAATTCGATTATAGTTGTTTTATGAGTCACAGAGCAAATAACTTGTTTCTAGCACTTAGCAGGTGTCACATCTGTGTAAAAAACAACAGACAGAATGTTTCTTAGTGTTATTTACATAAGTTATAATTTGGAAAACTATAATTACAAGAAGGATTCAGATTTTTACACAAGGCAAAAATCGTTTAAATCATAATTATTCACAGCAGACAGCCATCAGACACAGTATAAACAGAAGAAATCTTGCACCCTATCAGAGGAGTACAACGACCAGAAACATGTATGAATGTCGCATTTCTTTCTTTGAGGACAGCATACACTAAACAACCAAAACCTAGCTTTCATATTTGCTATTTTACAAACTGGAAAATTTCAATAGTGGTAATTCCCATTGAGATGTTTCGTTTGTAGAAAAATCAATAGCAACTACTCTCAATGAACTGCAAAAATCAGAAACAGGGGCTACAAATTCAAAACAAAACGAAGTTACCTGTAGCTTCCTTTTTAGTTCTTGCCTCCCGTCGTTAGTAAAACTGCTTGAAAATATCTCTTCTTCTGCTGCTAGCTGCTCTGTACTAAATACTTAGCTGCATGATGGCGTGCCTAATTGATAGTATACATTAATTTTTTTCTTTCTCTAATGCATTCATTGTTGAATACTGAGAGAATTTTTGATAATTCCGTTCTTGAGGTTCCTCTGTATCCTGACGTTTTCTGTCTTTCGAGTCTTAAGCTATCTTTCTCTTACTTTACTCCGAGCTGCCTAGGGAATGTGCCACAGAATTCTGGGGTGAACTACTCGTATGACCACATTTCAACAGCTGACACAATCCTGCTTGCCAGTTGCACTTCCTCTCTCAATAATAATTATTGCTCTCGGCTAAATATGTAGCTGCATGACTGTGTGCCTGCTCAGTAGCATGAATTTGAAGATATTTTTTTCTCAGATGAAACCATTATTGAATACTGAGAGAATTTTTTATTATTCCGTTCTTGAAGTGCATCTATATTCAGACATTTTCTGTCTTTCCAGTCTTAAGCTATCTTTTTTCTTGCTTTCCTCAGAATTACCTTTACAGTATACAACAGCATATCGAGGCCAATACGACCATATACGCTGACACGGTCTTTTATGTATCGAATTACTAATTTGCAAATATAACAGTCCTCTCTCAGGGCACTAAATAAGGTATAGTTCACGTTTAATTTTCCGATGCAAGATACTTTCTTTTTACATTTCTTTTAATCTTTCAGCCTATTAACCAATCCAAAACCAGTGTTGTCTAACTGAGAAATCTGTTTGTACATTATTCAATGATTATAGAGTCATTTACTGTACTTTGCTATGCGAATGTTCTTTCTTTTTACCCAAACGATCCAAACATAGGACGAATATTCCGCTTTCAACTGCGCTTTCAAACAAATGTTGAGGCTCTGTGTCATGGCTAATTATATATACTAAACGGCTCATAAATTAATATTGCCGTGGTCTGAGCTCTGCTGCATGATAAGCCTTAAGTAACACAAGAGACGAACCTGTATTCATTGCGAATGTATTTTTCAGTAAGGATTAGTACTGCAAAATGCTTACATTCACTATGTGATCAAAAGTATCCGGACCCCCCCAAAAACATATGTTTTTCATATTAGATGCATTGTGCTACCACCTACTGCCAGGTACTCTATATCAGCGACCTCAGTAGTCATTAGACATTGTGAGAGAGCAGAATGGGGCGCTCCGCGGAACTCACGGACTTCGAACGTGGTTAGGTCATTGGGTGTCACTTGTGTCATACGTCTATACGCGAGATTTCCACTCTTCTAAACATCCGTAGGTCCACTGTTTCCGATGTGATAGTGAAGTGAAAATGTGAAGGGACACGTACAGCACAAAAGCGTACAGGCCGACCTCGTCTGTTGACTGACAGAGAGCGTCGACAGTTGAAGAGGGTCGTAATGTGCAATAAGCAGACAGCTGTCCAGACCATCACACAGGAATTCAAACTGCATCAGGATCCACTGCAAGTATTTTGACAGTTAGGCGGGAGGTGAGAATAGTTGGATTTCATGGTCGAGCGGCTGCTGATAAGCCACACATCACGCTGGTAAATGCCAAACGACGCCTCGCTTGGTGTAAGGAGCGTAAACATTGGACGATTGAACGGTGGAAAAACGTTGTGTGGAGTGACGAATCACGGTACACAATGTGGCGATCCGATGGCAGGGTGTGGGTATGGCGAATGTCAGGGGACCGCCATCTGCCAGCGTGTGTAGTGCCAACAGGAAAATTCGGAGGCGGTGGTGTTATGGTGCGGTTGTGATTTTCCTGGATGGGGCTTGCACCCCTTGTTGTTTTGCGTGGTACTATCACAGCACTAGCCTACATTGATGTTTGAGACACCTTCTTTTTCCCAATATTGAAGAGCAATTCTGGGATGTCGACTGCGTCTTTCAACACGATCGAGCACCTGTTCGTAATGAACTGCCTGTGGTGGAGTGGTTACACGATAATAACGTCCCTGTAATGAATTAGCCTGCACAGAGTCCTGACCTGAACCCTATAGAACACCTCTGGGATGTTTTGGGACGCCAACTTCGTGCTAGGCTTCACCGACCGACATCGATACCTCTCCTCAGTGCAGCACTCTGTGAAGGATGGGCTGCCATTCCCCTAGAAACCTTCCAG
Organism: Schistocerca nitens; assembly: GCF_023898315.1. Classification (NCBI taxonomy): domain Eukaryota; kingdom Metazoa; phylum Arthropoda; class Insecta; order Orthoptera; family Acrididae; genus Schistocerca; species Schistocerca nitens. The sequence goes on from NC_064616.1 coordinate 926,786,560, forward strand.
CGCCTTACTGAGCATATGTCTGCGAGAGTGGAATCTGTCATCAAGGCTAAGGGTGGTCCAGCACCGTACTGAATTCCAGGGCGCGACGATCTTGTAAGTCATGTCCGGATACTTTGATCACACAGTATATGGGTGGTTTTATTGCGCACGAATTTAACGACTTTTTTTTACTGCTGTTGTGTAACGTAAAAGTAATTCTGAATGCAATTACAGCTTGAAAATCGTGTCCACCACGCCTCTGAACTAATAAACGCTCCATACGAAAGGGAAAGCAATTTTAGATATAACCCAGACGAGAGTATTTTTCTCAAAATTTTAAATTTTTGTCCAAAATTACACTTTGGTTGAAATGGGCCTCGAAATTATGTTATATATTAAGCCACGATATTATTGTTGCGTGTGTTACGGATTTCCTATGTTTTCTACACGAACAATCAACTACCTTCAAGACATAACATACAGTGCCCTTCCTTGAAGTGGCCAGAGTGAGAAATGAAAACTGAAAAACTTGTCAGTATTATTACAGTCACAACTTGCAAAGTAATCATAGAATTACTGCATCTGTTCAGAATCTGTGTCTTGCATGGTTCTGGGTTCATCCCTTTAGATTAACCCTGACGATCAGGCTGATTAGAGCCGAACGTTGTTCCACCTGGCCCTTCAATCTGACGTGGCGTAGCTGCATGATGGGAGGGAGGAAGTAACTTGTTTAACGCACTTCATCATTTGGCATAGATGTCGTTATGTCTCGATGAATATAACTTTGAGACTGATGTTTCAATGAGTCGGGGATAGGGGTCAGCCGGCGGTAATCTTAATTCTTTATCGGTAGGTCACCAGCTTTGTAGCTGCAGTCAGTGACATAATTCGCGAGATCCCTTGCCGTTTCGTTATGCTGGATTGCACAGTTTTACTGCCTGTTACGCAGCATAACAGACAAGGAGTCACTGTGTTATCAACATATTATCAACTTATAAGTGACCCTACTAGAGAAGTAAAACTTCTGTAGGCTACTGTAGACTATCATAAGTAAGCGTAGACGACGGTAGCCTTGCTGAGTTAATATCATAACCTCGTTACCTCTATGTTAGGTGTGTTGCATGTCTATGGCGCGTTACCTCAATTCGATCACTTTGTTTGTACGTATATTTTATCGGTGTCTTACTAGATTCCAGCAGAAGCCGGAAGCGGTGAAACGCCTAGAAATTAAGTAAAAATATATAAAGGGCTGTGTAACCTACAGAACATTTCTATTCCACATAGTTTCCATCCTGTGTGTTGTTTAAAAATAAACAGTATTTATCGCAAAATCCAAACTATCACTGTTTAATTCAGGTTTTATTCGAAATCTCTTGATTTGTAACATGAAACAGGGTGAAGATTGAAAACGCAAAGATTGAAAACGCAATACATATTTAGGAAGTAGAGTTATAAAGCATAATGTCCTCCAAAAAGGGTAAAACTAAAAAGAACGCAAAACAAAAACACATCAAACATTACTTCAGTACTTCGTCGAGCTTATATATAACATGTTTCGTTTTTCACAACAACTTTCGCACTTATCGATACTAATAGGAAACTTTGCCTTTGATCAAAATGAAGATCCTTCTACCGAGTACAAAAAACAACAATAATAATACAGATACTTTTATGTTTGTTCACGAAAAGTGTACTTGCGACAAAAGTAATTGCTTTGGTTACATAAAAACGCAGAAAACGCTACCAACTAATTTCTATTATTGGGAAAAACGCAATTTATATTTTGTAATGATGCAGAAAACGGAGTTGACTAACACTGAACGACGTGCCGTTCTAATTGTGTGCAAAACAAAGAACAAACAGAAGTCGAAAGATCCGAGCTTCTCTCTCATACATTCATTTATGTTTCTGTCCCTACCAGAGCTACCAACATTACTGGTAATCCTAACATTTACTATGTCATGTATACAGTGTGTTACAAAAAGGTACGGCCAAACTTTCAGGAAACATTCACACACAAAGAAAGGAAATATGTTATGCGGACATGTGTCCGGAAACGCTTACTTTCCATGTTAGAGCTCATTTTATTACTTCTCTTCAAATCACATTAATCAAGGAATGGAAACACACAGCAACAGAACGTACCAGCGTGACTTCAAACACTTTGTTACAGGAAATGTTCAAAATGTCCTCCGTTAGCGAGGATACATGCATCCACCCTCCGTCACATGGAACCCCTGATGCGCTGATGCAGCCCTGGAAAATGGCGTATTGTATCACAGCCGTCCACAATACGAGCACGAAGAGTCTCTACATTTGGTACCGGGGTTGCTTAGACAAGAGCTTTCAAATGCCCCCATAAATGAAAGACAAGAGGGTTAAGGTCAGGAGAGCGTGGAGGCCATGGAATTGGTCCACCTCTACCAATCCATCGGTGACCGAATCTGTTGTTGAGAAGCCGGCCTGTGTGGCCGTGCGGTTCTAGGCGCTTCAGTCTGGAACCGCGTGACCGCTACGGTCGCAGGTTCGAATCCTGCCTTGGGCATGGATGTGTGTGATGTCCTTAGGTTAGTTAGGTTTAAGTAGTTCTAATTTCTAGGGGACTGATGACCACAGATGTTAAGTCCCATAGTGCTCAAAGCCATTTTAACAATTTTTTGTTGTTGAGAAGCGTACGAACACTTCGACTGAAATGTGCAGGAGCTCCATCGTGCATGAACCACATGTTGTGTCGTACTTATAAAGGCACATGTTCTAGCAGCACAGGTAAAGTATCCCGTATGAAATCATGGCGGTGAATCGAGGAAGTACAGTACATACTGACGAGACTAAAATGAGCTCTAACATGGAAATTAAGCGTTTCCGGACACATGTCCACATAACATCTTTTCTTTATTTGTGTGTGAGGAATGTTTCCTGAAAGTTTGGCCGTACCTTTTTGTAACATCCTGTATACTGTACCAGAACTACCGAACCGTAATTTTGGTACAGCGCAACTCTAATGTCAGCCGATGATCCACTCTATATTGCCTAATCGAAATAGTTCACGTCCACAGATAGACTACCCAATGGACAGATTTCTAAAGTGGGCTGCTGTCGCTGGATTTTCCCAGGTGCCTTTAGCGGCAGCAGCAGCAGGAGGAGCAGTGACATGCACGTATTGCAGTTTGGCACGTCGCAAACTGTGCGCGTCTGAGCACATGTAATGTCAGTTAAAAACTTGGAGGGATACTCTATCCACTGATACGCGTCCATTTTCTGTATATATCTCGCAGTTTTCTCACAGTCGTTTCCGAAACGTCATAGGTACTTATGAATGCCCTGTATTTTCTCATTGCGTTGGGTGCGGGTGAAAAATAGACAAACGGTGACCTGAGTACTGCTCCACCTCAGCCTGTCATTTTTCTACGAACTAAAGATCTGTTGTTTTTCGTTAGGTCTTGAAGGACCATCGATGACAATGCCATTGCTAAGAGCTACAACTGCGCTCCACCGAAACTACGGTTCTGTCGTTTTGGTACAGTACATAAATGACACAGTAAATGTCGTAGTAAATAGTAGGATGACTGGTAGTATTGATAGAACTGATAGGAAAAGTAACATATATGAATAAGAGAGGAATTGTGCACCGAAAACTTCTCTTTGCTTTTTGTTTGCTTCGCACATAATTAGAACCGCACATCAATCAGTGCTAGTCAGTCGTGTGTTCTATATCATTACAAAATGTAAACTGTATTATACTAGTAACAAAAATTAGTTCATCGTGTAACTTCCGCGCTTTAATCTAACCAAAGCAATTACTACTGTTACAAGTACATTTTACATGCACAGGCATAAAAAACCTATATTATTATTGTTGCTTTTTGTACTCGATAGAACGTTCTTCATCATGATCTAAGATATGAGCTCTGTTGTTATTGATACGTGCGAAAGTTATTTGTAGAAAACAGAACTATGTTTTACATAAGCTCGACGTACTACTGAAGCGATGTTTAAAATGTTTTTATTTTACAGACCTTTTTTTTTTTTGAGGAAATTGCGTTTTCTAGCGCTATATGATAAATCTGTATTTTTTTTTTTAAATTTTGCTACAGTATCCCACTGTTGCAAGCTACAAACCAACAATTTTCGAATAAAACCTGATTCAAATAGTGCCAATATATTCGTTAGGTTACGGAGCCCTGTATATATCCTCACTCAGTTTCTACAAGGTTCGCCGCTCCCGGTTTCTAGGGGAATCTAGTGAGACACTGATTGCATATGCAAACAAAGCGACTGAAAAATGGTTCAAATGGCTCTGAGCACTATGGGACTTAACATCTGAGGTCATCAGTCCCCTAGAACTTAGAACTACTTAAACCTAACTAACCTAAAGACATCGCACACATCCACGCCCGAAGCAGGATTTGAACCTGCGACTGTAGCGGTCGTGCGGTTCCAGACTGAAGCGCCTAGAACCGCTCGGCCACACCGGCCGGCAAAGCGATTGAGATTAGGTCACACCCGATAAGTGTGCAACACACTTAACGTACGGGTAACACATTTACAATCATAACTGATCAAAGCCTGTAGGAAAACTGTTGTAGTCTGCGCTTACTTGTGAAAGTCTAAGGAAGTCTACGGTAGTTTTACAGTTCTACTCAGAGCATTAGGTAAATTCTGTCTCGAAAGGATTTTATCTTGCGAGGGGCGGGATGGGGGGGGGGGGCAGGGGTGGGGGAGATAACGGTGCCACCACTGGTCGTGCTGTCAACACTATTCCCAATGGTGTAGTTTATAAAACTGGGAGAAGCCTTTGTGCGGTAATTATCGTTTACTGGGTAGCTGAGTGGTCAGCGTAACCGAATTTCAATCCTAAGGGCCCGGGTTTCATTGCCGACTGGGTCGGAGATTTTCTCCACTCAGGGATTGGGTGTCGTGTTGTCCTAATCGTCATCATTTCATCCCCATCGACGAGCAAGTCGCCGAAGTGGTGTCAAATCGAAAGACTTGCACCCGGAGAAAGGTCTACCCGATGGGAGGCTCTAGTCACACGACATTTACATTTATTTACCTGGGTGCCGTCAGGTACCGTTGTGACAAGTCTCATCGTTAAAGTCAGTGTTCCGTAAGATGGGCCGAAGAAATAGCGTGGGCGTTAAGAAGCATTGTATTGGCCGAGATGAGGGCGGGTGTGCAGAGGCGTGGTGCACGGCGGCGCTTGGCCGCTGCTCTTCCTGGTCTGTCCTGTGCTGACGCGCGCGCGGCCGTGTGCGAGCAGAGGTCCGGCTGGCGGAAGCTGGCCGGCCGGCCGTCGCAGGCCGTGCTTGACGTGGTGTCCCGCCTGGAGCAGGCGGCGCGCGGCCCCGACGACGCCCGCTCGCGCCGCCGCAAGCTGTACCGCCTCGCCTCCGACGAGCGGCCCTCCTTCCCGCAGCAGGCGCGCAACTTCTACAGCCACGTCATGGAGAACAAGGAGGTCGTCAAGACGCTCTCTCTGCTCTCCACCTGCACGCAGGACGTCCGACAGGTACCCCGCTACATACTCCTCCTTCTTCTTTACTGTCATTAACCTTTCTCCTCTTCTACAGCAAATCAATCGTACGTCGCTCGAGCAACAATGTGATCTACATCTGCATCTACATCCATACTCCGCAAGCCACCTGGCGGTGTGTGGCGGAGGGTACCTTGAGTACCTCTATCGGTTCTCCATTCTATTCCAGTCTCGGTTTATCCTCATGGTCTCTTCGCGAGATATACGTAGGAGGGAGCAATATACTGTTTGACTCCTCGGTGAAGGTATGTTCTCGAAACTTCAACAAAAGCCCGTAACGAGCTACTGAGCGTCTCTCCTGCAGAGTCTTCCACTGGAGTTTATCCATCATCTCTGTAACGCTTTTGCGATTAGTAAATGATCCTGTAACGAAGCGCGCTGCTCTCCGTTGGATCTTCTCTATCTCTTCTACCAACCATATCTGGTACGGATCCCACACTGCTGAGCAGTATTCAAGCAATGGGCGAACAAGCGAACTGTAACCTACTTCCTTTGTTTTCGGATTGCATTTCCTTAGGATTCTTCCAATGAATCTCAGTCCGGCATCTGATTTACCGTCGATCAACTTTATATGATCATTCCATTTTAAATCACTCCTAATGCGTACTCCCAAATAATTTATGGAATTAACTGCTTCCAGTTGCTGACCTGCTATATTGTAGCTGAATGATATGGGATCTTTCTTTCTATGTATTCGCAGCACATTACACTTGTCTACATTGAGATTCAATTGCCATTCCCTGCACCATGCGTCAATTCGCTGCAGACCCTCTTGCATTTCAGTACAATTTTCCATTGTTACAACCTCTCGATGTACCACAGCATCATCCCCAAAAAGCCTCAGTGAACTTCCGATGTCATCCACAAGGTCATTTACGTATATTGTGGATAGCAACGGTCGTACGACTATCCCCTGCGGCACACCTGAAATCACTCTTACTTCGGAAGACTTTTCTCCATTGAGAATGACATGCTGCGTTCTGTTATCTAGGAACTGTTCAATCCAATCACACAATTGGTCTGATAGTCCATATGCTCTTACTTTGTTCATTAAACGACTGTGGGGAACTGTATCGAACGCCTTGCGGAAGTGAAGAAACACGGCATCTACCTGGGAACCCGTGTCTATGGCCTTCTGAGTCTCGTGGACGAATAGCGCGAGCTGGGTTTCAGACGATCGTCTTTTTCGAAACCCATGCTGATTCCTACAGAGTGATCAGAGTTATTGGCGAAATCCGCAGGTCGTTCCTGTTTTCAGCAACAGTAAACGACCGTGTGCACATTACTATAGGCTCATACTGCGGACGTCAATAACGGTGTGTGGTGGAGGGTACTTCGTCCACCGCTGTAACCTTCGCCCACTCCTGTTCCAGCCGTGAAAAGTAGGCGGAAAGAACGATTATTGGTAAGTCTCTGTGTGAGCTCTAAACGTTTGGGGGATATAGTACCAAGAAGTGATATGTTGCTTCAGTCGTATAGGAACTGCCACTGGAGTTGGCCAAGGCTACCAACAGAACCTATTGCAACCATACCGTCTCCTCTATACCGCTTGTGTTATTACGCAATAACCGTCTCCTCTATATCTCTTTTGTTACGCAACCTTCCCTTTTACAATAAACTATGAAAAATTCCTTACGATTTCTATCTCTTGCTTAATAATAACAAATGAAATCTTCCCTTTGAAATTTATTTTCTTTCTCAATCTTCGCATAAAAAATTTAATTCCTGCTTATTAAAAGTGATTTTCTGATTATTTCGACGAAACATAGAATATGTCGTCGTCGTGGCCCTCAGTCGTTATCTGCAATAACCCAAAACTGTTCCTTACCTTTTTTACTGTTACTGGATCGCCATCTGACTGCTACATCGAATAGCGACATGAATATACTTATTCTGTTTTACTATACTCTATTAGCTGCTGGTGGGCTGTCATAATAAGTGGCTGTATTTACTACCAAAGCTGACGTTATTCGTTAATAGCGAAGCTGACGTAATTCTTTAATTAATTTGACTGAAGTTATGTAATTCATGGTTACACTTTTTCTTGACAACAATAAAATTTTTGCAACGTTTTATGTTGATGGTTTATGGGATGGATTATAATCAGTAATACAACATTGCTGGCAAAAGTTAATTATATTCCGAAAACGCTTCAAATATTTACTGTTGGTAATGAAATGATTTTACAAACGTTCAAATGGGACTTACTTTTTACAATAATCTTACAACTAGCATTGCGCAAACATACCTTCAGTAGTCTTGAGTTTCGCAAAGAAAATAATTCAATAATATTAGTTCCTCTTATGATAATAGTTAGTTGATGTCTCTGTACATCTGTTTATAATCACTTGAACCATTTGTTTATAACTCTTGTAAATGATAGCTGGTGGCTGGCAGGCACACTACTCCTCTCAACCTCTCGCTTCAGACCTGCTACCCACTCGCTTCACATCTCGCTTACTACTGAATTCCTACGAACGCTAAAGTGCGGTCTCTCCTGCCAGCAATGCTTTCTGGTGCAGACAGTCCCTGCTACCATTACAAAATGTATCAATGCGCGGTCTTTCCCGCTCTTTTCTTAAAATGTATCCATACGCGGTCTCTCCCGCCCTTTTTTAAAATTATATCAATTTGCGGTCTCTCTTGTCAACAATATTTTGGTGCAGACATTCCCTGCTACCACAATTATTTACAACATGACAATTATAATTATTCCTACTTAATCCTATTAATAAAATACAAACATCTTTCATAAATTGTGGTTTGACAATAGACAATAGAAATATACACGTCTTACATAACCCTCCACTGGGTTTCCTTAAAATTTTCCTACGTCGTTAAGTCATTTGGAGTTGACGTAAGGAGAAAATTTGATTATAGAAATATGTGTAGTAATAAGTAAGTTAATGATAGAATGTTTCTTTCAACAAAGCATATACATATACTGTCATAAGAATTTGTTTTCCTAAGTTAACAAAGAGAATATTCATAAGAGTATACATCAAAATATACAAATAATATGAGTCAGTAAGTTGGAAGTGTACATCGGGTAGTAAAAGTTATTTACATTTCTAATAGTAATGGATGGCAAAAATTAGAACATAGTTTATGTTTCATTATAATTTCTTTTGTAAAATTGGCATCTGTTAGTACCATATTCAAGGAAGGGGAAAAAAAGGGAATTTGATAGCATGGTCAAAGCACTGGCAACTGTCTGTGAATGCACTCAAAAGTCCGTTTCTTTCCCTCACATAGCACAACACCAGGTTTCGCCATGTGATTCCGTCGTCTCTTTGATCCATAGTTTTAGTGTACCCAAACACTAAGTTAACCGTCGAATTGCCTGAGTTGCCGCAGCTACATCAGGTACAAGTTCCAACTCGAATTGTCCATTAGTAGTGATGGTGTGCATCTTGGTATGCCGACACCTCATAGAAAACATCGTAGATTGAAGTAACGTGGGTCACTATTTACTTTGTTTGTGCTCCATAACCATGGGGATGCACAGGAATTAAGGTACAGGTATAATCATTTTGTCAAAAGGTTCACGGATATGGTTGATACCGTTATTATCAAATTTTACATCATCTCTTTCCTCTGTGCTCATAAAAATTATTTATTTTACGTTTAATAGGACTAAATATCTCACCTTGTGTGACTGTAGAAAAAGTTTATAGTTTTAAACAATTACATAAAAAACACGTTTTCCATCTGTAGTGAATTCAGCCTACAATACATATTACATTACCTGACAGTCAATAACATAAACAAATATTTCTGTAAGTGGAATTTAGTAGTACATTTAGGCATCAACATTTTAAATAAAATAGACAAGTATCTTTATACAAAATATGTCACTTTCTGTGACATCAGTATGTTCGGTAATGTGTTCGTCAGTTACGAGTCATATTGTCAGTCGACTATATATTATGTTTGAGTTGTGTAACACACATCGTCATTGTCATTTAAGAGAAAACATTTGTATTTTACATAGAGTGCGAATCGGTATGCTGACATTTGGTGTGATCTGTTTTTCCTATGTATGTGTCTGATGTAAAAAATATCATGTTCAATTCAGAAAAAAAATTTCGAACAGCAAAGTGTATATAGTAAGCAATTTAATGTGGTTTCTCCATCCGTAGTGCTGCGCTGCGCTGTGTCGCCTGTTATCAAAATAAATCATTACTAAATTATATTCCTTACATACTAACATCTTCATTCTCCTCTCTCCTTTGTACCTCGTGTCATCTCTCTGCATAGCCTGTAATAAAATATTCATTGTTAATAATCATCAGCGCACGGCATGACTTCAATATCTCTCTGTATTACCTATAACAAAATATTCATGTTTCATAATCGTCAGCGCACGGCATGACTTCAACATCTCTCTGCATCTGTAAAATCGCGTCAGCTCTCGGCATGACCTGTAAAGCATTTATCCACGTTTCTCCATATTCAATACTTATATTATAATTAAAACTACGTTTATTTTGGTGAACTATGACAACAATGCTGCATGCGCGGGTTAAAGAATAAATCTAATTGCTACTACTGTATGAAAATTATTTGTACGTGTTATACATTTACACTTAAAGTAGTCCTGTTAATTGCTTCACTTACCTTACATAATGTGAAATAAATGTCCAGCGAGAACGCTTCTAAGACTACTATTAATGTTCAGTGTATTTATCTTCGGTCGAATCGAGGTGACCTGTTGTGCACGTAAATAACCCATTAGTAGCTCACTGTATTCGGGCTTGCTGGAATGTGTCAAAAAGCTCATTGTTATACTCTGTCTATATGTATCCCTGTAAGAAGGATTTTCTATTTTAAGAATTTCTTTATATTTGACATATGATGCTTTCCTCTCGATTTTTTTGTTCTGAGTGTCTCAATGTGTACTACATTAGCGTGCGGAATATTTCGAATTCTGTACGGTCCTGCGTATAGAACTTCAAATTTTTTGCATCGGTTCTTCCCTTTATGTGACAGATAATGGGTACGAATTAGTACCTTATCGCCAATCTCGTACTTGCGTAATCTACGTACCTGCTTCTGCTGACTCTTCCGACGATCTGCAGCTCGTGCCATGTCTATTATCTCACAATGACGAAATCTACGCTTCTTTGGAAAAGTAATCATTTCAGTGTATGCGGGATTGGATAGTGTTTTGCTTTGAAAGTCTCGTGTGGTTTCACCTGAAATTCGTACATAAATCCTGTCATCGTTCCTAGAACATTGTTAAAAACTGTTTTTTATGTTGCACAAGAATATTTTCTAATTCTGTGCGTTCTGTGTCGACTTCTGCTATACTGTCTCCAACCTTGCGTGTAATTGTCTGTAATACATTATACTTCTGTTCCTCTGCCATGTCGTTATTATGTGTATTCGTGTATAGTGTGAGATAACAATCGTTATCTTTAGAATCTGCAATAATCTCGATCCTGTGCATATTTTGTTCTTCTGAGGATACTGTGTTTTGAAATCTCACTACCACTTCACTGTCTTCCTTCTGTAATGTTAGGTATGACGATTTAAAGTCAATCTTTGCGTCGTACTGTACGAGAAAATTCATTCCTAATATTATATCAGTTGTTAAATGGGGAACTATCCAACAACTGCTGTGGAAAGTTTGCCCTGCAAAAACAAACGTTAATTGTGTCTGTCTTTTGATTCAATAATTTTTCCTGGAAATGCTCCCTTAACTTTAGTTTTGTGTAATGAGAACACTGGGCAATCATTATTGCTATTGCATCTGTTAAATGTGTCTTCGTTAATTACGCACATTGGTGAGCTTGAATCAATTATTGCTAAAATATTTTGTGACTTTAAATTTATCTGGATCATTGGGTGGCATGTAGTTTTCTGCAACATCGGTTTTTCGTGTAACAATGTGTCTCGCACGTCGCCGAATGTAATGGCATTCTCTATCGTTATCTTTTCTCTGTCCTTATCCATAGTGTCGTCATTTAGAGATTCATCACAGGCTATCTCTAGTCATAAATGTTCTGACATTTCATTGTCTGTCGGGGAGTGTTGTGTGTTTTCTATGAGCTGTACTGTTCTACCGTTTTGATTATTAGCGGTAGGTGGCAGATGAAATCTTGTGTCTGGTACATTCATACGATAACTTGGTTGTTGTGCACTGTTTGAATTTCTATGAACATTATCATTATAGAATTTCCTTTGCGGTCGGTGTTCGTTATCTCTCCTTCTGTCGTAATAGCTGTGGTTATACGGCGAGGCACGCGTGTTTCTCTGAAAAGGCTGTCTTTGTTCGTTTTGTGTATTTTGCGGCTGATCCATGTAATTGTTTGCACCTGACGCATTATTTTGGAGATGAGTCATGTGAAAGTTTGACCGGTTCGGAATTTCCTGTCGTATACGTGTCGTGTTATTTGGATGGCTTTGTTGCTGTCTTGAATTGTAATGTACATTGTTATTATACTGCTCTTCATTAAATCCCTGTGTGTATTCTCGATTAAAATTTTCATTTTCGCTGCGAAAGCGTTTATTATGATTGTTACTACCAAATCGTATTTACTCAAAAATAGTATTATTTGTCTGGTTTGCGTTATGTCGTGAAAAGTTCTTTTTAACAAACGCATAATCTGCCTGGTGTACCTCTAGCAATTGCAGGATGTCTCTAAATGCGTACACGCTGTCCTTTTGCTGGCCTGTTAATAATGACACTTTTAATGCTCTGGGGAGTTTTGAAATACACAGTTGTATTAATGCGGATTGACTGTGTGGCTCATTGAGGTATTGGTTTTGTTCAACCATATACTCGAAAAATTGTATTCTCGAAATTTGGCAGACTAATTAGCAGATCTTTAATGCTACTCTGCGTGGTAACTGGCCAATATGATGCTAGAAATGCTTCCTGGAATGCTTCTACTGAAAAACACTGTCTAGCAATTGGTCGCGTTCTTCTCGCTGGTTCCCCTTCAAGAAAACTAATTGTAAATTCTAGCTTATGTTGAACTGGCCGTGATGGTGGGAGTGCCGCATTGAATTGTTGGATCCAGTCCAGTAGATGTATTTGCGTCCTGTCGTTTTTAAATGTTTTAAACTTTCTCACTGAAAGGAAATGCTTGTGGTCGAAACCGTCATATCTTTGTGTGTAATTATTTTCGTAATGTTGTGAATATGAATTAGTGTGTCTTTCTGCCTGGTTAAGATCTGTTACTCTCTGAAGTCTACCGACATTATATGTATTGTGCATCTGAGGCATGTCGTAATGGTGTGTGTTCTGTTGGAATTGATTGTTTGCAGTTGTTTCTTGTGTGTCAGCTATCCTTTGCTGTAAAGAATTGGTTGGTTTGGTTTGGTTTGTGGGATTAAAGGGACCAGACTGCTATGGTCATCGGTCCCTGTAAAGAATTGATTTTCGGATGTAACAAATTATTACGTGATTCTAGGTCTGCGATTGTTTGTTGCACATTTGTAATTTGCGTATTTTTACTATTAGAAATCTGTTGAACTGGGACTGGTGTAGTGTCATCTGATTTACTGTCATTGGTAGTATCTAACAGGTCTATTCTTGTAGTGAGTTCGTTGATCTTTTCTGTCAATTCGTTTCGTAATTTACGATTACTTTCGGTTACTTTCTTAAAATCTACTTTAAAATTTTCTGAGTCTTGATTGATTTCTATGTGTTCCATGTTGTCAGTTAGTGTCAGAACTTCTTCTGTTAATTTATCCCTAATATTCTGGATTTCAGTGTGTGTAGAAATTTTCGCCTCAATTGTATGTGATTGGATTTCCGTGAGCCTCTCTTGTATTTGAATATTTGTCTCCTTAACCGTTTCGATATCTTCCGAAATCGAGTGTATGTGATTGTCCACGTAAGTTTTTCCCTGAGCAAACACTTTCTTTTTGTCGTCCTGTCGCTGTTTATTAATTGTTTGTGATAGTTCTTTTCGTTCTTTATTCTGCGATCGCACCAGTTTGCGGTGACGTATCAAACAGTTTTCTGTGTGATTGTTAAAACGTTCATCAATGTGAGCGTTTTGTTTAGAAAAGTTCTCTGTCATTGTTTCTCGTATGCTTACCGCGAATGCTTCTTGTTTATCTGTTATTTCTTGAATCTTGGCGTGTAATTCTTGGTTTGATTTTTCAGCGACTGCTTGAATTTCTACTTTGATTTCGTGTTTTAGATTTTGGTAAATTTTGTCTAATTTCTGATCTGTGTGAGTGCGTTCTGCCTTGATTTCGCATTTTAGGTCTGCTGATTCTTGTGCCCTTCTGTTAAAGTTTTGATTCATGCCTTGTCTCATTTGTATCAAAAATGCCATTATTGGATCCATTTCGGATTGACTTCTGTGTGTATTTGTATTCGTTGTTAAAGGCTGTACATCTGTGTTCATTTTAACATCCTCAGACGATTGTAATCGTGTCACCTCTTCTGTGGTTTCGGAATTTTTGTCAATAAAACTGTTGTATCTGCTACGCAGATTTTGTAGCTGTGTACCGTTTGAATCTGTTTCGGCACGTTATGGAGTCACACTCTTTAACTGCATTATAGTGGTTTCGTTACTGATACTATTATGTCTGCTACGCGTAATTTGTGGCTGTGTAGCGTCTGTTGTATTTAAAAATAAATTATTTTGCACTAACGTCCCATTATCAGTTGGCATATCTGAAGTTGATTGTTCGTCAAAAGATTCCATATTATTACTACTCTCGAATGTCTGTTCACCTAACGTTTCATTATCGGGTTTTTCACACGTTTTATTTCTGTCCATTCCTGAAAAGAATTTCTCGTCAGTATTTTCTACGCTATTATCGCTTTGAGAAAGAGTAATTATTCTGCGGGACATTGTCTATAATTAACACACGCAACAAAATATATCACTGTTCAAAGCGGATTCAACACTGAACAAACACTTTTCAAAGCAGAATCAATAGAGCAATCAGACTTGCCAATGGGCTGTGAATTAAAGGTATACAGTTTCGTATAAGCGTTGCGCCACTTAACACTAGCTTATTCATACAATTGTCAGAGTCAGTATATTCATTTTCACAGTAGATTCACTAAAGAGTCTTACTGATTGGATGTCGCCAAGTGAAACCTTCCCGTCTCCTCTATACCTCTTTTGTTAATGATAACCTTCCCTTTTACAATAAACTATGAAACCTTTCCTGAGGATTTCTATCTCTTGCTCAATAATAGCAAATGAAATCTTCCCTTTGAAATTTATTGTCTTTCTCAGTCTTCGCATACAAATTTAATTCCTGCTTATTAAAAGTGATTTTCCGATTATTTCGACGAAACATAGAATGTGTCGTCGTCGTGGCCCTCAGTCGTTATCTGCAATAACCCAAAACTGTTCCTTACCTTTTTTACTGTTACTGGATCGCCGTCTGACTGCTACATCGAACTGCGACATGAATATACTTACTTTGTTTTACTATATTAACTGCTGGTGGGCTGTCATAATAAGTGGCTGTATTTACTACCAAAGCTGACGTTATTCTTTAATAGCAAAGCTGACGTTATTCTTTAATTAATTTGACTGAAGTTACGTAATTCATGGTTACACTTTTTCTTGACAACAATAAAATTTTTGCAAAGTTTTATGTCGATGGTTTATGGGATGGAGTATAATCAGTAATGCAACATTGCTGGCAAAAATTAATTATATTCTGAAAACGCTTCAAATATTTACTGTTGGTAATGAAATGATTTTACAGACGTTCAAATGGGACTTACTTTTTACAATAATCTTACAACTAGCATTGCGCAAACATACCTTCAGTAGTCTTGAGTTACGCAAAGAAAATAATTCAATAATATTAGTTCCTCTTATGATAATAGTTAGTTGATGCCTCTATACATCTGTTTATAATCGCCGGCCGGTGTGGCCGTGCGGTTCTAGGCGCTTCAGTCTGGAACCGCGTGACCGCTACGGTCGCAGGTTCGAATCCTGCCTCGGGCATGGATGTGTGTGATGTCCTTAGGTTAGTTACGTTTAAGTAGTTCTAAGTTCTAGGGGACTGATGTTAAGTTCCATAGTGCTCAGAGCCATTTGAACCATTTGTTTATAATCTCTTGTAAATGACAGCTGGTGGCTGGCAGGCACACTACTCCTCTCAACCTCTCGCTTCAGACCTGCTACCCAATCGCTTCACATCTCGCTTACTACTGACTTCCTACGAACGCTAAAGTGTGGTCACTCCTGCCAGCAATGCTTTCTGGTGCAGACAGTCCCTGCTACCATTACAAAATGTATCAATGCGCGGTCTTCCCCGCTCTTTTCTTAAAATGTATCCATACGCGGTCTCTCCCGTCCTTTTTAAAATTATATCAATTTGCGGTCTCTCTTGTCAACAATACTTTGGTGCAAACATTCCCTGCTACCACAATTATTTCCAATATGACAAATATTAATTATTCCTACTTAATCCTATTAATAAAATATAAACATCTTTCGTAAATTGTGATTTGACAATAGACAATAGTAATATACACGTCTTACACTATAACGAAACGTATGCTCTTCTTTAGATCCTCTGTATTTCCTCTAATAGCCTTGTCTGGTGAAGGTCTCCGACCGACGAGCAGTAGTCAAATTTCGACCTAACTAGAGTTTTGCAGCCTACGTCCTTCGTAGGTGGACTACACCTCCTGAAGATTCTTCCAATGAGTCTCATTCTGGCATCCCCATTACCTGTGACTATTTTTATGTGATTATTTCACTTTGAATCGCTCCGTACGCATACTCACCGATATTTAATGGAACTGACTGTTTCCAGTGTCAGCAGTGTTCAGCAGTCGTGCAATCACACAGTAATGGATCTCTCTGCCTATTTATGCCCACTACTTTACCTTTGTTTATGATAAGGGTCAACTGCCAATTCCTGTACCACGCGTTGATCCTCTGTATGTATTTCTGTTTTCCGCAACAACTTCCTACCGTTTGTATACAACATCATCCTGGACACTGACAGTACCATGTAGGATTCAACATGTCTTCCGCGAAAAACTATCTTGTGTATAATAACATCCGCTGTTCGTCCAAGAGACTCAGAAAGCAATAGACAGCGGTGTCCGGGCTACAGTTCCACCCCATCGTTTAGCGAATAAATTACGAGCTTACCAGACAGATGGATTCATGGCTTCCTTCCAGAACACAAACCGTTATTATTAATTGGACGTAACAGACAGAAGTAACAGTAACTTCGTAAGTGATCTAAGACAGTATCATGGAGTCTTTATTGTTTATGACACACATAAATTCTCTAACGGATAACGTTGTAAGGCTTTTTGAAGATGATACTGTTGTATATTATGAAGTCGCAACGTTAGACAATTCTAGGAAGACTTGGCAGAGGATCGATGTTTGATGCAGATATTGGCATAAGGCCTTTAGGATGAAAAAGTGTTATGCATTGGGGATAAGTAAATCGAAAGAAACTGTATTGTTGAGTTGCACGACCGCCGAAAAGTCATCGGAAACAGCCAAATATCTGGCAGAATCTATACGGAGTGATGTAAACTGGAACTACCACATAAAACTAATCGAAGCAAAGTCAGAGATGCTTTAGAACAAAAGGCAGAGGTGCAGCAGAAGAATCCGCAAGAAGCGTAGTCCCAGCGAAGGATGTAAACAAAAAGAAAAAAAAAACCAAACCTCATGATCAGGCCGTGAAGACCACTCGAAGGTGGTGGCATACGAAAACTTCGATCGATGAATATTTTTCTTCCTCATGGTGTTGATAGAAAAAGGGTAGAAGATCTAAATAAGAACAGTGTCTATCGTTATGTGTCCGTTTAGTAAACGCGAAGACGTCACACAGTTGCTCATTCAACTCCGTGGTAGACGCCACAAGGGATGCACTTACATATAGTGTGGTTTGCTATCAATATTCAAGTTTCCAGAAGAGTCAAGCAGCATATTGCTTCCTGCCTGGCAATCCATCGCTCTAATTAGGTACCATCATGAGCCGCCATACAACACGTACCGATTTCCGGTACAAATCCCTCGTATTCTGGCATATTTTTATAAGTTTCTTCTCTGGCGACTTTTTGGTAAATATTCACAAAATGAAAAATTACGCCTACGAATAATCATTTAACAACTACGATATGCATAGCTTTTCTTACTTTCTACATAATTCAAATTAACAGAGTGGCCAGAAACAGTCTGATAAGCTTTTAAAGGTGTTGCAGCGTAGGTATCGCTGAGGGATAATTTTAAAAAACCGATACGCTGCGCCGTTTCCGTATTAATTGGCATTGAAGTTAGCCAATTAGGTTGTTGCGCGCCCAAATTCAAGCAGCTTTCCAGATACAATTAGTGTCTCTTTTTCTCATAGTGTAAATGATAGCGCATGAGGCTACTCAGTCTTTGGCTCGGGTTAGATCCTTACCACCGTCCCGTGTCCAATTTTCGTACCGCTCTCTTGTTAGGTTTTACGAATCCAAACGAACACCACATTTGGCGACATCTTCTCTGGAGGGCGATTTGAATTTGAGCACGCAACGGCCTGACTGGCTAACCTCAATCCTAATTAACTCAAAAACGGTGCAACGTATCGAATTTTTCTCTTAAAAGTTATTTCTCAGTACAACCTAACCTGAAACCCTCTTACAGGCTCTTCAGACTGTTTATGACCACCCTGTATACATTTTTCACGCAATCGCCGAAGTCAGTTTAGAATGTGGTATGATAGCTACGCATGCCCGTATAACTAGTAATAAACATTGAACCACAACACCTATATGATTAATACACACGTGTCTTTAAATTTTGCAGCTTATTAATACAGAAGACTGTTGTATAAATATGATAAAAAGTGAAACTTCTGACATTTTCTGACATTCAATTTCCTCTAAAGTAAAGACATTCAGTCTTCAACAGAAATATCGTCCTCTGTACCTATGGCTTGTTCAGTAGGTTCAGATTTAGATTTTACGTACAGACCTGTTTTAGTCATACGCTTGATGTTGTCTGTAGTTGGCCTAATTTTTCAGTTCACAATGCTTCGGCCTTGTCATACTCAATCGTCAACAACGATGTATTTAGTGCGTAAGTGATTAACGCGTTTCTGGACCTGCAACTAGAATAAAGGCGTCAAGGATCAATGCCACAGTATATAAAATTTGTGAATTTATTAACGTATTACACAACAATATATTTGATACCTTGCTTTGAAACTGATCCACATTGATATACGTGATGAAATAACGTCAGTCTGTTTACGTAAAGAAGGCAGCGCTGTCATCACCAAACTCTTGAAGGTCATTGGCATCATCTGTTACAGTTCGTGGCAATCTTGTTAGAAGAGTGAGTAACGAGGGGCGTTTTTTATCTTATTCCTCGCCACAGGTCTTGTTTTGAAGTCATTATTGAGATTAGTGAGAATATTTGATTGGGAAAACGGTGTCTCTTCTTCATCGGTAGACATATTAACCTGTATATTCTGAAATTTCATTTGAGGTCTTGCATTAATTCTTAATGAACAGCTACTTTTTCGTAGCTACTGGATTACTATATCTCTCACATACAGTTCATTCAAAGAAATAAAATTTTCAGTGTCGTCAGTCTCTGATTTCTAACGATTCTCTTATTATTTTACTTCGTTTCATGTGAGTTATTAAGTGATCGGCGTAAGTTCTAGTCATTTTGTCGGGTAGCTATGTAGAGGATTCTGTTTCGTAGTTGTTTTGCATTGTTTCATGGAAATTATTAAAAATCTCTAATCTTATTATGTTGTTGTTGTGATCTTCAGTCCAAATACTGATTTGATGCAGCTCTTCATGCTACTCTATTCTGTGCAAGTCTCTTCATCTCCGAGTAACTTCTGCATTCTACATCCTTCTGAATCGGGTTACTGTATTCATCTCTTGGTCTCCCTCTATGATTTTCACCCTCCACGCTTCCCTCCAATACTAAATTGGTGACCCCTTGAGTCCTGAGAATGTATCCTACCCACCGATCCCTTCTTTTAGTCGAATTGTGCCACAATTCCTCTTCTCCCCTATTCTATTCAGTACCTCCTCATTACTTACGTGATCTACCCATCTAATCTTCAGCATTCTTCCATAGCACCACGTTTCAAAAGCTTCTATTCTCTTTTTGTCTAAACTGTTTATAGTTCTCGTTTCACTTCCATACATGGCTACACTCCATACAAATCCTCTCAGAAAAGACTTCCTGACACTTACTCTATACTTACTTCTATACTCGATGTTAACAAATTTCTATTCTTCAGAAACGCTTTCCTTTCCATCGCCAGTCAACATTTTAAATCCTCTCTACTTCGACCATCATCAGTTATTTTGTTGCCCAAATAACAAAACTCTCATCTGCTATTTCAAGTTTCTCATTTCCTAATCTAATTCCCTCAGCATCCCTAGATTTAATCGACAACATTCCATTATCCTTTTTTTGCTTTTATTGGTGTTCATCTTATATACTTCTCTTAAGACACTATCCACTCCGTTTAACTGCCCTTCCAAGTCCTTTGCTGTCTCTGACAGAATTACAATGTCATTGGCACCTCAAAGTTTTTATTTCTGCCCGCCGGAGTGGCCCAGCGGTTCTAGGCGCTTCAGTCTGGAACCGCACGACCGCTACTGTCGCAGGTTCGAATCCTGCCTCAGGCATCGATGTGTGTGCTGTCCTTAGGTTAGTTAGGTTTAAGTAGTTCTAAGTTCTAGGGGACTGATGACCTCAGATGTTAAGCCCCATAGTGCACAGAGCCATTTGAACCATTTTTTATTTCTTCTCCCTGGATTTTAATTCCTACTTCTAATTTTTCCTTTGCTTCCTTTGCTGTTTGCACATCTACATCTACATCTACATAGATACTCTGCAAATCACATTTAAGTGCTGGCAGAGGGTTCATCGAGCTACCATCACAATTCTCTATTATTCCAATCTCGTATAGCGCGCGGGAAGAATGAACACCTATATCTTTTCGTACGAGCTCTGATTTCCGTTATTTTATCGTGGTGATCGTTCCGTCCTATGTAGGTCGGTGTCAACAAAATATTTTCGCATTCGGAGGAGAAAGTTTGTGATTGGAATTTCGTGAGAAGATTCCGTCACAACGAAAAACGCCTTTCTTCTAATGATGTCCAGCCCAAATCCCGTATCATTTCTCTGACACTCTCCCATATTTCGCGATAATACAAAACGTGCTGCCTTTCTTTGAATTTTTTCGATGTACTCCGTCAGTCCTACCTGGTAAGGATCCCACACCGCGCAGCGGTATTCTAAAAGAGGACGGAGAAGCGTAGTGTAGGCAGTCTCCTTAGTAGATGTGTTACATTTTCTAAGTGCCCTGCCAATAAAACGCAGTCTTTGGTTAGCCTTCCCCTCAACATTTTCTGTGTGTTCCTTACAATTTAAGTTCTTAGTAATTGTAATTCCTAGGTATTTAGTTGAATTTACGGCCTTTAGATTTGACTGATTTATCGTGTAACAGACGTTTAACGGATTCCTTTTAGCACTCATGTGGATGACCTCACACTTTTCGTTATTTAGCGTCAAATGCCAACTTTCGCACCATTCATATAGCTTTTCTAAATCGTTTTGCCATTTGTTTTGATCTTCTGATGACTTTATTACTCGATAAACGACAGCTTCGTCTGCAAACAACCTATGTCGGCTGCACAAATTGTCTCCCAAATCGTTTATATAGACAAGGAACAGCAAAGGGCCTATAAAACTTCCCTGGGGAACGCCTGAAATCACTTCTGTTTTACTCGATGACTTTCCGTCAATTACTGCGAACCGTGACCTCTCTGACAGTAAATCGCAAATCCAGTCACAGAACTGAGACGATATTCCATAAGCACGCAATTTTACTACGAGACACTTGTGTGGTACAGTGTCAAAAGACTTCCGGAAAACCAGGAATACGGAATCGATCTGAAATCCTTTGTCAATAGCACTCAGAGCTTCATGTGAATAAAAAGCTAGTTGTGTTTCACAAGAACGATGTTTTCTAAACCCATGTTGACTGTGTGTCAATAGACCGTTTCCTTCGAGGTAATTCATAATGTTCGAATACAATATATGTTCTAAAATCCTGCTGTATATCGATGTTAACGATATGGACCTGTAATTTAGTGGATTACTTCTACTACCTTTCTTGAATATTGGTGTGACCTGTGCAACTTTCCAGCATTTGGGTACGGATCTTTCGTCGAACGAACTGTTGTATATGATTGTTAAGTATGGAGCTAATGCATAAGCATACTCCGAAAGGAACCTAATTGGTATACAGTCTGGACCAGAAGACTTGCTTTTATTAAGTGATTTGAGTTGCTTCACTACTCCGAGGATATTTACTTCTGCATTACTCATGCTGGCAGCTGTTCTCGATTAGAAATCTGGAATATTTACTTCGTTTTCTTTTGTGAAGGCATTTCGGAAGGCTGTGTTTAGTAAATCTGCTTTGGCAGTACTGTCTTCTATAGTATCTCCATTGTTATCGCGCAGAGAAGGCATTGATTGTTTCTTGCCGCTAACATACTTCACATACGACCAGAATCTCTTTGGATTTTCTGCCAGGTTTCGTGACAAAGTTTCGTTGTGGAAACTGTTATAGGCGTCTCGCATTGAACTCCGCGCTAAGTTTCGAGCTTCTGCAAATGAACGCCAATCTTGGGGATTTTGCGTCTGTTTAAATTTGGCATGTTTGTTTCGTTGTTTCTGCAACAATGTTCTAACCAGTTTTGTGTACCAAGGAGGATCAGCTCCGTCATTTGTTAGTTTATTTGGTATAAACCTCTCAATTGCTGCCGATACTATTTCTTTGAATTTAAGCCACATCTGGTCCACGGCTATATTATTAATTTGGAATGAGTGGAGATTGTCTCTCAGGAAGACGTCAAGTGAATTTTTATCTGCTTATTTGAATAGGTATATTTTTCGCTTATTTTTCGAGGATTTGGGGATTACAATATTCAATCTCTATGTCGGTTTTGATGCTGGTTATTAACTCAGGATTATTTGTTGCTAAGAGGTCACGTGTGTTTTCACAACCGTTTACTATTCGCGTAGGCTCATGAACTAACTGCTCGAAATAATTTTCAGAGACTGCGTTTAGCACAATTTCGGATGATATTTTGTGCTCAATATATAGATTGATTAACACCGGAAATAGGCTACACCCTGTCTCACTCTTTCTCAACTACTGCTTCTCTTTCATGCTCCTCGACTCTTATAACTGCCATGTGGTTTCTGTCTGAATTGTAAATGGCCTTTCTCTCCCTGTATTTTACCCCTGTTTCCTTCAGAATTTGAAAGAAAGTATTCCATTCAACATTGTCAAAAGCTTTCTCTGTGTCTACAAATGCTATAAACGTAGGTTTGCCTTTTCTTAATCTATCTTCTAAGGTATGTCGTAGGGTCAGTGTTGCCTCTGGGGTTTCCTACTGTGGTGTCACCGCCAGACACCACACTTGCTAGGTGGTAGCCTTTAAATCGGCCGCGGTCCATTAGTATACGTCGGACCCGCGTGTCGCGCTGTCAGTGATCGCAGACCGAGCGCCGCCACACGGCAGGTCTAGAGAGACTTCCTAGCACTCGCCCCAGTTGTACAGCCGACTTTGCTAGCGATGCTACACTGACAAATACGCTCTCATTTGCCGAGACGATAGTTAGCATAGCCTTCAGCTACGTCATTTGCTACGACCTAGCAAGGCGCCATTACCAGTTAATATTGAAATTATACTTTTGTATCGTCAAGAGCGATGTACACCGATTATGGATTAAAGTTAAGTATTCCAGCAACAGCGTACCTTATTGGCTATATTAATTACATTTAACTGTTCCAGACCTCACGCCAGTCTGCGTGTAATTAAACGCGTGCATTTCGGCCTCCTCTAGCAACACGGTGTTGGCTCTTCTGCCAACACAGCACCTACATTTCTATAGAATGCAAACTATCTTCAGCGATGTCTCCTTCTACCAGTTCTTCCATTCGCCTGTAAAGAATTCGTGTTAGTATTTTTATTATGCTGATAGTTCGATAATTTTCACGCCTGTCAGCACCTGCTTTCATTGGTATAGGAATTATTATATTCTTCTTGAAGTCTGAGATTATTTCGCCTGTCTCATACATCTTGCTCGCTAGATGGTAGAGTTTTGTCTCCCAAGGCTTTCAGTAGTTCTAACGGAATGTTGTCTACTCCCGGGCCTTGTTTCGGCTTACGTCTTTCAGTGCTCTATCAAATTCTTCATATTATAATACACTGCAGTTTTTAGTATGTAATCAGTAATATATGCTTTATCCAGAATTTCGTTTTCAAAGTTGTTTGCAATCCGCTTCCAATAAAATTCTTCTTTCGTACTTTCGAGTGACTGTGAGAAAACTCTGATCTTACCGTCGTCGATAGAGTTGATTAAGGATCTATATGAAATAGTCACGCCGGCCGAAGTGGCCGTGCGGTTAAAGGCGCTGCAGTCTGGAACCGCAAGACCGCTACGGTCGCAGGTTCGAATCCTGCCTCGGGCATGGATGTTTGTGATGTCCTTAGGTTAGTTAGGTTTAACTAGTTCTAAGTTCTAGGGGACTAATGACCTCAGCAGTTGAGTCCCATAGTGCTCAGAGCCATTCTTTTGAAATAGTCACAATAATACTTCACGCAATTATACACTCCTGGAAATTGAAATAAGAACACCGTGAATTCATTGTCCCAGGAAGGGGAAACTTTATTGACACATTCCTGTGGTCAGATACATCACATGATCACACTGACAGAACCACAGGCACATAGACACAGGCAACAGAGCATGCACAATGTCGGCACTAGTACAGTGTATATCCACCTTTCGCAGCAATGCAGGCTGCTATTCTCCCATGGAGACGATCGTAGAGATGCTGGATGTAGCCCTGTGGAACGGCTTGCCATGCCATTTCCACCTGGCGCCTCAGTTGGACCAGCGTTCGTGCTGGACGTGCAGACCGCGTAAGACGACGCTTCATCCAGTTCCAAACATGCTCAATGGGGGACAGATCCGGGGATCTTGCTGGCCAGGGTAGTTGACTTACACCTTCTAGAGCACGTTGGGTGGCACGGGATACATGCGGACGTGCATTGTCCTGTTGGAACAGCAAGTTCCCTTGCCGGTCTAGGAATGGTAGAACGATGGGTTCGATGACACTTTGGATGTACCGTGCACTATTCAGTGTCCCCTCGACGATCACCAGTGGTGTACGGCCAGTGTAGGAGATCGCTCCCCACGCCATGATGCCGGGTGTTGGCCCTGTGTGCCTCGGTCGTATGCAGTCCTGATTGTGGCGCTCACCTGCACGGCGCCAAACACGCATACGACCATCATTGGCACCAAGGCAGAAGCGACTCTCATCGCTGAAGACGACACGTCTCCATTCGTCCCTCCATTCACGCCTGTCGCGACACCACTGGAGGCGGGCTGCACGATGTTGGGGCGTGAGCGGAAGACGGCCTAACGGTGTGCGGGACCGTAGCCCAGCTTCATGGAGACGGTTGCGAATGGTCCTCGCCGATACCCCAGGAGCAACAGTGTCCCTAATTTGCTGGGAAGTGGCGGTGCGGTCCCCTACGGCACTGCGTAGGATCCTACGGTCTTGGCGTGCATCCGTGCGTCGCTGCGGTCCGGTCCCAGGTCGACGGGCACGTGCACCTTCCGCCGACCACTGGCGACAACATCGATGTACTCTGGAGACCTCACGCCCCACGTGTTGAGCAATTCGGCGGTACGTCCACCCGGCCTCCCGCATGCCCACTATACGCCCTCGCTCAAAGTCCGTCAACTGCACATACGGTTCACGTCCACGCTGTCGTGGCATGCTACCAGTGTTAAAGACTGCGATGGAGCTCCGTATGCCACGGCAAACTGGCTGACACTGACGGCAGCGGTGCACAAATGCTGCGCAGCTAGCGCCATTCGACGGCCAACACCGCGGTTCCTGGTGTGTCCGCTGTGCCGTGCGTGTGATCATTGCTTGTACAGCCCTCTCGCAGTGTCCGGAGCAAGTATGGTTGGTCTGACACACCGGTGTCAATGTGTTCTTTTTTCCATTTCCAGGAGTGTATTTAGATTTCTACATTGCGGCCATGAGTTGCTGAAAAATCGGATTTGGTTGAATATAAACTGTTTCTTTCGTAAAGTGCACAATTATTCTTTTATTTTTAAAAGTGGACACAAATAAATTCATGATACATACGAGGGGAGTTTGAAAAGTTCTGAGAATCATCACCAGATATTACGGCTAGCACAATGAGGTTCCCGCGTATAATAAGTCATCCTTTTTAAGTAAACATGAGACCTGTCTGTGCACTGGGTAGAGATTTGTAATGCAGACGATTCTTTGTTATTGTTCCTATGTAGTGATCTCTGAAGATGGAAAAATTTGAGATTCGAGCAGTGATTAAGCACTTCGTAAAGAAAGATATGAAAGCAAAGGAAATCCATGCCTATTTTCAGAACACACTGGGAATGTGCTCCTTCACATTCAAGTGTTGTGGAGTGTACAAACGCCTTTAAATTTGGTCGCGAAATGCTACATCAGGGCTTTCCGCGGACCCTGTGGGCATCGGTACCGCCACGAGAGCACGATGCGTGCACAACTCGCTTTCTCTTACTTGTGAACAGGCCTGAACACTATAGATAATAAACGATCGATAGGTGACACTCAAGTCTGTAGTCACGTCAGTATTCTTTACGTTGTAATAATATTATACTGCGATGATGCAATGAATACTTAAGACACAATATAACATGTGCATAATATATAACGAAGTGTAACTAGTGTTATACAAAAGAGCCATCGAATGAAAAAATAATAATAGCTTATAACAATTCTGTCTTCAAGAAAAGCAAATTAATTAAAGCCAACGGCCTTGCCGCAATGGTCACGCTTGTTCCCGTCGGATCACGGAAGTTTAGTGTTGTCGGGCTTGGCTACAAATTGGATGATTGACCATTCGGGTCTACCGAGTGCTGCTGACAAGTGGGATGCACTTAGCTCTTGTAGGCCAATTAAGGAGCTACTCAACTGCGAAGTAGCGGCTCCGATCACGAAAACTGACAACAGCCGGGAAGCTGTGTGCTTACCACATGCCCCTCCATATCCGGATCCAGTGACGCCTATCACCTTAGGATGACATAAAGCTTTGCTTGTGTGCACAAGTTGAAAAAAATGTTCTAAAACAAATAATCCCGACAAAACTAGCGTACTTCACAAAAATACAGCACATCGCCATGATCACGCCCCAGCTCTGCCAGAAGGGATTCAAACTGCCGATGCCCCAAACAGTGCAATCTCAGTTTAATAACTGTTTTCACAACAACGCCCTTGACGGTCCTTATTTTGGCACATTTTGCCAGTAGATTAACGCGATGTAGGATGCAGTGCATCGCTGATATATCCTGCTGGATGCAAACTTCTTTCACCTTGTTCCTCTTCGAATCAACTACACCTGACTTTTGACCTATCACTGCAATCAATGCAAGATTTTCCCAAGAAAGATCGTTTGCCAATAATGTTTCCTAAGCAAGAAATTTTGTCGTCAACCGTAGTTTTATCGTGCATTGGCACTAAATCAAGAACTTCTTTCGTCAAATTGAAGTCAGCCTCAACACTTCTCACAAATACAAGATGAGCAGCATCCGTTATATCCATTCTTTCGTCCAAAACGAAAGAGAGGAATAAAAACTTTAGTCTTATCTTTTACTTGCATTTTCACTTGGTTTGCATTTCTTCGATGCGACTGCAAACTGTTCTTTGTGAAAGACGAACCGTTTCGAAAACCAGATTTTGTTTCACATATTCTCCGTCGCTGAAGGGACGCAGTGATTGGCCTATTTTAAGAGCAATGTCATAGCTCATCCTCAATGCACCATCAGTGTGTAGATGCCATGGTTCCCTACCAGTAAATGCGGTACAGGGGAGAGGTAAAGTCGCAGACAAAACCACATAGTGCTTTATAAATAATAGAAACATTTTCAAGAGCTGTCGTATATGCATATGAACTTAATACTTTCTCTCTTTCGCGTTTTAGCTCGAGGAGTGTCATCTCCCATTGATCAGTATCAAAAGTGATCACGAATTCCCCATGAAGGAGTTTAAAATGGGGCCTCACATTCTACTTCTTCTAATCCGATAAATTAGTAATACGAAACAGACACTTACGGCCGATTTGTGTTTCAACAAATTCATTTCATTTCTTCTCACTGTTGTCTGAAGTGTAGAAATTCGATCAATGGTGCGTCGAAGAGATAGGGCTGTGACAGACACACGTATTTGGCCTCCAACACGATGTTCTCGCTAAAGTCGTATTCGTAAAATTTAATGACGTTACGTCGTGTATATGAATAATTTAAAAACTAATGGAACAGTCAATTTCCAACACTCAACTGGCGAAGTGCGTGAATTCAATGTAAGACATGCTGGTTTGGAGCTGCAAACTCTACAAATTTACCATGTCACATTTGAAGTACAGTAGAAATGAATTACACGAGCTTTGGTTTTTGTACGGAACAGTATATCAAACTCAACGCGATAAAAGTGCTTCTAACAAGAAATTCAGTGTTGATAACGGGGTGAAACGCATAAAAATAGATTTGGAGAAAAATATTAAGTCCTCCCTGACTGTTCACTATTTCAAATCAAATTTTATTTCTGATGGTCAACCTCGAACACATGCTACGTGTGGAGCAGCAGACTATCTTAAAGTTGCGTGTTCACAAGTTAAAAAACCACGCAATGCACTACGTCCCTCTACAGTCAATGGTTCAACAACTTACGATGAACGGTGTGCTCCTAATCGCTTGTGAGCGCACCAGCATTGTGTTCTTTCGGCAGAGACACCACAGATCACCATCTATATTACTTTACAGAGCAGACTAGCCTCCGTAACCCACGTTCTGTGTACAGTCGTGGACGTCCAACCATTTAGCGCCTACTGTCCTTCTGCCTCTTTCCGTAGATGCTCAGGACAGTGGCACGTGCACATTCGACCAGCATCGCCGTTTTCGACATGCTCGTTCACAGGCTCTGCTTAAAAATAATGTGCCCTTTGTCAAAGTCGCTCATTTCAATGGATTTCCCCATTTGCGGCCCACTAGGGTGACCCCCTCTTATATACTTTTGTTACCGTGTCATACGCCCACAACGTCACAGCGCGCAGTGGTCATGTTTTGGCTCATCAGTCTATATCACACCTTTTTCGTCTTTCGTGGTCATTTTGTACTAAGAGGCTCCGTAGCGCTAGCGTTGCTTGTGGAACTCAAGAAGTCGGCATGGCTGGGTGACAACTGCCAAACACATCTGCAGTGTCATCCGAGTGGAACTGACTGAGCACGCCACCAGAGTAATATCAGAAAATTGAGTCCGCCTTCTACATCTACATGATTACTCTGCAAATCACATTTAAGTGCTTGGCGGAGGGTTCATCGAACCACAATCATACTATCTCTCTACCATTCCACTCCCGAACAGCGCGCGGGAAAAACGAACACCTAAACCTTTCTGTTCGAGCTCTGATTTCTCTTATTTTATTTTGATGATCATTCCTACCTATGTAGGTTGGGCTCAACAAAATATTTTCGTATTCGGAAGAGAAAGTTGGTGACTGAAATTTCGTAAATAGATCTCGCCGCGACGAGAAATGTCTTTGCTTTAATGATTTCCATCCCAACTCGCGTATCATATCTGCCACACTCTCTCCCCTAGTACGTGATAATACAAAACGAGCTGCCCTTTTTTGCACCCTTTCGATGTCCTCCGTCAATCCCACCTGGTAATGATCCCACACCGCGCACCAATATTCTAACAGAGGACGAACGAGTGTAGTGTAAGCTGTCTCTTTAGTGGACTTGTTGCATCTTCTAAGTGTCCTGCCAATGAAACGCAACCTTTGGCTCGCCTTCCCCACAATATTTTCTATGTGGTCTTTCCAACTGAAGTTGTTCGTAGTTTTAACACCCAGGTACTTAGTTGAATTAACAGCCTTGAGAATTGTACTATTTATCGAGTAATCGAATTCCAAAGGATTTCTTTTGGAACTCATGTGGATAACCTCACACTTTTCGTTATTTAGCGTCAACTGCCACCTGCCACACCATAAGGCGATCTTTTCTAAATCGCTTTGCAACTGATACTGGTCTTCGGATGACCTTACTAGACGGTACAGCATCATCTGCGAACAACCTAAGAGAACTGCTCAGATTGTCACCCAGGTCATTTATATAGATCAGGAACAGCAGAGGTCCCAGGACGCTTCCCTGGGGAACACCTTAATCACTTCAGTTTTACTCGATGATTTGCCGTCTATTACTACGAACTGCGACCTTCCTGACAGGAAATCACGAATCCAGTCGCACAACTGAGACGATACCCCATAGGCCCGCAGCTTGATTAGAAGTCGCTTGTGAAGAACGGTGTCAAGAGCTTTCCGGAAATCAAGAAATACGGAATCAACTGGAGATCCCCTGTCGATAACGGCCATTACTTCGTGCGAATAAAGAGCTAGCTGCGTTGCACAAGAACGATGTTTTCTGAAACCATGCTGATTACGTATCAATAGATCGTTCCCTTTGAGGTGATTCATAATGTTTGAATACAGTATATGCTCCAAAACCCTACTGCAAACCGACGTCAATGATATAGGTCTATAGTTCGATGGATTACTCCTACTACCCTTCTTAAACACTGGTGCGGCCTGCGCAATTTTCCAATCTGTAGGTACAGATCTATCGGTGAGCGAGCGGTTGTATATGATTGCTAAGTAGGGAGCTATTGTATCAGCGTAATCTGAAAGGAACCTAATCGGTATACAATATGGACCTGGAGACTTGCCCTTCTCAAGCGATTTGAGTTGCTTCGCAACCCCTAAGGGATCTACTTCTAAGAAACTCATGCTAGCAGCTGTTCGTGTTTCAAATTCTGGAATATTCCATTCGTCTTCCCTCGTGAAGGGATTTCGGAAAACTGCGTTCAATAACTCCGCTTTAGCGGCACAGTCGTCGGTAACAGTACCATCGGCACTGCGGAGCGAAGGTATTGACTGCGTCTTGCCGCTTGTTTACTTTCCATACGACCAGAATTTATTCGGATTTTCTACCAGATTTTGAGACAATGTTTCATTGTGGAACCTATTAAAGGCATCTCGCATTGAAGTCCGTGCCAAATTTCGCGCGTCTGTAAATTTTAGCCAATCTTCGGGATTTCGCGTTCTTCTGAACTTTGCGTGCTTTTTCCGTTGCCTCTGCAACAGCGTTCGGACCTGTTTTGTGTACCATGGGGGATCAGTTCCATCTCTTACCAGTTTATGAGGTATGAATCTCTCAATTGCTGTGGCTACTATATCTTTGAATTTGAGCCACATCTCGTCTACATTTGCATAGTCAGTTCGGAAGGAATGGAGATTGTCTCTTAGGAAGGCTTCTAGTGACACTTTATCCGCTTTTTTAAATAAAATTATTTTGCGTTTGTTTCTGGTGGATTTGGAAGAAACGGTATTGAGTCTAGCTACAACGACCTTGTGATCACTAATCCCTGTATCAGTCATGATGCTCTCTATTAGTTCTGGATTGTTTGTGGCTAAGAGGTCAAGTGTGTTTTCGCAACCATTTGCAATTCGCGTGGGTTCGTGGAATAACTGCTCGAAATAATTTTCGGAGAAAGCGTTTAGGACAATCTCGGAAGATGTTTTCAGCCTGCCACCGGTTTTGAACAAGTATTTTTGCCAACATATTGAGGGAAGGTTGAAGTCCCCACCAACTATAATCGTATGAGTGGGGTTTTTATTTGTTACGAGACTCAAATTTTCTCTGAACTGTTCAGCAACTATATCGTAGGAGTCTGGTGGTCGGTAGAAGGAGCCAATTATTAACTTAGTTCGGCTGTTAAGTATAACCTCCACCCATAGCAATTCGCACGGAGTATCTACTTCGACTTCACTACAAGATAAACCACTACTGACAGACACAAACACTCCACCACCAATTCTGACTAATCTATATTTCCTGAACACCGTCTGAGACTTCGTAAAATTTTCTGCAGAACTTATTTCAGGCTTTAGCCAGCTTTCTGTACCTATAACTATTTCAGCTTCGATGCTTTCTATTAGGGCTTGAAGCTCAGGGACTTTCCTAGCACAACTACAACAATTTACAACTACAATTCCGACTGTTCCTTGATCCAAGCACGTCCTGTATTTGCCGTGCCCCCTTTGAGATTGCAGCCCACCCCGTACTTTCCCGAGGCCTTCTTCCCTAAAAAACCTTCCAGTCCACGCCACACAGCCTCCGCTACCCGTGTAGCCGCCAGCTGAGTGTAGTGAACTCCTGACCTATTCAGCGGAACCCGAAACCCCACCACCCTATGGCGCAAGTCAAGGAATCTGCAGCCAACACGGTCGCAAAACCGTCTGAGCCTCTGATTCAGACCCTCCACCCGGCTCTGCACCAAAGGTCCGCAGTCGGTTCTGTCAACGATGCTGCAGATGGTGAGCTCTGCCTTCATCTCGTAAGCAAGACCGGCAGCCTTCACCAAATCAGATAGCCGTTCGAGTCCAGAGAGAATTTCCTCAGATCCAAAGCGACACACGTCATTAGTGTCGACATGTGCCACCACCTGCAGCTGGCTGCACCCTGTGCTCTTCATGGCATCCGGAAGGACCCTTTCCACATCAGTAATGACTCCACCCGGAATGCACACGGAGGCCGGCCGCGGTGGTCTAGCGGTTCTAGGCGCTCAGTTCGGAGCCGCGGGACTGCTACGGTCGCAGGTTCGAATCCTGCCTCGGGCATGGATGTTTGTGATGTTCTTAGGTTAGTTAGGTTTAAGTAGTTCTAAGTTCTAGGGGACTGATGACCACAGATGTTAAGTCCCATAGTGCTCAGAGCCATTTTTTTGCACACGGAGTGCACACTGGATTTCTTTCCCTCCTTAGCCGCCATATCCCTAAGGGACCCCATTACGCGCCTAACATTGGAGCTCCCAACTACCAATAAGCCCACCCTCTGCGATTGCCCGGACCTTGAAGGCTGAGAATCATCCTCTGAAACAGGGCAGGCAGCTGCATCTGGCTCAGCCAGAGACAGTACCTGAAACCTGTTTGTCAGACGCACCGGGGAGGCTTTCTGAACAGCCTCCGGGGACGTCTTTCGCTGCCTGCCACGCCTTGGAACGACCTCCCAATCAACCACAGGCGAGGGCTCAGCCCCACTGCGGGCAGCAACCGGGGCAACCACAGCGGCAGACCGATTTGGTGACAGAGCGACCGGAGTCAGCGCCGCCTGCTGCTGTGAGCGAAGGGATGTCAACTCAGCCCTCATCCGAACACAGCAATCACAGTCCCTGTCCATTCTAATCGATGTTGAACAACAGTTACTGAAACACGAGTACCTAGATAACACGCCTTGATGCAAAACACCTTGTGATTCGTTTATTACTTTGTTCTCCCAAACTAATTTCGGCGTCAAATATCACCATCATCAGTGTTTTTTTTTTTTTGTTTTTAATTTAAAACATGCAGAAAATAGCATAGTTGTACAAACACAGTATCACATTATTACATTTTTACTATTCGTTTTTTGAAGTATAGTTTTCTATGGATACTTTCATACTACCTTATTTACTGTATGTTACAGCATGTTTTAAGCAATTATTGTCGCTGTTTGCGACATATTTTCTGTGCGCTTTTTTTCTGTTGCCGTTCTTTCCTTAGCGAACATCATGTCATCTGCAACCATGTGAGCGGCTGTTAGTAAACTAAATACTAAAAGGTGAACTTCGTATGTCAGCAATATACAGGGTGTAAACGGTATAAGGCGCCAAAATTATACAGATGGCACATCTCGCAATGCTTGACAAAAAAGTCTAGTAACATGTTTGCGTATTTCCTACGGTTGTCCCAGAAAAAAAAAAAAACAGTTCGTCTCAGGATAATGGTTTTGGAAAAGTAGATACTTGGCCGTGCACGTACGTAAGCAATCGGTTCCTGTTATTGCCCGCTGCGCGTGTTGACATCGCGAACGTAAATCGTAAACACATAGGAAACTGCGGCCTGAGTGGCTGCGTCATTGCTATACACCGAGCGACGACAGTAGGCGAGTAACCTGTGCAGATGTTATTGCAACTCTGTTAACTGTAGGATAGAAAGGAGATTTACTATAGCTGAACTATGCGATATGCATTTAATTTATAGCGAGACAAAAGGTGTCGCGAGGGCAGCTGTACGAATTTATCGAGAACGCTTCCCACAACGACGACTTCCTGCACGGAAGACATTTGCTTCTGTGCACCAAAGGTTTGTGTCATTGTAATTCTCTACTTGTATTGGATTATTATGCATTTACATCTTAATACAGTACAGTAGTTATCTGCACCTTTGTAAATTTTCGTCCGTATGCGAAACGTATATTCTGTTCTGATATGCTTTCCGTTTTTGTTACATCATGACAGAATACAACTGACGAGTACGTATTTAATTTCCTTAGATTGAGAGATACTGGCTCTTTACTGCCCCGCGCAGAAGGCAGAGGCCCACAACGCGCCAATTGTACATTGGAATCTGAGGAAAGAATGCTGGACCGCATCCAGGAGGATCCTTCTCAGAGTACTAGAAGCATCGCCCGCCACATGGGTATATCGCACACTGTCGTTCAAAAAATGGTTCAAATGGCTCTGAGCACTATGGGACTTAACATCTATGGTCATCAGTCCCATAGAACTTAGAACTACTTAAACCTAACTAACCTAAGGACATCACACAACACCCAGCCATCACGAGGCAGAGAAAATCCCTGACCCCGCCGGGAATCGAACCCGGGAAACCGGGCGTGGGAAGCGAGAACGCTACCGCACGACCACGAGATGCGGGCCACTGTCGTTCATCGCACTTTGCAAGAGAAGCGTCTGCGGCCTTACCACAATCAACGCGTACAAGCATTGGAAGAACAAGATTGCCCTCCACGACGTTAATTCTCAGAGTGGTTTTTGTTACACAGTGCGCAGCATGATTTTGTCGACAAAATACTAGTCACAGATGAAGCGTGTTTCACTCGCGACGGAATAACTAATTTCCATAACATGCACACGTGGAGTGTACACAATCCTCGCCACGTAGTGGCAACACATTTTCAGCGACGATTTTCCGTAAATGTGTTGGCGGGGATGCTCGATAATTACATTATTGGGCCCTATGTTTTAGCTGCGCGTTTGACTGGTAACTATTACCGAACGTTTCTAGAGGAAACATTGTTACCAACGTTGTTAGAAGACATTCCATTAGGCATACGTCATAACATGTGGTTCAAAAAAGGTGTGTGAAATCTTATGGGACTTAACTGCTAAGGTCATCAGTCCCTAAGCTTACACACTACTTAACCTAAATTATCCTAAGGACAAACACACACACCCATGCCCGAGGGAGTACTCGAACCTCCGCCGGGACCAGCCGTACAGTCCATGACTGCAGCGCCTATAAACCGCTCGGCTAATCCCGCGCGGTTAACATGTGGTTCCTCCACGATGGTGCTCTACCCCACATTGGTCACAGAGTACGCAGATTTTTGGATAGTCGATTTCCAGGACGATGGATCGGGCGTTCGGGTCCACGTCGATGGCCAGCACGCAGCCCTGATTTAAATCCACTGGTTCAAATGGTTCAAATGGCTCTGAGCACTATGGGACTTAACTTCTGAGGTCATCAGTCCCCTAGAACTTAGAACTACTTAAACCTAACTAACCTAAGGACATCACACACATCCATGCCCGAGGCAGGATTCGAACCTGCGACCGTAGCGGTCGCGCGGTTCCAGACTGTAGCGCCTAGAACCGCTCGGCCATCTCGGCCGGCTAAATCCACTGGATTTTTACTTTTGGGGCCATATGAAGGAACTTGTTTATGCTGAGCCAGTAAATAATGTGGACGAATTGACGCAGAAGATTTTAGATTGGTTTGGATTGTGTGGGGGAAGAGACCAAACAGCGAGGTCATCGGTCTCATCGGATTAGGGAAGGACGGGAAAGGAAGTCGGCCGTGCCCTTTCAAAGGAACCATCCCGGAATTTACCTGGAGCGATTTAGGGAAATCACGGAAAACCTAAATCAGGATGGCCGGAAACGGGATTGAACCGTCGTCCTCCCGAATGCGAGTCCAGTGTGCTAAAGATTTTAGATGCTGCCAATACTTTAAAGGCCAATGTGCATGTGCGTGAACGAGTGCGACGAAATTGTGTTCGCCGTAATGAAGCATGTGTAGGAGCGAATGGTGGTCATTTCGAACATTTATTGTAGTATTGGTGTAAGAAGAAACGAAGTAATGGGTTTTCTTTTCGTTACGATGTAGTTGTACACAAGTAAAATAATGTGAATTTAGTATTCGTTGTGGCATTGTCGTAAAAAGGTGAAACAGTTGATTGTAATTAATGCACAACTATCTACTTGGTGATTGATTGAATTTGTACTAATGGAAATACATTGTGTTTGATATTAGCTTGTCAATACTACTACGACCTTCGTTATCGACTTGATGAGAAACTGGTTGTATTCAATTCACGTAAAGCGAATTACACATTCCTGACAACCCAAAAACCGTTTACATTCCTTTTTTCGGTACCACCTGATTATCATACCACGTCGTTGCACGTCCAATGATTTCAATCCTCTGGTCGGCTCGTTGCCTTTCTCTGGCCGCCCCGTTATTGTAAGCAATAAGCTCGGTATGCCGTGTACTGTCGGTTGACTACGTAAACAGAAATGCGTATACTATCTGTCCTACGAACATTGGGTTTTAATAATACAAAAATAAAGTACATGATACAAGAAAATGTAATTAGACTTTTTTGTCAAGCACACCGAGATGTACCATCTGTATAATTTTGGCGCCTTCTACCGTTTACACCCTGTATACTTGGGGTTGTGGTAGTGTTGTGGAAACCAGTTATTTGGTATTTAGTGAGCTGTTACTTAGCTATTCGTGTACTCACGTTCATTGGATGGTATGTAGCTGCTTTTATACACAGAAAAACAAAACTTTCGCACTTCGTTTCTGATCCAGAATATTACGCCATCTTGCTGTTCGCATGTATCGCGAGAGGTGTATCGCATTTGGCGAGAAAGGCTATGAAAAAATGTAGCGCGAATTACGACGCCTTCCATTCAATATTTATGTCTCTGTGTGTGATGGGGAAGTAGTTCCTTTGCGTGTGTGTGCTTTCTGTTCTGTGCCCTTGGTCAGTTCTCTCAGAGCGGTAAAGAGTGTGTTGTTGCAAAGTGTTCTGTTTTCGTTTATTACATTTTTCCCTTCGACTATAGCCTTTTGAATGTAGTAATTTTCTTCTATTGTTAGTTGTCGGTGTAGACTGTTGCTGTTTCTCAGAATGTGTAGATTGTTTTCAATATTAGTGGGGTTATGGTTTTTGTTCATTAGATGTTCTGCAAAAGTTGAATGTGTGCTGTCACTCTTTAGAGCTCTCATGTGCTCTGTGCACCTCGTTCGGAAGTTTATGCTTGTTTGTCCTATGTACTGGGCCTGACAGGAGTTGCAAGTGAGCTGATATATTCCAGCGTTGCTGAATTTGTCTGAGGTTTTTCTGACCGGTCTTAGTCTTTTCTCAACTGTATTGTTTGTTCTGAATGTTATTTTCATCCCTTGCTTTTTCAAGATGTTTTCCTATTCTATGTGATATTTTGTTAGTGTGGTTCAAATGGTTCAAATGGCTCTGAGCACTATAGGACTTAACATCAGAGGTCATCAGTCCCCTAGAACTTAAAACTACTTAAACCTAACTAACCGAAGGACATCAAACACATCCATGCCTGTGGCAGGATTCGAACCTGCGACCGTAGCAGTCGCGCGGTTCCAGACTGAAGCGCCTAGAACCGTTCGGCCACACTATGTTAGTGTGTACCATCTCTCTCTTTTTTCTAAAGTGGTGTGGTCTGCTGTGTTGTCTGTGTGTACTGCATGTTTTTGTTTTACCTTGTTGTTGAGTTTGATTATGATGTCTGTTTTGTAGTCGTTTTCAACAGCAATTTGTTTGATTATATTTAGTTCGTGTGTGTAGTTTTCTGGTTTAAGAGGTGTTCTGTTTATCCTGTGGAGCATGTGTGTGAAACTGCCATATTTATGCACTGTCAGGTGGTTGAATGAACTGTGGATAACAGTGCTTGTGGATGTGGGTTTTCTGTGGATGGAGAATTCATGTTTGTGGTTGTTTCTTGTAATTGAAAGATCCAAGAAATTTAGTTTCTTGTTGTTTTCTATTTCCATTGTCAAGTGGTTTGGTGGGTGTACTGTGTTGATGTTACTGAGTATTTTGTGATATTACTGTTTTGTATGCAAACACGGACCAAATGGAAGAATTCCAAGATAAAATCATTGCCACCACAGTTGACACGAACTTTCGTTGTCACTAATGTTTACAACAGTGCCTTCCGAACGTCTCAAAAAATGGTTCAAATGGCTCTGAGCACTATGGGACTTAACATCTATGGTCATCAGTCCCCTAGAACTTAGAACTACCTAAACCTAACTAACCTAAGGACATCACACAACACCCAGTCATCACGAGGCAGAGAAAATCCCTGACCCCGCCGGGAATCGAACCCGGGAACCCGGGCGTGGGAAGCGAGAACGCTACCGCACGACCACGAGCTGCGGACGGAACGTCTCCAAGCGAGTATGTTGGAAACGGACGTGGTGGTCGACCATGTGTTACTTTGCCATAAGGGATATAAAAAATGGCTCTGAGCACTATGCGACTTAACTTCTGAGGTCATCAGTCGCCTAGAACTTAGAACTAATTAAACCTAACTAACCTAAGGACTTCACACACATCCATGCCCGAGGCAGGATTCGAACCTGCGACCGTAGCGGTCACGCGGTTCCAGACTGAAGCGCCTTTAACCGCACGGCCACACCGGCCGGCTATAAGGAATATACTGTACATTAATTGAATTAAATGCACTGAAACGAAATGTCATTGCATCTTCATTGACTTGAATCCCATCGTTCTATTAATTTTAGTCCACTTGGTTAAATCCGTATACAGCCCTTGTGCCAGGGTATGTTGCGATACTCCGCCAAAATCGTTCACTCACAAACCCCACGAAAGATTCTCTCACCG
Organism: Schistocerca nitens; assembly: GCF_023898315.1. Taxonomy (NCBI): domain Eukaryota; kingdom Metazoa; phylum Arthropoda; class Insecta; order Orthoptera; family Acrididae; genus Schistocerca; species Schistocerca nitens. The sequence goes on from NC_064616.1 coordinate 926,825,161, forward strand.
CAGATTTCAGAAATCATAAGTAGGAACATCGGTGCCAACGAAAATTCGATTCAAACCTGGAATGGAGCTCTGACAGTCGAGCAGAGTAAATTGTAGATTAAGACGACTGCTTGCGAAAAGCAGGAAATCCGGTTTCGATATATTAATGAACATGATGTAATATAATGAGCAGTTAAAAAATAAAACGACTGACTTTGCCACTACCGTGGTGAAATATGTTTCTGTACACGTAAAATGAAACTGTATATCTATATTTTGTTAGTTTAATTAATGACATGCTATTCCAATTTCTGTCAAGAACTTTATTTAGCCAACGACCGGTTTCAGCCTTTTCAGTATGTCATTTCTAAGCGGACCTGAAACTGCAGTTTTAAAGCGTAATATGACACATATACAAATATTTCACATAACGGGAGACGAAAAACTAAGATTAGAATTCTACAGTACCAAAACAGATAGAATATATAACCTACATTGTGCTGTAGAAAAGCGATGTCAAATGATAAAAAAGTTGAAAGTCAGGTGGCTTTAAAAATTTGAGCAATTCGCACTGAGAACCACCAATTTTTTGGAACTCTGCCGCGACGTTATTAACAATTTCCTTTAAAGATGCCCCACAGGTTCGTTGCCGTATCCAGATATTCCAGATGCGCCCAATCTATGCTAGAGACCTTTACATTTCGTTGTGTTTTAACTTTCGCTATCCAGGGGACGTAAATTTACACTCGACTTGGACGCCCCATACAGTGCAACTATTTTACACTAGTTTTAAATCTAATAAAATACTTTTGTCCTTGTAGCTATAAACAGACCGGACCTTATCGAAGGTGGCAGGGGATTAGTGATCATGATATCATCATAGCGACTATGATGACGAAAGTTAATAAATCAGTTAAGAGGACTAGGAGAGTGTTCCTGCTAGACAGAGCAGATAGGCAGTTGTTAGCATCTCACATAGACAGCAATCTTTTAGTTCCAGAATGGTGGACTTAGAGGAGTTATGGACAAAGTTAAAAAAAAAACCACAGATTTTAAATCGTGCTCTGTACAAGTATGCGCCTAGTAAGTGGATTAAGGACGGAAAATACCCACAATAACGAAATTCCGAAAATGCTGAGGAAGCAAAGACTGTTGCACTCTTCGTTCAGAAGAGGACGCGCAAATGACGACAGACAAAGATAGGTTAGAGATTCGTGCGTCTGTGAAAAGATGTATGCGCGAAGCATACAATAGCTACCACCGTCATACCTTAGCTAAAGTTGTGACGGAGAACTCGAAAAAATTCTAGTTCTATATAAAATCGCTAAGCGGGTCTAAGACTTCCTTCCAGTCACTGGTTGACCAGCGTGGTTAGCAGTAGAAGATGGCAAAAGGAAGGCCGAAGTTTTAAATTCAGTTTTTAAGAAATCGTTCACGCAGCAGAGTCGTACAAATGTACTGTCACTTGACCATCGTACATAGTGCCGTATGGATGACATAGTAATAAGCATCCCTCTTGTAGAGGCCGGCCGGAGTGGCCGAGCGGTTCTAGGCGCTACAGTCTGGAACCGCGCGACCGCTACGGTCGCAGGTTCGAATCCTGCCTCGGGTATGAATGTGTGTGATGTCCTTAGGTTAGTTAGGTTTAAGTAGTTCTGAGTTCTAGGGGACTGATAACCTCAGCAGTTAAGTCCCATAGTGCTCAGAGCCATTTGAACCATTTTTGAACCCTCTTGTAGACAAACAACTGAAAGAGTTGAAAACAAATAAGTCGTCAGGTTCGGATGGAATTCTAACTCGGTTTTACAAAGAGTACTCTACGTCTTTGGCCTCGTACTTAGTTTGGATTTATCGTGAATCTCTCGGCCAGCGCAAAGTGCCAAGCAGCTGGAAAAAAAGCGTAGGTGACTCCTGTACATAAGAAGGGTAAAAGAACGGACCCGCAAAATTACAGGCGAATCTCCTCATCATCGGTTTGCTGCAGAATTCTATACCATATTGTGGGTTCGAATATAATATATTTCATAGAGATCGGCAAGCTCATGTCCACGAATCAGCACGGCTTTAGCAAGCATTGCTAGTTCGAAACACAGCTTGCTCTTTTCCCACATGATATATACTGCGACCTATGGCAATAGATGGGTTCCATATTTCTAGATTTCCGAAAAGCATTCGATGCACCGAGCGAGGTGGCGCAGTGGTTAGCACACTGGACTCTCATTCGGGAGGACGACGGTTCAATCCCGTCTCCGGCCATCCTGATTTAGGTTTTCCGTGATTTCCCTAAATCGTTTCAGGCAAATGCCGGGATGGTTCCTTTGAAAGGGCACGGCCGATTTCCTTCCCAATCCTTCCCTAACCCGAGCTTGCGCTCCGTCTCTAATGACCTCGTTGTCGACGGGACGTTAAACACTAATCACCACCACCATTCGATGCGGTACACCACTGCAGACTATTAACGAAGATACTTGCATACGAAATAGGCTCCCAGACATGTGACTGGCTCAAAGACTTCTTAAGTAGTAGAACCCAGTGTGTTGTCCTCGACGGCGAGTGTTCAACGAAGACAGGGCTGACATCAGGAGTGCCCCAGGGAAGTGTGATAGGACCGTTGCTATTTTCTATATACATAAATGATCTGGCAGAAAGTGTTGGCAGCAATCTGAGGTTGTTCGCTGATGATGCTGTTGTGTACAGGAAGGCAGGAAGGTGTAGAAGATAAGTCACTGTAGATTGACACAAGACGAAAAAAAAATTGTGGTAAGGACTATGGGACCAAACTGCAGAGGTCAACGGTCCCTAGACATACACACTTATTAAACTAACTTTAAATAACTTACACTAAGGACAAAACACACACACACACACACGCCAGAGGAAGGATTCCAATCTCCGACGGGGGAACCGCACGAACCGTGACAAGACGCCCAAGACCGAACGGCTACCCCGCGCGGCTGACACAAGACGACCTAGACAAAATTTCTAGTTGGTATGATGAATAGCAGCTGGATCTTAATGTAGAAAAATGTACGTTAATGCGGCTGAGTAGGAAAAACAAGCTTGTAATGTTCGGATACCGCATTAGTAGTATCCTGCTTGACACAGTGAAGTCGTTTAAATATCTGGTCGTTACGCTGCGAAGCGATGTGAAATGGAAGGAGCATGTGAGAACTGTGGTAGGGAAGGTGAATGGTCGACTTCGGTTAGTTGGGAGTATTCTAAGAAAGTGTAGTTCATCTGTAAAGGACACCGCATATAGGATGCTAGTGCGACCTATTCTTGAGTACTGCTCGAGTATTCGGCATCCGCAGTAGGTCAGGTTGAAAGAAGACATCGAAGCAGTTCAGTGGCGAGCTGCTAGATTTGTTACCGGTTGGTTCGATCAGCATGCGAGTGTTACAGATATGTTCCGGGAGCTCAAGTGATAATCCCTGGAGGGAAGAAGACATTCATTTCGAAGAACACTACTGAGAAAGTTTAGAGAACCAGCATTTAAAGCTGACTACTGCCGCTAACAAGCTTTTCGCATAGGGACCACGAAGATAAAACACGAGAAATTAGGTCTCGTACGCAGGCATATAGACAGTCGTTTTTTCCTCGCTCTGTCTGCGAGTTGCACAGGAAAGGAAACCACTAGTTGCTGTAAAGGGTACCCTCCGCCACGCAACGTACGGTGGTTTGCGGAGTATGTATGTAGATGTATATGTATTTGTAACGCATGCAGTTTGGAATTTTGAGCGCTTCAGAATACAACTCCTCTTAATAGGCTACGAAAGCATGCAAATACGTATACTTATCCAATTATACACTTTTTATAATCATGACACGTCCATTTTTTCGCGATGTCATTGGACACGTAACTTTTTAACGCCAACCAACTTTTATTTTTCTTATCATTTGATTTGCTTCTCTACAGCACGATGTAAGTTATATATTGTTTCCGTACTTACAATTTAGATATCTGAACCTCGATTTTCATGTTTTGTTACGTGGACTATTTGTATATCTATCATATTATGCGTTTACGACGACAGTTTCCAGTCCACTAGAAGATGCCCTAATATTAAGTCCGAAACCGGTAGTGGGCTTAATGAAGTTCTTATTAGTCGCTGGAGCGGCCTTTCATTAGGGGGTAACACTACTGTAACGATCTAAAAAAAAGCGTTTTATTGATTTTTTTGGGAACAAGGGAAGTTGATAGAGAAATAATACTTACATTAATTATTGAAGATATATTTAAGTATATCACAAAAAACATTTTCTCGGAAAATATTACACAATGGCGACACTGCAGCAATTCTCCAGAGGCATGTTGAATTTGAGGCGCTCTTGGGATATGGACTGTAACTGATGCCAGTTTTAATCTGGAAAAAAGTTAAAAAAATCTATGTAATCTTAATTCAAAGTCGTGGTTAAATTTTCAAATAAAAAGATTGAAAATTGTAGGAGTTATGCTGCATGCCAATTTGAACAATCAGATCCCAAAAAAAGTGTAGAAAACTCTTAACATGAAATCGCTATCCCAGGACTGCCCTCTCGTACTCCTTCAGTTGCAGTTAAAATCATATCCACTAGTTAATCATAGAACTATTGAAATAACGCTCGTGGAAATTCTGTAAACTCACAAAACTTTACAATTCCGTTTAGCCGTATTCCATGGGGCGTATTGTTGGGAAGATTCGACTCCTGATTTCATATGCGGTCCGTGTAAACTTACCATTTGGTATAACAACGTCTGGGCAGTCTGAACAAGCAATAATTATTGTGAAGCCTAAGCCTCGAGGACATGTTTCTTGCAGCGTGACGTCTGCATTGTACGTTTTACATTTCACGTATTGAGAAATAACAGAGAAAACGGCAAGAAAATTTATAATCCTATAGCTCAATCCATGATTCACATCAAAATCTTGATTACTGTCTTCCAATTTCTTAGCAGAGGCACTAATTCCTTCTGAACTGCTCTCAACCTGTTATCTATTCTTTGTACGCTTTGGTGACAAACTGCTTCGACGTCGCGTCGGATACAACGTCCTCATACCTTTTCTACCCGAGTATGCTTTCTTATCAATCATTCTTACTTGAAAGACAAAACTGTATACTATAAGATCACAAATAAACTATCAAAAGTCAATACTGCACACAAAAATCAAGATTCGAAGCAAAAGAATGGTCTTTTTCGTACACGTACTGATGCCTGTTGATGTCAAGCTAATGTATTTTTGTTTTGCAATGCTTCTAACTATACTGAGACACTACAGGGGGTATCGAGTTGGCGAAGGGAGGTAATCCGAGGCGCCAGAGGAGGACCTTGGGATTCCACAGAATAGTTGTTTTTTCATCGATTGAACATTTTGCCTCATGTTTTAGAAGGTTCAAAGTCAATAAAAAATGTTTTTTTTTAAATTTCTTCTGTGGTGCTACCCCTTCATTTAACATAAAGCTGCCAAATCCACACACTCTGAACACGGAGAAACTAATAATATATATTTTGTACAGTAGCTGCAACAACTCCTGGTATACAATAGCGGGAAAAAACTGTGAGCACAGTTACATCGATTCGAGGAGACTGTCACAGGAATATTATGGTTCGTCCTTTCATCCCCTGCGCCATTAAAAATACATACACTATGTAATCAAAAGTATCCGGACACCCCCAAAAACATTCGTTTTTCACATTAGGTACATTTTGCTGCCACCTACTGTCAGGTACTCTATATCAGCGACCTCAGTAGTCATTAGACATCGTGAGAAAGCAGAATGGGGCACTCCACTGAACTCACGGACTTCGTATGTGGTCAGATGATAAGGTCTCACTTGTGTTATACGTCTATACGAGAGATTTCCACACTCCTAAAGACCTCTAGGTCCACTGTTTCTGATGTGATAGTGAAGTAGAAATATGAGGGGGCACGTACAGCACAGAAGCGTACAGGCCGACCTCATCTGTTGACTGACAGAGATCGCTGACAGTTGAAGAGGGTCGCAATGTGTAATAGGCAGACCCTCACACAGGAATTCCAAACTGCATCAGGATCGACTGCAAGTACTGTGACAGTTAGGCAGTAGGTGAGAATAGTTGGATTTCATGGTTGAGCGGCTGCTCATAAGCCACACATCACGCCGGTAAATGACAAACGACGCCTCGCTTAATATAAGGAGCGTAAACATTGGACGATTGAACAGTGGAAAAACGTTGTGTGGAGTGACGAATCACGGTACACAATGTGGCGATCCGATGACAGGGTGTGGGTATGGCGAATGCCCGGTGAACGTCATCTGCCAGCGTGTGTAGTGCCAACAGTAAAATTCGGAGGAGGTGGTGTTATGGTGCGGTCGTGTTTTCCATGGATGGGGTTTGCACCCCTTGTTGTTTTGCATGTCACTATCACAGCACAGGCTACATTGATGTTTTTAGCACCTTCTTGCTTCCCAATGTTGAAGAGCAATTCGGGGATGGCGATTGTATCTTTCAACACGATCGAGCACCTGTTCATAATGGACGACCTGTGGTGGAGTGGTTACACGACAGTAGCATCTCTGTAATGGACGGGCCTGCACAGAGTCCTGACCTGAATCCTATGGAACAACTTTGGGATGTTTTGGAACGCTGACTTCGTGACAGGCCTCACCGACCGACATCGATACCTCTCCTCAGTGCAGCACTCAGTGAAGAATGGGCTGCCATTCCCCAGGAAACAATCCAGCACCTGACTGAACCAATGCCTACGAGAGCGGAATCTGTCATCAAGGCTAAGGTTGGGCTGACACCATACTGAATTCCAGCGTTACCGATGGAGGGCGCCACGAACTTGTAAGTCATTTTCAGCCAGGTTTAAGCATACTTTTGATCACATAGTATATTTCGTTGAAAATGAGACGTACTAAAATAAAAAAATTAATGTGCGTTGAAATATTTTAATCTTAGGGTTTCTCGAAAGAATTTGGATGGAAATTTTAAGATTTTCATTCCTGATTTTCCTAATTTGCTCGATACCTATTAACGAGACACTATTTTCAGATCGAAAAGTGTGGGCCGGGAGCTTTTTGTGTGGCCGTGATTTAGCGTCTCGCAGTGTTCACGGGAGGGGATGCGGCAGGAGCTGACGGCGTTCCTGGAGCGGTGGCGGCCGTACGAGTTCCTGTGGCAGACGGAGCGCGGAAAGCAGGACATGATGGCCGCTGGGCTCGCAGAGTTCGAGGCCTCGCTGCGCCGACACGGCGAGCTCGAGGCGCGCCTCAGCGTGGAGCCCGACATGCACGTCTTCGCCAACTGCCTTGCCGTCTCCGCAGGTGCGTAGCACACAGCTGACTACTCTGGATCAGGTAAGAGCTGTCTTTTCTTATTTGTAATGTGTAGTCATCCAGTTTTGGTTACAAGAACTTAGAGCAATCAGCAAGTTTTGTACTGTCAAAATTATCAATGTTTGAGTACCATCTACACTGTCTGATCAAAAGTATCGTGACACGCCTATGTAATGCGGAACTGTTCGGTAGATGGCACGAGAGGTGGATCCACCAGACGCACCTTATAGTGCTACAACGATGAAAAATAATATTACGACGATGTCAAACCTTATTTTCGTGATATAAAGAAGAATTGACGATATTAAAAATGTCATTATAATTTTATTATTTTAATTTTTGTGCTCAGTGAATCAAAGACTTGCTAGTGCACGGAATAAAGGAGCATTGTTTGTACTACGAAACTATATATGATTGTTAAGTGAGAACTGATTCTATGTAAGACATTTTGTCTGGGCGGATTTTGTTCTCGTACTGGTCGACAGAGAAAGAAAAGTTTCTTAATCAATGTATGTAATGTGAATGTATAAAGGCTATAAAAAGGAGAGAGAGAGAGAGATAATCCTTGCGGACAATCACCATATTGTATAAGAAAAGGTAAATACAAGTTATTCAAAACAAATATCCCTAAAGTGTATCGTCTTGTGATTTTTAAAGACTGAAAATCGCGGTGTTTCATCTAAACCTGTCCTGGATAACAGCGAAGAACATTTATGTCATCATGTATTTTCTTCGTCTGAGCACGGTTGTGATTCGCATGTTACTTTTTGTTACGCGACGTGTTAGGAATATTTTCATTATACGCGCAAAAACGAACACAGCTTTAATCGAACCTGCATCTTTCGGAAACGATAACTCTTAATCAGTACAATTACGCGAATACCGTCTAAATCGCAACCGTGATCACAAAAGTGTTTCCTGGACCTGATTTTTATAAATGTGTAGACTTGAAAGCGAACAGCATTGCACCATCGCTGGCTCGCAACAATTGAAAGAAAACAAAACAGCGACTGAACAACTTTAAATTTTAACGCCGTCAGCGTTACGAAATCTGAATGACGTAAGTTAATTAATTAAATATTAAAAGGAAGAGAATTATTAAATTTTAAAGATTAAACCATAGCAAGAATTTAAAGCATTTTAGCATCATTACGTTTCTTTGCATTAGTACTTGAGTATCAGATACCATCATATCTATTTAAAAGACATTGCGTAAATAAAATTGCCACCTTTTATAATTATTGTTATAGCAATTCAACCTCATGTATCCATGGACAGGGGCCGTCGAGAACTGAGAAGGGTGGTTATACGAGGGTCAGTCAAAAAGTAATGCCTCCTATTTTTTTTCTACGTTTAATTGTCAGGAAATTTAAATGCAATTACATAGGTTGAAAACCAAAACATTGAGGATCATTTTGTCATTTTTCAATGTAATCTCCGCCCATCTCTACAGTTTTGGTCCATCTTTGAACAAGGGCATGTATCCCAGCACGGTAAAAATCACAGCTCTGCTTCCTAAGCCATTGACGCACGGATGTTTTGACGGCCTCCTCATCTTCAAAATGAATCCCACGATCAGCTTCTTTTAGTGGCCCGAACAGATGGAAGTCTGATGGTGCCAGGTCAGGGCTGTATGGGGGATGAGGCAAAACTTCCCATCCAATTTTGACAATCTCGTCAGAGGTGTGACGACTGGTGTGTGGTCTTGCATTGTCATGCAAAAGAAGAACATCTGCCATTGATTTTGTTGGGCGAACTCGCTGAAGACGTGCTTTAAGTTTTTTGAGGGTTGTGACGTATTGAACAGAATTTATTGTGCATCCCTGCTCCAAAAAATCAACCAGAATCACACCCTCTGTATCCCAGAAAACTGTTGCCATAACTTTCCCTGCCGATCGCACAGTTTTGAATTTTTTCTTCCTCGGCGAGCTTGTGTGACGCCACTCCATTGACTGCCTCTTTGATTCGGGTTCAAAAAAATGCACCCATGTTTCGTCCCCGGTCACAATTTTTTTCAGAAACTCATCTCCCTCCAAACGGAAGCGCTGCAAGTGTTGGGAGGCTATTGTTTTCCTTGCCTCTTTATTCTGATCGGTTAACATTCTTGGAACCCACCGTGCACAAACTTTTGAGTACCCCAATTGTTTAATAATCGTGATCACACTGCCTTTACTAAGAGAAATAATGCGACACACTTCATCTGCAGTCACCCGACGGTCACCACGAATGATGTCATCAACTTGCTGAATGTTGTGTGGAGTCACTGCACTCACCGGCCTGCCGCTCCGCTTTTCGTCAGTCAACGGTGTTTGCCCTTCAGCTTCCTTACAACGACGAACCCATCGTCTAACAGTGCTGACATCCACTGTCACAACACCATACACCTTCTTCAGTCTTTCATGAATGCGTATGGGCGTTTCACCTTCTGCATTCAAGAATTCAATCACACAACGCTGTCTCAAACGAACATCGATGTCGGCCATCTTACAAACTTCTGCTGTGCTGCCACCTGTTGACACAGAAAGTTACTACTGCAGTGGATTGCAGAAGAAGGTTTGAGGAATGGCGCCAAATTCAAATTTTTCACTTAACTTAATTTCTTTAAGTAGAAAAAAAATGGGAGGCATTACTTTTTGACCGACACTCGTAAAAATGAAATTTGCAAGAAGAAATCACTTTCCAAAGCGCTGCTAGAAGTGTAGCTACCACAATGACGGTGCAGTGAGAGTTAAAAAGAATGGGGTATAATGGTCGAGCGACTCGTCATTAGCCACATATTTTTGTATGTCAGTGCTATGCGCAACTTGACGCGGTGTAAAGAGCGCGCAACTGGACAGTGGATAAATGGAAACGAGTGGCTTGGAATCATGAATCACGTTGTATCCTGTGACAATCCGATGGAAGGGTCTGGGTTTGGCGAATGACTGGATAACGTTACCTGCCATCGTGTGAAGTGCCAATAGTGAAGTATAGAGGAGGTGGTGCCAAAATATGGGGCTGCTTTTCGTACTTTGGGTGTGATGAACTTATTGGGCTTAAGGAAACGCTAAATGCAAAAGGATGTTGACAAATTTTATAGCATTGTGTACTGCATCCAGTAGAAGAACAGTTCTGATACGATGATTGATTGCAGCAGCATGACAATGCACCCTGTCATAAAACAGCGTCTGTGAACCAATAGTTTGTGGACAATAATGTTGCTGGAATGGACTGACCTGCCCAGAATCACGACCTGAAGCCAATGTAACACCTCTGGAATGAGTTAGAACGCTGTTCCGCTCCAGACTCTAGCGTCAATACCTTCACTGGTTTCGGCGCTTGAGGAAGAAGGGCTGCCATTCTCATAGATACTTTTCATTAGGCAGTGTATTGACAATCTTATAGGATCATTTATTACCTAATTGCACTACCTAAAATCCTGCGAATGAAATAAATGGAAAATAGTGTTGTATTCTTTTTACAGTAAAAAGATTCGTACTGCATTCATATAATAACAGGAAAACTACAACATGTGTGTTCTACTGGTTTGTTGCAGCCTTCCATACTAGTGTACCCTGTATAAGCCTATTCATATCTGCATAACTATTGCATCCTTCTGAAACCGCTTACACCAATCAATCCTTGCTCCCCCCCCAGCGTATTCACCTCCCCCCCCCCCTCCCTCACTTCCCTCGATTAACAAATTAGCTATTCCTTAATGCCTCAGGGTATGTCCTATCAACCTATGCTTTTTGTTCTTCTTTCCTCTAATTCGATTCAGTGCCCTTTCATTAGTTACTCGATATAACCATCTAATCTTCAGCAGTCTTTTGTAGCACCACATTTCTGTTCTCTCGTTGCCAGCAATGTTTATCGGTCGCGTTTCACTTCTGCATTAGACAAAATTTGAAATAAATACTTTCTGAAATTAATTGCTAAAACTTAAATTTATATATAACGTTAAAAAATTTTCTCTCCGACGGGTTATGTTTACCTTTAGGAAAGATTCTCTAACTACATCCTGATTTTCAAGGATGAAATTGTCATGTATAACAACTGAATTATCCTGACATTCATCTAACAGAAGAATTTCTTCACTATTTACAATAAAAGCAGCGTTTTTTTTTATTAATTTTATCTTCAATTTTTTCACACTTTCCATAATTTTTTTAATGTTATGGTTGATCTAATTTTGTAGAATAAATATACAAATGGTTAATTTTATCCCAATTGAACCATCCAGGAGCTACAATATAATTACTGATAACTGTCATTTTCCACAACAACTGAGTCCCTTTACTGAACATTGAATAGCATTTGGTTAAAGCTGAGTGTTTTTTTTTTTTTTTTTTTTTTGTTTCTTCTCTGGGATTCTTCTTTTCAGTTCCCAGTCCATCATTTGTTTAGATAAATTTTGTTAATAATAAATGAGCTGTTTTCCAACTGAGTGGTAAATCATCAGTTCTTAAAAAATATTAACTTTTCTTGTATGAGTCCCTTATAAAAATGTTACATTAATTGCTTTTTATTCAGTTTTTTAACACCAAATATTTCTCCAGAAAATAATAGTTCCCATCTGTCAATACAGTTTCAAAAACTTCCAAAAATTTATTCATTCAAAAACCTAACATACTCATTAAAGAAGATAAAATTTTAAATAGTGTTAGTATAGAAAGTTACATTAAATTATTTATGGATAAAGAAGATATTACTGGACAAATTTTTAATTGTAATACTTATATTATTGAACCCAAACCGAAAACTGTTGGTAGTAGTTTACAAAAAATAATACCATCAAATTAGTAAATATAAATTTTTATCTGGCCTATGGAATGTTTCTTAAACATGCTGATCATTTTCACTGAGCAACTAATGTTATTTCTTCAGTTAAATCAAATGCTGAATTAGGAGGACCAATAATTTATCAGCTGTAGATACTCCAATTTTTGACACTATTCACAATTTAGAAATAGCTATAACCGATGAAAATAACAATTTGATTGACTTCAATGGATCAACAGTTACAGTTATTTTAAAAATGTCTTAGTAAACATTTTCCTTTATAAATGAATAAGAATCAATGTAACCAATATCACTCTTTTCCTGTCAATGAAGAAACTAAGAATAATTTAAATATTCAAAACAAAGAAATAGAAATTAATCTTAACATTGGAGGCTGATGAACTTAACCTAATCATTCACAACTTTATATGAATTCCATTATCATTGTAACCGATGGAACAGATTATCCAGTCTATGATGGAAAATCTAATAAAAAATTAATCGATAGTTATTTGGCAAAGTTGTTTGACATTATGACAGTTAAAAATGGAAACAATATTCTGTCTAGAATAGAACATCCGTTCATTTCTTTATTAGTTCTTATTTGATTAACTTCATCTCTGTCGAATGAATTAACTATGGAAGAACATATTTTTAATGATGATAAAATAAAAAGTAAAAAAGAAGTACTTTTTCTGTTAACAATTATTCAGTGGATTTTTTTAAGATTACAAAGAAATAATGTGGGAAAAAGAAGTAATTGTAATTTCCACTTGTAGCTCAAGTTTTGGAGATTCTGTTCTTAGATGGACTGATCGTAGCCAAGCTGGAATTGAAATAAGAGATACTCTTCCAAATAATTGTCGTAGAATCGATGGCAATCCGTCTTCCAGTCTTCAAGCCAATCACGAACAATTGTGGCCTGGTGACATGGCGCATTCTCATCCATAAAAATTCCATCGTTGTTTGGAATCATGAGGTCCATGAATGGCTGCAAATCGTCTTCAAGTAGCCGAACACAACCTTTCCAGTCAATGACTGGTTCGATTGGACCATAGGCCCCAGCCCATTCCATGTAAACACAGCCCACAGCACTATGGAGGCACCACCAGCTTGCACAGTGCCTCGTTGACAGCTTGGATCCACTGCTTTGTGGGGTCTGCGCCCCACTCTAACTCTACCGTTAGCTGTTACTAACTCAAATTGGGACCAGACCACGTTTTTGCAGTCACCTTGGGTCAAATCGATACGGTCTCGATCACACGAGAGGTGCTGCAGGCGATGTTGTGCTGTTAGAAAGGCATTTGCGTCGTTCGTCTCCTGCTTTAGACCATTAACGCCACATTTCGCCGCTTTTTCCGAACGGATACGTTCGCCGTACGTCCCACATTGATTTCTGCGGTTATTTCACTCTGTGTTGCTTGTGTACACGATACTACTGCCATCTGTAGATGTGCATATCACTATCCCACGACTTCCGTAACCTCGGTGTAAGATGTAGTCCTACAACTGCCCAGTGAGCTCTATCTGTAACGTGGAGGCCGCATTGCTCTCATTTCATCCGATGCTAGTAACTGTGTCGCAATTTTGTTAATAGGAATTAAGACTGTGGAATATGTCACCATTATTTGTATTTTCATCGTTGTTTTTGTATTTCAAATACTTTTATCGCCCTTACAGAGAAACTAAAATTTGGTCTACTGACTGAGGTGCGGGCATGCACCTACCGCATCGGACAGGCGCTAAAGAAGAAATACCGGCGGGAGATGGACTACGTGTACGCAGTGATCAGCGAGATGGAGCGGAAGCTCGAAAGGCCCATCCGAGACCTGGACGACGTGAGGCTCGTCATGGACACGCTGCGCAAAATACGCGAGCAGGAGGTCGACATGGAGCTCCGCATTGAACCCATTGAGGTAGTCCACCAAGGCTGTTGAGCCAAATTTGCATTTCTCGCCGAATACTGCAGTCATTCGCTTCGAAGGCACACAATATTTCCAATTTCCATTAAGAAATTCTAGAACGAGGAATTAGAGAATGTTTCGACTTGCAACCAGTATCTAGACAAAACCCTTTCTAATGACAACTATAACCCACAAGCCGCCTTTTAGTGTGGGGTTGGACGTACTTTTGGTACCACTAACTGATCCCACCTTCACCGTTCCTTTCGCAAACGGCGCGTGGAAAGAATGATTGCCAATAAATCTCCGGAATAGCTGTAAAGTCAGTGGTTTTCTTTTGATAAATATTTCGCGACACGCATGTTGGAGGAAGTAATATGTTGCCTGACTCTCCTCGGATCGTACTCTCTCGTAATTTCAATAACAAACCTTTCTGTGTTGCACAACACGTCACTTGCAGCGTCTGCCACTGGAGTATGTTCAACATCGCCGTACTGCTCTGGCGCTTATTACAGAAACAATCTTTTGCAATCATATATTTATCTCTCCTGCGTTTCATGGATAAAATAGTGATAACAGTTTTCTGTGATTCGGTAATTATTGCATTTATGAACAACAAAATACTGTGGTAGCAATGACCAACACTAATCGCTGTTTTAGTACTCGAATAGAATGTGGATCGTCAACAAAATAACAGACACCAGCCCAGTCTGCAACTATCCCATGTTTTAAATTCTCTTAGGTCGTCGGAACTTGTATATAGAGTTCATCTTTGAATTTTTACCAGATAAAGAAGTCCAATAACGCCAAATCATGCGAACGTGCATGCAAACTGATAATGACAAATTGCCTGTTGGCTTCTGTCTCGGGTTCTCCGGCCGACGTTTGTTGAGTAATTTTTCTGACGTTTCGCCAGCACGAATCGCCGGCATTGTCAAAGACTCATCCTCAATTGCTGGTGGTACACTGGAGTGGATCTTACAGCCGCACGTTATATACACCTGGCGTGCCAACGTCCAAGAGCTTTCCGTGGTCATTTCCGCTTCGGATTTCCGCTTGTTACCTGAAATAAGGCCCCGGGAGTAGACAACATTCCATTAGAACTACTGACAGCCTTGCGAGAGCCAGCCCTGACAAAATTCTACCATCTGGTGACCAAGATGTATGAGACAGGCGAAATACCCTCAGACTTCAAGAAGAATATAATAATTCCAATCCCAAGGAAAGCAGGTGTTGACAGATGTGAAAATTACCGAACTATCAGTTTAATAAGTCACGTCTGCAAAAACTAACGCGAATTCTTTACAGACGAATGGAAAAACTGGTAGAAGCCGACCTCGGGGAAGATCAGTTTGGATTCCGTGGAAATATTGGAAAACGTGAAGCAATACTGACCCTACGACTTATCTTAGAAGCTAGATTAAGGAAAGGCAAACCTACGTTTCTAGCATTTGTAGACTTAGAGAAAGCTTTTGACAATGTTAACTGGAATACTCTTTTTCAAATTCTGAAGGTAGCAGGAGTAAAATACAGGGAGCGAAAGGCTATTTACGATTTGTACAGAAACCAGATGGCAGTCATAAAAGTCGAGGGACATGAAAGGAAAGCAGTGATTGGGAAGGGAGTGAGACAGGGTTGTAGCCTCTCCCCGATGTTATTCAATCTGTATATTGAGCATGCAGAAACGGAAACAAAAGAAAAATTCGGAGTAGGTATCAAAATCCATGGAGAAGAAATAAAAACTTTGAGCTTGGCCGATGACATTGTAATTATGTCAGACAGCAAAGGACGTGGAAGAGCAGTTGAACGGAATGGACATTGTCTTGAAAGGAGGATATAAGATGAACATCAACAAAAGCAAAACTAGGATAATGGAATTGAGTCGAATTAAATCGGGTGATGCTGAAGGGATTAGATTAGGAAATGAGACACTTAAAGTAGTAGATTAGTTTTGCTATTTGGGGAGCAAAATAACTGATGATGGTCGAAGTAGAGAGGATATAAAATGTAGACTGGCAATGGCAAGGAAAGCGTTCCTGAAGAAGAGAAATTTACTAACATCGAGTATAGATTTAAGTGTCAGGAAGTCGTTTCTGAAAGTATTTGTATGGAGTGTAGCCATGTATGGAAGTGAAACATGGACGATAAATAGTTTGGACAAGAAGAGAATAGAAGCTTTCGAAATGCAGTGCTACAGAAGAATACTGAAGATTAAATGGGTAGATCACATAACTAATGAGGAGGTATTGAACAGAATTGGGGAGATATTTGTGGCACACTTGACTAGAAGAAGGCATCGGTTGGTAGGACATGTTCTGAGGCATCAAGAGATCACCAATTTAGTATTGTAGGACAACGTGGAGGGTAAAAATCGCAGAGGGAGACCAAGAGATGAATACACTAAGCAGATTCCGAAGGATGTAGGTTACAGTAGGTACTGGGAGATGAAGAAGCTTGCACAGGATAGAGTAGCATGGAGAGCTGTATCAAACCAGTCTCAGGACTGAAGACCACAACAACAACACCTGAAACGATTGTTCCCTGCAACACAGGAATCCAGGACCTGTTCACCTTGACTCTTTCTTCTTTCTTGTCGAAGCTATTGTAATGTTTTTGTATGTCTATATCTTCCGTGAACAAGCGTCCTGTTCTTCTGAACAGTAAAAATTTCCTTGTCGGCGAATTTCACAAGGTGGTTGTCCTGAGAAATCTAGTTGATTTCTCGTCCAGTCATTCCATCACAGACTTTTCCGCATGTTCGTGGTATTCGGTATACTCCCGAATGTAATTGCCAGGTACATATAATCTGCGGTCGCGAGCTTGGCAATGGAGGGTGAAGCTTTCACAATGGCAGCCACTCGTACTGGAGAAACGTCAGAAATTTATCAACAAACGTCGGCCGAAGAACCCGAGACAGAAGCCAACAGACAATTTATTAAAAAGTGACCACGAAACCTTAACAGTCTTGTAATCGGGTAACGCCTTCATGTCCTATCAAGAGCAAAATGCGAACAACGCTGGGCTGGCTTCTTCCAGAGCCACTTACACATTCTCTGGAGCTAAAATGTGAATTATGACCAACGGCTGTCAGAAAATCTATTTCGTTCACTCTGTTCGTTGCAAGCCTGCTCGTTACCCTCTGCTAAATATTCCAACGCCCTTGCGATAAGCAATCTTTGCACATTCCCCGAATTGCCATACCTTCTGAACACCGACTACCGTGATATCTTTATGTGTTGTTCTATTAGCTTTCCTACTGCGTTCTCCATAAATAAATAGCACACCTACTTTCTGTTGGCTTATTAAAGACATTTTTTTCAGACTAACCTGCACTTGGCATGCGTGATCGGCCCAAACATAAAGAAACTACATTTCCTCTATTACCCTTTTATGCAGGTATCGCAGCGGTGCCACACTGTGCTTCCTTCATATCCGATGTGACGTATTTTCTTATTCCGTATTCAATCATGAGCTTCCGCACAAGACAGTAAACGATTTCCTACTCAAAACAGATAAATCCTGAGTTGTAAATATTGTAATTTCTCCGAAGCTAATAATCGTATTTTGAAGAGTGAAACGCATTTGATTTAGCCTCTTTTAGAGCTGCAATACACAAATTTCTTTAGTTCCACCTCAAAAACCGAAAATTGTACTGATGTCTTTGTAATTAATGTACCTGTCAACAGAGACTATACATACTGTAATGAAGAAGTTCTCACTATTCATCTGGGTGAAAATAGAATTACTATTTCTTAAACGGTTTTAGAAATATTTGACGTCGACAGTTTAGCTGAATCACTCTTTATACGTGTACTAGAGTAAGATTAACGTCTGATTATCGTTCCTTTGCCTACAAAATTGCTTTCAAGCAGAATTTCATACGAAGATTCACAAGATATCATATGTACAGTAATTTACAGACGGATTAATAAAATTCACTGAAGGTACCATATAAATAGCGGAACCATGTATGAGTGGAACGAAAATAAGAAAACGTGTCTTGCAGAAGGCCAAAATTCTCTATAAATTATATTATAGACAAATGTAACTTGTCGTTACGTACGTGAGGTATCGCGTGTCAATGTGCTCCAAATACGTCCTGTGTTAGCACTTGTACGTTGTAATGTTGCCGCGACCTAGAGCAGATAGACAAGCTTCGCTACACGTGTCCCTGCAGACGCGTATTCTGAATGTACACGTCGTTACAGCTTGTAATGTAACTGTTGGATGTGACAGGAGGCGTTCAACGTGGTGACCCGCTACGAGCTGCCGGTGGCGCGCGAGGACCTGGAGCAGGTGGACAACCTGCGCTACACGTGGCAGCGGCTGCAGACGCGCGCGCTCGATGTGCACGTGCTGTTGCTCGCCATGCAGCCGCACTTCCAGGAGGACCTGCGCGCCAACCTGGAGCGCTTCCGGCAAGACAACATCGAGTACTGCCACGAGTACCGCACCAGCGGGCCCATGATGCCCGGCCTCACGCCCCGCGAGGCCTCAGACCGCCTCATACTCTTCCAGGTTTCACGACCACTTTCTGTGCTACTGATCGACTCCTTGTACAACTACAGACATTTTATTATATCTACCTCCAAAGCCGAAGTCACTAACGCACGTTGTAATTTGTCGCAAACTGAGGTGATCAAGCGCAAGGACTGTGGGACAGGGGGAGGGGGGAGGGAGGAAACAACAGAAGGGGGAGGGGAAGGAGAGGGAGCCCAAGGGAGGAGGAGAGGGGAGGAGGCGGGTCAGAGTTGGAAGGAAGGATAAATATCAGGGCAAAGCACATCATCTGGGACAGGGAGACATTGGAAGTTCCCTTGGGAGAGGAGGTAAGGGGGTGGAGATGGAGAGAGAGTGAGACACATCAGTAAAGCTGTGGCAGCAGGTGGAGAGTGGAGAGGAGAGGAGACACCAGGGGGTGAGGGGGGTAGAGATGGCAGTTGGTGTAGAGGATACAGATGTGTGCAAGGAAAAGGAGGAGACGTGGGAAGGGGATGAGGTCATAGAGGATCCTCGTGGGGGATGGGAGATGGATACAGAAAGCGAGGCAGAGCACATGGCGTTCAAGGATTTTGAGGGCATTATAGAATATGGGAGGGGTGGAGACCCAGGCAACACTGACATAACAAAGGATGGGATGGATCAAGGATGTGTAGGTATGAAGGATGGTGGAAGGGTTCAATCTCCATGTCCTACCAGACAGGAGTTTCAGGAGGCAGAGTCTACTGTGGCCTTTTCATTGGATGGTAAGTAGATTGCGAGTTCAAGTGAGATGATGGTCAGTGGTGAGGCCAAGGTATTTCAAGGTGGGGGAAGTTGGATAGGACAGTCATAGATGGTGAGGTAGAAATCATGGAGCCGGAAGGAGGGGGTGGCACATCCTATAATGATTGCCTGGGTTTTGGAGAAACTATTTCGAAGGAGCCACTGGTTGCACCAAGTGGTAAACTGGTTTAGGTGGGTTTGGAAGGACTGTTGAAGGATGGGATAGAGGTCAAGGAAGGTGGTGTCATCAACATATTGAAGGAGATGTATGGGTGGGGGATCTTTGGCATATCAGCGCTGTACAGGAGATATAGGAGAAAGGGTGAAGCCCTGGGGCACACCTGCAGTAGGGTAGAAAGTATGAATGGTGACATAGGAAGGATGTTGAAAGAGGAAGGAGGTAGTGAGGTGGATGAAGTTGATAGGACGGCCATAGGCCTGGAGCTTGAAAAGGAACCCAAAATGCCATACATGGTCATAGGATCTGGAGGTCAAGGGAAACAAAAATAGCAGAGCGACAGGAGTTAAGTTAGAGGGAGAGGAGATGGGTGACGTTAAGGAGCTAGTCGTCGGATAAGAAGGAGGGCTGGAAACCACACTGGATAAAAGGGAGGAAGTGGTGTTGAGTTAGGTGGTGATGGATACATTGGGAGAAGATGGACTCAAAGACCTTACTAAACACAAAGGTGAGGCATGTGGGACGATAGGAGGAGGTGTCAGAAGGAGGTGGGTGTAAGGAACAATGGAATATGGGAAGTCTGCTGCAGGTTTGGTTGGAAGCCAGTGAACCAGTGGAGAGGATGGTGTTGTACAGGGTCGCAAGGACGGCGAGGAAGGAGAGAGGGCTTTCCATGAGGTGGTGGTAGGTAATGCAATCATGGCCAGGGGTGGTGTGGTGTTTGGACCGGAGGATGAGTATAATGTCATGTGCTGTGATAGGAGTGTTCAATTCCGAAGGTAGAAACTGGTCCAAGTACCAAAATCTGGGAGCAAGCAGCATGACAGTGCTATTGGTGCAGTCGAGGACATCGGCGAAGAGGGGGTAATCAAAGTGAGGGTTATTTGGTATGGAGAAGACTTTAGAGAGGCGGAAAGCAAAACGGTTAGCTTCACTGAGGTCAGGGAAGGGGTGGTTGTCATGGAGGAGTGGATAATTTGGGGTGGGATGGCTACCAGTAAGGAGCTAGAGGGCAGACCAGTACTTGGAGGAGTTGACAGGGATGGTGGCGTTTAGCTGTGTGCATGTATGGCGCGAGTCCTGGGCTTTCTTTGCTGTCAGAATGTTTCGAACACGTCTTTCTAATTGCAGATGGTGGATGGAGGAGTGTGTCCCAGTCATGAGTCCGAAGGAAGGAACAGGAGAACTGGTGGCATTCACGGAGAAGGAGTATGGCCTGTGGAGGAAGGGGAGGACAGTGAGGATGGATACGTTTGGGGGGAATGTGAGCTACTACAGCGTCAGAGACAGTCTTCTGGAGGAAGGGCAAAGCGTGAGCGATGTCATCAGGATAGTGGAAGGGAAGGGGCTGGCTTCTTACCTGGGTGTTGATGGATTTCTGGTAGGCATACCAGTCTGCACGGAAGGTATTTGTGAACGACCTTGGGAGGGGCGACAGAGTGGGAAGCTTGTGGGGGGGGGGGTGGGGGGGGGCAAAGGAGATGGTGAAAAGGACTTTAAAGTGGTCGCTGCCATTGGGATCGAGGAGTTCTGCAGTGATATGCCCAAAGAGGTTGGGGGACATACAGCCATTAAACATTTGAACTTACATGTTTCAGGCATTTAGTAATAGCATTTGGGAACTAAACACGTTTATACTTGTTTAAAACTTAAATAGTTGCCATGTTAAATTCAGCTAATACACATGCTGGCAAAGTACGATATTTTCTATGAGAATAGTTGTCAATACTGTATTTGTATACAACATTTCAAGACGAAAAACTGAACCACAATCACCATCAGAGTCCTACGCAATCTAGTCGGTGTAATGTGCAGTCAACAGCCTCCACCACGCTCTCACAGCACAAGGGGAAAGATTCATGTTTCCACAAACAGACTCCAGTTATATGATTCACATAAATGCTTCAGCAAGTAGTGCGGAAGGCTTGTGACTGGCCGGTCCCACACGCATGCCGACAGAATTTTCTGTCATGTCCTGCTACTTTTACTTCTAAGGGATTGCTATTCAATTTTCGTTCAATACACATTTATTGATACTTATACACAAGTTGAAACATAGCCTGTCAATGGCATGGTAAATACAGACAGTGAAAAAATGACAACATCTTACTAGAGTAATGGCCCAACAGGTCTGAGCTGGATTGTAAGGCCATAGAGCTGTACCAGTATACCCCCTGGTCACCATTTTCGATCACCATCTCCCACTCCAGGATACACATCCTTAATTCTGACGTCGTAGTTAGGCTGGAGCTTGTATTCCAAGTCTTAGATCGTGACATCATAGAGGCAGGCCATTATTCCAAGTCAGCCAGCATGACAATGCATCATCTTGGATTTCCCGCCAATTTATACTTAGAACAACAACTATCCTTCCACAGAAAACATACTAGAGCTGTTGGGCATTTTTTGTTTTAGTTTCCCGCCTAAATTTGAATTCCTGCCATTTTTTGCATAGAGCACTTGGTCTTTATCAGAAGGGGAGGGAAGGACGGTGGGTAATCACCCACGACTCATTGATGACGTCATCAGTGACATAATTTGGGCGAGAACGCACGCAGAATAATTACTTACCTCATGACATGGGATGAAAGCTAGGAAAGATAGAGCATTGATAATAGACAAAGCATAGTCTTTCTTTCCAATCACGAATCTACAGAGAAAATAACAGTTCAATAGGAACGAAAAAGCATGAAACTTATGGAATTAAAAACAGGACTTACTTAGCTACCAAGAATATAGTCTGCAATGCCTATCCGTCTGAACCCACAGGCTTTTCAGCACTGTGTAGCCCGTTTGTTTCAAAGGATTGAAGGCTATTTAGCAAAAGAAGTACGTTGACTTGTCACCAGGCTGTACTTTTTTATCCGACGAAATGCACTGAAGAACAATTCTTACATGTTCGACATTCAGAAGAACTACCTCCAATATCACTTACATCTGTTTGTATCAGAATCCTAGGGGATACTCTGACCTAGAAATAACAAAACCCTTCCAACATCAACATGGCGCCAGCCGGGGTGGCCGAGCGGTTCTAGGCGCTACAGTCTGGAACCACGCGACCGCTACAGTCGCAGGTTCGAATCCTGCCTCGGGCATGGATGTGTGTGATGTCCTTAGGTTAGTTACGTTTAAATAATTCTAAGTTCTAGGCGACTGATGAACTTAGAAGTTAAGTCCCATAGTGCTCGGGGCATTTGAACCATCAGCATCGCTTCCGAAACAATCTTCACATCTAGTAGGGACCTATACTCAGTGCTATGCATACAGGAAACCAACCTGCCTTGGCGTTTCTAGATTCTCGAAAAGCTTTTGATTCAGTGCCTCATCGACGCATTCTAAAGGTAATACGTTCCTATA
Source organism: Schistocerca nitens (assembly GCF_023898315.1). Taxonomy (NCBI): domain Eukaryota; kingdom Metazoa; phylum Arthropoda; class Insecta; order Orthoptera; family Acrididae; genus Schistocerca; species Schistocerca nitens. The sequence goes on from NC_064616.1 coordinate 926,847,904, forward strand.
GATATCTAACCATGTTTGCGAGTGGATCGAAAATTTCCTCTCAGACAAGACGCATTACGTTATCCTGGCCGGAGAGCCGTATAGAGAATAGTGTTCCAACCATAAGGAGTCAAGCGTATGCGCCAGTATACCTGCTACATACGCTCGGTTGCGTGAGAGTTGGTTGATCGATCGCAGAAGTAGTGGTAGTGGTAGAAGTAGTTTTATTCATCCGTAGATCACTTTTACAAGGTTATTGTACATACCTTGGTATTAAAATGAAAGAACGACAAACATAGCATGTAAAGGGCGATCAAAATGTTTCCGTTGGAAGACCGTGCAGTCCAGAATCGGTATGCCAATCAGGGACAATCACCGTGAGTACTGAGGCAATCATACCGCCGCCGAACCAGATTGAAGATACCCGTTTGATAAAACACAGTGTCCTGCTGCGTGAAGAAGTCTGTAGCTGCCTGCTGCACATCCTCATCCAACAAGAATCGTCGAACCTTCAAGGCATTCTTTAAAGGACTGACGGCATGATAATCGCATATGGAGAGATTAGGATTATAGAACGGTTGCTCGAGTATTTGTGATATGCTGACGTGCGATATCATGAAGCAGTAACACACCTTGTCGCCTTAATTGCACGCCGTAATTTCTCCAGCGTTGGGCAGTAACGTTCTCCACTGATGGAGACGCCAGGTTCTTTGAAATCAATAAGCAATGGATGATGCTGGTCTCCCAGATCGGCCGGCATTTGTGTCGAATCGTGACCAACACGGAACTTGGTACACCACTCCACAACATTGATTTTTGACAGACATGCTGCCCCATACACAGTCTTCATTCTCTGGTGGACGTCTACCTGTGTTTGTCATTGTTCTTCGGAAGCCAAGAAAAGAATAAAACGACGTTGTTCCTGTTTGGAAGCATTTGGTAGTAATGTGTCAAAAGTCATGGGATAGCAATATGCAACATATACAGGTGGCGGTAGAGTCGCGTACACAATGTATAAAAGGGCGGTGTAGGGCGGAGCTGTCACGTGTACTTAGATGATTCATGTGAAAAGGTTTTCGACGGGAATTAACAGACTGTGAACACGGAATGGTAGATGGGGCTAGACGCATTTTACATTCCATTTCGGAAATCGTTAGCGAATTAAATATTCCGTGATCCTCAGTATTAAAAGTGCACCGAGAATACTAAATTTCAGGCATTACGTGTCACCACAGACAACGCAGTGGTCAACAGCATTCACTTAACGACCGAGAGCAGCTCCGTTTACGTATCGTTGTCAGTGCTAGCAGACAAGCAACTTTAAGTGAAATAGCAGTAGACATGTGGCTCGAACGACGAACGTATCCGTTGGGACACTGCTACGAAATTTGGCGTTAATCAGCTGTGGCAGCAGAAGACCGACGCGAGTGCCTTTGCCAACAGCAAGACATCGCCTGCAGCACCTCTCCTGAGCTCGTGACAATACTGTTGGACCCTATACGACTGGAAAACCGTGGCCTAGTCAGATCAATCTCAATTTCAGTTGGTAAAAGCTGATTGTAGGGTTCGAGTGCAGATCCAACAAAGCCATGGACCCAAGTTGTCAATTAGGCACTGTGCAAGCTGGTGGTAGCTCTATAGCGGTGTGGACTGTATTTACATGGAATATGTTAGGTCCTCTGGTCCAAATGGACTTCATGTTCCCAAACAAAGTCTGGCCATCCTGATTTAGGTTTTCCGTGATTTCCATGGTGTTTGGTCTCTTCCCACAAACAACCCAACCAAACTCCCTCCCCCCCCTCCAAAAAAATGATGTAATCGTGCGCGAAAGGTTTGAAGAACATTCTGGACAGTTCGAGAGAATAATTTGACCATACAAATCGCCCGATATAAATTCCATTGAACAGTTATGTGACATAATCAACAGGTCAGTTCGTGCACAAAATCCTGCACCGGCAACACTTTTGCAATTATGGACGGCTGTAGAGGCACCACGGCACGATTTTTCTACAGGGAACTTCTAACGACTTGTTGAGACCACGTCACGTCGAGTTACTGCACTACGCCGGACAAAAGGAGGTCCGACACGATATTATGAGGTATCCCATGACTTTTGCAACCTCAGTGTAGATCACATTTATGCATTTACCACTTGCACTTCTGAAACATACGAATACCATGCTAATCCCTTGCCTACATGTTGGTGCTTATATACATACATCGCAGTCGCGCTACGTTGCATATACGCTGCAGGAATGACCACAAACGGAAACTTTTTGATCACTCCATGTCATTCGTATATACAGGCATTTATACAGGGTGATTCAAAAAGAATACCACAACTTTAGGAATTTAAAACTCTGCAACGACAAAAGGCACAGCTAAGCACTATCTGTCGGCGAATTAAGGGAGCTATAAAGTTTCATTTAGTTGTACATTTGTTCGCTTGAGGCGCTGTTGACTAGGCGTCAGCGTCAGTTGATGCTAAGATGGCGACCGCTCAACAGAAAGCTTTTTGTGTTATTGAGTACGGCAGAAGTGAATCGACGACAGTTGTTCAGCGTGCATTTCGAACGAAGTATGGTGTTAAACCTCCTGATAGGTGGTGTATTAAACGTTGGTATAAACAGTTTACAGAGAATGGGTGTTTGTGCAAAGGGAAAAGTTCTGGACGGCCGAGAACGAGTGATGAAAATGTAGCACGCATCCAGCAAGCATTTGTTCGCAGCCCAGGAAAATCGACTCGCAGAGCTAGCAGAGAGCTGCAAATTCCACAATCAACTGTATGGAGAGTCCTACGAAAAAGGTTAGTTATGAAACCTTATCGTCTGAAATTGGTTCAAGCACTGTCTGCAGCACTTCATCACTGGCCTCCAAGAAGCCCTGATCTTACCCCCTGCGATTTTTTCTTATGGGGGTATGTTAAGGATATGGTGTTTCGGCCACCTCTCCCAGCCACCATTGATGATTTGAAACGAGAAATAACAGCAGCTATCCAAACTGTTACGCCTGATATGCTACAGAGAGTGTGGAACGAGTTGGAGTATCGGGTTGATATTGCTCGAGTGTCTGGAGGGGGCCATATTGAACATCTCTGAACTTGTTTTTGAGTGAAAAAAAACCTTTTTAAATACTCTTTGTAATGATGTATAACAGAAGGTTATATTATGTTTCTTTCATTAAATACACATTTTTAAAGTTGTGTTATTCTTTTTGAATCACCCTGTATATTTACAGCTCCAATTTGACAAGGACGGGACAGGTTGTCGGACGTGGTCTTACTGTAGCAAATGGTTCAAATAGCTCTGAGCACTATGGGACTCAACTTCTGAGGTCATTAGTCCCCTAGAACTTAGAACTAGTTAAACCTAACTAACCTAAGGACATCACAAACATCCATGCCCGAGGCAGGATTCGAACCTGCGACCGTAGCGGTCCTGCGGTTCCAGACTGCAGCGCCTTTAACCGCACGGCCACTTCGGCCGGCCTTACTGTAGCAATCATATATGTTATCACCTCATATAATCTTCTGTACAAAGTGAACTACACTCATGTTCAGAAAAAAAAAACAGAACAGAACACCTTGAACGACTAGCCATACGATGCTCATATTCCCATAACATGTACATTGGTATGTTCTGCAGAAATGATTAGCACTAGAACCATGTCGACCGACGGGTTCAAGGTCAACATCGATATTGCGGCGCAACATCACCTACCTGTAAAATGTGTCCGTGGCTCTCGTTGTTGCTATAAACCGAATGTAATGGAATCCCGTGATTTCAGCAGACGTGCAGGATGCATCACAGACGTATCCGCGAACCGTACAGTCAAATTTAAGGAGGGCGCATTATTTTCATGAGAGAATGTGATGCATACATCCGGGAAATTGCAGATCGGGTGGGATGAAACGTTTCGGCAGTGCAACGGGTTTGTGAAGAATGGTTCACAGAAGCCCGTAGAGCACGACGAGATGGGTCCGGTCGCACCACCCAGACCACCCCCAGAGAAGATCGACCCTTCACCCGAACGGCATTGCAGCACAGATCGGCGTCTTTCTCGACTCTGGAGCAACAATGAACAGTATAGCACATCGTGAATTATAAGGGGTGACAGTCCGTCCCTGTTTATTACGGCATGGGTTGCGTGCGCGTCGACCATTTCTCCACCTACCTTTGACGAATGTGCAGAAAAATGCTAGACGGCAATTTTGTATGAAATGAATGTCACTGGGGACAGGAATGGGATCGTATAGTGTTTTAGGATGAGGCCAAGTTCTGTTGTTTGAAAATGATGGCCGCATTTTAGTTCACCGCAGACAGGAAACGCGGCGTATCCAGGACATTGTGACCAGTATGACCCACTTAATGACATCTTGTGACCCTCGCCATACCCTTTCTGGACAACATCCCAGACACCATTTTTCAGCAATACAACCCACGACCACATGTTGCTGGACGAACACGTGCCTTCTTGGTGTCACAGGATGGCAGCCTTTTGCTCTGTCCCGCCATATTACCAGACTTGTCGCCAATCAAAAATGTGCGGGATATCATGAAATGACGGGTGCAGTGACGTGAACCAGCGCCAACCACTACAAATGTTCTTTGGAACCAGGTGACTGCAGCATTGGATGACTATATCACAGGACGCCATTTGCGCCTTACGGGAGTCGATACCATCATGGATGGAAAAAGTTATCATGGCTCCTGACGAACCGTGCGCCTACTAGGCAACGGGATACATGCTGAACTGAGGTGACTGAAATGCTAATCACTTCTGCAGAACATACTAATGTACATGACCTGTTAATATGAACGTCCTATCTCCAGTCATTCAAGGTTTTCTGTTTCTTCTGAACATGAGTGTATTATAACTATACCATTGATGTCTTAACACTACTCGACCAAACGGACCTGTCTTCTCTCATGGTATCGCCCATTTTGCAAGTACCACTGTAGCAAGTTTTCGCGATGCTGACACGAATGTTATGCAACTACAGTGGTAACAACACACTCATTGTTAGTGTAAATTGATTATTGATGTGCTGTATTGATTCGTTTTCGTAGTTATTTCTTGTTTTGTGGAAGACACTCTTCCGGATTGTTGAAGAAATTTACTTGCTCATGCGAAAAATTTTGTACTGATATGACATGCTTCTTCTGCCGTTGAGATGTGATCGTCCCATGTTGCAATATGCATCAACTTTTCAGCCACTATAGGAGCAGAATAGTTGTTCCATATCAAACATATTGTACGGTCACATATCCAAAACTATTATATTGAGACTGATTCTGAAATGTATGGCAATTTCTGTGAACTCCTCAATTTATGTACGGCAGAATCGCTTCGACGGACTGTGGCGCAAACTGCAGACGTACCAGAGCGGTGAGGAGCTGTTCGGGTTGCCCACCACGGACTATCCCGAGCTGGGCCAGATCCGCAAGGAGCTCAACTTGCTGCAGAAGCTTTACAAGCTGTACAACGATGTCATCGATCGCGTCAGCAGCTACTACGACATCCCGTGGGTCGAAGTCAACATTGAGGAGATTAATAACGAACTTATGGAATTCCAAAACCGTTGCCGCAAGCTACCCAAGGGCCTAAAAGAATGGCCAGCATTCCACGCTCTCAAGAAAACCGTCGACGATTTCAACGACATGTGTCCTCTGCTCGAGCTGATGGCCAACAAGGCGATGAAGCCCAGGCACTGGCAGCGAATTATGGAAGTCACGAAGTATAACTTCGAGCTCGACAGCGAAGGATTTTGTCTGAAAAATATACTGGAAGCGCCTCTTCTTCCAAACAAGGAAGATATTGAGGTAAAAAAATCATTCAGTATACTGTAGTTGATTCTATCTTGTATTTTATTACATAGCGTAGAGTGTGCTATGTTTAGTACTAAGCAAGGCAGTTGGGTCATAAGAGGACAACCGTTATTAAATGACAGAAAATAAACATATGAGGACAGAAGAGGCAGTTCGCAGATTTAGCTTTGTTATTTCAGTCTACGACTGTAGTCGTTACTTAGTATTCAGTTCCCTTCTTGGGACAGCTGACAGTTTACAGAATTTTTTGAAGTAATTTTGTAGTAAATGAGTAATATTTCCACTATTTAACGGTTTGTTTAAGAGATCACAGAAATAATCAAAAGTTTACCATTTAAATTTCCCTGCACAATATATGAAGTCATAAGTAACGAACTTTCGGTTAACCCTTTCTTGGGTAAAATTTATTTTGCGTATATTTGAAAAAATTAAGATCAAAAATTGTCTTCCTTTGTTGTAAATAATACACTTACACTACGAACAAACTTTTAAGCTGACTAGTTTTGAAAATCGGTGAAGTGGGACGTAAGCGTCCCACGGACATAACTAAATCCATTTTTTTTTATATAACTTAGGATCTCCATAGTTAAATTTTTAATTTTAACGGGATAGCAATTACGGAAAAAAGTGTAACAAATAAATTAGTACCAATACACATTTTATCTCCTGAAAAAAAAAAGAACATGAAAAATATCGCATAGAAGTTTTCAGCATAACATTTGAAGATTTCTTTGACATACCACACACCAATGTTTTCTGCATTCTATGAAGTTTTCTGGGACATACAAATTATGAACAAACCAGCAGAATTACTAATGTGAGTAGTAATGTTTCAAAACAATGACTCTATGTGTAAGATAATAAAATTAGTTATTTCAGACATTCTTCGAATGGAGAAGATAGTGATTTGATGCGATTTTCGTGAAAAAGACGCACTGTGTCACCTATAAATACATGCCACCCCATTTGATCGATCACAACCTTCTATATACAGGGTGGTCCATTGATCGTGACCGGGCCAAATATCTCACGGAATAAGTGTCAAACGAAAAAAGTACAAAGAACGAAACTTGTCTAGCTTGAAGGGGGAAACCAGATGGCGCTATGGTTGGCCCGCTAGATGGTGCTGTCATAGGTCAAATGAACATCAACTGCGTTTTTTTAAAAATAGGAACCCCCATTTTCTATTACATATTCGTGTACTACGTAAAGAAATATGAATGTTTTACTTGGACCTCTTTTTGCTTTGTGATAGATGGCGCTGTAATAGTCACAAACATATGGCTCACAATTTTAGACGAACACTTGTTAACAGGTAGGTTTCTTAAATTAAAATACAGAACGTAGGTACGTTTGAACGTTTTATTTCGGTTGTTCCAATGTGATACATGTACCTCTGTGAACTTATTTCCGAGAACGCATGCTGTTACAGCGTGATTACCTGTAAATACCACCTTAATGCAATAAATGCTCAAAATGGTGTCTGCCAACCTCAATGCATTTGGCAATACGTGTAACGATATTCCTCTCAACAGCGAGTAGTTCGCCTTCCGTAATGTTCGCCCATGCATTGACAATGCGCTGACTCATGTTGTCAGGCGTTGTCGGTGGATCACGATAGCAACTATCCTTTAACTTTCCCCACAGAAAGAAATCCGGGGACGTCAGATCCGGTGAACGCCCGGGCCATGGTATGGTACTTCGACGACCTATCCACCTGTCATGAAATATGCTATTGAATAACGCTTCAACCGCATGCAAGCTATGTGCCGGACATCCATCATGTTGGAAGTACATCGCCATTCTGTCATGCAGTGAAACATCTTGTAGTAACATTGGTAGAACATTACGTAGGAAATCAGCATACATTGCACCATTTAGATTGCCATTGATAAAATGGGGGCCAGTTATCCTTCCTCCCATAATGCCGCACTATACATTAACCCGTCAAGGTCGCTGATGTTCGTTCCACTTGTCGCAGCCATCGTACCACTTGTCGCAGCCATCGTGGATTTTCCGTTGCCCAATAGTGCATATTATACCGGTTTATGTTACCGCCGTTGGTGAATGACGCTTCGTCGCTAAATAGAACGCGTGCAAAAAATCTGTCATCGTCCCGTAACTTCTCTTGTGCCCAGTGGCAGAACTGAACATGACGTTCAAAGTCGTCGCCATGCAATACCTGGTGCATAGAAATATGGTACGGGTGCAATCGATGTTGATGTAGCATTCTCAATACCGACGTTTTTGAGATTCCCGATTCTCGCGCAATTTGTCTGCTACTGATGTGCGGATTAGCCGCGACAGCAGCTAAAACACCTACTTGGGCATCATCATTTGTTGCAGGTCGAGGTTGACGTTTCACATGTGGCTGAACACTTCCTGTTTCCTTAAATAACGTAACTATCCGGCGAACGGTCCGGACACTTGGATGGTGTCGTCCAGGATACCGACCAGCATACATAGAGCACGCCCGTTGGGCATTTTGATCACAATAGCTATACATCAAAACGATATCGACGTTTTCCGCAATTGGTAAACGGTCCATTTTAACACGGGTAATGTATCATGAAGCAAATACCGCCCGCTCTGGCGGAGTGTTACGTGATACCACGTACTCATACGTTTGTGACTATTACAGCGCCATCTATCACAAAGTGAAAAAAGTGGTCCAACTAAAACATTCATATTTCATTTCGTACTACATGAATATTTAATTAAAAATAGGGGTTCCTATTTTAAAAAATGGCTCTGAGCACTATGGGACTCAACTGCTGAGGTCATTAGTCCCCTAGAACTTAGAACTAGTTAAACCTAACTAACCTAAGGACATCACAAACATCCATGCCCGAGGCAGGATTCGAACCTGCGACCGTAGCGGTCTTGCGGTTCCAGACTGCAGCGCCTTTAACCGCACGGCCACTTCGGCCGGCGTTCCTATTTTAAAAAAAACGCAGTTGATATCCGTTTGACCTATGACAGCGCCATCTAGCGGGCCAACCATAGCGCCATCTGGTTCCCCCTTCAAGCTAGACGAGTGTCGTTCTTTGTAGTTTTTTCGTTTGATGCTTATTTCGTGAGATATTCGGCTCGGTCACTATCAATGGACCACCCTGTATATCCACCCCGTGATCCGTAGTATTTTTCCCAAGTTGAGGAAGCACTTCACTACATACTAATATTAGACATCCCAAGCTTAAAACTTCGTCTTACTTTAGTGGGACATACGTGGTCTATCAACTACGAAAGGGTTAATGAGGTAGTACTCTTTCATTCATGTAAAAGCGTCATCACATTAAAACCTTCTATAACAGTACAATTGTATGGTAGAATAATGAATGGCAAAGAATTATATTGTTTTCATATTATCCATTTCTGTCATTGTTTCTTCCGTGACTGTATTACTTTTGTAAAATAAAGAGTAACCACCTTCAGTCACAATCGTGATTTTATTTCAATTCACGTTGGATTTCGAGCCCTGGGGGCTCATCTTCAGGTACTTCGACAGTCTACATTGTTTTTTTTTCGGATTTAGGTTAATTATGGTCCTGGTAAGATTACAGGGGTATATTACAAAGTGGCACATTGTGAATATAAGTTTACAAAACTAATACTTAGTTACTGTTTCCCGTGGTGGATATATGATTTTGAAGCACAGTATGAGTAAACATGTTTATGTAATATACTGATGAGCCAAAACATTGTGACCACTGCCCACGGTAAGGTTGAATGCCTACTGGTGATGTTGCGGGCACGTGACGCAGGAAGGAAAGAATGTAAGCGGAAGAGGTACTGACCGCAGATTCGGAAATCCACTGATATAAACGATTCTGACAAAAGGTACGTTGTTCTGGCACTGCGGCTGGAAACGAGAATCTCTGAAACGGTGAAGCAAGTCCGCTGTTTGGGTGCTACTGTAGTGAGCACCTATGGAAAGTGGTTGAACAAAGTTGAAACAACGAGTGGAAGGTATGGTATTGGACGTACACGTCTCATCACAAAACTTAGAGGTTGGAGGATCCCCCACTCTGTAATCCAGGATAGGTAGAGATCTGTGGCAGATCTCTCGACAGAGTACAATGCTGGTGCACACACAAGTTTTTCGGAGCACACCGTTCAAAGGCCAGTGTAGAACATGGAGCTCCACATCACACGACACGTACGTGTTCCCGTAGTGACCCAACGACCTAATGACATCGTCAGTTACCATCGCAGTGGGCATAGTATCATTGAGCTTCCACCGTGATTACGTGTCGCCTGTCTAATGAATCGCATTTCCTGTTACACCAGGTCGATGGTTGGGTCCTTACAATCCGTCGCACAGGCGAATGGCTGCTTGAAACGTGCAACGCCGAGAGTATGATTATGCTATGGGGTTGTTGTCACCTATGGTGGTACTAGAAGACACCATGGCAGCTGTGAACTACGTGATCATTACTGTGGACCACCTGCATCCCTTCATGATTGAACTCTTCTCCGATGTTGATGGCATCTTCCAGCAGGATAACTCTCCGCGAGACAAGGCCAGAATCGTGCTTCAGTGGCTTGAAGAGCATGATAGTGAACTCACATTGATGTCTTAGCCAGTAAATGAACCTGATCTGTACCAATTGGAACACATATCGCGTGCCAGCCGCATGCCCACAAACCACCGTCCACCGTCCCGTAATTTGCGGGAATTACTGACCTGTGAGTAGACATCTGGTGCCCCACTATCAACGACTTGTAGAACCCACGCCAAGAAGAATCGCTGCTGTAATGAGTTTGAAAAGTGGATCAGCACGCAATTAAACAGGTGGTCATAATGTTTTGGCTCATCGGTGTATATACCCTTTTCGTTCTACAAGGGTACAACACATTTTGCGAACTCAAACCAAAACAAGTCAAAGAATTTCAAATGTAAAGATGCAACGTTTCTACAAATACACATGTGTTAATTATTTCAAAGATGATATAAAGCTATAACATTATTTTATGATGCATCTTTACATTTAAAATACTTTGACTTGCCTTGACTTCTGATTACAAAATGTATTGTAGGACGAACTGTGTATATATGTGCATAAACATATTTACTCATACTGTGCTTCAAAATCATATTTTCACCACTGAAAGCAGGAAGTTATTTTTCAATTTGTCTTAGTTTTGTAAACTTATGTTCACAATGTGCCACTTTGTAACATATCAGTGTAATCTTACCAAGACCAGAATTAACCTATATCTGAAAAAAAACAGTGTGGATTGTCAAAGCACCTGAACATGAGCCCCTGGGGTTCGATATACTTCGTGCATCGAAAATATCACGATTGTGCCTAAAGGTGATTGCTCTTTATTTTACGAATTTAATTGTTCTCCTGCACACTCGTAACATTTACCTCTCAAAAACATCAAAATTCAGGAAATGAGAAAATATTACTGGAAGAGAAGTCACCGACATTCTGACAAGACAGTAATTTTTGTCTGCTGAAAAGAAAATAATATAGAAAGGGCATTGTATACGATACACAATTTATTCCGGTTGACTTTTGGAATTAACTACTCGCAGAATTTACCACTGACTGTGAACGGATATTAGTTAATTCTAGTACTTCCAATGGCATGCGTTCCACAGGATATATGCATCTCAGCAATGAAGGAGAAAGACATTGAAGCAAAACTGCGTCAGGTGACTAACGAGTGGACTGCTCACGAGCTCACCTTCATGACATTTAATAACCGCGGGGAATTACTTCTCAGAGGTGACACCACAGCGGAAACTATTGGCCAGCTCGAGGACAGCCTCATGATCCTCGGCTCGTTGATGTCTAATAGGTGAGTATGAGGTTATGTTAATTATGCACGTAAGAAAAAGAGCAACTTTCCATTCATATTTCGTCGATTCACTTTGCGAATATGCTGTATTGTGTGCCTTAACGGCTACTCTCCTGATTGCAGGTACAACGCTCCTTTCAGAAAGCAGATTCAACAGTGGGTACACGATCTAGGCAACACCAACGAAATTCTAGAGCGCTGGCTGCTCGTCCAGAATATGTGGGTTTATCTTGAAGCAGTCTTCGTTGGCGGCGACATAGCAAAACAGCTGCCCAAGGAAGCAAAGAGGTGGGATTGATAAGATATTTTTGCTTGCCACCTAATTACTAGAATCAACACTTTTATTTAACATCAACACCCAAAATATTTACATATTTATGCAGTGAAAATGGATAAAACATACAAGAAATGTGTAATATCACGAGAATATTTTATTAAAACCTTAGTACAGAACAAAACTTTCAATTAAAATCAGCTTCTGAATTGCTCCATAGCCTATTATATTACCTTAATACGCATTTAAACATACCAGAAACATGAAAAGTTTAATAACAAGGCTCAGTTTACGTTACTTTTCTTTGAAATTCTCTACTACGCTAACAAAAGAAAAATTTTTTCGATGACATCGGTCCACTAAAATGGCCATAATCACGGAAACCGCAAAGGTTCCCTACCTTACATTACGTTTTGGAGCTCCAGGAACACCAAGTATTGCTCTAAAGTCTCTTGGGTCATAGAATGTCGCCGATCAGAAAGAATGTTTTTGTAGGAGTAAAATGGTCTTTACACATCCCAGGGCGTTGATGGTTAAAATTTTAGCGGAGGAAATTTTTCTGGAGTGTCTTCTTCTCTCCCTCTGAGTATATTACAGATAGTAACAAAAGACCAGTACCATTGATTCCTCGCCAAAATTGTGCGAAAAGTATTCACCACTCTCTGACCAATACCACCTCTATGTAAGTCAGCTTGTATTTGACAACAATTTCTAACGATTTGTGCAAAGACAATCCGATAGATTACAACTCTTTAACGTTGCTGGCAAGGAAGGCGATGTTGCTACAGATTCCAGAGCATTTTCGCTTTTAGGTCCAGTGAAAGCATTTTGTGCCTCTCACACTGAAACTGAAGGTTCTCCCGGAAACGAATCAGTCACAGATTTCACCGCTACAAAATGTTTATTATAAAAGCCGACATCCTCAATCTATGCACCCCACTTCGTTAGGACAAGTTCTGGTGGTAACTCTGGGTTCGGCTGTAGTTGTCTACGATACGAGGCTTAGAGAAACATTTTGTTGGTGTGTGAAATTATTTTATTTACTTCTGGGTAGTTGCTGTGTACTTCTTCAGCGATACATTACAGTGCATGGACCAGACGGTTGAAGCGGATTAAATGCGGATAGAATATCCGTGTGGCAGTTTCCACCTTCAGCGTGTAGGCTGCAGCATCTGAATACATAACTAGAGCTTGTTCTTCATTAATTCCCTCAGGTCGTAAAACTTTGAATGATATTTGCATTCCAACACTTCGCAAGAAAAAATAATGGCTTTCAAGTTTCTTCTCCGTTGAGTATGCCAACAGTAAAATTGTCAATGAAACGTCTATGTAAGTCCGTTGCTTCGTCAATAATTATTTATATGTGACGGTTACTTGTATAGCGCCACACCCTTTTCAGAGAGAGCAAAACCGTTTTCCCTTATTGTCACTAATCTGTTGCTTGCAGCACACTATAGAAACGCGCGACATTGACACTTGAAGCTTGTACCTTGGGATGTTCTCGGCAACCATAGAGAAATACCTATAGAGAAATTCATTTGTGGCGTTAGGAAATTTTGCATCCGCGTCAATAAAATATGCTTGTTAGGCGATTTCACTACTTTGTTCTTTGTGTGCACATCACTATATAAAATGTTACTGAAGTTGTGACTTTATAGACACACGAACTGTTTATTGCGCAGAGATCAGTTCCTCTATCAATGGTAAAAGCGTCCCAAGATCTTAACTTAGTTGGTAATTTTGAAGCAACAGATAGCATCGTGAACACAGACAGTCGTCAACTCTTAAGCACTTGTTGCGCTATAACGTGATTTTTATATAAAATTTACTTTGTGCCTTCAGTTTTTACGGTGGGTCGGTTTCGGATATTTTTCTATGGGAGGGGACTACTGAGTGTATGGGGAAACATGAAGGAGGGTAGGAAAGCTGTTATACCTAGTTTCATGCACCATAAAGTTAAAATATGTAAAAACTTGTCGTTATAGTAAAATGTGTAGCAATAAAATGAAATGTATCAACAGTTGCAACATACTTCGTGAATATTTACATTTTTGGCATGTGTAGGAGCGAAGGAAAAAAATATATAATCACATAAAAATCTGAGCCCTGATGATTACAAAGAGTCTACAGCTCCGGTCTTAGTTTCCCAGTGTCGTGTCCCGTACAGCTGCTTTGTTTTAGGATCGTTAATAATTAGTGATGTCTCATTGCAATAGTGAACAAAACACTGAAGTGACAAAAATCATGGGATACCTCATAATATCGAGTCGGACCTCCTTTTTCCGAGTGTAGCGCAGCAACACGACGTGGAGTGGATAAGTCGTTGGAAGTCTTCTGCACAAATACTGAGGCATGTTGCCTCTATAGACGTCCATAATTCCGAAAGTGTTGCCGGTGCTGGATTTTGTGCACATAAGAACCTTTCGGTTATGTTCCACAACTATTCGGTGGGATTCATGTCGGGCGATCTGGATGGCTAAATCATTTTTTCGAACTGTCCAGAACGTTCTTCAATGCAATCGTGACAGCTGCGGCTCGGTGACATGGCGCATTGTCATCCACAATTCCAATCGTTGTTCGGGAACATGAAGTCCATGAACAGCTGCAAATGGTGTCAAAGTAGCCCATCACAAACATTTCCAGTCAACGATCGGTTCAGCTGGACCAGAGGACCCAGTCAATTCCATGTAAACACTACCCACACCATTATGGCACCAACACCAGCCGGCACAGAGCCTTGTTAACAACTTGGGTGGATGGCTTCGTGGGGTCTGCGCCACACTCGAACCCTACCTACTACATCTACATCTACATCTACATCTACATACATACTCCGCAATCCACCATACGGTGCGTGGCGGAGGGTACCTGGTACCACAACTAGCATCTTCTCTCCCTGTTCCACTCCCAAACAGAAGGGAAAAATGGCTGCCTATATGCCTCTGTACGAGCCCTAATCTCTCTTATCTTATCTTTGTGGTCTTTCCGCGAAATGTAAGTTGCCGGCAGTAAAATTGTACTGCAGTCAGCCTCAAATTCTGGTTCTCTAAATTTCCTCAGTAGTGATTCACGAAAAGAGCGCCTCCTTTCCTCCAGAGACTCCCACCCGAGATCCTGAAGCATTTCCGTAACACTCGCGTGATGATCAAACCTACAAGTCTAGTAACCCGCCTCTGAATTGCTTCTATGTCCTCCCTCAATCCGACCTCATAGGGATCCCAAACGCTCGAGCAGTACTCAAGAATAGGTCGTATTAGTGTTTTATAAGCGGTCTCCTTTACAGATGAACCACACCTTCCCAAAATTCTACCAATGAACCGAAGACGACTATCCGCCTTCCCCACAACTGCCATTACATGCGTGTCCCACTTCATATCGCTCTGCAATGTTACGCCCAAATATTTAATCGACGTGAATGTGTCAAGCACTACACTACTAATGGAGTATTCAGACATTACGGGATTCTTTCTCCCGCTCAGTCCGGAGCCGCGCGACTGCTACGGTCGCAGGTTCGAATCCTGCCTCGGGCATGGATGTGTGTGATGTCCTTAGGTTAGTTAGGTTTAAGTAGTTCTAAGTTCTCGGCCCCCCCCCCCCCCCATGAACCATGGACCTTGCCGTTGGTGGGGAGGCTTGCGTGCCTCAGCGATACAGATAGCCATACCGTAGGTACAACCACAACGGAGGGGTATCTGTTGAGAGGCCAGACAAACGTGTGGTTCCTGAAGAGGGGCAGCAGCCTTTTCAGTAGTTGCAAGGGCAACAGTCTGGATGATTGACTGATCTGGCCTTGTAACAATAACCAAAACGGCCTTGCTGTGCTGGTACTGCGAACGGCTGAAAGCAAGGGGAAACTACGGCCGTAATTTTTCCCGAGGGCATGCAGCTTTACTGTATGATTAAATGATGATGGCGTCCTCTTGGGTAAAATATTCCGGAGGTAAAATAGTCCCCCATTCGGATCTCCGGGCGGGGACTACTCAAGAGGATGTCGTTATCAGGAGAAAGAAAACTGGCGTTCTACGGATCGGAGCGTGGAATGTCAGGTCCCTTAATCGGGCAGGTAGGTTAGAAAATTTGAAAAGAGAAATGGATAGGTTACAGTTAGATATAGTGGGAATTAGTGAAGTTCGGTGGCAGGAGGAACAAGACTTCTGGTCAGGTGACTACAGGGTTATAAACACAAAGTCAAATAGGGGTAATGCAGGAGTAGGTTTAATAATGAATAGGAAAATAGGAACGCGGGTAAGCTACTACAAACAGCTTAGTGAACGCATTATTGTGGCCAAGATAGATACGAAGCCCACACCTACTACAGTAGTACAAGTTTATATGCCAACTAGCTCTGCAGATGACGAAGAAATTGAAGAAATGTATGATGAAATAAAAGAAATTATTCAGATAGTGAAGGGAGACGAAAATTTAATAGTCATGGGTGACTGGAATTCGAGTGTAGGGAAAGGGAGAGAAGGAAACGTAGTAGGTGAATATGGATTGGGGCTAAGAAATGAAAGAGGAAGCCGCCTGGTAGAATTTTGCACAGAGCATAACTTAATCATAGCTAATACTTGGTTTAAGAATCATGATAGAAGGTTGTATACATGGAAGAACCCTGGAGATACTAAAAGGTATCAGATAGATTATATAATGGTAAGACAGAGATTTAGGAACCAGGTTTTAAATTGTAAGACATTTCCAGGGGCAGATGTGGACTCTGACCACAATCTATTGGTTGTGACCTGTAGATTGAAACTGAAGAAACTGCAAAAAGGTGGGAATTTAAGGAGATGGGACCTGGATAAACTGAAAGAACCAGAGGTTGTACAGAGTTTCAGGGAGAGCATAAGGGAACAGTTGACGGGAATGGGGGAAAGAAATACAGTAGAAGAAGAATGGGTAGCTTTGAGGGATGAAGTAGTGAAGGCAGCAGAGGATCAAGTAGGTAAAAAGACGAGGGCTAGTAGAAATCCTTGGGTAACAGAAGAAATATTGAATTTAATTGATGAAAGGAGAAAATATAAAAATGCAGTAAATGAAGCAGGCAAAAAGGAATACAAACGTCTCAAAAATGAGATTGACAGGAAGTGCAAAATGGCTAAGCAGGGATGGCTAGAGGACAAATGTAAGGATGTAGAGGCTTATCTCACTAGGGGTAAGATAGATACTGCCTACAGGAAAATTAAAGAGACCTTTGGAGATAAGAGAACCACTTGTATGAACATCAAGAGCTCAGATGGAAACCCAGTTCTAAGCAAAGAAGGGAAAGCAGAAAGGTGGAATGAGTATATAGAGGGTCTATACAAGGGCGATGTACTTGAGGACAATATTATGGAAATGGAAGAGGATGTAGATGAAGATGAAATGGGAGATACGATACTGCGTGAAGAATTTGACAGAGCACTGAAAGACCTGAGTCGAAACAAGGCCCCCGGAGTAGACAACATTCCATTGGAACTACTGACGGCTTTGGGAGAGCAAGCCCTGACGAAACTCTACCATCTGGTAAGCAAGATGTATGAAACAGGCGAAATACCCTCAGACTTCAAGAAGAATATAATAATTCCAATTCCAAAGAAAGCAGGTGTTGACAGATGTGAGAATTACCGGACAATCAGTTTAATAAGCCACAGCTGCAAAATACTAACACGAATTCTTTACAGACGAATGGAAAAACTAGTAGAAGCCGACCTCGGGGAAGATCAGTTTGGATTCCGTAGAAATACTGGAACACGTGAGGCAATACTGACCTTACGACTTATCTTAGAAGAAAGATTAAGGAAAGGCAAACCTACGTTTCTAGCATTTGTAGACTTAGAGAAAGCTTTTGACAATGTTGACTGGAATACTCTCTTTCAAATTCTAAAGGTGGCAGGGGTAAAATACAGGGAGCGAAAGGCTATTTACAATTTGTACAGAAACCAGATGGCAGTTATAAGAGTCGAGGGGCATGAAAGGGAAGCAGTGGTTGGGAAGGGAGTAAGACAGGGTTGTAGCCTCTCCCCGATGTTATTCAATCTGTATATTGAGCAAGCAGTAAAGGAAACAAAAGAAAAATTCGGAGTAGGTATTAAAATCCATGGAGAAGAAATAAAAACTTTGAGGTTCGCCGATGACATTGTAATTCTGTCAGAGACAGCAAAGGACTTGGAAGAGCCGTTGAACGGAATGGACAGTGTCTTGAAAGGAGGGTATAAGATGAACATCAACAAAAGCAAAACGAGGATAATGGAATGTAGTCGAATTAAGTCAGGCGATGCTGAGGGAATTAGATTAGGAAATGAGACACTTAAAGTAGTAAAGGAGTTTTGCTATTTGGGGAGCAAAATAACTGATGATGGTCGAAGTAGAGAGGATATAAAATGTAGACTGGCAATGGCAAGGAAAGCGTTTCTGAAGAAGAGAAATTTGTTAACATCGAGTATAGATTTAAGTGTCAGGAAGTCTTTTCTGAAAGTATTTGTATGGAGTGTAGCCATGTATGGAAGTGAAACATGGACGATAAATAGTTTGGACAAGAAGAGAATAGAAGCTTTCGAAATGTGGTGCTACAGAAGAATGCTGAAGATTAGATGGGTGGATCACATAACTAATGAGGAGGTACTGAATAGGATTGGGGAGAAGAGGAGTTTGTGGCACAACTTGACCAGAAGAAGGGATCGGTTGGTAGGACATGTTCTGAGGCATCAAGGGATCACCAATTTAGTATTGGAGGGCAGCGTGGAGGGTAAAAATCGTAGGGGGAGACCAAGAGATGCATACACTAAGCAGATTCAGAAGGATGTAGGTTGCAGTAGGTACTGGGAGATGAAGAAGCTTGCACAGGATAGAGTAGCATGGAGAGCTGCATCAAACCAGTCTCAGGACTGAAGACCACAACAACAACAACAACAACAAGTTCTCGGGGACTTATGACCTCAGCAGTTGTCCCATAGTGCTCAGATCCAATTGAACCATTTTGATTCTTTCTCCAATTCATCTGCATTAATTTACATTTATCTATATTTAGAGTTAGCTGCCATTCTTTACACTAATCACAAATCCTGTCCAAGTCATCTTGTATCCTCCTACAGTAGCTCAACGACGACACCTTCCTGCACACCACAGCATCATCAGCAAACAGCCGCACATTGCTATCCACCCTATCCAAAAGATCAATTATGTAGATAGAAAACAACAGCGGACCTACCACACTTCCCTAGGGCACTCCAGATGATACCCTCACCTCCGATGAACACTCACCACCGAGGACAACGTACTGGGTTCTATTACTTAAGAAGTCTTCGAGCCACTCACATATTTGGGAACCAATCCCATATGCTCGCACCTTAGTTAGGAGTCTGCAGTGGGGCACCGAGTCAAACGCTTTCCGGAAGTCAAAGAATATGGCATCCGTCTGATACCCTGCAGCGAGGTCTACTGTAGCCAGGGCTAGGTACATGGGCCCAGCAGGACCACCTGGGTGATGAACGCGGAACTGCAGGCTGGGTAGCAGCAGCGGACGGCAGCAGTCCCCAACGGCTCGGAGATGGCTGCAGTACACTGCGTGGCCCGGACCATGAGGCGGCGGCAGAGCGCTGGCTGCCCGAGCTAGGCAGTCAGACGGCGGGCGGTTGTTCACGGCCCGAAGAATACTCCCATGTCTGCGTCATAAATTCGGCGACGACTAGCACGGACTGTGGTGTGCGTCATAGTATGATCCAGGTCTGGACCTGGGGGCTTAAATACTGTTGCCCAGGGCTGAGTTTGCGGAAGAACTTTGGAGAGCTCTGGAACAGAGGCCGATGACTGGGGTCAGCTGTTATCATGCAACTGTGTGGCAGATTGCAGAAGCTTCCTGAAGGATGTTCCACTCCCAGGTCGTTGGCACGTGGGAGCAGTGGTACGAAATTGGCGGTTTCTGCTGCAATGGTGTCTTGGCAGATGCGTTGCTCTGCTGGTGGGCTGTGGCTGTGAGGTGATTACGGTTCTGATGCCAAAGTTCCATGCCGCCACATTTCCTCCTTCCTTAGATTAATATAAACCACCAGATTATTGCTTAAGAATATGGTTCCCAAAAAGTCACTGATTTATCCATCATTGTTTCCACGTTATACATTCTACTGCACAGATTCAGGGTAAACATTTCTTGCTTAACTTTGCCCTTCATTTGCCCTCCTTCTCTTTTTAGATCACACTGTATACATGATCTCACTCTTGCGAAGCTCAACCATGGAGTTTCTAGGCCTTATGTTTTGTTTTACTACTTTGCCTTACTCACAAGCGTTGAGTCTCTGGTCTCGACACGACTGCTGTGGACTCACAGGATAAAGGAAGAAAAGGGTGGGTTTTGAGCGACTCTACGCCTGAGGTGGCACTGCACACTTCCAGGTTCAACACTGTAGCACTTTGTGGTGAAGGGTAGTGCCTCCCCAAATCCCTCATTGTCTTCAGTCACTAAAGTGACTGGGATAACATCCACTGTAAAGAATCTTCAATATTATAGGTAAACATAAAAGTGTGTCCCACATAAAGACAATCATTCTCATTTACCGCCAAACTACTTGTTATTGCAAGTCTGCTCAACTACTTCATCACAAACTACATAATTAACAAAACAATAAGCGTATTGTACCGTGTAACTTCGCTGTTTTCCTCGTAAATTAAATCAGACGCGCTAAGGGTCCACTAACATTGCAAGTAAAATTCAAATGAAAATTCTTTTAACCTATTACCTAAACTAAATTGTTTCCTGTGGCCCCCTATAAAAAAGCTATACGAACGATGAAACAACCATTATATATACTCACAAATATCACTAATAACAAATTAGAAAACACAAAAATTAACTTGCAAGGTCACCTCGTGGTGCTCAGGTGTATGAATGTACAGGAACAGCTGTTGTTACATCCTGCTTCACATGCCTAGTTCTTTTTCTTTCTTTATCTTATTTTCTCCAGTCACTTTCCTTGCCTCTTCAGAAGGGACTGCTGTTAATTCCACTGCCCAACGTGGAACTTACCCAATTTTGCTTTTTGTTATGGGTGCCTTCCTGCCATTCTAGAGCCTCCTTATTCGTATTTTTAACATGATGCCACTTACGTTTTAATCTTTTGAACTTCTTGTAGATTGGTGTAATTCGAAAGGGGAGGGCATTTGTTGGCAGAAGACCGCTTCATAGGGGCACAAGCCAGCATTTTCGTGGATTCTCAAGTTATATGCAGGCATGAAAAGTGGTAGTAATGCAACCCAATCGTTTGGCTACTATTTACGTAGTAACTTAACGTTTTCCCCACTTTCCTGTGCACCCTTTCACTTCTGCCATTCGATTTCGGACGTAGTGCAATAGTTTGCAACTTTTTTATGTTTAATAGTCGCCGTAACTCCTTTAACAACTCAGACGTAAGCACAGTGCCTTGGTCAGATATTTTTGTTTCTGACGTTCCGAATTTCAATAACCATTGCTTAACCACAGCCTTAGCCCCAATCTCCGCATGTTGATTTGGTGTGGCGACCATGACCAAGAAACGTGAGAAATGATCAGTACTTATCCTGGCTGTGTGTATACACCAAAGTCCCCTATTAACCTCATCTTCTTCCCACACTTGTAAGTCAGCTATTAGTGCACCTTCTGATAATCTCACATCTTCCAAACCAGTATTGTCTACACTTATGGGCATTATCCAGCTTCTGTCGACTTCCAACACAAAAGGTAAACTATACCATGTAAAACGTTGTACCTGATCCAGTTCCTCGTCCTCTGGCAAGAGCTCTACTACACACAAGGTATTAATCGGGTATCAGCTCCTACTTTCATCCAAAGCAGCCTTGCTGCACCCTTTGGTACTATATCCTATGAGTCGAGTCCAAGAGACCATGTAAGCAGTATAATTGGCTTACACAATGTCTCTTGTGTTCCTTGCGATCGTTGAATTCTTTCAGCAGTAAAACTGAGATGGAACGATGTCCAACCCAGTTCCACGGCGCGTTGCTGAAGATCGACTTTGGAGTAATGTTTGCCTAGCTTGTCTAGCCCAAGAACGACAGCTTATGCCTACGCCAGTCAGAACTCCCACACACACCTGAAAGTCTCTCCTCCACATTCAGAAATACAACAATGCCGAACCGAGACAGTGAACAATTTTACTACCCACACCACTTAGTCTGCATCACGGCTGTTCAGATTCACCGCACCAAATGCACTCTAACTAGTCACGTAGCCAGCAGACAAATGTCTGGCACTGATTTTTCACAGGGTTGTCACGTGGTCACATTTACCAGAAACGTTGTGCACTTGTCAGACAGCCCCCTGTCCTGTTTAATGCAGAAGTGCGAGTGTTACCCTGATTTCCAGCTTCCATGCACCTGCGACATTCCCGAACCTGTTTGCACATTTGACATTACGGCTTCCCACGCAACCGCGTTTGACCGCTGTAGTGAAAACCTACTCGCTTCATCCTCGACCTAATCACTGGACCCATTTCAACCAAAACTGCTGCAGTTGCTACTGCTTCACCCAAGGTTTTGGTATTCTATGTGGACTTTCCGTGACATCTCAGTTGGTAGAACCCGTAAAAATGCAATAAGTGCCCATTGTTCCGATTCCTGCAGAATGGCCTTGTTGGCACGATCATCATCCGTCAAATCCTAAGTATTAATATTTATTTTCCTCATATCTAATACAAAACTTTCTTCCGACTCCCTGTTTTTGCACTACTCCTTCAAGTTGTTCACGTTAGTACCTAGAAGTATTCTCTCTTCTGTAACGATCTCCTAACCCACACTAAGCGTCCACAAAGGAACTTCTTACTGTGCATTACATAAGTTCTAGCATCTCATCCTGTAAACTATCAAAAAAACAAAAAACATCTTCCTCACATTTGTCTGACAATGAAGCCACCAAGGACGGGTCGAGATAGGCTGAAGTCGACTCTTTCCCTCTTTCACCCCACAAACAATATAATTTCTTATTCTAAGTTTCATTATCAGATCGAATTTTAACTACCTCAGCCATTAAATGTTTAATAGCCTCCCGGGTTGTCACTTTCTCATGGACTACTGCTTACTACTACCATTGCAAGTGTAAAATAAACCCAAATGAAAATAAAGGGAAAGGTAAAAAACACAACCTGTTAGTCCCAAAAAAATAATTGGAATTGTGCGTTTGCTTGAAATCTTGCGCAGATTGCCACTGCTGCTGCGTCGCCTTCGTTTCTGTTTCTGCCCTCTGCTGGTCCACCACTACAGCCTCTAAACGTTGTGCTGACACCAACTGTAACAGGACCTACTTCAAGAAGGTGTGAGTGAGCGGCTCACTGCTGAAGGTGGCTGGAGTTGCAGACGATGTAGGCAGCCGAGCTATTGCCAAAACTTTTTGTTAACAAACGTACATGAACGCAGAGCATTGCATCTGCGGCAGGCAAACAGTAGGTGACGAGTGATGACCAGTGGCGGCTGTTATGTAAGAGTACAGGAGCACCCTAACTTTTGACACATTGGCGATTTACTTCTTATTTTTCTTTGAATGCTGTTCAGTGTAATGTAGATGTGGTAATCCGAAATACACGGTACTAAATGTAGTGCGCTATACTACATAGCTGCTCCCCTAGACTCCGTGAAATTTGGCAGCAGGGTCACGAACACACCTTGGGTTGTGCACATTTTAAGGGGCTTTTCCGCATGCACAACTGGCGTGACGTAATAGCCTTAGGAGCGAAATACATATGGAATTGCTCAACAAAGTGCACTGTAATCGCGTGCACAGTTAGCCCTTGCATTCTCCTACAAGTTTACTTCAATGTCACCAGATGGTAGCACACTACAACAGACTTTTGTCCACCTGGGATAAATCCCGCTGGACGGTAGCTCACTTCTCAGATATTTCAATTCACTCACTACAGAGTAAAATTAGTATATGTGATCTGGGCAATTGAAAGTTTTTCCAAGTGAAACAGAGATCGCTACTTCGGAGTTCTGAATATGAGAAAATTCACTCCAAATTTGTATTTCCATTGCGAATAAGGGAAGAATTTGCGACATCATAGCAACTTCTACTTTCGTTTCATATTACTTTATACTCAGTATATGTTGTTGTTATACTGATAAAAAAACCTATTTTATCGGGATTCTGAATGAGATATAGTATATTAAGTTTTGGATTTTTTAATTTTGTAGTCCATCTGAGGAGCTGAGAACCATAAAGCACGGCATCGTCGATTGTGAGACTGTACCATGTATACATGCTTCTGACATCAGTTGGTATTATGGTGGTTCAAGTTTATCTGTGCTGTAGGCCAACATTGTATATATGAACATTCACGAAAAGCTGTCACAGTTGTTTTGTCTGGTATCTACTTAAATGTTGGATCGAAGATGGTGTGCTTTTGACCCTTACGGTTCTCAGTCAAGTGGCAATGTTGGTAGATACTACTACTTGAATTTAATCATTTCCACAAACGGCAGTTAGTGTTTGGAGTTGGTTGTTAACTGTACAGGAATCTGCATTTGTGTGCAGTGGCAGCATGAACTCTGTCTAATCTGTTTTAAGTACTAAAAGAAAAGAAAATTACTAGGAAAAATTTGTCACAAAGGAAGTACGGCCTCCCAGAGCAGATCCGCTGACTGAGAAAGTGACGAAATCAAATCACCGTGATTACAAGCGAACATTTAATGAACATGTTTACAGTAAGTTAAGTTATTGCGTGGTTACAACGTAAGAATATCTGATTTTCAGTCTGGAAGTTAATTCTTTACCTATTACACGTGTCAGGGAACTTGTATATCCCCCCCCCCCCCCCAAAAAAAATAAATAAAGAGAAATGAAAACTCCCACTTACACAAAAACGCAAAACGGAGAGTAGCGAAAGCTTAAACATTATTCGCTCTTGCCCTAAACTGTACTTACTTATGTACAAAACAGCAGTTCCACAAAAACAATTTTTTCTTTGTTCAGACAGGTTATACATATTGTTATTATTATTTCTTTCCTTTCTCAGACATTATGTCTGTTTAAAAATGGAAAGTAACGCGGACCTTGATCAAGCGTGACTTCCTTTTAACTGCACGGCATATGTTACATTGCACTTAGGAACTTTCGGGTAATTGAACATGTATCAATAATTACAGATTTCTGTAGTTGTATATATATATGTTTGGATGTAGCTGTATTGCGTTGATGTACTGGTGGATATGGTGTGGTATGACTCCTGTAGTTGATAGTATAATTGGTATAATGTCAACTTTATCCTGATGCCACATGTCCTTGACTTCCTCAGCCAGTTGGATGTATTTTTCAATTTTTTCTCCTGTTTTCTTCTGTATATTTGTTGTATTGGGTATGGATATTTCGATTAGTTCTGTTAATTTCTTCTTTTTATTGGTGAGTATGATGCCAGGTTTGCTATATGGTGTTGCTTTATCTGTTATAATGGATCTGTTCCAGTATAATTTGTATTCATCATTCTCCAGTACATTTTGTGGTGCATACTTGTATGTGGGAACGTGTTGTTTTTGTTGTATGGCAAGTCGTTGATGTATTATTTTTGTTACATTGTCATGTCTTCTGGGGTATTCTGTATTTGCTATTATTGTACATCCGCTTGTGATGTGATCTACTGTTCCTATTTGTTGTTTGCAAAGTCTGCATTTATCTGTTGTGGTATTGATCTTTAATAATATGCTTGCTGTAATATCTGGTGTTTATTGTTTGATCCTGTATTGTAATCATGAATCCTTCCGTCTCACTGTATATATTGCCTTTTCTTAGCCATGTGTTGGATGCGTCTTGGTCGATGTGTGGCTGTGTTAGATGATACGGGTGCTTGCCATGTAGTGTTTTGTTTTACAATTTACTTTCTTCGTATCTGTTGATGTTATGTGATCTAAAGGATTGTAGAAGTGGTTATGAAATTGCAGTGGTGTAGCCGATGTATTTATATGAGTGATTGCTTTGTGTATTTTTCTAGTTTCTGCTCGTTCTATAAAGAATTTTCTTAAATTGTCTACCTGTCTATAATGTAGGTTTTTTATGTCGATAAATCCCCTTCCTCCTTCCTTTCTGTTTAATGTGAATCTTTCAGTTGCTGAATGTAAGTGATGTATTCTATACTTGTGGCATTGTGATCGTGTAAGTGTATTGAGTGCTTCTTATTTGGTTGGTATTTCAGTCTAGTGACTTATTTTAGAATCACATGAAGGAGAGCACAGTAGAGACCACCTTAAGGAATAATTTCCGGGATTTTGCACAGTTTCTGTTGTTTCTGGACATGAGATTTTGTTTTCTGCAGCATTTGTAAATATTTCGATTTCTACACATTTAAGTGCTGTATAATATTTTAGAGCTATTTGTAGTATATTGTTAATTCTTCAGTCATAGAATTTTATGGAAGGTAATTTTGTACATATTTTTAAAACTAGTTATATAAAGTGTCGACAGTAAACCTATAATTCGTCGGTCATGCACCATCTTATACCTTGAAACTGAAGGTCTTTTACCATGGAATATGGGATGTTTGCAAATTAACTGGGATTCGTTAATTTCTAAACAATTTTCCTCTCTTGAAAATGGAGATTTGTGATAGGTTCTAATGGCTTCAATTTCACAATGTTTTTAACTTGTAACTTGTTTTTTATAATACTCTACTGGGCATTAAAATTGCTACACCACGAGGATGACGTTCTACATACGCGAAATTTAACCGACAGGAAGAAGGTGCTGTGATATGCAAATGATTAGCTTCTCAGAGCATTCACACAAGGTTGGCGCCGGTGGCGACACCTACAACGTGCTGACATGAGGAAAGTTTCCAACCGATTTCTCATACACAAACAGCAGTTGACCGGCGTTGCCTGGTGAAACGTTGTTGTGATGCCTCGTGTAAGGAGGAGAAATGCGTACCATCACGTTTCCGACTTTGATAAAGGTCGGATTGCAGCCTATCGAGATTGCAGTTTATCGTATCGCGACATTGCTCATTGCTACTCGCGTTCGTCGAGATCCAATGACTGTTAGCAGAATACGGAATCGGTGGGTTCAGGAGGGTAATACGGAACGCCGTGCTGGATCCCTACGGCCTCGTATCACTAGCAGTCGAGATGACAGGCATCTTATCAGCATGGCTGTAACGGATCGTGCAGCCACGTCTCGATCCCTGAGTCAAGAGATGTGGGCGTTTGCAAGACAACAACCATCTGCACGAACAGTTCGACGACGTTTGCAGCAGCATGGACTATCAGCTCGGAGACCGTGGCTGCGGTTACCCTTGACGATGGATCACAGACAGGAACGCCTGCGATGGTGTACTCAACGACGAACCTGGGTGCACGAATGGAAAACGTCATTTTTCGGATAAATCCAGGTTCTGTTTACAGCATCATGATGGTCGCATCCGTGTTTGGCGACACCTCGGTGAACGCACATTGGAAGCGTGTATTCGTCATCGCCATACTGGCGTATCACCCGGCGTGATGGTATGGGGTGCCACTGGTTACACGTCTCGGTCACCTCTTGTTCGCATTGACAGAACTTTGAACAGTGGACGTTACATTTCAGATGTGTTACGACCCGTGGCTCTACCATTCATTCGATCCATGCGAAACCCTACATTTCAGCAGGATAATGCACGACTGCATGTTGCAGATCCTGTACGGGCCTTTCTGGATACAGAAAATGTTCGACTGCTGCCCTGGCCAGCACATTTTCCAGATCTCTCACCAACTGAAAACGTCTAGTCAATGGTGGCCGAGCAACTGGCTCGTCACAATACGCCAGTCACTACTCTTGAAGAACTGTGGTATCGTGTTGAAGATGCATGGGCAGCTGTACCTGTACACACCATCCAAGCTCTGTTTGACTCAATACCCAGGCGTATCAAGGCCGTTATTACGGCCAGAGGTGGTTGTTCTGGGTACTGATTTCTCAGGATCTATGCGCCCAAATTGCGTGAAAACGTAATTACATCTCAGTTCTAGTATAACATATTTGTCCAATGAATACCAGTTTATCATCTGCATTTCTTCTTGGTGTAGCAATTTTAATGGCCCGTAGTGTACTTCTGCTTCATTTGATTTCACTTACTAATTATTGACTTGTGGTAGAGTAATAATTTAACAGATACACGACTAAATACAGTGCTGACAAGTTTTTAGGGATTGCTACACTTTTAAATTTCAATAGGATGTTTACCGCTGCTCTAGCAACTCATGATGCTCCAAAAATTGCACGCTGTTGTTTGCAGGTTTAGCAAGATCGACAAGTCGTGGCAGAAGATCATGCAGCGCGCGCACGAGACGCCGGGCGTGGTGGCGTGCTGCGTGGGCGACGACATGCTGAAGCAGCTCTTGCCGCACCTCCAGGAGCAGCTCGAGCTCTGCCAGAAATCTCTCAGCGGGTCCGTCCATTGCTCCAAATTTCTAAGTGATAAACAAAAGCCCTCAAGGTGTTGTGTTGATATGGCCACGGTCCCATCATGTCCCAAGCTTGTCTTATCCCAATTTTTTCTTCGTCTCTGATGATCAGCTGACCTACACGATTCTAAACCCTAATCTTCATTTATCCAAATTAAATGACAGAGAAAGTGTCAAGAACGAACATGAAGCCCTCTGCACACTAAACACAACGTAGCTCAGAATATTTCGGTCACGTAGGTAACCGTCTTAAAGCAACATTGTTCTTAAAACCACCCCACAAAATACAAATTTTTCAGTGCCACCAGATTTGGAGAACTACAGCGCTGGCAAAGGATTACGCTTCGTTTTTCGAGCGGTTTACTTATTCCTAACATGCATTTGTCACCTACCTGAACCTAATTCCGTTCTTTACGTGTTGTCTGTGTGGTCATTCCAGTTTCAGTGTCTAAACGGAATACTGCCACCCATCTAGCCTAGGGTAATTAAGTTTAGGTTTCGTACTTTACTGAGTACCTCTGACAGAAGGTTATTTACAATTTGCAACAGGCTACTGTTTTTCACTGATGGACCAAATTTACAACTTAATAGCTGATTCCGGCTACACTATCAGCTAATACTGCACTTCGCTAACAATAAAAAAGTAACGACGTCCATCAGACATTTGACATTTAAGCTTGGTTCCTAAAAGGAGCCAGAATTGATTCTGTAACAAACGAAGGTTGCCTTACACGGATCTTCGTTAAGTGTCATTAGCCCACTCAAGGAAAACCAAAGAAAGCGAGTAAGGTAAAAAATTGGTGTAATCGCAGATTTTTGTGCAGTGGTAGGGGGAGTTACGTGAACAACATATAAAACTCCTGACTGGTAGTGCGTAAGCCTGGGAGTGGGATAGCTGTTGAGAGGTCACTTCTTTACGTTTTTCTTGAATAGCTCGAGAACTGCGGCTTCTATCCCAAATATTTCCCATTATTGAATTAAGGTACGAGTACATTAAATTTCCTACAGAAAAGGTCACATTAATTTTTTTCTCAAGGACCAGTACTTTCTTGATTACAGGGGATTTAAAAACCACAGATTATTAAAAATAGCGTTTCAGTGGCACGAAATTAAACTTGATTGCTAAATAAAGTGGATTAAGAACAAATATCAAATATGTGTACTACATAAGTGTAGTAGTACCAGATTAAGGGGTAAATTGTGTTACGCGAGGTATGACGGACTGGCTTTGTGGGGGGGGGGGGTTGGAAGGGAGGGGGGAAGGGTGGAGGATATCGCGTGAAAGAAGGGAGATCGCCGGATTGTGATGATGCACTGCTCTCCTTTGTACGCCTACGAACTGAACAGCGAGCAGGCGATTCCCCACTCTCTCTGCCCCACTAGGTCATAAAAAAACAACTGCAGGGTATTTCACAAAGCTATACCGACCCGAAGAGAAACGTATGGTCAGATTCTATATAAATCTCTGTACACTGTTTTACACTGTTAGAGGGGAAATTGATTCCTATTCATCCTTTACGGCAGCTGCGACGTTCTTCCAGAAAGGCGACTTTTCCAATCACGAACGCTGCTCGCTTTTCAGTTTACGGACGGACTGTACCTCCCCAGCATGTCCCGTCCAGTTCTCTTGTGTGAATAGGCAAAATACCTTCACGTCAGAAGGGTCAGTATAACTTCGTGAAACGCCCTGTAGTTGCTTTTGTGCTGTAGTGAGGTACAGAGAATGAGGAACTGCCTGCTCGCTGTTAGTTTGCTGGCCAAAAATGGTGGGAAGTGAATGACCACAGACGCTTTCTAAACTCAGCCCCTCCCACCTCTTTTCCCCCTGTTACACCCCCAGAATACAATTTATCCCTTAATAAGGTGTTACAGCACTTAAATGTTGCACACTTAATATTTGTTCTTAACCCACTCCATTTAACAATAAATATTAATTTCATAACGTTAAAACACTGTTTTAATATAATAAGCTGTGAATTTTCCATCACCTGCAATATGGAGATTATTAGTTCTAAAGAAAAAATGGATAGGACTTCTTTCGTATGAAATTTAATTTAGTTTAATTTTGAACTGGGAAATGTTTTCGCTAGAAGCCGTTTTCGGAATATTCAAGAGAAACATAAAAAGTCACCTTTAAAAGCCCCACCCAACCGCCACCTTCAAGCTCACACTCAGCCGATCAGGATTTTTAGTAAGTTGTTGACGACACTCCTCCTTATCACTGTACAAAAATCTGCGACTATACGAATTTTTCCCCTATATTTGCTTCCTTGACTAGGACTACATGTACTTACACATATGAAGCGCTTCCTGGGAAACAATGTGTCCACTGGGACAGAAAATAACATAAGACGAAATATTTCAAGCACAGATGCTCATGTGGACAGAGCTAGCTCTTCCACTGCAGAATTTATTGCCACAAACACTGTATATTTTCAAAATAGCAAGTTCCGCAAATAAATAAATATGCACTGCACATCTGAAAGCTGCGTTGAAGAAACTGTTTTGCTTCACATAAAGACAATTTTTACAGACTGTAGCATAATGTGAGAACTTCGTCGGCGTTTTGATAAATAACACGCACTATCATCATACGGCGTGATATCTTCAGCGGAATTTTCTTACTCATATACACACATCAAAAAATGTTTTCCATCGCCTCGGTTCCAAGAGTTCCGGAACCTGTACAGAAAATTGGAATAGAGATCAACATAAACATCATTTCCGCCCTTTTTATTGCTTATGAAAACCACACATTGCGTGTTGTACCACCATACAGCGAGACCTTCACAGATGGTGGTCCAGATTGCTGTACACACCAGCACCTCTAATACCCTGTAGCACGTCCTCTTGCATTGATTCATGCCTGTATTCGTCGTGGCATACTATCCACAAGTTCGACTTGGAACTGTTGGTCCAGATTGTCCCACTCCTCAACGGCGATTCGGCGTTGATTCCTCAGAGTGGTTGTTGGGTCACGTCATCCATAAACAGCCCTTTTCAATCTATCCCATGCATGTTCGATAGGGTTCATCTCTGGAGAACATGCTGGCCACTCTAGTCGAGCAATGTCGTTATCCTGAAGGAAGTCATTCACAAGATTTGCACGATAAGGGCGCGAATTGTCGTCCAAGAAGACGAATGCCCCGTCAATATGCTGCCGATATGGTTGCACTATCGGTCGGAGGATGGCATTCACGTATCGTACAGCCGTTACTGCGCCTTCCATGACCACCAGCGGCGTACGTCGGCCCACATAATGCCACCCCAAAACATCAGCGAACCTCCACCTTGCTGCACTCGCTGGACAGTGTGTCTAAGGTGTTCAGCCTGACCGGGTTGCCTCTAAATACGTCTCCGACGATTGTCTGGTTGAAGGCATATGCGATACTCATCGATGAAGAGAACTTGATGCCAATCCTGAGCAGTCCATTCGGCATGTTGTTTGGCCCATCTGTACCACGCTGCATGGTGTCGTGGTTGCAAAGATGGACCTCGGTATGGACGTCGGGAGTGAAGGTGCGCATAATGCAGCCTATTGCGCGCAGTTTGAGTAGTAACACAACGTCCTGTGGATGCAACAAAGCATTATTCAACATGGTTCAAAAATGGTTCAAATGGCTCTGAGCACTATGGGACTTAACAGCTATGGTCATGAGTCCCCTAGAACTTAGAACTACTTAAACCTAACTAACCTAAGGACAACACACAACACCCAGTCATCACGTATTCAACATGGTTCCTCCGAGCCATAATCCGTACGTAGCGGTCATCCACTGCAGTAGTAGCCCTTGAGCGGCCTGAGCGAGGCATGTTCCGACACTTCCTGTTCCTCTGTTTCTTCTCCATGTCCGAACAACATCGCTTTGGTTCACTCCGAGACGCCTGGACACTTCGCTTGTTGAGAGCCCTTCCTGGCACAAAGTAACAATGTAGACGCGATCGAACCGCGGTACTAAATGTCTAGGTATGGTTGAACTACAGACAACACGAACCGTGTACCTCCTTCCTGGTGGAATGACTCGAACTGATCGGCTGTCTGACACCCTCCTTCTAATAGGCGCTGCTCATGCATGGTTGTTTGCATCATTGGGCGGGTTTAGTGACATCTCTTAACAGTCAAAGGGACTGTGTCTGTGTTACAATATCAACAGTCAACGTCTATCTTCAAGAGTTCTGGGAACCATGGTGATGCATAACTTTTTTTGATGTGTGTACATACAAATGTGTACTGCGAAATCCAGCATGGACATTGGATATTTTTTTTCGTATCGTTAAGACTCTCACCTTGTTCATATGGCTTCTTGCACTCCAGATGTAAGATTTATGGTGGTAACAGTAGAAGCACTTTACAGTGCCTGTCGAATATCGATATTATATCTCGTCCAACTGAGTACCGCAAACACAAACAAAACAAATCAACAGTCTTCCTTCCAAAGATAACCCTTGCAAGTTCTCTGAGTATATCCGTAAAATGTTCACAGTTACTAATCACAAATCTAACAGCACATCGCTAGATTTCATCGATCGCCAAGTTTACATGTAATCAGTGAAAATTTTAAGCTCTCGGTATTAGTCGAGAATAAGCGGAAAATTGTTCTTGGCGATCAAGTCGGCGCCAAGGTGAGCAGACTGGACTCGAATTCGTTTCCTATGGTCCCTTCAATCATTCAGTGCCGAAGCTGTGAAGGTTCCTTCGCAAAAATACACAGGCGATAAGTCTTGTCATTTCTGAACTAGCGCTCCGTCTCTACTGATTTCGTCGTGAAATGGACTTTAAATTTTTAACTTCCTTTTTTTCTTGAAACAAGGGTCTTGTTCAGAGTGTTACTAGGAGATACACTAAGAAGCTCAAAAATTCTCGAAATAATTCATTATGCCTAACTATACAAGGTGAAAATTAATAAAACCGACAAACTGCAAGGGCGAATTCCTGACTGACCATGTGCCTGGAAATAGACGGTGTGCGTGCAACGACAACAAACGGTCCCGGAACACAGTGGAGAGCTGCATTGCATCCACGTCCCAACATACGTTCAAAGTGGCCTCCATGAGATGCAATGCACGCGTTCAAACGTCGCATCATGGATTGCCGCCTCTCTCTCTCAATAGCGTCACTGACGTCGTGAACACACTGTTGAAGAGTCTGCACATCAGGAACCGGTTCAGCATACACAACGCTTTTCAGATTTGGAAATTTTGAAATTTGTGGTAAGGTCTTATGGGACCAAACTGCGGAGGTCATCGGTCCCTAAGCTTACACACTACTTAATCTAAGTTAATCTAACTTACGCTAAGGACAACACACACACCCATGCCCGAGGGAAGACTCGAACCTCTGACGGGGGGAGCCGTGCGGGCCGTGACAAAACGCCTCAGACCGTGAGACTACCCCGCGTGGCCATTTCAGATGAAAATCCAGAGAGTGTAAGTCCGGTGATCTAGCAGGGCATGCTACAGGGCCTCCGCGTCCTATCCAAGGTCCGGGGAAGATGTTGTTGAGGTGTAGGCGAACTGTAATTTGGAAATGGTGTGATGCCCCGTCATGCAGACACCACGAAACCGGTCGTATTGCCGAAGTCACATTCTCAAGTAGCCCAGGCAGAGTATTTCGTAAGACGTCCAGATGCATTCCTTCATCGAGGCGTTGTGGAATAATAACCGGTCCAAGTATGGTCGCCAAGTATCCCTCCATCCCTCCCCACACGTCGATGCCGAATCGATGTCGATGGGATGCCTCAACCATTCCCCGAGGATTGTCTGTAGCTCACAAATGACAGTTATGCAGACTGATGTTATGATGACGACGAACGAGTCGTCGCCAATGTAGACTAGTGGCCAATGCTAAATAGAAACATATAAATCATAGCAGGTTTGTCAGTAACGTCGATAAGGTGCTGGCTGCATGTTCTGGATCTGCAATGACTAAAATAATTAGAAGTCGTTGGTAAAAAATAATATATATTGTACTTAACTGGCTGTACAGGATTCTTCTTGGCTGCATACATATAATTATAAACAGATAGCTATTGAGGCCTTACTTAGGCCATACGTTACTAAGCGCCTTGTTAGAGGTTGCTTTCCATCAGCTGCAGGCTATGCTACTTTACTACTTGACGTTCCGAGCAAGAGTCGTTGGTAAAGAGGACTGATGGCATATATCCCATAATTGTGATGATCTGGTGCAAAAACCATCGACAAAATCCTTCCCGTAGCGGGTAATCCGCTGCTGATAATCCTTGCACTCGTTTCGGGTGATAGCGATAGTAGCGGATGTCATGCAGCATACACATAATCGCACTATGGCTTACGTGGTGGCAGGCCACTTGCCTTGAGCATGTTCTAGGGTTCTTCTCAATGTCCTTTAGAACACGGTCCTCCAAATCTGGCGTGCGCACAGTCCGCCGCCTCACTACTTGTTTGTCTCTTTTAAAGGGACCATGATCACAGAAACTCTTTTTTTTCGTTTATTGTGATTTCATTCCCCTGCCCCATATGGGCAGGGGAGGGCTGTCAGCGGCACAATCCACCGCTCTTCAGCCGAGTGACATGACAACTAAAATAAGAATAAAATGTTACAACATAAGGCGAAAAAAAGGGGAACATAAAAAAGAGTAAGGGGAGAAAATGGAGGTAAAAATACACTGACATTGAGACGTTCATGGGGGACAGTTAAAAAAGTCACCAGAAAGTTAAAAAAACACTGTTGGCGATTCTTAAAACACAGAGAAGACACTGAATGCGCATGCACAGGTTAAAAGTTGGCCACAGTATTAAAAACACTCCGAAACAACACACTTAAAACCCACTTGGAGCACACATGACGAAGAATAAAACTACCAGGTGGGACCTGCCGAGGGAAAGGTCAGAGAGGGTGGAAAAGGGGGGAGAGCATGGGGCAGCTGGGGAAGCGGCGGGATGAAGAGAGGAGGGGCAACTGTGGGTTCACGAAGAGGCAGGAGACACGTGGGGTGAGAGAAGAAAAGGGAAGACAGGGCAGGAGGGAGCGCAGAGACACTGAAAGGAGGCACAGGAGATGGAGGGGGAGTAGGAGGTGGAAGCCGCTCAGGAGGAGGGAGGGGGAGGAGAGGGAGCCCTGAGGAGGAGGCAGGAAGAGGGGGTTAGAGTTGGTAGGAAGGGTAGATGTCAGGGCGAAGCTCATCATCTGGGAGGGGTAGAGGGTGGAAGTTGTGTTGGGAAAGGAGATGGAGGGTGTGGAGATGGAGAGGGAGGGAGGGACACAACGGTAAAGGCGCGGCAACTGGTTGGGGTTGGAGAGGAAGGGAGACACCAGGGGATGAGGGGGCTCAAGGCGGCGGACAATATATAGTGTGCGGATGCATTCAAGGAAAAGGAGAAGGTGGGGGAAGGGGATGAGGTCGTAGAGGATGTGCGTGGGGGACGGAAGGCGGATGCGGAAGGCGAGGCAGAGCGGAGCGCATGGCGTTCGAGGATTTGGAGGGCTTTATAGAACCGGGGAGGGGCGGAAATCCAAGCGACGCTGGCATAACAAAGGATGGGGCGGATCATGGATTTATAGGTGTGAAGGATGGTGGAAGGATGCACAGAAACTCCCAAAAAGGACTTGAAATGTTTCTTGATGTGGCTGGTGTGTGTGAGAGTACTTGCTTTGGTATAGCTGTGCTGCCTCTCCGTTACTATCTGCCTGGTCGTACACAAACACCATCTCGGCTTGTTCCGACATGAATACCAGACCATGTTGTTGATCACAGTACGCTGCATCAATCACACAGCCTCCAACACACAAGAGTAACATACAGCACGTGGTCAGAGGGACTGTCATTCGCCAGCGCCATCTACCGTGGCAAAGACGCATATCCGCACACATGTTCATAGGATTATTTTTCCTCCATTTCCCTGCAGTTTGTCGGTTTTATTAATGTTCACCCTGTATAACCGATGTGATTGAGTGTAGGGATGTATCACTACTGAAGCTCTCAGCTGCCTCACTTTCACCTAACCATGACACTTTCGTCCACACAACGATATGGTGAGCAAACAGTTTGAGTACGTAGCTCACGCAGCCTGACATCGAATTCATATAAAGGGAGTTTCTGCAATGATGATACACTCATTAATGGTGTATTATGGGAAACGTATCAATTTGATATAAGCAAACATGGTTCTGAAAAGACTCAGTTGAAATTACGTAATAAAACATGTTGTAGAATATACCTGTGAATCCCTGTCTTTACGATGTAATAAATGTATTCATTATGTATGCATTTCCCAACAATGTACGGTAGGTGAAGTACTGTGCGGAAATTAATACAGGAACGGCAGTTACACCCACGCCATATTTTTAAATGTTTAAAACAGTGCAATCAACTGGTTTTGTTGACCACGGACGACCCAACCACTACATAATTAATCCTCAATGTTTTCTGTCTCACGATAGCGGCTGAATGACATGGCTGTGGTGAACGCCAGTTCGGCGGGAAACTTCGCATCCTATGTAGGAAATGATGGTTGCTTAAGACTTTTTTGCGCAGCTTACCTAACGCATCCGTCTCTTATTGCACATTCTGTTAGTAGCACTCGAAACTAATTCTAATACGAGGCGTGTTTTTTTTTAAGTAAGTACCGTTTTGAAATTAAAAAAACGACGTGCTAAGATATCTCAATAATTTTATTTTTACATGAAACCCTGTACCTTAATCTACGCACTGACGCCATTACAATCTGAGTCTTCCTTGTTTACGTTGTGTACTGAGTGTTTAAGATGCCTCCGATAATCGTGAGTCCCGCCGACTGTGAAGTACGGCCTATTATAAGATTTATTAGTGCTAAAGGCCTAAAAGCGATCGATATTAATCGTGAGATCTAGGCAGTTTACGGAGAAAACATTATGAGTGATGGAATGGTAAGAAAGTGGGTGAGAGCATTTAAAGATGGCCGCACAAATGTGCATGATGAACAACGGAGTGGGCGTCCTTCGGTCGTTAATGAAATTTTGGTGCAGGAAATGGACAATAAGGTGAGAGGTAACAGACGCTTTACGATTTCCTCCTTGCGGGATGACTTTCCTAATGTTTCTCGTTGTGTTTTGTATGGCATTGTGACCGAGCACTTAAATTACCGAAAATTGTGCGCATGTTGGGTACCGAAAATGTTGACGGATGTGCACAAAACCAAACGATAAGACAATGCATTGACTTTCCCTGAGCGGTACCACAACGATGGTGATGATTTCTTAAGCCAAATTGCTACGGGCGATGAAACATGGGTGGCCTACGTCACACAAGAATCAAAGCAACAGTCCATGGAAGTTGAGCAGGGGCATCGTTTTGCTGCAAGACAATGCTCGTCCGTATGTGGCGAATCAGACCAAAGATCTCATCACATCTTTTCGATGGAAAACTCTAGATCATCCACCATACAGCCCCGATCTTGTGCCCAGTGACTACCGTCTGTTCCTGCACTTGAAGAAACACCTGGGCGGTCAGCGTCTTCAAGACGAAGACGAAGTCAAAACAGTGGTCATGCAGTGGTTAACAAGTCAGGCGGCAGACTTCTGTGAGGAGGGTATTCAAAAACTGGTACAACGTTATGACAAGTGCCTCAATATTGACGGAAATTATGTAGAAAAGTAGATTAAGGTACAGGCTTTCATGTAATAATAAAATTATTGAGATATCTTAGCACGTCTTTTTTTTTAAATTTTAAAACGGTACTTACTTAAAAACACGCCTCGTACTTTTAGTATAGCTCCCATCGTCACCATTTTTATGTCTCGTCTGCATCGGACATGTTAAAGAAGCTGAACCCCAATTTTATACTGCCTAGACTGTCAGCTTCAACCATGGCAAGAATTTGTCCTTAGTACTTTGCGGACACTAGGATAAACATAAACTTATAATTTGAAATAATTCTCTCCCTAGGCCAATCATAAAACGTCACAGCTGCGATTTTAAATTTTTTTCTGTCATGAAAACATTTTCATTTACTGGTAAAACACAACAGATGCAATGCGCTAATGACTAAAAATAATATATCGGAGAGTATTAATAGATGCTTCAGTTGTCATCGTTCAGTTTAAGTACTTAATCATTAATTCATAGTATTTTGCTAGTTTTAGTGTTTAATAGTTAAGAAATGGATAAACATGACTGTGCAGCTTTCTTAAAATCCGGCACACACAGTTACATCAGTTACTTACCGATAATGACTTTTTAGTTACAAAAAAAATGGCTCTGACCACTATGGGACTTAATTACTGTGGTCATCAGTCCCCTAGAACTTAGAACTACTTAAACCTAACGAACCTAAGGACATCGCACACATCCATGCCCGAGGCAGGATTCGAAACTGCGACCGTAGCGGTCGCGCGGCTCCAGACTGTAGCGCCTAGAACCGCTCGGCCACACGGCCGGCTTTTAGTTACATAAATACACTCGTGGAAATTGAAATACGAACACCGTGAATTCATTGTCCCAGGAAGGGGAAACTTTATTGACACATTCCTGGGGTCAGATACATCACATGATCACACTGACAGAACCACAGGCACATAGACACAGGCAACAGAGCATGCACAATGTCGGCACTAGTACAGTGTATATCCACCTTTCGCAGCAATGCAGGCTGCTATTCTCCCATGGAGACGATCGTAGAGATGCTGGATGTAGTCCTGTGGAACGGCTTGCCATGCCATTTCCACCTGGCGCCTCAGTTGGACCAGCGTTCGTGCTGGACGTGCAGACCGCGTGAGACGACGCTTCATCCAGTCCCAAACATGCTCAATGGGGGACAGATCCGGAGATCTTGCTGGCCAGGGTAGTTGACTTACACCTTCTAGAGCACGTTGGGTGGCACGGGATACATGCGGACGTGCATTGTCCTGTTGGAACAGCAAGTTCCCTTACCGGTCTAGGAATGGTAGAACGATGGGTTCGATGACGGTTTGGATGTACCGTGCACTATTCAGTGTCCCCTCGACGATCACCAGTGGTGTACGGCCAGTGTAGGAGATCGCTCCCCACACCATGATGCCGGGCGTTGGCCCTGTGTGCCTCGGTCGTATGCAGTCCTGATTGTGGCGCTCACCTGCACGGCGCCAAACACGCATACGACCATCATTGGCACCAAGGCAGAAGCGACTCTCATCGCTGAAGACGACACGTCTCCATTCGTCCCTCCATTCACGCCTGTCGCGACACCACTGGAGGCGGGCTGCACGATGTTGGGGCGTGAGCGGAAGACGGCCTAACGGTGTGCGGGACCGTAGCCCAGCTTCATGGAGACGGTTGCGAATGGTCCTCGCCGATACCCCAGGAGCAACAGTGTCCCTAATTTGCTGGGAAGTGGCGGTGCGGTCCCCTACGGCACTGCGTAGGATCCTACGGTCTTGGCGTGCATCCGTGCGTCGCTGCGGTCCGGTCCCAGGTCGACGGGCACGTGCACCTTCCGCCGACCACTGGCGACAACATCGATGTACTGTGGAGACCTCACGCCCCACGTGTTGAGCAATTCGGCGGTACGTCCACCCGGCCTCCCGCATGCCCACTATACGCCCTCGCTCAAAGTCCGTCAACTGCACATACGGTTCACGTCCACGCTGTCGCGGCGTGCTACCAGTGTTAAAGACTGCGATGGAGCTCCGTATGCCACGGCAAACTGGCT
The DNA here is from genome assembly GCF_023898315.1 of Schistocerca nitens. NCBI lineage: Eukaryota > Metazoa > Arthropoda > Insecta > Orthoptera > Acrididae > Schistocerca > Schistocerca nitens. Next base: position 926,887,819 of record NC_064616.1, read on the forward strand.
GACACTGGCGGCGGCGGTGCACAAACGCTGCGCAGCTAGCGCCATTCGACGGGCAACACCGCGGTTCCTGGTGTGTCCGCTGTGCCGTGCGTGTGATCATTGCTTGTACAGCCCTCTCGCAGTGTCCGGAGCAAGTATGGTGGGTCTGACACACCGGTGTCAATGTGTTCTTTTTTCCATTTCCAGGAGTGTAGTAGTTATGTGATAGTCGGTGAAGAGTAAGTTCAGCGTAGGACAGTCGCAGATTGTATAGTCGCTATTGGTGAATCATCATTTGTAGATAAGTAACAGTTTCTGTCAATGGGGGGAAATGTATCGTATCTTTAAGAACTCTTTTTCTCTTTTGCTCTTTTTCCGGTGGCTACATAAACAGTAATTAATACACAATTCACTGTTTAAACTTTGCGATACAGCCAGACAAATGTTGAGCCTTTGTTACTCAAGAAATACCCACTTTGCCCATTTTTTGCGGAAGTGAAACAAAGACAAAAAGTGTGTTCTCTCGTGTAATAATGAGAATGTTTGAAGAAGAAGATAGATTCAGGCTATTTTGAATAATTATATCTTTCTTCATCAGTTACCTCGAAAAGAAGAGAACGATGTTTCCACGGTTCTTCTTCGTTTCGGACCCTGCGCTGCTGGAGATCCTGGGGCAAGCCTCGGATTCGCACACCATCCAGAACCACTTGCTGTCTATTTTTGATAACATTCGCTACGTAAAATTCCACGAAATAGAGTACAACAAGATGACAGATATCATTTCGTCGGAAGGAGAATCAATCCAAGTAAGTGCTCAAAACTAGAGGCCTCCTTGTTTTACTTATTCACCTATTCTATTATCAAATTGTGTAAAACCATTCTTAATACAACAAGTGAAATTTGTTCTGTAGTAAAGGAAATACGCACTAGCTAGTAAAAAATTCTGCTTTTCTCACTAAACAAATCTTAGTAGAATTTCTGACTAGCTAAATACCCAGAAGACATGGTCGAATTTATATGTAGCTTCGTACACGTACACACCATAGGCGAGTATGTAAATGACTGGAGTTGCAATTCTCTGTGATAGATAGAACGGCTGCCAGTGTTCATTAGCTTTATTCGTGTTAGCGTTGTTACCAGACCTGGTAGGATATATAAGGGGCGTGAACTGCGTCAAGATGTTCAGTGATCACTTTGAAGGGTACGGTAATGCCGCTTACTTGTGTGACAAAGTGTTATCACCCTCCGACAGAGTTTGAAAGGACCTAATTTTGGGTCTCCATTTGTCCGGCTTCTACATCTACATCCATACTCCGCAAGCCACCTGACGGTGTGTGGCGGAGGGTACCTTGAGTACCTCTATCGGTTCTCCATTCTATTCCAGTCTCGTATTGTTCGTGGAAAGAAGGATTGTCGGTATGCCTCTGTGTGGGCTCTAATCTCTCTGATTTTATCCTCATGGTCTTTTCGCGAGATATACGTAGGACGGAGCAATATACTGCTTGACTCCTCGGTGAAGGTATGTTCTCGAAACTTCAACAAAAGCCCGTACCGAGCTGCTGAGCGTCTCCCCTGCAGAGTCTTCCACCGGAGTTTATCTATAATCTCCGTAACGCTTTCGCAATTACTAAATGATCCTGTAACGAAGCGCGCTGCTCTCCGTTGGATCTTCTCTATCTCTTCTATCAATCGTATCTGGTACGGATCCCACACTGCTGAGCAGTATTCAAGCAGTGGGCGAACAAGCGAACTGTAACCTACTTCCTTTGTTTTCGGATAGCATTTTCTTAGGATTCTTCCAATGAATCTCAGTCTGGCATCTGCTTTACCGACGATCAACTTTATATGATCATTCCATTTTAAATCACTCATAATGCGTACTCCCAGATAATTTATGAAATTAACTGCTTCCAGTTGCTGACCTGCTATATTGTAGCTAAATGATAAGGAATCTTTCTTTCTATGTATTCCAGCACATTACACTTGTCTACATTGAGATTCAGTTGCCACTCCCTGCACCATGCGTCAATTCGCTGCAGATCCTCCTGCATGTCAGTACATTTTCCCATTGTTACAACCTCTCGATATACCACAGCATCATCCGCAATAAGCCTCAATGAACTTAAGATGTCATCCACAAGGTCATTTATGTACATTGTGAATAGCAACGATCCTACGACACTCCCCTGCGGCACACCTGAAATCACTCTTACTTTGGAAGACTTCTCTCCATTGAGAATGACATGCTGCGTTCTGTTATCTGGCAACTCTTCAATACAACCACACAATTGTTCCGATAGTCCATATGCTCTTACTTTGTTCATTAAACGACTGTGGGGAACTGTATCGAACACATTGCGGAAGTCAAGAAACACGGCATCTACCTGGGAACCCGTGTCTATGGCCCTCTGAGTCTCGTGAACGAATAGCGCGAACTGGGTTTCACACGATCGTCTTTTTCGAAACCCATGCTGATTCCTACAGAGTAGATTTCTAGTCTCCAGAAAAGTCATTATACTCGAACATAATACGTGTTCCAAAATTATACAACTGATCGACGTTAGAGATATAGGTCTATAGTTCTGCACATCTATTCGACGTCCCTTCTTGAAAACTGGGATGACCTGTGCCCTTTTCCAATTCTTTGGAACGCTACGCTCTTCTAGGGACCTACGGTACACCGCTGCAAGAAGGGGGGCAAGTTCCTTCGCGTACTCTGTGTAAAATCGAACTGGTATCCCATCAGGTCCAGCGGCCTTTCCTCGAATCCTGTAATATCCTGATTTGTGGGGCATTCGTATGTGACACTAGCCCGATGATCGACTGCACGCTAAAGTGAGGACATGTATACTCGTCGTCAAGGTTCCAGTCGAACACATCTGACCACCACAGGGGGTGTCGTCATGTAGTGCACCAAGCTCATCCTAACTCCTTCACATCTCCGCCTGTAATCGGAGAAAAAGTAATCGATTTCCTACAACATTCTGCGTCATCCAAAACAATTCGGTGGAGTATAGAAGCAGCTGCACTAGAGAATTATCGCTGCATGCGTAGACTACTGTTATCTCCATAACGCAAACGACTACGTTCGGAGTGATACCGTAACAGGGATGCATGAACTGCTGCTGAATGGCGTCGCATTGCGTTGACGATGAATCGCAGTTCTTCACTACCCCGGATGACTATTGTTGGCGAGTACGCTGGCGGCCTGAGGGAAGGTCCCATTGTTCCAATGTTTTGAAGATGTACAGCTGTGTCACTCCCTGTGATACGGTGTAGGGACCCATCAGGTATGACATCAGGTCACGGCTAGTAGTGACTTAAGGGGCTCTTAAAGCATGATGGTATATCACGGACAGCCTACATCCTCATGTATTAATTCTCATTTGACAGTATCGCGGTGCCATACTTAGGACAACGCTCGTAAATACCGGGTGATCAAAAAGTCAGTATAAATTTGAAAACTTAATAAACCGCGGAATAATGTAGATAGAGAGGTAAAAATTGACACACATGCTTGGAATGACATGGGGTTTTATTAGGATGGCGCTCCACCCTACATTGCCAGACGCGTGAAAGAACTCTTGCGCGCGTCGTGTGGTGGTGATCGTGTGCTCAGCCGCCACTTTCGTTATGCTTGGCCTCCCAGGTCCCCAGACCTGACTCCGTGCGATTATTGACTTTGGGGTTACTTGAAGTCGCAAGTGTATCGTGATCGACCGACATCTCGAGGGATGCTGAAAGACAACATCCGACGCCAATGCCTCACCATAACTCCGGACATGCTTTACAGTGCTGTTCACAACATTATTCCTCAACTACAGCTATTGTTGATTAATGATGGTGGACAAATGGAGCATTTCCTGTAAAGAACATCATCTTTGCTTTGTCTTACTTTGTTATGCTAATTATTGCTATTCTGATCAGATGAAGCGCCATCTGTCGGAAATTTTGTGAACGTTTGTATTTTTTTGGTTCTAATAAAACCCCATGTCATTCCAAGCATGTGTGTCAATTTTTATCTCTCTATCTACATTATTCCGTGATCTATTCAGTTTTCAAATTTATACTGAGTTTTTGATCACCCGGCACGTGACATGTCTAGGCACTCCTGTGGCCAACATGAATCCCAGATAAGTCTCCTATTGAACATATGTAGATCAGCTTGGATGTGAACTCAGTGCTAGTGCCAGTATCCACGATATCCACGATATCAAGGACCAGGTACATAAGACGTAAGCCAGCTTGCCTTAGGAGAGAATGCAATGGTTGTATGACACTCTTCCCAACCGAATTAGTATGTGCATCCAGGCCAGAAGAGGTGCAACATCACACTGAAAGTGATCTCATATAGCCAAATTCTTCGTCAATTTGACTCGATTTTGTAACTACTGCAGTAACATCAAATACTCTTTCAACACGTGCAGTTTCATTTCGCTTCCTCCTCCCCTTCTGGGCACTTCACTCTTTTTTTGGTCAGTTTATATTAACGAACAATATTATTTGAACGATAAAATTATACGTATTTTTCAGTATTTGAGCTAACGAATATTCTTAGTCACTGTTTCTCGTTCATAAGCATGACATTTTTCTATCAAGTAGGCACGGAAGAAATCATTAGCATTATGAAGCACTACAGTTCCAAAATTATAAGATGAAATGGTTACATTTACTTTTGTGGTTTTCTTTGCACACTTTTAAAATTATCACAGCACAACATCCACGTTAGTTTAACAGAGCATGTCTTCTCGTCTACCTGACAATGACTGCAAATTAAGTGTTTTTCCAACTGAGAGAGAACACTGAAAGTAACTAGGTGAAAGGTGTCGAAGGAACTATCACAATTTTTGTGATGAGTGACACAATAACAAAAAGAAATAATGTGTTAGGATTCCGGGAAGAGATATTACACATGGCTATCATTACACATTCACTTTTGTATATAAGCCGTTCTGGAGAACCACAAAAGACAAGAGACATGGCGATAACAAATGCGCCACCACAACAACATTGGGAGGCATACAGAATTATGTCTATACGAGATATAGCGGAAATTTTGCATGACAAATGGAGGACGTTAACTGTGTGAGGTTTTCATCCGCCAATGGAAAAAACACTGTCAATACGACGCCCCCCCCCCCGCCCGCATCTCGTGGTCGTGCGGTAGCGTTCTCGCTTCCCACGCCCGGGTTCCCGGGTTCGATTCCCGGCGGGGTCAGGGATTTTCTCTGCCTCGTGATGGCTGGGTGTTGTGTGCTGTCCTTAGGTTAGTTAGGTTTAAGTAGTTCTAAGTTCTAGGGGACTTATGACCACAGCAGTTGAGTCCCATAGTGCTCAGAGCCATTTGAACCATTTTTTACGACGCCCCCGCACAGCTAATTAGAATTCGTAACAGCTTCCCCCAGGCCGCCCAGTATGTCATGCCGGAACGCTCCGTGTTTCTGAACAAAGGCTAGGTTAGTTTATTAATGGTTAGTGGTAGTCGTGCTGCGTTCTAAGCGTGTAAAATAGGTTTATGGCATATTTATTGATGAGTTAGGTAGACTTTGCTGTTAATTTGTTTACTTTTTTATTTTTGTTATTTTCTGCTACTGACATGTTCGTACAACAGATATTTATGCATGATTTAAATGTGTGCAGGTCTACGCGGGGCTCATTCAGGCTTGTTCAGGGTTGTTCAGGGTGAATTTTGAGATTTTGTTCAGTTTGATGAAAATCTGAATTTAAGTTGTAGTTTTTGACTTATTTTAGTACATTTTTTTACGTTTTTTTCTTATTTTTGTCATGCTAGACCAAAAATTTGGAATTTTTAATGTCAATAAAAATGGGTTTTTGGAAGAATATTAGATTTACTTCATATACGAGGGCTGTTCAATAAAGAATGATCATAATTTTTATGGTCATAATTTCTCGCCCCAAAATTTAATCCTATGATATTCTGTAGTTTCATTGTTGGGACTCCTGGTTCCCGCCTGTGATAGGCAGGCAAGGTCAGACATGTTCAGTATCGCCTACCACTGCAATGGAGGCAACACGCTAGGAACGATATGCGGCTTTGAAATTCTGCTTTCGTCTCAACAAGTCTTCAGTTGAGGCCTATACAATGTTACAGGAAGCCTATGGAGAGTCTGTCCTCCTCTACAGCATAGCTCGAAGGTGGTTTGAAATGTTTAAAGAGGGGAGACAATTTCAATGGAAGGTGGACCTGGTGCTCCTGTTACTACTCTTACGGAATAAAGCATCGACACTGCTGCTGTCATTGTGAGAGAGGATCGACGAATTACCTGAAGATCACTTCCTGAAATTCTGAACATTTCACTTGGTGCCACCCACACGTTGGTGACAGAAAAATTACACATGACACGTGTTTGTGCGCGATAGGTTCCAAGACTGTTGATTCCCAAAATAAAGGGACATTGGCGTGCAGGCCTGCATGCAGTTAAAGTTGCCGTTAGAGGAAGATCCGGAGTTTCTTCCAAATGTAATCACTGCTGATGAAACTTGGCTACATCATTTTGATCCTGAGACCAAACAGCAAGCTCAGTGTGAAAATGTCCTTCATCACCAACACCCAAAAAAGCAAAAGTTGTGGCTTCTACTGGGAAAGTTATGGTCATCTCATTCTTTGATATTCATGAGGTGTTTATCAGCATGTTGTACTTGCACACACATCAGTAACTGGAAAATACTATAGGAATGTCCTGAAAACATTGCAAGTCCATATCAGACCCGAAAGACCACATTTCCGTGAAGCAGGCTGGATGCTGTACCACGATAATGCGCGGCCGCATATTGCCAATGTTGTTGCTGAATATCTTGCAAAAATCAACGTGAAGTGCATCCCTCACCCGCCCTATAGTCCGTATTTAGCTCCATGTGACTGTTTGCTATTCACTATCATGAACAAACGCCATCGTGGGAGGCATTCTCAATCATCAGAAGCAGTGGCGAAAACTGCGGAGACGATTTTGAAGGACCTCTCAAAAAATGGTTTCCAGTATGTATTTGAAAACTGGCAGAAACGCTGGGACAAGTGCATCACATTCATGGGAGACTACTTTGAGAAGGACCACCAAAATTATGAGGATGAGTAAAGATATGTTGTCAAAAAAAATTATGATCATTCTTTATCATCCATTATGATACATCCCTCGTATATTGGTGGTCTGAGTGTTTAAGATTTTACACTACTGGCCATTAAAATTGCTACACCAACAAGAAATGCAGATGATAAATGCGTATTCATTGGACAAATATATTATACTAGAACTGACATGTGATTACATTTTCACGCAATTTGGGTGCATAGATCCTGAGAAATCAGTACCCAGAACAACCACCTCTGGCCGTAATAACGGCCCTGATACGCCTGGGCATTGAGTCAAACAGAGATTGGATGGCATGTACGGGTACAGCTCACCATGCAGCTTCAACACGATACCACAGTACATCAAGAGTAGTGACTGGCGTATTGTGACGAGCCAGTTGCTCGACCAGACGTTTTCAATTGGTGAGAGATCTGGAGAATGTGCTGGCCAGGGCAGCAGTCGAACATTTTCTGTATCCAGAAAGGCCCGTACAGGACCTGCAACATGCAGTCGTGCATTATCCTGCTGAAATGTAGGGTTTCGCACGGATCGAATGAAGGGTAGAGCCACGGGTCGTAACACATCTGAAATGTAACGTCCACTGTTCAAAGTTCTGTCAATGCAAACAAGAGGTGACCGAGACGTGTAACCAGTGGCACCCCATACCATCACGCCGGGTGATACGCCAGTATGGCGATGACGAATACACGCTTCCAATGTGCGTTCACCGAGGTGTCGCCAAACACGGATGCGACCATCATGATGCTGTAAACAGAACCTGGATTTATCCGAAAAATGACGTTTTCCATTCGTGCACCCAGGTTCGTCGTTGAGTACACCATCGCAGGCGTTCCTGTCTGTGATCCATCGTCAAGGGTAACCGCAGCCACCGTCTCCGAGCTGATAGTCCATGCTGCTGCAAACGTCGTCGAACTGTTCGTGCAGATGGTTGTTGTCTTGCAAACTCTTGACTCAGGGATCGAGACGTGGCTGCACGATCCGTTACAGCCATGCTGATAAGATGCCTGTCATCTCGACTGCTAGTGATACGAGGCCGTAGGGATCCAGCACGGCGTTCCGTATTACCCTCCTGAACCCACCGATTCCGTATTCTACTAACAGTCATTAGATCTCGACCAACGCGAGCAGCAATGTCGCGATACGATAAACCGCAATCGCGATAGGCTACAATCCGACCTTTATCAAAGTCGGAAACGTGATGGTACGCATTTCTCCTCCTTATACGAGGCATCACAACAGCGTTTCACCAGGCAACGCCGGTCAACTGTTGTTTGTGTATGAGAAATAGGTTGGAAACTTTCCTCGTGTCAGCACGTTGTAGGTGTCGCCACCGGCGCCAACCTTGTGTGAATGCTCTGAGAAGCTAATCATTTGCATATCACAGCATCTTCTTCCTGTCGGTTAAATTTCGCGTCTGTAGCATTTCATGTTCGTGGTGTAGCAATTTTAATGGCCAGTAGTGTATGTTTCTTGCAAAATGAAAAAAAAATGGTCCAACTGGTCCATTAACCTCAATATTTATCTCCTGAACTAGTTTTTGGAGACGTGTCAGAAGCTGTTCACAATGTGCACATTGCAGCTGGAGAGGGCGGTGCGCGCCGAGGGCAGCGTCGAGACGTGGCTGACATCGCTTCTGCAGACGGCGCAGGCGTCGCTTCACTCCATCATCCGCCAGTCCTACGCCAGTATCAACGACCCCAACTTCAACGTGCTCACCTTCCTCGATAAAATGCCAGCTCAGGTTCGTCGCTGTGCTTTTTATGTATATTCTTAAGTCTACCGACACACCCATTCCATATATACGGATGCTTCACGTACGACCCAGCTACATGCATGCATTTTGCACTATATGAGAACCGGGTATTAAATTGGGAGTTGCCGTATGACAGCTCGGCGCGTCTTTCCTGAGTGTAAACTAAGACGAAATGCAATTAAATTATGGTTGATTCTATTTTTACCATGTGCTAAAAATTTCGTCCCTCTGTGGCAACAGCAACCTGACACTTTCCGAACACACAGTCTAGAATTTGTCGAATTTCAGCTCCCGAAATTCTTGAAATCACAAAGCGAATACTGGATTTTAGCGCTTCGAGTAAAAAGTGCATGGATTTAAATCTGAGCAACGACGAAGCTAGTCAACTATCCAATCATCACCACCATCTCTTAATACTGATATAGATGCACTGGCTGTGTGTGCTCTTGCATTGTCTTGCATTCAGTAGCAGTCGGTCGTGTTGTGCTAACTGCGCGCCACACCACTGTTTTTATATCACGCTCTTGATGTAACTTACTTTAAAGTTAGTACCGCCATTAGACTGTTGTTTATTTGCAGTGTTACATTTACACTTACACGATCATGATTTCGGCCTCAAAGTCACATTATCAAGTGTTTTAAGTGTTATACAGTGCATAAGATGGCATACTGTCGTATTTAAAATACACTATTAGACACATTGTCTAAGTGTCGATCCTTAGACAATGTGTCTAATAGTGTATTTTAAATATGACAGTATGCCGTCTTAGGCACTGCATAACGCTTAAAACACTTTATAATGGCACTTTGAAGCCGAAATCATGATCGTGTAAGTGTAAATGTAACACTGTAAATAAACAACAGTCTAATGGCGGTACTGACTTTAAAGAAATATATTATGACTGTGGCCGGCCGCGGTGGTCTAGCGGTTCTAGGCGCGCAGTCCGGAACCGCGTGACTGCTACGGTCGCAGGTTCGAATCCTGCCTCGGGCATGGATGTGTGTGATGTCCTTAGGTTAGTTAGGTTTAAGTAGTTCTAAGTTCTAGGGGACTGATGACCACAGATGTTAAGTCCCATAGTGCTCAGAACCATTTGAACCATTTTTTTTATTATGACTGTGGCCCCACATTATGAAAAAAAAATATTACTTGATGTAACTGTCTGGGAGTCCATATACCTCGACAAATACAGCCATGATTCATCACAAAAAAAATTCAGGCTCAACTTCCCCAACACACCAGACTGCAGCTTACAATTACTACACTGATATCGAGCAACAACATCTGAACCTCGATGCACTACTTTTACGAGGTTTGTTTAAGTTGGTGCACATCTCTGTGAGTGAATGGAAATGGCACGCCGGCCTGAAGCGCTAAATGGCGCGATAATTTTCTCCGACTTCTTTCCAGCACCGCTCCTAACTCGTCTAGCTTATTTTCGGTCAAAAATTAGATTTTCTTTACTTTTTTGTCCAAGATTAATTCAATCTCTTGAACTTTATTTCCTAATGTATGCATTGTCAAATCATGGAGAATTCGGACCATGTCTCATGAAAGGTATCCGAAACTCCTACCAAACGCGGAATTGACCACTAAATGTGACGACAGGTGGACTCACCAGTATAATATGAGACGGTAAGTATTGTGTTGTTTGTAGCGAAGCGGTAACAGCAGAATGGGTCGGTCAGGAGCGTTCAGTGAGTTTGTACATGGACTAGTCATTGTACGTCAACTGAGTAACAAATCACCAGGGACATTTCAATCCTTGTGAAGCTGCCCCAATTGACTGTTAGCGATGCGATTGTAAAGTAGAAACGCGAAGGAACAATCACAGCTAAACCAAGTCAAGACGCACCTCATTTACTGAAGGACAGGGACCATCGATCATTGCGAAGGGTGGTTGTAAAAAATCTAATGAAATCAACGGAAGAAATCACTCGTGGTTACCAAAGTGCTACCACCAGTCCAGCTAGTACAGTGACTACATGTATGGAGTTAAAAGAGCTGAGGTACATTGGTCGAACAGCTCCTCGTAAGCAATATTTTTTTTTGTCATTACTAAAGGACGCTTTAGGTAGAGTAAAGAGCGACGCCGCTGGACAGTAGATGAATGAAATCGAGTAATTTGGAGCGATGAATCACGCTATACCCTGTGGCAATCCAATGGAAGGGTCCAATCTCGATCTGGGGAATGTTGCCATGATGAGCACTGCCAACAGGAAGTACATAGGAGGTTGTGTCACGATATGGTTCCATTATTGGGCTTAAGGAAACATTAAATGCGCTAAGATATGAACACATCTTACAGCATAGTGTACTGCTTACAGTAGAGGAACAGTTCGGGGACGATGCTTGTTTGTTTTTGCATGACACTGAACTCTGTCCTAAAACAGCGTCTGTGAGGCAATGTTTTGCGGATTATAAAAGTCTTGAAATGGACGGGCGTGCTCAGTGTCTCGACCTGAACATATTGGAACGCCTTTGGGATGAGTTAGAATGTTAGCTTCGCTTGTGACCACAGCTTCCAACACTGGTTTCGCCTCTTGAGGAAGAATGGGCTGCCATTCCTCGACAACCTCGTTGAAAGGGTCCCAAGCATAATTCAAATCATCATGAAGGAGGAGGGTAGATTCACCTCATAATACACCTCACTAACAGATGTTCGGATCAGAGAGTGTACACCTGGACATTTTCGTATGAAGGCAAGACGACATACCAGACAGGCCACTCTTCTTGCATTTTTCAATAAAATCAACAATCGTTAATCTTTCGTATGTACCACAGTGAAAGGAAACGACGCCGAACAACAAAGGAAAACAAACCTTAAACTCGATACCACATTAAACAAGGCACAATACAACTGTTGAGCGATACGCCACTAGCCTCTGCCCGAGCCACAGGACGGCAGAGAGCGCCATCAACTTTTTGGCGTTCGGTACATATCTTCGGGATATTGCTTCCTACACAAGAGGCAACACTTGCGTCATACGTGAAACATTTATTATATGTTTGGTAAGTTGGAGTTTCGATGCCATGCAACAAACAATAACGGCAATTTTTCGATCTCTGATATAGGTAGGATAATTCTTTTATGTATTGCACTTCTAGCAACAGTCTTTGACTTCAAAGAATGCTACCTTCTGAAGTGATTTGGATTCCTTCTCAACCATAAGTTTCACTGACACAGACTGGGCGAGATGTGTCCCTCGTAATTGAACAGTTGGGCCCTATGAGAATAACGGTTATCGGTCATAAAAAGATGAGAGAGTACGCTAGTATTGGCTTATAGAATAATAAGATGGCGCAGAGTCCCATCTCTGTACATTATTATCGTCAACGAGCCGTTTTAGATGACACTGTAGTCCGTACATCCGGCAATGTTGAGAGGTGCGCATGCCACCAATACGCGGCAATGAATATTACACGTTTCGTTGAGGAAAGTGAGTTTGGTTTTGTTCTTTCTCTACATTACTGTGTACTGCTTTTTTAGGAAACACACAGCCGGATTATCTGTGAAGATGATAATTTCACTGAGTTGACAGTGACAGTTTTGACATATTCTACGCCCTCTAATTGTCTTCAGTGTCCGCTGGAGTTGAGTTTAATTCAGATAATAACTGCGAAGAGTCGTGAGGAATAGGCAACGATCACTCTGGCTCTTCTTCGACCTGTAAGAACTTGCACCAATATTTTCTGAATAACTCCTGCTGTTTGAGAGGGAATTCAGAAATTTAAGATATTACTTTAACGCTCTCCAGTAGGTTCTGCAACTACGCACTCTGACTGGTCAGTTTCTACACTGGACAATTAAATTAATGAATCACTTTTTCGAAATTCCTTAATGTCTCCCATTTCCAGGAACAGTTTAGAAATTTTGCTCATAAGTGCCTACAACGTTCCTCTACAACAGTGGAAAAGCGTGGCGCGCTGCGATGTCACTCTCGGCCTCGGCGACACTTCTCACTGCAAGGTGTCGGCACATGTGAAAAAAAACGCCACAGCTCAGCTCATGTGATGCATAAGGTGGATTAATGGTGTCACATTAGCACCAAATTTCACCATAATTCGCCCAATGCCATTGTGGAAGGGTCAGCAATCGACGAAATTTGGATGTGACAAGAAGCACCAAAAGGTGTTCATGTTTATCAGCTCTCCCATTTTGCGCCCTCCTATAGCGCGATCACGAGGAGGAGGCGGGGGGGGGGGGGAGGGGCACATTAACATGTACGTGATTAAAATGTCAAAGGGTCCTTCTACGACCCCACTTGTTCAGCAATACCCTTGGTGCCACTCATATATCTTTTTCGATCAGGTTAAAAATGTACCTGCTAGAGACTTCGACACCTGTTCAGCTTCATGGCTCCTCCAGCACTTGAGGACAGCCAACCCCTCGACACTCCTTAGGAGGGGCTGCTTCCCTAAGGCGCTAGAGCAGCTGCAAGGCTGAATGGGTATCGAAGGATTTGGCAGGTACATTTTTAACATGCACAAGAAAGGTGTGTGGTTGGCACTTAGGGTGTTGCTAAACAGAGGGCCTTTGAGGGAACCTTTGCCTTTTTATCCACACACATCTTAATATTGCAGCTAACCCGCCTACTCCCTCTCGTGATCACGTCACAGGACATCACGAAGTGGGTAGGCTGAAAAGGCATGAACATCCTTTAGCGTTTCAGGTCACGTTAAAATATCGTCGAATGATTTTGAATGGTCCCTAGTGGTTCCACTCTGTATGCCAGACCGAAAATTGTGGTCGCACTACACTCAAAAGGGGCCAGATCACATTCAAATGGTTTGCAGCCCCACGGTGTTCTTAGAGCAGCAGTGTCGAACGTTGCCAAGAACGTTGTCCTGTCCCCAAGGGAAAGAGTGAGTTCATTGGTGCCCTGTATGCCTTTTAGTGTCGACTCTAAGCGGCAGTGTGTTTGAAATGCTTTCATCTGCCACCCAAAAGAAAACCGCGTGATTTCAACATCTGATGTCGTGGTTCTGACACGCAACGCAAAGGCGTCAAAAGAAGGTTGAAGTGTGGGTCAGAGGGGGTATGACGATCTTCCACCGTGCGACTCGACCACGGTGGCGTTGGGCAAAATTTTGGTGAAATCATTAACTCACCTTACAGCACATGGACTTCCAGGTTGTATCGACACCTTGCTTTTTGATGCGTCGCTTGCCGAAGGTGACGTCGCTGGGCGAAACGCTTTCACGTCATTACAGAGGAAGGTTGTAGGCAACTTTGATCCAAACTACGAACTTATCCGTCACAGTGTGAGAGAATTACTGGGTTTAGAAAAAGTGGTCCTATATTTCTTTTTCTTTTGCATATATTCCCAGTGTCTGGCAATCCCACAGAAACCAATGAATCACATATCTAAGCTATGAGAGCGAACATTAATACTACGAATCTAGTTGTTACAGTACCTGAACATTGCACCACTTGTCTAGCTGATACATGTACCTGAGTGGCATGCTCCATTATCTTTCCTTAATGACAGATAGTACTTCAAGCTGTGACAGACATATCACACGTCACCTCCCCCTCCCCCCCCCCCCGCCCCCTCACTCAAAGGGGGATTCATGTCAACTACAATTATGTTCTTACCTTAAGAAAGAATGACACAGTCCCAATATCCTCGATCTGTAAATATCTTGAAGGCAATCTGGTTGCTTATTTACATATATGAACTACTTATTTAGAAATACATACCTAACAGTGTGTAGCAAACCTTTTCACCTCAATGCTGAGGCCACCATAAGCTTTTGGGAGCCACCTTGATCCACGACCACTCGACTGCTGTCAACAGCATCTAGAGATTGATCACAGCTGCATAGAAGTTACGTACATCTCACTCTATAGTGTGAAAGAGAGGATCAACAGAATTGAGACAGATGACTTGTGGACCACACATATACCAACATGGCTGCGCAGTCATCTTCATACTGCTACAACACAATATAGTAACGGGTATAAATGAGGAAACTTTATTGAAACTCATTCAAATTGCCACAGGCAACTAAGTTATGCCAGTGACAAAGGTGAAAGCAGAAGGTGAGCCAGTATGTCGCCAGTGTGTCAGGTCATCAACAAGTTACGAGACTGTCTGCCGAGTGATGATACACATCAGCAGGAAGGAAACTGTGACAAAACCAAAGGAGACGAGGCAAGCATGTTCTTTAGCTTGTAAGACATGTCAAAAGATATTCTATCTCTTTCACAAGAGCACATAGTGATAAACCGACACACCAGTTAAGAGCCTGTTAAGTGAATATAGCGGAATAAGGACACTTATTGTCGTTACGAAACGAGCTTTGTGTCACAGCCTCACGCCAGCTCACTTTAAATACTCCACATCTGCAGCTCTCATCATGAGTTCATCATTGGGATAGATGGCATTCACAGTAATAGCACACAATTCCATGATTTTAATACCATAGTGAATGTATGTCCTAGATGCCCCACCACATTCTGTGAACTAGCCAGATATGTACTCAAGATGATGGCCTCCACCTGATGAACTTTAGGCTGTTTGCCACCTGCTATCTACTGACGAGGAAACTGACTGTCTTCAAACAACACCACATCACAGGGTGGTCTCAGAACTGAACTTCAGTGCAGGAGCCAGCAACAGGGCCTCTTGTGGTCCATGTTCCTTTTCAACATGCAGGCACCTCCGGGTGATGAAACCTACCAGGGGTAGGGAAGACATCAACCGACTACACGACTACTGACACCAGGTGAATTGAGGCTGGGTTTTCAAGGGTCATCATAGAATTTAGAGTGGGACTGAGAACACTCCAGCAGGCAGCCTGAGACCACCTCGCACTGGGCAATGGCCACACCTGCTCGATGACAACCCGCTAGAGGAGTGCACTCCAACGTCGTCATCAGAGGATTTGTGTTCGAGTCCAGTGCTTGGAATTCGGAAGTGGTCAACATTTATGACGTTCATACATCGCATCAATAACTGTTGTGATGTGGCAGAGTTAGGCATATTGATTGGTGTGCTACGTACCTTTTGTGAAACCAACGGAACCTGCTGATTCATCAGAAGTCAGAGGAAATTATAAAGAGACATATTTGCTACACGTAGGATGTGCCACTTGTAATTTAGCAGGTCATAGTGAACCATGCACCGTGCGTACCAGTAACTTATTGTATTTGGAGACAGTGTGGTCATGCAGCACACGACTGTCGTGAGAGTCGCTGGGTGATGATCAGGCAAAGGAAGTAACTGAGTCTAGTTTCGTACATTGTAAATTGTATTTTTCTTGTTTGGTACATGTTACTCTGTTGGAAGCACTATTTTAATTGTAAATATAGCATAGTAGTAAATTGCACAAAAATGTTAGACATAAGGTCACCTAACACTAGTGATACTACAGCCGCTGTAACGTAACAAGTGTCACAACCATTAGAGGCAAAAGCGTCAACAAAAGGTACGCCATGGTGAATTAATGGTTCAATTAGAGTCTTTTAGGGACGAGACAGAGCCACAGTTGGGTTCGAGTGAATTCAAGTTGCCAGTAGCAATGTCCCACATTTCGGTAGATTCTTTAGTAGCTAACCTAATCAAACGATGCATTCAAGTAACAGTAGTCACAACTAATTCGATATTTTCAAGTATCGTCAACTAACTTTTTGAACACAATAGCGATATTTGCTGACCAAGGCGATCGCTATGCTCGATAATATCCTCACGTAATTGTTTATCTATGAATTTACCTACTAGTGCCCATAGATGTTTCCCTATTCTGTATGGTTTCCTATAGACTGTTGGATTATCACTTGTTGGTATGCGGTGTTGTGTGATGGCAGTTGCTGGCAAGGACCATCTGAACTGAATGGATCTGAATATCCTAACAGAAAAGTTTCCATGGCATCCTTTTTATTGTCTTTCGAGTGAAGAACCTTGGCACGTAGCACGTAGTACAAACGCATTGATGATCTGTTTGATGCTACTATCAGCTCATGGTCCATCGATATCCTCTTCTTTGAGTATCTAGAATCTCGCTATAATTAATTCTTTCGCGAGGCTCACATCATCTGTCCCAAAGTTATCAAAGCTTACTGGAATCAGCAGCTCCCCATTAACGATGGTTCACGGGCAACATTTCTTCATATAAAACAATGTATTTCATGTAATGCTTTGTTGTTTTCCATTGGCTCAACCAGACATAGTCTCTGCTGTGGTACATCGGCATCTACAGATACCCAAACCAACTCCCCTGAACCAACATTTACTGTCATGAATAGTTTTGTTTAATGTACCTGTACACAGTTCACTTGGTGACACCTTAGCAATCGGTGTACCATGAGACACTAAAACATTTACAGCTGCTGGACTCGTCGGAAACAAGGTCCCACCAAGTTCAACTGTGCAGTGTGCAAGATTAATTTTTGCATGATGCCTATGAAGTCAATCCAGGAAATCAAGTCCGAGAATTGTGGAATACCCTTCTCCCACAGTTGGCAACACTTCCATCCTCACCAAATTCTGTAGTTCCAATCCTTAAAAAGAGATGTGTTGCCCCAGCGATACCAAATCACTGTTTCCGATTCTAAGGAATTTATACCTTGGAGTCCTTAGTCTTCCCCTACCCACGAAGTCTAGACTAATCACAGATAAATGTGCATCGGCATAGACTAAAAATTTACATTCTTTACCATTTACAAAGCCCATCAAACAACAATCCGTTTCTACAATAGTGTCAAATAGTTCAAATGGCTCTGAGCACTATGAGACTTAACTTCTGAGGTCATCAGTCCCCTAGAACTTAGAACTACTTAAACCTAACTAACCTAATGACATCACAAACATCCATGCCCGAGGCAGAATTCGAACCTGCGACCGTAGCGGTCGCGCGGCTCCAGACTGTAGCGCCTAGAACCGGTCGGCCACTCTGACCGGCTACAACAGTGTCCGCAGTTCTCTGACCCACTGGGAGTGTTTTCCGATGAACAAAATGACATAATTTATTTTTAACGTATTCGGGTGCTTGTTTCCGTTACCCTGCTTTCTTTTCCCATATTCGTACGCCTTATGATCGAAACGCCTACATCAGTAATGTCGCAGTTGTTTGCGCTGTGCTTCCAAATGCCCATTCCTCCCACAACGATAACAATTCTTTTTAAAAGAAAAATTCGTTTATCAGTGGGTACTCGTGTAGCCATATCTGTTTCCTGCAAATGTGTGGCAACACGTAAGGCTGAAGCCCAATACTCTGGATTTTCCATACGTGCTCTTCGCGAAAACTCCGCAGGAATTCCTCGCAAAAACGCATCGAGAGCTCTGTTTTCTTCCTCCCTGAGTACGAAGATATCTGCTTCTGAATTCCCTGTCAACTGATATGTTTGCGCATTTACCTCAAGTACTGCCCGAAAAAGTCTTCACTTTTCATTTGCCTTCTGCGTCAACCCACTAGACTTTTCTCTAAAAAACCCAGCACTCTTCCGCACTCTGACGCAAACCTTCATGTAATTGTTCAAATGTATTTGCCTTGCTCAGGGTTTCGTTATACATCACACACGTCTTGGCTTAACCCATAAGGCGTAAACTGCCCATCTGCAGAGCAGTTTCATCTGATCTAATACTCATTCCGGCTGCAGCCAATACATTACTAATGAATACCGTTATGTCCTCTGTAGTTTTGAAAGAGATGAACTTTAAAATTGAGTTCGACTGAAGTAATTCATAAGCCAGTAATCAAACATGTAAATGAAGATACTCTAAACAGGAAAATAGCATTTTTATAGATAGTAGGTGGAAGCCAGGCACAAACAGCTGATAGTGAGTGTCAACTATTTCGAACACAGCCTCACTTTTAAATGCAAGAAGACTTGCTATGCAGATCTACAAAGTTCATATCTCCCGTTGTACTTCCTACAGTGCTGAGAATGAAGTACCGCATCACGACCATGTCTTATCAGGTCATGGACGGAAAGGAACAACCAATAGACGTGTAGCTGAAAGATTTTGGTGGAAAACGCGTCGCAGTGATGGAGAACAATATGTGAGTAACTGCAACCCATGTGCACAAAGAGAGGATTGAAGTCATCAGAAAATTCAGTTTCAGAGACTACCAGAAGCAGACAAACTGTTTTCTCTACTAAGACTGGATATTTTAGGACCTTTTCATACAACACAAGTGGGTTCTAAGTAAGTTTTTCACGATATTTAATTAAGGTAGGTATCCCAGATAAGATGGCAAGGTTTTCAGTACAAGCAATGGTAAACAACTGCTTATTGAAATGTACCATAAATCATTATTATGGACCAGAGAACTAATTTTATATCTAAACTAATGAAACTGTCACTTATTGTAAATTAATACTTTGTATACCAGTCTGTTTCCTCTTCAAACGAATTATTGTGCCCATAACGGTAGGTGGATAGCCAAATTTTCTTCCTTCTATTTCACATCTAGTTCCATTAATTAACAATCCACTGCCTCGAAATTCTAGTTTCATTATCACAGTTAGTTCACCGTTTTTATAGTAAGTGATAATTACTGTTTCAGGCGTAAATATGGAGCAGATCCAGTGATCTCCAATGTCCTTGAATTTTGGCTGAGGAAATTAAAAACTTTTTTCTAGCATCCTATTGCTGCTATTTTCCCTAAGAACAATTGAATTTCATGTGACTGGTTGTTCATTAGTATCACTTTTTTTGGACAAACAATAACAGCTTCTCTAATACAGTATTTTAAACCTGTTCCGGACATAATGACGTGAGCATCTCTCCGTCTAAAAACTAATAATATTTCGTGAGTTTGTATCCATTTCCCAATTTTCTTTATTATCCGCTATTCCAAATACAGTTTTTAACAGTTTCCCTCCTGCATCTAACGAACCTTGTTTCTTATGTATTTGCGTTTGTGGTACTATTTCTGTTAACTGTTGCAACTGAGTCCTCAATTTCTCATATGAGAGTTTTAATTCCTAAGAGAAAAGGAATTATTGTAGATCCGCTCCTTCTCTTCTACAAGTATATTAATACAGTACATGACAAGCAAAGAAAACGAAGACTAACCTAAGTAACTAACAAATATCATATGTGCATTTTACATTAAATTTACACTATTTCGTGGACCTAAGTGCATGGGATACATTTCTCTGATATTCCTTGTTCCTTGACAATTCTCATTTTTTCACAATGGCTGAAGGAATCTGTGGCAATGCATCAATCTCGCTTTTAAACAGTCTGACTCTACTTACATGGACAGTAGAAGTTCCACGTAATTTTACATTGACTGGTGAAGTCACTTCGTTATCTTGGTAAGGTCCATAACATTTCCTTAAAAACTTTTTCATTTTGCCTTTTGGGTATACGGATTAGCAAGTAATACCCAAAGTCTATTTCTGTATTGCGGCAGTTTACTCGTGACTGGTTGAATACGTTCTTGATTCTCTAAAGTTTTTGTGCTGGCACGTTTTGCTCTCTACCGAATTTCCCTCAATTTATTCGCAAAATTTTTCACTTGTTTGCCCCGTTGATCCAGTTTAGGTTGAGATATATCAAAAGATGACGCCATTTTACGCCCATATATTACCTCGTACGGCAATAGTTGTCCTCGTTCCTGTTCAACGCCCAGGCGACTCCGGGTGCTGAAATCTACCAGGGGTAGGGATCAGTCAACCTACCACACGACCACCGTCACCAGGTACATCACAGATGAGTCATCAACGATCATCGTAGAATTCTGAATGGGGTGGAGGACAGTCCAGCAGCCAGCCCAAGACCACCTTCACTGGGCAACAGCCGCGCCTGCGTGTCGGAAATCTGCCGTGGCACCACGGTCGCTAAACCTCACCGGGGCATACCATCAGCGAGCTGACTCGACGGACGTCAGCTAGACTCTAGCATGCAGCTGAATGCAGGTGCAGAGGAACGACGACTTTTAAACAACGAGAATAAATGACTGAACTGTAATAACATTTTACTTTACCGCTTCATAGGTTCGCAACAGCTATTCTGACTTCACGAGAGGTGTCTCCACTCGGCCCTTTGTAATATCATTCTGACACAGTTCCGGATCTCCGGGGTACTCCTGTGTATTGTTGAATGTACAGGCCACATGCGGGCTACTGTTGCCGAAGAGACACATGCAAATGATCAGAGTTGGGGCGAGCTGCTTATATTGTAGCGTAATCTGACATGTACCACTGCTATCAAATTTGTGCATCTTGTGGTATCCGACATTTTCTAAGGTGAGTGAGCACTACGTACTTCTTGGAGCCATATTGTCAGCTATGAATTATGTGTGTTGAGAAACAGATCGTCTAAAGATAGTGTTGATTTAGTTGTAATTTTCATCTAACTTTTTATGTATGTAGCGAAGAGAGTTATTTTTGTAAGTGTTAACATAATGTTTTATATATGAGTGAATATACATGAAATAACCTTACTTTTCAGTCAGTCACAAATGTGTATTCGTTTCGGTTAGTTTGAAGGAAATTAACAAAGCGAAAATGGTTGCTGATGCTGCTAATTAAGCGTTTGAAGACACTAAACATCTAAAGACATCAATCTCTTAGTCACGCTTCCCTGCTCTCACTCCCCTAGCACGGATTCTCTGCATGTAGAGTTAATGTTACGTGGAAGTGGGAGAAGGTGTTCTAAGTGTTTGCTTAACATAAATCTCAGGAGGAAGGAGGAACGTGGGTACCAGCCCGTTACCCGGTATTCATTCATCTGGAAGGATGTGGGAAATCACCGCCTAAAAATCACATCTAGGCTGGTCGGCTCAGTAGCCATCGTCTTGAATCCGCGCACACTAACCCGCACGTCTATGTGGTGGGGGGGAGGGGAGTGAGAAAACAGACATGGTACCTATGTAGTACCACTCTAAAGTTTTTGATATTCTTTTAGTACAATTTAAGAAACTTGCTCATTTAAAAAATGCGTTTAGCACTGTCGGTGCAACACAACATTTATGAGGGATGAATTAAAGTTTTTAATGCGTTCTTTACCTTATGTTATTAATTAAATAATTATTTCGTGTCACAGTATGACAACAAATTGGAGTTAAGGAAAGTGGAGCACAGATGAATAGCGTTTAGCTCTAACAGTATAACTAAATGGGAATCATGGGTCATTTAAAAGTGCACGCATATCAAATTGGCCTAAGCCAAGACGTATGCTGAAAATATAGAAATGCTAACGGGGATATAAAAATCCCTGGCCGCAGTGAAATTTTTCCTAACGAAGCTGAAAACGAATTGCAAGAGCATATTATTACACCTGAAGAGATGATGTTCGGTTTATGTTTGTCGGACGTAAAACACTTGTCTTCCACATTCGCTGGCACTGTGCCAACGTCGGAATATGTGGTGAGTGTGAGAGCACCCGTCGAGCAATCTCCAAAGTGTTCAGCACTTAGACATGCTGCTGCCCTAGGATTGTCTGATAGGACCGGTTCCATAGATATCTTCACATGCACCCCCACAAAATGATGGTTACCGTGAGCGAAGTAAGAGAGATTTTGAATCTAGCAAAGGAAATTCTTGAGAACATTCCCTCAGGCGCTGTTTTAATTTCTTCTCAGGATGAACACTTCCCCTTGTGAGACGCTGTAAATGAGCTAAATTTCCGCTTCTGGGCAGCAGAAAACCTTCAGGAACTTCACCAACGACCGCTTCACAGCCATCATGTGACAGTTTGGTGCGCCGTTCTGAACTACAGTATATGTGTGGAGTCCGTCTGTTTTTGAAGAATATATAGTAACAGCAACGGTTAATTCAAATTACTATTGTCGCATGATAGAGACCCAAGTTAAATGAGTTTTTTGGACATCATAAAGAGGGAGAAGTCTGGTTCTAAAAATAGAGAGCCAGAGCTCACCCTCTCGACTTTCTCTAGAAATTCTCTCTTCGCGAGGAGACATCGCCTGTCACCGAAGGTCACACGATTTATCACACTGTGATTTCTTTCTTTGTGGGCATTTAAAGGCTCAAGTGTAAAAACATCGCCCCATAAACCTGCAAGCACGTAAGGAGGCAATAATTCGGGAAGTGTCTGCCGTTCCACAGGACATAACACGAAAAACTATGAACAACTTCCGGAAAATGCCTCGTCATCTAGTCACCAACGGAAGAAGCCTTTTACTGGACATAATTTTTAAAACCAACTAATCTAAAATAGCATAGAACTTGTTTTTCCTAAATAATATTATTTTCTGTGTATTTGTTTGTAGCTACGTTTTGAAAGATGCGAGGTCCTTTTTCCGGATCCTGTATGTAAAGAGTAGCGCTGTGGCATCCTAGAGCGCTTTTGTTTAAAGCAAAACATTGAAAAATAAAGGTATTTTGTAGAAAAAACATCCTATTATCAAAATCAAGAAACTTTCAAACTAAGGCTGGAGATATAAGCCTTCGAAACACATCATGGAGAATAAACGTAACTGAGAGCAACTTAATTGTGACACAGAAGCGAAATCGTGTTGAGTAACACACAACAAATGAAGCATGACTGTGTTTGTATCTCTTCCAAAACTCACTCTGTTTCTAGCAATTTGTTTATGTGTGTGCTAAAATTGGTCACCAGTTGATAAACATGCCTGACATAAACACTACGGGACGCAAACAGTTGCAATTACGATTTCCAGTTATCTACAACATGTTACACAAAACTACAGTAGCGACTGACGTCGATACTTCTAATTAGACAGTTTTCCTTCCCAGCCGTTAAAACAGTCGTTTGTTGGAACATTTTTCAGACATTATTTCACTTAATCGCAGCAGGTAATATGAAATAATGGGTATCGTTCTTTACAGGTCGGAATATTAGGAATACAGATGATCTGGACCAGAGATGGTGAGGCGGCCCTCATGCAAGCTCGTGCTGACAAGAAGATTATGTCAGAGACCAACAACAAATTTCTAGAATTGCTTAATACCCTTATCGACCAGACGACCCGTGATCTTACCAAGTTAGAGCGGATCAAGTTCGAAACTCTCATCACTATACATGTGCATCAGCGGGACATTTTCGACATTCTGGTGAGTAACATCTGAATAACATTATCCTCATTTTATTTATTTATTTATTTGTTAATTGTTGTGTACTAAGAGGTAGGATTTCAGTTCTTAGAGGAGTAAAATCTATATGGACATGTCTAGAGGCTTGATAAGGAATTCGAAAGGATCATATGTGGAAGATATTTCTTCAGACAAATTTCCATTGCTCTTAGCATACCTTTGGGTAGTCTGCTTCTTTTCCAGTTCGTAAGATGAAACGTTTTCGAACCAGCACAAATGTGGCTTTGACGTCAACAAAATACTGCTTTTGTAACGTTGTTACAAATGGCTCTGAGCACTATGGGACTCAACATCTGTGGTCATAAGTCCCCTAGAACTTAGAACTACTTAAACCTAACTAACCTAAGGACATCACACACATACATGCCCGAGGCAGGATTCGAACCTGCGACCGTAGCGGTCACGCGGTTCCAGACTGAAGCGCCTTTAACCGCACGGCCACTCCGGCCGGCAACGTTGTTACACTAAGCACAATAAATCAAGTATCAGCATCTGTAAAGCTGTTTGCATTACACTTCATTTTGAAGTAGTCGTGTTGTGTGTTTCGTTAAAATCGATAAAGTACCGTGGCGTCACAAAGTTCACTATAATCACGAATGAAAACATTGAGACAGCTAGTTGTGTGGTATTAGGATATTTTCTACGAAAAGTGTGTGAAATAACCAACGCCACATATACATCAGAAGACAGCGTGTACTTCATTTTGCAGGAAGAATTATGTATAGGGAAGCTTGATGCCGGATGAGCCTGACATTTATTGAAGTTCCCGAAAGGAAGTGGGAAACCAAATGCTTGCGGTATTTTTAAAAGAATCTGGCTAATTTTTTCGCCGATTTGCGACGTCGGGTGAGACATAGCTCCACCACATCACACAGAACCGAAAAAACAGTCAGAGCAGAGGGTGGATGTCAGTGACTCTAATTCATAGAAAGCAAAATTCATTTCATTTGCAGGAAGTTGGATGAGCTGACGCCACGATGTTCATGATTCAAATGGCTCTGAGCACTATGGGACTTAACTTCTGAGGTCATCAGTCCCATAGGACTTAGAACTACTTAAACCTAACTAACCTAAGGACATCACACACATCCATGCCCGAGGCAGGATTCGAACCTGCGACCGTAGCAGCAGCGCGGTTCCGGAATAAAGCGCCATGAATACATGGTTCTCACAAAGACGACTGCTGGGGCATAATATTGTGTTTTGTACGTATTATAACTTTCAGATCGCGCTCCACTTAGTTCATCTCTTCAATACTAAAGCGTGTTGTCCTCGTAGTTGCACATGCATTGTTATACAGAGCTGTTAGAGAGCACAACCGCGACAAAAGTCCGACGCACGAAGTTAACTTCAAGCAATCAGCAAAATTTAGCCCAGATTTTTCTGTCGTTACCGATCGGGGCAGTGCAGTGGTTAGCACACTAGACTCGCATTCAGGAGGACGACGATTCCAACCCTCGTCCGACCATCCTGATTTAGGTTTTCCGTGATTTCCCTAAATCGCTTAAGGCAAATGCCGGAACGGTTCCTTCTAAAGGGCATGGCCGTTTTCCTCCTCCATCCTTCCCTAATCCGAGCTTGTGCTCCGTCTCTAATGACCTCGTAATCGACGGGACGTTAAACACTAATCTCCTCTTCTCTTTTTTCTGTCGTTTTAACATAAACCAATTTCTTGGGCATTTTAGCTTCAGTTCTTAAAGCGCACTTACAATCGTTACAGCGTAACGAATTCAGAAATAAAAGAGGACAAGGAGCGAGATTCATTTAAAGTTATTTATTATATAAATTCAAGGTGGAGGGGGAGAAAGGAAAAAGAGAAGGAACTGTTAATGTTAGCTGCACCAGGACTTTATTTGGAATCAACGACGATGAGTGAAAATACGTACCAAACCAAGATTAGAACACAGTATCTCCTGCTAAATAGGCAGTTGCGTTTAGCACTGCGCCACCCGGACACGGTGTACATTGCAGTTGCATGGACACTCCTCTCGGCCGACCCACATTCCCACCTGATTCCACCTATCCGAGGTCCCCGTCCATGTCCTCCATGTCCACCACTCTGGAATTCCCGCAGGAGGTCGAACGTACTTGCGCATCTGCACTGAAGGTGGTGGGTCCTTTGCACTTCGAGGCGAATTAATTATACGAATGCGTGGTGTCTTTGCTTTCCCACCTGTCATTCATTTGCATGAATGGTTGGTTGGTTCGGGGGAAGGGACCAAACAGCGCGGTCATCGGTCCCATCGGATTAGGGAAGAATGGGGAAGGAAGTCGGCCGTGCCCTGTCAGAGAAACCATCTCGGCATTTACCTGAAGCGATTTAGGGAAATCACGGGAAAGCTAACTCAGGATGGCCGGACGCGGGTTTGAACTTTGTAGAATTGATTCACCTCGATGGGCAACAAATCTATCACCTTCAGTGAGGATGCACAGACACATTCAACCTCCTGCAAGAATCTCAAAGTAGCGAGCATGGAGAACATGTATGGGAACAGCGGATAGGTGGCGGCGAGTGGGAATGTGTGATCCGAGAGTTGTGCTGAGATAGTCCACACTGTATGTGGGTGACACAGTGGCTAATGCAATTGCCTAGTAAGCAGGAGATCCTAGGTTCGAATCCTGGACTGGCACACATTTTCTCTGGTCGCTGTTGATACCGCATAAAGTCCTGATGCAGCTGACATCACTAGCTCCTTCCCATTACTTTCCTTTCTCCCCCTCCACCTTTAATTTACGTATCACAGCTGCAGATTCCACATGGTGTCTGTTCTTTCTGATATGTATGGAAGGACAGATACCACACCTTAGTATAATTACAGTTACTTGTTTACTCTTCAGGTAAACATTGTACTAGCTATAATACAGCCTCATTGTGAATGCTGTTTTTAGCCAGGAGACATATTCTGGTCTTACGTTAAATCAGTAAGTGGCTCGAAACAGCATATCCAGACACTCCGGGATGATGATGGCATTGAAACAGAGGATGACACGCGTAAGGCTGAAATACTAAACACCTTTTTCCAAAGCTGTTTCACAGAGGAAGACCGCACTGCAGTTCCTTCTCTAAATCCTCGCACAAACGAAAAAATGGCTGACATCGAAATAAGTGTCCAAGGAATAGAAAAGCAACTGGAATCACTCAACAGAGGAAAGTCCACTGGACCTGACGGGATACCAATTCGATTCTACACAGAGTACGCGAAAGAACTTGCCCCCCTTCTAACAGCCGTGTACCGCAAGTCTCTAGAGGAACGGAGGGTTCCAAATGATTGGAAAAGAGCACAGGTAGTCCCAGTCTTCAAGAAGGGTCGTCGAGCAGATGCGCAAAACTATAGACCTATATCTCTGACGTCGATCTGTTGTAGAATTTTAGAACATGTTTTTTGCTCGAGTATCATGTCGTTTTTGGAAACCCAGAATCTACTATGTAGGAATCAACATGGATTCCGGAAACAGCGATCGTGTGAGACCCAACTCGCTTTATTTGTTCATGAGACCCAGAAAATATTAGATACAGGCTCCCAGGTAGATGCTATTTTTCTTGACTTCCGGAAGGCGTTCGATACAGTTCCGCACTGTCGCCTGATAAACAAAGTAAGAGCCTACGGAATATCAGACCAGCTGTGTGGCTGGATTGAAGAGTTTTTAGCAAACAGAACACAGTATGTTTTTATCAATGGAGGGACGTCTACAGACGTTAAAGTAACCTCTGGCGTGCCACAGGGGAGTGTTATGGGACCATTGCTTTTCACAATATATATAAATGACCTAGTAGATAGTGTCGGAAGTTCCATGCGGCTTTTCGCGGATGATTCTGTAGTATACAGAGAAATTGCAGCATTAGAAAATTGTAGCGAAATGCAGGAAGATCTGCAGCGGATAGGCACTTGGTGCAGGGAGTGGCAACTGTCCCTTAACATAGACAAATGTAATGTATTGCGAATACATAGAAAGAAGGATCCTTTATTGTATGATTATATGATAGCGGAACAAACACTGGTAGCAGTTACTTCTGTAAAATATCTGGGAGTATGCGTGCGGAACGATTTGAAGTGGAATGATCATATAAAATTAATTGTTGGTAAGGCGGGTACCAGGTTGAGATTCATTGGGAGAGTGCTTAGAAAATGTAGTCCATCAACAAAGGAGGTGGCTTACAAAACACTCGTTCGACCTATACTTGAGTATTGCTCATCAGTGTGGGATCCGTACCAGATCGGGTTGACGGAGGAGATAGAGAAGATCCAAAGAAGAGCGGCGCGTTTCATCACAGGGTTATTTGGTAACCGTGATAGCGTTACGGAGATGTTTAATAAACTCAAGTGGCAGACTCTGCAAGAGAGGCGCTCTGCATCGCGGTGTAGCTTGCTCGCCAGGTTTCGAGAGGGTGCGTTTCTGGATGAGGTATCGAATATATTGCTTCCCCCTACTTATACCTCCCGAGGAGATCACGAATGTAAAATTAGAGAGATTAGAGCGCGCACGGAGGCTTTCAGACAGTCGTTCTTCCCGCGAACCATAAGCGACTGGAACAGGAAAGAGAGGTAATAACAGTGTCACGTAAAGTGCCCTCCGCCACACACCGTTGGGTGGCTTGCGGAGTATAAATATAGATGTAGATGTAGATGTAATGTTCTGTAACCGTAAAATAAATTTCGTGTATTCGTACATCCTATCATTCCCAAATAGAACTAAAATTATTTGCTCATGCACCACTGATGTACTGTATTCGAAGATGCATAAACTCTAGACCGCATATTGACGAGACATACTAAATAAATACCATTCAATGTGTCATTTTATAACGACTGGTTCTTGTTTTACAGTGTCGCTTGAACGTCAGACACGCAAACGACTTTGAGTGGCTGAAGCAATGCCGATTCTATTTCAAAGAAGATGTCGACAAGACGTGGATTGCAATTACTGACGTGACCTTCACTTACCAGAATGAGTACCTAGGTTGTACTGAGAGACTCGTAATCACACCGCTAACTGACAGGTAAAATCATTTTACTGTCCATTTCATACAGACCATTATCTATTAAAAATATTAGTGAAAGCATTAGAATAGCCATAACATTAATTGGACCATCCATGAATACCCAGAGAACGCAGTGTGTTATGTAGACGCCTATTGAAAGATCGAGAAGCCTGCTAGGTGTTACTATTAGTATGCTGATCCATGCTGTATACATTTCATCCCATAACTGTGCAGTGTCTTATGTAAGACCATCATTATGGTCCCATGCATGCTCAATGTAGTCCAGAGAATTAAACGGAAAACTTTTAAACACTCTTCTAATCAATGTCGACGTTTTCAGCCCCATCTTCTTTCACTTTTAAAACATCTGGGGCAGAGAAGCCAGTCTACGTACAGAAGTGAACGAGATTTGCTGGAAATGGTTAATAATAAAACGACCAAGAGAATCCTCCTCTTGAGTGAGAGCGTCCAGCGCCATGTAAACATTTCCCAACCTGTGGGCTTCCACAAATTATTGTAATATTTCTTTAGCTTTACATACCCGAGTTAAACCGTTTGACGAAACAAAGGACGGGACTTACCAAAGGAGAAAACTGTTTCTCAAGGCTCACCTAAGCAACGTATATATTAAGATACAAATCTCAAACTTTTTTCCTACAAAGCACAGTTTCAGATTTTTTTTTAACTTTTAATTTTAATTTTAATTTTTATTTATTTTTATTTGTGATAAGTTCCTATGGGACCAAATTGCTGAGGTCATCGGTCCCTAGGCTTACACACTACTCAATCTAACGTAAACTAACTTACGCTAAGGACAACACACACACCCACGCCCGAGGGTGGACCCGAACCTCTTACGGGGGGAACGGCCCGAACTGTGGCAAGGCGCCTTAGACCGCACTGCTACCCCGCGCGGCACTTTTAGAGTTCACTGAACTGCTATTTAAGGTGTAAGTTAGGTCGACCCTGTTTTGTATCATCAATGAGATGCTCTGTTATGGAACAAATTCGCATCCGACATTCCCCTTCCAAATTCACTGATGATGGACACCATTATAACTACGCCTCCACATTTACAACTACATGTATAAACAGAAAGCCATTGTACAATGTATAGAGAGGGCATATCATACTAATATCAGCCTTTGCCGATTATGTTCCATTGATGTACGGATCGATGGAAAAATTATTGGCAATATACCTCGATACGCGCCCCAATTCCTCTTGTTACTATGTTATTGGAAGTACAAAAACGATGTATAATTTATCAAACATACATAAGCACACAAAAATGATAACTTCAGTGTTATTACTGTTCAATATTAGGGTGTCTGCAACGCAACTACAAAATGACTAGTACAACATTCTGTTGTTACAACACAAAACCATAATTTCCAGTTCAGATACAACACTAACCCGATCTGTTCTGGCTGAGACTAAGTCCAATACACAATAAACTCTCTCTCCAGAAGTAAATACTGTCCATAGCTGAGCCCATTACCGATGACAAATGTAGACAGTCTACTCAAGACTATCGCTAACTCGCTGGGACACTAGTTAAATAGCCATACAGATTATTACTGGGAATCTATATGAATGGCTGTGATGTGGTGCTCATTGGCTTCTGAGATGGAGTGATGTCATCCCTCGGCCTATTTGGTGCCTGAGACAGAGGTGCACAAAGTAGTGTGGCTGCCCTTAGCATTCTCTGTGGAAGGCCACCAAAGTACTCACTTTGCTTTCATGTTGGCTGAACCTACACACCGCCCGCAGCAGAAAGCCCGACTACCTGGCAGGGAAGAGAGGCGAAGCCTCTCCTCCTTATGCTGATGCTGTGGTTGGTGGACAAGATCCACCTCCGTCCTGGCCTCCGCGCCAACTCTGGTGGACTCCGAGTACATCGGTTCTGATGGTGGTAGGGTGTCAGCACTGGTAGGGTGCAGTTCTCCATCTCCCCCTTCCCCTTCTAGGAGAGAAGCATTGTCTCCACTTGAAACTGAAACAGGGCTACAATTTCTGAAACAAGAAAAAGAATCAACCCACGGTCGAAGTTAATTCACACTTTTTCATCGGATATCCCCTTCTGCTGTCAGTATGACATACATCACAATGCCCAGTAGAGAGACCACAGTCCCAAGATATCACTCCTATGACGGTTCAAATCCGCGTCCGACCATCCAGATTTGCTTTTTTTCGTGATATCTCTAAATCAGTAAATGCCAGGATGGTTCCTCCAAAACGTCACAGCCGATTTCCTTCTCTATCCTTGAAGCAGTCCTAGCTAGTGCTCCGTCTCTAGTGCTCTCGAGACACTAAACCTTGATCTTCCTTCCTTCTTCCATGTCATATCACGGAATAGGAGACATTGGCATCCACCTTAGAATGCCATTTTTTTCCTCCAAATCCATTGGCGATGATGCTTCCCCATGGCTGGGATGCAGTGAGGGACAGAAGTATCCTTCTCTTCCGTCTGGGCAGCACCTCTGTGGCAGATATGTCCTTATGGATAGAACTTCTATAAGGAGAGAGAAATATCAGCAAGTTGAACTGTAGTCAGCAGTGAGTTTTTCATTTGAGCCTTGAATGTCCGAACGAAGTGTTTTGCAGCCCCATCAACTCTAGGTGAAATGGCGCACTACGAAGGTGCTGAATACGATGAGCCATGCAGAAAGACTCAAATTCTTCAGCAGTAAGCTAAGCGCCATTATGTGTAACAACAGCTGTTGAGAGATCTTCCACTGGAAAGATCTGTTTAAGGGAGCAGATTTTTTGGCGACACTGCCCATCCTGACGATGTAAGGGTAGCTAGTGTGAACGTCCACGATCATAAACCACTTAGACACCAGAAACAGTCTGGTAGAGTCTAGGTGGAGCCAGCACCAGGGGTCCATTTCTGTAGGCCAAGGAAAATAAGATTTTGGCAGTGTGGCGTGGTATCTGGTATGGAGTTGTGTACATTCCACATTCCCACTGATGACGTGAATTTGCCTGGCAGAATCCTGAACCATGAAACCAAGTCGCTGAAAAGATTATATCCCAGTACGTTCACAGCTGTTTGATATTGCATCACCAGCAACGGTGCCTGCACACATTTGTTTTTATAGTAGGCAACCACTATAAATAACCTTTGATTTGGTTCATGTGATCAATGTAACTCGTCAGAGTTCATTTACATATGGCCAACCGTGAACAGCCAACAGAGCCATAAGTAGCAATATTCGTGATAGTTTTAGAGAAATCTGTATCAATTTGAAACTGCACATTTCATCCACTGAATCCAACAACCAAAACCACTCTAGTACCTTGCGAAATAACACTGTAAACGCTATTTTATAAGTCATCTTCCATATTTTTAGTGTCACCTATGCAAGTAGGGTACTTGTCAGTGCGACGTTGCTTCGGCAGACTAAGCTCTGTCGTGTGCCCCAATTTTCAACAATTTAGACACTTCATATTTTTGTAATAACACGACCATTTATCGTGAGCAACGAAGCACAGAGCACAAGACTTCGTTTTAGACGGCTGATTTCCTATTAATTTCGACTTGTCCCCTTCCTTGGACTGTAACTATCCTTGACCCTTGGAGGGTTTTGCCGTTCTGTCTACCCTTGGGACTGGAAAACTTGCCACTACTATGAAACTCCGTCTTAAAAACGTCGGTTCCTCAGTGACTGTGGACCCCCCTCTCCTTTGTTCAAAAGCCTGAATAACGGATAAACATTCACCGAGCGTGAGGTGACTGAAGCGAATAAGGTCATTCCGATGGCCTGCATCTGGTAGCATCAGCATAGGGAAGATTACAACCTTCATTTTTATACCTGAATTTACAATCCCTAGTGAGAAAGATTGTCGAGGGTTTTGTTACACGTACTATGGAACTTATTGCGTGACGACGCCACTAGAATCGTTCTTTCGAAATATTCAATGAATTCGTCCTTCACCTCTGCATAACCGAACACACATGGGTCTTTATCGGGAAACAACTGTTGCATCAACCTGTAGATATGAGCACTAGCGCTGGATAACAAGAAAGAACATTTTTTAACATCATCTGTTATTCTATGTGCCGTGAAGAGTTGCTGCAGTGTGGCGATGTAGCTGGACTAAGATTCCGTTGCTGCGTCAGACTGGTGGAGCGCCCGTGGTGTCCGCCTGACTTGCTCTTGCTATTGGTTTCATTCATGCAGCCTTTGTAACAGCTTTTCCGGTGTCGCACTCATCGATTGCAAGAGGCGTAAGATTTGTACTGTGAGGTCAGTTTCCTCCTGTATCTAAAAGTAATTGAATATAGATTATTGTTCTCAGTCGGAATTATTCCTAGACAAATACGATAACACAGGGAACTAAAGGAAAGTTTCAATAGAAAATACAGCACAAAAAAGTTCCAAAGTGCATGCTATAGTGGTATCGAGCCCTACTAGGACCACTGACTGTCTTCAGATCCAAAACATTTAGTCAGCAAAACGTAGAATAATACAGTGTGCTACGTAGCCTCGAAGATTTGAAATACCTCGTCAGTATAATCCCTCGACAGCTACGGCGCTTGAGGAGGTTTGAAATTCCGTGTCGACTGCCACTGATGCTGCTAGTGACTGCTCTTGTCGGTTCAAAGTTTCTGGTTAATTGCAAGTGCTGCTCAAGTTTTAAATTCCTGTCCACCTGCGCTACTTGTTAAGTTCCTCACTCTCTTCATTAACGTTTTTCCAGTTTAATTCTGCGGCTATCGGACTGTCGGACTCAAGGATTGGAGCTTTACATAGAGATCATACTTCGTTACGAAAATGACCTGACGATGTGTCCAAAGCGAATACACGTCTCTCATTCATTGGAAACATTAAAGTTATTTAATTAAGGAATAAAAATTGCACTTTGAAATAATAAAAATACAAATCAAATTACTTGGGCTTATTGTTTCTCACGCTCATAATACAGTGTAGTTTAACAGTTACGTTGGTTTCACATTCACACTGAGGTAACCATTGCTACATTGCGTTTCCACATTAATTAAACAGGTACTTACTGGACATGGAAGCCTTTTCATTTACTTTCTGCTCTCAATATGTTTCTCCACGACAATTACTGATTCTCAAACACGACATTGTTGTTGTTGTTGTGGTCTTCAGTCCTGAGACTGGTTTGATGCAGCTCTCCATGCTACTCTATCCTGTGCAAGCTTCTTCATCTCCCAGTACCTACTGCAACCTACATCCTTCTGAATCTGCTTAGTGTATTGATCTCTTGGTCTCCCTCTACGATTTTTACCCTCCACGCTGCCCTCCAATGCTAAATTTGTGATCCCTTGATGCCTCAAAACATGTCCTACCAACCGATCCCTTCTTCTAGTCAAGTTGTGCCACAAACTTCTCTTCTCCCCAATCCTATTCAATACCTCCTCATTAGTTACGTGATCTACCCACCTTATCTTCAGCATTCTTCTGTAGCACCACATTTCGAAAGCTTCTATTCTATTCTTGTCCAAACTATTTATCGTCCATGTTTCACTTCCATACATGGCTACACTCCATACAAATACTTTCAGAAACGACTTCCTGACACTTAAATCTATACTCGATGTTAACAAATTTCTCTTCTTCAGAAACGATTTCCTTGCCATTGCCAGTCTACATTTTATATCCTCTCTACTTCGACCATCATCAGTTATTTTACTCCCTAAATAGCAAAACTCCTTTACTACTTTAAGTGTCTCATTTCCTAATCTAATCCCCTCAGCATCACCCGATTTAATTCGACTACATTCCATTATCCTCGTTTTGCTTTTGTTGATGTTCATCTTATATCCTCCTTTCAAGACACTGTCCATTCCGTTCAACTGCTCTTCCAAGTCCTTTGCTGTCTCTGACAGAATTACAATGTCATCGGCGAACCTCAAAGTTTTTACTTCTTCTCCATGAATTTTAATACCTACTCCGAATTTTTCTTTTGTTTCCTTTACTGCTTGCTCGATATACAGATTGAATAACATCGGGGAGAGGCTACAACCCTGTCTTACTCCTTTCCCAACCACTGCTTCCCTTTCATGCCCCTGGACTCTTATAACTGCCATCTGGTTTCTGTACAAATTGTAAATAGCCTTTCGCTCCCTGTATTTTACCCCTGCCACCTTCAGAATTTGAAAGAGAGTATTCCAGTTAACGTTGTCAAAAGCTTTCTCTAAGTCTACAAATGCTAGAAACGTAGGTTTGCCTTTTCTTAATCTTTCTTCTAAGATAAGTCGTAAGGTTAGTATTGCCTCACGTGTTCCAACATTTCTACGGAATCCAAACTGATCTTCCCCGAGGTCCGCTTCTACCAGTTTTTCCATTCGTCTGTAAAGAATTCGCGTTAGTATTTTGCAGCTGTGACTTATTAAACTGATAGTTCGGTAATTTTCACATCTGTCAACACTTGCTTTCTTTGGTATTGGAATTATTATATTCTTCTTGAAGTATGTGGGTATTTCGCCTGTCTCATACATCTTGCTCACCAGATGGTAGAGTTTTGTCATGACTGGCTCTCCCAAGGCCATCAGTAGTTCTAATGGAATGTTGTCTACTCCCGTGGCCTTGTTTCGACTCAGGTCTTTCAGTGCTCTGTCAAACTCTTCACGCAGTATCTTATCTCCCATTTCATCTTCATCTACATCCTCTTCCATTTCCATAATACTGTCCTGAAGTACATCGCCCTTGTATAAACCCTCTATATACTCCTTCCACCTTTCTGCCTTCCCTTCTTTGCTTAGAAATGGGTTGCCATCTGAGCTCTTGATATTCATACAAGTGGTTCTCTTCTCTCCAAAGGTCTCTTTAATTTTCCTGTAGGCAGTATCTATCTTACCCCTAGTGAGACAAGCCTCTACATCCTTACATTTGTCCTCTAGCCATCCCTGCTTAGCCATTTTGCACTTTCTGTCGATCTCATTTTTGAGACGTTTGTATTCCCTTTTGCCAGCTTCATTTACTGCATTTTTATATTTTCTCCTTTCATCAATTAAATTCAATATTTCTTCTGTTACCCAAGGATTTCTATTAGCCCTCGTCTTTTTACCTACTTGATCCTCTGCTGCCTTCACTACTTCATCCCTCAGAGCTACCCATTCTTCTTCTACTGTATTTCTTTCCCCCATTCCTGTCAATTGTTCCCTTATGCTCTCCCTGAAACTCTCTACAACCTCTGGTTGTTTCAGTTTATCAAGGTCCCATCTCCTTAAATTCCCACCTTTTTGCAGTTTCTTCAGTTTCAATCTGCAGTTCATTACCAATAGATTGTGGTCAGAATCCACATCTGCCCCTGGAAATGTCTTACAATTTAAAACCTGGTTCCTAAATCTCTGTCTTACCATTATATAATCTATCTGATACCTATTAGTATCTCCAGGATTCTTCCAGGTATACAACCTTCTTTTATGATTCTTGAACCAAGTGTTAGCTATGATTAAGTTATGCTCTGTGCAAAATTCTACAAGGCGGCTTCCTCTTTCATTTCTTCCCCCCAATCCATATTCACCTACTATGTTTCCTTCTCTCCCTTTTCCTACTGACGAATTCCAGTCACCCATGACTATTAAATTTTCGTCTCCCTTCACTACCTGAATAATTTCTTTTATCTCGTCATACATTTCATCAATTTCTTCATCATCTGCAGAGCTAGTTGGCATATAAACTTGTACTACTGTAGTAGGCATGGGCTTTGTGTCTATCTTGGCAACAATAATGCGTTCACTATGCTGTTTGTAGTAGCTAACCCGCACTCCTATTTTTTTATTCATTATTAAACCTACTCCTGCATTTCCCCTATTTGATTTTGTATTTATAACCCTGTAATCACCTGACCAAAAGTCTTGTTCCTCCTGCCACCGAACTTCACTAATTCCCACTATATCTAACTTTAACCTATCCATTTCCCTTTTTAAATTTTCTAACCTACCTGCCCGATTAAGGGATCTGACATTCCACGCTCCGATCCGTAGAATGCCAGTTTTCTTTCTCCTGATAACGACGTCCTCTTGAGTAGTCCCCGCCCGGAGATCCGAATGGGGGACTATTTTACCTCCGGAATATTTTACCCAAGAGGACGCCATCATCATTTAATCATACAGTAAAGCTGCATGTCCTCGGGAAAAATTACGGCTGTAGTTTCCCCTTGCTTTCAGCCGTTCGCAGTACCAGCACAGCAAGGCCGTTTTGGTTAATGTTACAAGGCCAGATCAGTCAATCATCCAGACTGTTGCCCCTGCAACTACTGAAAAGGCTGCTGTCCCTCTTCAGGAACCACATGTTTGTCTGGCCTCTCAGCAGATACCCCTCCGTTGTGGTTGCACCTACGGTACGGCCATCCGTATCGCTGAGGCACGCAAGCCTCCCCACCAACGGCAAGGTCCATGGTTCATGGGGGAAGCACGACATTGTATCAACCATAAATCTATTAATTAATCTCTCACGCCTTTCCGCGAAATAACTGAAATACTTTTCTTCTACTAACCAACGTAAGCTTTTAACTACTGATTCCAATTTCTAGAAAATTCTACACATTACTTATTTGCGGCGGGGCAGTGCGCAACCGCTCCGTACGGAAGCTCAACACCGACTCTACCGCCAAGCCAAGACAACGGGTGACAGCTAGAACTAGGATTGAGACATTGTTTTCATTATACGCTAAAACAATGCTTTCACAAAGAAAAGGCGCGCTCTGCTCCGAAAGTTCCAGAAGGCATTGGTTGGTAAGGAGAACAATATCGATACGTGTAACAGTACTCCTTACATCCCTCCAGGAGATTTTTTTCAAGGCCGCGAGAAGGAAGATTTTCGAAAACCCAAAGAAAAGGAAATAGAAATTCCCCAGAAAACAAATGAGCGGTGAACAACCCAGCGATGAGCGATGATTTCCTCCTGATTAATTATAACACAACAGAAACACCACGTACATTCTCTCGTCCCTACACTGGAAATAACAATTTTTACATTTCTTATGTGTATGACAAGCAGGTAATGAACATACATAGAAATCAAATCTGTCATATTACGAGATCAAATAGCAAGTAAATATCGAATTGTTTTAGAATAAACTTCCATGAAAATTGTACCAAAAAGTACTTAATGCAGTCCACTTAAATGTCTACGGCATACAGCACATTCTAATCATACTAACGTTAATGCGTATTCATGTAAATCTACAAAAGTTGTGTGCACAGGATGCGCAGAAAAAAATAATAGTCATTATCGGATCAGAAAGTTACTGAAAACACTTTTTACAACCCTATAACATACTGTAATCAAGACAATATCATTTCTTATGTGATAAAGTGATTTACTCAGATTATGTCAATAAATGAAACGAAAAAAGAATAAAGCACAAAGTTTTTGCTGTGTATTGCCACTTCTATAGGCACAAAGGCCAAAATCAAAAAGTTTCTAGGTCAAGAGTAAACTACATCATTTATTGTACGAGGGTGCGTCAAATGAAAACCTCAAATAGCAACTCGAAATTTCGCGCCGTTATCCTGTAAGTTGGTAAGCGTGCTACAAACAGCGTGCAGAATGGCCTGTAGGTGGAAGCATAGTGCAAATGCACACATACCGTCGCAGTATCAGTGTAAAGATGGCCACCCCACTTACGACATGTACCAGGGAATAACAGCGTTCTGTTATTCGGTTTTTGCGTAGTGAAGGTGTGAAAGCTATTGAAATTCATCGACGAATGAAGGTTCACTGCGGTGATGCTTGTTTGTCATAGCAGCAAGTCTACGAATGGAGTAAGAAGTTCGCAAATGGTGTGACTTCAGTGGAAGATGCTCCTCGTCCCGGTCAGGCACAACGAGTTATGACTCCACAGAACATTGCTCCAGTTGAAGCCATAGTGAAGGAAAACCTCCGAGTGATACTGAATGACATTGCAGCATGTTTACAGATTATTCATGGGTCAGAACACCACATTGTGCATGATGTGCTCCAGTTTCATAAAGTATCTGCAAGATGGGTGCCACGGCAGCTGACTCCTGAAATGAGAGAACGACGAATTGATGCTTGCGAAGAACTTCTTCGGCGCTTTGAACGATAAGGTGATGGTTTCCTTGCAAGAATCGTTACTGGGGACGAAACCTTGGTTCACTTCCACCAACCGGAAACGAAGAGAGCGAGCGAGGAATGGCGTCATTCCTCATCACCAATTGATTCCCCTGTCTTTGGACCACTCAAAGACGCAATGGCAGGAAAGAATTTCCGTTCTGATGAAGAGGTACATCACGAGATGCATGAGTGGTTGCGCGGACTACCAAAAGAATTTTTTTCTAAAGGAATTTATGCACTTTGTAAGCGCTGGAGGACTTGCATTGAGAGTGGGGGAGATTATGTTGAAAAGTGATACAGCTTTTTACCACTTCTGCACAATAAATAATATTTTAAAAAATATTTAAGGTTTTCATTTGACTCACCCTCGTATAAATAATAGTTCAAGGATACCAGTTAGCGTAACATAAAGGAATGGATAAAGGTGTGAGTAATGAAAAACAAGCAGAAAATGTAAGACCTGAACTTGAAAAATAAAAAATATTAAGATATACAATTAATACGAATTGAAGAACATTTTCCTGAACCAAGACACTCACATACGCACTCGTATTTCATAATTCCCTTTAGCACATAACAGTTTCGGCGATGTACACACTCACTAACAGGTGGACGTAGCAGCTGTTTGACTATACCAAGCAGTAGACATCAAATGAGCACGATGAATGTCTATTGTAGCGTAGCAGCCGGCGGCGTGACCGAAATTCGCCGTTTTTCCCATCGCAGCAGAAAGCAGCGGGTGTTGGTTTTGGGCAGGAGCGGCTTGCTGCGTAATGGCCAGTGTCCTGTTTGGACGTCACCGACTTGTGTGTAGCCCTTCTGTGCACGTGTCGTCGTGAAGGCAGGAGTGGCTTTAGAAATATCAAGGCGTGTGAGCACGTGGAATGGCGCATTCCCCCTTCTAGGCTGCGGACGTGGAGAGGTGCAGTGAAACCGGTGACTGCGTTACCGGAACACCCCCCCCCCCCCCCACACACGATGTCCGAATGCAGCGAACATGTAAACAGTTAGTTTGGCTCAATGTCTGTACCCCCAAAAAGAAATCAAAATACGCACGGCACATGACACTCCTACTTTTATAAGTGTTGCTGCTATAAAATGCCAAAAGAAATAAATATTTACTGTTCACTATGACAGTCTCCATTGCTGCTAGTCGAACACATATTCAGTATTTTAATACAAACAATATTGCTAAATAAATCACTGTTCATGAATATTCTGCAGTACTTTTAACTCTACGTGCCACATAGGCTACTTGGGGTCATACGACATTCACAATGCATCGCGTCGACCTCCTTTCCTCTTCTTTTCTTCTCCGCTTCCACTGCGTAGTATTCACATCACTGTAGGCAATCAACCGACAATATGTCACTTCAGCTCTGCTAGTTCCGCTTCGCACCAGTTCCCGCATACTTGTCTGACCCAGGCCGATCTCCTCTCATTCCACTTGTTCACAACGCTTTCCGTAAGACGGCGAGCCGTCATAATCTCGCTGTGGTTCAAGATACTGATTCCTTCCTAATTAATTTTCCAAATTTTGTGCGTACGTTTCGTCATGTCTCTTGAAGTAGCAAATAATATTTAAACTCTCTCCTTTTGTGCTTTAAGTTTGGTAATTTTTCAGGAACATCACCTCAGCCTCTTCGAACGGCAAACTTCTTTCTTCCCAAATAACATCTATTCCAAATATTGTTTTTGTTCCGTATTGCTTTGCTTCAGCTTCTCCACAACAATAACCTTCACATCCTCTGCTTGAATATTCTGCTGTGAATTGTGTTCCTTAACCACCGTCAATACATCCGAATCATATCAAGAATCAGTCCATCCTATAATATACTATCACCATCTGGGCACTTGGTAGTTATTTCGTCATCTGATATCACATTAGCTGTCACTGTGTTTTCCACTTTAAGTTGAGAACCAAGCATTTCATTGAAGAAGTCGGTGTCTAAAGCCGCTTCTAAATCTAACTCCCCAGGTGACGTTCAGTATGTAAGAATAGTATTCCCCGGTTTTCCCTTCTTACACTTCTTTTAGGTCCTTTCGAAATTCTTGCATGGTCCTCTTTATGTTTTCTGATCTTTACGCTCACTACAGTTATCTTCGTTATCTTCTTTCTCAATTTTACCTACCCCAAATATTGATATCAATTTATTGCTAATACTGACTGTCTTACTATCGAGCTGAGTTCCTCCAACATTAACTACTGATTTACAAATGGCAGTGAGTTTTTCTTCTTGTCTTTCTTTATATGTCTTCGACGTTTCCATATAACCTTCACGTAATTCATTTAAAACATTTTATATTTCCTCTGGATATTCTCTAAATTATCGTAAGTCCTTCGCGATTTCTCTCACCCGACTATCAAATCTTTTGTCTATTTTATCTAACGCAATGGATAGCATCTTCTCTTCACTAGGCTGAGCTTTCACACCACTTACTGGTACTAGCTCCTTTATTGTCTACATTGTTAAACTTGAAAATCAGAAGTAGAAAATACGAATCTAACTAATTTCCTCCGTGAAAAATTCGGCATATGACAAATAACTGAAAAATTTCGCCCACAGAAGCAGTTTTAAACTACGCGCAATTGGGATTTTTGCAACACTTACGTTTATTACTGTGACTGTTTGTTACTGTGTAGCGGTGCGGTGCTACACGCTTCGCTGTTCCCTTGCGTCGTCGTGATGATTGCTGAAACCACTACAATTCAAGATGATGTAGAATTCCCCTTCTTGTCTCTAACCATTGCAATCCCGTAGTCTGTATATTTCCGTTTCCCACACGTTATGTTGGCGATAACACACTCTTATTGCTCTCTCCACAAGTACAAAAAAAAAATAAATAAATAAATAAATAAAAAATGGATCAAATCGCTCTGAGCACTATGGGACTTAACTTCTGAGGTCATCAGTCCCCCAGAACTTAGAACTACTTAAACCTAACTAACCTAAGGACGTCACACACATCCATGCCCGAGGCAGGATTCGAACCTGCGACGGTAGCGGTCGCGCGGTTCCAGACTGTAGCGCCTAGAACCGCTCAGCCACTACGGCCACCTATGTTGGTTTCACATTCACAATGAAGTAACCACTGCTACGTTGCGTTTCCACATT
Organism: Schistocerca nitens; assembly: GCF_023898315.1. NCBI lineage: Eukaryota > Metazoa > Arthropoda > Insecta > Orthoptera > Acrididae > Schistocerca > Schistocerca nitens. The sequence continues at coordinate 926,929,853 of NC_064616.1, forward strand.
AATTAAACAGGTACTCACTGTCATGGAAGCCTTTTCATTTACGTTCTGTTTCTCCGCGACTATTATTGATTCTCAAACACGACATTGCATCAATGATAAATCTGTAAATTAATTCCTTGCACCTTTCCGTGGAGTAACTGAAATACTTTTCGTCTACAGACCGATGTAACAGTTTTAACTATTAATCCCATTTTCTCCTGAATTCTGCACATTACCCGCAGCGTTGCGGCGCCCGACTGCTCCGTGCGGATACTCAAAACTGATTCTCCATCCCACGCCAACACCGCACTTGACCCGTAGCATTGGGGCATTGTTCTCATTATACGGAGATAAAATGGTTTTACATATGAAACGCGCGCTCGGCTTCGAAAGTCCCAGAAGCTATAATTAGTAAGGAGTACAATATCGATGACATCAAAGAAAGTAGTACGCCTTACACACCGTTCAACTGTAAGGTGTCTGGAACACTGCCAGCAAATGATTAGTGCAGTGTTAACGAACGCGCATTTATTACAACAAAACAAAATCATAACTTCCAGTTCAGGTGGAAAACTAGTCTGAATCTCCTCTGGCTGAGACGGGCCAATACAGAACATAGTCACTCTCCAGAAGCAAATACTGTCCAGAGCTAAGTCTGTTACTGACATCACTGAGAGGTTGCAGCTGCAGTGACTGCTACATTCGTGGATTGAAGGAACTCGGTGACGACTGTAGAAGGCCGATTCAAGACTGCCCCATAGTCGCTGGCGTGTGAGTGAAATAGCCAAATGGATTGATACTGGGAATCTGCGTAACTGGTTGTGGCTACCGAGAAGTATCACATATCGTTTCATTGGCTTCTCAGGCAGCGTGATGTTATCCATCTGCCTGATTCGTGCACGTGACGGAGATGTGCAAAGTAGTCCGGCCACCGCTAGTGTCCAGTGTGGAAGTTCGGCGAAGTACTTACTGCTCTGCCTTCGCCTTGATGTAGACCAAACCTGCATCTCACCTGTGACAGAAGGGTAGACAACTCGGCAGGGGTTTTGGTGTGGTACAAAACAATAACCATGTCTAAAACACGAGTATCTGTTTTATTGGTCTATACAGCACATGTTAGATAAAATAATGTGCAAGCTACTGCAAAGTAGTTGGGAATGGGAATGCTGTTACAATTTTGATATCAAATCGATATGCAACTCCATTAAATTGATTAATTAATTACCCCTCACGTCCACCCCCTCCATCACGCCCACGCCCTCCCCACCTTAGCCTGCACACGGGTCCCCACTCCCTCCCCCCTCCCCTGTCCCTTCCCCCTCCTCCTCCCTCTCCCACACTACCCTATTGGAGGGAATTTCGAATTTTGTCTTGAATTCCGAATGTTGGCGGGCATTTCGAATTTTGGCAGGACTTTTGAATTTTGTTGGGAATTTCTTTGTCCCAAGGCTGTGCTGACGTCCCACACCACCCCCTAACTGGGAACTGGTGGGAAATGCAATATAGGAGTGCCCTATCTGGGACTCAAACCCTGGTCCTTCTGGACAGAAAGCCCAAATGCACCCTACCAACACATGGAAAATGATGCGGGAGAGGTGTGTTCGGTTAGTGTACTTTATTTATTTTTGTTGGGAAACTGAAGTAATATCGGTCCTAATTACACAATTAATCATAATGATCTGTCCTAATTACACAATTAAATTCATAGCGCTACACAAGGAGTCCCTAAAATCGCAATACAGCTCAAAAATTGACGATGCCATACAACTAGTGTTATACTGATGGGAAAAAATTTCACAATACCGTTCGAAACTAGAGGCAGACGTACTTAAACGCTACCTTTCACGTACAAGTTGGCAGGAAGAAAGGCAGGAGTGGGAGGTACTACCTTATTTTTTTGGTGGGAAATATGTTCAACTGACGAGATATTGATGTTGGACAGAGAGGAGTTTAGTAAGTGTATTATCTGCAAGCACACAGCTGAGGAATTTTTATCATTGTTTGACACAGGAGTTTACTGCAGATGCCTGCTAGACAATCACCCTGACGCCCAGGTAATCGAAGCCAATACACACTACCATAACTGATGGAAAATGCTTCACTGTCCTAATTACACATCGAAATTGTGAAGATAAAAACAGCAGTTGTAATTGACAAGCCATAAAGTACAACATGGATTGGGAAAATAGCCATCCCAAAACATTGCAGAGGGGTGGCAGTTGAACAGTGGGGACAAGGCTTTTTCAAATGGTCGACACCTAGCGCGCGCCGCTATGGTTTTCTCTGCAGCTTACTGCGTTTCTACCAGCAGACGAGCGGCACCCGGCCTGCCGTGAGGCGACGGTCCAGGCATCCACCCCTCGCCAACACAGAAGGATGTAAAACCAACTAAACAATACAGGATATATGAGGGCCACAAAACTGCAACTTGTTTGTTCGTCTAAAATGTAGCGGCATCGCACTGCCCCCACGCCGCCCCCTGGTCGGGGCACAGCTGTGTCAGCGACCTCACACACAGAAAGCCCCACCTCCCAATGCCAGGTGCTTTGAGAGGAAGACACTTTTATTTAAGGTCAACACATCTTTTATAAGCGAGCGTCTATTAAAATGGAAAACATAATCACGACGATAATAAATGTTCTCTTTCCACGAAAATAGATGCAGTCCATTTTCTTTTAGTTTTAAGAACAAAATCGGTATAGTTTTTACGTTCGATTGCAGGATTCAATTCGCATCTCATTATTTTGTGACATCCAAAGAAATGAAAGAAAAAACTACAGCACCGCCGCCGGCTACAGGTGACCATACTGAAGATGGTTGGGCTATACACCACCTATACATGTCCACCCTGTGTAAAATCTGAAAAAAAATCCACTAATTTGCTGCGAAAACTAACGATCGCCGCAGAATCTTCTTGTTCTTTCCAAACAGTCTTCAGAGCAAAGAAAAAGCGAGAATTCAAACTCCGAAGAAAAAAATATCTATATTAAGCAATTTCTTTCAGCTTGATGGACAAATTACACGACCTGAGAGCGTCTCTCACATTCAAATGAATGTCTGTAAATAAACTATCATGCATGTGTGTATTACAAACATTTCAGACACTTGAAATAACATTACAGAATATGGGTAAGAAAAGTGAGGTCGCTATGCTTTCAGCTACCTGGTTTATACTACTTTTCGAGGTAATCCAGCCCCCCACTTCCTCATCCCAGATACATGAATATTCAGGGTGTTACAAAAAGGTAGGCCAAACTTTCAGGAAACATTCCTCACACACAAATAAAGAAAACATGTTATGTGGACATGTGTCCGGAAACGCTTAATTTCCATGTTAGAGCTCATTTTAGTTTCGTCAGTATGTACTGTACTTACTCGATTCACCGCCAGTTGGCCCAATTGAAGGAACGTAATGTTGACTTCGGTGCTTGTGTTGACATGCGACTCATTGCTCTACAGTACTAGCATCAAGCACATCAGTACGTAGCATCAACAGGTTAGTTAGTGTTCGTCACGAACGTGGTTTTGCAGTCAGTGCAATGTTTACAAATGCGGAGTTGGCAGATGCCCATTTGATGTATGGATTAGCACGGGGCAATAGCCCTGGCGCGGTACGTTTGTATCGAGACATATTTCCAGAACGAAGGTGTCCCGACAGGAAGACGTTCGAAGCAATTGAACGGCGTCTTAGGGAGCACGGAACATTCCAGCCTATGACTCGCGACTGGGAAAGACCTAGAACGACGAGGACACCTGCAATGGACGCGGCAATTCTTCGTGCAGTTGACGATAACCCTAATGTCAGTGTCAGAGAAGTTGCTGCTGTACAAGTTAACGTTGACCACGTCACTGTATGGAGAGTGCTACGGGAGAACCAGTTGTTTCCGTACCATGTACAGCGTGTGCAGGCACTATCAACAGCTGATTGGCCTCCACGGGTACACTTCTGCGAATGGTTCATCCAACAATGTGTCAATCCTCATTTCAATGCAAATGTTCTCTTTACGGATGAGGCTTCATTCCAATGTGATCAAATTGTAAATTTGCACGATCAACATGTGTGGGCTGACGAGAATCCGCACGCAATTGTGCAATCACGTCATCAACACAGATTTTCTGTGAACGTTTGGGCAGGCATTGTTGGTGATGTCTTGACTGGGCCCCATGTTCTTCCATCTACGCTCAATGGAGCATGTTATCATGATTTCATACGGGATACTCTACCTGTCCTGCTAGAACGTGTGCCTTTACAAGTACGACACAACATGTGGTTCATGCACGATGGAGCTCCTGCACATTTCAGTCGAAGTGTTCGTACGCTTCTCAACAACAGATTCGGTGACCGATGGATTGGTAGAGGCGGACCAATTCCATGGCCTCCACGCTCTCCTGACCTCAACCCTCTTGGCTTTCATTAATGGCGGCATTTGAAAGCTCTTGTCTACGCAACCGCGATACCAAATGTAGAGACTCTTCGTGCTCGTATTGTGGACGGCTGTGATACAATACGCCATTCTCCAGGGCTGCATCAGCGCATCAGGGATTCCATGCGATGGAGGGTGGATGCATGTATCCTCGCTAACGGAGGACATTTTGAACATTTCCTGTAACAAAGTGTTTGAAGTCACGCTGGTACGTTCTGTTGCTGTGTGTTTCCAGTCCATGAGTAATGTGATTTGAAGAGAAGTAATAAAATGAGCTCTAACATGGAAAGTAAGCGTTTCCGGACACATGTCCACATAACATATTTTCTTTCATTGTGTGTGAGGAATGTTTCCTGAAAGTTTGGCCGTACCTTTTTGTAACACCCTGTAGATAGTAAATAAAAAAATGTCGAGTGACTTGTGCCGCCCGTCGGGTAGACCGTTCGCCAGCTACAAGTCTCTGGGTTTGACGCCACTTCGGCGACTTGTGCGTCGATGGAGATGAAATGATGATGATTAGGACGACACAACACCCAGTCCCTGAACGGAGAAAATCTCCGACCCAGCCGCGAATCGAACCCAGGCCCTTAGGATTGATATTCTGTCGCGCTGACCACTCAGCTACCAGGGGCGGACAATAGAGATAGTTGTATATAGAAAATGTCTTAGGAGTTTACAATTGGATTGCAAGTACAATAAAATTAGAATGTATGACCAGAAGAATACGTGAGCGCAAGTGTCATCATCATGGATCTTTAGAGTATAAAAGAGGCTTGACAGCTGATACTGATCAGTCTTCTGTGGTAGTTGAATGTGTCAACATGGATTCCTCTAAAGTGCTTAGCATACCTCGGCTATTAGGGAGAAGTACAAGACCAACCGACGAACGCTTTGGTTTATGGTTACTACTGGACAACCTGGACAATCTTGTTTCTTGTTAGGTTAGTATTGTTTAACGTCCCGTCGACAACGAGGTCATTAGAGACGGAGCACAAGCTCGGGTTAGGGAAGGATGGGGAAGGAAATCGGCCGTGCCCTTTCAAAGGAACCATCCCGCCATTTGCCTGAAACGATTTAGGGAAATCACGGAAAACCTAAATCAGGATGGCTGGAGACGGGATTGAACCGTCGTCCTCCCGAATGCGAGTCCAGTGTGCTAACCACTGCGCCACCTCGCTCGGTAATCTTGTTTCTGACATTGGCATAAATTACACCGAAACTAGTACGCTCCTTAGCTAGAAGAATTTAAATGTGTTTACTCCTATTACAGAGCCGTTTTGCGATAACATTGTGATAGTTAAAATCTGTGATTAAGGGGAGTGTCAGGAGCAATTAGAGAAGCGACGATCTGTAATGTTAAATAAGGAGATGTGTGGCTCATTTAACTATTATCTACGCAGTAAATTCTTCAAGTTCGTCACTGCAAGACGTGCTGTCAAGACGAAGCTACCATTTCTTATACATGGAAGCGACAGTGTAACAGCAAGAGGAATATTGGATAAAATGGGCAAAGAGGCAGTAGAAACAATTTCGAAGAAATATAACATCCTGTGGCTGTACCATGTAACGTGGAATTAGTCCACGTTAAGTTGGATGTTCTAATGAAAGAGTTGCCTGGAACATAGAAGCATCTGCTTGTAGACGATTATTACCTTTCAGATTTAGACATAACGCACGACTTTACCCGAATTTTTAATAAAATGGAGATGTGCGACTACCTCATATCAACCCACGACTTCTGCATGGAAGGAGACCGCCAGGGAAGCAGCAATGTGATTGTGGACAACGAAAAGACAGCTGAAATAGACTGTTTAATGTGGATGAGCTGCAGTTGTAGAGTAAAGATATGTAACAAATTTACATGTCAAATCACAAGTCCAAGAGTAAATAAAGTTATCATAACCATTTTATAGATTTTATAAAGTGTCCAGACACGCAACTATGGGAAACTTTTACGTCTTCTTTGGCTAAGGAGCATGGCATTACCAGGCTGGAGGCTACAATATACAACTACAGAGTGGTTCGTGTGTTAGATCCAGTGAAAGGCTGTTTAAGTGTATCAAACACCAACTAGCGGTGTCTACAATGTGCTCCACTTTACTTCGTGCCCATTGTGTCCATGTGGTGTCAGCTAACTAATAATTTACAGAACATTTGTTGTGTGGTGTTTAACAACGTTCTGCAATTTGTCTCCTGGGGTGATAAGAACACCCGAAAATTGACTGGTGTGCAAGTAAGTCTGCCAGATTCTCAACACTGAGGAAAGCCTATAAGTTATGCTCTGTCTGCATACAGTTTTAATTATCTACCTGTAAACTACGTGGAGATTCTTAACTCTGACTCCAGCAAAGACAATATAAGTATCACTCAGAAGTGTTATGTTAAAGCAGGGGAAACATATTTTTCTGAGTCAAGAACTATGTTTCCACAATATTGTCCAATATAGATCTCACCGAATCGGGACTGGTCCCTACAAATAATGTTATACCACAAGTCTTAAGAAAAAGAACCAATGTATCAAACAGACTTAAGCCAATCCCCGTTAAAGAAATTACTCCTTTAAGTGCAGTTAATGTATTAAACTTATGGAGAAGAAAACTGGAAAAGGAGGACCTTGAAGTAAAGAAAAGAAAACTGGAGTATATGGAAAAGACAACTGTCAAAAGTAAAAATGGAAGCAGTGATTGGAAAAGGAAAACGTTGTTTTGGATGTTCAGGCCAGGTTTATATATATAGATTTAAACACATAGTATGGAGAAATCTGGTTATGAAGTTGGAATATAAAATATTGGCATTTACAATAAACAGCAATGGAAACCGGCTACGTGTTGGAGTACTGGCCTAAATCAATGGGATCAAGAATGTTTGCTATATTAAAGGATACACGTAAAACGAGTTTATTAATCTCTGGTCCCATTTGGATCGGCTTAAAAACGATGGTTATATTCTAAGTGTGGTGAGCTGGATGTTGCCCACCTAGCAACAGTACAGCCATCTGTCGAGTTTAAAACTGATGGAATAACTACATTTAATGGACGCTCGTTTGCAAAAGTTGTAAACCTAAAGTTCTATACAGAAATCCTACAAGAATGTGGAGCTCAAGAGTTGCCGACATACACATAGGAAGATGTGGAACACTTTAACAGTAGCGTCATGGAGAAGATAAGAGGAAAAATTAAAATTCCCGAATCCTCTCGCCTAGAAGAACTGCAGGAAGGAACTGAGCAAATAGTTAAAGCCATAAAACAAGTATTTTACAGGAAGAAAATTATATATGTATTAGATTTCGAGATATACCTTCTCTGTTTTTGTCAAATTACTGGATGGAGAAGGAAATAAATCCTTAGACATTTCCTATACACAACGATATACACTCCTGGAAATGGAAAAAAGAACACATTGACACCGGTGTGTCAGACCCACCATACTTGCTCCGGACACTGCGAGAGGGCTGTACAAGCAATGATCACACGCACGGCACAGCGGACACACCAGGAACCGCGGTGTTGGCCGTCGAATGGCGCTAGCTGCGCAGCATTTGTGCACCGCCGCCGTCAGTGTCAGCCAGTTTGCCGTGGCATACGGAGCTCCATCGCAGTCTTTAACACTGGTAGCATGCCGCGACAGCGTGGACGTGAACCGTATGTGCAGTTGACGGACTTTGAGCGAGGGCGTATAGTGGGCATGCGGGAGGCCCGGTGGACGTACCGCCGAATTGCTCAACACGTGGGGCGTGAGGTCTCCACAGTACATCGATGTTGTCGCCAGTGGTCGGCGGAAGGTGCACGTGCCCGTCGACCTGGGACCGGACCGCAGCGACGCACGGATGCACGCCAAGACCGTAGGATCCTACGCAGTGCCGTAGGGGACCGCACCGCCACTTCCCAGCAAATTAGGGACACTGTTGCTCCTGGGGTATCGGCGAGGACCATTCGCAACCGTCTCCATGAAGCTGGGCTACGGTCCCGCACACCGTTAGGCCGTCTTCCGCTCACGCCCCGACATCGTGCAGCCCGCCTCCAGTGGTGTCGCGACAGGCGTGAATGGAGGGACGAATGGAGACGTGTCGTCTTCAGCGATGAGAGTCGCTTCTGCCTTGGTGTCAATGATGGTCGTATGCGTGTTTGGCGCCGTGCAGGTGAGCGCCACAATCAGGACTGCATACGACCGAGGCACACAGGGCCAGCACCCGGCATCATGGTGTGGGGAGTGATCTCCTACACTGGCCGTACACCACTGGTGATCGTCGAGGGGACACTGAATAGTGCACGGTACATCCAAACCGTCATCGAACCCATCGTTCTACCATTCCTAGACCGGCAAGGGAACTTGCTGTTCCAACAGGACAATGCACGGCCGCATGTATCCCGTGCCACCCAACGTGCTCTAGAAGGTGTAAGTCACCTACCCTGGCCAGCAAGATCTCCGGATCTGTCCCCCATTGAGCATGTTTGAGACTGGATGAAGCGTCGTCTCACGCGGTCTGCACGTCCAGCACGAACGCTGGTCCAACTGAGGCGCCAGGTGGAAATGGCATGGCAAGCCGTTCCACAGGACTACATCCAGCATCTCTACGATCGTCTCCATGGGAGAATAGCAGCCTGCATTGCTGCGAAAGGTGGATATACACTGTACTAGTGCCGACATTGTGCATGCTCTGTTGCCCGTGTCTATGTGCCTGTGGTTCTGTCAGTGTGATCATGTGATGTATCTGACCCCAGGAATGTGTCAATAAAGTTTCCCCTTCCTGGGACAATGAATTCACGGTGATCTTATTTCAATTTCCAGGAGTGTATGTGCATGTATTTCGGATGTGGAAGTGGGTGGCTGGATGGCCTTGAAAAGTGGTTGAAGCAAGATAGTTGAAAGCGTATCGATCCCATTTTCTTACGTATATGAAGTGTTTTTCACATTCAGAACGACGGGCATTTTTGGGGGCAGTGTGGGGACAGTCCAGAGTGTGTGAGGACGCCGACACAGCTATGCCCCGAGTACGTGTTGCATTATAAAAAAATGGTTCAAATGGCTCTGAGCACTATGGGACTCAACTGCTGAGGTTATTAGTCCCCTAGAACTTAGAACTAGTTAAACCTAACTAACCTAAGGACATCACAAACATCCATGCCCGAGGCAGGATTCGAACCTGCGACCGTAGCGGTCTTGCGGTTCCAGACTGCAGCGCCTTTAACCGCACGGCCACTTCGGCCGGCCTGTTGCATTATAAACTGTTAATTAAGACTACTGATTTCTTTTTCACGACAATTTCGCTGTGTAATTAGAACACTGAAGCATTTTCCATCAGTTGTGGTAGCGTGTATTAGCTTCGATTATCTCGGCTGCAGGATGATTGTCGTGGAGATATTTGTAGCGAGCTCTGACGCCAAACAGCGATAGACACAATCCTCAGCTGTATGTTTACATGTAACGCACTTATTGAACTCCTCTCTATCCAACACTAGCATCTCGACAGTTGAATGAAGTTCCCGCCAAAAATTAAGCTAGTACCTTCCACTCCAGCCCTTTTTCCAGACAGCTTGTTGGTGAAGGGTAGACTTTCAGTAGTTTCGAGTGGTAATGTGAATTTTTTTCGTAGCAGGATAACACCAGTTGTATGAAATCGTCAATTTTTGAGCTGATTTAGGCACTCCTTGTGTTGCGCTATGCATATAGTTGCGTAATTAGGACTTCAGTTTCCCAGCCAAAATAAATAAAGTATACTAACCTAACCTTCCTCTCCTGCATCTGCACAGTTTCCATGTTTTGAGCGGTGCACGTGTGCTTTCCATCCAGAAGGACTAGGGTTAGAGTCCCCGAAAGGGCACCGCCATGACGTCATCTGGGGGCGGTGGTGGGGATAGGTGAGAGAAAAGTATCCTGGGAGCCTCAGTACTCTACTACTACTGTGCACCTTACGACTGTCGCCGATATTGTTTTGTTCCACATTTTAGTAGCCTATTTCATCACTTCTCGCATTTTATTGCAGCATTGCAGCAGCGTATTTGTATGTAAAATCGATTTATCATCCTGTTGAGTGAATTTACTGATATCACCTTCACAGATATTTTCAGCCTGTTTATCTGAAAAAGACAGCCTTCCTAGGGAAGAAGTGCTAAAAGTTGAAAAAAATGGTTCAAATGGCTTTGAGCACTATGGGACTTAACTTCTGAGGTCACCAGTCCCCCTACAACTTAGAACTACTTAAACCTTACTAACCTAAGGACTTCACACACATCCATGCCAGAGGCAAGATTCGAACCTGCGACCGTAGCGGTCGCGGTTCCAGACTGTAGCGCCTAGAACCGCTAGGTCACCCCGGCCGGCTTTTAAATGGTTCAAATGGCTCTGAGCACTATGGGACTTAACTTCTGAGGTCATCAGTTCCCTAGAACTTAGAACTACTTAAACGTAACTAACCTAAGGACATCACACACATCCATGCCCGAGGCAGGATTCGAACCTGCGACCGTAGTGGTCGCGCGGTTCCAGGCTGTAGCGCCTAGAATCGCTCGGCCACTTTGGCCGGCTAAAAGTTGAAACACCTTCTAGACTGAGAGAAGACGTCTTAAAACTTTCTTTTTAAAGGCGCAAAATTTGTTTTCCTACAGAAGATGAATAACATGCTACTGTTACAGTTAGTAGCTCACATTAATAAACTGTCGATAGAACTATATCTAAATTTCTGCTGCACAGTGGATGTACTTAGTACTAGGGTAATTCATTAATGCCTTCAACTGAAGAGGTAAGCTGGTGATGGTGTAAAGACCTAAAGTGTGCCCCCAAGTATGTCGTAATGCAGAAGTCTCGCTATAAGTGCAGGTTCATTATCATCTTCAAGTTGTCCTTAAGGGGGTCAGTCTTCAAACTCTTGAGGTGTCTGATTTACTGTCAAAGTAAAAGTCCTCTGTTTCCACGGTTCTGACATTGCTCCCTTTGTTTTCTGAAGTTAAACTGTGTACAAAAAATGGAATAATACGTCTGCGCACCCGATTTCTTTCCTACATATGCATCTAACTTCCTAGCGTATTTTAGTGTTATATATTAACTAGCCTCCAAGAGAAACTGTACACGTACTCTTACCCCTTACTAAACGATAACAGAAGATTTCCAGTGCCGGACAAGGCAGTGAAACCATCACCACTGTTTGCATTCAAGTTACACACTAGGGTTGGGCGCGTGCGTGGCTCGTAAACACGAACAGTGCGTAGTTGGAGGCGGTAAGTGCTGTCGGCTAAACAGCGTTCTGCACGAGGTTGCCTTATTCATGTTCAATACTCGCAAATCCGTATCTGATGAAGCATTCAATTTAACGACGTTTCTCATGATACAGTGGAGCTATGCAAGCAGCTAAAGTAAAAGGAAAGGCGAAGAAAAGTAATTGTGATTATTTCTCGTCTAATTGTAATAGGTAGTTGATACTTACTTTTCATATCTAATTGCACGTCACTGATATACAGCATTAACCTCACACACTGAGTATACGACATTCTCGGGAAACAAGATCTAAACTCAGACTAACATAAACTAACGTAATATCTACTGCATATCACTAAGACCTAACAATTAAGTACTGCTCCAGATAACTTTATGCTGCCCTTCAATGTGAACGTTTGTTTGCAAGGTGCTACATCACACTGGCGCAAGCGCTGGAGATGAGCATGGGAGGCTCCCCTTGCGGCCCTGCAGGGACTGGGAAGACGGAAACTGTCAAGGACATGGGCAAAACGCTCGCCAAGTATGTCGTCGTCTTCAACTGCTCAGACCAGATGGACTACAGAGGCCTCGGGCGCATCTACAAAGGTAAGCGAAAGACAGGTGATACCACGTGAATTACAGGGCGCTCTGGTACATCTAAAAAGCCAAGTGATATACAGGTGCGCTTCGGAAGTATTAAGTTCTGATTGTGCAGGAGAAGCGACGGAAGTGGAAAATGTTCTGAGTTGATGTAATCAACAGAAGTTTACTCTTCGTCATTGCTGATTTCAGGTTTCAAAACAAGCGCAATCAAAACCACTGGTTTTAAGTCAACTACATACCACAAAAATTACAGCAAGTCAAAAGCTGAGTATCGAATGTGGCGAGTACTGGGGGCAATGCTATTGTTCCTGCATTGTCACCCTTCCCCAGGTCCCAGTGGAGACGGTTTTCCGCTTTCCAGAACATGTATGATGATCCGAGCGTTTAGTCATAGAAACTCCATTTCTGTCAGTTCTGTATTTCGGCCGTATACCTTCTGACTATCTTCCAATTGAGCCGTCGTACTGCAGAAACACCTAGTGGGCATACAAGTTGATAGTATTTAATGTAAATGGACGAGGAGCGGTAACCGCGGTCGATGCCCAAACCTTCTGAGATATGGATAATGCGTCTACCGATTTAGCACTGTAGCGTCGTTTTTCAGAGCTAATAAAGACAAAAGTGTGAAAAGTGTCAGTTGATCCTAAACTTTAAAAAGTGTGAGTTCCTCCACATAAGTACTATGAAAAATCCACAAAATTTTAATCAGACGATAAATCACAATTTAAAGGTTGTCGATTCAATTAAATGCCGAGATCATATTTTATGTCTTCCTTGTATAATGATAACAAGACTAGCGGCTATGTTGGAAACGAACGTCGTTTATTCTTTTTAACACGTACTGCCAGTTTCGACACCATATGGTGTGATCTTCAGGTCCCGAATGTAACCTGCCATCCACAATCACTTTCATGTGCAATAAAAGGAATCGTATGCAGCTGCCCAAAATTAATTGGATTCCGCACCTGCCACGGTAGTAACAAGCTAAAGCGTGGTCAGACAATTCTGTCCATTGCACATGAACACGGTTGTGGATGGCATGTTACATTCGAGGCCTGAAGATGACGCCATGTGATGTCGAAACTGGTAGCACATGTTAAAAAAATAGACAACGTTAGATTCAAATACAGTCACTGTTTTTGTTATCATTATTCAAGTACTACGTGTCCAGCTGCAGTCCCACTTTCCCTGACTGTTTACCAGAGACTTTCATGTTTTCCGCCGTTTCTTAGTTGCTTTTGCGTTCTTGGAAATGTGGTCTACCTATGAAACTAAATGAAAGGCTCTTACTTTTTTTGCGATACACATTTCGCTTCTTTTTATTTATGAATCATCTTTTTTAGCCTGTCATACATGTTCGTTCTGCATCTACACACTTAAAAAAAAGTTTTGCATCACCTCGGTTCCGAGAGTTCCGGAACCTGTACTCAAAATTGGAATAGAGATCAACATAAAAATCATTTCCGCCCTTTTTATTGCTCATAAAAACCACATATTGCATGTTGTACCACCACACAGCGAGACATTCAGAGGTGGTGGTCCAGATTATTGTACACACCGGCAACTCTAATTCCCAGTGGCACGTCCTCTTGCATTGATGCGTGCCTGTATTCGTCGTGGCATACTGTCCACAAGTTCATCAAGGCACTCTTGGTCCAGATTGTCCCACTCCTCAACGGCGATTCGGCGTAGATCCCTCAGAGTGGCTGGTTGGTCACGTCGTACTTAAACAGCCGTTTTCAATCTATCCCAGGCATGTTCGATAGGGTTCATGTCTGGAGAACATGCTGGCCACTCTAGTCGAGCGATTTCACTAACGTCGGGAGTGAAGTTGCGCATCATGCAGCCTATTGCGCGCAGTTTGAGTCTTAACACGACGTTTATGGAAGCTCGAAAAGCATTACTGAATATGGTGGCGTTGCTGTCAGGGTTCGCCCAAGCCATAATCCGTAAGTAGCCCTTCGTCGGCCTGAGCGGGGCATGTCACCAACAGTTCCTCTCTCTCTGTATCTCCTCCATGTCCGAACAACTTCGCTTTGGTTCACTCCGAGACGCCTGGACACTTCCCTTGATCAGAGCCCTTCCTGGCACAAAGTAACAATGCGGACGCGATCGAACCATGGTATTAACAGTCTAGGCATGGTTGAACTACAGACAACACGAGCCGTGTACCTCCTTCCTGGTGGAATGCCTGGAACTGATCGGCTGTCGGACTCCCTCCGTCTAATAGGCGCTGCTCATGCATGGTTGTTTACAACTATGTGCGTGTTCAGTGACATCTCTGAAATGTCAAACTGAGTGTGTCTGTGATACAATACTCACAGTCAACGTCTAACTTCAGGAGTTCTGGGAACTGGAAGGATGTAAAACTGTTTTTGATGTGTGTATATAATACTTGCGTTATTTTTTACTGCAAAGAAAGGAAGAAGAAAAGAAAGAAGATTTTAGTTATTTCATGTGGTTCTCCGTAGGCCAAACCAATAAAGAAAATTTACTAGCAGATCTGTAGGAAAAGACATTAATGACGTTTTACACCTATCCGAAATTAATTCGAAATATATTCGACGAATACGAATATCCTGACAACTATGTTACGTATAGTTATACTAAACATTACTGACATGTGAGTATTTCGCACTTATCTCGTGTGGTCGCTTTAGACATTTCTGCTATCCGGGTACGCGTTCCGGGCCGACCCAAACTTCTGTATATCACACTGTCTACATCCCGATACCGTATTCCCCTATATTCATCACGTAATGCTCGCATCTTTACTCTGTATTCCCACACCTAACACAGCCGATACCAAATTATTAGCATTCAACGAAATGTTACATGCAGAGGCGAGTACAAGACAGTATCATCATGAGTCTCTATTCCTCATAGTCCCGTTGTCACTGTTGCAGGAGTACAGAGTAAAGCTACAAGTAACCAGTGAATGTAGCGGACTATGGTATAGTGATGTAGACAGTGGACATGGAAGTCTGGGTCAGTCCAGGAGGTGTGCACTGATAGCCGAAGCGAGCAGTTTGCCATTCGCGGTACAGCAGTACGGATTTGCCGTTTGTGTCCTCGCCACAGAGTGAGCGCTCGTGTTGTTTACTCAGTAATGTATTTTTTTCTTTTCTCAGTAATATTCCGGAACTATTCCTTAAAGCGCTGTTAAACATACTTGTATCCATGCGACCTTCGGAATCTTTCTTCATGGGTCTTGCAGCTCTGGTATAACTTGAATAACTTTATGACTCTACTTGCTTCACGTCTGAATATCTGAAGCGCCTCGGCCCATTTTCCACTCCTTTAAAATGAACCCTCCCGACAGGTATTGATGCCTCCACGGCCTTATGTCTAGCCACTCTCAGTTCTTTCGCTTTAACTTCAACATTATCACTCTGCGATGGACTTTCTGGATAGTTAAAATCCCTTGTTTGTTTTTCTCAGTAAACATTCTTAATGTTGCATTTGGGCCTTATACACCCTTTTTCTGTGGAGTGTTGGAGTACCCCTCCAGTGATCGTATAAGGGGCGTTCAAAAAGTGCCGGAGGCATTATTTTTTCTTTTCTCAGTAATATTCCGCAACCTGTATGTCAGAAGTATTCACACTATCTGTAGTATTCACGTTGTCTGTTGAGACACATGTCCCACTGTGACACAGGGCGGTGAATGGCTGTCTCACAAAATCCCCGCCGGCCGTGGTGGCCGAGCGGTTCTAGGCGCTTCAGTCCGGAACCGCGCGACTGCTACGGTCGCTGGTTCGAATCCTGCCTCGGGCATGGATGTGTGTGATGTCCTTAGGTTAGTTAGGTTTAAGTAGTTCTAAGTTCTAGGGGACTGATGACCTCAGATGTTAAGTCCCATAGTGCTCAGAACCATTTGAACCATTTGAACCAAAATCCCCGGGGCTGCGATGTTAACCAGTTCCGCAAGTACAGCTGGGCGTCGTCGACCGAGGTGAATCGTTTGCTCCTTCTTGACGTTCTTCTTTGACCAATATGGCCCCTTTCTGATTCACTTCCTGCAGCATGGATCAACAGTGAATGCCCAGCGTTACTCGCAAACTTTGACCACCCTTCGCCAAGCGATCAAATCAAAATGACCAGGCAATCTCACCCGTGGTGTCATTCTGCTCGAGGATAATGCAAAGCCTCATAAGGCCAACACAGTCGCGGCACTCCTGCAGAAATTCAAATGGGAGGTTCTCGGCCACCCTCCATACAGTCCGGACCTCTCTCCATGTGATCACGCCATTTCTGATCCCCCTAAAAAGGCTCTGAGGCGCAAATGATTCACCTCGGACGACGACGTCCAGCTGTACGTGCGGAACTGGTTAATATCGCAGCTAAAAATGGTTCAAATGACTCTAAGCACTATGGGACATAACATCTAAGGTCATCAGTCCCCTAGACTTAGAACTACTTAAGCCTAACTAACCTAAGGACATCACACACACCCATGCCCGAGGCAGGATTCGAACCTGCGACCGTAGCAGCCGCGTGGTTCCTGACTGAAGCGACCAGAGCCGCTCGACCACAGCGACCGACTAACATCGCAGCCCCGGCAATTTTGTGAGACAGCCATTCACCGCCTTGTGTCACCGTGAGACAAGTGTCTCAAGAACCAGGGTCAGTACTTCTAACATACAGGTATGGTATCTGTAATTATGCCTCCGGCTCGTTTCTTTTTGAGCGCCACTTATGTATTGTATGGTATTGTGATCACTCGAAGTCACTCCACTATGAGCCTTCCGGCCTTTCACATGACACGCCGCTGTCTATTTGCTAAAGTGACGTCAGTATTTGATGTTGCTCCGATCCTCCCTTCGTAGTTTGGCGGATTTCGAGATACATTCAATACCTGTAGGCTGAATTCTATAATGGCTTCTTATAGTTATCCTTCAAGGTCATCAGGGAGGTGGCTATGCCACAATACTGACTTCGCATTTGCATCAATGGAGTACAGAAGAGGCTTAGCTCGTCCTAAATGCCTAGTATCCTTTATTTTTAGCAGATACTCGGCAATCTCATCACTAAATTGAAAATACATGGAAATCAGGATGTAGCTCTCCCTCCAGTTAACATTTCCACACAGATTACGTGTTCTGAACAATATTGTGCTATTTTTGTCACTGTTATGGCCTTGTTAAATACTGTTATTGCTACCATATAACATTGCTCTTGGGTGACTATCTGGGCAATTACTGGCATACTGCCGGCCGGAGTGGCCGAGCGGTTCTACGCGCTTCAGTCTGGAACCGCGCGACCGCTACGGTCGCAGGTTCGAATCCTGCCTCGATCATGGCTGTGTCTTATGTCCTTAGGATAGTTAGGTTTAAGCAGTTAGCCTTGAGCAGCCGCTGGTGAAGTATCAGTGCAGCAGTAGTGCTGCAGTAGGGAGTCGCATATTTAGCTTTCATATTTGGTTCAAAATGGTTCAAATGGCTCTGAGCACTATGGGACTCAACATCTGAGGTCATAAGTCCCCTAGAACTTAGAACTACTTAAACCTAACTAACCTAAGGACATCACACACACCCATGCCCGAGGCAGGATTCGAACCTGCGACCGTAGCAGTCCCGCGGTTCCGGACTGCAGCGCCAGAACCGCTAGACCACCGCGGCCGGCTTTCATATTTGTTTTGTAGTTTGATTCTTAATTTCTTTCCGAGTGTTTGTGCGCTTGCATATTTAATTACATAAAATCCTCGCGTATTCTCGTTTTTGAGAGGAGTTATATTGCTTATTGATAGCTGTAAAGTATAAATTCGCGGAGTCGTTAGTCAGTTGTTTGTTTTGGACAGCCAGTGCTTTCTGTTTAATTCGTAGAGTCAGTCAGCAGCAGACACAGGCCAGTGCAGTTTCATCTGTGCTTGCAGAGTGACGTGTGCGAGCAGTAGTAGCAGAAACTAGTCGTATATTCAGTTTTTCGTATTAGTTCCGCAAGTTTAATTCAAATTACTTTGTGTGTTCGTGTGCTTGCGTGGTGAAATTTTTCAGATCGTTGCGTATTTTCGAATTAGAAAGGGGTAGTATCAAATTTTAATAACGGTAAGTGTAACATCGCGTAGGTGGTTGTCATTTGTACTAATACAGGGGTAGGATCGCATTTTAATACCTGTATAGTGGCGTAGTCGTGGTCATTTGCGTAGTTCGTAAGTAATTGTTCATATATCGCAGCTCAATCTGGCGTTGGTGACGCAACTGTGCAGTCGCATATTGCTGTTTTATTTGTCGCAACTCTATACGTAAAGATATTAGCAGTAGGATGGATAGGGTGTGTGCGTGCTGTGTGCGGGCGCAGGAAGAACTGGCCGCGGTTCGCGAGCAGCTGAGCGTGCTGTTGGCCACGGTCAGCCGCCTTCAGGCTGCTGCCTCGAGGTGCAGCGACGGCGGAAGGTCTGGCGCGTCGCTTGAGACACCCCAGATGTCGCTTGCTGCGTCCGCTGACTCAGCCACCGAGGCACCTTCTAGTGTACCCGGCGAGTTGGAGCCGCCCTCACCTCAGGGTGAGTGGCGGACTGCAGCGCGTTCGCGTCGCCCGAGGCGGAGGGTCAATGTGGAGGCTGGCCAGCTGGCCTCGCCCGTTAGTCCTGTCAGTGGGCAGGTGGCCGTTCCTTCAGCAGGGCCCGAGCAGGCACACGGGGCAAAGGCTTGCTGGTTATTGGGAGCTCCAACGTTAGGTGGGTGATGGAGCCCCTTAGGGAAATAGCGTACAGGGCTGGAAAGTATTCCAACGTGCACTCGGTTTGTCTGCCGGGGAGCCTCATCCAAGATGTGGAGGCGGCCTTGCCTACGGCTATCGAGCGCACGGGGTGCAGTCGTCTGCGAGTAGTTGCTCACGTCGGCACCAATGATGCCTGTCGCTTGGGTTCTGAGGTGATCCTCAGTTCGTACAGGCGGCTGGCGGATTTGGTGAAGACTTTTGGCCTAGCACGTGGGGTGCAAGCAGAGCTCTCAATTTGCAGCATCGTTCCCAGAGTGGATCGAGGTCCTTTGGTTTAGAGCCGAGTGGAGGGTCTCAACCAGAGGCTTCGTCGACTCTGTGACGGTTCAAAAAATGGCTCTGAGCACTATGGGACTTGACTTCTAAGGTCATAAGTCTCCTAGAACTTAGAACTACTTAAACCTAACTAACCTAAGGACATCACACACATCCATGCTTGAGGTAGGATTCGAACCTGCGACCGTAGCGGTCGCGTGGTTCCAGACTGTAGCGCCTAGAACCGCTAGGCCACTTCGACCGGCCTCTGTGACGGTCTTGGCTGCAGATTTCTAGACTTGCGCTATTGGGTGGGGAATTGAAGGACGCCTCTAGAGAGGTCAGGGGTGCACTACACAAAGGAAGCGGCTACTCGGGTAGCAGATTACTTGTGGCGTGCACATGGTTTTTTTTTAGGCTAGCAAGTAGTGCGAGGTGTCCTGATGAACACTCACCAGTCGACGTGCAGGCAGGGATAGCAGGACGCGTTCAGTGTAAAGACACTTCAGCTATCACGATATTAGCAGTAAATTTTCAGAGTGTTCGGAAGCAAATTATTCTCGGGACTGAGACCTGGCTGAACCCTGAGATAGGAAGTTCTGAAATATTTAGTGAGGGTTGGAACGAGTACCGGACAGACAGATTAGACACCGTAGGAGGTGGTGTCTTCATTGCAGTCGACAAAAATATTGTATCTACTGAAGTCGAAGTAGACTGTGATTGTGAAGTTATCTGGATACGTTTAACAGGGCTAGGAGAAATAAAGTTAATTGTTGGGTGTTATTACCGGCCACCAGGTTCCACCGTGACAGTTCTAGAATCATTCAAAGGCAGTCTACACTCCGTATCGTAGAAGTATCCGGATCATGCTATATTAGTCGGAGGCGACTTCAACCTACCTAGTATAGACTGGAATGTCTATGGATTCATCACAGGTGGTGCAGACAAGCCCTCGTGTGAATTACTGTTGAACACATTATCCGAAAACTGTCTTGAGCAGCTAAATCGACAGCCAACGAGTAATGGAAATATTTTAGATCTGGTAGCCACGAACAGACCAGGCCTCATCGGCGGTGTCAGTGTTGAGACAGGGATTAGTGATCATGATATTGTCATTACGACTATGGTTACAAAAGTTAAAAAGTTGGTCAAGAAGGCTAGGAGAGTATTCTTACTAGAAAGAGCAGATAAGCAGTTGTTAGCATCCCACTTAGTAAATGAATCGACTTCATTTACTTCCGGTACGATGGACGTGGAAGAATTATGGGCAAATTTTAAACACATTGTAAATCACGCATTGGAGAAGTATGTTCCGAAAAAGTGGGTTACGGACGGAAAAGACACACCGTGGTTTAACAGCCCAATTCGGTGAATGCTCAGGAAGCAAAGACAGTTGCACTCGCGGTGCAAGAAAGATCGGGAGAATGAGGACAGGCAAAAGTTAGTAGAGATTCGTGCTGCTGTAAAAAGAGCGATGCGCGAAGCACACAACCACAACCACCGTCATACCTTAGCAAAAGACCTTGCTGAAAACCCAAGGAAATTCTGGTCTTACGTAAAATCGGTAAGCGGGTCGAAGGCTTCCATCCAGTCACTCACTGATCAGTCTGGCCTGGCAACGGAAGACAGAAAAACGAAAGCTGAAATTTTAAATTTAGCATTTGAGAAATCTTTCACGTAGGAGGATTGTACAAACATACCGCCGTTTGAGTCTCTTACAGATTCCCGTATGGCGGACATAGTGATAGACATCCCTGGGGTTGTGAAGCAGCTGAATTGGTTGAAAATAAATAAATCGCCAGGTCCTGTTGGGATTCCAATTCGGTTTCACAGAGAGTACTCTACTGCATTGGCTCCTTACTTAGCTTGCATTTATCGCGAATCTCTTGCCCAACGTAAAGTCCCGAGCGACTAGAATAAAGCGCAGGTGACGCCTGTATATAAGAAGGGTAGGAGGACGGATCCTCAAAATTACAGACCAATATCCTTAACATCGGTTTGTTGCACGATTCTTGAACATATTCTCAGTTCGAATATAATGAATTTCCTTGAGACAGAGAAATTGGTGTCCATGCATGAGCACGGCTTTAGAAAGCATCGCTCCTGTGAAACGCAACTCACCCTTTTTTCACATTATATCTTGCGAACCATGGATGAAGGGTATCAGACGGATGCCATATTCCTTGACTTCCGGAAAGCGTTTGGATCGGTGCCCCACTGCAGACTCCTAACTGAGGTACGAGCATATGGGATTGGTCCCCAAATATGTTAGTGGCTCGAAGACTTCTTAAGTAATAGAACCCAGTACGTTGTCCTTGATGGTGAATGTTCATCGGAGGTGAGAGTATCATCTGAAGTACCCCAGAGAAGTGTGGTAGGTCCGCTGTTGTTTTCTATCTACATTAATGATCTTTTGGATAGGGTGGATAGCAATGAGCGGCTGTTTGCTGATGATGCTGTGGTGTACGGGAAGGTGTCGTCGTTGAGTGACTGTAGGAGAATACAAGATAACTTGGACAGGATTTGTAACTGGTGTAAAGAATGGCAGCTGACTCTGAATATAGATAAATGTAAATTAGTGCAGATGAATAGGAAAAAGAATCCCGTAATGTTTGAATACTCCATTAGTAGTGTAGCGCTTGACATAGTCACGTCGATTAAATATTTGGGCGTAAGATTGCAGAGCGATATGAAGTGGGACAAGCACGTAATGGCAGTTGGGGGGAAGGTGGATAGTCGTCTTCGGTTCCTTGGTAGAATTTTGGGAAGATGTGGTTCATCTGTAAAGGAGACCGCTTATAAAACACTAATACGACCTATTCTTGAGTACTGCTCGAGCGTTTGGGGTCCCTATCAGGTCGGATTGAGGGAGGACATAGAAGCAATTCAGAGGCGCGCTGCTAGATTTGTTACTGGTAGGTTTGATCATCACGCGAGTGTTACGGAAATGCTTCAGGAACTCGGGTGGGAGTCTGTGGAGGAAAGGAGGCGTTATTTTCGTGAATCTCTACTGAGGAAATTTAGAGAACCAGCATTTGAGGCTGACTGCAGTACAATTTTACGGCCGCCAACTTATATTTCGCGGAAAGACCACAAAGATAAGATAAGAGAGATTAGGGCTCGTACAGTGGCATATAGGCAGTCATTTTTCCCTCGTTCTGTTTGGGAGTGGAACAGGGAGAGAAGATGCTAGTTGTGGTACGAGGTACCCTACGCCACGCACCGTATGGTGGATTGCGGAGTATGTATGTAGATGTAGTAGATGTACTTCTAAGTTCTAGGGGACTGATGACCTCAGATGTGAAGTCCCATAGTGCTCAGAGCCATTTTGATCTGGCATACTGGGGATCTTTCCTGGTTTAGTATACGGTTCTTGGAGACACAATACATCTGACTGAAAGTCTTCTGCTATTCTCATGCAGCGTACTCTTTTGCAATACGCTGACACTTTTCAAGGCGTGAAGCTGTCCTGTTTTTATGTCCATTGGGAGTGTTGGGTATATTTTCGACAGTCTTGCCCTCCTCGTCTGTAATCTCATGCTAACGACCATGCGCCATCGCAAAGAGCTTGTACAACGTATCTAAGGAGAATGATTCATTTCTCCTATGAGAAACCTGTTTCAGTAACTTCTTGTGTTGGCAGATTGTTCACTCTGAGATGGATTCTGACTACGAAATCAGGTACAGGGAAAGTAATACACTCCCTTCTGGATGCATAGTCCTTACTGTTTGTCTTAACGCTGTAATAAGTGTCATCGGTTCTTCCATCGTAGTGAACTGCATAAGGTTTTTTATGCTTTCATAATTCTGTCGCGGATCCGTTCCGATCTGTGTTTTATTGTGTACTTCTCAGTAATAGATGTTTGTTTACTGTACGAACTACCTCTGAGTCTCATACTATTTTTTCTGCGGATTCACGTCCTGCACTGGCGAATCTTCTTTTCCTTCTGTAGGAAGCGCAGTATTTTCCTCGGGTTGTGTGCTGTCGCATTCTGTGTACAACTGCTCAGATTGTTTCACCAAATCCTGATCTCTGTATCACATGTCACTACCACACTGAAACGCCAAAGGAACTGGTATAGGCATGCGTATTCATATACAGAAATGTGCAAACAGGTCATGGCGCTGCGGTCGGCAACGCCGAAGTAAGACAAAAAGGGTCTGGGGCAGTTGTTGGATCGGTTACTACTGCTACAATGGCAGGTTATCAAGATTTAAGTGAGCTTGAACGTGGTGTTATAGTCGGCGCACGAGCGATGGGACGTAGCATCTCTGAGGTAGCAATGAAGTGGGGATTTTCCCGTATGACCATTTCACGAGTGTACTGTAAGCAACCTGTCTGATCACCTGCATCCATTCATGTCCATTGTGAATTCCGACGGACTTGGGAAATTCCAGCAGGACAATGCGACACCCCACACGTTCAGGATTACTACAGAGTGGCTCCAGGAACACTCTTCTGAGTTTAAGCACTTCCGTTGGCCACCAAACTACCCAGACATAAACATTATTGAGCATATCTGGGTCGCCTTGCAACGTGCTGTTCAGAAGAGATCTCCACCTGCTCATACCTTTACAGATTTATGGACAGCCCTGCAGGATTCATGGTGTCAATTCCCTCCAGTACTACTTCGGACATTAGCCGAGTATATGCCACGTCGTGTTGCGGCATTCCTTCGAGCTCGCGGGGGCCCTACACGATATTAGGCAGGTGCACCAGTTTCTTTGGCTCTTTTTCTTGCTTTTCTGTTATACCACATAGTTCTGAATTTTCACCGACAATTTTTTCCTTCTTTTTCGTAAGTGCATGATGATCTGCTTCGGTCTGTGTCACATGTTCTTTTCTATGGTACTTCTTGCTCACTTTTTGTATAAATTCCTCGTTCTTTCGGCGTCTCTCCTCCTCCTCGATGGTGATTTATGTTTCTTACATAGCTGGCGCTTGATCGTGTCATTAGAGTTCTCATTGCTTTCAACTGTTATGAGATGCCAATCCATAATCCGTTCTTAAAATCTGACTTGTTACGAGGGTTTCATACGTGTAGTGTTACTTTAAACATCGATAAACTATCGATTAATCGATAGCGTCTGACCTATCGTCACTGTCGGTTGTCTGGTGTAACTAGCGTCATATCGTTTATAACGTAATTCTCTTTTAACTGACTCCTCATAAATTGTCGCATCCTATTACGTCCATGGCGTTTGGAGTGCAGATGGAAAGTAGATTGCATGCAGGTATGTAATCAACGTCAAATATGGTAGCACATTAGCCAGTCTATGCTGTCTATAAACGTATGTTGTTAATACATTGGCAGCTGTAGGGGAGGGGACATGAGAGAGGGAATTCTCTTGCTTGTCTTCCAGTGATAACAACTCACGGAAGTGTGCATCTTTCCGACCAGATACTTATGGCAAAAATTACACATGTAAATAACATGGATTCATGAATGCGCATTATACACACTGCCATCTTCAAATGTGTTAGCATACTTACATGTAGTATGGAATACAAATGTAAATAAAGCTGTTTTAATACAACACAGACAGTAGAGGAAACAATGACATTTGAACGATTTGTTAAGCGTTTGTGACTGTACAGCATAATGCGTTTTAAAATAAATAGTATTATTAAGTTCATTAATTAAAGACACCCGCTATTGTCGTCCTCTGCTTTTGAGTCCTCATTGTACTTACAAGTGTTTTCAATTGTACATATTAATGTACAAGGTGAGTCGAAAACATCAAATATTGACGCAATCCTAACGCCCCTGTGTCACGTCTGCTTTTGTAGAAGCACAAATATCGTTCATATGTTAGTTACCCATGCTGTGTACAATTAGTGTTGTTTGTACCTTACGAACACACCAGTTCCCGCAAAACTGAATATAGTAAAAGCACAACCTGTTGAGAGTCAGCCGGCCGGAGTGACCGTGCGGTTCTAGGCGCTACAGGTTCGAATCCTGCCTCGGGCATGGATGTGTGTGATGTCCTTAGGTTAGTTAGGTTTAATTAGTTCTAAGTTCTAGGCGACTGATGACCTCAGAAGTTAAGTCGCATAGTGCTCAGAGCGATTTTTTTTGTTGAGAGTCAAGTTTGAAATGTGAATGTTTCAATGCATGAAACACAAAACTAATCTCTTCTTGACAAGAGTTGATGGTGAATGTCCGGGAATGTTTTTGCAAAAACTGCTAATCCTGTAGATATTTCTTAAGCTCTTGCCCGTGCATGATAACATTTTTGAAACTTGTGCAATGGGGATTTAGCTAGACATTGTTCTTATTTTTTGAGTTTACAAGATTCTGCGACCTGATTAATAATATTTCGAGTGTCACGAGGAAGAATGCTGCCCCTAAAGTTTCTAACTCTTGGGGGTATCGTAGGTGGTAGCCTTAATGTGCCAACAATGGCTTCTTTGTCACTCATTTTGATATTTAAACACCACACGGCAGGATTATTCTTCGCCGGCCGTTGTCGCCGAGCGGTTCTAGGTGCTTCAGTATGGAACCGCGCTGCTGCTATTGTCGCAGGTTCGAATCCTGCCTCGGGCATGGATGTGTGTGATGTCACATAGTGCTCAGAGCCATTTGAACCATTTTTTTATCATTCTTCGTCAGTTAACTATAGTGCCACACCTGTTGAATCGCTGTCATTGGCAGCAGTGAGACAAAGAGCACAGTTGTCACAAAGTGTTCGGAATAGTGCCGACATGAAACGATCAATACTCTTCGCGCTGTTGGGCGAAGAAATCCCTCACTTCCAAGATTATTTTGTTCCGTAAAACGAGCATAAATAACGTTTTTTTGTTATTATTTTGAAAATGAATCGCAAAAATCAATCGTCTGTTTGGAATTTTCTCAAGAAAGTGTGATAATACTCAGTTTGTGAAGTTTACCATCTGCATTAAAGAATATAAACATTCAGGGAATGCAACTA
Source organism: Schistocerca nitens (assembly GCF_023898315.1). NCBI lineage: Eukaryota > Metazoa > Arthropoda > Insecta > Orthoptera > Acrididae > Schistocerca > Schistocerca nitens. Next base: position 926,955,958 of record NC_064616.1, read on the forward strand.
ATTTAAGAGACCACGTGAGAAACTAGAGCACCATTAATTAGTAACAGAATTGAAAGGTAAGGAATCAACTTGTAAGCTAGATCAAGTGCAAGAGGTGCAACCAAAAAGAACTAAGAGCTCTATAAAAAATTATTCTAACGGAACTCAGTTCAAAAGTGAAAAAGGAACTTGATTCTTTTTATGCGCAAGTTATCGCTATTGATATGCTGCAGTTCAGAACTTCCGATCATTAAGATCTGAAAAAATCTGTTAATGACTTAGACAGCAGATATGAGTTGCCACATAAAACCACACTCAAATGTTCAATGATCCACGCTGAGTTACGGTTCATTCTTATGGTCAGTACATGTTAGTATAAGTCAAGTCAGTATAGCTTGTAAAGTTTTTCTTGCCTGCTTCAACCCCCACCCCCACCCCCCCTCTTTCCGACCACCTTTCTTGTCGACAGAAATCTCATGCGGACGAGGCATTAGTGTTCTGTTTACGGACAGTGCCAACCGTAATAAATAATTTAATAATTACATTACAACGGGCTTAATTTATTTTCTTATTCATTACAACAAACAAGTAACACATTTGAACAGGGATGTCTCTACGATAATGATCGAAGCAGAAGAAATGAATTGAAATTTGTGCTGCGGCCAGGACTTGAACCCACGTCTTGTAGCTCAGTAGGCAGAAACACTAACCATTACACCACTGGCAGTAGTTACAATGGGAAGCAAAAATAAGCCGGAGATATGAATTGAAGTTTGTGTTGGGGAGGGCACTCTACTTGGGTAGTTCGTGCAGCACTCTTTGCTCTTGTGTTCTGGTGGTGTAATGGTTAGTATTTCTGCTTAGCAAGTAAGGAGAGGTGGCTTCGAGTCCCAGCCGCAGCCCAGGTTTCAATTCATTTCTTCTACTTCGATTATTAACGTAGATAAAGAAGAGACTTAAATGTCTCGGGGAAGAATTTAATTATAAGATGGATGTCTCTATAATGTGCTTTCTCAAAATATTGTTGCTTCCGTGCACCATTTATAGCAGACCGTCCAAAGTTTACACTTGACAGTGTGTACCATAAGAACCTTCAACATCGCAGCGCCTCAGCAATCGTTGGTTAATATATTAAAAAATTAAAAACCCGCCTCGATTGCGAAATAAGAGAGTAACAAGTGAGAAGCAAACATGAACCCCTAAACCGTCTGAACCAAAATTAATACAGCATAGCAAAATAAGGTGTTCGTGACGTTACAATTACTGTGATGCTGTCTTCCGAGTGTATAAACAAGGTGGTTTGGTGTGCGATTTATACGGAAGTGCTGCCACTGAGTTAGCGAATGGGAACAGAATTAAAACTTTCGGTGCTTATAACATGGTGTAATATTAATGCATATCTTTTGCCAAAAAAGGCTAAACATAGTAAGTTGTAAATATAGGCCGTATTAACCGAATCGGAACTTTCCAATGGTAATGGAAAACTCTTGGCTATTGTGTAATGGAAGCTGTTGTATCGCAATTACAGTGAAGCCGACGAAACACTAGATCAGTATCTGTCAAGTGCAAACTTTGAGCGGTCCAGGTATATTGTAGGAATACATAAATATGATGGGTGGAGGTCCAGCATTGCTCTCTCTCTTCGCACCTTTCCTTAATCTTCATTATTATTGTGCGGTTTCCTCCTCGAAAGGTGAAACTCCATTGAAAACTTCTACAAGCTATACACTTTATGTCGAATGCATTAAGATCACAAGTGCTGCCGACCTCAGCGGAGTAGCAGCTGCAGCACTACAGTAGAGTGATGGCTCTATTGTTTTGTTGTTGTTGTTGTGGTCTTCAGTCCTGAGACTGGTTTGATGCAGCTCTCCATGCTACTCTATCCTGTGCAAGCTTCTTTACAGTAAAGCTGCATGTCCTCGGGAAAAATTACGGCTGTAGTTTCCCCTTGCTTTCAGCCGTTCGCAGTACCAGCACAGCAAGGCCGTTTTGGTTAATGTTAGAAGGCCAGATCAGTCAATCATCCAGACTGTTGCCCCTGCAACTACTGAAAAGGCTGCTGCCCCTCTTCAGGAACCACATGTTTGTCTGGTCTCTCAACAGATACCCCTCCGTTGTGGTTGCACTTACGGTACGGCCATCTGTATCGCTGAGGCACGCAAGCCTCCCCACCAACGGCAAGGTCCATGGTTGTTTTGTATTGAGTGTCAAATCAGAATGAGCGACGAACTCACGCCTGGTCTTTTCAATGCGGTTCCTTTACATCTCGTTATTCCTGTGTGTAGTTCGTACCATATCTGCTGCAGTTCATCAGCAAGCAAGCACGCCTAAGGTGGCAGTATTGCATGGGAGACCAGTAAACATTTTCCCTCTCACATCCTTATTCCTAGTGGTGACTTTTCGCCTCCTTTGCCGGCCGGGGTGGCCGAGCACTTCTAGGCGCTACAGTCTGGAAACGCGTGACCGCTACGGTCGCGGGTTCGAATCCTGCCTCGGACATGGATGTGTGTGATGTCCTTAGGTTCGTTAGGTTTAAGTAGTTCTAAATTCTAGGGGACTGATGACCTGAGAAGTTAAGTCCCATAGTGCCCAGAGCCATTTGAACCTCCTCCTTTTCTTCTTCTTCTTCCTGCTTTCCCCGTGCTTCTAAGACGCTGAAGCTCAACTTTGCATCGACAAGCAGTATATTAGCCCGACTGTTATGAGAATTACTTTTTTTATATGTGAAAGTAATTTTTTCGGAGAAGAAGACATGGAAAAAAAGAATTTTTTTTACAATATTATGCAAATTTTCGGACATATCGGCAGTTTATGTTGACATGAACAATAAACATGTAGAATATTAATAAAGTTTGTTTTATTTTAAAAGCTTTAAGAGTTTCCACACAGAAAATTCGGAGGCATTACTCTTCAGTACCCCCTCGTAAATAATACAGATGTGGAAATTCTGTATTTCCAATATCATAATATATTTGTGATATACAGGGTGTTACAAAAAGGTACGGCCAAACTTTCAGGAAATATTCCTCACACACAAATAAAGAAAAGATGTTATGTGGACATGTGTCCGGAAACGCTTAATTTCCTTGTTAGGGCTCATTTTAGTTTCGTCAGTATGTACTGTACTTCCTCGATTCACCACCAGTTGGCCCAATTGAAGGAAGGTAATGTTGACTTCGGTGCTTGTGTTGACATGCGACTCATTGCTCTACAGTACTAGCATCAAGCACATCAGTACGTAGCATCAACAGGTTAGTGTTCATCACGAACGTGGTTTTGCAGTCAGTGCAATGTTTACAAATGCGGAGTTGGCAGATGCCCATTTGATGTATGGATTAGCACGGAGCAATAGTCGTGGCGCGGTACGTTTGTATCGAGACAGATTTCCAGAACGAAGGTGTCCCGACAGGAAGACGCTCGAAGCAATCGATCGGCGTCTTAGGGAGCACGGAACATTCCAGCCTATGACTCGCGACTGGGGAAGACCTAGAACGACGAGGACACCTGCAATGGACGAAGCAATTCTTCGTGCAGTTGACGATAACCTTAATGTCAGCATCAGAGAAGTTGCTGCTGTACAAGGTAACGTTGACCACGTCACTGTATCGAGAGTGCTACGGGAGAACCAGTTGTTTCCGTACCATGTACAGCGTGTGCAGGCGCTATCAGCAGCTGATTGGCCTCCACGGGTACACTTCTGCGAATGGTTCATAAAACAATGTGCCAATCCTCATTTCAATGCAAATGTTCTCTTTACGGATGAGGCTTCATTCCAACGTGATCAAATTGTAAATTTTCAAAGCCGGCCGAAGTGGCCGTGCGGTTAAAGGCGCTGCAGTCTGGAACCGCAAGACCGCTACGGTCGCAGGTTCGAATCCTGCCTCGGGCATGGATGTTTGTGATGTCCTTAGGTTAGTTAGGTTTAACTAGTTCTAAGTTCTAGGGGACTAATGACCTCAGCAGTTGAGTCCCATAGTGCTCAGAGCCATTTGAACCATTTTTTTGTAAATTTTCACAATCAACATGTGTGGGCTGACGAGAATCCGCACGCAATTGTGTAATCACGTCATCAACACAGATTTTCTGTGAACGTTTGGGCAGGCATTGTTGGTGATGTCTTGATTGGGCCCCATGTTCTTCCACCTACGCTCAATGGAGCACGTTATCATGATTTCATACGGGATACTCTACCTGTCCTGCTAGAACATGTGCCTTTACAAGTACGACACAACATGTGGTTCATGCACGATGGAGCTCCTGCACATTTCAGTCGAAGTGTTCGTACGCTTCTCAACAACAGATTCGGTGACCGATGGATTGGTAGAGGCGGACCAATTCCATGGCCTCCACGCTCTCCTGAACTCAACCCTCTTGACTTTCATTTATGGCGGCATTTGAAAGCTCTTGTCTACGCAACCGCGATACCAAATGTAGAGACTCTTCGTGCTCGTGTTGTGGACGGCTGTGATACAATACGCCATTCTCCAGGGCTGCATCAGCGCATCAGGGATTCCATGTGACGGAGGGTGGATGCATGTATCCTCGCTAACGGAGAACGTGTAGAACATTTCCCGTAACAAAGTGTTTGAAGTCAGGCTGGTACGTTCTGTTGCTGTGTGTTTCCATTCCATGATTAATGTGATTTGAAGAGAAGTAATAAAATGAGCTCTAACATGGAAAGTAAGCGTTTCCGGACACATGTCCACATAACATATTTTTTTTCATTGTGTGTAAGGAATGTTTCCTGAAAGTTTGGCCGTACCTTTTTGTAACACCCTGTATAACGCAGGTGGTGCAGATACCTCTGAAAGTGGACAAGATGTCAGCTACATACAAATGGACTGTTTCGATTTAGTAGCTGGTAAAATGCTGGGCTGTGATCAGCTGTTGCGTTTTAATGGCTGCTAAAATACTTGGCTGTGATTTGGAGATGTAAAAGTGGCGTGCTTGCTTAGGTCTCTGACTTCTCTAATTCTGAGATAAGTGCCGTCGCTTAAAAGATTGGAGGGAATAGAAAGTGTCATGGCGTGGGATGGGAACGTAGCCTCCACCTGACGCAACCGACCACTGTGGCGCAGTAGTTTGTAGTTTGTACCCTGGACCTGCACCCAGGAAAGTCTTGCAGTGCCATAGAATTGAGCATCGCAGTAATAGCCACTTGCGTCTTGCGTTATTCTGAATTTTAGCAGAATGACACAATTGTACACTGTACGTTTAAGTGCATGTGTCAATTCCAATAAGATTTGATCTCTGGTTGAGTAAGTAACTTACTATCACTAGGCCACTCCATTTGAATATAGTGTTTGATCTTTGACAAAATGGGAATATTAAGTACGGGCTTGGCAGTTAAATTCTAGTTTACAGGGAAATTTTCCATAGCGGCACGACTACTGATATCCTCCGAAAAACATACATCAACTGGTGAGACGAAGTTTTTGTCTTCCCGTATTGGCAGACATGAAAGCAGACCTGCATTTGCGTGTTGCGTTGTGGACCTGAATGTAATTTCAGAGTCGTACTTCGACAGAAGTAGCGCCCAGCGCTACGAACGTTGAGCTGCCTGTGCAGGAACAGTATTTTCCCAGTCCAAAGATAGCCCCTAAAGCTTTGTGGTCAGCGAGGAGGATGAATTTACATCCATAAATGTAATCAAGTAATTTATTTAGAGCAAATGGAATTGTGAAAGCCTCCTTCTAGATCTGACACTGACTTTTTTTCTGTCACTGTCTGTCTTGGAAGCGAGCACAACTAGTCATTCAAAACAATGATGCCGATGGGATACAACGGCACGTATGCCACAGTCTGAAGCATCCGCAGAAATTGTGAGCAATTTGAGCGCATGATATGTCATAAGACACTTGCCGTCAAGCAAACAGTGCTTCAGTTTGTTAAATGAAAGGTGACATTCACTGTTCCACTTTCATTTAGTGTCTTTTTGCCTTTTCGTAACAACTTGTGCAGTGCGTCACTGATGGACGTTGCATGAGGGAGAAACTTCCGATAGTAATTTATTTGTCCAAATATAGAACATAACTGATGGTTGATTTTAATAGCGTCAGTATGTTACGGCGACAGTATATGACCCAAGTACCCTATTTCGAGTTGAAAGACTATGCTCTGTTGATTGTTGCATTTCAAATTTTCCAACCTGTGGAATTTTGAAAACAGATTCCTAATTCAATAAGAATTCCTGTGGAGTTGTGTCTGAGACAATTATGTCTACATCTACATCTACATTTATACTCCGCAAGCCACCCAACGGTGTGTGTCGGAGGGCACTTTACGTGCCACTGTCATTACCTCCCTTTCCTGTTCCAGTCGCGTATGGTTCGCGGGAAGAACGACTGCCGGAAAGCCTCCGTGCGCGCTCGAATCTCTCTAATTTTACATTCGTGATCTCCTCGGGATGTATAAGTACGGGGAAGCAATATATTCGATACCTCATCCAGAAACGCACCCTCTCGAGACAGCAAGCTACACCGCGATGCAGAACGCCTCTCTTGCAGTCTGCCACTTGAGTTTGCTAAACACCTCCGTAGCGCTATCACGCTTACCAAATAACCCTGTGACGGAACGCGCCGCTCTTCTTTGGATCTTCTCTATCTCCTCCGTCAACCCGATCTGGTACGGATCCCACACTGATGAGCAATACTCAAGTATAGGTCGAACGAGTGTTTTGTAAGCCACCTCCTTTGTTGATGGACCACATTTTCTAAGGACTCTACCATGAATTTCAACCTGGCACCCGCCTTACCAACAATTAATTTTATATGATCATTCCACTTCAAATCGTTCCGTACGCACACTCCCAGATGTTTTACAGAAGTAACTGCTACCAGTATTTGTTCCGCTATCATATAATCATACAATAAAGTATCCTTCTTTGTATGTATTCGCAATACGTTACGTTTGTCTATGTTACGGGTCAGTTGCCACTCCCTGCACCAATTGCCTATCCGCTGCAGATCTTCCTGCATTTCGCTGCAATTTTCTAATGCTGCAACTTCTCTGTATACTACAGCCACATGCAACTTCCGACACTATCTACTAGGTCATTTATATATATTGTGAAAAGCAATGGTCCCACAACACTCCCCTGTGGCAAGCCAGAGGTTACTATAATCTCTGTAGACGTCTCTCCATTGAGAACAACATGCTGTGTCCTGTTTGCTAAAACTGTTCTATCAAGCCACAGAGTTGGTCTAATATTCCGTAGGCTCTTACTTTATCAGGCGACAATGCGGAACTGTATCGAACGCCTTCCGGAAGTCAAGGAAAATGGCATCTACCTGGGAGCCTGTATCTAATATTTTCTGGGTCTCATGAACAAATAAAGCGAGTTGGGTCTCACACGATCGCTGTTTCCGGAATCCAGGTTGATTCCTACAGAGTAGATTCTGGGTTTCCAGAAATGACATGATACGCGAGCAAAAAACATGTTCTAAAATTCTACAACAGATCGATGTCAGAGATATAGGCCTATAGTTTTGCGCATCTGCTCGACGACCCTGTCGTCAAGGTAGCTCACAGCATTCAGAGCTTTCCGATTTAATAGATCTAAATACCGCTGAAACGAACTCGGTGCGCTAGCTATTCTGAAGGGTAATATTTTGTAACGGTTGAGACCAAATGGAATATTTGTTCCCGTAAATCTCTGTGAGTATTCGTCCTAAGGAATTCCCAAATATGCTCCTTTAAGATCCAACTTGACAAAGTTTGTGAATAAGATATGACTCAATAATAGATTGAGAATTAACTATCGATTTGAAATCTGCACAGATGCAAGTGAGCCGTTCGGTTGCTGTCAGCTACGATCGGCGTTGGCTGCTAGTTATGGCTTCTATCATCTCATTCTGGCGGAAGTGGCCGAGTTCATGCTTTACTTTGTCTTTCTTCGGCACTGCATTCGGCTTCAGCGTAACGTGTGCTTTGTAACCTTAGATACTGCTTCTAGCTTCCGAAAAAAATATCATCGTATTTTTACAACTGTTGATTTAACATTTCATTCGGAATGTCACTTTGAATTTGATCCGCGCCTTTGTAAATGATGAAGTCTATATTGTAAAGTGTTAATGCGCAGCATACGATGAAAATTACTCTTAGGCAGGAGTCTCCTGATTGCTGTTAGTGAAAAGCGGATTTTGAAAGTCCGTTAAATTTGACATTCCTAACTTCCGGTACGCCTGCAGGTTAACGATTGAATAACACGGTTAATAAAATGTGCGGAGCTATTATGCCGCGCTCGAAGGGATTTCACCTTAAAACCCGACTTTTCGTCCCCATCTGCGGACGACATTTTCAAGGAGGATCGTAGCTTTGTTGTATGTCCGATTCACACCCTGGTTCGCTACTGACTACAGCAGAATTCCGCTTCTGCGAGCTCCCGCACAGTGGCGTCACGTCACATGTTTTGAATACGCGATCGTAATTGGTCGTTGTCGACTGCCGTCGTCCGTTGTTACTATCATCTCATGGTGGAAGGCTGGTACACATCTTCTTCAGCACCGGAATCCAAATTTCATTCAGTTTCACGCCCTCGTCTTTCCTATTGAAATTCCTGGGGTGTCTCACAAACTCTAGACCTCTGTGTATAGCCTTTTGTGGTATCCGCTTGTGGCTGCCAGTAACATCTGCAAATGTATTGAGGCGTAAAACTCTTTACCTAATTTGTTTATGCACACAAATATTCCGGAGTAGTGAAGGAAGACTGAAAAGTTTTACAAGTTTGCGAAATAATTTTTTGAGAGTCCGTATTCAAGTGACGCGCAAAATTGAAGCGAACTACTGTGTAGCGATCTTTTTGGAAGTACATTAGAGACATATTCAACTGGATTTAGTAACTCCTGAAGCAGCTCGTGCTCATGGACAAGGGTATTTCCCACAAAAGCGGGCGAAGTGTCTCAGGGATGGTTTCACAAGTGTGTCGCGAACTTTCTAGAATCTGTGTTCAAGTGTGCCGGTGGTGGTATTCCTCAGAATGAAACGTGTAATTGTTTAAATATTGTTGCGTTATCTGCGAGGCTGTCTCTCTCTCTCTTTGTGCAGTGGTACGTTTAGTTCCTGTGACATCTTCAAGTTATGTGCGTGATATTATTCCGCACCACCAAATGTAATAACTGCTGATGCGGTTCTTGTTCAACGACAAAGGATATCTGTGGGCTGGGAATGGGAAGGAGGAAGAGGAGGGCCGTAGGTATTTCCAACGCAACAGGAAGCGCTTAGCGTGCGGTCCTGCGGCTATTGCCGCTATCGACACAGTTCTCACAAGCACGGCTACAGCTAATATACTCCTTCTCTTCCAACACAGACATCTTATCCGTTGAACACAGTAAACAATTGCGTACGTCCTCCCAGTCCAGCGGCTAGACACAGATTGACTCTTTTTCCCTGCCATTTTCCCCAGACCACCATCTTGGATTACGTCACTGGAGGGGGGAAAGGGGGAGGGCCGAAAGCGTCCTCTGGTGGTGGCCCTGTGATATAGGTCAGTAGGACTCCAGACCTCACGGTAAACACACTAGATTGACCTACTGCCTATGACAATTAAAATTGCTTAAATAAACAGTGCATACCTATGACCATCCTGCCCAGCACAGACTGAGTCCTTTTCCACCAATTTCCAGATGGGGGAGGGGAGGGGAGGGGAGGTATCGGAAGAGTGGGAGGGGAGGAGGATTAGGCTAGTGGGGGTAGCCCAATTGACATACTTTCTCACCAAAATCTGAACTTCTCACTATGACATAACTGCGATGCTAACACATCTATGGTCACCATATTGGATCTACCATCTTGAATAAACATGGCAACAATGCAGAGTGGGGTGTTCCCATCCTTGCCCTATTACTTATGTTATGTGATAGCTTTCATAGTAAGGACTTGGCTGTGTGCAGTCAAGCAAAGTATACGCATTGTCTTATACAATTAGCATCACCCAGATGAGAATGATAACACACCCCACAGGCATCCTTGACATACTTTGCTTTCTTTAGCATATATTGAAGAAGTTAAGTGGAAGAAGGTGATGGTGGCATGGTTTAAGGAACTGAAAATTTATTTGGCCTGCTAAAATAGTAGTCAGTGATTGGAAGATTATATACACTCACTCTTGCACACCCATTCTCACTCCCACTAGCATACACACACACAGACACAGACACACTCAGTCAGACACATGCACTTGCCCCTGGCCCCCATATATATATATATATATATATATATATATATATATATGGGGGGGGGGGCAGGGGCAAGTGCATGTGCCTGACTGTGTGTGTGTGTGTGTGTGTGTGTGTGTGTGTGTGTGTGTGTGTGCGTGTGTGTGTGTGTGTGTGCATGTGTGTGTGCACACGCGTTTGTGCGCGCATGTGCAGGTGGGTGGGCGATTGAGTGGGTGAGCAGGTGGGTCGGTGCATATGTTCATGTGAGTGCACATGTGAGAGCACGTGCAGGTATGCATGAGCAAGTGTGTGTGTGTGTGTGCATTTTTGTGTGAGTGTGAATGTGAATGTGGTGTGTGTGTGCTAGTGGGGGTGAGAGTGGGAGTGCGAGTGTGAGTATTAGGGCCAGCAGGAGTACGCCTGAGCAAGTCAGAGTGCCCATGTGCATGTGCGTGTGTGCACTGATGTACATTTGCAAGTGCGAGTGTGAGTGCTAGTGCCAGTACTAGTGAAAGTATGACTGGGAGTATGAATGGGAGTATGTGTGCTGGAGTACACATGAGCGTGTTTGTGTTTAACTCTCCAGCTTACATGAAAAGATGTTGGTAACAACTGTGTAGTTTTTCAGAGCTGCTATTATAGCTTAATAGTGCTGTCAATATCTTTATATTTTTGTCAAAATGCAGATCATTCAGATACTTTACAACACAGCACAAAATTCAGATTGTTTGGATACTTTTGAAGATGGCCTATATGGCAGCTACTTAATGATAGGATGTTTCATTTTAATGTCTGGTAAAATAATGAGCTGTGGGTGGCTGTTTCGTTTTAATGGGCAGTACAATACTGGGATGTGATTGGGTGTTCAATCTTAATACCTGGACTGCGATTGGAATGTCTAAATATGATGTGTGGGTTTCAAAGCCTATCTGAATAGTCTATTTCCAATATAAGGAGAATGGTTAAAGAGAGGGGAGGCATGTTGTGGTATTATAGAAATGGTATGGCTTAGGAAGGGGACATGGCCTCTACTTGACACAGTCTGGAGAATGGCTGGTATGCATATTTGGCCAAGAAAGTACTTTACCTTCCTACTAATTTTGTATCCTTTCTTTATGATAATTTGTCAAAGAGTGCCTTTGCCAATGTTTTTGATATTGTGGATTCCACTGAAAGTCCATCCTTTTGTAATTAACATTCCTTTTCAAATTGGAATTAGTTATGAGATTTAACTTCTTAAGGTTTCCATTATTTCACTAATATTATCTATGGGTAGTTTGTTGCATGTCGGTAGGCTCCCCTTAATTAGTTTTATTGTGTCTGCTGTTGGATGTACATGTTCTTCGTATCAAAAGAAACAATCAAACATGTTTGAGGAATGTGTAATATTTGCTTTTGTTTTATAACTTCATTTTTGTTTTCCACTGCTCTGTTGTTCTTCATTTAATATTGTTTTATGATTTAATTTATGTGCTTGGCAACGTAGTATGATGGTTCATTCATATAATTTACGACTGGTCTCGTGGGACTGTTTGGTTTGTATATTTTGGGTTGGTTGGTGAATTTGGGTTCTTTTGTGTGATGTTTTGTTTCTATTGGTCAGTGAACATGTGCTTGATGTCCTTTTCATTGTTCTTTATGTATGCCTGGAAACATGCTGTTGGATCAGATTTCAGTTTTGTGATGTTAGAAAAGATGACCTTTTTGACATTACTGGTCTGTCGTGTTCCAGTCATGAGCTCTGGTGACTATGTTACGGGAATCCTGTTTTCTTTTAATTTTTTTCTGTCGTTGTTTTCTGATTAATGTTTCCTGTTGAGGTTTTTTTGAAATAGTGATTATGGGATTTATTTCCTTCCTCACTAGTTCTTAGGTTAGCCCTTCATATTATTCACGATTCCCATCACTCAAAATTCTCCCCCTTTGTCAGAGCAGGCCCCACCAAACACACACACACACACACACACACACACACACACACACACACACACACACTGAGAGGGAGATAGATAGATAGATAGATAGAGAGAGAGAGAGAGAGAGAGAGAGAGTGAGAATAAGTAATTGAATATCAAACTACAGAACGACACCACAACGCAAACAAAAGACGGAAGAAAAACACACAGTGACATTTAGCAACACGATATACAGTAAACACAAACAACGCACAGTGAAATAGAAATTTTCTATTATGTATTTGAATACGCCAAAATTAGAACAATCGGCGTATGCAGGCCACGTAAATGCATCTCAGGACGACACATATGGAATAATAAGATCACAATATCGTGAGGAGAACCAAACAAACCATACAAAAATTGTGCTCCAAAAATTTATTTTTACCTAACAAAAAGTAAATGACAAAATCTGTAATACACTAACATACCTGGAATCATTATGGAATACAATTATTATATACATAAAGCGCACATCTATTACAGGGCTCTGAAGGTGCATCATAAATAGGGAAACGCATATGGCACAGATCAAACCGCCTTTCGTTCAGCTGCATAGGCAGGTCACATTTTCAAGAGTAAATGCCGAGGGATTGCAAATTAAACTGGAACCAAAACAAGAAAATGTTTTGGGGAAGGCGAACCATAGCTGCGTTTTCTTGACACAACACCGAAACCAATTTACTAGACTGTTTACAGTGTGTTTCTCCGTGGTCTTCCTGGTTGTTGTTGCTGCATTGGAACATCAAAAGAGTTCAGAGAAATGCAGCTCATTTTGTATTATTGCAAAACATAGTAAAGTGTATCAGAGATACGGTACGCAACTTGGGGCGGCAATCATAAAAACAAAAGTGATTTCTTTTCACGAAATTTCTATCACCATCTTCCTCCTTTGGACGTAAAAAGATTTTGTTGAGTCTCACCTACATGGGGAGAAAAGGCCATTGTAATAAATAACAGGAGACAGAGCTCGCACGGAAAGGCTTCGGTGTTCATTTTTCTCACGTCCATTTTGAGAATGAAATGCTCGAAAAATAGTCTGAATGTGGTTCTATGAACTCCCCACCAAGCATTTAAAAGCAGATTGCAGAGCAGCTACATATAAGTAGATTTATGTGTATGGAACCTTCAATTGACGGTGAAAAATTACCTGACTTTCTGCTTTGTGAGATTTTGTCTATCTCAAAAGAAAGACTTCCTCTTCATGGCACGTAAACCGTGGGTTTACAGTTCGCTAATCCATTACCCTCATGCCGTAAGTCTGCCTTCGATTATACCTAATGTGTCTTGCGACTCTGTTGTGGAGAGTCTCCATTTCGTTGCTGATGGGTCTTCAGGGTGTATGTCTGTGGTCGAAGAAACTTTTCGGTTCCCGACATTTCATCCAGAGCTACTCTAGACAATTTTGGAGGTGGTCCTGGAGACGCTGAGTGTTGCCAACTGACGCAGTCGCCAAGACTCAATGTTGCCAGGAGCGTCTCCGAAGATGTCCAGATGTCTGGACGGAGCGTGAGGAACCGAAAAGTTTCTTCGGTCATGGCCGTACAGCCCGGAAGACTCATCAGCAACTATGACATCTGGTCGTGAAAACCTTCAGTGAGTATCAATTTACTTTAAAAACTCTCTTTAAGTGTGATACTACGGGTGTTTTATCTGTGGACCGTCAGGCTCGTTTTCTATGGTGTTTCAGGAGATATTTGCAACTTCGTTTTTGCAGTGTGTAGCTGGAGTCAGCCTCAACTAGTAGCGCTCACAACGTCTCTCAGGCGACGCCCAGTTTCGACGGAAAGCGCCGGTTTGTTTCCCGTTGTAAACAAAATGATTTTTAAATCGGGGTTTTACTTGTCCACTTACACGAACTCAAACTTTTTCCCGCTCAGCACCAGAATTCTGCTATTTGCTCAAAGCTGCCATTACTACCACTACCCGAATCCCGCAACTAGAAGCAGAAAGGGGATACTCCCTCCGCCACTCGCATCAGTACGTCAATAAATCGTTTTACAGCTGTACAGCAACGTTAAGTTGAAGACAATTATTCCATTTTTATTACAAAATTTTAAGAGTAATATATTGTTATCTTAATGCTATCACTGAAAAGTAATTATAAATAAAAGAAAGCATATATTAGCGAGCTTCAATGCAAGTACTTCTGTTCAGGGGATATTTTTAAACTGACGATAACATTTAAGTTTTGCGCGAAACACGAGTAATTGAGAGCAATTTCTCAGTTTTGTTATGGAATAATACCTGCATTTCTTTTGTTTCTTTGTCAGATTTTGTTACGCAACCAGAGCCATTCTGTTTAGCCGGATGGCGGCGTCTGCTTGCTCTCTTCTCAATTTACTCATAAAAATGTAAATATTAATGTGAGGCGATTCATATGCAGGGTTAAAATGAGAAAGACAAATCCACATGCATATGACATTCTCCAAATCAGAGTGGACTCGTCTACCCAAATATATGTATGTACTCTTCTACTGGGAAAGGAAAGTTGCGGAAATTGGTTAGGGTATCAGTAGCCTCCTCTTCGACTTTTTTTTGAAGAGCAGAGTTCATGTCCGCCTGGAAACATGTCCCACCCTCGCCTTTCCCTCTATCACCAACCTCAGACATGGGAATACTCTATAGATGCAGTCTGAGCGCAAATCGATATTAAGAGATAAACTGTTTGCGCAATATACATGGCGTAAAGACGATTTTCAAACTGACAAGGAAGATCAAAGAGTGTCTTAGATCGGCGAAGGAGAAAAGAGACCCACATGCAATGTCGGGAATATACCGCATACCATGCACATGCGGAAAAGTTTACGTCGGAATGACTGGACGATCCATTAACACCAGGGTCAAAGAGCATAAGCGACATTGCAGGTTGGGGCAGGTGGAGAAATCGGCCGTGGCAGAGCACGCACTGAATGCGACCGACCACGTAATAAAATTCGCCGACACGGAAGTTCTGGCTGTAGAGAAGCACTATCACACGCGCTTGTTCAGAGAAGCTGCAGAAATACAAAAACACGCGAACAGTTTGAACAAGAAAGAGGAAAGCCTTAAGGTAAACGGATCCTGGCTTGCCGTTCTGCAGCGAACGACCGTCGCAGGTAGCAAGAGGAGAACCGCACCGGAAATGACCGCGGAGAAGCCCTCGGACGTTGGCGCGCCAGGTACATACAGTCTGCGCCCGCGAGCTCGGCTCCAGTTCACCACCGGCAATGGAGGGTGAAGCTTTGACAATGCCAGCCACTCGTGCTGGCGAAACGTCAGAAAAATCATTAGATGAACGTCGGCCGACGAACCCGAGACAGAAGCCAATAGGCAGTTTGTCAACAAGTGGCCACGAAAGCCTCAACAAGTTTGTCCTTAGGTTAGTTAGGTTTAAGTAGTTCTAAGTTCTAGGGAACTGATGACCTCAGAAGTTAAGTCCCATAGTGTTCAGAGCCATTTGAACCATTTTTTGGAAATGGTGCAAATAAAGAAACTCTTTCCAACTATTTGCACATTGCCCCTTTCGGTTTCATATCCAACAATACCTCACGACTTTCTTTTTTTTCACTTCGGGTGACTAAAAGCATGTAAACATGAACAACGACAAAAATGGCTTAGATATATTCAAGACTGAACAGAGGACATAGGAGGGCATGCTGAAAAGTAATGCCACAGTATCTGGTGAGATATTACATGTCATGCATATTACTCGGTCGACTTTCCCAGTTCTCTGACGCAAGTTGTAACTCTCTGCACTAGAAGACTTCCAATTGTAGCATGTAACATGGCGGTGTGTAATGTAACTATGTCACAGGGTGAGAAACAGCGTGCTGTAACTGAGTTTCTAACCGAAGAAACCGTCCACACGTGAAGCAGCATCTCCTTCAGCACGGCGGTCCCAGACCACTCACCAGAGTTGCGACATCTACAACAGTCCGACTCCTTAGGTTCACTATCATCGATCATCCTCCACACATTCCCGACTTGGCCCCACCCAATTTTCATTTGTTTCCAAAACCTGAAGGTCACCTTCGAGGGCTTCACTTTGATAGTGATGTAGCCTTGCAGGCAGAAGTGAGGTTGTGGCTCCGCAGCAAAGTTAAACATTATATAGTGACAGTTTCAATAAACTGGTCTTTCGTTGGGAGAAATGTATTCGACTACACGGTGACTATGTTGAGACTCAGATGTGTATGGATGAAGAATAAGAATGTAGAACTTTCATAAAGTTAGTTTTAATTGAAAAACTATAAGAAGTTTCACATAAAATATTCGCCGACGTTACCTTTCAGCACGCTCTCGTAGTTCCGTATGTATACCAGTGTTGACAGGCATGCACTTTCGATCCCCATGATGGTGATTTTGTTGGTTAATTGTACATTCCTAGCTGTCACTTGTGTTACACCCAGGGCTGGCGCAGTCGGGATCTTGGGGTTGCTTCGACGAGTTCAACCGGATCGAGCTGCCAGTACTGTCCGTGGCGGCGCAGCAGGTGGCCGTCGTGCTGGCCGCCAAGAAGGAGAAGCGCAAGCAGTTCGTCTTCACCGACGGCGACTCCATCCAAATGTGCCCGGAGTTTGGAATATTCATTACTATGGTCAGTACTGCAAGAAATTACTCAGTTCCTTTGTTACGTACATCAAACACAGTGACCAACTGGTGAGCGTATTTATTTACAACACAGAAATATCTACTAACAATTTTGTTACCTGCATGCTTCAGGACGTCCATGTATTTTTAGCGCATTCAATAAATATTTTGGTTTACATAAATCAAAGAAAAATTACGAAAATACTAACAACT
Source organism: Schistocerca nitens (assembly GCF_023898315.1). Lineage (NCBI taxonomy): Eukaryota > Metazoa > Arthropoda > Insecta > Orthoptera > Acrididae > Schistocerca > Schistocerca nitens. Next base: position 926,972,834 of record NC_064616.1, read on the forward strand.
TTAAAAAATGTTTGCGAATGGGATGAAACATAACCAAAGAATATCACGTGAAACAGTACAATAAAACCAAAAAAAAAGCTCTCAAAAAGAATTTGTGATCGAACACATATCAATCTTGAAATATAGGACGTTTCGAAATTCTCCATACAAATCTCTCAAACGTGCAGTGGCTGCGCAAGTAGATAATGATCTGAACAGGAAAACCCCGTCCGAACAGACCTCGAAAGGCCCTATGGTATCGACTGACCGATATATCATCCTCAGCTGATAGGCATTACTGGATGCGCGTATGGAAGGGCATGCGGTCAGCGCACCGCTCTCGCGGCCGTTGTCAGCTTTCGTGACAGGAGCCGCTACTTCTCAGTCAAGTACCTCTCTCAACTGACCTCACAAGGGCTGAGTGCATCCCGCTTGCCTACAGCGCTCGGTACGTTCCGCCTGTCACCCATCCAAGTGCCAAGCCCGATAGCGCTTAACTTCGGTGATCTGACGGGGACCGATGTTATCACTGGTGCAGGGCCGTTGGCATTTGAACGGAAAAACAATAGAACGTAAGAAGATCCAGGTTCAAGTCCCGGCCCTGGCACAAACTTTAATTCATTTCTTCAGCTTCCATCATAATTCAATAGAAGCCGACACAGTAGCTCAGCGTGTTCGGTCAGAGGGTTAGCTGCCCTCTGTAATAAAAAACTGACATAATGGATCAATGATGAACTTGAACAAACGGGACGAACTATAACGAACAAAATGAAATCAGAAAATAGACAAATTATTTTTGTGCCAAAGGAATAAATATGTGAAACACTGTTCGATTAATCGCGTGTCCTCGCTTGAAGAGCGGTAGTAATTTGATGTGAGTGCTAATTATTATCTCTGTAGCTAACTAATTAATGCAGTCACAATGCATGATACGATTCACACAAAACGCACAGAACTTTCGTGTCACATTAAGCACCTGGTGACTCTTCTTGCACTGACGTTCTGTTACACTGTAACCACAAAGAGTAGCATCGAGCGTTGTTACCATTTGTCAACTAGCTCGCGTCCGTAGTGATATACTACGCGTGCACCCCGGGTAACGCTAAATGAGCTACAACGAATAGGCAGCCAGACCAGGTATTGGATTTTCTGGCTGAAAACATACAGACAAATCAAAATCAAAAAGCTTTAAAAACTTGACCTTTTCAGGACCAACTGATTAAAATACCTGGCCCTTCAATCCGAGCATGCCATTTGAACACAGAAGGTGTTAGCCGAGCTAAAAGCGAGAACCTATCTAAACACCTTGTATATAATGGCATTGGCATAGTTCTAATCCAGGAAACACATCCTCCAACTATGTAAGACCCGCGTAGAAGAGGTAGGATCCATAGCTACGATCTTATGGGTGCAACATATCACAGTGTTGCCACCTACGTAAGGAGCAATATCGAGCATGCTCGTCTCATTTCAACAGATACAGAAAATGAGAGCCATTATGTTGTGTTGGCAGAAGAGCTAACACCGTGTTACTAGAGGAGGCCGAAATGCACGCGTTTTAGCTCACGCAGGCTGACGTGAGGAGGGAAGAACTATACTGACGTGAGGTCTGGAACATGAAAAGGAATTATAATTCAGAAAGCGGACGTAATTAGTTAGATAGTTAACTTTAATCCATTAATGATGAACGTCGCTCTTGACGGTACATGATTCATAATATTGTCTGTTCAGAATACGTTCTTGAAGTTATTACTTATAGGAACTGAATATGGCGCCTCGCTAGGTCGTAGCAAATGACGTAGCTGAAGGCTATGCTAAACTGTCATCTCTGCAAATGAGAGCGTATGTGGTCAGTGAACCATCGCTAGCAAAGTCGGCTGTACAACTGGGGCGAGTGCTAGGGAGTCTCTCTAGACCATACCTGCCGTGTGGCGGCGCTCGGTCTGCAATCACTGATAGTGGCGACACGCGGGTCCGACGTATACTAACGGACGCGGCCGATTTAAAGGCTACCACCTAGCAAGTGTGGTGTCTGGCGGTGACACCACACATTATGTCTCTACACAAGTGGAGCAGACCATTATAAATAATATTTACAAGCCATCAAATGTGCCATGGCCACTGGATGTTCTGCCAATTACTGCCCACCCATCGATTTATGCTGGAGATTTTAATAGTCACCACGGTCACTAGAACTATGCACGTGACAATGAGTGTGGTATTGCACTCAACGACTGGGCTGAAAATGAAAATCTATACCTGGTTTGTGATGCCAAGGATTTGGGAACTTTCAGATCGGCCGCTTGACGAAGAGATTGCAACCCAGATCTCTGCTTTGTGTCCCGGGACTGCAGAGGGCACCCAGTGCCTGTATCCAGAGAGGTCATACCTAATTTCCCACACAGCCAGCACAGGCCCGTAATCCTCGATATGGGGCTCTCTGTCCCAATAGCGAGATCTGTACCACGGCCCAGATGGAATTTCCGCAGGGCTGATTGATTGGCGGAGTTTTGCTGCCCACCTAGATAAATATATCTGTTTTATTCCACCAGAACCTAAAAACTACCCTCGATTCGTCAGGGCTGTTCTTACTGCTGCTAAGAAGTTTATTCCTCGTGTGTACAGAAAGGAATATATACCAGGCTGGAATGAACATTGTGAACAACTTTATGAACAGTATAGCGAAACTGATGAGAGTGATATTGCAGACGACCTCCAGCAAAGTCTTGACACTGTTAGAAGAGTACGATGGTGTGAGATGGCGGAAAAAGTAAACTTCAGACATTCAAGTAGAAAGGCATGGAGCCTTCGGCGTAAGCTTGGCGTTGCCTCCAATAACCCCAGGCAGAAACCTGGTATTTCAGGTAACCAAATCGCCAACCATATAGTTGAAACATCTTGATCACCCAGTGACAAACAACATAATTCTAAATTAAAATAAGAACTCACCTCCCTAAAAGGTCAGTGCCCAGGCGAATCCAATTACTCTTCACCATTTACATTAACTGAACTGGATGAAGCCATGAAACAAACAAAACATGGTAAAGCACCTGGTCTGGATAATATACACCAGGAATTTCTGATAAACATGGCAATGGTGGAAAAAAATGGCTGGTCCGCTTCTTCTCCAACATCCTAGATAGTGGATCACTGCCCAACGAGCTAAAGAGAACAAAAATAGTTGCAGTTTTGAAACCAGATAAACCAGTTGACCACCGTCAGTTTCAGACCAGTTTCCCATTTGAGCTGCACTTATAAACTCTTGGAGAGGCTCATCTATAATAGAATTAGCAGCTTCATTTTGGAGCATATCCCAGCTGAGCAAGCGGGTTTCAGGCCACAGAGAAGTTGCTGAGACCAGGTACTGGCCCTAACAACTTTCATTGAGGCTGCTTTTCAAGAAAACGTGTAGACATCTGTCGCTTTCGTAGACCTAACCGCGGCATATGACACAATGTGGAGAGAAGAGATGACATACAAATTACTAAAAACAATCCGATGGCGGAAAACTGTAGCTCTCATCAACACCATGATAAACAATACATATTTCCGTGTTTACTTGGGAGAAAATGTGAGCAAGGAGAGGAAATTAAGCAATGGCCTACCACAGGGCTCCATCTTAGCCCCCATATTATTCAACCTATATATCTCCGATCTCCCCAGTGGGAGGTCAACAAAATTCTGCTACGCGGACGATATTCCTCTTGCTTGTAGAACCAAGGATCTTGGACGAGGGGAGATAATTCTTAGAGAAGATCTAGCCGTTATGAACGCCTATTTTAAAAAGTAAAGACAAACCCAGTACAAGTAAAACTGAAGTATGTACATTCCATCTGACCAAAAAACAAGCAAATGCAGAGCTCAGATTGAAACTTAACGGAAACACTCTTTGCCATAACACGTACCCTTTCACATAGGAAACATCTTGAAAATACTGCTGCCAAGATAAAAACTCGTAACAATATTGTTGAAAAACTCTGTGGAATGACATGGGGAGTTTCAGCAGATACCTTGCACACATCATCCATTGTGCTGGTCTTCTCAGCATCCGATTATTGTACCCTAGTGTGGCTAAACAGCTGCCACACCAACTTGATCGATGTCCAGTTGAACCACACTATGCGTTTAATAACTGGGACAATCCGACCAACACCGATTTATTGGCTTCCTCTGCTGTGCGACATCTATCCACCCGCAATCCGCAGAAGCGAGGCCTCGCTTAGGGAATACCGCAAGCTACAGGAGAACCCGGAATTACACATACAGGAAGACATACCAAGTTTACGACGATATAGACTCCGTTCAAGAAACCCACCATTACGGCAAGCAGAAGAGTTAGGTGCCAGTAATATTGGGGTGAGAGACCTGTGGAACCAGAGCTGTCAACTTGTTGAAAATCCCGAAGAGCGCGAGTGGTTTCGAAAGTATAATTGTGATATTGCTGGCACAGAACTCGACAGGAAACTGTGGGTCAAACTGAACAGAGATTGCACTGGGCATGGACGATGCGCAGACTCTCTTTACAAATGGGGTGCTACAGAATCTCCAGTTTATGACTGTGGGGCTCCGAAACAGACAATCAAGCACATTAGAGATGATTTCCCCATGCGTTCTACCAGGAGAGTTGGAGCGACCTCATGAAAGATGATGATACGGCCCTTACATGGATTAGATACCTAGATCTAGTTAGTTTTGCATATAGTTTTGTATTTTCATATTCCTGTTATACATAGTATTAATGATGTTATGTACCTGTAATTTTAAACTGCATGTGAGCCACGCGAATAAATAAAAAATAAAAAAACCATACTAGTTTGATGTTTCCATATGTAATTACTATTATTACTCTTTTCGTGTAAAAAGTTACACATTAGGGACATTCAAAAGCAAACATATGCAATGTTATATAAACAAACGAGATTAAATTGGCCATAGAGCCCAAAAATTCTTCATACTGAAAAACTTTTTCATCCATTTAGAGCAGATCATTCATAGCACAAGGTGTAGTTTTCTGCAAAGGAGGAGGTGGTGTGCGCATTGTAGTTCACAGAGTGGCTCTTAGGTGATGTTTCATCTCACTACTGGTTCTTCTTGTATTCTCCATTTCACTACTCACCCTTTCAGTTTTTTTCGTGCCGCACGCGACACGTCGTATAGTTAACGTCTTCAGATTGGCTTTCACCCACTAAACATCGCTAGAGCTGTGTTTTGCGGGCTCTCTAAGATGATGGTATTTTCTGTTGCTTCTAACTTTTCTTTCCCAAGTGGAACGGAAGGCTCTGCCTTTTGACATGGTCTGGCGTTATAAAGTTCGCACAGCAATAGTTTTCCAGATTTTCAAACACGTGTCCTCAAAAGCGTTCGGTAGCAATGTTTCTCTCATCTACATAGATGAAATATCTTGATTGTGTCCAACAGACTGGTCGTTGCAGTAGATCCCGTGAGTGTTTCTAGTTTCTCCATTGCTTCCGTTTGCTGTTCGGAATGCTGTAGAATCACTTATTTTGCAGCAAACACTGGATTAACTTAAGTAGTAATCCTTTGTGGTAACATATAGCTCCTTGTAGTGTCATACGTTGCTGTTAGATCAATGACTGCAGATCCTGTGATGTGACATCTTTCAGATTCGTCGTCTGTGTGCCTGATCAGAGTAAGGACCTGACCATAAGATGACCACCCTGGTTATCATCCTCGCTGCTCCTTCTGTGAGGCGGCGACCTGTTTCAGCCCTTCTCCTCACATTTTATCCTATTTGCATGCTGAATTTGCGCGCAAGAGTCTCTTGTTTCATTTTCCTTCCGACTTGTTTTTATTTATCGATGCGAAAATATTTTGTTGACACCCACCTACGTAGGGAGAAATGATAATCATAATAAAATAAGAGAAATCAGAGCTCGAACGGAAAGATTTAGGTGTTCCTTTCTCCCACGCGCCACCGGCCTCTGTGACCGAGCGGTTCTAGGCGCTTCAATCCGGAACCGTGCTGCTACTACGGTCGCAGGTTCGAATCCAACCTCGGGCATGGATGTGTGTGATGTCCTTAGGTTAGTTAGGTTTAAGTAGTTCTACGTTCTAGGGGACTGATGACCTCAGATGTTAAGTATCATAGTGCTTAGAGCCATTTGAACCATTTCCCATGCGCCATTGGAGAGTGGAATGGTAGAGAAGTAGCATGAAAATTGTTCGATGAACCCTCTGCCAGGCACTTAAGTGTGAATTGGAGAGTAACTAGGCAGATGTAGATGTTTTGCGCTCTGTTCACATGAGTGGTTAGGATGCAGCATGTAACAAAGGAAACAACTCATCTCTCTGTATCTACTCTAACACTTCATTCTTCTAGTAGTTTCTGTCTTTAATGTATCTGGTCTTGGTCAAGGTACTGCGGATAGAAGCAGGTTTCACACGCCCCTGAGGAGCTCCTTGTCACTCCAAGTGCAGGTTTCACGTTAGCGGAGCAACCTTTCAAGGATTATCTTGCAGGTATCTCGAACAATGGACAGGGGAACGGTCGACTTGTGTTCTCAATAGATGAATGGAAAACCAGTGGTGGAGGGGGCGAGAACTCCGTTTGTTGGCAAACTTCGGTGGGGTCCTGTCCACTTGCCGGTACCCCGCTGTGTTTTGGCCTCCAGACGCCGTTTCCACAAGTTATGTGTATGGTCACACAGACGTCTACAAAATTTGCAAACTCTACCCTTTCCGCGGAAACACACTCCAAAGCCCGATAAATTTTGGAGAATTTCTAACAAACAAATCTGGCTAAGGAGATGGGGTCTTACTTGGTTTTCGTTTCCATAAAGACAAATCTCATTGGCAAGTACATATTTTACATGATGGAGTGAGCTAGTGAATGGACTTCCAGACCCCTCATTGGAGGATCACTTAGGCCCATTCTGAAATTGGCAAGAAAGATTGTGCTGGGTGCTGTTCCGAGATATGGAGAGAGGCTGTCAAAATTTATAGACACATCCTATTTTTGATTCTCATTCGGATGGGCATTCTATTTTGGATTCTCATTCGGATGCTCATTTAGTTTCGGACTCCGTGCTTGCACACGTTTTTCTTCGCTTCGGTCTTCTGCCAAGGCTTTTGAAGTTCTGCTTTGAACTTACTGACATCTGCGGTTGGTAATCAGGAAGATGATGAGATCAACCACTCACATCGGTCCATGCCAGCAACAGTTAGCAGCGACTGCAGCTCGGCGCACGGTGTCTTATCCTACAGCCATCTCAGCCGCAGTCACGGTAAGCCGCATCTGCAACGCACACTCCCGACTTCGGAGATGGCAACATAATGAAGGGAGAGGACTTCATTCCCATTTTCCCACTTTGTTTCCATAATGTGACCTATGCACTTCAGCACTAGTATGTACCCTCTGCAACGGAAGTCCTGTTTCAAAGCACATTTCCTGTAACCACTCGTGTTTCGTTTCACTATTGAGTTAATTCGTTTGAATACACCCGTCTGGTGATGATTCCTACTGTTCATTCCCTTATTTATTGATTTGTTGCTTGATCTGTTCAGATTCATACTCTTCTTTCGAATATAATTATAAAATTTTACAATCATGTTTGAAAACGTATTTCATGTACTTGATGCATCTGGGCACCATGTCAACCGCAATTGTCCAGGATCATGCTGGCGGAGACCCTAATAACCATCCATCTTTATGATCATTGTTTCATTTCATTTATGCAGAATTCAGTCTCAAGTTGCTTGTAATCTCAACGTTAATGTGTTTTCAGTAAATTATGTATTGTTTCAATAAATCCTTTGTTTACCAGATCAAACTCTATCATTCAGCAACCAGTAACGTAAATTATTCAATTGAAATGCTCAGGTTTTCCAACTATAAGCAATTTTGTTTGTCGCAATATTACTAAATTACGTTTAGAGCATAAAATGATAGGTTAACTCCTAAAAAAATTCTCATCAACATCGTTCGGTTGCAGATGACAAGCTACCTGTAATAAATAATGCACAAGTGGTCCTGAAAGATGATGCACACCAAGTGTAAAGGTATTAACAAAAAGATAAGAATTGTTGTTTGAACTAAATATCCACAACATTTTGTAATCATTTGGTAAAAATGTTCACATTACAGATTAAATAAAACTGAAACCCACTGATGATGGCACAGTGGTGCTGAAAAATGTTTGGGAACTTGGAAAAAACGATGTTTTACGTAACTGGCGGACCTTACATCCAACAATTTTAACTGCAAACACGGTAAACAGAAGGAGTTGCAAATCGAAATGATGAATAGTTAGAACTTGTTCAAGTATGTCTGTTTGTTTTTACTACTGCAAACGTATCTTTCCAAAGACGCATGGAGCAGAATAACATTGAGAATACACACACATACACACAGACACACAGAATCATACACCAAACACGGCTCGTTGATACTGCTACATATTAACCCATGTATAGGCTTGTAATATCATATGACTTCCAGCCATAACTTTAAGTCCAGACATCCTATAACATTTCTGATTCCAAAATCGGAATCAGCGCACCCTACTACGTAACACTCGCGTTATTTTCACCCAGTAACAAATTCATTATTGCGTATTGATATCCTTGTAGATATTTGGAGATTTATTACAACTGTGTAGCACAGTTTTACATTATTTGGTGGAAACTTTTGTAATATGTATCCTTTGTGAAAGTCGATAAGAAGCGTTTTTGAAATATTAAAAATGGCCAGTCCAACTGCGATTTGTTTATCAAAGACTACATTAAGCCTGCTCAGTTCAATGACGATTAAAATTTCACTCCTTTGGAAATTTGTTTGGCAGTTAATGCAGCTGTGCATTAATCTCAACGTATCGCTTCATCCAGCAAGCTCATCTAAATTATAAAATGCAGTTATAAATTGCAGTTCCGATTCAGTATTTTTCAGCGGAGTATCCCATACCAAGTAAGGTGACTAATGTAATGTGCGATGCCTTCAGGCAAAAAATCACCGGTAGGGAGTAGTATCTCAATTTTCAAACATAAATTTAACAAATCTCCGAGTGTTGTACACTCATATACTATACACTTTTTGGTGCTTTACCTCTGTTACATTTCACATGTTAACAAACTTTTAAACTTTTCAGTTTATGATAAGTGACCGTCTAGCAAAACGATTCATTGCTTACATATTCACATGAAAAAATATCCTTCTGATTAACTAGATTAAACTCTCAGTTGTCCGAAAAACATGCCTTCATTACCTTGAGTTCATGGGATTTCAGGTACAATCCATAATCTTCAAGCGAATCCAACGAGAAATAGTGAACTGATAAATCTGAGATTTATATTGCACCTCTTATCTTTGCACATTACGGCAATGATCTGTATTTTTCATATTAGATAGAATCAGACACATATCACCAGCATTTAGCTTCTTCATTGTCATCTGCCAGTGTTTGTTCACATATGTTCATCATCAAGAAGTGCTTGTCGTAATTGTTCACATCGTGGAATACGGCAGACACTGCGTAGTGAGGTCTTTAATTTACACAGGAACTGTGATGTGCTGCACCTTAGTACACTCCTGTAAAATAACAATGATCTCTGTCTTTTACGTCACCTTACTCAAGTAGCTCTCAGCAAATGAAAGACGTCTACCAATCACACTATCAGTCAACACTAATTCCTTTCCGGTACTCATTTCAATCATTTCATTTTGCAATTAAAAGTCATTCACTCTCCTTTATTTCCGCCCAGCGAGAAAAGCAACCTGATCAAAACATCGACATTTATTTGTATTGTATGCTAACCGTATGGAATCCACATCATTGAAGCACACAGACATAATGCCAGAGGGCAAGGCTTAGTCAGAATCTGGATTATAAAACGTCTGCTTTACACAGGTGAATGAGCATCAGCAAACGAGTATTCTCACATTAGGTGTGCATGAGTAAACTGCGTTCAGTTGTTTTCGGTTCGCATTCGCTTGTGTTCCGCTGGTTGTCGATCTTTAAAACTCACGTCCATAGCAGAACACAAACCTTTCGTCTGCTATCTTTTGTACTACTGTTGATGGTATGTGTTGTATCAGCGATGGAGAAAGTGTAGCGTTGCTGACAGAAGATTACATATATCGTAGGAAAAGAAACATAAAGTTTCAGAAGCACTTAGATTCCAACTGGAGACACGAAGATTAGTTGCTTGAATCAGGCGGAAATAAGCACAGATTTTGTATTTCTTCTTATTAAAAGCGAAAAACACATTAACTTTCCTTGAAAATCGGCAAATGGAAATATGTATATGTTATTATTGTTAAAAATATACGAAAGACCTAATCCTTCTTACGTTCATGCTAGCTGTAATTATATGACTCATATATGACTGATACATTAGAGATTATTTGATGACGGTTTCCCAGGAATCACACTCTCTTTCATCGTACTTTGTAACAGATTTCAGCAACTAGCCTATGTGACAAGTCTTACGCATATTTCATATTCCATTTTGTTCACATTGTCTCCCGTATACTTAAAAGCTTACATCGGAAACTATCTGAGATATAGCAGCTATGGAAATGCGAAACCATCACTAATGTTAATGAATCCAGTTGCTAGTAACCAGAGTTAAATGCTGGTTTCCTAATTTTAAACTTCTTTTCAATTAGAATTTGAAGCGTCAACCAACATATGTTCAAAGTTCTGCACTAATGCTAAGAAAAGCTAGAGCTGCAGTTCAGTGTTAAGTGTAACGTATTCACACATTTCACATCTACATACGAATTCAGACATCTAAATTCATCTTCGCCTACTCCATTTCGCTCACTTCGTCAACACCAATGCGCAAAAAATCTATAAAAATTTTGTATAATGGGTCTAACTATACATTATGGTAATTATCTGCTTTCAAAAGAAAGTAACGCAGTTTTCATAAGCTATGCCATGTTCCTTCGTGTTCCCTACTGCTCTCTCGAGAGTAAACGTTTGTACAAACAAACTGTGGCGAATTGTCTGCTCATGCCCTCAGGCGTAAACCAGGTTGAATGTTTAGAGGAGTTAGCTTTGCGAAACATTGATTATTGCTTGAAATTTATGAAGGCTGAAATGCGGTTGCATGGGCGAACATTCCTGCCGTTGAAATAGCCGCGCCCCCCCCCCCCCCCCCCACTGTGGAAATACTTCACGGAACTACAGTGCCAGTGCATGGATGCGCAACAGAGGGCAGCATCTTCGTTCTCGCAGGGGAAGCTGCAGCCAACTGTTGAAAACTGTGTTGCAGCTCATACCAAGCGTTTCGATTACCAAGCACACACCTTAATAGCGAAAGAAAATTTACTACCACAAAAAAGTGTGCCACAGAGATACGAGGTCTGTTTGTCTGTTCCCTGTTGCAGAGAGTCAATACACTCATCCAAGATTGAGTTTCCAGGTATCTTGGAGCTTGCATTCCTGAAAGAACGTGTTTCTTGGTTATGTGGAAAACTAAATATGAAACTTGCGTCGACGACGAGATAGAAAACATGCTCACTAATGCTTAGTAATCACCTTTTTGCTTGCTGACTCGATGGAGTATCTTTTAGTTTATGCCTCACTGACAGAACACTATCATCATTACCATAGTCACCACCTCCACAAAATGTAGGTACAACATTCACTATTACTACTAAAATAATTATATATTTAGTTTGTTGTAATACAAGGATGCAGGGATTTCATGTTGCAGAATTTGAAGCATTTGAGTGCGCAGTATGCACTGTGCGTAGGATTGTCGATGTTGGAGAAGGGGTGGCGCCGTCAAAGTCTGTGTGCGAGGCACATCAACACCAAATTCGATGCGACAGTGCAGGTTCATAAGAGTACGAGATATATCTGTAGTCGAGATTCTCGACCATCAATACTGGTGAAATTGACTTCCTCAACGTGACGAAGTGTGCATTATACATCGCTGAAGATTCGATTTGGAAAATTTCTTTGCCTAGTATCAACGTCAGTTTCTATTCGCAGTATCAGTTAGTTAGTTAGTTACACGTTCCATAGATCATTTGAACGATTCTGTTATCAGAATGATGTGGAACGAGTCAGTTTACAGCATATATACATGATATACATAATACAGCTACATCAGGCAATGGAGCTGTGGAACTATGCACAACGACTCAACAATCTTGTCAAACACGAATAAAACACAGGAAATTGCGACCATAGTTCGGCAAGGAATGTTATCACGAACGGCAGAAGACGCTATCAGCATTACACCGAGCCATACCACAACATAACAAGATCTGTCACTCTATCTCTGGCATAGACTACCACAAAAGCATAGCATGTCATACAACACATTAATACAGAAGAAGAAGGTGGAGGACCACCTAGAAGAAGAGGCTATACGACTGAAAGAACGCGTTCAAGGAGACCCATTCATAGAACTCAAAAAACCAAGACCATCATCTATACAAGGAATTTCCATGGACCACAGGAAAATCATTTTGAAGCCATCCTAAACCTCCAACTCAAGGAAACAGCCTACAAATACAGTACAACTTAAACAATAATAAGTCGCACCCCTATAACAAGACAAGAAACTCGCCAAGCGATAACAAAGACAAAAGCAAAATGACAAGGCCAGATGATATATATGCAGAACACCTCAAGGAATCCTATGATGTAGTGGAAGTCTATTGGTTGGAATTATTCAGCAACTGTATGAACACTGGAAAAATACCAGAACAACGAAGAACATCAACGATGATAATCCTTTTCGAAGAGAAAGGAGAAACCTGCAACTCGAACACATGCAGAGGCATAGCCCTCGAAAACACATCTTTCACAATTTTCATGGAAATATCAACCAGCAGGCTTACCGCTGAGGTAGATACCCAGAAAGGGAATAAGAATAACACAAGCAGCGAACTGCTTAGTAGAGCAGAGCTAAAAACACACGAAGACATCCAGAGAAAAAAGTATCTTGTAATCTTTATACACTATAGCAAAGTCTTCGACATTATTAACACTCAGCCTCTTCACTGGTGACACACACCAAATAACGAACGTACTTTCAGACATCCTAAAATACAACCACATCTAAATATCTGATGGTATCACCATATACTTAGAGAAAGCTTTTGACAACGTTAACTGGAATACTCTCTTTCAAATTCTGAAGGTGGCAGGGGTAAAATACAGGGAGCGAAAGGCTATTTACAATTTGTACAGAAACCAGATGGCAGTTATAAGAGTCGAGGGGCATGAAAGGGAAGCAGTGGTTGGGAAAGGAGTGAGACAGGGTTGTAGCCTCTCCACGATGTTATTCAATATGTATATTGAGCAAGCAGTAAAGGAAACAAAAGAAAAATTCGGAGTAGGTATTAAAATTCATGGAGAAGAAGTAAAAACTTCGAGGTTCGCCGATGACATTGTAATTCTGTCAGAGACAGCAAAGGACTTGGAAGAGCAGTTGAACGGAATGGACAGTGTCTTGAAAGGAGGATATAAGATGAACATCAACAAAAGCAAAACGAGGATAATGGAATGTAGTCAAATTAAATCGGGTGATGCTGAGGGGATTAGATTAGGAAATGAGACACTTAAAGTAGTAAAGGAGTTTTGCTATTTAGGGAGTAAAATAACTGATGATGGTAGAAGTAGAGAGGATATAAAATGTAGACTGGCAATGGCAAGGAAATCGTTTCTGAAGAAGAGAAATTTGTTAACATCGAGTATAGATTTAAGTGTCAGGAAGTCGTTTCTGAAAGTATTTGTATGGAGTGTAGCCATGTATGGAAGTGAAACATGGACGATAACCAGTTTGGACAAGAAGAGAATAGAAGCTTTCGAAATGTGGTGCTACAGAAGAATGCTGAAGATAAGGTGGGTAGATCACGTAATTAATGAGGAGGTATTGAATAGGATTGGGGAGAAGAGAAGTTTGTGGCACAACTTGACTAGAAGAAGGGATCGGTTGGTAGGACATGTTTTGAGGCATCAAGGGATCACAAATTTAGCATTGGAGGGCAGCGTGGAGGGTAAAAATCGTAGAGGGAGACCAAGAGATCAATACACTAAGCAGATTCAGAAGGATATAGGTTGCAGTAGGTACTGGGAGATGAAGCTTGCACAGGATAGAGTAGCATGGAGAGCTGCATCAAACCAGTCTCAGGACTGAAGACCACAACAACAACATCACCATATACAAAAGTTTGACACAAACAAATGGAGTGCTACAAGGAGACCCAATCAGTCTGACACTGATCAGTATCATGACAGCAGACATCATAAAAATCATCATGAACAGCTTAGCACAACTCATACTTTATGCGGATGACATGGTAATAAGTTGGCAAAAAGAGTTACAAAAGGTGCTAAACAGATTCATGTCATGAGCTCTGGATAATCACCTACAAATAACCCACAACAAAACCAAATAACTGATTTTCAGAAGAGGTGGTAAACTCTCACCAAAGAATTGCTGGTGTTTCAGAACAAACAACTAGAAGCAGTACCAAAATACAAATATCTCGGAGTCACTCTGGAAACAACACTGATATCTTTCAACGCCCACGTGAAAGAAAGAGCAACATCGGCTATAAAAGCAATTTACAACATCCAGCAGCCTCAAAAATTGTCAATAAAAACGGCAGTGACACTATTTAAAACGGCCGTAGCATCAATAGCAACTTACGTGCTCCCCATAATATGGTGCAAACTAAACGTCAACGACCTTGTAACATTAGAGGAAGTACTAGCATTGTGAAAGTAACGGAGATCAATGTAAAGGTATCAGCTCTAATATCTTGTGAAATTGCGGCGTCTGAAATATCTGAAGGCCAAATGAAATAAGTGTGTTCTGTGCGAAAGTAAACGGTTGTGTCAGTAGCAACATGGGTCACACTGATTTAGGCGCAGTAGTATCTACGCCATTGGGTGGTAGTGGTTGTTGTTTTGAAGCCATGGAACCTGGCCCAGATGTCAGGGAAGTACAAAAAAAATGGCTCTGAGCACTATGGGACTCAACTGCTGTGGTCATAAGTCCCCTAGAAGTTAGAACTACTTAAACCTAACTAACCTAAGGACAGCACACAACACCCAGCCATCACGAGGCAGAGAAACTCCCTGACCCCGCCGGGAATCGAACCCGGGAACCCGGGCGTGGGAAGCGAGAACGCTACCGCACGACCACGAGATGCGGGCTGGGAAGTACATGTGCTACTGATTTTTGTGGCGTTCAGAGCGGAACTGCAGACGGTGTTTTTGTTGCAGATACTATGCATATCACATAGGACGCTATTGATAATGTTAGCTGTATAACGAATGTTGTGGGTAATGAAGATGTACAGACATATATTTCAGAAGGGTGCAGATTCGTAATCACTTGGAGTGCCACCACCTGTTTCAAAGGGGGGAGGCAGGAAGAGAATGAGGGGAAATGCTTGTAAGGCTAAAGATCTGGCCAACAAAACTGAATCCTTATAGGGATATGTGCCTCACGATCAGGGTAAATTTGTCTATACTTGCAATTTTCCAGCTAATTTAGATAAAAGAAAACGTCGTGTAACTGATCTTAAACCCACAGTCAAATTCGGAGAGACATAGCTGCACCCAAAGGAAACATGCAAGTGTTACATCGTCAGAAGGGGCTATTGTCATGGAAGTGGAACTACCTAAACTGCGTGCGGCATTATTTAAGTTGAGTGCAAACAATACATTGCAGAAGAGCAGAAGAAAGTGTGTTTTGAAATGTAAAGGTATAAATAAGCGTGGCATTGCAAGGTGGACAGAAAAAGGAAAATTGGAAATTTGTTATAGCTTGTAAGGACGAAACTAAGAATAACACAGTGTAACTCTGAAAGCGATTCAGTAAAGCAAAATTTAAAAGTAACAGTATACAATTAGGAAACAAAGAGAAACTCCAAGTGCGTCAGGTCCCATAAGCAAGAAACTTGCGGCAGTGGGCGCAATGATCAATTATTGTATGTAAATACAATGTAAATCTGTGTGATTGTTGTAAGGATAATGAAAGGCAAAATTCGGAATGAATTTTTTGGAAGGAGGGAGAAATGTTATACCACAGAATAATGTCATTTTACATGCACAATTTTTTTAATGTTCAACCTGGCGAGCTCAGAGCTGAGCAGGCAATATTTTATGAATTGAAATTTATGCCTCTCACCAACCCATGAAACACAAATATGGCCCGGCGCTCCATAGTCCAAACGATGTATGTCTCCTTATTGTTATTTTTAATTTATTCTTTTGTTATTGCCTTTAATAGCAATTTATACTTACACCACTTTGTAATTTCCTCAGAATGTCTGATGATGTCTAGAATAGGCGAAACGTGTCACATGTGAAGATTAAATAAACCTATCTTGTGCAACCAAGACTGTTTCTTCTGTTCTAAAGATCTGGTTCCTGCACCAGTAATGCTGCGGTGGTCATAGAATAAAGTGATTTTAACTTCTATTCTCCTTTTATTTAAACTGTTTATTGTCCACGTTTCACTTACATACATGCTGCACTTGAAACAAATACTTTCAGAAATGTCTTCCTAACGTTTAAATCTATATTCGATGTCAAAAAATTTCTCTTCTTCAGAAATTTTTTTATTTCACCTGCCAGTCCACATTTTATATCCTCTCTTCTTCGGCCATATCAGTCATGTTGCTGCCCAAATAGCAAAACTCATCTACTACTTCAAGTGTCTCATTTCCTAACCCGATTCCCTTAGTATCACCTGATTTAATTCGACCACATTCCATTATCCTTGTTTCGCTTTTATTGGTGTTCGTCTTATATCCTCCTTTCAAGACACTATCCATTCTGTTCAACTACTCTTCCAAGTCCTTTTCTGTCTCTGACAGAATTTAATATCATCGGCAAAGCTAAAAGTTTTTATCACGTCTCCTTAAACGTTAATTCCTATTCCAGATTTCCTTTACTGCCTGTTCATTGTAAATATTGACTAACAACCCGGTCTCACTCCCTTTTCAACCACTGCCCTCCATTTCACAGCCCTCGACTCTCATAACTCAAATGGTTCAAATGGCGCTGAGCACTATGGGACTTAACTTCTGAGGTCATCAGTCCCCTAGAACTTAGAACTACTTAAACCTACCTAACCTAAGGACATCACACACATCCATGCCCAAGGAAGGATTCGTAGCGGTCGCGCGGTTCCAGACTGTAGCGCCTAGAACCACTCGGCCACCCCGGCCGGCCTCTCATAACTGCCGTGTGGTTTCTATACAAGTTGTAAATAGGCTTCCGCTCCCTGCATTTTACCGCTGCTACCTTCAGAACTTCAAAGAGAGCAGTCCAGTCAAAATTGTCAAAAGACTTCTCTAAGTCTTCGTAGGTTGGTCTTTGCTTAACCAATCTTCTAAGATATATCGTAGGGTCAGTATTACCTCAAGTGTTTCTAAATTTCTCCGGAATCCAAACTGATCTTTCCCGAGGTCGGCTTCTACCAATTTTCCCATTCTTCTGTAAAGAATTCGTGTTAGTATTTTGTTACCATGACTTATTAAACTGATAGCTCGGTAATTTTCATACTAATCAGTAACCGATTTCTATGGAATTGGAATTATTACAGTCTTCTTGAAGTCTGAGGGCATTTCGTCTGATTCATAAATCTTGGACACCAGATGGAAGAGTTTTGTCGCGGTTAGCTCTCACAAGTCTGCCGGTAGTTCTGACGGAATATTGTCTACCCCTGGGGCTTGGTTTCGACTTAAATCTTTCAGAGATCTGTTAAATTGTTCTCGCAGTATCATATTTCCCATCTCATCTTCATCTACGTCGACTTCCCTTTCTATGATATTGCTGTCAAGTTCATCTCGCCCGTACACTCTGTGTACTTCTTCCACCTTTCAGCATTCGCTTCTGTGTTTAGGACTCGTTTACCATCTGAGCTCTTGATATTCATACAACTGCTTCTCTTTTCTCCAAAAGCTCTTTAATTTTCCTGTAGGTGGTATCTATCTTCCTCTAGTGAAATATGCTTCTAAATCCTTACATTTGTCCTCTAGTCATTCCTGCTTAGCAATTTTGCATTTCCTTCAGTCACATTTTTTAAACGGTTGTGTACTCCTTGCCTGTTTCATTTGCTGCATTTTTAAATTTTCTCCTTTCATCCATTAAATTCAATATCAACACTGTTATCGTAGGATTTCTATTAAGCCTTGTCTTTTTAGCTATTTGATCCTCTGCTGCCTTAATTATTTTATCTCTCGAGGTGACCAATTGGTCTTCCAGTGTATTCCTTTCCTCTGTTCTAGTCGACCGTTGCCTAATGCTCCCTCTGAAACTCTCAACGACCTCTGGTTCTTTCAACTTATCCGGGTCTCATCTTCTTAATTTTCCATCTTTCTCCAATTTCTTCACTTTTAATCTATAGTTCACAACCAATAAATTGTGGTCAGAGTTCACATATGCCCCTGGAAATGTCTTACAATTTAAAATATGGTTCCAAAATATCTGTCTTACAATTATACAGAGTGAGTCGCTAACTATTGCCACCTAGAATAAATCCTAAATTACAATAGGAGCTCAAAAGTTTGTGGTACAAAAGTTGCATGGGACAACGGGGGCCGGAATATGACGTTAGTTTTTTGTTGCTAGGTGGGATCGCTTCAGAGATATGAAGGTCAACTTGTTTTTTTAAATGGGATGCTATAGTTTGGTACTTATTCTCTGATAGCGGCTATCGAGACGAATCCAATGATGTGTAACAGTAAGGTCTTTGAAGGTCGACGAAGATCACAAAGATGGCATGAACGTCCAATTACAGAAGGTGTTCGAAGTAATTACCACTGGTATCAATGCAATGCCGCAATCTTCCTATCGTGGATTGAGTGGTATTCCTTATCACATCGGCACTTATCGAATCACGTGTTCTGACAATTCTCTCTCGCATACCTTCAGGTGTAATTGGAACGTCTTTATAAACAATGTCTTTTACGAATCTCCACAAGAAAAAATCCAGAGGCGTCAACTCTGGCGAACGAGTCGGCCACGACACATCTCCTCCGCGTCCAATCCAACGATTTGGGAATTGTCTCTGCAACTCATTCCTAGCTGTCAGCGAAAAATGTGCCGGACATCCATCGTGTTGATGCCACGTTCTGTTCCTTGTTCCTCAAGGTATTTCTTCCAATAACAGACCTAATGTTTCTTGCAAGAATGTGGTGTACTTCCTACCGTTAAGATTTCCTTCGATGAAATAGGAGCCTATAATTCAGTCCTCCAGAATCCCACACCGTACATTCACCGACCACGGTTTTTGGTGTGCAACTTGCCGCAGCCAACATGGATTTTCAGTTGCCCACTAATGCATGTTATGCAAATTAACATTTCCATGGTTCGTGAACGTAGCCTCGTCAGTAAATAAAATCAAATTCATAAATGTGTCATCCCTCTGAATCTGAAGTTGAGCCAATCGGCAGAATTCAGTGCGACGCATACAATCCGTACCAGTTAATTCTTGGTGGAGACCGATATGGTAAGGATGATATTTATGGCGATGCAGAACACGAACAACTCTACTCTGGCTCATGCGAGGTTCCCTTGCGATTTGACGTGAACTAACAAGGATATCGAACCACAGTGTCAAGAGTACCAATTTCCGTTTCCTCGTTAATAACTTTCCGTTGCTGGATATGTTTCTGATGCGTTAAAGATCCTGTTGTTATCAATTTATCATAGTCATATTTATATGTACGACGTGTAGGGTGAGTACGTTGAGGATATCTTTCAGCGTGTAAGTCTCTAGCTCTCACTGAATTTCGTTGGCATTCACCGTAAATGAGAAGTATATCGACTTGTTCTTCGAAGGAATACATAATTAACATTCGCTTGATTCGACGATACTAGTGTTACCGATTCTATTTGTGTTGTAGTGCGAAATCGTCGAATGGGTTTACATGTCAATGGCACGTTGGGTGGATACGCCGTATTCGGCGAATGTTTACTAATTGCACGACATACGAGAGAGAATTGTCAGAGCCTGTGCTTCGATAATTGCCGAAGGGTTAAGGAATACCACTCAATTCATGATAAGAACATTTCAGAACTGCACTGATACCAAGAGACATCACTTCGAACACCTTCTGTAAATTGGCGTTCATGCCACGTTTTAGACTTTCGTTGACCTTCAACGACCTTACTGTTACACATCATTGGATTCGTCTAGATAGCCGCTATCAGAAAATAGCATCCCATTAAAAAAAAAGGTAACTTTCATATCACTGACGCGGCCCCACCTAGCAACAAAAAACCAACGTCATATTATGGCCCCCGTCGGTCCCATGCAACATTTGTCCCACAAACGTTTCAGCTACTATCATACTTTCGGAGTTATTCTCGGTGACAATAGTCAGTGACTCACCCTGTATAATTAATCTGAAACATCCCGATGTCTCCAGTTCTCTTACACTTATACTACCTTCTTTCCTGATTTTTTAACTAAGTGTTAGCGATGATTAAATTATGCTCTGTGCAAAATTCTATCAGGCGGTTTCTTTTTCCATGCTTTTCCCCTCCACTTCATTTTCACCTACTATTTTTCTCTCTCTTCTTTCTCCTACTATCGAATTACAGTCCCCCATCACAATTAAATTTTAGTCTCCATTAACTATCTGAATTATTTCTTTCATCTCATCATCATTTCTTCAATTTCTTCATCTTCTGCGGAGCTAGTTGGCATGTAAACTTGTACTACTGTGGTAGGCGTGGGCTTCGTGTCTATCTTGGCTACGATAGTGCGTTAGCTATGCTGTTCATAGAAGCTTACCCGCATTCCTATTTTCTTATACGTTATTAAATCCATTTCTTCATTACCCCTATCTGACTTTGTATTTATAAGCCTGTATTCACCTTACCGGAAGTCCAGTTCCTCCTCTCGCCGATTCTCACTACACCTAATTTCTAGCTATCCATTTCCCTCTTTAAGTCTTCTAATCTACGTGCCCGATTAAGGGATCTAACATTCCACGCTCCGATACGCAGAACGCCAGTTTTGTTTCTCCTGATGACGACATCCTCCTGAATAGTTCCCTCCCGGAGATCCGAATGGGAGACTACTTTACCTCCGAAATATTTAACCAAGAGGATGCCATCATCATTTAACCATAGAGTAGAGCTGTATGCCTTCATGAAAAATTACGGTTGTAGTTTCTCCTTGTTTTCAGCACAGCACCGCAAGGTTGTTTTGGTTGGTGTTACCTACAAGGCCAGATCAGTCAATTATCCAGACTGTTGCCCTGCAGCTACAGAAAAGGCTGCAGTCCTATTCAGGAACCACACATTCGTCTGGCCTAAGAACAGCCCCCCCCCCCCCCCCCTGTTATGGTTGTACCTGTGGTATGACCATCCGTAACGCTGAGGCACACAAGCCACACCATGGTTCATCATGAATGCTTTTACTTATAGAAGGAGAATAATACAGTAGATAAGTTGAGAACTTACAGATGGACAAACAACTTGTAGCTTACCATATCACCGAGAAACATGGAGGTTTTAAGGCAGAAGAATCATAGAGTGTCTCCAGGCATGATGAGCCACAAATCGTATTGATATTCACCGATGACTGGATACTAGAAAGTAAAAAAGTGCGGGAGCTCGCTTGCCGAAGTGGTGCAGGTCAGAACGATGGTAATACGATTATACAGCGATAGCTACCGTGGGATAAAATTAGATCCATAGTGTATCTGCCATCGACTCTCATAGGCCAACTAAGCATAAACTAGCTAGTGCATTACTTTCAGCCATAATGGCTATGTTTGTGGACCGTGACTGTGTGGGATAATTATTTATTTCACGTTTCTGCTACCAGTATCTTTTTATTTTATTTTATGCTTAATCTAACATAATGCAACGCGTTTCGAACATGTTCTGTTCATTTTCAAGCGTTAATACACACATGCATACATAAAGAAATGTTACTTAAAAATAAACAGTCTTAAACTAGATTAGTCTAGAACACTTTGTTAATTGTTTTTTAATTTTTTAATGTAGCTCCTGGTGTAGCATTTGGGGGGAAAGAGGGGGAGCGGTGTATATCTAGAAATCGAAATCAGTGATGTCTTCTGCTGGTTTTCTTGTTTGTTGTTACTATGTATATTACAGCCTGGATCGGATGTAGATAGATTTGCATCAGTTATGTGTCATGAAAATAGTGTGAAAGGCTTTTATATGACAGTTGATCACTTACAATTTCATTATCTTGCTGCTTCACTTGCGTCACTGGTGTAATGGTGGAGCTGTTGATTGACATTACACTATTGCACATTATATTTTGTCACTGATTGCCACTACACAAATTGCTTCGATGTTATACACACAACACAAGATGGCGGAGTGTAGCATGTGAGTCTGTATCGATTATCGAGGTTTTCTATCTATATTCTTGGTTCTAGTCAATTATTTATGTTGACATTTCTTGAATCTATTGAGTTAGAACTGGCGTAAGACTGTTGAAGATTTTTGAGTTTTTGAATACGGTTATTTCATTAAGAATGTTATCTTCATGCTTTGTGTATGAAAACTTCCATTTCTTCCATGATATCGATTCTTTTAATTTTCCTATTTTGTGTAAAATTTCGAGGTTGGCTTTGATTTTCAAAGGGTGGCCTGCGTCTTTAATGTGAGTTACTACAGCTGATTTGTTACATTTATCAAGCCTGTAGCAGTCTAAATGTTCTTTGAATCGGGTTCTGAAATTTCTGCCTGTTTGGCCGATATAATATTTATTACATTGGCTGCAGGTAATTTTGTAAATGCCAGATGCATCAAGACTTGTATCTGGTGGTTTTATATTGTGAATAAGCTTCCTATTTAAGTTGTTGTTGGTGCTGAAGCTAATTTTTACTTTTGTGTTTTTGAATAGTCTTGTTGATTTGTCAGATACCATTCCAAGATATGGCATTTTTACATATTTGATGCTGGGGTACTGTCAGTTGTGAGTGTAGTTTGATGTTGTTTGTTCAGTTTATTTTTTATCTGTTGTGACATGGTATTAATTAGAGAAGGGTCATATCCATTGTTTATTGCAGTATACAGGGTGTTACAAAAAGGTACGGCCAAACTTTCAGGAAACATTCCTCACACACAAATAAAGAAAAGACGTTATGTGGACATGTGTCCGGAAACGCTTAATTTCCATGTTAGAGCTCATTTTAGTTTCGTCAGTATGTACTGTACTTACTCGATTCACCGCCAGTTGACCCAACTGAAGGAAGGTAATGTTGACTTCGGTGCTTGTGTTGACATGCGACTCATTGCTCTACAGTACTAGCATCAAGCACATCAGTACGTAGCATCAACAGGTTAGTGTTCATCACGAACGTGGTTTTGCAGTCAGTGCAATGTTTACAAATGCGCAGTTGGCAGATGCCCATTTGATGTATGGATTAGCACGCGGCAATAGCCGTGGCGCGGTACGTTTGTATCGAGACAGATTTCCAGAACGAAGGTGTCCCGACAGGAAGACGTTCGAAGCAATTGATCGGCGTGTTAGAAAGCATGGAACATTCCAGCCTATGACTCGTGACTGGGGAAGACCTAGAACGACGAGGACACCTGCAATGGACGAGGCAATTCTTCGTGCAGTTGACGATAACCCTATGGTCAGCGTCAGAGAAGTTGCTGCTGTACAAGGTAACGTTGGCCACGTCACTGTATGGAGAGTGCTACGGGAGAACCAGTTGTTTCTGTACCATGTACAGCGTGTGCAGGCACTATCAGCAGCTGATTGGCCTCCACGGGTACACTTCTGCGAATGGTTCATCCAACAATCTGTCAATCCTCATTTCAGTGCAAATGTTCTCTTTACGGATGAGGCTTCATTCCAACGTGATCAAATTGTAAATCTGCACGATCAACATGTGTGGGCTGACGAGAATCCGCACGCAATTGTGCAATCACGTCATCAACACAGATTTTCTGTGAACGTTTGGGCAGGCATTGTTGGTGATGTCTTGATTGGGCCCCATGTTCTTCCACCTACGCTCAATGGAGCACGTTATCATGATTTCATACGGGATACTCTACCTGTGCTGCTAGAACATGTGCCTTTACAAGTACGACACAACATGTGGTTCATGCACGATGGAGCTCCTGCACATTTCAGTCGAAGTGTTCGTACGCCTCTCAACAACAGATTCGGTGACCGATGGATTGGTAGAGGCAGACCAATTCCGTGGCCTCCACGCTCTCCTGACATCAACCCTCTTGGCTTTCATTTATGGGGGCTTTTGTAACACCCTGTGTGTTATGGTTTCTATTTCTTGTTGGGGTTCTGTATGATGAAGGGTAAATTTGTGTGCTCTGTACAGCATTGATCTATAAGCAGCTTTTTTGTGGGGGGAGGGATGTGTTGAGGAGTTTCGTATAGTGGTGTCAGCGCCAGTAGGTTTTCTGTAAACATTGAAAGCTACCTTTTCGTTCTGTTTTGATCTACTTTAAAATATTAGAGACGTTTACATTCAGCAATATGCGACACACTACCTCATTACACTTGAACTGATCCCCTGTGAAAATTAATAGAGATTGTGATATTCCATGAACCACATAACCACCTGTCGATACGAATTATTTTAATGGAGAGTGTTTTATATGATGTCGTGAGAGCAGGCCTGCGTGTCCCACAGGACCTGCCCTCTATCTGAAATGACAATGAGATGCGTGTGATTCGTTTTTTAATCTTTTGTGTGATGTCAGGGGTTTTTTAAAAAAACATTAGGTGTGCGATTTTAAAGTATCTCAGAGTGGTTTGGACACAGATTATTTCTAAGTAATCACACAAACTCAATATAATAACCTTTTTACATGAGTCAATTTTGTACTTGATTTTATTTAGTTATTCTGCAGTGTTCTACCTGTATTTTTTTGATGGTCTTCTAGGGATCCCCTACTGTCAGCGTTGTATTTTAAATTCTTGGTTTAAAATTTGTTATTTTTAACAAATTATCACTACCTTCGTCTCTACTCTATGATGACCTTACCGTTTAGTGCTCTGAAACACTAATCACATCACATCACCATCAACCATGCGAGTTCTTCCTCTGAACCGTACTGATCACAATGGGTGTGCTATCAATACGACTTGTCCACCTCGAACTCGCGTCTAGGAAGTTCGCTATTTCAGCGGCCAAGGGTCAACGTGCCTCCCTCACCCTTCTATATCACGACTAATCACTCTTCAGAAGTTAGTGTATCAACGGTTATAAGATATTATACTCAACTGTTGATTTTCGTGTCATTTTCATCAAAACAACAGATAAGTGTATGAATGGCTGATTAAATGAATACCTTCTCTGTTTTGTAATATTAAAGGCTTAAAATTTAGCCTAAACCCTCTCTAACTACATATAACAATTTTTACATTACACATGAATAGATGTTATAGTATCGTATGGTGTATCTCTGTAAATCTGTATTTGTCTTCATTGGTCTCGACTTATTTCCAAATGTTATTCCAGTGAGTTATCAACTCTCCGTTTTCACTTTTTTTTTCAGAACCCTGGCTATGCTGGTCGCAAAGAATTGCCGGAGAACTTGAAAATTCAGTTCCGCACAGTGGCTATGATGGTTCCAGACAGACAAATTATCATTCGGGTAAAGCTAGCCTCCTGTGGCTTCCTGGAAAACATCACTCTCGCCAGGAAATTCTACACGCTCTACAAGCTGTGTGAGGAGCAGCTCACTAAGCAGGTGCAGTGCTGCCATCAAAAATCATCTAGTCTTGAAAATACGTTAGCTTAAAGGTGTTATGCTACTCTCAAGCGTGTTTTTTATCCATTTAAATCTTGTAGTTCATGTAACTTCAAAGTCTCGATTAGAATTAATTCATCTATTTTAATTTTTTTTTAATTCCTGAATATGCAGTTCGTAGCATCACCCTGTTTCCACTCTGCAGTATTCTTCCATTTTCCTTCATAAAGCAACCACTAATCGTGCTACTAACAATTTTATGCAGTAAAGCATTAGAAAATAGAGCATTTATACCAACGGGTCCAGTATTTCTTAAAGAGGGTTGTCAGCGCTTCCATTTAATTTGTTGACAGCTAATCCATTCGGGAAAAGAAGTGGAGAGAATTTTCTGTTTCAAACGTTTCTACCTGACAGGTTGAGACTTAGGTTCTGTATAGTTTCAAGATCACGCGCAGAGCCGTGCAATACGTACGTAAGGCTATAGAATTACCGAGTTTTTTTACAAAGGGCATACATATGTTACTCGGTATTAGGGATAATATAGAGGAACAAGAGACAGTTCTTTGGATAGGCCATTAAACCAGCGGTTCAAAATACATAGTAAGAAGTCGTTAGTATGTGGGATGTGTTTCAGTAATTCTAACATGAATGCAGGCTTTGGATAGCTTAACCATCACTGTTACTCTAACTCCTCTTGATTTGTACCTCGTTATAGCACTAACGAGCAATTGAATTGTAAAATATTTTTATTGCCTTGTGGTATCATCAAAACAGTTATTTAATTTTGGAAAGTCTGTGAAATGAACACGGTAATAATCGTTGGAGAGTCGTCGAGAAATATATATATGAATATGAATTTCTTTTCAATTTTTCTGTCGAACAGGTTCACTACGATTTCGGTCTTCGTAACATTCTCTCTGTACTCCGAACTCTGGGTGCGGCCAAGAGAACAAACTGCAAGGATTCGGAGAGCACAATAGTCATGAGAGTTCTTCGAGATATGAATCTTTCTAAGCTCATAGGTAAACACTGACCATATTCTATTTACATAGTATTTAATTTTACTTTATTGTTTGACTTTGTTCTTATGATTTTTGTGTTTTATGCTTCTACAATTTCCGCTTTTTTTAGTCAAAGTGGCTATATTTGGGTTCATCTTATCTATCAGCAAAGCTCATTTGCTTATACTGAATGCTAGTTATGGTAACGTGACTTACCTGTCTAACATAACAAAAAATCAGACAGTACATCTATACAACAAACACATTTCGTTAGAATACATTTAGAAGGTCTACTTAAATAGCTTTTTCTCAGTTCTTTGGATTTTATTGTTTAACGTTATCTACACTAAAAATAATTCGAGATTTATCGTTATACCAGTTCTCCCGAGTGGACAGCCCTAATATTTGTTAAAATGTTGTAAGACATAGAAATAAAGCTTTTGGCACGTCTGCAAAGCCTACAAATTGCTTTTAATATGTACATAGACCCGTTGGAAGAAAACTATAGGTCCTTCAATAAAGCGGTAAATAAAAATGTTGTAACTGATATTCATGTATAAAAAAACTCAACTCTACGTGCTGCCACTTTTTGAAATACTTATTTCAATATGTCTGACCGTTTATGAAATACGAGTATCACTTGTGTCGCGTTGAGTATATTTTACATTGCGTGCAAGTGCATTTAATTGAAATTCTCCGCCGCTTCTATTTAATTTAGAGGCAGATAATATTGTTGTACATCGGAAATTAATTTAAACTGTTTTTGAAGGAAGGAAGCAAAGACTTTAACGTCCAGTTGAAGACGAGTCCGTTATAGACCGAACTTTAGTTCGGATTGGAGGACGGATGGAGAATGAAATCGGCCGTGGTTCAGGAATCATCGCGGGATCCTCCATAAGTAATTTAGGTAAATCTCGTTAAATCTAAATCTATGGGACCAGCCGGGTATTTGAACCGCCGTCCTCACAAATTTTACTACAGTGCTACCTTGCTCACTATTTATTTTGAAAACGTATATGTTAAACCAGTCGGAAGATGACCAATAGAAACTTTTGTGGAGTGTTGCTAAAATTCCCGTTTTAGTTAAGAGAGCGGAAGTACAGTATAACTTGACTAATCCGTCCCCTACAAGACCGGGAGAATCGTCGGTACGCAAAAATGTCGGATTATCAGAGAAACACTTGCTGATCCATAACATTACAATATAGTACAGTAGAACTTAAATTTTCAGCTGGAAATACTATTCGAAATATTGTTCCATATTAAAACAGCAGCAAAACAGAAGGAAAACGCTGACACACTAATAAATTTTTCACGAAAGTATTATGTGCATGAACTGTAAAGACCTGAGTTTCTCCTGACGTATACAATTTTCAAACAATTTTCGGGAATTGAGCCACGCAGTATTAACAGCGACCGCCGATATTTCGGCGGGAGCACACTCCGCCATTTTCAAGGCAAACTGCAACGGACAGGCGATGTACAGGCAAATTGAAAACGTCGGTTCTCGGTCTAATGCAGGAAAGATAACACACACATTGTAACACTAGTGCCACCAAAGATGACCAAAGTCAGAGATATCGATAGTGAGACTACGAACTAGCAGGTGAGGTGGTCGGGGTGAACATCATATCAGGAACTCAGCTGATTTCTTACGTCGTTTGGAGCGACTGCGGTTGAATGACTCTGATATTTTAGTAAGTTTTGATGTGGTCTCTCTCTTCACTCGTGTTCCTCTGTCTGATTCGTTGCGGTTAATTGAGGCTAGGTTTGATGCCGAATTAACCAATCTCTTTCGGCATGTGCTGACATCCACCTGCTTTTTGTTCAATGACCAGCATTACGAACAGACAGATGGAGTTGCGGTTGGTAGTCCGTTGTCTCCAGTGATCGCAAATTTGTTTATGGAAGACTTCGAGGAACGTTCATTGGAATCGGCGCGTTTGAAATCCACCTGTTTCTTCAGCTATGTTGATGATACCTCTGTTGTTTGACCTCACGGTAGGGAGAATTTGAATGCCTTTCTATAACATCTGAAGTCGATCCATCCGGACATTCGTTTTACGATGGAGATAAAGAGGATGGTTGCCTTCCCTTTCTTGACGTTTTGGTTAGGAGAAAGGATGATGGATCATTAGAACATGCTGTTTACAGGAAACGTACTCACACCGACTTGTATTTACAGGCTAATAGTTGTCACTATCCGTCTCAGCGTGAAAGGGGTACTTCGTATCTTGGTACACAGGGCACATGTCATTTCCGACACTGAGACTTTGCCAGCTGAGCTGTCCCTTCTTGAAGCTACGTTTCGTCAAAATGGTTATAGCGAAAAACAGACTGAACATGCGTTGCGCTATCGACCACCTGGGCATTGGGTGATTGATGATAATACTGAGTCGACACCTAAGTCTACTGCCTTTTTGCCTTACGTAGGCAGCACTTGCAACAAGTTCGGTCGTATTTTACGGAAATACGATGTGAAATGTGTTTTCCGACCTCCATCTAAAATTAGAGTACTTTTGGATTCTGTTAAGGATGATCTTGGTTTGCGTAAGGCGGGTGTATATCGCATTCCTTGTATCTGTGGCATGGCATATATTGGTCAAACTATCAGGGCCGTAGAGGATCGATGTACTGAGCATAAACGGCACACACGATTAAGCAGCCAAGTTGATCCGCCATGCCAAACATTGCTTGGATACCGGTCACCCTCTGTTATACAACAAAACCGAGATATTGGCATGCACTTCCAGCTAGAGCAACCTTGTAAACAGGGATGAACACTGTTTGGAATCCTGCTCTCTCCCTTGTCAAAAAAACGAGGGACAGAGTCAACGCTACCTCACCTGCTAGTTCGTAGCCTCACTATCGATATCTCTGACTTTGGTCATCTTTGGTGGCACTAGTCTGCAGTGTGTGTGTTACCTTTCCTGCATTAGTCCGAGAACCGAGGTTTTAAATTTGACTTTACGTCGCCTGTCCGTTGCAGTTTGCCTTGTAAATGGCGGGGTGTGCTCCCGCCGAAATATCGGCGGTCGCTCTTAATACTACCTGGATGAATTTCCGTAAGTTGTTTGAAAAATGTACTGCAAAATACGTCTGCATCGTACGGTAAGATACTTGTACTATAAGTGAAAGTTTAACATCTGTACATGCGTTAATACAATAACGCACTGAACACAACTGATATGCAATGGTTAAAACATGAGAAATCACACGGTAAAAAAATATTCTGTTCTTAAGAGGAACGAAACATGCTTGCAATGTTCTTTTGCTCAGCAGACGACGGCCTTGATTTTGCCGCGATGTTCCGCCATTTCCTGAACCACAAAATATTTGCTGGGGAAGACATGGAGCTTTGTACAATGTACTGAAAGGCTATATAAAATGTATTGTCTTCGTTGTCATCATTTTTTCGTTCTCATGACTTGTTCGAGCTACAGCTGCAATGATTTGGTTAGCTAATTCTGCTTTCGTTGTACAGTTAATGTCAGCTGTACTGACACAGTTACTCATGTGACTGGACTCAACTCCGGTTCTAAAGACAGTGTCACATGTTTTCGTTTAGTTTTTGCTATAAATTAATTTTACACACTCTAAGAAGTGCGTTGTCAGTAATTTATAAAACAAATGTGTGCACAATAACTCTTAAGCTGAGCGAACTATCGTATGTAGCAACCGTCGACTGTCTAGTGATCCATATTACAGACGAAGAGTCATCGACAAGTTCAGTGGGCCGTGTGTGTAAACACCAGAAATGGGATTGTCGGACTAAGCGAGGAGTCGGATCATCCCAAGCCGGACTAGCCAGGTTCTACTGTACGTTGTCTGTACAGGCCGATGGGAAAAATGTAATATTGTTGGTCGGTATGACAATATGTTAACGGAGTGTCACATAATCGATCAAATTCTTATCGACTCTTCAGCTGAATCAGACTTTCATCTGCACACAATATTTCCGCGGTCCATATGACCGCCATCATTAGTTGAATAAAACTAAGGCGTTTTCGCCGATAACTGATCCAAACCGTGAACGACGGAACCTTTATATGCAGCGAAAATACGAAAGCGCTTGCCCCCTGGCGCAAGAAGAGTTGAACTGCTCCAGTGGTGAATACTGTCGAAAAACGATGTATCCTTAAAGATTAATAGTCATAGCCGGCCGATTCAGATTCTGTTGTTTCTTCACACCTGATAAAACAAGATTCCGATTGTTACTTATCGGGTATACATTATCACGGTTAATGATATTATCTGTTAGTCTGATTTCGACAGATTCTTTTAAAACACAACCCCAGTGACGCGAGGTGTTTTCAACCACTTGTGTCTCATTGTATAACAACCTTTTTTCCCTCTGTAAGACAGTGCTCAGCCACCGCAGATTCGTCACGTTGTAATAATCGCGTATGGCGATGACGTTGAACACATCTGTCATTACAGCACGAATAGTTTGGCCAATGTACATTTTACTGCATTCACATTGTATTTTGTAAACGCCAGGCTTCCTCAAACCTAAATCATCCTTAACAGAGACAAGAAGTGCGCTAACCTTAGCTGGTGGACGGAATACACATCCGATTTCATGTTTCTTCAAAATGCTAACTATCTTGGCAGACACGTTCCCAGCATGTGGAAGAAAGCCACAGAACTAAAAGTGCTTTCAGCTGTTTTAGGTAATGGTCCAAATTCAAATACACGTCGAATCTGTCTGTCTGTATAGCCGTTATGATTAAATTCGTCCTTAAGATGTTGCAGCTCTTGTGGTAAATTCTCAGCATCCGAGATATGCATATGCATAATATTTGTTGAATGAAGGTGCAATGTCTATATAACAAAGCTATTGACATGATGGTCTATAAAGGTAAGTTCCAGGTGTCGAGTAAAAGTTTATTGCTGCCTGACATGTACAGGCTACAAATGTATAATACATTTTCTTTTCCAAGCCAAGGCTAGTGTCATGCAACACACAGAGACTGGTAAATGTTCAGCAGACATCCGACAAAAAATCAGCGTTGATATGTGATTACTCCAGATAATAATGGTAACCGATGCACTGCTTTTTAAATACGCTTCTGTGATCACATTCCACACTTTCATCTCTTACGTAGTCATGTACTATACTGGAAAAAATGAGATTTTCGGGACCTCTCCTAATGTTGAAACAGACATTCAATCACGACTATTAAACAGTGATATTACCTCCACAGTAGCACGATGTAAATGTTGCGCTATGGTATAATGTCAGCACGCTAAACTCTTGCCTACTCTGTGTTAAAATTGAAAGCAATTACACTGAACCACAAGCTATCATCTCATGAATAATTACTCCCATTTTGAAATCAGATGCATGGAAGTAATAATCTTCGACATATTTGCTCTACTTTACAATGGTGGTCAGCTATATTATTCTTGAAACTCTTAGATAACAGTATATACCAACCATTTAACTAAATTCTTTATTCAGAAAGTTATTCTGGTTTAGAATTTTGCCTAGGTCTAGGAATCAATCGGTATCTGTTGTGTCAAACCAGTACGATCATCTATTTATTTTTATATAGATTCCCATTATTCAAAATGACTGACACTGTTCTCTTTTATGGTTGACATATGAACCTCAGCGCCGTTAGATCCATATTCTTTATGCGTATGTCCGCGTCTGACTTTTCTTTATTACTACACAACATAGTGCACACCTCAGTTATTACCTTGACATAGTTACTGGGGATTTATCCCTCGAAAATACACACTTGACTTCTCTCTTCCACATCTGTACCTTTAATTTCCAAAGCCCAGGAAGTTATCAATGAAACAGAAAGCTTCATATATCTCCTTCAGTTGTGACAACATTACTGTACTAAAAACCATAAAATAAGTTAGAGATAAAATCCAGTTGTGTTAGCATCACACCCTGTATAAAATCAACTGTCAAACGCAACAGTCCTATGTTGTGTTTTGCAGACGAAGACGAGCCGCTGTTCATCTCTCTGGTAGCGGACTTGTTCCCCAACCAAGCGCTTGAGAAGACGTCGTACCCAGATCTCGAAAGCGCGATTGCCGAGCAGGTAGAGGAAGCTGGACTCATTTTCCATCCACCTTGGGTTCTCAAGCTCATACAGGTATGTCTCCTAACAAACTGCACTGTTAGCATCAGTCCATTGCATTTCATTTGCATTCGTCTGAGAAAGTGCCTATTACAAGCATTGTTACATAGAATAATTAGCACTGTACCTTTCCGGGGATTATATTTATCATTTCTGGAGAACTTAACATGTAATACATTTGTAATTAACGCCTTCTTTTCGTTTTGTACCAGAGAGTGTTGGTTCTGCGCAATGCTAAGCCTTGTTTAGAGGTTTTTATGATATATAACTAAAATTTTGTAGGTTCCAGGAGCAATACTTTTTAAATTTTTTAACAACATAAAAACAGTTCATGCAATTCATATTTTTGCATGCATTAAGTATTTCACAAGAACAAAAAGTGTCGGGTTCTCAAACTTAGAAACGATGAAGAGGACCACAACTTTTAAGAGTAAAGAACAATATGCACATGTAAATCCCCGAACTGTTAGAGAAGGAATGGTACAGGAACAGCAAGGGCGCCAGATAGTTTGGTTACATTAAGCAATGATACTCGTCATGAACCATGGCCCTTGCCGTTGGTGGGGCGGCTTGCGTGCCTCAACGATACAGATAGTCGTACCGTAGGAACAACCACAACAGAGGGGTATCTGTTGAGAGGCCACACAAACGTATGGTTCCTAAGAGGGGCAGCAGCCTTTCCAGTAGTTGCAGGGGCAACAGTCTGGATAACTGACTATTCTGGCCTTGTAACTCCAAACAAAACGGCCTTGCTGTGTTGATACAGCGAACGGCTGAAAGAAAGTGGAAACTACAGCCGTAATTTTTCCCGACGGCATGTACCTCTACTGAATGGTTAATTGATGATGGCATGCTGTTGCTTAAATATTCTGGAGGTAAAATAGTCACCCATTCGGATCTCCGGGTGGGGACTGCTCAGGAGGATATCGTTATCAGGAGAAACACCTGGCATTCTACCTATTAAAGCGTGGAGTGTTAGATCCCTTAATCGGCCAGGTGGCTTACAAAATTTAAAGAGAGACATAGATAGGTTGAAGTTAGATATAGTAGTCATAAGTGAACTTCGGTAACAGGAGGAACAGAACGTCTGATCAGGTGACTATAGGGTTATAAATACAAAGTCAAATCGTGGTAATGCAAGAGTGGGTTTAATAATAAATAAGAAAATGGGAATGCGGGTAAGCTGCTACGAACAGCATAGTGAACGCATTATCGTAAACAAGATAGACACGAAACCCACGCGTCCCACAGTAGTTAAAGTTTACATGCCAAATAGCTCCGCAAACTATGAAGAGATTGAAGAAATGTATGATGAGATAAAAGAAATTACTCAGATAGTTAAGGGAGACGGAAATTTCATTGCGATGGGGAACTGGTATTAGACAATAGGAAAAGGAAGAGAAGGAAAATTAGTGGGTGAATAAGGGACTGGGTGAGAGGAACGAAAGAGGAAGCCCTCTGGTAGAATTTTGCACAGAGTATAATTTAATCATCGCCAGCATCTGGTGTAAGGATCGGAAACAAGGTTGTATACCTGGAAGAGGCATGAACACACCAAAAGGTTTCAGACTGATTATGTAATAGTCAGACAGAGATTTAGACCATATTTTAAATTGTAAGACATTTCCAAGGGCAGATGTGGACTCTGACCACAATTTGTTGGTTACGAACTATAAAATCAAACTGAAGAAATCGGAAAGTAGTAGGAAATTAAGAAGATGGAACCTGGATAAGTGGAAAGGATGAGAGTTTGCTGGGAGTTTTAGAGGGAGCATTAGGCAATGGTTGACTAGAAGAGTGTAATGGAATACAGTAAAAGACAAATGAGTAGCTTTAAGAGAGGAAAGAGTGAAGGCATCAGAGGATCAACTAAGTAAAAAGACAAGGTCTAGTAGAAATTCTTGGATAACACAAGAGATATTGAATTTAATTGATGAAAGGAAAAAATTTAAAATGTAGCAGGTAAACGGGAATACAGGCGTTTAAAAAATAAGATAGAAGGAAGTGCAAAATTGCTAAGCAGGAATGGCTAGAAGGCAAAGTTAAGGATTTAGAAGCATATTTCACTAGGGAACGATAGATACCGCCTATACGAAAATTAAAGAGGCCTTTGGGGAAAGGAGTAACAGTTGTATGAATATCAAGAGCACAGTTGGTAAACCAGTCCTAAGCAAAGAAGGGAAAACTGAAAGATGAAAGGAGTACACAGAGTGCATATACAAAGGAGATTAATTTTGAAGCAATATTATAGAAGGGGAAGTCGACGTAGATGTAGATGAGATGGGAAACATGATACTCCGAGAAGAATCTGACAGAGCCCCGTGGGTAGACGATATTTCGTCAGAAGTACTTATAGCCTTGGGAGAACCAGCCATGACAAAGCTCTTCCACCTGGTGTGCAAGATGTATAAGACAGGTGAAATACCCTCAGACTTCAAGAGTAATAATAATAATTATTATTATTATTCAAATTCCAAAGAAAGCAGGTGCGAACAAGTGTGAATATTATCGAACTATAACTTTAACAAGTCATGTCTGCAAAATACTAACACGAATTCGTTATAGAAGAATGGAAAATCTGGTAGAAGTCGACCTCGTGGAAGATGATTTTGAATTCCGGAGAAAAGTAGGAACACGCGAGGCAGTACTGATCCTATGAATTACCTTAAAATGGCTCTAAGCACTATGGGACTTAACATCGGAGGTCATCAGTCCCCTAGACTTAGAACTACTTAAATCTAACTAACCTAAGGACATCACACACATCCATGTCCGAAGCAGGATTCGAACCTGCGACCGTAGCAGCAGCGCGGTTCCGGACTGAAGCGCCTAGAACCGATCGTCCAGAGTGGCCGGCTGACTTGCCATAGACTTGGAGAAAGCTTTCGACAATGTTGACTGTATTACTCTCTTTGAAATTCTGAAGTTCGCAGGGCTAAAATACAGGAACGAAAGGCTACTGACAACTTGTACAGGATGCAGACAGCAGTCATAACAGACGTTGGGCATGAAAGGAAAGTGGTGGTTGAGAAGGGAGTGAGGCAGTGTTGTAGCCTATCCCCGATGTTTTTCAATCTGTACATTGAACAGGCAGTAAAGGCAACCAAAGAAATATTTGAAGTGGGAGTTAAAGTTCAGGGAGAACAGATAAAAACTTTGAGGTTTTCCGATGACATTATAATTCTGTCAGAGACAGCAAAGGACTTGGAATATCAGTTGAACGGAATTGAGAGTTTCTTCAAAGGAGGATATAAGGTGAATATTAGCAAAAGCAAAACAAGGACAATGGAGTGTAGTCGAATTAAATCAGGTGGTGCTGAGGGAATTAGATTACGAAACAAGATACTTAACGTACTAGACGAATTTTGCTATTTGGGCAGCAAAGTAACTGATGATGGCTAACGTAGAGAAGATCTAAAACGTGGACTGGCAGTGGCAAGAAAAGAGTTTCTGAAGAAGAGAAATTTGTTAACATGAAATATAGATTTAAATGTTAGGAAGTCTTTTCTGAAAGTATTTGTCTGGAGTTTAGCCATGTACGGAAGTGAAACATAGCTAGACAAGAAGAGAATAGAAGCTTTTGAAATGTGTGCTGCAGAAGAATGATGAAGATTAGATTGGTAGATCATGTAAATAATGAGGAGGTACTAAACAGAATTAGGGAGAAAAGAAATTTATGGCAAAAACCGACTACAATAAGGGATTGGTTGATGGGACACATCATGAGATGCCAAGGGATTACCAGTTTAGTATTGGAGAGAAGTTTGGGAGCGGGGGGGGGGGGCGTAAAAATCATAGAGGATGACCAAGAGAGGAATACAGTAAGCAGATTCAGAAGGATGTAAGTTGCCGTAGTTATTCGGAGGTGAAGCGGCTTGCACAGGATAGAGTGGCGTGGAGAGCTGCATTACATCAGCTTTCGGACTGAAGACCACAACAACAACAAGCAACCATACTGTATTAAGGAGTCAGCGATGAACGAGAATTAATATCAGAGTGGAAATATGTTGACTGGGGAAAAACCACAACACCAAGAACGAGTTGTGTGACATAAACGAATATTGGTAGGCGTGTTTCTACGTCTGAAATATGATGTCTATTAAAATTTCGTGCCAGTCACATAAGAGCGGCGCTAGTAGTGCCACTATGAGAACACAAATAAGGTTTGCTTTAATTACAAGCCTATAACGGTCGTGAGCGTTAGTTACCGTTGCGATTGGACGTGTTGAGTTAATGTTAGTCAAGAATGCCTTTAAGATGACAAAGACGCTATTATCAACACCTTACTGAGTTTAAACGCCGGCTGGTGTGGCCGAGCGGCTCTAGGCGCTACAGTTTGGAACCGCGCGACCGCTACGGTCACAGGTTCGAATCCTGCCTCGGGCATGGATGTGTGTGTTGTCCTTAGGTTAGCTAGGTTTAAGTAGTTCTAAGCTCTAGGGGACTGATGACCTCAGATGTTGAGTCCCATAGTGCTCAGAGCCA
Organism: Schistocerca nitens; assembly: GCF_023898315.1. NCBI lineage: Eukaryota > Metazoa > Arthropoda > Insecta > Orthoptera > Acrididae > Schistocerca > Schistocerca nitens. The sequence goes on from NC_064616.1 coordinate 927,010,061, forward strand.
TTTTTGGACCAGTTTAAACGAAGTCATGTAATAGGGGTACGAGAAGCTGGATGTTCCTTCCACGATATTGCAGAAATACTTGGCAGGAATGTAGCAACTGTACATGACTGCTGGCAGTGGTGCTCACGATAATGTACGGTCACACCAAGAGCGGGCTCCGGACGGCCACTTCGCTCTTCCGGAAGGGAAGACCATCATGTTTGGCGTATGGCCCTGGCGCATCGTACTTTATCTGCAGAAGCAATCTGAGCAGTAGTTGGCACCACACTGATACAACGAACTGTTACAAATCGGTTACTTCAAGGACAGTCCCGAGCCAGACGTCCTGTAGAGTGCATTCCACTGACCCTAAACCACTGCTTTGCGACCTCAGTTGTGTCAAGCGAGAGCTTGTTGGAGGGCAGGGTGGAGGTCTGTTATGTTTTCTGATGAAAGCTGGTTCTGCCTCAGTGGCAGTGATGGTTGTGTGTTGGTTAGGAGGGGATCAGTTGGAGGGCTGCAACCAACCTGTCTGGGTGTTTTCCAACAGGATCCCACTTGCCCATGTATCACTGTTGTAACCGAACATTCTTAGTCTTAACTTATTTCTTAAATTTCTGGTTCTCTTTCAATTGTAGATATGTACCTACATTTATTTTACCACTTCCTTCCAAAATACGAGCTTATGCACCATCTTACCTCGTCGTCGACGGAATTGTAAACTCTAATCGTCCCTCCAGTGAATTAGCTATGTAAGACAAAACATGCTCTAAATTATAAAGTGCAACAATATACACACAAATGAAAAAAGTAAGTTATAAATGATGACTTGATCGATTCACTAGGAAAATGATGTTATGCAATAGAGTGTGCAAGAAGAATGTGGGGAGGTAACGTAGAAGATGGATCAGAGTGTGAAACCGGAAGATCTAACCGTATAATACTTGACCCGCAAAAGAAGAGGAATAATGACACAGAAATACGAGGGGCGTTCAGAAAGTAAGCTCCGATCGGTCGCGAAATGGAAACGACTATGAAAATCCGATAAAGCTTTGCACAGATGTGTTGGGTAGTGTCTCTAGTATAACCCCAGTTAGCATCACGTCGCTCTTCTCATTTCTGAGCTCGCAGTGAGTGCGTAAAGATGTCTAGAAAATAGTGTCTGCCGCCAAGTACGAGGGCCTGGTGAGAAATTTCGCCTGAAGCTATGCAGCTAACATTACATAACTGTCGTGCTGTTTCTTCTTCAAGACAATTCTCAGCCGCATTCTGCAGGGGCAATGAAGATGCTCCTGCATCGTTTTCAAATGGAAATGTGAGATTACCCACAATACAGTCCGCAATTGTCTCCCCCTGAGTTTCATCTCTGGTCACATGAACCGCTGTCTTTGAAGACAACATTTTGACACAGACAACGAGGTGTAGGCCAGCGTGGAGAATTGGCGGAAAGCACTGGCGGCTGCCTTCTATGATGAGGCTATTGAAAAGTTGGTACAATGCTATGACAAAAGTCTAAGTCAGAACGGCGACTACGTAGAGAAGTAGCTGAAAGGTGTAGCTAATTGTTACAAGTAAAACATTTCTGATGTTCACTGTGGTTTCAATTTGGCAATCAATCGGAGCTTACTTTCTGAACAGGCCTCGTATATTTCTCTAGAAACAGAAACAAGAAACAAGCAACTATAGTTGGAGCCACGAACGATGGCGGTCGAGTTTTGGCTTGTCTTGCGCACCTACGTCGCGTATTCTCCGACAGCCAATGAGCGCGCATGTTCTGAGCGCTCTGCTGTGAATGCCGTAGCTAATGCGAGCATTACACGTGGTCGTAGTGAGTTGTTTAGTGAATTTCGATTCCATTTGTTGCGAGTTGTCATCGCTGATTGTTGTTGGGCGCTAATGACCATAGAAGTTTTGCGCCGTAAAACCAAAAACAAAAAAAAAACAAAAAAAATCGCTGATTGTGGTGGTAAGTGATAAATTCTGCATAAGCAAGCGAAAGACATAATTTGCAGAATATGCGTGTTCTTCGAACGGAAATCGTACGCATACGTGTACCGCAACTGTCGCTTGGAATCGTCAACAATGCAATCCCCGTCGCTGTCCTGACATGCGCGAACGGCCATCGTCCGTGGATCAGGCTATAGACGACCAGAAACAATGTTAGTGGGAAGGATAATTCTGAGTAATTTGCTTAATGACAGACATAAATTTACAATGGAAATAGGCAACTATAAAACGCCATCATTCATATTAACATTTAGTACGAGTAAAGGAGGCTCCGTTACGTCTGTATACAAAGTAGATTATTATTTAGTTCAACAAGCAAGTAGTTTTCCAATAAGACAAATTAAAAGTTTATAATCTAACACTGACAGAACGTTTAAGGTGCATAACGACTGTTCTTATATAACAATTTTCTTCCAGCAGTATCCAAAACTGTATTTCGAGACAAGGAGCACTCGCTATGTGCAATCATTTGCACTGCAGCAACATTGCACCATCTTCTCATCGCATCGCATCACACATTACTTAAAACCCTGTGGCGCATAGTGTCCACTACAGTGGCCAGCTATTAATGGTCGCTTCTTTGGCATTTTCAATCAGTCCTGAGTCTGAAAATGCACACAGTTACTGCAGTGGGCACTCCCTACTGGTGTTGTGTCCTGCATGCATTTGCAGCCTCATGAGTCATTGAAACCGCCAGAGAACTGACCATTAAAAGTTGTCCACTGCAGTGAAATTCATGCACCACAGGGTTAACGCAGAAACATTCAAATGGCTATTTTTACGTTTTGTTTGCTGCGCAGTTGTACGAGACACAGCGGGTGCGCCACGGAATTATGACTCTGGGTCCAGCAGGGGCCGGCAAAACCGCATGCATACACACGCTGATGAAAGCGCTCACCGCCATGGGACAGTTTCACAGGTATTCCGCAGTTATTTTGTACTTTTTGCAGTAATATTATAATCATGAAAGACTGTATCCAAGTATTGACTCTCCGAGGGTAGGTAGCGTGTAAACCACATCTCTCCAGCTCCAGTCACTAGCGTCTGAAAATGCACACAGTTCATTGCAGTGGGCACTCCCTACGGTTGTTGTGTCCTGCATGCATTTGCAGCCTCATGAGTCATTGAAACCGCCACAGAACTGACTATTAAAAGTTGTCCACTGCAGTGAAATTCATGCACCACAGGGTTAACGCAGAATTTTTTTTTTTTTTTTTGCGCAATATTTTTTTTCTAGATAGCCCTCTTTCTCACTTCCTTTGAAACGAGGTGGCAGTTTGGTTAAACGAATGTGTACGTATTCTGGAGAAGCGTGTTTTAAATTTCCATCCAGTCATCTAGATTTCAGTTTACGCATTGAATGGCGCATGACTGACGTTCTTTCGCATGCTCGTCCGGCTGACCATTTGCCCCACCGACTTCGGGACGTTGAGCTCTAACTTTCCTTATTTTTTTTTTTTTCATTATCGCTCAATTCACGTATCATTGACACAATCTCGTCTAGTTTCTCATCACGTAATAGAACAGCCTCATAATTTCTTTGCTTTCTAATGCGCAGTGTACATTTTCATTACTACCCCCTCTGATTTTGCCGTTTCTTGTTTTCCATTGTGCTGGTTGTTTATATTCTAAGTGACATGTGGGCGTTAGAGTGTGTGTGTGTGTGCGTGTGTAAGTTCCTAAGGCACCAAACTGCTTACGTCATCGGTCCCTAGACTTAAGCACTACTTACAGGGTGTTTCAAAAATGACCGGTATATTTGAAACGGCAATAAAAACTAAACGAGCAGCGATAGAAATACACCGTTTGTTGCAATATGCTTGGTACAACAGTACATTTTCAGGCAGACAAACTTTCGAAATTACAGTAGTTACAATTTTCAACAACAGATGGCGCTGCGGTCTGGGAAACTCTATAGTACGATATTTTCCACATATCCACCATGCGTAGCAATAATATGGCGTAGTCTCTGAATGAAATTACCCGAAACCTTTGACAACGTGTCTGGCGGAATGGCTTCACATGCAGATCAGATGTACTGCTTCAGCTGTTCAATTGTTTCTGGATTCTGGCGGTACACCTGGTCTTTCAAGTGTCCCCACAGAAAGAAGTCATAGGGGTTCATGTCTGGCGAATAGGGAGGCCAATCCACGCCGCCTCCTGTATGTTTCGGATAGCCCAAAGCAATCACACGATCATCGAAATATTCATTCAGGAAATTAAAGACGTCGGCCGTGCGATGTGGCCGGGCACCATCTTGCATAAACCACGAGGTGTTCGCAGTGTCGTCTAAGGCAGTTTGTACCGCCACAAATTCACGAAGAATGTCCAGATAGCGTGATGCAGTAATCGTTTCGGATCTGAAAAATGGGCCAATGATTCCTTTGGAAGAAATGGCGGCCCAGACCAGTACTTTTTGAGGATGCAGGGACGATGGGACTGCAACATGGGGCTTTTCGGTTCCCCATATGCGCCAGTTCTGTTTATTGACGAAGCCGTCCAGGTAAAAACAAGCTTCGTCAGTAAACCAAATGCTGCCCACATGCATATCGCCGTCATCAATCCTGTGAACTATATCGTTAGCGAATGTCTCTCGTGCAGCAATGGTAGCGGCGCTGAGGGGTTGCCGCGTTTGAATTTTGTATGGATAGAGGTGTAAACTCTGGCGCATGAGACGATACGTGGACGTTGGCGTCATTTGGACCGCAGCTGCAACACGGCGAACGGAAACCCGAGGCCGCTGTTGGATCACCTGCTGCACTAGCTGCGCGTTGCCCTCTGTGGTTGCCGTACGCGGTCGCCCTACCTTTCCAGCACGTTCATCCGTCACGTTCCCAGTCCGTTGAAATTTTTCAAACAGATCCTTTATTGTATCGCTTTTCGGTCCTTTGGTTACATTAAACCTCCGTTGAAAACTTCGTCTTGTTGCAACAACACTGTGTTCTAGGCGGTGGAATTCCAACACCAGAAAAATCCTCTGTTCTAAGGAATAAACCATGTTGTCTACAGCACACTTGCACGTTGTGAACAGCACACGCTTACAGCAGAAAGACGACGTACAGAATGGCGCACCCACAGACTGCGTTGTCTTCTATATCGCCCGCTTCTCGTGGTCGTGCGGTAGCGTTCTCGCTTCCCACGCCCGGGTTCCCGGGTTCGATTCCCGGCGGGGTCAGGGATTTTCTCTGCCTTGTGATGGCTGGGTGTTGTGTGCTGTCCTTAGGTTAGTTAGGTTTAAGTAGTTCTAAGTTCTAGGGGACTTATGACCACAGTAGTTGAGTCCCATAGTGCTCAGAGCCATTTGAACCATTTGAATCTTCTATATCTTTCACATCACTTGCAGCGCCATCTGTTGTTGAAAATTGTAACTACTGTAATTTCGAAAGTTTGTCCGCCTGAAAATGTACTGTTGTCCCAAGCATATTGCAACAAACGGTGTATTTCTATCGCTGCTCGTTTAGTTTTTATTGCCGTTTCAAATATACCGGTCATTTTTGAAACACCCTGTAAGCTAACTTAAACTAATTACTTTTGAATACATTATGGGAGTGACAGTGATCAATGTGTTACAAATATTTACTACTAAAAACAGTCTTGTAGTCCAGTCCAGTAGTGATTCTCCAGCAGAAGGAGGTTCCTACTCATTGGTCTGAAGATGACCACAGTAGTGGTCGAAACCGGTCACCGTAATAAATAAATTGTGATAAAGACTGTTTTAATAGTAAATAACTTAAACTAACTTAGGCTAAGAACAACACACACACCCAAGCCCGAGGGATGACTCGGATCTCCGGCGGGAGCGGCCGCGCAATCTGTTCATGGCGCCTCAAACCACGCGGCCACTCCGCGCGGCAGGCGTTACACTCAGGTTACGTTGGAGACGCAAGTAGAGCGCAAGGCAAAACGTCGTAGAGGCACTTTATGTGCAGCTTCCCTGCCACAACATGGCATTCCTCAACTTTTTGCTCTGAAGTAACTGGTTTGCTTGTTAGCTGGAGTAACGTCCCATTTTTAAGTCGCTTTACAGATTTTAACGATGTAGTTATACATTCCAGTGCTTTCTGAATATAAAAGAGAGATATCTTTTCGAACGTCCTCTTTCTCTTCTGACAACAACAAATACATTTTGATTCAGATGTACCCTTTCTCATCGTCACTGTTGACTGCTCAGGAGGACTAATCCGCCGAGCTATCTATGGTGGTTGAATGGTCAGTCCGACCCACTGGAGGATTTTTTGGTCTATAATTCATGATCCCTCTCGGTCCTATGAGCCGCTTAGAAAATAGGGGCCGCCCAGACAGAGCTCCGCTTGCCTGGGTAAGCCTTGCAGCCTACAGGTGAGGTGCAGCAAGTTCCCCTGAGGTTACCTGCTAGCGACTGTTTCACGTCAGCAGCTGTCCATCACATTCGCTCGTAGCACATCTTGAGACTGAGGTTTTCTTTGTTATTTTTTTAAAAAAAGAAAAAAATTGAAGTTTTTACCATCCTCCCTATCCGAACTATCAGCCAAGATCGACGTTCTCTGCGACACACAAAGTTCCACCGACGCACCGCACTGTGGTCGCTAGAGGATGCCCAGGGGTCACAGTTAAAGATTATTGGCGGCGCTCACTAGTTCTCAGCTCAGCAAACATGGGTTCGCGAAACCCGTACCCAGCCAACGAAGACTGAGCTCGCCATTTGCTATCACCCTGGAGGCACGAGTGGCTTATCGAGGATCACGGACGAGACGAGTAGACGGGTTATGAAAATGGGGTACTTTACTTTTGATGAGATGCCTCAAAAGTCACTCAATCTTCAGTCTCAATCAGTGTGTAGAGATCTGGAATCAATTGGACGTACAATAAAATACGACCAAGGTGCATGTTTCAAACCCAAGTGGAAACCGAGTATGAAACTGTCGTAAAATCTCAAAAATACATCTATTGGTGGACTGAACATCATAAGTTGACGATGAAACGTCGATAAGGCGCTGAATCAGAATAAAAGAAGAAATCATATTAAGTAGGTTTCTTTCCCGACTCAGTACTTGAAATTCATACCCGTTTATTTCTTGAGCACTTGTTCTAGAGTCCTGAGCCTAACTTAAAAAGTATCTTAACTATTCTCCTTGTGCATAGACTTACAATGGCATTGTGCCAAAGAGGAGAATTATCATGTTATCACAAATTTCATTTCAGCATCGTTCTCGCTGTTACAAGTGTATAGGCTATAAGCATGTATAGCCTAAAAACAAGATTTCGATAAAAAAATGAAAACCTATGAAGGCCTCTGTTAAATATATCATTTTATGTATTCTATCATAATAATTGTAATATACTATTCATATAATTGGAAAACAGTATGTTACTTGATATTTTGTTTTAATATATAAGCTTATTTCGGCTTTATTGCCTGCTTCGTAGATGGACTTATGTCAACTCTGAGTAAACTTTTATGGCCTGTGTTGTGTCGATTCCCTAAGGTCTCGACACAATGAGTGGCTAGGTGCACGCGAAACTAACGCAGACGGGCGTAAATTCTGAAACAGTAGACTGGATGAAAACTATAAAGAAAAGAAGAGAGATTGTCATCTACTTAACTTTTAATGATGTTCTTCTTGTTGAAATACATCTCTTGCATAGTAGTAAGCAATTAGCAATGATACACATGGCGCCTTGCTAGGTAGATGCGATGGACTAGCTGAAGGCTATTTAATCTGTCTCTCGGCAAATGAGAGGAAGACGTGATACGTCTTGTCGCAAGCTATGTCGTCCGTACAACTGGGGCGAGGTCAAGTCCGTGTCTTGTGACCTGCCATGTGGTGGCGCTAGGTTTGCGATTACATAGTGGCGACACGCGGGTCCGACATGTACTACAGGACCGCGGCCGATTTAAGTTACCACCTAGCAAGTGTGGTGTCTAGCGGTGACACCACAGCCTGTACCTATAGAAAATATCTTTGAGTAGACAACTAGCTGTCAAACCTGAATTTCTATAACTATCAGGTGGCAGAAACGTATTATAATATACGTGCAACAGCAGATCATTGACTAACTTTAAAACGTTGCTGAAAGTACTATCACAACCAATAAATATCGACAGTAATAATAGTTTATTCATAGTTGACATGTTCATCTACAACGTTTGAACACGTAATGATGAAGGCAATAAAGCCGAAATAAGCCAATATACTAAAATAAAATACCAAACAGCATACTGTTTTCCAATTCTCTGCATAATGTCCTACTGTGACATAATATGTTCTGCAGGTCCCGCAATAAAGAAAAAAATGTAATATAGTTTCTGATTCTTAATTTGCGAACAGCATTAATATGTCAGTTCCATCTAGTATGTATGTAGTTCCCTGCAAGTTAATATCTGCACATTCTGTCTGTTTTTAATTTTACTTTATTATTTAGATATGATTACACCTTTGTGTTAAATTCATGAGAGTTTCAATAATGATACCAAAGCCCTAAAATGTCGAAGTGAAAATAATGAAATGTAAGAAACAAACTAATTAGAACAATGTTCATTCCCCACTCAGTATTGACACACACGTTTTCTCAATACAAGTTGAGTTAAATATATCTTGTAATAGTTTAATTTTTATTAATACAGGGAAATGCGGATGAACCCGAAAGCAATCACAGCCTCACAGATGTTTGGTCGCTTGGACGTAGCAACAAATGATTGGACAGATGGAATTTTTTCAGCAATGTGGCGGAAGACGCTTAAACTGAAAAAAGGTACGAAATTTCACCTTTCTTAATGTGCTACCAACGTGAGAATTATACAGTCAGATTAGCATCGCTATGCAGTAAAAGGAGACAGTCAGTAGCTAATCGTGGAAAATATAAGAGTACATTAGTGCATTATTATCAGTTTAAGATATTCAATAGACAAGGTGAAATAGAATGTAATCAGTTCTTGCCTTTGTTACCTTAGCCTTCTTTCGTTTCTTCTCAAGTTTTATATTATAAAATACGAGATTCCTTTCGACTTGTTCCCATTTTTCACCAATAACCCGACAACCCCAGACACACACACACACACACACACACACACACACACACACACATACAGACCATCCCATATCTGTCTACAGCTTGTATTTTACCAAATTTATTAAAGTACTGAGGTGATTGGACTATTTTTCAGTGCAAATTATATTCTACTAGTATTACACAGGTATACTGAAAAGTACGTTTCATGGAGCATACTCGAAAATTTTGACGCATTTTGACATAGCTTAAATGTAAAGCCTATTTTCTACACAGTAAAATTACAATAATTTCTTAGTATAAATCTTTTATTCTGTGACTCAGAAAGAGTGTTTGTAGCAGCGAGACCATTATCGCAAACACATCAATTTCTCGCATAAAGGCACACCTAAGAATGTTAATATAGATCTCTCGTGTAAATTCACATCAAGTCAACACACATATTTGTTGAAAGTAGCTCTTACAAGGAAACAGCACCAACTTTAAGGAGAAAAGTTCACTTGCAACACATCAGCCCAAATAATCTATCCCGCTCTAAAATCGCGGCCATAATTTTGACTGTACGCGGTTATAGCTTTCTGAATGTCCATCTTTTAAACTTCGCGCGCTTCGGTTGTCATTCGCTCCGCCCCACTACAGCCGCCTAATACCCGAGCGCGAAGTACAGTACAGCGGAGTGTAAACCAGAATCCTATTCACGATAATGTTGAAAGTTTGGAAGGGGCTGGGGCAAATAGACACATCTGCCCAATCTGTTTTAAAATTTTATTCGAGATCACGAGTTACTCTGAAGTATTATGAAAGAAAATTAATGATTTTAAATTTACAATTTAATCATGCCAACCACGTTGAAGAAGAGCGTATCTCCAGCAAATGTACTTCACTCTAATTGTGTCATCTTTAAAATCCAAAGAACATAACGCATAACAGCGACATTAATAATTAAATAGCTCTGCACCAATTCTTCAAAGCTAAACTAATTCCTTTCATTTATTTACGCTGCATTTCTGAATCGCATCATAAAAACGTTCAGAGCAAATAGATCCTTGGCAGCAGTAAAGGTTGGAATCCACGCACTTTAACACAATGATCAATGCTTGTTGTCAATGTAAAAACAGTATTTCACAAACCTGTTACTCACTCCACTATACCGTACTTTGCGCTCATGCGTTATGCGGCTCCGGTGAGGTGGAAAAAGTGACAAGTGGTATGCGCACGTGTTTAATAGCTGTACATTCAGAGGCTCGTAACTGCGGACTGTCACAATCATGTCCCAAATTTTCGCTCGAGATCGATTGCTGGGGCTGATATTTTGCAAATGCGCTTTGTTCTCCTTAAAATATGGGATCAAGTTGGTGATGTACTTACTGTAGTCACTGTAATCTCATGGCCCTTGAACTTCTTCCAGCCTTTGCGCCTCGTATTACCACGCAGTGGCGTTGGTCGGGATTACTTTTACGACGCTCAGAGATTCGCCACTAGCACCCAAAGTAAACAACTAAACTGAAATCCTTATTCCGTGCCCGTTTCTGTCTTCCCTTTCGTGTTTGTCTCGAACAGAGGAAAGTGTTAGTAGTTTGAGTCGTTCTTCTACAGTTAATAATAATCTCTAACTTTTTATTTCGTCACTTAAATATACATTTCTTAATTCTAGGAGAATATGTTTGGATGGTGTTAGATGGGCCTGTTGACAGTATCTGGATAGAAAACTTGAACTCGGTCCTGGACGATAACAAGACACTTACACTCGCCAATGGGGACAGGCTTTCTATGGCGCCCACATGCAAAGTGATATTTGAACCAGAAAACATTGATAATGCATCTCCAGCGACTGTGTCACGGAACGGGATGGTAAGTATGCATATTTTGTCAGACGATATTACTTTGAAAGTGTATTTTCATTGTTTATGTGTGTAAGATACTGCCGAAATTTCAAAACTGTGTAATAAAATGGAGACACAGTGTAAATTATTAAGTATTGAAGTTTTCTGTCTCCATACCTTCCTGGTATCACTCAATTATGAAATTAGAAAAGAATTGTTTCCGTGCTTCGTATCATTCATACGTAAGGAATTAATGAAAGCAGCAACGTCTAACTGGTGGAAGCAAAGTCTTCAAGAACTCTCCATTCACAACTTATCTTTTCTGAATTCGAGTGAAGAAACTTCACACAACCATACCTTCCTCTAGAAGCCGGTGTCCTGTGATTTTATTGTTATTATTATATACTTTTTTGGCCTCATTTGACCTCTTTTGGCCGGCCGCGGTGGTCTAGCGGTTCTAGGCGCTCAGTCCGGAACCGCGGGACTGCTACGGTCGCAGGTTCGAATCCTGCCTCGGGCATGGATGTGTGTGATGTCCTTAGGTTAGTTAGGTTTAAGTAGTTCTAAGTTCTAGGGGACTGATGACCACAGATGTTAAGTCCCTTAGTGCTCAGAGCCATTTGAACCATTTTTTTGACCTCTTTTGTCAATCATTTGCTGATCATTTTCTTTCATTTTCTTTGATAAGACCCTGGTTCAAGCCTTGCAAATTACCCAATATCGTTTCGTACGTGCTGACTTTTTGTGTCTTTCCTCATCTGTAAATGCTCTTCTCACTTTATTTCGTTCGTCTATTTTTGGTTTAAATTCTAATGTTGAAGTGTTGAAGAGTTGTGTGATAGGCTATTACGCTGTCTTAGCTCTGATTTAATCGTAAACGGACGTGACAGTTCTCTGAATTTTATTTTGGAATTGGTTTTTGGAGTGTTATTTTCATCATTTTTATTAATTTCATATGAAGTCCGAAATTCCTTAATATGTCTGACACTGAAGATCTGGGAGCACAATCGTAAGCTTTCTATAAGTTTACAAAGGGTACAAGTTGTTTTTGTCTTCTTTTGCAGGCATACATAACCAGTTTTAAAGTGGTCATCTGTTCCGAGCTGTTTCTCCAGGGTCTAAAGCCTCCTTAGCAGTCTCCAAAAGACTGTTCAAGTTGATCGTTACAGCGACGGTACAGAATTCTTAAACAAACTTTCTATATGCAATCCAAAAGGGAAATCCCTCTGTAGTTGTCCCGATTTTTTCTTCTTTTTGTGTAATCGATGTATTATAGTTGTAGTCCAAAGTTCTGGTACTTCGCCGGCCGGGGTGGCCAAGCGGTTCTAGGCGCTACAGTCTGGAACCGCGCGACCGCTACGGTCGCAGGTTCGAATCCTGCCTCGGGCATGGATGTGTGTGATGTCCTTAGGTTAGTTAGGTTTAAGTTGTTCTAAGTTCTAGGGGACTGATGACCTCAGAAGTTAAGTGCCATAGTGCTCAGAGCCATTTGAACCATCTGGTACTTCTTCTTTGTTCTAGCTTTTCACCATGCAGTCGCGTAATGATATTATCGCTAATTCTGCTGGATATTGCCAGAGTTCTGCAAATGTTTGATCTTCTCTATATGATTTGCAGTTCGTGAACTCCCTCAAAGCTCTGGCGGATTTATATTTTCCGGTGGTGCTTTATTGGGGTTTGTGTGTTTGTTAAATGTTTCTGCTAAAATTTCTGAGTTTCCTCTATTGCTATGGACCATGTTATTGTTTTTTTTTTTGTCTCTTTAGCGTTAGTATTGAGGCATCGTACCTTTGGAGTTGTGTGCTAAATATTTTGTAGTAATCCCACAGGTTTGTTTTCTCGCTATTTCATTCCATTATTAAAAGTATATCTTTTTGTTATTGACGTTTAGTTCTCCTTATTATTTTTTAGGTTATTTTTCTTTGATCTGTGAGTTCCAGTTGTGGTTCTTGTGTTTTTTGACTCTGATATCTTAACCAGGCTTGGTGTCTATCTCCCACTGTTTTATCACGTTGATCATTCCGCCACAGGTGGTTTTTCTTTGGGTTATTGGTACTACTTGTTTAGCCGTTTGTTCCGATTGGAGAATTATTTCCCCTGGATCGCCTGTTAGCTTTATATTTCTAGTTCGTTCTTCATATTCCTCGTTGTTTCTCAGTTGAGGAAGGTGATAGGTTCTTTTCTTTTTCGGGTGGGATTTTTTTGTTTATTGATGAGATGAATTTAACTTTTATTTTAATCAATTAATGATCTAAATTGGTGTCTGCTCCTCTCAGGACTTTCACATTGTAAATTTGTCTGTGGTAATTCTTATCCTTGCAAACATGATTCAGCTGCCATTCTGGTTTTTCCAGTCTGAGCGTTTCCAGGTTTTTAGTTTATTTGGTCTTCTCATGAAGTATGTTGAGTTTGAGATCACGTCATGGTTTCTGCAGGGCTGCACCAGTCTTTTGCCATTCTTGTTCGTTCTTCTTTTGCTGGTCAGTTCACTATAACATCTTCATATCTCTTTTCTCTTAATAACTAGGCATTGAAGTCTCAGATTAAAATTTTGGTACGGTAGTTGTTGATATATGTTGCTGTCTGATCGAAAAGCTCTCAAAAACTATTTGCATCCTCTCTGTCTTTTTTCCTATCATTTTTATCATTAGCTATGCATGGACATTTATTATATTGTATATTCTGTTTGCAGCATTACGTACTTCCTGTTGAAATTCTAAGAGATTGAGCTTTGAATTCTGTTATTGACTATTATTTTGAGGTTGACCAAGAATCCTGTTGCGAATTGTGGAGATTGCTTCATTACTATTTGGCTCGTATCCTCTTGTAAATTCTATATCCTTGTAATTCGAACGGTTCCTGATCAGTGTCATTCGTTTCTTGGAGTCCATGTCGAGCCATTTCACCTGCTAAAATTTTGAGTTTCCCTGGATACTGCCCACTGTAGGACATTGTAAGGAGAAAAACAACTTATTTCTGATTTGCTGGGGACGCATTTAAAGAACAAATCGCGTTGTAGAAGGGACACATCTTGAGAAACACAATCTGTTCCCTAAGTTCACTGGCCTTAAAGGAAACGCGAGGTTTGAAGAATTCATTGTGGGCGTCCTGTATCACTCCTTTTACGTGATGCACTACCTTCTGCCAGTCTTCCGATGTCACGATTTCAACTGCCTCTTGCAAAAGGCGTTCCACTTCGGTTAATGTGAATTTCTTATTTCCTGCAGCAATATGCCGTTTAACCTGAGCCCAAATCAGCTCTATTGCTTTGAAATGGCAATGGTAAGGAGGCTATCTGAGCACTTTATGCCCGTATTTTTTTGCTACTTCATCCACAATGTAAATCCGCTTCTTTGCCGTGTGTTGGTATACAAGTTCTAATAAATCTGCCCTTCTCAAATTACTGTCGAACTGTACCTTATGTTTCTGTAACCAGCTAACAATGTCGTTTTTCCTCGTTGCCTTTGTGGGTGCTTTATCTTGTATTACTGAGTGATAAGGAGCGTTATCCATAAAAATGATAGAGTTTTTTGTTAAGTTCTGGAGCACACAGTCTTCAAACCATTTCACAAAAGTATTATGGTTCATCAATTCGTGGTAGTCGGAGGTCTTATTTGAACTGAACAGCAGCAGACAATTTGGAATGAAACCTTTTGAATTTCCGGCATCTGCTACAATTATCCTTTATCCTATGCCGATCGGAGCTGCCATACTACCGCTGATGGTACCGTCTGTCCAGCCTTTTTTTAAACTGTGTCCTGCATTCACCCACGTTTCATCAAGCCAAACGATATCATCAAAATTTGTCCCCACTAATTCTCTAAGAAAGCGGCATCGCCAGGCTGCAATATCTTGGCGTTCCATTAGTAACTTTCTGCCAGAGATGGATTTATAGTGGAATCCTAACATTTTCACGACTCGTAACAAAGACGATTTACTACCCTGAGTCCGCAGCTCGTGGTCGTGCGGTAGCGTTCTCGCTTCCCGCGTTGGGGTTCCCGGGTTCGATTCTTGGCGGGGTCAGGGATTTTCTCAGCCTCGTGATGACTGGGTGTTGTGTGATGTCCTTAGGTTAGTTAGGTTTAAGTAGTTCTAAGTTCTAGGGGACTGATGACCATAGCTGTTAAGTCCCATAGTGCTCAGAGCCATTTGAACCATTTTACTACCCTGAAAGACGTCAGCCCTGTCAGAGTAGCATGTAGTTTTTTGAGTGTTGGATACTCCTTCCTCGAATAAAATGCATATATTTGATGACGAATGGCATCTTCCTGAAAAGAGTCAAGTTTTGTGACCCTCTTCTCTAGTCGCCTCTTTTTCCCAGGTGTCTTCAATGTAGATGATTCACTTGAGCCTTCTTTCGTGAATTTCTCCTTGCAGATTCGCTAACTTGCAGAGCAGTTGTAGTTCGCTCCACCACCTTATCCAAAGGAACGAGAGGCCCTCCTGCATCCCTCTCTCTCTCTCAAAATACTCCGTATTCACGCGCCTGACTGCGTATAACGACCCCATATCCGCCATTTTTTGGAGGTTTCCGAGGAGTGTGCAGCCTCGGCCTCCCTCTCTTACGACTGCTTTCATCAGACATCGTAAACACGCGAAGCTACAAGTCACTCAAATCTCTCACCTGCACGTCTACAACGGCTCGCTGAGGACTGGCTGGCTGGCACAATGCCTTAGTCAGCCCAGCATTATAGTTTTATTAATTGATTCAGTATCTCCCTTACTTGTTTCCTGTAGCTGTATTATACGTAATTGAGTTGGATCAATATTTTCTAAAAGTTCCGCAAATTTGATTGTAGTCGCAGAAGAAATGCAATATGTTGAGCACCCCAATTCTGCCCCTGACACTTCATTCACATAATTGTAATTTTGTTCTGTAAGTTTACTAATCTCTTTGTACAATAAATGGTTTCAGCTGGTTTGGTGGCATTTTTAAGTACTTTGCAGTACTGTCTGTGTTGAAGTAGTCAAACTAGGCTGATTGTACTTCATACTGTGATACAACTTCCACTTCCTCCTACGTGCTAATTTAATGTCATTAGTACTAATTTTTTGCTTACAATTTTTAATGGAAAAGAGCTGGCAAAGAATGCGATGAAACTTTGTAAAAATGCGTTATATTCTCAGGTTGTCTCTCCTGAGAACTTGTTTCATGTGTTACAGCCTTTTCAGACAGTTCATATGAGCTTCGTGTTTCTAGGTCTTTAGACAGGTCTCAATTGGTCCTTGTTTGATTTCCAGTTCGACAAACTGGACTTCCTTTTTGCTATTGTTGCAAGAGTTGTACGGAATATCTTCTCTATTAGTCTTGCAGTAGAAACCAAGAGTAGATGCTCTGTGTAGTCCACTTTCACCTTTGATGTAGCTGTTCCCGGTCAGGATGACTGAGTGGCGTAAGGCAACAGGGCCAAAGAACTCACTTTTTTTCGTTGTGGCAGGTATGAAGTCTTGTATTAGCCCGACGAATAAAATCTTCGCGGTCTTCCAGTGGTTACACTTTCCCGAATTATCAGCCGAGTTCTCCTCGTCCATGTCAGGTACAGTTTCATTATCTCCTTGCGTTGGTATAGGTTGACTCCTGTCACTTCTCAGAATGGGTGCTGAGATCCCATGGATTTCGATATCATCCGACGTTCTGGTCCTTCCTTCATCGAGCTGTAATCGGAACGCCTTTACTTCCTTTGGTTTGTTTCTGATGTTCTTGCTAGCTGAGTCATGGATATCGAAGTAACCACCTAGGTTTTTATTCATTTTGCAGCCAGTGCTGATAGACAAGGAGATAGCCCCAGAACACGACACTTGTTTCGGAATAAGTTTTTGTGCTCCATCCGAAAACCAAATGTGTTTAGAAGTGAACCTGTAAATACAACCACCTGTTACGTAGTATCTGACTCTGATAATGAACTCTCCCAACAGTGGAGAGATGTGATGGATTTTATTTCTAATTCGCTCTACTTGGCTCCTGAGCCACCCTTAGGGCGACTGACTACCTATAACTGCCATCAAGATACTAAACCAGGACGTCACCATGCGATGGGATCCAGGTATTCTTTATTTGCAGTTAATTTGTCTATTGTACTCCTAAAATGTGCTTTTCTGAAACAGGTGTACATGAGCTCCTCAGGGTTGGACTGGGACCCTGTCGTCTGTGCGTGGCTGAAGACGCGAAGCAAAAAGGAGGGTCAGATATTCCAGAAACTTTTTTCGGACTCCTTCCCTACAGCTTTTACGTGGTGCACACAAAATCTTTCCTGGGCCATGAAAGTTCTGAAGTGCGTCATTGTCAGACAGGTAATTATTTCACATCATTGTTACGTTTATTTGTTATTAATAACTTTACATATATAGAAAAATTGACATAGGCGCAGATTAGACCGTCAGAAATTTGGTAACGATGTAAAATATTGAATGATAAAGTTGACTACAGTCAAAAACTAGCAAAATAGTTTTGAAACTATAAATGTTTGACCGATGTAACCACGATATTACTTAGCGTGTTTTTTACTGCAATAAAATTTCTTTGTTCCAGGTGTATTCTCTGTTGATCTGACCTACAATTTCGAATATAACTAAAGATATTAAATACTTCAGTTACTTAATTTGGGCCATATTTACTCATTAGGAGAATATAGGTGTACATTTGCAGAAAGTGGGAAATTTCTTTCCCACGTTGACTGTTAGTACAAGTTGTTTCAGACAAATTGCATGTACTGATACATAAATATTAGCCAGTAGTGAGCATTCTACAGGGAAATCGCCGTGTAAACATATACTTTATTCTTGATGATTTTCTAGATCTTGCATCTGAAACAGTCAGGAATGGAAAAGAGACAGGTGACAGCAAATTAACAGATTGTTTCTAGCAGTATATCATTGTCAGTTTCCGTTTCTTGTTTATGTATAAAAAGTGCTGGCACCAGCTTGTTGAGAAATTCTTTCCAACTGGACGATGTTCACTGTGTGTACATACGACCTATCGTCTAGGTATCAGCTCTGTTTGATGATTCAATTTCATTAGTCTGGTGCTTGGGCAGTCATAACGACTACACGCTGAAGTTGAACAGAAACTTCAACTATTGGGCGTTTAAAATTAGTAGGGACTTTTGACGTTTGGCTGATCGGAAGGGACATGACGCCGTTGCCCAGATAACACTGATGGCGAGCCAGCTTTCCCTACGACGCCTCAGCAGTTCCGTTGGTGAAGCGCCCCTGTTGCCACTCCGTGGACAAACTATATCACGTGGTCTTGCTCATTAGAGGCATCTATGTTTATCAGCTCTCATTATAAAGTGATATTTTCGGGCGTTGAAATGTTCTACACTCGTCAGGTATCGTGGATGAGTGTTTCATGCTGGTGCTGCTTAATAATAACATTGCAGCAAAGCTGGACACGAGGTTAGCAATAAAAGTGTTCGTACAAGGACACGTTCACCGGCTGTGAAGATAACGTTCTGTTGCAAAATATTCCTCCGAATTCGACGATAATAATAGACAATGATCAATACCTCGCGGTTGTGATAGATAAAGCTCCAACAATGCAGCGGAGATAAGTGGCTATTTTTCTCTACGTACAAAGAAATGTTCGATTGGATAAAGTTGAACCTATCATGTGCAAAGCGAAGTTAGTGGAACTTATAGTATTGCACAAGCTAAACACTCAACACTGCAAAGTCATCGTAACGGCTAACGCTAAAAAGCGTCAGTTTAATCAGTCATGATCATTTAAATCCGACTGAAAATATATGGGCCTACGTGAAAAATAATGTGGCAAAAAACAACAAGAAATTTACGCTCAGTGAGGTTGAAATGCTGACAAAATGTTGCATCACAGGACTGGTCCCAAGTTGTCAGCCATATCAAGAGTGTAGTTGAGGAGAAGTGGAGTCATAAAGGACTGTGCCGAGTTCCGAGTAATACGTTTCTTTTCTTGTTGCTGTGTTAACAGCTTATTCTTTTACCAAAACACAGCAGAGTTTACGGGTATACATCTTACTAACATTTTAATGCAATTGAAATTGTGGCAGTATCCTAAAACATCGTGTTATTGAGTAGCAACTGAGGGCGGGACACATCAATAGTTATGAGAAAGCCCATTCTCAGTATAAAAATAAATGTATAACTTCTTCACTTATATTGTGCAAAACCTACGGCAGTTCTCGTTTCACAGACTATTGGTAGTCATAAAAAATTACATTATTTTGTGTAAAAGATATGTAGTTGCTCGAATGTCACCGTAGATGTGGATGTTTCGCATATTAATCATATGGCAAAATACTCTTCAGTTCGCGTGCTATCATTTGCCAAAATCGTGTTTCGATATCTCAGACAGTTAGTGAGATACACCATGTGATCAGAAGTATCCGAACACTCCCAAAAACAAACGTTTTTCATATTAGGTGCATTGTGGTGCCACCTACTGCCAGGTGCTCCGTATCAGCGATCTCAGTAATTATTAGACATCATGAGAGAACAGAAAGGGGCGCCCCGCGGAAATCACGGACTTCGAACCTGGTCAGGTGATTGGGTGACACTTGTGTCATACGTCTGTACGCGAGGTTTCCACACTCCTAAACATCCCTAGGACCACTGTTTGTGATGTGATAGTGAAGTGGAAACGTGAAGGGACACATAAAGCACAAAAGCGAACAGGCCGACCTCGTCTGTTGACTGACAGAGACCGCCGACAGTTGAAGAGGGTCGTCATGTGTAATAGGCAGGCATCTATCCAGACCATCACACAGGAATTAAAAGCTGCATCAGGATCCACTACAAGTACTATAACAGTTAGGTGAGAGGTGAGAAAACTTAGATTTCATGGTCGAACGGCGGCTCATAAGCCACACATCACGCCGGTAAATGGCAAACGACGTTTCGCTTGGTGTAAGGAGCGTAAACATTGGACGACTCAACATTGGGAAAACGTTGTGTGGAGTGATGAATCACGCTACACAATGTGGTGATCCGATGGCAGGGTGTGGGTATGGTGAATGCCCAGTGAACGTCATCTGCCAGCGTGTGTGGCGCCAACAGTAAAATTCGGAGGCGGTGGTGTTATGGTGCGGTCGTGTTTCTCATGGAGGGGGCTTGCACCCCTTGTTGTTTTGCGTGGCATTATCACAGCACAGGCCTACATTGATGTTTTAAGCACCTTCTTGCTTCCCACTGTTGAAGAGCAATTCGGGGATGGCGATTGCATCTTTCAACACGATCGAGCTCTTGTTGATAATGCACGGCCTGTGGCGTAGTTGTTACACGACAATAACATACCTGTAATGGAGTGTCCTGCACAGAGTCCTGACCTGAATCCTACGAGGGATTGGTGAATATTTCATCCTGGCTTTTTAACTATTGAGTGCGTTCGAGACGGGGGACTTTACATACATTCCATTTTCTCGACATTGGAGACATACAGCGATATCCTTTGAGGTTCAAAGAATAATTTAATGCGTTATCTAAATTTCATATGTAGCAGCATATGACTTAACCCACAGCAAACGCAAATTCATAGCGACTTCTATTTTTCACTTCAAACTTTAAGAATTTCTTGCGGTACTTTAGGTAATTCCGAAATATCACAATACCTATGACCATTAACGAAATGATAGGTAATTTATCAAAGTATGGTTCAAATGGCTCTGAGCACTATGGAACTTAGCATCTGAGGTCATCAGTCCCCTAGAACTTGGAACAACTTAAACCTAACCAACCTAAGGACATCACACATATCCATGCCCGAGGCAGGATTCGAACCTGCGACCGTAGCGGTCGCGCGGTTCCAGACTGAAGCGCCTAGAACCGCTCGGCCGCATCGGCCGGCGTCATTTATCATGAAGCTGACGAATGAAGATATAAGATGTGCGAAACTCAGAGTTTATTACCGTTCGCTTGAGAAAGCTGGCAGATCGCCCAGCTTGCGCGGTTGACTGGTTACGCCCTTACCGTCGCTTGCTTAAACGTCGAACACGCGCTGCCAGCTACGCTTCCCTCCACACGCTCCGCACTAAACTGTCAACAGTTGCAGCTAGTCTTAAACGCACTATAGTGCTTAAATTTAGCTTTATTTTAGGGAGACGAGAGTGAGTAAACACTGCGGCTCTCTTGAGCTCTCAAAACTGAATGGCAGAATTGAGAGAAACGGAGCGGTGGACCCGTATTTGTGAGGAGGAGGAGTCGAATCCCGATCCTGTCATCCAGGTTAAATACATGCATAGTTACTCTAGGTGACTTCATACGAATGCCAAGATGGTTCCTTTAGCAAGGCCACGGGCAAATTCCTTCCCCTCTTCGTACTCCCAAGACTCTTGCCCTATCTCTAAAAATCTAAAAGGGTCACTCCAAAAGAAATGCACACTATTTTTTTAAAATCCATTTTTTATTCTACATGTTTGTAAGTTTTGCAGTGTGTTGATACATCCTTTAGGAACAATATTTCCATTTCTCCACATAATTTCCATCCCTCTCAACTGCCTTACGCCATCTTGGAACCAGCGCCTGTATTCCCGCACGGTAAAATTCTGGACCAACTTGTTGGAGCCACTGTTTGGCAGCGTGCACAAGGGAGTCATCATCTTCAAACCTTTTTCCACGAAGAGAGTCTTTCAGTTTCCCAAAGAGACGATAGTAACATGGAGCCAGGTCAGGGCTGTAAGGCGAGTGTTTCAGTGTTGTCCATCCGAGCTTTGTGATCGCTTCCATGGTTTTTTGACTGACATGTGGCCGTGCATTGTCGTGCAACAGCAAAACCACCTGCTTTTGCCGATGTGGTCGAACACGACTCAGTCGAGCTTGAAGTTTCTTCAGTGACGTCACATATGCATCAGAATTTATGGTGGTTCCACTTGGCGTGATGTCCACAAGCAAGAGTCCTTCGGAATCGAAAAACACCGTAGCCATAACTTTTCCAGCAGAAGATGTGGTTTTGAATTTTTTTTTTTCCTTGGGTGAATTTGCATGATGCCACTCCATTGATTGCCCCTTCGTCTCTGGTGAAAAATGATGGGAGCCATGTTTCATCACCTGTCACAATTCTTCCAAGAAATTCATCTCCACCATTCTCTTACTGTTCCAAAAGTTCGCTGCATACCGTTTTTCTTGTTTCTTTGTGAGCCACTGTCAACATACTGGGAACCCACCTGGCGCAAACCTTTTTTAACGCCAACACTTTCAGTATTCTGCAAACACTTCCTACCATATCCCAACGTAGCGTGACAATTGGTTCTTTGTGATGCGTGTGTCAGGAGTCACCAATTCGTTAACTTTCTGCACACTGTCTGGAGTGTGTGCAGAACGACGCCTGCCGCTGCGAGGACAATCCTCAATATTCAAAAATGGCTCTGAGTACTATGGGACTTAACATCTATGGTCATCAGTCCCCTAGTACGTACAACTACTTAAAGCTAACTAACCTAAGGACAGCACACAACACCCAGTCATCACGAGGCTGAGAAAATCCCTGACCCCGCCGGGAATCGAACCCGGGAACCCGGGTGCGGGAAGCGAGAACGCTACCGCACGACCACGAGCTGCGGACAATCCTCAATATTGCCGTGCCCGCTTTCATCACGTAACCTGCTTGCCCACCGACTAACTGTACTGCGATCGACAACAGCGTCTCCATACGCCTTTTTCAACCTCTTGTGGATGTTTCCCACTGTCTCGTTTTCACAACACAGGAATTGTATGACAGCACGTAGCTTCTGACGAACGTCAAGTGTAGCAGCCATCTTGAAGACACGCTGTGACGGTGCCACTCACGGGAACAGGTTGAACTAAGTTTGAAAACAAACTGTATCTACACACTCTAAAACTTTCACACGTGCAGAATGAAAACTGTTTTTTTACAAAGATAGTGTGCATTTATTTAGGAGCGACCCTCGTATCTCTATGAGATGTAAAACTGTAAACTTGTTTCCTTCATTCCTTTCTTCTGTTAATTTTTTTCTACACTCCTGGAAATGGAAAAAAGAACACATTGACACCGGTGTGTCAGACCCACCATACTTGCTCCGGACACTGCGAGAGCAATGATCACACGCACGGCACAGCGGACACACCAGGAACCGCGGTGTTGGCCGTCGAATGGCGCTAGCTGCGCAGCATTTGTGCACCGCCGCCGTCAGTGTCAGCCAGTTTGCCGTGGCATACGGAGCTCCATCGCAGTCTTTAACACTGGTAGCATGCCGCGACAGCGTGGACGTGAACCGTATGTGCAGTTGACGGACTTTGAGCGAGGGCGTATAGTGGGCATGCGGGAGGCCGGGTGGACGTACCGCCGAATTGCTCAACACGTGGCGCGTGAGGTCTCCACAGTACATCGATGTTGTCGCCAGTGGTCGGCGGAAGGTGCACGTGCCCGTCGATCTGGGACCGGACCGCAGCGACGCACGGATGCACGCCAAGATCGTAGGATCCTACGCAGTGCCGTAGGGAACCGCACCGCCACTTCCCAGCAAATTAGGGACACTGTTGCTCCTGGGGTATCGGCGAGGACCATTCGCAACCGTCTCCATGAAGCTGGGCTACGGTCCCGCACACCGTTAGGCCGTCTTCCGCTCACGCCCCAACATCGTGCAGCCCGCCTCCAGTGGTGTCGCGACAGGCGTGAATGGAGGGACGAATGGAGACGTGTCGTCTTCAGCGATGAGAGTCGCTTCTGCCTTGGTGCCAATGATGGTCGTATGCGTGTTTGGCGCCGTGCAGGTGAGCGCCACAATCAGGACTACATACGACCGAGGCACACAGGGCCAACACCCGGCATCATGGTGTGGGGAGCGATCTCCTACACTGGCCGTACACCACTGGTGATCGTCGAGGGGACACTGAATAGTGCACGGTACATCCAAACCGTCATCGAACCCATCGTTCTACCATTCCTAGACCGGCAAGGGAACTTGCTGTTCCAACAGGACAATGCACGTCCGCATGTATCCCGTGCCACCCAACGTGCTCTAGAAGGTGTAAGTCAACTACCCTGGCCAGCAAGATCTCCGGATCTGTCCCCCATTGAGCATGTTTGGGACTGGATGAAGCGTCGTCTCACGCGGTCTGCACGTCCAGCACGAACGCTGGTCCAACTGAGGCGCCAGGTGGAAATGGCATGGCAATCCGTTCCACAGGACTACATCCAGCATCTCTACGATCGTCTCCATGGGAGAATAGCAGCCTGCATTGCTGCGAAAGGTGGATATACACTGTACTAGTGCCGACATTGTGCATGCTCTGTTGCCTGTGTCTATGTGCCTGTGGTTCTGTCAGTGTGATCATGTGATGTATCTGACCCCAGGAATGTGTCAATAAAGTTTCCCCTTCCTGGGACAATGAATTCACGGTGTTCTTATTTCAATTTCCAGGAGTGTATATATATACTAAGATGGTATCTGTTCTTTCGGCCATGTCCGAAAGAACAGATACCATCTTAGTATATATATATATATATATATATATATATATATATATATATATATATATATATATATATATATATATATAGTTAAGGCCCACCGACCACTTGATCATCTTCTTCTGTGCGAATGCACAAACAGTGCCCGAACTCTTACAGGAATCGGCAACGCGCCGCGAGTAATGAGTATAATGGGCGGGGGCACTACGAATTTAGTGTGGGACAATACGTTGAGAATGTGGGTTTCGCGGGAGGCGTGCCAGAGATAAATCCCTGCAGTCGCGCTATCCTCTGTGTCCTCGGTGGCTCAGATTCGGTCAGAGGGCTACGTGCCCTCTGTAATAAAAAAACTGAGTTAATCGATCACCAACGAACTTAAACGGATGTCTTACGACGTCCGCCCCGAGCAGATGCAACGAACAAAAGCGAACTAAATGAGACTTTTTTTTTAAAAAAAAAAGATGTATAGAGCGTCTGCCATGTAAGCAGGAGATCCCGGGTTCGAGTCCCGTTCGGGGCACACATTTTCATCTGTCCCCGAGCCCGCATCTCGTGGTCGTGCGGTAGCGTTCTCGCTTCCCACGCCCGGGTTCCCGGGTTCGATTCCCGGCGGGGTCAGGGATTTTCTCTGCCTCGTGATGGCTGGGTGTTGTGTGATGTCTTTAGCTTAGTTAGGTTTAAGTAGTTCTAAGTTCTAGGGGACTGATGACCATAGATGTTAAGTCCCATAGTGCTCAGAGCCATTTGAACCATTTGATCTGTCCCCGTTGACGTCTGTCAACGCCTGTAAGCAGCTAAGGGTGTTCATTTCATTGTATTTTTTTTTTCTTCCTCTGTAGCTTCCTTTCTTTCTCTTTTCATTTCCACTGTGAATGGTGATGAATTTTTTTAAGGAGACTATAGACAGCAATGATTCCTCCTGTTTGATACGTGCAACGAGGTCACCAATTAGAGAACATCTGAACTGATTTGCAGATGCTAAACCTGCTGGAAGGACTGGTGCCCGTGCAGGCAGAGGAGAAAGAGGAGAGCGTGATCATCGGCGTGCCTGGAGGCGCTGCCGCTGGCGCTGCTGCTTCCAGCCCCGCGGGAGAGGAGGAGGACGACTCCAGCCGCCACATGGAACCCGAGCACCTGCGCAAGCTGTACGTGTTCGCGCTCGTCTGGGGACTGGGTGCCTTCCTCAGCATGTCCGACAGACAGCCCTTCGACGTCTTCCTCAGGGACAAGCAGGCCGCGCTGGCACTGCCCCCCGCCACAGCCACCGTCTTCGATTACGTCGTCACTAAAGAAGGTATCTCTGTCGTCTGCATATAAATCTGTACTCCGTAATTCAATTCCAAGCGAGAATTTTGCGCTGGAAGGAGATTGTTGATAAGCCTCCATGTGAGATCGAATCTAATTTTGCCGCACGGGATTAGTCGAGCGGTCTCCGGCGCTGCAGTCGTGGACTGTGCGGCTGGTCCCGGCGGAGGTTCGAATCCTCCCTCGGGCATGGGTGTCTGTGTTTGTCCTTAGGATGATTTAGGTTAAGTAGTGTGTAAGCTTAGGGACTGATGACCTTAGCAGTTAAGTTCCATAAGATTTCACACACATTTGAACATTTTTTTTAATCTAATTTTACCCCCATCATCTTTCTGTGGATATACGTAGGAAGAGGCAACATATTGGCTATACTTACAGGAACAAGTGTAATGTGCTGCGAATACATAGAAAGAAAGATCCCTTATCATTTAGCTACACTATAGCAGGTCAGCAACTGGAAGCAGTCAGTTCCATAAATTATCTGGGAGTAGGCATTAGGAGTGATTTAAAATGGAATGATCAAATAAAGTTGATCGTCGGTAACGCAGATGCCAGACTGAGATTCATTGGAAGAATCCTAAGGAAATGCAATCCGAAAACAAAGGAAGTAGGATACAGTACGCTTGTTCGCCCACTGCTTGAATACTGCTCATCAGTGTGGCATCCGTACCAGATATGGTTGATGGAAGGGAAGAGATAGAGAAGATCCAACGGAGAGAAGCGCGCTTCGTTACAGGATCATTTAGTAATCGCGAAAGCGTTACGGAGATGATAGATAAACTCCAGTGGAAGACTCTGCAGGAGAGACGCTCAGTAGCTCGGTACGGGCTTTTGTTGGAGTTTAGAGAACATACCTTCACCGAGGAGTCAAACAGTATATTGCTCCCTCCTACGTGTATCTCGCGAAGAGACGGTGAGGATAAAATCAGAGAGATTAGAGCCCACACAGAGGCATACCGACAATCCATCTTTCGACGAACAATACCAGACTGGAATAGAAGGGAGAACCGATAGAGGTACTCAAGGTACCCTCCGCCACACACCGTCAGGTGACTTGCGGAGTGTGGATGTAGATGTAGATGTAGAACGTACGTTCTTGTAATTTTAATAATAAACCACTTAGTGATGCACAAGGCCTTCATTGTCCTAGCTGTATCTGGATGAGCATCTCCGTGACGCTTTCGCTGTTTCTAAACGAACCTGTGACTTAACTTGCAGCTTTTCTTCGTATCTTCTCTATTTCCTCTATCAAACCTATCTGGTATGGGTCCCAGACTAGAGAGCAATATGAATGACGGTTTTGTAAGCTACCTCCTTCGTGGGTCGACTCCACTTCTTGAAAATTCTTCCAATAACATTCAGTCTGGCATCTACCACTCCTGGGATTAGTTTTCGGTGTTCGTTCCATTGCAAATCCCTCCATACGCATATTTCCAGATATCTTATAGATGTAACTGGTCATCTGTCAATCCCTACACCAGTCGATTCTCTGCAGGTCTTATTACATACTTGCCGGCGAGGGTGGCCAAGCGGTTCTAGGCGCTACAGTCTGGAACCGCGCGACCGCTACGGTCGCAGGTTCGAATCCTGCCTCGAGCATGGATGTGTGTGATGTCCTTAGGTTAGTCATGTTTAATTAGTTCTAAGTTCTAGGGAACTGATGACCTTAGAAATTAAGTCCCATAGTGCTCAGAGCCATTTTACTACATACTTCTCTGTAGACAACAGCATATCCGCTAATAGCCTCGTGGAGTCACAACGTGATCTATTAGGCAATATATATATATATATATGCCCGACGCTATTTTTGCACCTGAAGGTATATCTCCATTAAACGTAACATGTTGTGTTCTCCTCTGTTGGATCTCTTCAATCCAATCACAAAGCTGATCTGATATTCCACACGCACGTATTTCGTCCATTGGGCACCATTGCTTAACTGCATCGAACGACTTCCTGAAGTCAAGGAACGTAGCATCAACCTGGCCGCCGGTACAATGTCTCCTGGGTGTCGTGGATGAACAAAGCGAGCTGGATTTCACACGATCGTTGTTTGTGGAAATCATTTGCGAATACCATCTGACAAGGTCTTTGTGTTCTTCAATAATGAAGAAGGAGGCGTAGCGAAGTACCGCTACACACTCACAGAAAAGAACAACATCGGTGTAACCACTCTGGGCATGCGTCCAGTTTTTCTCTGAAGTATGTTGATTGTCGATCCTTGCTGATGTTCGACCTTCAGGTGGGCTGTATGAAACTTGTAATGTGCAAGCAAAAGGAAAAATCAGAAATTGTATTTTTATTCTTAATGTCTTTGTGAAAAATAATACCAATTACATAGAACCAAAAGAACCAAATTTTTGCCTAGACCGTGTAACGGAACCTATTAAAGGCTTTACTTTACCGAAGTATGCGATACCCTCCAAATTCAACCAGTTTAACGAGTATTTATGATTATAGAAAAGTTATTGTGTATGTTAACAATGATTGCGTAACATGTCTCCATAAACAATCAACCCATTAAATTATACTGAATAACTGACTCACACAAAAGTTAATATCACTTGATCACTCATATAGCAAATGTCATCATGTAAAAACACTAAGTTCATCTTAATTAATTAATATGAAGTACGAAAAATAGTGGCCAACTTACGTATTTTGGATCTCCTTAAATAAAAATCACCCAGTGAAACCTATTTGTTCACTAGGACCGTTTTCACTCAGTATTCACGTAAACACTCCTATTTTAGACGAAAACCTATGTAATTCTTAATAATTCATGTTATTTACTTATTTATGCAAATTAGAGAAGTCAATTGACAAACTTCTAAAAAACGGCCTTTTTGTAACAAAGAATTATTCTGTCAAGTCTACAAATCTGTCTGTCATTTTAATAACCTGTTAAATTATGTCACTCGATATAAATTAATAACTTTTCTGCACAAATTACAATAACAGATGTACATGTGACTTATAAACTATATCTCGTTTTAGTAGTTCTTTGACAAGGTTATAAATACAAGCAGCAAGAAGGGTCTGGAGCGGAGTCTGAATGTCACTTTGGTAATGTGTATGTGTGTTATTGTTCGAGGTGGATAAACATTGCAAAGAACATGTAAAAGAAGTGCTACTTTGTGTTGTGTCATTGTCTTTGGTGGACAGTGGAATTAAGATGGCCACCAAGGTAATAATTACTTGAAGTTTAAATATTTGTTGGTTTCGTTCATTATTTATCATCAAAAGCACATCAAAAATACGGGACCTCATCTTTTTAACCCTAGACAACCAGACATAGCAGCGATCCAGCAAGCAGCAGCGATTACGAAAATGCATTTTAATGGCACCAACCTAACTTCAAGTGCTAACAAGCTCAGTAAACGGGAGTGAAATAGTGCGATTATAGCAATATCTACGACTAGGCGACCATTATAACCTCTATCGTAATGAAATGTAATTCAACAACGAAAGAAGAGACTTACAAAATACTTGTAATACCATATCTTGAGAATCTTGATAACTGTGCATCAGTCTGGGACTCTTACCAGTTTGGGTGAAATAGAAGAGATAGCAAATATCCAACCAAGAGCGGAGAGTCTCGTCACGAGATCACTTAGTAAACACCAGAGCGTTATGGAGATGTTCAACAAACGCCAGTGGCAGGCGGTGCAAGAGAGGCGGTGTGCACCACGGAGGAGCCAACGTTCCAAGAATAGTTAGACAATACATTACTTCCTCCCGCTCACGTCTCGCGGAATGATCACGACGAGAAAATCATATAAATCTTAACTCATGCCCGCATCTCGTGGTCGTGCGGTAGCGTTCTCGCTTCCCACACCCGGGTTCCCGGGTTCGATTCCCGGCGGGGTCAGGGATTTTCTCTGCCTCGTGATGGCTGAGTGTTGTGTGATGTCCTTAGGTTAGTTAGGTTTAAGTAGTTCTAAGTTCTAGGGGACTGATGACCATAGATGTTAAGTCCCATAGTGCTCAGAGCCATTTGAACCATTTTAACTCATGCGTAAGCTTATAGATAGTTGTTCTTCCCACGAACCATTCGCGAGCGGAACAAGCAAGGAGGGAAGTTATAGTGGTGCCAAAAGTACCCTCCGCGACACACCGTAAGAAGGCTTGTGTAGTATGCATGTAGATCTAGACGTACATGTAGATGCAGATTATGCAAAATAATACTTATCATTACATTACCTAGTCAGAGGATTATTGATCATTTTCAAGTGACGAATCTATGGCAGGAATATTATTATAGGACTTCAGTGCATGCAAGAACACAGAGACTGCTTTTTGCGCAGACCATATCTATGAATACCCAGTACTAATTATTAGTGTGGTTGCTAGTGTGCAGTGTTGGAAAAATTCTGATCGGCGTTATTTGGCCAGAAACGAAATTACAGGCGCTGGCGTACAGGTCGTGATCGCCAGACTGTGCCACATTGTAAAGAGCCCATTCCCAAATATCTTTGCAATTTCTACATGGCCATCAACTACCAATATCTAGTTCGATATCCGAAAGAAGTTTCCCCAGTTCAACGTCAGCACTAACTATGTCTCCCCGAGCTGCCGGAGAACAACTGTGGGCAGCTAGATGTGATTAACTTCAGACCTGGATGAAACCCGCATAGTACCTACGCTTTTGGACGTACTTCATATTGGTCCACCTGGAGATCATTGAGCAGACTAAGGTAAAGTGTTGGTAAATACAGGAACACGTTTGTACAATTGGGATGTTTTAAACAACCGACACAATGTGACTACACAGAACAGACAGTGGGTCAGTTGTGTCACTGTCCATGCTGCCCTGAGTCATGCAGTAACGATGAGCTGAAGAGGTCTCGAGATGGACCAGTTGCTATTGCCAAATTCTGGCGAACAACATTTGGGTTTCTCCTGTTTTCTTAAATTATATAAACTACTAATTATGTGAATTGTTGTTTTAGCAGTATTCCGTAATATTGCACAATTAAGTAAAGTAGCTTTTTGTATAGCTTCTAATACGAGTAAATAAATCAATGAGGAACCTCAGAAATCTTGATAGGGCATGTACTAAGTCGAACTCCACGACTCTCCTCCCTCGCCGACAACAGAAACACAATGTGGCACAGTTAACTACTCTAAATACGAGTAGTTATACATATGCCCAAAATATTTACTTATAACCAGCCTCAGGACTGAAGACCACAACAGTACACAGCTCGTGGTCGTGCGGTAGCGTTCTCGCTTCCCGCGCTCGGGTTCCCGGGTTCGATTCCCGGCGGGGTCAGGGAATTTCTCTGCCTCGTGATGACTGGGTGTTGAGTGATGTCCTTAGGTTAGTTAGGTTTAAGTAGTTCTAGGGGACTGATGACCATAGATGTTAAGTCCCATAGTGCTCAGAGCAATTTGAACAATTTTTTTGAAGACCACAACAACAACATGGATAGAAAGACAACAATTTGTATGAAGGAAGAATTTTTCCCAGTTATAGAGCTGGAGAACCCCTCAAGGTGTGTAGCCAGTCATTCTGTCTATTTATCTATCTATCTGTCTATCTTTTTTTCTTTCCCTCGACTTTCACTGTTGGTCATTGGCTGATAAGAACATTTCAACTGGACGCTATTTCAGCCGCTTGCATGAGTATTGGTAGAACTGAATATGTGAGAGTTGCTCGTGAGTTGTATCCAGATAGCTTAGCCGGTAAGAGCATTGCCCACAAAAGGCAAGGCTCCAGTTTCAAGTGCCGGTTTAATTCCGAGAAAGTTTCACAACAGCGAACATTCTGCTGACAAGTGAAAGATTCATTCTGGTAGCATTGTGATTGTTTAGTTGATCGTGATGAGGGAGAAAAGAGAACATGGAACTCCATAGTGGCACATAGTCCTACTCCTACTGAATAGCACCAAGTGGACAATAAAGCTTATCATCCTCGTCCAGCACACAGGTTATAGTCATGTCTGTTGTTTGTCATCACTCCATGAGACAGTGAAGAAATTTGAAATTTTATATAATCTCTGGTGATCAGGAACTTTTTGGGACATAATTACTTCTCTATACCTGACGTTAACTGACAATGAAAATATAATTCACGAGCGGGATTAGAACCGGTTACCTCCGACTCGAGTTCTATCACACTGACCTGTTGTTAGTGACCCACCTACTGAGGTGGTGTTTCCAGTACTTGTACAGCATTTTCGCTTAAGAACTTTGTCACTATGTCTAGCTACTGTTTAACTTGTGAAAACGGTTCTCCAGCGAGACATCGGATGTCACGAAATTTCCACAATATTTCGTCGACGTAGCTGACCGATATCTTCAAGTGCGGTGAACACACTGCTGAGCTGACTGACAGCGCATTCTTTGCGATTTGGCTTTTAATGTAGTTTTCACCGGAAGGCGTTTACTACAATATTCACTATTTGGAGAGGGTGTGTAAACGTCTCTTTATTATTATGTCAACACTTGGGTAGAAAATGAGTTGAGATTCATACTTCTTTTGGCCTAGGCCTAGGTCTATTGGTATTTCGCAGCTACCTTAGGCTGCATGGAGGTTACTGACAAGGGAACCTCCCCATCGCACCCCCCTCAGATTGAGTTATAAGTTGGCACAGTGGATAGGCCTTGAAAAACTGAACACAGATCAATCGAGAAAACAGGAAGAAGTTGTGTGGAACTACGAAAAAATAAGCAAAATATACAAACTGAGTAGTCCACGTGCAAGATAAGAAACATCAAGGCCAGTTACAGCTCAGGAGCGCCGTGGTCTCGCGGTCAGCGTGAGCAGCTGCGGAATGAGGGGTCCTCGGTTCAAGTCTTCCTTCCACTGAAAATTTTAATTTTTTATTTTCAGTTTATGTGTCAGACTCTTATGTTTTCATCACTTTTTTGGGAATGATTATCACATCCACAAGAAAACCTAAATCGGGCAAGGTAGAAGAATCTTTTTACCCATTCGCCAAGTGTACAAGTTAGGTGGGTCGACAACATATTCCTGTCACGTGACGCACATGCCCTCACCAGTGTCGTATAGAATATATCAGACGTATTTTCCTGTGGAGGAATCGGTTGACCTATGACCTTGCGATCAAATGTTTTCGGTTCCCATTGGAGAGGCACTTCCTTTCGTCTACTAATCGCACGGTTTTGCGGTGCGGTCGCAAAACACAGACACTAAACTTATTACAGTGAACAGAGACGTCAATGAACGAACGGACAGATCATAACTTTGCGAAAATAAAGAAAGTAAAATTATCAGTCGAAGGAAGACTTGAACGAAGGACCTCTCGGTCCGCAGCTACTCACGCTAACCACGGGACCACGGCGCTCCTAGACTACCACTCTCCTTGATGTGGCCTATCTTAGCATGGAATACTCAGTTTGTATATTTTACTAATTTTTTTCACAATTCCACACAACTTCTTCCTGTTTTCTCGATTGATCTGTGTTCAGTTTTTCAAGGCCTATCCACTGTGCCAACTTATAACTAAATCTGAGGGGGGTGCGATGGGGAGGTTCCCTTGTGAGGCCCCTCATTAAAAGATTCGCTCAAACCGCCGCCTTCCTGTACAGGGTGGTAACAGTCTTCTTGAAGCGGTCCAAGACTTCCTCTTCGTGCGCTGCTTCATGCAGGTATTTAGCTTGGAAGTTGTGCAGCATGTGAAACATCCATCGTATGCCCTTGTTATAACGTGTCTGAAGTCTATGAAGATGAGACTTTGCTGCCATGCCCCATGTGACACAGCCATAATCCATAAACGGATAAACGTCAAGTAAATCGCCAGTCCTCTCTTCCGTGGCAAGTTCGAGCGTTCGGTATGTATCTCTGCATGACTTTCTGCCGGACGCTTGCGGTGTGCCGTTGCCAGGTAAACTTGCTGTCAAGTATGACACCGAGGTACTTTGTTCTCGTACACAATTCTATAGGCACGTTGAAGATTAGTAACCGAAGGAGACCTGGTGTTCCCCTTCTAGTATACATGATGGCCTAGTTCTTAAAAGGTTTGAAGGAAATTCTCCAAGTAGTTGACCATCCTACAAGTTTATGGCACACTTTCTGTAGTCTGCGATGCATGGGCTGGGGCACCCGCTCCTTGTGATCGCCGTGTCATCTGCATATATGGCGCGTTCCACTCTTCGAGTCCGGGGGAAGTCGGATATGTGGAAAGAATACACCGTCGGCTCAAGGAGCGATGCCTGCAGAATTCCTGCATGAATTATTCTTACAGTGACTATCCTTACTGGACACTCACCACAAAAGTACGATCTTCTAAGTATAGCGGGTTCAGTTTAACGTAGGTTCCAGGGAAACACGTTTCTTTTAGCTTCCAAATCAGCCCCTGGTGCCACACAGTGTCGAAGGTTTTCTATGCCTAAGAATACTGCTCCATAGTATTTCTTGTTGTTGTAGGAGGTGGTGAGTTTCATCTACCACCCTTTTCAATTGTTGGGTGGTGGAAGTCCTTCACGAAATCCGAATTGTTCAGTGGACAGTAATCCTTTGTCACTGATGTGTCTTCTTAATCTTTTTAGGAGTAGCCTCTCGAAGAACTTAATTGAAGCAGGTGGCTGATTTGTCTGGGATTCTTTGGGTCCCTGGGAGACTTCTCAGGTTTGGGTACTTCAATCACCACTGTATGCTTCCAGCTGCATGGATACATTAAGTATCTGATGATGTTGGTGAATACATCTGCCAGGTGGCCCTCGGATTCATGTGGAAGTTTCTTTAATGCTTTCCCTGAGATCTAGGCTAGTGCTGGCACTTTGCTATTTGGTAAAGCTCTTATGACACGGGCGATGTCCTCCGCAGTGATTAGTGGGACGTCCACTTCTTCGTCACTGTTCTCTGCCAGGAATGTGGCGACGCTCTCCGTAACATCGTGCATGTGTTTTCGGTTTTGGTGGGTCTTGAACTGCTCTTAAAAATCGTCAGCTAGGACGTTCGCTTTTTTTCAGGCCGATAAGGTGTCACAGCTGCGGTTTTCAGGGGCGATATTCGAGTTCTGGTGTTGATGAAAATCCTGACTACATCTCACACTGAGGTGTCAGGTTGTAACGAGGAGAGTTTGTCAGCCCATCGCTGGTGCTGAAGATTGGAGGTCGCTGCTTTAATTTGCCTCCTAAGCAAATTAATTCTTCGCTTGGTGCTGGGGTCTCTCGCAAGGCGCCAATCTTTGCAGACCTGATTGCGCTCCGCAATAGTTCCTTCAATTTCTGTTGGTGGAATGTGGATAGGGCACTGTAATCTTCGTGATGGTAGAGTAGAAGCAGTTAGGACTTCAATAGCGGTAGTGCTGAAAGTAGCGACGAGATCGTCAGCACGGTGTCCATCTTCAGCCAGTGACCGCGCCATGAAGCATGACACATGGATGCAAAAACTGTCCCAGTTAGCCCGCCGAAGATTCTTCTTGATGCCTGTGGTCACTGGTTTCGTGTCCGATCTGAAGGCAAGGCTTGTAGAATATTGGCTGTCAAAGTTATTGATGTCGTTTGTAATGGCTATATCAAGCACATCAGGACGTCCTTTGTGTGGATAACATGATGGTTCAGTCGGCCAACAAACGTGTGAATGAAGTTGCTCAGCCACTTGCAGTGAGCGTCTTCCAATGTGGTTGGTGGTTATCGATTTCCATGCTGCATGCTTCGAGCTGAAATCACCAGCCACAAACAGTTTCCCTCTTCATAGTAACAGCTGTCATGCACCATCCGTGCTAAGATGTCCTCGAGGCGGTCCATGAATGTAACAGTTCCTGAAGTAGTCCTAACAGCTGCCGCCGTTGACTCAATCGACGTAGTTTTGGTTCACGTCCAGCATATTGACGAATAGATGCCTTTATGTCGACGGCTGTGCCACCACCTGCAGTCAGCCGATCAGTCGTGTAGCATCGACAGTTACCTACGTTTGCTCTCAAGCCAGGCATCAGGTGAGTTTCAGTCACTAACCATATATCGATGTTTTCGTCTCTCAAAAACTGTTGGAATTCTAACAGATGAGGAAGTTGTCCATTGGCGTTGTACGTCATGATGTGTAGGTCTTCAGTTCTTCTGATCTTGGACGTAATGAGCTGTTGAGGTGTGGCTTCCTGCAATGGTGACTCTTCTAATAGCTGCATCTACAGCTGCAGTTATTGTGCTAGGTAAATTTGCTAGCGTTCTACAGATGTCAGTAACTGCTGTTGTCAGTAAGTTCTAGTTGGCTTGTCTGCTGTGACTGCTGTCGGTTGTCTTCTTTCCATAGGTGACTTGGTTGTTGCTGCCGACGTATTGGAAGATAAGGAAATTCTACTCTGTCAGTGTGGTTGAAATGGCTCTAAGCACTATGGGACTTAACATCTGAGGTCATCAGTCCCCTTGACTTAGAATTACTTAAACCTAACTAACCTAAGGACATCACACACATCCATGCCCGAGGCAGGATTCGAATCACCGACCGTAGCAGCAGCGCGTTTCCGGACTGAAGCGCCTAGAACCGCTCTGACTCCCTTGACGACGACTGTTACCAGTAGACCACTCTGAACCCTGGCCGCCAGTGTTTCCATCAAGGATGGTCTGTCTTGATGTGGGTTCTCTTCAGACGCCACATTGTGCCGATACATTACAGTTTTCTCCTGCGTCCTGGATTGTAGTCCCCGCGGTCTGCTGCTGGCTCCCTTATGCTTCTGGCGTCCTCTGTAACTTCCAGGACGACTCTCTCTACAAAGAGCGCATTTAGTAGGCACCACTCTCGCTTATGTTCACTGTCTTCAGTTGTGTGGTGCGCTGCCCTTGACGCAAACAGGCGGTATAGTGCAATAATGTGCCACATGGTTGAATCCTTGGCAGCAATAACACTGTGGGAGTCCACGCGAAGCTCTCAGCTTCTCAGCTTTGGCGACTTGCGAGCAAAGCCTCGTCACTTAAAATACACTCCTGGAAATGGAAAAAAGAACACATTGACACCGGTGTGTCAGACCCACCATACTTGCTCCGGACACTGTTAGAGGGCTGTACAAGCAATGATCACACGCACGGCACAGCGGACACACCAGGAACCGCGGTGTTGGCCGTCGCATAGCGCTAGCTGCGCAGCATTTGTGCACCGCCGCCGTCAGTGTCAGCCAGTTTGCCGTGGCATACGGAGCTCCATCGCAGTCTTTAACACTGGTAGCATGCCGCGACAGCGTGGACGTGAACCGTATGTGCAGTTGACGGACTTTGAGCGAGGGCGTATAGTGGGCATGCGGGAGGCCGGGTGGACGTACCGCCGAATTGCTCAACACGTGGGGCGTGAGGTCTCCACAGTACATCGATGTTGTCGCCAGTGGTCGGCGGAAGGTGCACGTGCCCGTCGACCTGGGACCGGACCGCAGCGACGCACGGATGCACGCCAAGACCGTAGGATCCTACGCAGTGCCGTAGGGGACCGCACCGCCACTTCCCAGCAAATTAGGGACACTGTTGCTCCTGGGGTATCGGCGAGGACCATTCGCAACCGTCTCCATGAAACTGGGCTACGGTCCCGCACACCGTTAGGCCGTCTTCCGCTCACGCCCCAACATCGTGCAGCCCGCCTCCAGTGGTGTCGCGACAGGCGTGAATGGAGGGACGAATGGAGACGTGTCGTCTTCAGCGATGAGAGTCGCTTCTGCCTTGGTGCCAATGATGGTCGTATGCGTGTTTGGCGCCGTGCAGGTGAGCGCCACAATCAGGACTGCATACGACCGAGGCACACAGGGCCAACACCCGGCATCATGGTGTGGGGAGCGATCTCCTACACTGGCCGTACACCACTGGTGATCGTCGAGGGGACACTGAATAGTGCACGGTACATCCAAACCGTCATCGAACCCATCGTTCTACCATTCCTAGACCGGCAAGGGAACTTGCTGTTCCAACAGGACAATGCACGTCCGCATGTATCCCGTGCCACCCACCGTGCTCTAGAAGGTGTAAGTCAACTACCCTGGCCAGCAAGATCTCCGGATCTGTCCCCCATTGAGCATGTTTGGGACTGGATGAAGCGTCGTCTCACGCGGTCTGCACGTCCAGCACGAACGCTGGTCCAACTGAGGCGCCAGGTGGAAATGGCATGGCAAGCTGTTCCACAGGACTACATCCAGCATCTCTACGATCGTCTCCATGGGAGAA
The DNA here is from genome assembly GCF_023898315.1 of Schistocerca nitens. NCBI lineage: Eukaryota > Metazoa > Arthropoda > Insecta > Orthoptera > Acrididae > Schistocerca > Schistocerca nitens. Next base: position 927,047,672 of record NC_064616.1, read on the forward strand.
TAGCAGCCTGCATTGCTGCGAAAGGTGGATATACACTGTACTAGTGCCGACATTGTGCATGCTCTGTTGCCTGTGTCTATGTGCCTGTGGTTCTGTCAGTGTGATCATGTGATGTATCTGACCCCAGGAATGTGTCAATAAAGTTTCCCCTTCCTGGGACAATGAATTCATGGTGTTCTTATTTCAATTTCCAGGAGTGTATTTATCGATGTTCTACAGTGTCTTGAAGTGTAACGGCTCGCCAGAAGGTCTTCGTCTATGTGCTTGGGTAGTATAAGTAGCGCACAACAGTAGCCACAAAACCAACAACTTCAAGTTCTTCCTTAGTCATCTTATTAGGGATGCCATAGACAGCCACCTTCAGTTCAAAAATGTTCAAATGTGTGTGAAATCTTATGGCACTTAATTGCTAAGGTCATCAGTCCCTAAGCTTACACACTACTTAACCCAAATTATCCTAAGGACAAACACACACACCCATGCCCGAGGGAGGACTCGAACCTCCGCCGGGACCAGCCGCACAGTCCATGACTGCAGCGCCTAAGAGCGCTCGTCTAATCCCGCGCGGCCCACCTTCAGTGTCTGCGGTCTCACCATGGGAAAGGTGACGTACGGTATTCCTCCCCTCCAATAATGTTTGACTTTGAGGTCTTTTTCTACAGACATCAAAGTCAGCTTCAGTTTATCACTATCCAACTGCCTGGCGGCGAAGAAATATTTCCAATTATTCTTTAACCTTCATACAGTTGTTTATAGCCGGCCGTGGTGGCCGAGCAGTTCTAGGCGCTACAGTCTGGAACCGCGCAATCGCTACGGTCGCAGGTTCGAATCCTGCCTCGGGCATGGATGTGTGTGATGTCCTTAGGTTAGTTAGGTTTAAGTAGTTCTATGTTGTAGGGGACTGATGACCTCAGAAGTTAAGTCCCATAGTGCTCAGAGCCGTTTGAACCATTTGAACAGTTGTTTGTATGTCTCTGGTTACTATCGCACGATGGGAGGTATAGTCTGTTACTTAGGCTGTGGCTGCAGATCATCTGACTCTTGATTTGCTTGAATGTCTTCCTGAATTGTTTCGTATATGTTGCTGTTCAACACATCTGACACTTCCGTGACTGGTTTCCGTTTCACCTGCCTCTTCTTCAGTCGGTTACCGAAACCTTCCTCGTCAGCGATCGCGGACTGTACTCTGTCGCCTGGCGTGATGTTGTTACCTCTTCACTGGCAAATTCCATGTTGCATGCCCTCTCGTAGTGCCGGCCGCGGTGGTCTCGCGGTTCTAGGCGCGCAGTCCGGAACCGTGCGACTGCTACGGTCGCAGGTTCGAATCCTGCCTCGGGCATGGATGTGTGTGATGTCCTTAGGTTAGTTAGGTTTAAGTAGTTCTAAGTTCTAGGGGACTGATAACCACAGCAGTTGAGTCCCATAGTGCTCAGAGCCATTTTAGCCCTCTCGTAGTCCATGCTACTCTACCAGGCCCGTCGCACTCACTTTGCCTGCCGCCACAGCCACAGTCGTGTAACGGGAGCGGCCTATGGAGTTGCAGGCGGGGTGAACCCCGCCGGACAGCGAGCGGCAGACTCCGGCGATGTAGAGGCAGCTGCTTCGGCCGCCCGCGTAATCACGTCCACTCGTCTTGACATCACGCACTCGAATTACAGAGACTGCTGAGGCTGGGATCGAAGCCTCCTCTTTATTCACTGCTGAGCTGTGACTGAAGCCCCCTATTTACGCCAGTCTAAGAAGAAAGCGCGCCGACGTGAACGCACCAAATTCGGTGACTAATAATGAAGACTTCCTTATCAGAAGCGGGAGAGACAGCTACGACATCCGTTGGACCATGAATCAAGAGCTTCGGCGCACGTACAAACGTTGCCAATCATTCTGTGCGCTGCCGTTGACCACCCTCTGTCGGAGGCCGCATGCCGATATACGCGTCCGTGCTGGCGTTGTCATCAAAATATCTATGTCTCCACTGTATGACAAATACCCCTTTGTAGTCACAGTGATTTTAACACGGCCAGCACTGGATCCCACGCTGTGCTGTGTAGGTACCCTGTCTCTGTTCAGCAGATTTGTCGAGCTGCGAATTTCGTCAGCTTCTTTAATAATACTGTTCCAGGATGAAAACGTCAAAGAGAGAATTTTGGTAATTTTGTAGCCCAGTACTGAGGCAATGCACGGCCATTGCAGGTTTCTCTAATTGGCCCAGACGTGTTGGTCACCGATGTTTGACGGATCTGTCTTCCACGCTGCGACAAGAATGTCAAATTACGACGTCCCGCAGCTACAGGGAATCTCACAGAAACCAAGCCTTTTCAAACCAAGGCTGTCTTCCGCTGAGCCTAGAAGAGCTCTGAGTTGCGTTCGTCAACATAAAGCGCATTTAACTTTGTGTTTGTTCAGTAATTGCCAAATTTTCGAACAAACAGTGCTAACGTACGGCAAGACGACAATTTCTCTTTGTTCTTCACTTTCTTCCAGCTCCTCAGTTTGTCTAACACGCGCCCGGTGTAAGGAACGACGAGTCTCCCGTTTAGAATATCCACTCATCGAGAATACGCTAGGGAGGTGGCGCAATACTGATTCCTGCGATAGCTCTCGAATGAAAGATGAGACCACATCGAAACTAACGACAATAACTGATAGTACAAGTCTTAAGTTCTTGAGCCGACGAATGAGAACCATTACTACAAGTAGCCCGTCAGGAAAGCCTTACTCAACATATCTTATATGGGAAAGAGATGGTGAAAGAAGTGAATAAGTTCGATAAATAACAGAATAAGTAGAGCATTCTGCTGTGTACCCTTATGTTCTTATGAAGATGACGACGTCTTCGAAGTATTCTTATAGTCACTAAGGTTTCGCACTTTATAAACTCTGCAGCCACCAACAGAATTAAAAATCAGGCCGGCCACGCACTGGTGACAGAAAGGATTCACCACACTCGGAAGGAATTGTACTTCGCGTGCAGAGGTCCACTGGCGCTCCATCTGAAGATTGTGTCACGACTATCGGAAGATTCTTGGGCATGGGTTGGTAGCGATACTTGGGCGTTCTCGGAATCGAAGAGACAACACTTTATAGCACGTCGAAGTGGAAAGTATCATCGCTTCAGAGACTGTTTACCGCAAGAATAAAAGTTAGAAGAAAGACATCGCAGACGGACAGTGTACGAGCTGTTGCATATACCCCTGCTTGACGCGACGCTTTCGGTATTGGAGAAGGGCTGAATTTCACGCCCACTCCGAGAACACCACACGTTCTACACATTGTTAGCTCTGTTGGGCAGAAAATCCTGAAGCTGCCCAGGGACGCTGCGATAAAATCAGACCTTCCGCGCAATAACACAGGCGCCGGCGCCCAAGAATAATATCTCAGCGTCGGAGAGGTCAGGACTTCGATCTCCACTTGAGGATCCTGAAATTGTGGTCTTACTGGCGGATAACGCTAACGCAGTTGTCATCCTCCTCAGACCGATGTTCTTTACCAAGATAAACCAGTTGTTGGACGACCCTGCATATCGTGTTCTAAACATGGACACCACGACCAAAATACGAGGAAGAACTTTAGAGCTTCTCAAGAACAGCACAGTCTCCGATGTTGTGGCCAAACGACTTTGCACACGCGCACCCACTCTTTCCAGGATACACGGACTGCCTAAGATTCTTAAGGATATAGTTCTACGTCTGCCAATTCCTAGCAATTCTGGGTGCTAACATACAATTTGGCAGAACATCTGGTAGTACATTTGAGCCCTGTGGTGGAAAAATGAGAGTATCGGATCTGCAACTCAGAAGACTTTGTTTGCCAGCTCAAAATCTTACGACTTGCACCGTCAGATATTGTCGTTAGTGTGGACGTAGTCTCACTTTTCACTCTAGTACCATTACAGGAATCACCGGAGCTCATTGTCGAGAAACTAAAAGGAGAACTTGTTGATGTGTGTAAACATATGCCTGCCTCTCTATTTTTTTCTTTTTTTTCAGTGAGCAATGCTTTGAACAGACTGACGGTGTGACAGTGGGTAGTCCCTTTGTGGGTAATCTTTTTATGGAAGGTTTCGAGGAGAGAGCACTTCAGTCAATGGAGTTGAAACCTACGTGCTTTTGGTGATACGAGAATGACACCTTTGTAATTTCACCCCACCGCACGTGCATCACTGGATACATTTTCACATCTAAATTCTCTTCATTCGAACGTCAATTTTATGATGGAGATGGATGAAAACGGCGAACTACTATCCATGGACGTTTTGGCCTTGTGTACCGTAAACCTAAACAAACGGACTTATACTTACAGATAACCAACTGTCGCCATCCTTTACAACCAAATGGCGTCCTTAGGACGTTGCCCCACAGAGCACGAACCATTACAGATTGTTACAGCTTGTCTGATGAGTTGCGCCACCTCCCTAGCGTATTCTTGATGAGTGGATATTCTGAACGGGAGACTCGGCGAACCTTACATCAGGCGCGTGTTAGACAAACTGAGGATCTGGAAGAAAGCGAAGAACAATGTGGAATGGCCGTGTTGCCGTACGTTAGCACTGTTTCTTCGGAAATAGGAAGATTAATGAACAAACACAAAGTTAAATGTGTTTTATATACACCAACGGAACTCAGAGCTCTTCTAGGCTCAGCGGAAGACAGCCTCGGTTTGAAAAGGCCTGGTTTCTACGAGATTTCTTGTAGCTGCGGGACGTCATAATTTGACATTCTTGTCGCCCCGTAGAAGACAAATCCGTCAAACATCGGCGTCACACACGTCTGGGCCACTCAAAGAAACCTGCAAACGCCGAGCATCGCCTGAGTACGGGGCTACAAAATTACCAAAATTCTCTCTTCGACGTTTTTGTCCTGGGACAGCATTATTAAAGAAGTGAACGAAATTCTCAGTTCGACAAATCTACGGTACAGAGACACGGGATACCAGCTTAGCACAGTATGGGATCCAGCTCTGCCGTATTAAAATCATAGAGACCTCAAAGAGGAATTATTGATCACACAAGGGATGACTCTTCAGTGGCGACTTAGATATTCCGATGGTAACCGCCAGGGTAGCCCCACACCAGCGGGGACGGGCATATCGGCATGCGGCTTGGAACAGAGGGCGCTGGGGAGGCCGACAGCAGCGCACAGTGATTGACAGCCTTTGTGGGTACGCCGAAGCTTTTAGTTCATCACCTGACTTGTGGCATGGCTGTCTCTCCCGCTACCGATCAGGAAACCTTTGATATTACTCATCGAAATTGGCGCGTTCGCTCCTGCACGGTTTCTTCTTAGTCTGCCATAAACAGGGGGTTTCGGTCACAGCTCAGCAGTGTGTTCGCCGCACCAGAAGATATCGGTCAGTAGTGCCGTTGAAATATTGTGTAATATGCACAACGAAATATGACCTTTCGACCGAGAAACATTTCTACAAGTTGTCCGTTGGGGAAGCCTCAATCACATACTTTCTAATTCTGCGATTGCTGCTCTTCATTTCTAGCGCGACAATACATAGATACGCAATTCGATTAGAGGCTTCATGTTGAGTCAACAGCGCTCATGAACCTCTGCGAGAGGCAGTCATAAAATGGTAATTGGTAATTGTTGTGGCAGCTTTGCATATGATGAGCAAGGTATTACATCATGATGCATGTTACTGTGGCCAGATCATCAAGGCATCACGTATGGAACATTCCAGTCAGAAGTCGTGCGAGCAGTGGGCTTGCCAATTCCCAGCTGTGAATTCCCGGAAGTGGCTAACATCGTCAACACTGGGATCAACAAGTATGACAAGAGTCTCTAGCGCTTATCTTTTTTTTTTAACAGTGGATAGACGGTCCCGAGGACACGAAGTACTTAGAAAATGAGTGCTGAACACCAAAAAAGAAATACAATCTGTCGTTATTTAACAATGCGATACGTAAACTGTCTCCCACTTGAGTACCTCTAATAATTGTAAATCTAAGAGCACAGAGATCGTCTTCGGATGAGAACAGCGACCCCATTCAGAGTAAGGATAAACGACACCTTGACTGGTGATTCGTCGTGACCATTAATACACACCGGTTCCCGTTTGCTACCTTGATACCTTGACATTTGATGTGAGGTCATTTTATTGGTGATATCCTCACAGGTGGAAAGTTTGCATGACATGAAATAAGGACACTAGACTTCCGTTGGAGCCAAAGGCTCCAGAGGTTTGCTGGCTGACTGGGAACCTGTTCGTTCGCCTACAACATTCTACTGTAGATTTTCACGTCCAGTAAAACCGTTCATCACCAACCCAGAGGCCTGGAGTTGTGTATGAACGCTTAGGTGAATAGTCCACGAATTTGAAGGTACGTTCCTTGCTGACTTACTGTAACATTCTGAAAACATCACGGATGTTTTCACAGTGTGTACTGATTTGAAACTTCTTGGCAGATTAAAACTGTCTGCCTGAGTGGAGATATAACCGGAACGTTTTCATTTTGCAGGCAAATGCTCTACCGACTGAGCTACCTAGGACTGACTCACGACGCACCATCACACCTTAACTGCCACCAGGGATGGCAGGTTATGACTCGGACCTCGGCAGCTCAGCTGGAGAGCATTTTCATGCGTAAGGCAAATATTCCGGTTTAGATCTCCAGTCCGGGAGACAGATTTAATCTGACAGGAAGTTTCAAATCGAGAATGTTGTCGAGTCATATGTTTGCAACGTGACTGCTGAGAGGAACGGCTAAATCATTTAGTTATTGGTATATATTCTGATGAATATAAACATACTATACAATAACAATGTTACAGGCATTTAGACAAAAGTCTCTAGCAGATCTCAAAACGAACAAACACTACTGATTATGTTTCAGAGTCACTTGGTCTGAATGTCTTTTTCAATTTACCGTCAGCAGTATGTTTTTGGTACACCTGGACACGCACTACGGACGGAACCTATCATGATGTTGCGATAATCTTGTAAAGTAGCCTACAGAAAATACAGAGTCCGTAACTCAGTATTCTTAATGTTGAATTCGTATCCAGTCTTTTACTTATACGCCTCTCACAATCTTTATTCGATATCTGGGTTTTCACCTATTGATCTCAAGTAAATAGGAAAAAAATTTCAAATATCTATGACGACAAAAATCATTTTCACGCGTTCGACAGACTGAAAACAATGTCTCGATAATGTATGAGTAATTTTGTTTGCAGGATATCTGTAATTCTATGTTGCAGTTTAAAGAAAATAAATACTGACCCAGTAATGAGATATATTTTGTTAATGACTTTAAAGCAATATGTTTGAGCAAATGTTGGATTCGAATGAAAATATTCCTAGCGATTCAGTAAAGTTTCTTAGAGGTACTAGAAATATTACTATAAATATTTCCACACTGCTTCACTTATTAACATCTGTTATTTTATAACAGGAGGTAGTCGTTATACCTAATTTAATTGTTCTATGTTCTATTTCTTATTCAAGCAATTCAAATATTTGCAGGTAAATGGGAACTTTGGAGCAATTTGGTGGCAAGTTATTCATACCCAGAGACTTCGACTCCTGACTACAGCACTATAATGGTTCCCATAATCGAAAACGTGAGAACAACGTTTCTTATAGACACCATAGCTTCGCAAACGAAAGCTGTTTTACTTATTGGCGAGCAGGGCTCTGCCAAGACTGTCATGATGAAGGCTTATATGAAGAAATCCAACCCAGAAATGTATCTCAATCGTTCCTTCAATTTCTCTTCTGCTACGAGTCCATTTCAGTTCCAGGTACGTAGGAGAGATTACGATTTTAATCAGATTCGTACTCTGTAAGGATTTTATTTTTTTCTTCGTTTACGGTGAAACTAGAAGTTTGGTGCTTACTTAGCTTAATATTTATTCGCAGGGGGAAAAATGGTAAAGGCTAACTAAATATGGATCACTTATTTTCTTGCTTGATCTGACTTAGGATTAGCCGAGCGGTCTAAGGCGCTGCAGTCATGGACTGTGCGGCTGGTCCTGGCGGAGGTTCGAGTCCTCCCTTTGGCATGGGTGTGTGTGTTTGTCCTTAGGATAATTTAGGTTAAGTAGTGTGTAAGCTTAGGGACTGATGACCTTAGCAGTTAAGTCCCATAAGATTTCACACACATTAAAAAATCTCACTTACGTGTACAATGTAGCGCATTTGTATTTCAGAATGTGTAAATCCAGTTATCTGATGATCGTATGGCATGTTTGGACGGAAGACCCTGTCCAGAACAAATGATTCAAATGGATCTGAGCACTATGGGACTTAACTTCTGAGGTCATCAGTCCCCTAGAACTTAGAACTACTTAAACCTAACTAATCTAAAGACATCACACACATCCATGCCCGAGGCAGGATTCGAACCTGCGACCGTAGCGGTCGCGCGGTTACAGACTGTAGCGCCTAGAACCGCTCGGCCACTCCGGCCGGCTGTCTAGAACAGTGCAAGTCTTTCAATTTGACGCCACTTTGGCAACTTGCGTGTCGATGTAGACAGGATGAAATATTAATGTCAAACTAATCGGTGTTTTGTTTTTGCTTAGAATTATCGAAGTACATATGCTGAAAAAGTCTTTTACTAGCGATGCGTGTCATTTTTGTACTTGATAGTATTTCTGTATGATGCAGATACACTGTCCACGCACATTAACGTGACCACCTGTCAAAACCCTGTAGCGTGGACCGCTGTGAGATGTGCAGGGAGAGAGTCAATAAGGCTCTGGAAGGTACCGACAGGCATGTAGAGCTATGCCGGCTCCAATGCCGAGGCCAGCTGCTGTAGGAATCATGGCGCCTACTGGCCGATGGAGATGATCCCATAGATTCTCATTTGGGTCTAAATCAGGGGAGTTCGGTACTCAGGGAAGTACGGTAAACTCATCCTGGTGCTCTTCGATCCACGCACGTTCACTGCGAGCTCTCTGACACGTTGCATTGTCCGTCGTGGCGAGGGAAAACAAAAGACATATAGGGGTGGACATCTCCCCAAGGATTGTGTATACTTGTGTCGATCCATTGTGCTTTGGAAACTCGACGAAGTCACCCGGGGAATACCCTTCGGTCTGGACCGTTCCGACGAATGTTGTGGGATGTTTGCTTTCAGTGGTTTCACTCCGTAAACGCCAATGGCCATGCCACATGGAGCATAAAACGCGATTCATCTGAAAAGGCCACTCAGTGGACGTCCAGTTGTGGTATTCCAGCCTTCGTCGCCGATGAGCAGTCATCATGCGCGCACCTACTGCGGAAGCCCATACGTAGCAACAGTCTCCTTGAGGAGACGCTGTTGGTAGGTTGGTAGCTCATTGCTGCGTCTGAGTGTTCAGTTGCTCAACACCTGCACGTCTATTCCCCCGTACACATCTCCGCAGCCATCGTTCACCCCCTGTCATCTGTGGACTGTGGTGCACCACAGTTGTCTCAGCACCGGTTTCGGATAGTGCCATTTTGCCATGCACAGTACACTTTAAGCACGGCGGCATGAGAACAGTTTACAAACGTTGCCGTTTCGTAAATGCTTCCACTTTTGGCCTGAAAGCCAATGATCATGACCTTTCGGACGAGAGATAAATAGCTCCGTTTCCACATTACAACAACTGCACTGACCGCAGTTGAAGTGTGTGTATGTGTGTGGGTGGCTGGATGGGAGGGTGGGTGTGTATGCGTGCGTGCGTGTCGTGCCTGTGTGTGTGTGTGTGTGTGTGTGTGTGTGTGTGTGTGTGTGTGTGTGTGTGTGTGTGTGTAAGAGAGAGAGAGAGAGAGAGAGAGAGGAACGAAGAGAAAGAGTAGAAAAAACATGTGTACATACATGCATGCGAGGGATTGAGCATAACTTAGGCAACAAACGAAATGTAGCATCACTGGAAATCCGTCTAATATTAATGTTGTGTTACCTACCCTCTTTTTACTTAAATATATTGAGTTAATTTTGTAGGTTCTGGGAACAATCACGATTGCTGTAACAATCATAAATCAACAACTTCCTCATTTCTCTCATATATATATATATATATATATATATATATATATATATATATATACTATGTGATCAAAAGTATCCGGACACCTCGCTCTGAAAATGACTTAAAAGTTCGTGGCGCCCTTCATCGGTAATGCTGGAATTCAGTATGGTGTTGGCCCACCCTTAGCCTTGATGACAGCTCTCGCTCTTGCAGGCATACGTTCTCAGGTGCTGGAAGGTTTCTTGGGGAATGGCAGCCCATTCTTTACGGAGTGCTGCACTGAGGAGAGGTATCCATGTCGGTCGGTGAGGCCTGGCACGAAATCGGCGTTCCGAAACATCCCAAAGGTGTTCCATAGGATTCAGCTCAAGACTCTGTGTAGGCCATTCAATTACAGGGATGTTACTGTCATGTAACCACTCCGCCACAGGCCGTGCATTACGAACAGGTGCTCGATCGTGTTGAAAGATGCAGTCACTATCCCCGAATTGCTCTTCAACAGTGGGAAGCAAGGAGGTGCTGAAAACATCGTTGTAGGCCTGTGATGTGATAGTGCCACGCAAAACAATAAGGGGTGAAAGCCGCCTCCATGATAAACACGACCAAACCATAACACCACCGCCTCCGAATTTTACTGTTGGCACTACACACGCTAGCAGATGACGTTCACTGAACATTCGCCTTACCCACACCCTGCCATCGGATCGCCACATCGTGCACCGTGAGTCGTCACTCCACGCAACGTTTTTCCACTGTCCAATCGTCCAATGTTTACTCTCCTTACGCCAAGAGCGGCGTCGTTTGGCATTTACCGGTGTGATGTGTGGCTCATGAGCAGTCTTTCGATCATGAAATCCAAGTTTTCTCACCTCCCGCCTAACTGTCATAGTACTTGCAGTAGATCCTGATGCAGTTTTTAATTCCTGTGTAATGGTCTGGATAGATGTCTGCGTATTACACGTGAACACCCTCTTCAACTGTTGGCGATCGCTGTCAGTCAGCATACGAGGTCGGCCTGTACGCTTTTATGCTGAACGTGTCCCTTCATGTTTCCACTTATGTTGGTAGAGAGATAAAAATTAAACACTTGCTTGAAATGACATTGGGTTTTATTGAAACCAAAAAGAGTGCACAAAATGACCATCACCTGGCGCTTCATACCACATAAAAGCAATAATTAGCATAACAATTGACTTTTAGCAAAGGCGATGTTCTTTATAACAAGTGCTCAGCATGTCGGCCGTCATTCATCAACAGCACCTGTAGACAAGGGGCGACGTTGTAACAGCACTGTACAATATATGAGCAGGTATGCTGAGAAACCGCCGTCGGATCTTGTCGTTTAGTATACCTAATGAGGTCGGACGATAGCGGTAAACTTGCGATTTCAGGCAACCCCACAAATAATAATCACACGGATTGATGTCTAGGGACCTGAGAGGCCAAGCATGACGGACATGGCGGCTCAGCAGGCGATCCTCACCAAAATGGGAGCAGGAGATCTTTCACTCATGTAGCAGTATGGGATGGGACGCCATCCTCCATACAAGTGGTACCTTCCAGCAGGTGTTTATTTGCCAATCTAAGGATGATCTGACTCCTTTACTACAGCTCAATTTATACACGATTCCCATGCGGTGTTGCTGTCCAGCGCCATCTGTTGGCCAGTTTTTGCACTCGTTTTGGTTTCCATAAAACCCCATGTCATTTAAAGCTTGTGTGTCAATTCTTACCTCCCTGTCAACATTATTCCGCGAAGTAGTGCATTTTCAAATGTTAATGGATTTTTGGGTCACCCTCTATAACGTTAAAAATTATTTATACACTCCTGGAAATGGAAAAAAGAACACATTGACACCGGTGTGTCAGACCCACCATACTTGCTCCGGACACTGCGAGAGGGCTGTACAAGCAATGATCACACGCACGGCACAGCGGACACACCAGGAACCGCGGTGTTGGCCGGCGAATGGCGCTAGCTGCGCAGCATTTGTGCACCGCCGCCGTCAGTGTCAGCCAGTTTGCCGTGGCATACGGAGCTCCATCGCAGTCTTTAACACTGGTAGCATGCCGCGACAGCGTGGACGTGAACCGTATGTGCAGTTGACGGACTTTGAGCGAGGGCGTATAGTGGGCATGCGGGAGGCCGGGTGGACGTACCGCCGAATTGCTCAACACGTGGGGCGTGAGGTCTCCACAGTACATCGATGTTGTCGCCAGTGGTCAGCGGAAGGTGCACGTGCCCGTCGACCTGGGACCGGACCGCAGCGACGCACGGATGCACGCCAAGACCGTAGGATCCTACGCAGTGCCGTAGGGGACCGCACCGCCACTTCCCAGCAAATTAGGGACACTGTTGCTCCTGGGGTATCGGCGAGGACCATTCACAACCGTCTCCATGAAGCTGGGCTACGGTCCCGCACACCGTTAGGCCGTCTTCCGCTCACGCCCCAACATCGTGCAGCCCGCCTCCAGTGGTGTCGCGACAGGCGTGAATGGAGGGACGAATGGAGACGTGTCGTCTTCAGCGATGAGAGTCGTTTCTGCCTTGGTGCCAATGATGGTCGTATGCGTGTTTGGCGCCGTGCAGGTGAGCGCCACAATCAGGACTGCATACGACCGAGGCACACAGGGCCAACACCCGGCATCATGGTGTGGGGAGCGATCTCCTACACTGGCCGTACACCACTGGTGATCGTCGAGGGGACACTGAATAGTGCACGGTACATCCAAACCGTCATCGAACCCATCGTTCTACCATTCCTAGACCGGCAAGGGAACTTGCTGTTCCAACAGGACAATGCACGTCCGCATGTATCCCGTGCCACCCAACGTGCTCTAGAAGGTGTAAGTCAACTACCCTGGCCAGCAAGATCTCCGGATCTGTCCCCCATTGAGCATGTTTGGGACTGGATGAAGCGTCGTCTCACGCGGTCTGCACGTCCAGCACGAACGCTGGTCCAACTGAGGCGCCAGGTGGAAATGGCATGGCAAGCCGTTCCACAGGACTACATCCAGCATCTCTACGATCGTCTCCATGGGAAAATAGCAGCCTGCATTGCTGCGAAAGGTGGATATACACTGTACTAGTGCCGACATTGTGCATGCTCTGTTGCCTGTGTCTATGTGCCTGTGGTTCTGTCAGTGTGATCATGTGATGTATCTGACCCCAGGAATGTGTCAATAAAGTTTCCCCTTCCTGGGACAATGAATTCACGGTGTTCTTATTTCAATTTCCAGGAGTGTATTTAAAAACTAAATTTGTATCTAGAGTATTAAAAATATATTCAGTATTCTTACAGGAGGCAACAGTGATCAAAACTTGAAAAATATCTCATATGCATTCGTCCGGAATCAATATTTGTTGAGATCTAGGCTCTTCTTTCCTATGATAGCATCTGTCTATTGACACTAAGAGTGGATTTCAATCTCATTACCTGTCATTCTTAAATCGCTCTAGTCCTCAACTCTTACGAACGCTTCAGTCTGCCCTCTGATTTGATCACATAGACGGGACAGAAACACCTGTAACGTGTGCACGTTTGATGGATGAGGAATACGCCAGTGCCTTTAAAATTCTTCATATCCATTAATCTAAGGGACTGAGATCAACTGAACGCCAAGTCATGCTTCTAGACCTGCTTGGCCTGTCCATCATTCACGAATCTTTTCTGGTCTGTACTGTAAAACGTGGCATAGAAAATAGGGTTGTGCCGCATCGTGCAAGAGCTGTGTCTTTTGTCTTTCCGCAAGGGAAGTTTTTCAATAGTGTCTGTTACTATCGTGCAGAAATTGGCGATAAACAACACCTGTTGATTTGTTTGGTTAAGAGTCTGTCACCTACAATTCCTGTCCACTTACTGATTCTATGATAAAAAGAGCCTGAGCTTTGCTTCCATGATCGATCGAGGCTTTGTATCTGGTCACACGTGGTGATAATGGTCATTTATCGTCCCGCTCTGTGTGAATACTGCCCCAACTGTAAATTAAATGCAAGCTGAGAAGAACGCTCTTTCAGTGCTCCGTCTTATAATCTAGCGGTGGAATGAAACCTTGGCGTGGTGGTCGCGTAGCTTTAGAGCATCCACATGCTGTACATTACGTGGATAACGTAACTGCTCGTGCGGAACTGATCACGCTAGAATGTGGTTGACGCCTTCAGCAGCTCCTGTTCCTCGTTACTTAATATCTGGTATGAGAACTGCGAAATCTATTGCGATCCCTTGCCCTTCTTGTGTCTGCAAGACAGTGGAACAACCTGCTGAAGTGCTGCGCCTGACAACATCGCAGTGAGATAACCAAGTACAGAGACTAACATAACCGATAGTCAGTGGAGAATAAAAGTCAACTGGAAGCTGTGGTGGCAGATCGTGAGTCGATATTGGATAGCGCAGACAGTAAAGCATTTGCCCGCGGAAGGCAAAGATCCTACGTGTGGCGAACAATTTTAGTCCGCCAGGAAGTTTCAAATCAGCCCACATTCCGCTGAAGAGTGAAAAGTCATTCTTGGAGCATTTTTGTTTCGCGTGTTTAAAGCGTTAAGTATTCGAACTACAGAGTAACAGTACACGAACACTCTTTTGAAACTTACGGTAAATAATAAAATACAGCTCAGGTTGCGTAACTGTTTCCACAGCTGCAAGAGTAGAAGAAAAAATGATATTCATTTTTGAATTCATCTGAATTCAAATCGAATTTAGTTCTCAAAGGGGTGAACAATGCTACTATTAACACCTTTATGTTAAAAACCACTCAACAGCTAGGATCACATAAAATATTTTTTATCTAAGTTTTTTTTTATCTAAGACGACCGATCTCAACAGACTATGCTGTCATCTTCAGCTCTTAAAATCTTTTGTTATAAAACATGCTCATTTTACGCGGACCTCACGAACAAGATGACAAATGGATAAAAACAGCACATTATAAACCGTTTGTCGTAGCTAAAATATTTAAAAATATAAAGCACCTTACAGTTGCTTGCTGCATCATACAGACACTGTGAGCAACAAGCAGCTGTGAGCAGTATGTGTGTGGACATAACCTGTTGCACAAGGTGTTTTTAAATATTTTAGCGATGACAAATATTTTATAATGTGCTATTTTTATCCACTTGGCATCTTGTGCGTGCCGGGATGGTTCCTTTCAAAGGGCACGGCCGACTTCCTTCCCCGTCCTTCCCTAATCCGATGAGACCGATGACCTCGCTGTCTGGTCTCCTTCCCCAAAACCAACCAACCAACCAACCAACCATCTTGTGCGTGAGTACAGTGTAAAATGAACATGTCAGCATAGTCTGTTGAAACCGGTTGCCTTAAATAAAAAGAAATTTTTCATGCGATCTTGGCTGTTGAATGGTTTTTAACAATTAAACAAATTGCTCTTGAGTTCTCCCAAAATGAGAAAATACAGTCAACATCTTTATGCATTTTCTCAATGATGCAAAGGTCTTGCAGAAAATTAAGCTAAATTGGAATGGGAGATGAAAGAGTTGTTTGTGGGCAATTCCTTCAGTTGAGTATAGTTATTTGAATCGTACACCTTATATGATGTAAAATTGTATGACTGTTTTGTT
This sequence comes from Schistocerca nitens, assembly GCF_023898315.1. Lineage (NCBI taxonomy): Eukaryota > Metazoa > Arthropoda > Insecta > Orthoptera > Acrididae > Schistocerca > Schistocerca nitens. The sequence continues at coordinate 927,063,197 of NC_064616.1, forward strand.
GTGAAACTAATTTTTTATTGCTATATAAATCTAAATTCAGAATTCATGATCCTGCCGTATATGCAAGTAAAGTACAGCGTGATATCTTCTTAAAATTTTTTATGATAACAATGAAACCCACTTAAGCTTATGAAAGGAGTAACTGCAGAGCAAACAGATTTGCCAGTTTTAGCCTAGTAATAAGTGAATTTTGATTGTTCTCATTGTCATAACACGTTGCGTTAACAGGACATTAGTTAAAGAAATGTTCGTTTACTTTCAGAAAACGATTGAGAGTTATGTTGAGAAGCGAATGGGTAATACTTTTGGTCCTCCAGGAGGTAAAAAAATGATGGTATTTATTGACGATATAAACTTGCCGGAAATAAATGAGTGGGGTGACCAAATCACCAACGAGATTGTGCGCCAGACTATGGATATGAAGGGTTTCTACAGCCTTGAAAAACCTGGAGAGTTTATAACTGTTGTCGACGTCCAGTTCGTGGCTGCAATGTGTCTTCCTGGTAATGTAAATTTTCCACGTTGTTCTGTTATCCCGACAGTCAGCACCTACTGCACACTTTCCTATGAAAACATTTTGGTCTACCTTAAAACTGACCCAGAATACAAAGACTTTTGTCTCTCTTACAGGTGGAGGCCGAAATGACATACCGTCTCGCCTAAAGAAACAATTTTCTGTGTTTAACTGCACACTGCCCACGGACACCTCCGTCGATAAAATATTCTCTGTGATAGGCGAGGGACACTATAACGCCAAACGCGGTTTCACGTCAGAGGTGCGTCAGCTGGTGAAGAAATTAGTCCCACTAACGAGACAGCTATGGCAACGGACGAGGGTAAGCCCAACTTCGAAACAAAGTAAAACTTAGCACATAGAAAAGTTGTATCTAGTATAAAATTTAAATATCATTACATTTTATTAGATTCAGTACGTCTTTATCCAATCTTAATTGTGACAACGTATTTTGTCAGCATGCTGCCACAATAATATGCCTGTCACTTATACATCAATTATTAAAGGCAAAGATGGGAAGTGACGAGAAGATTTTTTGTTTGCTGCGCCAGTGGGGTTATGATCTTAGTCTTATTGGCCATGTTGTGGGAAAATATCTATATCTGGCACACATAGCACATGACCAAGAGAACACCATCACTGCACACTGTTATTTACATGCCCAAGATTCTTCAACTATCAGCGTCCGAAACAGCTACCTGCGAGGCGAGGACTACCGCAGAAGCGTGAGTTAGCAGCCTCTGCCACGGAGGAGGGGATGTGTTTAATTGAAATGAGGTATCAGACAAATACCTGCATTTCCGTGAGGTAATAATCAACTCATTCCTACACTATTCTGGAGAAACGTGTGATCCGAAGCAAAACATTTAAGGTAACGGCCAGTACATTTACAGATATGTGTGCATGATTAATGATGTGTGCACAGTATAATTCGTTTGTTTAGAGCGAGGGCAAATACAAAAGTTTGTCTATAAACTGAAGAGCGAGCAGGTAAGTCCCCACTCTCTGTAAATAACTACGTCACAAGGAGCAATTGCATGATGTTTCTCAATTTTATACATACCTTTCAGTTGCACACCCGTTAAATGAGTGGCAGCACAGTGCTCAGACACGCCTGAGAGTAGGTATTTTCCACCAAATTTGTCAACAATACGCGGAATTCAGAAATTAGTAACAAATATAACACAAGAAAAACGAAACACGCATCTACAGAATTACTGCGCTGATAGATGGGAACTGATTTTTAGTCACCCTGCACAGCAAGTAAGGCGTTCTTCCGGGAAATGCTACACTGCGCAACGGAATTAAAGGATCACTTTTTCGAAACCCCGTAACTGTTTCCCACTACGACGCATGAGTTTGAAATATGGCTGACCGTCCCTACAGCCTTCCTCCGTGTTGATGCAAAAGCGGAGCGCCAGGCGACTTCACCCTCGGTCTCAGCGATGCTTCACAGTTAAGTGTCAATACATGCGAAAAGGGCCACGGCTCACAAGTTCATCGAAAGTGTAAGGTGTATTACCACATTGGCACCAAATTGTACCTCTATTCTGTCCAATGACACTATGGACGTTTCTCACGATGGGAAGGTCGTCACAACCTCTCTTAACGGCATTTCCACCCATTCTTGGACATCAGAACAGCGACAAGCAGCGTTGAAATCACTTGGTTTTCTTATGGGTGGCCGAGGAGAAGATATCAGATACAATGACGCTCAGAATCGACGCGAAAACACCTCAGAGTGTGGCATAAAGGGCATCACTGAAACCGCTCCCTTCCTTGGGGCATTGATTCCCGCACATTTCACGGTAGAAAACGACAGTTCTTAGTGCTATAAGCAATAGGACGACGTTCTCGACAAGCTTTGACGCTCCTGACCCCCAGAACTTTAAACCCCTCTGTAAGGACATTGTGAGGCTGCATCCCTATTGCACGTGATCGCACCCCTTCGGAAGCAGTGCGACCTCATTTTGCTCTCGTGTACAAGTTGGAACAACTAGGGACCGTTCAAAACCATTAGATGAAATTTGAATGTGATCCCGAACAGCTAAGAGTGCTTATGCTTTCTCGGCCCTCCTATTTCACGCCATCCTGTAGCATAATCATTGGGGGGGGGGGGGGGTGCAACATTGAGACATATGTGAATACAACGCCAAAGAGTCCCTCTAACCCCTGCCACTTCAGCATTACCCTCGGTGGTACATGCCCACATTTACTGAGGATTTTAAAAATGTGCCTTTACAGACAAAACCTGTGAAATAATCCTAGACGCCTGCAGGCAGGCAACTGGCATCGGAGGTGTGTCAAGTGGTCGTCTGCTCGCAGGCATCTAGGGCTACTTCGCAGATTTTCTCTCTAAGAGTAGTTTTTTAAAGTTCTCAGTAAATGTGGGCAGGTGCCACCGAGGGTATTGTTGAACTGGAGCGTCTTAGAGGAACCCTTTGCCATTGTATTCATACATGTGTCAATATCGCATCTCTCCATGATCACGTCACAGGAGGGCGTGAAACAGGATGCTGAGAAATCTTTAGCACCCTTTGCTGCTTCAGATCACGTTCAAATATCGTCGAATGGTTTTGAACGGTCCCTAGTAGTTCCAACCGGTACACAGGATCAAAAATTGCGGTCGAGCTTCGCTCCAATGGGGTTCGATCGTGTTCAATGGGGATGCAGCCTCACATGTCCTTAGAGAGGGGCTGAAGCGGCCGGGGCTGTCATGAACGTCGTCCTGTTGCTGATGGCGAAATGCGCGGGAATCAACGCCCTAGCTAAAGGGATGGCTTCCTTGACGCCCTTTATGACATCCTATGAGGCGTTTTCACGTAGATTCTGAGTGGCGGTGTGCCTATATTCTTTTCCTCGGTCACCGATAAGAAAGTAGCGTGATTTCAACGCTTGGTATCGCCGCTCAGAGCTCCATCACAGAGGCGTCAACAGAAGGGGTGAAGTTTAGATAGCCCGCCGCTGTGGCTGAGCGGTTCTAGGCACTTTAGTCTGGAACCGCGCTGCTGCTAGGGTCGGAGGTTCGAATCCTGCCTCGGGCATGGATGCGTCTGATGTCTTTAGGTTAGTTAGGTTAGGTACTTATAAGTCTAGGGGACTGATGACCTCAGATGTTAAGTCCCATATTTCTTAGAGCCATTTGAACCATTTTGAAGTTTAGATAATAGGGAGTGTAGCGACCTGCCCATCGTGTGACGCGACCACGGTGGCGTTGAGCAGAATTGTAGTGAAATTTACTGCCAATGTGAAATCATTAACCCACCTTACATGTCGCATGACCTTATGAGCCCTGGCCTTCTCTTCGCACGTGTCGACACTTACCTGTTTGATGAGTCGTCGAGCCCGAGAGTGACGACGCGTGGCGCCATGCTTTTGCACTGCTGCAGAGGAAGAGTGTACACACCTTTGAGCCAAATTTTAAATTTCTGTGCCTTAATAGAAGACTATTTGAGGGTTTCGAAAAAGTGATCCTGTAATTCTGTTGCGCAATGTACTTCTCCCACAAGCGCTACCCCCTATTCAGTTTACATACAGTCTACATTACAGGAGCTTCACTTCACCTGACGTAAACATTCCCTTTATGAAGAGATACCACTACTAGTCTCAGTCGTAATCTTACTGGAAGAGAGATCAGTCACCTCATGGAACTTCGGCAGGCTTGTGCCAATGCTGCAGCTCGGGGCGATTTCTCAGGCGTACACCAACAGTGTTCTTGGACCCTTAATCTCTGACTCACTTAGAAGTGATATTTGCTGAAGAATTGGAATCTGTACGCCACAATGAGGAGTGATTGTGAAAAGCTCCACACTGGACTGGCGAGTACTTTTTTGCAGTCTTCCTCTTCCAACTGCCGTTTTACAACTACCTAACCGATGGAGAATTCACTCACCTACACGTTGTTCAAAATGGTTCAAATGGCTCTGAGCACTATGGGACTCAGCTGCTGAGGTCATTAGTCCCCTAGAACTTAGAACTAGTTAAACCTAACTAACCTAAGGACATCACAAACATCCATGCCCGAGGCAGGATTCGAACCTGCGACCGTAGCGGTCTCGCGGTTCCTGGCTGCAGCGCCTTTAACCGCACGGCCACTTCGGCCGGCTACACGTTGTTGACCACAGTAGTTGATCCCCTTTCGGGCGGTTTTATCAAAGTACAGAAACTCACAGTAAATCAGTGAAATGATGATCCATGAAATGTCCATGGCTTCAACGATTTAGAAGTTGGAATGTGGTGTCTATATGGTTTTGATCTGGCCGCAGTTAAATACATGGACAGTTTGTATTTTACGCCCCTTTATACGACAGTCTGTCAGACAGTGGAAAGAAACCTACTTGAATTTGTAAATCACCTCATCTCTATACATTGGAATAAAATGTTTACTTTTGATGTTGAAACAGAGCATTGGTTATTATTATTGACATAATACTAGGACGTAAGCAGGCATTCAGTCTACGTCAAGGTCTTGTAATCTCAGATGTAGTTTGTTTTGGCAAACATCAAGATGCCACCATCTGTGTCAAACTAGGTGCAGAGACCGTGTGCAGTATAACTGCGGATTGTGACAACCTTCAGGGGTCGTAATAATGAGCATGACGGATGGTTCAATTAACCGCTATCAAAGAAGAAATCTGTTTCAATTGGCTAACAAGGGGAGGCCGCCAATTGTGAAATTCAGACTCGGATCACACTGCGCATAATAAAAGCTCATGGCCAGAGGTGTAATGTGGCAAAGCACCAAGATGCACTTCTCAGCCGTTGTCGAGAAAATCGACAGTTAAAAGAAACCGTTGCGGTGAAATACTCCCTACGATTTATAATTTCCTACAGCGTTGTGGCGCAGCAGTAAGCTCTCGGGTTTGTAATCCGAAGGTCGTCGGATCGAATTTCGCGCTATGCAACTTTTTTTTTTTAGTATTTGCTGTTTGTAATTCATATATATATATATATATATATATATATATATATATATATATATATCGTGGGGTCTCTACTCTAATTCGAACGTTTGACTTACACTATACGTATTCGTTTCGGAATATCGTTTCTACGTCTTCCGTTAACTACCCATGTAAACATTATGAAGACAATTAATAACATTTGTGAAATACAACTTTGTTTGCGGAAAACATAATCATGTTCGAAGTCGCCAGTTTTTCCACGACAAACGACTTTCAACAACTTATTATATGCATAATTGTTGCAACTGATTGCCGGGAATTATATATATGGCTATTACAAATGATTGAAGCGATTTCATAAATTCACTGTAGCTCCATTCATTGACATATGATCACGACACACTACAGATACGTAGAAAAACTCATAAAGTTTTGTTCGGCTGAAGCCGCACTTCAGGTTTCTGCCACCAGAGCGCTCGAGAGCGCAGTGAGACAAAATGGCGACAGGAGCCGAGAAAGCGTATGTCGTGCTTGAAATGCACTCACATCAGTCAGTCATAACAGTGCAACGACACTTCAGGACAAAGTTCAACAAAGATCCACCAACTGCTAACACCATTCGGCGATGGTATGCGCAGTTTAAAGCTTCTGGATGCCTCTGTAAGGGGAAATCAACGGGTCGGCCTGCAGTGAGCGAAGAAACGGTTGAACGCGTGAGGGCAAGTTTCACGCGTAGCCCGCGGAAGTCGACGAATAAAGCAAGCAGGGAGCTAAACGTACCACAGCCGACGGTTTGGAAAATCTTACGGAAAAGGCTAAAGCAGAAGCCTTACCGTTTACAATTGCTACAAGCCCTGACACCCGGTGACAAAATCAAACGCTTTGAATTTTCGGCGCGGTTGCAACAGCTCATGGAAGAGGATGCGTTCAGTGCGAAACTTGTTTTTAGTGATGAAGCAACATTTTTTCTTAAGGGGATACGGAATCACCTATCCCCGCAATGTTAATATATGCCTACTATAGGGAACATTTTCTCACAAACTACTGGAGACAGAGAGGTAAAAATTTTACTGTATGTGCATTCATATGTTACAACAATACTGAAACAACAGTTTATTGTCAAAGTATTTTCTTACAGAGATATTGTACATTTATTTTTAAGTAAATTTTTTCCATCGCTTTTTACTAGACTATCACCCCTAAGTCTTTTGTAAATCAAGTAATTAAAAAATCGTTGTTTCAGTATGTAATAGGGACCTATGTCACTACGTCATAAAAATTTCAGACTTCTAGGTTGACCAGTACCTGAGATAATGTTCCTAGATGAAGTAAAAAGTAAACTTACGGGAAACGGAGAAAGAAGATTAAAACATTCCTGATCCGTAGCTAATACCCCCTTCACAGTCTTCATAATCATCTTCAAGTCTTCTTTTGGCACCCCTCTGCACCTGTCTTGCTTTTTTCACTAATGTCTTGATTATATTATCAGCATGCCTTAGTCTGTGCTGATCTAAAAAGAACATAGCACGTACCGTACGGGAACCAACACACATACCCAACTTTTGAAGGACCTGGCATTTAGTTATATTTCCAAGATTGAAGGTTGCCACAGCATCATACACACCAAAATGTAGTGTATTAATTCCGACAAACACTGTTTTTGGGAGACGATGCCATATCACACTATTCAAGCACTCGTTGGGGTTCTGCGTTTTTCCGTGAAGACATTTCATCAGAAGACTTCTGTCAGCCAGATCTCTGAAAATGGGCTTTATTTCTGCCATGATGGCTGATGGTAGACTGTGGTGGTGAATGTATTTCTCTCCTGTTGTTAGTCCCCTATTGTATTTACACCAGCTGTTTTCACCTTTGGGGCACAAACCATGTTGTGGATGCTCATCCGTGGATGCGGTGTGGAAATATAAAGCCCATATAGCTCTCCTCATTTCTTCAAGATTGCCTGTATTTTGCCTGATTGCAAGGCCATAGCAGTTCTGAATGTGGTCTATTATGGAATCAGTCAATCTTCCTCTGCCATCCAAGGTTTTCCCATCATCTAGTTTTTTCCCTTTCATAACTGATTTTAACCTTCTCAGCCTGGCACCCATTCTCTTCTGCACATGTCCTATACATTCAAGTTTGCTTATATTTACACTGTTCCCATATGGTTTGCTTTCCAAAACTTCTTTGAATGCTTTAGAGTCACCATCTCCCAGATATTTGACATAGCGAACATTATACCACTGTGAAGAGCGATGAAAAATTTTCTTCACCCCAGCAACCTCCATGCCACCACTACTACCATAATAATTAGCAATACAGTCATCACTGTGTTCATTTTTCAGCCTGCCTGTGCACCTACAGTATTTAGACATTATTGCAACATCAATAACCTTGCCAGTATCAACACTAGTTGCTGTTACAACACCATTGTTGGAGGTGTGGCCCCTTTTCTGCCACGTGCCATCAAACGCCACTGTGAGGTCACGACTGCCGTCATTTTCTTCCACTGCTTCTTCCACAGCAACCTGCATTGACTTCTGTGCTACATCTTCAACTGCAGATCCTAGTACATAATTGTAAGCTTCAAACTTTGAAGGTGCACTTGGAAGATTTAGAACACCACATAGCATATCACCAGCTGCTTTGCCCTTACCAATTGCTCGCAATCCATAAACTAACCTAATATTTACACTATAAAGTTCAGTTTTCTTGTATCCATTATTTACAGTTACTGAAACCGAACTTGGAAACTTACAGCTGTATTTACAAACACTGCATATTAAATTAAACTGGGCAGCCAGGCCAACATGGGATTCTACTTTCAGAGGAACGTTTCCATGACATTTTTTGCAGCACAAACTGTTTTCAAGAGCTTCACACAATATATTCGTATCAATGAGTTCAAAAACTTCATTCCCTCTATCAAGTAAATTATATTTCTCTTCCAAATCTCTTAGTTTTTTTATGAGAAGCACTGTTTTCATTTGGTGTAAGTTCGTTCGGCAAATCAGTAATAAGTGGATTCACATTTTCCAACAGTGATGATGATGAACTGCTTTGCTTTGCTAATGAATCATTATTTCTTTTCTTTTGCCAGTTCACACGCTTTTTAAATACTTTTGCTTTAGCTCTAGGCATTTTCACTGCGAAAAATGAAGCACTAAATACGAAATAACTCAACAACAACTACTTTCTTATATCACACTGTTTACAAAACAGTCTCGCCACAAAGTCAAAGAGTAACTTGAGGAAACCAGAGAGAAACATTTTCGGGCAACTAGTGTATAAATAGTCGCTGGAAACCGGGATATTTGAATTCATGTCACTTTAAAGGTACTGCCAAAAAGTTCATGGTCAGCCACGAGAGACGTGTATAACTAAAGCGCAATACCCGATCTCACAAATATATAAAAATAAAATAGTTATAATTGTAGTAGAGCTATGTATGATACGTCATTTTAAAGAGGAAACATGGCAGAATATAATACGCCAATAAAAAAAATTCGATTTTTTAACCCAAAATCCGATTCCGTATCCCCTTAATGGTGAAGTGAACAGACACAATGTGCGAATCTGGGCGGTAGAGAATCCTCACGCATTCGTGCAGCAAATTCGCAATTCACCAAAAGTTAACGTGTTTTGTGCAATCTCACGGTTTAAACTTTACGGCCCCTTTTTCTTCTGCGAAAAAAACGTTACAGGACATGTGTACCTGGACATGCTGGAAAATTGGCTCATGCCACAACTGGAGACCGACAGCGCCGACTTCATCTTTCAACAGGATGGTGCTCCACCGCACTTCCATCATGATGTTCGGCATTTCTTAAACAGGAGATTGGAAAACTGATGGATCGGTCGTGGTGGAGATCATGATCAGCAATTCATGTCATGGCCTCCACGCTCTCCCGACTTAACCCCATGCGATTTCTTTCTGTGGGGTTATGTGAAAGATTCAGTGTTTAAACCTCCTCTACCAAGAAACATGCCAGAACTGCGAGCTCGCATCAATGATGCTTTCGAACTCATTGATGGGGACAAATGGTTCAAATGGCTCTGAGCACTATGGGACTCAACTGCTGTGGTCATAAGTCCCCTAGAACTTAGAACTACTTAAACCTAACTAACCTAAGGACATCACACACATCCATGCCCGAGGCAGGATTCGAACCTGCGACCGTAGCAGTCGCACGGTTCCGGACTGCGCGCCTAGAACCGCGAGACCACCGCGGCCGGCTGATGGGGACATGCTGCGTCGAGTGTGGGAGGAACTTGATTATCGGCTTGATGTCTGCCGAATCACTAAAGGGGCACATATCGAATGTGAATGCCTAAAAAAACTTTTTGAGTTTTTGTATGTGTGTGCAAAGCATTGTGAAAATATCTCAAATAATAAAGTTATTGTAGAGCTGTGAAATCGCTTCAATCATTTGTAATTTGTAATAACCCTGTATATATATATATATATATATATATATATATATATATATATATATATATATATATATATATATATATATATATATGGTTATACAGGGTTATATATTTGAATTACAAAAAACAAATACTAAAAAAAAGTTGCATGGCGTGAGATTCGATCCGGCGACCTTCGGATTACGAACCCGAGCGCTTACCGCTGCGCCACGACGCTGTAGGAAATTGTAAATCGTAGAGAGTATTTCACAGTAACGGTTTCTTTTAACTGTCGATTTTCTCGACAACGGCTGAGAAGTGCATCTTGGTGCTTTGCCACATTACACCTCTGGCCATGAGCTTTTATTATGCGCAGTATGAATCGAATCTGAATTTCACAATTGGCGGCCTCCCCTTGTAAGACATGAAATTTTATAAATTACACAGGACATGATGTAACTATACTACAGCTACATGACACGCCAAACTATTCCTAAGTCCGAGGCAACCGCACTGTTGTCTCTTCGACGTGGTAGCTACTTCTACTGCATCTCCTCAACAGTGCAGTTCGTAAACGCTCCTAGTGATTATCATGTGCTCCAGCGAAGTGCATTTTCATTATAATGTTTTTCTAAACGTATTATTTGCTATTCCATATTGCTTAATAGACAATGTATTTAACAGTAACTCTCGTACATCACTGATTACTTAGATACGAATATCTTTTTGTCATATAGGCGAAATTACTACCGACGCCTGCGAAATTTCATTACGTGTTCAGTCTTCGGGATCTGTCTCGCATTTGGCAAGGAATGGTGGGCACGCTTTCAACTGTCATCGAGAATGAGTCAGTACTAATGGTACTCTGGAAACACGAGTGCACACGCGTCTTCTCTGACCGGTATGTTATGCGAGTGAAGTTAAGAAACTCTTACTGTTGCATTACTATGTATCTCTTAGAGGATTAAGAACCTACATAAAATTAATGTAATCTGTTTGAAGTATATTTGCACAGCATTTTAATCTTATTTTCCGTTTTAGGTTCACTCTGCAATCAGACAAGGACTGGTTTGACCATGAATTGGTTCGAGTGGTTACCGAGTTGCTAGGTCCTTCGTATAGCGAAATGGTTAAATCTGAGCACGTTTTCGTCGATTTCATGAGGTACGTAGGTAATCTCTTCATCGCCCAAATTCAAAAGTATGAAACGTTCTCATTAATTTCCATTCAGCAAGAAGACATGAACTTGAATCGAATCTCAGTTTCACACAATACAAAGAAAGTAAACGTCTTTTCACCGCTCAAAGCTAATGTTTATAAGCACTACCATTTGTGATAATCGCAATACCTAAAAAGAATTCCTCTAACAAATCCGAACTAGAAGGAGGGCATACATATAGGCGCAATAGCGCCCAGTGTTTTCTAATCGTAAATGTCAATGTAATACCAAATTCACTCACGCAACAACTGTCAAACTAAATGGTAAAATAGAGCAAGTTCCAGTATCTTATTATGGAAAATAAAAACTATTCATTCTCTTGTAATCTGTGTCCACTCAGCTATGCCTGTTGCTATGTGCGAAAGATTTCGAAGCTCTAAGGCTTCATCTTAGGCAAATTAGCTCGGTAATCAATGGCGTATGTCTCGCCAAGTACATCGGATTATTAACGCCTGCATGTTCTGGTCTGGTTACTACGCGACTACAAAGTTAATCTAAAAGCATCATAAGCCAGCATCCCTGTGCATGGTTAGTATGTGACTGGTAAGTTGAACTAAAGAATTTTAACTGAACTTGTCAAACGCTTAGTAACAAGATCAGGAGATGTTGGTTTACAATAACCCGATAAACGACATGGATAAACTAGCCAATGTACCTGAAGAGGAAACCAAAGAGCTTCGAAAACGATCACGAGAGACAGTGAAAGACCTAAACACAGCAGACTGGAGATAAAACACTAGTAAATATTTATCATTTTCCATAATAACGTATATAGCAACTATTGTCCCCTATCCTTCCAGCACTATGGAAGCAACAAGAAAACAATTTCAGAATGTCTCGCCGATATCAAAGAGAGAAATACCACAATGTCAGTTAAAACGGGAAATAATGACTGGCCTCTAGAAAATGTGTTTGTCGGCAATGGCATCTCAGCAAGTATGAAATGGCTTGTTGCTACTGTAGCGTTGCATGCGTAGAACCAATGGAGGGAAGGCAGTGACGAAGTTTAAGTGGTGCTAGACCGTGCTGTGTGACCAAACCACAGAGCAACTGGTATTATTTGCGTTGTCGTAACCGATCCCAGAGCCCTGTTCGAAGTGTTGGCTCGACGCTGGAGCACGGCAACAAATGTGCACCCGTCTGCGTCGGTGCTGTCTACTAAAACAAAAGCCGCAGATATTATAGGCTCTATGGTAACTACCACAACCTGGCTGCCTCTGTTGTTCGATGGCAAAGCGGACAAGCACCAACTTCAGTGATTCGGTGCCCAATTGGATTATGATTTCAACTGTTATGTATTGAGGGCAGTCTGAACATTAACTGACACATGGGGTAGGTGAAATGAAATGAAATGTCGTGTGGCGAGCGCCTCCCGGCGGGTAGATTTGATCGCCTGGTGCAAGTCTCTTTTGACATGACGCCAATTTGGTGACTGGCGCGTCGATGAGGATGGTATGAGTATGATGAATATGACACAAACACCTAGTCCCTGAGTGGAGGAAAACTCCAACCCAGCCGGGAATCGAACCCGGGCCCCCCGGCATGACAAGCCGGCGCATTGTCCACTTTTTTCTTTTTCTTAAATGTCATTTTGTTCTTTAATGGTCGTTGTATTTGCTCGGGGTTCATGTCCCATGACGCTTGTTCAAGTTCATCGTTGATCCACTCACTCAGATTTTTTATTACAGAGGACAACTATCCCTCTGACCGAACACGCTGAGCTTCCGTGCTGGCTCCACTCTGCTACGGTGGAGGACACGGGGGAGGCTACAGAGCCTAAGGTCCTGGCCCTGTTTCAGATAACTCCACGGGCCATATTTGTGCAATACAACGTGACGGTATATGTATAAGCACTCTTTGAAGAACTGCGAGTACCACTGCTTTTGTAGCCCGTTATTCGCTCGACCTGTCACTCGTCATGAATCTCTGGAGAATATATCATTGGTAACTTGTTCATCACGGTGCTCCAGCAACTGCTTCTGATATTTTGTCTTCCCGCATACAAACCACGTGGAGAAAAATTCCTCAGAAACATATCAAGGCTCTCTTTGTTTCCATACCATGGCGTTTAAAAGCTTTATTGCAGGCATAGAGTAGGAACACCTATGAAGTGAGAATTCAGATGCGCTGAATAGAATTTTCGTCTTGAAACGTACATCGCCTCCCAGCTCATGCATAACTATGAAAAGTAACTGTCCCACTTTTCACGCATTTCGATTCGTATCCTTAAAAGCAACAATTATTCGAAATTGCTGTTTCTAACAAGTGAATATGTTGAAACAGTACAAATATGTGTAATGTTAAAGTTTCAGTCTAGCGCAAAATGTAAACAAACATCGCACAAAACAATATATGTTAACACATTCCGAACTTACAGAGTCATATTTCTTAAAAGAGCAGTTGTTGTCTCGTTAAAAAGTATTCGTTAGTCGTCGCTTTCGTGTTTAATGCCATTACTGATATAACCATTGCACATAATGCCTGTTTTGCTAACCTACGAGGGTTGGAACTTTAATGGTGGCAACTATTTATTTACAGCTCGTATAAAATAGATATGTGTTTCAAAGTTTTACTGGCGTTCAAAGTAGTCACCAGCATTGTGTATAACCCGTTGCCAGCGATGTGGAAGTCGTAGGATACTCTTAGCAGTGCCAGTAGTTTTGACAGTTCGAGCTGCCCGGTCTGCTGCCCGGCGAATTTGTAGCAGTTCTGAAGCGAATGCCGTGAAGTGTTCCCTTCAGTTTAGAAATCGAGTTGAACTCACGAGGGCTTAAGTCAGGGGAGTGTAGTAGGTGGTATAGCACTTAGCAGCCACATCAGTCAAACAAATCAGTAACAGCTTGCACTGTAGGTGCTTGAGCATTGTCCTGCAAAATGATGGTCAAGTCCTGTAGAAAGTGTCATCACTTCTGTCTCTATACTGTTCATTTCTGGAACACAACCTACGACCAGCTTAGAGACAGAAGTGATGACACTTTCTACAGGACCTGACCATCATTTTGCAGGACAATGCTCAAGCACGTACAGTGCAAGCTGTTACTGATTTAGCCGGCCGTTGTGGCCGAGCGGTTCTAGGCGCTTCAGTCTGGAACCGCGCGACCGCTACGGTCACAGGTTCGAAACCTGCCTCGGGCATGGATGTGTGTGATGTCCTTAGGTTAGTTCGGTTTAAGTAGTTCTAAGTTCTAGGGGACTGATGACCTCAGATGTTAAGTCCCATAGTGCTCAGAGCCATTTGAACCATTTTGTTACTGATTTGTTTGACTGATGTGGCTGCTAAGTGCTAGAACACCTACTGCACTCCCTTGACTTAAGCCCTCGTGAGTTCAGCTCGATTTCTAAACTGAAGGAATCACTTCACGGCATTCACTTCAGAACTGCTACAAATTCGTCGGGCAATAGACCGCGCCGCTCGAACTGTCAACACAACTGGCACTGCTAAGAGTATCCTACGACTTCCACATCGCTGGCAACGGGTTATACACAATGCTGGTGACTACTTTGAAGGTCAGTAAAACTTTGAAACACGTATCTATTTTGTACTATCTGTAAATAAATAGTTGCCACTATTAAAGTTCCAACCCTCGTATTTAGTTGTCGGTATAGCAGTGCTCTTGAACCCACTATTTGAATGGAAACTGTTGCCATAACTGATTTTTCTCTTCTATACTGTGATGAACAGTCGCCGTGCCTGTAGTATCATTAATTACAACAGCTTAAAACTACGAGAGTTGAACTTGTTGTCGTATCAAAATAATTCCAAACTGAATCGCCAGGCCATTGTCTCTACAGCCAGATACGACAATTCTGATCTATGTCCGTCGGAGTCTCCAATGACAAGGCATGGCAACATACGTAAGCCGGACAGCAGAAGCTGTGTTCGTAACACCTGCCGTAGCACCGTTTAACACCATGAGTTATCGAAAAACCGTCTATTTTCCGTACGGCAGAAACAGTGCGTGGGCCGGCCGAAGTGGCCGTGCGGTTAAAGGCGCTGCAGTCTGGAACCGCAAGACCGCTACGGTCGCAGGTTCGAATCCTGCCTCGGGCATGGATGTTTGTGATGTCCTTAGGTTAGTTAGGTTTAACTAGTTCTAAGTTCTAGGGGACTAATGACCTCAGCAGTTGAGTCCCATAGTGCTCAGAGCCATTTGAACCATTTGAACAGTGCGTGGAAACAAGGAACTGAAACATTACGAATACTGTCGACTCCACCCCAGTCGGACACGAATTTCAAACAGAGAAAGTAAACACGGGATGTGACAAAACGTGATCGGTGTTCTGTGTCAATGACGACTTGTTCCGCTGAGAATAAGACACTGGAGGAATACGAAAACTACCGAGGCGGGACGAACGTCCGGGAAAGAATACAGCTGAGTAACGACAATTTTTGTTACTGCATGTCCACCAAGGGTAACGAATTGGAGGCTTACGAAAGTTACCGACTTGGCCAGAGACGGGGAGGAAATACGTGCTAGGGAGAAAACATGCAAGTATCGAAACAATTCAGGCCGTAACGAATCGACACTTCAAATCTCGCAGAATGCTCATTACTTAGTAACGTCGCATTCGGGAGGACGACGGTTTAATCCGGCTTCCGGCTATCCTGATTTAGGTTTTCCGTGATTTCCCTAAATCGCTCCAGGCAAATGCCGGGATGGTTCCTTTGAAAGGGCACGGCCGACTTCCTTCCCCGTCCTTCCCTAATCCGATGAGACCAATGACCTTGCTGCTTGGTCTCTTCCCCCAAACAAACCAAACCAACTTAGTAACGAATACATACATTATGCAATATCTTACTCACTAATACTAATAATGCTTTGTGCTGCACGAACAATAGTAAATTCCAAGCATTGTTCGGAGCAAAGATTTTTCTCTGTTACTCCTCGTAGGTAGAATATAGCTTACGATCACTCGAATTAGTGGTGATGCAGAGATCGGTGCAACAAACAGACGGTTCGTGTAAACGATGACGGCAGTGTTCATGAAGTGAACGGCTAGCCGGAAACAAAGTCCAGAGCGTAGTGATAGTCGTCGTGAGCATGCGCAAAGTCCAGGGAGCGATCCGAATTGGAAAATGTAAACACGGATGAGGACAATCACTCTGTTATCATTGGCGTGTATCAAAGGCTTCAGAAAACAGCGAGAACTGCCGCTAAAGTGTGGGGCCGCGACCACTGCGGCGTCAGTGGACGGGCTCATGCGACATGCTCACAGCGGCGTCCTCCGCTGGGGCTGTGGTACAGAGCTGCGGTACCTCTGACGTACCCTTCGTAGCGATACTCACGTTGGGCGGGGAATCCGAGTTACTGTTGAATACTAGAGAAGATACTGTATCACTGGGCACAGCTTAACCGACTGTGCTTCACGATTACCAGTACATCACAATGTGAATGCCAGAGGAAAAATTTAATTTAATAAAAAATGCCAAAAGGTAATCAATGTTCATGACGAGTGAACCGAGTTTCAGAGTTACCGCGGGCTTCCGTAGACTATCAGAAGTGAGCGTAACTATAGTACTTTTTCTAGTACCTTTGGTCAATTAATGTTATATCGTGGTTCAAATGGCTCTGAGCACTATGGGACTTAACTGCTGCGGTCATCAGTCCCCTAGAACTTAGAACTACTTAAACCTAACTAACCTAAGGACATCACACACATCCATGCCCGAGGCCGGATTCGAACCTGCGACCGTAGCGGTCGCGCGGTTCCAGACTGTAGCGCCTAGAACCGCTCGGCCACTCCGGCCGGCAATGTTATACCTGTGTTACCTGTATGTTAACTGTGTGGCATACCTGTCGCGCGTAAACTCGTAACGAGAGCTGTCTTTACGTATGCAGTCACTGTCTTACTAAATTTCCCCAGAAACCAGAAGCGTTGAACTGTCTAAAAACTGAGTGCGGACATATAAAGAGCCACGTAACCTACGTAACATTTTTGTTCTTTGTAGATATCCTCCTATCTACAAAATAAATGATCAGTCTTTGGAAGCGGTAACATCAGTCAAGTATCTGGCTGTGGCTATTGGAAATAATCTCAAATGGAATGATCAGATTACACAAGTAACGGGTAAGGCGAACTCTAGATTGCGGTTTATTGGTAGAATCCTGAAGCGATGCAGTCCTTCAACAAAGGAAATAGCTTACAATACGTTAGTTCGTCCAGTCTTAGAGTATTGTTCATCTGTATGGGACCCTTACCAGTTGGGTCTGATTCAAGAGATTGAGAAGGTCCAAAGAAGAGCGGCAAGATTCGTGACTGGTACATTTAGCCATCGCGTGAGCGTTACAAATCTCATAGAAAGTTTGAAGTGGTACACACTTGCAGACAGACGATGCGCTAAACGGAAGGGGCTGCTCACTAAATTCCGAAATCCAATCTTCACTGAGGATGTAGAGCATATATTATTACCATCAACTTTAAAATCACGTAAAGATCATCATTCAAAGATAAGGGAAATAAGAGCTCGTACTGAGGCGTTCAGACAGTCGTTTTTCCCTCGCGCGATCCGCGAGTGGAACAGAGGGTGGGAAATATGACTTTGGCGCGAATTGTGCCCTCCGCCACACACCGCTTGGAAAAGCGCAGAATTTACGCGGTCAGCTAATTTGCATCGTGAAACAGAGGGATGTTGTAGTAAAAATATGGAAACATTACAGATTTATAATGTGGCACTAGAAACTGCAGTTTTCTACGGAAAAGGTGGAACAGTAAAAACGAAAAAAATATATCAAATATCGCTCCAATACTTCGTCGTGCAAATTGAAATATGTTTCTGTTATTCATAAACAACTTTTTTATGCTTCAAACGTAATTCCTTTGGTTATGGAAAAGCGCAGAATTTACGCGGTCAGCTAATTTTTATTACTGATAAAACGCAGTTTATATTCTGTAAGGATATAAAATACGCAGTGGACTAGCACTGAACGATGTGCAGTTCTAATAATGTGTAAAAAAAAAAAAAGAAACAAAAAAAAGAAAAAGAAGTCGTCTGCTCGCAGTTTCTCTCTTACACATTACCGAGCGAGGTGGCGCAGTGGTTAGACACTGGACTCGCATTCGGGAGGACGACGGTTCAATCCCGCGTCCGGCCATCCTGATTTAGATTTTCCGTGATTTCCCTAAATCGCTCCAGGCAAATGCCGGGATGATTCCTTTCAAAGGGCACGGCCGACTTCCTTCCCCATACTTCCCTAATCCGATGAGACCGATGACCTCGCTGTCTGGTCTCCTTCCCCAAACCAACCAACCAACCAATCTTACACATTCATTTATGTCTCTTTCCACACCAACGCTATCAATAAAACCGGTTATCCTACCATTTACTACGTAATTTATGTTCTGTACCAAAAACTACCGAACCCTAGTATTGGTAGAATGCAACTCAAAGTGTACATACATACGATTGTCACGGCGCTGATAACCTGAGCGTGGAGCGCCCGTGACCTCCAAACACACACACGATGCTCACATCACCTGTGACTTTTGGTCACTCAGTGCAGTTTCCAAATTATCGAGTCATTTGCTTTGGGTTCAGCCAGCACTTATTGAGTTTGTGGTGCAGGGACGCGCCAGAACCGACGGGGGAGGAGGGCGAGGACGCAGACATGGAGCTGCCCAAGGTGTACGAGCCGGTGTCCGAGTTCGGCGAGCTGCGTGAGCGCCTCGACATGTTCCTCTCGCAGTTCAACGAGATGGTGCGGGGCGCCGGCATGGACCTCGTCTTCTTCCCGGACGCCATGCTGCACCTGGTCAAGATTTCGCGCGTCATCCGCCACCCGCGCGGCAACGTCATGCTGGTCGGCGTGGGTGGCAGCGGCAAGCAGTCCCTCACCAAACTCGCCTCCTTCATCGCCGGCTATAAGACTTTCCAGATCGCACTCACCAGGTACAGCTTCTACTTCCAATCGTGGGAACGAGTGTAGGACCAGCTTTGCGTTACTACAAATGTACGACATCGGAGATATTATACAATGCGTCCCAAAGGGCAGGCTTTACAGACGGCGGCGCCTCTCCTCCGGCGGCTCCCTCACCATTCGTTTATTTTCGACTTTTGACGATTTCAGTTTTCATATTTTTTTTGTTCTCCCACAAAATTAAAATTCCATATTACCAAAAATACAAGCAATAATGAGACTAATTAAAAGAAACGTATAATGGACCCTACACTTAAAAGTTATTTTTCTACTTGCAGTTATCTTTCTGCTGTGAAAAGAAAACTGTATGGGAGCGACGGAAGAATCAAGCTCGACTTACGTTGTGACGTGTTTCGGGTGGGAAGGGGGCACGTAGGTAGGACAAAAATATCCATTTTCGCCTTAGAATAAAAACGAAACAGATCAGACTGATGCGGTTTATTCCGAGAACCAAACGAAGCTCATGGGAATCGAATTGAAAAAAAAAAACTACTTCGCAACAGAACTACAGCCCAAACTCAAGCAGCCTCCCTCATGGGACATTTTTTGTTTAATTCATGCCTCAGAAGATTTCACTGTGGAAATGATACTTAGCATGGTGTGGCTTCACATCGTGGATGTATATAATGATAAGATTTAAAACAAAAACAAAAAAACGAAATCTGGAATCACATTAACGCTATTTATATCAGGGTCCAAGCCTGTCCAATTTCCGCGACCATATTTATTTTATTTTATTTTTATATATTGTTTTGATTGATTAGGGACTAGAAGCTGAGTGAATCTTATATAGCGTATTTCGCAATTTGTGTTACGCACTTCTAGATGTTGTAGAGAGGACTTAGTAGATCATCATATATTGGGTGTTTCACAATTCATGTTACACACTTCTAGAGGTTCTAGAGGGGACTTTGTAGATCACGTTTTACATAGGAACCCATGTCTTGTCCAGAAAGCCATCCAACGACGCTACAGAACGTCAAATTCATAGGCACCGGCGCCTGTAAGTGTATGTATATACAGAATGATTTCAAGATGATGTTACAAACTTTCGAGGATGATGGAGCAGGATAAATGTATCAATATGG
This sequence comes from Schistocerca nitens, assembly GCF_023898315.1. Taxonomy (NCBI): domain Eukaryota; kingdom Metazoa; phylum Arthropoda; class Insecta; order Orthoptera; family Acrididae; genus Schistocerca; species Schistocerca nitens. Next base: position 927,083,251 of record NC_064616.1, read on the forward strand.
GTTACGTGTCCCTGTACCGGAAACAACGAGTCTGAATTTGTAAGCGAAAACCGTTCTGATTCCTCTGACAGCAGAATAAGTTACTGGCATTCCTATTGGTAAGATTGTTGGGTAGGCAACTTTCAGAGTTGGTAGGTAGTATGGGCCAAAACAAGAAAACCTCTAGAAGTTTGTAACATGAACTGTGAAACGCCCTGTGTAATTACTATTATGAACAGTGTTTACTCGGCCATGGTCGGCTTCCTTTGTAATGTAATATTTTGTCATTTGCTTCTAGTTTTTTAACACAAGCTAATTCACAAAACGTACTGAACGAAAGTTCGTCTATGTAGATGCTTTCCCAAATTCCTAGGTGGTGACAGGTTCTTTTTTCTTAACAGTATTACAGTTAACAGCGTGCCGGCCACGGTGGTCTAGCGGTTCTAGGCGCTCAGTCCGGAACCGCGCGACTGCTACGGTCGCAGGTTCGAATCCTGCCTCGGGCATAGATGTGTGTGATGTCTTTAGGTTAGTTAGGTTTAAGTAGTTCTAAGTTCTAGAGGACTGATGACCATTGATGTTAAGTCCCATAGTGCTCAGAGCCATTTGAACCATTTGAGTTAACAGCGTAGCTGGTTTGTTTAGCAAAGTTTCCGCTATTTACCTTCGCTCTGCGTTGCTGCACTGGCCTACGGCGCACATTGACGGATGCTTGTCTCTGGAGCGACGCGTCACGTGTTATACTGCAGCATGCAGAAGCTGCTCTACTAAACCTCTCTACCAACTGAGTCAACGTGAGCAATTTCCTGAAGAAATTAATGACTTCAGAAGTTTAATGAGGCAGAAAAAACTTTTGTGACTAGAGACTTTATAAAATGACCAAACTTAGTTAACCTTTCTACCAGCATTAATTTGAATTAGTTAGGGGATTTTCATTTTTAAACATATTGTTAATGTCTGTGCAGGTCGTACAACGTTGCGAACTTCCTGGAAGACCTGAAACTTCTCTACCGAACGTGTGGTGTCCAAGGGAAAGGTACGACTTTCATCTTCACCGACCTAGACATCAAAGAAGAAGGCTTTCTGGAGTATCTCAACAACATCCTATCCTCTGGTGTCATATCGAACCTGTTCACGCGTGACGAACAGGCGGAAGTGATTTCGGAGCTGACTCCCGTCATGAAGCGCGAGAACCCGCGGCGCACGCTGAACCACGAGGTGGTGATGGAGTTTTTCCTGACACGCACCTGCCAGAACCTGCACGTCGTCTTTTGTTTCTCTCCGGTGAGTATCTACTGTCGCCTCATATATTTTTCACCCAACAGCAGTGTTAGGTATTTGGTACGCTCCTCCGTTTGTCTCTAATCTGTACCAATTATTCCCAGATCATCCGTAACCTGCAGTCTTTGCTTTCTGAGACGATTCCGCCCCTATTGTACTCTCGTTTAACAAAATAAAAATCCTTTTTAAGAATACCTTGTTCATGTATTGCTTTGCAAGTTCGCAATTATTTGAAAACGTAGTTCGCCGGACGAGCACTGTACACTAGATACATGTATTTTGACAGATATTATGTCTTCCGTAATGCAGATGGCGCTGATGATTGACATGTGCGTCCGACACTAGTGGGGCAATAAAGAAAAGTAATCTCTGTTGGGCGGCTTACGTCCCTGACCAAGGAAAAAAGTGAAGCACCCAGAAGAAGTCGGATATCGATGCAACTTCGCACACGTACACTTTATCGGCGGGTACATAAATGATTGGGCTTCAGTTCTCCGTGACAGGATAACGCCCACCAGAGAGCATTAGTGTTCAGTCTTGTTATCAGGCCTGGTAGTGTCTATAAAGTGAGTCAAATGTTGTGTGATCATATTGGGACGAGACAGCGTTATCAGCATTCGGCAGGGTTATAAAGGGGAGTCATTGTGGGTTTCCATTTGGCCGGCTGATCGAATAGCGAAATATCCGGATTTCCTGGGCATTCGAATGTGAGAGTAGCCCGATGTTGGACTGAATGGGTATGTGAGGGCAGGTATATTCGTCGTCAAGATTCAGGTCGACTACCGGTATGTCTGCCCACCAAAAGGGAGAACTGTCCGCCCCTGGTAGCTGAGTGGTCAGCGCGACGGAATGTCATAACTAACGGCCCGGGTTCGATTCTCGGGTGGGTCGGAGATTTTCTCCGCTCAGGGATTGGGTGTTGTGTCGTCCTTATCATCATCATTTCATCCCTATCGACACGCAAGTAGCCGAAGTGGCGTCAACTCGAAAGACTTGTACCAGGCGAACGGTCTACCCGACGGGAGGCCCTAGCCACATGGCATTGCCACAAGGGAGAACTGCCATACGGAGAACAAACACATTGTAACCACTTCACTTCTGCGCCTGCCGTCAACAAACAAGCAATGGATTGCCTACAACATACTGTGTCATCTCGCACCATTGGTCGGGGACTAGCTGCAGCCGGACTAGGAATTTACCGTCCAGTGCATAAGGTGCCGTTGTCACAGACGTGTGCGTTTGCAGTGTTGCTGCGAGAGAAGAGCATCGGATGGTGATGAATGGCATCGCACTATGTTCAACGACAAATCACGGTTCTCCACTACCCTGGATGACCACTGTCGACGAGTATGGCGGCGACCTGGGGAGAGATCCCATTCTTCCAGTGTTTTGCAGAGTCATGGCAGTCTTACTTCTGCGTATGGGTATAGGTAACTGTAGGGTATGACTTCGATTCATGGCTTGTAGTAACAGAAAGTTCTGATGGCACAACGTGTAACGTCCTTGTAGAAAAATTTATGAATGACTGTGCTGATAAACCTCTTACGTTATTTGATTTTCAAACAGCTGAGCAAAACTGAACGTACTCAGAAATAACTCTCTTTACTTATTCTGATCAACACTAAACTGACACACAATATTTTTAGCGCAACGCAATCTGACTTTCAATAATACCTACAAAAGAATGGCCCTGACTAACAATAACCTATACCTTTGATGAATCTCTTACCTCACAAAAATCTTCGTTACTCGAACTACTGCAATACAGCGAGCGTCAATACTGCAAGGTAAATAAAAGATTCTAACTACTGAAGGCACTAACTACTGATAGGCATAGTCAGCAAATGAAAGATTTTGATAGACAACAAATAATGTATTTACCTTAATAGTGTTCAAATATATATATATATATATATATATATATATATATATATATATATATATATATATATATTCCTGGAAATGGAAAAAAGAACACATTGACACCGGTGTGTCAGACCCACCATACTTGCTCTGGACACTGCGAGAGGGCTGTACAAGCAATGATCACACGCACGGCACAGCGGACACACCAGGAACCGCGGTGTTGGCCGTCGAATGGCGCTAGCTGCGCAGCATTTGTGCACAGCCGCCGTCAGTGTCAGCCAGTTTGCCGTGGCATACGGAGCTCCATCGCAGCCTTTAACACTGGTAGCATGCCGCGACAGCGTGGACGTGAACCGTATATGCAGTTGACGGACTTTGAGCGAGGGCGTATAGTGGGCATGCGGGAGGCCGGGTGGACGTACCGCCGAATTGCTAACACGTGGGGCGTGAGGTCTCCACAGTACATCGATGTTGTCGCCAGTGGTCGGCGGAAGGTGCACGTGCCCGTCGACCTGGGACCGGACCGCAGCGACGCACGGATGCAGGCCAAGACCGTAGGATCCTACGCAGTGCCGTAGGGGACCGCACCGCCACTTCCCAGCAAATTAGGGACACTGTTGCTCCTGGGGTATCGGCGAGGACCATTCGGAACCGTCTCTATGAAGCTGGGCTACGGTCCCGCACACCGTTAGGCCGTCTTCCGCTCACGCCCCAACATCGTGCAGCCCGCCTCCAGTGGTGTCGCGACAGGCGTGAATGGAGGGACGAATGGAGACGTGTCATCTTCAGCGATGAGAGTCGCTTCTGCTTTGGTACCAATGATGGTCGTATGCGTGTTTGGCGCCGTACAGGTGAGCGCCACAATCAGGACTGCATACGACCGAGGCACACAGGGCCAACACCCGGCATCATGGTGTGGGGAGCGATCTCCTACACTGGCCGTACACCACTGGTGATCGTCGAGGGGACACTGAATAGTGCACGGTACATCCAAACCGTCATCGAACCCATCGTTCTACCATTCCTAGACCGGCAAGGGAACTTGCTGTTCCAACAGGACAATGCACGTCCGCATGTATCCCATGCCACCCAACGTGCTCTAGAAGGTGTAAGTCAACTACCCTGGCCAGCAAGATCTCCGGATCTGTCCCCCATTGAGCATGTTTGGGACTGGATGAAGCGTCGTCTCACGCGGTCTGCACGTCCAGCACGAACGCTGGTCCAACTGAGGCGCCAGGAGGAAATGGCATGGCAAGCCGTTCCACAGGACTACATCCAGCATCTCTACGATCGTCTCCATGGGAGAATAGCAGCCTGCATTGCTGCGAAAGGTGGATATACACTGTACTAGTGCCGACATTGTGCATGCTCTGTTGCCTGTGTCTATGTGCCTGTGGTTCTGTCAGTGTGATCATGTGATGTATCTGACCCCAGGAATGTGTCAATAAAGTTTTCCCTTCCTGGGACAATGAATTCACGGTGTTCTTATTTCAATTTCCAGGAGAGTATATATATATATATATATATATATATATATATATATATATATATATATATATATATATATATATCAGTTCATGACATCCAGTCTTACAAATTTACTCTTTCTGATGGACACATGTCCAGATCATCCGCTCTCAAAACTCCGCCATCTCTCTCCCCACATCCACCACTGCTGGCGGCTCACCTCCAACTGCGCAACGCTACGCGCTGTTAACATCCAGCTGCCCAACACTACAATGGCGTATATTTCAACAATGCAAACCAGCCAGAGACTGCACAGAGCACAGTCAGTGATTTTCATACAGAGCGCTACGTGGCGTTACCAATATAAAAACCTAAACAGCCTACTTACAAACGGTACGTCAAGGACATCCTGCGTCCTCATGTGTTTCCTCTCGTGCGACAGTATCGCGGTGCATTTCTCAACAGAAATATGCTCATACATTCATGACATTTGTGTCTATGAACTGTCTGTGTGACGTTGAGCTACTTCAGTGGTCAACAATCGCTAGATCTGTCACCGATACAACTCTCGTGGGACCAGCTCGGACGTCAATTCCGACTCATTCTCACTAACCAGGATATTAAGGACCAGTTGCAATATTTGTGGACTAGCTAGCTTCAGGAGGGAATAACAGCTCTGTGATACCCTTCCCAATCTAATCAGTCCATGCATCCAGGCCAGACGGGGTGCAACGGCGTACTGATAAGTGGGCTCGTACTCCCAAGTTCTTTCTAAATTTGACTCGATTTTGTAAACACTATAATGACGTCACGAACCCTCTGAACCCGTGAAATGACGTCACGTAGCCTGCCAACCCGTGAAACATAGTTTCATATACTGCAGTTTCCACTTCCCTAATGCGTACATTTTATTCTTGTGCTACTTTTCACCTTCAGATTATATATCTTTGAACTTTCACTTGGTTTTCGGTAAACGCGAAGCCCAGTCAGACATTTCTGCTTGTTATGTCTGAAGACTTGTGCTATTTTCCTTTGTAAACAGCACAATTCTTTCACTTCCTCTGCATCAGAGTTCTCCAATATAGTTCTTTGTTGTTTTGATGTCTTTGGTATGATAGCTTGGTACTTGCGGCCAGATCTTCAAATCAATCTAATGTAATATTTAGACATCCCCACAGGCTGCCATATTTAAATGCAAAGCTTCAGTTCAGCTACGTATCTGAAGATTGCGGCCAGTCGAAACGCTGAAATACACTCCTGGAAATTGAAATAAGAACACCGTGAATTCATTGTCCCAGGAAGGGGAAACTTTATTGAAACATTCCTGGGGTCAGATACATCACATGATCACACTGACGGAACCACAGGCACATAGACACAGGCAACAGAGCATGCACAATGTCGGCACTAGTACAGTGTATATCCACCTTTCGCAGCAATGCAGGCTGCTATTCTCCCATGGAGACGATCGTAGAGATGCTGGATGTAGTCCTGTGGAACGGCTTGCCATGCCATTTCCACCTGGCGCCTCAGTTGGACCAGCGTTCGTGCTGGACGTGCAGACCGCGTGAGACGACGCTTCATCCAGTCCCAAACATGCTCAATGGGGGACAGATCCGGAGATCTTGCTGGCCAGGGTAGTTGACTTACACCTTCTAGAGCACGTTGGGTGGCACGGGATACATGCGGACGTGCATTGTCCTGTTGGAACAGCAAGTTCCCTTGCCGGTCTAGGAATGGTAGAACGATGGGTTCGATGACGGTTTGGATGTACCGTACACTTTTCAGTGTCCCCTCGACGATCACCAGTGGTGTACGGCCAGTGTAGGAGATCGCTCCCCACACCATGATGCCGGGTGTTGGCCCTGTGTGCCTCGGTCGTATGCAGTCCTGATTGTGGCGCTCACCTGCACGGCGCCAAACACGCATACGACCATCATTGGCACCAAGGCAGAAGCGACTCTCATCGCTGAAGACGACACGTCTCCATTCGTCCCTCCATTCACGCCTGTCGCGACACCACTGGAGGCGGGCTGCACGATGTTGGGGCGTGAGCGGAAGACGGCCTAACGGTGTGCGGGACCGTAGCCCAGCTTCATGGAGACGGTTGCGAATGGTCCTCGCCGATACCCCAGGAGCAACAGTGTCCCTAATTTGCTGGGAAGTGGCGGTGCGGTCCCCTACGGCACTGCGTACGATCCTACGGTCTTGGCGTGCATCCGTGCGTGGCTGCGGTCCGGTCCCAGGTCGACGGGCACGTGCACCTTCCGCCGACCACTGGCGACAACATCGATGTACTGTGGAGACCTCACGCCCCACGTGTTGAGCAATTCGGCGGTACGTCCACCCGGCCTCCCGCATGCCCACTATACGCCCTCGCTCAAAGTCCGTCAACTGCACATACGGTTCACGTCCACGCTGTCGCGGCATGCTACCAGTGTTAAAGACTGCGATGGAGCTCCGTATGCCACGGCAAACTGGCTGACACTGACGGCGGCGGTGCACAAATGCTGCGCAGCTAGCGCCATTCGACGGCCAACACCGCGGTTCTTGGTGTGTCCGCTGTGCCGTGCGTGTGATCATTGCTTGTACAGCCCTCTCGCAGTGTCCGGAGCAAGTATGGTGGGTCTGACACACCGGTGTCAATGTGTTCTTTTTTCCATTTCCAGGAGTGTATTATCTCTGATTTAAGGATCTATTTGCAAACCCGGCAAACATACCACGAATTACTACATGGGGAAAGCCTTCACAATAACATATTTTTGTTCTTACTTTTACTGCTCATTGTTGCTTCCCAGTTCTATTTCATCCTTAATCCAAGCTTTTGGCACTGGAGTAGATTCATACCCATCTTTTACGTCTTCACTCAAATTCCATCAGTGCGGTAGCAGCCTCAGATAACCAAACACTTATCGCTACCTCTATCTGTACTTTTGCTCCCATCTATAAATTTTATAATATTGTTTTCTTTCTGAATAAACCTATAAATTCACATTTAATTTTTTACATCAGTAAGCTTGGTGGTCTAGGGGTAAAGCGCGTGCCTGGAAACAGAGAGGTCGCGAGACAGAAACCCGGTCGTTCCTCGGAAATTTTCAATCTGCCTTTAATCTAATCTTCAATTCTCGACGCTGTGAGAAATCGCTTGGAACGACACGTCGTTCGGATTCCACAGTAACGACAGGTCGCCTTTTCCCGGTAGAATGACTGTGGTAAGTTGGAGGCACACAAATCGCCGAAGAATTGCTCTTGGCCATTGAGCCACACGCAGATATGTTGTTATTTATTATATCGTTCTCCATTCTCCCTTGGCCGTCCGTAATAGCCTGTTGTACTGTCCTCGATATTTTCTTTGCACTGGACTGTCGTTTGTGATTATAGCATAAACAACAAAGGGAGAGAATTTGAAGTGTGTGCGTGCGTGTGTGTGTGTGTGTGTGTGAGAGAGAGAGAGAGAGAGAGAGAGAGAGAGAGAGAGAGAGAGAAGAAAGCTTAAGACAATCATATAAACTGTCATAGGTTTCATACTTTCCTTCAGTCTCCTGTCCATACCAGTTACATTTAATCTGAAGAAAAGACGAGTTTCTATAATTTAAATAGATGGTAAAGTAAGAATACCTAAGATGTTGACGAACGATTTACACGAGACTCTTAGTTTGCATCCACTTATAATTCTCATGGGAATGTTTCGAAATCTGAAAGGACTGTTAGCGACATTTGCACTTCTCCTGAGAGCTAAATTTGCGTTTATCCCCTACATATTTAAGATAAGAATGAAAATACGCATAATAAACACTTTTTCTGTGTTTGCGCTAAAGTATGAGCTTACTGTACAGAGTAGGGGCCAACTTTTGCATGATATTGTATTCAGAGGTTCTATGTGTTAATTCCGTATTGAATTTCATTGTAACTCTAAGTCTAACATTTCAGTTTCTGAACTTTTATCAACTGGTCATCATCTACAGAGATAAAGAAATGATCATTGTTGTGAGCAATTGTAAAGTTTTAGATGAGACAGTTTTTTACAGTTTACTATTAGCTGAATGCTCTGTGCCCGATACCAACTTGTTTTATGGTAGTGTTTACTGCTTACTTAAATTCTTTCTTACTTTTTCCTTTTAGCATTCACTAACTGTGGTATCGTAAACATGGAATATGTTCAATTCTCTCTTGTTAAAAATTATTGGATTTAGTCTCATTAGGAGACAAATCTTCTATAAAAGGCAAAAATACCGAACATGATCCTCAATTGCTTCTTCTTTTTTGGACTAGGAAATTTCACTATCGCTCTGAGCTTTTCTTCCGGTGCTACGTCTTCCACATTAATGATATGCCCTAAGAATTTCATCTCACATTTAGCCATTTCGGTTTTGTTAAGTGTGATCTTGATACAATTTTCCTATATGATGACTAATACTCGCTCCAACAAGTTACAGTGCTGTTCCGCCGGCCGCTGGTGGCCGAGCGGTTCTGGCGCTACAGTCTGGAACCGCGCGACCGCTACGGTCGCAGGTTCGAATCCTGCCTCGGGCATGGATGTGTGTGTTGTCCTTAGGTTAGTTAGGTTTAAGTAGTTCTAAGTTCTAGGGGACTTATGACCTCAGCAGTTGAGTCCCATAGTGCTCAGAGCCATTTGAACTTTAGTGCTGTTCCCAGGTGGATTTGTCATTGATATAAACTGTCAGTTGCTTCATCAGTTATGTACCCAGGACTTTATGCATTGCCAATACCAATACACATACCAAAATGTTCATACCGAATGGCGCCACATAGAACTGGTCACAGACGCTGCCACGTAGTACTGCAGTTCACCTATCTTCTCCCTTTTGCTGCAGAAATGGTACTGCTACCGCCTTTTCTTTTCATACTTTTTTATATAGCACAAATCAAGATTTATATCACGGCAACACGAATTTTAAAAAATTCCCCTCTGTAATGAAGCTGCCTTTTAGCTACGGACTGATTAAGAACGAGTGCTGTATTATGACACCTTAAACTGCACTTGTAGTTTATACTAGCAGTACTGCCACGACCAGTTTGCTCGGCAAGGCTGTAAACTATTCTTGAGAAACCGCTGAAATCTCGAACCACTGTCAACTAATAACTCTCTCCAGGCCAATTACTAATATTTTCTTACAATAGGATTAACATCAGTTGCCTTGGGCACTGGCTTCCCTTCACATAAAAAATCTTTTATTACTGCTTTTCTATAGAACTCTGTCTTAGCTAGCGAATTTTCCGTTTTTACTCTCACTACAGGCAGGCATTTAAACTTTCTCTGGATCCTATCATGAAGTGAGAGTTCGCTAAGGTGATGGGCTTCACCCCACTCAGCCTGTGAGTCTAAAAGCATCGAATTTTCATCATCCAGCCTTAAAGGTATTTCATGTTCGGAATCCGCATCAAAAACAAGTTTATAGATAATGTCGCTTTCCTCCAAAGTCACTCTTATACTTTGTACTTTACTTGCTTGTTTGAGTTCTTCCGCTAGTAACTGAGATGTGTTTTCACACTTGCACTCTTAAATATCCTGTTTGGAGTCCAAAGTTGCCACACTTATTACCTCAACGAAAAATTATTCTTTACTATTTCTATCATTCTTGTGCATCAAGCAGCCTTGCAATTCTGAACATATCATCGCCACAAACTTCGTCAAGAATGTCATGATGGCTTGAACAACTGCTGAAATGGTCATGCCACATGGCACTTTGTCCTTTGCTGTGGGTGTTTCCTGCCCTCACTCTTCAAGGCTACAAGTCTCTCCACTCCAACCACAGCCACTAGAGCACTCCGGCAACCACTCTAAGGACCTATAACCTCTGCATGCCACTGCCTCACACCACCACAATCATCCGTCGCATCTTATTTCTACACTTCAGTTACACTCAATCTGTGAATATTATTTCCCAATGTTCTGCTTAAGATAAGAACCTCAATGTCTAGATTAATGGGTCCTATGGTATATGCTGATTACCATATTCCATAATTCCACATCGTCTCCACAGCGGCTACGAGTCTTTTGCCTGCTGATTGGGTTTTACCTGTGGCAATGATTTCACAAAAGACACACGACCTGATACTATCTTGCCACAGCTGACAGGTCTGCTGGTTACCATACTGTTCGCGCAATTGTTCCACTCTTTCGAGGAAATGGACATAATTATCACAATTATATTTTGTTGCTACAACCAACCCTCAACGAACATATGTCGGCAACGTACATTCTGTACCTTCTGCGAACAATTCTATAGCTGTGCCCACGTCAGTATATTTAATACGATTCCACCAGTATTCACAGAACCATTTTATCGTGCTCCGATCTGGCTGATACTTGTTCCCAGGCCAGAAATCTACTTGTAACTCTCGCTGAATATCTGAACACCAATACTATTTTAGGAATTTTCCCTGGATTGATTTAAATCATTAAAATCGTTAATAACATCATTTGCACAGTGAATAGTAGTCCCCTTTGAATGACTTGTGACAATAGAAATCTGCTCTTGTGCTGACCTAGATACTGGTAACACGTCCATGAATTCCCCTATGCATAACATTTGGTGCACATTTTCGTGTTGTTATAAATAATTAAATTTCCTTCAACGAATGAATGCCCCTTCCACTGAGGTAACGAGTGAATACTGTAGTACACTTCTAGATAACTTTAAAACTGATTGATCTGTTTAGCCCATTTCCGCATTGACTGCTTGATTATGTGCTAGCTGCTCTTTTTCAAATGACTCATGAACTTTTTGCTTTGTGTCCAGTATGCGATTCATCCCGGTTACATGCATATTAAAATCAGTATGCTTATTGATCAGTATATGATTACTTATACTAGTCAATTCTTTGTCCACCGTCTCCTCGCTTGCCGGCCGGGGTGGCCGAGCGCTGCTAGACGCTACAGTCTGGAACCGCGCGACCGCTACGGTCGCAGGTTCGAATCCTGCCTTGGGCATGGGTGTGTGTGATGTCCTTACGTTATTTAGGTTTAAGTAGTTCTAAGTGCTAGGGGACTGATGACCTCTGAAGTTAAGTCCCATAGTGCTCACGCTACGGTCGCAGGTTCGAATCCTGCCTCGGGCATGGATGTGTGTGATGTCCTTAGGTTAGTTAGGTTTAAGTAGTTCTAAGTTCTAGGGGACTGATGACCTTAGAAGTTAAGTCCCATAGTGCTCAGAGCCATTTGAACCATAGTGCTCAGAGCCATTTTTGAACTACCACAACCTGGCCTGTTGGAGCCACTGTTTGGCAGCGTGCACAAGGGAGGCATCATCTTCAAACCTTGTTCCACGAAGAGAGTCTTTCAGTTTCCCAAAGAGATGATAGTTCAAAAAATGGTTCAAATGGCTCTGAGCACAATGGGACTTAACATCTATGGTCATCAGTCCCCTAGAACTTAGAACTACTTAAACCTAACTAACCTAAGGACAGCACACAACACCCAGCCATCACGAGGCAGAGAAAATCCCTGACCCCGCCGGGAATCGAACCCGGGAACCCGGGCGTGGGAAGCGAGGACGCTACCGCACGACCACGAGATGCGAGCAGAGATGATAGTCACATGGAGCCAGATCAGGACTGTAAGGCGGGTGTTTCAGTGTTGTCCATCCGAGTTTTCTGATCGCTTCAATGGATTTTTGACTGACATGTGGCCGTGCATTGTCGTGCAACAGAAAAACATCCTGCTTTTGCCGATGTGGTCGAACACGACTCAGTCGAGCTTGAAGTTTCTTCAGTGTCGTCACATATGTATCAGAATTTATGGTGATGCCACTTGGCATGATGTCCACAAGCAAGAATCCTTCGGAATCGAAAAACACCGTAGTCATAACTTTTCCAGCAGAAGGTGTGGTTTTGAATTTCTTTTTCTTGGGTGAATTTGAATGATGCCACTCCATTGATTGCCTCTTCGTCTCTGGTGAAAAATGATGGAGCCATGTTTCATCACCTGCTACAATTCTTCCAAGAAATTCATCTCCACCATTCTCGTACTGTTCCAAAAGTTCGCTGCATACTGTTTTCCTTGTTTCTTTGTGAGCCACTGTCAACATCCTGGGAACCCACCTGGTAGAAACCTTTTTTAACGCCAACACTTTCAGTATTCTGCAAACACTTCCTTCCCCTATCCCAACGTAGCGTGACAATTCGTTCACTGTGATGCGTCTGTCAGCAGTCACCAATTCGTTAACTCTCTGCACATTGTCTGGAGTGTGTGCAGTACGAGGCCTGCCGCTGCGAGGACAATCCTCAATATTACCGTGCCCACTTTCATCACGTAACCTGCTTGCCCACCGACTAACTGAACTGCGATCGACAGCAACATCTCCATACACCTTTTTCAACCTCTTGTGGATGTTTCCCTCCGTCTCGTTTTCACACCGCAGGAATTCTATGACAGCACATTGCTTCTGATGAACGTCAAGTGTAGCAGCCATCTTGAAGACATACTGTGACGGTGCCACTCACGGGAACAGGTTGAACTAAGTTTGAAAATAAGCGGGAAGGATGTACCTACACACTGTAAAACTTTCACACATGCAGATTGAAAACTGTATTTTTACAAAAATAGTGTGCATTTCTTTTGGAGTGACCCTCATAATATTTTGGGCATGTGTATGAGAGAGTACCATTCCTCGGTTGTTGTATATAGACTTCGATCGATTTCGAAATTCACCGATAATATTTTCATACATACAGTAATTTTTTGCAAATCAAAGCGTTTTGCTGTTCTGATTCATTCGGGTCATGGGCGTCATGTCTAAAGGGTACTAGATAAACCATGAAATTCATTTTCTTATCTAATTTCAGCAAACGTTATAGAGAATCTGTAATATTCCTCTGAAACTCTTTCAAGTGTCATTCTCAATCACTGTCTCGTTTAGTGAGAAGTTCCTAATTAATCTGTGAGCGTTTCTAATAACTTCCTTCATTAGCGCGCCATAGGAATCAATGGCAAGGCACGACAAGCTGTGATAAGCTAATTTAATATCACCTGCATCATAGGAGCTGTTGTGTCCAGTACAAAGTGATCGAGTTTATGGAAGGGAAAAGGTCATCTTATGCCAGAGAGGCCTGAGTTCGCAGTTTCCCTTGTGTTCTATTGGCACGAGGTGCAGGTGAGAACAATGTGAAGGCAGGATGTACCCAGAACCGAATCTTTGGGACTTGGACATATGAGGTTTGGTTTCTCCAGATTCTGGTTGACTAGAACTATATTTTATTATTATGATCATTTAAGATAAACGCATTGCTCAGTAAGGCGACTATTTTCCCTGTCTCGACTTTCTAACTACTGCATTCTGTTCATAGAAATTGTCTTCTCCTTGCTTCGATTCCTCTGTCTGAGTATTCTCCTTTGACACTACTTTCTTCCTGGTGCACATCAGCACTGACCATAGTCCTTCTTGGAACCATCCACAGAATCGTCCTTCCCTAGTCAGCACTGACCTACTAATGGGTCTTTCCTACTCCGTAATTCTGGTTTAGTACCGTACAAACGTCTGAGAATAAAGCTTTTGTTCTTACGTTGTTGCCGCTTCCTAAAGTATCACCGTTTCTCCTGAAGCACATTGTATGTGACGCTCAGCATGATTTTGCTGCCCAGCACATTTACGATTTAAAAGAAAATGTGAGATGAGAAAGCAGTGGTTTCCAGGTGGGAGAGAAGTTCCGGAACCGCGTAATGCGCTTCCCTGCGCTTGTGTCAGGGTGCACCATCGACTGGTTCCAGCCCTGGCCACGGGATGCTCTGGTCTTGGTGGCGAAGCACTTCCTCACTGACTTCGAAATCGCTTGCACCGCAGAGGTCAAGTCAGAGTTGGTGAATGCTCTGGGATCCATACAGGATGTGGTTGCTACGACGTCCACAGAGTACTTTCAGAGGTACGTAACACCAAGAAAAATTTACGTCAGCCGTCTCTTCAGCTTCAAATTATGCAGTTAGTTACTTATTTACATGTTCCGTAAATCATTTCAACTACTCATTTATCGAAATGATGTGGAACGAGTCACTTTACGGGTATGTATATTTCATCACTGCTATCAATAATGAACATATTATTTTTTAACATTAACTGAATTTTCCATCAGTACGTGGCAGACCATGATAATAATATTAAAAAGGAAAACATTTCCTAATATTTTGCAAATGTATATTTATTTGGTCACGATCGGGCATGCGGCTTCTTAGGTTATCTTCAGGTGACAACAATTCGCAAACACTATGAAGCTGACACGGATATTATTTATACAAGCGGTTACGGCATCGATGATTTCAGCCGTAATTATAAATATCAAAATAGGTAGGAAGATTTTTCTGTTTCAGAAAAGTGACAAAAAGCAGATTTCAGAGTACCTGACGGCTCAACACAAAAGTTTTATATCAAATACAAATATTGTTGAGGATCAGTGGACAAAGTTCAAAACCATCGTACAATATGCATTATATGAGTATTTTCCAAGCAAGATCGTAAGAGATGGAAAAGAGCCACCATGGTACAACAACCGAGTTAGAAAACTGCTACGGAAGCAAAGGGAAGTTCAGAGCAAACATAAACATAGCCAAAGCATTGCAGAGAAACAAAAATGACACAAACCGAAATGTAGTGTGAGGAGGGCTATGCGAGAGGCGTTCAACGAATTCGAAAGTAATGTCCTATGTACTGACTTGGCAGAAAATCCTAAGAAATTTTGGTCTTATGTCAAAGCGGTAGGTGAATCAAAACAAAATGTCCAGACACTCTGTCACCAAAATGGTACTGAAACAGGATGTCAGATTAAAGGCCGAAATACTAAATGTCTTTTTCCAAAGCTGTTTCACAGATGAAGACTGCACTGTAGTTCCTTCTCTAGATTGTCGCACAGATGACAAAATGGTAGATATCGAAATAGATGACAGAGGGACAGAAAAACAATTAAAATCACTCAAAAGAGGAAAGGCCGCTGGACCTGATGGGATACCAGTTCGATTTTACACAGAGTACGCGAAGGAACTTGCCCCTTCTTTCAGAGGTGTACCGTAGGTCGCTAGAAGAGTGTAGCGTTCCAGAGGATTGGAAAAGGGCACAGGTCATCCCCGTTTTCAAGAAGGGACGTCGAACAGATGTGCAAACTATAGACCTATAACTCTAACGTCGATCAGTTGTAGAATTTTGGAGCACGCATTATGTTAGAGTATAATGACTTTTCTGTAGACTAGAAATCTACTCTGTAGGAATCAGCATATCTTGATTGTTCTTCAGGAGTTAATGCTTTCATTTTTTCAACTTCAGAATAAATTCTTCCAATTTTGGCAACCTCTTTTTTTATACATTCAATAATTTCTTATGAAAAAGTGGCCCTCTATAAACAACAAGATCTTTATAATCTCCATTTCTGTATTTAATATAATAACAGAATCTATTTGTTGATGCTTCTAAACCCCATTGTCTATTAATTTTCTAGATTTGGTTGACAGTTATCCATCTTCAATAGTAAACTTTCTAAATGAGCATAAATAACGAATGGTACGTTCTGTGTATGTTGATAATTGTTAAAACTTACATAGGAACCAATCTCTGGCACTTCTACTTTTAATGGTTTGTTAACTAAAAAGCTTGAAGTGTGATCATTTAACTTTTCTTTACTAGTGAAATGAAGTTAACACATGTCAAAATAAATTTTAATTCTTCATATTTGTTAATTTGACTCGAAACAAGCCCATATAATTTTTTATATAACATTATTGTGAATTATTTTCTTTCTTAAAATTAAGGAGATTTATAAGTTTCTCTTTCCTACATTTTGTTATTTTTAACTGATACACTTGACAGTTTTCATGAATAAACCTTGATAGATCGATTAATTTTATTTCCAAATTTTGGAATATGATCAACAACTATAGGAAACTCAAAATTATCAAGTTTCTGATCAAGATTAAGACCAACATTTTTATATTTTGTAACTCTTTCTGAATTTTTGTCTACAGGATATAAAGCATATTTCATAGCCCACAGAAAACATTTTTGATAATTATTATTAACATTAATACATGCTTTTTTATTTTTATTTTATCTGGAAATTTGATGTTAGATGACCCTCTCAATGAAACATATCTGTTAATTCCTAATTGTAAATGAATGATTCTATTTAATTTCCTTCCTGATCCACGTGCTTCAAAATCAACCGTTTTTGATGAAATATTTTGTTTACCAATCTTAAATATTCAATTATCTCTCTTTCCTTTGTGATCCTATAGTTTTCTGTATGGAAATGAAATTCCATAATATTTCTGCTTGTCTACATTTGGTCCTCACAAAAATTCATAAATTTATTTTCAATACATGATGTATTATTAGATTATATTTTACAGTTTTATACACTACCAGTTTCATTTTTAAAATTTCTAGTTTTAATCTGGTTTCAAAAGCAGTATCAACTAGATAATCTTTAACTGTTCTTCTGTCTCTTGGTTCCTCGATTAAATAAGTTTAAAAAGGTAATAACATTTCTTTATTAGTTCTAGGTTTTTTATTTTGCAAACACATCAGTAGAAAATGGAATTATTTTTCAGTGCTTTATCTTCATTATTAGTTCTAGTTATTTGTCTCACATACACATTGGTAGAGAATGGAAATATTTTTTTCAAAACTTTATCTTCTTTAGTTTCAAAAACATGATCATTTTTAATTTTGTCATAAGGTAATTCTTTCCAAAGTCTTTCTCCTTCTGTGATCTGATGTCTTTTAATAAATCTAATTAGATCAGCTTTATTTAATTCACTAAATCCTCTTAAATTATTCCTTTTAGAATAATCATGAGGTTGAATGACAGTGAACCACTCCATTTGGTCTTTCTACTTACAGGAAATAAAATTCATTAGATTTGTAAAAATAAATTTTTCAAAACTGATAAGTGAGAAATCTTATTTAATAGATACTAAAATTAAGTGCAAGGTGATTAACTTTCTTATTTTTCACATTTTCTACAGCACATTTTTTTACATATACTATTATGGTTATCTTTATGAGAAGGATTTTTGTAAAAACAGTCTAAACTTTTTAACTCTTGAAAAGCTTTACATTTCTTTGCCACTGCATCAGTTTCTTGTTTTTCTTCATATTCCATCGACAATAATATTTTCGAATGTTCATCACTGAGAATATGTTGTAAATATTATTGATATTAGTATTTAGAAATATTTTACCACATACACAATGAATTATATTATCATTATAATTTTTTACATGATATACATTTATGTATGGTCTACACATCATTCTATATCTATCTTTTGTATATTTCTGTGAAGTAAAATTATCAGTTGACTTTACAATATTTACAAAGTTTGGATTTGATCTACTCGATTTATATAGAAAAAGTTTATTAGATTTGTGAAAAAGTAAAATTATCTAATTTTTCGATTGTACCTTTTAATACATTTATTACCTTGTACAGTAGTGTTGTACATTTAATACCAAATAAAGAGAAATCAACTGTACCATCTCTAACTACTCTTTCTGTAAATTCATTAATTTCAGAAAAAGTATTGCCATTGAAAAAATACAAAAATACATCAATGTATCTGGTTGCACAATTTATTGTTGTAGGTAACCCTGGCAGTTATACCTACTCATGATTTACATATAAAATTACATTAATCTAATCCCACATAGAAAAGTGAATTAAAGAATAAAAACGTTCTACCTGAATAAGTGTTAACTACACCATTTAATAAAAAGTTTTTACATAACCCCATTCTAAGTATTAGTTTTCGATGTCCTGGAATTAACTGTAACGTTTGTAAATTTGTCATATATATATCATATTGTCAACAAATAATACATCTTCACCAACTGGTCTTTCATATATTCCATCTATTTTTTGTAAATCCTGAGGTAAAAATTTTATCTGGGTTCGTTATTAACTGTGAATTCATGTCATCACCTACCTACAGCCACTTCTGATAAAAAATATATAGAACTCCATTCATAATTAGTAAGCAATCAAATTTACGTATTTCACATAGTGCTTTAACATATTCATTTAAATTAATTTTTAGTACAATTGGTGTAGATTTTGGAATAGTAGTTTGTGTTTATATTTTTTTATTATAGAAACTTTTAACACCATCAAAACCATATTTAAATGGATCTAAATAAGAACCATTATATAATGGATATATTCTTGATACATAAACATCTGAATGATATAAACCCAATTAGTGACCAATTCTGTGAACTACAATTGCAAATAAATTTCTTTGATAGTTTGATGTATTTTATCAATTTCCATATAGTAATTCCCATCTATATCGACATGTATTTCTACAGGATCATTATTGATACTTGAAAAAAATGCATGACCTAACACATTTCCTTTTCGATCTAGTTCCTTTGAACATCGATGACAAGCTTTTTCATGAGTATGTGCTCGCCTTTTACTTATAATTAAACTATCAGAATTATTAATATCAGAAGCTAACTTAATATTAATACACTTTTCCAGAAAGCAAATACTGTCTCTGTTACTTCTAACATTTTCTTTTGCCCCTTTAAAATTCCATTTTATATTTTGCTTATTCCATTTATATATACTAGTTTTATAACTACCGAAAAATTTTTTCACCACATCTAGGTCTGTTCATAAAATTTTAAGTTTCTTCATGTTACCAGTTTTTCAAGTTGTGTGTTAGCTGAAATAACATTATTGATTCTCTTAATAAATCATCATTCACTTGAGTAAGTTCCCTTTCATCTATCTGGATATCAAAGTAACCAAATTCATACAAAAATTTAATTGATTCATTCTAATCATCTGACACTATTGAAACTATAGTTTTCAAAACCAACAATAACACAACTATCTTCATTTATATACAGCTAAAATATTATAAAAAAAACATTTGTAATACACTTTACTTTCCTTTAAATGTTTTAATAACTCTTCCACACATTGGTCATTTAATTTGTCCTTTTAACCATTCATCTATACATTCTTTATGATAAATATGATTACAACTTGTTTTTACAAATTGATGAGTTTCATTACTTAAGCATATGGAGTAACCATAATCTTTTTTGTATAAAGGATTCACATAGTCTTTGATATTATAAAATTATTGCCCAATTAACTTTATCTTTAAATTCCATTATAAAATCTTCAGATAATTTTTATTCACCTGATCTTTCTTTCCAATTTAATTTATCTCATAAAATCGTCAGATAATTTTCAGCTATGAGAAATAAGTTCCCAGTTTAATTTATCTTGTAACTTCCTCATAAAATCTTCAGATAATATTTGAAATACAAATATATTTCTCCAATTCAAATTTAATTCATCTTGGAATTCTCTTATGAAATTTTCAGATAGATTTGGTTTACTTGATATAATATCCCAGATTAATTTATCTTGAAATTCTCGCACAGAATTTTCAGATAAATTTCTTTTTGATATAATTTCTAATCTACCTTATCCGGAAATTCCCCTATAAATTTTCAGATTAGTATTCTTTACTTGATATAATACTCCAGTTTAATTTCTCTTGAAATTCTCTTATGAAGCTTTTAGTTAGGTTGACATTTGAAATTATATCCCAATAAATTTTATCTTAAATTCTCTTATTAAATCCACAGATAATTTTGCTTTGTCTTATCTAGCTATCCAATCTGATAAATACTGAAATATTCTCATGAAATTAGTGTTTAAATTAAGGTGTTATACTATTGTCCAATTTAATTTATCTGGGAATTCACTTATAAAATTTTCAGGTAATATTTTATATCTTGACAAAAGATCCAAATCAATTTAACTTGAACTTCTCTAATAAAATCTTCAGATAAATTTTGTCCTAGTGTTAACATGTGGTCCCATCTAATTTATCTTGAAATTCTCTGATAACAACTACAGATAATTCATAATGTTCTGTATATACATTTCGATGCAATTTCACTATATGAATCACTGTTTTTAATATACTCAACAATTTTATATCTATATGTTTCAATTGTTATTGAATACATTTTGTATAATTCCTTAAATTCTGAAATTTCTAATTTACAATTAATCAATGCATTTATTTATTTATTCATCTATTTTTATTTATTTATGCATTTATTTTACCTCGCAAGATTAGGGCCTTCAGGCCCTCTCTTACACCTAACCGGGCATACTCAGATTGAACGAGTTTCAGTTTGTACAGAACATTGAGGACATATAACGTGTTATACAGTATTAATGTTAAAGAAAAAAATAGATTATAACAGCAGTACAATATTAATTATAACAAGCAAAAAAATTAGAACAATCAATAATAATAATAATAATAATAATAATAATAATAATAATAATACTCATTTGGAGTAGTGAAATGGAGTAACACAGACCTAGAAGCACTCAATACACTTACACACTCACAATGCCACAAATATAGAATACATCACATACATTCAGCAACAGAAAGATTCACATTAAGCAGAAAGGAAGGAGGAAGGGGATTTATCGACATAAAAAACCTACATTATGGACAGGTAGACAATTTAAGAAAATTCTTTCTAGAACGAGCAGAAACTAGCAAAATACACAAGGCAATCACTCATATAAATACATTGGCTACACCGCTGCAATTTCATAACCACTTCTACAACCCTTTAGATCACATAACATCAACAGATACGAAGAAAGCAAATTGGAAAAAGAAAACACTTCATGGCAAGCACCCATATCATCTAACACAGCCACACATCGATCAAGACGCATCCAACACACGGCTAAGAAAAGGCAATATATACAGTGAGACAGAAGGATTCATGATTGCAATACAGGATCAAACAATAAACACCAGGTATTTCAGCAAGCATATTATTAAAGATCCCAATACCACAACAGATAAATGCAGACTTTGTAAACAACAAATAGAAACAGTAGATCACATCACAAGCGGATGTACAATACTAGCAAATACAGAATACCCCAGAAGACATGACAATGTCGCAAAAATAATACATCAACAGCTTGCCTTACAACATAAACTTATAAAACAACACGTTCCTACATACAAGTATGCACCACAAAATGTACTGGAGAATGATGAATACAAATTATACTGGAACAGAACCATTATAACAGATAAAACAACGCCACATAACAAACCTGACATCATACTCACCAATAAAAAGAAGAAATTAACACAACTAATCGAAATATCCATACCCAATACAACAAATATACAAAAGAAAACAGGAGAAAAAATTGAAAAATACATCCAACTGGCTGAGGAAGTCAAAGACATGTGGCATCAGGATAAAGTTGACATCATACCAATTATACTATCAACTACAGGAGTCATACCACACAATATCCACCAATACATCAATGCAATACAGCTACATCCAAACATATATATACAATTACAGAAATCCGTAATTATTGATACATGTTCAATTACCCGAAAGTTCCTAAATGCAATATAACATGTACCGTACAGCAAAAAGGAAGTGACGCTTGATAAAGGTCCGCGTCACTCTATTCTTAACCAGACTTAAAAAAAGTCTGAGAAAGTAAAGAAATAATAATAATAATAATAGTAATGACTATGTATATGAAAGTAAAAATATTTTTCTTTTATGAATGTCAGTCCTATTACTAGTTGGGAATTTTCTCGTTATGTTCTTGCAGCTTGTGAGTTATTCTCATCGAGCAGAGACATAAGATGATAGAATGGGATGAAAGAGATATAGAAGAGGCAGCTAGGTTAGAGGAAGAGAAATAGAATTGTAAAATTCGAAGCTATGATGCAGAGGAGAAAGAAAGAGATGAGAGAGGCACAACAATGGTGGCCATACCGTCCCTAATATGTATTTTTTGAGTTCCCTCGTGAATGTTGAGTGGTTCTGGATAAGACGCAGATCACAGGGGAGTGCGTTCCATAGTTGTATGGCTGAGATGGAGAATGACATGGAGAAAGATTTTGTGTTATGTAAAGGTACAGCCAAGATGCTAGACGTATCCGATCCGGTATTGCGCTTGTGGAATGATGATAGGTGTTTAATGTGAGAAGGTAAGTATTGGGGGCACCAGTAGCTAAGAAATCGATGAAGTAAGCACATCGTGTGGAGATCGCGTGATTTATGTGCGTGTATCCAACCTAGCTGGGAGTATGAAGGACTGATATGATCATACAACCGTATATTGCACACATATCTAACGCAAGCATTCGTCACTAGCTCGAGGCATCTCGAATTTTCACTATTTGTGCCATGTTGAATTACATCACAGTAGTAAAGATTAGGCAAGACTAGTGTTTGGACTAATATTTGTTTAACATGGCTTGGAAATATTTTTCTAAATTTTGGATTGCATGTAGGGAGGAGAGGGATTTACAGCAAGCTGTGACTGTTTGTTCTTCCCAGTTTAGGTGTTCGTCCAAGATTATTCCATGGTCTTTTACTGTTTTTTGGTATGGTAGTTGGGTACCACTGAGGAGTATTTGAGGGACTGTATCGCGAAAGTACTGGCTGATTAACTTTGGGTGAGATAAAAGTATGACCTGGGATTTCTTCAGGTTTAGTTTCAGACCTAGGTTCTGGGCCCATCGAGAAACAGAGCAAAGATCTGCATTCATACGCGCTACTGTGTCAGCAATGTTCCTGGGGGCTTGCACTTATGTACAGTTGGATGTCGTCGGCATATAGATGGTAGTTGCAGGAGTGAATCACTGAAGAAATATCATTAATGTACATTGAGAAGGTCTTACACTTTAACTTTTAATTCCTTTAAAGAATCATTTTTCACATCACTGCTATTGTTGTTACTGATTTCTTGATTATTAATGAACTCAATAAGTTCATGTTTCTCATTTTATAAAAAACTTTAATTCCCAGTTCTTTTCCTCTAACTTTATGTTCATTGACTTTCAGGCTATTTAGGCTCACCATTTATTAGAAATAATTGTTATTGGTTTTGTAAAAAAAATGATTCAAAAAATTAATCCATTATTTGAAGAAAACCATGTCTCCATTTCAAATCATATTTTAAACTTTATTCATTATTCAATTTCAGCGAGTAGCATTCCACTCCCTGGAAAATTAAAACATATTTTCGGGGTGTAACATATCTGGCAACCTACAGAACATAGCATTAAATACTCAGTGCTAAAATATTATGATATTTGATATAAGAATTAGAAATACAGTAATTTTATTAAAAAATAAAAATCTAATAAAAATTTTGTTTAATAAATGCCACCAGTTCCAACGAGAGTTGAAGCAGTCATAGGGCTGCGACCAGGTACTCTTATACAGCTCTCACTATTTGAATTTATTCAACAGAATAATTATCAATTAATATTAGGCTCTTGGTTTAAGGATATTTGGTTTACATTGTTTAATCAAGGAAATATTTTAATAACTAATGATATATTATCTTTTATTAAACTTGGAATATCAGAGGCCATGATGCCAGTCCCTGAAAAATTAAAACAATTAAAAAAGAATTTTATTGAATCTTTAAACACATAAATTAGACTATATTGAAATAAAACATAATTATCCTCTTGCTTCGGAATATGAATATATTCAAAATAAAATCAAAAATATAATACCAAATAATTGATGTAAACGAACCTGGATTTTACTATCTGTTAAAAATTTTAAGGAACTTATAATGAGTTGAAGAACTAAAGTAGCTGGGAAAATTAAAGACTATTATGGAACAATTGAGGATATATTAATTGATTATCTTAACTATACGAAAGACTATAAAATCATTCAATCTTGCAGTCGAATTTGAAAGTAAATTAGAAGTAAAAGAAAAGAAGTAGAAGAAAGAGAGAGAATGTTTCCATTTAAAACATGTAGTAAATAATATTCTCGAAATGAAAAAAGAAAAAATAATGTATATTGCAACTGCTAAACATTATTCTAGAAAAAAGTATTTTAAAGTTGGTTAAGTTCAATCAAAATTACACTTGTTACATCATTTTTCGACTTATAATAGTAGTCGTTTAGATGATGACAAACTATTTTTATATACACTCAATTATCTCATAATTCCAAACTAGTTGAAAACATAGTTGAATAAGGTCTAGGTGTAGATAAAGATAATAAAGAAAACGGAATGTCTCAAATTATTGTTGATGATTTAAAAGATTATATTAATTTATCTTGTGAAGATACTAACAAATAGTGGATCTAACTAATTCGAACAGAGAAACAATTTATTCAATTATTCAAAATAAGGAATCGATAGAATTCGATCTAGTTGTTATTCAACTTGAAATTATCATACAGTTGCAGATTGGAAACAAAATGCATAAAGTAAGAAGTATTGTGCTAGATAATTTACCTAAAGAAAAACTGGCTTCAGTCATTTAAGAAATCTTTGAAGAATATCCATTAACAGACAAAAATTATGTGATTGAAGAAACATTCGAAGAACTTCTGGAATCAAAGAGGTATAAAATTAATGGAGAGATAAAGATATAGGAATAGATAGCAAATATTTTAAAATTATACTTAACACAATAAAATGCTTTTTAAAGTATTCATAAAAATTACAAATTTCTTATCCATTGAGACTGTTCAAATAATTCACATTTTCATCATTTAATTAATTTATGAATTTAGCGATTTCGTCTTAATCAGAATAAAATAATAAGAGAATGTAAGAGATAATTTTCTCATTCGTACTATTTGGTATATTTATGTATGAAATTTTTATTTAATATTTTTAAATAATTTTATCTTTCTTTAGCCAACTGTTATGTGAATATCAAGTCCTGACAATTTAACATAAACTTCATTTCCTATCTTTCTCAAAACCTTTTCACCTAGATATAAAACAGGATATTTTCTTTTCTGTAATTCATTCTCATAAAAATTTTCTTTTACTTCTTCACCATTTAAAACCTTCAATTTATATATGATTGGATTTGAAAGAATAGCATCATCAATTTGAAAAAAATTCTGTTGACTAATTTGCTGTATAACTCTTTTCAAAAAGTCCTTTAAATTTACTGATTCTAACTATATTTCCGTTTTTAAATTAATCATCAGCTAAAGCAGACTTTAGTCTGCAACTAGCATTAGGGTCTAACACATTTGTTAGGTATAAAGTTTTCAGAAAGATTTTTCAGATTCTTTATGTACATCTATTGTAGCCATTATTATACTTGACTGTTTCTATTACTATATTCGTCAACTAATTTCGAAACTAGTTCAACTCATTTACAATTTCTTTATGAGAAAATTTTTCCACATTTTTCTTTAGGTCTTCTGTTGAATATTTCGACAACAGATGTTTTTAGTTCTGTAAAAGCTAAATAATGATTATTGTCATATTTTTTCATCAACTCTTGAAAATCTTTATTATAAACTTCTCTTCCATTGTCTGTCTGTAAATGTCTTGGTTTTCTAACAATAGATATTTTTTCAAACCATCAACTACGTTTCTACCTGTTTTATCTTTAACTGGAATTGCCCAAGCAAATTCTGAAAAATTGTCTATGACAGTCAACATATATTTATATCCTTTATTTATTTTTGAAATTTTTTTTAATTTTCCAGAGTCCATTTCAACTTAATTAGCTTGGCATAAATTATCCCATCCAAAAGAAATTATATTTCTTTTTAAAATTTTTTCTCATGCATTTATGTAGTTCATTAATAATGTCTTCACAGGTATTTACTCCTTTGCCTACAAATTTTTTTAATTAATTTACTCTAGTTTTACATACTGTACTAAGACCTTCAATTCTTTTTCTTCCATTTTAAGTTGTTATTCTATGTGAATTATGTGTTTCAGTAAGTTTTTTACACTTCAAACAGTAGACATGATTTTCCATTTATGTAGAATAAAAATTTAATATGATTTAAATTATTTCTCCCAATATAATTAACTTTACATCAACTGGAACAGCTTTAACAGGATCTTTTAATCTTATAGTTACGAAACTTGATTTACTTACTATTATTGCCTGTAGAGTGGGAGTTATTTCATAATTATTTTCATAAACACTTAATAAAATATCAAAATCTACTTGCTTTATTTATATTTCGAACATAAACCTAAACTCAAAATTGTGTATTTTTTGTTTGCCTCCAGTCATAAATGTATATTCAATAATTTGTTCATCATGTACTTTTTCTTCACAATTACTTAAATCGTTTAAAAATGGAGTTAAATAAGGTTTTGATAAATAATCTGCAAAAGCTTTTTCTATTTCCTTTTTTGTAAAGTAATTAGTTAGATTAGTTTTATTGACATAATCATTCAACTGTGTTATTGTACTTGTGTATTGAGGCTTTGTAACATATTTTTTTTCTAAATATACTTCAGTAACAGAATCATAACTGTTAACTGGATCATTTATATTCGCAATTCTTCTACCTTTAAAGTCAATATATCCCTTAGTCAGTTTAAAGATAACATGTAACACTTTATGGAATTGTTTAAATAAACTTTCTATTTTTGCATCTATTTCATTTTTTATGATTTTTCCGTTAATTGCTTGACCTTTAGGCTGCATGTGATTTCCAAAAATGTCCATTTATTAAACTCAGAATATCATTACATTTATAATTCATGCATGATAGTTTCAAAACAAATAGACACAAATGTCCTCATATTACTTCATCAAAATTCTGAATTCATTGTCCATTATAGTATACCTCACTTGAACCAAGATATTGAATCAATTCTTTTGGAATATTTCCACCAAATGAATCAAATAATTTTTTATTATTCTTATAAAAACAAATCAATGAGTGCCAGGATCATCAGATGTATCTAAATTAATAATTCCACATTCTAAATGTTTTGGTTCATTATCTAATTCATCAATTATAAAAATGCCACAAAAATACTGAATTTTTAATTGTTTAACTAATTCTTCTGTGTCAAAATTATATAATGAATTATTATACTTTTTTGATTATTTGTTCGATTTTTTTTTTGCTTTTTTGTGTCCAGTGTCAGCTTTCTTTTCCATTACTTCATGATATCGTCTCTGTTCTTCCAATTCTGCATCAGCTTTTTTCTTGTTTATTCCTGCATTTGCAATTACTGCACTACCACCAACAAGTGTACTAATAGTTGCTAGATATGGTAATGCAGCTAATAGTAATGCAAGAAATCCACCTTCATGTTTTGTTAGTCCTTTTTCTTCTTTCTTTTTTGTTAGATATTCAATAATCTTTTTCACAACAGGAATACCCAATGTAATAAGTAAATTTTCGCCAGTTTCTTTTCTCAATATACCTTTTTTGTGCATCAGTTAAAATGGTTCAATGATATGTAATTGTTCGTAATTTATTTAATTTTAATTGATATTTATTTAGTATTGCCACTTACTAGCAAAGTATCATCAATTGAAAAACTATTCACCTATATAGATTAAAAATTGAATTAATATTTTTACAATCCACAGTCATTTCCTTCCATATCGATACCTTTTCCTGAGTTTCGTTTTCCATACATAATTCCTCTAACTACAGTCACTGCTAATTTTTCTCCTAATGAGGCATCATATGCATGCACTCTTTGTTTTGGAGCTAATTGAAGTTTTTTTTGATCTTTATGATCAATCTTCATGTAATTTATTGTTCAGTGGATTACCACGTGCTAATCTTTCTCCTAATTTAGTAAATGACCCTCATTATGAATATCATAGTAGAAGCCTTTCTGGCATTGGTAAATTATTTAAAACTCTATTTACTAATCCTTTTCCATATTTTTCACTTTTCCAAAATGTATGTTGCAAATTATTCAAAAATCTAAACAAATATGGAATTCCTTTTTGATTATTAATCTTAAAAACACTAAATTTGTTTATTAAAATTTGCATTATTCCAACTTTTACATTGCAATAATTTTTATTTCCAGATAATTCTTCATCATGAATAACTGTTAACCTACTGATGGACATCATTAATACAAATATAGTCTACTGGTTTTTCTGTATTTTTTTACTAACCCTTCACCAAATTTTTACAATGAATAGTCTAAATTTTTTTGCCTCAGCGCTGGAAAAAGTCATCAACAATGTCCTTTATCAAATATTTGTATTTATTACCTCTATTTGATTTTATTTTATTTGAATTATTATCAGAATATAATGATCCTGAATTGTATAATACATCTGCATAATTTTATAAATCAAAACTTGTAAATAATGTATTCATATCTTACATCATTATATGTTTTTTAGTTAACAGATTCATTAATTCATCTGTACCATCGTATCTCATATTGCCAATAGTTAATTTATCTCCATCAAATTTTACTGGTAATTTTCAACAAATTTAAATGCGCCAACAGGTCTTAATCCAAAAACTTTACCTTCACTGTGATTAATATAATCTAACATACTTTCACTTACATTTATTTTTTCACATTTTTATCCTTTTTGCTCTCTTGTCCATACTTTGTTAACAAATCTTGTATTTATGATTCACTTTAAGTATACTCATGTTGTGGACTTTCATGTTGTTTAATTGGTGGTATATCATTAAATTCTTTTAGCTGATAATGAGAATAAGTAACCATTTGCTTTTCAACTTCTCTATTTCTTCAGTAGCTTTCAAAACATTATCACCTAATCCTACGATTCCTTGTTTCACTTGTTCAATAGCATTAATAACTGGTTGATTTTTTTTATATTTTCCGTATTCTGTTTGTGGTTGTTTTTCCCAAAGCTTGAATTTTCTTTTACTTCTGCAGCATTCTTTCTATTTCGTTTAGCATTTTTAACGGTATCTGCATCGTATTTTGTAAACATTTATTAAAGATGAATACATTAATTATACTTTTTTAATGTCTAATGTTTATGTTTTGTTTATGTTGTTGTGAAATTCTGTATTTTATTTCTGAAATTACGTTCATTCCGCTTCCTAGTCATGTGCATGAGATGAAATCGAAAGTGATCATTCCAGCATTTACCACACATTTCTTTAAAATCACCAAACTTTAAATCACCACCAATGAACTCATGATAAATATGACTGAAATTGACTAATTGTTTTGGTATTTGTGAATAAGTTTGAGCTAAATAAAAAATGTCTTATGTAGACATTGATCAAATGGAATTATTGCTTCATTATTTTCAATAAAAGTAGTAATTTTTTCATAGTGCTTGTCTTCAATTTTTAACATCTTTTTATAAATTGTTGATATTTTGGCAGAACTAAACTTTTTGAATAAACATACAAATTTTTAATTTTATTCCAATTTAACCATCCAGGTGGAAAATATTACTGTCGATCAATAATGTTGTTTTTTCACAGCCTCTTGGTCTTATAATTGCACACTGAATATAATTTGGTGAAAGTTGACCATGTTTATTTTTTGACTTCTTTTCTGGAATTCTTGTTCTTGGTTCCCAATCTGTGTGACAGAAGTCTTGACGAAGTTTCATTTGCTTAATAAAAATTTTTAATTGTTGGTACATTATTTCAGTCAAGTGATTAATCAACTATTCTTAAAAAAAAAGATTAACTGTTCCAATAAAAGAAACTTATAAAAGTGTTTAATTAGTAGATTTTTATTCAAATTTTTTAACTCCAAATATTACATCGAAAAATAATAAACCTAATGTCGATGGATAAACAATAAAAATTCCTGTTCTTCAAAATAGTTTAAAAACGTAGAAAAATTTATACATTCAAAAAATCCAAATATTCATATTAAAGAAGATGACATTTTAAATAGGGTAGTTACTAAAAGTGATGTAAAATTATACATGGATATAAAAGATAGTGTTGGTAGTATACTAGGATTTAACAATCAAATTATTGAAACTAATAAAAAACTGTTGTTAAATATTGTTCCTAAAATTATTCCATTTGAATGAATTGTGGAATTTTTTAAACATACTGATCATTCTCATAGAGAATGGCAATTTAATGGAAAATCCAATAAAAAATTAATTGATAATTATGCAGCAAAACTGCTTGATTTTGTGACCAAGCAGAAAGTAAATAATAGTTTATCTAGAATCGAACATCCTCTTATTTCATCAAAAGCTATGTTATATTTGACTTCATCTGTTACTGATAAATAAGCTTGGAAGTTTTAATAATGGAAAAATAAAGAGTAAGAAAAATTCACCTTTCCATTTAAATCAAATGCTGATTTTGGAAGACCAATAATTTATGAACCACATAGTATCCTGTAGATATTCCTATTTTTTATCCTATTTAAATTTTTAAATTACTATGACTGATGAAAGTGAAAATCTGCTTAACTTTAATGGTACTTATGTAACAGTAATTTTAAAAATGCATTATGTCTTTTGTCTTTAATAAATCATGAACAAAATCGAAAGTTATCAGTTTTACTCATTCCCTGTGAATGAGAAAACAAACAATAATCTAAATGCATCCAACAAGGATACAGAAATTAAAATAAATACTGGAGATGGATAGCTTTACCCAAATCACACACAAGTATCCATGAACTTTAGAGTTGTTGTAGCTAATCCAGATGGATCAGAATCAGATTATCCACATTTTATGGAAAATCCAATAAAAAATTAATTGATAATTATGCAGCAAAACTGCTTCATTTTGTGACCAAGCAGAAAGTAAATAATAGTTTATCTAGAATCGAACATCCTCTTATTTCATCAAAAGCTATGTTATATTTGACTTCATCTGTTACTGATAAATAAGCTTGGAAGTTTTAATAATGGAAAAATAAAGAGTAAGAAAAATGAAGCATTTTATCCATTATCAATGCTTGGTGGATTTTTAAAGTTTATAAACAAATTATGTGGGAAGGAGATTTAACAGTAATTTTTACTAGGTCTTTTAGTTCTGCAGATGCAATTCTCAGATGGCCTGATTATAATGATGCTGGAATTGAAATTAAAAATACACTTCCTAGGAAGGAGAAACTGTAATAGAATCGATGGAAATTCTTGTACCAGTTGTTAAATATGAACTAAATTACGAGTTATAACAATGAGAAAATATTCTGAAAAGTCCAAAAATTCCAATATGGTCCTATGAACCACAAACTGTAGAAGTTGTAGGATTGAGTGGTTAAAAAAATTTGAAATAAGTATCACAAATTACTATAACTCATTGGAATTTGATCTACCATACTTCATATCTGTTACATTTCAAACAAATCGTAAAAATAATCAGTGAGGGTCAGAGTAGTCCAAAAAGGACAATGTGGTGGTTGTTTTGCAGTTTTAAGAATGACTTTTTAATTTTCCTATTAAATTTTATAATCTTTAAATGGAGAATACCAAGCTGCTAAAGCGGTGTGGTGACTGTCTAGAGAAATAGAATGTTAATGATTTTTATAAAAAAAGTATCAAAAAGATGGATTTCGTTAGATTTGTGAAGAATGTGCATCGAGACATCAGAAAATTAAAGTTATATATGGAATGTGGTAAAGCTGTACATAAGTCTTATCTCGAAAAACATATAAAAACAACAGACCATAAAAATCTTGTGGCTGCTAAAATTTTAGGTAAAGAATAGATAGATTTATTACAGTCACTATAATGTCTTTTATTTATTTTCATACATTCACCTTTTATAAAACAATATTAAATTTTCTTATGTTCACCTTTAATAACAAAATATTAAATTTTATTTTCTTACATTCACCTTTCCTCTGAAAAAATTATTATTTTTGAAAATTGCTGAACATGATATAAAAAATATTCATTATTATTAATTTTTAAGTGAGTTAGACCATAAGAGTGGATTGTAATAGGATGTTTTGGCAGGTTCTATTTAAGTTTTAGTAAGCTAGTGCACTAAGTATGAGTGAGGTAGTGAGCTAGAACTGAGCTAGAACCTACCAAAATATCCTACTCCACTGAATTGTAAAATTGAGTACTGGTTCAGATATGTTGATGTATGCTGTGTTTCCTGGACCAATACTGCTAGAGAGTTATATACATTACTACGACATTTAAACTCACAACATTGGATAAAATCAGTTTACAATTGATCTGGAAGGCATTTCTGTAAATTTCTTGGACCTTAATAACATGCACCGTTTCATGTGAAATTTAAAATTTTGCCGGCGAACTAAATATTCAAAGTGATTTTGGGCTTGCAGCCGGTCGTCGTTAGCTTCCATCCACGATATTTCGACTGGACAACTGCCATCCATCCTCAGGTGAGCCATTGAAGACTGACGAAGACGCCGTCCGTTCCGCAATATATAGCGTGCAGCGAGTATTCCGCGCATGCGTCAAAATAATATTGGCAGACGAACCACACCGCCCGCCAGCAGGGCCCTCGCTGGTAGAACGGCACAACTCAGCTGTCTTCGGCACTGTCAATTGCCACGGCCATCGGAGTACTCTGACGTCTTCGTCTGGAGCAGATCTTAGAGATGACAGGGTTCCACGCATTATCTAGCTGGTAGCCATTGTCACGGTTCATAAGATTGTCTGTCATGCGAATTTCCACTGATTCTTTTATGACGGAGTCCCAAAATGATGTTGCTGTGGCCAAAATTGTTGTCTTGTCATACTCCATTGAGTGTCCAGTGGAAATGCAATGCTCAGCAATTGCAGACTTGCTAGGTTACAAAAGGCAAGTACAGTGTTGATGTTCAGTGCAACGCTCTTCTGCTGTTCACAATGTTTGTCCTATATATGACATGCCACACTGACCAGGTATTTTATAAATTCCCGCCTTCCGCAATCCAGATCGTCTTTCACTGATCCCAGTAGGTCGGAAATCTTCGATGGTGGACGGAAAATCACTTTCACTTCGAAACCCTGGAGGATTCTTGCAATTTTGAAGGAAATGTTCCCAACAAAGGCAAGAACAGCTAAAGATTTAGTAGACGTGCTCTCTTCTTTCTCCACTCCCTGTTTCTTTGGCTTAATTGCAAGGGCCTTGCTAATTTGCCGGGTAGCATAACCAATCTCTTTGAAAACCCTCTTCAGGTGGGCAAGCTCTTCAGGCAAACTATCTGCGTCTGACACTACATGAGCTCTGTGTACAAGTGTTTTAAGCACACTCATTGCTTGCGACGGGTGATAGCAGCTGGACGAATTTAAATACAAATCAGTATGTGTGGGCTTTCGATAAACTGAATGCCCCAGAGAGCCATCACTCTCAGCACTTGAATCAGCAGCCCTCAAACCTGTTGTTTTTTGGAGGTACGTGGATGACACTTTCGTAGTGTGGCCTCATGGAGAATAGAAATTAATGGAGTTTTTGGATCACCTAAACTGCATTCATGAGAACATTCGGTTTACCATGGAATTAGAGAAAACTGGTTGCCTCCCTTTCTTGGATGTGTTAGTTAGACAGAAGAGTGATCTTTGTCAGTCTTTGATGGCTCACCTGAGGATGGCTGGCAGTTGTCCAGTCGAAATATCGTGGATGGAAGCTAACGACGACCGGCTGCAAGCCCGAAATCTTTTTGAATATGCAGCGTTTCATTCAATAATACATCGCCTCATATCTGTTACATTATCCAAATCAGCCTTTCAGCACGAACTACAAACCTTTAAACAAATCGCTTCTAGTGATGGCTATAACTCTACCTTTATTTACAATATTCTACGAAAAAACAAAGTGAATAAAATTACTCCACTACTTCTGCACGATGGCCAACAGCAGTCATTCAACAGTTACAAAGCCTCGAGCAAAATTCCATACGCTGAAAACATTTCATACAGTCTTGCAAGAAAGTTAAAAGTCTCGCAACTACAAATCTGCATTTCATAATACCAATAACATACCAAAATTTCATTCAAAAGTAAATACAAATGCCACCCTTGGCACAAAATGCTGTTTATAGAAAATCATTTGCAAGCAGTGTGAAAAGGTATATATTGCTCAGTCTGTTAGAGAAGAGATGACCCCCGCGTGTGAACAATATGTATAATTGTTACTGCTCGCTTTTGAGCAATCAATACTTTCTTTCTAGACTACGTGAACGTGAGAGAAGCTGGCAATTTAGGAAGAAATATTCGGACTTTGCTGATCATCTTATAGCAGAAAGCCATTCATACGGGGTAGAATGAGAGGTTTTTACACTTTGGCAGGAAAAGCGGAAAGATGGCGCTATTGGAAATACTGGAAATCAACAAACATATGACACAGAACGCCCATCTAGTATTAAATTATCAGACTCAATTTCAATTTTCACTTTTGTTAAATTAACTTTTCGTAACAAATACTAGGTTCAAACTGTAAATACGTCTTCTTCCTCATCACTTGTTGAATGTATCTCGACGTACACACTTTGTTTACCCCTTTGTTAGTTAATGTAATTATTGTAATATTTTTGTATGTAAACAATTTGTCATTTTTGTTTATTCTGTAAAGATAATATCTGTGTAGGTCGCACATCATGTTTATCTGTGTTAGTGACATTCAGTTGTCACCTGAAGATAGCCTGAGAAGCCAAAATCCGGTTTATGGCTAAATAAATATAGTTTTGCAGAACATTAGAAAGTGTTTTCCTTTTTAATAATATCATTTTTTAGTCCTATTCATTCAATTACACTTAATAACTAGGTTGTTTTACAGGCTACGAGATTTAAATAAGGGCCAATGAAAACATTTTTGTAGCTGCATACTGAACTCCTTTCTGAACCACTGATGGCTTCAACACTGTGTAACAAAGATCACTTACATTGTGATTGATTA
This sequence comes from Schistocerca nitens, assembly GCF_023898315.1. Lineage (NCBI taxonomy): Eukaryota > Metazoa > Arthropoda > Insecta > Orthoptera > Acrididae > Schistocerca > Schistocerca nitens. Next base: position 927,118,455 of record NC_064616.1, read on the forward strand.
TGTATCAAAATTTTAATTAGCAAATATATGTATTGTGATGGCGCAGTTAAAATGCCTTTCTTTGAAGAGATGACCCCGGTGTGTGAACAATACGTATAATTGTTACTGCTCGCTTTTGCGCAATCAATACTTTCTTTCTAAGTGAAAGAAAATTATTCCGTAATACACTCCTGGAAATGGAAAAAAGACACATTGACACCGGTGTGTCAGACCCGCCATACTTTCTCTGGACACTGCGAGAGGGCTGTACAAGCAATGATCACACGCACGGCACAGCGGACACACCAGGAACCGCGGTGTTGGCCGTCGAATGGCGCTAGCTGCGCAGCATTTGTGCACCGCCGCCGTCAGTGTCAGCCAGTTTGCCGTGTCATACGGAGCTCCATCGCAGTCTTTAACACTGGTAGCATGCCGCGACAGCGTGGACGTGAACCGTATGTGCAGTTGACGGACTTTGAGCGAGGGCGTATAGTGGGCATGCGGGAGGCCGGGTGGACGTACCGCCGAATTGCTCAACACGTGGGGCGTGAGGTCTCCACAGTACATCGATGTTGTCGCCAGTGGTCGGCGGAAGGTGCACGTGCCCGTCGACCTGGGACCGGACCGCAGCGACGCACGGATGCACGCCAAGACCGTAGGATCCTACGCAGTGCCGTAGGGGACCGCACCGCCACTTCCCAGCAAATTAGGGACACTGTTGCTCCTGGGGTATCGGCGAGGACCATTCGCAACCGTCTCCATGAAGCTGGGCTACGGTCCCGCACACCGTTAGGCCGTCTTCCGCTCACGCCCCAACATCGTGCAGCCCGCCTCCAGTGGTGTCGCGACAGGCGTGAATGGAGGGACGAATGGAGACGTGTCGTCTTCAGCGATGAGAGTCGCTTCTGCCTTGGTGCCAATGATGGTCGTATGCGTGTTTGGCGCCGTGCAGGTGAGCGCCACAATCAGGACTGCATACGACCGAGGCACACAGGGCCAACACCCGGCATCATGGTGTGGGGAGCGATCTCCTACACTGGCCGTACACCACTGGTGATCGTCGAGGGGACACTGAATAGTGCACGGTACATCCAAACCGTCATCGAACCCATCGTTCTACCATTCCTAGACCGGCAAGGGAACTTGCTGTTCCAAAAGGACAATGCACGTCCGCATGTATCCCGTGCCACCCAACGTGCTCTAGAAGGTGTAAGTCAACTACCATGGCCAGCAAGATCTCCGGATCTGTCCCCCATTGAGCATGTTTGGGACTGGATAAAGCGTCGTCTCACGCGGTCTGCACGTCCAGCACGAACGCTGGTCCAACTGAGGCGCCAGGTGGAAATGGCATGGCAAGCCGTTCCACAGGACTACATCCAGCATCTCTACAATCGTCTCCATGGGAGAATAGCAGCCTGCATTGCTGCGAAAGGTGGATATACACTGTACTAGTGCCGACATTGTGCATGCTCTGTTGCCTGTGTCTATGTGCCTGTGGTTCTGTCAGTGTGATCATGTGATGTATCTGACCCCAGGAATGTGTCAATAAAGTTTCCCCTTCCTGGGACAATGAATTCACGGTGTTCTTATTTCAATTTCCAGGAGTGTATATTGCTGAGATGAAATGTGCAAATTATGTCAGGTGGTTCATTCGTTTGTTTTCAAGACTATCAGTTACAAGAAGAGCAAAAGCAGCTGAAGTTAATAGTTTGAGGAGCTCAGTAACAAGCTCCTTCCATATAACGAGAGAGGTTTAGGCGAAATGCTGCAGGAAAATCTAAGTGTAAAATACCAGGTCACATTCATCGTGAAACCGAGAGCCAAACTCAACCAGATGATGTAGGGGCCTCACACAGAGATTTTGATGAAGACGACAGCTACTTACAGTAGGAGAAGTAGGAATCAGCCTGGCTAAAAATTTAGAGTATACTATTGAACGTGATCTGGAGCAAATAGGTGCAGCAACAGCACGCACTCTTGTAGGGTTTGTGGAGGTTTTGCAGTGATGTGACCAGCACTGGCTTAATACAGTTGTCAGCGGTGTAAACAGAGAACTAAGTTGGTTGCTTTCGACTGAATCAAAGTCTTATATGTGTGCTGTACCTGTGGTTTCAGCTGGGAGATGGGAATACAGAAACCATGCCCAGCTCCAGAATAGGAGGAGGAAGGATAGATCAGCTGGGCGTCTTTAAAAAATGTAGAGGGGCCACAAGCACACAAGACAAAATCCCTGTGATTACTGGAGTTAGAGGGGCATATTTTTTAGGTTATAGTTGGGTATAGACAGACATTTTTGAAAGAAGTTAGAACAGATTAGAGACATAATATACATAACAGTTTCCAGAAAAATAAAATTTGTTTCTTTCCTCAGAATAGTATGTGCTGATAAACTAGACAGTTGAGATTCTCGTATGTTTAGAAGATCTGGAAAATTCTGAACTGATAGCTGATCTGTGCCTCTCTGGACTCCATGTAACCGGACAGATGGAGAAGTTAAATATCAGGAATTACCGACCAGCATCATTTTCGTATAGAGTCAGCATGGAAAGAGGAGGAGTTGTAACATATGTAAGAGTTGGACACAAAGTCAGAAATATTGAAACCAAAAGTTTTTGTGTAGATCAGAATCTAGAGGCATGTGCTTGTGAGCTGTTACTGCAGACTATGTCTCTGGAAACTATAACAGTTTACAGATCCGCTCTATAAAATTATGAGCTGTTTATGAGAAATTGATATGCATTTTTGACTTACCTGTCAGACAAGAAGAAACAGTAATTTATTGAAATTTCGATGTTCGTTTCTTAAAAGATGCAGACAGAAAAAAAAGAACTGGAATCATTATTTGATTGTTTCAATCTGATTTCAGTAGTGAATTTTCCAACTCGTATGCAGTAAGAAAGCAGGACCACGATGATAACATTTTTATAGGGTTTGTTGAGGGTGAAACAACTAATGTGTATCAGATTGTTAATGCATTATCTGATCTTGATTCTCGGTTAACGGAAATAAACAATGTAGCGCCTAACAGCTTTGAGGGTGTTATTACAAAGCAGTGAGGCCTGTTACTGAGAAAGGCGTTCAATGTTTTAAGGCAAAGCTAAAATGGTGGTATAGGATGGGATATATATAGCAAGATATGTTAATGCCAAATGTAGTCTATGCTCCAGCAAATTTGTATCAATATTTGAAAGTAGTTTTCCTAAAGTGTTATCCATAAAATCTATTAAAAAAGAAGCAAGGCATGGATAAGTAAGGGAACTGAAATCTCATGTAAGGGAAAGATGGAAATTTATATACGGGTAGGAATAATGCAAGAACTGAAGTTACCCGCACTCTACCAAAAATGCTGTAGAATTTTAAGGAAAGCCATTAAAATGTCCAGAGGTATACACGTCCTCACATAAATAAATATTGCAGATAACAAGGTTAAAACTACACCAATTAGCCAAAACATAAAGACCGCTGTTCAGCTTCAAGACATTCGATCTGAGAAGTCTGCAGCAGTGCTCAAGAAAAGTGAGGCAATTCCCAAAGACCCGACAAAGAATGGCCTGCACCGTGCGTTCGACTGATAGGGGCGCTACAGAAAGTGCCTTCAACTAGGAGGAGAGTACTTTGAAAAAGATCATGTAAATATTGAAATGGCGTATTAAACATCTGTTAAATAATCAGTCTCAGTCTTTTTGGATCAGCCCTCACATTTAAAATTGAGGAAGTTAAAACAGTGAGGTATATTTGTTCATAAAATATGCGGGAAGTCACACTCATAAGTACTTCGATTTAAAATCTGTTTGTAGCTTTCCGAAGTTCAATGTTTTCCTACAAACATTTCTAGAGAAGAACAACCAATGCATTCAGTAATTCTTGCGTATATGTCTACATCTACCTCCTACTCTCGGTTTATCCAAAGTACTGACTAAAATATTTTACCTTCCACTTAACTGCTTTTAAACTCATTTTTTTCACAGTCTACATTAACTTAAAGTTTTTCTTGTATACTGCAGTAGCTACCACACAACAGCCAAGATTTAAGCTTGAGACCTGTGAAACTGAGCAGAGTACCTTTCCTCATAAATCGAATTAAGGGAAGAAGTAGATTTTTCAGGTACTATTATGGTCGCATCATAAATGTATGTTACGTAAGACGTTACATTTGTATTTTATACTAATTTTCTCGCTTACTTAAGGAATTTGTACTTCAACGCTTTTATTAATCATAATCTGTTTAAATACTCGGACATTTTCTGATACAGATTTCGCCGTGCAACACATGTCACTCCAAAGTCATATCTCAACTTCATTGGAGGATATAAGAACATTTATAAACAGAAGCAATGGGAGCTAGGTGAAGGCGCGAGAAGAATGGATACGGGTCTAGCCAAGCTGGACGAGGCATCTCAGTCTGTGGAGATCTTGAAGTGCGACTTGGCTGTCATGGAACAAGAGCTCGCTCAGGCCTCGCAGAAAGCGGAGAGGGTGAGTAACATAGTTAATCTATATTAAAAGCAGTCTCGGAACTTATTTGAAGAACAAATTAACGAATTCCTTTGAAGTAACTTGTAATCTCCACGCACTTACTTCGACACCTGTATCAAGATAGCAACATCTGATCTTTCTCCTTTTTCTTCCCTCTCTCTCAACATCATCTCACGTATAAGAATTGCTAGATTTGATTATTTTTGATAGTTTCCATTGAAAGAAATTTATGATACACATATCAAAAAACGTTTTGTGTAACCTCGGTCAGAAAGTTGGAACGGAGATCAAAATAAACATTATTTCCGCCCTTTTGATTACTCATGAAAACCACACATTGCATCTTGTAACACCATACAGCGAGACCTTCAGATGTGGTGGTCCAGATTGCTGTACACACCGGTACCTCTAATACCCAGTAGCACGTCCTCTTGCATTGATGCATGCCTGTATTCGTCGTGGCATACTATCCACAAGTTCATCAAGGCACTGTTGGTCCAGACTGTACCACTCCTCAACGGCGATTCGGGGTAGATCCCTCAGAGTAGTTGGTGGGTCACATCGTCTATAAACAGCCCTTTTCAATCTATCCCAGGCATGTTCGATACGGTTCATGTCTGGAGAACATGCTGGCCACTCTAGTCGAGCGAGACGTTATCCTGAAGGAAGTCATTCACAAGATGTGCACGATGGGGGCGCGAATTGTCGTCCCTGAAGACGAATGGCTCGTCAATATGCTGCCGATATGATTGCACTATCGGTCAGAGGATGGCATCCCATATCGTACAACCATTACGGCACCTTCCATGACCACCAGCTGCGTAAGTCGGCCCCACATAATGCCACCCTAAACAGCAGGGAACCTCCACCTTGCTGCACTCGCTGTCATCCACTGCAGTAGTAGCCTTTGGGCGGCCTGAGCGAGGCACATCATCGACAGTTGCTGTCTCTCTGTATCTCCTCCATGTCTGAACAACATCGCTTTGGTTCACTCCGAGACGTCTGGATACTTCCCTTGTGGAGAGCCCTTCCTGGCACTAAATAACAATGCGGAAGCGATCGAACCGCGGTATTGACCGTCTAGGCATGGTTGAACTACAAACAACACGAGCCGTGGTCTCCTTCCTGGTAGAATGACTGGAACTGATCAGCTGTCGGACCCCCTCCATCTAATAGGCGCTGCTCATGCATGGTTGTTTACATCTCTGAACAGTCAAAGGGACTGTGTCTGTGATACAGTATCCTCAGTCAATGTCTATCTTTAGGATTTCTGGGAACCATGGTGATGCAAAATTTTTTTGATGTGTGTACATTCCGTCGGTGGTTAACTCTGATAAGTTAAATGGAATTTCCTAAGCTAACACACTTGATATGAAATAATGTGACAGGTGAGTGTTTTCTTCGTTCTCTGTCTGCATTTGGCAATAACTGTTGAAGAAGAGGTGTGTGTGTGTGTGTGTGTGTGTGTGTGTGTGTGTGTGTGTTTGTGTGTGTGTGTGTGTGTGTGTGCGCGTCGCGCGCGCGTGAATGTATGTGCGTGTGTGTCTGTGCGCATGTGTGTCTTATAACGTGCATGCGTATCCAGCAACCAGAAATAAGAGGTATTATAATTACTTTTCTTATCTGGCGGAACTTGGCTGAAATGTAAAATAAATATTCGTAAATGGCTGTGAAAAGTAATCTCTGAAACAAACCAAGAAGCTGCAGGCTCTTTCTATTGCCGTAATTAAACAGAGCATATATTGTCTGTAGTAACTGCTCTTCCCTTTAAGAACACGAAACTAGCAGGGCAGAGTCAGTTTGAGCCCAAGAAACGCTGACACAAGCATCAGCGCTTCCTTATTAGAGCTGAGACAAATCGCCGTGTCATATTTCGCTGACACCAGCATCAGAAGTTCCATATCTCCAAGGCCATTCCAAGAATCATGAGGTCCTGCAATGTGTCAAGGTCAAGGAGGGGTGGGTAGGGCAGGGGAGTGGACGGCCCATCCTGCCCCCTGCACTTCCGTAAATTTAGCATGAAGCACTCCCCACCCTAAAGACTGCCCCATCCCTTATCTGCAGCCAATGTCATGCAAGCTCAGTTCCCGACCCATTGAGCATTTTTTTGTAACAATGTGATTACATGCATGTCATCATTTGCAGTCCAGAATGAAGCACTGCCAGCACCATCAGCTGTGATCAGCACAACGTGCCAGTACTAAGGTGCAGTATTCATGGTACGAGTGAAACTGCCTATGCAGTATGACGGAATACATAGATAGGAACATGACATACGAGTATGAAGAACCTCGCTCCCCTATTGACGTTCACATGTTTGACAGTAAAATTGTCTTTAGTAGATATTATGGTGAGGCAATGTTAGAATTAATCTCATGAGATACGAATATATATCTAAAACATCCAGCTGTTGTGAAAGTTGTAATGTCCCTACGTAATGTTATTGTAATATTCCAGCTGTGAGTACCAGCGAAGATGCGCTACCGTAATTACGACGACAACGCTATTTGCTGTGAAAAAAGATCGTCTTTGGAGATAAGAATAGGTTATTGGACATTGTTTTTTGGGGGCCAGATAAGTAGTTTTCATATAGACGTAATCTAAAGTGCAGAGGATATACAACTTGTAATCACAATTATCAAGAATAAAAAATTTATTTTTGTGAAAAAGAAGGTAAATATCGTCTTCTAACTTTTATTCGATGTTCGATATCCGGACCTTCATAAAGCGATTAGTGTGTTTAGCAATCCAGTGAATAGTAACTTCTTCGAAAATTAACAATATTGAGCGAATCAGCTACTATCACGGTACGGACAACGCGAAATATTTCGCCGTCAGCTTGTGTGTTATAGATGTTCCCTAAGCGACCAATTATTTGTAAGAAGATGTCATACTGCCACTGTTGTTCAACCTTCTCATTCTGAAAGTGTTTCCAGCGAATCTTACGGTGAGTGTGAGTACTTCAGCTGCCACGAGAGTCGGAGTTGTAGCAAAATTTGGAAATTTGTGGTAAGGTCTTATAGGACCAAACTGCTGAGATCATCGCTCCCTGAGCCTGCACACTACTTAATCTAACTTAAACTAACTTACTCTATGAACAACACACACAACCATGCCCGAGGGAGGACTCGAACCTCCGACGGGGGAAGCCGCACGGACCGTGACAAGGCGCCTCAGACCGCCTCGCCAATATGCTGCCAATATGGTTGCACTGTCGGTCGGACGATGGCATTCACATATCGTACAGCCGTTATGGCACCTTCCATGACCACCAGCGGCGTACGTCGGCCCACATAATGCCACACGAAACAGCAGGGAACATCCATCTTGCTGCACTCGCTGGACGGTGTGTCTAAGGCGTTCAGCCTGACCGAGTTGCTTCCAAACACGTCTCAGACGATTGTCTGGTTGAAGGCATATGCGACACTCATCGGTGAAGAGAATTTGATGCCAATTCTGAGCGGTCCATTCAGCATGTTGTTGGGCCCATCTGTACCGCGGTGCATGGTGTCGTAGTTGCAAAGATGGACCTCGCCATGGACGTCGGGAGTGAATGATGCGGCCTATTGTGCGCAGTTTGAGTCGTAACACGGCGTCCTGTGGCTGCACGAAAATCATTATTCAACATGGTGGCGTTGCTGTCAGGGTTCCTCCGAGCCGTAATCCGTAGGCATCGGTCATCCACTGCAGTAGTAGCCCTTGGGCGGCCTGAGCGAGGCACGTCATCGACAGTTGCTGTCTCTCTGTATCTCCTCCATATCCGAACAACATAGCTTTGGTTCACTCCGAGACGTCTGAACACTTCCCTTGTTGAGAGCCCTTCCTGGCACAAAGTAACAATGCGGACGCGATCGAACCGCTGTATAGACCGTCAAGGTATGGTTGAACTACAAACAACACGAGCCGTGACCTCCTTCCTGGTGGAATGACTGGAACTGATCGGCTGTCGGACCCCCTCCGTCTAATAGGGACTGCTCATGCATGGTTGTTTACATCTTTGGGCGTGTTTAGTGACGTCACTGAACAGTCAAAGGGACTGTGTCTGTGATACAATATCCCCAGTCAATGTCTATCTGCAGGAGTTCTGGGAAATGGGGTGATGCAAAACTATTTTTGATGTGTGTATTATACAGGTTAAAATTTTAAAATCTATGCATCTAGGAAAAAATAGAGGTTAAACGTAGTACCTGACTTATCTGCGTCAAAGTCAAAGATAAAGTTAATTAATTTTTCTTTACGATGTAGCAGTTCATTATAAACTGAAATACCTATATTGTGCATTATCAATTGTCACTGATAGATTATATCGTTGCGGTTAATATGTGAGAGGAGTGAGCTATGAATTTGTTGAGTACTTACGGAATAACAGTGTAAATATTTACCAAATGGAGCAATGCATCAATGCCTGTATTCCTCCTGTACCAAAGTTTCTAAGTGTCGGACCTGTAACTATAAAATTAGTGGAGGATGAATTTACTGAAGGAATGTCCATTTACATAATTGCTCCTATTGTCTTGAATACGATTAAGGCTGGATTCAAAACATATAAAAATAATTCTTTGGAACTTTCTATAAAGCTGAACGATTGTGTGTAAAATAACAAAAATCGTTTATAAAGTTGTTCTCATTTACTTCCACACTACAATAACTTAAACGGTGAAAGGATCAGATAATAATAATAACACAAATATAGCATATTAACTCTGGTATATCATCTGAAACACTATTGTTGTTGTTGTGGTCTTCAGTCCTGAGACTGGTTTGATGCAGCTCTCCATGCTACTCTATCCTGTGCAAGCTTCTTCATCTCCCAGTACCTACTACAACCTACATCCTCCTCAATCTGCTTAGTGTATTCATCTCTTGGTCTCCCTCTACGATTTTTACCCTCCACGCTGCCCTCCAATGCTAAATTTGTGTCCTACCAACCGATCCCTTCTTCTAGTCAAGTTGTGCCACAAACTTCTCTTCTCCCCAATCCTATTCAATACCTCCTCATTAGTTACGTGATCTACCCACCTTATCTTCAGCATTCTTCTGTAGCACCGCATTTCGAAAGCTTCTATTCTCTTCTTGTCCACACTAGTTATCGCCCATGTTTCACTTCCATACATGGCTACACTCCATACAAATACTTTCAGAAACGACTTCCTGACACTTAAATCTATACTCGATGTTAACAAATTTCTCTTCTTCAGAAACGATTTCCTTGCCATTGCCAGTCTACATTTTATATCCTCTCTAATTTGACCATCATCAGTTATTTTACTCCCTAAAGAGCAAAACTCCTTTACTACTTTAAGTGTCTCATTTCCTAATCTAATTTCCTCAGCATCACCCGATTTACTTTGAGTACATTCCATTATCCTCGTTTTGCTTTTGTTGATGTTCATCTTATATCCTCCTTTCAAGACACTGTCCATTCCGTTCAACTGCTCTTCCAAGTCTTTTGCTGTCTCTGACAGAATTACAATGTCATCGGCGAACCTCAAAGTTTTTACTTCTTCTCCATGAATTTTAATGAATACTCCGAATTTTTCTTTTGTTTCCTTTACTGCTTGCTCAATATACAGATTGAATAACATCGGGGAGAGGCTACAACCCTGTCTCACTCCTTTCCCAACCACTGCTTCCATTTCATGCCCCTCGACTCTTACAACTACCATCTGGTTTCTGTACAAATTGTAAATAGCCTTTCGCTCCCTGTACAGTATTTTACCCCTGCCACCTTCAGAATTTGAAAGAGAGTATTCCAGTTAACATTGTCAAAAGCTTTCTCTAAGTCTACAAATGCTAGAAACGTAGGTTTGCCTTTTCTTAATCTTTGTTCTAAGATAAGTCGTAAGGTTAGCATTGTCTCACGTGTTCCAACATTTCTACGGAATCCAAACTGATCTTCCCCGAGGTCAGCTTCTACCAGTTTTTCCATTCGTCTGTAAAGAATTCGCGTTAGTATTTTGCAGCTGTGACTTATTAAACTGATAGTTCGGTAATTTTCACATCTGTCAACACCTGCTTTCTTTGGGATTGGAATTATTATATTCTTCTTGAAGTCTGAGGGTATTGCGCCTGTCTCATACATCTTGCTCACCAGATGGTAGAGTTTTGTCATGACTGGCTCTCCCAAGACCATCAGTAGTTCTAATGGAATGTTGTCTACTCCCGGGGCCTTGTTTCGACTCAGGTCTTTCAGTGCTCTGTCAAACTCTTCACGCAGTATCTTATCTCCCATTTCGTCTTCATCTACATCCTCTTCCATTTCCATAATATTGTCCTCAAGTACTTCGCCCTTGTATAAACCCTCTATATACTCCTTCCACCTTTCTGCCTTCCCTTCTTTGCTTAGAACTGGGTTGCCATCTGAGCTCTTATTCATACAAGTGGTTCTCTTCTCTCCAAAGGTCTCTTTAATTTTCCTGTAGGCAGTATCTATCTTACCCCTAATGAGACAAGCCTCTACATCCTTACATTTGTCCTCTAGCCATCCCTGCTTAGCCATTTTGCACTTCCTGTCGATTTCATTTTTGAGACGTTTGTATTCCTTTTTGCCTGCTTCATTTACTGCATTTTTATATTTTCTCCTTTCATCAATTAAATTCAATATTTCTTCTGCTACCCAAGGATTTCTATTAGCCCTCGTCTTTTTACCTACTTGATCCTCTGCTGCCTTCACTACTTCATCCCTCAGAGCTACCCATTCTTCTTCTACTGTATTTCTTTCCCCCATTCCTGTCAATTGTTCCCTTATGCTCTCCCTGAAACTCTCTACAACCTCTCGTTCTTTCAGTTTATCCAGGTCCCATACCCTTAAATTCCCACCTTTTTGCAGTTTCTTCAGTTTCAATCTGCAGATAATAACCAATAGATTGTGGTCAGAATCCACATCTGCCCCTGGAAATGTCTTACAGTTTAAAACCTGGTTCCTAAATCTCTGTCTTACCATTATATAATCTATCTGATACCTTTTAGTATCTCCAGGATTCTTCCAGGTATACAACCTTCTTTTATGATTCTTGAACCAAGTGTTAGCTATGATTAGGTTATGCTCTGTGCAAAATTCTACAAGGCGGCTTCCTCTTTCATTTCTTCCCCCCAATCCATATTCACCTACTATGTTTCCTTCTCTCCCTTTTCCTACTGACGAATTCCAGTCACCCATGACTATTAAATTTTCGTCTCCCTTCACTACCTGAATAAGTTCTTTTATCTCGTCATACATTTCATCAATTTCTTCATCATCTGCAGAGCTAATTGGCATATAAACTTGTACTACTGTAGTAGGCATGGGCTTTGTGTCTATCTTGGCCACAATAATGCGTTCACTATGCTGTTTGTAGTAGCTAACCCGCACTCCTATTTTTTTGTTCATTATTAAACCTACTCCTGCATTCCCCCTATTTGATTTTGTATTTATAACCCTGTAATCACCTGACCAAAAGTCTTGTTCCTCCTGCCACCGAACTTCACTAATTCCCACTATATCTAACTTTAACCTATCCATTTCCCTTTTTAAATTTTCTAACCTACCTGCCCGATTAAGGGATCTGACATTCCACGCTCCGATCCGTAGAACGCCAGTTTTCTTTCTCCTGATAACGACGTCCTCTTGAGTAGTCCCCGCCCGGAGATCCGAATGGGGGACTATTTTACCTCCGGAATATTTTACCCAAGAGAACGCCATCATCATTTAATCATACAGTAAAGCTGCATGTCCTCGGGAAAAATTACGGCTGTAGTTTCCCCTTGCTTTCAGCCGTTCGCAGTACCAGCACAGCAAGGCCGTTTTGGTTAATGTTAGAAGGCCAGATCAGTCAATCATCCAGACTGTTGCCCCTGCAACTACTGAAAAGGCTGCTGCCCCTCTTCAGGAACCACATGTTTGTCTGGCCTCTCAACAGATACCCCTCCGTTGTGGTTGCACCTACGGTACGGACATCTGTATCGCTGAGGCACGCAAGCCTCCCCACCAACGGCAAGGTCCATGGTTCATGGGGGAAGTGAAACACTATATTTTTCTTAAAAAAGAGAGAGAGAGATTGCATGAAAGCAGAATGATTTTATATACATAACAGCTACCGATCAACTATACAATATTTACAGCTGCAGAGATGCATTATACTAAGAGAATGATTTAATTATTTACAATATTTACAGTGTGTAGCAATTGGCAGCAGTGAGTGAACAACCACACACACACACACACACACACACACACACACACAAAACATTCAACAAAATAGTGTGAGAACGAAATCGTTCCAATCCCATCTGCACAGATGAAAAGTTTGTTGGCATGACGTGACAGGCCGTGCAGTGCAGTATGTACCTGATGGCCCGAAAGACTATTTGCTGCACCATATGAGGAGACTCATCGTCAGAAAACAGTAACTCCTTATAGCCTTCGATCGTTAGAGCCTGTGAAGTCGCATGATGTACGCTCGCAGGCCATCTCTGAGTTGCATGTACATCTACACGATATGCATACATCTTAGAACTGAGCCCTACAGACTCCACAATCTGTGAGCCATTCGTCTTGTCTTTCATCGGGCCGAAAACCTTGTTGTGAGGAGCTATGCCTTATAGATTACTTGCCGCAATCGAGATGAGTCGAATTCCTTGAGATTGCGCTTAATTACATGGTTCAAATGGTAAAAATGGCTATGAGCACTATGAGACTTAACATCTGAGGTCATCAGCCCCTAGAACTTAGAACTAATTAAACCTAACTAACTAAGGACATCACACACATCCATTCCAGAGGCAGGATTCGAACCTGCGACCGTAGCGGTCGTGCGGTTCCAGACTGAAGCGCCTAGAACCGCTCGGCCATACCGGCCGGCACGTCACATGGATCGCAACCTTTTACCCAGTAGACGAAACTGTCTGTATCCGTTAAAAGTAACTAGACATCAGTGAAGTTCGGTTTTTCAAACTGTGAATGGAATCGATACGTGTAGAGTTGGAAGAGCTCTGGAACACACATACCTACATAGACAGGCTTCGTGAACTCCACTGAAACCTTAGCCATCTTCCCTGCTACTAGCCCTTCATTGAAGACTGTCGCTCGCTTAAAATTTGGCCTGGTGACGCAATCTCTCGCACCATAACGCCCATCCCTGTTGTAAACAAAATGAATATCACTACGGTTTTTAACATTCTCCATGGTTTTGCCAAAAACTGGATTATTCATTAATTTATAAAAATCTTTTTGAAAATCACACGTCGCGAGAGTTCTCGTTCGATGTTCAAATCAATATACTCTTTCAGCCAGGGACACTGGTCAAAGGAAATGCTGATGGTGATTCTAAGAAGTCACATTTCCAACCTGAGACACTGCTAGCGGTTTCTGTAGTGTAGAATGTATCTCTGCTTACCCCTAGCATTGTCAACAGCTTGGGGACGGAATATTTGACGGGACTAGGCGCTCCGGACACAATGGCAGGTCACTGCGCTCGTCATCCAAATCAATGGGATATTCCAGGTCTACCCCGAGACATATCCCCTACTAGAATCAGCAGTCACATTGAGTATATTAGCCTTCAGTCGACGATTTCATCTCTGGACTGCCACCGGATTCGGTATCAAACTGACACTGACACACTTACACCTACTGGTGTTCAAACAGTGAGTTTGTTTGAACAGCATTATGTTCATGTCAGATGACTGCTACTGCAATAACTTCACCTCACCTGCAAGAAAAGCACACATTATTTGTAAAGCTTATTTTCTTTTTCCCTTATCATCACCGTCGGCGTTAATAACTACACTGCCTCGCAGCAGGGAGTGTTGTTACATGTCTTGACATCCTTATCCTTTAATGTTTCTTAACAAGCGGATGAACTATTTATCGATCGCTGTAAATATATTTTTTCGACCTTTGCTACCATTATTGTAATTTTATGTACATCTGTACTCGTATGGTTAGGCCATTTAGGTGGCGTGAGTGATAAGAGCCGCAGAACTATAGGTAACTGGCCGATTGCTGTGAGAACTGGTACACACTTATTTGGGCAATATTTACATAATTGCTGACAATATTCTCATTACAGTTTCTAGAATCTCCCAGCAACAGCAGCAAGTTTGCTTCATTATCTTCATCGTCAGCACTCCCATCACATCGTGCTGTGGACAAAAAATAAATTAATTTAATACAGAAAATTTAATGCTTAGCAGCGTGATATAAGAATGGTGGACGTTTTTTTAAATACTTGCCGTCGACGTCTTCATCAAGCGTTGTCACTGTCAAGATACAAATGCAGCGAGAGAGTGCTGTGCATGGATATTTAAAAAAAACCTACATCCCGCTGCTGCTGTAACTGTAACAAAACCTAATGACAATTATACACTGATCAGCCAGATCATTTTGTCCACCGACCTACTATCGATATAAACCCAACCAGACGATAGCGGCGTTACCTGGCGAGGATTGACACACGTACGGTGCGTGTAGTACCAGTGAGCGCGCTGTCTGTATGTAGAATGGGGAATGCATGCGACCCATCTGAGTTTGAACGAGGACGGATAGTGAAGGCCCAGAGGCTCGGCACGAGCATTTTGGAAACTGCACAACTTTTCGGGTGTTCGAGGAGTGCTATGGTGAGGTTTTTTTTTTTCTCAACACGTGGCGAAACCTAGGTGAAACCATGTCCAGACGTCGAGGGGTTGGACAGCCACCCCTCATTACAGATGTCGGACATCGTAGGCCGTGCAGACTAGTAAAAGAAGACAGGCGGCGAACTGTGGCGGAACTAACTTCATTCTTTAATGCTGGGAAGAGTACAAGTGTGTCTGAGCACACGGTGCACCAGACACTCCTAACGATGGGCTTCCGCATAAAGAGAGACCCCAATCACAGAAATTAGTTTCTGTTATGAGATGGCTTGCTTGTACGCAATAACTATACAGCTTCGTCACAAATAGGGTAAGGCAACAGCTACACAAATGACGGAGAAACATACACTCCTGGAAATGGAAAAAAGAACACATTGACACCGGTGTGTCAGACCCACCATACTTGCTCCGGACACTGCGAGAGGGCTGTACAAGCAAAGATCACACGCACGGCACAGCGGACACACCAGGAACCGCGGTGTTGGCCGTCGAATGGCGCTAGCTGCGCAGCATTTGTGCACCGCCGCCGTCAGTGTCAGCCAGTTTGCCGTGTCATACGGAGCTCCATCGCAGTCTTTAACACTGGTAGCATGCCGCGACAGCGTGGACGTGAACCGTATGTGCAGTTGACGGACTTTGAGCGAGGGCGTATAGTGGGCATGCGGGAGGCCGGGTGGACGTACCGCCGAATTGCTCAACACGTGGGGCGTGAGGTCTCCACAGTACATCGATGTTGTCGCCAGTGGTCGGCGGAAGGTGCACGTGCCCGTCGACCTGGGACCGGACCGCAGCGACGCACGGATGCACGCCAAGACCGTAGGATCCTACGCAGTGCCGTAGGGGACCGCACCGCCACTTCCCAGCAAATTAGGGACACTGTTGCTCCTGGGGTATCGGCGAGGACCATTCGCAACCGTCTGCATGAAGCTGGGCTACGGTCCCGCACACCGTTAGGCCGTCTTCCGCTCACGCCCCAACATCGTGCAGCCCGCCTCCAGTGGTGTCGCGACAGGCGTGAATGGAGGGACGAATGGAGACGTGTCGTCTTCAGCGATGAGAGTCGCTTCTGCCTTGGTGCCAATGATGGTCGTATGCGTGTTTGGCGCCGTGCAGGTGAGCGCCACAATCAGGACTGCATACGACCGAGGCACACAGGGCCAACACCCGGCATCATGGTGTGGGGAGCGATCTCCTACACTGGCCGTACACCACTGGTGATCGTCGATGGGACACTGAATAGTGCACGGTACATCCAAACCGTCATCGAACCCATCGTTCTACCATTCCTAGACCGGCAAGGGAACTTGCTGTTCCAACAGGACAATGCACGTCCGCATGTATCCCGTGCCACCCAACGTGCTCTAGAAGGTGTAAGTCAACTACCCTGGCCAGCAAGATCTCCGGATCTGTCCCCCATTGAGCATGTTTGGGACTGGATGAAGCGTCGTCTCACGCGGTCTGCACGTCCAGCACGAACGCTGGTCCAACTGAGGCGCCAGGTGGAAATGGCATGGCAAGCCGTTCCACAGGACTACATCCAGCATCTCTACGATCGTCTCCATGGGAGAATAGCAGCCTGCATTGCTGCGAAAGGTGGATATACACTGTACTAGTGCCGACATTGTGCATGCTCTGTTGCCTATGTCTATGTGCCTGTGGTTCTGTCAGTGTGATCATGTGATGTATCTGACCCCAGGAATGTGTCAATAAAGTTTCCCCTTCCTGGGACAATGAATTCACGCTGTTCTTATTTCAATTTCCAGGAGTGTATTATTAGTAGGAACATTACGTTACTTAGCCATAGTGTGAAGAGGGCGCTTGGCAATATTTCATTTTTCTCTTGCACTGGTCTGACTTTAACTCTGGCCGAATCCTGCGAACGATAACTGCGGTCATTTGTAACACGTCCAGCTGGCGCTTCTCTGGAACCGCGCGACCGCTACGGTCGCAGGTTCGAATCCTGCCTTGGGCATGGGTGTGTGTGATGTCCTTAGGTTAGTTAGGTTTAAGTAGTTCTAAGTTTGAGGGGACTGATGATCAAAGCAGTTAAGTCCCATAGTGCTCTGAGCCATTTGAACCATTTGGCGCTTCTCTGCGGCAGCTATGGACGAGTCTTGCTGTTTCGAGGCACTGCTGATACTCTGTCGATACTGTACGGATGTTGTCTACGTGGTACCGTGTGTCATTTTATATCCGTGTTTGGCATTTGTCCATCCACTTGGGAACTATTTTTGTGACGTAAGACGGAAGCTTAAAGTAGGTTTTCCCTTGAGCTTCCTCAGTTGGAGGCTAGCGTCATCTCAGTTGCACCTGAGCAGTTGGCAGCTTGGCGCTTTTCTATGTATGACTGTGTTCCGTACTTTCGGAAAGACTCAGCAGTGTATGTGTGCGACAACTGATCTCTCGATTTTAATTGTGAACCAAGACCGTTATTTAAAACCAGCAGACACCTTAGTAGAGTTTAACATGTGCATGCAAATTTTGACGCGATGCAGTGATTGGATCAGTAATTTTCTAACTCGCCATATTGTGGCATTTATGTGATTTCAGGTGCTGAGGGAGGTGACGGATCGCGCCATGCAAGCGGAGACGGTGAAGAACCAGGTGCAGAAGGTGAAGGAGAAGGCCGAGGCGTTGGTGGGGCTCATCACGGCTGAGAAGGCGCGCGCCGAGGAGAAGCTGGAGGCTGCCAAGCCCGCGCTCGAGGAGGCCGAGGCGGCACTCAACACCATCAAGCCCGCGCACATCGGTACTGCCCTTCAAACTCCTTAAAAAAAAAAAAACTTAGGAGACAGTATCTTAACACCGCCTCTAGCCTTGACAATGGCTTCAGTTCTGCGAGGAAGATAGCCCACAAGTTTCTTCGGTATAGTGTGTTTAAGTGCGACACAGCGTCGCGTCCAGCGGTACGTGGGAATCAATAGTGTGGAATCATCACATAAGCTTGTTGTATCCGTAATTGGAGAAACAACAAGTAACGATCGGCGCGAGATCCAAATTCTGTTTATTGCCAACAGTTCCACAATACTAACACAACTTGGTGCTTGTTCAAGAGCAGCAAATGGGCTGCAGAGTCCAAGTACGGTACGGTAAACAGTCGTAGCACAGTGTAGCGTCGTTCCTGGGTGCGGCGTCGACGTAGCAAGTAGGTAGCCCAACACGAGACTGCCAGGCATGGCGGCGTATGCGGCTATATAGGGCGAGTGGCGGAGGAATATGCCCGCCGTAACCGAGTCCGCTTGTCGTGTCCTGTTATGATTGGCGGCGCGGCCTCACGTAACTATCACTCGGGAGGACGCTGGCCGAGTTGCCATAACAGTGCGGAAGCACTCAGTGTGTGAGGCCCGCGACTGCGCTGTACAGCTGTGCAGAGCTGCGCATAAGCGGGGCGTGCGGGCCGTTGGCTGTATGACGTAAAGACCGCGGCCACGTAGAGCGCCTGTATAGGGAGGGAGTGGCCATAGGTGAAGTTGCCCGTGATTGCTTGATTATCTTTGGCAGAAAAATGGCGCGAAACGTCTCTCGCGCTTCCTGTGTTCGCCGTGCTTTTGAGTTGAAGTTCAGAGGACTTTTGGAAACGATTAAAAGGTATTTGAATTGTTGAGAGACTTGTTATGCGTTGTGCATGCATGTTCGATTTAGTTGTATATCGTTTTTAGTACGTAATTAGCGTTTGCGATCTTAAATACGAGTTGAAATAATTAAGCGTTTTTTGATGAAGTCTGTAGGCCTACATGTTTGAAGTAAACACGTTAGTAATTGTACAGTATTGTTTTCGACATCTGTAATTCGTTCTCCAGACGTTCGTAAACGATGGCAGGTTGTGCTGCATTTGGTTGTTCCAATAGAGGCGAAGGTGGATTTCGCATGTTAGCATTTCCACACAATGAAGAAAGACGAAAGCAGTGGGCAGTCGCAGTCAACAGGGCTGACATAAATCAAACAGGAGCCTTGTGGAAACCAACCAAGTACTCTTATCTATGCGAAGTAAGTCGTTTTTGCTTTTTACTACATATAAAACAACTTGCAATATACATAGTTAAATTTGAATACAGACCTGTAAATTGGCTGAGTGAAAATTATTATAACACATTATTCTTATAAACAAAGGCAATTAACGAATGATTTCACCATATTGTCTTGTGCTTTTGATTCGGTGAGTGTGTACTCCACTACTGGCCATTCAAAAGTCCCGCCCGCAGTTTGGCAGAAAAATGGCCGCCGTATCGTCCGGTTGGCCACTCTCTCCCTATACAGGCTCTCTACGGCCACGCAGCTGCAGGCGCCACGGTGTAGGCATTGACTATACCACAAAGCTACCGCCCATTCTTCGGACTGTGGCAGGTGGTGCATCTGTTTTAGCCCAAATATACAAGTTGCACCATTCAGACTGGTGTGTAAGTAGCACCCGCACAAAGAACTGCACACAATCTCAAATGGTATCTCAAAAAGTAACGGTAATATGTCGACTGACCTTGTCGACTAACCAATAAGTACTGCAACTGGTTGTTTCTGTCTGTGCATGATGGAGAGGTTCATCCTAAAATGCAATTTTTTTTGGTGAGGTGTGGCTGCATTTTTTTAGGTATTTGAGATCAATCGAGGCTGGCGTTCTGAAAATCCTCATCAGTTACATCGAGAGCCTCTGCGTGATGTGAGAATGGAAACGCAGTGTGCAATTAGTTGAGCATAAATTATTGGAACTATTTTTCTCCGTCAATCAATAACTTCTGATGCTGTGTAAACAACATATTGCAACGTTTTTCCCCAGAAAACTAACGAGTAACTAAAAGAACTGTGGTTACTTCGTGCAGGACAATGCAGGCCGCCTAACTGTCAAAAGGTTCAAATGGCTCTGAGCACTATGAGACTTAACTTCTGAGGTCATCAGTCCCCTAGAACTTAGAACTACTTAAACCTAACTAACCTAAGGACATCACACACATCCATGCCCGAGGTAGGATTCGAACCTGCGACCGTAGCGGTCGCGCGGTTCCAGACTGTATCGCCTAGAACCGCTCGGTCACTCCGGCCGGCCGCCAAACTGTCCGTGGAAGTATTACGAGAATGGTTCCTATAATCAAAAACACCTCGTAGTGTGGTAGACGCAATCTACGTCTGTTTTTCTTGAACTTCTTTCCAAGGCTGCACGACTAG
Organism: Schistocerca nitens; assembly: GCF_023898315.1. Taxonomy (NCBI): domain Eukaryota; kingdom Metazoa; phylum Arthropoda; class Insecta; order Orthoptera; family Acrididae; genus Schistocerca; species Schistocerca nitens. Next base: position 927,138,678 of record NC_064616.1, read on the forward strand.
TTAGGCTGACAGCCACCGTCCGAAGAACGGGCCGGAACGCATGTGGCGATCGGAGTCTCCCGGCGACTTTGGCTCCAGGGCAACATCGGACACCGCCCATGCGTCTTACACCAAACACTCTGTATTTTCTTAGAGTCTTCTGAGAATACAAGTTGTCAACATTCCGCGAGCAGTTCTCCGCATACATGACCTCATTAATTCTGTGGTGTTTTCTATATTGCTCGCTCCATCACATACACCTATCACAGTTCAGACAGAACGTCACTGACTTTTTTACACTTTTCCTGTCAATCCAGAGGACCGGCATTCAAGAATTGGATCGCCTTGTAAAAATTTGCTTTCGCGTAACCCAGCAAATTAACCGCTGCCTAGTGTAACGTTTTCTTTCGTATGATTCCAAACAGCCACGCTCAGGTATTACGATTATGTCACTGGCTAAAGATTTATTGCTAATGACGTCCTATATCGATACAGACAACTATATTTCTGAGGATTACTCCTCATTTGGTTTTGACTGAAGAGAACTGATCTCGCACAACTCCCCCTAATCATCGAAGAGTTATGATGACATGTAACCTCTCTACAAACGACAGCACCCTACAGACTGATTTACACATATTTTGAATACTAGTTGCTCTGTCAATGTTTCCTGATTCACGGCAACAATGAGTCAACGTCCAGAACCGTACTAGCTGCGAAATTCATTTCTGCATAAGGCTTATGTGCTAGTGAAAGTTCAGAATTTTGTTGGATGACGATATTACGTGGCGTTTCGATAATTATTTTATGATAGTAGTATATTTCATGAGTCTCGTTAGGAAAGGGAATATGCACACTGTTGTACCCAGCGCATCTATGCATAACGATGCCGTGGCAGCATCGATAGTTGGCATCCCACGCTGTATGTTACAAGTAATGGGAGCTTGAAGTGGCTCCACGCCTCTCGTCGCTGACCAACTATCAGATACCAGCTGTTTAATTTCTGCAGCCGCAATCCCATATCAGCAGTTTCAGTAGTGTCTGCATCCCACTGCAACCTTCTAGCCTACAACTCCGAACTTGAACGGCGCACTGCTCTGCCTACAGAATTCTGATTTGAACTGCGATTTGTACAGCCACTCTCGACCGAACAGTGTAATGATAACTTGCCCAATACTTTTTCATTGTGTTTACTCACGGTTAATAAAATCAGCCTACGCCGACGTAACACACATGTTTCTAGTAGAGAACTGAGACTTTTGCCCTAATAGACCTGAAAGTCTCCTAGTAGGGGACGGGCAGGCATGCGTATTAAAAGGAGAATAAGGGAGGGATAATGGAACAGCTTTCGGTTACGCAAATGCACGCTGTGTGCTGGAGGTCATATCCGATGTAACTCACATTTGGGTGAGCCACCATTCACAGGACCAGTACTCGATTAAATGTCTCCGTTCTTCTAGCCACTTCGTGGACTATTTCAAATTGTAGTATTTAATGCTAACTAATAGTCTGACCCCTGACTTAAACCGATAATTAATTAATATGGGGGAAAAATTACATCCCTCCATCGATATATATATATATATATATATATATATATATATATATATATATATATATATAGGGAACTAGATTTGGGAATACATCTTGCATCCGCTTAAGACGCCAAGATGACTTTAACGGATGCTCTCTTGTCTCTTACCAAAGTTAATGAACTGCTGGCATTTCGATGCTGGCATCATGTAGGACGTTTCTCAAGTTTGGAATGACATATTCTACGACAGAAGATATTTGAAGCTGCCCGCACAAATGTGCTTCCAGAAACATAACAGTAAGTACAGCAGACATTAGTGAAACATTTTCTTCCGTCATACCTGAAGACAGCTACGTGTCTGAAAATTCTGGTGATGCATTCTGATCGATGTTATGAAAACCGTTGTATGAGAACTCTTAGTAGTAGGCTGTGAAATACGTGGTGAAACTTTGCAAACTGGCCGCACGCACTGTGTGTTGTGTTGCAGCGACGGTGCGGAAGCTGGGCCGTCCGCCGCACCTCATCATGCGCATCATGGACTGCGTGCTCATCCTGTTCCAGCGCAAGCTGCATCCCATCATCGCGGACACCGCTGCTCCCTGCCCAAAGCCATCCTGGGCAGAATCTCTTAAGGTGACCACGTAGCTAAACAACTCCATAAGTAACTTAAACAACTACACTACTGGCCATTAAAATTGCTTCACCACGAAGATGACGTGCTACAGACGCGAAATTTAACCGACAGGAAGAAGATGCTGTGATATGCAAATGATTAGCTTTTCAGAGCATTTGTAGGGAAGCAGCATACTCACGCCTTATAAAATTCACACCAGTCTTTCCATTGTGTGCCAGCCTAGTCCGCTGTAACTAGCTCTGACGTCATAAATATTGCGCAATACTTTAAAATGAAGTAAATAACCTGAAACGTTTCTAGCATGTCAGGAGTAAAACAAAATCAATATGTGTTGGATATCAGTTCAATAACTTTAACCATTTTCGAAATTTTGATGTTTTTCTGTAAAAATCATTGGCGCAACAGAAAAGAGCTAGAAACTTAAAAAAATATATTTAGATTCCTTTTGTATAATAATTTAGTAGAAACAGTATTGTGGATCTCACAAATTAAAATTTTAGTTGAAATTCATGATTTTCTGGTTTTTATCTTAAAAATTAAGGAAGCAAGATAGATTAAGTAGGCGAATAAATAAAGCTAGGATGTTTAAATTTAAGTAGAAGGGAGATCCGCTATAATCATAAAGATGTGAGAAGTTTCAACTGAATAACTATGAAACTATAGCGATAGCGTATCTCCAAAGAGCTCGTCTACTGCGTGTAGTGTAATTAAATTAATTATTTCGCCCAAAATATTTGACTTAGCCACGTCAGACTTTTATTATGATTACTTACCTGTGTGCTGATTGCACATTTAAATTGAAAGCTTCATGGCCATCAGCAAAGGAAGCAATGATTTATTTGATAACTTAAAGTGGTGCATTACTAGCCCAGCAGCTAGTCGGGAGAGCAGATAAGATCAGGCGTTCCCTTAGCCGTCCGCACCGCGGCTTTATATGTAAGAACGCTGCGTGAGAAAAGGAAGGCTCCAGTTCTCTCCAGACGCTGATTAGCGCACCACCTGTGCCGGGAGTCGCGTGTATCGTTGATATAAACAGCCTTGGATGCAGTAATAAGTTACTCGGGATACGCGTAACCATGAAATCGTTTTCGAGTGAAGTGTTGGGATGACGTTAATGATCTATCTTTAGTTTGCGTATGTCGTATTTTCACGTGCCGCCGCAGGACAGACATTCTACCATTATTAGCGTGGCGTTTGATGAACATTATCATCAAATTATGGCGAGCATTCACTTAAACATTCAATTTGAACAGTTATAGTTGCATCAGCGCATTAGACTCTGAACTGCTCGGGTAGTTGGATTGTGTGGATTCATTTTGGTCTGTGACTTTCAGAATATAGTGAACATTTAGATATAATGGTTTTTGATTATGAATCCCAGACAATCTCCTAATTCCGCAGAGCTATAAGCTGTAGCTATAAATGTATTTCTCAGATGAAGTGGGCACTAGGAACTCTAATTACAGGCTTCACGTTTTGCTGATCACTTTCTGGTTGCCAATATTGTAGTTAGAGAGCCAGTGTTGAGAATGGCAAACAACAGCATTAAATAAATAATGGTAACATTAAGAATTATTCCACCTGCCGCCCCACACATTCACACAAGGTTGGCGCTGGTGGTGACACCTAAAACGTGCTGACATGAGGAAAGTTTCCAACCGATTTCTCATACACAAACAGCAATTGGCCGGCGTTGCCTGGTGAAACGTTGTTGTGATGCCTCGTGTAAGGAGGAGATATGCGTACCATCACGTTTCCGACTTTGATAAAGGTCGGATTGTAGCCTATCGCGATTGCGGTTTATCATATCGCGACATTGCTGCTCGCGTTGGTCGAGATCCAATGACTGCTAGCAGAATATGGAATCGGTGGGTTCAGGAGGGCAATACGGAACGCCGTGCTGGATCCCAACGGCCTCGTATCACTAGCAGTCGAGATGACAGGCATCTTATCCGCATGGCTCTAACGGATCGTGCAGCCACGTCTCGATCCCTGAGTCAACAGATGGGGACGTTTGCAAGAGAACAACAATCTGCACGAACAGTTCGACGACGTTTGCAGCAGCATGGACTATCAGCTCGGAGACCATGGCTGCGGTTACCCTTGACGCTGCATCACAGACAGGAGCGCCTGCGATGGTGTACTCAACGACGAACCTGGGTGCACGAATAGCAAAACGTCATTTTTTCGGATGAATCTAGGTTATGTTTACAGCACCATGATGGTCGCATCCGTGTTTGGCGACATCGCGGTGAACGCACATGGGAAGCGTGTATTCGTCATCGCCATACTGGCGTGTCACCCGGCGTGATGGTATGGGGTCCCATTGGTTACTCGTCTCGGTCACCTCTTGTTCGCATTGACGGCACTTTGAACAGTGGACGTTACATTTCAGATGTGTTATAACCCGTGGCTGTACCCTTCATTCGATCCCTGCGAAACCGTACATTTCAGCAGGATAATGCACGACCGTATGTTGCAGGTCCTGTGCGGGCCTTTCTGGATACAGAAAATGTTCGACTGCTGCCCTGGCTAGCACATTCTCCAGATCTCTCACCAATTGAAAACGTCTGTTCAATGGTGGCCGAGCAACTGGCTCGTCACAATACTCCAGTCACTACTCTTGATGAACTGTGGTATCGTGTTGAAGCTGCATGGGCAGCTGTACCTGTACATGCCATCCAAGCTCTGTTTGACTCAATGCCCAGAGTATCAAGGCGGTTATTACGGCCAGAGGTGGTTTTTCTGGGTACTGATGTTTCAGGATCTATGCACCAAAATTGCGTGAAATGTAATCACATATCAGTTCTAGTATAATATATTTGTCCAATGAATACCCGTTTATCATCTGCATTTCTTCTTGGTGTAGAAATTTTAATGGCCAGTAGTGTACATTTATGGGCCAAAACATAATGACAGCTGCCATATCAAGACTAAATACTGCCTGGTGGCTTTGCGAGCACGTCATGCAGTTAGAAAAAGCGAAGCAGAGGCGAATAGGGAAGCATTATAGTGGTTACATTGGCCGAAACTGGGGAAATCCACCGACAAAAGTAACTTTGAGAAAGTGAAGATGGAACTAGCATCTCGGAAACGACGAAGCTGGTTGACCGTTCGTGTGCTACCGTCGTGGGTATCTACGGAAAGTGTTGAAGAACGGTGAAACCACGAGTGGGCGGCAATATTCTCTTCAAAGCAGTATGGGCAGCGATCTGTGTCAGATCTGACGACAGAGTACAGAGCTAGTACAGGAACAAGTGTTTTGGAGTACATCATTCAGTGCAAATGGTTGAACATGGGCCTCCACAGCAGACGACACTTACTTGTTTTCATGTCGACCTAACGACGTCGCAGGTCGATTGTCGTATCCAATTACGCCGTCATACAGACGTTAGACTGCTCTAAAAATGAACCGCACCACGGATGCAGGCCAGAGAAGACGGTATTATGCAGGAGATTCACATGGGCTTCCTTGCGGCCTGTGGTACTAATGTAATGCAGCCTGAGAGCTGTGGATTACATGAACCTTACTGCGGACAACTTGTACCCCTTCATGCTTGATGTCTTCCCAACGGCGATGGCATCCTACAACAGAATAACTGTTCGTGCTACAAGGCCAGAAACGTGCTAAAGTGGTTTGAGAAGCATGATGGTAAACTCAGGTTGATGCTTGGCTACCAAATTGTCTTCATCTGAGACAGATCGAACACATGTGGGACCATATCGGCCGCCAGCTTCGTGCTCATAAAACCGCCAGCCCATAATTAAGAGGAATTAATTTCCCTGTGCGTAGACATCTGATAGCACATACCTCCAAAGGCCTACCAAGGGCCTGTCGAATCCACGACAGCCAGAATCGCTGTTGTATCGCGTTCCAAAACTGATCCAACACGGTGTTAACAAGTCATCATGATGTTGTGTCTCTACCTGGTGTAATGTAGCATTAACATGTAGGAGACGAGAATAGTGATTTCTCTCTTAAATTAACAATCTCACATGTTTATTCCTACGGTTCCATTTATTTTTGGTCCTTTTTGAGGGTTCTACTGAAATGCAATTGTTTTGCTAACAATCAGTTGTTAATGATATAAATAATCAATTTACAGCTATAATAAAAAGTTGTTGAGGACATAAGTAATCAACTGACAGGCACAATTAAACTATGGGTCTTCTCAGTGAATTTCCATCAGGAAACGTTTCCACTTGAGAACTTTACATATGATTGTTTTCATATGTCTTTGATAATACTGAATCACGCTATTCAGGACACGTTTTCTGCAATTTGGAACTTCCCATCCCAGTCACATTTGGAACTCTGTTCGATTACTGTCAATCCACGCCACCACCTTGCTATCTCAGCACGTACGCCATAGCGTATGAAACATTTCGTAAATTTATACACAGAAATTTTGCCGTATCTGTGTCATCAGCTTAAATGAATGTTAAAGTACTACCACCAGAAAACTTCCCTAACTTATATTAAAATTAGGTTAACCTATGACATGATATGCGCAAATTGCGGGGTGCAGAAAGAAGGAAATAAAGAGTTTGTCGTTTAGCATTGTTAGCTGAGAGACGCCGAAAGGTTGTCCAACCAGCTAATCAACTACCGTTTTCCTTCTCCACACACAGTGACACCATTCCATGCGGTATATGAGACAAGTCTCATGTTTATCTGTGAGTAGGTGACTGTAATGGGTGTTATGTTTGTGGCTCATGATGATGATGATGATGATGATGATGATGATGATGAGAGAAGGGAGATGCCGAACCCCGGTGCTGACAAAAAGCCTACTCCCTTAGAATAGCATCAGAGATAGGCCAGGCTCTACGTCCCCATCCGAGGGATGGATCACCATCAACAGTGTCACATGTCCAGATTTCATGAGGCACTGTGGAGAGGTTGGCAGTTTAATCGATGATATTGGAACTACCTCCCCTAACCAACCCGGTCAACTACTGGTGGTGAAAATTTCTTCTACCATCAACGTTGAAACTGACTACTTTCTAGTCAAGTGCCACGGCACAGATATGCGTTAGCTATCTTGGCTACGGATGCATTTAACAGTAGGAATCGTCATGTCCACAGAGCTTCACAAATATTATCTAGTGTCATTTATCGGACTATGTCAGACAAGAATTCACTTATTAATTAGTGAATGACAATCTGTTCCGTACTTTACTTCCTACATATTTTCATCACACTACAGCAAGTACACTGATTAGTTAGTGCATTTTAGTTTTAATGTTGTTGGATACATGAAACCAGCTAATTTGATAAGGAGGTCTGGATATGTTGTTTCCTTATCACTATTTTGATCTGATATGATATTCAATATTTTTAGTTTTCACATTTACTTCACTCTCGACACTAATCAGTTGTTACCTTTGATGGTCTAAGAAGCCAAAAAACCGCTTTGTAACAAAACAATTATTGATAAAACAATCACGGTCCATGTCTTTTTCTCCTTTAATACAAAATTTTACTTTTCACGTTATAGACTCAACCATGTTTCAAAGGCTAAAATCTGTCAATTGTCTTCGGTGTGAGGCGTTGGTGCGCCGATCGACGACTGTTATATATTCTACCCGAGGGATATTATCGAGGGGAATGTTGTAAGCATGCTGCTGCCCTGATATTTATTCCCGTAAGATGGTGCGATGACTACAGACCTTTCTAATCAGGAATGAGTTTCCTGAGTTGTTCTCAGTAGACATTAACTGACAGCTCGACTACATTCTCTCATAAACCAATCTCTTGTACTTTGCGTTGATCCAGCATTTTCTCCAGTCATTATCTCACTTTTATGTCATTTTAGACTGGACTATATTTTCAGATGATGGCGAGCACAACGTTCCTTCTGCAACTACAGAATTATCCGAAAGACATAATCAATAACGAGATGGTGGAACTGCTTCAGCCATACTTTGAGATGGAAGACTACAACATGGACACAGCTAAAAGAGTATGCGGTGACGTAGCTGGCTTGCTGTCTTGGACGAAGGCAATGGCTTTCTTTCACAGTGTCAACAAGGAGGTCCTGCCTCTCAAGGTAAAAATTTCTAAAAACAGCTATTTACCTTCTAAAATTCGATGTTTCTTTATGAATATTTGAAATTACATGTACACGTGGTCAAACTTGTGCATACTGATGTACATTCATTGCTGCTCGGTTTTGTCTCGGCTTTCTTCTTCAGGAAGTGTGAGTTGTACGTTAACAGCGGTCCACCGGAAATGGATAGGTTTATTCATGGACTATTGGCCGATATGTACTTCGTGAAGGGGTTAACTGAGCAGTTTCCACAGCGAACGCAACCGCATCACAGTTCTTTTATGTTAACAACTTTTGCAACTCTTCATGAGTGGACCGATCCAGTATCATGTTTAACACTGTCAACGAACAACTAACACTGTGGAAAAAAACAGACAGGATCAAACAGTACTGATTACAAGCCTGAGGACGAAGAGTAAAGTGGGCAACTGCTGTCAATATAAAGTACAGTGAGTGATGGAAGCGGTTTGTTTCCAAACGAGACACTCAGCGTATACCATTGACATTTGCATTGTTGTGCAGATATTTTCAGGGTGTTCCACAATTCATGTTACACACTTCTAGAGGTTTTAGAGTGGTTGGCAGCTCAAGTTTTACATAGGAACCCCTGTCCGAAAACGTCATCCAACGACGCTATAGAGCGTCAGTTATAGGTGCCGGCGCCTGTAAATGTATGTACATACAGGGTGATTCGGTGATGATGTTGCAAATTTTCTAGGTTGATGGAGAAGGGTAAGTGGGGTAAATGCATCAATTTGAGGTAAGGGTCCTTATACCGGAAACGAACAAATCGAAAGCTATAATCGAAAACCGTTCTGATACTTCTGGCAAATGGAATACACGTACTGGTACTGTTTTTACTAAGACTGTAGGGTACACAACTTCCAGACATGGCAGTATGGACCAGATCAAGGAAGAAATATCCAGTAAATATGACCTCTAAAATGCATACCTGAGAAGCTACAAGCACTTGTTCATCTTCGTTACTGTGACACACATCTCCTCTACTGAACAAGTGCTCATAGCTCTCAAGGTATGCATTTTACAGACTATGTTAACTGGACATTTTTTCTTGTTTTGCTCCGTAATATCACCTCCGAAAGTTGACTACCCTGCAATCTTAGCAACGACAGTACCAGTACATGTATTCCACTGTCAGAGGTATCAGAACGGTTTTCGCTTATGACTTTCGACTCTTTCGTTTCCGGTACAGGGGCCATTACCTCAAACTGATACATTTATCCTTCTACATCATCCTAGGAAGTTCGCACCATCATCACGGAATCACCATGTGATGCCAACGCCTATAACTTTGACGCTCTGTAGCGTCGCTGGATGACGTTTCCGGACATGGTTTAATATGTAAAACTTGATCTACCGGTGTGCATGTCCGGCGGCAGACAAGCACCAGTGCCATACAGGTATGGTTTACCCACTTGCATGCTAGAACACGGATTCGGACTGCTCTGCAGCTGCTTGTTGTTTCTAACGCGACACTGGTTTTGTTCTCGGTGGTGAGAAATCCGGTTTTTGCGAACATCCATTGTTACTAGTACTACGAAGACAATCTTCATATGAATTTTGGACCCTCTGAATTCAAACAGAAGAATATGTTGGTAACGTTCCGATTTCTCCACTTCGCACTACATTTTCTAGTGCCCACAGCTCCACTCTCTATCTCCAAATGTCGAAATGACAACATGTAAATTCAAATAGCAACAGTGAACTACAAATAAAAAATGACAGTCTATAAATGAACCCATAGCAACCGGAATACCGAAATGCAAAACAAAAACACTACGAACTTACGCATCAACCGAATGCTATTTTGTCTAAAACTGACATTGTGGCTGCGTACAATTAATGTAGGTTGATTCCTACAAAAAAGAAAACAGCAACCAGCCACTATTAACGTTGCTATTTATTTAAGTAAACAGCGACGTAACTGGTTTCTAACTGACAAGTTCATCATCAGACGACCGTTCACATGATTTGCAACATACACTTTACATAATCCTCAGTTTTCGATTTTTATTCCTCCGCTGTGGCGAAGTATTCCTGGTGTGTTGGTGCCCTACGGCAGAAAACAGTGTTAGAATCGCCCTATGTGAACATAACTAATCTCCAAACGATGAAATACAGAGTAAATAAATATGCGAGGTTAAGTGGTTATGGTACTTACATCGAAAATTCCGCGCGATTTTGTTGCGAAGCTGCAGGATTGTACTTTTCAAATATTCCAAAACATATGCAGCACTTATATAATTTGTACATCACCATGGTCATGTACAAATTTGTATTTTTCAAATATTCCAAAACATATGCAGCACTTATATAATTTGTACATCACCATGGTGATGTACAAATTATACAAGTGCAGCATATATTTTGGAATATTTGAAAAATACAATCCTGCAACTTCGCAAAAAAATCGCGCAGAATTTTCGATGTAAGTACCATAACCACTTAACCTCACATATTTATTTACTCTGTATTTCATTGTTTGGAGGTTAGTTACGTTCACATATGGCGCTTCTAACACTGTTTTCTACCGTAGGGCACCAACACACAAAGAATATTTCACCACAGCGGAAGAACAAAAATCGAAAACTAACGATTATGCGAAGTGTATCTTGCAAATCATGTGAACAGCCGTCTGATGATGAACTTGTCAGTTCGAAACCGGTTACGGCGCTATTTACTTAAATAAATAGCAGTATTAATAGTGACTGGTTGCTGTCTTCTTCTTTGTAAGAATCATCCTACATCAACCTAATACCTGTTCTTTATTTGCTTTTGTGATTGTTTGGTATTAACGTCATACACTTTCTCCACGAAATAGTTTTATTGTAATTCGTTTTATTCTTATTAAAGTTGCAAGAAGGCTTGAGTACCCGCCACGGGGCAGCTTCCACTACGTAACTGAGGGTAAAAAACTAAAAAATGCAGTTACCCTGTAATGAGGCACAGGAGTCCACGGGTCCCATGCACCACAATATTCCCGATCAATCTCAGAAATTTTGTCGGTGGAGCGTGAGCTCAGCTCGTACATCGAACAGTGGTTGCCATTTGCAGCGCGCTTCCCACCTTCGCACTCGACAGAGAAATAGAGAGATGGTGGAGAGAGCACCGTGGTGTTGCAGGCGAACCTGACGCTGCAGGAGGCGCGCCTCAAGGTGGCCATGGAGGACCTGGCGCGCGCCGAGCAGGAGCTGGAGGACCGCGAGGGCGCGCTGCGCCAGGTCAAGGAGCAGTACGACGCCGCCGTGTCCGAGAAGCAGCGCCTCACCGACGCCGCCAACGTCTGCCTGCGCAAGATGACCGCCGCCACGCAGCTCATCAACGGGCTGGGCGGGGAGAAGATCCGCTGGACGCAGCAGAGCCGCGAGTTCAAGGAGCAGCTCGGCAGGTGCGTACCGAGTAATTCGAAAATCTGCTAGCGTCCTAAAACACACGTGGACGGCTGGTTGCCATTTTGAAACACGTACTTGGGCGATAGCTTTTTTTAACAAACGCAGTACTACCTATGTCAAAGACCATTCAAACTAGAAGCGTACACTAAGTGATCAAAAGTATCCCGGCAGACACCTAGCTGAAAATGACTTACAAGTTCGTGGCGCCCTCCATCGGTTAACACTGGAATTCAGTATGGTGTTGGCCCATCCTTAGCCTTGATGACAGCTTCTACTCTCGCAGGCATACCTTCAGTCAGGTGCTGGAAGGTTTCTTGGGGAAATCTACACGGAGTGCTGCAATGAGGAGAGGTATCGATGTCGGTCTGTGAGGTCTAGCACGAAGTCGGCGTTCCAAAACATCCTAAAGGTGTTCTACAGAATTCAGGTCAGGACTCTGTGTAGTCCAGTCCATCACAGGGATGTTATTGTCCTGTAACCACTCGGCCACAGGCTATGCATTATGAACAGGTGCTCGATCGTGTTGGAAGATGTAATCGCCATCCCCAAATTGCTTGTTCGTCAGGATAGAAGTCAGGAGCGGAGGGCGTTGCAAAATGAAAATTAATTGAGTGGAATGGACCCAGTTTATTCTTGTAATGATGGTACAGGGGTGCCTACGTAGGGCCGAGCAGCCCCAAGAGGGGTTGCCGTCTGCTCATCAGAGAGGCAGAGGCTAGAGGAGCGACTACTCGGGGCCGAGGTCAGAAGCTAAGAGAGCGCGGAGCTGTTCCCAAGCCGCCCTCGCCGCTCCCGGCCGCGTCCCCACGTGATCACACGATTAGTCTCTGATTGGAGGATTGGTTCCGCCAACGCGCCTTGCTAGTAGCGTGCCCCCGTCAGCGCAACCAACCCGTGGGACTTGAGTCTGACCGAGGAGCACGTGGCAGGAATGTGCCGACCATGGTCTTCCGGCCAGCACCTTCCACCACAGTATGCCCAAGCCGGCTACGGCCGAACATTATGCATTGAAAATTTATTTAAATAAAACTTTGTCGGCAATGATCCCTCTTGGGGGGTCTCCTCCCTGCACATCCTTTCCCCTTCCGAAGAAGGCTCTCTGGATGAAAATGAATGAGCTTATTCTAATTGATTATTCCATTTAAAAAATATATGATCATTATGAAGGATCCCATAACATAGTGATATCAATGTGTGCAAATGTTACAACGTGGCCTGAAGGGCCTGAAGGAAGGCTCTTGAATAACAAACTTGTGAAGTTGGTGCGACGGCCGTGGGGCGGCGCCATGCTGTGAATGTGTGTCGGCGGTATCAGTGGTGGTGGGTACCCAGGCGATGATGAGGGGCACCGGAGCACAGCACACTGAAACACTCCACCCTCGTGGGGGTGAGAGAATGCTCCCAGGCCTAACAGTCACACGGGGGGTTTTCCCCGTAATATTACTTTGAGTTATTAAAACTAGGATTACAATGGTAATTGCCCAAGTGGGTGAATGAGAACATTACAAAATGACAAAAATTTAAAGAGAAAACAAAATGACTTACATGAGGGTTAAGACTCGACAGTTAAATTGTGATTCCATAGACTTTACATAGAAATACAAATCCATTACAAAATTAGTTCATTGACCTGACACCTAGACTACAACTTAATTCTAAGGGGGGGTCATGCCTGATCGCATGCACCAAGGTTGGCAGGTAGTTTCAGGTGTGATATTCACCTTCAGGTTGTGGGGGTGGTACTACTTCTCGGAAGGAAGTGAAACATTTGCAAAACCCTCTTTTACAGAGTATCCAGGATACTATAATCAGAATCATTACAATGATTATTACCGAACCAGCGCTGGGTAATACAACGGTGGTTAATCGCTTGGTTTGGTGCCAATCAGCAATATGTGAGGCCACTCGGTCAAGAGCAACTTGGTTGTGTTCCTGGGTAAGGAGATGATTGATCGATTGGAGTAGATCTGAATCATTGGTATTCGGTAAATTCTTCAGCTTCTCATGGTGATGGATTTCAAAAGAGAGTTCAGGAAGGTATAAGGTAAATGTGGGAATGGTGACATGAAAGGTGGAGTGCAATTGAGCTGATATCCTCATAGAAGCAGCGTATAGTCACATCTTGAACTATTATACACTAGGCCACTATTATTCAGTGTCTTCCGGTACGATTCAGTCTCTGACATTGAACGGTGGCACACCAGGGTGGCGGTGACAGTCTGTGGAACAGCGAACAGAAAACTGTTGCCAACAGGCTGAATTATTGGTTGACGAAGTGAGACTAGAACACGAGGACATGGAGGTGTAGTAGTTTCAGCTAAAAACAGTGACATCTCGCACTCAGTAGTGTTAGTGTGTAAAATTAGCGTGGAGCATAAGTAATGTGTTGTATGGAAGCAACTGGATAGTTCAGCGCGAGAGGAGTGGCGTGAGTTTGTCGATCACGACTAACTATTAAAAATTCTTGAGTCTGCCAAACAACATGGTGATGAAGGGTAGCCCAAGAGACCGGAAAAGTGTATATTTGATAGCACTCGTATTCGCAATTTGCGCACGTGATTGGCAACCTCATTCGCATCCGAATACCGTCCGAATTACGTGTAAGTCGGACCTCCATGCAGCATAGTAAAAGGGGAGGTTGCTTTCCCGCACGGCATTAAGCATTTGTTTAGGGGCCAAAATTTGCGACGACACATTGTGTAGGATGTGCAAGAAGGGCTCTGAGGGTAACAGATGTGGACTGAGCTTTCCTTGCAGTCCGAGTTGAATGGCCGAGTGTAACATGTGCACGTGTAACTGTGCTGTGTGTATATTAAATAAAAGAATCTGCGTGGTCTTCACAATGTCCAATGTGATAGTCAGATTACGTAATCCCGAGCGAAGATGAGTCCATTCTGCTATGGGACGAAGGCCAAGTGTCGTTAATTAATTTTTTTTAAATGAATAAAATGAGAAGGAATCCTGTGATCGCGGTGTGAACCTGCACAGCCTAGGCACCTCCCACGCATTGGCCACTACGCAGGGGCACCCACCCCGCTAAGGCTCGACACGGCGAGACAGGTGAAGTACTTCATAAATTTCAGAAATAATATTGAGTGGTTTTTCAGCAGTAGAAAACTCGAATGAGGGTAGGACAACTCAAGTTAACTCAATAATCATAGGATCTTTACTTACAGAAGTGGTCAATAGAGAGATTAACTGTACTGAAGTCGGAAATGAATGTTAGCGAGAGCGAGTCTGTTGCTCGTGAATACAGAGGCTGGGCGTGAAGCAGTGGAGGCGGCGCAGCGCAGCTTTATCAGCGCTGAGCCGGCAGAGTGCTGAGCTCAGATAACAGCGTCTGAGAGCGCTAGTGGCTCTGCGTCCGAGACTAAGACATTGTAAGTGCAACTTAAAAGTAACAGTTTATTGCAAAGCAATAATAAACGAATAGCTGATGTCACAAAGACGTTTGATTCCATTTTAACAGAGCAACTTAAGTGTTCAACAGGTAAATTGATTACGTTGTTGATTAAAAGAAACTGCTACTGAACATAACGTACATACGTACGTACTTCCCTTTCCCCTTCCGAAGAGCGGAGGGCATAAACGATAAAAGCCTTGTTCATGTACTTAGTATATGACAATAGAGGTCTGGTAACATCAACAAGTTACACCAAGGTAGTGTGGATATGAACAGTGTGAGTGTGTTGTAAGTTGTTATTGGGCGTATGAAGTGATGTGTAAACGTGTGACTAATGGTAGCTGATGGCGGATACGAATTGAAGGCCAATAGGTGCTATCAGAGATACTTCCAGTCGAGAAACAATGAAAATTAGAAGGGAATACCGAATATGACACAAAAATAACGTATAACCATAAAGTGTACTAACAGTAATCATAACTATAAATTGATAACAATAAAACATGACATTGAAGTAATAATAATTGACAAGAAATAAAATAAAGGGAATATTTCCCGAACATAAACTTCCGAATCGGATACGAAATCCGTCAGGGGATGTTGTTTTTTAGTCGGTTGACGAAGTGCATAAGGGACTACGTCAGCAGAATCCGACAGTGTGTGTATATAACAACATTGTTCTTAAAAGTGCAGTTTGCACTGTCAGATGGTGAAAAGCAACTAATCCGTTCAGCAACGGAAAAGGCTGCCATCTGGGGAACGGTATCTGAATCTTTGGCAGAATCCGATGATTTTGCAATGGAATTGCCATCTAGAAGAAAGTGGCGTTGTATAAAATGTAATAAAAGAGCGTCTGGGGCTCAGTTCATTTGTGGTTGAGTGCCAAAGGCGTAGTGTGAGTGCAAATTGCCTCACGGTAATTGATGTATGAATTGTTTTGTGGTCAACCGAGGAGCCTAGGATTCGGTGACGTGTAAGTACAAGTTCGCAGTGCGTATGAGCTACCTGCGAGTGACTCGACTATTAAGTTCAGCAGTGCATTAGTGCAATCTGCAGACTTGGATTGATGATTATATAATTTGCAGGACAATGGAGCAACCTGTGGACAGTGCTAAGGCAACCTGTCTAATAATTGAGGGGTAGGCAGTGCATTGGAGCTATCTGCGATACCGTGGTTCAGCGGGCCTAAGGGCCTCCGTCTGACTTAATAAGAATTAGTGTAGGTACATGGGTTTCCTGCGATGCATGGAATAAAAGTATCAGCGGCGTTATTAGCGACCTGCTGTACTAGGAAAATGTCGACTGTTCAAACAATAAAAATTAGCTGTGAAGCTAGAATAGCATACATGCATAAATAGCGTCACTTTTTGTGCGCGCAGTACATAACACTACATAAAATGAGAATCATGAACTACAAATCACTAGTGCTAGCATAATGACATAATTAAAAACAATGACATATATTGACAGAAAATAAAAACACAATGATGTATAATAATAACGCTGTAAGTAGTCGGAACGCTCAACGTTAACATGTAACACTGGCCACCTGGGGCTGGCTGCTAGGCTGCGTGTGTGTTAGTTTTAAAATTGACGATAACAAATTGAACTGAAAGGACAACTAGGCACAGTTGCCGTAGCGCTTACATCACCGGCTAATCAGACGCAAAGTACGTATCTCACAATAGATCATCGGCCGATATTTTGGGGCAAGACTGCAACAACGGAGAGCAATATCTCGGCGTAAATGGGTGGTAAGATTAAAAGACCGGTACTGTCGGAAGAGGGTACCTAACATGTTGTAGGGGCCTCCTCATCGACAGAAGAAGGAAAACAGGATAGAACAATGACCACGGCGGTAGAGTAAAGTAAATGGGGAGGGCAAAAATAACTGCGTAGCAACCAAGGAACAATCGCCCACCGATATACGGTAGCCCGGACGATTGGTCGTTTGTGCCTCGTCAGTAGCGTGAAAAACCCGTGGCATTGCATTGGTTTGCCCATATCTGGCCTTGTCCAAGGCAGATAACGTTAAATGTCATCATAGTTCGATGTGTAAGAGGGTTAGGGCTGTAGTTTGTAGCTTACACAATGAATCAAAGCAGTAGTGAAATTTCACTTATAGGATTGGCAGACTAAGGTATGCAGAATAATGTAAATCGTTAAGAACTTCGTGTGATTTATCCAGCTAATGTGAAACAAAACAAGGAAAAGAATTTAAACAATGAATAACATCTACTTAATATTTATGTTAAGATTTATTGGGATGTTTGAATGAATTTTGTTTGCCGTGTCTTCCGGCTGCATGAAAGAAACCAGCTTGGAGCTGTTAGCGAGCGCGCAGCGCACGCGTAGGTGCGGAGTAGGCACCGGCACGTCAGCGGTTATGTGAAACGGCGTGTAACCGCGAGAGACCGGCCGCTACTACAGCGACAATTATCACGCGCTTAGCGTGTACCAGAAATAACGATGAATTAGAAATTGCTAATTATCTAGAATAAGAGTTTTTTAAAAAGGCTGTTAGTTATATAAAATGATGGTAAATACATTGTAGTCTGTCATACACGGAGGATAGGGCAGTAATTTGCGGTTTGTTTTTGTAACTACTAGGACGCGCCGCGTGTTGAGACGCTGGTGGCGGCAGCGCACGTGGTGATAAGATACGTCATCGCGCGGAGCGCTGTTACTGGCTGAGAAAGAATGATGGCCGCCAGTTCATGGCGAGGAGAAGGGACAGCGCTGAAGAGAGGAGGGGAGGCGACAGCTGATGTGTTGCCCCGCCAACAGCTGGTCCCGTAAACAAAGCGTACGAGGCGTATGCATTTCAAGCCCTGGCTTTATCTGTTCCGATTACTTACGGTTAGCTGCAGCAAATACAGAACTACGACATATAGTACAATACACTAGACGTCAACGTAACAAGTATTAAGAAAAGCCCGGAGTAAAAATACTCCACATGTACTGGTTTGTCAAATAGATGGCAATAGAGGACATTGAAGAATATTATTCGGAGTTAGCAGCCGCGGTACTGCCAACACCAAGTGTAATGGTTGCATTTGAAGCAAGTCAGTTGCGTGACGTCTAATGCGTGGCATTGCTTGCAAAACATAAAACATAATCATACATATAAAAATGAGCAAAAATACATGACAGGACTGGAAATTGACAATTGAGAATGGCTGGGAACTCCGTGGTGGCCAGGCACGTCTTGCTTCCAAGTCCCTGGAGAAAATGACTTAAACTAAGATGCAATAAAACATAACATAAAACTCTAATTAGGCGTGATTAATCACGCGACCTGAACCCATAAGGGTGTCGATTCCGCAAAGGGTATCTACAACCCTGTGGAGATAACATAAAACTCTAATGTTTGCTCTCCTTACACCAAGCGAGGCATCGTTTGGCATTACCGACGTGATGTGTGGCTCATGAGCAGCCGCTCGACCATAAATTCCAAGTTTTCTCACCTTCCGCCTAACTTTCATAGTACTTACAGTGGATCCTGATGCAATTTGGGATTCCTGTGTGATGGTCTGGATAGATACCTGCTTATTACACATTTCGATCCTCTTCAACTGTTGACGGTCTCTGTCAGTCAACAGACGAGGTCGGCCTGTACGCTTTTGTGCTGTACGTGTCCCTTCACGTTTCCACTTCACTATCACATCGGAAACAGTGGAACTAGGGATGTTTAGGAGCGTGTAAATCTCGCGTACGGACGTATGACACAAATGACACCCAATCATCTGACCACGTTCGAAGCCCGTGAGTTCCGTGGAGCGCCCCATTCTGCTCTCCCATGATGTCTAATGACCACCGAGGTCGCTGATATGGAGTACCTTGCAGTAAGTGGCAGCACAATGCACCTAATATAAAAAAGTATGTTTCTGGGGGTGTCCGGATAGTTTTGATAACATAGGGTATCTTATACATGCCTTTCAGAGAACCAAAGAAATTCTAGTTATACATTCCCTTACCAAAAGTATCCCAACACCCTTATTTAATGCGGAATTGATCATGAGAGTTGGACCCCCCAGTATACACTGAGGCGACAAAAGTTATCTTGTCGGACCTCCTTTTGCCTTGTCCAGAATGTTCTTAAAAACAAATTCCGAACAATTATGGCCCAGTGATATGGCGCATTGTCATCCACAAAAATTCCATCGTTGTTTGGGAGCATGAAGTTCATGAATGGCTCCAAATGGTCTCCAAGTAACCGATCATAACCATTTCCAGTCACCATTATGGAGCCACCACCAGTTTGCACAGTGCTTTGTTGACAACTTCGGTCCAGGGCTTCGTGCGGTCAGCCCATCAGATATTAACAGCTGAAAACGGTACTCAACTGACCAGGCTGCGGTTTCCCAGTCGTCTAGGGTTCAACTGATATGGTCAAGAGCCCAGGAGAGGCGCTGCAGGCGATGTCGTGCTGTTAGCAAAGACACCCCAGTCGGTCTTTTGCTGCCATAGCCCGTAACGCCAAATTTCATTGCACTACCCTAATGGATACTTTCGTCCTACGTTCCACATTGATTTTTCCCTTTATTTCACGTAGTGTTGGATGTCTGTTACCATTGACAACTCTTCGCAAACGCCGCTGCTCTCTGTCGTTAAGTGAAGGCCGTCGGCCACTGCGTTGTCCGTGGTGAGAGATAATTCCCGAAATATGATATTATCGGTACACTCTTGACAATGTGGATCTCGGAATATTGAATTACCAAAAGATTTCCGAAATGGAATGTTCCATGTGTCTACCTGCAACTACTCTTCCGCGTTCAACGTTTGTAAATATCCGTCGTGTGGACATAATCACGTCGGACACCTTTTCACATGAATCACGTGAGTACAAATGACAGCTCCGCCAATGCACTGCGGGCCGGGGTGGCCAAGCGTTTCTAGGCGCTACAGTCTGGAACCGCGCGACCGCTACGGTCGCAGGTTCGAATCCTGCCTCGGCCATGGATGTGTGTGGTGTCCTTAGGTTTGTTAGGTTTAAGTAGTTCTAAGTTATAGGGGACTGATGACCTTAGAAGTTGAGTCCCATAGTGCTCAGAGCCATTTGAACCAATCCAATGCACTGCCGTTTCATACCTTGTGTACGTGATACTACCTCCATCTGTACGTGGGCATATCGCCATCCCATGACTTTTGTCACCTATGTGTAAAACAAGCCAGAAGTATTTTGTTGTCAGCAAAGAAGCAGTAACAGCAAACTGGGCAATTCAGTGACATCGAACGTGGACTAGTGATCGGATGACACCTGAGTAACAGATCCATCAGGGATATTTCAACCTTTCTAAATCCCTCCAAGTCGACTGTTGGCGATGTGACTGTGAAGTGGAAAGGTGAAGGACCAACCTTAGGTAAACAGATAGCAGATAGCCTTCATGTACCGATGGACAAGGACCGTCGGACACTGGGGAGCGTGGTTGTGAAAAATCACACGAAATCAGCGGGAGAAATCACTCGTGAGTTTTTAAGTGCTACCAGCAGTGCAACTATCATGGTGACTCTGAGTAGATAGTCAAAAGTAATAGCGTCAGTGGTCGAGCGACTGCTCGTAAACCTCACATTTCTGTAGTCAGTGCTAAGTGACGCTTTAGGTGGTGTAAAGAGAGACACCACTGGACAGCGGACATTTGGAAGCGAGTGATTTGGGGTGATGAGTCACTCTGTACCCTGTGGCAATCCGATGGATGTGTTTGGGTTTGGCGAACGCCTGGCGAGCGTTGCCTGCCATCATTTGTAGTGGCAACAGCGAAGAACGGAGGTGGTGCTATTGCGGTATGGGGGTGTTTTCCGTGGTTACAGTGTGATTCCCTTGTTACCCCTAATAAAACACTAAACGTGGAAGTATATGAATACATTTAACAGCATTATGTACTGCGTACAGTAGAGGAACAATTGAGAAACGATGATTGTTTGTTTCAGTACAGCAATGCACCGTGTTATTAAGTAGCAACTGTCAGGCAGTGGTTTGTGGACAATAACTTACTGAAATGGACTGGCCTGCCCAGAGTCCCAACCAGAATGCAATGAAACACTTTTGAGATGAGTTACAACGTCGACTTTTCAGCAGGTTCCAGCGTCCGACATCACTTACCCCTCTGATTTCAGCTGTTAAAGAAGAATGTGCTGCCATTTGTAACGTATCAGTAAATCACATTGTATTTGCGAGAGTGTATGGGTGTCATCTGTGGCCGAAGCAGTGTGTCATGTATGAATCGAAGGAACTGTATCACTGATTAAATAATTTGCTGTTTATGTCACTGTTTACCACAATTGTACAATAAACACTTCAAGAACTGATAACAAAATCTACACTCCTGGAAATTGAAATAAGAACACCGTGAATTCATTGTCCCAGGAAGGGGAAACTTTATTGACACATTCCTGGGGTAAGATACATCACATGATCACACTGACAGAACCACAGGCACATAGACACAGGCAACAGAGCATGCACAATGTCGGCACTAGTACAGTGTATATCCACCTTTCGCAGCAATGCAGGCTGCTATTCTCCCATGGAGACGATCGTAGAGATGCTGGATGTAGTCCTGTGGAACGGCTTGCCATGCCATTTCCACCTGGCGTCTCAGTTGGACCAGCGTTCGTGCTGGATGTGCAGACCGCGTGAGACGACGATTCATCCAGTCCCAAACATGCTCAATGGGGGACAGATCCGGAGATCTTGCTGGCCAGGGTAGTTGACTTACACCTTCTAGAGCACGTTGGGTGGCACGGGATACGTGCGGACGTGCGTTGTCCTGTTGGAACAGCAAGTTCCCTTGCCGGTCTAGGAATGGTAGAACGATGGGTTCGATGACGGTTTGGATGTACCGTGCACTATTCAGTGTCCCCTCGACGATCACCAGTGGTGTACGGCCAGTGTAGGAGATCGCTCCCCACACCATGATGCCGGGTGTTGGCCCTGTGTGCCTCGGTCGTATGCAGTCCTGATTGTGGCGCTCACCTGCACGGCGCCAAACACGCATACGACCATCATTGGCACCAAGGCAGAAGCGACTCTCATCGCTGAAGACGACACGTCTCCATTCGTCCCTCCATTCACGCCTGTCGCGACACCACTGGAGGCGGGCTGCACGATGTTGGGGCGTGAGCGGAAGACGGCCTAATGGTGTGCGGGACCGTAGCCCAGCTTCATGGAGACGGTTGCGAATGGTCCTCGCCGATACCCCAGGAGCAACAGTGTCCCTAATTTGCTGCGAAGTGGCGGTGCGGTCCCCTACGGCACTGCATAGGATCCTACGGTCTTGGCGTGCATCCATGCGTCGCTGCGGTCCGGTCCCAGGTCGACGGGCACGTGCACCTTCCGCCGACCAGTGGCGACAACATCGATGTACTGTGGAGACCTCACGCCCCACGTGTTGAACAATTCGGCGGTACGTTCACTCGGCCTCCCGCGTGCCCACTATACGCCCTCGCTCAAAGTCCGTCAACTGCACATACGGTTCACGTCCACGCTGTCGCGGCATGCTACCAGTGTTAAAGACTGCGATGGAGCTCCGTATGCCACGGCAAACTGGCTGACACTGACGGCGGCGGTGCACAAATGCTGCGCAGCTAGCGCCATTCGACGGCCAACACCGCGGTTCCTGGTGTGTCCGCTGTGCCGTGCGTGTGATCATTGCTTGTACAGCCCTCTCGCAGTGTCCGGAGCAAGTATGGTGGGTCTGACACACCGGTGTCAATGTGTTCTTTTTTCCATTTCCAGGAGTGTATATACATGTGCCCTCTCTAAGTTACATAGTGTAACTAATATGATCGTCTCACTGGCCATTACAGGACGATGCTACCGGATACTGATCTTATCTATTTAACAGTATGACACCTTTAGATTAATATGGTGTATCAATATATGTAAACTTTTGTACGTTCAGTTTGTTAACCTTGTAGTGTGTTTATATGTTTATAAATTTTGTCATTTCAAGGAAATATTATTAGGAAAATCTGTTGTATGGGAGTGTAAGCTTTGAAACCATTTTTTTTTGTATAAGGTGATAGGGAGTCACCTGTTGCAAAAATTGACATGTCAACAAATATTAAAGGCTTTGGAAAGTGTGGCGCGAAACGTTTAGTAAACTGTGCTATGACGTAAAAGTCGTTGGAGATTTATTTGATTGTAATAAACGTGAGCTAGCATTGATATTTTTGTGGTTTGACGGAAGGATGAATGGTTTAATAAAGACAACCTCACCCCACTCAAGATAGTGAATACAAGTGCTCGCAGGCGTAATTATGACGCCGGCAATGGAAATAGACGCGAACTTAGAACTTGTGGTTCATTGTCGTAAGTTCTACAAGTGTTTATTGGGCAGTTGTTGTAAACAGTGACATAAACTGCAAATTATTTAGTGAGTCAATATAGATCTTTCTGAGGAACATGTTTTGAAGAATTGTAATAAATGTCACTGTGTGAAAAAGTGTCTTAGCTAAGTTATTGTTTTGTCACTAATAAGGAATCTTTTCAGTGCATAAAAGGAAATTTAACTTTATCATGTCTGTTATGGTAAAATTGTTGATCAGCATGGATAATAAGTACAGTGAATTACCATTATGTAAAAGAAAGGGCAGCACTTATGATTGGACGAAAGAGTGCTGTAACAAACAGGTACTGTGATTGTTTTGAAGTACAATTATTGGAATTTCACAGAATTTAGCAGAAATTTTGGATGAATTTAACACTCTCAAAATTGATTCATATTTGCAGTATAGTTAACTTTTCACGTATATCAGTTTGCGTTTAAAAGACTGCCAATTCGTTCATGTCAAGTAATGACCTTTCCGTAGAGTTTTGGTGTTCTTGTTGATTATGACAGATCTGCTTTGCACATGAGACACGATGTACACTCATTTTACAAAATGTGACACAGGTTGTTGTAGTTCATGGATTATATTTGGTGCTAGAACTTATGTACAAGATGAGACTACGATGTAGTAATTAGATAACTGATGCATGAGACTTAAATACTATGTTATTGTGCTTTAGTGATTCTTTAGTTAACTGCACATGCGTCTAGACTTACTCAAGTAACTGTTTATGGCTAAGTGGAAAAAGTTAAACTGTTAATCATTGTACTAACTTTGAGAGCACATGTTAATTTGAGTATATGTTTTGAGAACTGCTTTCATTTCAGGTTACTGACTAATTAAATAATTAGATATTTTGGTTTTGTGAGTGGCGTACTGCACTGTTTAAACAAGTGTTCATTAGCAAATAAAAACTAACTAATTCATAGAATCAGTATGTGGGAAAGTAACACTACCGCAGTCATAGTCTAGCGCGCTAGGGTCCACACAGACCACATTTACTATCTGAACTATACTAATAGCTTCTGAACAACATTTCATCACTTTCTGGTTTTTTACTTATTATAGTATACTAATGGGTAAAGATGGAGTAGGCCACTGCAGGTGGCTTCTGCTTGACAGGACAAGTCACAGTTCATTGTACATTACTAATACTAAGATGAGCATGCTGTTTGAATGAAAATTTTTCTTGTGAGTTTTTGTTGTAAGAACCCAAAGATTTCAATATTAAATTACAATAAGGGGTTTGACCACTCTGTTAATATTAGACAGCAAATAATTAAAACTGAAGGTGAAACATTTATATAATAGGAAATTGGTGGGGACAGCGATACATTAGCTGAAGTGACAAAAACCGAGGTGAAACCAGTAGTAGAAAAAGTAACAGCAGAAATTAAACTAGAAAATGCTGATATAATGGCTCAAGTGGACCAAATGTTTCGTTTTACTACTGCCTTAATTTAGGACAGGACAGGCTAAAGTGCAACTGGAACAGAGTGAGTTGCCAAATAAAATGGTAATGGGACACAGTGAATTGACGCATAAAGTGGAAACAGGGCAAAACATTTTAGAGGCAGTACTAAGGAAGTTAGAGCTAGGAGAACGTGTTTTGGCGAAAAAAGTTAATGAAGTTCAAGAGGAATTTTAAAAAAATCTTAGAAAAGTAAGAATGTTAGACAACAGGATCTAACAAAGGGATCAGAATATTGAGATAAGGCCCTTGACGAAAACGGTATTATTGATACCTTAGGGGAGAAACTACCTAAAAGCAAAATATGTTTCATGTTGACTAACAATGAAATATTAGATTAATAGACAGATGGGACACTGATAGTACTGAATATTAGTATTGAACGAGTGGTGTGAATCAGGATAACAGGAGATAAATGTGCCAGATGGGTCCCGTTGATCACAGTGGTAGGGGCAGAGAAATGAATCAACATGGGGCTGATATCGTTTTAGGGAAACGATAATCCACATCAGTAAAGAGGGCAATGCCGAGGCATGCTCTAACAGAGTGACCAGTAGTAGAAACTATCGCTGGCCTGAGAATATGAGAGTGAATTATTCAACACAAGATGGGAATAAAAATAAGAAAAAGAGATATTTTGGTAGAGTAGGCAGAGCACTTACAACTTACATCATATCGGAGAGCCAGTAGCTAGATGGACAGTGCTGGTTTAGGCAATGAGACGGACTTGGCACGATTTAATAGGACCCAATAAATTATATTTGTTTCCCTTAGAAGATGGTTCAAATGGCTCTGAGCACTATGGGACTCAACTGCTGTGGTCATCAGTCCCCTAGAACTTAGAACTACTTAAACCTAACTAACCTAAGGACAGCACACACATCCATGCCCGAGGCAGGATTCGAACCTGCGCCCGTAGCAGTCGCACGGTTCCGGACTGCGCGCCTAGAACCGCGAGACCACCGCGGCCGGCTTTGTTTCCCTTAAAATTTGACAGTGATGTTCTTTTTGTGACTGGCAATAAAGTAAGTAGTATGTCTATATTTTTTATGATCTGTAATTCAACTTCCTGCCACTAGTCGGCTCGGCAGTCGCCCACTGGTGAGAAATTTAAAAATACAAAATTTTGTACCCCTTCCACCTACTCCATATCCCTCTCCAGCCAATTTAGCGTAGTGTTAAAAGGAGGAAGCAAATCTGCATGTAACTGTGAAATTACGCAAGCTTCATCTGAATAGTGCCGCACACTCATTCAGTTGATGATAGCAAGTACGAATTTGTGCACACCAACTTACGTTACGAAAGCAAATTTCCGTTCCTTCTTTTTTCGCAGGCTGGTGGGTGACGTCGTATTGGCTACTGGCTTCCTCTCGTACTGCGGCCCGTATAACCAGGAGTTCCGGGCCGGACTCGTTAACAGCTGGAAGTGTACGCTCAAGTCCAAGGAGATCCCGTTCACTAACGACCTGAATATCACTAACATGCTTGTAGATAGTGCGACGGTAAGAATCCCTTTACTTTTTTTGCAGTCTCGTCTACGTCAAATTTGTCCAGTTTGTTGCGAACTTGTCCGGCAAACATTACGTACAAGAGACGGTAGACGTTTTTTTCTGTGTATGACTTGAACGTAAATATGCTTTATTTGAATATTATATATATGTTCAGAAATAATCATTTACATTCGGTCCCATATTTGACCATATGCTGGCATAAGAGCTTTATATCAGAACCTGGTTTACATTCATGTTGGTTTAAATACTATCGAATCTATCCCAACAGCCCAAGTAATAAGTTTGTACTTGCACCTGTTCTTGCTGTAAATTTTCCCTATGAAGATTTTTTGGTTTATGACACTCGTATTCTCTGATAATGGACATTAATAAATGGACAACAGTGATGGTTAATTTAACATTTTCACTAAAATGTAGTAAGCATATAACGTCTTACATCAGCTACTTAAGTTCATTTCATTTTATAAATGAAATGCGACGTATAGAGAGGTTTGTGTTATGTGTCATATGATGTCCAAACGTAGATTAGTACATTATTTAACAGCTGACAAGGAGTTAGTGTGTTAGGCATGTAGTTCGTATTGATTTACAATGTGTCATCTACACAACAGAAACATTTGAAGTAATCATGTGGACAAATTATGTACTTTGCGTTCAGCCATCCATGAGGATAACTCTGCAAGCAGAGCGAGACCACTAACCGAAATAATAATTACGTTTGAAGAAATTGGGTAGCTTCTTGGCCGACCGGTGGACCGCCACTCCAAACATGGTGTCGGCATTTTACCGGCAACAGACTACAATCTGCTCAATCAGAACAACCTTTACGATCCATATCGAAGTGTAGATTTAAACTACTAGTACCTTTCATCCATCTATGCTTTCGCTTCTACATAAATGGTGTTCTAATACGCTGTCCAGTCAAATTAATGTGACCGCCTGTCAAAAACTAAACAATCATCATTTGCAATGCGGCCCGCTGAAAGTCGTGCAGGAAGAGGGTCGATGAGCTTCTGTAAGGTACATAGAGCGATGTGTAGCAATGCCGACACCAGTGTCATGGTCAGCTGCGTTAGGTTTCTCGGTTGAGGATCCATGGTGCGAACAGCCCGATCGAGGTGGTCCAGAAGATTCTCGATTGGACTTAAATTCAGTGAGTTTGGTGGAAAGAGGAGTATGGTAAACTCATCCCGGTGCTCATCAAACCACGCACGTACACTGCAAACTGTGTAACACGTTGCATTGTCCTGCTGGTAGGTGCCATCGTGCCAATGAAAAGCAGATTGCACATAGGAGAGGACGTGGTCCCCAAGGATAGATGCATACCTTTGTTGATGCATTGTGCCTTCCAGAATGATGAGATCACCCAATGAATGCCATGAAAACATTCCGCAGACCGTAAAGCTCCCTCCTCCTGCCTCGACCCTTCATGTGCTTGTTGCAGGGTGTTTGATTTCAGACGTTTGAACAGTACACACCAATGGCCATCTGTCCGTGAAAAAACGTGATTCATCTGAAAAGTCCACCTGTCGCCACTTAGTGGACGTGCAGTTGCATGCGTGCATGAAACAAGTGCTTGCTACGGAGGCCCATACGCAGCAACGTTCGCAGCACGATCGTTGAGAAGACACTGTTGGTAGCCCCTTGATTCATTTGGACGGCCAGTTCTGCAACAGTTGCACGTCTATTCTCCGTAGGCGTCGTTCATCCTGTCATTATGAGCCGTAGTGCACCATAGTTGCCTCGGAGGCGGTTTTGGATAGCGACATTTTGCCATTGTGCCACGAAAGTCAATGATTATGCCCTTTACTACGCCAGATAAATCGCTCCGTTTCCGCATTGTGACTACGACTGCACTGTTTTCCGCGTCCCCCCGACCACGCTGTATATACCATCCACGGCTAGTTCAAATGGTTCAAATGGCTCTGAGCACTATGGGAGTTAACTGCTGTGGTCATCAGTCCCCTAGAACTTAGAACTACTTAAACCTAACTAACCTAAGGACATCACACACATCCATGCCCGAGGCAGGATTCGAACCTGCGACCGTAGCGGTCTCGCGGTTCTAGACTGTAGCGCCTAGAACCGCTCGGCCACTCTGGCCGGCTTCCACGGCTAGTGCTGCGACCCGCCGTCTGTTATGGTTATTGCACGTTGGCGTCGAACATAGGCAGTGGTCACATTAATGTGACTGGACCGTGTATGTCTGCGCAAAAAGGTAGCAGACGCAGGTAGTCATGATAACTCCATGTTTTGCGAGTCAGCAATGTAAAATTTTTAACATCACCCTCCTATTTCAGCAGTTTTACGTATTTGTAATAAGATTTCCATTACCCATCTGGACTTCAAGAGGGAGATCTAGTCGATTACTCAGTGTAAATGGGACGTGGAAAAACTTTCAATATTATTGTGCTTTTAATAGTAGTAGTACAAATTTATAAGAAACAAAGGAAGAAACAAAGGTTTCCTGGTATTACTGCAAAAATTAAAAGAAATATTAATTGAAAAATGACCCACCTCTTACATACAGGGCGAAGAAAAACAAGCTGAAAATAAGGCCAGAGCAGGGTAGGAGGCATCGATTCGGGCAAGACAACCAAAGGAAATATGGCCATAAAAGCCATAGTAGATCTGAAACGAGTGCGTGGAAATCAACGCCCGTGATGAGCAGGTCGCGGAAATTGCTTAGACTCTGACAGTCATTCGTAACATTCCAGGAATTTTCGAGGGAGTCCGCCAGTCACTTATTCAATCATGTCAATTTTTCAGCTATTTTGGAGGCATTAATTTAAAGCATTTGCTTTAAAAATGTGATTTCAGAGCAAAAAAGACATTAAAATTTAAGTTTTTCACTATTGCCTTAGTTCACACTTACTGATCTACAGTACTTAGAGTGGATGATCATTAATGTTATATGTAAATTAGCAGAAATTAAAACATGTGGGCTTAAGACTTCTGCAGTACAGTAAATCAATGGTATTACGGAACTTCTAGCGTAGTTTTTTTATTCGTTAAGTGTTAGCCAGTAAATATAACAGAAAATTTGAGTCTAACGTAACCTGCCACAGATAGAAATTTAAGGTTTGTCGAGTTTCGACTGTTCAGCTGAAAGCGACATCTTCCTCTAATTTAATTATTAACTGTGCTCTTTAGCGTAACAGATGTTAACTGGAACGCGTTAATTTAAAGGCACCCACTTACGCGCCCTCGTCACTGATTGACGGTCGTGTCGTGGCCGTAGCTCCATAACCATGCAAGTCCATCCTGTGGTTATCTGGAGAAATTTCTTCGATTCGATGTCCTCCACCCTTCTCTGACATTATTATTAGCTTGTTTTTATCCACCCTATCTATAAATGGCCATTATGACAAGGAGCGGCAATCATTCCCTATTCTTAGCAGCAAAGCAGCAGATGGTGGATACTTTACAGCTGTCAAAAGGAGGACAGAGTGTAACAACCCAAGACATCGTATTTATGTGACGCTTCTAGACGTTATGCTAGAACCATAACACGTATCAGACTGTGTGATGGTTCTCAATCTTCGTATCTTCACAGGTTAGAAGTTCTGGCACCTATGTACTGCAAAAATAAAAGCCCGAATGAGATCACACACTAGAGACCTGTGTGACCGAGTAAGCGAGCACAAAATGCCGAGCACAGATATATGATCGAATACTAGGAAATTTTTGGCTTTAAAGATGCTAAATGCGTCATTACCCGTACACGACTACACCCGGCGCAGGTTACACATACATTGTACGTCTGTCTGTAATCATGTAGTCTGAGGAAGCCAGTGCAGTAAGATGTAAGACTGAAACCAACGTGTATCCACTGCAGAAAAGGAAGTCTAAAAAGTGAAGTATGGGTTGTAGACAAAAACATCACGTCTACTCGGAACATATCGTTTATAAAGTGCCCTACATTATTCCGTTTCCAGTCGGGAACGAATCATTGAAAGAAACACAATTGTAAGAAATACCACACGGACACAGCTCCTTCAGGGATACCGGCAATAATAAAAATAGTGTAACATAAAATTGTGTTATAATGTGCGCTAAAGATATGAGACCTGTGAATGCTGATTTTTGTAAAGCTTTCAGACAACTAGGCCAAGAATGAATCGATATAATTACACATTATAGTGAAGTCAGCATTTCAAATAGCATGCCACATCCCTCTACTATAATCACACATGTCAAAAAAAAGGCCAATGAAATTCGATAAAGCATAATTCCTTCTGTTATTATGGAACTTACTAATAAAACATGTGCTGCGACAGTTTATACGTGGACTGATTCGCACAATCGGGTGTACTACTGGACACTTACAGCACGTTACACAAACATAGATTGGTCTCCTGTAAATAACGGGATTTTTCAACTAAATTCCCAGACGTTAAGAAGGCAGGAATAAATGTCATGAACGAAATTGTAGAGAGGGTGGCTGATTCAAATATTTCGACAAATATACTGCATAATTTTGTTTTTTATCGAACCAGGGCGCCTCTATAATAAGAGACTTAGAAAATCACAAAAAACTTCCTTGTGCTGCTCATTGTATAAATAGAGCACAAAACTACACTTCAGATGAATATTGTTTCTTATTAAATACGCCATGAAGATCATAACAACAATAAATAATGCAAAATACATTACGCGATAAATGAAGAAAAGTGGCCTCTCCTCGTCTTTGAAATCGTTTTTGAACCAACAGGTCAGTACACGCAGCACGGCGAAATTTGGCGTTAATAGCCTATTGTTGTTGTTGTAGTCTTCAGTCCTGAGACTGGTTTGATGTAGCTCTCCATGCTACTCTATCCTGTGCAACCTTCTTCATCCCCCAGTACTTAGTGCAACCTACATCCTTCTGAATCTGCTTAGTGTATTCATCTCTTGGTCTCCCTCTACGACTTTTACCCTACACACTGCCCTCCAATGATAAATTTGTGATCCCCTGATGCCTCAGAATATGTCCTACCAACCGGTCCCTTCTTCTTGTCAAGTTGTGCCAGAAACTCCTCTTCTCCCCAATTCTATTCAATACCTTCTCATTAATTATGTGATCTACCCATCTAATCTTCAGCATTCTTCTGTAGCACCACATTTCGAAAGCCTCTATTCTCTTCTTGTCCAAACTATTTATCGTCCATGTTCCACTTCCATACATGGCTACACTCCATACAAATACTTTCAGAAAAGAGTTCCTGGCACTTAAATCTATACTCGATGTTAGCAAATTTCTCTTCTTCAGAAACGCTTTCCTTGCCATTGCCAGTCTACTTTTTATATCCTCTCTACTTCGACCATCATCAGTTATTTTGCTCCCCAAATAGCAAAACTCCTTTACCATTTCCTAATCTAATTCCCTCAGCATCACCCGACTTAATTCGACTACATCCATTATCCTCGTTTTGCTTTTGTTGATGTTCATCTTATATCCTCCTTTCAAGACACTGTCCATTCCGTTCAACTGTTCTTCCAAGTCCTTTGCTGCCTCTGACAGAATTACAATGTCATCGGCAAACCTCAAAGTTTTTATTGCTTCTCCATGGGTTTTAATACCAACACCAAATTTTTCTTTTGTTTCCTTTACTGCTTGCTCAATATACAGATTGAATAACATCGGGGATAGGCTACAACCCTGTCTCACTCCCTTCCCAACCACTGCTTCCCTTTCGTGCCCCTCGACTTTTATAACTGCCCTCTGGTTTCCGTACAAATTGTAAATAGCCTTTCGCTCCCTGTATTTTACCCCTGCCGCCTTTAGAATTTGAAAGAGAGTATTCCAGTCAACATTGTCAAAAGCTTTCTCTAAGTCTACAAATGCTAGAAACGTAGGTTTGCCTTTCCTTAATCTTAATAGCCTATGGCAGCATAAAATCGACGCGAGTGCCTTTGCTAACCGCACAGCATCGCCTGAAGCGCCTCTCCTGGGCTTGTGACCATATCGGTTGGACCCCAGACGACTGTAAAACCGCGACCTGGTCAGATAAGCCCCGATTTCAGTCGGTAAGAGCTGATGGTAGGATTTGGTTGTGGCGCAGACCACACGAAACCATGGACCCAAATTGTCAACAAGGCACTGTGCAAGCTCCATAATGGTATGAGCTGTTTTTCCATAGAATGGACTGGGTCCTATGATCCAACTGACCCGATCACTGACTGGGAATGCTTACGTTTGGCTGCTTGGTGACCATTTTCAGCCTTTTATGAATTTCATGTTGCCAAACAACGACGGAATTTTTATGGGTGACAATGCGCCGTGTCACTGGGCCCTAGTTGCCCGCTATTGGTCTAAAGGACATTCTGGACAATTCGAGCCACCCAGATCGTCCGATGTGAATCCCGTCGAACATTCATGGGACATAATCGAGAGGTCCGTTCGTGCACAAAATCCTGCACCGGTAACACTTTCGCAATTACGGACAACTGTAGAGGCAGTATAACTCTATATTTCCGCAGGAGACTTCCAATGACTTCTTGAGTCCACTGCACTACGCCGGGAAAAAGAGGTCTGACACGATATTAGGAGGTATCCGGTGACATTTGTCACCTCGGTGTAAGAAGCTTGCAGAGAGAATTATGGATTTATTGATATCAGTTAAAGAGGCCAAAGATGAATTAGAAGGTGAAAAAGAACTTGCTATACATTGAGTTCCTCTTTGGTTTCATAAACTTCAAAGAATCTGCGATGGCATTTACAATTAGTGTGAGGTGAGCTTAATTAAGACTGTTACAAGTACTGCTTCATTATGATAAGAGGAAAGTATAGATTTGCAATTAATTAACGTAACTGATGGATACTAACAGATATGCGTTTTAACAAGAGGTATAAGAGATTAAAAATTGAACTCTACCTTTTTTACGTGAGAAGGTTGTAATTACTTCCGGGCGTAAAATTGCTAAGTTCCTTTGGCCGTCTGTAGTTCTCTCAGCATGGTTGACATAAATGAAAAGTAGGAAATTCTTAGCTGTGTGCAACAAGCGTGTGTATGTTATTCAGGTATTCGCCTGTTCTGCATGTTTAATCTGCAGAAATCATGAAGAGTAAATGTTCTGGTAATAGTGAAAATAATGTCGACTCTGATAATAATGTTGTTAGGAGCCAACATTTCCTTGGTTAAATTTTAAATTTCTAATGACAAATAAAATACTTTATATTAATAATAAGGTATCAAATGTGCTACTGTTCGAAATTAATACTGGTGTTCAAACTGCGAACTGTCGTGATACTTTTATAACAAAATATTGGCACACACCTGCCTCCGTACATGGAAACAGCACCCTAATAATGACTGTGTAACTTACTATTTGTTACGAAATTCACGTCTAGCTGCACAGTCTGTATAGTTTTCGTACAGTAATTATCGTGCAAGAGATTAAATGGCACTGTGACGTGGTCGTTCTGCTCCATACAGGTTTCAGAGTGGACGCTGCAAGGTCTGCCGAATGACGAGCTGTCTGTGCAGAACGCTCTGATTGTCACCAAATCCAGTTCCTACCCACTGCTGGTGGACCCTCAGACGCAGGGCAAGATGTGGATCAAGCACAAAGAGGCCTGCAACGAGTTGCAGATAACGTCCCTACACCACAAGTACTTCCGCACGCACCTGGAAGACAGTCTCTCCCTGGGCCGGCCGCTGCTCATAGAGGACGTGGGCGAAGAACTCGACCCCATCATCGACAACGTCCTCGAGAAGAACTTCATCAAATCGGGCAGCATAGAGAAGGTCAGCTTCATTGCTAGCAGTTGCTTGGCATCTACTCTCTTCTTGTGCAAATGTTCCATTATTGTAATAACGTTGTCAACTTTTTATTTTGTTATTCACTAGTACGTCCACGGTGTCCGTAGTTGGTCTACAGTTACGTACAACTACTTAAGATATTTGAAATACGTCTGCGCGACTGCTAAAAATGAATATTTATTTTACCATACGAGTTTCGTTTCAATCTTATAATACGTTCTCAGTGGTCTGTGATCAGACAGCTTTATTATGTTAGTTTATTTCTAAGTGTAATACTTACTTACCGTATTTTCATCTGATTTCTGCTTGCATCCGTAAGTGTCATCTGCATGTACATTTGACATATATTCGTTGTTTAGCGCTGATTATTTTGGACAATTTGGAAACTAATCTACAATACTATAGATTTCCAGATGTAAAACACGACTAAGTATGGAAGCACTATTGCACACACATATGTATTTACGTTCGAATGGCTACACACACGTCTAATAATTATTGTTTAGAATGAAGAAAAAGACCCTATAAACTCACAAACGTGAGAATGACATCTACGAAGAACTCAATCTACAGAATATAGGAAGAACTCAAATGACACATATTTTTGACATTGTTTCTTAATGAAATAACTAATGTAACTTATTCTCAAAAGACCTCCAGGACACACTTCGGCTCGATTTGGCGATCTTTGACTGACTTTGTGTAGCGCCATGACGCGGCAACTACCTCGTAGATACGAATAAACATTTACGTTATTAATTTTATTGCTGCTAGTAAAGTTTTTTTCTTATTCCTTCTCGCGTATTTCCTGTTAAAGTAAGAGAATTTAAAACTCCTTAGTGTTTGATGATGTCCCTCCGCAGTAAGAGACTAAACATAGGCAGATTATTCTGTTTTAGACTACGATTCAGTTTCCAAAAACCATGTTCCGTTAAGATTCGTCATTTTGGTGCCTTAACTTTCAAAATTCAGTGTTAAAAACCCAGAGCAACGATGCGTTATAAAACACAACCATCATCAATTGTATTAATATAGTTGAATTACTTTCTAAGTTCTTTGTTTTAGGTGGTTGTTGGAGACAAAGAATGCGACGTGATGCCAGGTTTCATGTTGTACATCACAACAAAGCTCCCAAATCCAGCATATTCGCCGGAAATTAGCGCCAAAACGTCTATAATTGACTTCACTGTGACAATGCAGGGGCTGGAGGATCAATTGTTAGGTAAGTAGGAGAATGGCAAAAGATTCCATACCTATAAACTCTACAGAATGACTCGCATTTTCTTGTTCTCAGTAATGCTGATTATATTAATGCACCTCATACACGTACACTATCCCCTTTCAGTTCGTAGTTACGTTAATGTTGACATCACAAAATAAATACTGGTACGTAATGTATTGTTTTTTGCCAGGTTACTATATTCAGTTTTTGTAGTTCACAGGTGCGGTTTTTCAAAAGGGATTCATCATTCCTATTATTATGCATGAAGGAAACTAATGTGTATATGTATGAGAAATTGTATTGCAAAATCAGATAAAGTTCCCAGATGCTTCCCTTCTCACATGAAACTCTGGGAATTACTCCAAACTGTAGCTCCTAACGTAGATAGCAGTGTTACCGTGTCGAAGTGTGGAGTTGAACGCTGAATAGAGCATACGTAGTGCTATGAATAAGGGATGGGAACATTCTACAAGGAACCACTATAAATTTTCGGGAGTGGTTTCCTAACAAGGCTCTGCTTTATTCTTTAATTTTCTAAGTCTAAAATACGCAATATCGTCTCAAATTACTGAGTGCTCCAGAAATATTAATTCGAAACTAATCTTCCTAATTTTACTACCGGATCTATACTGAAACATGTTTTTCAACATTAAATGAATCAACAGTAGTTTCTATTGTCTATCCATAATACTGTATTTGTGTTGCTATAGAATAGGCCTTTAAAGTATAAATATTGCTGTTCTAACAAGATTTTTATTAGTTTTAAATGATTTGCTGTGAGTTCTTGGTGAAATATTGTAACTACACTGCCACCACAATAAAAGGGTCGTTTTTTTAAACCCCATAATTATGTAACATTTTCACGCAGAAATTTGAAATTTGGCTCAAAGGTGTCCACAACCTTCCTCTATAACGGTGCAAAAGTGTGGCGCTCTGCCACGGTTCCCTCTGACTCAGCGAAGCTTCAAACAGCAAGGTGTTGAAACGCGCGAAAAAAGACCAGTACTAAGTTCATCTTAGGTGTAAGATGGGTTAATGAAGTCACATTGGCACCAAATTTCACCACGCTACGCCAACGCCACCCCGGGAGTGTCACACGATGGCAAGCTCGTCACACACCCTAATACCCACATTTCATCCCCCCCTTTGGCGCCTCTGCGATGGAGGTCAAAACCGTGACGCCCGGCGTTGAAGTGACGCGCTTTTCTGATGGTTGACCGAGAAAAACATTTCAGACACACCTTCGCTCAGAATCGACATCAAATGGCCTCAGGAGGTGGCATATAGGGCGCCAATGAAATCACCGCTTCTCTTGGAGCGTTATTCCAACACATTTCCCGACCAAAACAGACAGTTTGCACTGCGATGAGCAACAGAACGACGTTCTTGACAATGCTCGACACTGATGACACCACCTGGACGATTCAACCCTTCTCTAAGAATATTGTGGGGCTGAAACCCCATTGGTACAGGGTGTTTCAAAAATGACCGGTATATTTGAAACGGCAATAAAAACTAAACGAGCAGCGATAGAAATACACCGTTTGTTGCAATATGCTTGAGACAACAGTACATTTTCAGGCAGACAAACTTTCGAAATTACAGTAGTTACAATTTTCAACAACAGATGGCGCTGCGGTCTGGGAAACTCTATAGTACGATATTTTCCATATATCCACCATGCGTAGCAATAATATGGCGTAGTCTCTGAATGAAATTACCCGAAACCTTTGACAACGTGTCTGGCGGAATGGCTTCACATGCAGATGAGATGTACTGCTTCAGCTGTTCAATTGTTTCTGGATTCTGGCGGTACACCTGGTCTTTCAAGTGTCCCCACAGAAAGAAGTCACACAGGGGTTCATGTCTGGCGAATAGGGAGGCCAATCCACGCCGCCTCCTGTATGTTTCGGATAGCCCAAAGCAATCACACGATCATCGAAATATTCATTCAGGAAATTAAAGACGTCGGCCGTGCGATGTGGCCGGGCACCATCTTGCATAAACCACGAGGTGTTCGCAGTGTCGTCTAAGGCAGTTTGTACCGCCACAAATTCACGAAGAATGTCCAGATAGCGTGATGCAGTAATCGTTTCGGATCTGAAAAATGGGCCAATGATTCCTTTGGAAGACATGGCGGCGCAGACCAGTACTTTTTGAGGATGCAGGGATGATGGGACTGCAACATGGGGCTTTTCGGTTCCCCATATGCGCCAGTTCTGTTTATTGACGAAGCCGTCCAGGTAAAAATAAGCTTCGTCAGTAAACCAAATGCTGCCCACATGCATATCGCCGTCATCAATCCTGTGCACTATATCGTTAGCGAATGTCTCTCGTGCAGCAATGGTAGCGGCGCTGAGGGGTTACCGCGTTTGAATTTTGTATGGATAGAGGTGTAAACTCTGGCGCATGAGACGATACGTGGACGTTGGCGTCATTTGGACCGCAGCTGCAACACGGCGAACGGAAACCCGAGGCCGCTGTTGGATCACCTGCTGCACTAGCTGCGCGTTGCCCTCTGTGGTTGCCGTACGCGGTCGCCCTACCTTTCCAGCACGTTCATCCGTCATGTTCCCAGTCCGTTGAAATTTTGCAAACAGATCCTTTATTGTATCGCTTTTCGGTCCTTTGGTTACATTAAACCTCCGTTGAAAACTTCGTCTTGTTGCAACAACACTGTGTTCTAGGCGGTGGAATTCCAACACCAGAAAAATCCTCTGTTCTAAGGAATAAACCATGTTGTCTACAGCACACTTGCACGTTGTGAACAGCACACGCTTACAGCAGAAAGACGAAGTACAGAATGGCGCACCCACAGACTGCGTTGTCTTCTATATCTTTCACATCACTTGCAGCGCCATCT
Organism: Schistocerca nitens; assembly: GCF_023898315.1. NCBI lineage: Eukaryota > Metazoa > Arthropoda > Insecta > Orthoptera > Acrididae > Schistocerca > Schistocerca nitens. Next base: position 927,176,840 of record NC_064616.1, read on the forward strand.
GTTGTTGAAAATTGTAACTACTGTAATTTCGAAAGTTTGTCCGCCTGAAAATGTACTGTTGTCCCAAGAATATTGCAACAAACGGTGTATTTCTATCGCTGCTCGTTTAGTTTTTATTGCCGTTTCAAATATACCGGTCATTTTTGAAACACCCTGTAGAAAATCCGAAGAAGTTCTGGTCGTATGTAAAGTACACAAGCGGCAAGACGCAGTCAATACCTTCGCTGCGCAGTGCCGATGGTACTGTTACCGACGACTGTGCCGCTAAAGCCGAGTACCTACAGATTGGAAAATTGCGCAGGTCGCACCAGTGTTTAAGAAGGGTAGTAGGAGTAATCCATCGAACTACAGACCTATATCATTGACGTCGGTTTGCAGTAGGGTTTTGGAGCATATACTGTATTCAAACATTATGAATCACCTCGAAGGGAACGATCTATTGATACGTAATCAGCATGGTTTCAGAAAACATCGTTCTTGTGCAACGCAGCTAGCTCTTTATTCGCACGAAGTAATGGCCGCTATCGACAGGGAATCTCAAGTTGATTCCGTATTTCTAGATTTCCGGTAAGCTTTTGACACCGTTCCTCACAAGCGACTTCTAATCAAGCTGCGGGCCTATGGGGTATCGTCTCAGTTGTGCGACTGGATTCGTGATTTCCTGTCAGGAAGGTCGCAGTTCGTAGTAATAGACGGAAAATCATCGAGTAAAACTGAAGTGATATCAAGTGTTCCCCAGGGAAGCGTCCTGGGACCTCTGCTGTTCCTGATCTATATAAATGACCTGGGTGACAATCTGAGCAGTTCTCTTAGGTTGTTCGCAGATGATGCTGTAATTTACCGTCTAGTAAGGACATCCGAAGACCAGTAGCAGTTGCTCAGCGATTTAGAAAAAGATTGCTGTATGGTGTGGCAGGTGGCAGTTGACGCTAAATAACGAAAAGTGTGAGGTGATCCACATGAGTTCCAAAAGAAATCCGTTGGAATTCGATTACTCGATAAATAGTACAATTCTCAAGGCTGTCAATTCAACTAACTACCTGGGTGTTAAAATTACGAACAACTTCAGTTGGAAAGACCACATAGATAATATTGTGGGGAAGGCGAGCCAAAGGTTGCGTTTCATTGGCAGGACACTTAGAAGGTGCAACAAGTCCACTAAAGAGACAGCTTACACTACACTCGTTCGTCCTCTGTTAGAATATTGCTGCGCGGTGTGGGATCCTTACCAGGTGGGATTGACGCAGGACATCGAAAGGGTGCAAAAAAAGGGCAGCTCGTTTTGTATTATCACGTCATAGGGGAGAGAGTGTGGCAGATACGATACGCGAGCTGGAATGGAAGTCATTAAAGCAAAGACGTTTTTCGTCGCGGCGAGATCTATTTACGAAATTTCAGTCACCAACTTTCTCTTCCGAATGCGAAAATATTTTGTTGAGCCCAACCTACATAGGTAGGAATGATCATCAAAATAAAGTAAGAGAAATCAGAGCTCGAACAGAAAGGTTTAGGTGTTCGTTTTTCCCGCGCGCTGTTCGGGAGTGGAATGGTAGAGAGATAGTATGATTGTGGTTCGATGAACCCTCTGCCAAGCACTTAAATGTGAATTGCAGAGTAATGATGTAGATGTAGATGTAGAACATGATCTGATCCCTTTGGAATGTAGCGCAACAGCAACTTTCGCTGGGGTATACGGGGTGGAAGCGATAGCCGTTCAAAACCATTCGACGAAATCTGAACGTGATCGGAAGCAGAAAAAGGTGCTTATGCTCCTTCAGCCCTCTTGTTTCACGCCATCCCGTGGCGTGATCCCGAGGGTGCATCATTCACACTAGCTTGAATATAAGGATCCCTCTAAGCCTCTCCCCCCTCCCTCCCACACACACACAGTTGATCAAAACTGCACGGACTCATCGACAGCCATTCTGCTGAGTGCCCTCCGCTGTAGCGCCTGCTTGTAGGCATGCAGAATCTAACGGGTGTCGAATGGGTTGCCGGCCCTCAGGCGCTTGAGCAGCATTCGGGTGCCCCTCAGCTGAATAGGTGTCGAAGTCTCTGTACTAGTACATTTTTGAAGTGCTCAAGAAAGGTTCGCAGGTGGTACCGAGCTTGTTGCCAGTTACCAAACTGGGAAGTCTTATCAGGTCCCGTTTGCCGTTTTATTCTCACATGTGTCAATGTTGCACACCCTGTGATTAGGCCACAGGAGGGCGCGAACAGCAGGGCTGAAAGAGCATAAACACCCTTAAATACTTCAGATCACTTTCAGATTTCGTCGAATAGTTTTTAACGGACCGTAGTGCTTACACCCCGTATACCACACCGAAAACTGGTGTTGTGCTCTACTCCAAAGGGATCCGATCATGTTCAGTGAGGTTTCGGCCCCACGATGTTCTTAGAGAACGGTTGAATCATCCGGGGGGCGTTAACAGTGTCGAACTTTGTCAAGAACACCGTCCTGTTGCTCATCGCTCTGTGAACTGTCATTTCCACCGCGAAACTTGCCATTCCCTGAGGCCTTTTCGTCTCAGTACTGAGCAGAGGTGTGTCTGAAATGATTTCCTCGGCTACCCATAAAAAAACGCGTGATTTCAATTCTGGATGTCGCGGTTCTGACATCCATAACAGAGGCGTAAAGAGAAGGGGTGAAATGTGGGTAAGAGGGGGTATGATGAGATTTCTATCGTGTGACACGTTCACGGTGGCATTGGGCAGTTTTGTGGCGAAATTTGATGATAATGTGACGTAATTAACCCACCTTACACCTCACGTGAACTTCAGAGTTGTGGCCTTTTTTTACACATGTGTCGACACCTTGCTGTGCGAAGAGTCGCCGAAGCAGGGCGCCACGCTTTTTATAGATGAAGGCTGTAGGCACCTCTGATCCAAACTTCTGCGTCGCATTGGAAGACCATTTAAATGTGCATAATGTGTTATAGTAGCCAACACAGTTATGTCTAAGTTTCACACACTTCTAAACTATTCGAATCGTCAATCCTAATTTTCTATAGTATAACGCTACAAAGGGTGATTGGAAACCAGCACTTTCGTTTGCGAAACATAAACAAAACTGCGTTTTATAAAATGATTAATTGTTTGCTTTCATACAAAACATAATCAAGACCTTCTTCATCATGGTTTATTTGTATACAGGAAGGGTCATACTGATGGAGAAATCTGATCTCGAGGCTGAGCGTGTCGCTCTGTTCGAATCGGTGATGCAGAATCAGCGGAGTATGAAGGAGCTTGAGAGCAATCTACTCAGTCGTCTCACTTCAACGCAGGTATGTATCCTAGTTCCGAGTCAGACAAATACAACATCCCCCAGCGTTTCAAAAAGGAAAGAGTTCCAACATACACTGATTAGCCACAGCTATACCACCACCTCCATGTCATAGTACTGTGCACGGCATTCGTGGTAGTACAACGGAAATGTAACAAAATTTATTCGATTGCCCCGTGTGTTCCAGGCACACAAAATGAGGAAAGATATTCCTTTAAGCAACTGTGACTAAGGGAGGATTGTTATGGTGGTCCAACTTTTCTAAGTCCAAATATGGAGCTCCAATGAAGAAACAAAACCGCAGTATAGTGGAACGTTTCTTGGCAAAGATCTGGAAAACGTAAGCACTATTACTTTTGATCTTGAGCAAATGCAGCAGGGATACTTTGAAAATATAATAGCATGTCCATGTGTTGCCCTTATCAAATGCCCGTAGCGTTCCATTTCGCTGCCTTCTAATCAGCATACTGAAACTCCACATTTGCTCTACGATGACGATAAGGGAGGAACGTTCGACAACACGGCAACATATTTTTTGGGAAATATGAGACTGTAATCACTGCATGGGTTAACATACACTGTTTAAAAAAATTTAGCTTTTTGCCAACCAATATGTTGTTTATGACTCCTGTGAACCTGCTAGTCATAATTGTCTGTTCTGCAATATTGTTTCTCAAGCTATCTCCTGGATTTAGACTGGTTAACCTCGAAACATCGTTGTTTCAAGTAAAGAGATTTACAGACAAATGACCCCGACGAGTAGTAAAACGTAAATTGTCATCTGCATCTATACTCTGCGAACCACTGTGAATTCAATGGCAGAGGGTAGACGGTACGTACCCCTGTCCCAGTTATTAGGGCTTTTTCCCGTACCATTCATGTATAGAACGCGGGAAAAATGGTTGTTAAAATGTCTTTGTGGTACTGTAATTAATCTACCCTTATCACGATTTCTATGGGATCGATATGTAGGGAGTTTTAGTATATTCTTAGTGTCATCATTTAAAGCCGGTTCTGGAAACTTTGTTAATAGACTTTCTCGAGATAGTTTCCGTCTATCTTCGAGAGTGTTCGTACTACTTCATGTCACTACTAAGTGTTAATTCAAGTATTTAATAAACGTAAACATGGTCCATAGTAGGCTGGAACGTGATTTTTATTTAATCGTGTAATGCTTTTCCATGTTGGTTTTTCAAGTACGTGACAATGACAAGTAGTCGAAATTAGCTAATCGCTCGATTAAATAAAAATCACGATACAGCCAACTACGGACTATGTTTACGTTTATTAAGCATTTGTATGAGTTTACAGATTTCAGCTGTGACTTAACGCTTTTTCGTTTTTTGAAGTGCTCAATTTTACATTTTTGAACTTTCAAAGCAACCCGCCAATCATTGCACCATTTTTAAATCTTATCAATGTCTGACTGAATGTTTGTACAACTTCGTTAAGACTGTACTTCGTTGTAGATAACAGCATCATTTGTGAAAAGTCTGAGGTTACTATTGATATTGTCCGCAAGATCATTAATATACAAAATAACCAACAAGGGAACCAACACACTTCCCTGGGGTGCACCCGAAGTTACTTCTACACCTGTCGGTGACTCTCCATCCAAGAAGTCCTCAATCCAGTCACATACACTCCTGGAAATTGAAATAAGAACACCGTGAATTCATTGTCCCAGGAAGGGGAAACTTTATTGACACATTCCTGGGGTCAGATACATCACATGATCACACTGACAGAACCACAGGCACATAGACACAGGCAACAGAGCATGCACAATGTCGGCACTAGTACAGTGTATATCCACCTTTCGCAGCAATGCAGGCTGCTATTCTCCCATGGAGACGATCGTAGAGATGCTGGATGTAGTCCTGTGGAACGGCTTGCCATGCCATTTCCACCTGGCGCCTCAGTTGGACCAGCGTTCGTGCTGGACGTGCAGACCGCGTGAGACGACGCTTCATCCAGTCCCAAACATGCTCAATGGGGGACAGATCCGGAGATCTTGCTGGCCAGGGTAGTTGACTTACACCTTCTAGAGCACGTTGGGTGGCACGGGATACATGCGGACGTGCATTGTCCTGTTGGAACAGCAAGTTCCCTTGCCGGTCTAGGAATGGTAGAACGATGGGTTCGATGACGGTTTGGATGTACCGTGCACTATTCAGTGTCCCCTCGACGATCACCAGTGGTGTACGGCCAGTGTAGGAGATCGCTCCCCACACCCTGATGCCGGGTGTTGGCCCTGTGTGCCTCGGTCGTATGCAGTCCTGATTGTGGCGCTCACCTGCACGGCGCCAAACACGCATACGACCATCATTGACACCAAGGCAGAAGCGACTCTCATCGCTGAAGACGACACGTCTCCATTCGTCCCTCCATTCACGCCTGTCGCGACACCACTGGAGGCGGGCTGCACGATGTTGGGGCGTGAGCGGAAGACGGCCTAACGGTGTGCGGGACCGTAGCCCAGCTTCGTGGAGACGGTTGCGAATGGTCCTCGCCGATACCCCAGGAGCAACAGTGTCCCTAATTTGCTGGGAAGTGGCGGTGCGGTCCCCTACGGCACTGCGTAGGATCCTACGGTCTTGGCGTGCATCCGTGCGTCGCTGCGGTCCGGTCCCAGGTCGACGGGCACGTGCACCTTCCGCCGACCACTGGCGACAACATCGATGTACTGTGGAGACCTCACGCCCCACGTGTTGAGCAATTCGGCGGTACGTCCACCCGGCCTCCCGCATGCCCACTATACGCCCTCGCTCAAAGTCCGTCAACTGCACATACGGTTCACGTCCACGCTGTCGCGGCATGCTACCAGTGTTAAAGACTGCGATGGAGCTCCGTATGCCACGGCAAACTGGCTGACACTGACGGCGGCGGTGCACAAATGCTGCGCAGCTAGCGCCATTCGACGGCCAACACCGCGGTTCCTGGTGTGTCCGCTGTGCCGTGCGTGTGATCATTGCTTGTACAGCCCTCTCGCAGTGTCCGGAGCAAGTGTGGTGGGTCTGACACACCGGTGTCAATGTGTTCTTTTTTCCATTTCCAGGAGTGTATTTCGTCTGATGCCCCACATGATCGTACTTTCGATAATAAGCGAAGGTGTGGTACTGAGTCAAATACTTTTCATAATTCGAGAAGTACTGCAGGTACCTGACTACCTCGATCCATGGCTTTCAGGATGTGATGTGAGAGAAGTGAAGTTCGGTTTTACATTATCTATATTTTCGAAATCCATGCTTCTTGGAATGGAGCAGGTCGTTCTCTTCTATATACCTCACAATGTTTGAGCTCAGATACGTTCTAAGATTCCACAACAAATGGATGTCAAGGATATTAGACGGTAATTTTGTGAATCACTTCTGCTACCCTTCTTGCAAGCAGATGCGACCTGTGCATTTTTCAAATCACTGGGCAGAGTTTTTTGTTCGAGGGATCTATGATAGATTATAGTTCACAGAGGGACTAATTCATCCGCAAAATGGGCGTATAATGTGATTGGGATTCCACCGGTCTTTCGAGCCTTATTCAGTTTTAACGATTTCACCTGTTTCTCAACGCCACTGACACTAATATGCATTTCACTCATCTTTTCAGTGCTGCGAGAATTAAATAGGAGAATTAAGTACTCCTGGGTTTTCCTTTGTAAAGAAACATTTGAAAACAGAGTTAAGCATTTCCGCTTTTGCTTTACTGGTCTCAATTTCAGTTTCAGTCTCGTCCATACGTGACTGCTCATTACGTTTGATGCCACTAACAACCTTTACATACGACTAGAATTTCTTTGCGTTTTATGAAAGATAATTTGTCAATATTTTTCTACGGTAGTCATTGAAGGTTTCACTCATTGCTCTCTTGGCTCATTCGCTCTCGTTTCACTCAGCATCTCTCTGTCTATAGCCGTATACTTTTTTATACCTATTATGCAGTAGTCTCTGTTTCTTTAGAAGTTTCTTTACAGTATCTGTGTACCGTAAAGGATTTCTCCAATTATGAACTGTCCTACTGTGTACATATCTATCCAGTACATGGTCAACTACTCTTTTAAACTTGACCCTAAGTTTCTCTACTGAGCTAAAAGTTTCAAGTTCCTCATTGAGGTGTGACACTATTATTTCTCTCTCTAGTTTACTGAACATGTAAATCCTTCTGTTTGTTTTAGTTGTCCTTTGTGTTTTGATATGTATTGTTGCTATAACTGCCTCGTGGTCATTGATACCAGTTTCGATGTGGACATCCTCAAAGAGGTCAGGTCTGTTTGTTGCTATTAGATCTATTTCGATCATGAGTGAGGTTCTGTACTACCTGTTCTAGTTAGTTTTCAGAGAAGGTATTCAGTAACGTTTCACAGGATGTTTTGTCACGCCCACCACTAACAAAACTATAGCTAACGCAATTGATTGTTGGATGATTAAGGCCTCCTCCAGTAATTACAGTATCATTAAAGAACTTACGTACAAACCAACTGCGGTTATCTCTAAAGGAGGAGAATCTGGTAGTCGATAGAAGGACCCCATTATAATTTTTTGCCGCCCTTGATACTGAGTCTTGTTTAAATAGTGTCACATGCAGCCTCAATTTCTATCTCGGTTGATTTCATTTTCTTGTCTAATGCGACAAGTACAACACCTCCATTTCCCATTTCCCTATCCTTTCAGGATACGCTTAAATTTTCCCCAAAGATCTCTGCTGTCAACTTCAGGTTTTATCCAGGTTCGTGTGCCTAATATTATGTGAGCTTCAGTGCTTTCTAGGAGCGCTTCAAACTCTGGCACTTTGTTGCGAATGCTTCTGCGGTTAACCGGCAGGATTTTTATGCTCTCATCTGTGGGAAGCTTTTTTTTTGTATCCTACTGATATTTCTGGGTTCCCGACAGCTATCGTTATCTTTCTTGGATGGAGTCGCCTCATCCAAAACCTACCAGGGTAGCTGTCTCTGATTTGTAGTGCACACCTGACCCATTTAGGGTGACCCTACTACTCTCAACCCTATGGCGCAGGTCACAGTCTAACTTGTCACAGAAACCTCGGCGTTTCTGGTTCAAGACTTTCTCTTGGCTAAGAACCAGGGCGTCACGATCTGTTTTGGGAACAATGCTGCCGAATATGAACTTCCTTGAAACACCGTGAGCAAGGCTGGTATTATCAACCCTCTCTAGAGTGATCCGTGTATGACCTCGGAGTCTAGAAGACAGACATCGATTCTTCTAACGTACACCACAATGTGTAGTTGGTCACACACTGTTTCCTCAATGTCTGCCGGAATAGCCTCTTCAGCGTGCTTAAAGAGGCCTCCAGCCATACACACTGAGTGTTCCTTCTCTTGCCTTGCTGCCAGTTCCCATCATCCGCCATACGTTTGAACTGACGACGATTAATAGACCACAAACCTTTTGTGGTTGCCTCCTCTTGACATGGGACAAAGCAGGTTTCCCCAAAACAGGCGAAGTGAGTTCCACTGTCTCAGTTTCAGTTTCATTGAAAGACAGCACCTCTAACGTGTTTGCTAGAAGGATCGGTATAACACACTGAGTCCTCCCTGGTCCCTGTCTACACTATACAGGACGCCTAGACACAATACTGACAAGCCACTCAAAAGTCAAGTGGATGGGTATGAGGGGCTAGTAGTACCTGCAGAAGAGACAACGTCCACAGAAGAAGTTAGTACTCGACGTATTTAAATACAGGTTGCACAAAATTTTTTGCCACTTGACCACGGTTTCGATTGCACTATGGCAACCTTCATCAGAATAAAAAAATATATGGAATACATGTAATCACACTATGGTTTAAAACTTCTGAGCAAAAGTGCTATCGTCAAACAGAAATGTGATAGGAATAAAAATTAAAACGAAAAAGTATAAAATAATTGTCAACCAGATAAAATACTCCAGGGAATAAAATGACAACCGCAAGGTCGCTTAGGACCAAGAGTGGCATAATACAGCCGCTACCGTCAAACTAAACAGTTCCATGGAGTATTTCACCTGGTTGACGATTACGTTATATTTTCACATTTTAGTTTTTTTCCTGTAACATTTCTGTTTGACGAGAACACTTTTGCCGGCCCGAGTGGCCGATCGGTTCTAGGCGCTACAGTCTGGAGCCGGCCGACCGCTACGGTCGCAGGTTCGAATCCTGCCTCGGGCATGGATGTGTGTGATGTCCTTAGGTTAGTTAGGATTAAGTAGTTCTAAGTTCTAGGGGACTGATGACCTCAGAAGTTAAGTCCCATAGTGCTCAGAGCCATTTTTTGAAAACACTTTTGCTCAGAAGTTTTAAACCATTGTGTAATTACATGTAGTCCATGTATCTTTTTATTCTTATGAAGATTGCCCTATTACAATCAAAACCGTGCTCAACTGACAAAAAATTGTGTGCAGTCGAAATGGATCTATATACGTCCTGTAATTAAATAGCATGCGGTTGCTGAATCACAGCCAATCAAATGTTTAAAATTTTTACATGAGGTATCTATGCTACCTGTCGTACACAACTCTTGTTAGCCTTCCCACCACAACCCATTCGCAGCCGCTTGCAATCGTTTGACAGTAATCAGGGCGATTTCCTGCTGCTTATGAATAGTAACCAACTCATCCCCTGCCTGAGAGCAGCAAGCACAGTGGAGCTGCATTATACCTGGCGTAATATTTTACAGAACAGTTAACAATTTATGCCTGGTGCAGTATTTTATAGAACAGTAAACAAATAACTTTATACGAGTAATAAGCTCGCTGATTATCTTTTGGTTCAAATGGCTCTGAGCACTATGGGACTTCTGAGTCATCAGTCCCTTAGAACTTAGAACTACTTAAACGTAACTAACCTAAGGACATCACACACATCCATGCCCGAGGCAGGATTCGAACCTGCGACCGTAGCGGTCGCGCGGTTCCAGACTGTAGCGCCTAGAACCGCTCGGCCACTTCGGCCGGCTGATTCTCTTTTAATCTGTGAGTTTTATGTGCTACAAATATTATCTGTAGCTTTTTTTGGAATTTCAGTATTTTATAGCAAAAAACGAGATATCTATTACGACCACAGAAAACTTGGTACAAATTTTACTACTTCTCTGAAACGTTGTTCGGGTTACAATTACTAAGAAAGTTCGACACTAGCGTCATTTTAGGATACATGTAGACAATACACACTTCTATTAAAATATAGAATTAATATGACACGATATTTTACTTATTTACAATAGTTGTAAGTCACAAACACAGATTTATTACCAAACAGGTCATACAAAACACTCGTAAATTGTGAAAATCTTTGTAAGAGTCCGAAACTACTAAAAGTATACCTTTTTCACACAAATAAATAACGAAATTTGGACGCTGTTAGTTGCGAACGAGGATACAGTTGCCAATGTTTCTGAAAAGCACAGTAAACCTTACAGCTAACGATGTAACATTACACAATACAACACGTTCCTGAAAACTGCATGTTATGTTTACAATTGTCGATTTAATACTACACAATATGTCTCGACACCCGCACGAGTTCTGATGAAACCAGCACCAAAACATCGTTTAAATTTTACGTCAAGTTTTTGTACCTATGTTTTCGAAGTGAATTGATGTAATGCACGTGATTTTACTCTAAGACAAAGGAAATACCAGGAGTCTGCTTATATACGTAAATGTAAGTAAATAAACGTGCGAATTGCACGAACTTTGCCACTTAGCTGATTTTGCGTTTCTTTTTACACCAGCACGCCACAGAAAAACGCTACAGCTTCAGTATGTCTCGTAGAAACGGTGAGATCGTGAGAGCTGTGTTACTACTTTATAGGTACAATGAACTGGCTCATACGGGCATGTGTCACGTATTTCCGTGTAGCCCGAGGCCGGCCAGACCGTATCACACTTGAAGCGTGCAGCGTGTGCGGGCTATGGCCCGGCTTCTCACTTGGCTTTGCTCGGTCTTTCTCGGAAGTACCCGCAACAGCGCGACATTTCATTCAACATTGCGCTACGCCATTTTGCAGTCGACACAACACTCTGAGATCGGCAGAATCGTGGTTTCAGCGCTTTTTACCTTTCGCAATTTGTTCGTGATATGAAGGACTTCACAGATTCAGTGGCTGTTTGCACAAAAAGAGGCAGCCTGGCGATCTATCGTCACAACCAATTACTAGTTTAGCCCGATTGTCAGGTGTAACTTCTACCCATACTATTTCGCAGAAACTATCTACTTCAATTTCATTAGAAGGCAAACTACATCTGATAGCAATAATTACTCCACCGCCAACTGTATTTAATCTATCCTTTCTGAACGCTGTTAGATCGTTTGAAAAAATTTCGGCTGAACTTATTTTCGGCTTTAGCCAGCTTTGTTTACCTATTACTATTTGAGCTTCAGTGCTTTCTATCAGGGCTTGGAGCTCTGGTTCTTTCCCAATACAGCTACGACAATTTACAACAACAGTACCGATGGTGTCTACAACTACCTTACTGTGTTTAACCTGCTCCCTTTTAGACATACGCCTTTCTGTGGTTCCCTGAGACCCTCTAACCTAAAAAAACCACCCAGTCCCTTCCACACAGCCCCCGCGACTCGTGTAGCCGCCTCCTGTGTGTAGTGGACTCCTGACCTATTAAGTGCAACCCGGAAACCCACCACTCGATGGCGCAAGTCAAGGAATCTGCAGCCTACACGGTTACAGAACCGCCGGAGCCTCTGATTTAGACCCTCCACTCGGCTCTGCACCAAAGGAACACAGTCGGTTCTATGGGCGATGTTGCAGATGGCGAGCTCCACCTTAATCTCCGAAGCAAGACTGGCAGTCTTTACCATTTCCGCTAGCCGCCCAAAACCAGAGATAATCTCCTCCGATCCAAAGCGACACACGTCGTTGGTACCGAAATGACTCATCACTCGCAGTTGGCTGCACCCTGTACTCTTCATGGCATCCGGAAGCACCCACTCTTTCCACATTCGGAATGACTCCTCCCCAGTATACACACGGAGTGTACACTGGCTTCCTTCCTCTCCTTGGCAGCCATGTTACTAAGGGGCCCCATTACGCGCCTAACGTTGGAGCTCCCAACTACCAGCAAACCCACCCTCTGTGAATGACCAGACCTTGCGGGCCGAGAAGCTTCGTCTGGAACAGGGTGGACGATTGCATCCGGCTCAGAGACATCGTCAGCCACAGATAACGCCCGAAACCTGTTCGTCAAACGAACTGGGGAGGCCCTACGATCGGATCCCGGAAAGTTTTTCGCTGCCTGCCAGACTTAGGAATGATCTCCCACTCGACCACGGGTGAGTGACGAACAGTGGTTCTGCACTATCCTGAATGACCCTCGTCGGCGAGTATGGCGGTACCTGGGGAGAGGTCCTTTTCTTCTAACGTTTTGGACAGGCACAGCGGCGTTACTGCTGGAGTCATGGTGTGGAGAGCCACTGGGTATGACTTCAGGTACTGCTAGTAGTAACTGAGTGAACTCTGGTAGCACAACAGTACGTCACGGACATACTGCATCCTCGTGTGTTACCTCTCATGCGGCAGTATCGTGGTGCCATTTTTCAAGAGGACAATGCTCTTCCAGACATGGCACGTGTCTCTGTCTGTGTTTTTTTTGAGATACTCCTGTGGTCAGCAAGGTCCTAAGATCTGTCCCTGTAGAACCAGCTATGATATGAACTCTGTCCCAGTTCCATTACTCAGGCTCTAAAGGACAAGTTACAACAGTTGTGATCCAGCTTGCCTAGGGAGAGGATACAACGGCTTTATGACATCCTCCCCAACCGAATCCGTGCACGCATCCAGGCCACACGGGGTGCAGCCTCATACTGATAATGGGCTCATATTTAACTCGATTTTGAAACCACTCATATAACATCACATATCCTCTCGCTCCCTAAAGTTCCATTCCGTTTCCACCTTCTTTTGTGGGTGCTCCACCTTTTGTATCAGGCAGTGTGTAAGTATTGTATCTTGTTAAAATGTTGCATCCACATTTTGCATTTCCTCTGTCGACTTTTTTGAACATTTCCTCATCCAATTCATACAAGCCTATTTTTGATCTTCAATCAAATAGTGGGTTATCCATCGGCAACAGATATTTTTCGCAGCTAATTTTCATGCAAAATCAAACCGACGTACCTGTATCTTACTGTAAGTGTCATCCTCTTCAGTCATGCTTCGCACAACACCGATACTTTTTGATCGACCAGACTGAAGTTTCCCCTCTGCAAAATTCTGCAAAATAATTGTAAATCCTCCTTTCTGAAGGTGACTGATTATCAAAGGTTAAACGAAACGATTCAAGTCACTATTGTTGAGATTTTCCTTCACAAAAATAATTAAAAGTCAAACAATGAATACATTACTGTATTTCATTTTTTCACAACTCTATTACTGTAAACTCTCTGAGTGAAAGATCCACTCAGCCAGTTTCTGTAATACGATTGTTTTAACAGTAACAAATGACAAATTTTAAAACGCTATAGGTAGCATCACGAACGATTACGGTTCGTACTGACCGAGGCACCGACAGGGATTGCATTGTTGCCAATTCTAAGCGACAGCTCCAGAACGCGCATACACATGCTTTGTGTTTGAAGAAAGTAAGTCTCTCGCTTGCTTATGTAGAATTTGTCGCTTAGCACCGCAATCAGCGATGACAGCTCGCAACAAACGGAATAAAAATTCACTTGATAACTTGCTACGCTCACGTTTAGTGCTCGTACTGGCTACAACAAAAAATGGTTCAAATGGCTCTGAGCACTATGGGACTCAACTGCTGAGGTCATTAGTCCCCTAGAACTTAGAACTAGTTAAACCTAACTAACCTAAGGACATCACAAACATCCATGCCCGAGGCAGGATTCGAACCTGCGACCGTAGCGGTCTTGCGGTTCCAGACTGCAGCGACTGGCTACAACAGTCCGCTCAGAATACTACTGAACGCGGCTGTCGGGGAATGTGTGACGTAGGTGCACATAACAAGTCTAAACTCGACCGCCATTGTCCGTGACTCCAACTATAGTTACCCCACATCTAACTACATTACTGGACATTAAAATTGCTACACCAAGTAGAAATGCAGATGATAAACGGGTATTCATTGGACAAATATATTATACTAGAACTGACTTGTGATTACATTTTCACTCAATTTGGATGCATAGATCCTGAGAAATCAGTACCCACAACAACCACCTTTGGCCGTAATAACGGCCTTGATACGCCTGGGCATTGAGTCAAACAGAGTTTGGATGGCGTGTACAGGTACAGCTGCCTATACACCTTCAAAACGATACCTCAGTTCATCAAGAGTAGTGACTGAAGGACTGTGACGAGCCAGTTGCTCGGCCACCATTGACCAGACGTTTTCAATTGGTGAGTGATCTGGAAAATGTGCTGGACAGGGCAGCAGTCGAACATTTTCTGTATCCAGAAAGGCCCGCACAGGACCTGCAACATTCGGTCGTGCATTATCCTGCTGAAATATAGGGTCTCACAGGGATCGAATGAAGGGTAGAGCCACGGGTCGTAACACATCTGAAATGTAACGTCCACTGTTCAAAGTGCCGTCAATGCGAACAAGAGGTGATGGCAACCAATGGCATGCCGGGTGATACGCCAGTAGGGTGATGACGAACACACGCTTCCATTGTGTGTTCACCGCGATGTCGTCAAACACGGATGCGACTATCATGATGCTGTAAACATAACCTGGATTCATCCGAAAAAAATGACGTTTTGCCATTCGTGTTACCCAGGCTCGTCGTTGAGTCCACCATCGCAGGCGCTACTGTCTGTGATGCAGCGTCAAGCGTAACCGCAGCCATGGTCTCCGAGCTGATAGTCCATGCTGCTGCAAACGTCGTCGAACTGTTCGTGCAGATGGTTGTTGTCTTGCAAACGCCCTCATCTGTTGACTCAGGGATCGAGACGTGGCTGCACGATCCGTTACAGCCATGCGGATAAGATGCCTGTCATCTCGACTGCTACTGATACGAGGCCGTTGGGATCCAGCACGGCGTTGCGTATTACCCTCCTGAACCCACCGATTCCATATTCTGCTAACAGTCATTGGATCTCGTCCAACGCGAGAAGCAATGTCGCGGTGCGATAAACCGCAATCGCGATAGGCTACAATGCGACCTTTATCAAAGTCGGAAATGTGATGGTATGAATTTCTCCTCCTTACACGAGGCGTCACAACTTTTCACCAGGCAACGCCGGTCATCTGCTGTTTGTGTATGAGAAATCGGTTGGAAACTTTCCTCATGTCAGCACGTCGTAGGTGTTGCCACCGGCACCAACCTTGCGTGAATGCCCTGAAAAGCTGATCATTTGCATATTACAGAATCTTCTACCTGTCGGTTAAATTTCGCGTCTGTAGCACGTCATCTTCGTGGTGTAGCAATTTTAATGACCAGTAGTATAGGTTTTCTTAAAAACTCTTGTAAGCATGCTGGTTGAGTAGTGAGCTCGGACGCACCTGAAAGTGAAATCTGATTGCAGGGCTCTCTGGTGGACGACGAAGCGCTGATACGGGTTCTGCAAGAAACGAAGACGACGGCTGAGCAGGTGAACCAGAAGCTGAAGGTGGCGGCGCACACAGAGCGCAAGATCACGGTGGCGCGCGAGGAGTTCCGAGCCGTGGCAGCACGCGGCTCCATCCTCTACTTCCTCATCGTCGAGATGAGCAACGTCAACGTCATGTACCAGAACTCCCTCAAGCAGTTCCTCACCATTTTCGATAATTCCATAACAAAGTAGGTCCACCAGATCACATACATGAGATAGACCGTTTCGTATATCTGAGAATTCGTGGTCTTGTTGTAGTGTTTTGGGGAGTCTTAAACTTATCAGCTTTAGAATGGGAGACTCAAATCATTATGGCGAATAGTAGCTACATGGAATTGACTGAAATGGTTCTAAATGAAAAAATTACGTGGAGCAGTTAATCAGAGGATCGACTCGTGATGGTAACCTCTTGGACCTTGTTAGAAACAGACTCGAACTTTTAAACTCAGCATAGAGAAAGGAATCTATGAGCATAACGACGTTGTACTATCATATTTCTGCTTAGTAAGTGTAACATGAAACAGATTTCAGATTACCTGAACAGTCAGCAACATACAATTGTGTCTGAGACTAAATGTATAGGCCAAAGTTCAAGAATATTGTACCACACGCTTTTGACAGATACGTGCGGAGCAAAGTCGTGAGGGATGGAGAAACGCGTCGGGGTTCGAGAGCCATGTGAGAAAGCCACTCCGGAAACAAAATAAAAAAGAACGTAGCTAAAATTAGCTTAATGAGATACATGCGTGAGCGTTCTAGGATTTTTTTTTACACGCATGTTTGAAAAAATACACTGTTGACGATTCACAGCTATACGAAATATTTTCGAAATTAATTCGCTGACTCCGTATTCCTTAACAGAAGCTGTGTTAGGTGTATACCTACTAACCACCAGTGACGTATGAAACTTTCTGTGCCGAACCGTGACTCGAACCCTGATTTCCCGCTTTTCGCGAGCGGTCCCCTTAACCACTGCGGCTATCCATGCGTGCTCCCCCGATCGACCTGAACTTCCGTAAGTCGCACTGTCTACTTCCTTATATCGTAGTCCACAAAATTCACCACATAATCCTCGCAGTATTACCTAGATTCCGAAAACAGGGAGAATGAGACAACCATGAATCGCGAACACTGTTGTTATCGTCGTGTTCAAAATGTTCAAATGTGTGTGTAATCTCATGGGACTTAACTGCTAAGGTCATCAGTCCCTAAGATTACTCACTACATAATCTAAATTATCCTAAGGACAAACACACACCCATGCCCGAGGGAGGAATCGAACCTCCGTCAGGATCAGCCGCACAGTCCATGACTGCAGCGCCTAAGACCGCTCGGCTAACCCGCGCGGCTCGTCGTGTTGCAGTCTAGGCTTGTAATACTTACATGCATGTCTGAAAGAATTTCAAAAATATTTCCTATAGCTTTCGAGCGTCAACTGTGTCTGTTCTTTCAGGCATGCATTTAAGTATTACAAGCCTAAGCGGCCACACGATGACAACAGCATTGGTCTGATTCCTCTTTGTCTCATTCTTCCTGTTGCGAGGATCCAAGTAATATTGAGACCATTAGGTGATTAATTTAGTGAATTGCGATATAAGGACTTTGATAGTGTGATACATGGAAGTTGGGATCGGCCTGGGAGCATGCGCAGTTGGCCGAAGCGGTTAAGGCGACCGGTCGCGATAAGCGGGAAATCCGGGTTCGACTCCTGGACCGGCACAAATTTTCAAGTCTCTATTGGGTATTAGATTTATATCTAACACAGCTGATGTCAAGGAACTAGCACTCAGCGAATTAATTTCGAAAAAGAATTCGAAAGTGTTATATCACTTACCAGTCTGACAAGTTTTGGTCTCATATTAAATCAGTAAACGGGTAAAAGCCACCTATACAGCCTCTCACTGATCATAATAGCATCAAAACGGAAGACTACAAAAATGGTTCAAGTGCCTCTGAGCACTATGGGACTTAACTTCTGAGGTCATCAGTTCCTTAGAACTTAGAACTACGTAAACCTAACTAACCTAAGGACATCACACACATCCATGCCCGAGGCAGAATTCGAACCTGCGACCGTAGCGGTTGCGCGGTTCCTGACTGTAGCGCCTAGAAGCGCTCGGTCACCTCGGCCGGCGGGAAGACTACGGGGCTAAGGCCTAAATACTACATTACGTTTTCCAAAATTCTTACACTAACGGAGATCGTACTGACATTCTTCCTTGAAATCGTCGCACGAACTCTATTTATTTGCTATGAAGATAAGGTGTTATCGTATCACATGTTAAAACTGGATTTCTTAAGAAACATTTATTCAGAATCTAGCGAGAAATGTGGCGGCATAATAATTAATGTCTGAGAGGCAATACGTAAGGCTACGAGCTTTAGTGTATATTGGATTGTGTTCTGACTGTAAACTGATAAAAAATCTTGGTAAATTAAGTTAATGCTGTCTCTATCACTCATCTTGTAAGATAGTCATCGTTAGATGCGAAAGAGGTTTTTCTCTTTGGAAGGGCTGCAGGTAACGTAGCGTTTATACTCAAGTTGGCACGGTATCCTTCCAACAGATGTCATTATTGTAACAGTAAAGCAGACAGCTGCCTTACAAGGTCTCCAGTCTAGATGCAGAAAAACAAATCTTCCTAATACTGGATTTCAGATCAACACTTGGTAATCCTGAGAACTCTGCACGGTGAAAAGGATGATAAGTTCGTTTCTTACGACATTCAGTACCTTTTTAATTTATTACACAACCGTCAACAGTGTCAACCTCTGAGGGAGGTGCGTAACGGTATTCAGGGAAATGAAATGGCATGTGTTATGTCTAAAGACACAGTTTATGATTGAGAAATAAGCCATTTTAAAACACAGCTACAAATTTCGTATGAAGATTTAGTCACAGATAGAGAAGTCTGGAACGAGGAATGGTAGGAGTCATCCAAAAGCAGAGGAATCGTGAAGACACAAATCAACCTATAAATCAACATCTGTACTCCGCAAGCCTCTAAGTATCTTTAACCTGGAAATTCATGTGAGATCATAACCCTGCTTTTATACCCTGAACTCCTTTATATTAAATCTGAGCGACATGAAGTAAACACCATCTGATTACGATAACTAAAATTTCGGTGTGACGAGGACTTTCGTAAAACGCAACGGAAGAAAGAGGGATTAACCACGGTTAACCAAGACTAAACTGAAATTAGAATCCTCACTGTAGACCTCATGCATCTTCTAAAGAAATATCTTATTGATACAATTTGTGCAAGGCTGACACTTTTGCCATTCTGTGCCCTAGGCTACCTAATAATCAGAAAAACCGTGAACTTGTGTAGCAGCAGAAAATAATTACCTCACTGATACCGTCTCCAGCGGAATGTATCTCGCTGCTCCACAGCTTCGTAAACTTACCTGTATAGCTGAAAATTTCTGCTTCATATAATTGTGAATGGAAATATTTTAGATCTGATAGCCACGAACAGACCAGACCTATTCGACGGTGTGTTGAGACAGGGATTAGTGATCATGAGGTTGTCATTACGACTATGATTACGAAAGTTAAAAAGTCGGTCAAGAAGGCTAGGACAGTATTCTTACTAGAAAGAGCAGATAAGCAGTTGTTAGCATCCCACTTAGTAAATAAATCGACTTCATTTACTTCCGGTACGATGGACGTAGAAGAATTATGGGCAAATTTTAAACACATTGTAAATCACGCATTGGAAAAGTATGTGCCGAAAAAGTGGGTTACGGACGGAAAGGACCCACCGTGGTTTAACAGCGCAATTCGGTGAATGTTCAGGAAGCAAAGACAGTTGCACTCGTAGTACAAGAAAGATCGGGAGAATGAGGACAGGTAAAAGTTAGTAGAGATTCGTGCTACTGTAAAAAGAGCGATGCGGGAAGCATACAACCACTACCACCGTCATACCTTAGCAAAAGATTTTGCTGAAAACCCAAGGAAATTCTGGTCTTACGTAAAATCGGTAAGCGGGTCGAAGGCTTCCATCCAGTCACTCACTGAAATTTTAAATTTAGCATTTGAGAAATCTTTCACGCAGGAGGATCGTACAGACATACCGCCGTTTGAGTCTCGTACAGATTCCCGTGTGGAGGACATAGTGACAGACATCCCTGGGGTTGTGAAGCAGCTGAATGGGTTGAAAATAAATAAATCACCAGGTCCTGATGGGATTCCAATTCGGTTTTACAGAGAGTACTCTACTGCATTGGCTCCTTACTTAGCTTGCATTTATCGCGAATCTCTTACCCAACGTAAAGTATCGAGCGACTGGGAAAAAGCGCAGGTGACGCCTGTATATAAGAAGGGTAGAAGGACGGATCCTCAAAATTACAGACCAATATCCTTAACATCGGTTTGTTGCAGAATTCTCGAACATATTCTCAGTTCGAATATAATGAATTTCCTTGAGACAGAGAAGTTGCTGTCCATGCATCACCACAGCTTTAGAAAGCATCGCTCCTGCGAAACGCAACTCGCCCTTTTTTCACATGATATCTTGCGAACCATGGATGAAGGGTATCAGACAGATGCCATATTCCTTGACTTCCGGAAAGCGTTTGACTCGGCGCCCCACTGCAGACTCCCAACTAAGGTACGAGCATATGGGATTGGTTCCCAAATATGTGAGTGGCTCGAAGACTTCTTAAGTAATAGAACCCAGTACGTTGTCCTCGATGGTGAGTGTTCATCGGAGGAGAGGGTATCATCTGGAGTGCCCCAGGGAAGTGTGGTTGGTCCGCTGTTGTTTTCTATCTACATACATGATCTTTTGGATAGGGTGGATAGCAATGTGCGGTTGTTTGCTGATGATGCTGTGGTGTACGGGAAGGTGTCGTCGTTGAGTGACTGTAGGAGGATACAAGATGACTTCAACAGGATTTGTGATTGGTGAAAAGAATGGCAGCTAACTCTAAATATAGATAAATGTAAATTAATGCAGATGAATAGGAAAAAGAATCCCGTAATTTTTGAATATTCCATTAGTAGTGTAGCGCTTGACACAGTCACGTCGATTAAATATTTGGGCGTAACATTGCAGAGCGATATGAAGTGGGACAAGCATGTATTGGCAGTTGTGAGAAAGGCGGATAGTTGTATTCGGTTCATTGGTAGAATTTTGGGAAGATGTAATTCATCTGTAAAGGAGGCCGCTTATAAAACACTAATATGACCTGTTCTTGAGTACTGTTAGAGCGTTTGGGATCCCTATCAGGTCGGATTTAGGGAGAACATAGAAGCAAATCAGAGGCGGGCTGCTAGATTTGTTACTGGTAGGTTTGATCATCACGCGAGTGTTACGGAAATGCTTCAGGAACACGGGTGGGAGTCTCTGGAGCAAAGGAGGCGTTCTTTTCGTGAAGTGCTACTGAGGAAATTTAGAGAACCAACATTTGAGGCTGACTGCAGTACAATTTTACTGCCGCCACAAAGATAAGATAACAGAGATTAGGGCTCGTACAGAGGCATATAGGCAGTCATTTTTCCCTGGTTCTGTTTGGGAGTGGAACATGATGCTTGTTGCGGTACGAGGTACCCTCCGCCACGCACCGTATGGTGGATTGTGGAGTATGTATGTAGATGTAGATGTAGATGTAGAATATTGCTTAATTCAAACTGCTTCTCCCCAGATCTGAACAGAATTAAAACGAACAGGGAACTTGCCGAGAACGTGAATACATGTGGAGGACCGAACACGATGACAGATTCATTGAACGAAGACCAGGGAGGAATATAATAAATTCATAAAATGTCATCTTTACTCACATACAAAACAATGGATCAAAGTCCATACCTACGATAACACGTTTCGTGGATTAGGCCAATTCAGCAAACTGTGTGCTTTACATCGGCGCACTTCTCCACATGTCCAGAACTCTTTCATTTTAGCCAACATATAAATAAATTCAAGGCAGTTATGTTTCTTGACTTTTAGTGATACAGGGGTTCTCGAAATTTGGAAAGTGAGGCTCTCCGCGAAGCAAAGGTGCTTTTCATGTAACATTTCATTGGAATTCGCTTATGCGCCTAGAAGGAAATCTATGACGCAATGCAAATCATTTCTCTACGTCATTTCTATTAATCAAACCTAGCAAGAGTAACAGTGATTTCCCTAAAAAGCTCCAGGCAAATGCCGGTTCCTCTGAAAGGGCACGGCCGACTTCCTTCCCCGTCCTTCCCTAATCCGACGAGACCGATGACCTCGCTGTTTGGTCTCTTCCCCCAAACAATCCAACACCCCCAACCAAAGAGTAACAAACGAGCGGACAATATTAATGAATGTTCGGACGAGTGTTTTGAAAGGGACGTCTTTCGCAGTTGCATTACATGCTCTTACGATTCTTTAGATGACACTGTCTGTTATTCACCTCTGCCGCCACAGCTTAATTTATGTGGTTGTAATTATCTACCGGGAAATACAGAGTCCATAATATCCCGCTGCTCTTATATTTCAAAATAACATAACATGGAAACTATTAGAGACAGAGCATCATGGTTTTCTGTAAGACGTTTACCAGCGCTCAAAGTTTATTTCTGTTATCCCAGAATTTCGGTACATGACCCACTAGTCGCTCGTAGGACATTGAGGCCGTATTTGAGTTCTGCCCGCGCACGGGTGAGCATTGCAGCATCAACATTTCTTATTCCTTCACTGACTCTTGCACGAACAGTAACAACTTCATTGACTGATGTCGTGTACACGCGATCCTTGACGGAATCCCACAAAAGAGGTATAATGACGCGACAAAGGGAGAGCGTGGGTCCATGCAATACGACCATCAGACCCATCTACCTGTCAGGAAATGAATCATTCAGCACGTCCCGCACGTTCAAACTCCAATGTGGGGGTGTATCATCATTTTGCAAGATGATGGACGGCTGCTGCTCTTCGATCTGTGGTGGAGGTGTTCTACATCTACATACAGGGTGTTTCAAAAATGACCGGTATATTTGAAACGGCAATAAAAACTAAACGAGCAGCGATAGATATACACCGTTTGTTGCAATATGCTTGGGACAACAGTACATTTTCAGGCAGACAAACTTTCGAAATTACAGTAGTTACAATTTTCAACAACAGATGGCGCTGCGGTCTGGGAAACTCTATAGTACGATATTTTCCACATATCCACCATGCGTAGTAATAATATGGAAAAGTCTCTGAATGAAATTACCCGAAACCTTTGACAACGTGTCTGGCGGAATGGCTTCACATGCAGATGAGATGTACTGCTTCAGCTGTTCAATTGTTTCTGGATTCTGGCGGTACACCTGGTCTTTCAAGTGTCCCCACAGAAAGAAGTCACAGGGGTTCATGTCTGGCGAATAGGGAGGCCAATCCACGCCGCCTCCTGTATGTTTCGGATAGCCCAAAGCAATCACACGATCATCGAAATATTCATTCAGGAAATTAAAGACGTCGGCCGTGCGATGTGGCCGGGCACCATCTTGCATAAACCACGAGGTGTTCATTGGAAGACACGGCGGCCCAGACCAGTACTTTTTGAGAATGCAGGGACGATGGGACTGCAACATGGGGCTTTTCGGTTCCCCATATGCGCCAGTTCTGTTTATTGACGAAGCCGTCCAGGTAAAAATAAGCTTCGTCAGTAAACCAAATGCTGCCCACATGCATATCGGCGTCATCAATCCTGTGCACTATATCGTTAGCGAATGTCTCTCGTGCAGCAATGGTAGCGGCGCTGAGGGGTTGCCGCGTTTCAATTTTGTATGGATAGAGGTGTAAACTCTGGCGCATGAGACGATACGTGGACGTTGGCGTCATTTGGACCGCAGCTGCAACACGGCGAACGGAAACCCGAGGCCGCCGTTGGATCACCTGCTGCACTAGCTGCGCGTTGCCCTCTGTGGTTGCCGTACGCGGTCGCCCTACCTTTCCAGCACGTTCATCCGTCACGTTCCCAGTCCGTTGAAATTTTTCAAACAGATCCTTTATTGTATCGCTTTTCGGTCCTTTGGTTACATTAAACCTCCGTTGAAAACTTCGTCTTGTTGCAACAACACTGTGTTCTAGGCGGTGGAATTCCAACACCAGAAAAATCCTCTGTTCTAAGGAATAAACCATGTTGTCTACAGCACACTTGCACGTTGTGAACAGCACACGCTTACAGCAGAAAGACGACGTACAGAATGGCGCACCCACAGACTGCGTTGTCTTCTATATCTTTCACATCACTTGCAGCGCCATCTGTTGTTGAAAATTGTAACTACTGTAATTTCGAAAGTTTGTCCGCCTGAAAATGTACTGTTGTCCCAAGCATATTGCAACAAACGGTGTATTTATATCGCTGCTCGTTTAGTTTTTATTGCCGTTTCAAATATACCGGTCATTTTTGAAACACCCTGTATATACTCCCCTAGCCACCAAGCGGTGTGCGGCGGAGGCACAATTCGAGCCAAAGTTGAGGGGGTTTAGGAAAACCGTGTTTAGCACCCCTGTTTTAGTGGCACTGTTATCCGTGAAAACACCATTTTTATTTCACAGTGCAGGTATTGATTGCGTCTTGCCACTGATATACTTTACATATGAGCATCTCTCTGAGTTTCCCTGCACACTTCGAGACAGAGTTTCGTTGTGGAAACTACTATAAGCACCTCGCATTGAAGTTCGCTTTGAATTTCGGGCTTCCGTGAAACTTAGCCAATCTTGGGGATTTTGCACTGTTTTAAATTTGGCGTTCTTTTTTCGTTGCTTCTGCAACAGTGTTCTCACCCTTTTTGTGTACCATGGAGGAACAGTATCATGACATTTTAATTTATGTGGTATATATCTCTCAATTGCCGTCAACACTATTTCTTTAAATTTAAACCACATCTGGTCTATGCTAGTATAGAACGAATGGAGTGGAGAGTGTCTTTTAGAAAGAAGGCAAGAGAATTTTTATCTGCTTTTCGTTTAAATAGATGTACTTTGCGTTTATTTATTGTGGGTTTGGAAGTTACAGTATTGAATCTCGCTACAACAGCGTTGTGGTCACTAATCCCTGCATCCGTCATGATACTCCCTATTTGCTCAGGATTATTTGTAGCTAATAGGTCAAGTCTGTTTCCGTAACCATTTATACTTCGAGTGGGCTCCTGAATCAATTGTTCAAAGTAATTATCTGAGAAAGCATTCAGTACAATTTCGGACGACGTTTTATGTCTTCGGCCGACTTTAAACATGTATTTTTGCCAAAATAATCTAGGGTAGATTGTAGCCACGTAAAGTCCTACGTAACACTTCACGGACAGTTGATCTTGCAATTCGCGTGATGCACGATGAATTGACATCAGTGGGCTGTGTTGAACTGCAGCTTACACTCTCTCAACGGGTGCTTGAAATATAGGGAAACGTCCACATAGAGGAATTAACACTGTCTTTTTCTTTAAGGTTTTATGGTTGTTTGTGCCGGTGCCCTTCAATACTGGCGACGATAATTCAGCAGTACCATTGTCACAGATTTGAACTCTGCATTCCAAATGACAGATCTGCAGCCATTTTTATGCACTCAAAATCAAGTCCACAACAAAGGACCAAAAAAAAACTTTCACAGACGATAAAGATTTTAAAACAAATCACGTTTCTCTATCTGCAATAGTTTCCAACAGCTGATTTCTTTAAATGTTAGCAGAACTTCACAGGCACCTTGAACTTTAAGACGTTTGACGTTAGTGGTTAATACCGATGACTGATCGCTGATCTTGTAGTCAGATGAAACCAGATCTTTTAGTTTACTTGCGCGTCTTGTGTTATGTTGAGAGTTACCTGACAGTTTTTGCGTTAAGCGCTGATCATCTTCGAGTACAGCATCATTTACTAGCAATTTTCTAAGGTCGTGACCTCCCAGTACATAACTATATTGTCTGCAAACAGCTTCAGATACTTAAAAATGTTGTTTACCAAGTCGTACATATTGTGAAATGTAACAGCCCTGTCACAGCTGTTTAAAATGCCTCCACACTACTTTTGCTTCTAACGATGTCTCTCCAGTAAGAACAACGCACTGGGTTCTGTTCATTTACTGACTCATTTCGCTGGCATGACAATTGAACACAGTGAGTGAATTTCAGGGCCATCGTCGTTCCCCAGAGCTACATTCACGGCTACTTTAAGAAAAATATGCATCATATCTGTCTACACGATTACCGACGTGCCCATATTGTGACCATGAGAATATCGGTCATACTTTTTCTGGGTAAATTGATTAACACGAGTCCACAAATAGTGTGTACTGCGAGACCAAGCCCAGCTGGTAGGCGCCTGCCTACTTTAAAACCATCGTCAACACCAGAGAAATCCATAGACGTTCACTGGTTCTTATTCGTCTGTTTAACCAACTAGGACTTCTGACTTTAATGTAAAGTTGCTACCGAAGCGAACTCGAATAGATAACATATGCATTATTCTCACAGTACCTTTGTAAGATTTCATTGAAGTGCGTTACGCAATCACATATGATATGTCAGGCATCAGACACTAGAGAAAGATAGGCATCAACAATTTAAAATATAGTTTATGCAGCATAATTAAATGTTATTTTTCCACAGAAATCTTTGGGGTCGTGAGTAAATTTCTTTTGCCCCCAGACTATTTTTTCACTTCGTTCATTCTTTCTTTGCTTCAGCTAACACCTGCTTTCCCCGTACATTTTCCTCCTCCTACTCGTACTAAGATTTTCTCACGTACTATCTAAAGCACCTCGTAGCATGTACCACTGGATTTCAACACTTCATCGAGGCTCTCTCACTAATTCTCACATCTGTCGCTCATCTGACCTCTTCTCGTAAAGTCCTCCATATCTTATCCATAATGTGCTAGGTTTTTACTTGCCGTGTATTGTGAAACGCAGGTCCAGCAAGAGCTCTGTGACGGAGGAGCGCATAAACAACATCCTAGCGTACCTGACGCACGAAGTGTGGGTGTTCACGCTGCGCAGCCTCTACGAGAAGCACAAGCCGCTCTTCACCCTCATGTTGGCCATGAAGATAGACTGCCACAAGGGGACCATCTCGCACGACGAATTCAACGCCTTTATCAAAGGTCGCATCTCGTTCTAACACGTTAACGCTGATGATGGGATGCTCCGGGTACATTGTGGTTTCTTCCCACAGGTGGCGCCTCGCTTGACCTGAATGCTGTGGCGCCCAAGCCGTTCCGCTGGATCTTGGACATAACATGGCTGAACTTGGTGGAAATAAGCAATTTGCCAGCTTTTTCTGACATCCTTAGTTTGGTAAGCAACTGCCAGTCCTTTACATAAACGTAAAAGTTACGGGTTTGAATTCGCTGCTAGTACAAGTGTGTAAAGATAAGTGTTCAAAAGGAGTGCATTTAGCACTAAGCAGTAACAACTAATCTATATGTATGGTTTATGTATCTAGATCTCGCATACCTGCTTTTAATTCCTACCATCAAAATTTTACAATAATAGATCATCTCCGTCGCAACACACCATCAATACTACCAAATTAATCAACTGTAATAGCTCAAAATCTCATAAAATAACGCCTAACACTGACAAGGGAACCTCCCCATCGCACCCCCGTCAGATTTAGTTATAAGTTGGCACAGTGGATACGCCTTGAGAAACTGAACACAGATCAGTCTAGAAAACAGGAAGAAGTGGTGTGGAACTATGAAAAAAATAAGCAAAATATACAAACTGAGTAGTTCATGCGAAAGATAAGGAGCACCAAGCACAGTATCGGCTCAGGAGCGCCGTGGTCCCGTGGTTAGCGTGAGCAGCTGCGGAACGAGAGGTCGTTGGTTCAAGTCTTCCCTCAAGTGAAAATTTTAATTTTTTATTTTCAGACAATTATCAAGTTCAGGCACTCACACATAATCAATTTCGCCTTCCAAAATTCCAGGACATGTTCAGATTTGCTTGGACATTTGCAGGATTTGACGGTCTACACACGGAAAAATTTGAAAACGTTAAAAACATACGTTTTGACAGAGCACATGGAAAACTGTGCGACTGTGAAACTGTTGCATTCATTTGTTGCAGTTTATGTGACAAACTCTTATGTTTTCATCACTTTTTTGGGAGTGATTATCACATCCACAAGAAAACCTAAATCGGACAAGGTAGAAGAATATTTTTACCCATTCGCCAAGTGTACGAGTTAGGTGGGTCGACAACATATTCCTGTCATGTGACGCACATGCCGTCACCAGTGTCGTATAGAATACACTCCTGGAAATGGAAAAAAGAACACATTAACACCGGTGTGTCAGACCCACCATACTTGCTCCGGACACTGCGAGAGGGCTGTACAAGCAATGATCACACGCACGGCACAGCGGACACACCAGGAACCGCGGTGTTGGCCGTCGAATGGCGCTAGCTGCGCAGCATTTGTGCACCGCCGCCGTCAGTGTCAGCCAGTTTGCCGTGGCATACGGAGCTCCATCGCAGTCTTTAACACTGGTAGCATGCCGCGACAGCGTGGACGTGAACCGTATGTGCAGTTGACGGACTTTGAGCGAGGCCGTATAGTGGGCATGCGGGAGGCCGGGTGGACGTACCGCCGAATTGCTCAACACGTGGGGCGTGAGATCTCCACAGTACATCGATGTTGTCGCCAGTGGTCGGCGGAAGGTGCACGTGCCTGTCGACCTGGGACCGGACCGCAGCGACGCACGGATGCACGCCAAGACCGTAGGATCCTACGCAGTGCCGTAGGGGACCGCACCGCCACTTCCCAGCAAATTAGGGACACTGTTGCTCCTGGGGTATCGGCGAGGACCATTCGCAACCGTCTCCATGAAGCTGGGCTACGGTCCCGCACACCGTTAGGCCGTCTTCCGCTCACGCCCCAACATCGTGCAGCCCGCCTCCAGTGGTGTCGCGACAGGCGTGAATGGAGGGACGAATGGAGACGTGTCGTCTTCAGCGATGAGAGTCGCTTCTGCCTTGGTGCCAATGATGGTCGTATGCGTGTTTGGCGCCGTGCAGGTGAGCGCCACAATCAGGACTGCATACGACCGAGGCACACAGGGCCAACACCCGGCATCATGGTGTGGGGAGCGATCTCCTACACTGGCCGTACACCACTGGTGATCGTCGAGGGGACACTGAATAGTGCACGGTACATCCAAACCGTCATCGAACCCATCGTTCTACCATTCCTAGACCGGAAAGGGAACTTGCTGTTCCAACACGACAATGCACGTCCGCATGTATCCCGTGCCACCAAACGTGCTCTAGAAGGTGTAAGTCAACTACCCTGGCCAGCAAGATCTCCGGATCTGTCCCCCATTGAGCATGTTTGGGACTGGATGAAGCGTCGTCTCACGCGGTCTGCACGTCCAGCACGAACGCTGGTCCAACTGAGGCGCCAGGTGGAAATGGCATGGCAAGCCGTTCCACAGGACTACATCCAGCATCTCTACGATCGTCTCCATGGGAGAATAGCAGCCTGCATTGCTGCGAAAGGTGGATATACACTGTACTAGTGCCGACATTGTGCATGCTCTGTTGCCTGTGTCTACGTGCCTGTGGTTCTGTCAGTGTGATCATGTGATGTATCTGACCCCAGGAATGTGTCAATTAAGTTTCCCCTTCCTGGGACAATGAATTCACGGTGTTCTTATTTCAATTTCCAGGAGTGTATATCAGACGTGTTTTCCTGTGGAGGAATCGGTTGACCTATGACCTTGCGATCAAATGTTTTCGGTTCCCATTGGAGAGGCACGTCCTTTCGTCTACTAATCGCACGGTTTTGCGCTGCGGTCGCAAAACACAGACACTAAACTTATTACAGTGACCAGAGGCGTCAATGAACGAACGGACAGATCATAACTTTGCGAAAAAAAAAGTAAACATTTCACTAGAGGGAAGACTTGAACCAAGGACCTCTCGTTCCGTAGCTGCTCACGCTAACCACGGGACCACGGCGCTCCTGAGCTCACACTGTCCTTTATGTTGCATATCTTCCGCATAGACTACTCAGTTTGTATATTTTGCTTATTTTTTTCATAGTTCCACACAACTTCTTCCTGTTTTCTCGATTGATCTGTGTTCTGTTTTTCAAGGCCTATCCACTGTGCCAACTTATAACTAAATGTGAGGGGGGTGCGATGGGGAGGTTCCCTTGTGAGGAATAAAATTATGCATCGTTTCTGTGGAGGGGGTAAGAGGATCACAGTCCAAATCTACAGGTTCTATACCACAATTAACTTAAGACTTTGAGAGCTTAAACGCAAATTTCATTCAATGAAAACAGCTTTCGCTGGACTGAATATCATTTTCATTGTGCTATCAGTGTGAAGAAGGTACTGAACAGAATCAGCTGCCCGCATCTCGTGGTCGTGCGGTAGCGTTCTCGCTTCCCACGCCCGGGTTCCCGGGTTCGATTCCCGGCGGGGTCAGGGATTTTCTCTGCCTCGTGATGGCTGGGTGTTGTGTGCTGTCCTTAGGTTAGTTAGGTTTAATTAGTTCTAAGTTCTAGGGGACTGATGACCATAGATGTTAAGTCCCATAGTGCTCAGAGAGAGAATCAGCTGCTCATTTGAAGAAGCGAATGAATACATGTTACTAGCTGAGAGTATCAATGATCACACCACTTTTCACTATAAATTTTATTTTAGTCAATACTCAATTCTGTGGCTAGACCATTTTCGACTTTACTGTTACTATCAAGTCCGCCCCGATAGCTGAGTGGTTGCCGGCACGGTAGCTCAGCGTGTTCGGTCAGAGGGGTAGCTGCCCTCTGTAATAAAAAGACTGAGTTAATGGATCAACGACGAACTTATCGGGTGTCTTATGACGTCCGCTCCGAGCAGATACAACGAACGAAAACGAACAAAATGAGATTTTAAAAAAAGTGGTCAGCGTGACGGATTGCCGTCCTACGGGCCCGGGTTCGATTCCCGGCTGGGTCGGAGATTTTCGCCGCTCAGAGACTGGGTGTTGTGTTGTCTTCATCCTCATTTCATCCCCATCCGGCGCGCAGGTCATCCAATGTGGCGTCGAATGTAATAAGACCTACACCAAGGCGGCCGGACCTGCCCCGCAAGGGGCCTCCCGGACAATGACGCCAAACGCTCATTTCCATTCTGTTACTATCAATAGCCATCCAAAGATAAGATACATTATGCATGTACACTCTGTGATGAAAAGTATCTGGACAGCTATTAATGGAAATTAATGTAAGATGTGTCCATCTTCCGCCTTTATGACAACTTGAACTCCGCTGCAGATACTTTCAATAAGGTGCCTAAATGTCTGTGGAGGCAGTCCATTCTTCCTCAAGAGCTGACGTCAGGGAAAGTACTGATGTTAGGTGTAGGGGGTGTGGAGCAAAACCGATATTCTGACTCATCTCAAGGTGTCCCATTGAGTCCAGTTTGGCACTCTGGGCAAGGCAGTCCATTTTAGACGTGGCAGCTATTTGCTGCCTCACCGACCATCCTTATTTATTAACTCTAACGTTACGTAAAAGAACAAGTGAAGAAAGACAGAAATTATGGTGTAACAATTCTAAATATGTGCACTGTTTAATTTGCAGTTGATTAGTGTAAACCGCATCTTGGTCCGACATTTGGATCAATAGATTTTTGAATTTCAATTGAGTAAACGCATCAGAATTCGCTAGAGTGTGTGATGGCTAGTTCAACCATTGTAGCGTGGGTGCTACCAGCGCCTGGTGAAAATGCAAGTCATCCATGGTAGATCCAGAGCGAAGTATTTGTAGTGTACTGGAGTCTTGGTGCAGGAATACTCCACAGGAAACTAAAAGTAAGAGGCATTTTTCGGGGGCAGACACTCCTTAGCAAACAGTGGTTGGGCTCGTCTCCAACCCTGAAGGGTGTCAAAGCAAAGTGTACTCTACAACAAAATGTAGTCCACTTAGAAAAATACATTTTGCTGGATGTATACCATCGCAAAATTATTTCAAAAGAGAGTTCGCATGGGAGCAACAAGGGTGTAGCATAATAATTTCAGAATGGCATGCATTAGGAGAAGTGAAGTGTCTGAAATCACAGTCAGCTAAAATGTTATAAATGCAGAGCACAGGCGATATATACAGGGTGATTCAAAAAGAATACCACAACTTTAGGACTTTAAAACTCTGCAACGACAAAAGGCAGAGCTAAGAACTACCTGTCGGCGAATTAAGGGAGCTATAAAGTTTCATTTAGTTGTACATTTGTTCGCTTGAGGCGCTGTTGACTAGGCGTCAGCGTCAGTTGATGCTAAGATGGCGACCGCTCAACAGAAAGCTTTTTACTGTAACTGGACTACAGTATCTGGAGATGTTAGAGAATTGGCTGTTCCCTCAGCTCGAACAAGAAGCACAACAATTCATATTTCAGCAGAATGGAGCGCCACCACATTGGCACTTATCTGTCCGTAACTACCTGAACGTCAACTACCCGAGGCGATGGATCGGCCGCCAGGCAGCCCGTGACAGAGCACTTCATCACTGGCCTCCAAGAAGCCCTGATCTTACCCCCTGCGATTTTTTCTTATGGGGGTATGTTAAGGATATGGTGTTTCGGGCACCTCTCCCAGCCACCATTGATGATTTGAAACGAGAAATAACAGCAGCTATCCAAACTGTTACGCCTGATATGCTACAGAGAGTGTGGAACGAGTTGGAGTATCGGGTTGATATTGCTCGAGTGTCTGGAGGGGGCCATATTGAACATCTCTGAACTTGTTTTTGAGTGAAAAAAAAACCTTTTTAAATACTCTTTGTAATGATGTATAACAGAAGGTTATATTATGTTTCTTTCATTAAATACACGTTTTTAAAGTTGTGGTATTCTTTTTGAATCACCCTGTATATTACTGTAATAATCCATACAGCCTTAGACGTTGACAGCTCTGATGAAGAAAGTTTATGTCGTGTCGTTACGTTATTTCTCACCTTGCTGATGGTAATAGGACGAGCCTTATTACCTTGGTGTGAACTTTCACAGATTTGAAACTTCCTGGCAGATTAAAACTGTGTGCCCGACCGAGACTCGAACTCGGGACCTTTGCCTTTCGCGGGCAAGTGCTCTACCATCTGAGCTACCGAAGCACGACTCACGCCCGGTCCTCACAGCTTCGGTAGCTCAGATGGTAGAGCACTTGCCCGCGAAAGGCAAAGGTCCCGAGTTCGAGTCTCGGTCAGGCACACAGTTTTAATCTGCCAGGAAGTTTCATATCAGCGCACACTCCCCTGCAGAGTGAAAATCTCATTCTGGAAACATACCCCAGGCTGTGGCTAAGCCATGTCTCCGCAGTATCCTTTCTTTCAGGAGTGCTAGTTCTGCAAGGTTCGCAGATGAGCTTCTGTAAAGTTTGGAAGGTAGGAGACGAGATACTGGCAGAAGTAAAGCTGTGAGGACCGGGCGTGAGTCGTGCTTCGGTATCTCAGATGGTAGAGCACTTGCCCGCGAAAGGCAAAGGTCCCGAGTTCGAGTCTCGGTCGGGCACACAGTTTTAATCTGCCAGGAAGTTTCATATCAGCGCACACTCCGCTGCAGAGTGAAAATCTCATTCTTTCACAGAGTTGTTTTAAATAGTCGCTGATAAGCTCTCAGTGCTGACTGTGGCTGTAATTTCTTTTTTTTTTTTTTTTAATATTGCGTGCCTTAGTGTAAAGCGCATTCAGAACTAGCCTGACGTTTCTTTTGCAGAGTCCCGTGTGGTGGCAGTGTTATTGTGATTCGGAGGGAGTCACTAAAGAGGTAAATTTTAGGGTGTCTAGTATCAATGGGAGTTAGCAGCTACAGTATAAGCCCCGTAAAATCTGGTGCGTGGCTACGGTATCTTTGTGTCTGTATTGTTGCTGCTGTACACTGAAGTAATCGGACGACATAGAGCCTCGACAAAATAGTGCGTTTTTACGAGAGTGGCATGTTAGTTATTTGATGGTGTATGAACCTCTTCCTGAGTTGTTTTTGGTAGTGCGAAAAGTAACTATGCCACACAATTGAGAGTGTAGTGTCAGAATAACTGTGTACCAAGTAAGGTCAGATAGGTTTCAACAGGCGGAGGACGTGCGGATTGACAAAAAGTGACCAGAATCTTCAGGTAGGTCTCTGCCGTCACTCGAGTACACACTCCTGTTATTACAATCCTCTAGGCTGCAGTCAATTTGTTTCAGACTAGTTTTTATCATCTGCCTCCCATTCGTTCGAAATCTATGCACTATTTATCAATGGATGTAGAGTTTTGACGTTGTAGAATTGTGCATAGTGATGCCGGTAGATGGTATTTGCTGTATAAGCAATGAGGATAATAAGTTTTGCAGCGAAGTCTCCAACCAGTAAGGGTTTTTAAAAAAGCCGCAATGAGTGAGCACAGGAGGAGGTTGGCTAAATCTATTAAAGTCAGAAAAGGAGAGTTACGACAGTTAATTCACCCTCACCGACGGCACTTAATACTGCTGGTCGATCGTAAAATTGTTGACAGGGTGAGCCCGCGTGGAACTAGTGGCAGGAGGCAGGCGCTGCTGGTAGTAGGTGTTGTAGTTCTGTGAACGCGCAGCAGGACAGCCTACACCACATGCTGATGAAGCGTCAGCAAGCAATGAGACATTGCAAGCTAAGTTCTCAATAAATTTTGCAGCTGCTGGGCACTCTTGTAAAACTTCAGAATAGAATGGCTGACAGTAGGTGTCCTGGAGATTCTACGTCACAAGGTGACGCAGAGGATCATATTGATATGGACAGAATTAAAATGGAAATTAGCAGTACTGAAATTTTCAGTCCAGATATGCATTCTACTCTTGTACAACATTACTATAGAACTGCTGGAGAATCCCCTAGTGTTGTTTCAGTAGCTCAAGTTAAAATGGAACCAAATGTGTGATACAGTACCAGGTGGTATTGATCATACTTGTGTCATGACAGAATCAGTAGAGGAGAAACTGTCTCCGCTCGTCAAACTTCATGGACAAAATGTTTTGATGTTGTCTTTAGTTGATACCGTAATTTCAAGTCCAGACTGAAAAAAAAAAGACAATGAAAAGATAAGAACGGAAATCAGTAACGTAAATTCCAGTAATATGCGAACCCATTTTTAAAAAGAAACTCATACCCTGAAATTGGACGGTAAAAAAGGCAGAGAAAACCAGTTCGCTGACTACAGATTACATTTTGATGAGAACATTAATTCACTCTTCAAAACCATTACTTCAAGGATAGCGTCGGAATTCAGTACCACGCAAAAGCTGTAAAACATGTGCAAAACAATCTGAGCGACAGATCGAGAAATATTTGGAAGGGAATGAAAATGTTAATCGCACTTCCACTGAACAGACAGAGTTAAAGCAAGCCATGCACGAGGAGGATGTGTGCAAACAGTTGCCTAATACACTGAGGCGCCAAAGAAACTAATATAGGCATGCCTATACAAATACAGATTGAGTCCCATAGTGCTCAGAGCCATTTTATACAAATACAGACATATGTAAACAGGCAGAATACGGCGCTGCGGTCGGCAACGTCAATATAAGACAACAAGTGTCTGCTGCACTTGTTAGATCAGTTACTGCTGCTGCAATGGTAGGCTTTCAAGATCTAAGTGCCTCTGAACGTGGTGTTATAGTCGGCGCACGAGAGATGGAACACATCATCTCCGAGATAGCGGTGAAGTGGGGATTTTCCCGTACGACCATTTCAAGAGTGTACCGTAAATATCAACAATCCAGTAAAACATCAAATCTCTGAGGTCGCTGTGACCGGAAAATATCCTGCAAGTACGGGACCAACGATGACAGAAGAGAATCGTTCAACGTGACAGAAGTGCAACTCTTCCGCAAATTGCTGCATATTTCAATGCTGGACCATCAAGAAGTGTCAGCGTGCGAACCATTCAACGAAAGAATCATCAATATGGGCTTTCGGAGCCGAAGGCTCACTCGTGTACCCTTGATGACAGCACGGCACAAAGCTTTACGTCTCGCCTGGGCCCGTCAACACCGACATTGGACTGTAGGAGACTGGAAACATGTTGCCTGGCCAGACGAGTCTCGTTTCAAATTGTTTAGAGCGGATGGACGTGTACGGGTATGGAGACAACCTCATGAATCCGAGGACCCTGCATGTCAGCGGGGGACTGTTCAAGCTGGTGAAGGCTCTGTAATGGTGTGGGCCGTGTGCAGTTGGAGTGATATGGGACCCCTGATACGTCTAGATACGACTCTGACAGGTGACACGTACGTAAGCATCTTGTATGATCACCTGCATCGATTCATGTCCATTATGCAGTCCGACGGACTTGGAAAATTCCAGCAGGACAATGCGACACCCCACACGTCCAGATTTCCTACCGAGTGGCTCCAGGAACACTCTTCTGAGTTTAAACACTTCCGCTGGCCACCAAACTCCTCAGACATGAACATTATTGAGCGTATCTGGGATGCCTTGCAACATGCTGTTCAGAAAAGATCTCCACCCACTCTTACTCTTATGGATTTATGGACAGCACTGGAGGGTTCATGGTGTCAGTTCCCTACAGCACTACTTCAGGCTTTAGTGGAATGAATGTTACGTCGTGTCGCGGCACTTACGCGCGTTCGCGAGGACCCTACACCATATTAGGCAGGTGTACCAGTTTCTTTGGCTCTTCAGTGTATAAGCCATATGATCATGCAAGACCAGTGTACGAATATTAGTAATCATGTAGCAACGACGAATTTCATGCTGGTCGCTGAGCGAAAAGGACGTGAGTCATTTCAGAAGGTACAGCTTGCACGCAATAATGTTACTAATGAGAAATTGTCAAAACTGACCAAGAAATTATAATGCTGTCTCAGCGTGTAGTATAACATTCACCCGTTACCTCATTGGATGCTGCCTTTATAAGTAGCCATAAATTTAATTATTTTTACCTGCAGGGTATGTTGCACCCGAAGTTGTTCATACAAGAATTTATGGATGTGCTGCCGGCATTTTGATCAGTGCAAAAGCAAAGTTCTTTTATAGTGGGAAATTTGAAAGGGAACGCAGTTTGCTGGGTGAACGAAATTTCAAATAACTGTACAAATTTAAAAGAGTAACTTTCTGAAGGAGTATTGGTTTTAATACGTTTAGAGGAAATTGTTGGTTGATTTCTGGAGGCGAGGAAGATACCAGTCAAATCACAGCACAATGAACGGTTTTTATGAGCACTGATGGAAATGGCTTATCATGTTGATGGGGAATTGCTGCAGAGTTGCTTGCGGTGGGTACTAAGTGAGTGTTGTTCTAAATTTATAGGGAGTTGACTATAGTGCTGGGAGACAATTACAAAAATTACATAAAGTTACTCGAAAAGGCTGGACGTTTACATGACCATGATGGTAGAAATAGCAGAACTCAACCAAGACAAGATGTCGGTAGGCTGGTGCGTATGATATGTGGCTAAGGGGGCTGGTGAAACTAACTTAATACGGAATGTAAAGGAATCCATTGCTAGGGTGCATAACATGGCAGTCCCTCACACACCCCACGAACAATTAAACTAAATATTTGTCAGCACGGGATCAGCTAGAGGCAAGGGGTGTGAGGTCCCAAACTTTATGGTAAATCTGGCAGTAGGAAACACCTCCAAAATAGTGGTGCCCTTAGTAAAAGCAAAGGGCAAATATGTAGGTGGTTTGGAAGTTCAGTACGCGAAAGAACTGGATGCAGGGAAGAGATGAGATCAATTTATGTACCAAGGCTTAGAATAGAGAGAGAGGGATATTCTGATAAGACAAGCAACAATCTGGTTGAGCAGCAAAAGCAGAACAGGGATGAGATAGTGGCTAGAATCAATCGGATGAATATGTTGTCAGAGAAACAAAAAATAAGAATTAGAGGAATAGTGTGGTATTCTCTGGTTCTCCAGGAGTAATGAAAGAGTTTGCGTGTAGGTTACTATACAGTTGCATCAAAGTTTGCACCAAAAATCTGTCCAGTCCCATCTGTACAAAGGGAAGCGACACAGAAAGGGTTGAACCGGTTATGCCACACCTTTTGTTATCAGAGAAACACGACCTGGGAGAACTTTATTCTGCGTTTCAAGACATCAGTAACAACCTTTGGTTTTGCACCATCTGAATTAATATTTGGTAGAAAGTCTATGAATATCATTGGTGAGGAAGTCACTTTCCAGGAAGGCAAGTACTAACTCGGGATGAGATACAGAAATTGCGAAAGGTGCGAAATCGCCAAAAGCAAAGGAGGTAAAGAAAGGCTTGATTGCAAGGATAAGCCTACCATATTCCAATCTAAAGATCTGGTGCTAGTGAAAACAAATAATCGATTGAGGTGTCCGAGGAAATTAAGAATTAGTTGTTAGTTTACCACGGTCCTTACCTAGCAGAAAGTTCTTTGCATATCAGTGCCTAGCATTTAGTGTACCCCAAATCCAAATGATTTTTGGGTTAAAAATGTGCTAGACTTAAAGAGGAATGTTCAGTAAAGGGAGAAAAGGTATAGGAGATTTCTTTGTCTTTGAGAAGCTTCACAGTTGGGTGACTGCATGCACTCGAGCTTTGTAGAGCAATTCTACTTTTCCTTGTTATACTCTCTTCCTTTTTATATTATTTTCCTTTTATTGGCTTTCTGGATATTTCATTTCTGAATTTCGTTATTTGAGGTATAGTTATTTAGTTAGTTTCATTTTCTATGAATCATTAGGATGAATAACTGTAATGATGTGCAATGAGTTATCTTATATTCAAATAAAAAATTAATTTTTAAATATGGCTACGTGATGATCATTTACAAGGGTTCTTTTTGTGTATACAGATGTGAGTTAGTAATTCCTACCCACCATCTTTTACGTATAACAATAGTAATAATTGTTCTACAGAATAGAAGGAGATGTCAAGGACAAACTTTTTCAGTTTGTTTTCAAATTTCACTTTGCTGTCTATTGGACAATTTATATCACTGGGTAAGTGATCAAAATATTTTCTTTTACGTATAACAATAGCAATAATTGTTCTACAGAATAGAAGGAGATGTCAAGGACAAACTTTTTCAGTTTGTTTTCAAATTTCACTTTGCTTTCTATTGGACAATTTATATCACTGGGTAAGTGATCAAAATATTTTCTTGCTGCGATGTGATAAAGACAAACTTAATGTGGAGAAAAGAACGTCATCATTGTTCGTTTTGATTGTTACATTTGAACTACAGTGGATTATTTAGAACAAACTTCATGAGGGAATAAGTGTACTGTGAAGGATGTGTTAGAATGTCCAACTCCTTAAACAGATGTCTTACTAGATGGTCATTGGGTGAGCACCGCATATTATTCATAAAGCACATTTTTGAGCAATGAAAACTCCCTTTCTTAAAGACGATTTACCCCAGCACATTATTCCATGACACTACTGAATGAAAATATGCTAAATGTGACAGATTACTGATTTGTCTCTCCCCATGATTTGGAATGATTTGAATCACGCTTACACCACTTGGGGGTGTAATCAGGATTGGAAAATTATGTGGGCTTGTAATTAACATACAGTAATCACTGGGATTACATGGTGAGAATTTCCCTAGAGCTCTCTCAGAGGAGAAGAGAAAATGCTGAGCTAATGAAACTAAACCACTTGGCGTCTGCTGTAGTCGGCTGCTCTGAAAAGAAGAGAGACGTTTTCTGGTCGTCGCTCCAAAACCGTCAGGCGATCCAGCGGCGTGATTTGATTGTCAGAGCGGCTTTGCTGATGACAGGTAGGCCTGTTCTCACGTGAATCGGTCAATTATTGTTGTATCACGGTCGCAGGTTCGAATCCTGCCTCGGGCATGGATGTGTGTCATGTCCTTAGGTTAGTTAGGTTTAAGTAGTTCTAAGTTCTAGGGGACTGATGACCTCAGTAGTTAAGTCCCATAGTGCTCAGAGCCATTTGAACCATTTTTTTGTTGTATCAGTGGAAATGAGACAAGCGAAAAAGTGGTTTCTTTGTAAAATTAAAATAATAAAAATTTATTGCCGTCTTTCTGCTCAAGGTATCTGCATTTTGTGAATATAAGTACCACCGAAAGTAATGGATGCCAAAAACAAGTGCCAGAAGGTCCTTTTCTGTGGTGCTGTAGTTTTGCTCAGCTTGATCCAGCTGGTGTGATGCGTGACCAATTGGTTTTTCTTTATTGTATTTGAATCAAAATGCAGCACACAGTGATGTTGCTAGCATCACACAACAAAATAAAAGGTAGTGCAAAATCGGGATAAGTCAAAACATGTGAACTTGTAAAAATTTCTTTCAGTTTTAACATAGCACTCTGGCGATCCACTGTCCAAACAAAAGTAGACCCCTTCTTTAGCAGTTTCGTGAGAGGTTTTACAGTGACTGCAAAGTTCTCCATGAAACGTCGACAATAGCTTATTAACCAGAGAAATGTTACCAATTCTTTAACGTTCGTTGGCACTGGAAAATCGTTCCCTGCACCTTTTAATCCTGGGTCTGGTCTTGTACCATCTGCCGAAATTATGTGGCATAGATAGTGCACTTGTGATTTCAAAAATCTAATTTCAAACTTAAATTGGCATCACTAACACGAGTTATTACGTATTCCAGTCGCTCTGCATGTTTTCTTATCATACTTGGAAAGACAGTTATGCCATCCTGGAATACTAGGCATATGGTCAGCTTTATACATCGTAAAGGTAAAACAGCAAGACGTTGAAATGTGGTAGTGGCGTTTTAGAGGCCAAATGGCACGCTTAGTTATTCGTAATGCCCAGA
The DNA here is from genome assembly GCF_023898315.1 of Schistocerca nitens. NCBI lineage: Eukaryota > Metazoa > Arthropoda > Insecta > Orthoptera > Acrididae > Schistocerca > Schistocerca nitens. The sequence goes on from NC_064616.1 coordinate 927,217,373, forward strand.
GGGCCAAAGAAAGCTGTCTTTTCCAAATCTTTCGTAGCTAGAGGAATTTGATAGAAGTCAGAGCACATGTGTAAGTTTCTGAGGAATTCGCATTTGCCAAGGTGATCCAAAGCGTAACATATCCTAAGATGGGGGCAAATATCAAGCCTTTTTTCCATTACTGGTTCTCTAGGAGACTACCATAAAGTGATCTGCAGAACTTCTCTCCAAGTGATGTGGCGCAGTAACCACCTACTGGATTCGTATTCCGGAGGTGCCGCATCAGATTCTCGTCCAGCGATATTTTAGTTTTACGATGTTTTTTTTCACTTCATATCTTAAGACAAACACCACGAGGGTTCTTCCCCTCTCTGTGCTTTCCAATACCAACTTGCGCTCGTCTTTAAGGGCCTCCTAGTTGACTGTAAGTTAAACACAAAACTTCCGCCCTTCCTCAAACATTTCTCCGCGGAATCCCAGAAAGACACTGCACACCAACCATCCACTGGAATATCCTAAACCGGGTCTTCGTCGGTCACTTGAAGAACTGCGTAGCAACGAAAAATCTCGTACAATATTCGTTAATACAAAATTTATCGTACATAACAGGATATTTGTTACGTGCATGTAATCATTTGTGCCAATAAATCAGTAAAAGAAACTGATTACAGTACTTTGAAAATAAAGACGCAATTCTCTCCAGTATTTCCTCATCGCCTTACCGTTTCAGAATAAATGGTATTCTTAATATGTTGTCACATTGGGCCATGCATATGTAATAGGAATAAACATACCAAATACTGCTACTAAGTCCGAGAATAACATTTCTAGTACTAAATTACAGAGTCGTTGTTCTATTTGCAGATAGAAGAAAACGAACGTGAATGGCGTGTGTGGTACGAGAAAGAGAAGCCAGAGGAGGAGGATATACCCTGCGGTTACCAACGAAGTCTGGACGTCTTCCGGAAGCTCCTCCTAATACGCTCCTGGAGCCCAGATCGCACGCTCTCTCAGGCTCGCAAATACGTCATGGGCAAGTATTTTCCATCTTATATAACTTTTTATGTAATTATGTGTATAACTTCCTGACACAGTGAAACCATCTACGAGACTGATATACACTCCTGGAAATAGAAATAAGAACACCGTGAATTCATTGTCCCAGGAAGGGGAAACTTTATTGACACATTCCTGGGGTCAGATACATCACATGATCACACTGACAGAACCACAGGCACATAGACACAGGCAACAGAGCATGCACAATGTCGGCACTAGTACAGTGTATATCCACCTTTCGCAGCAATGCAGGCTGCTATTCTCCCATGGAGACGATCGTAGAGATGCTGGATGTAGTCCTGTGGAACGGCTTGCCATGCCATTTCCACCTGGCGCCTCAGTTGGACCAGCGTTCGTGCTGGACGTGCAGACCGCGTGAGACGACGCTTCATCCAGTCCCAAACATGCTCAATGGGGGACAGATCCGGAGATCTTGCTGGCCAGGGTAGTTGACTTACACCTTCTAGAGCACGTTGGGTGGCACGGGATACATGCGGACGTGCATTGTCCTGTTGGAACAGCAAGTTCCCTTGCCGGTCTAGGAATGGTAGAACGATGGGTTCGATGACGGTTTGGATGTACCGTGCACTATTCAGTGTCCCCTCGACGATCACCAGTGGTGTACGGCCAGTGTAGGAGATCGCTCCCCACACCATGATGCCGGGTGTTGGCCCTGTGTGCCTCGGTCGTATGCAGTCCTGATTGTGGCGCTCACCTGCACGGCGCCAAACACGCATACGACCATCATTAGCACCAAGGCAGAAGCGACTCTCATCGCTGAAGACGACACGTCTCCATTCGTCCCTCCATTCACGCCTGTCGCGACACCACTGGAGGCGGGCTGCAAGATGTTGGGGCGTGAGCGGAAGACGGCCTAACGGTGTGCGGGACCGTAGCCCAGCTTCATGGAGACGGTTGCGAATGGTCCTCGCCGATACCCCAGGAGCAACAGTGTCCCTAATTTGCTGGGAAGTGGCGGTGCGGTCCCCTACGGTACTGCGTAGGATCCTACGGTCTTGGCGTGCATCCGTGCGTCGCTGCGGTCCGGTCCCAGGTCGACGGGCACGTGCACCTTCCGCCGACCACTGGAGACAACATCGATGTACTGTGGAGACCTCACGCCCCACGTGTTGAGCAATTCGGCGGTACGTCCACCCGGCCTCCCGCATGCCCACTATAAGCCCTCGCTCAAAGTCCGTCAACTGCACATACGGTTCACGTCCACGCTGTCGCGGCATGCTACCAGTGTTAAAGACTGCGATGGAGCTCCGTATGCCACGGCAAACTGGCTGACACTGACGGCGGCGGTGCACAAATGCTGCGCAGCTAGCGCCATTCGACGGCCAACACCGCGGTTCCTGGTGTGTCCGCTGTGCCGTGCGTGTGATCATTGCTTGTACAGCCCTCTCGCAGTGTCCGTAGCAAGTATGGTGGATCTGACACACCGGTGTCAATGTGTTCTTTTTTCCATTTCCAGGAGTGTACAATCCCAGACAGTTGTCTTCCCGTGGCAGTTACCTTAACGTCGTGTCACGACCTGCCTTGCGTATTCGTATCTCCAACATACTTTTCAGACTCCGCAGAGATTCTTCTGCATACCGTGCGTGACTAGCACCCTCGGGAGAAAGGTCATGTCTTGTAAGTTGTGTCCTGAATGAATTTCTCACTCTGCAGTGGCGTGTACACCACTCTGAAACTATTTGCTAGACTAAAACTGTGGGCAGAACTGGAACTACGTTGCAGAACATTACCCTTCGCGGACAATGCTCGCACCAATGGTGCTATCCAAGTGTACGCTATCGATTACTAAAGCGTCAGTTATGTGTATCTGTTATGTTTTGTAAACTTATGGTAAATGCTATGAACTTATTTCACCAACCTAATACAAATATTTCATATACATCTTAACAATTTGCCTTCGCTACTTGGCATGAATTGACACACACTTTAGGTGCATAACATGTTAGTAAATTTTAGTTCACGCGAAATAATGTGCGTAACAAGACATCAAGGAACTATTAGTTTAGGTAATCCAAAATAAATCTGTAAAGTCTGTAATGGCCAAGTGAAGACCGTGTTAAGAGAAACAAGGTGTGCACGAAATAAAAGGGGCACTGAGGAGTAGGCTAGGTTTGGAGTCTTAAGAATAGCTTACAGAGAGAGACAGAGAGAGGGAGGGAGGGAGGCAGAGGGACGGGGACAGGCGGAAGCAGAGAGGAGCAAGAAGTACTTGATATGATCTAAAACTACTTAAAATACAGCTGGTAAAGTGTTATGTCCGCACTATAACACAACAAATATTCCGTGATAACCAAATTTATTTGACCTTCTGTCACTCAAAGCAAAACTTAAGTTCGACTACACAACACTTCGCTGGCTGTAACGCCAAGGAGAAATCAGAGTCACTAGTAGAGAATACAAGTCCAAACCACTGCCAACCAGTCGATACCAACGCGTCGCAGGTTTCCAGCCAGGGAGGCCACAGTACGGTTCGGTCGTCGTGAATCCAGCAGCCGGGTAGTAACACAGTCATCGGCGAAGATTGAACTGGTTAAACGGGCTCAGGGAGTTCGCTTAAATCCGCAGGTCCGGCCAATCAGAGTGTTGGTAGATGGCGCCCTTATACGATTGCTGACTCTGGTGGCAAGGGCAGCGCCGCCAGGGTAATCCGTATCGATAGTGGTGTGTACGCTGCCGCTAACCCCGCGAAGACGCGTTCACTTGCGCCAGTAGTCGACATCGTGTGCGGCGCCAGCGGTACTCGCTGTGTGCCGCGCGTGTTGTAGCACGCCGCGCCGAGTTGACGGCTGCTGTGCGGCGGCCGATACGACATAAAGTAATCCGGAAAAGAACAGTTTCTACGAGATTACGGGAAATTTGAGGGATCGCATTGCTTATCAGCACCCGCCCGGATAGCCGTGCGTGTAAAAGCGCCGCTTCCGGGACATGGAGATGTGCGGGCCCGGATAGAATCCGCCCGGCGGATTAACAAGGGTCAGTATTCCATCAGACGGGTTGATACCCAAGTCCCGCACAATTTAAACAACCTGCAAATATTTAGAAAGCTTTCGCCCACTTTCACACGAATAACACTACATACAGACAGCTGGGATACACATAGTCCATCACAAGTGGGTAACGGGGTGGTGACAGGAGAAGACATCCGGCCACCAAATCCTTTAACAACCATGCCGACACTGCGGGGATGCTGGACACACGCACAAGAGAAAGAAGATGACGACTTTGCTTGTCAGAGTGGCACACTGAGGTGACACATGGTTTTTGTTCCGTACAGTGAATAGTATGACGCCATTAATAAATATAGACCTTAATCAGAAGCATATAGGTAAGGTAGAATATTCCAAATTTTTAGGTGTGTCCATTGATGAGAGATTAAATTGGAAGAAACACATTCAAAAATGGTTCAAATGGCTCTGAGCACTATGGGACTTAACATCTTAGGTCATCAGTCCCCTAGAACTTAGAACTACTTAAACCTAACTAACCTAAGGACATCACACACATCCATGCCTGAGGCAGGATTCGAACCTGCGACCGTAGCAGCCCCGCGGTTCCGGACTGCAGCGCTAGAACCGCACGGCCACCGCGGCCGGCAAGAAACACATTGATGATCGGCTGAAACGTTTGAGTTCAGCTACTTATGCAATAAGGGTCATTGCAAATTTTGGTGATAAACATCTTAGTAAATTAGCTTACTACGCCTATTTTCACTCATTGCTTTCATATGGCATCATATTTTGTGGTAATTCATCACTGAGGAATAAAGTATTTATTGCACAAAAGCGTGTAATCAGAATAATAGCTGGAGTCCACCCAAGATCATCCTGCAGACATTTATTTAAGGATCTAGGGATATTCACAGTAGCTTCTCAGTATATATACTCTCTTATGAAATTTGTTATTAACAACCAAACCCAATTCAAAAGTAATAGCAGTGTGCATAACTACAATATTAGGAGAAAGGATGATCTTCACTATTCAAGATTAAATCTAACTTTGGCACAGAAAGGGGTGAATTATACTGGCACTAAAGTCTTTGGTCACTTACCAAATAGTATCAAAAGTCTGACAGATAACCAACAAGTATTTAAGAAGAAATTAAAAGAATTTCTGAATGACAACTCCTTCTACTCCATAGAGGAATTTTTAGATATAAATTAAGAAAAAAATATTTAAAAAAATTAAAAAAAATAAAAATAAAAAATAAAGAAAAACAAAAAAACACAAAAAATAAAGTTGTTATATTAACTTAAGTATGTTGTTAAATTAACCTAATTATGTCATGTATTGGAAAATTTGACTCGTTCCACATCATTACGAAATATCGTATTCATGATCCATGGAACTAGTATTAATCTAATCTAATCTAATCTAATCTGTACTGTCCAGAGTCGCTGGGCCCGGAGTACGGGGAGGCGAGCATCCTGGACCTGGAGCTGACGTGGTCCGAGTCGGAGCCGCGCACGCCACTCGTCTGCATCCTCTCCATAGGCTCAGACCCGTCGCCGCAGATCACCAGCCTCGCCAGGACCAAGGAAATACGTTAGTACCTGCATAGCGCTCTTTTTGACTACTGATGGGCTTGTTATTTCCAGCGCAAAACACAGAACCTGATTTTAATCCACTATCCCAAGTGAACGTTATGGTATTTGAAAGAAGAGGTTATTTGCAATTATTTGTCTATTTCGTAAATTAAAACTAAATGTTGTGAATATGTCATCTTATTAATTCACTGTTCGACAAAAGCTGCTTTATGGGAGTCTTGTTTCTGGCGTCACCCATCATCAGATCTGCATTACACAAAAGATACATATTTCTTACACACTGATCGCCAAGGAAACTGGTACAGGCATGTATATTCAAATACAGACATACGTAAACAGGCAGAATTCGGCTCTGCGGTCGGCAACGTCTATACAAGGCAACAACTATCTGGCGCAGTTGTTAGATCCGTTACCGCTGCTACAATTGCAGGCTATCAAGGTTTAAGTGAGTTTGAACGTGCTGTTATAGTCTGCGCACGAGCGATGGGACACTGAATCTCTGAGATAGCGATGAAGTGGGGATTTTCCCGTACGACCATTTCACGAGTGACCGTAGATATCAGGTATACGGTAAAACATCAAATCTCCGACGTCGCTGCGTGCGGAAAAAGATCCTGCAAGAACGGGACCAACCACGGCTGAAGAGAATCGTTCAAGGTGACAGAAGTGCAACCCTTCGCAATTTGCTGCAGATTTCAATGCTGGACCATCAGCAAGTGTCAGCGTGCGAACCATTCAACGAAACATCGTCAATATGGGCTTTCGGAGCCAAGAGCTCACTCGTGTACTCTTGATGACTGCACGACACAAAGCTTTACGCCTCGCCTTGGCTCGTGAACACCGACATTGGACTGTAGGTGACTGGAACCATGTTGCCTGGTCAGACGAGTCTCGTTTCAAATTGTTTCGAGCGGATAGACGTGTACGGGTATGGAGACAACATCATGAATCCAAGTCCTGTTCGAGCTGGTGGAGGTTCTGTAATGGTGTGGGGCGTGTGTAGTTGGAGTGATATGGGACCCCTGATACGTCTAGATACGACTCTGGCAGGTGTCACGTACGTTAGCAACCTGTCTGGTCACCTGCATCCATTCATGTCCATTGTGCATTCCGACGGTCTTGGGCAATTCCAGCAGGACAATGCGACAACTCACACGTTCAGAATTGCTACAGAGTGGCTCCAGGAACACACTTCCTCTGGCAACCAAACTCCCCAGACATGAACATTATTGAGTATATCTGGGATGTCTTGCAACGTGCTGTTCAGAAGAGATCTCCACCCCCTCGTACTCTAACAGATTTATGGACAGCCCTGCAGGATTCATGGTGTCAATTCCCACCAGCACTACTGCAGACATTAGTCGAGTGCATGGCACGTCATGTTGCGGCACTTCTGCGTGCTCGTGGTGGCCCTACACCATATTAGGCAGGTGTACCAGTTTCTTTTGCTCTTCATTGTAAATCCTTCGTTCAGAAGGTACTACATTGTTTCTGTCTTCAATACCCGCCATTTTAGCAGCTTTCTCTCTAATATGTTTAGACCAGGTGTGAGTGGCGGTTCTCTTGTACACTATGGGTATTACTAATACTTTTTCCACATCATGTAATAATATTCTTCGTGAAATCTTCTCACTGTTGTTACTTGCATATATGACAGAGACGTTAATACCAGCAATGTCAATCATTCGAAAAAACAGGGCAAGTGGCCAGCGTCTGATTTTCCTTGAGTTTGAATAAATAGTACATACGCTCCTATGAATCTATGGTACTATCCTTTCTGAATCCAACAAAGCTGCTTCTTAATTCACGACCACTCATGCAAACAAACTCTGGAGGTTGCTCTCTCTTATTCGTTCTAAGATTTTCTACTGCTGTTGGTTTCTTCTTCAGGAGTTGTTCAGCCAGTGAGATGGAACAAAACCAGTTGTCTAGTGTGACATTTCGTCCTGTCCCTTCGACAAGTCGTACAAGAATATTTTCCATCTCCTTAGGTGCGTCTGAGAACGCAGAGGGATCCTCTGGTTGTTTTCCATCCCCAAAGTATACCATGTTCTTGCGTCGTACAAGGTGGTTCATATGGCTCTGAGCACTATTGGACTCAACTGCTGTGGTCATAAGTCCCCTAGAACTTAGAACTACTTAAACCTAACTAACCTAAGGACAGCACACAACACCCAGCCATCACGAGGCAGAGAAAATCCCTGACCCCGCCGGGAATCGAACCCGGGAACCCGGGCCGTACAAGGTGAAAATCTTTAATCCATACCTTGCTGGCTTGCTTGGTATGTACTGACGAAAACAGCATTTGCTACTTAATGCAACCAGTTGTTCATCGCCGTCGTATATTCTGACACAGTATAATTATTGTCACAGTTCGACAGAAATAACTCAGACACTTCTCTTAATCCAGCTAGGCAATCAAACTCTTTACGCTGTGGTCTGTTTCGAATATCATCGAATCTCAAACAGCAGAACAAGAAACTAAACCGCCGCCAACTCACTGTTGCATGAAATATTGCAATTTCGAAACCGTTTCTGCCCCATAATTCTTTCCGATTCTGGGTTCTGCTCGATAACGCCTTGCCAATATCAACAGTCCAAGAAGGGATTTGATTTCCTCCTCATCGGTTGATTTGACATCAAGGTCTCTTGTGAAATTTGATGCTGTGTGCTATATGTAAATGACTGCGCGATGTAATCGTTCTAAGGATTACGTAATTTGTGAATACCATGAAAGAGACAGTAGCAGTTTTTTCAGTTTTCGAGACAGCCAAGGAGGAAGAATTAAAAGTTCTACGCTTCGAGTTCTAACTTTGGACTAGGACAGTTTTTCATCCATTTGCTAAACTTATCCGTTCCAACAAAGGAATCACGCGTTCCTTGATTATCTTCTGTACTTACTTGTGATTCTAGGTTGTCTCCATCCTCCGTTTCCGTGTGGCTGTGATGAGACGGAGCTTCACGGCTGTCTGTTTCCTCTTCTTCCTTTTCCTCTTCTTCAGAACATTTATCTAATAGCTCTTGCAGAAGCTTCTGCCCTCTTTCTTGTCCTACTCCATATGGATCCACTGCTGAATTAACCACACAGTCACAACAGACAAACAGCTGCTACGGAATAAAACTACAAACTTTCTCAGCGCACAGTAACGCAGAGCCCGCGCGAAGTGTTGTTGACACCCCAAGACATATTGCTGCGTATTTTCTTGGAACTCGAGCTTCCATTATGTATGCTATTTTTGCTCAAGGCTCCCACATTACTTCCTCTGGGGTGTTCTGATCACTCCGCGCGACCGCCAAAGGGTTACTTAGCTCCCCGCCGATTACGTAAGTATTAATGTATTGTAGGTCTGCGAGCAATGTAGAGAGTATAATTAGAAAGTTTATTTTATATGTCACTGTAAACTATGCGAAGTATTTTGATAATCGTGACGTATTTGATTGTATTACATGTGACACTGTAGTCCAATATTTATTGCACTATTTGTTTGCAGCTTATGGCTTTGAGAGCTACCTTTATCTCTCAGTAAAAGCCTTCGGCTTTCCTCCTTGGAATTTGCCTTCTCATTTGGTAGTGTTGAGAGCCTTAGCCCAATCCTCAGACTGTTTCTTATAACTTCATATCAAGGGGTTCAAACACCATGACTTATATGCTGCTTCTGGGCAGGGGCATCTGTAGAAGACACCAGGTGACTGGACAATTAGGATCTGTATATTCCCCATTGACGCAGCAGACTACAACTACGGCCCCTCACACGCTCTGCTTTCAAAGTACAAATTTGAACAGGCGCATGTAATCCTTAGTAATACAGAGGACAAAATACGCAGGATATTTGTTGCGATGAACACTGACTCTTGTTTCCATCAGGTGCTAAGGTTAATTAACTTTCTAACAATTAGTGCTCCTCTTTTTCATACGCTTCCCCCGTACTTGCCTTACTGAACACCCTTTGTGACTGCTTTATTCCAGTCACTGCTCTGTCTGGTAGGTGAATGATAAAGTGGTCGGCGGCGTGCAAGTCATTGACTAATTCCCATTGAGCAGTGTATATGAGTGCTGGAAACCATATTGAGATATCGTTACCAATGAACGATCCTGTACCAGTGCTCCTGTTTAATAAAGTTGTATGTGATGAGGTTAGGAGGATGTCAGTGGCTCATACCCCGGGACTGGCAGGTGCTGAGCCCCAGTAGCACACTCTGTGCTCTGAAATCCACACATAGGAGGAATGATTGGAGAAGTTATACGAAAAGTTCAGTGAGAGCTTCTCACTGTAGAATTTCATGTGGGGATTATGTAGATTGAACATACTGTTAACCCGCAATCAACATGCACTGTAGCCAGCTAGTGAGGGGTATGCAAGGTGTGGTATACATTGTTTCGAAAAAATATCCACTCTTGCTTTAGCTCTCTCCTCACTAAGCTGGCGTTTTTGTGGAGGCTCTAACCACGCAGCACAGATCGTCAATAACTTTAAATTATATCTGTTCGACATATACAGGGTTATTACAAATGATTGAAGCGATTTCACAGCTCTACAATAACTTTATTATTTGAGATATTTTCACAATGCTTTGCACACACATACAAAAACTCAAAAAGTTTTTTTAGGCATTCACAAATGTTCGATACGTGCCCCTTTAGTGATTCGGCAGACATCAAGCCGATAATCAAGTTCCTCCCACACTCGCGCACTCGAAAGCATTGTTGATGCGAGCTCGCAGTTCTGGCACGTTTCTTGGTAGAGGAGGTTTAAACACTGAATCTTTCACATAACCCCACAGGAAGAAATCGCATGGGGTTAAGTCGGGAGAGCGTGGAGGCCATGACATGAATTGCTGATCGTGATCTCCACCACGATCGATCCATCGGTTTTCCAATCTCCTGTTTAAGAAATGCCGAACATCATGACGGAAGTGCGGTGGAGCACCATCCTGTTGAAAGATGAAGTCGGCGCTGTCGGTCTCCAGTTGTGGCACGAGCCAATTTTCCAGCGTGTCCAGATACACGTGTCCTGTAACGTTTTTCTCGCAGAAGAAAAAGGGGCCGTAAACTTTAAATGTCAGATTGCACAAACCACGTTAACTTTTGGTGAATTGCGAATTTGCTGCACGAATGCGTGAGGATTCTCTACCGCCCAGATTCGCACATTGTGTCTGTTCACTTCACCATTAAGAAAAAATGTTGCTTCATCACTGAAAACAAGTTTCGCACTGAACGCATCCTCTTCCATGAGCTGTTGCAACCGCGCCGAAAATTCAAAGCGTTTGACTTTGTCATCGGGTGTCAGGGCTTGTAGCAATTGTAAACGGTAAGGCTTCTGCTTTAGCCTTTTCCGTAAGATTTTCCAAACCGTCGGCTGTGGTACGTTTAGCTCCCTGCTTGCTTTATTCGTCGACTTCCGCGGGCTACGCGTGAACCTTGCCCGCACGCGTTCAACCGTTTCTTCGCTCACTGCAGGCCGACCCGTTGATTTCCTCTTACAGAGGCATCCAGAAGCTTTAAACTGCGCATACCATCGCCGAATGGAGTTAGCAGTTGGTGGATCTTTGTTGAACTTCGTCCTGAAGTGTCGTTGCACTGTTATGACTGACTGATGTGAGTGCATTTCAAGCACGACATACGCTTTCTCGGCTCCTGTCGCCATTTTGTCTCACTGCGCTCTCGAGCGCTCTGGCGGCAGAAACCTGAAGTGCGGCTTCAGCCGAACAAAACTTTATGAGTTTTTCTACGTATCTGTAGTGTGTCGTGACCATATGTCAATGAATGGAGCTACAGTGAATTTATGAAATCGCTTCAATCATTTGTAATAGCCCTGTATATACACCGGTATTCCCTGTACTAGAACTTAGTTCCTCCGCAAGACTCCTGAACTCGTTGATGTTCCACTTTAGTATGGGAGTCACTTAGCACTGAGGATTTTTTCTTTCTTTCCCTGTATTGTTGGGGGAAGGTTTACTTGAGGGTCTTGCTGGTTGCGTCAAGCAGATATCAACATACCCTTCTATATCCAGCGATTCGGATATCGATACATGCGTGCAGTTTGCATAGGTCCCACTGGCCCTAGTCAGCTTCTTCCCGCTAAGAACAGAGGTGCCAAAACACCTAGCGGAGGACCGCTTGCGTGTTGTCCTCGCTCACTGATCAGACGCTGTGAACCGACGGTTAATTCTACGACGACCATCACGATGGAAATGGACTTTGTGAGGTTTACTGTGCCGGACGGATTCTCACATACAGCTCGTAGTAGACTGCACCTGGACTTTGTTTCGAGTACTGTGCTTGTGTTCTGTGTAACTAGTTTATTGTGCTTAATAAACGAACCGTGTACCACGACTCACCATACCCATCGTCGTGTCAATGGTCATCATCTAATCAATCAGACAGGAACACGATTGCATGGTCTGAGGTTTTGCGCCAAATATTCTTAGTTTCTTGTTGGATTTTTAGGACATTGTTAAGACTGTTCTACCAGGAATATTTTTAGTTTACCTTTTTCTGCCTTCCGTTAAGAAGCATCAGTCTTCTCAGAAACACATTCTGTTGCCAGTATTTGTTTCTGCTGTATACATATGAGCAAATTTTGGTTTAGTCAGTGGAACAGCTTTTCAGCTAAATTTACAGATACATGCTCTTATACTTTATATGGTGTCATTAACTGTATGCCAACATTTATCTTTGATCCAAGCCGCTTCATTGCTGACTCGAATGACTTCGAAAGCCAATGGCTGTACTGCCTCAAATGTCTCACAGTATGGCATACTTTGAGTGACATTGATTTCCGATATTTTTTATCCTCTATGAAGACCAAACTTTGCCTACATAATACTTGGTATTGTTGCGAGAAATTCACTCACAATGGTGGAGCCTTATAGGGAGTATTTCTTTCCTTGGCAGTCAAACCATGTCTGCCGTATGTCACCTGATCTTTGCATCCCATGGTGGTGTGCCGAAAATGATGGTATATGAAGTTTCGCTTGAGGTTGGCTATATTGGGCTTAACATACGGTGGTTGAAACAAATTCCAATGTGTGCAAGTAATTTCGGTGCATTTGATGTCAGAAGTAACTGCTAACAGTGTTTGTTCCGTTATCATATAATCATATAATAAAGGATCCTACTTTCTATGTATTCGCAATACATTACATTTGTCTATGTTAAGGGTCAGTTGCCACTCCCTGCACCAAGTGCCTATCCGCTGCAGATCTTTCCTGTTATCCATGTGCATTATGTCCCTGCATCTGATTGCCCTTTACTGTAATTTAGAGCGGTGTGTAGCTGTGTAGTTAAACCATCTTCTCCTAGCGATTTAACCCCCCCCCCCCCCCCCCCAGTAGTACGCTTGCTTGAGCAGCTCTTGCTGTCACCATCAGAAGTCCACCATTTCTCAGTTTTTTAATTCATTTTAATGATCCTGCAATTCCCTGTGATGCATTATGTATGTGGAAAGATCACAGCTTATCGAATGTACATACCTTCTATTCGCGTAATTACAATGTATACGTTATTTACGACCTGATGTGGTTTGTTACTGATAATAGTTTCTCCACTGTCGACAGATTTCTCAGATGGGGTGACCACGCAGGGTGTCTTTGTCGTATGGGTGTTAATACTGCCCAACAGGCCACTCGAACTGCTGGGATTGTTAATAACTGATGCAAGATCCTCTGTCATTCCACGAGTAACTATGGAACTACATATGTTCCCAGACAGAGCCAGTTCTTAGGTATGTTTTATACAAATGGGGTGCAGCAAGTGGCACAAAAATTGTCAACTAAAGACTGTTACGCCTCAACAGCCATTCTCCTCATCGGCACACAGCACAGCTCGAGGTTGAGGATATTTCTATAAAGGTTTGTGCCATCCTTGCGTTCCAGGCGTTTAAGCCAAGATCTCCACTCTCTATGATACACATTATTCCGCCGTTGCGCCACACTGTGGCCAATAAAGCATTTATGGTCACGGAGGACTGGCGGCAGTCATTACAGTGGCTGAACAAAAATATTGAAACACTGCAATAAATGTATGCTTGAACACAAATGCAGATGCTAGCCAAGTCCGCTCGTTGCACTGTGTATTTGGCCACGAACAGCATCTGTGCAATGTCCTCAATACGTTGCAAGTGTCAGACGTGAGCACAACACTGTCCTGTACTGTTGTGTGTTCATTCTGTCGCAGCTCAGTGTCTTCGAAGGTAGGCAAATTATTGATGCTCGTATGGTGGTTGCTTCCGTAACTAAGGTAGTCGAAGAGTTTGGTTCAAATGGTTCAAATGGCTCTGAGCACTATGGGACTCAACTGCTGTGGTCATCAGTCCCCTAGAACTGAGAACTACTTAAACCTAACTAACCTAAGGACATCACACACATCCATGCCCGAGGCAGGATTCGAACCTGCGACCGTAGCAGTCGCACGGTTCCGGACTGCGCGCCTAGAACCGCGGGACCACCGCGGCCGGCCGAAGAGTTTGGTGTTTCAAGAGGCACCGTACTGAAGATTTAAACCTAATACAAGAAAAGCGGAAAAACATAATGCACTAAGTCACAACGTGACGAAAGTATGTCTTGAGTGATCGTGAAGCACGCTTATTGAAGAGGATAGCACCACAACAACACGAAGACAGCTCCCGAAGCGGGAAAGTGCAAGGCGAGCGGGCATTCCAAAACCACTCATCAGTGATGTAAATGTTCGTAACAGGAAAAGGTACTGCTGAAGCCATGAAACCTCGACTATGGAGCAATATAAGACATTAATTTAGACGGATGAATCCTGTTTCACATTGTTTCCAACTTCTGGCGGAGTTTACGTCCCAAGAGCGAAACAGGGAGGGGGTTCGACGATGATCTACGCAGCCGTATCGTGGTATTCCATGGGCTCCATGATTACTCTCCAACGTTGCATTACTGCCAAGGATTATGTGACCATTTTGGCTGATCAGGTCCATCCCATGGTACAAAGTTTGTTCCCCGATGGTGATGCTGTGTTCCAAAACGGCAGGGCCTCTGTTGACAAAGCTTGCATCGTCCACGACTGGCTTCGTGAGCATGAGGATGAACTGACGTATCTTCCCTAACGACCACAGTCACCAGATATCAATATCAATGAGCCTTTGTGGTCTGCTTTAGATAGAAGGGTGCATTATCGGTATCAATCTCCATCATCGCTACCTGAATTTGCCATTATTTTGCAGGAATTATGCTATAAGATTTCCTTGAGAACCATACAGAACCTGTATTTATCCATTCCGAGATGACTGGAAGCTGTTTTGAAAGCCAGAGGTTTTCATACACCGTATTAGGAGTGGTAATGTGTTGTATTTTCGGTTTTCCCGTATTTTTGTCCACACCCTGTAATCCCCAGCTGTAACTCCAGGTTCGCCAAAAGCATATCCAGCCGAGACAGGCTGTATTCATTGGGCTACTCGCAGTTTGGAATGTCACGAGGGCGGCGAGAATTACACTCAGGTATTTAAAGATTTCTACATAACACAAATCTCCGTCTTTCGATAGTGCTCTCTACATTGCTCCCCTGCACTATCACTTCTGCCTTGTCGGTAATGATTTCAGACCAACTGTGGCTCTATTATGTAAGTAAAAAGAAAACTCGTCGAAAAATATTCATTGCTGCAATAAGCAATAAAGTTAATCAGCAAAGCAGCTGCGAAGTTGTCAATCAAATAAAAAACCATCTTCTTCTTACTGAATTATCTACACTACTGGACATTAAAATTGCTACACCACGAAGATGACGTGCTACAGACGCGAAATTGAACCGTCAGGAAAAAGATGCTGTGATATGCAAATGATTAGCTTTTCAGAGCATTCACACAAGGTGGGCCCCGGTGGCGACACCTACAACGTGCTGACTTGAGGAAAGTTTCCAATCGATTTCTCATACACAAACAGCAGTTGACCGGCGTTGTCTGGTGAAACGTTGTTGTGATGCCTCGTGTAAGGAGGAGAAATGCGTACCATCACGTTTCCGACTTTGATAAAGGTCGCATTGTAGCCTATCGCGATTGCGGTTTATCGTATCGCGACATTGCTGCTCTCGTTGGTCGAGATCCAATGACTGTTAGCAGGATATGGACTCGGTGGGTTCAGGAGTGTAATACGGAACGCCGTGCTTGGTCCCAACGGCCTCGTATGACTAGCAGTCGACATGACAGGAATCTTATCCGCATGGCTGTAACGGATCGTGCAGCCATGTCTCGATCCCTGAGTCAACAAATGGGGACGTTTGCAAGACAACAACCATCTGCACGAACAGTTCGACGACGTTTGCAGCAGCATGGACTATCAGCTCGGAGACCATGGCTTCGGTTACCCTTGACGCTGCATCACAGACAGGAGCGCCTGCGATGGTGTACTCAACGACGAACCTGGGTGCACGAATGGCAAAACGTCATTTTTTCGGATGAATCCAGGTTCTGTTTAGAGCATCATGATGGTCGCATCCGTGCTTGGCGATATCGCGGTGAACGCACGCTGGAAGCGTGTATTCGTCATCGCCATACTGGCGTATCACCCGGCGTTATGGTATGGGGTCCCATTGGTTACACGTCTCGGTCACCTCTTGTTCGCATTGACGGCACTTTGAACAGTGGACGTTACATTTCAGATGTGTTACGACCCGTGGCTGTACCCTTCATTCGATCTCTGCGAAACCCTACATTTCAGCAGGATAATGCACGAACGCATGTTGCAGGTCTTGTACGGGCTTTTCTGGATGCAGAAAATGTTCGACTGCTGCCCTGGCCAGCACATTCTCCAGATCTCTCACCAATTGAAAACGTCTGGTGAATGGTGGCCGAGCAACTGGCTCGTCACAATACGCCAGTCACTACTCTTGATGAATTGTGGTATCGTGTTAAAGCTGCATGGGCAGCCGTACCTGTGCACGCCATCCAAGCTCTGTTTGACTCAATGCCCAGGCGTATCAAGGCCGGTATTACGGTCAGAGGTGGTTGTTCTGGGTACTAATTTCTCAGGATCTATGCACCCAAACTGCGTGAAAATGTAATCACATGTCAGTTCTAGTATAATATATTTGTCCAATAAATACCCGTTTATCATCTGCATTTCTTCTTGGTGTAGCAATTTTAATGGCCAGTAGTGTATTTTTTTTTGTACTTTAGTGTGAACCAAGTATGCACGTGTTTTACAGCACTGCGGGCGGTGTCCATGGGGCAGGGACAAGAGCTGTGCGCCCGCAAGCTCATCTGCGACTCGATGGCGGGCGGCGGCTGGGTGCTGCTGCAGAACATTCACCTGTCGCTGCCATTCTGCAGCGAAGCCATGGACGCGCTCGTCGAGACGGAAAATATACACGAAAGCTTTCGTCTCTGGATGACTACCGAGGTCCACACTCAGTTTCCCATCGCTCTGCTGCAGGTTAGTTGCACATTTGCTTGGACAGATCATTGCCGTGGGGATCTACACGAACGAACCACGCGGACTGCGCAGGAAGGAAGAAGTAAGGATCATTGGGTTTTAAGTATCCGTCGATGACGAGGTAGTTAGGGACGGATATAAACTCGTATTGTGGAAGAAAAAAATGGCTCTGAGCACTATGGGACTCAACTGCTGTGGTTATAAGTCCCCTAGAACTACTTAAACCTAACTAACCTAAGGACAGCACACAACACCCAGACATCACGAGGCAGAGAAAATCCCTGACCCCGCCGGGAATCGAACCCGGGATCCCGGGCGTGGGAAGCGAGAACGCTACCGCATGACCACGAGATGCGGGCTATTGTGGAAGAATTGTAAAGGAAATCAGCAGTGTTCTTTTCAAGGGGACATCCCGGCAGTTTCCTTAAGCAATCTAGGAAAACCACGAAAAAACAAAATCACGATGGCCAGACGGTTGTCTGAATTGCAGTCCTTCCGAATCCGAATCTAGTGCGCTAATCACTGTGCCACCTCGCTCGGTAAGAGGGAAGAGGAGGAGTGAACCAGATGTCAAGCGCGGTACTGAAATTGACACTGAGGTTATAAAAGTCCTCTTAATATCGTATCGGACCTCCTTTTTCCTGACGTAGTGCAGAAACTCGACTTGGCATCGACTAAACAAGTCGTTGGAAGTCCTCTGCAGAAATACTGAGGGATGCTGCTTCCACAACCATCCACAATTGCAGAAGTGTTGCCGGTGTAGGATTTTCTGCATGAATGAATTGTCCCATATATGTTCGATAGGATTCATGTCGGGCGATCTGGATGGCCAAACCATTCACTCGAACTGTCCAGGACGTTCTTCAAACCAATTGCGAACAAATGTGGGCTGGTGACACCACCCATTGTCATTCATAAAAATTCCGTCGTTTTTTGGTAACATGAAGCCCATGTGTGGCTGCAAATGGTCCCAATGTAGTTCAGTTAGACCAGACGACTAGGTCAATCCTGTGTAAACACAGTCCACACCATTATGTAGCCATCGCACCACCAGCTTGACAACTTCGGTCCACGGCTAAGACGGGTCTGCGCCACACTCCAACACTATCATCAGCTCTTACCAACTGAAACCAGGGACTCATCTGACCAGGCCTGCAGTTATTCAGTCGTCTAGGGTCCAACCGATATGGTCACGAGCACACCAGAGGCGCTGCAAGGAATGTCCTGCAGTTAGCAACAGCACTCGCGTCAGTCGTCTGCTACCATACCTCATTAACGCCAAATTCCACCGCACTGTCCTAACGGATGCTTTCGTCGTACGTCCCCCACCGATTTCTGAGGTTATTTGAAGCAGTGTTGCTTCTCTCTTAGTACTAACAAACCAAGCAAACGCCACTGCTCTCGGTCGTTACGTGAAGGCCGTCGGTCACTGCATTGTCTATGTCGAGATTAATGCCCTAAATTTTGTACTCTCTGCACTCTATTGACACTGTAGATCTCAGAATATTGAATTCCCTAACGATTTTCCAAATGGAATGCCCTATGCGTTTAGCTCTAACTACCATTCTGCGTTCAAAGTCTGATAATTCCTGTCCTGCAGCCGTAACCACGTTGGAAACCTTTTCACATGAATCACCCGAGTACAAATGACGACTCTGCTATTGCACTGCCCTTTTATTCCTCGTGTTCACGATACAAAAAATGGTTCAAATTGCTCTGAGCACTATGGGACTCAACATCTTAGGTCATAAGTCCCCTAGAACTTAGAACTACTTAAACCTAACTAATCTAAGGACATCACACACACCCATGCCCGAGGCAGGATTCAAACCTGCGACCGTAGCAGTCCCGCGGTTCCGGACTGCAGCGCCAGAACCGCACGGCCACCGCGGCCGGCGTTCACGACACAACTGCCATCTGTATATGTGCACATCGCTGTCCCATGACTTTTGTCACATCAGTGTACGTGCACTACTAGTGTCACTACGGTTATTGCTTACTGCATTATTTCTGTTTGCCATCGGCCTTGCCACAGTGGTAACATCGGTTCCCGTCAGATAACCGACGTTAAGCGCTGTCTGGCTGGGCTAGCACTTGGATGGATGACCAACCGGTCTGCCAGCGCTGTTGGCAAACGGGGTGCACTCAGCCCTTGTGAGGCAAACTGAGGAGCTACTTGATTGAGAAGTAGCGGCTCCGGTCTCGTAAACTGACATACGGCCGGGAGAGCGGTTTGCTGGCCACATGACCCTCCATATCCGCATCCAGTGACGCCTGTAGGCTGAGGATGACACGGCGGCCAGTCGGTACCGTTGGGCCTCCATCGCCTGTTCGGGAGGAGTTTATTTTTTATTATTTCTGTCCCGATAGGCACGGGTGCTAATGCACGCTTACGCAGTGGCACTCGATTTGGAGACAACCGGTTCCAATTCTGGTGGAGGAAAAAAGTTTCAACGTTAATATTTTGTCGGTAATGGGAGGACAGTCTGTGGCGTTCAGTTACTTAGTTGTCAGTTTGCGGCTAGATACTGGGTTCAGTTCCAAACTAGTGTCTAGTGTTTCATGGAGTGTGGGTATGTGATACTGTTGGTGGTGACACGTCCGTCGATGGGAAACGATAAGCTACTCTAAAGGCGTGGTCTACCTGCCAGCACCGAATTTCTCGATCTCCCTTTCCTCATCATCATCATCAACAGCAACAACATCAACATAACAACAACACTAAAACACCACATGTACTCATCACAGTCACCTACGTTCGACAGATACACACCGAGTGCAGCGGTTAAGTCACTGGTCCCGCATTCGGGAGATCAGTGGTTCAAATCACCGTCCGATCACCCAGAATAATGTTTTCCGTAAATCTCAAAATCTCTTCCGGGGACTCCCGAGATGGTTCCTTCAAATGAGACATCTGGTTTCTTTCATCGTCGTTTAGCAATCCTAGGTTGCGTGTGTATAAGGGACAGTGAAATAAAAACGAGACAGATACAAAAAAGGTAAGTATATTGATTAACACAACGGGTGATAAAAAAGTTTTCATGTGAGAGCGTTGCTGCAGTGTATCTGCAACATAGTGCGACTCCGATATGAACATGTGAGCACCGACATGTAGGCACCGACATGTAGGCAAGGAATTAGCGTCCCATTCGTGTCTTTCCGATGACCGTGCGGTAAATGTTGAAAAGTGAACTATGGCGAATTTATTACCATATGCGTCCAAACAAGACCGACGTGCTGTTATTCTTTTCTTGGCTGCCAAATCCGTCAGAGAGTGAAGAATGTGCCCACATCAAAATAAGTTTAGCACCACCCCAGTTCCCAGAACTTCTGAAGACATACGTTCACTGTGGAAATTGTATCACAGACACAGTCCCTCTGACTGTTCAGAGATGTCACTAAAATCGCCCAAAAATGTAAAAAATCATGCGGGAGCAGCGCCTATCTTGCGGAGGGAGTCCGACAGCATACCAGTTTCATTCATTCCACCAGGAAGGACGTACACAGCTCATGTTGTCTGTAGTTCAACCATGCCTAGACGGTCAATACCGCTCTTCAATCGCGTCCGCATTGTTAGTTT
Organism: Schistocerca nitens; assembly: GCF_023898315.1. Lineage (NCBI taxonomy): Eukaryota > Metazoa > Arthropoda > Insecta > Orthoptera > Acrididae > Schistocerca > Schistocerca nitens. The sequence goes on from NC_064616.1 coordinate 927,237,947, forward strand.
GTGCCAGGAAGGGCTCTCAACAAGGGAAGTGTCCAGGCATCGCAGACTGAAGCAAAGCGATGTTGTTCGGAAATGGAGGAGATATGAGAGACAGGAACTGTCGATGACATGACTCGCTCAGGACGCCAAAGGGCTACTACTGCAGTGGATGACCGCTACCTACAGATTATGGTCGGAGGAACCCTGACAGCAGTGCCACCATGTTGAATAATACTTTTCGTGCAGCCACAGGAAGTCGTCTTACGACTCATACTGTGCGCAATAGGCTGCATGATGCGCAACTTCACTCCCGACGTCCACGGCGAGGTCCATCTTTGCAACCACGACACCACGCAGCGCGGTACAGACGGGCCCAACAACATGCCGAATGGACCGCCCAGGATTGGCATCGCGTTCTCCTCACCGATGAGTGTCGCATATGCCTTCAACCAGACAATCGTCGGATACGTGTTTGGAGGAAACGATGTCAGGCTGAACGCCTTAGACACACTGTCCAGTGAGTGCAACAAGGTGGAGGTTCGCTGCTGTTTTGGCGTGGCATTATGTGGGGCCGACGTACACCGCTGGTGGTCATGGAAGGCGCGGTAACGGCTGTACAATACGTGAATGCCATCCTCCGACTGATAGTGCAACCATATCGGCAGCAAACTGGCGAGCCATTCTTCTTCATGGACGACAATTCGCGCCCCCATCGTGCACATCTTGCTCGAGTATCATGTCGTTTTTGGAAACCCAGAATCTACTATGTAGGAATCAACATGGATTCCGGAAACAGCGATCGTGTGAGACCCAACTCGCGTTATTTGTTCATGAGACCCAGAAAATATTAGATACAGGCTCCCAGGTAGATGCTATTTTTCTTGACTTCCGGAAGGCGTTCGATACAGTTCCGCACTGTCGCCTGATAAACAAAGTAAGAGCTTACGGAATATCAGACCAGCTGTGTGGCTGGATTGAAGAGTTTTTAGCAAACAGAACACAGCATGTTGTTATCAATGGAGAGACATCTACAGACGTTAAAATAACCTCTGGCGTGCCACAGGGGAGTATTATGGGACCATTGCTTTTCACAATATATATAAATGACCTAGTAGATAGTGTCGGAAGTTCCATGCGGCTTTTCGCGGATGATGCTGTAGTATACAGAGAAGTTGCAGCATTAGAAAATTGTAGCGAAATGCAGGAAGATCTGCAGCGGATAGGCAATTGGTGCAGGGAGTGGCAACTGTCCCTTAACATAGACAAATGTAATGTATTGCGAATACATAGAAAGAAGGATCCTTTATTGTATGATTATATGATAGCGGAACAAACACTGGTAGCAGTTACTTCTGTAAAATATCTGGGAGTATGCGTGCGGAACGATTTGAAGTGGAATGATCATATAAAATTAATTGTTGGTAAGGCGGGTGCCAGATTGAGATTCATTGGGAGAGTGCTTAGAAAATGTAGTCCATCAACAAAGGAGGTGGCTTACAAAACACTCGTTCGACCTATACTTGAGTATTGCTCATCAGTGTGGGATCCGTACCAGATCGGGTTGACGGAGGAGATAGAGAAGATCCAAAGAAGAGCGGCGCGTTTCGTCACAGGGTTATTTGGTAACCGTGATAGCGTTACGGAGATGTTTAGCAAACTCAAGTGGCAGACTCTGGAAGAGAGGCGTTCTGCATCGCGGTGTAGCTTGCTCGCCAGGTTTCGAGAGGGTGCGTTTCTGGATGAGGTATCGAGTATATTGATTCCCCCTACTTATACCTCCCGAGGAGATCACGAATGTAAAATTAGAGAGATTAGAGCGCGCACGGAGGCTTTCAGACAGTCGTTCTTCCCGCGAACCATACGCGACTGGAACAGGAAAGGGAGGTAATGACAGTGGCACGTAAAGTGCCCTCCGCCACACACCGTTGGGTGGCTTGCGGAGTATGAATGTAGATGTAGATGTAGATGAATGACTTCCTTCAGCATAGCGACATCGCTCGACTAGAGTGGACAGCAAGTTCTTCAGACATGAACCCTATCGAACATGCCTGGGATAGATTCAACTGGGCTGTTTATGGACAACGTGACCCACTAACCACTCTGAGGGATCTACGCTGAATCGCCGTTGAGGAGTAGGACAATCTGGACCGAAAGTGCCTTGATGAACTTGTGGATAGTATGCCACGACGAATACAGGCATACATCAATGCAAGAGGGCGTGCTACTGGGTATTAGAGGTACCGGTGTGTACAACAATCTTGACCACCACCTATGAAGGTCTCGCTGTATGGTGTTACAACATGCAATGTGTGGTTTTTATGAGCAATGAAAATGGCGGAAATGATGTTTATGTTGTTCTCTATTCCAGTTTTGTGTACAGGTTCCGAAACTCTCGGAACCGAGGTGATGCAACTCTTTCTTTCATGTGTGTATATGGGGCAACATGTCTGTCGAAATGGGATGTTGCTGCTTCCCCATATCGCACATGTCGTAACGCAGAAGTTATGCCAACTCAAGTGGGAGACACTCGATCAACCACCCTATAGCCCTGATCTCTCCACATATGATTACCGTGCCTTCGGTCCCGTAGAAAAGACCATGAAGGGTCGACGATTCCTGTCAGACGAGGATGGCAGCAGGCAGTTACGTACTTCCTCACGCAGCAGGACACGTTTTTCTACCAAAGGGATATTTTCAACATGGTGCGTCGGTGAGATGATTGCCTCAATGCTCGCGGTAAGTTTTCGCAGGTGGCACACCGGTTCTCGACTGTGTGGCCTTCGAACGGAAATTTTGTGATCGCCCCTTATATTTCAAAAGTAATCGACGTAACTGTTAATACATTTATCCTACTGTGAGAGAAGTCGATCAGTGTCATAATGGAAAAATGTTTACGGTTGCCTACAGAACCATGATTGCACCCAGGCGTGCACATCTTCGCCCGAAGCAAATCGGCGGTCACAAATGTTTTTCTTCGGGGCTCCAGAAATATGGTACTCGCATGGGGAGGGATCGGTGCTGTGTTGAGGATGTGTAAGGGCTTTCCAGCGAAACATCTGCAGCGTACTTGAAACAACCTTGGCAACCATAGCCCGCCCACAAGTTCCGTAGGCAGCAGCGAACATTTTCCTATTAAGGTATTGACTGCCTTGTCTGACAGTGGGATAAATTTATTAACAGTTATGGCGATTAATTTTGAAATAATGAACAGTTTACTTGCTTTCTTTCGATCTGCTTCGTTTTCATTTAACTACCCCTGTATGTAAGTATATAACAATGAATCTGATAGTTCGGTAAGGATTTGTCACTCTATAACTACAAGAAATGGTATGTTATACACCATTTGTACTGGAATCGCATAGGAAAGGTTTTAGCTCCGTAATACTATAAACACAGAACCTCATTGTTATTGGTTTTTATAATGTTTAACCGACCTGAAGATAGGCGACATTGCCTGAAACCTCTCATTTTGAAATAATAATAACAGCAATCGACAGAGGGAAAAGTCTGTTTTCCATTTTACATTTGTTTTCATCATTATCATTTATATCTATGTCTCCACTCGATAATCCGCCTTTCTGTGCATGGTGGAGACTACTTTTGATATCACTGTTATTTACCCCTTTACCCGTTCCAATCCCGAATGGTGCGTGAGGAGTACGACTGTCGGTTAGCTTCCGCATAAACTCGATGTTCCCTGATTTTGCCGTCACTGTCATTTCGTGACATGTGTGTAGAACGACGTACTGTGCTTCCTGATTCTCTCGGAAATTCAGTGGCGTACCTCTCCATGGTGCACAAAGCTCTGCTTGTGGCGTCTACCACTGGAGTTCGATCTGTGTCTCAGCGACGCCTCGTCCTTACAAATCAAACATCTTATCTCAAAATAACGAGCAATATTCAAAAATCAGCTGAACGAGGGGTTTGTAAGCTCCTCCTTTCGTGGATAGATTACATTTCCTTGGGATTCTTCCAATGAAATCAGACTAGCATTTGCTTTACCTACAACAAATAATTTTTTCAAATCTCTCATTGAAACATAATTTGTCAATTCTCTTTTTGACATTATAATTATTTCGCAGTACAATCTCACATCAAAACCCCGAGATCTTGATTGTGGTGTTCATGAACCAACCAATTCATCAAATAAAATATTTCCTTAAATTCTAATTCTCACAAGGGAACCTCCCCATCGCACCCTCCTCACATTTAGTTATAAGTTGGCACAGTGGATAGGCGTTGAAAAACTGAACACAGATCAATCGAGAAAATAGGAAGAAATTGTGTAGAACTATGAAAAAATAAGCAAAATATACTAACTGAGTAGTCCATGTGGAAGATAGGCAACAACAAGGAAAAATCAAGCTCAGGAGTGCCGTGGTCCCGTGGTTAGCGTGAGCAGCTGCGGAACGAGAGATCCTTGGTTCAAGCCTCCCCTCGGGCGAAAAGTTCAACTTTTTATTTTCAGTTTATGTGACAAACGCTTATGTTTTCATCACTTTTTTGGTAGTGATTATCACATCCACAAGAAAACCTAAATCGGGCAAGGTAGAATGATCTTTTTACCCATTCGCCAAGTGTAAAAGTTAGGTGGGTTGACAACATATTCCTGTCATGTGACGCACATGCCGTCACCAGTGTCGTATAGAATATATCAGACGTGTTTTCCTGTGGAGGAATCGGTTGACCTATGACCTTGCGATCAAATGTTTTCGGTTCCCATTGGAGAGGTACGTCCTTTCGTCTACTAATGGCACGATTTTGCGGTGCGGTAGCAAAACACAGACACTAAACTTATTACAGTGAACAGAGACGTCAATGAACGAACGGACATATCATAACTTTGCGAAAATAAAGAAAGTAAACTTTTCACCCGAGGGAAGACTCGAACCAAGGACCTCGCACTCCACAGCTGCTCACGCTAACCACGGGACCACGGCGCTCCTGATAACACACTGTCCTTGATGTTGCTTATTTTGCACATGGACTACTCAGTTTGTATATTTTGCTTATTTTTTCATAGTTCCACACAACTTCTTCCTGTTTTCTCAGTTGATCTGTGTTTAGTTTTTGAAACCTATCCACTGTGACAACTTATAACTAAACCTGACGGGGGTGCGATGGGGAGGTTCCCTTGTCGGAGGTAATTGGATCTTACATCAATATTTCAGGTGGTTAAAGCGCCAGCAATCCTTCTTCTGCAAATTAAAAATTGCAATAAACTTCACACCAATTCGTAAATCCGCTATTTGTCTTTAACTTACGTAAGCATAAGACCGCATATTAAATGCTCTTTTCATAATACAGGCATCCTATATAATTTCCGAATACTCCGGCCTCATTGTAGGAACTTGACATTACATATGCAGTCATTTCGTCATTTCCCATGGGTTTTAGCGAGACACAGGATCAGTAGTTCTTATCAAAAAGATAGCCAACTGCTCTCTATCTTAGTAAACAATCTGTAAACCACAATAAGTTGAATGAAGAAATCACCAGCTTGCTACATTGCACATCAATTCTTGTAATAAAAACCAACCTCTATATCCACACCTACACTCGGTCAACCTCTGTGAAATACATGGCAGATGGTACGTCCCATTGCACCAGTTATTAGGCTTTTCCCCGTTCCATTCAGGTACGGAGAGTGGAAACAATGATCGTTTAAACGCCTCTACCCGTGGTTAATTAATCTAGTCTTGTCTTCGCGATTCCTATGGAAGCGATATGTAGGGGTTGTATATTCCTATATTCATAACTTAAAGTTGACTCTAGAAACTTTTGAACTATACTTTCACGAGCAGCGCCTGCCAGTTCAGTTCTTTCAGCATCTTCCTCACACTCTCCCATGGGACGAAAGAACCTGTGATCTTTCGAGCTGCCCTTCCTTATAGTTGTTCAATATCCGCTGTCAGTTCTATTTGGTACGGGTGCCACACACTTGAGCAATATTCCAGGACGGGTCGCACGAGTGCTTTGTATGCAGTCTGCTTTTTAAACTGATTGCAGTTCCCTAGTATTCGGCCAATGAATCATGCCATCTGATTTGCCTACGACCTAGATCGCGTTTTCGTTCCATTTCGTATCCTTACAAATTCTTTCATCCAGGTAATTTTATGAATTTACCGATTCCAACAGTGACTCATTGATATAGTAACAGGATACTATGACTTCTTGTTTTGTGAATTGCACACTTTTACATTTCTCATCGTTTAAAGCAAGTCGCCAGTCTTTGCACAAATTTGGAATCTTAACAAGATCTGATTGAACATTTATGCAGCTTCTTTCTGACTGTGTATCATTATACAAGGTGATCGGAAACAGTCTGAAAAGCTTGTGAGGGTGTTGCAGGGTAGGTTGGGCTGAGAAATAATTGTTAAGGAAAATATTCGATACCTTTGCGTCGTTTCCGAGTTAGTCAGATTGAAGTTGTGCCTACGAATTCAAGCGGCGCGCCAGATACAGTTAGTGCCAGTTGTGCTCACAGTGTAGGTGACAGCGGACGAGACTACTCAGCCTTCGGCTTGGGTTCGATCCTTACTGCGTAACATGTCCAATTTTTGCATTTCTCTCTTGTTCGGTTTTAGGAAGCCAAATGAACATATTTGGCAACACGATCTCTGGCGGGCCTCTTGAATTTGCGCTCGCAACTGCCAGATTGCCTAACTTCAGTGCTAACTAACTCGGAGACGGCACACCGCATCTCATTTTTTTGTTAACAATTATTTTTCAGCACAATCTACCCTGCAAAATCCTCCCAAGCTTTTCAGAGTGCTTCTGACCACCATGTAGATAACCGCATCATCTGCGAAAGGTCTTAGGTTACTATTTATATTGTCAGCAAGATCATTAATATACAACATGAACAGCACTTCCCTGGGGCACGCCCAGGATTACCTCTACATCTGTTGATAATTCTCCATTCAAGGCAATTTGCTGCGTCCTCCCTACCAAAAAATTTTCGAGCCAGTCACAAATTTCGCTTGATGCCTGATACGTTCGAGTTTTAGATAATAAGCGTAGACGTGGTACTGAGACAAATGCTTTTCGGAAATCGAGAAATACTGAATATACCTGACTGCTTGATCCATTGCTTTCGTTATGTCATCTGAGAAAAGTGCGGGCTGAGTTTCACATGGTCAATGTTTCCAGAATCCACTCTGGCTGGCATTGAGAAGGTCATTCTGTTCGAGATACCTCGTTGCGTTTGAACTCAGAATATATCCTAAGATTCTACAACAAATGGACGTCAAGGATACTGAACGGCAGTTTTGTGGATCATTTCGGCTACCTGTCTTGTAGACGAAAGTGACCTGCGTATTCTTCCAACTATTGGACAAGGTTTTTTGTTCGAGGAAAAATACGGTAGATTAAAGCTAAGAGGGGGGGGGGGTGTATTTTGGCCGCGAATTCACTATGGAATATGACAGATTCCATTGGGCCCTGGAGCTTTATCCGGTTTTAGCAATTTCAACTGTTTCTCAACGCCACTGGCATTAATATCGTTTTCACTCAACTTTCCAGTGGTGCGAGGATTAAATTGCGACAGCATTCCTACGTTTTCCTTTGTAAAGGAACATTTGAAAACGGATCTAAAAATTTCAGCTTGTGCTTCATTTCGGTTCTTGTCTCGTCCGTGGTGATTGGACACTAACTTTGGTGTCATTAACATCCTTTACATACAACCAAAATTTCTTTAGGTTCTGTGAAAAATCTTTCAGCAATATTCTGCTAGGGTAGTCATTGAAGGCTCCACGCATTGCTCTCTTGACAACCAAACTCTTTTCGTTCAGCATCTCTCTATCTATAGCCCTATGCTTTATTTTACATCTGTTATTCAGTAGTCTCTGTTTCTTTAGCGTTCCTTTACAGTGACTGTGCCATGAAAAGTCCTTCCCACCATGAACTGTTCTACTGGGTATATGTCTATCCAATACATGGTCAACTATTCTTTTAAACTTGAACCGTAGCTCCCCTACATCCTCCTGTCCATCAGTAAAAGTTCAAAGTTCCTCATTGAGATATGACACTACTGCTTCTTTATCTAGTTTGCTAAACATATAAATTCTTCTGCTTCTTTTAGTTGCTCAGTTTTCTTTGGTAACCATTTTTCCTACAACTGTTTCACGGGTTCCTGAAACCTGTTTCGATGTGTACATCCTCAAAAAAGTATAGGTCTATTTGTTGCCATTCGATCTAATATATGTCCATCATGAGTGGGTTTACGAACCATCTGTCCTAGATAGTTTTCAGAGAACGCATTCAGTAATGTTTCACAGGATGTCTTCTACATCTATATCTACATCTACATTTATACTCCGCAAGCCACCCAACGGTGTGTGGCGGAGGTCACTTTACGTGCCACTGTCATTACCTCCCTTTCCTGTTCCAGTCGCGTATGGTTCGCGGGAAGAACGACTGTCTGAAAGACTCCGTGCGCGCTCTAATCTCTCTAATTTTACATTCGTGATCTCCTCGGGAGGTATAAGTAGGGGGAAGCAATATATTCGATACCTCATCCAGAAACGCACCCTCTCGAAACCTGTCGAGCAAGCTACACCGCGATGCAGAGCGCCTCTTGCAGAGTCTGCCACTTGAGTGTATTAAACATCTCCGTAACGCTATCACGGTTACCAAATAACCCTGTGACGAAACGCGCCGCTCTTCTTTGGATCTTCTCTATCTCCTCCGTCAACCCGATCTGGTACGGATCCCACACTGATGAGCAATACTCAAGTATAGGTCGAACGAGTGTTTTGTAAGCCACCTCCTTTGTTGATGGACTACATTTTCTAAGCACTCTCCCAATGAATCTCAACCTGGTACCCGCCTTATCAACAATTAATTTTATACGATCATTCCACTTCAAATCGTTCCGCACGCATACTCCCAGATATTTTACAGAAGTAACTGCTACCAGTGTTTGTTCCGCTATCATATAATCATACAATAAAGGATCCTTCTTTCTATGTATTCGCAATACATTACATTTGTCTATGTTAAGGGACAGTTGCCACTCCCTGCACCAAGTGCCTATCCGCTGCAGATCTTCCTGCATTTCGCTACAATTTTCTAACGCTGCAACTTCTCTGTATACTACAGCATCATCCGCGAAAAGCCGCATGGAACTTCCGACACTATCTACTAGGTCATTTATATATATTGTGAAAAGCAATGGTCCCATAACACTCCCCTGTGGCACGCCAGAGGTTACTTTAACGTCTGTAGACGTCTCTCCATTGATAACAACATGCTGTGTTCTGTTTGCTAAAAACTCTTCAATCCAACCACACAGCTGATCTGATATTCCGTAGGCTCTTACTTTGTTTATCAGGCGACAGTGCGGAACTGTATCGAACACCTTCCGGAAGTCAAGAAAAATAGCATCTACCTGGGAGCCGGTATCTAATATTTTCTGGGTCTCGTGAACAAATAAAGCGAGTTGGGTCTCACACGATCGCTGTTTACGGAATCCATGTTGATTCCTACAGAGTAGATTCTGGGTTTCCAAAAACGACATGATACTCGAGCAAAAAACATGTTCTAAAATTCTACAACAGATCGACGTCTGAGATATAGGTCTATAGTTTTGCGCATCTGCTCGACGACCCTTCTTGAAGACTGGGACTGCCTGTGCTCTTTTCCAATCATTTGGAACCCTCCGTTCCTCTAGAGACTTGCGGTACACGGCTGTTAGAAGGGGGGCAAGTTCTTTCGCGTACTCTGTGTAGAGTCGAATTGGTATCCCGTCAGGTCTAGTGGACTTTCCTCTGTTGAGTGATTCCAGTTGCTTTTCTATTCCTTGGACACTTATTTCGATGTCAGCCATTTTTTCGTTTGTGCGAGGATTTAGAGAAGGATTTTCACGTCCACCACTAACAAAACTGTAGATAACCCCCAACTGATTATTGGATGATTAAAATCGCCTCCGATGATTACAGTTGTTGAATGATTACAGTCCCCTCTGATGATTATAGCATGATTGGGGTATTCACGTACTAGCGAACTGAAATTTTCTCTAAAGATTTCGATCACATCAGGAGATGAGTCTGGTGGTTGATACAATGGCCCAATTATAGTTTTATGCCCACCCCCGGTAGCGAATCTCGCCCAAATAGTCTCACAGGCGACATCAGTTTCTGTTTCTGCAGATTTGAGTTTCCTGTCTACTGTGACAAATAAACCACCTCCATTTCCCATTAACCTACACTTTCGATATTAGGGAGAGAGTTGTAACTTACACATTTTTTACACTTTTTCCACTAGCCATCCCTGCAATAGAAGTTTAATACTTTCTTTTCCTTCTTTCATTGTGATGCTCAGCTATGAAGTGCGATTAAACTTCTTATGGTGATGTGCTTGCTTTCTTCTTCTCCAAATATCTCTTCATCTTCTCACTGTGGTTTTTCTTACTTTCTTCTGTCCATGTTTTCTTGGGATTAGCTCTAAAGTGATGCGTGTCAATTAATGTTTTGATTGCACCTCTGTCCTGTAGAATTTTGTCTGTAATGCCTATTTCCTGAAGAACTTTTTCAATTTCAAGTATCCATTCCCTTTTATCTTTCATTGAGAGGGCAAATTAGAGAATCCTTTTGATCAGTCTATTATTTTCCATCCTGAGAATATGGCTATAAAATTTCAATAGTCTTTTCTTGAAAGTGTCCGAGATTTTGTCGAAATTTTTATATCATTCTCTTGACATACGTCTCGTCCAGATTACCTCATCACAAACTGGACGAAACATTTTCCTAAGCATATTCCTTTCTTCTTTTTCTGTGTCTTTAGTTAATGATCTGCTTTCAATGATTACAGTCTCTGGTGCATATAACGTTTCAGGTTTGATTACTGTGATTAAATTTTTTATTTTTGCAGTGCGAGATATTGATTTTTTATTGTACCTATTCCATGAATTCTATAATATTTTGTGATTTAATAATTCTCTCTTTGTTCACTTCACAATTTAATCCAGAGGGTTGGATTATTTCTCCTAGGCACTTCAAGACGGATACTTGAGACACTTGTCCAAACTGTGTAAAGATAGGTTGTTCATCTAGAAATCGAGTAGAACCTTCCATCTATTGGGGTTTTTTTTATAAGAAGTATTGAATCCACTTTTAATTGCTATTCATGGAGTTTTTCAAGGATATTATCGCGTCCTCTCTATTATTTGAAAAGATCCGTAGATCGTCTGCATAAGCTAAGCATCATAAATGAATTTCAACTAAGCATCATAAATAAATTTCAGTTTCACGTAGTATGTAAATGGTTATTTCTTTTACTCCATTTTCCCATTTCCTAACTCCTTTTTTTAGTACAAGATTTAACACTAAGGGGGACAGTCCGTCTCCACGTCGGACCCCTGTCTTTATATCAAACGGTTCAGACATTTCACCTTGGAATTTAAGTTCTGAACTGATATCAGTTAATGTTTGCTTAATCAACAAACTTGTCTTTCTATCCACTCTAAATACTTCTGGAATATTAAACAGTGTACCTCCGTCTATTGAATCATAGGCTTTTTTGAAGTCTACAAAGGTGACCATCCTTCTTCTGCCGCCGCGCGGGGTAGCCGCGTGGTCTAGGGCGCCTTGTCACGGTCCGCGCGGCTCCCTCCGTTTGAGGTTCGAGTCCTCCCTCGGGCGTGTGTGTGTGCGTTGCCCTTAGCGTAAGTTAATTTAAGTTAGATTAAGTAGTGTGTAAGCTTAGGGACCGATGACCTCAGAACTTTGGTCCCATGAGATATTACCACAAATTTCCAAATTTCTTCTGCCTTTGCGGATTTCTAAGACTAGCTTGAGATCGAGTATTTGTCCCACACAGGATCTACTTTTCTTAAAACCTGCTTGATATTTACATTGAATTGGTTCGATTGAGGTTCAATATTTTAAAGTAAGATTTTCGAAAATAGTTTTCAAGTGACTGGTAGCACTGAGATCCCTCTGTAGTTATTTACACCAGTGTTAACTACTTTTTTGTGTAATGAGCTGATTATGGTGTACTGTCATTCTTTAGGGATTGTTTGCTCCAGCCAAATATCTATAAGAGCTTGAAAGCAGCGTGCATTACAATTATTTTATTTCTCTTTTGTAGCAAACTCCCTAGACGAGATCATAAGATCGCATGGGTCTTCGAAACCATACTTTCATTAAGAGCTCGTCTTAATATAAGAACGATCTGGCCCGATACTCGAATTACTTTATTTCATATTCTAGCATTTAATGGTACCACATTTATTAGTAAAATATTTCATGGAATAATAATTAATATCACAATAGATAACGCAAGTGGATGTGAGCAGTCAGGGAATGGAACGTTTCGTAAGTAACTTTATGTTTCCCTTACTAAGTTCACTCCTATTTATAGTCAGTACTTTGCAAATCCTCCGTCTTCACATTATAAGCATGTTAATCCTTCTGGAGGAAAGTGATTTAGCCGTGCGGGATTAGCCGAGCAGTCTTAGGCGCTGCAGTCATGGACTGTATGGCTAGTCCCGGCGGAGGTTAAAGTCCTCCCTCGGGCATGGGTGTGTGTGTTTGTCCTTCGGATAATTTAGGTTAAGTAGTGTGTAAGCTTAGGGACTGATGACCTTAGCAGTTAAGTCCCATAAGATTTCACACACATTTGACCTTTTTTGTAAGTGATTTGGCCGGAACTAGCAATGGCTTAGGTGCTGAGAAATAATTTCCTTCCTTTTTCGTTTGTAATCGACATTAATTCTCTTAAGGCCAAGGATTTGCGGCAAGAGTTTGGAGCACATTTAACGCAGTCATGACGAAAGTAGGCATATCAAAAAATCGTACTAGAATAATTGATGCCATAGTTACTTTACCTAGGTACACGCGATGTGATCCGGAATGAACAACACGACTGACCGGTGACTGATTCGAATACTTCAATAACGCTGTTAGTCACGCACTTCATAACAGGTGGCAATCACGTGGACTACTAGTTATGGTTGGCAAGCTGAGCAAAGTTCGAACGTACTGAATGATGAGAGCCACACATATCAAAGGGACGTCTACATCGACTGGATCTCAAGAATTTCGAAAAGTGGTCACAAAAAATATAATGCAAATGGCATCCAGTTAATTGCTATACACAGACTTTCACGAGCCACGTTATGAAACAAATTACTGCTTGCTAGTTGTGAATCCATCAGCAAGTTGAGTGGTACTGGACAGTGGTATACTCGCTAATCATGTACAGACCTCACTAAAATAAGCTTACATCCTACCAAAACTTCTCCCTTGCCTTTATTGATGGATTAGTACAAAAAATAGGCAGCATGGATGCGGTTGAAGCCCATACTAAGTGCGCACAATCACGGGCGATAACCTCAAAAATTCAGAGAACAAAATAGACAATGGTTAGTATTTCACACGGGTTTAGGCATTCGTACATAGAATTTAATACACGATACAGTGGAGGATGCTGTAGCTCGTTAGCGGTGAATCCATGAGCCCGCAGGTGGTGGCGGGCAGAGGGGAACACGCTAACAACAAAGAAACCATTACTAAAACAATCACAATTCTACTCAAATACTTACACGAAATTTAATATGGTACACCACAGGAGGTACCATAGTTCGTTAGTTGTGGACCCGTGAAACATATGAGGTGGTGTAGACAAAGGTGGGCATCACAGTCACAAGAAAAACAATTCCTAGAATTGGATAAAATGCAATCCGAATCCTGTGGGAATCATCTATAACCAAATATTAACAATTTATTTACCGGAAAAGCTTAAGGCATATTATACTTGGGGACGTACTTGTAGCTCGAACTCACACGAAGTGATAATCATCAAACTACACTCTATCCACAGAATGGACAAAAATTATTAAAATTAGTAGATTTTGCCTTACATCCTTAACATCAATGACTGTGAAAGAAAAGGAATTAGAAGATTCTGTTACTAAAAAAAACATTTTGATACTTGAATACACAAACGAAGCAAGAAGCTCTAAAACAGCGTCTCACTTACCACGCTGGAGACCTGATGTCTTTGACTCATCCTGTAGTCTCCAAATGCCGAGAAACAGCTCCACGTTCAAATGAGTGGGGAGAGAAGGAAGCTGTGGGCTGTGGCCAGTTCCAGCACGACAAAATTCGGTTCAATCGTGTGTCTTTGACTCATCCTCTAGTCTCCCTTATTTGCTAAAGTTACCCATGAAATTATGTTAGCAGTGGTTCTACACAATTCACGAATCTGTTCATGAAATGTATTCGAAAACTGCGAACGCGGCCACACAACCACTATACAATTTACTGTGAACATACGAAAATTTGTGCCGGACTGTGTCTCCAACCCGAATTTCCTAATTGTCGCGAGCGGTCGCGTTAACCACTTCGGCTATCCGAGCATACCACCAGAACCAACTCAAACATGAGTTAGTGTCGGCCACGTGCTTGTCCGAAGGAACATTGCATCGAACTGTACACAAATCGTTAAACATAAACACTGCACTAATGTGTATCATACAAAAGACAAGGCAATCCAGCGAGAAAACTAAATAAGTCTCTTCCTCTCCGTGAATCACAAATTGTGCGAGCTCTAAGGGATGTAGAACAAGGACATTTGGAGGGTGGCGTCAGTCCTGGAAGCGTGCTCGGATAGCCGAAGTTGTTAAGGTGATCACTCGCGACACGCAGGAAATTACGTTTCGAGTCCCAGTCGAGCACATATTTTAATATGTTCCTAGCAAATTGTATAACTGTTGTGTAGCTGTATTCGCAATTTGCGAATGCATTTCATAATTTAATGCGGCTGTCGATCGTCAGCAAAGTCTGTTCCTTTGGCCAGCACGCATGTCCGAAGAAACGTCGAACTATACAGACGCTGTCAAATACAGACACTGCATTAATGTATGTCATGCATCTGTGGTTGCCCCGCGAAGCGTTCAAACTTACGAGAAGCTTATTTTCATACAGTGAGGGGCTCAGAGGAGAAAAACAATGATCGGGAAGGATTTATACTAATGAACAAATGAACAAGTCGGCCCATTTCTCCCCCAGAGCCCATTTTTCCGCTGACAGGTCAAATACACAACAGAGGAGTCAGCGTCTTATGTAAGGAAGTACATATGGCCTTGTTTCAAACTTCATGAATTTTACGTGTTACCAACTATTTTCCACATTTCTACTACTACCCTATCTTCCCCTGCAGTTTTATTGTTTTAAGTTCATGTATTGCTTTATCAACTTCTATTGTTGGGGTTTCTGGTTCTGTGTTTGGCTCACATTTTTCAAATGTGAATTCGACTGTAGGAAATTCACAATTTAAAAGATCTTTAAAGCCTTTTGCTGAGGGTTTACAGCTCTCTTTATTATTTATTTCCAGAATCCCATCTTGCCCTCCGAAACCGAGTCTGGGTGCTGGATATATTGACATTTTTCTTCTCTAAAAATTCTATAGAAATACTGTGCGTCGTTTTCTTGAACTCCTGCTCTGTTTCTATCATAATGGCGTTTTACAGACAGAATGATATTTGAAGTCTGTTTCTGGACTGCGGTGAATTATTTTGTGTAGTTTTGTGGGCATTCCAAGCTTTGATTCTTTGCTTGTCAAAGGACTAATGGGAATTGCAAAAGACTAATAAACTTCTGTGAAGCTTTTGAACTTAAATTGATATCAACACATTTTCTGGCATGTCCTAAAAACAAGAGAAGTTGGCATTCTCTAAATCCTTATCTTGGAGAATTTCAAATAGATTGTATTGCCATCTGAAACAATAATACAAATTATTATATTTTCTTGTTCCATTTTTAAATTATGGCTTTCACTTTTTATGTGATGCAGTATTTTTTAAAACTGAAAGAACTACTCCAGAAAATTAACGTTTTGCAAATATAAAAACATGTTCCAAGGTACAACATTGTCCTGTATCTATGGGTAAATAATCGATTGAAATTTAAAAGTGTTGCAATAGAGAAAACTTTGTCAATAGTTATTTAATAATCTATCTGTTACATTATTACTCTGTTACACAACAATACTGCACAATTAAAAACCAGAAATACTATCAAAAACCAGTTTCAAATTAAATACGTTTTCAGGCTATTGGAAAATGACACAAATTTCTATTTTCAAGACGTTAAAAAAACTCAGTCCATTTGCATGTATCAAATGTTCCATGGTAACAGACGTTCTTCTGTTTCAAGATACAATACGGTGCACGACCGACGAAGTATGGCTCAACTGCCCACATGTTATACAAATAGTTCTAAAAATATAGAGAATTTTACTCGCTATAATATTCTGTACGTGAAGAATTAACAGTATATTCCAAATACACTCCTGGAAATTGAAATAAGAACACCGTGAATTCATTGTCCCAGGAAGGGGAAACTTTATTGACACATTCCTGGGGTCAGATACATCACATGATCACACTGACAGAACCACAGGCACATAGACACAGGCAACAGAGCATGCACAATGTCGGCACTAGTACAGTGTATATCCACCTTTCGCAGCAATGCAGGCTGCTATTCTCCCATGGAGACGATCGTAGAGATGCTGGATGTAGTCCTGTGGAACGGCTTGCCATGCCATTTCCACCTGGCGCCTCAGTTGGACCAGCGTTCGTGCTGGACGTGCAGACCGCGTGAGACGACGCTTCATCCAGTCCCAAACATGCTCAATGGGGGACAGATCCGGAGATCTTGCTGGCCAGGGTAGTTGACTTACACCTTCTAGAGCACGTTGGGTGGCACGGGATACATGCGGACGTGCATTGTCCTGTTGGAACAGCAAGTTCCCTTGCCGGTCTAGGAATGATAGAACGATGGGTTCGATGACGGTTTGGATGTACCGTGCACTATTCAGTGTGCCCTCAACGATCACCAGTGGTGTACGGCCAGTGTAGGAGATCGCTCCCCACACCATGATGGCGGGTGTTGGCCCTGTGTGCCTCGGTCGTATGCAGTCCTGATTGTGGCGCTCACCTGCACGGCGCCAAACACGCATACGACCATCATTGGCACCAAGGCAGAAGCGACTCTCATCGCTGAAGACGACACGTCTCCATTCGTCCCTCCATTCACGCCTGTCGCGACACCACTGGAGGCGGGCTGCACGATGTTGGGGCGTGAGCGGAAGACGGCCTAACGGTGTGCGGGACCGTAGCCCAGCTTCATGGAGACGGTTGCGAATGGTCCTCGCCGATACCCCAGGAGCAACAGTGTCCCTAATTTGCTGGGAAGTGGCGGTGCGGTCCCCTACGGCACTGCGTAGGATCCTACGGTCTTGGCGTGCATCCGTGCGTCGCTGCGGTCCGGTCCCAGGTCGACGGGCACGTGCACCTTCCGCCGACCACTGGCGACAACATCGATGTACTGTGGAGACCTCACGCCCCACGTGTTGAGCAATTCGGCGGTACGTCCACCCGGCCTCCCGCATGCCCACTATACGCCCTCGCTCAAAGTCCGTCAACTGCACATACGGTCACGTCCACGCTGTCGCGGCATGCTACCAGTGTTAAAGACTGCGATGGAGCTCCGTATGCCACGGCAAACTGGCTGACACTGACGGCGGCGGTGCACAAATGCTGCGCAGCTAGCGCCATTCGACGGCCAACACCGCGGGTCCTGGTGTGTCCGCTGTGCCGTGCGTGTGATCATTGCTTGTACAGCCCTCTCGCAGTGTCCGGAGCAAGTATGGTGGGTCTGACACACCGGTGTCAATGTGTTCTTTTTTCCATTTCCAGGAGTGTAGCTTTAATAAACTATACAGTACTTAAATGTATAAAACGTGAAATATTTTCAAATGGTACGCAAAACACAATCTCATGTTTAACAACAAAAACTGTAAAAATGGTAAAAACTGCTTATGGCGGTCTCAATTGCGCATTTCTTCGTGGGAGTCGAAATTCAGTCACTAGACTGAAGTATTGACTAAAAAAAAATTCCTAGGTACACTATCGTCTCGGTATAACACTCTTCCATAGGCTTAAATTTTCCCCAAAAATATCATTCCTCTTAACTCCAGGTTTTAACCAGATTTTTACTGAGTGAGCTAGCGCAGTGGAAGCACACTGCACTCTCATTCGGGAGCATGACCGGTCTAATCCGTACCCGCTCATCCAGATTTAGGGTTTCCCTGATTTCCCTAAATCGCTTCACGCTCCCGGAATGGTTCCTTTGGAAGGGTATGGCCGATTTCTTTCCCGATCCCTGAAACAATCCGAGCTTGTGCTCCGGTATCTAATGACCTCAATGTCGACGGGATGTTAAAGCCTAATCTTTTTTCGTCTTTTCCACTTGCTTTCTGTGCCTAGTAATATGTGAGCTTCCCTGTTGTATAGTAGTGCTTCAAACTCGGGTACGATGTTATCAATGTTTCAGCAGGTAACCCCAAGGATTTAGATTCTCTCAGCTTTGGAGAGAGGGGGGGGGGGGGGGCATTTCATTGGATCTTACACTGATGTTTCTGAGTCTCATACACCTATCGTTATTTGGACTGGATCGCAAGTCGGCTAATCTAAAAGAATCTTTGCGTGCACACCACACACAGTCAGATACCTGAGTAGCAGCCTATAATGTGTAGTGCACAGCTGACCCATTTAGGGACACCTTACAGTTCTCAACACCCTGGTGCATGAAACTTCCTGGCAGATTAAAACTGTGTGCCCGACCGAGACTCGAACTCGGGACCTTTGCCTTTCGCGGGCAAGTGCTCTACCATCTGAGCTACCGAAGCACGACTCACACCCGGTCCTCACAGCTTTACTTCTGCCAGTATCTCGTCTCCTACCTTCCAAACTTTACAGTTCGAGTCTCGGTCGGGCACACAGTTTTAATCTGCCAGGAAGTTTCATATCAGCGCACACTCCGCTGCAGAGTGAAAATCTCATCCTGGTGCATGTTTAGGAAGTCACAGCCTAGCTTGTGACAGGACCTTTGCGGTCTCTGGTTCAAGCCTTCCACTCGACTAAGATCTATGGGGCCACGATCTGCTTTGGAGACAATTCTACAGAGTGTCAGCTTCACTGAAACTCCATGAGCAAGGCCGATAGCCTCAGCCTTCTCTGCCAGTCGCTGAAATGATCCAAGTACGACGTCGAAATCCAGACGACAGGCATCGTTTGTCACTATTTACGCTACAATCTTCAGTTACACTCTTCTTCCCCAACCACTGCCACAATAGCCTCTTCAACATGTTGAAAGAGGCATCCAGGCTTGAGCACTGAGTTCTCATAGTTTTCCTTCCCATCCCTTGCAGTCATTTCCCTAAGGATATCATTATTCTCCGTATTTTCAAATTGTCGATGATTAGTAGGCGCCTACTTTTTGTGTTTTCCTCCCATGGACATATGACTCAGCGCGTCTCCTAACGCGTAAAGTGAAGCTCACTGGCCCAGTTTCGGTTTCAGTTGTAGACATCGCCTCAGACTTGTTGGGTGTGACATTCTGAGGTCTCCCTACTCCCTGCCTTCACTGTACAGGATACCTAGACTTACCATTGAGCGTGTGCCGATAGATCCTATATTTCCTGCAGGAGACATACCTTAGGTATCTTCGGTATCTCTGGTACATGACTCTTGCGTGCCCTCCCAACACACCCATTCGCAGTAGCTTCCAATCGCTTCACAGTAGTCAGGGTGACTTCCAGCTAATTACGACCAGCAACCAACTCATCCTACGTCGGAGAGCAGCATACACAGCGGGGCTGCACTGCGTCTGGTGCGATAATTTACAGAACAGTGACCAAATACCATTAAACTAACTTCCATATTATCTTTTAATTTATTATTCTGATCAGCTACAAGTCTTGCCAGTAGCCTTTTCGAACTGAAGTGATTAACAGCCAAAACGAGATATCTGTTATGACAACAGAAAACCTTGGTATAATACTTACTGCTTCTCTGACACGTTTTTCAGGTTATGGGCACTAACAAATTCATATAAGAATATACAGCCTACAGTTGCAGGTTAACTTTATCGTTTACCTAGGTTTCAACGTTATTAATAACGTCTTCTTCGGAACATAAAATATTATTTAAATGTTGGCCTAAAACAAGCTATGTCATAAGTCAACTTTATAAAACTTGATGCATAACCATAAGGTTTTGTCACTTCTATTAAACAAGCTGTAGCAAATTCACCTGGACCTGGGCCTCGTCGTGTGACTAGAGACCCAAGAGACAAACATTTAAATAATATTTTATGTTCTGAAGAAGACGTTATTACTAACGTTGAAACCTTGGTAAACGATAAAGTTAACCTGCAACTTTAGGCTGTATATTCTTATATAAACAATATCAGTTGCTGTCGCTGCATAAAAATGTTAAAAACTAACAAATTCGGCAATTGTTTTAATTTACGATAAATGCACACAATATATACTCGTGTTATAGCATAAAAGTAATTACCTAAATTTTCCTTTATTTTCACAGATGGCGATTAAATTTACAAACGAGCCACCACAAGGAATTCGCGCAAGTCTGAAGCGGACTTATCAGAACATTACACAGGTTTGTTTACAGAAAGATGTCCAGTAGTTCTGCATGATAACAGCTGTAGTTTCAATGTAACTATTGCAGAAATAAAGTTAAAATACCCCATAGTACGAGGGCGAGTCAAATGAAAACCTTAAATTTGTAACAAATCGAAATTTCGCGCCGTTATCCTGTAAGTTGGTAAGTGTGCTACAAACAGAGTGCAGAATGGCCTGTAGGTGGCAGCATAGTGCAGATTAGAGATGGGTCGAACTCGTTCATTCCCGTGAAGTACTTCATTCATTTCACTCTTTGCCGTGAAGCGTTCAAATGAAGTAGTTCATTCATGAAGTACGGAAGCCTGGCGAAGTTGCTCGCTTCGCCTCGCTCGTACAATAAAGCTTCGTAATACTTCATATTTTTACCAACAGATGGCCGAACTATGTGGTAACGTGCACGCAACGTTTTGCGTCATACAGCGTCTGAGTTAAATACAGGATGGTCGAAGGGGACAAAGGAAAGATAAACAGAGAAGCCTGTCACATATAAAGAAGGTATTACGTTTAATTTTGCTCGACATTTTCTCATGAAGCGCCAAAAAGTCTTCATCTGCCAAGTGAAACCTTATTTGTTGTATTTATGGACTGAAAACTTGGGCTACAAACGAAATGCAGTCCAAGTTTATGTTCCTTTTAACATTTAATCCAAAATAGAATGAGTATGTTTACCACTGTCACAAAGTCTATATACCTACGTTAAGTAATTATTCAGAAGTTTTCCGGGATTTTATTTTTATTGAGAATAATAACCCTCTAAATTCAAAACGTAAACTGTCACCTGTAGTCATTGGTACGATTTCAGGTAAAATCCCTCTTTATTTTATTCGAAAGCAGTTTTTGTGTCTGTTCACGCTTATACAATGGCTAGCAACACGCGATCGCGTAAAAGTAGTGAAATTTGGGGTTTCTTCGCCGATTTAGGTTATGTGAAAGCAAAGTGCAACTGTTGTTCTAAGTGTATTTCACCGTGCGATTCGTCGACAGGCAGTACAGGGAGGATTGAAGTGAAGGGAGAATGAGTGACGTAGCGCCAATGTAGTGGGAGAGGGAGAGGGGAAGAGAGTGAGTGAACGAACTAGAAAAAAAGTGTGGAGTGTACTATCTGTGGAGAGTTTGAAGTGCCAGTTCATTAAAATTGAGTGGTTAGTTCACACTTCACTGGAGTGAAGCGTTAATTTGAACGACTCATTCACGAGCTCCCCATCACTAGTGCAGATGCACACATACCGTCGCAGTATCAGTATAAAGATGGCCGCCCCACTTGCGACTTGCACCGGGGAAGAACAGCGTTCTGTTATTCGGTTTTTGCGTAGTGAAGGTGTGAAACCTATTGAAATTCATCGACGAATGAAGGTTCAGTACGGTGATGCATGTCTGTCACAGCAACAAGTCTACGAATGGAGTAGGAAGTGCGCAAATGGTGTGACTTCAGTGGAAGATGCTCCTCGTCCAGGTCAGGGATAACGAGTTGTGACTCCACAGAACATTGCAGCAGTTGAAGCCATAGTGAAGGAAAACCTCCGAGTGACACTGAATGACATTGCAGCATGTTTACAGATTAGTCATGTGTCAGCACACAACATTGTGCATGATGTGCTACAGTTTCACGAAGTGTCTGCAAGATGGGTGCCACGGCAGCTGACTCCTGAAATGAGACAACGACGTGTTGATGCTTGTGAAGAACTTCTTCGGCGCTTTGAACGAGAAGGTGATGGCTTCCTTGCAAGAATCGTTACTGGGGACGAAACTTGGGTTCAGTTCCACCAACCGGAAACGAAGACAGCGAGCAAGGAATGGCGCCATTCCTCATCACCAAAACCAAAGAAGTTTGGAACAGAACCATCAGCAGGGAAGGTTATGCTGACTCTCTTTTGGGACGAAAAAGGCATCATTTTGGAGCATTAAATGCCTAGAGGGACCACTGTCATCAGTGCATCATACACAGATCTCCTAAAAAAATCATCTGTGGCCTGCAATCAAATCAAAGCGACGGGGACTGCTGTCAGCAGGTGTCCTTTCGCAACATGACAATGCAAGGCCCCACACTGCCCGTACAACAGTTGCAACAATCACAGACCTGCATTTTGAGTGTCTTCCTCATCCACCATTCTCACCAGGCCTTGCCCCAAGTGATTTCCGTATGTTTGGACACTCAAAAACGCTATGGGAGGAAAGAAGTTCCGTTCTGATGAAGAGGTACGCCATGCGGTGCATGAGTGGTTTCGCAGAACATCAAAACAATTTTTTTCTAAAGGAATTTATGCACTTTGTAAGCGCTGGAGGACTTGCATTGAGCGTGGGGGAGATTATATTGAAAAGTGATACAGCTTTGTACCACTTCTGCACAATAAATAATATTTTTAAAAAAATTTAAGGATTTCATTTGACTCGCCCTCGTATAACATGTCTTGAAGGAAAACATATTTCCGTAGAGTACAGGGTTAAATGAGTAGCAAAAGTACCCTGCTGATAGCTGCCAGATATCGAATTCTGCGCAAAATTTTCTTTCTGGACAGCACTGTACAGGAAGTTCAGAAGCATGCAATTTTAAACATTAAAGTAAAAGTGGATGACGTATTGAAAGATTACAATTTGAGTCAGGGTATAAACTGCCATAGGCGGTTCTGTTGGTGGAGTGCTGGTTCTAGATGGTTTATACTGAGGGTCTGGCACAGTTTTAATGTGCGAGGGAGTTTGTACGCGTCGCATCCGTGACTTGGACTACAGCAGGTAATTGAGAAAATAATAGTGGTATAAACAATCGCGGTTACTTCACTGATGACCTCTGCATGAGTTCTTGTTGTTAATACTTGAAGATTTAAATCTCTGGCACGGCCTGTGGAAACAGCGTTAGGAACGTTGACTATATACATTTCAAATAACATTATCATCAGCAGAGGAAGCTTGAATGACACACTGATGTTAAGTGAATTTCTGTTTTCCTTTTTTCTGCCAGATTCCATGAAATATCCTGTGCAGTTTTAACCACCATAAAATAAATTAAGAAAACTTTCATTAATAAATCTGTGATTGCCTGCCGTACACTCTCACGTTTTCGCACTGATACACTCAAAAGTTCGTGCCAAATCGAAAAAGCCTATACCCAAAAAGGGAAGTAGGAGTAATCGGCTGAATTGTAGGCCTATATCACTAACGTCGATTTGCAGTAGGGCTTTGGAACACATACTGTATTCGAACATTATGAAGTACCTCGAAGAAAACGATTTATTGACACGTAGTCAGCACGGTTTCAGAAAATAACGTTCTTGTGAAACACAACAAGCTCAAATGGCTCTGAGCACTATGGGACTTAACATCTATGCTCATTAGTCACACAACTAGCTCTTTATACTCATGAAGTAATAAGTGCTATCGGCAGGGGATGTCAAATTGATTCCATATTTTTAGATTTCCAGAAGGCTTTCGACACCGTTCCTCACAAGCGTCTTCTAACCAAACTGAGTGCCTACGGAGTATGGTCTCAGTTGTATGACTGGATTCGTGATTTCCTGTCAGAAAGGTCGCAGTTCGCAGTAATAGACGGAAAGTCATCGTTTAAAACAGAAGTAATATCCGGTGTTCCCCAAGGAAGTGTTACAGGCCCTCTATTGTTCCTGATTTATATTAACGACATAGGAGATAATCTGAGTAGCCGTCTTAGATTGTTCGCAGATAATACTGTCATTTACCGTCTTGTAAAGTCATCAGATGATCAAAACGATTTGCAAAATGATTTAGATAAGATATCTGTATGGTGCGAAAAGTGGCAATTGACCCTGAATAAGGAAAAGTGTGAAGTTATTCACATGAGTACTAAAAGAAATCAGCTAAATTTCGATTACACGAAAAGTCACACAAATCTGAAGACTGTAAATTCAACTAAATACTTAGGGATTACAATTACAAATAACCTAAATTGGAACGATCACATAGATAATATTGTGGGCAGAGCAAACCAAAGACTTAGAAGGTGCAACAGGTCTACTCACGAGAGTGCTTACACCACGCTTGTCCACCCTATTCTGGAGTATTGCTGTGCGGTGTGGGATCCGCATCAGATGGGACTGACGGATGACATCGAAAAAGTGTAAAGAAGGGCAGCTCGTTTTGTATTATCGCGAAATAGGGGAGATAGTGTCACAGACATGATACGTGAATTGGAGTGCCAATGATTAAAACAAAGGCGTTTTTCGTTATGACGGGATCTTCTCATGAAATTTCAATTGCCAGTTTTATCCTCCGATTGCGAAAACATTCTATTGGCACCCACTTACATAGGGAGAAATGATCATGACGATACAATAAGAGAAATCAGGGCTCGCACAGAAAAATTGAAGCGCTCGTTTTTCCCGCGTGCCGTTCGAGAGTGGAACGGTAGTGAGTCAGCTTGAAGGTGGTTAATTGAACCCCCTGCAAGGCACTTTATTGTGAATAGCAGAGTAGTCACATAAATGTAGACGTAGATATAGATGTAGATTGATGTGCACACTGCTTAGTAAGAGATTCACTATGAATAAGAAAGGTACAGTGAAAATGTTGTTCCATTTTTCAGAAAGAATGTATTCATTGTATTCATTTCGTTAGTCCGTTTCTTTCTATCCCACTTCCTATTCTTCAAAATAATAGCTGACATCAAAGACACAGCCTTAAGTTATATTGAGGATATTTATGTCAAAATTTTTATTTGTATACAGTCCAGTCACATTAATGTGACCACCGCCTCTGTTCCGCGTCAACATGCAACAACCACTCAAAGCTGTGGAGGGCATATAAAGCGCAAGTAACAGTGCAGTCGTCGTAATGTGGAAACGGAGCGATTTATCTGATGTCCAGAAGGGCATGGGCATTGGCTTTCGGGCCAAGAGTTGAAGCATTTCCGAAACGGCTGTTTGTAAATTGTCAGCGTCCTACCGTGGCAAAATGGGCGCTATTGATAAACGACGCAGAGGCGACTGTGGTGCACCAAGGGCCAAAGCTGATAGGGGTGAACGTCTGCTGCGGAGACGTTTACAGGCCAATAGACGTACAGCTGTTGAGCAACTGACTGCCCAGATCAACCAAGGGGCTACCGTCAGAGTCTCCTCATCAACTGTCCAGCGAACGTTGCTGCATATGGGCCTCCGCGCTCATGCTAACTGCTGTTCATTTGGAATTTGCACGCCAGTACCGCAACTGGCCTTTTCAGATGAATCACGTTTTATAATCTTTCGGACAGATGGCAATTGGATCGTCAGAAGGGTCCAGGACGGAGGAGGGAACGTTATGGTTTGTGGAATGTTTTCGTGGCGTTTCCTGGGTGATCTCGTCATTCTGGAAGGCCCAATGGATCAACACAACTATGCATCTATCGTTGGGGATTATGTCCACCCCTATTTGCCGCTTGTTTTTCTTCGTAGAATGGTATCCATCAGCAGGACAATACAAAGTGTCACACAGTTCGCAGTGTACGTGGGCGGTTCTAGGAGCACCATTATGTCTTTACTGTGCTCCCCTTGCAGGTTTAAACCAGATCGAGAATCTGTTGAACCACCTCGATCGGGCTGCTCACGACACGGATCCTGAACCGAGAATGCTAGTGCAGCTGGTCATGACACGAGTCCGCATGGCTCCATATCCCTGTCGGTATTTTACAGAACCTCATTGACTCTCTACACGTCTCGCAGTGGATCGTGCTGCAAAAGATTGTTATTCAAGCTTTTGACAGGTGGTTACATTAATGTGACTGGATAGTTTAGAACTGAATGTACACTGGCAGACAAAAAAAGTAAAAGAACACAGAAGAGAGGGTCAAATGTCAACGTAACTCTGCACATGTACACATCATCGGCGGGTATGTAAATGATTGAGTTGTAATTCTATGTTATGGGTAGAAAGTCCATAACAGTACATTACTATTGTCGTGTTTATTGTTGTTACCAGGCAAGGAAGGTAATGTAAAGGGCATGAACAGTGACTGATGTTAAGTGATTGCTTTGAAGGACACGGAGATGCCATATATTGGTGTGAGACTGAGTTACGAGGGGCGTTTGAAAAGTCCGTGCAAAGCCCGAGAGATGGCACCATCGGCGCGTATCGAGGTCACGTGTAGTTAGTAGCATCTTTGGAAAGAACACACACCAAGTTTCAGCCATATTGGTCCATTTCTTTGTGTGTGGCATTCGTGTGAATCAAGGAAGTCGAGTGATTGTCAAAAAATGAACGAAAAAGAATTTCGTGTGGTGATTAAACATTACTTTATGAAAAGCAAAACGCCTCAGGAGACTAAAGAGAAGCTTGATAAACATTAAGGTGTCTCTGTACTTTCGATCATAACAGTTTATAAGTGGTTTCAAAATTTTCATAGTGGTCATACGGGCACAAGCGATGCTGAACGTTCTGGACGCCCTGTGGAGGTTACGACTCCAGAAATCATTGATAAAATCCATGATACGGTGATGGATGACAGAAGAGTTAAGGTGCGTGAGATTACTAGTGCTTTGGGCATCTCGAATGAACGGGTACATAATATTTTACATAAACATTTGAACGTGATAAAGCTAGCCGTAAGATGGGTTCCACGATTGATTACGCTTGACCAACAACGGAATCGTATGAAGTGTTGCAAGGATTGTTTGCAGCTGTTCACAAAGAATCTGCACGACTTACATGGATACATTACTATACTCTGAGATCAAACAAAAATCTAAGCAATGGGTTACCAAGGGAGAATCTGCACCAAAAAAGACAAAGACCATTCCTTTGGCCGGAAAGGTTATGGCGACTGTCTTTTGGGATTCTTAAGGGATAATCCTCATCGACTATCTGGAAAAGGGTAAAACTATTACAGGTGCATATTATTCATCGTTATTGGACCGTTTGAAAACCGAGCTGCAAGAAAAACGCCGGCGATTAGACCGCAAAAAAGTCCTTTTCCATTTCGACAGTGCACCAGCACACATCTCAGCAGTTTTTGTCGCAAAATTAATGGAAACAGGATTCCAACTCGTTTGACATCCCCCCTAGTTTCCAGACTTGGCTCCCTCAGACTACTATTTGATCACCAATTTGAAGAAATGGCAACCGATACAAAGATCTTATTCGAACGAGGAGGTGATTGCAGCAACTAACAGCTATTTTGCACACTTGGACAATTCCTGTTATTGGGAAGGGATCAACAAACTAGAACAGCGTTTTACAAAGTGCATAAGTCTAAAAGGAGACAATGCGAAAAATAAAAAAGGTTTACCCCAAACACATAAACAGTTTTTCCTTTTGCACCGACTTTTCAAACGCCCCTCGTATCATCGCCTGACCGAGTTTGAAAGGGGCCTCATTGTAGGTCTCTGTTTGGCAGGCTGATCTAATCATGCAATATCCAGGTGTAAGGGGCATTCGGATGTAACAGTGGCCGATGTTGAACTGCATGGGAACACGAGGGCAAGCATACTCGTTGTCAAGATTCTCGTCGAAACACGTCTGACCATCACAAGCGAGGACCGCAGTACTGAAAACCAAGAACATCGCAACCCCTCCACATGTGCGACTGCTGCTCGAGAAGAAGTAATTCACTCACAACCTACTTTGTCATCCTGCACCATTGGTCGGATGTGTAGGCTTCCGTTAACACCACGACGTAAACGGCTGCGTTTGGCGTGGCGCCGTGACTGGGAAGCAGGGATTGCTGATGAATGGCGTCGTACTGTGTTCGACGATAAATCGCGGTTCTGGGCCAACCCAGATAACCATCATCGGCGAGTATGGCAGCGACCTGAGGATAATCCCTATTCGTACAATGTTTTGGAGAGACGCACTGGTGTTAATTCTGGCGTCATGATGTAGGGAGCCATCGGGTGTGACTTCAGTTGTGATGACCTCAACCCACAGGAAAAATAATTATCAAAATCTGAACTGTGAAGTCATCCAAAATTCTAGTTGGAAAACCGCACTCCTTGTTATATTTCTCAATTTGTCACAATCCCACTTTGTTTATTAATTGAAAACTCTAATATTCACGAGAAACTGCTCTGAAATTAACCTGAACCGACAAAATTGTGTATATATTCTCTGAAACTTCAAAGACATCTAAGACAATATCTGAAAGGAATTAGAAAAAGTGAGAAAATTTCGTGAATCACACACAATACTGTTAATAATTGCATGAACACTTGGGGGTGGGGGTGGGGGGGCGGATCACCATACTTCTACCCACTTTTGAGTATAACCAGTGTCTCTTAACACTACGACTCGTAGCAATACAATATCAAAAACTTTTATTACTGGGTAAACAGTCCCGACGTGATTTGACAGCTGACATTTATAATTCACGCTCACCTCAGGAAATGCACCAATATGGGAATAGCAGCTTTTACGTTATTGGTCAGAATGCCAGCAATTATGGCGGTCGCCGTAATTTTCGCGCGACGCCATATTTCGCGACAAATACTCTTATTAGTCACAGTCATATATATAGTCTCATAACAATACATAAAACTACATAATATAACTACAATAATTTTGACATGCAAGGAGAATTACTTCTAATGAGAGGAAGAAGTTTATATTTACTGGTGTTTCAACAATGACTACCAGGCAACTTTTAATTCACTGATTATAATTTTATTTTCATTAGCAGAAAGAAAACGTAAACTAAACAAAGAATTCATTTGAATAGAGTCTGTAATTCTTATACTTTTAATAGAGTAAGAAAGTTTCTAGGTCAGGGGATAGCGTTCGGCGAAATCTCTTAACCTTTTGTTGCATACGAAGCGTTGCGTTGGGCAGCACGAAGTCGGCGGGTTATGTTGATGAAAGCAGGATACAGGCAGTTCCGCTGGTTAATCTTCTCCGGCGAAACGCAAATAAAGTTCCGGCACAGCTGTATCATTAACCCCGTGGTGATAAAAAAACCACAAGACGCCAATATACGACCGTTGTTGACATGTCCTCTCTTTCAAAGTACATTACGTATACATCGCTCGTTTTTACACTTTATGCACTGTCCGTGACGCTATCGTCCATAATTACACAGTTCGTCACATTCATATAGTCTTAGCCACAAATGCCGGCCTGTGTTGCCGAGCGGTTCTAGGCGCTTCAGTCTGGAACCGCGCGACCGCTACGGTCGCAGGTTCGAATCCTTCCTCGGGCATGGATGTGTGTGATCTCCTCAGGTTAGTTAGGTTTAAGTAGTTCTACGTTCTATGGGACTGATGACCTCAGATGTTAAGTCACATAGTGCTCAGAGCAATTTTTTTCTTAGCCACGAATACACAGTTCATAGAATTGTTCTTCTGTGTGAAGCACACCGTAAACAATGTCCACTCTGTTCCCGCATTTCAAACTTCGACTACGTCACTGAAAGTCATTTATATTGCACAGTTAATTAAAGTCTTCACTTTCACGGCTTGATAGAATGTGATAGACAACAGTTCCACCACCAAAAACCAATACCAGCAAAGTTCATTCGTATAAAAGCACTGTTCGTGTCGGCCACAACAAAGTATTGTTAGCGGCACTTTCACAGTCCGGTTTATTTGCTCTTAAAGTTCTCAGGCGATGGCATTACATACCACAGTGGTAAAGGGAATTAACAATCTGATAGTTCGGTATCACTGTCCATACAATTACGTATGCTTTTCATAAAACACAGTACTATTTTTCCGCGCACGCTTCACAGACACACCCCTCTACTACACAACAACGTTTCGACTATCGACACCACTATCGCTGTCCCCTGTCTATTGATGTTATATCGTTATCGTAAATTACATAAATCTTTATAAATGTTATTGACTGCATTTTTCACAATTAATAATGTTCCAAAAGAGAACTTTACAATCTTTAGCACAGGTACAAAGCAAGAATCATATTTATCCATTGGCAAACGAAAGAATCACAATTACATCTTTACATTTAAAAACCACAGTAGAATGTTACATAATCACAATTAGAAATGCCCATATGAACAAAAAAAAAAAAAAAAGAATAGAAATCTAAAGAAAATCACGAAAAAAAATTTTATATGCGTAATAGGCAATGCTTTCACATATGCCCCCCGTTTGATCATGTGATGTTCCCAGGAACCTCTCAAGATAAAATGTCATTGACTCATGTGAGACAACCAACATCATAAAGCTAGGTCATGTCATGGGTATACATATTGACCTAAAGTATTCAAACTTCTATTCAGAATATTTGACGTGAATAATTGGATACATCATATAACAGTACAAATAAACTTAACAACAATGAAACAGTATTTTACACAATTCTTTGAGAATGCTGACATAAAGGAAGCAAATCAAATTAACAAATGAATATTTCATATAGTAAAGACTAAAACTAAGACAGGTTTTAGTTACAGCACAAACAGAATTCTAGGATGAACAAATAATTACAGAAAACCTATACAATGCTGCTGCAGACTATTCTTGCTAGATTCTTGACAATTGTATATACTACTTATCATCACAAACTCTGGAGTGTCTTGGGAAGAATTTATAAGTAAAGCCACAGTCTACTATAACAACTCACGTCTGATTGCTTGAATCTGATAACTACTTGACTCTTCACATCATCAAAAATGTAAAAAAAATCTATCTGGTTTCAAAAAGAAATTTATATAATAGTATACAAGAAATTATTCTTAAAACACTTCTTATTTACAGTTCATAATCAAATCTTTACACTGTTTACACTGAAATTTATTTCCTCTGTAAACAGCAAGTGGGCAAATGTATTAGTGTGTTGTTCTTGCCTTATATGGTTTTAAATCAGCCACATTCTTAAGGGCAAATTTCTTCTTGGACTTGGGATAAACCAGATAGAATGCATTCGGGTGGGGTATACCAGCCACCTCAAATGGTCCTTTGTATACATCAAAAAAATTTAGAAATCTCACTATTTATCTCTTTTGACTTCTCATATGTCTTGACCAGAACCAAATTTCCTATCCTTATATCAATACCCTTCACCTGATCATCATGTCTTTTTTTTAATTTTCGACAGTTTCTTCTCTACCAGTTCTCTTACCCTTTTCTTCTTTTCACACCAACTCAATTCCTCCTTGGCAGGGAAAGATAACTTTTCCTCCACCAGACTTTTTTGTCTCTCACCTTTCATAATCTCCTGAGGAGTAAACCCCGTTACCTCATGAACAACAGTATTCATTACATCCTCAATGTCTCCTATTATGTCTCCCCATGAACTGTGGTTATTGCTACAATAAGTACAGCAGAATCTGCCAATCTCCCTCATGTAACGTTCTACTGGATTCTTTTGCGGATGATACGTTGATGTGTAAATTACTGTAACTCCTTGATGGGTAAGGCCTTCTTTCCACTTCTTACATACAAACTGTGACCCATTGTCGGATAATGTGGCCTTAGGTTTCCCAAACTTCACAAAACAATCACCTTCCAATTAACTCAAAACGGCTTTTCCAGTACCTCTACGTAGCGGATAAAGTTTTATATATTTAGAAAACACCTCCAACACTACAAAAATGTATGCAAAACCTCCCTTTGTTTTTGGTAATTTACCATAAAGATACACAGATAACAGTTCCATTACATCATTCGGTTTAATATTTTGCATAGGGAGCCTACATGTTTGGTTAGTAAATTTGGCCCTTTGACATTTGTCACATGTCTTAATACGGTTATTCACTCTCTTTACCATGTTGTCAAAAGATACACATTCCCTCAATTTCTGTACACACTTCTTAGCACCTACATGTCCAAAACTCAAATGAATATAGTCTATTATCTTATCTATATATCCACGGGGCCAACATACTTTCCAATCTTCTGAATTTTCATCAGTTCATCTAAACAACACTCCATCATGAATTTTGTAATACTTTGGCAACTTATTGTTACTATCTTTCCTTTCCAGTTCACGCTTCACCATTTTCCACACTTCATCCTGATTCTGATACCTTCTCATGCTTTTGCAGATACCTTCAATTTTCTTCTCTCCTCGAACACCTTTTGTATAAAACAACTTTACATGCTCTTCATTAACATCATATCCTCTATCATTACCTTCACTCAACGGTAACCTGGATAAAGTATCTGCTACTTTGTTCTGTGTACCTTTAATATACTTTATCTCAAAAGAAAACTGTTGTAAGAACAAAGTCCATCTTGTTAACCGTCTATGTACCAGCCGAAACTTTTTGAAAAATATAAGGGCTCTTTGATCAGTATATATGATAGTTTTATTCCCCCATAGGTAATCTCTGAACTTTTGAAATCCCCAAACTATTGCCAATGCTTCACACTCAGTCACAGTGTAATTTCTCTCATACTTGGTCAATGACCTACTTGCAAAGGCTATGGACCTATGATCTTCATTTTCCTCATCCCCAAAATTTTGAAACAATTCCACTCCAGTATCGTACCCACTTGAATTAGTCCCCAAACAGAATGGTTTACTAAGATCACGATGGTGTAAAATCTTTTCCTCTTTCAAAGATTCCTTAAGTTCATTAAAGACTTTCTGACACTCTTCTGTCCAAACATAGTTCACTTTAGGACTCAATAACTTCTTCAGACATGGGATATTAAAAGCTTGCCCTGGCACAAAATTCCGGTAAAAATTACACATACCCAAAAATGATTTCAACTCTTCTATTTCTTGGAGATGGACACTCTTTAATTGCTTTCATTTTGTCTGGATCCATCTTAATACGAGTAGTTGACCAAATACTATCAAAAACTTTATCTCTTTGCGAACAAATTCACACTTTTTGAGTCTCAGGGTCATGCCCCCTTTCCTTGAGGCTTGAAACAACTCATTTAATAAACAACAATGTTCTTCCCATAACTCAGAGGCAACTAATAGGTCATCCACATATATTGTCAGTTTTGAACTCAACTCTGGTCCTAATACTTGATCAAGGGCTCGTATAAAAACAGACACACTAACAGTGTATTGATAACACTTCCCGTTTGCCAAAAATGCTGTATACTTCCTATAATCCTTAGCAAGTGGCACCTGCCAGTATCCGCAGGTCATATCGAGACTACTAAGATAGTTTACTTTGTGATACCTCTGTAACATCCCCTCTATACTCTCTGGCCTATCAGTTTCTCCCATTACCACTTCGTTTAACATCCTGTCATCAATAACTAGTCTCATACTACCATCTTTCTTGTCCACTATGACAAGAGGTGAATTATATTCACTCTTCCCTCGCTCTATAACACCACAATTCAACATCCTCTCAATTTCTTTATTTACCGCCTCCCTCTGTGCAAATGGTAAGGAATAAGGTTTTTTCGAAAAAGGTTCATGCGTATTGATATCCAGCTTACATTCATAATTCTTTACTCTTACTGGCCTGTCACAAAAAACTTCCCTATTCACCCACAAAACTTCTCTCAGTTCTTCTTTCTGGCATTCATTTAACCCTTCAACTTTAGACATCTGGTTCTTCAATGCGTCCATAAGTCCACTTGTATCCTCCTCACTCTTATACTCCAAGTTCAGTTTAACATCACCCAAATTAGTTACTACAGGCATCATTTTCACTTTTAAATACCATAAAAATCCATCAAACTTCACACTGATCCTTGACCCATCCCCCTAAAAATTAACAAAACTCTCTCCACAATTTATCTCCGCCTTACACTCTGTCAACCAATCCAGGCCCAATATAATATTCACTGTTAACCCAGGTACTACAAAAAAAATTATGCACTAAACCTATGCCCCCAATCTCAAATTCCAAAATTATATGGTGTTTAATTACCTTGCTTAATTTCCCTGTAGCACCCACTATCTTCAAACCTACTACTGGTACAGTTATCACTTCATTATGCTCCTTTATGTTATTAAATAAACTTTCAGCAATAGCACTAATTTCACAACCTGTATCCAAAAGAGATTTTTCTTCCCTACCATACATTCCAATTCTCACAAAAGGTTGCTTAATCCTATCACCATCATCACTACTTTCTTCACATAAGAAATCCTGCTCAATTTCATTATGAGCCCAGTCATCACAATTCAACTTTGAACTTTCCTTCCCTTCTAAACATTTCTGAATAGCACAAACACCTACTTCCTCCTCATCATCAGCTGCTATTCCTACATCTCTGTGAATAATACAAACATTGACATCTTCTTCATTGCTTACTTTCTCTTTATGGTTCAAGGCATGTGTATTCATCACCCCTCCATTGACCTCAGAAATTGACCTTTCTCTTAGCCTAGCATCTTTCCTTAAATCATCACATGCATGGAAAGCATCCCTTTCACTACTTTCTTTCTCTTCTCCCATACTACAACGATTACTCATACTCTCCCTTTCACTATTACCACTTGCATTTTGAAATGAGTCCCCTAATTCCTTACCACCTTCACCATTAACTTCAGGTCCAATTTCTTCCATCACCAGACCATGATGACTACACACCATATCACCATAATCGTTACTAATACTATTACCCATCACTGTATCCCTTACATTACCATGGTGATTTGAAAATTCAATTGGCCCTAACCTTTGACCCGCCCCAGCATGGGCCTCCACTGTAGCGGGGTCCTATTTCCCTCTCGTGATTCCCCTACTGTCTGATAACCTTGGCTATTTCCTCTAAAACCTCCTCGGGCTCGGCCTCTTCCCCTACCTCTAACATTTACTTGGTTCATTCTCCCTACTCTATCCTGATTACCATAATGACCATCCACATGTCTATTTTCATTAAATGAACAGCCCACTTGCCACCTATCCACATCCCTCACTCTGTTCAGAAAGTCTTTGATAGTACTAACATTTCCTATCAACCCACATCTTCTATTAGGAGGCAACTTCCCTATCAATACTTCTATAGTATCCTTGCCACTCCATGGGCTGTCCAAATGTTTTAGTTTACTTATCCATTTCTCACCATATTCTCTCATATTCTCCCTACTCCTCCTATCATACCATGGGGCCTTCTTAAAAGCTTCTATGACATCACTTTGTTTTTCTTTCGACCAGTATTCTTTCAAAAACGCTGACACAAAATTCTGAAATGTTTCATATTTTCCTGGTGCATCAGCTCCACAATCTAAACCTTCCCCTTTTAAACAAGCACTTGCCCTCCTTAGTTTGTCCTTTTCTGACCAATCTGTAGTAAACTGACTTCTCAAACTATTCACAAAAGACACGGGATGTACATCTCCACTAGGATCAAAAACTATATTATTGAAACTACTACCATCCCTTATCTGCACTATTACTGGTGATGCAGTAAACTGCTTACCCTGTACTGTCTTTCCTAAAATCCCTACCCTATTCTTAATCTTAGCAGTAGTCTCTCTAATATCTTCCACTTCTGCCTTAGTCTTTTGTCTATATTCACGGAACATTCCTTTGCAATAATCTTTAATTTCATCCTTCCCCTTCACGCATTCAGTAGCTTGGGTTTTAATGTTTTTATCTAAGCATTCTACACTTTCCCTTATGATGTTTTCAACCTTCTCTTGCTTCTTATTTAACTCAAACTCTGTCTCTTTAAAAGTGTCTTTAACGTCATCTGTAAACTACTCAAAATCTTTATCAACCTCTGACTTAAAGCCCAAGATTTTCTTTTCCAACCCATCTTCCATTTCTTGTTTAAATTCCCTCGGACGTTTTTCAAACTTTTCATCTAGCTTTTTTATTTCTTCACCCATTTTTTCCTGGGTTTTGCTGACAGCTTCTAGCTTTTCACTCACTTCTGTTTTCATTCCTTCCATTTTCATCAACTGCAATGCTAACACACTTTCCACTCCTTCCTTCTCATCTGCTTCTCTTCTGACACCTGGTTCCACTTTAATGTCTAATCCTTTATCTACCTTTTCCATAACAAACTCTTCTTCTTTATTTTTTCCTTGCACACTTTCCCACACCTTGAAACTAGCTACACGCTCATCTTCTTATTGTCATTTTGTCTACAAAAGGTAACCCACACAAAACAAAACAATACTATTTTCACTCTTACAAATTTCAAACATCGATCCTAAGATTGACAGGTTCGAAAAGACAGTATTACTAAAACACTGTCCTGTCACAACGTGGCGCTATATCTGATCATCTCATCCCACAGGAAAAATAATTATCAAAATCTGAACTGTGAAGTCATCCAAAATTCTAGTTGGAAAACCGCACTCTTTGTTATACATCTCAATTGGTCACGATCCCACTTTGTTTATTAATTGAAAACTCTAATATTCACGAGAAACTGCTCTGAAACTAACCTGAACCGACAAAATTGTGTATATATTCTCTGAAACTTCAAAGACATCTAAGACAATATCTGAAAGGAATTAGAAAAAGTGAGAAAATTTCGTGAATCACACACAATACTGTTAATAATTGCATGAACACTGGCGGGCGGGGGGGGGGGGGGGCGGTTCACCATACTTCTACCCACTTTTGAGTATAACCAGTGTCTCTTAACACTACGACTCGTAGCAATACAATATCAAAAACTTTTATTACTGGGTAAACAGTCCCGACGTGATTTGACAGCTGACATTTATAATTCACGCTCACCTCAGGAAATGCACCAATATGGGAATAACAGCTTTTACGTTATTGGTCAGAATGCCAGCAATTATGGCGGTCGCCGTAATTTTCGCGCGACGCCATATTTCGCGACAAATACTCTTATTAGTCACAGTCATATATATAGTCTCATAACAATACATAAAACTACATAATATAACTACAATAATTTTGACATGCAAGGAGAATTACTTCTAACGAGAGGAAGAAGTTTATATTTACTGGTGTTTCAACAATGACTACCAGGCAACTTTTAATTCACTGATTGTAATTTTATTTTCATTAGCAGAAAGAAAACATAAACTAAACAAAGAATTCATTTGAATAGAGTCTGTAATTCTTATACTTTTAATAGAGTAAGAAAGTTTCTAGGTCAGGGGATAGCGTTCGGCGAAATCTCTTAACTTTTTGTTGCATACGAAGCGTTGCGTTGGGCAGCACGATGTCGGCGGGTTACGCTGATGAGAGCAGGATACAGGCAGCTCCGCTGGTTAATCTTCTCCGGCGAAACGCAAATAAAGTTCCGACACAGCTGTATCATTAACCCCGTGGTGATAAAAAAACCACAAGACGCCAATATACGACCGTTGTTGACATGTCCTCTCTTTCAAAGTACATTACATAGACATCGCTCGTTTTTACACTTTATGCACTGTCCGTGACGCTATCGTCCATAATTACACAGTTCGTCACATTCATATAGTCTTAGCCACAAATGCCGGCCTGTGTTGCCGAGTGGTTCTAGGCGCTTCAGTCTGGAACCGCGCGACCGCTACGGTCGCAGGTTCGAATCCTGCCTCGAGCATGGATGTGTGTGATGTCCTTAGGTTAGTTAGGTTTAAGTAGTTCTAAGTTCTAGGGGACTGGTGACGTCAGATGTTAAGTCCCATAGTGCTCAGAGCAATTTTTTTCTTAGCCACAAATACACAGTTTATAGAACTGTTCTTCTGTGTGAAGCACACCGTAAACAATGTCCACTCTGTTCTCGAATTTCAAACGTCGACAACGTCACTGAAAGTCATTTATATTGCACAGTTAATTAAAGTCTTCACTTTCACGGCTTGATAGAATGTGATAGACAACAGTTCCACCACCAAAAACCAATACCAGCAAAGTTCATTCGTATAAAAGCACTGTTCGTGTCGGCCACAACAAAGTATTGTTAGCGGCACTTTCACAGTCCAGTTTATTTGCTCTTAAAGTTCTCAGGCGATGGCATTACATACCACAGTGGTAAAGGGAATTAACAATCTGATAGTTCGGTATCACTGTCCATACAATTACGTATGCTTTTCATAAAACACAGTACTATTTTTCCGCGCACGCTTCACAGACACACCCCTCTACTACACAACAACGTTTCGACTATCGACACCACTATCGCTGTCCCCTGTCTATAGATGTTATTTCGTTATCGTAAATTACATAAATCTTTATAAATGTTATTGACTGCATTTTTTCACAATTAATAATGTTCCAAAAGAGAACTTTACAATCTTTAGCACAGGTACAAAGCAAGAATCATATTTATCCATTGGCAAACGAAAGAATCACAATTACATCTTTACATTTAAAAACCACAGTAGAATGTTACATAATCACAATTAGAAAAGCCCATATGAACAAAAGAAAAATAATATAAATCTAAAGAAAATCACGAAAATAATTTTATATGTGTAATTAGGAATGCCTTCACACAGTTCACAGCCGGTAGTGATTGATGGAGCTCTGATGGCACAACGGTACGTCACGGGCATCATGATTCCTCCTGTGTTGCCTCTGACGGTACAGCATCATGGTGGCATTTTTCAATACGACAATGCTCCGCCACAAGTGGCATGTGTCACTAAGAACTGTCTGCGTGATGTTCAGGTGCTCCGGATCTGTCCCCGATAGAACATGTGAGGGGCCAGCTCTGACGTCCGTCCCAGTGCCAGGCATTAAGTCGGCGTTCCATAACATCCCAAAGGTGTTCTATAGGATTCGGGTCAAGACTTTGTGCAGGCCAGTCCATTACAGGAATGTTATTGTCATGTAACCACTCCGCCACTGGCCGTGCATTACGAACAGGTGCTCGATCGTGTTGAAAGATGCAATCGCCATCCCCAAATTGCTATTCAACAGTGGGAAGCAAGAACGTGCTTAAAACACTAATGTGGGCCTGTTCTGTTATAGTACCAGGTGCAATCCCCCTCCATAATAAACACGACCACACCATAACACCACCGCCTCCGAATTTTACTGTTGCCACTACACACGCTGGCAGATGACGTTCACTGGGTATTCACCATACCCACACCCTGTCATCGGATCGTCAGATCGTCACATTGTGTACCGTGAGTCATCACTCCACACAATGCTTTTCCACTGTTCAATTGTCCAATGTTTACGTTCCTTACACCAAGCTAGGCGTCGTTCGGCATTTACTGATGTGATGTGTGGCTTATGAGCAGCCGCTCGACCATGAAATCCCGAAAGTTTCCTCACCTCCCTCCTAACTGTCATAGTACTTGCAGTGGATCCTGACGCAGTTTGGAATTCCTGTGTGATGGTCTGGATAGATGTATGCATATTACACTTTACGGTCCTCTTCAACTGTCGGCGGTCTCTGTCTGTCAACACACGAGGTCGGCCTGTACGCTTTTGCGCTGTACGTGTCCCTTCACGTTTCCAGTTCACTATCACATCGGAAACAGTGGACCTAGGGATGTTTAGGAGTGTGGAAATCTCGTGTACAGACATATGACACAAGTGACACCAAATCACCTGACCATGTTCGAAGTCCATGAGTTCCGCGGAGCGCCCCATTCCGCTCTCTTACGATGGCTAATGACTACTGAGGTCGCTGA
This sequence comes from Schistocerca nitens, assembly GCF_023898315.1. Classification (NCBI taxonomy): domain Eukaryota; kingdom Metazoa; phylum Arthropoda; class Insecta; order Orthoptera; family Acrididae; genus Schistocerca; species Schistocerca nitens. The sequence continues at coordinate 927,277,790 of NC_064616.1, forward strand.
CATGGAGTACCTGGCAGTAGGTGGCAGTACAATGCACCTAATATGGAAAACGTATGTTTTTGGAGGTGCCTGGGTACTTTTGATCACATAGTGTAATTAAAAAACTGGTTATTGCAATTGAGAATTATTCCCAGCCCTGTACAAAAGGATATACTGTTTGATCGAGCATTTGAAGATTTTTCGATGACCACACAGGGAAGTAACTAACACGAAAATCGCTATAAAAGTAATTCCCAGAAGAAAGGTGACCTAGTGACCGCTACGGTCGCAGGTTCGAATCCTGCCTCGGGCATGGATGTGTGTGATGTCCTCAGGTTAGTTAGGTTTAAGTAGTTCTAAGTTCAAGGGGACTGATGACAACAGAAGTTAAGTCCCATAGTGCTCAGAGCCAAAGGTCACCTTATTTCTGAACAACAGAAAATGTTTTACTGCGTTTTCTTCAAAAATTACCATGCTATCATGTAAAAAAATTATTTTCTCGCAAAACAAGTTTAAGTTCGTCAATTTTCGTACCGGATTGAAAACTTTATAGTAATTACAGAACGTATATACAGCCACTGCGGTTGCACAAAATTTTGAGGATTGACCACTGTTTCGATTGCACTAGGGCAATCTTCATCAGATTAAAAAGTTATATGGAATACATGTAATCACACCGTGGTCAATTGACAAAATTTTGTGCAGCTGAAGTGGCTGTATATACGTTCTGTAATTAAATAGCGTACTGTTTCTCGATCAAAGCCAGTAAAATGTTTAAAATTGCAGATTGATAGTATTTTGTCGTGCATACATTGTTTCACAGTTCTTCTGCTTATTTCACCAGTCATACTCATACGCAATTCGGATTGGTTGTTGCAATTTTTCGCGCCAAAATAATTCACATGAGGCTTTTTCTAGCGGCCGTTTCTTAATTTTCAGTTTTCATTATTGCATACTTTAAATAGACAATCACAAGAATTTTAATGTAAGAGATAGTAACAAGATGTATACTATTCAGTAGTTTCTTATTTTTTACACAAATCGTTGATCTTGCGATATAATAAGTTTTAAGTAAGCTTATTTATGTAATATGGTCGTATCGTAAGATTATCTACGTAACATAAACTATTTACGTACTTTGTGATCACCAACTTCGCAGAATATTTAATATTTCGTACGATATCATATTTATGTTTGTTGTTATTTTGTGCGCTGTATTATGTATATATGGTTATTTTTGGTATGTTAACGTATACAGCCTCATGCGTATATCAATAAAATGTGTATAACAATAAAACAAAAAATTTAAAAAAGAACAATAAAATAAAAATAAAAATTTAAAAATGTATAACAAAATAATAAAAATTAAGAATATGAAACACATGATGGTGAGTCTAATGCGCTCTGAGGACACAATTGGCTATACAGGACAGGTTCAACCATACCAGGCACGTAACTGTAGAGACGCTAGACTGATGATGCCCAACTCAGGCAACATGGTTCGAAAGGCAATAGAAACACCTATAACGGAACAGTCGTCGGCTGGCTCAACAGTAATCCACATAGGTTGCGAAGCTATAGTGGTATAATGTCAAAATTGTAGTAGAGTAAAATTCGGAAACCAGTATGAAACATGCGCCTATAATAGCGCAAAAAAACGCGACTACGTTCTGGGCAAAGTTAGGGATATAAAAGAAGGTAACTAGCTTTCCAACTTATATGACAGCTTCAAAGACATTTAGATCTTGATGCATTCGTACTTTTTTACGAATGAACCCTAAGTCACCAGTCCAGTGAGCTCTCTTAGCTGTAAGGTGTTGGCACACCCGCATCTTGTAATTTACAGACTAAATCCCTGATGCTCTGCGAAAAATCAAGAAATTTCGCCGGCCATAGTAAGCAATATAGAACATATGGCTGAAATGCATATGCGTAACAGCTAAAAAAGTTTTTTCTGGTAGAATAAAATTTATTTCCTGGGGATGGATTTATTCCTGGGGGGGGGGGGGGGGGCTAAAGCAATTTTTGTTGGCGGGATTGATTTTTTTCCACGAAAGGACTATTACTCCCCCAAATCCACCCTCTGTTACATGTATGGTGAGGGACGTAAGAACAAATAGAAACAGCTTTACGTGCTGCTCGAGAGTGAAATGCATCTACAATAGGAAGTATCCGTAAGTGCGGGTGCATCTATAATAGGAAATATCCCACAGTGGGGATTCATGCATTCTAAACTTTGACACGTTATGTCGCACTGCTCGATCTGACATACGTCATAATGGATGAGACGATGGCATGTGTCATGTTATATGACAGGACATCATCTATCATGTTACTGTACACTGAGATGAGAATAAGTCATGGGATAGCGACATGCACATATACAGTTGGCGGTAGTATCCTATACACAAGGTATAAAACGGCAGGACATTAGCAGAGCTGTCATTTGTTCTCAGGCGATTCACGTGAAGGTTTTCTATGTGCTTATGGTCACACGGTGGGAAGTAACAGATTTTGAATGCGGAATTGTAGCTGTAGCTACACTCGTGGGCATTCCAATTCGGAAATCGTTAGGGAATTCAATATTCCGAGATGCACAGTGTCAATAGTGTACGGAGAATACCAAATTTCGGGCATCACCTCTCACCAAGGATAACGTAGTGGCCGACGGCCTTCACTTAACGACTGAGGCCAGTGGTGTCTGCATAGTGCTAACACACTAGCAATAATGCATCAAATAACCACAGGAATCAATTTGGGACGTACCGAACATATCCGTTAGGACAGTGTGATGAAATTAGGCGTTAATGAGCTATGGCAGCCGACGACCGACTCGAGTGCCTTTGCTGACAGCACGACATCGCCTCTCCTGGACTCGTGACCATATCGGCTGATCCCTAGAAGATTTGAAAACCGTGGCCTGATCTGTTGAGTCCCGATTTCACTCGGTAAGAGCTGATGGTAGGGTCTGATTGTGGCGCAGACCCCACGAAGCTATGGACCCAGGTTGTCAACAAGGCACTGTGGAAACAGATGGTGGCTCCATAATGGTGAGGGCTGTATTGAAATGGAGTGGAATGGGTCCACTGGTCCAATTGAACCGATCACTTACTGGAAACGGTTATGATGGGCTACTAGGAGACCATCTGTAGCCATTCATGGACTCTATGTCCCCGAACAACGATGGAATTTTTATGATGACAATGCGCCATGCCACAGAGCCACAATTGTTCGCAATTGGTATGAAAAACTTTCTGAACAATTTGAGTAAATGAATTATCCATCCAGATCGCCCGACATAAGACCATCGATTATTTAAGGGGCATAATCGAGAGGCGTGTTCGTGCACAAAATCCTGCACTGGCAACACTTTCGCTATTATGGAGAGCTATAGAGGCGGCATGGCTCAAAATTTCTGCAGGGGACTTACAAGACTTGTTGAGTCTATGCTGTACCACACCGGGCAAAAGGAGGTCCGACACGATATTAGGAGGTATCCCATGACTTTTGTCACGTCAGCGTACTTGACACGATGCATTATATTACCTGACATGGGTGCTAATACAAGGGCAGTTCAATAAGTAATGCAACACATTTTTTTCTGAAACAGGGGTTGTTTTATTCAGCATTGAAATACACCAGGTTATTCCCCAATCTTTTAGCTACACAACACTATTTTTCAACGTAATCTCCATTCAATGCTACGGCCTTACGCCACCTTGAAATGAGGGCCTGTATGCCTGCACGGTACCATTCCACTGGTCGATGTCGGAGCCAACGTCGTACTGCATCAATAACTTCTTCATCATCCGCGTAGTGCCTCCCACGGATTGCGTCCTTCATTGGGCCAAACATATGGAAATCCGACGGTGCGAGATCGGGGCTGTAGGGTGCATGAGGAAGAACAGTCCACTGAAGTTTTGTGAGCTCCTCTCGGGTGCGAAGACTTGTGTGAGGTCTTGCGTTGTCATGAAGAAGGAGAAGTTCGTTCAGATTTTTGTGCCTACGAACACGCTGAAGTCGTTTCTTCAATTTCTGAAGAGTAGCACAATACACTTCAGAGTTGATCGTTTGACCATGGGAAAGGACATCGAACAGAATAACCCCTTCAGCGTCCCAGAAGACTGTAACCATGACTTTACCGGCTGAGGGTATGGCTTTAAACTTTTTCTTGGTAGGGGAGTGGATGTGGCGCCACTCCATTGATTGCCGTTTTGTTTCAGGTTTGAAGTGATGAACCCATGTTTCATCGCCTGTAACAATCTTTGACAAGAAATTGTCACCCTCAGCCACATGACGAGCAAGCAATTCCGCACAGATGGTTCTCCTTTGCTCTTTATGGTGTTCGGTTAGACAACGAGGGACCCAGCGGGAACAAACCTTTGAATATCCCAACTGGTGAACAATTGTGACAGCACTACCAACAGAGATGTCAAGTTGAGCACTGAGTTGTTTGATGGTGATCCGTCGATCATCTCGAACGAGTGTGTTCGCACGCTCCGCCATTGCAGGAGTCACAGCTGTGCACGGTCGGCCCGCACGCGGGAGATCAGACAGTCTTGCTTGACCTTGCGGCGATGATGACACACGCTTTGCCCAACGACTCACCGTGCTTTTGTCCACTGCCAGATCACCGTAGACATTCTGCAAGCGCCTATGAATATCTGAGATGCCCTGGTTTTCCGCCAAAAGAAACTCGATCACTGCCCGTTGTTTGCAACGCACATCCGTTACAGACGCCATTTTAACAGCTCCGTACAGCGCTGCCACCTGTCGGAAGTCAATGAAACTATACGAGACGAAGCGGGAATGTTTGAAAATATTCCACAAGAAATTTCCGGTTTTTTCAACCAAAATTGGCCGAGAAAAAAAATGTGTTGCATTACTTATTGAACTGCCCTCGTACTAACAAGTAAAAAAGCGGAATGTGTCAAGACTTTTTGATTTACAGGTCTTTTAAGCTGCCAGATATGTGGAAAAAGTAGTTCCCTTCCCTTACATCCCTAACTCCGCCCAGGACGTATTCTCCTTTTTTTGTTCTACGATAGGAGCATTTTCCACTTTGGTAAGTTGTATTTGTACATGTCGCACCTCATTTTATTTGTGACTGCGACATTCAGTTGTCATCCGACGATGGCCTAAGAGCCCGAAAACAAGTTCGTGAGCAAATAAATATATATTTGCGGAACATTAGGACAGCGTTCCCCTTTTAATATTATTTTTAATGCTTAACTTGAACTGCGAATCTATCCCTGCGGACAGTAGCAGGTGCTTGACAGAAAGAAATGCGAAGCATGTTTCCTGTGATGTGTGTGTGTGGCAGGACACGCTGGACTACTCGACACAGCCGCAGTGGCCGCCGCTGCTCTACGCCGTGGCCTTCTTGCACACCGTGGTACAGGAGAGGCGCAAGTTCGGACCGCTCGGTTGGAACGTCCCGTACGAATTCAACCAGGCCGACTTCGCTGCCAGTGTACAGTTCATTCAGAACCATTTGGACGACATGGATCCCAAGAAGGTAAGGCCGCCGTTCACTGGCTCCTAAGCTGTATCACATCCCTGAATTTGGTGAATTCACATTAGCTGCCACTATATGGGAAGGTGTCCTTAAAGTAGCGTTACCACCCCAAATATTTTTTGTGCAGGAGCAAAACGTATTAAGAAAACGCAGCAAGGGAGCCATTAACCAACAAGACTGCTCTCTTATAACTTTGTTCACTACGAAGATACGTACAGTCGTGGACAAAACGAGCGAGACTCTCCGCCTTTTCGTTATGCTGAACCGCACAGCTTTAAAGTCTGCTACACAGTATAGCAGGCAAGGCGACAAAGTGCTACCAACATACTATGCGCAGGCGTGAAACTGAAAAACTATCTGTACTTTGTCAGACTGTTAGCAATCAAGTGTAAGACTATATTAATGCTGATTAGTGTGTTAAACACAACACGTAAATGTAAGATATAAATGAAGAAGCAACGCTAATTAATATGAACTGTACTAATAAAAATGAATTTCAGCTTATCGAGATAACATAACTGTTTTAGTAAGACAAAGTACCCCAGATGGTTACGAATTAGCAAAATATTATGCGCATTCGGCCGCAAAACGGTCTGTGTCAACTTTCAGACCAGTCATACTGGATTACCGTTGCTGACCTACCATGAAAGTTTGCAAATTTAGCAATACGTGAAGATTCATAATCAAATTCAGTTAAAATCATTGGGAGCACGAGAATTTCCTACAATTCCTTTACTAATAGTCTATCTGCCTCCATCGAGATTAGAACCGAAAACAAATCAGACCTCCCTTGCAGTAGCAAACACCTTTCACTACGGTAGCAGACAACCCAGGCAAACAGCCCTCTATTATTACCCCACACATGAATAAGCCGGAAATTGCGCACTGAAAATGGCAAAATGATGTGTAGTTTCTGTAGCATAGAGCTTTCTGGAGTCAAAAACATGAATTTTCTACCTTTATGTCACCGCTTATATGACAATCATTTGGGATGTTTGTCGAAATAACAAAATACTGTTATTAGCGAGTAAATTTAGTAGGATAATTCTGCACCACCCCAGGAAATAAACGGCTACATAGCTCCAAACATATTCTACAATGTTTCGAATTCTCCATTAGACTCGCCACAGCCAGAAAACGTTCATTAGTCGAAGTGTTTCTTAAGCTAGCTAGCAATGGGAATGATCGCACATCTAAAACGCGGTGGCATTAATACTGGGATCTGAATTACCACGTGTATAGGCAAATGTATTTTATTTTCATTCTCGTAAACGTGATTTGGATCGAAAGCGTAGCTACGATTAATATGCTGATGTATCGACTCCAACTAGAACATTTCGAATAAAGAGTAGTAGGGGGAATTATTTATGCGGCCCTCATCTTCAGTAACTGTTGTAGCTATTTTTGTTGTTAGGATTTCGTCACCTAAATCGGTAAAAATGGAACCCTACTAGTCTCACTTTCTTGACCGTCATCTGTCTACCCAACTCTTAAAACCCATGTACCTCGAGTACTGGTAGACCTAATAAGCGGAAACGTATCGCACTTCATGCGGTATACGGTCCCTCGGTGGTGTAAGAAATTCATTTTTATTAGTACAGTTCATACTAATTAGCGTTTCTTCTTTCATTTATATCTTATATTTACTTGTTGTTTAACACACTAACCAGCATTAATATAGTTTTACTCGTGACTGAAAACTGTCTGACAAAGTTCGGGTAGTTTTTCAATTTCACACCTGTATGTTGGTAGCACTTCGTCGCCTTTCTTTGTATGCTGTGTAGCAGACTTTAAAGCTGTGCGGATCAGCATAATGAAAAGGCGAAGGGTCTCGCTCGTTTTGTCCACGACTGTACATCGGTACGTATTTTTTATTCGGTAATCCACTTCCTCTGCTCATAAACTGTTCAAAACCGTATAACGTAAACATGACATTATTAAAAATGTAACGTAAAACTGACTTTGTTTCTCCTGTAAAAACACACAGTGCAGGTAACTCATTCACTTGCTATGATTCACAGTAAAGAAATGGATACATATGGAATGCACATAGGTCATTCAGTCAACCGACGTCAGTTAAACGTTTGCGTGAGTACGTCTACGAACAAAAGGAAGAAATAAATTCATCTCTGCAGAATGTAAGTTAGCAGAATAGTACAGGGTGACAATTATTGAACTATATGAAAAAAAACGTAAATTAGTTACAAACTACGGCGTGCACACACGTTATTCAATTAACATTCGCTACAGATATTCGGATTTAATTTATGACATGTTCGATGTGCCTGCCATCATTGGCGGTGATATGACGAATAGCGAAATTCTGCATGACCCGTTGAAGTGTCGGAATATCGATGTTGTCGATGACCTCCTAAATGGCTGTTTTCAGCTCAGCAACGGTTTTAGGGTTATTGCTGTACCCCTGTCTTTAATATAGCCACACAAAAAGGAGTTTCATGTGTTCGGATCCAAAGAATATGGCGCCCAATCGAGGCCCATGCCAGTGGCCCCTGGGTACCACAGAGAATGCGGTCCCCAAAGTGCTCCTCCAGGAAATGAAACACTCTCCTGCTTCGATGGGGCCGAGCTCCGTCTTGCATGAACCACATCTCGTTGACACCAGGGTCACTTTGGGCAATGGAGATGTCATCTTCCAAAACCTTCACGTGCCGTTCAGTAGTCGCCCTGCTATCAAGGATTATCGCACCGATTACTCCGTGACTGGACGTTGCACACCACACAGTCACCCGTTGAGGGTGGAGAGACTTCTCGATCACGAAATCCGCATTCTCAGTCCCCCAAATGCGCCAATTTTGCTTATTGACGAACCCACACCAATGAAAGTGCGCTTCGTCCCTAAACCAAACCATATTCACATCATACTAATTCCCATCATGCCCCGCAGCTAGCCGTGCAGCTTGAACGTCCTAAAGCAAACCGTTCAGAAGTTATGACGATTTTATTTTATATAGTTCAATAATTGTCACCCTGAAAATGCAGTAATGTTCTCTTGTTTACAGCATGGGTACATGTAGCACAGCACTGTGGTACTTTGAAACTCGATATTGTGTAGATTAAAGACAGTCTTGGATTAGAAACTGTATGATTATTCTTCTTTTAGTGTGGCTGAATGTAGCAATAATGGTGCTCAGGTAGATACAGGGGCGCTATTCTGACAAAACCCCACATTCCTGACGAACTTTTCTCGTCGTCATGTAACGCTGAAGGAAACGGGAAGTTTCAATCCAAGACAACGTAATCATCGTATAACTTGCACGGATAACTCCGCCAAAGTTCCTGTTATATATATGTGGTTTTGTTATATATAAATATATGTGGTTATATATATATGTGGTTTCATATATATGTGTTTCGTTGTATACAGGGTAGTCCATTCATAGTGACCGGGCCAAATATCTCACGAAATTAGCATCAAACGAAAAAGCTACAAATAACGAAACTCGTCTAGCTTGAATGGGGAAACCAGATGGCGCTATGGTTGGCCCGCTAGATGGCGCTGCCATAGGTCAAACGGATATCAACTGCGTTTTTTAAATAGGAACCCCCATTTTTATTACGTATTCGTGTAGTACGTAAAGAAATATGAATGTTTTAGTTGGACCACTTTTTTCGCATTGTGATAGATGGCGCTGTAATAGTCACAAACGTATAAGTACGTGGTATCACGTAACATTGCGCCAGTGCGCACGGTATTTGCTTCGTGATACACTACCCGTGTTAAAATGGACCGTTTACCAATTGCGGAAAAGGTCGATATCGCGTTGATGTATGGCTATTATGATCAAAATACCCAACGGGCGTGTGCTATGTATGCTGCTCGGTATCCTGGACGACATCATCCGAGTGTCTGGACCGTTCGCCGGATAGTTACGTTATTTAAGGAAACAGGAAGTGTTCAGCCACATGTGAAACGTCAACCACGATCTACAACAAATGATGATGCCCAAGTAGGTGTTTTAGCTGCTGTCGCGGCGAATCCGCACGTCAGTAGCAGACAAATTGCACGACAATTGGGAATCTCAAAAACGTCGGTGTTGAGAATGCTACATCAACATCGATTGCACCCGTACCATATTTCTATGCACCAGGAATTGCATGGCGACGACTTTGAACGTCGTGTACAGTTCTGCCACTGGGCACAAGAGAAATTACAGGACGACGACAGATTTTTTGCACGCGTTCTATTTAGCGACGAAGCGTCAATTCACCAACAGCGATAACGTAAACCGGCATAATATGCACTATTGGGCAACGGAAAACCCACGATGGCTGCGACAATTCGAACATCAGCGACCTTGGTGGGTTAATGTATGGTGCGGCATTATGGGAGGAAGGTTAATTGGCCCCTATTTTATTGATGGCAATCTAAATGGTGCAATGTATTCTAATTTCCTACGTAATGTTCTACCGATGTTACTGCAAGATGTTTCACTGCATGACAGAATGGCAATGTACTTCCAACATGATGGATGTCCGGCACATAGCTTGCGTGCGGTTGAAGCGGTATTGAATAGCATATTTCATGACAGGTGGATTGGTCGTCGAAGCACCATACCATGGCCCGCACGATCACCGGATCTGACGTCCCCGGATTTCTTTCTGTGGGGAAAGTTGAAAGATATTTGCTATCGTTATCCACCGACAACGCCTGACAACATCCGTCAGCGCATTGTTAATGCATATGCGAACATTACGGAAGGCGAACTACTCGCTGTTGAGAGGAATGTCGTTACACGTATTGCCAAATGCATTGAGGTTGACAAACATCATTTTGCGCATTTATTGCATTAATGTGGTATTTACAGGTAATCACGCTGTAACAGCATGCGTTCTCAGAAATGATAAGTTCACAAAGGTACATGTATCACATTGGAACAACCGAAATAAAATGTTCAAACCTACCTACGTTCTGTATTTTAATTTAAAAGACCTACTTGTTACCAACTGTTCGTCTAAAATTGTGAGCCATATGTTTGTGACTATTACAGCGCCATCTATCAAAAAGCTAAAAATTGATCTAACTAAAGCATTCATATTTCTTTACGTACTACACGAATATGTAATAAAAAATGGGGGTTCATATTTTAAAAAACGCAGTTGATATCCGTTTGAGCTATGGCAGCGCCATCTAGCGGGTCTAACATAGCGCCATCTGGTTTTCCCCTTCAAGCTATACAAGTTTCGTTCTTTGTAGTTTTTTCGTTTGACGCTTATTTAGTGAGATATTTGGCCCAGTCACGATCAATGGACCAACCTGTATATGTGGTTATATATATATATATATATATATATATATATATATATATATATATATATATATATATGTGTGTGTGTGTGTGTGTGTGTGTGTGTGTGTGTGGTTATATACTAACTCAAAATATCGCAACAACAAAAAATAATTAATACAGGGTATTTCGGGAATATATTCGTCTAGGTAATAGATTTAAGTGATTGACATTACATGATCACAGGTTAATGTAAGCGCGAGATAAGCCATTGCAAATGCGAAATGCTGGTACAGTAATAACCGGTGTAGCTACCGGAATGTTGAATGAAAGCGTGCAAACGCGAATACATTGTATTGTACAGTTGCTGGATGTCAGATGTGGGATGGATTTCCATGCCTGTTGCACTTGGTCGGTCAATACAGGGACGGTTAATACTGCTTGTGGATGATGCTCTAGATGTCGTTCAATGATGTCCCTTACGTGCTCGATTAGAGAAATATTTGATTGTCGAGCAGGCCAAGGCAATATGTCCACACTCTTGGCTACAACAGCGTTATGTGGGCGAGCGTTATCCTGTTGGAAAACACCCTCTGGAATATACAACAGGTCGAAGTCAGCTTCCGCTGATTTACATACAGATTTGCAGCCAGGATGCGTGGGATAGCCACGAGAGTGCTCCTGCTGTCATACGAAATCGCACCCCAGACCTTAATTCCAGGTGTAGGTCCAGTGTGTCTAGCACGCGGACAGGTTGGTTGCAGGCCCTCAAATGGCCTCCAACAAGCGGCCATCACATGCACCGACGCAGAACCAGCTTTCATCAGAAAACGCAAAAGACCTGCACCCTGCCCTCCAATGAGCTCTCGCGTAACACCACTGAAATCACAAAAGGTGATGGTTTGGGGTCAGTGGAATGCACAGGGCGTCTTGCTCGGAGTTGTCTTTTAAGTAACCCGTTTGTAACAGTTTTTTACGTCACTGTGGTGCCAACTGCTGCACAAACTGCAGCTGCAGATGCAATGCGATACGACAGAGCCATACGCCGAACACGATGGTCTTCACTCTCTGTAGTGCCAGATGGCCGCCCGGGACCTATCATGTACAGTGTCTATATTCCTACCAAGTCTTTCTGCAGTATCGCAAAAAGAACATCCAGGTTCTCGTAGCCCTATTAACTACCTCGTTCAAACTTAGTGAGGTGTTGATAATGGCGTCTTTGTCACCTTAAAGGCATTCTTGACTTAATCAACTCACTATACTTCCAATCCCAAAAGTGACTAACCTTGAAGACTGTTACAGCGTGTATTTAAAGCAAACCGGATATGCATCCTCATATTGGCACTACAAGCACCACTTTTATTCGACTGGCGCGAAATTTGAATAGACATCATCCTTCAGATGTAGAAACACGCCTACCAACTTTCGGTATGTCGCACAACTCCTTCCTGTTGTGATTTTTTTCCCGTCAGTGTATGTAACCAGGGCGAGATGGCCAATGGTCCTTTCAGTGCTGATGTACAAACAAGCCCGAATTCCCACGAGAATCAAAAATGTTCAAATGTGTGTGAAATCTTATGGGACTTAAGTGCTATCGTATTCAGTCCCTAAGCTTACACACGACTTAACCTAAATTATCCTAAGGACAAACACACACACCCATGCCCGAGGAAGGACTCGAACCTCCTCCGGGAACAGCCGCACAGTCCATGACTGTAGCGCATGAGACCGCTCGGCTAATCCCGCGCGGCCCACGAGAATCAGCGGTCGCTGCAAGTAGTGAAGGTAATGGGCAGGGGCACTACGTCAGAAGTGTGTGAATAAGTTGGGAATTTAGGTCGGTCACGGACCGTGTCCGGATAGCCGGGAAGTTCAATACGACCGCTAGCGAGAAACGGAAAAATCTGGGTTCGAGTCCTGGTCCGGCACGAATTTTCAGCTTTCATCATTGATTTAATTCAGCGTCCACGAGCAGCTAATGTCATTATTCCTTTGATTACAATATGCTGTTGTCGCTTTTTCGTTTCCGTTTCTTATTAAGTTGAATGATGTGTTTACATGAATACGTGATATGTTAAATGGCTCTGAGCACTATGGGACTTAACTTCGAAGGTTATCAGTCCCCTAGAACTTAGAACGACTTAAACCTAACTAACCTAAGGACATCACACACATCCATGGCCGAGGCAGGATTCGAACCTGCGACCGTAGCGGTCGCGCGGTTCCAGACTGTAGCGTCTAGAACAGCTCGGCCACCCAGACCGGCCGTGATATGTTACTGAACAGGACTTGAAGAGAGGAAGTGTATTACTGAATAAAAAATATATGGTGTTATTTAAAAAGACATACTGCTGTTCATATCTTCGTACTGAACAAAGATACAAGAAAGGCAGTCATGCTGTTAAATGTCCCCCTGGTAGCTAAACAACAATTGATCGATACATTTTTTATTCTACTTCTAGACAAAAAGTTATTGGGGTTGGTCAAGATAAACGAGATTCAGGGAGAGGGGCTTGGTATATGTTGAAGCAGGAGTGATGCGTTCCAGCAGTGGATAAGATGGAGCCGACCGCTGTGGTAGAGCGGTTCTAGGCGCTTCAATCCGAAACCGCGCGGCTACTACGGCAGCAGGTTCGAATACTGCCTCAGGCATGGGTGTGTGTGAAGTCCTTAGGTTAGTTAGGTTTAAGTAGTTCTAAGTCTAGGGGACTGATGACCTCAGATGTTAAATCCCATAATGCTTAGAGCCTTTTGAAGCATTTTTTGATAAGATGGAGGAGACGTTGATTTTTAGTCTCAGATTTTCGAAGACGATCAAAGAATTAAAATGCTTACAGACAGACAGGCTTTCAGTCCATTTGTTTACTTCGGTAGAGAATATCAAAAGGCATGTCTTATGAAACATGCAATGTAGGCTTACATCTAGGCAGTGGTTAGAACAATAATGTAAGTAGCCCGATGCAGCCAGCCTCATTTATATTTCGCTTTCTCACCCGGAGTTACGCTAACTGACGTTGTTTGGCCAGGCCGTTCGGTTGAATTGTTATAATAAAGGGATAGTTCAGTGAATTCGACCCTGTTCTGCCTCCACTGCGCAGGGCATTTCGTGGCCGACAGTGTGCTACATGCTGGGGGAAGTGCAGTACGGCGGCCGCGTTACCGACGACTTCGACAAACGGCTGCTGACCACGTTCACACACGTCTGGTTCTGCGACGTCCTGCTGCGGCCCGGCTTCGAGTTCTACCGCAACTACAAGGTGCCCAACACGCGGAACCTCCAGGGCTACATCGACTACATCAATGGGCTGCCCGCCACCGACACGCCGGAGGTGTTCGGTCTGCATGGCAACGCCGATATCACGTGAGTATGATCGGAGCTACTTCAACAAGACTATGCTCGTTCCAACCCGCCCGGCTAGCCGCACGGTCTAACGCGCTGCTTCCCGAGCGGGAGGGCGTGCCGGTCCCCGAGACGAATCCGCCTGGCGGATCTGCTTCGAGGTCCGGTGTGCTGGCGAATCCGCGGATGATTTTAAGGCGATTTTCCATCTGCCTCGGCGAATGCGGGCTGGTTCCCTTATTCCGCCTCAGTTTCACCATGTCGACGATTGCTGTGCAAACACTGTATCCACGTAAGCGGACACCATAATTACTCTACCACGCAAACATTTGGGGTTGCACTCGTCTGGTATGAAACGTTTCTGGGAGGGGGAGGGGGGGTTCCACTGGGGGCCGAACCGCACAATAACCCTGGGTTCGGTGTGGAGCGTTGGTAGGGTGGATGGACTTCTGTGGCCTGTTGTGGGCTTGTAGAACACTGTGGGCTACAGTGGGACGAAGCCTCTCCGTCGTTCTAGGTCTCCAGTTCAATACACAATACACACACAATGCTCGTTCCAGCGAATACTACCGTGGCACGGAAGGTACGACGCTGCCTTCGTATTCAGTCTGAGCAGACCCTGTAATTTCGGGCAGTGATATTGCCTATTTTGTTTTCCATCCTCTGTCCAAGGTATCTACTGCGTAGCTTGCCACGTGTAATAACCATGTCGACGGGATCTTAAACTGTGAGCTTCTATACTGCCTTTCCTCCTACTCATTACCATCCTCGTATAAAGTAAAGACAAACGCAACACATTTCTACGATATTGCATTGCCTGTGTTGTTCAGAAGTACGGTGCAATGTTCCTTCGGAAATGCACGAATATCCGAAGGAACAGGCACTGTAGCGACTACAGCCGTTATGAAATATATGAAATGTATTGCAGTTGTGAATATGGACAACAATCAGCAGTACACCGAGGTGATAAACGTCATTGGATACCTCCTAATATCGTGTCGGATCTCGTTTTGTCCGCCGTAGTGTAGCAGCTCGCGGGAGGGCGTGCCGGTCCCCGAGACGAATCCGCCTGGCGGATCTGCTTCGAGGTCCGGTGTGCTGGCGAATCCGCGGATGATTTTAAGGCGATTTTCCATCTGCCTCGGCGAATGCGGGCTGGTTCCCTTATTCCGCCTCAGTTTCACCATGTCGACGATTGCTGTGCAAACACTGTATCCACGTAAGCGGACACCATAATTACTCTACCACGCAAACATTTGGGGTTGCACTCGTCTGGTATGAAACGTTTCTGGGAGGGGGAGGGGGGGTTCCACTGGGGGCCGAACCGCACAATAACCCTGGGTTCGGTGTGGAGCGTTGGTAGGGTGGATGGACTTCTGTGGCCTGTTGTGGGCTTGTAGAACACTGTGGGCTACAGTGGGACGAAGCCTCTCCGTCGTTCTAGGTCTCCAGTTCAATACACAATACACACACAATGCTCGTTCCAGCGAATACTACCGTGGCACGGAAGGTACGACGCTGCCTTCGTATTCAGTCTGAGCAGACCCTGTAATTTCGGGCAGTGATATTGCCTATTTTGTTTTCCATCCTCTGTCCAAGGTATCTACTGCGTAGCTTGCCACGTGTAATAACCATGTCGACGGGATCTTAAACTGTGAGCTTCTATACTGCCTTTCCTCCTACTCATTACCATCCTCGTATAAAGTAAAGACAAACGCAACACATTTCTACGATATTGCATTGCCTGTGTTGTTCAGAAGTACGGTGCAATGTTCCTTCGGAAATGCACGAATATCCGAAGGAACAGGCACTGTAGCGACTACAGCCGTTATGAAATATATGAAATGTATTGCAGTTGTGAATATGGACAACAATCAGCAGTACACCGAGGTGATAAACGTCATTGGATACCTCCTAATATCGTGTCGGATCTCGTTTTGTCCGCCGTAGTGTAGCAGCTCGCCATGGCATGGACTCAACAAGATGTTGGGCTGTCATAGTACTTGCAGTTGATCCTGATGCAGTTTGGAATTACTGTGTGATGATCTGGATAGATGTCTGCCTATTACACATTACGATCCTCTTCAACTGTCGGCGGTCTCTGTCAGTCAACAGACGAGGACGGCCTGTACGCTTTCGTGCTGTACGTGTCGCTTCACGTTTCCGCTTCACTACCACATCGGAAACAGTGTACCTAAAGTCTGTTCACCGAGAGTTGGGACGAAACATAAACAGTGTCACGTGAGCGACTACGCTCGTTTCCAGAGAAAGCATTCGGTATGCACGTGATACGTAGGGGTGTGGAAAATCCTTGGCGCACTCTTTGCAGCTGGTGGCGTTCGGCTGGCTGCCGAGCTGTCACAGCGGACCGTGAGAAACCTGGGCAACAATGTACGAAATAAATTTAACAATAATGTTGAAATAATGTTAAACTGAGTTCATTCTGTCGAAGCAGATTTATTTTCATTCAGGTTGCTAACAAAACGCTCCTCTCTCTCTCTCTATAACGCAGTCTAATTTCCACATTTGAGTTTCCACTTTTTCTACGACATGGAGGACGCACTTGTTCCAATCCTCCGCAGTCACTGTTCGTACTGCTTCTTCTAGCAGTACTTTAACTTCCGGCATTTTCTATGTTTTGTTTTTTCGCTGCAACATAGCCTTTGATTCTGGCCCACAATAACTCGATGGCGTTTAATTCACAGTGGTACGGAGGAATTCTAAGAACAGTTTTCCCTGCATTCTTCGCCATTTCATCTATTCCGAATTCGTTGTGCGCTGTTCTGTGATTTTTAACTATATCTAGAAGTTCTTTCTTCGAAATCGATGTTTTTAGATTTTAGCCACTCTGATATTTCGTGCTTATTGGAATTCTCATTGGGAACTTTTTCTTTTCTCCGAGAATGGTACGGCGCGTTATCAAGAATAATAACGGCATTTTCCTGAAGCCGAGGAAGAACATCTTGAAACCAGTTCTCGAAGGTTTCGGCGCACATCTCCTCATGATAATCTCCACTTTTCTTGGATTCGAAAGTCCACAAACATCCTTCAACGAACCCTGCATAGCTGCCAATGTGTGCGATATACCTGATGGGCCCTTGCTTCTGATGGATAATCCGGACAGAAACGCTTGTTTTGAGGAATTTATAGTGTCATGTACCCAGACGTAACTTCGGGTATGTCCTGCGTTCACCCACGTCTCGTCCAAATAGTAAATAGGTCTGCCTTCATTTCTCAACCGTTTAATGGTTTGAAGATAACGCCGCCTCCATAAAATGATGTCATCCCTGTCTATTAGCATGCTATCGCGCCCACGCCAAACATATTTGAAATTCATTTCTCTCAATAACTTATAAAATGTAGTTCTCCGAAAATTGCCCAGATCAGCATCTTCGTTCACGACTGTAAGCACTTTGTCAGTTATTGGCAATTCGTTACAAGAAAAAAAAAATCGTGTAGTTTCCTTCGTATCGCATTTCTATCGAAGTCATCAACAGTTTCAGAAAGTTTCTGTCGTAATTTTCCTTTTTTGGCGGACTTCAAAGAGTGTGTGGCCTTGTACTCACGTATCACACGATACACTGAAGAATGTCCTATAGCTGCAGCTGTTTTCGAAACAATGTCACTCATCGACTGCTCTGGATGTAACAGTTCCGTTTTATACACATTAAGCACCATGTGCTTCTCAGAAGAACTTAATGATTTCTTCTTTGCTCGCTTCTTAGGTGGACTCAGAACTGACACGTCGACCTCGCTCGCTGAATCCGTGGATGACATAATGAGGACAGCCGTATGTGATGCTAATGAAATAAAAGAATATGTAAAATAAGAAACCATGCGATGCTATTGGATGCTCACATAAACAGTGTATGCTCAGCGTGACTACAAACACATATACTTACTCTAATAATCAACAACTAGTCTTTCAAGCGTCTTTACAGATGAACTTAAGATACCCTGAAATCGCCGCTGTACAACACCGACTAACGAGCTCACACCTGCAACTGAGACGGCCACACTGACTGAGCGCACGCGCCTGCGACCCGCACAATGCATCGCTCATAAAGGACAAACGGTTGCACCCATCGCATTCGAACAAACTACAAAATTAAATTCAAACCTTTCTGAAACTTTCCTCGCTTACACCCCCACAAAAAAATTGAAAGGGGAAAAGTTTGTCGCTTACTATATTTCGGATGATGATTTGGTGAAAGTTCTGCATCGGACGTGAGATTTCAATTTATTACTTCACTATTACTGACTCTATTGGGCAGGAAATTTACAGACGTCATCAACATATAGTACTGAAGGCAATTATAAAATTATTTTGCTGTGCGACACACAGTTTAGGAGATATGGCGTGATAAATATAGAGTAACGCGAAAAAACTTTTCCTGAAAGCTTAAATATTTCTCTTTTTCAGTGACACTAAATTTTAATGTAATGTAAAACAAGGTGTCGGAAGGTAGGTCTCGGATCACTTTCACATGTTTAGGTGCCAAATTATAAAAAACATGACTTTCATTTTTTAAATTTCTGACGCCCCTGCCTTGTACACCCCTCGACGGCAGCGCCTTGGTCACGCGCCTTGCCGTGTTTACAGTACGTCTCTTGTTTCGGTGAATGGAGTATAGGGATGTTTAGGAGCGTGGAAATCTCGCATACAGAAGTATGACACAAGTGACACCCAATCACCTGACCACGTTCGAAGTCCGTGAGTTCCGCTGATATGGAGTACCTGGCTGTAGTTGGCAGCACAATGCACCTAATAAGAGAAACGTATGTTTTTGGGGGTGTCCAGATACTTTTGATCACTTAGTGTATGATATTGCAGTGTCTGTGTTGTTCAGTAGTACGATGCATTGTTGTTCGAACACGCATGGTTGTTGAAAGGAACAGGCACTGCGGCGACTACAGCCGTTATGAAATACATGAAATGTAATCGCAGCTGCAAATATGGACAGCCATTAGCTGTATAATGGGACGATGACAATGAAAATTGTGGCAGAAGGGTACACGAACCCGGATTTCTCGCTTATCAAATGGCTCTGAGCACTATGGGACTTAACATCTTAGGTCATCAGTCCCCTAGAACTTAGAACTACTTAAACCTAACTAACCTAAGGACATCACACACATCCATGCGCGAGGCAGGATTCGAACCTGCGACCGTAGCAGTCCCGCGGTTCCGGACTGCAGCGCCTAGAACCGCACGGTCACCCCGGCCGGCCAAGAACAAGGAAAAACGCTTCAGCATTATAACATACATAGAGCGCGGCATTAGTTAAGAGGAAAAGCGAGCAGAGCAGAGATCAGCTGCCGTAGCGCTCCCGCAGGAACTCGCTGACATCAGCGGCAGCTCCGTGCGGCGGCCAGGCGGACGCGGCCACGTCGACGGCGGCAGGCAGGGCGGCGCCCTCTACATCTACATCTACATTTATACTATCTAATTTTACATTCGTGATCTCCTCGGGACATATAAGTAGGGGGAAGCAATATATTCGATACCTCATCCAGAAACGCACCCTCTCGAAACCTGGACAGCAAGCTACACCGCGATGCAGAGCGCCTCTCTTGCAGAGTCTGCCACTCGAGTTTGCTAAACATCTCCGTAACGCTATCACGCTTACCAAATAACCCTGTGACGAAACGCGCCGCTCTTCTTTGGATCTTCTCTATCTCCTCTGTCAACCCGACCTGGTACGGATCCCACACTGATGAGCAATACTCAAGTATAGGTCGAACGAGTGTTTTGTAAGCCACCTCCTTTGTTGATGGACTACATTTCTAAGGACTCTCCCAATGAATCTCAACCTGGCACCCGCCTTACTAACAATTAATTTTATATGATTATTCCACTTCAAATCGTTCCGTACGGACACTCCCAGATATTTTACAGAAGTAACTGCTACCAGTGTTTGTTCCGCTGTCATATAATCCTACAATAAAAGGATCCTTCTATCTATGTATTCGCAATACATTACATTTGTCTATGTTAAGGGTCAGTTGCCACTCCCTGCACCAAGTGCCTATCCGCTGCAGATCTTCCTGCATTTCGCTGCAATTTTCTAATGCTGCAACTTCTCTGTATACTACAGCATCATCCGCGAAAAGCCGCATGGAACTTCCGACACTATCTACTAGGTCATTTATATATATTGTGAAAAGCAATGGTCCCATAACATTCCGCTGTGGCACGCCAGAGTTTACTCGGCAAGTCTCACCTACGGCCACGCGCCGTGGTGGCAGCACGACGAGGAAATGCAGCAGTAGCTGCTCTCTCGTGTGCCTATCGCAAAGCAGCTTGCTGCATTTCCCCCACGCGCTATGAATTTGACCATTCGCCTCATGCTCCAGGCATTACAAAACGAACTTGGTGTGAAGGCATTGGGAAGGATGATCCCAACACCCAGATCTAATGCCATCATGTGCGATATTCAATCCTACAATATTATTGCACTTAACATCAATATGTTTGAAAATGCGGTGAAACTCCGTTCGCCGGTTGATTTCTTGGACGGTGCTAGCTTTAACATTGCCATACTGCAGGAGGTAGTCACTGTCTTAGATGTGGCCGGTTATGTAATTATTGATAACGTAAATAAGGAGGATGGTGTAGGAACTGCAATCCTTTTTGCGCGACTGTATAGTCTTTACAGACGTGCAGCGGCTGCCTACTTGTCGCGTCATTTCTCTTCGAGTGAATGAAGTGCAGATTGTAAAAGTATACGCACCCTCAGGTAGCTGACACAAGAGAGAACGTTCAAATTTTTATAAAAATGAAGCTCCTGGCTTCTTAGCGCTTTTCATGCACATTTTATTCTCGGTGATGGCTTCAGTTGTATTCTTAACGACAGAGACCAAAGTCCTAACACGAACAGATTTGTAGAACTCGAACACTTAATTTATGCCATGCGACTTCACGACACGTGACAAAAAACTACACGGTGAGGGAGTAGCGTACACCAGTCACTCTACCACACATCTGGATAGAACCTGTGCGCCCGCTGCACTCCGGCGACACACTGTGAACTGTGACATAGCTCCTGTCAACATCTACGACCACTGCGCTTACCAGTGTTACCTTAATCTAGAGCGTCAGCAAATATACCACCGCAAAGGCTACTGCAAATGAAATGTCACTCTTCCGCAGGACGCGTAACTTGAAGAGGTGAACCTAGTATGGCAACAACTCCAGCGCCATCGACAGCGTTACAATAGCGTTCAACAGTGGTGGATTCAGTGTGTCAAGCCAAAACTGCGCTTAACGATGATTAGCTACCCCAGACAGAAAAGTTATTGGTAGCAACAGACCACTGAATTTTCAAAATGATTCAAATGGCTCCAAGCACTATGGGACATCTGAGGTCATCAATCCCCTAGACTTGGAACTCCTTAAACCTAACTAACCTAAGGACATCACACACATCCATGCCCGAGGCAGGATTCGAACCTGCGACCGTAGCAGCAGCGCGATTCCGGACTGAAGCGCCTAGAACCACTCGGTCACATCGGACGGCCACTGAATTTTATTACCGCTGTTTGAGACAACTGTATCTTGATACTAACAATTTTTCACGCGATTTCGATGTCAGATGAAACGATATAAAGCGAACATAACGGCGATTCAACGCAAACGAATGGAAGGAATCATCGTTCATAGCCACCCAAAAGACGTTGCCACCAAGGAACGAGCTTCTCTGTACCATACCCTGAGAACGACAAAACTATGTAGAGCTTTGATGTCTGAAGCAGCCGCTGATGACGCCGAGAATGCGAGCACAAAGCAACGTGACATCATCTCCCACGTCTCCAAAAAGCAACCAGTTTGTGAACATTCCTGCGACAATTTTCTTATGACCTTGAGCTGCCACTTGCCACGCAAGGACAATGCAGATCTGGAGTCTGTTTTCACAGAGGACGAAATCAAACTAGCGGTCCGCAGTGCAAAGAAAGGGAACTCGCCAGGTCTCGACGGCCTCAGCGCTGTTTCCAGCGCTACTGGAACCTCCCCGGACCGGCACCACTCGGCATAGCGAATGAAATCTGACACCTGGAAGACATACCCAAGGCATTCTACGAAGGTATCGTTTTGCCCTTAAAGAAAACAGTTAAGGTGGAAAACATGCGACTCATCACACTATTGAACGCCCGTTTCAAAATTATTACCCGAGCTATTAAACTGCGAATGCAAACCGTTACGAACAAGATTTTAGGCATTTACCAATACAGAGCAGCGCAAGGTCGAAGTTAAATTTTAGCAGTCTGTGCCTTGAAGTATATTATCTGTACGTACACTGAAAATAAAGGACATGGCGCCCTGATATTTTTAGATTTGATAAGGCGTATGGTCGAGTACATCATGACTTCCACTTTAAAAGCACAGCGAAACGAGGTTTTGGATCTCACTTCATCGAGTTAATTTACAAACTCACTACAAGCGTGTCCTCCCGGATTCTGATTAACGGCCATTTTACAAGAGTAACTAACACTGAGATGTCCATCCAACAAGGACGTCCATTGTCAACTGTAACTGAACAAGTGCAGCCGCAGTGGGGTCGGGCTCAGCACCGATTCTGTTACTATCCCGTGCATTGCGTATGCTGACGATGTATGCGTAACTGTGTCATCATCACAACAACTTACTTCCGCAGAAATTCTTCTTGTGCCATTCGCGTTTCTTTCAGGAGTAAAATTAAACAGAACTAAAATCACGGCGTTGCAAGTATCCCAAACTTCCTAATGCCCGGAAAATGGTTCTCAGAAAACTCTGTGTTACCTTTGAGGCCATTCCGGACAGATTCTTGACGAAGAGCTGGACACAAATCCTTGATAAATTACGTGTTGCTTTGATACTCCAATCAGACCGTGATCTGAACTAAAAACCGAAGGTTAAGACCATAGAGACTGCCATTACAAGCGAGATGAATTATTTTGCGCAAATTCTCCCTATATCCGACCATCTAGCAAAGAGCATACAGTAAGCGCTATGATGGTTTCTTTTTAGGGAGCACATTTTCAAAGTTCAGTTTGATACATTAACTTAACCCACATCTAAAGATGGCCTTCAGCTCATGAAGGTACACAAAAAAAATGTAGCCCTGCTTCTAAATTGCACCAGGTATTAAGTTTGTACGTGAAGGACCAGTATCACCACAAACCTCATTAAGCGGTGGAAACCCCATAGCCTTGACCACCAATTGATATCTCCGGCATTCCGCTTTATTACCGACGTGTACGACTGCCCTACATGTAAATGAGCTTCTTTCGGCACAACGTCGTCAGTACCGGAAGCCTGACAAACAGAAAAATGTATGAACTTCAAAGGCAACAAATCACAGAAATAATATCAAAGAGAAACATCCACATACGAAATGGAATACAGTTTGGCAAAATGTGTGCAACGACATGTTACCGTCACACGTCATAGCCGACTGGTACCTAACAACAAACGATAAAGGAGCAACGAATGACAAGCTACCTAAGATGGGCCTTCACCCGAAGCACACCTTGAGGAAGAGTAGACACGCTTATTCATAGGCTCACGTGTGGGCTTGCAGAAATAAATGCAACATTTCTTCGTTAAAGATTGCCGGTGATTGCCCGTATAACGCCCAATTGTGTAGACCCTTTGGAGATCCTTCAGGCACAAAAACTGAGATATCCGAGAGCAAAGAACAACGGTGCAACGTGTGTCGTGGGCAACACAGCATATTTTATCGCACAGAACAGGCATGCTACTTTCATAGATTATTACTCATACATCGAAAATGAAACCTTAAAATCAGCCGACATAATGAATACAGACGGTTCAAAAATGGTTCAAATGGGTCTGAGCACTATGGGACTTAACTTCTGAGGTCATCAGTCCCCTAGAACTTAGAACTACTTAAACCTAACTAACCTAAGGACATCACACACATCCATGCCCGAGGCAGGATTCGAACCTGCGACTGTAGCGATCGCGCGGTTCCAGACTGTAACGCCTAGAGCCGCTCAGCCACGCCGGCCGGCGTATACAGACGGTGATTTCAAAATATGCTGAATATCATAATCAACGGTTAAGTGATTAAATATAAGTAATTCGGATATTAGATGGTGACAGTGCTCTTTATGTGAGACCCCTAGTTGCTTCAGGATACTTCAGTTCAATATATAGCCATCCACAATTGAAAATACGTTACCGGTGCAGGATTTGTGCAAGAACTCACCACTCGATTATGACCCACAAATGTTGGATGGGATTCATGTCGGGGGAGCCTTGTGGCCAAATCATTGTTCGAACTGTCAAGAATGTTCTTCTAATAAGTTGCGAACAACAACTGTGGCCAGGTGACGTGGTGCATTGTCATCCATAAATTTCCATTGTTGTTTGGGAAAATGATGTTTGTGAATGGCTGCAAATGGCATCAGTTCTTTAAGTTGGACCAGAGAACACAATCCATTCCATGTAAACACAGCCCACACCATTATGGAGATACCGGCAGCCTGTACAGTGCCTTGTTGACAACTTGGGTCTGTGGCTTTGTCGGGTCTCCGCCACACTCGAACTCTATCATCAGCTTTTACCAACTGCAATCGGAACTCATCTGACAAAGCCCCGATTTTCCAGTCGTCTAAGGACCAACCGAATGGTGGCGAGCCCAAGACAGGCGCTGCAGGCGCTGTCGTGCTGTTAGCAAAGGCGCTTGCGTCGGTCGTCTGCTGCCATAGCCCATTAACGCCAGATTTCGCCGCACTGTCCTAACAGGTACGTTCGTCGTACGTTCCACATTGATTTCTGCGGTTATTTGACGCAGTGTTGCTTTTCTGTTAGCACTGACCACTCTTCACAAACGCCACTATTCTCAGTCGTTAAATGAAGGCCGTCGGCTACTGTGTTATCTGTGGAGAGAGGTGATATCTGAAATTTGGTATTCTCGCCTCACTCTTGACACTGTGCATCTCGGAATATTGAATTACCTAATTAATTTCCTCCCCTGGTAGCTAAGTGTTCAGCGCGACGGACTGTCATACCTAAAGGCCCGGGTTCGATTCCCGGCTGGGTTGGAGATTTTCTCCACTCAGGGACTGGGTCTTGTGTTGTCCTTATCATCATTTCAGCCGGCCGCGGTGGTCTAGCGGTTCAAGGCGCTCAGTCCGGAACCGCGGGACTGCTACGGTAGCAGGTTCGAATCCTGCCTCGGGCATGGATGTGTGTGTTGTCCTTGGGTTAGTTAGGTTTAAGTAGTTTTAAGTTCTAGGGGACTGATGACCACAGATGTTAAGCCTCATAGTGCTCAGAGCCATTTGAACCATTTCATCCCCATGGACACGCAAGTCGCCGAAGTGGCGTCAATGTCCCATGCGTCTAGATCCAACTACCAGTCCGCGTTCAGAGTAAGTGAAATCCCGTCGTGCAGCCAAATTGTGTCGGGAACCTTTTAACATGAACCACCTGAGTACAGCCGGCCGGGGTGGCCGAACGGTTCTAGGCGCTTCAGTCTTGAACCGCGCGTCCGCTACGGTCGCAGGTTCGACTCCTGCCTCGGGCATGGATGTGTGTGACGTCCTTAGGTTAGTTAGGTTTAAGTAGTTCTAGGTTCTAGGGGACTGATGACCACAGATGTTAAGTCCCATAGTACTCAGAGCCATTTGAACCGTTTGAACCACCTGAGTACAAATGACAGTTCCGTGTGTATGCGATACTACCGCCATCTTTATATGTACATATGACTGTTCCATGACTTTTGTCACCTCACTGTACATAATGAATGTACGAGTGCAGGTTGTAGACGCATGACTGATGATATATGGAAGCCTGGGGCTGGCCGTGATTTGTGTTCCGGTAGCCTAATGATATAGCCGGCACGGTAGCTCAGCGTGTTCGGTGAGAGGGTTACGCGCCCTCTGTAATAAAAAAACTGAGTTAATCGATCATCAACGAACTTAAACGGATGTCTTACGACGTCCGCCCCGAGCAGACACAACTAACGAAAACGAACAAAATGAGATTAGAAAAAAAAAATGGTAAGGCGACTGCTCGCAAAGAGCGGGAAATCTAGGTTCTAGTCCCGGTGTAAGGTGGCTTAATTATTCATGTAGCGCCACCCTACATAATTTTTTTGTATTTTTACGCTCTGATAGCACTTCTCTGACCCATTAACATAATGAATGGGAAAAGGATATGTTCTTTTCATAATTCGTATGGCTACTTGCAAATTGCATATGTAATTTCACATGTGAACTACCGTCAAGGTATGAAGTAATCAGCTGTCCACTTTGGCCTCTGTTGTTGTTGTGGTCTTCAGTCCTGAGATTGGTTTGATGCAGCTCTCCATGCTACTCTATCTTGTGCAATCTTCTTCATCTCCCAGTACCTACCGCAACCTACATCCTTCTGAATCTGTTTAGTGTATTCATCTCTTGGTCTCCCTCTACGATTTTTACCCACCACGCTGCCCTCCAATACTAAATTGGTGATCCCTTGATGCCTCAGAACATGTCCTACCAACTGATCCCTTCTTCTAGTCAAGTTGTGACACGAACTCCTCCCCAATTCTATACAATACCTCCTCATTAGTTATGTGATCTACCCATCTAATCTTCAGCATTCTTCTGTGACACCACATTTCGAAAGCTTCTATTCTCTTCTTGCCCAAACTATTTATCGTCCATGTTTCACTTCCATACATGGCTACACTCCATACAAATACTTTCAGAAACGACTTCCTGACACTTAAATCTATACTCGTTGTTAACAAATTTCTCTTCTTCAGAAACATTTTCCTTGCCATTGCCAGTCTATATTTTATATCCTCTCTACTTCGACCACCATCAGTTATTTTGCTCCCCAAATAGCAAAACTCCTTTACTACTTTCAGTGCCTCAATTCCTAATCTAATTCCCTCAGCATCACCCGACTTAATTCGACTACATTCCATTATCCTCGTTTTGCTTTTGTTGATGTTCATCTTATATCCTCCTTTCAAGACACTGTCCATTCCGTTCAACTACTCTTCCAAGTCCTTTGCTGTCTCTGACAGAATTACAATGTCATCGGTGAACCTCAGTTTTTATTTCTTCTCCATGGATTTTAATACCTACTCCGAATTTTTCTATTGTTTCCTTTACTGCTTGCTCAATGTACAGATTGAATAACATCGGGGAGAGGGTACAACCCTGTCTCACTCCCGTACAAACCACTGCTTCCCTTTCATGTCCCTCGGCTCTTATAACCGCCATCTGGTTTCTGTACAAATTGTAAATAGCCTTCCGCTCCGTCTATTTTGCCCCTGCCACCTTCAGAATTTGAAAGAGAGTATTCCAGTCAACATTGTCAAAAGCTTTCTCTAAGTCTACAAATGCTAGAAACGTTGGTTTGCCCTTCCTTAATCTATTTTATAAGATAAGTCGTAGGGTCAGTATTGCCTCACGTGTTCCAATATTTCTACGGAATCCAAACTGATCTTCCCCGATGTCGGTTTCTACCAGTTTTTCCACTCGTCTGTAAAGAATTCGCGTTAGTGTTTTGTAGCTGTGACTTATTAAACTGATAGTTGGTAATTTTCACATCTGTCAACACCTGCTTTCTTTGGCCTGTAAGAAGCTGTATTCATCTGTTTATTCGGTACGGCAGCCTAGCAGAGAGAGACGGTGGAGGGGCGCAAGCGTTTGACCAGCCATAATTGTGTAGCCTTAAGTGTTCTTCAGGGTCGATGCAGCCTCCAGCGCCGGCCGGCTTGAAAGCGCTCGTGTAAAGGCGCGACGCCTACATGGAGGAATGACTCCTTTATTTAAAGTAAGTGTTGGAAGTTTTCCGTGGGAACTGCACGACACAGCGTCCCAACGGCTGCTCTGGAACGTGGCTAGAAAGACGGTTGGCTTCTGCCTTGTCCTTGCCCATTTAATAAACAAAAATCCTCACGCTTTCATTGGTGCGGTGGTCACAGACTCGGTAAAACTTGGATAGAGACTGTACGGCACTCGGAATCGTTACCGTCATTGGTGGATGATTTAGAGCTTTTCCAAAACTTGAGAGAGAAGTCGGACTTTCTGATTAGGCATTCCCTGCCTACCGCCTCCATGAGCGATAGTGTTGCAGCGCCTCGTGGGCTGCACACGCGAAGTACATTGTTAACTGTCGCTCACAGACATCGCGCACGCAGCCGAATACAGGAAGTTTAATTGGTGAGATTCGGCTAGCAATGCTTTTCGGTGGAATAGTTCAGCGGGAGCGCTATTTGTTAACTTTGCATAGTTAGTCGTATCGCTAGCTGATGGCCGCTCTTAGCTGTTTTATTTTCAGGATACATTTTGAATCTGTGAACGGTGTTTGCTCTTTCGCGTTCACTTTTCATTAGCGGTTTCTGATATGCTCTTCGCTTGACCGTCGGTAATTTTCATTACACGAATCTGAAACTGTTACCAAGATCGGAATTAGACATAATTTTTTTTAACTTGACATTCGTTGTTACCTTGTTGTAGTTTGTTCCCGCTTGAATGCACGGCAAGGGAAGTAAATAACGTTTTTTATAAGTGTGAATTTTCATTAAATAGCTAGAGGCCTCCTTAACTAAAACTTTGTGTCGTGTGGTGTTTGACCTGTGTATTTCATGCATGATTATTAACTTTTAAAAATGAGTGTACCCCTGTTAAATTTAGATTTAATAAGGCGTTATCCGTAGCACGATTTGTTTCATTACCTTTTAAAAGTAAATTCGCATGATTGCGTAGGAAGATTCGCTCCGTTTTCCGATCACGAGGGCTTTAATTTTGCATCTCAGGGGTATGCACACTGCAACCACAACCACCCCACCTCACCCTGCTTCAGTACCAATTTTCATTGTCATCATCCCATTACACAGTAGATGGTAGTCCATATTCGAAACTGTGAACACATTTCACACAACACACTTCTTTACTTGTTCAGATCAATCTACAAAAGCCTCCTAACTAGTGGGCTAGCTACTCCTACCACGTTTGATATAATAGTAGTTCACTACAGATGATAAAATACACAGGGGGAGAAAGAAGACTGGACACCAATTTATCAGTACAGTTAGTATTGATGGCTAATAGTTGGCCAGTACTGTCAGATATCTAAAACCTCTTTATACTTGTCTTATGTTCAGATTGTTCAAAGCGATGTGACACTGCCACTCGCCAATCTAGAACTTCTCTTTTGTTCCAGTGCCTATGGCTAGCGTCGCTGTTGTTACAAATCTGCTGTGTCCATGCTGATTAGTATTTGCATATCGTAACTGCAATTAACTCCAAATCCGAAGGCAGGGTCGTTTGTGAACCCCAAAACTTAGAAGTGAAATCACATGTATTACTGTCAACAACATAGAGCCAGAACAGAAATAACCTCCTGGATGGAGGGTACAGCTACACACACAAAAAAAGTTTTGCATCACCCCGGTTCCCAGAACTCCTGAAGATAGATGCTGACTGTGGATATTGTATCACAGACACAGTCCCTTTGACTGTTCAGAGATGTCACTAAACCTGCCCAAACATGTAAAAAACCATGCATTAGCAGCCCCTATTAAACGGAGGGGGTCCGACAGCCAATCAGTTCCAGTCATTCCACCAAGAAGGAGGTCACGGCTCGTGTTGTCTGTATTTCAAACATGCCTAGACGGTCAATACCGCGGTTCGATCGCGTCCGCATTGTTACTTTGTGGCAGGATGGGCTCTCAACGAGGGAAGTGTCCAGGCGTCTCGGAGTGAACCAAAGCGATGTTGTTCGGACATGAAGGAGATACAGAGAGACAGGAACTGTCGATGACATGCCTCGCTCAGGTCGCCCAAGGGCTACTACTGCAGTGGATGACCGCTACCTACGTATTATGGCTCGGAGGAACCCTGACAGCAGCGCTACCATGTTGAATAAAGCTTCTCGTGCAGCCAGAGGACGTCGTGTGACTACTCTAACTGTCCGCAACAGGGTGCATGGTGCGCAACTTCACTTCCTACGTCGATGACGAGGTCCCTCTTTGCAACCACGACACCATGCAACGAGGTACAGATGGGCCCATCAACATGCCGAATGGACCTCTCAGGATTGGCATCATGTTCTCTTCACCTTTGAGTGTCGCATATGCCTTCAACCAGACAACCGTTGGAGACTTGTTTGGAGGCAACCAGGTCGGGCTGAACGCCTTAGACACACTGTCCAGCGAGTGCAACAAGGTGGACGTTTCCTGATGTTTTGGGGTAGCATTATGTGGGGCCGACGTACGCCGCTGGTGGTCATGGAAGACGCCGTAACGGTTGTACGATACGGGAATGTCATCCTCCGACCGATAGTGCAACCATATTGGTAGCATATTGGCGAGGCATTGGTTTTCATGGACGACAATTTGCGCCCCCATCGTGCACATCTTGTGAATGACTTCCTTCAGAATAACGACAACGTTCGATTATAGTGGCCAGCATGTTCTCCAGAGGTGTACCCTATCGAACATGCCTGGGATAAACTGAAAAGGGCTGTTTATGGATGACGTGGCTCATCAACCACTCTTAGGGACCTACGCCGAATCGCCGTTGAGGAGTGGGACAATCTGGACCCCACAGTGCCTTGATGAACTTGCGGATAGTATGCCACGACGAATACAGGCATGCATCAATGCAAGAGGACGTGCTACTGGGTATTAGAGGTACCGGTGTGTACACAATCTCGACCACCACCTCTGAAGGTCTCGCTGTATGGTGGTACAACATGCAATGTGTGGTTTTCACGAGCAATGAAAAGGGCGGAAATAATGTTTATGTTGACCTCTATTTCAATTTTCTGTACAGGTTGCGGATCTCTCGGAACCGAGGTGATGCAAATCCTCTTTTTATGTGTGTATTTATACGAACATCGAATATTCTAGAATGCTGTTATTGAAACAAACATAGGATATTCCATCGTATGCAAGC
Source organism: Schistocerca nitens (assembly GCF_023898315.1). Lineage (NCBI taxonomy): Eukaryota > Metazoa > Arthropoda > Insecta > Orthoptera > Acrididae > Schistocerca > Schistocerca nitens. The sequence goes on from NC_064616.1 coordinate 927,308,781, forward strand.
ATTACAAACATAGGACACGTATTTAAAGAACCTTCCAGGAATGATAAATACTAAATAGTAAATAACTGCTCGTGTCCGGGTTCGAACTGGCAGGCCGCAGTATGTCAGCCCCTGCCACCAACTACTAAACCTTCCAGCACTTGACGCCGCTCGCTACAGCAGTAATTGAAGCTTAAAGATTTGGATGGTAATTATTATTTTGACAAAAATAGCATAGTGAGAATACTGTATGACGTATTATAATTGAATCATTTCCCAGACTAATATATAACATGAAATCATATTTCAATTAATTTATCACTAAAATTCCTTCCCTACACGAAAGAGCTATCGTAACCGTTCGCAACATGAGCACCAATCGTACTTCTCGATTTGCACTAGCTACCATTGTTAGTATAAATTTACATGCAGCTTGTATTTTAGAAGAGGTTACTGGTTTCGTTGCTGTCCGCTGCTCTGGAATATTTTGCCTGCACAACATTAACAGGCGTTCAGCAATACTTAAGTAAAAGAAACAAACAAAACACAAATAAATGCTACCGTGAGCATGATATGCTCACAAGTTAGAGGCGGATAACATCACCTGGTGGGTGCTCCCTACTCTAGTCAACCTTTATCGAGAATTATTGACGGGAACTTTGCTGCTGTATGGAAGTAATAGAAGATATTCGTTGTTAATCATGCCTTGAACTAAAGCTGACATCTCTTAATTACCAGGTTAATGCCCAGAAGGTTTGGTCCGAATGGACGCTATACTGCTTGACAGAGGATCAAATAATACATTGACCAAAAAATTAAAAACCGGAGCTTGTCGCTATGTGGATCACCTTCTTACGGGAGAGTAAACTTGGCTTAATTGCTGTTATGTTCAGACGCAGACATTACGGAAATGGTGAGTATTTGAAAACGTTCGAGGCTACACCACTAGCAGTCAGAAAATACTAGCCTGCAAAGAGAAGAGAATGGCGGCTGTTTTCTTCATCCTGAGGACAGTGTTGAAACCTGCGAAGCATAACTGTCAAAAGCATCTATTGAGAATTGTTATTCATTACAATTAAATATACAAAATTCTCATGTTTACGTATACGACTGATAATTCAGTCTCTGTCGGTAGTCCAACTGGTACACTACAGATCATAGTAAATAAAAAAAATTCGAAATATAGGATAACTTGGAGTGAGGCAGCATCCAAACCAGAGCTACAGCCTTGAAAAAATTATTCGTCCATGAACTAGCTTTCAAGCTCCTGCTGGCTTATCATCAGATGGTGGCGTTTACAGAACATTATTTCCTAAACTAAGTGAAAATCGTCACCAATGTTTTGTAGGGGTCACAGAATCTAGGTTATGTGATCAAGAACGAGAAGGTAACATGACAAATTCCATTACGAAACTCTCATTCCGTTAACTTTTTTTACGCTCACAGCAGATTTTACTTCACCAAGTACGTGAACGAGGCGCTTCCCGACATCTTGAAGAAAATAAGGGTTTTACGTAGCTCCAAAGGTCCTTCCCTATGCGAGCTTGTGCTCCATCTCTGATGACCCGTCGTCGAGAGGACTGCAGACCCAAATCTTTCTTCCTGCTATACTCCACTTTAGATCCTGTCTCTTACATATTATTCGTCCTCAGAGCGTGGAGAGAAGTATATTTCTGAACATGTTTTCCGGTAAAATTGTGATAGTTCTCCCGTACGAAAAATTTACCATCTTGAATTTTGTTAACTTTGATCTAGGATAAGATAGTGTGAAATGTCTCAAATGTTATATTATTTAATATTATCTTGAATACATACAGAAACACAAAGACGGGAAAAAGACCAAAGGTAGCTTACAATGATACGATAGTGATGGATGCAGAAGTAAGAAAAACTGTGATAAAACAAACGTAAACTTTCTAAAGCCGAACATTCCTTCATCACAAAATCAGAATACAAACCCAACGGGAAAACAGAAATTAGCAAAAAGAATAAATTTCTTCTCAGTTTCCAAGTCGCGTCAATTCGGTCACATTTTACCTTAAATGTCGCGACTTGGAAGCGGAGAACAGTTTACCCAGTTATCTCGGCAGTGTTTACATGTCGGGTGAGAGAAACCATTTTCACATTACTTTCTGTTTTCTATCCATTTTACTTTAGTTCCACATGCCTTTTGTTTTTATCTCCCTGAAGTGACGACCAAGTTTCACTATGAGGGGAATATTAGCTCTTCTGTGTGCAAATTCTGTGTAAGCTTTTACCTAGTTTTGTGTCTCTGTACTTTGAAATTTACACATTCGCAACACTGACAAAAACATCGCGCATGGAATGTACTAAAGATATATAGTTATCTTGCAAATATGTACAAAAAGCACACACAATATGTGTCCTCTCAAGAATGGCCTTTTCTATATTACTCATTAGCATTTCTACCTATTTTTCAGAAACATTGTGCAAAAACTAAATGTATTATACTCCACTTTAGATCCTGTCTCTTACAAATTATGCGTCCTCATAGCGTGGAGAGAAGTATATTTCTGAACATGTTTTTCGGTAAAATGAAGCCATGGTGTCAAAGGAATACAGATGGTTTATTCCACTGTGACATCTGTTGGGACACTCGCGCGTTCTGGTTACATTATTCTACATCTACATCTACATGGATACTCTGCAACTCACATTTAAGTGCCTGACAGAGGGTTCATCGAACCACCTTAACAATTCTCTATCATTCCAATCTCGTATAGTGCGCGGAAAGAACGAACACCTATATATTTCCGTACGAACTCTAATTTAACTTATTTTATCGTGGTGATCGTTTCTCCCTATGTAGATCGGTGTCAACAAAATATCTTTGCATTCGGAGGAGAAAGTTCGTGATTGAAATTTCGTGAGAAGATACCGTCGCAACGAAAACGCCGTTATTTTAATGATATCCAATCCAAACCCTGTATCACTTCACTGATACTCTTTCCCATATTTCGCATTAATACGACACGTGCTGCCCTTCTTTGAACTTTTTCGATGGACTCCGTCAATCCTATCTGGTAAGGATCCCACACCGCGTAGCAAAAAATGGTTCAAATGGCTCTGAGCACTATGGGACTCAACTGCTGAGGTCATTAGTCCCCTAGAACTTAGAACTAGTTAAACCTAACTAACCTAAGGACATCACAAACATCCATGCCCGAGGCAGGATTCGAACCTGCGACCGTAGCGGTCTTGCGGTTCCAGACTGCAGCGCCTTTAACCGCACGGCCACTTCGGCCGGCTCACCGCGTAGCAGTATTCTAAAAGAGGACAAACAAGAGTAGTGTAGGCAGTTTCCTTAGTAGATCTGTTACATTTCCTAAGTGTCTTGCCAATAAAACTGTCTTTTGTTCGCCTTCCCCACAACGTTTTCTACATGTTCCTTCGAATTTAAGTTGTTCCTAATTGTAATTCCTTATTTAAATCGTATTTATGTTGATACATAAAGCTTTAAGAGAAACTAAATTTACTTCTGGTCGAGTAGAGATGTTCCTAAACACATAATAATGATGTGAAATGATGTGATGCCAATGCGTCTCGAGCCACAGACATTGCAGCCTGTAGGCCAAGGCCAATATACGTCACCTATTGGTATGGTAGGGCACCCATCAATTACAGGCAGTTTTACGTAGTAAATAAGACACAGACGTTTTAATTTTCAGGTACCAAATCAACACGGCGAAAGAAATTCTCGACACCATTCTCAATGTGCAGCCAAAGGAAGGTGGGAGCCAAGGCGGTGAGACGAGGGAGAACATTGTGTACCGTCTTGCAGAAGACATGCTCGAGAAGCTACCCAAGCAGTACAACAGTTTCGAGGTCAGTAGCTATCCAAGTACTGACACAAGGAAACATCTTTTCTATTACGCAGACATACACTAAAATGGTTAGTTCACAGTTAGTAACAATAGTAGAGAAGGGCAGGTTCTGAGACAAGGGGGACCATTGTCCTAGTATGCCAATGTCACCGATAAAATAAGCCACCTACCCGTGCGCCAAACCCCCTCCCCCCGACACATGGTAAGGTCATCGACCCACAGGACTGGTACTGCCACAAAGGGATATTGTCCTAGTCAACAATAAACCCCCTCCCTTTCCTCAGGCACAAAGTGAGGTCACCAAACCACAGGATTGATTCCGGGACAAAGGGCTATTTTCGTCGTATTCCAAGGTCACTTGATTCCCTCTGGTCTCCCCCTGGGGCGGTAATAGTCCCCCATTCCCCCTCATATCTTCATTATCCCAATGATGTGTGTTTTGTCATTCACTTGTCCATTGTACTCTGTAGTGAATGGAGCATGTTTGTTTTGGGAGATACTTCTTATAAACAATAATAACAAATTAATATCCAGTTTATTATTAACAATAATTTTTCTCAACCCCTCCCCTCCTCCTTGCCTATACACCGTGGTGAGATGGAACATCAGCTATCCTACTTAGAAAATGGTGGTAAATATTACTGAGATAAGCCATTTGATTTTCCGAACTTCTATAATAAAATGACGTTACGACATTTTATGTCCCCTCCCCCCAATTGCTAATTACTATAATTTCTCCAGATGCCCACACCTGCATTCCAATAAAAAGCTTTTAACAAGTAACTCATTTCATTATTCTAACAAAATTTACCGATAAGTAAGAAGCACAGTGTCATATAATAACAAAAACAATTTCGGCAGTGCAACGAATAGACACTTTCTACGTTCTCTCGGCATAATCAGTGTGTGTCGAAATGATGACGAGTCACAGAAACATTACCTGTCACTGAACAACGAGCGACAGGATTCTGCTCTGGCCAGCACCACGCCGTAACAAAGTCAGTTGCCACGCCACTGCCGTCGGCCTACCACTGCATAGCGTCCAAGCAATAAATCACACTCTAAACACTCTCTCTGTCACAGTGTAGGACAGGAAATGGTTCAGGAAGTGCGACTGTCATTGTTTCATCCGTGACCACAGGCTTCGACCAGGAGAGCCCTCCACCACACACCATCCACGGTAAGAAGCGCAGCTCCCGATACACCCGCCGCCCTCTCGAGGGTGTCGACCTCATAAAGGCGGGAAACCTCCCCTCTCCCCATGGGCTGATAAGAATCAAGTCCTCCCGCCGCTTTTTATTACCCGAGATTCGTCAATTATGTTCCAGACTTCACAGAGACAAGCAGAAGCTGAGTTATTCTGCTTAGAAAAAGATGGCAGTTATCCAGTACTGATCCATATGTTGGTGGGCGGCTGTCTGCGGTTTGATAAAAGAGTAATATATATTTGGCGATTGAATCTTCTTCGGCCTCTAAGAAATATGCTACGCCTTGCACAAAATGAAACCTTAATAACAACTACGCCGTTAGCAAAATCTTCCCAAACGGTAAAGTACTTGATAATCGAACCATCTCCCAATACGAATCACTGCTTTTGCATCTCCAACATTAATCGTCCTGATCTGGAAAGGCAATCTGCGTATTGTAGTAAGCACGTCTCTTTCTGACTAGCATAGCGATCAGTGATTTATAATCGCAGACCACAGAAGCTTCTTGTCGTTCAGCACCCCGTAATCCTATGTCGGATAAAGCATACCTCTTTTATTAATTCAGCCTGGTAAGGGCCTCAGACTGACAGGAAAACACTCGTAAAAAAGATCAGTCTAATAGGTGTTCTGCAAGCCAGTCCTCTCGTGGACGAAAAGTACACTTTGCGAAACTTCCTGGCAGATTAAAACTGTGTGCCCGACCGAGACTCGAACTCGGGACCTTTGCCTTTCGCGGGCAAGTGCTCTACCACCTGAGATACCGAAGCACGACTCACGCCCGGTACTCACAGCTTTACTTCTGCCAGTACCTCGTCTCCTACCTTCCAAACTTTACAGAAGCTCTCCTGCGAAACCATGCAGAACTAACACTCCTGAAAGAAAGGAGAGCTTCTGTAAAGTTTGGAAGGTAGGAGACGAGGTACTGGCAGAAGTAAAGCTGTGAGTACCGGGCGTGAGTCGTGCTTCGGTAGCTCAGGTGGTAGAGCACTTGCCCGCGAAAGGCAAAGGTCCCGAGTTCGAGTCTCGGTCGGGCACACAGTTTTAATCTGCCAGGAAGTTTCATATCAGCGCACACTCCGCTGCAGAGTGAAAATCTCATTCTAGTACACTATGTGTTCAAAAGTATCCGGACACCTGGCCGAAAATGACTTACAAGTTCGTCGCGCCCTCCATCGGTAATGATGGAATTCAATATGGTGTTGACCCACCCTCAGCCTTGATTACAGCTTCCACTCTCGCAGGCATACGTTCAATCAGGTGCTGGAAGGTTTCTTGGGGAATGGCAGCCCATTCTTCACAGAGTGCTGCACGGAGGAGAGGTATCGATGTTGGTCAGTGATGCCTGGCACCGTCGGCGTTCCAAAACATCCCAAAGGTGTTCTATAGGATTCAGGTCAAGACTCTGTGCAGGCCAGTCCATTACAGGGATGTTATTGTCGTGTAACCACTCCGCTACAGGCCATGCATTATGAATAGGTGCTCGATCGTGTTCAAAGATGCAATTGCTCTTCAATAGTAGGAAGCAAGAAGATGCTTAAAATATCAATGTAGGCCTGTGCTGTGCTGTGATAGTGCCACGCAAAATAACAAGGGGTGCAAGCCCCCTCCAAGAAAAACGCGACGACACCATATCACCACGGCCTCGGAATTTTACTGTTGGCATTACACACGCAGGCAGATGACGTTCACCGGGCATTCGCCATACCCACACTCTGCCATCGGATCTCCACATTGTGTACCGTGATTAGTGAGTCCACACAACATTTTTCCACTGTCCAATCGTCCAATGTTTACGCTCCTTACACCGAGCGAGGCATCGTTTGGCATTTGCCGGCGTGATGTGTGGCTTATGAGCAGCCACTCGACCATGAAATCCAAGTTTTCTCACCTCCCGCCTAACTGTCATAGTACTTGCAGTGGATACTGATGCAGTTTGGAATTCCTGTGTGATGGCCTGGATAGATGTCTGCCTATTACACATTACGACCCTCTTCAACTGTCGGTGGTCTCTGTCAGTCAACAGATGAGGTTCGCTGGTACGCTTTTGTGCTGTACGTGTCCTTTCACGTTTCCACTTCACTATCACATCGGAAACAGTGGACCTAGGGATGTTTAGGAGTGTGGAAATCTCGCATACAGACGTATGACACAAGTGACATCCGATCACCTGACCACGTTCGAAGTCCATGAGTTCCGCACTTGATATGAAGGCATTACTATCTTCTTCCCCATCACATACCTGCATTCTAAAAAAATGGTTCAAATGGCTCTGAGCACTATGGGACTTAACATCTGAGGTCATCGGTCCCCTGCAACTCAGAACTACTTAAACCTAACTAACCCAAGGGCATCACACACATCCATGCCCGAGACAGGCTTCGAACCTGCGACCGTAGCGGTCTCGCGGTTCCAGAGTGAAGCGCCTAGAACTGCTCGGCCACACCGGCCGGCCCCTGCATTCTAGGTTTTACATTGAATGCTCTACGGATCTGTTGCGGAAAAAGTCCATTCGCTTCAAAAATGCTCTTGAGGTATGTGAGGTCTTCTTATCGGTTATAAAGTGCGCACTATGCGCTAATATCTTACGGACACCTATGGTCTGTGAAGGTTGATGGCAGCTACTGGCATGTAGATATAGATTTATATGTGTAGGTTTACGATATACGGCATGTTCGAGTGTGCCATCAACTTTATATCGAACGACATCATCCAAAAAGGGGAAACAGCCGTCTTTTTCTATTTCCACAGTAAATTTGATACTAGCTTGGATAGAACTGAAATGCTCAGGAATTGATGTAATTCATCCATCCCATGCAGCCATACTACAAATGTGTTGTACACGTACCTCCAGAAGACCGTTGGTTTTAAATTTGCCCTTTTCCTTTTCCTTTCACCCCCTCCAGCCCCCCTCCACCACTGCACCTTCCTCTCCCCTGTTTTTCCCTCCTCTCAGGCCTCCTCTCCCTCAGTAGGTCCCTCCCAGCAGTTTTTTTCTTCGTGTGTGTTCCATCGTTTACAGTGGTTTTTTAAGTGTCTCTGGTTCTGGTGTGTTTTTACTCTGTGGCACACTTTTAACTTGTGCGTGTGACTCCAGTGTATTTTATGTGCCCCACGACTCACCATCTGTGTTCTTTTAATTTTATGTCGACTTTTTTTAACTGTCCCACAATGAACGTCCCCAAGTCAATGTCTATTTTAGCCTCAATGTCTCCACCTATTATGTTTTTATGTGCCCCTTTTTTCGCCTTTTTTATGTATGGTTTCCTCTTTTTTAACTATAATGTCACTCGGCGTTAGAGCGGAGGGGGAATGAAATCACAATAAAGAAAGAAAAAAAAACTTGTCATCGGTGCTGCAACTCACTCTGAGGATACGCGGCCGAAATATCAGTGGAAGAAGTTTTATTTGAGTGGCTGCATACCTGGAAATTAATGGACTATTCATTACGCCGCAAGAAGTTAGTAATGCACATGAAGTAGTAATACTTAAGTGCAATACAGGTACATACAAACGTGGAAGAGTCGTACTGGTTTTGTACCACAGATGGTCGTGCTCCATTATGCCTTTTTAAATTGTCATTTACCGTCTCCCATCTATTAAATTTATTCCTGCTTGCAAACAAGATATCTCTTATGCATATCTAATTATTGTTTTTCGCCGAGCGGTTCTAGGCGCTACAGCCTGGAACCGCGCGACCGCTACGGCCGCAGGTTCGAATCCTGCCTCGGGCATGGATGTGTGTGATGCCCATAGCTTGGTTAGGTTTAAGTAGTTCTAAGTTCTAGGGGACTGATGACCACAGAAGTTAAGTCCCATAGTGCTCAGAGCCATTTCAACCATTTTGTTTTTCTTTTTTTCGTTCTCTTGTAACGTGGTAAATGGCTGGTGGCCGTAATCCCTGCATGCCATAGGCATATTAAGACAGGTCACGCTTGCAAAAGAATATGACCCGAACGTAGTGAACACCATATATAACAAAATTATATAAAATATAAAGAAGAGCAAAAATTGCATGTGCAGATGGCGATCACAAAAAAAATGGTTCAAATGGCTCTGAGCACTATGGAACTCAACTGCTGTGGTCATAAGTCCCCTAGAACTTAGAACTACTTAAACCTAACTAACCTAAGGACAGCACACAACACCCAGCCATCACGAGGCAGAGAAAATCCCTGACCCCGCCGGGAATCGAACCCGGGAACCCGGGCGTGGGAAGCGAGAACGCTACCGCACGACCACGAGATGCGGGCATGGCGATCACAAATTCCGGAGAAAGGGAGTTACAATTGTGTTCATTACATCAGTTAATACTAAGGCTTGCTGCAAAGTAATGAATTCGAATATTTTATTCTGTGCTCAGTATCGGTTGAGATATTACTCTCTCGACTTCCCAGCTTCAAAAATTCAAATGGCTCTGAGCACTATGGGACTTAACTTCTGAGGTCATCAGTCCACTAGAATTTAGAAGTACTTAAACCTAACTAACCTAAGGACAGCACACACATCCATGCCCGAGGCAGGATTCTAACCTGCGACCGTAGCGGTCGCGCAGTTCCAGACTGTAGCGCCTAGAACCGCTCGGCCACCCCGGCCGACTTCCCAGCTTCGCTGACCCAAGTTGCACTCCTCAGCCACTAGAGGGCTCTGAATTGTATCGTTTAACATGGCAGTGTGGAACATAACTCCATCGGTATGTGAGAAACAGCGCACTGTAATCACGTTACTAACCACAGAAAACGTGCGTCCAATTGAATCCACACAAGAATGGAAGCTGTATACGGTGATGATCGCACCGAGATCAGTAATGTGAGACATTGGGTTGTCCATGCTTGTAATGAAGAAACGGTGGGACTAGCCTCAACGTATGTGACAGAGCCCGGAGCGGACGATAGCGTATGGCAACCAAAAAGACTCATCCACATCGGACTGATGACCTCACCAGAGAAAATCATAGGGTAACACAGACAGAGCTCTCGGGTTACTGTAGGATGTCACAAGAGCTTGTACTGACCATCATTGCAGAGCTGCAGTACAGAAAACTGTGTGCACATTGGGTGCACGAATGCTCACTCCTGAAATGAAACAGAGGAGACTAGACATCAGTCAACAGTTTCTGTTGGGATTTGTGCGTGAGGATGATTGGTTGCTTAACAACATTGTGACAGATGATGGAGGCTGGGTTGACCATTTTGACTCCGAAAACAAAAGATCATCAATGAAGTTCTGCCACAAAGGATCATCGACGCTAAAAAAGTTCAAGAGTATGCCATCAGGAGGCAACGTCATTCTCACAGCGTTCTGGGATGTTCGACGTGTGTCGCATTTGGAATTCATGCCTAAAGGCATCATCATAAACAGTGCAAGATACTGTGTGGCCCTCAGAAAACTGAAATCATGAGCTCGGAAAATTCGTCCACAGATGGAGCACCCAATCCGACGCCTTGGGTTCACTGTCATCCATCATCCTCCATACAATACCACCTTGACCCCATCCGATTTTGATGTTTCCAAACCTTAAAGAAAATCTTCGAGGACTTCACTTTGAGAGTGATGAATCTGTTCAAGCAGAGGTAAGGTTGTGGGTCCATCAATTAAGTCAAACATTCTACAGCGACGGTATCAACAAACTGGTCTCTAGGTAGTAGAAATGTGTTCGTCGCTAAGATGACTGTTGAGAAATACATGTGTAGACATAAAGAATAAAGATTTAGAATGTTAATAAAGCTTTCTTTATTGAAAAAACTTTTCACAGTATTAGACAAAAAAATCGAAGGCATTACTTTCCAGTACACCCTCGGATAAAAACGCTAGTGCCTGATAACTTACCACATAAGAACAATAAATACAGGAAATCTGGAGTCTATAAAATATCATGTCGTGACTACAAAAGCTATATTGGCCGGATGGGCGGGTCCTTTGACTTGAAATTTGAAAAGCATACCTACACCAGCAATAAAACGCAATTAGGCTTACATATGCAAACAGAGGGACATAACATTGGTAGCGTTAACGAACAACTAGAAATTTTAACACAAAGTTGAAAACTGTAAGCGGTTAGACATTTATATTATGAAAAGCAAGAAACCAGATAAATTCTTCAATGAGGAAAAAGAGTTTGCAACAGTATCATATTTTAATATTTACGACGATCTACGTAGCTACGGTAGTTGCTGCGTCCTATACACATACTCCAGCTGTTGAGGGCCCTACACTGTGAGAGTACCGCACTGTGCCGTCCAGGCCACATCTTCATTTCCTGATATCTGCTCAGCTAATGTAAACACCTCGCGGACGGAAGAAGATTGTCAGCGAGCTGCAGCAGATAAATGCCGTCTATGCCATATCATCTCTTCTAAGTTATGGGCAGTGGCGTCAACATATAGCTACCTGAATTGCTGCGCCATCAGGCATCGGAAATATGCTCATGCCATGAGACATATGTGGGAGGGGAGTAATATGTCGCAGCTGCAGAGACTTTTTCTTCTGGCTACAGTCCATACCTGGCCTCTCTAGTACGGTTAAATGTCTACACTAAACCTGTCAACCGCCCTTTTTTAGTAATCTTGCAAGTTGCGTTTTAGGAAACGATTTCAGGCTTCTCATTAAGTCCTTTGGGTATGATCCGTTATGACATAGAACTTTGATGCATATTATATCACTTTAACAGGGTCCTAGAGTGAGAGAATAAAGGTTCCTCATAGAAAATGGCTTAAGCTGGCTAATATTCTTAACATCTGAGGAATAACAGGAACCTGCATAATAAATTTACTCCATCTCATATGGGAATGGGGGAGGGGACTGGTATAGAGTACAGCAAGCATTGGTTTAGAAAATAAAAGTATTGTTTGTTGCACATTTCACACACACACACACACCATCCATTCCATAGTTAGAAATTCTTATAGTATGGTAATAGCACCATCATTAGCCAGTGGAGATGTAACAGTCTTATCGTTGTTTGTAATGACGTTACTGCTTCCCTAGTAGCCTTCCTCATCTACACAAAAGTCGTGATCTGATGTTAGATAGTAATGCCCATGTGTAGGGGAATTTAGCATTTACATCCTGACACATGTCTCTACAACGTCTTGTCTTTCCACTTTTAAAGCACATACATGTGTCATCATCCCAAATCTATAACTATTACTTACATTAAATTTCTGGAGCTTCTGTCTCAGATTCCAATAAATACCTAAGAAATAACAATTACAATATGACAAATAGTATTAAAATGATTTGAGTGTGTGTAGTAGCGAAGTGAGTAAATAATACTGACTATGAACAGATAAAGTCAATATTGTCATTACTTCTACTACTACTGCTGCTACCGCTAAATAACACTAATAATAAAAATAATAACAATATAAATAATAATGATAGTGGCAGACATAAAAGGAATTTATAGGTGTAAAAAATAGATGTTTTCTCACATAATGAATTCTGGGGAAAGAAAATTTAAGGAGACTGCACCAGCTAAGAATACTAGGAAATGAGGAAGATCTGGTAGCGAAGAAGGATGCACAGGGGCAGCAAGTGCATACAGGGACAATGATAATCATTATTGTTGCTTTAGTATATACACTAGATCCAAGATGTACACATGTAATGGACGGCGATAATAATAATGTCCATGAATTGACTTCAACCCCTTTGTAAACACATATGACCCAATTACGCTATTTTAGTATTTTGATTTCTCTTGGGGAGGGGGGGGGAGGGGCAGTGTAGGGTAGGTCCAGGATAGCTTTCAGAAGGGATACATTGCTCGGTGCGGATCTACCTGTACTACATACAGGGGAGAATCCAGAATTGGTTCCACCAATGTTAGGTCTGAGCTAGCAGCAGCAGTAGAGCCACATCCAGGTTAGCATCTGGAGGCGGATCCACGAGTTTCGGGTCTGTGCTAACAGCTGGAGGTGGTTCCACCTGTATTACATCCAGCTTAGCATCTTGAAGTTGGTCCACCAGTGTCAGGTCAGGAGTAACAGCTGGAGGTAGGTTCACTCATGTTCCATACTGGGTAGCATCCAGAGATGGATCCACCAGCATTAGGTCTGGGGGTAACAGTCAGAGTTGTATCCACCTGCATTACAACCAAGATAGCGTCCAGAGGTAGATCAACCACCGTTATGCCCAGGAGGGGAAGTCCTGGGGAGACTGCTGTGAGAAACCAACACACCAAACTGACATGATTACAGAGTGACAATTGTTGAACTATATGAAAAAAACAGAATGCATACACTTTATTCAACATGTAAACGTCACTACAGATATTTTGATTTATATTATGACATGTTCGATATGCCTGCCATCATTGGCGATGATGTGGCGCAGACGAATAGAGAAATTTTGCGTGACCCGCTGAAGTGTCGGAACATCGACGCTGTCGATGACCTCCTGAATGGCTGTTTGCAGCTCAGCTATGGTTTTCGCATTATTGCTAAACATCTTGTCTTTAATATAGCTCCACAGAAGGGGAGTTGCATGTGTTCAGATATGGAGAATACGGCGGCCAATCTAGGACCATGCCAGTGGCCTTTGGGTACCCCAGAGGCAGAATGCGGTCCCCAAAGTGCTCCTCCAAGACATCCAACACTCTCCTGCTTCGATGGGGTCAAGCTCCGTCTTTCGTGAACCACATCTTGTCGAAATCAGGTTGACTTTGGATAATGGGGATGAAATCATGTTTCAAAATCTTCACGTACCATTTGGTAGCCACAATGCCATCAAGGAATATCGCACCGATTATTCAGTGACTGGATATTGCGCACCACACAGTCACCCGTTGAGGGTGAAGAGAAATGCGGATACTCAGTCCCCCAAATGTACCAGTTTTGCTCATTGACGAACCCATCCAAATGAAAGTGAGCTTCGTCGCTAAACCAAACCATACTAACTTCTATCATGCCCCGTGACCAGCGATGCAGTTTCAACGTCCTAACGCAAACCATTCAGGAGCTATGACGATTTTATTTCATATACTTCAATAATTGTCACCGTGTATGTGTGTTTACAAAGGGACAAAGTCAGTACCTTGAACATTATTATTATCATCTCCATGTGTTACATATATACAGCCTAGATCTTTAATGTGTAGATACATAGAAGTTTTTATAGTTGCAGTTGACCAGCATGTCTGTGTCATGCAGTTACATGTTTGACAATGTAAAATTTGCACACCAGAGTTACCATGTATACTACACTACGTTAGAAACAACTTGATGCTGTATTGGGGTGGCAACATATATAATTCTGTCACATACCATTATCCCTTGCCGACATTAGTTTACAGATTTGTTTAGAAAACGCATTACACAAAGAGAGTAATTGTAATTTGTGACAGAAGCTGCAAGACATTAATGTAAGTACTAGTTATAGATTTTGGGATGAGGGGGCATTTACGTGCTTTAAAAGTGTAAAGACAAGACGTTCTAGAGACATGGTGTCAGGACATAGCTGCCGAATTGCCCTACACATCAGACTACGACTTCTGTGTGCAAGAAGGCTACTATGGAAGTATTAATGTTATAGTAAACAACGTTAAGATTGTTACACCGCCCTTTGGCAATGATTGTGGTATTACCATACTATAAGAATTTCTGTCTATGAAATGGACTTCGTGTGTGTGTGTGTGTGTGTGTGTGTGTGTGTGTGTGTGTGTGTGTGCGTGCGTGCGTGTGGCCTTGTGGGAGCCTGTCTAAATGTATTAAATGCCAAAAACCAATATTTTTTTATTTTTTAAAGCTGTGTTTCCTGTACCCTACACCAATCCCCCCACCTCCACCTATGTGGAGGAGTAAATTTATACTGCAGATTCCTGTTATTCCAAGGATGTTAAGAATATTAGTCAACTTAAGCCATTCCCTACGAGGAATGGGGAAATGAGAGGAGGGTACTTACTTTATCAGTGACTTTTACATACTAATACAGTGGGCAGCATCGTCTTGGAAACCACCTTGCCCTACTAGTGCTAACTGCATGTAATTCACATCATTTTATCTCTACTTATGACAAATCCTTCTCACTGGCAGAAGTTTGGTGCTTGACCTCTGGGTAGTTGGTTCGAATCCTGATGATAGAAGAAATTTCATTCATCAATATTTGGTTGGCTAGGGACTTTGAGGTATCTGTGTACAGTTTCTGATCACCAGGCCATGTGCTGATGTGCTGAGTTAATTCCCAAACCTCTCCATAGTGTCTTGTACGGAGAGGTCATCAAGACACTTCTGATGGTGGGCCATCCATCTGATGTCGATTTTACGATTCGTAGGACTATTTGCCAACAGTAAGCTCAACCTTATAACTTCGTTTCACATTGATAATTATCTGTAACAAAACAAACACGATGCTACACCTCACAAACACTCAACTTAGTAATCCACCCTATACAGATAACCATCTTGTAAATTTCCTAGTTTCATCATCTCCATTTATTGATTCTTTCTTTGACATTGCTACTGCAGATCTGTAGCTATGAGATACGAAGTAAAAAAAAATGACTGGTGGATATAAGGTCCACCTGTTATGCAAACAACTGCTCTCCATATCAACCCAAACATGTGTCACCAATTTCATGTCACTGCAGTGGGTACTCTTTATTTAGTTCTTAATGTTCTACATTATTGTGTTATGTAGTACTCTCCCTAAATTATTGGATATAGGTATCTCTTCATAGTTAGCATTCAAAAATCCTTTCTCAACTGCATTCTCATGTGTTGGCGGGATGCATACAAAGACACACCACACTTAATTTTACGGAAATTAACTCATAAATAACACTTTTCCACTGTCCAAAATACAGTGTTGATGTTGCTGCAGTGTTTCCAGTCCCTGTCCTTTAACACTTAGTTACATCAGTGAAGACCTTGTTGGCTCAGCATTGGACAGTACTCACATCTGTGAAAACCATGCTAGTTCAGTGTAAGCTAGCGCCTTCAAGTGCAGCTGAGGTGTTTCATGCCAGATTTCAATTTCACGACACAAACAGCTATATGTTACTGAACTATATGCGCCAGCTCCTCTTCTTCACTAACATCTCGTAAATGGAGATGTCTCAGTTCTCCAGTATCGCTGTCTGATGACATCAATAAATTGCATTCAATCAGTGTCACAGACTGACTATTAAAAAGTCTGGAAACTTTTCAGGTTTGTGATTCCAGATAGGCATTAAAATAAATTTTGAAACTTTGCGTGATTACAGACAAACATGCCATGATAAATGTCGACTTAAACAACGATAATTATTGTTTCAAAGAGTCAGTTATAATTGTTTTGTAGCCTAAGAAAGACCATGTGACCCGTTTGTCTAATTATCTTCCTTATTCAGGTGCATTAACGTTTACAAATATTTCATTTCCTAGATATCTGAAACACATGGAAATATTTGAGAAGAACAACAAAAATGTCTCTGTAGACGTGTCTAGCATGAATGGATGGTTAAAGAAGGAGAAAAAATCTACCATTTGTCATATATGCAGATACTGAAGCCTTTCTACGACTAGGTGTAAATGACGACACGCATGTGCACGGATTGTATATTATTGTTTTCCACATGTACTGTAGGTACAGTGAGAATTTTTCAGACTTTCATCTGTATCAAGGTACTGACTGTGTGGAATGGGTCAGAAAACAGCTTTTTATGATAGTTGAGTGCATAAAAATTACTTTCTGTGAAAGTGGCATTTAGAGCAGCAGCCATTTGCCATATTTGCGAGGAACACTTCAAGTAAACTGATGTGAAACACAGAGATCATTCTCAGTTTACAGGCAGATTTCTAGGACCTGGACATGATAACTTTAATTTGTATTCTGAACCTAAATTTATAATTCCTATTGTGTTGCACAACCTGACGAATTACAATGCTCACTTTATTATCATGAACTTACGTAAACAAGTGGAAGAAACTGGGCATAATAAAATGGCTGAAAATAAATCCAGCCATGTTTCTGTGGTTTAGACAAATATGGAAAGATATAAAATATTTACTAAATATGTCTCAGTGGAACGTCATTGCGATATAAAATTTCGATTTATAGAATCCTTGAACTCTCTGGCGTGTTTTCTGGAAAAATATGTATCATATTTAAAACCTGATGGATTGAAAGTAACAAGAAAGTAATTCCCCAATAGTGAACAATTTAATTTGATTAATAAGAAAAGTGTGTTCACTTATAAGTATGTGACTGCCAAATCTGTTTCTCGGATGAAAGTGTCTTTCTTTGTATGTAATTGAAAATCTGTTTTGTAGATGAAACAGTTGCCATCAACTGAAGCATTAAAAAGCTTGCTGTGTGGTAAAACTACTATCGAACAATATGAATACCAAAGAGCATGCAAGGTATGGTGTTTGAGTGCAAGTCATCAGGAGATTACTACAAATTACATTTGTGTTACTATTAACCTATGTCTTAGAAAATTTCCACATAATCTTTCTCAAAATGTACAAACTGGATCCGGCCCATTATGTAACTTCACCCAGTTTAGCGTAGATGCCTTGTTGGAAACTACTAATTTAAAATTGTAATTTGTAATGGACATATAACAATTACAATTTCTTTAGTGTGGCATCAGATGTGCTATTGTTTACTGGTCACATACACATAATGTTTTAAACAATCACTCCTACGTTTGTAGCATTTGTGGACTTAGAGAAAGCTTTTGACAATGTTGACTGGAATACTCTCTTTCAAATTCTAAAGGTGGCAGGGGTAGAATACAGGGAGAGAAAGGCTATTTACAATTTGTACAGAAACCAGATGGCAGTTATAAGAGTCGAGGGACATGAAAGGGAAGCAGTGGTTGGGAAGGGAGTAAGACAGGGTTGTAGCCTCTCCCCGATGTTATTCAATCTGTATATTGAGCAAGCAGTAAAGGAAACAAAAGAAAAATTCGGAGTAGGTATTAAAATCCATGGAGAAGAAATAAAAACTTTGAGGTTCGCCGATGACATTGTAATTCTGTCAGAGACAGCAAAGGACTTGGAAGAGCAGTTGAACGGAATTGATGGTGTCTTGAAGGGAGGATATAAGATGAACATCAACAAAAGCATGGCTGATTATGACGAAAATAACATAAATCATTCTGTATATCTCAATGTAAATAGTCTCTACAGATGGGGAATGATTCAGTTACTTCCCGCTCTCTGATTTTCCATGGCTGTCTATGGACAGTTTTGATGTAATGAGCCTACCAGACGATTCACCCGTTAGTTACATTTTAGAATTAGACCCTGAATATCGAGGTTGGTTGGTTGGTTGGTTTCGGGGAAGGAGACCAGACAGCGTGGTCATCGGTCTCATCGGATTAGGGAAGGATTGGGAAGGAAGTCGGTCGTGCCCTTTCAGAGGAACCATCCCGGCATTTGCCTGGAGTGATTTAGGGAAATCACGGAAAACCTAAATCAGGATGGCCGGACGCGGGATTGAACCGTCGTCCTCCCGGAATATCGAGGAACTTCACTCCAGTCTGCCATTATGCCCAGAGAAAATGGTACCAACACCAAGCATCATCAAGCCAGGAGTTGCAAAGAAACTGATTTACAAATTATATGATAAAAACTACGTGATTCACTACAGAAATCTGAAACAGTATCTGAACAATAATTTTATTATAAACAAAATTCGCCTGATAGTATCATTCCATCAAGCTCCTTGAGTGAATCCATTCATCATCGTTTGCAAACGTATCAATTTAAAAAACAATTTGGAAATTGTTTCAAACTAATAGATAACAGTGGTATTGCCAAAACTATACATAATGTGCGAAGAATAAGTGGTGTGAAGCTACTAACGCGAAGATAGATATAGAGCTGCTGATCCGATTATTGAAACATGGAATTTTAATGAAAAGTGGAGAGGAGGGAAAAGATAATGACAGGGACAAAGCCAAAGGTCAAATTTGGTCCAGAATACCCCTTGCATACATACTAACATCTTGCACTACTAAAGCCCCTTCCTTGTTTACAGCAGGTTTATAAGATGTTTGGTAATAACAATTATTAAATGTAACTCACATCCTTAACGCTCTCCTGCCTCCATCAGTATGTGTAGTTTTTCGGACAAAGGTCTCCCATGAACACTATGTGTTGCCATCTCGCTAAATGCAGAATTAATGACATGATTTCCTAGAGAACCGTCACCACTATTGATTCACAGAAGAAAATCATTATATGTATCATGACCTTTTTCTTTAAATTCGACAACCCATTTCAGATCGACATAGAGATCATCTTGAGATGAAAAACGTGTTTGTTGCACAGAAGTGTGTAACAAATGAAATATCCGGTGCCGATTCGAGAGCCTCTTGCAGACATTTCTTTGAGCAGTTGGGCATACAGCCTCAACAGTACATTACTTCCTCAGAAGTTCGTTCTCAACAATCAATCACCGTTTGCAAGCAAAAGTAAAATTTATAAATATAACACTAGGAGGAGAAATAATTTATGTATATCCATCAGTCAGCCTTAACGTGGCACAGAAAGTAATGAGATATTGTCATATAAATCTTTGATCATCCATCCAGTGATATAAGGAACTTAATAGATAATACAGTCATTTAATGGTCGCCATGTTGCCAATTTTTCATTGAGAGAGTGTACTATAATTGTAAAACTGATTCGTGCCACATCATTGTGATTCCCGGAGTATGCAGAGATTTAAAACAACCTAATATTACGGTATTTTGCTAATTTTTACTTTTGAACCGTCTAATTACAACTGAATGAAATACAATTTTCGTGCCATACGCGTTTCGCCTTTATTCATTGGAAAAATGTGTACATATTCCAGGCCACTGAAGCTGCCTTGAAAAGAATAAAGGTGAAAAGCACATGGCACGAAAATTATATTTCATTCAGTCGTAATTAGGCGGCCAAAAATTAAAAATTATCAAAATAGCCTAACATTACAAGCAACTGAGTATGACAGGACTACAAGAGTTGAAAATGAAACTAAACTAAGCTTATTAGAGATATAAGTCTGTCCAAGAAAGAAGTATAACCAGAAAAAAATTACATTCATCTTCACGTAAATCATTAACGAGAAATGCAATTGTCTCATCATCGAAAAGTGGTGGCGTTATGCTGGGAACCCAGTTTTCGTCGTCTGACAAAAGAGTGCTCTTATCAGCGCATTCGTCATAAGCTTGTGCAGAGCGCTTCATTGCTGATCAGACTGAAATGAGAAGGAGCCGTACAGCACTGATTTATATACGGGCGGCAGGTACCCATGTACCGAGAGAAGCAGACATCTGCCTTCGTGCGAATCTAGTACAGCGCTGACACTCGTAGTTTTCGTGGGAGCGAGAGTAGCTCGTGCAGCTCATGTCTGCACGTACCACAATCTATGCGCTTTTCGTGATAGCGGGAGTTAGCCATAGTTGACACACGTACGACAGGGTGACAATTTTGAACTATATGAAATAAAATCGCCATAACTTCTGAACGGTTTGCGTTAGGACGGTAAAACTGCACGGTTGGCTTCGGGACATTGTGGGAATTAGTGTGGTTTCGTTTAGCGACGAGACCCAATTTCATTTGGATGGGTTCGTCAATAAGCAAAACTGGCGCATTTGGGGGACTGAGAATCCTCGTTTCGTGATCGAGAAGTTTCTTCACCCTTAGTGGGTGACTGTGTGGTGTGCAATGTCCAGTCAAGGAGTAATTGGTGCGATATTCCTTGATGGCACGGTGACTTCGAATCGTACATGTAAGTTTTGGAAGATGATTTCATTCCCATTATCCAAAGTGACCCTGGTTTCAACGAGATATGGTTCATGCAAGACGGAGCACGGCCCCATCGAAGCAGGAGAGTGTTTGATGTCCTGGAGGAGCACTTTGGGGACCGCATTCTGGATCTGGGATACCCAGAGGCCACTGGCATGGGCCTCGATTGGACGCCATATTCTTCGGATCTGAACACATGCGACTCCTTTTTGTGGAGTTATATTAAAGACAAGGTGTACAGCAATAACCCCAAAACCATTGTTGAGCTGAAAACAGCCATTCAAGAGGTCATCAATAGCATCGATATTCCGACACTTCAGCGGGTCAAGCACAATTTCGCTGTTCGTCTCGCCACACCATCGCCAATGATGGCAAGCATATCGAACATGTTAAAACCTAAATAAATTGTGTGCACGCCGTAGTTTGTAACTAATTTACGTTTTTTTCATATAGTTCAATAATTGTCACCCTGTACTGGAAAGCCGACACGGTTGACTGGTACTACGTGCATATTCACAGTACTTCTAATCCAATGCTTCTTCAAGTGGTGCTTATACGGTACCACGATGATATTCCAAGATCCTGCGTCCAGCTGCTGCCTGTCAACGCCTGCTTATCAGTACAGTCACCTCACAGTTCCTCACAAGGTCCCTTGACACTTCTTTATGAGGAGTGCAGTGGAAAGAGTAAGTTAAGCCGGCCGGTGTGGCAGTGCGGTTCTAGGCGCTACAGTCTGGATCCGCGTGACCGCTGCGGTCACGGGTTCGAATCCTGCCTCGGGCATGGATGTGTGTGATGTCCTTAGGTTAGTTAGGTTTAAGTAGTTCTAAGTTCTAGGGTACTCATGACCTTAGAAGTTAAGTCCCATAGTGCTCAGAGCCATTTGAACCATTTTTGAGTAAGTTAATCACCTGAAACCTGTAAGTGGGGAGGTGGAAAATAGGAAGTGAATAAACAAAAAACATAATTTTTTTAAAAGGAAAAAAGAAACTATAGGTGTGGTACTTTCCACATCAAATCATCCAGCACAATTTTATGCTCTTCTTCTCCCTATGTTAGAATGTCCGAGTTGTTATCTGTAGGGCTTCGAATTAGAATCAGCTTCTGCTTAGCGTTCATCAGAATTCTGTTGCTGTTTTCAAAGAGGCGCGTGAGCGGAGGCATGCACTAAAGAAGTTATCTATCGATCCGTCTATGAATCACCCTGCATTTTGTAGAGCATTCAGAGCCGATGTTGTTGCAGAGGCGTATGTCATGAGCGTGGATGTGATCCCCATCTTTGTGGTGCGGTTATTTCAACTCAGTTAAGCTCGCATCTTGTTTATTGAAACAGCAAGGCGAATGCATTACGTGTAAGGCGTGAATTTACTGGTTGCCCGTGGCTTTCTTAGGTGTAAATATCCCCTCCAAATATAGTAAGCTCTTGCTTGGAAGTGTCAATACTTGTTGATGCTGAATAATAATTCATACCTTATCATTATTATAAAACATTTCTGAGGCAGACGGTTAGTGGGAATAATACTCCTGGCTCATGATACGCTCATCGTATTGAACTGCTTCCGGTGCAAAGTGTCTTCTGATGATTATGTTAGCCATATTTATACTTAATACCCATAATTTTGCTTCAGATGAAGACACACTATACTTTTTTCTCCGAGAAAATCAACTGCATTCGCATTCTGAGATACGATATCCAGCTCGAGATGATCTAATACCTGAACAATCACGGGAAGATATATTACATTACCGGGAACCTCTGCAATTTTACAACCAGGGCCCGCTCTATAAAAGAATGCATACATAGTACGGACTAATCTGTCGTTAAGGTACGAGTTCGTCATGATCTTACACTTTACACGAATCGTATTGACTAGTAATATGTCCACTCGTTGATTTGACTCGTAAATTTTATCAGTATTATGCTGGAGCGCTTGTCCCCTCGACAAATTTACTAGCGATCCTGTTGAACGTTTGTCGCTAAAGTCTACTGTCTCTTCTGTGGTTTTACTCTGTTTTCAGCTATATGCAAACGTTAATACGTTTGCGTTTAGTATTAACGTTTGCGTATAGCTTAAATCCTATTATAAATTGTTTTATACGCGCATTTAGATCGATAGTGTCGTAGATGCCAGGAGGAATCACGACGACTTCCCCACTCCTTAGATGCAGTTTATTATTTATCTCAGTAACATTAGCTGCGCTGTTGTATGTTTCCAGGCCGATCAGTGCTATACTCCACTTCCACCTGCTCAGATCTACAGGAGGAAAGTAATTCATTTTTAATTTAGACTAACGTTCTTTTAGATTTAGAATGAACGACATCGCATCTTAGCCTCGAATACTGCTTGCTTTTATGCAGTTGTCAGGAGAAACACTAGGCGGAAATATCCACAGAGTTATGAACATTTCAGCATGCTTTCACTGTCAACAATACCGTCACCGTGCATCTATTTCAGGCCCTCTAGCGTTTGAAGCATGCAGTACTCACCGTTGCGTGCAATTCAGATGTGTCTTGCTACCGTAAAAATGGAGACAGGCGCCATACATACAGCAAATAACTGAATTTTTTCGTCAATTTTATGGTGAAATCAGCGAATATTGTGCCAAAGTCAATTAAATCTCCACCTAAACAAGTGTAAACTCACTCTGCAGGTGTGATCTTATGCTTGTTACAACGAATATTGTACCAAAAGACCCCGCCACACTACGTCAATTAGAAAGACATCGAAACAATTTTGAAAACATCGAAAATTGTACTGAAATCACTGAAAATTTGGACCTACAGTAGTGTAAACCTTCCTATCCAGATGCTTTCGAAACGAATGTTGTATCGTCATCACTGAGTTTTGCGTTGCAAATAGCGAATATAGTACCGATATCAATAAAATTTGCACCTAAAGAAGTGCAAACTCTCTTTCTAAGTGTGATCTTATGCTTTTAAAATGAATATTGTACCCAGAACATTGAATTTCGCCATATCGGTCCACCTGTTTTCACACCCAATATAGTGTCGTGATTCTGTGTTGCATGGACTGGACAAGTTCCTGATGGTTTATTTATTTAATCGTATGGCTAGGGCCCCTCGCCGGGCAGGCCGTTCGCCGAGTGCCGGTCTTTCTGTTTGACGCCACTTCGGCGACCTGAAGTCGATGAGGATGAGAGGATGATGACGAGGACAGCACAACACCCAGTCCCTAGGCGGAGAAAATTCCCCGACCCAGCAGGGAATCGAAACTGGGCCCAGAGTATTGACAATCCGTCACGCTGACCGTTCAGCTACCGGGGGAGGACGTCCTTATGGTTTGAAAGGAATGAAATACATGTTGATGTTATTCTGTCTCCAGAAAGGACAGAATTGAACATCCGACTAACACTAGCGCTATAGACCTTCCGTTGTATGCATCAACTTAGCGATACTTCACATAGTAGATTTTGCATTTCTACTCTAATTTTGAACTCGCAGAACAGGTGTTCTGGCATATTATACGACTATCCATCACGTTAAGATGCTCTCATTTGTGCACAGATACAAAACCACAGCAGCTATAGAAAACTGAGAGTTCCACACACACTTTGACGAACAGTAATATAACGGCTTGTTTATGGTTCCAAGAAATCTAAGTCTTGTTCAAATGCTCAAATGTGTGTGAATTCCTCAGTGACCAAACTGCTGAGTTCATCGCTCCCTAGACTTACACACTACTTAAACTTATGCTAAGAACAATACACACACACCCATGCCCAGGGGAGGACTCGAGCCGGCCGGAGTGGCCGAGCAGTTCTAGGCGCTACAGTCTGGAACCGCGCGACCGCTACGGTCGCAGGTTCGAATCCTGCCTCGGGCATGGATGTGTGTGATGTCTTTAGGTTAGTTAGGTTCAAGTAGTTCTAAGTTCTAGGGCAGCAATGACCTCAGAAGTTAAGTCCCATAGTGCTCAGAGCCATTTGAACCACTTGGAGGACTCGAATTCCGGCGGGAGGGGCCGCGCAATCTGTGCCATTGCACCTCTAACCGCGTGGCCTCTCCGCGTGGCAAATCTAATTCTTCCATCCATCCACAAAAGTTAGTAGCAACTAACTAGTAAAGAAATAGGTGTGTATTTATTGTTTTTCATAGATTCAATATACAGGGTGATTCAAAAAGAATACCACAACTTTAGGAATTTAAAACTCTGCAACGACAAAAGGCAGAGCTAAGCACTATCTGTCGGCGATTTAAGGGAGCTATAAAGTTTCATTTAGTTGTACATTTGTTCGCTTGAGGCGCTGTTGACTAGGCGTCAGCGTCAGTTGATGCTAAGATGGCGACCGCTCAACAGAAAGCTTTTTGTGTTGTTGAGTACGGCAGAAGTGAATCGACGACAGTTGTTCAGCGTCCATTTCGAACGAAGTATGGTGTTAAACCTCCTGATAGGTGGTGTATTAAACGTTGGTATAAACAGTTTACAGAGAATGGGTGTTAGTGCAAAGGGAAAAGTTCTGGACGGCCGAGAACGAGTGATGAAAATGTAGCACGCATCCAGCAAGCATTTGTTCGCAGCCCAGGAAAATCGACTCGCAGAGCTAGCAGAGAGCTGAAAATTCCACAATCAACTGTGTGGAGAGTCCTACGAAAAAGGTTAGTTATGAAACCTGAACGTCAACTACCCGAGGCGATGGATCGGCCGCCAGGCAGCTCGTGACAGAGCACTTCATCACTGGCCTCCAAGAAGCCCTGATCTTACCCCCTGCGATTTTTTCTTATGGGGGTATGTTAAGGATATGGTGTTTCGGCCACCTCTCCCAGCCACCATTGATGATTTGAAACGAGAAATAACAGCAGCTATCCAAACTGTTACGCCTGATATGCTACAGAGAGTGTGGAACGAGTTGGAGTATCGGGTTGATATTGCTCGTGTGTCTGGAGGGGGCCATATTGAACATCTCTGAACTTGTTTTTGAGTGAAAAAAAAACCTTTTTAAATACTCTTTGTAATGATGTATAACAGAAGGTTATATTATGTTTCTTTCATTAAATACACATTTTTAAAGTTGTGGTATTCTTTTTGAATCACCCTGTATATAACCGCGCTAAATTCACATCGTCAAAAAAAATTCGTACTGTAATTATATTGAGAGAACATCGACATACACCAAATTTTTGTCAGTTGAATTACCTCCTATACGAGTTTAATGTTTACGAAAAAGTGAAATTACGTTCCTTAGGATTTCTTTTTTACTTTTGATGGACAACAACTTTATCTTCAACACAATTCTCCAAGGTTTGTCTTTTCTTTCTACAGTGACTTGGATTATTTCGTAGTAAATTAAGATGGCTGTGTCTACACATATCTACTTTGTATTACTACTACACTGTGGACTGTATGTAGTGACAGTAATGAAGAGAATTGTGAATATGATGTTTGTTACTTTGCAGGTGAAAGAAGCATTACAGAGAATGGGTGCGCTTCTGCCCATGAACATATTCCTCCGTCAAGAAATAGACCGCATCCAGCGCGTCATTCGTACAGTGCAGACAACGCTATGTGACCTGAAGCTTGCTATTGATGGGACGATCGTCATGAGCCAGGGACTTCGTCAGTCGCTGGATGCTATGTACGACGCTCGTATTCCGGAAAGCTGGCAGAAGGTATGACGTGAACAACGTTACAAACATAATCTGTTGTTATGCTTCTTGTTACCTGTAGCTAAGATATCAACAAACATTCTCATCTGCACACAGAAGTGTACTTTTAATTTGCGTCATTTGTTGCTGCCCAAAATTTTTGTTTAAACCTTTCAGTAATACACTGGTAATTAAAGTTGTTGACACTAACTTCATATTAAGGAATATGTCTCTAGCAGGATAGGAAGACTTTTTTGTGCCCCTCTTTGGATTTACCAGCATGAACGTGGCCACTGTCGCTGCCTTGCATGATCTAAAAACAGACCGATATTATATCTTGAAACAACGTAAGCGGAAATAGAGGCAAGCATAGCTATGTGAGATCATTAGGGTCGACGGTAGGAAAATTCGTACCGGAATTTCGTTAGAAACAACTTGTGACACCATACTCAAGAGTAACTTGGAATAACAGTTTCCATTCAGAACTTAGAAGATCCCGAACTTAAATTAATGTAAATGTATTTTTAATTAAATACGAGAGGCGTTTGAAAAGTCCGTGCAAAGCCCGAGAAAAGGCACCACCGGCGCGTATCGAGGTCATATTTAGCATCTTTGGAAAGAACGCACACCAAGTTTCAGCCATATTGGTCTATTTCTTTGTGTTTGGCATTCGTGTGAATCAAGGAAGTCGAGTGATTGTCAAAAAATGAACGAAAAAGAATTTCGAGTGGTGATTAAACATTACTTTATGAGAGGCAAAACGCCTCAGGAGACTAAAGAGAAGCTTGACAAACATTACGATGACTCTGCACCTTCTATTAGAACTGTTTATAAGCGGTTTCAAAATTTTCGGAGTGGCCATAGGGGCACAAGAGATGCTTAACGTTCTGGGCGCCCTGTGGAGGTTACGACTCCAGAAATCATTGATAAAATCCATGATATGATGATGGATGACAGAAGAGTTAAGGTGCGTGAGATTGCTAGTGCTGTGGGCATCTCGGGTGAACGGGTACATAATATTTTGCATAAACATTTGGACATGAGAAAGCTATCCGCAAGATGGGTTCCGCGATTGCTCACGCTTGACCAAAAACGGAATCGTGTGATGTGTTGCAAGGATAGTTTGCAGCTGTTCAGGAAGAATCCGCAGGACTTTAAGCATCGTTTAGTCAATGTGGATGAAACATGGATACATTACTATACTCCTGAGACCAAATAACAATCTCAACAATGGGTTACCAAGGGAGAATCTGCACCAAAATAGGCGAAGACCGTTCCTTCGGCCGGAAAGGTTATGGCGACTGTCTTTTGGGATTCGCAAGGGATAATCCTCATCGGCCATCTGGAAAATGGTAAAACTATTACAGGTGCATATTATTCATCGTTATTGGACCGTTCGAAAACCAAGCTGGAAGAAAAACGCCGGCGATTGGACCGCAAAAAAAGTCCTTTTTCATCACGACAATGTACCAGCACTCACCTCAGCAGTTGTGGTCGCAAAATAAATGGAAATAGGATTCCAACTCGATTCACATCCCCCCTATTCTCCAGCAGTGATTTTATCCAAACCAAGATACACTGACGGAAAGAAATCACAACCCCAAGAAAGAGCTGTGCGACGTAACGAAAGTTGGTAGGCGTGTTTCTATATATGAAGGATGATGTCTATTCTAATTCCACGCCAGTTGCCATAAGAATGGCGCTGGTAGCGCCGCTATGAGGATACAAATAAGGTTACACGCTGTAATAGTCGTGAGCGTTAGTTATCTCTTAAGAATCGACGTGATGAGTTGATGGTAGCCAAGAATACCTCTAAGGCGACAAAGACGCCACTATCGACACCTCACTGAGCTTGAACAAAGTCTTGTAATAGGGCTATGAAAAGATGGATGTTCCTTCTATGATACTGCGCAAAGACGTGGTAGGGACGTAGCCACTGTACATGATTGCCGGCAGCGGCGCTCACGATAATTGAAGGTCGCATTATCGAGAGGGAAGACCATCATGTTCGGCGTATGGCTCTGACCAATCGTACTGCATCTGCAGCAGCATTTTGGAACAGCAGTTGGCACCACAGTGACACAACGAACTGTCACAAATCGATTACTTCAAGGACAGCTCCGAGCCAAGCGCCCTGTAGCGTGCTTTCCACTGACCCCAGACCACCGCCATTTGCGACTCCAATGGTGTCAAGCGACAGCTCATTGGAGGGCAGGGCGGAGAACGACTGTATTTTAGGCCAGTGGAGGGCCTGCAACCAGCCTATATGTGTGCTAGACACACAGGGCCTAAACCTGGAGCTATGGTCTAGAGTGCGATTTCGTACGACAAAAGGAAGCTGTCTTGTGATTATCCCACGCACCCTGACTGCAAATTTTTACGTCAGACTGGTGATTCGATCTCTAGTGCTCCGATTCGTGAAAAGCATTGCAGGGGGTGTGTGGGCTTGCAATGTTAATTACTTAAATATGTTCTCAGAATTTCATTACTCTTCATTAATTATTTTTGGGTGCTGCGATGTTTTCCTGGCAGTGTATTTAAAAAGTTCTCTCTTTCATGTAACAATCAAAACACCAAATTTATAACTAACAAAAGTTGCACAACTATATTTTCATTTCAAATTTACACAATATAATACCCAAAATATAAGTAATCCCATATGCAATGAGCGTCTCTGGTTGTTACAATTCTAGCTCCCACTCAATCATGATACTTGCTGCCAGCTATTGGTGGTTAGAGCTAATCAGAAATGTTGTTCTATAGAGAGATGGTGTGCATGTTCACATTCCGTCATAAACCCATCTCACGTTAAACAGTGGAAAACCCAGGACGGAATAACGACAATTTTATGTAAAGGACAGATTTATACCCACCATACAGTCACTGAGTTGTGGACAGGCACAACATAAAGGCTGCTATACATCTGAGCTTTCAGTGAAAAGGTCTTCCTCTAAAGTAGAAAACGCATGCACACACACACACACACGCACACACACACAAGCACAATGCACATAAACATGAGCACTGCCTTTGGCCGCTGAAGCCAGACCACACAGAGCAACTGGATCTGATGGGAGAAGCAATCTGTGTATGGGGGGGGGGGGGGGGTAAGGAGGCTGGGGCAGAGAGGGGATGGGATGGCAGGGTAGAGGTGAGGGATGGTGCTGCTTATGGGGGCAAGGTAAGGCTGCTGGATGAATTGAGGAGGTTTGAGGAATTGGGTGTAGGGGGGAGCAGCGGGAAGGGCAAGCAGTAGAGAAGGGAAAAAGACTATTGGGTGCATTGGAGGAATAGAGGGCTATGTAGTACTAAAATGGGAGCAGGAAAGGGTATGGTGGGTGAAGGATAGGGATTAGCGAAGGTTGAGGCCAGGGTGTTGTAGGAATATAGGATAAATTGCAGAGAGAGTTCCCACCTGGACAGTTCAGAAAAGCTGGTGTTGGTAGGAAGGTTCCAGGTGGTGCAGTCATTAAAGTGAAGCACATTGTATTGGGCAGCACCTTCAGCAACTGTGTGGTTCATCTATGTCTTGGCCACAGTTTGTCATTGCTGATTCATGTGGACAGACAACTTGTTGGGTGTCATGCTCACATAGAAAGCAGCACAGTGGCTGCAGCTTAGTTTGTAGGTCACACGACTGCTTTGAAGGAATAGGTGATACCTGTGACTGAACTGAAGTAAGTGGTTGTGGGATGATGTATCAGATAGGTCTTGCATCTAGGTCTATTGAAGGGATATGAGGCATGAGGCAAGGGGTTGGGATCAGGGGTAGAGTAGGGATGGACAACGATACTGCGTATGTTTGGTAGGTGGTGGAATACCACTGTGGGAGGGATGGAAAGGTTAGTGGGTAGGATATCCCTTATTTCAGGGCACGATGAGAGGTCGTCGAAACCCTGGCAGAGAATGTGATTCAGTTGCTCCAGTCCTGGGTGGTATTGAGTCATGAGGGGAGTACTCCTTTGTGGATGGGTGGAGGGAATGAGGGAGGTGGTAGAGGACTGGAGAGACAAGGCATTGGAGATCTGTTCCTCCCCCCTCTCCCCGCACCCCTGCACCCCTCTAACCACCCAACTGCACCAAGCACCCCTCCCTTGCTTTCACAAGCATCACTAAGCCTTCCCCCACCACTACCCTGCTATCCCTTCCTCTCCCAGTCCCAGCCTCCTTAACCCTACCACCCTCAGATTGCTTCTCCCAACAAGTGTAGTTGCTGTGAGCAGTCCAGCCTCGGTGGCCACAGCCACTGCTCATGTACATGTGAGTTGTGTTTGTGTGAATGTGTGTCTTCTACTTTTGAAGAAAGCCTTAGCCAAAAGTTTAAATGCATAGCAGTCTTTTTGTTGTGTCTGTCTGGACTCGGTGTCTCCTCTATATCGTGAATAACAATCTCTCCTTTTCATAGTATTGTTGACACATCTCACATTCGCAACAGTACATGGAGTTCATATAGAGAACGTAAAGCCTATTGAGACACCTAGGTATTTCGGCTTTCAAGCTTGTTCAGAAGACAAGTCACTGAACTAATAAGAATATAGACTACAAATTAGGAGGTGTAAGATTAGTTTTCCCTGGCAGGTGCAAACAGTTAAAAATTAAACACATTACGCCGGATAAGAAAAAATCATCAGCAAACTTCCATCTGTGACGGTCAACGTGTGTTTGAAGGTATAACAAAAAGTAATCGCAGGACGTTTTCGCAGAATTATTCACGGATTCGGGCTGAATGCCTTTCATGGCCAACTTAACAAATAACAAGCGCTTCATAGGACCCACAATATTAAACTGAACTGAACAGCGAAATCAAATAACAAATATAACAAGGAAACTGCTTCTACTCCACAACAAATATTAACGTCCTGTATTACACAATAAATTTGCAGATGTTCTCTGTTATGAGGCTGTAAAATATTGACAAGATGCTTTGTTCAACAGAAGTCTGCAAGTGGACGCTGGTTTACAATGAACGGTGTTACAGCAACCAACTAAAAATGCGAAGAAAAAATGTGCTAACAATTTGTCTGCGCCGACAGCCTGTGGTAATACTGAAACCGAAATAAAGCGTGGTGTTCTGGACCGTAATAAATATTAGTTTGAACTTTTACGTTACCAGCAAGGACTGACAGATAGAGGCTTCATAATGCTTGATGCTACTACGCACGATTTTTTTTAATGTAGAACGTGAAAAAAGTCAATTCCAACACTTGGTGGTGCGAATGATGTTAACAAGAACAAAGTAAAATAGCCACCTGAAACTTTGAGAGTAGCTGTGATGGAAATAAAATAATCAACAATTTTCGTGATATGCATGCCTCACAGGAATCATCTAATACACTATGTTATCAAAAATATCCGGAAACATAGCTGAAAATGACTTATAAGTATGTCGCGCCCTCCATCGGCAATGCTGGAATTCAATATGGTGTTGGCCCACCCTTAGGCTTGATGACAGCTTCCACTCTCGCAGGCATACGTTCAATCAGGTACTGGACGGTTTCTTCGGGAATGGCAGACGATTCTTCACGGAGTGCTGCACTGAGGAGAGGTATCGATGTCAGTCCTGGCATGAAGTCGGCGTTCCAAAACATCCCAAAGGTGTTGTATAGGACTCTGGTCATGACTCTGTGTAGGACAGTCCACTACAGGGATGTTATTGTCACGTAACCACTCCGCCACAGGCCATGCATTATGAACAGGTGCTCGATCGTGTTGAAAGATGCAATCGACATCCCCGAATTGCTCTTCAACAGTGGGAGCAAGAAAGTGCTTAAAACATCAATGAAGGCCTGTACTGTGATGGTGCCATGCAAAACAACAAGGGGCGCAAGCCCCCTCCATGAGAAACATGACCACACCGTAACACCACCACTTCCGAATTTTCTGTTGGCACTATACATGCTGGTACAGAAGAACGTGCATGCACCCTGAGAGATGCAGCTCTCCTTCGGACTGTAGTAGCTGTACACTATGTGATCAAAAGTATCCGGACACCTGGCTGAAAATGACTTACAAGTTTGTGGCGCCCTCCATAAGTAATGCTGGAATTCAATATCGTGTTCCTCCACCCTTAGCCTTGATTACAGCTTCCACTCTCGCAGGCATACGTTCAATCAGGTGCTGGAAGGTTTCTTGGGGAATGGCAGCCCATTCTTGACGGAGTGCTGCACTGAGGAGAGGCACCGATGTCTATCGGTGAAGCCTGGCACGGAGTCGGTGTTCCAAAACATCCCAAAGGTGTTCTATATGATTGAGATCAGGACTCTGTGCAGGCCAGTCCATTACAAGGATGTTACTGTCATGTAACCACTCCGCCACAGGTCGTGCATTATGAACAGGTGGTCGATAGTGTTGAAAGGTGCAATCGCCATCCCCGAATTGCTCTTCAACAGTGGGAGCAAGAAAGTACTTAAAACATCAATGTAGGCCTGTGTTGCGATAGAGCCACGCAAAACGACAAGGGGTGCAAGCCCCCTCCGTGAAAAACACGACCACACTATAATACCACCGCCTTCGAATTTTAAGCCGGCAGTTGTGGCCGAGCGGTTCTATGCGCTTCAGTCCGGAACCACGCTGGTGCTACGGTCGCAGGTTCGAATCCTGTCTCGGGCATGGATGTGTGTGATGTCCTTAGGTTAGTTAGGTTTAAGTAGTTCTAAGTCTAGGGGACTGATGACCTCAGATGTTAAATCCCATAGTGCTCAGAGCCATTTGAACCTCCGAATTTTACTGTTGGCACTACACACGCTGGCAGATGACGTTCACCGGGCATTCGCCATACCCACACGCTGCGATCGGATCGCGACGTTGTGTATCGTGATTAGTCACTCCACACAACATTTTTCCACTGTTCAATCGTCCAATGCTTACGCTGCTTACATCAAGCGAGGCGTCGTTTGGCATTTACCGGTGTGATGTGTGGCTTATGAGCAGCCGCTCGACCATGAATGGAATTCCTGTGTGATGATCTGGATAAATGTCTGCCTATTACACATTACAACCCTCTTCAACTGTCGGCGGTCTCTGTCAGTCAACATACGAGGTCGGCATGTATGTTTTTGTGCTGTATGTGTCCCTTCACGTTTCCACTTCACTATCATATCGGAAACAGTGGGCCTAGGGATGTTTAGGAATGTGGAAATCTCACGTACAGACGTATGACACAAGTGACACCCAATCACCTGACCACGTTCGAAGACCGTGAGTTCCGTGGAGCGTCCCATTCTGCTCTCTCACGATGTTTAATGACTATTGAGGTCGCTGATATGGAATACCTGGCAGTAAGTGACAGCACAATGCACGTAATATGAAAAAGGTATTTTTGGGGGTGTCCGGATACTTTTGATCACATAGTGTATATTCGTCTTGCGTAAAAGAGATTGAAAAGGCAGGGTAGTATCTACAAAACGATCTGCTAATCGATTGCAAATACATGTTTTCCTGTGTGTTTTATATCTCCTCTGTTTACTAGTAGTGCCCACTGATTTCTTCTTCCTCCATTCCATGGTAGAGCGTGCATAAAATACCTTTTTATTTCTGTTACTCATGTTTATAGTTTGTTACATTCAACAATGAGGTATGTTGTATTCCTGATAAAATTTCAATTCATATTAATTCGGTATAAGCATATATTTTCATTAGAGTATTATCAGTCAACATTTGTTTATTATCATTTCCATTGGGTAATGAATATAGAATTTAAATAAAAATAAGAAAATAGTTGTTACTTACGAGATTCGAGCCACAGACTTCTCCGTCACCAAACTATGACCGTGGCCGGTCAGCTATCGGCAATTATGTTAACAAGCAAGATATGTTTTATACTTACCAGAGCTCGAAAATCCCACTGCTTTAGGAAATTGATGTCAGGATGTTGTCTTTCAAATCCTTTAAATTGAAGAAAATCTCGTAGAGCGTCAGTGTCTAATCTCTCCTCGTCAGCTAAAATCTCATATTTACATCCTCAGACGCGAAATCTATGTAGCCTGCTGGTTAACCAACGTGCAGACACAGAGTGCACAACAAATCGAAAAAACCCAACTACAATTCAGTCTTTCTCACAAGTCTTGTAAACAATATTCCAACACCGAAAATCACTGCCAACATCCGAATCGAATGATACCCGTGGACGAAATATGTGGTCACAGCTGATGAGTCAGTCACGTGCGACTCTACCCATTGCTCCTCTCCCCCTTCTCCCTTTCCCTCTCTCTCTCCCTCCTCTCTCTGTCTCTCTCTCTCTCTCTCTCTCTCTCTCTCTCTCTAGAGGAACCCTTCGCATCCGTAATCCTACTATCCTACTTCTATAGGTGCAATGAGATCCTTTGATACATTACATGCACGGTGGTGTTCTATCAGCCATCATGATGCGGACAGCTTTACTCCAGTGTATATGTAAAGCAGTACACATCTGATGACGAACGTTTCGCCTTCCAAGTCTGTTACAGCAAGAGATAAAGAAAATCAGTCATTGTTTATGTAGTTTAATGTTCACTTAGCCGATGTGTGGTACAGTGTGTTATATCTTTTCCCATATCGAGACACGAAGGTGTGAACTATTCTGCTTCTAACGTTAAAATAAGTGATACAGACTAAAATAAAGTGCTGAAGATACTTCCGTGTCGATTTATAGGTATCGTGGGAGTCGGCGACGCTGGGGTTCTGGTACACCGAACTGCTAGAGAGGGACGCTCAGTTCCGGCGCTGGTGTACCCACGGCAGGCCCAACGTCTTCTGGATGACAGGATTCTTCAACCCACAGGGATTTCTAACCGCCATGCGCCAGGTACGTTCATACCGTCTGAGACGTAGCTTCCAATTGCTGGAAGTTTGAAACATTCCAGGGTATCAGGAAAGTAACCTCCGTCTTCACATAAAAAGCGAAGTAGTGAGGGGATACTCCGACTCACGCAGAAGATCACTGTGCTCAGAGCTGCGATAACGAGAAGGCAAAATCATTTCTAGTTTTTGGCGATAAATTACAAACCTGTTGAAATTCGTCGCGAGATTTGTGCTGTGTCGTTGTTGTGGTCTTCAGTCCTGAGACTGGTTTGATGCAGCTCTCCATGCTACTCTATCCTGTGTAAGCTTCTTCATCTCCCAGTACGTACTGCAGCCTACACCCTTCTGAATCTACTTAGTGTATTCATCTCTTGGTCTCTCTCTACGATTTTTACCCTCCACGCTGCCCTCCAATACTAAATTGGAGATCCCTTGATGCCTCAGAACGTGTCCTACCAACTGATCCCTTCTTCTAGTCAAGTTGTGCCACAATCTCCTCTTTTCCCCAATCCTATTCAATACCTCCTCATTAGTTGTGTGATCTACCCATCTAATCTTCAGCATTCTTCTGTAGAACCACATTTAGAAAGCTTCTATTCTCTTCTTGTCCAAACTATTTATCGTCCATGTTTCACTTCCATACATGGCTACACTCCATACAAATACTTTCAGAAACGACTTCCTGACACTAAAATCTATACTCGTTGTTAACAAATTTCTCTTCTTCAGAAACGCTTTCCTTGCCATTGCCAGTCTACATTTTATATCCTCTCTACTTCGACCATCATCAGTTATTTTGCTCCCCAAATAGCAAAACTCCTTTATTACTTTAAGTGTCTCATTTCCTAATCTAATTCCCTCAGCATCACCCGACTTAATTGGACTACATTGCATTATCCTAGTTTTGCTTTTGTTGATGTTCATCTTATATCCTCCCTTCAAGACACTGTCCATTCCATTCAACTGCTCTTCCAAGTCCTTTGCTGCCTCTGACAGAATTACAATGTCATCGGCGAACCTTAAAGTTTTTATTTCTTCTCCATGGATTTTAATACCTACTCCGAATTTTTCTTTTGTTTCCTTTAGTGCTTGCTCAGTATACAGATTGAATAACATCGGGGAGAGGCTGCAACCCTGTCTCACTCCCTTCCCAACCACTGCTTCCCTTTCATGTCCCTCGACTCTTATAACTGCCATCTGGTTTCTGAACAAATCGTAAATAGCCTTTCGCTCCCTGTATTTTACCCATGCCACCTTCAGAATTTGAAAGAGAGTATTCCAGTCAACATTGCCAAAAGCTTTTTCCAAGTCTACGATGCTATAAACGTAGGTTTGCCTTTTCTTAATCTATTTTCTAAGATAAGTCGTAGGGTCAGTATTGCCTCACGTGTTCCAACATTTCTACGGAATCCAAACTGATCTTCCCCGAGGTCGGCTTCTACCAGTTTTTCCATTTGTGCTGTACACCGACCGAATGTGATGACCGATGGTGGCGCGCACGTGTTGTCGTTCAGGAGTAGAAGGATGAGTTTTCACGATGATGAGAGAAGTGAACGTCAGGTCGCAGTTGTGACACTTCAAGTGGATCGCTTGCCCTACAGGCTAAACTTGGCTCCGAGCGATTTCCACCTCTTCGTGCATATTAAAAAGCGATGTTTTCCCAACGTTTTGTCACCGAACAACAACTTCCTAGATTCTATCACCTGTTCGGCTGCAATACCAAACGCCAAAATTTTTTACAGTGGGAACTGATCAACTCGCTGATGTAGTTTCAAAATTTTTCTAGTAAACCTTCTTCAGTATTGCCGTATTTTATTCACAGTTTTACGGAGATTACTCTCGGAATAGCACTTTTCTGGACGTAATTAAAATTTTCCTAAATTCAGAAGCAGTTATGAAATCATTATGCCTACATCTAGTTTAAACCGCCTCAAGTAATTAATTTTTTCAGGACAAAATACATTTTCATAAAAAGTAATTAAAAGTTCACGGAACATCGCCGTTGATACATGTTTTGGTAACAACAAATAGTAATACAATAGAGCGTCGATTATCCCAACGGCGTTGCCTCTGCTAACACCGGTTCCCGTCACGCTTGGCTACCACTTGGATGGGTGACCGTCCGTGTTTGCAGAATGCTGTTTGCAAGCGGGGTGCACTCAGCCTTTGTGAGGCTAACTAAGAAGCTACTGAATGAAAAGTAGCAGCTGCGGTCACGAAAACTGACAACGGCCTGGAGAGCTGTGTGCTGGCCACATACCCCTCCACATCCGCATCCAGTGATCCCTATGAGCTGAGGATGACACAGCGCTGGGTCGGTACCGTTGGGCCTTCGGAGGCCTGTTCGAACGGAGGAAAGCGTCCATTATGCGAACTAATTGGGATACATGGACGTTTAGAAAAAGCAGTTTATTCGGATAATCGAACTATTTACTCTTTTTTACCAATTTAACGATAAAAACTATGTATTCAGAATGAGATTTTCACTCTGCAGCGGAGTGTGCGCTGATATGAAACTTCCTGGCAGATTAAAACTGTGTGCCCGACCGAGATTCGAACTCGGGACCTTTGCCTTTCGCGGGCAAGTGCTCTACCAACTGAGCTACCGAAGCACGACTTACGCCCGCTACTCACAGCTTTACTTCTGGCAGTACCTCGTCTCCTACCTTCCAAACTTTACAGAAGCTCTCCTGCGAACCTGCGAAGCTGTGAGTACCGGGCCTGAGTCGTGCTTCGGTAGCTCAGTTGGTAGAGCACTTGCCCGCGAAAGCCAAAGGTCCCGAGTTCGAGTCTCGATCGGGCACACAGTTTTAATCTGCCAGGAAGTTTCAAAACTATGTATATTTGTAAATAATATGAAAATCTTTTCATTGCAATGGCAAGTGCAGTAGGAGAGTATGTAATAAAATCTAGTAAAGAAAAAAATGTGTGATACATTGCATGTACAGTACGTATAGAATTAACGCTTAAAAATCCTTAAGCATGGTGTGTCTAAGCAAGTCTCTCCGCTTACGAGTAGCTACGTCATGCACTTTTGCAGGACAGATATCTAATACTGGCCGCTTTCAATTGAGCTTTAAACCATCGCAAGGTTGTATATAAACATGTAAAGGCTTCAGAATCAGCAGGTATATTCTCATCTTCATTTTCTGCACCACTGGTTGATGAAATACTGCCGCTGACAGCTTCGTCAGTGACGAGGTTTACAGTTTCGTTATTCTGCGTGATTTGGTACCCTGTGTCTGCATCGTCGACGCTCATCCATTCTTGGACGTCTTTTTCATCACATCATGGCAGTTGATTTGGTTTTACCACACTGAGCATTTCAGATATATTACTCTGTTCGGCATTTGCAATCAAGCAATTAAACTGCCATAACCCAATCACTTTTATGAAGGCGTCCTTTTCGTCTAAGATATCACATGATGGGTGAGTAGGTGCGCTGGCTCAAAGCAATGATGTTTTCTCTGTTTTGCCGTTCTTTAACTCTTGAACTTTTATGAAGGGTACAAAAACTTCCATAAAACATTCAGTGAAGATAATACTATCCATCCAGGCGCTCTTCTGTGAGGTGTAAGCAATGCGAATCGCCGGCACATTAACGTATTTGAAACAACGCGCTTTCTTACTTTTACCGGCGGCCGGTGTGGCCGTGCGGTTCTAGGCGCTTCAGTCTGGAACCGCGTGACCGCTGCGGTCGCAGATTTGAATCCTGCCTCGGGCATGTATGTGTGTGACGTCCTTAGGTTAGTTAGGTTTAAGTAGTTCTAAGTTCTAGCGGACTGATGACCACAGATGTTAAGTCCCATAGTGCTCAGCCGGCCGCGGTGGTCTAGCGGTTCTAGGCGCTCAGTCCGGAACCGCGAGACTGCTACGGCCGCAGGTTCGAATCCTGCCTCGGGCATGGATGTGTGTGACGTCCTTAGGTTAGTTAGGTTTAAGTAGTTCTAAGTTCTAGGGGACTGACGACCACAGATGTTAAGTCCCATAGTGCTCACAAGGGAACCTCCCCATCGCACCCCCCTCGGATTTAGTTATAAGTTGGCACAGTGGATAGGCCTTGAAAAACTGAACATAGATCAATCGAGAAAACAGGAAGAAGTTGTGTGGAACCGTGAAAAAAATTAGTAAAATATACAAACTGAGTAGTCCATGCGCAAGATAGGTTACATCAAGTAGACTTTGAGCTCAGAAGCGCCGTGGTCCCGTGGTTAGCGTGAGTAACTACATAACGAGAAGTCCTTGTTTCAAGTCTTCCCGCGACTGAAAATTTTACTTTCTTTATTTTCGCAAAGTTATGATCTGTCCGTTCGTTCATTGACGTCTCTGTTCACTGCAATACGTTTAGTGTCTGTGTTTTGCGACCGCACCGCAAAACCGTGCGATTAGTAGACGAAAGGGGAACCGAAAACATTTGATCGCAAGGTCATAGGTCAACCGATTCCTCCACGGAAAAACACGTCTGATATATTCTATACGACACTGGTGACGGCATGTGCGTTACGTGACAGGAATATGTTGTCGACCCACCTAACTTGTACACTTAGTGAATGGTTAAAAAGATTCTTCTACCTTGCCCGATTTAGGTTTTCTTGTGGATGTGATAATCGCTCCCAAAAAAGTGATGAAAACATAAGAGTTTGTCACATAAACTGAAAATAAAAAATTAAACTTTTCACCCGAGGGAAGACTTGAACCTAGGACCTTTCGTTCCGTAGCTGCTCTCGCTAACCATGGGACCACGGCGCTCGTTGACTCCCACTGTCCTTGATGTTGCCTATGTTCGCATGGACTACTCAGTTTGTATGTTTTACTAATTTTTTTCATAGTTCCACAAAACTTCTTCCTGTTTTCTCGATTGATCTGTGTTCAGTTTTTCAAGGCCTATCCACTGTGCCAACTTATAACTAAATCTGAGGGGGGGGTGCGATGGGGAGGTTCCCTTGTCAGAACCATTTGAACCCATAGTGCTCAGAGCCATTTGAACCATTTTTGAATCTTGCTTTTACCAATGACAAGCATAGGCAATCGCTGGCGTCTTCTAACGTTAGGTCAAGCTAAAGTAGTAACACGATCCTTGCTTATTTCAGGACCAGATGCTGCTAATTCACTATGTGAAGGAAGAGTTTTTCTACGCAAAGCTTTCCGATTGAATCCAGTTTCGTCAGCATTGTAAAAGTTTTCGAAAGCATAATCTTTTTCCCGCAATACACCCCCTTACTTTGATTATGAAAGAATCAGCTGCTGAATAATCAACAGGTAGTTTTTCTCCTTGTATGTTAAGCTCTCGGATGCCGTGTAAGCGTGTTAACCAGCACATGCTTGCTTTAAAATCTGACGGTCCTCCAAGATTTTCATTAAACTGAATTGCATTTTCACATGGTTGGATAAAAAGAATACAGAAAAATAAATTGAAGGCATGAATTAGCTATTCGTATTATGCATAATGATACCCTCATGATAGTACACGAAGAGGTCCCCAGAAGAGGTGCACATAATGTTGTGTAGAAAACTATAACTCTTTTTGAGTCAGTAGAAGTATTTTTGAAAATTTCATTAAACATTTAAAATTATTCGAGTATATTTGGATAAATGAATTGCTCCAGTATTTTATGTAGAATTTCCAATGTATATGAGCCATCTTTTATGCATAACATTCGAACAGCTATATCCGTACGACCACTGAAAATTTCTCATCCTAACCACTCCTGAACGATCATTCCTTCCGAAACACCGTGTACGTTGCACTCTGCTTTTCTTTCGTCATGAAGAAGACAGAGCAAAAACATAATCATATAGATAAACTCTGTGTTGAGTAATAAGTACCTAGGCGTTTTTTAAATCTTTTTCAGGAAGTGACGAGAGCCCATAAAGGGTGGGCCTTGGACTCAGTGGTTCTGCAAAACCTCATTACGCGCCACAACAAGGAAGACCTCAACGACGCCCCACCAGAAGGAGTGTATGTCCACGGCCTCTTCCTTGAAGGAGCAAGTTTAGACAGGCGTTGTGGGAAACTAATCGAAAGCAAACCTAAGGTTCTGTACGAGCAAATGCCTGTCATATACATATATGCTATCAACACTACAGCGGGCAAAGATCCGAAACTGTATGAGTGTCCAATATACCGGAAGCCGCAGCGTACTGACCAGAAGTACGTGGGATCGATAGATTTTGAAACTGACAACAATCCTAGGCACTGGACCCTGCGAGGTGTGGCGCTTCTTTGTGACATTAAATAATTATTTTTGTGCATTATGACTTTACTAAGAAATAAATCCCTCTTGGCTCTCAAAATATTTGTTTTTCTTATTTATAAATACTTTTCTCACTACATGATGTAACACTGCCATATAAATGAATACAAGATCACATTAACTAGTTTTCAAGTTTTTTGCAGGAAAATGTATAAACTCACATTGACACAGAAAACCTTCATCCACGCTCTCCCATTTTGCGTACATGTCTTCTGCCTTTCATCGGTAAAAATGATTTACGGAGATTGTGAATCTTTCATTTGCTTCTGTAACTGGATGCTTTTCATGACGCCTCAACGTCGCCTTCACCTAAACGAAAATCAGTTGCGCGAGCAATCCATCGACGAATCATGTAAACTCTTTTCTTTGTTTGTATATTTAAAAGTAAGTGTATTGTGTTTCTGAGGTGTGGATGAGAAAGCAGTCACACATTTGCCTAAATAAGAGTGTGCAATTGTTTACACACAGTCAAATGTATCATGACAACAGTCTTTTAAACAGCGGACGGATTGGATTCGTTACGAGCTCATCCCATAGTCAGTAAGCTTGCGCTCTATCCATTACGCTGCATGAGCAGACCAACGTAAAACAGTAAAAGGATCAAATTTAAAATCTGGACAAATAATGTCTTAGTTTCCCATAGTCAAACTGCAATAAATAGTCCTTAAAAACCATTCTAATTGGAAAGTCAGAGGTACCAGTCCCTTAGATACTTCACATTCAGAAATCTGAAATTTCGCCAAACCATAGTATTCTATGAAACTTTCTGACAGATTAAAACTGTGTGCCAGACCGAGACTCGAACTCGGGACCTTTGCCTTTCGAGGGCAAGTGCTCTACCTTTTTTTTTTTACAGGTAATGACTTTTATATTTTAAAATAGTTTTATTCGGTTTTATGTAAACTGAAGGAGGAGCGAAAGG
This sequence comes from Schistocerca nitens, assembly GCF_023898315.1. Taxonomy (NCBI): domain Eukaryota; kingdom Metazoa; phylum Arthropoda; class Insecta; order Orthoptera; family Acrididae; genus Schistocerca; species Schistocerca nitens. Next base: position 927,351,094 of record NC_064616.1, read on the forward strand.
GAAGGGATGGGGTTACTGATATTTTTTTTCTTACCAACATTTTTTTTTTTACAAAGAGAACAGACACCTATTACATGAACAAAAGTTGCAGGTAATGGGAAAACAAATAAAAACCTCTAGTGTATGAAAATAAAAGACGACGTTCTTCATAAAATAACACAATATCCCTTGAAAACGTGAAACATAAATGGGTCCGCCACGCCGGACAAAATTTCCCAGTGCATGTCTCTCCATCGTGGCAACATCAAATCTTGGAAAGTTCTGTAAAATTCGAGAGGTAAACTACCGGGCCGAGAGATCGATTCAGAGATCCTACGGCCACAGCGCCTTGGGCGTCGTCGGTGGTCATTTCAGAAGTCAGGAGGGTTGCAGCTGCTGCGTTTAGAGTACCAAGTGTCTCCTGGGCAACCTCAGCAATGGCCTCTGCACCGGCAGGTACTTCTTGATAGAAAAGTCTATAGTGCGTTGTGAAGGCATCCGCAATGGTAGCTTGCGAAGTCAGCCGTCGTCCATCAGGTAGGTCTAAAGTTGTCATTAAAGCCTGTCGTCGTCGACGAACATTTTGAACCATATGATGCACAGAAGGCTCTTCACCGTTAATCATATCTTGGCTGCGTGCTCGTACAATGGCTCCCTCTAGACGGCATCTGATCAAGGTTAAAATCTTTGCCTTGATGCGTTGAGCTTCTTTTAGACGATCCGGGGATGGAGGATGATCCATGAGCTCACGTAGAGCGCTATAGTAGAAATCAGTTGTGTGATGATTCCACCTGGCTTTGGCTCTGCCATAGTGTGTCAAGGTGCGTCGGATGGCCGGTTTGGCGCACAGTAACCACCACTGCAGTGTGGTCTCGTAACGCATAATGCGTTGAACACAGGAGTGCCACGTGTCGGTGACCTGTTGTCGACATTCAGGATCCCGCAGTAGCGTGATATTGAGTTCCCAAGGTCCTGGACTGCGCCATATAGATTGCCTATGTAGGTTCATGGTACAGATGTAGATGTCATGATCCGAAAAGGCAGACGGCCAACGTTCCACGTCAAGGAGAACTGATTTAAGAGCATCAGAGATGTATATTCTATCAAGCCGGCTGGCGGAGTGGCTCGTGATGTGTGTATACCCTGGGCGGTCGCCGTGTACCACTCGCCAAGTGTCGAGGAGACGAAGGCGGCGGACAAGAAAGCGAAGTTCCGGACATGTGGTGAAATGTGGGTATTGGTCTGCACGCTCGTGAACAGTTGAAATCTCCACCTACGATGAGATGATCGTATCTCCCGAGGAATAAAGGCGTGATATCTTCTGCGTAGAACTGGGAGCGACCCCTCCGTTTATCAGTGCCCGATGGGGCGTAGAGATTTATGATTTTCATTCCTTCAACTGTTATGGCCACCCCTCGCGCCGTTGGGAGATATGCAATTCCTTCTCGGACGAGGATTTCTGCGCCTGTGTGTTCCATAGCTGCAGGGGCGACGTACGTCTCGTATCCATAACACCCGGTCCAAGTTGCTGTCCTCAGTTCTTGTAACAGGGCGATGTCAATGTCCGCTGCTCTTAGCGTGCCACTGAGCAGTTGAAGTTTAACGCGGGAGCCGATATTATTAGTATTGATAGAAGCTATTCGGTACGCCTGATGGGGCATCCGTGCAGTCGATAGGTTCGTAGCTGGTGAAGATTGTCGTGGTGGATTCTGGAAGTCCATAGGAGTCGCAGGAGTCGTCGTAGAAACATCCCCCATTTTTGTGTTGGTCTAACGGAGGAACAGATCTCATTTCCGCATCAGGTGGAGGTGGGAAATCCGTGTCATCCGCCCATGAAAAATGTCCGACAGTTTTGACATCGGCGAGAGGTGGCAGCGCTGGCCGAGTCGGCTCAGTTGCGTCGGTGACGACAGGCGTGCTATGTTCCATAGCTTCTGGGCACGGGGCTTGCTCACCATCTCTGATGGATGGCTCTCCGTCTTGTGGATGACGCGTATCCGTGGCAGAGGAGAAAGAGTTATCGTGTACTCCGTCAGAGTGATGTGCCATCACTTCGTCCTGCGGAGGGGGCTCAATGGTCGATTCTGATGTCTTGCGGCGTTTTTTTCGTCGTTTGGGCGACTTTTGCTTCCGGCAGTGAGTTTCGGTGTCTGAGGAAGGAAGCGATTCACGTCGTTCCGGTACAAAAGCCGCGGGTGCTATGATGCGGCCTTCATTCTCTATAACACTCTCGTTGGTATCCTTGTGATCTTCTAGCTTGAGCGTGTCCGGCTGTTGGCCATGTTCACGGGCGGCATCGCCGGTGTCAAGGTGCTGGTACGCCTCCGGGTGTATCGGTCCAGAAAGACGCTCATGAACGGCGTCTTGTGAGGGCTGGACGTGTAGTGTCGCCGCATAGGTGACTGGAGGGGTGGTTGTGGTTCTGTCGGTGTTCGTATCGTCGTGCCTTAGTCGTGTGATGCGGCGTTGCAGGCATTCATTACGGACGTGGCCTTCTTTGCCACAACCGGAACATGTTCGAGGTTGTCCGTCGTAAATGACCACCGCACGGCAGCTGCCGATAGAAATGTATGATGGGACGTGCCGTTTGATATCGATTCGGACTTGTCTCACAGTTCGAATACACGGATCGTCCGAAGGCCAAGTCCTGCATGGTCGACATCCACAGGCCCGACGTTCCCGTCGGAGTGCCGAAATTTTAATCCATGTCGCGTCCGTTGAATAATCTCGTTGCAGGCAGCGTCGGAAGTCGTCTTAACATAAACGACGCTGCTAACGATCGATAGGTGTACACCGATGAGATCGTCACAGGGGATCTTCACGTCTTCGCGTAGGAAGCGTTCGACAGCCAGTGCTTTGGGTCGTGCGTATTCATTTGAGAAGGTGAACTTAAGAGTGTTTCTTCCCGTAAGAGTTGGCCATTAGAGCTTGTTCGAGTGAGAACCGCGGTGACGGGGAAGTAAACAAACACTCAGCGCGCGCAGCGGCGTGGACCGCCGAACGCGGTGCGCACTGCTGCCCTGCCGAACGCAGGCTGACCATCTGAGCTACCCAAGCACGACTCACGACCCGTTCTCATAGCTTCAGTTCTGGCAGTACCTCGTCTCCTACCTTTGAAACTTCACAGAAGCTCTTCTGCGAACCTTGCAGAACTAGCACTCCTGGAAGAAAGGATATTGCGGAGACATGGCTTTGCCACAGCCTGGGGGTTGTTTCCAGAATGAGATTTTCACTCTGCAAGGGAGTGTGCGCTGATATGAAACTTCCTGGCAGATGTCTTCCGCGAGCAAGTGCTCTACCCTCTGAGCTACCCAAGCACGACTCACGACCCGTCCTCAAAACTTTAGTTCTGCCAGTACCTCGTCTCCTACCTTCCAAACTTCACAGAAGCTCTTCTGCGAACCTCCCGGTCCCGAGTTCGAGTCTCGGTCCGGCACACAGTTTTAATCTGCCAGGAAGTTTCATATCAGCGCACACTCCGCTGCAGAGTGAATATCTCATTCTGGCATAGTATTCTATATTCAATTTTATAATTTTGTCGTTATCTTTTCTAGCAATTTTTAACAGAGTTTCCACTGACACTGTTCCCTGGCATCTGGCTACTTCCTTTTTTATTGACTTTTAGTTAAAAACTTTGCAGCCATAAGTACAAACAACATAGTCATTCATAATTAAGTATCGATTTATGCAACTTATTTTTGCCTAATATTCTTTTAAGATTTTTTTTTTTTCAGAAAAGGCGCCGCGCGGGGTTAGCCCAGCGGTCTTAGGCGCTGCAGTCATGGACTGTGCGGCTGGCCCCGGCGGACGTTCGAGTCCTCCCTCGGGCATGGGTGTGTGTGTTCGTCCTGAGGATAATTTAGGTTAAGTAGTGTGTAAGTTTAGGGACTGATGACCTTAGCAGTTGAGTCCGGTAACATTTCACACGCATTTTCAGAAAAGGTCACGTATTTAAATACAAAATGGAGACAAAATATTAACCTGTAGGCCACACACATATATGCGTGTCAGGTTTTAACATTCAATCATGATCGTAAGGAGTGCTTTTTATGGTACTAGTTAAAACAGTTATATTTAGAGGATGAGATTTATATTGGTTTCTTGCAGAAAACATGCTGTTACATTAATTACTTGAAAAAGAGAGATAACCCGGGTTTTCGCTACGTTTTCCCACTGTTTATTTTGGTGCCGAGCATTTTTAGAGTATCTGGCAAAGTCTATCAGTCTGTGTGCACGTGTGCACCAACCTTACTCGGATAATTCGGGTCACGTCTCCTCGCAACACTTTTCCGGCTGCATCGTGGTTCGTTTCATATGGTATGCTGCAGATCGAATTCTAGCTGACAAACCTAAGCAACTACTGCAAGAAAAGATATTGAAATAGGACCACATATTGCTGCATTTTCCGTTGACAAAACAATGTGTGCCAAACTTAAACTGGATGTCTGGATAAAATTTCGGCACGTTATGAACACTAATCACCATTAATCTAAGAAAAAAACAAGACGGTTTATTAACATATACTGAATCATAAGTATTAGCAGCAGAATGTACCCTCAAGTAGAAAAGAATAAATGCCACAGGTTCTACCGATTCCTCAGATATTTACACATGGAGATCTTCCATTGATAATTCCCACACTGCCAGAACTTTCAGCTGTTAGTTCATTAGGCCCACCTGGAGGAGCAGCAGCAATCGGCCAAACGGTGAAAATTTGGAAAAGCGCTTGAGAATAGCTTGATAAGGCGAAAAGGCAGAACAGGATCATGGAAACTGTGGCTATTAGAAAAGGATTAAATTTAAAACTATACTGACATGGACTGGGATCGTTCATTAGTGCAAAAATAACAGCTTCTAGCTATAACACCCATACAGGCCATTTACAAATACCGATCTGCTTAAGTTCGTCCAACAGTCCCGCATTCCAAGATTTTGTGATATTTATGTGAAATACGATGCCCAACACAATGTAGAAATCGAAAGAATGTGGATTATATATTTAAATGTTGTGGAAGGACCCAGAGCTCACTGGGTGGCACAAATTAAAAAAAACGAAAAAGTCTCCACTACTTTGATTCATTTGAAGACAGACATCTACATGAAGAACTGCGTTAATACTGTAGCACCGCGGGGGCTGAGTAGGGCCGCTATGTTTTAGACGTGGTTGAGTGGCTGGATGTGGAGGCAGTGGTACCGGCCAGGGGTGGCTAGGAAACCTCCGCTGCAAGATACATCATACTTTATTTAGCCTTGAACTAGAACGTCGAAGTGCTGCGATACCCCTGGATACGTCCTCTGCTGGCATGTGGTCCACCAGCGGTGCCGATGATGTTGGAAGGTCGTGATTGTGGGAAGGCCATTTGACGTCCACGCTGCATTATACAGGGTGGTCCATTGATCGTGACCGGGCCAAATATCTCACGAAATAAGCGTCAAACGAAAAAATTACAAAGAACGAAACTTGTCTAGCTTGAAGGGGGAAACCAGATGGCGTTATGGTTGGCCCGCAAGATGGCGCTGCCATAGGTTCAAATGGTTCAAATGGCTCTGAGCACTATGGGATTTTAACATCTGTGGTCATCAGTCCCCTAGAACTTAGAACTACTTAAACCTAACTAACCTAAGGACATCACACACATCGATGTCCGAGGCAGGAGTCGAACCTGCGACCATAGCGGTCACGCGGTTCGAGACTGAAGCGCCTAGAACCGCACGGCCACACATGCCGGCGCTGCCATAGGTCAAACGGATATCAACTGCGTTTTTTTTAAATAGGAACCCCCATTTTTTATTACATATTCGTGTAGTACGTAAAGAAATATGAATGTTTTGGTTGGACCACTTTTTTCGCTTTGTGATAGATGGCGCTGTAATAGTCACAAACATATGGCTCACAATTTTAGACGAACAGTTGGTAACAGGAAGGTTTTTTTAAATTACAATACAGAACGTAGGTAGGTTTGAACATTTTATTTCGGTTGTTCCAATGTGATACATGTACCTTTGTGAACTTATCATTTCTGAGAACGCATGCTGTTACAGCGTGATTACCTGTAAATACCACACTAATGCAATAAATGCTCAAAATGATGTCCGCCAACCTCAATGCATTCGGCAATACGTGTAACGACATTCCTCTCAACATCGAGTAGTTCGCCTTCCGTAATGTTCGCACATGCATTGACAATGCGCTGACGCATGTTTTCAGGCGTTGTCGGTGGATCACGAAAGCAAATATCCTTCAACTTTCCCCACAGAAAGAAATCCGGGGACGACAAATCCGGTGAACGTGCGCGCCGTGGTACTGTGCTTCGACGACCAATCCACCTGTCATGAAATATGCTATTCAATACCGCTTCAACCGCACGCGAGCTATGTGCCGGATATCCATCATGTTGGAAGTACATCGCCATTCTGTCATGCAGTGAAACATCTTGTAGTAACATTGGTAGAACATTACGTAGGAAATCAGCATACATTGCTCCATTTAGATTGGTTCAAATGGCTCTGAGCACTATGGGACTCAACATCTTAGGTCATAAGTCGCCTAGAACTTAGAACTACTTAAACCTAACTAACCTAAGGACATCACACACACCCATGCCCGAGGCAGGATTCGAACCTGCGACCGTAGCATTCCCGCGGTTCCGGACTGCAGCGCCAGAACCGCTAGACCACCGCGGCCGGCTGCTCCATTTAGATTGCCATCGATAAAATGGGGGCCAATTACCCTTCCTCCCATAATGCCGCACCATACCCCAACCCGCCAAGGTCGCTGATATTCCACTTGTCACAGCCATCGTGGGTTTTCCGGTGCCCAATAGTGCATATTATGCTGGTTTACGTTACCGCTGTTGGTGAATTGACGCTTCGTCGCTAAATAGAACGTGTGCAAAAAAATCTGTCATCGTCCCGTAATTTCTCTTGTGCCCAGTGGCAGAACTGTACACGACGTTCAAAGTCGTCGCCATGCAATTCCTGGTGCATAGAAATATAGTACGGGTGCAATTGATGTTGATGTAGCATTCTCAACACCGACGTTTTTGAGATTCCCGATTCTCCCGCAATTTGTCTGCTACTGATGTGCGGATTAGCCGCGACAGCAGCTAAAACACCTACTTGGGCATCATCATTTGTTGCAGGTCGTGGTTGACGTTTCACATGTAGCTGAACACTTCCTGCTTCCTTAAAACTATCTGGCGAACGGTCCGGACACTTGGATGATGTCGTCCAGGATACCGAGCAGCATACAAAGCACAGGACCGTTGGGCATTTTGATCACAATAGTCAAACGTCAACACAATATCGACCTTTTCCGCAATTGGTAAACGGTCCATTTTAACACGGGTAATGTATCACGAAGCCAATACCGTCCGTATTGGCGGAATGTTACGTGATACAACGTACTTATACGTTTGTGATTATTATAGCGCCATCTATCACAAAGCGAAAAAAGTGGTCCAACTAAAACGTTCATATTTCTTTACGTTCTACACGAAAATGTAATAAAAGTGGGGGTTCCTATTTAAAAAGTTGATATCCGTTTGACCTATGGCAGCGCCATCTAGCGGGCCAACCATAGCGCCATCTGGTTTCCCTCTTCAAGCTAGACGAGTTTCGTTCTTTGTAGTTTTTTCGTTTGATGCTTATTTCGTGAGATATTTGGCCAGGTCACTATCAATGGACTACCCTGTATACCCCACTCAGAGGTGCATGCCTGAGTTATCACTATGTAGCCCTGAGGGAACAGCGCCAGCGACACGAATGTCCGCTGAATTCTCGCAGGTGTCTACTGCTACTGGATTAGAAGTTTGCGCTGGTGCGGGCAGTGCAACCCCCGGCTGTGAACCGCTGCCTTCTAAGTCAGGAGTACCGTGGTGCTATGGAGATTGGGGTGGCCCATCCATTGTGTCATTCTAAGTCCACAGATGTGGACTTAGGACCATGAGCTGGCTGGCCCACAGTTTGATGAGCCCTTGAGTGGAGTCGATGTCATGGAGAGTGCTACCAGACTGAGCTAGAATCAGAGAATACATACAGGGTTTAATAGAATGCGATGCAGAAAGAGACAGCCAGAGTTTGCAACTAAAATGAATGTTTATTTAGTCAGTGACCTGTTTTGGGCTATGCCCATTCTCAAACCAACCAATGTTTGCCAAGTAAAGTGTCCATCCAAAATAGCACTAAACAAAGTGGGTACATATGTGTATGGTCCCAGATAATTTATTAGTTGATAGCATACTTCAGGGGGGAAAAAGCCTAACATCGACAAAAAATACAAATGCTTTGTGCATATGTACAACTCAAACTGCTAACGATATATTTCAAAGACATGAAATGTGTTCTCAGCAATATAACACAAGAACTCATTCTGTTATGAATTGCAATAGACAGCAATGGCTACATTCAAAGACCCAGTACACACGAAGATAATAAGGTCATGACTGATAAACTTTTGTGAAAGTTGTCACATATTTCAGTAACCAATGAGGATGGTTAAGTTGATCTCCAAAGCTGCCGTCTCAGTGAACCCATCCATAGCTGATACCTGCCGCCATTCTGAAAACTTTGCCAGCAGCCATAACAGTAACACCTGAGCAACAGTTTGTCCCATGCTAACAGACTGTCAACTTATGGAATGTCAATAGCCTCCAGATTCAAGCTGGCAAGCACTACCATTCCTACAATAGGAATGTCTGCCTTGTGTGTGGGACATGCCTAAAAATAGGCTTCCACACACTTTCTTCTATTTGTTGATGCTACCATTCTGATAGGCAGAGAGCTGTCATTGGCAGCACCATCTTCATCCACAACTCCATTCACCACTTTCAGAATGTAATGCCTGCAATAACAACACTGAAAGCTACAGTAGCTACTGTAGCCACCTCAATGGGGTGCATGGTTTTCATCATGGCCTATAGAGTGCCCCCAAACTGCAAAATCCCTCTGACTTTCCTTCCCTCCTCCTGCATCATTGTGTGGCATTTCAATGCAATGCATGTGGCATGGAACTCCAGGGCCATCATCATGGGTTGCTAGCAGTTCTTACACATTGTTGAACACTTCAAGGGTATCACTGTGTGGCCTTACCGACATATTTACCAACCCCCTCCTCCCCGTCCAAAAAAGAATGCCAGCTGAATGTACTTGACATTGGGATCATTAGGAGCATGGTCAGCATGTTAACATGTCCACACATAATGTTCTGTCGTTGAACCATCTGCCCATGGTGTTAGACCCTGCACTGCCAATCACAGAATCAATTCCAGGAGTGCAAACAGGCGACAGTCGCTACCACAGTAACATCTTCTCCCACTCCAAAGGAGCCAATGCTACAAAATTTTATGGCTGTGGCACTACATACTGCTGAAACAGTCATGTCTCATCCTGTGCACACCCTGTGCAACGATTAACTGCTGCAACACAGCACAGTTGCCATCATAGAAAAACAACATCTTTGCTATGGGTGACAGCTTATCAGGAAACCCAGGTCAATCAGCTTCACCATAGAATTAAAGTGGTGATGGAAGAACAACAGAATCATGAGCGGGATAGCAAAATCATTTTGCTTCTCCTTGGTAGTGGGATATACTTGCCACACCTCCAACACGTTCCTGGGAAACTCAAAACGCATAAGATCACTCCAGTTAGGACAGTATATCGCTTGTGAGTCAGACAAAAGATGAATCCATTGACAAACACTTTTCCACGACCTCCAGCCCAGTTGGATCCTGATATCACTGCCAGAGTAGCAGTCAGCTGTCTCACCCATGAAATCACAATCTTGCAGTCCATAAAGATATCCCGGGTTCGATTCCCGGCGGGGTCAGGGATTTTCTCTGCCTCGTGATGACTGGGTGTTGTGTGATGTCCTTAGGTTAGTTAGGTTTAAGTAGTTCTAAGTTCTAGGGGACTGATGACCATAGATGTTAAGTCCCATAGTGCTCAGAGCAATTTTTTTCCATAAAGATAGCAACAACATCCAGTCAGTGTCTGCACAGGTGGGGTATGTTATACAGTCCAGGAAGGTGGGTGGACCACATGACATCACTAACCTGTTTCTAGAGCAGCTTCCACAAATCGTCACTGTACAGTACTGTGTCGTTCGAACAAGACACAGCCAGGTCAAAAGCACCACAGGCGCAAAAGATCTGAGCTGATGCCACGACCACAGACACTTGCCACTTGCTCGAGTTCCACCAGCGACATGGGCAGCGCTGAGGGTGAAGATACCGACTTTGCTTCGGTCAATTACCGGCCGAATACAATCCATCAATGACAAGACGACAACGGACAGCAGCCTACTCACAAGGGAACCTCCCCATCGCACCCACCACAGATTTAGCTATAATTTGGCACAGTGGATAGGCCTTGAAAAACTGAACACAGATCAGTCGAGAAAACAGGAAGAAGTTGTGTGGAACTATGAAAAAATAAGCAAAATATACAAACTGACTAGTACATGAGCAAGATAGGTAACATCAACGATAGTGTAGGGTCAAGAGCGCCGTGGTCCCGTGGTTAGTGTGAGCAGCTGCGGAGCGAAAGGTCCTTGGTTCAAGTCTACCCTCGAACGAAAAGTTTAGCTACTTTATTTTTGCAAAGTTATGATCTGTCCGTTCGTTCACTGACGTCTCTGTTCACTGTAATAAGTTTAAAGTCTGTGTTTTGCGACCGCACTGCAAAATCGTGCGATTAGTAGACGAAAGGACGTGCCTCTCCAATGGGAAACGAAAACATTTGATCGCAAGGTCATAGGTCAGCCGATTCCTATACGACACTGGTGACGGCATGTGCGTCACATGACAGGAATATGTTGTCGACCCACCTAACTTGCACACTTGGCGAATGGGTAAAAAGATTCTTCTACCTTGCCCGATTTGGGTTTTCTTGTGGATGTGATAATCACTCCCAAAAGTGATGAAAACATAAGAGTGTGTCACATAAACTGCAACAAATGAATGCAACAGTTTCACAGTCGCAGTTTTCTCTGTGCTCTGTCAAAACATATGTTTTTAACGTTTTCAAATTTTTCCGTGTGTAGAACGTCAAATCCTGCATATGTCCGAGCAAATGTGAACATGTCCTGGAATTTTGGAGAGCGAAATTGATTATGTGTGAGTGCCTGAACTCTGATAATTGTCTGAAAATAAAAATTTAAAATTTATACAGGAGGGAAGACTTGAACCAAGGACCTCATGTTACGCAGCTGCTCATGCTAACCACGGGACCACGGCGCTCCTGTGTCCATATCATCCTTGATGTTGCTTATGCTGCCCATGGACTACTCAGTTTGTATATTTTGCTTATTTTTTCATAGTTCCACACAACTTCTTCCTGTTTTCTCGATTGATCTGTGTTCAGTTTTTCAAGGCCTATCCCCTGTGCCAAATTATAACTATATCTGACGGGGGTGCGATGGGGAGGTTCCCTTGTCAGAAGATAGAAGAGCACCTCTCGCGCACTTGGTTATAGATCATCGTCCAGGGCTGACTTAAACAGGAAATGTCCTTTAGTGAACTCTTTTGGAGTGAACATATAATTGTTGTAAATTGCATTTGCTATGTACTGTGACGTTTACCCACGATTATTTGCACTTAGTCATTGAGAGCCTTTTTTGTGTTATATTACAAGCAGTGTTGGAGACTTCCTATTTCAGTTAGTCACAAAGATAAGTAAACCTTTTAACTTATTTGTGTGATTTCGCTACTATTTTGTTGTAGTGTTGTAGAGCCAACCTTCTTCCTCCTATCCTGTTACCTTACCCTCACATTCTGTGTAATAGTGGCAGGGAAAGCAGTGTACTGCACCAGAAGCCGTTTCACGAACTCGCAAATTCGACCTCCACAGCAGCAGCAACGAGGCCTTTACAAAACTGGTGACGAGGGTTTACAAAACACAGCTAGTGTCCATCTTCAGTAATGTGCTCTGGACAGGTTGCTCTGCTGCCTGAGATAGTGGTCATCCCCAAGATAGCCAAAGATATTTGACTGGCGGGAAGTTAGCAGCCCATCAACCTGCATGCACCACACATGAAAGTACGTTAACTGATCAAAATTATCTGGGCACCTATTACTTGTCATTAATGTCAGCTGTGTTGATCCTGGCTTGTTATGGCTTGAAATCTGTTGCAGACACTTTAAATGAGGTGTCTCAACGTCTGTCGATGAAAGACAGTCCATTCTTCCTCAAGAGCCGAAACCAGAGAATTTGGGATATTGAGAAAAGTTACATTCTCTCAAAGGTATTCCATTGGGTTCAGTATGGGACTCTAGGCAGGTCAGTTCATTGTAGGAATGTTATTGTCCACAAACCATTACCTAACAGATATCGCTTTACGACAGGGCGCATTTTCATGCTGATTCAAAACAGCCACTGTCTCCAAACTGTTCCTCTACAGTAAACAGTACACATTGCTATAAAAAGTGTTCATATCGTTCCACATTTAGTGTTATCTTCGATGCAATAAGGGGACCACACTTTAACCATGAAAAACACCCCCATACCAGAATACTACCTCCTCCATACTTCCCTGTTGGCACTACACAATGGCAAGTCACGATCACCATACATTCAGCAAGCCCAAATCCTTCTAAAAGAATGCCACTGGGTATAGCATGATTCATCACTCCAAATCATACATTTGCAGTCATCCACTGTCCAATGGTATCGCTCTTACACCATCTCAAGTGTCAATTAGCACTGACTACAGAAATATGTGGTTTATGACGAGCTGCTCAATCACTATACCCACCCATTTTAACTTCCTACGCATAGTCACTGTGCTAGCTGGACTGCTGATAGCACTTTGGGCCGGCCGGAGTGGCCGAGCGTTTCTAGGCGCTTCAGTCTGGAACCGTGCGACCGCTACGGTCGCAGGTTCGAATCCTGCCTCGGGCATGGATGTGTGTGATGTCTTTAGGTTAGTTAGGTTTAAGTAGTTCTAAGTTCTAGCGGACTAATGACCTCTGATGTTAAGTCCCATAGTGGTCAGAGCGATTTGAACCATTTTTGTAGCACTTTGGAGCTCACATGTTATTCCTTCCACTAATTTCATGCTATTTTTTACAACCATTCTGCACAGTACTCAATGGCCCTTCAACACATGAGGTCTGCCTAGTCTTGGTTAAGCTATAGTTATTCCTTCGCATTTACACTTCAAAGTAACATTACCAATAATCGATTTGGGCAACTTTAAAAGGGTTGAAATGTCCTCGATGGGTTTGTTAATCAGATGACTGAGTTCTCCTCACCAACCGGTTCTGCTGTTACTGCTTCCCTACTGTAAACACAGTATTACCTGCCTCCTTTTGCACTGGCAGGTTGATTCTCTTGACATCTAGTGGTCACTTCCACTTTAAATAGGGGTTTCCACATAATTTTGATCATATTGTGTACTGGCGAGAATCCTGTCATGATGAAGCCGAGGGCATCATATCTTTCGAGTAGTTTGGGTTTCATTTACAAGTACTTCACAGGACTGATAGAAGTGGTCCAAGATGCCTTGGAGCATTATACAGACTTTGGAGCAGTGTTTCTGAACTTTTTAAGTTCTCTGAGAGCGTGTAGCATGATAGCCTTCTGTACAAGATCATGCGCAGGGAGACGCAATATCACACATCCACTTCCTCCACAGCTATCTGGCTGAGATGTTCCACACAGGACCAAGGATGGTGTCTCACTTAAGAGCCACATCTACGCAGGTGTAGCTCAGGGATCAGTCATGGAGCCATATACCCTGTGGAGACTGCCAACTCGTCAAAGACAAAAATGGTTCAAATGGCTCTGAGCACTATGGGACTTAACTTCTGAGGTCACCAGTCCCCTAGAACTTAGAACTACTTAAACCTAACTAACCTAAGGACATCACACACATCCATGCCCGAGGCAGGATTCGAACCTGCGAGAGTAGCGGTCGCGCGGTTCCAGACTGTAGCGCCTAGAACCGCTCGGCCACTTCGGCCGGCCGTCAAAGACAGATCGCATGTAGCTACCATTATACCCAGGCAAAAGGACAGTATTTGTTCACAGCATGGGGCCATACATCCTGCAACAAAGTCTTCAGGGTGACAGTGATGAACACACCACATGGACCCTCACTGGCAGAACAGTTTCAACACAGTCAAGACGCTGTTCATCGTCATCACTCACCACTGTGTGCCAGTAGAGCTCTGAATGGTCTACATCAATGGCCATGCAGTTCCCTAGCAAACACAGTGATGCCCAAACATCTGACATGGCACTAACATACCATGAACTTGGGCTGCAAGGCCATCAGATGCTTTATGTAATTATTGCTCAAATAAAATAACTTTGTGACTGACAGATTTTAGTCGACTGAGGCGATGTTGCCAACTAGTATGTGTCATGCCATGTGCTCATGAGATTTATATACATCATTCCTTGTTTGGCTCTTCTTCCTCCACCCTGTGTGATACGCATCACATGGCAAGGTTCTGCACAAAGCTACATGACAGGCAACACAGTGAGCACTCGAGAAAGAGCTGCAGTAGGCTAATGCTTTGCACTTACCATTCAATTTGTTGAAACATCAGTGACAAAGTTATTGTAATTTAAGTTTACCATCTTGTACTTTCACGACAATGGAAGGTACTCTTATCTCACATCAGTCATCTGGTAGCTGTGGCCAGTTTAGCATTCTGTGGAGTGCCATTGGAGAATCGTTAGGAAAACACGGCTGCATACCAGAATATACATAGAATTTACTAAGTAACGTAACATGACAGAATGCACATGCACAAACGCAACACAAGTAAAAATGGTGCCATTTGGGGGTGAATATGTTGTAACCCTACAGTGTGAACGCACATAATTAAACAGCATACGATGCAAGTGCCGCCACGGCCGGCCTAGAGAGGTTGCCACGCAACCTGGACAGACGACGCAGCAAGTGCTGTGACGTGTGCACAACAGCCAAATAAAGGCCCGGCATGCAGGGCGGGCCCTCAGCCTCACTTATGTTTTCTTACTTACTGCATGCTCGTCTACGAAACTGTATATTCATGTCTTCTAAAGTTATAAGACTTTTTATTGTTCTATACTTCATTTGAGTAAAGCTATTACTCAACTGATGACGGTCGAAGTAGAGAGGATATAAAATGTAGACTGGCAATGGCAAGGAAATCGTTTCTGAAGAAGAGAAATTTGTTAACATCGAGTATAGATTTAAGTATACTTGAAAAAAGAGACAGCATTGGTCGTATGTTTTTACTATTGCAGAATCGATTTTCTGTCACTGAGTGACCATCTTCAGTGCTATATTGTATAACTTAAATTGGGATGCACTGTTGACACTATGCATTACGGCGATCACATAGACTGAGGTCGCTGTTTACCTGCACTTCAGAAGTGCAGGTAAACAGCGACCTCAGTCTATGTGATCGCCGTAATGCATAGTGTCAACAGTGCATCCCAATTTAAGTTATACAATATAGCACTGAAGATGGTCACTCAGTGACAGAAAATCGATTCTGCAATAGTAAAAATATACGACCAATGCTGTCTCTTTTTTCAAGTATACCTGTTATCTGGTCGTTGTGCACAAGACAACATGGAGTCGCCAATCAATAGATTTAAGTGTCAGGAAGTCGTTTCTGAAAGTATTTGTATGGAGTGTAGCCATGTATGGAAGTGAAACATGGACGATAACCAGTTTGGACAAGAAGAGAATAGAAGCTTTCGAAATGTGGTGCTACAGAAGAATGCTGAAGATAAGGTGGGTAGATCACGTAACTAATGAGGAGGTATTGAATAGGATTGGGGAGAAGAGAAGTTTGTGGCACAACTTGACTAGAAGAAGGGATCGGTTGGTAGGACATGTTTTGAGGCATCAAGGGATCACAAATTTAGCATTGGAGGGCAGCGTGGACGGTAAAAATCGTAGAGGGAGACCAAGAGATGAATACACTAAGCAGATTCAGAAGGATGTAGGTTGCAGTAGGTACTGGGAGATGAAGGAGCTTGCACAGGATAGAGTAGCATGGAGAGCTGCATCAAACCAGTCTCAGGACTGAATACCACAACAACAACTTCATTTGAGTGTTATTGTGGATCTCTTCATGTGGAAGCGAAGGCGCCGACTTTTGAAAATATTGGGGTATGCTCATCATTTTACACACCCCCAGGGGGCTCGCCACTCTTTGACAGGTTCGTGCTTGGCTACCATGAGGCCCCAGCCTTTGCAGCATTTTTTCCCTTCCGTGTTGCATATCTATCCTCCTGCTACTCTTTTTCCCCTCCCTTGGAAAACATGACTGGGGCGTTATTGGGAATGTTCTGCATTGTCTGTCGCTGACGTAAGAACGATCTCCCTATTGTTTTTAGCTCCCTTTTCCTTTCTTTGTTTCCCTTCTCCTCTCGTTCCTTTGCTTCGGCGTTTGAAGTTCCTCTTTTTCTTCTTCCTCCCTGTGCACTCCGGAAGGCTGGCCCACGCTTCTGACGTGTAACAGGTGACTAGGTAACGCGTAATTCCCAGCCTTGGTAGACAGGTAAGGTTCGCACATACCCCCTGGTACAAGCCAGGCCCAGGAGGGGTGATTGCCTGAGCAAATTGCCGATTGGTCCCTCTGTCAGCTGGCAGGAGTGGCCGAGCGGTTCTGGGCGCTACAGTCTGGAACCGCGCGACCGCTACGGTCGCAGGTTCGAATCCTGCTTCGAGCATGGATGTGTGTGGTGTCCCTAGGTTAGTTAGGTTTAAGTAGTTCTAAGTTCTAGGGGACTGATGACCTCAGCAGTTAAGTCCCATAGTGCTCAGGGCCATTTTCGCTCTGTCAGGTGTTTGGGAGATGTGACCTGAGGTGTGAAAAATCACCTAAGACAGGTGTGCCCCCTTGTGAAGAAGCCCCCAGTTGGAAGGAGCGCTCCATCGGAGACACTAGCAATCATGGGGGATCATCTCGCAATGAGTCGATCATTTTCACAACCAACGTCTACGAGACGTAAACGTAATGAGGCTAATGATTCAAAGACCCTTCCTGCTCTACCACGGTTCCTCGTGGTCGCACGTACTGAAGACAGTCAGTCCTTTGCCAAGGGAAATCTGTTTATTATTCAGAAACGTGTTGATGCAGTTGCTGGCCCTGTTAAAATCCTGCTCTCGTTTACAGAATGGCACTTTGCTTTTGGAGACTACTTGTGAGTCTCAGGCACATGCTTGCTGCCTCACTTCTCCACGACTACTCTGTGTGTGTCGAGGCCCATAGAACTTTGAATTCTTCCCATGGTGTTATTTGCACTAGATTGCTCAGGCGCTTACCGTACAAGATCAAAGCAGGCTATGAAATTATCACATTCCGGCCATACATTCCGAATCCGATGCACTGCTACCAGTATCATCATTTCAACTGCACTGGAACGTCCTGTCAACACCCAGCCAAATCTTGATGAGTGGGCTGTCTGAGAGATCCAGGTTAAGGAAAAAGTTCCATCTCACAAGTTATTGGCTAGTTACAAACCCTGCATTCTCCATTCTGGCACCTATAGTTCTGTTCTTGTTACCGCTCGCTCCATGCATGACATGGTCATGTAGACATGCGACCTGCAGTTCAGCTCTGAGGTTGTGAAATCGCCCAGTGTCAAGGTAGCATCGCCATCCTCCCCATCCAGCTGTGTAACAAGCCATCAAAATCTCATCTCAAGGAGCGAGGCCACCAGCTACACAACCAGTAGTCCAGATTGCTCAGGAGTACTCCCGTGAAAACTTCCCACGTCCCTCCAGCCAAACAACACCCGAGTCTTCCTCTAACCAGGAAGGGTCGAAGAAGTCCACCAGGGAATAATGGTCTTCTCCTTTGCCAACTCGAAGATCCCCTTTGACAGTGTTGCCACGTGATACCTTAGCCTGATCAGCCTCTGTGTCGCCAGTGCACACCGCCAACCATTTTTCACATTTTTCAGTGTTGGACTCCACAGACTGATAGCAAAGGAAGCCGACACTTCTGTGGACCCCATGGAGCAGGATCCTCCTGCTTCTGTGCCCTTTAGCAGCGACTCTTCACAGGCTGTCACTCGGCAGCTGCCGAGGTGACACCCCTACACCTCGACTTCCTTCAGCTTATTGGGCAGCTACCTCCCCCATTTTTGCTACTCAGTGACTTTAACGCACATCATCCCCTTTGGGGGTTCTCCCAGGACCTGTCAGAGAGGTGCCCTCTTGGCTGACCTTCTTAACCAACTTAATTTCTTCCACCTTAACACTGGAGCAACTACTTTCCTTTCCGACTCCTCGCACACCTATTCCCATTTGGACCTATCCTTCTGCACTGCCCAGCTTGCCCATCATCTCCAGTGGTCTGTTCTTTCTGACACCTACTCGAGCGACCATTACCTGCATGCAATCCGTTTGCTAACTCCTACCCCATCTGCGTGCTCACCCAAATAGCAGCTTACTAAGGCTGACTGGCAGCTTTACTCCTCCCTGGCGACCTTCGAAGAACAAGATTTCCCCAGTTGTGATGACCAGGTGGAAGATCTCACAAACTTTGTCCTTACTGCTGCAGAACGTTCCATTCCTCACCCTTCCTCTTTACCACGTCGTGCCCCAGTCTCTTGGTGGGCTGAGACATGCCGAAATTCGCACATAGAGACGTTCTCTCCGCGTTTTTAACCGTCATCCTACGATGACAAACTGCATTCATTATAAACAGATGCGTGTAAAGTGTCGTCGCGTTCTTCGGGATAGCAAAAGAGCTAGCTGGATTTCATTCACTAATTCCTTTAACAGTTCCGCCCTTTCCTCTGTCATGTGGCCCAACCTCTGATGGCTCTCTGGGACACAGATCCATTCCCCGATTTCCAGCCTGACAGTAGCAGACGATGTCATCATGGACCCTATTGCTATCTCCAATACCTTGGGCCACCATTTTGCGGACATTTCGAGCTCTTCCCACACTATCAGCCTACCTTCCTCCATCGGAAACTAGCGCAGGAGGCTCGGGCGATACCCTTCTCTTCTCTGAATCGTGAGTGCTACAATGCCGCCTTTAGTATGAGGGAGCTAGATCATGCTCTCAGTTCATCCCGATCCTCCGCCCCAGGGCCAGACGCCATCCACATTTAGATGTTGCAGCACCTTTCTCTTGCAGGCAAGCACTTTCTGCTTAACACGTACAACCGCATGTAGGCAGAGGGCACATTTCCCAGACGTTGGCGTCAAGCCACCGTCATACCCATACCTAAGCCCGGTAAGGACAAAAAACTTCCTTCTAGCTACCGCCCCATCTCTCTTACCACTTGCGTTTGCAAGGTGATGGAATGTATGATTCATGCCCGGCTGGTATGGTGGATCGAGTTTTGCAGTTTACTGATGAATGCACAGTGTGGATTTCGAGTGCGGCGTTGTGCAGTTGACCATCTCGTTAATTTGTCCACTCATGTCATGAATGATTTTCATTGGAAATCCCAGACTTTTGCTGTGTTTTTCGATTTGGAGAAGGCCTACGACACCTGCTGGCGAACTGGTATCCTCCGTAGTCTTCACACGTGGGGCAGCCATGGCTGCCTACCCTGTTTCCTTCAGGAATTTTTAAAAGACCAAGTTTTCAAGGTTCGTATGGGTTCTGTCTTGTCGGACACCTTTATCCAGGACAACGGTGTGCCTCAGGGTTCCATCCTGAGCATCGTCCTCTTTGCTATCGCCATTAACCCTCTAATGGCCTGCCTTCTGCCGGGCATCTTCAGCTCCCTTTTTGTTGACGATTTTGCCATCTATTGCAGTTCTCCACGAACTCGTGTCACTGAGCGGCGTTTTCAGCGATGTCTTGATCATCTTTACTCCTGGAGAATCGATAATGGCCGTCTGTATGACGTTCTGGCGACGCAATTGGTTTCTCCCACCATCTTTAAATCTTGGGCCTGTTGCCCTTCCGTTAGTTGACACTACGAAGTTCCTGGGTCTCATGCTCGATAGGAAACTCTCTTGGTCCTCCCACATGCCTTACCTGGCTGCCCGGTGTATGCAGTTCCTCAATGTCCTACATGTCCTCAATGGTGCTTCCTGGGGTGCCGACCGAACCACCCTCCTCTGTTTGTACCTGTCCCTTGTCCATTCGAAATTCCACTATGGGTGCTTTGTTTATGCATCTTCACGTCCATCCCTCTTACGGTGTCTCAACGCTATCCACCATCGTGGCATCTGTTTGGCCATTGGCGCCTTTTACACTATTCCGGTTGAGAGTATGTATGCTGAGGCTGCTGAACTACCACTAACCTACTGTCGTGACTTTCTCCTCAGCAGATATGCATGCCGTTTGTCTGCCATGCATGGCCACCCATCCTATGCCTCCTTCTTCGATGATTCATTTGATCACCAGTATGGGGTGTGTCCCTCTTCTCTGCTACGTCCTGGAGTCTGCTTTCGGCACTTGCTACGGCGACTTAACACTACATCTACATCTACATCTACATGACAACTCTGCAATTCACTTTTAAGTGCTTGGCAGAGGGTTCATCGAACCACATTCATACTATCTCTCTACCATTCCACTCCCGAACAGCGCGCGGGAAAAACGAACACCTAAACCTTTCTGTTCGAGCTCTGATTTCTCTTATTTTATTTTGATGATCATTCCTACCTATGTAGGTTGGGCTCAACAAAATATTTCCGTATTCGGAAGAGAAAGTTGGTGACTGAAATTTCGTAAGTAGACCTCGCCGCGACGAAATATGTCTTTGCTTTAATGACTTCCATTCCAATTCGCGTATCATATCTGCCACACTCTCTCCCCTACTACGTGATAATACAAAACGAGCTGCCCTTTTTTGCACCCTTTCGATGTCCTCCGTCAATCCCACCTGGTAAGGATCCCACACCGCGCAGCAATATTCTAACAGAGGACGAACGAGAGTAGTGTAAGCTGTCTCTTTAGTGGACTTGTTGCACCTTCTAAGTGTCCTGCCAATGAAACGCAACCTTTGGCTCGCCTTCCCCACAATATTATCTATGTGGTCTTTCCAACTAAAGTTGTTCGTAATTTTAACACCCAGGTACTTAGTTGAACTGACAGCCTTGAGAATTGTACTATTTATCGAGTAATCGAATTCCAACGGATTTCTTTTGGAACTCATGTGGATCACCTCACACTTTTCGTTATTTAGCGTCAACTGCCACCTGCCACACCATACAGCAATCTTTTCTAAATCGCTTTGCAACTGATACTGGTCTTCGGATGACCTTACTAGACGGTAAATTACAGCATCATCTGCGAACAACCTAAGAGAACTGCTCAGATTGTCACCCAGGTCATTTATATAGATCAGGAACAGCAGAGGTCCCAGGACGCTTCCCTGGGGAACACCTGATATCACTTCAGTTTTACTCGATGATTTGCCGTCTATTACTACGAACTGCGACCTTCCTGACAGGAAATCACGAATCCAGTCGCACAACTGAGTAGATACCACATAGGCCCGCAGCTTGATTAGAAGTCGCTTGTGAGGAACGGTGTCAAAAGCTTTCCGGAAATCTAGAAATACGGAATCAACTTGAGATCCCCTGTCGATAGCGGCCATTACTTCGTGCGAATAAAGAGCTAGCTGCGTTGCACAAGAACGATGTTTTCTGAAACCATGCTGATTACGTATCAATAGATAGTTCCCTTCGAGGTGATTCATAATGTTTGAATACAGTATATCTCCAAAACCCTACTGCAAACCGACGTCAATGATATAGGTCTGTGGTTAGATGGATTACTCCTACTACCCTTCTTAAACACTGGTGCGACCTGCGCAATTTTCCAATCTGTAGGTACAGATCTATCGGTGAGTGAGCGGTTGTATATGAGTGCTAAGTAGGGAGCTATTGCATCAGCGTAATTTGAAAGGAACCTAATCGGTATACAATCTGGACCTGAAGACTTGCCCGTATCAAGCGATTTGAGTTGCTTCGCAACCCCTAAGGTATCTACTTCTAAGAAACTCATGCTAGCAGCTGTTCGTGTTTCAAATTCTGGAATATTCCATTCATCTTCCCTGGTGAAGGAATTTCGGGAAACTGTGTTCAATAACTCCGCTTTAGCGGCACAGTCGTCGGTAACAGTACCATCGTCACTGCGCAGCGAAGGTATTGACTGCGTTTTGCTGCTTGTGTACTTTACATACGACCAGAATTTCTTCGGATTTTCTACCAAATTTCGAGACAATGTTTCGTTGTGGAACCTGTTAAACGCATCTCGCATTGAAGTCCGTGCCAAATTTCGCGCGTCTGTAAATTTTAGCCAATCTTGGGGATTTCGCGTTCTTCTGAACTTCGCATGCTTTTTCCGTTGCCTCTGCAACAGAGTTCGGACCTGTTTTGTGTACCACGGGGGATCAGTTCCATCTCTTACCAATTTATGAGGTATGAATCTCTCAATTGCTGTTGCTACTATATCTTTGAATTTGAGCCACATCTCCTCTACATTTGCATAGTCAGTTCGGAAGGAATGGAAATTGTCTCTTAGGAAGGCTTCTAGTGACACTTTATCCGCTTTTTTAAATAAAATTATTTTGCGTTTGTTTCTGGTGGATTTGGAAGAAACGGTATTGAGCCTAGCTACAACGACCTTGTGATCACTAATCCCTGTATCAGTCATGATGCTCTCTATCAGCTCTGGATTGTTTGTAGCTAAGAGGTCAAGTGTGTTTTCGCAACCATTTACAATTCGCGTGGATTCGTGGACTAACTGCTCGAAATAATTTTCGGAGAAAGCATTTAGGACGATCTCGGAAGATGTTTTCTGCCTACCACCGGTTTTGAACAAGTATTTTTGCCAACATATCGAGGGAAGGTTGAAGTCCCCACCAACTATAACCGTATGAGTGGGGTATTTATTTGTTACGAGACTCAAATTTTCTCTGAACTGTTCCGCAACTATATCATCGGAGTCTGGGGGTCGGTAGAAGGAGCCAATTATTAACTTAGTTCGGCTGTTAAGTATAACCTCCACCCATACCAATTCGCTCGGAGTATCTACTTCGACTTCACTACAAGATAAACCACTACTGGCAGACACAAACACTCCACCACCAATTCTGCCTAATCTATCTTTCCTGAACACCGTCTCAGACTTCGTAAAAATTTCTGCAGAACTTATTTCAGGCTTTAACCAGCTTTCTGTACCTATAACGATTTCAGCTTCTGTGCTTTCTATTAGCGCTTGAAGCTCAGGGACTTTCCCAGCACAACTACAACAATTTACAACTACAATTCCAACTGTTCCTTGATCCAAGCACGTCCTGTATTTGCCATGCACCCTTTGAGATTGCAGCCCACCCCGTACTTTCCCGAGGCCTTCTAACCTAAAAAACCGCCCAGTCCACGCCACACAGCCTCCGCTACCCGTGTAGCCGCCAGCTGAGTGTAGTGAACTCCTGACCTATTCAGCGGAACCCGAAAACCCAGCACCCTATGGCGCAAGTCAAGGAATCTGCAGCCAACACGGTCGCAAAACCGTCTGAGCCTCTGATTCAGATCCTCCACCCGGCTCTGCACCAAAGGTCCGCAGTCGGTTCTGTCAACGATGCTGCAGATGGTGAGCTCTGCCTTCATCTCGTAAGCAAGACCGGCAGCCTTCACCAAATCAGATAGCCGCTGGAATCCAGAGAGAATTTCCTCAGATCCAAAGCGACACACGTCATTAGTGCCGACATGTGCCACCACCTGCAGCTGGCTGCAGCCTGTGCTCTTCATGGCATCCGGAAGGACCCTTTCCACATCAGGAATGACTCCACCCGGAATACACACGGAGTGCACACTGGATTTCTTCCCCTCCTTAGCCGCCATATCCCTAAGGGGCCCCATTACGCGCCTAACATTGGAGCTCCCAACTACCAATAAGCCCACCCTCTCTGGTTGCCCGGACCTTGAAGACTGAGAATCATCCTCTGAAACAGGGCAGGCAGCAGCATCTGGCTCAGCCAGAGACAGTGCCTGAAACCTGTTTGTCAGACGCACCGGGGAGGCTTTCTGATCAGCCTCCGGAGACGTCTTTCGCTGCCTGCCACGCCTCGGAACGACCTCCCAACCAACCACAGGCGAGGGCTCAGCCCCACTGCGGGCAGCAACCGGGGCAATCACAGAGGCAGACCGATCTGGGGACAGACGGGACGAGGTTGATATCCCTGTGATACCCAAGTCCGGCTCCCCACAGTGGTGCCCATTGGCAACAGCCTCAAGCTGCGCGACCGAAGTCAGCGCCGCTTGCAGCTGTGAGCGAAGGGATGCCAACTCAGCCCTCATCCGAACACAGCAATCACAGTCCCTGTCCATTCTAATCGATATTGAACAACAGTTACTGAAACAGGAGTCAGTGCCTAGATAACGCAAGTGAAACACGCAAAGAATGTATTAACTAACCTGTACAAACGCCTAACGACTGCGCTACAATCTGCCTGAATTTACGATTACAGTAACTAAAACTCGAAATTACACCTCCTATACGAAACTCACACGCAATTTAAGTAAGAATCTACGAAGTAAACACCAAAGCGCGATGCTACAACTCTCAAATACTATAATACGCCCGAAATTTATGAATTAAACAATGCAAGTACCCAAAAACACGCAAAGAAATTAAGAAGTAAACTATGTAACAAATAAGTAAGCTAGGGGTATACGACTTGCTGCTGCAGCTGCTTATCCAATGGCGGCAGGGAGCACACTACCTGCAACTTTCCCAGCAGGTATGAACCCTTTACCACCTTGGTTTCGTGAAGTGGCCCATCTTAACCTTGGCCTTCATTTGCTTCCTAAGGACGCTACTCCATCCACGCTCTATCGCCTTCAGTTTCATTACCTTCACATGGAACTTCGTGACAGTACCTTTGTTTACACTGTTGGGCCTCAGATTGACAGTGGGGTCAGGTGTGCCTTCGTCATTGGCACCCGTGTCTTTCGATATCAGCTTCCAGCACACTCCTCAGTATTTATGCCGAGTCTTTCAAAATGGTTCAAATGGCTCTGAGCACTATGGGACTTAACATCTCAGGTCATCAGTCCCCTAGAACTTAGAACTACTTAAACATAACTAACCTAAGGACATCACATACATCCATGCCCGAGGCAGGATTCGAACCTGCGACCATAGCAGTCCCGCGGTTCCGGACTGAAGCGCCTAGAACCGCACGGCCACCGCGGCCGGCGCCGAGTCTTTGCCCTGTATCAGACCATGGAGTACATCCAAAGACATAGCCTTTTCAATTGTATCCTCTGCTCAGACTCACTCAGCGTCCTTCAAAGTCTATGTTCGCCGTACTCCGCCCATCCCCTAGTACAGTGGGTATAGGAAAACTGTCACTTGCTCAATCTTTGTGGGGCCAATGTGATGTTTCTGTGGGTTCCTGGTCATGTCGATGTACCAGGCAATGAGGCTGCTGACGCTGCTGCCAAGGCTGCAGTCCTCATACCTCAGCCCGCTAGTTCCTATATTCCCTGCGACGATCTCTGTGTTGCCATCTATCAGGAGGTGGTGTCCCTTTAGGATCACCAATGGTCCTCCCTTCACAGGAATGAGCTCCAGCTTATTAAGCCTCTCCCAGAGGCTTGGACTACCTCCTCTCGGCCCTCCCGCTGTGTATTGAGCACTGCCTTTTAGCCATTATCATTTGATAAATGGCTCTACGCCACCACTTTGTACACATTGTGCCCAAGTTTTAAATGTCCGCCACTTCCTGACGGAACGCCCATTTTTTAACCGTTTACGTTCCCGCTTGGGTTTGCCGGCCGTTTTAGCAAATGATGCGATGGCTGTCAACCGTGTTTCACTTTTTATTCGCCAAAGCAATATGGGGAAGGCCATTTAATTTTAAGTTTACGACCTCCGTTTCTGTATGGTGTGTTTCTTAGCCCTTTCTTCATGTGCCTTTTTTTAGTTGTCTTTTCTTATGTCAATTGGGACTGACACATAGTCATTTTTAACTCCTCACTGGCTTCGTGTTCTATATTTTTGATTTGGGCGCGCATAAGTCCAGTTGTTTTTTGCGCCCTAAAGCAAAACAAAACAAAACCAATCATTTTACACTCTAAAACACATAATTACCCCGTATATAATTACAGTATATGTAAATGCTACAAAAGTAACTTCAAATACATGGCCACTCACCTACATAGGGGACACTGGAACGTGCTCTTCCTGACAGTTCAAAAAATTGTTCAAATGGCTCTGAGCACTATGGGACTTAACTTCTTAGGTCATCAGTCCCCTAGAACTGAGAACTACTTCAGCCTAACTAACCTAAGCACATCACACACATCCATGCCCAAGGCAGGATTCGATCCTGCGACCGTGGCGGTCGCGTGGTTCCAGACTGTAGCACCGAGAACCACTCGGCCACCCCATACAGCTCCTGACAGTTGTTTCACTGATAAATTCGTGGATTAGAACTTCCAGGTTCAGTTCTCTTGCGAGATCGGAATAGATGTTCAATAATGCTACATGATTTAACATGTCTTGGTTCGTGGCGGCTCTGGTGTAAGTTTTCAGTCTTCGAAGTGCAGAATACGAACGTTATGCAGCACACGTGGATACAGGTATCGTTAAAAGAAGTCGCAATAATTCTACATATTCTGGTATTATGTTCTTGAGAGCTGCACACTTGTCATCCTCTGTCCTACTCAAGTATTGCACTACAGTTTCAAAGCTATCTAGTGTAACATCATGCTAGTTTACAACATCCAGTTTACAGTCTCTATGGAGAGTCAGTCTTACACAGTCCAAATCCTCATTGTAAAAAAGAAGTAGCGTAACTACTACCTTCTTAATCCAATAAAAACTCGTCTATTTTCACCTGGTGTGACATTGTTTCGAGCGGAAATCTGCTAATAAAGCTGCTTATTGTTTGATCCACTATCTCAGAAAACAAAATTCCCAACTTTTCTTGAATATCTGCTGAATTATGCTTGTCACCACCTCCTGATTTCAATGGCAATTATGCAAGACTTAATTGCAATGCATGACTCTTTTCTTTAGCACGTTTCCAAAGTGATAAAAATGAATCTATATTTCTGGCTCCATCTTTCTACAATATTACGAGCAAGGCGGGGATTCAATGAAACTTTTTGAATTACTGCATTAAGTTTTTCTGTTTTCAGGAATACAAAAATTAGCAACTTGTTATGAAACAGAGTTTCAAATTTTTGCAGCATTTTAGAAGTACTTTATGTTTTGCACCAGATCATTTCTTTCATCTTGCCTATCATTAAGAAGCTGCAAAAGAACTTTATAATTATTGTCTATGCACAACAGAAGTATTGGGACAACAGGGTATGAGCCCAAAGTACTGTTATCCAAGATGGTGACGATGACGTCATCCAAGATGGCGCAGATGATGTCATCCAAGATGGTGGCTGTCATGTCATTCAAGATGGCCGATTTTGGCGGCAAGTTTGAATTTTGGCGGGAAAGTGTCACAGCCCCCCCCCTCCCCCAGAAAAAATGGTGGGAAGTTCAAATGCCAACAGGATACTGCACCACACCCTGGTTATCTCTACTAAGCAAAGAAAATCGCGAGGAGATAGTTCACTTGGGCTGTCGCCATGAACCTAAGTCACCCGACCGCCACACCCTCCTATGAACTGGCGCCAAGTTTGAATTTTGGTGGTAAACAAAGGTCACTTGGGGTTTCACTGCTAAGGTAAGAAAATGGCGTGAAAGAAATGACGTACTAACCTCAGTCGCCCTACCACCATCTCCTCCTAAGGATTCGTGGGAAAAAAGGACTTTGAGATAAGTCTTTATTTAAACAATTTCACGCAGGTGTGTTCAGCATGAGGTCTAGAGGCCAGCTGCCTCAGTACACATCGCCACCATCAGAGGGCACTCTCATCTGTGGCGTAATCCAAAATGGCGGCATCCAATGTGTTCACCGCGAGGTCCAGAGTGTTACCGTGACGTCAGGTGATGATGCAAGTACCGTTATTTAAGATGGGTGCATACATTTTGTTCATCATGTGCTCTAGGACACAGCCACTGCATGATCCTATTACATAATCCAAGATCTTTTCCTTTCTCTCTCACGCATTTATAATGGGATACATGGCACGTGTACCGTCAGTCAACATGCCTGCTGACGTCACAGTCTCCAGCCCGCACGTTCATACTCACGCCCTAGATAATCTTCTGGAAATATCCTAACGAATGTGACTGAACATATATGACACCCACATTGGGCATCTAACATATTAATTACCTAAGTACTTAATTCCAATGCAATTTTAATGATATTCAATAACTGAATGTACCATTTCCATATTCAATGATCAAATGAGAAGTTCCACATTTTCCCACTAGGAGTGCAGTGTTCATTCATGACGTAGCACCCCAACCCCTAGAATGCTGCTCTCCTATTGGCTACTGCATTAGCCACGTGATTCAACGTCAAAGAATCTATATAGACCAAACCACAACTCAACTCACCCTCAGACTTCTCCTGTACATATTCCAGTGCTTTTAACATCACGATACTTTATCTTTCACGATGAATCAAACAGGATCCGCCAGCAGCAGCTACAGTGGCAGTGGCAGCAGCTAGCACTGCCGAGTAGACGAAGTTCAATTACCTGGTAAGTACATTTTCAGTGTTTAAATATCTGTTTTAGCCACAGTCCACTGACTGCTGCATCCTTTAACTCACTGTATGCGTGTTATATCTGTTCTGACCGCATTCTATCCAGAATACTGTGTCATTTAGCAGATGTGTGTGTATGTGTGTGTGTGTTCAATGTGTGTTCAATGTCTATGTGTTCAATGTTTCTATGTTATATCTGTTTTGAATAATTCTATATACAAACTGCTGTGTCCTTTAACAGATTTTGGCTTTGTAAAATATCTGTTATGGACCGCATTCTACACTCCTGGAAATTGAAATAAGAACACCGTGAATTCATTGTCCCAGGAAGGGGAAACTTTATTGACACATTCCTGGGGTCAGATACATCACATGATCACACTGACAGAACCACAGGCACATAGACACAGGCAACAGAGCATGCACAATGTCGGCACTAGTACAGTGTATATCCACCTTTCGCAGCAATGCAGGCTGCTATTCTCCCATGGAGACGATCGTAGAGATGCTGGATGTAGTCCTGTGGAACGGCTTGCCATGCCATTTCCACCTGGTGCCTCAGTTGGACCAGCGTTCGTGCTGGACGTGCAGACCACATGAGACGACGCTTCATCCAGTCCCAAACATGCTCAGTGGGGGACAGATCCGGAGATCTTGCTGGCCAGGGTAGTTGACTTACACCTTCTAGAGCACATTGGGTGGCACGGGATACATGCGGACGTGCATTATCCTGTTGGAACAGCAAGTTCCCTTGCCGGTCTAGGAATGGTAGAACGATGGGTTCGATGACGGTTTGAATGTACCGTGCACTATTCAGTGTCCTCTCGACGATCACCAGTGGTGTACGGCCAGTGTAGGAGATCGCTCCCCACACCATGATGCCGGGTGTTGGCCCTGTGTGCCTCGGTCGTATGCAGTCCTGATTGTGGCGCTCACCTGCACGGCGCCAAACACGCATACGACCATCATTGGCACCAAGGCAGAAGCGACTCTCATCGCTGAAGACGACACGTCTCCATTCGTCCCTCCATTCACGCCTGTCGCGACACCACTGGAGGCGGGCTGCACGATGTTGGGGCGTGAGCGGAAGACGGCCTAACGGTGTGCGGGACCGTAGCCCAGCTTCATGGAGACGGTTGCGAATGGTCCTCGCCGATACCCCAGGAGCAACAGTGTCCCTAATTTGCTGGGAAGTGGCGGTGCGGTCCCCTACGGCACTGCGTAGGATCCTACGGTCTTGGCGTGCATCCGTGCGTCGCTGCGGTCCGGTTCCAGGTCGACGGGCACGTGCACCTTCCGCCGACCACTGGCGACAACATCGATGTACTGTCGAGACCTCACGCCCCACGTGTTGAGCAATTTGGCGGTACGTCCACCCGGCCTCCCGCATGCCCACTATACGCCCTCGCTCAAAGTCCGTCAACTGCACATACGGTTCACGTCCACGCTGTCGCGGCATGCTACCAGTGTTAAAGACTGCGATGGAGCTCCGTATGCCACGGCAAACTGGCTGACACTGACGGCGGCGGTGCACAAATGCTGCGCAGCTAGCGCCATTCGACGGCCAACACCACGGTTCCTGGTGTGTCCGCTGTGCCGTGCGTGTGATCATTGCTTGTACAGCCCTCTCGCAGTGTCCGGAGCAAGTATGGTGAGTCTGACACACCGGTGTCAATGTGTTCTTTTTTCCATTTCCAGGAGTGTATATAGAATGCTGCGTCCTTCAACAGATTCTATGTCTGTGTGTGAGTTCAATGTCTCTGTGTTCAGTGTCTCTATGTTATATCTGTTTTGGACCTCTCTATATACAGACTGTTGCGTCCTTTAACGGATTCTGTGTCTGTTTTAGGATCGCAGACTGCTGCACTCTTTAAGTGATTGCGCATGTGTATGTGTGAGCTACAGAGATTTTTTTCCAAACTCGATATTATACTTGGTCTTTTCCATCTTTCTAGATTACATACCCGCAAATGCTAGCTGAGCTAGAGCAGCAGCTAGAGGCCGAGAGGGCTCAAGCACAGTGCGAATGTAAGTACATATGCAAAAAAAACGTAATTCTTAGATCAAATGTTTTCCAAGTGTCTGTATTGAGCTTTGTTAGACATATTCTTTTCTTTTCTTTCTAGATGATTCCACACATAGGGACGAAGGCACTGAGGACGGCGTGCAAGACGGGGGTGAAATCCCTGACTGGGTCCATGAGATGGCGGCAGCTGCAGAACAACAACGGCAAGAAGCTGAAAGTCGTCATATTATGGGCCATTTAGAGGAGGAGGTCGATATTCCTGAGTGGGTGGGGGACCTCACTGAATGCGTCAATGAGTTGCTCAAGCTAGGAGCCAGGGTGGAGAAGGTGAATATTTTTTAACTTTATCGTTACAGCAAATAATTACCCTTATTTAGTCTTATTATTATTTATTGCTCTTTCAAATCTAGATCATTAAACTTATTTTTTTCTTATTTATGTCACAGGTATATCACATGGCGTGTGCCGAATACCTAGAGCGGTGGTTGCGGGAGCAGGAATCGGGGGCACACAACCACAGAGGCATGCTGCGCCTTGTGTAGCCCTCACCAGAGCTGCGCGAGAGGCAGTGGCTGCAGCAACACCGCCCCCCCCCCCCCCCCCCCGCGCCCAGCGCCACTCCAAGCCCTCTGGCACCCATGGGCAACGCCGCTGGTGGAAGAAGAAGGACAGAAGGTGCATCAGTCTCCTACCCCACCGGCCAGTAATTGGAGCATCACATCCCGTGGGCCATTGCCGCAGCCTGGTTGCTCCAGCTGGCCATCACCGCTTCTGCCTCCTCCTCAGCCAGCTCACCCCTGCCGCCAACGCAAGGTTTGTGTACCCATCCGCATACCCCACCCTACAGATGACATGCTGTCACCAGCCCCATCTTCGACCAGCTGGACACCTAGTTGTAGTACTAATAGTAATTATCCTGTGGCTAGTGGTAATGCTCTCCCCTGTCCTATTGATAGTGAAGTGGATCAGAATAATGGCGTAATGACCCCCCTAGAATACTCAGCAGTTGCTAGGGCTTTTGAGGGGCGCATCTCTTTCATGAGAATGGAGAATCCGGGAGGGAGGTACCGCGAACCTGTCAGGTTTTTAGAGGCATGCCTCCCTGTCTTGGAGACTGAGCTCCTCAGAGTCCTAGACGATCCGAGATTTAACGCCATTAAGTGCAGTGCAATATTATGCTTTCAACTGAATCACCCCCCCCCCCCAAAAAACATCCAGGTGATGCAGAGACTACGATTCTGCACTATATATGGGGTGATAATGGTGTTATTTCTTGGAGCACATCCATTGCTGAGTGGTATCGAGAATCCAACTTGAGCGCTATTATGGTCCAATTTTCCGAGATAGAAGTATGCGGGTCCACTAAAGTGCTCCGCTGTATACCATACCTCGACATTCATATACATGTCTATGATCCAATAAATGGAGGGTCCAAGTTATATTAAACTCCCTGAGGATATTAAGAACAAGCAGGCATGCATTAATGTCGAAAATAAAGTATAAGTGTGAGAAACATATTTGGTTAAGGTGTCTGAATTATTTTTCATCAGAAGAGTTATTAGCGATACACCTATTAGATTGTGCTTCCAAGGAC
Source organism: Schistocerca nitens (assembly GCF_023898315.1). Lineage (NCBI taxonomy): Eukaryota > Metazoa > Arthropoda > Insecta > Orthoptera > Acrididae > Schistocerca > Schistocerca nitens. Next base: position 927,383,253 of record NC_064616.1, read on the forward strand.
CCGGTACATGTGATTATGCCCACTGAGGAAAAGAACTTCATTAAATTTCAAAATGCTCACCACCAGCAGCGATGTCCTTTTGTAGTGTACACCAACTTCAAATGTCTGCTGGCTCCTATTTCTCGTTGTGAAGGGAACCCCTTAGCCTCACATACAAACTTCACACAAAAACACGTACGTTATGCGGCAGTGTTCCAAGTCATATGTGGATATGATTCTAAACTTAACCGCTACCAGTCTTATGAAGGGAACGATCCAGCGGTTTGGCTTCTCACTGAGCTTGAAAAACATTCATGGAAAGTTGATAAGCTCTACAGCACCAACATTCCCATGACTAAATGAACGGAAGATGATGAATTGTATGAAAAGGCGGTTAATTGTCATATTTGTGGGCTAGCCTTAGATAGAAAAGCGGAAACTCTTCTTAGGGACCACTGTCATCTTATGGGTAAGATCAATGGTGCAGCTCACAATGCATGTATTCTGAATTACCAATTACCTAGACACATGCCCGTCTTTTTTCATAATTTGAATGGATATGATGCTCATTTTCTAGTGAGCACTTAGCTAATTTCGGTATGAAGAAAGATCAGCTTAGTGACCTCCCTGAAAGTGTTGAGAAGCACATTTCTTTCTCAAAACGAATGACGCCAAAAATTACACTCCGCTTCCTTGACCCTTTACGCTTCATGCAGACTTCAGTTCAGAAACAAGTTCAAACTTTACCTCTGAATGATATGCATATCACTCTATTTCTCGATGAGGAAAAGTTCCAACTTGCGACTAGGAAAGGAGTTTTCCCATACAAGTACGAGGGTCAGTCAAAAAGTAATGCCTCCTATTTTTTTTCTACGTTTAATTGTCAGGAAATTTAAATGCAATTACATAGGTTGAAAACCACAACATTGAGGATCATTTTGTCATTTTTCAATGTAATCTCCGCCCATCTCTACAGTTTTGGTCCATCTTTGAACAAGGGCATGTATCCCAGCACGGTAAAAATCACAGCTCTGCTTCCTAAGCCATTGACGCACGGATGTTTTGACGGCCTCCTCATCTTCAAAATGAATCCCACGATGAGCTTCTTTTAGTGGCCCAAACAGATGGAAGTCTGATGGTGCCAGGTCAGGGCTGTATGGGGGATGAGGCAAAACTTCCCATCCAATTTTGACAATCTCGTCAGAGGTGTGACGACTGGTGTGTGGTCTTGCATTGTCATGCAAAAGAAGAACATCTGCCATTGATTTTGTTGGGCGAACTCGCTGAAGACGTGCTTTAAGTTTTTTGAGGGTTGTGACGTATTGAACAGAATTTATTGTGCATCCCTGCTCCAAAAAATCAACCAGAATCACACCCTCTGTATCCCAGAAAACTGTTGCCATAACTTTCCCTGCCGATCGCACAGTTTTGAATTTTTTCTTCCTCGGCGAGCTTGTGTGACGCCACTCCATTGACTGCCTCTTTGATTCGGGTTCAAAAAAATGCACCCATGTTTCGTCCCCGGTCACAATTTTTTTCAGAAACTCATCTCCCTCCAAACGGAAGCTGATCGGTTAACATTCTTGGAACCCACCGTGCACAAACTTTTGAGTACCCCAATTGTTTAATAATCGTGATCACACTGCCTTTACTAAGAGAAATAATGCGACACACTTCATCTGCAGTCACCCGACGGTCACCACGAATGATGTCATCAACTTGCTGAATGTTGTGTGGAGTCACTGCACTCACCGGCCTGCCGCTCCGCTTTTCGTCAGTCAACGGTGTTTGCCCTTCAGCTTCCTTACAACGACGAACCCATCGTCTAACAGTGCTGACATCCACTGTCACAACACCATACACCTTCTTCAGTCTTTCATGAATGCGTATGGGCGTTTCACCTTCTGCATTCAAGAATTCAATCACACAACGCTGTCTCAAACGAACATCGATGTCGGCCATCTTACAAACTTCTGCTGTGCTGCCACCTGTTGACACAGAAAGTTACTACTGCAGTGGATTGCAGAAGAAGGTTTGAGGAATGGCGCCAAATTCAAATTTTTCACTTAACTTAATTTCTTTAAGTAGAAAAAAAAATGGGAGGCATTACTTTTTGACCGACCCTCGTATGTTGATAGTATGGCAAAACTCAATGAAACCAGGCTTCCCGACCTATCTGCATTTGCCAGTACTCTCACAGATGATGCTGTAACTACAACAAATTATGTGCATGCCATGAATGTCTGGTGGGAATTCGACATCTCCAATTTGGGAGAATATGCAAGGTTATACAGGGTGTTTCAAAAATGACCGGTATATTTGAAACGGCAATAAAAACTAAACGAACAGCGATAGAAATACACCGTTTGTTGCAATATGCTTGGGACAACAGTACATTTTCAGGCGGACAAACTTGCGAAATTACAGTAGTTACAATTTTCAACAACAGATGGCGCTGCAAGTGATGTGAAAGATATAGAGGAGGAGGAGGAAATTAGTGTTTAACGTCCCGTCGACAACGAGGTCATTAGAGACGGAGCGCAAGCTCGGGTGAGGGAAGGATGGGGAAGGAAATCGGCCGTGCCCTTTCAAAGGAACCATCCCGGCATTTGCCTGAAGCGATTTAGGGAAATCACGGAAAACCTAAATCAGGATGGCCGGAGACGGGATTGAACCGTCGTCCTCCCGAATGCGAGTCCAGTGTGCTAACCACTGCGCCACCTCGCTCGGTAAAGATATAGAAGACAACACAGTCTGTGGGTGCGCCATTCTGTACGTCGTCTTTCTGCTGTAAGCGTGTGCTGTTCACAACGTGCAAGTGTGCTGTAGACAACATGGTTTATTCCTTAGAACAGAGGATTTTTCTGGTGTTGGAATTCCACCGCCTAGAACACAGTGTTGTTGCAACAAGACGAAGTTTTCAACGGAGGTTTAATGTAACCAAAGGACCGAAAAGCGATACAATAAAGGATCTGTTTGAAAAATATCTACGGACTGGGAACGTGACGGATGAACGTGCTGGAAAGGTAGGCCGACCGCGTACGGCAACCACAGAGGGCAACGCGCAGATAGTGCAGCAGGTGATCCAACAGCGGCCTCGGGTTTCCGTTCGCCGTGTTGCAGCTGCGGTCCAAATGACGCCAACGTCCACGTATCGTCTCATGCGCCAGAGTTTACACCTCTATCCATACAAAATTCAAACGCAGCAACCCCTCAGCGCCGTTACCATTGCTGCACGAGAGACATTCGCTAACGATATAGTGCACAGGATTGATGACGGCGATATGCATGTGGGCAGCATTTGGTTTACTGACGAAGCTTATTTTTACCTGGACGGCTTCGTCAATAAACAGAACTGGCGCATATGGGGAAACGAAAAGCCCCATGTTGCAGTCCCATCGTCCCTGCATCCTCAAAAAGTACTGGTCTGGGCCGCCATTTCTTCCAAAGTAATCATTGGCCCATTTTTCAGATCCGAAACGATTACTGCATCACGCTATCTGGACATTCTTCGTGAATTTGTGGCGGTACAAACTGCCTTAGACGACACTGCGAACACCTCGTGGTTTATGCAAGATGGTGCCCGGCCACATCGCACGGCCGACGTCTTTAATTTCCTGAATGAATATTTCGATGATCGTGTGATTGCTTTGGGCTATCCGAAACATACAGGAGGCGGCGTGGATTGGCCTCCCTATTCGCCAGACATGAACCCCTGTGACTTCTTTCTGTGGGGACACTTGAAAGACCAGGTGTACCGCCAGAATCCAGAAACAATTGAACAGCTGAAGCAGTACATCTCATCTGCATGTGAAGCCATTCCGCCAGACACGTTGTCAAAGGTTTTGGGTAATTTCATTCAGAGACTACGCCATATTATTGCTACGCATGGTGGATATGTGGAAAATATCGTACTATAGAGTTTCCCAGACCGCAGCGCCATCTGTTGTTGAAAATTGTAACTACTGTAATCTCGAAAGTTTGTCTGCCTGAAAATGTACTGTTGTTCCAAGCATATTGCAACAAACGGTGTATTTCTATCGCTGCTCGTTTAGTTTTTATTGCCGTTTCAAATATACCGGTCATTTTTTAAACACCCTGTACATGGACATGGACGTGCATTTGCTTGCAGATGTTAACGAAAAGTTCTGCTGTGCATGTATGACCACATACTCTCTGGACCTCGTCTTTTATTACATGGCATCTAGGTTGACGTGGGACGCCTATGCTCAAAAAAATGGGGTGCAATATCGAACTTTTGATTGATGCTGCAATGCTTCTATTTTTTGAGCTAGGGATCCGTGGGGGACTTTGTCAATGCGTTCACAAGCATGCCAAAGCAAATAACCTGCAGATGGGTGTCGAGTTTAATGCATCCCTTGATTCCAGCTACATTATGTATTTAGATGTGAACAACTTATATGGGCACGCCATGATGCAGCCACTGCCAGTAGGTGGGTTTCGATGGGTGCCGGAAAACGAATTGAAGGGATTAGGTGGACAATTAATGGGTCTTGCGGCCGATTCTGATGTAGGGTATGTGCTTGAGGCAGACATCGCATATTCCTAATGATTTGCCGTTATGTCCAGAGCAACAAATTCCGCAAGGAAGCACCATCCCTAAACTGTTGGCTACTGTTGGAGATAAGCAGAGGTATATTATTCATTATTGTAACCAAATGACTCAAATAGCTCTGAGCATTATGGGAATTAACATCTGAGGTCATCAGTCCCCTAGAACCTAGAACTACTTAAACCTAAATAACCTAAGGACATCACACACATCGATGCCCGATGACTGCCGGCTGGTGTGGCCGTGCGGTTCTAGGCACTTCAGTCTGGAACCGCGTGGCTGCTACGGTCGTAGGTTCGAATCCTGCGTCAGGTATGGATGTGTGTGATGTCCTTAGGTTAGTTAGGTTTAAGTAGTTCTAAGTTCTAGGGGACTGATGACCACAGATGTTAAGTCCCTTAGTGCTCAGAACCATTTGAACCATGCCCGAGGCAGGATTGGAACCTGCAGTCACAGCAGTCATGCAGTTCCAGACTGTAGTGCCTAGAACCGCTCGGCCACACCGGTCGGCTATCGTAACCTCCAGCAGTGCCTCAGATTAGGGATGAAGCTTGTTAGAATCACCTGGGCAATTTCCTTCAAGCAATCCCCCTGGTTGAAGGAGTATATCGAACTAAATACCGAAAAGAGGGCGGTCTTGAGTAATGATTTTGAAAGACATTTTTATAAATTAATGAATAATTTCACTTTCGGAAAAACTATGCAGAATGTAAGAAATTAACTTGATATTTTGATTATAACCGAATGGGAAGGGCGTTATGGCGTGAGAAAGTGTATTGCCAGGACAAATTTTAAGCGTGACACCATCTAAAATGAAAACTTTGTTGCTTTGGAGATGTCGAAGACTGCAGTAGAGTTTATGAAGCCTATTTATTTGGGGATGTGCATATTGGATATCTCCAAATTCTACATGTACTGCTTCCACTACGAGTTTGTGAAACCTCATTTCATAGAACCAAAGTTTCTTTGTATGGATACAGACAGCTGTAGCTACTGGATCAAGAACTCCGATCCATATGAAGTAATTAGGTGCAACGGTAAGGAATTCGACACGTCTTCCTATGGGGTCGATAATCCTTATGGTATTGTTCCTCAGAACAAGAAGGTTATGTATGCATATCGTCCAATAGACGGGGGCACCCAGAGGCGGACAAAGGGTGTTAGACGTGCAGCGCATCGAGCTCTTATGGTTGAAGACTATTTGCAGTGCCTGTATGGTCGCAGCATTCAAGGCGCTCATCCATACATCATTTGGCAAACTAGCATTTGATCATAAGGTCACGAGGTCATGAGGTGTACACTGTACTGAAATCTGAAGTCGGATTGTCTCCTCATGACGATAAAAGAGTCATTTGTGAGGATAGGGTTGAAACCCTCCCATACTCACACTATTTACTTAAAGCAAAAGTAGGGGTGAAGGATCTGGTTGATAGATAGAGAGAGAATGAGCGTATGAATGGGGATATGGGGGGTTTATGCGTCGATCTTTTATCATAGTGTAAATGATGGATGAGTGTGTTGTGTGGTGTGTATCAGTATGTATGCTTTCGTGTATGAGTGAGTGTGCGAATGAGTGTGGGAGCCTCTGTTAAGTGTATATCGTTGTAAATATATATTCATTAGTACAAATTACTTTGCCAAGGGAAAAAAATCATTAAAAAAATTAAAAACTGAAAAACTGTCAAGAAAAAGTCTGTATGTAAATATTTTTCATCGTTATTAGTAGTTAATATGTCAAGAAAAACAAAGTTTTCACACTTCATCTGTGTGTGTATATATATATATATATATATATATATATATATATATATATATATATATATATATATATATATATATTCATTTGCTTGTGGTAATGGAAAACGTTTAGAGCCACCCACTTCAAAGAAATACCGTTCACCTTTTCTGTTTTGGGTGGAACTTCACTAGTGGTAGTATTTAGTCTGTAAGATAGTATAATCTGCTTGTTGTGCTAATGCTCTGAATTAGTTGTAAACTGATATAATGTAAATCTGAATCATGTATCTGTAAACAGCGGAATGTACATATTTCTCAAAAAAAAAATCTAAATCTCAATCATGTATCTATAAATTGATATAATGTAAATCTGAATCATGTATCTGTAAACTGATATAATGTAAAATCTGAATGACCTATCTCTAAGCTTATATTTCACAAACAGCGTTAAATGTGAGTTTAATAATAAATTCACTTATTTTATTGTAAAAATGCCGAATTTTATTATTTCAACCCTCAATCATCATTCTTTTGATTAAAAATGTTAATGTATTTCTGTACAATGGGCAGTTACATCCGCATTGCACAGCACATGTCTATAAGGCATGTTGCTTTAAACACTATTTCAACCACAGTTCTGAATTAATCATAAATGTATTTCTGTACACTGGGCAGTTACATCTGCATTGCACTCAAGGCTACATGATGTATAGCGTTGAGCACACATTTTCAGAGGCTTTCTTGCAAACGAGAGGCACGGAATGTGAAAGTGCATCTATTAATAGCACAGGTAGCGCTACTACCCTAGGTGAAAGCGCGCAAAGGCTGTGGTAAGTGGCTCAGACAGTTCCAGTGGAATGCAGTTATAGATGGATTCAGGTATAGCATCACCAATAAACTTACTTGCTAAGGACGTAGGTGTCAAAAAGCAAAAAAGTATACAAGCATTTTTAGGGAACAAAAAATTATTTATTTCTCATCCAACTTAAAAGTAATTTTACATTCTCATAGGCAGATACAACACTAATTTTTTGATACATGTTCTTGAGTCGATGGACAGATGGACAGCTGTAGAATTCCAGGTCTTGAATAGAAGTCCATTTAAATATTCAGTCCATCCATGAGATCTTCTCCTTTCCCTTCATATAGATGATGGTGTCCATGTGGTCGAATAATTTAAGTGCAGTCACCATATCTTTATAGGGTATACCAGGATCATCCCAGTGAATTCCATGGTAGAAAAACGTTAACCAATGAGCGCTCCTTCTTATCTTAGAGCACCTCACTTGCTTGAAGGATCTTGATGATGCAATGTTTGTAGTGAATGTCTCTATTATTCCATAATCGTCTGTGTACACTACAAATGCGACATCTTTAAGTACGAACTGTCTACTATCACCATCATAGAACCCTTGAGCATCCGCAATGATGTTGACTCCATGACAAGTCGTCTTGAAATGCTCTAGGTGCGGAGCAGTACCTATTCATTTATACAGTTCGCTGCACAACACCTGTGAGCGGACAGTAGTTGATTACATGGTCATGTATAACTAAAGCATACGCGGAAGTGTGTTATAGGAAATTTGTCGATGATTCAAATTCAGTTTCCACATCTATAGGTCCAGACTTAATTATCTCATTCTGTTTCGAGCAGTCTACTGCGATGATCGGTGAAAGCTCTTTGTACTTGTGCAGACCGAGTAGACACCCCCATCCCTCTCCTTCAACAATTTCATATTAAGAAGGGCGAAACTTTGCATACATGTCATACCCTAGATTGTACACATTTTCATTCAACTGCAGATGTAGATTGTCATATGGGTAGAATTCTGAATTGAGATAGACTTTGGCATTAGTTAACTTGCAGTTATCGAACACAGTGGAATCATTTGCTATATTGGCTCTTCAATCAGTCTGAAAAGCAAGTACGATGAATCTAGGTGAGTCTAATTGGCTCGAGGTTTTAATAGCCCATGTCTGTCTGCTCGCTGTCAGTAACAATGGGTACTCAAAAATCTCCCAAGATCAAAATGTCACTGACAGAAATGTACCTGAATTCAGGACTTTTAAAAGCTTAATACACTCCTCGTTGGATACACTGATGTGAGGCATTTTCCATATTATCTTGCTGATTGTGATCATATTCTCCTCGGATGTATGAGTTATTGTCCGTCGCACTCCACACCAGAATGAGTTCTTATTTAGCATTCATAGTAATATGTCTCATGTCCTCAAAGCATCCCATAAACATGTTTAGAAGTATGCATGCAGTAAATCGCTTGTACTCTTCAATTGCTCTATCCTCTGGATTGTCTATGAACCATCCTGCATTTTCTAAACTATGCTAATCTGCTGGTGATGCTGAGATGTGTGTTTCAAGGGTTGGTGTTATGCCGACATTGCACGTACATTCGATCTCAGACCCATTGAGTTCATAGGATATTCTTGAAACAGGAATGCTAAACTGTTATATGTCAGCTTGGATCCCACAGTATCGCTGCCGTCAGTTTTCTTGAATGACCCCTCTAGATATATGAAACTCTTGCATGGAAGCGTGAGTGCATCTTGGTGCTAGACGACAATCCTGATTTCATCGTTCTTGTTAAACGTGCTTGAAGCATAAGGTTTATGAGAGAAGTATTCCTGACGTATAATTCTCTCATCATACTCTACTGGTTTCAGATCAACTGATTTAAGAAACTCGTAGTTCGCATGTGTTATCACTTTGCTGTTTGGTAGCGAAGTGGCACTCTGTGTATTGCGTGCACTTGTTTTATACCGTACGCCCATCCTGTCTTAGATGTAATTGTACACTGATTTCTTCACTGTGAAAGTCAACAAGTTGATTCTTCTGGTCAACAATACCCAGTACCAAATACTCCAATGTCTGAGCTGTCACTGGAAGCTATATTGCATTGGCAGGGGTCTCAACAATCTTATACCCAGTTGCAACGTTTTCCGTAAATAGTGTGAATCAGACTATCGTTGAGATAGGAGTTCGTTTCAATGTTACACTCGACACAGATTGTGCTGATTGTCTGATCCGACTTGTAAAATTTACTCGGATCCTTCTTCAAAATCTGTCCTTTTGTGAAACCCAGCAGGCGCCCTATTGAACCTTTCTGGTTAAAGTCAATAGTTGCATTTACAGTCCTTATTTCAGATTTAAGTGTATTGATGTTTGCACGTAGTTCAATACCTTTCCGAGACTGTTTTAAGTCTTCGTTTAAATCGTCGATATCATGTGCACCCGGTTCTATTTCCACAATATCTTTTCCACCATTAATATCTAGATGCAGTTTATTGTTACTCTCGGTGATATTCCGGATGCTGTTGTACGTCTCCAGTCCAATCAATGCAATACTCCATTGACTAATGCTCAAATCAATTGGCGGGAACTAATTTTCACGCAATACAAATGATCGTCCTTTTAACGTCAAAGTGTATGACATTGCATCTGAACCTCAACTGATGAATGAATGTTTAAACCTCCTACTTATATAGTGTACTTCTTCTTTGTGAACGTCAAGAGAAATATGGTGCATAGATGTCCACAGGGGTGGGTATTAAAGTCCTGATACCGTCGATAATCGTAGAGCACATGTCTTCTGTGAGTGAAGTATTGTAATTCTTGTGGTGGCTGCAGGTCACCAAATGAGTCGAAATAGTAGACGGTATCGGCGTCTTTCATAAAATATGACACCCAGTGGGTGCCAGGGCCTCCAGCAACATCTAAATTCACAATACCGCATTCACCAGTTTTCCACATAGTCTTCGGCAATGTATCCCACATGAACGCACCACAGAATCTTGGTATCTTGAATTTATCTCTAACAAACTCAAGAAGATCTGTATTTCTGAGTGGTCGATCTGGTAGGACCGCTAATGGGCTTTTTCTTTATTTATGAATAGACTAAGGCCTTTCCTGTACGGTTTAAAGTACAGTCGTTTTCCAATGGCTGCGGCTTCCATCATGCGGATATGTCTTCTCGTCTCTTCTAACTGTGCATGGGAGTTTTGCGCGTTCTTGACCGTTCGAGCAATAGCTGCAACACCACCGGCGAGGGAACCTACCACTGAGAGCGCTGAGAGGGCCGGCATGAGAAAAGGAATAAAACCGCTGGATGTCTTGGGTATTTGTAGAACTCGAGGTGCTTTAACCGATCCTCTTCTTCTTCTTCCCGCATTTTTCTGCTTCAGTGCGTTTTTAGCTGCATACATCGCTGTCAGGATGCAGTTCTTCAAACAGCCCTTCTTGTTCTTGTTTAGTGCGCAATGTGCAGCGTTCATAATTCGTTTGAAATTCATCACTCCCAAAACCAATTTGATTTTTCCATGCATGGTTTTATCAACATCAAATGCTGTGATGCGTTGATCTATACCAATATCCTTTCTTCTCCGTATCACCTTAGCCTTATCAGCTAAAATCCTATCTGCAATGTGACGACTTGATAGATCTTTATTTGCAGTGTATGCAATGTGTTCCATACACGCTTCGTCGATCAGATTAACTCCCTTATCCCCTCACGCCATGCGTTTCTGAAGCTTTGTCACAGATCCACAGTAGCTATGCCCAGGGATGTGTAATTCCACAGGTAGTTAGTCTAGAATACCACCACCTCCTCTAATGTGTCTTCTAGCACGCATATTACGCTACTGTGATGATTGTGGACAATGCACACCCATTATATAGCAAATCGCCAGCATGAATCCAGCTGTTTTGTGTAGCAGGAAAACCAAGCCATTTGACTAGTGCTTTATTTCCCCGACGTCTTATGACTCTCTTCACGAGAAAAACATCCGGTTACGAGCTTTTCTGCATCTCCTCGGTGTAGAAGCAGCCTGCAATTTCTTCACCTTTACTATCCTTCAATATATAAGTTCTAAGATTCATTCATTGCACTTTTGAAACTGTAAATATCTCAGTTGACCAGTTCGGTAGGTACGATTTCTCAAATGCCATCTTGTGTTTTGAAATACGTACCAAATCACCTACATTAAATTTCTGTTTGCGTGGATACAGCATCTTAATACGACAGTGCACGGTATCCATGAGTCCATTATAGCAAACATCGATTGGTCTTATTTTTATTGTGCTATGTTTGGTTCTATTATACTGAGCAATTATTTCTGGGAGGATATCTGTCCATTTGTATGAGCCGCGAAGGTTAAAACACATCCACATTCGACCTTTTATTGTTCTGTTCAGGTGCTCCACAATACTAGTCCTCAGGTGAGTGAATGTCGAGTAGTAATGTATTCTGTACTGCTGCGTCACTATCTTGAAATATCTATTGTACAACTCCCCACCGTGATAGGTTTGGAGGCTGTCTGGGCATCGATTTGTTCCTGTCTGTATCCAACGCTCAAAAACATCAGCGACATTTCGACCCGTTTCTGTTTTGACAGGTAATGCCCAGCAAATTTGAAGTATTTATCAATAACCATTAAAATGTATTTGAATCCATTATTCTCATGTAAATATTCCCCCATATCTACAAGATCGGCTTGCCACAAGTCATCTAACCCTTTAATCATAACATGCCTGCGAGGGTATGTTTTGTGTGCTGGCTTGTGCAGTTCTCGAACTACTCTCTCCATACTTATGTGATGATACCTCTCTCTCTAAGCTCCGAGGTTATTGAAACCTCATTCGAATGAGCTGTACTACCTGGAGCAGCTGATGCCATGAGCAGTCGTAGTCGCTCTATTAGTTTGTTGGAGTCGTCATAATATATATACTGAGGGATTCGATTGCTTACTGCTTTATGCTCAATGCCAATGCCATCACCGCTGCTACCGTTGTTGGTTTCAGCTTCAAGTATTGGTTTTATAATGGTTTTATATTTCTTGTTGCTCAGGCTTTTCGTGATCTTGTGTACACCAGTCATGTGCAGTATTTCACGGTACGTTTCCCTATCATTAACTGAATAATTAATAGGATTTTTGGTAGGTCTTAGGAATATAAGATTAATTAAGCTGGGTCTTCCCTCAAACCGTCTATCGCCAATCTGTATTGTGTCTTCAGCTACAGTTATAGGATGTGCACCCAACATGTACGGTCTTTCCCTGCTAACGCCACCGCTACGGTCGCAGGTTCGAATCCTGCCTCGGGCATGGATGTGTGTGATGCCTTAGGTTAGTTAGGTTTAATTAGTTCTAAGTTCTAGGCGACTGATGACCTCAGAAGTTAAGTCGCATAGTGCTCACAGCCTGCTAACGCCGAATGTTCTATCTATCTGACCTGGGGTGTGACGAATAATGAATTCGTCAATGGCAACACCCTCGTTGTCATGTGTTTTTGGTTTTGCTGAGAACTGTTGGAGAGATAACCGGCTTAAAGGTCTCTCTTAGTGTTTGCTGCTGATCCATATGTCCTAACCTCAGCAGCCATAATTTCTCACGAACTGCTTTGCACGCCTGAATCACTTTCTGCTTTGTCGACATCTTGATGTATACTAATCAGACATCTCTGCAGTGTGAGGCTTTATATATCCCGTCATTTTCTTCCTCCTCTTACTATGATCCTGATCACCCTTCTCAACAACAAGTAAGTTTACATCTATTTTCCCCTGAATAGCATCGACCTTTCCAGTTAAGTCGCTTACTTTCTTACTGACTTGATTAACTACCTCATTTAACGCACTCACCATTCTCAGAAGAGTCTGGTAATGCGTCTCTAGCTCCCTGAACACACTTGCAACTTTATGCGCCATAGCTTGAATTTTCGTATCCATGTACAGGCGAATGTTCTGTCTGCATACACCCATCCTCTCAGGTTGAGAGGTAGACACATGCGCGAATTTGTCCATGGTGTAACATAGACTGATGTACTAACCCCCACTTACCATGCTATATGTGCAAAAATTCTTGGAAGTTTCGCCTGTGCCTACCATCACTCACTTTTCTTGTTTTATCAATAACGAGAAACCCATACTGTGAATGATTCCAGCAATCTGCACATATCTTTACAAAATGATTGAACGACATGTCCGTTCCGACATGTGCTTGGTAAATGTGTTTTAAATTCCGGTTGTCTTGTTTGAAGGCTATAATGAGGTTTGTGTTATCCCTAACCAGCTGTTTGGGGATTCTGGAATATGTCTGACTTAGATAAAATATCAACACCCTTATGACAACCAAAACAGAAATATTTTCCAATTTGGTCTTGGTTTTCCACAGCAACATCGTCAAATATGAAGACTGTGTTTGGCTTTGCTTTTTCAGGTGGAGGGATATCACCGCTTTCACTGAATGTCGTGTATGTAACACCATCTACACCGCGCAATATCTCTTGCAATAGCTGATACTTGGGTTGAAACAGTGTTTTCGAGAATACACAAACATGTTCAAATTGGACCCCATCTACATGTGTTAGCACCGTCTTGAGGACATTGGTCTTCCTACAATTGGATGGACCTACAATAATTGCTCGTATATAATCAGGAAGGAGAATTCCATTCTTCTTGTTATTCTTCAGGTCTGCAGTTGCATCTTCACAGGACCAGTCACCAACAACAAAGTCCTTATGACGAGGGTGCTTCACCCAGCCCGCCATGATACTAAATGCGCCGGGTACAGACATGTAGTTGACCTATATATATAGAAGAAATACAGTTGAAAAAAAAAAGTATGTGTAGCCACTATAGTTCCATCACTTAACCGACTGAGCTATATTGACTAACACAGAGAAAAGAGCTATATATTTTACTCATGAAGAGTAAATTGATCATCTCACTAATTCATATAGCATTGAAAAAAATAATTCTAATACTTTGATTATAATGAGACCTAGGTATGAAAGAAAACGCAAACGGTTTCAGATTATACAGGGTAGTCCATTGACCATGACCGGGCCAAATATCTCACGAAATAAGCGTCAAACGAAAAAATTACAAAGAACGAAACTCGTCTAGCTTGAAGGGGGAAACCAGATGGCGCTATGGTTGGCCCACTAGATGGCGCAGCCATAGGTCAAACGGATATCAACTGCGTTTTTTTAAATAGGAACCCCCATTTTTATTACATATTCGTGTAGTATGTAAAGAACTATGAATGTTTTAGTTGGACCACTTTTTTAGCTTTGTGATAGATGGCGCAGTAATAATCACAAATATATGGCTCACAATTTTAGATGAACAGTTGGTAACAGGTAGGTTTTTTAAATTAAAATACAGAATGTAGGTACATTTGAACATTTTATTTCGGTTGTTCCGATTTCTGAGAATGCATGCTGTTACAGTGTGATTACCTGTAAATACCACATTAATGCAATAAATGCTGCAAAAAATCCGCCATCTTGAGTGATGTGACATCCGCCATCTTGGATGACGTCATCGTCGCCATCTTGGATAAAGGTACTTTGGGGTTGTACCCCTTTTGTCCCAATACAGTCTTATACAGTTAATTACTAACTCCTTAATCCAATAAAAACTGGTCTATTTTCACCTGGTGTGACATTGTTATAGCGAAAATCTGGTTTAAATCTGCTTATTGTTTGATCCACTATCTCTGAAAACAAAATTCGCAACTTTTCTTGAATATCTGATGAATTATGGTTGTCACCATCTCCTAATTTTAATGGCAATTTTGCAAGGCATGAAACAGTGGGGAGACTTAATTGCAATGCATGAGTATTTTCTTTAGCATGTTTCCAAAGTGATAAAAATGAATCCGTATTTCTGGTTCCTTCTATTGAAGACAAAACATCTACAAAATTACGAGCAAGGCGGGAATTCAATGAAACTTTTTGAATTATTGCATTAACTTTTCTGTTCTCTGGAATACAAAAATTAGCATTTGATATGAAACAGAGTTTCAAATTTTTGCAGCATTTTCGAAATCCTTTAGGTTTTGCACTAGGTCATTTCTTTCATCTTGCCTATCATTGAGAAGCTGCAAAAGAACTTTATTGTCTATGCACAACAGAGACGCAATGCACATGCACTATCTCGTTGGACAGAATGGTGGTCTTACACCTTGACCTGCTTCAATGTCACGAGAATCCGAAAGCAATTGTTTAAGATTTCTGAATAAGTGAAATCAAATCTTTGAGAATTGACAGAATATCTCGTAATACGGTTATGTTATTAAATCAGTCTTGACCTACTAAATTTAGGGAATGTGCCAAGCAGTGAATGTAAATAACCCTGGCTTCAATTTCTTTTATCTGTGACTGTAATCCTTGCAGAGAACCGCTAACGTTTGTTGTGCCGTGCCTACAACAGTTGTTCACAGAAATAGAATAGCTTAATAATATATCCTTCACAGATTTAAACAGGGCTCTGAGTCAGTTAATGAGAGCTCATAAGAACCATGAAACAACACATCAACAACAAAATTTTGGACGAAAACACACTGACATCTGCTTTGTAATTGATATATCGGATGTCTCGTCCAACATGAATGGATATAAATCATATTCTTTTATTTATTAAATAAAAATTCTCTGAGAAGACATGTTCATCATTATAATTTCATTATGTTATGGTTTGAGACATCCACCTGTAACTAGTAGTAGCTGTAGTAGTAGTAGTAGTAGTAGTAGTAGTAGTAGTCCCTAGTGGTAGTAGTAGTAGTAGTAGTAGTAGTAGGACATGTAAAAGTAATTACAAGTTTAGACCAATTTAAAATAAGCTAATTCAAATACACATACATTTGCAGACTTCTAGTTTGAGACAATCATTGGATTTACTGCTGGTGTACAATACTTTTTTTACAAATAACTTATTAAATAATGTAATGCCACATTGTTCACTCATATCTCACTATCAGTCACTGCGCACACTATACACACATTGTTTCGTAACACTTCACCCACTACACACACACCAACACACACATACTGGTGATCTCTGCGCCATTTTCTGTACCTCAACTTCCCCTTTGCTATCCTGAGAAACTGAGTCAACATCCCTCTATAATGAGTGGGATGTTGAGCTCAGAACGAGGAATAGATTTTAGTATTGTGCTATGCATAGCTTGGGGGTAAGTATGTCTACAAAAGGGAAAAAATGTAGTGTGAAGGTGTTATGTGGAATGTTGGATGTTTTATAATCATTATTATTGTTTATTTGGATAACATTTGTTTTACCAAACCCCTACTCTGTTTTATCTAAGTAATCCTTCAATGTATAAAATGTATTGTATAACAGGTACTTTCTAGCTGCTTTTTTAAATAAGTGTATTTTTCCAATTTCTTTAATCTCTTTTGATAATTTATTGTACAGTTTTATTCCTTGGTAGAAAGTGCTGTTTTGAGTTTTGTGTTTATTTTTTCTTGGTAAATGTACGTTGAGTCTAGCTCTTGTTCCATGGTCATGGGCACAGCTGTTTGTGCAGTAATTGCCAATGTTATTTTTGATGTGTACAACTGACTGGTAAATGTATTCACATAGAGCAGTTAAAATCCCCAGTGTTTTGAACAGATTTTTACAATGAGCTCGGCTACTATTCCTGGTTATTATTTTTATAGCTCTTTTCTGGAGTTTGAAAATAGTGTTCATATTTTGTTCATTTGTTCCCCAAAAAAGAATGTCATAACTGAGAATTGAGTGAACATATGAATAGTATGTAACTAAAAGACACTGCATGTTACACACTGATGATAGGATTCTAAGGGCATAACATACCGATGACATTCTGTTTGCAAGTACCTTTGTGTGTTCACACCACTTCAACTGAGAATCAATATTCAATCCTGATTAAGCCATAGTTTCAGTTCAGGTACATTCTCAGAATGCAATTTCAGAAGACTGCCAAAATTAGAAGACTCATCACCATGACCACGTAAGGCCAATCCTTGGCAAGCCAAGAACAATATTGAATTAAAGATTTTCCTTAAACAAACAATAGCGGCCTGCATTTCTTTTTCTTTAGAATGACTGATTCATGACAGACTATTCACTCTTTTTTTTCATAGAATTATTTGCACTAAATGAGCACATATGCACGTTACTTTTTTCGTGAGATTTGAATTGTTGTAGGGCAATGGACCAGTTCTTAAAGCCGTACTCAACTAATGCAATACAGGAATCCTCGTCCACAGTAAGAGGTTTTAGAGGCAATCTCTTGTTTTCACACATAGGCCTACAAAAAAGACAATAAACTCTATCATCTTTTACGTCATACTGAATCCATATACATGTTTTTATTCAATGTTTTTGAAAAGTTCTGCCCCTGCGGCTGCCACTTTCAGTACCGGTATCATTTTTCGTGAACTACCAGAAATAGTAACAGGGATTTCACTGTCACAAGCTGCCGAAGGTGGATCACTTTTAGTTCTACAAGCTATCGATTCGATATCACCAGCACGATTATCAGTCGAATTCCTTTTGTATTGCACTATATATTTATCTATTTTAATGATTTTGACACTCAAAATATGAAGATGTAATATAATTCCAAACACAGATGACACAGGTCAAACAGAACACAAACTAACGTCTAGCGGTTTACACGTTCTGACTTCTGACTACTTCGTTGTTCGTTCAACTGTTGACGTCTGGAAGTTCAAATTCGGTATAAGTTACAACATAACCGACATGATTTCACAAGAAAAAATCTCTCGCTAGCCGTTGCGTTTCGTGATTGTTGCAGAGCTCCAAGTTAAAGCACAAAGAACTTCCCAAGTTGTTGCAAGTACCGTCCATTTACTGAATATTTTAACTAGGAGGGATGGGGTACCCTTCGCAGCAGGTATGTCGGCTCACTGGTAACGCATTTTGTTATCTTAAAGAGTTATCGTAAAAGAAACGCTAATTAAATTCGCACTTCGTAGTATAAACGTTTTCATCGTATCGTACCCAACTGGCTTCCATTTCTGTTTATTTAATACAATAATGAAAGGTTTACCACCTTCAGTTTACATTATTGACTTAACAAGCGACAGTCCCTTCATACTCGACTATTTTAGAAAGTGACCATTTCACTTATATGTCAACGTGATTTTAATTCCTACGAATTCAATTAGCTGTTTGTTTTAAGATAACCTTTTTGCAGCTGTGTATTACAAAAGCCAGCTGCCCATCAATGCGATGAGCGAGTCGATTTTAATTACGGTCAAGAAGCAAACCTTTATAGTGCTGGTTGGTTCGTTTTTGCAGAATAGTAACGTAAAGAAAAAAATAATACTACAATTTTCAATGAGGTATGCTACGCATACTCACTCAAATTTTAGGGTTTGGTTCAGCGACCGAGCATACCCGTAGTCGGCGCCTATGTGTGGAAGCTTGGTTGGTGTTAATTCTGAAACTGCGACTGTACAATGTCACAACATACTTGGCGAAGAGTGGGGTACTCTACTCCGCGTAGTTCATATCTTTAATTCAATATACGGTCAACATGTTAGTGGAAAGAAGTTCTTCAGTCTCTTGTTGAACAACAGTGAGCTCTCACCAACCAGCTTTCTATGTGGCAATAAACAATTTGGCAGTCTCGATGATGCCCCATGTTCCATCGCCATTGACGCAACCCCTATTAGAAGACTGGGATGCAGACGAAAAATGCCTTCGGCAACATTTTCAAGCTTTTGGAGTTGCCAGTCCCAGTTTGCGTAAGGTTTTATTTTTGCCATGGATTTCTCATCGTGTTTACCACTCTTTGTGTCAGCTAGCTCCTCTTCAGGAACTTGCCAGCCTGTTTTCATGAAATGTGTCAATTGCTCTCTAACTATTATAGCAAACGTACTCGTGATCTTGCTGCTCACATTGAGTTATACCATTGTCATTGTCGTACAGATCGTGAGCAGCAGAACTTCATGGGCGTTGTTGCTAGCTTGTGACTAAGGCCCACCGGGACTCATTCACTGATTTGATGGTTTGTGCTATAATACGCCTGGCCCCTGATGGGGATATCAGTGAATACGCTTTACAATGTGACAATCCTTTTCTCACAGATGTTCTTGTTCTGAACGTTGCTCAGTCTTTTGAAGTATCTAGGGCAGCAGAAAATCAGCTGATCCATTTCCGTTATGTCCTTACTGTTTTGTTCAACATGAGGATGCGCTGGTCCAAAGTACTGGGCTACGTGCAACCATTGTGAAAAAAAGGTATTTATTGTGTCTATGTGCAACTCTCAACCACCTTCACCAGACATGAACATGGATGTGAAGTGTTTCCCAAGTGATGGTAGCCCCAAAAAACCTCTACAGTGGAGTACATGTGATGGACAAGATATTAAAAATGCAAGTGGACACAGGTGCAGCAGTGACTTTCTTAAATTCTCAAATCTATGTCAATCTTGGATAACCGGCATCGTACCCTATATCTCGTCTGTTTGTGAGTTACAACAAAGAACCAATACCCACATTGAGGCAGTTTTCTACTTCCATAGTGTACGAAGCAGTTGCTCGGACTTTGACCTATCTAATAGTGGATGATGCCAAAACTGAAAATTTATTTGCGTTGGATGTCTTGAAAATTTTTGGGTTCTCTATTTGTAGCAAAGTACATCTGGTATTGGATCAAGTTCCAGAAGAGGAGAATGAGGTCATTCGAGACAGAGCACAAGCTCGAATTAAGGAGGGATGGAGAAGGAAATTGGCCATGCCCTTTCAAAGGAACATCCTGGCTTTTGCCTTAAGTGATTATGGAAATCACAGAAAACCTAAACCAGGATGGTTGGACATGGGTTTGAACCATCGTCCTCCTGAATGTGAGTCCAGTGTGCTAATCACTGCACTACCCCATTCAGTTGATCAAGTTCCACACCAACAACTGCATGTGCTCTGCTTGGAATATTTCTCCATTTTCAGAAGCTTTAGGGTGTGCTACCAATATCAAGGCTCCCATCACAACAAACTCGACGGTGTGCCTCCATTTCTTTTGTGTCCACCCAGTCCCAGTAGCTTTACAGGAGCAAGTCAAATTAGAATTAGATTGGCTTCCGTCTTTGGGTGTTATCGCCCCTGTCTTCTATGATGAATGGTCTACTGTTGGTAATTCTCAAAAAACCTAATGGCAACCTTCAACTCTAAGGTAATTTAAAGGGTCTTGTAAATTCCCAATTTATTATTGAGACCTATCCCTTATCCTGTCCAGATGAACCCTAAGCATGGCTTTCCAGGGGAGCAATATTTTTCCAAAATAGACTTATCAGAAGCTTACTTACAACTGCCTCTGGATGAGGATTCCCTACGTGACCTCACAGCAAATACCCCTTCGGGTTATTTACATACCACCAAGTGCCATTCGGTGTTGCTAGAGCCACTGCCATTTTCCAATGATTTTTGGAGCAACTCATGGCCTCCATGATGGGGTGCATTAACTATCTGGATGGTACTGTGGTTTTTGGTTCCTCAACAGATGAACATTTGTGGAACATTTGTGCCTTATTCACAGTGCAACAGGCCACTGGTTTGAAATGTAACTTTGACAAATCACCATTTTTCCAGCTGTATCTGTGTTTTGAAGTCTCACATGCTGGCATCAAGCTTTTACACCAACGTGTCAATGCCATTACAGCTTTTCCATGTCCTACCAATGTCAAAGATTTGCAAGCCTGTCTCGGAAAGATTGCATTCTTGCATAAATTTCTTTCTGGTGCAGCCACATTGGCCCAGCCACTTCACGATCTCTTATATAAAGATGTTTCTTTCCACTGGCCGCCCACCTGCAAGCATGCTTTTATCCTATTAAGGTCAAAATTAGACTTGGTACCTTTTTTCTTGGTTACCTTCCAACCAGGTCAACATCCTGTTTTGGCCACAGACGCCTTCCAGTATGGCCTTGGGGCCCTTCTCGTGCATAAATATGCAGATGGTTCTGAAAATCCTATTGTGTATGCTTCCAAAATTGAATCAGGTACAGCAGCACTACTTGCAGATAGACAAAGAATCCCCTGTTGCTGTGTAACCACTTGGTTGGGGTTACTCCTGATATTGTGTCTGTACAACATTACAACAGAATATGCCCTAATATTTCAGTAGAAAGGGTGCAGATGACTTCTCCCTGTAAAAGAACATGAACCGGACCATACCTTTCGCCGTCATGTCTCGCCCTGTACAAATAACAAACTGCCTTGTTTCTCTGGAACAGTTTCATATCTAGCTTCATTGGGGTGAGCAATGATGTGCCAGAGACTGCAGTAAAACTTACACCAGGAGCTGACAGATGGAATGTGTCTGTTCAGTAGTCTCACTGCAGAGACTGTTGCCAGTTTAATTCTCTTGTTGTGTACAGTATCAAGTATACCTTGTCAATGTGGCAAGTCCTACATTGGCCAGACGACAAGAACTGTGGAGATCCGGTGCAAAGAACATCAGAGGCACACTAGATTAAGACAGGTGACTAAGTCAGCCATTGCTGAACACTGTCTAGAACTAGATCATGCCATGAAGTATGAGGATACCAGGATTCTAGCACAAACACCCACATTTTGGGACAGTGTTATAAGAGAATCGATAGAAATTAAAATGGCTGACGATCTTATGAACCGTGACACAGGGTACCAGCTAAGCAGAGCCTGGGATCCGGCTCTGGAATTGTTAAAGGAGCAACGGGGCCAGCTGCAACACTGCACAAACAGAAGAACCAGAGACATGGAGATGGAAAACGAGCCCCTGACGGACTGCCAGGAGCACCAGACCGAAGATGGAACACCCAAAAGTGGGACTGGTGGGCGCGGACCGCACAGGGAACATCCAGAGCCGCAGTGGACGAAAAACGGAGCGGCAACGCTCCAACAGGTCGTGGTGAGCGGGCGCGGACTGCAGGGGGAACGCTTGGTACCCCAGACCGTAGATGAAACCCCCAGGAGCGGGGTTGGTGGGCGCGGACCGCAGAGGGAACACCTAGAACCGCAGCGGGCGGAAAACGGAGCAGCAACGCTCCAGCAGGTCGCAGGGAATGGGCGCGGACCACAGAGGAAGCGCCTGCAGCCGTTGGTGGAGGGGGAAGGCCATAGGCACAAATACTGGACCAGGTCCACTCGAGGAGCAGTCTCAGGTCGCACCTGATGAAGGTTACGAGCTACGTGACCGAAATATCGTGCAAGTACGACGCTGATATCCGGCAGAACACCCGACAACTCAAGATGTCATTAGATCGCCGGGAAAGCCTGAAGAGTTACATGAATGTCATCTTTAAATATAATTTAGAATGAGTTGTTGCTATCCACTCCATCAGTCTCTGAACTGTTGGCTATAACTGTAGCTGGAAGAGCAAAATACTACAAACTCATTCACAAATAACGAAATCTAGTATGAAAGTTAGATTAATAACTGCAACAGGAAAAGATCACACCTAAAATAGAGCTCAAAATGATCTCAGAGGTTATCTTCATTAAGATAATGAATAAAAATGAGGTGGAATGACACAACCATACAAAAATGTGGAGCTACAATGGAAGCACCACTGATGTAGCTGACTCCTTACCCACAGTTGTGGTTCATATTTATGTATGGTATCTTCGGGAAGCACGTCTTTTGTCTGATTTCCCATCAATACCCTTTCACTGAATAAAGTAATAAAAGACAAAAAAGATGAAAACAAAAGAAGTCATTAGTCATGTCCATTAAAAATGAATTAACCCAGGTTCTTTCTATGATTTATGGAAATGTCCAGTAAAATTAACTTTTTAAATAAGTTATAAACAATTTTTCCTAACTTTTAACCTTTCACATTAACTATTACTTTTTAAAAACTGAAAATGCAACCATGCTACCACTATTACTTCTAAATACTACAACTAATGGTATGTGGGAGTAGCACCACTGAGCAAATGAATCTGATGGAGGGCCCAGGACTAGGCTTACCAAATATGTGGAATTTTTGTGGACATTGTTTTTTAGTGCTGTCAGGTGTTGCAAAAAGATCCAGGTTGCAAAAGTGCCCGGGGGTTGAGAATTTTATGATTAGCAACTTTAGACCTATATGTTCGACATCATTATTTTAAATATTATCTTAAAGTTGTGTCTCTCTCAGCTGAACCTGGAGCAAGCGATGATGCCATTGGAGATGTATTGCTATCAGTTCCGCCCCAACGTATCACTTACTGTTAGTCATTTGGCAACACAGCAGAGGCAAAATGTAAATGTTGTTTTCATGTGTGAAATACTGTAACTCATCCTCACATTTTTGATAATTTTATCTCTATTTGTTTTCCATTTCATCATTTAGTAATGGGAAAAAGAAACTGAAACAATCTAAAATCCAGGATGTAATAATGACAATATTATGAGAAGGATGAATGCTACTCACCATATAGAGGAGATGTTGAGTCACAGATAGGCACAACAAGAAGACTGGCCTGGCCTTGGCAGCCAGAGACTGTGGTCGTGTGTGTGTGTGTGTGTGTGTGTGTGTGTGTGTGTGTCCTGTCTAATTTGGATGAAGACCTTTTTGGCCACAAGTTTACTTGTTTGACGGTATTCTTGTTGTGCCTCTCTGTGACTCAACTTCTCCTCTGCATGGTGAGTAGCAGTCTATCCTATTCATAATATTGGAAAAAGGAAGTATATTAAATGTTGACCTTCAACAGAATTACGACTTTTGGAAACTGTATGATGATAGTAACAATGGACATGTTTATTGCATACTATGTACTGGAGAATTTTCTGTTGCATACAAATGGAAGGGTGATATTAAAGACCATGTGAAAAATGTTAAATATTCTAGTAATACTAATGCTACTGTTTCACTAAACATGAGATTTTTTAAGGAATTGTGACCTTGAGTGTGCTGCTGAAGAAGCTACATTTTCATACCACACTGCTAGACACAAATGCCCTTTCAAAACATCAGACTGTACACCTAATGTGGTTAAAAGTTAAATGACTCAAAATTTTCATCTGCTAGAACCAAAACTTAGGCAATTATTGTTAATTTTATTTCACTATTTCTATTTGATAATGTGTTGATTTAGCTGAAACTGCTCAAAATTTTGACTTGGCATCTATTGCAGTGTGTGTAAAAATACAAACTGAAGAACATTCATTTTGTTATACTACTTATAGCACTAACACCAATTTCAGGCATGTTAAGAGGAAGGGGAATAAAAATGTATTCAGAAAAGTTCAAAGTGATTTACAGGTAGACAGACCTATTTTAAGAATCTGATTGTTCCTCCCACATTGCATACAAACCAGTTCTGAAGAAAATCATGTCTGATGAAAAATACAACTGATTAAATAAAGTTTAATGTTTCAGTAAAATGTTCAGACTTTTAAGCAATTTCAGAAATACACTCCTGGAAATTGAAATAAGAACACCGTGAAGTCATTGTCCCAGGAAGGGGAAACTTTATTGACACATTCCTGGGGTCAGATACATCACATGATCACACTGACAGAACCACAGGCACATAGACACAGGCAACAGAGCATGCACAATGTCGGCACTAGTACAGTGTATATCCACCTTTCGCAGCAATGCAGGCTGCTATTCTCCCATGGAGACGATCGTAGAGATGCTGGATGTAGTCCTGTGGAACGGCTTGCCATGCCATTTCCACCTGGCGCCTCAGTTGGACCAGCGTTCGTGCTGGACGTGCAGACCGCGTGAGACGACGCTTCATCCAGTCCCAAACATGCTCAATGGGGCACAGATCCGGAGATCTTGCTGGCCAGGGTAGTTGACTTACACCTTCTAGAGCACGTTGGGTCGCACGGGATACATGCGAACGTGCATTGTCCTGTTGGAACAGCAAGTTCCCTTGCCGGTCTAGGAATGGTAGAACGATGGGTTCGATGACGGTTTGGATGTACCGTGCACTATTCAGTGTCCCCTCGATGATCACCAGTGGTGTACGGCCAGTGTAGGAGATCGCTCCCCACACCATGATGCCGGGTGTTGGCCCTGTGTGCCTCGGTCGTATGCAGTCCTGATTGTGGCGCTCACCTGCACGGCGCCAAACACGCATACGACCATCATTGGCACCAAGGCAGAAGCGACTCTCATCGCTGAAGACGACACGTCTCCATTCGTCCCTCCATTCACGCCTGTCGCGACACCACTGGAGGCGGGCTGCACGATGTTGGGGCGTGAGCGGAAGACGGCCTAACGATGTGCGGGACCATAGCCCAGCTTCATGGAGACGGTTGCGAATGGTCCTCGCCGATACCCCAGGAGCAACAGTGTCCCTAATTTGCTGGGAAGTGGCGGTGCGGTCCCCTAGGGCACTGCGTAGGATCCTACGGTCTTGGCGTGCATCCGTGCGTCGCTGCGGTCCGGTCCCAGGTCGATGGGCACGTGCACCTTCCGCCGACCACTGGCGACAACATCGATGTAGTGTGGAGACCTCACGCCCCACGTGTTGAGCAATTCAGCGGTACGTCCACCCGGCCTCCCGCATGCCCACTATACGCCCTCGCTCAAAGTCCGTCAACTGCACATACGGTTCACGTCCACGCTGTCGCGGCATGCTACCAGTGTTAAAGACTGCGATGGAGCTCCGTATGCCACGGCAAACTGGCTGACACTGACGGCGGCGGTGCACAAATGCTGCGCAGCTAGCGCCATTCGACGGCCAACACCGCGGTTCCTGGTGTGTCCGCTGTGCCGTGCGTGTGATCATTGCTTGTACAGCCCTCTCACAGTGTCCGGAGCAAGTATGGTGGGTCTGACACACCGGTGTCAATGTGTTCTTTTTTCCATTTCCAGGAGTGTATGTCTTGGGTTGGTAATATATCACGATTTAGACCCAAAAAAATGATAAACTTACCCAGGATGTAACACAGACTTAGGGAATTTAATATCCTATTCACAGGAAACATCATTGGCACTGAAACTTTGACTCAGTCTTGGAGGTGTGTTTGGATGACCTAAATTGTTGAGAGGATTGCTTGTGATAATCAGGACATCAAGGTTTGTACCCTGGGCTCGAACAATTTTTCATTTTTGATAACATATACATTACATTGCAGACTCAGAATTTCTCAACAGATTTCACTGGTACCATTCCATGTCATCTGAATTAAGCCCATTCATTTCATTTCACTGAATGAATCCACCAGATAATCAACAGAAAATATATATTAAGTATAGCAGAAAACAGAATATATGAGCTCATCATCAGAAATTGTTGTCACTGGGTTATGGTTTTCCTTGAAACTATATTACTTAATCCTTTTAATCGTGGCTACACAACTGTTCATTGGCTAGAAGTTAGGTCACTAGTAGAGTACAAACTGAGGTGGGAAGGGGAGGGGAAAGGAGGCAGCCTACAGCAGTTTACAATCGCCAGGGAATACCTTAATCAGCATATTCACAAATTAAGCCCAAATATGTGTCCAGTGTCTTAAACACTGCATTGCACACATTTACAACATGTAAATTGTGAAACATTTCCACTTATTGGATTAAAGGTGATGTAAGGTTACATGCTCATCATTTTCATGCATTGCAAAACTTTAATTTAATTTACCAGATATTTCTTGTGTGTACTTCACCTTTTATTTCCACTCCTTTCTGTACCAAGTTTCTGCAAAGATGAGAGGACACAGATTTTTCTGATAGTATTTGTAAACATCATTGTACATTTCAGACTTGGATCTGTTTTTAATTTAAAAATCATCACAGAATTAATACAACGTGAGAATGTAGTCAGTATTGTCAGTTCTTAAAGAGGTTTTTTGAGAGGTAGGTACAATTATGGTTGGTGCAAGCCCCCTCCATGAGAAACATGACCACACCATAACACCACCACCTCCGAATTTTACTGTTGGTACTACACATGCTGGTACTGAGTGACGTGGCGCAGTGGCTAGCACACTGGCCTCGCATTTGGGAGGACGACGGTTCAACCCCGTGTCCAGCCATCCTGACTTAGGTTTTCCGTGAGTTCCCTAAATCGCTCTAGGCAAATGCCGGGATGGTTCCTTTGAAAGGGCACAGCTGACTTCCTTCCCCATCCTTCCTTAATCCAATGAGACCAATGACCTTACTGTCTGGTCTCCTGCCCCAAACAACCCAACCCAACCCAACCCCACCCCACCCCACCCAACTAACACGCTGGCAGATGACATTCACCGGGCACTCTTCATACCTACACCCTGCTGTCAGATCGCCACACCTTGTACCATGATTCGTCACTCCACACAACATTTTTCCACTGTTCAATCGTCCACATCAAGCGAGGTGTCATTTGGAATTTATTGGCATGATGTGTGGATTATGAGCAGCCGTGCGACCATACTGTCATAGTACTTGCAGTGGACCCTGATGCAGTCTGGAATTCCAGTGTGGTGGTCTGGATAGATGTCTACCTATTACACATTACAACGCTCTTCAACTGTCAGCGGTCTCTGTCAGTCAACAGGCGCAGGTTGGCCTGTACGCTTTTGTGCTGTACATGTCCCTTCACATTTCTACTTCACTATCACATCAGAAACAGTCGACCTAGGGATTTTTAGGAGTGTGGAAGTCTTACGGACAGGTGTATGACACAAGCGACACCCAATCCCCGGACCACATTCGAAGTGCGTGAGTTCTGCGGAGCGCCCTATTCTGCTCTCTCACGATGTCTAATGACTACTGAGGTCACTGATATGGAGTACCTGGCAGTAGGTGGCACCACGATGCACCTAGTATGAAAAACGTATGTTTTTCGGGGGGGGGGGGGGGGGGGGGCGGATACTTTTGATCACATAGTGTACATCATTTCTGCTTTCACATAACACAGGTGTAGGCTGGCTGGGCTGCAAGGTGGCAGTGGCACAGCTTGTTTCCTCGCACTGCTCCTCTCCCCTCAGGCAGTAAAAATTATAGTTTTTCACTGACTGTCAGTTTATAGTGTCTGCTCTCTGCACTACAGCAAGCGGGAAACAAAACCTGTCAATGTACCTCAACCACACTGAAAGTCTTCCCCAAAAGTGTCAGTAGAGTTATTTTTGGTTATATCTTGTAAACTGTATCTGTAGTGTTGTCAAGCATGAGTCACATGGCTAGGAATGTCCTTAAAAGTTAGAAATCAATTTTCTGCAGATTTTTTAATTATTGAATTGATTTGAAAAGAAAAATAATGTCATGAAATATCTCAAGTAAGAGAAGCACTTTGTTCGCAGGCAGGTAAATGCTACAGCTTCTCAACTGTAACAATCATTTGTTGAAAGCTTAAATAGATCCAAAGGAAGAAAGCAAGCAAGAAACCATTTCAGTAAACACACTATGTAAGTTTTTGTGAAAGCAAACATTCCAGTGAAAAAGCTCTCCAATCAACATTTTTTTAATAGTCAATTTCAAAGAACTAAGGCTTCATCTTCATGCATGTTATGTGCCAAACTTTTAAAAATGTACTGCTAATCATTTACAAACAAAAAATATATGGATGAAAATTTTGCCATAACTACATTTAAATTTTGCCAAAAATAGATGCTACATTTTCCAGTGCCTAGTAAAGAAGTAATTTCTTTCAACTTTAGGTAAAAATTGCCAAATATCTGTGTGGAATGCCTTTTCAACTGTTACCAACAAGAAGCTCAAATTTTCTCTGGAGGAGCTTCATACATACAGTTTGTCATGGGTGGACTGTAACAGATTCATGTGGAAAAATTACACTGTTGAATTATGCGTAACCCCTATATTGTTGCAGACAGTGGCTTACGATAGGGGGCAAACCACTGTTCCTCTAATTACAATGAAACCTCTTTATAACGTTCCTCTATATAATGTTTTCCTCTATGTTACATCTGTTTTTTTTTTTTTTTTGGTCCCGTCTAAATGCTCATATAAACAATGTTAAATTTTCCTCTTTACTGTGTTTGCTCTATATTACAATTTCCTCCATGTAATGCTCATATTTTTGGAACCCTGGTCAATTATTTACCTCTATATAACGTTTAAGTGACTGGATTTAGACTCATCGTTTTCCATTCTGTGGATTCACAGTTTGCACCGACTCGGAAAGCCTGCACTCAGCGTGTTTCATATGTCAACGGCAGAACCTGGTCACATGATATGTGACACACATTCTGCTTGCGATCTTTTTGGCGTCATTTACTTTCACCCATCCACCTACTAGGCCCCATGTTTTAATTACAAAAAACTAATCATTTAATACATTGATCATTTGCAAATGGTTCAAATGGCTCTGAGCACTATGGGACTCAACTGCTGTGGTCATAAGTCCCCTAGAACTTAGAACTACTTAAACCTAATTAACCTAAGGACAGCACACAACACCCAGCCATCACGAGGCAGAGAAAATCCCTGACCCCGCCGGGAATCGAACTCGGGAACCCGGGCGTGGGAAGCGAGAACGCTACCACACGACCACGAGATGCGGGCCTGAGATCATTTGCAATGAATATCATATTACAGTGTTGTGAAAATTTAAAATGTCATCTATGGCACCATTTGTCAAAGCTGATTAGTGGTATCCCGATCTTCAGTAATGCCCTATAACTATTATTTGGAAGTCTTCCTCTTTATAGTGTTTTCCTGTATACAATGTTCAGAATTTGTGGTCCCTTGAAAAACGTTATATAGAGGTTTCACTGTACATTTCCCTAACAATACCTCCACTTTGTTGGGAAATTATTTTATTCTGTACATCCCTCAGAAAGATGGTCCTAATGTGAACAGTCATAGCTACACATTTCGTTCTTGTGGGCATGTGTATGCCTGTACCCATTCATGATTCTGAACATGAATACATAAAACTCTCTCTCTCTCTCTCTCTCTCTCTCTCTCTCTCTCTCTCTCTCTCTCTCTCCCCCTTGTGGGAACCAGATGAACAAAGAAATAAAATACAGTTACTTTGTGTTATTGTTTGCTATTCATAGCACACGTCAAGGTACAGTTCTGGAACTTACAAATTTCACATCAAATAAATGTTTTCAGACACATCCATATTCATACCATGTGGAGTTCTCTGCATTTCCTTTGCCTTTGCTGCCTGCTCTTTTGCTGTCATCGGGCTTGTATGGTGTTGAACTACTGTGACTTGGGCTAGGAAATTCCCTTGTATTTCCAACTTTTGTTATATCTTCAGGAGCTCCAATCACAGTAGAAATTCTGTTGTAGACTAACACCGACCTGCAAGGAATCAAATATAATATTTTATGAAGAAAAATAATATTACGAATCTCACTCAGTTGATAAAACATGTATTCCAATCAAACAGTACCTAATTACCGGAGTCTATTTACATTTTCAAGCAAAGAATATTCCAGTGAATCAGCAATAATTACACTTTCTCCTTGGTGTCTTGTGCTCCTAGTTCCAATCTGTGTTTGGTGATTGCCAACTGCATGAAGTACAGTAACATTACCTCATAAAGTTACCCCTGTGTTGTAGTCCCAAATGTGCAGTTTCCATGTAATGTTAGATCCAAAACCAATTCAATGTGCTCATTCAGGTGCAACAAGGATGATTTTCTAATTTCCAAACACAAATTATTTGTACATGTACACGTACTGCACTTGAGTAAAAAACTGGACATGTCCAGGGTGCCATTTTTAAAGGTGTGTCTTGATGGGCCATATTTTACAGCAATACAGGGTGGCAAAGCATTGCCATCAATATTGCTGCAATAGATGGCAGTTTTGTGGAATTGCTGGGAAATATTGCTGACACTGCAGACTGTTACAGGTACATTGCAGGTTGTTACAGGTAGACCCTGACATACTGCCAAGGGATTGCCAATGTTGTTCACCAAGTGTGAAGGATATTTCATATTGCAGGGCAGTATCTGTCTCTATCCCTCCTGTAAATATTTCCCTATTGTTCTCCTCTTTGTTTCCTCCTTCTCTCACTGAAAACGCTGCAGTCATATGTCTGAGTGAAAACAATACCATTTTGCTTTTGTTCACATGTCTGCATGTGTACATATAGCCACATATTCTAGTTGTTTGTTGTGTACAGCAATGGAGAAGTGGACAAACAAGACTACTATGAATTTTATAAATGTTATTAACCTATGACCAGAGCTATGGGACATTGAAATTACTGTAGCCTATACAAGGATCTCAATTTGAAAAAAGGCAACTGGCACACTGTTACTGATATCTCGAAATCACGCTTGATAAAGCATACAAAGAATTCCAAAGTCTTCAATCTTATGCCAGATGAAAAGCAAAAACATCGCACAGGAACAGTAGACATGCAGGTGGCTCTTCATCCATATGGTCTGCATTTGATGTCATGAGCTTCACACTATCTCGAGATGTACGTGAAGTAGGAACTGATAGTGCAAACAGTGGTTTGTGCTTGTAAACAAAAAGTATTGTATTCTTATTCCCAACTCCCCTTAATGAAATCTTTCAGTCCTTTTACCAAAGTAATGCGTACTTCCAGTACCATGAGGCTTATTGATGAATAGTGAAATTTAAAGAGCTACGGTACATTAAACTTCTGAGCAAATTGCCAGTAGCAATAAACTGAAGGGCGATGGCCAGTTGTGTTGTAACAGTATACACTTTCCAGTTGTGTTTTAACAGTATACACTCTCCTGTATTTGTACTGATTTTAGCAATTCTTGGACAAATTTCTTGTATGAAAAATTCAAAATTAAGTTTCAATATTCTCGTTCACTGGTTAAATTTTTAGAAGCATTCCGCTTACTTAAAAAAGAATGTATTCATGACACATGACTTC
This sequence comes from Schistocerca nitens, assembly GCF_023898315.1. Taxonomy (NCBI): domain Eukaryota; kingdom Metazoa; phylum Arthropoda; class Insecta; order Orthoptera; family Acrididae; genus Schistocerca; species Schistocerca nitens. Next base: position 927,415,074 of record NC_064616.1, read on the forward strand.
TCTTGTTCTTTCTAACTTGAATTCTGGTGTGATGTAAAAGTAGGAGAGCCGCACTGGCACTAGCTTGCATTCACCCATTTTGTGGCATTAGTGTGGCTCCTTGTAAAAACTTCTGGCCTGGAAATGTGTTGCCACAAACATTGGTGGGCAATAGTGGCCAGTCATGCTGTAGTACACGTGGTGGCAATTCACGTGGCCACAATGTTGCCAGACAACAATGTCAGTTTATACTGTCAGTAATATACAATTCTTATTGCTCATGTAAACGTACCTTAAGTTGTGCATTGCTTCCTGAAACTGAGAGAGAGAACAGTCAGGGGAATAACAGACCACATCCTGGGGTGTGTCCATCTGTTAACAGATTTGTGTGTTTCTAAAAAACAAGTCATCATTTGGTAATATAATGAGCCATATATAACGAGTGTTGAATGTGGTTGACTGTGATTTGGAGTCCACTTTTACAATAATTCTGGAGATAATAAAAGTAGGTGAAACCACAACACTGCATTACATGTTGGTAAATTCCATTTTTTGAAATATCTAAAAATGTGTTTAAACTGTGCTAGTGAATTGCCAGCAATAAGTGTTTCCCAGGCAGCATTTCTCGGATATATCACAGAAATTGGTACTTTCATGAATGATTATGAGAGTTCTGTTTAAAATCCATGCATCATTCGTGTAAAAATAATGGCACTGCTATGACTTTCCTCTTTTGTCACAGATGATTGAGATAATACTAAGCCAGTAGAAAACACCAATAGGCAGAAAATGGAAAATATGCCGTCACATGGGGTGAATAGGAACAGTTTTCAACATCAAAAGAAAAAAAATAGGTAATTTTTAAAAGAAATATGAAAATTAAAATTGTATGGGATTATAAGTCTTGTGGCTAATCCTTAAACTTATAATTGGATTTTGGACCTAGCTCATGCTCTTCAACATAAAAAAAAATAAAAACTTGGTGTTTCTATTCACCCTGCAGCAAGGGATGAATAGAAACAGCAGCATTAACCTATTATTATTTTTCTATTTATTGGTATTTAGGGCAAATAGGGACACTTCAACACTAGTTTTGGATTCAGGAGAATAAGAAACAAAATTAACCTGGTTCAAAAAAGTTCTATACAACATAAAAAATAAAAAATGTTATACCTCTAATTATTTTATTGCAACTTTAAATTGATGAACTCGATTTGTTTGTTAATGTATCAAGTCACTGACATCATGTTTAAAAATGATGTCTTTGAAACTACAAGCCAAGCCCCCAAAAGTAGCAAAGACCTTTTGAAAAACATCTTGACTAAACAGTTAAAACAAATGTGTTTAATTGGCCTTTTTCCCATCCAAAAAAACATCCACATAACCTTTGCCTTCTAAATAACAAATTTTAAATATATACAATCTAAATGATTGCTTGCTTTTTCCATATACTTTAATCACAGCATTATCTCCTAGGCTGAGAACATTTCCATCAAATTCTTGGCATTTTTTCTGAAGAAATATTGATGATTAATGTTTCTATTCACCCCACAAATTTCGAAACACACCCTACATTTTCAATTAGCCAAAAGACAAGCCAAACTAAAGAATACTTCATAGATGATCTTTCGGTTAATGGAACGGGATTCCAAAATTGCTTACCATGCATTTAAATCAAAGCAATACAGTTTAGATTCGTAATTACAAATGAAGTTCGAAGTAAGCAAATTTAGCACAGCATCCAATATTTGCAATACAATGAACAAAACACAACTGACAGTGTCATCAACTTTGAAATTTATAATTTCCTTGTTAGATTGGATCACTAACAATCTAAACAAACAAATCATTGAATGATGTTCCCATTTGTCTCCCGATATGACAGCATCGAATGTTTTTGGAAATTCCATTGCTATTCACCCCATTTTATGGAATATAGTTGTTCAAGAACTCGAGAAAGGCTTATACACTTAAATGTGGCTGATACGTCAGAAAAAATTGACTTTATGGGATGTCCAGTCATAAGTACAGGAATGACTTTACTATTAAGTTGGATTTTTATTATACATAGGCAGCAAAGATTATTTTGGGCTGTGGGAAAGTAGAAAATTATTTCACTGGCTGCTCTTTTCAGAGGAAGGAAGTGGCAACTCGTACGAGAATCAGACAGAAGACCTACTCAAACATTTTAGATAGAAAACAACAACTTGTATGTTCATAATACATTCAAAAGATGTGGCTATTATGGTTTGCAAGTCTTTCTTTTTGCCTATGTTACAAATCAGTAGAAATTGGCTCAACAGGATTCTCAACTTCTGTTGGTGAAGCAGCAAAATGGCATTGAAGTGGGTATCTCAACTATATATCAAATGAGAAGTGGGTATCTCAACTATATATCAAATGACAAACCAGACAGAATTTCATTTTCCACACACTTGAGTCATTAAAATGGAAACCAGCATATGACTGACTACAAAAGATATTAATCTCCCAAATTAAACAATGGAGTTTTGCAGGCAAGAAGAGAACTGCAGCCCATTAAGGAATGGGTCTTCAGGCAATTTTTAATTGAGATTTTAATCTGCCTTTTCATACTCCAAAAAGCCATCTGCCGAACATGTGATTAAATTGAACCTGATTGCAAATTAAGGACAAAGGAAAAGACTGAAAACTGCCAATGAACTGTGTCTGCAGAAGGCAGAGCAAGAAAAAGAGAGCCTCAGAACTGAAACTTCACAGGAAACACTTATTTTCAGTTTCTACTTGGAGAAAACAGTCCAGACAATTCAGCAAAAGTGGAATAATACTGCAGTTTATATGTGTATAATCTTGGAATGGACATCTGTGGTGGACAACACAGTAATTGTAGAATAGCTGTGGTAAAATGTTACCTTGTTAGCAAAAGGGCAAAGAGTTTCGAGCAGTGATACATGACAAGAAGTCAAATATTTCTACCAAATAACACTTATTTCACAGTTATTAAAAAAAACACACTACAATCATGAATTTTGTGGCTTGAACATTTGGTAGACAAACACAGAAGAGGGAATTGCACCTTTAATGATGAGGACTCACTTGTAGAAGAGAAATCTGTAAAATTACTTTCTTTTCCTATATGTATGGATGTGTGACTGCTGTGTACAGACGCAGGAGGAGCTGGCCACTGTTCGCGAACAGCTGAACGTGTTGATGGCCGCAGTTAGCCGTCTTCAGGCTGCTGCCTCGGAGTGTAGCGACAGTGGGGAGTCTGGTGCGTCGCATGGTACACCCCAGGTGTTACATGCTTCACCCACTGTCCCTGCTGTCGAGACATCTTCGCGGGTACCGGGCGCAGTTGGGCCACCCTCCCCCCAAGGGGAGTGGCGGGTTCAGCGGCGTTCACGGCGCACAAGGCGGAGGGTCAATGTGGAGGCTGGCCGTGTGGCATCGCCCGCTCTGCCTGTGAGTGGACATGTGGCCGCTCCTTCAGCAAGGTCCGAGCAGGCACACGGGGGGAGGGGTTTATTAGTTATTGGGAGCTCCAACGTTAGGCGGGTGATGGAGCCCCTTAGGGAAATAGCAGAAATGTCGGGGAAGAAGGCCATTGTTCACTCTCTCTGCTTGCTGGGGGGTCTCATCCGAGATGTGGAGGAGGCCCTGCCGGCGGCGATAGAGAGCACTGGGTGCACCCAACTGCAAATTGTTGCTCATGTTGGCACCAATGACTCCTGCCGTCTGGGTTTAGAGGTCATCCTCAGTTCGTACTGGCGGTTGGCGGAATTGGTGAAGGCGGAAAGCCTCACTCATGGGGTGGAATCAGAGCTAACTATTTGTAGTATCGTTCCCAGAACCGATCGCGGTCCTCTGGTTTGGAGCCGAGTGGAAGGCTTAAACCAGAGGCTCAGACGATTCTGCGGAGATCTGGGGTGCAAATTTCTCGACCTCCGCTATCGGTGGGAGAAATGTAGGGTCCCCCTGAATAGGTCAGGCGTGCACTACACGCCGGAAGTGGCTACAAGGGTAGCGGAGTACGTGTGGAGTGCACATGTGGGTGTTTTAGGTTAGAGAATTCCCTCCCTAGGCCCGACAAGACGCCTACTGAGACGCAGCAAGGTAGGAGTAGGCAAAATGCAACAGGGAATAACAATATTAACGTGCTAATAGTAAACTGCAGGAGCGTCTATAGAAAGGTCCTAGAACTGCTCTCATTAATAAACGGTCACAACGCCCATATAGTACTAGGGACAGAAAGTTGGCTGAAACCAGACGTAAACAGTAATGAAATCCTAAACTCAGATTGGAATGTATACCGCAGAGACAGGCTGGACAGTGAAGGGGGAGGCATGTTTATAGCGATAAGAAGTGCAATAGTATCGAAGGAAATTGACGGAGATCAGAAATGTGAAATAATTTGGGTGAAGGTCACGGTTAAAGCAGGTCCAGACATGGTAATTGGATGTCTCTATAGGCCCCCTGGCTCAGCAGCTGTTGTGGCTCAGCACCTGAAGGATAATTTTGATAATATTTCGAGTAGATTTCCCCAACATGTTATAGTTCTGGATGGAGATTTTAATTTGCCAGATATAGACTGGGAGACTCAAACGTTCATAACGGGTGGCAGGGACAAAGAAACCAGTGAAATTTTTTTAAGTGCTTTATCTGAAACCTACCTTGAGCAGTTAAACAGAGAACCGACTCGTGGCAATAACATATTAGACCTTCTGGTGACAAACAGACCCGAACTATTTGAAACAGTTAACGCAGAACAGGGAATCTGCGATCATAAAGCGGTTACTGCATCGATGATTTCAGCCGTAAATAGAAATATTAAAAAAGGTAGCAAGATTTTTCTGTTTAGCAAAAGTGACAAAAGGCAGATTACAGAGTACCTGACGGCTCAACACAAAAGTTTTGTCTCAAGTACAGATAGTGTTAAGGATCAGTGGACAAAGTTCAAAATCATCGTACAATACGCATTAGATGAGTATGTGCCAAGCAAGATCGTAAGTGATGGAAAAGAGCCACCGTGGTACAACAACCGTGTTAGGAAACTGCTGCGGAAGCAAAGGGCACTTCACAGCAAACATAAACATAGCCAAAGCCTTGCAGACAAACAAAAATTACACGAAGCAAAATGTAGTGTGAGGAGGGCTATGCGAGAGGCGTTCAATGAATTCGAAAATAAAGTTCTATGTACTGACTTGGCAGAAAATCCTAAGAAATTTTGATCTTATGTCAAAGCGGTAGGTGGCTCAAAACAAAATGTCCAGACACTCTGTGACCAAAATGGTACTGAAACAGAGGATGACAGACTAAAGGCCGAAATACTAAATGTATTTTTCCTAAGCTGTTTCACAGAGGAAGACTGCACTGTAGTTCCTTCTCTAGATTGTCGCACAGATGACAAAATGGTAGATATCGAAATAGACGACAGAGGGATAGAGAAACAATTAAAATCACTCAAAAGAGGAAAGGCTGCTGGGCCTGATGGGATACCAGTTCGATTTTACACAGAGTACGCGAAGGAACTTGCCCCTCTTCTTGCAGCGGTGTACCATAAGTCTCTAGAGGAGCGTAGCGTTCCAAAGGATTGGAAAAGGGCACAGGTCATCCCCGTTTTCAAGAAGGGACGTCAAACAGATGTGCAGAACTACAGACCTATATCTCTAACGTCGACCAGTTGTAGACTTTTGGAACACGTATTATGTTCGAGTATAATGACTTTTCTGGAGACTAGAAATCTGCTCTGTAGGAATCAGCATGGGTTTCGAAAAAGACGGTCGTGTGAAACCCAGCTCGTGCTATTCGTCCACGAGACTCAGAGAGCCATAGACACGGGTTCACAGGTAGATGCCGTGTTTCTTGACTTCCGCAAGGCGTTCGATACAGTTCCCCCCAGTCGTTTAATGAACAAAGTAAGAGCATATGGACTATCAGACCAATTGTGTGACTGGATTGAAGAGTTCCTAGATAACAGAACGCAGCATGTCATTCCCAATGGACAGAAGTCTTCCGAAGTAAGAGTGATTTCAGGTGTGCCGCAGGGGAGTGTCATAGGACTGTTGCTATTCACAATATACATAAATGACCTTGTGGATGACATCAGAAGTTCACTGAGGCTTTTTGCAGCTGATGCTGTGGTGTATCGAGAGGTTGTAACAATGGAAAATTGTACTGAAATGCAGGAGGATCTGCAGCGAATAGACGCATGGTGCAGGGAGTGGCAATTGAGTCTCAATGTAGACAAGTGTAATGTGCTGTGAATACATAGAAAGATAGTTCCCTTATCATTTAACTACAAAATAGCAGGTCAGCAACTGGAAGCAGTTAATTCCATAAATTATCTGGGAGTACGCATTAGGAGTGATTTAAAATGGAATGATCATATAAAGTTGATCGTCGGTAAAGCGGATGCCAGACTGAGATTCATTGGAAGAATCCTAAGGAAATGCAATCCGAAAACAAAGGAAGTAGGTTACAGTACGCCTGTTCGCCCACTGCTTGAATACTGCTCAACAGTGTGGGATCCGTACCAGATACGATTGATAGAAGAGATAGAGAAGATCCAACAGAGAGCAGCGCGCTTTGTTACAGGATCATTTAATAATCGCGAGAGCGTTACGGAGATGATAGATAAACTCCAGTGGAAGACTCTGCAGGAGAGATGCTCAGTAGCTCGGTACGGGCTTTTGTTAAAGTTTCGAGAACATACCTTCACCGAAGAGTCAAGCAGTATATTGCTCCCTCCTACGTATATCTCGTGAAGAGACCATGAGGATAAAATCAGAGAGATTAGAGCCCACACGGAAGCATACCGACAATCCTTCTTTCCATGAACAATACGAGACTGGAATAGAAGGGAGAACCTATTGAGGTACTCAGGGTACTCTCCGCCACACTATACACTATACTTGCGGAGTATGGATGTAGATGTAGATGTAGATGTATGCAAACAACTGGACAGGTATTTTCTTATCTGATGAAATCGTAAAAATTTTCTCTCTGTCTTCTTTCCTCTGCATACATAAATTGAAGTCCCTGGTCACTTCTATTTGTATGTATGGGCTGGTCACAGGAACTACAATAGGGATTTGATTCAGTTTTGACAGATAGATGGATTGACTAACAAGGAAGGTTTGTTCACATAATTCATACATATTTCATTAAAATTGGAAGAAATGCGATGAATTCAAGTCCACTGTTCCTATTAAAACAATGGCATTGCCATCTACCAGTACAGCTGCCAACAACTCCAGCCAGCAGACAAGCTTGAGCAGAATCCTTGTCATGCCTGGGGGTCTAGCACATGCCTGAATGGCGAAGGAAAGGTCATGGAATTTAATCCCAGCTAGACCAAGGATTTTTCACAGTCTTTTATCCTGAAATTCACCTCTCAATGATGTGGACATTGAAGCGAAACATGGTTCGGATTCCACATTAAACTATAGGTCACATTTTCCCAGAGCAAGATCAAAGTTGGGTTTGGTAGTCTAGCAGTAAAGTGCGAGATTGGTAACAAAAAACTGCAGGATCAAATCCCAGTCAGACCACAGATTTTAATCTCTGTTTTTTAACCTAGCAATCACCTCTTCATGATGTGGAGATTTGCCACGAACAAAACATGTTTCGGATTAAACATTAACACAGGTCACCTTTTCCCAGTTGGATGACTAACTAGATGAAGGTTTGTGTGTATAATTTATAAATATTTGGTGCTAATTGGCTGAATTGTGATGAATTATAGTTCCCTGCCATACATTTTCTGTCTGTCCTTCAAAAAGCAACTTCTAAATTATTATGGCAGGTCAAGTAACTTTTACTGAATGCTGCGCTACACTAAGTCACACACATATATGACACTATTATTCAAGATAGTCAAGTCACTAGTCAGAACATCCTAGCAACCATTCAATTCCTTGATGGCACAGCCATTCAAGAACTGATGTATGGATGTCCTTATCACTGAAAAATCTCTTTCTCCCCAGAAGTTCTCTCAGTCTTCTGGAAACATGGAAATTGCATGGTGCAAGATCTGCACTGTTGGCAGATTACCATCACCTACAATTGAGTAGCTTTAGTGAAATTGTTGACACCATTTTACTATGGCTGCACACAACATTACATTTGGTCCATACAACACCATAATTTTATAGTGAATCTGTGTACAATTTACACATTTCACCCACAAGGACAGTACTGTTCCTCTTACTTCAATTTTGGAATACATTTCCAGTTGCTGCACCATTTCACTCCCACACTATGATTCACTTGTTACCCGTACCACAGCAGAACTGGGTTTGCAGAATACCCGGAACATGTACTCTTGGTGCACAGTAGTCTTAGCATGGGACAACACGTGTAACTTACTTTCTGAAGTCCCTATGCAGCACAGAATTTTAAAATCTGATAAGCACAAATAAATGCAACAGTGATGCATAGTAAATAATAGTAAACATTGTATGCTAAAGAAGAAAATCATTACCTGGGATCCTGCTGTGGAGTGGATGGACACACATTGTCTGATGTCATGCTGTTGTTGAAAGTCACTCCCTCATCTGGTGCCTGATCCTGGTACACACATTGTTTTTCACTATCACACAGTATTTAAAACACTACATTTATGATTATAATATTAAAACATGTAGATGATTTAGCAAATATTTACTGTCACCATTAGTACCTCTAAAAAATTGTTACAATGAGGAAAGGATAAAAGTGTTTGCTGACTGTTTCCCGCATGTTTAATGTTACAGCTTGTAGCATGATATCCTGAACTGATTGTCATCCTCTACTCTACAGAGGACTCCAGGATCTCTTCACAGGTCAGGTGTGCGCAAAATATCAGAAGCAAGTACTTAAGCAGCATATGTATAATACTTGCAGAGTAATTAGTCTGTTTTACAACAATGATCAGTGTCATTTTGTAGACCACCTCATAAAGAAACTGTTGCTTCACATTTCATGCAGCAGGAAAAAAATGATGCCCCTCAAAGTTGGATAAAAACCAAAGACAATATTCATTTTGCACATGAAAACAGTTGAATCCTATATTGTACGGTCCCACAGATTGTCACATGTGTCAATGGCAATTTCACTATAGGTACAGAACTCGGACTGAACTCAGAAGTAACAGTGCTCAGTAGAAATTTATCAGAAAAGCATATCAGATACCCAGTGAGGTATTATTTCATTTTCAAAAAATTCAACAATATTTCCAATATCAATACAAATTTGGAATATAAAACATTTTACTGACAACAGTGGATTGAGACATATACTTCGTGTTTCTATCAGCTATATGCTTTTACAGTCAAAACAGAAGATCTTTTCTGTGACTATCTTAAGAATATAACATGCATATTTCCCGATCACACAATGAAAACGTTGAAAGATTTCAAGTTTCTAGCGATTTACTAAGAGAGTTATGCTTCAGCATCAGAGATAAGGATAATCCAAAATCAATCAAAAAGATTTATTGTACAGATATTTTGAAGAAATACTTCAGCCAAACATTCGGGACACAAACACTTTCATAACCAGAAAGAATAAGCATAATGAGTGTCAACAAGGGGATTAGCAATCAGAGTTCAGGTGCTGTCTATTGAGACTACCAAAGCTGGAAAACTTATAATGAAAGAAAGTAAATTCTTTTCCCAGCTAAAAAATCTGAACACATCCAGTGAAATTACCTATGTATTTAATTGCATGCATTCAGCTGCAATGGAAATTCTGAAGGGTCCCAGATGTGAAATATTGTAAATATTCAATGTGGCTTGGTAATACCATAAAAAACTGCTTACTACAAGGAGGATGGTGTATTTTAAATGAAAAGACTGCAGAAATTCAGAAATTAAATGAAACTGAAATCGTTGTGAGACAAGTTGAGCAAAAAGTCTTTCGCAATTTTAGGGCCAAGTTATACACATACTTATAGCAATCAAACAGTTGCAAGAAGTTTTCATCATGTGTGAAAAAAATCAGCAGACTTGGATCATCTTTTTAAGTCTTTGATAACCAAATGTGTATCAAAACAGAAGATAGTAAAATGAAGGCTGTTAGAACACTTCCACTGATGAAGACCATACTACTACACTTTCCTTATTGCACAAATGCAAATAGAACAGGAAATTAAGTAAGATAGTTAAGTAAATGCACTGTACCTTTACTGCCTACAAAGCAGAGCTTCAAGCCACTGTTTATTGTAGATCACTCAGCTATGTACAGGGCTATTACAAATGATTGAAGCGATTTCATAAATTCACTGTAGCTCCATTCATTGACATATGGTCATGACACACTACAGATACGTAGAAAAACTCATAAAGTTTTGGTCGGCTGAAGCCACCCCAGGTTTCTGCTGCCAGAGCGCTCAAGAGCGCAGTGAGACAAAATGGCGACAGGAGCCGAGAAAGCGTATGTCGTGCTTGAAATGCACTCACATCAGTCAGTCATAACAGTGCAACGACACTTCAGGATGAAGTTCAACAAAGATCCACCAACTGCTAACTCCATTCGGCGATGGTATGCGCAGTTTGAAGCTTCTCGATGCCTCTGTAAGGGGAAATCAACGGGTCAGCCTGCAGTGAGCGAAGAAACGGTTGACCGCGTGCGGGCAAGTTTCACGCGTAGCCCGCGGAAGTCGACGAATAAAGCAAGGAGGGAGCTAAATGTACCACAGCCGACGGTTTGGAAAATCTTGCGGAAAAGGCTAAAGCAGAAGCCATACCGTTTACAATTGCTACAAGCCCTGACACCCAATGACAAAGTCAAACGCTTTGAATTTTCGGCGCGGTTGCAACAGCTCATGGAAGAGGATGCGTTCAGTGCGAAACTTGTTTTCAGTGATGAAGCAACATTTTTTCTTAATGGTGAAGTGAACAGACACAGTGTGCGAATCTGGGCGGTAGAGAATCCTCACGCATTCATGCAGAAAATTCACAATTCACCAAAAGTTAATGTGTTTTGTGCAAACTCATGGTTTAAAGTTTACGGCCCCTTTTTCTTCTGCGAAAAAAACGTTACAGGACACGTCTATCTGGACATGCTGGAAAATTGGCTCATGCCACAACTGGAGACCGACAGCACCGACTTCACCTTTCAACTGGATGGTGCTCCACTGCACTTCCATCATGATGTTCGGCATTTCTTAAACAGGAGATTGGAAAACCGATGGATCGGTCGTGGTGGAGATCATGATCAGCAATTCATGTCATGGCCTCCACGCTCTCCCGACTTAACCCCATGCGATTTCTTTCTGTGGGGTTATGTGAAAGATTCAGTGTTTAAACCTCCTCTACCAAGAAACGTGCCAGAACTGCGAGCTCGCATCAACGATGCTTTCGAACTCATTGATGGGGACATGCTGCGCCGAGTGTGGGAGGAACTTGATTATCGGCTTGATGTCTGCCGAATCACTAAAGGGGCACATATCGAACATTTGTGAATGCCTAAAAAAACTTTTTGAGTTTTGTATGTGTGTGCAAAGCATTGTGAAAATATCTCAAATAATAAAGTTACTGTAGAGCTGTGAAATCGCTTCAATCATTTGTAATAACCCTGTATATTGTGTAACTTTAAAACGGCAAAATAACTCCCAATGAATATGACAGCTTCTTGAGATCAGTCAGTTTCCTTGTTACAGATACAGGTGAACAGATCTGTGTCATGAGTCTTTACTTCAGAAGGCTTCGGACATGGTTCCACAATGTCATTTAACTAATAAAGTATGAATATACGATAAGTGACATCAAAAGAAAAATGGTACAGGGTCTATTATTGCCATGATTGACTACTGTAAAATTCTACAAGGTCTCATTAACAACAGCTCCAGTTACCATGATCTCTTTCTAAATTCCTCTTAACCCTTCCCATGGAGAAGTATCCTCATTAAGTGACAACAGAGGTCTGATTAGTACATATCTTGTTTGCTCCATTGATTCCTCACAAATCATAGTATACAATTCCCACATCAACACCACCCATGAGACATTTCATCCCTACATTAAAAATTATTTTTCCTGTCCTCTCACATCATAAATACTTATCTCAAGTTGTTCTGTGTTGCAAATACTCAACTATGGAATAACTTGCCCCTAAACATCGGAGAAGTTTTGCTTAAATCTTGTTTCAAAAATGCCCTAATGGTTTCTTTCTTGTTGAATGCTGTCAGGTTTGCCTTTACTTGGTCGATATACATCATTATCTATAGTCTCAAATTTGTTCCCCAATGCCTCAGGGAAGTTTTAACTCTTCTCTTCTTATCCAATTTTTTCCCTCTTCATGGAAAGCTTTTCTTATTACAATTGTTATATTATAAATCAGTTAAGTATTCACATGCACTGTCATTCTTTAATTGCTACACAAAAATATTTATGTGTGCACTGAAAAATGCAAGGTACCTGATATGATGTCAGAGAGGGAGAGATCCGGCAACCTTGCTGGCCAAGGTAGTGTTTGGCAAGCATGAAGACAAGAAGTGGAAACTTTCGTCACGTGCGGGCAGGCATTGTCTTGTTGAAATGTAAGGCCAAGATGGCTTGTCATGGAGGGCAACAAAATGGGGCATACACTATCATTGAGTTACTACTGGGCTGTAAGAGTGCCGCAGATGACAACCAAAGGGGTCCTGCTATGAAAAGAAATGGCAGTGCAGACCATTTCTCCTGGTTGTCAGGCCGTATGGCAGGCAACAGTCAGTTTGGCATCGCACCACTATCCAGTACGGCTCCAGACACATCTTCGGCTTGGAACCTCATTGACTGGAGTAGAATTGTCTTCAGTGATGAGTCTCACTTCAAATTTCGTATGGGCAGGGCCCTCCAACCAGTTTGGGATTTTGATCATCTAATATGCTAACAGGGCAGAATTTGGCACAATATTCTTAAGGAGGACATCTTACAATGCTATCCGAAGCTGAATACCTGCTTGTATAAGGGGCAGAGGTGGATGAACATGTTATTGACTTGTTCAATTTGCGAATCTCTTTCTCTTGAATACATGATCCAATCTTTCTGAAATTGTCATAATTTGTTTGTCTGTACACGTACATCACTTCTACTGATTTCTATCCCATTCAGATAATTCCTTTATGGTGCATATTTTTTCCCCACTTAGAGTGTATTTCATGTGATGTAGAATCTATATGAAGGACCAACAAAAGTTAACTTAAAGCTGGGCAGGCCCTACAGAAACATGGAAACTATTGTTGTTAACAACACATGAAAATGCTGCACTAACACATGGCATCAGTAACAAATCAAGCAGTCAGTGATGACATTCAAACATGAGTATATATACCACTGTATTCCTATCTGTCAGATTCCTCATGATGAGCAGATGTGTATCCCATACCTTGCCACCTGCAATCACTACCAACTCTGAGAGGAAGGTATATGTAAAAATCTGCAGTACAGCCAGGAGTACCTGCATAGCACCCTCAAATGGAAACTTGTTTATGGCTCATTTACATCTATATCTGTATGACTACTATGCGATTCATAATTAAACGCCTGGCGGAAGGTTCACAGAATCACTTTCAGACCATTTCTCAACCATTTAATTCTTGAATAGCATGTGGGAAAAATGAACATGTAAATCTTTCCATGTGAGCCCTCATTTCTCTTTTTTTTTTTTTTTAACAGTGGTAACGTCTCCCTATGTGGGTGCTACTTGACAAAATATTTTTGCATTCACAAGACAAAGCTGCTGACTGAAATTTCATGAAAAATTTGCAGCAAACGAAGATGCCTTTGTTTTAACAATTGCCATCCTAATTTAGTTATCCTACATGTCATACTCTCACCCCATTTCATGATCATACAAACCTTGCTACCCTTCTTTTTGATGTTCTCTGTCAATGCTATCTGGTATGGATCCCATACTGCAACACAATAATACTCCAGAAGAGGACACAAGTGTAGTGTAGGCAGTCTCTTTAGTACATTTGGCGCACCTTTTAACTGCTTTGCTAACAAAATCCAGTCTATGGTTCACATTCCCTACAACACTTTCTATGTGATGGTACTAATTTAAGTTGTTTGTAATTGTAATCCTTCAGTATTTAATTTAATTGACAACCTTTAAATTTGTGATATTTAGTGCGTAAATGAAATTTAATGGATTCATTTTAGTACTCATGTGGGCAACTTCACACTTTTCATTATTTAGAGTCAACTGCCATTTTTAGCACAATACAAATATCTTGCCTAACAAAGAAACGGTCCAATCCAATGTGTTGAAACCTATCCTGAAATTTTTCACACAGGAAGAATACACTACAAGAAATGCATTGTCAAAATTTTAGCTGCTAAGGAAAAAAGCATTAAAGAATGTTAAAGTTGCTTATATTTGCCACATGAGAAACCACTTACAGCAGTGGTTTGTACAGCCCTTCCTGCCTAGAGTGCTAATTGGCAAATAACCAGATGCAGCCATGGCAACAGAACATAGCTCCGCACAGCGCAAAGCCTAAAGTGCACACACAAGAATTTCAAGCACTTAAATCATGCCAAAAATGTCTCAACTTATTAGTTATTTAGATAACTTGCTGTTCACATTGACAGCTAAACTGTTGCAGATGCAATTATTATACAAGTGACTAGCACAGGAAAGGAAATCAAGGCAGCATATAATGTTACATTACAGACGACTTCCATCAATTAAGACTTATTCATTCCCTGCAGTCGTCACAAAAATGTGAAGTCTATCAGATGACAAAAACAAACATTTTCCTTACTCCAGTCATGTGTGATACAAGAAAAATTAGAGCATTCAGGCATTACACAGTAATAATTAGTTTTGTTTAGACAGAATTGGGATGAAGTAAGAAATGGTTATCACCAATGTTCTGCATACTGCACTTTGTACCAAGTCACTTGATCAAACTCGTAAAATGTAGTGACGCAAACTGACTGCACAAATGACTGAAAATAAACAATACTGTCCACTGATAAACCTGAAATGACAAAGAGCTATTGGAAATTATATTGTCCAACAATTTTCTCAAAAATGCTTTACACTGTCAAAGAATTTATTTATCAAGAGACTCAATCAGACTATTAGTTCCAGGTGGAATCTAAGTTATATCAACAATTTTTCTGTCATCCTTGTAAGGACAGAGGTATCATTATGTCCACGTCCAGATCCAACAAAAGAAATGTCCTTTTCTGCAGCTGATAAGAAGACGTTTCAGATGTAATATTCAAATCATTCTCTCCCACTATCTGGATTTTTCTACGTTGATTGCAATATTTTTGCAGTTAAACAGATCTTTTTCTTTTTAATTCTTGGTCCTAATTTGCCTTTAGGATCTTGAAAACAGATATAAAGCTGCAGAAACAGTAATCTACTGATACGTATCACTGGCATTGTTGTATATGAGTCTGTCTCAGCATTCACTGTCTGCACAAGCGACTCAGTCTTTCTCATTAGAAATGATAAAGCGCAGTCCACATGCAGTTGTTGCATGAATCCTGAATAGTAGACTACATACAACACTTTAGGGTGTAACAAATAGCTTTGTCTTCACATCAACTACAAATTTCTCTGTGATATTACATATTAATGACATCCCTTTTATACATTTATTTGATGTGAACATCTTAATTTGCAACCTCCTTTTCCACATAACTTTCTGAATATGTTTCACCAGGTCAAAGAAGCCTGGAAACCAGTAATGTGCCCAGTCTCGTATGTCTCCCTCGGTAATGGTGCACTGACTCTCAAGAGCAACCCTAAGTCTTTTGAATAGTTTTTCTTTCACATTTTTGCAATTTCATTTTGGTGAATATTCGTACTACATGTAAATCATCTTTTCATTTATATAATTCAAGTTCAGAGTGTATGACACAAAAGTAGTTTTGCACACTGCTTAACTTTAAGCATTTTCTTGCTCCGTCATTTAACCAAAAAATTTACAACTTTTATGTCACTGTATGCTATTGCTATACATGTTTTCTTTGGGCTAGGAAGGTACTGTATATTTGTTCCGGACTTTATTTAACACAATAATCAGTGTTAGATTCACAATTCACAGAATCAACACAGGTATATCTTATTTCTTCTAATGTTTTCACAACGTCTAACAAAGTATCAACATCATTTGAATTAATGTCCAAAAAATTAATTTATACATAACATACATATGTAGGTCTTCAGGAGAATAGGTGATTTTGATTGTGGACCACGTTCTTCATATTTCACCTCTGTTAGGTCAAAAACATTAACTGGATTTCCCATTACTGTGAAACTCTGGAACCTGCACAAAGACAGCAATAATATATGACGAACCACAAAGAACATTAATTCAGTTTTATTTCCATTGTTAACATTTAGCAATACCATAAAGGCAACTGCTAAATATTATGCATATTAAATAAGTGAATAGTAGTTGTGAACAACCATGTCAGAGGATCTATCAATGGAAACTGAAATTCCCTTTACAAATTATAATTGCATTGTGCTGTGTTGCCTGTTTACCAATGTGCTGTCAACCAAAGGCATGTGCCTGCCGTGTGCACATGTTCTGTCTGTTACAGCTATGGTAGGAGTGTACGTTTCTCCAGCCACCTTGCGAACAATGAATTTGATGATTTTCAAAATTATTTTTAAAAAACTACTAGTAGTGTATCTTAGTAACTAAAACATTACAATTTTATTTCTTTCAGCATATTCTTCATGTATAAAAAATTTAAGGGCAGGTTTCAACATGTCAGATTGGACCATTTCCTAATTAATCATTTTGCAATTGGTTTTGATCTTCTGTTGACTTTACTAGACAGTAAACAATAGCATTATCTATAGACAATCTAAGAGGGCTGCCCATATTGCCTCCTAAATTATTTATATAGCTTAGGAGAACAGAGGCCCTATAACACTTCCTTGGGGAATCCTAGAAATCACTTCTGTTTCACTGGAAGATTTCCCATCAATTACTACAAACTGTGATATTTCTGATAGTAAATCATGATTCCAGTTGCATAACTACGGGGAGACACTCCATATGCACGCAATTTGATTAAAAGCTTGCTGCAATCCACAACGACATATGGGTGGCGTTCCAAAAGTTCACATCTCCCTCTCTTCTCAGCAACAGCGGCACTCTCGTGCTGAGGTCATTATAGTGTTGAACAAGCAAGAGCTCTCCCCAGTTCATGACCTCATCTGAAGGAGTAATCATCATAGTACATAACCAATGTGACAGCCAAAGTTTCAGGTGAACCTGTAGTGTTGTTAATTTTGAACACAGTACTACGAGAGAACAGTTTGTTAATTAGTGTGCATCAAGTGATACTTTGCTAGTCCATGACAGTTGTAAATTATCCAGTACTCCTGTGGCAAAGACAAGTGCCAAATTTAAGTAAATCTTTTATTTCTTTATGTAATAAAGTGAACAAATATTTAATGTGTTCAAGTGTGACGAGCCTTCTTCCAGAGCAATCAAAGTGCTCACAGTTGTAGCCAGATGAAAGTGGTTTCACTTGGTCACAACATACGGTGATGGTGATCGACATTTAACTGGCTTGTGTTTCTCACCAGCTACCTCCTGCTTTATACATCCTTTTTCTAAATTTTGTTGCTCTTCTGCTGGCCAGTTGTCTTAGAGGAGGAGGAGGAGGAGGAGGAGGAGGAGATAAGTGTTTAACGTCCCGTCGACAACGAGGTCATTAGAGACGGAGCGCAAGCTCGGGTTAGGGAAGGACAGGGAAGGAAATCGGTCCTGCCCTTGCAAAGGAACCATCCCGGCATTTGCCTGAAAGGACTTAGGGAAATCACGGAAAACCTAAATCAGGATGGCCGGAGACGGGATTGAACCATCGTCCTCCCGAATGCGAGTCCAGTGTGCTAACCACTGCGTCACCTCGCTCGGCATCAGTTGTCTTATTGTTTGTCCTACACCATTTCAAAAAGTCCGAGCTGCCACAGAAAACGTCTCTAATCGATCTTGCACAGTTTCAGGCACAGCAGATGGAATGCCTACTGCTCACTGAACTGACGTCCTTACTAAAAACTCAAAAATCACCACCATGGGTAGCTGCTCCAAAGTTTTGCCCACACCATAGCCAGGACAAAGAATGGTCGGACTACAGGGTGCAATCAGAGGCACACTTTGCCACATACAAAATAACAGGTATGGAGCGATTTTCCTGAAGTGTATTGCATCTGTCTTACTCTCTGTGGAGAAACTGTTCCTGAGAACGTCACTTACCAATATTTTGACAGTCAAATCACTGTAGCAGCTGCACAAATTGAATTTTTTCATCTGAAGCAGCAGCCTGCTCAGACAGTCAAACACCAGATAGCAGAACTCGGAGGTCGCACCCGACATTGCAATTTTAAATGTTCATGTGGAATTAACTATAGTGACATAATGTTACATAATCCTATTGTGCAGAATGTATCAGACACACACATTCATGCTGCAATTCTAAAACTATCTGACCCTGGTTTAAAAACAGTGCTGTGTGCAGTGGAATCTCACGTAATTGTGGACTCAACAGAGGTTGAGTTTTAGGCTCCATATATTTATTTTGTATGTAGTGCACGAGATACAGAGTGTCATGTGTAGAATAGTGTTGAAGTAATTATGAAAAGTGCTCAGACAAATAGTAAGAACAATAAGAATAGTAGGAGTACAAACTCTGAGTCTCATGGTACATGGAGTTTTGTAACACACTCCATGTTACAGAATTCTGTGAGAAAATCATCTTGTCAGAGTTTTTCAAGGCATGTACAGTAAAACTGTCAGTGGCATAAAGCTAGTTGCTTTCAATGTGGACGTGAGGGTCACAATCAAACTGTGTGTTTATGCGGCAGGCAGGGCAAAGGCGACAGCCACCATCGTGCTTTGCACCTTGACAACAACTGTGCTGTCAACAAATGTACAGACTACATATCATATCACTCACTCAGGCACGAGTTGAACCAAGTACTTCCACATTGTGGAACTCTTCTGCTGATATACACAGACAAACGAACAAACTTTTTGTTCATTTAAAAGTGGAACACAAGACCATTAAGTCTTAACTGGACATTGGTGCTTCTGTTTCCCTGATAGACAAAGACACTTGTGCCAAAATATGGAGTCCATCGTATAGCAGCATACTTCTATTTTGTCTGCCTACAATGGACAAGAAATTTCAGTCCTTGGTATGTGTAGTTTGCCAGAAACTTTCCAGGGAGTGATAAAGTGTATTTCTTTTCATGTACTCAATTCTAAAAATAGTGTAAACGTATTTAGGTTAGATTTATTTGATTTGTTTAATTTGTACATTCAGAATGATGTGTTACAAATCAGTCTTTCAGTGTCTCACACTAACGTTTTGGCTTGTGTAGTAACTACAAGGAACTATTTGAACTGGGTATAGGAAGGGCAAAAGACTCTGATGTGCACATCACAATGCACAACCATGATTTTTTTGCACACGACCTGCATCCATGCAATATGTGAGCAAGTTGCTCGTGAATTGCAAAGATGGCAAGACAATGGGGTTTTCAAACCCCTTTTCTGCAAGCCAATGGGCATCACTTGGTTATTCTGAAGAGCCCTTCAGGTGATTTACAGTTGTGTGCTGACTTTGAGGCAATTCTAAACCTATGCACTGTATTGGATTCTCTCTCTCTCTCTCTCTCTCTCTCTCTCTCTCTCTTCCAGATCAGGAGCAACTGATGGACAATTTGGGATAGGGCAAATACCTTTCACAGATAGATTTGCGAGAGGCATATGTACAGTTACCACTGGCTGAACAGTGTAAGCAGTACTTTGTGATAAACACTCACTCAGGTTTGTTCCAGTTTCAAAGACTACTGTTTGGAAATGCTTCAGCTCCTGCAATTTTTCAGTAGTTCCTGGAACAGTTAACAGCAAAGCCCCTTCTTGTACAAACTATTTGGACAATATTAAGGTCACAGGTCGTACACCTGCTGAAGGTTTAGCAAATTCAGACTGTGTGTTTAAAGTTCTTTCTGGTGCTGGCTTAAAGCATAATATGGAAAAGTCCTCCTTCAGCCAGGAAGAACTGAACTATGTTGGTCATGTAATAAATACACAAACTATACATTCAACTACATTGCACTTGGCTGCAATTAGAGATCTATCAGTGCACTGTAACATTAAGGATCTCCAATCAGTCATAGGGAAACTGAAAAAAAGGCATTTGCCATTATCCATGGTGTTACAAAATTACACCAGTATTTGTACAATCAGACATTCTCATTTGCTGACAGATCATCGGCATTCAACAAAGCACAAAACTTGCAACAGTGGGCTCTGATATTGTCTATTTATCAGTATGAGTTGTTGTACGGAGCCGCTGCCCAACATTCGAATGCTCACATGTTGTCTTAGTTAGCAGTCAGTTTCAATACAGCAATTGATTCATCTGATGAATCATGTTTTCAGATCGATTCTCAGAATGTTGAATGTCTTCAAAATTTTCCTCTCAACTTTCAGTGATTTGCTGCAGCCACTGCTACCAATGCAGCTCTTCGGGTTGGTTAGGAATATGTGCGCCACGGGTGGCCACACAGTTTGAAAGAAATTCTCCACCCCATACCATACTGCTATTTTTCGCACCACCACATGCTTTCTGAGTGATCAGGTGTTTTCCTATTGCAGAGAGAGCATGACGACACGTGTTGCGATTCCTCAATCCGTACAGCAGGAAGTCTTATCTTGATTGCACCAAGGTCACTGGAGCATAGTTCACACAAAATAACTTGGCCACCATCATTGTACTTGGCATGGCGTGGAAGCTCAGATTGAAAAAATGACCGCTTGTTGCAAACTTTGTGTGGAGAATCAGTCGTCTATGCCGCAATGCTTTTTACAGTGGTCACATCTGTTTGGACCGTGGCAGCACATTCATGTTGCTTTTTGCAGGTCCATTCTGGAGCACATGATGGTTGTTAGTGGTAGGTGCTTACAGTAAGTTTCCTTTTGTTGTTCCCATGACATATACAACTACTGCAAGTAAGGTATTGGCTTTGTCTTTTTTTTTTAAGGTCTTTCTGAGGTCACTGTCTCAGACAATGGTCCATAATTCACAGTAGTCACTTTCTAACAGTTTCGTGCCATCAATGGTAGTTCGTTTGAACATTCAAAAGTCATATGGAGAAATTCTGTAGCTCCCACACATGGGAGCAGTCACTCAAAAATTTTTCTGTCCTCCTACCCCTCTTTGACAAGTGACGGGAAGTCACTGGCAGAATTGTTATGTGGTAGAAGGCACGATATACCATTACATTTTCAGTGGCTGCTGCAGAAAAAATTCATTCCACAACATCGGACAAAGTTACACCTGCAGGAGGAAGTCTTTTACAAAGTCTTTGGCAAGAGGCAGCATTCGGAATGTGGAGACATTACCAAAGAACTCAGACACACCTCATAAATTGTCCACGGTTCTGCTGGGTTACTGCGGTGGCTACGATACCGGCAGCACTGCACTTACGTGTATGTCAGTGATTCTGCTGCAGAATGTTTGCCCACAGACCTAGCACATCACTGGCATCCTCATATGCAGTTGCAGCCATCGTGCCACCTCTCACTGCTGGGACCATACTGTGGTGCCCATGAAGGTGGACGCCCCCACTTATACTATCGCAGTCACCACTGCCGCTTATGTCTCCAACGCCAGCTCCCACCTAGCAGCCCAAACCGATGTCCATGAAAGATCCGGCCCTGGAAGGTCATCACGCTGCTCCAGAAGATCCACTTGCCATCCAACCGAACACAATGGATGTGGGTGTGCACCTTTCATATTGTTTTCTGGCTGATATTCCGGGACGCCAACAAGGTGCATACCGCGGTGGGGGCAGGTAGGTGCCATCAGTCAGATACCCTCACTACCTCCCCATCTGTATCCGCATTCGTAATGTGCATCTGCCCTACACGACAATAGTGCAAGGTTTGGGGGGGACAGAATGTCTTATCGTCCAGAGATTGTGGTGCCACAGCAAAGTCGGCAACACAAATTGATATCACAGACAGACATTAGCAAGGGCTTGCTGCAATCCACAACGAAATATGAGAGGCACTCAAAAACACCATGCCTCCCTCTCAGCAACAGCAGTGCCCTACCACTGAGGTCAATACACTGTCACACATGGCATCACAGTATAGGACTAACATGACAGTCAAAGTTTTAGACAAACTTGTAGCATTGTTAATGTTGAACATCGTTCTGCAAGAAACAATTTGTTAATTAGTGCATCAAGTGGTGCTTTGCTAGTCCATGACAGTTGTAAATTATTTGGGATTCCTGTGCCAATGAAGTGTGTTGAAGTTAAGTAGATCTTTTATTTATTTATGTAATACAGTGAACTAATATTTCATATGTTTTTGTGTGATGAGCCTCCTCCGAGAGCAATCAATAAACCCATAGGTGTGGCCGAACGAAAGTTGTTTCACCTGGTTACAACACAGGCTTTTGAAATAAAGCAGTTAGTACAATTTCAAACGATTTTTTATGCCTACTACCAACTTTAACCATGTATTTTCACCAACATATTGAGGGTAGATTGAAGTCACCTCCAACTATAATTGTACGAGTTGGGTACCTACTTGAAATGAGACTCAAGTTTCCTTGAACCTTTCAGCAACTATATCATCTCAGTCAGTGGGGTTAGTAAGAGGAAGCAATTATTAATTTATCCTGGTTGTCAAACATAACCTCTAACCATACTAACTCATAGCATAAACTACTTCTAAAAGCAACAAACATGCCCCAACCATCTGAATTTAATCCATTATTTAAGAAAACTGTTGCATTGTTGATAAAAACTTCAAGTAAACTTATCTCAGGCTTTAGCAAGCTCTCATTACCTGTAACATCTGCTTCAGTGTTTTTTTTTATGAGTGCTTGGAGCTCTGGTTCTTCACCAACACAGCTACGACAATTTACAACTAAAATACTAATGTTTCCTAGGTCTACCCTCATTCTGTGTTTGACCTGAATCCTTTGAGAATGTATCCCTGCTTAAACTTCTCAGAGACCTTATACCCTAAAAAACTGTCCAGCCCCCTCTACACAGCCGAACTACCCATGTAGCTCCACCACCTATGTAGCTGCCTGAAGTGTGTAGTGAACCTCCAATCTATTGTGTAGATTCTGACACCTCTCCATCCCACAGTACAAGTCAAGGAATCTGCAACCTACACAGTTGCAGAACCAGCTGAGCCCCTGATTCAGATCCTCCACACGACTCTGTATGAAAGTTCCACAAATGGTCCTCTCAACAATGCTACATATGTTGAGCTCCATCTTCAACTTGCAAGCAATACTGGCTATTTTAATATTTCCAGCTAGGAAATTTCTTCCCAATTAGCCAATATCCTACATCCCTTGTGTGGTTCATGGACATTGATTATATCTTCATGATAGACACTCAGGGCTAAGACATGCTATACTCAACAACTTTTCACCTATCCATTTTGCCTGGCCCTTAAACTCAGCATACCACTTTCCTGTACGTTGATCTCCATCTCTTGGATGATTCTACAAAACCTTCATCCTTATAAAATGTATGAACCATGTATAAACAATAACATTTTATATATAAAAAAACCTATCAATCATATGTACACTTCAATATCTGCCATCCCTCCCACACTAAGACATCTCTTTGTATAGTCTAACAAAGGATTTCAGTGACAGACATTATCCCCAAAACCTAGTCCACATACAGATCTCCCATATGCCATATCCAGACATACCGCTAATTCTCAAACCACATGGATTAGTTCCAACGAAGCATTACTTTTATTGTGTTAACCGGTTTTCAGCTTACAAGGTCACCTTCAGACATCAGTAAATGTCTGAAAATGGCCTTGTAAGCCAAAAACCGGTTAACAAAATAAAATTAATACAGTAGAATGAAAGCAAACTAGCACTTTTCATTTATTAGATAGAAATTGTCCTTACAACACATCCTTCAAACGCACAAATCGCTTGGCATTAACCTCTGGTGATGTCTCTTCAACACCTACCTCCATCCATGCATTCCCTTTCTCGCACCTCACTCTAGACTGACACATCAATCACTTAATCTGTACACAAATACGAAGTCTGTTCAAAAAATTCTGGAATTTTGTCCACAAAATTTTTCTACACTTACCTTTTACTTATTGTGCATGGCCTCCTTTGAAATGCGCTCCTACACAATTGATACACTGCTCCTAAAGCTGTCTCCACTTCTGGAAATAGTCCCTGTGCACCTCTTGCTGGTTTGAGTCATGCAACAACAGGCATGAATGTGCAGGTGCATTATTGCAATGCAAGAGCCATGAATTGTCTTCCCACATTTCACGCTGTTTCCTTCTCACATTTTCTCACAGGCATCGCAATGCATCCCAATAGTACCATCGATTAACAGTTTGCCCTGTGGCACAAATTCACGATGAACTAATCCTTCAAAGTCAAAGAAAACTATCAGCATGGCTTTGACACTTGATCTGACCTGACAAGCTTTTTCTGGTCTTGGAGAACCTCTCCCAACCCATTGTGAAGATGGAAACTTGGTCTCAACAGCATAGCCGTAGACCCACGTTTCATCATCAGTTATGATTCTCTTATGAACATCTTGATCCAAAAGCTCTTCACAGACTGTGAGGCAAAGGTATTTCTGGTATTGACTAATGAGCCATTGGACAAACTTAGCAGCAACACGATGCATTCCAAGATGCTGTGCCAGGATTTCATGACATAATACAACTCAAATGTGACATTCTTCTCCAATCTCTTGGACAATCAGTCTTCGATTGGCACACACAATTTCATTGATGTTCCTGACTTGAGCATCATCGGTAGACATCAAAGGGCATCCTGTACGAGTGTCATCTTTAACTTCCGTCAGGCCATTTTTAAACTGTGTGAATCATCCGCAATGCCGAGTATGGGTTAAGCACTCATCACTGTAGGCTTCCTGCATAATTTGGTGTGTCTCTGTAAAGGTTTTATTGAGTTTCATGCAAAAGTTAATGCAGACAAATTGCTCCTCTAACTCTGACAGCTCGAAATTTGCAAACTGTGAGACAGAACAATCTGCTCAATACAGTACTGAACAATAACTACCAGACATACAACAATGAAATTTCCGGTAGTTACACATTAAACACAGGCATGTGCAGGGAAGCCAACAGCATTTCGCTCCAACACACCATAGGCGCGAAATTATAAACGTTGCGGAATTTTCTGAACAGACTTCATACATTGCTTCATGGTCTCCCACTTCCTCTGTTTTATACTGCCACTCCCCCTTCCCTTCCATCAAACTGACACCTCCTATTCCATCAAGTAACACATGCAACAATATCTGCCAACACCCCAACAGCAGGTAAAGTTTGCAGGTATTGGATTTATATCCATTCCCTAGCTGCCCCTCTCTTCTATCTGGCCATGACCCTCCTTCCCTCCATTTCCCATCCCAGACACCTCTTTTCTCTCACAGAGAATGAAGCTGTATTAGTGTTGTTTTTTTTTTTTTTTTTTACCTGTCTGTTAGCTCTGAGAGAGCACATTGTCTAACTCATTTATGTGCCTGTATACTGTTCCTCAATGCATCAGCTATATGGAAAGTGTTTACCTTAACTTCTTCCATTGTTCATATGCTGCTTAGAGCTTTTCAGTATCGTACCATGGAGTATCAATGTAGATACATGTGAAGAACAAGTTATCATGAAACACAGTGACAGCAATGGAAAAACTTGACAACAAACATGCAGCATTATTTCATTGCTGCTACTGTGAAATGAATATACTCAACTGGAGTATGCAGAACATTCACAATGTATTCAGTTGATCCCATATTAAACTAATTTTAATGTGACACAAGGTATAGGCACATTTTGAGTCATACTTAACAATGAGTCAAAAAGTTTTCAGTAGATTATATTGGCCCCCTCAGTTAATTCTAAAGATGTAATTTCAGAATTTTGAGTCAACTGAAAACATATAGACTGAATTTCTGAACAATATCCAGTTTTCTTGAGGTTACTACCACCACATTCCTCTCTCTTAATAGCACAATATCTGTAATTTTCTTGATCTCAACAATATCCGTGCTATAACCTAATGTAAATAAGTCAAAGGAAAATTATACCCATGGATTATGAAGGTCTTACAACAAGCACATCCAATTCACAAAAGTGTCGAGGAGGATTTGTAGAACATTACATACTGAATGTCACACATTCTCCATCTGGAAAATAACATTTATCTATGTCCTATATTTGTGGGTTACAATAACATTCAAGAATGTAAAAGAAATTGTGTAACATGACTTTACACTCATTGATACATGTGCATCCAATTATAAGGTCATACACAAATCCACACAGGACAATTAATTCACGTGTGCTCCTGAAATATTCCTGCACGACTAGAGAATTCTCTGAACCACCTCCTGTACACACAAAGTCTATCCACAAACTAATTCAACCCCTTTATTCTGGCACTCCTATTAGCCACTGTGTGTTCTGGGTAGAACTGATGGTGGAATACCAGCTTCAAAATGCATCCAAGATCAACTGTCATTGATTTTTAACTTGATCAGGAGTGGCAAAAACTTAAATCCCTTTTGTCGTATTTAGTATAAGCACAATATGCAACTGTCCACTGAGCAACAATACACCATCAACTTTTGTGGGAGCTTGGTAAATTCAACCACTTAGACACTCCTAACGTATCAGCAGTTCCTTGGGAATTATTGCCTCTCAAAACTGCGATAATGCAAACTTTCAAAGAAATATTGGGAGAAGGTGGTGCAAGAACTAAATTATGGATGCCAATCAACAATCAAAAGCAAGGACAAAGTAAAGTAAGTGGAATTTTTCAATATTGATATTTATTAAATGTTCAGATTACAGATGGACAAAATATCTGTGCACAAAATCATTACTGGGCATTTGCAGTTAAGGAAAATGAGTGTTAAGGTGGTCTCCTAAGAGTTAACCAATTACCAGAAAGAGATTTGTTTCCATGTTTCTCAGTAAGTTTTGAAACAGATTCCAATTAATCCAGTGGGTTATTTTTATTTTTACAGTGTTTCCCAGTGAAGAGAATTGAATTTTTGAATATAACACAGCGTGGCACAAAATACAGTGTGGCACATATCCATCATCCAAAAGAGGCACACGTGAGTAAGCTGTGTGAACAGAAGTTTGGAATTAGCTGGATGATAGTGCCAGGGAAGATAGGAAGCAGCAGATTGAGAACAGGGGGTTACGAGAGTGAAGGATAGTTTGAAAAGATTCTCACTTGTGCAATTCAGTAAAGCCGGTGTTCATGAGAAGAATATAAATGCCCCAGCATGGTGTACACAGGGACAAGGAAAAAAAATTCCCGGATTTTTCCCGGATTTCCCGGTTAAAAATACACTTTCTCCCGAGTGACAGTATATTTTCCCTTATCAATCCTTTGAATGGTTATGGTTTTATGCACGGGGGTACAATTTCCCGACACTTTAGAAAACTAAATTCAGGGGAAAAGACACATTTTGGAAACATCTTTGATGTGCAGCAACATGTACTGCGTATTTTCGTATTATGAAAGTATACACTGGAATTTCACCAAACACCGCACTTTACTTTCCGAAGCATTGAAATCGAGATTTCGATGCGCTTTTGCAGGCCGTTCGTAGCTCATGTCACGTGATCTCGCCAGCCAATGACAGCAGATATTCAGAGCATTGACATGTGATGTAGTCAGCCAACAGCAACAGCACTGTTAAGTAGCACGAACACACAAACAGGGAAAGTTAATAGTTTAAATTAATATACATAGTGTTGCTACAAGAAAAGCAAAGTTTTCACATATAATATTGTTCTCAAGCTGCAACAGAAGCTAGGCTTTCGCATATACTGTTGATATTTTTTGCGCGTGTTACACTTTAAGATATATCACACAAATGTGCTAGTAAAATTTTTGATAATGACTTAAATGTCTCATCTTCAGGGTTCGAAATTCTTCTAAATGGTGCGTCATCAAATAGTTGATTTTTAAATAAGAGTCAAATGCTCTGTGATTTAATAAATTCATGGTACATTCTTGCACATAGTTCAACTTACGTAAAAGGATATTTACTTTGAAAGTAACGCTTTTCAAACCACTATTCGCAATATTTTCTCGCAACCTGTTAGAAATACGTTCGTTTCAGCAGTTTCCAGAAAGCGCAAATAACAGGCAACACCGTAGGAAGCCCGTATGTACGTACGTGTAAAACATTGAAAGATCATACATTATGTCATAAAAGAAACAAGACATCAGAGGATACTGCAAGAGCATCGGAATTCCGTGAATAATATTAAAATGTGCACATTTAAAGTGCATAATTAATGTGCACATTTGTATGTCCGGATTCCCAATGAAGTAGACCTCAACCTGATATTAAGCTTTTCAGTGTGGTTTTCGGGATGTAAATTTTCTTGGAGTACCAGTGCTGTATTATATCATGTTTGGTTCTTTATTATGACATAATGCCATATGTGTTAGAAAATGAAAACGTGCACTTGAAATGCAGCGAACTGTTGAAACTAGCCAGTACTCTGGAATTAAACATTTCGTTTCAAATATATTGACTGCCTCTGCGGAAAAAGTTAACAAAAGTCAAATTTCTTTAGCAAACAGACAAAAATAACTTCATTGTTCTGCAAGGCGATTAATGCTTGACTGTCAGAAAGGTGGAAATAAAATAAAATCTGAAACTAATGACATATTTTAGCCTTCCGTAATTATGTGAATGTGTTTTAATTCGCTTGATAGCTCCCAGCCATAGATATCCGTTTTGTTTTCATTTGACGTGAGAGTAAACGTAGGGAAAACAGCAAAATCACTAAAGGTAAACACTACAGCACAGACTGCTCTGCGCATCAGCCCTGGATCTACGACATTTGCAAACTGAGTAAATACTAAAAAAAATCAAATTTTCAAAAATGTTCATCTTGTAGCGCACATCTTTCTGAAAAGTTTGAAACATAAAACATATGTATTCGAGGAAATGTAAGACATATTATTTAGTCTTAAGTATGCCAAAGAGCAGTGCCATGCCTCTTCATAAATCATTTTTCTACCACACGTCCAAACTATATTCAGGTGAGTGAAAATTGAAATGTGTCCCGTGGTGCCTCTCCTGCTCCCAGTCGGCCAGTTTGACAGCCTGCCCCTCTTAAAAAAATCTCGCAATTAATAGCGGAAGGGATTATTTGTAGTCGAGCGAACAAGAACTCTTCAGAAAATCTGAACTCTTTATCACCTATTAGTTAATAACTTGCTGTTTTGTGTGACATAAAATTAAATATAGGATATATAAAACCAATACTGACAAGAGATAGGCCGTCTGGGGTGGCTGAGCAGTTCTAGGCACTACAGTCTGGAACCGCGCAACCTCTACGGTCACAGGTTCGAATCCTGCCTCGGGCATGGATGTGTGTGATGTCCTTAGGTTAGGTAGGTTTAAGTAGTTCTAAGTTCTAGGGGACTGATGACCTCAGAAGTTAAGTCCCATAGTGCTCAGAGCCATTTTTTTGACAAGAGATAAGCAAGAAATTACACATTTCTTCAAACCTTAGCTCCTTGCATTTTTTTCTCTCTAATCTTGCTACAGCTTTACATGGCGTGCTTACCTTTCTGCGAAAGAATCTATTACCTCATCAAAGTTCGTCAAACGTTTTGCTACATGAAAAATTGAAACGTCGTTATCTAATACTGAAAAAGCTGTTAATACAAATAATACCCAAGACTGATGTGGTTTCTCGATCTGATTACGTCTATTTTGTCACTGTCTGCTGGATAAAACAAAATAGGCCTTTCTAATATGGCAGCAATTTTGTAACACACCAAATAAACGAGACTGTTTTGGCACAAATGGCCATTTTTATAACACGACAGAATATAATCCACGAAGTACCAATAACAAATTCCTATTAGGCCTACTACAAGCAAAAAGCTTTATGTTAGGAAATAGTTTCACATTTCATTCAAACGCACCAGCTTCTCAAGCATGAGATCAAAAAGTAGTATTACGAAATTGTTATATAAATTTGGATCGTCTTATTCTTCCATAATTTGTGTGATGTCCCCGTTTCTTCTCCTTCCTTGTTCTAACGATCTTGTCATCACCAATTCTGTAGCTATTGCTGCCATTCTCAAAATTTGTTCGCCGATTAACTTCACTAACCCTGTCAGAATCACAGGTTTAGTTATCCTGCGATTATTTTCCGGTTAGGCATTATTACGTGTTCGAACAACGCACTTTTCCGCGTTACTTCCAGAATAGAACTTACGCGTCTGCTAACCGGGGACTGTACAACTGGTCCTTACTAGTGTAACGATCTGGCCAAAAATTTTCTGTCAAAATTTCATTTTCTTGGATACACCAAGAAGGTAATACATAATCTTTCTCACCTGTTATTCCTGTTAGTCGTTTATTTCCATTCTGGTAG
The DNA here is from genome assembly GCF_023898315.1 of Schistocerca nitens. Taxonomy (NCBI): domain Eukaryota; kingdom Metazoa; phylum Arthropoda; class Insecta; order Orthoptera; family Acrididae; genus Schistocerca; species Schistocerca nitens. Next base: position 927,445,465 of record NC_064616.1, read on the forward strand.
TCTGAATCTATGGATTTCGCTAGTAATTATAACAATGCTCATCATTCGCAAACGCAATCAACCACATAATCAGACAATGATTGGCATTCATCCGTTCGGCATTACTCCCTCAGCTCGTATTGCCTCGCCCCCTTTTGTCTGCAGAAAGTTTATTTCTAGATGTGACGAGGATTCTCCTGACAGAGACATCACGTACACTATGCATGCATTCAAAAGTCAACTTATGATTTATTCAGAAATCAACTTAAAATGTGATCAAAATTGTTCAAAAACCATAAGGGAAGCATTTCAAAATCATATGAATTATCGATAGACAAACGTGTGCTGGATGCTAGGCACTTTGTGAAACAAGTTTTTTTTCCTCAAGAATATGAATTTGGCGCCCCCTTTTTTCGGTAGCATCTAGCTGCTTGCTGCGACCACTTGTACAGCCAACAGCCACATTCCTGTAGCCAGAAGTGGGAGGATCTAATACTCAAACGTGACTCAACTGAGCATGCACATGAGCCCGTGCGTAACTACTAAAACAAGTAAAATGTATATAGTTGCGACTTCACGCTCACTGGAGGCAATTTGTTGTTATGAAGCACTGCAGAGTCTTCCTAAAGCCTCTGACACATTTTCAATTGGCAGACGCTTGCATGAGTACTGTGTGTTGTCATTGTATATGGCACATTTCCTTTGCAATTTAAGTTATTTTTGTTTTTTCTCTCATTTATGTTTTATTGTTGAAGTATTACTCTGCAGTAGCGGGATACAGTAATATCCTTTGTTAGAGTATCAATTCTTACCGGTTAAAATTACAAAAATTTAACTGAAAATTCAAACAATGAAAAATTCCCAGAATTCTAAAAATATCCCGGCTTTTTCCCGGTTTTCTCCCAGATGAAAAAATTCCTGGGTTTTTCCTGGATCTCCCAGGTCGTATACACCCTACTCAGCTTGTGAAGGAGAAATTAAAGCTAACCACATTAGATTATAAGCAAGCTCTGCAACTCAGTGGTCTATCTAGCTTTTGGCAATAGTTTCTCACCAGATATTTATCTGAGTGGATAGTTTGTTCATGGTCATACCCATGAAATACTTATGTGGAATGGTAAGAGGGGAATGAATATACGTAATGGATGTCATGACGGGAGGTTGTCTTTGATGACATCATAAATGCTAATAATAGGATTGGAATAGATGGAGGGATATGTGTAGGACAAGTCTAGTGCTCGACTGTTCAATATGCCCTTAAGGCAAGGGGGTTGGGAGCAGGAGAATGATCAGAATGGGTATGGCGTAGGTTGTGTGTGCTGCTCAGCACATCTTCTATTTGGTGAAAAGTGATCTACTGCATCCATTTTATGACCTAAAATAGGTCGGTGATGGCCAAAGCTCATAATTTCCTGCTAAAATAGTTTATTTTCTGGGTCAATTGCACACTGTTTTCAAGACAAGTGATCTATAATTCTATAAACATAATAGCCATCCTGAATTTTCCTTTACTGATTATCAAGGTAAGTATGGTTCTAAGTCTGCTCACTAAGAGGGGAAGATTTTGAACTGTGGAAAGTTTTCACTCTTCAAGAGGTAGGTAAGAAACATAAATTCTGTCTGAATAACCTGTTTACCAGCAAAAATAGTGCATCAATAACCTATGGAAAATATTTATTCAAATTTCTTACATAGCTTTCATTTCCAGATTCCTTTACACCATTACTTTCTTCTGTGTAATACACAGCTCTCCTAGTTCCAGCTGTTCCTAAGCTCAGTGTGTTATCCGTAAAATTGTCAGCGAGTGTACCTGAAAATGTTACAAGTAAAATTAGAAGACATATATAATTGAAACATTTTGCTGAAAAATGCAATTTTGAACTCTTGTATTTCAGACTGCAGTACCCAAGTGATAGGTCTGCAAGACAGTGGCGAGTGCCACTTCATGCATATGAAGACATGGAAGAGTTACTAATTACAAAAATCTTTCTGTTCTTAGAGTCACAGATCTTGTCTGCAATTGGGAGCAGATACTGTAAATAAAAAGTTGATGGATAATGGCAACAGAATAACTAATTTTTATAGAAAAAAGTGATAAGGTATTTTGATACTACACAATTATGTTGCTCATGGCATCACAGTGAAAAATAAGAAGACAAATTACAAACTAAATACATTATTAAGAATGTGCTAAGTGGCATACCATGAAACTGACTGGTTCTAAGTGCCAATAAGGAAGTTTTTACAAATTGATTCTAACAAAGCAGAAATCAGCAACCAGACACTGTTACTAATACTGTAGTGCTGTTACACAGTTTCAGATCAACGGCTTCATCTTCAGATAAGATATTCATGTTTATATTACATGTGGCAGTGTTCACATTAGTTGCTGGCTATTTGGTTCTCAGCAACTAATGTATGTTGATGACCTTACTCTAGCCACCCAGAGCACTGATTTTGAATCAGTTGAGAACACCCTCACAGATGCCCTTAAAGAACTTTACAGATACGATAACACAAACCAACTTAAATCAAATCTCACAAATGTGTGTTTTTTATTTGAGAAACAGGGAAGCTAATTGAAATTAAAGATAGTATGGTCAGGTTTTGAACTGGAACACCATGAGACCCCAAATACCTAGGAGTGACACCTGATAGATCTCCTAGTTTCAAGAAGCACTACATGAACTGCAGCTCATAAGCTTCCACCAGGAACAATCTTCTATGGAAACTGACCAGATCAAAGTGGGGTAGTCAACCTGAAACTATACGAACCTCTGTGATGTCACAATGCTATTCTGTATGTCCTACTTGGTATAATTCAATACATGCCACACAGGTGGACATAGCTCTCAATGACACCTGCAGTATCATAACAGACTGATTTAAATCTCACACCAGACAATGGCTTTATCACCTCTCAGGAACAGCAGCAGCTCCTTTTCAAAGAGAAACAGTCGTGAATGAGGAAAGAAAGGAAGTGGAGCAAGAGAGAATGCATCCTCTGTATGGGCACAAACCACACCCACAATGGCTGAAATCAAGGAGGCGTTTCATAAGAACATCAATGGCACTTGGAACCATTGCTGCAAAAGCTAGGCTGCAACTATGGAGGGCTACAACCTACCTTCCCTCTGGCTGGAATACAGTTTCAAAAATCCTACCTCCTGGCTATGATGAGAAATGGATGACCTGGAAGTCCCGGAACAGACTGAGATCTAGAATTTGGCAAGATGGGGTTACACTGATCAAGATGATATTCAATGTAACAGTTGTTTATCAGAGGCTTCCATGCCGATTGTGTCCAGCCTCCCACACAGAAAATGTACTTCATCAAGTAGCAGAAAATGCACTGGAAGTGTCAAAGTTTTGGCAAAAGTAATATAGTCACAACTGTGTACATAATATGTAGGTTTCTGGTACAAGAATAAAATAATGTAAACAACAACAAAATATGTAATATAAACATGAACAGCTGTCTAAAGATCACCCATCAGTTTGAAACCAGTAGTAGGGCTATTTGTGTAAATAAACAGTATTATTAATGGTGAATGGTTGCTGTTTTCTTCTTTTCATGAATCAACTTGTAATCTATACACAGCTATGGACTAAAAAATGCCATGTTTTGGCAAAATAGCAGAAAGAAAGTTTTTGTTCCAAATGCAATTAATACTGATGCACTACATTTTATTTATGATTATATAAGTACAGAAATACATGTTAAGCTTTTAACTGGTAGAACTATAATCAACAAAAACCACTTCCCATATCTTTTAAATTTTTGAACTCCAGAGGGAAGCACAGCTTGGCACAAAGCCCATGCGCCATCTACTAATGTGTGTCTGAAAGACTTTGTTCATGGTTTGGCACATGAATCAAGTCAAGAGTCATGCAACAGAGTACTGAAAACACATTTTGTGAAAAAAATAGCACTCAAAATATTTTCCATTTCCACTCTACTAATGTATCTTAAAATAATGAATTAACACTTCTTAATACTACTGCAGCACTGCAGACATTCACATCTCACTCAGAACCTACTGCAAACAAGGAAGTAATACACATTAAATAAGAAGTAAGTGAGGCAGCACTATCCACTAATGTCATGCAGTTGCATCTGTATAAAAATCACAAGCAATCACTAAAACAATCTGCACCTATTATATACAAATTTCAATTGCCCTCATCACTTGAAATAAAACTGTAATGATTGCAGTTAGTGAATATAAACTGGATCTTATCATGGCAAGTGACTGACCTGTTGGAAGATGGAGATTTGTGATGACTAAATTACTATTAATGAAAAAACATCAATGGAATCCTATTCAGCAGTATGAAGAAAGTACATCAAGAATAAGTAACTATAGTGTGGAGAAAGTGCAGCGAGACAGCAGTTTACTGACACCAGCAGCTTCACATTCAAGCAGTAGAAATAAGTTTTTGAGAGGTATTAAAAGCACCTGTAGCAAGAGGTATCCCTATGCCAAACTAAACAATCTGATTATAAACTTGTATCTTTACAAGTATACTAGGAAAACTGTTCCCTAAGAAAATCATAACTTCAGTATTTGTACAAAGAAAAAGAGTCACAGATAAAGTACGTATCAATAAGTAAATATAACAATAGTATGTGATGTTGCTTTAGAAAGCTCTTTAAACAGTTAGGCATACTGACAACGCCTAACAGGAGATATACCCCTTTTTGAAGTTTTTTGCCAACAATCAATGACAGTTTGAAAACAACAGTAACATTCATAAACACAATACTACAAGGACAAATGTCCTACACTATCCATAACTAAGCCTTAGAGTGGCTCAGAAAGAAGTGAGGACACAGAGAGAGAATGAGAGAGAGAGAGAGAGAGAGAGAGAGACTGAACAAAGATAGTTAACCTCTTTGCTTCCTGCATGTCAAATACAACAAACAGAACTGGTAGCTTTTGTCTGCATACACAACCCAAGAAATGCCAAAGACAGATGCACCAATTGTTTGCTCATCTTCCTTAAGGTGCAACTAGCTACCTCAGCAGGTTTCAGTGCTCTGCATAATCAGTTACTGAATTTAGCCATTGTTTCCATAACTTCTGCAGCAGAAGAACAGTAAAATAATGTCGAGGTTCAGCAAGTGTGTGTTTCTATTCATTTAATCATGCCCTGTCTACCTTGAACCATTCCTATTTTATTGTCAACAACACAACACAAAGTAGTACTTCCTTTACATGTTCTTTGCCTTGTTTTGCCAAACAATAACACAGAAACACACTTCACCAAAGTGACATTCCGACTGCCCCACTGCCTCCGACTGCTCTCTCGACCCTTCTTGCTGCTTGTATTTATAACATTGTCAAAGAACTACTAAAAAGAGATATAGTTTATAAGTCACATGTACATCTGTTATCATAATTTGTGCAGAAAAGTTGTTAATTTGCATCGAGTGACATAATTTAACATGTTATTAAAATGACAGACAGATTTGTTGACTTGACAGAATAATTCTTTGTTACAAAAAGGTCGTTTTTTAGAAGTTTGTCAATTGACTTCTCTAATTTGCATAAATAAGTAAGTAACGTGAATTATGAAGAATTACATTGGTTTTCGTCTAAAATAGGATTGATTACGTGAATACTGAGTGAAAACGCTCCTAGTGAACAAATAGGTTTCACTGGGTGATTTTTATTTAAGGAGATCCAAAATACCTAAGTTGGCCACTATTTTTCGTACTTCATATTAATTATTTAAGATAGACTTAGTGTTTTTCATGATGACATTTGCTGTATCAGTGATCAAGTGATATAAACTTTTGTGTGGGTCAGTTATTCAGTATAATTTAATGGGTTGACTGTTTATGGAGACATGTTGTGCAATCATTGTTAACATACACAATAACTTTTCTATAATCATAAATACTCGTTAAACTGGTTGAATTTGGAAGGGATCGCATACTTCATTAAAGTAAAGCCTTTAATATGTTCCGTTACAATCTCTACTACATGGTATGTTGTTAGCTTTACTCCTAAATTATTTACATTCTGCCAGTATGTTCCATCACCATATTTATAACTGTGCTTGCACAAGGGTATGGAAAGACTAGAAACAGAAATGGTATTGTAGGCGCATGTGACCAGGTTCATCCACTTTTTGTCAATGGCATTTGTAGTATTATTTACCGATGGATAGGCCCCGATGATCCATATACACAGTACCCGTAATGTAACCAGAACTGCATGAAAGATTTGTAAAACTGTAGCAGACCTCTGTCTTCTCCCCAATATCTGTGACAGGTGTTTTAAGATGTTTAGTACAATAAGGGATCCAGTCAGTTTGAAATCAAACAGCAGGCTTGAAATCCTCAAATTATTTCATGCTCACAATGGTGATTCTCATTACCAAAACAGGTGGGATACACACACACACCACAAATAGCAGAATTCCATGCATACAATTTCCTCCATCAAGAATTTGAAGCCTATGCAGAGTGTCATCTTCTTCAGTCCCATTAACATCAGCTGGGGCATATGTGCTGCTGTTGCAGGGTTGGCTTGGGTTATTTGGGGGAAGAGACCAAACAGTTAGGTCATCAGTCTCATCGGATTAGGGAAGGAAGTCGGCCGTGCCCTTTCAGAGGAACCATCCCAGCATTTACCTGAAGCGATTTAGGGAAATCACGGAAAACCTAAATCAGGATGGCCGGACGCGGGATTGAACCGTCATCCTCCCAAATGCGATGTTGCAGGGTTGGAGAAGGGGCAAAATTATAGTGAGATTGCCCACAAATACAGAGTACTCCAATGACTCCCTTACCGCCGCATTACACTACTGAGGATGATGGCAAAAAGGATCTACTGAAACAGATCTGATGCTAGTTTTACGATGAATGAGATTTCATAACAAATCACTCTGAATCCATTTGCTACTAGCTGATATTCATTTCATGTTTTGACTTTCTTCAAACTGATACTGAACTGTCTGTCTCACAGGGAAAGTTGCCAATTCAGTTTGTGAAGAAATCTTTTTTCCGGGGAAAGGGAGGGGTGGTGAGATGTCCTCCCCTACCCCTAACTGGGTATACCCTTGCCAGGCATACATCAATTTACCTATCATTTGTGGACTGATCAGCTTCTGATTTGTCTGGTAGAACAATGATGCAGGGATTGATGGCTCAGTTGTCCTTTTCACAGTTTGCTTTCTGCTTTGGTGGTACTAAGCAAGGTTTCACTGCCTCTCGCGTAGCTTTCCCAAATTTACCACAGGTTGCATGATCATCACATGACATGGCAGTTTGTCCACATTGTTAATACTTAAAAGCATCTCATGGGATTTCATGCCAGTATGTCCCCTTTTATGACACTTAAAAACATCTCGTGGGATTTAAAATGTAAGGTCTCACTTTAACATGGGGAAATCCAGCTGTTACATATTTTGGCAGCACAGGAGAGGTAAATATGAGAATGAAAATTGTTGTTTTTTCTAGATTACCATTTCATTATTCTTGACTCTTTCATACTTCTTCCCTGTCTTTCTTCTTTAAGCCCCTTCTGCTCTATACTCAACTAAATCTCAGCAGGATACATCATATTTACTAAAATTATGGGTCCTGAGAACTTCAATGGTAGCTGGATTATCGCCAGGTAATTTAGTGTTCTGCGAGGGTATGTCAATGTTTCCACTGAAATTGCTCCATTTCGAAATTGCTTTATAGATTTAAGAGTACCTACAATATACTGAATGTCTTTCTGAATGGACAGTTCAATACCTTTTCCAAACAGCTACATCCCCTAGTCTCTAAAGAGCCTCACTTTTCTAAATTTTTCTACGACAGCTGGGATACTGCAGGCCCCAAATGTTGCTCAATTATGAATGTTTTGTCTCAGTCACTATTCACCTCATTGGCAACTATAATGATCTTGAGGCTGAGATTTCTTTTAACTGACGTTCACACTATCCTCACAGTCTGCACCCTGTGACACACAATTGTCTATTGCTGTGCTATATGATGGCCACTGAAGCACAAATAGGGTATAAAATTACAGAAGACCACTGAAACTCATTGCCCCCAAGCTGACGAACTCCACATTGATCAAGGAGAAATTTGTGGCTCGTCAAATGCACAGACATGGTAAGATTATCCTCAGAACAGACAACATAATACTGACAAAAATCACAAAGAGTTAACATGAAACAAAAATTATGCTGTAGAAAACCATATATATCATTTAAAATCAAAAGTTATTTAAAAAATTATGCTCTGCATTCTGCTGAACACACATACCATATGTAGCATCACATTATAATTAGTCACACAATGCAATACTAAATGTCTAAGAAACAGCGAGACAGTATTGTGTGTCTTTAAGCAATGAGGAATGGAGGCTGTGTGAGAAGAAGTAAGAATGAACTGAAGACTTACGAGGTGTTCTTTGAGACTGCATGTCATCTGTACTGACATCTGAATCATTACCACCTTCTGATGATTCAGGACCTACTGAGCTTCTCCCCTGACTTTCTGTCTGTTGGCTATCCTCATGCCAGGATTGGCGCGACTGTAAAAATAAAGATATTTAAAAATGAAGATATAATTAACACAGCAATATTGAGCAAAAAAATCTCACTATACTAATACACGTTCTTTACACCCCCCATCCTCTCTGCCCTCGATACCAATCATTTTCAATTCACACGTCCCAAGGCTGCATAAATTTATTGCAACTTAAGAAGTACAGGTAACACCTGAAACTATAAATTGTGACTGGTTACAGTAAACTTGTAGTTTCAATTGATATTCACAACAGTCATGATAAAGTCTAACATAAAACATTTGCATTTAAAGAATAGGTAACACCGACTGTTTCTCTATGTATTTAAAAATTTATTTTAAGCTGTAGTCTCTCTCTATCTCTATATTGCACACACACACACACACACACACACACACACACACACGCACGCACGCACGCACGCACACAAAATGCAATTCTGTGGTTGTTCAAGCCTAGAAATGCACAGTTATTTCTCATGTCTGGGGTCTGCAAGCTCTAGAAACAAATGAGGCACATAACTGGAGAGCTGTTGAGCCAAATGAGCATGCAACATAATCAGTGACCAAGAAATTATCCAACACTGGTAAATACAGCTCAAAGTAATAATAAAAGAATATTTCTTCTTTAGGGCCAGCAGCACAACATATGTCTGATAAAGACATGATTATCAGAGTAGATGCACCAAATAGCTCCTTATAATAAGTGATCTTTATTTACAATAGACTGCTTCGGCTTTATTGCCATTTTCAAGTGCCTGCAATCACAATTTTGGTGAGAGCAGGTATGGATGCCAATGTCATTCACATTAATGTAGCCAATGCCATTCACATTAACGTAGCTGTATTGTACTCATGTCTAGATTGATGTGACATCCATTTACATTGTTAGTGGACTGTTTTATAACTGTCACTGCTTTAATAAAATGGTAAGTGATGTCAAGATGTTGAAATTAAAATGTTAATCATGACATGACAGCAGTTCGATAGTTCCGCTCTTACAACGCTGTACGTTTATAAAGAGTGTGGAGATGAACAGTGATATTATTTTATTAACTTAAACTTGTTACAACTGTCTTTGGTTGTTGCATATGTTACTTCCAAGATATACATTTTGGTGTACTTAAAGTTCAATAAAGTTTTTGAGGTAGTACTTGTGTCTAAATTCTGTAGGTTCGTTTAACATTTCTTGTGGGTATTTTCTCCAGTACAGAAGATTTCAAATTCTTCAAGAATGTTCATTGCAAATCACTTTGGTATTCTGTGCAGAATCTGTAGTGCATTTTCGATCATATCAACAGTGTGCTTTTGATTTTTCAAGTGTAGAAAGAAGCTTGACTGATTACATTCATTCTCTCTAATGCATTCTTTATATCTCACATTCAAACTGTTTTCCCCAAAAACTTACCAAGGTTAGAGCAAAGTCTACAAAGAAGCCATGGATTACTCAAGGAATAGGGGTATCTTGTAAAACAAAAAGAAAACTGTATCTGTCAATCCGAAACAGTTCCGATGTTGATGCTATAGCACATTACAAGAAATACTGCAAAATATTAAAGACTGTAATACGGACATCAAAGCAAATATATTACAAGGAAAAGATAGTTAGATCAGATAACAAAATAAAGACAATATGGGATATAGTGAAGGAGGAGACCGGTAGAACCAGACATGAAGAGGGACATATAGCATTAAGAGTAAATGATACATTGGTGACAGATGTGTATAGTGTTGCAGAACTTTTTAAGAAACATTTCGTAACTGTTACTGAATAGATGGAGTTGTCAGGTTCTGTAGATGCTGGTATGGAATACCTCAGACCAGACATTTCAAGTAACTTCCATGATATGAATTTGATCCTCATTACCCCAGCAGAAATAATGTCCATCATAAAAACTTTAAAATCAAAAACATCTAGTGGGTATGATGAAATATCAACAAAGCTAATTAAAGAATGCGATTCTGAGTTAAGTAACATATTAAGCTATCTGTGTAACCAGTCGTTTATCAGTGGAATATTTCCTGAATGGTTAAAATATGCTGAAGTTAAGCCACTGTTTAAGAAGGGAGATAAAGAAATAGCATCAAATTTCCGTCCAATTTCACTTTTGCCAGCATTCTCAAAAATTTTAGAAAAAGTAATGTACAATCGGCTTTATAACCATCTTATCTCAAATAACATACTGTCAAAGTCACAGTTCGGATTTCTAAAGGGTTCTGATATTGAGAAGGCTATCTACACTTACTGTGAAAATGTGCTTAATTCATCAGATAAAAAACTACAGGCAACTGGTATATTTTGTGATCTGTCAAAGGCATTTGACTGTGTAAATCACAATATCCTTTTAAGTAAATTAGAATATTATAGTGTAACAGGAAATGCTGCAAAATGGTTTCAAATCTTATATCTCTGGCAGGAAACAAAGGGTGTTATTAGGAAAGAGACATGTATCAAGCTATCAGGCATCATCCAACTGGGAACTAATTACATGTGGGGTCCCATTTTAGGGCCCTTACTTTTTATTGTGTATATCAATGACCTTTAATCAGTATGCCAAGTTTGTTTTGTTTGCCGATGATACAAACACTGCAATAAATAGCAAATCAAGTGAAGTCTTAGAAAGATCAGCTAATAAAATATTTGTGGACATTAATCACTGGTTCCTAGCCAATTCCTTTTCACTTAACTTTGAAAAAACACACTACATGCAGTTCAGAACTCATAAGGGGTGTCCCACGAGTACACGCCTAACATATGATGACAAGCAGATAGAAGAAGTAGACAGTGTTAAATTCTTGGGATTACAGCTTGATAATAAATTCAACTGGGAAAAGCACACCACAGAACTGCTGAAGCGTCTTAACAAATCTCTATCTGCAATGCAAATTGTGTCAGACATAGGAGATATAAAAATGAAAAAGCTGGCATACTATGCTTACTTTCATTCCATAATGTCATATGGGATTATTTTTTGGGGTAATTCATCCAGTCAAGCTAAAGTTTTCCGGGCACAAAAAGGTGCAGTAAGAGTTATATGTAGTGTGAACTCAGAACATCCTGCAGAAGCCTGTTTAGGGAACTTGGGATACTAACTACTGCTTCCCAATATACTTATTCTTTAATGAAATTTGTCATTAAAAATATATCACTTTTTCAAACCAATAGCTCAATTCATGGAATCAATACTAGAAATACAAATAATCTGCACAAGGATTTAAAGTCACTTAGTCTTGTACAAAAAGGTGTGCATTATTCAGGAACACACATTTTCAATAACTTGCCAGCAGCTATAAAAAGCTTAACAACCAATGAAATTCAGTTTAAGAAAAGCCTAAAGGATTTATTGGTGGCCAACTGCTTCTACTCCATTGATGAATTTCTCAGTAGAATCAACTGATTTGTGTGTGTATACATATAAGTACAAAATAACTTCTGCACAATTTCAGTGCAGTAATGTGTTCACTGTAAATAAGTGTGTGTGTGTGTGTGTGTGTGTGTGTGTGTGTGTGTGTGTAAGTATAATCTAACTTCAGCACCATTTCAGTGTAGTAATGTGTTCACTGTAAATAAGTATTATAGTAGTTGTATTACACATTTATTACCTTATAAATAAATAAATAAATAAAACTTTTTTATTTTAAATTCAGTGCATTAGTATTTGTAAAATGATTCTTTCATATAGTGTTCATTAAAAAAATGATGATCATTCCACTTGGGACCTGTGGAATGGTACATTAGCTTATTTGTTTGAGTTGTAAATATTTGTCATGTATTGTTGTTTTTCTGACCTGTTCTACATCCTGGAGGACCTCCTCACCACAGATCAATTGGAATGAAAGTAAATCTAATCTAATCTTAAAAAGTGCATTAATTCTGTTGGAGATTCACTATGTATTATGTTCTGTTTTCGTGTTTTACATTTGTAGTATAATTTTGTGATTATGTCGGGGTAAAAATAATTGGTATAGGCTATATAACAAAGTGTGTGAAGTTCTTTTCGAATTGCTGGCTTTTCTAATGGTAGGTTATTTAACCTATTAATCACTGAATGGAAAAACGCTAGTTTATGAGCCACTGGAAGACAGGAATTGGTATTTATAATAATGCCGGAAGTGTTATTAGTTCTGTAGCTACCAAGTGTGTGGCAATTATTATCTTTGTCAATTGGGAGAGCAAAATAGTTAATGATAGTGTCTTTCTCAATTTCCACTGTGAATTTAATTTTAGGGTGCTGTTGGTTGAGTTTTCGATGGATATTTTCAATTTCTGCATGGCTACCATTGACCAACATGATGGTATCACCTATGAACCCAATAGCGTATTATGTGTATTCAATCCCTAAGAAAGAGGGATAATGCAAAGGAGCAACTGGATAAAGCTTCTAAGTGTGTCACAGTTTCCTTTTATTTTGTTTTCACATGTTTGGACATAAATAGACTGTTCTTAGTCAAAAGTATGAATAAACTGTGACAACAACTGTTAGTCAACTAGTGAGCAGAGTTCTGGGGAGGTACGACAGGCATCATTGCACTTCTTCACTCCTTCTAATGCTGAAATGTTGTCTAGAAACATTACCTACTTACTTTAAGATTATAAAATTATAATCAATGATAAATTTACAAAGTAAACAAAGAAAGACATACCCGTGGGACTTTACTGATTAAATCAGATCCTGCTTTCTTGACTCGTTTTACTAATGTTGCCCCAAAACCTTTCCTGTAACACCAACAAATTTGTTCTTTTCATTAAGCATATCTTATTTAACTCATAAAAAAGACATTTTTTGTTTGAGATCTCAGAATGATATACTAGCAGGATATGTATGATTTTCTTTGTAAGAAAATGAGTGAACAGTGTGAATTAGAAAAACAAATTCATCAGAAGAGTGATAATTATTCTTGCCTCGGCTATAATCTATCCAATATTCTGCAAAACATTCAATGGGAAAAAATGTATGAGAATTTAAACATTGTGCAGGCAATTGTTTCTGCAAAGATTTCAAAGATTTCTTTAAAACTGAACTGTGAAAGACCAACTGCATACAGAAATGTAATATTATATGTACACTATTTTTTACTGAATACATATTTTGCAGAAACAACAGCTCATACTATAATTAAATATTTATTAATTTAATTTATTAATAACACTGAATAGGTAACACTTCCTAATAATCTGCAAAAAGCAGTTACTATCTAGAAAGAGTTCTATTTTTCTAGGGCTACAAAGAAATAAATAATACAATAAAGCTCAATAGAGAATGCTTTTGGCAGTCTTTTAGGTGATTTATTAATCCCTCACAATACTTGTATGTTGAAGTTTAATAAGGTCAAGGAGAGCATAGCACTAATCTTCAGCTATACATGAAGCAGACAGGCTAAAAACCTGGCAGTATCAAAGACATGTCCAACACAATATCTTGGTAGTAGTGGTTTGTTATAGGGCTGTTTTGAAAATTTCTGCTTTACTCCAGCAGTAAAACATCCAAGATTCACAGTAATAAAAGCTTCTACAAACTATTATCTGAGAAGAATTGTAACACACAAATGCAACTGGATTCTCACATGATATTGATAATGTACATATGTGCCACTGAGAATCCAGATAAATAAGAATTATGCCATTAAATAGGATAGCCATCACAGAGAGGATAAATAATAACAGAGAGAGAGAGAGAGAGAGAGAGAGAGAGAGAGAGAGAGAGACTAATGCACATACACAGGCATGACCAATTTACACTACTGGCCATTAAAACTGTGACATCATGAACGCAGCATGCAACAACTGTCAAATTAGTATGCTTGGAGATGCAAATGATTAGCATTTCAGCTCAACTGCACAAAGCAAATAGGAGTAACGTCATCTACATTCCATACATAAGGAACAATTTTGCAACAGGCTTCTTATTCAGAAATCACATCTGAATGTTGTTTGTTTGTGAGAAGACCATGTTATGCTTCACGTAAGAAGGAGATTGTCTGGAGCAGCAGGATTGCTGACAAGTGACACTACATTAAATCATTTTGTGGCACTGCTGCTCGCTTTGGTCATGATCTCTCATCTGTCATGCAAATATGGAATTGATGGTTTCAGGAGGACCATACTAAATACCACACAGGACCTCAAAGAACCACATGACTAGTGTCCAAGAGGACAGGCAAATTGTTTGCTCGGCTCTGCATGATCGTACACCCACCTCATGTACCTAGACTCAGGAAATGGGCTTTTTTGTAGCAGGACAAGTTTCCACATGGGCAGTGAGGTGACACCTGGAGCACCATGGTGACCACTGTTGTTTTTGTCTTTGACACAGCAACAGAGAGGGCTGCAGTGAGACAGTGATACACTCAAAAACAACAACAACACTGCATGCAGGAGCAGGACTGTATCAAGATTTCAGACAAGTCCCAGTTATGCATACAGATCATGATAGACGTACACATATGTGGAAGCTCTGAAGAGAACCAGTGCTGCCAGATTGTATTCACCATTGTAATATGGGCTCAAGACATGGCATGACGGTATGGGATGCCACTGAATTCACAACAAAATCAACTCGGGCTCTCATAGCTGGTAACTTAAGACTGCAGTCATTACATTTCTAATTGGTTTAGCTTGGAGCCAGGGCCCTACTTTGAGGTCTCCGTGACATATCTTATAACAAGATGAAGCTATACTGCACATTACCTTTGCAGTTCTTACCTAACATTACACTGAGGGTGTTCAACACTCACCCCCCCCCCCCCCCCCCTTGCCATAGATTGCTGTGAGACTGCCATACCACAACTCACCAGGCACAATGACTTATCAACCCCAGCATAGAGACGAAGTAGCACGGAATGAAGTACCTATATCTGTCATCTGAGCCCATTTCAACTTGATGTCCAGCTGTGTTAGAGCTACTGTTGCTACCAGAGATAACAGCTCTGTGTACTAAATTTCACATCCTGTATACTCCCAAATCACCTACAAGTTTAAATGTGTGTTCTTCCTGCTATACAGTATACACAAAGTAAGTAAAATTTCATTATTTGCTATCCTTCCTGGTGCTGCTGTTTTAATGGCCAGCAGTGCAATTTGCTTCAGAAAGGAAACATGGTGACTCAAAGGAACTAACATTACTTTAAGACATTTTACGTAAGTAAATAAAAATAGCATGCACAAAAATTAATAAGTTATATTTGCTTGTGGTAAGAAATGTTACACACTTCTTGGAAGAACAGCTATCTAGTTTCCGGTAGTGGTCCATAATCTTTTCTTCCAGTTTTTCTTTCTGTCTGCAGAGGTTGTTGAACTTATCACTGTGGGCAGTAAATAACACTTATCTTGAGATAGAACAATAATAATTCAGAACCAGTCACCTATATCTCAATGAAGTATTATTCATAAACTACTGGAAGTGATCAATATCTCAGTTAAATATTAACTAAAGAACTGCAAGATTAACATATATCAACATTATTTCTGATATTACTTAAGGCAGATAAAATAGTTATCATCACCAGAATTTACTGAAGACTATTATCAGGTTGGCACACACATGTAGAACTTCCATCAAGTTCAATAACAGAGGGAAAGGGCAAGTGATTACACGACATTAACAAATTTACCATTGGACGCATAACAGGAGTCTTTTGGACCTAGAAATCTTCTCTTTTTCTCAATAAACTGTCTTAAAAAGTTTATTTTAGTTTGTATTCTGTGCAAACCTTGGGAATACAATTGACTTTCTTTGGGAAAAGCCTTATTTTGGTACAAATTAAATTAATGATTTTATTTTAATAATTTTCTGATCCCACAAGTGTAAGGTATGACAGAGTCTTTCCAATAGCTTATTTATCAATGACTGGAATGGTGCGTTCTGTTGGCAAGATTACTGACAACAATTAGCAAAGCAGCACTGTTATATTCTTCGCTGATATGCCAAAATTATTATGACACTTACATCCAAGTCTTATTTTGAAGGTAAATGTGTTTTTCTATGACAAAACACTTTCAGACTGCATTAGTTCAATTTCATAGCCAGAATGATCATATAAGATTCTTTTCTCCTGCTTACAGTATAAATACTAATCACCCAAAACAGATAAAAGATCGTCATCTAGAGTCAGCACAAGGATGAAATTTTGAATCAACTATTTCTGAATAGCTTGGAGATGTAGCTCTCTCTCTGATCAGCAAGCTAGCAGAATTCAGACGCTAATGGTCTGTAGTATGATAAACGTATGAATTTTGATGTGGCAAGTGAAGAAACCAGTGAAAATTAGATAATACAACTACAGAAGCGCTTATTTCCTTATTGCGCATGATGGAAGTTGGTGGAGTAAAACACCACCACCATTGAGCGAAATTTAAGAATACGATATCATGAAAATTCCACCTGCTTCATCCAGTGAGAGATAGTGGAACTCTCTCCATTTTGGATAGGATTATTTTATATCACAAAGAATGTTACAAGAGATTGGCACTGTATTAATTCAGAAGGTATGTGCATTGATAGTATCAAGGAAAAAAATTGGCATAATGTTACCTCTGAGGAAACGGGTGCATTTCTTCGATTCTTGATTATGATGATGTTGCCAGAAGCTAGTATGTGCTATCGGAGAGCTATTTCATGATAGCCTTGCCAACTCCATTTATTTGACCACATTTTCAGTTAACAGATTTGAAAATGTATGAAGGACCCTGAGATTTGAAGACAAATGGACCAGAGAGGCAAAGAGCAAGAGTAAAAACATTGCACCATTTCACTACGTTTGTGAACTTTTCATTGAAATCTGTTGTCTAAGGATGCACCCCAATGAAACTTTAACTAAGATGAACATCTTGTCACCTTCAAAAGTTCTTTGTTTTGTATATTCCCAGCAAACCACAGAAAAGTAGAATAAAAATATTTTGGGTTTTGCATATGCCAGAAAATCAGTGTTGTATCTACTACAGTAAAGACAGCGAGAGGTGCCTCAATAAATATTACAATGGATTTTTTCCTTCCCAATGTTCAGTCGAAGAACTACTGCAGGATAAGATTACAGCAGTGAAATCTTTGGTACAAAACAAACAGGAATTTCCATCATAAATGAAGACTGTCAAGTACAGAGAAGCTTTATCATCATCATCTGGTTTCAAAAACAATTTGACAATTGTAAGTGATGGGGCCTAATAGGACAAAAGTGTCATATTGCTAAGTTCTCTGCACCACAGTGCCACAGTAGATGAAGGACCTAAAAAGGAAGCTGAATATAAGCTTTATTCTACAATAAAACTAAATCCTTTGATCATTTGCAGAAGGCAGTCAAATTGATGTACTTTGTCCTATGAACAAACATAATGGATGTAGCAGCAATAGATGCCTCATGCTTATTTTCACTGCAACTACAAGGACAGATCTAATAAAAGAAGAATTTTGGTCAAGAACTAGGGCAACAAATGTGTCTTCACTTGGAGAAGAGTGTCAACAACCCATGCTTCCAAAAGAATTTTCTCCAGTATGGTGTGTTGTGAGCAAAATTTCTGGCATGGACTCGATAAAATTAAAGAGATTTTCTTTATTCAGTCTCAGGAAAATTATAACATAATTTAGATGTTTCATTTTGTATGAAGGTAAAATAAAGACCAGTATCATAATTAATACTTTCTTATTCATTCTGTGTAACCAAATTCAGCACTACCTGATAATAGTTTTATTGCTCATTTAATGAAAATTTTTTTCGGGCAGAGGTCTTAGAGACATGTCTCAAGCATTTTTCAAGTCCACCTACCCAAACATCCACAGATTTAATGGTCATATACAAGACAATGAGGGCGGGGATGTTACCTGCCTGATAATGGTGCTGAACATCAGCAAATTATCATTTACATCAGAGTAAGTTTAGAGGTAACAGTGAAAATAAACCCGCAAACATACATGAAAGGCATAAGGTAATATGTGAGCTGAGGTAAAAAAATAAAATAAAATAAAACAGCAGTAAAAATGATAGTGGTATTGGTAGCAGCAGCAACCTATTAGGAGTGTACTGGATCACTAGGAAAGAGTTTCCATATGGTTTAAGACACTGTGAGAGGCAAATGCACTAATAAGGCAGTTAGCACAACTACTGCACTATTCTCTCTGCCTTAAGGAGATCAGGAGAATAGGCAAAAGTATCAAGCAAAACAATCAGATCCATAAGTGAGGTAAGGTCATCATCAAATACAGGGCAATGAAATCAAAGGACAGTTCCCTTACAAATTTCACACACATTCCCTTTACTACATTTAATCCTACTATTTCTGAAGAAGGAACTATTGACTCTTAGATTACATGTGTCAATGTTGGAAAACACAGTTGACAACCATGTTACAATTACAAACAGACAGGAAGTCTGGCCAGCAGAGATTGGTTCAGGATGCTTGGAAAGGGGGATGGTACGTCAATGTGCGGGTTAAGATTGCTGACAGTTCGGTATGCAAGCAATATTACTTTCTACTTGATGTGTTTCCATTGGTAGTACAAGAATTGTGCACCTTAAAAGTACTGGCTAGCCTTTATGCCACTATAACTTTTTTCCTAAATATAGCTGTCAACCATACAGTAATTTTTTTTTTCTTTCTTGGTGAAAATCTATCATTCAAAATTGACATAGTTAATATAAAAATTTAAAAATAAATCTCATTTCACTTTTAAGAAATTTGTATGAACTAAAACAAACATGGACAATAACATGGCAAAAAACTGTTGTAATACCAACGTGAATATCTTTTCCTCTTGATGATAGTGTTCCTTATCTTCAAGAGAAAGCGTTAAAAGTTCATGATACTGACTAAACATATGAGAAACATTTTCCATGAGAGCACGGCGATCATCTTCCAAACTGGCATTCATTTGTTGTAACAACTGAAAAGTAAAAAATAAGAGAATTATTAATGCCACTGATAATGACAATGATCTGATGACAATACTACATTTTGTCAGTAGAGGATGCTCATTGAGCTAGCTGATAAATGTGAACAAGTATATAATCAGACAGTCTTATATGAAACTATAGTAGCAAACTGTGGAATGCTTTCACACTAGATCGCATAGAAGAAAGTGCTAACACCCTAACAACTATTATAAGGCATAATGAAGAGCAGCATATATAAAAGACATTACTGCACACACAATGATTTATTCAGCAAGTGCAAATGAAAGTCAATAAGTTATCATAATTTGATAAAGCAAACAGTACTTTAAAAAAAAAATAGGGGGGGGGGGGGGCGCTCTACTGGCAGAAAATTATATATAGTTAAAACTTGTGGCAACTTCTTGTGTAATCAATTGAAATAAAACAAATAGGTAAATTTTCTCTCTGTTTTAACTGTGTAGTGGTGAAATATATATACATTTTCAGTCACGTATATTCAGTAAATTGCCCCTCCAGAAAGAGATTTATGGCTTTCCAATCAGTTTTTGGAAGGGTATTTTTTTTTGCTGGTCACTTTGTGATTGCAAGCAAGGCAACACACAGAACACCTCATTGAAAATAAGGAAACTGCTGTTCAACAAACACAGCTTAAAGACCAGTGCCAGCCTAATTAACTGTGGGGAAAACTATTCTCCACCACCCACTCCATTTTTATCAATAAGCATCATGTCACTCACACAAACGTGTGATAATCTTCAGCCAATAGTGCACACAAATTATTTTAGTATATCATTTGGGAGGTACTGCACTCCTTAATTTGGATCCCAGACTTTGCAACCACACCATTTTAGATCAGTGAAGAATGGTCTCCTTGGTATGTGATTTGCAACAAACAGACACAGCACTGTGCCTCATAAAATGGCTGCATGGACTTGATAAAGATGGGGGGATGGGGGAGGGGGAGGGGACAGTTTGAAACTTAGGGGTGACAATATTGAAACGTAATGAGTACCACTGCCGTATTACAATGTACCAACATAACTGTCTCTGGAATAATTCTTTGTGCACAAGAGCAGTCGTTACTCCACTCTTTTAAACACAGACATAGGTTTAAGAGTTGTTTACACAGATAACATCTCATACTGGCAGCACTGATGACTACTTATTTCTTGGCTGTTACTAACATTTGGGCATTTTAAGAATAGACACTCAGTAACATAGGAAAGTGAAAATGATATGGTTAATGAAGATGTCTTTTCCAACATAACAGTCACAACCCACATACTTATTACACATTGTTCTCTATTCTTATGGACGGAACAAAATGTAACATAGAGGTCAGAAAAAATAGCTCAGTTGGTAGAGCACTTGCCCGTGAAAGGCAAAGATCCCGAGTTCGAGTCTCGGTCAGGCACACAGTTTTAATCTGCCAGGAAGTTTCATATCAGCGCACACTCCGCTGCAGAGTGAAAATCTCATTCTAGAAAAAATATAGTTTATTTTATTTTTGGGTTCATTTTCTCATCACAGTTCCCAAAATCAGTTCACATGCTGCATATGATTTGCTTGGTAGGTGATTTGCACCAAACAGAGACAGCACTGTGCCATCATACAGTGGCTTTGGTAACTCAACGATAAAATTATGCAGCTATGCTTAACAACTGATATGTTCTACTTGGGAAAAAGATATGAGTTATTGATGCCTTATTTTTACAATATGGGAGAATTCATATCACTTACCTCACACTTATGAGTCATTTTTGCTAGCTCCACTTCTAGCACAGCCAATTCACCCTGCATTTCTGTTGCCCGTAATTTAATGCTGCCACTGTCAGATCGCAAAGAACGATGCTCTTCTTGCAGATTTCTGTATTCTTGCTTCAGTTTTTCATTAGCTGTGAAAAGATTGCGGAAGTCATCCTGAAATACACAAGGGCACAAATTTGAGACATTTTAAACACGCAACATATCAATATAGAAAGTCTGCAGTTTTACCCTGAAGAGGAATTTCATTTTTATTTCATGAGAAATACTTACAACAGAAAACTTGTTTATATTCTGTGTGATGCAATTGTGTCACACCATAAACAGTCCTTTCATAAACACATAAAAACATGTTATTCTAGTTGATAGACACAGACTCACTAAGAATGTGCTATGGCATGTACTTTTCTTTCTCCAGGACAATAATAAAATGTTTGTTCATTTCATAGGAGATCAGAAATAATTATATATGAGAACACAAGTTGCATTACAAATAATGTTCAAACTTAAATTCTACAAACTATTCTTACTTGAGGTCAAAGGGGGAAAAGAAGGTTGAATCCAAACAACACACAGTAAAAGATCTGATTAAAATTCTTAAGATGATAAGCAGTTTCAGGGATTAAGAAAGTTGATGAATCCAACACTAGCATTTAATGACAACTGTTGAGCAGCATAAAATTACGACAAAAAGAATAAAAAACACAAAAATTAGTAAAAACAAAAAGAGAGAATCACCATACAAAGGACCCATCTAAGAAGAGAAAAATACTGATGGAAAAGTGAAAATTAAATTCTGTGGCTGAACAGGTAGAGGTAGGTAGCAACAAAGATATATATATATATATACAAGAAAAGGTCAACATTCAGAGTTACAGTAGAGAAATCTTGGACACTAATTGAAATCTATATTTACTTTTTCTTCTTTTAAAATCTTTGTCAAAGCCTACAAAAGGAACAGAACATCTCATGTGACTGGAAATGGGTCCAGATCATTCCATTTTTAATGGTCACAGATCAGATCTACAATGGCAAAGCGAAAAGTACTCGGGCTGGCAGTGGAAACTTCTTTCAGTTCGATGAACCCTCTGCCAGGCACTTAAATGTGATTTGCAGAGTATCCATGTACATGTAGAAAATGTACTTTTTTTTAACATAGTTGATTTTTGAGTTGAAGCACTTTGCCCAGGTTTCCATACAGCACACTATTAATACACAGTGATTCTAAATAGTTTACATAATATCCATCAATGGTTGCCGTCATTTTCATTGTACTCTAAATATATTCCAACATCAAACTTTTTAACATGTAGGAATAGGTAAAAGACAGTGGTTGCCAAACGAGCTGAATATGGTGAATAGTGCAATCTTGCATTACTGAGGGGTTTGCTTCATCTGGACTCACACAGGTCATTGCAGTTGAACAAGAGCGCTTGCTTTTAGTAAACAGCGGTGAAACAAATTTGGAAAAATCAACTGAGATTTTCAAAAATGACCTAGACATTGAGAGACTGTGCTTACACTTGAATATGTTAGCCGATATTGCTAATAAAAAGCAAATGGTCTTAAAAAACATGTGTGATATAAGAAAGCACATTACACAAGTGCCTGCAGTTGGAGAAACGTTATGTGAAGTAGTGAAGTACATTAAGCTTCTCCAAGTAGTTCCAATCATGATAGCAACAGTAGAAGAGTCATTTAGCACCCTTAGACGTCTGAAGTCATATCTTCGATCAACAATGGGACGGAAGCGATTGAACAACTTTGCTGTTCTTCGTGCCCACTGAGATGTTTAGGATTCAGTAATCCAGTCCATTTGCACCTTTCTAAAGACACTCTAGCCCTAATAATGGCATTTAGAGCAATATTAAAAATCTTTATAAAATAGAGAATTAAATACATACATAATGTTAAATTTTCAGTTTTGAAATATTAGTACTAGTTTAGCACTGTATTACTATAGTACTGTATTAGTTGTTTTCAAATACTTAAATATTTCTAGGGTGTAAGACCTAATTAAAACCCACTATTTACATAATTTTTGACTGAAAGTATTAGGCATCCTGTATTAACTTTATCAAGTGTATTACAGCATTAACTTTGAGATATTGTTTCTATTTAATGGACCCTGAGCTTTATTCAAAATAAGCTTACATTAGCTATTTCACTTATTAATCAAAGTGCTATTACTGTGCGACACCAATATTTTATGTGTTAGTCTTTTAATGATAGTTTAGGATTTATTTAAATATTGTCACAGAAGAATCCAAGTAGCACCGTGGCGTAGTGGTTATGATACTAAACTGTTGTATGAATGGTTGTGAGTTCAAAACTCACCTGGACTGTACAATTTTAATTTCTATATTCGGTTTGAGTACATTCTAGAAGTATCCACAAATGTCAAGAATCATTGTACTGGAATGTTCTGTAGCTGTATATATATACTGTATGTGTTCTGGCCGCGCTATTGTATGTGCAAGTGCTGAATAAACCTGCGTTAAATGAAGTTAGTGTTCGTCATTCATCTAATTACACCTTCGTCTACGTGACATTATTCTGGTGGAGGCACCGGGTATTGGAACTTGTGACAGTGCACATTATCAACGACACAGTGGCTTCCATGAGGCTATGACAGAGCCACTGTTTATGTGGCGAGAAACCCGAGTTCGAGCCATATTCAAAAGATCGCAATCTATCAAAGACAGAAGAAGAAGAGGACATGACAGTAACTGTGTGCCACCACATGAGACATCATTCCGGGTTCTCTGGTGACAATGACCAAGATCCAAACAAGTGGCTGAAGGTATAGGAGCGTATAGCCAAATTTAACAAATGGGATGACATGGTGTTTGGCTAACATATTCTTCTACTTGGAGGGCACTGCCAAGCAATGGTATGAGAACAACAAGGAGAAGTTCACAAGCTGGGAAGTATTCCAGGAGGAACTGCGCAAGCATTTCGGCAACACACAATAACAGAAGTGCAAGGCTGAAGATAATCTAAAGTGCAGGGCACAGGAGAAACTATAGCATCCTACATTCAAGACATCTTGGAGCTGTGTAAAATAGTGGATCCTAGAATGAAGGAGGAAGATAAGGTTGCACATCTCATGAAGGGTGTTGCTGAGGACATGTATCAAGCCCTTCTCCTGAAGGAGGTTTCAACAGCAGACGACTTCATAAAATGGTGCCAGTATATCGAGACAATGCATCCAAAAAGAATTACATGCAAGAAGTTTGAACGGATTCCATACGTTGTATCGATGTCTGTGATGGAGGAAGGAACTGATTTCAAAAGTGTTCTTCATCAGAGAGAGAGAGAGAGAGAGAGAGAGAGAGAGAGAGAGAGAGAGAGAGTTCAGAAGGCACTTGGATTGCACGGCAAGACGCTTCAAGAGGTCATAAGGGAGGAAGTGGAAAAGACATTGAACCCAATCTCTTCTCCTTCATTTCCCTTTAAAACGGTGAAAAATTCAACACCCAGGTGAAGTTACGTTCCCACAATGCCGCATGATGAACCTGTTTGGGCACCAAGGAAGACTGACGTCTGGAGGACCCAAGATAACCAACCAGAATGTTTCCACTGCGGACGACTGGGACATGTGGTGCGCTATTGTCGAGAAAGGTAGCAGATATTTGAAGACGCCTGTGCCAGAAGACAGCAGACCAATCTTAGCCTATGCCAACTCTGGGACGACGAAGATGAACAAGAAGATGTGGGTGCAGGATGACGTAGGTCACAATCGCTGCAAGCTAGCCACTGGAGAGGACACTACCCTACATGGCGATCAAGATCTCCATCACCGTTTAGAGGCTCCAGCTGATCGCCTAGCCACCGCAACCTGTAAAACTAAAGGGTGCGAGCTTCCTTGAAGGTGAGGCCGCCGAAGAGAACAATCCTTCAATCTCTACAAAAATGATAGGAAACTACGTTGATAACCTCATGGATGGCCGACCAGCCATAGCTCTTGTGGACTCTGGAACATATTCAGTCATTTCGGAGAAGTACCGACGCCAGTTGCAGAAAACGTATTTGTCAACAACACAACATCTCTGCTGAAGGTGGCTAATGGGATATATGTAAAACCTACAGGAAGATGTATCATTTGTATGTGCATAAATGGCCATACACAGCCCTTAGAATTCATTGTCAGGTAAGAGCGTAGTCATGACGTCATTCTCGGATGGGACTATTTTGAAAACTTCTCAGGCAATTATAGATTGTGGTCACTCGAAGATTATGCTAGACAAGATGACATGCTGTGGACAGGAAGATGCGCATCCGAGTGTGTGGAGAATATGTGGACGAAGTGATCATTCCTGCAGGCAGCACTAGAAAGGTAACTGTCACGTGTCATGCTGTGCATCAACCCACGGATCTTGTAGTGGAATGTAAGAGAAGGATACCACCGAAGAATAACTTGGTCATCCCAGCCTCTGTCGTCTCATTTAAGAACCAATTCGGTGAATTGTGGATAGTTAACTGTCGCCGAGAACCGCAGATCCTTCCAAGACACAAGTGCGTAGCAAAGGCTGAGCCATTAATTGAAGAACAACTGAACGTCATAGAAACCTCCGATGCTGAGTCTGTGGGGGAAATTAGTGCTACCACTATGATACAAGATCTTCTAGCTCGACTATCACCAGATCTCACTAAGGAACAACAGAAAAAGCTACTTGCCATTCTTCAAGAGTTCTCTGAATGCTTCAATCCACAGGTGAAGAGCAAATTAGACAAATTGATGGTGAAGCACCGGATTAGCAATGGAGACCATCAACCAATTAGCCAGAGAGCATACCTTGTGTCAGCAACAGAACGTTGAATAATTCACAACGAGGTAGAGAAAATGATGAAGAATGACATCATTCAGCCTTCGCAGAGCCCATGGTCATCACCAGTGGTCCTCATCAGGAAGAAGGATGGCAGTTGGTGCTTTTGTGTTGATTACAGGAACTTTAATAAGATAACTAATAAGGACGTTTACCCTCTTACACGAACTGATGATACAGATTCTCTGAAGGGGGCTAAGTTTTTCTCAACCATGAACATGTACTCGGGATACTGGCAAATCGAAGTAGATGAGGCTGATCAAGAGAAAACTGTATTCATCACCCCTGAGGGCCTGTATGACTTTAAGGTAATGCCGTTTGTTTTGTGTAATGCACCAGCAACTTTTGAATGGATAATAGATAACCTTCTAAGGCACCTGAAGTGGACAATGTGTCTTTGTTATTTAGATGACATTATAGTGTTCTCAGAGACATTTAATGAACATATAAAAAGACTGAGGGCGGTTGTTAAGTGTCTCCAACAAGGCGGACTGAAACTTAATACAAGAAAATGTCTCTTTGGAGCAAAAGAAATCAAAGTACTTGGACACCTTGTGTCAAACAAAGGTGTGTGGCCAGACCCAGAATATGTGAGATCTATAACGGAATTTCCTATTCCTAAAAGTATTAGAGATGTGAGAAGCTTCCTCAGATTATGTTCTTATTACCGTCGTTTTATCAAAGGCTTTTGTATCAAAGCCAGGCCCCTCCAAGAGTTGTTAAAAGCTGATGCTAAATTGATATGGGGTGGTGCTCAATAAGATTCTTTCAATGTGCTGTGAAAAGCTCTGACAACTGACCCTGTACTTGGTCTGTATGATGAGAGAGCACCTACAGAACTACACACAGATGCCAGTGGGTATGGGATCAGCACTGTTCTGGTGCAAATTTCGGATGGAAAAGAGAAGGTTATAGCCTATGCTTACAAAAGCCAAGAGAAACTACTCAACTACAGAAAGAGACTTCCTTGCTGTGATCTGGGCCATGTGCAAGTTTCGACAGTATCTCTATGGAAGGCCATTCACAGTTGTTACAGACCATCATTCACTTTGTTGGTTGACAGGTCTTAAGGGTTCAACAGGATAACTCGCCAGGTGGGCACTACGTGTTCAAAAGTATGACATTATCATAGTGTGCAAAAGTGGAAGAAAACACCAAGATGTCGACTGTCTCTCAAGAAACCCTGTGCAAGGCCATCAAGACTTTGATGAAGATAGTGACTGTCTCGCTGCACTCCAGGATCTCTCTGCTGAGCAGAAGAAGGACGCCAAGCCATCTCAAATTATGCTTGCCTTAAATTGGTCAGAGGATGTGAAAGGACAATTCCAGGTAGTTAATGGATTACTTTGCAAGAAAAACTTCGATCCATTTGGAAAGAGGTGGCTACCAGTGATTCCTAAAAACATGCCCTTACATCTTCTACAGAAATTCCATGCTGCATGCTGAAAACGATCGCCGAAGGCATGACACAAGACACCGCCCTGTTGTTTACCATCCTGATGACCTCGTCTGGATCTTCACTCCTGTTCAGAAGGTTGGTCTCTCTGAGAAGCTCCTCCAGTGCTACTTTGGACCTTATAAGGTTGTAAGACAGTTGTCTGGTGTTACTTATGAAGTTGAAGATTTCGACCTCAACACAAGACGACGATAGATCTGAGGTACGGACCACGTCCTTCCAATGAAGCCCTATAAGGATCCTGCAACCCATGGTAAATTCGAAGCTCCAGTGACAGGCAACAAGCGGAAAGGTGACGAAGAGCGTAGCGGCAAAAGAGGTTCTAAGAAGATCCCCACTAGGGCAACCATCAGTCATTGGGAATCGGAGTATGCAGGACCGATGACTCGTTCCTGGACTAGGAGGACGTAACACAGAGACGCTGATCATTATTTAATCTGCAGTGAAATTGGGATTGTGAGGCCGAAAGTGCAGGAGGTCAGGTCCATATGTAGGAGGATAAGAGTGGAGAAACTTCCGGATAAGGAAATCAGGCACAAGTACATAACAGCGATCTCAGAAAGGTACCAGTTAGTTGAACGTAGTCAATTACAGTCATTGGAAAAGGAATGGACAAGGTACAGGGACACAGTACTAGAAGTGGCTAAAGAATGTCTTGGAACAGTATTGTGTAAAAGTAGGATGAAGCAAACAGCCTGGTGGAATGACACAGTCAAGGCAGCCTGTAAAAGGAAAAAGAAGGCATATCAAAAATGGCTACATACTAGAACTCAGGTAGACAGAGAAAGTTATGTTGAAGAAAGAAACAAAGCCAAACAGATAATTGCAGCATCCAAGAAGAAATCTTGGGAAGACTTTGGAAACAGGTTGGATACTATGGGTCAAGCTGCTGGAAAACCATTCTGGAGCGTAATTAGCAGTCTTCGAAAGGGAGGTAAGAAGGAAATGACAAGTATTTTGGACAGGTCAGGAAAACTGCTGGTGAATCCTGTGGATGCCTTGGGCAGATGGAGGGAATATTTTGAAGAGTTGCTCAATGTAGGTGAAAATACGATCAGTAATGTTTCAGATTTCGAGGTAGAATGGGATAGGAATGATGATAGAAGTAGGATCACATTTGAGGAAGTGGAGAAAATGGTCAACAGATTTCAGTGCAATAAAGCAGCTGGGGGTGGATGAAACTAAGTCGGAACTCATCAAATACAGTGGAATGTCAGGTCTTAAATGGCTACACAGGATAACTGAAATGGCCTGGGAGTCGGGACATGTTCCATCAGACTGGACAAAAGCAGTAATCACACCAATCTTTAAACATGGAAACAGAAAAGATTGTAACAACTACAGAGGTATCTCTTTAATCAGCGTTGTGGGTAAAATATTCTCAGGTATTGTTGAAAGGAAAGTGCGAGTATTAGTTGAGGACCAATTGGATGAAAATCAGTGTGGGTTTAGGCCTCTTAGAGGTTGTCAGGGCCAGATCTTTAGCTTACGGCAAATAATGGAGAAGTGTTATGAGTGGAACAGGGAATTGTATCTATGCTTTATAGATCTAGAAAAGGCATATGACCGGGTTCCTAGGAGGAAGTTATTGTCTGTTCTACGAGATAATGGAATAGGAGGCAAATTTTTGCAAGCAATTAAAGGTCTTTACATGGATAGTCAGGCAGCAGTTAGAGTTGACGGTAAATTGAGTTCATGGTTCAGAGTAGTTTCAGGGGTAAGACAAGGTTGCAACCTGTCTCCACTGTTGTTCATATTATTTATGGATCATATGTTGAAAACAATAGACTGGCTGGGTGAGATTAAGATATGTGAACACAAATTAAGCAGTCTTGCATATGCGGATGACTTAGTTGTGATGGCAGATTCGATTGAAAGTTTGCAAAGTAATGTTTCAGAGCTAGATCAGAAATGTAAGGACTATGGTATGAAGATTAGCATCTCCAAAACGAAAGTAATGTCAGTGGGAAAGAAATATAAATGGATTGAGTGCCAAATAGGAGGAACAAAGTTAGAACAGGTGGACGGTTTCAAGTACTTAGGATGCATATTCTCACAGGATGGTAACATAGTGAAAGAACTGGAAGCGAGGTGTAGCAAAGCTAATGCAGTGAGCGCTCAGCTACGATCTACTCTCTTCTGCAAGAAGGAAGTCAGTACCAAGACTAAGTTATCTGTGCACCGCTCAATCTTTCGACCAACTTTGTTGTATGGGAGCGAAAGCTGGGTGGATTCAGGTTATCTTATCAACAAGGTTGAGGTTACGGATATGAAAGTAGCTAGGATGATTGCAGGTACTAGTAGATGAGAACAATGGCAGGAGGGTGTCCACAATGAGGAAATCAAAGAAAAACTGGGAATGAACTCTATAGATGTAGCAGTCAGGGCGAACAGGCTTAGATGGTGGGGTCATGTTACACGCATGGGAGAAGCAAGGTTACCCAAGAGACTCATGGGTTCAGCAGTAGAGGGTAGGAGGAGTCGGGGCAGACCAAGGAGAAGGTACCTGGATTCGGTTAAGAATGATTTTGAAGTAATAGGTTTAACATCAGAAGAGGCACCTGCAGTAGTCACCAGAAAGATCGCGGGAGGCGCACATCGGCACGGCGCGTCACGGACGGTAGTTGCCGCGAATAGAGTCCCGTCCACCAGAGGGCACGCGAGAATTCGGCCGCGACCTCTGCCAGCGGAACAACAACAACAACTCAGGCAGCACGGGCCGTGCCCAGTCAGTTCACATCGGGCATGCCTATGAGACAGTTCTCGGTCTACTCTGAAGTGCGACGGAAAACGTGAACCGTGTTACTACACAATTGGTGACGAGTAGGGTCGTTCTTTCGCGTGTTGCGTCGTTGTTCCGGTTTCCGTGGCATGGCGGATTTAGTGCGGGTTTTGGTTGCGCAGCAGACGGAGCTCATGGCCACCATGAAACAAGTGCTTCCGGCGTTGCTCTTCACGCCGTCTGCTCCAGCGCCGTTCCCTCCTCCCTTTCCCCCGTATGACGAGACGGCAGAGGATTGGGACGCGTATGAACATCGCCTTCGGCAGCATTTCCAGGTGTTTCATGTTGCCGATGCAGAGGTATGTCGTGCTCTTTTCTTGTCTTGGATATCTCCCTCGCTGTATCCAGTTTTGCGGCAGCTAGCGCCGTTGCAAGAACCCTCGTCCTTGTCTTTTGACGCATTGTGTCCATTATTGTCTTCATATTATCGCCGCCGCACGCATGTTGTGGCGGCTAGGCCCCATCAGTCTTACCGGGGGTGGGCCGCTACCCTGCACGGTCTTAGTCGCAAGTGTCATTTTGTCACGGAGCAGTCGCACGAGTCGTATGCCCACGTTATGGTGCGCGACGTCATTGTTCGTTCGGCCCCTGATAGGGAGGACCGGCAACGGGCCCTGCAGTTAGAAGACCCTTCCCTCGAGGAAGTCCTGTCCATTGCTCAATCGTATGAAGTCTCTCACGCTGCCAGTCAACAGTTGGAAGCGTGATGCGATGTCGCGGCGGTTCAGGGCGGCGCAGCCGCGTCCACTGCGTCCGGGGTGGACGACGTGCGAGCGGTACAATCCGGCCGTTACGGCCGCTCCCGCACGGTGCGTAAAGAGAGTTCCGGCCGCCGGCCCCTGTTACCGTCCTTTGCTTTGTGCTATATACATCACGATCGGTCGGAGTGCCCCCAGCGTTGGGCTGTTTGTCGCAAATGTAACAAAAAAGGACACATTGCTAAAGTTTGCCGCTCAGCCTCGAAAGAATCGAAGGAAGCAGTTACAGAGGACATGGACGTTGACATTCAGGAAGTTTCATTGGGCCAGGTTCCGGACACATCGGCCCACAAACTCTTTATCGAGGTGACGGTCCGGTCACGCCGATTACAACTGCAAGTAGATACGGGCGCGGCGGTTTCTTTGTTGAATGCACAAACTTACTCCGACCTTGGGTCGCCCCCGTTGGTGCCAGTTTACCGGCGTCTACGCGGTTATGGTAAACAGTTCATTCCCCTACTGGGTCAATTCACTACCGACGTGACTTACAAATCGGTCACTCGGCCTATTACTTTTATCGTTGTCAGTGATGCGAGCTCCGCTAACCTTTTTAGCTTGGATGCCTTTCAAGCTTTTGGGTTTTCTATCACTGACACCATACAGTTGGTCTCAGAAGACGTTCCCTATCAATCATTAGAATCTTTGAACTCTGACTTTCCGGATATCTTTGAGGAGGGCCTGGGGCATGTTTCAGACTTTGAAGCTCACTTAACATTGAAGGCGTCGGCTCGCCCGTGTTTTCTACGCGCGAGGCAGATCCCCTTGGCTCTCCGCCCTCAGGTAAAAGAAGAGCTAGACCGGCTGACAGCCCTAGGGGTCGTTCTTCCCATTTCTTCTAGTGAGTGGGATTCGCCCCTCGTTATTGTCAGGAAACCCTCGGGAAAATTACGTCTTTGTGGCGATTTCAAGGCCACCATTAATTCCCAATTGGTGGTGGACACCTATCCTTTGCCTCGTGCTGACGAATTGTTCTCCGCCGTAGCGGGAGGCCAATATTTTTCCAAAATCGATCTTTCGGAGGCTTATCATCAGATACCTCTTGATGAGGACTCCAAACGGCTGGCGGTTGTCAACGCCCCGTTCGGCCTTTACCAATACCAGCAGTTGGCCTTTGGAATATCCAGTGCCCCGGCGATATTCCAGCGTTATCTTGAGCACGTCACGTCGACAATCCCTCATTGTATTAATTACCTGGACGACATAATTGTCACGGGCCGCAGCACGAAGGAACACTTGCACAACCTTCACACCCTCTTTCTCAAATTCAGGTCCGTGGGCTTGCGTTGCAACCTGCGTAAGTCAAACTTCTTCCAACCGTCCATTGAATATGTGGGCTACACAATCTCTCGGCACAGCGTCCAGCCGATAGGAAGTTTGGTCCAAGGTATCATCGACCTTCCGCGGCCCGCTTCGCTGAAGGAGTTACAAGCTTTTTTAGGCAAGATTGCCTATTACCACCAGTTCATTCCCAGGGCTTCCAAGATCACCCGCCCCCTGTACTGCCTTCTGCGCAAGGGTGTTCCTTTTGATTGGTCGCCTGCATGCAAGCGAGCATTCACCTCATTGAAAGGCCTCCTCACGTCAGCGCCGTGTTTGGCTACTTTTGACCCCCATAAGCTGTTGGTCCTGGCTACAGATGCTTCGCAGTATGGGGTAGGGGCGGTCCTGGCCCATCGCAACTCAGATGGTTCCGAGCAGCCACTGGCGTTTGCGTCTAAAACTCTTAGTCCCGCACAGGCCCATTACTCCCAGGTGGAAAAAGAGGCTTTGGCCATTGTCTACGCTGTTACCAAGTTTCACCCTTTCTTGTATGGCACGAAGTTTCAGTTAATCACTGACCATAAGCCATTAATATCGTTATTTGGCCCCGCCTCTCAGATTCCGGATAGGGCGGCCCACAGACTACAGCGCTGGGCCCTGTTCCTCTCTAAGTACCATTATGACATTCATTTTCGCCCTACCGGACAGCATGCCAACGCAGATGCTCTTTGCCGTCTTCCAGTGGGCCCGGATCCTAAGTTCGATCGAGAGGAGATTATGTGTCTTCATTTGGATGTGGCGTCCCGCCAAGCGGTTGATGGCTTCCCGATCACTAGTTCTAGAGTCGCCAGGGAAACGGCAGCTGACCCGGTTCTCCGGCAAGTGGTTCGCCTCATTCAGCAGGGGTGGTCTTCCCGACCCTCTTCGTAATTATTTTGTTCTACGAGACCGCCTCTCCATCTTGGAAGGAGTTCTCCTTCTGGCTACCAATGATACAGCTCCTCGCGTGGTTGTTCCTGCAAGTATGCGAAGGGAAGTCCTCACGTTATTACATGAGGGGCACTGGGGTGTTTCCCATACTAAAACCTTGGTTCGCAGACAT
This sequence comes from Schistocerca nitens, assembly GCF_023898315.1. Lineage (NCBI taxonomy): Eukaryota > Metazoa > Arthropoda > Insecta > Orthoptera > Acrididae > Schistocerca > Schistocerca nitens. The sequence continues at coordinate 927,478,812 of NC_064616.1, forward strand.
GTGTACTGGCCCGGTATTGACAGGGAAATTGAGCACTTGGTGGCCGCCTGTTCCCAGTGTGCGAGCCAACAGGCACCTCCCAGGTCAGCGTTCTCTTCATGGCCGCCTGCAACCCAGGCATGGGAATGTGTTCACATCGATTTTGCGGGCCCGTTTCTCAAAGGCTTTTGGCTCATTGTCATTGATGCTTATTCCCGATTTCCATATGTGGTTCGCTGCTCCTCAACCACTTCAGAGGTTGTAATTCAGGCACTAGCAAAAATCTTTTCTGTGGAAGGTCTGCCAGTCACCCTGGTCTCGGACAATGGACCTCAGTTTATGTCGCAGACCTTCCAGGATTTTTGTAGGCACTTCGGTATTCGGCATGTTTGCTCTCCCCCCTTTCATCCTCAATCGAATGGGAAAGCCGAGCGCATGGTGCGCACGTTTAAGACACAGATGAAAAAGTATGTGCATGAATTTCCTGCGGAGGAGGCGTTGACGTTTTTCCTGACGGCATACCGGACCACACCTATGGGAGAACGCAGCCCCGCAGAGCTCCTCCACGGGTGCCAACCTAGGACTCTGCTGCACCTCCTTCGGTCTGGTCCTCACCAGTCTTCGCAACACGGAGTACCCGGCTTTCCACCGGGTATGTCGGTCTGGGCACGTGGGTTTGGTCGCAATCCACGTTGGATACCGGCAGTGGTCCTGCGCCGAAATGGCCACCGGCTCTATACCTTGCAGACGGGGGACCGGGAGGTACGTCGTCACCAAAATCAGCTTCGTCCCCGTTTGGGCCCCCACCCTCCGACCACTCGGGCACAGGCTTTTCCATTGCCGGCACCTATGTTGGTTTCTGAGGGGACGCTACCACCCTTCCCCCCTGTGATTCCGCCGCACTGCGATGGCTCTCAGCCTTGGCAGCCTCCAGTCGCTCCAGCACCGGCATAGCCATCATTAGCGATGCCCCAGTGAGAGCAGGCCCCCTCGCAGGCCCGGTTTCTCAGCAGGCTGGTTCACTTGTGGTCGTCCCTTCCCCATCGTCCCCGCTACTGGGTCTTGCCCCTCCCGGGGTAGACCAGGATCCAGAGTTCGACGGCCTGTCTCCCGTTCTGTCCCGGGTTCCGGTGGTGGGACGATGGGGACCTCTTCGTGTGGGTCACTTCCAGCCGTATTTGAAGGTTCCGGCTCGAGGGTTGGCAGATCCCCTCGACTCCAGCCTTCCGATGGACATGGAGGTCGTCACTCCTGCACGACGCTCCACCTTCCGACGCAGTGGATCACGGTGGCTTCACCCCCTGAAGGAGGAGGAGTGCAGTATCCACCAGAAAGATCGCGGGAGGTGAACATCGGCACGGCGCGTCACAGACGGTAGTTGCCGCGAATAGAGTCCCGTCCACGAGAGGGCACGCGAGAATTCGGCCGCGACCTCTGCCAGCAGAACAACAACAACAACAACAACAACAACTCAGGCAGCACGGGCCGTGCCCAGTCAGTTCACATCGGGCATGCCTATGAGACAGTTCTCGGTCTACTCTGAAGTGCGACGGAAAACGTGAACTGTGTTACTACAGCACCAATGTTAGCACTGAATAGGGGATCATGGAGGAATTTTGTAAGGGGGCTATGCTCCAGACTGAACGCTGAAAGGCATAATCAGTCTTAAATAATGATGATGATGATGATGATGACCACTCTGATGAATTAATAGCTGTGACGCTGATGGTTTATTTACCACGATCAAGAGTGGTTATCCTGAAAGGAACAGCAACAAAGGAATACTTTGCACTTCACAGAATAGCACATTCAGAACTTTATATTACATTTCCATCGAGATTAATTTACTATTAGAGTGACGGATAACTCCCTATTTGTTTTGTAAAAGATGTAGTGCTGCCCTTATGAAGCTACTTAATGTGATCATTCTCCAAAATATGTCTGGATAATGTGAAAAGAAGGTTTAACAGAGGATTAAAAATGATTGAATCTACATTTCAATTGGTTCAGAAGGGTTTCAAGTTTTAAATGGTCCAATATGTTGCATCAATCCCACCAGACTGAATGATATTATCAAAGCCATTTGCGTTCTCTACAATTATGTACACAAACAAGTAACTGTAAAATACACATCATCACACCTTGAAGAAAATCGTGAAACCACTAACAATGCTGCAACAATACACACAGCTCAAAAAGTTACAATTCTGTGCTAGCAAATTATTTTGTTTCCATATGTGCGTCTCTTCCTTGGCAGTGGAGCTACTGCACTTGAATGTCCATTTCAAGGAAAGTATAGTTATTACATTCAAAAATTTGAAGTCAATCCTTTACTTTAATGTATTGTCAATTACTTTTATTTTGAAAACCCATATGTCTTTAGACAGGGTGTATATGTGGACAAGGAAAAAAAATTCCCGGGTTTCTCCCGCATTTCCCGGTTAAAAATACACTTTCTCCCAGATGAAAATACACTTTTTTCCATGTTAAGTGACAGTATACTTTTCCTCGGAATTGTAAAACTTATCAATTTATAGAGATTGCAACGCGCTTTTGTAAGCCAGTCGTAGTTCAAGTCACGTGATATCGCCAGCCGATACAGCGGATATTCAAAGCAAAGGACACGTCATATCTTCAGCCAATAGCATTATCACTGTTAAGTTGCGCGTACACACAAATAGGAAAAGTTAATGGTTTAAATTAATATACATAGTGTTGCTACAAGAAAAGCAAAGCTTTCACATATAATATTGGTATCAACGATTAATAAGCTGCAAGAGAAGCTTAACTTTCATGTATAACGTTGATCTTCTTTGTGTGTGTTACACTTTAAGATACATCACACAAATGTGCCAGTAAAATTTTTAATAACGACATAAATGTATGACCTTCTGGGCTCGAAATTTTTCTAAATGGTCATCCTCAAAGAGGTGATTTTTAAATGAAAGTCAAACGCTCTGTGATTAAAGAAATTCATCGCACATAGTTCATCTTGGGTAAAAGGAAGTTTACTTTGAAAGTAACGCTTTTCTCAATCATTCGCAATATTTTCCCGCGACCTGTTAGAAAGAGGTTCGTTTCAGCAGTTGCCAGAGAGCGCCAATTACAGGCGTCACACCCGCCAATTACAGGCGTCACACCGCTTGCACAGCTACGATGACGCAAGAAGCCTGTATGTTCGTACGTGTAAAACATTAAAAGATCTTACGTTACGTCATAAAAGAAAAAAGACATCAGACAATATTCCAAGAGCATCGGAATTTCGTGAACCATAATAACGTGCATAATTCGGTTTAAAGTGCACATTCGTATGTCCAGATTCAGTTGTAAATTTTCTTGGCATACCAGTACTGTATTATTTCATTTTTGGTTCTTTATTATGGCATAATGCCATACTTGCAAGAAGACGAAAACATGCTCTTTTCAAATGCAGAGAACAGTTGAAGCTAGCCAATAGTGTGGAATTAAGCATTTCGTTACAAATAAATTGACTGCCTCAGTGGAAAAGATTAATAAAAACCACTTTTCTTTAGCAAACAGACACAAATAACTTAATTGTTCTGCAAGGCGATTAATGCTTGACTGAAATTGCCACCCGGGGCAGATACCGCGGTTCGCTCCTAGTGAATATGGCAGCTTGCGCGCGACAGTAAAATTTTTCCGAATAGCATCTTACTTCTATTCGTATATAGCTAACAGACACACTTTAGTAGCCAGAAGCGGGAGAAGGTACTACACACACGCGACGCAACTGCGCATGCGCATGGGCCCGCACGCAACTGCTCACACGAATCTAATGTAAACAGTTGCGACGTCACGCTCATCGGAGGCAATTTGTTGTTATGAAGCATTGCATAGTCTTCCTAAAGCCTCTGACACATTTTGCTGCTGGCAGATGCTTGTATGAGCACTGTGTTTTGTTGCTGTACATGACACATTTCCTTTGCAACTTACGTTTTATTTTAGTTTTTTTCTCTCGTTCATGGTTTATTGCTGCAGTATTATTCTGCAGTAGCGGGATACAGTAATATCCTTTGTTTGAATATTATTTCTTACCAATCAAAATGACAAAAATTTAACTGAAAACTAAAAAAAAAAAAAAATCCCGGAATTCTAAAAAATTCCCGGGTATTTCCCGGTTTTCTCCCGGATGAAAAAATTCCCGGGTTTTTCCCGGATCTCCCAGTTGTCCCGGGTCATATACACCCTGTTAGATTTATACATAAATGTGATGATGGTTTTTTTTTAAAGTCATTTGTATGTGAACATAATTTTATTTAAACTTAGAAGATTTGTATCTTTTATGTCATTTGCCCAATGTTTTCACTTTTATTTGCACATGATAATGTAATTTTACAGAACACACAAAAGAATTCCGATGGTATGATTTACTACGAAGTTTTTCCACTTTTCTTACAAACTACCACTAAAAGCTAGCCTTATAATCTTAACACAAAACAAATCTTTGTTCAAGGAAACAATGATAATCCAACTGCTTGGCAATGCTGATGCCAAGTCAACTGGTCAGCAACATGTTGCAAGCAATTTACTGGTGAGTTACTTCACAGTTGTGTCACCTGACCAGCCCTATTCAATTAGACATGACATGATTCACAAGCAACCAGTTGTCAACACACACTGTCAACAAATTTCATTTGAGTTGCTTCAGATATGGAGGAAATATGAAAATGATGGGAGGTGCAATAATAAAAGAAACCATCAAAAACAAAGAGCTGCAATGTAATGGGAATTAACTGCTTGTCTGCAGACTTACTGAATGTCTGGCTGAAGCATACAAATTATGATCACGGAGACACCGTGGCAATTCAGACGCTGGGATGTTGTGAACATTCTTATCAAAAATTTTGCAACAGCCACAATAGTACAAAGATCTGAAATATGCTGGCACCCGTGTCTAAAATTAAAGTATGCTATAGGTGTCAAATGCATGCAAAGCCATATCTGCAGTGAGAGTGCTTGCAAACATTATAACCAAGAAATAAAAAGAAAGTCAATCAGAAATGACAATGGTAGATTGAAAAATAACTGACTAACTAACAATGAAATGTTTTCACAAACTGTCAGACACCTTGATTACTTCTACCTGTTATTACTAATTGTTCTCTGTAAACCAACATGTCATAACCTCCTAATCTTTCCATTGTTGAACATTGCCATTACCAATCCCCCAGTTGCAAACAAAAGACTTAGATACATCTGGCAGTGACTGGGAACAGGTTGCCTAAGGTAGTCAATCTTGCCTTAACTATTATACATGCAGACTCTCCCATATTTTATTGTATTTACTGATACTGTAATGCGGACTTCATGTCAAGCAACATTTAATGTGTGCTTTTGGTACAGGCTTAGATTTTTTTAAAAGCTCTCCCTGCTGTCAAAGTCAGGTTTTAGTCAGCTTTCAACAATGACTATTACATGGGTCATCATGTTACCCAGAAGCATTCCTCCTTTAATATCACTGTAATATTCTGATGGACTACTGTTTAGATATGGCCCACAATCTGTAACTCTCTGTACTTTCAGTAGCTGCTACTGGGGCCTTTTTGGACATCTCCATTGAGACCCTGCCACACAAATATACACAGGGAGTTTCAAAAGATTCACCCAATCTCACAAGACTGTATCTTCTACACGAACGGAGACAGAAACTCGGAGTACATTTTAACTTACACATACAGCATCAATATACTTTTTACAATTATGTTTAGGATCAAGTTTTGATTTAGTTTTCACAGACGGTAAATGTGCCCTCCATAGCAAGCATGACATCAACCCAGATGATAGTCAAACTTGTGTTCCATAGTTTTGTGGGCATGTCTGGAGTTACTCCATTCACCGCTGTTGCTCCACATCAAAGCTCACACAAAGTTAATGGAAGAGGAGGCCCGTAGATGGAGTACACAAATCCCTCACCAAAAAACATGAGACACAACGACTGCAGAGGTTAATGGTGCAATGTGAGATACACATGCCCATTATGGCCACTCCACTGGCGAGACAGTCCACTGTTAAAAAAAAATCTCTTATATGCAGATGCCAGTGCAGAGGTACTACATCCTGTGGGAAAAGAAATTTTTGGCATGTTCTCACTACTGTGAAATACACTAGATGTCCAATGTACATGATTCCTGTAAGAGTCTTCTTCACAGAAAACAACAGGCTGTAAATTTTTTCTTAAGATACAGCACAACACACATGAAGCATTAAAGAGCACATCTTGTGCTCAATTATCATATGTGACTGTGGTGTTTCCCACATTATTACACTGTGACTGTTGACCTTTCTATTTAAATTGAACATAGCCTTGTCACTGAACACTAAACATGGAAGGAAATTGTTATCTTCCATCTCCTCATCCAGAACGATTCACAAAACTCTACATGTGGTTGTATATCACTGCAATGAAGGGCTCGAATATTTGTGGTTTGAAACACAAATACCACAACACATACCAAACAGACTTTTGATGAACAATTAACTCTCGGTTGGCACAATGTGTACATTTTGGTGAACTACATGCACAAAACTTGTCAAATGTTCTCTCTGTTTTGAACAAGCACACAGGAGCAACCTGTGGATTTCCCCTTACACAAACAACTGATGCTTTAAGCCATAGGAGGTGCAGTGTCATACTCTCCATAAACATCATGTCAGTCACTTGTAACTGAATTTCACCTATTGAAACAGAGAATGTAAAATGTCTTTTGTTGCTGTTATCACCATCTCAAGTCAGAATTAAAAAGCTAGCTGCACAAGGTAGAGTTCTACCAGCCAAAGAAAGTACCTAAGTAAAATTTTAGGTTCAATTCATAAGTCAAAATCGACCCCAAGTTTCGATCTTCATTCAGGTAGAATGATGTAGTCATTTGAAAAAAATATGAACATTTTTGACACATCTCATACAATGAGTGTGCACTGTGGCCCTTCACAGACCTTGTCACAGTTCCACTAACAGCCAATTGTACAAAACATTTGGCCTTATATTACCACAAGACCTCAAATCAAACTGAATTCAGAAATTTGCATTGTATAAACGTTAATCTCTGATCATATCACCGTGAAGTAGGATCAACTTTGACTGGCAAAATTTCAACAATCGAATCTAGTTCAACTGTAATGAGTCCGTGGCCTGGTGGCATTAGAAAATAATGCTTTTGTCTTGAGCAAATGTGAGTTTAAAATGTGTAAATAATAAAGAAGTTCTTACTATCACAAAAACTGTTAAGTAGTGAGTGTAAGTTTAGATTAAAAAATTCTTGGGTGCCAACTGCATGCACATTGATGAATAAGACAAGTAGGAAGCACATCTAAATCAGTCTGTAATTATCAGGTGATGGCTCAGTGGTTGTGTACTGGAATACACTTATGTAATGTCTTGACCACACTTTAATTTTTCATCAACCTTATGCACTTCGATTTTCCATCATTTTCAAAGGTAGTGCTGACATAGCACTGCCTTTGAAAATGACAAAGTTGAAACGTGTAAGATTGGTGAAAAATAAAAGTGTGATCAAGACGAATGTAAAGTTGTTAAAAATGCATCCAGATAACTGTGTCGTCTCACAACATTTTCATGCAAATTGCAGCTGGTACTGGAATACACCAAGCACATTTAGAAGGATGAAGGTTGCAGTAGTTACTCAGAGATGAAGAAGCTTGCACAGGACAGAGTAGCATGGAGAGCTGCATCAAACCAGTCTCTGGACTGAAGACCACCACCATCATAACAACAACAAGAACAACAACAACAACTGGAATACAGTATAGAGGACGTCGGCTTCAGTGATCGCAGATTCATTTACAGATTTTATGTCTTCAATTGATTCAAACCAATTTCAGTTTTAGGAATTTCTTTTCCACTTGACACTTCTTTCACCTCTGGCAATGTTTGTGCAGAATGGTGAGTTGTTTTAGTTTAGGACTCAAGTGTAAAACTAAATCATGCAGCAGTTATAACAGATGCAGCATCTGACTTGCACAATACAATACAGTTGTTATTGCATCGAATGGGGAGCCTGAAAAGGGCAACATGATCTGATAGGAGAGGAGTCTATGAAGAAATTCCAGTACTAACAGAAAATTTAGCTAACAAGAGTAACAATGCAGTGAGGGCAGCATATACTAACAATGTATTTATATATAAACAGTTACAAAATTGGAATCAATTTACAAAGTGTCAGTTTGAAAGCCCTATTTTCTTTCCATTTATTTTAGTTCCGGTTCTTTAATTTCTCTATCTACTTTCAGTGTTACCATTCTTATTTCATGTTCCCCAAGTAACACTTTTATTTTATACACCTGCTCGAGGGAATGTAATCTTCTTTCATAAAATTGGTATTTCACATCAAGAATACTTTCAGTTATTTTCATTTTTAGGATGTGATTCTGACTCTGTAGATTACATAACAGACTCCTAGATTCTGTGTTGCACATCTGCCTGTAAATACAGGTTATTTTTAGTTAAAAATGTGTGATGTATTGCTGTCACAGGTAACTTACTCTATCATTCTTACCGAATCAACATAAACACCCTCTCCTTCATCTTCATTGTCATCAATGAGAAGAACACTATATTAATTTGAAGTTAACAGTCACCTGCTCATTTACTAATGTGAATGAACTGCAACCTTCAGTGTTAATTAAATATGAATTAGAACAAAAAATGAACAGGAATACAATGAATGATATTATAAACTATCTACTACACAGATAATTCATTTCAAAAAATTTATCTGAGCGTAGTTACCACTTCTGCTTATTAACAGACCCTCTCCAATTCTGTTTGTACTTGGAACATGCATGAGATGCTGCAGCTTTAGATTTATCATGATTACCTACATTGTTCCACAAAACTGCTTGATTCATTTAACAAAGTTACAGTAATTGCTTCCATGTTCTTTTGAAAGTGAATTAGTGCTTCGTCTACAATGAAAATAAGAATATAAAACACAAGGAACAGTCTCAATATAATTCTCTGCCTTATTTGAGAGGCTTTTCACATTTTCAGGTATTAAACAGCTAGGTCACCAGCATTGTAGAGGAACAGTACATGAGAAATAAAGAATAAGAAAATCCACTGTCTGGAATAGCTTCATGCACTTGTCCATAAGCTCAACCAAAAGTCTTTATCTACTGCACTCAAATTTTTGCATCATCAGCTATCAATTTAATAGTAACATTTCATATATTCAAGATGTTATCTTTACAGAAGATCTCAAAGAACACGGATCTATTTCAACGAAATGTTTATCAAATTTGATGTACAGAGGCATATTATATCACGAAACAATTATGAAGGTAAATAAAAACTGGAGGAAGACATGCTGATTTCTGATGAAATGGAAGTCATTTATTACAAACTATATTACACATTCAAAACAACACTGTTGTGTTTTTAGTTATGTCCAACAGATGCATACTTTACCAAAAATGTTACATATAGATATTTACTTATTGTATGATGGTGGTTAGGAGTTTGTATGAAGCCAAAAAATAATCATACTAGAACTAATAACTAATGGGAGAACTCCCACAATTACGATAAAGAATGGCTTATTCACAGCCTACAACTTTATTTCAGAATGAAACGGTCACCTTTTAAGAGATCATGTCTGGGAGTAGGAAAGCATCTATGAAGCCTTGGGAAACTACTAAAGAGGTAACAGCAGGATGAAGAAACACGCATATGAGAGATGCTAGAGCACTGAAGATAAGGTTTTACATATAAGAGTCACACATCAGTAAAAACATTCAATGCAGAATGAAAGTTTCTTTCCACACAATATAATGGATGCTAGCCAGTAAAAGGAATACAATGATATTTTTTTTATTACGTGATAACATACAGCCATGGAATGCCAACCATCCACCACAGAAAAACAGAACAGAGAATAATATCATAATGACTACTTGAAAATTGTGTCTAATCCTGAAATGGTCTCATCAAATTCTATATTTTATCACTTACCTTGAGACTCGAGTGTTCTGCTCTCAAGTTTGTGAGTGAACGTGACTCTGCCTTGAGACGATCACACTCTCTTTGTAGAGCTTGTGCATCTGACTCCCGCTGACCATACATCTCGCGCAATGAGCGTACCTCCGATCGTAGATCACGCTGTGCTCCCCTAAGTGATTCTCGTTCCATTGCCATTTTATCAAATTGTTCCGAAAGATGTTCATGCAATGTCTGCAATGTCACTTGGTCCCGTATCAGTTGTTCATGTAGCTCTTGTTGTACTCCACGTTCCTTTACCATCTATAATGCACAATTACAAGCACATTGACTTACAAACATTAGTTAATTACTACTAAAATCAATATATAATACACTAACAAACAACACAGTAAAGAAGGTGATTAATTTTGTATTAAAGGGAAGGAAGAACACAGGAGCTTTACCGACAATCATTCTTCCCAAGCATCATTTGGGAATGGAACACAGAAGGGGGAAAAAATAATGGTGCCAGAAGTACTCTCCACTGCACACAGTGAGGTGGACTCCATAGCATGGATGTAGATGTATGGGAGGGACAGCAAGATGATAAGAAGAGAAGGGAAAAGGGGAGGTAGAGGTGGATGGAAAGGAGAAAGGGGGTTGGGAATAGGAGCACACTTGTGGAATGAGAAAAGGAGAAAAGGAAACCTGAAACAGGGCAGGAGCTAGTGCATTGTGGATGAGGGAGAAGAAAGAAACAGGAGTGGGGCTTAGAAGGTGATGGAGAAGGAGGCTCATAGGGGTTCAAAGGAGTGTCAGATGTGGGAGGGGTTTGCCAAGGGGGCGGGTGATAGATTTGTAGAGGGGCAGGGTGAGGAGACGTGAGACATGGTGAGAGGATGAGGGAGATGTGGTGGGTGAGTGAGACATTGAAAGGAAGAGGCAAAGGGAAGGGGTAAAATTATATCCACCCTCCAAACTAGATTACTTTTGATTTACTGCAGGGAAGTGTGCTGTTTTGAAATTTCCTGGCAGATTAAAACTGTGCAACAGACCATGATTCAGTGTCAGGATCCAAAACCTCACCCTTCACAAACAATCCCCTTACCAAATTAGCAATACAGGTACTATTTACAAGCCATCCACACAGCTTCATTTCTGCCAATCTCTCTCTCCCACATTCTAAATTTCATAGAAGCTCTCCTGCATACCTTGTCAACCTAGCACTCCTGGAAGAAAGGGTTTCGCAAAGAAGTGGCTTAGCCGTAGTCTGTTTCCAGAATGAAACTCCGAGACCACTGCTCATGAAACAAAAGGTTCCAAGTTTGAGTCCCAGTCTGACATAACATTTTAATCTGTCCAAAAGTTTCAGTGTAAAGGTTGTCCCCTGTCATATTCTATGTGGTATTCAGTCATTGTTGACTATGGAGTTTGAAACTGGAGCATCCCTATAATGATTTATAAGTGAGCCTTAGGGCAAACTGAAGCTATGAGCAATTGCATTCTGGGGCAGTTGCTGTTCTTCCACGATCAGTTGTTTTAAAAAACTCTGAGATGGGTCTTATGATTTAGCAACAAACACTGGCAAATAAAATGTGTGTCACTTTTAGATGGAAGACGATTATCAATGAATCTACTAGTACATTCAGTGCACACTTGGTAGGGGGTAGGAGACTGTTTCTCAGATCTTCATTTCCAGAATGTCTGTAATCAGTGGCTATCACACTGTTTACTCCAGGAAAAGTTTTCACAGTGTTTCCAGTTCTGTCAGCAGATGTTTATTAAGATTTAACGCAATTCTTACACATCGTTACCCATACTGTCTTATGTGATGAAATATGGCTACAATAATTTGGTCACAATGATGTGATCACACTTGGAGAAGGTAAATGTGTAGCAACAATTACAGCAGTACGTCTACATTTTTCAACAAATCCTGAACAAGCAGCCAAAGGCAGGTTCATGAAGAATCTTGTTCCAAAACAAAATCATTCTTGATCACAAGGTGACGTGAATGGAATAATTTCTTAAGAGCCTTAAATCCAAACACTTTTACATCTGCTGTAATTCTGCTGGGCATATCAATGGTTTAATTCATAAAATTTTGCACGTCTAGTGAGGTCGCTAGGCGCAGCACAGAAGTATACATCTGTTGACACCAGGTCCCATGGGAAAACACTTGTGGCACATTTAAAGACAGCCAATTACTGCCACAACCTCACTTGTTGCAACCAGCAAACATTACAGCACACTCTTCAATATACCTATTGAAAATGACCCTGCACTATGTGATTTTCTCCTGGACGGTGACTTGGGCTTTGCTGTTATCAACCTACCATCGACACTTGGCTAGCATATGGACTTGCCTCTCTTAATCTAATGGAATATTGGCTTTGCTCACCATTCAACCGACAGTTGGGTATTCAGTGAACAAACCAATGGCATACTGGTGCACCAAGAGGACGGTTTGTAGTCGAGTGCTTCCCAGTCAAACCTAAAAACAGTGTTCTCATGCAGTAATGTGTGTATTTTACAAACTTACAGAGTATTGTGTTGGACAAGAGGTATCCACCTCCTGAAGTTTTCATTTTGTGTAATTGTAGAATTTCAGGTGCTATTATTTTCTATGATTTGTTAGCAAATAATTTATGCTTAATAAGATCTATGTTGTTGAAGAAGCAGACTTCTAAAAGCATCCCTTTGAAGCCCGTATTCTGTGAGATTTGTCTATCTTCCCATAAACAACAAAAACAGTCAGTGAATATACTTTCCATAGCCCACACATTCACTAACCTGTTCATGAGAATGCACCATGGCACACAGCTTAAAAAAGAGTAATTTGACAAAAAGAGGTGAAGGTCGTTTGTAGAAATGAGAGAATTTGCATTAGTGTTTCAAAACTTTGGACACTTATCTCTTTAATAGTTGAAAGAAGACAAAACTGCTGATATTAACAGTTAAAAAAACTCAAAGAGAAACAGCTAATACTCTTCAAAATTTTCACCTAATGAATGTTATCTTTTAAAGTTCCGTCACTTACACATATCTGAATTGTGACAATTACACCTAAATACAGTACATACCTCATCCTTTTCTGCAACTAGTTGTGAATTTGCAAGCTGCAATGCAGTGTGCTGTGCAGACAGCGAGGTAACTTGTGAACGTAGAGTTGCAAGTTCCACTTGAAGTGTTGCATTTTCTTCTTGAAGTACTGCCATTTCTTCTGGTGCACGATCACTGACACTTTCTCGTTCTCCACTACAATTATTTTTGCAGCCTTCAGTTTCTTTCAGCAAAAGTTCACGTACTGCTTCCTTAACATCACTGCTTGAGATGATTCTGCAGATAATTAATATGAATTTTGACAACTGAGGTTTGTTGTTGGTGTTACCTAAATATTCCATATTGCAGTTACTTCTTAGAGTAGTGACTCACATATCAAGTGCTGAATCAGCAGTGGTGAGACGATCAACTTCTATCCCCAATTTTTCAAGAGAAGCTCGTAACTGTTGATAGCCAAGTTTCTGCTGGACTAAATCTGCCTGCAGGGCTGACAATGTTTCTCTGTCAATAGCCGACCGACTTGCCAACTCCTGACTCTCTCTTTCTACCTCAAGTAACCTACATGATGTTGAAAATACACACACATTATTTTTGTTTTTAATATTGAGACTGGAAACTAAAAAATTTGCCTGTGTCAGTAGTAGATTAAATGACTCTATAACCCACGTTAAAAATCAGACTATGAGGCAAAACTAAGAGAAGACTTTGTTTTACATAAAGGGACACTGATGATGACAGCGTAAAATCACATTACAAATTATGTTGTAAATTTATAAGGAAATTCACCAGGGTGTCCATTTTAACTGAAGACAATGAAATATCATGAAAAGTACACATCAGATAAAAAAAAGTTATAATTCCAATTTGTTTGTCTTGGAGGGGGACATCCAATGATACCACACTTGAACCCCCCACCCCACCCTGTGTGTGGGTGGCGGGGAGCCAACTTTGAAATCTTCAAATTCTACAGCAAAATTTACATATGTCTTGTCTGAAGCATTTTCATTTTGCCACATATGGTGCTGTAATCAGAGGAATAGAAATGGGTACACTATCATAATTTACAACATGCTACTGAACCACCATTGAATATCCAATGGCATGTGTGACCCCATCTCCAGGCTGTATGGGTAGGATAGGCCAGTATTTCATAACTTCTAATTGGAAACCCCATTCGCAATGTTGTATTCCTCCAGCATATTGAACAGGGGACTACTCGACGCAACACTGTGGCTGTGGCTCGAGACAAACTCTACTCTACCTTTCCAACTACAGTAAATGTTCAAACATAGTACTGCCAACTTCAATACACTTAGTGATCTGGTTTCAAAATAACCATACACAGGACAAAAGGATATCTGCGAGAATGTCAGCACAAGCATTTCTGATGCAGTCGACCACATTCTCATGGCCTGTTGGCATTTGCTGGTACACCTTATCTTTTAAAATTCCTCATATAAAGAAATCTGGGATCTAGTGGACCAGTTAATAGGGCCATTCCTGCCAATCCGCCAACCAGTGTGAACACAGTTTAATACAGGGTGTTTCAAAAATGACCGGTATATTTGAAACGGCAATAAAAACTAAACGAGCAGCGATAGAAATACACCGTTTGTTGCAATATGCTTGGGACAACAGTACATTTTCAGGCGGACAAACTTTCGAAATTACAGTAGTTACAATTTTCAACAACAGATGGCGCTGCAAGTGATGTGAAAGATATAGAAGACAACGCAGTCTGTGGGTGCACCATTCTGTACGTCGTCTTTCTGCTGTAAGCGTGTGCTGTTCACAACGTGCAAGTGTGCTGTAGACAACATGGTTTATTCCTTAGAACAGAGGATTTTTCTGGTGTTGGAATTCCACCGCCTAGAACACAGTGTTGTTGCAACAAGACTAAGTTTTCAACGGAGGTTTAATGTAACCAAAGGACCGAAAAGCGATACAATAAAGGATCTGTTTGAAAAATTTCAACGGACTGGGAACGTGACGGATGAACGTGCTGGAAAGGTAGGGTGACCGCGTACGGCAACCACAGAGGGCAACGCGCAGCTAGTGCAGCAGGTGATCCAACAGCGGCCTCGGGTTTCCGTTCGCCGTGTTGCAGCTGCGGTCCAAATGACACCAACGTCCACGTATCGTCTCATGCGCCAGAGTTTACACCTCTATCCATACAAAATTCAAACGCGGCAACCCCTCAGCGCCGCTACCATTGCTGCATGAGAGACATTCGCTAACGATATAGTGCACAGGATTGATGACGGCGATATGCATGTGGGCAGCATTTGGTTTACTGACGAAGCTTATTTTTACCTGGACGGCTTTGTCAATAAACAGAACTGGCGCATATGGGGAACCGAAAAGCCCCATGTTGCAGTCCCATCGTCCCTGCATCCTCAAAAAGTACTGGTCTGGGCCGCCATGTCTTCCAAAGGAATCATTGGCCCATTTTTCAGATCCGAAACAATTACTGCATCACGCTATCTGGACATTCTTCGTGAATTTGTGGCGGTACAAACTGCCTTAGACGACACTGCGAACACCTCGTGGTTTATGCAAGATGGTGCCCGGCCACATTGCACGGCCGACGTCTTTAATTTCCTGAATGAATATTTCGATGATCGTGTGATTGCTTTGGGCTATCCGAAACATACAGGAGGCGGCGTGGATTGGCCTCCCTATTCGCCAGACATGAACCCCTGTGACTTCTTTCTGTGGGGACACTTGAAAGACCAGGTGTACCGCCAGAATCCAGAAACAATTGAACAGCTGAAGCAGTACATCTCATCTGCATGTGAAGCCATTCCGCCAGACACGTTGTCAAAGGTTTCGGGTAATTTCATTCAGAGACTACGCCATATTATTGCTACGCATGGTGGATATGTGGAAAATATCGTACTATAGAGTTTCCCAGACCGCAGCGCCATCTGTTGTTGAAAATTGTAACTACTGTAATTTCGAAAGTTCATCTGCCTGAAAATGTACTGTTGTCCCAAGCATATTGCAGTAAACGGTGTATTTCTATCGCTGCTCGTTTAGTTTTTATTGCCGTTTCAAATATACCGATCATTTTTGAAACACCCTGTACATCCCATGCTTCAATTATGTAATGCATTAGACAAGTGTCATGCTGAAACCACGTTGTTGAACATCCACAGCAACATCCTGCACTAGTACCACTAGCTCCTGTCCCAAAAACATTCAATATTCGCATCCAATCAACATGCCATCAACAGAAATACAGAGCAATGAAATTGTTCCCTGTGATGACATATCATACATTAACCAGCCAGCAATGTCAATGGTCACCTTGCCATAACCAGTGGGGATTGTCTACACTCCAGTAATGCATGTTATGCCAGTTAATGCTATCATGGTTTGTGAATGTAGACTCATCGGAAAATAGTACCTTGGCAAACAACATGAGGGTTGTTTGCATCTGTTGATGTACCTAATCACAAAATACCACCTGGTTATGGAATTCGGTGCTATGAAGTTCTCGATGCAGTGACACGTTGTACGGATGATACTTATGACAATGCAGTATTGTGACAATACTACTTAACACCATACCAGAATTGCAGTGTACTTGCCGGGCACTTATCCTTGGATTGTGGTGCACTGCCACTAGTACAGCTATTTCATTAGCTTCTCCTGTAACACATTTGCTTCATTTACTTTTGCCAGCCTGTATGCTGTCATCAGACATAAAGGCATTAACAACATTGTAAAAGGACGAATTAGAGTGAGCTTTCTCTGGAAAATGCTCAGCATACAAGGCAACAGCAGTCTCACCAATTCCCCTCCATTCTCCGTGTATCAGGATCATTTCAATTTTTTCTTCTGTGGTTGCAACATTTATCATCCACTTGCACATCTGTTCTCCAAATGATAGGTTGGCGTGGAGGCAATAAATGCTATGCAAGTATTGTAATGTTTAGAACCGCTATCTGTTCTACATCTGCATGATACGTGAGCTCTGGTCACAATGTACTGCCTGTTATGTCGTAGTTCGCTCAATGACAATGGTGGCATGTCGAGTAGTCTGGTGTTCGAATACAACATCATGAATG
Source organism: Schistocerca nitens (assembly GCF_023898315.1). NCBI lineage: Eukaryota > Metazoa > Arthropoda > Insecta > Orthoptera > Acrididae > Schistocerca > Schistocerca nitens. The sequence goes on from NC_064616.1 coordinate 927,495,882, forward strand.
GGGTTTCCAATTACAAGTTATGAAATACTGGCCTATCCTACCCTCGCAGTTTGGAGGTGGGGTCTCACATGCCACTGAATATTCAAGGACCATCAAGTAGCATGTAGTAAATTATGATCATGTACCCATTTCTATTCCCCTGATTACAGTGCCAACTGAGGCCAAATGAATAAAAAAGGTTTCAGACAAAATGCATGTAGATTCTGTTATGGAATCGTAGCCCTCAATAAAAAACAGGGAGTCCCATTGAAGATTTCAAAGTTGCCGCGCCCTCCCCGCTACTCACACGCAGGGTGAAGGGCCGGGTCAAATGTGGTATCATTGGATATCCCTCTCCAAGACAAACAGACTGGAATTACCTCTACCACACACACACACACACACACACACACACACACACACACACACACACACACACACACACAAAGAAAGAAAAAATAAGCTAAGCTAGTGACAAATTAAAAACTTCATGGAACATATTAAAAATTAGACAGGAAATCTAAACCGAAGGAAGTAAGGAAATCCAAGATAAACTGCAAACTGTAGACAGTTTTAATAACTGAAGAAAATAATTCCTTAGTGAATAATTCCATATGAAAAGCAATAATTTTAATAAAATCTAACTATATCCTACATTTTAAAAAATTAATAAATAAAAAATTATCAATAACTTTCTCAGAAAAAAATGTTTTAATTTTATAATGAAATCAGCAATGAAATAACCAAGTGTTGTTAAACTGAGCATAGAAACACAATGAGCTCATGACAACCCATTGACTCCTCTCCACAAGATCCACAGAACATGATTTGTACAATTTAAACTTCTAAAAAAAACTGTCGAAAGTGATAATTGGTGACATGAAGAGTTTACTGGTTATGATTTTTTACATTGGAATTTTGTTTCTTTCTTCAATGTTGTAACTGAAAGAATGACAAAAGTTTCTTAAGGTACTGATGTCAGAAGGCCTCATATTTATCTGTCAAGTCTTCTTCTTACCAAATATCTGCATACTTCTAAACACAGATAGCATTTGCACCTTTGTACCCCACATACATATCTGTTGGTACAGTACGGAATATTTTACAAAGAGAATTGGTTATGATAATGTTTTGTGCAAGACGGGAGCCAAATTTGTTGAATGTTGACCAAAATCAAATGCAAAAGTAAGTTTCTCAACAATGTGTGGATTGTTTTAAAAAGAATCCAACATATTTTGTGTACTAATTTCTTACTGTGGATGAGATGTTCACTACTCCTAACCAGAAACGAAGTAGCAATAAAAAAAACATGAAGATTTCATTTGCCAAAATATTTAGAAAACACCACAACCTTTTCATGTGTTTTAAATATTTTTCTCCTTTATTGGTTTGGAAAGGGCAAGGAAATAACTGGTGAACATTATGCATGTCTTCTGAATCAACTGAAAAACAGTTATGAGCATTTCAATGAATAAAAACAACTTTCATCAGAACAATGCACCTGTCCACAGAAGTATTTTGGTAATGAGAAAACTGAGGGATCAGAAATATCACTCTTTGTAACATCCACCTTATTCAACAGATTTAGAGAACTGTGAGAACAGTGGATGGAAAAGATATGGAATCCAATGAAGAGATATTTTGCAGATCTTCCAGACACACTCTTCAAGGTCAGAATCCACACACTGGAAAATTAAATAAAGTTCACTGAAGAAATAGTGGGCTACATAAGAAAAAAGAAAAAATTGCAAAACTGAAATAATAATATTTTGACACAAAATACCCCTGTTAGGACCAATTTATTTAAAAACACACATTAATCTTCTTTTCCAATGTTTAATTAAATATTGTTACCTCATTATTTGTGATGATGCTTCTTCCAGATCTCTGGTGAGTCTCGTAACTTCTTTTCTTTGAGATTCAGCATCTGCTGCACATTGATCAAGTGCTTTGTCCTTTTCCTGCAAAGTTTCACTTCATATAGTTTCAAAATACAAATATAGTTTCAAAATATGATAAGACTGATAAATCACACAGTTCATGCAGACAAATATACATAGTTGCTTGAAATCCAGTAAATAAAAATGATTTCGAATGCATTTTTGAACACTCCACAAACAATAACTTTCCACTGTGTACATATAAAAACAGAAAATTCAAATTAATATGAGAACGAGTATGATAAAATATACACTTCACTCTGCAATGCTACAACATTTTGTCTGAATGCAAAACAACTGTTCTTGGTTAATGACATGTCTCTTACTACATTAAACTGTTATTTGTAATATTCTGGGCTCTTTAAATATATAGGAGTCAACAGTTCCAAGTAATGGGTTGAGTTTTGCAGATTACCGACTTTCGTACACAAAGTTATACTCTCGATAACAAAGTTCTTCATTATAAAAGATTTGCTCAAAAATTGACATCCTATATAAATACAGGGTGTTTCAAAAATGATCGGTATATTTGAAACGGCAATAAAAACTAAACGAGCAGCGATAGAAATACACCGTTTGTTGCAATATGCTTGGGACAACAGTACATTTTCAGGCAGATGAACTTTCGAAATTACAGTAGTTACAATTTTCAACAACAGATGGCGCTGCGGTCTGGGAAACTCTATAGTACGATATTTTCCACATATCCACCATGCGTAGCAATAATATGGCGTAGTCTCTGAATGAAATTACCCGAAACCTTTGACAACGTGTCTGGCGGAATGGCTTCACATGCAGATGAGATTTACTGCTTCAGCTGTTCAATTGTTTCTGGATTCTGGCGGTACACCTGGTCTTTCAAGTGTCCCCACAGAAAGAAGTCACAGGGGTTCATGTCTGGCGAATAGGGAGGCCAATCCACGCCGCCTCCTGTATGTTTCGGATAGCCCAAAGCAATCACACGATCATCGAAATATTCATTCAGGAAACTAAAGACGTCGGCCGTGCAATGTGGCCGGGCACCATCTTGCATAAACCACGAGGTGTTCGCAGTGTCGTCTAAGGCAGTTTGTACCGCCACAAATTCTCGAAGAATGTCCAGATAGCGTGATGCAGTAATCGTTTCGGATCTGGAAAATGGGCCAATGATTCCTTTGGAAGACATGGCGGCCCAGACCAGTACTTTTTGAGGATGCAGGGACGATGGGACTGCAACATGGGGCTTTTCGGTTCCCCATATGCGCCAGTTCTGTTTATTGACAAAGCCATCCAGGTAAAAATAAGCTTCGTCAGTAAACCAAATGCTGCCCACATGCATATCGCCGTCATCAATCCTGTGCACTATATCGTTAGCGAATGTCTCTCGTGCAGCAATGGTAGCGGCGTTGAGGGGTTGCCGCGTTTGAATTTTGTATGGATAGAGGTGTAAACTCTGGCGCATGAGACGATACGTGGACGTTGGTGTCATTTGGACCGCAGCTGCAACACGGCGAACGGAAACCCGAGGCCGCTGTTGGATCACCTGCTGCACTAGCTGCGCGTTGCCCTCTGTGGTTGCCGTACGCGGTCGCCCTACCTTTCCAGCACGTTCATCCGTCACGTTCCCAGTCCGTTGAAATTTTTCAAACAGATCCTTTATTGTATCGCTTTTCGGTCCTTTGGTTACATTAAACCTCCGTTGAAAACTTAGTCTTGTTGCAACAACACTGTGTTCTAGGCGGTGGAATTCCAACACCAGAAAAATCCTCTGTTCTAAGGAATAAACCATGTTGTCTACAGCACACTTGCACGTTGTGAACAGCACACGCTTACAGCAGAAAGACGACGTACAGAATGGTGCACCCACAGACTGCGTTGTCTTCTATATCTTTCACATCACTTGCAGCGCCATCTGTTGTTGAAAATTGTAACTACTGTAATTTCGAAAGTTTGTCCGCCTGAAAATGTACTGTTGTCCCAAGCATATTGCAACAAACGGTGTATTTCTATCGCTGCTCGTTTAGTTTTTATTGCCGTTTCAAATATACCGGTCATTTTTGAAACACCCTGTATATTACTGTACTGTATACTGCTGCTTCTTTATCTTTCACCATTACCTATTCCAAATCAAACATATGACGAACAGAAAGACTCACCTTTCAGCCCGTGTATATAAGCACACAGCTTATTTACAACCAATGCCCAATGTTATATGCAATTTGCAAACATCACACAAGGAGAGTCATGTCTCCTCATTCAAGTTTCCTCGATATAAATACACATGAAATTGGTAACCAGAAACTAGCCTCCACTGTGAGTACTTTATTATTATTCTACCAAACTGCAAGGCAGTTTTCTTAATCACTGCACTCATATCTTGGAAGATAAGTGTGAGTAGTACAATGTGGAAAAAGAAATCTAACAAAAAATATTATACTTTTTTTTTTTTTTTTTAAGTATGTGTTAGCAACTTGGGTAAAGAAATTGGTGGTCCGTTTAGTGTTTCTATTTCTGCAGGGTTCAAAGGAAAAAAAATGTGAACTGAACTGGTAGTAAAATGTCCAATAACTTTCCACTATTTTCTAACACACAACACACTAATTCTCTGAGTCACTCATCTGACAGGACCTGCCAAAAGCATAAACCCACTCTTTTCTGACATATTTAATGTAAATCTGTTTCAGGAGAATTCAATTTTGACCACATATTACACCTCACCAATCATGGAAATACCACACAAAAATAAAATAACATTTAATTGGAATACATAAAAAAACTGAAAAAACTGCATTTTTGCTCCCTTTTTCTCCATAGTAATAATTGCTAATAAAGTGCAAAACATTTGAAAACTAAAATTTTAGAGCAATTGTCAGAAATGCTGTGGAATTCATTACAGTTCCTGAGTTTAACATTCAACATACCTCCAGTAGATCTCTGAGTTTTGCAACTTCCTTTGCCCATGTCTGAGATTCTTTCTCACTTGTCTCTGCTCTTTCTGTGGCACTTTTGGCTTCTAATATGTGTTTATCACACAGTAATGCTTGCTTACTTGCATCAGCTAGTTTCTCTTCCATTGATTCTAAGAGTTTCTGTTGTCCCTCCAGACGTTCTTTACAACTTTCCAGCTGATCCAGTAATTGTTTCTTTTCAGACGACAAACTTTCTACAGCCTTCTCGAGTTCCTCAACTTTCGCACGTTCTGCCTGCATGAAAAAGAAAATAATTTAAAGGGTTATTTTATACTAAATCCACACAAAAAAATAATTTAACAAAATATGGGAATTAAAGAGCCTGTAAAAAGTATCAAACTTCTGAACATGAAATACATGAATTCAAGACTAACAACTTTTCTTTTTGGAAAGCACATTCAGACTCTACTGCTGAATAACTCATATATTATACAGCAAGTAAAACAAAATTTGGAATTTATAATAATGCCACTATAAAGAATGTTAGAGCATTTTCCAAAAGTTGTACACTGCTGGAAATGCATGAGATTGTTCCAGTGTTCTATAAAATATTTGTGCTCCCTTGTCAGCCACAAATCACACATTCATACAAAGCAGCATGCATATATGTCAGTAGGTGTGGGATCTCCTCCCCAACCCCTGCATAGATTTCAATCAAATGCATCACACAAACAACACACTTCATAAGTATCAGCACTGTCTGTTTATAACCTCCTACCTCCAATAGAAGTGGAGATATGGGCAAAAACAAGTTTGTTTTTTTCCCAGCACAACATGTAGGCTGCCCTGAATGACACGCATGTTGTGAGAGTAGTATCAGCCTGCTTTATCGACCTGTTTTGTTGAAGCTACACATGTGGATGGGCATGGCTGGGGGACGGCTGAGATAGATAGAGGAGGGGATGCATTGAGAGAGGGAGAAGGGGAGAGGATGGAAACAAATATGAGGGAGGAGGTGATGGACAGAAAAAAGGGGAGAAGGATATGGGCAGGGAGAGAGAGGGGGGGATGAGGATATGGGCAGGGAGAGAGAGGGGGGATGAGGATATGGGCAGGGAGAGAGAGGGGGGATGAGGAGATGGGCAGAGAGAGAGAGAGAGAGAGAGAGAGAGAGAGAGAGAGAGAGAGAGAGAGGGGGGGGGGGGGGGGGAGATGAGGAGATGGGCAGAGAGAGAAGGGGGGATGAGGAGATGGGCGGAGGTGTAGATAGACAAAGAGGGGAAAGGTGATCAATGGGAGAGAGGGGGAGAGCAGATGGACAGAGAGAAGAGGTAAGAGGAGATGGGCAGTGGCGGGGAGGAAGAAATGGGCAAGGGGGGGGGGGGGAGGGTTGGAAAAGATTATATGGATAAGTTGGACAGGGGGCCAGGACGATATGGACAGACAGGGGCAAGGGGCAAGGGGCAAGGGGCAAGGAGGAGATGGACAGACAGAGGGGACAAGGAGATGGTCAGAGAGAGGGGAGAAAGAGATGTTCAGAGGGCGATGAGGAGAAGGGATGGCAGAGAGATGGGAGTAGGCAATGGACAGACAGGGGGGAGGACGAGATGAACAGAGAGGTGTGAGAAAGAGATGGTCATATGGTCATACATAGCAGGAGGATGAGATAGACAGAGATAAGAGAGATGGAAAGGAGGACACAGACAGAGAGACAGTGGAGGGGGAGATGGACAGAGAGATAGGGTGGGGGTGAGGATGGACAGAGGAAGGGGACAAGCGGGAATGGATAGGACAAGGGTGGACAAAGAGAGAGGGGGAAAGCAGGAAGTGTACATGGAGAGGAGGAAGAGGAGATGGGGGGGGAGGGAGGGAGGGAGGGGGTGGGTGAGGAAGAGGAGATGGAGGGAGGGAGGGAGGGAGGGAGGGGGTGAGGCAGAGAGAGAGAGGGGGGGGCAGTGAGGAAGGGATGGGCGGAGATAGAGAGGCAGTGAGGCAGGGATGGGCGGAGATAGAGAGGCGGTGAGGCAGGGATGGGCGGAGATAGAGAGGCGGTGAGGCAGGGATGAGCAGAGATAGAGAGGGGGGGTGAGGCAGGGATGGGCAGAGATAGAGAGGGGGGTGAGGCAGGGATGGGCAGAGATAAAGAGGGGGGTGAGGCAGGGATGGGCAGAGATAAAGAGGGGGGTGAGGCAGGGACGGGCAGAGATAAAGAGGGGGGTGAGGCAGGGACGGGCAGAGAGGGGGGGTGGGGCAGAGAGTGGGGTGGGGCAGAGAGGGGGGTGGGGCAGAGAGGGGGGTGGGGCAGAGAGGGGGGGTGGGGCAGAGAGGGGGGGTGGGGCAGAGAGGGGGGGTGGGGCAGAGAGAGGGGGTGGGGCAGAGAGGGGGGGCAGAGAGGGGGGTGAGGGAGGGAGAGAGAGGGGGGGAGGGGAGAGGGAGAGGGAAGGAGGGAGGGAGGGAGGGAGGGAAGGGGGTGAGGCAGAGATGGCAGGGGGGCGTAGGGCAGGAGTAGATGGATAGGGAGAGCTGGGAAGGAGAAGGATAGGGAGAAATGGGGCAGGTGAGGGATAGAGAGAGGGGGGTAGGGACCAAACAGCGACGTCATCGGTCCCATCCGATTAGGGAAGTATGGGGAAGGAAATTGGCCATGCCCATTCACAGGAACCATCATGGCATTTAGGGAAATCACAGAAAACCTGAAACAGGATGGCCAGACACAGGTTTCAACTGCCGTCCTGTTGAATGCAAGTCCAGTGTGCTAACCAATGCACCACCTTGCTCAGTAGGAGGCGATGAAATAGAGTGGGGAGGAGTTGGACAGATAGACATGGAAGGAGGAGATGGACAGAAACACGGACGCAGGAAGAGGTGGACATAGAGAAGTGGTAGGAAGAGAAGTGTGCAATATACGTGTTGAGCATGTGCGCAAGTGAAGCCATGGAGAAAAGGGTAGTATACCAGGTGTACCGGTATGAAATGAGCGTTAAGATACAAATGTGTCGATAGGGAACATTTGTTGTGAACAAGCCTTAATTTTTTTTTATTTGGTTAGTATGACATCTGTCAAAGATATTTAGTATACATCAAGTCATGGAACAAACATCATCATATGTTTTCATCGTGTTAACAATGTTGAATTTTGTACCAGAAAGTGATGATTTGTGGAAAGCATTAATTTTTTGTTTTCATTTGAAAAAAAGTGCTGCAGAGTCGCATCGAATGCTTGTCGAGGCATATGGTGATCATGCTCTATCAGAAGCAACATGCAAAAGATGGTTTCAATGGTTCAGAAATAATGATTTTGAGGTATAAAATGAATAACGTGGAAGACCACCAAAAAAGTTTGAAGACGCCGAATTGCAAGCAATATTGGATGAAGATGATACTTTGAGTCAGAAGCAAATGGCAGCAATGCTAAATGTTGCACAACAAACAATTTCTGACCGTTTGAAAGCTATGGGAAAGATCCAAAAGTGTGGAATATGGGTGCCACATGAATTGAATGAAACACAAATGGAAAACCAAAAAACCATTTGTCAAATTTTGCATCAAAGACATGCAAGAATATCAATTTTGCATCGAATTGTTACTGGCGATGAAAACTGGATTTATTTTAAGAATCCTAAATGGGAAAAATCATGGCTTAATCCGGGACAACCATCAACATCGACTGCAAAACCAGATCGATTCAGCAAGAAGACAACGCTCTGTGTTTGGTGGGATGAGAAAGGTGTGGTGTATCATGAGCTTCTAAAACCCAGTGAAACTATGAATACTAATCGCTACAAGCAACAAATGATCAATTTGAACTATGCATTGATCGAAAAAAGACCAGAATTGGCCAGAAGACATGGAAAAGTAATTTTCTTACACGACAATGCACCTGCAAACAAAGCAAAACTGTTTCAGGATACAATCAAAACACTTGGCTGGGAGCTGCTACCCGATCCGCCATATTCACCAGACTTGGCCCCTTCCGACTACCATTTGTTTTCATCAATGGGACATGCATTGGCTGAGAAACACTTCGATTCCTACGAATAAGTCAAAAATTGGGTGTCTGATTCGTTTGCTTCAAAAGACAAACATTTATATTGGTGTGGTGTCCACAAATTGCCAGAAAGGTGGTCAAAATGTATAGGAAGCAATGGTCAGTACTTTGAATAAAATGTTTTTATTTTTCAATTCAAAATTAGTGTTTCATTTTGACAAAAAAACACTCATTTCATACCAGTACACCTGGTATATATTAGCAGCACGTATGTATGTATGTATGTCCTGGCTCTACTCCAGGGGGAGGAGAAGATGGATATGTAGAGGTGAGAGGATGAGGTCTACAGGGAGACAGGGTGACGAAGAAGAGGACAGAGAGGCAGGGCAGCAGAGGAAGAGATGTATGTAACATATGTTTTAAACACGTGTTGCAAGAATAACTACCACCTGCATAGTTCAGGAAAGCTGGTGGTGGAGGAAAGGGTCCAGATGGCCCAGGTTGTGAAGCAGCCATTGAAATCGTGCATGTTGGGCCCAGCTGCATCTTCTGCCACCAGGTGGTCAACTTTGCGGTTTGGTGGTGGCCTTTCATTCTGGTACAGCTGGTTGGTTGTCACATAGAAATAAAAAGCTGTGCAGTGACTGCAGCCAACTTGGCTGCTTTCATAGGTGGCCCTCCCTCTGATGGGGTAGGATAAGTCTGTGACGGAACTGGAGTAGGAAGTGCTGGGTGGGTGGATTGCACAGCTCTTGCACCAGGGTCTTCTGCAGGAATATGATCATTACGGCAATCACTGCACAGCTGTCCTCCAGAATGAATGATGAATGATGAATGACCACCGCCAAACTGTGGCCAAAAATAAAGCTGACCATCTGGTGGCACAACATGCATTTTGGCACAACATGCTCAATTTCAATGGGTGCTTCACACAACACAAGCCATCTGCATCCTTCCCTCCACCACCAGTTTTTCTGAACTATGCAGATGGCAGTTATCCCTCCACCACTCACCGTCCGGTGGCTTGCGGAGTATGGATGTAGATGTAGACATCCTTCACTCCTGTAACCCTCCTGGCTTCAATCTCAGTTAATCCACCGTCCCCACACCCTCTGTCCAACAGCTTCCCCTTCCTCTGTTGTATCACACCCACCCAGTTCTTGTATCCATGTCTCCTTTATCATGTGCTGTTCCCCACTGGCTCTGAAATCAGTGCCCATATGCCTAGTCCATCCACCTGCCATTCCTCCCTCCCACATTCCTAGTCAACAAACTGGCTGCCTCCTTCTGAGTCACTAGCTACTCACCACAAACCGTGTGTGTGTGTTTTGGGGGGCAGGAGGGGGGGGGGGGGGGGGGAGGGGGCAGCTTGCTCTAGCTCGAGAAACGATTTATTCCAAAAATCTAACAAGTCTTTTTTTCTTTCTCGTGAGGTCACTGTTGATCACTCAATGCTTTTCAGTGAGTGGTTTCCTTTACTCTTAAATTATTTACATTTTACCAGAAATTTACTATTAAAATTTTCAGAGTATTTATAGTTAATTGTTGTGTTAGCAGTCATCTTGGACTGCATCACCACCTGGTGTCCAGGTTGTCAAAGAGAATACATGGATGAGAAGAGAGATAGATCAGCCATGTCCTATTCAAAGGCACCACCTTGATATCAACTTAACCATACCAAATAAAGACAACAGGAAGCTTGAATGTGGATTGGGATATGGGGATTTGAAAATGTGACTCTAATCAGTTGCTATGACACCTAGACTGCATCATTTTCATAGTTTAAGCAGGTGGCCAACAGACTCTACAAAGTACAGGTATTTACCCATATTTCACTAAAGTTATTTCACATCCTTTATCCATAATTTTCTTCCTACAGTTGTTAGTTTTAAAAGTATTTAAAAATGTCACACCTATTGGCATTCAATCTATTATTCCAACATACAGGGGTTGGAACTTTAATAGTGGCAACTATTTATTTACAGCTCGTACAAAATAGATACATGTTTCAAAGTTTTACTGACCTTCAAAGTAGTCACCAGCATTGTGTACAACCCATTGCCAGTGATGTGGAAGTTGTAGGATACTCTTAGCAGTGCCAGTTGTGTGGACAGTTCAAGCGGCGCGGTCTATTGCCCGATGACTTTGTAGCAGTTCTGAAGCGCATACCGTGAAGTGTTTCCTTCGGTTTAGAAATCGAGTTGAACTCACAAGGGTGTAAGTCAGGGGAGTGCAGCAAGCACGTACAGTGCAATCTGTTACTGATTTGTTTGACTGATGGGGCTGCCAAGCGCTATACCACCTACTGCACTCCCCTTACTTAAGCCCTAGTCAGTTCAATTCGATTTCTAAACTGAAGGAAACACTTCACAGCATTCGCTTCGGAACTGCTACAAATTCGTCGGGCAACAGACTGCACCGCTAGAACTGTCAACACAACTGGAACTACTAAGAGCATCCTACGACTTCCACATCACTGGCAACGGGTTATACACAATGCTGGTGACTACTCTGAAGGTCAGTAAAACTTTGAAACATGTATCTATTTTGTACAAGCTGTAAATAAATAGTTGCTACTATTAAAGTTCCAACCCTCATATATTCTATACAAGACTGAGGACTAAACTATGATTCTACATATTTTTATCCAACCTTCCAATCCCAGTCATTTATGGGCATTATTAATCTTGATTACAGAGTTATTGCATAACTTTATTATTTATGCTGGTAGTCAACTAATACGACATTTTGGTTTTTCTCTGTCTGACTTCCATGAATGTACTTCCCTCTTTGGTGTGACTAATCAAAAGATCAAATAGTTTCAAACAGGATAGTTACAAAGACTCTGAAACATTTCAAAAAATCGTTACAGATAAATGCCCAAGAACAACATAATAAATGATACAGTACGTGAAAGATGACTCTCAAGATATATTTTACAATATTTATACATGTTATATGCGTCCATCCCACACCACATGGCACATATCTAATCAGTAGTCCAATTCTGCCCATATCCAACCCAGTATATCAGGAGTGACAGTAAGAACAGCTGCTGTGATGCTGTGTGGCATGTCTTTGAGGTTCTGCTGCAGATGCAGAACATAAATGCTATCCTTGTTATAACCACACAAGGAAAAAATCACAAGACATCAAACTGGCAACCATGGTAGCCATTAGTGCCGGGTCAGTGGCTACAATTTTTAGCAACTACAGTCAATGGCATCCCTGTCGACAATTTTTCAAACTAACTTGCTGGCACAACAAGCTTTGGCAGTTTGTCTTTCATGTCCTGCATTGTTTGTCACATTATGTTTAGCCATTAACCTACAATTTTTTTTTTAAAATTCTTCATTTAATTATACTTTCAGACAAAATTCAATGATCAACAGAGAGGCTCCTTTAACCACAAACTGCTGTTTTGCATCACAAATATAAAAAGTAGAACTTTTTTGCTCAAAGTTGTTAATTTCAGTAGCTCATTAAAGCAATTCACATACCGAAAGGTAATTATAAGGTACTGTTCCTACATAACCTGTAATAGAGCTTGAAATGAACGTAGTGTAAAATATGTAGAAAAACATTTAGATGTAAGAGGGGGCTTCAAGTCTCTAATATCCCCAATACAAACAAACTTATAGAATCTTCTTTTAATCGACACTGCCTTGACACTTCTTGAAATGAGGTGGTCAACATAATCACAAATACAGCAACAACAGCAATTAGTACAGTAAATAGTCCAACAAATGAAAATAACAGGAGAAAATTAAATTAATCATTAAAATAATAACAACAAAACATTATTTAAACATGTACCTTTTGTATGGAATCTGTTCCATCTCTTATCAGCATGTTCTGTTCCTAAAGTATAAAAATGAAATTTTTGCGCACAACAAAAATGTGATTCAATCTTGAGCACAACAATGTCATTAACACAAAGATATACATTCATAAGCATAAAAAAGGTGTGTAACAGATAAAACTCTCTACAGACATAAGCACGATAAAATTTGGACAACAATTACACAGAACACATTTATGTTTGTCACCTACACAATTGCATGTTTTCTGCAGAGACAAAATCCAAAAAATAGACCAGTCACCGATCTAAAGATATGAGCAATAGTTTTTCAGATTTTCCTCAAGATACAAAGATGGATAACTCAACTGATTTAGTGGACAGTCTATATAGTCACAAAAATGAAGGAAAATGAGATTAATACACATAAAGAAAGTTCTCCTCGCTCGAGCCCATTTTCAGTCATTGTGTCTTATAAAACATTAATACCCCATCATAATTACTAGAGTACCTACACAAGGCAAAACTTCAATCTACCATAAGACCATACACATAGACACAAACAAAACAGATGACACAAATGACAGGGAAAGGGCAGGGGCAGGGTGGAAAAGGGGTGGGGGGGGGGGGGGGTTGAGTTGAGAGGGAGAGAAGGTAGGGTTGAGGAAATGACATATCTGAACTATGAAGTAGGAAATTTACTCAGTACCATGTCTCACAGAAAACACAGTAGCACAGTACAAGAAGGAAATTGACAATGAAATACTAACAACAAATGTAGTTTCAAAACCTGAAAAGTTTGAAATGGTTCAAAGATGACATGTGGAAAGTCTGACTGAAAACAGAAGCCTAAATGGAGCGAAAGTAGGAAAAACAAGAAATAAGAGGCAAATTGTTAAAAGCAGTGGAAAAGGACAGATACAGTAACAAATGAATTCCAAAAGATAAGGAAGAGATGAAAAAGAAAAATGAATAAATATAAAGATACTGACACAAATTTTTAAGTGCTGAAGCAGGCAATAACATCACAGCTCTAGTGTTACAGAGATTGCTTAGCAACAAAACTATGTGTATTCAGAATGTAGATTCCATAGCCAGTGATCCTTAGTGGCGGGTGATAAGTCCTCATGGCCAATGCTGAAAGCTGAACGCCTTTTTTTAGCTGATCTATGACATGGGTTGTTATTCAGGTTGGTACTCTTTTGAAGAAATATATCTTACCAAGGATAAGGCATGAGTATGTGGTGGCAGAACAGTGAATCTTATAAATTAAAGTCCCCCGTCACATTCTTCAGTCTCTGTTTGAAGGCTAATCTCAGGAACTACTGTAGGGATTTTGATAGGGTTCACACAAATCGATGGATTGATTCACGAGGAAGGTTTGTCTGTATAATTTAGTACTGCTACACCAGAAAAGTCGCCCAGCTGTAGATAATTAGTGCTCCACGTGCAACACAACAGCAGGTTGCTAGTACAATTACTTTGCATCAGAAACAGTGATAGTAATATCTATCAAATCCAAATAAACAGGCTGAAGAGATGAACAGAGTCTGACTGCAACATTACAGAGCAAAACATCAATACGGTAAGGCCCCAGTTAATCGAACTCGGGTCAACCAAAACCTGGGTTGTCCGAAACACCTCCAAAAATTGCAAAACCAAAAATTAATATCGTACTGCTTGAAAATAATTTGAGGGCAACAGTGTACTGAGTGTAGCTAATGGGAAAAGGTGGGTGGCCAACCTTGAGTTGCTTTGCCAGACACTGACACGCTAGTCGAAATATGGGTACACTGACAACAATAGTGTATTCAAGTGGTTGTTTACTTCCATTGCATGTGTATTTTTGGGCTATGGTGACTAGCGGAAGTGTGCTGCGATTACTTTCACTGATAAATTAGTTGCTATCAAAGAAGTTGAAAAAGGAAGCTTACTGAAAATTGCTGCAGCTAATTACAGAGCTGGTGTTTCTATCGCTTTGGAATGGGTGAAGCCTTAATTTCTGGAGGAAGCTGTGAAAAACCGTCACAGAAAACAATGAAAACTTCCAACTTTGAAAAAGTAGGTGAGGTTCTTTATCTTTGGTTCACCCAACAATGAGAAAAGGGCCTGCCTATCAATGGCCTGACAAAATGTTAACTGAGTTGTTAGGTGAGGAGCAATACAATTCTTTCTCAAGCTCTGGGTGGTTAGACAGGTTTAAAAACAGATATGGAATTCGGCAACTCAATGTATGTGGAGAAAAGTTATCTGCAGATCCAAATGCAGTTGATGTTTTGAAAACAGAGTTTGAAGATTATAGCTGAGGCTACACTAAGAGCCACCTTCACATTGCTGATGAAATGGGTGTTAATTTTAAGATGTCACCCACAAGGTCTTTAGTTTCCTTAAAAGAAACGTTTGCTTCAGGAGGAAAAAAGAATGGAAAACAGTTCTTTTAGTATCAAACACTTCTGGCTCTCATATGTATCAGGAAGTCGAAAAACTCTGAGTGTTAAAGGATGTTCCTGGAATACACTATCACCTAGTGAGGTGGTGCAGTGGTTAGCACACTGGACTAGTATTCGGGAGGATGAAGGTTCAAACCTGTGTCTGGTCATCCTGATTTAGGTTTTTCGTGAGTTCCCTAAATCACTTCAAGCAAATGCTGGGATGGTTCCTTTGAAAGGGCATGGCCAACTTCCTCCCCCATCGTTCCTTAATCCAATGGGACCAATGACCTCACTGTTTGGTCCCCTCCTCCAGACCAACCAACCAACCAACCTACCAACCAACAGGAATACACTAACAGGTTTTTAAAAAGCCCAAAAAACATCTTGGATGTTTTGTTAACTTTTCGCTGAATGTTTTAGGGATCTACTGAAAGTTGAAAAGTTTTTAACTAAAAAAGATCTCCCTATAAAAACTAACTTACTAATTGACTGTATACCTATGCATCCTAGTGAGTTAAAAAGTGTTGATTTGT
The DNA here is from genome assembly GCF_023898315.1 of Schistocerca nitens. Classification (NCBI taxonomy): domain Eukaryota; kingdom Metazoa; phylum Arthropoda; class Insecta; order Orthoptera; family Acrididae; genus Schistocerca; species Schistocerca nitens. The sequence goes on from NC_064616.1 coordinate 927,511,441, forward strand.
TGTGTGCATCCTTCCTTCAAATATTACCAGTCTACTTCAACCACTGGATTAGGGCATAAGAGCAACATTTAAATGGCATTACAAAGGGCTATTTTTGAGGACCATCATGCAAAACAATCACATATAAAACATGAATGAAGCACTGAAGGTAGTAAATATGAAAAATGTACTTGAGCGGTTTGGCCAAGCTTGGAATAACGTGAAAGCGTGAACTCTTCAAAGGTACTGAAGAAAACTGTATGATGTTGTTGAAGGAGACACACTGGAAAATTCTGAAGAAATGAAACAAATGGTAAAAAGAAATACTGGATGCGAAGACTTGGATATGTACAAGGTGGATGAATGGGTTGTTCAGGATGATCTGCAAGAAATCATGAAACAAGAAATAGTGGAAACAGTGTTCCTCTTTCAAAACTTTTCAAAAATACATACTGTAATATCATAAAACAAAATAATGTTGTATTTTTTATATATTCATGGCTTAACTGAAAAATCTGTTATCTGAAACAGCTCCCTTGCCCCCCTTTAGTTCAGTTAACCGGAGTTGTAGTGTACATTGGGTGGGTGGTGCCTGGAGACTGCGGTCTGGATAGGCCTCATTTCAAAATATATCTTCAGAATGTAATACCAATTGTGGAAAAGTTGGAGGATCCATCCACAGCAAGGACAGCATTGTCTGGTAAACATTCATCTTTTGAATGTCATTCTTCTGGGTTGGCTGCAAGGATCTTTTTTATGTGTATGCTTTTAACCTTTCTAAATTTCATTTACATATTTCTTCCTCCATTTTCCAAACTTTGGCATAATTTCCAAAGGCCATACTTAGAAACCTCATGGTAGGCAGTAGGACAACTACTAAAGTACTAGTCCAAAATGTGTCATGATTCATTCAGGCTTTCAAAAGTATCTAACTGTTTCTTCGTAACACACTGTTTTTATATGCAATCCCTACCCTCATAAGTATCTGCTTTTCATACCACAAAAATTCTTGCCCCTCGCCAAACTTCTCCTGAAAGTGCATACTTCACAGCTACTAAAGGCACAAATAAACTCACATGCATTCGTTAATTTCTGTTGTCTGCCTTTCAAGTTCTATTTGATGATATTCTCCACTCAATTACACATTGCAACAATTTCCTAAATGTCATGTTGAGATGTTATCCACGCTTTTAATTGAGAATTTTAATACTAACTTATTGTCTCAGACTCACATTAGTCACTTACAAATTCATCCCAACAACCTGCACTCCTTTCTGGCAATTAAAGTCGGGCTAACCTCTCCAGTCTCCCGTAGCTATCTTTCTTACCCTTCAAGAGCCACTGACAGTACCATGTCATCAACTTGTCTTGTGTGATTCTATCTGCTGAATTATCTATTCCAGGGGGTTTAGTACTGTGTCTCATGGCCCCCAGGGGTGTTGTGGTCTTGCAGTTCAGGCATCACAGTGGCTTCCAAAAAACAATAATTTGGTTTATTTGCCTTCTAAGTAAAGGAACAACATATTCACTAGTAGTGGTATCTAGCAGGCCAGTAAGTGTTGTTACTATGGCACTGTAGTAGATGGCAGATGAATCTTACTATGTGACTCATTTGTTTTTAATCAGAAACAATTAGGCGTCGAAACACCAGCAAAGAACAGCCCGATGCCTTAACGATCCAAGGACAAAAGATTAGCAGGTGAGTGTAACTTCCTGCTTTATTGGGAAACAGTAAAAGGCAGTACACCCTCTATACTAGCAGGCATTACAAGAGCAATGTCTTAAGACCTCGTAGAAAAAAAACAGATTTGAAATTTTCCAATAAGTTAATGTCAAGGAGGGATTCATAAGCTTATGATAGCATTAATGATGAGGGTTATTACAAGTAATGTTAAAAAATGAAGGATGATATTTGTAGTTTGCAAGACTTACTGGTAACAAACTGCAAAGCATCTAAGTACTCAACACCAAATATCCAGCTGTTAGGACAAAGCTGTAGATAAAACTCAAAAAGCGTTGTACAATATGTCTTAGAAAAGTATGTGCAAAGCAAGATTCTGAGAGGTGGAAAAGATCCACAGTAGTTCAGCACCATGTCAGAAATCTGCTATGAAAGCAGAGAGAGCTTCATTGCAGGTTTATATAGAAGGTGAACAAGCCAACATATGCAAAAGATGAGGATTGTGAAAATCATTCCATGAGTCTGAAAATAAAGTTTTGCCTAACAACCTGACTAAAAATCCTACAAAGTTTTGGTCTAATGGAGAGACAGTAAGCGATCAATATCATCTATTAAGTCACTAAGGGATAATACTGACACTGAAATAAAAGATGACAGAGAATAAACCAAAATACTGAATTAAATCTACCAAAATACTGAATTAAATCTTCCAAAATTGTTTCATCACAGAAAATCGTAATACGGTTCCACATTTCAACCATCACAGAAACATCAAAATAGCAGATATGGACACAAACAATCATGAAATAAAAAAATTAAGTAATTCTGCTCAAAACTGGACCACGTGTGATACTGTGAATTTCTACGGAGATAATACGAAAGAACTTTCTCCCTTCTAGTAGTGCCACATTGTAGGTCACTGGAGGAATGAAAAACACCTAGCAATTGGAAAAAAGCACAGGTTATTTCCATTTTCAAGAAGAGTCATTGGTCAGTTGTGCATAATTACAGGCCTATATCACTAATGTCAATATAATGTAAAATTATGGAAAATATTTTATGCTAACACATAACCACACTTTTCAGGAACAAAAATCTCCTCTATAAAGATAAATATGGATTTTGAAAAAAAGTGATGTTGTGAAACTCAGCTTGTTCTGTTCGCCCATGTGATCCCAAGCACCATAGACAAGGTGCTCAGGTTGATGCCATGTTCTTTGAATTCCAGAAGGCATACAATACAGTTCAGCACTGTCATTTAATAGGAAAAATACACGCTTACCAAATATCGGACCAAATTTGTGATTAGATTGAAGACTTTCTTGTAGATAGAACTTAACATGTCATTCTTAATGGAACAAATTCAACAACTGTAAAGGTAGTTTTGGGAATACAACAAGGATGTGTTATAGGGCCATTACCATTTACAATTTACATTAATAAACTAGTGTTAACATTGGAGGCTCTATGAGGCTATTTGCAGATAATGCTGTTATCTATAGAAAAATAGGAAATGCGAAATGCAGGAAGACCTGCAGAAGATTGACTACTGGTGCAGGGAATGGCAACTGACTCTGGATGTAAATAAATGTAACATATTGTAAGTAAACAAGTGAAATGATCCACTACTGTTTAATTACAGCAGTGGCAACAACTTGCCAGAAACAGTAAATGCTTTAAAATACCTAGGAGTGATCATCTGGAGTGACCTGAAGTGAAATGCAACTTGAAACAAATAGAAGGCAAAGCAGATGCCAGGATAAGGTTCATTGGAAGAATCTTAAGGAAATGTAATTCATCTATGAAAGAAGTGGCCTACAAAATACTCATTCAGACAATTCTTGAGTAATGTCTGTCAGTCTGAGACCTTTATCAAGTAGGATTAACAGGGGAGAGAGAAGGTCCAATAAATAACAGCTCATTTCATCGCAGGATCACTGTGAGAGTGTTTTATACACGTTCAACAAACTCTAGTGGCAGACTCCAGAAAAGAGGTGTTGTGCTTGACAGAGCAGTTTACTGTTAAAATTCTGAGAGAGTACTTATGGGAAGAGTCAGGCAACAATTACTTCCTCCCATATAAACCTTGGAAAATGATTGCCATGAGAAAATCAGAGAAATTACAGCTCATACAGAGCTTTCCGTGTGACATTTGTGAATGGAACAGGAAAATTGGGCAAAGATAGTAGTACCAGAAGTACCCACGGTCATTCATTATAAGTTGTCTTGCAGATTATAAATGAAGATGTCCATCTAGCAGAAGTTTTGTCCTACTTCTAAGTTTAAACAACTTTATCTAGTTATGGATTTACTATCTTCTAACCACAACTTAAATCAGAAATATCATTTTAATAGCAGCCTCATAAGCTTTCTGATATGAAACTTCTAATTGAGCCACATTTAGAAACAGTTTTACACACAATCTCAACTTGCTCTAACACCACTCTCGTAAGACATAATAGGAGTTCCAAGGATTTCCCAATATCCAGCACAGCTTCAGTATTGTTTCTCAGGTGTCCCCAAAATGTTCTCAGCTTCGAAGTTTTCACAGATAAGACACACCTAGTCCATTTCTGAATCTCGAGTCATTTTCCTCTCTTTTGACCGCCACCTCAATTATGGTTATATCCTTTTTTCAGCACTTATCAGACTCATCAAGATATGTCAGTACCCCCACAAACACAGTTAACATCTTTTGATAGTAAAGTATTCCCTTCCATCAAGTTCTGTAATCCATAGTAAACATACATTTTCATTTTCATATAGTTATTCTTTAAATAAATGCACCACCAATCTCAACACCACTTTCACATCTCAGGATTTCCCTGGCCTTCTGGTAAACAAGCAGATTTCTCATGTCATGACACAGAGCCTCAGTACTTCCCACTTGTCTTAAAAAACACGGACTGTACCTCTTGTCACACACCACTAGCCTGCTTCAAAACGCATCAACAGCTTCTGCACAGTGCTGTAATTTTCTGAAACTGTGTCTTGCAATGAAATCAACCTTTTCCAAAATTCCTCCAGATACACATAAGTTTTAAGTAATCTACTTCTCTCCATACAACCATAGTCACACTGTACTCATCTTTCAACTTGTTTCCTTGGCATATATTCATACCCCTGTCACTGTTTCTTCTGAAAAGTTTACCATAAACACTTTCCAATTACTATATGCCCCAACCCCACCAATGCTAAGCCCTAGTTTGTCATATAAACAGCACCTATGGGGAAATTCATGTCATATATAATCTGATGCATATAACTACTGTTCAACTTTCTATGCCATACGGACGTATAATGGTTTCAGTTTACACTAATTGCTCCTGTTAAGGTTTACTTTGTTTTTTTCCCTAAACCTCCTCCTTTTAGCCACCATTGTCACATTATTAATATTTGCCTCTTCTTTCATACTATTCTCTATCGTATCTGTTGTGCAACTGGATTTGTGATATCCTGTCAGAAAGGTCGCAGTTTTAGTAACTGATGGAAAGTCAACAAGTAAAACAGAAGTGATACCGGGCATTCTCCAGGAAAGTATTATACGCCATTTTCTGTTGCTCATCTATATAACAGATTTAGGAAACAATATGAGCAGGCATCTTAGACTGTTTGAAGACGATACTGTCATTTACTGCCTAGTAAAGTCATCAGAAGATTAAAACCAACATTAAAATGATTAAGTCAAGATATCTGTATGATGTGAAAAGTGGTAATTGACCCTACATAAAGAAAAGTGTGAGGCCATCACATGAGCACTAAAAGGAATCTGTTAAATTTCGGTTACACAATAAATGACACAAATCTAAACGCTATCAATTCGACTAAATACCTAGGGATTACAGTACAAATAACTTAAACTGGAAGGTGTACCACAGGTCTCTAGAAGAGCGTAGCATTCCAAAGGATTGGAAAAGGGCACAGGTCATCCCCGTTTTCAAGAAGGGATGTTGAACGGATGTGCAGAACTATAGACCTATATCTCTAATGTCGATCAGTTGTAGAATTTTGGAACACATATTATGTTCGAGTATAATGACTTTTCTGGAGACTAGAAATCTACTCTGTAGGAATCAGAATGGGTTTTGAAAAAGACGATCATGTGAAACCCAGTTCGCGTTATTCGTCCATGAGACTCAGAGGGCCATAGACATGAGTTCCCAGGTAGATGCCGTGTCTCTTGACTTCCGCAAGGCGTTCCATACAGTTCCCCACAGTCGTTTAATGAACAAAGTAAGAGCATATGGACTATCAGACCAATTGTGTGATTGGATTGAAGGGTTCCTAGATAACAGAACGCAGCATGTCATTCTCAATGGAGAGAAGTCTTCCAAAGTAAGAGTGATTTCAGGTGTGCCACAGGGGAGTGTCATGGGACCGTTGCTATTCGCGATATATATAAATGACCTAGTGGATAACATCAGAAGTTCACTGAGGCTTTTTGCGGATGATGCTGTAGTATACTGAGGGGTTGTAACAATGGAAAATTGTACTGCAACGAATTGACGCCTGGTGCAGGGAATGGCAATTGAATCTCAATGTAGACAAGTGTAATGTCCTGGAAGTACATAGAAAGAAAGATCCTTTGTCATTTAGCTACAATATAGCAGGTCAGCAACTGGAAACAGTTAATTCCATAAATTATCTGGGAGTAGGCATTAGGAGTGATTTAAAATGGAATGATCATATAAAGTTGATCGTTGATAAAGCAGATGCCAGACTGAGATTCATTGGAAGAATCCTAAGGAAATGCAATCCAAAAACAAAGGAAGTAGGTTACAGTACGCTTGTTCGCCCCCTGCTCGAATACTACTCACCAGTGTGGGATCCATACCAGATAGGGTTGATAGAAGAGATAGAGAAGATCCAACAGAGAGCAGCGCGCTTTGTTACAGGATCATTTAGTAATCGCAAAAGCGTTACAGAGCTGATAGATAAACTCCACTGGAAGACTCTGCAGGAGAGACGCTCAATAGCTCAGTACGGGCTTTTGTTGAAGTTCCGAGAACATACCTTCACCGAGGAGTCAAAAAGTATATTGCTCCCTCCTACGTATATCTCGCAAAGAGACCATGAGGATAAAATCAGAGAGATTAGAGCCCACACAGAAGCATACCAACAATCCTTCTTTCCACGAACAATACGAGACTGGAATTGAAGGGAGAACCGATAGAGGTACTCAAGGTACCCTCCGCCACACACTTTCAGGTGGCTTGCGGAGTATGGATGTAGATGTAATGTTATGGGGAAGGAGAACCAGAGACTGCATTTTATTGTCAGAACACTTAGAAGATGAAACAAATCCACTAAAGAGACTGCCTACACTACACCTGTCTGTCCTCTGCTAGACTATTATGGGCTGTATGGGATCCTTACCAGATGGGACTGCTGGAGAGCACCAAAAAAGTTCAAAGGGTAGCTCACTTTGTACTATCACGAAATAGGAGAGAGGGAGGAGAGAGAGAGAGAGAGAGAGAGAGAGAGAGAGAGAGAGAGAGGGAGGGAGAGGGAGGGAGGGGGGAGGCGGGAGAGAGGGAGAGGGGGGAGAGAGCAGGGAGGGAGAGGGGGGAGGGAGAGGGGGAGAGGGAGAGGGAGAGAGAGAGAGAGAGAGAGAGAGAGAGAGAGAGAGAGAGAGAGAATTGAAAATATGACAGTTGTGGTGACAATCTTTAAAACAACAGCAAGATCTTTTCACGAGATTTCAATCATCAACTTTCTCCCACAGATGCAAAAATATTCTGTTGCCACCACCCACCTACATACAGAGAAATGTAATTTGTAATAATATAAGAGAATCAGAACTCTCACGGAAAGATTTAAGTGTCTGGTTTTCCCGCACACTCTTGGAGGCTAAAACGGTAGAGAAACGGTGCAAAAGTGGTTCGATGAATCCCCTGCCAGGCACTTAAGTGTGAATTTCATAGTTGTCATGTAGATGTGTATCATCTAACCCATTACTGTCAGTCTGCCCAACCTAGGTCTAAGTTGCCATCTGTCCCCTCCACCACTTCAAACTACCATTTGCTGTTAGTATTTAAGCACCTTTTGCCTTCTCATCTTGTTATATTGAGTCTCCTTTGATCTAGGATGCTGGCTGAATTTTCATATTTCATGCTGGAAGAGTGATTTCTTCCAACATTATAGGTTATATAAGCTACAATTTCTACCAGTTACCTACTTTGTCATTTGGCACATAGAAGCATTATCTTCAATCCAATAAAATTACTGGAGTGTGTTTCTGACTGTAATCAGCAGTGAATTATAACCTAAAATATATTTATACTTATAAAGAGTTGTTACAGGACTATAAATACCCACCACAGGTGGGCACTACATTTTTCAGTATTTAACTGTACACAGTAACAGCAGAGATTTATTATGCAAGTACAAAAAAAGTTTTCCACATAGCTTACCTGGTATGGCAGGTAGATGAATGGAAGGCAGAAAGCAATGATTGCAACACCTATTATGTATCACCTCTGAAGCTGACAGACTAAGCTAATGGTCATTTACAGAGTATGCAGGATCTATTAAGAAAGGATGGTAAATATCTAAAAAGGTGGTAGTACAGAAAACTTATAGCAAAAAACATTTGTGTGTGTGTGTGTGTGTGTGTGTGTGTGTGTGTGTAGCTGATTTGTAAAGTTACAATAAATGCACAGGTCAAAAGATTAATGGTAATCCAGAGTCTGACTTTTGACTTAATTGTTTCATTCTTTTCTGTTACTGATGTTTTTCACAATGCTGCATATGTTTACACATGATGCACATGTTTACGCTCTCACAACAAACCTTTAATGAGTGTCAAAACAAAAGAACTTTTGCTGTACGTAAAGAATACCACGTACAATCCCTAAGAAACAAAATGAGCATCAACTATAGGACAGTTTCAAGTGTGTGGAACATTATTCTCTGATGAGACCAAAGAGAATTCTATGGGCGCTATTAACGTAAGTCCTCTACATTTACATATATACTCCATGAGCTACTGTATGGCCCATGGTGGAGGCACTTCAGTCTTATATTAATGAGTAATGTCTTTCTGTCCAACTCCACTTGAGTATGGAGCATGGGAAAACACACACTATATGTCTCGGTATGCACCCTAATCTCTCTTATTTTATTCCCATTGTGTCCTATGTGCAATATATGATGGAGGCACAAAATTATTGCAGAGTCTTCCTCAAACACCTGTACTTTAAATTTAATTGACAGGGTTTCACAACAACAGTGTCACATTTCTTCCTAACATTCACACTTAAGTTAACAGAATATCTTCAGCACATTTTTGTAAAGGCTCTCCTAGCCTGTTATAATTGTAGCACGGCATCTCTTAGTATTACCCTAAACATTTAAATGTGATGGTCTCCACAAGTTTTTTACTATTTTTTTAATCAGATATTGTCTTTGTTATGGACAGAATGTCTCTTGATTCACAAATAGGTGCAATATATTCACAAACAAACTTCCACTAACTGCTTACACGCAATACTTGTTTCATTCCTGCTGGCATCAGTGACACCCTTCAGTCACATCAGAGTTCATTGCACTGCCATTGCTGAGACGCAAGTTCATACCACCTGTCTGTGGTGTGATATGATTAATGGTCAGTCAATTGGGATTGATGTTTTACTGAATCATCTTGCAAGGATTAAGCTCACAACCTTTCAGTAAAGTGAAGTTTTACTCTTATTGGCTTCAGGAGCAAGCATAGTCTTTCATCATGATGGTGTTGCTGCATATTCTTGTCATGAAATGAAGTTTCAACGAATGATGGGAAACTTTGACAGTTGTATTTGCAGGACACTGAATTCTCTGGCTCTTATTGAGTTACATATTTACATCGCCATGGCTGAGAAAGTCTAATGAGCAAAAATTAATGCAAAATATGAGATGGCTGCTAGCATCACATTGTAGATTTGGCCACAACCAGTCACATTTGCTTTCGGTTTACATTTTTTTATACTTATAAACACACTGCACTCACATATAGCAATTAAAAACAAACTAACTAAAAAAATTGATTGGTTGTGACCACGAACATATATAGCTCAATACTGCAAGCATCAAGAAAAGAATGCCAAGATCACCCATGTGAAGAGAACTGCACTGAGAAGCACACTGCATGTTGATCAAAATTCTGAGATTCTAATTTAAAATGTTAAAATTGTTCAACTATTTTCTTGATTATTAAATCCATCAAAAAGTAGTTTTTATTCTCTCAAACTATTTTGTGAGCTTTCCATTGCACACAACTCAATTGTTACTCTAAGTCAGAAACATGTTTTATAGGACTGTTTTGCTTGAAACTACCTGTACTAACTGTACTTGCTTGAAGCCATGTACATTTGGTTGAAGCCAGGACTCATATTTTTGGTCAATAAAGGGAAATGCAAACATAGAAGCCCGTGAATTTATTATCTGTGGTGTAAAAAATAAAGTAAATGAAGAAAAAAATCAAATCATAAAATAATGCAACTTAACAAAAATAAAATGTAGCATACCTGTATCTCCCGTCCATTTTTATCTGCAGCTTGTTTTAATGAACTAATTACATCCTGCAGTTCTTTATTTTCAGCAAGTGATTCTTTAAAAAGTTTTTCCAGATCAGAAGTTTGTTGATTAAGTCTTTTACATGTCTCCTGATATTGCTCCACCTAAAGAAAGTGAAATGGCTGACTTTTAAAAATTCTGTAATTCTGACAGAACAGACCAAACCACGAGGAACGCTTACATCAGCGCAGATCAACATCATTTCAACGTTGTTCCAAATACTGATAAAGGAAGTTTACTTAGTATTTTCAAAAATGTTGACACAATATAGTTATTATTATTAGAAACTTAGTAAACCAGATATGAAACCAAATAATATCTCATTTACACATGGAATTGGCCACAATCATGAATATTTCTGCATGAAAAAAATATGTGTCCTATGGATGTTGTGAATACAGGTGGATTAAGTACAACAAATTCTTAAGTAAACATTCAGCAGTACTAAAACAGAACTGAATTTTGAGGGCTCTGGGGTACAAATAAAAGAATTTAAACAGCAAGGTCAGAGTGTAAACACTGTCAAATCAGACCACTTGGATGTTACTAGAATGAATTTTCACTCTGCAATGGAGTGTGCATTGGTCTGAAACTGTCTAGCAGATTAAAAATTAGTGCAAGACTGTGACTCAAACCTGAGACATTGGCCTTTTGCGGGCAAGTGCTCTCTACTGCCTGGATGTTATTTGTTCCACTGTTTCAATGTAGTATAGATACATACCAATAAAAATTCCATTGTTTGTTCAGTCTATACCTTTTTCTTTACCTATGCAACTGTTCAGCATTCTGCAGACAATGAGGCTTACAAGAGAAGCACTCCCTGCCAGAAAGGAGAGGACACAGTATGAAATTGGTCTGAAATGTATGCAACCAGCCCAGTATTTGGTTCAAGTAGGTTATAGAGACCACGTAATCATAAACCAGAAGGTTTTCTAGAAAAATGGTTCCACAGCGACAAGAATTGTTTAAAAGAAGTCACTGTCCAAATCTGGATGCACTGTCTTTACTGCCATGTGCTATCAGTCTATTCCAAATGAGGCACTTGTAATGTGTTAACGCATTGTGTATTGTCATCTCTCACAAAATATACGTGGTCCAGTCACATTATTGTGACCACTGTCTATTTCTGATGTCAAAGTGCAATAATCACTCACAGACAGCAGGTGGCAGCACTTGCAGTGGAGGGTATATACAGCATGTCAATTTGGGGGGGGTGGGGGGTGGGGGGGTGGGGAACAGTGCAGTCACTGTTGTAATGTGGGAACAGAGTGATTTATCTGATGTCCAAAATGGCTCACTCACTGGCTTCAGGGCCAAAGGTGGAAGCATTTCCGGAACAGCAATGTTCATGAACTGTTCGCATGCCACACCGGTTAAAGCAGACTGTGTATAGCTAAATGGTGCTATCCAAAACTGGCAGCGAAGCAACTGTTGTGCACCATGGGCCATAGATGACAGGTGTGAATGCGGACTGCAGAGATGTGTACATGTGAACAGACGTGCAACTGTTGAGCAGCTGACCACCCAGATATACCTAGGGGGTACCAACAGTGTCTCCTCAATGAGTGTTCAGCAAACTTTGCTGTGTATGGGCCTTGGCAGCAGGTGCCTGGTTCACACTCCCATGGTGGCTGTTGTTCATCGGCAACAAAGGTTGGAATTTGCACACCAGTATCGCAACTGGACATCCACCAAGTGGCAACAGGTGGCCTTTTCAGGTCACAAACACTGTCTGCACCATCAGAAACATTGTTGTTGGTGTATATGGCCCAGCAACAATCGTCGGAAGGGTCCAGGTTGGAGGAGGGAACGTTATGGTCTGGGGAATGTTTCTGTAGCATTCCCTGGGCTATCTCGTCACTCTGGAATACGCAATGGATCACCACAGGTATGCATCTATCCTTGAGGACCGTGTCTACTCTTACATGCAGTTCGTTTTTCCTTGGCACAATGGCATCTACCGGCAGCACAATGCAAAATGTCACACACCTCGCAGTGTATGGGCACGGTTTGAAGAGTAGCGGCCAGCACTGGAGACGGCATGTCTCTACATCTGTCAGTACCTTCCAGAACCTCTGACTTTTTTTCTGTACATCTGCACTGCAAAAGGTGGTTATTCACTTTTCTGATAGGTGGTCAGATTGATGTGACTGGACTGTGTAGTATACCTATACACAATTTCTGTTGGACACAGTGATGAGATCATCATGTACAATCTATTAATGCACTTCGAGAGGCTAGCTTGAAAAATTACATGTCTTTTAAAATCAGCCACAAACACTACAATAAAACTTGATAGCCAGATGGAAACAATGACTCCTTTTGAATAAAAGAGAATGGCCACATTAAGAGTTGTGTTAAATACCCAGCCGTCACAAATATAAGAGCTAGTGTTGCAGTAGATGGCTGACAGTGTGAAAATAACAAATTACTGTATTACACAAAATCTTGTAAAATATGGCAAATCTAGCAGTACACAAAGGCTCACAGAAATATCAAATGAAAACAGGATACTGAAGAAATTTACAACACAGTCATCAATACATTAAAACATAGCAAGCTGAAACTATTTCCGCTGCTATTATTTTACTCCTACCAAATAACTAATTTTTTCCCAAAAAATGGTTCAAATGGCTCTGAGTACTAAGGGACTTAACATCTGAGGTTATCAGTCCCCTAGAACTTAGAACTACTTAAACCTAACTAACCTAAGGACATCTCACACATCCATGCCCGAGGCAGGATTCAAACCTGCGACTGTAGCGGTCGCGCGGTTCCAGACTGAAGCACCTAGAACCGCTTGGCCACTGCGGCCGGCAATTTTTTCCCATATATTTCAAATGTGTCACATACGATGTGTATACTATATACATTCGAAATTGCCAAAATAATATGTATATAATTTTTCTCGTTAATTTGTTATTCAGGTAGTAGTTTTCTGTCCACCAATTATACTAATATAATTAGTTTTGTTTAAAACCATGCTAATAAAGAGTAATTGATAACTTAAATTATTACTACAGCATGCTGTTTGAACCAATCAACAGTTGAGAGAGAATTGACACCACTTATCAGAAAGTTGTCAATTCATTCTTTCTGCTAACCTGTTTCAGTTTTCCAAAAGTAATTCACTTAAAAGCTATCTGTAAGTAAAGATCAGTCACACCCAAATTTAATTTTGCCAGTTGAGCCACTGTACATCAAATGACAGGATTGGACCTATATATTTATCACCCTTATTTTTCTAAACCAGACAAAACACTTCATTTTTCAGTTAAGTCCATAATTAAGAATTTGTATAAATAAACATAATTTTAAATGTACTTGTAAATTGGCAATTCACAGAGGAGGCATAAAAATAGATCTGTAATCTGTTTTCCTTTGTTAATGAGCCATATTTTAGTTAAAGCAAGTTCTTGTTGAAACCTATACAGCATTTGCATTTTCACACTATAATTTTATAAACAGATCTGTAATTTACAAAATCACAAAATATCATTACACCAGTCTTTATATCCCACCCAAACGTAGTCAGTCACAGGCTAGCATTCACTGTGTCAACAATACGTAGTCACTTACATTGTATCTTTGCGAAACTCTTAGGTTAAAGTGTGGTTCACACTTAAACATCAACCTTGCAGTACTTCAAGGTTATTATCTGCTGCAATTACAGTGTTAATTCCTCAGTGTCCACTTCGTACATTTCTATGTGGTATTATCAGTTATCAGTAAACCTACCGAGTCCACTGACTGTGCAATTCGACAGCAACTTTATGAGGTTTATCTGTCAAGAACCATATCCAAAAGTGGCCTGTAAATATTTAGCCACAGTCAGGCTGATTTGGAGGTTGTTGTATGTGTCTGCCTGTGATTAATATACTACACAAGATCTGAAACTGGTCATCATGTTGTTATGATTGTCAATAAATGTGCAAAGTAATTAAATGCTCTGCTGAGTACATTATTTGAGAATTTATCATAAAACCAGTTTACAACAGTTCAATGAATTTCCACTTATGAGACACCATGTGCAATCCAGTGATCACAGGTTAGTACACTTACAACAATGGTTCATACTTGACAAGCAGTGGGCTCAACAACACCTAATATACACAGAGAACAATTTGTTTTGTTTATATCACAGTCCTACTGAAACTGATCTAGTATCCCAGCTGATGGTTCAGCAGAAGACAAATTCTCCCTCAACTGTTCCTGCGTATGGTCAATACCTGAAACAGTTTCCAAGAGTAGCTAATAATATCTCTCACATTCAAAATGGACTTGCATTATCCTCTAAGAACAATCTTGATCAGTAAAAGCAGCAAAATCTTCTTTAAGTACACAGTGTCCTTCGCCTCACAACATGATTAATCAAGCTAATATAAACCTCTTAGTAAAGGCAAGTGAGTTCACTGAAATGGCCTGATGCTTCAATGAGTGGTCACTTCTATCATATTCTGGTGAAGGTGATATGATGAAAGTGAGACTCTTTGAAACATTGCACCATTTCAATGAACTAATTTGGCTGAAAACCAGAGAGCTTTATATTAGTTCAACTTGATGAGAAGGAATTTTATCACAATTATCAAATTAACTGTATGCTGTTACTAACTTCATAACAGAGGAATAAACAGTAGGTGGTTAATACATGTATAAATCATGAAAGATGATATTTTGTACATAAATAAGGCCTTAATCTAATTAATGAAATGAAAAATATTTTTATAACATTTTATACAATGCAGTCAATGGCACATGTCTAATATGTTTCCCTACTGGAATACCACTGCCCACTCACAGTCTTTAAACTTTCAGTTTGTTTCTCAAAAATCATTCACACAACTTCTCAGTTTGTTATACCTTCAACTCCTTTAAACTTGCATATTGCCCAAGTTAAGCCTTTAACATCATTGTAAACAAATTGTCTATAGTGCCTGTATCTCATTGACATCCTGCTGCTTCTTCAGTGATACAGCTAAATCCAGTCATAACAGCCTTTTCAGCAATCTGTTCTCCTTTAGATGAAGCTCCCAATGGAAATACTTTCATGCCATTTGATCGCTATCAATTTCTGGCCAAGTGTAAGTTCAAGCCCATTTATTTACCCATTATACTCGCTTCTAAAATTGGATTCTTCCTTAACCAAGTTTATTTTCTGATACTTTCAAGTAATTTCTCAGATTCATTATGTTGGTCACATCCTAGTAATATTAGCATTACTTCCACTAATATAACAACCAACTTATGCAAGAATACAATGTGTACCTCTAGGCTCTACCACAGCATCTCATCCACTCCACCCATGACAACCATTAAAACACTCTCTCTCTCTCTCTCTCTCTCTCTCTCTCTCTCTCTGTCCCCACCCCCACCATATACATTCTTGCGCACACGCGCAGGTAAAAGAATGAATGAATGTGTGTGCTTATGTGTGCGTGCACATCATTTACACTTTTGAAGATATAACTTAATGAAATGAGATAAAATTTGTCAAACACCAGCATTGAAAATTGTGAATTTAAGTTCTAATAGAAGTACAATCAACTTAACTTCCAGAAAGTCACTGTCATTAATACTTTATAACGTGTGAATTAAACCTCCAATTTCTGCTGCCTCCACCCATCTTTTTGCCATATATACACTCCAAATCACAGTCAAAAAATGTAAGTTCTATGTATTGTTATACGAAATGTATTTTATTTGTATGATCCCATACGACTCATACTACCAAAACTATTAACTGACATTTCAAAGCTCTTACTAGACAGAAATAATTCTACATATGAACTGTAGAGAAATAAAATAATCTCAAGGTACTGGCATATTAAACAAATGTTTTCAATTTATTTTGCATACCTTCAATGACAGCCTCTTCTTTTCCTTTTCAATCTCCAAGATTTTTGTATTCGTTTCATGGAATGATGATTCACGTAAACTGTCTATAGTTGATAGGAGCCTCCTGTTCTCAAGCTCAAGCTTCAGAGCCCTTGCCTGAGCACTACTGCTCAGTTGTTCTGATAAACTATTGTCTGCTGAACCTTGAAATCAACCACACAGCAATGAGTACATAAAGCAACATTTCGCAATACTTAGGTTACATTAAAATTAATTTCACAATGCTATATCCAATCCAAAAATACAAAAGTATTTATGTAATACATTATGGAATGTTAGTTATGGAAAACAGTGACCTTTTCTATTATCCAAATAAGTTCTTGCATATTCCTGCACCCAAATCTTCATCCTTTTGCAAGTGAAATTACCTTTACTGATAGCAGAATAGTGGTAGATTTTTCTCTTGTTGCTAGTAGGGTTTTTCTTTGCTGCATTCGCAATGAGATGGAAGGTTCTTCCTGAAGATACTCGGGGTGGTGGCTGATGTGGGCTAGGTCAGTTCACACAAACTGAAGCTACTTGACCAACACTGACAGCTTTCTCTCACTATCAATATAGCCCAACTGTGTTAGGAGACACCACTCGGCTTATTCTGTCATTTGCTTTTGCAAATGAAAGCAAATGTGACATAGGGAGTCAATGACACACTAAACAAAATTATCAGACATACAATGGTGACAATAATGTCAGCATGCAACACATTGTATGCTGGGCAAAAACTGGCAGTCACCAAAAACAAGTGAATAACAGTACAAAGCCTGACACCATCTTGTAACTTTCATTGATTCTGCAACTACCATCAGCTACTGCACCAAGTATGTTCTTGAAGTGGGTGGATAGTATGTAGGACAAACCAGTAGAACATTTGGTACTAGATACAAAAAACATGTATGAGGATGGAAGTACAGAATGAATCACTCAACTTTTGATGAACACTACATCACCACTGACATAAAATTACAACCACACGCACAGACATAGAAATCATAAGGATAAGCAACAAAAGCTGTACTTTCAACCTACAAGAAAACTACTACATTCATAAAACCACAACAGAAAAGAAACATCACATAAATGATCAGACCATCTTGGCAAGCCCCACATTTTAAATTGATAGCATATACTGGGAGTGTGGCTCATTGGCAAAGAGTCAGACTACAGAACCAGGGGTCTCAGGTTTGATCCCTGGTCATTCCTCCGATTTTTATCTGTCATCTATCACTTCTACCACCTTTAGCAATGTTCGTTCATGTGAAAATTGCTAATTTGCATGATGGATTGGCATCTACATTAAACTGTTGGTTACCCTATAACTGTCTGCGTAAGGCAGTTCAAATATCAGAGAAAGTCAATGACATATCACGCCTAACATGATAATGCCTAGTAAAGCACCATGGTGTTCAAACCAAACTTCACGTTGACAATACCTTAAATGTTTACTTAAAAATGGGTAAGGCGTGCCACTGGACTTTACTAGGTATGGTACTCATAGTGGTGGTGTGTATCCTTGCCTTCATCCAACCTCTGAACTGACTAACCCGGCCAGTTATAGGGGGCCCTACAGTTTAAGTGGCATTCGAATCATTAAGCAATTTGGCATTTTTCACATTAACAAACAATTCTAGAGATGAAAGAAGTGATAAATGACATATAAAAGTCCTAGCAATGACCAGGGATCAAATCCCAGACCTTTATAAGCGTAATCTGGTAATTTACCACTAAGCCAACACTTTTTACTTATAGTGTAATATTAAATAGAAATATATGATCACACACCTCCCTAACTGCCTTGTTGATGGCACCTTCTGTGCCTGACAGGGAGGCTTGGCTGCTTTCAGAAAGCTTGGCCTATGCCAGCATTAACATACCTACTGGCAGGGTCACTCAAGTGGATTGAACCTAGTAGAGGAGCCAGAAAAAGTGTGCCCACACAAAAGGGTTGGTGGGGGGCTCTATAGGCTTGGGTCATCAACCCCCCCCCCCCCCCAAGGGAAGTTAACCTCGAAATGGAAGCCTGGTCCTCCATTTTGGGGGTTGAGAAAGTGATGAGATCCATAAGCAGAAATTCTCCCTGTATTACTCAAGAAAAGATTAAAGACAAGGAGAATATGGAGTTGGGTTTATAGTCTCCCGAGAGATGTGGACCTGTTATAGCTTTCACTCCCTACAATAAAAGAATATGCACTCTGTGTATCAAAGTGAAATTTCACTATGTGATCTCCATGAATCTATACATGCCAACAGCAGAATCAGATGAAGATGTGGTACACGGTTTCTATGGTCAGCTGCAGGAGGTTTGTGATAAAATACTTGGACACAATGCCAAAATAGTCCATGGAGACTATATTGCCAAACTGGGCATCAAAGATGCTCTCAGAAGTGTGTTAGGTAAGGTAAGCCTGTGAAATCGAACTAGTAATAACAGTATGAGGGCTATCCAGTTTGCTGTACCAAACAAGTTAAAGGCAGTAAAAGTATGTGTTCCTCAGGAAAAATATTTGCAAAAAGACCTGGAAAATACCAGGACCAAATTAAGCAAACTGAACAGACCATATACTGGTATTGTACAGGTGGGCATCTGATATGGAAACTGTGCACCCTTTCCGAAGAGCTAATTCTGATTCAGTTTCTTACCTAGTAGAGCAAAAATGAGGCAGAATCTTACTATGACTGATAAAACAAATAGTACCAGAGTAACGAAATGGAACATGGACAACTGAAAGCTAGATCTACTGTTCAAGAGTATCAGAACAGACTGAGAAAGGAGTTACAAACAAAAGACAGCAGAGAATGTATAGACAAAGAATGGAACTCTATTAAAATGCTAGTTTCACAACAGCACATGAAATATTGGGGGAAACAAGGAGACTTAGAACTGAAGAGTTATATGATGATGAATGTGAAGAGGCAATGGAACAGAAAAAGGAAGAAGACCAAAATGCTTACAACACAATATTTGATCAAATTAGGCATTCTATAGTCAAAAGAGAACAGAGGCATCAGGGGGTCTGCAAGAGGATAAAGAAAAGGGAAGCCGAAAGGAGAAACATAGAGGAGATGGAGGACCATCAACAAAGGAATGAAAGCAGAAAATTTTATATGAAAATTAAAGAAGGAACTCAAGAATATAAACCAAAAGTAATAGCATGCAAGGACAAAGTGGGAAATTTCCTAACAGATCAAAGATAAAAGAGAGCACACGTTAGAGGAAGTATGCAAGGTAGTGCACTGTCTAAAAAATTACAAAGCTCCAATAATTGATGTCATAACTACAGAATTGTTGAAAAATGAGGGAATTGGTCTCCATAAGTAAATTCATAACCTTATTAACTTGATGTGGAATCACGAAAGAATCCCAGAAGAGTGGACTTTAAGCTGTTTCAATCAATACGTAAGAAAGGAGGCAAGACTTGTTGCTTGAATTACCAAGGAATTATGGTGCTGAATGTAATCTATAAAATTCTATCTAGTATTATCCACAACAGGCTAGATCCAAAAGCACAACAGCTTCTGGGAGAATATCAGTGTGGCTTTCAGTCTAACAGGTCAAAAACAGATCACATATTTGTGCTGAAGCAAATACATGAAAATGCATTTGAGTATAATATTGATCTTCAATCCCCTCTACATAGATTTCAAGCAGGCCATTGATAGTCTTGACAGGGCAGAAATGCTAATTGATTTGTTACTGTTTAAAGTCCCTTCTAAGTATGCTTCATTCACCCAAGCAAATATTGGTTAGTTCCTATGCTGCAGTGCAAGTGGATGGAGAACTAAGTAATTGGTTTAGTATCAGTAACACAATCATACAGGGAATGGGTAGGGGGGGTGGTAGTGGGGATGGGGTTGGGGGCACACTGTCCACAATGTTTTTCAATCTTGAAGCCGCCATTCTCAATCTTCATATTTCTGGTTACATAGACACAAAGTAAATTCAGATCTGTGCATATGCTGATGATATAGGAATTTTTAAAAGAAAAAAAAAAAAGAGTTTCACTAGTGAGGACAATACATGATCTGAAAGATGCCACACAACCTAGAGGCCTTGCTATGAAAGGAATGAAGGCTAACTACACGAATCTCACCAGGCAGGAAAATAGTAACTTGGATAAACTGTTAGCAGCAGGCCTCAAGTTTGAAAATGTGCAGAGCTTTGGTGAGCATCTGTTATCTAGTATTAACAGGACAAATTCCAAACCAATTTAAATAAAACTGTACACTGAGTCAGACCATCTCATACAAGGAGCTGACATCGTAAGATTAACAAAAAGTACGAGAAAAATCTGGCTTGGTCATGTCCATACCATGGATACTGGAAGAACAATTAAAAAGGTTTTTGAATGGAGGTCTGCTGGAAGAAGACAGAGATGAAGGCCACAAAAGCAGAGGATAGACAATGTGGAGAAAGATATAAAATCTCCCAGAGACAGAGGATGGTGGAGAACTGAACTGGAGAGGACAGAATAAACTTGTTGGAGAGAGACCCATGCAGTGTTGTAATGTCAGGAGAAGATGAAGATGATGATGATGATAAAGAAGAAGAAGACTTATGGGATGATGTAGTAGATTTTGGTCCAAAAAAATCGATTTTTCAAAAATATAATTTTCTTGATCTACACAGTTTCATCTATGTTGCGTGTGAATTTTATCATGATAGCAGCTTTAAATTGTTAAACTGATTAACTCTGCACTAGCGGCCTCTCCTACCTTTTCTGACATTTGGGAAACTGATTGCTTCATCAGAATTTTTGTCAGTGAGAAGGCTATTTTGTTTCGATATCTTTGGCTGACATCTATATCTCTGGCTGACATCTATATCTTTGCCTGAAAACTTTCTTGCATGTCGTTTATTTATGTTTTGACAATACTAACACACATTAGTAGGTGGAAGGTTGAATTCACAAACCTTCATGTGAAAGTCAAGATTCATGTGTAATGGGTAGTGAAAGAACTGTGTTTAGGAAACAGAGGCTTCATGGAAATCAGTTTACCAACAAAAAAGAGGAAGCAGCTCGAAATGAAGAACATAAGCTCTCAGCTTCAGTTCCAAAACTTGGGACAGGAGAATTGTACAGATGCGTGAATGTTGTTGATATGGATTCTACTCAGACTTATTGATTTAGAGCTTCTCTGCCAAGCTATAAAGTTTTCATGTTCATGTGTTAGATGTAAAAATATGGAATGCATGGTTGTTGTTAAGGAAAGAAGAGTGGGAATAGTTTGCGATTTTAAATTAATTTGTAATTCATGTGGCTATCAATTTTCATTTTCCTCCTCCAAAAAAAAAAAAACTGAAATTGGTACCTATGAAAGCAATTTTAGGTTACCATATGCTCTGAGATGCCTTGGACAGGGCAGGGAAGGAGGTAATTTATTGCGTGGTTTTCTGAACATGCCTCCACCCTGTGCAAGATTTGAAAAAATAAAAAAAGAAATATCTGATGCTGTATGCGATACTGCCAAAGTTTCTATGAAGCAAGCAGTGGAGTAACCGGTGGAAATAAACAAAAAAGAAATACATCCTGGGGTAGATGTAGATGACAGTGAATCTCCAACAAATGTTACTGATCTGTGTGGGTCTGTAAATGGGACATGGATGAAAAGGGGTCACACATCCCTGTATGGAGTTACATCTGTTATTGGTATTGACTCAAGAAAAATTTTAGATGTCAAAATTATGTCTAAATACTGCCACCAGTGTGCAACAAGGAAAATGTCCAACAATGAGGGCAGTGAGAAAGTGAGGCAAGAAAAGCATGCAGTAGCATGCTCTAAAAATCATAGTGGCTAAAGTGGGGACATGGAGGCTGCTGCAGTTGTGAGGATGTTCTCGAGATCTGAGGGCCAGTACGATGTTAGATACACTCCTCTTCATTCAAAGCTGTAACAGATAAAAATCCATACAATACAACAATATAAAAGTTGGAATGTGTTGGCCACATCCAAAAGAGGCTTGGTGGAAGGCTTCATCGCTTCCGAAAGACAAGAAAGGTGAAGTACATGAGGACGGGAAACCAAAAGGCAGGCTTACTCTGAAAGAAAATGATTCTCTCCAGATATTTTCAAGGAGAGCTATCTGGAAAGACACACATAATTTAGAGGCAATGAGGCGTGCTGTGTGGGCATTTTTTTTTTCCACAAGCTACCCACTGACCAAACACAAATGCAAAATCTGTGTCCGAAGGACGATTTGTGTAAGTTCAACAACAGAAATGAGATGTATTCACATAAACACTCATTACCAGAACCTGTTATGAATGCAATGAAGCCCACATTCAGGTTTCTTGCAAACCCTGATTTATTGAGGAAGTATCTTCACAGAAAGACACAAAATGCAAATTAAAGCCTCAATAATTTAATTTAGATTAGATGTTCAAAAAGGACATTCTGTGAACTTGAAGTACTCAAAATAGGTGTCAATGACGCAGTTTTATGTTACAATAATGGAAATAATGGCAGAGCTGAAGTGCTGAAGAGAGTTGCTGTAGATCCTGGTGTGATTACAACAAAAGCATTTTACACCACCGACGAGAGCAGGGCCAAGAAAGCTAACAGATTAGTGTCTTACCTGCAGATACAGGCCAGGCAGATTCGAAGAGGAGAGAAGAGAAACCTGGAGGATGAGGAGTATCAGTACAGACGATTTTAAAATTGAGGTAAGCTTATTACATGTAGGGGTATGAGAAGAAAATCTTTGAACTTCATTTTCTCTGTTTCACATTTTTTACGTTATTAGAAGCCTTTTCTCAAAAATTATATATGTGCTAATGCTATGAAATTTTCAGGAACTGTTCGCAATGTGTTGCTGTCTCCCTGGAACTAAAAAATATGAGATCCTGCAATTACATTCTGATTTTTAGATGATTGTATGTAGAAAAAGGAAGTTAAGTTTGGATGTGCATAATTAAAAACTCTGTTAATGATACAATTTGTACCACAAATTAATAACTGTAGTTCAGTGGTCTTATAATCTTCTTAGGACACTACAACAAAAATTTTCAGAATAATTACATGATTAGAATTTGAGTTATGGCTTTTTATAAAAAAAAAACACTAAAAAAAATCAAAAATTCAAATTTCTGGCAAAATATTAATCCTGCATATTTTACTATATTTTTCCATTACAACACAGCTCCTTTGCTTTACACATGCAAAATTTTAGATTTGTACATTAATAAATATGGCTGTAATGATTTTTTAAATAAATGTTTACATTTTCAGTTACATCTCCCCTTAAAACCACTAAATTCACAATGTTGGTATCACTCACAATGCAAATGAAGAAGAAATGAACATACAAATACACTGTGTTGAATGCAAAACAGGTGAAATCACAATAAAATTTCTATGAAGACAACATGCGTAAGGTTTCACAAGAGTGAGGTACAAAGAAAACAAATGCAGCAAAAGAAAAATTAGATTCCTAAAAGCTGAAAAATCATGAAGGGAGGAAGTGCAACCACGTTTTTCTTCCAACTACAAACTCTGCTGGCAATAGGGGAAAACCCCATAGACTTCAAAACATGTAACGAGGAGTAATTAAGGTCGTAAGTAAATAGTACACCGCATGCATATGCAAAAACTGATTTTAATCTGTAAGTACCAAAATGTAGATACATATTATGTATTCTATATTTACACAACCATGACTGATGATACTTTGTAAATAAAAGTGAAATTTATCAGGTGTAATACTCTCTTAAGTTTGAGTTTGCTTAAGACAGAAATGGGGAAAAGTCAATATACTGACAGCTACTGTGGTAGATGACTATCTAAACAAACATATTTTTAAGTTTAGAGTATGTTCTGGGATCCTGCAACAGACAAATGCTAGGAATATTAGTTTGTAATTCTGGACATCTGCTATTTTATTCCTCTTATAGACAGGGGCGACCTATCCTCTTTTCCAGTGATGAGGTACTGTTTACTGCAGAACGTATTTCCAATAAACATGGGTTGCAAAGGGGCTAATTTCACAACATACACAATGTAAAATATTATTTGCTTGCGCTTTCTACATCCAATTTACTTAAAATCAGAAATTCTTGAGATTTCCTGAAGGTCATTTGCCAAGGTTTGGCAGAGGAATAAGTTGTGTGCATTTTTTACACATGTTGGGGTTTCCCTTAATATTTGTATATCAGTTTCACCACATCTCTTTTGAACCCAGGATGGATCTTTTGAAGCTTTATTTTTATACTTTTGGCTTCCTTCAAGGTTTAGTTTACTATACTTGAGACACAAGGGTTGGAACTTTAATAGTGGCAACTATTTATTTACAGCTCGTACAAAATAGATACGTGTTTCAAAGTTTTACTGACCTTCAAAGTAGTCACTAGCATTGTGTATAACCCTTTGCCAGCAATGCAGAAGTCGGAGGCTACTCTTAGCAGTGCCAGTTGTGTTGACAGTTCGAGCGGCGCGGTCTATTACCCGACGAATTTGTAGCAGTTCTGAAGCGAATGCCATGAAGTGTTTCCTTCAGTTTATAAACGGAGGTGAACTTATGAGGGCTTAAGTAAGGGACTGCAGTAGGTGGTACAGTGCTTAGCGGCCCCATCAGTCAAACAAATCAGTAACAGCTTGCACTGTACGTGCTTGAGCATTGTCCTGCAAAATGATGGCCAGGTCCTGCAGAAAGTGTCATCACTTCTGTATCCATGCTGTTCACTTTTGGAGCACAGACTACGACCAGCTTAGAGACTGAAGTGATGACACTTTCTGCAGGACCTGATCATCATTTTGCAGGACAATGCTCAAGCATACTGATTTGTTTGACTGATGGGGCTGCTAAGTGCTATACCACCTACTGCACTCCCCTGACTTAAGGCCTCATAAGTTCAACT
This sequence comes from Schistocerca nitens, assembly GCF_023898315.1. Classification (NCBI taxonomy): domain Eukaryota; kingdom Metazoa; phylum Arthropoda; class Insecta; order Orthoptera; family Acrididae; genus Schistocerca; species Schistocerca nitens. Next base: position 927,536,395 of record NC_064616.1, read on the forward strand.
CAGTTTCTAAACTGAAGGAAACACTTCGTGGCATTCGCTTCAGAACTGCTACAAATTCGTCGGGCAATAGACCACGTCGCTCGAACTGTCAACACAACTGGCTCTGCTAAGAGTATCCTACGACTTCCACATCGCTGGCAACGGGTTATACACAATGCTAGTGACCACTTTGAAGGTCAGTAAAACTTTGAAACACGTATCTATTTTGTACGAGCTGTAAATAAATAGTTTCCACTATTAATGTTCCAACCCTCACATATTCATACAGAATGTGATTTAGAATGTTTGGAACTTTTCCACTGCTCCCTATATCTGTCCCAATTGAACTAAATGTTCTTACACTTGATATAAAGTCATTTCTAACGAAACTGATTTTTCATTGTGCCATACTTTCACAGGGGGGGCTGGGCTGGAGAGAAAGGGGGGGGAAGGAAGGGGGGGGGCAAAGGAGAATCACTTGCTTTTGAAATCTGAGTCCAATCTGACAGTTATCAAATACTGCAGTTCTCTCCAAAAGAAACCAGATATCATTAAGCTTTACATCTAATTCTTTACCCTCACAATTATTGGTTTGTTTAGCAATCTCTACCACCTCTCTGAGCAACCTATAATGATATCTGCTTGTTGTGAGTGCCAGGGTCTAAATTTTAGGGCCTTTCAATGGAATCCAGGGTCCATGACATAATGGCCAAAACATTTTTAATATGATTACCAGTTCCAAGCCTGAAAGCTTGCACTTTACAGTTCACATTATAAAAAATTTATTTACCTGTAAATCAATTTTATAATACATTTCCCTTGCATAGCTTGTACATCTGTATTATATTATACACTCCTGGAAATTGAAATAAGAACACCGTGAATTCATTGTCCCAGGAAGGGGAAACTTTATTGACACATTCCTGGGGTCAGATACATCACATGATCACACTGACAGAACCACAGGCACATAGACACAGGCAACAGAGCATGCACAATGTCGGCACTAGTACAGTGTATATCCACCTTTCGCAGCAATGCAGGCTGCTATTCTCCCATGGAGACGATCGTAGACATGCTGGATGTAGTCCTGTGGAACGGCTTGCCATGCCATTTCCACCTGGCGCCTCAGTTGGACCAGCGTTCGTGCTGGACGTGCAGACCGCGTGAGACGACGCTTCATCCAGTCCCAAACATGCTCAATGGGGGACAGATCCGGAGATCTTGCTGGCCAGGGTAGTTGACTTACACCTTCTAGAGCACGTTGGGTGGCACGGGATACATGCGGACGTGCATTGTCCTGTTGGAACAGCAAGTTACCTTGCCGGTCTAGGAATGGTAGAACGATGGGTTCGATGACGGTTTGGATGTACCGTGCACTATTCAGTGTCCCCTCGATGATCACCAGTGGTGTACGGCCAGTGTAGGAGATTGCTCCCCACACCATGATGCCGGGTGTTGCCCCTGTGTGCCTCGGTCGTATGCAGTCCTGATTGTGGCGCTCACCTGCACGGCGCCAAACACGCATACGACCATCATTGGCACCAAGGCAGAAGCGACTCTCATCGCTGAAGACGACACGTCTCCATTCGTCCCTCCATTCACGCCTGTCGCGACACCACTGGAGGCGGGCTGCACGATGTTGGGGCGTGAGCGGAAGACGGCCTAACGGTGTGCGGGACCGTAGCCCAGCTTCATGGAGACGGTTGCGAATGGTCCTCGCCGATACCCCAGGAGCAACAGTGTCCCTAATTTGCTGGGAAGTGGTGGTGCGGTCCCCTACGGCACTGCGTAGGATCCTACGGTCTTGGCGTGCATCCGTGCGTCGCTGCAGTCCGGTCCCAGGTCGACGGGCACATGCACCTTCCGCCGACCACTGGCGACAACATCGATGTACTGTGGAGACCTCACGCCCCACGTGTTGAGCAATTCGGCGGTACGTCCACCCGGCCTCCCGCATGCCCACTATACGCCCTCGCTCTAAGTCCGTCAACTGCACATACGGTTCACGTCCACGCTGTCGCGGCATGCTACCAGTGTTAAAGACTGCGATGGAGCTCCGTATGCCACGGCAAACTGGCTGACACTGACGGCGGCGGTTCACAAATGCTGCGCAGCTAGCGCCATTCGACGGCCAACACCGCGGTTCCTGGTGTGTCCGCTGTGCCGTGCGTGTGATCATTGCTTGTACAGTCCTCTCGCAGTGTCCGGAGCAAGTATGGTGGGTCTGACACACCAGTGTCAATGTGTTCTTTTTTCCATTTCCAGGAGTGTAGATAATTTATTATACTTCATTCATAAATAATAAATATTATAAATCATTAACTACTTGCATTTGTCATTAATAAACTTTACCAAAGAATTAAAAAGCAAAGTGTCCAGCATTTAAAAAAATATATTATACAGTTTCTAGTCAGAATAACTGTTTGCAAAAATATTCAAGGATTTAGAGTTGTTTATGGTTCATCTGCAGTTGTCTTAAAGAGAAATGAAGATTTTTGGTTTTAACAGCTGATGCTAATTGCAGTGAAACAAAAAGTAGCTTGTGGAAACAAACTACGATGGTTGTGCCGGTTGTGTAGCAACGATACAGCCAATTCTGACTTTAAAATAGACCAAACACAGTCCTTGAAGGCAGAGGAACCATCCTCAGAATTTATAATTCATATTCAGAGGTACAAGTATGTGGACATTGATAGTGTTAAAAATAATAAAAGGGCTAGACCCAGACCTTCCATTACCACTCTAGATGTTTCATTTTTCTGTCAATAAAGAATAAGCTGTACAAAAGGAAGTGGCAAAAAAATTAAAATAAATGTACAGAATGTCCACTGTGTGTATCCTGTCAGTGACATGGATGTGGTAGCTGACTGCAACGGAGAAATGAAAAGGGCCATCATCAATGGACATTATCAATTCGTGTTTGCCTCAGAGTATATGAATAACTGGCAATCAAGTGGAAATGAGACAGACGGAAAAAAGTACATAAACTGTTAATTATTTTGAAATTACTCATGCACAGGCCCACATGTTGCCAAGGCTGTTTTGGGCACACTGCAGAAGTTTCACTGGTGAGCCCTTACACATTCTTCATACATTGCCGATCTCTCCGCATGTAATTTCCATATTTTTGGGGCCCTGAAGAAAGATATTCATGGCCACTGATTTGCTTGGATGGAGAGGTATGTGCCTTAGCAGAAACATGGTTCTGTAGACAACCGCAAACAGTTTTCCATGAAGGCATCAATCATCTTGTCTCACAGTGGGATAAATATAACAGTTATGGTAATTAGTTTTGAAATAATAAACTTCCTTTTTTTCGAGCTGTCTAGTTTTCATTTGACTGCATCATATAATTATTATTAGGCACCATGAGAAAGATTTTACTGCTCATTTAGGTACACTACAAAGATGATGTGAATATTTTTCATTAAAAATCTTCATTTTATGTGATATACACAACGTATCATTTACTCTTTGATTTATCACACGAGTTACATCTGCTTTACTGCAGTATAAATGTTGCAAATTATAAAAAACTGAATGTGGATAATATTTTTCACCTTGATTTGTATCTGCCAAACTGTCCGTTTCAGACCCAGCATTGCTTTCATTCAAGAAGGACTGCGTCAGGAGCTGCAGCTGTGCATTCTCTTCAAATACTTCTTGCAACTTAGCTTTTGAGGCTTCACAGTCTAGAGTTAGCTCATTAACATGTTGACGATACTTAATAATTTCAGCTTCCAACTCAAGAACCCGGTCACCACGTTTCCGAGCATGCTGCAGCTGCTCTTCCAGCATTTCACGTGTTTCCATTAACACTCTAAGGACATACATAAAAGTTAATTGTGTGCAAATGTTTTTCTATATTTTAATCAATTTCAAAAGATAGATAAGCATCTAAAATTATGAAAAGAATATGGTAAACTACTGGGAAATAAATACTCCTTTTACCTCTTTATTCTGAAATTAAAAGTCCTGAAACAACTGTGGTACTAGTCTTGTTCTGCAATTCCCAAATGATATATACACAATTCATTAGCACACGTGTAAAAATGGTATAGTGCGGATACTTTAATGTAGCAGTTTTAGGTGGAGGGGGGCAGGGGGTGTTTGAACTACAATCGCAAAAGATACCAGTAGAGGTTGGGACTTCTCTACCTAGTCTACTGCGCTGTCAACAAGCAGTTCCAGTAGCTGTCACTGGGTGCCTTGTGTGGTACTTCACGTCACTTTGTGTGGTATGTCACTCTTTTCTTTTCTTATTTAGAAATGAGAGAAGAGGCTTCTCCAGGTCCATCACAGTGCTCAAATTCTACTCCCATGATCTCAAAAAGAATTGAATTGCTGTCAATAAGTGTTAGTTCTGCTTTTGCAAAAACACAAATCATGATTGTAGACTGCCAGCCCTTTGGGAGGCTGTTCCCCCCTACCACATCTCTCTGCATGACAGTCTAAGTCATCAATTGTTTACACTCTCATTTGGCTGCCACATTAAAAGTTTCTGCACAATTACAATCATAATGACAAGAATAATTAATATTTCACCACACTTAGACTTAGCACTGTTAATTTTTCGACAACATAACGATCAATGCTGTTTATCTGAGATTTTAGTAAACATTATCAGTGGCCTTGGCTGGGCAATTCTACTTTAACTGATAGTACAAACAGCCTAACTAGGAAAAATAAAACAAATCATGAAAACAGAAGTGTCTGTTGTAAAGATTTCATGATAATGATAACAGACACATCCAACAGAATGAAATATTGTGCATACCTATTATCTTCTCTAAGTTCATCAACACGTGTTTTATAAAATTCTATATCAGTCATTTTTTCCCTATATCGTTGTACTTCTTGCTCTAGTTTGTCAACACGTTCTGCTCTCTCTCTCACTGCATCAAGCTCATCTCTATACACTTTAGCAGCTCTAGCATCTTGCACTAATTCTTGTATCTGAAACAACAATTATACTTTTTGAATAGCATGAAAAAATAGAAAACTGATAAATCTGTACCATTAACACTACATCACTTAACACAGATTAATTATAAAACAACACTGATCTTGAACAGGGTGTAATTGACCAGTCTTCATTGACAGATCAGGGAGATGACTCAGTTTCATACAAAATTTCCTTGAGATTTCCAAGTTTTTCGAAGTTGAACTTCCAAATTTCCCTGAACCAGATTTTGTTGTATGTGAGAGACAGTTTTAGTTTACTAGCTTTCATGGCCACAAATGAGATTTTTTTGGTTGCTACATGACTAATATGTGATTATTCCAAGTGAAAACAAGGTACATATGAAATAAGATGTTCTGTTGTTCCATAAATAATATTTAACCATAACACTTTGTCATAAAGTTATTGCAGTTAAATTACAAATGTATGATTATAAACTTCACTTAAACCAAGAAAAGCCATATTAGATACAAAATGTGCATTATTTTATCATACAGATGCAGGCATTTTGGACCACACACAACTGTTTCAAAATATCTGTGTGGTTTGTAGAATTAAGTAAGCAGTTCTGTAATATAACATGAATTTTCTTCTTGTTACAATACAAAATGAAGCAAAGTTAAAGCTGCCAACAACAAACTTACTGATGAATAATATTGCTTGTAGAATTATCAAAATGAAATACATCCTAGAGCTGAAATAATCAAGTAAGTACATGAAAACATGCAGCCACAATGGCAAACAAAGCCACAAGAGATAAGTTTCTCAGAACAACATAGAGGCTGTTTCTAAACCTGTTGAAGGACTTCTTATGTCTGACCAACAAAACTAATGACATTACAGAAAAAGAGCAGAAAAACCTATGGCTTAGATTGTCTGATTATATTGATGGAGAGGTTTGTGGCTAAATCATTAACTAGACACCAAAACAGTGAAAATAAAACACTACTTCATTTATAATTCCATAAACAGTGAGAGTAATTGAAGTTTTAAAGTGTGACCACGAGTTAAAATGGCAGACATGAAAGAAATCTGGTTTGAGAATGTCTTTGAAACACTAACAAACATCACATATATAGATGGTTACGTGAAAAAAGAAATGAAAGACAACATGCTTGAAGCTGTGAATCACATCACACACTCCTTTAGAGAATTACAAAACACATTAGATGTTAAGGAAATGGGAAAAAAATTCTAAACAAGGTCAGGGAGGGCAAAACAGAATTCCTGGATAAGAAAAAAGTCAGCAGCCCCACAAAACAAAGAGGTGCCATTTTCAACAGAATACAGGACGACACAGGCAGCTTCCAGTGTATGATAAACACCTGCTTGCCAACTGGCTGAAGCATGTGAAGAGTACAGCAGCTACCAACTACCTACATCTGCTGACCAGACAGCAGAAATAGAACAGAGAATACATAGCAGCCCACACCTAGTGACACCCGCTGGCTGACTGCAGAAAATACACACACACACACACACACACACACACACACACACACACAGAAAATGAAGAACAAACTATGGAGAAAGTAACATCCAGATGCAAAATGTGATGGATAATCTATCCAGGGTTGCCACAAGTTTCCCCAAGTGAAATTCCCTGATATTTCCCTGATTTTCAGACAAGTTTTAGCATTTTCCCCTGACAAATTTTGAGGTCTCAAGGGAAAGTTAAGACACAAGTTAAAAATCTGTCTTTGCAGCTACGGTACAAGAAACAATCGTGCAAATGAGGAAATATCTAAAAAAACTTGCAAGCAGAGGGCGTTCCCTGATGTCAGCAAAAATCTTAAGTACTACCATCAACATCTTTTGTAATGAAATGTTTTTAGATGGAGAAGGAAAGCTAAATGGTATATGTGTTTCATTAAGACCCCTGATGTTCTTTTATTGCAATAAAACAAAGCACATTTGGTGACAAAAAAAATGTGCATTTCCTTGGAGTTGCAAGAGCGATTTAAAATACCTTCACTGATTTGAGAAACAACCTCAGAAAAAAGTAGGCCTCTTGAAAGAAGTGCGCAACGCAGGGAAGTATTGTGTAAACCATCACTGTTGGTGACTGCCACTAAAATGTCGGTTCTACTATGTTCGTTATCGTTGGTTATTATCCACTGTCTTATATCTATTACTTTACAGGTATTGTCTGATTTTTCTTTCGAGAAATATATGAGTACATAGCGTACAAACAGCCAGCGATTGACACAATTTTCTTCTTCTTATCGTCCATACTTTCTAACATATAAACTACTTTTGAAGTGCCAAAATGTACTAGAACAAACAAAATGTCTATAAAATGCCACAGTGTACAATGTACTTGCAGTGAGACAGTCTCAATTCCTGAAATCCATCGCCCATGGCCTCTGGCCTGCTGAGGAGCACAGTAGTCCTGAGTCCATGAATAAACAATGAAAATCTGCTGCATTACATCACACACAAACAGACACTGGCCTGCATGCAGATTGGTGAGACTAGATCTGATGGGCAGGGCCTGCCATTAGTGGAAAGCGAATGGCTTCAGATTGGCATGCCCGATCCATTACAGGTACCAGCAGAAACGACCACCAGTTTTGGCCTGTCGCAGAAATCCACTCGTGTGGCCATTTAGTCATGAGCCACAGACAGCATGTTTGTGAAATGAGAGCACGTCGCTCAGTCCGTGCAACAGATAACTTGTTCAAATACTCTGAGAATCAATAATAATGAGAATAGGTAGCAACTCACCGTAAAGATGATCGCTGAGCCACAGGAGGCAAGTAGAAAAGACAATACACTCTCACAACTAAATTTTCAGCCATAGCATTTGTCAGAAAATGAGAGCACACACACATTCACACAATCACTCAGACACAACTCAGGCACACATGACTGCCATCTCCGGCCACTGCATCTACAATCTCTGAGAATCAGATCCAAACAAATCACTTCTGACACCTCCCTGCTTCTTGTTGACAGCTGCTAGGCTAGCAACAACAAGTGGTGGCAGCACTGACTGCATGCTGATGGGGTGGTAGGAAGGGGAGAAGCAGTAGGAAAGAGGGAGTAGGGAAGCAGAGCACGTACTCAGCTGCACTGAGCAAGCGACGATGCATGACACCTCAATCAACAAACCATTTCATCTATTGAGACAAAAATGAGATTTTTCCAGTGTTTTTTTTTTTTTGTGTGTGTGTGTGTGTGTGTGTGTGTGTGTGTGTGTGTTGGAAATTCCCTGATTTCCAGGACCTGTGGCAACCCTGCTATCAAACTCCATTATGAAGATGATAAAACAAGAAATAAAAAATGCGATGCAATTAGGTTCATAACCCAATCAACGGCCTGTGACAATAAATCTTGAAGACATCATCCATCCAGAATTCAATAGCACATAGAGAGAGATGAACACAATGAGGATCTTACTGAAAACCCAATGGACGAAAAGAACATGGAGGCAGAGAACTAGGAGTTTACAGGAATATGCTATCGATAAAGGTATCAAACCGGACAGACCAGCACCAAAGAAAACTACAAACCACCAGCAGAATAACCCCTCAGTTCTCAAAAGTAGGAAGAAGGGGTAAATCAAACAAGTCGAAGTCTGCAACAAAATTGTATTGGTTATTTCTAGGCCTTCTGGGCAAAAAGACACCACTGGAAGACATCATGGAACACCTAAAGGGGGAAAGCATCACAGACATAAAGGAATGTGTGCAATTAAGCACCAGAGGAAGAAAAAATGCCTCAAACTTACAGTCAGTAAATATATCAAAAACGAAGTTGAGAGAGAGAAATTACAGTCGGAAGAAGTAATCTTCTGTCTCTTTCCTTTCTGCAACTGACTATCATCAAAAATAGAATGGTGTCAACTTATGCTATGGAACAAAGAAGTCTTAAAACCCCTACTCAATATTTTACTAGACAAAACAATGCTGTGAAGTGATATTCTTATCTTCTGTGGACCGACCACCAATAACCATGAAATACAAATAGTTTCTACATTATACATGCACTGGCTAAATTTGGGACAGAAGGAAAGAAGATTGGAGTTTAACATCCACTCAACAATGAGGTCATTAGAGAGAGAGCACAAGCGCAGTTAAAATGGTGTGGATAGAAATTAGTCGTGCTCTTATCAAATGAACCATCCTGGCATCTTTCTTACACAATTTAGGGAAATCATGGAAAATCTAAATCTCGATGGCCAGACCGGGATTTGGACTGCCAGCCTCATGTGGGAAGGGATTTGGACTGCCAGCCTCATGTGGGACAGAACAATTATTATAAGGTGGAGTTATGCATTATTACAACCCAGCCCTACAGCACGCAAAGCATGCAGAGACATGAGAAAACAACATGATAGTATAGTTAAACAACCAAAAATCAAAGGACTCAATAAAATACCTCAATGCTCAGCAGATGAAATGGTGGAAACCCTCATGACAACATTGGACCAGACTGAGCTGGAAATCCTAGTCTTGCTAGGAGATCTGAACTACCAAATAGACAACCAAACAGCAAAACACGAGCCCTTACAAAGCTTGTGGAAGAGGACAACTTTACCTTCATCAATAAAGCTCAGAATGAAACTTACAACTCACACAACAGCTCTAGTACCATAGACCTTATGTTCTGTAGTGAAAATGAGATAAAGCTCCAAAGTTTAACAACCACCACGTCTTCTGCTAGAATCCTTATACGGAAATGCCTCCTGGTAACGGTTAAATTTCAGATTATGACAGTGGAGAGAGGCACACCAAATGAACAGTGAAGCACTCCAAAAAAAAATTGTTCCCAATCTACTAGTGCAGAATATAGGTGCTGAAGAAATACTAAAGACAAAATTGATGATGCACTGTGGAACCTAACTGAATCAGTGATGCAGTTAGTGTCCCCATGGTCAAAGAAGAGGAAAAGCAAATGCTGCTTTGACAGTAAATGTTACATAAGAAAACACTTGGGACTGGAAAAACTGAAAAAGACAAATGCAAACAACGAAAATCTGAGACTCAGCTATACTATATGATCAAAAGTAACCACACACAAATTGGCGGACAATAATATGGGGTGTGTCCAGCGTTCACCTTTATAATGGTTGTTCAACACTGCTGGGGACACATTCAATGAGGTTTCCGAATGTGTGTAGACAAATGGCATCCCATTCTCCCTCAAATACAAAACCAGATAAGGTAATGATGTTCGACACTGAGGCGTATAGAGTGAAGTTGACATTCTACCTCATTGCAGAGGTGTTCCATTGGTTTGGATTAGGACATTGGGCACGCCAGCCCATTTAAAGAATGTTACTGTCCACGTCACAGATGCCGCTTTATGACAGGATGCATTGTTATGCTGATAAAAAGAAACTGTCCTATCCGAACTGTTCCTCTAATGTACACAGTACACAATACAGTAAAATGTGTTAATATACTAACACATTTACTGTTTTTTTTTTTTTAAGCTCAATTAGGGGACCACAACCTAACCATGAAAAACACCCACACCATACCACCACCTCCTCCTACTTCACCACTGACACTACACATGATGACAGGTAACACACTTTGGGCATTTGTCAATTTCAGATCCTTCCATCGGATTGCCACAGGATATAGTATGATTCATCACTCCAAATCACTTGCTTCCAGTCATCCAAAGCCCAGTGGTGCCACTCTTTACATCACCTCAAGCATCATTTAGCACTGACTACAGAGGAGCTGCTCATCATTGCAGCCCATTCTTTTTAGCTTCCCATGCACAGTCATTGTGCTAGCTGGACTGCTGATAGAATTCTGGAAGTCATGAGTGATTCATTCTGCTAGCTTCATGCAACTGTTTGCAAACAACCTTTCACACTGCTCAATGGTTACTGTTCGTCAGTATTTGATGTCTCCCTGGTCCTAGTTTTGCTGTCATTGTTCCTTCATGTTTTCACTTCACAATCATATCATCATCAGTTAACTTGGGCAGCTTTACAAGGTTTGAAATGTCCCTAATGGATCTGTTACTTCAGTGACATATAATGACTAATCCACATTCAAAGTCACTGTGCTCTCTGACCGACCCATTCTGCTGTTACCTCTCTGCTAACAACCCATACTCCCTGTCTCCTTTTATACTGATAGGACTACCTCTCGTGACATCTAGTGGTCAATTCTACTTAACATAGGGGAGTCTAGATACATTTGATCACTTAGTGGTTATGCATACAAAAACAAGATATAACTTGATCCTGAAATAAAATAAACAGTAATACACTCAGACACAGAACAAGAATTACTATGGCAAGCAGGAGCAAAGCCCTACAGAGCCCTGGAACCACGGACAACAAAACATCTACATGACAGTACGAGAAAACCACTTGACAAACCTACTCCATAAGAAGAGCTCACATTATAAAATCAAAGAAAGTACCCTCTTAAATGAAAAAGAAAGAATAAGGGAAGATGAAGAATGAAAAGCAACCCCATGAAGCAAACTATGTAAGGCAGCTACCCCCAGACACTATCTCGTATGAGCTAATGAAAAAAGAAATGCTATAAACTGTGAAGCTCTGAACAACCCTACCCAACAAATATCTAGAAATCAAACAACGGAAAAACCAGGATGGAAAAACGACAATATTATGAAAAGGATAGATTGATACTCACTAAACAGTGGAGACTCCGTATGTCCCTCTTTTCAGAGATGATTGTAGGACTTGGCTGTTTGCTACAGGATGTCAAATCAAACACCTTTCAGCCATCTAATTTCCAAACTTATTTTATTTGGCTACCTGTTTTGGCAATTTACTACATTAAGAGAACCGAGTTGGAATCTTCCTACACATCAGTCAGGGCCTTACGGCGGCGCAGTACATCGCCAAAACTGGTATCCCAATGAAATAAGTTTGGAAATTAGACATCTGGAAGGTGTTTGATTTGACATCCTACATAGTGGAGATGTTGAATCACAGATAGGCACAACAAAGAGACTAACAAGTAATCTTTCGGCCAAAAATGCCTTCATCAGAGTTAGACAACACAAACACACACACACACACACACACACACACACACACACACATGACCACCATCTCTGGCTGTGGCCATCTCTGTGTGTGTGTGTGTGTGTGTGTGTGTGTGTGTGTGTGTGTTTTCTAATTCTGATGGTCTTTTTGGCCAAAAGCTTAGTTGTTTGACAGTCTTTTGGTTGTGCCCATTTGCGACTCAACATATCCACTGTTTGGTGAGTAGCAATCTATCTTTTTCATAATATTGTCATATGTCTAAAAATCAAGGACATCTCCAAAATACGGAGAGAATCAACAGTTTAATTGATTTACAAATGAAAAGAATTGCAGGAGTCATTGGATTTCTATAGAGGGATCAGCTTGGGAGAGAATAAACATCATACTTAAAAAGATCCTTGACAATATGATGACTGTGATACCTTGGGAACAGCTTGGTTTTATTCCCCAAAGATCAACTATCCAAGTCATGGGACACATTCTCCTGTTCATGAGTGAAGCCTATCTAAAGCCAAAGGCCATGCCTACACAGTCATCACTGACTTCAAATAAGCTTCCAGTGAGTTAGACAGGAGAAGAGTGGAGCAGAGTATTGGAGAAACTACACCCAGTACTAGGTGCAAAAAGCCAGACCCTCAAGTTCATAGCAAGCATCCTCCATAAAACACAGTTACAATCCTTGATGAATTAATACAGTTCCAAAGAATCCAGCAAAAGAATAAAGTACAGCAGGGAGGTCCTATAGGTCCCACTATATTCAACATACTTACCTATGACATGATCCAAATCAGAAGAAGTAAGGATGTGCTGTATGCTAATGGTATGATCCTACTATCAGAAATAAGAGTGTCCCTGCACGGAGCCATTAACAAACTGGAAGAGTGTTTCAACAAAAAATAAATAAATAAATAAATAAATAAAAATCCCTCATCATAAACAAGGACAAGACAAAAGCAATGACATTCAGGAAAGGAGTAAAGATGGCTAACAGTGACAAATTCACTTGTGAGGAACGAGAACTGTAAATATTCAAACCTAAAAGTACCTAGAAATTACACTGCAGGAGACAGGCCATACATTTTCCATGCACACTTAAGACACAGTAGTAAGACCAACAATGGCTATATTTGAGATAAAGAAGCTGAGTCTACTATCTGTAAAAACAGCCCTGAGAGTTTTCAACATAAGGGTTTAGTTCACTGCATCACGTGCCATACAACTTATATGGGGCCATCTCACATAATTAAATCTCAAGCCACTCGAGGGAGACAAGCCAGTCTACCTGAAAAGAATGCTATGCATCTCAAAATACACACAAAACGAAATGACCTACATCTTGGCAGACACAATCTTCTTCATTGAAGACCTCATTGCAGCTCATAGCACGATATCCACTCCATAAAGTACCAGACTCCTGGAAGACAGTCAGGAAAAAGCAAGACATATGCATCACAGACTCCTCAACACACCAGTGATGACAAATAATGAATGGAAGGAAGTCAACCTCCAGTTGTGCCACATGTACATGAAGATGGCAGCCCATGGACTACATCATCAAATATCCTCAAACCAAGGAATATCACAGCCCCACTGACAGATGTCATTGCACCCTATGTGGAGGACCTAGCAATGTGTATCACATCATTGAGTGCATAAGAAAAAAAAAGTAATTATCTCACTAATGATTATAACTTTAGTTAACTAATTAAAAACTTGTGTTTAACAAAATTCTAAAAAAATTATAGTGTTATTAACGAATCTGTAAGTTACAAATGCTTGCTGTCCCTGCAGATTCCATTCTTACTGTCATCCAACACCATTTGGCGAGCCACTATCGAGCAACAAACATTACAACAATTCAACGCAATTCTTTACCTTACCTTACATGACTGCACAATCGATTGTTTCCAAAGCAGATTCTCAGAGCGATTTATACCAAAATGACACTGAAAATTTCTTTTCATCTACAAATAGCACAACTCCTCCCAGAATTCCACAAATCTTACAAATTACTTCATATTTCCCTCACTTTTTCAGTAAATTGATTTTCCCTGAGGATTCCAATTTTTCAGGCTTTTGAGACATGTTGCCATCCCAGAGATAGCAGGTCATTTGAGAAAATCATGCCTTTTCATGGTAGGAAAGTGAAAACAAGTTTTTTACTACCAAAATAATATAGAAAATTCCTGGTAGATTCAAACTGTGTGCTAGATGGGGACTCGAACCTGAAAGCTTTGCCTTTCATGGCCTGACTGAGCATGACCCACCCTCAGGGCTTTATTTCTGCCAGTACCTCTTTCCTGCTTTCCAAATGGAACCTGCAAGGTATGCAAAAGCTGCAATGTTAGATGTGTTGTAGAGCCCCTTAGGGTAATAGCATCCATGGATAAAAAGAAGTCCAATATTTGCTCAGTACATATGACAAGTGAAGTGGGAGATGTGGGGAGGGGGGTGAAGCTCACATGCGGAGGCTCTGGCTGTGGCTATCAAATGTTCAGGCATTTGTAACTTGTGGCTCATATACACACCAATGACACCTGTCGCTTGGGTTCTGAGGTCATTCTCAGTTCCAACACAGGGCAGTTAGAGATTACACAAGGCCGGTAGAGATTAAGACTGCTGGCCTTGCTCACAGGATGCAAGCAGAGCTTATAATTTGCAGTATCATACCCATAATTGATGGAGGCCCTTTGCTTTGGAGCCAAGTTGTATGTCTCAACCAGAGGTATTGTCAATTCTGTAACAGTTTTGGCTGAAGATTTCTGGACCTGCATTATTGGGTGCAGAATTGTAGGATGCATGCATGCACTATACACAGGAAGCAGCTGCTTCAGTAGCAGCAAAGTACATGTGAAGTTAACACATTTTTATTTTTAGTTGTAATGTCATGTCCTCTGATGAATGCCTGTCAGTCAATACGCAGAAAATGAAGTCAGATTGCATACAAATTAAAGACACTTCATACATCAAGATTTTAACAGGAAATTGAAGAAACATTTGCAACGAATTATCTGAATTTACCGCCCTAGAGGAAATGTTTTCATTGAATTTATACTCAGAACTGAGAGCAGGATGACATCCAAAGTAGAAAGCTCTGAAATATTTCATAAGGCATGGAACACATATCACAGGTGCATGTTATACAGCACAAGAGGGGGAGTATTCACTGCAATTGACAAAATTATTATGTCCATCAAGGTCAATATTAAGTCACACAGTGCTGTTGCAACAGTTGAAGAATCGTTCAAAGAAACTCAGCACTCAGCAAACTGCGAGTACACCGATTGTGTAATATTAGCTGGTGGTGACATTAACCTACCGAGTCTAGAGTGGGACATCTACTAATTTAATACATCGGTATGAACACACAGTCCTGCATATTAGCTCTGAACATTTTTCTCTGAGAACTATCTTGAGTAACTATTTCCGCAAGCCAAAGATGATGGAAATATTTTAGATATTGAGGCCTGACATTATTGATGGTGTCAGCTTACAGGCACAGACTAGTGGCCACAAATTCAGCATAGCCACGATGGTTACTGAAGTAAATAAATCCATTGACAAGGCTAGGAGATGTTTTATGCTGGAAACAGCAGATAAGCGTTGGACATCGAAAGAAAGCAGAGACAGATGCGCGACGTGGGAGCGGCAGTTTCAAACGTGGCGCCTCCCCCTGGCACCACCTGACGTCACCGGTGCTGCCACGAGCTGCCCGGGTTGACTTACGCACGCGCGTGCCCGCCACATTGGATCGATCTGATTGGCTGCTGATGATGTCATCATGCCTATATAAGCGAGAGACCGTAACAGCCCCGGCAGTCAGTGAACTCCTGACGACGATGGCGGAGATGGCCATCGAAAGCTCAAGCATTTTATTTGAATTGATGCGGCTGGAAAACCGAGAACGTTTTATTCAGCAGATAAGCAGTTTTATGTCCCTACTTAAGAGAATGAATGGACATCATTTATTTCCAGTATGATGGATGTAGAGGAATTATGGGCAAAGTTTAAACTGAGTGTAAGCAGAAATGACCTAATGTGGCTTCATAACAAAATGAAGAAAATGCTAAGAAAACAAGAGTGTGTTGCACTCTCGGTTCAAAAAATAATTCAGAAATGTCAACAGGCAAAAGCTAGTAGAAATTCACTTACAAAAAGACTGATGCACAAAACCATGCTGAGAATCACAGAAAACTCTGGCCTATGAAAATTGCTAAGTGGGCCAAAGGCTTCATTCAGTTCAGTCCCTCATAGACGAGTCTGATGTGGTGACAGAAGACAGAAAATGGCAAGCTGAAGTTTTAAACTTTGCATTTAAACAAAGGCGGATTGTACAGACATACCACTGTTTCACCATTGCACAAACTTCTTTATGAAGGGCGTATGCATAAGCATCCCTTGCATTGAGAAATAACTGAACTCTTTCAAACATATAACTACCCGTCGTTATTTCAGCTGACATGTTCTCACTGTACGCTTTCCCAGCAGCTAGGTATTTTGTTTTCTGCTCATTGGTTTTTAGTTCTATATTCCTGTTGGCCTGTTCAAGTGCAGTGAATGTCTCTTCCATTGCCGTTCTTGCAACTATGTCGATGTCACCTGCATACGCCAGTATCTGCACAGATTTATGAAAAATCATTCCCATATTCAAGATATTTGCTTCCCTCATCACATTTTCCAAGGCAGCATTGAATAGGAGGCATGCCAGCACATCACATTGCCGTACTCCATTTTTAATTTCCAAAGTACTGGACAACATTCCTCCAGCTTTTATGCAACCTTGTGTTTCTGCCTGAATTATTCTCTCCAGGTATTGTTCCCTTGCTTACTCTGATTCTAAAGCTGTAATATTACATTTCAGTGTATTGGGCCAGGTTCCTTTCACTGCATTACATATTCTTGGCCTCACCCATGACCAAACTAGGAAGTGATCTGTGTCTGTATTTGGACCTCTTAAACTTCTTACATCCAGTAAGTCTGACTTGCACCTCCCATCAAATAGTACATGGTCAATCTGATTTATTGTATTTCCTTCTGGTGCTGTCCATGTTCCCTTATGTATTTCCTTGTGTGGGGAAAATGTTTCTAGATGTAGATAGTATCAATCTTGCCTTGTTGTCATTACTTGTGGCACATTTACTATAGATGCCGATTATTGGTCTACTGATCTGTTCTGTTCCCACCAGGGCGTTAGGTCTGTGGCCAGTATTTTTATATCATGCCCTGGGCATTCGTCATATGCTCTTCCAGAGATTTGTAGCTATGTTCTTTCTCCTCAACCTCCGATTCTTCAGTTGGTGTGTGGGCATTAACTATGGAGTAACTGAAGAATTTCCCTATTATCCTAAGTGTCGATAGCCTTGGGTTTATGAGGCTGAATCCTACTACTAAGTGCTTTAGTTGGTGATGCACCACAAATCTTGTCCCAGACTTATGGTTCCTTTTACTACAGGTACAAAATTTCTTTCTTCTTTCTTTTCTAGGATTCCACTCCCAGTCTGTCTTACTTCCTGTACTGCTATGATGCTCTTTTCAGGTTCATTATTTGGTCTAGCATCACTTTCAGGGCTCCTGGGCAGTATAGTGATCTCACATTACAAGTACCAATGAATAAAGCTGATTTACGATTTCTATTGTTTTTCTGTCTTTTCTTACTTTTCTTGTCTGCACGGTTTGGTTGCCTGTCCCCATAAACTTGTCCATGCCATCTCTGTCATCCTTTATCCATCTGGTTTTTCTTTGGCGAAACTTCGTAATAGGTGTTTTTTACAGAGGGAGCTACCAACCCTACATCCAACCTCTACCAAAGGACGGGTAATTTTTATTTGGGGTTTTCTTTCCTTTGCCTTTGGAGACCCATCTCCCAGCTGCAAAGCAGCAGTTGCTAGCTTCAGTCCACCCTGGGTATTTTATTTCCTCAGTATCCACCATATCTGGTGAACATTCCCCTGTCCGCCACCTGGGGAGGTGCCTGATGGGAGACTAGCAACTCCACATGGGAGTCTGAAAATATAGGTTGGGTGAAAGCTTATCTGACAATTATCACTGTAGACCCCTTCTTGCAAATGACTGAAAGTGTATCATGCAACTTCGATTTCAGCCAAAAGCAAAGTCAAGAATCTCATAAAAATGGAGCAAAATTGGGTTTCAAGAGTGATATAGCACACATCCAACATTCTTTTTAAGCCACCACCAATTCCAGCACTTTGGGCAGGTCCTCTGTCCAATCAAAATGGGCATAACATATTAGTTTATGATGCACTGTGTCCTGATCGGCGAACTTAGTCACCTCTTGTGACATCACAAACAATTCGTCAAGTGTGTCCCAAATGTTTTCATCCAGCTCCAAAAAAAAGTGCCTCTTGCTTACCAAACTCCTGATGAGGACTCATCAGTAGATGTAACATGGTGTCAGGATTGGTGTGTTGAATGGTGAGCCAGTAGTGGATATCCGAGTCGTATGGCTCGATCAGTGATATTCCCGCCGCCGGTATGGGTCATCTTTCTGGTGGTGTGCGCAGAGCACGCGGTGGCGCTACCTATCGGGCAGATCAGGGAGTGAGGGGTAAGCTCTAGCAAGTAGCAAGGATTTTGTTTTGGGACGCCTAACAGTAACGTTGTTTGGGAAGTCTGGCGGACAGTACAGGCGCCGTGCAAGGCAGCAGGAAGAGTACATCTAAAAGGGGCTGTTTACCCGGGTGACAGCGTTGTAGCAAATATCGCCAGCACGGAAGCAGTCACGTTACTGGGAAGCCGTTGGTGTATTTCGCTTCATGCATGTCTCCTTGCACGGGGATCTGCGGCGGCTGGCTTCGTCAAACAAGCAAGAGGGTAATGGCCTTGCTTGTGCTGTAAATTGTGGCCGGAATTGACTACTGGGTTCAGTGCTGCTGACTTCAGTTTCTTGGCCATTAGTTACTGCTCCTACTGAGTCTGTCCTCAAATGTGTTTACTTCAACTTGCTTAGTACACAAGGTTCTAGTGAGAGCTGTATGTGATGTAATGGTTAACATTTACTAGGGCCTGGAGTGCTGATACATTCCATTTGTAGATTGCTACTGTCAGTGTTAACGGCCACTGAAAACAGTTTGGCTGGTCCTTGTCTAAGTGCCACCTGGTTATTGTATTTATATCACACAACGGAGTTAAGCTGACCAAATGCTAGAGATATACATGGATAAAATTTTCCCTGGATACATTTGCTGCAAATTGCAATAACATTACTGTTACATTTCTATCTGAAGTGATAGTGTGTCTGAGAGAGACACATGTCAAACTCTAAATGGGTAGTTACATAAATTCTTACAAGTTACTGAGAGGCCAATTGTTATTGTGTGTTTAAATAGTTTGAAACTGATTCTACTAATGAAAGTAGAAGAATTACTTCAATGACAGTATGTGGATATGGTAATTAATTCCAATTTAATCACAAATTTAAATGTGGCTATTTGCTGTAAGTCACCTCGTGTTTTGCGTTGGGAGGGGTCTTGATATACTGTTAGCCTGCACACTAGTTACTTGCATTTGATTTCATTTTATTGGGACTTCTGCTGTTTGTCTTGGTAGTGGGTGTGGGGTCCTGGGTTGCGTCCTACTTGTGCTGTTGTGTATTTTCTGCCCCCTTTTGCCTGCGCATCCCGGCTGGCCGTGTATCTAGTTTGCTCGCAGCTTAATGTATAACTGGCCTAACGTGCATAAGTTAATAGATTTGTACTGCTTAGCTGAGGTTCACTAATAGATTGATTAATTCTACAGGTGATGTGGTGTAATGAATTATTGGATTCTGGGATTTTTCGTGCCTATTTGTGACCGTTGCTGCTCCCGTTTCGGGGTCCATGCCGAGCCTGTATTGGAAACAGCTGAGTTGGCGGGCATCTGCTTCCAGATTTAGTTTGTTCAATCCCACGAGGTTGCTTGGTCACATGAAATTTTATATTTTACATCCTACATTGTAGGGTGCCTGCCATTTAAGTAACATGGTTGTGTACCATGGTATCTGATTTGTTGTTGCCTGTACTCTGAATTACTTTGGTAATACCAATCACTGCAGTAACGAAAGACTACATTTCCTCGTTAAATTTTAGTGGATAGTTCTTCAGGTTGATCATAGTTTTTGAGTAAATAATTTTTAACTCATTTCACTAAATGTGTAATAGGCCATAAGTGCCGTGGTTTATGAATGTTTAAATTTTGAAGTAACTTGCTCTCACCTAAATGGTAATTTTAAAAATGTGTTAATGGTTTTATTTGTTATTTATCTTGTTTAAATGTGCCAAATAAATGTTCAGTGCAACTGTCCATGGTGATTGCCTGATGTGTCACTCGGTCCAGTCCGACCACCCCACAGCCTGTTGTGCTGAGCTTGTGTCGTCGTGCAAAAGTTGAATTCCATCCTGTGCAGACACATCAATATCGTTAATGGTAATTGTTCTAAAACAGCACTGACCACTGTGATTACTGGGCAGTCTTATCTGGTAGGTTCTCTCAGGGATCAAAAAGTGAAACTGGTGACTTGTGGTCTGTAACCAGCTGGAATATATACACAAAAAAACACACAAAATTCAAGCTTTCGCAACAAACTGTTGCCTCATCAGGAAAGAGGGAAGGAGAGGGAAAGACGAAAGGATGTGGGTTTTAAGGGAGAGGGTAAGGAGTCATTCCAATCCCGGGAGCGGAAAGACTTACCTTAGGGTGAAAAAAGGACAGGTATACACTTGCACACACACACATATCCATCCACACATATACAGACACATGCAGACATATTTAAAGACAAAGAGTTTGGGCAGAGATGTCAGTCGAGGCGGAAGTGCAGAGGCAAAGATGTTGTTGAATGACAGGTGAGGTATGAGTGGCGGCAACTTGAAATTAGCGGAGATTGAGGCCTGGTGGGTAACGGGAAGAGAGGATATATTGAAGAGCAAGTTCCCATCTCCAGAGTTCGGATAGGTTGGTGTTAGTGGGAAGTATCCAGATAACCCGGACGGTGTAACACTGTGCCAAGATGTGCTGGCCGTGCACCAAGGCATGTTTAGCCACAGGGTGATCCTCATTACCAACAAACACTGTCTGCCTGTGCCCATTCATGCGAATGGACAGTTTGTTGCTGGTCATTCCCACATAGAATGCGTCACAGTGTAGGCAGGTCAGTTGGTAAACCACGTGGGTGCTTTCACACGTGGCTCTGCCTTTGATTGTGTACACCTTCCGGGTTACAGGACTGGAGTAGGTGGTGGTGGGAGGGTGCATGGGACAGGTTTTACATCAGGGGCAGTTACAAGGGTAGGAGCCAGAGGGTAGGGAAGGTGGTTTGGGGATTTCATAGGGATGAACTAACAGGTTACGAAGGTTAGGTGGACGGCGGAAAGACACTCTTGGTGGAGTGGGGAGGATTTCATGAAGGATGGATCTCATTTCAGGGCAGGATTTGAGGAAGTCGTATCCCTGCTGGAGAGCCACATTCAGAGTCTGGTCCAGTCCCGGAAAGTATCCTGTCACAAGTGGGGCACTTTTGTGGTTCTTCTGTGGGAGGTTCTGGGTTTGAGGGGATGAGGAAGTGGCTCTGGTTATTTGCTTCTGTACCAGGTCGGGAGGGTAGTTGCGGGATGCGAAAGCTGTTGTCAGGTTGTTTGTGTAATGGTTCAGGGATTCCGGACTGGAGCAGATTCGTTTGCCACGAAGACCTAGGCTGTAGGGAAGGGACCGTTTGATGTGGAATGGGTGGCAGCTGTCATAATGGAGGTACTGTTGCTTGTTGGTGGGTTTGATGTGGACGGACGTGTGAAGCTGGCCATTGGACAGATGGAGGTCAACGTCGAGGAAAGTGGCGTGGGATTTGGAGTAAGACCACGTGAATCTGATGGAACCAAAGGAGTTGAGGTTGGAGAGGAAATTTTGGAGTTCTTCTTCACTGTGAGTCCAGATCATGAAGATGTCATCAATAAATCTGTACCAAACTTTGGGTTGGCAGACCTGGGTAACCAAGAAGGCTTCCTCTAAGCGACCCATGAATAGGTTGGCGTACGAGGGGGCCATCCTGGTACCCATGGCTGTTCCCTTTAATTGTTGGTATGTCTGGCCTTCAAAAGTGAAGAAGTTGTGGGTCAGGATGAAGCTGGCTAAGGTAATGAGGAAAGAGGTTTTAGGTAGGGTGGCAGGTGATCGGCGTGAAAGGAAGTGCTCCATCGCAGCGAGGCCCTGGACGTGCGGAATATTTGTGTATAAGGAAGTGGCATCAATGGTTACAAGGATGGTTTCCGGGGGTAACAGATTGGGTAAGGATTCCAGGCGTTCGAGAAAGTGGTTGGTGTCTTTGATGAAGGATGGGAGACTGCATGTAATGGGTTCAACCCATCGCAGCGAGGCCCTGGACGTGCGGAATATTTGTGTATAAGGAAGTGGCATCAATGGTTACAAGGATGGTTTCCGGGGGTAACAGATTGGGTAAGGATTCCAGGCGTTCGAGAAAGTGGTTGGTGTCTTTGATGAAGGATGGGAGACTGCATGTAATGGGTTCAACCCATCGCAGCGAGGCCCTGGACGTGCGGAATATTTGTGTATAAGGAAGTGGCATCAATGGTTACAAGGATGGTTTCCGGGGGTAACAGATTGGGTAAGGATTCCAGGCGTTCGAGGAAGTGGTTGGTGCCTTTGATGAAGGATGGGAGACTGCATGTAATGGGTTGAACCCATAATAGCCATAACTGTTTTCCATGTGGCTATAATTCGTCTGTGCCAATGTTAGTGTTTTAGACACATACACAATCAGTTCTTCTGTGCCAGTGGAAACTTGTGTTATGGTACAGCGCCTATCCTGAATTTTGTGTGTTTGTTTGTGTTAGTTTGTGTGTCTATCAACCTGCCAGCGCTTCGTTTGGTAAGTCACATCATCTTTGTTTTTAGATATATTTTTCCCACGTGGAATGTTTCCCTAACAAAGATGATGTGACTTACCAAATGAAAGTGCTGGCAGGTTGACAGACACACAAACAAACACAAACATACACACAAAATTCAAGCTTTCGCAACAAACTGTTGCCTCATCAGGAAAGAGGGAAGGAGAGGGAAAGACGAAAGGATGTGGGTTTTAAGGGAGAGGGTAAGGAGTCATTCCAATCCCGGGAGCGGAAAAACTTACCTTAGGGGGAAAAAAGGACGGGTATACACTCGCACACACACACATATCCATCCACACATATACAGACACAAGCAGACATATTTAAAGACTGTCTGCTTGTGTCTGTATATGTGTGGATGGATATGTGTGTGTGTGCGAGTGTATACCCGTCCTTTTTTCCCCCTAAGGTAAGTCTTTCCGCTCCCGGGATTGGAATGACTCCTTACCCTCTCCCTTAAAACCCACATCCTTTCGTCTTTCCCTCTCCTTCCCTCTTTCCTGATGAGGCAACAGTTTGTTGCGAAAGCTTGAATTTTGTGTGTATGTTTGTGTTTGTTTGTGTGTCTGTCGACCTGCCAGCACTTTCATTTGGTAAGTCACATCATCTTTGTTTTTCGATATATTTTTCCTACGTGGAATGTTTCCCTCTATTATATATATCATATCTTCAATAATACCCATAACTGTTTTCTATGTGGCTATAATTCGTCTGTGCCAATGTTAGTGTTTTAGACACATACACAATCAGTTCTTCTGTGCCAGTGGAAACTTGTGTTATGGTACAGCGCCTATCCTGAATTTTTATGCATGTCACCATCACTGAGCATTTTCCTGGCGTGATTATGACCAGATAGAGAGCAGACTTCCAAAACTGTTTTACCTTCAATAATGCTGCCTGACAACTGGGAGACCAGCGAAACTCGACTCCCTTTTTTTTTTTTTTTAGGCGACTTAGATTTATGATATTTACACAATGTTCAGTATAAATTCGCTATAGCAATTTATCTTACCTAAAAACAACTGGTTCACTTATGACAATGGCTGAAACTCAAGACTAGTGGCCACTACATGCAGTTGCATCTTGAAATGAGTGAACAAAAAACTACGTAAGTCATCACACAGGAAGTGCCGGGTTCTATGAGTGGTAATAATTTGTAAACTAGCTTGTAAATGTGACTTCTACAAGACAATAATAAAGCTGACTGAACATAAGTAACACAGTTGTTACTAAGCATGTACAACAGCAGAAACTGTTGGAGACACAAGCCTCACATTTCCTTCAAATTAAATACTAGAAATGTAGGTGGTGACAACACTGGTGCAAATACCAGTGACGTTAATGCTGCTCATGGAACATTGCCCAGACTGCCATGCAGTTCAGAAAGTTGCCCTGCTGTCTTTGTAGTTTCATAAACTAGATCTGAATTTACTTTTAGTCCTGTTTCTGTCATAGTTTTGCTGCTGCTACAGTTCGATAAACTTGGTGTCCATAATGAACTAGAACACGCAAGAGTATGAATTGCTTATCACTACTTTTGTGTCATAGCCTGACACAAGCTAGATAGATCACTGCTGTGAACAACATAACTTGTGGAAACCAAGATTTACACTGAGATGATGACTGAGAACACGGAAGAGAGAGGACATTACAACTGAAAGTACCATGAGCTAAGACCACTTCCAATGAAACTGCCACAAGTTTTCTTAAACAACAATGTGCTCAATCAGAGTTCCAAATCAAAGACCAAGTCCATAAAGTGAGATAATTGTTGTATTTTACAGTTGGCATGCAAAGGCTTCAGTAACACAGTCAGAATTGCTGATCCAGTTGCAAGGCTGGATATTTATTTCCTGTAGTGGAACAGTTTCCATCCCATGTAATGCAAGTGCCGAAATCACTGGAGTTGGCACTGTCAAAAAAGTAACTCTAAAGATATAATATTGTCACTCTCCTAGTCATCTCCAAATTGTTGAAGTGACCCCTCCCCTCCAATTAGCCTATTGGTGTGACTGTGCCAGGAGTGAAACCAGGACCAGCAATATGTAGGTTCTAAAGAGGTGGCGTCCCAGCCAACAGCTTGGTGACAAGGATAAGAAGTGTGGCAGGACATTAATCACTCACTATGTTCTATTCTGACACTTATCAGGAACAAGAATATGTTTTTATTTCTTTATTGCTAGCTGCTTGCCACTTACTTAAAAAATAACCCCCCCCCCTCTCTCTCCACACACACACACACACACACACACACACACACACACACACACACACACACACACCAAGCTCACTGAGAATTTTCCCTGCAATATTTTGTTATCTGTGTAGTGTAGGCAAAACGTACCTCAAGCTTTAACTTTGATACAAGAACCTTGTTATACTCTAGCTCTTCTTTTGCCTCTGCCAAAGCCTCAGTTTTTTCTTCCCTAAAAGAGAGACACAAAAAAGCTGATTTAAAAAAATATTCTGTACAATGCCCTAATTTAGTAAATTCCTGGAAAACAAAAAGTTACACAAGAAGTTCACACATTTTACTATGTGTACACATTCAATGTTGAACAGAAAATTAAGGAGGAGTTTTAGAGTAAATGCCAAAACTAATCAGGAGCACTAATTAGATTAGATTAGATTTACTTTCATTCCAATTGATCCGTAGTGAGGAGGTCCTCCAGGATGTGGAACATGTCAGAAAAACAACAATACATGACAAATATTTACAACTAAAACAAATAAGCTAATGTACCATTCCACAGGTCCCAAGTGGAATGATCGTCATTTTTTAATGAACACTAAGAGTCATTTTACAAATACTAATACACTGAATTTAAAATAAAAAAGTTTTTTATTTATTTATAAGGTAATACAACTACTGTAATACTTATTTACAATGAACACATTACTGCACTGAAATGGTGCAGAAGTTAGATTATACTAACACACACACACAAATTTTCAATGAACACATTACTGCACTGAAATTGTGCAGAAGTTATGTTGTACTTATATACAAATCAGTTGGTTTTACTAAGAAATTCATCAATGGAGTAGAAGGAGTTGGCCACCAATAAATCCTTTAGGCTTCTCTTAAACTGAATTTCATTGGTTGTTAAGCTTTTTATGGCTGCTGGCAAGTTATTGAAAATGTGTGTTCCTGAATAATGCACACCTTTTTGTACAAGACTAAGTGACTTTAAATCCTTGTGAAGATTATTCTTATTTCTAGTATTGATTCCATGAATTGAGCTGTTGGTTTGAAAAAGTGATATATTTTTAATGACAAATTTCATTAAGGAATAAATATATTGGGAAGCACTAGTTAGTATCCCTAGTTCCCTAAACAGGCTTCTGCAGGATGTTCTTGAGTTCACACCACATATAACTCTCACTGCACGTTTTTGTGCCCGGAAAACTTTAGCTTGGCTTGATGAATTACCCCAAAAAATAATCCCATATGACATTATGGAATGAAAGTAAGCATAGTATGCCAGCTTTTTCATTTTTATATCCCCTATGTCTGACAAAATTCGCATTGCAAACAGAGATTTGTTAAGACGCTTCAGCAGTTCTGTGGTGTGCTCCTCCCAGTTGAATTTATTATCAAGCTGTAATCCCAAGAATTTAACACTGTCCACTTCTTCTATCTTCTTGTCATCGTATGTTAGACATATACTCTTGGGACACCCCTTACAAGTTCTGAACTGCATGTAGTGTGTTTTTTCAAAGTTTAGTGACAAAGAATTGGCTAGGAACCAGTGATTAATGTCCACAAATATTTTATTGGCTGATCTTTCTAAGACTACATTTGACTTGCTATTTATTGCAATGTTTGTATCATTGGCAAACAAAACAAACTTGGCATCTGGTAATGTTACTGATGAAAGGTCATTGATATACACAAGAAAAAGTAAGGGCCCCAAAATGGAACCTTGTGGGACCCCACATGTAATTAGTTCCCAGTTGGATGAGGCCTGATAGCTTGATACATGTCTCTTTCCTAATAACACCCTTTGTTTCCTGCCAGAGATATAAGATTTGAACCATTTTGCAGCATTTCCTGTTATACTATAATATTCTAGTTTACTTAAAAGGATATTGTGATTTACACAGTCAAATGCCTTTGACAGGTCAGAAAATATACCAGTTGCCTGCAATTTTTTGTCTAATGAATTAAGCACATTTTCACTGTAAGTGTAGATAGCCTTCTCAATATCAGAACCTTTTAGAAATCCAAACTGTGACTTTGACAGTATGTTATTTGAGATAAGATGGTTATAAAGACGACTGTACATTACTTTTTCGAAAATTTTTGAGAATGCTGGCAACAGTGAAATTGGACGGAAATTTGATGCTATTTCTTTATCTCTCTTCTTAAACAGTGGCTTAACTTCAGCATATTTCAGCCATTCAGGAAATATTCCACTAATAAACGACTGGTTACACAGATAGCTTAATATGTTACTTAGCTCAGAATCACATTCTTTAATTAACTTTGTTGATATTTCATCATACCCACTAGATGTTTTTGATTTTAAAGATTTTATGATGGACATTATTTCTGTTGGGGTAGTGAGGGTTAAATTCATACTAAGGAAGTTACTTGAAATGTCTGGTCTAAGGTAATCCATAGCAGCATCTACCGAACCTGACAACCCCATCTTTTCAGTAACAGTTATAAAATGTTTGTTAAAAAGTTCTGCAACACTATACACATCTGTCACCAATGTATCATTTACTCTTAATGCTATTTGTTCCTCTTCATGTCTGGTTCTACAGGGCCAATAAGATCCTGTGTCAATATAAAACTGAAATACAATTATTCTCAATGTTTCCATTGAAATACAGACAAATAATGTGGTAAATGTGATACACAATCAAAAATGTACTACAAAAGCACCTTAAAACAAACTGCAAGAAAATTAAATGTCACAGTTCGGTGCAACAACTGAAATATCATAGTTTCATGCAGTTAACTTCCTTACTTGTTTCCCAGTATGCAAAACACAAGCAGGACTTGCAAATATATGATAACTATGTCTTTATTGAATAGATGAGAAGTGTAAATGTCACCATTCATTTTACAACATCTTCTGACTAGGTTTCTACACTGGACACACACAACATAACCTAAATGTGGGTGCACAGTTTGAATGGTGTGCGTTATTTTACATGACTTTATACAAGATTTGAACATATGAATTTTATTTTCAGAAAATCAAGCAAAATAACTCTACAAAATGAAAATTACATACTTTCAGTCAGAAAACAATGTTGTAGTCTACATGAAAGATCAAGAAGAGGAGTGAGCAACAGGTAAAAAGTTCCCACACTTTGAAAAAAATAAACCTTGGTTTTATAATGTACTAGCTTTTTACCTGTGGCTTGCCCGCATACACTTATGTTACATATGTTGCACACATCTCTTCCTGCCCCTCACTCTGTCCATCTCCTCCCCGTAACTCCTCTTCCCCCCTCTCTCTATCCCTCTCCTCTTTCTCTATCCATCTCCTCCTTCCAATCTCTCTGTCCACTTCCTCCTCCACCTATCTCAGTCTACTTTCTGCTCCCCCTCTCTGTCCACCTCATCCTCCCTCCTCACTGTCCCTCTCCATATCCAACCTCTACCTGTCTACCTCCTTCTCCCACCTCTCTGTCCATCCACCTCTTTCCTTCCCCTCTCACTATCTATATCATCTCCCCCTCCCACCCCCCTACTCAACCATGCCTGTTCATTCACATGCCCCCTGAAACACATTCCGATGTTACCTGCACGATATTCCTGCAATACAGGGCAGCCTAAATATCAAGGGCTATCAACTCCTTTTCAACCCGATCCCCACCCCGATGAGAGCTAGGTGGCTATTATCCCCACCGTGCTTATTTCCAAATAATAAGTGTTACATGTGCAACGTGTAACATTTGATAGAAATCAATTCAGTGGTTTAGGAGGAGATTTGAAACACACATACATGCATTCTGGTTTATGTACTAGCCTTTTCATGCATATTTGCCCAGATACAAGTCAACACATATATTGAACTCACCTCCTCCTCCCCATCTCTGTGTCCACCTCTTCCACCCTCTGTCTGTCTCTCCATCTCATCCTGCCACCTCTATCTGCCTATATCCTCCTCCCTCTCTCTTTGTCCATTTCTTCCACCCCCTCTCTCTCTCTGACCATTTCCTTCATGCCCTCTCTTTGACCATATCTTCATTCCCTTCCCTCTGACCATATCCTCATGCCCCTCTTCCTTTTCCACCTGCCCACTACCACTCTAAATCTTCCCTCTACCTCACACATCTCCTCCTCCTCCCCTCTCGCTGACCATTTCCTTCTCCCCCTCACTCTGTCCATCCACTCCTCTTTCCATCTCAACCTGTCCCCAGTTATTGTCATTCTCATAGGCATATGTAGCCCCTACAATACAGTTCATGCAAGATACACTACACGTCAGGAGCTAAAAAAATCATTTATTTGCCCCTGACATACAGGCCACCATGAAAATCAAGTCAAGAAAGCAAGCCGATACTACAACAATGTAACACACCTGTTATGCAGGGCAGCCTACATGTTGGGCACTGGAAAACCGCTTTTTGTCCCTGACATGTGAGCTGTTCTGTAAAGCACGTTATTTGGCTGGCCAATATTGTTCCTCACACAAAATGCCTGCCGTGCAGGGCACTATATGCCAGAGGCTGGAAAAAACACATTTTTACTCTATCTCTGTGGAACTATGAGGTTATAAACCCACGTGCTGATCATCTTGAGGTCTGCTGTTCACTGTGCTTTATATACACTGAAGGGCCAAAGAAACTGGTATAGGTATGCATATTCAAATACAGATATATGTAAACAGGCAGAATACAACACTTCAGTCGGCAACGCCTATATACAACAAAAAGTGTCTGGCACAGTTGTTAGATCGGTTACCACTGCTACAATGGCAGATTATCAAGATTCAAGTGAGTTTGAACGTGGTGTTATAGTTGGCGCATGAGCGATGGGACACAGCATATCCGAGATAGTGATGAAGTGGGGAACTTCCCATATGACGATTTCACGAGTGTACAGTGAACATCAGGAATCCGGTAAAACATCAAATCTTCAACATCGCTGCAGCTGGAAAAATATCCTACAAGAACGGGATCAACAATGGCTGAGGAGAATCGTTCAACATGACACAAGTGCAACCCTTCCGTAAGTCACTGCTGATTTCAATGCTGGGCCATCAACAAGTGTCAGCGTGTGAACCATTCAAAGGAACATCATTGATATGGGCTTTTGGGGCCAAAGGCCCACTTGTGCACTCTTGATGACTGCATGACACAAAGCTTTATGCCTCACCTGGGCCCAACACCAATACTGGACTGTTGATGACTGAAAACATGTTGCCCGGTTGGACGAGTCTTGTTTCAAACTGTATCAAGTGGATGGATGTGTATGGGTATGGAGACAACCTCATGAATCCATGAACCCTGCATGTCAGCAGGGGCCAGTTCAAGCATGTGGAGGCACTGTAATGGCGTAGAGCATGCCCAATTGAAGTGATATGGGACCCCTGATACGTCTAAATTCAACTCTGAACAGGTGACATGTATGTAAGCATCCTGTCTGATCACCTGCATCCATTCATGTCCATTGTGCATTCCGACAGACTTAGGCAATTCCAGCAGGACACTGTGTCACCCCACACATCCAGAATTGCTACATAGTGGCTCCAGAACACTCTTCCAAGTTTAAACATTTCCGCTGCCCACCAAACTCCCCAGACATGTATGTTACTGAGCATATCTGGGATGCCTTACAACATGCTGTTCAGAATAGACCTGTGACCCCTCAATTTTCCTTCGAATTTATGGACAGCCCTGCAGGATTCATGGTGTCAATTCCCGCCAGCACTACTTCAGACATGCCACATCGTGTTGCGGCACTTCTGGGTGTCCACAGGGGGCCTATGCAATATTAGGCATGTGTATCAGTTTCTTTGGCTATTCAATGTATATAACAGATATGATATACGATTACAGTAAACCAATTACTTTTATACATCAGATTATTGATGTGATGTGTTTTGAGGACTTATCTCATCATCCTCAGGTGGAGACTTCGTGTTACATTCAAGTGAAGAAAGAAAGAGTTATTAGGGCAACTGAAGCTGGGGTCGTCAAAGACAGAGCAGAGGACCAGATAGGACAAGGATGGGGAAAGAAATCAAGTGTCTCCTTTTCAACAAAACCACCTTGCCTTAATCAATATAGGGTAATGATGGAAATTCTAAATCTAAATGTCCAGATGGGGATTTGAACCCACTCTTTTCCTTAATGTAAACCCAATGTGCTGAACACTGTGTCACTTTGCTTAGTTTTTCAGGGACCAACTTCTTTAAACTGGAGTATCTAATCGCTATAAGTGTGGCTTGGTATCTCTGTGCAAAGTGCCAGACTACAAATACAAATGTACTGAGTTCGATCCTCAGATACTTCTGGGACTTTTTTATGTCACTTACCACCTATTACATTTACGTTAATGTTCATTAAGTGAAAAATGCTGAGTGTTCAGACCAAACTTTGGGCTGTCGACAGCTGAACTTAATTACTGTAAACACAATTAAAAGCAACTGCCTGATTAGACGAGCCAAAAAAAAAAATGCATACATGCAAACTTTTACATTCTTACATACTTTTCCTAAAATATAATGAAAATAGTTCATTAATATTTTCCACTCAGAACAACCCATGTGTTACAGAAGGGTGAATAAAATACACTGTCATGACAGAACTGTATTAGATCATCTGAAAAATACCCTTACTCAGAATTAAATGAAGGAAGGAAGATTAGGGATTAGCATTCTAGGCCAATAAAAGCAACAGAGAAAAAGCTCAGACTGGGCAAGTACTGGAAATGAACTCCGCCAAGTATCATTCAAACAGGTCACCAAGGCATTCACCTTATGCAGTTTATGGAAGCTACAGGAAACACATCTAGATGGTCGAAAAGGGATTTGACTCTGTCCTGCTGAATTCAATTCTAGTGTCTTAACACTGAGCCACCACTGTGAACTATAGCAGTTAAAATTCTAGAAATGTCAATTAGATACATGCAGTTAGCAGTAGTACTGAACAAGATTTTGTGATTGTTTTAAAAATTGAACATTGTGGTAGACAAAGGGGAAGAGAGTGGTTATACATTGAGATTTCAGAAGAGTAAATGGTATCAGTGTGATTACATCTCAAAAATCTTTAAGCAACATATATCTGGAAATCAAAGTCATACTTATACATGACATATATCTCAGTAATGAGGATCAGGCCCATAGAAGAGCAAAATATTAGAGACATTCAGAAGCCAAAGAATGTTCTGTCATACAATTTTTAACAATACTGCCAAAAAAATGCATAAAATGTGTATGTGTATGTACTTTCTTCATCACCACCTAACCACCTTGAACAATGAGGCATTTGTTACACCTCAACACAAATTTAGGTAGCCTTACCCAATATCATGTGGCTGGGTACTGTTGAAATGGTCTAAAACTGCATCTGGAGGTCCTTGACACTCACACAAGGCTTTTATTTGTACCACATTCTTTTATCTTTGGAATTAAGTGAATAATCCATGATGACAGAGGACGATCATAAAGATGAGTATCAAATGTCTCCATGTGGACTACATTAAGCAACAATGACACTGTTTGTCTAGTGGAATATAAAAATGCATTCTTGTGGTTCTCTCTAAAATCCGTACAAAAACTGTTTTCTGTTTACTTCTGACCAGCTAAGACACCAAACAGTATCATAGTTGGCATCAGTGTCTACAGTTGTGATAGCATGAAAGAGTACAGCTCATGGACAGTCCCAGAACAGATATACCAAAAGATTTGGGATGGGAGAAATTTCTTTGAATTTCTGTAGTCAACTCACAGGATGTCTCTATAGAGATATTCAATTCTTTTCTGAAACACTGTGTCAACTTCCTGTTTCACCAACTGAACAATTTAGTCATCAATGTATTCCCATGAAATTTTGAAATTCAGCCCAAGTCAATAACTAGCACAAAAATTGTTTGAAAGATAAATGTTTCCAATACTGAGGCACAATTTGAGTTATGTATGAAATTTATAGTGAAATGCATAACACAAACACTTCATCACACACCAACCCAAAATCTCCTGTATCTGTCAATAAAGTAAAATTAGTCATCAATGTATTCCCATGAAATTTTGAAATTCAGCCCAAGTCAATAACTAGCACAAAAATTGTTTGAAAGATAAATGTTTCCAATACTGAGGCACAATTTGAGTTATGTATGAAATTTATAGTGAAATGCATAACACAAACACTTCATCACACACCAACCCAAAATCTCCTGTATCTGTCAATAAAGTAAAATTATGGAAGATTCCAAAATGTTCATTCAGTACCATGGAAGGAAGCATTTACTCAGTAGGGAGTGTCAACGATCAGACAATGGTTTCACTCTAAAGCATGCAAGTCAATATAGTATATAATATGAAAGATAAACACTAATACTATTTATGTATGGAAACATTCAGACTAGAAAATAAAAGCTTAACTGTCAGCAATACAGGCTTACAATTCTTGACGTTGTTTCCGAAGTCTAGACTTCCAATCTGCTAGCTCAACTGCCAAGTGGTGTGTTTCACCACCGCAAAGCTGTTGTGACAATTTTGGAGTTGTTTCACCTGGCTGGGAGGCTTCAGGTCTACACACTGCTGCAACACAACCCTGTGAATGCAAAAGTATAAGTACTTTAATGAAAACTGTTATGATACACTTCATAAAGAGTAAATGTACGCAATGAAAATATATTGTTAAGTCAGAAGTTTTGGCTCTATTTACCCACACATTAATGAAAGAAAAATAACTAGCAGGAAAATTCAGAAGGAAACAACATTATGATAGAGTGAGTTAAGCTGCTGTAACAATCTTAGCATCTACGAGTCACACCAAAAATGTTTAGACAATATACCTCCAAAAATTGCCTCTAATCTGAAAATATGTCAATGTAAGAATATGATTAAAACACACTGTAATCTCTTCATTTAATTTCCCTTGAGTGATTTGCATGTCAGTAGAATTCTCAAAGGGAGAGATTACTAGTCTATCAAAAATCATTAGAGTATTTGATTTGTAACATTACAGATTTTTATGACTGAATCTTAAAACGAAGACTAAGCAAAGTGGTGCAATCATTATCACTCTGACTTACATTCCCAGTCTGGTCATGTTCATTTAGGTTCCCTTGATTATCCCAGTTCAATTAAGTTCAATGTCCGGATTGTTCCTTTGGGGGAAAAACTGTAGATTTCCATCCACTTCCTAGTCCAATTCGGGCTTGTATTCCATTCACAATCTCATCATCGATGGGACATTAAGTCTTAGTCTTTCTTTCTTTCTTTCTTTCTTTCTTTCTTCCTACCTTCCTTCCTTAACAGGATGGTCACATTTACCTTGGAAGCCTTAACAAC
The DNA here is from genome assembly GCF_023898315.1 of Schistocerca nitens. Lineage (NCBI taxonomy): Eukaryota > Metazoa > Arthropoda > Insecta > Orthoptera > Acrididae > Schistocerca > Schistocerca nitens. The sequence continues at coordinate 927,570,709 of NC_064616.1, forward strand.
AAGACTAGGTGCTTGGTATTTGGCTTGGATGTATAGGATTGCCACTATTTTTTGGGCACTACTGTGGAAGTAGCAGCTCTGGAACAACTGTGCTCAAAGCCACGGGCAGCCGGCGGGTGCTGAGGCAGTGATCAGCAAATTTCATCAACAGTCCTGTTTACGTAGCACAAAGTGAGCTAGGCCGTCCCTCGCAATACTGGGAACATAGCAGAAGTGCAGTGCATCTGTAGGATGAGGCTACATTGTTGAGTCTCGGAAGGACTGATTCATATGTGTTTGAAAGCACTGCATCAGCATAACAAACATGCCATTAACCAATATAAAAACTCTTTGATTTTAGCAGAGGTATGAGCAGTCTGGCAGCACCCACCACAAAGCAAGGGCCACACCAGTCACCACCAGGTTATGGTCAAACAAGTAGCTTATGCCAATCTGGGTCACCACTTCTATCAGACCAGCCCCCAATATTTATTCCACCACCTCGGGACTTCCCAGATAAGCTGTTTCCAGGCTCTCTTCAGCAACAGCTGAACTTCTGCCTTGGAGGGCAATGGTTCATTCCTGCTGCAGTGTGGCCACCTGTACACCAACTTCATGCTCCAGTGTCCGCCATCATCGCCTGCTGGAGTGAGCTCTTGTTCTGGGTCCTGACAGTCTCGAGAATTCTAGCAATCGTACATGCCGCCAGCACTTGTCACATGACACCATGCCGTGCAAGCTGGGGCTGCTGAGCAGATGAACATCTCAGCATCGCTGAGCATGGACATCACAGCCAGCCACACTGCTGGCAGCCAGCTTCCACAGCTATCAGCATGGACTCCACACCACATGTGAGGCAGCATGTCAGAGCATCATAGCACCATAAATGTTGTAGCAAAAACTGAATAAAAGTGTTTTAGCCTCCAGCTACTTTCTTCCTATCCACCGGCAGCAAGCAGTGTTTGTAGGCTTCAATGTGCTCTGTATACATGGTGTTGAAATCTCAGCCAGCTCGTCATATGTAGAATATGGAGCATTCCTGGCATCTTATTTTGTATGTTCTAGAGTCTCAATATGGGTCACAATTGCACTTTATGTTATGTATCAGTTTTTGTTGTTGTTTATTAGATGTAGAGAATCCAGTTTTTACTTTGTGGTTTTTGAAGGTATTTACAATCTTTTGTGATATATTAAAAATGTAAGGGATGCTAGATATACATTTGTTTTCATCTTTACCCTCTGTGGTGGGATTTGTGTCTGGGTCTTTCTTTACTTTGCCTAGTACTGGGTCAACCGTGGAAGCATTACAGTCATTTGCAACTGCAATCAGTTTCACTGTGTTTACTTCCTGTTGTATGTTTCCTTGGTTGAAAGGATGCTTCAACAATATACTTACATCAGAATAGTAATACACAGAAATAAGTACCACTTTATACATATGTAAGCTAATAATGATCCAAATACCCTCTGTTGAAAGTATGTATTGTCTGTGGGTGCCTTATAGTGTTATCGCTGCTGACAATGTGTAAAAACATTTCTGTGGCAGTCTGTTTGTGTACTTTTGCTGTTTTAATTGTGTACTGTGCACAAAAAATTGTGTGTAATGTTTGATATGAGTGAGTTTCTGCAAAAGTGGACCATGAGAAAACTGTAAGTAGAAGTTCTTTCCCAATTTTATCACTAACTCTATATAAAGATCAATCATTAATTAATTTTTTTTATATTACAGTAAAGACAACACAACAATGCAGCACTTCACACAAAACATCACGGATAAATGGCACAGAACAAAGAAAAACACCCTTGGAAATGAGAATCTTTTCCTGAAATGAGTTGTGCAAAATATAAATAAAAACAAAATCACAACAGGTAGCAGAAAAGTTATTCCATAAAAGAACCAGTTGTTTTTACAGTTCCAGGGTTTTTACCATCAACATTCAATGGATCGAGTGAAACTACTTGATTATGGAAAAAGGCCAATAAGAAAATAAATAAAACACAGAAGATTTACAATAGTATATATATATATATACAAACAGAGGATATACATCAGGAGAAAAAAAACTGGCATTCTATGGATCGTAGAGTGGTTTGTTAGATCCCTTAATCGCACAAGTAGGTTAGAAAATTTATAAAGGGGAATAGGTAGGCTGAAGTGAGAATTAGTGAAATTTAGTGGCAGGAGGAACAGGACTACTGGACAGGAGAATACAGTGTTATAAATACAAAATCATATAGGGGTAATGTAGGAGTAGGTTTAATAATGAATAAAAAAACAGAAATGTGGATAAGCTACCCTGAACAGCATAGTGAATGCATTACTGTAGCCAAGCTAAGACACGAAGCCAACATCAAAGACAGTAGTACATGTTTCTTTGCAAACTATCAACGCAGATGAAGAGATTGAAGAAATGTATGATGAGAAAAAAAAAAAATCCGATAGTTTAGGTAGAGTAAAATTTAATTGTAGTGGGGGACTGGTATTCAATAGTAAGACACGGAAGAGAAAGAAAAATAGTACGTGAATACGGACTGGGTAAAGGAATGAAAGAGGAAGTCGCACAGAACATAATTTAATCATTGATAAAACTTGGTTTAAGCATCATGAAAGAATTTTGTATATATGGAAAAGGCTTGGAGACCCCAGGTTGTTTCAGACTGATTATACACTGAAGCGCCAAAGAAACTGGTACAGGCATGTGTATTCAAACACAGATATATGTAAACGCGGAGCTGCAGTCGGTAACACCTATATAAGACAACAAGTGTCTGGCACAGTTGTTAGATCGGTTACTGCTGCTACAATGGCAGGATATCAAGACTTAAGTGAGTTTGAACGTAGTGTTATAGTCGGCACATGAGCAATGGGACACAGCATCTCTGAGGTAGCAATGAAGTGGGGATTTTCCAGTATGACCATTTCACGAGTGTACCGTGAATATCAGGCATCTGGTAAAACATCAAATCTCCAACACTGCTGCAGCCAGAAAATGATCCTGCAAGAACGGGACCAATAATGACTGAAAAGAATTGTTCAATTTGACAGAAGTGCAATCCTTACGCAAATTGCTGCAGATTTCAATGCTGGGCCATCAACAAGTGTCAGCATGCGAACCATTCAACAAAACATGATCAATATGGGCTTTCGGCACCAAAGGCCCAATTGTGTACCCTTGATGACTGCAAAACACAAAGCTTTATGCCTCATCTGGGCCCACCAACACTGACATTGGACTGTTGAAGACTGGAAACATGTTGCCTGGTCAGACAAGTCTTGTTTGAAATTGTATCGAGTGGATGGACATGTACAGGTATGATGACAACCTCATGACCCCATGGACCTGCATGTCAGCAGGGGACTGTTCAAGCTGGTGGAGGTTCTGTAATGGTGTGGAGCACGTGCAGTTGGAGTAATATGGGACCCCTGATACATCTAGATATGATTCTGGAAGGTGACACATAAGTAAGGATCCTGTCTGATCACCTGCATCCATTCATGTCCATTCCAACAGACTTGGCAAACCCCAGCAGGACAATGTGACACTCCACATGTTCAAAACTGCTAGAGTGGCTCCAGGAACACTCTTCTGAGTTTAAACACTTCTGCTGGCCACCAAACTCCCCAGACATGACATTATTGAGCATGTCTGAGGTGCCGTGCAACATGCTGTTCAGAGGGAATCTCCATCCCCTTGTACTCTTATGGACAGCCCTGCAGGATTCATGGTGTCAATTCCCTCCAGTACTACTTCAGACATTAGTCAAATCCATGCCACATCGTGTTGCAGCACTTCTGCATGTTTGCAGGGGCCCTAACAATATTAGGCAGGTGTATAAGTTTCTTTGGCTCTTCATTTTATAATGATAGGAAAGAGATTTTGGAACCAGATTTTAAATTGTAAGACATTTTCAGGGGCAGATGTGGACTTTGACCACAATGTATTGGTTATGAACTGTACATAAAAGCTGAAGAAATTGCAAAAAGGTAGGAAATTAAGGAATGGGACCTGGATAAGTTGAAAGAACCAGAGGTTGTTGTAAGTTTCAGAGAGAGCATTAGGCAACAGTTGACTAGAACAGGGGAAAGAAAGACAGTAGAAGATGAACTGGTAGGTTTCAAAGGTGGAATAGTGAAAGCAGCAGAGATCAAATAGATAGACAGACCAGTCATAGTAGATATCCTTGGATAACACAGGAGATACTGAATTTAATTGATGAAAGGAGAAAATTTAAAAATGCAGCAAATGACGTAGGTGAAAGGGAATATAAACATCTAAAAATGAGCTTGACAGGAAGTGCAACATGGCTAAGCAGGAATGGCTAGAGGACAAATGTGTGGATTTAGAAGCATATTTCACTAGAGAAAAGATACATACCACCTACACAAATATTAAAGACGCCTTTGGAGAAAAGAGAAGCAGCTGTATGAATATAAAGAGCTCAGATGGGAAACCAGTCCTAACCAAAGAAAGGAAAGATGAAAGGTGGAAGATCTATACAAGGGAGATGAACTTGAAAGCAATATTATAGAAAGGAAGAGGACACTGATGAGGATGAGATGCGAGATACGATACTGCAAGAAGAATTTGACAAAGCACGTAAGTCAATACAAGACCCCTGGGGTAGCTGACGTTCCATCAGAACTACTCATAGCCTTGGAAGAGCCAACCACGACAAAATTATTCCATCTGATGTGCAAGATGTATGAGACACGTGAAATGTCCCCAGACTTCAGGAAAACTGTAACAACTGCAATTTAAAAAATAATAATAATAAAAACAGGTGTGACAAGTCTGAAAATTATCAGTTTAATTAAACATGGTTGCAAAATATTAACCCAAAGAATGGAAAAAATGGTAGGAGCTGATCTTGTGGAAGATCAGTTTGTATTTCAGAGAAATGTAGGAACATGCAAGGTAATACTGACCCTAAAACTTACCTCAGAAAATAGGTTAAGGAAAGGCAAACCTATGTTTATAGTATTTGTAGACTTACAGAAAGCTTTTGACAATGTTGACTGGAAGTTCTGAAGATAGCAAGGGTAAAATACAGGGAGTGAAAGGCTATTTACAACTTGTACAAAAACCAGATGGCAGTTATAAGAGTTGAGGGGCATGAAGAGGAAGCAGTGGTTGAGAAGGGAATTATACAGGGTTGCAGCCTATCCCCGATGTTATTCAATCTGTACATTGAGCAAGCAGCAAAGGAAACCAAAGAAAAATTTTGAGTAGAAATCAAAGTTCATGGAGAAGAATCAAAAACTAAGGTTTGCTAATGACATTGCAATCCTCTCAGAGGCAGCAAAGGACTTGGAACAGCAGTTGAACGAAATGGACAGTGTCTTGCAAAAGCAACACATGGATAATGGAATGTTGTCAAATTAGATCAGGTAATACTGAGGGAATTTGATTAGGAAATGAGGCACTTTAAGTAGAAGACGAGTTTTATTTGGAGACAAAGAGGATAGAGACGCACAGGATAGAGTAGCATGGAGATCTGCATCAAACTAGTCTTTGGACTGAAGATCACAACAACAACATATACAAACAATAGGTTGTTCATGCAGTAAAACATCAGCATCAGGCATGATGTTTTAATTTACGAATTCTTTACTAACAATTCTATTCGCAACACAGTTCGCAGACAGTACCCACATATACTACCTAATTCACGTGCACAATTATACTATTGTACAACACATAGTTCAGGTGATATGTTGTCATAAACATTGAAATGTATGAAAAACTTGCTTTTTGCTTAAAATGGAGCGCAAATTATCCAAACTATATTCGTCCAGTGTTCCATAATGAGAGCACCTGGTGACTTCCAACAAACTTTACACATAATTACAAACATTTTCTAAACTTCTGCTCACTTACATGCTTAATGTCAAATATTTAATACATTAACTCATTTGTAAAGTAATCTACATCTACATGATTATTCTGCAATTAACTTAAGTGCCTGGCAGAGGATTCATTGAAACATTTTCATTCTACTTCTCTACCATTCCACTCTCGAATGGTGCATGGGAAAAAGGAACACCTAAAACTTTCCGTTCGAGCTCTGATTTCTCTTACTTTATTATGATGATCATTTCTCCCTATGTAGGTGGGTGTCAACAAAATATTTTCGCATTCGGAAGAGAAAGTTGGTGACTGAAATTTCATAAAGAGATCTCGCCACAAAGAAAACCACCTCTGTTTCAGTGACTGCCACCACAACTCGCATATCATATCAGTGACACTCTCACCCCTATTGCCCGACTGCGCGATAACACGAAATGAGCTGCCCTTCTTTGCACTTTTTCGATGTCCTCTGTCAATCCTATCTGGTAAGGATCCCACACTGCGCAGCAGTATTCCAGCAGAAGGCGGACAAGTGTAATGTAGGCTGTCTCTTTAGTGGGCTTGTCGCATCTCCTCAGTGTTCTGCCAATAAAGTGCAGTCTTTGTTTGGCCTTCTCCACAATATTATCTATGTGGTCTTTTCAATTTAAGTTCCCCATAATTGTAATTCCTAGGTATTTAGTCGAATTGACAGCCCTTAGATTTGTGTGATTTATCGTATACCCAAAATTTATTGGATTTCTTTTAGTACCCATGTGGATGACATCGCACTTTTCTTTGTTTAGTGCCGATTGCCACTTTTCGCACCATACAGAAATTCTCTCTAGATCATTTTGTAATTGGAATTGATCGTCCGATGATTTTACTAGACGGTACATTACAGTGTCATCTGCAAACAATCTATGGGGGCTGCTCAGATTATCACCTAAATCATTTATGTAAATCAGGAACAGCAAACGGCCTATGACACTACCTTGCGGAACACCAGATATCAGTTCTGTTCTACTCAATGGTTTACCATCTATCACTACAAACTATAACCTCTCTGAGAGGAAATCACGAATCCAGTCACACAACTGAGACGATAATCCATGTTGTTGTTGTTGTGGTCTTCAGTCCTGAGACTGGTTTGATGCAGCTCTCCATGCTACTCTATCCTGTGCAAGCTTCTTCATCTCCCAGTACCTACTGCAACCTACATCCTTCTGAATCTGCTTAGTGTATTCATCTCTTGGTCTCCCTCTACGATTTTTACCCTCCACGCTGCCCTCCAATACTAAATTGGTGATCCCTTGATGCCTCAGAACATGTCCTACCAACCGATCCCTTCTTCTAGTCAAGTTGTGCCACAAACTTCTCTTCTCCCCAATCCTATTCAATACTTCCTCATTAGTTATGTGATCTACCCACCTAATCTTCAGCATTCCTCTGTAGCACCACATTTCGAAAGCACGATAATCCATATGCACGCAATTTGATTAATAGTCGCTTGTGAGGAACAGTATTAAAAGCCTTCTGGAAACCTAAGAATACAGAATCGATCTGAGACCCCTTGTCGATAGCACTCATTACTTCATGGGAATTTTCTGAATCCATGTTCGTTATGTATCAGTAAGTCATTTTCTTCAAGGTGATTCATAATGCTCGAGTACAGTATATGCTCCAAAATCCTACTGCAAATTGAGGTCAGTAATATGGGTCTGTAACGCAATGGGTTACTCCTATTTCCTTTCTTGAATATTGGTGTGACCTGTGCTACTTTCCAGTCTTTAGGAACAGATCTTTCGTCAAGTGAGCAGTTGTATATGATTGCTAAGAAAGGTGCTATTGTGTCTGTTTACTCTGAAAGGAACTTGTTTGGTATACCATCTGGACCGGAAGACTTGCCTTTCTTAAGTGATTTGAGTTGTTTCGCAACACCTAAGATATCTACTTTTATGTCACTCATGCTAACAGCTGTTCTGGTTTCAAATTCTGGAATATTTACTTCATCTTCGTTCATGAAGGAATTACAGAAAACGGTATTTAGTAACTCCGCTTTAGTGGCACCATCATCGGTAACATTTCCATCACTATCGCGCAGTGACGGTATTGACTGTTTTTTGCCGCTGGTGTACTTTACATATGACCAGAATCTCTTTGGGTTTTCTATCATATTTTGAGACAATGTTTCATTGTGGAAACTATTAAAAGCATCTCGTATTGACGTCCACACTAAATTTCAAGCTTCCGTGAAACTTAGCCGGTCTTGGGGAGTTTGCGTTCTTCTCAATTTGGCATGCTTTTTTCATTGCTTCTGCAACAGTGTTCTGGCATGTTTTGTGTACCAATATCTCTTGTGTATTCTGAGTTGACAGCACATTTTCAGCTTATTCTTTTTATGGACTTGTCCTAGCACTTTGTAGCAATGCTGGGTGCGAATAAGTAATGATAATTCACAACAGAAGTGAAAAATGGGAAAAGTCTTATAAATGTCTATAAAAGTAGACACCTGATGTCAAATTTCCTAATCAAAATCTCTTGGTTGCTATCTTCAACCAAAAATTACTTCAATCAAACATACGTCTGACATTGAAAAAAAGAAGTAATAAAAATCTCTTACATGTTCTGTGCTCTGTAGTTCTTATATGTTTGAAGGGTGTTATTTTTAATAAATTTTGAACTAAGGCTGCTGTGTATAACAATTTTATATTGCCAAGCCAATAACAGGCTAAAAACCATCACTTCCAGCTGCCAATAGTGAGCATTAGTTCAGTACCAGTCCAGTACTCAATCACCAATAGCCAAAAGATGGTGGTGGTAGTGGTGGTAAGAGTTAACCTAATACCAGATCAACAACAAAATAAACTGTTAACTACAGCAACCTTAGTATATACTTTATTAAATATGTCATTCCTCTGATGATAATAGCTGTAGTAATGTTATCAACAGAAACAATACATAAAAAAATACATTGTGATGAAAGAAATATGAATTTTACAGAAAGAAAGTAAGTAAGTAAGAAAGAAAGAATACGGAGAACAAAAATATGGACAAGAAAGAGAACGTACGTGCTTAATCTGGCCCACAACAAAACAAAATAACATCAAATTACCTTCCATTGGGAAAGTGAAATGCACTCCGCAACAATGATATAACTGTTAAAATGATAAAGTGCAGCAAACAGTAGTCGTTTCCATTCTAGCTTTATTAGAGCAGATCCAGATTTCAGCTAGTTGCTAGCTGAAAACTGGCTCTCCTAAACATTTTGAAAATTAATAAATTCTGTAAGCACCTACCACTACAAAAATGATGAGAACTCTTAACTTCAGCATAATTTTCTCCAATCTGAGCACATCCTATTTTCTAACATTTGCATTAAATTAAAACAATATTATCCATAGAAATGAAGTTAAATAACTGTTTACAGGGATCACAGTGTGAAACAACTCTTATAAGAAGCTATATGTGTGCAAGTTCCCCCCACTGCTGTGGTTATTTACATCCAACCCATCCCACATTTTTCTGCAGTAGACAACATTTTTAATGCATTCAGAAAAATATTCCATGGAATTACTGACTGTCATCCAGGTTTTAATACACTTTTGTTTTCCTGATCAGCACTGCACTACTAAACATGACAAAAACCCCAACTTCCATTGCTCACCTGCAAGTACTCATCACGTTCCTTTGCTAGCCTTTTTAAATGGACTAGCATTAGATCAGTAGGAAAAACTTCACTTGTAGCATCTTGTATTAAAACAATTTGTGGATTTTCTGTAACCTAGAGACAAAAAATTTTAATGTAGAAGTAATAAATATTAATTCTATTAAATATTATCAACAACAAAACAATATGAATAATAATGTTATTTCTACTGTTTACTTCCTAAAACTTAAATGTCTGAAGTTCTAATATGAGGGTGGATGGCATAAAGTGAAGAGGGGCAACTACAAGGAGACGAGTGAGAGGGTGAGACTTCCCATCAGCAAAAGGAGGCACCCGGGATGTCAAACGGGGTGAAGTTGTATAGGTGGTTATAATCAAACTTATGCTACTTAAGAGGGCCCTCATACAAAACAAGTGAGCGTAGGACAATAAAACTTTGTGGAAACATTTGTAAGGACATTCGGAAGAGACATAATGAAGAAACCACTGAAAGAAACATTTTAATTTCCATATGAGAGAGTAACATGTTTAGGCTCAAGGTTTCAAATGTTGCTCAGTGTAATGATCATCTGCATCCATGACAGCCTGGAGCTGCACTAGAGATACCATTTCGCAATTGTTCAAAGCACTATTCAAACAGTGGACCACAGAATGTTCAGCTGTCATGACACTGCTCATGCACTGCCTGAAGATGGCACATTGTGCCCAGCACTCTCAGCCACAGCAACAGTAACTTCTTCAACAAGCTGTGATGCAATTGGCCATCGGCCTCTCCCAGGAGCAATTCCCAAATTGTCAGTTAATTGGAACTTCTGGATCATGTTCTTCAACCCTGGTGTGGAAAGACGACTTCTCCATATCCCTTTAATACATCAATATTCACGAAGAGCAGTAACACTATTGTTGCTGTTTTGATAAAAAAGCTTTACGAGTAAAGCCCCGCTCACCTTGTCAAGACATGTTGACTGCAGTGATAATGCACACTGATGCTTTTGTTTCAACGCCGCGTCACAGTACCAGTACCGGGGTCTAATGGCAGTCATGATGGTAGCACTACTAACAGTGCAAATCCTGCAGTTCACAGTCTAAACATCATTTCTATAAGTTGGGTACCCATAAAGTAAATAGATTTCTGTCTACATTGGTTCAAGTAGTGAAACCACAATGAACACTAATAGGCAGTACCAGCCATTGCAGCCTATTTCTGTAAAGCATACTAACAATCAATTAGAGCTAGTTCTATTCTACTCAAATTTTTAATTACAGAAATTATTTGTAGATTGGTTCTTTTTTCAAATCAAGATATTATGTATATTACTACATATGTAGCTACTTTGAAGGGAAAAAATCATTGCTCTTCCTCTTACACTAATTGAGAACCATTTCAACAAAACTCAACAAATATCATTCACAGAATAATACACGAAAAGGAATTTTTAGTTGTACTTCATACCACTGATTAAAAAATTTTCAAAAATGTAATATTTGTCATTCATGTACATATGGATTGATGAAGGAATAATTGAAGTTCATCACTAAGCTCCTTTGTTGTTGTTGTTGTTGTTGAAGTTGTGGTCTTGATGCAGCTCTCAATGCTACCCTATCCTGTGCAAGACTCTTCATCTCAGAGTACCTACTGCAACCTACATACTTCTGAATCTGCTTGGTGTATTCATCTCTTGGTCTCCCTCTACGATTTTTACCCTCCACACTTCCCTCCAATACTACATTGGTGATCCCTTGATGCCTCAGAACGTGTCCTACCAACTGATCCCTGCTTTTAGTCAGGTTGTGCCACAAAGTCCTCTTCTCCCAAATTCTATTTTGTACCTCCTCATTAGTTACATGATCTACCCACCAAATCTTCAGCATTCTTCTGTAGCACCACATTTTGAAAGCTTCTATTCTCTCCCTGTCTAAACTATTTATCGTCCATGTTTCACTTCCATACATGGCTACTCTCTACACTAATACTTTCAGAAAAGACTTCCTAACACTGAAATATAAAAAAGGCATATTACTATATACATAACTAGGTCTAGACTGGGTCTTAGCATCTATTCCACAATGCCAGCTATCTTAACACTTAAATCTATACTTGATGTTAAAAAATTTCTCTTTTTCAGAAATGCTTTCCATGCCATTGCAAGCCAACATTTTATATCCTCTCTACTTTGATCATCATCAGTTATTTTACTACCCAAATAGCAAAACTCATCTACTACTTTAAGTGCCTCATTTCCTAACCTAATTCCCTCAGCATCACCTGATTTAATTTGACTACATTCCATTATTCTCTTTTTGCTTTTGTTGATGTTCATCTTATATCCTCCTTTCAAGACACTGTCCGTTCCATTCAACTGCTCTTCCAGGTCCTTTGCTGTCTCTGACAGAATTAAAAGTTTTTATTTCTTCTCCATGGATTTTAATTCCTACTCCAAATTTTTCTTTTGTTTCCTTTACTGGTTGCTCAATATACAGATTAAATAACATCAGAGATAGGCTACAAACCTGCCTTACTCCCTTCTCAACCACTGCTTCACTTTCATGGCCCTCAACTCTTATAACTGCAGTCTGGTTTCTGTACAAATTGTAAATAGCCTTTTGCTCCCTGTATTTTACCCCTGCCACCTTCATAATTTGAAAGAGAGTATTCCAGTCAACATTGTCAAAAGTTTTCTCTAAGTCTACAAATGCCAGAAACGTAGGTAAGCCTTTCCTTAATCTATCTTCTAAGGTAAGTCGTAGGGTCAGTATTGCCTCACATGTTCCAACGTCTCTACAGAATCCAAACTGATCTTCCCCGAGGTCAGTTTCTACCAGTTTTTCCATTCGTCTATAAAGAATTCATGTTAGTATTTTGCATCCTTGACTTATTAAACTGATAGTTCAGTAATTTTCACACCTGTCAACACTTTCCTTCTTTGGGATTGGAATTATTATATTCTTCTTGAAGTCTGAGGGTATTTCACCTGTTTCATACATCTTGCTCACCAGATGATAAGAGTTTTGTCATGTCTGGCTCTACCATGGCTATCAGTAGTTCCAATAGTTCTAATGGAATGTTGTATACCCCGACGGCTTTTTTTGATTTATGTCTTTCAGTGCTCTGTCAAATTCTTCACGCAGTATCATATCTCCCATTTCATCTTCATCTATGTCCTCTTCTATTTCCATAATATTTCCCTCAAGTACATCGGCCTTGTATAGACCCTCTATATACTCCTTCCACCTTCCTGCTTTCCCTTCTTTGCTTAGGACTGGTTTTCCATCTGAGCTCTTGATATTCATACAGGTCTTTCTCTTTTCTGCAAAGGTCTCTTTAATTTTCCTATAGGCAGTATCTATCTTACCCCTAGTGATATCTCTCTCCTTTATCGAGAAAAAAAGGTAGAAATTACAATTTTTTATGAATGCAAAATATTCATGTGTTAATCCCTGTTTCTTCTTTAGCACTACAAATACTTTCACATTTTTATTTGTATCTTTGTCTCATGGGCCCCTACCACTATGGCACAGCACGTCCCCAGGTTGCGGATAGGGGACACGGCCTTCAGATATGAAGGGTAGCTGCGAATACAAAAAATAAGCAGTTGCGGACAGCCGGTGGGGAGCACGCGATGGCGTGATGAACCATCCCTGTTTCTTCTTCTTCTACTACCAAATCTATTCATCAAGAACCAGCAACATTAATGGGCACAGGTCTCTTTGAAGTAAAATATTCCGGAGGTAAACTAGGTTCCCATTCGGATCTCTGGGCGGAACCTACTTCGAAGAGATTCAGACCAAAAGGAACTTTCAGGTTGGGAACTTGGAACGTTAAAAGTTTGAACAGGCCAGGAACATTCCAGACATCATTAGACGAATTAGATAGATACGATGTAGACATTACAGCTATTCAAGAAATTCGGTGGCAGGGGGAGGGTAGCATAAAGAGGGGTAACTATACATTTTTCTATGGATCTTCGGAAGCTCACAGTTTCGGAACAGGTTTCGCAGTACAGGGAAAAGTGCTTCACGCAATCAGAGATATAAGGTTCATTAGTGACCGACTATCAGTTATAGTGTTATCCGGCAGGTGGAATAGACTAGTAGTAATTAATGTACACGCACCAACTGAGGACACTGAAGAGGTTGTTAAAGACGGCTTTTATGAAGAACTAGATCAACTATGGGATGAGTTCTCCTCATATGATACAAAATTAATCATAGGTGATTTTAATGCAAAGATAGGGAAGGAGGAAGCATTCCGGCCTACAATTGGGAAAGAAACTTTGCATAACATTTCGAATGATAATGGCACAAGGGTGGTTAATTTTGCTGTTTCAAAATACATGATTGTTCAGAGCACATATTTCAAAAGGAAGGACATTCATAAAGCAACCTGGGTCTCTCCGAATGGACACACCCGAAACCAAATTGATCATGTTCTTGTAGATCGGAGATGGCACACTAGTATAGAAAATGTTAGGACTTTCAGGGGAGCAGACTGCGATTCTGATCATTTTCTTGTAGTTGCCAAAGTTCACCAACGGCTATCTAAAGCAACATCAAGGTGTCACAGTGCAGAATGTGTTAGGTTCGACACTGACAAGCTAAATGATGAAAGCTTTAGAAGAAGGTACATGATAGAAATTTCAAATAGGTTTGATGCTCTCAGGACACATGAAGATCAAGACGAGGATGTAAATAAACAGTGGATCACTGTGAGGAATAATATCAAAGAGGCAGCGAAGGTCCAAATAGGTACAATTAAGAAGAACAGGAGGAAACCGTGGTTTGATGAGGAATGCAAGAAATTGGTAGAGGAAAGAAGAAAAGTGCGATTTGATTGAGATAGAACGGGAAACAGAAAACGAGAGGAGTTCTTGAACTTGAGAAGGGAAGTTGGTCGTAGGCTACGAGCAAAGAAGAGGGATTATGTGAACAATCAAATTACAAAAATGGAAACAAACAGTAAAACAAAAAACATTAGGGAACTTCACCTAGACATAAATGGGTATAGGAAGAGCTTCAAGGCTAGGACAAACGCACTTCGAGGGGATGCTGGGGGAATACTGACAGACCCCAGCGCTATATTAAGTAAATGGAGGGCGTATTTTGAGCACCTATTAAATGTACACCAGGAAGCAGGAAATGAGCAGGCGTACGAAATACATACAGCAGAACCCCAGATACCTGAGCCAACGTTAAAGGAAGTAAGAGATGCAATCAACAAATTGAAAAACCATAAAGCACCAGGATCAGATTGCATAACTGCAGAATTAGTTAAAAATGGGGGACACAAATTGGTGGAAGTAGTTCACAAAGTGATAACTAAAGTATGGAACTCAGAGATGATACCTGAAGAGTGGCAGGAGTCGATTCTGATCCCAATTTTTAAGAAAGGTGACAAAATGGATTGTAGTAATTATAGAGGGATATCGCTATTACCAGTATGTTCCAAAATTTTCTCGAATATTCTGCTAAGCAGGCTTACACCATATGCAGATGAAATTTTGGGGGATTACCAAGCCGGCTTTTGGAGGAACAGACCAACTATAGACCAAATATTCACCCTGCGTCAAATTTTGGAAAAGAAATGGGAATACAATAAACCAGTTCATAATCGTTTCATAGATTTTACAAAAGCATATGATTCAGTATTGCAGTCAAAATTGTACAGAATTCTTTTGGAACTTGGAATACCAAAGAAGTATGTTAGACTTATAGAAGCGAGTTTGAAAAACACAAAAGGTAGAGTACGCGTGGGGAAATTGGAGTCAGAAGAATTTGTAATAAAGAACGGTCTTAAGCAGGGAGATGCCCTGTCTCCGCTACTTTTTAATTTAGTCCTAGAATATATTGTACGAATGGCAGCAGATAATTCAGAGGGTGTGGAGTTAAATGGAAATATTAAGATATTAGGGTATGCAGATGATCTAATCATCATTAGCGATAGGAAAGAATCTGTAACAGCAAATGTGAATGCGTTAATCAAGGCTAGTGAAGATGTAGGTCTAAGGATAAGTGAAGACAAAACTAAATACCTGGTTATTACTAGAATGCCAACAGCAGTAGATCAGGAAATGTTAAGAGTTGGAGACATGCAGTTTGAAAAAGTGAACACATTTAAGTATCTAGGCGTGGACATCACTTCGAGAAATGAGATTGAATCCGAACTGAAGAAGAGATTAAGGGCGGGAAATGCGTGCTACTTCTCACTGAATAGATTACTTTCATCGCGGATATTGTCTAGGAATTTAAAGATTAGAATATACAAAACTATTATTCTACCAGTTATGCTGTATGGGTGTGAGACTTGGTCTCTCACTGTGCAAAATGAAAAGCCGTTTCGAGTATTTGAAAACAAAATTTTGCGGAAAATTTTCAGAGCAAAAAGGGATGACATTAGCAGAGAGTGGCAAAAACTGCATAACAAAGAGGTTCACGAACTCTATTCAAGCCCTGACATAATCATTATTATTAAATCACGTAGGCTGCGATGGGCGGGTGACGTAGCTTGAATGGCTGAGGGCAGGGCAGTGCGCAGAGTACTGGTAGGGCACCTGGAAGGAAAACGTCCTGTGGGGAGACCGAGGCATAGATGGGAGGACAATGTGAAGGCTGATTTGAGGAGCCTAGGTATTGAAGGTAAATGGAAGGAAATAGCCCAAGACAGGGACAGATGGCGAAAATATGTTGCTGCGGTAATGGACTCTCGAGTCCGGTATGACCAGTGAGTAAGTAAGTATTTGTATCTTTCCAAAGGAGTGAGTGAATTTTAAAATTTATTTTTGAGTTACAGATGTTGGAACATGAACATAATTCAACCTTCTGCCAAACTGGTGATAACTGCCAATATTTGACAATCAATTGTGGCTAAATGGCTGAACCAATTTTAACTCTTCAGTAGGTCACTGTATGTGAAATTTTATGCTCTTTCTTTCAGGTGTTTGGAAATTTTCTGTAGGATGTATCATTTTAAGTTATAAGCAAAAATCTTAAAAGTCCATAAATTTCATGGTTTTTCAGCCCTCCAAAGTTTAGCATAAGCAAGAAATTGTGAAAAACTCATTTAACTTTTATTTGAAATGCCTTACATCAATTAAAATTATCTTCATATGGTGCATATTTATTCACCAGCAAAAGTCTAATTTGCCTACATTACTCACAGTAAGAAATTTTCTGTTCGGCTTTTGTTTTATTCATATGCAGGCTCTCTCGAAACGAATAAGATCACTGAAACACAAACATCCTGATTTGCATGATGTTCCGATATGGTTACAGTCTATATTTAGATCTTCCTTATGTTCCGATATGGTTACAGTCTATATTTAGATCTTCCTTTGAGAGTGCACTCATGCACTTCTCATGCTTTTGAATTTGACAACTCCTGCTTATCTTGCACTTTTCATCTGCTGTACTGTTTCAGAATATTCAGAACTTTCTAACATCTTAAAAATGATGTTCCAACAAGAGCATACCACAACAGCTACCAATCTGGTAGTAAAATCGTGAATAAATATGAAAGAGAATTAAGGGAGACAATATGCATTGTTGTCCGAAAAAAGCTTAGCAAACAGTTGATTCACATTGTAGGATGATGTTGAATTGTCTGACAATAACCATAAGTGAGTTATAAGGCCATTAAATTTAACTTTTAAATTTTATGTTCTAAGTTTGAAGCATGCAGTATAAAAGGACGATAAGTTGAGTTCTGTGGAATCTTGAAAAATGGACGTCACGTTTTGTGAAAATTTTCTACATTCAAGCGACTTTTTCAACAGCAAATATTTAGTATTGTCATATTTTCTTTTAGCTATTATGTCAAGTGCATATTAAAGTACCAGAATCCATTAAAGAACACACTTTGATAAAAAATGGCGTTTGTTGAGTTTTGTTAAAACGACCCTCAATTGGATGCTGATTTTGTCCCCTACTATACACTAAGCATTTAATGTAACTTGACTCTACTATATTAAAAAAAAAACTGTTTAAAATGAACCTTAGTGTTGACTGTAATTTACACCTTGAATCCAAATATTCTAATAAATTGTAGGTATAGCTAATAAGGTACATTTTTACTTTATTTTTGTATATTTGAGGATTTCCAATTTCCTTACTGATGTTAATGACTTTTGCATCAGATTATAAAACTCCATGCTGAACCCTAGACAGTGATGAAAAGTATGTATGGAAATTATTTTTATTTCTAGTATTGTGGCTCTGACTTTCACAGTTCATCCTACATTCACTCTTATTATTAACCATAAATATTACGAGGGGGTGTAAGAAGGTCCCTGAAGAGATTTCTGCAAGAAATCAAGTTATCAGTTTCAGACAATATTTGGAGTGCATACTTATGTAAAGATAAATGACTGCTAATTAATTAGCAGACTGACACCACTGAATACCTGTTTAATGCAATCAACTATTCCATGCTGTAAGGTCACATCCATGGCTCTGATACGTTCTATAAATGTTTCCTTGTTAGGGCACTGAACTGCACATCCCAAAAGAAGTAGTAATAGAAGCTTCATCTGGTCCAGACCCTCTTTGCTGTTTGGCTTTTGGCCAAGCTGTATACAGTCTGGCAACACCAAGACAATTTGACCAAGCTCCTCCTGTGAAAATGGCAGTAATATATATTTAAAAAAAAAATTGAAATGAAAAGTCATGCACCTAACACCACCCAACAAAATATGTTTAAAGGGACTATTAAAAATCATGTTTGTGGACAGTGGACACATTTTTATCTTTGATACTGAGTTTCCACTGCTTTATAGATAATAAAGTCACTGATCCACTACTTTTTAGATCCTATATTTCTGGCCAGAGTTATCCCTCCAGTTTCAATAGCAATATCCTACCCAACAACACGGGGAAATCCTGAAGCTCTATCTGCTCCATTCCTCTTTCATTAGGTGATAGTTGACGTGTGAAAGGCGATATTGTATTCCATAAGTCATTCATGTAAAATAACATCACCTGACATACCATGTGGCACATTGTGAAGTGAAAATTGGTTTCCTGTCACAATCGATAACAGGTTACAAGGGTAAAAAATTTAATTCTGTGTGGCAGTTAGATGCTGTAAGCCACAGCTCTGCAACAACCAGAGCTTGCCATCAAATTTGCAACTCCTTGTAGGTGGCATGCAACAACAAATGTCAAATTAGATTACATGCCACATCAGGTGAATTTGGGGACCATGACAATGCGAGGTCCATCTCTGTAGCTCAGTTGTCACCATATCCGAATGCTATGCACAGCACCCAAGTTCAATTCCCAATACCGCCAGGAATTTTTCCTTGGTAGGAGATCTGGAACGAGGTGCACTCAGCCTCGTGATGTCAACTAAGAGGCTACCTGAGTGAGAAGTAGCAGCTCCAAGGTCTGGGGAACAAACAACGGCCAGGAGAGCAGTGTGCTGACCCAAAGCCCCTACATCCTGCATCTGAATGAAATAATTGGCAGAGCATGACCCAACAGCAGCTTGGTTCCAAACAGCCCGTCAGGGCCAATACACAGAGGTTCAGCTTTGCAATATCAACATGAGTACACCACACAGCATGATTTTGACCTTGGGATAGGGACAGTTATCCTGCTGGAAGATGCCATCAGCATCGGGGAAAATATGAAGCACGAGTAGTTGTAGGTCATCCATAGCGATGTTCATGTGAAACTTGCATGGTTGCAGGTCATCTACAGCAATGTCATGATACCTTTGATTACTACCCTAGGTCCCATGGAAGCCCAGATGAATGTTTCCCACAGTGTAATACAACCCACACCGCCCTCTGTGCATGACACAGTGCACGTTTCCAACAGCCATTTGCCTGGGGGTGGTGCATCCAGACATGGCCACTGAACTAGTGTAACAAGAAGCACGATTCATCCAACCAGACGACACATTTCTATTGATCCACAGTCCAATCTTGATGATACCTTGCCCTCTACAATCATAATTTGCAGTCCAGTCTTGATGATACCATGCCTACTATAATTTTAATTTACAATCTATTGATTCAATATGGGAACCAGATGTTCAACAATGTGTGCTGAACAGTGTACTCTGAAACACTTGTGCTTGCACCATATTTGTACTCTGTCATCAGATATGTTACAAATCATTGCCTATCTTGCTTACTGAGTCGGCAAGTCACCGAACTCCATGTTCTGTGAGAAGGTGATACCTACTCATGGTTTCATCAGCTTTCAATCACTTTCCACAAATGTTCACAATAGCAGCCTACTAGCTTTACCATCTACAAGGTGCTCATTCCCAGTCATAAAAATCCGCCCTTTGTCAAATTCACTTATGTCAATGGACTTCCCATCTACAGCCTGTGTCACTGCTAGAATGATTGTCCATTCATCTCTGCACTGCTTATACACTGAGGTGACAAAAGTCATGGGACAGTGATATGCGCAGACACTGACGGTGACAAGATTGCGTACACAACGTACAAAAGGACAGTGCATTGGCAGATCTGTCATTTGTACTACGGTGATTCAAGTGAAAAGGTTTCTGACGTGATTATGGCTGCACAAAGGGAATGAACAGACTTTAAACACGGAATAATAGTTTGGAGCTAGATGTGTGGGACATTGCATTTCAGAAATTGTTAGAGAATCAATATTCTGAGATCCAAAGTATCAAGAGCATGCAGAGAATACCAAATTTTAGGCATTACCTCTCACCACGGGCAATGCAGGGGCCGGGCAGCCTTCACTTACCGATCGGGAGCAGCGGCATTTACATAGCACTGTCAGTGCTAACAGACAAGCAACACAGTGTGAAATAACCACAGAAATCAATGTGCGACATATGATGAAGTTACCCATTGGTAGTGTGGCGAAATTTGGCATTAATGGGCTATGGCAGCATATGATCGACACGAGTGCCTCTGCTAACAGCATGATATCTCCTGCAGCACCTCTTCTGGGCTCATGAGCATATTGGATGAACCCTAGATGACTGGAAAATTGTGGCCTGGTCAGACGGATCCCGATTTCAGTTGATAAGAGCTGATGGTAGGGTTCAAGTGTGGTGCAGGCCCCACACAGTCATAGATCAAAATTGTCAACAAGGCACAGTGCAAGCTGGCGGTGGCTCCATAATGGTGTGGGCTGTATTTACATGGAATGGATGCGGTCCTCTGGTCCAACTGAACCGATCATTGCTGTAAATAATTCTGTTCGGCTACTTGGAGACTATTTACAGACATTCACGGGCTTAATTTTTGTCGATGATAATGTGCCATGTAACTGGGCAACAATTGTTATGTATGGTGTGAAGAACATTCTGGACAATTCGAGCGAATGATTTGGTCATCGTGATCGCCCGACATGAAACCCATCGAACATTTATGGGACATAATCGAGAGGTCAGTTCAGGCATAAAATCCTGTACTGGCAACACTTTCACAGTGATGGATGGCTATAGAGGCAGCACCACTCAATATCTCTACAGGGCGCTTCCAGTGACTTGTTGAGTCTATGTCATGTCCAATTTCTGCACTATGCTGGACAAAAGTAGGTATCCCATGACTTTTGTCACCTCAGTGTAAGCTATCCTCACCACAGCGTGTTCCTGCAACATCAGCAAGAGGCATTCAGATTTGCACTGGGCACTAGTCCTAATATTTTGGTTTATCAGTGTATGAAACATTTAAACATAAAGAATAAAGAGAAAGGAAGCAATGAAACTAAGCATTAAAAAGCTGGTTTATCAGTGTATGAAACATTTGAACATAAAGAATAAAGAGAAAGGAAGCAATGAAACTAAGCATTAAAAAGCTGGTTTATCAGTGTATGAAGCATTTATGCGTAAACAATAAAGAGAAAGGAAGTAATGAAATCAAGCATTAAAAAAGCAACATTATAAAATTATGTTTGTCACTTTTTGACTAAACAGTGAATGTAAATTTAAGTGACATAGGTGCAAATAGGTACAGTGAAGCAGGGGACAGTTAGCAGTAGTAGATTCAGATAGAATGTTCAGTTAGTGAAAATCTAATCCGGGTGAGTTAATGGAGTAACTATGCAATGGACAGAGTGGACCCACCTACCAAGTATACACAGGATGTAATGAGGGAGCACCCAGATGGCTCGAATATAAGATTTCAAAATGAATGTTGTGGTGTACAGTGCATCCAGTAACTGGATGATCTACTTTTGCATTGCACACTATTTGACAATAACCAAGTACCAGCCATATCAGCCTAGAACATGGAACAAATGTATCTGTGTAATTGACTAATTACACTTTAATAGACCCATCAGATGTGAATATGTAAAAGATACCATCAATCTGCTACAATGTCTGACAGAAACACTGTCAGTGGCCTTGCTTAAGATCTGCGGCAAGGTGCCATGTGAGGCAGCTACCAGGGCAGTTAAAAGGCTGGCCATAGCCTGTTTTAAGCCACTTCCTCTTTATCTATAACAGTTCTGATGTCAGTGTTCCTTTCATAACAAACTGTGTAATTCTTTGGACTGTGTTTCTTTGTTGTTCAATAAAAATATTTAGCAGCCAAGATTGCATAAATATTTCTTTATTTAACATAACCGGTTTTGATAAACTTTGCTGTCATCTTCAGGTCTTAAAAAAGTCTTTTTGTTATGAAGTGTGTTCATTTTGCGTTGGAGCTCATGCCAAGTTGTCATGTGGATGAAAATAAGCATACTATAAAAGGTCTGTCACATCGAAAATATTTAAAAATATAAAGCACCTCGTGCAAATGGCCATGCCCACAAATATATCATTCATAGATGCTTGTTACATTACAAAAACACAGCACACAGTAGTACATCTGTTTACATAAGAGGGACATATTTTATGTAAACTGTGCACACTAGTTCCTGCAAAATACTTTCTATTTGTAAAATTTTCAATATTTCAGTTGTTACAGCCCATCTCAACAATATTCACATGAAAAATGCAGATGCATTACCTAGATTGTCTATGGGACCTGATCCAGTATTTGATAGGTGAGAAACTGTATGCTCCCAAATATATTATCATGTCATCCAAACCTCAGAAGAATTCCTGCAACATATCTCATGATGTAACGACGACTATAAGGCAAGATCCACTTCTCCACAAAGCACAACATTTATACACAACAAGGTTGACCAGTAATGCTATTGACAGCATGACATCCTTGGCTTTCTCAATATTTTGCAAAACACCCCCAAACGCAAGCTAAAAAAGACATTTTCACATTTGAAAATGAAATATGTAGGCTTGTTATTGCAACTGCTTTGCAACACTGCATTTGTGTCCCCAAATATTATCCACATGGCTGGAGTCAACAAAATCTACAGAACATTTGATTTTGCTGGATCTCTTTTGGAAGCCATATGACTCACTGTAATAGATTCACACCGCCATTTCTCATGTGTCAAGGTACAGCTTACCATCAGTCAACACTATGATGAATTCACTAAACATCTCTCCCATCGAAGGAACACCCCATACCCTTCTAACTGAGAATGAACCAAAATTTACAGCAGCTGTCTTTATGTGTTTTTAAAATTTAACTGTGTAAACAGTTGTGTGAGATCACTTGTAAAGAAGCTTGAAATAATTTTCGAGCAACACTCATGGCCATTGCCTGGATGAGCCGCTTCACTGCTGCCCTCACCGTACACTCCTCATTCTGCTGTTTCTGCCAACAGACTAAGGGGATAACACCACACTGTCCTAAGTTGACATTCAAGTGAGGACATACAAATTTAGGGCCACACTAGAATAGATCAGAAGAGTTGTCATGGCTAGTCACAGTTATCACCTAGTGATGGTTGCAACATCCCAGGGCCAACTGGGCCAACACCAGAATCAGTTGTGTTCCTATCATCTGGACCAGATGCCACCAGCTCTCCCAATCAGCCAGTATACTTCAGCCTCCCTTCAGGCGATGGTCCACATCATAAGACAGTCAACCAGCAGCTGACAACAAACTAACTACTCCACACAGTGGCACCAGGTCTGAAACATCAAATTTGAGGAACCCTTCCTCACATCAACCGGAACATTTTCAGCTCCAAGACAAAGGGAACTAGTAGCTCATCCAGAGGCTGATAGAGAAAATATATCATCAATCTGTGTAATTGTACAATGTCTGTCAGGGACACTGTTGCAGTGTACAACATGAGCCAGCCAAGCAAGCTGATAAAAGGCCAGACGCCACTTCAGTGTTTACATATACCAGTGTCCTACAGTGATGTCAGGGCATTTTTTATAACAAACTGTTCAATATCTTGGACAATATCTGTTTTGCTATTAGGACTGTATCCACTATCACTGGACTCTTGCTTCAATTTGTTTTGTGATAGGTTTTTTTTTCTCACCCTTGCCTACATTCAAAACAGACATTTCTCCTGCCTACTTCCTTACAGACCTTTCTACATTGGCAACTTCATGCCACTTTCTATTTTTCAACTACCTGCTGCTCAGTTGTTAACTGAATACAGGAATATTTCACTTAAATAAAATTAACTATTGCTAATGAATAACTCTGAATAGCATTTAACTATTGTTTTCAATTTTGTATAGCATTCACTTTTTTTCATGCTTAAATGAAATATGATGTATTTCAAATAAAAGTTAAATTAATCTATATCTCAATAAAAGAGGTAATATGATGGAGATACTACACAGCATTTAATAGAAATTAAATATTTTGTTACCTCATAGAGTGTCTTGATGTTCCTAATGATAATATCCAAGTTTCTAATTCTCTGCACGGCACTGCCCACACTAGGCACAACACCATGATGTACAGGTTCAGGGTCACTGCAAAAATGCATAAATAAAAATTAATTACCAAAAATCACAGTTTTTCATAAATCAAAGAAAATTATCAAAACCAAAATACAAAATTGTTAAGGCTTTCGTGGCCACTTTTTGTCAAACTGCCTATTGGCTTCTGTCTCGGGTTCTTCGGCCGACATTCATCTAATGATTTTTCTGACATTTTGCCACCACGAGTGGCTGACATTGTCAAAGCTTCACTCTCCATTGCCGGTGGTGAACTGGAGCCGAGCTCGCGGGTGCAGACTATATGTACCTAGCACGCCAACGTCCGAGGGCTTCTTCGCGGTCATTTCCGGTGCAGTTCTCCTCTTGCTACCTGCAACGGTCGTTCGCTGCAGTACAGGAAGCCAGGATCCGTTTACCTTAAGGCTTTCCTCTTTCTTGTTCAAACTGTTCGCGTGTTTTTGTATTTCTACAGTGTCTTAGATCGGTGAAGGAGAAAAGAGACCTACTTGCAATGTTGGGAATATACCGTATACCATGCACATGCGGAAAAGTTTATGTCGGAATGACTGGACGATCCATTAACACCAGGATCAATGAGCATAAGCGACATCGAAGGTTGGGGCAGGTGGAGAAATCGGCCGTGGCAGAGCACGCTCTGAATGAGACCGATCACATAATAAAATTTGCCGACACGGAAGTTCTGGCTGTAGAGAAGCACTATCACACGCGCTTGTTCTGAGAAGCTGTAGAAATACAAAAACACGTGAACAGTTTGAACAAGAAAGAGGAAAGCCTTAAGGTAAACGGATCCTGGCTTCCCGTACTGCAGCAAATGACCGTCACAGGTAGCAAGAGGAGAAACGCACCGGAAATGACCACGGGGAAGCCCTCAGACGTTGGCGCGCCAGGTACATATAGTCTGCGCCCGCGATCTCAGCTCCAGTTCACCACCGGCAATGGAGGGTGAAGCTTTGACAATGCCAGCCACTCATGCTGGCGAAACATCAGAAAAATCATTAGATGAACGTCAGCCGAAGAACCCAAGACAGAAGCCAATAGGCAAAACCAAAATACTGATAAACATTTTATGCCGCATAGATAAAACTGAGCCAAAGTATGTAACACATTATGTTTTATAAATACAGTACGAGAAGACAATGACAGAAAATAAAATTACATTTTAACCTCTTGCATGTTTTTAACACTTTCGAGACAAAACCTGAACATAAGTCAGGTCACTATAAGGTGTTCAAAAGAGTACTGCATGGGCCAGAATTTTCTCGATATGCAAGCCACCTATCGCTCGAAAACTACAATCATTTCATAAGAGAACAATGTAAAGATATCTAGCTACCTGTCCCTTGACAAATGCTGCCTTCTGCTGTCAATTTCTACCATCATTTCAAAAGAAACATTAGTGAACATCTGCTATCGTTTATGGCTGAGTCAATATGTGATCACACTGACATAATTTTGTGTGTGTTCACATTAGGTTTCACAGTTTGCTGTAATTCTACTATAATAAATCAAGAAATTGCTCATTAACTCACCACATACTTTTTTTCTGGAAGGATAATTATACATTCTATCAACATTATTTTATAATTTGCAATGTATCAAAGAAATAAAGTAAATACGAAAAATAAATCTTGAAGCTTGGTCCTTTTTTTAATATGTTATTCTTGGAGATATATCAACTGCATGTATGTCAGTAATGCTTTATTATTGGTATAAATTGTCAGTTTTCTGTGCCTGACATTCTTCTTAGTAGCTAGTCTTCCGACACATCCATTTTCTGTAGCACAAGTAATATCAATATGGAGTATAATTCCCCAACCTGCAATACAGTATATGCTGTGAGCTCCATAGGAAGTGGATGCCATTCCTCTTACAAAACTGTTGTCAGCACATAAAAGGTCTCCGAAGAAAGACTACAAGATGGAATGAGCCTCATGAGAGTATCTTTGATGCACTCGTTGGGACTTAAGTCAACAGAGAAATCTTTTTAATCCATGTATGCTGTTCAAGGTATTTGTTTACAACAGAATCCAATGTAGTTGGGCAAAATCATATTGTCCACCTCCTTAGCTGAGTGGTCAAGTACATCTGACCACCATGCAGTGGGCCTGCATTTGATTCCGGCAGGATCAGAGATTTTCTCCACTCAGGCACAGAGAGTTGTGTTGTCATCACCATCATTTCATCATCATCAACATGCAAGTCACCCAACGTGGCGTCACCTGAAAAGACTTGCAACTCGGCAGCTGAACTACCCCAGGTGGGGTCTCCCGGCCACCAATGCCAAACAATCATTTCATTTCTTTTTTCACTATCATATTGTAGGATGAAATCACCAAGGATGTCTTGTGGGTAGACATATGCAGTTTCAGTTCCACACAGAAAGACACAAAGTGGGTATGCCCCTAAAGAAATACCATCATGCACATAGACACTGCCTCATTCAAAGGCATCCACTTCAGTGCAGTTTGATGGATGGTAACCAGTTCCAGCTTTATGCCACCAGATGGTGTCAAGTACAGATGTGCACGAATTTCATTCTAAAATTAATTACAGTGATGCAGTCAAAAAGGTAACCTGTATAAAGCGGAAAGGTGAATTCTAAAACTGTCTTGAACATTTGATGCTCTGCAGCTTGTAGAAATTGTAAATATGTCATATTAATAATCTACTGTTTCATGTTCAGTTTCAGGCAGTATCTTACACACGAGAGAACAGCACCTTTCATCCTGTCTAGGAATAATAAGAATGTCTTGCACATTTCATTCTCTGCAGCTTGTAGAAATTGCAAATATCTCATATTAATAATTAACTGTTTGACGTAAGCTGCTCATTGGCAGTAGTATATTTTATCAGGCTAAGATACCACTAATGATGGGCAAATTCCTGAAATATCTCTTCTACTGTAAGCTCTTTGCTATGACACATGACATACAGAACACAGTAAACAAATGAGGACATACTTTGTTATTGTCTATGAATACAGCACACAGTAAACATCTGTTACTGTTGTTAGCATACACCACATCCACAGTTCTTGATAAGTGCAGCACATACATTAGTTCTAATGGAACCAGTTTGTATTGAGGTAAGTTTGTGAAGTGCTTTTATACTGTAGTTTTATTTTGGCACTTACCAGCGTAATGGAAGCATATTACTGTGCATGAGGTACTTGAAATCTATGGTGTATGTAAGCCCCATTAATTATGTACAAGCACTACAGGAATGTGTCATCAGTGTCTGGCAGGACATCTGTGACCAACCTGGAGATTTTTAGAGTGTGTGTGATTCTCTGACGCATTTGACAGGAGTATGCCTTACTATGAATAGAAGTCATATTGAGCACCTCCTTTAGCGATTGCTCACAAGTGCAGATCATATTTAATAGCACACATATTACATTAGAAGCTCTGCTGTTTCATAGCAGCAGAATAACATGTTTTCATTTGTTTACTGCATTCTGTAGGTCATTCAACACAGAAAAGAGGCAGCAGTAAAAGGGATGTGTTTCACAGTAGAGAAGATGAACAAGTGCTTGTGGCTCTTAAGGTACGGATTTTAGCACCCATGTTTATTGGGCATTTCCGTCTTGTTTTGGTCTATACTACCACCTTTCAAAATATGTATTTTTTTTTAACACCCTGAATATTGCAAGCAAATCTTCACATAAATTCTCCATACAGAACTTTCACAAAATGAAACAAAGTGATTGAAAAATCAAAAGGTATGTAATTTTTGGATAAAATCAATAGTTTAGGTAAGAAAACCAAAAGCGCATGAAATGTTATAAAAAGTGAGACATGTTATGCTTCCTCCAAGGCTTCCTCTGTTATCCTTAATCTTAAAAATAATGAAGTTAGTGATATGCAATGGATTGCAAAAATCTTCAGACAACACTTCCAAAGTGTCACTGAGGAGATAGGCTGTAAGTCAGAACTACATGAAGCTCTAAAAATGTCTGGTGCAATAATGTTATCTCCTATGAACAAAGCAAAACACAAGAATCCCACTGTCTCATTAAAAAAAATAAGCATTCATGTGGCACTGACAACATCTCTAGTAAGCTACAGAAACACTGTTCTAGAGAAATGCATAGAATACTGAGCTTTATCCTTAACTCAACAAAGTACCTGGGCAGATTTCCAAAGATTATTAAATATGCCACTGTAAAACCTATTCTAAAAAAAGGGGGGATGCCTCAAATATGAAGTATTACAAACCATTTTCACTTCTTATGGTATTTTCAAAAATATTTCAAAAACTGATGCATGTGAAGATTGTCAAACACTTACATTTGGGGGGAAATACCTTAAGAGTCCCTACACAAAACAGTTCATCAGTGGGTATATTCCATGATTCAACAAGCCTTTGACTGTGTGGATCATCAACTACTATCACATGTAGCCTAGAAGTATGGCATCAGGAGCCAATCATGTAACCCGTTGAAATTATTTCTCACTGGAAGCTGTGGATTTCAAACTGAGAGTAGTTGTTGTTTCAGATTGGGGTGTTCTTCATCATGGAGTCCCATAATGTTCTGTCCTGGAGCGTTTATAGTTTCTGATTTATGCTTATGACCTGCCTGCCACTGGAAATGGTGGCAAGTGCAAATGCATCATGTATTAAGACAGTCACAGCCACCAACAGCATTTTATGAAACATTTTAACTGGTTTACTGTTAACTCCCTTTCTGCTAACCCAAGCAAGAAAAGTTTTATGCAGTTTTGAAAAAGCCATCCGTAATTTTTCCCGAGGGCATGCAGCTTTACTGTATGGTTAAATGATGATGGCGTCCTCTTGGGTAAAATATTCCGGAGGTAAAATAGTCTCCCATTCGGATCTCCGGGCGGGGACTACTCAAGAGGGCGTCGTTATCAGGAGAAAGAAAACTGGTGTTCTGCAGATCGGAGCATGGAATGTCAGGTCCCTTAATCGGGCAGGTAGGTTAGAAAACTTAAAAAGGGAAATGGATAGGTTAAAGTTAGATATAGTGGGAATTAGTGAAGTTCGGTGGCAGGAGGAACAAGACTTTTGGTCAGGTGAATACAGGGTTATAAATACAAAATCAAATAGGGGTAATGCAGGAGTAGGTTTAATAATGAATTAAAAAAATAGGAGTGCGGGTAAGCTACTACAAACAGCATAGTGAACGCATTATTGTGGCCAAGATAGACACGAAGCCCACACATACTACAATAGTACAAGTTTATATGCCAACTAGCTCTGCAGATGATGAAGAAATTGATGAAATGTATGATGAGATAAAAGAAACTATTCAGGTAGTGAAGGGAGACGAAAATGTAATAGTAATGGGTGACTGGAATTCGAGAGTAGGAAAAGGGAGAGAAGGAAAGAGATAGTAGGTGAATATGGATTGGGGAAAAGAAATTGAAGAGGAAGCCGTCTGGTAGAATTTTGCACAGAGCATAACTTAATCATAGCTAACACTTGGTTCAAGAATCATAAAAGAAGGTTGTACACATGGAAGAATCCTGGAAATACTAGAAGGTATCAGATAGATTATATAATGGTAAGACAGAGATTTAGGAACCAGGTATTAAATTGTAAGACATTTCCCGGGGCAGATGTGGACTCTGACCACAATCTATTGGTTATGAACTGTAGATTAAAACTGAAGAAACTGCAAAAAGGTGGGAATTTAAAGAGATGGGATCTGGACAAACTGATTAAACCAGAGGTTGTACAGAGTTTCAGGGAGAGCACAAGGGAACAATTGTCACAAATGGGGCAAAAAATACAGTAGAAGAAGAATGGGTAGCTCTGAGGGATGAAGTAGTGAAGGCAGCAGAGGATCAAGTAGGTAAAAAGATGAGGGCTAGTAGAAATCCTTGGGTAACAGAAGAAATATTGAATTTAATTGATGAAAGGAGAAAATATAAAAATGCAGTAAATGAAGCAGGCAAAAAGGAATACAAACGTCTCAAAAATGAGATCGACAGGAAGAGCAAAATGGCTAAGCAGGGATGGCTAGAGGACAAATGTAAGGATGTAGAGGTTTATCTCACTAGGGGTAAGATAGATACTGCCTACAGGAAAATTAAAGAGACCTTTGGAGAAAAGAGAACCACTTGTATGAATATCAAGAGCTCAGATGGAAACCCAGTTCTAAGCAAAGAAGGGACGGCAGAAAGGTGGAAGGAGTATATAGAGGGTTTATACAAGGGCGATGTACTTGAGGACAATATTCTGGAAATGGAAGAGAATGTAGATGAAGACGAAATGGGAGATACAATACTGCGTGAAGAGTCTGACAGAGCACTGAAAGACCTGAGTCGAAACAAGGCCCCGGGAGTAGACAACATTCCATTAGAACTACTGACGGCCTCGGGAGAGCCTGTCCTGACAAAACTCTACCATCTGGTGAGCAAGATGTATGAGACAGGCGAAATACCCTCAGACTTCAAGAAGAATATAATAATTCCAATCCCAAAGAAAGCAGGTGTTGACAGACGTGAAAATTACCGAACAATCAGTTTAATAAGCCACAGCTGCAAAATACTAGCATGAATTCTTTACAGACGAATGGAAAAACTGGTAGAAGCCAACCTCGGGGAAGATCAGTTTGGATTCTGTAGAAATATTGGAACACGTGAGGCAATACCGACCTTACGACTTATCTTAGAAGAAAGATTACGGAAAGGCAAACCAATGTTTCTAGCATTTGTAAACTTAGAGAAAACTTTTGACAATGTTGACTGGAATACTCTCTTTCAAATTCTAAAGGTGGCAGGAGTAAAATACAGGAAGCAAAAGGCTATTTACAATTTGTACAGAAACCAGATGGTAGTTATAACAGTCGAGGGGCATGAAAGGGAAGCAGCGGTTGGGAAGAGAGTGAGACAGGGTTGTAGCCTCTCCCCGATGTTATTCAATCTGTATATTGAGCAAGCAGTAAAGGAAACCAAAGAAAAATTCGGAGTAGGTATTAAAATCCATGGAGAAGAAATAAAAACTTTGAGGTTCGCGCGATGACATTGTAATTCTGTCAGAGACAGCAAAGGACTTGGAAGAGCAGTTGAACGGAATGGACAGTGTCTTGAAAGGAGGATATAAGATGAACATCGACAAAAGCAAAACGAGGATAATGGAATGTAATCGAATTAAGTAGGGTGATGCTGAGGGAATTAGATTAGGAAATGAGACACTTAAAAGTAGTAAAGGAGTTTTGCTATTTGGGGAGCAAAATAACTGATGATGGTTGAAGTAGAGAGGATATAAAATGTAGACTGGCAATGGCAAGAAAAGCATTTCTGAAGAAAAGAAATTTGTTAACATCGAGTATAAAGTTAGGTGTCAGGAAGTCGTTTCTGAAAGTATTTGTATAGAGTGTAGCCATGTATGGAAGTGAAACATGGACGATAAATAGTTTGGACAAGAAGAGAATAGAAGCTTTCGAAATGTGGTGCTACAGAAGAATGCTAAAGATTAGATGGGTAGATCACATAACTAATGAGGAGGTATTGAATAGAATTGGGGAGAAGAGGAGTTTGTGGCACAACTTGACAAGAAGAAGGGACCGGTTGGTAGGACATGTTCTGAGGCATCAGGGGATCACAAATTTAGCATTGGAGGGCAGTGTGGAGGGTAAAAATCGTAGAGGGAGACCAATAGATGAATACACTAAGCAGATTCAGAAGGATATGGGTTGCAGTAAGTACTGGGAGATGAAGAAACTTGCACAGGATAGAGTAGCATGGAGAGCTGTTTCAAACCAGTCTCAGAACTGAAGACCACAACAACAACAACAACAACAACATCAGGAGCAGGCTGATGCTGCTGCTGACTGAAATGAAATCTCATATGAGTGCAGTGCGTGTTGCTACAATTGGGAGCTGGGGACATATTAGACATGGCCTACATGAGAATAGGAGAGGGAAAGATATATATATATATATATATATATATATATATATATATATATATATATATATTGGTCTTTAAATATGTCTGCTTGTGTCTGTATATGTGTGGATGGATATGTGTGTGTGTGCGAGTGTATACCCGTCCTTTTTTCCCCCTAAGGTAAATCTTTCTGCTCCCGGGATTGGAATAACTCCTTACCCTCTCCCTTAAAACCCACATCCTTTCGTCTTTCCCTCTCCTTCCCTCTTTCCTGACGAAGCAACCGTTGGTTGCGAAAGCTAGAATTTTGTGTGTATGTTTGTGTTTGTTTGTGTGTCTATCGACCTGCCAGCACTTTCGTTTGGTAAGTCACATCATCTTTGTTTTTATAGACACACACACACACACACACACACACACACACACACAGGCACCCTGTTTTGAAAGAAGTGAAGAATAAAAGGAGAGCCCCACAAAATGCTTCATAAGCACAAAAAATAAGGTCAGTTTATTTCATCAAAATATTAGAGGACTGAATAGTAAAAGTAGAAGAGTTTATTGTCTGTTTGGAAAATTCAGAGAGTTCTGAAAAGATATACATCTTGTGCCTGTCTGAGCACCACATAATCACAGGGTTAAATAAGTTACCTAAAAAAGATTATACTATTACAGATTACTCAAGCAGAAATTGTTATAACTTCAAGTTGAACAAATATATTTCAAGGAAGACGCAATACATGAAAGTCACAGATCAAGTAAACAGAGTAAGACGTGTGTTCACTTTAACAGTCAAATCATAACTGAGTCCGAGTCTAGCAGCCACCGGCTGGCTGGCCGCTCAGGTGGCGCTGCTGCTGCATGGCTGGCAGACAGTGCCGCATGTAGAGGACGAGCGTAACTGTGTGGTGGCACTTTGAAAGATTGGCGAGTCACAACAGAAATAACACAGGAAAAGGAGGAGTTGTTGCATATATTAAGACAGAACACAAGTTCAAAAACATTGCGATCTGCACATAGAAGTGTGCGCTTGCGAATTAATGCTGAAAAATACTTCACTTTTAATTATAACTGTATATAAATCCCCATTGGGAAATTTTGAACTTTTTATGAGGAATTTGGATTCCTTATGGTGCTATCTGTCAGACAGCAGCAAGCAGTTAATACTCTGTGGTGACTTCAACATAGATTTTCTAAAGGATTCTGGTACAGAAAATGAACTGGAAACCTTATTTGGATCCTACAATTTGGTCTCAGTAGTTATCTTTACAATATGGGTGGATAAAGACGAAGTTCAAAGTAAGAAAATAACTGTTTACTCAGTAATAAATGCTCTCTCTGGTCATGATGCATAGTTAGTTATGAAAATAACATAATGCCTTACAGTATGGATACTTCTCAGTGGAAATCAGTTAGAATAATTAATGTTCCAGGACAAATGTTTTTAAGAATAGTTTACAGGAGACAATTTGGGATGTAATTTATCTACTCCATGATAAATTTACATCATTATTTGCAAACAGCTTTCCGCATAAGCTAATCAGAAAGGACACTAAACAGCCAGGTAAAAAACCATCGATTACAAGAGATATTAAGGTACCATGTGAAAGGAAACAGGAAATGTATCTTCTGGTAAGAACCTGCAGTAGTTTCACACTACAAAAAATCTCACAATTGCTAAGAAAGGTTATTAAAAAAATCAAATAACATGCACATAATGTCAGAAATCAGTACTTCCAACAACAGACTTAAATCAATATGGAATGTAGTGCAGCAAGAGACAAGACAACCAGCCACAGAACAACACAACAGCACTATTGAACTGAATGGAAGGGCTACAAATGATGAGTCACACGTAGCAAATGCATTAAACAATCATTTCTTAAACATAGTAAAAAGCTTAGGGACAAACAGTCCAAGAGCGAAATCACAGCATTATGTTGAAAATGTTAAGTCTCATAAAATTCAATCACATGAATATATCACCAACTTCTCCTTCTGAAATTAAGAAAATTATACATTCTCTCAAAAATAAAAGCTCATCCAGTTTCGATGGTGTTTCCAATACAGTATGAAAAATTTGTTCCCATGTGA
Organism: Schistocerca nitens; assembly: GCF_023898315.1. Classification (NCBI taxonomy): domain Eukaryota; kingdom Metazoa; phylum Arthropoda; class Insecta; order Orthoptera; family Acrididae; genus Schistocerca; species Schistocerca nitens. Next base: position 927,604,910 of record NC_064616.1, read on the forward strand.
AACTCCCAGTCTTATTTGAAGTATGTACTACATCACTAACTCAAGGCATCTTTTCAGAGAGGCTGAAATATGCCACTACAAAACCCCTCTTTAAGAAAGTTGATAAGAGAGATGTCAATAATCACTGACCTGTTTCACTGCTGACATTGTTCTCCAAAATTTTTTAGATAGTGATGTATTCTACAATAGTATCCCACCTTAGCAATAATAGTATCCCTAGCAAATCACAATTTGGGTTTCAGAAGGGTTGCTCTACTGAGAATGCAGCTTACTTGTTCACCCATCAGATTTTACAAGCATTAAATAATAAAACAGCACCAGTTCGTATTTTCTGTGACGTCACTAAGGCACTTGACTGTGTGAATCACAGTACTTTTCTAGATAAAGTAACATTTTACGGGATTGACTGTATAGGCAACCAATGGATAATGTCATATCCAACCAAAAGAATGCAGAAAGTTGTACTTAGTAATTCAAGCAATATAGTCCAGGGACATAATTCTGATGGGGAGAAATCACATATGAGGTTCCCCAAGGTTCAATCTTCGGTCCATTACTGTTACTCATATATGTAAACAATCTTCCGTCTAGTATAAAACAAGCACAATAAGTTCTTGTTGCAGATGACACTAGTATTGTTATCGATCCAAGCAAAAGAAATGGTAAACAAAGTTATTAAAGGTATCATTGATTGGTTCTCTGCAAATAGTCTCACCGTCAATTTTAAAAAGATCTAACATATTCAGTTTTGCATGTCTAGAAGTACTACACCAATGATAAGTGTAACATATGGTGAGGAAATATTAAATACGGTGGAAACTTCAAAGGTCTTAGGGATCCACATTGAAGAAAATTTAAACTGGAAAAACTACATTTTAGAACTCCTAAAACAATTTAGTTCACCCACATCTGTGCTCAGAATCATTGCAAATCTTGGGGAGAGACCAATCAGTAAGCTGATATATTTTGCATATTTCCATTCAATAATGTCGTAAGGTATAATGTTCTGGGATAACTCATCTTTAAGAGAGAGAGAGACTTCATTGCACAAAAATGTGCTGTAAGAATAATATGTGGTGCTCACCCAAGATCATCTCGTAGACATCTGTTTAAGGAGTTGGGCATTCTGACTACTGCTTCACAGTGTATTTATTCCCTCGTGAAGTTTGTGTAAATAATCCACTACAGTTCAAGAGAAACAATGAGGTACATAATTACAATACCAGAAGGAAAAATGACATTCATTACTCCCCATTAAGGTTGTCTTTAGCACAAAAAGGGGTGCACAATGCTGCAACAAAAATTTTTAATCATTTACCCAGTGATATAATAAGTCTGAGAGATAGGAAAGTAAAATTTGATAACAAACTGTGAAACTTTCTATTTGACAACTCCGTAGAAGAATTTATATTATTGTAATGTGTAAAAGGTGGTGGACAGAAATTACTAACTCACATCTGTATGTATTTTTCCTCCTTTTAATAAAAAAAAAATAGAAATGTTCAGAATGTAACCATATGTACAAAATAATTTGCAATGTGAATCTATAACGACTTGTTCCACATTATTATGATCTATTGTTGAAAATCCACGGAACATGTTACTAATTAACTAACTAGCCACAAAAACCCACAAGACATTTGGTAAAAGTGCACTTACAGTGTCGGCAGCTACTGTGTTGAAATAATGTTGGTATAGTTCATGTGTTGAAAGATGGGAAGTTAATGCAACAAACTGTGCATCAGTTGCCAGCAGCCATTAGCCAATCAGAATGCTTGTTCACAATTTGCTATGGTTCATACATAAAGTTCACTAGTATTTTGTTCTATTAGGTTAGATTCAACCACAAAATCAGAATTTTCACCAAAATTGGAAATAAGACATACAAGTAGGTTACTGCAATCATGAACGTATATCTTGGTCTATGCTACAATCAACCTATTATGGCAGTCATACACTGAAGAGCCAAAGAAACTGATATACCTGCCTAATATCATGTAGGGCCCCCGCGAGCACGCAGAAGTGGCACAACACAACATGGCATGACCTTGACTAATGTCTGAAGTACTGCTCAAGGGAATTGACACCATTGATCCTGCAGGGCTGTTCAAACACCTGTAAGAGTACAAGGAGGTGCAGTACTCTTCTGAACAGCACATTACAAGGCATCCTAGATATACTTCATGTCTGGGGAGTTTGGTGGGTAGTGGAAGTGTTTAAACTCAGAAGAGTATTCCTGCAGCCACTCTGTAGCAATTCTGGGCATGAAGGATGTTGCATTGTCCTGATGGAATTGCCCAAGTGCACTGGAATTCATAATGGGCGTGAATGGATGCAAGTGATCAGACAGGATGCTTACACACGTGTCACCTGTCAGAGTTGTATCTAACCACATCAGGGGTCCCATATCACTCCAACTGCACATGCCCCACACCATTACAGAACTTCCACCAGCTTGAACAGTCTCCCCGCTGACATGCAGGGTCCTTGGATTCATGAGGTTGTCTCCATACCCGTACATGTCCATCCACTAGGTACAATTTGGAATGAGACTTGTCTGACCAGGCAACATGTTTCCAGTCCAATGTCAGTGTTGACGGGCCCAGGCGAGGCATAAAGCTTTGTGTTGTGCAGTCATCAAGGGAATACGAGTGGGCCTTCGGCTCCAAAAGCCCATTTCGATGATGTTCCATTGGATGGTCTGCACGCAGACATTTATTGAAGGCAAGATTTGATATTTCATCCAATTCCTGATATTCATGGTACACTTGTGAAATGGTTGTATGGAAACTCCCCACTCCATCGCTAGCTTGGAGATGCTGTGTCCCATCGTTCATGCGCCGATTATAACACCACGGTCAAACCCACTTAAATCTTGATAACCTGCCATTGTAGCAGCCGCAACCAATCTAACAACTGCATCAGACACTTGTTGCCTTATATAGGCTCTGCAATGTTACGCCCAAATATTTAATCGACGTGACTGTCTCAAGCGCTACACTACTAATGGAGTATTCAAACATTACAGGATTCTTTTTCCTATTCATCTGCATTAATTTACATTTATCTATATTTAGAGATAGCTGCCATTTTTTACACCAATCACAAATCCTGTCCCTGTCATCTTGTATCCTCCTACAGTCACTCAACGATGACACCTTCCCGTAAACCACAGCATCATCAGCAAACAGCCGCACATTGCTATCCACCCTTCCAAAAGATCATTTATGTAGATAGAAAACAACAGCGGACCTACCACACCTCCCTGGGGCACTCCAGATGATACCCTCACCTACGACGAACACTCACCATCAAGGACAACGTACTGGGTTCTATTACTTAAGAAGTCTTCGAGCCACTCCCATACTTGGGAACAAATCCCATATGCTCGTACCTTAGTTAGGAGTCTGCAGTGGGGCACCGAGTCAAACACTTTCCGGAAGTCAAGGAATATGGAATCCATCTGATACCCTTCATCCATGGTTCGCAAGATATCATGCGAAAAAAGGGCGAGTTGCGTTTCGCAGGAGCGATGCTTTCTAAAGCCGTGCTGATGCATGGACAGTAACTTCTCTGTCTCAAGGAAATTCATTATATTCGAACTGAGAATATGTTCAGGAATCCTGCAACAAACCGATGTTAAGGATATTGGTCTGTAATTTTGAAGATCCGTCCTTCTACCCTTCTTATATACAGGCGTCACCTGCACTTTTTCCATTCGCTCGGGACTTTACGTTGGGCAAGAGATTCGCGATAAATGCGAGCTAAGTAAGGAGCCAATGCAGTAGAGTATTCTCTGTAAAACCGAATTGGAATCCCATCAGGACCTGGTGATTTATTTATTTTCAACCCATTCAGCTGCTTCACAACCCCAGGGATGTCTATCACTATGTCCTCCATACAACAGCAAGATCATCGGTCCCATTGGATTGGGGAAGGATGGGGAGAGAAGTCAGCCATGCCCTTTCAAAGGAACGATCCCGGTATTTGTCTGAAGTGATTTAGGGAAATCACGGAAAACATAAATCTGGATGGCCGAATGTGGGTTTGAACCGTCATCCTCCAGAATGCGAGTCCAGTGTGCTAACCATTGTGCCACATCGCTCAGTCATTTTAGTGGTATGGCAACTGTATGCTAACAACTTCTGCTGACTTTTCTGAGGGAATATTTGTGGCAGAATTAACATTTGTCTGTTTCAGTTCTTGTATCAACATCTGTCTGGTCCACAATTTCTGTGCCAGTGGCAAACTGCACATTTGTTCAAAATTGATAAAAGTTTTTGGAAGAGGTCTTACAATACGGTTTTGTTACAGCACCTACTGAAGGATTTTTGCATTGTCATGCTGTGTGTTTTACATTTACTTCCACCTATTTGAAGTCTATTTCATTTCACAAAGTTGTCAGTGGATATCACATTGTCTGAATCAAAGAATGCTCAGTGCCTGGAATTTATCATCTGGTTTAACTGTGGCCCACCAAAATCATTATCCACCACTGTAACTGATAATAAAACAGATGTACAATTATGAGACAGACATACAGCCACAGTCAGACTCATGTGCTGTGCACAGTGATGTTTGTCCAATATTCTACAAAACAAAAAAACTGCAGAAAGTAAGAAGTGTGGAAAAATTAACAGTTTACACTTTCTTTGCTGAAAGTAGAGACATTGACACAGCTTCATCTGGAGAAGGTAGAGCAATAACAAAAAAGTCCAAGACAGGAGTGCAAAGACAGGCTTGCACAATATGTATTTTTTCTCTTTTTAATCTGTCAATAAGTTTCACTATTCACAAATGTTGTGATCAGGAATTATTAATAATTACTGAAAATATGTGCAATTAGTTATTGTTACTTCACTTTCCTACTTATTAATGACAAGTAATGAACATTATTCAGTTAATAAACAACTCAGAAGACATCAGTGCAGTGGCACACTGAATGATTTACAACCACTAAACTAAATTACGATCTTTACCTCCAACAGCAATGGCCCCTAATTGTAGCCATACAATGAATCAGGGTGTACATTATGAATAGAACCACAACAGACATTTATACTTTGCGTCTACTGAAGATACCAGTAGGCTGATAAGTTTCATGTAGTGAATGGAAGGATTTTTGTAGTAGGCAACGAGAGGTGAAGAAAAAGGTAATGTATTGTTAGCATAAAAATTGAAAACTTTTGTTGTTTGTGTTATTAAGACTCAGTTTATTACTCTTCAGCATTTTGTAAAATATACAGAGCATCATGTGGATGTAGGTTAATTGAGACATGAAAGATTAGTTTAAATTTTCATCACCAGAGTAAGTGAGTGACAGTTCTACAACACACTGGTGAGTGTCTTTAATGTATTTACATTACCAAATTGCGGTTAGATTAAGACACGAGTAATTCTTAAAGTCACTGATAAAGAATGTGCCTGCAGACTATTCTTTCATGAACTGAACCCAGCCATCATTATATCCCTGGGCAATCCCATCACACATTATGAAGAGCGCTGCCAACAATGCTCCACAAAGCATATAAGTAAGTTTTATTCTTAATTACCCCCAATGACGCTCTTTTCACAAAGAAATTAACACATTTTTAGCAATTCTGGCTGCTGACAAAAAGGTGAACTGCAAAGAATTTTTTGTGGTTTCCTAACATACTTTGAAGTAATATCAATAAAATTATTTGAACTACTAGCAATTTACATGTCTGAAAATGTGTGGAATACAATAAGATACAAAATCATAATAAAGAAAGATAATGAAGAAAATAACAACAAAAAACAGGTGTGGCATTAGTGCCATTTCAAGAACTAACAAGACACTGCAGAGTTGGTCAATGAAAAATTCTCCAAAGTTCATCCTCTATATACAAAAATGAGACATACTTACATTTGTAGAAGTACTTCATATAGCACAACACCATCAACCAGTTCTTCATAATTGGGAACTCGTCCTTCATTTTCAAGACATGAGTAAAACTGTAAACAAAATAAGTTGATTACCTAACAAAATGGCTAAAAATAGCATTATTCTGAAATGTTGATTTATTATCTATCCAAAAATATGTCTCCCCTTTATTTCTAAACACAAGAAATATGTACATTTTGATACTAATCATCTTATTCAATGAAAAACACAGTACAAGTTCTGTAGTGGACCCTCTTGGATTTTTCATATTTTATATGACATGCATCAAAATACTCATTGGAGACTTCTTAATTATCTAAGGTCAGTTTCCTGAATTTATCTTGCAGTTTTAGTTTCGATTATGAAAAGTGCATAAAATATGGCACTAACATTAACATGCTGCACTACAGATCAGTCTGTTAGCAAAACCTTTATTTTGCAACAGTTGCTGTGAGCTGTCAAGCTGCAGTACTTAAGATTACAGTTACCAACATGCCACATGTGACACTGTAACTTATTTATGTGGATTCATTCCCAACATAATTATGGAATATGTCCGGTTTTGTATGTGCAGAGTAAAAATATTCGATAATCGCAATATGTGACATCTTGCGTATTCCTGAAAATGACTTAGCCTATGGTCAAAACACACAATTTGAATAAAGAACGTTTACACCCAGTTTACTGTAATGTATTCACCTATTCTGACAATCTCCTGACACATGATCAGGGTAGTGAGTATTATATTCAAATGTTTTATGTTATATTTTCTGACTTTTTCCACATCCACGAGAATCATCTCATTTTTGGGTCTATGGAACAAAAACTGAATCTAATCTAAGTATCTACAGGATGTGGATCCTCACAAAGAAAATTGGGTCGACAGAAACGTCCGATCCCACGCATCGGCTTTGACCCGTGACGTAAGGGTGTTGTCGTGTGTGACGTCATCATGGCGCGGAGTTTGGCTTGTGAGTGAGTGTGGCGTGTTTGTAGATGTCGTCGTGTTGTGGTTTGTTGTGCTCTCTGGTGGTATGTTCAGGGTTTTCGTTTGTGTGGTGTAATGAGCTCAGTTTGCTTTTGCTCATTATCCAGAACTGTTCGAGTGTCGGCTGTGTTGGTAGTGGAATTCGTTTCAGTGAGTTAACGATTTTGTGTGAAGGTTAATTTAGTGTTGTTCGCTGTACATCGTGTGGTAATTTTAGTCAAATTAATTGGTTGTTGTTTTTCTTCAGGAATGGATATGACGGATAAAATGAAGTGCGCAGGTAAAGGGAAGTGTCCGATCCCAAAGTGTGGCTGTGAATGTTGATATTGGTATTGGGAGATGTTTTTGAGCTATATCGGCCAAGGGAAGTGTTTGATCCTAATTTATGTGATCGGGAGCTGCTGTTGAGCTATATAGGTCAAGGGAAGTGTCCGATTACAGATGATATTGTGTTTAGTAGTATTTGGGGAGTTTTGTGATTTAGGTTTTTTTTCGTCGTTTTGTGTGGTTTTGTATGGGGGAGGGTGCCTAAATTTGTTTATATTTAGTTTTCCCCCACATAAAAACACCCCATTTCCCGCGCTTGTCCCGTTAGTGTCATTAGGTTTTTTGTGGAAAGTGTGTGTGTTTGTTTTTCGATGTATTTTCGTCCTCATAATGTGTACGTACCGACTTTATATGCACCATATTGGAATCGTGGTTTCTGGTCGTTTCCGCCATATTTCTGACGTCATGGGTCAAAGCAGGCGGACGGGATCGGACGCTTCCGTATTTCCAGAAAATTAATGGCCTTTATTTTGCATTCACATTCGATGGCATCCCCAATTCACTACCAAATCACCACCTTGCAACCTAGCTAGTTTATCGGCATAATCAAATTTTCAAGCACACTCTAGCCAAAAATTCTTCAGTCTGAGTCAGACATGAATGTTATTCCACAGGCATGGATTATTATATCACAAATTACTCAGTTACAAAAAGAAACATGCTGGGTTTTAGAGGAATGTTCGACACCAGTTGTTGGCTTTGACCAGCGACATAGGAAATGTGTGACAAATTCCATAAACATTATGGGTACTGTAATGTGATGTTATTGGCAATCTTTTGAAACAGAGTAAACTATAGATCAGTCTGTGAGCACGGCCAGGTTTTTTAGTATCACATTTGTTTGATTCCCCAGACAACTAAACAGTAACCTTACAACCTACCCTAGACCTCACGCAAAGCTACAGATCACTCTTTGGCTTCACCAACTCCCAATCAAACTATTACCTTCCAACATAACCTATACCTCAAGCTACACAACAGATTAACCTGTCACCACAATCAGTCTTTCTTTGTGTTGGCTTCAGCAGCTAACAACAATACTGTGAATATATTCACGTTAAAGTTACACGACAGTAGCCATTAACATCACTTTGCAGCACTGGCCAAAGCTGGCTACTCCTGTCAAACATTCCTCTTGACCCCATGTTGTATGCTACAGCATGTCACCCAGTTACCAAAAAGCTTTGGTAACATTTTAACACACATTCTGTGTTTGATTACAGCAAAAAGGAGAACATCTAATTCTGTGGAGTGACACCTGGCTCATTCCATGTCAATTCAACCAATTTGAGAAAATGTTCCAGCTGATAGTCTCAGATTTTGGCTGAAATTTAGCACACCAATGCTACCAAGTGTGGAACACTCATGTACAAAAGTTTAAGTTCCCCTGCCAATTAGTTCCAGAATTATGGCTTGTGAGAGAAGGTGGCATGACCCGGAAATTGCAACCCGCGTATGGCAATCTATATTCAGACCCAACTTCAGGTCTTAAAACTTTGAAACTATTCTGCAGAATCCAGTGAAATTTTTACAACCCAGTAACATCCACTTAGAGAACACACTCTATGAATCAAAACACCAACAACATATTTCTGAGGGAAAATAAAAAATTCCAAAATGTGATTTAAAAAATGTAATATGTTAAAAGGTACATATTGTAGGTGCCCTCTATGCCAAATATTATTCACTCAAAAAGGGTATACATTTTTTTGCAGTAAGCTTAATGTGGCCTAAACACACACAGAATTCATCTTGTCCATATTAATCACACAAACTGAGTTACATGCACACGAAAATACAAAAATTTGAAAAATTACCTGAAAAACATGGATTTTCTAAGTGTGGTAGCACAAAAGGGACAAGTGATATCCAAACCAAATTTCACACACTGCACAAGTAGACCATAATATAATATGTGGCAAAATTTCAACTTGTTATTGCAAGGCATTTGTGTACAATAAATGTTGACAGAGATGTATTTGGTTACGTTTCTTTTAACACAATTTAGCAAGTAATAGTGATGATGCAGACAGCTTATTTCAGATAAAGCTGCAGCAATTGTTGGGAACCATTAGGCAACAGAAAGTTAAACAATGGTAGTTTTCAGGGACAGAATGAGTCATTGTTAGGCAGGAACAACAAAGGAAACAAGCAACAATTACAGGTTACTCATGTTTTTAAGATTCTAGGTCAGACTGGTCATTACTGTTGTGGAAAGTCAGTATGGAGGCAGAAGTGTACTAGTGGTGCTTCTGTTCAAACAAGTTGCAGTATTGGTAGAGCACAAGCATCTGAATGTCATAAAACAACATATGGAACAAAATGTGGCATTCGCTTTGTACTGTATGATCTTGATGAATCGGACCAAGATTTGTTGCTATGGAGATCCGGAATACACCCTGTGGGCACAAGAAGTACAGTTCCAGGAAACTTTAGTGTTTGTTATCATCATATGAAAGTGTTTCTGGATAAGTATTCTTTCCTACAAAGAAGTTTTTTTGATCCATTTTGGATTCATAAGAAGACAGTGAAGTGTAGCCTCAGAGAAATTGATATAAAATCAGTATTGAATGTGAATCAGTGTATGGGACTTAACATGAAACCAGGACAAAAGTTATGTTCCAGGTGTGTTACACTGCTAAAAAATGAATAATATTCCGATAATTTAGATGACAGTGACGAAGAGTATCAGCCACCTACAACCACAGCGGATGAGCAATTAAATACTACAGTGACTGCTCTTGGTATGTCTCCCATGAAGACACACAAAGTTGGGAAAAGAGACAGGCCCAGCTATGGTAGAAGAAAACTACAAGAAGCTCAAATGGAATTAAAACACAAAATAGCTGACACACTAATGGTGGAAGATGAAGAACTATCTGCTCCAAAGGAACAGAAGTCATGCCAGAAATGCTCTGATTTGGACGAAATTGTGCATGATATGAAAGAAAAATGTGCCATATCCACACGCCAGAAAAAAGTAGTTATTCTTACCCTTGCACCTTCCAGCTGGTTTATTGACTACACTGCAAAGGAATTCAGTGTTTCTACATATACGGTAAAGTAAGCTAGGAAAATAAAAGCAACACAAGGAGTGCTTCCACAACTTCAGCAGGCTCAGGGTAAGCAATTGAGTTCAAAAATAAAGGTGCTAGTGTCGGAGTTTTATGAAAATAGTGACTACAGCCAAATAATGCCTGGGGGGGGGGGGGGGCAAAAAAAAAAAAAAAAAAAAGAAGAAGAAGAAGAAGAAGAAGAAGAGAGAGAGAGAGAGAGAGAGAGAGAGAGAGAGAGAGAGAGAGAGAGAGAGGACTATGTAATGGTGAAAATGGGAAATGTACGTGTACAGATGCGAAAAAGATTGTTGCTGTGCAACATGTCAGAACTATATGTAGAATTCAAGGAAAAGTATCCCAATACCATCTTCGGCCAAAATGGGTTGTGCCAGTAAGTGCAAGGGGCACACACAATGTTTGTGTATGTGAGACCATCAAAATGCTAAGCTGATGTTTGTTGCTATAACGGATTCTGGTCTGGATTACAAAGGTGCAATGAAGCTGCTAGTGTGTGACATCAGTTCCTACCAGTGCATGATAAACAGGTGTGAAAAGTGTCCTGGTAAGGCAAATCATGCAGAACACATGAATAACAAACTGTATGGTGCACTCCTTACGGATGACGAACTTGTTTCTTATAAACAATGGACACACATGGATCACACAAGTCTTGAAACAAAGCAAAGTACAGTGGAAGATTTTGTTGAAATGTGTTGTCAAAAATTGGACAAACTGACCACACACAGCTTCACAGCAACAGCACAATCGGCTTATGTCCAGTTTTGGAAGGATAATTTGCAACAAGATGAAATTATAGTAATACTAGACTTTTCTCAAAATTATGCATTTATAGTTCAAGATGCCATCCAAGGATATGTTGGGACAACAGTCAGGCAACTCTCCAGCCATTTGTGATTTACTATAGAGGTGAATCAGGTGATGTGTCTGTCATGAATCTGTGCGTTTTTAGTGACTGTTTAATTCATGATGCCATTGCAGTTCATGTTCACATTCGCACTGTCATGGCATATGTGCAAAACAAGCTGCCTCACATACATTTTGCAAAATACTTCAGTGATGGGGCAGCTATTCAGTACAAAAACTGTAAAAATCTCAAAAAGGTATGCATGTATTACCATGATTTTCAGATTCACGCAGAATGGAATTTTTTCGCAACAAGTCATGGCAAAAATGTGTGTGATGGTATTGGTGCTACCATTAAGCGTATGGCATCACGAACTAGTCTGCAGCACCCTACAGAAGGTCACATTCTAACACCTCTTCAATTATTTACCTGGGTACAGAAAAATATCTCTGGCATACAATCATTCTATGTTTCGAAAGCTGATGTGAAATCAGTCGAAGAGTTGCTAAAAAGCAGACTAGAACACGTTAAAACTGTTGCAGGCACAAGGAGCCATGATCACTTCTCTCCAGCGGACTCTGACAATGTGCAGATGAGCAGACTGTCCGGTTATAACTATAGGTTCATGCACAACATGAGTCTTCACAGTGTGTCTGACTCAGGATTCAGAAGCAAAAGCACCAACATATAACCAGGTTGCAATATTATTGCTGTTTATGATGACAAATGGTACTTAGGATGTGTTGCAGAGTGCTGTGAAGCAGAAGCTGATGTATTTGTGAACTTCATGGCACCAGCAGGATCAGCAAGATCTTTTCATTGGCCACGTTTGGCAGACAGGTGTTGGATTCCTTTTGAACATATTCTTATGACAGTTCCAGTTACTACCACAGTGTCAGGAAGACAGTACAATTTGCCACTCAATGTACAGAGTACAGTAGCTAAAGTGTGGGAGAACTTCTGTTCGAAGCACAATCTACTGGTTTTTAACAGTTAAGGTGCAGTAAACATTAATGATAGGTTGTGTTAATTTGTCTACAGGGTGTTACAAGAAGGTACGGCCAAACTTTAAGGAAACATTACTCACACACAAAGAAAGAAAATATGTTATGTGGACATGTGTCCGGAAACGCTTACTTTCCATGTTAGAGCTCATTTTATTACTTCACTTCAAATCACATTAATCATGGAATGGAAACACACAGCAACAGAACGTACCAGCGTGACTCCAAACACTTTGTTACAGGAAATGTTCAAAATGTCCTCTGTTAGTGAGGATACATGCATCCACCCTCCGTCGCACGGAATCCCTGATGTGCTGATGCAGCCCTGGAGAATGGCGTATTGTATCACAGCCGTCCACAATGTGAGCGCGAAGAGTCTCTACATTTGGTACCGGGGTTGCATAGACAAGAGCTTTCAAATGACCCCCATAAATGAAAGTCAAGAGGGTTGAGGTCAGGAGAGCGTGGAGGCCATGGAATTGGTCCGCCTCTACCAACCCATTGGTCACCGAATCTGTTGTTGAGAAGCGTACAAACACTTCGACTGAAATGTGCAGGAGCTCCATCGTGCATGAACCACATGTTGTGTCGTACTTGTTCTAGCAGCACAGGTGGGGTATCCCGTATGAAATCATGATAACGTGCTCCATTGAGTGTAGGTGGAAGAACATACCGACGAAACTAAAATGAGCTCTAACACGGAAATTAAGCATTTCCGGACACATGTCCACATAACATCTTTTCTTTATTTGTGCGTGAGGAATGTTTCCTGAAAGTTTGGCCGAACCTTTTTGTAACACCCTGTATATGTTGTTGCTTAGTGATTAAACAGTTGTAGGAGAGGATAAGAAGACGCAGAACAGTTTACGATATGTTTTTTACAAAATTGTGTTGTGGAACAATGGCCACATAACCAAATACATCTGTCAACTTCCATTGTACACAGATGTCTTGTAATAACATGCTGAAATTTTGACATATATATCATTATAGTCTACTTATGCAGTGTGTGAAATTTGGCTTGGATACCACTTGTCCCTTTTGTGCTACCACACTTAGAAAATCCATGTTTTTTAGGTAATTTTTTAATTTTTGTATTTTCCTGTGCATGTAACTCAGTTTTTGTGACTGATATGGGCATGATGAGTTCTGTGTGTGTTTAGGCCACATTAAGCTTACCACAAAAAAATGTATACCATTTTTGAGTGAATTATATTTGGCATAGAGGGCACCTATAATATGTACCTTTTAACGTATTACATTTTTTAATCACATTTTGCAATTTTTTATTTTCCCTCAGAAATATGTTGTTAGTGTTTTGATTCATGGAGTGTGTTCTCTAAATGGATGTTACTGGGTTGTAAAAATTTCACTGGACAGTGTGGACTAGTCCCAAAGTTATTAAGACCTGAAGTTGGGTCTGAAGATAGATTGCCCGAAGCGGGCTGCAATTTCTGCATCATGCCACCTTCTTTCACAAGTCATAATTCTGGAACTAATTCACAGGGGAAACTAATACTTTGTACACGAGTGTTCCACACACGGTAGAATTAGTGTACTGAATTTCAGTCAAATCTGAGACTATGAGCTGGAGCCCCTGGCTGAACTGACATGGAATGACCATTTTGCCAGGTACAGTGGTATTGCAGTTTGCCACATCTGCAGCAGTGCAGACTTGAGTGTTATTCTTAGTCTCACATACTCAGTTCTATGAATTTGACTTGCACTTTGATACACCACCTCCAAGTCTGCTCCAACTCTTCAACACAAAATGACATCTGTCATCTTGTGCTAGCTGTATCTACATGCTGAAGCTGATACCCAACACTGCAAACTTTTTGAGAAAAACAGCTCACAAATTTTTTGTCATTGCCCCAAGCACTGCTCTCTGCAGAAATATTTTTCTCAATGGACAATGCAGGTGCTCTGCAAAGAATCAAGAAAAGTTGGACAAACAGCAGTTACTAAATTGCAAAATTTTCCTGGTCCCTAGGCTCCCTCGTTGGTAGAAGTCTGAAGACTTTGGGCAGCAGGGGATTTGTGCCTGGCCACTAGCAAGATCACAGATTTAATAATATCAATTTTGATGTAAATATAATCATCCAAGTACTCTGTGATGATTTAAGTTGCAAATGACAAGACACAGAGTTTCAGATACACAGCCAAATTCCTGTCAGAAAAGTTCCTAGCATAAGCTTTGTGAGTTTACCTTATTGACTGTCACTAACACATGTACAGAAAAGATTAAATGGGCCAATAAATAAGTAACAATGATAAGACATATTAACCATACTATAAGAAGCATAAACTAACCCACTTCACTAGCGGTGCCGACATGAATTCCTCCAGCTCTACTGATGTAGCCATGGCGGGGAATTTTATTCATGTGCTGTTTCTCCTACACGTGAGAACTATGAAGAATCAGTCTTGATAGCAGTAGTCTTGATAACATTATGTTACAAGACTCAGCACACTGCAAATTTACGTATTCTCACAAAACAAAAGAAATTGCATTAGATCTTCTCGGGCTAAACGCCCGTAAGCATTTCCAGTCTCAACTCAATAACACACTACTGGGTTACTCGTATCACATGTTCATCGGGAAGAAAATTACATTGTTCTCAATTCCTACATTGTATTACAATAGTCCAACTTGACAGCTTTATTACTGTAGCACCCTCATTGTTAGTTCTTTCGTAAAGCCGTCTAAACAGTTGTTCCTACTGCTTCAAAACACACATACACTACACCTACTACTGCCATAATACAAATGCATTTCCTATCCATATGAACAACTGACAACTGAAAACATCAACAACAACAGTTTCCGCAGTTGACAACAAACCACTTTTCCGGTATTATCGATGTGTAGCAATCGATGATTATATCGGACATTTAATAATAATAATAATAAAGTACAGATTCTACATCCACATAAGAATAAACGACACGTTTTGTAGAGCTGGACGTGTGCATTACCATTTAGCAAACACAGATTACATGAAAGATTTAAAAAAATTAATATATCGTATTTCGGTTGCCTGTAGATAAAATACGTAACTCCCACAACAAAGCAAGAACAACGTGCATAATTATAAAAAGAAAGACTGGGAAATGAATGGATTGTGTGGCTAATATATAAATATTATGACAGCATGGTATAAAATAATAGTGTTCTTAAGACCTTCAACAATCATTGTTTGACAT
This sequence comes from Schistocerca nitens, assembly GCF_023898315.1. Classification (NCBI taxonomy): domain Eukaryota; kingdom Metazoa; phylum Arthropoda; class Insecta; order Orthoptera; family Acrididae; genus Schistocerca; species Schistocerca nitens. The sequence goes on from NC_064616.1 coordinate 927,620,262, forward strand.
GAAAGAGAAAACAGGGTGCAAAGGTTTCGTGAAAGAGGCTATAGACCCTTCATAGAAACCTCGATCCATCAGAATCACTCATCTGTGTATTACTGATTTCACAGTTTCTTAAGTCAAACTGACAAAGAAATCATAAACAAAAATCCAGAGGGTAAAATTTAATAACTAAATGACATCACTCAAACACTCCTATGAGATTCTATGTGCACTGTAGCAGGGTGTCATATAATCAAGTAAGATCGAGTTTGACAAGAAATATTCAGGGCTAGGAACAAGCGAGGGAGGTAACACAATTGTTAGTACCTTAGACTCATATTCAGGAAGCCGACTGTTCAAATCCCCGGCCAGCCACCCAGGATTAAGTTCTCCACTATTTCTCTAAATTGCTCCTGGGGATAAGCTGGGATGGATCATTTGTGAAGGGTGCAGGCAATTTCCTTCTTCATTCTTCCCTACTCCGAGCTTCTTGCTCTGTCTCTGAGTGATTTCACTGTCGATGGGTCGTTAAATTTTCCTTCATTGCTCCAGGTCTCGTGATGGTTTTGTAGGTTTCCACATTAGTATTATATGAATACATCTCAGTCCAGTACCTGCCTTCTCTACAACAGTTCAATAGCTCTTTCTATTCTTTGTAGTCGCTTTGGACATGTACTCCTTTTTTTTTTTTTTTTTTGCAATGTATAGCCAGTTTCTCTTGTCACAGTAAGTTCTACAAGCCACTATCAGGAAACGATTACTATGACAATCAAAACTGGTTACACAATGCATAATTTGATTTTGCTGCTTTTAATATCTAAAATCCTAGGTTATAACAACATAATAACAATAGAGTCAAGTCACTGCACACTTTTGATTAATTAATTCATTTTTCTTTGACCCCATTCGATTACATTATACATGGTATCGCAAACCTTTTGAGTCAAACTGAAACTGGTGATAGTGGGCTTCAACATGTTGAACTGAGATAGGGAACCAATGGTCGGAAATGCATAATTATTGTCTTACTGGTGTACTTAGTGTACACCACTTAAAAACAATGTAGCTCATAGTAATTGTCCAAAGCCACAAGCACCAGTCTCAACGCATGTACTGCAATCGTGTATGCAGACTGTACCCCTTGTTGTCCACGAAAGAATGTGGTTTCAACACAACAGTGCACCATCCAACTTCGATGTTAATGTCCACAAGCAGCTGAACAATATGTAGCCTCATCACTGGATGAGAAGTGGAGGTGCTGTCCTGTGACCAGCGCTATAACCAGATCTCACACCTCTGGACTTTTTACTCTGGGGTTACATCAAGACATTGGCGTATGAAACCCCCGTAGAAACTGGTTGAACACCTGCCGGCAAGGTTCCTAGCTGCCTGTCTGCTGGTTCAAACAGACACCAGGGATCTTTGAGAGAGTGTGACAGAACTTCATACGCAATTGCCATCCATGCACTGAGACTGGTGGTCGCCACTTCGTTCAGTTACTATGAGCTATGTTGATGTTATGCAGTGTACACTGTGTACATCCATAAGTAACTAAATATGCATTCCCGACCATTGGTTCCCCGTCTCAGCAAAACTGGTGTGGACTCACTGTCACCTATTTCCAGAAACATAAGAGATATTAGGTTTCTTTTGGCTAATGCATCTATAATAGATTATATTAAGCATGAGCTAGCTGTTTCTGCAGATTTCCCTTTTGGAAACCATGTTGTGCAATTCTCAGATTACTATGTTTTCTCCATGAAGATAAATCAATCTACTATGCATAAGCATCTCAAACATTTTTGAGAAAATACATATTATAGATATTGTTCTGTAGTCATTTGGGTCCCATTTTTCGCATATCTTGTATGCTGGCACCACTTTGTTTATGTCTAATTTATATGGAAGTAATTCTTCTGATAATTATCAGTTTACTATATTCAAAAGTGGTTTAATTATTTCCTCAGTAACGTGCTCTAGTAGTGTATGTATCCCAATGCTGGGTCAAAGAGTACATTTCTTAAAAACTTCCTAATATAAACCAAAATTCTAGCTTTGTTGTTTCCCACATTTAAGAATTTATCTATATTAAAGATATCAATTAAAATTTAATTTTTAAAAAACTAAGTTTAAAAAATACAAAATTTCTAAAATTTATTCTAACCCAATAACAGGAAGCAAACGATATTTTATTTTGCTTTTTACTTCGAAATATAAAATATAATCCAACAATTTTCACTAATTTATCATGGTCTTCTGAAAGGATTTTAGTATAGCAATCGGGAATAGTAGCTTTATATTTATCATCTAAAAGTAATACAACTTTTTGACCATTGCAGTTACCAGAGTTTCAGCTTTTCAAATACTTTAAGATTTAGCTTTTTCAGTTCTGTTAATTTAGTGAACACTTCTCCATAACCATTACTGTAACTGAAACTTCCTGGCACATTAATCTGTGTGCTGGAACAAGACTTGATGGTTCAAATGGCTCTGAGCGCTAAGGGACTTAACTGCTGTGGTCATCAGTTTCCTAGAACTCAGAACTACTTAAACCTAACCAACCTAAGGACATCACACACACCCATGCCCGAGGCAGGATTCGAACCTGCGACGGAAGCGGTCACGCGGCTCCAGACTGTAGCGCCCAGAACCGCACGGCAACTCCGGCCGGCTACAAGAATTGAACTCGGGACATTTGCATTGTGTGAGCAAATATTCTATGGTTCAAAATGGTTCAAATGGCTCTGAGCACTATGGGACTCAACTGCTGAGGTCATTAGTCCCCTAGAACTTAGAACTAGTTAAACCTATCTAACCTAAGGACATCACAAACATCCATGCCCGAGGCAGGATTCGAACCTGCGACCGTAGCGGTCTCGCGGTTCCAGACTGCAGCACCTTTAACCGCATGGCCACTTCAGCTGGCAAATATTCTACCAACTGAGCTACCCAAGTACGACTAACGACCCATCCTCACAGCTTTACTGCCGCCAAAACCTCTTCTCCTACCTTCCAAATTTCACAGAAGCTCTCCTGGAACCTTGCAGAAATAGAACTCCTGGAAGAAAGGAAATAGAAGAGGCATGGCTTATCCACAGCATGCAGGATGTTTCTAGAAGAGATTTTCAAACTGCAGTGGAGTGTGCACTGATATGAAACTTCCTGGCGGATTAAAACTGTCGAGTCTCGGTTCGGTACACAGTTTCAATCTGCCAGGAAGTTTCACATCAGTGCCCACTCTGCTGCAGAGTGAAAATCTCATTCTGATTACTATAACTCTTAAGTTTGCTTACTAGATTTTCAATGGTACCAGTACCGGTCATATTCATTCTGTGTTGCTTTTATTCACATAGAAAAAATTATATTTTCAATTTTTTTGAATGTGAAAATTTTACAAATTTTAAATTAATAAATTATTCAAATTGAAAATTTAAAATTTTGTAAATATTAAATTTTTGAAACTAAACATTTAAAAAATTTGGAAAATTTTATTCATAAATGTTATAATTTTTGAAAATGTAAATTTATCAGTTTTTCTTTTGTCTGTCTTTCTGGAAATACTTGAAAAAGAAATGTAATGAATTTTTCAATCAAATGGTTCAAATGGCTCTGAGCACTATGGGACTTAACATCTATGGTCATCAGTCCCCTACAACTTAGAACTACTTAAACCAAACTAACCTAAGGACAGCACACAACACCCAGCCATCACGAGGCAGAGAAAATCCCTGACCCCACCGGGAATCGAACCCGGGAACCCGGGCGTGGGAAGCGAGAACGCTACCGCACGACCACGAGATGCGGGCTTTCAATCAAATACTTCTATAACTTTTTCTAATATTTTATTCATTTACCTAATTAAAATTTTTCAGTAAGTATTCTGTGTTGTAAATCATAAGTTAAATTCCTTTCCACCATATTTCATTATGTATGCAATGATAGCATTTGGTATATTTTGGTTAGAATGCAAATAATGTTATAATTTTTTTGAGTATACATATTTATTATATAGACACGATAATTTTGAATCAAGCTGAATAAATTTACATTTACATTGCTATTTTATTGAGTTATTGTTTAAAAATCTCAGAAGTACCATAAAGTTTCAAAATATTATTCGATTCATCAGGAATCCATTATTTTTGAGGAAAAAATTCATTTCTTCCATTCTTTACACAAATATTCTGTAATTCAACTTGATTCAATAAAGATGAATTATTTCAATGGTAAGTCATATCAGATTCAGAAAAACTATAATAATTAGTAGTTCCAAGTTCTAAATTTCTTCTTCTGTTCAATCCAGAAATTTCAACTGTTGTAGTTCAAGAAAGGAACTGCAATTTCTGAATTTTTGAATCTTTCTTGTTCTAGTTCAAGTGAATACTCTCGTTAAAATTTAACAACAGTAACAAGAATTCCATACCTTTTATAATTTTACCTTCACTTAGAAGTTTATTATTGACATTATTAGTATCCCAACGAACAACGGAATCATCCTGATATTTTCTTGAACTCCAAGTGAAAATTGCTGTTAACTGCTTTTCCCAAATTATTTCTTTAGAATCTTTAAAAATTTTCCAGGTAGTTCTAATGGACCATATATTTCATTTTGTTTATTTTTAATTTGTCATTGTTTAGAATATGGTCTTCCACAGCTAATTCATTTGATGGAGATCAAGACATCGAAAAAGAGTTGATGAAAAAAAGATATGGATATTCGATACTAGAAAAAATATTGATCCCTTTGTTAATTTTAATAACATCAAACAAATATAACACATAATTATCAAATAGTATAATATTCGATTTAACAGCATAAATTGAAAAATCTGTTCCACCTGCATGAACAACATCAAATATCATATAAAGTTATGAATAGTTGTATGAATCCAACCATCAGCAACATTAATAATAATATTCTGTTTCGTCGTTATGAAGTTGTTTTCTCTTTTACAGGAAATGAGTAAAATTGATAATTCTCAGTCTTGTTCATGATTTATTAACAAACAAAATTATTTATTAATTTTTAAAATGATTATTATCCAAGAACCACTGAAGTCAATCAAATTATCTTTTTCATAAGCAAAGTAATTCTTAAATTCTGAATAAAATCGGAATCTGGAATATTTAAAGAATAATTTGGTTTATACATTATTCGTCCTCCATATCCAGCATTTGGTTTAGTGAGGAAATAACAATAGTCTCTCTATGAAACCAATCATTATGTTTAACAAACATTCTATCAGCTAAATTAAAATTAACATTTATTAATACAAATGGAATAAATTTAGAAACAATATTAGCAACTGTTTTTTATTTGCCTCAATAATTAGATTATTAAATCTTAAAATTCAACCAAAACAATCCTCTTTATTCATTAATAATTTAACATCACTTTCGATAATATTTAAAATTATATCTTGTTTAATGTGGATATTTGGGGTTTTCAATTAAATGAATTTTTCCAAAATTTTCAAACTACATTGACCAACATGAATATCTATCGTTTCTTTGTTAGTGTATACTTTATCAGCTTTGATATAATATTTGGGATTTAAAAAGTTGTATAAAGAACACACTCGTGAAATATTTTTTACATTTCTCTTACTCTAATACCTAATGATTTTATAAGAACAGAAGAATTATCACTCAATTGAAATATTCAACTCTTTTATAATACTAAAATTTATGTAAATAAATAAAAGAGATAAGAATTAGTTAATAGAAATTAAAAGATAAACATTGTAAACATTTATAAAATTCTATTCGATATTCAATAGTAGGACCAATCAGTTGAGGAAAAGGCACTCTAATGATATTTAAATATATTCTAACTCCTTGATGATTACATTTGAATAAAATTTTCATTTGTGAATTTATTATAAAAGTTTTGGTGATCCAAAACAACAACAATTTATGAAAAACGTGAAATAATAGAAGCAAAAAATAATGAAAAATTTTGACTTTTAATATAAATTATGATGAAATTAATGCAATAAAAGAATGAAAATATAGCTCAGTTGCAGTTTTTGATGATATAATTTTTGAAAATCAAGGTATACTTAGAGAATATTTTTCTAGAGGTAGAAATAAAGGAATAGATTGTTTTTATTAAGATCAGATTTATTCGAAAATAGCACAACAATTTGTTAAAGACACACTAAATTCTTAAATATTATCATTGAAGATGACAGAAACTAAAATCATATTCATAATGGATTTTTTGCTGGTGATTTAAAAATTGATGACTTTATACAACTATGTAGTAACTATTGGAATATAAATTAATTGGGTTTTATAACAAAAAATAGGATAAGAAAAATTAATAATGGTGAATACAGAGAAATGATCAAGTATTTTTGAACATTAAATGACAACGTTAAACATAAATGTTGAACAAAAATCTTAGCATAAACGTTAAACATTAACGATGAATGTAAATGTTAAACATAATTGACGAATATAAGATTCAGATATAAAATGAGAATGATTATTGTTTGTAATCCATAATGACACTCTTGAAAATATGGTCCAGATGTAGTTACACTACTAAACAAAATAAAAGAACAATTAAAATAGATGTTTAAAGAATAAATTACTAAAATTTCAAAAACGAGGTTCAGCACGATATCGATACAATTGACCAAGTTAAGCAAGTAATCGAAGGATTAGGTGATAGTGAGTTAGAAGCAACTGAAGAAAGTTGACAAACAGATGGTTCCTTATAATCTACATTATTTAGAAGAATATATCGATATTCAAATAACTAAACAATATGAATATCATAAAAGAGATTATACATTAAGTGAATCAGAGGTAAATAGTTAGAAGAGAATTATGAAAAAGAAAGACAAAAAATTAAGAGGCAATATGTTAAAAACAAATATAAGCAGAAAAACTTAAAATTTATAAGACATATTGAATATACAATTTTTGTATTAATACCTGTAGAACAATTTAAATATGTTGACAAATGACCAGTTAAATTCCACTGTGGTCAAATAACTATAGGTAATAAAGAATATGAAGTTAGAGATGGATTACTAAATCTTTTAACTAAAAAAATTACTATGGATGATTTAGGTGGCTAATTTTATTGTGTTCGATTACAAAATTATGCTAGAATTTTATTCTTCTCAAATGCTGTATACCCTGAAAATAATCCAAATAAAATAAATTAAAGTAAAGGATATAAATATAATAATTTGATGGAAACAATTGTAGAAGATTAATTTCCTAGTTTTTCGAAAAGGAATCTTAACTATTCATTTCAAAAAGTTGGTGAAGGTTCAGTAAAGAAATATACAGAAAAAGCAGTAGATTACATTTGGATGAATGATGTTTGACAATTGATAGTATAACAGTAATTCATAACTAAGAAACAGCTGGAAATAAAAATTAACATAAGAAAGAATTGGTAAAATTCAAATCTTTTCAAACAAATTAAGTGATTTTATTATTAATGATCCAAAAGAAAGTCCTTATTTAATTAGATTTTAGAATAATTGACCACCCACATTTTAGAAAGAGTATAAAATTTGGTAGAGGTTTAGATAATACATTAATCAAAAAACTGCCATTTAAATTACATTTTCCTGAATATATTTATTGCTGACCTGGAACAAAAATAGAAGAAAGGTTTCCCAGAAGTGATAAAGAAATTAAATCATTAGATGAAGACAATGAAAAACATTATTACTTACAAAGATAACATATTTTTAAAAATAAGACATGAAGTAGATAAAGAACTTCCATTAATTGCAAAACAAAAAATGTATTCAAACAATCCTCAGGTAATAAAAAATTTGCAGTAACAGCTGTTAGAGGAATAATTTATGAAAAAAGAAAATTAGGAATTACTTTAAATGTTGATGATAAAGGATGGGATTCATAAAAGGCTTCTTTATTGATTTTTAATCCATGTAAATGAATAACTTTAGTGTTGTTTATACTAAACGTCCAAATAGTGATATTAATCAATTACAGTGAAAATGCATAATGGAGATTAAATAGTAATGAACCACTTTTAATTGACGATAAAAAAGAGATAAAAACCAATGGAAATTTACTTATTAGGTAAAATATTCTAGTTAAAAGAAAAATAATTCAATATGAAACGAAAAAAAGAAATAGAACATGAAGGTGGCTTTTTGCATTACTATTGTCCACTTTACCATCTTTATTAGGTTCTAGCTCAACATCTGCAGCTGTTGCAAATACAGTTATAAATAAAAAAGTGATAAGGAAATAGAAGATCAATGTAATTTAGATACAGAAAAGAGAGGAAGTTGAATCAAAAGCGGAAAAAATTTCATAGAAATAATCACAAAATTTAGTTATACTTTATGTGATTTTGACATACAAAAACCACTCCATCTACAGGCCACAAGTGGCTCATCGGGACCATCCAACCGCCATCTCATCCTCAGAGGAGGATGCGGATAGGAGGGGCATGGGTTCAGCACACTGTTCTCCCGATCGTTATAATGATTTTCTTGACCGAAGCAGCTACTGTTCGGTCGAGTAGCTCCTCAATTAACATCACGGGGCTGAGTCCACCCCAAAAACTGGCAACAGCATATGGCAACCTAGATGGTTACCCATCCAAGTGCCAACCATGCACAACAGCGCTTAACTGTGGTGATCTCTCGGAAACCGACGCATCCACTGTAGCAAGGCCGTTGCCCTGATTTTGAGATACAAAAATTAAAAATATAGTATTTTCGTGTTTTTTATGATTGATGAATTACTGCATCAACCAAGAACTTTAGAATGTGGAACAGTAAATTTTGATACATCGTTTTTTAAGGCATTCAATTTGTTATATTAAGAATAAAGACATAAAACTTGGTTTTCATTCATTTGGAGGAAGTACACCAAAACAACCAGTACATTATTTAAGAAAAAATGATTTACATTATAAAGTCAAAAGGACACAAAATGTTAGGGAATTTTTTGTAGTCATTTACATCTAATTGTTTTAAAAGTATTATGTATGTGTCATATGTTCAATATTAGTTTAAATTTATGGAGAATTATAATATCAGTTAGTACTAGTTGAAGCAGTTAATTTAGAAGTATTAATTAATCAGAAAATATGAAACATAATATCATAAAATAAGTTCCTATGGAATTATGTAATATTTTCAAAAAACTAAGAGACATATTGATTTTAAAGGTATATGATTTGTAGATATTAAAGATCCAAATTGTTATGATGATGTTACTAAACAATACTTAGAATAAGAATATGTTATAAAAACTGCATATACAAGTACTTCAATTCAAGCGAATATTTATTATAATTAAACACTTTAATGAAAAGATTAGTCAACATAATAAAATTAATCTATCAAATTATTTTACCAAAAACGAAAACGACCTAAAAACACACTCATTTGTGTACAGATATTCCAGAAAAAAGTTGTTATTGATCGAAATATCAGTAAACAATTATCACTGGATGATTTTCATAATTCGGCAAGTGTGTTTGACAAAAAGTATAAGGTAACTAATACTATTCAATCAATAATAATATTAAATAAATGTAAAATTATCAGTATAAGATCTGTATAAGATCAATTCAAACTGTTCCAGGTGATGTGAAGATTTCATGTTTGGCAAAGTAATTAAAAAATTAATAATTTTTCATTTATATCAATAGACAATTACACTCACAACTACTTTTTTTAATTTAAAAGAACTGAAAAACTGAAACCCATAACCCTAGTGGAGTAACAACTAAAATGGAAGACAAAGAATTAAAGGTATTTGTTCAATTTCGGAAACTAAGAAAATCAAATTCTTAATGAGTTACATATAGGGATGAGAAAAAAAATATGAACGAAAAAATGTGTTTTCTTTTGGAACATATGATTTATGGCTGGCTGACATACACAAAATGGATACTGGTAAAGTAAAAGGAATTTTGAATAAAATAAACGATTTAAATATTAATTATTTGCTATAGTCATATTTTCAAAATTTGCTTTGCTACTCCAGTAAAAGATAATACAGGTAAAAATATAGTTCATTCTTCTGAAAAAATATTTGAGTCGAAGAAAAACAAAAAATTTACCAACAGATCATGGTAAATAAATTTATAATAGATAAACTTCAAGATCTAAATAAAAATATAATTTAGACCATTTTTCAACCATTAATGACTAAAAAGAAACTGTTGAATGATGTAATAGAACATTAAACGAAAAATATGGGGAAAAATTGGTTTTTTAAGAAAATTATAAATGGGTAGATTTAGTTAAAACCTTGTGAATATTATAAAACAAAACATACAACAATAAAAATACGCAAAAATATGTAAACAAAGAAATCTTATTGAAAAATGTATATGTAACAGATTTTTAGTTACAAATTCTAAATACAAAATTGGTGCTAAAGTAAGCATAAGCAAATTATTAAGGAATTATTGGAAAAGGACTTACAGCTAATTGGTCAACAGAAATTTTTGAAATCGAAGATATAGCTCTTTCCAATAGAATCAGATATAAATTACAAGTTAAATAGTGAAGAAGTGAAACGTTTTATGAACAAAATCTGTTGAAAATGAGTTTTCCAGAAGTTTAACTTGTGGAAAAGGTTGGAAAAAAACGGTAACTAAAAATATGTTAAATGGAAACATTTTGACATTTCACACAATGTTTTGGTACACAAACGACATGTTATTTTTCAAATTTTTATACAAAACATAGATATAAATATAGTTTGTCATTAAAAATTTAAATATATTTGGAATTGAAAGTAATAGTCATTATGCTTACTGCTTGTTAAAGAAGATTGAGTCTATTTTTACATAGAAATAAAGATTAAGAGAAATGATTTTATGTCGAAATTATTTGAAAAATTTAAAATTGAATTAAACGAATCAGATGGTTTTGGTAGTTCTACTGCTAACTACACCAATGCCAATTACAAAGCAAGATAACTGAGGGTCCTGTGAACACGGTTAAAACTTAACAGCGATTAGATTAGATTAGATTAGATTTACTTTCATTCCAATTGATCCGTAGTGAGGAGGTCCTCCAGGATGTGGAACATGTCAGAAAAACAACAATACATGACAAATATTTACGACTAAAACATATAAGCTAATGTACCATTCCACAGGTCCCAAGTGGAATGATCGTCATTTTTAAATGAACACTAAGAGTCATTTTACAAATACTAATGCATTGAATTTAAAATAAAAAAGTTTTTTATTTATTTATAAGGTAATACAACTACTGTAATACTTATTTACAATGACCACATTACTGCACTGAAATGGTGCAGAAGTTAGAGTATACTAAAACACACACACACACACACACACACACACACACAAATTTTCAATGAACACATTGTTGCACTGAAATTGTGCAGAAGTTATGTTGTATTTATATACAAATCAGTTGGTTTTACTAAGAAATTCATCAATGGAGTAGAAGGAGTTGGGCACCATTAAATCCTTTAGGCTTCTCTTTAACTGAATTTCATTGGTTGTTAAGCTTTTTATGGCTGCTGGCAAGCTATTGAAAATGTGTGTTCGTGAATAATGCACACCTTTTTGTACAAGACTAAGTGACTTTAAATCCTTGTGAAGATTATTCTTGTGAAGTTTATCCTAGTGAAGATTACGTTGTCCCTGTGCTGCACCAACGTTAAACCCCGATTACCAAAACGTGGTTAGCTAATTGGAAGTTTGACTGGGTTAACTCCTCGTGTTACAAAGGAGAGCGCCCATATACATGCAAAGATAATGATAGTCGCTGTCTGCCTGACAGGCGTCTAAAGCTAGCAAAATCAGGGATGCTCAACTACCGGACCTACCGATAGATGGCTCTACCAGCTGATTACTGTCGTCTGTATTGTCCCCCATATTCGAATTTGGCAAGAAGATTCTCTCGGTCTGTACGGTGTATAAGGAATTAAGGATTATCGAAATGGCGATTCCTTGTTCCGCTTTCAATTGTGCGAAGCGGTGGAGTAAGGAAAGTGACTTACCATTTCACGGGTAATACGACTATCGATACAATACGATAAAAATACAGATTTAGTGCGTTTGCTAATTCGATGTTTTTGAACAGGTTTACTCTAAAGCACCCAGAGCTGCTAAAGAAGTGGATTACTTCCGTGAAGCGGAAAGGTTTTAATCCTACGTCTTGCAGTTTTCTTTGCGGACACCATTTCCGACTAGATGATTACGTAGTGAGCCCTGGAACGTGGAAGAAAGTCTCAAACCCGAAGCAGTGGCATCAGTTTTTTACTTTCCGACACATTTGATACCGCCAAATAAACAGCCACGACGACATGTTGTTAGGATTTTGAGTGACAACGATGCTTCTCCATTTCAGGTAGCTAATTAATTTACTTGCTATGTGTGTGCTTTTTACTTTTCTGAATTTATTTCGTACGGACCCAAATGGGCTACATAGGTCTAAGCAATGTTGTAATACAGGTCCGTAATTTTGTTTTTAGCGTTCTGTCATGGAATCCGTGCTCGATTTGCCCACTGTAGAAGCTACTGATTGCGTGGAGAATGTTGTCAACGCCAGCCAGTGTGGTCGTGCGATTCTAGGCGCTTCAGTCTGGAACCGCGTGACCGCAGGTTCGAATCCTGCCTAGGGCGTGGATGTGTGTGATGTCCTTAGGTTTAATTAGTTCTAAGTTCTAGGCGACTGATGACCTCAGAAGTTAAGTCGCATAGTGCTCAGAGCCAATGTTGTCAATGAGAACGCTTCCGTGGAAAGCATGTCCCATTTATCCAATGTAGAAGCTGCGTATTGTGTCGAAAACGTTAGTATAAGGATGCTTTCACACCCTCAAAGTTTTCTTGTAATATTTTTTCAACAAGCCTTCAGTTATTTCAATCATATATAACGAAATTATTTCTTTATTTCAGAGTGCAGTTCGTTCTTCAGTAAGTGATTGTGGTGTACTGTCGAAAGTAGAAATGGAAGACAATGCAACCGAAACTTGCAATTTTTTCTCAGACATTGTGCACGAATTAAAACGTAAACTGAAGTGCGTCCATGAAAAACTTTGATGAAGAGATAAGAAAGTGTTTTCCATGGATCATAAGTTCATTGAAGGAGAAGGGGCATCTTCCTGAGAAGTTACATAACTTCCTCAATCATCAGGAAGGAACACAAGTGGAATTAGGGTGCAATTTAGTGAACAACTCTCTCTCGTCAAAGGATAATAGAAAACAACAAATGTGAAAATGTTTGCGATGACTGTGTACTTTTATTCACCAGCAGCATATGAATACCTGCAAAAATTAATGCCTCTGCCCCATAAATCATTGATTTCCAAATGGGTGGCAAGTGTAGACTGTGAACCTCGCTTCTTAAAAGATGTTTTTAAGTACATTGATTTGAACCCAATTGTAAGGGACCAGTTCAGAGATTCATGTCTAATTGTAGACAGTATGGCAATTAGGAAGGAAGTAGTTTGGGACCAAGGAACTAAGCTATCCACTACATATAGATATCCTGCAATTCCACAGAGAAGTGTAGAAGACAATGGGGAAATACAGATTATGTGTATGCGATCTGTTGGGGACTCAGCAAAGGTATTCAAAGGTGACAAGCTGGATGTATCCTGCATAAACTTTAAACAAGTCGTTGCTATTCTCCCGAATCCAAATGTCAAACATGTTAGGGACACCTTATATTATGAGTTTTGGACATTTTCGAAAGTGGGTGAGAGGTCAAGTGCATATTTTTTCGAAGTGGTACATTCTTCAAGTGAAATAATTAAGTACTCGAAACTGTAAACTAATACTATACCAAGATTTATATTATTTATAGGCAATAAAAATATTCTACAAAGTTATTAAAACTTAAAGTGCCCTCTAAATATGTTACCTACTGATTCGTAGCTAACTGACATAATAAAATCAGTTTAAATTATAAAAAAAAGCATTGTACTTCACATGAATCCCACCCGTAACAATTCCTTGTCCCACCTGTGACAGTCTAATTGCAACTAAGTATTACTAATCTAATATTTATTGATATTATGTCATGTAGAGGATTGTTTTATTAATGTGAATTCAATATTTTCAAAAGAAAATAAGTGCATAAATCACAGATGTCTTCTAAATTGTTAGTGGTTATTCAATACTACGTCTATTTGCTGTCCCACCCGTGACAAAGTTTTAAAAACGAATAACAGCTCAATTTGTAAACTTCTGACATTCAGAGTTAAAGGGAAGGTAAAACAATTATTTGTATGGCAACCAGTCAATCTTTACTTTATTTCTATTCATACTTTATGTTATATCAGCATCTGACTGTTGAAAAACATAGTGTAACTGTCCCACCCGTGAAAATGGAATCCCCCCACTATCTCTGTGCCACTGGTATTGGCTAGTGTACTTTTGCAGATAAGAAAATCGACTGGACTAGAATGTCCTGTCAGTAAAGGACAAATTCAGACAATATGGAACTTTTTACACTAAATTTGCAATATGTCACCCTTGTCTCACATAGATTGTAGCAGCCATTGGGGTGCCTGTCTGGCCAGCTTCTGCAGCTTTCGCTGTCAGGTTTGTTTTTTGCTTGGGCCCTATACTGACAACCAGTCATTCGAGTGATTGACACCATGTCAAAGACTGGAACCAAGATTCACAGATATAAAATTCCATGGTTGTAATTCATAGTGTAATTAATTTTGCTCACTGACATGTTTTGAATTCAATTTTAAAATAAAACCATGGTACCAGTCATTACAGTTTTAAGACACCCCAATCTTAAAATTAACAGCTGTGATCGATGTTATTTTCAACAAGTTCCTTCACTTCCTAAATCATCATGGATCTGTCCAACATAATGTTATTACTAGACTTAACTTCCAAATGATACAAGTCATGCTTTTAAGAGGAGCCTTAACGTAGGCCTTTGTGTTTGCCTCATTTAAATGTATTTCTTGTCTCGTATCAAAGACTGAAGCACTGTCAAGAACTGATGCCAGCTACCTTATCACTCAGTTAAAATACACCATGCCACGTACAGGCGTTAATAAAATCTTGGCATTTAAATTTCTGATCAAAGAGAGAGCCAAATTCGTAAGTGCATGTTGCAATTATAGTGTCAGCATATATGCAGATCGCTAATGCGTCACTTAAGATAAAGAAAAATAACAATTTGTTCCGTTTATACGTAAGTAATACTTTAATAGTTTATTTGTAATTTCTGTTGTCAGTAAAGATACCCCTAAGCAAACGATGTCAACTTTTTTTCAAGAGACATCTTCACGGTTTTCCACGCAGATTTTCCAAATTATACCTGTTGTTAAAAGCTTTGGCAAGTAAGGTAATTTGTTGACCTCCACTGAATCTTAAGTAGTGTTTTAAAATGGGCAAATAAGTAAAGTGCTCATAAAATCAACAGTAAACAATTTATAGGTCAGCTTGTCAAACTAGCAAAACACACTCGAATTTAGGAATTTCATAGCAGAACTGTCACTGTTTTTTCTCGCTAGATTAGAAACACATCATTATGTTGATGTGTAGATATCTAGAACATCCAATATAAAAGACTCATTTGAGCGCAGAACAAAAAACATTTTCATCCGTGTTTTGACACTTCGTTTTTAAAATTGTTAAGGCTTTCGTGGCCACTTGTTGACAAACTGCCTATTGGCTTCTGTCTCGGGTTCTTCGGCCGACGTTCATGTAATGATTTTTCTGACTTCGTTTTTAGCCAAATTCAGATATGGCGGACACTCAATGATATGAACTTTGGCCGGCATGCGCTAGAGCCATCTATCGGTAGGTCCGGTAGTTGAACATCCCTCATTTCACTAGCTTTAGACGCCTGTGTCTGCCTGTGGCTAGGGTGTTGTAACCGCCTTGGTCAGTGGTATTTATGTGAGCTTCTCATATTGTTGGTGTAACATGTGAGTGTTGTTGCTGCACTGTGGAGAACAAGAACAGGATGCTGAATTTTTCCAAATTCGAAGTGGACATACTTTTGGAGTAGGTTGCCCCCAATTACAGTATATTAGAGTGTAAAAAACGGATGGTTGCACAGTTAGGGAGAAACTGGATGCATGGGAAAATATATTAACACAATTTAATTCAACTCCTGGTAAGATTAAATTTTATTTGAATCATAAATCAATAAATATCTGTTACTAATGTAAATTGAAACACTATTCTTCATGGTGCTTAGAATAATATTGAATAACAATTCAAGATGCACACAACATAAAATGATATCAGCTGCTAAAAGATATATCCATTTCAGGTGCAACAAAAAGAAAGACTGAAAGGCTTAAAAATGATATGAGAATTTCAAGAGGAGGTTGTGGAAGAATTTAGCTGAAGAGATGTTTCAAGTCTATAAAAAAGGAGGAGGTAAGGCGGTACCAGTACCTAAAAAGAGTCCACAAAAGGCAAAACAACTGGAAATAGTTGGCTCATCACTGAAGCCACTGGAAAGTACCTTTGATTCGGATGTACAGTACAGTGTAATAATGGATCTAAATGTAGATGTAGTTGATGATGCAGCAGTTGGGGATGTCAGCAGTACCACAAATACTAATGGAACTGTAATTGCTGCTGAAGGTCGCGAAAGCCTGACCCCAGCACAGGTTGTTATGGAGAATGTTCAACAACCCTTCTCCAAACCTTCAAGTGCAGGAACACAAGAAACATGTAATCAGAGAAGGATGTCACCAAGACATAAACAAACTTCCTTCTCTGCACTGGACAGTGTGATGGAGACGAGGGTGGAAATACTCCAGGAACAGCTGGGAATGCTGAAGAGAGAACATATGAAATAAATGAGAATAAAATGTCTCAAAATTTTTGAACTAAAAAAAATTAAAATATTGAAAGAAGAAGAATTCTACCGAATGTAATGTAAATGTTTAAAACACTCTTTCTTATTTGTGCACTTAATAATTTCAAATAAAAATAACTATATATTTTACATGTATTAAGTAACAGTTTACCTTGGCGAAAACGTTCATCAATTATAGTGCGACCAACTGCCCATCCTGGTAATGTGTCATAGCGATACATTTGTTGACCGGGAGGCATTAGCTCACTGTGGTCGATATTGGGGCCCTCTCGCTATGTAATAGCCTCATCAACTCCATAATTTCCATATCTTCTGGTGGCTCTTTCTTGCTTGTGCTCCTTGCAATATTATGCAAGACAGCTGTGCTCACTATAATTGCCATTGTATTTTGTCGTTCACACCTCATTCCCATAGATAAAATGGGGAATCTCCTCTTCGACAAACCATATTGTCTCTACACAGTGTTCCTTGTTGTAATGTGAGACCTATTGCATCGGTGCTCTGGCGCACTCTGTGGATTTGAAAGTGGTGTCAAATCTCCTAGTAAGTGATCGACTGGTATTTCACCATTTCCAAACTGTGCCCTTTGAGCGCAATTACGAAATATTATACTATAGCGCACAGAGACAGGCCACCGAGCCACAATATCCCGTATTATTAAATTGTGGTCGCTGATTGTTTGACAATTAAAGGAGAAATATGATTTCCTATTGCAGAAAAGTTCTGCATTCTGTCCCCAGGTGACTGAATGCTTATGTGAGTGCAATGCACTGTACCAATGACTCTAGGAAATCAAGCCAGTGTGTTGAAACCATCCATCACAGAGCGTACTTCCGCTCGAGGTGAAAACTTTATGTATTGAGCGACATTGTTGCTACGATTCCTGACACTTCACTTACAATTCTATATGCCATTGTAGAAAGGACATTAGCACTGTCACCATATTAAATGCTCCAGTTGAGTATGCCCTTCATGTCAACAGAACTCTGTTCATGGGCGAGAAAGATTATATCGGTAAGTTAGAAATTCTAACCCATCAAGGATTTGAAGATTTATGTTAAAGAAATAGCATTTCTTTGTCTTCTGTGCTGTATAAAACGACAAAACGCGCTGCCATGTGTTTACGTGTTTACCATACATGAACTGTGATCAATTCAAGATAATCGACCGTTCGAGCTCAGTTAACTTTAATCTTGATCAAATCCCTTGATTAACTTTGCTTGAGGTTGGTGCAGCCGAATATCGAATTAATCAGGGTTAAATACTGACTTGTCCGCAGTTAACTTTTAATAGGCGTTGGTGCAGTCCGCCCTTAGTGTATTAGATGAATATAAAATGGTTATGAAAGTTATTTAATCATGAAAAAAGGACTTGGGAATTTAGTTTCTTTTCAAAGAAATATTACTATGATGAATTGCATCATCATACAATTGTTCTAGTCAATAATTATCCAAAATATTGAAATAAATTTGACAACAAACAATATTGAATCTTTCTCCAATTCTAAGGAATAATTTTACTCAATTAGTGTCAAAATTAATAGTTAAATATTGTTCACAATTTGGATGTATGTTTCTGATAATATTTATTTGTTGTCAAACATTTTTAAACCAAAAGACAATCTTAAATTTTCACCAGTTGTTTGAGGACAACATGTGGTAATAAATTATTTTTGTTCATTCTTTTCATGTAAATTTTTTATATGTCTATCAATTTGTTCAAAGGGATTTTTTATATATTTATCATAAATATTTATGTAGATCTTTTAAATGATTTATTTGGTTGATGTAGGAATATATTATTTCTCTTCTCATTTTATATTCACCGATTCCAGAAATACATGCTAAGACTTCTTCATTAATACAATCTTGAAAATTTTCTGCAATAGCCATTTTAGAATCCATGATTAAAGAATGTAATCCTGGTTCATTTATAATATTTCTATATGAATGTATATGAAGCTGCTGCCACATTTCAGTTCTTTATATTACTTTATACATTTGTTTTCCACATTTTTGTTCAAGGTATCTCTGGAATTCAAATATTCCAAAATATCACAATTAATTTTACATCAATAACTTTTTACACTTGATTATCGTTTTTTATACATTTGTTATTTTCATGATTTAAAAATAAATTCTTATTAAATCTAATAAACATTATTAGGGTCTATTTTTTAAATTCTAATAATTCTTCTCTTGTATAATGGAAAGTGAAAAAAGAACGATTTATCCATTTTGTGTAGAAGTAAAATAAAATCATAAAGAAATAAAAACTTCAAATAAGAAACCACTCTCAATAATGGCTTGTATTGGTTGTATATATCAGAAACAAAATATAAAGACAATAAATATTAATGTATAAAGAACATTTTAAGAACTGGAATAAAAAAAACAATTTACTCAAGAAAAGTAAAAAAGGAAACAAAAAATTTTTCTAAATGTATTTATAGATGTGGTGAGTTTTAGTGGAAAATTCGTTTGTATAATATATTAAAAAGCACATCAAAAATAACATATCATGAAAAAATTAAAAAACTGATCACACATCGATTTGTTTTATTATACAGTTTTTTTGTTGTAAGCATTTTGTTTTTACAATACAGTTTTCAAACTTATTACATTTTTTTAATTAAAATTTATAAGTTTCTACATTTTAATATTTATATTTTATACTTTTGGAGTTTTTAGATTTAATTCTTTTATTTTATAATATGCATTTGGTTAAGTATTAATTCCATCTTGTAGTGTAATACGTTTGTCATCATCAGAACTTAAAACAATTTTATACTTTCAACTATATGCAATTTGTGTATAAATGTTGTAATGAAATTCATTTTTCTGTGTTGTTTTGTTTTGTTATCCAAACAACTTTCATAATCATTAAAAGTAATTTCATTTTTACAACAGATTTTTTAAATCTATTAGATTTACATCTTTTATTTTCTACTGTATAAGAATACATTTACGATCTTAAAGTAATGTACTCCAGCATTACTTCTTTTTCGAACTACATTTTTACTGAAAAGTTCTTGTTTACTTTGGGAATTTCATAAATATTTGTTTTCTTATTATTAGGTTGTGTCGAATTCGTTACTGACAGACTCCACATCTTCATAATAATTTTACATGTATATTTTCAGCATATCTAAAATAATCATTCCGATATAAATTGGTTGTTGTATATTGTTGTATTGTTTTTCATATGAATGGCAATTATTTTTTCTGAAAATATTGTAGATATTCATAATTTGGTTTCGAAATCTATTACATAGATTACTTTAAATCTTGTCAAATTCAAATACATTCCACCATTTTCCCAAATACTAAATTGACCATAACTTTTTTACAAATCTTTTCTAAATTGTCAAATAGTTCAGCTTTGGAGTACGTTTCGATTTGCTTTTATTTAAATAAAAAGAATTTAGATTTTCTTTTAAATGTAACTGTTTCTGGTGAAGTGTACCTTTGAGTTTTTAATGAAAATTTAATCATTGGTATAGATAGATTATGTTTTAGGAATTATTTGCAAAGGAAAAATTTTTTTTAGTTTTCAATTTTTTAAATAAAATGAAAATTTCAAACATTGGTATAGATAAATGATGTTTGCCGGAAATATCTTTAAAGAAAAAATTTTAGATTTTTTATTTTGTAAATAAATAAAAATATCTTTTGTGATTATAGATTAAAATTTAAATAGGGGAAAACCACAAAACTAAAATTTTGCCTTCATATTGGGGAAATTTTAAAGAATGTACTCTATGGTCCAGAAAACACCTACATATACTTCTTGCACCATTAGAGTATTTTTATATTTTATCATCTCCTTGTTGTAGTTGATGCCGATTTACACAGCTAAATGACAGGTAACAAATATTTAAAGTACAAAATAAACTTATGCTTTATTCGCACAACATATATTAATACATCTGACTACCAAATTATATTACATTGCCTAATCAACGAACACGGAGCATGTATATTCCACAGAGTCTAAGGCACTTGCACATCCTATATTGTGTGCCATTATGCCCACTGGAAAATGTTTGTTCACATATCCCCAACACTCCCCCTTGAACAAATATTTTTCAGATACTCAACACTATACATCCGAGGTTAAACCATAATGTTTCACCAGCTTCTGAAATTTGTCCTTACTGATAGGCTTGGTTAGGAGATCAGATAATATTTCTTGTGTGCATAGACAACTGAGGATTATATTTCCCTGTTCCACATGATGTCTTATAAACTGATGCCTTATGTCAATATGTTTGGATGTTACACTGGTGACATTATTTTTTGCAAGTTTAATAGCTCCCATATTGGCACAAAATACGGCAGTGGGCTTTAATGTTGGAGGAGATGGATCCAAAGAGTTTCTTGGATAGTTGAGGACAAGGCTATATATTCCGCTTCTACAGTACTTGAAGCAACAGTTCTTTGTCTCTTACATGACCATGATATCAATCCTGCCATTAGTCTAAAACAATTTCCAGTGATGGAGTGTCTGCTTTCCAGCTCATTTCCCCAGTCTGCATCACTGTATCCTTCCAAATTTACATTTTCAGTTTTAGAATATTTTAACTTATAATCAACAGTTCCATTTAAATATCTGTATATTCTCTTGATTGTCATCCAGTGCTTTTCTCTCGGATCACTGCAAAACTTGCTTACTGCTTTTGTGACAAATGCAGTGTCTGCTCTGGAAGTCTGTGCTAAGTACAATAGATTTCATACAGCTTCCAAATAGGGTACACTTTCCATACATTTCTCTGCACCATCAATTATTAGCAGTTTTGCATTGTTTTCCATAGGAGTAGAAATAGGTTTACAATTTTCCATATTGAACTTTTCTAGGATCTTCCTTGTGTACAGAGATTGATCAGTCCATAATTCTTCTCTGTTGACACTTCTTAGAATCTTCATGGCTAAGTATTGATTAATTTCCCCTAAATCATGCTTATTAAATTCTGACCATAACTGTCCTTTAAAAAAGTCCATCTGGCTTTCATTATTGGTTAAAATTAGAAAAATCTTCTATCCATATAGCCATGATTGCAATTTCTTTATTTCTCCTTTTATGATATACACTGGGATCTGCCTTTGACTGTAACATGCCTAGTTTTATCAAACTTTTATGCAAACATTTATTCTAGCAATGGCCGCTTTGCTTTAATCCATATATGCCTTATTAAAACGCCAAATTCTCCTTTTCCCTTGATAAGGTTGCTTAACTTCATCAGGTGGAATCACCTATATTTTCTCTTCCAGTCTTCTATTCAGGTAGGCTGTTTCACATCCATTTGATGAACTAATAAGTCTTCCTTTACTGCAAGAGCTAAAAGGCCTTGAATTTTGGATGTTTAATGCTAAACACCCAACTTGTTCTTAGTGGCATTTTATTTAAGGCATGTCAATCCATTCATATGTATTATTATCCACAAAAGATTGCAGTTCCTTTACAATAGCCTTTTGCCAATCTTGAGCATTTGAACTTGCTAAAGCGTCATCAACTGTGATTGGTTCATTTTTCATTGTTTGGGCAGCATATATTTCATAATGTGGATATTCTTTTGGTTTTGCTATATGTGAAGACCGCCTTAAATTGACTTCCTCTGTAGAATCTTCTTCCTCAATTTGATTCTTGGGTAGCACATCAGCTTCCTCTTTATTCTTGTCTTCCTCTGCTTCAGTTTCCATCTCTGTTTCAGCACTATCACACATTATGCTTGGTTGTATTACTGCATCATTTTCACTACTTTCCTTTGTTTTAGGTCTATAATCCTCCAAAAATTACATCTCTACTACTTATTATCTTCTTATTCATAGGATTAAAAAATCTGTAGCCTTTTGAATCCTCACAGTAGCCAACAAAAATATGTTTTTGAGATTATGCATCCCACTTTCCACTTAATGGTTTTGGAATCTGAACCATGGTTTCACATCCAAAGACTTTCAAGTGATTTAGATCCAGTTTATTCCCAGTCAATACTTCATAATGTGTCATGTGTCTCACAGCTTTGGTAGGTGATCTGTTAATGTTGACACAGCCTCTGCCCAAAAACCGTTAGGTAGATCAGCATCGCTTAACGTACTTCTTGCCTTTTCTACAATGGTTCTGTTGGCTCATTCTGCAACTCCATTCTGAGAAGGACTGTAGCGAATGGTAGTCTGACGCCTAATACCCATTCCATTCAACTGTTCCTTAAACCGTCTGTTTACATATTCTGATCCATTGTCTGATCTAATAATTTTAAGTTTCTTTGCAGTCGGTCTTTCGGCCATTTTGCAATAAACAACAAATACATCATTCACTTGATGCTTGCTATTTATAAAATAAACATGCATGTACCGAGAAAAATCATCTACAAATGTCAGAAAATAGAAGCTACCTCCTAAGGATTTATTCTCCATAGGTCCACAGAGATCTGAGTGTATGAGTTGCTAGACTTCGGTAGGTCTGCTCTGACTCGATTTAAATGGCAATCTAGCCTGCTCCCCTTGCAAACACACCTCACATTGAACATTATTCATTCCATAATTTTCCATCCCAGTTGCCATGTTCTTCAGTAAAGTCATACTTTTCCTATTCAAATGTCCAAGTCTCCTATGCCACAAGAAACCTTTTGCAGCATAAACAGAGTGATTTCCTGTTTCAGCGGTATTTTGAACTGTATTCACTTGAAAATACCTCTTACATTATTTGCAGTAGCTACAATATCACCACAAGAGTCTATCACTTTTGTTCCCTCTATATCGAAGATAACTTTATTACCCTTCTTTACTATTTCGCTTACTGACAGCAAATTGGTTGCAATATTCTTGCTGGCCATGTGGTTCTAGGCGCTTCACTCTGGAACCGTGTGACCGCTACGGTCGTAGGTTCGAATCCTGCCTCGGGCATGGATGTGTGTGATGTCCTTAGGTTAGTTAGGTTTAAGTAGTTCTAAGTTCTAGGGGACTGATGACCACAGGTATTAAGTCCCATAGTTTCCAGAGCCATTTTTTGCAGTATTATTTACATAATGTACATAATGAGCAGTAACAGTTTCCTTTTCCCCATTCACAAGAAAATTAAGATCCGCTTTTCCTGCGAGTTCACACCATAACTTATATCCATCAACTGTGGAAATTCCAATGTCAGTCCTTGACTGTACGTCATACAAACTTGATGGAGCTTTGGTAATGTGCACAGATGCTCCTGAATCTAGGAAACATTCTGCATGATCGTCACTCGCTTCATTAAAAGAGTAAAAAACATAAAATGCCTTACCTTTATTGTTAGTCTTTCTCACAGGACTAGTAGAATTAACATGCTTCTTTTCTTTTATACTTAACTTTTCGTTACACTTTGAAGCAATATGTCCAATTTTCTGGCATAAACATATTATTGGCTTCTTCTTCTTGTACTTAGAGTATAAAGCCGACCCTGTTTTTTTTTTCTGAAGCATTAGAATCTGGTTCATTCTTCACGTCCTGTAGAATCTTTACTTTAACACTGTCCGCTGTAATGGGTATTCCTGACCTTTCCAAACCCATAATCATTGGCGAATATTTCTCTGGGAGTCCAGCTAACAATGAAATTCCAATCCATTCATCCTCAATTTCAAAACCAATATTCCTCAGGCGTTTAGAGATTGAAATTATTTTAATCACATATTCATCCACTCTTTTACACTAATTCAATTTTGTGGTTATCAGCTCACGAAGTAATACCAGCATCTTCAAATGGGTTTTTCAGTTTGTCCCATACCTCCTTTGCTGACGTAGCCTTTTCTATGTGAACATAATTCACTGGATCAATGAAATGATTAGTTTTAATTTCGCCTTCCTATACCTAGTAGCAAACCTTTTTTCCGTAGGTGCCAATTTAGCGTTTACGACGTCCCATAAGTCATCCAAGTGCAAATACGCCTCAACGGAAAATTTCCAGGTCGCCTAATTTTCGCGCCCTACAAGCCGCTCTATTTGCGGTATCTGTGTTGTACTAATTTTACAGTTATTTTCTTCTACGTATAGCATACACAATCCAACTTTAAACGAACTTCCGCGCACTTTTTGCTCAAATACACGTCACCTTAAAGCTTATTATTTCACTTTAATCCTGTAGCTGGTCCCATAACCTGTCGTAGTTTATGCAGATTAACGCAGCTAAATTACACGTAACAACTATTTAAGGGACACTATAAATTTATGCTTTATTCGCACAACACATGTTAATACATTTGACTACCAAATTATATTACGTTGTCCCATCAACAAACATGAAACATGTATATTCCACAGAGCGTAATGTACTCTGCACATCATATCTTGTGCGCTACGATGCACACTGGAAAATGTTTGTTCACATATCCCCAACATTCCTGTACATATCTTAGATTTTAGTTAATGGATTATCTTTATAATTTCTTGTTTTGTCACTGGTTCCACAAACAATGAGAGGGATTTTTCCTACGTGTTCTAAGATGCTTCAGTCGCCAATGAGTTCTTTCACATTTTAAATTTTTTACAGCATCTATGAAATGACTGCGAGATATGTAAGCAATTTCTGTTCTCTCTTTAACTATAGTAGTCTCAGTATCCATTGACTAAAAATAGTTTTGTACTGATAAGACCATAGCTGTACTGCCAGTTCATAGTGTCTAATTTCCAATGGTCATAATATTTTGGCAGTCAGACATGTCGCTATCATCAGGTGTGCTAACTAATTGAGCTCCTGAGGGTCTATGACCAACTTGCATTCCCCCCTCCCATGAGCCATTTTCAAAGCAGTCTGCACCCAAGGGCGCGTATCAGTGGCTGTGGGAATGATAGGGTCGATTTCTGTGGTAGTGTAGGTTTAGTTACTCTGTTTGCCTTGGTCGTCAGATCGTTGTTTTTGCTAAGTGTCTTCATGATTGCCCCAGTTCTGGCTCCCAGACGTTGCTGGTATTATAGCCAGAGTCCCAGTTGATGAGACTGTCTCTGGTGCGAAGTTCGATGTCCTCTCTAACAAAGCTGTCCAGTATTTCGAAGTCTGTGCTAAATTCCTGGTAGTTTAATGTTCAGTCGTACGATTCTCAGGCAGACAGCGCCCTGCGATGGCCAACTTGTTAGGATACAGAAGTTGAGTGTGCCACTGGTATTCTCAGAATCGATCTTTGATGGTGTGCACCGTTTGCCCAATATCCTGAAAAACAACAAATCCTGAGACCTAGCCTCTCTCCAAATTATATTACTGTTATGACACTTAGTAGGATGGGTTGACAGAGACTGTGTATCATGTGTCTTTGCATCTAGTTGCACAGGGTAATTAGAGGCGAGGGGTTTTTCCTTCTGATGACTAAGATTTTGTGATCTTTCTGTGCTGTCGTTACATGGGGGGAGTCGTATTAACAGAATACCACCTTAATGAGCCGAATTCTGGGAAGGCACAAGTGAGTGAGCTCAAGTAGAATGGTAGAGAGCATGTGAGGGCTGGTGGCTGCTGTCATATCATGGGAGAAGTTTGTACAAGGACCAGGATGACACCACGAGGAGTCGCCGAGCGACCAACAGCGTCTTGCTGATAACACTGCATGTTGTTCCCAACGCTAGTGCGAGGACCTTTTATGATTTTCAGGCCCTCACACATGATGGACCAGCGCTCTCGAAATTGTTCCCTGACATGAGAGAAACATTTTTTCGGAATCTGTAAGTACACACATT
The DNA here is from genome assembly GCF_023898315.1 of Schistocerca nitens. NCBI lineage: Eukaryota > Metazoa > Arthropoda > Insecta > Orthoptera > Acrididae > Schistocerca > Schistocerca nitens. Next base: position 927,646,738 of record NC_064616.1, read on the forward strand.
ATAAAAAGTTTTGCATCACCTCAGTTCCAAGAGTCCCAGAACCTGTACAGAAAATTGGAATACAGATCAACATAAACATAATTTCTACCCTTTTTATCGCTCATGAAAACCACACATTGCATGTTGTACTACCATACAGTGAGACCTTCAGAGGTCGTGGTCCAGATTGCTGTACACACCGGTATCTCTAATACCCAGTAGCACGTTCTCTTACATTGATGCATCCCTGTATTCGTCGTGGCATACTATCCACAAGTTAATCAAGCCACTGTTTGTCCAGATTGTCCCACTCCTCAATGGCGATTCAGCATAGAACCCTCAGAGTGGTTGATGGGTCACATCATCCATAAATAGCCCTTTTCAAACTATTCCAGGCATGTTCGATAGGGTTCATGTCTGGAGGACATGCTGTCCACTCTAGTCGAATGATGTCGTTATCCTGAAGGAAGTCATTCACAAGATGGGCATGATGGGGGCGTGAATTGTTATCCGTGAAGACGAGTGCCTCGCCAATATGCTGCCGATATGGTTGCACTATTAGTTGGAGGATGGCATTCACGTATCATACAGCTGGTATGGAGCATTCCATGACCACCAGCAGCGTACGTCAGCCCCACGTAATGCCACCCTAAAACAGTAGGGAACATCCACCTTGCTGCATTCGCTGGACAGCGTGTCTAAGTTGTTCAGCCTGACCGTGTTGCCTCCAAACACGTGTCCAACGACTGTCTGGTTGTAGGCATATACGACGCTCATTAGTGAAGAGAACGTGACGCCAATCCTGACCGGTCACTTTGGCATTTTGTTGGGCCCATCTGTGGAAATTTTGGAAATTTGTAGTAAGGACTATTGGACCAAACTGCAGAGATCATTGGTCCCTAGGCTTACTCACTACTCAATCTAACTTAAACTAACAACTAACTTACGCTAAGGACAACACACACACCCATACCCGAGGGAGGACTCGAACCTCCAATAGGGGGAGCCACGCGAACAGTGACAAGACGCCTCAGACCGCATGGCTACCCCGCGTGACGGGCCCATCTGTACCGCGCTGCATGGTGTCGTTGTTCCAAAGATGTACCTCGCCATGGGCGTCGAAAGGAACGTTGCGTATCATACAACCTATTGGACACAGTTTGAGTCATAACACAACGTCCTGTGGCTGTACAAAAATCATTACTCAACATGGTGGCGTTGTTGTCAGGGTTCCTCCACGCCATAGTCCATAGGTAGCGGTCATCCACTACAGTAGTAGCCCTTGGGCGGCCTGAACGAAGCATGTCATCGACAGTTCCTGTCTCTCTGTATCTGCTCCATGTCCGAACAACATCACTTTGGTTCACTCCGAACCGCCTGGACACTTCCCTTGGTGAGAGCCCTTCCTGGCACAAAGTAACAATGCAGACGCGATCGAACCGCGGTGTTGACCGTCTAGGCATGGTTGAACTGCAGACAACACGAGCCGTGTACTTCCTTCCTGACGGAATGACTGGAACTGATCGGCTGTCGGACCCCCTCCGTCTAATAGGCGCTGCTCATGCATGGTTACTTACATCTTTGGGCGGGTTTGGTGACATCTCTGAACAATCAAAGGAACTGTGTCTGTGATGCAGTGTCCACAGTCAACGTCTATCTTCAGGGGTTCTGGGAACTGGGGTAATGCAAAACTTTTTTTGATGTGTGTTTTTGCAGGCCAGATGACTGAGAACCCTTTTTAGGAGAACTGTATCTACTAACATTGTGAAACATTTCTTCTCTGAATCTGAGATAGTCCCACACTGATCGATGCCTGATAGTTTGTCACTGGCTTAGCTGGTGTACTTTTTTTGGAGGGTTGGGTTCCCACAACAAGTGACTTCCCCTGTGCACTAAAAATAAGCGTCAGTGATTGGGAATAAGACAGTGACATCCGAGACCTACCAGTGACGTCAGCAAATTTTGGTGGCAAGTCATTCAGTGGGGGTGGCTTTTGTTCATCTACTAGGCACAGACTATATGCCGATTTTTGATTATGTGCCTGATGTGAAGGAATATTTCCACGTGCAGTTGGTAGATTGAGTTTTAAGGTTCTCAGCGTGGAGTGTTTTTGGAAGAAAGGTATTGGAAGGGTTTTTAGAGACCTCGTTTGTGGATTGCATGGTGTAGGCATTGGAGAGTTGACCTGAAGACACTGAGTGAGGAACATTGTTCAGGAAAGCTGAGCAGGAGAGTTCGTCAGCAGGTGATGATCGAGGTGAAGTCCAACATTCGAACGTCGCACAGGTGCCTTGGATATTGACTTGTAGATTTTTCGCAGCGCTTGTCATGGGCTTCACACATGAAGGGCAGCCATCTACGGTGAGCATCTTTGCAGCTCTGCCACATAGGGAATTTGCCATGTTACTTTACATCATCAGTGGTGTGTCCTTTTGACGGCAACAGCCGTTGTTCATTTTATGCATGTTGCACACCCCTTCAGCGTAGTGGTTCACACTCACTGTCACATTAAGATTGAGTTAGTCAGTGGTATACAAAGAGGGAGGCGTGAAGCAAAGAATTATGTCCTTTCGCTCAACTTTGCCAACTGACCATTACTACTGAGATATTTGTGATTTATATGTGTTTCGTTGGACCTGTTTTTCTGTATTATTTACTTTGCACACCATTTTCCATGCATGTTTCTATTGTAATAAAACATTTGTTTTAATGAATGGCCTTTCTTATTTCAATACAAAATATACCTTGTTCATTTAGCAATTTTGATTTTGTTGTGGGATATTTCATTATCGTTATTGTTTTATCACAAATTGCCAACTTGGGGGGCACTACTAGGGCCAACTGATATTAATAAGCGTTCAGATAGTTCGTTGGATACAGATTTCAGTAATGTATGTTAATGATGGGTCTGTGTCAAAGGTCATTCTGCTGCAGAAATTAATCGCAGGTAATTCCCACATTGCCATACCACCTTCGCATCTTATATAAACTGATGTCACTACCATGGATTCAGGCTTTGTGGGGGAAAATATGACGAATATTTAGTAAACTTAAATGTGATTTCCAGTAATTTATGTTGTGTTAGTGTCTGTGAACACTTAAGTCCGGGACAGTGATATTAGCTGGCCCGAATTTACTAATCCATGAGTTTACTTTTGAGCTTGTTGTTCTGTTTTTCATGTGTTCGTTTGGTGGTGTCTATACCATGTGTCGTTGATGTTTCTTTGCAGTATTGATATCAGTGTTGTGATTTATTTGCTATGGCTTATGTATTTACAGTTTTATGTGAATGCATTTTATTGTGTGCAGGGAACTAAATAACTATTGTGGGAATTTTTGTTCCTTTTGGGGGTGGGGCGTTTATTTAAGAGGTACAAGAGTGTGGGAGCGGTAAGAATATGTCACTGTATCCAGTATTTCGAGTCAGGTTAGTACAGGAGACTGGGTTACCAGATTTGAGCCAGTGAAAAGGGAACTCAAGAACAACAGATAGGCTACAGTCCACGAAGTGCACTCAGTGTTATTTGACTGGACACAGAGTGCTGAGTAATCGAGCAATGCAGGAAATTCATGCTATGTGCAGTCAGTATGGCCACGCAAGTCAGGATGTGGGAGATGCTCTTGGCTATGCACAAGGAAGAAGAGATACACCGAGCATTGAGAGATGCATAGAGAGGCCATAGATAACGATTGTGTACCTTTTTTTTAATATGGAACCACTGGGAAGTAAGTTACAACATCAGGCATGAGGGTCACAATAAGCTTAAAAGGAACCCAGGGCAGTGAGTCACTGTTGTCCTACATATCATATTTTGTTATGCTATACAAAGGCATGAGTGATTATTGTTTCATGCAACGACCGACTACGCATTGCGTTTGTAGCTGGTCAGCTCAAGAGCGTGCACTTTGATTTGTCTGCATTACGCTTGGTTTCTTTCAAATACACTCCTGGAAATTGAAATAAGAACACCGTGAATTCATTGTCCCAGGAAGGGGAAACTATTGACACATTCCTGGGGTCAGATACATCACATTATCACACTGACAGAACCACAGGCACATAGACACAGGCAACAGAGCATGCACAATGTCGGCACTAGTACAGTGTATATCCACCTTTCGCAGCAATGCAGGCTGCTATTCTCCCATGGAGACGATCGTAGAGATGCTGGATGTAGTCCTGTGGAACGGCTTGCCATGCCATTTCCACCTGGCGCCTCAGTTGGACCAGCGTTCGTGCTGGACGTCCAGACCGCGTGAGACGACGCTTCATCCAGTCCCAAACATGCTCAATGGGGGACAGATCCGGAGATCTTGCTGGCCAGGGTAGTTGACTTACACCTTCTAGAGCACGTTGGGTGGCACGGGATACATGCGGACGTGCATTGTCCTGTTGGAACAGCAAGTTCCCTTGCCGGTCTAGGAATGTAGAACGATGGGTTCGATGACGGTTTGGATGTACCATGCACTATTCAGTGTCCCCTCGACGATCACCAGTGGTGTACGGCCAGTGTAGGAGATTGCTCCCCACACCATGATGCCGGGTGTTGGCCCTGTGTGCCTCGGTCGTATGCAGTCCTGATTGTGGCGCTCACCTGCACGGCGCCAAACACGCATACGACCATCATTGGCACCAAGGCAGAAGCGACTCTCATCGCTGAAGACGACACGTCTCCATTCGTCCCTCCATTCACGCCTGTCGCGACACCACTGGAGGCGGGCTGCACGATGTTGGGGCGTGAGCGGAAGACGGCCTAACGGTGTGCGGGACCGTAGCCCAGCTTCATGGAGACGGTTGCGAATGGTCCTCGCCGATACCCCAGGAGCAACAGTGTCCCTAATTTGCTGGGAAGTGGCGGTGCAGTCCCCTACGGCACTGCGTAGGATCGTACGGTCTTGGCGTGCATCCGTGCGTCGCTGTGGTCCGGTCCCAGGTCGACGGGCACGTGCACCTTCCGCCGACCACTATTGACAACATCGATGTACTGTGGAGACCTCACGCCCCACGTGTTGAGCAATTCGGCGGTACGTCCACCCGGCCTCCCGCATGCCCACTATACGCCCTCGCTCAAAGTCGGTCAACTGCACATACGGTTCACGTCCACGCTGTCGCGGCATGCTACCAGTGTTAAAGACTGCGATGGAGCTCCGTATGCCACGGCAAACTGGCTGACACTGACGGCGGCGGTGCACAAATGCTGCGCAGCTAGCGCCATTCGACGGCCAACACCGCGGTTCCTGGTGTGTCCGCTGTGCCGTGCGTGTGATCATTGCTTGTACAGCCCTCTCGCAGTGTCCGGAGCAAGTATGGTGGGTCTGACACACCGGTGTCAATGTGTTATTTTTTCATTTCCAGGAGTGTACAATATCTCACAAGAGTAGCCCACAAGTTAACTGATGAAAAATATTGTCACACAGCGGATAACGTCTGTAGGGTGCTGTTAACACACGACTGACATAAACATTTAGATCTACATCTATATACATCTGCATACATACCCCGCAAGCCAGTATATGATACGTGGCGGAGGGTACCCTGTACCACAACTAGTCGCATCCTTTTCCGTCCCACTCTCAGACAGAGCGAGGGTAAAACGACTATCTATATGCCTCCGTATGAGCCCTAATTTTCCGTATCTTATCTTCGTGGTTTCTATGCGAAATGTGAGTTGGTGGCAGTAGGATTATTCTGCAGGCAACTTCAAATGCAGGTTCTCTAAACTTTCTCAGTAGTGCTCCTCGAAATGAATGTCTTCTTCCCTCCAGGAATTCCCACTTGAGCTCCCGAAGCATATCCATACACTAGCATGCTGATCGAACCGACCAATAACAAATCTAGTAGCCAATCTCTGAATTGCTTCGATGTCTTCTTTCAATCTGACCTGGTGCGGATCCCAGACACACGAGCAGTACTCAAGCTTAGGTCGCACTAGCATCCTATAAGCTGTCTCCTTTACAGATTAACTACAATTTCTTAAAATTCTGTCAATAATCGCAGTTGACCATTCACCTTCCCTACCACAGTCCTCACATACTCGTTCCATTTCATATCGCTTCGCAGCGTAACGACCAGATATCTAATTGACGTTACTGTGTCAAGCAGGACACTACTAATGCTGTATCCGAACATTAGAGGTTTGTTTCTCCTCCTCATCGGCATTAACTTACATTTCTTTACCTTAAGAGCCAGCTGCTATTCATCACACCAACTACAAATTTTGTCTAGGTCATCTCGTACCAACCTACACTCACTTATCTTCGAGGCCTTCCTGTACAGTACAGCATCATCAGCGAACAACACCCTTTCTGCCAGATCATTTATGTATATAGAAAATAGGAATGGGCCTATCACACTTACCTGGGGGACCCCTGAAGTTACCCCTGTCTCCGATGAACACTCGCCATCGAGGACAACATACTGGGTTCTATTGCTACAGAAGTCTTCAAGGCAGTTACATATCTAGGAGCCTATTCCATATGTACATACCCTCGTTAACAGTCTGCAGTGGGGTACAGTGTCGAACGAATGCTTTTTGGAAATCTAGGAATATGGAATCTGCCTGTTGCTCTTCATCCATATTTCGCAGAATATCACGTGAGAAAAGAGCAAGCTGGGTTTCGCATGGGCGATGCTTTCAAAAGCCACGCTGATTTCTGGACATGAACTTTTCGGTCTCTAGGAAATTTATTATATTCGAACTCAGAATATGCTCTAGAATGCTGCAAGAAATGGATGTTAAGGGTATTGGTATGTAATTTTGCGGGTCCATTATTTTACCCTTCTTGTATACAGGCACCTTGCGCTGGTCGTTAGTTCGCTATAAATGCAAACAAACAAGGGAACCCCCCCATCGCACCCCCCCTCAGATTTACACTCCTGGAAATTGAAATAAGAACACCGTGAATTCATTGTCCCAGGAAGGGGAAACTTTATTGACACATTCCTGGGGTCAGATACATCACATTATCACACTGACAGAACCACAGGCACATAGACACAGGCAACAGAGCATGCACAATGTCGGCACTAGTACAGTGTATATCCACCTTTCGCAGCAATGCAGGCTGCTATTCTCCCATGGAGACGATCGTAGAGATGCTGGATGTAGTCCTGTGGAACGGCTTGCCATGCCATTTCCACCTGGCGCCTCAGTTGGACCAGCGTTCGTGCTGGACGTCCAGACCGCGTGAGACGACGCTTCATCCAGTCCCAAACATGCTCAATGGGGGACAGATCCGGAGATCTTGCTGGCTAGGGTAGTTGACTTACACCTTCTAGAGCACGTTGGGTGGCACGGGATACATGCGGACGTGCATTGTCCTGTTGGAACAGCAAGTTCCCCTGCCGGCCTAGGAATGGTAGAACGATGGGTTCGATGACGGTTTGGATGTACCGTGCACTATTCAGTGTCCCCTCGACGATCACCAGTGGTGTACGGCCAGTGTAGGAGATCGCTCCCCACACCATGATGCCGGGTGTTGGCCCTGTGTGCCTCGGTCGTATGCAGTCCTGATTGTGGCGCTCACCTGCACGGCGCCAAACACGCATACGACCATCATTGGCACCAAGGCAGAAGCGACTCTCATCGCTGAAGACGACACGTCTCCATTCGTCCCTCCATTCACGCCTGTCGCGACACCACTGGAGGCGGGCTGCACGATGTTGGGGCGTGAGCGGAAGACGGCCTAACAGTGTGCGGGACCGTAGCCCAGCTTCATGGAGACGGTTGCGAATGGTCCTCGCCGATACCCCAGGAGCAACAGTGTCCCTAATTTGCTGGGAAATGGCGGTGCGGTCCCCTACGGCACTGCATAGGATCGTACGGTCTTGGCGTGCATCCGTGCGTCGCTGTGGTCCGGTCCCAGGTCGACGGGCACGTGCACCTTCCGCCGACCACTATCGACAACATCGATGTACTGTGGAGACCTCACGCCCCACGTGTTGAGCAATTCGGCGGTACGTCCACCCGGCCTCCCGCATGCCCACTATACGCCCTCGCTCAAAGTCGGTCAACTGCACATACGGTTCACGTCCACGCTGTCGCGGCATGCTACCAGTGTTAAAGACTGCGATGGAGCTCCGTATGCCACGGCAAACTGGCTGACACTGACGGCGGCGGTGCACAAATGCTGCGCAGCTAGCGCCATTCGACGGCCAACACCGCGGTTCCTGGTGTGTCCGCTGTGCCGTGCGTGTGATCATTGCTTGTACAGCCCTCTCGCAGTGTCCGGAGCAAGTATGGTGGGTCTGACACACCGGTGTCAATGTGTTCTTTTTTCCATTTCCAGGAGTGTAGTTATAAGTTGGCACAGTGGATAGGTCTTGAAAAATTGAACACAGATCAATCGAGAAAACAGGAAGACGTTGTGTGGAACTATGAAAAAAATAAGCAAAATATACAAACTGAGTAGTCCATGTGCAAGATATTCAACATCAAGGCTAATGTAAGCTCAGGAGCACCGTGGTCCTGTGGTTAGCGTGAGCAGCTACAGAGCGAGAGGTCCTTGGTTCAAGTCTTCCCTCGAGTGAAAAGTTTATTTTCGCAAAGTTATGAGCAGTCCGTCCGTTCATTGGCGTCTCTGTTCACTGTAATAAGTTTAGTGTCTCTGTTTTGCGACCGCACCGCAAAACCGTGCGATTAGTAGACGAAAGGACGTGTCCCTCTGATGGGAACCGAAACCATTTGATGGGAAGGTCATAGGTCAACCGATTCCTCCACAGGAAAACACGTCTGATATATTCTATACGACACTGGTGACGGCATGTGCGTCACATGACAGGAATATGTTGTCGACCCACCTAAGTTGTACACTTAGCGAATGGATAAAAAGATTCTTCTACCTTGCCTAATTTAGGTTTTCTTGTGGATGTGATAATCACTCCCAAAAAATTGATGAAAACATAAGAGTTTGTCGCATAAACTGCAACAAATGAATGCAACACTTTCACAGTCGCACAGTTTTCCTTGTGCTCTGCCAAAACATATGTTTTTAACGTTTCCAATTTTTCCGTGTGTAGACCGTCAAATCCTGCATATGTCCAAGCAAATCTGAACATGTCCTGGAATTTTGGAGAGCGAAGTTGATTATGTGTGAGTGCCTGAACTTTGATAATTGTCTGAAAATAAAATACGAGGGCAGTTCAATAAGTAATGCAACACATTTTTTTCTGAAACAGGGGTTGTTTTATTCAGCATTGAAATACACCAGGTTATTCCCCAATCTTTTAGCTACACAACACTATTTTTCAACGTAATCTCCATTCAATGCTACGGCCTTACGCCACCTTGAAATGAGGGCCTGTATGCCTGCACGGTACCATTCCACTGGTCGATGTCGCAGCCAACGTCGTACTGCATCAATAACTTCTTCATCATCCGCGTAGTGCGTCCCACGGATTGCGTCCTTCATTGGGCCAAACATATGGAAATCCGACGATGCGAGATTGGGGCTGTAGGGTGCATGAGGAAGAACAGTCCACTGAAGTTTTGTGAGCTCCTCTCGGGTGTGAAGACTTGTGTGAGGTCTTGCGTTGTCATGAAGAAGGAGAAGTTCGTTCTGATTTTTGTGCCTACGAACACGCTGAAGTCGTTTCTTCAATTTCTGAAGAGTAGCGCAATACACTTCAGAGTTGATCGTTTGACCATGGGGAAGGACATCGAACAGAATAACCCCTTCAGCATCCCAGAAGACTGTAACCATGACTTTACTGGCTGAGGGTATGGCTTTAAACTTTTTCTTGGTAGGGGAGTGGGTGTGGCGCCACTCCATTGATTGCCGTTTTGTTTCAGGTTCGAAGTGATGAACCCATGTTTCATCGCCTGTAACAATCTTCGACAAGAAATTGTCACCCTCAGCCACATGACGAGCAAGCAATTCCGCACAGATGGTTCTCCTTTGCTCTTTATGGTGTTCGGTTAGACAACGAGGGACCCAGCGGGAACAAACCTTTGAATATCCCAACTGGTGAACAATTGTGACAGCACTACCAACAGAGATGTCAAGTTGAGCACTGAGTTGTTTGATGGTGATCCGTCGATCATCTCGAACGAGTGTGTTCGCACGCTCCGCCATTGCAGGAGTCACACCTGTGCACGGCCGGCCCGCACGCGGGAGATCAGACAGTCTTGCTTGACCTTGCGGCGATGATGACACACGCTTTGCCCAACGACTCACCGTGCTTTTGTCCACTGCCAGATCACCGTAGACATTCTGCAAGCGCCTATGAATATCTGAGATGCCCTGGTTTCCCGCCAAAAGAAACTCGATCACTGCCCGTTGTTTGCAACGCACATCCGTTACAGACGCCATTTTAACAGCTCCGTACAGCGCTGCCACCTGTCGGAAGTCAATGAAACTATACGAGAGGAAGCGAGAATATTTGAAAATATTCCACAAGAAATTTCCGGTTTTTTCAACCAAAATTGGCCGAGAAAAAAAATGTGTTGCATTACTTATTGAACTGCCCTCGTATTAAACATTTCACTTAAGGGAAGACTTGAACCAAGGACCTCTCGCTCTGTAGCTGCTCACGCTAACCACGGGACCACGGCGCTCCTGAACTCACGTTATCTTTGATGTTGCATATCTTGCACATGGACTACTCAGTTTGTATATTTTGCTTATTTTTTTCATAGTTCCACACAACTTCTTCTTGTGTTCTCGATTTATCTGTGCTCAGTTTTTCAAGGCCTATCCACTGTGCCAACTTATAACTAAATCTGAGGGGGGGGGGGGGGGGGTGCGATGGGGAGGTTTCCTTGTAAGTAAGGGCCAATGACGAAGAGCACTCTTTGTAAAACTGAACTGGGATTCCATCCTGAGCTGGCAACTTATTTGTTTTCGACTTATTTGTTTTATACTCGTTCAGTTATTTCTCTGCGCAAGGATGCTTGTTACTATGTCATCCACACAGGACTCTGTGCGATGGTCAAACGACGGTACGTTTATACGATTCTCGTGCATGAACAATTTCCTAAACGTGGAGTTTAAAACTTCGACCTTCCTTTTGCTGTCTTCTACTGCCAAACCAGACTGGTCAACGAGTGAATGGCTGGAAGCCTTAGACCCATTTAGCGATTTTACATAGGACTAGAATTTTTTCGTGTTCTCCTCCAGAACTTTAGCCAATGTATGACGGTGGTAGCTGTTGTATGCTATGCGCATACATGTTTTCACACACATGCGAATCTCTACTAATCTTTGCCTTTAGTCGTTTGCGCGTCCTCTTTTGAACCGATAGTCCAACAGCCTTTGTTTCCTCAGAACTTTAAGAATTTCGTTATTAAACCACGGTGGATCTTTCCCGTCCTTAATCCCATTATTAGGCATATACTTGTCCAGAGCACGATTCACAGCCAGTTTAAACTTTGCCCATAATTCCTCTATGACCATCATACTGGAACTAAATGATTGCAGTTCATTGTCTAAGTGAGATGCTAACAACAGCTTATCTGCTCTTTCTAGCAGAATCGCTCTTCTAGCCCTCTTGTCTGATTTATTGACTTTCGTAACCATAGCTATGATGACATTGTGATGGCTGATCCCCGTCTCTATACTGACACCATCGATAAGGTCTGGCCTGTTTGTAGCTACAAAGTCCAAGATACTTCCACTACATGTGGGCTGCCGAACTAGCTGCTCAAGAGAGTTTTCGAAAAATATGTTCAAACGTACTTCACAAGATTGTCTGTCTGTACCCCCTCCAATGAATCCATACACATCCCAGGCTATACTCGTTAGTTTAAAGTCACTACCATCTAGTATTGTATGATCTGGGTATTTATGAACAACTGACCATAGACTTTCTCTGAATGATTCTTGAACTGTCACGGCAGAGGCGGGTGGTCGGTAAAAACATCCAACAGTTAACTTGGTTTCACATAGACCTGTTATGTGCGACCATGTAACTTCACTATCACACTCACTTTCAACCTCAGTAGAGACAATACTTTGCTGACTGCAATGAACACTTCCCCTCCTACTTCGTCTAATGTGTCTTTCTGATAAACATTCCAAGACATTTTCTTTGAGTATTAGAACTCGAGATTTTATGGCTATAATTGAATTTCTGATTCATTACAAGTGACAGGAACCTAGGGACTGCTAGTGAGTTATGGTGTGCATTAAATAGTCCAAATCCATTGTATCTATATTCCTGAGTTATTATAAGCTTTCAGTGGGTCCTTTTTCTATTCCATTAATATTTGACTCAAATTACGTATATACTAGATATTCAAATATCACTATTCCCTACTTGGGAAAGAAACAGATGAATTGTTGTACTAGCTACTTACCCTGTATTCTATCATATTATCATGTCTGAAGGACAAAAGGGGCATCGAAATCAGAATCATTCACCATACACACCATGGGCAAAAACGCAATAAATCATTTTAGGTGGCTTGAAGGAACAGAAATGCTTTGGGTAACTCTAAAGAACGTTGCAGAGTGCCAGAAAGGTGCACATGTGTGTGGCATGTGTATTCATCATTACCACACACAGGCGGCAGAACTATAGAATTTAGTGATCTGCAGAAACTTGCCATACATGCATCTAATCATATCAGTTATTAGTAATAATTCACTATACTCTAGCAACAACTACTGAGCCACATGCTTGCACAGTGTACACAAAATCTATCAGTCACACAATAAACACACAATAACCAAAACACTCAACTTACATGACATATGGGGTATCGCTGGATTCAGAAAGAAAAGCCACAAACCGTTAGCTTTGTTGAAATTAGCTAACATAGTTTATGATATGTCATGTCTTTAAGTTATTACATCTCGTCACAGACATGGGGCAAGCTTTTTTGAATAATGCTATGCAATACTTTTGATCTCTGTGGCGAGTTAGAAAAGAAAGAAGAATTATCTGAAAGATGTGCAAAAAAGATGCGGGCTTTGCGATTAACAGAGGTTGCCGTAAACATAAGGTTGCATTTGGATATTTGACTTTAATTAATTTCTGAACCCCATTCGGCTTGCACTCATAACGTTTGCACCATCGCAACTCTGAGCTATTAGCTTTGCTCAATCATCGCGAATTAATGGTTCAATTTCTTTCAGAATACTCTCAGCTGTAGTATGAGCATTCTGACTTTCTGGATTAATAAAGTCCAAAATCTTTCAACATGTTTGCCTCAACAACATAACGCAAAACAATAACCAACTGAAAGTCGCAAGACACATCTGTGCTTTCATCCGCGATTATTGCAACATATTCGGCACGTTTTCGTTCTTTAAGAACTTCATCATGGTTCAGTTCCAACGTGCATTGCAGTAGTTCGTTCTGAACAGTCTTAGAAATGCCTTTGAACAATGATGCTTAAATGAGATGAACTTGAAGATCTTTATCCAGTTTCGTGCTGAAATAAATTATCTCGCGAAAAACCCCCATATTCGTCATGGCCCCTGAGAGCCAGTGCCAAAGCACCACAGAATCAAATCCAGTTTACAATTAAATCCAATATATATCTATTCTTTTCTACACGGTTTTTGTGGCTGTCGATTGTTTGTCTACACTGCGAATCTAATTTCTGCTGAATGTTGGTTTTGCCTAGAAATGAAAGACTACGCACATTATTCATGTGTCCCTTTGACATTTCATGTACTTTCATTTTAGACCATATATGCCCAATATCAGGTATCCCGGTCTTACACCAATGGACATCTCCCCCAAATAACACACAAGGAAAACAAAACAAAAAAAACAGAGTTACTTTCTTCACAACCACAAATCCCTTTCTTCCTCTGGTAAATTTCTGGATTGAACCTATGGCATCGATTTTTTGTTTGCTGCTACAGATTCAGATTCAGGAGAGGCCTACCTAGTGTTTTTAGCTGAGAGTCCTGTCGCTAGAAGGCGTTTTTAATAACTCATTTACTTTGTTTGTGTTTGCTATTTTCACAGTCAACTGAATTTTCCCTTACAGATAACACTGTACAGACAGCTATATACCTTGCAATAACTACCGCGTTTTTTACAGAACTGTATTACATGAACATAACGAGTATAAACAGAAATACTACAGCTTTGTTTGGAGAACAAATGCTCAACATGTGGTGAATACGTTAGTTTTTTTTTCCCCCTGTAGCAATAGCCATTCTGTTGTGAGATATACCAATATTGAAATAATGCCTCTTAACTTCAAAATCTATGTGTATAAATACATTCAAATTACACATAACTATTTGTAACGTTATTTAAATGTATTATTTCTGTATTCGATTTAATTAAACATTCATTAGCGTTTAGAAATGCATTAACATCAACTTACAGAAAGATTGTAAAACTGGATTAGAAGAATCTGCGTCCCGATGTATTCTATGATCGCTAGATGGCAGATCATGCTTCTATAGGTCCTAGAGGCTCTCTACTATAGGTCCTGCACTTTACTGCTCTCTGGTGGAAGAAACTCTGACAAGGGGAGGCCGCCAATTGTGAAATTCAGATTCGATTCATACTGCGCATAATAAAAGCTCATGGCCAGAGGTGTAATGTGGCAAAGCACCAAGATGCACTTCTCAGCCGTTGTCGAGAAAATCGACAGTTAAAAGAAACCGTTGCGGTGAAATACTCTCTACGATTGATAAATTTCTATAGCGTCGTGGTGCAGCGGTAAGCGCTCGGCTTCGTTATCCAGAGGTCGCCGGATCGAATCTCGCGCCATGCAGCCTTTTTTTTAGTATTTGTTTTTTGTAATTCAAATATATATATATATATATATATATATATATATATATATATATATATATATATATAATTCCCGGCAATCAGTTGCAACAATTATGCATATAATAAGTTGTTGAAAGTCGTTTGTCGTGGAAAAACTGGCGACTTCGAACATCATTATGTTTTCCGTAAACAAAGTTGTATTTCACAAATGTTAATAATTGTCTTCATAATGTTAACCACGTATAGTTAACGGAAGACGTAGAAACGATATTCCGAAACGAATACGTATAGCGTAAGTCAAACGTTCGAATTAGAATAGACACCCCACGAACACAAATTTGCTGTGGCAGGTATGAAATATAAACTCCGTTACTCGCTCGTTACACTTGAAGAACAGACGTTGAACGGGCCGAAACGAGCCGCCGCATAACTAGCGTAGTTGCCTGCTAACTTCGAAAGAAGGTAGATGCGGTCCCTAGCGCAACTTACAACATCGTCGAAAATCAGTGCGGACGGGAGAGCTTTGGTACACCCTATTAAACAAATGGAAAAATGGAGGCGGTACAATTGGAGAGCGATCCGCCTTCACCAACATGCACAAAAAACTAATTATAAAAAAAAAAAAATTGGATGGCGCGAGATTCGATCCAGCGACCTCTGGATAACGAAGCCGAGCGCTTACCGCTGCACCACGACGCTATAGAAATTTATCAATCGTAGAGAGTATTTCACCGCAACGGTTTCTTTTAACTGTCGATTTTCTCGACAACGGCTGAGAAGTGCATCTTAGTGCTTTGCCACATTACACCTCTGGCCATGAGCTTTTATTATGCGCAGTATGAATCGAATCTGAATTTCACAATTGGCGGCCTCCCCTTGTGAGTCAGACTAGCTATGGCTCCGCCTCTACCATAAGAAACGTGTAGAAATCAACGGCAGAGACTTTCACCAAGACCACCTGTAGATGGTCTTGCTTTCACACAGTGCTTAGGAGGACAGACGGTGACAATCTGCAGTTGGTTCCAAGCTTCAGAAAACTACTATGAGAGTGCGTGCGGTGAAACACGCCTCTTCAAATCAGAAAATACATACTAGAAAACAATGTTTTATGCGCAGTTAGCATAGATTTCTCTTTCTTTCTTTTTTATATATGTGGTGCCACGGCACAGCGGCACTACCTCAAAAGCTGCCCCTGGTCCCTGCACACTTCTCTAGGACACTCCCAGTCCCAACCCTATACCTGTTGATGACTCTCCATCCCAGATTACATGTTATGTCCTACCTATCAAGAAATCCTCAATCCAGTCACAAATTTAGCTTGATACCCCATGCACTCATACTTTCGATAATAAGCGTAGATGTGCTGCTGAGTCAAACGCTTTTCGGGAATCGAAAAATACTGCATCTACCCGACTGACTTCATCCAAGGCTTTCAGTATGTCATGTGAGATAAGTAAGAGTTGGGTTTCATATGACTGATGTTTTCGGAATCCAGGCTGGTTGTCATTTAGGGGGTTATTCTGTTCGAGGTAGCTCATTACTGAAATAAATGGTTGGCATTTCATTGTAAATTGCGTTAAGAAGTGTCCTTTATTTATTGATGGTAACTATTTTCGGACATTGTGTCCATTTTCAAACCACCTGTCTTCGTAAGTAATTGAAAGAAAGTCAGGTATGCACTTTTGAAACAACCACAGCGGACAACCCAAATGCCAATGCAGACTGTTTAACACAAAATAGGCATTACCTTTAAACTCCGAGTACGTCCTAAGATTCTACAACAAGTAGATGTCAAGGATGTTGGAGGATAGTTTAGTGGATCACTTCTGCTACCTTTCCTGTAGACAGGCGTGACTTGCGCTTTCGTCCAACTACAGGACACGGTTTTTTATTACGGGTGTATAGTTGGAAGAAGGGCTAACTCGGCTACAAATTCAATATAAAATCTGATAATGATTCCATTGGGTCCTGGGAATTCGTTCAATTTTAACCATTTCAGTTGTTTCTCAGCACTATTGACAATAACATCTATTCGACTCATCCTTTTAGTGGTACAAGAACCTACATTTGGGCAATACTCCTGGGATTTCTTTTGTAATGGAACATTTGAAAATAGAGTTAAGCATTTCCACATTTGCTTTGTTACCCGTAATTTCACTTCCTGACTCGTTTGTGAGTGACTAGACACCAACTTCCGTGCCACTAATAGCCTTTACACATGACCAGAATTTCTTTGGGTTTTACGAAAGATCTTTTGATATCATTCTGCTATGGTCGTAATTGAATGCATGAAGACATTTCTCTCTTGCCAGCCAATCGTGTTTCATTCAGTATCTTTCTATCTATAGCTCTATGCATTGTGCTACAGCAATATTATGACATCCTGCAGTTATTATTGTTGTTGGAATTCCTTTCCAGCCCACAGATGTAAGATTTCTAAGGATTTATACTGTTAGCATATTCATGACAAGATAATGATCGAAATAGAGAACTTTAAGACTGGAACAGAAACTTTAAGACTGAAACCATATCTTAATCATAGCTAACACTTGGTTCAAGAATCATGAAAGAAGGTTGTATACATGGAAGAATCCTGGAGATACTAAAAGGTATCAGATAGATTATATAATGGTAAGACAGAGACTTAGGAACCAGGTTTTAAATTGTAAGACATTTCCAGGGGCAGATGTGGACTCTGACCACAATCTATTGGTTATGAACTGTAGATTAAAACTGAAGAAACTGCAAAAAGGTGGGAATTTAAAGAGATGGGACTTGGATAAACTGAAAGAACCAGAGGTTGTACAGTGTTTCAGGGACAGCATAAGGGAAGAATTGACAGGAATGGGGGAAAGAAATACAGTAGAAGAAGAATGGGTAGCTCTGAGAGATGAAGTAGTGAAGGCAGCAGAGGATCAAATAGCTAAAAAGACGAGGGCTAGTAGAAACACTTGGGTAACAGAAGAAATATTGAATTTAATTGATGAAAGGAGAAAATATAAAAATACAGTAAATGAAGCAGGCAAAAAGGAATACAAACGTCTCAAAAATGAGATCGACAGGAAGTGCAAAATGGCTAAGCAGGGATGGCTAGAGGACAAATGTAAGGATGTAGAGGTTTATCTCACTAGGGGTAAGATAGATACTGCCTACAGGAAAATTAAAGAGACCTTTGGAGAAAAGAGAACCACTTGTACGAGTATCAAGAGCTCAGATGGAAACCCAGTTCTAAGTAAAGAAGGGAAAGCAGAAAGGTGGAAGGAGTATATAGAGGGTCTATACAAGGGCGATGTACTTGAGGACAATATTATGGAAATCGAAGAGGATGTAGGTGAAGATGAAATGGGAGACACGATACTGCGTGAAGAGTCTGACAGAGCACTGAAAGACCTGAGTCGAAACAAGGCCCCGGGAGTATACAGCATTCCATTAGAACTACTGATAGCCTTGGGAGAGCCAGTCCTGACAAAACTCTACCATCTGGTGAGCAATATATTTGAGACAGGCGAAATACCCTGAGATTTCAAGAAGAATATAATAATACCAATCTCAAAGAAAGCAGGTGTTGACATATGTGAAAACTACCGAACTATCGGTTTAATAAGTCACAGCTCCAAAATACTAACGCGAATTCTTTACAGACAAATGGAAAAACTGGTAGAAGCCGCCTCGGGGAAGATCAGTTATGATTATGTAGAAATGTTGGAACACGTGAGGCAATACTGACCCTACAACTTATCTTAGAAGAAAGATTAAGGAAAGGCAAACCTACGTTTCTAGCATTTGTAGACTTAGAGAAAGCTTTTGACAATGTTGACTGGAATACTCTCTTTCAAATTCTAAAGGTTGCAGGGGTAAAATACAGGGAGCGAAAGGCTATTTACAATTTGTACAGAAACCAGATGGCAGTTACAAGAGTCGAGGGGCATGAAAGGGAAGCAGTGGTTGGGAAGGGAGTGAGACAGGGTTGTAGTCTCTCCCTGATGATATTCAATCTGTATATTGAGCAAGCAGTGAAGGAAACAAAGGAAAAATTTGGAGTAGGTATTAAAATCCATGGAGAGGAAATAAAAACTTTGAGGTTCGCCGATGACAGCAAAGGACTTGGAAGAGCAGTTGAACGGAATGGACAGTGTCTTGAAAGGAGGATATGAGATGAACATCAGCAAAAGCAAAACGAGGATAATGGAATGTAGTCGAATTAAGTCTGGTGATGCTGAGGGAATAAGATTAGGAAATGAGACACTTAAAGTAGTAAAGGAGTTTTGCTATTTGGGGAGCAAAATAACTGATGATGGTCGAAGTAGAGAGAATATAAAATGTAGACTGGCAATGGGAAGGAAAGCGTTTCTGAAGAAGAGAAATTTGTTAACATCGAGCATAGATTTAAGGGTCAGGAAATCGTTTCTGAAAGTATTTGTATGGAGTGTAGCCATGTATGGAAGAGTAACATGGACGATAAATAGTTTGGACAAGAAGAGAATAGAAGCTTTCGAAATGTGGTGCTACAGAAGAATGCTGAAGATTAGATGGGTAGATCACATAACTAATGAGGAGGTATGGAATAGAATTGGGGAGAAGAGGAGTTTGTGGCACAAATGGACAAGAAGAAGGGATCGGTTGGTAGGACATATTCTGAGGCATCAAGTGATCACAAATTTAGTATTGGAGGGCAGCGTGGAGGTTAAAAATCGTAGAGGGAGACCAATAGATGAATACACAAAGCAGATTCAGAAGGATATGGGTTGCAGTAAGTACTGGGAGATGAAGAAGCTTGCACAGGATAGAGTAGCATGGAGAGCTGCATCAAACCAGTCTCAGGACCACAACAACAACAAGCCTGAAACTGTGTCGTGTGGACATGTGAGATTTGCGGTGATTTACTGCATTCACACACAGCCGTGCAGATAGGTAGCTGTGTGTGGGCCGTTGTCATTGCCACTGATGCTGCGAAAATTACATTAGACTCTCCATATACGACTGGGCGATCAGGAACATTCGTATACGCTACAATGAAATGTAAACTCTGCTATGCACTATATAGAATTTGTATAGACTTTCGTAGAAAACAAATGAAGAAAAAGATAGATTCGACGTAAAGAGTTTTTGCAGGTAACCTGAGATATAAGGAACTACTGACAAGGGGAGGCAACGACGTTGAGATCATGGATTTACTTCAAACTTTGTACACCTTTTGTTCTGGCGTAACCACAACTGCCGGAACGAAGATGAAGAACGCAAGACAAGAGAAGATGGTGGAGCAACGTCGGCCAGTGGTGTGCTAATTATGACCGCACCACGACAGGAGCGGTTTCTATAAGAGGAGAATATAAGCGCCACTCCTGCCAGCCTCGGCAGCTCAGTACTGGGACAGTATTCGCTCAGTTTTAGACCTGCACTCACAGAACAGTTATTAGTGATCCATATCCATTGCTTACTTGGACATTGTCTATAGCGAAGAACATTATTTATTTGCATGTCACCTATCGCTTGCGACACAGTTGTACAGCCTAAGTTAAGTATTGTCAATCTTCCTAGTAGTAATAAAAACTATTAATTTTATTTGCTTGCATTGTTTTATAGAATTCCGCGAACGCAGCATCCTTTAGGCACCCTATAAGCGACGAGTGGGCAGGACTTCACACCTTTAGCAGGCCATGAAAACAACATAATGTGCATGTACTGTCTGGCAATTCCCGAGAAAATCGCAACAGAAGTTTTACGCATCTATTGTGTAACTGATATATCAGTGCGTAGTTGCTCGGCATTAGAGTTCATGGTACTCAAGTAGACGACGGAACGGTAACTTAGCGTGTTTGGTCAGAGGATTAGCTGCCCTGTGTAATAAAAACAACTGAGTGAAGGAATCAGCAATGAACTTGAATGGGTGTCTTGGAACATACGCCCCAGACAAATGCAGTGAATAAGAACGAACAAAATGAGATTTTAAAATAAAAAATAACGGTTAACATGAGAGCTCTGCAAGACGAATGTGTTGAACCGACGGTTCGACTCCCGCTCAAAACTTAATCTTTGTGGTACACGTGTAAATTCCGTGATATTAAAAAAAATTGCACCTATACTATACATTCTTGCTATATTAGCAATGTCTCAGCGCTACTCAGATTAACTGCAAAATGGGGCCTGCCTCTGTGTCTGCAGCTCGAAGCATCGAGGTGCAAAATAGTTGGAGTACGTTACTGGATTGCATGTATAAGCGATTTCGCAAATCACGACAGGCTTTCATTTTCAGGAAAACTCTATGCTTTTCTGCTTTTACTTGTCGATAGTTATAAATATGTTTGCTCTAATAATTAAATTTAACTAAAAATAGTGAGTTGTCAAATAACATGAAATTCACTAGAACTTCATGCAAAGAAACATGTTTTTTTTTAATTATATTAACTCTCAAGTGTCACATAAATTAAATAACATCACCAGTGACGAAAAATATATAGGTTAGAAATTGAGCCTGAGCGGGAGTCAAACCGTCGCCTCATACATGTTCGGCTTACAGGACTCGAACGGTAACCACTTTTTTAATAGGGTAACAGCACAGAAGGAATGATCTGAGGGGACAAGTGGGCAGGGATCATTGTACAAGGCACGGCCACGATGTATCCGTCGCCAAGCAGGAACATAGGGAAGGGGTAAATGGTCACAGGAGAGTATTCATTTAATTATTTACAAAAAATGAATTCGCCTTTCTCATGACTTGTCTCTAAAAGAAAGAAAAAGAAACACAAAACTACACTTCTGCAACATGCACATGTGGCGTCGATACTCCATGGACGCCGCCGTGCCATTTTCATCGCATGTGTTCTTGTAATGTAATGTAGGTACCGTTATCTCTTTATCTCTTTGTGTGAATATATCAAATTTATCTCCTGCGATGAATAATCCAACTAAGGGGACATTCTATAAGTATTGACTGTACTTAGGGTTATTCACAATAGCACAATGACCATCGTTTAAATAGTTTCAAAAATCTATTAATTCTGCGATATCACCTCCAAATAAATCATGAATCGCGTGACTTCTGATCCACGTGACAGCGTTATGTTTCATACTCAGGTAATAAACAACATCCGGGTAGAGAAGAATGCGGGATTCGATATAGGAGGGCAACATCCGTAAAAAGAGAGCCAAAACTTGACGCACAAAATAGCAGATCTTTTCTGCCAGCCCACAATGGTGCCAGCGTTCATCTGTATCCTGGACGTTGCAGTTCATGCATAAAGGCGAATCTGTAAGATGGATCCTATGGAGTCTACATCTACATCTACATCTATACTCCGCGAGCCACCTTACGGTGTGTGGCGGAGGGTACTTATTGTACCACTATCTGATCCCCCCTTCCCTGTTCCATTCACGAATTGTGCGTGGGAAGAACGACTGCTTGTAAGTCTCCGTATTTGCTCTAATTTCTCGGATCTTTTCGTTGTGATCATTACGCGAGATATATGTGGGCGGTAGTAATATGTTGCCCATCTCTTCCCGGAATGTGCTCTCTCGTAATTTCGATAATAAACCTCTCCGTATTGCGTAACGCCTTTCTTGAAGTGTCCGCCACTGGAGCTTGTTCAGCATCTCCGTAACGCTCTCGCGCTGACTAAATGTCCCCATGACGAATCGCGCTGCTTTTCGCTGGATCATGTCTATCTCTTCTATTAATCCAACCTGGTAAGGGTCCCATACTGATGAGCAATACTCAAGAATCGGACGAACAAGCGTTTTGTAAGCTACTTCTTTCGTCGATGAGTCACATTTTCTTAGAATTCTTCCTATGAATCTCAACCTGGCGCCTGCTTTTCCCACTATTTGTTTTATGTGATCATTCCACTTCAGATCGCTCCGGATAGTAACTCCTAAGTATTTTACGGTCGTTACCGCTTCCAATGATTTACCACCTATGGCATAATCGTACTGGAATGGATTTCTGCCCCTATGTATGCGCATTATATTACATTTATCTACGTTTAGGGAAAGCTGCCAGCTGTCGCACCATTCATTAATCCTCTGCAGGTCTTCCTGGAGTACGTACGAGTCTTCTGATGTTGCTACTTTCTTGTAGACAACCGTGTCATCTGCAAATAGCCTCACGGAGCTACCGATGTTGTCAACTAAGTCATTTATGTATATTGTAAACAATAAAGGTCCTATCACGCTTCCTTGCGGTACTCCCGAAATTACCTCTACATCTGCAGATTTTGAACCGTTAAGAATGACATGTTGTGTTCTTTCTTCTAGGAAATCCTGAATCCAATCACAAACCTGGTCCGATATTCCGTAAGCACGTATTTTTTTCACTAAACGTAAGTGCGGAACCGTATCAAATGCCTTCCTGAAGTCCAGGAATACGGCATCAATCTGCTCGCCAGTGTCTACGGCACTGTGAATTTCTTGGGCAAATAGGGCGAGCTGGGTTTCACATGATCTCTGTTTGCGGAATCCATGTTGGTTATGATGAAGGAGATTTGTATTATCTAAGAACGTCATAATACGAGAACACAAAACATGTTCCATTATTCTACAACAGATTGACGTAAGTGAAATAGGCCTATAATTATTCGCATCTGATTTATGACCCTTCTTGAAAATGGGAACGACCTGTGCTTTCTTCCAGTCGCTAGGTACTTTACGTTCTTCCAGAGATCTACGATAAATTGCTGATAGAAAGGGGGCAAGTTCTTTAGCATAATCACTGTAGAATCTTACGGGTATCTCGTCTGGTCCGGATGCTTTTCCGCTACTAAGTGATAGTAGTTGTTTTTCAATTCCGATATCGTTTATTTCAATATTTTCCATTTTGGCGTCCGTGCGACGGCTGAAGTCAGGGACCGTGTTACGATTTTCCGCAGTGAAACAGTTTCGGAACACTGAATTCAGTATTTCTGCCTTTCTTCGGTCGTCCTCTGTTTCGGTGCCATCGTGGTCAACGAGTGACTGAATAGGGGATTTAGATCCGCTTACCGATTTTACATATGACCAAAACTTTTTAGGGTTCTTGTTTAGATTGTTTGCCAATGTTTTATGTTCGAATTCGTTGAATGCTTCTCTCATTGCTCTCTTTACGCTCTTTTTCGCTTCGTTCAGCTTTTCCTTATCAGCTATGATTCGACTACTCTTAAACCTATGATGAAGCTTTCTTTGTTTCCGTAGTACCTTTCGTACATGATTGTTATACCACGGTGGATCTTTCCCCTCGCTTTGGACCTTAGTCGGTACGAACTTATCTAAGGCGTACTGGACGATGTTTCTGAATTTTTTCCATTTTTGTTCCACATCCTCTTCCTCAGAAATGAACGTTTGATGGTGGTCACTCAGATATTCTGCGATTTGTGCCCTATCACTCTTGTTAAGCAAATAGATTTTCCTTCCTTTCTTGGCATTTCTTATTACACTTGTAGTCATTGATGCAACCACTGACTTATGATCACTGATACCCTCTTCTACATTCACGGAGTCGAAAAGTTCCGGTCTATTTGTTGCTATGAGGTCTAAAACGTTAGCTTCACGAGTTGGTTCTCTAACTATCTGCTCGAAGTAATTCTCGGACAAGGCAGTCAGGATAATGTCACAAGAGTCTCTGTCCCTGGCTCCAGTTCTGATTGTGTGACTATCCCATTCTATACCTGGTAGATTGAAGTCTCCCCCTATTACAATAGTATGATCACGAAACTTCTTCACGACGTTATGCAGGTTCTCTCTGAGGCGCTCAACTACTACGGTTGCTGATGCAGGTGGCCTATAGAAGCATCCGACTATCATATCTGACCCACCTTTGATACTTAACTTAACCCAGATTATTTCACATTCGCATTCGCTAATAACTTCACTGGATATTATTGAATTCTTTACTGCTATAAATACTCCTCCACCATTGGCGTTTATCCTATCCTTGCGGTATATATTCCATTCTGTGTCTAGGATTTCGTTACTGTTCACTTCCGGTTTTAACCAACTTTCCGTTCCTAATACTATATGCGCACTATTTCCTTCAATAAGAGATACTAATTCAGGAACCTTGCCCTGGATACTCCTGCAGTTTACCAATATTACGTTAACTTTTCCTGTTTTTGGTCTCTGAGGACGGACGTTCTTTATCAACGATGATAATGTTCTCTCTGGTAAGCCGTCAGGTATTTTATCGTTTCGCCCAAGGGGGGGTCCCTCTAACCTAAAAAACCCCCGTGTGCACGCCACACGTACTCTGCTACCCTAGTAGCTGCTTCCGGTGTGTAGTGCACGCCTGACCTGTCTAGGGGGGCCCTACAGTTCTCCACCCAATAACGGAGGTCGATGAATTTGCAACCATTATAGTCGCAGAGTCGTCTGAGCCTCTGGTTTAGACCCTCCACACGGCTCCAAACCAGAGGACCGCGATCGACTCTGGGCACTATGCTGCAGATATTAAGCTCAGCTTGCACTCCGCGTGCGATGCTGGTTGTCTTCACCAAATCAGCCAGCCGCCGGAAGGAACCAAGGATGGCCTCAGAACCCAAGCGGCAGGCGTCATTCGTTCCGACATGTGCTACTATCTGCAGCCGGTCACACCCAGTGCGTTCAATAGCTGCCGGAAGGGCCTCCTCCACATTACGGACGAGACCCCCCGGCAAGCACACCGAGTGCACACTGGCATTCTTCCCCGACCTACCCGCTATTTTCCTGAGGGGCTCCATAACCCGCCTAACGTTGGAGCTCCCTATAACTAATAGGCCCGCCCTCTGTGACTGTCGGGACCTTGCCGGAGAATCGGCCACTGGCCCAACAGGCGAGGCATCCTGTGGTGGCTCGGAAACGATGTCATCACCACTAGGAAGCACCCCGTACCTGTTGGAAAGGGGTAAGGCAGCCGCCACGCGGCCAGATCCCACCTTCGCCTTTCGGCCAGGCACGCGCGAGCCCACCACTGTCCGCCATTCACCCTGGAGTGATGGCTGACCGGTAAGATGCTCACTGCCGGAAGACGCAGCGACATCAGGGGTTCCATGTGATTCCAAGGCCACCGAAGTAGGCATAGGTCTCACCACAGTTGCCCCAACGCCACTACGAGCCGACGCCTGCGCCTCGAGCTCGATGAGCCTAACAGACAAAGCCTCCACCTGTCCCCGAAGAGTGGCCAATTCTCCTTGCGTCCGCTCACAACAACCACAGTCCCTACACATGACTATGTTTACCCTACTCTATACGGTGACAAATTCCCAAGATAATCTTCTGATGAGCTACTCTGATAATCAAGAAACACTCACTGAAATACGAGACGCGAAAACTACGCTAGGTTTTCCCAGAAAAACTATTTAAAAGCTAAGCGCAGCAAATAAGTACAAAAACACTGTTATTGAAATAAAAGGTTCTACCTAGTAAGCACTCGAACACGCAAGAAATTACAAAAATAAACTAGTAATTACACAGATAACTGAAAATAAGTCGCTGCTGTTTGTAAAATATGTAAGAAGCAAACGGTGTACTCGCCTTAGTAGTAGCAGGAGCTAGCGATGCGCTCTCGCTGACGGTCTAACTGACCGTTACTCTCTCGAGTAATTTGTTTTCTGTTCACCGTCGAGTACCAGGTTGAATGTACGTCTGAATTTAGCGTTACCGCTTTGACAGTTCGTCATATTACGTTCCAATGCACAGTAGGACACGTCAGTTCGACGACATTACGCGACCGGCGGTGATGTGTGCGAGATAGATGTCACTGGCCGTTGGTAACCGAGAGACGGGGAGAACATCTCGTATGTAGCTATACTCGAGATAAAACCTCCCAAAGTAGGAAAAGGGCATCGGTATCTCAATAATCGCCACTGGAGGGTCGCCGGCCTGTGTGACCGAGCGGTTCTAGGCGCTTCAGTCTGGAACCGCGCGACCCTACGGTCGCAGGTTCGAATCCTGCCTCGGCATGGATGTGTGTGATGTCCTTAGGTTAGTTAGGTTTAAATAGTTCTAAGTTCTAGGGGACTGATGACCTCAGACGTTAAGTCCCATAGTACTCAGAGCCATTTGAACCATTTTTGAACTGGAGGGTCGAGGGAATATGAGGCCAGAGCCTCCATCAGTAAACCTGTGAGACTGGTCAGGCATCTTCACCAAAGCTTTAGGTGCGTATTAACGTATAGAGACACTGCTCGATCACGAACATTGACAAGGCCAAGTCCGCCCCGTTCTTTAGCAAGAGCGAGGGAGTCGTATGGAATCTTAAATATCATTCCAGCGCTGACAAAGGAACTGAATACCGCCATGATGCTCCGAGCTATCTGTTTAGGCATCGATAGCCTGTGCACTACATGCGGAATTCGTGACATTAATTAGACATTAACAGATTCAGTCCGCTGATGTAGGTCGAATGCATGAAGACGATGATCCACAAGTCCAGCTATTCTTCAGAATATCCACTACCCAGACACGTTCGTCGAGGTGGCACTTTATCTCCTAAATGGCGCAACATCGGAAGTGCCTGTTAACGGTAGACTGTCGAACACCTTCCAGATTCGCCGATAATTAATGGTCGTCGTGCATAATATGGCATTCGTGAAGTCGCAAGGAAGACAGTGGATTTTATCGCACAGCCTGAGTGAGGCGCCGCTTGCAGTTGTCATCCAAGTACCAATATTCAAAGCCATCGATTTATGTACATTCATATGGCTCCTCGAAGCTTCACCATAAGGGGTTAACCAATCGAGCCGGCCGGAGTGGCCGTGCGGTTCTAGGCGCTACAGACTGGAGCCGAGCGACCGCTACGTTCGCAGGTTCGAATCCTGCCTCGGGCATGGATGTGTGTGATGTCCTTAGGTTAGTTAAGTTTAATTAGTTCTAAGTTCTAGGCGACTGATGACCTCAGAAGTTAAGTCGCATAGTGCTCAGAGCCATTTGAACCATAACCAATCGAAGGCTCTGCTAACATCATGTTTGTGATGAAGAATTAACATCAGATCATCTGCATACGCAGTGCACCTAAAAACTAAGCCACCAAGAAACAAACCCGTGAGGCGGTGTCGTAGACCGCACAACAAAGATTCTAATGCTAAAGCATACAATATTGTCGATAATGGGCATCCTTGTGTAACAGAGCGGCGAATCTGGAAGGTGTTCGACAGTCTACCGTTGACAGGCACTTCCGATGTTGCGCCATTTAGGAGATAAAGTGCCACCTCGACGAAAGTGTCTGGGTAGTGGATATTCTGAAGAATAGCAGTTAAGTGCATATGACTGATGCGATCAAATGCTTGACTGAAGTCTACTGCAGCCAGCACTCCCAGTACGCAACACACCTTTGCGACAGAATCGGGTCCCTGCAGCGGAACAGGATGGCGCAGATATTATGCGTCAGAATTGGAACAAGGCTGATTCGGGGACAAAGTACCGTTATCCAAGATGGCGGCGATGGCATTATCCAAAATGGCGGCGATGATGTCGTCCAAAATGGCGGCAATGACGTCATCTAAGAAGGTGGATTTCGGCGGAAAGTTTGAATTTTGGCGGGAAAGTGCCACGCCCCTCTCCCCCAGGAAAATGGCGGGAAGTTCAAATTCCAAAATGATAATGCGTCACACCCCGCTTATCTCTACTAAGCAAAGAAAATAGCTGGAAAAAGGACTTGTCTTTATTATTTAACCAATTTCAAGCATGTGTCTTCTCCACTAGGTCTGGACTCCAACTGGCTTAGTTCATGTTGGTGCCACCAGAGGGCACTCTCCTGACGTCAGCTGATGACGCAAGTACCGTCATTCAAGATAGCTGCACCCAATGTGTACACCACGAGCTCCAGAGTCCAACTGGCTTAGTTCATATCGGTGCCACCAGAGGATGCTCTCCTGACGTCAGATCATGACGCACGTACCAGTATTCAAGATGATGGCATCCACTGTGTTCACCTCCAACTCCACAGCCCAACTGACATAGTTCATATTGTGCCCACCAGAGGGCACTACCGTGAAGTCGTGTGATGACACAAGATCCTGTGCTGTCTCTCTCTCATACGCGTATTATAACCAGACACAAGTTGCACCACCAGCCCGCGGACATCCGATCGCTTACGTCACACACCCTCGGCTGCCACCTCCATACACACGTCGGTCATAGTCTTCTGTAAATATGCTAACTAAAGTAACATCCACATCGCAGATCTAACCTATCAATTACCTAAGTACTTAATTCCATTTAAATTTTAAATCTATTCATAATTCAATTTACAGTTTCAATGATCAATTTAGAATTTCAATATTCAATGAGAAGTTCCACATTTTCCCACTATCAGCTCGGTGTGCCTTCATGACCTAGCAACCCACACCCTTAGAATGCTGTACTCCTATTGGCTACTGCATTAGTCACATGATTCGACTTCATATAGGTAGGAAAAGGTGTTCACTAAACGTGCAACTACCTAGTTTAAACTACTTTTCAAGGTCCAGACCGCCACCTCTTCCTAGGAACCGGCGCCGAGTTTGAATTCTGGCAGTAAAGAAAGGTCACTTGGGCTTTCACTGCCAACCTAAGAAAATTGTTGCAAACAAAGCTCACCGCCACTAACCTAAGCCTCCAGGGAGCAACTTCTTCCTAGGGGTTGCTGGTAAAAGGATTCAGCCCACACTAGGCTGATGGAGAGAGGAAGGAGTGTACTTTATTTATTTGGAAGCAATTTATTTAGGTATGGGGTATGTGTATCACAGAACACACGCTCTGACATGCCCCACAGCATACAGACCTGCAAACTACTCCTACATAACTCATGTATAAGGCTGTACACACACTCTTGCTAATTGTAAACCGTCAAAAATAACACATTGCACAACCTACAGACATGCGAACCACTCATAAATAATGCAATACATTTACGTCCAGGTAGCCAAACAACTTCGAAATTATACACCAGTCTTTATTTAAACAATTAGAGGCACCACCACCACCAAGTGTATTCGCCACTGAGTCCATAGCCCAACTGGCTTAGTTCATATTGATGCCTCTAGAGGACGCTGTAGTGACTTCAGGTGATGACACAAGTATCGTAATCTAAGATGGCGCCACCTAGTGGGTTCACCACGAGCTCCAGGCCCCAACTGGCTTAGTACATCTCGTCGCAGCGAGAGGACGCCACTGTGACACCAACTGATGACGCAAGTACAGTTATCCATAATGGCAGCAAATATTGTGTTCTCCACGAGAACAGAACCTGTTTACCAAAATATCGCCGAATACAGTCTTCCTCCCGGACATAACGTGATAGCCTTCCTGCTCTTAACATACGCAAATGTTCTCACCGCTCCTATATCCCACCACAATCAATCGAGCATTCTTATTGGCTCTTATCTAATTTACCAGTCGAATTACTAACGCCGTCGGTATCGAAGCACCATCTACCTTTTCTTTCTGGAGATTTCTGTCGTTATTTTCCAAAGATTGCTAAATTACACCGACAGTTCCCTCAATCTATACACCCCCAACCTGTTCTTTCTTTCTACAGACGCTACACTCAGTGGTAATAAACTATTTTACACTGATCACCATTTTGCACCGACAACTAAACATTGCAAAGTTGTCTACAAGTCATCAAATACATACGATACTCGCAAGAATATTGGAGCGTCAAACCGATATCCAGCCAGGGAATATATCAACGAGTACTGTCTCGATCTAGTAAACATGCAATTCATATCACCCACCCCACCAAATCATCCCCTTTACATCAGCGAACCGAAGTCACTCTCTCAGAACTGACGTGGAAAGACAGGCTCGTTTCCCCTGGCACAAACGCGTTACTGTTTCTGCTTAGAATAATGTGTGGGGGTCATAGTCGCACATCTTGTAGGCATTTGTTTAATAGGTTAGGAATTTTTACAACTGCTTCACAGTACATTTACTCAGTAATGAAATTTTTTCTCAACAACATGGACCAGTTTAAAATCAACAGCGACATTCATGATTACAATACCATAAAAAAAGACCTACACTATCCTTTACTTAACCTATCTTTGGCAGAGAAAGGGGTAAAATATGCAGCTATAAAACTTTTTGATAAATTACCAGATGAAATAAAATGTGTGACAGACAGCAGTAATAGTCTCAAAAACAAATTGAAATCATACCTCCTTGACAACTCCTACACCATAGATGAATTCTTGAATATGAGTAAATAAATCTGGAGATATAATATATGTATTTTGTGCCATTTAAGGGAATGGGATAGATAATGGAAATATTTAAGTATAACACTATAATGTAACAAAAAAAACTTGTTTCCTGTGCATATTTCTTGTGCATTTGACACATTCCACATCATAACGGTTTTCAGTGCTATTGATCAATGGAACACGTAACTAACTAATTAACTAACTCTTGCTCGCATTTGTACAGACATCTTCAGACTCTTTGATTAAAAGAACAACCATATTTTCGCCATAATATTGTACAATTTTCGCCGTACTTCTCGATATCAAGCACACAGCAGTAGCCTCCCGATCGCTAACGTAACATAATGCACAAGATATAAACTGTAAATTATTTCTCCACAAACACCAAACTTTAGCGAGGTGCAGCGTGATGTAAACCATTGACTAACTAGAAACAAATAGAGTAAAATTATATTTGCACCCTCAATATCGAAGTCGGTGATGTAACAGATTCCAGATGATCTACACTCCTGGAAATTGAAATAAGAACACCGTGAATTCATTGTCCCAGGAAGGGGAAACTTTATTGACACATTCCTGGGGTCAGATACACCACATGATCACACTGACAGAACCACAGGCACACAGACACAGGCAACAGAGCATGCACAATGTCGGCACTAGTACAGTGTATATCCACCTTTCGCAGCAATGCAGGCTGCTATTCTCCCATGGAGACGATCGTAGAGATGCTGGATGTAGTCCTGTGGAACGGCTTGCCATGCCATTTCCACCTGGCGCCTCAGATGGACCAGCGTTCGTGCTGGACGTGCAGACCGCGTGAGACGACGCTTCATCCAGTCCCAAACATGCTCAATGGGGGACAGATCCGGAGATCTTGCTGGCCAGGGTAGTTGACTTACACCTTCTAGAGCACGTTGGGTGGCACGGGATACATGCGGACGTGCATTGTCCTGTTAGAACAGCAAGTTCCCTTGCCGGTCTAGGAATGATAGAACGATGGGTTCGATGACGGTTTGGATGTACCGTGCACTATTCAGTGTCCCCTCGACGATCACCAGTGGTGTACGGCCAGTGTAGGAGATCGCTCCCCACACCATGATGCCGGGTGTTGGCCCTGTGTGCCTCGGTCGTATGCAGTCCTGATTGTGGCGCTCACCTGCACGGCGCCAAACACGCATACGACCATCATTGGCACCAAGGCAGAAGCGACTCTCATCGCTGAAGACGACACGTCTCCATTCGTCCCTCCATTCACGCCTGTCGCGACACCACTGGAGGCGGGCTGCACGATGTTAGGGCGTGAGCGGAAGACGGCCTAACGGTGTGCGGGACCGTAGCCCAGCTTCATGGAGACGGTTGCGGATGGTCCTCGCCGATACCCCAGGAGCAACAGTGTCCCTAATTTGCTGGGAAGTGGCGGTGCGGTCCCCTACGGCACCGGGTAGGATCCTACGGTCTTGGCGTGCATCCGTGCGTCGCTGCGGTCCGGTCCCAGGTCGACGGGCACGTGCACCTTCCGCCGACCACTGGCGACAACATCGATGTACTGTGGAGACCTCACGCCCCACGTGTTGAGCAATTCGGCGGTACGTCCATCCGGCCTCCCGCATGCCCACTATACGCCCTCGCTCAAAGTCCGTCAACTGCACATACGGTTCACGTCGACGCTGTCGCGGCATGCTACCAGTGTTAAAGACTGCGATGGAGCTCCGTATGCCACGGCAAACTGGCTGACACTGACGGCGGCGGTGCACAAATGCTGCGCAGCTAGCGCCATTCGACGGCCAACACCGCGGTTCCTGGTGTGTCCGCTGTGCCGTGCGTGTGATCATTGCTTGTACAGCCCTCTCGCAGTGTCCGGAGCAAGTATGGTGGGTCTGACACACCGGTGTCAATGTGTTCTTTTTACCATTTCCAGGAGTGTATATTGCTTACAAACCAACTAGGGTCTTTGACACGTCTAGAGAACAGGCAAATGTGGGTCCAACAAACCACAACCGATATTCCCTCAACTAAATAAAGGCACCAAATGTACAGAAGCAGTCGACCAAATAATTTACATGGGAGGGAATAACGCTCCACCACAAACGCACCACCTTCTCAAAGTTACACTTGATCACGAAAGCCACCAGCTCATACTAAGTATTAGTTCGCTATTCGGACGTCTAGAAGATGGTAAAGTTAACTATGATACATTCCTACACTCCAACAGGCGTCTGCATTCGGAAGACTGCTACCATTAACATGGGAACGCGAATCAATACCACCACATACTTTGCATACACGAACACATTCTAGAAAAACCCTCACATATATCTTCTATCATTATACTTAGAATTAAATCATACGATCGCAGTCTCAACTGAACGGTATTCGGCAATGAACGAAGTATTGGAAATACACTCTGTTGACCGCTGTGGCTCTGGAAATACCTGTACCTTCCTTACCACTAGACATACTCTTCCCTTCATTATCACATTACTCCAAGTCAAATCCACACCCTCCCTACAACAGCACATAGACATTTCCTTTACACAAACAAGTATGCTTTATAAACCTGATGCTCAAATGCGAACATATCACACACACAGCACTAATACTAAGTATAATATTATCTCCTTAATAACTGGATGCACACAACACGAAATAATACTGACCGAAAATCAATGATGGGTGTGCATGTCTCTTACGTTCTTCAGAATGGTTCAAATGGCTCTGAGCACTATGGGACTTAACTTCTAAGGTCATCAGTCCCCTAGAACTTAGAACTACTTAAACGTAACTAACCTAAGGACATCACACACACCCATGCCCGAGGCAGGATTCGAACCAGCGACCGTAGCGTTCGCGCGGTTCCAGACTGTAGCGCCTAGAACCGTTCGGCCACCCTGGCAGGCTCTTAAGTTCTTCCTGCGAGTCATACCACCGTGTCATAGACGTAATCGAGCACATGTTAAAGAAAAGATCGCGATCCCAACAATTACTGCATGTTACTCTCACAAGCGCTCTTCGTTCTACAGGTGCACCCAAGTATCCCTGTTAAAACCTATAAACGCTTTACGAATCGAGGTACGACATTACCTCTGAATGAGGTGGTGTTTTCCAGACAAATACTGTGACAGCGATCGTAGAAATGTGTG
The DNA here is from genome assembly GCF_023898315.1 of Schistocerca nitens. NCBI lineage: Eukaryota > Metazoa > Arthropoda > Insecta > Orthoptera > Acrididae > Schistocerca > Schistocerca nitens. Next base: position 927,680,673 of record NC_064616.1, read on the forward strand.
TATTAAGGGCCAACGATGCAACCTCGCGATAAACTCAATGAACTTTGTAAGTCATTCGGCTAAGGAACGTGGTATGCAAGCGCTATTTGCGACTCCATCACACTGCACGCAACTACATAATTCATTATTTTCGCAACGCATTCTGTCTCGAGACCATATCAGACGTTCTGCGATATATCCGCTGAGTTATAGGCGATGACAGACAGTAGTATTAGATGATGTGCTGATTGAGGTCCTAAGAAGAAAAATATATACTAACTTCTCAGATCTATAGCCTTACGCTATATGTTAGAAATTACGTCCATTCAAAACATACTTGCATAGGCTCACACCCACAAGTCAATCATATGTCACGCATTCTCATATCTCGTAAACGAGTCACTTTCCTCGAATCTGTGTGCTACAGTAAAATTACAACCTCCTTTTAATCACACCCTACACATCCTCCAGCCGCACCCATTTCTACAGCTTTCCACAAGTGCTAGTTCCAATTTAAGTCGGAGAAAGACATATTCCATATCTTCTGCAACCTGTGTAGAAACAGATCGAGCTGAGTTACTGCAAAAGGACCGTGTTTTGAGCATTCGGTGGAAAAGCGCGCAATGTTGTGCGTACCCAAACTAGATACAAGTACTACAGATCCCCAACGTGCTATCTTCGTTATTCTATACCCACCCCAACATAGAAAAATTACGAACTATAAAAGCTCATCCTATTTACAAGTCACCTAGGCGTCGACGCGGGCGCAATGACGTATAGCTACGGTGGGCCTCCAGGGCGAAGAAATACATTTCACAATACTTCCCCAGAATAGCGTAGAGAGCAGTCATCCAGACATTCATAACGGTTCACCAAGTCCGACACATCAAACCGCAGCTGCCTAGGTGGAGACGATCATATTAAATATACAAACACTACAGAGACCACTTTAAACTTTCATCACCTATACTCAAAGCGAATTATCGTATGAGACACTCCCTCTGGTCCTGATTCAAACACTGTTTTCTAATACGCTTTTGCACATTGCCAGACATTTCGTTTTCTGTCACTACTTCCAGATCTGTGTCAGATTCTAAACTGACATTAAGATGGTAGATACCGTGTTTCTTGACTTCTGCAAGGCGTTCGATACAGTTCCCCACAGTTGTTTAATGAACAAAGTAAGAGCATATGGACTATCAGACCAATTGTGTGATTGGATTGAGGAGTTCCTAGATAACAGAACGCAGCATGTCATTCTCAATGGAGAGAAGTCTTCCGAAGTAAGAGTGATTTCAGGTGTGCCACAGGGGAGTGTCATGGGACCGTTGCTGTTCACAATATACATAAATGACCTGGTGGATGACATCGAAGTTCACTGAGGCTTTTTGCAGATGATGCTATGGTGTATCGAGAGGTTGTAACAATGGAAAATTGTACTGAAATGCAGGAGGGTCTGCAGCGAATTGACGCATGGTGCAGGGAATGGCAATTGAATCTCAATGTAGACAAGTGTAATGTGCTGCGAATACATAGAAAGATAGATCCCTTATCATTTAGCTACAAAATAGCAGGTCAGCAACTGGAAGCAGTTAATTCCATAAATTATCTGGGCGTATGCATTAGGAGTGATTTAAAATGGAATGATCATATAAAGTTGATCGTCGGTAAAGCAGATGCCAGACTGAGATTCATTGGAAGAATCCTAAGGAAATGAATCCGAAAACAAAGGAAGTAGGTTACAGTACGCTTGTTCGCCCACTGCTTGAATACTGCTCAGCGGTGTGGGATCTGTACCAGATAGGGTTGATAGAAGAGATAGAGAAGATCCAACGGAGAGCAGAGCGCTTCGTTACAGGATCATTTAGTAATCGCGAAAGCGTTACGGAGATGATAGATAAACTCCAGTGTAAGACTCTGCAGGAGAGACGCTCAGTAGCTCGGTACGGGCTTTTGTTAAAGTTTCGAGAACATACCTTCACCGAAGAGTCAAGCAGTATATTGCTCCCTCCTACGTATATCTCGCGAAGAGACCATGAGGATAAAATCAGAGAGATTAGAGCCCACACAGAAGCATACAGACAATCCTTCTTTCCACGAACAATACGAGACTGGAATAGAAGGGAGAACCGATAGAGGTACTCAGGGTACCCTCCGCCACACACCGTCAGGTGGCTTGCGGAGTATGGATGTAGATGTAGATGTAGATGTAGATGTAGATGTAGAAGACGCTCTGGTCCACGTCCTCTTACAGAAAACTAGACATCACACAGTGTAAATCATATTCTTACTGCGGATAGCATAACACTGGATGATTTTTAAATAAAAGACACTTACAACATAAGGAAACTAAAAGAGTTTGGCAGCGTTGTGGAGAGTTTCCAAACTACCGTCCGAAAGTGATTCATGACCTCTACATTTAAACTCATATGTCACAGTGACGGAATAAATGATTGCTCCGCCTTCCATTTCGAGTTAATCCTAATTTTTCACTCACGCACGCGATCGCTGTTTAGCTGCTAGCAACCACCAGAAGTTATCACCCATCCACAAAACTTCTTCCCCAACTCAAACAAACGATGTCACTCAATCATTATTTGGTAACCAATGCACGGATGTGATGGAAAAGACACCGTCGATGTACTGTAATACGAGTATTAAGCAACAGACTTGATAGCGCGAAGAATTTTACACTAATGTGACAGCATGTTTCTCCAATTTCAGTATCATAGCTAAACCATGCCCTCTTCACGTTGCGAGTATCATTGCGAACATCGATAGTTGACTGAGCAGTACGTCCATTAACTATTAATTCTCGAACACATAAATCATCAAAATATATGAGACAGTGCTCTACACATTTCTATCACCTCGGGCATAGTGTTTAATTTATGATCTATCTCTCAGCATATGGGAGTCACAGAGCATTCTCGCAGTCTTAGGGTAAAAGACCATCCTCACACTGTCATTGACCAAACAGCCCTGCAGCACAGTTGGCGAATTAATCTGCAACCGACCATGAGAAGACCTCCACGCTCTGTGTCTCATGAATGAATTGAGCTTTCCGAGTCCTAACCAGTCCATGTGCACGATATTTCTCGAGATGCGACCATGTCGAGGAGCTTAGCACCCCTTATCGATGAATAGTAACATATTCCAAAGTGCAGTCATATAATAGCAGACAGTTAAGAAGAACCACAAAGGATTGATTTTTATATGCGATGGAGCCCCAGACGGATGGAGGTCAACGCATTTTTACTTAAATCAACCAAGCTATCAACTCTAAACTATTGTTCTAGAGTCTAGGATCCGCACCTGGAAGGTATTCCTAAGAGAGAGAACATAAACACACGCACTCTCAAGGCTACAACGTTCTGCACTTAAAAACTGGCTATAATGTTAGATCTCACATGTTTCTGACCTATCAGACACACATCCTTCTTCCCTGTTTCTCTATGCTGAACTATCTTACCGAATCGTAAAACATTTGCGTTGCATGATACGAGCACAATATAGCTTTGTGGAGACGTATAGAGTCCACTGTTCACATCTGATCACGGTTCAGAAATTATACAATGCCTGCATCAGGCCTATATATAAAATGATAGTTGGTAGTGGGGGATACATCCTACAAGGAAACAGATAAACGCATAGCAGCAGCGTCCGACATGTGAAAATTACTAGTTATTCCGTCACTAACTCTGTAAACAGCACATCATTCGGGCAAAAGTGTACACAGGGATTGCAGCGCATCACAAGCTCTTATCGCTAAGTTAGTTGTGACCCTGAAGTCTCGATTTTACACCCAAGATGCGACAGGGGATCGCATAAAGTCAAAATTCGTTTAGAGGAATGTGTCAAGTTTCATCATACATGAGATGGAAGTCCTCTGATGACCGAGAGGTTTACCGTTAACGATCACAAGCAGACACTGATTTAAACCACATACAGAACACGTAGCTGTATACGAGCAGAACGCAAGCTAGGTTCAAAATGGCTCTGAGCACTATGGAACTTAACTGCTGAAGTCATCAGTCCCCTAGAACTTAGAACTACTTACACCTAACCTAACCTAAGGACATCACACACATCCATGCCCAAGGCAGGATTCGAACCTGCGACCGTAGTGGTCGCGCGGTTCCAGACTGTAGCGCCTAGAACCGCTCAGCCACTCCGGCCGGCTGCAGGCTATGTCACATGACCCATGCATCTTGATAGAACACTGGAAAAATAAAAAAAAAATTGACCTGCACCAACTTCTCCTTCTCTAGTATGAATTAGTCAACCTTTAAATTGTACTTCGTTACAGCTATTTCTCAATCAGTCAACCCCTACACTCTCTGTTATCCTGTAATGCAGATGCAAGTAAGCTTAGAGGTGGAACGATCTCTGTCCTCCTCAAAAGCACGAAATGGAGTAGTCAACTCGCGTGTATCACTGATACCTCAATAGACATACAGTATAATACTGACTCAACAGGAAAAAATTGACTATCTCCCTGATTTCCCTTGGTTTCGATGTCAACATTTTATTGCATTCCTCTTGTTAGTGCATATTTGATCCCATGTACAAACTGTTCGGCGCGAACCAGAACATACACAAGTACTTCCTCAATTTACCCGCATTTTGGTGTACATTAGATCAATTTATACCTATTCCCTAAACGTTTTCACGATTATATCGATTTTATGTCTGATCTGTCCATGTGATCACGACGTAACCACTCGTTCTCGGTTTTTAAAATTGCATGTGAATTTAACACAGCTGCCAACACCTAGTCCAAATGCACTAATCGGGAGGCGTAGTATAGCACTGTACTCGAATGTATCCAGTCACCTTCACATTCGGGGAGCATTTGCTCTGTTTTCTGTATGTCTTTGTATATGCACACTTCGTAGATGGTTCTCAGAACCCGTAGTAAAACCGAGTTAGCGTTTGAATGTGCATCCGCTACGCCATGTGATGTAAGAGTAACATTCAGAATGTTATAGACGGCGATGTGTCAGTCACGCTGGGGCGGGTATGTGCGGTTGAACGCAAGTGTCAACATGCTCTGTGCTATTCTGCCTTCAATGATAAAGACAAGTGGCGCCTGGAGATGCCTCGAATATGAGAATGGCGTGAATGCGGTTTGGAATGCTATGGCAGTATAACGGTGACTGTATAGAGGCATGCAACTTACACTGGTGTTCGACGACGCCGGCTCGGGGACTGTGATGGAGTGCACGGGACCTGAGCTGCGGCTGCCTTACTTCGCGGGGGTTGTGGCGCTCGCGGTCCTAAATGGACGTCGGTGAGTGTTTTGGCAGCTGACTGCCACAACGACCGTACGTACGATCGCGTCATCATCGGTGTCTAGTGGATAGGAATTTCTCATGTCTTAAGTATGAATGGGGGTGCCGCCACCTCAGGCTTGTGGAAGCCGAGCAGGGCCGGTGTGCGGTTTGACATCTGACTGATGCGTCACTTATCGCTACCTCCTGTGTACTCTATTGGACTGGGGGTCGGTGGACTGTGCTTGCACGCGTTGATTGCGTTATTTGGCGAGCGGCTCAGTAGGCCGTGCTATGCGCTATTTGGACAGTTTATGAGTATTCAGTTAGTCTACACATCAGTGTGAAGAATTATTTAGGAGACGTTTGCTATTGTGTACTGAAATTACGAGTTGATTGCGTGTCTGTGGGCTGTGCAACATGGCCCTACGCACGCACATCAGGGTGGACCTTTTGTATCAGTGTGACAGATATACTCTATCATTAAATAAGTTGTTTGAAAAAAAATAGAGTGCAGTCAATCCTTACTATCCCCAGCACCTCGGAGCAAGCTGGGTCGTTTGGCCACCAATTTCCCTAACCATCTTCGTTTACGTCAGGAAACGCACGACAGCGTCCTATGCTGGTGGTACTGAGTACTAGACCTCGTGGACAACACACTATTTGCTACCATCATGGATAACTGTACTTGCGTCATCAGTTGGTGGTCACGGTGGTGTCCTCTGGCGGCGACGAAATGTACTAAGCCAGTTGGGGTCTGGAGCTCGTGGTGAACCCACTAGGTGGCGCCATCTTAGATTACGATACTTGTGTCATCACCTGAAGTCACTACAGCGTCCTCTAGGGGCATCAATATGAACTAAGCCAGTTGGGCTATGGACTCAGTGGCGAATACACTTGGTGGTGGTGGTGCCGCTAATTGTTTAAATAAAGACTGGTGTATAATTTCGAAGTTGATGATTAGCAAGCAAAGTCTATTAGAGGGATTATAATTTTGACAATTTAGGAGTTGTTTGGCTACCTGGACGTAAATGTATTGCATTATTTATGAGTGGTTCGCATGTCTGTAGGTTGTGCAATGTGTTATTTTTGACGGTTTACAATTAGCAAGAGTGTGTGTGCAGCCCTATACATGAGTTATGTAGGAGTAGTTTGCAGATCTGTATGCTGTGGGGCATGTCAGAGCGTGTGTTCTGTGATACACATACTCCATACCTAAGTAAATTGCTCCCAAATAAATAAAGTACACTCCTTCCTCTCTCCATCAGCCTAGTGTGGGCTGAGTCCTTCTACCAGCAACCCCTAGGAAGAGGTTGCTCCCTGGAGGCTTAGGTTAGTGGCGGTGAGCTTTGTTTGCAACAATTTTCTTAGGTTGGCAGTGAAAGCCCAAGTGACCTTTCTTTACTGCCAGAATTCAAACTCGGCGCCGGTTCCTAGGAAGAGGTGGCGGTCTGGACCTTGAAAAGTAGTTTAAACTAGGTAGTTGCAAGTATAGTGAATACCTTTTCCCACCCGTATGAAGTCGAATCACGTGACTAATGCAGTAGCCAATAGGAGTGCAACATTGTAGGGGTGTGGAGTGCTAGGTCATGAATGAAAACCGGACTGATAGTGGAAAATGTGGAACTTCTCATTTGATCATTGGATATTGAAATTTTAAATTGAATTATTGAATATAATTAAAATTGAAATGGAATTAAGTACTTAGGTCATTAATAGGTTATATCTGTGATGTGGATGTTACTTTAGTTAGCATATTTACAGAAGACTATGACCGATGTGTGTATGGAGGTGGCAGCCAAGGGTGTGTGATGTAAGCAGTCGGACACCCGTGGGCTGGTGGTTCGACGTATGTCTGGTTATAATGCGCGCATGAGAGAGAGAGAGAGAGAGAGCAGACGATCTTGTGTCATCACGCGACTTCATGGTAGCGCCATCTGGTGGGCACGATGTGAACTAAGTCAGTTGGGCTGTGAAGTTCACGGTGAACACAGTGGGTGCAGCCATCTTGAGTGATGGTACTTGCGTCATCAGTTGATGCCAGGAGAGAGCCCTCTGGTGGCACCGATATGAACTAAGTCAGTTGGAGTTCAGACCTAGTGGAGAACACACATGCTTGAAGTTGGTTAAATAATAAAGACAAGTCCTTTTTCCAGCCATTTTCTTTGCTTAGTAGAGATAAGGAGGGTGTGACGCATTATCATGTTGGAATTTGAACTTCCCGCCATTTTCCTGGCGGAGAGGGCGTGGCACTTTCCCACCAAAACTCAATCTTCCCGCCTAAATACACCTTGGATGACGTCATCGCCGCCATCTTGGATAACGTCATTGCCGTCATATTGGATAATGGTACTTTGTCCCCGAACTAGCCTTGTCCCAATACTTGCGTCCCACCCACTGATAGGACTCGAGATGTCGTACACTGGATTCGAGCTGCCAGTAGATGTGTGGAGATTATCATATCACAGTCCAACAAAGTTAATGGTTGTTAGTCCGTAATATATGAACCTCTGTCAGGTTTATGTATTGGGATGATGATACCTTTCGCAAATGCAGCTGGAAGTTGCACCTCTGGTGTCATGAGCGCTTGACATATAGTAGTCCAGTACGGCACCAATAGTCTCTGAATGTCCTATAAAACTCCAGGGGTAATCCATCCATTCGTGGTGAGTTACTAGGTGCCCCTTTTCCTATGGCATCCAACACCTCTTCTTCAGTCACTGTAGTGATTATCCCTGGATCAGAACGCTTTTCCATGTACAGGTGACAATAATGGGTAAAGCATTGCTTATGTCTCTTTGCGTAATATGACGTACGCCATCTTTTGTCATCACCTCATGGATCAACTTCCTGTGCCTGCACTTTATTTCCATGGCTATATGATACATGGAGGGCCGTTTGTCGGCGATTCCGACAGTTTGTCGTGTATAAATGATAGTCCCTTCCAGGTGTTGATGCATCAACTTAAAAATCTTTACTTTTGCTCAGTTGACAGTCATCTAGAGGTCCGGTTATTGGGGCATAACGGAACACAGCCTAATGATGGCGTAGTAGAACTCTGTAGCGCTACGCCTCCATGCTGTGGCTTCCCTGCTAAAAGTCTTCAAGGTACGTCGAAGGCTCAGCTTGGCACATCCAGCCACCACAGTAAAGCAGATGTATATGCTCCTCATTGTCGTAGGCACAGTCTCCACGTGTCTCCCACTGCTGCTTGTCATTCTGGTGAGGCCAGGTGAGCAGTGTTAAATTTCCACAGGCTGCAGCTGTTCCACACTTGTTGGCGTTGAAGCACGATGGTACAAATGTGAGCAGTGTGGTCAGTAAATGCTGCTGGCCGCAACTCAGCTGCCGTGATCGCATTCCTGAGAGAGCAGGAGGTATATGTACTATCAATTCTGTTAGACGAATGTTTCGTAAAGTGTGTGAGACCCTGTCTATCAGCATAGATGATGTCCCAGGTGTCTACAAAACCGAGCTTACGAATGACACCGCTGAGAGCTGGGCATGGTGAATGTTGAGGAAATTGGTCCTTGGGAGTTTGTGTACAATTAAAATCGCCCCTGATCACCATATCATCTGTCCTGTCTTGGAGTAATTGTGTTAATTCCTCAGTGATGAATAGCGAACATTCACGCTTCTTGCTGGTACCAGACGGTGCGTAAACAGTGACGAGGTGTATCCCTTGGACTGTAAGCATCGTGCCTCTGACATTCAGTAGGTAACGTATATCAGTGTCTATTAACCCTTCTTTGAGAAGTATTGTGAAGCTACTGCCCGTATCCGACGCATATGATATGCATGTCGTGTATCGGGGGGTGTCCTGGAAGCCAAGAACGTATACCTCCTGCAATAAAGCCACGTTAGTGTCGGCTGCATAAAGCGTGTCGCGTAACAGTGACGGAGATCCGAAATGTGAAATAAATTGGGTGAAGTTCACGGTTAAAGCAGTCTCAAACATGGTAATTGGATGTCTCTATAGACCACCTGGCTCATCAGCTGTTGTGACAGAGCACCTGAAGGAAAATTTGGAAAATATTTCGAGTAGATTTACCGACCATGTTATAGTTCTTGGTGGAGATTTTAATTTGCTGGATATAGACTGGGAGACTCAAATGTCTATAACGGGTGGCAGGGACAAAGAATCCAGTGAAATTTTTTAAGTGCATTAACTGGAAACTACCTTGAGCAGTTAAACACAGAACTGACTCGTGGCGATAACATATTAGAGCCTCTGGTGACAAACAGACCCGAACTATTTGAAACAGTTAAAGCAGAACATGGAATCAGCTATCATAAAGCGGTTACTGCATCGATGATTTCAGCTGTAAATAGAAATATTGAAAAAGGTAGGAAGATTTTTCTGTTTAGCAGAAGTGACAAAAACCAAATTTCAGAGCTTCAACACAAAAGTTTTGTCTCAAATACATATAGATTTGAGGATCAGTGGACAAAGTTCAAAACCATCGTACAATATGCATTAGATGAGTATGTGCCAAGCAAGATCGTAAGAGATGGAAAAGAGCCACCGCAGGACAACAATCGAGTTAGAAAACTGCTGCGGAAGCAAAGGGAACTTCACAGCAAACATAAACATAGCCAAAGCCTTGCAAACAAACAAAAATTACGCGAAGCGAAATGTAGTGTGAGGAGGGCTATGCAAGAGGCGTTCAATGAATTCGAAAGTAAAGTTCTATGTACTGACTTGGCAGAAAATCCTAAGAAATTTTGGTCTTGTGTCAAAGCGGTAGGCGCAGTGGTTAGCACAGTGGACTCGCATTCGGGAGGACGACGGTTCAATCCCGTCTCCGGCCATCCTGATTTAGGTTTTCCGTGATTTCCCTAAATCGGTTCAGGCAAATGCCGGGATGGTTCCTTTGAAAGGGCACGGCCGATTTCCTTCCCAATCCTTCCCTAACCCGAGCTTGCGCTCCGTCTCTAATGACCTCGTTGTCGACGGGACGTTAAACACTAACCACCACCACCATCAAAGCGGTAGGTGGATCAAAACAAAATGTCCAGACACTCTGGGACCAAAATGGCACTGAAACAGAGGATGAAAGGCTAAAGGCCGAAATACTAAATGTCTTTTTCCAAAGCTGTTTCACAGAGGAAGACTGCAGTGTAGTTCCTTCTCGAGATTGTCGCACAGATGACAAAATTGTAGATATCGAAATAGATTAAGGAGGGATAGAAAAACAATTAAAATCGCTCAAAAGAGGAAAGGCCGCTTGACCTGATGGGATACCAGTACGATTTTACACAGAGTACGCGAAGGAACTTGCCCCATTTCTTGCAGCGGTGTACTGTAGGTCTCTAGAAGAGCTTGGCGTTCCAAAGGATTGGAAAAGGGCACAGATCATCCCCGTTTTCAAGAAAGGACGTCGAACAGATGTGCGGAACTATAGACCTATAACTCTAACGTCGATCAGTTGTAGAATTTTGGAACACGTATTACACTCCTGGAAATGGAAAAAAGAACACATTGACACCGGTGTGTCAGACCCACCATACTTGCTCCGGACACTGCGAGAGGGCTGTACAAGCAATGATCACACGCACGGCACAGCGGACACACCAGGAACCGCGGTGTTGGCCGTCGAATGGCGCTAGCTGCGCAGCATTTGTGCACCGCCGCCGTCAGTGTCAGCCAGTTTGCCGTGGCATACGGAGCTCCATCGCAGTCTTTAACACTGGTAGCATGCCGCGACAGCGTGGACGTGAACCGTATGTGCAGTTGACGGACTTTGAGCGAGGGCGTATAGTGGGCATGCGGGAGGCCGGGTGGACGTACCGCCGAATTGCTCAACATGTGGGGCGTGAGGTCTCCACAGTACATCGATGTTGTCGCCAGTGGTCGGCGGAAGGTGCACGTGCCCGTCGACCTGGGACCGGACCGCAGCGACGCACGGATGCACGCCAAGACCGAAGGATCCTACGCAGTGCCGTAGGGGACCGCACCGCCACTTCCCAGCAAATTAGGGACACTGTTGCTCCTGGGGTATCGGCGAGGACCATTCGCAACCGTCTCCATGAAGCTGGGCTACGGTCCCGCACACCGTTAGGCCGTCTTCCGCTCACGCCCCAACATCGTGCAGCCCGTCTCCAGTGGTGTCGCGACAGGCGTGAATGGAGGGACGAATGGAGACGTGTCGTCTTCAGCGATGAGAGTCGCTTCTGCCTTGGTGCCAATGATGGTCGTATGCGTGTTTGGCGCCGTGCAGGTGAGCGCCACAATCAGGACTGCATACGACCGAGGCACACAGGGCCAACACCCAGCATCATGGTGTGGGGAGCGATCTCCTACACTGGCCGTACACCACTGGTGATCGTCGAGGGGACACTGAATAGTGCACGGTACATCCAAACCGTCATCGAACCCATCGTTCTACCATTCCTAGACCGGCAAGGGAACTTGCTGTTCCAACAGGACAATGCACGTCCGCATGTATCCCGTGCCACCCAACGTGCTCTAGAAGGTGTAAGTCAACTACCCTGGCCAGCAAGATCTCCGGATCTGTCCCCCATTGAGCATGTTTGGGACTGGATGAAGTATCGTCTCACGCGGTCTGCACGTCCAGCACGAACGCTGGTCCAACTGAGGCGCCAGGTGGAAATGGCATGGCAAGCCGTTCCACAGGACTACATCCAGCATCTCTACGATCGTCTCCATGGGAGAATAGCAGCCTGCATTGCTGCGAAAGGTGGATATACACTGTACTAGTGCCGACATTGTGCATGCTCTGTTGCCTGTGTCTATGTGCCTGTGGTTCTGTCAGTGTGATCATGTGATGTATCTGACTCCAGGAATGTGTCAATAAAGTTTCCCCTTCCTGGGACAATGAATTCACTGTGTTCTTATTTCAATTTCCAGGAGTGTATGTTCGAGTATAATGACTTTTCTGGGGACTAGAAATATACTCTGTAGGAATCAGCAAGGGTTTCGAAAAAGACGATCATGTGAAACCCAGCTCGTGCTATTCTTCCACGAGACTCAGAGAGCCATAGACACGGGTTCCCAGATAGATGCCGAGTTTCTTGACTTCAGCAAGGCATTCGATAAAGTTCCCCACAGTCGTTTAATGAACAAAGCAAGAGCATATGGACTATCAGACCAATTGTGTGGTTGGATTGAAGGGTTCCTAGATAACAGAACGCAGCATGTCATTCTCAACGGAGAGAAGTCTTCCAAAGTAAGAGTGATTTCAGGTGTGCCGCAGGGGAGTGTCGTGGGACCATTGCTATTCATGATATACATAAATGACCTTGTGGATAACATCGGAAGTTCGCTGAGGCTTTTTGCGGATGATGCTGTAGTATATCGATGGGTTGTAACAATGGAAAATTGTACTGAAATGCAGGAGGATCTGCAACGAATTGACGCATGGTGCAGGGAATGGCAATTGAATGTCAATGTAGACAAGTGTAATGTCCTGGGAATACATAGAAAGAAAGATCCTTAATCATTTAGCTACAATATAGCAGGTCAGAAACTGGAAACAGTTAATTCCATAAATTATCTGGGAGTAAGCATTAGGAGTGATTTAAAATGGAATGATCATATAAAGTTGATCGTCGGTAAAGCAGATGCCAGACTGAGATTCATTGGAAGAATCCTAAGGAAATGCAATCCGAAAACAAAGGAAGTGGGTTACAGTACACTTGTTCGCCCACTGCTTGAATATTGCTCACCAGTGTGGGATCCGTACCAGATAGGGTTGATGGAAAATGGCTCTGAGCACTATGGTACTTAACTTCTAAGGTCATCAGTCCCCTAGAACTTAGAACTACTTAAACCTAACTAACCTAAGGACATCACACACATCCATGCCCGAGGCAAGATTCGAACCTGCGACCGTAGCGGTCGCGCGGTTCCAGACTGTAGCGCCTAGAACCGCATGGTCACTCCGGCTGGCTAGGATTGATGGAGAAGATGAAAGAGAGAGCAGTGCGCTTCGTTACAGGATCATTTAGTAATCGCGAAAGCATTATAGAAATGATAGATAAACTCCAGTGGAAGACTCTGCAGGAGAGACACTCAGTAGCTTGGTATGGGCTTTTGTTGAAGTTTCGAGAGCATCCTTCACGGAGGAGTCAAGTGATATATTGCCCCCATCCTACGTATATCTCGCGAAGAGACCATGAAGTTAAAATCAGAGAGATTAGAGCCCACACAGAGGCGTACCGACAATCTTTCTTTCAACGAACAATACGAGACTGGAATAGGAGGGAGAACCGATAGAGGTACTCAAGGTACCCTCCGCCACACACCGTCACGTGGCTTGCGGAGTATGGATGTAGATATCTTCGCTCGCAACCAGATGGTATTGATGTTAATTGTCGCGAATCGATATGACTGTCGTTCACGCTTGTAGGCGGCGGCAGTCATCAGTGTATGCAGTGGCGACAGGTTTGGTCATCCCCATGCCGCCCTGTCGTTTCTGTTATCATGCTGTCCATAGGAGATGGGGAGGACTGTGTAACTCACACTCTTCTGTATGTGATGTGTCCTCCAAAGAGTCGTCTCCCACGCTATGTGCCCACAAGTTACTGGAGAGAGGCTGTCGGTGTGGTTCATTGGCTACCAAAGAGGCCCTTCTTGTGATTCCTCACGGTTGCGACGGTGTTCCATCGCCCCTCCATCTCCAAACGGGTGTACAGGAGAAGAAAAGTCCATCGTCTCAGTTCCTAAAAAGGGAGCAGTGCCAGTCGACGCCTCCGGAGCAGGGCCGTCCGCGACACTGTCGAAATCAGTACGATCGTTTGTATCTGTCTGCAAGCGACAGTCGTCAGACGGCGTCCGTCGGTGTTTCTTGTGCTTGTGGGGCGAACGCTTCTTCCAGACGTGTGTCTCTGTGTCAGAATGTGAAAGTAGATCCAACTACCCTGCGCCTTCAGAGAGGAAAGCTTGGGTTGGCACGACTTGTGGGTCAACATCCACGCGCTCGTTGTGCGGTGACATTTGCTTTTCGGGTTTATCTGGCGACTCCGTCAGTATAGAGCAGAAGGTATGTGCCTCATCAATAACTTGTCCGTCTGTCTGCAGTAGTAACATATTAGCCCGCATCTCGTGGTCGTGCGGTAGCGTTCTCGCTTCCCACGCCCGGGTTCCCGGGTTCGATTCCCGGCGTGGTCAGGGATTTTCTCTGCCTCGTGATGGCTGGGTGTTGTGTGCTGTCCTTAGGTTAGTTATGTTTAAGTAGTTCTAAGTTCTAGGGGACTTATGACCACAGCAGTTGAGTCCCATAGTGCTCAGAGCCAAGTAACATATTCCGATCGTCACTGTCAGACGTCGCGGGTGCCACCACTTGTGCGGCAGACGTCGTAGGTGCCGTCACTTGTGTATAAGTAATTGGTAGAATCGATGGAGGAACATGTTGTACCGCTCCTCGTGATGGGATCTGGGTGATCCCCCATTGCAGACAATCAGAGCGAACGCGCCCCTCCTGTCCACAACCTGAGTATGTGTGTGGTTGTCCATCATACATGATAATTGCACGACAAACGGCAATATTTAAGTATGAAGGAACATGCTTCGTCAGTTCGATCTTGAGCTGTCTTACTACGTTGAGTATGGGAAACGTTGTAAAAGTCTGCCACTTCTCAGCCACGTGGCTAATGACAGTCCCGTACGGTTTAAGAGCGGAGATAACGGACTCGGCGAGTACCTCAAAAGGTAGCTCGAACACCAGAAGGACCCTCATGCCTAGGCGTGAGTGTTCAACGGTAACAGCGCCGATATGTCCATCATCTGAGTGCCTAAACTTCGGTGTGCCGGCAGCGCCCCGCAACCACCTTCGTCCACTCTTCTTCGTTAATCATCTTAACATTGACTGCACTGGCCGTGATCGAAAAGTGAATACCAATCTTCTCCTGTGGATCTAGACGTAGTTCATCACGCAAAAAGCCTCAGATATTCGGCTTGGAACATAATCCTAAAGGAGTTCATGTTACTGCAGTGAGCTTGTAGTATATGACTAGCGCTCGCGGGAAGTAAAGAAACTCGAGTACGCCACTGGACCGGCGGGATGGCAAGCACACGTCCTCGCCGCTCCTTCGCTGACGGCAAACGCCCACTCGACCACCATGAACTCCAACATCGAGCATCTACGCAGATATCCATGCGGCACATAAAACTTCTGTTGTGATTTTCTCGGTGTTACCAGAGTAGTGCACCTTATTTCTTGCACATTATGTTGCATTAACAGAGGATGTACATAGACATCTATGATCCCAACGTCGTCGCCTCCCCTGGTGAGAATGCTGTGAGATCGATAGATAGGTCGACTTTTATGTGTATACCTTAATCTATCGATAATTCTGACAAGAGCACGAAGTTTAACCTTGTTTGTCCCCTGGCACACAGAAACAAGCTATGTTGCGACCGTAAACACAAAGTGTTGTGTCAGGTGGACATCTAAATAAATACGGTACTGTAGTGTCATCCGCTAATTTTATTTGAATTTCTGGGTTGTGTTTTGTTTCTGGAACTGTATTTCACTTATTCGGAGTTGTTCGCATATTGGACGATTGCACGAAAGCTGCAATACAGTGGTTCCGCCCCACTTATTTAAGTGCGTAACAGTCTTCAATTTAACACATTTTTGGCATGAAGTGCCGCGAATTGCATTGCCGCAGGAGGCTCTGTAACAAACAAACCAATATTTACGGTGTGGGCTAATTTTTCCTTTGGGACTAAGATTTTTAGACCTGAATTTGAGTAATGTGAAATGTGGCATGTGTATGAATAACGTGGCTTTCACTGATTTATTTTGCACTTCATATTCACTCTCCGTCTGATGCTTGAGATTTGAGATATTTGCAGTTGCTTTGCATGGGTTCCTTGACATTAGTGGCAGTGGCGTTTAGTGATTTAGTAGATCATGGTATTTCTTCTATTATTTTGTCACTGTTATATTGTTTATAGTGTACCACTGTATGCACTGCAAAGAATGGTGTGAAAATAACCTGGTAGGGTCACTCACTTTTTGTTCTGTTCATCAGAGTTTTGGCGTGTAAACGATTTGAAAAGAATTTTGTCAATCGGTATTAGAAATTGTGGAATGTTAGATGCCACTGTCAAGGAATTATGTTCTGTATGGATACCTTTTCAGAGTTATGAAGCTGAATGTGGTTTAATGTGTGAACAGACTTTGTCATGGACCCTCAGACTTCAGCATCCATCTTTTCTTCCTTCAGAAAATTTAAATAATATGAAAATATTGTTACTAGGATCACTGTGTTGTTTCCTGACATACATGGACCGTACTGTAGATTAAAATATTTTCTGTGAGTGAGACAGATTCAGGTAAAACAGTCTTCTAGATTGGATGAAGGTAATAGGTTCATAATACCGCGAAGCCCTTCATAAACAATATGCTAAATGCTGCTGTGCTAAGATTTTGATTAAATACTGGGAACTTGCAATTTGGTTTCTTTTCTGCCGTACCAACAACATAGACCTTCATGCAGCATTTCTGATCGTGCTATTTATGTGAACAAAGTGGTTATGGCTGTCTGTCTTTCCTGTAGTTTTTGCATTTTTCTTGAAAACATTAACATCAGGGCACTAATTTGTTGTTTGTTCAAGTAACTGTCCTACTTTTTCCCTGGTCTTAGAAATGGGCATGGAGTGAATTTTGTTAGCATCATTCTGTATGAACAAGCAAGTTGGTGCACTGCTGACTCATTGGACAGACCATCAAGATGTAGATTTTCTGTGATTTCCCTAAACCATTTAAAGGAAATGCTGGAACAGTTCCTTTGAAAGGGGGCAGCCGATTTCCCTCTCCAGTTCGAGCTTGTGGTCCATCTCTAATGATCTCATCATAGATGGTGTATTAAACCTGAGTATTCCTTCATTCTGTATGTATACTAATAATCAGTGTCCAGTAGAAGATAAATAGCTAAGAGGTATTTTTATATAATTCCCCAAATTACTTTAAGCAAATAACAGGTTGATTCCTGAAAAAAATGGTGGCTAATTCCCACTCTACTCTCATCCATACTTCTACTGAACCACTAATGACACAATTGTCAACAGCATATTAACTAGAAATCTGATTAATAATAGAATTAAAAAAACTGTAAATTCCTTTAGATAGTTTATGATCAATTACTTAGTCGTCTAAACTTTTTTTTCATCATTACATTAAAGATTTGCGTTTGTCATCTGAACACAATGTCTGATGTTGGTTACAGTGTGGCAGGAATATGGCTTGTGTGGCTTATACATACAAACTTGCAGTGTTCCGTGTTTATCACCTATTGCAAATAGTCTAAGAGAAAGGTGTTGTAAGCACAAGGCTCAAATATGTTAGAGAAGTTGACACTGCGATTGTGACTAGCTGTAGCCTCGTTGGTCTTTGTGTGTGTTGCATTGCACTGAAATGCCACCAACTGCCAGTTAACTTTTTAAAATATCTGAGGCGAGTATGCACAAGAACAGTGAGGATTACTTAGCTTCAGAAAAGTTTGAGGTGTAATGAATATTTAGTTACTTTAAGAAGTTTCAGTTGGTTTCTGATCATATGAGAATTATTATTGTAGTTGGAGAGCTTGTTTAAGGGGGCCTAGAAGTGTAACTTAGAAAGCTATGAAACCTTCAAGAAGTGATTAAGATGATAGAATTGAATCACTAAAGGGAGATTTTTGATATGTGTTGTATATATTCAAGGTTGATACACTATCTGAGGCAACCTTGACTTAAAACTTCCTGCTGTGTTCTATGAAGATGAAAGCTGCTGCTCATGGTTTATTTTATTGCGATATTTCCACCGTATTTAAAGATGAAATGATTCATCTGATGCCATTGTGTGAATGCGAATACACAATAAAACAACAAAGGCCAACGAGTGGAAACCAACTGTGCCATTGGCCGAAACGTGCTTAGCGTGTCCGGGCAGCAAATCTTAGCTAACAAAGCATTTGGGCTGGTTTGCGGTTCGGACTGCTGGCAATAACATCAAAACATTGGCATTGAGTTGGGCTTGGGACCCAGGCTACCTCCTGATGTGGATGCCGGGTCGAATGGTCATTGTTTCAGTAGCAATTTGGGATGTGGATGTCTGAATGGGTATTTATTTATTGTCTCTAAAAGTACTGGAGTACTGAGTGGAATATGGAGACAGCATTAAAGCTGATAGTTTTTCCATAAACGAGAATGTTTAGGGGATCCCATGAATTGCAACTGTAAAAACAAATTGAAAAGATTAGGCACTTGGAGGGAAAAAAAGAGCTGTTTGAAAATAATGTGCATGATGATGTGCATGATGTGTAAAAGAAATGGAATCATTATGGATATATTTGTGCTGCAGGTACAGCTCTCCCAAAAGGGAAGTCATCCTTGGAAATGTGTTAGGGGTCTACATTAAGCAATAACGGTTCAAAATTTATGGCTGTCATTCGCAAAAAGTTATGAAATAACCCATATTAAAATTCAGCATAAAGAGTCAGACAGTTTTGTCCCACCACACCGCTCCCAACTTTTTAAAAGAGAGATCATCCGCTAGCCTCGTTTCGTCTTTTTCTGATGATCAGCTTCTTGCAGTAATATAAATGCTGCACATGCAACAACTGTTGAATCCTCTTTTTTGCTCATAGTATTGGTTGGTGAAACTGTTATTAAAACACTACTTTATAACAATAACAAAATGGGAGGAACCTCGCCGAGCTGTCAGAACCAATTGTGATTCCACATGGCCGAATCTGCGGGTCCCAACCCCTTGGTTTGGTGTGTATGACAGGTCGAATGCCAATGCATTGGCAATCAGCTTTGGCCAAATCAATTGGCTGTCTTTCATTTGCCTTTGTTGGGCTAGTGTGTGCGCGCCTTGACATAAAGGTTCAATCTAATATACACTATATAAATACTTTTTTTATTTAAAATGTGAGTTTGGTTTACAGCATGTGAGCCTTTGATACCGCCCATTGGCTTTGGGCCATGAAGTTGTGGTGTTGCGGCAGTTGATGTCATACGTGTGCAATTCTGCATTCAGAATTGTCTATAAATGCTAAAACAATTGCTTTTGCAGTAATACTGAAAGTAAACTGTTACAACAGTTGTCAGGAATGAGAAGGGATTAGTTAGTGTGCAAAAAATTTTTGTGTATTTATTAATGACAAGAAGTTGTCATGATAAACTTAATAAAATTATGGTACTGGCAAGTATTAAATAGAAGATAAGCAGTTGTTGATAGGGCAGTGCATCTGTTCACCTTTCGACTGAGGAGCTGAATGGTGGATAGGCATTTGGAAATTAGAGGTAACTGCTTAAGCTTTCAAGCACTCATAAGTTATGTCAAGTACCCATATGACGTACTGTAACCTTCACTTTAGGTCCAGCTACATTACTGAACACAAATAAACTTTCTGTAACAACACACAAAAATTTGCTGTTAGTTCACAAATCCAGATGATAATAGTTCTTGATAGAAATAATATAAGAAGTAGTTTCTTATCAAAACTTATATAAATCCATGCACTACTACATAACACTGCACACATGTGGAAATTGTAATAATGAGCACAGTTCCATGTAAGTCATGGGCTGGTGGAAACTACACGTTTATCAGCTGAAGCACTTTCCAACAAAAGGCTAAGTCGGTCCAAGTAAACATTAATGACACTCGCAGTGTACTTGTAGAGACAAAATTGATAACTGCAACTGAGAGCAAGACTGGTGCTTGGTGTCCTTATATTTTCGTGCTATGGAAGTTCGTGTGACTAGCCAGCAGTATCAGCATCTTTTCCGCTGCACTTGCCCTCTCTAGACATGATCAAAGTGACACATATAGGTGCACCCATGACATGTTGTCATAGCTATGCTCTTCTGCTGATAGACCCCAATACAAGTAGATATGTTCTCTCTGGCATTTTCCCTTGATTGCTGGAAGGAGTTGAAAGAAGTTTGATGTGGAGTACAGAGAAATGAAAGGGGTTAGTGAAGAACTAATTAAATGTACGGACAAACGTTATCAAATACGTGTACAGAATGAGTATAAATTTCAGGCAAATACTGAAAGAGAGTATTAACTTATATTCCAAAATGATTGGGAAATGTACAATAGAGAATTTACGCTGAAGTGACAAAAGTCATGGGGTAGCGATATGCACATACACAGACAGTGGAAGTATCATGCACACAGGGTATAAATGGGCAACATTTTGGCGAAGCTGTCATTTGTACTCGGGTGATTCGTGTGAAAAGGTTTCCAACATATTATTTCTGTACAACAAGAATTAACAGACTTTGAACACAGAATGGTAGTTGTAGCTAGATGCGTAGGACATTCCATTTTGTAATTTGTTAGCAAATTCAATATTCTGAGATCCACAGTGTCAAGAGTGTGCCAAGAATACCAAATTTCAGACATTACCTCTCATCACAGGCAACACAGTGGCCTAGGGCATTCACTTAACAACCGAGAGCAGTGGCGTTTCTCTAGTTGTCAGTGCTAATAGACAAGCAACAGTGCATGAAATAACCACAGACATCAATGTGAAACATATGACGAATGTATCAGTTTGGACAGTACAGCGAAATTTGCCGTTAATGGGCTATGGCAGCAGACAGCAGACACGAGTGCCTTTGCTAACAGCACGACATTGCCTGCAGCGCCTCTCCTGGACTTATGACCATATTGGTTGGACCCTAAACACCTGGAAAACCATCGTGTGGTCAGATGAGTCCTAATTTCAGCTGGTAAGAGCTGATGGTAGGATTGGAGTGTGTTGCAGACCCCACAAAGCCATGGACCTAGGTTGTCAACGAAGCCCTGTGCAAGCTGTTGGTGGCTCCATAATGGTGTGAACTGAGTTTACATGCAATTTACTGGGTCATCTGGTCCAATTGAACTGATCATTGACTGGAAATGGTTACATTTGGCTACTGGGAGACCATTTGCAGCCACTCATGGAATTCATGTTCCCAAACAACAATGGAATTTTTATGGATGACAATGTGACATGTCATTGAGCCACAACTGTTTGCAATTGGTTTGAAGAACATTCTGGACAGTTCGAGTGAAATATTTGGCCACTCAGATCATCCAACATGAATGTCATTGAACATTTATGGGATGTAATTGTGAGGTCAGTTTGTGCACAAAATTCTGCACTCGCAACTCTTGTGATGATGGATGGCTAGGGTGGCAGCATGGCTCACTATTTCTGCAGGGGACTTCCAGCAGCGTTCATGATGCACTACACCAGGCAAAAGGAGGTCCGACACAATATTAGGAGATATCCCATGACTTTTGTCACCTTGGTGTTTTACACATTACACTGCATGCTTTTACAGCATTAATTCTCTCATTTTTATAACAGATGTTCAAAATGGCATACATGTGATGTCGTGAATGTCCATGTATATGGGTATGAATTACTTAACTTGTTCAGTTATTCTACCTCTTATGTTTACCCCCACAACTTTTTTGTTGAAGTAGTGTGCATTACAGTATGCATGCACATCACTCCTGCCTGTCATAAGAGGCGATTACTCACTATAAGTGACTAAGCCTGATCCAGGGAGCTATTTGCCATAGGATTGTCCCACTAAACATGAAGAACTGTTCACTAACCTAGAATTCCAAGATATCCCTTTTGTCTGCCAGATTCGTGGACCAAAAGAGTTAACACTGGTACCTTTGTTTGCGATTTTAAGGGTTATATTCTTACTTGAGAAGCTATTTGTGATACAAATGTATCATGTAAAGCTATATGTCCTCCAGCTATTAGGTGCTCAGGTGTGTAAGCTTTGGCCCTTGTTCCTCCTCCTGTATCCATGAGTACATCTGGACTGAGAGGGAGAAGACTACGGAAGTGCTAGTAAACTATATTCCGTTTGCCAGGGCAGAACTCTCCTTGATCGCTGCTGCAATTAATAAGGAGAAAGTGATCCCTCAGTATGAAACACTCCTATCATTTGTCACACCAAAACACCTGGAAAAAATATTGAAGTGTCCACACTGCTGAGTTTTGCTAGAATTGTAATCTACGCCTGACACAATCATATTCCCATTATCAGTACTTACAAACTACAGATCCTTCCAAACCAATTACAATGTCCCCTTCGCAGAAGAATGCTCAGTTTCAACAAAAGTTGCACTAACAGCCCTTAAGAAACAAAACACTGATTAAATCTATGTTATTGTGCCGAAGAAGTTGTATGTAAATGCTACAGCTTCCGTACAATTTCACCGAGATGAGTTCAGAACTTGAAGTGGAGTAAAGCAGAAAGATTTCATAAAACTGTTTTCAGCAGCTCTAGAGGAAACAATCATATTATAAACTCAAATAAAGGAGCATGCACTTCATTTTGCTGATAACGTTACACTTTTTCCCTCTGCATCAAATAAACTTCAACTGGAGTGGCCCTGAAAATCAATTATTACAAGACTAAAATAATGTATGGTCAACACATCAACAAGAAAATTGCACACATAAACAGGATGCCATAAAACTGGTTAATGATTTTTGTATTTAGGGCAACTGAAGACAATTGCTGGATAGACAACAGCCAAAGAAATAAATAGAAAAGTGAAAATGTGGAGTACATGTAGTGGTCAAAATGGTTTTCAAAATGAGTTACCTATGTGTCGTTGCATAAGCTTTACAACTGGTGTGTGATGTCTATTTTCATATAAGTCAAAAATGGTTCAAATGGCTCTGAGCACTATGGGACTTAACATCTGAGGTCATCAGTCCCATAGAACTTAGAACTACTTAAACCTAACTAACCTAAGGACATCACACACATGCATGCCCGAGGCAGGATTCGAACCTGCGACTGGAGCGGTCGTGCAGTTCCAGACTGAAGCGCCTAGAACCGCTTGGCCACAACGGCCGGCTGACATACGTCAGTGAGACATGTACTCTTAGTATGATGCTCATTCAAAAACTGAAGTTTTCTCAGTGAGCACTGGAATTGGTCGTAGAGAAAGAGAAACAAATGGAACAGATTGGAATGGAAGATGAGATTATGACTGTAATTAAAATGTGATGGTGGTGGGACTGTCTCATAGCCAGATGAATAGATGATAGAAGAATCAAGGATATTGTTAGATTTCAAGAGGTAAGAAAAGTCATAGATGGTGACTTGGTGGAAGAGCACCTGCACAATGGTACGTGTGGACATCTTTAGTTGACAAGTGATTATTGATGCTGATCTGGAAACAATTAAAGTTCCTATATCAATGGCTCTCAAGGCCTCTTTTTGCGTAATCTATTTCCCACCAGACTATACGATTAGGCCTATGTAAGAATATGTAGTTGGACTATTGGAGAAGCTCCCTCCACTCTTCCTACTAGTAGGATCTTCAACATGGTCTGACCCATGACTTCTTAATACTTGAGAAACAACACATTCCTGCAGTGCCATTCCTGCATAATCTGCATCCCAGTTCCAGTGACATGTCCATGATGATATCTGTGACAGTAACAATTTTCCAACTATCACCTCTCTTCCCAGTCACCATCCAAAAGCCAACTGCAATAGGAGCTACAAAAAGCAAATTATCCAGTATTCAGTGCCAGAATAGTGTCTGATGTATGGGAACATGATATATGATATCTTGTGCGATGGCCAGTGGAATGGTTATACACAGCACAGAGGAGACGATACTCTCATCCTTTAGTGCAGTGATTCTCAAACCTTTTCAGCTCAGTGTGCCCTTTGCTGCGTTCAAAATGTGTCCAGTGCCCCACCCCACCCTCCACCCCCAAATCAAATCTCCATTACCTGCTATCACCATTTCAAATATTCCTAACTTAAACATAATTAAAGTTTACTTTGTATATAAACCCTCCCATATGCAAAGTATTGTCCTAATCTCAGCCGGGAAAATGGGAGAGCTTTCATACACATTAACTGTACATTTACTTAAATCATTAGCTACAAAGAAGTTT
Source organism: Schistocerca nitens (assembly GCF_023898315.1). Taxonomy (NCBI): domain Eukaryota; kingdom Metazoa; phylum Arthropoda; class Insecta; order Orthoptera; family Acrididae; genus Schistocerca; species Schistocerca nitens. The sequence goes on from NC_064616.1 coordinate 927,704,828, forward strand.
TAGTTAATGAAACCATTTTGTATCTTTCCTATAAAACTCTGTCTCTCTGTAAGATGCATGTCATTTTATCTGTGTTAGTGACATTCAGTTGTTACCTGATGATGGCCAAAGAAAACTAGTTCATGACCAAATAAAAATAATTTTTCAGAACATCAGGAAGTGTTTCCTGTTTAATAAAGAATAAAATTATATTAACTGAACAGATACAGGCAAAGGAACAAAAATTCAAAGAAGAAATTATGTCAATGTATCAAGAGTACAAAGTTGTTTTTACTTATCACTTTTCTCTGCTACTAAAATTCATTTCAATCTGAGCAACTGGTCTTCCAAATTCCATAGCTGCCACCAACAAATTACCCACCACAACTACACAGATGTCTTCATACTGCTGAGAATCTACTGTTCTTTGCTCACTCTGCATCAGCCACACTAAGTGACCCTACATATTCAACAAACTGCTACACTTCATTGTAGTTGCCCATTTATCAGTAGTGCACATTTTAAAAGAGTGTCCCCACTTTCACTGCATAAGGCAAACTGTGAAGCCAGATGGCTCATTACCTTCGATTTTAACTGATGATATTTGAGTAGAACACCTAGTTTTACAGTGTGGTGTGTACAATCTTATCTTAATGTGGGACAGTTTGGTCCGGTCTGGATTCCACTGTAGGGGGAGGGAAAGGGGGGGGGGCATCGGGATGGGAGCTTGCCTCCCACTGCAGATATGCTTTCACATTCCTCATCATTTTAATCTGAGAATGTTACCTCACTTTTCCCTTCCATTTTATTGAGTGAGTTATCTGTCTTTCACAATGACTCAGAGTGCTGCTGGTCGGATGCAGAAGGTGTACTGCCCATTGCATGACAAGCCCCGGAGAGCCTTCAGATGTTTTTGGCTGCAATTTTCCCCACCCACCTAATGATACCGTACTCTTCTTTTATAACTGGTTTTATCCTTCCCTTCTACTTTCTTCCCTTCCATTCTGTTCCAGATGAGCATAGTAAGAATTGATTTGGCTGCTTGTGCCTTCACTATGTATTAACATCTGCACGTTCTGTATTGTCCCATCCTAAAAGAAGTCTGTCTTGTTTATTCACTTCTTCCAAGAAAAATTTCTGTTTGTGACCACCGTACAACAGTAAAATTTCTATCCCAAGACTCTTTCCTAATATTTTCTCTGCAAAGAATGGTATTTCTTTTTTTGGCAGATTGCTTAGTCTTTCCCACAAGGTCAAAGAAGAAAGTCTTGTAACTCTTCACTAGGTTTTGTTGTTGATGGTTAGCAGTATTTTTGCAGTACAAACTCATTTCTATTTTTGGAAGAATGCTGTCCAATATGAAGGGGGTTATGCCTGTCATTTATGTTTACAGTCTATCATGTTTCAAGGTCTTAATATGCTATTCTATTTTAACTTACAATGTCATTATTGTTTCTATGTGAATACGTCAAATCACACACATGAAATAAATGTCAGTTACTCTAGTTTAACTTTCAGTCCATTTATTTAGCACAGTTTTGCCCATCTAATTTTATTTTGGCATTTGCAGATTGCTTAGCACATTTTCTTTTCCATTTTGTAACTTTTTATATCAGCTTACTAAATACTGGCAACTTATTAAAATCCAATCATTCAAATATCAATAACTGTCATGCTCTTTACCAAAAAATACATGCTTTCACTTTCTAACTTCACAGTTTTGCACAGATAATCTTTACACATCTTTAAGGTAAGTGGTAGTATGCCCTCTAAGCATTGTTGCATTATAATTGTTTTGTATTGACTTTTTCTCTTACTTTTGCCCAGTATGTAAGTAATTAAAATTGTAAAAGTCATGTTGTTACTGAGATGGGGTTAGTGTCGTACAGGAAATTTTGTTTATAGCAATTTTACAAACAATGTCTTTTCCTCCCTTGTTGGAGTGAAATATGTTGCTTCCATTGAGAGAGAGAGAGAGAGAGAAAAACACATTGTAGTACAAATTCAATTGTGTAGAAAGTGGCAGCCACCTAATTATGTTACACCAAGTTATTATTCATTTCTTTACTGATAACCTTGCCATAACTCGTGTAAAATTACACTTACCTAGAGATTATGCACAGGTATGAAAATCCTCCCACACATAGCATTAACTCCTAAGTCATTTGTTTTATTATTATGGTTTGCTAAACTTGGTACACATTTAACAGATTCCAGATTACCTGAATGGTCAACATGAAAAATTCACCTCTAGGGCCAAAAATGTTGAGCTCCAATGGACAAAGTTCAAGAGTGTTGTACAACAAGCCTTTGACAGATATTTGTTAAAAAAAAGTTGTGAGGGATCGAAAAGACGTGCCATGCTTTAACAACCGTGTTAGAGAAAGCTGCTGCGAAAACAAAGAGAGCTCCACAGCAAATTTAAATGTAGCCAAAGCCTTGTAGAAAAAACCGAACTTGAATGACACCAAAATGAGCACACGGAGAGCCAGACATGAAATGTTCAATGAAGTTAAGGTAACATTCTACACAGTAACTAGACAGAAGAATCATATGACGTTTTGGTCATACGTTGAATCAGTAAATTTATCAAAGGCATCTGTCCAGACACTTTGTGACTGTAATGGCAACAAAATGGAGGAAGGCCGAAATATTAAAATGCCTTTTTCCTAAACTGTTTGACTGAGGAGGATCAAACTGTGGTTTCTCCTTTAAATTGTCTCACACAAATTTCCAAAGGACTGATACCAAAATATGTTAAGATTAGATAGAATAGCAACTGAAATCAACAGAGGAAGGGCCAATGGACCTGATTCTACATGGAATGTGAGAAAGAAGTTGTTCTTCGTCCAGTAACAGTATACCCTAGATTTCTGGAGAAGAAAAGCACTCCTAGTGATTGAATAAAAGTGCATGTAATTCCTGTTTTGAAGAAGGTTGGTCAAACAGATACACAAAACTATAGACTTGTGTTTCTGTTGTAGTCTGTTGTAGAATTTTGGAACATGTATTCACACATATTATGACATTCCAGGAGACGGAAAATCTTCACTGTGGGACTCAACATGGCTTCCTAAAACAGTGATCATGTGAAACACAGCTCTCACTGTTCATCCATGAGACCCAGAAAGCACTAGATACTGATGTCCAGGTTGATGCTGTGGCAATCGATGCTGTTCCCCACTGCCACCTACTGTCGAAAATATGACCATACTGAATATCGGACCATACGTGATTGAATTGCAGTGTTTCTAGCAAACAGAACACAGCATGCCATTCTAAATGGTGAGAAATATTTGAATGTAAAACTAACTTGGGACATACCTCAACTGAGTGTTACAGGGTCATTACTTTTCTCAGTGTATATAAATGACCTATGAATAATGTTGGAAGTTCCATGAGGCTTTCTGCAGATAATGTTGTGTTAAGAGAAGTCACAACACTTGAACATCGTACCAAAATGCAGGAAGACCAGCGGAGGATCGATAGTTGGTGCAGGGATTGTCAGTTGACACTCAAAATAAACAAATGTTTGTGCACAAATAGGCAGAAACCTCCATTATTGCACGTTACACAATTGTAGAACAATCATTGGAAGCATTCACTTACATAAAAGTATGTGCAAGTATGCATACAGAATGATTTAAAGGTGGAATAACCACATCGAAATAATTGCAGGTAATGTGGATGCCAGACTGAGATTCATTGGAAGAAACCTCAGAAAATGTAGTCCACCAGAAAAGACACACTTAGCCAACTCCAGTGGCAGACGCAGCAGGAGAGGCATTCTGAATCGTGATGTGGTTTACTGTGAAAATTCAGAGAGCATACGTTCCTAGATGTGTTGACCATTATATTGCTTCCTCCTACATATATCTCACAAAATACTATGAACGTAAAACTGGAGGGATTTGAGCTCACTCGGAGGCTTACCAACAATCTTCCTGCGAACCATTCACAACTAGAACAGGAAAGGGGAGAAGTGACAGTGGTACACTGAGTTCCCCCTGTCACACACCATTAGGTGGCTTGTAGTGTATTGATGTAGATACTGATTTTTAAAGTTCCTTATAAATGGTTCGCAACAATTGTATGAAATTGCTGATAATGTGTAGAAACATTGTATTAATTTCCGTGCAAAACCCTGGTGCCAGAATTGCCTCCAGACATGGAAAACCTGCAGCTGAATGAATTCAGACTGCCCACTAATTGTGAGTTTCTTAGAGATTTTGGGAAAACCATGTTGACAGGTAATGGGATGGTCAAATACAGAAATTTACGCCTACTTGCTTTTCAGTCTTGCAAAAACTGTGCCTGGCTGGTTCCTAGTGACATTAACCTTCTTGTTAGTTATATTGTGGTGTGTACAAGTATAGTGTCATGTTTATGAGTGGCACAAAATAATATAGTCTAAGTAGAATAACTGGAGGTACGGCAGGAAGAGACGTGACACTGCCAAAAATAAAGTGTAAAGTGGACTACATGTAGTAAAATTATGTTTTTGAAACTTTCCTTGTATTTGGTATGAAGATGATTAGCTTTTATAACTGCATGGACAATATTACCGTCATAAAAAAAAGTCTTGGCAACAATAACCAGATAAAATTTTAAAGCTTAAATTGTTCTTGATAATCAGTAACAATGTAAAACTGAAGAATAGTTGCTCAATGACATAATAAAACAGTTGTAGTGAAACTTCTGTTGTTTTATTATTATTTTATTACTTACTCTTCATCATTCTTAATCACATTAGCTTAATTTAGATATTTTATGTTTATTAAACAAGTATATAGATTTAATTTAGTGACAAGTGGTGGTATTTCTAATGTAAGATTACACTTTCACATCAACTACAGTTAATAAGGGAGTTTTCAGGATACTGTGTGTATTGACAATGAAAGGTCAGTTACATTATTGTATCACAAATTTTGATCAACTGCTGCTAAAGTTACATGGAATCGTGTGTGTGTGTGTGTTTTATATATACTGCATACATATGTGAAGGTCCTTTCTTACTAATATGCTTCACATTGGTATCAACATATAATTTGAATGAGGATCTAGTTAAAACGTGCAGTTTCCCTAAATTAGGGTAAACCATGAAACAGTAAAAACCTGCAAAATATAAAGCAGTCGACACAACAATAAAGTACGTGATTACCACATTAGTCTTGCTCAGACAAACTACATGTAGACCTTCAACACTACAATCCACTAACAATATCTGTGCATCAAATTGCATTGCAGCATTGTTTATTGGACAAAATGGACAGCTGTGGGCTGATCAAATTCAGACGTAAGTGGCCAGGTTGTTCACTGTTTACCTACTTGCTGTATTGCTTGATTACCAATATCTATGCACTTGAAAAAATAGTAGAGTAACCCCATCCAAACTAGTCTGCCTTTGTTGCAGCGACCAGATAAATGGTGTTTGTAGTCTTGGTTGCAGAAGGCAGTACATACATGAGATGACAACCAGGTGTATACCACTTGCTGATCATCACAGGAATGTGTAATTGCAGTGAGAACACCAGTGTGTACATGCAGATCAGTAGAGATCAACGAACATCAACCATGAATCAAAACACGCATAATTTTATCTGGTGATAGGTAAAAACTCAGTATCATTCTCCATTTCATGAAGGGAATGAGTTGGTCTAGTTATTAAGGTTTATTTCTTCAGGTGGGTATAAGCACAGTAAAGGTGACATCATTACACTTCCATATGTCACTGTGCATGTAGATGACAGTGAATGCCTTCAACAACAAACAGTTCAGTGAATACATTTGCCATTTGACATCTCAACCTAAGTCCTATAGAACATGTCTGGAATGCACTTGGGAAGTGTGTAGACCCTTTCCATACTGAAGCAGCTTTGCTACAAGTGTGGTCTTCACTTAGTATACAGCTTCCAGACACCATCATCAACAGCATAAAACTTGACTGTAAAGACTAATATTGCTTCGCATAACCATCCTCCATACTGGCATTGTCTTTGAAAACCAAATTGACACATTTAATTTAAACATATAAATGTATTCTAAGTTTTAACAGAAATTCTTTGCATATAACTGTGAAGCCACACACAAAAAGAATGCCAACTGATGTGTATATTTTAGATTTCAATACAATTGGCACAATACTATTTGAATTATTTTGTATATTTTTCTTTGATCTGTGGAAATAACTGTGTTGTTGATAGTCTGTAATGCAACTGTTAAACAAGCACACATGCAGATTACTTACTAGGCAGCAACTTCTATTGGTGAAACATGCTCTGACTGCACTGCTGTTACTGGAATAATTAAATACAATAAAGTTACTAACTGACATTTTGGAAACTAGCATTATCTCACTAATTTCTTTATTTTTTTCCCATTACTGATAACCTCCTTTCATTATGTGTAACATTTGTTTGTTGTTAGTTGGTTGCTTGAATTCCTCAGTCTCATTTTCTCGTCCTGGTTTAATTTTCCTCTCTCAATAGACAGCTTACCTATCATTTTTTTTCTTTATAAATAGTCAAGTAGTCTCATGTGGTGTTGGATTTTGGGACTGTACAGGTAACTAATGAAAAACAGCTTGTAGTAGCTTCTGGGAGGAGAGCCATATGTGAAAATTACAACTAATAAATAAAAATTACTTCATTTACAAGTAGGCATATAACAAAAGGATTCAGAGTCCTAGCACAAGAATTCTTTATGGGATTAGAAAGTATATGTCTAGATTAAGAACTGGGCGGGGAGAGGGGGGGGGGGGGGAGGAGGGAGTGAGAAGCAGGTTGTCTCTCCAGCGGAGGCAGGCCAGTGACCTTTGTCACTCTGCCAATTTTGACCCTGCCAGGTATTCTTAATGTTTTTCCAAGTAATGAAATTCTGAATTGTTCATTTTGAATGTCATCTGCCACTTGCTATGAGTTCTGTAGTGAAGAGAAGGACTTGCAACAATGTTAGAAAGTATTACGACAGGCAGTGTTGGCATTGGGGGATGGGGACCAGGGGAGCAGCTCTGTGGTTTTAGCTCAGAGGGGTAGGCGTGCTCCCCCTTCAAAACATTGACACTGCCAGATGTTCTATTTAAGAACTGCTAATAAAAGTCACTAGATCATTGGCATAGTAAAATTGCTAGTAATTAATGACCTCGTGCATTTCACTACATTAATATTCAGCAAGGGTGCTAATAAACATGCCATTGATTATTCTAAAATCATAATCCTGAAATCACTTGCTTGTTTTAGTTATGAATATTTTACTTTTCAGTCTGTGGCATGATCTTTTAATTCCATAGACCGAATATGCCATTGCTTTGCAATCATGGAACATATCACTTCATTAAATGAGTAGTACTCATAAGCACTGACTAATAATAACAGTGACAGTGTGTGTCTACAGCGGAAGACAGAAAGTCGTTATAGAGGTCAGCGACCATGCAGGGACATCCACAGAAGTTTATCCAAGAGGGGAAAGATATGAGTTTGAGAATGTATAGTGCCCCAAAAATTAAATTTGACATGAATTCCACGAAACCAATTTTATATCAGATGATGGGTAGGTATTCACTGTTTATAGGTAAATATGACAACAAAATGGTAAGCGTACATCATTAGCACATTTTTAATAGTATCAACATGGATACAAATGACATCATTTTGATCAACAATCCGAAATTACCTCATTATTATTATATTCAGGGTATTCAACAAGTTTTTCATAAGAAATGTTTCACTTCATGAAAAGATAATGTTATTTTTCACTGAAAATAAAAATTTTAAAATAGATAAAAGCCAAAATGACAGAAAATGCCATCAAACAGGAACATAAACAACCAAGAAGAATGCCAAATTAATACTCTTGAAAGTGGAAAAACAGAAATAAGCATTTAAAAAATCCACAGTATTTCCTGTAGCATTTGGATATGCTAAATCTTCAATTTAATATACTCACAAGCAACTGTTGCTAGAAATGCGGGAGAGTTTTGTAATACGTGCAAAGTCTACACCGGCAGATTTCAGGAGGGGCCCACTCTTGCAGGTACCTATGTGACCATGATGAAGCACTAATACAAAATTAACTGTCAGGATCACACTTTATTTATGCTCGTCGATTACATATTTCAGCAGACTGCAGCCATTGGACCTGTCCTAAGACAAAAAAAAAAAAAAGAATAAAGAAAGGACACACATTTTTTCACATATGTGCATACCAGTAGACAAGGGAAATGTATATTTTCTGTCTCTCTCTCTCTCTCTCTCTCTCTCTCTCTCTCTCTCTCTCTCTCTCTCTCTCTATATATATATATATATATATATATATATATACCAAAACAAAAGGGAAAAGGTAAATTATACATCAGTCAGCAGGTGGTGTTCATACCATGAGATATGCACACACTCCTGCAATAGAAGAGTGACAGATTCAAACTAACATAAAATACATTTTATGTTAAACATGCATTTCTTATGTTTCTGCTTTCATACTTTACTATCCAGTGGATCATTTTATAGACTTGTATAAGCTCTCATGAAAACTTTATTAATGTGAATTAATATGAGGAGTGAGACTGAGCTTTGTAATTAATGAAAGAACAAAAGAGACACACAAACTTTTTTGTACAAAGTGGATTATTGGCTCTGTCATTTAACCCTTCGGTGGGCACGCCTGCGGCAGTTAGCCACAAGATTTAGTTTTCTGTTAGTATCACAGATAGCATTACAGTTGCATCCACATCCAGATACGTATTTGTTATTCTCAACAGATTTCACCACGTAATACATTTGCGCGATTCATGCTTTCTGCGGTTTGGTCGCAATTGTTGTTTGAAATGTGAGTGCTGCGTTTGCGGTGTGTTTGCCGCTATGCGCCTTGTGATGTAAGTATTTTCTATACTTGTGTTTTTCTTTCGCCTCAAAGCACTCTTTCTTTTATATTAGTATATAATGAATATTCGAAGTTCCCATATGCAATTTTCATTACTCTTTACAATCTTGGATATTGATTTGATACAATATATTACTTTTATAGAAACATGTGTTTCATTAGGTCTCATAAAAGTGTGGAAATGGAGAAAAAGAAGGCATTTGACAGCCACCGTCTAATTGTACGTCCTGAAGACTATGAGATGCAGATGGAAGTTGACTAATTTATTCACAATCATAAACAGGAGTGGGATTTTTTGAATGCTCCATTTCATAATGTGTCCCCATGTTACTTTCTTTTCACGTGAATCAGTGTAATTAAGGGACATAATTAAAAGAACCATGAAGGCAATAAAGAATATCGGCTTGTTATAAATGACAGTGACAATAACAGACGATTGTGAAGGCAACAAATAAATAAAAGATTATTTTTATAGAGACATGTAATGTCATGTCTTCACCAATATAATTTAACTGGCGATTATATAAAGATTATTTTTCCTTAGGTTAAAAGTGTAATACTAATTGCGGTGTAAAAGCTGCAAAGCGCCCACTCATGGAAGTATGAAAGGTGCGCACACAGAAGGGTTAAGTATGTTTTTTCTTGCAAATTCTTTTTCATATTTCACGCTTTCTCTGATGTTAATATTGGACATTTTCCCATATTATCCCATTATTAAAACATTTGTAGTGATTTTGTATTTTATTTTTGTATGACAAAATGTTTTATGTCTGTACTGTCTTTCCCTTATTTCTTTTGTACGAAAACTTAATTTCCTCTTACACCTTCAAAACAGGTTTGAGGTCTTGTCAATTGCTAAGAACTCTTCTAAGCCCGCAAAAGATGCCTTGTCCTTTGAGACTCTGACCAATTTCTTTGAAAAGTCTGGACAAGAACAGAGGGTGTACTTACCAGTCATTTGGAGCTCCAGTATTAGGCAGGTGATGGAGCTCCTCAGGCAAATACTAGATCCACTTGCCAGGAGGAGCTGGAGAAGGGGGACTAATCTGAGATGTAGAGGAAGCTCTGGCTGTGGCTTTGAGCATGCTGGATGCAACTAGCTGCAAATGGTGACTTGCATCAGAAACAATGTTGCCCACTGCCTGAGTTCAGAAACCATCATCATTACACACAGGCCATTTTCTGAACTCATGAAAGCAGCTAGCTTTACTCATGAGATGGAAACTGGATGATATTTTTCTCAGAAACAATCATGGTGCTCTGGTTTAGAGCCAAGTAGAAGGCATAAACCAGAGGCTCAGATGATTGTGTGTGAATCTCGGAGGTGGCTTTCTCAACTTGTGCTGTCAGATATGGAATTATTGGACCCCTCTTAATGGTCAGCCATGTGCCACATGTAGCAAGCACCTACTAGTGTAGCAGTGTGTGTGTGGCAAATACATATGTGTTCTTAGGAGAGAGAAACCTCCTACATAGGCCTGAAAATTATGTTCTGATTTTGGAAATGGGGAAAATATTAGCCCAATTAACTACGGACGGTAGCATTTTCCATTGCAAATTGTAGGAAGAAGATATGAAAATAATATAAGGCAAATGCAGGACCATCCATGGATAAGTCCAAGAATCTGTTTCACTTTTGAGTGATAATAATTTACACATAAATCTGGGAACAGAAATCTGGTTGAAATCAGAAATGAATATGACAGATATTGAAATAAGAGTCACAGGACGGTAAATGAAATAAAATTGCTCAACAGATGGAAGGATTTTGAACATGGTGGGATGCGTGTATGATTCAACATATTTAAAGTATGCGCAGTAACATGCTACTCTTCTTCTAAAAGCTGTTTATTGTATATCACTGGAGTAATGAAACATTCCAAGGGATTGGAACAATGTGCATGTCAGTCCCATCTTCAAGAAAGGTTCTCAGATCAACACAACTATATCACTGAAATTAATCTGTTATATAATTCTGGAATGTGTTTGTGCTCATGTGTTATGACTTCTCTAGAGAGAAAAAAACACTACTATGTAGGAATCAATTTGAATTCCACCAAAAAAATTCGAAGTGCAGTTCACTCTGTTCATCCCTGAAGAAAGTAGATTCTGGCATCCAGGCTGATGCTGTGTTGCTTGACTTCTGAAAGGTGATGAAAAAATTCTACACTGTACCCTAATGAACAAAATACAAGTGTACTAAGTATCAGAATTTTAGTATAGATCTAAAGAGGTCCTACAAGTACAACACAGCATGCTATTCTTAATGGAGAGAAATTTTCAGATGTCAAAGTAGTTTCTGAGGGAGTGTAAGAGGACTGTTACTGTTCACAGTGTACAGAGTGAACCAAAACTCTTTGGGGGAGCAGAGAGCCTGAACACCGTTTAGGGAACAAGCCTGAAGGGAGACACAACATGCGACTGGCATGAATGATTTACTACTTGGCTCATGGAACAGAGTGCTGCGTAAGCTTAAGGCTAGGTCTGTGGGTCTTGTAATCAGCATTAGAACTGCCTAACGAAACCTATTGCCACCAGCAGGTACATGTCTCAGTCAGTGGCTCTGCTCCTACCACGCATTGCACTCCCTCCCTCCCTCCCTCCCTCCCTCCCTACCTCCCTCCCTACCTCCCTCTTCTGTGGCAGCATTGTATGCTATCCCACTGCAATACCCACACCCACGCCAGCTCCACTGCCTCCATCTCGATGTCTGTTGGTAGGAATACTAAATCCCTCGCCCTTGAAAAGGTGATGTAGGACCAAAAATGGCCCAGTTTGTGTCATGATGTCCATCACAAAACTGGAGAGTGCCTGAGTTTCCCCAGCAGAAAATCAACCAGCCGAAGGATACAATGTTAATGCAGATTGTTCCACTAGTGGGAAGCAGGGGTAAAGGTTGGTCCACTGACGGGTGGCTGTGAGGACTCCACCACTGGTGAGCAGAGAAAAGGGGCGCCACTCATGTTGCAATGTGACAAGACCGTACCAATGCCATACTGGGTTAAGGTGTATACACTGTGTAAAGAGTGGAGCACAAACACTGCTTGAGGTACTGTTGACAATCAACGGACAAGGCAAATGTGATGCTCTTTTGGCGAAGCTAGCATAGAGTATTGCATATGTACACAGCCTGGGGTATGAAGTTACCATAATACAAAATCTTGCCCAAAAAGAACTCTAGCTCCTTCAGGTTCTTGGGTGCTGGCAGGCTGACAATTTGGGAGGAAAAAACTACATTTTTACAATCAGCAATCGAGGCCTTTCCCCAGCAGGCATTGGAAACTGCCTGCAGATTCCACAACTGCTTCTCTCGTGTAGGACCCATTACCAAGATGTCATTCAGATAGTTCTCACCACATGGAACATCCTAAATCAAACACTCTGAATAACTTTCATAAATTCCAGGCACAGACGAGATTACTTAAACTGATAAATCCCGAAAGGGGTGTTGAGCACTAAGAAACTCCAAGAAGTGATGTCCAGTGGCAGCCGCAGGATGTGTTTCGCAAGTCAACAACTTCACTAACATCTCCTCTGACCACAGAATGGGGTATGATTTCATGACACATTGTGCATTAATCATCTGTTTGAAGTCACCCAAAGGCGCACAATGCTATCGGCTTCTGAATCACCAACAAACGTGTGGCCCACTTGCTCAACTAAATAGGAGAAATGATACCAAGGTCCTGCCAACTCTACAACTTAACCTTGACACTACCATGCATGATGAAGGGAGTTGGGCGAGCGGAGGGGGGGGGGGGGGGGGAGGGTGGTGATAAAGCTTAGAGATTGCATACAGCTTAAGGGAGACGTGTACCTCCCTCAAAATTTTTTGAGCAGCTGGTTGTGTGACTGTAGTAAGGAGTCCAAATCTTGGAAGGGGACCTACTGAGACACAAAACGTACTTTGTCAGCAATCTGGAAACCAAAAACAGATAAGATGTTTAACCTTAAAATATTGTGGATCAACAGTAAATTAACCAAAAACAGTGTAAGTTGCTATTTTACATTCTTACAATATGCTGAGATAGAGAATTGTCCGTGCAAAGGAATACACTGTTTACTTTAAGATACAACTTGACAGAGTGTCCGTTGCAACACAGATCATCCCAAAAGCCAGTACATGTCCCAGTTAAGTAGACTAACAGCCACTCCCATGTCTACCTGAAACTCAGTCAGTCGCCCATCCACTACCAACAACAGCAGAATACACTGGAGTAATGTGTGCGGGGGTGTCGAAGACAGCCTCTGGGTGTAGGAAGAATACTGGGGCCTCCGATGACCGCCCTCTGGCTCACTGACTGTCACAGACCATTGTTGAATGGTCAATTTTGCAGCAAACCCTTCATGTGGTAATTGCGTGGGCAGTTGTGTCAAGCGTGCACTGAACGACAGTTGGGACAGGACCACTGGCTTGCCCAATGAACAGTAGGAGAGCGACCCAAACTATCAGAAAAATGTCACAACTGGTGATTACAGTGCTGTTGAGGACACGTACCTGCCTGCTTTTTCAAAGTAGCCATTTGTCTTATAACATACATACCTGAAGTAATCAAGAAGTAACTCCCATACTTATGAGTGTAAGTACATTAGCACTAGTCATAATTTGTTGTTAGTATGCTTCCCACAAGTAACTTGCAGTGACTACTTGTGTCTTTTAATGTACAACTTAGCTCATTTCATATCCCTTCACTGTGTCCTTTGTGTTGGGATTTACAAAGCATGACATGGGAATGAATGAATGAATGAGATTCACATGCCTTGAAGAGTAAATTTTTAATACATTGGATCGTATTTCATCCCAGTTCATCTGTTAAATGGTGTTAGAAAAATTCAGAGACTCCTAAACAGGTTTCTGTAAGACATTCAGTTATATTTCATAATATTCTTATTAATCATTTCTGTAGGATACCTTATCTTCATTGCCCCCAAAGATTATAGTATAGTACTGAATGAAGGTATGCAAAGTATGCTAGCAATCCAGGCTGCTGTTCAATACAGTGAGAGAGACATTTGACAGAAATGAGCTTTTTGGTTAACTTGTCTTTCTGTTCGTGCCACACCAGATTATTATTCTTCTAGGTGCCTAGGAACTTCATACATGGAGCTTCACCCGATGTACACCAATTTATATCTATTTTTATAAGTCATTCTTATTTGTTTGGAATTGCATAATATAAGATTTCATAAGATTAAGGGTAAGCTGTTAGCTATGAAGCAGTTGTAAGCCTGTTCTATTATTCTCTTGGTTTTATTTGGTATGGATGTATTTGGATCCTGAACAAATATACAGGGTGACAATTACTGAACTACATGAAATAAAAGAATCATACCTTCTGACCAGTTTGTGTTCGGACATTCAAACTGTGTGGTTGGCTGAGGGGCATCATGGGAATTAGTATGTGCATGTACGATTTGGTTTAGCGACGAAGCCTACTTTCATTTGTATGGGTTCATCAGTAAGCAAAATTGACTCATCTGGGGGACTGAGAATCTGCATTTTGTGATCGATAAGTCTCTTGACCCTCAATGGGTGACTCTGTGGTGTGCAGTGTCCAGTCATGGAATGATCCGTGCAATATTCCTTGATGGCACGGTGACTACCAAATGGTACGTGAAGGTTTTGGAAGATGATTTCATCCCCATTATCCAAAGTGACCCTGATTTCAACAAGATGTGGTTCATGCAAGATGGAGCTCAACCTCATTGAAGCAGGAGTGTGTTTGACATCCCAGAGAAGCACTTTGGGGACTGCATTCTGGCTCTGGGGTACCCAGAAGCCTCTGGCATGGGCCCCGATTGGCTGCCATATTGTCCAGATTTGAACACATGTGACTTCTTTTTGTGGGGCTGTATTAAAGACAAGGTGTACAGTAAAAACCCCAAAACCATTGTTGAGCTGAAAACAGCCATTCAGGAGGTAATCCACAGCATCGATGTTCCGCCACTTCAGCAGGTCATGCAGAATTTTGTTATTCGTCTGTGCCACATCATCACCAATGATGGCAGACATATCAAACATGTCATAACTTTAATCCGAATATCTGTAGTGACATTTACGTGTTGAATAAAGTGTGTGCACGCCATAGTTAAACTAATTTACTTTTTTTCATATAGTTCAATAATTGTCACCCTGTGTTTTCATGGTCAGATAACATGAAAGCTTTTGAAAGGAGTACAGTGTAATAGTAGGTGCAGGTCATTCAGTACACTGAAAATGAGAGGGGTTAGAAGATAGAATTTATTGAAATGTGCATTATGCCTCTGTTGTAGACACTGTGTAAACCAACGCTGATTTTGAAAGATAAAATCTAAAAATTTTGTTTTTGAAATGTTATGGTGTTCTGGTGCAAAAAGGGCACCATTGTACCTCAAAGCTTGCACAACAATTTGACATTACCAGTAAATGTCACACAGTTATAAAAGTACATTTTGTCATATCCAGTATTCATGTTTCACAACTAACATATATAATTAGTTACACAAATATAATAGAGGGAAACATTCCACGTGGGAAAACTATATCTAAAAACAAAGAAGATGTGATTTACCAAACTAAAGTGCTGGCAGGTCGATAGACACACAAACAAACACAAACATACACACGAAATTCAAGCTTTCGCAACAAACTGTTGCTTCATCAGGAAAGAGGGAAGGAGAGGGAAAGACGAAAGGATGTGGGTTTTAAGGGAGAGGGTAAGGAGTCATTCCAATCCCGGGAGCGGAAAGACTTACCTTAGGGGGAACAAAGGACAGGTATACACTCGCGCGCACGCACACACACACACACACACACACACACACACACACACACACACACTAAGGTAAGTCTTTCCGCTTTTGGGATTGGAATGACTCCTTACCCTCTCCCTTAAAACCCACATCCTTTCGTCTTTCCCTCTCCTTCCCTCTTTCCTGATGAAGCAACAGTTTGTTGCAAAAGCTTGAATTTCGTGTGTATGTTTGTGTTTGTTTGTATGTCTATCGACCTTCCAGCACTTTCGTTCGGTAAGTCACATCGTCTTTGTTTTTAGATATAATTAGTTACACACTTTGTTTTACATTTTACATGCTCTTTGGAACACATTGATACATACTATCTGTCTATATTTCTTTGGTACTAATCATCTGTATCTGATAAAGGACATCTTGTTGTTTTTGGATCACCCAGCATATAAGATTTTCAAGTCATCTCTGTGATTTTGGTTTTGGATTCCTGAAAATATTCACTTGATAAATTACTTCTGGTGAAACAAAATATGTGATTTTCATAAGGAATGGTACTCATGTTAGGAGGCTAGAACAATTTTCAGTTGAAAAGTTCCCACCATGTGTACCCAGTTTGGAATGTGTGGAAATACAGACGTTCGAAATTGATGTGTACATTTCTGAATCATTCCAAGTCCGAAATGTGTGACTATTGCTTCTGAGTCTGGTGTCTGAGCCATATAATACTATCAGTGCTAAAAGTATTTGAATAATGTCACACTTCTTTCACTTGCAAATTATGTCAGTGTGATATTTATTTGAGTTTATATATAGGATTGCTGTGTGTAACATTTGAATAATGCTGTACACAGTTTGCTAGAAACAGACTATAACATTCAATGTTTCATTCATGTTTTCAATTAACTTCATGACCATACGCACACTTGTTATGAAACTGTGATTGAACCAAATGGGTATGAAGAAGATATTAATACAGTTTTATGGCAAAAACATGCAAAGAATTCAAATACAGATTTATATCCCACATACAGACAATATTGAATTCATCCCCATAACTTATACACTATCTGATCAGTTGTATCTGAACACCTGTTAACAAACAAACTCCACCCGAACAGGCTATGAAGGCCCAATGGTGTTAGTGGACATTAATATGGGGTATGTCCTTCCTTCATCTGTATGATGGTTTGAATTCTGCTGGTGACACTGTCAGTGCAGTGTCTGAACACCTGTGGAGAAATGACAGCCCATTTTTCCTCAAGAGCCGAAACCAGAGAAGGTAGCGATGTTGGATGATTGAGTCTGGAGCGAAGTCAGTTTTCTAACTCATTGCAAAAGAGTTCTGTTGGGTTCAGGTTGGTACTCTGGGCGGGCCAGTCCATTTCAGGAATGTTATTGTCTATGTACCATTGCCTGATAGATGCTGCGTCATGACGGTGCGGATACCGCCAGTCACCATCTCTGACCTGTTCCCCTACTGCATGCAGTACACAATACTGTAAAATGTGTTTACATACTTCTGCATTTAGCGTTATCTGACGTGCAATAAGGGGATCACACGCTAACCACAAAAAACACCCCCGTACTGTAACATCACCACCTCCATACTTCATTGTTGATGCCACACGTGATGGCAGATAATGTTCTCCAGGCTTTTGTCAAACCCAAACCCTTCCATTGGATTGCCATAGGATATAGCACAATCAATCACTCATTTACAATAATCCACTGTCCAGTTGCATAATTCTTTACACCATCTTGTGTGTCACTTAGTATTGACTATAGAAATGTCTGGCTGCTGAGGAGCTGCTCGATCATTGCATCCTATTCTTTTTAACTCCCTATGCACCGTCATTGTGCTAGCTGGACTGATTTTAGCACTTTGAAAGTCATGAGTGATTGCTTCCACTGATTTCATGTTTTTTAAATTAATTTTATTATTATTATTATTATTATTATTATTATTATTATTATTATTATTATTAACAACCACACTCTGCAATGCTCGAAGGTCCCTGTCCATCAGTACATGAGACTTGCCTGGTCTTGGCTTAGCTAAGGTTGTTTCTTCACATTTCCACCTCAGTTAGGTCATCAACTGTTGATGTGGATGGCCTTAGAAGGGTTGATACATCCGTGATGGATATGTTACTCAAGTGACATCCAATGACGTGTCCACGTTTGAAGTCAGTAAGCTCTCGGGCGCTGATGACCTCGATGTTGAGCGCCCATAAACCCCAACACACACAGTAAGCTCTCCTGACTGATTCGTTCTGACTTCTGGCAAAACAATACTCCCTGCTGCCTTGTATACTGGTGGGTCTGCCTGTTGTGACATCTAATGGTCAATTCTGCATTAAATGGAGATGTCTGGATAATTCTGATCAGATAATGTATCATTTTCATCAGCAGGTGGAACACCAATGTGTAAGTGAGATAGCTAGGTGAATGCTATTTTATTGCTGTATTGTTTCTAGTGACAAATTGATTCCAGTCATATTATTCACTAAAATATCTTCTGTAACACATGGTGGCATCAACAGCAGCTGAATACACAATGGTAATAAAAGGAAAATCCACATACCATTGTGAAAACATAATTTCAACATTATTTCCCTGTAAATGTATGGTTTGCTCTGATCAACAATCAGTTAATTGGCATTTTCTCGTAACAAAAAATTTACATATGGAGGTTTAATGCAAAATGTGAATTACTGTTATTGGAAGCAGTACATTTAGCTAAAAGACTACATTTACTTTTTCAGTAAAATGTGGGGCCTCATGCCTTCCATTCATTGGGTAACAATTTCTTTAAATCTGAAAGTCCATTACTGATGGATAGGCTGCACGGACCCCATGCTTCGCCACAAAGGTGTAGTTAGTTGGTTAGCTAGTTAGGTAGATTTAGTTGGTAGGTTGGTTGGTTGGTTCGTTGGTTGGTTGGATGCTCCATAGATCATTTTAATGGTTATTTTACTGGAATGACCTGGAAAAATGTAATTTTGCAGGACATATACACAAGATTAGTGTTAACATTGATGGACACATTAGTTTTTAGATCTACTCATGCTACTATACTTAAAACCAAGTTTTTTTTATCTTAATTGTATTTTTACAGCCTATCAATTTTCAAACAGAAATTCAAGCATTGAATAGAAGGGATTGTCCAGGAGAAGTGGTATTAGGTTAGATTTAAAACTTGCTTTGGTACCTGTCAGACACTACATTATTGGGGCAAATGATCAAAAATTTTTGTTACTGCATATTGAACTCCTTTCTGAGCCAGTTCAAGCTTTAATAAGTGGTAATAAATGTCATTTTTTTCTCTGGTGTTATAGGTATGGCTGTCAATGTTATTCTCAAATTGCAATGGATTATTTAGGATAAATTTCAGTAGTGAACATATGTATTGTGAAGGCGCAGATAAAATGACTAGCTCCTTGAAGAGGTTCATACAACATGTCCTTGGGTGAACACAATACAATATTCTTACTGGTTGCTTTTGTGCAATCAGTGCTTTCTTTTCACGTGATGAGTTACCCTTAAAATTATTCATTAAGACATTGTTAATTGGAAATATGCAAATTATGTCTGAAGGTTGCTTCATTTGTGTACAGGATAGCAATTATGTGGAGTGCAAAAGTAGCTGAACTTAATTGTTGTAGCAGCTCAGTAATATGCTTTTTCCAGTTCAAGTTTTCATCAATATGTATATCCAAAACTTTGGAGCATTCTACACTATTTGCTGACTCCTGTTCATGTGGTACTTCAGTTGTTGGTATTATTATAGTTGAGTTTGTTCACGTGTATAAGGAATATGAGTGGACCAAAAATTGAACCCATGAGACTCAGTTTTTTATTTTTTCACCTGCCACTAAAATTTGCTATCCTTACAACATTGTTTGAATTATTCAGCATAAGTTTATTAATTCTATTTGTTGAGTATGTTTCAAACTAGCAGTGTGTTAAGCCATCAGTTCCATAAAACATGAGTTTTCCTAAGAGTGTAAAATGAAAGGCTTGTAATATTTGAATAGCATTATCTGTCAAGCAACCTTTCTGGAATCCAAAATGTGATATGCTAAGTAAATTGTTTTTATGTAAATGTTAGACTACTCTCAAGTTCATTGCCTTTTCATATATTTTGGAAAAAGATGTTACTACGGAAATTGGATGATAATCATTTAAGTCTTTCTTTCCACCTTTCTTATGAAGAAGTTTAACAATTGCATATTTTAATTTGTCTAGGAAAATTCCCCATGCCAGTGATGCATTACATATATCACTAAGGACATTACTTATTAGATTAGAACAACTTTTCAGAATTCCGTTTGAAATTCCATCAGTGCCACATGAGCTTTTGTGCTACAGAATTTTTATGATTCCATTAATTTCATTGATGTATGTCAGTGCTACTTTTAGTTGCTTAACATTTTGTGTAATGACATTTTCAGTATATTCTCTTGCTTCTTCAGTTGAACCATTTGATCCTTTTTTTTGTTAAAAGATTTAGAAAGTGATTGTTAAAAGTATTCGCAACTTGTGAATTATCAGTCACAACATTGTCATTTATGTTAATCGTTTGGGATATTGCCACTGACTGGCTGTCCTGTCTCACGTTTGACTGTATCCCAGATGGTTTTAGTCTTTATTATCTGCATTATTAGTTTATGTTGGGATGTACATGCTTATCGACATTTTAATGACTTTTTAAAAAATATTACAATACTTTTCATGCTACGCAGGTAATGTCAGATCTTGAATTATTTGTGCCTTTGTATAAATTTCTCTATTACCCTTATATGAGATTTTGATTCCTTAAGTTATCCATGGTTTGTTTTTTTATGGATTTTGTGGATAACTTTTTAGGAAAGCAACTTTGTAGTGATTTACACAAATTTATTATGGAATAAATTGAATCTGATGTGGGCACCTCTTTCTGTATACACCTCATTCCATACCATGTCTTTTAACTTATTCTTAAAACATCATATACTGTTCTAATTAATAAGCCCCACTGCTCTGTATCAAAGTGCCTCAGGGCTGTAAATTACTCTATTGTTTATTCCATTAACTGTGCATCATGGTCAAATAGTCCATTAACAACTATCATTGTGCTACTATCTCGCTGCACCCAGTTTGGAAAATTGACTACAGAAATTAATAATGATTCTAGTTCATTTTTCCTGTCCATATCTTTTAAGAAATCTGCATTGAAATCTCCAGAAACCACTAACTCTTTCTTCTTGTCTGACGGGTTGCTTAATAATGCATTTAGATTTCTCATAAGTAGGTGAAAGTTTCCTAGATTGTTATGATTATCAGAAGCACATACTTATAGCTTATGATCGAAACAAAAACTATTTGTTTCAAAATTTGTACTATGTGTTAGACTTTTAACATATGTTGCAACTTCTCCTTTTTCCATTTTAATTCTGCATAAACATTATGCTAGTCTATAATTCTTGCTATTTTACTTCTCCAGCGCGGTGATTACATGGTGTCACCTTTATATTGACCTCTAAAGTGTGTTGTATCAATAGTGCAGGCTTCTGAAATATTTACCATTCTGGTAAAGACTTCCCAACTGGAGAAAATACAATACTTCAACTTCCCATTCATAGGTACACTGAGCCGCCAAAGATACTGGTATAGACATGCATATTCAAATACAGAGATATTTAAACAGGCACAATATGGTGCTTTGATTGGCAGTGTCTGTATGAGACAACAAGTATCTGGTGCAGTTGTTAGAACATTTACTGCTGCTACAATGGCAGGTTATCAAGCTTTTAGTGAGTTTGAATGTGGTGTTATAGTTGGCTCATGAGCAATGGGACACAGCATCTCCAAGGTAGTGATGAGGTGGGGATTTTCTCATACGACCATTTCATGAGTGAACCTTGAATATCAGGAATCTGGTAAAACATTAGATCTCTGACATCGCTGCAGCTGGAAAAAGATTCTCCAAGAATGGGACCAACGATGACTGAAGAGAATCGTTCAACGTTACAGTAGTGCAACCGTTCCAAAAATTGCTGCAGATTTCAATGCTGGGACATCAACAAGTGTCAGCGTGCGAACCATTCAACGAAACATCATCAATATGGGCTTTTGGAGATGAAGACCCACTCATGTACCCTTGATGACTGCACAACACACAGCTTTACAGCTCGCTTGGGCCCGTCAACACTGACATTGGACACTTGATGACTGGAAACGTGTTGCCTGATCGGAAGGGTCTCGTTTCAAATTGTATGGAGTGGATGGATGAGTGCGGGTATGGAGACAACCTCATGAATCCATGGACCCTGCATGTTAGCAGGGAACTATTTAAGCTGGTGGAAGCTCTCTAACGATGTGTAGCGTACGCAGGTTGAGTGATATGGGACCCCTGATAAGTCTAGATATGTCTCTGACAGGTGAGATGTTCGTAAGCATCCTGTCTGATCATCTGCATCCATTCATGTCCATTGTGCGTTCTCATGGACTTAGGCAATTCCAACAGGACAGTGTAATACCCCACACGTCCAGAATTGCTATACAGTGGCTCGAGGAACACTTATCTGAGTTTAAACACTTCCACTGGCCACAAAACTCTCCAGAGATGAACATTATTGAGCACACCTGGGATGCCTTGCAACGTGCTGTTCAGAAGAGATATCCACCCCCTCATACTCTTATGGATTTATGGACAACCCCGTAGGATTCATGGTGTCAATTCCCTCCAGCACGACTTCAGACATTAGTCGAGTCCATGCCACGTCGTGTTTGCGGGGGTCCTGTGTGATATTAGGCAGGTTTACCATTTTGTTTGGCTCTTCAGTGTAATTATACATTACTTATCCATAGTCCTGATCACATCTCCTCATCCCTAAGGCTATTTTCCCCTACTCATCCCCCACCCCCCATTTTCACCACTCCCAAGCTTATTCTCACTATTCTGTGTAGTTTCAATTGCTTATATACTCTCATTCCCACATGTATTAGTGATTTCCTATCAGGAACATCACATTTCATAGTAATTGATGGGAAGTCGATTTACTGAAACTGAATTTGTATTTGGGGTTCCCAAAGGAGGTGTTAATAGGCCCACAGCTGTTCTTAATCTGTATAAATGATTTAGGAGAAAATCTGAGCAGCGTTCTTACATAGTTTTCAAGTGATGCTATTGTTTAGCATCTAGTAAAGTCATCAGATAAGAACTAATTTAGGCAAGACATCGGTATGATGCGAAACTTGGAAATTGTCTTTGAACAGTAAAAACTGTGAGGTGCCCCATGGGTACTTAAAAAACGTTAAATTTCAGTTACACAATACATCATGCAAACTGCCAAGTGAGATGGTGCAGTGATTGGCACACTGGACTTGCAATCAGGAGTACGATGGTTCAAACCTGCACTCGGCCACCCTTTTTTTAGATTTTCCATGATTTCCCTAAATTGCTTCAGGCAAATAGCTGGAATGGTTCCTTTGAAAGGGGCAACTGACTGCCTTCCCCATTCTTCTTTACTCCGTTGGGGCCAATGATCTTGCTGTTTGGTCCCTTTCCCCAAATCAACCAACAACACAAACTTAAAGGGTGTTGATTCAGCTGAATAACTAGGAGTTACAATTACAAATAACTTAAACTGAAACCATCACAGAGAAAATTTTGTGGGGAACACAGACCACAGACTGTGGTCTACCCCCCCCCCCCTGCATAACCTCTCCCGCCCGTGCATACCCTCTGCCCCCCTGCATACCCTCTGCTCCCCTGCATACCTTCTCCCTCCTATGTACCCTCTCCCCCTGTGTACCCTATCCCCCTGTGTACCCTCTCCCGCCTGCGTACCCTCTCCACCCTGCATACCCTCCTCCCTGCGTACCCTCTCCACCCTGCATACCCTCCTCCCTGCGTACCCTCTCCACCCTGCATACCCTCCTCCCTGCGTACCCTCCTCCCTGCGTACCCTCTCCACCCTGCATACCCTCCTCCCTGCGTACCCTCTCCACCCTGCATACCCTCCTCCCTGCGTACCCTCTCCACCCCGCGTACCCTCTCCACCCCGCGTACCCTCTCCACCCCGCGTACCCTCTCCACCCCGCGTACCCTCTCCACCCCGCGTACCCTCTCCACCCCGCGTACCCTCTCCACCCCGCGTACCCTCTCCACCCCGCGTACCCTCTCCACCCCGCGTACCCTCTCCACCCCGCGTACCCTCTCCACCCCGCGTACCCTCCCCCCCTGCGTACTCTCCCCCTGCATACCCTCCCCCCCTGCGTACTCTCCCCCGCATACCCTCCCCCCCTGCGTACTCTCCCCCCGCATACCCTCCCCC
Source organism: Schistocerca nitens (assembly GCF_023898315.1). Classification (NCBI taxonomy): domain Eukaryota; kingdom Metazoa; phylum Arthropoda; class Insecta; order Orthoptera; family Acrididae; genus Schistocerca; species Schistocerca nitens. The sequence goes on from NC_064616.1 coordinate 927,728,734, forward strand.
CCTGCGTACTCACCCCCCGCATACCCTCCCCCCATGCGTGCTCTCCCCCCGCATACCCTCCCCCCCTGCGTACTCTCCCCCCCTGCGTACTCTCCCCCCCTGCGTACTCTCCCCCCTGCGTAACCTCTCTCCCCCCCGCCCTCCCGTGTACCCTCTACACCCCCCTGAGTACCCTCTACTCCACCCCCCTTGCACCCTCTACACCCCTGCGTACCCTCTAGCCCCCCTGCGTACCCTCTAGCCCCCCTGCGTACCCTCTAGCCCCCCTGCGTACCCTTTGGCCCCCCTGCGTACCCTCTGGCCCCCCTGCGTATCCTCTGGCCCCCCTGCGTACCCTCTGGCCCCCCTGCGTACCCTCTGGCCCCCCTGCGTACCCTCTGGCCCCCCTGCGTACCCTCTGGCCCCCCTGCGTACCCTCTGGCCCCCCTGCGTACCCTCTGGCCCCCCTGCGTACCCTCTGGCCCCCCTGCGTACCCTCTGGCCCCCCTGCGTACCCTCTGGCCCCCCTGCGTACCCTCTGGCCCCCCTGCGTACCCTCTGGCCCCCCTGCGTACCCTCTGGCCCCCCTGCGTACCCTCTGGCCCCCCTGCGTACCCTCTGGCCCCCCTGCGTACCCTCTTGCCCCCCTGCGTACCTTCTGGCCCCCCTGCGTACCTTCTGGCCCCCCTGCGTACCTTCTGGCCCCCCTGTGTACCCTCTGGCCCCCCTGTGCACCCTCTGGCCCCCCTGTGCACCCTCTGGCCCCCCTGCGTACCCTCTGCCCCCCCTGCGTACCCTCTGGCCCCCCTGCGTACCCTCTGGCCCCCCTGCGTACCCTCTGGCCCCCCTGCGCACGCTCTGGCCCCCCTGCGCACCCTCTGGCCCCCCTGCGCACCCTCTGGCCCCCCTGCGCACCCTCTGGCCCCCCTGCGCACCCTCTGGCCACCCTGCGCACCCTCTGGCCCCCCCTGTGCACCCTCTGGCCCCCCCTGTGCACCCTCTGGCCCCCCTGTGCACCCTCTGGCCCCCCTGCGCACCCTCTGGCCCCCCCTGCGCACCCTCTGGCCCCCCCTGCGCACCCTCTGACCCCCCCCCCCCCCCGCGCACCCTCTGACCCCCCTGCGTACCCTGTAGCCCCCCCTGCGTACCCTGTAGCCCCCCTGCGTACCCTGTAGCCCCCCCTGCGTACCCTCTGGCCCCCCTGCGTACCCTCTGGCCCCCCTGCGTACCCTGTAGCCCCCCCCTGCGTACCCTGTAGCCCCTCCCCCCTGTGTACCCTCTAGCCCCCCCCTGCGTACCCTCTAGCCCCCCCCCCCCCTGCGTACCCTCTAGCCCCCCCTGCGTACCCTCTAGCCCCCCCTGCGTACCCTCTAGCCCCCCCTGCGTACCCTGTAGCCCCCTGCGTACCCTGTAGCCCCTGTGTACCCTTTATCCCTCGTGTACTGTGCCCTCTCGCCCTTCCTGTGTGCCCTCTCGCCCTTCCTGTGTGCCCTCTCGCCCTTCCTGCATAGCGTCTCCCATATGCGTAACGTCTCCTCCACCTCTGCAGCCTGCCCTCCCCTCTGTAGCCTTTCCTCCCCCTTGTGTACCCTCTCCCCACTGTATATCCATCCCGCTTGTGTACCCTCTCCCCATGCATACGCTCTCTCTCTCTCTCTGCTTACACTATCCCCAACATATAACCTCTCTTCCCTGTGTACCCTATCTCCCCATATTCATGCTTTCCCTCACAGTGTATGTTCCCACCAGGATGCAGTACCTCCCTCCTACGCACCCCCTACTTACGGTATCTCCTCCTGGTGTAAGGTATCTGCTCCATGTCCCCCACATATGGTATCTTCCAGCTGCACAGGGTATCCCCCTCCATGCACAACACCTCCCCAACGTATGCCATCTCCACTCCTTCATCCATCATATTTCTACTCCATGTATGGTAATCTCCACCCCCACATATGGTGTCTCAATCCCCCCTCCCTCATACATCATCTCCACCACCCATATGTAGTATATCTCACCCCGTGTACAATGTCTCACCCTTGCTTACAGTATCACCCCTGCAGCGTACAGTAACCTCCCCATGTGTACAGTATCTCCCCATCACGTACAGTAACTCCCCATCATATATGACATCTCCCCATCACGTATGATATGTACACCTCCAGAGTACGATACCTGCCCCTCCCTCGCGTATGGTGCATCCCCAACCTGTAGCGTGTTCTCTCTCCCCCCTCCCTTCCCCCCCACGTACTGGTCTCCATATGGTATCTGCCTCCCACCATGTACAGTCTGGTGTATACTTCATCTCCCATCCCATGCGTACATTGTCCTCCCCCATGTGTACAGTATCTCTCCACCATACAGACCCTGTGCATATATTATCTCCCCCCCCCCTCCCCCCCCCCCCCCCCGCCACCCTCCACATTTCATACATTATCTCTCCCTGCCAACTTCTGTACATTATGTCTACCCCCACACATACAATATATCTCCTTCCCAGCATATACGCTATATCCCGTCGCTCCCGAGGGCATCAGTTATTAGGGCATGCCCTTCCCCGACATACAGTATATGTCCACCACCCATCACCACCATACACCTCTTCTCATCCTTCTCCACTTCACATCTGGTATCTGCCACCTCATGACTTGTATCTGCCCCCCTTTCCACCACCTTATGCCCGGTGTCTGCCCTCCACCACCCCCATCCCCTATGTCAGTTAACTGCCCCCCATCCCATACATATGGTATTTGCAACCCCTCACCTCCTACATGTGTACAGTACCTGCCCCCAAGCACTTACACTTATGGTATCTGCCCTACATGCATCTGGTATCTGCACCCGAGCATCCACTATCTGCCCCTGAGCATCTGGTATCTGCTGCCGAGCATCTAGTATCTGCCCCTGAGTAACTGGTATCTGCCCACCGTGTGCCCAATTCTTGGCTGCTACAGCTCTGCATGTATGCTACCTGCCCGCCACAGCCCTGTGCGTTCGGTGTCTGCCTGCCACACCTCCATGCATACGGTATCTGCTCACCACGGCTCCTGTGTGCACAGTGTCTACAGGCCAGAGCTCCTGTGCATGCGATATCTGAGCACCATGCCACACCATGTATGATATCTGTGTGACACACCCCTGCATGCACAGTATCTGCCCACTACAACCCCATGTGTAAATTACCTCCTGAAACCCCTCAACATGTGTACATTATTTCCCCTACCTCAATGTGCATGTGTTATTTCCCTTACCTCTACGTGTATATGTCATTTCTCCTACCTCCGTGTACATATGTTACCCCTGTATATCTACACATGCACATTATCTCCCTTCTCACCCACGTGCATATGATGTCTCATTCTCATGAACGATATTTCACCCCACCATGCTTAGGATATCTCCCTCAAACCACCCTCTGATTATGGTATCTCCCCCACCACATACGGTTTCTTTCCTACCTTCTTGCATGTATGCTACACCCCCCCCCCCCCTTATGTATGTGCTATTTCCACACTCTCACCTTGTGTACGCGGTCTCCCCTCCCTGCGCATATGCAGGCTCCCCTACCTGTGCGTATGCAGGCTTCCCTCCCTGCACGTACCCAGGCTCCTCTCCCTGTGCACATTTATGCAAACATCCCTCTATGCATGTTCGGTACCCCACCAGTCCCTTGTTATGGTACCTCACACCCACTGCACACACACACTGCACGTTTCCCCACAGTTACACTGCGAGTTGCCTCTCCCCCCATGTGAGCTGCATTGCCCCCCCCCCCCCTCCAGTGAGCCGCCTCCCCCCATGCGAGCCGCCTCCCTCCCACCTCCGCACATGAGTCGCAGTCGCCTCTCCTCCTCCCATGAGCCACTACCCCCAACGAGCCCTGTCCCCCTCCTGCACCCTCCCCCCTTCCTGCAAGCCCTGACCCCCCTCCAGCACAGCACGCCACCACCTCCCTGCAAGCCCCACCCCCCTCCTGCATGCCACCCCCTCCCACAACCTCTGTTCCCCCCTGTGAGCCACTGCTCACCCCCCGCCCCCGTGAGCGCCCCGCCCCCCTCTCTCGAGTCCCCCTCCCCACCCTGTGAGCTCCCTACGCCCTGTGAACTCCATCTCCCCCTGCGAGATCCCTCCCTCTGCAAACCCCTCATCCCTCTGCGAGCTCCCTCCCCCCTGCAAACTGAAACCCCCCCCCCCTCCCCCGTGAGCACCCTCCCATACTCATGACAACTTACTCTAGAACGTGTCAGGTAGGGCAGAGAGGGTGTTGCTTTGAACATTTCATTGATAGGGTTGTTCTCATCAGAATTGACAGTAAACCAACATACACAATAATAGTTCAGGTATACCTGCCCACATTGCAAGCTGAAGATGAGAAGACAGAGATAGTATATGAGGACACTGCATGTGTAATTCAGCACATAGAGGGAATTGAAAATCTAATAGTTGTGATGGATTGGAATGCAGTTTTGGGGGAAGGAGTAGAAGAAAGGGTCACAGGAGAATATGGACTTTGTACTAGGAATGAGAGAGGAGAGTTTTGCAATAAATTTCAGCTAGTAACAGTGAATAATCTGTTCAAGAATCACATGAGGAAGAGGTATTTTTTGAAATGGCCAGGAGAGACAGGAATATTTCAGTTGGATTACATCTAGGTCAGGCAGAGATTCTGAAATCAGATACTGGATTGTAAAGCATACCCAGGAGCAGATATAGACTCAGTCCACAATTTAGTAGTGATGAAGAGTAGGCTAAAGTTTAAGAGACTGGTCAGGAAGAATCGGTACACAAAGAAGTGCAATATGGAATTACTAAGGTATGAAGAGACATGCTTCAAGTTTTCTGATGCTATAGACACTGCAATAAGGCATAGTTCAGTAGGCAGTTCAGTTGGAGAGGAATGGACATCTCTGAAAAGGACAGCCACTGAAGTTTAAATGGAAACATAGGTACAAAGAAGGTACCTGCGAAGGAACCATGGATAAGAGAAGAAATACTTCAGTTGATTGATGAAAGAAGGAAGTACAAAAATGTTCAGTGAAATACAGGAATACAAGTCGCTTAGGGATGAAATAAACTGGAAGTGCAGGGAAGCTAAGGTGAAATGGGTGCATGAAAAATGTGAAGAAATCAAAAAAGATGTGATTGTCAGAAGGACTGATTCAGCATATAAAAAGTCAAAACAATCTTCGGCAAAATTAAAAGCAGGAGTGGTAACATTAAGAGTACAATGGGAATTACACTTTTAAATGCAGAGAGGAGAGCGGATAGGTGGTAAGGGTACATTGAAGGCCTCTATGAGGGGGGGAAACATGTCTGGTGTGATAGAAGAAGAAATAGGAGTTGATAGGAAAAGGAGATTCAGCACTAAATCTGAATTTAAAAGAGCTTTGGAAGACTTCACATCACATTAGGCAAAAGTGATAAATAACATTCCATCAAAATTTCTAAAATCATTGGGGGAAGTGGCAACAAAATGACTATTCATGTTGGTGTGTAGAATGTATGATATACCATCTGACTTCCAGAAAAATATCATCCACATGATTCCAAAGACTGTAAGAGCTGACAAGTGTGAGAATTATCACAAGATCAGCTTAACGGTTCATGCATCCAAGTTGCTGACAAGGATAATAAACAGAGGAATGGAAAAGAAAACTGATGATGTGGTAGATAATGATCAGTTTGGCTTTAGAAAAGGTAAAGTCGCCAGAGAGGAAGTTCTGCCATTTCCATTAATAATGGTGCAAGACTGAGGAGAAATCAAGATACATTCATAGGATTTGTTGACAATTTCAAATGGTGCCAGACATTCAAAATTCTGAGGACAATAGGGGTAAGTTACAGGGGGAGACAGGTAATATACAATATGTACAAGATCCAAGGAGGACTAATAAGGGTGGAGGACCAAGAACAGAGTGCTCTGATTAAAATGGATGTAAGACAGGGATGTAGTCTTTGGTCCCTATTGTTCAATCACTACATCAAAGAAGCACTGACTGGAATTAAAATACAAGGTGAAATAATATCAATGATAAGATTTGCTGATGACATTGTTATCCTTAGTGAAAGTGAAGATGAATTACAGGATCTGCTGAATGGCATGAACAGACTACTGAGTACAGAATATGGACTGAGAGTAAATCAAAGAAAGACGAGAGTAATGAAACTGACTGACTGGCAGTTTTCTCCTGCCTGTACACCAGTAAAGTCATATGGTGACATGAACTGCTGGAAGTTGTTGGATTATAAATTACTCAAATTCCTTGAGATGGCTATTTATAGCTGAAGTCTGGTTCTGTAAGAATAATAAAAAACCAATGGCATTGTGACTGATTTCACTTTGCACAATGGTTCTGTATGGACTCAAAGTTGGTGATGAACTACCTACATGATGTTCAGAATGGACACAAGATACTTTCCGTAGAGCATGTTTCTGTGTAATGAAGATTTTGTGATCACTTATACACAGGCAACAACTGCAGCTGTGGTGGATACTGTTGTTACTGCATCAAATAAAAGCTTTGGATATTTTGCTTTGTTTAACATTGTTAATCTTCCCAGAAAGATTCCTACTCTGATGTGGTGGCATATTCATGTGGCAGTCATTTGTAATTGCTTCTTATACCCTTCATTCTACCATGTACTCTGCCTTATGAGTGGACTCAACGGTGTAACAAGTATACTGAGTGATGTACTGTCCAGGAATACATCACATAAATGAAACAGTCTCTGTAACAAGCTAAATGTCAAACATGTTGAATATCCTGACATCTGTCAAATCTATTGATGTCTTATCACATGACATGAAACACGTGCTAAATGCTCACAGTTAGGTCACCTATGTATTGACAAAACATTCTTCAGTTCTCTAGTAAATAATGACATTACACTAATAATACTTTTGGTGTCCAATTTGAGCAGCTGAAAATGTTTTTGCTGTAAGGGCGGGGGGGGGGGGGGCGGGGGGGGGGGGGGTTGTGGATTGCACTACGTTAGGTGGTGAACTGGTTTGTTAGTATCAGGAGCCAATAGTTCACCACGCCAAACAGGGTGGTAGTGGAGCAGTGGGTGGAGGCCTGGTAGCTTTCTGGAATATCAACATGAAAACATTATTGATTAAACATACATTTTATTAGTGAACACAGTGCAACAATCATAACAAATATTTGTGGTGGCACTGCCCTCCAGAGGTGCTTCTGTACACAGTGGGTGTGGAGGCACTGAGCTAAGCAGGCTGGCTGCAGTTTCCAGCAGCTGCCTTTGTTGCTCGCCTAGAGGAGCAGTGATGCCAGTGACTCAGCATAAACGTGAGGTGCACATGTCAGCTGGACTGTGTGTGTGTGCCGACTGGATACAGCTCAGGGCAGGATGCAGCAGTAGGCACAGAATCCTATTATAGACCATGTAGAGGAAGACAGCCCTCAGCAGTAGTGCCCGCCCTTGCAAGCAGAGACAGACAGTGACAGAATGCCCACGCAAGCAGAGGTGGTTAGTTGGCTGCACCATCCCAGTCTTGAACAGGGGCCTTCCAAGGCAGGAGGCAGACAGGGACTGGAAGTTGGTTTGGAGGTGACCGACCAGCTGGAAGGCATTAACTCCACAACATCAGACTCAGAGCCAGTAATAAGCCTACTGTTAGTGGAGGCCAAGTTGTGTGGTGGCCACTTTTAGATTCGTGTCAACTCATAGACTGGTTTGAACCTTCCTCAAGGCTTGTGGTTGCCAGACTGCATCCATATATCTAAAAATGAAGGACATTTATATGAGCTTCATGCGTACCTGTTTTGCCAAGGCATCGGTTCCCATCATCCAGCACCAACAGAGCGTTTGGCTCGGGCATGAAGTATTCGGGCCTCCACACCACAGTGGTTCTGTCTTTCTGCTGTGTTGTTATTATGATGTTGATCCCTCCCCTAGCTTGCAAATGTGGTAATTGCCTTGCATTGTAGTAGCAGTTCTTGTTGTATCAGCAGGCCACACCTGATATAAAAGCATTTAGTCAGCTCTGGTCCAACCTGCTTCTATGGCCTCTTGCTTTACCCATGGCAGGGTTCTTATTTTAATCATTATCACAAAAAAATAGTGCCAATGAAAAACATGTTTGCACATATTATTGTGGCCGTGTTTCTGAACAGGCTTGAGCTGTTCATTGAAAGATCATTGAAATATTAAATGAAATACATTGTGATATTCAAAGACCATTTTGACCAGGTTTAATGCCTGCCAAAGTGTTTGTGCATGTATGTATTAAAATGTGTTACATAGTGATTGAAACACTTTCTTGTAATTCTTACCAAGTGTGCACCATGTGCTTCATTTGTGTCAAGTATTGTGTCACAAGTGACAAATCAATGCAGTCATTTCCACAAAACTTTATTGACAAAGTTTTCTTATAAGATGGTCACTGTGTTCAGAAATTATTTTTACTGATGGCTGGAAAAAATCTTAAGTTATTATTTCTAACCTGATGTACAGATATTCTTCAGAGATATTTGTTATGTGAATTTTCTTTGCATAAGGATGTTATGACTCATGATTAGATCTGATAAGAATAACAAATTGGACTGTAACTGTAATATCAAGTTGATGCTAATTTACTGACTCAAATAAACACAATTCAAGATTTGTACATCTTCACTTACAAAATTACCAATCAGTTCTACTGGTTAACTCCTCCTTGAAAATCCTGTAACAGATTATGTATGCAAGTGCAATAACACATTTATAAAAAAATATTTAGTTTCAATTAGTATTTCAAAAGTGTCCCTCCACAGAATGGATATAAAAAGAAATTTCAGTTGAGAAAACTAATAAATTATGAGACAGAATTGCTGGCAGAACTTAGCTGCAGGAGCTCAAATATGTAGTACCTCCAATAGACACACACAAAAGTGAAAAACTAGCAAACTACCTTCTCTCGTGTACTCTCTCTGATGCCTCCCAGTTCATCTTTATCTACCCTTGCCCTTTACTACAGAGGGGTCTCCGTCATCCTTAGGTCTGAGTGTTCTGTCCTTCCTTTTTTAACCTTCCCCAACCTATACCTTGAAAGGTATACCTTCCCCAACCTCCCAGACAAAGCAACTATTAGTTCTGAAGCACATAGTGTATCACTTTTCCTTTTCTATGTCTTTGTCAATATTACTACACATTTCATCTACTGAATGTAAGCACTGGGGAACAATGTTGTCTCATAGTTTATAGTCTCCACAGAATATGGTGTTTTTTTTTCAATTAGTTAACATGAAATTTAAATGAGAAAATGTTGGTAAACTATATTTTCTATGACTTGTCAAAAGAACATGACATATAAGAAGATATACTAATGTTTCTTCCACAGTTCCTAAATGAAATGGTCATCATGGATGTGAAATAAGACAAAAATCTGAAACATATTTTTATACATAATAGGATAAATGTAACAAGTCAGTAAATAATAGATGGATTGGGTTGTCAAAAGGAATGTAAACAAGATTAGGAACTTTGCTAGCTTTCAGATGAATCCTTTGTCGGAGCTATGGAGTGCTTACTCACGTGCTCGCACACTCGCACTCTCGTACTCTCACACTCTCTCCCTCTCCTCCCCCTCCCCCTCCCCCTCCCCGCATCTCTCCCCCCCCCCCCTCCCCCCATACAGTTACATTGTTCCAGGTGACTGCATTGTGCTGGCACAGTGACTCAACAGCAGTTATTTACAGTGGCCACATAACTGCAGTGCAGATATAGTCAAATTTTACATTACACTCATATTATTAATAATATATACATCAGTTTATTCTGCTAAGAAATTAATCAGTTGAACAGGTGGAGCTGCCCAGCAATGAATCTTTTAGGCTCCCCTGAAAAAGACATCTTGTCATCCAGCATCACATGACAACATTTGGATGCGAGTTGGAGAGGCATTAGGTGAGCACACCACAGGCCTCTACAAGACTTTCTAGACATTGTAGATGCTACTCCTTCTTCTAGTAGCACTACTGTTTGTATGGCAGTACTGGGAATCAAATCCAGGTCCTCCACATGGTAGCCGGCCACCAGATTACTTAGCTACAGTGGCGGACCAGGCTTCTCTAAAACTGAACTTTATTAGTAACTAAACTTTAATTGCTGCTTTCAAGTAATTGAAAATGTAAGTTTCTAAGTAATGGACACCTTTCTGAAACAAAGTGACTTTAATGTAAATCTTTGTGAAGATTATTCTTATTTCTAGAATTGATTCCATGAACTGAGCTGTTGGTTTGAAAACAGACATACTATTTACGGCAAATTTGAATAAGGAATACATGTATTTAAAATCTGTAGTTAGTAACTCCACTTTCTTGAACAAGCCTCTGCAGTACAGTCTGAATTCCCATACAAATAACTGATGATGCAGATGTCTGCACTCACAAAACCTTGGCTTGATGAGTTACCCCCCCCCCCCTCCAAAATAAATAAATAAATAAATTGTGCTGTATGGAATTACGGAATTAAAATGGGCCAGCTTTTTTTTTATTTTTATATCACCTATTTCTAAGAACAACCACAGTGGAAGTAAAGATTTATTTAGGTCCTTCAGCAATTCTGTGGTATGTTCCTCCCAACTGAATTCATCATCAAGTTGTTGTCCCAAGAATTAAATACTGTCAATCTTTTCTCTCTGCTTGTCATCACATTTTAGGTATATGTTAGGAGGAAACCTCTTACAAGCTCTGAATTGCATGTAACTTCCTTTTGGAGTTTAGAGACATATTGAATAATTGGCCATAAACCATTTAGTAATTTAAACAAAAATTTCATTAACTGCTGTTTTTAAATCTATAAAGTGTTTCACTATTCCTATTGCAGTTGTAGAGGAAACTTAGTGGATAAAGTTTTAATAAGGCGTTGAAGTCCTGAAATGTACTATTTGACAAGTTTGAAGTTCACAATTATGACATCACATACCATTTTAGCCCCACAACAATAATTCCCATGAGACATTGGCACATTCCCAACTTTAAGGATCTACTGTGGTGCTCCATGGAGATGCAGGACTTTTAAGAGGACATCCTTTGTCTTGTAGAAGAGAACCTAATTATCAGTGCTCCAAACCTTACCTATGAAGTCTCCTCTACAACAGCCAGAAACCTGTAAAAGGAATTGTGTAACATGCTGCATACCTTAGTTACTATTTACTGCAATGTCTGTACCATCTCCATATAAAACAAACCTGGTGTATCATAATGTTTCGGTGATAAATGTCATTAATAAACAAAAGATAAAGACCCTAAACTGGAACTTTGTGGGACACCACATGTAGTTGTTTCCCAATTGGATAATGACTGACAACTAAATACAGTACTATTTCTTATATACTCCCTTCATGTCTTGTCAGAGACATTCGATTTGAACCATTTGGCTATATTTCCTGTTGCACCATAATATTCAAATTTACACAAGATAATATTGTGGTTTGTTCACTCGAACACCATTGACAGCTCATGTATTATACCAGTGGCCTACAATTTATTGTCTAATGAGTTATGTACATTCTTGCTTTATGTGTAAACAGACTCCTCAATATTGGAACCCTTAAGAAATACACACTGTGACTTTGACAATATATTATTTGTTGTGTATAAATAAGATAATGGACAGTCCATCATAGAATATAATTAACATCTTAGTCTTGTTTATGTGCGTTATCAATAAGTCAGTGCCTCAGATATTCAGTGAGTTGTTACCTTTATTCCTAAATTATTTATTGTTTATAGTCTGATGGTTAAGAACATATTTTTGAGTATGAGGAATGAATCCATTTGTAATGTTACTGCAACTGTTAATATAACCTGAATGGATGCACTATTTTGCACATTTTGATGAGTGCCAATGTAGTTTTTTTTTTTTTTAAATTTTTACAATGGTTACAAATTCATGGATTTTGTTATTTGACATAATTTATTTTATCTCCTAGCAGCAGCTCTTCACAGTAAATAGAGACAGTCTTGATGAATAAGAGCCACTTGTAAATTACCATTAAAAAAATTTTTGAGAATGCTGGCAGAATCGAAAGTGGGAAGCAGCTTTATTGTATTCTGTGCCTTTTTTCTTATACAGAGGCCTAACTCCAGGGTATTTGAATTGATGTTTCTATGAGGGATAACCAGTTCAACAAATAACATAACATGTTACTTAACTCAGAAGAATACTAATTAATTTTGTAAAGTTTTTTCATGTTGTTGTTGTTGTTGTGGTCTTCAGTCCTGAGACTGGTTTGATGCAGCTATCCATGCTACTCTATCCTGTGCATGCTTCTTCATCTCCCAGTACCTACTGCAACCTACATCCTTCTGAATCTGCTTAGTGTATTCATCTCTTGGTCTCCCTCTACGATTTTTACCCTCCACGGTGCCCTCCAATACTAAACTGGTGATCCCTTGATGCCTCAGAACATGTCCTACCAACCGATCCCTTCTTCTAGTCAAGTTGTGCCACAAATGTCTTCTCCCCAATCCTATTCAATACTTCCTCATTAGTTATGTGATCTACCCATCTAATCTTCAGCATTCTTCTGTAGCACCACATTTCGAAAGCTTCTATTCTCTTCTTGCCCAAACTATTTATCGTCCATGTTTCACTTCCATACATGGCTACACTCCATACAAATACTTTCAGAAACGACTTCCTGACACTTGAATCTATACTCGATGTTAACAAATTTCTCTTCTTCAGAAATGCTTTCCTTGCCATTGCCAGTCTACATTTTATATCCTCTCTACTTTGACCATCATCAGTTATTTTGCTCCCCAAATAGCAGAACTCCTTTACTACTTTCAGTGTCTTATTTCCTAATCTAATTCCTTCAGCATCACCCAACTTAATTCGACTACATTCCATTATCCTTGTTTTGCTTTTGTTGATGTTCATCTTATATCCTCCTTTCTAGACACTATCCATTCCGTTCAACTGCTCTTCCAAGTCCTTTGCTGTCTCTGACAGAATTACAATGTCATCAGCAAACCTCAAAGTTTTTATTTCTTCTCCATGGATTTTAATACCTACTCTGAATTTTTCTTTTGTTTCCTTTACTGCTTGCTCAATATACAGATTGAACAACATCGGGGAGAGGCTACAACCCTGTCTCACTCCCTTCCCAACCACTGCTTCCCTTTGATGACCCTCGACTCTTATAACTGCCATCTGGTTTCTGTACAAATTGTAAATAGCCTTTCGCTCCCTGTATTTTACCCCTGCCACCTTCAGAATTTGAAAGAGAGTATTCCAGTCAACATTGTCAAATGCTTTCTCTAAGTCTACAAATGCTAGGAATGTAGGTTTGCCTTTCCTTAATCTTTCTTCTAAGATAAGTTGGAGGGTCAGTATTGCCTCACGTGTTCCAATATTTCTACGGAAATTTTTCATAACTACTAGATTATTTTGAATTTTAAACATTTTGTGTTGGAGATTGCTTCTTCTGGTGCAGTGATGATGATATTCATATTACAGAAGTTATTTATGATGCCTGGCCTGAGATATTCTATGGCAGAATCTACTGAACTTCTTAGTGGACATTTCATAACTGTTATTTAAATGATGTGGTATATTGTAAGTAACGGTTATGAAATTTCTGTTAAGAAGTTCTGCAACAGTAGACACAGCTACTACCTCCTCCTCCTCCTCCTCTTTGATTCTACCGGTCTCATCCTTCTCTATATACCATATTGTCTTTGTTTCCTGATGTGACTTTTCTTTTTTTCTTTTTCCTTGCCGGCCGCTGTGGCCGAGCGGTTCTAGGCTCGTCAGTCTGGAACCGCGCAACCACTACGGTCGCAGGTTCGAATCCTACCTCGGGCATGGATGTGTGTGATGTCCTTAGGTTAATTAGGTTTAAGTAGTTCTAAGTTCTAGGGGACTGATGACCTCAGATGTTAAGTCCCATAGTGCTCAGAGCCATTTGAACCTCTCTTTTTTTTTTCCTTGCAGTGCATTTTCTTTGATGTTTGTATTGCTGTTTTGAATATTTTGCAGTATTCCATGTAATGAGCTGTAGCATCACCATCAGAGCAGTTTGTGACTGATAGATACAGTTTCCTTTTTGTCATACTAGATACCCTTACTCCTTGAGTAATCTGTGACTTCTTTGTAGGCTTTGGTGTAATTTGCATTACTTTTTGGGGGAAAACAATTTCCAAATAAGGTAAAAACTTCACCAATAAATGTGTTATATTTTTTGTTTCTGTCATTAATGCTGTATACGTAGCTTCATTTCACATATTTGAGGAATATTCTACATGTGCCAGTCACATCAATGTTACCACCACCTGTGTTCAATGCCAATGTGCAATAACTACTTGCAGATGGCAGGTGACAGTACTAGCAATGGAGGGTGATTTATAAACAGATGAAAATTTCCTACTGGTTCTTGGTATACACTTACTATTACAAAGTAAGTTAAATATAAATTATTGTATATGAAAAATGATTAGAGATAGTTTCATATTAAAGTAAAAGACAGTCATGTAAATGCTCAGTACGTTGCAGTATATTTCTCTGAAAAAGTCTTATAATTGTAAACTGAACCATTCCACACTGTAGTGAAAGATCATGGTTATGATCCTTGGAACTTGTAAGTAACTGGTACTTTAACTGAAGGGAAGTTGGTAGGGATTTGCACTAAGAATAGACACAATAAAAGCCAGTCACACCCACACTGACTGCAACGTGTGACCCAAGGAAGAAAAGGTGTTTGCTAATTAGACAAACTGAGTTACTGTATAATGCTTAAGAAAGAAAATAGGATAATTTGCACTGTCTACAGAACCTGTCTGCTGGTACACTGTCCCAAGAAAATGTGTAACATTATAGGGGATTTTGGAGAGAGAAATACTCAACTAATAAAGCTTGCTTTAGATACAACAAAAAACTTGTTTATTTTGATATACCTGATTTTAATCTGTATACCAATGTAAGATTTAGAATCAGATATTTTCCTGTCACTTCCAGGTACTACATTGCCTCTGAAAAGTAAAAATTTTTGTTCAGTTTTAATCTGGTGCAAAGATTGAAATTCACAAGAAGGCTAAACATTAGTTAATGCTCAATCTAGGAATTTGCCGCTGTGTTTTTGCGCATTGTTCAAACACACCAGACAAAAATCCAGTTTCCTCTGATTTTAAATTATGTCTAACTTTCTAGGTTAAGACTGTAGAAAAACTGAGACAATTTAGATGTTCGAAAAGGAAACTGGATTACAGGAAAATAGGATAAGTAATGTCAGTCAACAAAGAGTGCAAAAATTCCTAGGCAATGGCAAGTGATGGAAGCCAAAGTTAGAAATTCCAAAGATGATGTCAGAAAGATGCTTTTAAACTTACCTACAGTGCATTATGATATGTTCCCAGAAAAACTACACAGCTAATTGCAAACTTCTCAACGCAAGGTTTTTTTTCAGATCAGGTGGTGTACAATTAAAAGCAAAAATATATTGGAAAGTAGGGAAAGAATTTCAGGGAGTGTCGAAACATGAAGAAATGTGGAACATAGGATTGTTGAAATATTTTATTCATGTAAAACAGACACTGTCAGCTTGTATTGCATGGTGGCTATTGGAAAAGGATGTTCAGTGACAGAGATTAAATAAACATCCTTCAATTAAATGACTGGGCCAAATCTAAGAATAGATAATGGGAAAGAGGAGACATAGATTGCTGTATCAATAGATCAGACATAACAAGACCAGAAAAAAAACAGATACAGATCATGTAAAAACACCCTGCTAGTCTACAAGAGATGAAACTCACTTATGTTGGCATTTTTTGTGTGACTTGGCTGTTACCATGTTGTGCATGTGATGATTGATAATATCAGTTTGTGCTTAAAAATGTTACCGTGTAATCTCTGATAAAGTGCATTAAAAAAGAGAATCATTGCTCAGAAGATAGCTGTCTTTAGGTACAGAGTAGGTCCAAATGATATAAAAATGCTATGTTTTTGCACATTTCTGATGTATTAGATTGTACAAAGGAACGGAAGTAGAATCCAGATCTCTTCCATTTCACCCATCTGTTCACACCAGTTGAATGACTTGGAATTTCTTTCTGCCCCCTTCCTTTCCCCTTCTGCTTCAAATGGCCAATTTAACCTTTGTGTCAGTTGCTACTAGCCACTGTCCACAAAACCTAAAGATCCAGTTTCAAGGTCTGCTACTGCAACATTCATTTTTAATTTTACTGTGAGGCTTATTAGTGAGCATTGAAAATTCTACTGAGAGTGCGTGATTTTCTGCACACAAATGTCCCTGTGCTGGTAGTAATGAACTAAAGAGTATTTAGTACCACATTTCAGCTGCAAATATTTTTACCTCAATCTGTGTTGAATAAATTATATGAAAAGAACAATAATTTTATCTGCAGTGGATATTTGTAGATTTAATTAATATGATTGTATTGTGGATACCAACATAATTTCCAAGGGTAAGAACAATCATAGTTAACTTTTAAATAAAACATAAAAAATATTGACACACATGAAAGAAAATAATTCTTTAACATAGAGAAAAATTATTTGACTTAAGGCATTGCATAGATTTGATAACATATTTTTCAAAAACTGTAGTGGGTAGGGTTCTTGAAGAAGAATTGTATGATCGTAAATATAAAGTTCAGAACTTATGTTTGGCTAACTTTTGTGCAGGTGAAACATAGAAAGTTTCATTACGATTGACTGTTGATAAAAATCATATTATTTGGGATAATGGGTTGTTTATTGGAGAAGGGTACCAAGTAAATTACCTTCATCAGGGCTTTGACTAATAAAACTTTAATGGTTCAGCAGCATTCACCTGCCCATATTTGTTGAACCATAGTTCATAATTCTGTTTTTTGTTTGAAATAACTGTATTTATGATGGAGAAGTGGGCAACTTTGCATAGGTTTTATTGACAGTATACTTATTGTGTATGTTGGGTAACTTTCTCATGGAACAACCGGTACTGGTGTGCTTTACAGTTATTAACAAGTCACTTGTAAGAAGGTAATTTTATGTGGACTACAGTTCCTAATTTTCCCATTTTCTGGATCAACAGTCTCTCTCTTTTTTGTTGTTGTTATATTATTACTCCTATCCACTACAATTTTCATGCGTACAGGTTGTTGTGTAATTACTTTTCTATCTGTTTTCTGTTGCACTGTACTGATGCAGAATACCGCGTGAAAGTGTCTTTGTAATTCTATCTTCTTTTAAAAGATTGGTTTGTATTTCTTAGTTAATTTATTTTCTTAATTCTATGCTATTCAGATAAAATATTAGTGACTTGTATTAAATGTATGTAACATTTACTAATCCAAATAAAAATAAAATTATGTTAACATTGGCTTAAGTAAATGAAATACCTCAACACTTACATCATCATCTGTAAATTATGGTAGTTCATTTTTAATTGTATTTTTCATTATGTCACGTTTACATTGATTATTTCAGTTTTCATAAATAACTTGACACTCATGCTGCTTCAAGTGTCATTTAGGGTTATCTGTACTGATAAGGGGTATTTACAGTTATGTGTAAGATCTGTTACTTTATTTTCATAGTATTCACTGTGTAACCACAGTCATAACACTATCAAAGGAATATTATTTGAGCTCTTTTGTTTAACTTTGTGTCTAATATATTTGTGTGAAATGTTTGATGCTAAATTAGCAATAATGAAATTAATAGTGTATTTGGGAACATTTTTTAAGAAAGTTCAAGATAATGTTTCATTTCTAACTGTTTACCTGCTTGAAGGATTTTGTTACAAGAAAATCAAGAAGTGTGTAAGTACCAGAACTGGTTCTCATTGTGACTGGAGGAACATGATATGCCAGGTGTCACGGTAACAGTGATACTGTTCACTTTGTCTCCCTTGTTCTATTCATTTCTGGGAGGCCGGTTGTAAGATATTATATTACATCAGGAACTGAGCTCTAGAGAAGAATTAATGCCACATCCCAAGTCTTATGAAACAACAGTAACACTGAAAATTCAGTTGTGCTGCTGCCTTAGTTGCAATAAGGTAGCTAGGCATTCTGAGTTCTATTTTTTTTTTTTTTTTTTCCTCTGTGTGTCATGAATCGAGTACAGTGTTGACATATGTACAGCTTTTATTTTAGTTATAGAAAACTGTTCTGAAAGTGTGTGGATTTTGCTTTTGTGTGACTGGAGATCATATCAAGGTTTGTGTTTTCTTGTCATAACTTTTAAGCAAAATTTGTTTAATTTTATTCTCTGCGAAAATGGCTTTTGACAGTCAACAATTGCAAAAGTAATGGTTTTGTTTTCAACATTAAATAATTTACTGTAACTAGCTCAGAATTTTTGTTTACACCAAATAGATTCTGCAAATAAAAATCTTGACCTGCACCAGCAAATGTTATTGATGTTACAAATGACACCAATAATATTTTTGCTGATCATTTGCTACATAGCATCACATTGATTGCCTTTGTTATCTAGTATGTATAGTTTTGTTATGGATCAACATATAACTGGTTGGTGGTGGGCAGGGGTGGAGTGGGGGTGGAGGGGAACAATTAAATGGCTAACTGCCAACACTAGCTTGAGTTTTACTAATGTATTTCTCTCTATCAAGCCTTAAAATTCTTCTAAATTTATACTTTCTTTTATCTGCATAGCATTGGCAAGAAATCTTTCAGGTTAAGCTGCACGAAGCTACATTTACATTTTATTGCACTGTGTCTCATAATCAGGAAGTATATTTTTATAATAAGCTGGATGAGAGGGGGGATTTGCAGGGGGAAATGAGGTAAGGTGGTGATGTATACATTGAGTTGTATCCATTTAATTTGTGTACAATGTAAGTGAGGCAGTGAAATTTGATGATGTTCACAAACAGTGCAACTCCTAGTGTGCAAGTGGTATTGCACCATTCAATTTTGAGAATTCTTTTTTATTTTTGTAAGACCATTCAATTAGTTTGGTTTATAGATCAACATTGTGCTGAACAGCAAAATCTGTAAATTTGCTTATAACAGTGAATTAAATAGAAGTTTGTCAGCAGAATTTCACAGGGCTCAGTTATTTAACTGAACACTGCATAGAAGAAAGCCTATCACAAAAACACAGTATTAGTAATATCATAATCTAATATTCCATTTGAATGGTTTTAGCTTGAGACTGTGGTTGGACACACTGGATGAAATGAACATGCATTTGGCCTGGAGTTGAAGGAAAGTCAAATGAAAAAATGAATTGTTTTGAATGTGAAAGTGTTATAAAGATACATAATTTTTCAACACAGCCTCAGTCAAACTAAATAGAACATCTCCATCACTTTTATTGCAAGGCTTGTGCCTTTTCTTCCAATGACTTATTGAATACACCAAATCTGTTGAAGTTACTGGAAGGAAAGACAGGTGAATATTATGAATGAGCCAGATGTGCAAAATATGGGTTACTGTTGACCAGAACTATTTCACTGGTAGTATGGAAGTTTGTCTGTTGCATTGAAAAATTATTCTTGTGTGTGATAAATAATACTGTTTAAGGTGGCTGACAAGAATCTTCTTTTCATCTATTCATGATGCACTAATATTTACCTTTCTAGATGTAGTACTGTATGACAGCATGAAAGAAATTTCAAGAGTGTTTTTCTATAACCTTCTTTTCTGATGGTCATGTTCAGAATTACATGGAATGTTTCCAGTCAGTGTTAGTGGACTCACATTATGGCCTGGTGACAAGTCTTGCAAGGGATTAACTTTTTGCGGCTGGGGTTCACAGTTACTTAAATTATTTTAAAGAACAGTATGTTCCTCTTTGACTGTAAAACAATGTTGACCTTCTGACCATTATCAAGTTCTTGTTCACAGTGCTCCCCTTGGTAAGGGCTACATGGCCAAAATTGCAATAGTGCGTTTGCACTGATGACCTCGCTGTTGAGCACCATCTACATACTACCACCACCAAATAGTGTGTTTTATGAATAAATAGTTCTACAATCACATGCAACCATGATGTCCTTCAAAATAACTTTGCAAGGAAGCCATCACATTCTTTTGCTAAGCAGTGCATTGTGGTCTTGTAGACTTAACTTCCTAAGCTGAGAACTCAACTAGCATGGTTCACGTCTTACTAGGAAACTGTGATGTTCAAGCACACCATGGTGTGCTGATCCATGATGAATTTTTAAATTTGCTTCAGTTTCATTCAGTGACAATAAGTGACATTATTTCCAAGTGTTACAACATTAACCAACTCAGTATGCCCAATTGGTATGAAGAATATCTGCTGTTAAAGTCAAACCATTTACTTATTTCAATTTACTTCTTACACTAATTTCTGTAACAGACAGGCATCATCACACTGGATCTCTCTCTCTCTCTGAATTTCAATTGGTTTCATTCTTTCATTACTCACTTCTTAAGTGGAATGGCCATACTTATAATAGTGCTGTAACTGAGTTTACAAATCTGTATGCTTTTTCTACTTGTAGGAGGAGGCAGGTTGTCCCACAAAGTTCAATTTCCTGTCCACTCCTTGTCCTTATACAGGGTGTCCCACCAGGAATGGTCAATATTCAAGGACATGACAGGAACAATCATTTGAAGCAAAAAAACTCATGTGAACATAATTCCTATTCAGAATGGTTTCCGAGGTAGAACACATTTGATGTATATTGTTATTTGTTTTCTGTATTGTTCAGTAGATTGTCAAGTTTACACATGTAAATATGTACAACAGTTAGTAAACATTACAACATGCATTTTATAAAGTGCCAGTTGCAAAATATGTATTTGTAATATTCATCTCTTAGCATTATCATGCTTGTCATGTTACAGCTGTTGTACAGTTCACAATAAATGTTTGAATATCCCACTGTCAACTTCAATTGCATTTGTGCGCATTTGGGAATACATGTTGTTGCCTGTCTGAGTAACTCTGCATGTTCCCAGATGAGGGCAGCAGTGTCCACAATGTGACAAAGCTGTTCATGTCACGTTTCACCCTTTGTTTGCACACCTCAGACTTCATCCTACCCCATAAATAACAATCTTTCATGCATCTGGTAAAATGTACATTAAATGTTTTTCATCTTGGAAACCATTCAGATTAGTGCATATGTTCATATGATTTTTCTTTATTCAAATGAGCATTCCTGTCAGATATCTAAATACTGACTATTCCTACTGGGAAACCCGGTATATGGGAATGACTTTCCACTTGATGTTCACCAAGTAGAATTGGTATGTTTTGCAGATGATATCAATCCCATAAGGGAGAAGACAGCAGAATAGATTTTTAATGATGTTTTTAAAAAAATTATTTATTTGTTCTCTGAAAATAGACTAAGGGACATATTGTATTCAGTTCTTTACAACAAATAGCTATACCAACAATTGATGCAATTGGTGTAGCACATGAACAAGAGTCAGCAAATAGAGTGGAATTCACCAGATTTTTAGGTGTACATGCTGATGAAAACTTGAACTGGCAACAGATTATTGAGCTATTCAAACAGTTAACTTCAGCCACTTTTGTTTTTTGCATAATTACTAGTCTTGGAAACAAATGAGTCAACCTGCTGACATATTTCAAAGGTTTCCACTGATACGGTCATATGGAATAACTTTCTGACATAAGTTTTAAATCTGACATAAAAGTATTTATGCTGGACAGCTCCTTTATTCCGTGGAAAGATTTTTACTTAAAGACTGGTAACCTACTGTAGTTCCATGAGTAGGACTAAAACAATAATATGTTCTTTAATTTTAACAGCAATCATGTAAACATATTCTGTAAAGTGACTCATCCCACATCAATTTAACAAAAGAATCATTCAGATGATCTATGGAACATGGAATTAACTAACTAAGGATAAAGTTTTCATGTCTCATGACACTTCAATTTAAAAAAATCTTAATTTCTTTTGCCGAAACAGAAATTGACAAAAATACGAATTATGTGCCATGAACCTACTTCTATGCACGTAACTGCAGGCTCAACATAAAGGCTTCTTGCCTGTGCCTCTGACACAGTAGTCTTGTCTTAGTGTTCTTCTTTTCCTGTCATATGTAAGTTTTTTAACTATTTGTTTCTCCCTGTGCTTATTCCACAACCACAGCAATTTTTCATTAATCTTTTTATACCTGGTGTAGTCACTGAATATGAAAATATTACTGGCTAATCTGATTGGATGAAATATTATTTGATATGAACAGTTTCCTTTTGCTATCATGAGTTTATTAACCATAATATTGGCAACAAGTATTTAACTACACAAGAAGATGCAGTTTACTTGTGAGATTTTTAGTTACAATGTTTTCTCAGAATTTGGGTGTATAGTTATTATAATTTAAAACAAATATTCAGAAAAAAATATGAAAATAATGAAATTCAACGAGCCCTGAAAAAATACAAGTTGTATCCAGAAAGTTATCTCCATTTTATGGTACAACAAGATAAAGGAAAATGACACATTTTCTGTCTTAAGGTGTGCCGAACTAGCTCATTACTCATATTGCTGTGCCAATGAGATTGTTTTTATTATCTACGGCAGTCATTCTGAAGGAGTGCCACAGTTGAAACTCACGCCAAATGTGAAGTGTGCATTGTATTGTGATTTGTTGGCAAACACCTTACGACAGCTCATAGTCATTGTGCTATTTACCTACAGAGGTAAAATGAAATGATGAATGATGAATGAAATGGCCAGCCATTTGTAGTCACCAATGAATTCATTCTGTAAATTGTTGAAAAGGCTGGTGGAAACAGTCATTTTGCTTTATCTTAGTTTTGAAATAATTTCTCAGCAATTTTCTTTGTTTATCTAAAGAGTTCCATTGTTTGACATTGTGGATGTTTCTGTGCATTCTTTAGCATATGACATCACTGATGCATGACACATTCCCTCATCACATTCCTTCCATAAATGCCACAATGTTCATGTTGATGTCAGCTACTGTGAGTTTCTTTTACAAGAAATACCACATTAGCACTTCTACTTCAGATCTGTTGAGGATTTCAACTGAAGTACTCAAACTGAATATCTACTGTAGCTAAATGAGCAACTGCAAAACTTTCCTAGTAGCACAGTTGAATACAAATTGAGCTATGGTGGAACTCTGCACAGGAGTAGGATTACTTCTAGTACTACTACTTACAATGAGTAAAAATGGATTGTATATTCTGGATAGGCCTGATGCCTTCTCTCATAAAAGAGGAAAAATACTTTTCTTTGCAATTAAATCTGTACTACATTTAATGTTGTTTTCAGAATTTAAACTAAACCACCTGTACTGTACTGGCTTACTTAACAGAAATACCATGCAGCCTCAGATTAACTTAAGAAAGGGAACCAAATTAATTATTTCCCAAAGTGTTTTAGAAACTTTTCCTGAAATATATTCAGACAGTGAACAAAAATATGAAAAAAAATCACGTACCAATTTGTAATATGATGTAGGAAAAATGCTGGCATTCAAAACAGCTACCAGTCATCTTAGAATGGATAAAGCCAGATCCTGCATGGTTTTCAAGGAAATTTTATACCATTCTTCCTTCAAAATAGTGGCAAGTTCAGGTAATGATGATGTAGGTGGAAGGTGATCATGCACCCTTCTCTCCAAAGTATACCACAAAGGCTCAACAGTATTTAGATCTGGTGACTGTGGTGGCCAAGGCAGATGTGACAATTCATCCTCATGCTCACAAAACCAGTCCTAGATGATGCAAGCTGTGTCCACTTGAAACACAGCATCATCATTGGGGAACAAACATTGTACCTGATCAGTCAAAACGGTCACATAATCATTGTCACTAATGCAGAGCAACCATGAGGCCCACAGAGTAGCGTGATATGGCTGTACAACCAACACTAGACCCCTCACCATGTTTCAATTTTTGAACGTAAACTCAATCAGAAGTTGGAAATAGAGTGAAACAAGACTCATCCAACCAAATGAATTTCTTCCATCATCTAGGGTTTTATGGCTTCAGTGCCATGTTTTCCTGTTATGGGCATTTGCATCGCTGAGGAGTGATTTCGGATTTCCAGTTTGCCCAGAAATTCTTTGTTTATGGAGCTCCTTATGCACTGTTTTGGTGCTGACAGGGTTCATGAGTGACTTTTGGCAGCTGTTGTTCTCTTACTTTTTGTCATAATCCTCTTCAGTGACTGCGTGTCATGATCACTCAGCACATGCTTCACACTTGCAATGCAGTGAGGAAATTGCACAGGTGCTTTTCATTATCAAATACAACAGCACATCCTGCAAACTTGGCTAGCATCTGCATTTATGTTCAAGCATACATTCCTCGCAGTGTTTCCACATTTTTATCTGACCCTTGTATGTGATGATAATTAATTTTACTGACAGAGATCATAGTTGTAAAATCATGAAATTACACAACTCAGTAAGTATTTGATCAAGTATGAAATATCTGAACTGCTTTGTCTTGCTTGGAGAAAAACTATTTATACATAAATTTTATATGTTTTTGAACAAGTAAAGGAGAATGAAAAAACTGAATTTATTGGAAAATGTGGAAGTGTAGTTGGTAGCAATGACATCAGGTTTCCCATTAAGTACAGTCTTTTTACTTTCCATGTGTATACAAGGTGGTCCATTGTTCGTGACCGGGCCGAATATCTCACAAAATAAGCGTAAAACGAAAAAACTACAAAGAACGAAACTTGTCCAGCTTGAAGGGGGAAACCAGATGACGCTATGGTTGGCCCGCTAGATGGTGCTGCCATAGGTCAAATGGATACCAACTGCATTTTTAAAAAATAGGAATCCCCATTTTTTATTTCTTATTAGTGTAGTACGTAAAGAAATATGAATGTTTTAGTTGGACTACTTTTTTCGCTTTGTGATAGATGGCGCTGTAATAGTCACAAACATATGGCTCACAATTTTAGACGAACAGTTGGTAACAGGTAGGTTTTTTAAATTAAAATACAGAATGTAGGTACATTTGAACATTTTATTTCGGTTGTTTCAATGTGATACATGTACCTTTGTGAACTTATCATTTCTGAGAACGCATGCTGTTACAGTGTGATTTCCTGTAAATACCACATTAATTGAATAAATGCTCAAAATGATGTCCGTCAACCTCAATGCATTTGGCAATACGTGTAATGACATTCCTCTCAACAGTGAGTAGTTTGCCTTCTGTAATGTTCGCACACGCATTGACAATGCGCTGACGCATGTTGTCAGTGGATCACGATAGTAAATATCCTTCAACTTTCCCCACAGAAATAAATCCAGGGACATCAGATCTGGTGAATGCATGGGCCATGATATGGTGCTTTGATGACCAATCCACCTGTCATGAATATGCTATTCAATACCGCTTCAACCGCACGCGAGCTATGTGCCGGACATCCATCATGTTGGAAGTATATCGCCATTCTGTCATGCAGTGAAACATCTTGTAGTAACATTGGTAGAACATTACGTAGGAAATCAGCATACATTGCACCATTTAGATTGCCATTGATAAAATGGGGGCCAGTTATCCTTCCTCCCATAATGCCGCACCATACATTAACCCACCAAGGTCGCTGATGTTCTACTTGTCGCAGCCATCATGGATTTTCCGTTGCCCAGTAGTGCATTTTATGCTGGTTTACGTTACCGCTGTTGGTGAATGACACTTCATCACTAAATAGAACGCGTGCAAAAAATCTGTCATCGTCCCGTAATTTCTTTTGTGCCCAGTGGCAGAACTGTACACGACGTACAAAGTTGTCGCCATGCAATTCCTGCTGCATAGAAATATGGTACGGCTGCATTCGATTTTGATGTAGCATTCTCAACACTGACATTTTTGAGATTCCCAATTCTCGCACAATTTGTCTGCTATTGATGTGCGGATTAGCCGTGTCAGCAGCTAAAACAGCTACTTGGGCATCATCATTTGTTGCAGGTCGTGATTGACATTTCACATGTGGCTGAACACTTCCTGTTTCCTTAAATAATGTTACTATCCAGCGAACAGTCTGGACACTTGGATGATGTCGTCCAGGATATCGACCAGCATACATAGCACACGCCCATTGGGCATTTTGATCACAATAGCCATACATCAACATGATATTGACCTTCTCCGCAATTGGTGAACGGTCCATTTTAACACGGGTAATGTATCACGAAGCGAATACCGTCCACACTGTCAGAATGTTACGTGATACCACGTACTTATATGTTTGTGACTATTACAGCGCCATCCATCACAAAGCAAAAAAGTGGTCCAACTAAAACATTCCTATTTCTTTACGTACTACACGAATATGTAATAAAAAATGGGGTTCCTATTTTAAAAAAACGCAGTTGATATCCATTGTTCTGCAATCAGTTTCAAATTCCAGTCCTTTCCAACAAGCTTGTACAATGCTAGTACCTCACATATTTGGTTAGTAGTGATATATTCTCTGGGGCATACAATGATTTTATTTTTATTTGATTTATGTGATTGTGTGTCTATTGCAATTAAGTAGCAAAGGTTTAGCGCTGTATGCAATGGAGGATGTGACTATGTAAGCATCATGACACACAATTAGCCACAATCAAGTTTAACCAAGAGGAACTGTTGTCACAATCAAGAGACAATTGTTTTTGTTTCCATACACAGTCAATGAGGATGAGAATGTGAGGAAGGTTCGCTGCAGTGTACATGCAGATCCCATAAACAAATATATTAATACTGTACAAAAGAGAGAACATGATAAAGAGCCAGAAAATCAAAACTCAAACAATTACAAAAGCACTCAGCTTGCCCTTTTCTCACATGATACCCTCTGAATCATAGATAAAGGGAAACGAGATGATTCCATATTCCTAGATTTCTGAAAAGCATTTGACATGGTGCCACACTGCAGCTGTTCACAAAGATATGAACATATGGAATAGTTTCTCAGATATGTGAATAGCATGAAGACTTCTTAAGTACAGAACCCAGTACATTGTCCTCGATGACAAGTGTTGATCAGAGACAACAGTATCATCAGGAGTGTCTCAGGGATATGTGATAGGACCACTGTTATTTTCTGTATACACACATGATCAGGCGGACAGGGTGGGCAGCAGTCTGCAGCTGTTTGCTGATGATGTTGTAGTGTACAGGAAGGTGTCATCATTGAGTGACTGTAGGAGAATACAAGATGACTTAGACAAAATTTCTAGTTGCTTTGATGAATTACAGCTAGCTACCTACATATGTAGAAAAATGCAATTTAATGCAGATGAGTAGGAAAGGAAATTCATAATGTTCTAATACAGCTTTAGTAGTGAGCTGCTTGACACAGTCACATTGTTTAAATATCTGACTGCAATGCTGAAAAGCAATATTAAATGGATTGAGCATGTGAGGATTGTGGTAGGGAAGGTGGTCAGCTTTGGTTTAATAGGAGAATTTTGGGAAAAAGTTGTTTGTCTGTAAAGGAGACCACACATAGGATGCTTGTGTGACCCATTCCAAATATTGCTTGAGAGTTTGGGATCCACATCAGGTCAGATCAAAGAAGACATTGAATCAATTCAGAGATGTGCTGCCAGATTTGTTACTGGTAGGTTCAAACAATGCGCAAATATTATGGAGATGATTCTGGAACTCAGATAGGAATTCCTACCACAATCCTCACACGCTCATTCCATTTCATACTACTTTGCAACATTGCAGAGAGATATTTAAACAATGTGACTGTGTCAAGCAGCTCACTACTAAAGCTGTATTAGAACATTATGAATTTCCTTTCCTACTCATCTGCATTAAATTGCATTTTTCTACATATGTAGGTAGCTAGCTGTAATTCATCAAAGCAACTAGAAATTTTGTCTAAGTCATCTTGTATTCTCCTACAGTCACTCAATGATGACACCTTCCTGTACACTACAACATCATCAGCAAACAGCTGCAGACTGCTGCCCACCCTGTCCGCCTGATCGTGTGTGTATACAGAAAATAACAGTGGTCCTATCACATATCCCTGAGACGCTCCTGATGATACTGTTGTCTCTGATCAACACTTGTCATCGAGGACAATGTACTGGGTTCTGTACTTAAGAAGTCTTCATGCTATTCACATATCTGAGAAACTATTCCATATGTTCATATCTTTGTGAACAGCTGCAGTGTGGCACCATGTCAAATGCTTTTCAGAAATCTAGGAATATGGAATCATCTTGTTTCCCTTTATCTATGATTCAGAGGGTATCATGTGAGAAAAGGGCAAGCTGAGTGCTTTTGTAATTGTTTGAGTTTTGATTTTCTGGCTCTTTATCATGTTCTCTCTTTTGTACAGTATTAATATATTTGTTTATGGGATCTGCATGTACACTGCAGCGAACCTTCCTCACATTCTCATCCTCATTGACTGTGTATGGAAACAAAAACAATTGTCTCTTGATTGTGACAACAGTTCCTCTTGGTTAAACTTGATTGTGGCTAATTGTGTGTCATGATGCTTACATAGTCACATCCTCCATTGCATACAGCGCTAAACCTTTGCTACTTAATTGCAATAGACACACAATCACATAAATCAAATAAAAATAAAATCATTGTATGCCCCAGAGAATATATCACTACTAACCAAATATGTGAGGTACTAGCATTGTACAAGCCTGTTGGAAAGGACAGTAAATCGAATAGCTTTCATACAAATTCATTTTTCAGAAACAAATTGAAAAACAACAAAATATGTGATGTACTAGCATTGTACAAGCCTGATGGAAAGGACAGTAAATTGAATAGCTTTCATACAAATTCATTTTTCAGGAAGGAATTGATGTTCAGGCATGTGCCTCTGAACTGCTCAATGTGTAGTTGGTGAGAATGATCCATCTTCATATACACATTATATTCCAGCATGTGTTTTCCATCACTGAATATTGCTTGGTGGCTTTTCATCCACCCTTTAATCCAGTGCTGTTTCTCATTTCTTGTTATATATATTTTCTATTCTGAAGAAGCACTTTATCCGAAAGATAAGCAATTTACCATTATTTCTATTACCTGAATGCTGTTGCAGTATCTTTTCTGTTTTGTAAGCTGTGTGGATGTTACACTCTGTCCTTAATTTTTTGAACTGAAATCATGCTATATTTTGATATGTAGGTGAGACATATTACATATCAGGTCTTAGGGTTTGAGAGGGAAATCACTGTTGGGCCTTTTTTATTGTATAATTATAATTTCTTACTTAATTTTTTATTCATATAAGTAACAGTAAAGTTATTGCAACTTATTTAGATGCATCAAACAAACTTATACTGCATATGTATTCCAGAGAAAACGGAAAAAAGTTGCATATCATAGGTATTTCAGAATACATTTTGGTGCAATATTCTTGTCTGATAATATCTTATTGTCTGTTTTCATTATCAGTGAAGTTCTATGACTGTGCATTCAAGTTCTATGACCATGTGTTTATTAATTTGATGACTGGATAAAGAATCC
Organism: Schistocerca nitens; assembly: GCF_023898315.1. NCBI lineage: Eukaryota > Metazoa > Arthropoda > Insecta > Orthoptera > Acrididae > Schistocerca > Schistocerca nitens. The sequence continues at coordinate 927,758,137 of NC_064616.1, forward strand.
AGAGTCAACAGTTTTATTTCTGTATTACACTCTACATAAAATGTGGTTGCAGATCCAATGCTACACAATAATGAACATTTTACTGAAGTAAAATAATTATATGCATTTGGGATTTGCACATTATCATAGCATTGCTGGGTGGTGATCACATAGTGTTCACACTCTACCCTTTCTGTATCACATATGCATAAGGTTGTGATTATTAGTTGTGAAGGAACCAACGATACATTACATTCATGACAACAAAAGGATTTCATACTGTGATATTCTACCAGTAAGTTAACTGGCTGTCTCATTATCACATTTAGAACAGCCAGGAATGTTACATCATCCAGTAAGAGTATGGGAAGCATGTGGTTATGTTGGAAGTAAATGCTGACCTTAATCTACTAATTGTCTACAATAAGTTTTTTTGCAGTACTGCATAACATTTTGGATGGGAGTACTAGTTTTCATTATTGATTTCTGTGCCATAAAGTGCAATGTATGTTTTTATTTGGTTTTGTGTTAAATATGTTTAAATGCTGATGTAGTTGCTTTTGGGGAATCTTAAATCAATGCTCATAGTACTCAGTAGTTGCACTTAACATATAACTCTCTCTCTCTCTCTCTCTCTCTCTCTCTCTCTCTAGAATTCTGATCATGATAAAACAAAAACCCTATCAAAACTGCAGGTTTACATATTTTACCAATGATATTGCCTTCTTATTCTACTTTTAATGATTTTTAGGAGCATTTGCTTGTAATGCAGGTCTCTAAATTCCACACTGTTTGGTTGGATTCAGTATACTGTAACATAATTCTACAACATACTCCTATGTAGCATTAGGTAATGATTTTCATAAAAAAAAACACTGTAGAAATCAGAGTAAAGTAAATGTCATTAGATTTGTATAACCAAGTTTTACCAATATTATTAGACACACAGTGTGTATTTATAGCAATTTTATTTTCGAATTCCAGACATTTGAAAAGATGCCTCACAAGCAAAGTGAAACCAATATAGGTTCCATCCTGGGATTTATTAATAAAAACCCAGAATATAATCCAGATCAAATTCGAGTGCTCACACTTAATGATGGGGAACATCAGGATTCCACATTATATCGTCTGCAGAAAGGTGAGTAATGATCAAATTTTAAATGTTTCTGTGAAATAAGAATTAATTTCTAATGACTTTATATAGCTTAGTGCTTAGTAATTAAAAACTTACATTTTGTGTCTGGTCTTCTCAAAATACCTTTACAGGATCATTAGAGGTAATGTGTGTAGGTATTTACTGTGTTGATAGTAAGTGTGCTGTAAACCCAGATCTTTTGCAAGTGGAGTACCAACTTATACGGCAATACTTTTCAGAAGTAGATAGATGAAACAGAAGCATTGCAATGTGGGGCTGTTTTCTTATATGTCCATAGAGTTGACTACAATTACTTTTCCCCAGTATTTTTGAGAATGAGAAATCATTGTGCCTGATACAAGAAATGGCATTTATAATTAATAATAATAATAATAATAATAATAATAATAATAATAATAATTATTATTATTATTATAATTGCTCAACACTATCAGAGAAAAATTTTGTTTCTTATAAAACCTGAAAATAGGAATTAATAGTCAAAATAACATGAAGTACAAAATCATCTCCAGTCACATTATATGTTATTCACTCATCATAATTCTCCTGTTAAGCATTGTGTGAACAGTGACTTAGCTTACCTTTGAGTGCAGTTGTAAAGAGACTGCTTCATACTGTGTAGTATCAGGGGAGCTGAACCAAGGAGTATGGAAAATATCAAAAAGTCTCTGTCAAAAAGTTTTCTTATTCTTAAATTTATTGTGTAACCTCACAAAGTACTGCAACTCTTGGGCTGACTGGATACGACAATCATATTTTATAGCATAATCCTGATTTTTCTGTCCATGGCTCTTTATATATTTGTAGTTGTAGAAGATGGGCCAAGGAGACAAATTCATGGATTTGAGAAAAGATCGCAGAAGGAGAAATTACTACTTGGATTATTTCATGATTGTAGTGGAGGAGTTACTCCAGTGTTATAAGATATGCAGAAAAATTCAGATCCCTGCCTATCTGTCATTAAATTCAAGGTTAGACCAATACTTAGAAAAAAGAATGAATACTAACCCAAAATGTTTGGTTACAGAATGTATCTAGAGAGAAAAACTACAAAATGCATTTGGGGAAAAGAATCCCTAAATGTTAGGAACAACTTCAAAAAGACATTATTTCAGACTACAGAAGAAACTATCCTCTTAAAAAGAAATGGAAACATGCCTGGTGGAATGATTATTGTGATGAGTTAATCAGAAAGAGAAAATAAGCTTGCAATACCTAGAAAGCAAATAACAATGATAAGAACAGGGAAAATTTTGTAGAGGTGAAAAAACATGCACCTGAAAGACTCAAAAAGATCAAACTTCACCATATAAAAACTCAACTATTGTCAGTTGGGTCACATTTTAAGCAAAACAACCCAAAACATTCAAAAATAGCTTAGAGAAGTACACATCACCAAGTTTACAGTTTATAGATCCAAAAACACAGAAGAATGGGTGTAATAATACTGAGAACTGCAGGATACTTGCAGACTATTTCAAAGAACTACACAACTGTGATCCACCAAAAGAAGAATTTCATTTTGATAACAATTCGAACACACCCAGACTCAGTCACCAACAATAGGGGAAATCAGAGAAATTATAAAATAACTCAAAATTAACATATTATTGGGAGAAGACAATGTAGTTGCCAAATTGTGGAAACACAGTAGTGACACTGTAATTTTTTTGTAACTGACAGAAATCATTAATGAATTTTGGACAACAAACCACTTACCATCAGAACAGACATTGGCATTAATACAGCCCCTACATAGAAAAGGAAAGGAAACTGATCCCAACAATATGATAGAGGGATATCCCTCTTGCCAGTGACATAAAATCTTGTCTATCACACTTTTAAAGAGAGCTGAAGGAATACTCAACCCACAACTAGCAGAATATCAAGGAAGATTTAGAAAGGGAAAGGCTTTTGCAGAGGAAACGCTAAATACCAAGAATATAATAGAAATGAGGAAAGTCAGAAACCTGTAATTTGTGATAACTTTTTCAGATTTTAAAAAGGATCAGAAATACACTAATCAGTATTATAAATAAATTCAGATTCAATAATAAAACAACAGAAATAATTTAGGAATTTTAACAAACACAACATTGAAACTAAAATTTGTGGGGGAACTGTCAGATCCTTTTGAAAGAAAATCGGGACCAAGATACAGAGGTGTTTTATCACCTTTGCTTTTGAGCTGGGGATTAGAGAAAGTAGTGAGAGAGTGAAGGTAATCCATCAATATTAAGGGTTTTGAAGTAGGAAGAAACCCAAATAAAATCACCATACATCATCTAGCTTTTGCAGATGACAGGACATTAATTATTGGATCACTGGATAGCACCAAAGAACAAATCACAGAACTACAGAAACAAGCAGACAAAACAGGACTGAAAATAGCATTTGAAAAACCACACTTTATGACATATATCAATGATGCCTCCCCAAATGTTACAATTCAAAACAATATAATACCTAAAACAAATGGTTTTAAATACCTAAGGGAATGGATGACAAGCAATACGAAAGAAAACATAGCCATAGTAGATGGAGTAATTTAAGTATAAAAGTGCATTCCATTTGACAGAAAATGTATATAACAAAAAGTTTTTGTCCTGTACAAAACTATCAAACTATGATAAGGACAGAAACACTAATGCAGCAAACAAACTTACAAGATTTGGGAGTCTTGGAAAACTGGAAAACGTTGAAAGAAGAATTGTAATGAAAATACTGGGACATAGAAGTAGTATTAATGTTGAATACAAATTAAGATCAAACAGAGAGCTCTGTTTGCAACTGGAAAAGCTAACTGATCTAATGAAGAAAATATGACTGCAGTTTTATGGACACATATACTGAGTGTATGGTAACAGACTAATCAAGTAGATCCTGAACTTACTAAACATCTATAAATCCAAACCCACATGTTTCACTGAAGTTGACAAAGATATGAAAAACACTGGAATTAGAATGGGCATAATAGATAACAGAATACTTTATAGAGAAGCAACATTTAAGGTAGGATTTCAGGAAAGAAAGAGGTTTTGCAGAAAAAGGAAGGAAGTGGCCCTATGAAGAAAAGGAACAACACATTCAAAGGATTAAGGATGTATGGAAGCAATGAAAATCAAACACAAAGAAGCAAAACCAAATTTGATTTATTGTATCCTCCAAAAGGGGTTTTCAAGTAAATAAATAAATAATAAAATATACAGCAAGCTTCATGTGTGGAATACGTGGCTTGCTGATTGTCTGTGTATAGTTTGTTGATTTTGCAAAAAATAAAAATTGAAGACATGAAGTATCCTCATATAACAGAACAAATATTTTAATTTAAAATACAAATTGCAGTTTCTGAAAATGATGATGAAAACATCAATGAGTTGTTGAGTAGTAAGGTCTATAAAATGTCTTTTGAGCAGCTGAGTGATGCAGATCTAGTGAGAATAGTTTGTTAGATAGAGGCAGAGAGCAAAGAAAAGGTGAATGAAGAACCAAATATCGTGCACACCAAGGCAAGGAAAAGCACTGATCTGCAGTATGTAGGACAAATTTTGTTTGACTATACTGCTGTTTTGGCTCTGTGTCATTATAGCATCTTATATATTTTCTATATTTAATTATTTTTTTGTTTCTATTTGCACTTTGTTTCTTTCAGGTTGATCTCTCACTTATCAATTACCAACCTTACATTATTACTATTGCTCTGGAATTTCAGTCTTGGCTGCTAATCTACTTGCTTCTAAACTATTTCCAGCACATTGTAGCCCTCTTGATATGAAGAAAACTTTTTATTTCCTTTTAGCACCTGCATTGTTTTCTGTTTCATATAACTGTCATGGTGAAATAATTTCAGTTCTGCATCAAAGAAAATCGACCGTGCTATTAAACTTGAATTTGCATCAGCCTTGTTCCAGTTACTACTGTTTCGATGCATCACAAGTCATAATTTCTTATTTATATAAATACACTCCTGGAAATGGAAAAAAGAACACATTGACACCGGTGTGTCAGACCCACCATACTTGCTCCGGACACTGCGAGAGGGCTGTACAAGCAATGATCACACGCACGGCACAGCGGACACACCAGGAACCACGGTGTTGGCCGTCGAATGGCGCTAGCTGCGCAGCATTTGTGCACCGCCGCCGTCAGTGTCAGCCAGTTTGCCGTGGCATACGGAGCTCCATCGCAGTCTTTAACACTGGTAGCATGCCGCGACAGCGTGGACGTGAACCGTATGTGCAGTCGACGGACTTTGAGCGAGGGCGTATAGGGGGCATGCGGGAGGCCGGGTGGACGTACCGCCGAATTGCTCAACACGTGGGGCGTGAGGTCTCCACAGTACATCGATGTTGTCGCCAGTGGTCAGCGGAAGGTGCACGTGCCCGTCGACCTGGGACTGGACCGCAGCGACGCACGGATGCACGCCAAGACCGTAGGATCCTACGCAGTGCCGTAGGGGACCGCACCGCCACTTCCCAGCAAATTAGGGACACTGTTGCTCCTGGGGTATCGGCGAGGACCATTCGCAACCGTCTCCATGAAGCTGGGCTACGGTCCCGCACACCGTTAGGCCGTCTTCCGCTCACGCCCCAACATCGTGCAGCCCGCCTCCAGTGGTGTCGCGACAGGCGTGAATGGAGGGACGAATGGAGACGTGTCGTCTTCAGCGATGAGAGTCGCTTCTGCCTTGGTGCCAATGATGGTCGTATGCGTGTTTGGCGCCGTGCAGGTGAGCGCCACAATCAGGACTGCATACGACCGAGGCACACAGGGCCAACACCCGGCATCATGGTGTGGGGAGCGATCTCCTACACTGGCCGTACACCACTGGTGATCGTCGAGGGGACACTGAATAGTGCATGGTACATCCAAAGCGTCATCGAACCCATCGTTCTACCATTCCTAGACCGGCAAGGGAACTTGCTGTTCCAACAGGACAATGCACGTCCGCATGTATCCCGTGCCACCCAACGTGCTCTAGAAGGTGTAAGTCAACTACCCTGGCCAGCAAGATCTCCGGATCTGTCCCCCATTGAGCATGTTTGGGACTGGATGAAGCGTCGTCTCACATGGTCTGCACGTCCAGCACGAACGCTGGTCCAACTGAGGCGCCAGGTGGAAATGGCATGGCAAGCCGTTCCACAGGACTACATCCAGCATCTCTACGATCATCTCCATGGGAGAATAGCAGCCTGCATTGCTGCGAAAGGTGGATATACACTGTACTAGTGCCGACATTGTGCATGCTCTGTTGCCTGTGTCTATGTGCCTGTGGTTCTGTCAGTGTGATCATGTGATGTATCTGACCCCAGGAATGTGTCGATAAAGTTTCCCCTTCCTGGGACAATGAATTCACGGTGTTCTTATTTCAATTTCCAGGAGTGTATTATTAGAAAGTTACTTAGATTGATAGGTTTATCAGTGCAAATGATTACAGAAAGAATGGAATTTTGTCCATGCCCAGTAGCAGGAAATTTCTTGCCAACTACTGAAACCTCCTGCCATCTTAATACTTTTTTCCTAATTTCAGATAATAATCAAGTGTCTATTGATTACTTTTGTTGTAGTTTCAGAAAACCTCATATTTTCATAAACTATTTCATCTTTCTTGTGACAATATGGGTAGTATCGCTATGTCCTTAAATTCTTCAGCATTCTTGAACAGTAGATGTCATGACAATGATCCTACTGCCTTGTTTGTAAAAGCAATTTATCACACTTCATTGTATAGAAAAACCTATTTTACATGTGAAATTTGTTATCTCAAACACATATTTCATTCTGTCTCTCTCTTTATCTCTCTCTAATATTGAAATTATTTGTGTGGCTCTCATAAGGCTTTTGTTTTCTTTATTTTTCTTCCAGGCTGGAGACTGCAGTTTCGTCTTGGCCCTACTCTGTTTGGACGTCATGTTGTTATTTACTGTAATCATCCTGACTCAATTGAGGAAGAATTTGACAGGAATCAGTATAGGCCACTTCACTGGCAGTGTGATTCAGGAACACCATCAGGTGATGATACATCATCATATGCTGAAGTGTGCATCAGAAGAGCTGGCTCATTCCATTATTACTTCATTTATGAAGGAAGGTACTGATCACAAAGAACAAGCTTATTACTTTTTAAATATTAAAATCAATATTTGCTTTATATTTCTTCTTATTCAAAGTAAGTGTGTAATATAATTGTTCTCTGAAGTTCTGGTTTCCTGTACATAAAAACTGTGTAATACACTAGCATCCTCATTTGCTGAAGGTGGGTAGAACTACATATTTATGTTATTATTAATGTTATTACTTTATTGAAACTGGAAAATGAATACCTGTAAAGATGTAAAATTGAAATATCTTATTAACTTGAAGTACTGAGAAAGGATAATAATGACAATGTTTCAAAGCATACTGCTATGGATGGAGTATAAATCATCTGCTGAGTATGAAAACACTGAGATTGCTACAATTGTATTTGACTCACTAATAGAGTGGTTAGTCATTCAAAGCATCATGATTGAATGAGATAATGATGTGATCAAAAGACTGGACTCCCCTTCAGAAGGAGAAGGGTTAAAATCATTATCAGATGTAGGTTTTCCATTGTTTCTCTTAATCACTACTGGAACATCCCAAAATAGTTCCCTTGAAAAGGACAGTTCCAGTTTCCTGCTCCATCCCTGTCTAATCAAAACATGTGCTCAATTTCTAATGACCACATCATTGACAGAACTCTGAGAACTCTGAACCATAATCTTCTTTCCTTTTAAGAACTGGGCCAGTAAACATTGCAGACATACAAGGAAAGCTTGAAGGAGTACAGTTTGTACAATTAACTTAATTTCAACGAGTTCATATTGTGCCCATACAAAAGGCTTGAATAGTTTTTTCAGGGGATTGTCCAACATGCTGGACATGAGGCATCAGCCAAGTATCAGTGCAAGTGCTTATGATACAATGAAAGAACAAATGTTAGTTGTCCCTATTCTAGATGGCAGTGGCATACAGACTTATGTCTAGTCTACCTCATCAAGTGAACAGCCATTGCTGTTTACATAATGACTGCAGCAAATGTTGCACCCAGGCTTTTATTTATAACAATCAGGAACAGTTTTCAAGAAGTTAGCCAACAAGCAATATTGCTGTTTGCCACACTTGGTCATGACTGTGAAGCCTAGCTACAGAAGATACAACTAGCTTTCTTTAGTCATAAGACTGAATTATAGCTCAGCAACAGTGACAGTTATATGCAAGTATGGTGTTCATGAGATGAGCTACATCTGACAGAGTCTATCGAGCTGTGAGATATAGTGTCATTTCTGGGCACTGTGGTCTGGTGTGTCATAGCCTACAATACCCTTAGAACTGTGGCATTGAGGGAGCACTGAATAGTGTAGGGTACCTCCAACCTATGCTGAGCTTCCAGAAGGATAAATTCCACACACACACACACACACACACACACACACACACACACACACACACACTCTTCTCATATTACTCCAGATGTTTGTCAATTCCCTTAGCTGCCATGATCATCAGACCTGTCCTCCAGTGAGCATGTTTGGCATTTGATGGATAGGCATCCAGCCAGGTTGCCATTACCAACAAAATATTTGAACAATTACAACAAGTGAGAGATAGTGTTATGTGCTACTTCCAAGATGTACGTACATCCATCACCATTATGATTGTCTCAATGTGTGATGTCTGGACTGAACTGATGCAAGAGGAAGCTGTTAAAGTTACTTAAGTTGTTAGAATGAGATTTTCACTCTGCAGCGGAGTGTGCGCTAATATGAAACTTCCTGGCAGATTAAAACTGTGTGCCGGACACAGTTGTTCTCGGAGACAGTCTGTTTGTAGATGTATGATCTACGATTATGATACATACAGTGTTGAACTTGCATAATGTGTGAATGAAATTTCATTCAAGTGGGGCCTTTGTTTCATGGCATTTGTTCCTTACTAGTTTAGTTTCATCACCTGCAGCATCCATTTTCGCTAAATAATGGTATTATAATGGGTTTAACTGAGACACTGAATGATATAAAGTTCTGTAAGCTGCAAGGTAAGTCAACAGAGCAAATTTACAACTATTTTAACACACTGTATGGTGGAGTAATCCTATTTTTAACATGGCATCTAAATGGAAATGATAGCCTCAAATGGGGGTCCCTTTCAGTTTAGGTGATCTTATGTCAAAAAAATACAATCTTCGACAGCTGGTAGTATGGACAGAAGAAACAGAGAAAATGATTGTGGAAGAAAAGATGATAAGAATCAAAAGCATCATGGTTCTGCTTGTAGGCCAAAATCAGTTAGTAGTCCATTTACAAAAATTGTATGCAGGAGGGGTTGAATGATTAAACACTTATTTCCAGAGGAGGATTTGATTGGGAATAATAGAAATACATTGAACAATTGTGCGTCAGAAATAAATGCTTAAGGCAAACTTACAAGCCATAGTAGCTGAAAGCTGCACAAATATTGCAGATCTTGGAGAGGAAATGACCACTGATGGAAAGTCACTTTCATATTAGCATCTTCCCTTCACCTATAGAATGGCAAGACTTCTAAGCCTGCCACTATAGTGATAACAACTGAATCATCACGTCAGACTATGAGCCAGTAGTCCTATGGCATCTAGGGCAGAAATCCTATGATGAATCTAGTACAGTATTTACTTTTGTGCTAGCAGAAGAGCCAACACCGTGTTATAAGTGGAGGCCAAAATGCAAGCATTCTAGCTCACGCAGGCTGATGTGAGGAGGGAAGAACTATACTGACATGAGGTCTGGAACATGACAGGGAATGAGAATTCAGAAAGCGGACGTAATTAGTTTGATACTTAACTTTAATCCATTAATGATGAACGTCACTCTTGACGTTACATGATTCACAATATTATCTGTTCAGAATACATTCTTGAAGTAATTATAGTAACTGAATATGGCGCCTTTCTAGGTCGTAGCAAATGACGTAGCTGAAGGCTTCGCTAAACTGTTGTCTCTGCAAATGAGAGCATATGTAGACAGTGAACCATCGCAAGCAAAGTCAGCTGTACAACTGGGGCGAGTGCTAGGGAGTCTCTCTAGACTAGACCTGCCGTGTGGTGGCGCTCGGTCTGCAATCACTGATAGTGGCGACACGTGGGTTCGACGTATACTAATGGACCGCGGCCGATTTAAAGGCTACCACCTAGCAAGTGTGGTGTCCGGTGGTGGCACCACATTTACCACCTCCAAATGCCCATGTTAGAAAAGCTTGGAACGTGCTGTAGGTAGATTGCATATACACACTGAGATCCTACGTAATAATTGTCATGTCATTTTCTCTCATGTTTTGGCAGGTATTTGTAATTTTCCAGTTTCATTTTGGTTGTGCATAGGTATCATGTGTTTCACCTAATGCCCAGCAGTGAATGTAAATGCTGGTTTGTTTCTTCTTACAAACAAATATTTCTCTTTATGGAATTTTCTGTGTGCATTCAATAGAGCAGTCCAAAATCAGTTTAATTTGGCAACAGGTTTTTCAATATGTGTTAACTGAGATAAAGAAGTACAAAGAATAACCAGCACTCCTGCAATGACAGTAGCACTGCAGCACATGGTAGCAGACAGATAGCATACTACAGTCTAGCTCGTGAGACAAGGCAAGTTGGGCAGTGATACAGGTAACAGATGTTACCAGTCATTTGGTTTTGTTGACAGGAAGGAATATTATAGTTTAATGTCTCACTGGCAGTAAGGTCTTAAGAGACAGCACAGAAGCTCAGATTACGGGATTGGGAAGAAAATCATCCATGCTCTTTAAAAGGAACCATCCCATTTGCAAGTTTATTGATGCTATTGACTGACTGAGACCGGGCCAGGTATCCACAGTACTAATAAACCTGGTACAGTTCTCAGAGTCAAGATTCTTTGCAGAACATTTATTTGTTACATCATCCTAACTCTGCTTTCCCTTCCTCATGTGCTAGTTCTTCTGTGCTGTCTGCTTGCTAATACCACACTACTGTACTACCCAGATGTTGCTAGAGTACTGGCCATTCTTCACATTTTGGCTATGTTAATGCAAATTGAGAAACTAGGTATTGTATTAGACTTGTTTCTGAGCACTGTCAACTGTTCACAAAAGATAGCATTAAAAAAAGTTTTTTATTGTGAAACAAATTGATGTTTTCCCTTGACACTGGACATCATGTGAAACACGATAAGATATACGAGGGCAGTTCAATAAGTAATGCAACACATTTTTTTTGTCGGCCAATGTTGGTTGAAAAAATCGGAAATTTCTTGTGGAATATTTTCAAACATTCCCGCTTCATCTCGTATAGTTTCATTGACTTCCGACAGGTGGCAGCGCTGTACGGAGCTGTTAAAATGGCGTCTGTAACGGATGTGCGCTGCAAACAACGGGCAGTGATCGAGTTTCTTTTGGCGGAAAACCAGGGCATCTCAGATATTCATAGGCGCTTGCAGAATGTCTACGGTGATCTGGCAGTGGACAAAAGAACTGTGAGTCGTTGGGCAAAGTGTGTGTCATCATCGCCGCAAGGTCAAGCAAGACTGATCTCCCACGTGCGGACCGGCCGTGCACAGCTGTGACTCCTGCAATGGCGGAGCGTGCGAACACACTCGTTCGAGATGATCACCATCAAACAACTCAGTGCTCAACTTGACATCTCTGTTGGTAGTGCTGTCACAATTGTTCACCAGTTGGGATATTCAAAGGTTTGTTCCCGCTGGGTCCCTTGTTGTCTAACCGAACACCATAAAGAGCAAAGGAGAACCATCTGTGCGGAATTGCTTGCTCGTCATGTGGCTGAGGGTGACAATTTCTTGTCAAAGATTGTTACAGGCGATGAAACATGGGTTCATCACTTTGAACCTGAAACAAAACGGCAATCAATGGAGTGGCGCCACACCCACTCCCCTACCAAGAAAAAGTTTAAAGCCATTCCCTCAGCCGGTAAAGTCATGGTTACAGTCTTCTGGGACGCTGAAGGGGTTATTCTGTTCGATGTCCTTCCCCATGGTCAAACGATCAACTCTGAAGTGTATTGTGCTACTCTTCAGAAATTGAAGAAACGACTTCAGCGTGTCCTAGGCACAAAAATCAGAACGAACTTCTCCTTCTTCATGACAACGCAAGACCTGACACAAGTCTTCGCACCTGAGAGGAGCTCACAAAACTTCAGTGGACTGTTCTTCCTCATGCACCCTAGAGCCCCGATCTCGCACCGTCGGATTTCCATATGTTTGGCCCAATGAAGGACGCAATCCGTGGGACGCACTACGCGGATGATGAAGAAGTTATTGATGCAGTACGACATTGGCTCCGACATCGACCAGTGGAATGGTACCGTGCAGGCACACAGGCCCTCATTTCAAGGTGGCGTAAGGCCGTAGCATTGAATGGAGATTACATTGAAAAATAGTGTTGTGTAGCTAAAAGATTGGGGAATAACCTGGTGTATTTCAATGCTGAATAAAACAACCCCTGTTTCAGAAAAAAAATGTGTTGCATTACTTATTGTACTGCCCTCGTATTTTGGGCTTATACTGTCTACACAATACATATTACAAAAACAAAATTTTAAATATTTGCCTATACACCTGATAAAATTTTCTTGATAACTCTTGGAAGAGAGACTAGTTACAATTTGGTTGTTAGTATAGTGTAAACTTACAATAATTAACTTATACTACACAACTGCAGAGAAAGGTAAAATAATATTACACAGAATAGTATCTATAAGTTTATGTTTAAAATTACACTTTGTTATTGGTTGTGGGATGGAGATTTGTGCAGGTTTGGTGGTTTTCATGTGTAGCATATGTAAAACGTTAAATAATGGAATGTCCTGGATGGAATAACTACAGTGTACACATTTAGCCCAACGCATTGCTGAGAGACAACAATGGCATGTGTGTGACCTGTGTGTGTTCTTATAGATCTGCCGAAGGAGTTTGTGTGATAGCTTGATAATATCCAACAAACTTCTTTTAAATATGCATCTGCTGCTCATCACCCCTGTGTGGTGAGTAGCAGTGTATTCTAATTCATAAATGTAAAACATTAACAGGTGAGATGTTCTCCTACAGTACTGTAGTGTAATTCACTTACAATTACTATGTATAGCTATTGAATCATTTGCTAGGAAGTCTGTTGAAGAGCTAAATCAAAAGCTCTGTATTTGAGTGTTGGCAGAGTAGCATTGGCTATGCTAACTCATTTGCATTTTTTGTGGCTACCTTCGAAGGTTTATCACAAAATGTAGATATTTTTAACGTCTGTTTACAACACTTTTTAAGCTTTTCAACCAGTATTAAGTTATCACTACTACAGAAACAGGTATCTTCATGATTAAAAAAAAAAAAAAAATACTTTTCTACCAATGGGGTGCAATCTGGTGAATTGTCTTTTTCTTGTGAACTGCAAATGTGTTTTTTTTCAATGATTTTTGACAATGTCTATGTTTTTTATTTACTCATTCCACATAGCAGTGCAGTTTTTATCTGAAATGTTTGTATAGGTCCAAATTCTCTAACTTGGTGTTGGAACCTGTTACAACTGGTAACTTTTAAACATTTTACCAAACTTATGTTAGTTACTATATATATAATCTGTATCACTGACTATTTTTCCCTTTATTTTGTAGTGATGTTCCAGGGCCTCAAGGGTCAGGATTTTTCACAGTTGATCCAGTCCTGACTTATGGCTGTGATGAAGTTTTACCACAAGATTGTATTCAATGCCAAACAGTTCTAGCTAAATGCTTAGGACCCTTTCACACATGGGAGAAGAAACTTCAAGTTGCAAGGGAAAGTGGCTACAATATGATCCATTTTACACCAGTACAGGTAAAGAAAAAATCTCTCGGCTTTGTAACACTTTTGGGAAGTAATTACCATAAACGGAGCTTAAATGGTATAGGTTTCATTTATTTATAAAATATATTACACAAGAAATTGTATAAAAATTCATTGTGCTGGATTGTGGAAGTATAGATCACAAATGAAGTTACTAAGTCATTATGAGTCTGCTGCAGAAAGTGGAAGAGCTGGCACAATTCCTTATTAACACTGACACTTTGGCATTTACACTGAGGTGACAAAAGCCATGGGATACCTCCAAATATCGTGTTGGGAGTCCTTTTGCCCAGCATGGTGTAGCAGCTTGATGTGGCATGGACCCAATATGTCATTGGAAGTCTGCTCAGAAATATTGAGCCATTGTACCTCTATAGCCAACCATAATTGCAAAAGTGTTGCCAGCACAGGATTTTGAGCACAAAATGAGCTCTTAATTATGTCCCATAAATGTTCAATGGGATCCATTTTGGGTGATCTGGATGGCCAAATCATTTGTTTGACTGTCCAGAATGTTCTTCAAAGCAATCGTGAACAATTGTGGCCTGGTGATATTGTGCATTGTCATCCATAAAAATTCCATCATTTTTTGGGAACATGAAGTCCATGATTGCTGCAAATGGTCTCCAAGTAGCCAGTACCCATATTTATTGCAATAAAGAATTTGATAATATTTGGTGAGGTTATCATGGATGCCGAATATGAATTAATCTGGGTGAAGTTAAGCATCAAAGGGCAGTCAAAAATGGTAATTAAATATTAAATACTTTTATAGACCACCTGGGCCAGGAGCTGTAGTGGTAGAGTGCTTCAGAGAAAAGTTTCAGAATATTGTTAATAATTTACCTGATCATGCCTGTGTAATAGGGGGTGACTTCAACTTGCCAGGTATAGATTGAGAGAGTCATGCTATCAAAACTGGTGCCACAGACAGGGATTTGTGCAACATTACTCTGAATGTCTTGTTGGAAAGTTACTTTGAGCAGATAATTAGATAACCAACTCAAGACAGAAATGTCTTGGACTTCCTAACAAAGAGATGTGAACTTATCAAATCAGTGATTGTAAACCTGTGATAGCAACTATGACTATGGGTATTATAAGGAATGTTTGGAAAGGTAGGAAAAACGTTTTGCTTTGCAAGAGTGATAGGATACAAATTAAGGATATATTAGAAGTAAAAAACAAATATTTAGCATTGAGGATGAAGATGTGGAGCACAAATGAAAAAATTCAAAAGCATCATTCAGTATGCCTTAGGCAAGTATGTTCTGAGCAAGGTCTTAAGGGATGGGAGAGACCCCCATGGTTTAATACCCATGCTAGAAAAATGTTACATAAAGAGAGCGAGCTTCATCGCAGATTCGAGAGTGGTCAAAACCTAGCAGACAAACAAATGCTGAAAGAAGTAAAAATGAGCATAAGAAGATCAGTGAGAGTAGCTTTCAATGACTTTGAAAGTCGAATTTTGTCAACCAATCTCACTGAAAACTGTAGGAGGTTTTGATCATATGTAAAATCAGTAAGCAGGCTAAAATCATCTGTTCAGTCATTCAGTGACCGTACAGGCACTGAAACAGAAGGTAATAGAAGGAATGCTGAAATACTGAATTCGGTCTTCTGAAATTGTTGTGCAATTGAAAATAGTAATACAGACTCTCATTTCAATCATCGTACAACCATCGAAATGGCAGATATTGGGGTAAATGATATTGGAACAGAAAAGCAACCATATTCACTTGGTAGTGGAAAGGCATCAGGACCAAATGAGATACATGTAAACTTCTACAAAGACTGTATGAAATAACTTGTTCCCCTTCTAGCAGCAGTTTATTGTAGTTCACTGGAGTAACAAAGAATACCTAGCTACTGGAAAAAAAAAATTGCAGGTCATTCTTGGTTTCAAGAAGGATAATAGAACATATGCACATAACTATAGGCCTACGTCATTGCAGTGAGTCGGTTGCAGAATTATGCAACATATTATATTTTATGCTCAAGAATTATGTTTTTGGAGAATGAAAATCTCTTATATAAAAGTCAACATGGATTCTGAAAACAGAGGTGACTGGATTCAACACTTCCTTGTAGATAGAACTCCCCATATCGCTCTTAATGGAACAAAATCTATAGATGTAAAGATAACTTCTGGAGTACCCCAAGGAAGTGTGATAGGACCATTACTGTTTACAATGCATATGAAAGATGTAGTAGAAAGGGTCAGAAGCTCTTCAAGATTGTTCGCATATGATGTGGCTATTTGTAAGAAAGTAGCAATGCCAGAAGGCAGTATTGATTTGCAAAATGACCTACAGAAGACTGATGAATTGTTCAGGCAGTTGACACTAAACACAAATAAATGTAACATATTGCATATACAAAGAAAAAGAAATCCTCTACTGTACAAGTATACTATTAATGACAAATTGCTGGAAACAGTATATACTATTAAATATGTAGGAGTAACTGTCCCAAGTGACCATAAGTGAAATGACCAGATAAGACAAATAGTAGGAAAAGCTGTTTCCAGACTGACATTCATAGGAAGAATTTTAAGTAAATGTAACTAATCTCCAAAAGAACTGGCTAAAAGGCACTTGTTCAGCCAATTCTTGAGTTTTGTTCATCAGTCTGGGACCCTTACCAGGTAGGACTGATAAAAGAGGTAGAGCAGCTTCAACAAAGAACAGTGTGTTTTGTCATAGGATTGTCTACAGGGTAGTGTACGAAATGTGTTACCAATTGTTTCTTTCACAATTTACGATGCACATTAGATATCCCGCTGGTATCTCTATAGCAGTACCAGCAGAGCTTGGAAAAACAAATGAATTACGAAATGATGTGTAATTCATGATACTGCTGCTAGGATACTAGTAAGCAGCAATGGCTGACAATGGAAGACTGATGACACAGCAATGATCAGCAATTGTATTACTTTTTCAAGAAATGAAAAGCCTTGTTGTGACTCAGAAGTGTTTTTTGTGGTGTCACCGCTAGACACCACACTTGCTAGGTGGTAACTTAAATCGGCCGCGGTCCTGTAGTACATGTCGGACCCGCGTGTCGCCACTGTGTACTCGCAATCCTAGCGCCACCACATGGCAGGTCACAAGACACGGACTTGACCTCGCCCCAGTTGTACGGACGACATAGCTTGCGACTAGACCTACCAAGTATTCCTCTCATTTGCCGAGAGACAGATTAAATAGCCTTCAGCTAGTCCATCGCTACTACCTAGCAAGGCGCCATGTGTATCATTGCTAATTGCTTACTACTATGCAAGAGATGTATTTCAACAAGAACAAGACTACATTAAAGTTAAGTATATTAAAATCTCTCTTCTTTTCTTTATAGTTTTCATCCAGTCTCCTGTTTCAGAATTTACGCCCGTCTGCGTTAGTTTCGCGTGCACCTAGCCACTCATTGTGTCGAGACCTTAGGGAATCGACACAACAATATTTTGGCGACGAGGATGGGATGCCGCGCCCACGTTGCAGTCTTTGTGTTATATTTGCTCTAATTTGCTTGTGTCATGGCTTCGCCGCATTCTCCAGATGTACTGTCCGACTTTTTTCGCTTGCAGAATCAGCAGACGCAGGCGTTATTGGAAGCCCTTGGACAGCTCGTCCAGGGTCAACGTGCGCTGCAAACCGATGCGGCGGCAGCCGCTTCTTCGCTACCGCAGCCACACAACGCTGTCGCACCGCCATTTAGGCCCTTCGAGGCCACAACCGAAAGCTGGACTGAGTGGGCCGATCAGTTCAACTTCCACCTCACTGCTTATGGAATTCAAGGTAAAGAGCGGCAGCCGTTTTTGCTTTCTTGTGTAGGTGTGTCTACCTACCGTGTGATAGTGAAATTGTTTCCCCGACGCGACGTCGCAACTCTGTCCTACGAAGAAATTTTGTCTGCTTTAGATGCCTATTTCAAAGAAACAGTAAATGTAGTTGCCAAACGGTATACGTTTTTTCGTACAAAACGTACGGCCGGTCAGACTAACAGGGAGTGGGTAGCAACTTTGCAAGGCCTTACTAGAGACTGCGCGTTTGCCTGTGAATGTGGCCTCCCATATTCAGATACTATGGTGCGTGATGCAATTGCACAGAACGTTTCTGATGTTCGCATAAGGGAACAGATTTTGAAGCTAGTTAATCCCTCCCTGCAACAAGTGATAGACATATTGGACAGGCAAGACACACTTGACTTTGCTCAGGAATCATTTGAAACTTCGCCAGCGGTGTGTCACGTTAATCGGCCCGCCCGGCCCGCTGCACGGGACGCTAAGCGGCCCTCGCGCCCGACTTCGCAGCGGCCGCCTAGCTTGCAACCACGTGCGCCGCGTACGCAAGCAACTGCAGTGAAATCTTGCCCGCGGTGTGCAACTAGACATTCGCGTGAAAATTGCCCGTCACGCCAAGCTATTTGCTTTTACTGTCACAAGAAAGGACATGTACAAAGTGTTTGCCAGAAAAAGTTAAGATCAGACAATCACACAAATTCCAGGCCCTTTGCTTCGCGCCGGAATCGAACCCAGGACAATCAGGCTCGTGGACCTTCGCCCATGGACATTCATGTAGTTCATTCCCACCCGTCCAGTGACACTTTAGCTACCAGTGACTGTGTTCGTCCCACCCAAAAAGTGCGTCGACGTCGCCGGAAATCCCGTAAAGTTGCAAGTGCTTCTGGACCTGTATCAGTTCAAATTGCACGAGACAGTCGCTCTTGTCGTCAACAAGACAATAAACTTTTTGTGGACTTAGACTTTGCAGGAAAAGTGATCCCATTCCAGCTCGATACCGGAGCTGCTGTTTCATTGCTCAATCACGACACATACAAACAACTGGGCGCCCCGCCATTGCGTGCCGCAAATGTTAAGTTAACTAGTTACTCAGGACAGCATATACCTGTGTTAGGACAGTGCAGCCTTATTGCAACATACAAGGGACAGACAAAACTTGTATCATTTTACGTTCTTCGTTCCTCTAGTGCAGTGAACTTGTTTGGTTTAGATTTGTTTCAATTGTTTAATATGTCTATTGTAAATCAGGTCCTTTCAGTGAATCAGACTGTGCCTTCCGCCAGTGTTTCTAGTCTTTGTGAAGAATTTGCAGACATTTTTGCACCGGGCCTTGGTTGCGCTAAGAACTATGAAGCGCATTTGGAACTGAAAGACAACGCGCAACCGAAATTTTTCAGAGCGCGCAATGTTCCCCACGCATTGCGTGATGAGGTCGCAAGAACATTGCACGATTTAGAATCTCAAGGTGTAATTGAACGTGTGCAGGCTTCTCTCTGGGCCTCACCCTTAGTAATTTTGCCAAAACCTTCCGGAAAATTGAGACTTTGTGTGGACTTCAAGGCCACTGTGAATCCACAACTTGTGACTGCTACTTTTCCTTTGCCCCGCCCGGAAGATCTTTTTGACAAACTGTGCCCGGGAAAATATTTTTCAAAATTGGACCTAGCAGATGCGTACTTGCAGATACCTGTGGACGAAGACTCCCAGCGCGTCTTGGTGGTAAACACGCATCTTGGCTTGTATCGCTTCAAAAGACTGCCATTCGGGTGTGCATCCGCCCCTGCTTTGTTTCAGCAATATTTACAAACTATTTGTGCGTCGGTCCCTACTGCTGCGAACTATCTGGACGATATTGTGATCTCAGGAAAGACAGAAGCCGAACATTTGCAGAATCTCCGAACATTATTTCAGGTATTGCGTCAGAATGGTCTTCGCTTGAGGAAGGACAAATGTGTGTTTTTTGCTCGTGACTTACCGTACCTGGGCCATGTCCTTAACGCCCAAGGTATCCATCCGAGTCCAGAGCACCTTCGTGCCATTCAGGACTTGCCGTCACCGCAGAACTTAAAACAGCTACAGAGTGTGCTGGGTAAGGTCACTTATTATCATAGGTTTGTGCGCAATGCTTCTTCCATTTCAGCTCCGCTTCATCGCTTACGCCGTAAAGGTGTTCCGTTCGTCTGGACGACGGAATGCGAACGCGCCTTTCGCCAGTTGAAATCGGCGTTACTTTCAAATACTTGCCTTACGCCATTCGATCCCCGAAAACCCCTTTTGTTAATGGTAGATGCATCGGATTTCGGGATCGGTGCTGTGCTTGCGCACAAGGATGGCTCGCATGATCGCCCTATTGCCTTTGCGTCCAAATTGCTCTCATCTGCGCAAAGAAATTATTCACAAATAGAGAAAGAAGCTTTAGCTCTCGTGTTTGGTGTTACCAAGTTCCATGACTTCTTGTATGGTCGTCACTTTACCATCATCACGGACCACAAACCGTTGACATCACTTTTTCATCCGAACAAGCCTGTACCTCCACGTACAGCGCAGAAATTCATTCGCTGGTCACTTTTTCTCTCGCAGTACCGCTACGATTTCTTGTATCGGTCCACTGCTAAGCACGGCAACGCTGATGCGTTGTCCCGTTTGCCTGTTGCTGAGGATAAAGCATTCGATTCTTCCGAACTTGCTTGCATGTTCATTGATTCGGAAGCCGATGACGTGGTCGCATCGTTTCCGATTGATTTTCGTCGTGTAGCTACAGCCACAGCTGCTGACCCTGTCCTTGCTCCCGTTTTGCGTTTTGTTGCTACGCAATGGCCCTTGTCCAAGTCACGGATCGAGGATCCTTTGGTTCGCCGTTTTTTTGCTCACAAGGAGAGACTTTTTGTACGACGTGGTGTTTTGTTGTTGCGTTCCGATAATCATCAATCCCGAGTCGTGGTCCCACGTTCGTTACAGTCCTCTGTCTTAAAGCTTCTTCACCAAGGACATTGGGGTATAGTGCGCACGAAACAACTTGCTCGTCAGCACTGTACTTGGTTCGGAATCGATGCTGCGATTACAAATATGTGCTCCTCTTGCGTGGCGTGTGCCGAACAACAATCCGCACCGCCGCGGAAATTCTTTGCATGGCCGAAAGCCACTTCCCCTTGGCAACGCTTGCACATCGATTTTGCTGGTCCATTCTGGAATGCTCGATGGTTGGTTGTGGTCGATGCTTTCAGTAATTTTCCTTTTGTTGTCCGGATGTCTTCCACGACGTCTTCTGCCACCATCCAAGCCTTGTCTGCTATCTTTTGCCTTGAAGGTCTTCCGCAGACTATTGTTTCCGACAATGGCCCACAATTCATGTCCGCAGAATTTCAGTCGTTCTGCAAGGCCAATGGTATTAAACATCTGACATCCGCGCCGTTTTCGCCTCAGTCAAACGGTGCCGCTGAACGATTGGTCCGGACTTTCAAGTCACAGATGTTGAAGTTGAAAGGGTCGCATTCTCGGGAGGACGCTTTGTTGCTCTTTTTGTCCTCATATCGCTCTCAGCCCCGCGATGGTCGCTCGCCGGCTGAATTGCTCCATGGTCGTCCTCATCGCACTCTGATGTCCTTGCTGCATCCGCCACATCAGGTTCCTGTGCAGCGGCAGACTCCTGCTTTTGCTCCTGGCGACGTTGTCTATTATCGCAACTATCGCGGTTCACAGCGTTGGCTCGCAGGGCGCATTCTTCGCTGCCTCGGCCGCGCGATGTATTTGGTTTTGGGGGCCTCTGGTGAGGTGCGTCGGCATCTCAATCAGCTGCGCCTCTGTCGTCGCCTGGGTTCTGCCGCTCCCCGTCTGCTTTCAGCGACGGAGCCGTCAGGTCAGCGCCCTGGGGACCCATCTACTGGCTCGCCTCATCCCCAGGTGTTACCGACGATGCCTTCCATTTTGCCTCATGGCGTCGCGCCGCCGCAGCCGCCGCCGGCGCCGCCCGCAGCGGACGCTTCGCTGCAACCGCATGGCGCCTCCCTGGGTCACGCGCCGCCGCTCGCTTCCCGTGACCAGCCGTCCTCCGCCATGGACTTCTTGCCCGCTCCGGACCAGATGTCGTCTTCGCCCGTCGGGTGCTCCGACCACATGGAGGTCGACCCTTCTGTCTCATTACGTGCGCATACACCTCATGTTGACGTGCACCCTGGACTAGGTTTGCAGGCGTTTCCTAGCTCCCCTCGGACCGAATGGCCGGGTGCGGGTGGCACAGCCTCGCCTGTTGTTAGGCTCCCCACCTCATCGCATACGTCAACATGGGGTCCTCCCCACGGCGGGCGGAAGCCTTATCTCACGACCGTTCGCCGATTTGCGGGGGAGGAATGTGGTGTCACCGCTAGACACCACACTTGCTAGGTGGTAACTTAAATCGGCCGCGGTCCTGTAGTACATGTCGGACCCGCGTGTCGCCACTGTGTACTCGCAATCCTAGCGCCACCACATGGCAGGTCACAAGACACGGACTTGACCTCGCCCCAGTTGTACGGACGACATAGCTTGCGACTAGACCTACCAAGTATTCCTCTCATTTGCCGAGAGACAGATTAAATAGCCTTCAGCTAGTCCATCGCTACTACCTAGCAAGGCGCCATGTGTATCATTGCTAATTGCTTACTACTATGCAAGAGATGTATTTCAACAAGAACAAGACTACATTAAAGTTAAGTATATTAAAATCTCTCTTCTTTTCTTTATAGTTTTCATCCAGTCTCCTGTTTCAGAATTTACGCCCGTCTGCGTTAGTTTCGCGTGCACCTAGCCACTCATTGTGTCGAGACCTTAGGGAATCGACACAACATTTTTGACAATAGTTTAACAGACGATGGGTCCCTTGCAAGAAGACCATCTACAGGTTGTATGGTAAATTTGTACAGGAAGGAACAGTATTGGAAGCAAAGCAATCTCGGCCTAAGCCTGTTTGTTTGCTGGAGAATATTGAAGCGGTACGAGTTGCTGTACAGAGAAGTCCTGGGAAATCGTGTAGAAAGGCAGCAGTGCAACTGGGAATATCCAGACGCTCCATTAAACACATTCTTAAAAGTGACCTCCATTTTTACCCATACAAGATGACCTGTGCACAGAAGCTCACTGAAGAACACAAGCAGCAGAGACTACTGTTTGCTCAGTGGGCAGAGAATAGGGAAGAAACTCTCAAAAACGTTTGGTTTTCAGACGAGGCGCATTTTCATTTAGACGGTGTGGTTAACTAACAAAATGTATGCTTTTGGGCCACTGAACAACAACATTGTGCTCCGAGGATTACAGCGTGGGCAGCAATTTCCAGTCACGGACTCATTGGACCCTTTTTCTTTGAAGAAACTGTGAACAGCGAACGTTATTTGAGCATACTTTGCAATAGCTTCATTCCACAGCTTCTTGCTACTGCCTTGCCCTTAAAACACAGTGGTTCATGCAAGATGGAGCGAGGCCACATACTGCAAACACTGTGTTGGAGTTTTTACATGAGCATTTCGACATGCAGATCATTTCACTCAGGTTTCCAGGTCGCTTCAATGACGGACAAAATTGGCCCCCCAATAGTCCAGATCTCAATCCATTGACTTTTTTCTTTGGGGGTCCCAAAATGTCCACGTGATTTAATGGAGCTCAGAAGACTTATTCTTCAAGCTTGCAGTGAAATTACGGAAGACGTGCCGTAGGGTAATCACTAACTTCAGTGTTTGTTTGAAGGAAGTTAGGAAATGAAATGTTGGACCTATTGAGCATGTGCTGAGTTAGAACAAATCTCCATGGATGGCTCTTCATTGTGTTATATGTTCCTTTCAGATTGTATTGACAATAAAGTTTATATTCAAAAACAAAATGGTAACACATTTCGTGCGCCACCCTGTAGTTGATGTGAGAGCATTACAGAGATGCTCAACAAACTCCAGTGGCAGATGCTAGAAGACAGATGTTGTGCATCATTGAGGGCTTTACTGCTGAAATTTCAAGAGAGTACTTTCTGGCAAGAGTCAGACAACATGATACTTCCTCCCACATACATATCACAAAATGACCATGATGAAAAAATTCGAAAAATTAGTACTCATACAGAAGCTTAATGACAATCATCCTTCGTATGCGCCATTCGCAAGTGTAACAAGGAAGGGATGTATCATTTAGTGGTACTAAAAGTACCCTCCACCATGCACCTTCAGGTGCATTGTGGAGTATTGATGTAGTAGATTCACCCTTTGTAAACACCAATAATTATATAACTTGAAGTACTATTTTGAGGTAGGACAAACTGATGTCTAAGATTTGTGTATAATTCATAGAATGAGTGCCACCTGTGGTTGACTCCTGTAACTATAACAAAGATATTACAATAGTGGAGTGTACAGATGTCAAAGATAAAACAATACTAAAGTGTGCAAGCCTCAAATTGAAACCAAGTTGAATAATACACAAGTTGAGATGTCATTCAGCTGTGCAGGCACTGATGTACCCTGAAGAGCCAGAGAAACTGGTACACCTGCCTAATATCGTGTGGGGTCCCCACAAGCACATTGGAGTGCCACAGCATTATGTGGCATGGGCTCGACTAATGTCTGAAGTAGCGCTGGAGGGAACTGATACCATGAATCCTGCAGGGCTGTCCATAAATCTGTAAGAGTATGAGGGGGTGGAGATCTCTTCTGAGACACATTGCCGCATTCCAAGGCATCCCAGATATGCTCAATAATGTTCATGTCTGGAGAGTTTGGTGGCCAGCAGAAGTGTAAAAGTGTTCCTGGAGCCACTCTGTAACAATTCTACATGTGTGGGGTGTTGCATTGTCCTGCTGGAATTGCCCAGAGTCCGATGAAATGCACAATGGACGAGAATGGAAACGGATGATCAGACGGGATGCTTACATATGTGTCACCTGTCAGAGTCGTATTTAGACATATCAGGGGTCCCATATAACTCGAAATCCACGCGCCACACACCATTACAGAGCCTCCACCAGCTTGAATAGTACCCTGCTGACATGCAGGGTCCATGGTTCATGAGGTTGTCTCCATACCCATACATGTCCATATGTTCAATAAAATCTGAAACAAGACTCACCTGGCCAGGCAACATGTTTCCAGTCATCAGGAGTCCAATGTCGGAGCTGATGGGCCCAGGCGAGGTGTAAAGCTTTCTGTCGTGCAGTTGTCAAGCGTACACGAGTTGGCCTTCGGCTCCTAAAGCCCAAATCAATAACGTTTCGTTGAATGGTTCACACACTGACACTTGTTGATGGCCCAGCATTGAAATATGCAGAAATTTGCAGAAGGGTTGCACTTCTGTCATGTTGAATGATTCTCTTCAGTTGGTGTTGGTCCCATTCTTGCAGGATCTTTTTCCGGCTGCAGCAGTGTCGGAGATTAGATGTTTTACTGGATTCCTGATATTCCTGGTACATTTGTAAAATGGTTGTAAGGAAAAATCGGAGATGCTGTGTACCATTGCTTGTGAGCCGACTATAACACCAGATTCAAACTCACTTAAATCTTGATAACCTGCCATTGTAGCAGCAGTAACTGATCTAACAACTGTGCCAGACACTTGTTGTCTCATATAGGTGTTGCCAACCTCAGTGCCATATTCTGCCTATTTATGTATCTCTATATTTGAATATGCATGCCTATACCAGTTTCTTTGAAACTTCAGTGTATTATCTTATTGTAATGAAAATAATGGTCACAGAGTCATAAAAACTTGGTAAAATATTTCCAATAAGTCATAAATTAATGCATTAATTTAAAAATATGTTTTCATAAAATCACCACCCTCCCCCCTTAAGATGAATCATTCCCACTGACTATGTTAACTACATCTAAATTCCTTGTGTATCATACTGATGTTTGGGTAAAAATTGCTACATTTCATGTTGAGAATATGAATTTTCAGTTAAAATCATGCCTATATTGGGGGTTTAATTGTCCTTTATTTGTACTTTCCTTCTCTGTCAATAATTAATGTGTGTACAGCCATTGTGTTATAAACACGGTAGAACAGAATAGAACCTTTATTGTCACATGACATGTCATGTACAGTCATTTGACTGAAATATTGGTGACTCACTGATGACTACAGTTGCATGCCTACATAGGAAGGGGTATACATAAACAGAACAGTCTTTCTCATGCAGTTTGCAAAAATCTTCCATATATTTACTTTTTAAATATTTCTCAACATTTGTTTCTCTGGTTTATAGCTTGTCATCCTTGACTTTGGGCTGTATTATGTTGCCAAGCTTCAAAGACATGTAATATGGGATATTTTCAAACAGTCTAAGTCTGTGACAAGGCAACATATAGTCCAATCTGTGCCTTGTTTATTGTATAAACAAAACTGTTTAATTGCTTCACTAAACAGTCCACATGATCAACCTGTAACAAGTTTTTGTTTAGAATAACTTCAAGACATTTAACATAGCTTGCAGTGATCAGTTCTTTGCCCTTATAATTTGACTATGATATATATGGATCAGAGAAAAACATTTAAACACCATGTGAAATGCATGCTTGAACATAAATGTGGCTGTTAGCCAAGCTTGCAAGTTGCACTGTCATATTTGACCACAAATGGCACCTGTGCAGTGTCCTCAATGTGTTGCAAGAGTCACTCAGGCTCAGAACAGTGTTTTGTGTAGTTATGAGAGCATTATGCCAGAACTAAGTAAATTCTAACCTGGGTAAATTGTTGGCACTCGTATGGTGGATACTTCCATAATCAAGATAATAGAAATGTTTGGTGTCTCAAGAGGTACCAAGTTGAAGATTTATACTGCATGCAGGGAAAGCAGAAAAACAGTATCCGCTGAGTCACAACAGGGACAAAATTGTGGGTTGAGTGATTGTAATTTATGGTCACTGAAGAGGATTGTGGAAATAATAATAATAATAATAATAATAATAATAATAATGTAGAACCACATCTACAGAAGTCACTCCAGAACTGCATGTTCCACTCATGAACCCTGTCAGCACCAAAACAAGACAAAAGGAGCTCCATAAGCTGGGAATTGCAGGGTGGGCTAGAATTCCAAACCACTCTCCAGAAAGGTGATTGCTGTAACAGGAAAAGTGGTGCCAAAGCCATAAAACCTGGACTATGGAGCAATGGAAGAAAGTTATTTGGTCTGATGAGTCTTCATTCACACTGTTTACAACCTAAGAGTGAAACATGGTGGGGGTTTGGTGTTGATTGGGAAGCCATATGCTATTCTCTGGGCTCCATGGGTACTCTGCAAGGACACATTAATGACAAGAATTATGTGGCCATTTTGGCTGATTCGGTCTATCTCATGGTGCAATTTTTGTTCCCCAATGGTGACGATGTACTCCAACAAAACACAAGACTGGTTTTGTGAGTACAAGGATGAATTGTCGCATCTGCTCTGGCTACGAACACCACAGCCACCAGATCTAAATGTTATTGAGCCTTTATGGTCTACTTTGGAGAGAAGAGTGCATGATCGCTACCCACCTCCATCCTCACTGGCTGAACTTGCCAGTATTTTGCAGGAAGAATGGGGTAAGACTAATTTTGAAACCATGCAGAACCTATATTTATCCGTTTTGAGATGACTAATAGCTGTTTTGAATGCCAACAGGTTTGCTACACCATATTAGTAATGGTAAAGTGTTGAGTTTGTGGTGTTTTCATATTTTTCTCCATCCCCTATATATTCAACAGTTTGCTTGGTCCTGAAATGAACACTTAGAGATTTTTTTAATGTTCAGTTTAATAGTTCTATTATTTATCTAAGTTTCAAGGTCTTGAAGAGTTTGTTTAGAACTCTGTGTTAATTCTTCATTGTCTTTACAACAAACTACTATTACTGAGTTGTCTGTGCACTGAACTGTTTCAAAAGTTATCTTCCATGGCATGTCACTTATGTAATATAGGAACAGTAACAGGCATAGTATACCTACTTGTATTTATCTCCTTCCAACTACAACAGGCTTGCTCACCTTCTTGTTGTATAACTACCCTCTGCTTTCTACTTTAGAAACAGACTGAGAACCAGTTTAAAGACTTTCCATTTTTGAAGCAACAGGTTATGGTGTATCAAGTTAGATGCTCTATTGAGGCCACAAAAGATACCGAATATGCTTAGCTTGTTATCAAAGCATTTGCTTATTTTTGTTCATTAATAGCATGCACCTCCCCCCCTTGAACCATGGACCTTGCCGTTGGTGGGGGGGCTTGCGTGCCTCAGCGATACAGATAGCCGTACCATAGGTGCAACCACAACGGAGGGGTATCTGTTGAGAGGCCAGACAAACATCTGGTTCCTGAAGAGGGGCAGCAGCCTTTTCAGTAGTTGCAAGGGCAACAGTCTGGATGATTGACTGATCTGGCCTTGTAACACTAACCAAAACGACCTTGCTGTGCTGGTACTGCGAACGGCTGAAAGCAAGGGGAAACTACGGCCGTAATCTTTTCCCGAGGGCATGCAGCTTTACTGTATAGTTAAATGATGATGGCGTCCTCTTGGGTAAAATATTCCAGAGGTAAAATAGTCCCCCATTCGGATCTCCGGGCGGGGACTATAAAAGAGGATGTCGTTATCAGGAGAAAGAAAACTGGCGTTCTACGGATCGGAGCGTGGAATGTCAGATCCCTTAATCGGGCAGGTAGGTTAGAAAATTTAAAAAGGGAAATGGATAGGTTAAAGTTAGATATAGTGGGAATTAGTGAAGTTCGGTGGCAGGAGGAACAAGACATTTGGTCAGGTGACTACAGGGTTATAAACACAAAATCAAATAGGGGTAATGCAGGAGTAGATTTAATAATGAATAGGAAAATAGGAATGCGAGTAAACTACTACAAACAGCAAAGTGAACACATTATGGTGGCCAAGACAGATACGAAGCCCATGCCTACTACAGTAGTACAAGTTTATATGCCAACTAGCTCAGCAGATGACGAAGAAGTTGAAGAAATGTATGATGAAATAAAAGAAATTATTCAGATCATGAAGGGAGATGAAAATTTAATAGTCATGGGTGACTGGAATTCATCAGTAGGAAAAGGGAGAGAAGGAAATGTAGTAGGTGAATATGGATTGGGGGTAAGAAATGAAAGAGGAAGCCACCTGGTAGAATTTTGCACAGAGCACAACTTAATCATAGCTAACACTTGGTTCAAGAATCATGAAAGAAGGTTGTATACATGGAAGAAGCCAGGAGGTACTGACAGGTTTCAGATAGATTATATAATGGTAAGACAGAGATTTAGGAACCAGGTTTTAAATTGTAAGACATTTCCAGGGGCAGATGTGGATTCTGACCACAATCTATTGGTTATGACCTGTGGATTAAAACTGAAGAAACTACAAAAAGGTGGGAATTTAAGGAGATGGGACCTGGATAAACTGAAAGAACCAGAGGTTGTACAGAGTTTCAGGGAGAGCATACGGGAACAATTGACAGGAATGGGGGAAAGAAATACAGTAGAAGAAGAATGGGTAGCTTTGAGGGATGAAGTAGTGAAGGCAGCAGAGGATCAAGTAGGTAAAAAGACTAGGGCTAGTAGAAACCCTTGGGTGACAGAAGAAATATTGAATTTAATTGATGAAAGGAGAAAATACAAAAATGCAGTAAATGAAGCAGGCAAAAAGGAATACAAACGTCTCAAAAATGAGATCGACAGTAAGTGTAAAATGGCTAAGCAGGCATGGCTAGAGGACAAATGTAAGGATGTGGAGGCTTATATCACTAGGGGCAAGATAGATACAGCCTACAGGAAAATTAAAGAGACCTTCAGAGAAAAGAGAACCACTTGTATGAATATCAAAAGCTCAGATGGAAACCCACTTCTAAGCAAAGAAGGGAAAGCAGAAAGGTGGAAGGAGTATATAGAGCGTCTATACAAGGGTGATTTACTTGAGGACAATATTATGGAAATGGAAGAGGATGTAGATGAAGATGAAATGGGAGATATAATACTGCGTGAAGAGTTTGACAGAGCACTGAAAGACCTGAGTCGAAACAGGGCCCCGGGAGTAGACAACATTCCATTAGAACTACTGACAGCCTTGGGAGAGCCAGTCCTGACGAAACTCTACCATCTGGTGAGCAAGATGTATGAAACAGGTGAAATACCCTCAGACTTCAAGAAGAATATAATAATTCCAATCCCAAAGAAAGCAGGTGTTGACAAATGTGAAAATTACCTAACTATCAGTTTAATAAGTCACGGCTGCAAAATACGAACGCGAATTCTTTACAGACGAATGGAAAAACTAGTAGAAGCCAACCTTGGGGAAGATCAGTTTGGATTCCGTCGAAATGTTGGGACACGTGAGGCAATACTGACCCTACGACTTATCTTAGAAGCTAGATTAAGGAAAGGCAAACCTATGTTTCTAGCATTTGTAGACTTAGAGAAAGCTTTTGATAATGTTGACTGGAATACTCTCTTTCAAATTCTGAAGGTGGCAGGGGTAAAATACAGGGAGCGAAAGGCTATTTACAATTTGTACAGAAACCAGATGGCAGTTATAAGAGTCGAGGGGCACGAAAGGGAAGCAGTGGTTAGGAAGGGAGTGAGACAGGGTTGTAGTCTCTCCCCAATGTTATTCAATCTGTATATTGAGCAAGCAGTGAAGGAAACAAAAGAATAATTCGGAATAGGTATTAAAATCCATGGAGAAGAAATAATAACTTTGAGGTTTGCTGATGACATTGTAATTTTGTCAGAGACAGCAAAGGACTAGGAAGAGCAGTTGAATGGAATGGATAGTGTCTTGAAAGGAGGGTATAAGATGAACATCAACAAAAGCGAAACGAGGATAATGGAATGTAGTCGAATTAAGTCAGGTGATGCTGCGGGAATTATATTAGGAAATGAGACACTTAAAGTAGTAAAGGAATTTTGCTATTTGGGGACGAAATAATTGATGATGGTCGAAGTAGAGAGGATATAAAATGTAGACTGGCAATGGCAAGGAAAGCGTTTGTGAAGAAGAGAAATTTGTTAACATCGAGTATAGATTTAAGTGTCAGGAAGTCATTTCTGATAGTATTTGTATGGAGTGTAGCCATGTATGGAAGTGAAACATGGACAATAAATAGTTTGGACAAGAAGAGAATAGAAGCTTTCGAAATGTGGTGCTACAGAAGAATGCTGAAGATTAGATGGGTAGATCACATAACTAATGAGGAAGTATTGAATAGGATTGGGGAGAAGACATTTGTGGCACAACTTGACTAGAAGAAGGGATCGGTTGGTAGGACATGTTCTGAGGCATCAAGGGATCACCAATTTAGTATTGGAGGGCAGCGTGGAGGGTAAAAATCGTAGAGGGAGACCAAGAGATGAATACACTAAGCAGATTCAGAAGGATGTAGGTTTCAGTAGGTACTGGGAGATGAGGAAGTTTGCACAGGATAGACTAGCATGGAGATCTGCATCAAACCAGTCTCATGACTGAAGACCACAACAACAACAACAGCATGCACACTACTTCGCAAATTCCTAAGTCGATATTAATTATTTAGACTAATGTTGTGAGTTTTGTCATATTTTTGTAATTGATTAAATGGTCTACACTCAAATATTGTAGACAAAATTGATAATACTGATACTGTCAGAAACTTCCTATCTTACCCATCCCTTCCATGAATAGGCTGAACTTATGCATATTTCAGTCTGTCAGGAATGCAACCCTCATCAAATGTTTGATTTATTATGGGGTTGAGTTCTGGTGCAATATTATGACAGCCTGCTTTTATTATTTTTATTGAAATTTTATCTCAGCTTACAGATTTAAGATTTTTTGAGGAATTTATAATGCTAGCCCTTTGTGGTGAGGTACATGAGTAAATTTATATTCTCCAGTTGCATTTAGTTGGGACTTACTTGAAATTATAAAGAGTCTGTTGAGTTTTTCCTAGATATGTCTGTAGTGTGCAACAGTTTTCCTATCAATTTCTAAAGTACTGTGAAAATGAGTGGTTTTCTTAGCACTTACTTCATCTGGACTATCTGCCAAACAGCTTTTGATTTTTTATGGCATTTGAGATAAATTTACTGTTTCCCATTTGCTTTGCTTATTTAATGATTCTGTCAAATATTCTTTTGTATTTGCTTACACACAAGAGAAACTCTGCATTATGGTTGTTCATTGCTTCCATGTGCATTTTCCTCTTTCTGATGTTAAAGATCTTGATACCTTCAGTTATCCATGAGTTTATTTTATTGAATTTGCCATGTACTGCTATGTAGGGGAAACAGTCATTGAATATGCTTATGAATTCTGATACAGAATCTTTGTAATTAGTGTTTATTGTACACTGCTCACTGAATGATTGAGAAGTTAAATTCAGTTATGAGAGAGGTATATTCTCATTTCATTGACTAAAGTTTCTGACTCTCTCTCTTCACTGTAGGGCCTATAAGTTTTATTTAAATTTGACAATGAGACAAAAAGGGCTGAATGGGCAGATATCCCCCAGTCTAAAATGAACTTTTCTTCAGCACTCTTTGTCATATTAAGTACTTAGTTATACATGTTACAGTAGATTCTGTTACTCTGTGGTATGCAAGATACTGTGCTATTTTATACTGCAGAACCAATACGACTTGCTTGTATGGATGATGTAATACCTCAGACACTGATTGAAAACAAACCTGTCAAAGTGAGTGATCCCACTATTTTGTAGTGGTGGTCTCATAATTTGTGGAGGTGTGTTATAATTTTGCCCCGCCAGTCCAAACTAACATTCCTTAAAGTTTCACCAGTTCATTTCAATTGACTGCCACTAAGATTATTTTAGGATATTCAGAAAAGTTGCAGATATCTAGATGAAACATAGTGGATGTGTAGGTGTGGCAACATAGTGCTATACATATTGTTTTGTTTGTGCCCAGTTGCACTTTTAAGGGGAAAAACACATTGTGAAAGGTAATTTGGCATTTTAGGTTTAGAGGGAATATCTTCAAAACAATGATATCTATAAATATTTTTTCATATAAAAGTTGATATGTAGTCAATGTTCTTGAAAACTGTGTAATCAATTTTTGTAATAATTTCTAATTTTGCAAAATACCCCTCCATCATTAATGAATTTTGAAATTTGAAAACTTTTGTTACAACTTAAATTAAAGATGCTCTCAAGCCACATACATCCATTTGTAATAAAGCTGGTTCCTGAAATAACACTTTTGGAAACTAAGCTGTGCACAATGTTTGTTTAGAGTATTTTCAACATACCAAATTAAAATACCTAAACGTTCATTATCATCTTACGATCATAATTATTTATTTTACTTATATTTGTTTTATGATTTAAATTGTTATTTTATGTTTTTCATTCAAGGTTTTTTTACTTGTTTTTTAGTTTACCATTTCACATATGTGTATTTTGTTAATTGAAAATAATAAATAACTCATTATTATGATAGAAAATAATTACAGTGATGATAATTTGTAAGCAAATGCTTAAAACATGAATTTTTACACCTTGCACATAAAGTGAATGAAATTTCAAAATTGAGCATGATTTCAAATTGTCACTGGTGATCCTGGTTTGTATCAGGAATATTTCAGTACATTGGTAAGCCTTGGTGGAAAGAACTACAGCTTGATTATATTGTTTCTCAAGTGGAGATTGAGATCATAATCATTCAACAGAAATAAATCGGAAAATCTTCTGATAAATTTCTTTCAACATCGAAAGCTGTATACATTCCATGGCTGTTTCTATACCATGGACCCCTTTGGGATTACCAGATGTTTCTTGTCCTCAGTCAGTCTTTTCATAGCTTTAAAAGTAACCGATGAGGAGTTTGGACTGCAGATTTGAGAATCTCTTTTTGAAGCCCCAAATATCCTTGTGATAGCATCAAAAGCTGATAAACAAACATCTGACCAGGTTAAAAGGTATTTGAGAGATGTTTACTTTCCCAATGAAGCAGAAATATCTATATTATTGTTAGATTCTTCTGGTGGTTAGTGTGAAAGAACCATGTAGAGCACCATACCTAAGGACAAGGAACTTGTTTATTTGGTTGTCTCAAAGGGCCTGACAGCACAGGTACAGCTGTGAGATATATACAGCTTTTGATGTTGGAAGAACTTTGTGAGAAGATGTTCAGATCTATTTCTTCTGAATATTTATGATGTCACTTGAGAAATGATATAATTTAAGCTGCAGTCATTAGTATGTAATCAGTTCTCTTCACTAAGGCTTACCAAAGTACTGAAAATATGCCTAATACAAATCAGGTTATTTAGAGGACCATCCATGACAACTTGAAGTCCTGCTGAATTTTGTTTTATAATGTCTTCTCTGTTGTGTACATTACCTGCAGAAATGTTGAACATTTTATGTACACTGCATGTATGTTTTAAGCATTGCTTTGCAGATTATCATTATTGTAATTATTTTTATCATAATAATGAGTTACTTATTACTTCCAATTAACAAAATACATATATGTGAAACAGTAAACTAAAAAATAAAGAAACCCATGAATGTAAAATAACAAATTAAAACATAAAACAAATATAAGTAAAATAAATAATTAGAACAGTAATCAATGTTTAGATATTTAAATTAGGTATGTTGAAAATATTACAAGTGCATATCGTGTACAGCTTGTTTTCCAAAAATGGTATTTCAGAAACCGGCCTTATTACACAGAGATATATATGGCTTGAAAGCTTCTTTAATTTATGTTGTAACAAAAGTTTTCATTTTTTAAAATTAATTAATTGTGGTGGGGTATTTTACAAAATTAGAAATTATTACAGAAGTTGATTATACAGTTTTCAAGAACGTTAATCACATATCAACTTTTATATGAGAAACATTTCTTATAATATCATTGTTTTGAAGATATTCCCTCTAAACCTAAACTGACAAATTACCTTTCACAATGTGTTTTACTCATGAAAATAAAATTGAACAAGAACAAAAAAATATGTACTGCATTATTTTGCCCCCTCTACACACCCACCAATTTCCATCAAGATCATTTATGGACACTTCGCGATGTTACCCCTGTGTTTTGGACTCAACATTAAACTGTAGATTTCCTAGTTAGAAGGTAGAAGGAAGACAAGGCATACCATCACCAATATGCATGTCTAGCAAAGCACTCCAGTTTTCAAACCATGTGTTCAGTTTTACATGCAATTTTTTTTCTTTTTTCATAGGAACTTGGAGGATCCAACTCATCTTACAGCATTAGTGATCAATTAAAACTGAATCCACTGTTTAGTGAAGAAAACAAAACAGTAACAATAAATGATGTTGAATCACTGATTACAAAGATGAGAGATGAATGGAAAGTAAGTTTGCATGCTTTTTCTTGACTCTAAAAAGATAAATTGTTCTTAAGATTCAATTGATTTTTCATGTGAGTTAACCTGACTAACTGTACAGTCTTCCTGTTGGTGTGAGGATGGGACATTGTTGCTGTTTTATAAATGTCAGCAAACACTCCATATTAATGTAACACTATAAAGCAATTTCACATTGTAATTTGTGAAATAATTTTATTATTACTATATTATGTGTAACCAAGTTACACTCCTATGGAAAGGATAGATTGCAACTTACCATAAAGATGGCATGTTAAGTTGCAGACAGGCACAGTGAAAAGACTGTTATACACTGAGTTTATGGCCAAAGCCTTCTTCAGAAAAGAAAGGACAACATACATATTCAAACAAGTAGGCACACCTCATGCATATATGACCACTATTGTCGGCCGCTCTGACCAGACTGCAGGCTTTTGCCAAAATCTCATGTGTAACAATCCTTTTCATTGTACCTGTCTGCAACTCAGGGTGCCATCTTTATGGTGAGCAGCAATCTATCCTTTTCATAATTGTTGATATTCCAATTTGGGTTTTCCACTGTTCAAGCTGCATTTCAGTAGCATGTAATACTCGTTTGTCTTCCATCGAGAGACTAGGAGTCTGATTATGTTCTCCTCATTCAGGTATGAAGAGGAGTTTGCATAGACACTCATTAGCAAAGTTAGCTGATGTGTACTATGTTATTAGTGAAAATATGGACATTTACTTCACTTCATGTTCTTCAATGTATTTTGATTTGGAGCCCTCATTTCTCTCTTCAATACCTCTTCAGTGAATCTGTTCAACTGTTATGTTCTACAGTGTGTGTTTGAATCAGTTGTGTGAAAGACATGGAGAACTAAGCAGTATTACAGGAAGTGCTTGGACAATGAGTACGATGTACTTAGTGTGTAAGTCATTTTTGGAATTATCAAATCTGCCACTGTATTCCTAACCTCATTATCAAGTCATTGACAGTAAATTTTACTGTTTCCAAGAATAACAGGCTCAGAAGTACGAGTTGGTGGGGGAAAGTAATAAGAATTTAAGAATGTATTAAACTGCTCCTTTTGTGACATATACGCATCTTATTTCTTAATGCAGTGGCTCTGCAAATGAAAGTTGGAAAAAAAGAAGAAATTCTGATATTGCTTTTATAAGTGCATGACAGTGACAGTTCAGAATTTTTGATCCATTGAAAACAGACTATTAATAACTAATAACATTTGTTATTTTGGTCAAATATTCATTTTTTTTTATCTTGGGAGTCATCATAAAAAGTGTGAGTCTTTTGGAGGTGTTATTCCATAGATAACTATATGATTCATTATGAATGAAACACACACAACACCTGTGTAATATTCTTTATATATATTCTATAATATTCTTTATTCATATTACACCAGTGTTGTGTGTGTTTAATTCATAATGCATAAAATAGGCTTCCAAGAACTGACAGAAAGTCAATCAATGCAATATATGATTCAGATTGGAACTCAAACATGGATTTCCCACTTATCGTGAGAAGTTGCCTTACCATTTGGCTATCTGAGCACAACTCACAGCCAGACCCAAACTTCCATATGTCATCAACCATGCGTCTACAACCCATACTCTGGGTTTGCGTCCCAGTACGGCACAAATTTTCGTTGTCATCATTCCATTCTACAGCTGATGGTTGTCCATATTCACAACTGTAAACACATTTAATGTATTTCATAATGGCTGTAGTTGCTGCAGTGCCTGTTGCTTTGGATATGCATGCATGTCCAAAGGAACTTTGCATTGTAATTCAGACCAACAGCAGGCAAGTGACTTTCAAGTGAAATGTGTATCCTGTATGGGAATATTCATAATGAATGTATAAGTACAGATTGTAGATGCATTGTTGAAGACATGTGGAAGTTTAGGTATGGTCATGAGTTGTACTCAGATAGCCAATTGGTAAGGTGACCACTCGTGTAAGCAGAAAATCCAGGTTGGAGTCCTCGTCTGGCACAAATTTTCATTGTTGTCATTCCATTCTACAGTTGATATTTTTCAAAATTCACAATTGTGAATACATTTAATGTATCTAGATTGCCTCTCCTGTCAGAATTATTTAAAAAATCAGTATTAAAATCAACATAAATTAGTAGTCTCTCTAAATGCCTGCACAGTGCCATCTTTTTCTTGCACACACACACACACACACACACACACACACACACACACACACACACACACACTTTTTCCATTGTATGTAGTAACAAAAATATACATAGCATTTTCAAGTCTAAATTCACAACCTCATGTCATGTATGCTGAGCTACACAGAACCAATTTATTTCCATAATTTTGAATTTGTGTTATTTATGAATATAACAACTCCTACTGTATGCAAATGGTATGCAATTGTTTAGAAGCTCTTACATTGAGCTTCCTTACCCCTGTAGACAAATGGTGATCAGGCATGCAAATTAATAGACTACCATCCAAGTTTGGACATTTTGTAAGCAAGCTAACAGCCTATATACATTATTGTATGTTATTGTTTGACTTTCTAATATTTTTATGAAGTATAATTGCTTCACCTTTCCATCTACCATATGCATGGTGACATTAGAGTTTGTAATTTTCATTTCATTTAATACCAAATTTCTTATGTCATGCCAAGTCAAAATACAATTTTTTCATCGCAAGACTTTGACAACTGGCTTTATTATACTTGTCAGGTGCTGCAAATGGAGGTCTGAGTGGACTTAACTGAGCAAGAACAACTAAGTACCCCCCACAATAATTGATAAAAGACAGATTGAAATATCATATGTAAAAACAAAATTATTGGCATGAGAGTATACTCAAACATACACTTCCTTTCAATCACATCAGTAAAACCTCACCAATCAGAGCCTCTAATACAGACCAGACTGTATACATTCTGAATTTAACATCAAGCTATATTAACATTTCTGACACAGTCAGGTCTGTAGGAGATGATCTGTGATTATGTGCTGTAGAATTCTTGTGTAATTATGACACATATTCCAGTATTTAAACTGGAATATGCGTCATTATAATTATGTCCAGTCTATGTGACTACTAATAATGCACTGAAGATAGCTGCACTGTCTTTTTAAAATTTAGATCTCCAATACAATAAAAAAAGACAGATAACATTAAGACCGAAGCTGACCATCTACCTGTCATGGATTACATCATGGGTGTGGGCCACAGTCATTCCCATGGAATCAAACACAATGAAAATACCTACACTGAAAAAGGCTCATACCAGAGCTTAAACATCTCAATTGTGAAAGGTTGTGAAAAATAATGAAAGATACAAGTGTCAACATGCATTACATCATAATGAGACAATGGGCCAAATTGGATCTCTTCACGTTATATCTTGTTGCAATCTAGACCTTGCACTAGTATTTTATTGTCATTGATTGGCTGTGCTCAAATGTTTATGCAATGTTTATAAATACATATGTAAACTTTTTTAACAAAATTTTATTAAAATATGTAAAAATGCGGTATATTACATTACTTTTACATATTTTAGTGTTTTTATGAGACTGGTTTACAATCACAGTCACTATGTAATGGGTAATATGTACATGCACTTTCCATATTTAATTAATCCATAGGCATTGTTCTCAGTCACATGATTTTCTCACTGTAACTCTATGCTAAATTAAGAGCCATCGCTTCTCATGTAGTTGCCTATTGCAAATTGTTATCATGTGGTTTCAAAGCACTACTATAATTTGCTTTTAACTCTTACAGTATTCCAATTCAGCTCATTGTCTCATTATGATGTTGTGTTTGTTGAAACTTATTGTTCATAACATTTCACACTTGAGATTCTTTTTCAATGTTTGGACTTGGCAAACGTAAGTATTAACATTGTACAGCAGGACTCAGTGTGTTACATGTCGTT
This sequence comes from Schistocerca nitens, assembly GCF_023898315.1. Taxonomy (NCBI): domain Eukaryota; kingdom Metazoa; phylum Arthropoda; class Insecta; order Orthoptera; family Acrididae; genus Schistocerca; species Schistocerca nitens. Next base: position 927,797,188 of record NC_064616.1, read on the forward strand.
AATTAATGACATATACTTCGATGTAATTTCTGAAATTCATTGTACTTGCATATGCCTGAAAGCCACTTGATGAAGAACCCTCAACGTAACATATACCTTTTGTATGTCAGTGTGAGAGTGTTTGAACATCGCCTGTCACATAAGCAATATTGTTCAATATTATATAAGATGCACTGCATTTCATCTCTTATTTTTATTTCATATGTTCAGACACTATTAGCATATGTAGCTGACATTGTATCATATATTTTATATATTATTCAGTCCCCCGCCTATTTTGTACTAAGTGGTATGTAATCCTATTGCTATGCTTTCTGTTTTCTTATAAGTATACTCCAGGTGAATTCTGACCTGTAACTTATGTTAGAATGGTTTAACTTAAGCAATCTATCCAAACTGTCATGGCTCATTGGGGCGTTAGGACAAGAGTATGACCAAAGGTATCTGATATTCATTCATAGCATCAATTTTGTTGGAAAGATCCATATAAAGATAATTTATTCATTCCAAAACAATACCCCTCCAAAATTTACACCCTCCTATATATTCTCCAAAATACTGAAAATCGTTACTCAAAAAATATCAAATCAAGAAGTTCGTAACATCAGTGTACCTGAACATATAAAAGCACAGTTCACAGATACTGGTCAATATCTCTAACAGTGAATATCTCACCAAAATTCAGAAAAACTCCCACAGTGTCTTAAAAACCTTAAAACTATTTCTCCTAATGTTAATTTCTGTAGAATGCCGAAACAAGTTTTAAAATAACAAACATAGCACTGCATTATCTAAAACTGCAAAAGCATCATGTAAAGCCTGTTCAACTTTGTTGATAAGATGCAAAACAGTTCAGTAGAACAAATGCTAAAGTTTACAATAACAACAGGCTAGCAGGAAGGCAATTAGATCTGTTGATATCACATCAATTGTAAATCATGTGATATGTCACATTGTCCTGCTGGAATTGCCCAAGTCCATCGAGATACACAATGGACATGAATGGATGTAGATGATCAGACAGGATGCCTACATATGTGTCACCAGTCAAAGTCGTATATAGACGTATCAGGGGTCCCATATCACCCCAAATGCACATGTCCCACATCATTACAGAGACCCCACCAGCTTAAACAGTCCCCTGCTGACATGCAGGGTCCATGTATTCATGAGGTTGTCTCCATACCCGAACCTGTCCATCCACTCAGTACAATTTAAAACAAGACTCATCCAGCCATGCAACATGTTTCCAGTCATCAAGAGTCCAATGTCAGTATTGACGGGACCAGGCAGTACTAAGAAATGTTATTAAAAAGTCCAGAAGCATGTGTATCATGTCTGAGATCAGTAACTCTGATAATAAAATTAAAGCAATTTGGATTATTTTTGAAAGGGAAACAGGGCAACCAAGAGCACAGGAAGACTTTAGTGCCATGAAACTGAATGACAAGTGTACTAACAAACAATCAGAAATTGAAAATATTTTCAATAATCATTTTTTAAATGTTGTGGAGAAAATAGGATCTAGATCTTCACTAGAAGAGGCAAGGCTACTAATAGAAGAGGCCATACCTGTGCAGTTTGAAACAACTGTATTTCCACCAACCTCTCCATCTGAAATCAGTAAAATAATAAACTCACTAAAAAGTAAAAGCTCTTACAGAATTGATGGCATTTCCAGCAAGGTACTTAAAGCTTGTTCCCCACAGATAAGTAGGATTCTCAGCCACGTATGTAATAGCTCTTTGGAGCAGGGTGTTTTCTCTGATAGACTGAAATATGCCATTGTAAAACCATTGCATAAAAAGGGGGATACGTCGGATGTCAACAACTACCGCCCAATCTCTCTTCTGACAGCTCTATCAAAAATTTTTGAGGAAGTAATGTATTCAAGAGTAGCCTCCCATATTTGTAAAAATAAAGTACTAACAAAATGTCAGTTTGGATTTCAGAAAGGCTTTTCAACAGAAAATGCTATATACACTTTCACTGATCAAATATTAAATGCTCTGAATAACTGGACATCACCCATTCGTATTTTTTGTGATCTCTCAAAGGCCTTTGATTGTGTAAATCATGGAATTCTTTTAGATAAGCTAAATCATTATGGTTTGAGGGGGGGCAGTGCACAAATGGTTTAATTCATACTTAACTGGAAGAATGCAGAAAGTTGAAATAAGTGGTTCATGTAATGTTAAAACAACAGCTAATTCCTCAAACTGGGGGGCTATCAGGTATGGGGTCCCACAGGGTTCGGTCTTCGGTCCTTTACTGTTCTCGATATACAATAATGACTTACCATTCCACATTGATGAAGATGCAAAGTTAGTTCTTTTTGCTGATAATACAAGTATAGTAATAACATCCAAAAACCAAGAACTAAGTGATGTAAATGAAGTTTTTCACAAAATTATTAAGTGGTTCTCAGCAAATTGACTCTCTTTAAATTTTGATAAAACACAGTATATACAGTTCCATACAGTAAATGGCACAACTCCAGTAATAAATATAGACTTTGAACAGAAGTCTGTAGCTAAGGTAGAATTTTCAAAATTTTTAGGTGTGTCCATTGATGAGAGGTTAAACTGGAAGCAACACATTGATGGTCTGCTGAAATGTCTGAGTTCAGCTACGTATGCTATTAGGGTTATTGCAAATTTTGGTGATAAGAATCTCAGTAAATTAGCTTACTATGCCTACTTTCATTCGCTGCTTTCGTATGGCATCATATTCTGGGGTAATTCATCGTTGAGTAGAAAAGTATTCATTGCTCAAAAATGTGTAATCAGAATAATTGCTGGTGCCCACCCACGGTCATCCTGCAGACATCTATTTAAGGATCTAGGGATCCTCACAGTAACTTCACAGTATATATATTCACTTATGAAATTTGTTGTTAATAATCCAACCCAGTTCAAAAGTAATAGCAGTGTGCATAGCTATAACACCAGGAGAAAGGATGATCTTCACTATGCAGGGTTAAATCTGACTTTGGCACAGAAAGTGGTAAATTATGCTGCCACAAAAGTCTTTGGTCACCTACCAAACAGCATCAAAAGCCTGACAGATAGCCAACCAACATTTAAAAATAAATTAAAAGAATTTCTAGATGACAACTCCTTCTACTGATTGGCTAAATTTTTAGATATAAATTAAGGGAGGGGAAAAAAGACAACTTAAACATTAGTGTCATGTAATATTTTGTGTAATGTAATATCTTGTACAGACATCTTTTATTAACCTGACACGTTCCACATCATTACGAAGTGTCGTATTCATGATCTATGGAACAAGTATTAATCTAATCTAATCTAAAGCTTTGCGTCATGCAGTCATCAAGGGTATATGAGTGGGCCTTCGGCTCCAAAAGCCCAGATCGATGATGTTTTGTTGATTGGGTCACATGCTGATGTTATTGATGGCCCAGCATTGAAATATGCAGCAATTTGTGGAAGGGTTGCAATTCTGTCAGGTTGAACAATTCGCTTCAGTCAGCATTGGTCCTGTTCTTTCAGGATCTTTTTCCGCCTGCAGAGATGTCAGAGATTTGATGTTTTACCAGATTCCTGATATTCACAGTACACTCGTGAAATGGTTGTATGGGAAAAATCCCTACACCATCGCTGCCTCAGAGGTGCTGTGCCCCATCGTTCATTTGCCAACTATAAAACCGTGTTCAAACTCACTTATATCTTGATATTGTAGCGGCAGTAATGAATCTAACAACTGGGCCAGGCCCTTGTTGTTTTTTATAGGCATTGCTGATCACAGCACCATATTTTGCCTGTTTACATATGTCTGTATTTGAATAAGCATGCCTATACCAGTTTCTCTGGCTTTTCTGTATATAAAAAATGTTTTTTGTATAGAAGTTGATATGTAATTAACATTCTGGAAAAGTTTTTTGTAATGATCTGAAATTTTTCATAATACCTCACCACCATTAATTAATTAATTTTGAAAAATGAAAAATTTTGTTACAGCATAAATTAAAGAAGCTTTCAAGCAACATAAATCCATGTGTAATAAAATTGGTTTCTGAAACACAATTTTTGCAAAATAAACTCTATGAAAATTGCTGTTGGAGTTTTTCAACACACCTAATTAAAATACCTAAACATTCATTATTATTCTAATTATTTATTGTACTTATATTTGTTTTATGTTTTAAATTCATGTTGCTTTACTGTTTCACATATATGTATTTTATTAATTGAAAATAATAAGTAACTCATTATTATGATACAAAATAATTTTTTCAATAACATTAATTACATATCAACTTTTATATGAAAAACATTTTTATTCATCATTGTTTCAAAAGTATTCCCTCTATATCTAATGTGCCGAATCACACTTCAGGGTGTGTTTTATTCCTTAGAAACGAAACTGTGTGCAAAAAAAAAGTGTTGCATTATTTTTCTCCCTCTACACACCCACTAAGTTTCATCAAGATCATTTATTTACACTTTGGAATGTTCACTTGTGAATCTCTTTCTTCTGTAGTTGAGGTAATATTTTTATTATATCACTCGTGAGGCTGAGCATACTTATTTTTTATGCATATGTTAGCCTGTATTTGCTCTTGAAAAAATTGCTTAAGCAGTTGAAATGTCTTGATTCTAATTCTAGGTGGTGAGCATCTGTGATGTAGTTTTAAACCACACTGCCAATGAATCCCAGTGGCTCAAAGAACATCCAGAATGCACCTACAATCTAGTTAATTCACCACATCTTCGACCAGCATATCTACTCGATGCTCTACTGCATCAGCTTACAGTTGAAGTAGCAGAAGGAAAGTGGCAGTTTTCGGGCATACCATCTGAAGTAAATTGTGAAGAACATCTGTCAGTAAGTTCATCACATTATTGTAATATGCATACATTTTGCTTAATAATGGTAACTTTCATAAAATGACAAAAGATCTTGTTATATATTGTTATTGAAAGTGAAATCTCTTAAGATTAACTTTTGACAACCTGTTCATTTTATTATCGATCTGGCTCTAAGTACATGATGGGATGAAGTTTGCTTTTATCTTCTGTATTACATTCCTGACAGCATTACTTTATGATGATGATTCACAATGACTTGTGAAAAATTAGTTATGATTTAAATTTCAGTCATGCTTGTGCGTAATTTATAATGGCAACTAGTTTCAAATGTAGCCATTCATTTCCAAACAGTGCAATATTAACAAACATGTAACAGAAATAACATTGCCATGATATAATGTGCATAGCTGTTAATAGCACAATTAGCATTCTTTTTATTTTAACATACATGCACTAAAAATGCTTATCAAGCAAAATTCCATGGACATACTTGGGTAACATCCACACAACACATTGTCATACAACAGATACAGAGTAATCTTATTACATGCATGAGACATTCAACAGAAGAAACCACACTGAATGCGTGAACTACCAACAAGTTTACAGAAAGTCAACAGTTGTCACTAGTTTCTTGCTCTTGATCCATTGGAATCATCTGTGGCCAGTGTCGTATCACAGTCACAATGTAATTTATTCATATGCACTACCAATAACTAGTACATTATAGTTCTTATTTCATTGGTAAGTAAAAGGAACAAAATTGATCCCTTCTTATAAATTTCAACAACATTTTGACCTAAGAGGCATGTCCAAACAAAAAGTAACAAAATTTATTTTTACAAGAAATATCATTTCTTAAACAATATTTCCAGATAGTTCATGCATTGTTCAGAGATTTTGTCATAGCAGGAAACCAACTTTTCTATGCCCCCTTCATATAAAGATGCCGTCAGTGAAGACAGCCACTTCTGAACACCGGTTTTTGCATTGCCATCATTGTTAAAACACCTTCCTCCAAAATCATGTTTCAATTTCAAGAAAAAGTGGTAGTCAGTAGGTGTGGGGTTGGGGCTGTATGGTAGGTGATCGAACTGCTCCTAACCAAATTGATGAATAGGGTTGACTGTGATATGAGCAGACTGGGGATGTGCATTGTCATGAAGCAACACACTGCCGTGATGAGCATTCCATGCCTTTTGTTTTGAATTGCATGCCAAAATTTTCTCAGTTTTTTTCATTATTGTACCACATTGATGGTTTCAACCATGGGAAGGTATTGAACAAGCTGAAAATGACAAAAAGCAATGTTCAGCAATGGCTGTCTTCACTGGCAGCATATTTCTACAAAGAGGGAATAGAAAAGTTGGTTTCCTACTATGTCAAATGTCTGAAAAATGGTGGCAACTATGCAGAAAAATAGGTTAAGAAATGCTTTTTCCTGTAAAAATAAATTATGGTTAAAAAATGTGTAAAAATGTTTTTATGGGTTTTTCTTCAGAACAGTACTTACTTTCCAAACATGCCTCATTCTAACCTTTGCAGTCATAATGTAACCGTTTGATACGCATTAAGAAAACATGAGAAACAGTGTCAAAGTTAGCTCATTACATTAGCCACCACTGTGGATGATGACAACCTACCATTTTAGCTTCATTTGGAACTTCAAACTGTGTGAACCATTACCAAAATTAAATGTATAAAGACATCTCTCACATTAACACAGAAAGCTGTTGCACCAGCATGTATGGTAGCAGAATACACAACCACTAAAGGTTTCCTCACTACAGACCATAATATCCAATATACAAGACACCGATTGACACTATAGTCCTAGATTTTGAAACATTAAACTATAATGCCATGAATCCTCCAACACACTCCAAACAAAATAGTGACAGTTATATTATGTTATGACAGTTACTGGTCATCTCACCATTCTAGAGACAACATTTGCTTACTTTGCCATCTTGTCATAGAAGATACTAAGATGGGATCAAGCATACTTGGTTAATGTTAAAATAAACATCAATCATAACACTAGATATGCATTAAGACTATGAGCATTACACCAGTGAGCTACCACTGAATAAGTCACAGCATCATGCAATTAAGGCTATCAGTGGACCACTCAGGTTTTCTTATAAACCATACTACTCAATATTCAGGGGCTGTGATATTATCCCTTTCACTGCACATTTACTCTCAGCGGCTCCCGGTGCGTATATATATGACTGTAGCAGTCTACCTTTATTATTGAGATAAAAATGAGACCCAAAATCCGGTATTGTCTTTGTAAATCATTTCCTTTTTTTAAATCTTTGTTCAGAAAGTCTTATTTTGTTAAAAAAGGTACTTTATTAGGAGAAAAAAATACAAAACATATTACATTAGTAATACTTCAAAGTGTGATATCTCTCAAAAAATGAAACATAAATGCACATAACATTTTACACATATGTATCTTGTCACTTCGTTTATCATGTTTTGCACATACAATACACCTTCTCTGGGCGGCCTTCTTCTTTGAAGTTCCTGGGATTAGCGAGATAAAGTGGCGCTCGGTTAGGCGTAAGGTATTGTCACCATAAGCCGATCTCCTTCCATGACGTCCCTCTGTTTGCAGTTGGTGGTGAATCTCTAGGATCTCCTTGATAAGTTTCTGTTGAAAATCAGATACTGAAATATTTCATCCTGTTTGAGTTTTATATAATGCATGTGCACTGAGCACAGACAGATCCACCAAATGAAAAAATACTTTTTTATACCATTACAGTTTTTCGTACACATTCTACTGAACTTAGCATCGTGTCACTCCTGTTGACGGTCCCCATATTTTCAATGTAGCTTACGATGCAAGCTGGGTTTGTTTTTGGTTCATTCGTGGTTCTGTCAATTTTGTCAGTCGCTGTAATTTCGCTTGTATGAAGAGTTGAAATCATCCTCACTTCCCGCTTGTCCTGCCACTTCAGAGCAAGAAGTTTATCTGTTGACATGAACTCGATCTTGCCTTTTATAAGTTTTTTTAAAAAAGCAGACATGCCTTTGCGTTTTTTTCTCACAGTTCCACAGGGATTAGCCACTCTGTCATGCAAATAAGAAAATAACTTTGGGCTAGTGTACCAATTGTCAACATATGTGTGACCTTTGCCGAGGTAACTTTCAAGTAAAGTGTGAACAATGCTTCCAGGTATTCCAACATTTAAACCAAAGTCAGGTTCTTTTTTTATGTCTGTTGCTGCACCCACATAAATAATAAAGCCAAGAACATAACCAGTTTCACAATCACATAACACAAAAAATTTTACACAAAACCTGTGGTGTTTGGAAGGAATGTACTGCTTGAAGAAGACACGACATTTGAAGAGAACTAAACTTTTGTCAACGCACAAATTTTTAAAAAGGATAGAAAGCACCTGGAAATACTTTTCTTAAGTGATTCACAATTCGACGTAATTTCCAGGTTTTGTCATTTCCAGGGTCCTTACTGTTATCAGCAAAATGTAACATTCTGAGTAACTGATCTCTCAGCATGATTTGCCCAAACATTGGAGTAGACAGTAACTGATCATTGGTCTAATAACTGTTTATTTCATTTTTTCTCACTTGAAGCATCAGAAAATTTACAGCAAGGAAACAGTAAACGTCGTCACTGTTTGTGTTTTTCCAACGTCGCAGTCTTGATTTTTCACTGGCATCATTGCAACGGTGTTCATAATATAAATTACATTGCTCAGCTATGTAGCTCACAATTTCTTGGCTAAAAAAACTTGGAAGCAGTCGTATACAGTACATAAATAATCTAAATTGATGATTTTGCAACTGGAACCACTGTTATCGAAATTATACACTTCAGGGTCCAAATCAGAGTTTTTCCATCTAAAATCAACTGTTTTGTGTCTCTGAGAAGATTTTTCAGGCATACGCTCAGGCTCTTCTTCGGAATCGGAGAAAGAATCGACGATAACATCAAAATCTGGATATGCATTTACTGGTTCAATGTTTGTTGGTTCACAAATATTTTTTATATTTGTGGTGACAGATTTCCTGCCAGCTTGTCGTCATCATTATCTGTCCACCCATAATCAGCTGAATTGGGCATAATGAGGTCCTCGTCGTCACTTTGGTTTAGGATACTCAGCAGCTCATCGTCTGTAAACGGACGGTAACGTCGCGTCATTTTATTCGGTAATGCGGAAACGGCCGCACACAAACTAGGTAATATAGCGATACGAATGAACTCAGCAGAAAGAGAATTCAGCATACAATAGGTATTTCCTAGTATTCCAACAGCTAAACTGCATACTTGCGCAACAATTACCTCCGACTCGCTGGCCCGATTTTTGGCATTATACGTAACTATACGACTGTAGCAGGAACCGCTGTAAGTATTGTTTATAGCAAATAGTATATATACGTCTGGAGAACTGAAACGATTAGCGTATATTTACGTCTGGAGCAGTGAAAGGGTAAAAATCAGCACAGGGTAAAAAACTGTAAAATTATTGTGCTCGCTCACATATGACAAAGTGCTGCTGGTGCACTGTACTGCAACCAGTTGCACATATGTTGGTTTCCTGCTATGAAAAATGTTTGAACAATGCCGGCAACTATGTAGAAAAATAGTTTAGGAAATTCTCTCTCTTGTGAAAATAAATTTTGGTGTGAAAAAATGTTTTTTATGAGTTTTTTCCAAATAGTACTTACTTTCCAGGCATATCTCGTATACCTATTGCGCTCACAATGTAACTGTATGACATGAATTAGGAAAAGATGGGGAACAGTATCGAAGTCACCCCATGACGCTAGTCCCAACTGTGAATGCTGTTTCCCTAACATTTTAGCGTATTTTGAAACATCAGACTATATGAACAACCATGAAAATGAGACCTCAAGCCACCTACAATTTGTCATATGGGTAAAACAGGAAACAGAAACCTATTTGTGTGTGCCCATTAAACTATTTATGCCAGGCACACTCCAACATATTCCAGGCTACAATTAAAATGGTGATGATTGCATTACATTATGCTGGTATCTACTAGGCTTTCTAAAGACAATTTTTTCTCACATTACCATCTTCTCATAGAAGACACCAAGCATGACACTGTGGTACACAGAGTGGCAGCTCATCACTATAATGCTTGTGACATTTATATGTATATAGTGTTAAGACTGATGTTTGTTTTAACATTAAACAGATATTTATAATTCCATCTTGATGTTCACATGGACACTTTGCACAAACAGAAGCACATCATCAAGTCCAAATGCCCAGATATGTTGACAGATGGCATCATTCTGTTGCAGGGTGATGCATGCCCACATGTTGCCAAGGTTGTTTCGACTACACTGCATAAGTTTCACTAGGAAGCCCTTACATATCCTCTATACTGTCCCGATCTCTCCCCATAAACTTTCCATATTTTTGAGCCATGATGAAAGGCATTCATGGCCATTGAATTGCTTCGGATGGAAAAGTGTATGCATGATACAATTATCATTCCATAGGTAACTGCAAAAATTTTTCCGTGAAGGCACTGACCATCTTGTCTCACAGTGGGACAAATGTATTAATAGTTATCACAGTTACTTTTGAAATAATAAACAGTTTACTTTTTCTTTTCCATCTGTCTCGTTTCCATTTGACTGCCCCTTATATGCATATAGTTCAACAGGGATTGGAATCAGCATAACAAACTTTCTGTCCAGTAATTTATTCACATCTGCAAACAATAGCAATTTGAGTTTTTATCACATTTTTATTACAACAAACAGCAGACTAATATGTGAAATGCATGTGGAGGATTGTCTTGCAAAGCAGGAAAGTCAAATCTTGATCAAATTGACATGAGAGATTTACATGGATTGCAACACTCATTAAGGCAAATGACTGGATGATTCCCTATCTGTGCCTCAAAACACAACATGAAAATAGTCAACACATGGAAACATCTAGAACAGAGATGAGGAAGTGGGTACGATGGCTTAAATGAATACAGTAAGATCCCACGTGTAGAGGTAAGCACTTTAATGATCAGCTTGACATCATTATACGAGGGCTATCCACAAAGTACATTATGTTTTGGAATTAAAAATAAATAAAGTATTGGAAATTTTTTTTATTATATACAGATTAAAGCCACACTTAAATTTTACTTTTCTACATAGTTGCCATTTAAATTAAGGCACTTATCGTAGTGATGGACAAGCTTGGAAATTCCTTCGTCGTAAAATTCGGCCGCCTGCGCCTTCAACCACGTGGTTACCTCTTTAGGGACAGAAAAGGTGTGATTTTTGTGGATTTCCTGGAAAGAGGCACTACAATAAACGCTCAAAGGTATTGCCAAGCTCTGCACAACCTCAGAAGAGCAATACAAAACAAGCGCAGGGGAAAGTTGGGCTGAAAGATCTTGCTGATTCACGACAACGCCCGGGCCCACATGGCAAATGCCAGTCGTGAAGTTCTCGAATCTTTTAAGTGGGAGTTGTTTCCTCATCCACCGTACAGTCCCGACATGGTACCGAGCAACTTCCACTTATTCCCAGCAATGAAGAAGTGGTTGGCTATGCAGCGTTTTGATGACGACGCACAGCTTCAAGAAGAGGTAACCACGTGGTTGAAGGTGCAGGCGGCCGAATTTTACGACGAAGGAATTTCCAAGCTCGTCTGTCGCTACGATAAGTGCCTTAATTTAAATGGCAACTATGTAGAAAAGTAGTATTTAAGTGTGGCTTTCATCTGTATATAATAAAAAAAATTTCCAATACTTTATTTATTTTAAATTCCAAAACATAATGTACTTTGTGGATAGCCCTCATACATAAACACACAGTCACTCCAATTCAAAAGCTCGCAATAGGCTGAAGGTCTGGTGCAAACCTCTAAGATGGCACTCCAAAGATAGGTCACTCGACCAATTGCATGCCGCCGCAGAGGTAATGATTCGATTCACTGATATGTGGAATATGCGATGTTCTTCCATGTATATTAATATACTGTTTGATGATGACTGTTGCTAGATGTATAACTATATTTTGAATATATTGTGAGATGTAAACATAACATAAGATACAGAACAACATTCATAATATCCTCCCACAAATGTTGTAATGTGGTTCTATACTTGGCTATTAAATCCCTTCATAGTCTACCAACAGATATAAGACAACACAAGTTAGATAAGTGGTGTGTCAGCAGAAAATGAGCTGAGAACTGTCTAATCCCACTACCTTATCAGAACCATAGTGCAACAGCACATCATGGAAGGAGAGAGTCCTTTCTCTCATATTCAGTAAATTTCAGCATACGCATTTTGTTGTAAAATAGCATTGAGTTGTAAGATAGTATTGAGTTGTAAGATAGTTTGGTTGTGTCTAACAGATCTTAAAATCAATGACATTATTGAAGTCTGTAAGTTAAATTTTTTTGCTGGCCATGACTGAAGCAGTATTTTAAAGTTCAAAATATCATAAACATAAACACTTATTGAGAAGCTGTGAGTAAAAAGTATGGCACTGAAGGAAATAGGTCCTGTTATTCATCAAAAAGATAACATAGTGACCATACTCCCTGAAAACATAACTTAAAAGTGTAGCCGTTCAGTAAATACATTATTTGTAGGAAATTTATCGAATTAGAAGGCTTAGCTAAATGGTCTGAAACATTAGCTATGATAGCAAAGCGAATGTGAGGTTTGGCCTGATACTTTGAGTAGGGGAGTGTTAACATACTAAGCAGTAACAGAAATCAATGTATTACAGTACAGACTGAGCTCAGACAACAAATAGTATGAAGGTAATCCCAAAAGTAAGGTCTCCTATTTTTTTATAAGTACAGATCTCTGTTTGTGTGGCAGTTGGTCACACTGTTATGAAGAGTGCTTCATGCGCTGTGTGTAAACATGTGCACACCATGCTGAGGCGCTCAGTCTTGGCTTGGGAGCCACTGAAAATGGAGCTCCCATTGGATGTTACTGCCAAGTGCGAATTGTGTGCAGTTATTTGGTTTTTGAACAGAAAGGGCACTGTGCCGATTGAAATCCATCGCCAATTGATGGAAGTGTATGTTGAGTCATGCAGGGATGTCAAAAATTTTCATAAGTGTTATAGTGAGTTTGCAGCTGGTCGGACCAAAATTCATGATGAACAAAGGAGCGGGAGACCATCAATTTCAAAGGAGACAGTGTTGCAGCTTGAGTAAAGCATGCGTGAAGATTGGTGGATCACCTTGGATGATCTCTGCATGTTGGTTCCTGAGGTTTCCTGAAGCACTACTCACAGAATTTTAATGGAAACATTGAACTACCGGAAGGTGTGCGCAAGATGGGTGCCATGCATGCTGACTGAGGACCACATGCAGCAACAAGTTGATGCTTCCCACGCATTTCTTCACGCCTTGGAGCTGAACAGGACAACTTTCTGCACTCAATTGTCACAGGTGACAAAACCTGGGCATCCCATTTTACACCTGAGAGCAAGCGACAATCGTGCCAGTGGTGGCATCCTTCTTCGCCAAAGCTGTGGAGCTGGCGGCGAGCTGGTATGGCTTGGACATACAAAAACTGCCACAGTGTCTACAAAAATGCATTGACAGAAATGTTGATTATGTCGAAAAATAGCTAAATGTTCAAGCTGTAAACTGAAGTGAAGCATTGTAGAAATAAACAGGTCTATATACATATAAAAAAATAGGAGACCTTACTTTTGGGATTACCCTCATAATTTAAAAAAGTGTGCCATTACATTAGGCCATCTGTCATTTGAACAAGATAGGTGTCAGTGAAATTGGAAACAATGTAATTGCTTGTAGATGTGGAACACTTTTTTTAACTATTTAAACAACTTTGTGATTCTTCTGTATTTTATAGGCAATACGAAGTGCACTCCATGGCTTTTTTCTTCCACAAATTAAAGTGTCTGAGCTGTACATGGTGGATGTTAATGCACTTGTATCAGAATTTCAGTCACTTGTAAGGAAAAGATTACCACCAGTGCAAGTAGTTTCTCAGGAAAACATGAAACTAAAGATTACTCAAGATCCCCAGTATCGCCGATTGAAGTCTAATGTGGATATGGAATTAGCCCTTCAGTTATATAATGTATATAGGTAAGTCATTTACTAAAATGTAATTATTTATATGTTCCTTAATTTTTCAGGCTCTATGGCAAAATGGAACAAATACCTATGTAATTTACAGCATGCTGAAGAAATTTTAAAAGAATAAAATAACATAGAAACAAAATAAGTAACATAGAACAACAAAAAATGTGAACTACTCCATTAACAATTGCAGAGAATAAAAAGAAGCCTTTCAAAATAGGATGCAAAACTTAAGGTTTATCGTGCAGTTTTTTTCCCCCTTGTGAAGGGGAACAACGAACCACTTTCTGGACACTGATCAAGCAAGTTTTTTTGAGGAACAAATAATTGTTCTGTCATGTCTTCACTGAGTGAATTCTGCAGTTGCTTTTCATGTGTATATTATCATTAACCAGAAGGCCTATGAGGGAGTATACAACAGTAGAATTTATATTCTGAAGCCTTATCCCCCACCCACCCCAAATTCCCCAAACAATCTCAGTTTCCTTCCTGAAGGATAATAATTTAGTAAATTAGTGGTTCCAGTGTCTAGGTTTGCTATTTTCTACTTTAAGTCTTCCTGTCAGCTGTATTAGGAATCACCACTTCCTGAGGCTAAGTACTGGCCATTCTTTCAGCATCCTTGCACTAGTAACAGAGATGATATTCTTCATCACTTTTCAGTATTGCCTACAGTAAAATTCTGAAACTGCAATGTGATTCTCTGTCATTCTTTGATACAGCTACCTTTTCCTCCTGCATGATGTTGTTGCATGCCGTACATTGTCTGCCGTATTGTAATGGTTATGAAATCAGTCTAAAAAGACGAGTGCATACAAGACACCCATACAACCCAGCCTAGAATATTGCTCAAGTGTGCGTATTGTATAAGACTAACAGCAGATATTGAATGTTTACAAAGTAAGGCAACACAAATGGTCACAGGTTTGTTTGACCTTCAGAAGAGCATCATGGAGATGCTGAAAAATGTGAACTGGTGGACACACAGACTCCAACTTTCTTACAGAAGTCTACTTGCAATGTTTTGATAATATGAGGAATTTAGGAATATACTACAACCCTCTTCATACCTCACCCATAAGGACCGTGAAGAAAAGATTAGATTAAATAGGAACATTCTGTTGAAGCAGACTGTTCACGTCCACCTTTACGTATGTGTGTGTCTGTGTGATGTGTTAGTTCTTGTTGATGACACTGCTCTCATAACTGGTACTTCGTACTGGATTGTACATGACATGGTTTGATGGTGTCACTGGGTACCACAGTCATGAATATTGCTATTGCTCCAATAAGGCCTCTCAAAAGCTGTCACCTTTGTCGACAAGAATGAGTAGAATGGTTACAAACAGTACATTCTGCCTACCGCATGCTTTGTCAAGGTACCAATGGACACAAAAGTATCAAAAAATTACATGAACATCAGGCATGCAGCATTGTTTTTCGAAAGTGGGATGATATGATATGTGTTGACAATGTCTACTTTTATTCTGATTGTACAGTCAATGTGAGGTCTGAGAGCACTGAGAAAAATTGAAGAACTGGGAAATATTTCAAACAGAAATTACAAAAACATGTGATTACAACCAGTAGCAAGTGTACATACTGAAGAGCAGCAATAATTGGACCTAATACCAAGGGAGACTACATCATCAGAAATGACTGGGACTGTGACACATAGTGAATCCAAATATGTTAGAAGCCAATAAGTTTCACAGCTAATGAAAGGCATTGCAGAGGAAATCTATAATGCACTTCTTTTGAATGATCTCATTACTACAGAGGACTTAATCGAGTGTTACCAGAACATTGAGGAAATACACCAGAAAAGTGCAGACTGAAAAACATTCAACAGACTTTTGAATGTTGCATTGATGACAATAATGGAAGACTATCAGGACCCCACTTTTGCTGGCTCCACAGGAAAGCTTATATTTGGAGAACAGAGGACAATATAGCAGTATGTCACTATTCTGGACACCTTGCATGTAGAATGCTATTTTAGAGGAGGAGGAGGAGGAGGAGGAGGAGGAGGAAGAAGAAGAAGAAGAAGAAGAAGAATAAGAATGTTTGATGACTATTACATGAAAAGACATAAAGCATTTATGCAATCCTGTGCGTGTCAGACAGCTACAGCTGATATGTGAGATGAGATCATCACTGCACTCTAGATGAAGTTGGTCCCAAATGCTCTCCAGTTGTTTGCTATCATCATACAGTGTCAGCTGCTCACCCACTTGCTGTAATCAGGAAATTTAAATTAAGTGAGGCTGATACAGAAGAAAGTCCTCCTTGGATGACATTTGCCATAATATAAGGAAATCTCATCATCTTCATTAATGACTACCAATCTGTACCAATCTGTATAGGCATTAGTCAAATCTGGGCTGTCATTTTCTGTGATATCAAATGCTAATCTCTTCCAGCTGAAGAGGACTATGTTCTGAAGTTCAAAGAGCATTGTTCTCAATGTTGCAGATGAAAGATACGTTCAACAAACAAGAACCTGTGTTGTGTGACTCAGTAACAGTGTGAGAACGCAACCCTTCAAATGAGTATTTTCACCAGAATACAGTCATAATCTTATCCTTGGAGGGGCTTTTAGCCTGCATCACAAGAAGTCATAGGCTATGTAAGATTGGAGTTCCAGATTAACTAAGCTATTGAAACAAGTCCGTGTGACAATGGTTGCTCTGGGCGAATGTCTGTTATTGAAGACACTCTTATACCATCATCATAAATGAGATAAGTGCTGATCAGCAATGTGGACACTCAGCTAAACTGTGAAGTCCTAGTTGATCGAAAAAAGTACTAAACCTCACAAAATAAATCTGGAGTGCAATGACAATCATAACCCTTACAAGTGGACAAGGAGAGCCTGGGGTCACCAGTTGCCATGAACAGCTGATCCATAGTGGTACGTACATAGGGACTATTTAACCAGATAATCATGCTGCGCTAGCATTGACAACTATGAACTGGGGAAATCTACTACAGAATGACCAATAGGTCCCAGGTTTACCATGGAATAACGTTGATAGGTGTAGGCCATGCTGAATGAATTTTTGGGTGTATTCAGGTCCATTGTGGAAATGAGGTAAAGCAGACAAGCCAGTGTGAACCACCGTATGAATGATGGGTATCAACACCCATCTGTCAGCACTCATATAATGTTTCTCCAACTGAGCAACAGATAATACAGAATGAAAAGGGAGGACTCACTGCAAGATGTTCAGCCATCGGATTGTCTCCTGTGACCTTTGCGAAGAAGGAAAACAAGCACATGGCATTTTTTCATCAATTAATGGTGGATGAAAAAATAATGATATATATCTATTGCCACAAATTAATAAGACTTTGGACATCTGGATGAAGTGAACCATTTCTCCCCTATGATTATGCAGACTGACCCTACTGGCAGATTGAGGTTGAAAAGGCTGACTGAGAAGCAGTTTCTTTCATAAAACTTGATGAGTTCTGGCAGATGGAGGTTGAAAAGGCTGACTGAGAAAAGATTGCTTTCATAACATATGATGAGTTTGTAGTTATGCTGCTTGGTGTGTGCAATACTCCAGCCACCTGTGAACATGTGACAGATGACCTACTTTGACATCTTAAATAAACAATGTGTCCATGGATGGCACTATTGTCTTACCAGAAAACATTTAAGATCACGTAATCTGCTGAACAACTGTGCTGATGTGTGTCGATGACGATGATGATGATGATGATGATGGTGGTGGTGGTGATTGGTTTGTGGGTGGCTCAACTGTGAGGTCATCAGTGCCTGTAAAACTTCCCAATCTTTACTCAGTCCAGTCTTGCCACTTTCATGAATGATTATGAAATGATGAGGACAACACAGACACCCAGTCCCCGGGCGGAGAAAATCCCCAACCCGGCCGAGAATCAAACCCAGGACCCCATGATCCAGAGGCAGCAATGCTAGCCACTAGATGACGAACTGCAGACATGTCAATGATGCAAGTCTTTATATGAATCCAAGGAAGTGCCTCTTTGTCACCCAAGAAATGAAAATCTTGTAGCATCTAGTAAACAGAAAAAAAAGTCTGCCCTGATTCAGAGAAAGTAAAAGCCATGACATGTTTTACAACTTACTGAAGAATTCGTGATGAGATAGACTTACTTGAAATGTACTTTTATGACAGATGCTTCATAAATGAATCAGATGCATGAATACATCTCCAGAGTACTCTCCAAGTCCAAGAAGAATTATTCTGCAACTAAGAAAGAGTGCCTTACAGTTTTTGGACAATCAGTTAGTTATGACCTAGTTCAAATGGTGCTCCATTCACTGTTGTGACTAACCATCTTTCTTTATGCTGACTGTTGAGCCCGAGGGCTCCATCTGGATAATTAGAAAAATTGGCACTGAAGGTCCAGGAATGCCATATCACTGGTAATGTACAAAAATAGATGCAAATGCAAGTAGGTTCACTTCCTTTTGTGGAATACATTGCAGTATACCTCAGTGAGAAGTTATCTATTGTTAGTACTGAAATAGTTTACTTCATTATTAAAATTTGTGTAAGAATTATAGTGTTAACATTTTCTTTTGATTAAAGTTATAAAAACACATTTCATATTTTTTTACTTTGTAATTTTTTAATATTCATCTCTCTCTCTCTCTCTCTCTCCCCCCCCCCCCCCCCCCCCCTCTCTCTCTCTCTCTCTCTCTCTCTCTCTCTCTCTCTCTCTCTCTCTCTCTCTCTCTGTGTGTGTGTGTGTGTGTAAAATATTTTTATAAGCCTCAAATTTCTTTTGTATTTTATTGCTTTCAAGGAGTGATTGTTTTGATGAAGAGACAAGAATACGTAGGTGCACAGAGGATTTCAAAATGTGTCTGGATAAATTAAATAATGCCATCCACCTGGAAGTGGAGGCACATCTCCAGGCTGCAGTGAATAATACCATTGCCAGTATCCGGTACTTCAGAGTAGACAAGAATGGACCACGAATAAAACAAGTCTCTCTCAAGAATCCATTAGTTCCAAGGTGACTGAATCATACAAATATTTATTTTCTGTAAAGTGAATGCATTTGCCCTGCAGGCATTCATGAAGTATATGTGCTGTGATGTACTGTACACATTACCTGAGATGACACTGAAAATAGAAATTGTTGTTTTTGTATTAGTACAATTACATGATCTTATTATTACTACAGACTTTATCCCATATACATGACCGAGCGAGGTGGCGCAGTGGTTAACACACTGGACTCGCATTCGGGGGGACGACGGTTCAATTCCGTCTCCAGCCATCCTGATTTAGGTTTTCTGTGATTTCCCTGAATCGTTTCAGGCAAATGCCGGGATGGTTCCTTTGAAAGGGCACGGCCGATTTCCTTCCCCATCCTTCCCTAATCTCAGCTGGCGCTCCGTCTCTAATGACCTCGTTGTCGACGGGACGTTAAAACACACTAACCTAACCCTAACCATATACATGGACTTGTAGTTCATGAACCTTCTTTAAGACTTTATGACAGTCATCATTTTCTTGTGTTCACTGTTATTATTACTGTTTCAACTATGAAATGGTCAAGGGTTAAGGATACAGAGTACTTTTCCGGCTCAATATTATGTAAAAATCAACACATATTTCCTTCAGGCACTGTTTATAATGTACACTCCTGGAAATTGAAATAAGAACACCGTGAATTCATTGTCCCAGGAAGGGGAAACTTTATTGACACATTCCTGGGGTCAGATACATCACATGATCACACTGACAGAACCACAGGCACATAGACACAGGCAACAGAGCATGCACAATGTCGGCACTAGTACAGTGTATATCCACCTTTCGCAGCAATGCAGGCTGCTATTCTCCCATGGAGACGATCGTAGAGATGCTGGATGTAGTCCTGTGGAACGGCTTGCCATGCCATTTCCACCTGGCGCCTCAGTTGGACCAGCGTTCGTGCTGGACGTGCAGACCGTGTGAGACGACGCTTCATCCAGTCCCAAACATGCTCAATGGGGGACAGATCCGGAGATCTTGCTGGCCAGGGTAGTTGACTTACACCTTCTAGAGCACGTTGGGTGGCACGGGATACATGCGGACGTGCATTGTCCTGTTGGAACAGCAAGTTCCCTTGCCGGTCTAGGAATGGTAGAATGATGGGTTCGATGACGGTTTGGATGTACTGTGCACTATTCAGTGTCCCCTCGACGATCACCAGTGGTGTACGGCCAGTGTAGGAGATCGCTCCCCACACCATGATGCCGGGTGTTGGCCCTGTGTGCCTCGGTCGTATGCAGTCCTGATTGTGGCGCTCACCTGCACGGCGCCAAACACGCATACGACCATCATTGGCACCAAGGCAGAAGCGACTCTCATCGCTGAAGACGACACGTCTCCATTCGTCCCTCCATTCACGTCTGTCGCGACACCACTGGAGGCGGGCTGCACGATGTTGGGGCGTGAGCGGAAGACGGCCTAACGGTGTGTGGGACCGTAGTCCAGCTTCATGGAGACGGTTGCGAATGGTCCTCGCCGATACCCCAGGAGCAACAGTGTCCCTAATTTGCTGGGAAGTGGCGGTGCGGTCCCCTACGGCACTGCGTAGGATCCTACGGTCTTGGCGTGCATCCGTGCGTCGCTGCGGTCCGGTCCCAGGTCGATGGGCACGTGCACCTTCCGCTGACCACTGGCGACAACATCGATGTACTGTGGAGACCTCACGCCCCACGTGTTGAGCAATTCGGCGGTACGTCCACCCGGCCTCCCGCATGCCCACTATACGCCCTCGCTCAAAGTCCGTCAACTGCACATACGGTTCACGTCCACACTGTGGCGGCATGCTACCAGTGTTAAAGACTGCGATGGAGCTCCGTATGCCACGGCAAACTGGCTGACACTGATGGCGGCGGTGCACAAATGCTGCGCAGCTAGCGCCATTCGACGGCCAACACCGCGGTTCCTGGTGTGTCCGCTTTGCCGTGCGTGTGATCATTGCTTGTACAGCCCTCTCGCAGTGTCCGGAGCAAGTATGGTGGGTCTGACACACCGGTGTCAATGTGTTCTTTTTTCCATTTCCAGGAGTGTATATGATTTACAGATTTTTTTTGTCGATATCAGGTAATGCAACACACTTGTTAAACAAATCAGAAGTATTTTGAATATTTTTGAACCTGCTTAGGGTTATTAGAAAAATTACACAGAAATTTATGCATTTTTTTTTTCCAAAATGCTTCCTCAAATTGAGGTACCATTTAATCCAATGTTATACTTTTGAAGGAGGCCAAACTTTTGCCAGATATGCTTGACATGATGGCTGAGGTACTAGTCCTATTTAATTCCACCAATTGTGTATATTACAAGGATAAAAAGTATCACATCTTAAATTTTAATTTTTACAAGTTTTTTCCTAATAAAAATGTTGTTTTTCTATAATTTAGTTGATCTGCAGTAAAGCTTAGGTCTACTACATAAGTATGAACTATTGCAAGTTACAGAAAAAATTAGAGCAATGTTTTATAAACTTTAGGAAATATTTGTACCTGAATTCTGAAAAATACAACTTGTAGGGAATTGCAAATGAAGATATGAGTCGAATTAAGCTGTGCCTCAGAACATTCCTGAAGTATAGTCTTCATCCTGCAGCATTTCTTCATCTTCAAGCTTCCTCTTGGCATTCCTTTTAGCTCTTCTTGCTTCTTTGGTTACTTGAAGAGTGAATCTTTCAGCTTCATGCACCCACAAAAATTTCTTGGGTAATCTTTCCCACATGCAATGTTCAAAACTTTCATTTGTATTCTGAGTGCTCCCATGAACACATTTACTAAGCTAAACAGGGTCACTTAGGTCTCTAAAATTTGGTTTTATTTCCTTCATAACAGGCTCAGGTAGAGAATGCGTATGATGCTACATTTGACCACTTTCTTTTGCTTTTTGGTAACCACACCAAGAATCTGCTCCTTTAGGGCAAAGTCCGCAAACAGGGTGGTCATCTGTGAACAACTTATGAAAGTAGGTGGCCCATACAGCTTTTCTCATTGCTGTAACATCATTCAGAGGTTCAGTTCATCTAATGGCCAGTCCATAATAAGTCTGAATGAGGTGTATTTCAGTTTCTGTCAGCCTCGGCCAGACAGAGATTGTCAGATAGCAACTTTCCTTTCATTTCTCTTCATAGCTTCCTCAATCTAGCACCCATACTCTTTTGCACATGTCCACAACACTCCAGTTTTGTTACCAAGGTGTCACCATTAACATTGAACTCATTAATTTTATTGAAAGCTTTAGAGTCCCCATTGCCTAGGTACTTTGTATATCTAACGTTATAAATGGGCACCGACCTCTGAAATATTTTTAGAGCTCCATCACACTCCATACCTCCACTGTAACCATCATAATTCTTAGAACACTGATGTTCAATATGTCCTTCAGTGTTACCACGGCAGGTGTGGAAGTACTTAGATAAGCACTCAATGTCAACAACTTTTCCATTCTCCAGAGACGTAGCACTTACAACACCATTCAAGGAACGATGTCCTCAATATTGCCATGTCCCAGTGTCCCTGGTTCCACTAATATTTACAGTTTCTTCTACTGCACATTTCATAGATATTTTAGACACAACCGTCAAGGCACCTGAAAGTATTTTTATGTACTTGCTGAACCTACTGGGAGGAGGAGGAAGAAGAGCTATCAAACCACAAAACATTTGAACAGTTTTTTTTCCTTTTCCTATTACACAGATTGCATGCACTAACTTCAAATTCACATCATATGAATTATGCACAATGTTTGAAGTCATTTTCAAGGTAGATTTATTGCAGGATCTACAAAGAACATTTAATTTTGACGCTAAATGCTTCCTGCTACTTTGTTGTTCAGTTATTTCCAGACAACCTACACCATAACATTGTTTACATTTCACTACTTCCTTTATCATAGAAGATAAGATGCCCACATCAACAACAGCAAATCCACTACAAACAGCGCCATTGTTAACACAAAAATTTGAATCACCTGGAGGCGTGCCATGTGGGAGTTTCTTCCCTGAAAAACTGATACATAGGTTACTTTCAGCAATGTGGCTTGCATTGTTTGTGAACTGGTTACCATGGAATTGACTTTTATTGAATTTCTTGATGCGTGGCATGGTTCGTATTTATTGCACACTGAAAGATATGTACTTCCACAAATATATGTAGCACTGTGGCACGTGAACAAACAGCTTCAGTGAAACAAAAGTAAATACTAGGAAAGATAATCATTTACAGACACTAAAAACCTGCACTATTACCAACATATACAGTGTATCATATGTATAATTGCTGGAAACAGAAAGTTCACAGTTCTTTTCAAAATAATACTGGTTTCTGTAACAGAAACAAAGGGGTGTGGTGGTATACATGACTGTAACTTTAAAATTTGGTATATATAAGTCATTTTTCCTTTGAAACCCTATGATGTATATATTAATGTAATCAGGAAAGACTATACAATTTAATAAAGTCATTTTTGTTTTAATTTTTCCACCAATTATAAGTACCCTGTCCTTAAGTTTGACATCCTAATTTCATTTAAGCTTGAACATTTGTAACATTATCTAGTTCATATATGTTTGCATGGTAGATAATTATATTATATTGTTATAACTGACAAAACTCAATGGATGCTTTTCTCTTTTTGTTAGGTATTTTACTGATTATGGAGCAGCTAATAGCTTAAAAGAATTTGAGGATATTATGTACTCAGCTGATGCGTGCTATATTATGGCCCATAATGGATGGGTTATGAATGATGATCCACTTCGCAATTTTGCTTCACCAGAAAATAATGTTTATTTGAGAAGAGAACTCATTGCTTGGGGTGACAGTGTTAAATTAAGGTAAAATCATCACACTAATTATTTTAATTGAGTATACGATAGTATGCTTCTAATACGTTTTGAATAAAATGATGAAAATGGCTTCATTACCTACAGTTTGCTTGCTGATACAAAAATTTCCCTGTTTGCAACATGACAATTCTACAAACCCACATGGTGCATCTTTAGGTATCCAACCATCTTAGTTCTGAAAACCCAGCCTGTTAAAACTACATTGTAGAATTGGAGTTTGCGTGAAAAAAAATTATGCGAAGGAAAGTAACAGGGTACAGCTTTCAACTAATTATGCCATTCCTGTAAAAAATATGGCAGTAGGGAATGTTCTGTATGCAGAAGGTCTAGAAAAATGGTGGAAACTTAAAAATTGATAAAGTACCAGTGCAAGGAAGCTCTTCTCCTGGAGATGGCTACTTCCAGTTAAGTAAGCAACCTGAGGACCTGTAAGAGATGTGGAGGATATTCAATTAAAATTGATTTAAAGAACACCCTGAACTATAACAAAAAGTGTTATTGCATGTCGATACCCAATGGATTTAATGAGAGTAGACTTGTGGCAGGTAATGATACAATGAGGAAAGTATCAAACATAGTGATGGAGATCAGTGCAAGGTAACCTTTAGTTCACGAGTCCTGTCAAAATAAAATAAGTTTGGATTAATCATAAACTGAGGTTGTTTGTTCAAAATAAAACGAGCTGTTTTAAATACCAGAACCATGTGTCTATTGCTCCAACCTATAAGGGCAAGGTACACTATGCTTCTTTCCAGCTGTCTGAACAGCTTTGTCAGGAAAACTATCAGTGTTTAGAGTGTCAACAACAAAGAGTGCAGCTGTGCTTTCTTGATGTGCTACTGTACTTTTATCAGGCTTGTGGAACTGCCCCTAGAAATAAACAAAACCAGTACTGCACATTATGCCACTTGCATCTTTTTTTAATTGAATTTGACTGACTGGAACACTTTCTTGGTCTATGGATAAAGGCAGGATTGGTTCCTTCTTCAGAAAATGGACAGTACATTGAGTGGTTAGTGAATGTGGTGTTCTCCTCACTCCCTAGTGGGGAAAAAAACTGGAGCACTTGGATGACAACTATCATGAATCCTAGTACTGAGGAAGGTCATGCTTTTGCTATGTAGATAGCAGCTTGTAGGCATACTTTTACACCTTGAACAGGCTGAAGAATCTACTTGGATGCACATCATCCTCAAACACCTCCACATTGGGTGCTCCTGCAGACATCTACCAAGTTGTGTATGATACTTCTTTTTACAATAATTATTTAAACAAGTCACTGAAGTCTTGTGATAATCCTTGAACCAAGGGATTGATGTCACGCAAGAATTTATTTTAAAGACACTGTTTCACATAACACACTGCTGATGGAAAATGCAACATCCTCAAAGACAAGGACACTTTATTTTTCAAGTGATGTGATAGGTAGATCACCATAGTAGGAATATATTATAACAAATTCAGACTGAATGAAATACACGTCACAGTAAAGGGTGTCCAAACAGATGCATCAGTGCTTAGAGTACCCCATTTGGTGACAATGCAGTTGTGTATTCTCACATGAAAATGATCATAAAGCTGCCAAATGGCATCCTGCAATAGGTTGTCACAAACATCTTCCACCTTTAATTGCAATTTGGCAATGGTTCTTGCATGCTCTGGAAAGCAAGTAAGTTCTCACTTCATGTCCAATATGTGTTTAGTTGACAAGAGATCTGGTGAATCACTGGCCATGGGTGTTGTCGCACACCACGAAGAACACATTCCGTTGCAGCAGCCATATGTGGATTTGTATTGTCCTACAGAAAAAGTACATCACTTTCCTGTCAAAGAAATGGAAGTAACTTGGAGACAACAACATGTGAAATGCAGTGCGCACTGGTTACTCCTCTCTGCAGAAGCACCAAATGTGACCACAAGTTGTAACTGATGATCCCCCACACCATGAAGTTTAGGACAGGATGTGTGTCAAGGACAAATGCACTCCAGAACAGAGCACTCACCAGGTCTATGCAATCATTCACATACAGACAGAACCTGCTGTCATCACAGAAGACAAAAGAGTGCCATTCCACTCCTCAACTGACTCTTTCAAGACATCAGAAAGACTGTGCTTGGCTGTGTCATGATGTCAGTGGTAGCCTAGTCAAAGGCACACATGCTGGAAGCAGCACACATTTTCTCTCCCACATGGCCACTGATGCAGTTACAATGTATTTTGTAAATTTAGTTAAATATCTTTATAGCTACTTTCCTTTGTGGTTTCCTTTAATTTTAATCCACTTATCATCATTACCAGTAGTTGATCACTTCTCACAGCACATCCCAGGTGAATTAAAACAACTATGAAGCCATTCTGATATTGTCTCCTGCCATTTTCTAGTTATATTTTCTCTGTGGTTGATGGTTAAAAAAGTACTGGTCACATAAATTTAATTTCTTTGGGGAGATTCCATGCCCTTGTCTTGACATTCACTACCTCATGCCAGGCCCAGTTTTTTAACTAGTTTTTCATCCTTTCCAAGAACAACATATTCTTTGTCCTTGCCTTTTCTTGTTACTCAGAGGTGCAGCACCATATATGCCACTGGTCAGCATTATCTTCACTAACGCTTAGATCCTTCATATCAGTTCGTATATTCATCACTCAGCTGATTTGAGATCTTCCTCTCCTTCTCCTCTTTGTAAGCATGGGAAAGTACTTTTTCATGTCATGGCCATCAGGCAGGTAGTTTTATTATGTGATATTATCTCAACCTGGATTCTGAGAGTTTTGGAGATGACTTCATAACTACCTCTCATGAATTCATTGTGCACTTTCTCTCTCAATATTACTGCTTCCACCTATCTTGACATGAACATTTCTGTTTTTGAAACTTCTGCTTGTGAGTCATTTTTGATGCCCAGGCTATCACTGCCATAAAATAGCTCTTCTCACATCTGTTTTATAAATTTTGCCCTTGGTTTTTTTGAGAATTTGCATCACTCAGAATCTCTTGCTGAAAACAACATAAAATTTAAAGAAATTAATGTTCTTGAAAATTAATCACTAGTTCTCTGCAAATGGGCTGTATTGCACAAGAACTGACCACATCATTAGAAGTAATTCATGAGAGTAAATCACGAAATGAAACAGAATATTCTAAATTTTTGAACGTTTGTTTTGATAACAACTTTAACTGGAAGTCACATATCTGAGCTTTGCAGCTGCTGCTTTGCAGATAGTATCAGATTTTGGAAAGCTAGTGCCATCCATATTCAAAATTTTATTGAAAAATATGAGATTATTTTGAATAGCGAATTTGGTGATTTGTAATATGTAGTCATATTTTCTATATTTTAATGTCGTGTATCACATACTAGTTTACTTCACAATAAATTCCTAATTATTTTCAGATATGGTGAACGACCTGAGGACTGCCCATTCTTGTGGCAGCGAATGCAAGAATATGTGGAACAGACTGCTCGTGTATTTGATGGAATACGGTTGGACAACTGTCATTCAACTCCAATACCAGTTGCAGAAGTAAGAGGCTTTAGGGAAAAAGTCTAAATAATTCAAGCAGTTTGATATAGTTTGACATAAATTAATCAACCTATATGATTGTAGTCAAAAACAACAAATGCAATAAAATGAAACAGCCAATAGTTTCCTCAACTCTTAAAAAAAATTAATGTTCTGATAAAATGCCACAGGTTGTGTAACAGTTTATTTATTTGACTAGTTTTGCTCATCAGACCAGAGCAAGGTTTAAAGCACCACTCAGCACCATCATTAACACAAAATAGTGAGAGTTGCATCTAATGCCACTCATCCCACTTTGTATTGACAAAGGTGCCAAACGGTGCTTTAAACCTTTGCATTGCCATGAGGGCAATGAATATCTGAGGATGTCTGTGTCTGATGGGATAAACTAGTCAAGTAAATCAAATAATATGCTGTCTGTGGTGGTTTATTTGTACACTAATTATGACTGTCACTGTGTCTCTCGCAGGCAATTCTTTCATTTGCCCGTGAAGACAACTGAAGAAAATATAACTTCAGTTCTGTATAAATATCTGTGACAACTTCCAACATAATGTGAGCAGGAATTTGCATGTAAAATGTCCTCTTTTCAATCCCACAAATTATTTCATGATGGATTTCCTACAGTAAGTTCTTTGCCCATTTGCTTCCTCAGATTCTCATAAAATTGTGTAATTTGACAATCACCTGCATTGTTGACAAAACAAAAGGAATGTGTCTGAAGAATATAGATGGGAACTCCTTTTTAAGCCAACAGTTCATTCATGGTTAGGTGGCTTATATTATTATGATTACACAGATTTGGCAGGAATCATCAGATGTAATAGTTATGATGGTGACCTTTCTTTCATTCAAGATGCTACTGCTGTTGGTGCAGGCAGGAAATACAGGTCTTCTGTTAGAGTCCACTTAGATTATTCAAAAACTGAGTATATTCCCCCTTAATTCATGAGATGCACCAAGCTGTACATATCAGTGCCCAGGTTAATAATGTGATTCTTTATTTTTCGCAAGTCTTCAATGCAGCTATGAATTGCTGCATAGAAAAAAACATATAAACACACAGTAAATCAGACCAGTATCCAATTAGACTGAGGCTTTCTTAACAAACAGAACTTATCACACTCTTCTCAGTTGGGAAACATCATCAAAAGTGAAGGCAGTACTGTATGTATGTTGAGGAAGTAATCAGAACTATTATTGTTCATGATAAATATAAATGACTTGTTGTATCATAAGTTCCCTGAGGCCATTTGTGAAGGATACTGTGGTATATTAGAAGGTTGCATTGTTAGAACATTATTTGAAAATGCAGGAGAACTTGCAGATTATCTCCACAAAAACTGTCAGCATCTCCTCAGCAGAAGTAGATGTAATATAATGCACATATAAAGTGTTGTAACTGCAACCAGGACGGTCGCGGAGTAGCAATGACAGAAGGCGCGGCGGGACCCGCGGAGAGGCCCACAAACGACAACACAACAGAAGAGGATGGACACAACCAATGTAGGACGGAGCGAATACAACAAGACCAAACAACAGAGTCACAAGGAAACAAACTCGTACACGAACCAGGAAGTAAGCAGTCTAGTGCAAAGTGAGGTGTAAACCGATGTAAGCGAGATTATACTGACTGGCTGAGCGAGTGGCTGGCCTTTAAGTACGCTATCGGGAGTGCCACTATTGGCCGCTGGGACCACGTGTTCCACTGTGGTGCCCCCACACTAAAAGCGGGCCAGGAGGCATGCGCCGCCACAGCTTATGGTGCGATGGTGCAGAGACCTCTATGGGTCTTCGACATCCATGATGTTTGGCGCGGATTCAAATTCCGTGGTGCGCGGTACCAGAAAAAGTGATAATGAATCTTTGCTACTGGTCATCAGTCACTGAATTGAGTTACAATTATTGAATATATGTGAGTGTTCATCTCAGATGTTTTATGTTGTTGGGAAGGTAGGTAAAAGACTGTAATTCCATGGCAGAATTTGAAGTACATGTAATCAATCCGTAAAGGAAGTTTATTATGAGAATCTGATATTCTTGATTATGTTCACCAGTCTGTTACTCTTACAAAGAAGAACTCATGGAAGATGAGAAGATTCATAGAATATTTGCACTGGTTCGTTGTCAGGTTTTCAGGTGATGCCACAGTAATTCCAAAATGATCATCGTGACAAAATTAAAGAAAGTCATATTCATGCATAGGAATACTTGTCGTTGACAAGCAAACTGGGAAAAAGGTACTGGTACAATACGAATCCTCCAACATGGACTGTAAAATCACTTGCAAAGTAAAAAATGTAGGTGTAGGTATAGAGCAGGCACAGTGACACACAGCACTCAAGAGTAATAGAGAGTATTTCACATTCTCATTACAGGAATACTGTATGTCGCAGAAACATACATGACAGATTATTTTGTTTAGCCTACTCTGTCTTCCTTTGTGTACATTTTACTCTGGTTCTCATGAAATGCAATAGCGAGTTACATTCAGCAAGGGTCGTCCTTGTCACAAATTAATTTATGAATAACACAAGCACATGCCATAACAATGGGACTAAGTAGATTATTGATTTAATGTTTATCACGCTATACACAGTATTTATATAGAATGTATGAGTCAATATTACAATTTATGAAAAGCTTTTTAATTACTTTGTTAAATTTGTTAAGTAAATTTAAAAAATAACTGGACAACCTGCAGAAACTTTTGTGGCCCCCTATTTGATACTCACACATTCTTAGTTTTGTTTTGCTCCTGTGGTAAAGTTGTCAGTTAGAGCAAACACTTTTGGAAGTTGTGCCACACTGCTGATGTTATTCTCTGAAAAATATTTCTTAGCTGAACCAATGTTTCTAATGCTAGTTAATAAAAAAAGAAAACTGCTCGAGTAATACCATAACAAGGGTGGGGTGAAATATTTCTAACTAACTATGAATAAATATTTTTTCCTATGTAAGCCTTTACATTCAGCATATTATTATACATAAGCATGGAACTGCTATAACCCTGTATGCAACACCTGGATATGTGCTGCAGCACTAGGTTGCCTGCACTAGACTGCCAGCAGCAGCTGCGCAGGCCAGCCACCTGAGGCCACCCATGATGGATCACAAGACTAGTGCATACAGCATGATTATTGCCATGCAACCTAGTGTTGCCCCCCTCTATATAAAGACAGTGCAGCCAGTTCTACTTTTCAGTTTGTGTTGTTCTACTTCTTGTACTGTTTCTATGTTTGTTGTTTACTTGAATGTGGATCAATAAACTTTGTTCTTGGTGGCCACCCTATTGAGTCTGTCTCTGGGGCAGTGCTACAAATCTCTCCCTTAGCAGCTGCAGGCTTTTACACTGTTTGTGTACCTGTCACCTCTTCCCACTTACATTGATGTGCCCAAAGACTGGGATGCTTATGAGAAATGGCTTTGGCAACACTTCTTTGCTTTTGGTGTCCCTAATACAAAAATGTATAAGGTTTTGTTCCTTTCTTGATTTTCCCCAGGTTTACCAGTTGTGCCAGTCAGCCCCACTTCAGGAGCCAACATTACTTTCATTCAACAAAATGTGACTGTTGTTGACCAATTATCACTGTAAATGCACATAGCACTGCAACACATGTTTAGTTCTTTGTTGGTTTAAACAGCCTCACCTGTCCTACTGGGCATGGGCAGCCAAACTTCATGGCCTCAGTCACAAATGTCAGTTTTACATTAATTACATGGTCCATGATGCCATCATTTGGTTGGCATCTGATGAGGAGGTGTATCAATGAGCACTAAAATGTGACAGTACATCTTTGCCTGAAGTTTTAAATATTGCTCAGTCTTTTGAGGTATCTCATGCTGCTGGTGATCAAATTGAAGCTTGGTATGAAATTTCTGCAGTGGCTCCTGTTCCCAGTTATTAGGCATGACTTAGTTCTTGAGGGGAGGACAAAATAGCAGCTCCACAAATGTGGCCTCTGTGCCATACTGGACAGCAATGTGCCAAGTAACAACCACAGCAGCGGTAGGGCTCAGCACTCACTTTTTACTCATACTGTTTCATGCAATATGACAAGGCTGCATGCTCTAAGTATTGGGCAACTTGCAACAACTGTAAGAGAAAAGGACATATAGCATCAGTGTGTCATTCCCAGCCCTCTCCTGCAGATGTGGTCATGGATGTTAATTGTGTGTCTCCAGTGCTTATGAATGATAAAGAACTGTTTATTGACTTGTGAATGGTGGACAAAGTGCTCTCACCACAAATGGACACAGATGCAGCTGTGACATTGCTGAACTCATAAACTGATGTCGACCTGGGATCTCTGGCATTGTCTCTGGTTACTTGACATTTGTCGAGTTACAGCAAGTAGCATATTCCAATTTTGTGGCAGTTTGTGGCTCCCAGTGTGGATAAACCTGTGGTTCATTCCTTGACTTTACAGGTAGTGGATGATGCCATCACCAACACTGTGTTTGGTCTAGATGCTTTCAAACCTTTGGATTTTCCATTGTGGATGCAGTTCACCTCATTTCTGACCAGGTCCATTGGCACAATTAAATTCTCTGTGTTGAGTTCTTGTCTTTTTTGGATGAGTTAGGTTTTTCCATTAACTTTACAGCCCATATTATCCTGAAACCTATGGCCCAGCTGCACTTTTTCTGTGTGCATCCTGTTCCAGTGGCCTTGTGTGATCAGGTGAAATCAGAATTGGACAGGCTAATATAATTGGGTGTTATACAGGCTATTACTTCAAGTGAGTGGTTTACTCCTCTCATTACTGTTAAAAAATGAAATGGGCAGCTTTGCCTCTGCAGCCACTTTAAAGTTTCTGTTAATGCTCAATCTACCATTGACACCCTGTGCCCTGATCACAAGTTACTGGCCAAACTCGCAGGGGACCGATTTTCTCTAAAACTGATTTAGCTGAAGTGTATTTACGGATTCTATTGGATGAGGGTTCAAAAAGCTCCTTATGATCAACACACCCTTCAGGTTTACCAATATCAGTGTGGCGAGCACACCTGTGATTTTTCAGTGTTTTTTGGGACAATTGCTAATGTATGTTCAGGCATGCATTAACTACCTTGATGACATCATTGTAACAGGTGCATCCACAGAAGATCATTTACACAATTTACACTCCTTGTTTACAGTCTTACATACTGCGGGATTGAAGTGCAACTTGCCAAGTCACACTTTTTCTGGCCATCCATTGTGCATTTGGGGTTTGAGGTTTCTTGGGATGGTGTAAAGTATTTATATCATCATGTCACATCTTTCACAGCTCTACTTCACCCTTCCCAATGTCAAAGAACTCCAAGCATTTTAGGGAAAGTTGCCTATTGTGACAAATCCATTCTATGTGCAGCCACGTTGTCCCATCCTTTGTACAAATTGCTCCACAAGGATGTTCCTTGTCAGTGGATGCTGGCCTTTGACGACGTGTTCATGCTGTTGAAATCTAAATTGCATTCTGCTCCTTTTTTGGCTGCCTTCCATTGTAGCCACCCCTTTGAGCTTGGCTACAGATGACTCTCAGTATGGCCTTTGGGTCATTCTTGCAAGTCACTTTGAAGACAGTTCCAATTGTTTGATAGCTTAAATGTCAAAAACACTCAACTCCTCCCTACAGTACTGCTCCCAAGTTGAAAAGGAACTGCTTACCATCATCTATGCCCTCAAGAAGTTTCATGTATTGTACGGATCTAAGTTCCACCTCATTACAGACCATGAGCTGTTGGTTGCATTGTTTAATCCTTCAACTCTGTTGCTGAACAAAGCAGCACATTGCCTGCAGCTTTGGACCTTGTTTCTGTCTTGTTACAACTATGAAATACATTTTCGGCCTACTATGCAGCATGCCAATGCCAATGCTGTCCTGGCTTCCAATGGGGCTGGATCCTACTTTTGATCAGGATGAGCTCCTTTGTTTTCACTTAGACATTGAGGTGCAATGTATAGTGGAAAGTTTTCCTATTATGAGTTCCTGGATCACAGTTGCTATTGCTACCGATCCTGTTTTGTGCCACACTGTTGACCTTATTCAGCATGATTGGCCAGACAGGCCTCCGGGCAGGTCTTCTGATCTTTTACATACCTATTTTGCCCCCCCCCCCCCTCCCATCATCCCCTTTTGGTGTTTGGTGCTGATGGTCTCTTAGCTACAGATGGGCTGTTACCCAGGGTCAAGATCCCAGCTGCTCTACAGTGACACGTGCTTCAGTTCCTACATCAGTGACATTGGGGAGTCTCTGGTACCAAATCATTGGCTGGTCAAAATGTGTTTTGGTCTGGCTTCGATGAGGACATTGTGCATGCCCATGCCGCAGCTACCACGGGAATGTGACCACGTTGATTTCGCGAGACCATTCCTCAATTCTTACTGGTTGTTGATTGTGAATGCTTTCTCTAATTTTCCATATGTTATGTCCTGTCCTACAGTTCAGGCCCTTTTAAAAAAAATTTCTACTGAAGGACTGCCTAATACACTTGTGTCAGATAACAGTCCTCAGTTTGTGTTTCAGACCTTCCACAGTTCCTTTGCCAATCAAGCCATTCACAACCTGCACTCTCACCCACTCTTCTGCTACTGGTTGGACCAGTATCCTTGATCCTTGGATCCTTCACCATCAGTGTCCCTGGTGCCCCAGCCAAGTGGCCAACTCCCTCACCAACAGTGCAGTTCCATCATATTGAGGACCCAGATATCATGACACTGCCAGTGCAGTGCTCTTATCGCCAGTCCTTCCTTATGGTACTTTGAAGGAGGGTGGTGGTGGTGGTGGTGGTGGTGGTGGTGGTGGTGGTGGTGGTGGGGGAGGGGGGGGGAGCAACACTGTGCATGCATGTTTCCACAGGTTTGCCTCTTCCACCCCTACTCGCCAGTTCTGACCCAGGATTTCCTTCTGCTGCCACTGTCGTCACCTGCAGTGCCTGCTACAGAGGCCGTGGATATGTCATCAGTCACCCCAACTCCCACATTAGAGTAGCAGCCTTCCCACAAGAGGGAATGTGTGCTATAACCCTGAATGCAACACCTGGATATGCGCTGTGGCATCAATTAGTCTGCCCATGGCAGCTGCGTGGGCTGGCCACCAGAGGCCACCCATGGTGGGTCACAAGGCTAGTGCACATGGCACTACACCCACAGCACCATCTACTGGAGCCCTTCTCTATAGAAAGACAGCACAGCCGCACTCCTCCTCAGATTGTGTTCTACTGCTTATTGTACTGTTTCTACATTTGTTATTTACTTGAATGTGGATCAATAATCTTTGTTCTTAGTTGCCACACCATTGATTGTGTCTATCACTATGACAGGAACAAACTGTGAGTACTACTACTTCAGCTCTGGATGACCAGTTCAACAGATTTTATTGTTTACATCAGTTTGAAATGTTAGTCTCACCATATTTTTCACCATCATGATTGTGAACATTTTTTCTCTGCAATGATTATTACTTTAAAACTGGTGGAATTATGATTTGAACATACCTGTGCACTCCTGAGAATACACTGTGAACCCCTCTATGATAAGAACTTAATAATCTTGCTGTTAAAAATACTTTATAAGAAATACTATTCAGATGTAATAAAAATTTCTGAACATACATTTAAACATTTTATTATGAGACATATCAAGAACACTAATTACGTAGGACTAAAACTTCTTCAGTAATGTCTTGTAGTACGTATCAAACAAAGATGAAAGAAATCATTAACTTAAAAACATCATGTTATTTTGAGACAGTGCTGGACGTTTTACATACTTCTTTATTTGTATATTCTGTGTTTCAGTATCTTCTTGATGCAGCTCGAAGAGTTCGTCCTGACTTGTATGTGGTTGCTGAGCTGTTTACTAATTCTGACCAGAAAGACAATATATTTGTCAATAGACTTGGAATCAGTTCACTCATTAGAGGTAAATATTTCAAATGCAGTTGAAATTGCATAAAATTACAGTAATATTTGTTATGTTGTTTTTAAGAGAAGACTGAATCTCAAGTTTTGGGAACCTTATGTTCCAATTAGAAGTGCAAAGAAATAGACAGAGGAAAATGGGCTGATGACTGAAAACTAGAAGAAATGGAAAGTGTCACCTACTAGCAAGATAAAGAATGATCTACCATTTGGTGTAAGTGTAGATAAATACAGTGGAACTGAAGACAAGTATGGGGCATGCATGCCTTCTCCCCCTCCCCTACTTCCAACCCCCTACCACCTCCATGCACACAGACATAAACTTAGAACAATGCAAAATCAACATCTAAATACATACTCTGCAAGCCACCATATGGTGCGTAGCCGAAGGCACCTGGTAAATGACAACACGGAGTGATTAGTATGGGTAAACCCTGTAGGGAAATAGTGGCAATAAAACTGGGTGGTCTGCTGTAAAAGTGAAATGAAATAAAATATTAAAATGTGTGTTAGCTAGAGAAAATAGAATAATAAATGCATGAGAACTGTTGAAAACAAAATGATGGTTTGTAAAATGTAGATGCAAATGAAATGTACACTCTGGGCTGTAAAATAATTCAGTGGCATGGAAATGTGTATTTGTGTGCCTGTGCTTGTTGCACATAGAAAAAATTGCCTCTTATGTGATATTGCTCCATACATACCACAGGAAATAATGAAGGAAACAATGTGTCTAAC
The DNA here is from genome assembly GCF_023898315.1 of Schistocerca nitens. Taxonomy (NCBI): domain Eukaryota; kingdom Metazoa; phylum Arthropoda; class Insecta; order Orthoptera; family Acrididae; genus Schistocerca; species Schistocerca nitens. The sequence goes on from NC_064616.1 coordinate 927,833,172, forward strand.
CCACTGCTAGCAGCCTAGTGTCCCATATCAGATACACAAACAATTTCCTTAATTGTCTTTCAACCATCCCCACTCCATTATCTCCTAGACTCCTACTTGTCATTGTTGATGCCACATCCCATTACAGGAACATACCCCATTCCCCAAGGCCTTGTTGCTGTCAATCACTAATTCTCACAATGTTCTACCAACTCCAAAACCACAACATCATTTCCTACACACCTGACAAACTACATTGTTATCCATAATTTCACTTCCTCTGAGGGGAAGATATCCACAGCATGGCCATGAATACCTTCATGGCTCTGTCTATGCCAACTTGCAGATGGTTCAGCTAGATAAAACCTTCTCAGCCACCCAAAATCCTACCCCATGTCCGGTTCAGTTCCATTGATTATATCTTTATGCTTTAGTCCCAGAGCTGAAACACACTATCATCATTTCTGAACAGTCTCAACACTTTCTCTTCAATCATAATCACCTGATCCTCCTCAGTCCTTCATGCCACTTTCCTGGATGTTTACCTCTCCCTTTCTAATGATTTTGTAAAAATTTATGCCTATATTAGTCCCACTAACCCCCAACAGTACTCCTGTTTTGATAGCTGTCATCTATTAAACACTAAAAAAGTCTCCCATATAGACTGGCTACATTTGTGATTTGTGGTGATGAAAAATCCCTTGCCCAATATGCTCAAGGTCATACTGAGGCCTTCCTTCAAACCTAATCCTCAAACAAATCTCACATGCTATATCCCATTTCCCCCTAATCCCCTGACTGCCACTTTGAACCAGCTGAAGAGGAGTATCCACTCATCACCTAATGTCACCCTGGACTGCAGTAACTAAACCACATCCTTTGCCAGTGTTGTGTGCAAATATGGGGAATGCCCTACCCTCAGTCCTTTCTGCCTTCCCAGAATGATGTATCACCGACAACACAATCTACAAAATATACTGGTTGATCCTTATGCTACACCTACTAGCAATCCCTCGCCACATGGGTCATATCCCTGTGGTGGACTTAGGTGCTGCCCCATTCACCTGTCCAGCTCATCATATACCAGTCTCATCACAGGCATATCCTATCGTATCAGAAGCAGGTCCGCCTCTGAAAGCACCCATGTCATGTACCAGCTCTACTGTAACATTTGCAAAGTCATTTATGTGGGCATGACCACCAACCAACAGTCCACCAAATAAATGGCCGCCCTCAAACAGCAGTCCAGAACAGAGTTTATTGCCCAGTGGCAGAATACACTACCAAACACACCATACTTGTCCTCACAGGTTCCTTTGCAACCCGTGCCATATGGATCTCCTCTCCCACAGTGACAGTTTCTCTGAACTGTGTACATATAAATTACTCTTTTAACACATCCTTTGATCCTGCAGTCCTCCTGGTCTCAGTTTGTGCTAGCCCCAGTTCCATGCTCACTTCTGTACCTGTCCCCATACAGTCTGCCCTTCACTTCACTTGTTCTACACTCACACCCTTCTCTCCACAATCTCCATCTTCCTTTGTTCTTTCTTCCCCTGGTAGTCCATTCCTCCATATTGTTATGTGCCACTTGCAACTCCCATTGCTGTCAACTTATTGTTGTCATAGTACTGTCCCTTCGTCCCTTTCATCTAAACTATCAGCCACCTTTTCCTCCAACTCTCCATCCTGCTGTCTGTCTCTTTTGTCCCCTCGCGCACTCCACGAGATACAAACCCTCACCCAAATCAAGCTGCAGAACCAGTACTAAGTAGTCAACCTGGAAAAGGTAGCCATGTATGAGTGTATATATATATTCTGTACTAGGTAGCTCTGAAGAACATCATTGTCCAAAGGCTTAGCAATGTTTTCAGTCTTGTTTATGTGCCTACTAACCATTTAACACCTCAGTTATAAGATGAGTTCCTACCTTTACTTCTTTCTAGTAAGTATATTCCACCAAGGTCTTTCCTACATTTACATCTACATCGATACTCTGCAAATCATATTTAAGTGCCTGGCAGAGCGTTCATCGAACCACCTTCACAATTCTCTATTATTGAAATCTCATATAGCGCACGGAAAGAACAAACACCTATATCTTTCCATACGAGCTCTGATTTCCCTTATTTTGTGGTCATTTCTCCCTATAATAGATCTGTTACATTTTCCAAGTGTCCTGCCAACAAAATGCAGTCTTTGGTTAGCCTTCCCCACAACATTCTCTATGTGTTCCTTCCAATTTAAGTTGTTTGTAATTATAATACCTAGGTATTTAGTTGAATTTATGGCTTTTAGATTAGACTGATTTATCATGTAACCAAAGTTTAATGAATTCCTTTTAGCACTCATGTAGATGACCTCACACTTTTCGTTATTTAGGGTCAACTGCCAATTTTTGCACCATTCAGGTACCTTTCCTAAATCATTTTGCAATTTGTTTTGATCTTCTGATGACTTTATTAGTCAATAAATGACAGCATCATCTGCAAGCAACCCAAGATGGCTGCTCAGATTGTCTTCTGTTATTATATTAACGGTATTACAATAAGACTTGAGCTGTATACTGATATCTTTTATTCAGATGTAGCATAAGTAAACTTATGTTACTAAAAATGTACCAAGAGCTATGCTTGGTTCTTTTTTGTCAAAAAAGGGGAAGATAGATGATCAATATGTCAAAACTTTCATTGTGCAGCAGATGTACAGGGTTATTACAAATGATTGAAGCGATTTCACAGCTCTACAATAACTTTATTATTTGAGATATTTTCACAATGCTTTGCACACACATACAAAAACTCAAAAAGTTTTTTTAGGCATTCACAAATGTTCGATATGTGCCCCTTTAGTGATTCGGTAGACATCAAGCTGATAATCAAGTTCCTCCCACACTCGGCGCAGCCTGTCCCCATCAATGAGTTCGAAAGCATCGTTGATGCGAGTTCGCAGTTCTGGCACGTTTCTTGGTAGAGGAGGTTTAAACATTGAATCTTTCACATAACACCACAGAAAGAAATTGCATGGGGTTAAGTCGGGAGAGCGTTGAGGCCATGACATGAATTGCTGATCATGATCTCCACCACGACCGATCCATCGGTTTTCCAATCTCCTGTTTAAGAAATGCCGAACATCATGATGGAAGTGCGGTGGAGCACCATCCTGTTGAAAGATGAAGTCGGCGCTGTCAGTCTCCAGTTGTGGCATAAGCCAATTTTCCAGCATGTCCAGATACACGTGTCCTGTAACGTTTTTTTCGCAGAAGAAAAAGGGGCTGTAAACTTTAAACCATGAGATTGCACAAAACACGTTAACTTTTGGTGAATTGCAAATTTGCTGCACGAATGCGTGAGGATTCTCTACCGCCCAGATTCGCACATTGTGTCTGTTCACTTCACCATTAAGAAAAAATGTTGCTTCATCACTGAAAACAAGTTTCGCACTGAACGCATCCTCTTCCATGAGCTGTTGCAACCGCGCTGAAAATTCAAAGCGTTTGACTTTGTCATTGGGTGTCAGGGCTTGTAGCAATTGTAAACGGTAAGGCTTCTGCTTTAGCCTTTTCCGTAAGATTTTCCAAACCATCAGCTGTGGTACGTTTAGCTCCCTGCTTGCTTTATTCGTCGACTTCCGCGGGCTACGCGTGAAACTTGCCCGCACGCGTTCAACCGTTTCTTCGCTCACTGCAGGCAGACCCGTTGATTTCCCCTTACAGAGGCATCCAGAAGCTTTAAACTGCGCATACCATCGCCGAATGGAGTTAGCAGTTGGTGGATCTTTGTTGAACTTCATCCTGAAGTGTCGTTGCACTGTTATGACTGACTGATGTGAGTGCATTTCAAGCACGACATACGCTTTCTCGGCTCCTGTCACCATTTTGTGTCACTGCGCTCTCGAGCGCTCTGGTGGCAGAAACCTGAAGTGCGGCTTCAGCCGAACAAAACTTTATGAGTTTTTCTACATATCTGTAGTGTGTCGTGACCATATGTCAATGAATGGAGCTACAGTGAATTTATGAAATCGCTTCAATCATTTGTAATAGCCCTGTACATTGCCTAAAATATCGTGATAGGTTACATATATGTACCACTCCTGTCCTCAAGACAAAGGACCAGATTTCTGCCCCAGTCCACTACACAGTTTTAATTTGTCAGCAGATTTCATACTGAAAAGGAGAGTATTAATTTCTTCCATCTCATTTACACTGTGTTATCTACAGTAATAACACATAAAAGCTCATCTAGTCCTTTCTTCCCCTGCTTCTCTTCTTGTCACAGTCTATTTATGATTACTTTGTACTTCCATTTTGTGTCATATACTTATCTTCCAAATGTTTGGTGTTACTGTAATTCTCATGATTTTCTTTTTGGAGACTTGAACCCAGTTTTCTTTATGTTCTGTAAAAGTATATTTATCAGGAATTTATTATAGTGTTAAAATAACTTAAATTATCATTATCTGTAAATATACACTGACAAAAAAACTCTCAGCACCAAGAAATAATTAACGTAGAGTAATGTAATTTTGGAAATACATTTGTCTAGGTAACGTATTTAAGTAATTAGCACTGCAAGTTGACAGGTAAGCATGAGAAAAGTCATTGCAAATGTGAAATGCTGGTACATTAATAACCAGTTTATCTGACAGGAGTATTGGCTGCAAGCATGCAAAGATACATTCATTGTATCCTGTGTCAGTTTAAAGAATGCAATTCCGTGCCTGTTGCACTTGATTTCTCAATACAGGGCTGGTTAATGCTGATTGTGGATGACGATGAAATTGTCATCTGATGATGTCCTGTACATGATCGATTGGAGGCAGATGTGGTGACTGAGCAGACCAAGGCAACATGTTAGTGCCCTGTAGAGCATGCACAGTATGTAGGCAAGAATTATCGTATTGGAAAACATGCACCCCCTCCCCCTCCCCTCCCAGTGGAATACTGTTGTGAATGACAGCACAACAGGTAAAAATCACAAGACTGACATACCAATTTGCAGTCAGGGTGCATGGGGTAACCACACGAGTGTTCCTGCTGTTATATGAAACTGCACGCCATACTATAACTTGAGGTGTAGGTCCAGTGTGCCTAGGCCACAGATGGATTGGTTGCAGGCACTCCCCTGGCCTCCTTGTAACCCACACATGGCCATCACTGGTACAGAGGCAGATCCGGCCTTCATCAGAAAATACAACAGTCCTCCACTCAGCCCTCCAATGTGCTCTTACTTGATGCCACAGAAGTTGCAAATGGTTGTGGTTTGGATTTGAGTGGAATGCATGCTACAGTGCATCTGGCTCAGAGCTGTCCTTGAAGTAACTCGTTGTAACAGTTCATTGTGTCACTGTGGTACCAACTTCTGTTCAAATTGCTGCCACAGTCATAGTACAATGCACCACAGCCATACATCAAACATGCCAGTCTTAGCCTCTTGGTAGTGCCACATGGCCATCCAGATCCCAGTCTTCTTGTGATCTACCTTCCCATGACCATCACTACAGTGGCTACATTCCTGCCAAGTCTTTCTCCAATGTTGCAGAAAGAACATCAAGCTTCTCATAGCTGTATTCTACATCCTCGCTAAAACTCAGTGAGCTGTTGATAATTGCATCTTCTTTGTCTTAAAAGCATTCCTGACTATCAAGTCACTATGTCTAATCTCAAAGGTAACTAACACTCATGGCTGGTACAGTATGTATTTATAGCAAACCTGGTTTGCACCCTCGTAGTGGCATTACTTGTGTCACTCTTATGTGACTGCTCAGAAATCTGAATAGACATCATCTTTAAGTTGTAGAAATATGCCTACCAACTTTCATTTATCTTGTACAACTGAGTTTTGGTGGTGATATTTTTTTTTCTAGTGGTATATTAACTATTATTTTAAACCTGTATATTTTAAGTAAGTTATGCACTATCATCAATGTATTAAGCATTTTACTTATTTTTGTGCTGTTTTAATCTGCAGACAGATATTAGAAACCTAAGTTTTTTTTTTCTTTTTGCAGAGGCAATGTCAGCTTGGGACTCTCACGAAGAGGGACGACTTGTGTACCGATATGGTGGAGAACCTGTAGGTGCTTTCCACCAACCGTCACTTCGACCACTTGTTCCATCAGTAGCACATGCTTTGTTTTTAGATTTAACACATGATAACCCTAGTCCCATTGACAAAAGATCTGTGTTTGATTTGCTTCCAAGTACTGCTCTTGTGTCAATGGCGTGTTGTGCATCTGGTAGCAACAGAGGTTATGATGAACTGGTTCCACATCATGTAAGTTTTTTGAATTAGCAAACTACATATTTCTCATTATGTCAAATTATTTTATGTTATACGAATGTGAAAAGCAAGTATAAGAAAATCAAATATAGGTAGCAACATACAAAAAACAATTATCATTGAAAGAAAAGAGAAGTAAAGCCTTAGATGACAAATGAGCTTAGAAATGGACAAACTTAAGTGACAAAAGTTTCTCTAACTTTGTCTGGTGAGCCTTGTCAATGGAAATTGAGGATGATCCTCACAGTTGATATTTTTGATATGAGTTTCAATATATTTCATCTTGTGCTTTAGGCTTACTATTGATGCTTGTAGATTTGATGTTCAATAATACCAATTCTTTCATTATAAAAATATGTTTTCCTATATTTTATGCATTTTCCAGATTCATGTAGTTGATGAATTCAGACAGTATGCTGCTTGGACTGAAGATGATGATGCATCAGAAGGTGTTGGAATTCACTCAGGCATTATTTCAGCTAAAAAGGCTTTGAACAAATTACATTTTGATTTGGGGATGTCTGGCTTTAACCAGGTAAATTTAGTCTCTAAACATTTCCTTCTAAAAATGATAACTTATGGCTACAGTCACATGTTCCCATAATGTATGTTCAATGTAAGTTCTTTACTTGTACCTGTGCACATATACAAGAAGCTTCACTTCTCTCCTTAAAAATTCCTAGAATGCCTAGAGTACTACATAAATAATGGTATGAATAGACACCATGCCAAGAGACATATTGTTTCTTGTAACTGTTAGTGTAAGTTATTAGCAATTGTATTAGTAGAAACTGATGTTTTATTTTGTGACAAGACCTACACATCCAAATATTATAAAACTTTGATGCAAGAACCAGGAGAAATGTAATTAATTATAAATGGAATCAGATAATAAGTAGCACAAGTTGCAAATGGATTTATTCGTTCAATTAAGACCAGTTTTGGGTGATTATAAGCCCATCTTCAGTTGAGCAAGACTGTGGTAGGAAAATGAAGAAACTATAATAATAGGTTGTATACCACCTAGCACTTGTTAAGTTTTCATAATAGTGAGAATTCACTGCCCACATGTAAATATGAAGTTCATATGGTCAGGTTAGTCAGAGTGAAACATGGGTTTCACATCAGATAATCAAGAAAATTACCTAAAGAAATAGGTAGTCAAAGAAAGAAGAAAAGGAGGGAAAACAAGAGAATATCAATGGACAACATAAGAGAACTTACACCATGCGGCACTTGGCCGCCACACACTGGACACCAGGCTGCAGGATGGTGAAAGTCACACATGAAGCTGAGATACAGTTTGAGTTGGTGGTAGAAGGAAGCTGCGCATAAAAACTAGCACCCTTCATAATGTTAGGGAAAGTAAAGCCATCAAGCAGTGAACAGCAGCAGAACTGAATAGTGTGATCATTAACAAGGTGGATACATATGTAACTAATTAAAAATGGTTAGATGTACATTGTCAAAGTACTTACACAAATAAATAAATAAATAAATAAATAAATAAATAAATGATGTGCTTCAGCATAAATTGTGGGAGTGCCCAACCATCAATTATAAATGATGTGAAGATAAAATTTAAATTTAGAAAATCCAGAAATGGACCATTAGTGGCTAGTTGGATACAAATTAACTAAATACCATGTCAACTGAGTATCTCCAAGGTGAAACCGTATCAGTTGGGGAATAAAATTAAAAGGATATAAAGAAAATTACAATTCCTGTGAGAGAGAAGTTTGAGAGGAATATTGGCAAGGTTTGAGTGCTATTCCAAAAAAGTATAATTGTTTAGAAGGTACATGTGCTTCAGCATGGTTTGCTCATTTAGGGTTGTTGAAGGGTTCTTGGTTAAGTTGTACATAATTCCTATTTCCTCTAATTAACCAAGGACATGGCCTTTCTGATGATGATGAAGGATACTCAAAATGTTATTTATGTCAGCAAAGGAGTCCTATTGACTTTCAAATGATTGAACAAACTGGAATTAGAATTATTCAGGTCCTGATGTTCCTTGAATTGGATTTTAAAAGAATGCCCCATGTGCTCAATTTAGAGATGTTGGCACTCCTTGCACTTAATTTGATAAATGCCTGAGCTCATGTGGTGGCTGTGATCCTAGCTTCATGGTGCCTATACTGAGAACCAATTCTGTTTGGTATAAAAAATGCCATGCTGAGCATCTAGGAAGTACTACAGGTTTCTGACATAATCTGTGATGGCTTTTAACAAGATTTGTCGTAAGTAAAATGTCATTCTGAATTTTATCAAACGATTGTTCAATAGAACCTACATTAGTTCACCATGTTACGTACATCAACTGATGAAAAAAGATATCTAAAAAGAAATCAGTGTGTTATATTCTAAGAAAGACTTTTTAAAGAAGGAAACTCACATTACTCATTTGGGATTGGCTAAAGAACTTAGTTCTTTTAATTTTGACCATTCATACATGCATATTATACATACTATTAATTTTTAAACAAATGATATTATGCTATCTCACAAGACGAAGCTTGAGAGGCTCAGCGTGACCTTTAGAAACCCTAAAATGCAACTTCTGGTTCCATAAAAAGGTTGAAAACTGCACTAATATTGGTTTTAATAATGATACAAATGGCTCACTAAACAAAGCTCTGTCTTATAACACCAGTACAACATTTTTTTAGACCAAGCTGCATGCGAAGCATCTACTAAAAATCATATTACTCTTAATGAGGCTGTTACCAATGAATTTTAAAAAAACAGAATGGGCAGGATCAGGATTTCATAGGGCCCCTAATGTCACTGTTTCTCAAAAAAGATCAAGGCACTTCATGTAGCATTAATAAAAAACTTCAGCTTAACGAAGCCCTCATCATACATGTGGACATGGGCCATACATCTGTTATCTTATATGAAACTGACTACATTCAAAAAGCACAAGAATTTTTATCCTCCAATAATGTACTCATCTGCCCTTTCGATCCTACTGCTAATTTGTCGCTGAAACAAAAAAAGTACCCTTTTGCCTATGAAGCCTAGAACACACACCTTGCATGGCACACTTAATATCTGTAGATAAGAGTGGTTCCCCTCTGAGACCATTTGGTAATGCAGCTGATTCTTCTGATTATCTTTTAGCTAAAGAGCTAAATAGTTTTCTGAGCAGGCATTTTTATTTTCCAACCTCTGATACTGTGAAAAAGAGGGACAAACTCATCGAACTTTTAAATCAGGCCACAATCACCCATGACACTTACGTAGCTTGGATGTCACCAACATATATACAAACATCCCAACTAAAGAAGTAATCCCGAATGTAGAATCCAATATAAGGTAACACGCTAACTTAGATTTCGAAGCAGTGAATGAATTTCTCACTCTCGGAAAGATGGTTCTAGACCACAGTTACTTTAAATTTGGTAATGTTGTCTACAAATAGCTAGTGCACTAGTCATGGGATCTCTCTTAGCTAGCATCATTGTCAATATTTGTCACCTACATTGAATACCAGTTCTTCCAACCTGTCCCCCATTACGTCCAGAATGTTGTTTGCTGTAAACATTATGTCAATGATGTTTTACTTCTCTACAGTGGTACTAAAGGTCAAGTACAGCAGTTTCACCAATATCTTAATATAGTGCACCCTAATAATCAATTTTACATTGCCATTTTTAGATTTAAAAATCATTTTACGAAACGATACCCATCAATGAGGACACTCCATGTAATTCGTGCAGTAAAGTACATTATTTTGGTACTATTTCAGGTAAGGTTGGCCAATGGCTCAAAAAAGATGGAGCCACAGTATCATTTTTATACCAAACAGAATTGGTCTCCAGAAAAGGCACCATGAAGCTAGGATCCACAGCTGCCACATGGGCTCAGGCATTTATAAAATCAGGTGCAATGATTGCTAGTGCCTCTATATTGAGCAGACAAGACACTTTTTTAACATCTGATTCAAGGAACATAATGACATTAATAATTCTAAGTTCAGTCATTTGAAGGTCAGAGGACGCACTGTTGGTGACATAAATACCAAGTTGAGTATCCTTCATCACCACGACAAAGGCTGCATCCTTAATTTATTAGAGGAAATAGAAATTATACACAGCTTAAACAAGAACCCCACAACAACCCTAAACAAGCAAACCATGCTGAGGCTCATTTAACCTCCAAATAATTATCTTTTTCTGAAACAGTACTCAGACTTCCCCAATATTCCTCTCAAATTTCTCTCTCAAAGGAACTGTAATTTTCTGCATATCACTTTAATTTTAGTCACCAACTGGTACTATTTCACCCTGTGGATACTCAGTTGTCATGATAATTAGTTTATTTTTATCCAACTTGCCACTATTGGCCCATTTGTGGCTTTTTTATATTTGAATTTTACCTTTCTGCCATTTTTAACATATGGTTGGTCACACTCACTATTTATGCCCAAGCATATCATTTTTTCATTTTTTAATACTTCGACAATGTACATCTAACCCAGTTTTAATTAGTTACATATTATGCATCCACCATTGTTAATGATCAGGTTAGTCTGATGCTGTTCCCCACTAGATGGCTTTACGTTCCGTTGAAATACAACAGTCACCAATTTTCGTGCTGGGCCTCCTTCTACCACCACTTCGTACTGTATGTCGGATCCATGTGTGGCTGTCACCAGTCCACGGACTGGTGTCTAATGTGCAGTGGCCACACATCTCTTTGTGTAAGTTTTCTAACGTTGTTAATTGATATTCTCTTAGTTTTTCTTCTTTTTTTCTTCCTTTGACTGCCTGTTTCTTTCGGTTAATTTTGTTGATTACCTGGTGTGGAACCCGTGTTTAATTCTGGCTAATCCAACCACATCATCCTCATATTTACAGTTGGGCAGTGAGCTTCCACTAGCCAAGTGTTAGGTGATATATGGTCTCTTGTTATAGTTTCTCCATTTTCCTATTGCACTCTTGTTCACCTGGACATGGACTTAAAATCATCCAAAACTGATTCTGATTGAACCAATAAATCTATTTACAACTGAAGTGGTTTATTATCTGATTTCATGATGCTCAGTTGCCAATGTCCTGCAACAAAATTTTATAATTATAAATGGGAGAACCGTTGAAGAACAAAGAACTGAGCTGTCAAGAAAACATCATTTAACATTTTTAAGGAAAGATCATATTCTGAAATTACTTTTTTCTCCAGTTTACAAAACGTTTTCTGAAATTCTTGCAGTATTAGTTGAAATTGAGCTACATTATTCTTGCATTTAATCCTTCAATTACTATATTTGTAACCGACTAACTTATATGGTGATTGTACCTAATGCTAATCACTCTTGTAATAATGGAATGGGCTGCAGATTGTCAATGAAAGAAGAGATCCCACAGTTCAATTTACACTTTCATACAATACTGTGCTTCAAATATACACCTGCATAAATCATACATATTGCCGTATTTTCTAATTAGTCAATCTGCCACTCTCAGAACATATTCTTTCCCCTAAAAGAGAAGAGCACACATTGCGCATTTGATATGTCAGAACAGCAAATTAGAATTATGCTGTAAGTCTTATTCAAGTTGAAATCACTTTTTACTTTCCTTTACCACTTTCTTTGACATTCAGTTTGCCAATTGCAACTAAACCTATGTCGTCATCATCACTGTCTGCAACAATTAATGACTAAAGTGTGACATTACTCATGAAAAAACACCTATTAAGCATCTATGGCCCTCTCATTTTTGTAGAATATGTTTAACTAGTAACCCCTCCACCCCCAGTTTTGCCAGCCGGAGTGGCTGAGTGGTTCTAGGCGCTACAGTCTGGAACCGTGCAACCGCTGCGTTTGCAGGTTCGAATCCTGCCTCGGGCATGGATGTGTGTGATGTACTTAGGTTAGTTAGGTTTAAGTAGTTCTAAGTTCTAGGGGACTGATGACCTCAGAAGTTAAGTCCCATAGTGCTCAGAGCCATTTGAACCCCCAGTTTTTTAAAGAATTGAACTTCAGTGTAAATTAGAGAGACTGGAACCCACACAGAGATTTACCGGCAATTGTTCTTCCCTCAGACTAGGGACTGATGACCCTGTAGTTTGGTGCCTTTACTCTCCAAACCAATCAATCTCAAACTACACAGGTGCACCACCACACTATTTGCCCCGAAGTCCTGTTTTATTTATTTTGATGACTTCCCCACTTCGGGGGTTTGATTTTTGACTATAAACATTGGGGGTGTCTTGGTGTGCTAATGTGATGCTGTTTCCACATTAGGATGCTGTTTTCATGTAGCAAAACTGGTTGTGACAATAAAGAAATCACCAATTGCAGCTGTCTTGTGATTCATTTTACTTCCATTCAGTATTAAGTTTAATGCCTGTGGGTGCCTGAATTACAAAGTTCTTTTTCCTTTCATTAATTATGTGGGTTGCCAGGGAGAAAAAGTTTTGAAAAGATGTGTAAAGTTTGTTGGAAATCACTAAGTGCACTTATTTTCAAATACTGGATGAATATAATGTGGATAATTTGCACACTGTGAGTTACGTTGCTTCAAGATGTATACACAGTTTCTAACTTTAATACTTGATTTATTGTGTTACATCTTTAATGTAAGACTATACATCTTACTTAGTAGATTATGACAGCATTTTAAATTTTTCAGTTTGATCAATAATTATATGAAATACTGAAAATCAAATTTTTGTTGCTTCTAGAAGTCATTAGATAAGCAACCTGCAACTATGACTAGGTGACTGTATAGTATTGTATAGATTGATATTAAAGATTACTGCTTTTGTGAAATTTTGAAAGACAATATTATAAAAAAACTCCAATCTGTAAAGAGTAAGTGAAGAAACAACCAATGTAGAGAAGCTTACACTAGCTAATATGCCTTTACACTTGGTGTTTTCAGTGTGCAAACTTGGTAAGTCACATGAAGTACCATAGGATGGGAGACCTCAGAAGCCTTTCCAGCTTTTGTACCAGATTGGTAAATGGGAGCAGAACATTCTTAGTCCAGGGGAGACAATTTTCAAAACCACTAGCAAAGTACAAAGTGTTTTATTTGTGTACTTCCCCTCTCCCCTCCTGTAGAATGGCATACAAAAAAAAAAAAAAAAAAAAAAAGGAAATATAATTACTGAAACAAATATTACATGAATCATTTTCCCTGGAATATATCAGGCAAACATGTTAGACACCTCCCTACAAATTTTCACCCAAGTCAAATTTAAATGTGTATTTATACTAGATGGATTTTTGCAGAATGAAAACACTAAATACTTGAAAATATTTCATTACCCTAAAAATATCCCACGATCTCAAAAGCATCTCTTTTAAAGTATAGTAAAACAGAGTATTATCTCAAAGTAACCTTATTTGTACAAAGAAGGACTATTCCCACTGATATGGAGCTGTAAACAAAAATATATAACATAAAAACCCACCATTTGAACCTCCTTGATGTATCCAACTTTTATTCCCCTATTGTTCTTAGGGCTTTAGTATATTTCAGATATTTAATAGCATTATTTTAACCTATATTCCAGGTATTTGTTGATCAAATGGATGCTGACATCGTTGCTGTTACTCGGCACTGTCCTGCTACCCATCAGTCTGTGGTTTTGGTGGCATACACAGCGTTCCAGCATCCACACACGTATTTCAGTCGTGGGTTTGTAAAACCATTGAGAGTAGAAGGCACTGTTGATGAGGTCATTTTGGAAGCATCACTTTTCCACAAGAATGCAAAGTAAGTAAATCCCATCCCAGATTATCTGTGTTTAATGCTAATTCTATAATAAATTTTCTGCATCAACATTCAAGCAGGGAAGGTAGTTAATGATTACATTTTCATTACATATATCTGAGTGACATGATTAAAATTAGATTTGCCAAAAAATAATACTATTAACACATTTCTCTCCTGTAGGTCTGGAGGGGGCAGATTTCAGAAATACGATAACTTTGTGAAAGATGAAAAGAGAATAAATGGCTTACAGGATTATGAAGTAGAACTGAAGGAACATATTCCATTGAGTGAGTCTCAGATGCTTCAAATTGGAGATTCTGGTGATCCAAATGTCACACAGATAAATTTTAAAAATTTTCAACCTGGATCAGTGGTTGCAATCAAGTAAGTGGATTTTTTTTCCAGTTGTTGTAATAAAATACTTCACCTTTGTTACAGAACTGTATCTTCATTTTAGAAATGTTGTGACTTATTTTTCACTACTTTATCTGAGATAATGAATGTTAATGTAAGAATGAATGCTATACACAGCAGAAATTGAGAAAGCTTTTCCAGTGCTATCAAGAACATACAACTGCATGGACACTGCTGTTGAAGTTAGACACTTCAGTCTTCTAAACAGAAAGCAATAAGTTGTATTTGGTAGTTGATAAGGTGTCTCAACATCACCAGAATGGGATATCATCACAAGTGGAGTGCCTCAGGGCTCAGTTCTGATCCCCCTACTTTTGTTATTTTTATTAACGGTCTACTTCTCTGTACAGAATGTTGTAAATTCACCACCTTTGCTGATGCCACTATGGTACTTATGGATAATTCATTAGACAAACTGAAGGTATCAGCTAATAAGGTTTTTAGGCATTTTGTGAACTGATTTCATAGAAATAGTATTTCTGTTAATTGCAGTAAAATAAACTTTATGAAGTTTCACACAACCTCCAAAGATGAGGAAATGGAAGAAATTTTATATGACCAGCAGCTAGATAGAGTGTCCTTCAGAATACCTGGGTTACGCACTGATAGTAAACTAAACTGGTCAAATCACATACTTGTTCTGCAACTAAAGCTTTATGCATTGTTTTTCAAGTGACTGGACATGATGCATGTAGAAAGAAAGAGCTCCCAAGCAGACAAGTAACACTATTGCTTTGAATATTTCTTTTGTATGAAGTTCTGAAGCTACAAATTGTGTGAAATGTATTGTAATGATAGTCCACCAGCAACTCAATATAGTTCACTTCATACTATATTACTATATACTTTATTAGGCATAGTATAAATATAGACACAGCAATAGACAGCTGGGCTTGGCATTCCATTAGACACTGAAAAGCACAACAAGAACTACTAAAAGTAGCAAGCATTCCTAATGGCAGATAATTATCTGATGACATTCTATTAGGTGTCCCTGATGGAAACACAATCACTTGTAGTTGTAGTGTAATGTCTCAGTGTAAACAGGCCACAGGCTGGACTGCTATCTGGCATTAACGATACAATCACTTTGAGTCATAATCCAATGTCTATGTGCAAATGGGCCACAGCATCAACTGCTGTCTGGCATACACAACTGATAAATTTGATGATAGTTCTATTCCAGTTCCAAAGCTCAGAGTCCTCAGCTACCATGGACTAAGGCAAAGGCATGTGGTTGGCCAGCTGCCTGCTCTGGGGGATGGTACAGGCAAAGTGTTTCTGGAATGGCAGCTGGAACTCAGTCCAGAGTCATATGGTGTAATAGTCCTGGTCCAGTGGCTCAGACCCAGCTGGCTCACTGTGGCTCTGCATCAGCATATATGTACTATAGCAGTGAATGCACATGGTGCGAATTACTTGCAGGCATGTGGCCTGGCTAATGTCAGTAGTGCCAAGATTCTCTCACCTTCTATTGGCGATGAACGTGTTGCGTGTCAGGGACACGGGCACCACTGGTCGCAGTGGTGGTTGGGCCATAGTTTCCTATGAGAACAACCCATTGTTGTTGTTGTTGTTGTTGTTGTTGTTGTTGTTGTCCTGGACTGTTGTGTTTGTTCCTTGATGACATTGCGTTGGCAGGCCTGTATTACTACTGTTGATATCTGGAAAATGCAGCACCAGCAGGCCCATGATTTGGCAACTTGCAGCAATGATCTGTATTGCTCATGGACTGTGTGTAGGATACAACATCCCTTCCCTCTCCCCCTTCGCTCCTGGTGGAAAAAAAGATGGGTGACCATTACAGCTACTTTGAGTTGAGATGACTAGCACTATATTCCTTCCCACAAGAAAAATAAAACCAACCAATGACAAGGGATCCAAGGGAATCAACAGCAGCAATCAAGGGCAGTGTCCAGGACCCCAGTTGTTGGGAGCTGCTGCGGAAAGGACTGCACCTGTTCAGAAACCAAAAGAATGTACATCTGAAATAAACAGCCCATTGGAATGGCTGTTGTAGAGCCAGAAGACACGGTACTGAAATGTACAATCAAAGTCTGTGTAGAGTGAGGAAAGACAACCATAAGGCCAGGAGCTTCGTAGGTGAATGTATTGCATGTGGATGAACACAAGAGTGACTTGTGCTGCAGGAGTGCTGTGGCCCTGAAAATGTGTGTCAGGAGCACAAAGGAGCACTTGTGTGTAAATTTGACACCAGAAGGAAAATCAGTAAAAATATGCATTTATTATGCACAGGAAGAGAAATTCAAAAATGTGTGCATGAATTAATTACTAGAAAGAAATTTGGAAGGAATGTGTGTGGATTAGACACCGGAAAGGATTCAGCCAAAGTATGTGTGTTTGAGGCACTGGAAAGAAATTTGGAAAAGCTGTGCATGTGTTAGGCACTGTGAGAAAAAAACACTCAACAACTGGAGGCTGAAGTAAAACAATGACCCTGTGCATGGAAGCACTGTGGTAAGAAGTTCTGGTCATGGATATCACCTGAAAGTTCCTGTGCACAGAAGCGCTGGTCGAAGTGTTCAGATTGTGAGTCACAAGTGATAACATATGGCACTGCTGGCTGGAGTCCTGCGAGCATGGTCGTGCATCAGGGAAGGCTGTTAGACATCTCCAGTAGTGTGGCAATACCACAGAGTTTGAAGAGGAATTCTTATGTTCGTTGCATGAGGTGCAATAATAACAGCAGTTGATGGGTCACATATGTGGTGACATGGTCATATTAAAATGATAATTGCACATTAGTACACCAAGTATAGGAGAGAATGTCTGATGAGCACCATCTAGCTGAGGTGTTGTGAAAAATGTGTAATGAATTGCACTGAAAATTTGGAAAATGTCAAACTTTTTGCTAATGACTGAGATGAAACATAGAAAAATTGTTTGTCATCATTGCCATCTGAAGTGACTGGTCCATGGTGCATGAAGAAAGAACAAGTTTCCAAGTAGAGGAGTAATCCTATATGCCTTATTAGGCACAAAATAAATACAGAAACTGTAATAGCCAACTGGGCTGCCATTGCATTAGACATTGAAAAGCACAAGAACTTCTGAATGTAATGAGTACTGGTACTATCAGATAGTTATTCAGTGACACTTAATTAGGTGTCCATGATGGAAATACAATCACTGTGAATTGTAATGTAATGTGTAAGTGTTCAAAGGCCACAGTCTGGGATGTTGTCTGGTATGGACAATCCAGTCACTATTAATCTTTAAATTTTGCAGATTTAGATATTTTTTAATGTTTATTTACAAGAAGTCATTTTTAGGTGTGTGTGTGTGTGTGTGTGTGTGTGTGTGTGTGTGTGTGTGTGACTTTTTTTTTTTTGGGGGGGGGGGATGAAGAAGAAGTAGAAGAAAATTGATGTTACAGAGAATATTCTTGTCCACAATTGTTTCTGGTACTTCTCTGTTTGGCTATATCTTACACCTCTCTCTCTCTCTCTCTCTCTCTCTCTCTCTCTCACTCACACACACACACACAGGCGCGCACATTTTTTTTTTGGGTCATTATACACAATCATTGGCTGAATACTAAAAATCTATTTCCAGGTATCTAATGAGTACTCCATATTAATATCTAATATTGCTGCTCAGCATTCATCACATATCTTATATTATCTTATATTAAATGATCAACACACAAATGTACATGAATTTTAATTTCTTGTTTGCCATCTGTAAAATGTAGCCTGATCTGTATCTGAGTCATTTCTTAACTATTATCTGGAAACAAGTAACTAACTAATTTCACATCAAAATAAATTAATATGTTCCAGGGTTTCACTTCATAACAAGGCAGCAGAGGCCATTAAAAATTTGCGAAATTTTGTATGGCTGAGCAGGCTACCTCAACAAGATGCAAGCTCTCATGATCTAGCAACTGAACTGAGCAATATTGTATCATCACTAAGTCTTTCTGATTTAAATGAAGCATTGTACCGCTGTGATAGTGAGGAACTGGATCATGGGAAAGGAATTGGAGTGTATAACATCCCAGGTTTTGGTTCTTTGGTTTACTGTGGTTTGCAAGGTAATGCACATTTAAGTTGTTACATTTTAGTCTAAATATAGATTTTAATGTATTTTGCTTCCAAATAACAAAGATTTCAGTTTTTAATGTAAATCACCAAATGAGGATAGATAACTAGAAGAGGCTTTGAGCAGATATGTTCATCAAAAAGGTTGACAACTAGCCAAATTTCCTTCAGAGAGCCACTTCAGTGCAGCCAGTGAACAAACAGTGATACATTGATACAGGTTACCTGTTCAAAACCAGTGTCAAGTGAGCAAGTGGTATTTATACTGTGGATTGGATATAGTAAATAGCAAACAACAAATACTCATTGACTCTGTTGAACTCTTTTAGCTTATTCATGACTTGTCATTTTCTGTCAACTGAGACTCAGAGATGTGTGTTGCTCAATATCTACATGGTATTGAGATGATGGTCCTCATGTATGCGGAATAAGTCAAATATCTGAAACATATTTTCATTTAAGAGGGAATATCAAACTTGTTACAAACATTTAAATGTATAAACACTGAGGAGCACAAGGCATTGATTAGGCTACTGTAGCCAAGCATGATGAAACAGATAGTAGTTTACAACATTTTTTTACATAAGACTTACAAAATGAGTTGATTCTACTAAAAACTTCATCTGTGGAATATAAGGAGTTGGCTACCATTAAATCCCTTTAAACTGAAGTATTGGTTTGGAAGTGAGATATTTTACTGATGATAAATTTCTTTAACAAATAAATATACTTTCTAGAAGTTGTTAGCATTCTCAGTTTCTTGAACATGCCTCAGTTACATGTTCTTGAGTTCACACATCATGCTTTTAGACTCAAAAAAATATGCTGTCTTACTGATTTACCGCAAAAATGATCCCTTTTGACATTACATAATGAAAGTATGCAAAATATACTAGCTTTTTTATGTTTACACCACTGTACCTGACGACATCCATATTGCAAATAAAGATTTATTTGAGTTTTTCAGCAGTAATGTGATTGTAGTATGCTGCTCCCAGATGAATTTATTATCAATTTTTAATTCCAAAAAATTTGGCTGTCAACCTCTTCCATCTGCTTGTCACCGTATTTCATACATATGCTGGGAGGAAACCTGTTACAAGTTTTGATTGGCATGTAATGTTTGTTTTCAAAGTTTAGGTGCACAGAATTAGCTAGGAATGATTTACTAATATCCTTGCAAAATTACATTAACCATTCTTTCTACCACTATATTTGATTTGCCATTTGTTGCAATATTTGTATAATTTCCAAATAAAACAAAATTGGCATCTGCTATTGCTACTGATGAATGTTCAGTAATATAAAAATTAAGGGTCCTGAAATAGAACTTTGTGTTACACCACATCCCATTTGGATGATGCCTGATAGCTTAATACAGAAGTCTTTTTTCCTATTGACACTCTTTAGTTCTTGTCTGAGAGATACAATTTGAACCATTTTGTAGCATTTTCTGGTGTGATATAATGATGCATTTATTTAAGAGGATATTGTGTTTAATACCTTTGACTGTTAATACAATATACCAGTAACTTCTAATTTATTGTCTAATGGATTAAATACATTCTTGATGTATGTGAAAATAGCATTTTCAGTATCAGAATCCCTTAGAAATCCAAACTGTGATTTTGTCAATATGTTATTCCTAGTCAGATGATTAAGTATCTGCTTGTATATTACCTTTCCTAAAATTTTCAAGAATGCTGGCAAAAAGTTAAACTGGACAGTAGTTTTATGGTATTTCTTTATCTCCTTTCTTATGCCGAAGCTTAATTACAGCATATGTCAGCCAGTGAAGAAATGTTCCAGGGACAGGCACCTAGTTACATAAATAACTTAAAGTGTTACTAAACTCACAAGAAGACTCCTTTAATAAAGTTTGTCAGTGTCTTATCATAACAACTAAACCTTTTGCTTTTATTTCAAGCATTTTGTGGTGGGTATTACTACTACTGGTGTAGTGAAGGCTGTATTCATATTATTAAGTTATTTATGATGGGTAACCTGTGATATTCCATGACAGCTTCCACTGAGCCTGACAACCACGTCTTTTCAGTTACAGTTATGAAATGATTTTTAAAAAGTTTTGCAACACTGCATCCACCTGTTGTCAATGTATAATTTACTCTTAAAGCTATCTGCTACTCATCACCTCATGTTCTGCTAGTCTCCTCTTTCACTATGTCACATACTGTATTTATTTCATTACCTGATGTGACTATTTTTGTCTCGTAAAACATTTGCTTCAGTGTCTATATTAGTTTCTCCAGTAACTTGCAGTATGCCTTGTGATCAATGATAGCAACAACATCAGAGCTTTCTCTGACAGACAGATGTCTCCTTTTTGTTCTACAAGATACATTTATTTCTTTAGCAACCCATGGATTTTTTGTAGAGTTTGGTCTCATCTGGGTTACTTTTAGTTGATATAGTTTTCAAGTAAGTTAGGAACATTATTAATAAATGTGTTGTGTTTTTCATTCGTGTCATAAGCACAGCATGCATCACTCTAATTCATATATATATATATATATATATAGAGAGAGAGAGAGGGAAACATTCCACGTGGGAAAAATATATCTAAAAACAAAGATGATGTGACTTACCGAACAAAAGCACTGGCAGGTCGATAGACACACAAACAAACACAAACATACACACAATATAGCTTTCGCAACCAACGGTTGCTTCATCAGGAAAGAGGGAAGGAGAGGGAAAGACGAAAGGATGTGGGTTTTAAGGGAGAGGGTAAGGAGTCATTCCAATCCCGGGAGCGGAAAGACTTACCTTAGGGGGAAAAAAGGACAGGTATACACTCGCACACACACACATATCCATCCGCACATCCTAAGGTAAGTCTTTCCGCTTTCGGGATTGGAATGACTCCTTACCCTCTCCCTTAAAACCTACTTCCTTCCGTCTTTCCCTCTCCTTCCCTCTTTCCTGACGAAGCAACCGTTGGTTGCGAAAGCTAGAATTTTGTGTGTATGTTTGTGTTTGTTTGTGTGTGTATCGACCTGCCAGCGCTTTCGTTCGGTAAGTCATATCATCTTTGTTTTTTATATATATATATATATATATATATATATATATATATATATATATATATATATATATATATATATATATATATGTATATAAAATGTGACTTACCAAACGAAAGCACTGCCAGGTTGATAGACACACAAACAAACACAAACATACACACAAAATTCAAGCTTTCGCAACCAACGGTTGCTTCATCAGGAAAGAGGAAAGGAGAGAGAAAGACGAAAGGATGTGGGTTTTAAGGGAGAGGGTAAGGAGTCATTCCAATCCCGGGAGCGGAAAGACTTACCTTAGGGGGAAAAAAGGACAGGTATACACTCGCACACACACACATATCCATCCACACATATACAGACACAAGCAGACACATATATATAAGCTGTTTTATAAAAGGAAGCAGATGCTTTTTAATGATGTACTGCATTAACTATAGTTGAGTTAGAACTCTTGTTTTCCCATAAACTGTTGAGTGAGTAATATATTCTTGACACAAATGCCATAAAAAGTGACCTGCCTTATTATTTGTTAAGAGTCTGATTAATACATTCCTTTGGTTTTCTCAGGGATTAAAAATCAGCTCTTAATAACTTAACACAAAAAAATCCAAGTCGATATCTTTCTCAGCTCTGTTATTTATGATGTTGTTTTTTGAGTTTTGTGACATCTTTTTTTTCCTCATTTTAACAGGATTTATGTCACTGCTTTGTGATATAACGCCAATCAATGATCTTGGACATCCATTTTGTAACAATCTACGGGAAGGAAACTGGATGATAGGTAAGTCCTTTATTCAGGATTGTCAAATGCTGAGAGTGCAAAGAAATGTGCTGTCACTCAAAGTAATACATTCCAATTTCAGATTATATTTCTCATCGGCTCAAACAGTACTCGGGCACTATTGAACTTGGTCTGTGGTTGGAGAAGAGCATGACACCTCTAAAAGAAATTCCACGTTATTTGGTGCCAAGTTATTTTGCTGTCATCATTTCACTGACATACTTGCGCTTACTAAACCAAGCATGGAGTCTGATGTCATTGTAAGTTTATGAATGAATATAGAGTCGTATTTTAAAAAAGCTGCTAAGTATGGCTTCAAGATTCACTGTAGTAAAAGCTGTTGTTTAATAGAAGCAGTACATACTGCTTAGAAGAGCAATATCAAAATTTATTTGTGCTTCATACAAACTTTGCCAGAAATATTATTTGCATTGAGTGCTAGTATAAACTTCTGAGAGCAAGCTAGACTCAAACTAAAAGCCTTTTGATTTGTAGTTAATCACCTACTCATTTACCTACCAAGCCACAGAACTCATACAGATGATTGGGCATTCAATCAAACAGTTGTTATACAGGGTGTCCCATTTATCCTGACCACCCTACATAACTGTTTGTCCAGATGCAAATTACAAAATGTTTCAAGCAAATGTTCTTTAGCCATCAGGGGGACATCAATCAGCATGGTTGCCTTTGTTGTAGCTTTGTTTTTTGCGAATATATGAACAGCAGTATGACTTTTTTAAATGGGACCCTGTATTTTTTATTCAGTAATTCATTTCCTCTCCTAAAGACCTATTCAGAAATGTATCACAGTGTACCATTCACTGGAACACGACATTATTAATTACATTACACAACATTGACTTTGAGCTCGGGATCACAAACTCATCCACTTGCTGGAGTTGTCTGAAAACAAATGAAAACCAAGTAAAAACATAACACAAAATTGACTTTGACTCTCCTGTACCATTGCCCAGGAGTAGAAAATTCAAAGGTGCTCAAAGCGGTGACCCTGGACACCGAT
The DNA here is from genome assembly GCF_023898315.1 of Schistocerca nitens. Classification (NCBI taxonomy): domain Eukaryota; kingdom Metazoa; phylum Arthropoda; class Insecta; order Orthoptera; family Acrididae; genus Schistocerca; species Schistocerca nitens. The sequence goes on from NC_064616.1 coordinate 927,856,489, forward strand.
ACACTGGTGTACTCGTTGAATGAAAGAATTATTTACTGCTTCCACTGCTACCTGCTGAAGAAAATTACAAGCAACCATGATACATTCCTGCATATCCTCTGGAGTTGTTGGAATATCATGATAGACAACATCTTTAATGCATCCCCAAAGGAAAAAGTCCAGAAGATTTAAATGAGGAGTCCTAGCAGGCCAAGTAACTGTTCCTCCTCGACCATCCATCTGGCAGGATACCTTCAGTTCAGAACACAATGTGCAGACAAGGAATTATGTGCTGGACATCCATCATGTTGGTACCAAATAAACATTCTGGTTTTTAGCGGCACTTCATCCAGAAGAGGAGGAAGAATTTGTCTGAGGAAGTTAACATAAGCTGTGCCATTTAGACTACCATTGATGAAGTAAGGGCCAATAATTGTAGTACCAAGCATCCCACACCAGACGTTAATTCTCCATTGATGCTGATGTTCCACCTGTCTAAGCCATCATGGGTTGTTGCTGGACCAATAATGCATGTTCCTTGTATTTACCTATCCTGTGTTTGAGAAGGAACATTCATCGGTAAACAGAACATTGGAGAAGAAGTTCAGATTGGTGAGGATTTGCTGCTGTGCCCACTGACAGAATTGTACGTGTTTTTGGAAATCATTCCCATGCAATTCTTGATGTAGGGGGTAAGGATAGAACCAGTGATGTGTAAGAATACAATGTACACTGGTTTTAGGAATGCCAATCTCATGTTCAAGCTGTCATGTGCTCACGTGTGGATTCATAGCAACAGAAGCGAGAACAGTAACATCAGCAGCTTCGTCTGTGCAAGTGTGTTGTCATGGGTTGAAACTTTCTGTTCCCTGAAGCATTGCAACAAGATGAGAAAACATCCGTCAGAAAGGTGGGTTCTTGTCAGGATATTGCTCTCTGTACAGTTCCACTGTCTGCATAGCATTTCACCTACCTTCATCACAACAATAAGAGAGATGTTATGTCGATGCAGTTTGTAGGAAGGACAGCCTTTACTGTATGCCTAATGTACACAACAATCTTTAAAAGGACTAAACTACTGTACTAAATGTACCCGTACATAAGAAAACAGTATTGAAATTACTATTCTGCTAACTTACCTTCCCTATAGATGAGTAGCATTTCTTCCTCCTCTTCATTGGTGTACATTCTGTTCACACAACTCTTCAACTGATGATGGTTGACGAAATGACAGGTGTGCATTCTGCTTATGTTTATATTTGTGCTCTGTCAATATCAGCATGTGGATGTGTTCCGTTACCCCGAGTACCTGCACTAAATGCTGGGAATGTCAATGTCAATGTTGTGTTATATAATTAATAAAGTTGTGTTTGAGTGAATGGTACTCTGTGACACATTTTTGAATAGGTCTTTAGGAGAGGAAATGAATTACTGAATAAAAAATACAGGGTGCCATTTAAAAAAGTCATACCACTATCATATCTTTGTAAAAAACAAAGCTACAATGAAGGCAATCATGCTGATTGATGTCTCCCTGATGCCTAGAGAACATTTGATTGAAACATTTTGTAATTTAAATCTGGACAAACAGCTATTTAGGGTGGTCAAGATAAATGGGACACCCTGTATATTATGAAATGGTAGAATTTACTCTCCACAGTGATAAAGTGTGACTGGTTGTGTCTGCTGAGACAAAGACACTTGGAAAATATTGAGGAAATGGGACATTTCATAAATGACTATCAGCCAGAAGCATTGTTAGAAAATTCAGGATGTGGTGTCTGGTAGTCAGGGCCATGGGAGGCAGATGCTCATCCTGGAAGAAAATCTCAGTAAAATCATCAAACCTGTCTCTCAGCCCTCTGGTAGTCATTCTAGGATGCCATCATTCATATGGTGAATGATATGTGTTGGTTGGTTGGTTAGTGGGAGTAAAGGGACTGGACTGCTACGGTCATCGGTCCCTGATATGTGTTGTGTCCTACTACTAGTGTATGAGAGTGTGAATGCACCAAGTGTAAAGTCTTTGTGCATGTGTACATAAATTGACCACCATCTGTATCAGCACAGAGTGGCCACTAGAGGCCATGTGTAGGAAGCGTGCACACGGCAGTCTAAGCTCTGCCATCTACTGCCAACTCTCACCTATATACACACAAAGCAGTGATGACTCACTCTTCTATGTTTTTTTAGTTTGTACCACTTACATCAGTTGTTCTCTGCATCGCTTATGTTGAACCTTCTTATGGTTCTTTTGTCTTGTTACATGTGGAATTAGGAGAGGCTTATCTCCATTATTGTTCAGACGTTTATGAATAAAGCCATATTTGTGTTACTAGGATCCACTTCATGTACTACTTGGTTACTACACAATTGGTGACAAGGGTGGACTGGTTCCCGTATGTGTAGTCTTTAAGTGCAGTTTCATCAGGTTTAGTCATTATGGATGCTGTGCTACTGGCCCTGACTGACTAGCTTATTTTGACAGTGAGCAATTTGTTGGCTTCCATTAACAGACAGGGTACCTATCCATCAGTCTAATCCACCCACTTATCCTCTCTATGATGATTCAGCTAAGGATTGGGAAGCTCAAGAAAAAAGACTCAGGCAGCATTTTTTGGCTTTTGGTGAATTTGTGCAAAGGATTATTCATACCATGGATTCCACCTAAGGTGTATCAATTATTGTGTCAGCTTGCCCGTTTACGAGAACAGGAAGCTCTTACTTTTGATTACATGTGCAGTTTATTGTCCAACTACCATCACAAATGAATGCATGTCATAGCAGCACAAGTTGAATTCCACTGATGCTGCAAGAAACCAAACCAGTCATACAGAGTGTGGTCAGCCAAACTTCACGGCCTTAGCCATTAAGTGTCAATTCATTACTGATGCCACATAAAAGCTCTTATGCAGACTCTTTGAAGTGCAACGCAATTATCTGTTTAGCTCTGGACAAGGAAGTGCACCAGGAGGCTTTACTCTGTGAAAACCCCATGTTGGCAGAAGTTTAGCAAATAGCACAATTTTTTGAAGTTTCTCAGGCAGCAGATGACCAAATTGAAGTGTGGAATGATGTGGTAGTGCTGTTACACCAGGACGACAGCTAGCTTGCATAAGGAAGTGGCAGTGGTTGCAGTAGACATGTGGGCCCAGTGCTGAGCAGACCAAGGCCAACCCACACAGCTGCGACTGCCACAGTGCCAGACTCAGCATTCTCTGTTTCCATCTTTTCTTTTCTGTTTTGTCTGGCATGAACATTTGACATGCCCTAAGTGCTAAGTTACTTGTAATGCTTGCCAGAAGAAACACCACATCGCCTCCATGTGTCGTTTACCAAAGAATATGGATATGGACATAAATTTTGTGTCTCCAATGCTTGTAATTTCTGCCAAGTTGTTCATTGAATTAAGTGTTTTTTTGCCAAATGCTCCGGCTACAGGTCGACACAAGTGCTGCAGTGAATTGAATTCTCAAACCTATGTGAGTTTAGGCTCACTGCCTTCGACATCAGTCACACAGAAGCTGGTTAGTTATAGCAAACAGAACATTCCACTGTTTGGACAATTTATTGCTTCTGCCTCTTACAAATCAGTAGTTCACTCCATTACATTTTTGGTGATTGCTGATGCTGGTGTTGAGAATGTGTTCAGGCTGGATTTATTTCAGGCATTTGGATTTTCCATCACCAATGCAGTTCACCTTATGTCCAATCAGGTATCATATTCTCAATTGGAAACACTGTGGCCCTCAGGGGCTCAGAATTGATTTGCTGGGTGCAGGCTTGGCGACTCCAGGGTTCCTGAGCTGGGGACTGGTAAGCACCGCCAGTTCCCTGTCATCGTAATCTCTGGGCATGCTTCAGCGACCACTGCACCACGCGGTGGTGTAACGTTGTGTGTCTCAGGGAGTGGGGATCTTGGCTTCACCACCTGGATTGCGAGGACGGGGTAAACCTCTATAAAATCTCAATATTGAGGCGTGCTGATGGATTGCATGGCTGTTGAGGTGGAACACTCATTAGCGGGCAACCTCTGGGGAACCTGCCACACGTCAGTTGTATAAGGCTTACTCAGGCATGCGGGGCTCTCTCTGAGTGGACCCTTATTTCCCTAACTGCTCATGGGACCGAGATGAAACCCTCAAAATCATCTTCTCCTCCCAGTGGGAAAGGTGTTATGCCTGAGAGTATTCATACCCATTCATCCAAAAGAATGAGAGAGGCTAGTCATCCTTATAATAAGAATACTTTTGGCTGCAGGAACAGGGCTCATGGATTCATGAATAACAATGTGTTTCTGGTGATAAAGAGGAAGAAGGGGAAATTTGAAGTGTCCCCCTTTTATATCCATAAGGGTTTGGCAGGCCTTGCTGGAAATATTAAAATCTATGCAATGATTGTGTAATGGCTCATTGCTGGTTGAAACTAACAGGTCAAAGCTGGTAGACCTTCTTAAGAAATGACAGAAACTGGGTGACTATGATATCATTGTTGAGATGCACACCTCTCTCAACTACAGTAATGGTGTTGTCACGTGCTGAGATTTCGTGGACATGGACACTGCAAAACTGAGGCAAGGATGGGCATCCCAGGGAATAATCAATGTGGAGCAACAAACACACAGGAATCTACATCTACATCTACATGATTACTCTGCAATTCACATTTAAGTGCCTGGCAGAGGGTTCATCGAACCACAATCATACTATTTCTCTGTAATTCCCCTCCCGAACAGCGTACGGGAAAAACGAACACCTAAACCTTTCTGTTCGAGCTCTGATTTCTCTTATTTTATTTTGATGATCATTCCTACCTATGTAGGTTGGACTCAACAAAATATTTTCACATTCGGAAGAGAAAGTTGGTGACTGAAATTTCCTAAATAGATCTCGCCGCGATGAAAAATGTCTTTGCTTTAATGACTTCCATCCCAACTTGCGTATCATATCTGCCACACACACACTCTCTCTGGAGCAATTGAAAAGACTGCCACTTTCATTGTCACATTCAGTTCTCTGACACTGCCTGAACATCTTATGATGGGGTTCCTTCAACTTAACATTTGGCCTTATATTCCAAACCCTATGCAGTGCTATAAATACCAGTGTTCCAGCCATATAACCATGACTTGTGAAGGTGAAGAGATCTGCGGGAACTGTGGAAAAGCTGCTCACGATGCTGGGACTGACAGCCTGTCTCCAGGGATCTGCATCAACTGCTCTGGAAAGGCAATTCTGATACCTCTCCTCAAACCAGGAAAGGACTGCATGTGTCCCAGTAGTTATTGGAGTATCGCCTTAATGAGCTGTGTAGGAAAGACCCTGGAGCGAATGGTTAACCATCATCTGGTCTGGTTGTTAGAGATCAGGCAACTCTTTGGCTGCTCTCAGTGTGGATTCTGAAGATTTTGGTCCACTGTCAACAATCTGACCCTCCTAGAGGTGGCTATTCAGCAGGCTATCCTCTGTAAGCATCACTGTATCGGCATATACTTCGATATATGTAAGGCAAACGATACTACTTGGAGACATTGTATTCTCACCCAACTGTATCAATGGGGCTTTTGTGGCCACCTCCCCATCTTCATATGGTCTTTACTGTCTCAGTGATTTTTTAGGACCTGAGTTGGTGACACACTGTCTGATTGATTTGAGCAGGAGAATGGTGTTCCTCAGGGCAGTGTTTTAAGTGTTACCTTCTTTTCCATAGCCATCAACAGTATCACATCTATGGTAAGAAGTCCTTTACAGTGCTCCTTATTTGTAGATGATTTTGCTGTTTTCTTTCCTCCTCCAGTGTTGCAATAGTGAGCCCTCTGTTGCAACTTACAGTGCAACGATTAGAGGAGTGGGCTGCAAAGATGGGTTTTCAGTTTTCTGCAGATAAGTGTGTGTTCATTTCAATAATTCTCATCATCTTTTTAATTTGCGTGCCTTGAATGTGGGGGACACCATCCTACATTTGAGAGACACAGTGCGTTTCTGGGCCTCATTTTTGACTCCCGATTGTTATGGTTACCACACCTGTGAGACCTGAAAGCCAGAACCCTGAGGGCACTGAACATCATCAAGTGCCTAAGCCACAGGTCTTGGGGAGTGGACAGTGTGCATCTCCTTCAGCTTCATCGGGCTTTTATACATTTGCAGCTGGACTATGGTTGCATGGTGTATGGGTCAGCAATGTCCTCTTACTTGCATATCATTGATGCTGTCCATCATGAGGGGATTCAGCTGGCCACGGGTGTTTATCGGATCAGTCCCATACTTAGTATCTCTGCTGAAGTGGGGGAACTACCACCTACCATCTTGTGCCAGCTCTTCATGGTGCGACAGGTGTGTAAGTTCTTTGCAGCTCCAACTTCACCCACACACCATACTGTTGCACATCCACCTCTGGAACACCTTTTTTCCAACTGTCCATGAGCCACAATGCCATTTGGAATTCGCATGCAATGTGTGCTGGAGTCACTCAGTGTGGAGCCAGTATGACCCCAAATCCAGGGTTTTAACTGCCTGCCACCCTGGTTGCTGGAGGGCTTAGAGTGATTTTAGATTGGGTGTGGTACAGGACAGATAGCACTCCTGCTTCCATCTTTAATCCGATATTCTCTGATATTATATCTGAATACCATGACCATGTAGGTGTTTTTATGGATTGGTCCAAGCAAGGGGACTCTGTTGGTTGGTCTGTTGTTTTTCCGGATCGTGTCCTCAAGGTCAGACTGCCTCCAGAATTTACCATCTTTGAGGCAGAATTATATGCAATCTTGCAAGCACTGGAGCAGATAAGGTGTTAGATTTCTTGTCTGCTCAGATTCTCTGAGCTCTCTTTACCCTATCCAACAGTTTTACCCAGCAGATACAGTATCCCAGAATATCCAGGATGCCCTCCTACAACAACAACAACAACAACAACTGGAGAAGGAGGTGTCTTTGTGCTAGGTACCTGGCACATTGGAATTACGGGGAATGAAAGGATGGATTGAACAGCCAAGGAGGCGTTTTGTGATCCTCTGGTATTTTGGTGTGCTATCCTCCTGCATGCTATCACCTCTCTGTTGAGGTACAAAGTTATGTGTTGATGGGAAGACGAGTGGCTAGCAGTGACCGATAACAAGCTCTGTGTCATCAAGCCCACAACTCGGTCATGGAGTACTTCCTTCCAGCCACGTTGGTGGGACGAAGTCCTTCTTCCTCGTCTTTTCATAGGCCACAGACGTGTGACACATGGATTCTTACTCTGCTGAGAGAACCCTCCAATGTGTGGTACTTGTGGCCTGCAGATCACAGTGTGCCACATTTTATTGGACTGCATTTTATTTGCCGACCAGCAGACTGTGGCAGATTTGCCAGCAGATCTGCCATCTATTTTAGGTAATGCTCAAACGAATGTGGTTAGGGTTTTAAAGTTTTGTGAATTGTTCAATGCTTTTAACAAGAATTTAGGGAGATATTCTTAATGTGTCAAAGAGTGGCTGGCTCATCTTAGATTTTTGTAAGTCAGTCATATTTCCCTGTGCTTTTCTTTTAGTTCCTCCATGTTAAATTTTCTCTGTGTTTTAATTTCTTGATTACCTCTCTTTCCTCCTAATTGGTTTTAGTGCATGTGAGAGTGCATGTGATACAGAGTGACTGTGTGGTCATTTTGAGTGCACACATGTACAACACTTTTAGTTCATCTCCACATTCATTTGTTTTTATAAGTGTAAGGGCACTGATGACCTCACCATTGGGCATCCATCAGATCTCTCTCTCTCTCTCTCTCTCTCTCTCTCTCTCTCTCTCTCTCTCACACACACACACACACACACACACACACACACACGGAAACACCATGTGAGGAGTTTTCAGATTTGTTTTCAGAAGGTAGAGGGTATGCTACAAATTTTTCTTCTCATATTTCTTTGAAATCCATGGCTTGGCCTTTTTGGCTTGGTCTCATTTTTGTCATGGTCTCAATTTGTCATGCACATGCTATTCCTGTCACCGTGAAATGTCAGATGAAAGCAGAATTGGACAGACTTCAGTCTCTAGGGGTGGTGCAACCTCTTATGGCTAGTGAATGGTTATTACCTCTGCTGGTTATAGTTCAGAATCCGTCAGGAAAATTTCACCACTGTGGAGACTTCAGTACTAGTGTCAGTGTGCAGTCGACTGTGGATATATATCTTCTCCCACACCAGGAGGAACTGTAGGTGAAAATATCGGGCGACCAGTACTTTCCTAAAATTGCTTTGACTGAAGCATACCTGTAGGTTTATATGGATGAAGAATCCTGGCGAGTTCCGGTTCTGAATACTCCTTGTGGTCTCTATCAATATTTTCTCCTTCCTTTTGGTGTTGATAGGAGCCCTGCTATTTTCAAGTGATTTTTAGAGCAATTGACTAAGACTGCCCTGGGTTGCATTTATTATCTCGATGCTATTGTTGTCATGGGCTCCTCCGTGGCCAATCACTTGCCAAATTTGTGCACTTTGTTTTCTGTTTTACAGTCCTCAGGCTTATGGTGTAACCTCACAAAATCTCAGTTTTTTCCAACCTTTTATTGTTTATTCGGGGTTTGAAGTCACATGGAATGCGGTTTGCCCTCTGCCAGACCACATCTCTGCTGTTACGTCTAGGCCTTGCCCCATGTCCATGAAGGAGCTTCAGGCCTGCCTAAGGAAGGTAGCTTACTACCATAAATTCCTGCTGGAGTTGGCCACCTTGGCCCACCCCTTGCATGCCTTGTTACGTGAGAATGTACCTTTTTGATGGAGTATGGACTGTGAATTTGCTTTTCAAATGTTGAAAACCAAGCTACTTTTGGCCCCCTTTTAGCTATCTTCTGTCCAGACCAGCACAAAGATGGCAACTGACACTTCACATTATGGCCTTAGTGTGGTCCTGGTGCACCAATATGCCAGTGGTTCTGAACAACCTGTTGCTTTTGCCTCTAAATCTCCCACTCCAGCACAGCAGGGTTACTCTCAAGTGGAAAAAGAGGTTCTTGCCATAGTCTGCCCCCTCAAGAAATTTTTTTTTTTGGCTCCATGTTTCACTTTATTACTGACCATAAACCCTTGGTTTCCTCTTTTAACCCTCAAACTTCCTTGCTTGACAAGGCAGCGTACTGCCTAGAATACTGAGCGCTGTTCTTGTCTCAATGCAATTACGAAATTCATTTTCAACCTATGTCTAATCATGCCAATGCGGATACCTTGTCCCACCTTCCTGTGGGTCCTGATCTTGACTTTGATTGTGAAGAATTGCTTTGCTTGCATCTTGATACTGTAATGCAGGCCACAGTCTGGGGTTTCCCAATTACAAGTTCATGCATATCAGTTGTCATTGATGCTGACCCAGTTCTCTGTCAGGTGGTTCAGTTTGTTCAACAGGGCTGGCCAGGTAAACTGCAAGGTCAGGCTTCAGACCCTGTGTGGAACTATTTTTCCTTACGATATCGCCTCTCTGTTTTTTACTGTGTTTTGCTGTTGTCCATGGAAGACCTCTCTCCCAGCATAGTTATTCCCATTGTGTTATGGTGTGAGGTTCTATGTCTTCTCCAGCAGGGCCATTGGGGAGTTTCATGTACTCAACTGTTAGCTAGGAAATATGATTTTTGACCAGGAATCGATGGCAAAATTGTCTGTGTTGGTGCAGTTTCTGAGCAGTGTGCCTATTAACAGGCAGCTCCCAGGGAGTCTCTGTCCCCCTGGATTACTCCATGCAAGCCAGGGGAATGCATTGATGTTGACTTTGCAAGCTCCTTCTCGAATTCGTATTTGCTCTTGGTTGTGGATACGTTTTCCTAGTTTCATTACATTCTCCGGTGTGTGTCGATGTCAACTGAGGTCACAATTCATACATTCTTGAGTTTTTTTCTATTAAGAGGTTGCCTTGTACCTTATTTTCTGATAATGGACCCCATTACACATTTCCCAAGCCTTTCATTTGTTTTCTTCCCGTCATGTTACTGCTCCATCATTCCACCCTCAATCAAATGGCAAGGCAGAATGACTAGTGCCCATTCAAGTTCCAAATGATAAAGTCTGTTGTGTAATCTTCACCAGATGTCACCCTTCTCAATTTTCTGAATGCCTATAGCTTCACAACTATGGGGGAGCTGAGTTGCTTGGTGGCTGGCTGCCACGCCTGCTCCTCCACCTACATGGGCTGTACCACACCTGCCACGATTGGGTTCCTCCAGCCACTTCACACCAGTATCACTGCTGTGGGCATGAGGGTTTGGTCACCAGTGCACTGCTTTGACCAGTTGCATCCCCACTCACCACCAGAAGCTACCAGTTCACAGGTACGGCCCCTGTCGCCGCAGCCTGCCCCGCCACCCTCCACCTCGAGCCTGTCGTCACCTGCTGTGGAGGTGTCCCCATCCCATTGGCTGCCCCCTCCATGTGTTTTGTCCCGGTGTTCCTGCTTCCTGGTGCTGGGCACTGGTCCTCCTCTGGCCTCAGATCCGTTGCTGCAGTCTGCTGTTTTGGTCGTCCACCTCCGTCGGCCCCCTCGCCATCAATGCCTCAGCTGTCATCGCCGGTGAGTCCACACCCACCTCCTCCACACTGGGGTCTGCCTGCTGATGATGATGCAGAAATGGCAATGGCACTCTCCTCCCTAGTGCTGTCATCGAGCGCCACGTGGGCCCACTGCCCTCGGGCACGTTCGTGTCTCAACACGCTCTGGCCCAGCACACTGTCCCATCCCTGCTGTCAGCACCGCCTGCCACCATTCCAGATCTGATGAATGTGTCTCTCATTGGGCCATGGGCATCTCCTCTTTTGCCTCAGTCCCATCTTTGCACAAGGGAGAGGTGTGCTGTATCCTGCTACTACTGCGAGTGAGTGTGAGTGTGCCAACTGTAGTGTTGCTACACATGTGTACTTAAATCAACCACCAACTGTATCGGTGTGGGCCGACCAGTAGAGGCCCACCTGCAGGAAGCATGCACACAGCAATGTTTCTGCTGCACGGTCTACCGGTGACTCGCACCTATATACGTGGGGAGCAGTGCTGACTCACTCTCACTCTGTTCTTTTAGTTTGTACTGCTCACATCAATTGTTCTGTGTCTTGCTTATGTTGCACCTTCTGTATGATTCTTTTGTCTTATTACATGTGAAGTCATGAGAGGCTTACTTCCATTATTGTTCAGAGGGTTACGAATAAAGACATATTTGTGTTACTTGGAATGGTTTCATGTATTACTTTTTTACTAAAATATGGCTGAAGAGATGTTTTACTTGGAGCTGCTTAGCAATAGATTAAAACAGTGCAGCCATTATGTTATGCACATACATGCCCATCTCTAGGAACGGCTTGTTTTAGCACATGAAAAGCTCAAAGGTGGCCCCAAAAAGAGACTCATGAAATATATGAATGCTAAAATTGTTGGAAAGAACTTCCTACTTGATTTTGCAGTATTCATCTTAGCTGGAGAACAAGATTTTCCAAGAATCAGGTAGTGGCTTTCCCAAATCATCTGTTCTTATGAAACAGCTGTGCACTAAGGCCATAAGAAGAAGCAAGTGTAAAGTGCTGTTTGAAACTGCTAAGCGCAAAGTTTAGAGTAGCAACATATGACTAAATGAAACGTTTCCTCATACTTAAGTGTCAGGACAAATTGTGCATCATTTTTGTGCTGCTCATTGAATAATGTGACAAATGTGACTGCATTTGGAATGCTCTGCTAATAAGTTATCTAAACACTGACTGCAAGTTGCAAAAGATGGTGATATGCTGTAGTAGGGTTAACAGACATTGAAGGCTACAAAGGTGATCTGCTTGCTTTCTACAAATAACAGTTATGACCTCAACATAGATCAATCAGCGGGGAATATCATGTAATAGCTGTTCCAAGAAACACTAGAAATGGGGGAAGTACTGAAAAGCAGCCAAAATGGGGGTATTCATTACTATGAAGGTTCATGAATTCTCATAAAGAAGAAGCTGGAAATATGCTTCCATGGAAGTTAATTTCAGATACACAATCGCCACTAGTGAAATAAGAAAACAACTTTGCAGCATGTGCCAATTTGTATGGTCGATGACAGTTTATGTTTCGACAGACGCTTAGAAATCTCCTTACGAGCAGAAGATCCCCACTGTTTGTGGACAGCAATGACTGGGATCTCTCAGCAGCTGAATAGGATACAAAACTTCCTCCCAAATTAAAACTGTATGTTACACTGAGACTTGAACCCCCATATTGACTGATCTGTCTGGGAATGACTGTAACATGTACTCACAGCTTCACTTCTGTCAGTACCTCTCTCCTGCATTCCGGCTTGAGTACTGGTCTAACACACAGTTATGGTATGGCAGGAAGTTTCAAAACAGTGCACATTCTGCTGCAGAGTGAAAGATTCATTGTGTATAGGATATGTTGCAAAATTTCTAGACACAAGGCTATTGGGTTATACTCTCACAGTGTCACAGATGGCATACAGGAACAGTACTGTTCCTTTGAAACCAAAATATGGCACCAATATTGAGAGTGATCTGAGTAGCAAAATCTGTAACATAACTTAAAGCCTGGTCTAATAAGAAAGGGATTGTCATGCAGATATTACCTATATCTCAAAATGGGACAACTTCTGATACCGGCTGCATGAAGTTTATGATGCAATAGTAAAAGCTATCAAAGGGACTTGAGCCAGATGTGTTCCACACATCGTCGCAGTTGACTGCCTCAAACCTGAGATGGCGCATGATCAACTTATACACTGATCAACCAGAGCATTATGACCACCTACCTAATAGCCAGTGTGTCCATCTTTGGCATGGGTAACAGCAGCGACACATTGTAGTATTGAAAAAATATGGCCTTGGTAGATCACTGGAGGGTGTTGGCACCATATCTACACACACAAGTTATGTAATTCCCATTCTAGGGATGGGAGCAATGTGCTCTGACACCACATTCAATTACATCCCAGATGTGTTCAATCAGGTTCAGATCTGGTGAGTTGCGGGGCCAGCGCATCAATTGGAACTTGCCAGTGTGTTCCATAAACCACTCCGTCACACTCCTGCCCTTGTGACATGGCACATTATCTTGTTGAAAAGTGCCACTGTCCTTGGGGAACATGATAATCATGAAGGGTGTACATGGTCTGTAACCAGTGTACAATACTACTTGGCCATCATGGTGCCTCGTGTAAGCTCCACTGGGCCCATGGATGCTCGTGTGAATGTTCTCCAGAGCATAATGGAGCTGCCACCAGCTTGTCTCCATGCTGCAGTACAAGTGTCAAGGAGCTGTTCCCCTGGAAAACAACGGATTCGTGCCCTCCCATTGGCACGATGAAGAAGGTATAGGGATTCATCAGACCGTGCGATGCTCTGCCAGTGCACTAAAATCTAGTGCTCACAGTCACGTGCCCATTTCAGTCGTAGTTGCCAGTGTCAAGGTGTTAAAATTGGCACAAGCGTGGATAATCGGCTGTGGAGGCCCATCATTAGGAGTGTTCAGTACACTGTGTGTTCAGATACTCTCGTACTCTGCCCAGCATTAAAGTCTTGTGTTCGTTCGACCAGTGTGTACCACCTGTCCTGTTTTATCAGTCTGCTCAGCCTAGAACGTCCGACAACTGTAATGAGGGATGGCCACCTAACCCCACGACATCTGGATGTGGTTTCACCATGTGTTGAAGACACTCACCACACACTCCGCAAACACCCGACAAGTTGTGCACTTTCCAAAATTCTCATGCCAAACCTCCAGGCCATCACAATCTGCCCTCGGTCAAACTCAGGTAGAACATGCACCTTCTCCATTCTACACATGGACAGCATTTTCACTGATACTACAGGCACCGTGCTTGTGTCTGACTAGCATTCTTTACTCACCAGGTGATGCTGCTATGGCCTGGACAGGTTTATATTAATAGTAGGTCAGTGGTCGTAATGTTCTGGATGATCAGTGTATTACCTATCAGGGTATTGCCTATTACTGGGATAGGTGATTGACAAATGAGGTGACTTACCAACAGTGTTTTAGAGGAACTGTAAAACCCAAGAATCCCTATGTCAGCACCAATAAACACTGTCAAATTCCTGGCGCTGGACTAGATTGGAACCTAGTGATATGACAAAAACCAGTCACATGACAGCTCCTGCTGCTTTATCACATTTGTGTCCCAGAGGTCTGCCTGTGTAGACTGTGACACATGACTGAGAGCTGTACCTGTCAGTCACAATCAGCAAGAGAGTCTTGGCAGTGAGAGTGAGCCACTTGAATGTCGTGGCAGAAACAGTCTGAGCAGTATGACGAGACCAGACTCCACTGGTGGTGTTGGCCAAGTGTATGTGAACTGCAGTGTCAGCAAAGCAGTGATGGTGTGAAGACAACATTTTCTGTTAGTGTCATTGCAAACCTTGAGTGTAAATATTGTGCAATGGCCAAGACAGTGTTGAGAGGCAGTCAGTCATTTCTAGAGCATTGGCCCTCATATAAGACATGTTTACCATGTGGCCCCTTACAAGGCTGTCCCTGTAAGATAGATTGCACAGAGCTGGCATAGACAAATTGGCAGAGTTGACTTGGGCCTCACAGTCAAGTACATGTGATTGATCTGATTCTTTGGTGCTCAAAATAAATGTAACCACTTGAGCACAACAAGCTTGTGGCAGTAGCAGACAAAAATAATGTTGAGCTTGTCAAACATGAAGGGAGAGGAAAAACCTGAAGGCCACATAAAGTTAACAAGTTGTCAAGATGGTGATATGTGGCATGTGGCAAGATGGGACGTGTGGCATGTCCCATCTGGACAATGTGATGAAGGTGACCTTTTCTTCTCGGCAGCAGTAGAATGCTGAAATTGGTAAAATGTGAGTCGGAGTGAGGTATTACAAGAGCTGCTGGTGCTGTAGCACCTGTGACTCCTGCTGCCTCCACAACAATAGCCACATGTTTTGATGAAAGTGATTTTGTTGTACATGTTGCTGATGTTGTGTTTCTAAAAGGCCCCATACATGAGTAAACCCAGATAATTAACTGGTGAATAAATAAAATAATACTAGAGTAACTAATGTTATGTTTTACACTTCTTGTCACCAGTTTACAGTTTTAGTTTACTACTCCATCTGTAACAATTTCTAAAATTGTGCAGTTCTCCTCATCCAGCATGTAGTTGTAATCTGAAGATAACTAGTAACACAAACAGCTTGGCTTGAAAAATACCATTTAATTCTCATATCTCTGTGGCATTAAGATATGACAGCAATATGTGGCCCAGATGTGAATAGTTACACTCATGTGGAAATCCCTGAAACAATAGTGTCTATCAGCTTTTGGCAGTTTTTCCACTGGAAACCAAATTTTGCAAACCTAATCTTGGGGACGAAATGGTGGTGCATATAATGACAGAGCTGTTGGAGCAAAAAATATCAGCTCATTTCTAGCAGTTACTTCCAGATAGACTTTGTAGAACAGTTTAATAGATGAATGCCAATTATAGAAGAATCAATGCTATCCTTGAAACAGTTTCAAGGAATGTACAGTCAGTTGTATCTGAGGTTGATGGCTCCAGGTGTGTGAATTGCAGAGATATGAGAAGAACCCAACTGTGTGTGGGTGTGTATTGCTTTGTTGGAAATTGTGAACTGTAAGACCTTTTAATAATGTCATGTAACACAGAGGGTCCTGTACCATATTAGGAGTAAGTTCAGTGATCCTTGGAATCCTGCTGCTGATTAATGACAACCGTATGCATTTTTAGTCCAGGTCATGACTCCAGGAGAGAAACAGTCATTAAACTAATTTTAGTTCTCACAGTTGTACAATCTGTGATAGTGCTAATCCTTTTGGAAAGTAAAGCACCAATCATTGGAAAAGAAGTACATATAAAAACGTTCCCAGGACCCATTATTACTGGAATTAGGGTTTCAATTCATGATGGAGTGTGTGCTGATATGAAATGTGAGTGATACCAGACTGAGCTGTGGAGCAGACGCTTTCCTTATGAGGACAACTCATGAGAGCAATCCATGAATGCTTTATGATCCACTTGAAAGTTTTAGTTTGCCACTTCCTGTATCCTGATTTCTAAACTGTGCAGTTCTCCTGAACCAGCATGTATATTTCATCTGTTGGGAAGCTCTGCATTACTATTTCTTAATGCCACAATAAATGGAGGAGTTATTGTAAATGTAATAATGCATGAAGATTACTGGACTGCTGTTACCTGTGTTAGGTTTCCAAATGCAATAAATGATTGGCAAGGAAGCCAATGTCTCTGCTCATGAGTGCCTCACAGACAAACAGTCTTTCATCTTTCTTCTGTGTCTGGATCACATAAAACTTGTCTGCCATGTATAGTCAAGTAACATTTCCATTTTGAGCAATGAAATCTAACCGTAGTATATGGTTGACTCTTGCATCATCTGTTCAACAGTGTGCATTGAGTAATCTGATGGTATATCTTGCTTGTGATAATTTCAAAATTATGAAGGAATCATTAGATGAATGGAATTTTGTATGGGTGGCATGTAACAGAATAAAGAATGGTTTAAATATACAGAGCAATAAAACATTATGCCCAAAATCTGTTTCCTGTTGTCGGTAATGCTACACAAAGGAGTACATGCATGAGGTCTATGGCACAGCAGACAATAGTGATCAGGGGTGAAGGTAGTGGCATACTTGTTTCAGGCTCTAAATTTGTGCCCTCTTTCAAAATGATTCCCTGAACTTCATTATTGCCATGTGTCTGTCATTTCATGGTGATGTACTTGTGGTCCACTGGCAGTTAATGACATTTATGATTGTATATATCCTACCTCTTCACTGTAGGTAGTTACAAGATATGAAAGCTCACATAAATGAAGAATTCATCCACATTCAAACACTATAACTTCATAATAAGGTGCTCTTTGGCATCATCAAGGTGAAAGTGTAGTGATCTCCTATTTTGTGTTTACCTTCATTTGAAGACCATAAATATCATTGATGTTCATGCAAAGTCCTTTACACAAATATTTAACACAGCCACAGTATGTTGCTCAGCCTGTACAATTGTTTGCAATCCATAATTCTCATATTTTACATTTACAGTTTTCACAATCTTGTTCACATGTGGTTGTTTGCACTACTGTCTCATGTATATGTCAGACATGCCTGTCAGTGAACTTCACTTGATAAAACATATCTCATCAAACTTTTTGTGACTGATGTATTGCTGGTATAATTCACCCAAAGAGAGATTACAGCTCCCACATATTAGTTTTGCATTCATAAATTAGTGAAAATATATTTTTTGTATAAATGTACTTGTTGGGAGGTCATTTATGAGGTGGTACAGTTGTGAAAGGTTTTGATGTAGAATATAGTTCTTTCTGACATTGGCTATATTTTCATTCATGTTTGGTAGAAGTGTGTTTTACACCTCAGAAAAGAGGAAAAGATCAAGATGTTCAGTAACAACTTGATCACAGTAATGACAGTCTTGTGAGTGACTGAGCAACTGCTGATTATGAGACACTGTCTGCTTGTGAAGTAATAGAGGCTTTGTCTGATACTCAGGAATACTGGTAGATGTAACTCTCACTTTGTTAATATTAATGTTATGTTTTCACATGATGTCTTACTTTCAGATTTATTAAGGATGGCTCAACTTTCTTGAGAGGTTTGGCACTAGGGTCTGTACAGTGTGCATCTGTTGTGCACTCGTCACCACTGCCACAGTTATCACCAAATTTAGCACCTCCATTGCCACTAACAAGACTAGACAGTGAAGGAAAAGAAGTGCAGGCTTGTGTAACTCTTTCAGCAGGTATGTTAACAATTGTTATACTTTTGTGTGTTATGATCAAACCAATGTTACTGTAAATAGAATTAAATTTTTAAACCCACTAATTGATATCAAATCTAATCATGGACCTGTCATTTATTTGACTGAAGCTGTCATGAAGGTTGTGGTGAACGGAGGAATATGTTTCCCTCAGATTAAAGTTGTATCAAGTTTCAGACTGTTTCAGTTAATGGCATTAGACCTAATTTTTCTGGAGTGCAAAAGGTCTCAATTTAATTTAATTTAATTGTAAAAATCATAAATAGTATAGAGCTTTGGATCTCTGCCTACCCTTTCCAGCTGTGTGGTTGGATTGAAGAGTTTTTAGCAAACAGAACACAGCATGTTATCAATGGAGAGACGTCTACAGACGTTAAAGTAACCTCTGGCGTGCCACAGGGGAGTGTTATGGGACCATTGCTTTTCACAATATATATAAATGACCTAGTAGATAGTGTCGGAAGTTCCATGCGGCTTTTCGCGGATGATGCTGTAGTATACAGAGAAGTTGCAGCATTAACAAATTGTAGCAAAATGCAGGAAGATCTGCAGTGGATAGGCACTTGGTGCAGGGAGTGGCAACTGACCCGTAACATAGACAAATGTAATGTATTGCGAATACATAGAAAGATAGCGGAACAAACACTGGTAGCAGTTACTTCTGTAAAATATCTGGGAGTATGCGCGTGGAACGATTTGAAGTGGAATGATCATATAAAATTAATTGTTGGTAAGGCGGGTACCAGGTTGAGATTCATTGGGAGAGTCCTTAGAAAATGTAGTCCATCAACAAAGGAGGTGGCTTACAAAACACTCGTTCGACCTATACTTGAGTATTACTCATCAGTGTGGGATCCGTACCAGATCGGGTTGACGGAGGAGATAGAGAAGATGCAAAGAAGAGCGGCGCGTTTCATCACAGGGTTATTTGGTAACCATGATAGTGTTACAGAGATGTTTAGCAAACTCAAGTGGCAGACTCTGCAAGAGAGGCGCTCTGCATCGCGGTGTAGCTTGCTCGCCAGGTTTCGAGAGGGTGCGTTTCTGGATGAGGTATTGAATATATTGCTTCCCCCTACTTATACCTCCCGAGGAGATCACGAATGTAAAATCAGAGAGATGCGAGCACGCACAGAGGCTTTCAGACAGTCGTTCTTCCCACGAACCATACACGACTGGAACAGAAAAGGGAGGTAATGACAGTGGCACATAAAGTGCCCTCCGCCACACACCGTTGGGTGGCTTGCGGAGTATAAATGTAGATGTAGATTTAATGTTTTGGGGCTTTTTTTAACTGCTGTGGAAAATATCAATAAATTTTTGTAAGTAATATTATGCCGTATTGTTTTTTTTTATTCTTTTCTGAACTCTTTAGCAGATCTTCCATCTCTAATAAGATCATCTTCCATGTGATATTACCTCCATATTAAATGCAAAAAGGATGGGGTGAAAGAGAAAGCTGCACAGACTAGGCTTAGAGATACAGGTTGTACACTGAGGTGACAACAATCATGGGATAGCAATATGCACATATACAGATGGCAGTAGTGTCATGTACATGTGGTATAAAAGGGCAGTGCATTGGCAGAGCTGTCATTTGTACTCAGGTTATTCTTGTTTCTGATGTGAGTGATTATGATGGCACATCAGGAATTAACAGAGTTTGAATGCAGAATGGTAGTTGGAGGTAGACACATGAGACATTCCATTTTGGAAATTATTTGGAATTCTGTATTCTGAGATCCACAGTGTCAAGAGTATGGCCAAGAATACGAAATTTCAGGCATCACCTCTTACCACGGGCAATACAGTGGCTGATGGCCTTCACTTAACAACAGAGAGTGATGACGTTTGTGTAGAGTTGTCAGTGCTAATAGACAAAAACGCTGAATGAAATAACCATGGAAATTAGTGAGAGACGTATGACAAACTTACCCATTAGAACAGTGCACCAAAATTTGGCATTAGTGGGGTATTGGAGCAGATGACCCATGTGAGTGCCTTCGCTAACAGTATGACATCACTTGCAGCACCTGTGGTCAGTAATGCTACACAAAGGAGTACATGCATGAAGTCTATGGCACAGCAGACACTAGTGTTCAGTGGTGATGATAGTCACAGCCAACAACTCAGATGATCTTAGTAATCTTGATTTTCTTTATTCAGCATCCATAGAATATGAAAGCATCAACAATTGCCAAGTCCACTGAGAAGTAAAAATTCTGATGCCACGTCTTGTAGGAATGCTGACCAATAACAGTGTTCTTATAGTTGGTCAAAGTTATAAATGTCTTATATGATCTTATTGTATCTGGCAATAGCAAGCAGAAGGCTCACCATTGGTTTAGCTCCATCATTATTGTTTTTTCTAGACACTGTTGCAGTGTCCTTAGGGTTGTCCAGTGTTATGAGAATGCTCACACATTTCATGTTGTATAATGTGGATGCAACCCCATCTCTACACTGAAACTTAAATTGCGTTGCCCCCAGCTTACATTTCTGTTTCATCATTTGAGGAAGCACCACATATCCAGGTCTCACAGTGACAATAGAAGGGATTCAGTTTTTTTGTAGCACTTTCATTAGATGTGCTGTGGTGAAAGAATGATGAAATGCTACCACACTGTTTGTGTGCTGCAAATATCAAATAAGGAGGAGAACAACTTGTTCTCCTACAAGTATGTTAAATGTTGAGTTCAGATTAATACATCATCTGCAACAAGCTCTGAAAAATTACACCAGATGTCAGGTGACACTAGAAATGGTAAGGTGGGTCATTGAGAACAAAGAAAAACTAGGAGTTGGTCAGAGTATAGTTCCCACTGACTAAGAAAGGATTAACACATCTGACGTGCACATCACTGAAGTGGCATGAGCTAGAAAGATTTGCACCAGATTAAGGGCCACACAAAATAATAATTAAAGTTGTACATAGTATGTTGTCTGCTCACTTTTCTGCCATACAAGATTTAATGACTTTAGCTGCAACAATATACAGAATTATCCAGGACAAGGATAAAAAAAATAATCATACACATTTCTGTAATTAAAAGGCTCACCTATCAAAACAGGAAAATTGCACGTAACTTTTAGAATGATAACAGATTATAAGAACACAAACACTTAATAGTAACATCCTTGATGTGTCTTTGCATGAATCAGGCAATAAAATCATTGGAAGTGATCAATACTATTGATGATTGAGCACTTTTCACATGATGCTACGTCACATTCACTGAGGTGACAAAAGCCATGAGATACCTCCTAATATTGTGTCCGACCTCCTTTTGCCCAGTATAGTGCATCAACTCAATGTGGCATGCACTCAACAAGTCATTGGAAGTCCCATGCAGAAATACTGAGCCATGCTGCCTGTATAGCTGTCCATAATTGCAGAAGTGTTGCAGGTGCAGGATTTTGTCATGAGCTGACCTCTCTATTATGTCCCATAAATGTTTGATGGGATTCATGTCAGGCAATCTGAGTGGCCAAATCATTTGCTCAAATTTTCCAGAGTGTTCTTGTTAGCTGGGAACATGGTGTAATGCTATTCATGAAGATTCCATTGTTATTTGGGAACATGAAGTTCATGAATGGTTGCAAAGGATCTCCAATTAGCCAAACATAACCATTTTCAATCAATGATTGGTTCAGTTGGACCACAGGATCCAGTCCCTTCCATGTAATCACTGCTTACACCATTATGGAGCCATCACCAGCTTGCACAGTGCCTTGTTGACAACTTCGATCTATGGCTTCATGGGATCTGCACCACACTTGAATCCTGCCATCAGCTCGTACCAACTGAAATCAGAACTCGTCTGAACAGGTCACAGTTTTTCAGTCATCTAGAGTCCAACTGATATTATTGGTCTGCATTCCTACAAGATGTGGCATCAGAATTTTTACTTCTCAGGGGATTTGGTAATTTTTGATGCTTTCATATTTTATGAATGCTGAATAAAGAAAATCAAGATTACTAAGATCACCTGAGTTGTTGGCTGTGACTTGCAGGACAATTGATTGGTAGCTTTTCATCTCAAAAACAGAAAGGGTGACCACTAAGGCTCGTGTCAAAAACTAAAACAGTACCAGAGAATGCATGACTTGTCCAGTTAGTAATCACATGTCCATCTCAGAACAAACATATAGACATTATCAGTAGGGTTCAATAGAGACAAGAGAACAAGGTATGTGCTATTACTCTAATGTTCCACTTGATATTGCAGCATATTTACATAAATTTCATTGAATTTTTTGTCGTAGAGTTGGTTTTCATCTGAAAAAAGAGGAAATAAAAATTTAGAAAATGAATGAATGAATGGCATTTAATTCAAAATTTTTAATATTCTTGTGTTGCTGGAAAAAGTTGGTCCATGGAAGAGTTAAGCTAAATGAAAATGATTATGGTAATTTTATATACAGTGTAGTATCATGACTGTAATGTGATGATGACACTAGACACAGAAGTGGCTAGGACTATATATTGGCAAATATCTTATGCCTCTCAAATAATCCTAAGGGAGCCAGAAAGCTTTGGTTCCCCACTTGATGAATGAATAACCATCTACAGTGACACGTGTAGAGTACAGTTTTAAACTCTCTGGAGCTTTTCTATGTTTCTTTGTAAACAACTTTCTCTTCATGAGTGAAGAGTGCCAATGTGTTAATGTTACAATAAATTTCAGGTTTAAAATATATCTTCAAAGCTACAAATATAGTCTGTTAACAAAAATTACAATATTCACTGTAATCACCTGAAACTCTTTTATGTGTGTGGATTCTTGTTCTAACAATTCAAGATTTAACTGTAGTTTATTGTGATGATGATATGAAATCAATACTCATGTGGCAGTAAATTCATCAGTTCATGTGTCCATTGAGCATACTAAAGCATGTTTTTTATTTGCAGGTTTACCTCATTTTGCAACTGGTTATGTACGCAACTGGGGCAGAGACACTTTCATTGCACTAAGAGGTCTATTCATCCTAACAGGCAGATACCAAGACGCAAGGTAACTAATGAGAATCATTGTAAACTCTTTTTTCAGTTGATATCATTTAGCTATTCATTCACGCAAATTAGTAATTATTTTTTCTTATAGAAGACAGGACATCGTCTATTAATAATGAAGAGAACTCTGTGACCAGTTGCTCTTTCTTTGCAATGTTACTAGGATAAAAACCGTTCTGGTGACATTATCCTTATTCAGTAGCTCAGAGTGCAAATTTACATGCATAACAGCTGCACGAAATATCAAGCACTAACTTGGAGTACCATGTCCTTGTGCTGTTGTTATAAAAGTTTTATCCCAAGGGAACAGAGTCACTCCACTCCAAATTTCCACAATACATTTAATATGTCTGTTTGCTTTTGGAAATTTGTACTTTAGTCTTCCAAAGGTGAGCACCTCATGTAAAACTGATTTTACTCAACACTGTCTAAAAGAAAACTTTGTGGTGTCAGATTAGGACGCATACAAATTTTGCAGATGACTGTAGTGTTCCACAATAGTAACACTGTAAAATAACATGCAACATGTGCTTCAAGTGATATTCCTGTGGTGGCTGATTAGTTATTGTGGTAAAAAATCTATCTACATTTCCTAAAATATACAGGATTTGAGAAATGAGAAATGCTAACTGGCTATTGTTTGAAATGAAATGCAGGCATTGTAAGATTTCAAAGGAGTCCCTGATTATAAAATTAAATATCTCAAAAACTAAGATCAATAAATGAGTGCAATGAATGGTATGTTTATTGTGAAAGCTGCAAGAATCTTATACAGAAGTTATACAGAGGTCCAGAGCCACCAGGACATACCCGTACAAGCTGTGTGGTGGAGGCCAGACTTTGCAAACCACATTCTAACAGTGGTTGACAATGAAGAATGTTATGTAGGCTCCACCTGTTTCACAGATGAGGCACACTTCCACCTAAATAGAATTATTAACAGATAAAACTGTCAATTTTGGGGTTCCAAAAATCCTCATTTGTGTGAAGTGAAACCACTTATTCTCCCAAATTTACTTTTTGGGCTATGGTATGCTGTGGAGGCATTATTGGTACTTTTTCATGCAATTAACTATCACGAGTGAACATTACATTGCAATTTTGGTGCAATTTGTCACCACACAGTTAGCGTTTGAGGATCAGACAGGCACTGAGTGGTTCATGCAAATCGGGCGAGACCCCACTGCACCAAACAGATGTTT
Source organism: Schistocerca nitens (assembly GCF_023898315.1). Taxonomy (NCBI): domain Eukaryota; kingdom Metazoa; phylum Arthropoda; class Insecta; order Orthoptera; family Acrididae; genus Schistocerca; species Schistocerca nitens. Next base: position 927,880,468 of record NC_064616.1, read on the forward strand.
CACTTTCTTGGTGAATACTTCAGGAGTAGAGTCAGTGTTGGTGTATTGCAAATTTACTGGTGCAGGGATGGATTGGCCTCCATATTTGCCCGATCTGACTCCTTGTGATTAGATTTGTAGAGAACATTGAAAGACACTGGAACCATCCACCATGCTGGACAGGCTGGAATCAGCAATCTATGTGACATCTGACTCCATTTCCACTGACACTACAGGATGTGATGGCAAATTTCATTGTTTGTGTGTGCCACCTCTGTACTGCTAGTGGCAGACATTTTGAAAATATGGTGATGTGATTGCAAAATATGCTTCCAGAGGATGAAATTAATTGTGCACACCAATACTCTGTGAGCTGCACAGTGTAAAATGCCATTTGTTAGCACGTTTTTGGACTATTTTGAAACTTCTGTATAAAATTCGTACATCTTTCACAATAAACATACTGTCTGTTGCACTGTATTGATTGGAGTCTTCAAGACACTTAATTTTGAAATCTGGGGCTCCTTCACACTGGACACCCTATTTTAAAAAAAAAAAAAAAAAAAAAAGAAACACACACACACACACACACACACACACACACACATACAAACCTGCACATGCATGTGTTCATGTAAAGCTACTCTTGTCTCCTGACACAACCACCTGATTGGAGCAGGAGCCAGCATCACGAGAGAGAGAGAGAGAGAGAGAGAGAGAGAGAGAGAGAGAGAGAGAGAAGCTCTAGCCATTGACTTTGCCTAAAACCTAAACATTTTTCCATTTTTAGTAAATATTGCTTTGTTACTAGGCATTGTCTCCAGTTTGTGAGCTGTGATCCATCCTCTTTATATTATGTAAAGTACTACTTATAAAATCTTAATACCATTAAATAACTATTTGAAATAAATAATATGTGGGGTGTAAATACTATAGTAGCATTCTAACTGTTACAGTTGTGGATAATTTGAATAATTTCATGAAAATGCTTTTTTCTTGCTCTCTGTTAGGTATCACATTCTTGCTTATGCTGCTTGCTTACGCCATGGACTTATACCTAATCTCTTAGATGGAGGAAGCAAGGCTCGTTTCAATTGTCGTGATGCAGTATGGTGGTGGCTGCATTGCATTCATAGTTATGTTAATGAAGCTCCAGATGGACATAACATTCTTAAAGACAAAGTGTCAAGACTTTTCCCAACAGATGATTCTCCAGCACTCCCTGCTGGTCAAGTTGTAAGTTACAGTTGTATTTCTTTCTTCATTTGTCCTCTCTCCTGTCCACTTCTTATTAAAATTATTTGTGCTCTTCTTTCGGTCTCAGCTGTACAACCTGAATATCTGAAACCAGGACATGTGTTGTTTCTTTGGATTTGTAATTTCTACTAGACTGTGATATTCCTTACAACAATGTGGACATAGCATATATATATGAGTGTGTGTGTGTGTGTGTGTGTGTGTGTGTGTGTGTGTGTGTGTGTGTGTGTGTGTGTGTGTTCTTGTGCATGCATGTTCAGAAATTTCTTATTCTACGTTTTCATAAAGTGACAGCAGGGACTGAAACTCACTAATAGGTCTCCTTTGACCCAGATGGTGTTTACATATGGTCTGGAAATCTTTAGGAAGCATAGGACCTCAGCAGTGTTCCACATGGAACGGTACCTCCACAGAGCTATAAAAAGATATCTTCAAAGCTTATGTACTTCCTTATACAAGTGCAGCAGGTGATGATTTCATATTAAAAGTTGACAGTGCTCAACCACACAAAGCTTGTTTTCAATGGGAAATAATTAAGGGCACAGAGTGGCCAGTTCAACTTGCAGTTTGAATCCTCCAGATGCTCTCAAGAGGCCTGTTTTTACTGACTGTCCTCTTCCCCTCCCCTGACCATTGCTGCGCCAAACAGCATATTTGTAAGAAGAATGATATTCACTTCTTATGAAGCAGTCACACTCAATATTAACAGCACTTGTGTTCTGAAAGAAACCTATATTTCCATTTTGTACATCACAAACATGATCTAAGCTCAAACATAAAGTCTATATCAGGAATTGTTTCATATTTTATTTGTATCACATCATATTTTCTACACTTTACATAAGTTTCATCTCCTTTGACATATAACTTGTGATGTTCCCTTGATATGTACAAGTACTACATGCAGACATTATAATGCATTTAACTGTAATTGCATCCTCAGAATGCTAAAGCCACTTCTTAACAACAGTGTTCCTATTAGCTACATGCTTTGCTGTAAGCAGTGTAGCACGTAACAATAATGGCATAATATTTACAGTGTGCACTACATAGAGTATTGATTCAGCATTTAAAAAGTTATAAATAAATAGGATAATTCATTGAAGTGTTTCTTAAATTTATAAATGTCTTATACAAATCATTGCAATGTTCTCATTTATAATAATACAATACATTTCAATTATTTGTCCAGTTTTTGTAGAATATTTTTAAACTCAATGTATCAGTACTGTATCACAACAAAATTGTAATACACGCTCCAAATATTATGCCATTGTCATTACATACTACACTGCTTATAGCAAAGTGTATAACAAGTAGGAATACTGTTGAAACTTTCCTGGAAGATTAAAACTGTGTGCCAAACTGGGAGTCAGACCTGGGGCTTTTGCCTTATGCAGGCAAGTGCTCTAGTAGTTGAGCTATACAAGCATGACTAATGACCATAATTATCTCTTATGCTGCCTTCCAAACTTCACAGAATTAAATTGAGGTACTGGAGAAAATGAAGCTGTGGGTTGCAGGTCATGAGTAGGACTTATGTAGATTTGTCAATAAGAGCAGTTGCCCACAAAACAAAAAGGTCCCAGGTTCAAGTTCAGGTCCAGCACATAGCTTTAATCTGTCAGGAAAGTTTCAAAATCAGCACACACTCTGCTGCAGAACAAGAATTTATTCCGGAAGAACATTGTTGATAAAAAGGTGGCACTAAAATTCTGAAGAAGCAGACAATTGCAGGTTTATGCCTGGCAATAACTGTACATAGTATTTGTGCAAATCAAGGAGGAACCACAAGTTGTATGTCAAATGAGATAAAACTTACTCAAAGTATAGAACACATCGTGTGGTATGAATAAAATATGAAACGATTCCTGATATAGATTTTATGTTTGAGATTACAACATACTTGTATTGTACAAAATGGACATGACAATTTTTTGTAGCACAAGTCATGTTAATATTGAGTGTGATTGCTTCATTAAAAGTGAATATCATGTTTGTTAAAAATATGCTAATTTAGCATGGAAAGGGTCTGGAGTGGGGAAGAGAACAGTCAATACCAACAAATCTCTTGAGATTATCTTGAGGATCAAGCTGCAGATTGTAATGGCCACTCTTTGCTTTCCACTGAAAACAAGAACTGTGTTTTTAAACACTGTAACATTTTACTATGAAACCATCACCTGCTCCTCTTGTAGAGTGTGTTCAAAAGTCTGGGTACCTATGGAATTCTGAAAATAATAATAAACCACATTTTAGTGGCTTTAACATTAATCAATAATATCTTTAACATGATCTGTGTGCTTTTCAATGCATAATTTGATGCACTTTTCAATATTCAGGTTAAATGGGTGGAACAGGTCTGAATTTCTGTCAATTTTATCGCACTAACTGGGAATGCATTCTGTCAGGTGGTTTAAATTTGTAATCTTCATCGAGTAAAGTTTCTCTTTCAGCATTCCTCAGAAAAAGAAATCAAGTGGAGAAATGAGGGGAATGAGGGGACCACTCCACATGACCTCTTCTCCCAATCCAGTGAGGAAAATTGTCATTCAACCAATCTCTAACAGCTGCAGCAAAATGGGCAGGGGCCCCATCCTACTGAAGCTGGTCTTTGAACTCCCTCACCCAAACACTCAATTTGAGGCATCAGTTTTGTGTCTCAACATGTTCAGATAAGTCTCACCCAGTATATATTCATCAAAGAAGAAAGGTCCTAGCACATGAGCTTTCCACAAACTACACCACACCATCACATTTTGGCAGCCCTACTGTTTAGATGGACTCGTCCAATGTGGATTGCCTTGAGACCAGTATCAAAGATTTTGTCTGTTCACTTTATCACTGACATAAAACACAGTTTCATCACTGAACACCACACAGTCTTTAGTGAAATTCATATTTTCATCCAATTTATCTACAGGCCATTCACACATCTGCATGCATTTATTGAGGTCATCTTCATTTAAGTGGTGCAATATCCATAACTTGTACAGATGAAACCCCTCCTCTGCCAAGATTCTCTGGTGGTTGACCTTTGAACACCCAATTCCGTGGATATCCAACATGGTGATTTCCTTTGGCAAGCATAAACCTCGGCCAAGACAGCCTCTTTTGTTTTGTCTGAAGTCTTTCGTGTTTCTTTAAACTTGGTGATTAATTTCCTGATGGCAGTAAAACAAATAGGTTGATGATGAGGGTGTCAGAGGTTAAATTCTTCTGCAATATTGCAATATGCCCATTCTTCTCATCCACTTAAGAGTACCATTATTAGAATTCCTTGTGCACCCAGACTTTGTGGACACCCTGTATGAACATGTACAAAATCGACAAAGATGTCTTTTCATAGATCCATGTAATCACAGTTAAATGTGGAACAACACAGAGCTGGAAATTCCTGGCAGATTAAAACTGCGTGTCAGATGAGTTTTGAATTTAGGATTTTTGTAAGCGTAGGCTTCCGCGGCCGTTGTCTTCTTCAATAAAATTCTTCAGGGTATCAGACCGCATCGTCATAATGTAAAATGCGCCAACGTTTCGGCCAGCGTTGCAGCTAGCCTTCATCAGGGCCTTACGTTAACTGCTAAATGAACACACTTGGTTCCTTAAATAGCTGCACGAGAAAACCGTGTCGTTGCTTGATTGGCTGTAAAAGGAGGAGGAGGAGGGGTGAAAGGTATGCTTTATTGGTGTTTCCTTTATTATCTGTCATTGGCTGAAATAGCTGTTTTCTATTGGTCTTTATATCAATCCACCCCATTGGAGGAGACGGACGAATAGCGAACAGGTGATGGCTGTGACGTCACACTGTTTCCATGCAGTCCAGAAGCCGGCTGCGGCGTGCCATTGCTTTGTGTGCTCGCGACCACTACTACTGCTCTCCGCGTGTCTGCATGGGCCGCCACGGCTCTGCCGCCGCTCCGTAGCCCTGCTATTGCAGGCAGCCAAGACCTCGGAAGCTTGTACCCGTCCTCTCTATTCATGTTGGCGGGTCTTTTGGCTATTTCTATCGCCTCTCTAATCTTTCTTTTGAAAGTGAGAGGCTGTTTCGCCAGGACGCGGGCTTCTTGAAAAAATATTGGTTTCCCGCACTCGTCTCGGTGTTCCGCCACTGCTGACTTAGTGTGTTGTTTCAGGCGGATATATCTTTCATGTTCCGAGAGCCTTGTGCTAATCGGACGTCCCGTCTCACCTATGTAGACTAATCCACACGCACAACCAATTTCATACACGCCAGTTTTATGAACAAACTGACGGTGTAGCTATGGGCTCACCCCTATCGCCTATCGCAGCAGAAATTTTCATGGGGGCATTTGAGGAATCAGCCCTCCAGTCCGCACCATTACGTCCAAATTGTTGGCTTCGCTATGTCGATGATACTTTCGTCATCTGGCCCCACGGAGAAGAGGAGTTACAGAACTTCCACAAGCACCTTAACCAACAGCATAGGAAAATTCAGTTTACAATGGAAACAGAGAAGAATGGGGTGCTGCCTTTTCTTGACGTGGAAGTTTATCGAAAACCTGATGGTAAACTTGGCCACAAAGTGTACAGGAAACCAACCAATACGGACAGGTACCTTCACGCCTCCTCCCACCATCACCCCACGCAGAAGAAGTCCGCCCTGCACACGCTAACGAAGAGAGCGTACAGGATAAGCGACGAAGAACATCTGAAGACAGAACTTGAACGCCTCAGGTCCATCTTCGGAACTAATGGCTATGGGAAGCAGATGATAGACAGCACCATGTCGACAAGGGAGAAGACTAATAGGGAAGAGGAGAAGGAGGCACAGAGCATTGCTGTGTTACCATATGTACAAGGGGTCACCGAACGTATTGGCAAAATTCTACGAAAAGCCGACATCAAACCAATTTTCCGAAGCAGAAACAAAATATCAGACATGCTTGGTTCTACCAAGGATGCAGTTGACAAACTACACACAGCTGGCGTGTATGAAATTGGTTGTGCGTGTGGATTAGTCTACATAGGTGAGACGGGACGTCCGATTAGCACAAGGCTCTCGGAACATGAAAGATATATCCGCCTGAAACAACACACTAAGTCAGCAGTGGCGGAACACCGAGACGAGTGCGGGAAACCAATATTTTTTCAAGAAGCCCGCGTCCTGGCGAAACAGCCTCTCACTTTCAAAAGAAAGATTAGAGAGGCGATAGAAATAGCCAAAAGACCCGCCAACATGAATAGAGAGGACGGGTACAAGCTTCCGAGGTCTTGGCTGCCTGCAATAGCAGGGCTACGGAGCGGCGGCAGAGCCATGGCGGCCCATGCAGACACGCGGAGAGCAGTAGTAGTGGTCACGAGCACACAAAGCAATGGCACGCCGCAGCCGGCTTCTGGACAGCATGGAAACAGTGTGACGTCACAGCCATCACCTGTTCGCTATTCGTCCGTCTCCTCCAATGGGGTGGATTGATATAAAGACCAATAGAAAACAGCTATTTCAGCCAATGACAGATAATAAAGGAAACACCAATAAAGCATACCTTTCACCCCTCCTCCTCCTCCTTTTACAGCCAATCAAGCAATGACACGGTTTTCTCGTGCAGCTATTTAAGGAACCAAGTGTGTTCATTTAGCAGTTAACGTAAGGCCCTGATGAAGGCTAGCTGCAACGCTGGCCGAAACATTGGCGCATTTTACATTATGACGATGCGGTCTGATACCCTGAAGAATTTTATTGAAGTTTAGGATTTTTGTTGTTCATGGACAAGTGTTCTTCTGACTGAGCTACGAGTCATGACTTATGAAGATTTACTTCCAACAGTACCTATCTCCGACCTTACAAACACAGTTTTAATCTGCCAGGAAGTTTCATATCAGTGCACACTCCACTGCAGAGTGAAAAATTCATTCTTGAAACATCCTTCCCCATCTCCACACTGCCCTTTCTTCCAGGAGTGGCTAGTCCTGCAAATTTCATGGGAGAACTTCTGTGAAGTTTGGAAGGTATGAGAATATGTACTGGCAGAGTTAAAAAAGGATGAGTTGTGAGTCATGCTTGAGTAGTTCAGTAGTTCAGTCAGTTGAGCACTTGCCCATGAAAGACAAAGGTCCTGAGTTTGAGTCACAGTCCTGCACAAAGTTTTAATCTGCCAGGAAGTTCCATATCAATGCACACTCTGCTGCAGAGTGAAAAATTCATTCTGGAAACACGGAGGTCCATGTGGTTTTCTAAAGAGATCACTCCACAAACCAATATTGCCCGGTCCAAAGTATTCCTGTTAATGAGTTTCAGCCTCTGTTGTCACTCTGCAAGCTATACCCTGTAATATATCAATTTATGTGTTGACTTAAAGTCTCTTGTACATATTGACACTCCAGCAGTTAAGTGCTCACTCCTCCAGCGATTGGTAAACAGTACTCTTGTAGCTGATTATCTTGTGCATGTGTGACCTATGTAGAGCACTTATGTGGTATTCGGCAAGATTGGCAGTAGATCGGATTTGATTTTGGTCTTATTGCTAAAAGTGCTTAATGGCAAATACTGGCTGTTCTTGAATGCCTTCTTTAATGTCATTTCTGTTATTTTCCATTAAAATACAAATTAAATCTTCAGAGCCATCTTCTCATTGAGTACATTCAGTATATAAGTAATTAGTGATCAGATCACAGTTTATTGGAAGTTAATCACCTTCTTGTCACGTAAGCAGCCATATTTCTTCATTCATTAAACCCCTGCAGTCTTTATAAAGGAATCTCAGACTGTTTACATTGCTCTCACTTTCTACAATATCACCAGTTTGAATCTTCAAAATTTTAAATTAATTTGAAAATATGAACCCATTACTAACATTTTGTTTTGTTTTGCTTTCAATAATTCTAGTATCCAATACTTTACTTGTTCAATCTTTTATTCTAATTGCATGCTTCTCCCTATAATTAGTATATCAAAACCATTGCAAGCTTTGATACCTACCTACATTTGTGAGGATGGTTGTTCAGATCCCTATTTGGCAATCCAGATTTAGGTTTTCCATGATTTTGCTAAATCTCGTAAGGCAACTGCCAGGACAATTCCTTTATAAAAGACTGGGATGATTTCCTTTCCCAGTTCAAACCTATGAACTATCCCTAATTGCTTTTTCACCAACAGGTCATCTCAAACTGGCAATATAAAAGTATTAAAATAAGGAACTACTGAAAAATAACTTGCTTTTTCCTTATTTTTAGGATCAGCCTCTCCATGATGTCATGCAAGAGGCACTAAGTGTTCATTTCCAAGGCCTTTGCTTCCGAGAGCGTAATGCTGGTCGAAGTATTGATGCACATATGACTGACAAAGGCTTTAACAATCAAATAGGTGTACATCCAGAAACAGGTATGCTATTGAAGGAAACGGCCCATTTCTTTTATAACAGACTAACATATTCAATACTCAGGACGAAATATCTTTTTACTGAACTTCTGCTAATATACGTATTTATGTTTTTATTGGGTACTTTGCTGTTATCTTAAACTCACTGAACAAAGTAGTAGTCACCTGACTGTAAAAGAGCACACTGGTCATTTTGGAGCACTGTAGATAATGTTGAACTGGCACCTGGTGGTCATGTGACTGTCCACCACTGACATAAGTCATGGCATTGAAGTGGTGTGTATCTGCCAGTCCATTCTATGGAATCAACACAGTAAGACTGGTTGACATGTAGATGTGACATAATGGCTAACATGTTTACATGTTTGGACATGTCCATGACCACACCACGACTGTTGCCCAATTAGTTGGTGTGTCAATGAAGGCTGTTCATCATGGCTACAATAAATGGTGTATCGCTTGTGGCCATGTAGCATGGCGTAAGAACAATGATTATACAGAGAACATAACTGACAGGGATCAGAGGCAAGTGGTGCACCTCGTTAATGACACTTGGTTTCAGTCCTGACTAGAATTGCTACTATAAGTGAATGCAAGCCCATGTCAACCAGTTTCCAAGTGAACATTATGAAACAAACTGCCTGTAATAGACATGGAGTCTGACACCATGCAAAAGTCAACTGCTCACAGCAGCGCATAAACCTGCAAGCCTTCAGTGGGCCAAACGACACAGAAACTAGACAGTAGCTGGCTGGAGGCATGTAGTGCGGTCCAGTGAGTTGCAATTTTGGCTCTTTTCAAATGAAGCAAGGCATCAAGTACATCAATAGCCCACCCATAGTGGGTGAAGGTGGTTTTATGATGTTTGGTTTTTTTTTTTTTTTTTTTTTTTTTTTTTTTTTTTTTTTTTTTTCATACAATGACTTGGACACATTTATTCATGCTACCATTGAACATGAACCAGGATGTTTACTTCAGTACTTTCAGTGACCCTTTATTCTATATCTTCATGATTAGTATGCTGTGGGTATGCCTGTCTTCTAACATGACAACAGCTATGTTCATAGGTATACACACATATGTTACTGTTTTGACAAACACTCAGCACACTATCATGCCTTGACTGGCCTACCTTAATCCTATAGAAAATGACTGGGACTATTTCTATCAGCAAGTGAAACATAGCAATTGAAAACCACACAATTTGGTAGCTCTCTGGGATCTAACTTTCAGTGAGTGGCTTCAGATGGATATGGCACATCTGAAGAAACTGGTAGACATTCTTACTTGCCAGATTAATGCCATTATCAAGGCTAGACTTAATGTTTCTGGTATTAGCATGACATATCTTTGGCATGAATAATTTATTGTGTGGTGGGTTATGTTTCTCTGTTGATGTATTCTGTGTCTGCATGGCATCTACTGACTTACAAATCTTCGTTATAAATAACTACGTAATGTGCAATTGACATATTTATCAAATTATTAATCTCTAGTTCAGCTTTCACAGAAAGGATTATTGTTATTCACTACATGTGGCATAATTTTTTCTGCCACTGCAATCATAAGTGGTCAACACACAAAAATCTACACACACCAAAGGCAGCATGAATCACGTTGAATATGACCACTATATTAATGATTTTGCATGTATATATGACAACAATTCTGTTACCTGTCCAACATTTTATAAAATTGTTGATTCTTGCTTAAGTCCTCTAGTTGACTACGGAAAAGTGTCTGTGGTTTACTTGCTGCTGAAAAATATATATCAAAGAAATGACAAGCTCATGCAAATGTTTAAAGCATGGTAAACCTCTGCGTTGACAAATAGTAATAAAATATAATGGCCTTCAGTGAATACATGCACGACACCTTGTTGAAAAATGGACATCATCACAAGTTTCTTGTGTCGACCATTTTCACAGCAGCTGTATTTAAATTACAGTAGTTAATAAAATAAAACAAAATAAAAACACGTTTTGGTTGCTGCACATTAAGTTTTTTTATTTATCTTGTGCACCTGGATGTGTTTTGCCTTAGTTACATGGCATCTTCATTAGGTGTCAGATCAATATCTAATTCATTATTTTTAAGTCAAATAGCTTTATCTCAGGTGGAGAACTGGTTGAAAGTTTGCTGTTTTCCTTTTGGTCACTGTCTTCAGCATGTAGCACTTTAACTGCCAGTTTCTGTGTGCGTTACATTTCTCCACGCTCTTGTACCCTGGCATTAGGGTAACAAGGAAGGTGACACTGTGGTTGAGGCACTGGACTCACCTTCAGGAGGATTAGAGTTCACATTGCAATATGGACATCTGCAAAGTTTTCTGTCATTTCCCTACATCACATAAGGCAAATTTCAAGGTGGGTCCTTTGAAAATGACAGGAACAATTACCTTCCCATCCTTTCCCCACCACGCACTGATAACATTGCATCACTGGGCTGTGAAGCCCAACCATGTATCAGCTTGTGAAGTGTGACTGAAAATATGCTTGCAGTTGTTATGTTTATGTAATCTGATAATTGTTTTACAGGTTTTGTCTTTGGAGGAAACTCATACAACTGTGGGACATGGATGGACAAAATGGGTTCCAGTGATAAGGCTGGCAACAGGGGGAAACCAGCAACCCCACGTGATGGAAGTGCTGTAGAAATTGTAGCACTGTGTAAATCAACCTTAAGGTGGCTTGCAAGTCTTCATGAACAGGGACGTTTCCCATACAGCAGTGTACAACGGAGTAGCAAGAATGGTATGGTTTAACTATTTTTTTCTGTGTTATAATTACTGTAAGAAACATCTGAAACACAAATAATGACTAAAGAGCCATAACATGAAGATTATCCTGTCAGTAGTTTCTGTAGCCACATTTTGCAGCTACTGTTCACAATGGCATGGATCTACAAGTCCTTGTTGTAAGTACAAAGACAGATGGAAACAGATATCCACATATACACTCCTGGAAATTGAAATAAGAACACTGAGAATTCATTGTCCCAGGAAGGGGAAACTTTATTGACACATTCCTGGGTTCAGATACATCACATGATCACACTGACAGAACCACAGGCACATAGACACAGGCAACAGAGCATGCACAATGTCGGCACTAGTACAGTGTATATCCACCTTTCGCAGCAATGCAGGCTGCTATTCTCCCATGGAGACGATCGTAGAGATGCTGGATGTAGTCCTGTGGAATGACTTGCCATGCCATTTCCACCTGGCGCCTCAGTTGGACCAGCGTTCGTGCTGGACGTGCAGACCGGGTGAGACGACGCTTCATCCGGTCCCAAACATGCTCAATGGGGGACAGATCCGGAGATCTTGCTGGCCAGGGTAGTTGACTTACACCTTCTAGAGCACGTTGGGTGGCACGGGATACATGCGGACGTGCATTGTCCTGTTGGAACAGCAAGTTCCCTTGCCGGTCTAGGAATGGTAGAACGATGGGTTCGATGACGGTTTGGATGTACCGTGCACTATTCAGTGTCCCCTCGACGATCACCAGTGGTGTACGGCCAGTGTAGGAGATCGCTCCCCACACCATGATGCCGGGTGTTGGCCCTGTGTGCCTTGGTCGTATGCAGTCCTGATTCTGGCGCTCACCTGCACGGCGCCAAACACGCATACGACCATCATTGGCACCAAGGCAGAAGCGACTCTCATCGTTGAAGACGACACGTCTCCATTCGTCCCTCCATTCACGCCTGTCGCGACACCACTGGAGGCGGGCTGCACGATGTTGGGGCGTGAGCGGAAGACGGCCTAACGGTGTGCGGGACCGTAGCCCAGCTTCATGGAGACGGTTGCGAATGGTCCTCGCCGATACCCCAGGAGCAACAGTGTCCCTAATTTGCTGGGAAGTGGCGGTGCGGTCCCCTACGGCAGTGCGTAGGATCCTACGGTCTTGGCGTGCATCCGTGCGTCGCTGCGGTCCGGTCCCAGGTCGACGGGCATGTGCACCTTCCGCCGACCACTGGCGACAACATCGATGTACTGTGGAGACCTCACGCTCCACGTGTTGAGCAATTCGGCGGTACGTCCACCCGGCCTCCCGCATGCCCACTATACGCCCTCGCTCAAAGTCCGTCAACTGCACATACGGTTCACGTCCACGCTGTCGCGGCATGCTACCAGTGTTAAAGACTGCGATGGAACTCCGTATGCCACGGCAAACTGGCTGACACTGACGGCGGCGGTGCACAAATGCTGCACAGCTAGCGCCATTCGACGGCCAACACCGCGGTTCCTGGTGTGTCCGCTGTGCCATGCGTGTGATCATTGCTTGTACAGCCCTCTCGCAGTGTCCGGAGCAAGTATGGTGGGTCTGACACACCGGTGTTAATGTGTTCTTTTTTCCATTTCCAGGAGTGTAGATAAGGATTTCTTTTGGAGAATCTCTGAGATGACACTCTGCATCAGTTTGACACAGTTGATATTTGGCAGACTTTGAGACTAGAAAGCCAATTGTAATGTATCATTTTGAACTCCTGAAAGCAACAGAAAAGGTCTTGACCTTGGGGATTGGATCATTGTCTTGCTGAGAAATGCAATTTTCTGTGGAAAAGACATCAACCATGCAGTTATATAAATGTTCAACAATAATGTTGGTGAAATCCTTTATTTTGCTGTCTTGATTGCATTTAAATGCAATAATGGGCCACTTTTTATATTCAAATTTTTATTTACATGTGATCAAGACTGTAAAATAAAAGTTTTCATTGTTGAACGATCACTACAGTCTCACAACAGTATTATGTCATCATTTATTGAATAATAATTGTATAGTCCACAGCTTCACCAAAGAACTGAGGGTAGCTTAAGTGAACGTTCCGCATATCATTGCACAGCAACCACATGCATCATTTAAGCCATATTTCAAGGAAGCATTCAGCCAGAAGACTGCATTCGTAACCTACCAAATAGCATGTATGATTCATCCGACAATGCAATACATTGCCGTTGTTCCATCGCCTTTTATTATTCTGACTCACCATTTCACTTGTCTGTTGTAGCTGAACATCAATGTTTTAGCAGGTCTACTATGGTTTTTCCAGTTTGTTTTCATTAATAGGCACATCTAAGAACTTAAAATTTTCTACCCTGTTTATCCTTTTGTGCTGGTATATTAAATTAATAGGAGGTGAGATGTTATTGACAGTACAAAACAGGATGAACAGCATTGTTTCAAAGTTTGAAACAGCCTATTTGTGCAAAACCATTCAGTAACTTTCACAAAATTTACTACTTTCTCGGTTGATGCTTCTTTGTTTAGATTCACAGTAATGCTTGTATAATCTGGAAACAGGACTAATTCTTCCTCCTGATTAAAATAAAATGGCACGTAGTTAACATAAAGCTAGAACACTAGTGGGTCAAGCTCTAACTGTGCAGATGATGTGACATCCCTCTTTCTGTTACTCAAACAGCCTAGAGTAACTCCTTGCATTCTGTTTCTAAAATAACCAATAAACCAGGGATTTACTGAACTACATATTCCATAAAAACTTAACTTCTCTAATAGAATATTATGACTGATAGAATCAAATGCCTTTGATAAGTCACAGAAGATCCCAGTTGGTGATGTTTTACCATTCAAACATTTTATCATGTGGTCAGTAAATGTTTAAACTGCTTACTCAATAGAAGGCCCTTTTGGAACACAAACTGTAACTGGCTAAGTATCCCAGTACTACACAGGTGGGTGACACCTCTGGAGTACATTACATTTTTAAAACCTTAAGATACTTATATAAGGAGTGACACTTGCAATAGTTACTGATGTCTGTGGAGTTGCTTTTTTTATAGAGAGGCATAACAATGACATATTTCAATCTTTCTGGGGAAACCCTGGGTTAATGATGTTTTATGTCTGTGATTAAGAACATTACATATTATAGGGCCACAACTTTTTAATGTCTTATTGGACATATTATCTTCTCCATATGAACTTTTTCTTTTTAAAGTCATGATTTTCTTCCTTATTTCAGATGATGATGTAAGATTAATTTTTATTTCACCAAATGTCCTCTGTATTGCTTCTTCAGTGTACTGTTTTGCTTTCCCTTCTGAACTATTCACATCAGTTTCCTCATCTGCTACACATGAAATAGTGTCATCTTGAATGGCTTCTTTCCCTATCTGAAACAGGAGCAAAAATATTCAGTCAGATTTTGATAAGATTTCAAAGTGATTCAAAGATTGGTAACATGCCAAAATGTTCAAAAATGTAAAATTTACATGTTACAATACAAAAAAAACATAGTATCCTATGACTATAATATCAACAATTCACAGTTGCAATTAGTCAATTCATATAAATACCTGGGTGTAACACTTTGTATGAATATGAAAGGGAACAATCACAAAGGCTCAGCTGTAGGTAAAGTAGGTGGCAGACTTCAGTTTATAGGTAGAATGTTAGAGAAATGCAACCAGTCTGCTAAAGAAATTGCTTACAAATAACTCTTCTGACCCATCCTAGAATATTGCTCAAGTTTGTGAGACCCATACCAAATAGGGCTATCAGGGGACTCTGAATGTATAGAGAGGAGGACAGTAAAAATAGCCACAAGTTTGTTTGAACCATAAGAGAATGTCAAAGAAATGCTGAAGAAACGGGCAGACTCTTGAAGACAGATGTAAACTGTCCTGGGAATTTTACTTACAAAGTTTCAAGAACCAGCTTTAAATAATGACTTAAGGGGGGACGTACACGAAACTGCAGTAATTTTAAAAGTATTTTATAAAACTCTAATTTTTTAAGATAATCAATCCAAATTTGGTACAGTTATTAAGAAATGTTATGCGCATATGAACCTAAATTTTCATTTTTATTGACCTTTTACATCTTTAATTATTAACAATTAATTTTTTTTCAACAATGTAATTACAAATGTTCCTTTTTTGAGAAAACTGTGAGAGCAATGTTAATGAATTTTTGTACACACTTTCATACCAAATAATTACAAAACTCTGTGGAGCAGAATTTTTATATCTTCTTTTGTTCAGTTTTTACGGGTCTCCCAATTTCCCTGAAAAATAATATATCAAATTTAAGGAATATTTTCTACCATAAATACCTTACTATTTTATTAAATGAAAATTCCTTCCACAGAATTTTTCACTATAGTACTGACTAGTCATATACCAAATTTCACTTCTCTACCTTTTGTGGTTTTTGAGAAAAAGGTACATAAAGTTATAAAAATGTAAGTTACGGGAAAACTGAATCAATGATTTGATAGTGTTTGTATTAGGTCTTACCGTCTCTGTGTGAACTAGTGCAAGCCATATGCATACTCCTCTTCATCTGCAAGCAGTCTCTTCTTTGCTTGTCTTCTTTGGTTAACCTGCTGTTCAATTTTATTGGCTGTAATATCAGCCGCAGCAACTCTTTTGTCATCGATGTCCTTCAATATTGAATAGGTGAAAGCTCCTGGATGAAATCCTAGCCTCTGTAGAGTTTTTATTCTTCCAAGATTACCATTGTTAAAAACTAAACAAGCATCATATGCAGCAATTTCAACAATAATTGTTGAAACAAATGTTGTTTTTGGGCAACGTTTCCAAATCAGTGAGTTGTAACTTTCATTAGGGTTTTGTGTCTTTCCATGCACACACTTTCGTAGGAGGTCTGGCTCTGCTAAACACCTAAATGTTGGTTTTATAGCACTTAAAACAGCCACAGGTAAACTGTGCTTGTGTGAATAGTTCATGCCATCACGCTCAGCCTGCTTGAATTTGCACCACGATATGTCACACAAATTATGTACAGGTTTGTCATCTGTGGATAGTTTATGAAAATAAATAGACCACACAGCCTTCTGCATGTTATTCAAATTTCCACTGTTGTCCCTTATTGCCTTGCCATAGTACACTTGTAAAGAATGAATTTCTTTGTCTGTGAGTCTGTTGGGACCACCTAAAAGTTTTCCATCCTCAAGTTTCCTGCCCTTCAATTCACGTTTCAATTTTAAAAGTCTGCCTCCCATTCGTTTTTGCACATGTCCAACACATTCCAACTTTTCTATAGCACAATGGGGACCATAAGGTTCACTTTCCAAAACAGTTTTGAAGGAGCTGGAGTCACCATCACCAAGGTATTTTGTGTATCTAACACCGTACTTTTCCACACTTCGATGGAACATAAGTTTCATAGCTGCAGGTTCCATTCCACCACTAGAACCAGAATAATTTCTACAGCACACTTTCTTGTGTTCAACCTGCCACTTATTTTCTTCCACTTCACCAGCTCTCTTTCCGAGTACACAGCTATAGCAATATTTGCTCATTACCTGAACGTCAAGAATTTTTCCAGTATCAACACTAATGACAGATGATACTCCATACAGTGATGTATGTCCACGCTTCATCCACGTTCCATCACATGACACACACAAATCGGTGTCTGGCGTGTTATCTGCTTCTGTCTTTAGTTCACTATTCATCTTCACAGCTTCCTTTGCAGAGGACTTCAAGTTTTCTTCCACTTCCTCTTGAAGAGCACTTAGCAGTGTTTTATTTCCAGTGGTGTACCTAGCACTTGGTTGTGGCATGTTCATGATCCCACAAAACAGTCTGGTACCTTCCCTGCCTATGCCCAAACATCTCATGCCATATATTAAACGCATATTTGCTTCATATATCCGGTTACTTGATGCCGAAGTTCTAAAAGCAGTGTCTGAATGACAGCTTTCACAAGTAAGATGCAACATACACACTATTCCAATTCTGTTTTCTTCGTCATATAATCTCAAACTTTTTGCACCACAGTCAGCACATACACAAGCAGATGATATAATATCAGATAGTATTTTCAAATCAATAAGCCTAAAACCACTAGTAGCTTGAGTGTCTGAGCCACAATCATCAAGTGATTGACAGCTGTCAATTTTCCTTCTCGAAGCACTCGCTTTCTTGGTTGAAGTATCGTTTCCATTTGTTATTATGGGGCTGGTTTTCAAGTTGTCTTTACTACATCGAGAAGCTTGACACTTTCTAACCTTTTTAAACACCTTACTAGAACGCGGCATGCTGCAAAATATAATAACAAGTCTACTTACAACTTTCGTAAAAATGTATTCCAAACAAACACTCGTAAACAAACGCTATAAATCAAAGAATATAAAACCAGCGGCAGAGATATTATTCCACAGCCTTCTTGATGTAGTACACAAACGTTCCCTGCATTGTGACTGCACAAAACTGGAAAAAAACGCAGTATAAATAGATATACGAGAGGATGAAGACCAAGATGGGGGGGCGTCGCCCTGTGCAAGCTATTACAAATTATTATTTTTTTCCCCCTTAGAAGCGGAATTGGAACGTAATATTTGGTAATTGAAATTTCAATACCATGTAGTAAATGAAGAGCCAATAAAATTTTTTTCACAAATTTGGTCATTTTCATGTACGTCCCCCCTTAAGGCATATACTACAGCCATCCATGTATCACTCTCATAGGGATGTTAAGACAAGATTAGATTAATTAGAACCATTCTTGCCACACTTCACATGTAAATGGATTTGGGAAACTGGTACCCTCTGACATGCACTTCACAGTGGTTTGCAGAATATAGATGTAGATATTCCATGGTTATTGATATAAATTAATGCCACAGCATGTGAACATTTGCTGAACCTCATCCCAATTAGTGTGCCACACGTTTCCTTTATAGAAAAAATGCACCTGACACATTAGTTAGTCTATAACTTTTATAGCAGAGGTTTGATCAAAATATTTGGTTTATCAATGCATGTAAAGCAAAATGTGCTTCCAGATGTTTTCACCATAATTTTGTCTTTTCCATCGCATGTATTTCAGTTCAAGGTGTAAGTGCTGAAATGTTCTATGCCGTAACATTCAGTTTTAAACTTCTCATGCGTAGCTCTTACATAGTTTATTTCTCTTAGTTTGCTACAAATCCATCTGTAGCATGGCCTTTCCCTTTTCCTATCAAATCTTGCAAGCTGCTGCACAGACTTTTTACATATTTGTTTATTCATTTATTTTAATTGCTTCCTTTAGACCTACTATCTCTGTTTGTATAATAATTCATATATGTACCATTTTTTGAAATTTTTACATGTTTTAATTGATTACAAAGTTGTTTGTCAGCATAATAATAATAATAATAATAATAGCAATGGTTAAGAAATGATGTATGAGACATTTTCTTTCCTACACTTCATTTGTCCTTATACTGTGTTACAAAAGTTTAATGTGGCTCACTGTGTTTTCTACCTACAGCTACTTTTTTATTCTTCTCTTTTATTGATACTCAAATGTGTCAGTACACTGGTGATCATGCAGGAGTTTCATTCAGGAGGAGTGGGTTTCAAATACTTGTTCAGCCATACTTATTTAGATTTCTCAGTTACTTTAAATCACTTCAGATAAACATCAGGATGGTTCCTTAAAAAAGGCTAGGGTTGATTTTCCTAATACTGATATTGAAGGGACATTAAATTTTAAATTCTTCTTTGTGTGGCCATATTGTCTGTAGTTGCTTTACAATTCCTGAGGATATTTTTGTTCTGTCATTACATTTATAAGAAAATGAGTGTTTTTCTCACCAGATGTGTCTCACTTTATTGATTTAAAGCATCATCAGTGGTCTGTAATTAAAGATATTTACAATTTGATTTGTTTTCTAGATAGAAAAAACAGTTTGTTAATAAACGGTATGTTTTTACCTATGGTACTTTGTGCTCGGTTTTTGGCTACATCAGGAAATGCTGTCCATTAACACATTTTTTGTTCCTTTATTTGTTAAGCACTGATAATAGTGGTCTAATTTTATGCTGTTTTGCAGAACTGTGTGTAAAATTAGACCACAATTATCAGTGCCTAATGAAGAAAGAAACCAAAAAGGTGGCATTCCCTGATGTAGCTGAAAAACCAAACATAAATTACCATAAGTAAAAGTCAACAATTTGTTAATCTATAAAATGAATCAAATTGTAAATATCTTCAATTACAGACTGCTGATGATGCTTTACCTCAATAAAGCAAAACATGTCTTCTGAGAAAAACACATTTTCTTGTAGCTATAACAACGGAACAAAAATACCCTCAGGAATTAAATTCTAACTTTGCAAAGAGGGTGCTTGTTTGTATCCCATTTCACTGCTGCTTCCTGTTCCATTCACATATGGAGTGTGGGAACGATGACTTCTTAAATACCGATGTGTATGCTTTAATTTGTCTTTACAGTCCCTACAGGAGTTACACATTGGAGGCTATAGTATATTACTTGACTTATTGAGGTTCTTGAAATTTGTTAAGTAGGCTTTCTTGGGATAGTTTACATCCATCTTCAAGAGCCTGCAAGTTCTTTTTACTCAGCACATCTGTGGCACTCTCTCAGGAGTTAAACAAACTTGTGAAAATTCTTGCTGCTCTTTTTCACATATTGTCAACAAGCCGTGTTACTGGATCCCACACAATTGAGTAGTATTATAGGATGGGTGGGATGAGCATTTTGTAAGCAATATCATTTGCAGACTGACTGCATTTTTACAGTATCCTATCAGTGAACTGATTCCTGCCACTTGCTTTACCTGTCATTAACTCTGTGTGATGGTTCCAGTTCATGTCACCATAAATTGTTGCAGCAAAGTAGCATGGGTTGAATGATTACAGTTGTTACACAATGTTGTTGTCATAAGATACTATGTTTAAGATTGTGGAAAGCCCAGAATATTTAAAGCAAGTTGCCAGTGTATGTACCATTTTGAAATCTTATCAAGATCTGACTGGATATCTGTGCAACTTTTTTGAGGTATGATAACTGCATCATCAGTAAAAAGACTGAGGCTACACAAACTCCTGGGGTGTACCTGGAATTACTTCTACATCTGTAATGACTCTCCACCCAAGATAATGTACTGCATCCTCCCTACCAAAAATGCCTCAATCTTGCCACAGCCTCATTTGATGCCCCATACAGTTGTGGTTTTGTTAATAAGCACTTTAGTTGGACTGATACAAATTATTTTCAGAAAGTAAGTATTGCATCCACCTGAGTGCCTTGATCCACAACTTTCAGAATGTCATGTGAGAAAATTGCACGTTGGGTTTTGCATGACAAATGTTTTTGGAATCCACACTGGTTGGTACGGATGAGGCCATTCTGCTTGGGATACCTTATTACATTTGAGCTCTTTGTTCTAATATTCTACAATAGATAAATGTAAAAGATATAGGTGGCAGTTTTGTGTATCACTTCTTTTACTCTTCTTGTAGATTCATGTGTCTTATGCTTTCCTCCAGCAACTGTGAACAGCTTTTTGTTCAAGGGATCTATGGTACACATCATGGTTAAGAGAGGGGCCAACTCAGTTGCAAATTCTGTATACACTCTAGCAGGGATTCCATCAGACCATGAGCCCTTGTCCAAATCACTTCACCTGTGCTGCTTTGACTATTTAATTAAATCCTTTTTTTGGTCAGTTTTTTCTCATGATATTTGAAATTCTCATAGTGATTCTACATTATGCATGATTTTCACAACTTCAGACTGCATTTTCCCACTGTTCCTAAGCTTTATCTATCAAAGTATAACATACACACCATAAGAAAATTGTTTCACATTATGAAATGGCTTTGTATGAAAAGGCTTTGTAATCACATTACAGCAAATAATAATAAATATTCTGTACAGGTACTCTCATTACATGGACATACAAACAATGGGAAGAAAAAATTGCAACAAATTTTGAAAAATGTTTTTACATTGATGTTGAATTATCTCCTAATGAGCCACGCCCGGATTTGGTGCATCGCCGTGGTATATATAAAGATACATATAAAGCAAGTCAGCCTTGGGCAGATTATCAGCTGCGTTGCAACTTCCCTATTGCCATGGTGGTTGTAAGTATCAGTGAAAGTTTTTATTTTTATCTTTCTATTTCTTTCTCCTTTTTATTGTATTGTATTGTATTGTATTATATTTATTGGTCCAGTAAATCTTACATGTACAGTACAGCACATCAGATATTTAAAGAAAGAGAAACTTATAGTAATGAGTATGTAATTAGAATAAAGAGGTTCATGTATTTTGCTGAGTGGGAAAATGAATGTGAATAAATATTTAGGAATAACATTTTACATTTTAGTTTTACAGATGGAAAGAATGCTTGATACTAAGTGAGCATGTAATTAATCTTGGTGAGGCGAAAACAAAATTATTAAAGTATGTTGGATCTCATACCATGAGGGAACTGGTTTCTTCTTTCGGAATATAAGAGCAGAAAAAACTGAAGGTGGCCAGGTGGACGAGACTGGTGGAAGGCACTTCACATGATTTTAGAGTGACAGTGACTTAACAAAACACAAGGAAATTGAAACAGGGAACTGTGCTGTAAGAAGTGTAATTAATAAAATCATAGCCTAGCTAACAACTACTAGCTGGATGCAGAAAATACATTGCAAAAAATCCAGATGAGAATGGAAAGCCAGAGAAGAAACTCAAACAGTAATTAGAATAAAGAGGTTCATGTATTTTGCTGAGTGGGAAAATGAATGTGAATAAATATTTAGGAATAACATTTTACATTTTAGTTTTACAGATGGAAAGAGTGCTTGATACTAAGTGAGCATGTAATTAATCTTGGTGAGGCTGAAAACAAAATTATTAAAGTATGTTGGATCTCATACCATGAGGGAACTGGTTTCTTCTTTGGGGTAATAATAGTTAGTGAGTCAGGAAATAAACAAAATGGGCAAAGAAGATAAGCAAAGGAACAAGAGGCAATGTAAAGTGCATGTGGAGGTAACTGGATACAAATACACTCCTGGAAATTGAAATAAGAACACTGTGAATTCATTGTCCCAGGAAGGGAAAACTTTATTGACACATTCCTGGGGTCAGATACATCACGTGATCACACTGACAGAACCACAGGCACATAGACACAGGCAACAGAGCATGCACAATGTCGGCACTAGTACAGTGTATATCCACCTTTCGCAGCAATGCAGGCTGCTATTCTCCCATGGAGACGATCGTAGAGATGCTGGATGTAGTCCTGTGGAACGGCTTGCCATGCTATTTCCACCTGGTGCCTCAGTTGGACCAGCGTTCGTGCTGGACGTGCAGACCGCGTGAGACGACGCTTCATCCAGTCCCAAACATGCTCAATGGGGGACAGATCCGGAGATCTTGCTGGCCAGGGTAGTTGACTTACACCTTCTAGAGCACGTTGGGTGGCACGGGATACATGTGGACGTGCATTGTCCTGTTGGAACAGCAAGTTCCCTTGCCGGTCTAGGAATGGTAGAACGATGGGTTCGATGACGGTTTGGATGTACCGTGCACTATTCAGTGTCCCCTCGACGATCACCAGTGGTGTACGGCCAGTGTAGGAGATCGCTCCCCACACCATGATGCCGGGTGTTGGCCCTTGTGCCTCGGTCGTATGCAGTCCTGATTGTGGCGCTCACCTGCACGGCGCCAAACACGCATACGACCATCATTGGCACCAAGGCAGAAGCGACTCTCATCGCTGAAGACGACACGTCTCCATTCTTCCCTCCATTCACGCCTGTCGCGACACCACTGGAGGCGGGCTGCACGATGTTGGGGCGTGAGCGGAAGACGGCCTAACGGTGTGCGGGACCGTAGCCCAGCTTCATGGAGACGGTTGCGAATGGTCCTCGCCGATACCCCAGGAGCAACAGTGTCCCTAATTTGCTGGGAAGTGGCGGTGCGGTCCCCTACGGCACTGCGTAGGATCCTACGGTCTTGGCGTGCATCCGTGCGTCGCTGCGGTCCGGTCCCAGGTCGACGGGCACGTGCACCTTCCGCCGACCACTGGCGATAACATTGATGTACTGTGGAGACCTCACGCCCCACGTGTTGAGCAATTCGGCGGTACGTCCACCCGGCCTCCCGCATGCCCACTATACGACTTCGCTCAAAGTCCGTCAACTGCACATACGGTTCACGTCCACGCTGTCGCGGCATGCTACCAGTGTTAAAGACTGCGATGGAGCTCCGTATGCCACGGCAAACTGGCTGACACTGACGGCGGCGGTGCACAAATGTTGCGCAGCTAGCGCCATTCGACGGCCAACACTGCGGTTCCTGGAGTGTCCGCTGTGCCGTGCGTGTGATCATTGCTTGTACAGCCCTCTCGCAGTGTCCGGAGCAAGTATGGTGGGTCTGACACACCGGTGTCAATGTGTTCTTTTTTCCATTTCCAGGAGTGTATGTTATGGGTATGAGGTAGAAGTAGTAATGGGAGATATAATGAAGAAGAAAATACAGAAATATCCAAAGCTTAAGTTCAAGTTAACGGGAGGGTGAGAGCAGTTTAGTGGGAAAGGAGTCTGAGAAGAAATTTGTGTAGCTTGGCTTGCGCTGAATTGCAAAAGGAAAGTTTGAGTTGAGAGTTAAGTTCCTATATCCTAATTTATATCTGTTTATCCCAGTTGTTGGTTAGTTGTTTATTCATCCATAGACCATTTACAAAATATCAGGCACATCATCTTAATTGAAACAGGAAACAATTTTTTAAAAAATCACCTTGTTTCTGCATACAGTAGTATTCTCTTTTATAGGTATTGTATTGTATTTGTATTTTTCGGACCAGTAAATCTTACATATACAGTACAGCATATCAGATACTGGACAGATCAATGCAAATATATCTTCATGTTTACATGATGTTTTCTGTGTATTAATGAATATAATTTTTTCAGCCCTGACTTTTAATTAAACCACTTTCACTAAAAAATTACAACTGAAAATACGAATAAAAAATATTAGTGATTACAGTCTTCCCATGCCACAAGTAGATAGTCATACTTACACAATATTTTTGTAAGCAGTAAAAAATGATGTTTATATACTTAACTTTAACTTTCTTAGACTGTCATAGATTTTGGAGGAACTCTGACAGATGATAGAAGAGAAGCAATGTATTCATTGATATTCTTTTAATACTGCTTTAAATTTATTATGTCATTTATTACATTAATTTCTTTTCGCAACTTATTATAAATAATTTTACTGTGGTGGAACATTAGTTTTTGGCACGAACTGGTTTTTATTTGGAGCATGTGAAAGTCAGTTTTCTGTCTTGTGCTATGAGGATGAAGATTTTCATTTTTGAGGAGGACACTAGGATTTGTTATTGCATATTTCTTGATAAACATTGCACTTTCAAAGAGGTAAATACATGGAAGAGAGAGAGTCCCCATACTTTTAAATAATGGTCTGCAAAGTGTTCCTTTTCATTCCAGACATGATTATCACTACTCTTTTTTGCAAACTGAAGAAATGTAGGCAGGATGGTGAATTACCACAGAATTGCTTAGTACATGATTATAAAACCAGAAACAGTTACAATTGGCATCTTGACAAAAAAATTGAAGTTAAAACTTGGCAGAGTTTATTGTACATGCCATCATATTATATGATAAGTTACCACAGCATATAAAAGACATAGATACTATCTACTCTTCCCAAACAAAACTGAAATATTATTTACAAAATAGAAGTCTTTTCATGGTAATGGAGTACAGAAATTAAAACAGGTTAACTATTATAAGAAGTACAGTTTATAATGTATATATAGAAATAATGCTTATCTAAGACTATATAAAAACCAAATGTAATTAGATTTTAAAAATTCACTGCCAATTACTGTGTAAGAAATTAATTTGAAGACATAAAAATTTCAATGGTTTACATGACAAAATCCATACAATGTAAATTGTTTCATGTTTTAATAAAGCAATCAATGAATCAATCAATTAATTAGTGCATGGTACTTATGTCTTTTAAATATACTATAAGTGTAGTGTGAGTATACCATCTAAGGTTACCTTGGAGCAAGATCCCTAGAAATTTGTATTAGCTTGATTTGCAATATCTGTGTCTGATATCTGAATTTTTTTTTATGTCCTCTTCACTGTTTCTCTTGACATTATGAAAATTTAATGCCACTGTTTTACTTTTATTTATTGTTAGTTTGTTTAGGCCAAACCTGTTTCCAACACTAGTTAACATCTCAGATGGTGCTGTTTGTAAAATTTCTGCTGTCTTTCCACTGACTAAAATGCTTGTGTCATGTGCAAATTGGATAATGCTGTGACACTGTTTGGTTAATACTAGGTCATGCCACAAGCAAGTAGAAGAAATACAATTTCAAGAAGATATTAAATCAACTAAATACTGTTCTGATTACAAAGAAGTAAAGTGTGGTGTACTGTCAGGGGTCAGTACTGAGTCCCATCCTATTTTTGATATATATTTCTTTTTAATCAGAATAGTGTCTAGTTGATTTATTATCCTCTTGACATTGTATTCCTGCTACTTGCCTGTGGACAGTAGGATATGATCTGAGCCAGTTGTTAGGTGTACCTCCGATACCAATACTGTCAAGTTTCTGCAGCAATATAATGTTAAAGGCCTTAGACAGATCAAGGCATATGCCTTACTTTTTCTCCACTATCAAGTTTTTTGAGCACTTCATTCAGAAATTCAAATATTGCTGTACCTGATGATTGGCCTTTCTGGAAACCATATTGGGCTATTGATAATATTCTGTTGAAAAAAAAATCACAACACCAAAAAGTAATTAATGTAGAGCAATGAAATTTCGGGAATTCATTTGTCTATTTAAGTGATTAACATTGCAAGACCACAGGTTAATGTAAGCATGAGATATTCCATTGCAAATGTGAACTGCTGGTACATTAATAATAGGTATAACTGCCATAATGCAGGGCAAACGTGCATGCATTGTGTTGTACATATGACGGATGTCAGTTTGTGGGATTGAGTTCCATGCCTGTTGCACTTGGTCGGTAAATACAGGGACAGTAAATGCAGTTTGCGGATGACATTGCACTTGTCTTCCATTGGTGTCCTGTACGTGCTCAATTGGAGATAGAGCTGGTGATCGAGCAGGCCAAGGCAACATGTCAACACTCTGTAGAGCAGGTTGGGTTACAGCAATGGTATGTGTGCGAGTGTTATCCTGTTGGGAAACACAACCTGGAATGCTGTTCATGAATGGCAACACAGCAGGTTGAATCACCAGATTGCTGTAGAAATTTTCAGTCAGAGTGCATGGGATAACTGCTCCCACTGTCATACAAAACTACATGGCAGACAATAACTCCAGGTGTAGGTCCATTTTGTTTAGGCCATTGATAGGTTGACTGCAGGCACTCACCTGGGCTCCTTCTAACCAACGTACAACCGTCACTGGCACTGAGGCAGAACTGGCTTTCATTAGAAAACACAACAGACCTCCACCCTGCCCTCCAATGAGCTCTCGCCATTGAAGTCGCAAATGCCAGTGGTTTGAGGTCAGTGGAGCATACACTAGAGGGCATCTGACTTGGGACTGTCCTTTAAGTAAATGTTTTTTGTAACAGTTCGTTGTCTCATTGCAGTGTCAACTGCTGCTCAAATTGCTGCTGCAGATGCAGTATGATACACCAGAGCCATACACTGAACATGATGGTCTTCCCTCTCAATCATTCCATGTGGCCATCCAGAGCCCAGTCTTCTTGCCACCATACGTTTTTGTGACCACCACTGTCAGCAAACATGTACAGGGGCTACATTCCTGCCATACTTCTGCAGTACTGTGGAAGGAACATACAGCTTCTTGTGGCCCTATTACATGACCTTGTTCAAATCCAGTAAGGTGTTGATAATGTGGTCTTTGTCACCTTAAAGGCATTCTTCACTAACATCAACTCACCATGCCCAATCTCACAGGTAACTAATGCTCACAATTGTTACAGCATGTATTTAAAGCAAACCTGATTTGCATCCTCATAGTGGTCTGCTGACACCACTCTTATGCTACCAGTGTGAAATTTGAATAGACATCATCTTTCTGATGTAGGAACATATCTACTAACTTTTGGTTATGTCGCACTACTCCTTCTTGATGTCGCAATTTTTTTCCCCCATCGGTGTATATCTTTATAGGGAGCTCATTTACTATTTTAGTTATTGTTCTAATGAGCATTTTTTGTAGTTTAAAGACTGTGTGTCCATGTTTTGTGTGTGGGAACCACAAAAATTAATTCCATGTCTGAAGAGAGAGTACATATAGGAACAGTATGTAACTATAGTGCCTTATCTGTTATACACTGATGACAATACTAAGGGCATAGCATGGTGATGACATTTTGTTTGCTAGTGTACTTGTGTGTTAATTCCATTGCAGGTGACAGACAGTATTAATTCATTTGGTTCCAATACAATATATTAAATTTTCATCCACACTTAATTTGCAGTTGGTTAATCAGAACTTTGTTATTCCATTTAGTCTCCAGTAAACTACCTGTGTTTGTTCACTCTACCATTCACCTTAAAAGTTACTTACTTGCTCCAAAAAATGCTTTTCTGAAACTTTGTGTTGGCTTCTTGTCAGATCATGGACAACTCTCTGAATCCCATATGCCTGTCCAGATCATCTTCATTCAGGCCTTGACATAAAGTAGACCTGAAGTGTTGGCAGAAGAGCCAACACCGTGTTGCTAGAGGAGGCCGAAATGCACGCTTTTAAGCTCACGTAGATTGGCGTGAGGTCTGGAACAAGGTCAGAGAAATAAGACTAGCAAAACAGGAGTTAACTGGTAGAATACTTAACTTTAATCCAGAAGTGGTGTACATCAGTCTGACAGTACAGGCATCACAAGTTATATATCTATTGATAATGGTGCCTTGCTAGGTCGTAGCAAATGACGTAGCTGAAGGCTATGCTAACTATCGTCTTGGCAAATGAGAGCGTAATTTGTCAGTGAACCATTGCTATGGACGTCGGCTGTACAACTGGGGTGAGTGCTAGTAAGTCTCTCTAGACCTGCCGTGTGGCAACGCTCGGTCTGCAATCACTGACAGTGGCAACACGCGGGTCCGACGTATACTACCAGACCGCGGCCGATTTAAAGGCTACCACCTAGGAAGTGTGGTGTCTGGCGGTGACACCACAAGACCTATATGGCCTCGATTTCAGCTTTTTCTGAATCCTTTGTAGGCTTGCTCTTGTTATTCCATACTCCTTGGATGCTTTTCTGGTGAGATTTAGTCAGGGATTGTACAGAATATTGTGTGACAGCATTAAGATTCTCTCCTTTAGTAACAGGCTTTGGCATACTTAAATGAGGAAGCTCCACAACTGCCCATTTTCTTCAAATGTTAAGTTTAATTTGTGGTTACTGTATTTAAAATGCTGTTGGCTGTTTGGAAAATGTTCCACAAACATCACCGTAATTATGGTCATATTTTCACCATTTTAACAAAACAAGTACCCACTGTTCTGTAGCTAACTTTCTATTCATTGTTTCTCACATTACAACAAACAATAGAACCTCAAACAACACACTAGTCAAGTTCATGACTGACTAGTCATGTTCATGACTGTCTTCCCCCATTCTAAGCAAACAAAAGTCTAAGGACTGCGACTGAAAACTCACTTTTGGCCCACCCTGAATATTTCAAGTCAGCATGTCTGTACACACATCCAGCTTTATTATCTGGCATTCTAACCACAGCACTTACTACAGGAAACAGATATATTCTCTTTCTTGGTTCGGTATCTAATTTAAATGTGCTGTTACAGGAAAATTTCTCGATGCCCAGAGGTGATTAAGTGAAATTGCACTTAATTGAGAGGTCAACTATCCAGTTTTCTAATATACACTGCAGGAAAATAGCTACTACGTACATCCATCCAGGGGTTTCCAATTCATTCAAGATTTATTGTTGCAAGGGTACATATGGAATGCATGAAATCATTACATTTACAGATCAATAACACAAGCAATGTGGTTCATGGTGTGGGTTCCTGTAGTCATGTCCTAGTTCATGAACCACGGGCAACGTATGAGTGGCCAAGTAAGTGGTCCCGACAGTCGGGATACCAGTTACTTTGGAATAAGGCTGGGCATCTCGGACATATTCTTAGTCGTGGTCACCTTTGTGCTCATACGGCAAAGACTACCAAATCCACTGGTTAGTCCCTCAGCCGTTAGGGGTAAAACCCAGTGGGACTCGGGGCAAGTAAGGCTAGCAACCTGCTTCCCTGGTACTTTAAATATGATGCTGGCAATAATCAGAGCAAAATGCCTCAGACCTATGGAGGTGATGGGGTCCCACCTCTAACTGACAAACCAGGGACTCCTAAGATACGACTTGGCAAACAAATGGTAATGAGATGGGGAGCTATTAATATCAATGGGGGCTACTCTGGGAAGAAGGAAGAGCTGGCAGAGGCTGCAAGTAAGATGGGGCTGGACGTTTTAGCTGTTAGTGACATTCGGGTAAGGGGTGAGAAAGAAGAGGAAGTGGGAGAATACAATGTCTACCTGTCAGGAGTCAAAGCAGGAATAGCACAATGGGGTGTAGGGCTTTACATCAGGAAAGAAATGGAACCCAGCGTAGTTGCAATAAGGTATGTAAACGAACGACTGATGTGGATAGATTTGACAGTGTCTAGCAAGAAAATTAGGATTGTGTCAGTATATTCGCATTGTGAAGGGACAGATCAAGATAAGATGGATAGTTTTTATGAGGCACTCAGTGATGTAGTTGTTAGAGTAAAGGACAAGGGCAGTGTTCTGCTCATGGGTGATTTTAACGCCAGGATTGGAAATCGAACAGAAGGGTATGAAAAGGTTATGGGTAAATTTGGAGAGGATATGGAGGCCAACAGGAATGGGAAACAACTCTTGGATTTCTGTGCCAGTATGGGCTTAGTAATCACAAACTCCTTTTTTAAACATAAGAACATTCACCGTTGGGAAGGCAGGGGAACCAGATCTGTCATTGACTATATAATAACAGATCAGGAATTCAGGAAGGCTGTGAGGGACACACGTGTATTCAGGGGATTCTTTGATGACACTGATCATTATTTAATCTGCAGTGAAATTGGGATTGTGAGGCCGAAAGTGCAGGAGGTCAGGTCCATATGTAGGAGGATAAGAGTGGAGAAACTTCCGGATAAGGAAATCAGGCACAAGTACATAACAGCGATCTCAGAAAGGTACCAGTTAGTTGAACATAGTCATTACAGTCATTGGAAAAGGAATGGACAAGGTACAGGGACACAGTACTAGAAGTGGCTAAAGAATGTCTTGGAACAGTATTGTGTAAAAGTAGGATGAAGCAAACAGCCTGGTGGAATGACACAGTCAAGGCAGCCTGTAAAAGGAAAAAGAAGGCATATCAAAAATGGCTACATACTAGAACTCAGGTAGACAGAGAAAGTTATGTTGAAGAAAGAAACAAAGCCAAACAGATAATTGCAGCATCCAAGAAGAAATCTTGGGAAGACTTTGGAAACAGGTTGGATACTATGGGTCAAGCTGCTGGAAAACCATTCTGGAGCGTAATTAGCAGTCTTCGAAAGGGAGGTAAGAAGGAAATGACAAGTATTTTGGACAGGTCAGGAAAACTGCTGGTGAATCCTGTGGATGCCTTGGGCAGATGGAGGGAATATTTTGAAGAGTTGCTCAATGTAGGTGAAAATACGATCAGTAATGTTTCAGATTTCGAGGTAGAATGGGATAGGAATGATGATAGAAGTAGGATCACATTTGAGGAAGTGGAGAAAATGGTCAACAGATTGCAGTGCAATAAAGCAGCTGGGGGTGGATGAAACTAAGTCGGAACTCATCAAATACAGTGGAATGTCAGGTCTTAAATGGCTACACAGGATAATTGAAATGGCCTGGGAGTTGGGACAGGTTCCATCAGACTGGACAAAAGCAGTAATCACACCAATCTTTAAACATGGAAACAGAAAAGATTGTAACAACTACAGAGGTATCTCTTTAATCAGCGTTGTGGGTAAAATCTTCTCAGGTATTGTTGAAAGGAAAGTGCGAGTATTAGTTGAGGACCAATTGGATGAAAATCAGTGTGGGTTTAGGCCTCTTAGAGGTTGTCAGGACCAGATCTTTAGCTTACGGCAAATAATGGAGAAGTGTTATGAGTGGAACAGGGAATTGTATCTATGCTTTATAGATCTAGAAAAGGCATATGACCGGGTTCCTAGGAGGAAGTTATTGTCTGTTCTACGAGATAATGGAATAGGAGGCAAATTTTTGCAAGCAATTAAAGGTCTTTACATGGATAGTCAGGCAGCAGTTAGAGTTGACGGTAAATTGAGTTCATGGTTCAGAGTAGTTTCAGGGGTAAGACAAGGCTGCAACCTGTCTCCACTGTTGTTCATATTATATATGGATCATATTTTGAAAACAATAGACTGGCTGGGTGAGATTAAGATATGTGAACACAAAATAAGCAGTCTTGCATATGCGGATGACTTAGTTGTGAAGGCAGATTCGATTGAAAGTTTGCAAAGTAATATTTCAGAGCTAGATCAGAAATGTAAGGACTATGG
Organism: Schistocerca nitens; assembly: GCF_023898315.1. NCBI lineage: Eukaryota > Metazoa > Arthropoda > Insecta > Orthoptera > Acrididae > Schistocerca > Schistocerca nitens. The sequence continues at coordinate 927,912,435 of NC_064616.1, forward strand.
TATGAAGATTAGCATCTCCAAAACGAAAATAATATCAGTGGGAAAGAAATATAAACGGATTGAGTGCCAAATAGGAGGAACAAAGTTAGAACAGGTGGACGGTTTCAAGTACTTAGGATGCATATTCTCACAGGATGGCAACATAGTGAAAGAACTGGAAGCGAGGTGTAGCAAAGCTAATGCAGTGAGCGCTCAGCTACGATCTACTCTCTTCTGCAAGAAGGAAGTCAGTACCAAGACTAAGTTATCTGTGCACCGTTCAATCTTTCGACCAACTTTGTTGTATGGGAGCGAAAGCTGGGTGGATTCAGGTTACCTTATCAACAAGGTTGAGGTTACGAATATGAAAGTAGCTAGGATGATTGCAGGTACTAGTAGATGGGAACAATGGCAGGAGGGTGTCCACAATGAGGAAATCAAAGAAAAACTGGGAATGAACTCTATAGATGTAGCAGTCAGGGCGAACAGGCTTAGATGGTGGGATCATGTTACACGCATGGGAGAAGCAAGGTTACCCAAGAGACTCATGGGTTCAGCAGTAGAGGGTAGGAGGAGTCGGGGCAGACCAAGGAGAAGGTACCTGGATTTGGTTAAGAATGATTTTGAAGTAATAGGTTTAACATCAGAAGAGGCACCAATATTAGCACTGAATAGGGGATCATGGAGGAATTTTTTAAGGGGGGCTATGCTCCAGACTGAACGCTGAAAGGCATAATCAGTCTTAAATGATGATGATGATGATAACACAAGCAGTTCTGAGCTATAAGGTACTGAGCCATGCTGAAACATCCATATTAGTATGTGGTGTAGCCTCTCAGGCATCAATGAAGACACTGACTCTAGCATCCAGTCGATCATACAGATGGTGAATGCTGTCCTGGGATACATTATACCATACCTGCTTGACCTTTTCATGTAGTTCTGTGAGAGTTGTTGGTTGACGAGTCACACGTGTCACTGCTAGTCCCATCATATCCCACTGCTCGGAGACAAGTATGGAGATTTTGGTGGCCAGGAAAGTTGCTGCACGTCTTGCAGAGCACGTTGAGTTTCACAGGCAATGTGTGGGTGAACTTTATTCTGTTGGGACAACACATCAGCTTCCTGTTGGAAGAAAAGCAAAAGAACGGGTCTAACAACATTCTGCACACTACAGACCATAAGGCCTGGGGTGATGCCAGTGTGTGATGGATGAATGAACTATTTGAGACAGCAGTCACCTGGTCTACATTGTATATGCATATGTCCACCACTTCCATACAGGAAGAATCTGCTTTCATCGCTGAAGACCACAGCTTGCTATTTCATCTTCCAAGTGATCCTCTGTTGACACCAATCAAGCCATGTACATTGATGCTGTGGCATGAATGGTAAACGGGTTAGAGGTGTGCATGTCCATAGTCCCATTGCTAATAGCAACAGTTTATGTTTACATGTCTTGGCTCACAAACCCTTGTATCTGTGCTGTGGTAGCTGTAAAGTCTGCCACTGATGCCCTTACAACATGATATCCTGATGCACAGCTGTGCTGTGTGGACATCCAGAACCTCGTGTGAGAATGTTCACTTGACCACTGATACCAGCATTGTTGCACAACTGATGCTGCACATCCAACTTGTGTGGCAATAGTCTGAAAGGACCATTCCACCACTCAGAAGGCCACAATTTCACCCTTTTTAAACTCGCTCAGTTGGCTGCAGGAAGCAGGAGTGTGTCTCTGTGGCATGGTTGCCTGCTTGCTTCACATGTCTGAAGCACAGTGATCCTTCTGGCTGTGAGCATTCCATATTAAAGGATAGACAAAGATGGCACTCCGGTAGCTGTGCCACTATATTTCTTTTGGTGGATGATGCTGAAACCATTGTTAGTACATCCACTATCCCCCAGGTGGCATATGCCATCATCAGATCAAAATCGATGAAGTCTTTCTTTCTTTTTTTTTTTTTTTTTTAAACCCTGGCAGTGTATATAGTATAATGACAAAAATACATCAACCAATTACTGTTTCTCCGCTATAATACTTTCTTTTGCCATGGACAGTTTCAGGACTAAACCCATCTCCAGATAACAGTTCACCTCTCCAGTTACATTATTTTAAATATCACACGTAGAGTGGGTATCCTTTCTGTAAACTCATTTGCATTGCAGTCTGATGCTCATTTTAATGCTTATAAAGAAAACTGTTATCATATTTCAAACGATAATCCATGTTATTTCTCATGTCAATATGTCTGCATGTGAACAATGTTAAAGTTTCTATTAACATAATCCGACGATACATATATGTGTGGCCAATGAGTTATGCAAGCAGCAGGAGTAAATAGTTTTAATGTCTTTCCCATTAACCTACCTGATTCATTTTTAAAAAGAATTTTTCCAGCGAGCAGTGTCTCTTGTTGCCAATTCCCCCTTTTCCACACTTCTCTGTATCTTTCTGATGTAAGGAGGAACATTATTTATTGTCAAAATGTCTATGTTTTTGTGTTTCCTTGTAGGCACCAGAAATGTTTGAGCCGAAACATGCTTGGATAGCATTGAAGAAGGTAGAAGAACTGCTTCTGGGCCCACTTGGGATGAAAACTCTTGATCCAGCTGACTGGAACTATTGTGGAGATTATGATAATGCTAATGATTCTGCTGATCCTAAAGTGGCTCATGGATTCAATTACCACCAGGGACCAGTAAGTGGTGGAATAAATACAGTTACTGTGAATACAAGTTATACTCCCACTGTATAATTATTGTGTATCACACAGCATAACTTGTGAAATATAATCTTGCTTATATATTCCATGCAGAAAAAAATTATTCAGTTTGCTTATTGACTTTGCTTTGTATCACTAAATTCTACATTTTAAGATTTTTGACTCTCCCTTGTTCCTTCATGTCCACCATTCATTCTCCCTCTTTCTTCTTCCACCTGTATCCCCTCTTTCAGTTCCCAAACATTAACTTTTTTCCGTCTTCACGTTCTCATATTTTCTGCAAACATATCATGTGGATTACCTATTTGAGGATGGTGAAAATGTAATTTCATTCTCATTTTCAGGAATGGGTGTGGCCAGTTGGATACTTCCTTCGAGCGTGCTTACACTTTGCTCGAGAAGTTGGTGGAATTGCTGAGTTGGAGCGTACTGCTGCACGTGTTCGATCTATCTTGGCCAAACATTTCACAGTTTTACAAACATCGCCGTGGAGAGGCCTGCCTGAACTTACGAATAAAGATGGGGCTTACTGTAGTCACAGTTGTCAAACACAGGCATGGAGCATGGCATCCATTATAGAGGTGAATATGAATATATCATTAGCAAATGATTTATCATAAATGAAAAGACATTTGTATTAAAATTTACTAATTGAATTTGATTATCAAAAGCAGCTTTATCATATAAGTACAAAGTTGATAAAAAGTAGTGCTTCTAGAGCCAAAAATTCCTCAGAATATAGGAAAATGCCATTGTCATTTTTTAGAGGTCAAATATATCAACATACAGAAAGCACAGATATGCTGTACATATTGAAAATAACTCATTATCTGCAAGAATACTGAGTGCATAAAATTTTGTGTTTCAGTATTATGATGAAACTAGATACCTAAAGTTAATAATAGTTCATAATGTTTATCTGTCTTTTTGCAGGTGCTACATGATCTGAATCAACTTCAGGAAAGCCACCCTATCATTCTCGACTCTTCTAGTAACTGACTGCACCTTGCGTGTGTAAATCCATCTAAACACCAGAGGGGGCCCATGACTTCACACGCATTACATGATGTCCCACTAACTTCTGGCCCCCCTATTGCCCGTGCTGTTACAGCAAGTAATGTTGTTTATAGTGATAGGTTCTTCAGATTCAGGCAGCCACTAACCAGTATTGTATTACAAATCCATTGGGCGGGCTATAATGCACTTTCTCTTCAGTTGTGTGAGATACCGTTAAAAGAGTACATGCCTTTTATAGCAAAATGTGTTTGTGTCAGCTGCTTAAATTTTCTAATTAAAAATACATTTACAGCAGAATCAGAAAATGGACAGCAGTCTGCTAATTTTAGGGAGTTACCAATGATAAACTATGTTCTGCTGGATCATTTAACAGTTATTCAGTCTTCCCTTGACAGCCAGAGTAATAATCTCCATGTTGCCAATGATGAAGCAGTGACAACTGTAGTACACAGAGATACACGAAACGTTTTAGCTCGGGTTTCAGTATTAGAAGGGAATCCTTCAGAGATTTTCAGCAAATCCAATAGATCAGGTAACCAGGTCAGCTTTGCACAAAAAAATAATAATGTTGTAAGTCCAATGCACAGTTTTAAGTACCCAACCTACAATCCATTTTCTTCACAATCAGATAAATGTACACTGCCACTAAAAAATAAAGAATTGGGTAGCTATGTTCATTATAAAGATGTTGATGCTACAGTAGTGCTCATTCCTGAGCAAAGAAAGAAGAGACTTGTAGATGTGGATTCAGAAGCACAAATCACCATGACGAGTTCAGAGATCCCATCACCATATGTTATGAAGGGTTCAGAAGAAGTAGATTGTGATATTTCAGAATCTAGTAGAGCAATAATAACTGACAAGAAGAAGAAATTTAAGTACCCAGGAAGTCTGCAAATAAAAACACCAAAAAAGCTTCAATCCAGTGCTTCAAGACGTGTCAGTGCACAAGATGAAATGTCAATTTCAGTAATTGAATCATATCCACTGCCAGAGCCTCCTAGTTTGTTGTTATTAGAGCCACTGCTTCTGATGCAAGATGTGAAGAAGGAAACAAAGACAAGGAAAAGGAAGGCACAGCTAACACCATCTGAGCAACAGAAAGTTGCTCGTATTATGATTTCATATGCTCTCGCCTTCTTCCTCCTTGCCATTGTAACTTTTTATGTTGTGTATTTTGCCTAACTGAGATGAATGTATGTTGAATAATTTTCTCAGGAAGTTATTTAAAATTTTAAAAGCAGACTATTCAAAAATAAATAGTGCCAATTGTAGATTAAGTACTAGTTTTACACTTTTATCGGGACTAATGTTAAAATAGTGACAGCAGGTACTTTCATACAAAATTATTAACACAAAGACCTACTGAAAATTTGTTTTAAATAATAAAAATGATAAAATTGTGTATATCACAACCAAGGTGATAAAGTCAACTATTGCTAACTTTGTTAATAATAATGATTTTAATTTAATGAGGAAGAGGTGTTATATTGGAGTGTGTGTGCATGTGTATGTGAGACAGGAGAGAAGAAGAGAAAACCAAAGCAGCTCACATCATTAAAGTATTACATTGCTGACTGAAATAAACTGTTTGTTCTTATTTCACTTCAAAAACCATTCAGTTTTTCTTCTTTTCCTACCCATTATTTCCTTAAGAGATATTCATGCTTCTGTTTGTTTTGGTTTACAGACAACACATTTTGGCATAAAAATTTTGAGAGTTCTGTTTCTGACTGTCATGATGCCAGTATTATAAATGAAAATTGAATAACATTTTAAAATTGCATTCTGAAGTGATACATACTTTAATTTTTCCTAGTGTTTATTTGAAATTTGTACTTCATTTACATCTGTATGGAAGGTAATTTGCTCCATTTTTGATTTCTGACTGTCTTCTTTGCACATCTACAACAAAGTAGAATAAACAATAAAACATCACACATCAAAGTAACAAATCTTTTCATGGGAGATTAATTTACAGAAAAATTGTTGCATGTTTTAAGCTTTGAATTTCTTTTTGTTAAGGCTACACAAACTTACACAATGTCATACAGTCACCTAACTAATGGTAGTTAACTGACATACTAGTGCATATCACAGCACTGACTCTACCAGACACCAAGAGCACTGGAAAACCATTCTGATTCATGAGACCTAGTGAGGTGGTGCAGTCATTAGACAATGGACTCACATTTAAGAGGACAGTGGTTCAAATCACTGTCCAGACATCTGGAATTATGTTTTCTGTAGTTCATTAAATCAATCATGGCAGATCCCAGGATGGTTACAAAGGAAATGACACTGCCATTTTCCTTCCCCTGACTGAGCTCTTAAACCATCTCTAATAGCATTGTTGACAGGATCATAAATCTTATTTGTCATTTCAGCCAGCTCCATCATCAATCAACCACCACCCTTAATTCATGGAGATTGCTTGGAACTAGTCTGAGATGTAATATTGTTTGGAGCTTGTCTAAGATGCACCACATTGCAGGTACTTGAGGGCTAAATAGGATTGGCATCAGGTGACCTGGAGCCCCACACGAATATCCTCACACCTGTAAAGTGTTACTTGCTGAAGGTTTAGGTCAGCTGCAGCTGCAGATACATGTGACTGGGCAGTAGGTTCCTGTACTGTTTGCTTTTGAGAGACAAAAACAGATGGGTCAGGGGCCCAATGTAAAGATCCTTTACATAAGAATACCTGACCACACCTGAGAATGGTGCCATATTTATAAGGATTGACTGGTTTCCAACTGTATCATACTCTGCAATCAGTTGGTACCATGAGTTACCTGCTCAGGTAACTTACTTCAGTGCATTGAGTGCCATGTTAAAATGTTACCAACTTGTTTCATGCCTCATAAGTCATGTGAAATTTGTTCTTTAATGTTCTTCCCATGATAATTTGATTGAATAAATGTACACAACACTAAAATTTACATTTTCATTCTGTTTCCTTTTATTGACACTAAATTCAATTATTAGCTTATTTGTATGTATTAATATCAATTTCTTAACACAGATCAGTAATCTACATGAGTTATAAGTGGTTGCACAACATCACAAGCAACATAATAAAAAAGCATCTTCGTTTAGAAGTTTATGTGTGGACTGACTATCAAACCTTGTGTATCGAACACTGATTGCAAATTGAGTAATAACATATGTAGTAACTGTGCTAGTTGAATGATAACCATGGACTGACTGAAAATTGTATGATAAAAAGCAAATACTGAACATGAGATGTGCGCTTGTTGATGATTAGTTACCAAATTAGAACTGACATAGAAGTTTGCAAGTTTACTGCTAGGCCCTGACTGACTACTGCTTCGGATGCGATGCTTATTTATAGATGGATGTATTACAGAATTTACTAAATGGTAAAATATAAAGCCAATGAGTTTCTAAGCCTGCCAAGAATTCCATGGAAAGTTTTATTTTATAGTTTAGTAATTAACAAATTAACAATTTATTTTAGTGAAAGTATACATTTTTGGAAACAGAAAAATTTGACAATGAAACTATAACATGGAATGTTGGAAAGGATTACATTTTAAGACTGGAACACTCTGGACTACAAGAATTTTGAATAAGAATAACTTTTTAAATATTAAGCTTTCAGAAGCAGTAAAACATTTGTTTCAAAGAGGGAATGATGGCTTTCAAAGCTATGTCACTGTGGTCATTAACAGACTGTAAACTATCCTGTGAATAACAAAGTTTAATGAAATAATGCATAAATAATTACTCAGCAATTTTGTGTACACATGATATCTGCATTAAATGTATAATGGAAAAAAATGTATTAAAGGTGTGAGGCTGTAGCACATGGAGCTGTCCCATCTTAATATGTCTCACCATGACAATATCAATCTCTGGGGTGTGAGATATGTGGTGAGCAGAGTGAAGTTGTGGCTGCGGTACCCCATATAAGGAAGTGGTTTCTTGGTGGCACAGCTGTTCACCAGCCATTGCTCTTGCCTAGCACTAAATTGCAGAGTTCATTTGCTACACTGTGATCTGTAAATCTGTTGTTATTACCTAGCTTAATTGATTGCAACCTTTGTCATCCAACATTGATGATAATGACTATGATGACAATGATGATGATAAGAAGAATGAACTCAGCTACTTGTACTTTGTTTTCTTTGTCTTTACCAAGTGATAAAATGTCACAAAAACTGTCTTGTTACTGTGTAATGACAACTTGGTTATGGTTTTGTATTGTGCCAGAGTCAATAACATTATGTTTTCATGGTCGTAACTAACAAGCTATTGACAAAAGGAATGTGCATTAGCTGTAATCAACTGGTGCTTCTGACTTGATGCTACTGCCTGAGCTTTTAAAGTTGTCACCCACAAAACAAACAAACACTCTGTCCTGGGCTGAAGGGGGGATGCAACTCTGGAGACTTTCGCTTTCTGCAGGATGCAGGATCGCTATAGTCCTTGCATTTAGCTGTGGCATATAACTAATATTGTTATGTAGTAACCAGAGTCAAGTCAAAATTCAGAAGCAGGGCTGTCAATGAAAGACATCATTTAGCACTGAAAGCACATGTATTATGAACACCAACTTACAGTGACAGCAGAACTGATCAACTGGACAAAAAGTACAGCTATTTTTACAAACCTTGAATACTCCAGACAGCTGATATTTATACAGACATCAAATATTGCAGAACATACAAACATTAAAAATATAAGATATTTCAAGAACCTTCCAGAAATGATAAATACTAATCAATGAATAATTGCTGTCGGTCAGGTATGAACAGGTGACCTGCAGCATGTCAACTGGAAATGCTAGCCACTATGTCACACTGCATACACCACAGCTTGTGACAATATCCCTACTGATACTCCATGTTAACTTGAGCACACAGTGTGATACTTTTCATAACACTGATTTAAAATTCCTTCCAAGCATTTCTAAGAGTGACAAGTTTCTTGTAGGTTTAAGTGAAACTTTCTCCTCTATTTCTGTGTGTTTTGTGCAAAAGACTTAAACACATCCATTTTTGTATCCCCTGGTGATATTGTGCAACATTCTGTAAGGAAGACTTCTGAAAAATTTTAAAACCATTAATAGCAGAAGTGTTTCTAGATTTCTTGTGCCCTTAACAATAATTATATATGTAACAGTTCCTAAATTTATTTTTGGCTGTGTGCTTGGTAGATATGTGCCACACAGAAATCCTCCCTTGGACAGATTTTTGTACAGATGTTCCTCTTACAACTATAATATGACTTAATCTCTCAAATTCTTATTAATCACCTGCCATGGCCTACTTTTTTCTACACCTGAATGAGGCTCCTCCTCCTCCTCCTACTCAGCACACTGCATCTGTTCTTTATCTGAATATTAACTCTACTCATATTTGATTTTGCTGTTATTGTTGTGAAACAGAGGACTCTTTGAGACACAGACTGACAAGTTATCTGTCAACCATGTATAAAGTTTTTCTTGGAAATGTGTGTCATAATGTGAATATACCTTGAGTCTGAGTAACTTTGAGAATTTTAATGTGTTTGAGGCTAATGGCAAACTGCAGTTGATAAGAAGAACTATGACAGGTATGACTTCAGGGCAAAAGAGGTAGGCTTCAAACCCTCATATAACACAGTCCAATTGAAACACAGGAAAAAATATATTAATTGTTTGTGGGTTTGTTTAGTTAGTAAATTAACATCACAAAATGCACTGTGTATTATGTGAAAGGATGTTCTTAAATTCCAAGAATCTGTCTTCACAGAGAATAAAAAAATTTCTCTCTTTAGTGTACACAGTTGAGAATGTCCTTGATGAGACAAATGTGGCAGTAAGGCTAAATGCATAGAACACCACCAACTGATTTTCCTTCTCATCATCTGTGAGTAGAATATAAAATGATTCCCATATCTGTAGTGTGCCACAAACAACACAATGCTCCCTTGGTGATGCTGAATGGTCAAAACAGCAGGGCTTGTTTGGGGTTTAGTGATCCTGAGAATTTCAGACTGTGATCCAGTCAGTACCACCAGCCCTCTATTACTGTAAACTTGCAAAATATTTCTGCAACTGTTGTTGGACATGATGGTGGAATATTTTCTGCACGAGAGAGCAGGGACTGCAGCATGATTGTGCAGACTGTCAGTGCGATAGGAACAGTTATTAAAAAAGAAATCTCAAGGTAAACTGTTCCATAAAAACACGGGAGAACTGCCAGATATCAGTAATGTCCTGCCACGATATTTCGGCGCAGAGTCTTCTGGCCATCTTCAGGTGAGTTCCACTGTAGTAGTACTGGCGAGTACGCGCTGAACTCCGCTATTTAAAGGCATACTGAGGTGACATTGCGCATGCGTTGCTCAGCATGCGCGTTCATAACAATTCCATCTTTATGCAGATAACTACGTCGACTACGAAGTTTCTCTATAACAGGATTCCAAGCAGAGTTTAGCTGATAACCACTATCTCGATTAATGAGACTCTCGTTGTCAGACAATATTATTTCCATAGATTCATTGATAATTGAGCTCCAAAAGTTTGATGTATTGGCCAAAATCTTTGTGTCATTGTAATTCATGGAACGGTCTGTGGAAATACAATGTTCGGCGATTGTGGACTTGGTGGATTGGAGAAGGCAAGTATGCCATTGGTGTTCCACAATGCATTCCTGCACAGTTCGTGTTGTTTGCCCTATATATGATTTGCTGCATTCACACGGAATTTTGTAAACACTTGATTTACGCAGGCCCAGGTCATCTTTAACGGATCCCACCAGTGATGAAATTTTGGAAGGAGGGTGAAAGATGACTCTCACTTGATATTTTCTCAATATTCTGCCTATCTGCGAAGAAATATTCTCAATAAAGGGTAGATAAGCAGTCGACCTGAAGGCCTCTTCCTCTTCCTTGTTCCGTCATTTCTAGGTCTTCATCACTCTGTTCACTTGCCTAGGTGAAAAGCCATTCTTCAGAAATACCCCGCAGATAGGCCTCTGTGTGTCGTTCACCAAAGGTTGCTCGAGATATGGACATGGATGTAAACTGTGTGGCTCCAATGCTTGTGACTTCTCCCAAGTTATCTATCAAGTGTTTTTCACCATGTGCTCGGTCACGTGGAAGCTGGCCAGGTACAGCAAACAGAGTATTGTGCTGTTGGGGTAATTTACAGCATCTGCTTCTTACAAATTAGTGGTTCGTCCCATTACATCTTTGGTGGTTGCTGATGCCGGTGTTGAGAACTTGTTCAGGATGGATGCATTTAAGACTTTTGGATTTTCTATCACCAACACAGTTCACATTGTGTCTGATCAAGTATTGTATTTTTAATTGGAAACACTGTATGAGGAGTTTCCGGACTTATTTTTGGGAGGCATAGGTGTGCTACAAATTTTCTGCTCATATTTCTTCGAAATCCACAGCTTGACCTAGTTTTTGTCATGTATGTCATATTCCTGTCACCCTGAACGTTCAAGTGAAAGCAGACTCAGACAGACTTCAATCTCTAGGGATGGTGAAACCTGCTATTGCTAGTGAATAGTCATCTCCACTGGTTGTAGTTCAGAAACCTCTGTGTCGACTTCAGTACTATTCTCAACACCCAGTCGATCATGGATACATATCCTCTCCCATGCCAGAAGGAACTGTTGGTGAAAATATTGGGTGGCTAGTACATTTCTAAAATTTATTTGTCTGAAGAGTATCTGCAGGTTCCTGTGGATGAAGAGTCCCAACAAGTTCTGGTTTTGAATTCTCCTGTTAATCCCTATCAACATTTGCACCTTCCTTTTGGTGTGGCTAGTGTCTGTGCTATTTTCCAACTATTTTTATATCAACTGACTATGTCTGTTGCGAGTTGCATTAATTATCTTGATGATATTGTTGCCGCAGGCTCCTCCATAGTGGATCACTTGAAAAATTTGTGCACTTTGTTTTCTGTCTTACAGTCCACAGGTTTATGGTAACCTCACAAAATCTCAGTTTTTCCAACCGTCTACTGTTTATTTGGGGTTTGAGGTATCATGGGATGTGGTTTGCCCTCTGTGAGACCAAATCTCAGCTGTTACATCTATACCTTGCCCCTCATCCATGAGAGACCTTCAGGCCTTCCTAGGGAACATAGCCTATTACCATAAATTCCTGGCAAGAGTCGGCCACCATGGTGCACCCTTTGAATGCCTTGTTACACAAGAATTTTTGCTAGAGCCTGGACTGTGAATGTGCTTTTCAAGTGCTGAAATCCAAACTACTCTTGGCTCCTTGTTTTGCTAAGTTCTCTGTGGACCAGCACATAGTTTTGACATCTGATGCCTCACAGTATAGCCTTGGAGCAGTCCTCTCTCAGTAGCATGCCAATAGCTCTGAATCAGCTCTTGCTTTTGCCTCTAAACCTCTCACTCCAGCCCAGTAACGTTACTCTAAGGTGGGAAAAGAGGCTCTTGCCATAGTCTGTGCTTTCTAGAAATTTCATGTTTTTTGTATAGCTACAAGTTTCACCTTATTACTAATGATAAAGCCTTGGTTTCCTTGTTTAACCCTCACACTTCCTTGCCCAACAAGGCAGCACATTGCCTCCATCACTAGGCACTGTTCTTATCTCGCTACAATTATGAAATCCATTTTTGACCTATGTTTAAACATGCCAATGTGGACACCTTGTCCTGTCTTCCTGTGGGTCCTGATTCCAAATTTCATTGTGAAGAATTGATTTGCTGACTGATGACCATAGATGTTAAGTCCCATAGTGCTCAGTGAGCCAATTGCTTTGCTTCCATCTTGATACAGAAATGCAGGCTGCAGTCAAGTGTTTTCCAATTATGAGCTTGCACATAGGAACTGCTGCTGCTGCTGCCAACCTGGTTCTGTGCCAGGTGGTTTGGTTTGTACAACAGGGCTGGTGAGATAAATTGCCGGGTCAGGCTTAAGACACTCTGTGCAACTATTTTCACCTATGGTATTGCCCCCTCTGTTTTTGACAGTGTTTTGCTGCTGTCCATGGAAGACCTCTTTCCCAGATTAGTCATTCCTACCACATTATGATGTGAGGTTCTGCCATTGAGATGCTTTGTGCACTAAACTGTTAGGTAGGGGACAAGTTTTTCATCCAAGGACACATTCAATCAAATGACAAGGCAGCATGACTAGTGCATACATTCAAGTCCCAAATGAAAAATTTCACTATAGATTCTTCACTGGATGATGCCCTTCTCTATTTTCTGAGTGCCTATTGCCTCACGCCTATGAGGCAGCTGAGCCCAGATGAGTTGCTTCATGGCCGGCAGCCGCACATGCTCCTCCACCTTCTGCAGCCTGAGATGCACCTGCTGTGGTTGTCCGCTGCTGGGGACACCATCTGTGTGATGTCTGTATGGCTGACAGACTGGTGACATGTCACCTTGATCAGCTGCACCTCTGCTTACCACTGGACTCTAATGGTTCGTGGGTGGCACCCCTGTCATGACAGCCCAACCCACTGCCCTCCAACTCGAGAGTGTCATTGATGTGGAGGTGCTCCCATCCCATTGGCTGCTTCCTCCACATGTGGCAACCTGGGGTTCCAGCTTCCCTGTGCTGGGGGCTGGTCCATCTACAGCCTTGGGTCCATTGCTGCAGCCTCCTATTCCGGCCGGACTGCCTGCACCAGACCTCCCTCCATCATCACATCAGCCATCATCATCAGTGGGTTCTGCCCTGCCAACTCCACGCTGGGACATGCTTGCTGATGACAACATCGAGATGTCGATGATACCCTAGTCTCCAGTACTGTCGTTGGGTGCCGTGTGGGCCCACTGCCCTTGGGCAAGTCCGTGTCCCTATGCATTCTGGCCCAATACTCCAGTACCTGCCCAGCCCATCACCCTGCCCCCTCTGTCAGCACCGGGTGCCAACACTTTGGAATCAATAGATGTTTCTATCATCAGGTTGCTGGTGTCTCCTCCATTACCTGGGCCTTCACTTTGCACAAGGGAGAAGTGTGTTATATCCTGCACCTAGTGCATGTGCGCTGAGGGTGGTGTCACCGTGCATACGTGTTCGAATCTGCCACCAACGGTATCAGCATGGGCTGGTCGATGGAGGGAACTTCTGAGAGGTGTGCACACAGTGAGGTCTCCACCGCACCACCTACCCAGTGACTCATGTGTATATAAGTGTGTGGAACAACACTAACTGGCTCCTCTCATGCGTCTTTCCTGTGTGCCATTAACATCACTGTACTGTGTCTTGTTACGTGGGGATCCAAGGAAGTTTGTTTTCCATTATAGTTGAGTGCTTCATGAATAAAGCCATATTCGGTTTACTTTGGGCCTGTCTTGTGTACTATGCAGTTACTACAACTACGTAATTACCAACATTGTCAATGTGACTCTTCAAGCTTACCCGGCAGATGTGCTGTAAATAGTCTTCACGGGCTTGCCGCCAGATCACGTTGTGCAAATTCCACAATATTTCCTCGGAGCAACTGTCCGACATCTTCAGGTGGTTCAACCTTCTTGTGGCTAGGTATGACTGATGGTATCTGCACACCAACCCCCCGTTTTCAGAATATGCGCGTGAAGAACGCACAGCCGCAGAAATTGCGCATGCGCAGTGGTTTGCCCTATTCAAACTCCCTCTGCCGAAAATCACAGAGTGGCTCTCCCGGACATGTGCTGTACACTGCATTTGTCAACAGTGTGGCCAGACATTACTCACCAATGGCCATACTGGGCCAGTGTTATGATGGGCCTATTATTGAAGAATCTTAATTTTTGCGTCGTGATTTAATAGCTGCCAATGCAGGGTTCCAGGCTATGCTCAGTTGAAATCCTGTATCCTTGTTGATGAGATTATCGGCTGTACAGATATGTATTGCTTTCTTAATAATGCAGTCCCAGAAAGATGATGCCAGGGATAAAACTTCCATCTTTTCATAAATCATATGATGTCCTGTATTCAGGCAGTGTTCGGCAATTGCTGACTTTTACGGTTGACGAAGGCGTGTATGATGTTGATGTTCATTGCAGTGTTCTTGTACTGTGCGGCATGTCTGGCCTATATACGCTGCTCCACACTGACAAGGAATCTTATACACACCACATTTCTCAGTCCGAGGTCATCCTTATCCAAACCCAACAGGTTTCTCAGTTTTGCAGATGGTTGAAAAACTCACTTAATTCCGTATCTTCTGAGGACTCTTCTGATTCCTGATGACATGGCACCAAAATACGGCAAAAAGGCCAAAGTGGTGGGTCTCTTCATATCTTCATTCTGCTCCATAGATTGAACTCGCCTGGGCCTGAATGCATTACATATCTGTCTCTCAGAATAACCATTTTGTTGGAACACTGACTTCACTCGACAGGCACTCAGGATCAGATACCACATGTGCTCTGTGAACTAACATACGTAATGTACTACTGCATTGTGCAGGATGATGGCAGTTTGTGGCCTGCAGATATAGATCTGTATGTGTTGGCTTGTGGTAGACGCTGTGTCCCAAGGTTCCATATGATTTCCGACATACCAAGACATCAAGAAAAGATAAAGTACCATCTTTTTCCAATTCCATAGTGAAGTTTATATTCAGATGGAGCGAATTCAGATGCTGAAGAAACATAGGTAGAGTGTCAAGTCCATGAGTCCACATCATAAATGTATCATCCACATACCGCAGAAAACAAGAGGGTTTGAGAGTGGCTGACTGCAGTGCTTTTTCTTCAAAGTCCTCCATAAAATAATTGAGCACCACAGGAGGCAGAGGGCTTCCCATGGTGACACCGTCCACTTGTTCAAAATATTGGTCTTCAAATAAGAAGTATGTTGAAGTAAGCATGTGTTTGAATAATGCTACTATGTCCTCCTCAAACTTGTTGCTAATGGGCTCCAAAGAGTCCTGCAAGGGCACCTTTGTAAATAAAGACACAACATCAAAACTTACTAACAGATCTGATGATTACAGTCTAAGGGTTTTCGTGTGACCTATGAAATCTTCAGAGTTTCGAATGCGATGGTCACACTTTCCTACAGGAGGTCCCAATAGTGATTTCAGGCATTAGGCAACAAAATAAGTAGGTGCTCCTATGTTACTTACAATGGGATGGAGAGGCACCTCATTCTTATGGATCTTGGGTAGGCCGTAGAGTCTAGGAGGAACTGCAGCCTGTTGACGCAAACCCTTAGCGACTTTTGCAGGAATCGAGCTCTTCCTTATGAGTTCCACAGTTTTCCTCTGGATCCTACCCATCGGATCACTTTTTAATTTTCTATATGCAGGATCACCGAGCAGTTTGTATAGCTTGCTGTTATATTCTGTGCATGAGAGAAGCACAGAAGCATTTCCTTTGTCAGCAGATAAGATGACGATGTCTTGGTCTTCTCTCAATTCTTGTAGAGCATTTCTTTCTGCTGAGGTGATGTTAAAGTTGGACCTCTTAGATAAAGCTTGAGTCAAGATACGGCATGTGTCACGCCTATTCTCTTCAGCAGCATCCTAAGAAAGTTTTGAAACAGCCTGCTCTATTCCACTAATCACATCTTGGACAGGAATTGTCCCTGGTGTATTGCAAAATTCAATCCCTTCTCTTTCACCGAAACTGCAGTGTCATCCAAAGTCTTCTCTGTGAGATTAAATATAGTACGTCTTCTTGTGTTCAGGCTTTGAGTCGATCATATTTAGTCATTTGACGGACCTTAACTTGTTGTTCAGTCCAGTCAGTCCAGTCAGTCAGTCAGTCCAGTCAGCGATTTTTGGCAGAGGGAGTTTGAATAGGGCAAATCACTGTGCATGTGCAATTTCCCCAGCTGCATGTTCTTCATGCACGTCTTCTAAAAACGGGGCATCGGTGTGCGGATACCATCAGTCATAGCTAGCCACGAGCACGGTCGAACCACCTGAAGATGTCTGACAGTTACTCCGAGGATATATTGTAGAATTTGCACAATGTGATCTGGCAGCAAACCCATGAAGATTGTTTACAACATCATCAATGTTTGTGAGTCTATCCTACATTTTATTGTACCGCACCTGACAAAAATTTTTGCTTGTTTGATCTTGTTTTGCTAATAGTACATACACAACAGTTACTCAAAATATCCACCTTCTTATCCAAGCAGGGATTCACAGAACTTTATTATTCACTGTGTAACCTCCCTGATTACTGATGAGAACAGTATATTTAGTTCAACTAGTAGTGTTTTATTTAAATAAATTTTAATTCTTTACTACACATGCAAACTCTGTAACTGTGAAATTTTTGATTATCAAAGGGTTTTTTTTCCAGACTTGTGGAGCTCATTCAAAAGCCATTATTCTCCCATTTCAAGAAACATTTTACTTTTTCGAAAAAACTTATATACCTAAAGTTATTGGTATTAAAAAATTTCTCTTTTCTAGAATGTTCCAGTCTTAAATGTAATGATTTCTGAGATTCAATACCTTGGTTTTATAGCCCTGATTTTTCTGTTACCAAAAATGAGTAATTTTACTAAAGTAACTTGTTAGTTTATCACTTATTCCAATTATAACACTTCACTTTATCATAAAATTTTGGCAGGCTTTTGGAATTCCCATGTACATTAAAATTTTGATCAGAGTAGAACCCATTATTCTTGCCATTTGCCAGTTATACTGATATTAGTTTAACAAAATTACATCTTTGCTTCTGCATTTTTGTGTCCTTTCATTTTTCTGACTGTTAAGTTAATAACTGAAGGAGGATAGACCAGTATTTCTGTATTATATGCCTCTATATAGATGCAAGGTACAAGGTGCCTCAGTCATTAACTGGGAAAGAAAATGTGAACATCATTTTATAACTGAGTAGGAAGCTTGCAGTCATTACACAGACAATCTATATCTCATTATGTAATTTTCCATTCAGTTCATGGTATGCAGTCTACATTTACTTGTGAGTTATAAATGCCATGCATTTATTAGTCAGTTAGTGTCAGACCGCTAAAATGTGAAGCTGTTATCTCTATCAGAGTTGTTTACCTTAGTCTAACACCAGTGAACTTTGTGAATGTTGGTTAATTACCATAACTTACTAATCTGTGCTGAACATTGAAGCTCCTGCACATTTCAGGGCTGATCATCGAAAAGGGAATATTATCTAGCACTAAATATTAATAAATATGAAGATACCAATAATCATTTGATGCTGTGTTGTGTATTTTCTTTTACAAATGTCCATCATGGCCATTTATGGCAGGAGGACAATTCAAGAAGCCAGGTCATGCAACTTCCAAAGTGTGGTTCCAGGTCAGTAAGCTAACATGTGGTAGGAGTTGCCCTCAAAGTCTGCCAGTAGGGTAAAGTTTCAGAAGACAATAAATGTAGGGAAGATAGATATGAAACAAACGTCCGGATATCAGCATTCTAAGACAGTGATGATGTAATTAATATCACGTGTGGAAATGAACGATCTAGTCCCTCTGCTCTATCACTGAGTCTCCACCAAGGCAAGAAAAGTGTGAAAGACAAATAACGTAAATAATGGCTCCCAAAATCCAAAGTGACATAACTAATTCAGGGGAACAAAAAATCCAAAACGGTATTTTCTATGATGGGATCAAATTGTACAATAAATTACTCAAGGACATAAAAGAGAAAGCTGAACCCAACATGTTTATAACTGAAGTTAAAGCAAACATCTAAAATAATATTCAGTCTAAGAGAAAAAAAGCACCAAACAAGAGACAAAAAGAAAAGATGCACCACAAAGGAATTATCTAAATGGTAGTAAATTTGGTAGATTTTATGTACATGTACAAACAAACAAATGATTACAATTAAAAAAAAATCGGATGAGTTACTCAGGAGAGAAAGCTTCGCAAATTGAGCAAGTCAGTAACACATTGGTCCACCTCTGGCCCTTATGCAAGCAGTTATTCATCTTGGGATTGATTGATAAACTTGTTGGATGTCTTCCTGAGGGATATCTTGGTGAATTTTGTCCAATTGGCATGCCAGATTGTCAAAATCCCAAGATGATTGTGGGGCCCTGCCAAAAATACTCCAAATTCTTTCAATTGGGGAGAGATCTGGCGAACTTGCTTGCCAAGAAAGGGTTTTGCAAGCACGAAGTCAAGCAGTGGACACAGTCGCCATATGCAGGCAGGCATTATATTGCTGAAATGTAAGCCCCAGATGGCTTGCCATGAAGAGCAACAAAAGAAGGCATAGAATATAGAGGACATACTGCTGCACTGTAGGTGTCCCATGGAAGACATCCAAAGGGGATGAAAATAAATAGCACCCCACACCATGACTGCTGGCTGTCGAGCCCACACAGATAACAAGAGCACTGGATGACACAGCACATCATTAAATCATGAAATTGTGGAAAAAATGAAAGAAATGATAATGAACAAACACCAAATCACAATCAGAGAAGTTGCTGATGATGTTGGTATATCCTTTTCAGCCTGCATTTTTTCATTTTAATTTAACAATGTAGGAAAGGAGAGATTGCTGTTTACTGTAAAGAAGACATGTCAGGTTGCAGAGACACACAACTAAAATACACATAAAGTCATGTAGTTTAGGGTTTATTTATAAAATATATATCTGCCTCTATAGCTGAGAGTGCTATGGAATTTTCCCAGGTGGGAGGACCGGTATGGGGTTTACTTAGAATTATGAGGCCAACTGAGGAGTTACTCAATTGATTCATAGCAGTTCGATGGTCAATAAACCTGACAATGACAGGGAGAGCAATGTGTTGACTGTTGACCTCACACCCCTCTATACAACATCTAATGACACCAATGGGAGAGGATGACATGACAACTGGTTGGGCACAGTCAGCTCATCTAGGCTGGAATGCAGAACTTTACTTAGTTAGGTATGCTTCTGAAGTACATAGGATATTGACTGATGCACAAATTGCGTATTTATCATGCCCACATATATAGTGGGAATTAGTGAAGTTCGGTGGCAGGAGGAACAAGACTTTTGGTCAGGTGACTACAGGGTTATAAATACAAAATCAAATAGGGGTAATACAGGAGTAGCTTTAATAATGAATAAAAAAATAGGAGTGCGGGTAAGCTACTACAAACAACATAGTGAACGCATTATTGTGGCCAAGATAGACACGAAGCCCATGCCTACAACAGTAGTACAAGTTTATATGCCAACTAGCTCTGCAAATGATGAAGAAATTGATGAAATGTACGATGAGATAAAAGAAATTATTCAGGTAGTGAAGGGAGACGAAAATTTAATAGTCATGGGTGACTGGAATTCGAGAGTAGGAAGAGGGAGAGAAGGAAACATAGTGGGTGAATATGGATTGGGGCTAAGAAATGAAGGAGGAAACTGTGGTGTCACCGCTAGACACCACACTTACTAGGTGGTAACTTAAATCGGCCGCGGTCCTGTAGTACATGTCGGACCCGCATGTCGCCACTGTGTGATCGCAAACCTAGCGCCACCACATGGCAGGTCTCGAGAGACTGAGGAGACCTCGCCCCAGTTGTACGGACAACATAGCTAGCGATTGGACGTGCTAAGCCTTGCTCTCATTTGCCGAGAGATAGACAGTAGAATAGCCCTCTGCTAAGTTAACTGGCGACCACCTAGCAAGGTGCCATTTGTATCAGTGCCTATAGCTTACTAATATTCAAGAGAGATGTATTCCAAGGACTAATTAAAAGTTAAGTAACAAGCATCTACGTACTTTTCTTCTTATTCATTTATAAGTCTCATGTTCCAGACTTCACGCCCGTCTGCGTTAGCATTGCGTGCCCTAGCGGCTACAGCATTGTGTCTAGGCTGTATGGTCTAGACACAACATTATTGGCGACGAGAAAAAGAGTTTGTATTAATTCGTTTGTGTCATGGCTTCGCCACATTCTCCGGATGTACTGTCCGAATTTTATCGCTTGCAGAATCGGCAGACGCAGGCGTTATTGGATGCACTTGGACAGCTCGTCCAGGGTCAACGTGCGCTGCAAACCGATGCGGCAGCCGCCGCTTCATCGCTACCGCATCCACACCATGCTGTTGCACCGCAATTTAGACCCTTTGATGCCGCGTCCGAGACCTGGCAGGAATGGTCTCGCCAGTTCCACTTTCATCTAGCAGCCTACAGAATTCAAGGTAATGAGCGGCAGCCGTTTTTGCTTTCTTGTGTCGGTGTGTGCACCTACCGTGTGATAGTGAAGTTGTTTCCCCGGCGCGACGTAGCAACTCTGTCCTACGAAGAAATTTTGTCGGCGTTAGATGCCTATTTCAAAGAAACAGTAAATGTTGTTGCAAAACGGTATACGTTCGTTCGTACAAAACGTACGGCCGGTCAGACTAATAGGGAGTGGGTTGCGACATTGCAAGGACTTACTAGGGAGTGTGCGTTTGAATGTGAATGTGGCCTCCCTTATTCAGATACTATGGTGCGTGATGCAATTGCACAGAACGTTTCTGATGTTCGCATACGGGAACAGATTTTGAAACTCGTTAATCCCTCCCTCCAACAAGTGATAGACATATTGGATAGGCAAGACACACTTGACTTTGCTCAGGACTCATTTGAAACTTCGCCAGCAGTGTGTCACATTAACCGGCCCGCCGGGCCCGCTGCACGGGACGCTACGCGGCCCTCGCGCCCGTCACAGCAGCGGCAGCCTACCTTGCCCACACGTGCGCCGCGTAAGCAAGCAACTGCAGTGAAATCATGCCCGCGGTGTGCAACTAGACATTCGCGTGAAAATTGCCCGTCACGCCAAGCTATTTGCTTTTACTGTCAAAAGAAAGGACATGTTCAAAGTGTTTGCCAGAAAAAGCTTAGATCAGACAATCACAATAATTCCAGGCCCTTTGCTTCACGCCGGACTCGAACCCAGGGCAATCAGGCTCGTGGACCTTCGCCCATGGACATTCATGTAGTTCATTCCCACCCGTCCAGTGACACTTTAGCTAACGGTGACTGTGTTCGTCCCACAAACAGTGTGCGTCGACTTCGCCGAAAATCCCGTGAAGTCGCAAGTGCTTCGGTACCTGTATCAGTTCAAATTGCACGTGACAGTCGCTCTTGTCGTCAGCAGGACAATAAACTTTTTGTGGACTTAAACTTTGACGGCAAAGTGATACCATTCCAGCTCGATACCGGAGCTGCAGTTTCATTGCTCAATCACGACACGTACAAACAACTGGGCAAACCGCCATTGCGTGCCGCAAATGTTAAGTTACATAGTTACTCTGGACAGCATATACCTGTGTTAGGACAGTGCAGCCTTCTTGCCACATACAAGGGACAGACAAAACTTGTATCATTTTACGTTCTTCGTTCTACTTCTGCAGTGAACTTGTTTGGTTTAGATTTGTTTCAATTGTTTAATTTGTCTATAGTAAATCAGGTCCTATCAGTGAATCAGACTGTGCCTTCCGCCAGTGTTTCTAGTCTTTGTGAAGAATTTGCAGACATTTTTGCACCGGGCCTTGGTTGCGCTAAGAACTATGAAGCGCATTTGGAACTGCAAGAAAACGCGCAACCGAAATTTTTCAGAGCGCGCAATGTTCCCCACGCATTGCGTGATGAGGTCGCCAGAACATTAGCCGATTTAGAATCTCAAGGTGTAATTGAACGTGTGCAGGCTTCTCTCTGGGCCTCACCCTTAGTAATTTTGCCAAAACCTTCCGGTAAACTGAGACTTTGTGTGGACTTCAAGGCAACAGTGAATCCTCAACTTGTGACTGCTACTTTTCCTTTGCCCCGCCCGGAAGATCTTTTTGACAAACTGTGCCCGGCAAAATATTTTTCCAAATTGGACCTAGCAGATGCGTACTTGCAAATACCTGTGGACGCAGAATCCCAGCGCGTCTTGGTGGTAAACACGCATCTTGGCTTGTATCGCTTCAAAAGACTGCCATTCGGGTGTGCATCCGCCCCTGCTTTGTTTCAGCAATATTTACAAACTGTGTGTGCGTCGGTCCCTACTGCTGCGAACTATCTGGACGATATTGTGATCTCAGGAAAGACAGAAGCCGAACATTTGCAAAATCTCCGAACATTATTTCAGGTCTTGCGTCAGAATGGTCTTTGCTTGAGGAAGGACAAATGTGTGTTTTTTGCTCGGGACTTACCCTACCTGGGGCATGTCATAAATGCCCAAGGTATACATCCGAGTCCAGAGCACCTCCGTGCCATACAGGAGTTGCCTTCGCCACGGGATGTTAAACAACTACAGAGTGTGCTGGGTAAAATTAATTATTATGCAAAGTTTGTGCGCAATGCTTCTTCCATTTCAGCTCCGCTTCATCGCTTACGCCGTAAAGGTGTTCCGTTCGTCTGGACGACGGAATGCGACCGCGCCTTTCGCCAGTTGAAATCGGCGTTACTTTCAAATACGTGCCTTACGCCATTCGATCACCGAAAACCTCTTTTGTTGATGGTAGATGCCTCGGATTTCGGGATCGGTGCTGTGCTTGCGCACAAAGATGGTTCGCATGATCGCCCTATTGCCTTTGCGTCCAAATTGCTCTCATCTGCGCAAAGAAATTATTCCCAGATAGAGAAAGAAGCTTTAGCTCTCGTGTTTGGTGTTACAAAGTTTCATGATTTCTTGTATGGTCGTCACTTTACAATCATCACGGACCACAAACCTTTGACATCGCTTTTTCATCCGAACAAGCCTGTACCTCCACGTACAGCGCAGAAATTCATTCGCTGGTCTCTTTTTCTCTCGCAGTACCGCTACGATATCTTGTATCGGTCCACTGCTAAGCATGGAAACGCTGATGCGTTGTCCCGTTTGCCTGTTGCTGAGGATAAAGCATTCGATTCTTCCGAACTTGCTTGCATGTTCATTGATTCGGAAACCGATGACGTGGTCGAATCGTTTCCGATTGATTTTCGTCGTGTCGCTACAGCCACAGCTGCTGACCCTGTCCTTGCTCCTGTTTTGCGTTTTGTTGCTACGCAATGGCCCTTGTCAAAGTCACGGATCGAGGATCCTTTGGTTCGCCGTTTTTTTGCTCACAAGGAGAGACTTTTTGTACGACGTGGTGTTTTGTTGTTGCGTTCCGATAATGATCAATCCAGAGTCGTGGTCCCACGTTCGTTACAGTCCTCTGTCTTAAAGCTTCTTCACCAAGGACATTGGGGTATAGTGCGTACGAAACAACTTGCTCGTCAGCACTGTACTTGGTTCGGAATCGATGCTGCGATTACGAATATGTGCTCCTCTTGCATGGCGTGTGCCGAACAGCAATCCGCACCGCCGCGGCAATTCTTTGCATGGCCGAAAGCCACTTCCCCTTGGCAACGCTTGCACATCGATTTTGCTGGTCCATTCTGGAATGCTCGATGGTTGGTTGTCGTCGATGCTTTCAGTAATTTTCCTTTTGTTGTCCGGATGTCTTCCACGACGTCTTCTGCCACAATCCAAGCCTTGTCTGCTATCTTTTGCATTGAAGGTCTTCCGCAGACTATTGTTTCCGACAATGGCCCACAATTCATGTCCGCAGAACTTCAGTCATTCTGCAAGGCCAATGGTATTCAACATCTGACATCCGCGCCGTTTTCGCCTCAGTCAAACGGTGCCGCGGAACGATTGGTCCGGACTTTCAAGTCACAGATGTTGAAGTTGAAAGAGTCGCATTCTCGGGAGGACGCATGGTTGCTCTTTTTGTCTTCGTATCGCTCTCAGCCCCGCAATGGTCGCTCGCCGGCTGAATTGCTCCATGGTCGTTCTCATCGCACCTTGATGTCTTTGCTGCATCCGCCACATCAGGTTCCTGTGCAGCGGCAGACTCCTGTTTTTGCTCCTGGCGACGTTGTCTATTATCGCACCTATCGTGGTTCACAGCGTTGGCTCGCAGGGCGCATTCTTCGCTGCCTCGGCCGCGCGATGTATTTGGTTTTGGGGGCCTCTGGTGAGGTGCGTCGGCATCTCAATCAGCTGCGCCTCTGTCGTCGCCTGG
Organism: Schistocerca nitens; assembly: GCF_023898315.1. Taxonomy (NCBI): domain Eukaryota; kingdom Metazoa; phylum Arthropoda; class Insecta; order Orthoptera; family Acrididae; genus Schistocerca; species Schistocerca nitens. The sequence continues at coordinate 927,937,050 of NC_064616.1, forward strand.
TTTCTGCCGCTCCCCGTCTGCTTTCAGCGACGGAGCCGTCAGGTCAGCGCCCTGGGGACCCATCTACTGGCTCGCCTCATCCCCAGGTGTTACCGACGCTGCCTTCCATTTTGCCCCATGGCGTCGCGCCGCCGCCGCAGCCGCCGCAGCTGCCGCCGCAGCCGCCGTCGGCGCCGCCCGCAGCGGACGCTTCGCTGCAGCCGCCACGCGCCTCCCTGGGTCACGCGCCGCCGCTCGCTTCCCGTGACCAGCTGTCCTCCGCCATGGACCTCTTGCCCGCTCCGGACCAGATGTCGTCATCGCGCGTCGGATTCCCCGACGCAATGGAGGTCGACCCTTCGGCCCCTCCTGTATCATTACGTGCGCATACACCGCATGTTGACGTGCGCCCTGGACTAGGTTTTCAGGCGTTTCCTAGCTCCCCTCGGACCGAATGGCCGGGTGCGGGTGGCACAGCCTCGCCTGTTGTTAGGCTCCCCACCTCATCGCATACGTCAACATGCGGTCCTCCCCACGGCGGGCGGAAGCCTTATCTCACGACCGTTCGCCGATTTGCGGGGGAGGAATGTGGTGTCACCGCTAGACACCACACTTACTAGGTGGTAACTTAAATCGGCCGCGGTCCTGTAGTACATGTCGGACCCGCGTGTCGCCACTGTGTGATCGCAAACCTAGCGCCACCACATGGCAGGTCTCGAGAGACTGAGGAGACCTCGCCCCAGTTGTACGGACAACATAGCTAGCGATTGGACGTGCTAAGCCTTGCTCTCATTTGCCGAGAGATAGACAGTAGAATAGCCCTCTGCTAAGTTAACTGGCGACCACCTAGCAAGGCGCCATTTGTATCAGTGCCTATAGCTTACTAATATTCAAGAGAGATGTATTCCAAGGACTAATTAAAAGTTAAGTAACAAGCATCTACGTACTTTTCTTCTTATTCATTTATAAGTCTCATGTTCCAGACTTCACGCCCGTCTGCGTTAGCATTGCGTGCCCTATCGGCTACAGCATTGTGTCTAGGCTGTATGGTCTAGACACAACAGAAACCGCCTGGTAGAGTTTTGCACAGAGCATAACTTAATCATAGCTAACACTTGGTTCAAGAATCATGAAAGAAGGTTGTATACATGGAAGAATCCTGGAGGTACTAGAAGGTATCAGATAGATTATATAATGGTAAGGCAGAGATTTAGGAACCAGGTTTTAAACTGTAAGACATTTCCAGGGACAGATGTGGACTCTGACCACAATCTATTGGTTATGAATTGTAGATTAAAACTGAAGAAACTGCAAAAAGGTGGGAATTTAAGGAGATGCGACCTGGATAAACTGACTAAACCAGAGGTTGTACAGAGTTTCAGGGAGAGCATAGGGGAAAAATTGACAGGAATGGGGGAAAGAAGTACAGTAGAAGAAGAATGGGTAGCTCTGAGGAATGAAGTAGTGAAGGCAGCAGAGGATCAAGTAGGTAAAAAGACGAGGGCTAGTAGAAATCCTTGGGTAACAGAAGAAATATTGAATTTAATTGATGAAAGGAGAAAATACAAAAATGCAGTACATGAAGCAGGCAAAAAGGAATACAGACGTCTCAAAAATGAGATCGACAGAAAGTGTAAAATGGCTAAGCAGGGATGGCTAGAGGACAAATGTAAGGATGTAGAGGCTTATCTCACTAGGGGTAAGATAGATACTGCCTACAGGAAAATTAAAGAGTCCTTTGGAGAAAAGAGAACCACTTGTATGAATATCAAGAGCTCAGATGGAAATCCAGTTCTAAGCAAAGAAGGGAAAGCAGAAAGGTGGAAGGAGTATATAGAGGGTGTATACAAGGGCGATGTACTTGAGGACAATATTATGGAAATGGAAGAGAATGTAGATGAAGATGAAATGGGAGATACGATACTGCGTGAAGAGTTTGACAGAGCACTGAAAGACCTGACTCGAAACAAGGCTCCCGGAGTAGACAACATTCCATTAGAACTACTGACGGCCTTGGGAGAGCCAGTCCTGACAAAACTCTACCATCTGGTGAGCAAGATGTATGAGACAGATGAAATACCCTCAGACTTCAAGAAGAATATAATTATTCCAATCCCAAAGAAAGCAGGTGTTGACAAATGTGAAAATTACCGAACTATCAGTTTAATAAGTCACAGCTGCAAAATACTAACACAAATTCTTTACAGACAAATGGAAAAACTAGTAGAAGCCGACCTTGGGGAAGATCAGTTTGGATTCCGTAGAAATATTGGAACACGTGATACTGACCTTACGACTTATCTTAGAAGAAAGATTAAGAAAAGGCAAACCTATGTTTCTAGCATTTGTAGACTCAAAGAAAGCTTTTGACAATGTTGACTGGAATACTATCTTTCAAATTCTAAAGGTGGCAGGGGTAAAATACAGGGAACAAAAGGCTATTTACAATTTGTACAGAAACCAGATGGCAGTTACAAGAGTCGAGGGGCATGAAAGGGAGCAGTGGTTGGGATGGGGAGTGCGACAGGGTTGTAGCCTCTCTCCAATGTTATTCAATCTATATATTGAGCAAGCAGTAAAGGAAACGAAAGAAACGTTTGGAGTAGGTATTAAAATCCATGGAGAAGAAATAAAAGCTTTGAGGTTCGCCAATGACATTGTAATTCTGTCAGAGACAGCAAAGGACTTGGAAGAGCAGTTGAACGGAATGGACAGTGTCTTGAAAGGAGGATATAAGATGAACATCAACAAAAGCAAAACAAGGATAATGGAATGTAGTCGAATAAAGTCGGGCGATGCTGAGTGAATTAGATTAGGAAATGAGTCACTTAAAGTAGTAAAGGAGTTTTGCTATTTGGGGAGCAAAATAACTGATGATGGTCGAAGTAGAGAGGATATAAAATTTAGACTGGCAATGGCAAGGAAAGCATTTCTGAAGAAGAGAAATTTGTTAACATGGAGTATAGATTTAAGTGTCAGGAAGTCGTTTCTGAAAGTATTTGTATGGAGTGTAGCCATGTACGGAAGTGAAACATGGATGATAAATAGTTTGGACAAGAAGAGAATAGAAGCTTTTGAAATGTGGTGCTACAGAAGAATGCTGAAGATTAGATGGGTAGATCACATAACTAATGATGAAGTATTGAATAGAATTGGGGAGAAGAGGAGTTTGTGGCACAACTTGATAAAAAGAAGGGACCGATTAGTAGGACATGTTCTGAGGCACCAAGGGATCACAAATTTAGTATTGGAGGGCAGTGCTGAGGGCAAAAATCGTAGAAGGAGACCAAGAGATGAATGCACTAGGCAGATTCAGAAGGATGTAGGTTGCAGTAAGTACTGGGAGATGAAGAAGCTTGCACAGGATAGGGTAGCATGAAGAGCTGCATCAAACTAGTCTCAGGACTGAAGACAACAACAACAACAAACCTCACTACAGACAATGCAGTGGCCAAAGGCCTTCACTTAATGGCTGAGAGCAGTGGCATTTGCGTACATTTGTCAGTGCTAACAGACAAGCAACACTGTGTGCAATAACTGTGCAAATCAATGTGGGATGTATGATGTGTCCATTAGGACAGTGCAGAAAAATTTGGCACTAACAGGCTTTGGCAGCAGAAGACTAATGCAAGTGCCTTTGTTAACAGCATGACATCACCTGCAGTGCCTCTCCTGGGCTTGTGACCACATAGGTTGGACCCTAGATGACTGGAAAACCATGGCCTGGTCAGATGATTCCCAACTTCAGTTGGTAAGAGCTGATGGTAGGGTTTGAGAATGGTGCAGACCCCATGAAGTCACAGACCCAACTTGTCAACAAGACACCGTGGAAGCTGGTGGTGGCTCCAGGGAATGTGATATGATATTAGGAGGTATCCCACAACTTTTGTCACCTCAGTGTAGCTCATCAGTGAGTGGGAAATGATCATAACCATCAGATCTCTTGTTATCACAAGGAATAGGGGCAGGAGGATTGCAATATTTGGATTTTTATGTGTCACAGGCTCAGTTCCATACTTGGCCTCTTGCACTGGAGGTCGTTTATTGATGGAAGTTGCCATTTCCAGTCAAAATTTCACCAAGTCCTTAATATCATTCTGTGGAACTTTATTTTATTTCATGGCTTTTCTATATTTCATCCAGTTGTTCACTGCAGCTAAGTTGAGGGAATGGAGAATAACCTTCAAAATCAATTACTTTGTCCTAAACCATGTATGGTAACACTCCATTTGATGACCACAGGTGTCCACCCTACCCACTGACTAGTTATATCTGCACACAGCAGAGGGACATGGTTGCTAACTATATATTTTATTCATTTATGGACCAGCACTTCTCCTCATGTTCTGGGTGAATTCCAGAACATGGATGTGCCATTAAAACCCAACAGCTTTCTTTCCATTGCATTAAAACTATCTTGTCATCACTTCAGACAGGCTATACTGATTCTTGGATGACGTACCTTATTAAATTTAAACCAAAGGTATGCTTAAGTTGAATGTTGTTTATAAATAATGATTTACTATTTTTGCTATTGAAAACTTATTTGTCAATTATGAAACCTTCAGAGACATACTAAGACCAGTAATCCACAATGATTATCTATAATGACTGGAACCTGAGAGAAAAATACCATATTCCCAACATGTAATGTCCACTAACATATAAATAAATTCATAGAATGTCAAAATCCTTCTCTCTGCATAACTCCTCCACTATGTCATTGATTTAGAAGCCTGAGGATTCACTTCATGGTATTTTACACATTGTTGTGAACAGACCACAAGAGAGGTTCACTGATGATAATTTTGGTGCACAAAATATGTTTCAGAATCATAACTGCTTTTGAGACAACTTTCTTTATCACTGCCCTCTTCTGAAGATGTTTCTTCTATTAGATGCAGTCAATTGAAAATGAAACACAAGGGGAAAACGTTAATAAACTGTTTATGGTTCCAAAAGTAATCACCATAACTGTTAATACATTTATTCCATTGTGTGACAAGATGGCCAATGACTTTAAGGAAAAATGTTTGCAGTTGCCTACAAAACCATGATTGTACCCAGGCATGCACATCTTCTTCAGAAGCAAACTGACAGCCATGAATGACTTTCTTCAGGGCTCCAAAAATATAGAAATTCCACGGGGAGAAATAAGGACTGTGTGGAGGATGTGTAAAGGGTTCCCAATGAAACTCTGCAGTGTAGTCAAAACAACCTTGGCAACTTGTGAACCCTAAAGAAAGAAATTTGTGGCCATCAATATGCTTTGGTCAAAGAGGTGCATGCCTGGGTACATTCGTGGTTCCATAATGAACTGCAAATGTTTTTCCATGAAGGACTGACCATCTTGTCTCACAATGAGATGTATGTATTAACAGTTATGGCAATTATTTTTGAAATAATAAACAGTGTACTTACTTTTTTTTCACCTGTCTCATTTTCAATTGACTGCCCCTTATATATCACTCACCGACAGTTATACTGGACATTAAACATTAGCGTTGTTATCTTTAGATGAATCATTGATGTCTGATGTTTAGTTCAAGTTAGTACATATTTCACATTTGGATGAAATGCCAGCTAGCATCTGAGGAGCAAAAATAATACTATCTCACTTGTAATGAATATTTTTTAAAATAAGAATATACTTTAACTGACATTTCTTAGCTCGGAATTAACACTCATGTGACTGTGCTAGTAAATGATAAAATTTAAAGAAAATGCTAACCTACATGTCTGTGATAGCTGCTCCATAATGAACAGCGTAATTTGAAAATAAATACAGAGAATGGTGATCAGTTGTAGTTATTAAACAGTTTAATGAAAAATAATGAAATATCTCGCTCTGCTGAAGTGACAACACTTGCCACACTGCTGAATTTTGTTTCTTGAGCAGTATCTGCCAACATTTGGAAGGCAAATTGCAGCTTTACCAACAGAGATAGGCCCACATGACTCACCCGAGTTGGGATGAGCCACCACATTCTTTGAAGTTAGTGCTGAAAGGCTATTAACCAGCACATATTATGACACTTGTTATAAAACTTGTGACACTAAAATTTGTTCCAAAATTGGTGAACTATGAACCAAAACAAAGGGCAAATGAAAGTTTCTCAGGAGCCACTAGATGACAACAATTATGCAGAACTGCTGAAACCTGTCATAACAGGTGATAAAAATTGGTGTATGTATATAACATCAAAACTAAGCCTCAGTGGTCCCAATGAAAAAGAATTCTGGTCACTGAGTACAAAAAATGCTAGATGATCATGGTCAAATGTGAAGGTTATGCACACTGTATTCTTTGATGTTAACAGTGCACTGCATCGCCACTTCTTGTCACAATGTTGAACAGTCAATAAGGAGTCCTTTTTGTGAGTTCAGCACCATAACACCTAGATTTTTGGCAAACAAACCATGGCTTTTGCATCACAATAATGCACCTGTTCACATTTCATCGACTGTTCATGAATTTTTGGCTAAAGACGACACTGTAATGATGCTCCAGCATCCATATTGCCACATCCATATGGCCCCATATGACTTTTTTGCTTTTTGGAAAAATAAAGAAAACCTTGGGTCATCAGAGGACAGCTGACATTTGCAGTTCCACCAATGATGCCGCTGACCACCAGATTCTGTGGTCAGTCTGTCACCATGATCTTGACTCGTGCAAGAATGCTCACACCACACTAACAGACTGTGGGATGAGGGACCTTTGTGACTCTTTGATGGCTCACCTGTGTATGAGTGGCAGGTACCCAGTCAAAACAGCATGTAGTGTAGTTTATGATTACCAGCTGTAAGCTCGAAATTACTTTGAACATCAGATTCACAAGAAGAAAATTAAAATTCACATAAAAAGAGCTCTTAACGGAAACTAGTCTAGAGCTATGGCAAGCATACAAATTCAACTAGATATTTGTGAAATTCCCCCCAAAAAAGAAGCAAAGAAAATAAAATTACCAACAGACATTTCCAAACTGAAGAAAGGAGATACTAATTTACTAATGAACAATCTACTTCCCAATGAGAAGTATGGAAATGCCGTATGGCTCGGGCCTCCCGTCGGGTAGACCGTTCACCTGGTGCAAGTCTTTCGAGTTGATGCCACTTCGGCGACTTGCGTGTCGATGAGGATGAAATGATGATGAAAGACACACAACACCCAGTCATCACGAGGCAGAGAAAATCCCTGGCCCCGCCGGGAATCGAACCCGGGACTCTGTGCGCGGGAAGCGAGAACGCTACCGCAAGACCACGAGATGCGGACCCAATGAGAAGTGACAGGATATGAGCTATATACAGATGTGGAAGCTTCTTGTGAAAAGAACAGAGAGGTAGTTCGATCTTCAAAGAATTTTGCAATAATCAAACAGAAATAGCAAAATGCTCCATGTCCAAATGCAGTAAGTGCAGAGATACTTCAAGCACTTAGCAATTGTGTCATGCCAAACCTTATGGTACCACTAAATTAATGCTTGCTGTGAGGCAGGACATCTCAACCACAGAGACATAGTGACTGTCAAAGACAGAAATCCAAAAGAAACAAAATTGTATTGATCAATATATTTATTAACTAATTAGCTCCACATACTCGTCCCAATGGGCCATTCAGTAGAGAATGGTCAGTGTGTCATCCTCTGCCAGTGGCATCATTCAGATGTGTTATGGGGGGAGGGGGGTGGCTGGGGGTCACAGCACCAGCAAACCATTCTCTCAGCCATTGTCAGCTTCCTAGACCTTCAAGCAAGTACTTCTCACTCAAGCAGCTTCTCAATTGACATCACAAGGCTGAGTGCACTTCAGTTCAGTCCTCCTACTGAAGAAAAAGCCCTGGCAGTATGAGGAATCGAACCCAGGTCCACCATATAGCAATCATACACACTGACTATTTAGCTACAGAGATGAACTGTTTATTAATTACAATAGACAAAATACTAGAGAAACTACAATGCATTATTCTGAATGAAGAACTTAGTGTAAACAAATTTCAATCTGTGTATAGGGAAACAAAATCCACAGAAGATGCTGTGAATCAACACAAAAAGATCCAAATTGCAGACAAAAAGTATATAATTAGAATACTGTTATAACTAGAGCTTTTGATGATCTCTGGTGGCCTGCCTTGTCATCTGGATTACAGAACTGAAAACTTGTGTTAGCTATGTGGCAAGGAGCAGTGTTCATTGTAGAGCTGCATTAAAAGCAGTAATGTACTACAAAAAGGTCTCAGTATTTACAAGTGTCTGAAACCACTTTATTTGAAAAAGATCAACTGTATTAGTCACAGAGAGGGACGAGGATGCTGCTCCAGAGATTTGTTTACAAATAAGGTCTGTGAGATCATTGGGAGAGGAAAGCTGGTGAAAAGTGGTTGGTGTAGGTGTTGGATTTGATGGTGGAGCAAAGGACCATTTCTATCATTTGGCAAAACGACATGGGTGCCTAGTTGGAAAAAAATTTAGGGGCAGCAAAGGGCAGAAAAAATAAATTTTCAAATCAGACAGCAAAACAGCTAAGCAGATGAGGGGAAAAAAAGAGGAAAAATTAAAACACCGAATTGTTTTCAAGAGCATATGGAACAGTTACTTAATAAGTCTTTACTTACTTTGATGAAAGTAAACACATTGCCTCTACCTATGTCAAAACTAAAGCAGCCACTACTGAGCACAAAATGGAAACAAGCATGATCTCAATTCATCTCTGTCAAATGCTGGAGTGGGGCACATGCACTGGCTTGTGATCAGGTTGCAACTTGATATAATACCTCCCTCAGCCCCTCTTTTTGTTTTTGTCTCTGGAGATCATTTGTCAAGCATGTGTTGCATTTAGTGGTTCTGTTGATGTTTCTAGTACTACCATGATTTCCTGAGGATAATCGAACATATATTCATAAGCTAGGTTTTGCACTTCTCTTTCAACATATCCAAAAGGAGTAAAAGGTAAATGCAGTTCATCATACTCATACATAAAAATTAGTTGGTGGCTGTCTGTAAGTCTGATTTACTGTGTGAGACTCACAGGTCTAGAAAAGAACTACATTGCTTTTCTCAAACAAATTAGCTGTTGTTTCCTTAAAATGTGATATATATGCAAATAATAACCAGACAGATAGTGTAATGACTTGTTTATTGATGGGACATGATTGTAGAAAATGTTTTTAATGAATTGAGGACAAAGCATGAAAACTGAGGATTGTCCCCAGACAGTGACGATATCTGGTCACTTTAGTTTAGTGATTAAAAGTATAATAAGAAATTTGCATTGTTGTGCCATTGGATGTTGTTGTTGTTGTTGTTGGTGGTGGTGGTGGTGGTGATGGTGGTGGTGGTGGAGGGGGTGAGACCATTGGTAGTAAAAACGAGGGGGCATCAGTTTTCAATTCTCCACCCAGCGATGACCCTGATGGAGCTGATATGTTTGCTGTGAAAACCTAGGCTGTAGGGAAAGGAGCATTAAATATGGAAAGGAGTAGCAGCTGTCAAAGTATAGGTACTGTTATTAGGAAGTTTGTCTCCTCTTCTGTTCTGTTCTCGCGGCAGTCAGACACTTACAACTGGAAAAAATGGGATGAGGCACTTATTTACACTTTCAATGTAAAATTTGAATAGTTTTGACTGAGTGAACCTAAATCTATTTAAAATTTAGATCAACACCATGGCGGAACTGGCGGCTATGTGGTTCCAATATCCTCCTTGATCTCCATGTCTTTGGTTTTGTCTCTGTAATCTGTGGATTGCCAAAAAAGAAGATAGTGGAATGGTGTAAAAGTAAGCAGCAGGTCTAATAGGGTAAAAGTTCACATTGTAAAAGTTTATGATATCCAGAAACCATTTAGGAACTTTTACCCCTTAATCTGTACTTTGACTTGTGTAGCCCCTCTAGCATATTTATGCATTTTTATTGATGTTTATTTACCTTAGAGAAATAAAATACAATTTTCTTTTCTGTAGTTTTTCTTTCACTGGGTACTGTCATTTTAGCCAGATGATGAAGTGCAAGAATGGGCATGGTTACGAATCTGTCAGGGGCCAACTTTTACGAAACAGGAATTGATCACCTCTCCTACTGGGATAAATATTTTAACGCATTTGGTGATTACTTTTGAATGGAACCATTCAATAGTGGGTGTTTGGTTTTCATTTGACTGCTCCTCATAAGACATAATCATAAAATAATTTAGTTCATGTGATATTTTAAAAAATAAAGAGTTCCTAATTTGTTTTTCCATGTATTTATTTGTACTCCTTTATATTTTCTTCAGCTAGGGTAAAGGTATGCAAAAACTACGCTTGATCCAGGTAGGCATACTCTTACCCCACAGCATAGGGTAAGAGTATGCAAAATCATTTTTTAGGAAAACTCTATTGCTCCTCCAAAAATAATTGAATGAGAATGAAACTTTTACACATTGTTACCAACATGTCAACTACGTATTGCATATATAACTGATATAATATTGCTGCACATTTTTCTTTAAATATTTAGTAAAACCAAAAACTAAATGTGTACTTTTACCCCCCACCCACCTACCATACCTCCTGCAGGTTGTACTGACAAGCAGTATCATCTCCTAATTTACATACAAAATCTGTTCATAAAATAATGAAAACATTTTTTGGAAGAATTTTCTTTATTTGGCTATATCAATGTTTTTCCCTTCAAAATAGGACCCAGAACACATCAGATAATATTCACACATTTCAGAGCTTTTTCTAGTCCTAGAAGCACTTTCAAAATTCTGTCTTTGGGATAGGTGCTAGCTCTCTGTGATTGGTTTTTAATCTTATCTATGCTTCTGAAACAACAACTACTGCCACTACTACTACTACTACTACTACTACTACTACTAAAAAAAGGTAAAGTCACATGGGGTCATTTCTGGCAAATAAAGAGGCTGGGCCATCATCACAGTACTGCCTTTGGCCAAAAATTCATAAAGAAGCAAAGAGTGGCAAGAACTTGGGGTGCACTATGCTGTTAAAATCAAAGAATGGAGTGAGAATCATCTGAACATTTGACTGTGTACGTCGAGCTTTTTTCATTCTTGACAATACAGAATGGTTCCAATGCGACTACTGAGCTTTAGTTTTGATATCATATCCATAAACCAATGTTTCATCACCTATAGACATATTTCACTGGTTTGGTATCATTTCTTAATCCCATATAACGACCTGTGAACAACTCACACTTGCGACTGTTTTTGTTTGAAATTCAACAACTTTGCAACAAATTTTGCTGTCATGTGTCTCATAAGCAAACCACCCAAAAAAATTTCTTGGCATGAGCCTACTGATACGTCAGCATCCTCAGTGATGTCTCTAATTACAAATTGTCAATAGTTCATTGTCTTCTCTCTCACTCTTTCCATAACTGCATTGGTTGGTTACATGCCGTGGCATCCAGGGTGCTCCTCGCCTTCAACATCTGCACGACCTCCTTCAAAATGCTTGTTCACTCATAAACCCTTGTTTTACTCATAGCAGACTCACAAAAAAAATTATTTAAATTCTGATCAGAGCTGCTGGTGATAGCAGTCATGTTTACATGTGATGTGCTTGCTTGTGTGAATGTGATTTTGTTTTCTTTGCTGAAGGCAGCTTTGGCCAAAAGCTATAACACGTAACAGGCTCTTCGTTGTGCCTGTCTGCATCTTAGCAGGTCATCTTTATGATGAGTAGCAGTACATCCTTTTCCTCACGTTGTCAAAAGCATTACTTAACATTTACAAAAATTTGCTGCACTCTATTCTGTTCTTATACCAAAATATAATACAAATGTTCTCGTCCATTTTTACTGAAAATAAATAATCGCTGATACTACCAAGGCACATGTAACCTTTTTGACAGCTAACACCAGACTAAATATCTGATATTCCTAATATTGTACAGATACTTTTAAGACTAATACAACACACCAAATTACCTTATGTTCACTTCTTGTTCAATCTTATAGCTTCTCAGGGGATCTTGCAAGGCATAGCTTCTCAGACGATCTTCCTAGGCATGGTCTCAGGACTTTCCACCACTGAAAAACCATTAGTGGCGATTACGAATCAAATTTCGCACCTCCATTGCTTACTGTGAGTGATGCTAACCATTGTTCCAAGGGAGTATTAACATATCTATGGAATCATCGAACATTTCCCTGAAATGAAGGGAAAAAAATTACATACAATTCAGGGAAGTGTTCAATGATTCTGCAGCTATGTTAGCACTTTCAAGACATAATGGTTAACATTGCTTACAAAAAGCATTGGAGAGGCCATGTGTGATTTGTGATGATCACCAACAATTTATCTATGGTGGGAACAAATGACACCATGTCCAGTCAGCCTCGCAAGGTCCCCTGAGAAGCTACATAATAAAGCAAGACGTGAAACTAAAATGCAAGTTGTGACTTTGCAAGAAGCAAATAACTTAAACTGTTGATCGAGAGGCTTGCACACTGCTAACAGCCACTTGTCACTTACATATTTAGTGGTCTTTTGGAAAATCAGTTACAGGAAAAACAACTTAAATTTACTTTTAAAAATATTTTATTTTCCTGTGTGGATTAACAAGGAACATTATGTACATGCACTTGTTCATATAAAGTAATTTTTTTGCCCTTCTTTCTTCCTTTGCGGTATTATACATGTGAGCGTCACAATTATATACATGAAAAAAATTATCTACAGACCAAAATCATATTGTGACTTGTCTAAAACTGTAATTTTGCATTCAGTCTTTATGATGTAGTACTTCTCGTTGTATTCTTTAGCCACATGCATTTTTGTGGTGTCTCATGAAAGAAATAACATCCCTTCCAGGTTTTGTACTTAACAATATTTAGCATCTGCATGATGAGTTTGTAAAGGGAGCTGTAATGACGTGGTAATTTGCATGAAAATAGGCTGTAGTGTAATGAATGTGTGTGTATTACAGACAGATGCTGATGATAAAAGCACGTTTATATGAATGTTCTTTTGGACACATTCATGTAACTGATTCGCCTCGATGGACAATGAATCCACAATCTTCAGTGCAGATGCAAATTTCATTCGACCTCTGACATGAATCTAAAATTGGCAAGCATGGAGGACATTGACAGGGACTGTGGATAGGTGCCGCTAGATGGGAATGCGAGTTGGCTGGGGAGTCTGTCAAAACAGTTCACACATTTGGGATAAGCACTGTATCTGGATGGTGCAGTGATTAATGCAACTACCTAACAAGCAGGAGATTCCAGATTTGAGTCCCAGTCTGGCACACATTTTCACTCATTGCTACTGATTCCACATGAAATCCTGAAGCAGCTTATATCAATAGTTCCTCCCTTTCATTTCTTTCCCCCGCCTCCTCACGTTAAATTTACTTGATAAAAACATGTTTCTCTCCTCTCATGGCACAGGTGCATTGAAAGTGAGCCACACTAAGCAGGAGTATTTATGTCTTTGGCTACATTTTCCATGACTGTTCTGTTTTTATTTATTGCTATGAACTTACCTAGTAGAAAAGACTTCTTGTTGATGGCATCTAAGGACCAAAAGACCTTTTCTGTTTAAATCCTACTACCTAATGCAGCTTTCAAACCTTTTCTGCACACACTGTTACTGGCAAAAATTGCTTATGTGAAGTGAGTTATCTCTCAATGTATTTCAGCTACCAATTATAATGTACATGATTGAATTACATTACTATGACCACTTCCTACATTTAATGAAATAGTGTGCATCTTTAAAAGCATAAGAGTTGAGAGTTGGTGTGGCATTTATATACAATTATCTTCCCTACATGTCTCCCATTGTTTTGCATATAAAAGGGGTTTCCTAAGTTGCGAAATGGGGTAGTTTTCAACATTTTGGGCCAACAGTGATATACTTTTAAAGCAATGCAGTTTGCAAATTGTCACATGCTTTTACAGTGAAAATGTGATTGTTAATGGTCAAACAGCATCTCCATAAATATCTCATGTGGAAACTATGGTCAGGCACGGGCTGTCATTAGAATTATAGCAGAGTTTTTTTCCATGAACATATGTGAGAGATACACAAGAGTCTACCAATAAAGTACTCATTGTCTACGTAATCAGAAGCTGCCAAATGCATGTCTAAATTGTAATTCAGTGAACACTGCTGCTTATGTAACTTCAAAGCAAATAGTGGGCATTGTATTTCCACTAAGTGGTTCAGAGTCCACATCGTACCATTAAAAATGGGTTTAACTCACTTCAAAGGCTAGAGTGAAGTAAGGGACTACCACCTCCAATAGGACCAAGCCCACTAAAGTAATGCACTGTTAACTGTTAAACAGCTTTACCTTATTGGATTTTATTCCTTTTAAAGAAATAACTAGTAGTTGGTGAAGTATTATCCTTTTTCATGAATTTCACATTTTACTTTGTCAAACACCAATACTGGGAGTGATTTCACACCATTCTACCACATTATGTATTCACACAGAAAGTACTTTTAACTAATTTAGTAATAAACTAGCAGACAATGTAAACCTATAAATACTGACTTTTCTCCATAGAACATCTTGGGGTCTTCCAACAGAATTATGATAATTAAGAATGTCTGGTGGTTACTGGATGCAAACATGTACTCCTTTGCTCACAGAGTTCTAAAAGCTCAGACCTTACTGCATTCTTGAGAAATCGCCGTGGGCACGTTTTGGAACTCAGGCTGCCAACAACCACCATTTAAGAGTCTTCCACCAACTTTAATTTCCATATGAAATGCACATTGTGTTTGTTTTGAATATTAGGTGCTGTTTGTAATAATGCATATTGCAATTTGCAACAGCATGGGGATGCAGTTTCTTAATTGTGTGTGTAGTCCAATTTCTTTTATGTGGAGGTAGGGTTTTTGCTAAGTGGACTCCAGGATTGACACAGTATATGAACAGAAATTATTCATAAACAGTACAACACGTGGAATACACACGTACAACACATGGAGTACACTCACACTGACAACATTTAACCAACCATCACTAAGTGCGTGCATTTAAATATTTAAAAAAAAAATTGACAGTATTTATCATGGCTCACAAACAAATGGAAAAACAAAACATTAGTTATCTACTAAAGAATTATTATACAAATTAAATGAAAGGTCACAAGTTCTTTCATAACTTTTCCTGCAAAGCAAGTAACATGTATATCCAAAACTTGTTAGATCTTTCACAAAATGACAGTAAACAGGAACCACAACATTACTCTGACTAAAACAAAATAGCATAAAATATTTGCATATAGAAAACCACGCATACACTTCTTTCTCATCTGTGAATGAAGTTCCAAACATTCCACTACAACACATGAAGTGTGAAGTGTCACTGGTGGCTGAGTCCACATGAACTGTTTAGCATACTATGATGTGATAATATGAGTGCTTGATGAAAAGTGATTCCTCTGAATCATTTGTGAAAACTCTTAAAGCTTTTAAAATGAAACAAACATTATTAAGATTCTACATGTTTATTCTTTACGTTTTTCCAGTGTCTAACTTAACTATGTGGGTACATGAGAAACAGTGTGCTGTAATCGAGTTTTGAATTTAAAGTGTTCGTCCACACATGGACCACCCTACGTTTCGGCATGACAGTGCCAGATCACACACAATCAATGTGACATCTGCAACAACCTGATGCCTTTGATTCACTGTCATTCATCATTCTCCATAGAGTTCCAGCTTACACC
This sequence comes from Schistocerca nitens, assembly GCF_023898315.1. Taxonomy (NCBI): domain Eukaryota; kingdom Metazoa; phylum Arthropoda; class Insecta; order Orthoptera; family Acrididae; genus Schistocerca; species Schistocerca nitens. The sequence continues at coordinate 927,952,725 of NC_064616.1, forward strand.
CATCTGATTTTCACCTGTTTTTAAAACTTAAAGGATACCTTCGAGGCCTTCACTTTAATAGTGATGAAGTGCTGCAAGCAGAGGTGAGGTTGCGGCTCCAACAACAAAGTCAAGCATTCTACAGTGGCGGTATCAACTAACTGGTCTCTCATTGGGAGAAATGTGGTCATTGCCAGGGTGACTATGTTGAGAAATAAATATGTAAACATGAAGAATAAAGATGTAGAATATCAATAATATTTGTTTTATTAACAAAGCTTTAAGAGTTTTCATATAAAAAAATTTAGAGGCATTACTTTTCAGCGCACCCTCGTCCATTTAGACAGTAAAGTTAGCACAGAAATTACACAGTATGTCCATTACAAAATATACAATCATTGACACAAAAAAGTTAACCACAATAAATGTCAGCAAATACAGGAATATGTAACATCTTTCATTACTGTCAGAATTAAATTATCACATTTTTGTTGTGATTACAAAAAAAAATTATAACTTATTCTGAACTGAGTATTCTGTTGACCAAAACTGAGTAGAAGTTCTCTGAGGCAAAATTTTTCAACCTATGATACTCGGTGTAAGACTACAAACCATGCTGAGATTGACTATAACAGTTTCATATGTGAATCAACACACAGTTAATGTGTGCTTTGCTTTACTTTGAATGTGAATATCACTTGCAATGATGACCAAAGTCACCTCTCACATTCTGTCAAACCTCCTTCAGAATCATAGTATCTACAAGTAGGTAACAACAGATTGACAATATTTTTATACATAATATCTATCCTTTGTATAGTAAATAGTTCATTTCTTTTTATATCTGTAACAAACATTAAACATCATCAAATAATCCTCTTGGAGGAAGACCATGTCTATCTCTTGATGTCTGGTACCCAAAAGCAGGTTCGATAACACTTTCAGAGCCATTCTGATACAATAACGTGTCATCAGTGTGTGTATGCACACTATTTTCATTTGATTCTAACTCAACATTGGTGTAATACTGATTACGTCCTTGGGTAAATCTTCTTGCTGGTACAGTCTCTACATAATCGACAGGTTCCACATCACGCAGAAGTACCGCACGAGCTGATTCTCCTGAATCTTCTCGATGAAGAGGTTGCACTGAAACAAAGAAATAAATAATTATGTATAGTATTTATTTTGATAAAAGAAAGAGCTCCACATATGAATATGCCATGAACTGAAAGCTTCTCCTTGATTTTTGTTAGATACAACACATTTATAACTTTCATAATGGCCGTGCTTTTTGCACAAAATATGCTAATTTAAGATATAGTACAAGGAGATTACAGCATTCTGTCAAGACCTGTCAGTTACGTTTATAGTTATCATTCTTCACAGTTATATAATCACTAACATCAATCTTTAAATTAACATCCTTTGTTTATGCATACCCATCTTGCTGATCAATAAACACCTAAGTTACTCAGTTTATGTAAATTATTGTACTGTTATTAACCTACAATATCCAACTGTTGGATCATTCTCTCAAATCAGTTTATTCAAAAGTATCTGCCAGCAGGACTGATTGATTGGGAGTTAACGGATTAAACAGTGAGGTCATCAGTCCCTTGCTTAACAGAGAGTTCATCTGGAGTTAGTAACATCAGCCAAAAATTTGGTTGAATTATAAAAGTACGTAGGAGTGGTAAAACCAAGGCCTCAAAAGCAGTATATGCCAGAGATGAGAAATAATTTAAAGACAAACAAAAGGATATGGGTCAGACTGGAATGTAGGTCACAGCAGATGAGAGCTCTCCAAGGCCCCATATGCGGCAAGACAAATTCCACCCACATCCGACCCCCGCCCTACCTGACTAAGGATGAAAGTTAGATTAAAGAATTACTTCTAGCTGGGAGCTTCATGAAAGTGAGTAGGCTAAAAATGTAAAAGATATCAGCTGGATTGACAATTCAATAAGGAGAGAGAGACAATTAGGTCAGGAGGTGGGTGGGGCCAGGTGAGTGTAACCTGGGGCTCTGCATGTGATGGGGTCTCACCCCTGAACCGTTAACAGTTGAAGTGTTAAAGATGGAAGCAGCACCCAAAATCAATCACAGTGCTATCCCTAAAACAAAAAGAGGGGTGTGGCAGAAAAAAGTGGGCAATTGCATCTAAAAGCAATTGAAACAGAGTAAAAGAGGGACGACCAAGAAAGTTGGCAAAGGAGGTAGGGTTGAGTGTCCTCCAGACCCAGCATGTGGTGGGAGAAACCACAATCCCAACTGCCCTGCCCCCAGCCTGAACATACATTTAAAAACCTTATATCCGAAAATAAAAGCCACTTTCATGATGAAAATTGAGAATAAGTTCAACTGTCTGCGAGTCATCCATCAATAATATAGGCAAAGAATCCATAAGACTGCTCCACATGGAGAGCCACAAGGAGGGGGCATTCCACCTAGATGTGAGCTATTGTATGTAAGGCTCTGCAACCACAATATAGGGCTGGCTCATTACATAAAATAAAATTATGGGTTAATCTGGCATGGCCAATGTGGAGTCAATAGGGAATGGTGGATCCATTCTCAGAGGGAGGAAGGAGTGCATTACAGCAGTAGTCTCCTAGATAATGTGGAGTTTATTAGAAGTGGCAATAGACCACCAGATGTTCCATTTCTGAGTGAGGAGAGGTCTTATTTCTACCTGCAAATCTGCAATTGGGATGTCATAGCGAATGATGGATGAGTAATCACTTATGTAGCCAAACAGTTAGCCAGCTCATTCGTAGGGATACCCAGATGACTTGGGACCCAGAGAACGACAACTGAGAAGGCAGCGCAACTAAGGTAATCTATATCTATCTACATCTACATCACACTCCACAAGCCACCTAATGGTGTGTGGCAGAGGATACTTCTGGTACCACTAACTGATTCCCTCTTCCCTGTTCCACTTACAAATGGCACATGGGAAGAATGAATGTTATCAGCTCTAATTTCTTGAATTTTCTTATTGTGGTCATTTTGTAAGATGTATTTGGGAAGAAGTAATATGTTGTCCAACTCTTCTCAGAAAGTGCTCACTCAAAATTTCAGTAGTAACCCTCTCTCAGATACACAACGCTTCTCTTTTAACACCTGCCACTAGTGCTCCTCTCTCTCTCTCTCTCTCTCTCTCTCTCTCTCTCTCTCTCTCTCTCTCTCTCTCTCTCTCTCGCTCGCTCCCCCACCCCCTCCCTCTTATCAGTCCTAGAGAGTTATGAATAGCACATACACTTTTTGTACTCTGTAATTATCATTCCAATAGGTCCATAGTGAGGAGATTTTCCAGGATGTAGACCATGATAGAAAACAAAACTACACAATAAATATTTACAAAGGAAAATAGACTAATGTACCTCGCACAGATCTAAAGTGAAATGGTCCTCAAGGATGTGGAATAAGGCAAGAAATCTTAAACATGTTTTCATTTAACTGAAAAAACATTAATCGTCACAAAACATACAAATCTTCAAACACTGAGGCTGTATGTAGCCATACATCCCCAAATTAAAAAATTGTTTTATGACATTTGTTTACATTGGTCACATTACTGCACTGAATTTGTACAGAAGTTAGATTGTACTAATGCTTGCATTATTTGATGTTATTAGTAACCTGGACAAATCAGTTGGGTCTACTTAGAAATTCATCAATGGAGTAGGACGAGTTGGCCATCAATGAATCCTTTAGGCTCCTCTTCAACTGAACTTCATTAGTAGTTAAACTTTTTATGGCTGCTGACAAGCTACTGAAAACGTGTCTTCCTGAATAATGGATGCCCTGCTGGGCCAAAGTAACTAACTTTAAATCTTTGTGGAGTATCATCATTTCTAGTATTTATTTAATGAGCTAAGCTGTTGGTTTCAAACATAGATTTTTAATTGCAAATTTCATCAAGGAATTAATATACTGGAAGCGGCGTGGGGGGGGGGGGGGGCGGAGGGCGGGCAAGAGGGCGTGCGCGAGGGCTGAGGGCGAGGGCTGGGGGCTGAGTGTTGAGGGGCGAGGGACGAGGGGCGAGGGTAAGAGTGAGGGCGAGGGGGAGAGGGGGGAGAGGGGGGAGAGGGGGAGAGGGGGGAGAGGGTGGAGAGGGGGGAGAGGGTGGAGAGGGGGAGAGGGGGAGAGGGGGAGAGGGAGAGGGGGAGGGGGAGAAGGGGAGAGGGGGGAGAGGGGGGAGAGGGGGGAGAGGGGGGAGAGGGGGAGAGGGGGAGAGGGGGGAGAGGGGGGAGAGGGTGGCGAGGGTGGCGAGGGTGGCGAGGGTGGCGAGGGTGGCGAGGGGGGCGAGGGTGGCGAGGGGGCAGAGCGGGGAGAGGGGGCAGAGCGGGGAGAGGGGGCAGAGCGGGGAGAGGGGGCAGAGCGGGGAGAGGGGGCAGAGCGGGGAGAGGGGGCAGAGCGGGGAGAGGGGGCAGAGCGGGGAGAGGGGGCAGAGCGGGGAGAGGGGGCAGAGCGGGGAGAGGGGGCAGAGCGGGGAGAGGGGGCAGAGCGGGGAGAGGGGGCAGAGCGGGGAGAGGGGGCAGAGCGGGGAGAGGGGGCAGAGCGGGGAGAGGGGGCAGAGCGGGGAGAGGGGGCAGAGCGGGGAGAGGGGGCAGAGCGGGGAGAGGGGGCAGAGCGGGGAGAGGGGGCAGAGCGGGGAGAGGGGGCAGAGCGGGGAGAGGGGGCAGAGCGGGGAGAGGGGGCAGAGCGGGGAGAGGGGGCAGAGCGGGGAGAGGGGGCAGAGCGGGGAGAGGGGGCAGAGGGGGCAGAGCGGGGAGAGGGGGGAGTGGGGGAGAGGAGAGAGGGGGGTGGAGTGGGGGCGAGGGGGTGGAGTGGGGGCGAGGGGGGTGGAGTGGGGGCGAGGGGGTGGAGTGGGGGCGAGGGGGGTGGAGTGGGGGCGAGGGGGGTGGAGTGGGGGCGAGGGGGGTGGAGTGGGGGCGAGGGGGGTGGAGTGGGGGCGAGGGGGGTGGAGTGGGGGCGAGGGGGTGGAGTGGGGGCGAGGGGGGTGGAGTGGGGGCGAGGGGGGTGGAGTGGGGGCGAGGGGGGTGGAGTGGGGGCGAGGAGGGGGGGTGGAGTGGGGGCGAGGAGGGGGGGTGGAGTGGGGGCGAGGAGGGGGGGTGGAGTGGGGGCGAGGAGGGGGGGTGGAGTGGGGCGAGGAGGGGGGGTGGAGTGGGGGCGAGGAGGGGGGGGTGGAGTGGGGGCTCGGAGGAGGGGGGGTGGAGTGAGGGCGAGGAGGAGGGGGGGTGGAGTGAGGGCGAGGAGGGGGGGTGGAGTGAGGGCGAGGAGGGGGGGGGTGGAGTGAGGGCGAGGAGGGGGGGGTGGAGTGAGGGCGAGGAGGGGGGGTGGAGTGCGGGCGAGGAGGGGGGGTGGAGTGAGGGCGAGGAGGGGGGGTGGAGTGAGGGCGAGGAGGGGGGGTGGAGTGAGGGCGAGGAGGGGGGGTGGAGTGAGGGCGAGGAGGGGGGGGGGTGGAGTGAGGGCGAGGGGGAGGGGGGTGGAGTGAGGGCGAGGGTGGGGGTGTGGAGTGAGGGCGAGGGGGGGGGGGTGGAGTGAGGGCGAGGGGGGGTGGAGTGAGGGCGAGGGGGGGGTGGAGTGAGGTCGAGGGGGGTGGGGGGTGGGGAGTGAGGTCGAGGGGGGTGGGGGGTGGGGAGTGAGGTCGAGGGGGGGTGGGGAGTGAGGTCGAGGGGGGGTGGGGAGTGAGGTCGAGGGGGGGGTGGGGAGTGAGGTCGAGGGGGGGTGAGGTCGAGGGGGGGTGGGGAGTGAGGTCGAGGGGCGGTGGGGAGTGAGGTCGAGGGGGGGGGGGTGGAGTGAGGGCGAGGGAGGGGGGGTGGGGTGAGGGCGAGGGAGGGGGGGTGGGGTGAGGGCGAGGGAGGGGGGGTGGAGTGAGGGCGAGGGAGGGGGGGTGGAGTGAGGGCGAGGGAGGGGGGGTGGAGTGAGGGCGAGGGAGGGGGGGTGGAGTGAGGGCGAGGGAGGGGGGGTGGAGTGAGGGCGAGGGGGGGGGGGGTGGAGTGAGGGCGAGGGGGGGTGGAGTGAGGTCGAGGGGGGTGGGGGGTGGGGAGTGAGGTCGAGGGGGGGTGGGGAGTGAGGTCGAGGGGGGGTGGGGAGTGAGGTCGAGGGGGGGTGGGGAGTGAGGTCGAGGGGGGGTGGGGAGTGAGGTCGAGGGGGGGTGGGGAGTGAGGTCGAGGGGGGGTGGGGAGTGAGGTCGAGGGGCGGTGGGGAGTGAGGTCGAGGGGGGGGGGGTGGGGTGAGGGCGAGGGAGGGGGGGTGGGGTGAGGGCGAGGGAGGGGGGGTGGAGTGAGGGCGAGGGAGGGGGGGTGGAGTGAGGGCGAGGGAGGGGGGGGTGGAGTGAGGGCGAGGGAGGGGGGGTGGAGTGAGGGCGAGGGAGGGGGGGGTGGAGTGAGGGCGAGGGAGGGGGGGTGGAGTGAGGGCGAGGGAGGGGGGGTGGAGTGAGGGCGAGGGAGGGGGGGTGGAGTGAGGGCGAGGGAGGGGGGGTGGAGTGAGGGCGAGGGAGGGGGGGTGGAGTGAGGGCGAGGGAGGGGGGGTGGAGTGAGGGCGAGGGGAGGGGGGGTGGAGTGAGGACGGCGAGGGGGGGGTGGGGAGTGAGGACGGCGAGGGGGGGTGGGGAGTGAGGACGGCGATGGGGGGTGGGGAGTGAGGACGGCGAGGGGGGGTGGGGAGTGAGGACGGCGAGGGGGGGTGGGGAGTGAGGACGGCGAGGGGGGGTGGGGAGTGAGGACGGCGAGGGGGGGTGGGGAGTGTGGCGAGGGGGGTGGGGAGTGATGGCGAGGGGGGGTGGGGAGTGATGGCGAGGGGGGGTGGGGAGTGATGGCGAGGGGGGGTGGGGAGTGATGGCGAGGGGGGGTGGGGAGTGATGGCGAGCGGGGGGTGGGGAGTGATGGCGAGGGGGGGTGGGGAGTGATGGCGAGCGGGGGGTGGGGAGTGATGGCGAGCGGGGGGGTGGGGAGTGATGGCGAGCGGGGGTGGGGGAGAGTGATGGCGGGGGGGAGAGTGATGGCGAGGGGGGGAGAGTGATGGCGAGGGGGGAGAGTGATGGAGAGGGGGGGGGAGTGATGGCGAGGGGGGGAGAGTGATGGCGAGGGGGGGAGAGTGATGGCGAGGGGGGGAGAGTGATGGCGAGGGGGGGAGAGTGATGGCGAGGGGGGGAGAGTGATGGCGAGGGGGGGAGAGTGATGGCGAGGGGGGGAGAGTGATGGCGAGGGGGAGAGTGGGGGTGGGGGGTTGAGTTTGGGGGGGAGAGTGGCGGTGGGGGGGAGAGTGGCGGTGGGGGGAGAGTGGCGGTGGGGGGGGCAATAGTGAGTGTGGGGGGGGCGAGAGTGAGTGTGGGGGGGGCGAGAGTGAGTGTGGGGGGTCGAGAGTGAGTCAGGGGTCGAGAGTGAGGGTGGGGGCGAGAGTGAGGGTGGGGGCGAGAGTGAGGGTGGGGGCGAGAGTGAGGGTGGGGGCGAGAGTGAGGGTGGGGGCGAGAGTGAGGGTGGGGGGGAGAGTGAGGGTGGGGGGGGAGAGTGAGGGTGGGGGGGAGAGTGAGGGTGGGGGGAGAGTGACGGTGGCGTGGAGAGTGACGGTGGCGTGGAGAGTGACGGTGGGGTGGAGAGTGAGGGTGGGGTGGAGAGTGAGGGTGGGGTGGAGAGTGAGGGTGGGGTGGAGAGTGAGGGTGGGCTGGAGAGTGAGGGTGGGCTGGAGAGTGAGGGTGGGGTGGAGAGTGAGGGTGGGGTGGAGAGTGAGGGTGGGGTGGAGAGTGAGGGTGGGGTGGAGTGTGAGGGGGTGGAGAGTGAGGGTGGGGTGGAGAGTGAGGGTGGGGTGGAGAGTGAGGGTGGGGGGAGAGTGAGGGTGGGGGGAGAGTGAAGGTGGGGGGAGAGTGAGGGTGGGGGGAGAGTGAGGGTGGGGGGAGAGTGAGGGTGGGGGGAGAGTGAGGGTGGGGGGAGAGTGAGGGTGGGGGGAGAGTGAGGGTGGGGGGAGAGTGAGGGTGGGGGAGAGTGAGGGTGGGGGAGAGTGAGGGTGGGGGGAGAGTGAGGGTGGGGGGAGAGTTAGGGTGGGGGGAGAGTGATGGTTGGGGGAGAGTGAGGGTTGGGGGAGAGTGAGGGTTGGGGGAGAGTGAGGGTTGGGGGGAGAGTGAGGGTTGGGGAGAGTGAGGGTGGGGGAGAGTGAGGGTGGGGGGAGAGTGAGGGTGGGGGGGAGAGTGAGGGTGGGGGGAGAGTGAGGGTGGGGGGAGAGTGAGGGTGGGGGGAGAGTGAGGGTGGGGGGAGAGTGAGGGTGGGGGGAGAGTGAGGGTGGGGGGCGAGGGTGAGCGTGATGGGTGAGGATGATGGGGGAGGGGGATGGTGAGGTTGAGGGGGGATGGGAGTGGGAGGGTGACGGGGGAGGGTGAAGGTGACGGGGGAGGGTAGGGGGGAGGATGAGCGGTGAGGGTGAGGGGATGGCGAGGGGGGATGAGGGGGAAGAGTGAGGGTGAAGGGAAGGGTGAGGGGAAGGGGGAGGGTGGGGGGAGGGTGAGGGTGAGGGGGGAGGTGTGTATGTGGTGAGGGGGAGGGGAGGAGTAGGAGGTGGGGGAGGGGGAGGAGTAGGAGGTGGGGGGGGGAGTCAGTCAAGTAGAGCAACCATGCCATTTCAAGGGATTGATGAGACCACAGTGAGTAGTCCACAGCAGTAAACAAGACAGGCTGCCTTCTCAGGAGAAACAACAACATCCACACTTGAATCAAAGGCAGGTGTGTGTAGACTACCAAATTTCAACCTTTCACTTGCATGAGATGTCAACTTAGCACCATCACCGGAATGAGAAACGCAGTGAGTGGATCACAATATAATACTGAAATGAGGTTTACAGCTGTGAAAAAGGCTGAAAAACCACCTAATATGAATACGAAAGGTAGTGAGGTCCCCACACAACATATTGTCTTACCTGACTCATTTAAGTTAATCTCGAGAGCTTTTGATGGAAATAAAGATGAACTTAGGGAATTTTTAGACACCTGTGGACATCCAGCACTTGAACTAATGCCAAGTCATAGTTATAGTGTGCTATTAAAATTTTTTAAAACATGGATTGTGGGGTGCAACTCAAAGTAAACTACTCGTATGCAATTTGACAGCAACTTGGACAGATGTGAAAGGAATTTTAGTGGAGAACTATCAGTCAAAACAGACTCTACATTACCATGCATGTTCATTATTCTCTTGTAGACAGAGAAAGGCAGAGAAAGGCTGAAAGTATGGCTCAAAGGGCAAGTTGTGTTGACACATTGCTAGACCAATTGTGAGAAGCCCTCCAGGAAGTGATGAGGACACCAGATGTTCCTGGTAGCCATGCTCTATTTGGGAAGCTGGCAAACAAAGCGGTGTTTATACAGAGCATTAAGACTGCTCTGAGAGAGGGAGGAGAGGATGTAACGTTAGCACAAGCAGTAGATCTAGCATTAAAACAAGAAGCATCAATCACATCTTATAAAAAGGTTCAGTGAACCCAGTTGCCAGAGAGACTACTGTTTTATGTATAAGAGAGAAAGCCATCATTCGAGGGATTGCACTATGAGAAACATGTCAGGAAAATTGATGCCATGCAGCTGAGTTGTAATGTAGCATAAAAATGGGCACCCCATCCTCACCATCACCAAGAAGGATAGAGGAAACACTATGCAGAGGTCATCAAAGGGAAACTGGAAGCCTGTGACTGACAATGTGTCATCGATGCAATCTTCAAGGGTATCCAGAACTGGGTGATCAGGCATGACTTGTGATATGTTATGTTTGTAAAGAAATAGGACACACATCCTAACAGTGTCATGCTGATGCTAGACTAGCAAATATGACGACTCAGAAACCAGGAAATGAAAGAATGCCATGAGTATACAGTACACCCATGCCGTAGAGTTATACTCAGTAGACTGTAAGGACAGGAATAATTTTGTAAATATAAGATGCACCCAGGGAAGTGCTGGAACATCAAGTTTCATAGCAGAGAGTGCTGCTCAGGTTAGCATAATAAAGGAATCAGCATTGATTGAATGATACTGTGGCCAGTAATGCCAATGAAAGAATAAAACTTAGAGAGATCATGATGAAAGTAAGAGAGAAGCACGATGGAGCCACAGCCACAACATTAATGCTGAGGATACATTGTGTGTGTGTGTGTGTGTGTGTGTGTGTGTGTGTGTGTGTGTGTGTGAGGGAGGGAGGGAGGGAGGGAGGGAGGGAGGGAGGGAGGGAGGGAGGGAGGGAGGGAGGGAGGGAGGGTGGGTGGGTGGGTGGGTGGGTGGGGGAGGGGGGACTAATGCAAGTTTCATGTAATGAAGGTAGAGTTAGATGTCACATATGAAGGAATTTCAGGCAGACTTATGCAAGAGGTGAGTCTTAGCACAGAGAATAATTTGTAATTAGGGAATACTGTGGATATTAATAAGTGACCAAGAAGCAAACTTCCTCAGTGACTTAAAAGGATGCATTGAACACTAACAGAATATCTACGCCTTTATGTGAGAATGAAGCAAGAAAACAGGCATAAATGGATGCATTTTATCACTTTCCTTTATAACACCACACTACATTCATCAACTGGGTTCACTCCATTTGAATTATTTTTCAGGGGAATATGCAACAGTTTTGGTATCCTACGGTGCAATATGGCCTAAGTACAATACAACTACAATGATTATGTAACAGAAATAAAGGAAAGGATACATCAGATGTATCATATGGCATGGAGTTTTAATAAGTAATATAAGATGTATAAGGAGTATTATGGTCAAACTCAAAACCAAAAGGAATTCAAGGAAGGAGACAAGGTATTATTAAAAGATGAAAGTGTGAAAACAGGATGGTCAGTATAGTTAGAAAGCCCATGGAGAGGACATTTTCATGTTGTGATGACTAATGGACCAAATGTAGAACGCCTATTAACAAATAAGATATTCATAACAGTACACACAAACAGATTAAAGAAGTTTATTTAACTTTAGTCACAAGAGGTTGTGGTAAAACCAAGTTCATTTGCTCTGAAATATAAAGGGAAAGAACAGGTTAAATTTGATCTTAAAACTAAAGGTGATTTTATCAACAGGAATTCAAAAGGTATAGGTGAGGGAGACATTGTGATTGGCCCTTGCGGGCAGGCCAACGCTCTGGTCACTTTGTATCGATTAACCTAATTCTGGAAACAGTAGCGAACAGGAAGAGAGGACACAAGGAAGATATCAATGGAAATGTAAAAGTTAGGAGTTTAAAAATTCAGAGATTAAAGCAGGAGGAATAGGGCAGCATATGCATACACCAATTAGAAAATAAGTTAGGGTTACAAAAAAAGAGCAGCAGAGACAGAGATCCAAACGGGAAACAGGCATTTCTGTTTGTGTGTTAATGATCACCACCACACTCATAAGTAAAGGAGTGATGTTTGGACATCTTAGATGCACCATTGAGTGCAGAAAGTGGAGAGAAGGGAAGTTATGACCATGTGCATGGGAACTGTGATCCAGCCCATGGAAAAATTTTGTAAGAAGTCTCCTATTATTTCACTAAAATCATCTGATTGTATCAAGCCCTGTTACAATGCAGTTTGTATTGTGATATTGATAATCATCAATAGATACATTTTTATATGCAAAACAAAATGAAGAGATGTAAGTAACAATGATGCCTGACTCTTGTAATCCTGGCAGATGTACTGATGCATAAATCACCATAATCATGTATATATCCACTGAGATCATTAGTAACAGTATGAAAGGATGCATCCACCAGCCCCAGGTCACACGACAAAACACCAGCAGCATATTTAAGGGCAGCTGCAAACTGCCATGGCCTCATCCGTTGCAACCAGTCGATGTTTACAGCAAGCTCTCTAATGCACCTACTACTGACAACCCTGTGCTACGTGGTTCTCTCTTGGACTATGATTTGGACTTTGTGTTACCAACTGTCAACATCTGGGAAGCATATGAACTTAGCTGTCTGCATAAAAGTGGGACTGTCTGCACTTACTGTTCAACCGACAACTGTTTTTTTCAGTGAACAAACTAATTGCATATGAGTGCAATGGGAGCACTGGGTGTATTTGAGTATCTTCCAGTTAAATCTACACACAGTGCCCTCCTCCAGTTAACTGTGAGTGTTCACCAAGAGGTGAACTCTCTTGTTTTGTATATTTCCAGTGAAGTTGGAACTATTACGTCCTGTGATTTATTTGTACATAATTTTTGTTTAATAAAATCAGTGTTGTTGAAGAAGTGATTTACAACAATTACAATCTCACCTCTCTCATCAGCAGCTTCTCGAGACGACCTGTATCGGGTACTGTCTTGCAGCCTTTCTTCATAAGCTTTACGACGATTTACTGAGTCTTCGACTCTTTGACGTCTTCTCATTTCTATCACAGTAAAAACAAGACAATACATTTAATATTCTCTTGCAATAAAAACACATAACAGATATTTTATACTAAAGGTAAAGCTGCCCTCAATCTGAAGACTGGTTTTTAAAACTGTACTGTTTTAATATGCATGGTCCTATTGGGGGATAAGCCCTTACCTTCCCCCAACATTCCAGCTGAGTTACTCAGGCAGTTATAGTGGGATGTGGACTCCAAACCATGGTGATGTCCAGAATTTTTCACATACACAAATAACTGTGAGGGTTGAAAAACCAATAAGGGACCAACTCTTACCTACTAAGCTACAAAGACAAATTAAAAACACAGTGGGTATATAATAGTAGGTGCCTACATTTTCCTGTGAAATACACTTACAATGTTAAATGCTACCTAAATCAGTCTTCTTTTCTTCTGCAGACTGCTAAAACGTAGAGGCTACATTTTATAGATATAAACTGATGAAAATACATGTTCACAAAGTACCTTAAACCAGTTATATGTATTATATGCTGGTATCTGGAACTCTCATGACAAAGTAATTAATTCACTTCAATTTATGTTAACTTCTACTTTTAAGAAATTCTGCAAATTTAAACTGCATGTTTTAACCATCATAAACTAGTTTATGGTCAGCTTAGTGGCTAACATGAACTGCAATGGAAAGCACTATACAATAAAAAATTATTGAGGAAAAATTAAGTAGTAAGTGTGTATTATTTCCAAATTCTAATATAGTTTCTCCTGTTTGTGAATTATAAGCCTGCATGAAACGGGGAGGCAAAGCAAAAAGAAAGTAAAAATTATTCCTATCAAGAAGGAAAGAAAATGAGGAATCACTGTCCCGCTGATGATATCATTAAAAATGGGACACAAGTTTGGATAGAGGAAAGATAGAGAGGGAAATTGGACATGTCCTTTGAAAAATACCCATTTCAGCATTTGTCTTATCCGATTTTGGGAAACCACTGCAAATTTTTATCAGGACAATTGGACTCAACACTGAATCATGCTCAGTCCCTCAGTTCCAAGGTGAGGCCAGTCTACTTACCACTGTGCCATTTCACTCACAAGGGAACGTGCTGAAGCGTAAATAAATGATTTTGATGAAACTTGGTGGGTGTGTAGACAATATAATGTAATATGTATTTTTTTTCTTCAGCCCAATTTCACTTTTAAGCAGTGAAACACGCCCCAAAAGGTAAATTGGCATATTTGGTTTGGAGGCAATATCTTCAAAATGATGATATACAAACTACTGTTTCATATAGAAGTTGATATGTAATTAATGTCCTTGAAAAATGTATACTCAACATTTGTAATAATTTGAAATTTTGCAAACTACCCAACTATCAATTAATTAACTTTAAAAATTGAAATTCTTGTTACAACATAAATTAAGGAAGCTTTCAGGCCACATGCATCCCTGTGTAACAAAGCTGGTTTCTGAAATACCATTTTCAGAAAATAAGCTGCACACAATGTGCTGTCAGAGTATTTTTAACATACCCAATTATAATATCTTAACACTCACATTATTATTCTAATTATTTGTTTTAATTGTATTTATTTCATGTACTAATTGTTATTTTATATTTTACATTCACACACACACATATATATATATATATATATATATATATATATATATATATATAAACATGATGTGACTTACCAAATGAAAGTGCTGGCAGGTCGACAGACACACAAACAAACACAAACATACACACAAAATTCAAGCTTTCGCAACAAACTGTTGCCTCATCAGGAAAGAGGGAAGGAGAGGGAAAGACGAAAGGATGTGGGTTTTAAGGGAGAGGGTAAGGAGTCATTCCAATCCCGGGAGCGGAAAGACTTACCTTAGGGGGAAAAAAGGACGGGTATACACTCGCACACACACACACACACACACACACACACACACACACACACACACACACACACACATCCATCCACACATATACAGACACAAGCAGACATATTTAAAGACAAAGAGTTTGGGCAGAGATGTCAGTCGAGGCAGAAGTGCAGAGGCAAAGATGTTGTTGAATGACAGGTGAGGTATGAGTGGCGGCAACTTGAAATTAGTGGAGATTGAGGCCTGGCGGATAACGGGAAGAGAGGATATATTGAAGAGCAAGTTCCCATCTCCGGAGTTCGGATAGGTTGGTGTTAGTGGGAAGTATCCAGATAACCCGGACGGTGTAACACTGTGCCAAGATGTGCTGGCCGTACACCAAGGCATGTTTAGCCACAGGGTGATCCTCATTACCAACAAACACTGTCTGCCTGTGTCCATTCATGCGAATGGACAGTTTGGTGCTGGTCATTCCCACATAGAATGCGTCACAGTGTAGGCAGGTCAGTTGGTAGATCACGTGGGTGCTTTCACACGTGGCTCTGCCTTTGATCGTGTACACCTTCCGGGTTACAGGACTGGAGTAGGTGGTGGTGGGAGGGTGCATGGGACAGGTTTTACACCGGGGGCGGTTACAAGGGTAGGAGCCAGAGGGTAGGGAAGGTGGTTTGGGGATTTCATAGGGATGAACTAAGAGGTTACGGAGGTTAGGTGGACGGCGGAAAGACACTCTGGGTGGAGTGGGGAGGATTTCATGAAGGATGGATCTCATTTCAGGGCAGGATTTGAGGAAGTCGTATCCCTGCTGGAGAGCCACATTCAGAATCTGATCCAGTCCCGGAAAGTATCCTGTCACAAGTGGGGCACTTTTGTGGTTCTTCTGTGGGAGGTTCTGGGTTTGAGAGGATGAGGAAGTGGCTCTGGTTATTTGCTTCTGTACCAGGTCGGGAGGGTAGTTGCGGGATGCGAAAGCTGTTGTCAGGTTGTTGGTGTAATGCTTCAGGGATTCCGGACTGGAGCAGATTCGTTTGCCACAAAGACCTAGGCTGTAGGGAAGGGATGGTGGTGGTTAGTGTTTAACGTCCCGTCGACAACGAGGTCATTAGAGACGGAGCGCAAGCTCGGGTGAGGGAAGGATGGGGAAGGAAATCGGCCGTGCCCTTTCAAAGGAACCATCCCGGCATTTGCCTGAAGCGATTTAGGGAAATCACGGAAAACCTAAATCAGGATGGCCGGAGACGGGATTGAACCGTCGTCCTCCCGAATGCGAGTCCAGTGTGCTAACCACTGCGCCACCTCGCTCGGTGTGTAGGGAAGGGACCGTTAGATGTGGAATGGGTGGCAGCTGTCGTAATGGAGGTACTGTTGCTTGTTGGTGGGTTTGATGTGGACGGACGTGTGAAGCTGGCCATTGGACAGGTGGAGGTCAACATCAAGGAAAGTGGCATGGGATTTGGAGTAGGACCAGGTGAATCTGATGGAACCAAAGGAGTTGAGGTTGGAGAGGAAATTCTCGAGTTCTTCTTCACTGTGAGTCTAGATCATGAAGATGTCATCAATAAATCTGTACCAAACTTTGGGTTGGCAGGCCTGGGTAACCAAGAAGGCTTCCTCTAAGCGACCCATGAATAGGTTGGTGTACGAAGGGGCCATCCTGGTACCCATGGCTGTTCCCTTCAATTGTTGGTATGTCTGGTCTTCAAAAGTGAAGAAGTTGTGGGTCAGGATGAAGCTGGCTAAGGTAATGAGGAAAGAGGTTTTAGGTAGGGTGGCAGGTGATCGGCGTGAAAGGAAGTGCTCCATCGCAGCGAGACCCTGGACGTGCGGGATATTTGTGTATAAGGAAGTGGCATCAATGGTTACAAGGATGGTTTCTAGGGGTAATGGATTGGGTAAGGATTCCAGGCGTTCGAGAAAGTGGTTGGTGTCTTTGATGAAGGATGGGAGACTGCATGTAATGGGTTGAAGGTGTTGATCTACGTAGGCAGAGATACGTTCTGTGGGGGCTTGGTAACCAGCTACAATGGGGCGGCCGGGATGATTGGGTTTGTGAATTTTAGGAAGAAGGTAGAAGGTAGGGGTGCGGGGTGTCGGGGGGGGTCAGGAGGTTGATGGAGTCAGGTGAAAGGTTTTGTAGGGGGCCTAAGGTTCTGAGGATTCCTTGAAGCTCCGCCTGGACATCAGGAATGGGATTACCTTGGCAAACTTTGTATGTGGTGTTGTCTGAAAGCTGACGCAGTCCCTCAGCCACATACTCCCGACGATTAAGTACCACGGTCGTGGAACCCTTGTCCGCCGGAAGAATGACGATGGACCGGTCAGCCTTCAGATCACGGATAGCCTGGGCTTCAGCAGTGGTGATGTTGAGAGTAGGATTAAGGTTTTTTAAGAAGGATTGAGAGGCAAGGCTGGAAGTCAGAAATTCCTGGAAGGTTTGGAGAGGTGATTTTGAGGAAGAGGAGGTGGGTCCCGCTGTGACGGAGGACGGAACTGTTCCAAGCAGGGTTCAATTTGGATAGTGTCTTGGGGAGTTGGATCATTAGGAGTAGGATTAGGATCATTTTTCTTCGTGGCAAAGTGATACTTCCAGCAGAGAGTATGAGTGTAGGACGGTAAATCTTTGACGAGGGCTGTTTGGTTGAATCTGGGAGTGGGGCTGAAGGTGAGGCCTTTGGATAGGACAGAGGTTTCGGATTGGGAGAGAGGTTTGGAGGAAAGGTTAACTACTGAATTAGGGTGTTGTGGTTCCAGATTGAGTTGATTGGAATTTTGAGGTTTTGGGGGGAGTGGAGCTGGAAGTGGGAGATTGAGTAGATGGGAGAGACTGGGTTTGTGTGCAATGAGAGGAGGTTGAGGTTTGCTGGAATGGTTGTGAAGGGTGAGTGAGTTGCCTTTCCGGAGGTGGGAAACCAGGAGATTGGATAGTTTTTTGAGGTGGAGGGTGGCATGCTGTTCTAATTTGCGGTTGGCCTGTAGGAGGATGCTCTGAACAGCCGGTGTGGATGTGGGAGAGGAAAGATTGAGGACTTTTATTAAGGATAGGAGTTGACGGGTGTGTTCGTTGGCTGAGTTGATGTGTAGGTGAAGGATTAGGTGGGTGAGGGCAATGGATTGTTCAGTTTGGAACTGGTATAGGGACTGATGGAAAGAAGGGTTGCAGCCAGAGATGGGAACTTTAAGTGTGAGGCCTTTGGGGGTTATGCCAAATGTCAGACAAGCCTGAGAAAATAAAATATGGGAGCGTAATCTGGCTAGGGTGAAGGCATGTTTGCGGAGGGAATGTAAATAAAACTTAATGGGGTCGTTGTGGGGGTGTTGTGAGGGTGACATGGTATTAGAAGGTGGAATGTGTAACATGAGGTTGAAATGAAAATGAAAGATAAAAATATATGGGGAGAGATAAAGGTGAACTAGAAAGCAACTGGAGATCTGGTATGGAAAAAGGTGAAAAAGTGTTGGTTAAGTTGATCCTGTGGTGAACTTGGGTTGGTAGGCAGCAATGTGCATAAAGGTTAGGTGGTTGTGTTGCCGCTAAAACACGTTAAAGGACGGAGAAATTCGGGAAAATTTCGAAAAAACGTGTAAATGTATTAAAAGGAGTGGTGTTGTGGTGAAAGATTACGAAAATGGGGCTAACAATTGTAAATAATGACGTTAAAACCTGTGGGGAGTGGCTAAAAATGATCAGTGATGAGCGAAAAACGGAAGTGGAAATATAGTGAAAGTTATTAGAACTAGCCGAAATGGTTGTTTTATACATGAAAGCAGCTGTTATTGAACTAGAAACGGTGGATTTTATAGCAGCGGTGGTGTTGAAAGCGGAAAATAAATTTTTTTGGTTATGGTTTGGAAGTGGGTTACGTATTATTGAGTATATATAGGCGGGATAAAATTGTATAGTAGATTACGGTAAAAAGGGGAAGGTGAATACAAAGTGAGACTACTGGTAAAAACAGAAAGAGAAAATAAAGAGAAAATAAGACGACAGGAAAGGTTTCGAAATGCAACAGCGACAATAACAAACGTAATTGTTGGGTTCAAATTAATGATATGGTTATAATAGAGGGAAACATTCCACGTAGGAAAAATATATCTAAAAACAAAGATGATGTGACTTACCAAATGAAAGTGCTGGCAGGTCGACAGACACACAAACATACACACAAAATTCAAGCTTTCGCAACAAACTGTTGCCTCATCAGGAAAGAGGGAAGGAGAGGGAAAGACGAAAGGATGTGGGTTTTAAGGGAGAGGGTAAGGAGTCATTCCAATCCCGGGAGCGGAAAGACTTACCTTAGGGGGAAAAAAGGACGGGTATACACTCGCGCACACACACACACACACACACATATCCATCCACACATATACAGACACAAGCAGACATATTTAAAGACAAAGAGTTTGGGCAGAGATGTCAGTCGAGGCAGAAGTGCAGAGGCAAAGATGATGTTGAATGACAACACTTTTTATATATAATCGCTTCGAAGATATCCCCTTGAAACCTAATATACCAAATTAACTTTTAAGATGTGTTTTATTCCTTAAAAGCAAAATTGGGCAAAAACAAAAAGAAAAAATATGTATTGCTTTATTTTGTCCACTCTTTACATTTGTCCAGTTTCATCGTGATTGTTTATTTGAACATGGAAATGTTCCCTTGTCTGTAAAAATCTTAGCGCATTCTCACACATTCAAAGTGGTACTATGTTTAAGCCATTTTTTTCCTTTGTCAGTTCTTGCCCTTACTATCCTAACACTACCCAATGAAAATATATCACTAATTCCTTCACTCAATCTGTTTTCTGTATTTCAGGATCTTACTCCTATTGATCCATATCCACCCAATAGTATGTTGTGCCTACTTTTAGCTATTTTTAACAAGTACCAGCATGTATGCTTGTTGAAATTCCACACAAAAATTGACTCTTTAGTATAGTAAGTTTTAATGCATAGTTTTGTTTCTATGAGCCTACCTCTTCTTATGTGCGCTCTTCCATCAGCAACCAAGTCTGCAGTTTCTTCATCACCCAAAAACTGGTGAAATCCTATCCATGACACAATACGAGACCCAACATTAAAGTAAGTTGCAAGGCAAAATGCCAGGACGGCTATAGGAAAATATACATTGAAGCCATCCGATATAATGGGCACAACATCCATATGTCCCATTACCTGTTAAAAGAAAAGAAAAAAAATATATATTTTCACAACTATGTATGCCATCATGTCGATGTTTCCATAATACATACAATTCTGCTCTGATACATAACTAATAAAAAATTTATATTTGAATGTGTGTGTGACTACAATTTACGAATATTGTGAAAGTAATATACAGTAAGAGGTGATTTTTAAATAAATACATATTTTGCTGTATCGATATCAGAGTATATGTAAGAGATTTACATTATCTTGCAGTCACAAAATGTATGACTTGCAATTAGCTCATGTGATGTAAGATGGCACTCACAATACAACTATTTCTCAATATAAATAAGAATCAGGAAGTAAGTAAACAGTAGAAATTTTTTGACAGTAACAAATATCTCACATGTGAGTGGTTCTTCAATGTCCAGGAAGATAACATCATAAAAATAACAAACTATTTCAGTAACATACCAGCCTGCTATCATCTAGTAACCTAAAGTACTGAAGGTAACCCCACACAAGTGATGATTATTTATGTTTGTGTACTGCCCATCCCACTCTTCAGCTATACCCAAAATGAAAAAGTTTATGAATCTGCACTAACAAGACCACTGGTATTAACATCCTTGTGATGAACACTGCCTCCCTCAACCTTTGTTGGCATTTGTTTTTGAGCAGGTCTACAATATGTTTCCATATGTTGCTCGATTGAAATCTGATGTCTCAGTTTACTAAAGTATTGGCAATGCAAATGTCCACTGACTCTCTTACAATCATTATCACATTAACTCCCTCCATCAGAGTATTAAGCTCAATATGAATATAAGCAGAGGCAGTCACTCATCACTTATGAATGTCCTAATTTCATGGACAACAGATGGGTCTCTTGGACAGAGGATCCACTGCCTTGCATATAATGTAATACTCCGAGACAACATATTCACTCTCATTACCATATGGGAACCTGCCTTACACATATATGAGGTGCAATTTTGAGTGAAGCAATGCCTCATGCAGAGAGGAGCTGGCACGTAGACATAATATTGCAAGATTTTTTTTATCACAACCTGGGCACATTTTCAGCTTTGGTATAATTGTGTCACGTGGTGGGGGCTATGCAAAAATATATAATCCTCACAAATGTGTGCCCCATTTCAGTGAAACATACCTAAGATTGATTTGCATCAAATAAATAAATTACATAAGCAAATGATACATGGTCAACATTCTTACTAACAAGAACATCCTGTAATCATGAACAATGACTGCAATACAATAAGTGAATGTAGCACTAATTTCTCACTGTGTTAAAGTGTTTAGACTGCTCAAGGCTTTATCATGACTGACTATAGAAGGGAATTGGAAAAACTGAGGTAAGGAAACACAGATGGTCAAAAGCAGGACGTTTACAGAAAAGGTTTAGCAACAAAACTATGGGGTAGGTTTTGAAAGAGCAGAGAAATGGGGGGTTATCCTGAAATGAGTGGAAATGCCTGGCAGGAGTTAAGTTTTGTGTCCAGACAACTGGTTCTAAACATTTAACATTAAGGTATTGTTATTAAAACCAGGTATCCAAAGTGACCTAATTTTGTGTGAGCAAACAAAACTGTCATCATGTTTGTCACTCAAGGGTAGGAAGCTGATATATCTACAACGTGTAACTCATGCTCTCAATTTCACAACAAAATAATGACAGCTAGAACTCAAACAGACCAGGAAAATGATATCCATTGGATATATTACATAGGTGGTACTAAATGGAATATAAACTCATTGTCTTTTCAATTTCAGACTTCATAAAATTCAAAAAAAAAATTACACAATGATGAAAAAATAAGTGCCTACAACTAATTACTGTATCCGTGCCACTCAAAAGTAGTATTGTATATATACAACAGCACCTACCTGTGTGTAGTAAGTCTCCATGATGTGTGTTTTTATGACATGGCTATCCATGTGGATCAGTCCCAAAAAATTTAGGCAAATAGGTGGTGTGAGCCTACATAACATCATTCCAGAGAAGATAAGTGAATATTCATCTGTCTGATGATGTGGAGCAAGGTAGTAGAGGTTTAAAAATTTAATCTTGAGAACTGTAGAATAGGCGCAATAGCACAAGTATGCAATGACCAATGTTGAAAGAACCTAGTGATTAGAGAAATACATATATTAAAAAATTACATGGCTGAATGAAAAAGCACTACAAAATCTCACCAAAAAGTTTTGCAATAAATCCTTCAAATTAAGAAAGATATAAGAAAATACCTAATTAAAAAAGTTATGTTTCTTTTCTTTTTCTTAATTTTCTTTATAATTTATTATATTACAATGGATATAAATGAAGCAAAAAAAACAAAAATATATTTTGAAAAATAGTAAAGTAGTTAAATACTCAGTGCTCCCACTGATACATTAATTCAAAGTCTTCCTTACTTTGGCCAATATTGCTTGTACATGCATTCTAAAGCTTTCCCACTTTTTCAGATTTATTCAGAACAAAGAAAGGAAACTTCTGATTTAATGTCTCAATGCCAACACAGTCATTTGAGATGAAGTATAAACTCAGATTAAATAAATATAGACTTGGAAATCAGCAGTGACCTTGTTGTGTTATGGTTGTGGTGGTGGTTACTAGATGTTTGAAACTGATCATTAGTGCCTGTACTAAAATGCTTGTACCAAGCATGACTACAATTTGTGAGACCACTATTTACGTAAAACTAAAACACTTGCAGAACAATTATGGAAGTCAGTTTACAAAACATACCACAAAAGAAATAGGCTAACCAAAGTACTTAGAAAAACTAAATCAAATGCATGTGTCAGGCTGAACTAAAAATGGACGATCTTCCACTCTGCAATAAAAAATCTTGATTAGATTACATTATATTTACTTTCATTCCAACTGATCCATAGTGAGAAGGTCCTCCAGGACATAGAACATGTCAGAAAAATAATAATACATTACACATTACTGCAATGAAATGGTGCAGAAGTTAGATCATACGTGTCAGTTGGTTCTACTGGGAAATTCATCAATGGAGTAGAAGTAGTTGGCCACCAATAAATTCTTTAGGCTTCTCTTAAACTGAATTTCATTGGTTGTTAAGCTTTTTATGGCTCCTGGCAAGTTACTGAAAATGTGTGTTCCTGAACAATGCACATCTTTTTGTACAAGAGTGACTGACTTTAAATCCTTGTGAAGATTTTTCTTATTTTTAGTATTGATTCCATGAACTGAGCTGTTGGTTTGAAAAACTGATATATATTTTAATGGCAAATTTCATTAAGGAATAAATATATTGGGAAGCAGTAGTTAGTATCCCTAGTTCCTTAAACAGGCCACTACAGGATGTTCTTGAGTTCACACCACATATAACTCTTATTGCACATTTTTGTGCCCAGAAAACTTTAGCTCCGCTTGATAAATTACCCCACAAAATAATTCCATATGACATTATGGAGTGAAAGTAGGCATAGTATGCCAGCTTTTTCATTTTTATATCCCCTAGGTCTGACAGAATTCGCATTGCAAATAGAGATTTGTTTAGACACTTCAGCAGTTGAATTTATTATCAAGCTGTAATCCCAAGAATTTAACACTGTCCATTTCTTCTATCTGCTTGTCATCATATGTTAGGCATATACTCGTGGGACACTCCTTACAAGTTCTGAACTGCATGTAATGTGTTTTTTCAAAGTTTAGTGACAAAGAATTGGCTAGGAACCAGTGATTAATGTCCACTAATATTTTATTAGCCAATCTTACTGAAACTACACTTGATTTGCTATTTATTGCAATGTTTGTATCATCGGCTAACAAAATAAACTTGGCATTTGGTAATGTTACTGATGAAAGGTCATTATATACACAAGAAAAGGTAAGGGCCCAAAGATGGAACCTTGTGGGACCCCACATGTAATTAGTTCACAGTTGGATGATGCCTGATAGCTTAATACATGTCTCTTTCCTAATACCACCCTTTGTTTCCTGCGAGAGTTATAAGATTTGAACCATTTTGCAGTGTTTCCTATTACACCATAATATTCTAATTTACTTAAAAGGATATTGCGATTTACACAGTCAAAGGCCTTTGACAGATCACAAAATATACCAGTTGCCTGCAATTTTTTGTCTAATGCATTAAGCACATTTTCACTGTAAGTGTAGATAGCCTTCTCAATATCAGAACCCATTAGAAATCCGAACTGCGACTTTGACAGTATGTCATTTGTGATAAATGTTGTAAAGCAGATTGTACATTACCTTTCCTAAAATTTTTGAGAATGTTGGAAAAACTGAAATTGGACAGAAATTTCACACTATTTCTTTATCTCCCTTCTTAAACAGTGGCTTAACTTCAGCATATTTCAACCATTCAAGAAATATTCCACTAATAAACAACTAGAATGAGATTTTCACTCTGCAGCGGAGTGTGCGCTGATATGAAACTTCCTGGCAGATTAAAACTGTGTGCCTGACCGAGACTCGAACTCAGGACCTTTGCCTTTCGCGGGCAAGTGCTCTACCAACTGAGCTACTGAAGCACGACTCGCGCCCGGTACTCATAGCTTTACTTCTGCCAGTACCTCATCTCCTACCTTCCAAACTTTACAGAAGCTCTCCTGCGAACCTTGCAGAACTAGCACTCCTGAAGAAAAGGATATTGTGGAGACATGGCTTAGCCACAACCTGGGGGATGTTTCCAGAATGAGATTTTCACTCTGCAGCGGAGTGTGCGCTGGTATGAAACTTCCTGTCCTGAAAGAAAGGATACTGTGGAGACATGGCTTAGCCACAGCCTGGGGGATGTTTCCAGAAATAAACGACTAGTTACACAGATAGCTTAATATGTTACTTAACTCAGAATCACATTCTTTAATTAACTTTGTTGATATGACATCATACCCACTAGATGTGGGGGTCAAATTCATATTATGGAAGTTACTTGAAACGTCTGGTCTGAGGTCTCCCATGGCAGCATCTACAGAACCTGACAATCCCATCTTTTCAATAACAATTATAAAATGTTTGTTACAACGTTCTGCAACACTATACACATGTCATCAATGTATCACTTACTCTTAATGCTATTTGCCCCTCTTCATGTCTGGTTCTACCAGTCTCCTCCTTCACTATATCCCATATTGTCTTTATTTTGTTATCTGATATGACTATCTTTTCCTTGTAATATATTTGCTTTGATGTCCGTATTACAATCTTTAATATTTTTCATTATTTCTTGTAATGTGCTATAGCATCAATTAGAACTATTTCGAATTGACAGATACAGTTTTCTTATTGTTTTACACGATACCTCTATTCATCGAGTAATCCATGGCTTCTTTGTAGACTTTGCTCTAACCTTGGTAAGCTTTTGGGGAAAACAGTGTTCAAATAAGGTAAGCCCTTTATTAGCAAAAGTGTTATATTTTTCATTCATGCCATGAGCACTGTAAACATCATGCCTGTGAATGTCTTTGAAGAGTGTCCTAAAATAATCAATTTTCGGCTTATTGATTACCCTCTTGGGTTCAGATTTAACAGATTTTATATCCTGTTCAGTATTAACATTTAACAAAAGGAAGACACGGTGCAAATATGCTTCTCTGGTTTGCCGCCGGATCATATTGTGTAACTCGCACAATATTTCATCGATGCAACTGCTCGACATCATCAGGTGGTGGTAGCTGCTGCTGTCACTGCTGCAAGACGCAACTGGTGATAATCGCACGGCAACGTCAGAATTTATCATTCCGGGAGCAGGCAATACGCGTGCACGGGAAGACACTCGCAGTTGGAGGAAAGTGGTGATCCTGGTGCCCTTTGCTGGGAGCCGCAGAAAGGCCATCCGCACGTGCGCTATGGGCAATGACTGTGCTGCTGGACACTCCTGCGGTTAAAGTCTGAACTAAATCTCAGTTGCGCATTGTGTCACTTGATGAATCGGAAGTTCTTGTTTTCCCTGTTTTCGATTTAATGGCAGCCAGTGCTGGATTCCAGATGGCACTTAGTTGAAAACCTGCATCCCTGTTGATAAGATTGTCTGCCATATAGATATGTATGGGCTCCTTAACAACACAGAAAGATGATGCTGGGGATAAAATTTCCGTCTGTTAGTAAAGCACATGATGTCCTGTGTCCAGGCAATACTCCACTACCGCTGATTTATCAGGTTGCCCCAGACGTGTATGACAATGGTGTTTGATGCAATGTTCTTGCATGGTTTGGCATGTCTGTCCAATATACGATTTTCCACACTGGCATGGGATTTTATACACGGCATGTTTCCTAAGGCCAAGATTGCCTTTGACCGAGCACAATCATTCCTCAATTTTGATGGTGGCCAAAAAACACACCTGATGTCATGCTTTTTGAGGATTCTTTCTATTCTCGAAGACATGCCACCAAAATAGGGCAAGAACGCTGTTGAAGTGCGTGCCTCCACATCTTCATTTACATCCTTGCTTTGAGTTTGCTTAGAACTGAATTAATGGTGTATATGCCTATCGGAATAGCCATTCTGTTGGAATATCGTTCTCAGGTGTTGTAGCTCACCAGGTAGACTGTCGGCATCTGAGACTACATGTGCTCTATGCACCCAAGAGCGTAGGAGACTACCGCATTGCGCAGGATGATGACAACTTTTGGCCTGCAAATATAGCTCCATATGAGTTGATTTGCGATAGACGCTGTGTCCCAGTGTACCATCAGCTTTTATTCTGACTAAGACGTCCAGGAATGGTAAGATGCCATCCTTTTCCACTTCCATTGTGAAATGTATATTGCGATGGAGCGAGTTCAGATGCTGGAGAAGCTCAGGTAATGTGAGGCCACACCACAAAAGTATCGTCTACATACCGTCAGAAACAAGAAGGTTTGAGACTTTTTGACTTCAGTGCTTTTTGCTCAGAGTCTTCCATAAAATAGTTGGCCACCATGGGAGACAGAAGACTTCCCATGGTGACACGGTCCACTTGGTAACTGAGTAAGAAATAAGTTGAGGTAAGCACATGTTTAAATAATGCCACAATGTCTCTCTCAAACTGGCTGCTGATAAGCTCTAATGATTCCTGCAGAGGTACTTTCGAAAACAAAGATATAACGTCAGAACTAACCAAAATATCAGACACTTGTAGCTTAAGTGTCTTCAGGTGTCCTATGAAGTCCTCTGAATTCCGGATATGGTGATCACACTTGCCTATGAGAGGTCCCAACAGTGTAGTAAGATGTTTGGCCAGAAAATAAGTAGGAGCTCCAATCTTGCTCACTAATGGGCGAAGAGGTGTCTCATCCTTGTGTATCTTGTGAGTAGGCCATACAGTCTTGGGGGAACTGCAGCCTGTTGGAATAGGTTTTTGGTCACTTTAGAAGGAATAGAACTCTTCTTGAGAGGATCTTATGTTTTTCTCTGGATTTTGCCAGTCGGATCCTCTCTTAGCTTGTGATAGGCAGGATCATCGAGCAGCACCCCCATCTTGCTGCTGCATTAAACTTGTGAGAGGACGGTGGCATTACCCTTGTTGGCAGGTAAAATGACGAGTTCTTTGTCCGCTCTCAAGTCTTGCAGAGCCTACCTTTCTGCTGGCCTGGTGTTGAACTTGCTCGGTGGGGCTCGTGTTAAAATTCTGCAAGAGTCTCTCCTAATCTCTTCTGCAACATCACGGGGAAGCTTCAAAATTGCCTGTTCTATGCCAACTATGACACCTCGGATTGGAGCTGTCTGTGGTGTTGGTGCATAGTTCAAACCTTTCTCAAGCACTGCAACAGCTGCGTAGTCCAGGATTCTATCCAGGAGATTAAACATGGTACGCCGATGTGGTGCATTCCCTTCTTGCTGCTGGGCCTCGAGACAAGAATCCTTGGACATTTGGCGGACCTTGTCTTGTTGTTTTGACCACTCAGCTAGTGCCCAGGTAGCACCATCTATCCAATCCCAGGATAACACTGAGAGTTTCGAAAAGCTCTTCAGATGCATTGATAGCAATTTTGTGGACACCATGTGCAGTTCCTGACTTGTATAACGTACCCTCTCTCTCACTAGGGCTGCACTCACCCGTCGTATAATTTTAACAGCGGCCACAAGTTCAATATGATGTTTAAATTTAGCAAATGCTGGGAGAGTTTGCTTGCCACGGCACCTCAATAAAAACGCCATAGTGCACAGCAGTCTTCCCCTCTTATTACATAACCTGTCAAACTCATGTACGTCGTTGGCCATCTCCTCCCTGTAGAGGTACCAGATATGACTTTTCATGCTTTCTCAGCAGATCTGTTGCAAATACGCTTCTCGGGTTTACTACCGCATTCGTATTGTGTAACACACACAATATTTTATAGATGCAACTGCTCGACATCATCAGGTGGTGGTAGATGCTGCTGTCACTGTTGCAAGACATAACTGATGATAATCATGTGGCGGTGGTGGAATTTACCATTTCAGGAGCAGGCAATACGCGTGCATGGGAAGACACTCATAGTTGGAGGAAAGCAGTGCTCCTGGTGCCCCCTGCTGGGAGCCGCAGAAAGGCCATCCGCACATGACAGTGCTGCCCGATACTCCTGCGGCTAAAGTCTGAACTAAATTGCAGATGCGTGTTGTGTCACTTGATGAATTGGAAGTTCTTGTTTTCCCTGTTTTTGATTTAATGGCAGCCAGTGCTGGATCCCAGGCGGCACTTAGTTGAAAACCTGCATCCCTGTTGATAAGGTTGTCTCCTATTTTTTTTTTATAAGTACACAGACCTGTTTATTTCTACAATGGTTTACATCAGTTTACAGCTTGAACATTTAGCTATTTTCAACACGATCACCATTTCTGTCGATGTATTTTTGTAGATGCTGTGACAGTTTTTGTATGACCATGTCATAACAGCTCGCCACCATGCTGTTCAGAAAGTTATGAACCTCTTCTCTCACCTCGGCGTCAGAGCTGAATCGCTTTCTGGCCAAATGTTCTTTTAATCTAGGGAACAGGTGTTAGTCACTAGGTGCCAAGTCAGGACTATAAGGTGGGTGGGTGATTATGTTCCACTGAAACTGTTGCAGGAGAGCAATGGTTTGCCGAGCGATGTGTGGGCTGGTGTTCTCATGGAGAATGTGTACGCCCCTGGTCAACATTCCTCTTCCCCAGTTCTGAATTGCCCGTTTGAGTTTTTTCAGAGTCTCACAGTACCTGTCATCATTACTTGTGGTCCCAGTGGGCATAAAGTCGACCAACAATACCCCTTTCCGATCCCAAAAAAATGGTTGTCATGACTTTACCGGCAGACTGTGTTTGTTTGAATTTCCGTGGCTTTGGCGAAGAAGGATGCTGCCACTGGCGTGATTGTTGCTTCGTCTCGTGTGTAAAGTGGTATGCCCAGGTTTCGTCAACCGTGACAATTGAGATCAGAAAGTTGTCCTGTTCAGCTGCAAGGCGGTGAAGAAATGCGCGGGAAGTATCAACTCGTTGCCGCAAGTGGTCCTCAGTCAGCATGCGTGGCACCCATCTTGCGCACACCTTCTGGTCGTTCAATGTTTCCATTAAAATTCTGTGAGCGGTGCTTCAGGAAACCTCAGGAACCAACGTGCAGAGATCATCCAGGGTGATCTGCCAATCTTCATGCACGCTTTACTCAATCTTCAACACTGTCTCCTCAAATTAACGGTCTCCCACTCCTTTGTTCGTCGTGAATTTTGGACCGACCAGCTGCAAATTCTCTACACCACTTACGAACATTTTTGACATCCATGCACGACTCACCACACACTTCCATCAATTGGCGATGGATTTCAATCGGTGCCCTTTGCGTTCAAAAACCAAATAACTGTGCACAATTTGCACTTGGCGGTAACATCCAACAGGAGATCCATTCTCAATGGCCGCCAAGCCAAGACTGAGCACCTCAGCGTGGCATGCTAAAGTTTAGACATGGCGAGTGAAGCACTCGTCATAACAGTGTGACCAACTATCACACAAACAGAGTTCTGTACTTATAAAAAAATAGGAGACCTTACTTTTGGGATTACCCTCGTATGTATGGCCTCCTTAACAACACAAACCTAGAAAGATCACGCTGGGGACAACATTTCCATCTGTTCGTAAAGCACACAATTTCCCGTGTCCAGGCAATGCTCTGCTACCACTGATATATCAGGTTGCCCCAGGCGTGTATGACGATGGTGTTCGATGCAACATTCTTGCACAGTTCGGCATGTCTGTCCAATATAAGATTTTCCACATTGGCATGGGATTTTATACACACCACATTTCCTAAGGCCAAGGTCGTCTTTGACCGAGCACAATAAATTACTCAATTTCGCTGGTGCTGTGCGAATTACACAATACAATCCGGCAGCAAACCCGAGAAGCATATTTGCAACAGATATGACAGGAAAGCATGAAAAGTAACACAAGGAGACATGGTGTCTTTGGTAGAATACCATAACTTCGTAAACATTGGAAACTGAAGAAAAGAAAAAAAACTCAATTCAAATGACTAACAAACATATTCAATAGCTAGAAGCTCAACATAAGATACAAAAAATTACAGCTCACCTCTATTGTGGCATAATCATAACTTGCTGCTGCTAAATTAATGAACTCTGCAAACAATGACAGAACTGGTTCTTTGTTAAAAAAAGTAACTTCTGACCAAACAACAGCAACGGATAGCAAGCCAGTGACAACTGCCATCAGTTTTAGAATATAGTTCTGAAGCACGCACTTCCAGTACCATTCTGTGGGGAAAAACACACATTACTAAAACACAAAATTCAATGTCATCAACTTAGGTGTGATCATTTTATGTAAAACAAAAACTTTATATTAGGCTGTTAAAGATTAGGTGAATTAACTTTAACTGACAAGTAGGCAAACACAAATGGAAGTAAAAATGACTGCAAGGTGAGCACAAAAACTGTCAATAACGGATGCTATTGTCAGCTGAAGAACAATCAATGTAACACCTCCACCCCTTTTTTCAATGTGCAATAAGAGCAAATTAAATTTAAGATAAATATATTTTTGTGCAGTTGATGTGTTTTTTATATGTCCTATTCAATGTATACAATACCTATTATGGGCAAACAGTCAAAACATGTTACATTAATTGCAAAAAAATGTTGTATGTTCAAATTTTTAAAAAAATCTGTGTTCTCTTGTACCTAAACCATTCCATGATACATTTATACAGCAATGGTAGAAAATAAATCAGCCAATACAGCAGTGGTGATTCATATTTGCTACTCATCATTTATGCAAGTTTAAGAATTGGGTGAATAAATCATTAAACACTGAACTATTTTCAAGATACGTATATGCTGTATGCACATAATAATATTCATGGGAACTCCTTAATCTATACATATTACAGTACTAAATTAAAGTTGGGAATTTTGATACAGAGTTCACCAACATATAGACTGAGTCAAAAGGGAGATTTGCATATGCAGTTTATTACTGTTACGCCAGCCAAGTCATCCACTTGTAGACACTTTGTGCTAACTGTGAAAAGAAGGAGCATGTCCCTCACGATACCTAAAAGGATGTCTCAATAACACCCCAATTCCCAATTTATTGTTATGTTTAAACTATCAATATCAGCAACTCTGAATTGCTTTTGTTAATGAAAATTTCTAGGTTTAATACAAATACTGGAAGCAGCAAAGTTAACAATTCATTTTATAGTTGAGGGACTGAACAGTCAATAGGTACAAACAAGACAGAAAACATTACTAAGCTTTCAGACAATAAATTGGAGGGTGATTCAAAAGTCCATTAACATTTGAAAATTCAATACTTCATGGAAGTGGAGAGGTAAAATTGACACACTGCTCGAAATGACATGGGATTTTAATGAAACAAAAAAAGTGCACAAAATGACCAACAGAAGGTACTTCATATGACGCAAATGCAATAATTATCATAATATCTGATTTTTAGCAAACAAAATTCTTTGTAAGACATGCTCAACAGGTCCACTGTCATTCATCAACAATACCTGTAGTTGAGGGATAATGCTGTGAACAACACTGTACAGTGTATCATTAGGTATGGTGAGAAACTGCCAACGGATGTTGTCTTTGTATTTTAGCATGCCTAACGGGGTCGGACAATTGTGGTAGACTTGCGACTTCAGGTAACCCCACAACCTATAATCAGAGTGACTGAGGTCTGGAGACCTGGGAGACCAAGCATGACGTGCACAGCAGCTCAGAATGTGATCCTCACCAAACGATCTGTATTGAGTGGAAGGAGGGGGGGCAAGGGTGTGGAGTTGAGTATATTGAGCTCATTTGCATGTTCAGCCACTGGGATGTCGACTCTGGCTATGACGGGACTGGAAAACGGTGTGCTAGGAGATTGCATATGACACGTCTTGCTTTCTGCATCTTCCAGAGGGGTATGACTCATGAGTCAGGAGGTTGAGAGTAGGTGTGGCATAAGGATGAATGAGGCTACTTCATGGTCTGGGTGTGCAGCAGACTACCACTTTGGCAGAAGTGGGAAAGTTTTGTATGGGGGAAGGCTGTTTGTCATTTCCTGGCACAACGACAGATAGCAGAAACCCTAGAAAAAGACAGTTTCAGTTTTTTCAGTGTGCAGTGATGCTTGGTAATGAGGGGGAGTACTACTATGCAGCTGGTTCATGGGGATGTTATAGGGTTAAGGACACGTGTGTAAATGGTGCAAGAGATTCATTTGTGGACTAGGGTTTGGAGAGCAGCGACAGTTTGTGAAGACCCTGATGAGAGCACCACCATACTGCACAAGGGATTGCTCATCACTGCAGATGTAATGTCTGTGCGTCAGCAGAGTGTATGGGAGGGATCTTACAGCGTTTAAGGGATGACAACTATGAAAATGAAAGTACTGTTGGTGGCCAGTAGGCTTCACATGGATGGAGATTTTTATAGATAGGCTTACCATACATCCAGGATTAGCTTGGACACTCCAGGTTTTTCACTGCTGTCCGAGGTTGCAAAAATGTCTGGGATTTGAGAATTTTATGACTGGTGAGGTTCTTTTTCTTCTTTTCTTCTTCTCCTTTTTCTTTAAATTTTAGACCTATATGTTCAAAATCACGTTTCTCATATGGCTGTGCCTCTCTCAGCCAACCTTGGAGAAAGTGCTGTCATTGATGGGGAGGAGTGGCTACCAATCCCGACACAACTTTTCACTTACTGTTAGGAATTTGGCAACACATCAAGCACAATGTGTGTGTATTGTTTTCATGTGTGAAGTGTTTCAAATATGCATTTTTGACATTTTAACTCTATTTGGTTTTTGTTTCATTCTTTATTTATTTTATTTACATGAATTAGTCAATTAAGGACCACATAACAAATTCTATTTCATGTTCACTTTTTCTTTCTTTCTTCTTGGGTTGCTCTTCTGCCTGCTGCAATTTTTGCTGCATCCATTTCTGTAAGTCCAACTTCACTGAGGTCTTTCTTTATTCCTTACCAACATTTTCTTCGTTAATCTGTCATCGTCCATTCTCACCAGATGACCAAAAAACATCAGCCTTCTCTTTCTCATTTCCGTTGTGGCTGGTACAATAAATTGGTAGATCTCATTGCTCATCTTTACCCATTTTTCACCAATTTTTTTGTGTTCACTAAGAATCTTACTCAGAATTACTCTTTCCTCCTTCTCGAGGTTATCTATTAGTCCTTTGTTCTTGAGGGAGAGTGTCTCTGCTGCAGATTGAACTTCTGTTCTCGTCACTGTATTGAAGTGTAATAACTTTGCATTTCGAGACAGATATTTTTTATTGTACAGCTTCTGTGTTAAAATGTGTGCCCTCCTAAGTTTAGCTAATCAGAGTTTGACAGCTTTGTTTTCTATGCCAGTATCCGTTATTGTTTCTCCCAAATATTTAAAGTGTTTGACCCTTTCGATACATCCAATAATTGTGTGCAGTTCTTTGATTTCCTTATATTTGTTAGACATGAATACAGTTTTTTCCTTGTGATACCTGTAAACCAAATTTAGCTGCATGCCTTGCTAAGATTTCTATTTGTTTAATTGCATCTGCTATATTTGTAGATAGGAGAGCAATATCATCTGCAAAAGCTAGTGCATGTATCGTAAGGCCTGTAACTGATCCTCCAAAAGAAATTCCCTTTACTTTTTGTTGTGGGTATTCCTCCAATGTCTCCCTGATGTTGAACAGAATTGGGGAGAGTCCATCCCCTTGTCTCAAACCCGTTTGAATATTAAAAGGTTCAGAAATCTTGCCTCGAAATTTGATTTTGGACTTGGTATCTGTCAGTGTTGCTTTACTATATATTTAGTTTTTCTGTCAATTCCAAATTCCTCTAGAGTTCTAATGAGGCTTTCTCTGTCTACAGAGTCATACACTTTTCTAAAATCAATAAATGCCATAACATGTGGTTGACCAGCATGTGTTCTAATTATGTTTTTAAGGTTAATAATTTGCTACAAACAGCTACTCCCTTTTCTAGATCCACCTTGGCATTCTCCTATCTGTGCATGTAGAACTGGTTCAATCCTATTTATTAATATCTTGGAAAGGACCTTTTATGGAATGGATAGAAGGGAAAGCCCCTTTTTGTGAACTGGATGTATAAGTGCCGTCCTCCAATCTTCTGGGATCTTCTCAGTTCTCCAAATTTTCTTAATAATTGTACCGAGGTATAGTGCTACTTTTGCCTCACCTAGTTTCTAAAGTTCAGCTGTGATTCCATCTTCACCAGAAGATTTGTTGTTCTTGAGGGATTTTATAGCTTGCCAGACTTCATTTAGAGTTGTTGGATATGATTCTGCAGGGATTTCTTCGGGAGTTTTGAATTTCGGTTTCTCTGAAGGTGCTTTACAGTTGACAAGGTCTTCGAAATAGTATGCTAAAATGTTGCAGTTTTCTTGGTCATTTGTACCTAATTTCCCTGATTTAAACTGAGTGGTTCGTAACCTTTCTGGTGTCTTTTGAAAGATTGGTAATAGTCTCTGGATTTATTTTGAGTGAAGTACACCTGTATTTGTTGAAGGGATAGTAATTCATACAGTCTCTTTTCGTTTCCGATTGTGTAGGAGGCTAGTTTTCTACCTTCTCTGAACCTTTTCAGGTTGTTTTGTGTCGGATTTGATTTAAATTTTTGCCATAGCTGTCGTCCGTTTTCCAAAGCTTCATTGCACTTTTCATTCCACCAGATATTCTTGTGTTTAGTTTTGGTTGGAAGAGATTCATCTGCAGCTTTCATTATATGAGACTTCATTTTGTCCCATGTCTCACCTTGCAATTTTGATTTGAAATAATTTTGAGTATCAGCATCAATATTCCTGGTTTCAAAATGCTTTCTCATATTTTTATTATTATTTCTTCCTGAGTTTGGGATGAATTTAATTTTAGACTTAACAAGATAGTGATTTGTATCTATTTTGGCTCCTTTCTGCACCTTAATATTTTGAATTATCTTAAATTCTCTTCTAGGAATGGCCATGTGGTCAATTTGGAACTCTCCATCGAGTTGATTTGGTGCTTTCCACGTCTTCATCTTCTTTGGATGTACCTTGAAGTGTATAGTCATAATTTTGAGGTTGAAGATTTGACAGAGTTCCACAAGTCTTATTCCATCGTTGTTTGTCCTCTTATGCGCCAGGTATTCTACAATGCTGTTTTTTTATTTCTTCTCCTTGCCGTGCTGTGCATTAAAATCCCTGAGCAGAATGATGACATTTTCCTTTGGAATCTTCTGGATCATGTATTTCTAGTTCTTCCCAGATAGTCTGTACTTTGTTTGGATTTTTTGTTGGAGCATGAGCACTCACTAGTGTATACATTTTGTTTTCACATTTGATTGTCAGTGTTGAGAGCCTGTTGGACGTAGAGCTGAAGTTTGCTATGGACTCCATTATATTTCTTCTAACAATAAACGGTGTACCTAATAGAGGGCATTTTCCAAAGATATACTCTGCTGGTTTTCCTTTATAAATTCTGTAATTGCCTGTTTCAAAGGAATTTTCATCAGTATAGTGAGTTTCTTGTAGTGCCAGAATTTGGATATTATGGTGTTCAAGTGCTTGAATCAGTTCTTGATGTTTTCCTGTTTTGATCAGTGAGTTAATGTTCAGTGATCCTATATTATATTTCTTCTTCAATTTGAGTTTTTCAGGTCGATAAAACAAGAGCAGAAATTGAAGGCTCCCCAGAATACGAAATGCCTGCTTGCAACCTGAGGTCGAGAGATTTTACTCCCTGGGGTAATTTGTTTTCTTTTCCTCTCATAATCCATAAAATTTGTAAGGTTGGAGTGGTGGAGCTCTCCGAAGATTGCTCGAGATACAACTGGAGTGTTAATCCAGAGGGTTTGTTTTGGTCCACGAGAGCTATTTTATTTCACTCAAGTCCACTGGCAAACCAGTGAGGACCCCCCCCCCCCCCCCCCCCCCAATCCGCCACCCAGGGATGCACCACGTCGGAGTAGCACCTCTCTGCCTGTTATGACAGCATAAGAGGTTCATTCTTTAGCAATGGAAAAAAGTGTGTCTTTAATGTTAATCTGCAACATGAATACAAATTATTGAAATTGTGTAATGACAGTAACAATGAATGTGTGTATTGCGCACTATGTACTGGATAATTTTCTGTTGCATATAAAGGAAAAGGTAATATAACAAACAATGTGAAAACAGCTAAACATAGAAGTGCTATAAATGCTGCTACTTCACCAAACATATGAGATTCTTTAAATCCAAAGATGGGTATTGTGACCTGCAGTGTGTTGCTAAGGGCTACACTTTCATACCACACTAACATACACAAACTCAGTTTCAAAATATCAGACTGCACACCTAAACTGTTTAAAAACTTATATTACCCAACATTTTCATCTGCTACAATTATATATTATATTTGATAATGTGGTGTGTTCTTTGGAAAACAATCATATAACAGTAATGATGGATAGCTCAAACTGAAGTGAACTTGTTCCAATCGTTGTAAGATATTTCAGTCTGGAGGATGGAATTCAAATTAATTTTTTAAATTTTGATGAAATATTGGGTGAAACTGCTCAAATTAATACTCAGTGTATTTTTTCACATAGCGCAAAAAATAAAGTTGAAGAATATTAGTTTGTTATACTGCTGATGCCTTCAGAAAAGTTCAAAGTTATTTAGACAGACCTATCTAGTATTTTAGGCATTGGGTTATTCAGGCCCACACTGTACATAAACCATTTCTGAGCAAAGTTTTCTAGTGAAAAATACAACTGTATAGATGAAGTTTAATGTTTCATTAAACACTTAAATCTTTTAAGTAATTTCAAAAATATGTCATGGGTTGGACCCAAAACAATATGGTAAGCCTATTTCCAGACCTATCAAAAAGTGGAGATTAACATCTGAGAAAGTGGCACTCTGGGATGAGGACAGGACTGTACTTACACACAGCCATTTTGTGGGCACAACCACCAACGGGCTGTCGACCACAATAAACAGCCACTGACTAACTGAGACCAAGAGTAGAGCCTACTGGCCCGTATCTGAACATACTACTGTGCACAATATATTTCACTTCAATGTCTCCTGCACATCGGTGCTATCTAGGTCTAAATTACGGAGACAGATATTGTCCTTAAAATGAATCATTTGGTCCAGCAGTACTACTGGTCTCAATCTCTGCTAGACCCCCGTCCCACACTCACCTCCGTTTTTGTCCCTATGCCCCCTCCCCTCCCCCCAATTCTTCACACATTCCACAGTCTCTCTCTTCCTCCATTTTATCTTCCCTTTTCAGTCCATTACTTCATGTCAATGTCCGTTCACATGCAACTCCCCCTGCCCACACCAGTGTGATCACACTAGTGCCACATGCCTATCCTGCACACTTGTCGTCTCCCCCTCTCAACTGTCAGCCACCCTCCCCTCCAGTCCTCCCTCACCCACCTTTCCCATTTCTTGAGCTCCACTCAACACAACCCCTCACACACCAGTCCAGCTGTAGTACCGACACAATGCAACCAGTCAGGAAATTGTAGCTGTATGTACGACTGTCAGTGCTTTATCTATATGGCGAGAGTTTACTTTCGATCCAGTACCTGAAATGTTTTTGTAGTTTTCAAAGGCATCCCTATGTAATACCACAGATTAAAATAGTAAACAGCAGATCAGCACAAAGGACAGCACAAACTATTCTTTTTTTCTGGAAGCAAGAAATCACAAGTATGCAAGATAAACTGTATTCTAAATTGTGTGTCAATATTCATGATAGGTTAATCCCGTGGGAAAGGCCAGCTGTTGAAACCAAACACGTGCCTTTTACAGGCTATGCTTTACCAATTGGGTCACCCAGACAAATCTATTTGAGCTTCTCATATTAATCTCACAATTAATTCTTTCTTTCCATTCCACATTCCATAGATGTTCTCCTGGTAACTCTAAAGGCTAGCACAGCTGGGATACTGACTATGACAGAGCGACTGGATTTCCCAAAACTTCACGGTTCTTAAACTATCATGATCATTCAGCAGAGTGAATATGTTCATAGCAGTAAAAGATATAAATTGTCTTCACCAATGGTAGGTGTGTATATCAAATTCAGCAATGCAGGTCGCGCTGGTCGGAAAGTAGGCCTAAATACGTGATCACGATTCTCTTGATTGTATGCAATGTCTTCCAGTTCAAAGATTTTTTCCACAAGAATAGTCCACTGTGTCTCAGTGCGATGATATGTTTGTAAGGTCTTTATAACCTGAAAACAAAGGAATTATTAAATATTAGTGAGCGTTCCACTACTGTGATTCAAATATGGTGCAAACAGTACATTCTCAAACTAATATGTATGTGATGGAGACACTTAACATTTATGTCATCTCTCTTGGATGCCTATGTGCTACTTAGGACAATTTTGTAAGGTCTGCATGTTATGGGGAACTATTAATATCACCATTGTTTGCCTTGATGTTGTAACCTGTATGCGTCCTAAGATCCGATGATGGCGGCTTTAGTTTCGCCAAAATCGGTAATCGTGGAATAAAAAGAATTCCTGCGATCTTGGCTACCAGTTTATTGTTTTACAACCATCTACATTGCTCCCACATGAGCACAATGTGCTCCCTACAAAATTCTCAAACTACTTCATGACATAAGTTTTATAAATGTTATTCAAAGATATCTGCAGTGCGTAATACAGTTTAAGTACATTTAGTTAACAAGGATTTCCACACGGATTCATCATATTACACATTTCTATAAAATACATTGAAAATTTTTTTGTATATGTAGACAGTACATGAGGAAAACTCATTTTTATAACAAAGACGGTGAAGTTACATCACCATCTATAAAGCTTTGTAAGCCATTTTTATAATGAAGATAGTACTGTTTGCATCTCTATTAACTTCTGGGCATCCCTCCAACATCTGAGCATAATTCTGTACTACAGTAATTTTTCTTGTTCCTCACAGATGTTCCTCTGGTTTGTGAAATGTGCCATTCAGATACAGAATGGTTCTTTGGGGCATTATTTGATCTTCATAATACAGCTCATCTTTGGTATCTTTTTCCCTTAGTAATAATTCACTACGCCTGTTTCAAACGATCTTAATGAAACTTGGAAGGTATGTGGAGGAGCAAAAGAGTGTGATACATACTTTTTGTTTGTGCCCAATTTCATTTTTACGTGGTAAAAAACACCCCTAAAGATAATTTGGCATATTAGGTTTAGAGAGAATATCTTCAAAATGATGACAAATAAAAAAAATCATATAAAAGTTGACAAGTAATTAATTTTCTTGAATCAACTTCTGAAATAATTTGAAATTTTGCAAAATATCTCACCACCATTAATTAATTTTGAAGATAAAAACTCTTATTTCAACACAAATTAATAAAGTTTTCAAACTACATACATTCATTTTTGGAAAAATAAGCTGTACAAAATGCTTTGTGAGTATTTTCAACATATCTATTTCAAATATCTGAACATTCATACCTATTTCAATTATCTATTTTACTTATATTTGTTTAAATTTAAATTGTTATTTTACATTCATTCCTGTTGTTGGAGCTTCAAATTTACCCTGGCTTGCAGGATCCTTATAGGGCTTCATTCGAAGTATGTGGACCATATCTCTGATCTTTTGTCGTCTTGTCTCGGGCTCAAAATCTTCAACTTCATAAGTAACATCAGACAACTGTCTTACAACCTTATAAGGTCCAAAGTACCGCCTGAGAAGTTTCTCAGAGAGACCAACCTTCCGAACAGGCATGAAGATCCAGATAATGCCACCAGGCTGGTAGACAACAGGGCGGTGGCTTGCGTCATACCTTTGGCAATTGTTTTCTTGA
Organism: Schistocerca nitens; assembly: GCF_023898315.1. Taxonomy (NCBI): domain Eukaryota; kingdom Metazoa; phylum Arthropoda; class Insecta; order Orthoptera; family Acrididae; genus Schistocerca; species Schistocerca nitens. The sequence goes on from NC_064616.1 coordinate 927,992,389, forward strand.
GCCTGCAGCATGCAGAGTCGAGCTAACTGCTGAGCTTCCTCAGCTCTGATTAACACCTGGCCGATGTAGTTGTCGTCCACATCATCAGGATGTAATGGAAACACAGTGTCCATCATCGTAGTCAACTCACACCCATGCACCAGGAAAAATGGCGTAAATCCTGTGGTTTCTTGTTTGGCGGTATTGTACGCAAACATCACGAAAGGTAGTACCTCATCCCAGTTGCTCTGCTCAACAATGATGAACATTGATAGCATGTCGGCCAAGGTCTTATTAAGGCGTTCAGTAAGCCTGTTAGTTTGCAGATGGTAGTCAGTCATCCTGTGATGAGTAATGTTGCACCGGCGGTTTATCTCTGTGCAAAGATTCTAATGTTGCAGAAACTGTGGTGTAGTGGTTATAATACTAGACTTTTGAATGGAGGGTTGTGAGTTCAAAACTCACCTGAACTGTAAAATTTTAATTTCTATATTCAGTTCGAGTACATTCTAGAAGTATCCACAAAGATCAAGAATCATTGTACTGGAATGTTCTGTAACTGTATATATACGTATGTGTTCTGGCCGGAGGCAGTTCACTCCGTGCTCTTGTATGTGCAAGTGCTGAATAAACCTTTGTTAAGTAAAGTTAGTGTTCATCATTCAGCTAATTACACCTTCTTCTTTGTGACATTATTCCGGTGGAGATGCTGGGTAACAATCCCAGTACCTCTCACTTGGCTTGTGGATTTACTGCTTACTGCAAGTGGTCGCCTTACCATTAGGCTATGCGAGCATGACTCAAAGCCAGACCCAAACTTCCACATGCCGTCAACTGTGTCTACAACCAGCACTCGTACATTAATTATGTATATTTCTGTATAGGGGAGACCTTTTAATTGAAAGTCATTTTCGTGGGGCATGCAAGTCTGAAGGAACATTACACCATACTTCTACACAACAGAGACACTGCAATACCGTATTTATCCACTGACACCAGGCAAGTGATTTTCAATTTAAAGGTCTTGCCTGTAAGAAAATATATATAACAAATGTACAAGGGAAAGTTGTACACACATGGTTGATGACAAATGGAAGTACCTTTATTTTCATCACTCAATTATCTGAAGGAACATTACAACATACTTCAGAACAACATAGGCACTGCAATATTGTAAATACTGTACAGGTCAAAAGATATCTCAAAGGTGTTTTCTTTCCCAGCAATGGAGAAATATCTGTATTATTGTTACAGTCTTGTGGTGGTCAATGTGAAAGAATTGTTTAGAGCTTTGCACCTGAGGACAAGGAACTTGTACTTCTGGTGGTCCCAAAGCGCTCGATGGCACAGGGACAGCTGTGGGAGGTATACAGCTTTCGAAGTTGGAACAACTTTGTGAGAAGATTTTTAGATCTAGTTCTGTTGAATGATTATGTCAACCTCTACTAGAGAAACAATATAATCAAGTTGCAGCCATTAGTACATAATCAATTACCTTTGCCAAGGCTTAGAAATGTACTGAAATATGCCTGATACAAATCAGGATATTCAGAAGATCACCCGTGATAGTTTGAAATGCTGCTGAATTTTGTTTAATATTTCTTCTCCATCGTGTATACTATGCAAAAGATATTTCATTCACTTTATGTCTATTGTGTAAAAAAATGTTACAGATTATTATTAATGTTACAGATTATTATTAATCAAACAATGGAAAATCCAGGATAGAATGTAACAATACGGGAAGGAAAGTGGTAGTTTCAGCTCTCTGAGACTGCAGATGTGTGTGCAAGTTGCACGTGTGTGTGTGTGTGTGTGTGTGTGTGTGTGTGTGTGTGTGTGTGTGTGTGTGTGTGTGCTGCTGACAAAGGCCTTAATGGCCAAAAGCTATGATTGTGTGAATTTTTTTATTGTGCCTATCGCGGCTCAGCATCTCTGCTATATGGTGAGTAGCAACTTTCCTTCTCGTATTATAATAATGAGTTACTTACTATTTTCAATTAACAAAATACACATATGTGAAACAGTAAAATAAAAACAAAAAATCTAAATGTAAAATATAAAATAACAATTTAAAACATAAAACAAATATAAGTAAAATAGATAATTAGAATAGTAATGAATGTTCTGATATTTTAATTAGGTATGTTGAAAATACTCAGACAGCACACTGTGTACAGCTTATTTTCCAAAGATGGTATTTCAGAAACCAGCTTTGCATTGGGCTTGAAGGCTTTATAAATTTATGTTTTAACAAAAGTTTTCATTTTTTTGAAATTAATTAATGGTGGTGGGTTATTTTGCAAAATTCAATTTATTATGAGAGCTGATTATACAGTTTTCAAGAAAAGTAATTATATATCAGCTTTTATAAGAAAAACATCTTTTACACATATCATTGTTTTGACGATATTCCCTCTAAACCTAAAGTGCCAATTTACATTTTGGGGTGTGTTTTACCCCTTAAAGGTGAAACTGGGCACAAAAAAAAGTATTTCATTATTTTCCCCCCTCTACACTACCACCAAGTTTAATCAAGATCATTTAATGTCATTTGGGAGTGTCCCCTTGTTAGCAATGACTACAGAAACATGTTGGATATGAGAAGCTGCTTGACCATTTTACCACATTCTTTTTAGCACCCCACAAACAGTTACTGTGCTAGCTAAACTGCTCTGAGCACACAAAGTCACAAGTGGTTCCTTCTGCTGATTTCATGCAAATTTTACAACCACTCTGTGCAATGCTCATTTGCCCCTGTCCATCAGTACATGAGATCTGCCTGGTCTTGGCTTAGTTCCGGTTGTTTCTTTACGTATTCACTTCACAGTCGCAACACCTACTTGGGTAGCTTTAAAAGGGTTGAAATGTGTCTGATGAATTTGTTAGCCAGTTGACGTCCAATGAGTAGTCCACATTCAAAGTCACTGAGCTCTCCTGACTGCTGTTACTGTTTATTTACCAACAATACAGTATTCCATGACTCCTTTTATACTGATGCATCCACATCTCATGATATCTATTGGTCGATCCTATGTTACAAATTGGTGTTCAGATATTTTCAGTCAGAGAGTCAGAGAGAGAGAGAGAGAGAGAGAGAGAGAGAGAGAGAGAGAGAGAGACACCAATTACTTGCAGTCTCCTTCACTACATGAGAGAGATGAAGACAGTATGGATTTGGAACAGAAGGGAAAAAGAAGCAGGTTGAGATGATGATGGTGATGATTATGATGATCATCCTACCAGGAATGAACTAGATTCCCTTGGTGAAGAGAGGTGTTGAACCTTATTAATGAGTGAACACAGCAACCAAGTTTCAAATGACAAAATATTAATCATGTAGTGAAGGAGACTGCAAGTAATTGGTCTAATGTGAAATAATTTATTTTATTATACAATTTACAGGACCTAATAGGAAATGAAGTTAAATGAATGATCCTAAAAGTTTGAGATTCATTTTTGTCTTCTATTGTAGTCATGTTTCTTCAGTGTCTTCAACCAGAACATACTCAGCACATACAGTACATTGTACTCCTTGTTTCTTTTTGCACAGAAAAACAGATATCTATTTACATAATAATGCTGCTATCTAGTTAGGAAGCAACAAACATGATGTGACTGTTTGTGATTAATTCAGATAATTAGCTGAGCAAACTCCACTTGATCACTAATGTTATTTCTGCCCATAGTTTTCTTCAAGATAGAAGGAATACATTGAAAGTTTGATACAATTCTAGTTTCCATTATTCTCATCCCAAATTTATATTATGGACCACTAAATTACTGGTTTCCAAGCAAATGGTTGTGCTCCAACTATTCCTGTGACATTATTAGCCTCATCCAAACCTTTGTCGATTTTTTTTTATTCAAAAATGTAGTCAGTGGGTAACTCTAAATAACACATTTTGCACATGGATTCTCTTCTAGTTTAAATGTTGTATTGATACATTTCTTCTAGGTACTGCACTTTATTCCAGCTTGTCTCTCACACAGTGAGGCAACAGAACAGTACCAAAAGTTAAACATATTACTAAAGAAAAATTATGTGCAATAAATTGCACGAGACCTATACATTATGTGGCTTGAAGTCCTCAGACGACCCCTTGAACAGACAATGTCCAGTGTCATTATGCATCTGAGTGGGTAGGAGAGCATTAACAACTAGTCCACATTATATATACATTTTTTGTCAGAGATGAATGACTGAGAATGGAGCATGACTGTAGGTGTTGACAAGTTTGAGTGTTCTGTCACAAAGGAGTTAAAGGAATTGAGTGTGCTCTGATCTAACATTAGTGATGTTCTTGAGAAATGGGAATGAGAGGGAAGCACTTAAAACAATTCTCTGACAGGACCAAGAAAGTGACTGTATGTATCTCCAAACCCAAAAGTGTTCTATGCATACCAAACATCAGACATCATTGCCAATTATAGCTGAAGATTTCTGATGCACCACAAGTGCACATGTCAGTAACAGAAGTGACAAGACTCAGATTTTGTAGTCGTGCTAATGCTTTAATGCCAAAAGATCATGAGAATGAATGTTGGACAACACTGTAGGTGTTAAATTCAGTGCCCTCATTGGTCTTGAGAGTAGTTGAAGGTTATATGTTTCATGAAACACTACCGAGAAAATGTAGAACACAAATATTTGCAGCTGACTGCAGAATGAATCTGTTGCCACCAACATACTTTTTGTGTAAGGACTGCGAAGAGAGGCTAAGAGAAATTAGGGTTCATGTGGAGGCATGCAGACAGTTGTTTTTCAAAGGTTCCATTTGTTAGCGCAACAGGAAAGGCTATGACTCGTAGTGGTACAAGGTACCCTTTGACATGTACCATATGGTGGCTTTTATGCAGATGCAAATGCAGATTTAGATGAGTAATTGTACTTGATGTGGCATTCAGATGGTACAACGTGGAAAATGCTCAGCCAATAGATTTACTTGTAGTAACAGTGAAACTTCTGGAAAGGAATGTGATGGCCATGAGCTGTACTTCCAGGTCTGGGATCATTAATTGTTTTGGTCAGCAACAAAATGAACACTGATATTTACAAAAACATTTTAGACAGTACTACATTTTCAACTTGTGCCAGAATTTTGGAATCAGGCCTTTTGTGTGTGTGTGCCTGAAGAAAGCAGCATTGATTTGGGCATAAAAGGTAACTGATCAGAGTTGATGGAGCACTATACTCTAAGCCCAAAGCTGAATGACAACATGCATCTTTGGGATGAATAGAAGATTAAACACTATAAAAGTAGCAAAAGGAAGTTCAACATACTATTAGTTACACTTATGACAGATTTGGAATCAACAGCTGTGAGTGCCCAGAGTATTGGGGCCACATATCATAAGCAGCATTTAAATATTCATTATAGTAACAATATATATTACCTGTCTGTGAAGTCTAACTAATGCTTTTTCAGATGGTGTATCAAGTGGGGCATCATCAGGAAGTTGCCTACGGCACATACGGTCCTGGAGTTCCATTGGGAGCTTTTGGAGAATAGTTTCTACATTTTTATATGATGGATGCCCTGGTGTTACTGACATTTTAACACCCAAAAGTGTCTGTAACACAAACAATTGAATTAATAAATATTTTCATTCATCAGCTGATGATATAAGAAACAAAACTATATTAAAAACAACTGCTCTTTATGTACAGAACTGTCTTACATAACAAACATAAATTAAGTACAACCCAAACCAACTACCATAAATATAGACAGTGGAAGAGATCCCTTATATACTAAACAATTATAGTCCAAGGGGAAAGATTGGGCCGACAGATCAGTGCAGTGACACTTTGATCTCCACAGAATAACTTAAGTATAATAGTTTAGCATGCAAGGGATGTGGAAACATGCCTTGAAAGGTGTATTATGTATGAAGTGTAACTTTTGGTTTCATGAGAAGTGCTTGAAAGTCAACTTAAAATTTTTAAATGATGAGTTTCCTTGGTCATGTCATGTATTTGAGTGTGATGAACATGGTAGAGTTGATGAGCACAGGGAACTCTAAAAACGAAATTATCAATTTGCTGAACAGGCACACTAACGTTCTTAAAGATGAAATACATTCCTTGAAATAAGAAGATGCAAGACTCAAAAACAAAAGAAAGAAAAAAAAACTCGTATACTGATGAAAATACAAATATAGTGATGAAACATAACTACAAAAACATGTGTATACATACTAAAGCAGACTTCAGTAATATGACAGATCCTCGCTTGAAATGTAAAACTACAAATAGCGAACAGCATAGAAAATGAACAGACAAAAATAAATGCACCAACATAAACTGCAAAAATAGAACACACAGTACTGAACAAAGTGCCGAAAATGAATTTCTAATAATCGGAGATTCTATGCCTAAAACTGTAGTAGTTCCAAGCTGCACAATCCATGTTCACCCAGGGATAAGAATACATCAATTAAATAAGCATCTGAAGAATGTTCTTTAAGCAAAACGTAGCTTAATGCTAAGTGTTAATTGTAATGCAAATTACAAAGCAGTTTTTATCTGTGTAGGGACAAATTCCCTTCAAGACTACAGTGAAGAAGACAACATCAATGAAACAAGAAATGTGATCACAACAGCAAAAAAATGTATTTCTAGAATCAACAGTGGCAGTAAATGGCATTATCCATAGAAGATCACTGAGTGACAAATATATAGAAAAAAATAAACAGTAGAGTCAGAGAACCGTATAACAGTCTAGGAACAATATTTGTAGATCCAAGTATGTTCATAATCACAGGCTGGTTAGCCCAGGATGGCCTGCATGTAAACAGGTTAGGGTCAGCAAAATTCACAGCAAGTGGTTACTGCTATGTGCAAAATTATAAACTTAAGGAGGAAACTAAATGTGATTGATGGCGTGACAAGCTGCCAAAAGGAATGAAATGTAAAAATCTGTTAAGCATCAAGTGCCAGAAAGAGATGAACTAAAGATTAATACAAATTTAGATTTTATAAACTATGTAAAAATGTATAAAACTGTATATGGATGGGTGATAAAGGCAGAAAAAGAAATGTCATGCAAAAAATTCATTCTGAACCATACAAATAAATCAAAGGCAGTATGGTTAGTTGTAAAATCTGAATTTGGTGTCATAGCTGGCAGTATACAAGTTTTGAAAATTAAGATAGGTGGCAAATCTATTGCAAATCCTTCAGAAATATCAGAATATTTCAATGAAATTTTTATAAATGTATCAAAATCAGATACTGATGCAAGTGAGTCCCTAGGTAATGTCCACACCCCTTTGGTTTCAATCAGGAAACTGGAAATTTGTGGTAAGTACTATGGGACCAAACTGCTGAGGTCATCGGCCCCTAGGCTTACACACTACTTAATCTAACTTAAACTAACTTACACTAAGGACGACACACACACACACACACACACACACACACACACACACACACACACACACACACACACAAAGCCCAAGGGAGAACTCGGACCTCCGACAGGGAGGAGTTTCAATCATGATAACAGGCAAGTTCTAACAAAATTTGAATGGATTACAGCTAAAGATGTAGAAAAAGTAGGAGTCTCCTTTAAAATTAAAAATCTGACTGGGTGTCATGAAATACCCACTACAGTAATTAAAATAGTTTATAGTATATCATCAGGACCCCATCTGAAATAATAAACCAGTCATTTGCAGAAGGATGCTTCCCAGATGCTCTGCAGTACATAGCTGCAAAGCCATTGGTCAAGAACGGCTTAAAGGATGATGTAGGAAACTACCGACCAGTAAGTCTTCTTCCAAGATTTTAAAAAATATTCGAAAAAGTTGTTGCTATCAAAATTCAAATTTCATGGCAAAATCCAATATCATCACATTAAACCAATTCGGCTTCAAGGAAAGGAAGAGTACAACACATGCCATCGACAAATTTGTTCAGAAAAGTTTCTTACCTCTGCACAATCCCAAAAAGTCATAGGAATTTTCTGTGACCTTACCAACACAACTGGATAAACCACTCTCTACTGTTACATAAATTAGAAAGATACAGAATAAATGGCAGTGCATTGAAATGGTTCAAATCATATTTAACAGACAGAATGCAAAGGGTAGTAGTTGTAATGTCAGGTACAGGAAACTGTTACTCAGAATGGAAAATTATTTCACAGGGAGTCCCAGGAGGTTCCATCTTAGGCAGAGTCCTGTTTTTATTTTATGTAAATGCTTTATCTCTAAGTATAACATCCCACCCAGTTTTACTTGCAGATATCACATCTGTACTTATCAGAGGTGAGACCACAGAACAAATTCCCCAAACTGTCACTGACACCCTAAATAGTTTAGAACAATGGTCTGATGTAAACAGATTAAACAACAACCAGCTTACACAGTTTAAGACCAAACAATCAGAATCAATGAGCTCCAAAATAGCCACAACTTAGGGAAGCAGAATCTGTCAAATTCCTGGGGATATTTTTAGAAAAAATTTATCCTGGTCTTCTCCTATAAGCTACTTGGCAAATAAGCTAAACATTCTCACATTCACAATGATAATATTGTCCTAGGCAAGTGAAATGGACACTAGGAAAGTATTAAATGAATGTATTGTAAAATGTGGAATAATCTTTTAGAGGAATGCAAGTAGTTTAAATGGAATATGATTGCTTCAAAAAAACTATCATTAGAAATATGTGTAATATTAAGCCTAGAGTGTCATGTTGACCTTTATTCAATGCTCTAAAAATTTTGACTAGTCCATTATTTACATGCATGAACTTTTTATCTTTGTTTATACCTATCCAGAATTATTTATAAAACATTGTATGACATAAGAAACAAAGATAATTCCATGTTGTTATCTCATAGACTAAAAGTCTACTCTCAGGCTCCTCAATACATAAAACTAAAAAAACTTAACTACGTCCGAACAGGGTTTGGAAGGCCCAACGGTACCGACCGGCTGCCATGTCATCCTCAGCCCATAGGCGTCACTGGATATGGATATGGAGGGGCATGTAGTCAGCACACCACTCTCCCGGCCATATGTCAGTTTACAACACCAGAGCCACTACTTCTACATCAAGTAGCTCCTCAGTTTGCCTCACAAAGGCTGAGTGCACCCCACTTGCCAACAGCACTCGGCAGACCGGATTGTCATCCATCCAAGTGCTAGCCCAGTCTGACAGCGCTTAACTTCAGTGATCTGATGGGAACCGGTGTTACCACTGTGGCAAGGCCATTGGCACGCCTCGATACAAGGTAATGAAAATTTATAATAAATTAAAAAAATGAAAAACTTTCACAGTATGGAGCTAGGTTTACCGAAGATAAAATTATTTGCCATCCTAGTGCAAAAATATTATTCACTCATGGAATTTTTAAATGACAATGATATTTTTGCAGAGTAATAAAACAAACTTGTAATGGTTTTTATAAATTAAGATTGTGTTTTTTTTTTTTCAGTTTGACACATTGTATGTGTATCTGGTGCATTATTTATATTGACAAGTCTCCTGTACTTCAAATCAGTGATTTATATATATACGTCACGAGACAATAAAATTCCAATTCTGATTCCTCTTGCATAGGGAACATAATGTGATTGTTAAAAGTAATAAAGTATATTGAGGTATGCAGTTGTCTTGGAAAATCTAATTCTTAAGAAATGCACAATCCTAACAATAAACAAAGGAACAACTTCATTAGCCTTGATGACAGCTTCCACTCTCACAGTCATACGTTCAATCAGGTGCTGGAAGGTTTCTTGGGGAATGGCAGCCCATTCTTCACTGAGTGCTGCACTGAGGAGAGGTATTGATGTCGGCCGATGAGGCCTGGCACAAAGTCGGCATTCCAAAACATCCAAAATGTGTTCTATAGGATTCCCATCAGGACTCTGTGCAGTTCAGTCCATTACAGGAATTTTATTGTCGTGTAACAATTCTGCCACAGGCCATGCATTATGAACAGGTGATCGATCGTGTTGAAAGATGCAATCACCATCCTCGAATTGCTCTTCAACAGTGGGAAGCAAGAAGGTGCTTAAAACATCAATGAAGGTCTGTGCTGTGATAGTGCCATGCAAAACAACAAGGGGTGCAAGCCCCCTCCATGAAGAAAACAACCACACCATAACACCACTGCCTCCGAATTTTACTGTTGGCACTACACACGCTGGTAGATGACGTTCACCGGGCATTCACCATACCCACACCCTGTCATCAGATCACCACATTGTAAACAGTGATTTGTCACGCCACACAACGTTTTTTCACTGTTCAGTCATCCAATGTTTATCCTCCTTACACCAAGCAAGACCTTGTTTGGCATTTACCAGTGTGATGAGTAGCTTAAGAGCAGCCGCTTGACCATGAAATCCAAGTTTTCTCACCTCCTGCCTAACTGTCATTGTACTTGCAGTGGATCGTGATGCAGTTTGGAATTCCTGTGTCATGGTCTAGATAGATGTCTGCCTGTTACACATTACGACCCACTTCAACTGTCCGCAGTCTGTGTCAGCCAACAGACGATGTTGGCCTGTATGCTTTTGTGCTGTATGTGTCCCTTCACATTTCCACTTCACTATCACATTGGAAACAGTGGACCTAGGGAGGTTTAGGAGTGTGGAAATCCCGCATACAGACATATGACCCAAGTGACACCCAATCACCTGACCACGTTTAAAGTCCGTGAGTTCCACGGAGGTCCCCATTCTGCTCTCTGACAATATCTAATGACTAATGAGGTTGCTGATATGGCGTACCTGGCAGTAGGTGGCAACACAATGCACCTAATATGAAAAACGTATATTTTTGGGGATGTCCGGATACTTCTGATCACATAATGTATACTTTCAGCATAACAAACAACACAAGTTACCTTAGGTACCCCTAAAAAATGACGTATTTCATTTTAAACATCTTGTCATTGCAACCTATCATAAAATTATATTCATTAACTAAAAACATCTACCATTACAAATTTAGCACATGCATATACAAATGCATAACAATGAAAGGCTGTACGTAATGACACAAAGGTAAAGTTTATCAGGTATTTCATATTACTGGACCATTGTGGGGTTGTAAAATATTGCACTTCTAAAAAGTAAACAGAAGATGTGTTCACATATCATTTTTAATTCTGTTTATGAAGCAAAAAGAACCAATACAATGAGAAAAATGCCAACCTCAAAGGTGATATCCGTGTACCTTTGAAAGGCAAAGTAAAAGAGTAAGTGGAATTTGCAATGAAAGAACATCACAATTTGATGTTCCATCACAGGAAGCAGTGGTCAAATTCTTTGATACAAATGTCATCTGTGGAATGAGAATATTCGTGGGCACCAGATCTAAAAGCGTACTACTTAGAAGAAATCACATACTTTTCTTCAGCCCAGGTTAGTTGTGTAATGTTTTTTTCTTTCTTATAACAATAAAAAAAATCAGCAACAATGACACTTTGGTGATAATCAGAACTTGTTAGTTAACATGCTAACAAGAAGGAAGTAGATGAATCTTATAAAATGATGATTTTTTAATAGGCACATGGATAACACCAGGCAAATACTTACAAAATATTCTTAAGATTGGCTGGCAGACTTGGATTTTATAGAACAGTTCTGTTGAAATCTTTAGCACCAAATCACATTAGGATAGATGGGAGCTAAATCATAGCAAATATATTTCAAATATAAGACTATGGTACAGATGAGATTTCCATGAACAAACACACAACATTAAACACTAAAATGTTGCTGATTCTGAGCTACAAAGCTGCACACAAAAATACAGGATTATGAAAGTTCAACCCATGGATAACTTGTGTAGCTTTTGCAGATGTCCACTATTGTGTATAAGTGTCACATCACCCCATAAATTGATTTCTCAGATCTTAGAAAGTACAAAGATAATACTGGAAAAATCAAAGTAACTTTGGTATAAATATAATGTACCTAACTGGAACTTCAATTCCTCATGGACAATTCTATTCTTACTTCAATTCTGCCTAACAGATGGCAGAAGTTGTTGATATCTAATGAGAACTGCTGTTCCATTTAAAAAAAGAAAATTACACAGGTTCAGTGTGACTGCTTAGGTGTTGCCTCATCAGTCAGTGTTGAAGTGGTTCCAACAGGTCCAGCACAACTGGCAAGTAGATGCAAATCCACATTCAGTTCAAAAGCAGACAAGAGGAACACAATAGTACTATTAGATGAAGTACAATAAATTAATAAAGCACAAGAATTCATTTCACAAAATAATACAACAAAATTAAATATCTGACCCAACAAACAGATTCCAGACAACCATACATAACTCACTTGAAAATATAGACAACATACTGGATAACACAGAAAGAAGACAACTGATACAGAATAATCCTGCACCTGTCCTCCGATGGCAACCAAAAAATTCAGAAGCCAAACATCCCAGTCAGACCCACAGCAAACTTCTAAAAAGCTTCCCACTTACAATCTTGCAGTTAAAACTGCTGCCTGAAACTTTCAAGTCCAAGAAGACAGAACCTCTAAAGCCACTACAAGGTTAATACAACATACAAAATATATAAGAATTCCATACACATTAGTATTCCTCTAATTCAATACAGAAAGCATGTATTCCAATATACCAGTAACAGAAACAATAGACTTCACAGGACAAAAAATCTGAAGACATGCAGGCAATTCCCTGATGGACAGATTAATGAAATACATTAGTACAGCTTGTATAGGAACAGAAGTACTTCCAGTCCAACAAAGAGTTTTATTTACAATATGATGGATTACCAATGGGATCCCCAGTTTCAGGACCCTTAGCAAATATTTTTATACTCACATCAGTACTGTTTATAATGAAGTTAAACTATGCCAAACTAATAATTTATACAAAAGTAGTTGCAAAAGAATACAACATATTATACCGATTCAGATGTGTGGGTAACATTCTCTGCTTTATAGAGGAACCACATACAAAAATTATAAACTACATGCTGACATTAACAAGATACACTAAAAGAAAAAATTCACGACTGAAAAATCAAATTAACTTTCTAGATATAACACTAAAAAAAAGCAAATACACAAAATTTGTCATAAACCTACAACTGACACAATCATCTACCACACCTCAGACCATTCAAAAACACAAAAACAAGCGGCATTTCTACACATGCTAAATACAGTGTCACTCAACAAAGAAAACTTTCAAAAAGAACTAGGCATCATAATGCAGCAGCCACAAACAATACACACAATGGTAACAGTCGTAAAGCTAAACCACAAAATTAAAAGAAACAAAGGAACTGTAAAAAGTCAAAGCCACAAACAACACAACACACACACAAAAAAAAAAGAAACCACACACACACACACACACACACACACACACACACACACACACACACACACACACAAAACCATAATAACAACACAGAATAATCCAGAAAATATAACAACCTCACACATAAAAATCAAAATTTTCAAATGATAAGGTATAACATAGCATACACAACATACAATTCTATCCAAAAAATATATTCCAAAACTGACAAGACACACGGACTTATACCAGAAAGCAGGTGTATATCTAGCACAATGTAATACACTTGATGGCAAGTTCATTGTGCAAACAGATCGAATGTTTGATGTCCAATACAAAGAATACACAAGAGAAAGGAACTATGGGCAAGTCACTCCACATTTTCAGAGCATCTCAGATAACATAATACCACATCCACATCTAGAGAAGAAGACAAGAAACTAATAAGAATAAACAGTAAAAGACATCATCTATTTTTTCAACACATGGACAGGTGGCAGCTCCTTCAGCAGGGCCCAAGCAGGCACATACAAGGAGGAGTCTACTAGTTCTCAGATGTATTATGGAGCCCCTTAGGTAAATAGCATCCAGGACCGGAAGGAAAGCCAATGTGCCTTTCGTGTGTCTGCCAGAGGTGGGGTGGGGGGGAGAGGGTGGAGGAGGGGGGAGACATCTGAGATGTGGACGCGGCCCTGCCTGTGGCTATTGAGTGTGCAGGGTGCAGTCTGCAAGTTGTGGTTCACATCAGCATTAATGACATCAGTAGCTTTCGTTCTAAGGCAATCCACAGCTCATACACAAGTGGCTGAAGGGAGTGGTGAAGACTACCAAACTTGTGCATGGAGTGCAAGCAGAGCTCGTATTTTGCAGCATCGTTCCTAGAACTGATCGGGGTCCTTTGGTTTGGAGCTGAGTGGAGGGTCTCAACCAAAGACTCTGTAAATTCTATGAAAATCTAGGCTGCAAATTTCTGGACCTGCATCATAGGGTGAAGAAGTGTAGAACTTCCCTAGATAGGTCATGGGTGCACAAGACAAAGGAAGCAGCTACTCTGGTAGCAGAGTAGTTGTGGAAAGCACATGGGGATTTTTAGACTAGGTGGCAGTTCAAGGTCCTCTGATGAACTTTCACAAGTCAGTACACAAAGAGCTAAACCATATCGTGTATAACGAAGAGACACTTCGACTATCAAAATATTAACAGTAATTTTCAAAGTATTCCAAACAAAGTTCTTGAACATACTGCACTCCAGGAAAGTTGTCACACTCAAATTATTCTCGGAACCAAGAGCTGGCTGAATCCTGAACACTCTTCCATATGACATTATTGAATGAAAATTCATAAAATTGTGAACTCACCGATTTGTCTCTACCCAAGATTTGCAGTGATTCTAATTTCTAAGTACAACCTACTGCATTCTTTTGGTTAGATATGATGTCCATTGTTTGGCTGTACCATCAGTTCCATAAAACCTCAGTTTAACTGGGAGAATATTATGGCTTACACAGTTACACACCTTAGATAGGTCACAGAAAATACCAACTAGTGCTATTGTTATTTAATGCTTTTAAAATATAGTGAGTGAATGAATAAATGGCACTCACTGTTGACCAGCTTTTCTGAAATACAAACCATGATTTACTGAGGATGATACTGTTGCTCAGGTAGAATACTATTCTAAAATACACAACCGCCTCAAACATTTTGGAAAATGATGTCAGCAATGAAATGGCTCAGAAGTTATTGATGACTCTCCTTCAGTCTCTCTGGAAAAGTGCCCAGTTAGTGATGCATTACGTATTTCAGAAAAGATAGTGCTTATTATATGGAAACAAGTATTTAGTACTTTGTTGGAAACACTGTCAGATCCAGATCAGATTTTATTTTTAAGAGAATATATAATTTTCTAAATTTCAGAAGCAGAAGTGGATGAGACATCCATATAATGGAATTTTATGAAAGTTGCTTTTTCAACGTACTGTTCTGATTGTTCTCTTTAACTACTTGTCCCTACATTTTTGACTACATTTAAGAAATGTTTATTAAACATATCTGCTAACTGCGACTGATGTTATCCTGTTCTGTGGATTGTTACCCTGTCTTTCTTTTCACTACACTCCAAATATCTTTAAATCTGTTGTTGGAATTAGTGGTTTATAACATAATGTGTATATTCCCTGATTTTTAACAACTTTTCTCAGTAATTTTGAGTTGTTCCTGCAGTGTTCAACTACTACAGGAGCTTTGTTGTTGTCAACAGATACATTATCCTTTTTATTTCACAATATCCTTTAATTCCTCTAGTGAGCCATGGTTTTTTTAAATGGCTGTATAATGCCATTTCTGACTAGCTGAGGCAGAAAGCCGTTTTCAAATACTGAAATGAATTTATCATGGAATAAGTTAAATTTTATGTCAGCATTTGGTTCACCATACATTTCATCCAAGTCATCTCCTGTAAACTACTCTTAAAATGCTTGTCTTAGAATCATTAATTATTCTGATTTCTACCAAGAAGTATCTGTACTGGAAGGCACTGTATCCTAAGTAACTGTGCATCATGATCAGAGAGAGCTTGCTGCTGTCTAGCAGACAGTTTAGTAAGGAGTCAAATGGCTCAAAATTACCCAGTTGTAAACTACATACAGTTACAATTATAAGTTAACTATTATTCTATTTTAATTTACATGTGTACACTTCTATGTGCTGATCACTAGAAAATCTATTTGTTCTAATGTCTCTGAGTTTGTGTTCTGTCTTAATATATATACCAACTACTCCTTTTCCCATATTAGTTCATTATTGGTAAGGTTCTAGAGCGTAATCTTTTATATTTAACTTCTATATTCCTATGGTTATCTGGCACTCACATAGGCACTGGGCATCTGTCTTTTCAGAGATCTCTAAATTCTTGAAACAGACAAGACTCTCTACTAGGTTGTTATTAAATCCTCTAAAATTCTGAATAAATAAGCTAACCATACTTTTCTGGGCATTCTTCAGCATTTTGTGGGACTATGATGTTGTTTTAACTTGTTTCACAACAGGGTGTATGATTCCTGACTATAATCTAAAAGAAGGCACCTTCTGATGCCAGCAGACAGTTTAAAATATGCCATTGTCAAGTCTCTCTACAAAAAAACAGGACACCACAGGTATCAATAATTACCGGCCAGTAGCCCTGCTGACAGCACTTTCAAAAATTGTCGAGAAAGTAATGTACTCAACAGCGGTTAGCCATTTCAACAGTAATAGGATACTTAGTAAATCACAGTTCAAATTTCAAAACTGCTGTTCCACTGAGGCAGCAATATAGAATTTCACTGCCCACATAATAGAGTCTTGAAATAGTAGAATGTCACCAATAGGAATTTTCTGTGACTTATCCAAAGCATTTGATTGTGTGAACCAAGATGTTATGCTACAGAAATTACAATTCTATGGTGTAAATGGAACAGCATGTGAGTGATTTAAGTAATATCTACAGAACAGGAAGCAAAAAGTTTCTTGATATGGTTTAAGGGATTTAAGGAAATTCACCAATTCATCTAACTGGGGTGAAATAAAATTAGGTGTTCCACAGTGTTCGATCATGGTTCCCCTTCTGTTCTTGATATATTTGAATGACCTCCCTTCTTATGTGAAACAAGAACCCAAACTGACACTGTTTGCTGATGATACAAACATCATTATTAATCCAGTAAAAGAAACTCCAATACACAATGAAACAAATAATGTCTTTAGAAAAGTTATTGGTTGGTTTTCTGTGAATGGACTTTGAAAATACACAGTACATCCAATTTTCTGCTGCCGGGAGTGCAGTTCCTTCAATAAATATAACACATCACCAGAAGTCAGTAGCCACAGTAGAGTATACAAAGTTTTTGGGTGTACATATAAATGAGAATCTTAATTGGAAAATTCACATACTGGAACTCCTAAAGTGACTAGGTTCAGCAACTTTTGCTACCAGAATATTTGCCAATTTTGAGGACACAGAAATTAGTAAGCTAACATACTTTGCATACTTTCACTCTCTGATGTCACACGGAATAATATTTTGGGGTAACTCAACAAAAAAATGGTTCAAATGGCTCTGAGCACTATGGGACTTTACATCTGGGGTCATCAGTCCCCTAGAACTTAGAACTACTTAAACCTAACTAACCTAAGGACATCACACACATCTATGCCTGACGCAGGATTCGAACCTGCAACAGTAGAGGTCACGCAGTTCCAGAATGAAGCGTCTAGTACCGCTCGGCCACAGCAGTGGCGATAACTCAACACTTAGACAGAAAGTATTCACTACTCAAAAGAAAGTGGTTAGAATAACGTGTGCAGTTCATAGTTGCACAGCTTGTAGGCACCTGTTTAAAAGGTTAGGAAGTCTTACAACAGCCTCACAGGTCATTTCCTCAGTAATGATATTTGTTCTCAACAACATGGACCAGTTTAAAAGCAACAGTGACATTCATGATTATAATACCGGAAGAAAGAGAGACTTACACTATCCTCTACTTAACCTATCCTTGGCACAGAAAGGGGTAAAATCTGCTGCTGTAAAATTTTTCGATAAATTACCAGATGAAATAAAAGTCTGACAGACAGCAGTAATAGTTTCAAAAATAAACTGAAATCATATCTCCTTGACAAATCCTTCTATACCATAGATGAATTCTTGAATAGGAATAAATAAATCTATAGGTATAATATATGCATTTTGTGCCATTTAAGGGAATGGGGCAAGTAATAAAAATTTTAAGTTAAAAAAAAAAAAAAAAAAAACTTTATTCATGTGTGCATTTCTTATGCACTTGACACATTTCATATCATAACGGTTTACTGCGAGACTGATCAATGGAACACGTAACTAACTAGGCAGAGGGATCTTGCTGTGTGCGACGGTAGCCCCTCATACACTTCCTGCACGAAGCTCAGCCAATTTATCTCTATCTTCTCGTTAATGTGTGAGCCATGTCTAGTGCATCCCCAGCTCCCAATTGTAGCAATAGGCACTATACTCATATTGAGATTTCATTTCAGTCGCAGCATCCTGCTCAACTCTGTGTTCACATGGCTCACAGCAGTGTTAACCCAGGACTTGTCATGATTCTCTAAGATCTCCACTAAACTCACACTTGTGTCTGAAGTTGCTACTCTTATTCCATCCAGGTCACCCCCAAAGTTGTAATTTTTTTCTTTAGCCAGGCTGTTTCCTGCTCTACCTACTACAATGAGAGGGAGGGAGGAGGGAGAGAGGGGGGGGGAGAGGGGGGGGGGGAGGGAGGGGGGGGGGAGAGAGAGAGAGAGAGAGAGAGAGAGAGAGAGAGAGAGAGAGAGAGAGAGAGAGAGAGAGATATGAGAACACTCCAAATTAAATCCACCGAAGATACCTTAATTTAAATGGCTAAAAACATCTTGAACATAAATATATATTGCAGCAAGAAAAAGGTATTTGAATTTATAAAATGAATATTAACATATTGGCTATGTATAATGGCATTGCACAGAAACTTGTTTTATTAAATCAATTCTTTTTATGTGCTTCCCTATTTCAATAACATCATTCTTTCAATAACTAAATAACAAAAAATGTTCCAAAATCTAATGGCAGAAACAAACCTCCAAAACATCGTCAAGTGCTTCTTCAGCTTCCAGCTTCTCTAAACTCAGTTTTCCAGCTTTGAAATATGCATAGTTTAGAGAATAACCTTTCTTACTCGCATTCCATAGTGATCGAGGAACAGCCACAAGAGCATAACCGAGAAGTAGAATTAACAGGAATAATCCCCATGTGTTACTGGCTGATGATGCAATAGCCTTCAGATTCTGACTGAAAAAAAAAAAAAATATATATATAACAGAATTTCATTAACACTGTTCCTTATTGACACACAGTGATAACAGGATGTATGTTTCACAGGTACATTAATATACAGTCTTATGAGAAAATCAAAGGTTACAAATAATCCTGTATTCAGGAATAATCTGTGTAATCTACAGTTGCCATAGTTGTAGTAGTGGTACGACTACTCTGCATAAATCTGCAGCCAACTGAATGGCAATGTCATTTTTATAAGCAAGACCTTTACAAGTTAGTTATTGCCAAATAAGAAAACTACTCCAATCTGACAATGGTGTCCTATCGAGATCACAGAACATGTTGATTTACTCTATGGTCTTAGAAACAAGATAATGCCTCTGACACTGGAAGAAGCATCAAGGACAAAGATACTGATTACTGGTATTTCCTTTGTACCTGAGCTAATGTCTCATTCTCTAGGCAACAGTATGGAACTGTACTGAACGCCTTTTGCTAGTCAAGGAGCCCAGCGTCAACTGCCTGAATACTTAAGCAAATTCAATCTATAAGAAAAAAATATATATGGCGATGTTTAGAGTACAAATAGGAGTACAAATTAATTGGCAATATGAATGTAAAATGACTTGTTTCATATCACGACGATTTATTGTGCAAAATGATCCATGGAACATGAAAGTAACTAAGTAAGTAAGTAAGTAAGTAAGTAACCAACCAACCAACCAACCAACCAAAGCACAAACGCTACAGAAATAAGTGTGTACCTCAAATATGCCACAGAGAACTGTGAGTCTGGCAGTTGGGCCACAGCAGCTGGAGACGGTGGCCAGAGTGTGTAAGGCAGAAGTGGGGCTTCAACATATGCACATAGGAAGACACCACTCTCAACTCTTTTCGAGAGCACTGAGTTTGAAAATTTTGTGTGTGCTAATACACTTAGTATGGTCGCCACTCCTCAAAATCCTCCATAAAAAGGTTAGCCACCAGAGGAGACAGAGGGCTGCCCATGGCAACATGATCAGACTGTTCAAAATATTCCTGGTTAAACATAAAATAAGTTGAGGAAAGAGCATGTCGAAACAAAGCAGTGACGTCCAATTCAAACTGTTGACCAATTAGAATCAAGGAATCTGCAAGAGGTACTTTTGTGAAAAGAGAAACTACATCAAAACTCACCAGAAGATCTGAACTACTTAAGTGGAGAGCCCCCAGTCTGTTGATAAAATCAGCAGAGTTCCGTATATGATGTGAACATTTGCCAACAAATGGTCTCAATATAGAAGCTAGATGTTTGGCTAAATCATATGTGGGTGCGTCAATATTACTCACTACAGGCTGTAAAGGCAGACCTTCTTTATGCACTTTAGGAAGAGCATACAGTCTCGGGGGAATGCTGCCGTGTCGTCTTAACCGCACACCGTCACTGTATGGTCTTCCTAAAGTGCATAAAGAAGGTCTGCCTTTACGGCCTATAGTGAGTAATATTGACGCACCCACATATGATTTAGCCAAACATCTAGCTTCTATATTGAGACCATTTGTTGGCAAATGTTCACATCATATACGGAACTCTGCCGATTTTATCAACAGACTGGGGGCTCTCCACTTAAGTAGTTCAGATCTTCTGGTGAGTTTTGATGTAGTTTCTCTTTTCACAAAAGTACCTCTTGTGGATTCCTTGATTCTAATTGGTCAACAGTTTGAATTAGACATCACTGATTTGTTTCGACATACTCTTTCCTTAACTTATTTTATGTTTAACCAGGAATATTTTGAACAGTCTGATGGTGTCGCCATGGGCAGCCCTCTGTCTCCTTTGGTGGCTAACCTTTTTATGGAGAATTCTGAGGAGCGAGCACTTGAATCACAGGTTGTAAACCAACGGTTTTTTTGGAGATACGTTGCTGATACTTTCGTAGTGTGGCACCATGGTGAAGAAAAGTTAGTGGAGTTTTTTCATCATCTTAACTCCATCTATGAGAATATTTGATTTACTATGGAACTAGAGAAAGATGGCTGCCTTCCATTCCTGGATGTTTTGGTTAAATGGAAGGGTGACGGTTCGATGGGACATTCTGTCTATTGTAAGCCCACTCACACTGATTTGTACTTGCATTCTTCAAGTTGCCATCACCCATCCCAGACCACGAGTGTACTTAAAACCCTTGTGCACAGTGCACATACGGTGCTGGACGCAGAGAATTTGCCTAAGGAACTTGCACATTTAAGGACGGTGTTCAGAGTCAATGGATACTAAAATGTAGACTTTCACGGCCGAAAATGACATGTCCATTATGATTGCCCGGGCTGTTATGCCATGGCTGGTTGATTAATTTTGTCTCAATTCCCAACGTTTCGTCCCCGTCTGCGGGAGACATCTTCAAGGGGGCCTGTTGCTCGATGGAAGGTCCAACACACCCGCTGGCTCGCTACTGATTGTAAGACTGTGTGTGTGTGTGTGTGTGTGTGTGTGTGTGTGTGTGTGTGTGTGTGTGTGTGTGTGTGTTTTAATCTGGAAGGGAATGCCTGTTTCTGTAAATATACTTTTGAAGACTAAACAGTATAATTATTTAGTCGTCTGTTATAAATGGGTAAACACAAATCTACAGGAAAAATGTGGTTTGCTGTAGAGCTCACAAATACTTTTCTATTTAAAACTGATTTTAGGTGCCATTTTCATTTACCTAGTGTTAATAAATGTTTGTTTTGTTGAACAGCATACCCAGTAAAGGTGGCAGAATACAACTGTTCATATGCATTTCACAATAACCTGACGGACTGACACCATTCAAGAATGATTTTTAGATAGTTATAAAATTAAACTGTACTGTTTGATTTATGTTTTTGCACTGATGTTTTTCACGGAAAGTGCCTTCAGTAAATCTTTATTATATGCTTCCATTTACTTCCTCTCAAAACTTGTTAACATTTTTGCTTTATTTTTAGAGTCATTTATTTTCCTTTTGGGCACCAGTATTTTTTCTTCTTTTCCTTTTGCCTTTCATTTTAGTCATAAGAAAATTTGGTGGGAAAATGTGGTGGGGGTATTGTGACAATACAAGGCAAAGGCATTTTGTAAATATAACCAATAGTCATTGGCCATTCTTCCACATTTTAGTAAGCTTGTGAACACACACACTCTGTGGTAGACAAATGAGTCATCACATAGTCGGTGTGGGAAAGGCACAGCACAGCAAGGAGCAGGCTTATTCTGTTTCGGGTGCTCATGAGGGCAACAGGTATTGTACTTGACTAAAATGCTTTATTTAATAAGTGAGTTGACCCGGCCTGCATAGTTGTGATTTGGATGAAAAGGAAATTCAACAAATTATATTAGTACAGCAAGAAAATCTCTGACACTTTAAGAAAGAGATAATTAGAATTGTACAGTAATACATAAAATAAGGGAAAGGCAACCATTCACCTATAGCAGATTAATGCGTGGAACACAGTAACACAATAGAAAACAGCATTCACACTACATTTGAGCAGTAACTGCTTTTCTAGCAACAGTACATACATTCACACTCATGACCACACAGGCACCCAAATGTGGCCATGAGTGTGTGTGTTTGGGTATCTGCATGGTTGTGTGCTTGAATGTATGTACTGTTGCTATAAAAACAATGCTTGAAAGCTAGTGTGAATACTGCTTTCTGTTATGCACTACTGTGCTCCAGGCATTGATCCCCTACACGTGAGTGGTTCCCTTTATCTTATTTTATGTATTGATGCATCCACAAATTTCCATTATTATTAAAATTGTATAGTCACATTCTCAGACTGAGCAAAATAATTCTGTTGTGTCATCTCAATGAAAGTTAAGAATGTTTAGCTGTCTGAAAGCAAAAGTGAAATTCATGAAACTGACATCACAGATTACATGACACTGGGTATAAATGAGCTTAAAAAAGCTGGTGTCTTATATACCAGAGAAAACATGTCATTGAGTTTTTTCATTTAAGCCATTTTCTTTTGAGATACATTCTAATAACATTAGAGCTCAATTCACTTTGCTTGATAGCTGAGAGACTTTTTATAAAGTAAAATTCATAAAACTACCTCATAAGTATATAAGACTACTAATTCCCTTCTACTTGGATAAGGGCATCAGGTAGATCACTAATCACTAAACTGAAATGTATCGAACTGCTACCTAAGAAATAACTACTTTTCTTGAGAGACTTTGGAATTCATCATGTTTGAATAACTGTGCAATAATGCTGGTTCATAAGTAGGTTTGTAGCCATTTCAGTGTCTTGCCCTTAATTTCACATAACCTTAGTCTGTCCTACATGTCACACAATGGTGGGCATACTTAATACTTACAGAAACCATCAATGTTGACTCTTTTCTGTCCATTGCATCCTCAACTCTCAGAGTAGATAATAGAATCTCACCATCTGCAGCGATTCTTCTGTAAACCTGTCTGTGCCTTACACAAGATTTCTTCAGTGTCAAAAACTGGAAAGGGAATTTCCATTCCCTGGGGAGGATTACCTGGCATAAGGACTGGGATTATTACAGCCTTTGTTCTTCAGACATGGAATTTCTGTTTCCCAAATTTTATTAAAAAATATGGAACCATTTTGATCGAAATCTTTCAAAAATGTAACAACAACATCATTATGAAGACAAGGACTTTTCTCCATGTTTAAGGATTTTTTTGTGCATTAGAATTCAAATGATGGTAACGACAAAGTAAGAACAGAACTTGTTAAATTTTTCTATCAATCACTGTCTTTAGGCCATGTTCCCTCATCTGATTTAAGAAGGTTTTTATGCACTCTGCTCTCTGTAATTATAGCAGAACTAAATTTGAATAATTTTGTACTTTCCATTCTGTAACACAAAC
This sequence comes from Schistocerca nitens, assembly GCF_023898315.1. Classification (NCBI taxonomy): domain Eukaryota; kingdom Metazoa; phylum Arthropoda; class Insecta; order Orthoptera; family Acrididae; genus Schistocerca; species Schistocerca nitens. The sequence continues at coordinate 928,016,351 of NC_064616.1, forward strand.
TAACCAGAAACTTTAAAAACACTCTCTTTTACTTTTTGTCACCGTTTTCTTCAAACTGGCCACATTCCCTTCCCAGTCAATAAAAATTGAGAGTTTTCATGGAAGCCAATATTTTTAAGCTCTAAATCTGTTTCTATCGATCTCTAGCAAGACTGTCTGTCAGCTTTTTTTTTTTTTTAAATACCAACTACATTTTGTCTCTCTGATTCTGTTCTCGCATTTCTTGCTTTCTACACACATTCTAGTCATAAAGTGATCCAAGCTATGATCACTTGCAATTTTTCTTGTTTATTATTTACCACCACATGAAAAAGTCAAATCAGAAATAGTTTTAGTTCAAATATAATGAGAAGATATGATGGAATATGATCTCGATTACATATCAGTTTTATGAAAATATGGAACTCAAGAATTCTTCAACCAGTTTCTGATTCTGCAACATTTGGCATGTCCTTCTATTATGTTTTTAATGGTTTTGGTCCTTTTGCACTGGGACAAGCAATCTGCATTTTAATGGAACACACTACGATGTTCTTCCTTGTGATCCTCTTAAAATTATCCCCAATAGTGTTTCTAAAGAGGGAATTGCTATGTATCCAGAATATTTGTCAATAGAAGCACCAATGTGAGCTCTTTTCTAGGTCATTTCACATCACCAAAGGTGCTCTATGCCGAGGTCCCTGCATTTTGAAGTGAAGGTTCTGACGAATGGTATGTCCCTACTTATGAATAATGAGGCAATTTAGCAGTGTTATTTTGTAGAACCACATAAAAAATGAATACGGAAACAAAAACAGAAAAAAACCAGTAACTCTGCCATATGACAAAGCTGGAGAAGCCTCACACATTCATCAACTTACCTCACTCTTTATGATAGATCCCCAAGCCTGAATTGAGATCACTTTTTTCTAAAACTAGCTCAATAATTCTACAACAATCTAGATATGAAAAAATGTAGTTTATATGACAAAATAGGAGCAATGTATAGTCTGAATGCCAGGTAAAATAATGTAATATATATCCTAAAAGTTAATTTGAGGTAAAGTTCCTTCCTCAGGGAGGAATGAGGCATAGGTTGGAAAAGACTGGAAAGGAGTGACAGATCACTCAGACCCTAGGCTGAGAGGAACCCACCTCTTATGAGGGGAAGAGGAGACAAAGAGTAAATACTAAGTGATGTGGATTGCACAGCATCAGATAGTTTATACATCCATAGACGGAAACCACAAGCTTTACAATTCCATTAATGTATTTCAAAGTTCTTGCTACTACTAACACCAAAACATGTACAAGATAAATAAACCTTATTAATTTTAATTCACATTTATGCTAAACATTTTTAATTGACAAAAAGCTATATTTATTTAATCCTTAATAATTTCATAAATATTTGTCTCTACTAAGTGGCCCATTGGAAAAGGACCCATCCCAACAAATTACTGAAATGACTTTATGCATCCTGGCTCCATTTGTGATCAGTTTACACAATATTGTGATTAAATCATTCTTCACAAGGTTGCAGGGGAAATTTAGTTTTGCAGTACAATTCCTATGTTCCCACTTAAGTCAACGTAGGAACCATCCAACTCCGCAGAGCATATTCACATTGTTTGGCACCTAAAAGTGGCTTGTCTTATTTAGCAATGGCTGGGGCATGGCTGTTTTAACAAATGTTTCAGCTAACATAACTTTTTTTTTTTTTTTCGGCGCAAAACTTCTATGGTCATTAGCGCCCGGTCCGTGACTTAGGAAACAGTAAAAAACCGAAATTTAAAACCAGCAGCAATGAGAACGAAAGTCATAAAATTGGAGAAACTAAAAGCAGAAGGAAGGCTTAAAAATCCACTACAGAAAGGGGTTGGTTGTCCCCAAAAAAAGCTTCAAATGACTGACGTCATTTCACTGGCACTAATAAACTTGAGAACGCGGTCGGCGGAGCGCGTGTCATCTGCTAAACTCGACGATATATCAGGCGATAGCTGTAGACGGGAGTGTAACGGATTAAAATAGGGGCACTCAATTAAAAGGTGTCTTACCGTCCACAGCTGAGAGCAGTGGGGACATAGTGGGGGAGGATCGCCGCTTAAAAGATGTTGATGGCTAAAAAGACAGTGCCCTATCCGGAGTCTAGTTAAAATTACCTCCTCCCGACGACGCGTTCGGGAGGAAGAGGTCCAAGCACAAGGAAGAGCTTTCACGTCCCGCAATTTATTATGGGTGTCGACCAATGCGTGTCCCATAAATGAACAACACGACGACATAGAACGCTCCGTAGATCGGCGGAGGGAAGCGATTGAATAGCTGGCCGAGGAAGTGAGACTGCAGCCTTGGCTGCAATATCGGCCGCCTCATTTCCACAGATACCAACGTGTCCCGGGAGCCAGAGGAACGCCACTGAGACGCCCCCCAGGTGGAGCAAGCGCAGACAGTCCTGAATCCGGTGGACCAGAGGGTGCACAGGATAAAGAGCGTGGAGACTGAGGAGAGAGCTGAGAGAATCTGAGCAGATAACGTACTGTATCCGCTGATGGCGGCGGATGTAGTGGACAGCCTGGAGAACAGCGTAAAGCTCCGCAGTATAAACCGAACACTGGTCGGGAAGCCGAAAGTGATTTGGGGTGTCGCCAACAATATAGGCACTCCCTACACCTAACGATGTTTTCGAGCCGTCGGTGTAAATAAATGTGGCGTCCATCATTTGTGCACATAGAGCAGCAAATGCCCGACGATAAACAAGTGAAGGGGTACCATCCTTGGGAAATCGACAAAGGTCACGGAGCAGGCAGATCCGGGGACGGAGCCAAGGCGGTGCTGTACCCCAAGTTGTCAAGAAGGTTTTAGGAAAGCGGAAGGAAAGAGAATGGAGTAGTTGACGGAAGCGGACTCCCGGTGGTAGTAGGGAGGAGGGGCGGCCTGCGTACCCTACATCAAAGGAGGCGTCGAAAAAAAGGTCATGGGCTGGATTAGCAGGCATGGAAGACAGATGGCTAGCATAACGACTCAGAAGAACTGCTCGCCGATTGGACAGCGGAGGTTCACCAGTCTCAGCATAAAGGCTTTCCACACGGCTGGTGTAAAAAGCTCCAGACACTAAACGTAATCCACGGTGGTGGATAGAGTCGAGACGCCAAAGAATAGACGGCCGAGCAGAGGAGTAGACTATGCTTCCATAGTCCAATTTCGAGCGCACTAAGGCGCGATAGAGGCGGAGAAGGACCACTCTGTCCGCTCCCCAGGAGGTACCATTCAGGACACGGAGGGTGTTAAGGGATCGCAGACAGCGAGCCGAAAGATAGGAAACGTGGGAGGACCAGCACAGTTTTCTGTCAAACATAAGACCCAAGAATTTAGCGATGTTGGAAAACGGAAGGTTGACAGGACCTAGATGTAAGGAGGGCGGAAGAAACTCCTTACGTCGCCAAAAACTAACGCAAACAGTCTTACTGGGAGAAAAACGGAAGCCGGTGTCGACGCTCCAAGAGTGGAGGCGATCAAGACATCCTTGAAGACGTCGTTCAAGAAGGCTGGTCCGTTGAGAGCTGTAGTAGATCGCAAAATCGTCCACAAAGAGGGAGCCCGAGACATCAGGAAGGAGACAATCCATAATTGGATTGATGGCAATGGCAAACAGTACAACACTCAGCACGGAGCCCTGGGGTACCCCGTTTTCTTGGGAGAAAGTACGGGAGAGAGTAGTGTTCACCCGCACCCTAAATGTGTGCTCTGCCATAAATTCGCGAAGAAAAAGGGGCAGCCGACCTCGAAAGCCCCAAGAGAACAGTGTGCGGAGGATGCCTGTCCTCCAACAGGTATCGTATGCTCTCTCCAGATCAAAAAATATTGCTACTGTTTGGCGTTTCCGGAGAAAATTGTTCATGATATAAGTGGAGAGAGCAACAAGATGGTCAACTGCAGAACGATGCTTTCGGAATCCGCATTGGGCAGGTGTTAAAAGACTGCGGGATTCCAGCCACCACGCTAAACGGTAATTCACCATATGCTCCAAAACCTTACAGACACTACCCGTGAGAGAAATGGGGTGATAGCTAGAGGGGAGATGTTTGTCCTTTCCAGGTTTCGGAACAGGAACGACGATAGCTTCCCGCCATCGTCTGGGAAAAGTACTGTTGGTCCAAATTCGATTATAAAGGCGAAGGAGGTAACGCAGACTACGGGTTGATAAGTGTAGCAACATTTGGACGTGGATACCATCCGGTCCTGGGGCGGAGGAGCGAGAAGAAGAGAGTGCATGTTGGAGTTCCCGCATGGAGAAAACAGTATTGTAGCTTTCGCGATTTTGAGAGGAGAAAGCAAGAGGTCGCACTTCCGCTGCACGTTTCTTCGGGAGAAACGCTGGCGGGTAATTTGAAGAGCTCAAAATCTCAGCAAAGTGCTGACCCAACGAGTTAGAAATTGCGACGGGGTCCACTAATGTGTCATGCGCGACAGTGAGCCCAGAGACCGGGGAGAAACTAGGCGCGCCTGAGAACCGTCGAAGCCGACTCCAAACTTCCGAGGAGGGAGTGAAGGTGTTAAATGAGCTAATAAAGAATTTCCAGCTTGCCTTCTTGCTATCACGGATGACACGACGGCATCGCGCTCGGAGCTGCTTATAGCGGATACAGTTGGCCAAAGTAGGATGGTGGCGGAAAACGCGGAGAGCACGTCGCCGCTCACGTAGTGCATCACGGCATGCCTCGTTCCACCAAGGAACTGGGGGGCGCCGGGGCAATTCGGAGGTGCGTGGTATTGAATGTTCCGCAGCTGTAAGAATAACGTCGGTAATATGTGTGACCTCATCGTCGACGCTGGGAAAGTGACGGTCATCGAATGTCGCTAGAGACGAAAAAAGTGTCCAATCGGCTTGGGCAAACTTCCAGCGTCGCGGGCGCATGTAGGGCAGTTGAGGCTGCAGTCTAAGGACACATGGAAAGTGGTCACTCGAGTGTGTATCATCAAGGGCGAACCATTCGAAGCGCCGAGCTAGCGGAACAGTACCGACCGCAAGGTCCAAATGAGATAAATTTGTCGTGGAGGCAGACAAAAATGTAGGGACCCCAGTGTTGAGGCAAACTAGATCTGCTTGGTGGAAGACGTCTAGCAATAGTGAGCCACGTGGACAAGGATGTGGAGATCCCCAAAGCGGGTGGTGGGCATTGAAGTCCCCAACCAGCAAATATGGGGGTGGAAGCTGACCAAGAAGATGAAGGAGATCAGCTCGTGCCATTGGTGTGGACGATGGAATGTATACAGTACAAAGAGAGAACGTGTATCTGGAAAGGGAAAGACGGATGGCGACAGCTTGGAAGGAGGTGTGTAAATGGATTGGGTGATAATGGAGAGTTTCATGGAGAAGAATCATGAGTCCTCCATGTGCTGAAGTGCCTTCAACAGAGGGGAGATCATATCGGATGGACTGAAAATGAGGGAGAACAAAGTGGTCATGGGGACGCAGCTTTGTTTCCTGAAGACAGAAGATGACCGGCGAGTAGGATTGTAAGAGGATCGACAACTCATCCCGATTGGCTCGAATACCGCGGATATTCCAGTGGATAATGGACATAGGGTGAACAGAAAATGGAGGAATGTGACCAAGGTCGCTGTCAACTCAACGACTGCTCTGAGCTTGCGACCGACAGCATGGAATGGCATTCAGCCGAAGGCAGAAGATGCTGATCCATAGGTTGGTCAGGAGCAGCTCCTGCCACCAGCGACCGGCCGGTTGATCGGCCGCCAGCAGTGCGCCTCGGCGACACAGAAGACGGCCGAGGGCGATTTCCGCCAGGTGGTGCTGTAGATGGGACACGCCTTGGCGGAGAAGGAGAGGAACTGGGTTTCTTTGTAGCCTTCTTGGAAGTATGATGTTTAGAGGAAGGAGGAACCGATGGTTGGGAAGTTGCCGTACGAAAAAACTCTTCACGAGTATGCTCTTTTTTCGAAGTCTTGGTGTCTGACTTTTGGGCTCGAGATTTAGCAGAACTCAACGAAGGGTGAGCCAGAGAGTGGGCAGGCGAAAGTGGTGAGGTTGAACGTGCGATCTTTGCGCTGGCCGATCTGACGACCGTGGCACTAAAGGTGAGGTCGCAAGTCTGTGTGGCCGCCTCCTTTGTTGGCCGATGAGAAGCAAGGACAGTGCTGTATTTTCCTTTCTGAGGCACGGTGGGCTGTCGACTGGCGAATAATTTTCGAGCAGCAAAGGTCGACACCTTTTCCTTTACTCTAATTTCCTGGATGAGCTTTTCGTCCTTAAAAACGGGACAATCTCGAGAGGAAGCAGCGTGGTCACCCATACAGTTGATGCAGCGAGGGGATGGAGGTGGACAAGCACCCTCATGGGCATCCCTGCCACATGTAACACATTTGGCCGGATTGGAACATGACTGGCTGGTGTGATTGAACCACTGACACCGATAGCAACGCGTAGGGTTCGGGACATAAGGGCGAACGGAAATTATCTCATAGCCTGCTTTGATTTTCGATGGGAGTTGAACTTTGTCAAATGTCAAGAAGACAGTGCGGGTTGGAATGATGTTCGTGTCAACCCTTTTCATAACCCTATGAACAGCCGTTACGCCCTGGTCAGACAGGTAGTGCTGAATTTCTTCGTCAGACAGTCCATCGAGGGAGCGTGTATAAACGACTCCATGCGAGGAATTTAAGGTACGGTGCGGTTCCACCCGGACAGGGAAAGTGTGTAGTAGTGAGGTACGCAGCAATTTTTGGGCCTGGAGGGCACTGACTGTTTCTAACAACAGGGTGCCATTCCGTAATCTGGAACAAGACTTTACTGGACCTGCAATTGCGTTGACACCTTTCTGAATAATGAAAGGGTTGACCGTGGAGAAGTCGTGACCTTCATCAGACCGAGAAACAACAAGGAACTGTGGCAACGATGGAAGAACTGACTGTCGCTGAGACTCAGTGAACTTACGTTTGTGAGCAGACATAGTGGAAGGTGAGGAAACCATTGCGGAAGAATCCCCCATGATTACCGGCGTCTCCGATGGCGCGCTCCTCCCTTGTGGGGGCCCTCTCTGAGGGCACTCCCGCCTTAGGTGATTGTTCACACCTCAGGTCACACCTCTCGACAAACGGACGGAGGGACCAATCGGCACTTTCGGAAGGTATCAGCTTGGGTAATCACCCCTCCCTGGGCCTGGCCGTTACCAGGGAGTACGTACGTGTCCTACCTGTCTACCCGGGGCGGGGAATTACGCTTTACCCCGTCACCGGCTACGCATGGAAGTGCGTGGGTTGGCCTTCAGACATGCACAGGGAGGAAGAAAGAGAAAGGGAAAGGAAAGAAGAGAGGTCTCAAACGCCGCAGCGGAGAAAAGGGTAGAGAGAAGAGGTAAGGAAAAGAGAAGGACAAAGGAAGGATGAAGACTTAGAAGCAAGGAAGGCGAAGAATGTAGTATATTTACAAGCGTCCGTCTCCGGACGTAGGCACAAACCATAACCCCAGAGGGGGAGAAAGGGAAAGAAAGAGCCAGAGGTGAGGAGGGGGGGGGGGGGGGGGGGAAGATGGCGGATGGGGAAGGATGCGGAAAGGGAAGGTATGCAGCCCGGAAAGGAAGGAAGGCCACATCAGCTCGGGGTCCCGTGCTCGCTACGCACGTATCCACAAAAGAGTTGTGGGTCCCCTGGGGGGAGCTAACATAACTAGTGATGTTGGTAATGAACATAAATCCATGAGGAGAAGGAGTCATATTTATGAAAAAAAAAACAGTAGAAATGCACATATGTTGCAAACTGTAGCTTAATTCAATGCTTTTATGGATACACTTCCAGATGTGCTCATTTTGTTGTCCGTAGAACATCTAGGCAATACGCAATTTCTCTCCATGTGTCTGCCAAAATTTCTTCCATCACTGCCTCTAAGGCAGCCCGCACTCAGCCATTTTTCAGTGTACTCAGTCAGTGTTTCAACGTCAGGAACTGGGTAGTTGTGGTGGTTAGTGTTTAACGTCCCGTCGACAACGAGGTCATTAGAGACGGAGTGTAAGCTCGGGTTAAGGAAGGATTGGGAAGGAAATCGGCCGTGCCCTTTCAAAGGAACCATCCCGGCATTTGCCTGAAACGATTTAGGGAAATCACGGAAAACCTAAATCAGGATGGCCGGAGACGGGATTGAACCGTCGTCCTCCCGAATGCGAGTCCAGTCAGGAACTGGGGAACTGAACACTTCATCCGTAACATAAAACAACAACAAAGACAAAGGGTTTATGTCTAGTTAATGTGGTGCCCATAATATTGCACTCCCTCTATTGATCCATCTGTCCAGAAAGGTTTCACCCAAGAACTGGCAAACAAATAACCTGCTGTGTGGGCAGTGCACCATCTTGATGACACATTACCCATGGTTAAAAGTCATGTAACTGAGAAATGAGATGCTAGATACAAAGCACATGCAGAAGGGTACCCATAAATACTGCATGAGATAAGTTACCATTTGCAACAAACCACATAGCTATATCTATCATAGTTCCTTAGAAATAAATTTTTGTAATCAGGAAAAAGACTTTATGCTCATTCTGTATTTCCACCACTAGAAAAAAGATTACTGCACATAAGCTCATTGACATGAACAATGATTTAAGATGAACAGCAAAAATAAGAATTTCACAATGATGGGGCTATGGCTGCACTTGACTGTGGATGGTCTGAGAAAACTTAATGTATGGTTTTGTGGTCAGGAGTATGTTCCTTTAACGTTATGCTAGACCAGAAAAGTAAAAAAATAAAAAAAATCAAAAAAAAAATAAAAAAATAAAAAGTTGATGCAGGTAGTTTAGTTACCTGGACATTGAACTGAACTCAGAAAAGCAGAGTAAACAATTCAGACACACATTAAAATGACAAATGATAATTTCACTAATCTAAATAAAATGTTAACAGGAGGAAATTTATCAGCTGATAAGCAGGAAGTGCACATTACACAGACACTGCAGATTAGACATGAGTGTAAAATTTTCTGTGTCTGGCATATCAACAGAAGAAAAAAAATAGTCTGCAAAATTGCAAGGGAAATGCCCAGTGCTGTGTGATGTCAATTTTCTGTTAAAATACTCTTACGGGAGGTCAGCGCAAAAGTTGAAATTTGATATTATATCCCTCATGAAATTTATACCTTCTGTGCATCAGAAGTTTAATAGAAATCTCCTAAATCTAAAACTGGGAATGTTGATTGGGACATGTACCTAGAAATTGATGTTTTCAAATACACACATGATTTCAGATTTTCATTATTTATACTTACTTGGTTGTGTGTGTCTTCTTTATGAAATGAAAGTAAATTTCTGCTGTCATAAGAAAGAATTTTTAGCTGATGAACCCTCAAATACCATGACTTTTATCCATTTCTGTACTAGAGATTTGAAAGATGACAAATTATGGATCATTCAAAAATAGATAACATAGCCTCTTGTAAGCTTTCAAGTAAAAGGACTGTCAAGTTTTGTACTGCTGTGCTAAAAATAATTCTGAAAGACTTGTGTGTCTGCCAAAAACAAACCTAGGAGTTTTTTTCTCAAAACTAACTCCAAATGGGATAGATCCTTCCTCCACTGAGCCACCCAATTGTAAAAGCATGCTTTACTCACCCATAAAAATAACGGCTTGGTCTTACTGCAATATATATTATAAGAATGACACATATGAAGAGATATGATCCATAATATATTGCATTATCAATCAAAGCTGATTTAAGTTTACCCCGGATTGTAAAGTCCCCAGCTTTTATATATGACTGCATTAAGGGCAGTACAAGCCTGAAAACAAGAAAACATTTCATAGTGTTTGAATTAAATTGGCTATTAACACAAAAGAAGCATGCATGACTAAACCTGGAACATTTATGCAATGAAGTAAGGAACTCTACGCTACTCAGTGCAATTGCAAATATGATGTCAATAAAGGTGATACGAGATTGGAGATTTTGATGTTAAACTACATACAGGGTGCATTCATGATGATGATGATGATGATGATGATGATACAAACTTTCAGGGATGATGGATAAGGTAAATGTATCAATTTCAGTTTGGGGACCCTGGTCTGGAAATGACCGAGTCTAAAGTTATGAGCGAAAATCATTCTGATGCCTATGACACCAGAATACATGTACTAGTACTGTAGCATAAGCAACCTTCTGAGATGGTAGTATGGAAAAAAGTAGCAGCAGCAGTAGTAGTAGTAGTAGTAGGAGGAGGAGGAGGAGGAGGAGTAATAATAATAATAATAATAATAATAATAATAATAATAATTAGTCCTGTAAAGAGAGGCTCTAAAATGCATAACTTTAGAACTACAAGCACTTGTTCATTTTTGATACTGTGAAACATCTCTTCTACTGGAGAAGTGCCCTTAGCTCTTAAGGTATGCATTTTAAAGCTTGCTTGTTTTGGTACATAATACCACCTCTGAAAGTTGCCCACTCTATAATCTTAACAACAACAGTACTCATACATGTGTTCCACTGTCACAGGTATTGGAATGATTTTTGTTCATAACTTTCAGCTATCATTTCCAAAGTAGGGTCCCTTACCTGAGAGTGATACATTTAACCTTCTCAATCATCCTTGAAAGTTTGTAACATCACAGAATCACCCTTCACAAATCTGAAAAACTCAAGTCTTAAAAGCACTCAGACCATATGTTGGTTATGAAGAAGAGAGAAGACAAAAAAATGAAGAAGAAGAAGAAATCAGAGAGAGCAGAAGAGCAAAGATAGTACTTTGGCAGGCACTGTGTTAGCTTCAGTTCAGAGATAACAGAGGGGACAGATTGAGAAGTAAGGATGGATTAAAAGAAATAGAGAAATGAAAAGGGGAAAGAATAATGAAGTTAAGAACTAGAAAAAAGGGCAAAAGAAAATGGGAAAAATAAAATAGAGAGAAGAAATATTAAAACAGAGAGGGAAAATTGAGTTAAACATATATCAATAATTGATTTCTAATAAACTGAAAAAGAGGAAGGATTGTTAACCATGTAGGAGGCAATCTGAGGGAATATGTTTTGGAAGGGTATGTGTTTTGGAAAGGTACTCTAAGAAATTATTTTAAACTCAATATCTATATTTGGAAAAGAATGTCAATCACAACTGAGATTTCATATCAACAAAAGAAAAAAAATTTTTTTTCAAAATAATAACAATTATAGCAACAATGATTTTGGAATCAATAGGTTACATTATGTGCATGTGAAGAAGCAATCTAATACAGCAGTACCCCTCAGATACACATCTATTCCTTTTTCCTGATCAAGGACCTGCTAATATGGAGGATTTTCTCTGAGAACCACAAAATCTCCACAAGTGGCAACAGCCACAAACTACACTCCTGGAAATTGAAATAAGAACACCGTGAATTCATTGTCCCAGGAAGGGGAAACTTTATTGACACATTCCTGGGGTCAGATACATCACATGATCACACTGACAGAACCACAGGCACATAGACACAGGCAACAGAGCATGCACAATGTCGGCACTAGTACAGTGTATATCCACCTTTCGCAGCAATGCAGGCTGCTATTCTCCCATGGAGACGATCGTAGAGATGCTGGATGTAGTCCTGTGGAACGGCTTGCCATGCCATTTCCACCTGGCGCCTCAGCTGGACCAGCGTTCGTGCTGGACGTGCAGACCGCGTGAGACGACGCTTCATCCAGTCCCAAACATGCTCAATGGGGGACAGATCCGGAGATCTTGCTGGCCAGGGTAGTTGACTTACACCTTCTAGACCACGTTGGGTGGCACGGGATACATGCGGACGTGCATTGTCCTGTTGGAACAGCAAGTTCCCTTGCCGGTCTAGGAATGGTAGAACGATGGGTTCGATGACGGTTTGGATGTACCGTGCACTATTCAGTGTCCCCTCGACGATCACCAGTGGTGTACGGCCAGTGTAGGAGATCGCTCCCCACACCATGATGCCGGGTGTTGGCCCTGTGTGCCTCGGTCGTATGCAGTCCTGATTGTGGCACTCACCTGCATGGCGCCAAACACGCATACGACCATCATTGGCACCAAGGCAGAAGCGACTCTCATCGCTGAAGACGACAGGTCTCCATTCGTCCCTCCATTCACGCCTGTCGCGACACCACTGGAGGCGGGCTGCACGATGTTGGGGCGTGAGCGGAAGACGGCCTAACAGTGTGCGGGACCGTAGCCCAGCTTCATGGAGACAGTTGCGAATGGTCCTCGCCGATACCCCAGGAGCAACAGTGTCCCTAATTTGCTGGGAAGTGGCGGTGCGGTCCCCTACGGCACTGCGTAGGATCCTACGGTCTTGGCGTGCATCCGTGCGTCGCTGCGGTCCGGTCCCAGGTCGATGGGCACGTGCACCTTCCGCCGACCACTGGCGACAACATCGATGTACTGTGGAGACCTCACGCCCCACGTGTTGAGCAATTCGGCGGTACGTCCACCCGGCCTCCCGCATGCCCACTATACGCCCTCGCTCAAAGTCCGTCAACTGCACATACGGTTCACGTCCACGCTGTCGCGGCATACTACCAGTGTTAAAGACTGCGATGGAGCTCCGTATGCCACGGCAAACTGGCTGACACTGACGGCGGCGGTGCACAAATGCTGCGCAGCTAGCGCCATTCGACGGCCAACACCGCGGTTCCTGGTGTGTCCGCTGTGCCGTGCGTGTGATCATTGCTTGTACAGCCCTCTCGCAGTGTCCGGAGCAAGTATGGTGGGTCTGACACACCGGTGTCAATGTGTTCTTTTTTCCATTTCCAGGAGTGTATAAGCAAAGTTTTTTTTTCACTTCTGTTTTGAATTATGGCAGTTGGATCAGCATAACTGACTTTGTATGGGATGGATCTTCTTTTATTCTCTGTAGACTGCTGTAGTTGAGTAGGTGTTTAAAAAACTCGTTTTGGAGTTTCATCTGTTCACACCAGAACAATGAGGTTTTCAGATTTGGATATGATAGCCTTAAACTTACTTGAGTAAAGCTTAAGAAATGTACGTATCTGCAGCAGCAGTAGTAATGTGGAAACCTCAAACAGCTCTTTTAACAAATTTCTAATGGGGGTGGTAACTTCAGGAAGGTTGTAATCAAGGTCAGGAAATAGAGATACTTAAAAGGCAGAGCAGAATGAAACAAATCCCAACAACGTCTTGGGAAGAAGTCATTATGTTGAAAGGCTTAACAAGATGAGTGCTGGTGTGAGATACTAGCCACAAACTGGGTACCTTGTGAATGCCTGCAAGATAAAGTAAGGAACACAAAAAAAAAAGAGTAAAAGCGATAGAAATGTCAGGAAGAACTTCCCAGACAGTGATCAACAGACTGTAAATCACCTGACATCAGTGTACATGTATGAGCCAAGATAGTGCTGTAATGTGAGTGGAAATGCTATCTGGTACAAGTTCAAGAGAAATATCAAGGAGCTGACAGGAGTTCTAAACTGAATATGGTTACAAACGAGCTAATAAAGACATTAATTATTTAGTATGGACAAAGTTGTATGTAATGATGAGACTGTACAGTTTCATTACACACTACAGCTTTCATCTGAGATTTGTTACATACTGAGATACAGATGTAAAAAATCTCGTTAGGCAGGCAGATCTCTGGACATACTTAAGTAAGTTATTAAGCCTCTTCCAACATTGCAGAAAATCTTGTATTGTGGGCTACCACAGCTGTATAACTGTACCATGGTGAAAAAGTGACAACTTCAGCTGTATGATAAATATTTATGATCCACTAGTTTCAAGGTGTTAGAGCCACATCTTCATAGATAAATATTTATTTTATACCTTGGTTCAAGCAATAACCACTAGATGGTCAAACATCCTCTGTCCAATTGTAATAATTTTTTTAACCATCCAACATGTTGGTAATCAAGTTCACTTGACTAGTTGCCTCTTCAACAGTTAAAACAATTATTACAACTGGACACAGAATGTTTGGTCATCTACTGGTTACCACTTGAACCAAGTTATGAAATAAATATGTATCCCTGAAGATGTAGCTCTAATGCTATGAAACTTTGGATCATAAATAAATATTTATCATAGAGCCGAAGTGGTCTTCATCATCATGATGCTCTGCCAACATGGAATTGGAATAAAAGTATGGTACTATTATCCAATTTTGCATTTTCAAAATTTTCTGAGAATGTGCTGCGAGTTAAATTTATGACCATTTTTTTTTTTTAGAACAACATCTTCAGATCCTGTGTGTCTTAATTCTTTTGATATTTTGCAAAAGTTCTAAATCCTATGAAAGAGAGCACAGCACGTTCACATCACAAATTTAATCTTCACAACAGAAAGCAGTACATCTCAATTCCATAGCCACAATAAGCACTCTGGTGTTTTTTCACATACCATGCCAGTAAAAAATAAATAAAAACACTAGACATCTTACCAAAATGGCAGCTAATGAAATATTTAAGAATATCGGTAAATGCTTAAAATGACAGACTGCTATTAGCAACAATGAAAGGAGCAAGAATAGCCATGCTCATGATATAGGTGAGACACTGAGTAATCATTAAGCATATAAATAAGATGAAAATGTTACTGAGATTTTGGGCAAAATGTTACTGAGATTTTGGGCAATTGCCCCCTACAGAGCAAACTAATGAAAAACAATTTTCAATCTTGTTTGGGCATCTGTTGACCACTCAATGCCTGAATTATATGGGGCATGATTACCTTCACCTCTTAAGTTATTTGTATTCAATGTTTGTATAAATAGGAGAACTCTTCATCCAGAATAAAAGTTCAGTTCTGTTCAGTCCTTTTCTGTTCTGTTCTGGTTGTACATTGGTTTTCATAATAAACATGCTTTCAGTATTTAGTGTTATGCTTAATCCGTTTAATCTGCTTTTGGACTTGAACTTGATTCTGTTTGGTAGAGACGCTAGGTATTTCAAGACATCTAAATCAACACTGGCTCCAATTAGACAACATAAAACTCAGTTGCCTACATTGGCAGGAACCAGAATACAAGCAATACATTCTTCCCAAATTCAATATATTCAGGATACCATGGATTCCAAAACAGTAACAAACAAGCTGCACATCAAGCATCGAATAAGTGTTTCTGGAAGTGCTTCTCAGGATCCAATGAAATGGCTGAAAGGATTTGACTGACTAGGAACCCCTTAAATGTGAGCTCGCAAAAAGCCAATGATGTTTACGGCATTCGATGCCCCAAATATTGTTTACCATGCAACCACACTATTGGCTGCTAATGGCAATGCAGTGGACAGACTGATTGATTGATTGATTGAGGGGGGTTACGGGACTAAACGGCGAGGTCATCGGTCCTGCAGTTCGAAAGATATCTGCATCAGAGGTGTCAACAAAAAAGAGAGGAAGCTAAAAACACACAGAGTAGAAGGCATAAAAGGGAAGGTCAAATTGAAGAACTGGAAAAACAGAGGGATAAAAGAGTGATCCTTAGATGGGGGAGTGGTCATGGGCCCCAGACCCAGAAAAAACAAAGAAAGGCCCCAACCACGACCTCTTGTCCCTCCTCCAGGGGGAAAGCAAAACCTTATAACTGAAAATAAAAATCACTTTCATGAAAGAAACTGAGGGCCTGTTCAGCCAACTGTGAACTGTCTGCTAATACTAAAGACAAGAAATTTGGAAGACCATACTTAGTATGAACGGCCAAAAGAAGGGGACATTCCACCAATATATATGATACCGTCAGTCTGGCTCTACAACCATATTGTGGGGGTGGCTTGTTACACAAGGGGGGGGGGGGGATAGGTGAGCCTAGTATGACCGATGCTTACATGGCATAAGCCTGTGGACTTCTTTCGAGAGGAGCAGAAGGAAAAACGCCAAATTGCAGTAGTCTCCTTCATTGTGCGGAGTTTATTAGTGAGAGCAATAGCGCATCAGATGTCATTCCACTTTTGGGGAGAAAGAGATTTGATGTGAATCATGAAAGGGAATTGGGGTGAGGGGTCACTATCTGCATCTCTAGCCAAATGGTCAACCAGTTCATTCCCTATGATGCCCACATGACTTGAGACCCAGAGAAAGACAACTGAGCAAGCTGCATGGCCAAGGGAAAAGAGGAGCTTGTGGATAGCAGAGACCAAAGGGCAACGTGTGTAGCATTGTTCTATAGCCTGCAGACTGCTCACTGAGTTGGTACATATTAAGACACTGTGGAGGCCTGAGTAACAAAATGGAGGCCCATGTTAATGGCTAGCAGCTCTGCTGTGAACACACTACATGATCCTGGCAATAAATGGTGTTCCTTGCCAGTAGGAGACTAAAAGCATTCCCGCCCTACCTATCATTTTAGAACCATCAAGGCAGAGATGGTAGAACCCTAACTCCCCAAGGATGGAACATACAAGACACTGGTATATCACAGGGGCGACAGAGACCTTAGGACCCTGGAATAGGTCAGCTCTAATCCGTTGTCGAGGCATCATCCAAGGGAAAGGAGGGCGGGGGGAGGGGCGGGGGGGGGGGGGGGGGGTTTGCAGGAGGAAATACACAGGGCACATTCCAGCAGTGACTGGAGATGGAGATCCCAACAGAGGGAAGTGAGATGCATTCCAACTGGCAATCCCACTCGAGGGCCGGTATCAGGAGGGAGACATCCCTCATTTGCAAAGAGGATGAGACACATGGGATGGTGAGGGAATTTTCGAATGGCGGCTGCATAAGAAACCAGGAGGTGGCTTTGTCGTATTTGTAGAGCGGAAATCCCCATTTGTGTGAGGGGTCTGTCGACAGGACTAGTGCAGAAGGCACCGACATCCAGACACACCCCATAATGATGAACAAGGTCAAGCAGTTTCAGAGTGGAAGGAGCTGCTGAGCAATAAACCTGACAACCACAACCTAGTCCGGACAAAACCAGAGCACGGTATAGATGGTCTGCACCTCAAGATGTGTGGGCCAGGAGGCGGAGAACATTAAGCTTCCACATGCATGTTGTCTTCAGGTGACGAATATGGCGCAACCATGTTAGATTTTGATCAAAAAGAAGGCTGAAGAAACAGAACTGCACTACAACATCTAGGTGCTGGTCACTTAAATAAAATTCTGGATCAGGGTGTACTGTAGGTCTATGGGAAAAATGCATAACCCACTTTTCAGAGGGAGAAACCTGGAAGCCATGGGGAAGGACCCATGCAAAGGCCCATCAGATGGCACCTTAGAGCTGGTGTTAAGCAGATGCTGCTACGTGGGAGCTGCATCAGATGAAAAAATAATCGACATATGATGCCGGGGTAACCACAGAGGCCCAACAGAAGGTACAAGCCCACTGATGGCAATGAGGAAGAGTGTGATATTTAACAGAGAACCCTGTGGGATACCGTTCTCCTGGGTCCGAGAGGTGCCGAGTCAAGTGCCAACTCAAACCCAGAAGAGTTAGAGGCAAAAAAAAAAAAAAACTTATGGATAAAAATCAAAAGGGGGCCACGAAAGCCCCAGTTATGGAGGGTAGGTAAAATGCAATGGTGCCAAGTTGTGTCATATGCCTTATGTAGGTCAAAGAAGACCGCGACAAGGTGTTGGCAGTTAGTAAAAGCCTATCTGATTGCTGTTTCCAATCTGAGTAAATGGTCAGCTGCAGATCATCCTTCCTGGAAGGCACACTCATACGAGGACAAAGGCCCTGAAATTTGAGTACCCAACATAATCGGAAGCTAATCATCCTCTTGAGCAGTTTACAAAGTACATTGTTCAGGCTAATCACTCAGTAGCAGTTGAGAGACGTTAGGTTTTTCTTGGGCTTAAGGTCAGGAACAACTATGCTGTCTTGCCATTGCAAGGGGGAAGGCACCTGCGAGCGAAATGTGGTTGAAGACCCTGAGTAGATGTTGCCTCTGGGTAAAGTCCATGTGTTGGATCATCTGGTTGTTGATGGAATCCAGGCCTGGGGCTGGGTCATGTGAAGAGGAAAGAGCCTGCACAAATTCCTATTCAGTGAAGGGTTCATTATAGGCTTCAGTTTGGTGGGAATTGAAACAGGGGATAGGGTGGGGGGTGGGGGTGGGGGGGAGAGGATTCTCCAACTTGTAGTTTCTTCCAGAGAAAAGTAGCAGATGCTGTCATAAAATGTGTTGCGAGGTGTTCTGCAAGGACCTATAGATCAGTACACAGAGCACACTGTAGGGTAAGAGCCAGGACAGCTAATTGATGCTGGTGCCCCAAAAGGCTAAGGAGCTAGGATAAAACCTGTGATGAAGAGACATACGGCACCAGGTAGGAAACACAGTGCTCCCAGCATTCCTGTTTACTCTGCTTAATAAGGCAGTGGCCCTTAGCACAGAGATGCTTACAAGTGATAAGGTCGATTTATGAAGAGTGTCATTTAAATCATTGCAGCACCCATCGGCGGTCCTGTATAGTGACTGCGACATCCTCGGTCCACCGTGGCACTGGCTGACAATGAAGGGGACCTGAAAATAGGGGACAGCAGTGCCAGCGGCATGAAGAATAGTGTCACAGACATCTTGCATGACCACATTAATGAAATCCAAGAGGGAGGTGTTGAAGTGCATAGCAGATGTATATAAAGCACAATTAGCTCTGCGGAATGACCAACGTGGGAG
The DNA here is from genome assembly GCF_023898315.1 of Schistocerca nitens. NCBI lineage: Eukaryota > Metazoa > Arthropoda > Insecta > Orthoptera > Acrididae > Schistocerca > Schistocerca nitens. The sequence continues at coordinate 928,034,918 of NC_064616.1, forward strand.
CCTGTCTGCCTGGTGGTGGCAGGGGAATGATAGAATCACTGGAAAGTGGTCACTATCACAAAGATCATGGGGTGATCAATGTGGTGAAGCCATGAGAGCAGGGGAGGAGATCATGAGATCAATAGCAGAAAAGCAAAGCCTGTAATAAGTTGGCCAATTAGAAGACCCTTACCTGTCAAAGTGGCACTCCCCCACAGGAGGGTGTGCATTGAAGTCCCCAAGGAGGAGATATGAGGGTGGGAGTTGCTGTATTAAGGTAGGCACTTCATCATAAGAAAATGGCCTATCTAGTGGGAGGTAGACATTGCTCGGGTTGTTCGCACTCGTACTGCTATTGCTTCCCAGTTAGTATGAAGGGGAATCGAGTCACTAATAACATTGGTGCAAAACAAGGAGCAGACCCCTCCAGATGCAATCCTGGGGCCAGCACAGCTCTGGCAGTATGCCCGATAACCATGAAACATTGGAGAGTGGTCATCATCGAAACGCATGTCTTTAAGAACAGACAGAATGCAGAATAAGAAGAATCAAGGCATTGTATTTCCGGTATGTGACGATAATATCTGTTGCAATTCCACTGGATTAGTATACAGCGAGAGTCCAGGTTAGACATAAAGAAGCTGAAAGGAATTCCTGTCACTCAGTCAGTGGTCATCACTGCCGAGAATGGCATTACATCCATAAATAAGATGTCAGATGCAGGTTGTGAGGGGGTAAATGACATGTGCGGGGGCACCAGGGAGGCCTCCTACTACTACTACTGCTGCTACTACTACTACTACTACTACTATGGATGAGGAGGGCAGGTCAGGGCAGAGAGACGCCGAGGGGAGGGGGTCTGGGGGTGGGAGGGGGGGGGGAAGCGCCATCGCTGGTGGGTGCCAAAGAAGGGGCGCACTTCTTTGGCCAGGGAAGGGGGGCAGCACCCAGAGTGGAGGGCGTGGGAACCCTAGGAGAGGAGGAGGGCGAGGAGGAGGGGGACAGGGTTGAGGTACGGAAGAGGGAGAAGAGGGAAATGACATAACAGAGGCAAAAGTTGACGAAAGTGACACTGGATGGAGTCAGTCATATTTTTGGCAAGCCTCAGCATAAGTTAAGTGATCCGGGGACCTGTACTGTTGGACGTTATTTCCTCTCTTGTAAGCTAAGCAATCTGACAAGTGTGGAGTGTGGCGTCACGACAATTTATACACACAAGATGTGCAAGACAGGGGCTTCCCTCATGGAGTGGGTGTCCACAGTCACGAAACAGAGGGTCCACCGTACAGTGGGAAGGCATATGCCCATAACACAAGCACCAAAAGCACCTCATGGGTGGTGGGATGTACGGCTTCATGTCAAATCAGTAACTGATGACCTTGGCCTTCTCTGGGAGGGTATCTCCCTCAAAAGCTGGAATAAAGGTGCCAGTACCAGTGCGGTGGTCTTTAGGACCTTGCTGCACACATCAAACAAAATGAACAAAATGTTGCTCCAGATTAGCCCAGAGTTCCTCATCAGTTTGCAGGATGAGGTCCTAATGAAAAATCACTCCCTGGACCACATTCAGTGACTGGTGAGGGGTAATGGACACCGAGACATCGCCTTCACATGCACGAAGAGTTGCCGATTGGGCAGCAGAAGTAGTTTTGATCAACAGTGAGTCCGATCACATCTTACTGAGAGACTTCACAGTGCCAAACTTGTCCTCAAAATTCACCACAAAAAACAAAGGCTTTGTGGCAATTAATGTGTTCCCATCCATCCTAGTACAACCCGGTAGTGGTGAAAGTGTTTCATCCCAATATGGTGAGCCTGGCCCTCCTTCCAGGGTGTAGCCAGGGGAGGGAAACCTGCAGGTTCATACAAAGCAGCATTTAATGAACATTTACCACTTGGAGCGGCGGTCTTTGGAGAACGGCCAGATTTTTGCAGCTTGATATGCTCCATGTGCCGGCCTCATACCACCCACTCCGATCAGGGGCTGTCCCCATGGGCACAACCCAGCAGCCACAGCAACTAGCATGGCAGCCATTGCTAGGTGTTCTGATGCTTCAGCATGACAACCAGCCACTCCTTGGCATACATGGGGAGGCAACACAGCTCAGGTATCAGTAGTGTGATCCATGTGTTGTCAGAAGGTTCAGCCAGATGGGTACATAACAGCCCCATCACACAGACTGGCTACACGTGCTGGGACTCTAGCAGGGTGGAGGGGCCTACGGTGGGGTAAGAAGTGGGGGAGAGGAATCAACGCCACAGATACTCGGAAGGGAGTTCTTCCCCAAATGGCTCACACTAACAATAGAACAATTAGAAGTGGAGGTTAAATCTCAAGGGTGTGCCAAAACACCAAAAAGGATGAAAGGGAACAGGCAAGAAGAACAAAATTGGAAGGAATACAGAAAACCAGATGGAGAGCCAGTTCAACATAAATCAGAACACCAAGAGCGGGGAAGAAGGGGGCAGCAGGAGGGAAGAAGGGAGGTTGGGGAGGGAGGGGCTCGGGGAAGGAAATGCAGCCAGGGAAGGAAGAATGGGCTGCAATAGCTCAGGGCCCCACATGTATTATGCACGAACCCACGAAAGAACTGTGAGCCCCCATGGAGGCAGGGCACACGACTGGAGCTATCCAATGGTGACCACAGCATGAGGTTACAGAGCACAGTTGAACAACTTAGTCGACAAGTAACTCTCACCCTTGCTACAGTGCTAGTGGTGTTGATAAAAAGCAGAGCAATGGTGATGATAAACAAAGCAAACATTGCATTTAATATACAACAGTTGCTGAAGTTGATATTTCACCAGAAAGGAACCCAAGGAATTTCACAGACTGAAAAAGAAGTGGCAAATGAAATGTTAGCATGTGTGCAAGATGAGTCAGTATAACTCCCCACAGAAGGATAGACATTTGCGGAACAGAGGGCAATATGCCAGTGTGTTTCCACTATGAATGTCCTGCACATATTGTACATCATTGCAGAGAAAGGAGGTGAGTTTTTGATGACTACTATTCTACCAAATGTCAACCATCACAACATTATTATTCATGCTAGTCAGATCTAGATGATTATAGTCAACCTGTGGTATGGGGCTCACTGCCATACTATGTATGAAGAAGTTGCTTCCCAACACACCGTAGCCATTCCCTGTTGCCATACAGAGGTACCACCAGCCAGACTTATGCCTAGCCACCAAATTTAGGAAAACTAAGCAAGGTAACCATCTATAGAGTTGAAGACACCACAGATAGTGGACAACAGTCTTCAACAAGTCAGGAAATCTGACTGACATCATCATCATCATCAATGGCCGCCCTGTCTGAGCATTAGTTAACTCAGGAGCTCCCTTTTCTGTAATGCCAAACACTTATCATAGCCAACTAAAAATAGATGGTTTCATGATATGAAACTGATTGTGCTGGAAGTCACAAATGGGAAATACAGCTGGCTGACAGGAATGGGTATTCCAACAACTATCAATGACAGAATGTAACTCTATGAATTTGTTGTTTTAGTAGAATGTAATGTACATTACATTTACTAACAAAAATGTGCACAGTGTGCTCCAGTCCTTGTTTTATTACTGAGATTCATCCTTATGCCCCTTTTTTTTCACAATGTTCACTACATAATTCACACATGCAGTCTCCATTCAGCTGGTGGAATCTAGTTTTGGCAGAACTTGAGGTGGAAACCATATGTTGCCTATCATTTTACTACATGCTGAAGTTTGTAGTTTGCCTGTTGTCATTCTTCCATTATTATGGCATCAGTTGCATAGAAATTGTACCAGGCAGAGCTTTTTTCCTATGAGTATTTTGGTATGTGCTTTAGTAGGCCTTTGTGTTTGGCAGGAGTATCTGCATTCTGACATTGTCTATGAAGGCTTCTTTTGTTAAGATGTCAGCCAGTCTTGAAAGCACTGACCTCCTGATTCCCATGATTTGCTTCATATAGCAGGATTTGCTTTCTCTAATGTTACAAGGTTGTTCATGTAGTTTGTCCAAGACTGTGTGGGTCCCATAGGTTGTACCGTTTGTGCTATGGCCATTTTAAATGGTGTTATTGTCAGTTTTACTGAGAGTTATTGAGGCTGTTGGATTTGTAAATTGCTTTTATTATTGCTAGTGTTCTTTCTTCCACATAGGTGTTGAATGATGTTTGCAGTGTAATTCCTAGATACCTATATTTTGGAACTACTTCTAGCAGTTTATTTTGGGAGGTCAGAGCATCTTTTGTGAGAGTTTACCAGCTTTTCTGAAAATCATGTGTTAGGTTTTGTTGTGATTTACTTGTAGGTCATTTTCCAAGGTCCAAGATGTGAGACTGTTTAGCACCTTTTGTAGTTCTTCCTTGTCTCTTGAACTTTTATCACATCACCCGCATAAAGTATGAGTGTTGCTGTGCTGTCCATAATTATCTTCATGATGTTTGCTGTTATGATGCTGAACAGTGTCTGACTGATCTGGTTTTGTTGTAGCACTTCATTTGCTTGTGTTAAATTCTTGGATAGGGTGATATCATCACACATTTGAATGTGGTTCTATCTTAAGATGTCAAAGTACTTTTGTTATTTGGTATGTGTCACCTATTAACAGGTTGAGTTCTCGGATGAGTGTTTTTCTGTTAATAGCATTGATGGCTCAGCAGAATGTTATGAGGATGTTATTCTCAGCTGGGACTTCTTGCAGGCATCAAAAGCAGCCACGGACTGTGGAAGATCTGAGCTCCACACTGGTGAAGCTATTCCAAGAAGTACACATAACAAAGATTTCTCTGGGCAGCTGTTTGCCATTGAAGATGATGATGTCCCACAATCATGAATGAGATGAGTTCCAGTCACCAATTGAGATGCTCAGTTAAATTGTGAAGCTTTTGTCAATTGCTGCTAAGACTCACAAAAGAAATCTATGGGCAGCAATCCTGAAGTGTTTCCATGGTGCTCCTGTGATTCGTGAAGACTCTGAACAGAATCATATGCAGCTATCACTGACCATGCATCTACCAATCCACTACACACTATTTAAGCCACTGGAATGCCAGATACATAAGCACATGCTGCAATTACCTTCGGGGCATATGGTACCAATTCAGACTGCAACAGTGCCATTCCACCATACCAGAATCAACCTCTAGGGGAAGTTCCTGAAGTCAACACAAGGGAACTCATGGGTAATAGTCTGCACTGACTACCTTACTCACTATGCAGTCAACAAAGCTGAGCCAACTGCAAGGTTCCTTGCAGAAGAATCATTTTGAAGAATGGAGCACTCAATTTGTTGATCTCTGAGCATGGAAAAGTTTTCCAGCCGAGACTAATATAAGAGGTAACTTCAAGTTGTGACATCACATAGAGGATATCAACTGCCTACTACCCACAGACAAACAGCAACACAGAATGCTTTAATAAGATGTTGGGAGATAGGCTCTTGATGTACAGTCTTAGACATAAAACCTGGCTGCTGGCTGGCTGCCAACGAGACTATATCCAAATCATTCACTTAAGGTGCCAATAAAACCAGCTGCTCCTCAGAATTCCAAGTCCATCCACTAGAATGTGAAAGCATCATCTCCTGCTTGCAATATTACAGTGCTGTATCTGCACGTACACACGAAGCCCCGAGTTCAAGTCCACTCTTTCTTTTATCTTTACACTACATTTTGTCAATCTGCTGAAAGTATCAGTCTGATGGAACTTAAAAGACAATTTGCTTCACTTTCTAATCCAACAGTAATAGCAAAACATTTCTGCAAGAGAGCTTATCGTTGCATCAAGGTCAGAACAGTTAATGCTCGAGTGTTTCCTCACCTTGCAGCAGCCACCAGCTGCCTGACACCAGCTGCCGTCGGACCAGCTAATCACAGCGTGCCACAGTGCACCTTGGCACGTTTCTGCTATTGCATTGGTAATCATAAAATTACTTCATATTGTAATTCGATTTTCATGTGAAATAACTTCGATAAACAGAGTGATCACTGTACAGTAATACACTTAGGTTACTACGAGTGTATTTATCAAGTGTCACTTTCTTAGTTTAAGTTCTAGCATTTGTGTTACACTTAAATATTGGATTTTACATACTCGATCTTGTGGAAGTTGTTAAAGTTTTATAAAATAGGGTTGCAAGTGGAAAAAGGTGTAAGATTTGTGACATATTGTTCCCTTTGGGTTTAATATAGTAATTCAGGCAGTAGAGGCAGTTTGAAACATTTGTATCATATTTGGGGCGAGTGCTATCAGACAAATTATATCGTAACAGGATTTCCTTGTTTCAAGGCATGTATGATTTTCCACATTCAGGAACTCCTGATAATTGGCACACAACTACAATCTGTAAGAAGATGTCACCACTACTTCATTCACCACACAAATATAAAAAGTATTTCCTCTCAAGCTTAAAAAAGAAACTTCTGGAGTGACTAATCCTCCTGCTCCTCGATTATGGTGATCCTATTCCTCAAGGACTTTCAGCGGTAAACCATTCGCTCCAGGGTCTTTCCTACAAAGCTCATTTAGGCAGAGCTCCAGTAGCTACTGGGACAAGTTTGGTCCTTTCCTGGTTTGAGGACACACATCAAAACTGACTCTCCCCCAAGTTGAGAAATTAGCTTGCCTGCCATATCAACTTAAAACATTCAAGGAGGATTTCCTTTATGCTGCTTTCAAATGTTGAAGTACACTGTACTGGATTTCATAGTGACCAGGTGCAGTATCGTGCCTCAGACAGTGCCAAATTCAGCTCCCACATGGAGAAAGGGCACTTTTAAAACTCAGAATTGTTGTATCTGAACTCCAACTTTGCCCTTACAACATTAATGCGGTAGTGGTGGAACGCCAGATCCTGGCTGGCATTGGTAGTAGTTGCTGCAAAATGCTCTGTCATTGTTTGGGCAATGTCTCCTGGCACTGTTTGAAGACACCCCTGTTTCAGCACTACTGCTATCAGTAAACAACTGCATTTACCGGAAATCCTCCTGATGGATTCCCACACTTTAGTAGAACAAGAGTAACAGTTGATAGAGACCAGGAATGCTTGCCAATGATCTCCCCCCCCCCCCCCCTCCTTAATTATGTGTTGAGTGTTAGCTCTTGCAACTACAAAGGCTGTGAGGTTGTCTGCCAATGGGCAGCATTTGAATTGTCATAGAGCCACATGCCTGACCCAGATTGTTGAACAACTCGTGTGACATGGTCCACCCTTTCCTGAACACTGCCTTTGTGTTCAAACACAGCCAGCTGGCTGAACAGCGTCCAGTTAATTCTGCTGACCATGCATTTTGGCAGCTTCCTTCCAACTAATGCTTCATCTGCCCACAGTGAGAATCATCAAGTAGCAGCTGAGAAATGAGTGCCCTTGACTGTTTTGAGGATCCACAGCTCCCAAGACATCACTAGGCTCTCCAAAACTTGACACCTTGGGTAAACAGTGTTCGACCCCGATAACATTTGTACACTATGGGCATTGAAGTTGCCCACTAGGATAAATGGGCAGAGGAGTTGTTATGTAAGGCCTGTGAGAGCCTCACACTCTGTCGCAACCTGTGGAGGTAAATACAGTGAGCACCATGATCTGCTGTCTCACATGAACTTCAATGGGTAGTGCTTGTAAGTTGATAATCAAGGGGAGAGCAGAGTAGTAGCGTGCATTATTGACAAACACAGCAAGTCCTCCCTTTGCTCTGTCCATAGTCAGGTCACCCTTGTGGTGGAGGGTATAGCCTCATAGCACAGGGGCATCAGTAGATTTACAATGTGTTTCTTGTAAACACAAGCACAGGGGGTGTGCCTGTGCAAGAAGTTTCAGTTCCTACACACGAGTCCTGAACCCATTCGTGTTCCACTGTAGTATAGGAGCTATTTATCATGGGGGTTGTACTGAAGCAAAAGCTGTAGTGAATGTTGGAGGCTGCATGGCCTTATAGATCTTTTTGGCCTCCTCATACGGGATGCGCTTCATTTTTTTAATCTCCTCTATCTTCATTTCAGTCCCTTCCCCAGAGAGGATGATCCCCATAGCAATTTACACACTCTGGAAAGGTGAACAACCAACTCCTTCATGGGCAGCCTTATCACATTTGCCACACATGGCTTCTACCTTACATCCTAGAGTGGTGTGCCTAAAGTGGTGGTATTTAAAACAAAGCATTAGGTTGGGGATGTAGGGCCACACATTTATGCAAAGGAAATCTTCCTTGAGATGCTCTAGGTGTTTTGTGCTACTTAAGGTAAGGATACAGGAGTTGGATTTTACCAGATCCTCATCCAACTTTTCATGATACTTTCCATGACAATGATAAATTCTTGAGCCCATTCCTCTTTCAGTACTTCTTTTGAAATCTTGACAAGATCTCTACAGGACACAAAACTTCTGCTGCAGTTTAAGGCACTGTGGCATATTGCCTGATGCATTTAGCTTTCCAGGAGTTCGCCACTTGTTCGGGCAATAGAAGTGGTCCATTTCACTGACTGATATTAAAGTGCCAGACACACCCTCTAGACAACATTTCAACTGGCAGATTTCCCAGAGGTTGCCTGTTAACAACTGTTCCACCTCAACCGCTACACATCTCATCAGACTTTTTTTTTTTTCTTTTTTTTTTTACCGTCCTCATGGTCTGGGTAGCTAAGCCAAGATCTCCAGACCCTGTGACACACAATGTTCCACCACTATGCTGCACGGTAGTTGTTGAAGTGTGCCCAGAGCTTATGGTTGCAGAACACTGGCGGCATTTACCAATCCAAGGTCTCTAGAAGAGCGTAGCGTTCCAAAGGATTGGAAAAGGGCACAGGTCATCCCCATTTTCAAGAAGGGACGTCAAACAGATGTGCAGAACTATAGACCTATATCTCTAACGTCGATCAGTTGTAGAATTTTGGAACACATATTATGTTCGAGTATAATGACTTTTCTGGAGACTAGAAATCTACTCGGTAGGAATCATCATGGGTTTCGAGAAAGACGGTTGTGTGAAACCCAGCTCGCGCTATTCGTCCACGTGACTCAGAGAGCCATAGACACGGGTTCACAGGTAGATGCCGTGTTTCTTGACTTCTGCAAGGCGTTCAATACAGTTCCCCACAGTCGTTTAATGAACAAAGTAAGAGCATATGGACTATCAGACCAATTGTGTGATTGGATTGAAGAGTTCCTAGATAACAGAATGCAGCATGTCATTCTCAATGGAGAGAAGTCTTCCAAAGTAAGAGTGATTTCAGGTGTGCCACAGGAGAGTGTCATAGGACCGTTGCTATTCACCTTCACAATGACCTTGTGGACGACATCGGAAGTTCACTGAGGCTTTTTGCAGATGATGCTGTGGTGTATCGAGAGGTTGTAACAATGGAGAATTGTACTGAGATGCAGGAGGATCTGCAGCGAATAGACGCATGGTGCAGGGAGTGGCAATTGAGTCTCAATGTGGACAAGTGTAATGTGCTGCGAATACATAGAAAGATAGTTCCCTTATCATTTAACTACAAAATAGCGGGTCAGCAACTGGAAGCAGTTAATTCCATAAATTATCTGGGAGTACGCATTAGGAGTGATTTAAAATGGAATGATCATATAAAGTTGATCGTCGGTAAAGCGGATGCCAGACTGAGATTCATTGGAAGAATCCTAAGGAAATGCAATCCGAAAACAAAGGAAGTAGGTTACAGTACGCTTGTTCACCCACTGCTTGAATACTGCTCAACAGTGTGGGATCCGTACCAGATACGATTGATAGAAGAGATAGAGAAGATCCAACGGAGAGCAGCGCGCTTCGTTACAGGATCATTTAATAATCGCGAAAGCATTACGGAGATGATAGATAAACTCCAGTGGAAGACTCTGCAGGAGAGATGCTCAGTAGCTAGGTACAGGCTTTTGTTAAAGATTCGACAACATACCTTCACCGAAGAGTCAAGCAGTATATTGCTCCCTCCTACGTACATCTCGCGAATAGACCATGAGGATAAAATCAGAGAGATTAGAGCCCACACAGAAGCATACTGACAATCCTTCTTTCCACGAACAATACGAGACTGGAATAGAAGGGAGAACCGATAGAGGTACTCAGGGTACCCTCCGCCACACGCCGTCAGGTGGCTTGCGGAGTATGGATGTAGATGTAGATTTTCGGGTAAGAACTCACATTGGTTGGAACTGGTGATAATGCTTGTGTGTGAACATTTGTGATGTATGCTATTTTGGCCATATCACTCCTGCCTACAAACAATCATCATGACTGTGCCGATAAGCATAGAGATTATCATACCCTGGGTTTGTGCTATCTTCTTCTCAATTATTGCACTCCCTCTTATTTATCTTCAACCCTTACAATACTATCTGAACAACTCATCAGAAGTATTTGTTCTCAACAATGTAAAATTATCTCTGTACCAGTACAAAACACCAACACATCCTCTAAATCATTTTCTGTACAAAGAACCAGACTTTGGGACAATCTTCTTCAAAATATTAGAGAAATTAAAATATTTTCAAGCTTCAAAAGGCAGTTTCCTTGATCATCATCAGTTTGCTCGCTCAGCATTCCAATAAAACATGAGTTATGATACCTTCGTATTAACTTCTTAAGGTGAAATTAATGGCTGAACCCTTACAAAAGACACCTCCTCAAGCAACGAGCAGTGTGAACAGGTAATATTTTGCATCTGGTGGTACAAGAAGGGTGTTGTGCACAACGAACTACTTCCCAGGTGTCTGTCCATTGCAGCTGGCATTTCTTGCCAACAACTGAGGCGTCTTTCCATCACAGTATAAGAAAAATGACCAACAAAACTGCATCACGTGTTGCTACTACATGATAATGTAATCTGCTAATTTCACAAACAAACCTATCTGGGGACAGTCTTCCTACACATACTTATTCTACTGATCTTGCGGCCTCAAATATTTACCTTTCCTGCTTCTTATTGAATAACAATTTCTTTTCATATGAAACTACACTTCAAACCTGGCTTGACAACACTTTTAACTCCAAACAAGTAGGTTTCTACAGGTGTGGACACAGTAAACTACACTGTTTAAGATAATGGTGCATAATATATTGTTGATGATTAATTTTGTCACTTATGTTTACCTGTGTTCAATAAACTAATGGAAAAATGCTGTTAAAATATGCAGTGTACTAATACAAGTGAATTATACCTTACTACTATAAGCTTACACTGAAACTGTTTTTTAATAAAACAAAGAGTGGGTAACACGTGCATTCCTAAAATGGCACTAATTAGTAAAATATTATGCACTATGGACTTGGAAATGATCTGTTTTTAAGTGCTGTCCTGTGTCATACTGAGGTGAAGTCCACAGTTTCCATACTGGTAAAGGTTGCAACATGTATCAATTTGAACTGTCCTAGACCTCAGATTACGTTACACATCAGTCCATCGCACAACCACTATTTCAAGGGGAGGGGGGGGGGGGGGGGCAGCAATATCACATACGAGTTTGTGTGACAAGACAGTGAAGTTTCCATAACATCACAGGTCTTGTGCAGTGGTTGTGATTTTTGGATGAATAAGTAAATAATGAATTGGAATCAAATGGGGCAGTGATGTAGAAAACAATCTTCATTGGCCCCTATTCTCTAGCATGTTCACACAATGGAACAAACAAGATTACAGTCCACACTTCTGTTAAACTAATATATGTGTCCCAGAATCTCTTAGAAAATGCAGAGGTGAATAAAAATATTCTGAAAACAGCTGGATGCAAACCTACAAACTGTGACACCATAAGTATGCGGCTACATCCACTACACTACCATAACCTTCTGAACTAATGTTCCTCATATAATATGATCCCCTAAAAGCCAATATGTTGGTAACTGATGATTATAACAAACAGTACTGAGAACAACATGTTTCTGATAAACCTTCAATGCACCACTGCCTTGAAACGGCGTATTTTCATAACACACAAGGAAAATCTGAAAACAATGAAATGCAATAATTCTTTACCTGTCAATACGACTTTTCCAGTCATTTTGTCACATTAAATCATACCAATACTAGTGTATTTTCAAGAGATCTTTGTTGTGTTTGCGCTTTGAGACAGCATTTATTCATAAGGTGTTAGTTATAAAATAAACTCCACCAAATATAGGCTTCAACTGGTTAGGAGAAAAACCAATATGGTGTCTCCCAAATTCTGCTTGTGACCTTACCAGCCTCAAAACCATAAACTGATAATCTAGTGTCAAACCTAAAGTGAAAATCACTGAGATTATTCAATGGGAATGACAAGAAAATATCAAGTGAATTTAGCAGGATACTTCTGTTCCGTCCAGGAAGAAACTTGATGGCCACAGAGTTGCCAAACATACTCTGCCTAGTTGCCAAATATCTGTATACTACTAGTAGGAAGAACTTGTTTCACAAGCTGATGTATTCCTTGAGTGGGCTTGAGAGTGACTTCCAGCTTGCATCTCAAACAAACAACCACTGAGGGATGTACTACCAAAAGTATATGTCACCGAGTTTCATTCTTTTCCTGTAACAAGGTTTAGGGATTAGAGCTTAGCCACAAATAATTCTCTGTTGTGCCGATTGAAAAGTAAACACTGTAAATCAATAATTGTCACAACTATTTTTGGCTTTCTGTCTTAAGTATATTGAAAACTGAAATACTCCTCCACCAGACATGATTCACATTTTTGGAGTGTCACCAGTAGTTACACTGTAAACATTACGAGCAGACAAAATGTCTTTTGACCATTATAGACATAGAAAATATTTTCTTAAGAACATTGTCATTAGCACTATCCCCAAAAGACAATAATTCAGCAAGATCACAAAACATGGACATCTGGAGAGAGACTTCATAAGCTACGAACAACAAAGTTCTAAATCAAGAACATCTACTGTGCAAGAAAACCATTAAAAAAAGGTGAAGAGAAAATGAAACCAGTGGATGTGTCTTACAACTTTCTGCTAACATGAAAGGAGAATCAGCTATCAGAATGTGTAACAAGGAACACAAAATGCTGACAGTAATGTCTAGAGTAAGTCACCCTTAACTGAAACTGTCATTCAGATTATAAATACTGAAACAACAACAAGTATCATCTACTCATAATAATTACAGTATAACTGCTGTTGATGCCATGAGAATAACAGCAAAAAGCATCTACATTTAAGAGCTTTTCAACCTGCAGTATCCTTATGACAGGGAGAACCATAAATAACAATAGGTTCACCAGCCTTAGCTTGAGGCCCATTTTCTATGTAGCACCTCACAGTCAGCACATAGTATTATTAATTTAATCCCTGATGGTGTCATATGAATGACACATCTACGCTACCTCAGTCTCAATATGAGAAATGTCAAAGTATAATGTGACGGTACAGCTGGGCAGACAGTTCTACAATTTTCAGAGACTATCCCTGCTCTCATGATTCCGATGTCAAACTATCACTACTTTCTTTTCGCAGTAGTCTACATCTACATCTACATTTATACTCCGCAAGCCACCCAACGGTGTGTGCCGGAGTGCACTTTACGTGCCACTGTCATTACCTCGCTTTTCTGTTCCAGTCACGTATGGTTCGCAGGAAGAACGACTGCCGGAAAGCCTCTGTGCGTGCTCGAATCTCTCTAATTTTACACTCGTGATCTCCTCGGGAGGTATAAGAAGGGGGAAGCAATATATTCAATACCTCATCCAGAAACGCACGCTCTCGAAACCTGGACAGCAAGCTACACCGCGATGCAGAGCGCCTCTCTTGCAGAGTCTGCCACTTGAGTTTGCTAAACATCTCTGTAACGCTATCACGCTTACCAAATAACCCTGTGACGAAATCCGCCGCTCTTCTTTGGATCTTCTCTATCTCCTCCGTCAACCCGATCTGGTACAGATCACACACTGATGAGCAATACTCAAGTATAGGTCGAATGAGTGTTTTGTAAGCCACCTCCTTTGTTGATGGACTACATTTTCTAAGGACTCTCCCAATGAATCTCAACCTGGTACCCGCCTTACCAACAATTAATTTTATATGATCATTCCACTTCAAATCATTCCTCACGCATACTCCCAGATATTTTACAGAAGTAACTGCTACCAGTGTTTGTTCCGCTATCATATAATCCTACAATAAAGGATCCTTCTTTCTATGTATTCGCAATACACTACATTTGTCTATGTTAAGGGTCAGTTGCCACTCCCTGCACCAAGTGCCTATCCACTGCAGATCTTCCTGCATTTTGCTACAATTTTCTAATGCTGGCAACTTCTCTGTATACTACAGCATCATCCGCGAAAAGCCGCATGGAACTTCCTATACTATCTACTAGGTCATTTATATATATTGTGAAAAGCAATGGTCCCATAACACTCCCCTGTGGCACGCCAGAGATTACTTTAACGTCTGTAGACATCTCTCCATTGAGAACAACATGCTGTGTTCTGTTTGCTAAAAACTCTTCAATCCAGCCACACAGCTGGTCTGATATTCCATAGGCTCTTACTTTGTTTATCAGGCGACAGTGCGGAACTGTATCAAACGCCTTCCGGAAGTCAAGGAAAATAGCATCTACCTGGGAGCCTGTATCTAATATTTTCTGGGTCTCATGAACAAACAAAGCGAGTTGGGTCTCACACGATCGCTGTTTCCGGAATCCATGTTGATCCCTACAGAGTAGATTCTGGGTTTACAGAAACGACATAATACGTGAGCAAAAAACATTTTCTAAAATTCTACAACAGATTGACGTCAGAGATATAGGTCTATAGTTTTGCGCATCTGCTTGAAGACTGGGACTGTGCTCTTTTCCAATGATTTGGAACCTTCCGTTCCTCTAGAGACTTGCGGTACACGGCTGTTAGAAAAGGGGGGGGGGGGGCAAGTTCTGTCGCGTACTCTGTGTAGAATCGAATTGGTATCCCATCAGGTCCAGTGGACTTTCCTCTGTTGAGTGGTTCCAGTTGATTTTCTATTCCTTGGACACTTATTTCGGTGTCAGCCATTTTTTCGTTTGTGCTAGGATTTAGAGAAGGAACTGCAGTGCGGTCTTCCTCTGTGAAACAGCTTTGGAAAAAGGTGTTTAGTATTTCAGCTTTATGCATGTCATCCTCTGTTTCAATGCCATCATCATCCTGGAGTGTCTGGATATGCTGTTTCGAGCCACTTACTGATTTAACGTAAGACCAGAACTTCCTAGGATTTTCTGTCAAGTCGGTACATAGAATTTTACTTTCAAATTCACTAAACACTTCACGCATAGCCCTCCTTATGCTAACTTTGACATCGTTTAGCTTCTGTTTGTCTGAGAGGTTTTGGCTGTGTTTAAACTTGCAGTGAAGCTCTCTTTGCTTTCGCAGTAGTTTCCTAACTTTGTTGTTGAACCACGGTGGGTTTTTCCCATCCCTCACAGTTTTACTCGGCACATACCTGTCTAAAACGCATTTTACGATTGCCTTGAACTTTTTCCATAAACACTCAACATTGTCAGTGCCGAACAGAAATTTTTGTTTTGATCTGTTAGGTAGTCTGAAATCTGCCTTCTATTACTCTTGCTAAACAGATAAACCTTCCTCCCTTTTTTTATAATCCTATTTACTTTCATATTCAGGGATGGTTCAAATGGCTCTGAGCACTATGGGACTCAACTGCTGTGGTCATAAGTCCCCTAGAACTTAGAACTACTTAAACCTAACTAACCTAAGGACAGCACACAACACCCAGCCATCACGAGGCAGAGAAAATCCCTGACCCCGCCGGGAATCGAACCCGGGAACCCAGGCGTGGGAAGCGAGAACGCTACCGCACGACCACGAGATGCGGGCATTCAAGGATGCTGCAATGGTCTTATTATCACTGATTCCCTGTTCTGCGCTTACAGAGTCAAAAAGTTCGGGTCTGTTTGTTATCAGTAGGTCCAAGATGTTATCTCCACGAGTCGGTTCTCTGTTTAATTGCTCGAGGTAATTTTCGGATATTGCACCCGGTATAATGTCACTCGATGCTCTGTCCCTACCACCCGTCCTAAACATCTGAGTGTCCCAGTCTATATCTGGTAAATTGAACATGCTGAGAAAATTTATGTGAAATGTATTCCAGATTTTCTCTCAGTTGTTCTGCCACTAATGCTGCTGCTGAGTCAGGAGGTCGGTAAAAGGAGCCAATTATTAACCTAGCTCAGTTGTTGAGTGTAACCTCCACCCATAATAATTCACAGGAACTATCCAATTCTACTTCACTACAGGCTAAACTACTACTAACAGCGACAAACACGCCACCACCGGTTGCATGCAATCTATCCTTTCTAAACACCGTCTGTGCCTTTGTAAAAATTTCGGCAGAATTTATCTCTGGCTTCAGCCAGCTTTCCGTACCTATAACAATTTCAGCTTTGGTGTTTTCTCTCAGCACTTGAAGTTCCGGTACTTTACCAATGCAGCTTTGACAGTTTACAATTACAACCGATTGCTGCTACGTCCCTGCATGTCCTGACTTTGCCCCGCACCCTTTGAGGCTGTTGCCCTTTCTGTACTTGCCCGAGGCCATCTAACCTAAAAAACCGCCCAGTCCGTGCCACACAACCTCAGCTGTTAGCCAGATTATAACCCAGACTTCATTTCTGCCTGTGAAAGAACTGATGAGTGTGTGAACAGAATCAACACCCCTGCACCCCACACACAACACAGATTCATTATATGGCAGTTAATCTTTCTACTAATGAGTTAATTTCTTTCACAGCAGATGGTCACATCATTGCAAAGGTGATAAACAAGTGTTATAGCCTACCACACACTCAGTCACACCCACTGCCTCCCCCTTCCCCCACACCATCTGAGTACACCTCTGGACGCAGATTAATATCTACTTTATCAGCTTCATGTTGTCAGCTTTTCTGCTGTGGCTCCAGTGTGGCAATCATCCTATTTTTCTGTTCTTCTAGCTCCATCATTCAAAAACTAGTGAAAATAAGCAACAAAAGTGTCTATCAAATAATAATACAGTAACAATTCGTGAAGTGTGGCAAACTTCATTAGTCATCTGACCAATAAGAAATATCAAGTTGAAATTTATGTCAAATACTAAGACCTACCCTCCCATGAACCATGGACCTTGCCGTTGGTGGGGAGGCTTGCGTGCCTCAGTGATACACATAGCCGTACCGTAGGTACAACCACAACGGAGGGATATCTGTTGAGAGGCCAGACAAACGTGTGGTTCCTGAAGAGGGGCAGCAGCCTTTTCAGTAGTTGCAAGGGCAACAGTCTGGATAATTGACTGATCTGGCCTTGTAACAATAACCAAAACGGCCTTGCTGTGCTGGTACTGCGAACGGCTGAAAGCAAGGGGAAACTAAGGCCGTAATTTTTCACGAGGGCATGCAGCTTTACTGTATGATTAAATGATGGCGTCCTCTTGGGTAAAATAATCCGGAGGTAAAATAGTCCCCCATTCGGATCTCCGGGCAGGGACTACTCAAGAGGATGTCGTTATCAGGAGAAAGAAAACTGGTGTTCTACGGATCGGAGCGTGGAATGTCAGGTCCCTTAATCGGGCAGGTAGGTTAGAAAATTTGAAAAGGGAAATGGATAGGTTAAAGTTAGATATAGTGGGAATTAGTGAAGTTCGGTGGCAGGAGGAACAAGACTTCTGGTCAGGTGACTACAGGGTTATAAACACAAAGTCAAATAGGGGTAATGCAGGAGTAGGTTTAATAATGAATAGGAAAATAGGAACACGGGTAAGCTACTACAAACAGCTTAGTGAACGCATTATTGTGGCCAAGATAGATACGAAGCCCACACCTACTACAGTAGTACAAGTTTATATGCCAACTAGCTCTGCAGATGACGAAGAAATTGAAGAAATGTATGATGAAATAAAAGAAATTATTCAGATAGTGAAGGGAGACGAAAATTTAATAGTCATGGGTGACTGGAATTCGAGTGTAGGAAAAGGGAGAGAAGGAAACATAGTAGGTGAATATGGATTGGGGCTAAGAAATGAAAGAGGAAGCCGCCTGGTAGAATTTTGCACAGAGCACAACTTAATCATAGCTAACACTTGGTTTAAGAATCATGATAGAAGGTTGTATACATGGAAGAACCCTGGAGATACTAAAAGGTATCAGATAGATTATATAATGGTAAGACAGAGATTTAGGAACCAGGTTTTAAATTGTAAGACATTCCCAGGGGCAGATGTGAACTCTGACCACAATCTATTGGTTATGACCTGTAGATTAAAACTGAAGAAACTGCAAAAAGGCGGGAATTTAAGGAGATGGGACCTGGATAAACTAAAAGAACCAGAGGTTGTACAGAGTTTCAGTGAGAGCATAAGGGAACAATTGACAGGAATGGGGAAAGAAATACAGTAGAAGAAGAATGGGTAGCTTTGAGGGATGAAGTAGTGAAGGCAGCAGAGGATCAAGTAGGTAAAAAGACGAGGGCTAGTAGAAATCCTTGGGTAACAGAAGAAACATTGAATTTAATTGATGAAAGGAGAAAATATAAAAATGCAGTAAATGAAGCAGGCAAAAAGGAATACAAACGTCTCAAAAATGAGATCGACAGGAAGTGCAAAATGGCTAAGCAGGGATGGCTAGAGGACAAATGTAAGGATGTAGAGGCTTATCTCACTAGGGGTAAGATAGATCCTGCCTACAGGAAAATTAGAGAGACCTTTGGAGATAAGAGAACCACTTGTATGAACATCAAGAGCTCAAATGGAAACTCAGTTATAAGCAAAGAAGGGAAAGCAGAAAGGTGGAAGGAGTATACAGAGGGTCTATACAAGGGCGATGTACTTGAGGACAATATTATGGAAATGGAAGAGGATGTAGATGAAGATGAAATGGGAGATACGATACTGCGTGAAGAGTTTGACAGAGCACTGAAAGACCTCAGTCGAAACAAGGCCCCCGGAGTAGACAACATTCCATTGGAACTACTGACGGCCTTGGGACAGCCAGTCCTGACAAAACTCTACCATCTGGTGAGCAAGATGTATGAAACAGGCGAAATACCCTCAGACTTCAAGAAGAATATAATAATTCCAATCCCAAAGAAAGCAGGTGTTGACAGATGTGAGAATTACCGAACAATCAGTTTAATAAGCCACAGCTGCAAAATACTAACACGAATTCTTTACAGATGAATGGAAAAACTAGTAGAAGCCGACCTCGGGGAAGATCAGTTTGGATTCCGTAGAAATACTGGAACACGTGAGGCAATACTGACCTTACGACTTATCTTAGAAGAAATATTAAGCAAAGGCAAACCTACGTTTCTAGCATTTGTAGATTTAGAGAAAGCTTTTGACAATGTCGACTGGAATACTCTCTTTCAAATTCTAAAGGTGGCAGGGGTAAAATACAGGGAGCGAAAGGCTATTTACAATTTGTACAGAAAGCAGATGGCAGTTATAAGAGTCGAGGGACATGAAAGGGAAGCAGTGGTTGGGAAGGGAGTAAGACAGGGTTGTAGCCTCTCCCCGATGTTATTCAATCTGTATATTGAGCAAGCAGTAAAGGAAACAAAAGAAAAATTCGGAATAGGTATTAAAATCCATGGAGAAGAAATAAAAACCTTGAGGTTCGCCGATGACATTGTAATTCTCTCAGAGACAGCAAAGGACTTGGAAGAGCAGTTGAACGGAATGGATGGTGTCTTGAAGGGAGGATATAAGATGAACATCAACAAAAGCAAAACAAGGATAATGGAATGTAGCCGAATTAAGTCGGGTGATGTTGAGGAAATGAGACACTTAAAGTAGTAAAGGAGTTTTGCTATTTGGGGAGCAAAATAACTGATGATGGTAGAAGTAGAGAGGATATAAAATGTAGACTGGCAATGGCAAGGAAAGCGTTTCTGAAGAAGAGAAATTTGTTAACATCGAATATAGATTTAAGTGTCAGGAAGTCATTTCTGAAAGTATTTGTATGGAGTGTAGCCATGTATGGAAGTGAAACATGGACGGTAAATAGTTTGGACAAGAAGAGAATAGAAGCTTTCGAAATGTGGTGCTACAGAAGAATGCTGAAGATTAGATGGGTAGATCACATAACTAATGAGGAGGTACTGAATAGGATTGGGGAGAAGAGGAGTTTGTGGCACAACTTGACCAGAAGAAGGGATCGGTTGGTAGGACATGTTCTGAGGCATCAAGGGATCACCAATTTAGTATTGGAGGGCAGCGTGGAGGGTAAAAATCGTAGGGGGAGACCAAGAGATGAATACACTAAGCAGATTCAGAAGGATGTAGGTTGCAGTAGGTACTGGGAGATGAAAAAGCTTGCACAGGATAGAGTAGCATGGAGAGCTGCATCAGACCAGTCTCAGGACTGAAGACCACAACAACAACTAAGACCTATGGTCCCTGGGCAGTGCAAAAACGTAAGCTTGTAAGTCAATGCACTCAAAAGATACTGCCATTTATGTCACACACTTGGTACTCACAAACTTGCTCATCAACACTTATAGATGAACTACCTATAAGGGACAGTCAAATGAAAGCAAGAGAGATGGAAAAATGTACATAAACTGTTTATTATTCCAAAAGTAATAACCATAACTATTAATATATTTACCGTACTGTGACAAGATGGTCAATGCCTTCATGGAAAAATGTTTGTGGTTGCCTACAGAACCATGATTGTACCCAGGCACGCACCTCTTCATCAGAAGCAAATCAATGGTCACAAATGTCTTTCTTCAGGGTTCCAAAAATATGGAAACCGCGAGGGGAGAGATGAGGAGTGTATGAAACTGTGTAAGGGCAAACTAGCAAAACTCCTGTGGCGAAGTGTAAAACCTTGGCAACATGCACACGGACATAGGTACAATCATGTTTCTATAGACAACTGCAAACATTTTTCCATGAGGCATTGACTGTCTTGTCTCTCAGTGGGATACATGCATTAACAGTTATGATGATTACTTTTGAAGTATTAAACAGTTTACTTACTTTTTTCCATCCATCTCTTTTTCATTTGTGTGCCCCTTATACAGGGTGTATGTTTTAACTTGGAACAACTGAAAATATCAAAAAATATGTATCACAGGGAAAAAATGTTTCAGATGGAAAGTTAATATTTTCGATTGGGACATCTGTCTGCACTAAAAATGGCCACCCCCTGAACCCTCCGATGGGGGGAGCTGACTTCTTATTCTCAAATGCAAACATTATTTTTTATGGCATATTCAGACTATGCCAAAAAAATACCTAGGGTTTGCCAAAAACTATTCTTTTCCATTGTTGTAGGTAGTACTGTAATCGAAAAAAATTAAAGTTTTTTTGTTTTCCAGTTAAGAACTGACTCATTCGATTCTACACTGCATCTTCATTAAAAGTATGAACTTTTTGTTTTAAACAGTTGATATTATTGTTAAAAAATACATTTAGAATTGCCAAGTAAAACTTTTATGTCCAGTCATTTAAAAGACTAGAAAACAAGCTACTTTTAATAGTTTTCCGTTGCCTTCGGGGTTGGTTTTGGTGAGACTGCACACCATCAGGATACTTGATTTCAGTGAGTCCCTTTGAATTTCACCATCAGTGAGACTGATTTCAGTGTGTTCTGTCCAACCATTGTAACACTCATGCCAGTTACAGCATCATCTACAACGAACGAAAAAAATTATTTCAGATAAACCCCAGGCATTTTTGGCATAGAATCCAAATCTGCTATAAAAAGGAGGTGGTTCCAGTTCGAAAACAAAAACCTGAACCACATGAGGGGTGGGGGGAGGGGGTCTTGTTATGGGGTAGAAAGTTTAGCACAGACATGTCTACTTTGAAAATATTAACTTTTCATCTTGAACATTTTTATCCTACAATGCATATTTTTCGAGATTTTGGTTGTTCCACATTAAAACAAACACCCTGTGTAGAGACAATTAAAATCTACACAGCACTGCAGTACAAACTCTAGGCTTTCTTAAGGTTCCAGTACTACATTTTGCTGTGGTCATTTTCATTTGCAGCACAGGGAGGAGAGGAGGAGGAGGAGGAGGAGGAGGAGGAGGGGGAAAAACATCAGTGAGGCATCGATAACGTGAACATTCTCTCATTGCTGGCAGACATTGGGAACAGACATTTCTCAAAAAGTAAAAGATGAGAAAAACTGTAATTTACTCATAAAATAACCTTCTTGCAGTTGAAAAATAAAAATTTCTAATTCATTGTCACTTATTATACAAGAACCATTGAGAACATTACATCCAAATTACAAGTAAATACCTAGGAAATTAGCAGAATAATTCAGCATAGATCCTGAGAGTCCATCAACTATCACTGAGTTGCCAAACATTTTCCTGATTGCACATTCTAACTGATGATCTACATACTACCTATGTAATGACACATGTAACTGCAAATAAAATTTCCATGACATCTTAATGATGGAGTAATGTTAGAAAATGAAGTTAAATTTGGCCTGTGTACCTGTAATATGTATTTATACACAGTTTGGTCAAAAGCATACTTTCAGAGCATAGCTGCAATTTTTAATGAAATAAGCAATTACTGTGAATAATACTACTCAACATAGCGTGGTTCACTCTATCTTGCCTGTTACTGTATGATTTCTGCACATGTAATTATTCTTTATGCACCTCATTTCATAAACTATACTTTTACATACTACACAACAGGTTACAAATTGATCACTTCACAGTTAAATCATGCACTGTTGTTTGTAAAATACACCGTAAGGTCAATATGAAAACATCTTTTCTATTTGGCATCAGTTTGAATAATCTGACTTAATGAACATAATCCTCAAGTCATTAGGTGCTAATTATACAACTCTGACAACAGAGTTTACTGTGTTAATTACATTAATTCTGCAAATAACTGCATAGCAAATATTGCTGTCTCAACAAAAACAATCAATTTTTGAAAATCTAATGTAATTGGAGAGAGAGGAAAAATCTATTCCCCAAGCAGAGCAGCAGCAGCAGCACATGTGCAAAGGTATTTACATTTGCAAGCTTTCTGAGCCAGTGGCTCCTTCATCTGACAGAAGAGGGCATTCACCCGTCTTTCTTCCCATTCAACCCTTCTGCCAGGAGGAGGAGCTAAAGCTCACTAATCCTGCAAACTTAAATAGCTTTATACGTGTTTTCTCCTGCTGCTACTCGGTAAGTAGATTTTTTTATCTTTTCAATTGCATTATATTTTCAGATATTACTGTCTGCTATGCTGCCGAAATAACAGTCACTACATAGGTTCTATTTGTTACAGTTAGCTAAATAATCTGCTTGCTGCATTACTACTGTTCTGAAATACACTGACCATTAGCTGTTTGAATAAACAGGTGCTGCAATCTGATTCACATTTATCTGACTTTGATTGCCACCACACAAAACAATGACTAAGAAAGTTTGTCAAATTATTCCTATATCATAATTTATTAGTTCATAGGCACTTTTTGTTGCTATTTTCGTTATTTTTAGAATGGGGGAGCTGGAAGGATGGAAACATTGGATGTTTGCCACACAGAATATCTGACAACACAAACCTGGATAACTAGATATAAATCTGCACCCAGTGTCTTAATTCATGAAACGTACACAACGTGAGCAGCGGAAAAGGGGGAGGGGTGGAGGGTGAGAGGCAGTGGATGTGAATGATTGTATGGTTGACTATAACACATTTATTGCCTTCAAAATAAAGTGACAGTCTGCTGCAAAAGGAATTAAGTTGCTGGCAGAAAGATGCAAGCACAGGGCACTTTGCTGGGATTAATTGGCATATAATGAGTCTGTGTTGTGAGTGGGGTGCAGGGGTGTTGATGCTGTTCAGAAACTCATCAGTACTTTCACAGGCAGAAATTAAGTCATGGCTACAATGTGGCTAACAATAACTATTGCAGAACCATCTGCCCAGCTGTACGGGACTTTCAGACATGCCTGAAAGGACACCACTCATTCATATAATTAATTCGCCTAGACTGGCAATGGATCCACCTTCTTCAGTGTGGATGCACAAATATGTCTGACCTCCTGTGGGAATCTCAGAGTAGCAAGCATGGAGGACATGGACAGAGACTGCAGATAGGTGGCACTCAGTGGGAAATGAATCGGTCATGAGGCATGCTGAGATAGTACATGCAGATGTGATAACACAGTGACTAACACGGCTGCCTAGTACGCAAGAGATCCCGGGTTCGAATCCCTATATTGTACAATTTTCACTTGTCGCCACTGATTTTGTGTAATGTCCCTAAGCACCTGACATCAGTAATTCCATCCCACCCCATCCATCCCCCCCCCCCCCCACCACCACCACTTTAAATTTACATATAATTTTATTTTAAGGCTTGACACTGCATTACCAATTCATGGTTTTCAGTCCTGTGAGGTTGTTCCATACAGAAAACATTACTAATCTCATATTTATCAGTATGATTTATCTGTCCTAGCCAACTATGGGCAAAAGGGAGAGACACATGTTGCATCTCTTTGTTAGCTCTGAGGTTACAGGATTACACTGTAAAGTGATTGCTGCATTAACTCTCAGTTCCAGACTCAATGGAGGTCTGTCTTCTATCTATTCTGTGACAGAGCTACAAGCACTCGGATCAAAAATCAATAAGAAAATCTTAAGTAAACTTCTCCATCATAAAGCACATCTCTATCTCCAGCACCTCATAGTGTAAAAGTGAAAAATTTATGATACTCACACCTAATAATGCCTTTATCTGATTCTGGTGACAATTTTTGGTTTTTGTGAATACAAAATTTTATACATAAATTGTGCCACTGAATAATTTAGTAAATGGCTTCTTACGCATCTACTCCAACTGCCAAATGTCCATGCTACTTGAGTATGGAACACAACAGCTCACTAACACAAACCATTTCGAAGTTCAAAGTGTATAATATCTTACTAATTAGTGCCTTTTAGGTACGCTTGTGTTACAGATAAATCATTTTTTACTAAAAAACACTTCCCTTGTAATGCTAGTGTGGTAAATTCTCTTCCATTTGTATTAGTATAATGCATATTTTAACAGTGTTTTTCTGTTCGTTTACTGAATGTAACAGCAAAGGTAAGAGAAAAATTAACCCTACACTTTCATCAGATTCAAGTATACAAAATCAAATACATAACTGCAAGACAAATGCTAGAACTTAAATTAAGAAAATGACACTTGGTAATTACACTCATACTAACCTATGCGTATTGTGTCACTGCACAGTGTTAATTCAGTTTATCAAAGTTATTTCACAAAGAAATGGAACTACAGTAAGAAAAAAAATTATGCTTACCAATGTGAGGGCAGAAATGTGCCCAATTTGCATTGCAGCACACCACAATCACTCGGTCTAATGGAGGCTGGCATCAGGCAGCCAGTGGCCACTGTAGGGCTAGGAAACAGTTGACCATAAACAGTTCTGATCTTGATGCAGCCATGAGCTCTTTCGCGGATATGTTTTGCTATTACTGATTGGTGAGAAAGTGAAGCAAATTACCTTTAAGATTCCATCACACTGATAGTTTTAGCAGACAGAGAGAAGAAATGTGCCTGAACTTCCAGCACTTAAAGCACCACATAGGGGGAAGGACATATGGTTTAACGTCACAGTGGTAAACCATCACCTTGACCTTCTCAGGCAATGAATCACCCTCAAAAGCCAAGATGAAGGCACCAGTAGCAACCATGTTGTCTTTGGATCCCCTGTAAATGCACCGGTTGAAATGAACACCCCGTCATTCTAAATTGGAACGGAGCTCTTCGTCAGACTGCAAGAGGAGATCACAATGGAAAATGATCCTCTGGACCATGTTGAGGCTTTTATGGGGAGTGACGGAAACAGAAATATCACCGAGCTTGTCACAGGCAAGTAACACTCAGGATTGGGCTGGAGATACTGCCTGAATCAAGACTACGCTGTTTCACATCTTGGACAGCGCTGTCACTTCTCCAAACTTATCCTCAAGGTGTTCAATGAAAAACTGAGGCTTCGTAGATAGAAAGGACTCCCCATCAGTTCCGCTACAGACTAAAATCCAAGGCGAATATGGCTCTCTCCGTTCTGTAGCCCTACGTTCCTCCCATGGTGTAGTGAGGGAAGAAAACAATTACACTCATACCTGTCATAATTGTATTCAATCTTGTCCTTCTTAGAGACTGCTTGTGCCATACGGTCACCAACAAGAGATGAGTTAGTCCGCTTCATTGCGGGTCATCCGCACTGATGCCACCCACTTCAATCAGAGGCTCTCCCCACAGGCGCCAACCAGCCACAGCAAAGGCTAACTGGCATGATGGCTGTTGCCAGGAGTCCTGGTGCCATCTACTCCCCGGCATACGTGGGAACTTACAGCTCAGGCATCAGCAGTGCGATCCCTGTGTTGTCAAGGGGGTTACCACCAAATGGGTACATGACAGCTCCACCACAACGGACTAGCTACCGTGCTGGATATTGGATGCAGAGAAATCCAATATTTTCATGGAGGCAAAAGAGGACAGGAGACAATGGAGAAAGATGACATACTCCGGAAAGTGCCCTTGCCCAAATAGTTGAATCACAGGTGGAGATGCAAAGCAATGACAAGAGATTCAGGAGATCGAATCTAAGGGCACTATGGATAACTCATGCACCACATAAGGCGTCCTTCCCCATATGGCGCACACTTCTGTAAAATTTTGAAAGTGGCAAGTCAAACCATAGAATGGGACCTGAACTCGTAGGGCCGAAAAGTGAGACACTCCTTTCAGTCACCTCTTATGACTGGCAGGAATACCTCGGGCCTATTCTAACCCCAAGACCCACAGGGATTGGGGGGGGGGGGGGGGGGCAGGGGGATGCTTGCTAGCGGCCATCAGTTCAAACCCGACCACCAGTAGTTATTTGTTATTTAGTATTTATCATTCCTGGAAGGTTTTCAAAGTTTCTTATGTTTGTAAAAAATGGCATATTCAATGCTTGTATAAATAGCAGCAATCTCCATCCAAGAGACCAGTTCTGTTCAGGCTGTATGTTGGTATGTGTAATAAATGTGCTTTCAGGGCTAGGTGGTGTACTTCATTGAAAACCATGCTTTTGGATTTGGACTTGATTCTGATTACAATGTGACAATAACTACTACACATCCCCACTTTTATGTTAGTGTATGTCATTTTATACAAGAAGTTCATTGCTATCCAAGTCACTGCAGTTACCCACAACCTATCCACAATCATGGGTTTGCATATTTGAATGCGAATTGTCAGTTCTACCACAGGAAGGCACTTACCATGTTAGGCACTGTGATGTCCAATAGACAATATGCCAGAGGTGTAAATACAGATCGTTTCCAACATAGCTCCATGGTTCACGGCAGACTGTAGAAGTAGTATTTTCAGACTCTGTGACATTATTCTTTTTCAAGCATTGTCTGTACACAGTCTGAAATAAAAACAAAAACATCAACCCCTCCAGGAAACATCAGCATTTTATGATTACAATGTGGTATTTCTCAAAAATTTCGTGTGTGTGTGTGTGTGTGTGTGTGTGTGTGTGTGTGTGTGTGTGTGTGTGTGTGTGTGTGTGTGTGTGCGCGATGAAATGGACTAAACCTCGAAACCAGTTAAAAATGTGTTATTTTATAACCATCACTTTTTTTATTCATGTTTTGATGCCCAGCAATGTATTTAACAACCTCTTGACAGGTGCTCTTCATCAAGATTCATTCATATGATGCACAGAGCAGCTGCAATATAGATTTAACATTCAGCTCAAAACAACCTGACATGTTGTGGACTAAATAGAGAAACTACAAATCAGAGTGGACGTACTCATAATTGAGCTCAAATTTTTACAGACTAACAGAATTTTTGCTATTGGATAGCCTTGCTCTGCTCAACATCTACGAAATTATTCATGTACAGACTGTAAATAATGATCCAGTGAAGTAGTAGCTGTGGTTAGATTTTTGATTGTCACCCATAGCTCATATTCCTAGGCATTTTAAATACTGCCCAATAGTGGTTTTTGTGGACAGCAAGTGCTACGTTACCTGTAAGCCAATATTTGCCCACAAAATTTTCACAATAAGTTTCACAGCAGTCGAGTCATTTTCAAGGGCAGGTTGCATGCTGATAAGACAACATCCTGATTTAAGTTTTTAACAAGTTTCCTAAATCACTTCAGGCAAATGCCACAACCCGTTCCCTCCCCCATCACTGAGAAAGTTAGTCAGTGTTATATCTTTACTGTGCTCAGTATCAACATGCTATCAAATTTTCACATTTTCTGTCTATCACAAGCCTGTGGTAGCTGATTATTCCCGAAAAAGTCACATAATTATCCCAGGATATGATCATTACATGCAGTTCTCTTACTGTCTCAAAGTCCAGATTCAGGGAAAGTGTAAAACTATAAATCCCTTAATACTGTATGATATATTACAGTACCTATATTTTGCTTGAATGGTTCTTGGGCATTTCATCAGATGGTACCGTCTAAACTGCACAATATTTCTAAGAGGCAGCTATTTGTCATCTTCACGTGTAACATTGAAGGGTTCTTACGCAATCCATCAGATGGTACTGTCAAAACTGCATAATATTTCCACTAGGTATCTGCCAGTCATCTTCAGTTATTAAAACAGAAAAGCCTCAAACAGCACAGCATTTATATTTTGTTTAGTACAGAATGCTCCTATGCCAGTTCCTAGTCATCTACTGTTCTTATTGGGATGTTGCAGAAAATGGAAATGTTAAACTCTCATTTCCACCTCACAATAACACATATTATTCTACATATTGTATAACTACAGGTTTAGTTTGCAGTAAAATTTTGGGCTGACTGGTGATGACAACTCCAGGAAAATTATTACACTGAAACAAATTTAGACAATGTCTCTGAAGCACTTTGTGATGTCCAGTTACAACATTTCCAAGTTTTTGATGGGACCTGGACATACCATGATGAGGCATTAAAGTCACATATATAAGAACACATTACAAGCTAAGCTGATGCATTTCAGAGCTGAAATATTGGCATACCTATCAATGTCATCTTCCATTCTGGTGTGTCACTGACTCTGCACTGTTTTAGTCAATGGAAGTTCTTAAGTTTGTGGGCATCAAGGGCTACATTACCTGTAAGCCAATATTTTACCCAGAAAATTTTCACAATAAGTTTCACAGCAGTCAAGTCATTTTCAAGTGCAGGTTGTACGCTGATAAGACGACATCCTGATTTAAGTTTTTAACAAGTTTCCTAAATCACTAGCGGGCAGTGTATTTCAATAAATTTAGACAGTATTGTGTATATTTTTGTTTAAATGATGTTGCTTTTATGCATCCAACACAGAAATGAGTGCATGAAGTTATTAAGTGGCACCGGTTGCAAGAAATTAGCAGAAGAAAAAAAGGTGTAGTGTAGAACAAACTGAAATTCAATAGATATTTGGTTAATGAAATGGGAGAAAATATGGAATCTTCGCCATCTGAAACTTTAAAGATGACAGGCAGTTCCAATTATGCTGACCCAAGTACAGAGATAATAGCACTTAGTTCACATGATACTGACAAACAGCACATGTATAATTGCTGATATTTGTTTTAGGGGCATAAGGCCGTGGTCCAATGCATAATTCTGTGCCTATTGTTTCATCTTTTGATGCTGGAGACATCAGAGACTTTAAGAAACTCAGAAAGCAGTTACAGACTCAATGCCTTCAGCATCGGAAGACAAAATGTTGGGGTGATAATTAGCCTTGGACTATGACCTTATGTTTACAAAACAAATATGAGCAACTACACAAATACGGACCATGACAGCCTGCAGCATATGTAAAGTTTCGTAATTAACATATGAAACTTAGTATTGGTCTTTTCCAATTGAATTTACAGTAAGTGAGCACTGACTCACTTCCAAAAGTAATGAAAACAAAATGTGAAACATGCCAACTAGAGAAATCTAGAATAAAATTAAAAAAATAGTTTTGAGAAATTTGAATCATTACAAATATCTATATGACAGGAATCAGTGGAAGGACAACATGGTATGAAATGATTATTTTGATGATAAAGGCAATGAAAACCTCATAATTCGGTTCTGCTAAATTTTACAGAAGAAGCAAAGACTGTTTCTTAAAAAAACATGTAAAGTGATATAGTTAAAGTTGTTACATGTGCAACTATATAGTAGAAGCCTAGTTATTGACATATTAGAGAAATTAGTGCACTTTCAAATGGCTCTGAGCACTATGGGACTCAACTTCTGAGGTCATTAGTCCCCTAGAACTTAGAACTAGTTAAACCTAACTAACCTAAGGACATCACAAACAGCCATGCCCGAGGCAGGATTCGAACCTGCGACCGTCGCGGTCTTGCGGTTCCAGACTGCAGCGCCTTTAACCGCACTTTCAAATCTCTCTTTGATAAAGGAGTTACTAATTACTTCCAGGATTTTCACACACAATGGAGTTAAAAGGCTTACATTACCTACCACTGATTTTATTAATTCTCCATGTGATGCATCACTTTTATGGTCAATTTTTAAGTTACTAGGAAGTAACCAGTATCTCATAACACATGAGAAGCACAGTCATGACAGATTAATCTAACAGGAAAGTCTTAGTGCACACTGTATTAAAAAGGTGGAAAAACTAAACTAGATACAACTCACAAATTCCTGGACAGAAACTTGTGATATTTTTCATGTGATTTTGCACTAGCTTATTTATTTCACCATTGAACAGCTGCACACAGACCTCGTCATTAAAGATACAGCATATACCCAGTTGGCCAAGGGCTTTTAGGGAAAAAAGATTGTGTTGAACTAACCACTGACAACAAGGTCTACATCTAAAACTATATCTATATCCACACTCTGCAAGTCATTATACAGTGCATGATGGAAGGTACATTGTACCACTACTAGTCATTTTCCTTTGTTTTCCACTTGCAAACAGAGCAAGGTAAAAACAACTGTCTATATGCCTCCATACAAGCTCTAATTTCTCTTATGTTTGTGGTCCTTACACAAAATGTACATTGGCTGCAGTGGGGTAATTCTGCAGTCAGTTTCAAATGCCAGTTCTCTAAATTTTCCAAATCATTCCTTGAAAAGAGCATCACCTTCTCTCCAGGGATTCCCATGTGAATTTACAAAACATCTCCATAATATCTGTGTGTTGATTGCACTGAAGAATGGAATACAATTTGTTGGCTTTGAACAATGTTGTCACATCCAAGCCAAAGATAGCATTTTTTTAATGAAGTGTAAATATAGATGAATGAATTTAGCCTCAAACTGAGGATTTTGTGTTTGTTTTGGGTTTTATAGGTCATCACTTGAATTGATAGTGAGTGTTTGCAGTCTGATAAGTTCTCATTTGAAATTTTGTTCTGTGTTTTGCATAATTTTAAGATATATTTTATTCATTATTAGGTATGGATTTATCTGTACATATGAATAAGGATGACTTGTCTGCTGCTTTGGGTGTCGACAAGTATGTACAATTAAGTTTCTATTGTTGTCTGGTTTATTTTCCCAAGTTTGATTGGTGCCATGAGTGTGGGCAAAATATGAAAACAATGTGTGTGTCATAGCAGCATACTGTTGGTTCATATCTTTGTGGGTGTAGCTGTGACAAATTATGGCCCCCAATTGGAAGAGGAACATGGTTCGGAAAGTCTAAGCTGGTCCTGAAAGACATTATGATGATCATATACGGTTGGACTATGTATTACACTGCGTGATTGTTGTTCATGAGTGTCATGTTAGTGAGTGTACTGTAATAGAATGCAATTTGTTATGAAGTCTGTAGGAAGTATTTGAAGTGTAGTAAGTCGTTTGGTGGGAGGTTTCATCCTACAAATTAACAAGCTAGCTTTTGGAAAAACCAGGTATAATTGGGGGAAAGGGGGGGGGGGGGAGAGGGGGAGAAAGTGTTGGGTAATTTATTTGAGGAACATATTGCTGAGGTCTCTGTTGATCCATCATGGACATGGGACATCAGCTGGTTACATAATTGCCAATATCAATGAAGTTCTCCAACAGCTCTGTAACTGAGGTGTTCATTTATTATATTTTGAAGGCTACCAGTTTTGGCATTCCACTATGCCATCTTCAGGCCCCATATGCATCTCTCCAAATAAACCATAGTAGTGTTATATAGCGCCATAAATCCCTGGACGTTGTGAATTCAATTGTTTCACCAGTGCTTCATTCAAAGACTTGAGAGCAACTCTAAGTAGAGTTGTTATCAAGTCTTTGAATGGAGCACTGGTCAAACAAGTGAACTCACGACATCCAGGGATTTCTGGCACTATATGACATTGATGTTTATTTGGAGATATGCATATGTGGCCTGAAGATGGCATTGTGGAATGCTGAAACTGGTAGCCTTCAAAATAAAATAAATGAGCACCTCAGTACACAGCTGGTGGAGAATTTCATTGATACTGACAATATTGCTGAGGGGTTGACCATACTATCTGAAGAGTTTTCATCATACATGGATTTGGGGAGGTGGGGGTTTCATCATTTGGTAGTGAATCACATGATTAAATTTAAGAATTACCGTACTGGGACGTTTCCCTACACCATAGAGGGGTATTGGAGGGGGTGGGGGAACATCAAATCTGTTGTGGGGAGGGGGAACAACTGTTTTCAACATTACAGCAGCATTTGGATGAATATTCTTGAGAGGTGCAGAGTAACCAGATATATACTGTCCATTTAATTGTTTTCTTAATGCTGGTGCTGACATGTATACATCTGAAGTTGTTAGCTAAATTATTGCTAGGTCGGGGACATGAGAGGCTCCATGGTAATTAGGGATGGGGGAGTGATTTTGTTACTGTCAGTGGTTCGTGACTTCCCAACACAGTATTATGACATAACTCTGCATCTTTAGCAGGTTTTCCTGCAACATCTGATGAAGATGCTGAGTTATGATGTAGAAATATTATATTGGGAAGACGCAGACCACTGGGCAGTGCACCCAATTCCACAAGATGACACTGATTCAGCAGGAAAGTCTAAGAAATTACTTTAAGTTTTTATGATGTTTTTTGTGATATTGGTGTTACACAGTTTTATGTTATTATTGGATTTGTTAGTATTCATTTTTATGCTATAGGTATGTAGTTGAATGTCATGTACTGTAGGCACGTATGTTTATTCCTTCATACTCTGGCTCTAATAATTTTGGTTTCCTTTTATTTGTTCATGGTATGTAGTTCAACCAGTGGTAGATATATTGTTAATTTTGTTCAGTGTGGCACTTTTATCATCATTTCACCCATGTAGGTCAACTGAAGAACAAGATACCAATATTTGGTTTGCTGGTTTTTCAGCCATGAGTAATTCTGGTGTCAACTGAAGAACAGGATACTAATAATCTACAGAAGAGTTGATAACTGGGTGGTAGTCTTTCTGATGTAAAAGGCTGAACAGTGTTTACATAACAGCTGGCATGTGATGTGTTGTTTCACAGGTGGCTCTCCCTTTGATACTATTTATTTTGCCAGTTACAGGGCTGGTATAGGTGGTGATAGGGGGGTGCATATGACAAGTCTTGCAGCGGGTACGGTCACAGGCGTAAAAGCCTTAGAGTAAGGAGAAGGATGCAGAAGGAGCGTAGTGTCTGACAAAGATATCGCAGAGATTGGGGGGGGGGGGGGGACAAAAAGCAATTCTATGGGTGGCAGGCAAAATCTCAGATTGAATGGATCTCATTTCAGGGCATAATTTTAGCATGTCATGGACTTGTCGTGGTAGCTGATTAATACAGTGAAGGCTAGAACAATACTGAGTGACACGTAGTGTGCTCTGAAGTTGTTTTTTGGAGGGATCAGCAGTACCAGGATTGAATGTGATGGCCCAGGAAATATGATTTCGAACTAGGCTGGTGGGGTAATTATGTCCAGTGAAAGCTAAAGTGACAATGGTGGTGTATTACTGTAAAGAGCCAGCATCAAAACAAATACATTTGTCTCAAATGCCAAGGCTGTATGGGAGGGAAAGTCTGAAATGCAAAGGATGGTAACTGCCAAAACTTAACTACTGTTGTTTGTTAGTAGGTTTAATGTGTACAGAAGTGTTTTGCTGGCCTTCACTGAGTATGAGATCAGCATCAAGGAAAGTGGCATGGGATTTGGAACAGGACCATGTGAAATTTAATTGGGAGAAAGTATTTAGAGATTCCAGAAATTTTAACAGGTCAGTCTTTCCTTCTCATCTCATCCGGTAAGTCTCCACTGACACGAGGTTGTGGATGACTTTTCTGAAGTGTATCCCTTTTCCCAAGCATCTCCAGTACTTTTCATTCCCCTGCAACTCTTCTCTGAAGGAGCCATTGGTTTTGAAAGCTTGTATAAGTTAAACCTTTGTGTGTGTTCTTCTCCTGCTGCCACTTGATGAGTAAATTTTTTTATCCATCAAATTACATTACATTGTCGAAAACTGATTATTTTCATTGTTATATTAGCCATCATAAAGTTCATTGTAAATAAACCATTACAGTTCAAATTGATCAATGATGTACATAATTATAACACCAGAAGGAAAAAATGACATTCATTACTCTCCATTCAGGTTGTCATTAGCATAACAAGTGGTGCACAATGCTGCAACAAAAAGTTTTGGTCATTTACTCAGTGACATAAAATGTCTGACTGGCAGCAAAATAAAATTTAAGAGCAAACTGAGAAAATTTCTCCTTGACAACTCCTCCTATTCCGTAGAAGAATTTCTGTTACCGTAATGTGTAGAAGGTGGTGGGTAGGAATTACTGACTCACACACCAAACTTACGGATGTTCAGTATCTAACCATAACTTATATACAAATTAATTTGTGATGTGAATGTAAAATGACTCACTCCACATCATTACAATCTATAATGCAAAATGATCCATGAAACATGTAACTAACTTCACATGGAAGCCATATTGTTATGATCACCTATTCAAAGTTTATTTACCAGGATCCCTTGATGGCAGTTACTTTACAACCACAGTATTGCCCTACACCAACAAATTTGAAACAGATTAGCTAGTTTAGATTACATAACATTCCTTTCTCCATATCACAAAGTTCAATTATTTGTGATTGTTTTTAATTTACTAACTAGTGTTTTTGGAATTAAGGACTAGTCATCCTGACCAGAGTTCTCTGTGGCTCTCAAAAATCATTTCAGGTGAATGCTGAGATGGTTCCAAAACACTGCACAGCAATCGTACTCCCATTCTGTGCCCATTACTGAATTATTATTATTGTTTCAAACAAATTTTTTGCAGTCTCATTGCTATTATAATCATTCAGTCAGTTCATTAATGTAATGAAACATTTCACATCTTGTGACATTGTTACAGAAGTGCTATAGAATTAAAAATAAATAACACTGAAAATAGGAAAGTCAACATGTCACTTCCTATGTCATCCCATTCCTATTTCATGACTTACATTTATTAACAAGTATATTAATATGTCTTGAAAGTAACCAGACACTAGTTGCACATATCTGATGGTTCCTCATTATTGTGTGATTTATGAAACATTGTGTGTGAATGAATGAAAACATGGGATAAATGAGTTAGTGTCATGCATTTACATTGTGTAGTAATCTCCATGGGTCTACTTAGCAGTGCGTCATACCCATGTGAGCCATTACTCTGCCCTTTGTACACTCCTCCAGCAGTTTATTTTCAAGCCAATAAACAAACATATATTCATACAGTCTCCTTTCCTCACCATTCCAGACTTACAATGCACTGACATGCCCAATACAGCCATTCTCCTTTGACAAGCGGTCATGTCACCATCAACACTACATGGAGGCAATGGTGACACACTGATCTGTAGCAAAGCTTAAGATTTAGGTTATAATGGTAGGTGCAAATTTGATTGTGATCTGCCAAAGCCAATGAATGTCTCAATATGGTATTCTGTAGCTATATTTAAGATTCTTGGTGAAAACACCCAATTTTCCCACTGCCATTTGATTCATGTTTTTAATAGGCCTATATTTAATTCTGTTAATAAAAAGAAAATCCCCACCTAAAACCCCTATGAGCCTGATACTTTGAGAATTTAAATATTAGTAAATATGATTGTATGAAATGATAGTGGCCATTCAGGTTGACATCACTGATCAAAACTGATAGATTGTATCGTATCCAACACATCAACTTAACCTTGCTATCAAATTATGCAAAAGGTATGGGTAATTCAAACATAAAAAGGTTAACAGCTAGTCTTTACTGAAAAACATTATCTTGAGTCTCACATGAACAGAACTGACAGTGTGCATTGAAAACAATAAAATGCAGACATGTTTCTTTTTTTCGAGGCAATACCATTTCAATTGGCATATTTTAGAAATAATTTCCCACAAAATGTTAACGGTACATGTATTCTCATAGGCTCTTAATACAGCACTTGCATTGCATGTATATATTTTACGAAACCCTTGATTAACTCTAGGTTACGTTATCTCATCTAACTTACAACGAATTTCCCTAAAAGAAAATTCTGTATTGGGTAATTACATAATTACTTACAGATGATACATCCAGTGGAAGAACGAAGATTATGAGGAACGAAAAGTACCACCCTGTTAGCACTGCGAACTTTACGATAACGTGATGTCGTCTCCAATTAATATATCTGTATATGATGCTAAAAGCTAGGAAAAAAGTCACAACGACATCAACAACTAATGGTCCAACAGTCATTTCTGCCAGGCACGTCCGCTACGTAAAATACCATCAAACGTCTTTCGCCGTTTTGGATTTCAAGTTTTTGGCTTCGTTATCTGATGCCTTATTCATACTTTCTAACTTCTGAGTAGTCAGGGATTTCAGAGGCATAAGTTTCGGCCTACAAAGAATATTCTGCGGCAAGTCTTCTTTATGTAATATTCCTCGTTGTGGCACAAAATCATTCGGCACGAAATTTTGACTATCTGACATTGCAACAAAAATCCTTCTTCACATCTGAAATCAAGACATCGGCAAAAGTGGTGCAATTACACCACAGATGCCAAACGGATATTTACTGCAACGTATACTTAAAAATGATACTAATTGAGGGCCCGTACAACTGCGAAAACAAACGACACATACATCACAACCTTCAGCTGATTGTCCCTAGAAATGTCATCAAGTTAAGAAACAAGTATAAAAACGAAAACAAAACCTATTTACACCGACAATATCATAGCTGTCATCACGCTACATAGCAGACACTCCTGAATTCTCAAAGATGTACAGAACTGTCACAATCCAAAGATGCATACCAGCTGTATGGGCGAACCCAATGATGTTACATTGTTGGCTCAAGTTCTTCGACTATATTTATGGTCGAAGCTCAACTTCCACAGAAGTGTCTAGAAACAGCAAATATTGGTGTCGGGGTGAGCCAATCGGTTGCTCTTTGCTGGCCTCGGGTCTGTAGCTCGTTGCGCTTCTGATGGCAGACAGTGAAAGCATACATTCTCCTTTTACGACAAGGTTTGGTTCATTCATTCCGCACGAAATTCAAAATTGTGTGCTAAACTACATGGGTCGCTTAGTTTACATTAGTACTTGTTCCATAGACCATGAATTCGACACTTCGTAATGATGTGGAACGTGTCAGGTTAATAAAAAGGTGTCTATACAAGGTATTGTATTACACAAAATGTTACATGACACTTAATATTTTTATTTTTTTTGTGGGGGTGGGGAAATTACTGACTTACTATATCCAAAAATTCATTTAATGAGTAGAAGGAGTTGCCATTCAGAAATTCTTTTAATTTCCTTTTAAATGCTATATGGCTATCTGTCAGACTTCTGATGACCAAAGACTTTTGTGGCAGCATAATTTGACCCTTTCTGAGCCAAAGTCATGCAGTTTTCAGCATGTACAGTTCACGATAGTGAAGGATTTTACAAAAAAAATTGCTCGATAGTATATCCCACAACTAAAACATAGCTAAGGTCTCCCCAAACTAAGAGTAGATTTTCACAAGAAAATGTTTCAGTTCTTAAGACTACAGCTGAGTCAATCTGGATTTGCAAAATGCGAAACAATTTCCAAATATTTTGAAGATAGGTCAGCTGTTTTATAGTGCATAGTGTCGGAAGTAGCGGCCTCGCAAACTTTCTTGTTAAAGATGTTTTGGCTGAAGAAATTGCCATTAAAGTGAATACTGCAACGGAGGAATTCAAGGTTATTGTTTATTAAGACTAATTTAGCACTGTACAATCGTACTTCCTCTTTCCAAAATATAAAATGCAGAAACACCTTCCTCAATCTCCTTGTATAATGCATGAAATTACCCTTCTGTACCACGTAATGACATTTTCTTCAGACCCATGCACTTTCTTTGTGTTGTTTGCACTTCTATCTCCATCTCTAATACACAAGCTATCCCTGCAAGCGAGAAACCATTTGCGTCCAATAAATGCCATTTTCGTAAAAATGTGAACTCCAGCATCCACGAATACAAGCTACCACGCTGTGTATGTCCACTTTGCACGTATAAAGAGTTGAGAATCATCTTGTGAAGATCGCAATTCTCAGGAAAAGAATAGTTGAGGACAGCAATGAGAGCACAGATCACATGACTTGAACTGACTTGATGTGCCATGATGTGATGGACAGTATGAATGCACCTTGATGTGAGGATGTCTTGAAGTGATGGTACTGTGACGGACAGTGTGAATTGGCCTAGGCAACCATTTGTGATAAGCAGGAAGTTTATATTCGAGGTTGGTCTGGCACAAATCTTCATCTGTCACAAACAGCTGAGTCAATCTGGATTTACAAAATGCGAAACAACTTCCAAACATTTTGAAAATAGGGAAACTGTTTTATAGTGCATAGTCTTGGTAGCAAACTTTCGTGCTAAGGATGTTTTGGGTGAAGAAATTGCCATTAAGGTGCATACTGCATTGAAGGAATTCAAGGTTGTTGTTTATTAAGACTAATTTAGCACTGTATAATCGTGCTTCCACTTTCCAAAATATAAAATGCAGAAACACCTTCCTCAAGCTCCTTGTATACTGTGTGAAATTACCCTTGTGTACCACGTAATGACATTTTCTTCAGACCCATGCACGTTCTTTGTGTTGGACATCTGCCTGTGCTGTCTGACTGTCATTAGAGTTTTTCTGATAAATAGGAAGCAAATGAAAATTGTCATTGCTATGAAAATGAGATAAAAAGAAGTAAAGCGAATTGTCAAAGCAAATCGTTTTGGTGGGAACCATAACAAATTAGGTGACAGTATGTGTCCTTGATACGCTTTTTAAACTTATAAAGGCCAATCCATACTGTCCGTCACAGCACTGCCAGGTCATGGCACTATCACGACAAGGTGTATTCACACTATCCGTCATGTCATAGCATGTCAAGTCAATTCAAGTCCCTTGATCTCAACTCGCATGGCTACCCTGTAATGTATTTTTTTTCCCCGTGGATTGCTATCTTTGCAAGATGATTTTTAACTGTTTTTATGCACAAAGAGCATATACGCTGTGTGGTAGCTTATATATATGGATGCTATAGTCCACATTTATACGAAAGTTTGTAGCTTGCAGGGACTGAAATGAAATGAAACGATCGTATGGCATTTATTTGATGGGATATCCTCTTCGGGGTTCGGCCGACGTATTGCAAGTCTTTTTAATTGTCGCCACTTCGGCGACTTGTGTGTCATTAATGAAAATGATGATGAAGGACACACAACACACAGTCCCCTGCGGGGAATTGAACCCGGGACCCCTTCTGTGGTAGGCGGTAACGCTACCTCTGCGCTACAGAGGCGGACTTGGAGTAACTGTTTATATATTAGAGGAGGCAGAAGTGCAAAACAACACAAAACAGAGGACGGGTACATAAAATATCACTATGTGGTACAGTAAGGGAATTTCACACACTATAAAAGGAGCTCAAGGAAGAGCAATCTTCATTTCATATATTTGGAAAGTCGAAGCATCAGTTTTTTTTTATTTGTTACGTCAAAGTGAACACAGAATTAGTAAAATAAATGCAGTGTTACGAGCTGTCATCACATCCTGTGAAAAACTGCCTTGTTTAAGATTAAGTTTCGTTGTTAATTCTGTGCAAATGTTTGTGCAATAGTCATAGCTCCCTCAATATCTTTCCCTTCCAGATTCATTGGTTTTCTTTATGTCTTGTATTTGGCTTTTAATAGTTCAAGTGCCTTACTTGTACTAGGGTTATCTAGTGAAACCACATAAATATTGATGACTGATGCTTGCAAAACTGTTTCACACACTGTCCAGAGAGCTTCTTAACAATAAATAAACCTGCCACAAACACATATTTAAACAAACAACTTTCAGTGTCTGAAAGTTTCAGGCCATTTCTTTATGACATGCTACAAAAGCCTGATAACATACAAATAAATTCCACCTAATAATCAGTGTTATTCTACCCAAGGTACTTTTATCACTTCAAGTTGCAGCCATACTACATGCATTTCATTGTGAAATATTAAATACCATACTGGCATCCATAATAATCGACTTTATTAATGTAGTAGAGGGCACGAACTTTACTAGGCTCATGTCATACGATTCAGACTGCTGCCTCACTGACTTAATTAATCTTTCATCACTTACTATAAATTTTTACAAAATAAATAACGAAACAATCAATTTTATACCAAAGAACGAACTAATAACAAATTATATTAACCACTGAAACCAAAACCAAACGAAATTCAGAGATCTGTACATGGCCATATATCAGGAGGAAATGAACTTGGGGGTCATGTGATCAACAACAGATGGACGGCGTCAGCCCTCAAAACTTTCTTGCTGACAAACCTTGATGGTGCTGTGACGTGATGTGACGGGATGAGACGGCCATCGCGGATGCCACCGTATGAAGTGCATTGCAGAATATTGCAGGACACGACGAGATGTGACAGCCAATGTAAATGTGTCAGAAACGAGATAATTAAATTGCACATACATAAAATGAGACATTCTGTATCAGATTGTTCGAATAAATAAATTTTTTATTTTATCAGTTTCTATTTTGATGAAATTTGCTATGATATCTACAAATGAGAAGCCTAAAGTCTGATATGACACTATAAAAAACGTCTTGGAAACATCGTCCTCTCTATAATTTTCTGGGATAGCAAGGTCTGAAAATTTGCATATTAAAAGTCATGGAGACTGATCTTGAAATGTGAGCTGTAATAAGGATCTGCAAATTAA
Source organism: Schistocerca nitens (assembly GCF_023898315.1). Lineage (NCBI taxonomy): Eukaryota > Metazoa > Arthropoda > Insecta > Orthoptera > Acrididae > Schistocerca > Schistocerca nitens. Next base: position 928,076,063 of record NC_064616.1, read on the forward strand.
ATAAAAAGCTGTGTTCCTTAGCATCTCAGCTGATTTTCGGTCTTCTAAGGAAAAGAAAAAAAGTTATGGTGATATGTAGGTATTGTTAATTTTTACGAAAATTCAGATTATCATTCCTTGGACACTTTGGCGACGACAAATTGCAAAAAATGACAGCTGTACTAACACAAACAAACTCATAATAGCCAAAACGCATGAACAGTACGCAAAAAACTACTGTAAGCTTTCGATTTCTACCACCAAAACCTGCTACGAGCAGCACACCTGAGAGCAGCCAGGCACACCTGATTGGCACCAAGATTTGCTGCCCATAGACACAAGTGTTGAGCACATAATCAGTAAATACATCAGTAAACAAAGCCAAACATGTGTCAGTAAGCATGTCACTAAAAGTTCTGTACAGTATCATGGGACAAGAGCCATTTTGGGCTTATATTTACCAATAAAAACAAGGATTACAGCTGCTCAATAATTTAACTCAGAAGATGAAGCAGATAACTAAAATACATTTGTTTAGAAATGTCCTCAAAACATAAAATCGTGTTTCCACAGGAAATGAAAGCGTGCACATGCACATACAGCCTGCAGCATCACCTTAGGAGGTCAGTCAGTGTCAAGATGTGTGTTTTCACATGTGCGATTTGATTTTCTACAGCCCACAACACGTAGGATGGGGCTTCCCTGCAATGAGGGGATGAGGTCTGCGCATGCATAGCCACAGAGAGTGGGCAAACGGAAGTCCATATTGCTGAACTATGTTGCTGTGGACAACCATCAGGTTCATTTGCCTTTGGTACATCATATTATATGCTCAAATATATGAGAGGGATAATACATTTTAATACCAATTTCGATCAATCGTCTATGTGAGAGAAACGTTACTTCGCATCTTGACGCTGCGTTTGCTGCTCCACAGTGACTGTGTTACATCGCAAGGTGAGAACAGCTGACAAAGCTTTGTGAAGATGTCGGTTACAATTTTTCTCTAAATGACGTTTGTCCAACGACAAGATCATCGAAAAAAGTGGCAATAATTGCTATTTATTGCTATTTGGATTATAAGTAAAAATGTAATACACAGCAAAATTAACCAAACTCAAACCGAAATTATTACATTTACTTGACAGCTGCTTCTACTTCACATAATTTCTTTAAATGTGTGTAATGCCTGTATGCGTGTGTGTTTGACTGTAATTCAGCGTAAATCACTGTGCATAAAAGAAAATTACTGTTAGCAAAGGCTGGTGTAAAAGACTATGGTAAAAATTGTCGGTATGTTATAATATTTTTCGATGTCAACAGAATTACCCCAGAATCTTTTTCTATTGGAACTTTAAAACTGCCAGTACCACAATTACTTTTCCAGCAGGTATTCATTTAATGATTCTGATTCACCCAGGTTTCATCAGTGTAATACACTGCCGGACTATCTCCTCCTCTTCTCTTATAAGGGATTTGGTTTGTGCTGTACTAATGTCACTTCCTTCAATTAAAAGCTATCTTCTTAACATATTATGTCTTTTAAAATTCTTCGCATTGACGAAGCGCTGCCTCTGAGGCCAGTTCGTTTATGCATTACTGTAATTAGTTTTTGTAGCGATTTAAAATATTGTTTTCAAAATCATCCATTTGTGTTACAGGTTTCTAGCGATTTCAAGGCTACAGGAAAACGAATTTCCCTCAGGTTTCTACAGCTCTGACACTTTCGTTTACTATTCTTTGTACTGTTCTCTTACCGACATGTACTTTGCAGTTTGTCCTTAAGTCTTCAAAATGTCCAAAATAGCAGTTTCACTTTCAGGTTCACGTTTAAAAAAGTTGTAAATACATTAAGTAAACCTCCTCACCTGCTTGTGAGGCATCTATATATGCACTATTACTCTGCAGTTCCATTTAAGTTCCTGGCGGAGGGTTCATCGAACCACTTTCAAGGTACCATTCCACTCTCGAAGAACGCACTGCAAAAACGAACACTTAAATCTTTCCTTGCGAGTTCTGATTTCTGTCATTTTATTATAATGATCATTCCTACCTATGTAGGTGGGTGTCAACAAAATATTTTAACACTCTGTGGGGAAAGCTGGTGTTGAAATTTCATGAGGAGAGCATGCCACTACGAAAAACGACTTTTTTTGTAATGGTTGCCACCACAATCCGAGTATCATATCTGTGGTACTCTCTCCCCTATTTCGTGATAACACAAAACGACCTGCCCTTTTTTGAACATTTTCGATGTCCTCTGTCAATCCCACACCAGACACCAATATTCGGAAGAGGACGGACGAGTGTAGTGTAAGTAATCTCCTTATCACACCTTTTGCTTTTTCTAAGTGTTCTGAAGATAAATCGCAGTCTTTGGCTTGTTTTCCTCACAACATTGTCTATGTGATCCTTCTAATTTAAGTTATTCATAATTGTAGCCCCTCAGTATTTAGTTTAATTTACAGCCTTTACAGTTGTGTGTTTTATCCTGTAACCGACGTTTAGCGGATTCCTTTTAGTACTCACGTGAATGACCTCACATGTTTCATTATTTACAGTCAATTTCCACTTTTCGCACCAAATAGATATCTTGTCTAAAACGTTTTGGAATTTGTTTTGATCGTCAGGTGACTTTATAAGACGGTAAATCACAGCATCGTTGCAAACAACCTAAGAGGGGGCTTCTCAGATTGTCTCCTAAATCTTTTGTGTACATCAGAAACAGCACAGGGCCTATACCATTTCCTTGGGGAACGCCAGATATCACTTCTGTTTTACTTGATGATTTTCCATCAATGGCTACGTACTGTAACCTTTCTGACAGGAGATCACGAATCTAGTCGCACAGCTGAAAAGATACTCCACAGGTACACAATTTGATTAAAAGTCACTTAACCAAGGCACTTCATTAATTTTAAACAGTGAATTTTGTATTTAAGGTTGTGACCTATCTGTTGCCCTAAAAATAAATACTTTCTATTTCTTGTTTTTAATTAATTGAAAAACTTTTTTGTAGCTTGTGCAGTTCTATGAGAAATACTGAACTCTATATACTAAGAATTGCCATACAAGTAATTCCACGATAGTCCATTTGTGTTGAACTGTCAGTTTATTTCATGGCCACACACCCCAATCTATTGATTTTAATGTATTATGTGTCAAGATGAATACAGCATGTTCAATTGCCAGTTTTTTTAAAATCTAAACAATTTGGAGATATTTTTCTGTCCTAGCTGTTTATAAAGGCTGTTGTATATGATGTACTGTAAAATTCTGGAAAATTTTGGCAGTAATTATTTCCTAAAATTTTGTGTCCTTGTGGCTTTATAATAGCATGTTTCTATCTCTCCATGAAAGAACTAATGTGAAAGGATTCATTATCTAAGTAACATAATATATTCTAGACACATAATATATTGCTAAATTCAGCCGAACAACATTTCATTATTGTAGTTTTGGTATCAGTATAACTACTTGAACATTTATTTGTAAGAGCTTTGATAACCTCTCTTCGATAAGCAGGATGAAGTTAAATTTATCCAATGCAATACTTTTGTTCGAAACTTTAGGCTATCCACCAAGGAAGTACTCAAACTAAAATAATCCCCTAGTAACAGAAAAAAGGTAACAAAAGTTTCTTCAACCTTTGATCACGTTGTTATCTACCTCAAAAGGAATTTCTTTGTTTACCTTGTTCGTTATTCCTATCACATAATTTACTATGTTCCTAGTAGTTATTTTCATGTTGCCAGAGGAACTTATTTATTTTCTTGGAAGTATATAAATTCTGATGCTCTGATAACTTTGCTTAGAATTGTATAATACATTTAAACCTTAACCATCACACTTTTCCGTTGATGAGAAGTAGATTCTCCTCTGAATTTTATGTGATATTCTGATTCCATTTGTAAATCAGGACTTCGGTTCATTTATTCAGTTTTCACTGGTTATTTTCTTAGGAAAACAGTTTTCAGAGTACTCTATTACTATTTTACAATACATACTATAATTTTCATCAACACCAGGGAATTTTTTTGCATCTTTCCAGTCCGTATTTCAAAAATTCTTCTTGAATTTCTCTATTACTTTCTTATGTATTATACCCTGCAGTTTTCCATTATTTTTATTAGTGCCATAAACACTGATATTAAACATGAGCAGTTGCACGTTGTGGACTGAAACTCCATTAACAATGGGAATTACAGTACAACTTCCTAGTTTCAGTGCATCTTTGATAAAAATGTTATCAATAGTAATGTTAGTGGTTTCCACAACTGTCGTTATAAATTGTATTTGGGGAGCTAGATTACATGAAATGGTGAGGAACTCAAGTATAATTCTAGAATAGGCTGCTTTATAAATAGTTAAGAAATACAATATGATGTTCTTTCTATTGTGACCATTATTAACAACTTTCTACTTCTGTAGTGCATGCTTAACATGCTGATCATTGCAAAATCTGTGCTAACATGTTTATATTTTTATTCCTTTGTAATGTAAATGGAAACTCCATCTTTCTCTAGACTTTAAGTGCAGTAACTAAATGCTAGCTTATATCCACCCATCTACATCTACATGGATGCACTGCAAATTACACTTTAGTGGCTGGCATAGGGTTTGTCAAACCACCTTCACAATGACTCTCTATTAATTCACTTTCAAACAGCGCACATAAAAAGCGAATACCTATGTCTCTCTGTGTGAACTCTGATTTCCCTTATTTTATTATTATGATCGTTACTCCCTATGTAGCTCAGTGTCAACAAAATATTTTTGAATTGAGAGGAGGAACTTGGTGATTGAAATTTCTTGAGAAGATCCCACTTCAATGAGAAATGCCTGTGTTTTAATGGTGTCCACCCCAAATACTGAATCACGTCTGTGACACTCTCTCCCCTATTTTATGATAACACAAAACGTGCTGCCATTCCTTGAACCATCTCAGTGTACTCTGTTAACCTTATCTGGTAAGGATCCCACACTGTGCAGCAGCACTCCAAAATGTGACAGACAAGCATAGCGTAGGCAGTCTCTTTAGTAGATCTTTTGCATCTTCTACGTGTTATGCCAATAAAACGCAGAGTTTCTTTTGTTCAAAAATGTTCAAATGTGTGTGAAATCTTATGGGACTTAACTACTAAGGTCATCAGTCCCTAACCTAAATTATCCTCAGGAAAAAAACATACACCAATGCCCGAGGGAGAACTCGAACCTCCGCCGGGACCAGTTGCTCAGTCCATGACTGCAGCACCTTAGGCCGCTCGGCTAATCCCACGTGACGTTTCATTTGTCTTCACCACAACATTTTCTATGTGTTCTCTCCAGTTCAAACTGTTCGTAATTTATGGCATTTAGATTTGATTGATTAATCATGTTAACGAAGTTTAGAGGGTACCTTTTAACACTCATGGAAATGACTTCACACTTTTCATTATTTAGGATCAATTCCCAATTTTTGCACCTTAGAGACATACTTTCTAAATCATGGCTGCAGTCCATCTAAACGTATCAAGAGTTCATAGTTTCGTATTTTCAAAATGTAATAATCTGATGCAATAATATTTGTTTCTAGATAAAATTCACTCCTCAATTGCAAATAAAATTTATTTTGCCTTACCTGTACAGCATAAGAAAATTTATTTGCAACTAATGACTGAATTTTATCGATGAAAAATAATACTACAGTTGCTGAAAATTAAAGACACAAATAAAATAATAAAGCAGTAATATTTCTTTAATCTCTTTTTCATCTTAAGACGTCTTAGGTTCAAACTCTTTTACTTATTTTAGTACTTATAGCCTAAAATCTTTAGTCTACCCTGAAACAGACACCACCTGACACCAGAGGCTACAAGGATACAACCATGAATGTCCGCCTCCCAGAGATTCTACTGCGGATCTCACCTATTCCTGCTCCCCTTTCTTCGACTAAGCTCTACCTAAAGTGCCCTATTACTATATCTTATGTACAGACGTTACAATATCGTGGAAGAATCTTGTTTACACCATCATTTCCCAAGCCTCTACACTGCCCTCAGTGAAGCCAATTATCATAATATCTTTACTGTAGTCAAGGACTAACTTTCCTATGGCAGTTAAAACACTTCACCTTTTTTTTTGTTTAAAAACATTGAGGGGACCTGGGCTAACTAACAAAAGTAAATTCTTATATACTACAGTCAACATTTTAAGTTATCTAGCATGTTGTGTATGGAGTTAGGAAGTCACAAGCCAAATCAGATGGAACTGTAAGGAAATTTATTGACATCTGGAAAGTGAATATCTAAGCCTAGAGAGACATACATGTAATATGATATTCAAACATTATTGTGAGAAATAGAAGTCAGAAAAACAAGTCTTTAGTAATTAAATTAGACAGGCTAATAATGCATGTATAAAGGAACAAAATTTTTTAATATTACACTTCACAGTATTGACTCTCATGGAATCATAGAACAGTCTCTCTGACAGAGATGTTACTTTACAATATATGTTATTTTCTTAAAGTCCTTCTTCTATTGTTGTGGGCTCACCATAGTAGTGCAGCTATGTTTGAATGATAATAAGATTACTTTATGATATATCAGAGTGGACAGAAACTACACCTTATTTTTATGCTTACTTTAAGAAGTAGAAACATGCTACACAAAACTTTCAGATTGCCAAAAAAACTGTAAATTACAGTTTCATAAAAATGCTCCAAATAAAATGGAGACAGTGTGGGAACTTTTTATGGAAGAAACAAGAAACATATGTACAGAGCACAACAAAACAAACTGGGTACACGCCCAAAGAACAGACCCGTAAAAGCACATACGGAGACAGAGCTCTCGTGAAAGATAAGTCATTTAGATTGTAATTAGTTGTAGCTGAACACTTTTACCTAATTAAATACATTCTTTAGTGTACTCTTCAAGCTCACCATTAAAAGTTTATCTTTTATTTTCGTATTGTTCCAGTAATCGCGAAAATTTCGTTTTGCTTACATTTCGCGGCTTTGCCTTACTTTCCGAGTGTGTATACTTTGCGTTATACCGCAATCTTAAGTGCATTTGCTATAGATTAACTGAATAAATACGTTCATTAGTGTGCTCTTCAAGCTTGCTATTAAACGTTTTTCTTTTATTTGCGTATTCTTCCAGCAATCGCAAAAATTTCGTTTTGGTTTCATTCGGCTGTTTAGACGTAATTTTTGACGTGCATATGTAGCGTTATACCACAAATTTAAGTGCATTTGCTAATAGTTTATTTAAATATTAGTTTCCAAAAGATATTTAGTGTCCTCTTACATCTGTATTTAATATATTGTCGTTATCACTTAGTAAATCTCTAAACTAATTTCCAAATTACCATGGATACTAAGCGTGTGAGCTGCAGTAGGAAAGTTAGTTCAGGGGCTTTGTGCAGCTATTGTGACAGGTGGTATCATTGCAGAAATTGTAGCGGCGTGGGAATTGGGGAAGCAAACGAGACTCTTCCATTCTTTTGCATGGTTTGCTCAAGAGATAGGATTATAGCTGAACAGGAGGAGAAAATTAGAGCCCTTCAGGCTGATTTGGACGGAGCGAGGGAGGAACTGAAGAGATTAAAGGGGTAGGAGGGTAAACAGCGGTGGGAAGTGGTAGCTGTAAACAGAGGCCACAGAAAGAGAACAGTGTCTGACAGTTTCCCAATTGGCACAACCAAGGCTCCAGTACAATTAAATGTAGTTAAGATGCAACGGAATCTCACTAGGAAACCAATTGTTTAAAAAAAAGTAGAAAGTAAGAGGAAAGTTCTGTTGCTAGGTAGCAGCAATGGAAGAAGTGTGGGCTAGATTTTGCAGGAAAAATTAGGTGACAGGTACCAGGTCACAACCTTTTTCAAGCCAAGTGCATGTCTTAGCCAGGTGGTAGAGGATATAGGTTCCTTGGGCATGGATTTCTGAAAGCAGGATCATGTGATGATAGTGAGTGGAGTGGGAAATAGTATTGATAGGAATCAGGGCTACGGTATTGAGAGTGACCTGGTGAAAATAGCCTCTGCAACGACCCATACCAATGTTGAGCTGGTGCCTGCTTTCATGCTGCATGATCAGCTCCAGTTGAACCACTCTGTCAGGAGGGTAAATATGGAGTTGGATCAGTTGTGTAGGGCAGCCTCTCTGTCAGACATTGGATTGGTTCCTATCGAGGCTATTGATAGGGGGAATTTCAAATGCATGGCCTACACCTCAATATGAAAGGGAAGGGTAAACTGGCAGAGTTGTTGGAGAAATCCATAGGGGGGGGGCACTAGTACTCATTGATGTACCTCTTTTTTAGACTAATATCAGTGTCCAATGAGAAGTTCAGGCAGGCAGGTGCTAAAGAGGTCCAAAACTAGCAAGATTCTAACAACAGTAAAGTAAATAATAATGTTACCATATTTAACCAAAATATTGGTGGATTAAAGAAAAAAGTAGATTCTCACGATAGTAAAGTAAAAAATAATGTTACCACTTTTCACCAAAATGTTCCGGGATTGAAGAACAAAGTAGGTGAGCCCCTGGTTTGTTTAGGTGACATTGAATCTGATAATGTAATAGATATACTATGCCTTTCTGAGCATCGTATTGTATCTGATAAGGAAAAGGTAAATATCAGTGTTTATAAACTAGCTGCACATACGAGTAGGGAGAATAAAGTGAGAGGAGGAGTTTCCATATATGTGAAAAGTTACCACTGTGTAAAATGCTTAGATATAAAAAAGTTTTGTTTCAAGCAACATTTAGAAGCATGTGCCTATCAACTTAAACTGAAGGAGGGCTGTTTTATAATTGTAACAGTATATAGGTCCCATTCAGGAAACTTTCATTTATTCCTGGAAAACTTGGATGCCTCGTTGTGCTATCTGTCAGATAGGGGAAAGCAAATTATTATTTGTGGGGACTTCAATGTTGATTCACTGAACGAGTGTAATAGGAAGAATGACCTGGAAGTCTTGCTTGGTTCTTTCAATTTGACATCTGTCATTGATTTTCCTACTCAGGTAGTAAAGGACAGCAGCACATTGATAGATAACACTTTTATAGACCAAGATAAGTTCAAAAACATAAATTCTTGTCCTGTTGAGAATGACCTTTCTGATCATGGTGCTCAGCTAGTTACAGTATATGACATAGCTCCATTCAGTAATTCAAAACTACCCTCCAAACCTGTGTGTTCAATTAATGACTCAACAATTAGAAATTTCAGGGAAAATCTTCAGCAGTTAGACTGGGATGAGGTGTACAAGGAACCAGAAGCTAATTTAAAATATAACTTATTTCATGATACACTTGTAAGAGAATTTGAAAACTGTTTCCCCAAGAAAGTAGTTAAATCTAATTATAAGAAACCACGCAAAAAACCTTGGCTTACTAAAGGAATATAAATATCTTGTAACCAGAAAAGGGAACTTTATCTAACAACAAGAAAAAGTAATGACCCAGAAACAGATAAATATTATAAAAACTACTGTGCTACATTAAGAAAGATTATAGAAAAGTCCAGAAGCATGTGCATCATGTCTGAGATTAATACGTCTGATAAAAAAATCAAAACTATTTAGAATATTATTACAAGGGAGACAGGGCAACCAAGAGTACAGGATGATGGCATTACCATCAAAGCAAATTGAAACTTGAGAAACAACAAGCTGGAAGTCGAAAACATTATCAATAATCATTTTTTAATGTTGTAGAAAAGATAGGATCTAAATGTTCATTAGAAGAAGCAAGACAGTTAATGGAAGAGGCCTTACCCACACAATTTGATATAACTGAAATTCCACCCACCTCTCCTTCTGAAATTAGGAAGATAATAAACTCTCTCAGAAATAAAGGCTCACATGGAATGGATGGCATTTCCAACAGGGTAATAAGAGCTTGTTCCCAAGAGACAGTTGGGATTCTTAGCCACATATGTAATAGCTCTCTGAAGCAGGATATTTTATCAGATAGACAGAAGTATGCCATTATTAAACCACTGCATAAAAAAGGGGATACTTCTGATGTCAACAACTACCGCCCAATCTCCCTTCTGACCGTATTATCCACAATTCTTGAAAAAGTAATGCATTGTACAGTAGCTTCACACCTTTGTAGAAATAAAGTTTTAACAAAATGTCAGTTTGGTTTCCAGAAAGGTTTTTCAACAGAAAATGCTGTATATACTTTCACTAATAAAATATTAAATGTTCTGAGTAACCAGAAGTCACACATTGGGATTTTTTGTGATCTCTCAAAGGCTTTTCAGTGTGTAAATCATGAAACACTTCTAGATAAGCTCAAGTACTGTGATATGAATGGGACAGAGCTCAAATGGTTTAAATCATACCTAACTAGAAGAGTGTAGAAAGTTGAAATAAGCAGTTCACATAATATGCAAAAAAACTGGTGATTTCTCAAACTGGGGAACAATCATGACTGGGGTGCCACAAGGTTCAGTGTTGGGTCCTCTGCTGTTCTTAATATATTTTAATGACTTGCCATTCTATATTCACGAAGATGCAAAGCTGGTACTTTTTGCTGATGATACAAGTATAGCGATCACACCCAACAGACAAGAATTAACTGATGAAATTTTCAGAAAATCATTAAGTTGTTCTCTGCAAATGGGCTCTCATTAAACTTGGACAAAACACAGTATATATAGTTCCACACAGTAAATGGAATGACACCATTAATATATATAGACTTCGATCAGAAATCGGTAGCTAAGGTAGAATATTCAAAATTTCTAGATATATGTATTGATGAGGGGTTGAACTGGAAAAAACACACTGAAGATCTGCTGAAATGTTCGAGTTCAGCTACTTATGCTATTAGGGTCATTGCAAATTCTGGCGATATAAATCTTAGTAAATTAGCTTACCACACCTATTTTTATTCTCTGCCTTCATATGGCATCATATTCTGGGGTAACTCATCATTGAGTAAAAGAGTGTTCTTGCACAAAAGCGTGTAATCGGAATAATTGCTGGAGCTCATGCAAGATCATCCTGCAGACACTTATTTAAAGAGCTAGGGATCTTCACTGTAGCCTCAAAATATATACAGGGTGGTCAGAAAATGTGTGAAATGCTTGTAGGGATGTTACAGGGCAGGTTGTACTGAGACATAAATGTTAAGAAACAAATTCGATACGTTGCTCCGTTTCCAAGTTATTTAGCATAGAATTTAGCCAATTGGGGCGTCGCGCGCTTTCATTCAAGTGGCCTGCCGGGGGCGGTGTTGCCCAATGAGTGCTTTGTCTCATTAGCTGAAACTTTAATTTACGAGCGCGACGATCTGATTGGCTAACTTCAATGCTAAATAGCACGGAAACAGCGTAACGTATCGAATTTCTTTCTTAACATTTATGTCTCAGTAAAACCTGCCCTGTAACATCCCTACAAGCATTTCACACATTTTCTGACCACCCTGTATATTCACTTATGAAATTTGTTATTAACAATCCGAACGAATTCAAAAGTAATAGCAGTGTACATGGCTAAAACATTAGGGTAAAGGATTGATCTTCACTACTCAAGGTTAAATCTAACTTTGGCTCAGAAAGGGGTAAATTATGCTGCCACAAAATTCTTTGGTCACTTACCTAATAACATCAAAAGTCTGACAGACAGCCATTTAGCATTTAAAAGGAAATTAAAAGATTTTCTCAATGGAAACTCCTTCTACTCATTAGATGAATTTTTGAATATAGTAAGTGGGTAATTTCCCCACCCCCACAAAAAAAAATTAAAAATATTGAGTGTCATGTAATACTTTGTGTAATGTAATATCTTGTATAGACACCTTTTTTTTAACCTGACACGTTCCACATCTCTATGAAGTGTTGTATTCATGATCTATGGAACAACTACTAATCTAATCTAACAAATGAATAATTACCATTTCACAGAAGGAAAACTGCATCACCAAATGTCAGATTAGAGCAAGTAGGAATTAATGGAAACGAAAGTACACTTTTTGGATGCAACAGAAGAGAAAAAAGCTATAAAAGCTCTCAGTGAACTAAAATGAAAGTTCTCGCCAGCAAGTGAAAACATTACTGATTTTATTGTAAAGACGTGTGCAGCAGAATTAGTTAAAGTGATGTCACTGCTCACGAACTAAGATGAAATACTCACATTGTAATCTGACTTCCCTAAAATTTTATGTAAATATTCCACAGATACTTGTACACAGAAGAATAATTTTTCCCTAGTACACAGTATGAATTTCAGAAACCTATTTTTTTAATTGTATCAGTGAGGCTTTCAATTCATTAAATCATGAATAACATACAACAACTATATTATTGAAGTATAAAGTGGCTATTCATCTATTAAACTTTTACTTTTAGGTGTATGGGAAATGGTAGGAATAGGTACAGTCATACCCTCAAAACAGTCAACAAATAGTTGAAGTTAATACACATAAAGGACGTAGTATACATGTATGCCACTTATAAAGACAAAAGATAAGTACTTTGTACCCCATGGCTCAATTCTGGGCTCAATTCCATTCTTATTTTTCGCAAATCATTTAGAATCACGTACACCACTCCAAAAATTTACAGCAGCTAAATTCGACAAATCGACTTTATCTCTTCAGTCATCTCAGAAATAGGTACTGCATACAGTGAAACATCGTCAGTATTTCTGTTGTACATAATGCCGCTAGAGGGTACTTGCGACTTTTTGAAAATAGAGAGCCTGTTCCCTGTTGGCGTATATGGGCTCTCTATGTGAAAATATTGATTGTTGTGAGTTAGGTTGGAAAGAACGTCGCCATAATTTTGAGTTACGTTTTTTAATTTGGTGAGTAATGTAACGTACCCAGTGAAACAACGACACGGGTGTTGAATAGCGCGTATTGAGAATCATTTCAACTGAGACGACGTAAGTGTACATTGTGTCACTGTTTACCCAACGTATGAGTGACTTCAGTCTCATAATCTTTCAAGCTTTTTTGTTTTCTCACAGTTTAAGTAACTTTTGTGTCACAACAGTTCTTAGTGTCATTGGTGATATCAGAAAAACTACTTGAATACATTTAAGTCGATTCCATTTCTGTTTTACAGGTGCAAACATGAGTGACTGGGCAAAGAAGATTATGCACCTGGCTCTTGAAAGGCTAATGGAAGATAACAAATGGACAAGGGAGGTAAATTGTTCCATGGTAACTGAATCACAAACACAGGTCATCAGTACAGAGGAACAACCAACAATCTGACACCGTGATATAACAGAAAAACAAGTCAGCAAGATGGAGCCACAAACATCACCAAAAAAACTTAAGTAGAATGTGAGACAAATGATGGAAGATTCAAATGTGTATGTGGTTGGAAGGGTATGTGCGACAAAATCAGTTTTGATAAGAGTGCCAGTAACATTCGCTTTGCCGAGCAGTAGTTCTGAAAACAGTTCACATTTGTTCTCTGCTTCAAGTGACGATTATCAACCATCAATCAACGATAAATCATCAAATTCAAATGAAAGATCATTCACCAACAAAGAAAAATCTCCCATTAAAAACCTAAAAAAAAGAATTTGCAATGCAAGAAAACAGAGTATAAGATAAAACGTTGAGAAACAGTGGAAAAAGTTATATATCATGAATGGCTAAATTTGTCAAGGTTCCAAAAATTGGTGCTGCATTTACTGATAAATGTATCCCCTCTTGTACAACGCCACTATCCTAAGGCTATAAACGTCAGTTGTTCACGAATTATGAGGCACTGGGATCGTTAAAAAACAATTTTTTTTTTTTGAATTCATCCACTGCAACGCTCGTTCTCAAATATCGTGACATTGCTGTCAGAGAACCCAGAAAACTGAATAACGCTTTCTGCTTAATTGTAGATGAGGAGAACATTGTTGTGTGCAAAACGTTTCTGATAAACATTTGGGAATAACTGAAAGACAAATTCGTACTGTTATCGAAACGAAAATTCCTGGGCCAGGAATGGCATATGTGGACAAAAGGAGTCAAGATGGAAAACATCGTAAGATCTTGGAGTCAATTAAGAAACCACATAAACTCAAATCCCCATATTTAGAGTCACTGAGTAATGAGTGACAGAACAAGACAGTTCATCGATGGTTATTAATCCATCGCAGAAATGAGCAGAAATTACTGTTAAGAGCGATCTTCCACTAACCTGCCAGCTTAAAATAATGGCGCTATAGATGATCAGAAGGCAGGGCTAGAAGATGCATTTCAAGAACATCAGGAAGGAAAAGATCTGAGTCACATAGACAAAAACATGGATAAAGAGTTGGCTCAAAATAAGGAGAAACAAGAAACGATTTATGATTTACCAGTGTCAACAGGACAAACATCTGTCTTTTCCTACAAATAGAGACTCTATTGCTACAGTTTCATAGTAAGTTCCCACAAGTATATTGTTTTCACAATATCTTATCACTCTTGAAGTTTGTTATACACATTTTGTTGTTTGTTGCAATTGACCATGACTGGAAACAAAGAAAGTATCAGCCTTTTTTTAAGCATGAAGGAATTGGAAACAGAGGCAGAGTAGAAATAGAAAACTGTGTCTTACAATACCTTGAAGAGTTATCTAGGAACGTTCCTCAGATGAATGTCGTATTTTACTCTGAAAGTTGTGAAGGACGACACAAGAACAACTAAGTAGCCAAAACTCGGGACTGTGATTCTCAGAAATCATGTAACAAAATATTTTTGTTCTAAAAATCACATTGATTAAAATTTTCATTTTATATTACAGATATGTGATTGCAATGTATCTTTACACAGTATAGCAGCTGGATACGGTCCATTATGCACAAGAATTTGGTTCGTCGTTACACTCCAGAATGAGGGCAATGCAGGTCACTGCATCATGAGAAATCAGTTAGGAGAACTGAGAAGACATGGAGGGCCAATTCATGTACCTGATCAATATATATCAGTCATCTAAAATTCAAAAAAGAAGAGAAATCCTCTACATCTCAGAGAAATGGGTTTGATAGATTTCAAATACATTAAAGCTTTGTATGTTGAGATGGATCCTTACATGGCCAAGCACATGACAGAAGTGTCTGAAATTAAATTATTTCTATGTGAAAGAAGAAGTCATGTGCTTCAGTATACGAACAGCTACAAACAGTCTGAGTGGGGACAAGTTCAGTTTAAAGTTAGAAAGAGACATTTAACAGAGAATTTAGATGCAAGTAATTTGGATTTGAGATATGCTTATACTACGAAAATGACCCTCTCAGAAAACAAAATTCGAGATTCAAATAATTTGGTTAAAAGTACCATAATTCGTAAATATTACAAGATTTTCTATGATTTTCTTTCCACATAAATGTCATGTACTGCTTTCACGTTATTTGTTTGTATGCTCTTTCTTTCACTTAGTATATTATTTTGTTTCATTTATAAGATGCAAATAATATAAGGACAGTAAAAAATGAAACTCTGTACGAATGACCAAAAAATAGTGATTTAGAGATACATTTAAGTTTTTTGCACGTATTTGTTATTTTGGTTAATAATGTCAGAGGTATATTGACTTTGTCAAAAGGGTTGCAAGGGGGTGAATGGGGTCCAATTTAGAGGAAATAATTTATGTATTTTATAAAGAACACTTAGTGTCAAAATTAGGCCGACTTTCATTTCCATAGATAATTTTACTTTTGTTTAATGATGTTTTAAATAATGTCGTTTGGTTTTCTACGTCTCCTGTAAACTTTTCATTTTGGTTGTTATATTATTGTTCTTCAGGAAAGGCTATACAAAATAAAAAATAATGATACGGAAATCTGTGCAGCATAGATTGGAGAGCTGTTCTCCAAGAATAGCCTTATAATAAAAGTAGAAAAGACATTTACATGTCTCCTAAACCCAGAAATAAACTAGGAACTGTGAATACCACTAAATACTTTGGGCTGTGGATACAAGATAAATTAAATGGGATGAATGTGTGGGGTACAAGAAATTAGATCGTGGACGAAGTGCTATTACATAAATATTCTTACTTTATGCATAACTCAGTAAGTTATAGTACTGCACATTTCAGCAAAGCAGAAAAGTTGAGATTCACATCTTCCCTAGCTGCAACAACATTTCATAACATCCAAAGTACAGGACGATAGTTTGTGGCCTTCTCCATTTATCACAAGGGTCCCAATCGATTATTGTCCTTTTGCATAAATCAAACCTTTTTTCAGATCCAATAGTGTAGTATATTAAGAAAAGTGAACTCTATGTTCCTATCATTTGTTAGTGCCATGGTAAAAGTAAAGCAAAATCATATAATATTGTTGACTCTTGGTTAATTACTTTCATGTGCTATAGATCATATTAATATATACATGCAGACAGACACACACACAAATATATATATATATATATATATATATATATATATATATATATATATATATATATATATATATATGAAATGGCATGTATTGAGCATACAAAATTCATGAGTATCAGCACTGTGGATTTTATAAACTCCTAGTTCCAACTGGAGTGGAGGTATGGAAGTGCATTTCTGCAACCCCTACTGTATAGGCTGCACTGCATGACAAGTTTGTTTTGTGGAAATAGCATCGGGCTTTAGTACTGATCTGCCTTGCAGACCACCCTACACTTCAGGACAGAAAATGGTTTCCCAGCTCCTGACATGTAGGTAGGAGAATATGCTGGATTATACATGAACATTGATGTATACCAGCACTCGGACATTTTTGTGCAGCCCCAGAGCGTACCCCTAGGCACGTACTGTTTTGATCCTGCCTTCTATTACATTGTGCAGGGGCTTTTGTGTGACGAAATATGAAGAAGAGCAGATGTCACTATCAAACTGATGACGAATGTTGACATGTTGCCTTCTTTGAAAACGGGATTTGTGAAGCCTCTGCCAGAGTGTGCACAGGTACTCCAAGGTGAATACCCTGCAAATGAATGAGGAGGATTGCAGGCCATCTGACAATTTAAATTAGGTCGTTTACCTGGATGTAAACAACTTCTATGTATATGTCATGCAACAAAGTCTACCACTTGGACAGTTCCAGTGGGTGTCCATAGGGGAAATCGGCACACTGAGCGAAAAGATCCATAATGTGGCTGTATATGCTAGTGAGGGATATGTTCTGGAGGTAAGGCTGGAGTGTCCCACCACTTACATGACGGGCATAGCGACTTGCCGTTATGTCTGGAACACCTAGATCCTAGCAACTGGCGATTCCTAACCAGCCTGAGTTTTTTATTTAACGTCTCCAAGCAAGTGATATCAAACATTGTTCCTGAAGTATGTGCGGCTCTTACTGGCAACTTGAAGGAGTTTGTAAAGGTAAGTTAATAAATTATACAAATTTTGCTTTAATAACCTTTTATTCATCAGTTAATAAGATCTAAAGAATGAGAAACAATTAAACGCAAAGAGTATTACTTTTAGTTATTATAAATCAAGCAGACCCAGACATTGTGGAGAGCCTTGTTTGGTGTTGTCAGAAGTAGAAGTAGAAGTAGATGTTTGCTGGAAGTTGTTTTGCATCTTCTCATGGCATGAACATGTTGAGTTGAAGGAATCGGTAAATGCGACGAGCAACTGTAGTCGCTGTTGGTTGAACTTGGTCTAGAAAGTTCGAAACACCCACTTCCCGCTCTGAAAATCGCGTCGGAAAATTCATTTTTAGCAAAAGCACATGTTCCTCTGTCCGTGGACCGTAGAACGTTCGCTATGTACTCTCCATAGGCGTCAAACGCGTCTCTAGTTTTAGATAAAGCAGTTTGTAGTGAATTATATGCCTCTCTAATAGGAGGATCTTTGGCCCTTTTCCTCTGATTTTTCTAGGTGAAGCAAATACCTTCGTGCGTTTGTTTGGTGTGGGTGGTACTTTGTTGCCTTGCATTGTTTGTCTATCGACATCTTGACTACTTATTTCTTCACAAGTGCTCCCTGTACCTTCGATTGTATCCATGCCCACAACCCTCTGTTCTTCCAAATCCTCCTTATATTCCTCCTAAGACAAAGCGATGACAATGGAGTGATATAAACAATAACAAAGCAAGTAAAATAAAAAATAAAAGAATGGATGTAGGAATAGGGGGATATAGGATAATAATCGTAAAAAATTGGGAACAATGTCAAGTTGATAAGTGATATGCAGAATATTCATTGTAATGATTACCTACATATTATTATGCAATATTATTGATTTTAATTATTATTAACGTTCATAATTATTAGGATATTCATAATTGTCAATGCTATTAATAATTATATATATTATTAGGAATTATTAGTTTCTATTTACTTTCTTTCAGATGCCACAGATACAACAAGAGTGGTTGCTTGCAGCAGAGGCATATGAGAAAAAAATGGAACTTTCCTCATTGCCATGGTGCAATTGATGGCAAACATTGCGCAGTCCAAAGTCCAGTTAATTCTGGAATCGATTTTTTCAATTATAAGACGTTTTCAGTATTATTCTAGTGGATTCTGACTTATTTTTTGTATGCTGATGTCGGCTGCCAAGGTCGAATTTCAGATGGTGGTGTTTTCCGAAATACATCTTTTTTTTAAGAATGTGAGTAATGGTACTGTCATTTTTCCGGACGATTGTACCCTCCCAGGTAGACAGAAAAAAGTACCCTTTGTTATTGTTGCAGATGACGCATTTCCCCTCAACAATCATATCATGTAGCCGTATAGTGGACAACAACCTCGGAGTTCAATGAAAAGAATTTTTAATTACAGACTTTCAAGAGCACAGCAGATTGTGGAAAATGTGTTCAGAATACTTTCTTTCGTATTTCGAATATTAAGAAAACCTATATTACTACAGCCTGAGAAAGTTCAAACTGTTATTATGACTTGTATACACTCCCGTAATTTCTTGCGAAAAAGTTCTGCTTCCAGACAAATATATACGCCTGTAGGAGCCGTGGATCACGAGGGGAATGGGCATTTAAAGCCAAGAACTTGGAGAAATGAGATCACTCCTGTTACAACATTTACACAATTAGCAAACATTCCATGATGTTCAACGCAGACTGCCCAAGATATTAGAGATGAATACACTGTTATTTCATTTCCCAAGAGGAAAGATTGCCATGGCAAGATGATTACCAACAAGTTATTAAAGAATTTTTTTCAATTACTAGCTATGTACATACCAGTGACTGCCTGACTGCACACATTTCAACTACCTATATATGTGAAGTTTTGCCTTCATTAATTACTATTTTGTTATTTTTATTTCTTCAGTTAACATAATATACAAATAAAATAAATATAAATGTACATGTGCTAAAATATATTGTTTGAAAAATAATTGTTATTCATTATTATTTATTTTTTACTAGCTGAGTACCTAGTGTTCCCCCTGTATATATTCCAATCGTCATCAGGTTACCCTCCATTCAGAGGCTGTTGCACACAGCGACCGTTATTTTGATTTGTAAATAATAGATATCAGCTATCAGCCATCCTTTGGAATTTTTATTGGCAGATCTATATTTCTGCTAGAGACTAGCCATTCTCAATGCACTATCATATTTGGTCAATGCAAGTAATGCCTGTTGGTTGGGCTTCGTCCATGAATGAATGAACTGTGGACAAAGCCCGACCAACAGGCATAACATGCATTGACCACAAATGATAGTGCATTGAGAATGCCTAGTTTCTAGCTGAAATCTAGATCTGCCAATAAAAACTCCAAAGGACGACTGATAGCTAAAATGTATTATTTACAAATATTCCAATCATGAGAGTACAGTTCCTCCTTTACCCTCTATGACGTTCAGAGCTCATTTTGCCGTAAATCTTATAATTTAATCACAATTAGAACTTCTTTAATTTTAAATTTTTAAACTATAAGCAATTACTAGGTATATTCCTAATAGAAAACATGAAAAAAACATTTTAAAATAAGATATGATATGATTAATAGCATATAAGGGAATAACACCAGAAAACTTAAAAATAACAAATGAGCTGCGACCGAAATGTAAGCTGAGAAAGACAAAAAGTTACATAGCTGTGGAGACAGATCCCAAAAGGGATGGAACCCCATTAAGTTTGTTAATAGGTTTTTTATCCATTTCCAAAAATAAATATTTTTTACTTACATCTGTGTTGAATGTCTTCTGTGGCTGATATTTGCAGTGCAGAAATTCAAACGCTTTGAAAGTGAAACAGTTTGGAGCACTCACTTGCAAGCTTGCTACTCTCTTTTAGAATCTGGACTGTAATAAAAATGGCAAGGTAATGTTAATCAGAACACAGGGATAAGTTGTGATCTAAATGAGAATAGATTTATTCATCCTTAACATCACAAGACAACAAAAATGACTAAAGAAACGTCACACAAACATTTTTGTTTGACAAACGCTTTTACTAACATGGGGTCTATGGTGGAAAAAGTGATCAGCTGGGGATCGAAACACGACACTAACCGGAACACTAATCGCTTTATCTGACTTCATACACGTGAATCCGGGTTATGGCACAAAAACTATGCCACCATCAAGCATCTATACTGTACTATACGAAAAAGAAATATCGTTCGAAAGAACAGGATGCTGAGTAACATATATTGGAGCCCTAAGCTGTAGCGGTGAATACTTTACCCTTCTGCTGGTCAGGGCATCACAACACGATGCGTTCAGTGACTGTAGTCATGGACGGTCGCAATCTGTTATTAATGGTGCACACCTGAAAACTGCAAGTATGCGGGTAATTCGGAATGCAGGTACTTTCCTATGAGCCTCTGGAACGCCAGTAGAGTCCATTGTGCAGGTGGACCCGTTTGATGGTCTGCCAAACCAATTTGACTCCGTGCCATGACTATGCATGACGGACAATGTCAAATGTTTTGACGGCTGACTCAAGGCAAATAATACACCCACGCATCACTCGTGTGTGTGATGCTGGAAGTAGTACCTCTGACAGTTCAGAAGGTGACTGGCACGGGCTCTAAGTAGCATAGTAGCAAAGGATACAAGTTTCACCGTTTAGGTAGAGACCTGCAGTTCTTTACTAGCGAAGAGCCAGTACAAGAGTGATCTTCTCTTTCTGTCTGCTTTCCTCCTCATCTCGGTAGCAAAAGCCCATTTACATCTTAGACTTCCCCCACTTTAGCACAAGCCAATCACGAGCTGGAGCATGGCATTCGAAGCTTGGAGAGCGCCCCTTGCTCTGCATACACCGATTTGACTAATCAGAGACTTTTCAGTTAATTGGGAGAAGAGGAAAACAGATTCAGCTTCGCGGCCTCTTTCCCACGCGTTTACGCCGTGTCTTTGGTAACAACATGACCAGGATGGAACCACACCTCTCCATAAAAAGCTTGTTATCTCCCCTGTTGCGTCCATTTCGAAGTTTCCAAAGAACAGCCATAAACTCGCTAAAATCCTTGTGCTTACACAAATATGTTTTGTAACAGAGTCTGGACGTCTGGGCGCCAGTGACCTGTCTCACTGAAACTCGCAGAACACTCACAGTTGTCTTGGCGGCTTCCTGCCTAACAAGGGCTCATCCTCTGCTTTATTGCCGGTCTACAATGCGCTGGTCATTGCAGCGGCGACTTCTCGGCGCTGGTCAGTCTACCTGGACGCGGATGCCGACCGACAGGCGCCAAACAACACGTCTGCACAATGAGACAGTGGAACTCGACCATACGGAAATGTTTCCACCCAGGTTCTGCAGAAAAAACGCGCTTCCCTCGGCCCATCGTCGCTGTGCTTGTAGTGCAGTCGTTTAAATCGGCACCATATTCCTTTGAAAGCAGGTAAAGCTTACTGTAATTCCTTCCCTAGAGCGCCCAAGTAAGAGCATTTCATCATGATGTATGAAGTCAAATTGCAATAATGATCATATTCCATAAGAACATGAAGTGGTATAACACCGAATCAGATGTGAGAGTGCCCTGCAATCTCTCATACTTCCTCAAACCAAACGCCAGATATCCCAGGCTCATTTTTCTTCTGGCAATCTTTCCTGTAAGTGGCTAGTAAGCTGGTCATTTTTCTTTTAATTCGGCCAAACCACGCGGAGTTCTGTCACGATGGAATCCCACACTTTACTTTTTTTAAATTTCATTTTGTGTTGGGAGTTTGTTGCATCCCACAGCACAGGATATTGCTCATAAGTATTGATGAATTTAACGGAAAAATCGTCAGTCCACTCCATTTTAAAAGAAAACCCGATGTCCACAACACACAAAAAGAACGAACTCAAGATCAAAGTGTACGAGTGCAGCAAGCCAACTGGTCAATGCTTGTTGCTATCTACATCACTCGCGCAGCTCGATGCACATCCCTTTGATGTACCGACAACAGCCGGAGCCAGACAAGCCATATGCTCAGGCGGTTCGCAAGCCTGTTTCGTTGGCGAGCCCTTGGAGCCGACCTCCATCCACGCTACTCATAAGGCTCGCAAGTCTCATAATTACATGAGACACATGAGTAGTGTGGATGCACCTTAACATGGTTGCAAGCTCCTGAGATACTGCAACTTTTCAATGTCTGTCAGTGTGTTTTGAAAAGGCTGCTCACTGGATGTGATGTGATGTACTATAAGTTATGCATAGCTCAGTGTTTAACTGTCCTCGTATCCCCTGCTATTCTACTCAAACGATAACTAAAATTTAATGTTACCAGTTTCCTTGCCTACTTCCATTGCCACAAAACTGGATAGCTTTAGTCTGTCATTTGTTCCTTAATGACGTTAACATGCAAGCAAAAATATTTTTACTGTGGCAGAGGTATATTATTTATGTTTATATTGTGATTTGATTAAGTTAAACGTGCAAATAATATTTCTTTAAGTAATCTTGCGTTAATAAGTACCTAGTATTTCATGTACACTTATTTATTGTAATCAAAATTGGTTTTGTACCATCCTACTGATCTCTTTTCCTTAATGTGGTTGTATTGTTCTAACGCAAAAGGTAACCAATTAGTCAGCAGTTGAGTTCTAAACTCTCTCTACAGTTCAGTCTTACAGAATATTTTGCAACTGTACCCACTATAAACTTTTCCTATTAAATGTTGTTCAGATTATCCCTGATACACAAAGTTTTAAACATGGCTGGTTGGTTCAGTGACCGTTTCTAAATTAAAATTGGAACAAATTAGCCTTTGGTCACAATTATTTTTAGTCTTATTGACCAGGTTTCAACACTTCTAAGAGTGCCTTCATCAGAATTGAAACAATTAAAATGGCCTATAAAATAAGAACACATTTATAGGAAAAGACATTTTTCTGTATAAAAAGTGTAATTACTGACTAACAATAAAAGACAGAGGCAGTACTTACATGTTACATATAAAATAATTAACAGACCAGAAGCGCTTTAGTCAGAAGATATATAAAAAGGAATATGTGAAAGTGAGTCACTATAGGCTGCTCGTACCTCTACAGCCACAAGTTGCATTAATATAAATATATATAAAATGTATAAAAAATATTTAGCCAGTATCATTGATTGTACTGGTACGACTGAGTTAAGTGCCTGAAGAGCACTTTCTAATTGCATGTCAACTGAGAAGACAATATAATGATGGTTCCTTATTAACTATGTTGCTGATACCATATGCAGTTCATGATATGAGGCTGTGCAGTTGAGCTTGTAGTAGCCAGAGCTGGCTACACTTCTGTTGCACAACACACTACAAGGAATATCTGTAACCACAAAGACACTAGTGGTGACCCTAAAGCACTGGAAGTCATAGATTACAGTATACATCACATCTAGCATCCTCGCTATCACCAAGTGTTTAGCAAACTGAAAGCACCTCATGAATTCGTCCCATAAATACGATCCAAACTTGCTCGTAGTGATGACCTATAGATCAACTTATTCGAAAATTATCATACATTTTTAGTGCTTCTGCACTGCACAAACTGGTATGACTGTTAGTAAAAATGGAAGGAAATTGGTAGAATAGGGGAATAGCAAATAGTGAATAGCGAATTGGCAGGATAGACTGTAAAATTAGCAAAACTGAAGTGTTAAAATCACTATTTACTCCATAGTTCTTTAAGCATTTAGCTCTAAATGGTTTCCAGAGCTTCCCAGCTACATTTTTTACGACTTGCCTATTGCTGATAAGTATGTTCCCATTGTAAGAGAATATAGGAGTTGCACCTCGATACTTTGTTTTTCTATAACACACCGACTTTCTTCTATTGAAACTCACCTATGTGATGTCATTCCTCCCCTTATCTAACTAGCGGTTACATTAAAACCCCTGTCACAAATTCTAATTATTTCCTCTGTATAATGCTTTTTTCTAATTATATGTGTGGAGTTGTTCATCCCGTATCTATTATCATGCCGAAAATTTCGAATACTCTTCTGTATAAATACAGAATATCTTGTATTCCCATCAAATAGCCTTTTTAACGTGTTTTTAGCATATTTTCCATATGTTTCCGTATTTCACTCAGTTATTTATGTATTCAAAGTGATCTAAACACTACCAATTTGCCAATTTTATGGCCTATCCTGCCAGTTTGCTGATGTTACACACCAAGATACCAATTTCCTGCTCATCTTACTACTTACTCTACGAATTTTATGGGCTACACTACCAATCGGCCAATTTTTCCTGCCAATTTTGTAATTTTATAGCCTATCTTATTAATTTCCTAAAAAAGTTTCCTAACAATTTACCAATTTTACAACCTATTCCACCAATTTCCTGTCAGTTCTGTGGCCTACCCTAACAATTTGCAAATTTTATGGCCTACCCTGCAAATCTTTATTGCCTGTCCTGCCAATTTGATAATTTTATGACCTACCTTCTCAATTTCCAGCTTTGATGCTACCAAAGATTTAGAGAGTACGACTGTAAGCGCTACCATCTTGTCTCTTTAGAATATAAGGTGTATGCATGACATTGCTGTAGGTCTTGAATTTTCTCTACTGGGGGAATCCTCTGTCCGCCTATAATTTTTTAATTTTATACCTACACTGTCCAGTCACATTAATGTGACAACCTGGCAGAAGTCTGAATAATCACCTTTTGTAGTGCAGACCACTGTGAAACAGAATATGATAATTTTGTGAAAATTGACATTTAGGATATTACTCCTAGTAACATTTCATTGTATTTATAGGACGAATTTGTTAAGTAATTTCAGTATGCAAAACACTTGAAGTTAGCATGGACGCTAGACTTAATCTTCGATTTCTAATACTTAAGGACCACCAGCAACGTCTTTGTGGTCACAGAAATTGATGATAGTGTATTGTGCAATAGAAGTGTAGACGCCTCCAGGTGCTATATGATTAAGTGCACAATCGCATATCATGAACTGTATATTGCATCAGCTACATGGTTAACAAGGGACCACCATCGACATGACATCTTCTCAACTGGTGTGCTGTTAGAGAGTGGTTTTCAGGCACTTAACTCTGTCATACTGGTACACTCAATGGTACTGGTTAAAGGTACCGAAAAAATTTATGGGTGAGAAATCTGTTGCTGAGCTGTGACATTCCCAATGAAGTAGAGAAGGGATTGTCCATCAGTTCACACTCTTTGTATGGTAATGAGTATCAGCGAAAGTCATCAGACAACAGCATAGCATAATGTTGACTTACTGTGGAAATAGTGGGCTGACTGGTACGTGAGTGGGTTTCCTGAAAGAATACAGTCTGACGACATCTGGTATCAGATATGAATATCCCACCATCTCTTGACTGAGTCTACTGCTCTTCAAACTTCAGATCTTCTCTATCGACTTCTGCTGCTGTACACTTTCGCTTGTGCCTTATCATATTTTGAGGTAAAGGTAGTAACTGTGATCAAAATAACCACGGGTGTACTGCCGGTCTACAGTGTCCAACGGGCACAATATTTCGGCGATCATACATGTCGCCATCATCAGGTGAACTGACGGACTGAGCTCCTGTGAACGTGCCGGCACGGAGATCCGTACACTATGGCTGCTCAGGGGGAACTGGGTTCGGTCACTGTCACTGTCACTTGTCCATACGGGTCTGCCCTGACCCGTGTTGGGAGCAGGCTAAGCATACACTGCTGTTCCTGCATAATCCTGTATCTGTGGAGTGGCTTCCTCACGGTACGAATTGGCCTGAGGTGTTTACTGATGTGGAGTTGTCCTCTCTCTGTCACGAGATATTAATCTCGTAACAGGTCAGGCCAACGCCTGGTTGGCCTGTGGTGAATAGGATGGCCCAAGTCCCTAATGAGCCTATTATCGGACTGTACAGTCCGCTCATAGAAGAGCCGCGCCGATTGTTTAAATCGGTCGCGGAGGAAGGGGATGCCGGTTTGGCGGTGTAGCTGAGCGGTCGAATAGAGCATCGGTAGGCGCAGAGCGAGCTTGAGCGCCCTGTTCTGCACCCTCTGCAGCTTGTTGATGTGTGTGTCGGCTGCGTTGCCCCACACCACGGCCGCATATTCCAACACTGGACGAACCAGCGCCAGGTACAGCGTGATGCCGTGGTGGGGAGGCAAGGCAGACGACGGGTTGAGCAGAGGGTACAGAACGCGTAGGCGCCCTATTGCTCTGCCCCTGACGTCCTCGATGTGGGCTTTCCACGTTAGCTTCTGGTCGAGAATGACTCCCAGGTAGCGGCCAGTCCTGCTCCATGGGACGGGGCTTCCCATGACGGTGACTGGCGGAAGATCTGGTGGCAGTGGTCTTCGTGTGAACACCACTGCCTGGCTCTTCGCCGCATTCTGTTTCAGGCGCCACTTCGTCGACCACGCTCCAAGGGCCTCACATCCACGCTGGAGCAGGCGGCGCATCTCGACTGCCTTCATACTCCGCACGAGTAGCGCCGTGTCGTCGGCGTAGAGTGCCAACTTCACCGGCGCCACGCGCGGAGCGTCGGCCGTGAATAAGGAGTAGAGCAGGGGACCGAGAACGGACCCCTGCGGCACTCCAGAACGGATGGGTCGGTTCGTGGACGTCCCCTCGTCCAGGCGGACGTGGAAAGTCCTGTCGGCCAGATACGACTGGAGTAGAACCCTGTGCGACGTCGGGACCCCGTGCACAAAAAGTTTGTACACGAGGCCGTCGTGCCACACGGAGTCGAATGCCCTGGAGACGTCGACGAACACCGCTCCAAGGTATTCCCGCGTCTCCAGGGCGTGCATGGCCTCTTCCACCAGCTGCATCAGCTGATGGACCGTGGAGTGACCCCTCCAGAAGCCGAACTGCTCATCCGGTATCACTCCTTCCGCTGTCACGTGGCGAAGCAGGCACCTGGCGTAGAGGCGCTCAAACACTTTGGAGAGGGCCGGTAGCAGACTGATGGGTCTGTAATTGGCAGCGTCACACGGGTCCTTGTTCGCTTTCGGGATGGCCACCACCTCTGCATGTTTCCACACAGAGGGGTAGACACCCGAGCGAAGGACCTGGTTGAAGATACCCGCCAGCAGCGGATGGGCCCCTGCTGGAAGGTTCCTCAGGAGGTGCTTGGTGACCCCATCAGCGCCTCCGACCTTCCTAGTATTGAGCACCTTCAGCTATGCGGCCACCTCCACCTCGGAGATGGCTTCGATGACGTCCCCATCGTCCCTTGCCTCCAGGAACACTGGGAGTTGCTCGGCTACCCGCTGGATGTGATTGTCATCCAGATTGTCGTCCACCGGGGTGAATGACGATTGGAATTGGTCCGCCAGGACACCCGCTTTGCTGTCTGGGCTGCAGACGACGTCTTGCCCAACCAGTATTGGTGGTATGCGCTGTCGTCGGCGCAGGAACGACTTCACCGTGTGCCAGATGCTGCCGTCCTCTGGGTTGAGGGAGGCGACAAAGGCCGACCACACGCTGTTCCTGTGCACCTCAGCCGCTGCTTTGATGTCTCTCCGCATGCGGTTGAGGCGTCGCTTCGTCGCGGTTTGGCGGGTGAGCTGCCACTCCCAGAACAGCCTGTTCTTCTCCGTGATTGCTTCCCGTATCGGAGGCGGCAGGTTGCGGGAGAAGTCCCTGAGCCCCTGTGGCTGGGGGGGGGGGGGTGTGGCTGCGTGCAGTAGCTGGCGGGAGAGGACATGCGCAGAGCGGCGCCCGCGCCCACTGCGTCGGGATCGGGTGTGTCCGCGATCGATTCCAGGACTATCTCCTGGAAGCGCTCGCAGTCCATGCGCCGGTACGTCTGTCGGCGTAGTGGCAGCGTGGCTCCGGCGACATCTATGTCGAAGACCACCGGCAGGTGGTCGGACGACAGTGCACACCGTGTGGAAGCGGTCGTGTGGTGCCCGATGCCTTTTATGACTGTGACATCGAGCACGTCCGGCCGTCCCCTGGCTGGGTAGATTGTGGGCTCGTGTGGGCCCAGGATCAGGGCGCCGTTCCTCGCGGCAGCGCGGGAAAGTCGGCGGCCACTGATATTCGTGAGGCGGGAGTTCCATTCCGGGTGCTTCACATTGAAGTCACCCGCAATGAACACCGTCCCCCCAACTGTCAGCAGCGCGTCGACGTCCACCTCCTGGAGGTGTCCGCGTGGTGGTCTGTATACCGCCACGAACGTGATCTGCCCGGCTGTCGTGGTGACCGTCACCCCAGTGGCTTCCAGGGTGGCCAGGTCCGGAAGTTGCACTGGGTGGTGCCTGAGTGATGCACGTACATAGATGGCGGTGCCACCGCCGGCAGTTGGCCTGTCATTGCAGTATCGCACGTGGACCGCAGGTTTAAGGTGAGTTTTGCCGACCAGGCAGAGGTCAATGGCCTCTTCCTGCATGAACTGGCGAAACTCACCTTGTTGGGGGAACAGGCTGTTTGCGTTGAAGCCGCAAACGGTCAGTCCATGGATGAGTAGATTATCCATGGTGCGGCTTCATGGCGACGGTAGCAGCCTGGAGGGCCTCCGTGACTGCCGTGACTAGCACGGGCAGTTGTTGGAGCAGGGCAGAGAGAGAGCCCAGAAGGGCTCCCAGGTCTGCGGCTTCTGGTCCTGTTGATGGTGCAGGTACAGCCGCGGCGGCGGGCGCGGGGACGGCCGGGCGCGGCGTCGCCGTCGCGTCCGTTCGCTGGACCGCGCGCCCAGCAGCCTGCGGCGCGGGAGTGTTGAGTGGACGGGCAGTGCGTCGTCCACCCTGGTGGTGGGCGGCCTGGGAGGCAGCCTGTGCGGCTGACGAGCCAGGCGCGGTGGATGGTGCGGTCTCATTCGAGTCCCGTGGCGGAAGTGGCGGGAAGGCCGCTTGTCGTCTCGTGGTGGCGTCAGCGGACTCCCCCTTGGTGGCGGAGGCGTAGCTGGTGCCAGGTTGCACCTTCCTGGCAGGTGCTGGTCGTCCGTTCTACCGTGGGCGGCGGCGGAATGCAGCGCAGCCTCTGTAGCTCGCCACATGAGGCTCGCTACAGTTGCAGCACTTTGGCGCCTCTTCTCTCTTCTTCGTACAGTCCCGACTCTGGTGGGAGTCGGCGCACTTGACACAGCGGGCCGGCATGGAGCAGTAGCGAGCCATGTCGTCAAGGCCCTGGCAGGAGAAGCACTGGGCGCGCCTCCCCTTGGCCTTGAGTGGCTCCACCTCCACCCCAATGCGGGCCACCATCTGCAGCTGGAAGATTTTTCGGTTTTCGTAGTTGTCTGAGAGGACAACTAGGAAAAGAGGCATGTCTCGCCTCGTCCTGGGCGACTTGATGATGGTCACGGAGCTGGCCATGAAGCCCAGCCCCGCCAGTTCTTCTTTGAGGTGCGAGGGCTCCATCTTCAGCGGGAGGCGGCGGAGAATCACCTTCAGCTGCTTTACGGGCTCAGCATTATGTGTAAAGCAGTGTAGCTTCCGGTCTCCATGATCTTCATGCCTGCACGGTAGTCATCCATGGTGGCGTTCGAAACCCAGTATAGGTCTCGCCTGGCACATTTGACCTTGGCAGCGGACGCAACTATCTCAAATTTATCAAGGAACGACTTGTAGGTGAACGTCCATGAGACAGTTACCGGCGGTGGGGCGGGTGCCCGCCTCTTGGGTGGCTCAGTGGCCTCCATGGCTCTGGCTGCATTGACGAAAACCAAGCCGATGAAGTCAAATATCACTAGTAAAGAGAGGGCGGCCATTCGTGATCTGAGGGAGCGCTCTGAAATTGTTGTCTTACCGGCTGACAAAGGCAATGCTACAATTGTTGTCTCCCATAAGGACTACACTGATAAGATGCAGAGCCTGCTAAATGACGATTCCTACCGGAAGATCAGCGTTGACCCTACAAAGAAGGTGGACAACAACACGAGGTCGCTTCTCAAGGACGCAGATTTACCGGAGGGTGACGCTAAGAAATTGTTACCCCAAGGTCTGGTACCGCCTAGACTATATGGACTCACGAAGGTTCACAAAGAGGGGGTACCATTACGCCCCATTGTCAGCAACTTCAGGGCACCTACATATTTGTTGGCCAAATACCTGACGGGAATATTAAGTCCTTATGTGGGTAAATGCCCTCATCACATCCGTAATTCCGTGGATTTTGTTAAACGCCTTGATAGCTTCACGTTGGGTGAGTCAGATATCATGGTGAGTTTTGACGTCGTTTCCTTGTTCACGAGGGTACCCCTGCGAGAGTCACTAGAATTGATCAGTCAGAAGTTTGACGAGAAGACCACTGAACTTTTTAGGCATGTCTTGACTTCCACGTATTTTCTTTTTAATGGAGAATACTACGAACAAACGGAGGGAGTCGCCATGGGTAGCCCACTCTCACCGGTGGTAGCGAATTTGTACATGGAGAACTTCGAGGAGGAAGCCCTGTCGTCATCCGAACGGAAACCTACTTGCTTTTTCCGTTACGTGGACGACACGTTCGTCATCTGGCCACATGGTATGTATATACTCCTTGACTTCCTTACACATCTAAACTCCATACACCCCAACATCAAATTCACTATGGAGACTGAAACGGAGGGTAAATTACCTTTCCTTGACGTCTTGGTCAAGAAAAGGCCTGACGGCACCCTAGGTCATGGGGTGTATCGGAAGACAACGCACACTGATCTGTATTTGCACGCAGACAGCTGCCACCACCCTTCACAGAGGAATGGGGTACTTAAAACTCTAGTACATAGGGCGCACACTATCTCTGACGCAGAGAGTCTACCCCAGGAATTGGAACATCTGAGAACTGTATTTCGAAAAAATGGGTACTCAGAGTGGCAGATTCAACGTGCTCTCCGCACATCTACTACAGCACAACCTGTGGAGATGGATGAAATCACGAGGGAGGAGGTAGGCACTGCGTTTATCCCATATACAGGTGCACTCTCGGGGAAAATCGCCCGCATTTTGAGGAAACACCGGGTCGGAACTGTGTTTTGTCCTCCGAATAAAACTCGTGCACTGGTGGGGAGCGCCAAAGATGACCTCGGTTTGAGGAAGGCCGGCGCGTACCAGATTCCGTGTCAATGTGGCAAGTCGTATATTGGTCAGACGATGCGTACCGTCGAGGATCGATGCCGTGAACACCAGAGGTACACTCGACTGATGTATCCGAGCAAGTCGGCGGTCGCTGAACATTGTTTGTCGGGAAATCACGCTATGGAGTATGAACGCACAAGGATTCTGGTATAGACGTCGAGATACTGGGACAGCGTTGTTAGAGAGGCCATCGAAATTCGCACCAATGACGACCTCATAAACCGTGACTGTGGCTATAATCTTAGCAAGGCTTGGGAACCAGCTATTGGGTTAATCAAGAGGAAATCGAGCAAATGTATAGTTGTGACGACCACGGCGGACAGAGCCATCACACCGACGTCATCTCAGACGCCGTCGCAATCTGTTCCACCGCGCGACCGTGGCGCGGGGCGCGGACGGCGGAGTGAGCGCGCCGCGGGCGGAGGGTATTTAAATCGGCCGCCGCCGCGACCGAACCCACCAGACACACGGACCGAGTCGCTGAGATGTGCAGCCGCGAGAAGGACGTACCTGCGCTTGCTAGCGACGCGAAGGGTATGGCAGATCGCCGTCCGGCCGCGCTTGCGCCGTCGGCGGCCCCATCTGGCCCCCCACTTACGACGACCAATGCTATGGCTATGGATTTGATGGACACCGCTCCGGTAACCTTGAAGACAGCGCTGTCTGCTCCGCTCCCCGATTCTGAAGATGAGAGCTCCACTGCCCCTCCGCCACGCGGACGAAGCGGGAAACAGAAGAGGAGGGCAACAGCCGCGACGTCCGTTGTTCGCAGCTCGCCGACCCAGAAGAGGGCCAAGCAAGATTCGCCCCTGACGCCGATGGTTTTGTCCCGGCCCGGCGAACTGCAAGACGCATGCAGTCCTCGACGACGCTTCCAACTGCCGTCGCCAACTCTTTCGACGCACTCGCTGACGCGCCGGACCAGCTACCGCGCGATCCTGCGCCAAAGAAATACTCCCATCTTCCACCGGTGGTCCTCCAGTTTCGGCCGCCCTATGGGGAACTTCAGAAGTTGTTGCGCAGCTGTACAACGGCCGTGGACACCGTGAAGCCTGCCGGGCGTGACTTGTACAGGGTCACACTGCACACTGCTGATGATTATCGCCGGGTCACTCAGGAGGCGTCTGAGCGTGGTATCCCATTCTATACCCACGCTTCCGCACTTGACAAGGTCTTGAAGATTGTATTCCGCGACCTCCCGTTCAACATGGAAGCTGATCACCTGCATCGTGAACTCGCTGACCTGGGCTTCTACATCCGGGCATTCGTGAAGATGAAGTCGCCTAAATCACGCGATGATATGCCGCTCTTCCTGGTCGTCTGCTCCGACACCGTGGAGAACCGCAAACTCTACCAACTGACACGGGTCGCCGACGTTCCGGTTCAGACCGAAGATCTTCGCTCCCGGAGAGGCCCTGTGCAGTGCTTTCGCTGCCAGGGGATCAATCACGTCGCGCGCCACTGCTCTATGCCGGACAGATGTGTTAAATGCGCCGGCGCCCACGCAGGACGTGCATGCCCCCGTCCACCCACCGAGAAGCCGACATGTGCACTCTGTGGCGGTGCTCACGTGGCCAGCTATCGTGGGTGTGAGGTGTGGAAGTGTGCCATCGCTCGCCAACGTGGCCAAACGCCAGCGCCGCGTCCGAGGAAGCAAGCAACGAGACGGCCCGGCGTCTCTTTCGCGGCGGCAACGTCAGGGGCGCCCTCCGCCGTCCCGGCTGCGTCGGCTGTTCCTGCTCCTGCCGCATCCGAGGCCGTGCCGACACCTGCGGCTCCTGCGCCTCCACCACAGCTGCTAGCGGCGGACCCGGGTACTGCCTCTCCCGGGACGTCGGCCGGACCGCGCCCCGCCAACCGCCGGCGCGGGGGTCGCCGCCCCATGGGTGCCCAGCGCTCAGCACCGTCCGTCGAGCAGCCCCAGGTGGACTCTCATAGCGAAGCAGCCACGCCTTCCCCTTCCAGCGACGGGGCCGCGCCGGCTGCCTCCACCGCTGACCTGGCCACCCTCGTCGCACAGCTCACTGCCCTGGTGACCAGTGCTACGAAGTTGATTGAAGTCCTATGGCAGCAACTCACCGCTGCTGTGCTGATTGCCTCTCCGGCCCCGACCGCTGTCAACACTCACCAGTTGCACCATGGGCAGCGTTAGAGGGCTAACAGTCGTCGCGTGGAATGCCAACGGCGTCCGCACCTAAGCTGGCGAACTTCGCCAATTTCGAGATGAGGCCGTCGACGTCTGCCTTATCAACGAAACCCACCTGAAGCCTGGGGTCGACGTCAGGGCAGCCAACTACTCCAGCTATCGCACCGATCGACTGACGGCTGGTGGTGGGACAGCCGTTTACGTCCGCAATGGCATTCGTCACCACGTGATACAACTTCCGCCACTGGCAACGCTGGAGGCCACTGGTGTCGTCGTTCACACCTCGGCGGGCGCCATCACGTTCGTTTCTGCCTATCGACCGCCGTCTCGTCCACTGGACCCTGCTGACATCGATTCTCTGCTCTCCTTGAGGGGGCAGGTGTTCATCGCCGGGGACTTCAATAGTAAACATGTCTCCTGGAACTCCAGGATCACCAATGCCGCTGGCCGCTGCCTGCTCCGGGTAGTGGAACGTCACCATGCGCTTGTGGTGGGGCTGTACGACCCGACAATCTTCCCTGCCCGTGGCCTTCCGGATATAATCGACATCGCGATCGTCAAGGGCATCCCTCATCAGATCACCGCCACGACGAGGACGGCACTGTCTTCTGATCACGTCCCAGTGGTTTTTGATATCGACCTAGACGCCCTCCAACAGCCCAGGAGAGGCATCTCACTTGCTGGCATCGACTGGGACAGGTTTCAAGCAGCCGTGACGGACTCACTCGCCGCCGCGCCGCCCCCTGCGGAAGCTGGAGCGGACGCAGCACTTCTGCACTTCGCGGCCACCACGATCGACGCTGCCACTATAGCAACGCCGCCCCGACCTCGCACTCCGCCTGACTACTCCCGACAGCTGCCGCCGGACATCCTTGCGGCCATCACTGAGAAGAACCGGGTATACCGGGAGTGGCAGAGGACAAGAACTGCCGCCACCAAGCGCCTCCTCAACAGGATGCGTCGGGACATCCAGGCTGCCATTGACAACCATCGCAACCGCGACTGGAATAACAAGGTCGCCACCCTCTGTCTTGACGACGGCACGGCCTGGCAGACGACGAAGCGTTTCCTATGCCGCACGCAACGTATCCCTCCGCTGCTGGTCCATGGTCAGGCTGTCTGCGAACCAGCTGCGAAGGCTGATGCCCTCGCGGACGTCTTTGAGGCTGCGTTTACGCCGATCGAAGACCCGACCGACGCTGTCCACGACGACCTGGTTGCTAACCGGCTCCCACGCTACCTGGAAGCACGCGACGACGATGACGTCATTGAAGAGACGACGGCGGAGGAGGTGTCGTCCATCCTGCGTGCCCTGAACCCCTGGAAAGCTGCGGGCCTAGACGAAGTTTCCAACGCCCTACTCCAGAAGTTGCCGCCGGTGGCTATCACTCATCTCGCCGACGTCTTTAATGTGATCCTCCGGTCTTGCAGTTTTCCTCAGTCCTGGAAGCATGCAGAGATCGTGGCGATTCCGAAGATGGGGAAGGATCTGCGTCAGCCTGCAAACTACAGACCTATTAGATTACTGTCGGCCGTCTCCAAGGTCTTTGAAAGGGTATACATCAGGCGGCTGCAGCGCCACGTTGACGAGAAAGGCCTCCTGCCCGAAGAGCAGTTCGGCTTTCGCAGGGGCCACTCGTCAGTTCACCAACTCCTTCGGCTAGTGGAAGATGCGTTCGTCGCCCTCGAGCAGCGCGAGTTCTTCGGCGCGGTGTTCCTGGATGTGTCGTGTGCTTTCGACAGTGTGTGGCACCGTGGCCTCTTATTCAAACTTTTTGAACTTGGGGTCCCGACGTCGCACGTCCGTCTCATCCGTTCCTATCTTGCCGATAGGACCTTCCATGTGCGGGCCGCGCATGGCTTGTCCTCCGTCCGCCGCATCCACGCCGGTGTGCCACAGGGCTCGGTCTTGGGGCCACTCCTGTACTCGCTGTACACTTCTGATGCGCCGAAGATCGATCGTGTGCGGCTCGCCCTGTACGCGGATGACACGGCTCTCTATATGAGGAGCCTCAATGCCGCCGTCATGCGCCGCCGTCTGCAGCTCGCCGTTGACACCCTGGTAGCCTGGGCCGTCAAGTGGCGTCTACAATTCAATGGGGCCAAGACGCAGTTCCTGATCGTTACCAGGCGACTCGTTCCTGCAGGTCTGCAGCCGCTCACCATCGGTGGCAGCCCTGTCCCATGGCGTCCAACGGCGCATTACCTCGGCGTCACCATCGACCGCCGACTCACGTGGGTTCCGCACATCCGCGAAGTGAAGACCAAAGTGCGGAACAGGCTCCGCATCCTGTACCCGGTGCTGAACCCTGGCTCCCAACTACCACCGCGGCTGGGCATCACTCTCTACAAGGCGCTGCTCCGCCCTGTACTCCAATACGCCGCCGTCGTCTGGGGGAACGCCGCCGACACGAACATGAAGAAGCTGGAGACACTGCAGAATCGCATCCTTCGGCTGGCCTTACACCTGCCTTTCGATTTCCCCACCGCTTATCGTCACGGCATCGCAGAAGTACCTCTGCTCCATGACCTCTTCCAGGCGACTGCCCGCACCTTTTGCGAACGTGCAGCCCGGTCACACAACGCCCAAATCCGGACGCTGGGCCGCAAACTGCCGCGCAGCGTCACCACCCGCTGGCCACACCTGCTCGCTGCATAGCTAGCACTGCAGAACTGTGCTGAGGAGACACCCAAGAAGACAATCTACATGTGAAGACGCATTACATCGGCATGCATGGGAGGCAAAGCAATAACTGCTCCGAACTCCATCACACATCGGAGGACACGTTATCTCCGTGTAGATCCACGCAAGACCGAACCCAGTTCCCCCTGAGCAGCCATAGTGTACGGATCTCCGTGCCGGCACGTTCACAGGAGCTCAGTCCGTCAGTTCACCTGATGATGGCGACATGTATGATCGCCGAAATATTGTGCCCGTTGGACACTGTAGACCGGCAGTACACCCGTGTATATTTTGATTATCAAATACGCCGGGAGAAACTCAAGAATCACATCGTAGTAACTGTGGTTTTGCTTTCTATGTGAGGGTATAACTAGCAGTCCACAGTGAGACTTCTGTAGTTATGAATAATTCATAATATTAGTTACTTCTTTATGAAAATGGGTGTTATGTAATGTGTGACAATATGATAATCCACCAAAGTGAGAATTCTGCAGGTATTAACTCATGTTATTAGCTACTGCTCTGTGAGAATGGGTGTCAATGATGCAAACGTTTTTCATCATGCAATGACTGCTGTTTCAAACTTGTTGACAGTGATGTTGGTGACATGTTCACTTCATTGCTTTCATAAATGACTAAATAGCCTTTAATACTTATACAGTGTGCAACAATATAATAAACTAGATTTTATTTTATAGTTATTCCACTGTTGTGTTTCCTATCAAGCCCTCACCATTTCACAAATGCCTTATCTCCCTTCTTCTTAGATATTTTCTATACAGCGTAGGTTTGTGGATTAACTTTAAATGTCAAATATACAATGTTCGCATTTAAATTTAATTTGGCCTGTCAAGCAATCACAGCTATTTTTAATACAAAAACATCTTAGAAAAACCTGGAAAAACAACATAGCACATTTGTTCAGTAGAAATTGCCTAAAACATAGAGTCATACCGAGTTACGTCAAGATTGACTTCGAAACGAGCACAACAACTGCAAAG
This sequence comes from Schistocerca nitens, assembly GCF_023898315.1. Lineage (NCBI taxonomy): Eukaryota > Metazoa > Arthropoda > Insecta > Orthoptera > Acrididae > Schistocerca > Schistocerca nitens. The sequence continues at coordinate 928,113,229 of NC_064616.1, forward strand.
GAAACTTGGTAAAATAGGCGAAAGTTAGGGTGAGAAATGAATTGAATGAACTATATAGTAATAAGGAACAAATATTCTATACTAAGTTTTATTATGCAGAGTTACTGTTTGGGAAGTTACTTCATTGGCTGGAATATGAATCATTAATGAAAAAGTCAAGAAGCAAACCGAATTTATTGTACAGCAAACTAAAGCCATACAAAAGGAAAAAAACTAGCTAATCGTATGAAACAATAACTACCTCCCACACTGAATGAAAAACGTCGAAAGACACATACATTTTACACACGTTTCCTCAACAATACCGATATAATGTTTGCTGTAGAAAAAGAGGCACTTCTCAGCAAAGGATTGAAAGACAACATTCAAGCTTCACTGGACCAAAAGAATCGACAGAAGCTCATTACTAGTCTCACACAGATTTCAACCATCGCCCTTGAGAACCGAAACCACACCCTCACATATAACATAAAGACCAAAGTGAATACAAATAATGTAATAACTGTAAGAGATGGAAAAGGCAATACAATTGTTGTAATGAACTTAACAACATACACAGAGAGAACTTTAAACCGGGGTAACACACACAACTAATATGGCGCCACAACTTCCGGCTTTCTGTAGTGGCATCGTGAACTACCATTACACAGGATGACCCAAATTCTGTGTAATTACATAATTATCAATATGGCGTCAATTGAGATCATATGTGTGTTTGTGAAGGTTATAGTACTGCTTATGGCATTAGAGTTGTGGCAAGAGTTAAATACAAGGAAGACGAAACCCAAATGTTGAAACCGGAAATAAATTTCGCATGGTGATAAATCTGGGGTCACAAACACATTTATAAAAGAACACTTTGAGAAGAAAATGCTGTTTGCAGTGGCAACTAACCAACAGCTCGCACGTAAATATCATCTACAGACACGCCACTCTGCCAAGATTTTAGAAACTTACTCAGGTACTGAGTAAGGTGATGAAGAGGTTAGCACACTGGACTTGCATTCGGAAGGACTATAGTTCACTTCAAAGCCACATCTGGTCATCCTGATTTAGGATTTTTGTGATTTCCGTAAATCGCATAAGGCAGATTCTGGGATGGTTCCTTTGAGAGGACACAGCCGACTTCCTTCCCTAATTTGATGGGACCAATGACCACGCTGTTTGGTCCCCTCCCCCAAATCAATCAACCAATGATACAAACATTTCGAACAACAAATCTCTAGTTGACCAGCTGCTGCATCACACATTGGAGCCATTTCCTGCATATAATCCACAATTTATACAAGTACAATGTTTGTTCTCGCAAAACACGCAGTCTATATGACTTGCTATTTCTGTTACATATATATATAGTTTATTTATTTATTCACCCAAAAGTCTTTTACGATAGTGGGAGTCGTCATTGATTTGCAAATACTGCCCCCCTCCCCCCCTCCACATACACCCTGTTACAGACAGAAAATCAAACATAGGTTGTTATTCTTGCTTCTTGTAGTTCCAGAAGCTGCGAAAGTGTGCCTGCGAACTACTCTTTTCACATTTCTCAGTAATAAAGTGGAAACACGCTGAAACCGAATGGAACACAGCAACAATTTCTACATGGCAACTGCGACAGAATACTAATGTTTCGAAATACTGCCACCAGGGAATAATGGTGGAAGGAAAGTGGCACGATAAAGTAGAATCAAGGCGAACTTCTTGTGACATGACGAAAATTGCGTCTCTTAAGATGTGCGAAAAAACTGGGAGTTAACACATACAACTGAGTTGTAACTGTGGTATGCCACTAGCTGTGGCGATACTTTTGTTGCGTGTATGAACGCGGCTTTAAACATAGTTAAAATGGCGGCAAGTAGTAGTGCAACGTTTCTTAGCCTACGTAAAAATCGTTATTTAGACAATGAAGAGTGCAGATAATGCTAAAAAGTGTTCAAAATCGGCATCAGGTGTATATAACGCAATCATTCCTTCCATTTTCGGTGTGCTGAAACTGTTTCATTAGTGAAAAAACAACGAATTCGTGACAAGATGGAACTATATCCAGTGCTGCCTCAAAAAGTCAGCTAAAATAAATCCTAATTAGTCTTGTTGTTGTTGTTGTTGTGGTCTTCAGTCCTGAGACTGGTTCGATGCAGCTCTCCATGCTACAGTAAAGCTGCATGTCCTCGTGAAAAATTACGGCTGTAGTTTCCCCTTGCTTTCAGCCGTTCGCAGTACCAGCACAGCAAGGCCGTTTTGGTTAATGTTACAAGGCCAGATCAGTCAATCATCCAGACTGTTCACATCTTCATCCTGAAGCTGCACCAGTTCCTCTAAGTTCAATGCATCGCAGATCATCGAAATGCGGGAGAGGCAGTTGGCAACTACGTTTTCCGCACCGCGGATGTAACAAATGTCTGAAGAATGTTGGCAAATAAAGTCCATGTGCTGCAAGCAGTGCAGTGGGAGATCTTTCACTGGGTTGTGGATCGCGTCAACAAGAGGTTTATGGTCAGAATAGATGGTGAAAGTCGTCCTTCGACATCGCTCCTGAGATGTATGACTGTCTCATAAACTGTGAGGAGCTCGCAGTCGAAGGCCGACCATTTACACTGACTCCTTGTTAGCTTTTTTGAGAAGAAACGGGGCATCTGCTTTGAGTCTGCAGTGTGCTGTAGGAGGACAGCACCTACTGCTGACTCGCTAGAGTCGGTAGTGATAGAAATCCATGAGTCAGGGTCGGGGTGCACGAGAGTGATAGCCTGCATGATGGCCGATTTCAAATTGTCGAAAGCGTCCAGAATAGGCCTATTCCAGTCCAGTTTACACTTTCCCATTGTATTTTTATCGGAGAGGGCGTCAGTTGGAGCTGACTGTATGGAGGCACCCTGATAAAAGTTCACCACCCTAGGAAATGGCGCAGTTGTGCATAATCTGCGGGGAGAGGCAGAGTGAGGATGTTTGCTATTCATGAATCAGTAGGGTGGAGGCCATCAGCCGAGACCATATGGCCACGGAACATAACACCTGTGGAACAGAGCTGCAATTTGTCGTGGTTGATAACCACGCCATTGGCCGCAAGAGCCGCACGAACTGTGTCCAGGTGAAATTGGTGTTCCTCTGCAGATGAGGAAAAGATAAGTATGTCATCTAAATACACAAAAGCGAAAGGAAGTGGTAGCAAAATCGAATAAATGAAACATTGCCAAGTCTGCGCACCGTTTTTTAAACCATAGGGCATGAAGCAGTATTCGAAAAGGCCGTAAGGCCTAATGATCGCGTTATTGGAATGTTCAGCAGATGCAATGGAATTTGGTGATATGCCTTCAAACAGTCCAAGACAGAAAAGAACTTCGAGACATGCAGTAACTGGGTGAAATCCTGGATATGAGGAATCGGATAGTGGTCTATAATAGTCCTAGCATTAAGGGACCTGTAGTCTCAGCACATGTGGAGCGAACAATCTTTCTTAGGCACCAGATAGATGGGAGAGGACCAGTTGCTGTATGATTGGTCGGAGCACACCCGAAGCCAATAAATCCTGATCTATCTCTTTCGCTTGCAACAATTTCGAAGCATTAAGACATTGAGCTTTGTGACATATGTGTGGGCCATACATGGTGCGGATTCGGTGGCAGATGCCGTTGCTATTTGCCGAGACCTGTGGAGGGAAGCATGCGTGGTGCGGCGACAGGAGGGGTACGAGCAGCGGTGGTTGACTGACATTGGTGTGCCAGGATGGCGTGTACAAAGTGTCAGCAGTAGGCGACAGTTGATCACGCAGCGTAGTAGCCACGGAAAGTGAGCGATCCCGCGAAGTGGGAACATTAAAGTCCGACCTGGGCCAGAGTGACGTAGGTGGGGCTTCAGTGGGAGACGGCGACGGTGAGCACGGCACGACCGCCACACGATGCGAAGGATCCCACGAAGCGGGGGCAGGAGCGTCCTGCAGGTCCAACACTGTCCGCATGGAACCGGCAGCAGGAAAGGTGCAGTTCGACACAGGAGTGAAGCAGAGGGAAGACACAGGAGTGAGCGGCTCTGCACAGAGGCAGCATAAAGTAATCCATGCATGAGCCAATTCAGCGGGGGTGGTAGCAATGTGGGAGCGTAACTCTGTGTTATGAGTCTGCTTGCAGACATCAAATAAATCAGAGAGGTGAGCCATAATATCTTCGAGCAGAGAAGTGCATGTGGAGAGCATGGCCAAGGACACAGAGAGTGGAGACGTGCAGCACCCGTTCATGCACGGAATGGTAGACCCAGACGTGTGGCGGAGCATACCAGCCTGTAGGTATGGTGAAGGCTCGTAATGGTGTAGAAAGTCCAACCCGATCACAGGTTCATCCACGTCCGCGACATGGAAGGTCCAAAGAAATGTCGCGCCCAAAGATAGGTGAAGTGACATCTTGATGGAGCCGAGGACTGTGATATGATAGTGATTCACAGCAATCAGTGCAAGGTTAGCAGGAGAGAGTGTGTTACCCCCATGCTTGGCCGGGATAACACTGACATCGGCGCCGGTGTCAACGAGAAAGCGCATGCCTGATGACAAGTCCATGACATAGAGGCGTTGTGCCGTTGGTGCAAGCGATGCGGCGTCAGAAGGTAGGCCCTGTTGATAATTGTGGTGGGCCATGGCGCCTAAATGTGCCCACCGAGGTTGTTTGGGTACACACAAGGCTCACTGCAGTTGTGAGCGGCGTCCCTGTAGGTTGCATGGTACCAGCAAAGCGGGTAAGCTTGGAGGCGAGGCATTGCGGGGCGAGCGGGGGATGCAGGTGGCTGCACCATAGCTTGAGAATGCTCGGGCTGCTGCTTGGGCCAGGCTGGCTGCTGTCGGGAGGATGCAGGCAGTACCTCCTGTAGGGCGTCAGGAGGCATCTCCTGGCAGGTCACTGAGCTGCTGAGGCATGTGCGTTGGCCTCTACCGGTGGCGTGTGGAACTGGCAAAGCAGGGGTGCCAACTGAAGCCAAAGGCGATGTCGTGCATGACAGGCGATGTCAATGACGAATGATTGCATAGGCCCGATGGACCATGTGTAGATGGACCTCAAAATGGTTGGCAAAGTGCGATAGCTGGTGAAGCTGTAGGTCTGATGGTAGTTTGATCATCAACAGCATTGGTGTCGGGTAGTGCTTGGTCATCAGTCAATGTACAAAGGTGCTGCCAGAGCTGCGAAGGTGTGCGGTCATCAAGGTGCTTGTCACGGATGATGTGGTGGATGGCCTCAGCCGGAGGGCAAGAAAGGCGTTCGATAAGCAAATTTTTGACTGTCACATAGTTGGGTGAAGCAGGCGGCGAGAGTAGCAGATCATTGATTAGGTCAGGATGGTCGTGGAGGTGGCTCACGAGGCAGACAAAATGTGTGTTGTCGTCCGAGATCCTGTGGATATCCAGTAGATGCTCTACCAGGGTGAACCAAGTGTTAGGGTTGTCCTTGTGCAATGCAGGCAGCTTAGGAAATCTGCCAGGTAACACATGTTGATGTAGCACAGGTAGGCGAAGATCCGTGTTGGTGGTTGAGGGAGCCCTCAACGCCAGGAGTGCAGTAGCAGTGGGCGATGCGTCGCCCGAGGTCTGTGTGAGGAGGTGGTCGCAAGCAGCACATGAAGAGGAGTGGGCCAGCACAACCAATGGCACAATGTGTCCCAACTGCAGGCCCGGAGGAAGGCACGGTGCAGATGTAATGGTTGGTGCTGTTGCAAAAGCAGGCAGAAGGCGGTTGGGATACATCCAAGGGGGGCTGATCTCGAAACCGGCGCAGAAGAATCGACCAGTGTCGTTACGAGAGTGGGTGGAAAGCAATTTTGATGTGACCATGGAGCGATGGTCGCAGCAACCGGCGCGGCTGAGGCGACCGGTGACGCTGAGATGGCGTGTGGGAAGGAGGGGTGGGTGCAATGACGTCAGGCAAGTAAGAATGTGCGACCCCACACCTATGAGTACAGTTCTCGAACTGCGTCTGCACATCAAACCAACCGGAAGGTGACTTCTTAACAGGAGGGTGAAACACAATGTCCTTCACACGATTATCGTTCACAATGTCGGTGAGCAACATGAACTGTCCAGGCGGTAGGGCTTGCTGTGTAGTAGTGGCTATGTTGGGCCAGCAGTGGTTAAGTGGCCTCTGGAATGGCAGGGGCAGTAAATTGTTCACTTTTAAGCAACTGTACATTAGGAACACTATTAAAAACGCAAGCACAATTGCTAGGCTGCAAAGCACTTGCACAAAACGACACTGGCTGATACATTGTTCGCAAGACAATGTGGGCCAGCAAACGGAGTCCGTTGCTGATGAAAATAAGCAGAAAATAATTCCCGAGCACACAACCTAGAAGTCGGGTTCACCACTGTGGGTTTTACAAGGCGTTGAACCGTTTTAACACTCTTTCAGGACAGACAGAACATTTATTTCGTCACTTAATAGAGCTAATACAGAAATATAGCTGTTGAACATAGCGCTAGAACACAGACAAGGAGGCAAAACCAAAGAACATAGTCAAAGACCTTTCGCTTCGTGTCAGGGACACATCACGTATATGGAGACAGTCACTGTCTCGCAATAGTGCAAAATATCGCGAGTATCCAAGACAACCTGGAGTACTTATTTCTGCTGTGGTGAAGCCCTGCTTGCAAGACAGTGAATCCTTCTCATCAGATGTTTGTGTTGTAATCAGGGGAGTTACAAATGATGTAGTAAAAATCAAGCAAATGACGCTATCAGACATATGAAAGTTACAATCTGTAAGTTAATTAGTACTAAACAGTTGTTCGTTAATATTCCACAAAGACATGATGTAATGGAACGATCTATTGTTTGCAGGCGAACATCCACATACTGCTACAATAATTTACTGCTGAGCATCTATGAGCAGTAAAACTCTAACCACAAATTTCACAGTTCTTGAAGAATAGAAAGGTACGTATGGAGCAGGCACTGTCATTGTTTTTACACATGGCCTAATTGCTTAACACTTATTCCACAGTTAGGTTGAAGCATTGTTGTTGTTCTAACTAACAAAGGTTCCTCATCTGAAACACGATTGTGGACTCATGACCAAATATCGAAGATTTATATATCATCACAATAACAGGTGCTGAAACTACACATTGTTCGAAGTTAAATTTACAGAAATTACAATTAAAACTCAACTCAGTAAATTAACTGAATACATCAAAAAATTGGTTCTTTTTAATAGTTTCTTCTACTGCAAGATGTTAGGCCTAATTATTTGTTTAAATGATGAAATTAATGTATGTCGCTAAGCAAACAATACTTTTGACAAAACTGTTCATTACTTTGGAATTAATTACGGGCTGGCTTTGCTAACATGTTTTCGAATAGAGACAAATAGGTACTTTAAGATTACTATTATTTCGTCTTCCAAGTGTTTATAATTATTACAGAATTTATATTTGTTTATATGTCAACAATAGATTTTAAGTTACGAGACAATTACTTATCTCACCCTACAACAAAAGATACTAACTAGGAACAGTTGAAAGAAATTAGAGAATCAATTACATACTTGAAACTAAGCACAAAATTATGTTCTTTAAAACTGAGGGCCTACCTTTCTTTTTTATGGAAATGCAAATTATATTCATGTATGTTAATGGTAACCAGTTAAAACTGAAAAAACGAATTTTAAGGAGGCAGATGGCGAAACAATAGGGAGAGTAGAAAATATCCCAGCTTGCTTTGTCACAACTTCTACTACTGTTTTGATGTTTCATGTCCACTTGTACCCAACAAAAGCTAAAAAAAAACAAAAATATAAACAAAACTATCTGGATACGTAACAGCATCACTAAAGAAAGAGAAAAATTAAAATTACTCCACAGTGCAATGCTGAATAATAGAGAAAGCCCCAAGCTAAAGGAGGCCTTCAAAATTCATCAAGAATACTATGAAGATTTATTAATACAGACCGGGACTAACTATGTTGCAAACAAGCTTTGCGCTTCACGCAATTTTACTATTGGTGTATGGGGAGTGAGAAACAGTTTTAGAACAGGCAGAGACAAATCCCGTATGGACTTTACCGACCACAGTGGGATGGTAGTAAAAGACCAGCTCAAAATTGCAGATATTTTCAGTGAAAAATTTTCTTCAGTAGTTATCAATGACAAACACAATAACCTGCAGTATAATTTTAAAGGCAATCCATCTGAGCAAAGCATATATCTAGAACTACAAAGAAATAATGAATATCATTAGCTCTTTAAAACCGTCTACTTGTTCAGGGCATGGTGAACTCAGTATTAATGTATTAGAATTGTGTAGACAAAATATCTCTGCACCTCTTCTGTAGCAGTAAACAATATAACAGAAACAGGCACCTTAAAACAGGCACCTTAAAAAAGATGATAAATACAAAAAACTACAAACCAATATCACTACTTCTGTCCTTTTCAAAACAGTTGAAAAAGTCATATGTAACAGAATTATAACCTTTCTCAACGTGCACAACCTTATGTTTGAAAATCAAACTGGATTCTTAAAATGTAAATCAAGTAACCCAGCAGCCACTCAGTTAATTGAAGAGGTAGTAAGTGGCATTGAGAACAAGCAACATGATGCAGGCATATACCTTGACCTTGAGAAAGCTTTTGGCTATGTGAACCCTACTATCCTATTAGATAAGCTATGGAACATTGGCATCAGAGGGACTGCTAATGACATAATAAAGCCTTACATGAGAAACCAAAAACAGTTTATACTGCTTAAAATTGAAAGTAGTGTTCACAAATCCAAAACCACAAATCTCAAAAAGAATGACCCAGTTTTAACTTGTAATAATATTGTGACAAATATCACCAGGCAACTGAAACAGTGCTAGATGTAATCGGCATGGTCTAAAGTTTCAGAAAATATCCGCTAGATGTCGGTACGAGCGCTGACCTGGAGTGTACAGCTAGTCTCACGCAATATGGAGTCCGCGCAACAGAAGGCGTATTGACTTATTAAATTTAGTTGTACTCAATCAGTGATCGCAGTTCAGCGGTTGTTTCATATTCGATTTCGTGCGAAGCCACCATCACCAAAGAACATTCGATGGTGGTACAAATAGTTTGAAAAAATAGGGTGCCTCTGTAAAGGCAAAAGTCCTGGCTGGCCACGAGTTCCTGAAAAAACAGTGGAACAAATCCAACGACCATCTGAGCGAGGCCCCCACATGTCTATGTATCGTGGTAGCCGAGAACTTGCATTACCACGCATGACAGTGTGGCGTGTGTTACGGAGTCATTTAGCCCTCAAATCATACCGATTACGACTGGTACAAGCTCTTCAAGAAATGACAAAGTGATGGGAGTGGACTTTAGCAATGCTGTTCTAGAGCACATGGAAGATGACACTTTTATGTCACAGTTGATATTCAGCGATGAGGCACCTTTCCATATTAGTAGTAAGGTTCACCATCACAATGTGCGTATATGGGGGCTCGAAAATCCTCATGAAACAATTGAATACGAACGTGATTCACCAAAAGTGAATGCTCTTTGTGCTGTTTTGCAAAGCAAGGTTTATGAACCCTACTTTTTTTTTAGGAAGAATCCGTAACAGGACAATTATATCTTGCAATGCTACAGAATTGGTAATTCCCACAACTTGACTCTGATAATTTCATCTATTAGCAAGATGGAGCACCACCACACTGGCGCAACAACCTGCACAGTTTCCTCAATGCCAACGTGCTTCAACGCTGGATAGGGCGTACAGGACCGCGAGACCAGGCTTTAACTCTTGGCCTTTAAGTCCCCTGACTTGACACCACTTGATTTTTTCGTGGGGGATATGTTAAACAATGTGTTTACGTTCCTCCCTTACGTCGTGACATTGATGAAATAAAAACCAGATCAGCTACTGTAAATTCAGTGACAGAAGACACCTTACGATCAGTTTGGGATGAATTCGGCTATGGGCTAGATGTCATTCATGCAGCCAATGGAGGACATACGAGATGCGACAATAAAGTAATGAGATTGATTTTCTTTGCAAGATGTGGCAACCCTGCAGGCTTGCGTAGGCACAATAGCTTTGACCTTGGTCTATAAGCTGTTTCTAGTCCAGGCGGCACATCGATGCAACTGCTCAGTCGTGAGTTGCGCTGTAATAAGTTAACACTTGTTTGTGTCTCTCATCACGGAAATGGAACTGCATAATATTGCGCAATGGTATGCCATTTCTTTTTGTGTTAAATTGGGTGAAAACGCGACGACAACTTAAGGTAAGCATCAGAAGGCTTTTGGAGAGGAGATTATGTCAAGAGCTCAAGTTTTTCGTTGACATAAAATGTTTAGTGAAGGCAGAACGAATGTTGAAGCTGAAGACCGCAGTGGACACCATCAAGCTCATGGACGGATGTCAAATTGGCTAGGGTGCGTGAACTCAGACGATCTGATCGTAGATTATCCATGAAAATGATTGCAGAAGAACTGAACATCAATCGAGAAACGATTCTTCTAATAATAACTGAAGATCTTGGTATGAGGAAGATTTGTGCAAAAATGGTTTCCAAAAATGTCACACCACAACAGCGAGAAACACGGAAAAATGTGGCTGCCGATCTGTTAGAGCAAACGGAAAACAATCCAGAATTGTTGAGCCGTGTTATCATTGGTGATGAAATTTGGTTTTTTCAGTACGATCCAGAGACAAAACGCCAAAGTTGGCAATGGTGCTCAAAGGGATCACCCAGACCAAAAATAGCTCATATGTCAAAGTCAAAAGTGAAATGCATGCTTGTGTGCTTGTTTGATTCCAAGGGAATTGTTCATAAAGAGTGGGTGCCTCCTGGACAAACAGTTAACCAATATTACTATAAAGAAATTTTAGAAAGACTTCGTAAAAGAGTTCTTCAAGTCCATGGCAAAATTGGATTCTGCATCACGATAATGCGCCATCCCATACTGCTCTATCAGTACAGCAATTTTTAGCCTCAAAACAAATTTCAGTGCTACCACAGCCACCTTATTCGCCAGAAACCGCTCCAAGCTACTTTTTTCTTTTTCCAAGAGTCAAAACGGTGGTCAAGGGACACCATTTCCAAACAACACAAGATGTCCAAAAAGCTGTGACGAGGGTCTTGGAGGATATTACATAAGATGAGTTCCAGAAATGTTACCATCAATGGCAGAAACGCTGAAAAAGTGTGTGCAACCAGAAGGAAACTACTTTGAAGGAGACAACACAACTTGACTAAATCGGTAAGCAACATCTTTTTTCCACATCAGTCTCATTACTTTATTGTCGCACCTCGTATTGAACATTTATGATGGATTTTTATAAACTTCTGTCTTTTCTGAGTAATTCAGTATGCAATTTGTTGGTGTTAAGCTCTTCTTTCCAATAAATAATTCTAGTTAAAATCGTGTCATTCTTTTTGGGACACCCTGTATAATATGGGAGTGTCCAAGGACTCAGTACTGGGTCCTCTTTTGTTTTTGATTTGTGTAAATGACATAAAATATTGCACTCAAAGTTCCAAAGTAGTTCTGTATGTGGATGATACATCTCTCGTATGTTCGTCCTGATAGTTGAGTGGTCAGCGTGACAGATTGCCGTCCTACGGGCACGGGTTCGATTCCCAGCTGGGTCAGGGATTTTCTCCGCTCAGGGACTGGGTGTTGTGCTGTCTTCATCATCATTTCATTCCCATCCGGCGTGCAGGTCGCCCAGTGTGGCGTCGAATGTAGTAAGACCTGCACCAAGGTGGTCGGACCTGCCCCCACAAGGGGCCACCAAGCCAATGACACCAAACGCTCATTTCTATCTCTCATGTGAAAAGGAATCATTTAACACACTGGGGACCCATTGTAATAATGTGAGAAATGAGATTGTTCAATACTTTAATGAAAGCTATTAAATGTAAGCACCACTGAAATAAGTCTCATGGAGTTCAACAACATTAGTTTTAATGATGAAATGAAACTATACAGCAGCAATGTACTAGTAAAAAAAAGTTTGGTGTAAAATTTTTCGGTTTAACAATTCAAAGCAATTTGAAATGAGACACACATGTTGACACACTGGCATGTAAGTTGTCTAAGGATATATTTGCAGTTAATATGATTAGCAGGCTCTGCAAAGACACTGTTGTCCTAAAGACTGCATATCATGCTTTCTTTTCCTCTGATTTGAATTACAGAACAGAAATTTGGGGAGCAACAATTAAAGCAAATCTTAAGCAATCTACTGCTACTTCAAGAAAGGACTCTGAGAATTACCTGTTGAGAAAAATATCAGTAATCATGCCACAGCTTGTTTCCAAAAACTGGTGTATTAACTAACATAAACATTCTACTCATCATTCAAGAAGCAAGAACCATTGCAACAATAAACTGACAAACACCTTGCCTTAGGTCACAACAAAAGATATATAATAACAGAACTCCAATAAGTCCTATAGTGAATTGTAGGGACAGTTCAACATTCAAACTCAACAAAAAGCTGTTCAAAAGTCGTAAAGAAACATACATGTGTAATAATATTAGGACCCCTAGCAACAGAGCAGAATTTACACAACATTTCAAATACATAAACTTTCCTAATGGAGCCACACCTGTTTCATTTGACATACAAAAACCTTATTCCTCTGTAGCAATAGATCCAAAACTACAAGAATTAATACCATCTACGAAAACGCAAGAACTCCCTTCCACTCACATTACTGAACTGATGGACTTGTTAGAATTAGCATTATCAGATAACTGTAACTGGGTAACCTCTTTTGAAGCTAATCATTTGTCAGGATGAGCATTACTGCAAAGGGCATTTGATTCTAAAGCATTATGACAGGGTGAAAAACACTAAATAAATTACTTATCTCTCTTAACAACATGTGGGCAGGGTGGGTTCTTCCATGGCTTGAGTATGAGGTAGAATGAAACAACATTTTTACATAAGATAACCTTTATTGAAAGTTTTGTACAATGGTTTTCTTACTGGCTTGTTCTGGCTGGGAGAGCAGCAGCTGTGTCGTTTGTGAAGCCTTCTGCCTGCATGAGCAATGGCGTCTGATTACGCGTGGCGGTGTGTATCTCATGTCGCTGTTTTGCCCAGTTGACTGGAGACGCGCATCGTGAGGTGGCCCGTTTAATTATTGAGAACGAAGTCGTGAATCGGATGGTGATACCTTGGATGTGGCTTCCCAGTGTTTCTCTTCTCTATGCGGCCGTGTGTGTTGTGCGTCGGCCAGCGGAGCGGGGCAGCGGGGGAAGGCCAGTGTCCCAGACTCGAACAACGGACTCCAGCTTGCCAGTCTTCGGCTGTCAGATCTTCATCAACAGCTCACAGGTGACTGCTGATGTGAGGCCGTCTCCTTCCCATCCTCATGAGTCACCAGGGTACGTAAAAATCAGTCTTCAAATACCTTCTAACTTCTGTCTACTGGCGGCGAGGCTGCTGCTTGCTATTCCATTACAGCGGCGGACTTGGTGCTTCTGTGTACAATGTAGTCTCTTCCTGCATGACGGTCTTCAGCACCAAAACTCAACTGAAAACTAATCTGTTGGGCCCATTGCGTCTCGTGTATTTATTTACTTCAGTTCACTGGAGGTGAACGACTTCACGGTCATTGCCTCTTCTGTCACGTTGAAAAGCTTCTCGAAGAATCTTCTTAACGTCGGTCATTGGCTCTTGGAATGTAGGCAAGGGCCTTTGATCACATGTGACAATTGAGAAACATGTGAGCCAGTCGGGAGATGCCCTGACGGCTGAATCGACAGCGTCCGCTTATGTGGGGAGGGCAATGGCTTCTCCTGAACATGTTGACTTCATGGTCATTGCCTCTTCTGCTCTGCCCACTGTTTGCCAGTGTGTAGCTCTTCTAAACTAAACTAAGTTTTTCATTTATTTTCTAATTTCTACTTCACTTCACATTGATTTCACTAATTTATTTACATATCTTAAATACCACTCAACATTCCTCCACTCTTCGGAGAAATTCGCCTTTGAATTTACCACTCGACATTCCTCCACTCTTCACATGGCAAAAGCACTAACACAAGCAATGAAAACTCTCGACTTAGACGAATACACATGCTTCACGTTAAGTATGTTCAAAACAGTTTATCACTTTACTAAAGCACTGTTCGCTCATGAATCACATAGTTCACACATAAATCGTTATAATAAGTGTAACAAATCTTGATGACAATGAATAAACAAAAATAGATTTACCACTTAGAAAATTACATCGCAACATGTTTAATCTACCCTACATAAATGCAAGAGTATCTATTCTACAGTATTGTTTATTTTAACATGAGACTGTTTAATAAACACTGAAGTACTATAAACAAAATTAATACACAAGTGCTCAAAAGTAACCACTAAAGTACACCAGTTAAGAGTGTGGTATCCAGTTAACAGGGATTTGATGAAGTGGTATATTATTATTTGGGTTATTTTTCGTCTTAAATAAAACAAAACTGTACAAAGCAGAAACACCAACACAAAGGTTCCAGATATACCCGTTCCTAGCATTATAATTTTAGTTTTGTGTTCACTTTTTAACTTTAAGAAATGTTGCATCGTAACATTGGCATCAATTTTGCCTTGCTGTGAGTTTATGAACATATCTAATGACTTCAGAAGGGAACTGTCAAGGGAGTCATTGAGGTAGGATAGGTTTTGTGTAGGAAATGCTTGCATGGCGTTTTCTGGCCAATAAATTAGAGGGAACGATGAAAAACAAAGAAAAGAAGGAATACATTGTTAACCACAAGATCTACATGTCTCTACATTCAACTTTTTTTCTTAAAAAATAAACCATTATCATTTATTAATTATTTACATTTGTATACTATCCACAGTCTACTATGATTCAACTAGGACATTCGCACCCTTGGTCGAAGATTGTATGGTGCCATGTCTGTATGTTGTGCTGGCGTGGCCACTCTTTTTCCTTTTCGGGCACTTCCTCCACCCTTCAGAAAAGCAGACAATATTGTTGAAGGAAGTACATCTGGAGCGCCCTTAAAAGGTTTTAAACGACTTGCATGGACAATAGTAGTTCGGTTGGGCAGTTGCAGTTTAACGTTGACTGGTGACGTGATCTCAATAATTTGATAATGACCTCTGTAGTTTGTTACTAATTTCTTCGTTTTTCCTTTCGCAATGTATGGGGTTGACAGCATCACCCACTGACCGATTTTGTAATTTGGATATTTAGCTTGGGCATTACCTAATCTTTCCTGTCGTTCCAAAGCCTTTGTATTAGATTTTTGAACCTTTTTCCATACATCCTTCATCATTCGACAGAAATATTTTATTGTTTCTCCGACTTTACCGTTTTTCTGCCTGATTACATCGAAAGGGGACGGCATTTTTCTCCCATAGACCACTTCATAAGGTAACATGCCAGTTGCTTCATGCGTTTTGGGGTTGTATACCAACATGATTATTGGTAAATACGTATCCCAATTAGAATGTTCTTCGTTAAGATAATAACTTAGCAACTTGCCAATTTTCTGATGAACTCTTTCTGTGCGTCCATTGCACTGAGGGTGTATCGGAGTTGTGCGTAATTTACGTGTTTTTAGTAAGTGGCATAGCTGTTTCATTAATTCAGACATAAAATTAGATCCCTGATCTGTGATAATAGCTTCAGATACGCCAAATGTAAGTATCCAGTTGTTAACTAAAGTTTGGGCAACTGTATTTGCTTGCTGATATGGGAGACTCACCATAGCTAGATAGCGTGAAAAGTGATCTATAATCGTAAGAACCTACTTATTGCCAGCAGCTGTTTTATGAAATGGTCTGTAGATACCTACTCTGCAGATTTGAAATGGGCATGAAGATCCACTTCTTAAGCATGCTGTTCATGTACCTGGACGTTTTGTAAGAACACTAAAATGTCATCAAGATTTACAACACAAAATGGAGACCCTTTCAACACTTAGTCCATGAAACACTGACCAACTTGAGCAGCATTTTTGAGACCAAATACATAAATAAAAATTCAAATAGGTCAAAAGGTGTAATTACCACTGTCCTTGGAATGTCATAAGGGATGACAGGAATTTGATTTTAAGCTTTGTCCTAAATAATATATCTCTTTTTCCAACAAACAGCTCAGTTCATACATACAAAACCAGGAACAAAAATGATCTGCACAAGGACTTAAAAGCACTTACTTTAGTTCAAGAAGGGGTCCACTACTCAGGAACACTCATCTTCAATAATTTGCCAGTAAACATAAAAAATTTAGTTACAAATAAAGATCAGTTTAAAAGGAGCCTGAAAGACTTACTAGTGGCCAACTCCTTCTACTCGATTGACGAATTTTTTAATAGAGGCAAATAATGTATTGTATATATTCATACTATTAGTATTGTTATTTCAGCTTAAAGAAATAAATAAATAAATTGACATGTTCCACATCCACGAGGATCTCCTCAGCACGGATCTATGGAGCGAAAAACTAATCTAATCTAATCTAAAAGTGCAAGATGCTGAAAACTTTTGTGCCTGATAATGTACATATGAAGGCTTGGATTTTTAGTAGAGAGCATCTGTCTGGAACTGTTCTGACATTTAAAGATCAGTAATCACCACAAGGGCAACATGAGCCATTTTTGTTGTGACCCAATGCAAAGACAAAGGCCGCAGACTGTCAGAACGATGGGTAATCCCAGCTTCAGGCAAGTCCTCGAAAATGGATTTTGTTTCTGGTGAAATCCTACAGACACATTGTGGCACGTGTTGGGTAGGTATGGTACGAGTATGATATATAGTATTGTATTTAAGTCAAATTGTTGTGTTGACATCCATAATAAGGTATCAGGGCAGGTGCTGCAGTGCAACATGCCCCTGACCGGGAAGTAGGAGAGCTGCTTGACTAGGACACTCAAATGTTCGACATATTATTGGATTTATCAGACATGTCGTCTGACAATCCAGCGTCACCTGCCAACGATCTGCTGTCACCTGGTTGATGTGTGTGGCAACTTTTACCTTACAAATATCTAGTGGTTGCCATTCTGGAAGCTATTCACTGCAGTCGACTTGGAATGCAGTGCTATTAGGCCATGAAATAAGATTTCTTAGCTTTTACAGTGGGCGGATGCTGAAAGAGTAACGATCTATTTAGGTTTCTAAAATGATGTAGTCACTTTCGCGGTACTTTTGTGTATTGTAAGAGTGATGTTCCCAATTTACAATTTCATTTACAAGATTTCTCTAAACTGGTAGCTCAAAAGTAGAGCGCAGCATGTGTTGACGTACAGTGGCGGCTCGCAGAATTCATTCTGAATGTTCACAGATTTTTAAATTCAGATTATACAACTTCAGCTGCTGTCAATAATAATAATAATAATAATAATAATAATAATAATAATAATATACATAACTTGCCTGGAAAAATGAAGAATTGTTTTTGTGGAATTTTGTTGTTTTGTTTATAATTAAGTACAGTTTATGGCGAGAACGAAATGTTTACGCTTTCACTACTCTCCGTTTCGCATTTTTGTGTAAGTGGGAGTTTTAGTGCTTTTTTATTTTTTCTGACAAATGTACAACATCCATAATTCACGTATTAGTTATCAAATTAACTTAAAGGCTGAAAATACGTTGCACCCACATAACGACTTACGCTTATTATACACTTCTTTGTTAAATATTCTCTTGTAGTCACACTTATTTGATTTTGTTACTTTCTCAGACAACGAATCTGGTCTGGAATGCCCTAGTTTCTTTGTGGCTAACTTTTCTTGGTAATTTTCTTTTCTGTTAGCGCTTACTAGAGGTTCTACACAGTTCATGTAGACACTCCACTGGAAAGCTGATTCGTGCACGATAGACGACCAATTCCAAACACACAACTGCCGTTTGCGGAAATGATTAAATTCAAGTAGTACTATCTACCAACAAGGTCACTTGACTGCAATACAAATGAGGTACTGAGAGCCATAAGTGCCAAAAGCACACCATCTTCGATCCTTCCTATTTAAGTGAATATCAGAGAAACCAGTGAGATAGCTTTTTTTTTTCTTTATTGCACTTCAGTTCCCCGTACAGGGCGCGCTGACAGCAGCATATGCGCTGTTCTTCAGTCAAAAGACAATGATGATACAACAGAAGACATTTAAAATTACAAAGGAGAAAATATGAAGGACAAAAATATAAAAAAGGGAGAACATAATGGAAGACAAAAGACAAAAAAGGGGCGACCGTAAAATGGAGATAAAAACCTTAAAAACGTATTGTGCACAAAAAACCTCACACTGGGACAATTAAAAGACCACAAGGTGAAGTATGGCTGCAGCATAAAAGTATCGATGGACGGCGTAGCACATAATGATCACTGACAATAAAACTATGTACAAGTCCAAAAGACAATTAAAATCACAGCTCTCGACACACAGGAGAAACACCAAACACAACACTGACATAGCACACGGATGACAATGAGCAAAACACAGGATCTGCCAGGGGCATGGAGATGAGGGAGAAGGGAAGAAGGGTGGTTGGGGGAGAGTGGGGGAGGTGGGTGGGGGTATGTCGAAGAGGACTGGGGAGGGAAGGACATGGGAGGGACACAGTTGAGGAGGGGGTGCAGGGACTCAGGGGGGGAAAGGAGGAAAAAGCGCTCTGGGAGAAGAAGGGGAGAGGAAAAGGGGGGCCTGGGGAGGGGAGGGCACAAGGTCAGGTTACAGTTGGAAGGAAGGGTAGATGTCACAGCGAAGTTCAACATGCGGGAGGGGGAGGTGCTGGAAATGGCCCCGATGAAGGAGATGGTGGGTGAGGAGGTGGAGAGAGGGAGGGATACAGCGATAGAGGCGCGGCAACGGGTGGGGGTGGAGAGTAAGGAGGAAACCAGGAGGTGTGGGGATCAAGCCTGTGGACAGCGTAAAGTATGCGGAGATGTTGGAGGAAAAGGAGGAGGTGGGGGAAGGAGATGAGGTTGTACAGGAGCCGTGTGGGAGAAGGAAGACAGATACAGAAGGCAAGGCAGAGTGCATGGCATTCGAGGATTTGGAGGGCCTTGTAAAAGTGGGTGGGTATGGAGATCCAGGAAAGAGTTTTGACCACATCACTCCTACCTAAGGACAACTGAGATGTCTACATGTCGATAAGCATAGGGGCTATCATACTCAGTTTTTGCGCTTTTGCCTCGTCAATCAATGCACCCTTTTTATTTACAGAATGACAATTAGGATAGGATGGATGAGGGATTTGTAGGTTTGGAGGATGGTGGAAGGATGTAATCCCCATGTCCAGCCAGAAAGGAGTTTCAGGAGGCGGAGGTGGGAATGGGCTTTCTGCTGGATGGTCAGGAGGTGAGGGGTCCAGGTGAGGTGATGGTCAAAGGTGAGGCCAAGGTATCTCAGGGTGGGGGTGAGCTGGAGGGGAAAACCATAAAGTGTGAGGTAGAAGTCATGGAAACAGAAGGAGCGGGTGGTGTGGCCTATGATGATTGTCTGGGTTTTGGAGGGGTTGAGACGAAGGAACCACTGGTTACACCAAGTGCTGAACTGGTCACGGTGAGGTTTGAGGGTGCATTGGGACCATTGAAGGATAGGATAGAGAGCCAGGAAGGCGGTGTCATCAGTATATTGGAGAAAGTGGACAGGTGGGGGTGGCTTGGGCATATCAGTGGTGTACAGGAGATAGAGGAGAGGGGAGAGGACAGAGCCCTGGGGGAAGCCAGCAGTGGGATAAAAGATACAGGAGTTGGTGTTGTGAAGGGTGATATAGGAGGGACAGAGTGAGAGGAAGGAAGCTACCAGATGGACAAAATTGATAGGCGGGGTGTAGGTTTGGAGTTTAAAGAGCAGATGGGATGCCATACGCGATCATAGGGATTTTGGAGGTCAAGGGAAACTAAAATGGTGAAGCGACAGGAGTTAAGCTGGAAGGAGAGAAGGTGAATGAGGTTAAGGAGTTGGTCTTGGGTGGAGAAGGAGGGTCAGAAGCCACAGTGGGTAAGGGGGAGGAGGTGGTGTTGATTAAGGTGCTGATGGATACAACAAGAGACAAGAGAGGATGGATTCGAAGACCTTACTGAAGACGGAGGTGAGGCAGATGGGACGATAGGAAGAGGGGACGGAAGTGGGTTTGTTGGGTTTGAGGTATAAGAGGACACGGGAAGTCTTCCACAGGTCAGGGTAGAAGCTGGTAGAGAGGATGACATTATGGAGATGGGTAAGGACAGTCAGGAAGGAGAAGGGGCTATCTCTAAGGTGGTGGTAGGTGGCACAGTTGTGACCAGGGGTCGTGTTGTGTTTGGACCAGAGGATACGTTTAATGTCTTGTGCTGTGACTGGGGTGTTGATGTCAAAAGGTGGCAACTGCCTCAAATACTGGAGACTAGGAACAAGTGAAGCGACCAAGGTATGAGAATAATCAAAGTGGGGATCATCAGGGATGGAGAAGACCTCAGAAAGGTGGGAAGCGAAGTGGTTGACCTTACTGAGGTTGTTGGGAAGGGGGTGGTCGTTATGGAGAAGGGGGTAATGGGATGTGGAATGGGAACCAGTAAGGCCATGGAAGGCAGACCAGTACTTGGAAGAGTTGATATGGAGGGTGGCGTTGAGTCGTGTACAGGTCTGGCGACAGTCCCAGCGTTTCTTTGCTGTAATAAGGTTCCATACATGTCTCTGTATTTGCAGGTGGCGTTGGAGTGTATCCCTGTGGTGAGTGCAAAGTAAGGAGCGATAGAGGTGGTGGGATTCGCAGAGGAGAGGGACAACCCATGGAAGGAGAGTGGGACAGTGGAGGTGGATGGTTGCAGTAGGAACATGGGCCTCCACGGAGTCAGTAATTACCTTCTGAAGGAAGGACGAGGCATGGATGATGTTGTCATGATGGTGACAGGTAAGGTGTGGCTTTCGACCTGGGTGGCGATGGAGTCCCAGTAGGCATCCCAGTTGGCATGATGGTAGTCATGGACGACCTTGGGAGGTGGTGTAGGGCCTGGAGCCACAGGGGAATGGTGAGCAGACGTTATGGTGAGAAGGACAGGGAGGTGGTTGCAACCTGTGGGGTGTACGATGTCGATGGCGATATGCCCAAGGAGGTTGGCAGAGGTAATGAGAACATAGGGGGTGTTCTCGCTTTCAGGATGGGTGTGCTGGGGAAGTGGAACAAGGTCACCTTGGATAATGGAGAGGAACTGATGCCACCACCGAAGGGCAGCAGGGGAGCTGCTATGGATGTTTATGTCGGCGGCAATCACATAGGTGGAGAAGGTGCAGTCAGTGTGGGAGATGAAATCATAGGGAAGAGGAGCAGTGGAGTGGCCATAGATGGTGGTGCAGATAATGGTGAGGGAGGGGAAGAAGACGCTGAGGATAAGATGCTCAGTGGGGTCATTGAGGAGGGGTTGTGGCCGGACCGAGATATGCTTAAGGTGGCCAATGGCGACTCCACCCTGCACTCGAGGAACAGGAGCATCAGCGTGGTGTAGGATATAGGGAGTGGTGCATATAGTATGTGGGGGGGGGGGCTGGAGAAAGGTTTCGTTCAGGAGGAAGGTGTCGACCCGGTGGTGGGATAGGGTGTTCATGAGTAGGTATTTGTTGGTGCAGATGGAGCGGATATTTTGGAATAGGATGTGACACTAGTGTTGTGCCATGACGGGAATAGAGGGGGGTGAAGAGAGGGGAGGGAAGAGGCTTAAAATAGGGTGTTGAGGTGGGTGAAGATGAAGTGGGCTTGGTTGTGGGAGTAAGTGGCGAAACTGTTCAGGTGAAAGACAGAGCGGGTGAAGAGGGAGATCTGTTAGAGGGTATGGGGGTGTTGAAAAGGGTTAATGACTATGGTGAGGAGTCGGATGATGTCCTCAGCCATGGGGGGTGGACAGAGAAAATTGTTGGGGTGGATGGGGGGATCAATAGGATGGAGAGGGACAGTAAGCTCAGGAATGGCAGGAGGGTGTTTAGCTTTACACTTGTGAGAGTGGGTAGGATGGGGGCCATTGCAGGTGTTACAGGAAGGAGGGGTGGTAAAGTTGGGGCAGTTTTTGAGAAAGTGGGAGGCCTTGCAATAGAGACAGGTGGGGTTTTTTGCAGTTGTGGTTCAGGTGATCATTGTACATGAGGCAGAGCTCGCAGTGTTAGGATTGGGGAGGGAATTTGGAGGATTCAACTGGGTGGCGACAGTGGAAAATCAGGGCACCCTGGATGAAGAGGTGGCCAATAGAGGGGTCGGACTCTGAAAAGATCCGCATGAGATAGTTGGGACCAGAGTCATTGTGGATATGTCGGACAAAGCAAATTTCCATGTCCGGGTGTGAGTTCAGTTCCACCAACACCTCATCCTACGTGATCACCAGGATGAGCTTGGTGATCACAGTGGTCTAGGTGGGGTGACGACAGGGAGGCTGGGCCTAACAGGGAGAGGAAGAGGAGAGGGCGTCAGGGATGTGTGGGGGCCAAACATAATGCGTGAGAGTTTATAGAGGAGATCCAAGCGAAAGGGGGAACACCAGGGAGATACTTACGTATCTCCAAGGTGAGGGTAGAGGCATCAACGAACTTAGGGTGTGGAGTTGACAGGACAAAGGTGTGGAGGGTGGGGCCTGGGGTATAGGTGGCTGGAGGAGGGGTGGTGTCCATACAGACAACGGGGGAACGGGGAGGAGGTGGTGACTTTTTGTGGGAAGTGGTGGGAGCAGAGTCTTCAATGACGCATTTCTGGGGTTTTTTGGGGACTGGAGGCTGGAAGGAGGGGAGAGGGACAGGGAGGAGAGGGAGGTGGCCAGTGGCAGATCCCATTGGTGTGGTGGAGGTGCCGGGAGAAGCAGCTGATTCAGTGGTGGTGATGGTGGCCCAACATGACATGATGTTAGCAGGGGATGCAGATGATTAAGTGACGGGGGGAGTCAGAGAGGGGAAGTGAACCACCTGAGGGGTGGCAGCAGAGGCGGCAGTGGAGGCGTATGTGAGGGCAGGAGTGGGAAGGAGTGGGAGCTGCTGTGGGTGTGGAGGCTGGGGAAAGGGTGTAGGTGTGGGGATACACAGCAGGGGAGGAAATGAGGGAATGGGTGAGTGGAGAGAGGGGAGGCGAGGTGTAAGGAGGGAGACCAGGGGCGGCACTCCAAGAAGTGACAGTGGAAGAGGGGGAGGGGGAGGGTGAGGTGTAGATGACAGTCAAGGTGAGAAGGCTCATGATGGACGGACAGCGACTGACGGACAGCAGGCAGCGGCAGCAGCGATGGACAGTGGAGGACAGATGAACAGCTGGCGGCGGCAACGATGGACAGCGTCAGACGGACAGCGACGGACGGATGGACGGACAGACGGACAGCAGGCAGCGGCCAGCACCGGGCGTCGATGGTGGCGGCGAACAGGCATACAGGCAAGCAGATGAGCAGACGGACGACATCAGCGGCAGCGGCGGCGATGGTGGACGGACGACAATGGCAGGCAGGCAGGCAGGCAGGCAGGCAAGCGAACAGGCAGACAGACAGACAGCAACAGGCGCTTCGAAAGCGTAGATTTCACCCTGACTGTGTAATCTGATGTCGTCGAAGGAGGGGATCCAACCCTCATGATGAGATAGCTTTTCGTTAATGTTCAAATATGTGTATAATGTGAGTCTACAGTACAGATAAATCATAAGATCAACAGCTGTCAAAAGCACAAATAAATGCTATAGTCTCACAATCGACAATTATGTGCTTTATGGTTCTCAGCGCCTCAAATGGATTACTCTATGATAAAATCCCAAACTTTGTTTGCGATATCTCATTCAAAATCCCACAAAATAGGTTTTCTCTCAGTATAACTATAACATACATTGATGTCCGATCTAATTTTAGTATATAGTATGTGAATTCCCATATCTTTGAGTGTGCTACCACCTAGCGGGATTTGTGGCGAACGTATATAAAAGTCTGCTGCAGTGTGCTATCACCTGGTGGCACTGGCGTAAATTAGTAGTTGACTGGTGACGGATAGCAGAGCACGCCATAAACTGAACACATTGTTTGTTAAATCCATATGTATTTGTCCCGTAAGGTAATTACGCCACGCCAGTTGTGCATGTGCAGAAGCTCATTAAAATGTGCACAAGTGAAGTTGTGCTCACGACCCTGATACCAAGTATCACCGAGTCTAGTGGAGCAATATGTCAGCTTTCAAAGAAAAATAACCAATAAATCCGCAAGGCGTCAAAAACTAGGTGTAGGGAAGCAGCCTACTCACGCCGTAGTAAATTCACATCAGTCTTTCCATTGTGTGCCAGCCAGTCCGCTGCAGCTAGCTCTGACGTCATAAATGTTGCGCAATACTTTAAAAATCAAATAAATAACCTAAAATGTTTCTAGCATGTCAGGAGTAATACTAAATTAATATGTATTGAATATCAGTTCGATAACTTTAGCCATTTTCGAAATTTGGACGTTTTTCTGTAAAAATCATTGGCGCAACAGAAAAGAGCTAGAGACTTAAAAATTTATATTTAGATTCCTTTTTCATAATTATTTAATAGAAACAGTCTTCTGGATCTCACAAATTAAGATTTTAGTTGAAATTCATAATTTTCTGGTTTTTGTCTTAAAACTTAAGGAAGCAAGATAGATTAAGTAGGCTAATAAATAAGGCTAGGATGTTTAGATTTAAGTAGAATGGAGATCCGCTGTAACCATAAAGATGTGATAAGTTTCATTTGAATAACTATAAAACTATAGCGATAGCGTATCTCCAAAGGGCAAGTTCAGAGCTCGTCTACTGCGTGCAGTATAATTAAATTAATTCTCTCGCCCAAAATATTTAACTTAGCCACGTCAAACTTTTATTATGATTACTTACCTGTGTGTTGAATGCACATTTAAATTGAGAGCTTCATCGGCCATCAGCAAAAGAAGCTATGATTTATTCAATAACTTAAAGTGGTGCATTACTAGCCCAGCGGCTAGTCGGGAGAGCCGATTTGATCAGGCGTTCCCTTAGCCGTCCGCACCGCGGCTTTATATATAAGAACGCTGCGCGAGGAAGCAGGCCCCAGTTCTCTCCAGACGCTGAATAGCACGCCATCTGTGTCGGGAGTCGCGTCGCGTCGGTATCATTGCTACAAACAGCCTCGGATGCCGTATTAAGTTACTCGGAATACGCGTAACCATGAAATCATTTTCGAGAGAAGTGTTAATTCTGGGTTGACTTTAATTATCGATCTTCAGTTTGCGTATTGTCGTATTTTCACGTGCCGCCGCGGGACAAACATTCTACCATTAGTTAGCGTGGCGTTTGATGAACCTTATCATCAAATTATGGCGAGCATTCATTTAAACATTTAATTTGGACATTTATAGTTGCATCAGCGCATTAGACTCTGAACTGCTCTGTTAGTCAGATTGTGTGGATTCTTTGTTTTATCTGTGATTTTCAGAATATAGAGAAAGTTTTTTCACGATAGTTTTTGATTATAAATCCCAGACAATCTCCTAATTCCTCAGAGCTATAAGCTGTAAATATAAGTGTATTCTCAGATGAAGTGGGCACTAGGAATTCTAATTACAGGCTTCACGTTTTGCTAATCACCTTCTGGTTGCCAATATTGTAGTTAGGGAGCCAGTGTTGAGAACGGCGAAAGACAGCATAAATAATAGGAACATTTAACAACAATAATTCTACCCGCCGCCGCACATATGGTTAATTGGCCGGGACATGCAGTGTTTCTACATTCAAACATTTAATATACAACAACCATAATTCCACCCGCCGCCCCACATAGGGTGTTCACACGCTGTTTGGGGTCTTATACAACAGCTGCTACTGTTTATGTACTAATTAGACAGTTCTTATCTATAATGTTCCATTGTCCTGGCGCTGATATTATTCCCTGTGCCCTTTGCTCTGACTTGCAGCGCACCAACAAGCCGCAAGGCCAAATCTTAAGTGGGCCTCCACAGCAGGTGGAGACATGCACTTGCTGTCGAGCCTTGTCGATATTCTGAGCTGACTCCTTTTACACTAAATCTGCACGTATGTCAAACACAAAGCGGGATGTTCCACACTCAACTACCTAAACAATGTTTCTGGTTTCTGTGAACATCTTTCCTCGGCTCAAGATGTTATAAATGGAACATTTTACTCCACAGAATCGACAAGTTACACCACAAGATGTAAGTACTATAAAAGAATACGTGCAATTCAAAGAGAGGAAAATACTCTGTGGAGCAGATAAAAAAGATATATGATTAATTGTACACATAGAAGAAACGTATTTGATGACTGATGATGTACTGAAAAAGTCAATATGTATAAATGAAGAAAGAGAACTGCTCGTAATGGAGAAATGTATAGAAAAAAATGTAAATAAAGGAATATATTCATGAGGCATGCATTAACAAGTTTGTGGTCTCTGAAGCCACAAACTACAAAATTTTCCCTCAGGGAGAGAGGTGTCGCAAATGAGTTGCATGAGATACTGAGAGTGAGTAGTGAGAGTTGTCATGTTGCACAAGGTATGTGTGTATGATACGTACTCAAGGCTTCATGGAAAAAGACGGATCTTACACTATGCATTATAGGGAGTTTTGGTGCCAGACGGTACATATGTGTCTAGGTTGCGCAAAAATTCTACATAGTCACCAATTTGCATACTTGATTGGGAGTGAGGGCAAGAAGAAAACACAAGGTACCTTCAAAGGTTCACCACACACACACTGCTTGGCAAAACCACCCATGTCCTCTTTTATAAATGTGTGCAATCCCAGTAAAAGTAATGGTAGTTCAGAAGACCATGATTCTGCACAGCAAGCTAACACAGTCTTTAATGTTCACTGCATATCTTCCACCATCCCATTACTGGCAGGATGGTAGCTCATAGCGTGGATATGTTTACATTCACATATTTGTAACAACTCTGTAAATAATTGGCACTCAAATTGCCCTGTCTGAAGTTATTGTCTGTAGGACGCCAAAGTGCGAGAGCTAATTAGAAACCAAAACACGAGCCACTGAAATTGCCAGAATATGTTGTACAGACACTGCCTCTGGCCATTAAATAAAATGGTCTATCATGATAACCAAGAAATGACATCTATCAGATGGAGGGAGAGGGCCTATGATATCCACAGGCAAATGAGAAAATCTCCCAGAAGGAGGAGGAAAATCACACATAGGAACCAAGACGTGTCTATTAATCTTGTACTTTTGACACTGTAAGCAGGCAGTCCTCTGCATTTCTTAGCAGACGACTTCTTCTGCTATCAACTGAGCTGCTGCCGTAATTCTGGGGTGTGCCAAGGTGTGAAAAGATCAAAAAATATGACATCGCCACTTCACAGGAACGAAAGGATATGCCCCTTTTTCAGTAATCGAATTTAATCTTCATACCAATGAGAAGATGAATGAAATAAATATTATTGCCAGTAGTGTCGAGAAACAGCTGAAATCATTAAAATTGAACAAAGCTCCAGGGCACGATAGAATCTCTATCAGATTCTATACCGACTTTGTGGCTGAGTTAGCCCCTCTTCTAGTTATGATCTGTTGTAGATACCTCAAACAAAAAACCATGTCCAGTTCTTGGAAAAAAGCACAAGTCACACCCATTTACAAGAATTGTAGTAGAAGTTATCCACAAAATTGTCATCCACTATCCTTGGCACAGATTTGTTTTAGAGTCTTAGGACATATTCTGAGCTCAAACATTATGAGGTATCTTAAACAGAATGGCATCTTCTATGCCAACAAGCATGGATTGCGAAAACATCGATTATGTGAAACCAATCTTGCACTTTTCTTACATGGCATACTGAAAGCTTTGGATCAAGGCAGTCA
The DNA here is from genome assembly GCF_023898315.1 of Schistocerca nitens. Taxonomy (NCBI): domain Eukaryota; kingdom Metazoa; phylum Arthropoda; class Insecta; order Orthoptera; family Acrididae; genus Schistocerca; species Schistocerca nitens. The sequence goes on from NC_064616.1 coordinate 928,140,956, forward strand.
GGTAGATGCAGTATTTCTTGATTTCTGAAAAACATTTGGCTCAGTACCACACCTACACTTATTGTCAAACGTTCTATCATATGAGGGGGTATCAAGTGAAATTTTGTGAATGGATTGAGGACTTTTTAATAGGAAAAACGCAGTATGTTATCTTGGATGGAGAATCCTTGTCAGATGTAGAAGTAGCTTCAGGTGTGCCCCAGGGAACTGTGTTGGGACCCTTGCTGTTATGTTGTATATTAATGACCTTGCAGTCAATTAATAGTAAGCTCAGACTTTTTGCAGAAGATGCAGTTATCTATAATGAAGTGCTGTGTGAAAGAAGCTGCATAAATATTCACTCAGATATTGATATGATTTCAAAGTGGTGCAAAGATTGCCAACTTGTTTTAAATGTTCAGAAATGTAAAATTGTTTGCTTCAAAAAACGAAAAAACGTAGTACCCTATGACTATAATATCAAAGAGTTACTTCTAGAATCGGCCAACTCATACAAACTCCTTGGTGTAACAGTTTGTAGGGATATGAAATGGAATGATCACATAGGCTCAGTTGTAGGTAAGCCAGGTGGTAGACTTTGGTTTATTGGTAGATTACTGGGGAAGCTCAATCAGTCTACAAAGGAGAGTGCTTACAAATCACTTGTGTAACTGGTTCTAGAATACTGTTCCAGTGTGTGGGACCTGTACCAAATAGGACTAAGAGGGGATGTTGAAAATATACAGAGAAGGGTAGCATGAAAGGTCACAGGTTTGTTTGATCTGTGGGAGATTGTCACAGAGATAATGAAGGAACTGAACTGGAAGACTCTTGAAGATAGATGTAAACTGTCCTGAGAAAGGCTATCAACAAAGTTTCAAGAACCAGCTTTAAATGAGTTTGAACGTGGGGTTATAGACGGTGCATAAACCATGGGACAGCATCTCCAAGGTAGCAATGAAGTGGAGATTTTCCCAAACGACCATTTCAGGAGTGTACCTGGAATATCAGGAATCCACTAAAACATTGCTGTGGCCAAAAAAATATCCTGCAAGAACAGGACTAATGACAACTGAAGAGAATCATTCACCGTGACAGAAGTGCAACGCTTCCGCTTATTGCTACAGATATCAGTGCCGGAACATCAACAAGTGTCAGCATGCGAACCATTCAACAAAACATCATCGATATGGGCTTTCGGAGCCGGATGCCCACTCATGTACCCTTGATGACTGCACGACACAAAACTTTAAGCCTCGCCTGGACCCGTCATCACCGTCATTAGACTGTTGATGACTGGAAACATGTTGCCTGGTCAGACGGCAAGTCTCATTTCAAATTGTATCGAGTGGATGTACATGTACGCATATGGAGACAACCTTACGAATCCACAGACCCTGAATGTCAGCAGGAGACTCTTGAAGCTGGTGGAGGCTCTGTAATGGTGTGGGGTGTATGCAGTAGGAGTGATGTGGGACCCTTGATACATCTAGATATGACTGACAGGTGACACGTACGTGAGCATCCTGTCTGATCACCTGCTGCATTCATGTTCATTCTGGATTCCGACGGACTTGGGCAATTCAAAAAGGACAATGCAACACCTCACACACCCAGAATTGCTACAGAGTGGCTCCAGGAACACTCTTCTGAGTTTAAACACATCCACTGGCCACCAAACTTCCAAGACATGAACAATGTTGAGCATATCCATCATGTCTTGCAACATGCTGTTCAGAAGAAATCTCCACACCCTAATACTCTTATGGATTTATGGACAGCCCTGTGGGATTTATGGTGTCAGTTCCCTCCAGCACTACTTCAGACATTAGTCAAGTCCATGCCATATCATGTTGCGGTATTTCTGCATGCTTGTTGGGGCTCTAGACAATATTAGGCAGGTGTACCAGTTTCTTTGGCTCTTCAACGTAGTTGTGTCATGGACACAGACAAGATATGAGAATTAGTAGATGTTATTTGATTGCTGATAACCACAGAACTTCAAATTGGACATTATTGAAGTTAAGTACTCAGTTCCTGTAATAAAGTGTATTTTAACCACCTGTACATTTTGTGTTGTAGTGGGAGGAAACCACCCACCCATCTATCATACCACCCTCTCCTCATCCAGCCAGGAATCGCAAAACATTACAAGAGGATAAAGATACAACAATGTTATCATGAAAGAGACCGTTTAAGGATGTATAATGAATGAAGTTACGCTTTGACAGGCAGAAGAAGCCACTGGTGGATGTGGTGATGAACTTATGATATAATTTTGTAGCAAGAACACAACACTTTTACGACTACTGATCTTCTTCCTTTAATATCTCAAAGATGACTACTACCATCAACAAAAACTTCAAAGAGTAAAAACATGGAAAACAAAAGAAACTCTTAGGAGCCAAGAAATTCACAACACAGAACCAATCACCACAGCAGAGAGGAGAGGAAACACAGTTATGATTTATTTACTTTAACACTTCCCCATATATCAAACTGTGGTGCACTGAACAACTTTAAAAAAAAATCAGAGGTCAAAATATATTAGTTACGAAGTCCTATCTTGATGCACATTACTTTAAATTTGTTTGATTTTAAACATATCATGAAGTCGATTTTCAGTACACACATATTTCACATTGATACCCCATTTTGATAGAGTTCATGCACAAAATAATACCATACTTTGATGTGCTTAGAAAGTCTGTGGAACTCTGCATTTTTCACTAATTTAATGGCACTTGCATCGTCAATGAACAATACGGGCGTGTTTTTTTTTCCACTGATCTCCAACAGCAGTCTGTTGAGCTATAGTAGCTCCTTGGCTCCTTCACTTGCAGCAACGAACTCCATCTCAGTGGTGGATAGTGCAGCTGATTTCTGCAGTTGAGATGTTCTCGTTACAGCCGAATCACCAATCACTGAAACAAAACCATTTGGTGATCATCTTATTTTAGTGTTGCCAGCCAAGTCAGCATCAGCATAGGCACAAAGTTTACCGCTAGATTAAGTGTAGAAGAGACCACGAAGATATCTGAAAATACGTTTTACATCGTTTCAATCGGAAGAAGTGGGTTTAGCCATAGATCGAGAAACTTCTGAAACAGCATACACGAGATATGGACGAGTAGAGCATGCCAGGTACGTTAATGATCCCACAGCCGAACAATAAGCAACGTTGTTGTCAAGAGTATTGCTATATTTAACGTCTAATTGTTCATTATCACATGAAGTTTTTAATGGTTTTGAATCAGCTATGTTAAAACGATGTAGAATCTTCTCTGTGTATGTTCACTGTGAAATAAACAAGCCAGACTCTCGTTGCTCTATTTACAGACCTAAAAATGAGTCTAAGGATGCCACTGTTATTTTGAATTCAGACTTTAACATATCTAAAAATGAATTCACCGTATTTTCAGTTGCCCCTGTGATAAAACCATCATCGACATAAATAGCAATCATCAATTTTTCTGTTTTGCTTTGTCAAATGTTAATGCAAGGATCTGCTGTTGAACTAATAAAGCCTTTTTTTGTCATGAATGAATGAAACTTATTATTCCAGCAACGAGGTGATATCTCAAGTCCATTCAATGATTTCTTCAGTCGACAAACACGACCTGATCCGTCATCGAAACCTTCTGGTTGAGTCATGTATATTTCTGTATCCAAGTCATCATATAAAGATGCAGTTCTAATGTCGAACTGAATAAGTTTCAAATTTTCTTAAGCTGCAATCGCTATTACAGCACGAATAGCGTCATAACGAGCAACTGGACTAAACGTTTCATCATAATCAAGTCCGGCACATTGAAACACACCGCACACAACCAAGCGTGCACGGTATCGATCAATCGATCCATCAGGCTTATATCACAGTCTAACAGTTGACTGTGCTTATATTTAATTCAAAGCACCCATCGATTATCGATAACACGTTTTCGTTTAGGCATTTCTACCAATGCCAAGGTATCATTTTCTTCAATTGCCTTCATTTCTTCTTTCATCGCATTAAACCAGTGATTGCGATTACTGCTTTCCATACCTTCGTTGAAGTTTGCTGGTGCAAGCTCTTCATGGATAGCTTTTGTCACGCAAACTAATGCATTTCCTTCTTGAGAGGAGTGAAGCTGGTATCCTAATTCATAGTCACTAAATTCTACTGTGGGACGTATTTCACGAACTGGACGTCGATTTGGTAACTCATTCAAATATTCTTGGTCATTAGTTTCAATCTGATAAATAGTAGATTCACTTTTCTCTCCTGTTTCTTCAGGTACGGAATTAAATTCCAATTCAATCAAATTTCCAGTTGTATGTAGCTTTTCTGGTTGAAAATCAACATTGTGTGCTTTCATCATACGATGTTTTGATAGAATCCACACTTTGTAACCATCTTTGTCATTCACGTAGCCAATGAAGTGACCAGGTGTAGCCTTTTCATCGAACTTAGAACGAAATTTCTTTGGCAAATAAACATAGCATTTTGATACAAAAATTCGTAAATAATTAAAACTGTTAAACACTTTGTCAGTCCACAATTCGAAAGGTGTTTTACCTTCAACACTTGACTTCCCAGTACGTTTGAGTAGAAAAACGGCTGTGTCACATGTGTGAGCCCAAAATGATTTAGGTAACTTGCTAGACGTTTACACTGAACGAGCTAATTCAACTATACGTCTGTCTGGTTGTTCAGCAACACCATTTTGCTCAGGAGTGTCTGGACACGTAAGACGAAACTCAATAGCACGGTCTCGTAGAACAGCAGCTACCACGTTACAATTAAACTCTCCTCCATCGTCAGACCAAAATACCGGTACTTTTAGCTTATGACCAATAGCATCACACTCCTTAAAAAATGTTTTCAAATTTTTAGCCACTTCAGATTTATTTCGCATGAAATATATCCGAACGAAACGAGAAAAATATATTCCAAAAACCATTTATAGAATCAATAGACATGGGTCCATTAACGTCTGTAATGATCAACTCACCAACAGTTTCTGGACGATCTCTGCGATGGCTAAATGGTATAAGGCGGGAGTTGCCAAGAACACGTCCATCATAAAACGATATGGTATCAGGGCACTTAACTCATTTACGGAAATGAGAGAGCACATCTTGTACATGACATTTATCTTGATGACCGAGTCTCTCATGCCAACATTGTAGTTGTTCTTCTGAAGTTGCTAAGTTAATCATTACTTGTGAATCCGGAGGACGAGGGTTCAAGGCACTTCAGTCCGGAACCGCGTGACTGCTACGGTCGCTGGTACGAATCCTGCCTCGGGCATGGATGTGTGTGATGTCCTTAGGTTAGTTAGGTTTAAGTAGTTCTAAGTTCTAGGGGACTGATGACCTCAGATGTTAAGTCCCATAGTGCTCAGAGCCATTTGAACCATTTTTTGGCCAAACTCGCAAGTTCATAATGTATACTGTTGCGACTATTTCACTACGTCGCTGAATGATAACACCTTTGTAATCATAAGTCACATTATATCCATGTTGTGTAGCTTGACGGACAGAGAAATGTTGGTGTCTGAGATCAGACACATGACAGACATTTTCGAGCAAAGCAGGTTGAAAAATATGGTTCAAATGGCTCTGAGCACTATGGGACTTGACTTCTAAGGTCATCAGTCCCCTAGAACTTGAACTACTTAAACCTAACTAACCTAAGGACATCATACACATCCATGTCCGAGGCAGGATTCGAACCTGCAACCGTAGCGGTCTCGCGGTTCCAGACTAGCGCCTAGAACCTGTGGGGCGGCGGGTGGATATTTTTTTGTCAATTTTATGTTGTTTATATAAATGTTTGGTTTGTAGAACGTAAAACCAGTTCCTATTATTTAGAATGTTATTTATGCTGTCTTTCGCCGTTCTCAACACTAGCTCTCTAACTACAATATTGGCAACCAGAAAGTGATTAGCAAAACGTGAAGCCTGTAATTAGAATTCCTAGTGCCCACTTCATCTGAGAATACACTTATAGTTACAGCTTATAGCTCTGAGGAATTTGGAGATTGTGTGGGATTTATAATCAAAACGATCGTGAAAAAAAAACTTTCTCTATATTCTGAAAGTCACAGATGAAAAGAAAAAGAAAAATCCACACAATCTGACTAACAGAGCAGTTCAGAGTCTAATGCGCTGATGCAACTATAACTGTCCGAATTAAATGTTTAAATGAATGCTCGCCATAATTTGATGATAATGTTTCATCACACGCCACGCTAAATAATGGTAGAATGTCTGTCCCGCGGCGGCACGTGAAAATACGACATACGCAAACTGAAGATATATCATTAAAGTCATCCCAGAATTATCACTTCTCTCGAAAATGATTTCATGGTTACGCGTATTCCGAGTAACTTAATACGGCATCCGAGGCTGTTTGTAGCAATGATACCGACGCGACGCGACTCCCGACACAGATGGCGTGCTATTCAGCGTCTGGAGAGAACTGGGGCCTGCTTCCTCACGCAGCGTTCTTATATATAAAGCCGCGGTGCGGACGGCTAATGGAACGCCTGATCAAATCGGCTCTCCCGACTAGCCGCTGGGCTAATAATGCACCACATTAAATTATTGAATAAATCATAGCTTCTTTTGTTGATGGCCGATGAAGCTCTCAATTTAAATGTGCATTCAGCACACAGGTAAATAATCATAATATAAGTTTGACGTGGCTAAGTTAAATATTTTGGGCGAGAGAATTAATTTAATTATACTGCACGCAGTAGACGAGCTCTGAACTTGCCCTTTGGAGATACGCTATCGCTATAGTTTTATAGTTATTCAAATGAAACTTATCACATCTTTATGGTTATAGCGGATCTCCATTCTACTTAAATCTAAACATCCTAGCCTTATTTATTAGCCTACTTAAAATCTTGCTTCCTTAATTTTTCAGACAAAAACCAGAAAATATTGAATTTCAACTAAAATCTTAAATTGTGAGATCCAGAAGACTGTTTCTATTAAATATTTATGAAAAAGGAATCTAAATATAAATTTTTAAATCTCTAGCTCTTTTCTGTTGCGCCAATGATTTTTACAGAAAAACATCCAAATTTCGAAAATGGTTAAAGTTATCGAACTGATATTCAACACATATTAATTTAGTATTACTCCTGACATGCTAGAAACATTTTAGATTATTTACTTGATTTTTAAAGTATTGCGCAACATTTATGACGTCAGAGCTAGTTACAGCGGACTGGCTGGCACACAGTGGAAAGACTGATGTGAATTTACTACGGCGTGAGTGGGCTGCTTCCCTACAAACCGCTTGACCACTCTGGCTGGCGCAAGCAAATCATGTGTCCACCCCTAGTTTATGAATATTTCAGTATTAATATTGTCAGTCCCATTTGTAAAAATAACTTCCTTGCCAGCTGTCTGCACACATTGTGGAAGCGAAAACTTTTAAATGTAGCGAAATACCGTTTATTTGGTGAAATATAATGTGTCGTGCCAGAGTCTGAAATCCAAGAATCTGCGCTATCAAAATTAACATGAGACAACAAGCTAGTGGCTAGAAATGTATTTGGTGCGTTGCTCACTTTTAAACTGGAACTCGAATTATTGTTGTTGTTAGCTGTCACTTTTGCTGCTTCTGTGGCCAAGCGCTTTCGGCAGTCTGCGATAATATGTCCAGCTTTCTTGCAATACAGACATGTACGACTTTCTTCCTTCTTTGACTTACTCCCCTCTGTTGCAAATTTGTTCTGCTTTGATGTTGCTCATTCGATTTTGATTTTGCTTAGGAAGCAATAGCTGCCTGTGTAGCTAGCGAATTCTCAGTCGAGCGCAAATTCTCAAGCTGTGTTGTCTGCTCAGGTTCAGGAGCACGATACCAAGTCGACCTGTGAAACTGATATTCGGGTCCTGATGGTGGAGCAGCGAAAGTGGCAAATCTGCATTTGAATTAATTTTGTTCATTTCCCTGCACAAGTAATTGAATGTTCGCAATTAGCAACGTGTGTTTTGTTATAGACGTGACGTCATCTTTTGTCGTTTCAAAGAAACAATCGAACAACGTATACAGTCGCTGCAATCAAGATTGTTCATATACTGATATAAGGGTATCCCAACTTTCTTTTACGTCTGTCTTCTTTCTTACATGAATAGCAGGCCCCTCACCAAGCGCCGTTCCAAGGATACGAACTGCCCGAGCGTTGTCCCGTTGCCAGCGCCGATATGCGTCGGACGGTTCTTCTCCTTCGGCTAATGACAGACGTTGACGTATACCATCTATAATCGAACAAAGAGAATGTTCCTTTAAATAAAGTCGAATTTGCATTTCCATGTTTCCCACTCACCTACACTTGACAGTTTTCGAATATTTATACGACTAATATCATCACTCAACTGAAGCACTGTGTCTGCCATTCCAAAAATTTTGCAGTCTCACGAATATCCTAGTAAACGGAAAAATAGTCTCACGAACGAATACAATAATTCTCAGAAATTGAAGCGTTCAAACCTGGACCCATATCTTGTTGTGGATGAACTTCGGATATAATTTTATAGCAAGGACACAACACTTTTAGGAATAACGATCTTCTTCCTTTAATATCTCAAAGATGACTAATAGCAACAACAAAAACTTTAAAGACTAAAAACATGGAAAACAAAAGAAACTCTTAGCTGCAAAGAAATTCACAACACAGAACCAAGCACCACCGCAGAGAGGAGAGGAAACACAGTTCTGATTTATTTACTTTAACAGTGGATACCTCTGCAAAGTATATTAATACTTGTTATACTATCAAAAAATTGTGACTAGTGATAATACACTCACACTAATAATATTATGAGAATTACTTCTGTATTACATTATATTCACTGCTGGCCATTAAAATGGTGACAACACAAAGATGACATGCAAGAATGCACAATGGCATGATATGTACTACATGCTCGTAATGCTTGGAAATGTAAATGATTAGCATTTCAGCAGAATCACAGAGAACAGGCAGGAGTAATGCTTTCTACATTCTGTATATAAGGAAAGATTATACTGCAAGTATCTCATTCAGAAATCACATTTGAGTATTTATGAGACAATCATGTTGTGCCTTATGTAAGAAGGAGAAATGCCTATCAGAACATGTCAGAATCAAACAGGATTATGATCTATCAAGTCTGCAGAGAATTGATCTTTAATATTGCCGCCCATGTCGGTCAAAATCTCATGACTGTGATGCAGATATGGAATCGATGGATGCTGTAAGGTCGTACTTAATGCCATACAGGATCTCAACAGACCCATGCAACTGGTACCTGAGAGGACAGTCATGTTATATGCTCAGCTGTACACAATCATACAGCCTATCACATACACTGAGTTAGCAAATGGGCTTGTTTTCATCTATACTAGTATCTACATGGTCAGCACGACAATATCTGGATCACCACAAACTCTCTGCATTGTTGCAGCTTTCCTTGACTCAGTGGCAGAGAGCCTAACCAATACTGGTTTGCCCAGTGACAACAGTGAACAAATGAATGGCATCATATCACCTTTTCAGATGACTTCCAGTTTGTGAACAGCTTCACAAAGGATGTATCCATGTGTGCAGGCTTTGAGGAGAATGAACATTACCAGGTTGCATTTTGACTCACTAACTGACTACAAACTTAACTCAAGAATTAATCTTCTGGCACCTGCTTTGAATTCTGTTTGTGACCTATCTGGAAAATTAGGAACCACCATGGAATGATGGAATGATCTAGGGAGGTATTTTGCAATTTTAAATGTGTATTATTTTATGTAAACACCTTGTCCACAGAACAGTCACAGAAATCTTTATTCCACATACATTCAACACTTTGTAAGAGGTAGGCCTTTTCTTCCAAAAATTATTTGATTTTATGGAACTTGGAGCATTCTATTATTTCTCACTTTCAGATTACACATTCTAAAAAGGGTGCACTGGCACAGAGAAAAAATTGATGATGGAGACAAGATGTATAAGACGTTTTTTGCTGATTATAGTTAGTATGATATGACAATCCCATTAAAAAGAATTATAGTCAATAAGAAGTCAAACACAAAGGATTCTCAAATCAGCAATAGCTCATAGAAACCCGGTTAGGCATGTCAAAATGAATATAACAATAAAACAGTACTACTGAAAATACAGGCATGCCTGTAGGAAAGTTTTACAGACAGTAAAAACGCTAAGCAATGATTCATATATCGAGAGGGGAAGTGATAGATCAAAATCAATTTGGAAGGCTATAAACAATAGCACAGGAAAATATAAAACTAAAACCCAATACTTCAGAATCACAATGAGGGTAAAGTGATGCTCAACAGGCTGCCAGTACTTGGAGAGGTTGAAAGAATCAGCCAACCGGTTGCAAACAAAAGTTTATTGGAATCCTTGACCTAGGTTTTGATATTATTAAAATTATTTATTCAGACGTTGTTATGGACCTTATTATGTCACATGTTGATGAAGTGCAACAAAAAAAGCCGAACAGGTCTTTTCAGACACTTGGCTTTATTCAGATTACTTTATCAGCATGTGATGTAACAAGGTCCATTATATCTTCTGGAGAAGACAATTTTAAAATTGTCAAAACCTAGGTCAAGTTTCCAATAAAACTTTGCAACTGGTTAGCTGATTCTTTCAACCTCCCCAAGTTTACTGTTGTACATTTGCTGAATTTGAAGTCTTGTTTAATATTTTAAGATTGTCAAAATGTTCAATGATCATTATATGAACATGCCACCAAACCTAAATGGAAAAATGTGCAATTCAAACAGTGCAAACATAAAAGTACCAAACTGTGAAAAGAAAATGTTCCTGTACCCAGTAACAGAAGCACAGACGAAAAATGCTACTAATAAATTGAAAAATAAAGTGTCTAGTGATACTGGAAGAATTTCAGACAAGGCAATCAAACATAGTTCGACCAATATAGATTCTCAGCTAACTGAGACAGGGGGAAGCAAATTATTATTTGTGGGGACTTCAATGTAGATTCTCTGAAAGAGGGTAATAGGAAAAATGACCTTGAAGTATTACTCGGTTCTTTCAATTTGACACCCGTTATTGATTTTCCTACTCGGGTGGTAAAGGATAGCAGCTCACTGATAGATAACTTCTTTATAGACCAAGATAAGTTTAACCAGATAAATGCTCAGCCTGTTGAGAATGGTCTTTCTGATCATGGTGCACAGCTAGTTACAATATATGACATAGCTCCATTCAGCAATACTAAACAGTCCTCCAAAGTAGTACGTCCAGTCAACAATTTAACAATTGCAAATTTCAGGGAAAGCCTACAGCAGTTAGACTGGGATGAGGTGTACCGTGAACCTGAAGCCAATTTAAAATATAATTTATTTCATGACATTTTTGTAAATGCATTTGAAAACTGCTTCCCCAAGAAAATAGTTAAATATACTCGTAAGAAACCTTGTAACAAACCATGGCTTACTAAGGGTATAAAAATATCTTGTAACCGGAAAAGGGAAATGTATCTGACAGCAAGACAGAGTAGTGACCCAGAAACTATCAAAAATTATAAAAACTACTGTGTTATATTAAGAAAAGTTATTAAAAAATCCAGGAGTATGTGTATCATGTCTGAAATCAGCAACTCTGATAATAAAATTAAAACAATTTGGAATATTATTAAAAGAGAAACAGGTCAACCAAGAGCAGAGGAAGACAGTATTACCATCAAATTGAATGAAAACTTTACGAACAAAAAGTCAGAAGTGGAAAATATTTTTAATAATCATTTTCTAAATGTTGTGGATATAGTAGGATCCAGGTGTTCATTAGAAGATGCTAGGCTGTTAATGGAAGAGGCCATACCTATGCAATTTGATACAATTGAAATCTCACCCACTTCTCCCTCTGAAATTAGGAAAATAATAAACTTGCTTAAAAGCAAAAACTCACATGGAATTGATGGCATATCCAGCAAAATACTAAAAGCTTGTTCTCAACAGATAAGTAAGATTCTCAGCCACCTGTGTAATAGCTCTCTGGAACAGGGCATTTTCCCTGATAGACTTAAATATGCTATTGTTATACCTTTGCATAAAAAGGGGGATAGATCTGATGTCAACAATTACCGTCCAATCTCCCTTCTAACAGCTTTATCCAAAATTTTTGAGAAAGTAATGTATTCAAGAGTAGCTTTACATATCTGTAAAAATGAAGTACTAACAAAATGTCAGTTTGGTTTCCAGAAAGGTTTTTCAACAAAAAATGCCATATATGCTTTCACCAGTCAAATTTTGAATGATCTGAATAACCGAACACCACCCATTGGGATTTTTTGTGATCTCTCAAAGGCTTTTGATTGTGTAAATCATGAAATTCTGCTAGACAAGCTCAAGTATTGTGGCATGAGTGGGACAGTGCACAAATGGTTTAATTCGTACCTAACTGGAAGAGTGCAGAAAGTAGAAATAAGTAGTTCTCGTAACATGCAAAGATCAGCACATTCCTCAAACTGGGGAACTATCAAGAATGGGGTTCCACAAGGGTCAGTCTTGGGTCCTTTGTTGTTCTTATTATATATTAATGACTTGCCCTTCTATATTCATGAAGAGGCAAAGTTAGTTCTCTTTGCTGATGATACAAGTATAGTAATCACACCTGACAAACAAGAATTAACTGATGAAATTGTCAATACTGTCTTTCAGAAAATTACTAAGTGGTTCCTTGTAAACGGACTCTCACTGAATTTTGATAAGACACAGTACATACAGTTCCGTACAGTGAATGGTATGACGCCATTAATAAATATAGACCTTAATCAGAAGCATATAGCTAAGGTAGAATATTGCAAATTTTTAGGTGTGTCCATTGATGAGAGATTAAATTGGAAGAAACACATTGATGATCTGCTGAAACGTTTGAGTTCAGCTACTTATGCAATAAGGGTCATTGCAAATAATGGTGATAAACATCTTAGTAAATTAGCTTACTACGCCTATTTTCACTCATTGCTTTCATATGGCATCATATTTTGGGGTAATTCATCACTGAGGAATAAAGTATTTATTGCACAAAAGCGTGTAATCAGAATAATAGCTGGAGTCCACCCAAGATCATCGTGCAGACATTTATTTAAGGATCTAGGGATATTCACAGTAGCTTCTCAGTATATATACTCTCTTATGAAATTTGTTATTACCAACCAAACCCAATTCAAAAGTAATAGTAGTGTGCATAACTACAATACTAGGAGAAAGGATGATCTTCACTATTCAAGGTTAAATCTAACTTTGGCACAGAAAGGGGTGAATTATACTGGCACTAAAGTCTTTGGTCACTTACCAAATAGTATCAAAAGTCTGACAGATAACCAACAAGTATTTAAGAAGAAATTAAAAGAATTTCTGAATGACAACTCCTTCTACGCCATAGAGGAATTTTTAGATATAAATTAAGAAAAAAAAAACAAAAAAATATAAAAAAAAATTAAAAAATAAAAATAAAAAATAAAGAAAAACAAAAAAACACAATAAAATAAAGTAGTTATATTAACTTAAGTATGTTGTTAAATTAACCTAATTATGTCATGTATTGGAAAATTCGACTCGTTCCACATCATTACGAAATATCGTATTCATGATCCATGGAACTAGTATTAATCTAATCTAATCTAATCTAATACTTCTTTCAGGACAGGGGTATTTCCATCAAAAGTTATCCACAATAAAGCTGCTCTACAAAAATGATGGTACAGCTGACATAAATAATTATTGACTAGTGTCACTAATGACAGGTTTTTCCAACGTAATTGAAAGATAAATGTATAAAAGGCTAGCAGATTTCCTGAATAACAATAAAATATTGATGAATGCACAAAATAGATCTAGAAATAACAATCTTTCAGTTCTTGAAAATGGCCCTAAACACCTTGGATATGAATGAATTAAGCTGTGGGATATTCTTAGATTTAGCACTTGATCTAATCAGCCATGACATACTACTTATAAAACTAGGTTGTTATGGGGCCTAGGGAGTAACTTTCAGATGGTTCAAGTCTTATCTCTCTGATAGGCAACAAAGAGTACAAATATGTTATGGAAGCAAGAAATAACTTTCAGGTTACAAAATAATTAGTTATGAAGTGCTCCAGATTTCCATATTAGGCCCTCTTGTTCCTGGCATATATAAATGATTTGTCAAGCCATCTGAGGGCTGCACACATGGTGATGTTTGCCAGTGAAGTAAGCATTTCTCTAAAAGGATGCATTGAGGACAGAAGAATGGCTCAAAGACAATACATGGACACGAACATTGATTATGGGTAATGCTTTTGTTACAAATAAGGAAAAAAATGGTGTGGATGAAATTTAGTAATCTTTGAAGTAAAGTTAGAAGTAGCATAAAAGCTGAGTCAACAAACTATGCTATTGCACTAGTTCCATACACAAAATTTCTAGACAAATGGGTGGGTGAGCACACAAGACAGGAGAAACATCCAGAAGTTCTGAATAAAATAGTAAGTAAATAGTGCTATGTGCTAAGAATGCTTCAGGACTGTTGCAAGACTGAATCACTGTTGTGTTCCTACCATACTAATATCGGCAGCTTGCTTAAATACGGTGTGATTTTCTGGGGAAATACGACAAAAAACTTTTCATCTTCAAAAAAGACTATCAGAATAATGAAATGGGTTCCCAGTAGATACATACATACATTAAACCTTGTTCCATAGATCATGCATATGACATTTCATCATGATGTGGAATGTTCCACTTTAACATAAGTATTCTTTACACTAATTAATTAATTATTTTATTTTATTTATTTATTTATTTATTTATTTATTTTTTTTTTTGCAGTTACTACATCATATCTAGGAATTCATCTATTGAGTAGAAGGAGTTGTCATTCAGAAATTCTTTTAATTTGCTTTTAAATGTTGATTGGCTATCTGTCAGACTTTTAACACTATTTGGCAAATGACCAAAGATTTTTGTGGCAGTATAATTCACCTCTTTCAGAAACCTTTCAGCCAACCTGGAATATATTTAAAGAGGTTAAAGTTATGACACTTTCTAACTTACGTATTTATGAATGTATGCGCTTTCTGAAAACTCACCACAAATTTTCAGTGTTGAACAATCAGGTTCACAACTACAAAACAAGAAACAGAAATAAATTTTCACAGAGATAGTGATGAAAAACACCATTTATCAAAATAGTGTACAGTATACTCTAAATTTTTTTAGTGCATTGTCTGCTGCAATAAAGAAAATAAAAGAATGTCATAAATCCAGAATAGACCTAAATCAATTTTAATAACACATTTTATAACATTGATTCTAAATATGGAAAGTAAAATTATTTTCATATACTGACATAAGATTATTGTATTTACTACTAAGTTTGTAAACAACTTAAATATAAGAAACTTTGTTGTGATTAGCCCTGGTTATGAATCAACTACATCCATGCAATGTATATTGTTAATAGATGGATAAAGAGATTGAATGGAACTACAAAAAACAGCTCCATATTCATATTATTGCATGCTGATACTTCCCTTTCTTGTTCTTATTGCACACTTATAGTAATTGTAAATGGGAAGAATTGTATCTTCACAGCAACTTTTGGTAACTTGGTCAACAGGAAATCATTTATTTTGCATTCATCCCCCCATCAGTATAGGGGTCTCATAAACAACACTCTTCCAGTAAGAACAAAGGGAAAAGTCCAAAGATGTTGTTGGAATTACGATATTGCAGTGTCTGTGTTACTCCAAATTATGATGCAATGTTCCTTTTGAGATGTGTGCATGTCCAAAGTAACAGGCACTGCATTAACTACAGCCATTATGAAATACATTAAATGTGTTTGCAATTGCAGATATGGACAACCATCAGCTGTGGAATAGAATGATGACAACGAAAATTTGGAATGGACCAGTACTTGAACCCAAAATTCCCATTTATCATGAGTGATCACCTTCCCATTACACTATCTGTGCGCAATGCAAAGTCAGACCCAAACTTCTGTATGTCATCAACCATGAGTCTACAACATCATAGTCCATCCCAATGCCACTCCCACCCCCAATATCCTGCCACAGGGACAATACCGCGATGGAAGACCAAGATGCAAAGCCTGCCAAATCCACCCACCCAGCACCACCTGCTCCAGACCCATCACAGGCTTATCCTACACCATCGGAGGCCAGGCTACCTGTGAAAGCAGCCAAGTTATATACCAGCTCTGTTGCAACCACTGCGTGTCATTTTACATTGATATGACAACCAACCATCAACTAGAATGAATAACCACCACCAAACCTGTGAAAAACAAAGTGGACCACCTAGTGGCACAACAGGCTGCAGAGCACAACATGTGAGATTTCAATGGCTGCAGCCATGGAATCTGTATCCTCCACACCACCATGAGTTTTTCTGAGCTGCACAGATGGGAGGTACCCTTACAGCACATCCTTCACTCCCATAACGTTCCTGGTCTAAACCTAAGGTACCTCACTGCCCCCTAACCCTCACTCAATAGCTTGTGTGTGTGTGTGTGTGTGTGTGTGTGTGTGTGTGTGTGTGTGTGTGTGTGTGTGTGTGTACACCATCTCTGCCCCAGTACCTCACTCAACTTGTGTCTCTACATCAGCTAGTTGTGTGCTGTTATCTCACACTCTAGTCAATGAAATCATATGTCTAGCCGCCTGTTTCCTGTTCCCTCTACCTGCACCCCTAGCTGGCCCACAGATGGCTCCCTACTCTCCCACGAGCTGCTAGATGCTTCCCCCAACTCCCTCCCTGCTTCCCACCTCTCTTCATCCCTCACCCGACCCCACCTCTCATTACAGTACACTCACCATGGGTCAGGAAAGAGCTCGCAGTTGACTAATCAGAATATAGGTATACAGGCATATGGATGTGAGTGAGTGTGTGTGTGTGTTTGTGTGTATGTTTTCCCTACATTTTGAAAAAGGAAATGCATTCTGAAAACTAGCAAAGCTCTGCACATTTTGTTTGTGTACCTGTCGATGACGCAGTGCTTCTGCCTTTCACGGAGTCATCTCCTTTATTCCAAGATAGCTGTCAATTCTCAACCAGAGTTTTCCAAACATTATAATGTTCCTACAGACACACCTGCACTTGGCAAGCAACTTTCAATTAAAATATCTCCCCTTATGAGAATATACACAATAAATGTACAAGTGCAATGTGTAGAGGCATGTTTGACAACATATGAAAACTTGTGTCTGGCCATGAAGCATGCACAGATATCTAATGGTAAAGCAACTATTATGATAAGACAGAAATCTGAGTTCAAGTCCTCATCCAGCACAAATTTTCATGCCATTATTCCACTCTACAGCTTATGGTTGTCCGTATTCGCAATTGCAAATACTTTTAATGTAGTTCATAATGGCTGTAGCTGACACAGTGCCTGTTCCTTTGGACATGCATGCATGTTGAAAGGAACATTGTATCATAATTTGGAATAACACAGCCACTGCAATAGTGTATTCACCCAGCAACACTGGACAAGTGACATTCAAACGAAATGTCTCGTCTGAATGGGAATCTACATAATGGATATACGAGTACAGAATGTAGACACACGGTTGACAACATGTGGAAGTTTGGATCTGGCCATGAATCATGTGCAGATAACCTAATGGTAAGGCAACCACTCATGATAAGTGGAAAATCTGGGTTCGTGTCCCAGTCTGGCACAAATTCTCATTGTCGTTATTCCATTCTGCAGCTGATGGTCATCTGTATTCGCAATTGCAAATACATTTAGTGTATCATGGGAATTAGTTTCTCCTCACTTGTATTATTAATGACTATCATATAAGCTGACTGCTAAGGGTTAGGCATGTTGAGTACGGAAGGGGAGAAAGTAATTTAAATGTATTGACATACAAATGATCCATTGATTGGAAAGTAATTTTCTTATTGTAGGGAAGTTATACAGCAAATTAATGCACTAAAATTCCAATGGAAATATATTGGTGGGGTATATACAAATATGCAGAGGTGGACAACTGTACACTATGGTCCAGCTATCATGTCCAGACCAGGTACATCTCACCACTAATGCAGTTGAAACGGGCACACATAAAAAGTTCACTCTCTCAGGATAAGGAAATAAAACCCATATGTTACATGGGACATATACACATAACTTACATTTGTATGTGGAGAACATCAAGTACAATATCTTAATCCCAGCATTATTAGATGGAATTCACATTTAGATACAATTTACATATATACAAAGAAAACAGTCTACAATATTTTGATCCTAGCAACAGCAAATAGTTGATAGTATAGGTGTCCATCTACCATAGTGCACTAGACATACAAGGTCCTCGATGTTTAGTCATGGTTAAAGGAAGGGTGCAATAGTCATCTCTATGCACACAAAAGGGGTGCAGAGTTTGCACACTAAAGTAGTGTACACATTAAATCTAAACAAACATAAGAAATCACAGGCTACTACGAATCTGTTATTGCATGAGCCTACATCCTCATGTGAAGCTGAGAGGTTTATAATGGAATAGATATGTGGTGGAGGCATCAAACCATCAGTTCACACAAAGTGGCACTAATACAGGCAATGTTATTTCACATGCGTAGGTAGGCTACGTGTTAATAGTTACATAAGGACTTATGAGCACGCTCACATGGGTATGCATACTGCACCATTTAGCAGGCTCTGGACTGCCATCCTGGCTAGTATTAATGTTGGTGCTGATCAAGAAGCGATGCCCAATGTTGCATCTGGAATAACTATCTGGTTGTGCTATTTGAGGCTTTCCTGGCACTGCATCTGCTTGATAGGTTCCTGGGAATTACGCCAGATAATATTGTAAAAACCACACAATATTTCATTGAGACAACTGCCTGCTATCTTCAGGTTCTACTGTCATGTCGCTGAGAAGCTCGCCAATTTATATGCTGGCTTTCTAGAACAGAGCAGGCACCAGCGGGGCATAACGTCATCGAAGACCAATCATAGACAGCCTCGGATACCAGAGCCCTCTGCAGGAGAAACGGGTCACGGTCTGCGGAAGTGTGACATGGCATGAGAAACTGCGGCTGGGAGCGATGGACCCCGTTTGCGCGCGCGAGGTGTTGGCGTGCGAATTATGCATCTGCGTGAAGGCTTCCCATCTGTGTTGACTCGGTGTGGTTGCTAATTTGTGGCTGACAATTCCTTAGTGCCACCAAGGCTGGCTCCCAGGCTTTGCTCAGGTAAAACCCTGTGTCTCTGTTTATTAGGTCACTGCTTATATGTATTTCGACCGCCTCTTTGATGATGGAGTCCCAGTGTGTGGAAGCATGCGAGAGGATCTTGGTTTCTTCATAATTCATGCCATGTCCCGTGTAAAGGCAGTGTTCAGCCCAACCTCATGTGACATTGATGTTCGTCGCATATGTCTTTGACCGTATGACATGTCTGGCCAATATAAGACTTCCCACATTGGCATGGGATATTATATATTCCTGGTCTCCTCAGGCCGAGGTTGTCTTTAACACAGCCCAGCATTGATTGCACTCGTGCTGGAGGCCGGAAAACACATTTAATCAGATATTTCTTGAAAATTCTGCCCATCTTAAAAGACACTCCACCGACATACGGTAGAAAAACCAACCCCGTGGTGTTCTCTGCTTCTTCAGGCTGTTCTTGATGTTTGGAGCATGCTAGTCAAAATGCGTTCCGGATCTTTATTTGGCTGGAAGAACTTTATTTGGCTGGAATAAAGCAACAAATCAAAAAAAAAAAAAAAAAATTAATTGAAACTTTTAAGGGTAAAGATAACTATTTTATTTTTGGTGTAGCACAAAGTGTGAGTTTCCATGCTTTCATCTAACATGAAAGAAATAATAGGAACAGAGTTCAGGAACAACTAAGAACAAAATTCGCAAAGAATTTGGTATTTTACATACAATCAGAATGGAAAGGTTTTCTGTCTGTAACTACACATGTTAAATTCATATTTGTACACATCATATAGAATTATCTTCAGTCACTATCAATATTTCTTTCATTAAAATCACTAGTTGTATGATGACTTTTGATTATACCTTTATTTGTAGGCACTGTCATAAAATACAAGCAAGATAACAGCATGTGCAGAACTCACTGGGTAGTTAATACCAAATAAGTAGTATTTTTAAGCCAAATGTAGGACTCAGTGATGTCATGTATGATTTGGCATTACTGTGGAAATATCTCAGTAAAGATCATGTAGTGATTACTGAGGAGGGCAGAGGGCAGGGAAAAGTTTGGACTGTTATCTCAGCTTCACAGTTAACACATTAGTGGGAATGCACCTCACACCAGTGTGATTGTTTTGTCACAACAAACCCCAGTTTTGACAGCACAAAAAGTTATGATCATTATACATTTGGACTTGACCATCAAAACATAACAAACCTTTTATATGGAGAAGCTATGCTCTCATTTCACCATGTCGTTGTTGTTGTGATCTTCAGGCCTGAGACTGGTTTGATGCAGCTCTCCATGCTACCATATCCTGTGCAAATTTCTTCATCTCCCCGTACCTACTACAACCTACATCCTTCTGAATCTGCTTAGTATATTCATCTCTTGATCTCCCTCTATGATTTTCACCCTCCACGCTGCCCTCCAATGCTAAATTTGTGATCCCTTGATGCCTCAGAACATGTCCTAGCAACCGGTCCCTTCTTCTTGTCAAGTTGTGCCACAAACTCCTCTTCTCCCCAATTCTATTCAATACCTCCTCATTGGTTATGTGATCTACCCATCTAATCTTCAGCATTCTTCTGTAGCACCACATTTCGAAAGCTTCTATTCTCTTCCTGTCCAAACTATTTATTGTCCATGTTTCACTTCCATACAGGGCTACACTTCATTCAAATACTTTCAGAAACGACTTCCTGACACTTAAATCTATACTCGATGTTAACAAATTTCTCTTCTTCAGAAACACTTTCCTTGCCATTGCCAGTCTACATTTTATATCTTCTCTACTTCTACCATCATCAGTTATTTTGCTCCCCAAATAGCAAAACTCCTTTACTACTTTAAGTGTCTCATTTCCTAATCCAGTTCCCTCAGCATCACCCAACTTAATTTGACTACATTCCATTATCCTCGTTTTGCTTTTGTTGATGTTCATCTTATATCCTCCTTTCAAGACACTGTCCATTCCGTTCAACTGCTCTTCCAAGTCCTTTGCTGTCTCTGACAGAATTACAATGTCATCGGCGAACCTCAAAGTTTTTATTTCTTCTCCATGGATTTTAATACCTACTCCAAATTTTTGTTTTGTTTCCTTTACTGCTTGCTCAATATACAGATTGAATAACATCGAGGAGAGGCTACAACCCTGTCTCACTCCCTTCCCAACCGCTGCTTCCCTTTCATGCCCCTCGATTCTTATAACTGCCATCTGGTTTCTGTACAAATTGTAAATAGCATTTCGCTCCCTATATTTTACCCCTGCCACATTTAGAATTTGAAAGAGAGTATTCCAGTCAACATTGTCAAAAGCTTTCTCTAAGTCTACAAATGCTAGAAACGTAGGTTTGCCTTTCCTTAATCTTTCTTCTAAGATAAGCCGTAAGGTCAGTATTGCCTCACGTGTTCCAATATTTCTACGGAATCCAAACTGATCTTCCCCAAGGTCAGCTTCTACCAATTTTTCTATTCGTCTGTCTATTCGTCTGTAAAGAATTCGCATTAGTATTTTGCAGCTGTGACTTATTAAACTGATAGTTTGGTAATTTTCACATCTGTCAACACCTGCTTTCTTTGGGATTGGAATTATTATATTCCTCTTGAAGTCTGAGGGTACTTCACATGTCTCATACATCTTGCTCACCAGATGGTAGAGTTTTGTCAGGACTGGCTCTCCCAAGGCCGTCAGTAGTTCTAATGGAATGTTGTCTACTCCCGGGGCCTTGTTTCGGTCAGGTCTTTCAGTGCTCTGTCAAACTCTTCACGCAGTATCGTATCTCCCATTTCATCTTCATCTTCATTCTCTTCCATTTCTATAATATTGTCCTCAAGTAAATCACCCTTGTATAGACCCTCTATATACTCCTTCCACCTTTCTGCTTTCCCTTCTTTGGTTAGGACTGGGTTTCCATCTGAGCTCTTGATATTCATACAAGTGGTTCTCTTTTCTCCAAAGGTCTCTTTAATTTTCCTGTAGGCAGTATCTATGTTACCCCTAGTGAGATAAGCCTCTACATCCTTACATTTGTCCTCTAGCCATCCCTGCTTAGCCATTTTGCACTTCCTGTCGATATCATTTTTGAGACGTCTGTATTCCTTTTTGCCTGCTTCATTTACTGTGTTTTTATGTTTCCTCCTTTCATCAATTAAATTCAATATTTCTTCTGTTACCCAAGGATTTCTACTAGTCCTCGTCTATTTACCTACTTGATCCTCTGCTGCCTTCACTACTTGATTCCTCAGAGCTACCCATTCTTCTTCTACTGTACTTCTTTCCCCCACTGCTGTCAATTCTTCCCTTATGCTCTCCCTGAAACTCTGTACAACCTCTGGTTTAGTCAGTTTATCCAGGTCCCATCTCCTTAAATTCCCACCTTTTTGCAGTTTCTTCAATTTTAATCTGCAGTTCATAACCAATAGATTGTGGTCAGAGTCCACATCTGCCTCTGGAAATGTCTTACAATTTAAAACCTGGTTCCTAAATCTCTGTCTTACCATTATATAATCTATCTGATACCTTTTAGTATCTCCGGGGTTCTTCCATGTATACATCCTTCTTTTATGATTCTTGAAGCAAGTGTTAGCTATGATTAAGTTATGCTCTGTGCAAAGTTCTACCAGACGGCTTCCTCTTTCATTTCTTACCCCCAATCCATATTCACCTATTATGTTTCCTTCTCTTCCTTTTCCTACACTCGAATTCCAGTCAGCCATGACTATTAAATTTTCGTTTCCCTTCACCATCTGAATAATTTCTTTTATCTCATCGTACATTTCATCAATTTCTTCATCATCTGCAGAGCTAGTTGGCATATAAACTTGTACTACTGTAGTAGGCGTGGGCTTCATGTCTATCTTGGCCACAATAATACGTTCACTATGCTGTTTGTAGTAGCTTACCCGCACTCTTATTTTCCTATTCGTTATTAAACCTACTCCTGCATTACCCCTAGTTGATTTTGTATTTATAACCCTGTATTCACCTGACCAGAAGTCTTGTTCCTCCTGTCACTGAACTTCACTAATTCCCACTGTATCTAACTTTAACCTATCCATTTCCCTTTCTAAATTTTCTAACCTACCTGCCCGATTAAGGGATCTGACATTCCACTCTCCGATCCGTAGAACGCCAGTTTTCTTTCTCCTGATAACGACATCCTCTCGAGTAGTCCCCGCCCGGAGATCAGAATAGGGGACTACTTTACCTCTGGAATATTTTACCCAAGAGGATGCCATCATCATTTAACCATACAGTAAAGCTGCCTGCCCTCAGGAAAAATTACGGCCGTAGTTTCCCCTTGCTTTCAGCTGTTCGCAGTACCAGCACAGCAAGGCCGTTTTGGTTATTGTTACAAGGCCAGATCAGTCAATCATCCAGACTGTTGCCCCTGCAACTACTGAAAAGGCTGCTGCCCCTCTTCAGGAACCACTCGTTTGTCTGGCCTCTCAACACATAGCCCTCCGTTGTGGTTGTACCTACGGTACGGCCATCTATATCGCTGAGGCACGCAAGCCTCCCCACCAGTGGCAAGGTCCATGGTTCATGGGAGGAAGCATTTCACCATAGTCATCTGAAAAATTTAAAGAAATTTCTGTGCATGTGAAGAGGAGGAGATTACTGTTTAACATCCCATTGACAATGAGATCATTAGAGATGAATCACAAGCTCGGGTTAGGGAAGGATAGAGAAAGAAAACAGCTGTGCCTGTTCAAGGGAAGCATCCCTAACATTTGCCTAATGTGATTTAGGGAAATCAGAGAAAAACTAAGTCAGGATGGCCGGATGTGGATTGGAACCATCATCCTCCTGAATGTGAGTTCAGTGTGCTAACCACTGTGCTACCTCACTTGGACTACACATGTGATATTGTTTGGAAGTCACAGAAATGGAACAAATGCAGCCAGATGAATACAATTTAGTGTGCCATAACTTTGGCATCGTGTAAGAAATGAGGGAATGACTATAAACACAAAATATAGAATAAAATGACAGATGATAGATCTCAATGATTATTGCATTGAACAACTTAGTGCTGTAGTTCAGTCATAGACTTATTAATGTACAAACAACAGTTCCAACAGGGTAGAGGGTATTAACAGGAAATTTTTAAACTTTAAAAAGCAAACGTGTTTTATGAAGACTTATACATTGTTCAGCCACATTAATGTGACCACCTGTCAAAAACCTGAATGATCACCTCCTGCAATGCAGACTGCTGGGAGATTTGTGCAAGAAGAGAGGCTGTGAGGTACTAGAAGACACTTACAAGGATGTGGAGCCATGATGACTCCAGTGCTATGGTCAGCTATGCTAGATTTCTCAGTTGAGAATCCATGGTGGGAATAGACCAATAAAGATGGTCCAACAGATTCTCAACTGGGTTTAAATCCAGAGATTTTGGTGGTTAGAGGAGTAAAGTAAACACATCCCAGTTCTCTTTAAACAATGCACGTACACTGTGAGCCGTGTGACA
The DNA here is from genome assembly GCF_023898315.1 of Schistocerca nitens. NCBI lineage: Eukaryota > Metazoa > Arthropoda > Insecta > Orthoptera > Acrididae > Schistocerca > Schistocerca nitens. The sequence goes on from NC_064616.1 coordinate 928,165,623, forward strand.
TGTTGCACTGTCCTGCTGATAGATGCCATCATGCCAAGGAAAAACAAATTGCATGTAGGGGGAACATGATCCCTAAGGATAGATACATACTTATGTTGATCTGTTGTGCCTTTCAGAATGACAAGATCACCCAGGGAATTCCATTAAATCATTCCCCAGGTCATAATGCTCCCTCCTGGTCACAGGGTGTTTGCTTTTAGACATTTCATGCCATACACGCCAGTGGTAATCTATTCAATGAAGCATAAAATGTGATTCATCTGAAAAGGCCACCTGTTGTCACTCAATGGATGTCCAGTCGCAGTACTGTCATACAAGTTCCACCCTTCTTTGTCAATGAACAGCATTCAGCATGAGTGCTTGCTGTGGAGGCCTATATGCAGCAACGTTCATTGAATGATCATTGAGGAGACACTGTTGGTAGTCTCTTCGTTCATCTGGGCAGTCAGTTGCTCAGCAGTTGCACATCTAGTTGCCCATACACCTCCGCAGCTATTACTCAGCCCCATCATCTATGGCCTCTTATGCACCACAGTTGCCATGACACTGGTTTTGGATAGCACCATTTTTCCATGCTCGGTATATTTTTACCCCAGCAACATGTGAACAGTTTACAAACTTAGAGCCATTTTGGAAGTGCTTTCACCCTTGGCCTGAGAACCAATGAAAATACCCTTTTTGAGTTCAGATAAATCACTCTGTTTCTACATTGCAACAAGAACTGTGCTTTTCTCCATGTCCCCCGGCCATGCTTTATATACCCTCCACTGCTAGTGCTGCTCCTTCTGCGTATGAGTGGTTATTGCATGCTGGTGTGAAAAATACTAAGTGGTCACATTAATGTGACTGGACCCTGTAAATACTTGGGAAGTCGTTGCATGTGATGATTTCAATACTTACTCCATCATAGGTAGTACTAATTGAGGGCATTTACAGTAACTGATGCCCAGATTTGGTTTGCTCTCCACACTAACATTCCCAACAAGAATAGAAGGGTGTAGAGCAAGAGCAACTGATAATTTATCCCTAAACCCAACTGTCTTTCATGAAGCAGATGGCTTCATCTGGCCATGATGACACCAATAAAGCATCTTTATGAATCAAGTTTAACTCTGGTAAGAAGGGAAAAGTACAATTACACAGAACTATAAATCATTACTCAGTCTGTTTATTCTGAGAAGCTTTACTGGAAAAACAGTACAAAATAAATTTACCAAGACCTCACAGTAGATGAGAAATTTAGTTCTTTGGTAAAAATATTCATACAACACTATGAATCCAGTTTTTCTGTAAGTGGGTTAGGGCAATTATGATGGAAGTCAAGAGATAGGGTACCAAACATCTGGGATCAAAATATCTTGTGTCAGAAAGAGAGAGCCCTATTTAATGCAGTTCTCTAACTCCAAATTTCACCACAAGTACTATTGTGAAATTGTTCACCTTGTAGTAAGAGGGTAGTGTGAAGATGATAACAGCACATCTTGCAGAAGCATCTCCATGCTCCTAGAAATGCTTATACTTATGTGTTAATACATTTACTCCATAATCATGTTTCTTGTGAATTTAGAATTAATTTAGGATGAACACTGAAATACATAAATGTATGAGTAGAAATAAAAATACACTCATGTTATGAAAAAAAATCAGAACAGCTTGAATGACAATAGATAGGACGTTCATATTGACAGGACATGTGCATTAGTATGTTCTGCAGAAATGATTAGTACTTCAGTCACCTCGGCTCAACACATGTCCCATTGCCTAAGACACAGCGTCTGCCATGGGCCCTGATAATATGTATCATAGGTGATCATGTTGTTGCATATAAGCATGGTATAGCAATCCACGATGTATTCACCTGGTTCCAAAATTCATCTGTGGTGACTGACATTGGGTCACTGTGCTGCACCCATCAGTTCACCATATCCCACACATTTTTGACTGGTGACAATTCTGGTGATCTGGTGGGCCAGATCAAAAGGCTGACATGCTGTTACACCAAGAAGGTATGTGTTCATGCAGAAACATGTGCTCCTGCATTGTCTTGCTGAAAAATGGTGCCTGAGGTGGTGTGAAAAAAGGGTATGGCTACGGGTTGCAGGATGTCATTCACGTAGGTCACACTGCTCAACAGTGCCCTGGATATGCACTGATTGTGATTTATAGTTGTATTCAGTAGCACCCCACACCATAAGGCCTTGGTTAGGTTAGGTTAGTGTTGTTTTAACGTCTCGTCGACAACGAGGTCATTAGAGACGGAGCGCAAGCTCGGGTTAGGGAAGGATGGGGAAGGAAATCGGCCGTGCCCTTTCAAAGGAACCATCCTGGCATTTGCCTGAAACGATTTAGGGAAATCACGGAAAACCTAAATCAGGATGGCTGGAGACGGGATTGAACCGTCGTCCTCCCGAATGCCATAAGGCCTTGAGGTGGTGCTGTATGCCTTGTGTGAATGCAGTCACTGTAATGGTGCCCCCCCTGTCTGTGGTGAACCAAAATGCGGCCATCATTGTCAACCTAACAGAACTTGGATTCTTCCGAAAACACCACCTGGTGCCATTCATGTCCCCAGTGATGTCGTTCCATACATCATTGCTGTCTAACATGTTACTGCATAGTCTTAAAAGGTAGGGGGAGAAGCGGACAACATGTATGTAACAAATGCCATAATAAATAGTGACAGACTGTCACCCCTGATACTGCATGATGTGTTCCACTGTTGCAACAGAACTGATGAGTATGCAAATCTCTCCTGCAATGTCATTTGGATGAAGTGTCAATCTTCACAGGGGGTGGTCTGGGTGATGCAACCTGACCAACTTGTCATATTCTATGGCCTTCCATTAACCATTTTGCAACCACCAGTTGTACTGCCAAAACACTTCATCCCACATGAGCAGCAATTTCCTAGATGGATGCATCACATTCTCTCACACCAGTAATGCGCCCTCTTTCAAACTCACTGATGTGATAGTATGGTTCGTGCCTTCATCTGTGAGGCCTTCTGCACATCTGCTCAAGTCACTCTGATCCATTACCTTTGGTGTATAACAACAATGAGGGCTGAAGGCACATTTTACCAGTAGCTGGTGTTGTGCCATGATATCGATGTTGACCTTGAACTCACAGGCTGATATGGTTCAAATGCTAATCATTTCTGCAGAACGTATAATGTACATGTCCAGTGAATATGAATGTTCTATCTCTAGTTGCTCAAGGTGTCCTGTTTTTTTAACATGAATGTAATTTCCATATATACTATGCACCATTATCTAGAGTTCAGAACAAAATTTTAAAATCCAATGCAAAAGTCTATAATTGGTCACTAAGAGATATCAAGAAGGAAACTGAAAATCCCCAAATGTTCTAAAACAAAATAAAGAGTTCATTATCAGTCACTACTGGTACTACAAAAATTTATCAAAATATTTGTATGTAATTCGCATAGTAATCAGTATGAGTAGATTAGTACTAAGTGTAATATGCTGTAAGTGTATTTTAATTGAAAGAAGTTGCCTGCAGTAGTTTCTTCAACCTGTTAATGCATAACTTGACTCACTGCACATCCGTAAAGACTCTCCTTGAGTGTATCCTTCACAGAACTCACTATGCAAAGAAATGAACCAGTAAGTAAGAAACAGATCCTTAAAGACATAAAGACTTACAGCTGTTTGTTTTTTTGCAAGGCTAACTTATTTTCTGTCTTACACTATGCGTCACCTCGATTGATTATTATACTGAAACTCCCAAATTCCCACTGCAGTGATGCACATGCATACTTTCAAAAGGCCTCGCATGTGACAGTTCTATGTCATCTGCAGAAGACACCTCAGACATATGCGTGTGCGTGTGCGTGTGCGTGTGTGTGTGTGTGTGTGTGTGTGAGAGAGAGAGAGAGAGAGAGAGAGAGAGAGAGAGAGAGAGAGAGAGGGAGGGAGAGGGAGAGGGAGAGGGAGAGAGAGGTCACCATCAGAACCTGTCATGGGCCCCAGTATATATAAGGCAAGCCAAGCTACTCTTCGCCTCAGTTCTCTATGTGTATTGATACAGCTCTTTGTGGGAGTAACTGGTTCCTACTGAATGTTACCTGAGTACTGTGTTCAAGTTGTTAATGCTTCCGCAGAACAAAGTTTTAGTCAGTCTACTGATCATGTTGTACTGTTGGCGACAAGGGTGTTCCTGATCTCCACACAGATTTCTACTTTTATTCATCGACCATTTATTCTATTGATGGCTGATGGTGTTACACAGGACATTTTATGTTGGTTGGTCAAACAGCAAGAATCATTCACCACAGCATTGCATCACCAATCACAGGTGCTGAACAATCAAATTCAGGTATTTCTATCATTGGCTTCTGTTTTGTCTAGTCAGCATGCTTCTCCATCCGTGTTGCCTGCTGTTTTGCCCTCTGTGAGCCCCATGGTTTATCTACCTCCATTTTATACATATGATGAGGCTGTTGAGGAATGGGATGCATATAAGAAATATTGGTGACAACACTTTCAAGCTTATGGGATTACTGATGTGCCTTGTTCCTTTCATGGATATCAGCAAGAATGTATTAGGTCCTGCGCAAACTTGCCCCTTTGCAGGTTCAATCTTCTTTAATGTTGGACCAAATGTCTGAACTTCTTTCAAGATACTACTGTAAGCAGACCCATGATATTGTATCCCATGTTGAATTTTACTACTGTAGGAAGCAACCACATAGTGAAAGATTATATCACTCATTTAGCTTCTGATCGTGTGGTGTGAGAGCATGCTGTCCATTGTGAGTATCCACCCCTCTCCTAGGTTTTAGCTATTGCACAGTTGATTGAAGTGTTGTGAGCAGGGGCTCATCAAATTGAGTCATGCTGTGAGGTATCATCAATCCAACCCTCTCCTCCACACCAAGCTTCAGATAGTTCCCAGGAGAAGAAACAGTCATCGTGCTTCGCACATGATCACAGCATCAAGGTGGCTGTTGTTGCACCCAGCAGCAGCCACATCAGCAAAGTAAACAGTGCAGTAAACAGTAATGTATGTGTTCCGTGTTCCTGTCCTGCCCTTATTGTTTCTTTAACTGTGAGCACCCAGACTACCCAACACGCTGGGTTATCTATCATAACTGCAACGAAAAAGGTCACATTGCTTCTGTTTGTAATGCCAAAATTCAGCACAGTGATCCTGATGTGGATATGGATGTAAACATAGGATCACCTATTTCTGTTGTGCCAAACAAGCTTTTCAGGGATGACATGGTTTTTTGTAAAGTTCTGCATGTGCACGTGTATACAGGAGCTGTGGTAACCTTGTTAAACTCACAAATTTATATGAACTTGGACAGCCCTCTGTTTTTCCCTGTGTCATGAAAGTTAGTAAATTACAATAAACAGGGTATTACTATTCTCAGCCAGTTCTCTGCCCCAGTGACCTACAAGTCAGTAGTCTGGTCACTTACATTTCTTGTTATAGATAACACATGTAGGAGAATCTCTTTGGATTAGATGCTTTTAAGTTGTTTGGACTTTCCATTTCAGATTTAGTGAATGTAGTGTCTGACCATGTGCCATGTACACAGTTAGATGGATTAAGTTCTGAGTTTTCCTCTTTGTTCTCTCTGAACTAGATCACCTCATGGAATCCAGTGTTGTTCTGCTGATTGCATCAAGTATTTACTTACCCCCTCAGTTTTAGTAAAGAAACCCTTGGGCTGGTTAAGCCTCTGCAGCAATTTTAAAGTTTCTGTGAATGCACAATCTATAGTGGATATGTACCTGATACTGCACCCAGACAAACTCTTTATAAAGTTATTAGGTAGTCAATATTTCTCAAAAATTGACTTGTTGGACGCCTATTTACAACTATCTTTAGATACAGAGTCACAATGTATGCTACTTGCCAATACACCTTCTGGAGTGTACCAATATTTGTGGTTTCCTTTTGGAGTCACCAGAACTCCCACTATGTTTCAACGTTTTTTGGAACAACTTAGATTGCTTGTGCCAGGCTGTGCCAACTATTTTGATGACATTGTAGTTTCTGGTGCTTCCACTGAGCAACATTTACAAAATCTCTGTACCCTTTTTTTCTGTCCTCCAAGCAGATGGGTTGAAATGTAATTTAGAAACATGTCAATGTTTTCAACCTTCTATCAGTTATCTTGAATTTGAAGTTTCTCATGAGGGTCTCAAACCCGAGTATGAACATATTTCTGCCATTATGTCTCTTTAATGTCCTATGCCAGTCAAAGAGCTTCAAGTTTTCTGGGCAAAGCTCCTACTACCATAAATTTTTGCTGGGGCAGTGACAATTACACAGCTATTACATGTGCTGCTGTACAAAGGGACTCAGTTTCACTGATTGCTAGCTTGTGAAACTGCATTTTCCAACCTTAAATCTATGTTACAGTCTGCACCCTGCCTAGTGATGTACCAACAGGGCCTCCACTTGGTCCTTGTGACAGACACTTCACAGTACAGTTTGGTGGCAGTACTGGCTCATAGATATCCCGATAGCTCCAAGTGGCCAATTGCTTATGCCTCAAAAACTCTGACTCCTGCTCAAACTAGGTACTCTCAGATAAAAAAGGAAACTTTGGCCACTGTATATGCTATGAAGAAATTCCATTTTTTTTCTATGGTACCAAATTCCAATCACAAACCATTGGTTTCCTTATTCAGTCCTTCTGGTTCATTACCAGCTAAAGCAGCACATTGCAGTCAATATTGGGGTCTTTTCCCTTTGCATTACAACTACTAGATTCATTTCCACCCTACAAATCAACATGTAAATGCCAGTGCTTTGTCCTTCCTGCCAGTCGCTCCAGGCCCAGGATTTGATCAGGAGGAATTGCTTTGTTTCCACATTGATGTCACTGCACAGCAGATGCTTGATGATTTTCCTGTAACTAGCACATGCATTGCAACAACTGTAGGTTCAGATCCTGTTTCACAGAAGGTAATAGCATTTGTACAACGTAACTGACCACAATCTATTGGTTATGAACTGTAGATTAAAACTGAAGAAACTGCAAAAAGGTGGGAATTTAAGGAGATGGGACCTGGATAGACTGAAAGAACCAGAGGTTGTACAGAGTTTCAGAGAGAGCATAAGGGAACAATTGACAGGAATGGGGGAAAGAAGTACAGTAGAAGAAGAATGGGTAGCCCTGAGGGATGAAGTAGTGAAGGCAGCAGAGGATCAAGTAGGTAAAAAGACGAGGGCTAGTAGAAATCCTTGGGTAACAGAAGAAATATTGAATTTAATTGATGAAAGGAGAAAATATAAAAATGCAGTAAATGAAGCAGGCAAAAAGAAATACAGACGTCTCAAAAATGAGATAGGCAGGAAGTGCAAAATGGCTAAGCATGGATGCCTAGAGGACAAATGTAAGGATGTAGAGGCTTATCTCACTAGGGGTAACATAGATACAGGAAAATTAAAGAGACCTTTGGAGAAAAGAGAACCACTTGTATGAATATCAAGAGCTCAGTTGGAAACCCAGTTCTAAGCAAAGAAGGGAAAGCAGAAAGGTGGAAGGAGTATATAGAGGGTCTATACAAGGGTGATTTACTTGAGGACAATATTATAGAAATGGAAGAGAATGAAGATGAAGATGAAATGGGAGATACGATACTGTGTGAAGAGTTTGACAGAGCACTGAAAGACCTGAGTCGAAACAAGGCCCCGGGAGTAGACAACATTCCATTAGAACTACTGACGGCCTTGGGAGAGCCAGTCCTGACAAAACTGTACCATCTGGTGAGCAAGATGTATGAAACAGGCGAAATACCCTCAGACTTCCAGAAGAATATAATAATTCCAATCCAAAAGAAAGCAGGTGTTGACAGATGTGAAAATTACTGAACTATCAGTTTAATAAGTCACAGCTGCAAAATAGTAACGTGAATTGTTTACAGACGAATGGAAAAACTGGTGGAAGACGACCTCGGGGAAGATCAGTTTGGATTCCGTAGAAATGTTGGAACATGTGAGGCAATACTGACCTTACGACTTATCTTAGAAGAAAGATTAAGGAAAGGCAAACCTACATTTCTAGCATTTGTAGACTTAGAGAAAGCTTTTGACAATGTTGACTGGAATACTCTCTTTCAAATTCTGAAGGTGGCAGGGGTAAAATACAGGAAGCGAAAGGCTATTTACAATTTGTACAGAAACCAGATGGCAGTTATAAGAGTCGAGGGGCATGAAAGGAAAGTAGTGGTTGGGAAGGGAGTGAGACAGGATTGTAGCCTCTCCCAGATGTTATTCAATCTGTATATTGAGCAAGCAGTGAAGGAAACAAAAGAAAAATTTGGAGTAGGTATTAAAATCCATGGAGAAGAAATAAAAACTTTGAGGTTCGCCGATGACATTGTAATTCTGTCAGAGACAGAAAAGGACTTGGAAGAACATCAACAAAAGCGAAACGAGGATAATGGAATGAAATCGAATTAAGTCAGGTGATGCTGAGGGAATTAGATTAGGATATCAGACACATAAAGTAATAAAGGAGTTTTGCTATTTGGGGAGCAAAATAACTGATGATGGTCGAAGTAGAGAGGATATGAAACGTAGACTGGCGATTGAAAGGAAAGCGTTTCTGAAGAACAGAAATTTGTCAACATTGAGTATAGATTTAAGTGTCAGGAAGTTGTTTCTGAAAGTATTTCTATGGAGTGTAGCCATGTATGTAAGTGAAACATGGACGATAAATAGTTTGGACAAGAAGAGAATAGAAGCTTTTGAAATGTGGTGCAACAGAAGAATGCTTAAGATTAGATGGGTAGATCACATAACTAGTGATGAAGTATTGAATAGAATTGGGGAGAAGAGGAGTTTGTGGCACAACTTGACAAGAAGAAGGGATCGGTTTGTAGGACATGTTCTGAGGCATCAAGGACCACAAATTTAGCATTGGAGGGCAGTGTGGAGGGTATAAATCATAGAAGGAGACCAAGAGATGAATACACTAAGCAGATTCAGAAGGATGTGGGTTGCAGTAAGTACTGGGAGATGAAGAAGCTTGCACAAGATAGGGTAGCATGGAGAGCTGCATCAAACCAGTCTCAGGACTGAAGACCACAACAACAACAACAACTGGCCAGATTCACCACTTTCTCATGTATCCAATGCCCTCCATAGTTATTACATCTTTTGCCACTGATTTGCTGTTGTGGATGGTGTTCTGCTCTTAGACATGGATCATGTGGTCGCTTGGGTATTGATCCCCTCAGTGCTTTGTTTGGAGTTTCTCCATTTATTACATGCAGATCATTGAAGTTTATAATGCATAAAGGCATTGGCCCATGGACACGTTTTGGTTCAGCTTGGACAGTGATGTTACCAACCTGATTGCCTCCTGTACATGGTGAATGATGCACCAAGCAGCTCCCCGGTTATCATCGTCTCCTTGGTTGATGCCGTTGCACACCTGGGACTGTATACACGTTGATTTTGCTGGCCCCTTTCTCAATCATTATTGGCTGTAGATCATTGACACATATTTTCATTTTCAGTGCATTGCCTGTAGTGTTTTCACATCCACAACTGGTATCATTGTGGCCTAGTCCAAAATTTTTTCAGTCAAAAGCTTCCCCATAATGTCAGTGTCCAAAACAGTCCACAATTTTCATCACAAAAGTTTGTGACATTTTGCAATTCCTGTGGTATCTCTCACATCCTCAGCCCACCATTCCATCCACAATCTAAAAGTGAAGAGGAATGCCTTGTGCAAATGTTCAGAAATCAGATGAGAAAGTATGTTACCAACTCTTCATCCACTGTTGCCTTAGATGAGTTTCTCTCCTCATATCATTCCACTCTGCTTGGTGAGAAGAGCCCGGCAGTGCTACTCCATGGACGCCAGCCAATGATACTGCTACAGCTACTGTGTCCTCTACCTGGACGTCAAACTATGCAGCTGCCACACCTTTTCAAGCAGGGCGTGGCTGTGCAGTTTTGGATGTTGGCCTAAATGGATTCCTGCTGTCATTGCCAGATGCCAAGGGCAATGACATTCACACAGAGGATGACCTCTGCTCAAGGCACTATCATCAGTTTCATCTTTGCATGGACAACTGGGCACCCCTAATGTCACCTCTGCCTGCCACTACTGGTTCTCCACTCTTGCACGGGTGAGGGCATCCATCCTCGGTGGTCAAACCATCATTAGGTATTCCATCACCCATTCCTGAGCAACCACTGATACCAATATCATCAGCACTGTGAGCACTGTCACCAGAGCCAATGCCCAAGGTCAACATGGAAACAGCACTGGCATCACCAGGGTCGGTGTATGGTTTGACACGGGAAGGTGGACACAGAATGTCAGTGCCTCAAGCATTTCAGCTCGTACACTCCTGTTGCAGTACGCCACCTTAACCAGAGCCCATTGGATGAGGAGGACAACATGGCCATCTCAAGAAACCATGGTCTCTCTAAGAGAGGAGGAATGCAGTGTTGCATGTGCTTACTTTCGAAAGGCCACATGTGTGGCAGTGCTATGTTATCTGCAGAGGGTGCCTCAGATTGTGTGTGTGTGTGTGTGTGTGTGTGTGTGTGTGTGTGTTTTTGTGAGTGAGTGCGTGCACACACATGTGTGGGGGCCCAATCTATTTAAGGTTACCTGAGCTACCCTTGCCCTCAGTTCTCTATGTGTATTGCCACAGGTCTTTTTGTATGAAATTGATTCCTGCTGGATGTTACCAGAATACTGTATTCAAGTTGTTAACACTTGCTTCTGTGGAATAGAGCTGTGTTCAGCCTACTTGTCCTGTTGTACTTACCTAATTTCAACACCTACAGCAGGCCAAGAAATCATCCTTGCAATGAATTACATCTGCTCTTCCCCTTTAGATGATTTTTCTTTTATTAATATTTTCAACAATATATTTATCTCTGTTCTCCATAAGACCCTCAGATATTAATTATGCAGCAAACACCCTATTTATGTTATAAATATTGCCTCTGGAAGACAACTCACAGATTAGTTAATTATCAAAGAACGTTGCACAATAGGGGCCAACTGAATGATGCAGTTCAGTATTTAAGATGGTGATCTCATCAATGGCAACTGGTGAAATCTGAAGTTGGGTGTTGCACTGAAGTTTCAATGTTCCATTGTTATATAAGATGCTTACAAGAGAGAAAATTCATTATCTTGCTGCCTGGCTTCCAGACATTCATTATGGTGTAAACACCCTTGAATTCATGGTATATGAATGTCACAAATATCAGTTTTTTAAATCCAATTTATGAACCTGCAAAAAGCTAGAGATATATTGACAAGGGGCCGTAAAATGAAAATGAGACAGATGGAAAAGATTAAGTAAACTGTTTATTATTTCAAAAGTAATCACCATTACTGTTAATACTTTTACCCCATTGTGAAACAATATGGTCAATGTCTTCATGGAAAAATGTTTGCTGTTCCCTATGGAACCACAGTTGTACACACGTGTGCACTTCTTCATCCAGGGCAAATCAATGACCACAAATGTCTTCTTCAGGGCTCCAGAAATATGGAAATCTCACGGGGAGAGATCAGGCCAATATGGAGGATGTGTAAGCGCTTCCCAGAAAAACGTTTTCAGCATAGCCAAAACAACCATGATAATGTGTGAGCAAACCCTCTATTCATTTTCAGTCTCATTCCACAGCCTAGAAACTATGTGATGAGCTAGATCTCACTGTACAGAATGTATCATGTACAGCATCACAGAGAAAATAGCTCTATCAAGAACCAAAACACTCAGTTACCTTGAGACAGCACAACATCTATACATTAGGTTCTTAGAAATAATATAATATATGTGACAAATATAAGCATTGTGGCTACAGTAACACCAACAAATTTAACAATATCTATCCACTTTCCCAAACATCACAATGTTGGTATTAAAACTAAGCCCTATTTATGATCAAAAAACACATAAAATGCAGTTCAGCTAATGAGAAAACATTTCCCCTGAATTTCTACTCTCAAAACAAAATTATTATAATTGCTGACAAACTGCCTATTGGCTTCTGTCTCGGGTTCTTCGGCCGACGTTCATCTAATGATTTTTCTGACGTTTCGCCAGCACGAGTGGCTGGCATTGTCAAAGCTTCATCCTCCATTGCCGGTGGTGAACTGGAGCCGAGCTCGCGGGCGCAGGCTATATGTACCTGGCGCGCCAACGTCCGAGGGCTTCTCCGCGGTCATTTCCGGTGCGGTTCTCCTCTTCCTACCTGCGACGGTCGTTCGCTGCAGTACGGGAAGCCAGGATCCGTTGACCTTAAGGCTTTCCTCTTTCTTGTTCAAACTGTTCGCGTGTTTTTGTATTTCTACAGCTTCTCTGAACAAGCGCGTGTGATAGTGCTTCTCTACAGCCAGAACTTCCGTGTCGGCGAATTTTATTAGATGGTCGGTCTCATTCAGTGCGTGCTCTGCCACGGCCGATTTCTCCACCTGCCCCAACCTGCAATGTCGCTTATGCTCTTTGATCCTGGTGTTAATGGATCGTCCATTGCGCAAACATGGCGTAAAGACGATTTTCAAACCGACAAGGAAGATCAAAGAGTGTCTTAGATCGGCGAAGGAGAAAAGAGACCCACTTGCAATGTCGGGAATATACCGCATACCATGCACATGCGGAAAAGTTTATGTCGGAATGACTGGACGATCCATTAACACCAGGATCAAAGAGCATAAGCGACATTGCAGGTTGGGGCAGGTGGAGAAATCGGCCGTGGCAGAGCACGCACTGAATGAGACCGACCATCTAATAAAATTCGCCGACACGGAAGTTCTGGCTGTAGAGAAGCACTATCACACGCGCTTGTTCAGAGAAGCTGTAGAAATACAAAAACACGCGAACAGTTTGAACAAGAAAGAGGAAAGCCTTAAGGTCAACGGATCCTGGCTTCCCGTACTGCAGCGAACGACCGTCGCAGGTAGGAAGAGGAGAACCGCACCGGAAATGACCGCGGAGAAGCCCTCGGACGTTGGCGCGCCAGGTACATATAGCCTGCGCCCGCGAGCTCGGCTCCAGTTCACCACCGGCAATGGAGGATGAAGCTTTGACAATGCCAGCCACTCGTGCTGGCGAAACGTCAGAAAAATCATTAGATGAACGTCGGCCGAAGAACCCGAGACAGAAGCCAATAGGCAGTTTGTCAACAAGTGGCCACGAAAGCCTCAACAATTTTGTATTATAATTGCTGTTGAAATATCAATACTGGTTATACTGTTGGTGGCAGACTGGCATACCCTAATTGCTCAGATAACAAGTTAACATTACAGGGTGAGAGAAAGCTGGGAAAAGTATTCTCCATTGAGTGGTGCTACCAAATGGGATGTTTGGAACTGCTTCTAGTCAGTGAGTTTGTATGTCAACTGTAACACCCTGCGATGTGAGCATGCTAGCTGGTATTATGGACAGGCCTCATCTTGCCTCTTTTCAAAGTGCAATCGGATGTGCTGTCCAAGAGGGAGTTTGCTGTAGGAGTACCAACCCCCTGAGTGTACTTCTAGCATGATGAAGTTTTTAGGTTTCAATAGGATGTTGCATGACTAAAGGTAGCTGAATGTAACATTTTTTGTGGGAGAAAAGAGGGGGCATAAGAAGTATAAAATTATTGGGAGTTGTGGAATGATGCAACAATACCGTGCACTGCCACAGAACCTCATATTAGATAATACGGAGTTTGTTCTGTCAATCCAGTCTGACTCCATGGGTTTCCTAAATCATTTCAGGCAAACACTGGGATGGTTCCTTCATCAAGACCATGGCCAACCTCCTGTTCTAACCTCATAAAATCATACTTGTATTTTCTGTGAATATGAATATTTTTGAGCTATTTATTTTCATTATCCTATAATGACAAATCCTATATTATATAAGATAATCCCTACAATGAACAAATAAATAAATAAAATATGGTCTGCAGTAGGTCCCAAATGGATCTCCTTGCAGTTCTTGTATTATGAACTCTCTCTAAATGTACTTACAAAATTACTTCTCCTATTTTAATACTGTTTTTGGCAGCTGTACACATATTATCACATTTTACTATAAAACCTTCAACACCAATAGGAGAAAAATCACTCATCAACTCTTCAGAATTTGAATCATAGTATTCTGTTAGTCCTATGAACAGAACACAACTGTGCATCACACAACATCCATGCAACCTTTTTTAGACTATCATTCTCTTGTTACTCATTGTCCCTAATGACATGTACTCTATACAGAAATTAGAGCACTGAAAGATTTTGTGGAATTTGAAAATGTGCAAAATCAGAAGAATATCAAAATATTACTGACTGCTAATGATTCTCTACAAAATTAAAACTATTTAAGATTATTATTCATGATTTCTGGAAAAGCTGCTAACATATGAGTGTGTGTTAAAAAGTAATGCCTCCATATTTTTCATGATAAAACTCAAAGGTTTTCAAATAAAACAAAAATGTTTTTTACATTCTTCATCTTTGTTCATTATATATACATATTTGCAGCCCTTTGCTGCTGGAGGGCTCCAAATTGTAACACATAACATGGTGGTGTATAACATAACTACATTGGTGCATGAGAAACAGCATGTTGTAATCAAGTTTTGAATTTGAAAAGCTCATCCACATGTGGAGAATCCTGTCCTTCAGCATAACAGTGTCAAACCACATATGAGTACTGTAATATCTGCAAAAATCCAACACCTTGGGTTCACCGTCATTGATCATTCTCCATATGGCCCCGACTTGGCTACATCCAATTTTCATCTGTTTCCAAAACTTGAAGAACAGCATGAAGGACTTCATTTTCATAGTGATGCAGCTGTGTGAGCAGAGGTGAGTTTGCAGCTTCATCAACAAAGTCTGACATTCTACAATGACAGTATCAATAAATTGGTCTCATGTTGGGAGAAATGCATTTATTGCCAGGGTGACTTTGCTGAGAAATTAATATGTAGACATGAAGAAAGAATATGTAGAATGTTAATAACATTTGTTTTGCTTAAAATGTTTTAATAGTTTTCACATAAAAATTCAGAGGCATTACTTTTCAACACGCCCTTGTATAATGTGTACAGGAAGAAATAGTGACTGACAGAATGTATGACAAATACTTTGTCTGACATAAAAAGTGAAGCACTCAGAAGGGGAGGGGGAAATAAAATGAAACTTTACCAGTTGAGAAGGTATGTGACATTATTTAGGTGATTACAGAATAGAGTCAAATTTACAAAGTACTTGCCAGTATAAACCCACTTATCAGTATGAAACTGCATCCCCTCTGGCCTGGATGCATGCACCAATCCAGTTACGAAGAGTGGGATAAAGCCAATCTGTCCTCACCAGAGGCAGACTAGTCCTCGATATCCTAGATACTGACACTGGGATGTAGTTGATGTCCATGCAGGTCCTGTATGTGTTCTATCGGGAACAGATGTGGGGACCTTGCTGGCCACAGAAGTACCTCAGCATCTGACAGACATTTCACAGAGTCATGTGCCATGTGTGGATTAGTGTTTTCCTGCTGAAAAAAGACACCACAATACTGTCACTTGAAAGATAATATACAAGGATGCAGAATACATATTGTTGTGCTGTCAGAGTTCCCTCAAGCATTATCAGCCATGGCTGGAAGTCACACCTGATGGATCCCCACGTAATGACACCAGCAGCAATACCACTACACCTCTCCAAAATGATGGAAGAATGGGGCCTCACCACAGGTTGCCACCATTCTTGCCAACCGTGGTCACTGGGGCATGATTCATCACTGGACACAATTTGATGCCATGCATCAGCAATCCATGCCACACCATGAGCAATACTGCTGTGCCTCTCTAAAACATTGGAAGAATGGTACTTCTACCCAGGTTGCCACTGTACTTGCCAACCATGGTCATCTGGGGTAGTGCACAACACCGTGATTCATCACTGTACAAAATCTGATGTCATGCATCAGCCATCCATGCTTTCTGGTGACAGTACCACTCCAAATGCTAATGTTTGTGTTCTGATGTTGACGGAAATTAATGCATAGGATGGTAACTCCCTTGTATGGCTGCTATTAGTCTCTGATCAGTGAAATGAAATGATCATATAGCACTTGGGCAGAGCCCCCATCTGGGTTGTTTAGTTGCCCAGTGCAAATCTTTTTATTTGACAACATTTTGGAGACTTTTGTGTTGATGATAATAAGTTGATGATGAGGACAACACAGCACCAAATCCCTATGTGGATTAAATCTCTGACCTGACCAGGAATCATACCTAGGCCTCACTGCATGGCAAGCAGCAATGCTGACCACTCAGCTACAGAGGCAGACTTCTGACCAATGGTAGAGGATGACATAGAACACCACAGGGAGTCCATTACTTGGTTTCAGATGAAAAGCACCGTTATGAAAGGATTATGATGTGGCTCAGTGTACAGTATGGTGATCCTCACTTGTGTTAGTCAGATGTGGTTAACTGGAACCATGACGGTGAGTATGCCTGTCCTCACATTCCCATGCAGTCCAGTGTCGGGCCATTGTCATATCTGAATGACCCACAAATCTGGATGTGGCATGATTTGAGCAGCCAGATAAATGGAGAGCCACAATAAGGTCCCTTTCAAACTCTATCAGTTGCTGATAATACTGTCTTACAGAAGTAAGTGGCATCTCAGTATACTTCACAGTGATCACCCAACATCTGATGCTGTTCATTCCCCTTGTATACCCTACCAGGCCTGGTAGAAAAACTAAACATGAACAATACTACTGCACTCTGGTGGTCACTCTGCCTGTTATAGAGCATTGCATACCTAATCATTTATACACCCACTGATGGCGTGCATGTGCATGAAATTACAGTCAAGTCCAACTGTGTCTCCTGGGTGTTTCAGCTTTTTTGTCAGGCAGTGTATAATACATCTTGGACATAATGAGGTAGGAACATTGTAATGCATTTGTCTGCATGACAAGCAATAAAATAATTTATCAATATCACTCAGGTGTCCCTACATAGTTTAAAGAAAAACGTACAGTCTCGAGGTAATGCAATGATAACATTATCGTATTTTGATATGTGAGTATAACTTTTTCTCATTTGTCACTAATAAGTTTTAGGAAGCAAAATTCTAAGATATTCAGGAACTGTTATAAATAAGGTTATTTACATATCAATGTTCTTTATACTTACAAAATTAAAGAATAGAATGGCTACAATGTCAATTCTATTAGCAGAAGATGGGCATTATGGCTCCATTCTAGTTATGTACTTTCTAAGAAAAATAGAAAAATGGCCTTAGCTTTAATTTCAAATTTGACTAACTTCTGTCCTTTTCTTTTTGATACTGCCACAGTGAGACTACCAACATTTATGTAGAGGCATCTGTAGCTGGCCAAGTTGTGTGATTCCGAAATGGTGTTCTGAAATGCAGTTAAATTATTACTAAAAGATAAACTCTGTGGCACAAGTCCATGACCAGACTACTGGCCTGACTGCAGGCAGAGTGCAACTTTTCTTCACTGTGGCAATAGCAAGGGATGGTAATAGGCAGATTTCCCTGGTTAGCTGTTACTTCCCAGAAATATTAGATAGCATGCTGAGTGGACCTGGGGCTGTACTGGAGAGACTGGGGTTGGTATACCACCATGGCCACTGAACAACAATAACAACTGCTCTTCTCCTTCTCCTCCTCCTCCTCCTGCTCCTCCCTCTGTCCATTTGTTAACAGCTCTTTCACTTTTTTAATGGCAAAAGCTGGTCTTCTTGAACCTCTCTTCAGTATCGATAAGTTATGTAGACGATGACCCCACAGGAACTGTGGTTCCAGCAGCATACTATAATACTTAAACGAAAGGTATAAAACCCATAAGTGGAACATTTGGTATGATAGACAAAGAAACAGCAATATGGAAACAACAAGTAATTAGGGTATAACAAGCTCTTATACATGCAAAAACAGCAATTTTAAAGGTTTCTGTATGTATATTCTTGAACTATACCAAGAGTTTCATAGAGTATAGGTACTTTCTCTGCTCAAGATTCCAAATTCTGATTTGTATTTCTCACACTTTTTGGTAAACTTCTAAACTACATTCCCATTTGTGATAAGCTGTTCTTATATTTTTTGGTAAAAGTCTGCACTACATTCTTCCAACATGAAATATCTATCCATTTTTCACTACGCCTGTGTTTGCCACAAATTCTACTTATTATTTTTTCTCCTACAACCAACCAGTGTTCATCCATCTGCTTGTCCATTATTTTTCTATGTGTTAATTTGTTATTGCAATCTTTTAACAATGCAACAATAGTGATTATAGATTTAAAATATCAGACCTCTTGAAAATACACTGATGGAAAAAAGTCATGACACCAAGGAGGAGTTGTGAGACAAACAAAAGTTGGTAGGCCTGTTTCTCCATCTGAAAGATAAAGTCTATTCAACTTTCATGCCAGTTGCATAAGAATGGTGTTAGTAGTGCCACTATGAGGATGCAAATCAGGTTTACTTTAAATGCATGCTATAACAGCTGTGAATGTTAGTTACCTTTGAGGTTGGAAGTGCTGAGATGATGTTAGTGAAGAATGCCTTTAAGGTGACAAAAACACCATTATAAACACCTCATTGAGTTTGAATTAGGTCATGTAATAGGGCTACGAGAAGCTGGATGTTTCTTCTGTGATACTGCAGAAAGACTGGGAAGGAATGTGGACACTGCACATCATTGCTGGCAGCTGTGATCATGAGAATGTATTGTTGCAAGATGACCAGGCTCCAGGTGGTCAAGTGGCACTATCATGAGGGAAGGCAATCATGTTTGGTGTATGGCTCTGGCATATTGTACTGCATCTGCAGCAGCAATTTGAGCAGCAGTTGGCACCATAGTGACACAACAAGCTGTTGCAAATTGGTTACTTCAAGGACACCTCCAAACCAGACACCCTGTAGCATGCATTCTGCTGACCCAAAACCACTTTGTGTCTTCATTTGTGTCAAGCAAGAGCTCATTGAAGGGCAGGATGGAAGTCTATTGTATTTTCTGATGAAAGCTGGTCCTGCTTTGGTGCCAGTGATGGCCATGTGTTGGTTAGAAGGAGGCCAGTTGAGGGCCTGCAACCATCTTGTCTGTGTGCTACACACACTGGACCTACACCTGGGATTATAGGCTGAAGCGCAATTATGATGGCAGCAGGAGCAGTCTGGTGGTTACCCATGCACCCTAACTGCAAATTTGTACATCAGTCCGGTGATTCAACCTGTTGTGGTGTCATTCATGAACAACTTTCCAGGAAGTGTTTTCCAACAGAATAATGCCCACCCACATACTGCTGTTGTAATCCAACATGCTCTACAGAGTGCTGACATGTTGCCAGACATGTCTCCAATCAGCCACATATGGGATATTGTTGGATAATAACTTCAGCTTCATCCACAACCAGCATTATCTGTCCCTGTACTGACCACCAAGTGCAACATGCATGGAACTCCATCTCATAAACTGACATCTGGCACCTGTGCAACACGATGCAGGCACATTTGCATGCTTGCATTCAACATTGTGATGGTCACACTTGTTATTAATGTACCAGCATTTCACATTTGCAGTGGCTTACCTCATGCTGAAATTAACCTGTGATCTATAATGTTAATGACTAGATATGTTACCTAGACAAAATTATTCCCAAAATTTCATTAATCTACATTAATTATTTTTTTGGTGTTGCAATTTTTTTCTGTCAGTATATGAAGTGTGCTTATAATATGCAGTTGGTTTGTAAGCATATAGACTTCCAATGGACGAATTATCCCAAATTTTTATAAGAAAATATCCAGCAATCATCTCACATTTTTGTCAGGTGGTAATAGGGAAGTCAAATAAAAAATAATTTTAATTCCTTACAGATCTCAGTCCTTAAGCATTTAGATTCTGATACCTATCCTGAATGTGCTTAAGAATTGAAATAATTTCTGTCCCTCTATGATAAAGGTTTCCATTAAGTGAGGAATAGACAGAGTATGTTGTATATGCCTCCTATTTGTACTGTTAGACCACTTTCAAGTATTATGATCATTCAAATATTTCACACATCTTTTGAATCCCTTTTGTAGGAATGGTGATGTTCTTTCACATAAGTATGTTACTCAAAACTCCAATGATCAGTTAAATACAACACCTGCTACATATTAACTGATCATTTAGCAAAAAAATTAGCCTTTATGGACTGCAGCAGACTGACTTAGAGAATAATGGCAAACTGAAAGACTATGAAGAGTTGCTATTGAAAGAGAACTAAAGCAAATGCTTTATTTAAATGAAAACAGAATTTCAGTTTACATGATAATACAGAGTCACACTATGACTTTTACCATCTGTTACAAATGTTGCTACTGACAGTATAGAAGAAGAATTACAATTCTGTGTGTTGCTTAGTTTGAAATTTTCTGAGAATGGCATAATACAAGTTTGCAAAGGCATAAACACTGACACAAATAATCATAACAAGCACCACTGCAAAAACTACACTGAGGAAGCTCCCATCAATAATAGAATCTCTTGCTGATCTCCGTTTTTTACTTTTCTTCTGAGTGTTATTCTCCATTAGTCTCTTGACGATGTTCAGTCTGCTCCGAAGCTGTTCTACGGATTCTGAGAAGTCATCACTGCTGTCTGAACCTGAAAAAGTTATATATATTGAAATGCTTCAGCTGCAGTACAGTCCACCATCAGACAATTTTCTGAAAGAACTGGCCTACTGAACACCAGCAAGCACTGCCCCACCTCCATGTACACAGCTTACACACATACTCAAGATTAGAAAGCCACTGTGTCACAGTAGTGGACACCATTATTCCTCTGTGTTTATAATACACAGACTTATGTATCATTAACAATGCCATATGAACAATGAGTTTTTATTTCACTGGAGTGGTGACCCCTGCTGTACGCATTACTGAAGTGCTCTTCCCCTTTAGTCAGTTTCCTTGCAGCTGTTGTTAACATTTAAGTTGTCATGAAAAGGCTTCAGTTCACTTAAAATTTTTGTTCTGAGTTGGTTTTTAAGTTTTTGTAATGTGTGCATATGATACCTAGATTAGGACAGAAGTGATTTTGTATCTCGCCTGAGAAATTTATTCACAATGTTTGAACACCATCACTCATTACACGGTAATGAAAGTAAATGAAACTTAAACACAGTAATATTGTAGAAATGATCATAAAACCAAGAGGAAAACTGTATTATGTTCATGGAAATTGTCTTAAAAGTGTGAGTGTGTAAATGCAAAGGATACAGATTTTCAGAATTGCCTGTAATTTTGTTCAGTGCTGGCTAGTACGTATGACGATGTAAAGCCACACATGAAAGCAAGAAAGTTTTGATGTCACAGGCTACAATGTATGTTCACATTCTGCCTCACTGCATAATGAGATAGAGTTACTGTTTGTTGCTCTCTCAGCCAAAAGCAAAAAATGAAACACTATTATTACAGTATAATGTTGGCTGTGTTAGAAATTTCATGCACTCAAAATTTTTGTGATCCAAGGGTTGATGCTAATTATATTAAAACAAACTGTTTCATTTGTCAACTTTTGCCAATTCATTGTTTCTGTAGATCAATTACTCTAATGACAAAACACTAAAATATTCCATAACAGAGTCTGTATAATCATCATTTAGTTTTCAAGGTCTAACAGCATGCATATTTGCTGATTAAAATATATATAAATTCTGTCCTGTGTGTTATATGAACAACTGTTCTTAACTAAAAGAACAATTTTTTGTGTAACAGGTGGTCTGAAGCTTCATAATTCAGATTTTTTGTTAACTGGTTTTCAGTAAGATAAAAATATTTTTTATACTTCAAAAATATAGGGGTGTCCCAAAAAAACCACCAATAAACTTTAGGGACGTGTTCCTTATACAGAAATAAATAAAAAAGTCAAGTAAACATGGGCCCTACGTATACCATAAGAGGTATGAGCACTTGTTCATCTTCTGTAGTATGAAACAGATCCTTTCTACTGCGGGGTCTTTGCTTTCCATATTTTGGAAGGAGGAAGTATTGACAAAACAAGAGAAAATATCTAGTAAACGCAGGCTCTAAAATGCATACTTTAAAAGCTATGAACACTTGTTAATCTTCGCTAGTGTGAAACACATCTCTTTTATTGAACAAGTACTCATAGCTCTTAAGTTTACTAGAAATTTATCTTGTTTTGGTCCATACTACCTCCCCCAAAATATGAAAAGCAAAGAGCTTGCGGTAAAAGAGATGTATTTCATAGTATCAGAGATGAACAGGTGCTCATATCTCTGAAGGTATATGCTTTAGAGTCTCTATTTACTAGATATTTTTTCTTGTTTTGTTGTAAGGAACCTGGCCCTAAAGTTTGTTTTTGTGATGTAGCCACATAACCAAAACTAGGATATAGGTCACATCAGTACTGTAAAACAACAGAAGATTTTTTTATGTACGTGGAACTGTTGATGGATAGTTGTACTGTTTAAAAATTATATATCTGTGAAGTCAACAAAGAAACTATTGTTGTGTGATATAAATAAATATGCTAATTGAAAAAATGAATAATCTTTGAAACTACCCCCTTCAACCACTATTACTAATGAATGAAACAATCTTCTCTGTCTTATTTGTCATCAAAGCTAGTATTTATTTACATATATTCTTCCTGTATATAAGTGGCCTAAATATAGTATGCAAATGTACAAGATCAAAACTATTTTTGGAGACAACATGAAACAACTATAATCTATTAAATATGCATAAAACATTATATCATAGGATTTCTGCTATACACTTTCCTAAAAAGTTAGCTTGTATGACTGATCACATTATTTGTTCTATGAATAAAAAGCTCAGTTTGTTTACACACAAATTTATAACCATAATCATAGGAACAAGAAAACAACACAAAGTAAATTCTACTAGCATTAATAATAACAGTGGTAAGCATATTAAGATGAGAAACATAACTAACTCCATCTGAATGGGCCTTAAAGGCCCAATGGTATCAACTGACTGCCTCACCATCCTCAGTCCAATAGGCACCACTGGGTGCTGAGATGGAGGGGCTTGGGGGTCAGCACACTGCTCTCCCAGCCATTGTCAGTTTTCCTCTCCAGAGTTGCTGTTTTGCTGTCAAGTAGCTCCTCAATTAGCACCACACTTGCCAACAGCATACAGAAGACCCAGAAAATGACCCATCCAATTGCTAATCAAGCCCAACAGCACTTAACTGCAGTGATCTTAAGGGAACTGGTGTGACCATTGCGGCAAGGCCATTGGCAGGATGAGAAACATGTCACACTAAGTATCAAGTATCTCAGTCTTGTGACATTTGAATCTTCTAGTAATTTTACTATATAGTGGCAGAATAGACAAGTCTGGTCTAGAGTCCTTCTCAACATGCCAAATTAATAGGGGTAGCACTTCATACCCACTGAGCGAGGTGGTGCAGTGGTTAGACACTGGACTCGCACTTGGGAGGACGACGGTTCAATCCTGCGTCTGGCCATCCTGATTTAGGTTTTCTGTGATTTTCCTAAAATCACTCCAGGCAAATGCTGGGATGGTTCCTTTCAAAGGGCACGGCTGACTTCCTTCCCCGTCCTTCGCTAACATGATGAGACCGATGACCTCGCTGTCTGGTCTCCTTCCTCAAACAACCCAACCCAACCCAACTTCATACCACCTGCCACAATGTTATAAACTTCCTGTGTCCCTATTCCAAAGACAGCTTATACATACTAGCTGGAATACATAACCAGAAATCCACAAAGAGATCACAACAAGTATGGAATATACAAAAGCATGACTCAACTGAAATCATTTGCTGTATGGGAAACAACCATAAGATAGCAACTTAAATCTCAAAGCTTTTTGTAAGCATTGTGAGTAAAATCACCAGCACATCCAAACAGCAAGGGAGCAAAAATTAACTGCATATTTGGACAACACCATGGATTGATGCAGCGTAAAGCAAACATGCAAGGCAGTACAGTGAAGGGATAGAAGACAGAGATCTATGAACTGAATCAGACTGGGATTGGCAAGAAACAAAGAGAACTGAATAAAATGGAGTTTCCTTCCAAGTGGCAACAGCAATGAGAAAGTGTGTGGAAATATACAAACTATGGGTCCATTGTGCTCAACTATTGACATAATAACAGGAAATATAAATCTATATATTGTGCCCCTGGTTGATACGAGGTGTGATTGGAAAGTTTTAAGAATGGGCTTGTAATTGTACAATGGTGGTACTTACATGCTACTGTGATGCATCTCCTTCAAAATAGTCCCCTTCTGGCTGAACACACCAACTCCAATGGTGTTTCCACTTTTGGAAACATTTTTGGAATTTTTTTTTCTGAAGTGTGTTAAGGACGCTCTCCTTATTTGCCTGGATGTCTTCAATTGAATCAAATCTCTTCCCTTTCAGTGAAAATTTCAGTTTAAGAAACAGGTAGAAGTCCACAGGGACCAAATTGGGGGAATATGGCAGTTGCAGAAGCACAGGAATTTTGAATCTGGTCAAAAATTCAATGATGGAGAACACACAATGGGCCAGAGCATTGTCATGGTGTAGCACCCAACTTCTGTCTTTCCACAATGCAGGCCTTTTCACGCAAATGCTCAAGGACACATTTGTAGTATTCCCGGTTAATTTTCAGTCCTGCAGGGGTAAATTCATGATGCACAATACTGGCATAATCGAAAAAAATCACTGACTTTGCCGTGCTTTTTTTGGTCGTGGTGACCTGAAGTCTTCTGCTGCAAAGACTGCACTTTGATTTGAGGATCATATCCATATATCCACAATTCATCACTTGTAATTACCCTATTTAACAAATCTGGATCATTTTTAGTCCATCTCATCTGTTCTTGACCGAACTGCATAGAAACTTAAATTAAGTTCATCAGCCATCTCCCTAATTGTAAGTCTACAATCAGAGCACACTAAGTTATGAACTTTCACAACATTTTCATTCGTTTTTGAGGTGGAAGGATGGCCGGACCGTGGTTCACCTTCAAATGATTCACAGGCCTTTTTAAATCTGTTGAACCATGCAAAAATGTTTGACTGGCTCATACAATTATCTCCAAAGGCTGCTTTTTAATAGTTAGCAAGTCTCAGAATATGATTTCCTGGGTTTAAAACAAAATTTGACACAGACTCGTTGCTCCATTTTTACATCCATTTTCACACAGACAGAATCTGGCAACAAGCCCTAACAGACCCGCAGTCAACAAACTGCCACAATGAACTGAATAAAGGAAATGCAGTTTCCTGTCAGAGGGCATTGAAGGACAAGGCAATGGCTCACTCCCCACACTTCATGTGCCTACCATCCAAACCAGTAAGCAGTAGTGGATCCATTCTTAAAACTTTCCAGTCACACCTCATATTGTTTAATTCTTTGTGTTTTATAGATTTACTAGTTGTAATCAAGGCTATGCTCCCATATCAGCAGTTTTGTTATGATGAATGATGGTGAGTAAGTAAGCAAATAATTTATAAATTTCTGGTTACATAATGACGTAGATATATGTGTGTGTGTGTGTGTGTGTGTGTGTGTGTAAATGTACGTAGTGCCAGTATATAGGTATATAATAAATGTTTTTTTCTATTATGTGCTACATCTCAAATCTCAGTTAAAAATGTGAAAACTACAAAACAAATTGAAAAATACAATACATCTATTATCTACTGTTTCAAGGACTAAGGACTCAAGTTGAACATCAAAATAAAATGTGGAATTATAATATTTGTACATGCAATAACATCAGCTGTTCTCACATGGCTGCCCCTCCCCTCACTGTCTGACCATCCCCTGATACTCTGCAACTGCCTCCAATGCACAATGCACACTGTCGAGTGGTGCATGTGGAGGGATGTGGGCAGGATTATGCATCCATGTATCCAAGTAGCTATTCATCATAAAACTTGTATGTTATACAACAAAATTTAACAATTTTTAACGTGGTTTATGTTCAGTGGAGTAAAAAAAAAAAAAAGATGTTCCAGTCCCTACTACCCCCTCCTAGGAGCCAATATTCTTTTAATTTCCAAAGGATCCTATGTTCTTCCTCAGGGCTCAAGCTATCTCCATACCAAATTTCATCAAAATCAGTTCAGTGGTTTAGTTGTGAAAATGTGGCAGAGTTACCTTCACATTTATAATATAAATGTGTATATGGATTTTAGTGTTTTTATTGCATGTATATTTTACATTGATCTGTATCTTATCAATGTAACTATATTAACATACAGATTGTGCTTTTATGTGTTTATGGCATTAAATAAATAAACTGTACTATGTAGGTATGTATGTGCTGCCACACAGTTAATGTAAGTTAGCATGTAGGTACCGATCAACAGAACAAATGACATGTTATACATATTTACATCTACATCTACATATATACTCCCCAAGCCACTGTAGAGTGCATGGTGGAAGGTACATTGCACCAATATTATTGATTTTCTTTCCAATTCCATTTGCCTACTGAGCAAGGGAAAAAATGATATCTATATCCCTCTGTATGCAATCTATAATCTCTTTTCCCTTATTCTTGTGTTCCCTCCACAAGATATACAATGGTGGCAGCACAATGGTTTCATTGTCTTCTTCAAATACAGGTCCTCTAAATTTACCCAAGAAGTTTTCATGAGAACTGTCAACTTTCTTCCAAGGATTCCCATTTAATTCCCATGAATACTTATGTTACACACAATTGTTTCTGTTGTACACTCACAGTCTTATATGATTTTTAAATGACTTCATGTTTTCCACTGACTGTACATTTATTACAATATCCACTATTGCAATTTCAGTCTTTTGGTCATTTTGAAGTGGTAACAGCTGCTGGGAAAACAAGCAGTAGTTTGCACAATAATAATAATAATAATAATAATAAACTCTTGTCTTTTTATTAATGCTGACTACTGCAGTTTTCATCACATGTAACCACATGCATATGACCATTAGGTTGAAATTGCAATGTGGATATTGTAATAAATATACAGTCAATGGCGACTATGTAAGTCATTAAAAAAATTCTCTTATACTTTCAGTTCACTCACCTGTTATGACCCTGTGATCCTAGCAGTGAATCTCTTAGTTTATTTAATATCTGTGTTGTCATGTCTAAGGACTCAAAACACTGCAACAGTTCTGTCTGAGGTGTAGCAAACACATGGTTCAGTCTTAGAGGCAATTTTGTGCATGTGGAGATGCTTTATAGAGTCCCAGGAGAGAGGCTCATATAATATGCAATGCGTCATCTGGCATGCTGCCACATGTGAGATTGTAGTGAGATTCTAAAGTATATGCCAATTTGTGACTCCACTTTTATCCATTTCTGTGAACCAATGTTCACATTTTTCCTAAGTTGGTGCATGTGTTCATTTTAGACTGTGGGTCTCAGTGGCTGCTAGCGAAAGCCAGACTATAGCTCCAAAGATAAGAGATTTGATCTGTAGCTATCCCTAGCATTTTTTCTACCACTTATGTCTCGTTGACTTCTGGGAATGATTTATTAATGTAAAAAATGCCTAGTTTCACTTTGATTCGGAGTCATTATTAAACTGAAGCCCCCTGCCCCCCTTTAGTTGCCTGGCTCTTAACTAACATCAAATAATGCTACCTCAAATAATGAAAGTAAGAATGCTGAAATCTCTTACAATGGACAAATATAAGATACAATGGTACACTGTCTTCGTAAACATAAAATTAAAATAGGCTTCCAAGTTTCAAACACACTATGAAACCAATTAACGCATAATATAACTTCTTCTTTTTCTTGTGGCCTTGTCCGGCATCAGCACAGGGGTGGCATGGTTAATAACACATTTGGCATGGTTAGTTTTAGGGGATGACCAGATGCTCTGCCTGTCACGATCCCACTACCCTCAGGGATGGAATATGTGTACACCAGGAGCCTGTGTGTAGTGTCATTCCTATGAAAGTGAGTGAAGTTTTCAAAATGTTTGTGAATCATGTAACTGTAGTGGAGCTAGGGTACCAGCCCAGTTTTCACTTAGTGTGATTTGAGAAACACCTAAAAACCACTTCCAGGCTGTCTGGCATGCCAACCAGCATCAGTAATCCACCAGGCAGATTCAATCCGGGACCGGTGCAACCCCCCCCCCCAACCCCCCCTCCCCACAATACCAGAAGCAAAGTGGCGCATTAACATGCACAGCTATCCAGGCAGGTAAAGAATAATACAACAAGAACAAATTTTTGAGCTCAGAAGTGTATAAACTAAGGGTGGAAGATGTGATAAAGATTACATTAGCCAAATGGGCAGAAACTTTTTCCAATATAAAGAAAATGTAAACAGAGTAACAAAACAGCATATGGTAAACACATCAACACCACTGGCTGCACTATGAATGACATCCTACCTGATTTAAAAATTCTACATCAAGAACAAAAAGGTGCTCTAACACATAAAACTGAAATCTGTGCTACTGGAAAAATGGACAAATGAACAATGTGGGTTCCAAAACAGCACATAGTTTGGCATTTTTAGAGACCTGCTGTGGAAGAGAACTTCTGGAAGCTGTCTAGGTACATGATACCTCATTGTAACTGCCTCCATCTTTATTATGGCAACTGTGCTTCACACTAATAGCATCCTCGTGGCCCACTGGCATCAACTCTGCCTGGTCTGCCACTACTGTCTCTGGTAGTCAGCCTGATCTCATCCAGGTGGTGATGTCCCCTAGACTGTTTCACCTACTTCTGCATCTTTAGTTCCATCTTTATATGACTATCTGTCTTCTTAATATTTTTAATTCAAGTTACATTATAGTTATACCTGATGATGTCAAGCATATTTAAAATCATATTTACTTACAATATAATATTCTGGTTTATGTGTTATCACATTTAAAGTTGTGTAGCATTTGGGATGCAATGTACTGCTTTTCACATCATGCATTTGTGACCTAGCTATATAGATACAGCTTTCAAGCAGGTTTTAAATCCTTTTTATGATTTTAACTTTATGTTGCATTACACATTAATTTTTTCATGACATGCAAAATAAGTCCATTAATAGTTTTTACATATATTATATTTATTATATATTTTTTAAAATATAGATAATGTCATATTTTAGGAACATATAAAAGTTACTCCACTCTACATCTTTTAATATACACATAGTGTTGTCTGTAACTCGTATTCTACTAGATCCACTATCACTGTGTACTGTAAACTTTATCAATAAATATACATTCCCTGCCTTTATTTATTTATTTACACGTCAAGTTCCATAGGACCAAATTGAGGAGCAAATCTCCAAGGTCATGGAACGTGTCAGTACATGAAATTACAACATAAAAGTAATAACAGATAAAAATAAATGTTTATGAACCCAAAAACAGTCAGTCCATAAGTTTAAGTAAACGCAATCAACAATACATTAAGAATAAAATTAATTTTTCAAGGAACTCCTCAACAGAATAGAAGGAGTGATCCATGAGGAAACTCTTGAGTTTCAATTTGAAAGCGCGTGGATTACTGCTAAGATTTTTTAATTCGAGTGGTAGCTTATTGAAAATGGGTGCAACAGTATACTGCACACCTTTTTGCACAAGAGTTAAGGAAGTCCAATCCAGATGCAGGTTTGATTTATGCCAAGTATCAACCAAGTGAAAGCTGCTTATTCTTGGGATTAAGCTAATATTTTTAACAAGAAATGACAATAAGGAATACATATATTGAGAGGCCAATGTCAAAATACTCAGATTCGTGAACGGGTCAACAAGAGGTTCGTGAACTTACACCACTTATTGCCCGAACTGTCTGTTTCTGAGCCAAAAATATACTTTTAGAATGGGAAGAGTTACCCCAAAATATAATACCATACAATATAAGCGAATGAAAATAAACAATGTAGACTAATTTTTGTGTCAAATGGTCACTCACTTCTGATACCGTTCGAATAGTAAAAATGGCAGTATTAAGTCTTTGAACAAGATCCTGAACATGAGCTTTCCAGGACAGCTTACTACATATCTGAACACCTAGAAATTTGAACTGTTCTGTTTCACTAATCATATGCCCCTTCCTGTGAAATTAAAACGTCAGGTTTTGTTGAATTGTGTGTTAGAAACTGCAAAAACTGAGTCTTACTGTGATTTAGTGTTACTTTATTTTCTGCAGGTCATGAACTTAGGTCATTCACTGCACTATTTGAATCCGAGCCAATGTTGCACACATCATCCTTTACTACCAAGCTAGTGTCATCAGCAAATGGAAATATTTTAGAGTTACCTGTAATATGAGAGTGCGTATCATTTATATAAATAAGGAACAGGAGTAGCCCCAACACTGATCCCTGGGGCACCCCTAACTTGACAGTACCCCACTCAGACCCCACATCACAGCCATTATCAACATTGTGAATAATGACCTTTTGCTGCCTGTTGCTAAAGTAAGAGGTGAACCAATTGTGAGCTGCGCCCCATATTCCGTAATGGTCCAACTTCTGGAGCAATATTTTGTGATCAACACAATCAAATGCCTTAGTTAAATCAAAAAATATGCCAAGTGTTGGAAACCTTTTGTTTAGCCCAGCCAGTACCTCACAGAGAAAAGAGAATATAGCATTTTCAGTTGTTAAATGACTTCTAAAGCTGAACTGTACATTTCATAGCAAATCGTGTGATATAAAATGATCAATTATCCTTACATACACAGCCTTTTCAATAACTTTTGCAAACACTGATGGCATAGAAATAGTTCTAAAATTATCTACATTATCCCTTTCTCCCTTCTTATGAAGAGGCTTTACTACTGAGTACTTTGATCACTCAGGAAACTGACCATTCCTAAAGGAAAAATTACGAATGTGGCTAAATAAAGGGCTAACATGTGTAGCACAGTACTTAAATATTCTGCTAGATACTCCATCATAACCATGAGAGTCCTTAGTCTTCAGTGATTTAATTATTGACTCAGTCTCCCTCTTGTCTGTATCACAGAGGACTATTTTAGACATCAATCTCGGAAAAGCATTTTCCCGAAAGTTATATGATTTCCTGTAGAAACTAATTTTTTATTTAATTCACCAGCAATGCTCAGAAAATGATTGTTAAATACTGTACATATATCTGATTTATCAGGAACAGAAATATTTTTACTATGAATTGTATTTATATCGTCGACCTTGTGCTGCCTACCAGTCACTTCCTTCACAACTGACCTTATGACTTAATTTTATCCTATGAATTAGCTATTCTATTTGCATAGCACATACTCTTTGCCTTCCTAATAACATTTTTAAGCACCTTACAATACTGATTGTAATGAGCTACTCTAGCTTGATTGTGACTGCTTCTAACATTTTGATATAATTCCCACTTTGTTCTACAAGATATCCTTATGCCACTAGTCATCCACATGGGCTCCCCATTACTTCTAGTACCCTGTTTAGAATGTTCTAATGGAAAGCAACTCTCAAAGAGCATGACAAATGTGTTAAGGAAACCATTTATCATCTATGTTATCGGCACTATAAACATCCTGCCACTTTTGTTTCTTGACAAGGTTTAAAAAACTCTCTGTTGCTGTTGGCTTAACTTTCCTACATAGTTTGTAATTAAGTATGACATTTGTTTGAGTACAAAAGCATTTTAGTGTTAAAATTTGTGCATCATGGTCTGAAAGGCCATTCACGCTTTTACTAACAGAATGCCCATCTAGTAATGAAGAATGAAGAAAAATATTGTCTATGGCTGTGCTGCTGTTCCCCTGCACCCTAGTTGGAAGAAACACAGTCTGCATCAGATCATATGAATTTAGAAGATGTACCAACATCCTTTTTCTTGCACCATCATATACAAAATTAATACTGAAGTCACCACATATAACTAATTTCTGATACTTCCTACAAAGTGAATCAAGAACTCTTTCTAGCTTGAGCAGAAATGCTCTGAAGTCAGAGTTAGGGGACCTATAAACAACAACAATTAGAAGTTTAGTTTCACTAAATTCAACTACCCCTGCACCACATTCATATATCTGTTCAGTGCAGTGTCATGATACGTCTGTGGACTCAAATGGAATACTGCTTTTTATGTACATAGCCACTCCCCCACCACACAAGGAACTCCTTGAGAAACAGCCAGCTAATCTGTATGCTGGCAAAGGAAGCATCTGAACTGTCAAATTATTTAAGTGCTGCTCTGATATACCAATAATTTCAGAGTCAACATCTATAAGCATTTCACTAACTTTATCTCTAATACCTCTTGTATTTTGATGAAATATGCTAATTCCTTCTCTACTTGGAAACATTACATCCTCCGAAGGTGAGCCCTTAGTTAGAGGGACTTCCTTTAAGCAGGTATACCTATCAGCTGACTTCAATCTAAAAAAGGTGCAGCTCTAACACCAACTACTACAGGACTTTTTCCATGAGAGACCCCACCACAACCACCACCATCACCACCCACTGCACTGTCACCTATAAGCTTAGCCAGCATCCCCTTCCCATGCCTATTGAGGTGCAGGCCATGCCTAGTGAAACCCAATCTACTGATAGACCCAACTAGCACCACTGAGATGTGACACATGCCCTCTGTCATCAGCACCCTCCCCAGCGCCATGTTAACGTACCTAACAGCCACATTAAGGTGAGGTCGATCATGATGCTGAAACAGTTGCAAGAAATGCACATTAGTGCCCCCAGTTTGAGCAGCTATCTTTACCAGGTCACCACCTACATCATATTCCCTGTCCCTATCAAGACTGTTCCCTGCTCCACCCATTATCACTACCTGATCCTCCTTCGTAAAATTGCTACATAACTCCCCTATGCTGTCAGGCACTTGAGCCAACCCTGCACTAGGTTTCATAATGCTGGTGACCTGGTACTCACTCCACAACACTTCCTGCAACTGCTGGCCCACACCTCTACCATGAGAACTACCTAGCAGCAGAACCTTCTTCTTTCTGTTAGACTTTGCAACTAACCTAGGCCTCCTAATTGCTGAGGACTGCTGCATGTTCCCTACATCTAGAGCTACACAAGGCTCCTCTCCACTCAACTCTGACAGTTGGTCAAATCTATTTCATATACACAAAGTAAAACTGTCTGAATACCTCCTCTTCCTAGCTGCCTTCTTGCCAACAGCCAGTTCCCATTCCCCACCACCCTTCACCCTCCTCCTACACCGTAACCCACTACACACAAACTACCTACAGTAGGACACACCTAGAAACACACGGCTACATTCAAGCCAACCTTCAGATTGAGGACACAGCTGTGTTACTTGCATGACAATTGTTTGTTGTAAAACAGGCTGCCTACATTTACCACTGCAGCACACCTTCTGATCAATCTTTGATTTGATCAGTATGTATTTTTGTTTATATCATGTTGGTGAAGATGGTTCAGAAAAAGTGATTCTCTGCAAATTATAAGCACAGGAAACATACAATACATTTTACTCTTCAAGTGTACGTTTACTGGTTAATTTTAGTGACATTGTTTTCATACTTGTTAAGATCCTTTCACTTAATTAGGAAAATGTTACTGTGTGTTCAGGCCAGAAAAGTAATTACATGTAGTGACTAAATATACAAGACCCCAATAACCTCCTTTCAGAGTTTTAATGTCACATGATTGTCTGAATTCATAGTTGAGACAGCTAACATTTTCAGCATTTATAAAGTGACAACATTATTTGTTTCCAGATAAACAGAATATACAGTAGAATCAATCTATATGTGAAAGATGAGATTATAGACTGTCTATGAAGCAAAAAAATCCATGAATGCATAAGATAAAATGTGCTGAGTATGATTACAGAACTATTGTTACTACAGCATGCTTCTAAAGAAGCAGCAACTACTGTGCAACAGGTGGAAAACAAAACATATGGCTATAATAAGAGACATGGTGAATGAAACACATTCAGTTGTCAAAAGGGTAATATGTGAAAGTATTTGGTGACTACCATAGAGGAGCTCATCAAAAGATCTCCCACAAAACTCAAAGAAATTTGGTCTATCAGTGTCACCAATGTTAGTATCCAGACACTCTTGGCTGTCACAGGAATCAGAATAGAGGCTAGAAAAGTAAAAGCAGAAATGCTGAAGCCTGTTTCCAAAATTTTTTTTACTAATGATGATATAGGAGCACTGTCCCAGTTTAAGTCTCACAGCATGGCAAAGATGAGTACTGTCACTTGTTTGCAGACAGGCACAGTATGTAGTTCACTCACAACAGTTTGGCTGTTGTTCATCATGCTGAAGAGTGTTTGACACTGCTTAACAATCTATAATGAAGCTCAGCATAAAACTATGTGCTACCAAAACTGTTTCATGTGTACCGAAGCTCTTCACATTGCTCTAGGCACCTGTGAGTATTGTAATGTAGCGATTTCTCAAATGTTCTTGTCTCATAACAAAAGATACAATTACTAATATAACTCTCTGTAAGGTTATAATGTAAGTTACCTACAGATGTGCAATGAAACTTAAAGGGTACCAGAAGTGGCAAGTACGGCATGTCTTAGCAGCAGCTGGGGTGGTGGTTTTTTATGTAGCCTACTACCTTGAAGCACTAACAACTGTGACAGCACAACATAGTGCATTGTGCTTTAGTTTCACATCCACAGAAGTTTTGCTCATAAAGTTTGTCCTTTTCCACTGTATTTAATTGTTATGGCCTCCATGTTAGAAAGTGGTTCCTGAATGGACAGAACATGTCTGTCACTGATCCTAGGGCTGTTGCAAACAACTTCAGTTCTTAATATGCTACTGTTGCTGGAAAACCAATGAATGAAATGTTTGGCAATACATCCAATGCAATATTGAAATAACTTTCATCTATTGAAATAAGTAATATATCCATGTTCCTCAGTCCAGTGGGCCCAACTGAATTCCTAAACACCATTAATTCACTGGAGAGTAATTATTCAGCTAGTATTGATGATATTCTGGATTATGTTATAAACATAATGGCAAGACAAAGAGTCTCTCCCTTATTAGACATATACAGTTCATCATTATCAAGTGGTGTCTTTCAAAAGCACCAAGGAAATGGCAAAACCCTATATGAAGAAAGTAATCAGCAATGTATGGATAACTACAGGCCTGTGTCACTACTGCCAGGGTTTCCAAAGATTATTGAAAAAGTGTTCCTTTCACAACCAATTACATTCTTCAACAAGAATAATGTTATAAATGGATGTTAACATGGCTTCAGACCACAGTGGTCAACTGAAACAGTCACTTTCAACCTGATAAACCCTATCTTAAATGCAGTGGACAACCACAGAAAAATCTCAGGTTTATTCTTCACTCTGACAAACGTTTTTCATATGACCGATCATTCCATACTCCTGAGGAAGCTTGAACAGTATGCTGTAAGAGGCATGCCGGCCGTGGGGGCCAAGCGGTTAAAGGTGCTACAGTCTGGAACTGCGCGACCGCTATGGTCACAGGTTCGAATCCTGCCTCGGGCATGGATGTGTGTGATGTCCTTAGGTTAGTTAGGTTTAAGTAGTTCTAAGTTCTAGGGGACTGATGACCTTAGAAGTTAAGTCCCATAGTGCTCAGAGCCATTTTTGTAAGAAGCATGCAAAAGAAGTGGATTAAATCATATTTGGAATATTGCTCTCAGGTAACTGAAATTAAGTAGGAAGGAAATGAACACCAGGCACACCTTTCAGAACCATGTGGACTAAGTCATGGTTTTCCACAGGGCTCTATTCTATGTCCTTCTTTTTTTTTTTGTTTTTTTTTTCTTTTACTGTGCTGACTTCTCATTACACATTAGGGATTCAGAACCAGTACTGTTTGCAGATGACATTAGTCTTTTGACTGAAAGAAATAAAGAAAAAGATCTTACTGCATCTACAAAAGGTATTATGAAAGAAGTGTCTGAATGGTTTACCAGAAACAGGCTAATAGTCAATTACCCCAAGAAAGTACTCATGAATTTCCACATGATCAAAATAAAAATGCAGCACAGCCAATAGCATGTATAGGTAACCAAAACATTTGTGCTGATTTAAAAGTTAATTTCTTGGGGTTCACATGCGGGAAAATTTTAAATGGAGCTCTCATATCACATTGCTATGTAGTAAGAATTCTTTGCAATAATACAAGTTCAGAAACTGTTACGACTGTATACTCGCTCAGGAACATTCAATGTTAAAGTACAGTATAGCCGGCCCGGGTGGCCGAGCGATTCTAGGCGCTACAGTTTGGAACCGCGCGACCTCTACGGTCACAGGTTCGAATCCTGCCTTGGACATGGATGTGTGTGATGTCCTTAGGTTAGTTAGGTTTAAGTAGTTCTAAGTTCTAGGGGACTGATGACCACAGAAGTTAAGTCCCATCTCAGAGCCAGCCATTTTTTTAAAAGTACAGTATCATTTTCTGGTGAAATGTACACCAGACCAAAACAGTTTTCAGGAAACAAAAGGTAATTATAAGAACAATGAAACAAGCAATCAGGAGAAAACCATGCAAATTTTCTTTAAAGATATAAAGATCTTACCCTTTCACTACATACGTATATTGGAAGTAGTTGTGTATGTCAAAAAAAGTATACGGAGAAAATGAAACCTTTTTCATCAAAACAAAAGTGTCCATGATTACAGTACCAGGTCAGAGAGAGACATACATGTTAATCATTGGAACACCACATTATGCCAAAAAGGTGAACATTATGCAGGAACAAAACCATAAAACAGATTACCAAGATGTTCCTGAACTACAAAGCTTTAAAAGGTCTGTGACAGACTACCTATTACAAAACTGCTAATATTCAATCTCACAGTATCTTATGGAAGAACAAATATAACTCATACTTTTAATTGTGGAAATAAGTTATAAATATACAGCATTCAATCAAATTTGTAATTATTAACTGTATAAATCCAATTTGTTATAAAAAATTTAAATGCTTTAGGTTTGATGGTTGTGAAACCGAAAGCTAAAAAAGTTTTCTGTCCTGTATCTTGTGCATGATGTATGTACTGATAAAGAGTGGATAAATAAGTAAATAAATAAATAGTGTATGAGCAAGCAAAATAGCAACCTACTAGTTATACCAGAAGTCTGTTATTTTATTACCAATATGGCAGTAATACAAAACATAAAAATCGTGTGCTCTGCAAAAAACATGGGAGGTGCTTTTAGAAAATCGAAAAAATGGTCATTGATAGGCAATGAAAAAATAAGAAGTCACATTATAGAGCCTTGTGGGGCTCCACAACTAGTCAATGATTTGCCTCAGCAAGTCCTTCTTGTGCCAGGATTCAAGGTTTCAATGACTTACTTCCAACTGGTAAAATTAAAAAAAAAAAAAAAAAAAAAAAAGACCACTAATTCACAGTGTTTACGATGCTATAATGATGTGATGTGTCAAGTGGATTATACTAAGACAGATTACATCTTGTGGAGTAACCTACTTCTTCACCTGCACATTTGTACAATGGTTCATGAGGCCATTTCTTTCATCCTGCATAGCCCTTGGCCGAGAAGTAACACACACTGGTTTGCAATTTGGGCGTACGGAGTAAGGGGCATTGGCGTCGGGTGGAGAATATGTGTGTGTGTGTGTGTGTGTGTGTGTGTGTGTGAGGGAGGGAGGGAGGGAGGGGGAGAGAGAGAATTAATTGCAGTAGACCAAACAATTAAAGCATATATGGTCATCCATTGTAGAAAGATATTATTCTTGCCGTGCATTAGGATCCGTACGAATATTCGCTTAAATAATTTAGGGACCATATGAAAAGTAAAGTTAATTATGGGTGGAGCAAGAGTTTCGCAAAAGAAAGTCCTACAAGTATTATTTATATTTATTTCGTTCACCTTGTGAATTGTTAAGTATGGGGTCTTTAAAGCACTTCCGATACTCCAAGAATGGAAATGTAATTATCAGTGCACTGGACGTAATAGAAACCATCATGGTCTTTGTAGTGAAACACAATGTGCCTCAAAACATGTGGCGCTATTCTTGTACACGATATCTCAAGGAGCCTCTTTCAGATGGCGGGTTTACAAACTAGTGCACATGAATCAATTTAATACTGGTAAGTAACTAGGCCTACATTGGTAGTAATATCCACTGACTTAGTACTTTATTCAGTCAAAAGTTTCAGACTGACGTATGAGGGTTCGTTTGATTTCATTTATTCGCTACTCTTCAGATGCATTGCTGCGAAAGTCATGGTCAAGGACTACAAACATTTTCCATTCAGTGCAGCCGCACCAATTAGTCCAATTTCTACTTTGAGCTTGCATTTTTTACCGACTACTACACGGAAAGAGTTTTCAAATAATAATTATAAATACCGAGACAATATAGCAATTCATACCGTATTTTAAGGTCCTCCCGACATCAAAACACAATTTCTGTACCATTCCTGCAAAATATTTCTAGTGACACACCGCTACAAAGTATATGTAGAGTGCTAAGAAAGAAAGCGGAATCTCGAATTGCAATTTACCTTCAAAATCCATGTCAACATTACTATGCACCGCCACGCAGTTGCTGGTTTGTTTATAGCGACACTACGCTGCAATTTGTATTAAGGTACCGTGACATAAACAAGTAAACGTGCGACTCGCGCACCGCTCCTTCAGCTCAGCCCGGGTTATTGATCCAGCAGAGATAACACCGCATAACCGCGGTGCGCTCAAGACCCAGACTCAACTTTCTGAAAAGATGCGACCAAACAGCCTGAATTAGAATACCGTGGTATACTTTAAATTTAGCAAGTAGCGGTCTTTCGAAAGAGCTCCTAATACTAAAAACGATCACACTATAAAAGAGATTGGTTAGTAGTCGACGCACGGAATGTAGCCTATAAGACAAATTGCTTCTGAATATTGACACGTAGGCCAAAATCTATGCATAACACCATACACGAATAACTTAGCGTACTGGTCACATTATGCATAATAATTTACAGCTAGATCATGTGCTATTTACATTAATATACCCAAATCTACAAATACCGGTGCCGCAGTCTTGCTCATGGTCAAATTTACATTACAAGAGCATTCGTACAACTGTTTCGGAAACCACCAACATTAAAAAATATGACCTTGTCTGAGACCAGACGATGTAGTCATTTTTAATATTTTTTACAGCAATGCCTTTGTGGTTTGTAGTACCATACTGAAAGACACTTTGAGAGTGATTGTGAATTAGAGATCGTGGACTTCGCATATACCGACCAAAACCACATATCCAAGTGCTTTCTGTTACAAATACAATGCAGTGTACGATACTACGTGTGTGTTCTTGTCACATTTTAATGAAATCACTGGAGGAATGAGCACTTAAATATAAGTTTAAGTACAGATGATGGTGATCAGCTCGCGAAACAAGTGCAGTTGCGAAAAAGACAAAGATGAAATATTTCGTGAAATACACTCCTGGAAATTGAAATAAGAACACCGTGAATTCATTGTCCCAGGAAGGGGAAACTTTATTGACACATTCCTGGGGTCAGATACATCACATGATCACACTGACAGAACCACAGGCACATAGACACAGGCAACAGAGCATGCACAATGTCGGCACTAGTACAGTGTATATCCACCTTTCGCAGCAATGCAGGCTG
This sequence comes from Schistocerca nitens, assembly GCF_023898315.1. Lineage (NCBI taxonomy): Eukaryota > Metazoa > Arthropoda > Insecta > Orthoptera > Acrididae > Schistocerca > Schistocerca nitens. Next base: position 928,205,231 of record NC_064616.1, read on the forward strand.
CTATTCTCCCATGGAGACGATCGTAGAGATGCTGGATGTAGTCCTGTGGAACGGCTTGCCATGCCATTTCCACCTGGCGCCTCAGTTGGACCAGCGTTCGTGCTGGACGTGCAGACCGCGTGAGACGACGCTTCATCCAGTCCCAAACATGCTCAATGGGGGACAGATCCGGAGATCTTGCTGGCCAGGGTAGTTGACTTACACCTTCTAGAGCACGTTGGGTGGCACGGGATACATGCGGACGTGCATTGTCCTGTTGGAACAGCAAGTTCCCTTGCCGGTCTAGGAATGGTAGAACGATGGGTTCGATGACGGTTTGGATGTACCGTGCACTATTCAGTGTCCCCTCGACGATCACCAGTGGTGTACGGCCAGTGTAGGAGATCGCTCCCCACACCATGATGCCGGGTGTTGGCCCTGTGTGCCTCGGTCGTATGCAGTCCTGATTGTGGCGCTCACCTGCACGGCGCCAAACACGCATACGACCATCATTGGCACCAAGGCAGAAGCGACTCTCATCGCTGAAGACGACACGTCTCCATTCGTCCCTCCATTCACGCCTGTCGCGACACCACTGGAGGCGGGCTGCACGATGTTGGGGCGTGAGCGGAAGACGGCCTAACGGTGTGCGGGACCGTAGCCCAGCTTCATGGAGACGGTTGCGAATGGTCCTCGCCGATACTCCAGGAGCCACAGTGTCCCTAATTTGCTGGGAAGTGGCGGTGTGGTCCCCTACGGCACTGCGTAGGATCCTACGGTCTTGGCGTGCATCCGTGCGTCGCTGCGGTCCGGTCCCAGGTCGACGGGCACGTGCACCTTCCGCCGACCACTGGCGACAACATCGATGTACTGTGGAGACCTCACGCCCCACGTGTTGAGCAATTCGGCGGTACGTCCACCCGGCCTCCCCCATGCCCACTATACGCCCTCGCTCAAAGTCCGTCAACTGCACATACGGTTCACGTCCACACTGTCGCGGCATGCTACTAGTGTTAATGACTGCGATGGAGCTCCGTATGCCACGCCAAACTGGCTGACACTGACGGCGGCGGTGCACAAATGCTGCGCAGCTAGCGCCATTCGACGGCCAACACCGCGGTTCCTGGTGTGTCCGCTGTGCCGTGCGTGTGATCATTGCTTGTACAGCTCTCTCGCAGTGTCCGGAGCAAGTATGGTGGGTCTGACACACCGGTGTCAATGTGTTCTTTTTTCCATTTCCAGGAGTGTAGTTACAAAAGAAAAAAATCCTCATTAACATTTTAGGTGACGATATAGTAAAGTAGAAGTCATGTTAAAGGTGAAAATGAGTCGCAAAATACATCGAACTTAAGTTATCACGAGACTGATAGTTATACACCAGATCCCTTTTGCTAAACAAAGAAACAACGTGTTGTTGTTGTGGTCTTCAGTCCTGAGACTGGTTTGATGCTGCTCTCCATGCTACTCTATCCTGTGCAAGCTTCTTCATCTCCCAGTACCTACTGCAACCTACATCCCTCTGAATCTGCTTAGTGTATTCATTTCTTGGTCACCCTCTACGACTTTTACCCTCCAAGCTACCCTCCAATACTAAATTTGTGATCCCTTGATGCCTCAGAACATGTCCTAGCAACCGGTCCCTTCTTCTTGTCAAGTTGTGCCACAAACTCCTCTTCTCCCCAATTCTATTCAATACCTCCTCATTGGTTATGTGATCTACCCATCTAATCTTCAGCATTCTTCTGTAGCACCACATTTCGAAAGCTTCTATTCTCTTACTGTCTAAACTATTTATCGTCCATGTTTCACTTCCATACATGACTACACTCCATACAAATACTTTCAGAAACGACTTCCTGACACTTAAATCTATACTCAATGTCAACAAATTTCTCTTCTTCAGAAACGCTTTCCTTGCCATTGACAGTCTACATTTTATATCCTCTCTACTTCGACCATCATCAGTTATTTTGCTCCCCAAATAGCAAAACTCCTTTACTACTTTAAGTGTCTCATTTCCTAATCTGATTCCCTCAGCATCATCCGACTTAATTCGACTACATTCCATCATCCTCGTTTTGCTTTTGTTGATGTTCATTTTATATCCTCCTTTCAAGACACTATCCATTCCGTTCAACTGCTCTTCCAAGTCCTTTGCTGTCCAATGTCATCGGCGAACCTCAAAGTTTTTATTTCCTCTCCATGGATTTTAATACCTACTCCAAATTTTTGTTTTGTTTCCTTCACTGCTTGCTCAATATACAGATTGAATAACATCAGGGAGAGACTACAACCCTGTCTCACTCCCTTCCTAACCACTGCTTCCCTTTCATGTCCCTCGACCCTTATAACTGCCATCTGGTTTCTGTACAAATTGAAAATAGCCTTTCACTCCCTGTATTTTTACCCCTGCCACCTTCAGAATTTGAAAGAGAGTATTCCAGTCAACATTGTAGAAAGTTTTCTCTAAGTCTACAAATGCTAGAAACGTAGGTTTGCCTTTCCTTAATCTAGCTTCTAAGATAAGTCGTAGGGTCAGTATTGCCTCACGTGTTCCAATATTTCTACAGAATCCAAACTGATCTTCCCCAAGTTCGGCTTCTACTAGTTTTTCCATTCGTCTGTACAGAATTCGTGTTAGTATTTTGCAGCCGTGACTTATTAAACTGATAGTTCGGTAATTTTCACATCTGTCAACACCTGCTTTCTTTGGGATTGGAATTATTATATTCTTCTTGAAGTCTGAGGGTATTTCGCCTGTCTTATACATCTTGCTCACCAGTTGGTACAGTTTTGTCAGGACTGGCTCTCCCAAGGCTGTCAGTAGTTCTAATGGAATGTTATCTACTCCCGGGGCCTTGTTTCGACTCAGGTCTTTCAGTGCTCTGTCAAACTCTTCACGCAGTATCATATCTCCGATTTCATCTTCATCTACATCCTCTTCCATTTCCATAATATTGTCCTCAAGTACACCACCCTTGTATAGACCCTCTATATACTCCTTCCACCTTTCTGCTTTCCCTTCTTTGCTTAATACTGGGTTTCCATCTGAGCACTTGATATTCATACAGTTAGTTCTCTTTTCTCCAAAGGTCTCTTTAATTTTCCTGTAGGCAGTATCTATGTTACCCCTAGTGAGATAAGCCTCTACATCCTTACATTTGTCCTCTAGCCATCCCTGCTTAGCCATTTTGCACTTCCTGTCGATCTCATTTTTGAGACGTTTGTATTCCTTTTTGCCTGCTTCACTTACTGCATTTTTGTATTTTCTCCTTTCATCAATTAAATTCAGTATCTCTTCTGTTACCCAGGGATTTCTTCTAGCCCTAATCTTTTTACTTACTTGATGCTCTGCTGCCTTCACTATTTCATTCCTCAAAGCTACCCATTCTTCTTCTACTGTATTTCTTTCTCCCATTCCTGTCAATTGTTCCCTTATACTCTCCCTGAAATTCTGTACCACCTCTGGTTCTTTCAGTTTATCCAGGTCCCATCCCTTAATTTCCCAGTTTTTGCAGTTTCTTCAGTTTTAATCTACAGTTCATAACCAATAGATTGTGGTCAGAGTCCACATCTGCCCCTGGAAATGTCTTACAATTTAAAACCTGGTTCCTAAATCTCTGTCTTACCATTATATAATCTGTCTGAAACCTGTCAATATCTCCAGGTTTCTTCCATGTATACAATCTTCTTTTATGATTCTTGAACCAAGTGTTAGCTATGATTAAGTTGTGCTCTGTGCAAAATTCTACCAGGCGGCTTCCTCTTTCATTTTTAGCCCCAATCCAAATTCACCTACTTACGTTTCTTTCTCTCCCTTTTCCTACTACCGAATTCCAGTCACCCATGACTATTAAATTTTCATCTCCCTTCACTATCTGAATAATTTATTTTATTTCATCATAGATTTCTTCAATTTCTTCCTCATCTACAGAGCTAGTTGGCATATAAACTTGTACTACTGTAGTAGGTGTGGGCATCGTGTCTACCTTGGCCACAATAATGCGTTCACTATGCTGTCTGTAGTAGCTTACCCGCACTCTTATTTTCCTATTCGTTATTAAACCTACTCCTGCATTACCCCTATTTGATTTTGTATTTATAACCCTGTATTCACCTGACCAGAAGTCTTGTTCCTCCTGTCACCGAACTTCACTAATTCCCACTGTATCTAACTTTAACCTATCCATTTCCCTTTCTAAATTTTCTAACCTACCTGCCCGATTAAGGGATCTGACATTCCACTCTCCGATCCGTAGAACGCCAGTTTTCTTTCTCCTGATAACGACATCCTCTCGAGTAGTCCCCGCCCGGAGATCAGAATAGGGGACTATTTTACCTCCTTAATATTTTACCCAAGAGAGCGCCCATCATCATTTAACCATGCAGTAAAGCTGCATGCCCTCGGGAAAAATTACGGCTGTAGTTTCCCCTTGCTTTCAGCCGTTCGCAGTACCAGCACAGAAAGGCCGTTTTGGTTAGTGTTACAAGGCCAGATCAGACAGTCATCCAGACTGTTGCCCCTGCAACTACTGAAAAGGCTGCTGCCCCCCTTCAGGAACCACACGTTTGTCTGGCCTCTCAACAGATACCCCTCCGTTGTGGTTACACCTACGGTACGGCTATCTGTATCGCTGAGACACGTAAGCCTCCCCACCAACGGCATTGATAGATCGTTTCTGCGAAGTAGAAGGAAAGAAGAAAGTGTAGAAATAACACGTACAAACTAAAACACAACCTAAACTGCATCAATAAATTCGATGAGATGCATACGGAGGAAAATTTTAAATGTAACACCTGACAAAAAATTAATCATACTCCGCTTCAAAGTCGAAAGGGGGCAGGGAGGTGAGACACGTTTCTCCCCCGTACCTTCCCGCCCCAAATTCACTTAGAGATGTACATGATCTAATGGGTCAGATAGCAATAAAATTGTTGCTATAATCCAGCAAATACGCGATTAGTATTTTGGTTGACAGTGAGTTTTGATCGTAACTGAATCAAACTGTCACATATTTGAAGCTACTGACATCCAGTGTTAAAATTCTTATAACTCCAACTACATTCTGTCCTGTCCTGTCATGTTTCTATGAAGGAATAGAAGATCTTTAAATCGGATTAATTTGTATCTTATTCATGGCTACAGTACGAATAAAACGGTGGCGGTGTTCTCTGCTATGGCTGCATTAGGTCTACCCATGTAGTGAGAAATAGAAAACAATGGAAAGTAACGGCTTTCTTAAGCAAGTTTTCTGTATCTGTAAAAAAGCGACAGACATATTAAAATATGCGACAAGAGTTCTTTTAATCAAGAGTGTGTGGTAGTTATTCAGCAATGTGAAAACAGCAGCCGGCCGCAGTGGCCGTGCGGTTCTAGGCGCTACAATCTGTAACCGAGCGACCGCTACGGTCGCAGGTTCGAATCCTGCCTCGGGCATGGATGTTTGTCATGTCCTTAGGTTAGTTAGGTTTAATTAGTTCTAAGTTCTAGGCGACTGATGACCTCAGAAGTTAAGTCGCATAGTGCTCAGAGCCATTTGAACCATTTTTTTTTTTTGTTTTGTTTTGAAAACAGCACATGTGTGCTCAACGATCATGCGCGGCGTCTGCTGGCTGATCAGGAGAGAGCTAGGCCCGCTTTACTAGTAATTATCAGTTCCTTCAGGTTCCTAGACCGAACAGGAAATGCACTGAGAAATCATGGAGCGGTCACTGGAAATCTCATGACACTTCTCCATGATAGGAAAAACGAAGTTTATGAACTGAAGACCAGGCTGAAGTGCCACGACACTTAGTTGGTGCCAGGGATACAAAGTGAAATACTGGAAATTATGGCTCACGTGATCCAGTGCGAGACTGTGCAGCGGATTAAAAAATATCTCCATTTCAAGAGAAGTATGGCAGATCCAGTGACGGACGTAGCTGATCAGAAGCAGTTCACTCGTTGTACATAACGTGGACTCTGAGAGTAAAAGAACTTTTCTAGGTTTATACACTCTGGCCAACTATAGAGCACGAACGCTAGCAACTACCATAACATACATCCTTCTTAGTGCCTCACTAGGAATTGAGTTTCTACACGCCCATTGTTGCGATGGTGCAACTTGCTCCAGCACACCTGAACTGATTGACACAGGGCTCGTGGCCTAAATGAAAAGAGTTTGCCCTTTTAGCGACCGAGTTAAATACTGGTAGGCCATCGGGATATCAGATTTATATTCTCTCCAGTATCAGACTGTGGGAAGACATCGACTACATCCATACTTGCAGGGAGCCACTGATTTGTATGGATACTGGGGAAAGGTGGCAGAAATCGCAATACTTACGAATGAAACATTGTAAAAAATATAACAAAAAAATGCATTCTGAATTCAGAACAGAACAACATACTCTTAACAAGGGGCGGCTTCCACTGACGAAGACGTTCACAAATCGACATACAGGGTGTTCGGAAATTCCCATTACAAACTTCTTGGACCTGTACAGGGGAACGAGGACATAATATTTTGGATAGGATCTCATGCCTGGAAACGTACTCTTTCTGTGTCACAGCTGTTTGAAAACATGTTTGCTAGGTAGGTTTGCGACAGGGTAGTCATGTTGTGGGGTGCTTACGTCGGATTGGCTGACGTCATTTGAGGTCTATGCTACCTCGTTGACCTGGTTCGAGCCTTATTCGCATCTCTGTGAGTGTTAGAGCAACATGATTGAGTACCCATTTGCAGAATACACCGACATGATCCTTCTGTATGGCGAAGATCATGGTAAAGGAAGAGCTGCCCGTCGCCTTTACCAAGACTGTTATGCACAACATCCAACTCCACTGAATAACCTTTTCGCCATGTTATGCAACGGCTTGGAGAAAGGGGTCCATTCGCTGTCAGCAGGCGTGACTGTGATGCTGCTCTGAGGAGACGACGCACAACCGAATTGGGAAAGTCCATACTGCAGCATGTTGAAAAGAACTCATCGACGACTAGACGAACAAATGCGTGTGCCATGGGTGTTGCTCCTACCACTGTCTGGCATGTTGTGGATGACCAACAACTATATCCATACTACCGCTCGACTGCTACGGTCGCAGGTTCGAATCCTGCCTCGGGCATGGATGTGTGTGATGTCCTTAGGTTAGTTAGGTTTAAGTAGTTCTAAGTTCTAGGGGACTGATGACCTCAGATGTTAAGTCCCATAGTGCTCGGAGCCATTTGATTTTATCTCCAACACTCCATACCATATCCAGCACTCATACACAAGTGGATAAAATTCGAACGAGGTGAGAGAGGTAAGATAAAGTCAAATCATATCAATCAGTCCGACGTAAGCGCCTCTCACCGTGACTACCCTGTTGCAAACCTACCTAGCAAACATGCTTTCAAACAGCTGTACCACGGAAACGGTACGTTGGCTGACATGAGCTACAATTCGAAATATTATGTACTCACTCCTCTCTACAAGTCCTAGACATTTCTAATGGAAATTTCCGAACCACCCTCTATAGAATGAGCCTTGAACTAGAACTACACAAACCTAACTGAGAACACAACGGAGAGAGAATGCTGACCCTTGAGATCTAAAACAAAATGGGGGGTGGCAGACTTCGACGAACCTTGCCGCAGGTTTGGCGCTGTCGTTCTCCTCTTATATCGCGAAATACTCGCGATCGTCAAACGACCGAAACGGCGACTAAATCCGAGCGCCATTACTACACTGAGCCCAAAATAACTGACAATTCAACTAAAATGCAGCGTGGCGGACGAGTGCCTATAACTAACAAGGGAACCTCCCCACCGCACCCCCCTCAGATTTAGTTATAAGTTGGCACAGTGGATAGGCCTTGAAACACTGAACACGGATCAATCGAGAAAACAGGAGGAAGTTGTGTGGAACTATGAAAAAAATGAGGAAAATATACAAACTGAGTAGTCCATGTGCAAGATAGGTAACATCAAGGAGACTATGAGCTCAGGAGCGTCATGTTCCCGTGGTTAGCGTGAGCAGGTGCGGACCGAGAGGTCCTTGGTTCAAGTCTTCCCTCGAGCGAAAAGTTTACTTTCTTTATTTTCGCAAAGTTATGATCTGTCCGTTCATTCATTGACGTCTCTGTTCACTGTAATAAGTTTAGTGTCTGTGTTTTGCGACCGCACCGCAAAACTGTGCGATTAGTAGACGAAAGGACTTGCCTCTCCAATGGGAACCGAAAACATTTGATCGCAAGGCCATAGATCAACCGATTCCTCCACAGGGAAACACGTCTGATATATTCTATACGACACTGGTGACGGCATGTGCGCCACATGACAGGAATATGTTGTCGACCCACCTAACTTGTACACTTGGCGAATGGGTGAAAAGATTCTTCTACCTTGCCCGATTTAGGTTTTCTTGTGGATGTGATAATCACTCCCATCACTCGCATCGGACGGACAGATAATATTTGTCTGAAAATAAAAAATTAAACTCTTCACTCGAGGGAAGACTTGAACCAAGGACCTCTCATTCCGCAGCTGCTCACGCTAACCACGGGACCACGGCGCTCCTGAGCTCACATTATCCTTGATGTTGCACATGGACTACTCAGTTTGTATACTTTGTTTATTTTTTTCATAGTTCCACACTACTTCTTCCTGTTTTCTGGAGTGACCTGTGTTCAGTTTTTCAAGGCCTATCCACTGTGCCAACTTATAACTAAATCTGAGGGGGGTGCGATGGGGAGGTTCCCCTGTAAGACGCGGCTGCGGGCAGGACGGCAATTGCTGGTCCTTCCAAGACGTTGCAGATGGACTGCAGGTGGACTTGTTAGCTGACCGGCACTCCACACTAATGTGCTCGCAGCTGAAAAACGTGGTTCTGGTGTCAACTTGCTGGGTGGTCTATCGGCTTGTTCTCGTTTGTCCACTTCCTTTTATGTCTAGGTGTTTTCTAACCTGGCGCTGCATGTAGGGGAACTCGGGGCAGAACGGGATAGCGGGGCACAATGGGAAATTGCTCTTTTCTAGACTGGACAGTGTTGCAACCTGCTGTATGGGCATGTAACTATTTCTCCTAATGGAAGGGAAGTGTGGGCAGCCATTCTGATTTAGTTTGAAGTGCGAGATCTAAGTGAATTGTTGTCCGTCACGTTACCGCTTGCGTTATTCTAACGTTTGGTGGATTTCGACGCCAGGTAAGCTGTTAATAGTTAATTGTATACCCTAAAATGACACATTTCCTTAAAGTGCATGGCATTTGCTATACTTTAGTAATTTAATGCGTTTAAATACGTAGTTGTTACACGCCATAAAAGTTGTTAACCTCAAAAGTGCTCTTGGGGCGGAACGGGACGGGGCAGAATGGGATAGTGTCCCGTGCTGCTCCGTCGTATTTTGATGCAAGTAAAAAGCGAAACCAGCCTGGATGTTCATGGATGCCAGACTCTCCCAACCAGCTACGTTCGCCGAACAACTCAGCTTTCCAGATATCACCCGAGGCTGTCATTCCAATCCCACTGATCTGTCAAAATACTCGGCGGACTACAAGACGAAAAGGAAAAACCGTCTTATTAACAGATTCTCCTTATAAGAAGGAACTGCAGAATGCTGTCGCACGTAAAGTAGGCCTACATAAAGGAGGAGGGTGCACAAATATAAACAATGTCAGGACAGAGACGTCAGGTGCAATGCAGCTTAAGGCAAAAATGTCAAACTGTACACCCAAAAAAAAAAAAAAAAAAAACAAAAAAAAAACATAACAGAGGACATCAAAGACCTTAAGAAAAATAGAAGGAAGAAGATGATGGAGAAGTGAGAATCCGAGAGAGAGGATGCTGAGTGTCTCTACTGTGGGGACTTCTCCTCCATTTCTAGTGAGGGCTGGGTCACATGCCAGAGTGGGCACACAATTCATGTGCTGGCATAGACAGTGAAGATGAAGAGGAAATACTGATTTGTGACTATTGTCGAAATGGCTAGTGGTTAGTGGTTTGGTGGTTATTAAGCATTGTACATTTTTCAGAATGACATTTTTCTTATTTTGAAGAATGACTTTTTAATTATGTAAATTACACATTCCTTAGTCTGAATTGCCTGTTATACAACATATTGTGATAGTTTAATACGATATTCGTAATTCAAATTCAACGTTTAAACAATAATTTATCAAAAAATACCCTTATCCCATTCTGCCCCGTGGGTGGGGCAGAACGGGAAATATGCAAGACTTTCTTTGAAAAATTGTAAAAAATGCAAAATGTATTGTTTTAAGTGATTTTAAAACAAGGTACATTAGGTTACACTACAAGGTGTTCTTTTGTCACTTTAAGAAGTGTTTCCTTGTGTTCCCTTATTTTATAGAAATCGTTAAACGTTAAGTATCCCGTTCCGCCCCGAGTTCCCCTAACCTACAGTTCACAAGAGTTCGAGCAAACGTGACGTCATTTTGACGTGACACGCTGTATCGAACCCGAAAAGAGCTGTCTGTCGACTTTCGTGATCGTTCGGTTCACAACACACGAGGCGTACAAGACGTTCAAAACGAAACAGTCACCTGAAGCAGAGAGAACTGGAGGTTAGACGTTTTCTTTATTGCAGGCACGTCAACCTCCACGTTACATCGTTTATAAATATGTAATGTTCGGCAGTCACGTGGACCGGGCTGTGGATAAGGGAGAAATGAAAGTGTTGGCAAGAATTAACTCCAAAACTTACTGAAAAAGAGACGACTTACCGATTTACAAGAAAAAATAAGCTGAAGCCTGCAAGCACTGGATCCAACAATGTACATATTTTACAGTGTTCATGAAGGTGTCTCAACAAAATAAACTTACTTTCAGAAACTCTGAAAACTAGTTTCAGGAGTTGGTCTGTAATTAGAAAGGATGGGTACGTCCAATGAATAAATGCAGTCTCAAAACTTTTAGGATCTCTCGGAAACGCGTCGGTATTGGGAAAATTTGTTGTAACAAAATTACTAGAAACGTCATTTTGATGGTTAAAGACTTACTGTACTTTAATTGAAGAAATTTTTGTTTGGCAAAGAGGTGTCCCAAAACAACTGGCGCGTAAATTTTTATTTATGGTCTATAGATGGCTGGGACTGTTTTGCAAATGCGTCAGTCTTTTCTATCCATTTTATTTTGAGTGGTAGTTTGTTTTACCTGACGATCAATGTATTTTGAATATTTTTTGCATATATCATGCTTAATTGGCAATTCACTCCTGAGAGAAAGAGGGAGGGAGAGAGACAGAGAGGGAGAGAGAGAGAACTCTTATTTTTACATAATATCGTGTATTACGGAAAATACTTCTGTTAACTTAGTAAGGTTGTCTCAGAATAATTCAGAAACATGAAAGTGAAAAAAAAAAAACAACAAACAAATACGGCAGGACCTGCATTTATAGTTACATTTCATTCCATAACTCAACGTTTCTGACCACTACATCACGACGAACTAGAGGAACTGTCTCTTGTACTGCAACTTACATCTCATAAAGACTTTAGCCGCCGATACGTCATTATGTGACGTTTAATTATAACAAACTGTACGAAGAAGACGCGTTTTAATAAATCTTCAACGAGCCATTGCCTTGAAGCGGCATACTTTTGTAACACAAGTTACGATACGAAATTACGGAATTCTAATATCACTACGTTTACATGCGACACATCTTCCGGAAGACGAAAACTGAATTTCGGAAACGGTTTTTCGCTGTCGGGTTTACTTGTTAAGGCCTGGAGCGGGTTTTCTAGCCCAGTTAAATATGGCGCCTGGAAAACAGCTGTTACAGGATATAAATTAGTAAGCACAATCGCTATTTCTCTTGAATTAGACGAGGTGAAATATGTTCAGTCTATTATACTTCTCCTTCACTGTACAAAAAGCCACTCCGTCCAAATTAGCCGAAAATTTGCGAAAACAAGACTTACCCTGTCAGCCCAAGCGTTTGCATGGGGACGAAAATCGATTTTGGAATCTGAAAACCGGCAACCAGAAGCGGATTTCCAGAATCGGTTTTGAAGTGTTTACATTGAAACTCCCCTTAGAAAAATTTATGAATTACTGTGCTGGTAAACCCCTTACGTTATTTGATTTTCAAACAGCTGAGCAAAACTGAACGTAATCAGACATTTTTCTCTTTACTTATTCTGATCATCACTGAACTGACACACAATATTTTTAGCGCAACGCAATCTGACTTTCAATAATCCCTACAAAAGAAAGGCCGTGACTAACAATAACCTACACCTTTCATGAATCACTTACCTAACAAAAATCTTCGTTACTCGAACTACTGCAATACAGCGAGCGCCAATACTGTCAGCTAATTAAAAGATTCTAACTACTGAAGGCACTAACTACTGATATGCATAATTAGCAAGTGAAAGATTTTGATAGAGAACAAACAATGTATTTACCTTAATAATGTTCAAAAGTCATCATATATATATACACTCCTGGAAATGGAAAAAAGAACACATTGACACCGGTGTGTCAGACCCACCATACTTGCTCCGGACACTGCGAGAGGGCTGTACAAGCAATGATCACACGCACGGCACAGCGGACACACCAGGAACCGCGGTGTTGGTCGTCGAATGGCGCTAGCTGCGCAGCATTTGTGCACCGCCGCCGTCAGTGTCAGCCAGTTTGCCGTGGCATACGGAGCTCCATCGCAGTCTTTAACACTGGTAGCATGCCGCGACAGCGTGGACGTGAACCGTATGTGCAGTTGACGGACTTTGAGCGAGGGCGTATAGTGGGCATGCGGGACGCCGGGTGGACGTACCGCCGAATTGCTCAACACGTGGGGCGTGAGGTCTCCACAGTACATCGATGTTGTCGCCACTGGTCGGCGGAAGGTGCACGTGCCCGTCGACCTGGGACCGGACCGCAGCGACGCACGGATGCACGCCAAGACCGTAGGATCCTACGCAGTGCCGTAGGGGACCGCACCGCCACTTCCCAGCAAATTAGGGACACTGTTGCTCCTGGGGTATCGGCGAGGACCATTCGCAACCGTCTCCATGAAGCTGGGCTACGGTCCCGCACACCGTTAGGCCGTCTTCCGCTCACGCCCCAACATCGTGCAGCCCGCCTCCAGTGGTGTCGCGACAGGCGTGAATGGAGGGACGAATGGAGACGTGTCGTCTTCAGCGATGAGAGGTCGCTTCTGCCTTGGTGCCAATGATGGTCGTATGCGTGTTTGGCGCCGTGCAGGTGAGCGCCACAATCAGGACTGCATACGACCGAGGCACACAGGGCCAACACCCGGCATCATGGTGTGGGGAGCGATCTCGTACACTGGCCATACACCACTGGTGATCGTCGAGGGGACACTGAATAGTGCACGGTACATCCAAACCGTCATCGAACCCATCGTTCTACCATTCCTAGACCGGCAAGGGAACTTGCTGTTCCAACAGGACAATGCACGTCCGCATGTATCCCGTGCCACCCAACGTGCTCTAGAAGGTGTAAGTCAACTACCCTGGCCAGCAAGATCTCCGGATCTGTCCCCCATTGAGCATGTTTGGGACTGGATGAAGCGTCGTCTCACGCGGTCTGCACGTCCAGCACGAACGCTGGTCCAACTGAGGCGCCAGGTGTAAATGGCATGGCAAGCCGTTCCACAGGACTACATCCAGCATCTCTACGATCGTCTCCATGGGAGAATAGCAGCCTGCATTGCTGCGAAAGGTGGATATACACTGTACTAGTGCCGACATTGTGCATGTTCTGTTGCCTGTGTCTATGTGCCTGTGGTTCTGTCAGTGTGATCATGTGATGTATCTGACCCCAGGAATGTGTCAATAAAGTTTCCCCTTCCTGGGACAATGAATTCACGGTGTTCTTATTTCAATTTCCAGGAATATATATATATATATATATATATATATATATATATATATATATATATATATCAGTTCATGATACCCGATATTACAAATTTACTCTTTCTGTTGGACACACGTTCAGATCGTCCGCTCTCAAAATTCTGCTATTTCTCTCCCCACATCCACCACAGCTCCGGCTCACCTCCAACTGCGCAACGCTACGCGCTGTTCACATCCAACTGCCCAACACTACAATTGCAAATATTCCAACAATGCAAACCAGCCACAGTAGGGTGACCATATTTTCTTCGGACAAAAGTGGGACTTTCATACATTTTCTTGGCCAAAAAGTGGGACAATTTTTATGTCTCGTTAAATATCACTTTTAATGCTAACATTTTTTTTTTCCTCTGCAAATATAGCCTTCACTGATATTTGTGTGTGTGTGTGTGTGTTATTAAGAAATGTGACATTTATAACACAGAATGTAGAAAGACATACAGTAACAATCACTACAAAAAAAAAAAATCTTAGTAAACACAAGGAATTTATGGTTTTGTGGATTCCACTCTGCAATCATATTTCTTCAAAGATGAAATTTCATTCAGTAACTCAGGTTTGCCTAATATGTATGAATAGAAGTCAGTGCAACTGTATTTACTGAAGTTTAAACATGTCAGTAAAATACACTTAACGCTCATCACCGTAAATCTATTCCTCTCATCTGTCCACTGTGACGATAGTAAGCTGAAAACTCTTTCAACATTTGCATTGTGGGCAGGGAGTGAAAAGAAGTACTGCGCTATATTAAGCGCTTCTCTGAACTGTTCATTACACTGGCAAGATCTGAAAAACCTACACCATTTTTCATGTGCCATCAACTGATTCCATTGTTCACTGTCTGTTTCCACTTGTTGTTTTACAAATGACTGTATATGAACTATTTCATCAAATAAGAGGCTGTCATTTACTAGAATGCCCTTTTCATTTAGCCACATTAAAGTATTTTCAACTACTGACCATTCTGGTAGTTCTGTGAGCATCATCCATGAGAATACAGAAAACTCAGCTATTCCCTGTAACCATGAGGATAAATAGCCTACTGAAGCATCATAAAACGTTGATACTGCTATGTCAAATTTCTTAACAGACTTGTCATCACAACCATTCAGCAGTTTTTCTACACTTAGTGGTACAAAATGTTCATGTTTCCTTGAATTTAGACTTGTCAAAGCTTTATTTAAGACTGCTAATACTTCACATATGGAATTATTCTGTTTCTAAATGATCAGAATGGATTGTTGGAAAACACTCATTTGTGAATGTACAAAAAGTAAATAACATTCATTTATAGGATCACTGAAAAAACTCTTTAAGATTGCAGGGCACTTTGAGTTAGACTGTGACAAAAAGTAAGATTTCAAAGGTTCATACATTTTCAAGATCCTTTCTATGGCTGGCAACAATGAAAGCCACCTTGTTTTGGAAAAGGAAAGTAAATTTTTGTAAGTGACACCAACAAATTAGCAGAATTCAGTGAGTTCTGCAACACGAATAGAAAAAACATGAAAATGGTTGTACAACTTCATGACAATGCAGTGAATGTCAACAGGTAATACATCAGAAGCACTTTCAAGTGTGTTATGAACAACATGTGCTGGACAACCTATGCCAACAATGTTAGAGTTTTTAAATTTTTCTTTCAGATGTGTCAAAACATTATTACCCTCTTTCTTCATTAACCCCCCAAAATTACGGTTAGTATTGTCTGCACCAAATGCAACACACTTTGAGATGATACTGAATGATTGTATAAGGCGAGAAAGATAATTGGAAATTGTTTCGCACTTTTCGTTCTGCAATTCATCAAGATCAAACAGTTTCTTCTGCAGTCCACCCTCACTTACAGAAAAATACTGAACTATCACAGGAAAAAATTTCTGATGCCCATGGTTGTTGGCATCAGTAGATATTGAAAAGTATTTTGCACTGTTTACAGCAGCTACTACGTGTTTCTGGGAATGCGGAGCTATAACATTGTTGATAATTGCTTCAGACATTGTTCTTCCACGCGAAACATTTTCTGCAATCTTAGAACCAGGAAATTTTTTTTTGTTTAGTTGAACACTGCAGTCATTAGAACGATAGCTTTGGTGGTGTTTAACAACATGGAATGGCAGGGTTCCTCCTGCTGCAGCTACGTTTTTCTGTTCCTGTGTATTTGAAGTTACAAAATATCTCGTCATTTTTTGCGAGGAACCTGCCGATCGAAGATTATTCCTGTGTTTCTCTGATTCCATATGATGCTTGAGATCTGCAGCACCACCATGAGACACGGATACAGCACAGTTACATACGTTACATTTTGCTGAACAGTCATTGTCTGTAGCAGTGAAGCAAGGAAATTTCCTCTGAAGCTCTTCCGAAAACTTTGATTTTCGTTTCGGCATCGCCACGACGTTCTAGCACTTCACGAAACTGATACTGAGTACTAACAACAATGGCAAGCAAACGCAAAGGAAATAAGAGTACGCAACAATTATAGTGCTTAAGCTGTACATTATCAGGGGGTACCGACGTACGGAATGTCAGTTTCAATTGATAGTTTATAAAATCGACACTCAGAAAATATTTTAAGCACTTCGTGAATGTCTGAAAATAATCCTTGAAAATCGGGACAAATTGCTTGTTTTTTTTTAAAAAAAAAGTCGGGACAAATTTTTGAGCCTCAAAAAACGGGACAATCCCGATTAATCGGGACGTATGGTCACCCTAAGCCACAGACTTCACACAGCACAGTCAGTGATTTTCATATAGAGCGCTACGTGGCGTAACCAACATAAAAACCTAAACAGCCTACTTACAACATGCCCACCCAGAAGCGGTACTGGAAAATCGGTTTACGATATCCAGTTTTGGGAGCCCCATGTAAACGGGGTGTATGGTGCTTCCCAAGCAGCCAGCGTTTAATATTAATGAAAATCAATATCAGTTCCTACGGTCTTCGACAAGAGCATGTGACGTCAAAAGGACGTCCTATTTGCACAAAGTCTTCTGAACTGTAGGTTACCCTGGTGCAACCTCAGTCGTTGGAACAGCGGGCTTTTCTGTATTCATGCGCGTCGCTAGACCGAGAAGATTCTCCTTTAGATCTTGAATCTTTTTAATGTCCGCTGCCATATTGAAAAAAATTATTAATTTCTCTTATAATGACGGCAGCCGAAATTTGTGTACAGTAATCGGTTCCTCTATGTACAGGGAATTACTATTGTAAATTTTTCCTTGGAGTAATTATTTTGATGCTTTTAATTCGCAGCTTACGGTAATTTTTTAGATACTTCAAAATAAAATTTACACACGAATTATGGATAAGAAGCAGTTTGTTCCTCATCAAAAGGTACCGAATTAATACTTAATATTGATTGATTATTTCTCGACTCATCCTTTGTTTCCGGCCTTCCACAGCCACCCAGCACGTGGCGTTCTTGGGAGGTTTTGTAACAATGTGCCACAAACTTCTTCAACACCAGCCAAAGAACTGTTACATCCACTGCAGTAGCCACTGTTTGGATCTTGCACTATAGGAAGTTTTAAGGAATTGTGATCCTTTGTGCGATGTCACGGTAACTGTCAAAGACGTCTCAAATACAATACGCGAATCAGTAAAAAGGAAAAATGTGCACACAGATGACCTGTCACCACTTTGTGTCGATAAGGGTATCCAAACTGAAAGTTCAACGGCTGATACCAGTGTGTCCGATCTGATGAGTTGTAAGGGTAAAGACTTAAAAACACTTCAGGGAAAACTATGACTGATTATAGAATAGAAAGACCGAAGTATTGAATGAACAAAGTACAATGACAGACAATTAGTCCTGTGGGACTTCGCATAGCGGTTCGAAAAGTAGGAGATTATTTTTTGTATGACAGTCGCTACTGAAGTGCTTGGATTACGCAAAGAACTGCTCAGATCTCTACAGAATTCAAATTTTAATCTAACCTGTATGAAACTTCCTGTAGACGTTGTAAAAGCAGTTATTGCACGTCTTAGGACTGTGTAAGCGTTTGACATACTGTTAGAGAAAGCCAAAGATTATTCTAAGAACGTAAATCCGTAAGCCCCAAATATCTCACGGCTAAGAAAAAACCAACGAGAGTGAAACACACATAAACATCTGTTCCTGATTAATTGCTTCACGAACGAAGATTTAAGAAAGGCGTGTTTCAAATTATTTAACTCGTTCTGAATGAGATTGATAGAAGGTTCAACCAAGACAATCTAAAGTGACTCGCCTTGAAGAGATACTTGTCACGCCCTCCCAAACAAACCTTCCGTATACACGACGTCTGCAACAGTTACCTTGAGTACACACAGCACACTTTAACCAGGACAGGCTTTTTGCAATGCAAGATGCTGAGAACCATTACGACTGGCGTACAACCATGTAACGTAATCCTCTATTCGAAGGCAACTTTGTGCTGAACGTGGTAGGATTTAAGAACTATTTCAAGAAGTTATTCCCCTAAGTATTATGACAGCATCCTCTCTTAGAGAACATTTAGAGCTTTGAGAAGACCCAAAACGTACGTCAAATAATCAGTGACATCTACTCCTCCTCCATATTTATCAAGACAAGGCTGGGAAAATTAATCTTATGGATGTAATAAATAAATCTGATTCCCGAACTGTGGAAAGGAAAACTATATTCGGAAGCTGTAAGTAAAAGTTTTAGAGGCTAAAAAGAAACGTAATAAATGTCTTCTTCTTTTTGAAATAAATCATGATTTTTCCCCTTTCCATAAGATGCAATACACAATGTTTCTAAAATAATAACAATAATAATAATAATAATTGTGATGTACTGCGATAACACACAATAAGAGTTTGTGACAGTTGGTACCAGAAGTACAGTGGATGTCCTTCCGCAGCAGGAACGTGGCTGGGACACCCCTGAAGCGGCATCGCCACCAGGGAGAGAGACGCTCGCTTAAGTAACAGTGGACGAGCAGAAGTTATCAGTTGTAAGATGTTAAGTCAATAGGAGTCTTGTTAGGGCGTTCCTGCAGAACGTTCATCATGTCTTCAACTCGTCGACTGAGATAGAAACAATGGCCGATAGATAGACAGTGGTTAGTCTTCAGTGAAAACAGAACAGTGAATATAATTATCATGTATGGACGGAGACCTCCTGCGTAGAGATTTTAGTGCTGTTAGAAACTGTTCGTCGAATAGTACATCAAAATTGAACATTAGTTTTCTTCCGACTTCAGATTAGAGAACATTACTTAGTTGGTGTTCATGGAACTGTAGTCAAATGAGGACAGATAGGCTAAATCTGCATTCCACAACTGCTGTAACCAGCGTTACCAAAGTTGAGTAATATACTTTACTATTCAGTGTTCTGTGTTACTTGAATATTGTGTGCACTGCCCTAGAACCCACGCATCCGTCCTACCCGGACACCTTTATTGGTCTTTTTCAGCGACAGTGAGATTTTGATAAGTGGACGCACCCAGTCCACAAAACACTCGGGCACCGAGAATGCTGAAATAAACGTCACTCATGTTCACGGCAACTTGAATGAGTGGGCCCTCCATCTCCATCTGGAACTAAATCCTCCATATTTTCGATAACTTGGCTGTATACAGAGTATTGAAATGTTTAGCATTCCGATCACAACATATTTTCTGTGTACCTCTTTCACCGTAGCGGTAAGCACTTGTGGTGGCGATTACGATGGTCTGGAGGTGGATACACATGTGTTCTGTGCTTTCCAGCAAGTCCAGTAGGCTACTGTCGTACTGACCACAGTCAGCAAACAGGTTCATGTGCAGCTGAGAACCCTGCCTGGCGTGTTAACGGGAGATGATGCAACCCAACCGTTGATGGCCTTGAAAGGTGCCACACCACCAGTCTTGACTACACAAGAAGCCAATACACGGCTGATTTCTCCTTCACCTGTAACCAATGAAGACGGTGCTGCCAGGTTCTGCTCCACCTAGTGTGACGACTGAAAATGTCACTGCTCAGCCGGAAGCATGATCATTGCATGCAGCACAAGAGGCCACTGAGATTGTAGAAGCGTATCTTGGAGGCCTTCTATGATAGCAAGATATGATGGACACCTTTCTGCCCTTCCAAAAGAGGCATGCCATGATGGAAGATATCGATTCCTCCTCACGCTTTGGTTCTGTTTCCAGGCAGTGGCAAAAGAAGAAGATGCCTGTAACCGGTGCTGCGACCGAGACCCAGGCGGCAGAGCAGT
The DNA here is from genome assembly GCF_023898315.1 of Schistocerca nitens. Taxonomy (NCBI): domain Eukaryota; kingdom Metazoa; phylum Arthropoda; class Insecta; order Orthoptera; family Acrididae; genus Schistocerca; species Schistocerca nitens. The sequence goes on from NC_064616.1 coordinate 928,225,285, forward strand.
GTCGGGATCGCGAGTTCGTCATCCCTAAGGGGAGGCATACTGTTCAGTCAAGACAGTTTCAGCAAGTGCAAACACTTCCAATGATGAACGCCTTCACTGATGTCCCAGAAGAAATGGACACCATGGAGACAGTACCTGCTTCGAACAAGTGGATGCTGGCCCCTCCTCTCATCAACATCCCTTGGTAAGACATATTCAAATCTTTCTTGCAGAAGTTCTCCTAGGGGATATCCTCTCACCCAAAGGTCAAATCGGTTGTGTGTGACCTCTACAGAATCACGCTTGCCAACATGGAGGATTACTAAGCCACAATGAAGTGGATAGAAGAGGTGGGGCTTTTCTGCTATACCCATGACGCAGAGACCCTCCCCCTTTTGAAGGTGGTGTTCTGCCACCTTCTCATGAGGATGGAGCCAGGTGCTGAGGCACCTCAATGTGGCGCTGGGTTACGGTGTCAGCTCTGTGAGCCTCATGAAGTCGCTTAGGACAAAAAGGGACATGCCCTTGTTCCTTGTTGTCTTGGTCGACAACATGGAGGCTCACAAAATCTTCAACTTTAAATGGTAGCACAAATTTTTGTGGAAGTTGAGCCACTCAGGGCCAGGGGAAAGAGAGCTCAGTGCTTTCTTGCCAGGGCCTTGATCACATGGCACACTTTTGCACAATGCCGGCCCACTGCATCAGATTTGCAGACCAAGGACTGCACCAAGGAATGAGAGAAACTGCCAAAGTGCTGCAGCTGTAACAAGCCTCATGTGGCTAGCTACAGGGGCTGCACTATCTTCAAGGGAGCAACAGGCAGCAAGGACAAGTGGCATCTTCTTGTAAGGTGTATCACGGAAACAGCTTTGCTGTAGCTACCAAGGGGCCAGCCGCTGACCCCCAGCGAAGGCACCATGTGTCTCCTCCGTCACACGCACGGCAGCCTGTGGTGGTGAACCTGTCAGCTGTTGCAGCTGCTGGTTCACCAGCTGCCTCACAGGCAGCTCATCAAGGGGGTTGTCGGCGCTCTGAGCGTCCTTCCCCTCTCTGCCTCACAGCTTCCTCGAGTGGGTGCTCCAGTGGCAGACCCAGTGGCCTAAACTGCCCAGCAGCGACCTGTTGTGACAGCTTCAACATCCACCGCTTCCAGCTCAGACACAACAGAGTTGATATTACTTCTGCGATCCCTCAACTCTATGCTGCAACAACTGCCCAACTGCCTGTACTTGTTACAGCTGTCACAGTGACCCTCCAGGCCAGTACTGTCACCACCACGAAACACAATGGATGATCTGCACTTCCTCTCAGTTTGTGGCTTTAATGCGAATGGTCTGGTTAGGCAGCAGGATGAGTTTCATCACTTTCTGCTAGATGAGATGATTAATATTTGCATTGTCTGCGAAATTCACCTGAAGCCTGGCATCAATATTCATGTAGAAAACTATGCCTGTTACCGTTATAACAGACCAAATGCTGGTGGAGGTATGACAGTCTATATCAATTGCTCCCTGAGGCATCACTCAGTTCAGCTACCACACCTTCTCAACTTGGAAGCTACTGGGGTCAACGTCGTCACTGCCATCAGGTTGGTCACCTTTGTGGCTGCTTATAGGCCATTCCAAGGAAGTCTACATGAGGGTGACTTTGATGCACTGCTGGCAGTTTTGGGGACTGGGTATTCATTGTGGGTGACTTCAGTGCGAAGCACTTGGAATAGAACTCCTGCCTCACAAACGTGCCCATTGACTACTCTTTGCTTTCCAGAGAAATGGCACCTTGGTGCTTGGTCCTTACGACCACACCATTTTTCCTGGACGCTGAAGCGTTATGTGCTTGACATTACCCTCAATAATGGTATTGAGCAGCACATGACCGCCACCACTCGATATGTGATGTCGTCTGACCACTTTGCTGTGGTCTACAACATAGGCAACATTGGCACTGCATTATCACTGCTTCGCCACAACTACTGGTGAATGGAACACCAGGAGGAGGTAGTCTCCCTTCTGATGGATGCTCCTGGCCCTGCTACTGTGGGTGCTGACACTGCCTTGCGGTTCCTTGACCATCAGCTGCTCCAGGCTGCTGAGGCAGCTATCCAGCCTTCCCCTCAACATTCATCAGACTGCTCCTATTGTCTTCCGCCTGATATTTGGGGTGTAGTTAGGGAGAAGAATCATGTCTTTTGTGAGTGGTAACTCAAGTGCCATCTGGCCATGAAAGGCCACCTAAACCAAATTTGCTGCAATATCAAGGCGGCGGTTGAGGCCCATAGGAACCAGGAATGGGTGGATCTGGTGGCCACGCTGGACCCCCAAGGTGACAACGCATGGCGCGTTGCCAAGTCATTCCTGCGATGTAGGCGGCGTGTTCTGCCGCTTCATCTTGGCCCGAAAGTCTTCAGCAGCCCAGACAAGAAGGCCAGTGTGCTCGCAGGCCACTTCACAGTGCATTTTGTTTTGAGGAAAAAGGTTTTATTTTCTCAGTATACTTTGTTTGACATGCACAACTACCTCCAATATACAGATGTAGGGAAAGGGTAAGATCTTTATATCTTTAAAGAAACATTTACATGGTTTTCTCCTGTTTGCTTGTTTCATTGTTCTTATAATTACCTTTTGTTTCCTGAAAACTGTTTTGGTCTGCTGTACAGTTTACCAGAAAATGATACTGTACTTCAGCATTGAATGTTCATGAGCAAGTATAGAGTCCTAACTGTTTCTGTACTTGTATTCTACATCTACATCTACATCCATACTTCGCAAGCCACCTGACGACGTGTGACGGAGGGTACCCTGAGTACCTCTATCGGTTCTCCCTTCTATTCCAGTCTCGTATCGTTCGTGGAAAGAAGGATTGTCGGTATGCTTCTGTGTGGGCTCTAATCTCTCTGATTTTATCCTCTTGGTCTCTTCGCCAGATATACGTAGAAGGGAGTAATATACTGCTTGACTCTTTGGTGAAGGCATGTTCTCGAAACTTTAACAAAAGCCCGTACCGAGCTACTGAGAGTCTCTCCTGCAGAGTCTTCCACTAGAGTTTATCTATCATCTCCGTAACGCTTTCGCGATTACTAAATGATCCTGTAACGAAGCGCGCTGCTCTCCGTTGGATCTTCTCTATCTCTTCTATCAACCCTATCTGGTACGGATCCCACACTGCTGAGCAGTATTCAAGCAGTGGGCGAACAAGCGTACTGTAACCTACTTCCTTTGTTTTCGGATTGCATTTCCTTAGGATTCTTCCAATGAATCCAGTCTGGCACCTGCTTTACCGACGATCAACTTTATATGATCATGCCATTTTAAATCACTCCTAATGCGTACTCCCAGATAATTTATGGAATTAACTGCTTCCAGTTGCTGACCTGCTATTTTGTAGCTAAATGATAAGGGATCTATCTTTCTATGTATTGGCAGCACATTACACTTGTCTACATTGAGATTCAATTGCCATTCCCTGCACCATGCGTCAATTCGCTGCAGATCCTCCTGCATTTCAGTACAATTTTCCATTGTTACAACCTCTCGATACACCACAGCATCATCTGCAAAAAGCCTCAGTGAACTTCCGATGTCATTCACGTCATTTATGTATATTGTGAATAGCAACGGTCCTATGATACTACCCTGCGGCACACCCGAAATCACTCTTACTTCGGAAGACTTCTCTCCATTGAGAATGACATGCTGAGTTCTGTTATCTAGGAACTCCTCAATCGAATCACACAATTGGTCCGATAGTCCATATGCTCTTACTTTGTTCATTAAACGACTGTCTGGAACTGTATCAAACGCCTTGCGGAAGTCAAGAAACACGGCATCTACCCGGGGACCCGTGTCTATTGCCCTCTGAGTCTCGTGGACGAATTGCGCAAGCTGGGTTTCACACGATCGTCTTTTTCGAAACCCATGCTGATTTCTACAGAGTAGATTTATAGTCTCCAGAAAAGTCATTATACTCGAACATAACACGTGTTCCAAAATTCTACAACTGATCGACGTTAGAGATATAGGTATGTAGTTCTGCACATCTGTTCGACGTCCCTTCTTGAAAACGTGGATGCCCTGTGCCCTTTTCCAATCTTTTGGAACGCTACGCTCTTCTAGAGACCTACGGAACACCGCTGCAAGAAGCGGGTCAAGTTCCTTCTCGTACTCTGTGTAAAATCGAACCGGAATCCCATCAGGTCCAGCGGCCTTTCTTCTTTTGAGCGATTTCAATTGTTTTTCTATCCCTCTGTCATGTATTTTGATATCTACCATGTTGTCATCTGTGCGACAATCTAGAGAAGGAACTACAGTGAAGTCTTCCTCTGTGAAACATCTTTGGAAAAAGACATTTAGTATTTCGGCCTTTAGTCTGTCATGCACTGTTTCAGTACCGTTTTGGTCACAGAGTGTCTGGACATTTTGTTTTGATCCACCTACCGCTTTGACATAAGACCAAAATTTCTTAGGATTTTCTGCCACGTCAGTACATAGAACTTTACTTTCGAAGTCATTGAATGCCTCTCGCATAGCCCTCCTCACACTACATTTCGCTTCGCGTAATTTTTGTTTGTCTGCAAGGCTTAGGCTATGTTTATGTTTGCTGTGAAGTTCCCTTTGCTTCCGCAGCAGTTTTCTAACTCGGTTGTTGTACCACGGTGGCTCTTTTCCATCTCTTACGATCTTGCTTGGCACATACTCATCTAACGCATATTGTACGATGGTTTTGAACTTTGTCCACTGATCCTCAACACTATCTATACTTGAGACAAAACTTTTGTGTTGTGCCGTCAGGTACTCTGTAATCTGCTTTCTGTCACTTTTGCTAAACAGAAAAATCCTCCTACCTTTTTTTATATTTGTATTTACGGCTGAAATCATCGATGCCGTAACCGCTTTATGATCGCTGATTCCCTGTTCTGCGTTAACTGTTTCAAATAGTTCGGGTCTGTTTGTCACCAGAAGGTCTAATATGTTATCGCCACGAGTCTGTTCTCTGTTTAACTGCTCAAGGTAGTTTTCAGATAAAGCACTTAAAAAAATTTCCCTGGATTCTTTGTCCCTGCCACCCGTTATGAACGTTTGAGCCTCCCAGTCTATATCCAGCAAATTAAAATCTCCACCCAGAACTATAACATGGTGGGGAAATCTACTCGAAATATTTTCCAAATTATCCTTCAGGTGCTCAGCCACAACAGCTGCTGAGCCAGGGGGCCTATAGACACATCCAATTACCATGTCTGAGCCTGCTTTAACCGTGACCTTCACCCAAATCATTTCACATTTCGGATCTCCGTCAATTTCCTTCGATACTATTGCACTTCTTATCGCTATAAACACGCCTCCCCCTTCACTGTCCAGCCTGTCTCTGCGGTATACATTCCAATCTGAGTTTAGGTTTTCATTACTGTTTACATCTGGTTTCAGCCAACTTTCTGATGTGTTGGCAGAATAGCCAACACCGTGTTGCTAGAGGAGGCCGAAATGCACGCGTTTAAGCTCACGCAGACTGGCGTGAGGTCTGGAACATGGTAAAGTAATTATAGTAGCCAAAAATAGTACATAGCTTCTGGAATACTTAACTTTAATCCATAATTGGAGAACATCGCTCTTGATGATACATAATTACAATCTCAATATAACTTGTAATGGCGCCTTGCTAGGTCGTAGCAAATGACGTAGCTGAAGGCTATGCTAACTATCGTCTCGGCAAATGAGAGCGTATTTGTCATTGATCCATCTCTGGCAAAGTCTGCTGTACAAGAGGGGCGAGTGCTAGGACGTCTCTCTAGACCTGCCGTGTGGCGGGGCTCGGTCTGCAATCACTGACAGTGGCGACACGCGGGTCCGACGTATACTACCGGACCGCGGCCGATTTAAAGGCTTCCACCTAGCAAGTGTGGTGTCTGGCGGTGACACCACACTTTCTGTCCCTAGTACTATATGGACGTTGTGACCGTTTATTAATGAGAGCAGTTCTGGGACCTTTCTATAGACGCTCCTGCAGTTTACTATTAGAACATTAATATTGTTATTCCCTGTTGCATTTTGCCTACTCCTACCTTGCCGCGTCTCGGGAGGCGTCTTGTCGGGCCTAGGGAGGGAATTCTCTAACCTAAAAAACCCCCATGTGCACCTCACACGTACTCCGCTACCCTTGTAGCCGCTTCCGGCGTGTAGTGCACGCCTGACCTATTCAGGGGGACCCTACATTTCTCCACCCGATAGCGGAGGTCGAGAAATTTGCACCCCAGATCTCCGCAGAATCGTCTGAATCTCTGGTTTAAGCCTTCCACTCGGCTACAAACCAGAGGATCGCGATCGGTTCTGGGAACGATACTACAAATAGTTAGCTCTGATTCCACCCCGCGAGCGAGGCTTTCCGCCTTCACCAATTCCGCCAACCGCCTGTACGAACTGAGGATGACCTCTGAACCGAGACGGCAGGAGTCATTGGTGCCGACATGAGCAACAATTTGCAGTCGGGTGCACCCACTGCTCTCTATCGCCGCCGGTAGGGCCTCCTCCACATCTCGGATGAGACCACCCGTCAAAGAGTGCATTCACTCCAATGGAAGACGTGGTGGATGTAGACTACTTCTGCCTCATAGAAGAACAACCCTCCATCTTCCTGGCTGCCAGGGGAGATGGGGATGAAATTGAACCCATCTCGAAGGAGGAGGTTCTTGCAAACCATTTTGTGGGAGCTAAAGAGGACCCAGTATGTGATGCTTTGGACAGATGCAAATCTGAAGGCCCACTCAGTGAACTGACATTCACAAGCTTAGTTTTAAAGTTGGCGTTGATGGGTGATGCACTTCAAGAACTTTCAGAAGGAACCAAAACATCGAGATGTAGACTTATTTTGGGCTAATAAAAAACTTTAGATATTTGTTATCAGATTGATTGCTGGGAAATGTAGTCCAAGAACTTTTTATGAGCACGTTGTGAAATCTGTCAACAATAAAAAATTTATGGGAATCAAACTGTAAGAAAAAACTAAAGAACTACCCATTAATCCTGTTGACTCTTATGACAGACTTTCACAAGCGACTGAAAAGAGAATGCTGCGTGGGGAAGATGCAACTTTGCCAATTTAGCCTGTATAGTTGACACAAGCACTTGCCTGGAGACGTTAAAGACAATAGTTTTGGAGACAAGATGATGATTCACTTGCAGTTCGCTTTCAGCTGAACAAAAGAGATATGAAAAGAGCATATCTGAATTGTTTTTTGGCCGTTGTGGGAACTTTTCTGAAATTGTGAAAACAAAGCAAAGTATCCCACAATTTGCTCCCATTGCAAGTACCATCAAGACAATTGCAGAGACATCTAGTGAATGTAAAAGTGGGTCCTCCCGAATGAATCTGATCATTACTGACGATAATGCATCTCTGTTAACAAAATCTGTTTCTTCACTACTTTTTCTGAAGTTAAATCGCCCACCACTGACTCGTTTTATCCTTTCAAGGCGCGTGGAATCTTGGCAGCTCCATAGACGCCACTCTGCTATGGACACCACCAGCCAGGAAAGAGAGAGACAGAGAGAGAGAAAGGAGGGGGGGGGGAGGGGAGGGATGTAAGTGAAACCTTTCAAAGCTTTGGACAGTTTTATAAACTATAAGTTAAAACATTGAAGTTAGTTCCCTTTCTCAGTATCTTATAGTTATAATTTACTTGTATTCACCTTACTGTAATTTCATTTTTGTAACAAATCGTGGAATGAGAAATAATGTTTAACTTTATTAATAAAACATGTACATTTTCAGAAATTCCTTCCTCAAAGTAGGGCTGATATTTGATACTAGTACACTTATTTTGGCCTGGAATGCCCGCTTTTCTTGTGCCAGATGCTTTTTATGTTGGTGCCATAGGTGTTTTATTTTTTAGCAGTACTAATGTTGTATTCATCCCTTTAAAATGCTCAGAAAAGCGTTAAAATAATCAGTTTAATTTTCAAAACCACCCCCTGGAAGGTCACAGCACCAGAGCCTCTTTGTTTTTTTACAAATAAAGACCTACCTGTCTTGCACCAACTCGTTCATCATTGGGCAGCACTTGCACTCTACATCCACAATTATTTGTTAGATGTATTCTAATTTTTATCCTCCACAGTTCCGTCTAGTGCCATGTGAGATATTCTATGATATCTTAACACATGTCCTGTCATCCTGTCCCTTCTTTTTGTCACTGTTTTCCATACGTTGCTTACTTCGTCGATCATGTGGATAACTTCCTTGTGCCTTAGTGAGCAGTCTGCCTAATTTTCACTTCCTTCTATATCACCACATCTGAAATGCTTCGATTCTTTCCTTTTCCTGTTTTTCTACGGTTCATGATTTACTGCCATACAATACTGTACTTCAAATGTACATTTTCAGAAATTCCGTCCTTAAAGTAGAGCAGATATTTCATAGTAGTACACTCCTTTTAGCATGGGATGCCCACTTTTCTCGTGCCAGTTTGCTTTTTATATGCAACTTACTTTGTCTCTCTTGTGTTATTATGCTTCCAAAGTAGAAGAATTCCTTACCCTTGTCGATTCCATGGTCCCCAATTTTGATGTTAAGTTTATTGGTAATCTCATTTCTCTTGCCTCCTATAACTTTCGTATTTTTTCAGATTACTCTCAGTCCATATTATGTACTCACTTAAGTTTTCATTCCATTCAGTATGTCTTGTAATTCTTCGTTGATTTCAATGAGAGTAGCTATATTTTCAGCAGATCTTGTTGTTAATATGCTTTTACTCTGAATTTTGATATCACATCTAAACCTTTCTTTTGTTTCCATGATTCCTTCTTTGGTGTACAGACTGAAAAGCATAGGAGAGGGATTGCATCCTTCTCTTTCAGCCATTTTTCACGAGCGACTGTATGGCCAAAATCGACTACTCAATATATGTTTGTCGCTTATGTCTGCATGTAAATAAGGAGCAATTAACTAAAATGTATAATGGCTGTTGATTCAAATTTTTCAGGAAAAGAGAGAAACTGATATCTACTAAACTATTCAATGGAATATATTGCTGTTTTCACAATTAATTCCATGTTGGGATATTGAATTCGATCCCACTTTGCAACAGATCAAAATTTGATCAGGATGAGTATAAAATCAATTTATGTTTTGAACAATTTACGTTTTGATCGGTCACCTAGGACATTACATATTTTGATGGGCTTTCAGTATTAAATCTTCATTAATTCAAACGAACTTTAATAACTGAAAATAATTATTAACTTACTATAATTTTCAATTGCTTTACATTAATTATAAAACTTAGAATAATGTAACATTAATATTTACTTGAAGGAATGCTACAAAGCCTTAAACTACATAAAAACTGTTCAACACAATAATTTGTTACATGTAGAGTTAACTAAATTTGGGCCATTCCTGCTTCTTCTTTTAAACAATCACATTTGATATCTTCTGGAGTGTAGCTGCTGCATGCATCATCTAAAGTCAGTGAAACAGAAATTAAGTTTTTCTTCTTCTTTCCATTGCATGCTGAATCTTAAAGTGAGCAGTTTGTTCACATCTTCGCTTTTCTCTTACTTTATCATGTTTGACGACTCTAGTATAGATCTTTCAGCAGTAGAGAACGTGTTATGTCCACGTTTTGCCAATGTTATGAATGATTTAGAAGGGTAATCGAAGTAATAATGAATTTCTGTTTTAAATTTTGTATCCTGATCACTGACACCGTTCAGTTTTGACTTTTTCAAAACTATTCTTCTTACTTCACCGATACCATGTATCTTCTTCCATTCCTTTCAGTGTTCTTTATAGTTCTTAAGCTCCCACTCTTTTCCAATTACCCATGTTTCCCCAACTTCATTATAGCTCTGTACATTCTTCTCTGGATTCAAAATTTCTTGGAATTTGGCGCAGGATTCCCTCAACTCGTCCAAAGATCTTATCTACAGGCAAAAAGGAATGCTCTCGAACTGGAAAATATAGATACACATCCCTTATATGTAATGGAGAACTTTTCAGTATATGCTATAGTATGAATCAGATGTCGAGTTTTATTCTGGCCGCCATACCCATCAGCAAAGAGTCTCAGAGATGCGGTAGTCCGATCAAAGGATGTTTTAGAAAGAAAATCTGTGATGGCTAATGCAATTTCTTGTGTCCTCTTCCAGCTTGAGCTTCATTCCATACACAGAAAACAGGGTGTGTGGTTTCTACATTTTTTACACAGAAGCTATAAAATTCAATTTGTCTGGCGTAATATGCTCCTCCAATATTCATTCTAGCAGAGGATGGACCTGCTGCAAGTTGAATGTAAAGGTTATACTTCATGTAGCGACTGTTTCATTAATTTATGAAAAGCTCGAGCTTTCAGCCCACGAGCATGAAGTTCAGTAATTTACCTCTTCTTTTGATTTGTATCTAGAGAACTTTGAATTTCATGCTGCGTTCTAAGGCAATAACTGTATCTCTCACTGACAGGGGAGTCAAAACCCAAATTGAACCTGGAGTTGAAAATTCTGGTGAAGAATGATTTTTTAACATTGCGATCAGTTGCTGCTGAACTGTTGCATAATTTTAAAAGCTTGTTTAATTTTAATTCACACGAGAGATCCATAGCTTTCAGTTTTGATAAGAATTCTACCACATCCTTTCTTTTAGTTTTATACTTTGCGATCTTATCATCACCCCTCTTTTATCTGTTAGTCCTCTCCCTGATGGAATGCCTTTCACAATGGTTTTTAATGTTGTTTTTCCAATACTAAAGAGTTTCTGAAAAAAATGCAGCACTTATCACCCCCTGATTTCACCTGCAGTTTACAAAAAACCCATGTTAGCATGTGATAGTTACTTACTTAAATGTGTGAAATTGTAATGTTTTTATTTAGATTAGCGCATTGGAACATTAACTGAGAGTTTTTCAGAGTCTGTTTAATCATTTCTTGTTTAGTATCAGTACAAAGATACACTTCATTAAGAAGAAAAATTAAAATGAAAAATAGTGCGAAATTCTATTAAATATCCAACTAACGTTATATTCCACCGTGAGAGCTGTTGGTTTTACTTTGGCACATTCCCCCACAAATATGCCGACACTTTGGACTGCTTTCATCCAGAAGATACGAAATTTTTTATCTTTGTGTTTTTTATTTAGTGTAGAAAACACATTTCTTTTCGTCCTACATAGAATGTTTACTGGGATAGAGCAGCAATGAAAACGACCATCCTTAAGTTGGCAGGGAGGATCAAAATTCATTACCTGTGGATGTTTATCACGCTATCTAGGACAAAAAGAATAAGCAATGAATAAACGGAAGATTTACCTGATTGTAGTTTCCACTTCTCTTTTTGGTTTCTTCTTCGTTTTTTTCTTCTTGTTCCACGATCTTTACGCTCCTCCCCAACAGTTACGCTTTCCTCTTCTAAGTTCATTGTACGCAATACATGAAAACACATCAGAATACTACTGCTATGTTATACTAACAATAACGATTTTGGTAAAACGATATCAAAAAATACCATAAGGCAACAATGCCGACTAAAGCTTTGAACAGCCGCAAGCATTGACAAAACTGAAACTCGACAGTACTCCCAAAGTAGATGAAACAAAAGCAAACTGAAACGTAAATGGAGGACATTATACATTCTGACTCATTCATTTGGGCAATATACGATTTGTTTTAACTGCTCATTTTCAAGATACTTTTTCGGTGTCACAGTATACAGATAGACGCAATCTGATTGGTGGGCCATGTGGAGTACATAACATACCACCAGAAACTATATAAAACTCAGTTTTTTTTCCACAGGTGGACAATATCTGTTTTGATTGATTGTGCCTATGATGTGAATGATCTCTAGACTGTTCTCAGTGTTGAGTTCTAAATTTCCGAGTATGCTGCACACTGCTCATGCTCAGAAGGAGGGGACTGTGGCGGCGTCTGCTGACATCGGAAGTTAACCTGTTGTGGCTGAACGAACTCGTTTTATGGAAATGGATTTTCTGCTTGCGTGTCTTCTTAATCTTTATTGCATTGTTTGCTATTTTTTCGTGACACACTGAAAAGTTACACAAGGTCATGGTATTTATCTTACTAGTGTCCTTATACAAGAGAGTCGTAATATGTGAAACAAGAAGGTATTTATGTTGTACAGAGCAAATTCTACACTATGCGTAAATAAGAATTTAAATAGATAGACTTGTTTTAATGGTAGCTATTTCACCAGTGACTAAGTCAGAATTATTTCACGAGGAAAATATTTTTTTTATTTTATTTGGCACTTAGCAAGAAAACGATTCAAAGGGCAAAGCAGAAAGGCGCTATTTTCTTCGTTCTAGATATTCGTTGATGTGTTTAGAAGTATACAGGGTGACTGAGCTGCCCCTACCATTGTCGTTTTATCCATCCCACAATGTTATACCTGGCATTCATAAACCACGCACCAGATTTTCATATTCTCTCACTCACTACACAAGAACTTTTAGCACTAGAGAAATAAGAATCAGGACCTTATTATTGGAAATTTCATGTATTTAAATTTTGTACTGGGATACGCTTTCGCTGGAGGCGACAGTTCATGAATTATTCAAGAAAAACGTACATAAGTAACCTCCAAACGTACCTCCACCCCACACTCTTCCCTCACCAGCCAGGATTTCTAGTATTTTTCTCATGGCAATCATCTTACCACTGCACAAGAATTTCCGACAACACTAACTATTCCCGATATTCGATCTTTTTTGGGTTCTATTGGTCGGCTGTTTTGTTAACGTTATTAATTTAAATGTGCGAGTAAGGGTGCAATGGAACCTATGTACTGGTGGTGGTACAGTTAAAGTTAGAACTCGACCCAGTGCGAAGATTACCGTTGCTTGTCATGGCCTACAGCTCCTGCAAGCTACCCTCTGTAGTAATGGACAAACAAATCGTGTGGTGCACGAAATTATAGGCCCATGAGAGTTACTTCTGGTGTATAATTTCTAGCGGGTGGGTTTAACCAGCCAGTAAAAATTTGAACACACTGGATAACTCAATTTTTCTGGAACCACTACACAAGGCACCTATGCAGGGCTTAATAGGAACCATAGAGCCATTATTTACTTTCATGATCCAGCACTGAACTGCGGTACTGACTTTCACCTATTCTATATGATGAAGGAAGGAAATAAGTCACAAGGTATATGTTAATTGATATTTATTCAATACCGATGGCATTTCAATAACTAGTCGTGTGTCTGTTGGAATATACATCATCACAACTGGTCTCTCTAGTTAACATGATTCTCTTTCACCACGTAATTAAGAGAAGGGAGAGGGGAGCGCAGACCTGGCTTCAATGTAATTTTATGCAGGTACAGAATTATACCTAAACCCATGCTTATTACAACCAATAACTATATGTAACGCAGAACAAGTTCAGCAAAGACGCTACAAGCAAACTCAGTCAGGATGGAAGAGTATTTGCCTAAATACTTCAACTTCCGTTAAAACGTACACTGAAGAAAGGGTAGCAAGTGATGCTCTTAACTATGAATTAATCTTGCTTTGACAAACAACTCCACGTTACTAAGCTGGAGGGGAAGAACATTTACTATTATATGGCGGGAAAACTTTGCAAGTCTTTATTCCATCAATAGGCATTAAAATCAATTTTTCTGGATACCAGAGTCTAACCCATATATTTTATGTAACGCGCAACATTGCCAGCAAATCAAACAGTTATTGGGGGCACAAGAAACATTAACTAATTATCACATTAATACTATTCCACACACGTGGCCAAGTTGCGCTAGCCAACAGAAAGGCAATAAATATGGGCACACAACATTATTCCTTCCCTATCTTATACTCGCCCCTACCGTATGGTTATTCACTCGTCTACTCTACATTTTCAGACCGAATCTGCGCTTTATCAATGTGGCGGTTGCTCCAACCAACCACATGGCGGGAAAGCAAGTACACAAAGAGGACATATGAAAAATAAATAAAAATCCCTCAAAATATTACTGTAAAAGAAAGACCACATTAAATGGGTGAAAAGTTCTACTGAAATTTGACTAAATTATGAAAATAAACTCCCTTATGGGGGTTTGTGGTAATGTCACACCTGATTTCAACATCTCGACCATATTAAAGAGCAGATCTGAGACATTCTAATACCTTTGTTAACATTACCAAAATCGAGAGCTGCGTCTTGTGAAGACATCGTTATTTTGCGATTTGCGATAGGTATATATATTTATCTTGTTTCCCCCCCCCCCCCCCCGTCTGTTCATATATCTTTGATGTTGTAGCTCATTTTTCTTTTGTCCTGTAATATAGAGATAAAAGTTGTTTTCTAGATGTAATATGTAACTGGAAATTATTTCTTTTTTGTAAGTAGATAAATATGTTTAGAGTTTATTGATTGTGGAAAGCTTTAATTTTTTTCTGTTTATCATTTACTGTATTAAGTTTGGTAGAAAATAGTTGTGTGAAGATATATGTAATTTACTTTGGTGTTGTATAAACTGTGGGCAAGAGTATTGAGAAAGAGAGAGAGCAATATCGATAGTCGATCCAACAAAGGGGTTTTGTGTTGTTGGGTAGTTAGAGAGGCGGACACATGTTTTACTGTGGGAGTTGTGACTTTTACGAACTGGTCAAGATTGAGTTTAGTGGCAAGCGATGTACGTTTTGAATGACTGTTTTATACCAGTACGTGATATGATAATAGTGAGTGTAGAAACTGGGCGAAGTAAATACTGAGACTGTGCCGTGAGACGAAGTAACTATGACAATGCAACCGAGAATGGGCGGTATTGTAGCTTTGTGTCTGTGAATTGAACTGCACTTGTATTTTGACTGTGTTTTCGTACACTCAAGTACTGTGAACTTACATATTTATTCGCGTTTCGATGAACTGTCGGACGCCTATAATCAGTAACAGTCGTTATGAACTTATGCGAACTGTCTATTGTGTGTGAGTACATTCCCGCCCAGGACGGGTTTCCGCGATCGCGACAGTCATAATACGAATTGACTTTCTATAGAATTCGCCGTCGACAAGTTTTATAAACTGTGTGTGGCATAAGTAAACTTAAATTGTGTGTGCCAGAAACATTAATACTGTGCACTTACGGACATCTGTAACAACGATTACATCGACCAACCTGTAGCCTGCAAAACGCCACTGTAATCAGATTTGCAGCTTAATGAATACCACCGCCCGCCCGATTACGAGGAAAAATCATCAGCTGCAATCACACGACCGTGGGAGCAGATCTCAGCGTTTCACCAGGACCAGCCAGCTGCCGTCGATATCGCGACCATCGTCACAACACACAAGATAAGATTTAAAAGCAGCGCTCTCCTCTCAAAGACTCAAAATTATTGCAAACAATTTTAATTTCCTTTTGGCTGACATACACGTAACATTTGTCTTCTTTAGAATAAAAGTGTTCCCCACGAAGTGGTGTGTTCTATGTAGACATTGTTGACTTTCATTAGCAGTAAGCAATTTCCCTTTTAATTATTTCCACTTTTTTTTTACATTTTAAATCCGCTGCCGCTGCATTTGTATTTTTTTATAACTTTTGGAGGGTATGTGTCTAAATTCGTGTGCCGTAGCATTTACCAGAAGTATTGTAATGCTTTGCTACTTGGACAATGGCGCCCGCCATTAATTTCTTAAACTTCGACCAATAACAGTGAAGCTCGCTTGCTATTGGTGCTAACATTCTATAGTGGGTAATTCAAAGGTGGGTAGCTGTCAAACCACACGGGTTGTGATTACTTTGAATGAGAGTCGTGTAAAATTGTGGGTTCATCACTCAAGTTTGGTTTTCTTTTGTTTATTGATGTTAGAAACAAATTTTTTTGTCAATGTCCTTAAATCTTATTTAATATGGTTATTCTATGCTAAACTGGGATAAATGCACGGTCAGATATTGTGTTGGGAAGTAAAATTTGGAGAAACGTCTATTTAGATACGGCTGGATTTGGATTGCATTAGTTAACACGGTATTTTTCGGGTATTTTGGCGATACTTTGTGACAGGGTAGAATCGCAGTCGTCACAATCTCCACGTCCGTCACGCGCCGCTACCCAGGAACAAGTGGGCCTGCTAACACCTCACCTAACCATTGTTCGTTCAAAACGTGGTGGAGGGGATGGTTCGCCGACCTGACGGAGCCAATACTCATGCCTTCGCGACCTTTCTGACCTGACTTGCTCACCTTCTCTGCCAAACATGTTCGCGTTTAGGAGTTGGTACTATCCTACCACAGAAGTTTCGTTTGAGCAGTTACCAGACAGCGCCAGACAACAGGCTGTGCTGCGCATGCGCAGCTATGATGACGTAGGCAGCCCGTGCTTGGTGCCTGCTCTGCTCATACGCTTTTCGTCGCATTTCTGGTGGAATTTCGTGGGTGGTGGGGCATCACGTGACCATGTGCAGCCCTGCGGCATGTTGTTGAGAGGACATACAGAGTTGTACTTACAGCAATTGTTTTATCATATCCCACCCAGATAAAGGATGCAAATAAGGAAGCAGTTATTGACAGAACATCATTCCAAAATTAGACTCCACAGCTCGAAGTACCATATAATTTTGCTATGGGGCGACTTTGACAGAATTTTTTTTTTTAAATTCGTACTCTACAATATTGTTATGTAACATTTCCAACAGGTTTACATCTACACAGCACTGTAAAAAGCTAGTACGATGGAATACAAATTTCTTGCAAAAAAAAAGAGAGAGAGAGAGAGAGAGTTTCTTGTGTAGCTTACACCAGAATAAAGGACAATAAATTTCATGACTATTTCAAAATGTGTAAGAAATTAACATGGTTGTCTGTGAGGCAAAGAAACTGTACAACTGACAGTTTATATTCTACTCTAGAAATAAATGTGAAGCCATGTGGGGAGTTAAAACGATAAAACACGGTATGTTGCTAGTCTACAATTTAGCATAGAATGGCATTCTGTAAATTTAAGACGTCAACACTAATCAAGAAATAACTTCAGGTGTAGAGGAAGTAATAGACAAGTGGCTTGTGATCGAAAAACACTTTCACAGAAGGCAGATTTGTAAAATTCTGCTACAGCTGTCATTATTTTTGAAACAAAATATTTAGTTCAAAACTATGAGATTTTCACTCTGTAGCGGAGTGTGCGCTGATATGAAAGTTCCTGGCAGATTAAAACTGTGTGCCGGACCCGAGTTCGAGTCTCGGTCCGGCCCACAGTTTTAATCTGCCAAGAAGTTTCATACTAAAATACTTCATTCCGCTCTAATTGCACATTTCTATGTCCAGAAGCAATCTGAAATACCTGATATTCAGCTTACATGTGGTTTTCGTGATACCAATTTTCTTCGAGGTCCAGTACTGTATTCTCATGTTTTGTTCTTTATTATAGTATAACGTCATTTGTCCCGGAAAAATAAAATTTGCACTTGAAATTGAACGAGGTTGAAAGTAGCCAATAGTGCGGAATGAAACACTTCCTTTCAAATAAACTAACTGCCTCAGCAGAAAAATTTTAATAGAACCAAATTTCTCTATAAAACAGACAGAAATAGCTTCATTAAGACATGAATGGTTGATTGCTAATAACGTGGAAATAATATAAAATCAGAAAATTGAAACTACTAACTTACTTTGGTCTTTCATGGTTATGAGAACGTATATTAATTCACTTGATGGCTCCCGGCCGCAGAAATCTGTTATGATTTCATTTGCCGTGGGAGCTGTAAACGAAACATATACACGGGGCATGTGGGGGAAGGACCCCTCCCCCCCCCCCCCCCCCCCCTTATAGCTCAGCTTGCTCTGCGCATGCGCGAATCTGGCAGCTTGGGCGAGCCAGAAAAAATTTTCCGGGTAGCTTCTGGCTACTTGCTGCTGCTGCTGCTGCTGCTGCTGCTGCTGCTCATACGGCAAACAGCCACGCTTCATGTGGCCAGAAGCGGGAGGAAGGCACTGCTCATACGCGAATTCAGCTCTGCGCATGCGCACGAGTCCACTGGCAACTGCTTATACGAACCTAGAACCACTCTACTCATGCAATGCTACGACCTCTGACCAGAGCTTTCTGCTACTTCACATAATATCTCATTTATATAGTCCAAGGTTGCATAAGGGAAAGGATGAAAGGAAACGTGGCACACACGAAATAAAAAAGCAATAACTAAATAAACAAATACCGCTTGGTCCATCCTCTTCTGCTTGTTACTCACAGACTTACTTCTGCACAGTAAAAACATTCTCGCCATAATTCTCCTGTACCAGAATTTAGTGAAAAAAATATGGAACAGGACAACAAGTTCCGTTTCAAGGGTAATGAACAGAAAATGAATTTTGTAAATATTACTCTAAAGCAAATTATTTTGACACTTCGATCCAAGTTTAAATCTAACATGCACAGTAATTTCGTAGTCAGAAGGCCTGACGAATACAACGACGTAATTGTTTATTTTATGCTGTTAAAATTCACAAAACTGTTGGGTAAAATTTACACAACTGTCAATTTTACAATTTGTAAGTGCTGGACTAAATAGGTGGCGTAATACGGCTACTCAATAAAGACCAGGGAAGGTCATTACATTAAATTTCCTCCAAAAAGGTCCTGCTGATTTTTTCTGCAGGACTAATGTTTGTGCATAGTGAGTGAGGGAATATGAAAATCTCGCACGTGGTTTATGAAGGCCAGCTATAACATTTTGAGTTGCACGCATCAGCAGTATGGGCTACTGAATCATCCCGTATATTTTCTCAAACAAATAAACATATATATTCAGAATTGTTTGGAGGGCACTTTTCGTATTCTTTCAGTTCTAAAGAGTGTAAGGAGTTTACCACAAGATCTTAGCTAAAACTTCCACTATGAATTCAGCTTTGGAAATTATTAAACTCCATTATTACTGCTTGCTCCTATATTTTGTTACTATATTGCGATTTTTTCGTAATATGGATAGTTCCTCATAACCTCACTTTCATCGTTAAGATGACAACCATACCGCACAGCAAACAGCTCACACAGCAGACGTGGTTTTGGTGCCGATGTGCATGCCCACTCACACCAACGCGGGACGGCGGGAGCGGGAGAGCAAGCGGGAAATGTGTAGGACGTATTTACAGTGCCGGATTTTAGTCTGTTCAGACACGCACGGTATTCCCCATAATCGTCTGTGTCACAATCGCAGTTCGCATCGTGCACAGTATTTCCCTCGTCCTGCGTCCTTGTCGCAAATCGAGAAGCTCATCACTCTCGCCAAGCAGTACCTGCTTCTGTGTGACCTCAGCCGTGAGGATTACAGGAACAACAGGAAGAAGGATAGGATATGGAATGACATTGGGAAGGAGCGTAATCAAGTTGGTGAGTACATAAATACTTTCAATTTCCGTTTTTATACAATTTTTACTTTCAGATAGAAATTTAAAAGAGCTGGTAATCATTTATTTTATAAATTACAATTTTTAAGTCATATTAACCAAAATTATGAAAATTATTGATTGAAATAGTAATAAATTTTTCACATTTGTTAAATGCTGATTGTGTAGATCATCTTGGATTGTGTTCCAAATTTTGAAATACACTTCTTGGATGTGTTGGTGTGTACTATAATGGAAAATATTCATCTCTACTTTTATTCTTTTATTCTTAAATAGTTAAGAAGAATGTAAGCCGTTATTATTTATTATTTATTTATCGTATGGCAATACAGACACATAAGAAACAGACAAATCACTAATATAAAAAACGTTAATAATTGCAAACCAACATTACTAATATAACAAAGTTTACGGATTACAAAGAAACATCAAGTCTATTAATATAATCTATCGACACTGGAGTTGCGAGCAGAAAGCCGTCGGGGCTCCCATTATAGGCTCTTCTGGAACACTCTTCAACAATGTGGCTGATGGTCTGACTTTCTCCGCAGTCACACTGAGGGGATGGTATTTCGCCCCATTTATACAGGGAGTAAGCACATCTGCCATGACGAGTTCTAATCCTATTTAGAGTGGACCACGTTTTGCGTGGTACGTCAAAACCAGGTAGCTTTTGTGTGATGCAAGGCATGTTATGATTTTGCCATGCAGTCCATTTTTCAGACCATGCGTTTGTGATACTGAAACCTTCTTGTACACAGTTCCTTGCTGTTCTTGTTGGCGGGTTCTTAGATCGAAGCCTATTAGTGTTTGCAGCCTCAATGTCTTGGTGGATTGGCAGGCTTCGATTTCCCACGATGTTTTTGTACTCACGAACAAGGGCGTCAGTACGTCGCAGGTGTGGCGGCGGGATGTGGCTTAATATTGGGAGCCATTGCGTTGGAGTGGGTTTAATTACTCCAGAAATCATCCTTAGAGTGTTATGCAAATGGACATCAACAATGTAAGCGGTGTGTACAATTAACTTGACGCTCTTGACAGAAAGTTCAATTGGTCTGTAAAATATTCTCCACTTTCGAGCTAAAATCCCGAAGGCATTTTCTACAACTCTGCTCACTTTGCATCATCTTTTGTTAAAAAAATCTTTCCTTACATCTTGTCTCGATTGTCTGTAGGGAAATGGTGTCATTAAGTACTGTTTTAGTGCAAGACCTTCAGCACCTATGTGTACTTAAGGACATAAATCGTCTTGTCCAGGAAAGTTTTTGTTTTTTTGGCACATACATTTTGAAGCATTCAAATTTTTTCGTATGTCTGAATTTTTTTTAAAAAAATACCACTGTCAAAAATGGTTCAAATGGCTCTGAGCACTATGCGACTTAACTCCTGAGGTCATCAGTCGCCTAGAACTTAGAACTAATTAAACCTAACTAACCTAAGGACATCACACACGTCCATGCTCGAGGCAGGATTCGAACCTGCGACCGTAGCGGTCGCTCGGCTCCAGACTGTAGCGCCTAGAACCGCACGGCCACTCCGGCCGGCAAATACCACTGCCACTGTTTTCCCCATAACCTACAATGTCAATGCAGAAAAAATTGTGATCTGCTCCAACGATTGCCATAAGATCTATAGAAAACTTTTTTTAAGTAGCAATGGTAATTAGATCCATTGTTATTTGGACATTTGATAGTTACATTTTTTTCCATCATTACTTCCAGTGCAATGTGGAAATCCCTACATTGTTTCATATTTTTTAGCAGACATATTCCAAATTTCCTCTGTTGGTGCAGGCATGTGTATTTCCTGTATTCTCTTACATACAAATTTCTGTAACAATCTATCCAGCTGTTGAAAACCCAATGCAAAAAATGGCTCTGAACACTATATGGGACTTAACATCTGAGGTCATCAGTCGCCTAGAACTTAGAACTACTTAAACCTAACTAACCTAAGGACATCACAGACATCCATGCCCAAGGCAGGATTCGAACCTGCGACTGTAGCGGTCGCGCGGTTCCAGACTGAAGCGCCCAATGCCAAAGCTGTGTGCAATTTTACTGTAGGAATCACCAGTGGCCAAATATCTAACAAATTTTTTAGGTGAACAGCTTAAAAGGTAATGGAATGCGAAATATTTTGAGGAGTAAAAAGACCAGAACAGGACAAGGTACCAAGAAGAACTATACAAACTGGCAGTGAGCCCA
Source organism: Schistocerca nitens (assembly GCF_023898315.1). Classification (NCBI taxonomy): domain Eukaryota; kingdom Metazoa; phylum Arthropoda; class Insecta; order Orthoptera; family Acrididae; genus Schistocerca; species Schistocerca nitens. Next base: position 928,246,816 of record NC_064616.1, read on the forward strand.
GCACATGGAAACTTTTCGGCAGTTTTTGCTTTTGCCAATGTTTTATCGAATATTGAGGATGAAGACAATAACCGTAATGACCACGAACATTCACTGGACACACATTTTAATGAAGAGGGTCAACATGAATAACAATCGCCTGAAGATGTAGGTTCGCAACTTCAAAGTGTAAATACTGAATTTGAAGAAATGTTAGGCCTACCGAAAAATAATATGAAGAGGCAAAAGCGAAAAGCAAAACAGCTCGCACCAGAATAAAAGTCTTTGGTTAACGCTGTTCTTGTCTACCTAAAAAATAAAAGAACTGCGTCAAATATGGACGCCACTGATATTATTTTTCAAGTCTACTCCCAGATCATGAAACAGTTTTTACCCAAGATGCAGGCGAACATTAAAATGGTTCAAATGGCTCTGAGCACTATGGGACTAAACATCTATGGTCATCAGTCCCTTAGAACTTAGAACTACTTAAACCTAACTAACCTAAGGACAGTACACAACACCCAGCCATCACGAGGCAGAGAAAATCCCTGACCCCGCCGGGAAGCGAACCCGGGAACCCGGGCGTGGGAAGCGAGAACGCTACCGCACGACCACGAGATGCGGGCAGCGAACATTAAAATGAAAATAGAGACAATCATGGCTGAAGAAGAAATGATGCACCAGCATGAACAAATAGTCTCTTCTGAGTATTAGCACTCATGTTTTCGCAGTTCCTCGAGTTCTTCACATGCCGCTCAATCTATACCATCTCCTGAAGCGATTTACACTGAACTACCAACACAGTATAATGAACCATCAGAAGTGAGATCATTTTTAAATAATTGCAACCCATTTACCATGTAAATTTTTACATTGTGATGATAAATTTTCTTTATATATATATATATATATATATATATATATATATATATATATATATATATATATATATATAGGGTGAGTCACCTAACGTTACCGCTGGATATATTTCGTAAACCACATCAAATACTGACGAACCGATTCCACAGACCGAACGTGAGGAGAGGGGCTAGTGTAATTGTTTAATACAAACCATACAAAAATGCACGGAAGTATGTTTTTTTTAACACAAACCTACGTTTTTTTAATGGAACCACGTTAGTTTTGTTAGCACATCTGAACATATAAACAAATACGTAATCAATGCCGTTTGTTGCATTGTAAAATGTTAATTACATCCGGAGATATTGTAACCTAAAGTTGACGCTTGAGTACCACTCGTTCGCTGTTCGATCGTGTGTATCGGAGAGCACTGCAACATACATCGCGTTTCTACAGAATGATCTGCCAACGTTGCTCGAAAATGTCTCAATGGAAACGCGTCGACGTATGTGGTATCAGCATGATGGTGCTCCTGCACATTCCGCAATTAACACTAGGCTGACCCTTGACAGGATGTTCGACGGGCGTTTCATAGGACGTGGAGGACGCATAAATTGGCCAGCCCGTTCTCCTGATCTTACACCTCTGGACTTCTTTCTGTGGGGTACGTTAAAGGAGAATGTGTACCGTGATGTGCCTACAACCCCAGAGGATATGAAACAACGTATTGTGGCAGCCTGCGGCGACATTACACCACATGTACTGCGGCGTGTACGACATTCATTACGCCAGAGATTGCAATTGTGTGCAGCAAATGATGGCCACCACATTGAACATCTATTGGCCTGACATGTCGGGACACACTCTATTCCACTTCGTAATTGAAAACGGAAACCACGAGTGTACGTATACCTCACCCCTCATGGTAATGCACATGTGCGTCAGTGAAAAAGACCAATAAAATGGTGTTAGCATGTGGACGTAATGTGCTGTTCCAGTCTCTTCTGTACCTAAGGTCCATCACCGTTCCCTTTGGATCCCTACGTAATTCGGTGCTCTCCGATACACACGATCGAACAGCGGAGGAGTGGTGCTCAAGCGTCAACTTTAGGTTACAATATATCCGGATGTAATTAACATTTTACAATGCAACAAACGGCACTGATTACGTATTTGTTTATATGTTCAGATGTGCTAACAAAACTAACTGGGTTCCATTAAAAAAAACGTAGGTTTGTGTTAAAAAACATACTTCCGTGCATTTTTGTATGGTTTACACTAGCCCCTCTCCTCACGTTCGGTCTGTGGAATCGGTTCGTCAGTATTTGATGTGGTTTACGAAATATATCCAGCGGTAACGTTAGGTGACTCACTGTATATATATATATACTTACTGTTTTGATGAGGTTTCTAATTGAATTAAGGATGACATTAAAGAGCAACATACCAACTATTGTGAACCAATGTGCCCTGAAGAACGACTTGCAATTGCTTTAAGGTATATATATATATATATATATATATATATATATATATATATCATATATATCATCCTTAATTCAATTAGAAACCTCATCAAAACAGTCAAGTGTCATTCTGAAGTAAATGTAATATCTTTTATTGTCTCTATGGAGCTCAGACATTAAGATGTGATATTCACCGTAAGCTGTTCGTTTTGTGTTAATTTCGTTTCCTGGAAATCTATGATTTATAAGAGACACTGCATCGCCTGGTAATGAATTGTTTTATTGCTTATTATGCTAATAACTTACTTAACACAATGATCCTCTTCGGCTAGAGCTAATAACAAGAGAGCCTCTTCTTCATTTGAAGACGTTACATAAAGAACAATCTTATTTCGTATGAAAAACACTTAATTTTTTAAAGTGAAACTCTGTGTAGGGAAAGTTCCCGGCTGTGTACGCAGGGAGAAGCCTAGAAAATGAAATCCCTTCGCAGCTGCGGTGTGGAGGTCCCTGCAGTAATCTGTCCTGCACCCGAAGCGGGATTTGCGCTGCCGCTCCCGCCGTCCCTCACTGGTGTGAGCGAGCCCGAACAAAGGAAAATGACCCCACGAAACAGACGAAACTCATTTCAGGAACAATGTTCCAAGGGCGCTGCAGCAGACTAACTTGTCTCGAGAAGTCAATTGAGACACGAAAGTCGATCGTGTAAAATGGTATATCACACCCTCTTTAATCCTAGCACTTTGATCTTGCTGTTTACTTCTTATTGTTCCTTCTTGGTTCTTATGCACATTGTATATTGTCTGTCCTTCCTTAGAGCTTATTCTTATTTTAACAATTTTTTTAAGACATAACTAAAAAAAAATTCCTTTACTTTACGTCTATGGTCACAATTTTTTTGTCGTCAGACTATCGGTTTCGGTCTGTAATAACCATCTTCAGATTTGTTTTACAAAAACATGTCCTAATATACTGGAGCCATAGTGGCATTAGGGCATGTTTTTATAAAACAGATCTGAAGATCGTCATTATAGACCGGAACCGGTAGGCTGATGACAAGAAAATTGTGACTATAGACGTAAAGTAAAGGATATTTATTCTATATTCAGGTCACTGTTCAATTCGCGGCTATGTCGCAGCCTGTGATAACTAGAACAATAGCGATCTTATATCGTAATTTTAAAAAAATCAATTTAGATTACAAATTTTGTTTATTTTTCTGGTGACTACTTTCAGTCTTAGATAGACCACATTCAAACAAGCATGTACCTCTGAAACTAATAAAATAGGCCAGAAATAATAGGCCTATAGCTATTCACCTTACAGAAAACTAAATAAGAAACAATTACAAAATAAAAATTCGTCGTTTGTACAGTGTGGTCCATTGATCCTGACGGGGCCAAATATCTCACGAAATATGCGTCAAACGAAAAAACTACAAAGTACGAAACTTGTCTATCTTGAAGGGGGAAACCAGATGGCGCTATGGTTGGCCCGCTAGACGGCACTGCCATAGGTCAAACGGATATCAACTGCGTTTTTTTTAAAATAGGAACCAACATTTTTTATTATATATTCGTGTAGTACGTAAAGAAATATGAATGTTTTAGTTGGACCACTTTTTTCGCTTTGTGATAGATGGCACTGTAATAGTCACAAACATATGGTTCACAATTTTAGACGAACAGTTGGTTACAAGTACGTTTTTTAAATTAAAATGCAGAACGTAGGTACGTTTGAATATTTTATTTCGGTTGTTCCAATGTGATACATGTACCTTTGTGAACTTATCATTTCTGAGAACGCATGCTGTTACATCGTGATTACCTGTAAATACCACATTAATGCAATAAATGCTCAAAATGATGTCCGTCAACCTCAATGCATTTGGCAATACGTGTAACGACATTCCTCTCAACAGCGAGTAGTTCGCGTTCCGTAATGTTCGCACATGCATTGACAATGCGCTGACGCATGTTGTCAGGCGTTGTCGGTGGATCACGATAGCAAATATCCTTCAACTTTCCCCACAGAAAGCAATCCGGGGACATCAGATACGGTGAAAGTGCAGGCCATGGTATGGTGCTTCGACGACCAATCCACCTGTCATAAAATACGCTATTCAATACCGCTTCAACCACACGCGAGCTATGTGCCGGACATCCATCATGTTGGAAGTACACCGCCATTCTGGCATGCAGTGAAACATCTTGTAGTAAAATCGGTAGAACATTACGCAGGAAATCAGCATACATTGCACCATTTAGATTGCCATCGATAAAATGGGGGTCAATTATCCTTCCTCCCATAATGCCAAGGTCGCTGATGTTCCACTTTTCGCAGCCATCGTGGTTTTTCCGTTGCCCAATAGTGCATATTATGCCGGTTTACGTTACCGCTGTTGGTGAATGATGCTTCGTCGCTAAATAGAACGCGTGCAAAAAAATCTGTCATCGTCCCATAATTTCTCTTGTGCCCAGTGGCAGAACTGTACACGACGTTCAAAGTCGTCGCCATGCAATTCCTGGTGCATAGAAATATGGTACGGGTGCAATCGATGTTGATGTAGCATTCTCAACACCGACGTTTTTGAGATTCCCGATTCTCGCGCAATTTGTCTGCTACTGATGGGCGGATTAGCCGCGACAGCAGCTAAGACAGCTACTTGGGCATCATCATTTGTTGCAAGTCCTCGTTGGCGTTTCACATGTGGCTGAACACTTCCTGTTTCCTTAAATAACGTAATTATCCGGCGAACGGTCCGGACACTTAGATGATGTCTTCCAGGATACCGAGCAGCATACAAAGCACACGCCCGTTGGGCATTTTGATCACAATAGCCATAGATCAACACGATATCGACCTTTTCCCCAATTTTAACACGGGTAATGTATCACGAAGCAAATACCGTCCGCACTGGCGGAATATTACGTGATACCTCGTACTTATACGTTTGTGACTATTAGAGCGCCATCTATCACAAAGCGAAAAAAGTGGTCCAACTAAAACATTCATATTTCTTTACGTACTACACGACTATGTAATAAAAAATGGGGGTTCCTATTTAAAAAACGCAGTTGATATCCGTTTGACCTATGGCAGCGCCATCTAGCGGGCCAACCATAGCGCCATCTGGTTTCCCCCTTCAAGCTGGACGAGTTTCGTTCTTCGTAGTTTTTTTCGTTTGATGCTTATTTCGTGAGATATTAGGCCCGGTTACTGTCAATGGACCACCCTGTATACCCATAGTGACGTGCAGAACTGTTGTACGTTTTAAGAGGCATCTGTGGTATGCTTCTGGCTAGCACCATCAAAACTTCCCTTCTGATGCCTTTAGTTTTCCGAAAGCCAAACTGCACGTTAAATAACAGTTCCTCAGTTTCCTTTTCCATTCTTCTGTATATGATTCATGTCAGCAACTTGGATGTATGTGTTGTTAAGCTGATTGTGCGATGGATCTCGCACTTATCTGTCCTGTTATCTTCGAATTTGTGTAGATTATATATTTTTTGAAGGTGCGAATGTATGTCTGCATTCTCATAGATCCTACACACCAATCCGAATGGTCGTTTGGTAGCCACTTCTCTCAATTATTTCAGTAATTCCGACGGAGTGTTATCTATCATTTCTCACATATTTGATCGAGAGTCTTCCAGAGCGCTGTTAAACTCTGGCCCTTATGTTTTTCACATAGACTCGCATTTCCTCTTTTATCACGTAGTCAGTCAAGTTCTCCCCGTCTTAGAGGTCTTCAATGTACTTTTTCCACCTGTCCACTGGCCTTCAGTGTACTCTTTCCTCCTGTCCAGTCTCTCCTCTGCGTTTAACTGTGAAATTCCATTGCACTATTAATCCTGCCGCCCTTGCTTTTAATTTCATCAAAGATTGCTTTGACTTTCCTATTAAATGAATCAGTCCTTCTGACGACCATTTTTTTTTTTCGTTTCTTCACGTCTTTGCTGCAGCGATTTTGCCTTGGCCTTCTGGTACTTCAAATTTATTTGGTTTCTAAGTGACTGTAATTGCAGAATTCTTGTATGTTACTGAAAATATTTCTCATTTCTTCTTTCGTCGACCAGTTAAAGTATTTTTTCTATTCTCCAAGGTCTCTTTATAGTTACCTTCTTTGTACCTTATTTTTCTGTCCAACGTCTGTGCTTGTCATTTTCAGAGATGTCCATTCTACTTCGAAGTACCGCCTATTGTGATTTTCATCATCGCAGTACCTACAGCCTAATAGAATTTCAGACACATTTATCATTTCTCAATATTTCAGTATCCCACTTCTTTCCATACCGATTCTTCTGAACGAGTCTCTTACATTTCAGTTTACTCTTCATCAAAACTAAATTGTGATCTATATCTGCTCCTGTGTATTCCATTCAATCGATAATCTGATTTCGGAATCTCCGTCTGACGATGACGTATTCGAGCTGGAATGTTTTTACGTCTTTGGACTTTTGCAAGGATACCTTTCCTTCTTGTGATTTTTGAACATTGTATTCGCTATTGTTGTTGTTGTTGTGGTCTTCAGTCCTGAGACTGGTTTGATGCAGCTCTCCATGCTACTCTATCCTGTGCAAGCTTCTTCATCTCCCAGTACCTACTGCAACCTACATCCTTCTGATCTGCTTAGTGTATGCATCTCTTGGTCTCCCCCTACGATTTTTACCCTCCACGCTGCCCTCCAATACTAAATTGGTGATCCCTTGATGCCTCAGAACATGTCCTACCAACCGATCCCTTCTTCTGGTCAAGTTGTGCCACAAACTCCTCTTCTCCCCAATCCTGTTCAGTACCTCCTCATTAGTTATGTGATCTACCCATCTAATCTTCAGCATTCTTCTGTAGCACCACATTTCGAAAGCTTCTATTCTCTTCTTGTCCAAACTATTTATCGTCCATGTTTCACTTCCATACATGGCTACACTCCATACAAATACTTTCAGAAAAGACTTCCTGACACTTAAATCTATACTCGATGTTAACAAATTTCTCTTCTTCAGAAACGCTTTCCTTGCCATTGCCAGTCTACATTTTATATCCTCTCTACTTCGACCATCATCAGTTATTTTGCTCCCCAAATAGCAAAACTCCTTTACTACTTTAAGTGTCTCATTTCCTAATCTAATACCCTCAACATCACCCGACTTAATTCGACTACATTCCATTATCCTCGTTTTGCTTTTGTTGATGTTCATCTTATATCCTCCCTTCAAGACACCATCCATTCCATTCAACTGCTCTTCCAAGTCCTTTGCTGTCTCTGACAGAATTACAATGTCATCGGCGAACCTCAAAGTTTTTATTTCTTCTCCATGGATTTTAATACGTACTCCGAATTTTTCTTTTGTTTCCTTTACTGCTTGCTCAATATACTGATTGAATAACATCGGGGAGAGGCTACAACCCTGTCTTACTCCCTTCCCAACCACTGCTTCCCTTTCATGTCCCTCGACTCTTATAACTGCCATCTGGTTTCTGTACAAATTGTAAATAGCCTTTCGCTCCCTGTATTTTACCCCTGCCACCTTTTGAATTTGAAAGAGAGTATTCCAGTCAACATTGTCAAAAGCTTTCTCTAAGTCTACAAATGCTAGAAACGTAGGTTTGCCTTTCCTTAATCTTTCTTCTAAGATAAGTCGTAAGGTCAGTATTGCCTCACGTGTCCCAGTATTTCTACGGAATCCAAACTGATCTTCCCCGAGGTCGGCTTCTACTAGTTTTTCCATTCGTCTGTAAAGAATTCGTGTTAGTATTTTGCAGCTGTGGCTTATTAAACTGATTGTTCGGTAATTCTCACATCTGTCAACACCTGCTTTCTTTGGGATTGGAATTATTATATTCTTCTTGAAGTCTGAGGGTATTTCGCCTGTTTCATACATCTTGCTCACCAGATGGTAGAGTTTTGTCAGGACTGGCTCTCCCAAGGCCGTCAGTAGTTCCAATGGAATGTTGTCTACTCCGGGGGCCTTGTTTCGACTCAGGTCTTTCAGTGCTCTGTCAAACTCTTCACGCAGTATCGTATCTCCCATTTCATCTTCATCTACATCCTCTTCCATTTCCATAATATTGTCCTCAAGCACATCGCCCTTGTATAGACCCTCTATATACTCCTTCCACCTTTCTGCTTTCCCTTCTTTGCTTAGAACTGGGTTTCCATCTGAGCTCTTGATGTTCATACAAGTGGTTCTCTTATCTCCAAAGGTCTCTTTAATTTTCCTGTAGGCAGTATCTATCTTACCCCTAGTAAGATAAGCCTCTACATCCTTACATTTGTCCTCTAGCCATCCCTGCTTAGCCATTTTGCACTTCCTGTCGATCTCATTTTTGAGACGTTTGTATTCCTTTTTGCCTGCTTCATTTACTGCATTTTTATATTTTCTCCTTTCATCAATTAAATTCAATATTTCTTCTGTTACCCAAGGATTTCTACTAGCCCTCGTCTTTTTACCTACTTGATCCTCTGCTGCCTTCACTACTTCATCCCTCAAAGCTACCCATTCTTCTTCTACTGTATTTCTTTCCCCCATTCCTGTCAATTGTTCCCTTATGCTCTCCCTGAAACTCTGTACAACCTCTGGTTCTTTCAGTTTATCCAGGTCCCATCTCCTTAAATTCCCACCTTTTTGCAGTTTCTTCAGTTTTAATCTACAGGTCATAACCAATAGATTGTGGTCAGAGTCCACATCTGCCCCTGGAAATGTCTTACAATTTAAAACCTGGTTCCTAAATCTCTGTCTTACCATTATATAATCAATCTGATACCTTTTAGTATCTCCAGGGTTCTTCCATGTATACAACCTTCTATCATGATTCTTAAACCAAGTGTTAGCTATGATTAAATTGTGCTCTGTGCAAAATTCTACCAGGCGGCTTCCTCTTTCATTTCTTAGCCCCAATCCATATTCACCTACTACGTTTCCTTCTCTCCCTTTTCCTACACTCGAATTCCAGTCACCCATAATTATTAAATTTTCGTCTCCCTTCACTATCTGAATAATTTCTTTTATTTCATCATACATTTCTTCCATTTCTTCGTCATCTGCAGAGCTAGTTGGCATATAAACTTGTACTACTGTAGTAGGTGTGGGCTTCGTATCTATCTTGGCCACAATAATGCGTTCACTAAGCTGTTTGTAGTAGCTTACCCGCGTTCCTATTTTCCTATTCATTATTAAACCTACTCCTGCATTACCCCTATTTGACTTTGTGTTTATAACCCTGTAGTCACCTGACCAGAAGTCTTGTTCCTCCTGCCACCGAACTTCACTAATTCCCACTATATCTAACTTTAACCTATCCATTTCCCTTTTCAAATTTTCTAACCTACCTGCCCGATTAAGGGACCTGACATTCCACGCTCCGATCCGTAGAACGCCAGTTTTCTTTCTCCTGATAACGACATCCTCTTGTGTAGTCCCCGCCCGGAGATCCGAATGGGGGACTATTTTACCTCCGGAATATTTTACCCAAGAGGACGCCATCATCATTTAATCATACAGTAAAGCTGCATGCCCTCGGGAAAAATTACGGCCGTAGTTTCCCCTTGCTTTCAGCCGTTCGCAGTACCAGCACAGCAAGGCCGTTTTGGTTATTGTTACAAGGCCAGATCAGTCAATCATCCAGACTGTTGCCCTTGCAACTACTGAAAAGGCTGCTGCCCCTCTTCAGGAACCACACGTTTGTCTGGCCTCTCAACAGATACCCCTCCGTTGTGGTTGTACCTACGGTACGGCTATCTGTATCGATGAGGCACGCAAGCCTCCCCACCAACGGCAAGGTCCATGGTTCATGGGGGGGTATTCGCTATTACTAGCTGAGATTCATTTCAGAACTCAGTTAGCCTTTCTCCTGTCTAATTCCTACTACCAAGTCCATATTCTCCCACAACTCTTTCTACTATTCCTTCCACTACTACTGCCTTCCAATCCCCCGTGATTATAATTATCATCTCCCGTTACATGCAGAGTTATCCATCCAGTATCTTCATACACGTCTTTATCTTTTGCTTGTGATGTCGTCATGTATACCTGAAGTATTGTTGTTGGCACTGGTTTGCTGTCGATTCTAATGAGAATAACCCTATCACTGAACCCACAGTAACGCACTCTCTGTCCTAACTTCCTTTTCATAACGGTTCGTTTTCCCATTATATAATCTTCTGAGGCTGTTGATATTACCCTATAAGTTTGACCAGAAATCCTTATCTTCTTTCCATTAAGTTTCACTGATTCTTACTATATCTAGAGTGAGAATTCTCATTTCTCTTTTCAGGCTTTTTAGTTTCCCTACCATGTTCAAACTTCTGAATTCCACGTTCCGATTCGTAGAATATTACCATTTCTGTGGGTATTCAATCCTTTCCTCACACTTAATACTCGCTTGACATTTCCGTCAGAGAGATCCAAATGGTGGATTACTCCACAATCTTTTGCCGCTGGAGAGATCATCATGACACTTCTTTAATTACACGCCACATGTGCAGTGGATATTTAGCGTATGTCCTTAATGCAGTGGTTTACATTCCTTTCTGCATCCGTCTATCATTGCTGATCCTTCTAACTTTTAGTGGCAGTTTTCCACCCCAAGGACAAGAGGATGCCCTAAAACACAGTCCGCCCTTCCGCGCTCTTTGACAAGGCTGTTGGCAAAATGAGGAAGTCTTCGGTCACCACTGATGATGATTTTTATTCAAAAATTAAGCAGTGGCTGGGATCGAACACAGGACGTTTTGATTATGTACTAAAGACGCTAATTATAGACCACGAGCTCAGACAATTCTTTCGATATACACTTAAATCTCACTGCCACCAATTTCGGATTTTAACCAGCCTTCTGACCTAGTGTAATGTGAGCTTTGCTGCTTCTTAGGGGCGCTTCAATCTATGGTACTTTGTTGATAATGCTTCGGCAGTTAGGATTTTAATACTGTCGCCTGTAGGGGACAATTATTTGGATCTCATGCTGACACTTGCGGCTCTCCTACAGAAATCGTTGTCTGGGCTGACAGGAGAGTCGCCTGATCTAAAGAAACCATGTATGCAGCCTACACGCAATCAGCTACCTCCGTTGTGTAGTGGACACCTAAAGCACTCAGCGGGACCCTACAGTTCTAAATTCGACGGCACAAGTCACAAAGCTTTGGAAGTCTCTGGTTCGCTTAGAACCAAGGGGCCACGATAAATTCTGATGGCGGTGCTGCAAATTGTGAACTTCTTTGAAATTCTATGAGCAAGGCTGGTGTTCTCAACCTTCTCTACCAGTCTCTGGAATGATTCAAGTACGCTCTTGGAGCTCACACGTCAGGCATTGTTTGTACGAACTTGCATCAAGATCTGCAATGGGCGGCACACTGTTCGCTCAATGCTTACCGAAATAGCCTGTTCAACATATTGAATGAGTGCTTCAGGCATGCACATTGAGTGCACCTAGTGTTCCTTCCTATCTGTTGCTGCCATTTCTCTGAGGGCTACTATCAATCGCCATATGTTTGAACTAACGACAATCAATAGAACTTTACCACTTTGCGTTTTGTCTCCTCTTCAGACTCGACACAGCAGATTTCCCAGTGAGTAAAGAACCTCACTTGCTCAGATCAGTTTCGGTGGGAGACAGCACCTCGAACTGAATTTTGATAAGACACAGTACATACAGTTCCGTACAGTGAATGGTATGACGCCATTAATAAATATAGACCTTAATCAGAAGCATATAGCTAAGGTAGAATATTGCAAATTTTTAGGTGTGTCCATTGATGAGAGATTAAATTGGAAGAAACACATTGATGATCTGCTGAAACGTTTGAGTTCAGCTACTTATGCAATAAGGGTCATTGCAAATTTTGGTGATAAACATCTAAGTAAATTAGCTTACTACGCCTATTTTCACTCATTGCTTTCATATGGCATCATATTTTGGGGTAATTCATCACTGAGGAATAAATTATTTATTGCACAAAAGCGTGTAATCAGAATAATAGCTGGAGTCCACCCAAGATCATCCTGCAGACATTTATTTAAGGATCTAGGGATATTCACAGTAGCTTCTCAGTATATATACTCTCTTATGAAATTTGTTATTAACAACCAAACCCAATTCAAAAGTAATAGCAGTGTGCATAACTACAATACTAGGAGAAAGGATGGTCTTCACTATTCAAGATTAAATCTAACTTTGGCACAGAAATGGGTGAATTATACTGGCACTAAAGTCTTTTGTCACTTACCAAATAGTATCAAAAGTCTGACAGATAACCAACAAGTATTTAAGAAGAAATTAAAAGAATTTCTGAATGACAACTCCTTCTACTCCATAGAGGAATTTTTAGATATAAATTAAGAAAAAAAATATTAAAAAATAAAATAAAAAAAATAAAAAAATACAGAAAAACAAAAAAACACAATAAAATAAAGTTGTTATATTAACTTAAGTATGTTGTTAAATTAACCTAATTATGTCATGTATTGGAAAATTCGACTCGTTCCACATCATTACGAAATATCGTATTCATGATCCATGGAACTAGTATTAATCTAACCTGATCTGTTGGTTACATAGATGGGTGTAACACTCTGGTCTCTCCGTGGTCCCTGTCTCCTCTGTACAGGGCGCCCAGCCCTTCCACTGATGTGCCACTCACAGTCAAGTGGAAAAGTAGTTACAGATCTCTACCTTTTGTAGTGGATTCGACATCCACAGAAGAAGATTGTACTTGAGGTACCTATGGTGTTTCTGGTACATAACTGTCAGGAACCCTTCCAACACACTCACTGATAGAGCTTCCAAACACATGACAGTAGTAAGGGTGATATGTAGCTGTTTATGAACTACAAGTAAATCATTGCATGATCGAAAAGAGCATTCACAGGAGACTGCACTGTGACTTCTGCAAAACTTTACAGAATAGTAAACACATAACTTTAAAGAAACGTAAGCGGCGGCCTCCTTTCTCCATTCCCACCCCTCCTCTGTGGCTTCCCGTAGTGGGGGGTGGGTGCTTGTACCGCCGTTCGACTCTTGGCCCAATGTCTTGCCCAGACTTGGGAAGCGTCAGCAGCTGGGCTCGGTCTCGCATGTAACTGTTAGTGCATGGTTCCATGCTGAACTTAGCTGGTAGCCGTTGTGCCCATCGACGAGATTATCATGGACCCTTGTCTAAATTGATTCTTTAATAGTGCTGTCCCAAATGCCACTAGAACGGCACAAAAGTTTTGCTTTCGAAAATTCAAACGTATGTCCTTTGTTAAGGCTGTGTTCTGCCACTGCTGACTTATTTTTATGCCCCCCCCCCCCCCCCCCCCGACACACACACATTTCTAATGTGTTCCACACGCATTGCGAGATACAGTGCCGTGTTTGCCCCTTGTACTGGAGGTCACTCTACATACATATCACAGCAGCTGTCATTGAAGACGACTCTGTTGGTGAGCCACTCCGTATCAATACACGTGTTAATCAAAGATGTGAGAGTGCCACCGTGTTATTTTTCTTGTACCCTACTGGCCATTAAAACTGCTACACCACGAAGATGACGTGTTACAGACGCGAAATTTAACCGACAGGAAGAAGATGCTGTGATATGCAAATGATAAGCTTTTCAGAGCATTCACACAAGGTTGGCGCCGGTGGCGACATCTACAACGTGCTGACACGAGGAAAGTTTCCAACCGATTTCTCATACACAAACACCAGTTGACCGGCGTTGACTGGTGAAACGTAGTTGTGATGCCTCGTGTAAGGAGGAGAAATGCGTACCATCACGTTTCCGATTTTGATAAAGGTCGGATTGTAGCCTATCGCGATTGCGGTTTATCGTATCGCGACATTGCTGCTCGCGTTGGTCGAGATCCAATGACTGTTAGCAGAATATGGAATCGGTGGTTTCAGGAGGGTAATACGGAACGCCGTGCTGGATCCCAACGGCCTCGTATCACTAGCAGTCGAGATGACAGGCATCTTATCCGCATTGCTGTAACGGATCGTGCAGCCACGTCTCGATTCCTGAGTCAACAGATGGCGACGTTTGCAAGACAACAACCATCTGCAGAAACAGTTCGACGACGTATGCAGCAGCATGGACTATCAGCTCAGAGACCATGGGTGCGGTTACCCTTGATGCTGCATCACAGACAGGAGCGCCTGCGATGGTGTACTCAACGACGAACCTGGGTGCACGAATGGCCAAACGACATTTTTTCGGATGAATCCAGGTTCTATTTACAGCATCATGATGGTCTCATCCGTGTTTGGGGACATCGTGGTTAACGCACATTGGAAGCGTGTATTCGTCATCGCCGTTCTGGCGTATCACCCGGCATGATAGTATGGTGTGCCATTGGTTACACGTCTCGGTCACCTCTTGTTCGCATTGACGGCACTTTGAACAGTGGACGTTACATTTCAGATGTGTTACGACTCGTGGCTCTACCCTTCATTCGATCCCTACGAAACCCTACATTTCAGCAGGATAATGCACGACCGCATGTTGCAGGTCCTGTACGGGCTTTTCTGGATACAGAAAATGTTCGACTGCTGCTCTGGCCAACACATTCTCCAGATCTCTCACCAATTAAAAACGTCTGGTCAATGGTGGCCGAGCAACTGGCTCGTCACAATACGCCAGTCACTACACTTGATGAACTGTGGTATCGTGTTGAAGCTGCATGGGCAGCTGTACCTGTACACGCCATCCAAGCTATGTTTGACTCAATGCCCAGGCGTATCAAAGCCGTTATTACGGCCAGAGGTGGTTGTTCTGGGTACTGATTTCTCAGGATCTATGCACCGAAATTGCGTGAAAATATAATCACATGTTTGTTCAAGTATAATATATTTGTCCAATGAATACCCGTTTATCATCTGCATTTCTTCTTGTGTAGCAATTTTAATGGCCAGTAGGTTATTTTCCCGCTGTCAGGCAGTTGTTCAGAGATGATCTTCCTCCAGGAATACATTTAGCTTACAGAACTGATGGAAAACTGTCCAGTCTAAGCCGTATGAAAGCAAAAACTCTTAACATTCTCTGCAGCAGAAGTTGAGTTATAGTATTTTGATGATAAGGCAGTTGCAGCTCAGTCCGAAGAACTAATGTCAATCCTGGATTCCTTCTCTGCAGCATGCAAAAATATTTTTCTTAAACTAAATATAAGCAAAACATAGATCCTTCACTGATCAGTACCTCTTGAAGGACAAAGAGATATCATTGTCACCATCGACAGAATGAGCCATCAAGTCACCTATCTCTACTTTTCAGTGTCCTCTCACAAAGTGCAAATATGCACATGGAAATTCAATATCGGATTAACCATGCTAGAGCATCCTTTGGTAGACTAAGATCTCGAGTATTTGACAACCACAATGTCAATGCTGCAGCAAAGACCCTCGTGTACAATTCAGTCGTAATTCCCACCCTGCTTTATAGATCTAAATTCTGGACACGTTACAGACTGCAGCTAAAAAACATGGAACAATATCACCAGTGATGCCTGAGTCGATTCTGCGTACAATGTGGTAAGATAGACACAAAAGTCAGCAACCTCGAAATAGCTTGTACAACCAGTATAGAAGGGATAGTTTTAAGACGAAAGCTATAAAAATGGGGAGAGCATATAGTCCACATGCTCAATAATCACATTTCGAAGCTGGGGCCTCAATCTGAGTTAGCAGTCGGAAGTGAGGCCTGGGGAAACGATGTGAGGACGTAATTAAGGCTAACATGCAGATGTGTCATATTAATGTCAACAACTGCAAGATCTCAGCCCTCTACCATTCATCCTGGAGATTACTAGGCCATTTCAGGGTATTTCATTTTCAAGAAAACAGCTGACAAACAGCGATTGATAAGAGGCAGCGCGGAAAAGAAAAGTAAATTCTGAAACAAAATGGAAGGATAGAAAGTGCTCGACCTGGGAGCTCCTGCCATTACTGTGGCAAACTGTGTACCCCTTGCGCTGGACTGTACAGTCGCCTCCAGACTCACAAATGATTGGAAGAAAACCCAATCGATTATGATTGTTTCCTATGATGATTATAACAGTGACGAAACCATGATACACTGGGTATTTGAAGTTGTAGTTTCCCCTTTACCAAGCCAAATTTATCTTTTGTTTGTTTGTGGTGGTTGAGAGATAGCTTTGATGATGGTTTTTCCCGTAGATTCTAGCAGTTTTAGCTGAAGGAGGCCCATTATAGGGGATAAGGCAACTTTCTCTGCTTCTTCTTTTCAGATGGCTGTATTGCTTGTTTTCTTCAACACATGTGTAGTTGTGAATTGTGTTTTATTCATCTCATAACGTACATTTGCAATCCATTTGGTTTGTTTGCAGGAGACATTTCAAAAAATTTTAAAACAGTTACAATGATTTTTACATTTTTACACTAATTTTTACACTAATAAATAACAGCACTATAATACATAATAACACTATAAGGATATTTCTTGGAACATGCAACACATTGTATGCAGCTCAAATTTCCAGTTTGTCCCACATGAATTCGTCCTGACGTGACAGATCACGCTGTTCCACTGCTCGTGATGTGTGTGTGACGCCCATACTGGCGTTACAGATCGTGTCGTTCCACCGGTCATGACGTGTGTATGTGTGCTGTGCATACGGACGTCACAGGTAGTGCTGTACAAAAACAGTCCCACCACTCCTAAATAATTCAGTACACTGATGTACGGACATGAAATCAACTCGTAAACTGTCCAAATAACGCATAGCAGGGCCATACAGACGTCACAGATTGTGCTTTACAAAAACTGTTCCACCACTCCTAAGTAATTCAGTACACTGATGTGTGGACATGAAATCAACTTGTAAACTGTCCAAATAACGCATAGCATGGCCTACAGACCTGCTCGCAAAATAATCCAACAGACACATGCAAGCACCGCCCGCAGTCCCCTGTCCAATGCACCGGCCTGGAGCCTACCAGCAAAGTGACACGATTGTCAGCTGTCAAGTCACGCAAAGCTACCCGCAATCATAAGGCAGCGACATCCCGTTCATACTCTGTACCTCAGAAATTCCTCTCAAAATACGTGTTCACCTGGGCACAGTTGCTGCCGTGACAGTACGAGAGTGAAGATCTATTTTTTCAGAGCGCACTCACGCCGGGTCCGTACAGCGCGATCGTGTGTTTTTTAACATTGCTGGCACGATCACACTACAGTTGCAGTGCGGGTCCAGTGGGAGCACCGTTCACCATTGTTTTCTGCAGAAGAGACTTCCAGCGCTATATGTCACGATGCTCCTCAGCCCTAGGAAAGCACCTTCAGCCTTTACTTTCTTTTTGCAGACATGACAGTCAGCGGCAGTAAACTATTTTACATTGATCCTCACATTGCACCGCCAACTAAATCTCGCAAAGTGCCATACATATCGTCAAATACGGAAAGACTCTTACTCAGTTACACTGCTCTCCCACTGAGAACAGGAGCTTGAATATGAGTGTGAAACCGATCCCCATCCCAGCAATATATCACGGCATACCGTGTCGATCTAGTAAACATATCTTTCGCCGTACAAAATCATCCCTGAAACTTCTTGGCAGATTAAAAGTGTGTGCCCGACCGAGACTCGAACTCGGGACCTTTGCCTTTCCCGGGAAGTGCTCTACCAACTGAGCTACCAAAGCACGACTCACGCCTGCTACTCACAGCTTTACTTCTGCCAGTACCTCGTCTCCTACCTTCCAAACTTTACAGAAGCTCTCCTGCGAACCTTGCAGAACTAGCACTCCTGAAAGGAAGGATACTGCGGAGACATGGCTTAGCCACAGCCTGGGGGATGTTTCCAGAATGAGATTTTCACTCTGCAGCGGAGTGTGCGCTGATATGAAACTTCCTGGCATATTAAAACTGTTTGGAAGTTAGGAGACGAGGTACTGGTAGAAGTAAAGCTGTGAGTAGTGGGCGTGAGTCGTGCTTCGGTAGCTCAGTTGGTAGAGCACTTGCCCGTGAAAGGCAAAGGTCCCTAGTTCGAGTCTCGGTCGGGCACACAGTTTTAATCTGCCAGGAAGTTTCATATCAGCGCACACTACGCTGCAGAGTGAAAATCTCATTCTGGAAAAATCATCCCTTTTACATCAGAGCACCTTCAGCGGACCGAAGACACACTCTGAACTGTTCTACAAATATGGGATCGTCACCCCTCGGCGCAAACGCGTTACTTTTTCTGATCTGCAGCTGCTTCCTTGCTTGCTCACTTTTTCTACACCCATCTCCAGACTCTCGGATTACAAGAACACATGTATTTTCGCATTGTTTGCCATAATATTATACCATTATCACGGTACTTTTCTATATCAAGCACTAGGCAACATCCTACCGATCGCTAGCGCAACATAATTCGCAAGATATAGACTGGAAATTATTTCTCTACAAACCCCAAACTTTAGCGAGGTGTAGCGCGATGTAAACCACTGAGTAACTAGAAACAAATAGCGGAAACTAATATTTCTGCTCTCGAATACCAATATCGGTGATGTAACAGATTCCAAATCATCCCTATAATTTACAAGCCAATTAAGGTCTTTCCCATGTCTAGAGGACAGGCAAACTCGCCTTCCACATGCTAGATGCACACACCACAATCGAACCTCTCTCAACTAAATAAAGCCGCGAAATGTGCAGAAGCAGTCAACTGAAAATTTACACGGGAGGAAAGAACGCTCCAGTGCAAACGCACGTCAGGTCAACGGAAACACACCACCATATTCATTCTCGAATTTCCACTTCATCACCAAAACTATCCAAGACATAATAAGTATTAGTTTGCTATTCGGTCGTCTAGACGATGGCAAAGTTAACTCGGATTTTTTCCTACACTCCAACAGGTCTCTGCATTCTGACAGCTGCTGCTGTTGACAGGAAATGTGAATCATTACCACAACAGGCCATGTATACACGGAATCATTCTAGAAAACTGGTCATGTATATGTTTTTTCATTATACTTGCAATTAAATGTTATGATAGCGGACTCAATTGAAAAGTATTCGACAATGAGTGAAGAATCGGAAATACGTCCCGCTGAAGGATGTGGCTCTGGAAATGGAAATATCTGTACCTTCCTTACGACTGTACATAGTCATTTCCTTTATACATGTTGGAACACAAACACATACATTATAAGGCTAATGCTCAAATGTGAACATATCAAGAGCCCCCCTCTACTACTATGTATAATACTTGACCAACAAATGATTCCACACGATGCAAAATAATACAGACCGAAAATCAACTATGGGTGGGCATGTCTCTTAGGTTTTTCTTGCGAGTGCTACCACTGTGCCTTAGAAAGAGAGACGTAATCGACCAGATGTTAAAAAAAAACCGATCGCAACAACTACTGCATGTTACTGTCACAAGCTATCTTGGTTCAACAGGTGCACACAAGTAACCATGTTAAAATCTATACCCACTTTAGCAATCGAGGTACGACATTACCTCTGAATGAGGTGGTTGTTTCTGGACAAATACCGTGACGGTGATCATAGGAATGTGTATTATTAGACCAACATGTTGCCCATGATGCAACCTTGTGATAAAATTACCGCATTTTGAAAGTGATTTGGCTAAGGATTGTGGTATGTAAGCGGTATTTGGGACTCCCTCACACCACCCTAGCTAGATAATTCTATAGTATTTGTAGCGCATTCTGTCTTGATACCACATCAGAGGTTCTGCGATATATCCACTGAGTAATAGGCGATGACTGATTGAGAAGGAACACAAACAGTAGTAGTGATGATGTGGCAATTGAAATCATAAGGAAATGTACACTAGCTTCTCAGATCTCTAGTGTAACGCTATCCACTAGAAATGATGTCTAGGATTTGGAAACAGGTGTTTCCATTCAAGCACATACCTGCAGCAGGTCACACCCACAAGTGAATCATATTTCTGGCACTCTCATATCTCGCAGCGAGTCACCTTCCTCGAACCTGTCTGCTACAGTAAAATTACAACCTGGTTTTAGCCAGTCCCTATGCATCTTGCAGCTGCGCCCATTTCTACAGATTTGCGCATGTAATCGTTCCATTTTAAGTCGAAACTGAGCAGAAGTCAGAGAAAATCATACCCAACACCTTCCGCAACCCATGTAGAAACAGAGCGACCTGAGTTAGTGCGACAGGAGCATGTTTTGACTATTCGATGGAAATGTGCGCATTGTGGTGCATCCCCAAACTACATACAAGTACTACAGATCTGTGTCCATTCAAATCTATCGCCAAACATGCTATCATCGTTATTCTCTATCCCCAAAAAAAGAAAAATTGGTATGATTGGTATAATATTATGGCGAACCATGCGAAAATACGTGTGTTCTTGTAATCCCCGAGTCAGGAGATGTGTGTAGAAAAGCGAGAAAGCAAGGAAGCAGCTTCAGATCAGAAACAGTAATGCGTTTGCACTGAGGGGTGACGATCTCAAATTTGTAGAACATTTATGAGTGCGACTTCGGTCCGCTGAGGGTGCTCTGATGTAAAAGGGATGATTTTGTATGGCGGAGGATATGTTTATTAAATCGACACAGTATTGCTGGGATGGAGATCGGTTTCACGCTCTAATATTCAAGCTCCTGTTCTCAGTGGGAGAGCAGTGTAATTGAGTAAGAGTCTTTCTGTATTTGATGATATGTATGGCACTTTGCGAGGTTTAGTTAGTGGTGCAATATGATGATCAGTGTAAAATAGTTTATAGCCGCTGATTGTCACGTCTGTAGAAAGAAAGAAAAGTCTGAAGGTGCTTTCCTAGGGCTGAGGAGCATCGTGACATATAGGCAGTGTTAGTGTAGGCATACCATAGTTTTTCAGGTGCTGTATAGATATAAAAGATAACTGCACTGATTGTGTAAAATGTGTATATATTGCATTGTAAAGTTACTGTGGCATATTAATTTTAATTTTAATAATCAACAGTCTCAGTTGCACCATTTACCCAGAATTAACCTAGGTTTCGGTCGGGATAACCCAACCTTCTTCATAATAACAGTAACTACCATTTGTCCATAGTGGACATCGTTAAGCTAAAACTACAAATCCACAAATTATCAGCAGACTATAAAACTTATCTGGAACTGCTTTGGCCCCACTTTACGACTGCTATGTGGCAGCCACAAGTGCTGTACTGGAGTTCCAGTAGAGAATTAACAATTTTTCTGGGCGAGGGGAGGGGAGGGAGGTTTGGGTAGTGGAGGTTGCGAAACTGAACTATTTTCCCGCCATTTTCTTAGGTTAGTAGAGGTAACCGTGGTGTGATGCATTATCTTGTTGGAAATTGAACTTCCTGCCAGGGGGGTGTGACACTTTCCCACCAAAAGCCGCCATATTGGATAATGGTACTTATGTCATCAGCTGACGCCACAGCCGCCATTTTGAATGAGGTCATGTGCTCTTGCCAAGTCTACATGCCGCCATGTTGGATGACGTCATCGCCGCCATCTTGGATACATCTGGCAACAATGGAAAATAGGGCAGAATCCACTTTGCCCAAATACTCTCGTGGCCTCTAAGTATAGATCTGTATGCGTTTTCCTTCTGTAGACTGCTTGTCCTAGGGTATCAGCTGGTTTCTTTTTATTAAAATGTCTAAATATCCATTCTCTCCTAGGTTCATTATGAACTATATGCTTCAATAGATGCCGTTCAAGTGGTCCAGGAACTCATTCACTGTCTCTGACATATTCTAGCCAGTGAAGGTGTCATTCATTAATAGAAGAAGTATTTAGGCTTGAGCCATGTAGTTTTCAGTTCCAATAACTAATCAGGCAGAGTTCTAGATGACCTTGAACTTTAAACTTTGATGTTGATGATGTCACTTCCAGTGTCAGGTTACAGCCGAGGCAACGGGCCATACTAGATCACCTAGACCTTGAGAGGGGGCATCTTGTTGCAGCTAAGGCCATTGGGCATACTAGATTACCTTGACCTTGAGTATCAGGCCACACATCCTGACCATACACCCTCCTCCATCCCCCTTCCCTATAGCCCTGAACTCTCATCTGAGACACTGCTGGTTCAAGATGACATTGACCATGAGTATCAGATTACAATTCCCATCCATGCTCCCAGCCTCCCTCCGTTTCTCTCTGGACCAGTAGGAATGATTAAAAAAGGTGAGGAACTCATCATGAACTTAGCTTTCTCCCTGCCTCTCCCCCATTTTTATATTAAGAATGCACTTTTCGATGAGTCCCCCTCATTTGGGGTATGTTTTCATAGTGAAAGGATGAAGCACGAGCAGGGACGAGCCAACAGTAGTGGGCAGAACGAGAAGAATAAGAGTGTTAGATTTGAAAGTAAGTAATTTACTGCTCATAATTTTATTGTTATTATTAATAATAATATATTATTTTATACTTACAGTTTGTTATGTTTCCTAGCAGTGCAATGTGCCCCTGATCTGGCAGCAGAGGAATTGCTGGATGAGGATGCACACATATTATTATCAGTGCTGCCACAGCAGCAGCAGCAGCTGCAGAAAAGCAGCAGTCGCTTCCAGAACTAATTCAGTTCACTGAACTACAGGCAAGTCTTCTAAGAGTACTGCTGTTTGCCAACACTTAAAAGTGACAATCAATGAGTTGATCTAAATGCATAAATGTGGGCTTATCACCAGACTGTGTGATTAATGCGGTAGCAAAAGCGGAAAATGCACAACACATTGGGTGATATAGTTCAATATTTATAGTATGAGTCTTTGTATATAGAGAGGAAGATGACAGATAAGTACTCCAGTTGACACTCACATATTTGGTCGCAAAATGTTTATGCAGGATGGTTATAATTAGAGTACAGCAACTCACAGAGGTCCTGTTTCAGCTTTAATTATCATATGGGAGTGGAACTTGTTAGATATTGTAATGAATTAATGCAGAGCTAATTTAAACTGGAAAAAAATTAGTTTCAATTTTGGCCACCAGGTGCAAATCTGGTGGTACCCATGCAAGAAAGATGTATAGAGATGTTCCTATATGTAATGGATTAGGAGTAGGACATGGGAGAAAAGGTCAAACTAGTAAGAAAGGCATTATACTGATTTTATTATTAATCTCTGCTTACACACTTTGTGCAGCGCTAGCAATAGAGGCATTGATGAGATGCTGCATCCATAAGGAAATGTGATCAACAGTTGCTCATAGCAATTCTGATGGAATCTGAGCAATGTGTTCCTGTATACTGGCCTTCAGATCAGGTAGACGCAGAACATGTCCCTGCTAAACGTATTTTTTTAGATATCCCCAGAGCCAAAAGTCCCATAGGTTCAGTTCAGGTGAGCTTGCAGGCCATGCATCTGGGAAAACCTCTGGTGATAACACGTTCATGAAAGTTTGCATTAAGTAGGTCTTCCACTGAGTGAGTGACATGAGGTGTTGTCCCATCTTGCATGGAAACGGTAATTTCCACACATTTGCGCTCTTCCACAGCAGAAATCACATGCTGTATAAGGAGGTCTCCATATTGTGCAGACGTCATGGTACACCAGACAGTGCCTCTGGGTGTACTTTCTTCAAAAAAGTATGGATCGAAAACAAAGCTGTTTTTGAATCCATACCACACAGTTACAGGAATCCATATGTATGTGCTCACGCCTATTGGACTGAATGCAATACATGCCAAGTTGAAGCCTTATAGAAAGCAGCTTTTGGCAAAATGTTGTGCCACCGCTAGACAATGAAATTTGTGACAGTGTATAGCTATAAAGCAATAAAACACAACAAATTTCCAACAAGAAATTGTTTTTATTTGCTCACATGTCGTATTTAGCTACACATATTTATATAAAAAAAATTTTTGCTACTTGCCGAGAGTCAGGACCACCACCACCGCCGCGCGCATGATATTCGAGAGATGTAGCGTGCGTGCTAAGCTACACAAATGATAACTTTTAAAGAGAAGAAAATAATTTATTCATTTTTTTACATCCAATACTGTATCGTTTGGAAGGAGGTGGCCTGTCAATATGGATTTCTTTTTTAAGGAGGTAGAAACTAAAGATAAGTTAAACCTTTACGAAAGTGAATTAGATAAACCAGGAATGAGAGGTGATTACAATGAAAGCATAGATCTCTGTGTAGTATTTTTGGGGGAGACTTTGAAAAAAAAAAGAACTGAAAATATACCATCTTGGACCAAAGCATCAAGCA
Organism: Schistocerca nitens; assembly: GCF_023898315.1. Lineage (NCBI taxonomy): Eukaryota > Metazoa > Arthropoda > Insecta > Orthoptera > Acrididae > Schistocerca > Schistocerca nitens. The sequence continues at coordinate 928,271,280 of NC_064616.1, forward strand.
TAAAGAATGGCAAGGGCAATTTGTTGCTTAAGATCACAATTTGAACTATTCATTGAAAATGAAAATGCATTAAAATGCCTCTTTTCATTACTAAATGAAAAAAAATTTCATTTTGATTCTATGCAGTCATCAACAACTTTTACACTGACTAAAAACATAAAACCTAAAACTCCCATAATAAAAATTTATCTCTCTAGTCAACATGTGATCAACAGTTGCTCATAGCAATTCTGATGGAATCTGAGCAATGTGTTCCTGTATACTGGCCTTCAGATCAGGTAGACGCAGAACATGTCCCTGCTAAACGTATTTTTTTAGATATCCCCAGAGCCAAAAGTCCCATAGGTTCAGTTCAGGTGAGCTTGCAGGCCACGCATCTGGGAAAACGCATCTTACTGAAATAAAAAAATTTCCAGAATAAATATAACCAAACAGAAAACATTTACAGGGTGAGTGTAAAATTATTCGAAAAAAGTTTTAGGGCAAAATGAGGGCCACCCTGATGCACATATTATTGAAAACCCTTTTTCAGCTCAAATATCAGCTATTAGAGGAGATTTTGCACGACATCGACAGACTGATGTGCCAGACGTTCAGCAAGAGCAGCGATATTCCACCGCCCGAAAAAGTAAAGCCAAACAGCGTATTGACATTTTACGACATCTCAGTGGAAAACCAGGACGAGATATGTAAATATTTCTGTTTTGGCCGCCATATGCAAGCCGATGTCTTCTATGTGAGCCAGACATAGTCCGTGATCCCGAAGAGTTGGTCAGAAATAATAAAAACCCTATTAGCGCTTTCAGACAGGAAAATATGAATTTAAAACATATTTACCAAGCGAATGTAGGAATTTACGTCATTCTACATCTGTACTCTGCAAAGCACCGTGAAGAGCGAGGCATAGGGTACATCCCATTGTACCAGTTATTACGGTTTCTTCCTGTTCTTTTCACGTATGGAGCGTGGGAAGAATGATTGTTTGGATGCCTATGTGCTTGCAGTAATTATTCTAATCTCATTCTCACGATCCCTATGTGTGATATGCAGGGGATTGTAGTATACAGGGTGTATCAAAAAGAATCATCCGATTTGGCACATTTATATTTCTGAAACTATTAAACATGTACAATGAATTTTGTTTTCAGATGAACAAGAAACTCAAAAATTCTTTTTCATTCCTTTTCATAGGTGTTGAATATGCCTCCTTGAGGTGCGCATCATATGCCAGTGTGGTACGGTATTCAAATTGTTCCCACACTGCAGTGAGCATGTCTTGAGTTACAGCTTCCACAGCTAATGTTACGCGATGTCTCTGTTCCTTCATTGTTGTTGGTAATGGACGCACATAAACAGAGAATTTTATAAACCACCACAAGAAATAATCAGATACGGTCAGGTCCAGTGACCTTGGAGGCCAGGAATGTAAGGCTGAATCATTTGGTCCAGTGTGACCAATCCATCAATTAGTAATCCTTCGATTTAAAAATTTCCATACTTCCAGATGCCAGTGTGGCAGTGCCCCATAAAAATGGTTCAAATCGCTCTGAGCACTATGGGACTTAACTTCTGAGGTCATCAGTCCCCTAGAACTTAGAACTACTTAAACCTAACTAACCTAAGGACATCACACAAATCCATGCCTGAGGCAGGATTCGAACCTGCGACCGTAGCGGCCGCGCGGTTCCAGACTGCAGCGCCTAGAACCGCTCGGCCACTCCGGTCAGCGCACTTCTGAGGTCATCAGTCCCCTAGAACTTAGAACTACTTAAACCTAACTAACCTAAGGACATCACACACATCCATGCCCGAGGCAGGATTCGAACCTGCGACCGTAGAGATGGCGTGGTTCCAGACTGTAGCGCCTAGAACCGCTCGGTCACCCTGGCTAAATGGAATGTTGCCTGGTCACTAATTACTAAGCGTCGAAGAAAACTGTCATGCTCCATCTTGCCAAGAACGAAATTACAGAACGCCACACATTGTTGTTTGTCACCTTCACGAAGAGTTTACAGCAGTTGAATTTTGTATGATTTCATGTATAAACGTCGACACAACACACACCAGACATATATCGGGGGCATGTTGAGCTGTTGAGATGCACGGCGAACGGATTTCTGCGGACTCCTTGTAAAATTATGGCGGATGCATTCGACGTCAGACCCTCGGGGATGGTCAAGCGATTTGCTTCTACACAAACAACCTGATTCTCGGAAATGTTCATGCTATCGTCTAATGCTTTGTGCTGCAGGAGGATCCCACCATATCTAGTACGAAAGTCACGCTGAACAGTTATTACTGACCCGCACTGTGCAAAATGTAGAACACAAAATGCTTTCTGTTGTCCCGACACCATTTTTAGTAGAACTGAAGTGGGCGTACACTACTGCTTCCTAGAAGGAACCATGTAAAACTCGAGAGTTCGCTCTTTCCAACAGTATGTTGTTCATGCACATATCTCAAATAAAATAATAGTTATGATTTGTTTAAATCGGATGATTCTTTTTGATACACCCTGTATATCTAGAGTCACCATTTAAAGCTGGTTCCTCCCAGTTCAGTTCCTTCAGTATGATTGTGACACTCTCTCACAGATTAAACAAAAACGTGACCATTGATGCTGTCCTTCTCTCCGTACGTTCAGTATCCCCTGTTAGTCCTATCTGGTACAGGTCCCACACATTTGAGCAATATTTTACGATAGGTCGCACGAGTGATTTGTAAGTAATCTCCTTTGTAAACTGAGTGCACTTCACCAGTATTCTACCAACAAACCGAAGTCTACAACCTTCTTTACCCACGACCGAGTGTATGTGCTCTTTCCACTTCATATCCCTACAGAGTATTTGTATGAGTTGGCCGATTACAGCAGTGACTCACTGATAGTATAGTCATAAAAGCACTCCGTCTTCAGGCCACGAGTGGACTACCGCGACCATCCGACCGCCGTGTCATTCTCCGTAGAGGATGCGGATAGGAGGGGCATGGGTCAGCACACCGCTCTCCCGGCCGTTACGATGGTATTCTTGACCGAAGCCGCTACTATTCGGTCGAGTAGCTCCTCAATTGGCATCACGAGGCTGAATGCACCCCGAAAAATGGCAACAGCACATGGCGGCCTGGATGGTCACCCATCCAAGTGCCGACGACACCCGACAGCGCTTAACTTCGGTGAACTCACGGGAACCGGTGTAACCACTGCGGCAAGGCCGTTGCCACATTATAGTCATAAGATACTATGTTTTTTCGTTTTGTGGAGTGCACAATTTTACATTTTTGAGCATTTAAAGCGAGATGCCAATCTTTGCACCACGTTGAAATCTTATCAAGACCGTACTGAATATTTATGCAGCTTGTTTCAGATAGTACTTCATTATAGATAACTGCATAATCAGTACTCATACTTTATAAGCCCGCTGAGCCTAGCGAATATGTCACCCATCTGCTACTAAGTATAATACTTCACCAGTAACTGGATGCTGGTGGTCTCAAACAACATCCACGATGGATGAACATGTCTCATTTTTTTGCGAGTGATACCAGTGTGTCTTAGGAAGAGAGATGTAATCGTCTTATAAGCGACCATCTATTAAAAAAACACGATCGCAACGGATTTTCACAAACGGTATTGTTTCTACTGGTGCAGACAAGTATTGCTAAAGATGTCCATGTTAAAATCTATACAAGCTTTGTAAATCGAGATATGGCATTACCTCCGATTGAAATGGTTTTCCACACGAATACCACGACACTGAATACATATGGTGATCGCCGGCGAGTGTATAAACAGACTACAAGCGTGGGCACACGTCGCTGGCGGTTTTAGCTTGTAATGAAATCAACGAATTTAGAAAGTGATTCGGCTAAGGGACATGGTATGAAGCCGGTACTTGCAGCTTCCCATGCTGCTATTAGATATTTCTCACGCTAACAAAAGGTACACTACTGCCCATTAAAATTGCTACACCACGAAGGTGACGTGCTACAGACGCGAAATTTAACCGACAGGAAGAAGATGCTGTGATATGCAAATGATTAGCTTTTCAGAGCATTCACACAGCGTTGGCGTCGGTGCCGACATCTACAACTTGCTGACACGAGGAAAGTTTCCAACCGATTTCTCATACACAAACACCAGTTGACCGGCGTTGCCTGGTGAAACATTGTTCTGATGCCTCGTGTAAGGAGGAGAAATGCGTACCATCACGTTTCCGACTTTGATAAAGGTCGGATTGTAGCCTATCGCGATTGCGGTTTATCGTATCGCGACATTGCTGCTCGCGTTGGTTGAGATCTAATGACTGTTAGCTGAATATGGAATCGGTGGGTTCAGGAGGGTAATACGGAACGCCGTGCTGGACCCCAACGGCCTCGTATCACTAGCAGTCGAGATGACAGGCATCTTATCCGCATGGCTGTAACGGATCGTGCAGCCACTTCTCGACCCATGAGTCAACAGATGGGGACGTTTGCAAGACAACAACCATCTGCACGAACAGTTCGACGACATTTGCAGCAGCATGGACTATCAGCTCAGAGACCATGGGTGCGGTTACCCTTGACGCTGCATCACAGACAGGAGCGCCTGAGATGGTGTACTCAACGACGAACCTGGGTGCACGAATGGCAAAACGACATTTTTTCGGATGAATCCGGGTTCTGTTTACAGCATCATGATGGTCGCATCCGTGTTCGGCGACATCGCGGTCAACGCACATTGGAAGCGTGTATTCGTCATCGCCATACTGGCGTATCACCCGGCGTGATGGTATGGTGTGCCATTGGTTACACGTCTCGGTCACCTCTTGTTCGCATTGACGGCACTTTAAACAGTGGACGTTACATTTCAGATGTGTTACGACCCGTGGCTCTATCCTTCATTCGATCCCTGCGAAACCCTACATTTCAGCAGGATAATGCACGACCGCATGTTGCAGGTCCTGTAAGGGCCTTTCTGGATACAGAAAATGTTCGACTGCTGCCCTGGCCAGCACATTCTCCAGATCTCTCACCAACTGAAAACGTCTGGTCAATGGTGGCCGAGCAACTGGCTCGTCACAATACGCCAGTCACTACTCTTGATGAACTTTGGTATCGTGTTGAAGCTGCATGGGCAGCTGTACCTGTACACGCCATCCAAGCTCTGTTTGACTCAATGCCCCGGCGTATCAAGGCCGTGATTATGGCCACAGGTGGTTGTTCTGTGTACTGATTTCTCAGGATCTATGCAACCAAATTGCATGAAAATGTAATCACATGTCAGGTCTAGTATAATATATTTGTCCAATGAATACCCGTTTATCATCTGCATTTCTTCTTGATGGCCAGTAGTGTATTTGTAACGCTTTCTATCTCGATGCCATGTCAGAAGTTCTGCGATGTATCCACTGGGTTATAGGCGAGGGAGGATGACGGTTGGTTGAGAATGATCACGTACATGAGAAACACCTTAGTTCACTTTGTAAAGTAGAAGGATGGTTTGGAATCTGTCATACCATTGGAATTGGTATTCGTTAAAAAAAATACGAGTGGAACTACCAGCTTCCTCTATTTTCGAGGTTTCACTTAAAGATCGTCACAGATAAGTTTCTAGTTACTCAGTGGTTTGTAGCATGTTCCACTTCGCTGCACATTGTTAAAGTTTCAGGTTTCTAGAGATATAATGTCCACTCTTTATCTTCGGAACTATACTGTGCAAGCGATAAGTAGCATACTGCTATGTGCTTGATACCGAGAACCATCGCGTAAATGGTATGATATTCTGGCAAACCATGTGAAAATACATGTGTTCTTGTAATCCCAGAGTCTGGAGATGGCTGTAGAAAACTTGGCAGCAAGCAAGCAAGATCAGTGCTGCAAACATTAACGCCTTTGTGCCGAGGGGAACCAGTCCAGCCTTTTTTCACCAGTTGAGAAAGTGACTGCTGTCCATGGAGAGCGCTCTGATCGCGCACCAGGCCAGCGTGTGCTACGGGCAGCTGACTCGTGGCTGCTGCGGTGGGTGAAAGGCCGACCTCGCGGGAAATATCTAGTGGTGCCACGACTGTATGCAGTGCATGTTCTTATCTTTTTAGGGATCTGTCTGTCTTTGCAGTATATGTACGAGTGTCTGGAGGCCGTAGCTATGTGCAGGGTGCAGAAGTGATTTTGTACGGAGAAGGATACGAATTGTGTTTGCTACATCGATATGGTATAGGCCGGTTGGAGATCGGTTTCACATTGAAAAATTAAAGCTTTCCTCGACAGTAGCAGAGCAGTTAATTCAGGAAGTATCTTTGTCAGTAGTTTCCATATTTTATGATCTGTAGCTCACTTTTGCAGGGTTTAACTGTAAGTGCAATATGGCTGCTCTATGCTTTTTTTTTAATTTCGATCTGTACAAAGTAGTTTTGCCTCTGAAAGTCTCGTAATTTGTCTGTCTGCAGAAAATGGCGGACAGCTGTCCTACACCGGCAGTAGCAGCAATTCGACAGGTAAATTCAGTAAGAACCAATCAGAATGCTCTATTCACAGGAACTTCCATGGCAGCAGAGAGTCAGAAGACATCCTTCGTGCAGGGCATTGGAGTCTCTACAGATTGGTTCGAACAAGATGGGGGAAAGGTATCTTCAGAACGTTCAGTGACGTCTGAGAGTCACGTGATGTTTTCTTTATTCGAGTGTTCAGAGACAAGTCTAAGCAGTCCATCCTCATCTGATTTGGACAGGCAGGATGCTGTTCCTCATCCGACATTGTCACTTTAGAGCACCTCCAGAGCAGAAGCTGTAACACATCGAAAATTCACCGAAAATTCCAGCTATTTTTCTCGTCTGTAGGACAGTGCTTCGAATTCCATTTGTGTAATTGTTCTGATTTTCCCGTCTGTGTTTAGACACCAGTGTGTGCTTCGAGAAGTGAGGAAAATAACATCCATGACTCCAGCAGAAAATATAAACTAAGTCCACTCACCGTTTCAGGAAAGTGATGAACACCACAGCAGCTGTAGGATTCAGAATTTCCCTCTCTCTCTGTCTCTCTATCTCTCTGGCAGTGCCTTCAAACAAGCAGCTAAAACTTGAAAACTGGTGAGCGTCCTGTTTAGAGTTACAGAGATATTTATTTCGACTCCCAAATATCGTCATTTTGGCGTGTGTAATCAGATATGGCAGCTGATATCGGTTTTGGGATCTGTTTCCAACAAAAGCATGCGAAGTGTCTCAGGTAGGATTCACAAGTCTGCTGCGATGTTTTTAGAGTCTGTGTTCGAGTGCGACGGTATACATACCAAAATTGAAGCAAACTACTGTGCAGTGATATTTTTTGAAAGCGTATTTAGAGGCAGTGGCAACGACCTTGCTGCAGTGTCTACGCCGGTTACCGTGCGATCACCGAAGTTAAGCGCTGTCGGACGTGGTCGGCACTTGGATGGGTGACCATCCAGGCCACCATGCGCTGTTTCCATTCTTCGAGGTGCACTCAGCCTCGTGGTGCCAATTGAGGAGCTACTCGACCGAATAGTAGCTGCTTCGGTCGAGAATACCATCATGACGACCGGGAGAGTGGTGTGCTCACCCCACGCCCATCCTATCTGCATCCTCCTCTGACGATGACGCCGCGGTCGGATGGTCCCGATAGGCCACTTGTGGCCTGTAGACGGAGAGGTATTTAGAGACATATTCAGTTTGATTTAGTATCTCCAGAAGCAGCTCGTGCTCAAAGACAAAGACCAGTGTTCCAGGGGTGGTTTCACAAATGTGCCACAATCTTTGTATTGTCTGTGTACAAGTGTGGCGGTGATGATATTCCACGGAATTAAACGTGTAGCTACATCGCAAATTGTTTAAATATTCTTGCGTCATTCGCCAAGCTCTCTCTCTCTCTCTTTGCGCAGTGCTACATTTGATTCCCGTGGCGTTCTCCTGTTATGTATGTGACAGTATTTCACACAGTGTTTGAACATAAAATTTAATAACTTCCGAAGCAGTTTGTATTAAATGACAAAGGGTATCTGTGCGCCGGTGATGGGAAGGAGGAAGTCTGCGGGTATTTCCAATGTGACAAGAAGTATGCTGCTTCCATTGCGGCTACTGTGTGGCGGTGCTGTGAGCCCAGAGCGTGGCCTCTCTTCCAGTGGAAGTGGAGACTCTGGTGTGAACGTCTTCTCTCTTGTGCCTTGGAAGACTGACCGGACTTTTATTGAATGATCTACTGTTATAGCTCACGCATTTATCAGCAAGAGTTGCGAAGTGTAACTTAGCCCCATCCTACTGCATCTTCATTATCTGATGAAGCGACCTCATCTTCATCGAATATCATTGCTTTCCAAAGACGTGCAGGTCGCTATCAACACAGTCTCCAGCTGCATGATTACAGTTAATATACCTGTTAAACTCGTCCCCCTCTAGCACAGACATCACATCCATTGAACATAGTGTGCAATTAGGTCCGTCCTCCCAGTCCAGCAGCTAGACACAGACTGAGCGAATTTCCCGCCATTTTTCCCCGGACCGCCATCTTGGATTACGTCGTAGAAGGAGAGGGGGTGGGCAGGGCCGACAGTGTCATCTGGTGGTGGCGTTGTGAACTAGGTCATTTGGACTCAGGACCTCAAGTTGAACACACTGGCTGAAGCTATGGCCTCTGGAAATTCAAATTGTTTAAATAAACAATGCATAGAAAATAAAGACCTAACGTACATACTCTCTGGCAGCCCAGCACACACTGAGTGCTTTTCCTGCCAATTTCCAGATGGGGGAAGTGAGGGGAAGGGAGGGGAAGGGTGATTGGGGAGGGGGTGTCTGGAGTTAGGTTAGTGGAGATAGCCCAGTTGATCTATTTTCCCGACAAAATTTGAACTTCCCGCCGTGATGGTCACTGCGACATTGCCACTCTACGTCCACCATCTTGGATCCGCCATCTTGAATAAATTTGGCAACAATACAGAGTAGGATGGTGCCCACTTTGCCCTCTTACTTAGGGGTAGTAGAGGGGTCTTAGTTTTGATAAAAAACTCATATCCAGCTGTGTACCTTTGGACTTAAAATCAGTTTGTGGATAAGATCTCTTTCAAATCTCTTGCTTCATGATGCACACACAGTGCAGGTAATGAGCTCTGAGCTGTGTGCTGTAGGAGCGCAAGGCATGGGAAATGTTTAGAGTCCTCAGGTTCTCTTCTTTATGATGGATGTTCTCTTCAAATTGGAGAGCACAGCACATCCATGGAGTACCACAGCCAACCCTCCTAGTTTTGATCGTACCAATTCCTTGCAGCCGTTGTTGTAGTTGGACAAAAGTGTTATATGATGTCATAATTACAAGGACGGACGACGGCGCCCTTTCTTCACAGTTTTTGTGCTTACCGTGAAGTGGAAGATCTCAAAGTGACCCGGTCTTGGAGCTAATTATATAAGTAAACGGTACATTTCTAAACATGAATTCCTTATCAAAACTTCATCAGCTAAGTCCCCTCTAGAACTCCTAAAAGGCTGTATTAGGAGTTTTGAATCACCTTGTATATAAACGAGCTAGTAGACAATGTCGGAAGTTCCACGAGATTTTTCACAGATGATGAAGTTGTATAGGACTACAGGGAAATTGCAACGCTAGAAAATTGCAGCGAAATGCAGGAAGCCCTGCAGAGGATGACGTTTAGTGCAGGGATGGTGAATGGCCCTCTGCATAAACAACTGCAGCGTATAGCGTATACATAGGCAGAGAGACCCATTATTGTATGATTACATCGTTTGCAGAACAATCACTGAAAGCACTTACTTCCATTATATCTCTAGAAGTATGTGAACAGAGCCATTTGAGGTGGAACGACCACATGAAATTAATCAAGGGTAAGAGAGATGCCAGAATGCGATTAATTAGAAGAATACTGAGGAAATGTATTACATCAATAGAGGAGGTAGCGTACAAAACACTCATTCGTCCAGTACTTGAATGTTGATCGCCAGCTTGAGATCCACACCATACAGGATTGATAAATGAAATCGCAAAGATCAAAAGAAAAGCAGAGTGTTTCATTACAGTTTCATTTAGTAAGTGTGAAAGCATTATTGACACTCTCAACCAACTCCAATGGGAGACGCTGCAAGAGGTGAGCCCCGCATCATGATGAGGTTTACAGTAAGTTCCAAGTTCCGAGAGTGTGTGTTCCTGGTAGAATCAACCAATATATTGCTTCCTTGTATATATATCTCATGAAAAGTCCTTGAAGATAAAATTGAAGGGGTACAAGGCCACACAGAGGCTTACCAGCAATCATTCTTCCCGTGAAACTGAGCAGATGCAGAATTTTTTCTCGGGGAGGGGGGGGGGGGGCAAGGATTAGAAAGAGTGGACATGCCCTTATAGACTTGCAAATCTAATTTTAAAATAAAGACACACACAATTTTATTTCAATCCTTGTGACGTATGATACACAAATTAGATAGATAATTTTATCACAGTCATTATTACATTTCATGCAAAGAAAGGTTCCTCTTGTGTTTCCTACAGAAGATATCCAGCATATCCTCAGCGTTCCTCGTTGATGCATTGGCTTGTTGGGTATGCATCAGTATCAGTCCATTTAAACGATCTTCTGTCATTCTGCTGAGAAGATATGTCGTCAGACGGCATGAGGTTGAGAAAGGCCTCCCCATAGTGCTGGTTGTTACAGGAAATGGGCCTCAGGGAAGTTAGTCCCCAACTTTGAAAATTTTTGGATTTCTTCTGTTGCTCTGGGTTGCTCTGAGGCTTCTCTACTTTGCTCAAAAAACACACCTCTGTAAGAAAACAAACAATTAAACAAAAACAAAATTTTTCATCAGCTCCCCAGTTTTGAAAAATCGGATTTTTTATGCTTGCTCTGAGTTCCTTTAGTCACTCTGGATGTTACTCCAGAACAACCATGTCCTCGAACAAACAGTTTTCAAATGGCAAGCAAAAACAGATTTTCCACCAGCCCCCATTTTTTGAAAATCGTACTTTGTATATGAGTTGCTCTAGTTACCCTGAATGTTACTTCAGAACAACGTCAACCTACTATTAGTCTAGAAGCGGTAATCAAAACAATTTTTCTGCACTAGACCTGTCTTGTGGAAAAGCTGGTGTTTTAAAGTGCGCTTTGAGATACGGTACGTATTCTGAACATTGTCCAGAACGACTATGCCGATGAGCAAATAGTACTGAAATAGAAATTAAAATAATTTTTTTCATCAGCTACCGTTTTCACACTTTTCTCATTGTTTCCTTGCTGTGTGTCTTTGCAGTTATTCTGAACATAATATCCTCAGATCAACAGTGCCGCCAAGTAAACAGTAGTCAAGTGGGAACTATAAGTATTTTCTTATAAGCCCTTCTTTTCTGAAGAAATATAATTTTTATGTTTGTTCTGACTTTCTCTAGTTCTTAACATTGCTCCAGAACGACTATTTTGACAAAATAATAATAATAATTTGGCAATGAGATCAGAGTTTGTTTCCGAATTTAGACCCTCCCAATTAAAAATAAACATTTTTACTTTCCTTAGAAAATTTCAATCTTGCTCCAAAATAGTATTTTAAAGCGTTACAAATATTGAAAATCAGGGATAACATTTCTTTCAATTTACCACTTTCGAAAAGGAAATTCTTGTAAGAAAGTGCCGAGCAGATTTATCTGAGCTTACACATATGTGTAATTTGTTCCCTAAAGGATGTCCTGCTAGTTAGCACTGACTGGAGATTGTCGCAAGGTTTCGGAAAGTTCGCTATGTCTTACAGTTACAGCCAACCTACGCAATCGAACAGCTCACGAGCCGCCATGACGCTGTGCAGGCTATGAAGACAAAGAAGCGGAAGCGCCCCTTCAAGATCGTATTAGTCTTTAATGGAACCTTGATAATTTTATGAGTTATTTCAGCCACAACAACAGTTCGGTATAAAGCACACCAATTTCCAAGGTATTAATTTTTTCTAACTTAGGAAATTTCAAATCAAAAGGTAAGATTTCATTTCAGCTAACCACCACCTGGGTCGTCATATGTCCAGAGGCAGCGTATTCGGAAAAAGAGCGATCTGAAAGTGCGTCCGATGTTCATTGTGAAAAGTCTGGACAGATATCCTGTATGAGAAACAGTGGGGACAAACGTCGATACCGTGACCTATCTCATTTAAGAGATATGAAACGTCGGAGTCTGCAATATATCTTAAGATCACGGGTAGTTGCAAAGAATGCAGAAGCAATTTTTCAGGAATCGTTGTGAACAATCCGGTACCAGGACGTGAGGAGATAATGGAACGTGTCCTCGATAATTTCGATGGGTCTTTTATGCATTGTAAGAAGCGTCAACTAAAAGGAAAACGAAGAATTGACGTTTCAACAAAAATGGTAGACAGCAATATCTTATCTTGCATCTGGCGCAGAAACGAGGCAAACAAACTAATTAAATTTGGGGACGCTGGCTCTTCTCATATATGAAATCAGGAGCAGGAATTCCCTTAATAATCTTAGTAACTTTTACTTAAGTTTCCGCAAAATATTAATTGGAGCTCCAGTGGCTGTTTTATCAATAATTACTCCCAAAAAATATACAAAGTAAGAATATCAGGCCACACGCCTTAGGACAAACATAAAATATAAAAAAATTGATTATCCACTACGCTTCGTTCTGTCAAGTATAGGTATTTATCATAACAGAGAAGACATCATATCTGAAAGCTATAATCGTCATATTTTGATTTTAAACTGAATCAACACAACACGTAAGGAACAAATACCTACCAGGTACATTAAATTAACATACTCCAAACAATCAGTAATAGGATTACACAGAGAGGCAACATCCCATATCTCAATATTCGCTAGGGTTATACACGCACACACACACACACACACACACACACACACTGAAGAGTCAAAGGAACTGTCACACCTTCCTAATATCGTGTAAGGCCCCCGCGAGCACGCAGAAGTGCCGCAACACGACGTAGCATCGACTCGACTGATGTCTGAATTAGTGACGGAGGGAATTGACACCATGAATCCTGCAGGGCTTTCCATAAATCCTTATAAGTACGAGGGGGTGGCAATCTCTTCTGAACAGCACGTTGCAAGGCATACCAGATATGCTCAACAATCTTCATGTTTGGGGAATTTGGTGGCCAGCGGAAGTGTTTAAACTCAGAAGAGTGTTCCTGGAACCACTCTGCAGCAATTCTGGGCGTGTGGGGTGTCGCATTGTCCTGCTAAAATTACCGAGTTCATCGGAATGCACAATGAATATGAATGGATGTAGGTGATCAGACAGAATGCTAATGTACGAGTCACCTGTCAGAGTCGTATCTAGACGTATCAGGGGTCCTTTATCACTCCAACTGCACACGCTCCACCAGCTTTAACAGTCCCCTGCTGACATGGAGGGTCCAGGGATCCATGAGGTTGTCTCCATACCTGCACATGTCCATCTGCTAGATACAATTTTAAATGAGACTCGTCCGACCAGGCAACAAGTTTCCAGTCATCAACAGCCCAATGACGGCGTTGACGGGCCCAGGTGATGTGTAAAGCTTTGTATCGTGTGGTCATCAAGGGTACCCGAGTGGGGCTTCGGCTCCGAAAGCCCATTCGATTATGTTTCGTTGAATGGTTCTCACGTTGACACTTGTTGATGGCTCAGCATGGAAATCTGCAGCAATTTGCGGAAGGTTTGCACTTCTGTTACGTTGAACGATTGTCTTCAGTCGTCTTTGGTCCTGTTGTTGCAGGATCTTTTTCCGGCTGCAGCGATGTTGGAGATTTGATGTTTTACTAGGTTCCTGGTATTCACAGTATACTTGTGAAATGGTTGTACAGAAAAATCCCTACTTCATCGCTACCTCGCAGATGCTGTGTCCTATCACTCGTGGGCATACTATAAGACCACGTTCAAACTCACTTAAATCCGGATAACCTGCCATTGTAGCAGCAGTAACCAATCTAACAACTGCGCGTGACATTTGTCATCTTATATATATAAACAGGCACCACCACCAACAACATCCCTGGTCGCACCTGCACCAGTGCAGAATTAGAGACCAGCGACGCACAACTCATAAACACAGGCGCTTGTATAAGCAATGACAGGGCACGAAGCTAGTTTGTGAATAATAGTTAGGATCAATACCCACACGCGACCTGCTCATACAACAAGGCACACGGATTATTCTTGTTCGTTAATATGCACCCCCAAAACCAGTTTGCCGTGGGGCATATAATTCAAGTTCCACGAGAAGCAACTCAGTCATCCATAAGCGGCGCGCTGCTGACGAATGAACAGAAAACAGACCGGGTGGTAAGTTGCTTGAACACAGTACCTCAGTGACACTGCATCATCGAGGAGCAATCTTCACGTCCAGCCGGCGGGTTATACTCATGTCCAACGTTCCGGTACGCTACTTGCTCGTCCACAACACAACTTCAGCACTCCGCTGCGTCCGCCGCTGACTCATCTTGCGCTATCCCGCTAATGTCCCGCGACCCCACAAGAGGTCGTCACACCGACGAGAGGAAACATGACCAATCTAGGCAGCTACTGCCAACCCACACCCATAGTGCCGTGCACAGCACACAACTTAAGTCAGTCAATACATTTATCTGGAACTCAGTTGAATGATTCTTCAAAAAGATAAAAGACATAAACTGGAAACACTTCACTTTTCGTTTAACATGAAAGATATGATTATTCTATTCCAGTGAAATATGTATCCCTGTTGTTGTTGTGGTCTTTAGTCCTGAGACTGGTTTGATGTAGCTCTCCATGCTACTCTATCCTGTGCAAGCCTCTTCATCTCCCAGTACCTACTGCAGCCTACATCCTTCTGAATCTGCTTAGTGTATTCATCTCTTGGTCTTCCTCTACGATTTTTACCCTCCACGCTGCCCTCCAGTACTAAATTTGTGATCCCTTGATGCCTCAGAACATGTCCTACCAACCGACCCCTTCTTCTAGTCAAGTTTTGCCACAAACTCCTCTTCTCCCCAATTCTATTCAATACCTCCTCATTAATTATGTGATCTACCCATCTAATCTTCAGCATTCTTCTGTAGCACCACATTTCGAAAGCTTCTATTCTCTTCTTGTCCAAACTATTTATCGTCCATGTTTCACTTCCATACATGGCTACACTCCATACAAATACTTTCAGAAACATAAAAAAAGTTGAAATGGTCAACATGTGAAAAAATGTAAAAAAGTTAAAGCAAGAAAACAAACAAAAATGTGCAATGAAGGAGAAGATAATTATTTCACAAACACCACAGACACAAGTAATTGATTAAAGCAAACCAAAAAAAGAAAAAAATATGTATACTTATAAAAACTAAAACAAACATAAAAATTTAAAAACAGGTATATTAAAAAGACATAAAAATGTAAAAACTTAAAAAGAGGGGAAGATAATTGACAAACTGCAAGTGGTCTTTCCTGTATGTTCTTACATTGATAATTTTCTCACGTCAATGAGATAGTAGCCAATGTCAGTTGAATTGATGATATCTCCCACTTAATATTTGGTTACCATTTAATTCAGAAGGCTTCCGTTTTGAAATAATCGAAACCAGTACTGTAGCTTTGTAATGTACTTTTCCTTTTAAGTCTTACACTAAAATCTCTTACTTTTGTTACCTCCAGTTCAGTACCATTTATTTGCTTACGTTTTTGTCCACAGCAATTGAAGCAACTCTGAAAAAGGCAAGTGGTCATTCCC
Organism: Schistocerca nitens; assembly: GCF_023898315.1. Lineage (NCBI taxonomy): Eukaryota > Metazoa > Arthropoda > Insecta > Orthoptera > Acrididae > Schistocerca > Schistocerca nitens. Next base: position 928,286,972 of record NC_064616.1, read on the forward strand.
GCATGCTCTTACATTGGTAACTTTCCCACGTCAATGAATAGTTACCAATGTCAGTTGAATTAAAGCTTATGATGTCTCCCACTGAAAAAGGCTATTTTTTCAAAAATTGATGGCTGGCGCAAAATATAGTTTTGGTTCCCATTTGAACACTATTTGTCTGGAAGTACTGTTGTTTTGAAGCAACATTCAGAGCAACTACAGCAATTCAGAGCTAGTCTAAGGAAACTGATTTTTCAAAAATTGGGGTCTGGCGTAAAATATGTTTTTGTTTCCCATTTGAAAATTATTTGTCTGAAGCATTGCTGTTCTGGAACAACTTTCAGAGAAACTAGAGCAACCCAGAGGAAACATAAACAATCCGATTTTTCAAAAAATGGGGCTGATGGAAAATTATGTATCTGTTTCATTGTTTGCTTGTTTTCAAATTTACAGACGTGTGCTTCTGGAGGAACGTTCAGCCTCCTAAAAGCAAACCAGAGCAACAAAAGAAATTCAAAATTTTTCAAATTTGGGCGCTAGCTTCCCTGACGCTGTTATGGGTTTTTGTATGTCTATGGCCGGCCGCGGTGGTCTCGCGGTTCTAGGCGCGCAGTCCGGAACCGTGCGACTGCTACGGTTGCAGGTTCGAATCCTGCCTCGGGCATGGATGTGTGTGCTGTCCTTAGGTTAGTTAGGTTTAAGTAGTTCTAAGTTCTAGGGGACTGATGACCACAGCAGTTGAGTCCCATAGTGCTCAGAGCCATTTGAACCATTTTGTATGTCTATGGCATCACAGCACCGACACAAATGCATTGATTTCAATGCGATTTTTTATTTATCTAAAGGCTAGTTTAATCAGGACTGCCATGACATATATTCGATGAAAGGTTGTTCAGCCGTTTAAAAGTTACCTGCAGTTACCGGCAGCAACTCGCTGCCCTGTCAATATGTGGTAGGTACATACGAGAGTAATCACAAAAGTAAGGTCTCCTATTTTTTTATAAGTACAGAACTCTGTTTGTGTGGCTTTTGGTCACACTGTTATGAAGAGTGCTGTGTGTAAACACGCACACGCCGCGCTGAGGCGCTCAGTCTTGGCTTGGCAGCCGTTGAGAATGGGGCTGCCGTTGGATGTTACCGCCAAGTGCGAACTGCGCCCAGTTAGTCGGTTTTTGAACGCAAGGGGCACTGCGCCGATTGAAATCCATCGCCAATTGACGGAAGTGTATGGTGAGTCGTGCGTGGATGTCAAAAATGTTCGTAAATGGTGTTGAGAGTTTGCAGCTGGTCCGACCGAAATTCGCGACGAACAAAGGAGTGGGAAACAGTCAATTTCTGAGGAGACAGTGTTGAAGGTTGAGCAAAGCATGCGTGAAGATCGGCGGATCACCCTGGATGATCTCTGCACGTTGGTTCCTGAGGTGTCCCGAAGCACCGCTCACAGAATTTTAAGGGAAACACTGAACTACCGGAAGGTGTGCGCAAGATGGGTGCCACGCATGCTGATTGAGGACCACATGCGGCAACGAGTTGATGCTTTCCGCGCATTTTTTCACCACCTTCCAGCCTAACAGGACAACTTTCTGGACTCAATTGTCACGGGGGACGAAACCTGGGCATACCACTTTACACCTGAGACCAAGCAACAATTACGCCAGTGGCGGCATCTTTCTTCGCCTAAGCCGCGGTAATTCAAACAAACACAGTCCGCCGGTAAAGTCATGACAATCGTTTTTTGGGATCGGAAAGGGGTATTGTTGGTCGACTCTATGTCCACTGGGACCACAATTAGCCGGCCGAAGTGGCCGCGCGGTTCTGGCGCTGCAGTCTGGAACCGCGAGACCGCTACGGTCGCAGGTTCGAATCCTGCTTCGGGCATGGATGTGTGTGATGTCCTTAGGTTAGTTAGGTTTAACTAGTTCTAAGTTCTAGGGGACTAATGACCTCAGCAGTTGAGTCCCATAGTGCTCAGAGCCATTTGACCACAATTAACGCTTATTGGTTCTGTGGGACACTGAAAAAACTCAAACGGGCGATTCAGAACCGGAGAAGAGGAATGTTGAGCAAGGGCGTACACATTCTCCATGACAACGCTCGCCCACATATCGCTCGACAAACCGTTGCTCTCCTGCAACATTTTCAGTGGAACCTAATCACCCACCTATCCTATAGTCCTGATTTGGGGCCCAGTGACTGTCACCTGTTCCCTAAGTTAAAAGAACATTTGTCCGGAAAGCGATTCAGCCCCGACGACGAGGTGAAAGAAGAGGTTCATAACTTTCTGAACAGCATGGCGGCGAGCTGGTAGACATGGGCATACAAAAACTGCCACAGCGTCTACAAAAATGCATCGACAGAAATGGTAATTATGTAGAAATATAGCTAAATGTTCAAGCTGTAAACTGATGCAAACCACTGTAGAAATAAACAGATCTATGTACTTATAAAAAAAAATTGGAGGCCTTAGTTTTGGGATTACCCTCGTAGTTTGTCATATTACAATACAGATATCAAAATCTCTACAAAAAATTCCGCCAGAACACATGTTTATCTTTTTTGATTCACCCATAATTACGATTTTCGTGATGTCCTTCCGATTGCTTGCGGTAGGTGCAATCAAAAGAAAAAAATATTATGGATGAACTGTAAAAGCTAAGCATGTGCTCTTGTGGACTTTTGTGTGGAGCGTTTTGAGACCAACAGTTTCGTACTTTCCAACTTGGCATAGCTCTTATCGCCTGCCCAATGTATTGTAAAAGAGTTCATTGCCAACAAAGATGTTGCTACCGTGATTCACTATTATCAACTGCTATCGCCTTTACAAACTGATTTAATTTTTTCAAGTATCCCATGTTATTTTTCAGAGTTCAAGCTATCTCCACACCGAAGTTCATAAAATTCGATTCAGTGGTTCTGCAGTGAAAAGGTGACAGACAAGAGTTACTTCCACATTTGTAACATTGGTAACTTATGGATTACTCACTGTGCCTCTCAACAAGAAGTGATGTGCTGTATCATGATTGAAATACGCTGGTTCCTGTTAAAAACGTCAAACGCCACAAGGATTTGCCAACAAGAGGACTTTGGCGAAATGTGAAGGCGCATGGAACAACAAATGTACTGACTGTAAGAAGTCTGACGATGATGGAAAATTGAAAAGTGTAACTTCAAATAAAGCTTTTTATATTAGTAACTTATGGCTGCCCTATTTCTTACTAAGTGGGAAAAGAATCAAGAAAGATTAAATATTTACCAAAAATATCTGAATGTTTGCAGCCGTAGAAATTTATAAATTTTGCAAAGTAAAAGATAGCGGGTGAAACTTGCACAATAGCTCAATTATCTGCTACGTAATCACGAAAGGATAAACGACGTCACTTTTTATTGTACAGTACATTTATCATAAATTCTCACAAAAAATAAATAACGGGGCATGACACAACAAGTCACACGAATGTTCAGTTAAATCCAGGCTTTCTCCTTGCTGCCCGTAAGTAAGGGCTCCGGTTCCGTCCCCCCTCCCCCTGAATCCTGATACACAAACTTCCGTCCATGTGAAGTGTAGATGTAGATGCAGATGTAGATGTAAATGTGGCCATGCTGTTCCCAATCCATGTGGGTGCCCTGATGCAGCGTTCAACCAGTATGAATAGGTGTGTTTCCAGCTTGATTCAGATCTGGATTCAGCTGTTTCAGCCATTGCCTTAAAATCGCCAAATGCCACGATTACCACCCACAACAACCTGACGTTACGCTGTCTGGCTCACGTTGTACAACATAGTTAGCCAGATATGCCTTGTATCTCTAAATTTCATCCCTACTGGCAATGACGAAATCACTACACTTAAACCAAGTGTTCTGTTGTGGGTCTCGAATGAAGACCTCTGCCACATTCTGATTTCTCCCTCTGTTTGGCTACAGGGCCTATTGGGGCATGTCTTGGTTGAACAGTTTGGCACGACGTGTATTCTGGCTAGGAAATTTTTCACAGCAGAGTCCTTGCATAAAGAATTCTCGGTTTTCATGCTGCGTCAGATTCGGATAAAATTCCAAGCTTTCAACGATAGACATCATCAGTGACTAAAACTGACTGTCATGAACTTTTATTTTCTTAGGGTTGAAGTACAATGTCATCAGTCTAACTGTCGTGATGTAGTAGTAAGACTTTCCTATACAGGGCGAGTCACAAGTCCTTGGACACCTTCATAAGTTGGAAAATTAAAGGGAAAATTGAAATGTGATGATGGGAACGTAGGTTTGACGTGGGGCCGCGACTTTTGGAGTGAATCCCATTAATGGCCGCCATCTTGAAATCCACCATTTTGGATTCAAGTAATTTTTTTTTTAAATGGGAAAGGGGGTGTATGACACATCAGATAACACTCGTTTGAGCTCTGGAATTGAGTGGTGTAATTTGTTTTTGTCTATCTTGTACAGTTTAGAGGTTATTAATGTGGATGCGGCGACTACAGTTGTGCATTGCACGGGATGGACAACACATAGAACATGTGTTGTAGCAGTCGGTATGAATGTAAATTTCCCAACTTTGAACATTAATAACCTTTAAACTGTACAATATAGACAAAAAAATTGCACCACTAAATTACAGAGCTCAAGCGAGTTTACTTTGATGTGTCATACACCCCTCCTCCCATTAAAAAAAAATGACTTGAATCCAAATGGTGGATTTCAAGATGGCGGCCATGAATGACAATCACTCCAAAAGTTGCGGCCCCACATCAAACCTATGCTCCCATCATCACATTTCAATTTTCCCTTTAATCTTCCAACTTATGAAGGTGTCCAAGGACTTTTGACTCCCCCTGTATTACAATGATATCATTGTATTGCATGTTGAAGGTGTGGCGGTGGGACTTGAAGTCCCATACTACTCTTCAACTGTAGGAGCTCAATTCTGTTGCTAAGAATTTACACAAGTACACTGGTAGTTATTGTAGTGGCTATACCAAGGATTTCACATTATGAGTGGCAGTACTGAAACTGTCACACTATGTGTGGTTATACCAGGGATATCATTAGCCATGGTCGAGGATGATGGTAAGAGGAAGAGGGGGTCAGTGCCAGTGCCGGGGAGCCATGATGCCAGTTTGTTGCAAGCCATTGACCACATCTCTGAGGGCATCCACTTTGTTGTATAGTGGTCTCACCATGTCTTAAATGGTCAATTTTAGAATGACCATATTTGTCTTCTCATGCACGGTAAGAATACTGGTAAATGGAGGGGCATGCAGGCTTCACCAATGTACCTTTTTCTGCAGGCGCTGGAGGGTCTGCATCTTGGAGGCACTAACTGCGGTACATGCAGTTATAACAGAACGTCACCTTAAACCCTAAACTATTATAGTAATACTCGATACAGTAAATAGTCTGGAAGTAACCTATACTCCAATGTCCGATTTGAAGACTGTCAGATTCCATATATTTATCTTTATACACTCTTAACCTTGTTTACGTGGCAATGGCGTCTACAACTTATGACTATTGAGTCGCTAATAATAGTTTCCAAAGCACATTGAATATACCAATAGCGTAACGTTGAAGCGTGCAGAAAACATTAGCTAGCCTTTTCTGTGCATTCCTCCATATTTAAACTAATGGCCCAAAACAAATTGGTAATTGTGAGAAACGTAAAATTATTTATTTATGTAATTTCTTTACATATAATATTTTGTGTAAATATTGTCTTTGGCTTCGAGTTTAACAACTCGAAAAGACTGTTATCTTTAGTCTGGTGGGAACGAGATGGATCTTGGGAACACGAGGTTCATGGTCTTTTATCACTAGCGTTGGTTGGATAAGGTTGTGATATAGATATGGCGGAAGATGCTTGATTGTAAATTTGGTGAAAGAGAATAAGTTTCATTTTAGATTTGTGTATAAGTGTTGTTAAATGTGAGAAGATTGGTTGAATAGTGATGTGCATAAACTAAAATAACTCTTTTTCCCTAAAAGACAAAATACCACATGTTACCTTACAAACCAGTTAGTCTCATCCTAACATAAAGAAAACAACGGGAGCCTCTCAGCGGAATCACTCCTAGACTCAACGAAGCCAATATATACTATGAAGACAATAATGAAGCCATAATCGTAAAAGCTAAGTACCAACACAGTTTGTACTTCTTAACGACCTCTGTCTAACTTTAAATTTGAACCTCTTGTACGTCCTAAATTTACCATGTGGGCCGGCCAGAGTGGCCGAGCGGTTCTAGGCGCTACAGTCTGGAACCGCACGAACGCTACGGTCGCAGGTTTGAATCCTGTCTCGGGCATGGATGTGTGTGATGTCCTTAGGTTAGTTAGGTTTAAGTAGTTCTAAGTTCTAGGGGACTGATGACCTGAGATGTTAAGTCCCATAGTGCTCAGAGCCATTTGAAGTGAGCTAGTTGGTGTTGTGGCCAGTCATATAGAACACTGTATCACTGTTTTATTGCACCAGGTGGCAGTGTGGGATCATTGGTATATCATTAACATATATGTTAAAGAGGATAGGAGACAACACAGAGCCTTGCATCAATGTGCATCACTTACTAGAGCGTTTTCCTTGCTGAGTAATCTGCAAGGTCCTATCATGAAAGAAATCATCCATGATCTTAATATAGATGTCCAAGATGGTTGTCTGCATCAGCATTTTGTATACGTGTAGTCGTTCTACAGGTCCAGGAAAACAGCTACCATTGACATGGTGGAGTTAAAGCCGCTGCTGACATTTTCTGTGATCCTAAGAATTTGTAGTTCATCTGACAGGTGTGAAGTGAACCTGAACTGTTCTGGATGGATTCTCCCAGCAGCTGCTAGAAGCTGGGAAATGTGGTTAGGATCAAAGTTTGCAGGACCTTCGTCATGGTATTCAAGAGGTGGATGGGCCTGTTGTTGGTAGGGACCGAAAGATTGTTTGATGGCTTGGGACTGCTATAAGTTTGGCTTGCTTCCACTGCAGAAGGAAAAGGTCAGTCGTTTTGTTTTATTTTATTTCATTTACACGTCAAGTTCCGTAGGACCAAATTGAGGAGCAAATCTCCAAGGTTATGGAACGTGTCAGTACATGAAATTACAACATAAAAGCAATAACAGATAAAAATAAAATGTTTATGAACCCGAAAAAAGTCAAGCCATAAGTTTAAGTAAACGCTATCAACACTACAAAAAGAATCAGCTTAATTTTTCAAGGAACTTCTCAATAGAATAGAAGAATCAGCTTAATTTTTCAAGGAACTTCTCAATAGAATAGAAGAAGTGACCCATGAGGAAAATCTTCATTTCGATTTGAAGGCGCGTGGATTACTGTTAAAATTTTTGAATTCGAGTGGTAGCTTATTGAAAATGGATGCAGCAGTATACTGCACACCTTTCTCCACAAGAGTTAAGGAAGTCTGATCCAAATGCAGGTTTGATTTCTGCCGTGTATTAACTGTGTGAAAGCTGCTTATTCTTGTGAATAAGCTAATATTGTTAACAAGAAATGACAGTGAAGAATGTATACAGGGTAGTCCATTGATAGTGACCGGGCCAAATATGACACGAAATAAGCATCAAACGAAAAAACTACAAAGAACGAAACTCGTCTAGCTTGAAGGGGGAAATCACATGGCTGTATGGTTGGCCCGCTAGATGGCGCTGCCATAGGTCAAACGGATATCAACTGCGTTTTTTTTTTTAAATAGGAACCCCCATTTTTTATTACATATTCATGTAGTACGCAAAGAAATATGAATGTTTTAGTTGGACCACTTTTTTCTCTTTGTGATAGATGGCGCTGTAATAGTGAAAAACGTATAAGTACGTGGTATCACGTAACATTCCGCCATTGCGGACGCTATTTGCTTCGTGACACATTACCCGTGTTAAAATGGACCATGTACCAATTGCGGAAAAGGTCAGTATCGTGTTGATGTATGGCTATTGTGATCAAAATGCCCAACGGGCGTGTGCTATGTATGCTGCTTGGTATCCTGGACATCATCTAAGTGTCCGGACCATTCGCTGGATAGTTACGTTATTTAAGGAAACAGGAAGTGTTCAGCCACATGTGAAACGTCAACCACGATCTACAACAAATGATGATGCCCAAGTAGGTGTTTTAGCTGCTGTCGCGGCGAATCCGCACATCAGTAGCAGACAAATTGCACGACAATTGGGAATCTCAAAAACGTCGGTGTTGAGAATGCTACATCAACATCGATTGCACCCGTTCCATATTTCTATGCACCAGGAATTGCATGGCGATGACTTTGAATGTCGTGTACAGTTCTGCCACTGGGCACAAGAGAAACTACTGGATGATGACAGATTTCCTGCACGCGTTCTATTTAGCGACGAAGTGTCATTCACCAACAGCGGTAACGTGAACCGGCATAATATGCACTATTGGGCAACGGAAAATCCATAGTGGCTGCGACAAGTGGAACATCAAATGGCTCTGAGCACTATGGGACTTAACTGCTGAGGTCATCAGTCCCCTTCAACTTAGAACTACTTAAACCTAACTAACCTAAGGACATCGCACACATCCATGCCCAAGGCAGGATTCGACCCTGCGACCGTAGCGGTCACGCGGTTCCAGACTGAAGTGCCTAGAACCGCTCGGCCAGCCAAGTAGAACATCTGCGACCTTGGCGGGTTAATGTATGGTGCGGCATTATGGGAGGAAGGATAACTGGCCCCCATTTTATCGATGGCAGTCTAAATGATGCAATGTATGCTGATTTCCTACGTAATGTTCTACCAATGTTACTACAAGATGTTTCACTGCATGACAGAACGGCGATGTACTTCCAACATGATGGATGTCCAGCTCATAGCTTGCGTGCGGTTGATGCGGTATTGAATAACATATTTCATGACAGGTGGATTGGTCGTCACATTACAGAAGGCGAACTACTTGCTGTTGAGAGAAATGTCGTTACACGTATTGTCAAATGCACTGAGGTTGACGGACATAATTTTGAGCATTTATTGCAATAATGTGCTATTTGCATTATCTGCTGTGATATGCCCAATTCATTCATGGCATCAATAAGCTTATTTATTTTTATGGTGTCATATGCTGCTTCAGAGTCAACAAATATTTGATTTATTTCTACACACATCTAAAAAAGGTTTGCATTGCCTCATTTCCAAGAGTTCCGGAACCTGTACAGAAAATTGGAATAGAGATCAACATAAACATCATTTCTGTCCGTTTCGTTGCTCATGAAAATCACACATTGCATGTTCTACCGCCATACAGTGAGACCTTCAGAGGTGGTGTTCCAGATTGCTGTACACACTGGTACCTCTAATGCGTAATAGCACGTCCTCTTGCATTGACACATGCCTGTATTCATCGTGACATACTATCCACAAGTTCGTCAATGCACTGTTGGTCCAGATTGTCCCTCTCCTCAACAGCGATTTGGCATAGATCCCTCAGAGTGGTTGATGGGTCACGTGATCCATAAACAGCCCTTTTCAATTTATCCCAGGCATGTTCCATTGGGTTCATGTCTGGAGAACATGCTGTCCACTCTAGTCTAGCGGTGTCGTTACCCTGAAGGAAGTTATTCTCAAGATGTGCAAGATGGGGGACCAAATTGTCATCCATGAAGATGAATGCCTCGCCGATATGCTGCCAATATGGTCGCACTATCCGTCGGGAGATGACATGAATGTATTGTACAGCCACTATGGCGCCTTCCATGACCACCAGTGGCATATGTCGACCCCACATAATGCCACCCCAAAACAGCAGTGAACCTCCACCTTGCTGCACTCACTGGACAGTGTGTCTAAGGCGTTCAGGCTGACTGGGTTGCCTCCAAACACAATTATCTGGTTAAAGGCATATGCGACACTCGTTAGGGAAGAGAATGTGATACCAATCCTGAGCGGTCCATTCAGCATGTTCTTGGGCCCATCTGAACCACACTGGCCGGCCGCGGTGGTCTAGCGGTTCTGGCGCTGCAGTCCGGAACCGCGGGACTGCTGCGGTCGCAGGTTCGAATCCTGCCTCGGGCATGGGTGTGTGTGATGTCCTTAGGTTAGTTAGGTTTAAGTAGTTCTAAGTTCTAGGGGACTTATGACCTAAGATGTTGAGTCCCATAGTGCTCAGAGCCATTTGAACCATTTTTGAACCACACTGCAGGATGTCATGTTTGCAAGGATGGACCTTGCCATGGACATTGGGAGTGAAGTTGGGCATCATGCAGCCTACTGCACACAGTTTGAGTCATAACACGACATCCTGTGGCTGCACGAAAAGCATTGTTCAACATGGTGGTGTTGCTGTCAGCGTTCCTCCGAGCCATAATCCATAGGTGGCGGTCATCCACTGCAGTAGTAGCCCTTGGGCGGCCTAAGCGAGGCATGTCATTGATATTTCCTGTCTCTCTGTATTTCCTCCATGTCCAAACAACATTGCTTCGGTTCACCCTGAGACACCTGTACACTTCCCTTGTTGAGAGCCCTTCCTGGCACAAAGTAATAATGCAGATCGATCGACCTGAGGTATTCACCGTCTAGGCATGATTGAACTACAGAATACGGACCCCCTCCATCTAATAGGCGATACTCATGCATGTTTGTTTACATCTTTGGGCGGGTTTAGTGACATCTCTGAACAGTCAAAGGGACTGTGTCTGTAATAACGGGTTGACGGAGGAGATAGAGAAGATCCAAAGAAGAGCGGCGCGTTTCGTCACAGGGTTATTTGCTAACCGTGATAGCATTACAGAGATGTTTAGCAAACTCAGGTGGCAGACTCTGCAAGAGAGGCACTCTGCATCGTGGTGTAGCTTGCTCGCCAGGTTTCGAGAGGGTGCGTTTCTGGATGAGGTTTCGAATATATTGCTTCCCCCTACTTATACATCCCGAGGAGATCATGAATGTAAAATTAGAGAGATTCGAGCGTGCACGGAGGCTTTCAGACAGTCGTTCTTCCCGCGAACCATACGCGACTGGAACAGAAAAAGGAGGTAATGACAGTGGCATATAAAATGCCCTCCGCCACACACCGTTGTGTGGCTTGTGGAGTATAAATGTAGATGTAGATGTAGATCCACAGTCAACGTCTATCTTCAGGAGTTCTGGGAACTGGGGTGATGCAAAACTTTTTTTGATGTGTGTTTATTGTATTCCTTTGGTTTTTCTGTGAATATTTGGTCAGTAATTGATTTGCCAGACGTAAAGCCTGTCTGATATCTCCCAATTGTTTTTTCTGCAAAAGGTTACTGTAGCTACATTGTAACCTACAATACAAAATGTTTCATATGAAGGGAAGTAATGGTGAGGGTATTCTTAAGGTTCATAGGAGATAGATTTTACAATTTGGAAATAAAAATACAAGAATGAAAGTTTGTGCTGTACACATTCATTATCAAGTACCAGAAGAAACAACTTACCATTAGTAATAGGAAATGTTTATTAACAGAAGATGCTTAATGTTTGCTCAGGAACTGTTTATTACAATTAAAAGGAACAATAAAATAAAACAGTAGAGAATTGGAATATATGAACAATTTAAAATCTTATTTATTAATTTTATTCAGAATTAAAATTTATCAACATTAAACAGAATCTAGATTGAATTAGGTAAGTGACAACCATCAGTGCTGCATTTAATTTCAAATTTGATACACCATGATTGTGTGGAATGTCAGCATATGGTCCAATACGTGCTGCATAACCCATGACGTGTGCAACGTAGTGTTGTTCATGGGAAGTATGGAAGAGGTGAGCCATTGGCCCTAAGAGGAAAACAGGAAAAAAAATTAATCTTTTTTTTGTTGGTGATCCATGGAGAATAATCAAAAATATACATTCTAAGTTCGGCAAACAATTTGAAAACATAAAATCCTATTTTCTTAAAAAAAAAATTGAGATTTAAAGCACAAGAGTCAAGTGAGAAATATCTTCTTATCATATGCCAAAGCTGGAAGCAACAATGAACTACATACTAATCTTCAACTTTTCAAATTGGCTGTCCCTTCATCAGAAGTAGAGGCCTTTTTATGGGGCACAGAAAATTCCATCAAGTGTTTTTTCCCCTAACAGTAATTTAGCATCTTTTTAAATTCATTGTTGCCCTCAGTTAATGGGGTAACAAATTAACAACACAAGCTTTTAAAATAGCAAATAATCAATTCTTTCAAATTATGTAAGTGTCAAAATGACATTAAAAAATCTAACCTAGAACCTATGAAGCAATTCAGTACCAAACATAACTAATGAACCTTTAATGACAAAGTGGCCACCTAAATTTAATTGTACTGAAAGCCTAAGAAGTTTACTTTATTCCTTGGTGTTGCAGTTGAATAAAAATTAGGAGGTTTGTCTTTCACGAGATGACTTTGAATACTGACATCCTGCTGGTATCTATGCTCTCTGTCAGATCAGTTGATTGGTGGTAGTAGATTATTACACATGGCGCGCAATGTTATTCTGAGTTATCTATTTATGAAGTTATATGTAATTACAGCACATATCAGTATCTTGTAATTGATTACAGTTGTTGTTTCCATTTTTGCAGATATGGTGAGAGCATGTGTGAGTGTTTCTGGTTCTTGAACTTATGGAAACTACTCGATAACTAATCTTGAGAAAGTTTTAAGTAAATTCATGAAAATAAGATGCCACTAACCAAGGTTTCACAAATTTTTAAAATACTTGAAGGAGCTCAATCTAGCAAAATGAAAAATGAACATAAAACTGGCAGACAAACAATTTTTACTGCTGATGAAGAAAAGCAGTTGTGTGATTGTGTGATTCAAATAGGTGCCTGTGGTTTCCCATTAGTCTTGTTGGACATAAGGTTAACAATTAAAATGGTGGTGGACAGAATGAGATGGATAGGAGCAACCTTTAGGCCTATCAATATTCCTGGCAAGGAAAGGGGTAATTCATTGGTAATAGTCACAAGGCATTCTTATCAATGAGGCAACATGGCAACATAAATCCAGACAGAGGGTCTCTAACTAGAGAATTTGTTGATGAATATTTTGAAAACCTAAACGGTCAATGGATGGTGTACCAACAGAACGCATTACAAATGTTGATGAAACGAACTTGTCTGATGATTCAGACTGTAAGACTGCACTTATTAAATGTAGCAATAATTATCCTGATAAAGTAATGAAACACTCCAAAACTGCAATCTCTGTCACATTCTGTTGCACAGCTACAGGTACTTTACTGCTGGTATATGTTGTCCATAAGTCAAAAAATATGTGGTCCTTCAAACAGTCGGTTTGATGGGCAGTTCTTCACTGTGCACTTGCCTCATGCTAAAGGACTTACTGGTCCAGAGGTGATTATCAGAGATAATCTCTCAAGTATTTTTCAGTTAAAGTTATAAAAGCTGCTAATGATAATAATATTTGCTTTGTCTGCTTATCTCTTAATTGCACTTAGACTTTGAAAGTCATTATCAAAATGGAGAACAAAATCGGGGATAAATAACAATTTACCAAAAAATGTTTTCCCTCCCTTATTAAGACAAACATTGACTCTAGTTGAAGTCACATCTTCTGCAAATTAGATTTCTGGATTCTGGATAGTGGTATTCTTCCCCTGGATAAACTGCATATAACAAGGAAACCACCTGAAAACCTGTGCCATTCTACTACTGATCAATTTCATTGATCAGGCACAAGCTTCCTCATGCCAACTTCTAGTTTTGTTATGAGAGACGGTCATCTATCAAAACAGCTGCATATACCTTGCTCTTCATAAGATGGAAAAAAGAAAGAATAGGAGAATTTCAGAATAATACCTAAATGATAATCAGCTGAATGATGACATCCTGTATAAACTAAGTGCTAGTGATGACAGTGGAGAGCAAGAGAGTTATTGATAGTACTTAACTGAAGAACATGAAGCAGAGCAACAAGCTGACAGGCACTTGTATGATGTACAAAACTGTGCATAAAAGGAAATATGTTCTTCTGTTTGCTGGGAAGAAAAGTATAAAATATTTTGTTGGACTACTGAGCAGTGAAGATGAAATTAAATTCTTGAGAAAATGGCACTGAAAACTGGAATCAAACAGTCTTTTTTGTTTGACTTAATGTACCTGATACATCAGGTGTTGTAAAAGATGATCTTTGCAGAGTTTCTCCTGAGCCTAAAGTGGATAGGAGGGGAAGACTGTCTTTTGGTGTTGTATTTGGTAGTTATCTTATATCATACATATATTCATATAGTTATATCATGCTTTGCTGCAGGGATCTACGGCCATTTTATAAATAATATTTTACTTCTTTTGCTGAATGTGCTTTAATAATATGAGTGAAACTGATTCTGAAAGCCCTAATTTGGAATATATTGTACCTTTAATTACCTAACATTTGTTTTCCAGAATAACAAAATGTAGTCATAAAGGTGTCAACTATTTTTGTTCTATTGAAGGAAATGACAAATAATAATAATAATAATCAAGACTGTTAAGCAAGTTATCTAAAACTGCTTTTATACACAACAAAATATTCTCTTGCTTATGAGAAGGTGTCATTGAACAACAGTAGCTTGGACTTGCAGCGAATAGAAAAATAATTCAATTTCCAAAATGACTGTGACCAGCATGTGACTTTGAACACTGGAAAAAAATAAACAAAAAGACAAAAAGGTGTGGTTAATTCATGATAATGATTAACTTACCAGCTGCATATACAGTAACATCTCCTCCTCCATGTGATGCTTCATCTGTTAAAATTGCTGCCTGCTGGTGGTAATCAAAACTTGTGTAATCATAGTTTTCAGGGTTGTCACGAATTACTTCAGTTCCATTTACAACAGTATAATTAAATGCAAGGTTGCTTCCAGTTGAATATGTTAGTATTGTATATGGAATATTGTCAACCACTGACTTCTTAGCTATACCTAAAAATGAAAATTTTGTACAAGCCCTTTCTTACTAATTGTGTAATTATAAAATATGTACATTTCATTTACCCACAAGAAAACACCCTAAACAGATTCAAATCATGTGATATACTACTTTAAATATGCTGGTCAGTGTAATTACATTATTGTAGCACCATTCATATGTGTGTATTGAGTTATGAAGGAATTATCTGAGAAGAAGAGTTGTAACTTGTTAAAGGAGCAAAAGTATGGGAAGATATATTGTGAAATAGCCCTGTGATTCTTTCTGCACGTATTCTATCACTGTTTATGATCAGTTAATAATGGTGCAATAAAATTTCACATAAAATAAATTACAATTAAATAAGTAAATACTAGACACTCAAAGAAATGACGAGTTTGCCTAATGCTGAGGGTATTTTGGTGAAAGTAAACATAAAGTTGTCATCACCTGAAGATTGGTTTGAACACAACAGTGCTTTACTAGGCATGGTGCTATTGGAGATATTATGCTGTTACCTTCCTCTCACCTTTGAAATGACTTACCCAGCCTGTTACTGGTCGATTTTATAGATGGCAATTCTAGTGCAGTTTCAGAAAAGACTGATAACGAAATTTACATGAAAATTAATAAATGATCCTTAACCAACTCATTGTCATTAAACTCTGAAAACAATCTCAATGTATTTATAGTATGCAGTTCAAAGCTTATAAGTGATTTCTGCCCAGCATATGCTTCAGATAGGTTGGTAATGTGTGGGATCACATGTTGCCAACATTGTTTCAAGTACTCTGCAGACGTTTTGCTGGGAAGCCATTACACATCCTCCACACAGCCCTGATCTCTCCCTACACAATTTGCTTATATTTGGAGCCCTGAAGAAAGACATTAATGGCTGTCGATTTGCTTCTGATGAAAAGGTACATGCCTGGGTACAATCATGTGCAACTGTGAATATTTTTCCATGAGGCAGTGACTGTCTTGTATCACAGTGGGATAAATGTATTAAATTACAGTTATTACCTTTGAAATAATAAACAGTTTACTTTTCTTCCATCTGCCTCATTTTAATTTGATTGCCCTTATATTATGTGCATTGTGGATCCTGTTGGACATAAGTCACATAAAAATAAATAACGCTGTCATACTTAACTTATTTACATTCCATAATTTCACATTTAATTTTGTAATGTTATATTGTGTTTGATCTTAGAATTTTAGAAATTTAGGATGATAAACCTATTTTGTAGATGTAAGTGACATGTGCTATTGGGAACAATTCTCTGTTCAAGATTTACACACTAGATTATCATTAACAGTGGCGCTAATAAGCTCACAGATGCTGTACAGAGCCTGACATGATTCCATTCGACCTATGGTCAAAACATGAATGGAAGAGGAAAAACTCCTAATAAATGATACAGTGGGAATTACCCTTTGCTATGCCCTTCACGGCAGTTTGTAGAGGACAGATGTATATGTGCTGTATGTAAATGTTGACTCTTCAGAATGTGCTGAATATTAGTGATTTAAATTGCTGTTTAACACCTCTAAAACCAATTACTACACCAATTTTTAGCAGATGCATGTCACTTGAATGGTGGCAACGTTCACCACTTAACATTTTCTTTCACTGTCTCTTATTTTGACCACTATCTTGTCAACAGGGATTTCCTCCACACAAATGTATGTGCCACTGACAGCATCAACATATGACCAAATTTTGGAGTGTTTGAAGAGGTCTTACAATAGCAATTTTAAGGGAAACAAACCATCTTGAACTTTGAAAATGTTTTTTTACAAATACACACACCAAAAAAAGTTTTGCATCACCCCGGTTCCCAGACCGGGAGATAGACATTGATTGTGGATATTGTATCACAGACAGTCCCTTTTACTGTTCAGAGATGCCACTAAACCTGCACAAAGATGTAAAAAACCATGCATGAGTAGTGCCTATTAGACGGAGGAGGTTCGACAGCCAATCAGTTCCAGTCATTCCACCAGGCAGGCGGTACACAACTTGTGTTGTCTGTAGTTCAATCATGCCTAGTCAGTCAATACTGCGCTTTGATTGTGTCCGAATTGTTACTTTGTGCCATGAAGCACTCTCAACAAGGGAAGTGTTGAGGTGTCTCGGAATGAACCAAAACAATGTTGTTTGGACACCAAGGAGATACAGAGAGACAAAAACTCTCAATGACATGCCATGCTCAGGCTGCCCAAGGGCTACTACTGCAGTGGATGACCACTACCTATGGATTATGGCAAGGAGGAACCTTGACAGCAATGCCACCATGTTGAATAATGCATTTGGTGCAGCCACAGGACGTCGTGTTACAACTCAAACTGTGCTCAATAGGCTGCATGATGCTCAACTTCATTCCCTACGTCCATGGCGAGGTCCATCTTTGCAACCATGACACCATGCACCGCAGTACAGATGGGCCCAACAACATGCTAAATGGACTGCTCAGGAATGGCATCATGTTCTCTTCACCAATGAGTGTCGCATATGCCTTCAACCAGACAATAGTTGGAGACGTGTTTGGAAGCAACCCAGTCAGGCTGAACGCCTTAGACACACTGTTCAGAGAGTGCAGCAAGGTGCAGGTTCCCTGCTGTTTTGGGGTGCCATTATGTGGGGCTGACATATGCCGCTCGTGGTCATGGAAGGAGCCATAACGACTGTATGATACATGAATGCCATCCTCCGACTGATAATGCAACCATATCCGCAGCATATTGGTGAGACATTCATCTTCATGGATGACAATTCATGCACCCATGATGCACACCTTGTGAATGAATTCCTTCAGGATAGTGACATCGCTCGACTAGAGTGGACAGCATGTTCTCCAGACACGAACCCTTTTAAACATGCCTGGGATAGATTGAAAAGGGCTGTTTATGGATGACATGACCCACCAACCGCTGTGAGGGATCTATGCTGAGTCGCCATTGAAGAGTGGAACAATCTGGAACAACAGTGCCTTGATGAACTTGTGGATAATGTGCCATGATGAATACAGGCATGCATCAATGCAAGAGGATGTGCTACAGGATATTAGAGGTACTGGTGTGTACAACAATCTGGACCACCACCTCTGAAGGTCTCGCTGTATGGTGGTACAACATGCAATGTGTGGTTTTCATGAGGAACAAAAAGGGCAGATATGATGTTTATGTTAATCTCTATTCCAATTTTTTGTACAGGTTCCGGAACTCTCAGAACTGAGCTGATGCATAATTTTTTTTGATGTGTGTACATAGCCTTTCCAGCTGTAGGTTAATGTAAGTGAACATTTAAAACTGCAACATCAGGGTGGATGGCAAAAAACAAAATTTTACTTTTGTGCAAATACAGTATAGTAGAAAGGTCACATTATAAAGTTTGTAGGTGATTTGTAGGTACACAGAGCTACCAAATATGGCAGTAACAATAGTTCTAACCTGGCATGCACTGAGTTCCACTAAGCTGGGATGGCAGATACAGGTATGGCATTCTCACTGTTTCTACTCTGAAGCAGTGTTTATCAATCAGGGTGGTTGGTGAATGATGGCAACCCATGACCAGATGTCTCCTGGGGTGAGAGATCTAGAGAACATGCTGGCCAGGGCAATGACTGAGTACCCTCTGTTTTGAAATAGGTCAGGACATCAAATAAAGCAATAGGAAACTGACACAGAATGAATACATCTGACGTGTAATATCAGATGTCCAAATTACCACCTGTGAGAACAAGGTGTGACAGTGTTCTGTACCCAGTGGCATCCCATACCATCAAACCAGGCGCTGGATCTGTATGATGATGATGCATGCAGTGCACATAGCAACGTTCACTCTTCTTCGAACTTCTACACATGGATACATCTATTGCGATGCTCTATGCAAAACTGGGACTCATTTGAAAAGACAAAATGGAGACACTCCTTTGTCCTGCGTTGACACAGAGTGCATCACAGTTGGTGCACCTTTCTTTGCTGTCTAATATTTCCTCATATACTGAAAACATGTGGTATTACACCTACCTATTTTGTGTAGTTGTTTTAAAATACTAATCATTTGCATATCCAAGCATGTACAGCAGTTCATAAAAATTTGGCATTTGTTTCATGCTGTCTTCATGGTGATGCAATTTAGTGGTCAGCAATATAGTCCGGTTCATAAGGAATGAGATGGTGAGTTTGGAGCTGGTAGGACATTGGCTGAGTTACTGTGCTATTGCGGCAATGCCATTGACACGAGGAAGGGTGATGTGTAGGAAAATGGATTCAATAGTGACGAGTAGGACTCCAGGTGGTAATAATATTGGATGGTTGATAGTCAAGGCACTGGTTTGTGTCATTAATATGGAAAGCTAGGCTGCAGGCAATTGGTTGGACATAAAACTCGACCCCTCTAATTGCTCCATTCAAACCTCTCTCCAAACCAAGCCTGTTCCCTATTAAAATTACCTGCATTTTGATAGCTGCCATCTGTTTCACACCAAAAATGTCACTTTCATTTAGTCTGGCCAACCGTGGATGTCACATCTGCAGTGGCAGTCAATTGCTCAGCCAGTATGTTGAGGGTCTTGCTAAGGCCTTCAGAGACAGGCTGCAGTACTGGCACAATGAAGTCTCCTGGGACAATGTAGCGATACAGGTATTTGTTTGTGTGTATGTATGTGTACTCTATAGCTCTTGAAAAAAAGATTCATCCAAAATCTAGCAAAGTTCTCAGTCTTGTTTCTGTATCTTTTGATGTCTGAGCTCCTGTACTATTAGGAGAGTTGTTAGCTTTACTCATTAAATTCTTTATATTACACCATGACTTTTGATTAGCATCTGCTAATGGACTACAACATTTTCAGATTTTGTTAAGTGCACGATTTTACATTTCTAAATATTTAAAGCAAGCTGACAATCTTTGCACAACTTTGAAACCTTTTCAAGATCTGGCAGAATATCTGTGCATATTTTTTGGGCAGTACTTCATTGCAGATAAACACAACATGAACAAGAAGTCTGAATTTACTGGTATTATTATCTGCCAGTTAATTAGCATATGACATATAGCACAAGTCTCAGCACATAACGTGAGGCACACTTGAAATTACTTCTGCATCTGTTGATCACTCTCCATTCAAGATAATATGTGGAGTTCTCTAGTATTAATAGTAACAGTTTTATTTGTCAGTCGATCATTCAGTACAATAGTATCAGACATGTCACGTTTACATGGAGTTTAAAAATTTCACAGTTAAAAGTTTAAAAATCACACAATTACATGAGTATATCAATAAAGCTGTCGGTATATCCGGGTTCCTGGTCATCAATACCCAGGAGGAATACTCCATTACTTGTGAATAAACACACTTTAATTACAAAATAGCCGGCCGCGGTGGTCTAGCGGTTCTAGACGCTCAGTCCGGAACTGCGCGACTGCTACGGTCGCAGGTTCGAATCCTGCCTCGGGCATGGATGTGTGTGATGTCCTTAGGTTAGTTAGGTTTAAGTAGTTCTAAGTTCTAGGGGACTGATGACCATAGATGTTAAGTCCCATAGTGCTCAGAGCCATTTGAACCATTTTTGAATTACAAAATAATCGCTGCTAATACAGAACAATAGATCTTACATCACTGCCACTGGAACAAGAGTACCAAAACAGTCAGTCTCAAAGAACTTCTACATCTCCCTGGCTGATCCTCTCATCTCAGTTGGTGGTGGGTGCCACAGAGGACAACACCTCCCCCCACCCTCCCCCCCCCCCCAACCCCCACCCCCTTCTCCGGTAATGCAGACACAGGGGCAAGGAGACGGAAGGGATCCCATTGAGGTCCATTGCCCTTGATCCTGGGATTGATGTTGGCATCACCCACATTCAGTGGGATCTCAAATAAGCATAGGAACATTACATGTGGTGTCGCACCATTGTCAGCCATGCATAGGCTTGGAGAACATGGAGAGAGTGTTGTCATGCAGGTGAATGGTTGGTGCGCTGCACAATGATGAAAGATGTTGATGCTAAACATCACATCTCGTGCTTGCAGTGGTGTATAGGCCACATGCTTTCCTGGTGAGCTGCCACCAATCCAAGATTTGATGGTAGTTTGTGGTGTAGTGGGTGAGGTTTGTACTAGAAAGGAGGTCACGTTGAGAAGAGGATGGAATCACATGAGTCTGAAAGAGCTTCACGTTTCGCTGACTGTGTAAAAGGTATATCTGCTGGACCGACATCGTTTAATGTCCATGCAGGCTTCACCCTGGTTATAGAAATAGTCTGGCATTTATTGTTCAGTATGATGTCCACTGTGTTGTTGGACCTGGCCAGGACATGGTGTGGACAGAAGTAAGGTTGCTACACAGCTGGCCGGATCAAGTAAACTCTGAGCATAATGAATCTGCAGTTAGCAAGTGTGTTGTGGATGAATGTTTGGGGAACTGAAAGTATGTAGGGTAGAGGCATGCGCAGTCTGGAAGTACGGCATTAAAACCTTCCAACCAATGCCGGTAATTTGGCTGAAGGCGTGGCTGATGAGTCACTGACAAACTGGACTGGGAGAGCGAATTGTTCCCTACAAAGTACTTCTGCCAGTGAAGCCTTAAGATCATTCTTATGCATGGTACAAATTCCTAGTAGTATCCAGTTTAGCTCAAGTCCACAGCTCCTCGTGACACATGAGTGTTGTCTTTCACATACAGTACCATCATTCTACAAGGATGTCGCTCTGTGGGTCATAAGTGGTGGTATAGAATTTAGCCATGCTGCACAAGGAGTATAGTTTTTCAAACAGCCGGGACTTGAACTGCTGACCCTAGCTGGCTGTGAATGAATATGGACACCAAATCTCATGGTCCACATGTTAATAATTGGCAGTAATATCTCCAAGCGGCATGGCCTCCACCCATTGCATACTTCTATCAATAGCTAACATTACATATCTGTAGCTCTCGGGCGGTGGTAGAGGGCTAATAATGTCAAGATGGGCGTGTCTTCTGCATCCTTTTTGAACATCAGAGTTTGCTAATGTTGGCGGATTATGATGCCCAACCTTGTTTTTTGGCATAAGGTGCATGTGTGTGACCATGCCTGGCAGTACCTCCTAACGCCCAACCAGACAAAATGTTCTGTAATAAAATGTGTTGCTGCTTTAATACCAGGGAGTGCCAGATCATGTACTAATGAGAAGATTCCTCTTCGCATAGCATCTGAGAAAATGGGGTGCAGTTACCCATAGAGATGTCACAAATTATGGGACTGACAGCCTTGGGTGACCATTATGTAATTATAGTAAGATTTGTGGATGTGACATGTAACAAGGCCTGCACTGCCCTGTCTTCTTGCTGTAAGCACAAGCCAACTCTTTGTAATTCCATTTGTAAGTAATTGCTGAAACCTTGGATAAGTAATGCACCACCATATTTTCTGTTTCTTTAATGTGTCTGATGTCTGTGGTGTACTGAGTAATGAGATCTGTGTGCTGAGAACGGCGGGGCAGCAGATCTGCTGTGGGTTATGGATGGCATCTGTGAGGGGCATGTGACTGGTGTATATGGTGACTTCTCTGCCTTCAATGTTATCCCAGAAGTACTTCACAGCCTCATATATTGTGAACAGCTCCTGTTTGAATGCAGACCACTTAAATTGCAAACTAAGTGGTTTCTTAGAAAAGAATCATAAAAGGTGGTTGGAAACACTAACTCATTGTAAAACAGTACTGAGCACCGAATCACTAGCATCTGTGGTAATAGAGATGCACATGTCTGGGTGGGGGTGTGTGAGTGTAATGGCATATACTTAAGTGACTCTGAGCACCTTGAAGGCTTGAATCACGTTGTCTGTCCACTGAACCTTTCATGAGTAAGGTGTTTGCTTACCTGCTAAGGCATCCGTTAGTACAGCCTGAATTAACATGGCCATGGGTAGGTGTCACCTATAAAAGTTTATGGTTCCTAGGAAACAAGTCAATTCTTTGAATGTTGTAGGACTAGATAGGCTATGGAAGACATAAATCCACTTGAATGGCAGCTGGACACCATCAGCATCTACCGTCTGTCCCAGGAATGTCATTGGTGTAATTGAGATTTTTCATGCATGATTTCCACCCCATTGCCCTTCAAAGCTTGTGCGACTTGCTGGAGGTGTGATTTATGATCCTTTATCAAGGTGGAAAAGATTAACATATCATCCAGATTTGCATAGCAAAAAGGCATCTTGTACAAGACTGAGTCAATGAACCATTTCCATGTGTTCCACATCCTTGAGTCCATAAGTCATGAAACAGAACTCAAACAAGCTGAAAGGGGTGATCAGTGCCATTTTAGGAATGTCTGTTGGAAACATGGGTTATCTATAAGTGTGATTTATGACAGTCAGTCACACTAAAGACCCATGCACTGTTAAGAAGTTGTCAAAAGTCCTGTATGTCTTGAATATGATAATTGTCAATGATAGTTCTAGCATTAAAGCACCTGCAGTCACCACACAGTCGCTAAGAACTGTCTTTATTGAGTACAAGATGACTGGGGGACAGCCAGTTACTCTCTAAAGGGCATATTGTTCTGTTTTGAAGTTACTGGTCCACCTCCATTGCATGGTGAAGCTTATGTGGTATTAGCCAACATGCCGTGTGGCACACAGGTAGACTGTCAGTGATATTTGTCTTGTGGCATGTGCCATTTTAAATTGATGCTAGTTTACCACCTTGTAGTGGGGTGGGCTGGGAGGGGGGTGGGGGATCACTCCTGAATTAACGGGAGAATAGAACATGCTGTCACTATCCTGTTTACCCATGTCACTGGGATTGCCTTGTATGAGGTATCCATAGTAGAAAGCATTATCCATGGAAGGGAATCAAAGCAGTTAAGGAGTGCGGTGAGCTCAAAGCAGATCTCTTGAAGCAGTGTTGACTAGTTGTTGTGTCTTGGCATTTCTTACAAAGATAGTGTTGACTTCAGTGTGTTCCATCACAAGGCACGTGCATGAGACAACCAACTGCTCTTATAGAGATGCTTGTTCAGTGAGTACGGATGTGACTGAGTCAATTGTGAATTGCAAACAGAGTATGTCTGTCTTGGTTTGATGGTGAATTAAGGTTTGAAAATGCAGATCAATGGATGACACATGAAATCAGAGGAGATCTATTCCTATAACTGTGTCATCTATGTCAGCCATGTGAAAGGTCCATGGAAAGTATACATCTGGTATGAGCTGACTTTGCAGTTTGATTGCACCATGGAGCCTTATATCCATCTTGTTAGCCACACGTAAGGATAGTTTCACCAGCAAGGTATGGCCAGTGTCATAGGACATGAATATCACACTCAAGTCTGCTCCTGTGCCAATTAAATACTAGAGATTTGTTGAGATGTCCTGGATGAATAACCAAGATTCTCCATCTGTAGAACTGATGAAATTGAAAATAGCTTGGTGTCCATCCCTATTGCTGCGGGTTGTGGTGCCTAATTCGACCCGCATGTCACAGGTGCCATCTGTAACCCAGTAGCAGGTCTGCTGCTCTACCATTTTCAGCACATGGATCTCATTAGTCAGTACGCCACAGACATGCACAGAGAGGTCTGCAGTTCTGTGCCACATCACTGGATGTGTTGTGAAGCCAGCAGAAGGGTAAACTGTGTGAGATGCACGACTAGCACCAGTTGTGCTATCTGTATTCACCTGCTGAAAGGTCTACATCTACATCTACATCTACATCTACATGACTACTCTGCAATTCACATTTAAGTGCTTGGCAGAGGGTTCATCGAACCACAATCATACTATCTCTCTACCATTCCACTCCCGAACAGCGCACCGGAAAAACGAACACCTAAACCTTTCTGTTCGAGCTCTGATTTCTCTTATTTTATTTTGATGATCATACCTACCTATGTAGGTTGAGCTCAACAAAATATTTTCGCATTCGGAAGAGAAAGTTGGTGACTGAAATTTCGTAAATAGATCTCGCCGCGACGAAAAACGTCTTTGCTTTAATGACTTCCATCCCAATTCTCGTATCATATCTGCCACACTCTCTCCCCTATTATGTGATAATACAAAACGAGCTGCCCTTTTTTGCACCCTTTCGATGTCCTCTGTCAATCACACCTGGTAAGGATCCCACACCGTGCAGCAATATTCTAACAGAGGACGAACGAGTGTAGTGTAAGCTGTCTCTTTAGTGGACTTGTTGCATCTTCTAAGTGTCCTGCCAATGAAACGCAACCTTTGGCTCGCCTTCCCCACAATATTATCTATGTGGTCTTTCCAACTGAAGTTGTTCGTAATTTTAACACCCAGGTACTTAGTTGAATTGACAGCCTTGAGAATTGTACTATTTATCGAGTAATCGAATTCCAATGGATTTCTTTTGGAACTCATGTGGATCACCTCACACTCTCGTTATTTAGCGTCAACTGCCACCTGTCACACCATACAGCAATCTTTTATAAATCGCTTTGCAACTGATACTGGTCTTCGAATGACCTTATTAGATGGTAAATTACAGCATCATCTGCGAACAACCTAAGAGAACTGCTCAGATTGTCACCCAGGTCATTTATATAGATCAGGAACAGCAGAGGTCCCAGGACGCTTCCCTGGGGAACACCTGATATCACTTCAGTTTTACTCAATGATTTGCTGTCTATTACTACGAACTGCGACCTTCCTGACAGGAAATCACGAATCCAGTCGCACAACTGAGACGATACCCCATAGGCCCGCAGCTTGATTAGAAGTCGCTTGTGAGGAACGGTGTCAAAAGCTTTCCGGAAATCTAGAAATACGGAATCAACTTGAGATCTCCTGTCGATAGCGGCCATTACTTCGTGCGAATAAAGAGCTAGCTGCGTTGCACAAGAACGATTTTTTCTGAAACCATGCTGATTACGTATCAATAGATCGTTCCCTTCGAGGTGATTCATAATGTTTGAATACAGTATATGTTCCAAAACCCTACTGCAAACCAATGTCAATGATGTAGGTCTGTAGTCCGATGGATTAATCCTACTAGCCTTCTTAAACACTGGTGCGACCTGCGCAATTTTCCAATCTGTAGGTACAGATATATTGGTGAGCGAGCGGTTGTATATGATTGCTAAGTAGGGAGCTATTGTATCAGTGTAATCTGAAAGGAACCTAATTGGTATACAATCTGGACCTGAAGACTTGCCCGTATCAAGCGACTTAAGTTGCTTCGCAACCCCTAAGGTATCTACTTCTAAGAAACTCATGCTAGCAGCTGTTCGTGTTTCAAATTCTGGAATATTCCATTCGTCTTCCCTGGTGAAGGAATTTCGGAAAACTGCATTCAATAACTCCGCTTTAGCGGCACAGTCATCGGTAACAGTACTATCGGCACTGCGCAGCGAAGGTATTGACTACATCTTGCCGCTTGTGCACTTTACATACAACCAGAATTTCTTCGGATTGTCTACCAAATTTCGAGACAATGTTTCGTTGTGGAACCTATTAAAGGCATCTCGCATTGAAGTCCGTGCCAAATTTTGCGTTCCGTTGCCTCTGCAACAGCGTTCGGACCTGTTTTGTGTACCACGGGGGATCAGTTCCATCTCTTACCAATTTATGAGGTATGAATCTCTCAATTGCTGTTGCTACTATATCTTTGAATTTGAGCCACATCTCGTCTACATTTGCATAGTCAGTTCGGAAGGAATGGAGATTGTCTCTTAGGAAGGCTTCTAGTGACACTTTATCCGCTTTTTTAAATAAAATTATTTTGCGTTTGTTTCTGGTGGATTTGGAAGAAACGGTATTGAGCCTAGCTACAATGACCTTGTGATCACTAATCCCTGTATCAGTCATGATGCTCTCTATCAGCTCTGGATTGTTTGTGGCTAAGAGGTCAAGTGTGTTTTCGCAACCATTTACAATTCGCGTGGGTTCGTGGACTAATTGCTCGAAATAATTTTTGGAGAAAGCATTTAGGACAATCTCGGAAGATGTTTTCTGCCTACCACCAGTTTTGAACAAGTATTTTTGCCAACATATCGAGGGAAGGTTGAAGTCCCCACCAACTATAACTGTATGAGTGGGGTATTATTTGTTACGAGACACAAATTTTCTCTGAACTGTTCCACAACTATATCATCGGAGTCTGGGGCTCGGTAGAAGGAGCCAATTATTAACTTAGTTTCGCTGTTAAGTATAACCTCTACCCATACCAATTCGCACGGAGTATCTACTTCGACTTCACTACAACCTCGGGTGTTCATCTGTATACTTGTCTGAAGTTGGGCCCACTCAGGTAGTGGTTAGTGGGAGGTGTGGGTGCCTCCTCTTGGCTGCTGAACATCACATGTGTCTGTGGTGCCCATTCTACATCTGCCTCTGCCAGCTATAAATGGGGCTACTGTCGCAGTGTTGCTACCTGCCCTGCTCCCTGGTGTGTTAGATGCTGGCATGAGATGGTGATGCTTCTTCACTTGGAGTGCTTGGTCAGTCAGACAGAGTTTGACATCCAATGGATCTCTCATATGGGACAAAAGTTGTAATTTTAGTTCTGGAGGCAATTTCACTAACCATAGTATGTACAGAGCAATGTCTGGTGCATATTCTGGAGTAACCATAGCATGTAAACATCACCACAGCTGCAATGGGCATCTGTCCTCATAGATAATTAATTGCATGGCATTTGCCATAGGATGAGAAAGACGGTCAATAACAATAGCTTTAACCATTTCATATTTGTGGAACGAGCAAGTCACACATTAGAGCAATGTTATTATGAACATGACTAATGAGGCAAATACTTCTCAATTATCTATTATTCCAATCTCGTATAGTGTGCAGAAAGAACGAACACCTACATATTTCTATATGAGCTCTGATTTCCTTATTTTATCATGGTGATCTTTTCTCCCTATGTAGGTCACTGTCCACAAAATATTTTTGCATTCTGAGGAGAAAGTTGGTGATTGGAATTTCGTGAGAAGATTCCATCACACCAAACAATGCCTTTCTTTTAATGGTGTCCACCCCAAACCCTGTATCATTTCTGTGATACTCTCTCTCATATTTTCTGATAATACAAAACATGCTGCCCTTCTTTGAACTTTTTTGATGAACTCCGTCAGTCCAGTCTGGTAAGGATCCCACACTGCACAGCATTATTCTAAAAAAGGATGGACAAGCGTAGTGTAGACAGTCTCCTTAGTAGATCTGTTACATTTTCTAAGTGTGCTGCCAATAAAAGGCAGTGCTGTGGGCATCTAATAGGCTACCCACTAAAATGAACCACATTATTGCATTGTCTTTGTGTACTGAGGGCAGCTTACAGCATCAACCCAATAGGATGTGTTGGATAGTAACTGGTTGAACTGGTAGTCTCGACTGCTGTGTGTAAGGTAGATTCACGTGCAGTTAAATGAAGTCTCAAATGAGAAAGGTAGAAGTCAATCTGTCTTACACCATTATGTAGCCTGAGGTTATCATGGTATTGGAAAAATGCTGTCCACACATACCACATAATGTGGAAGATGCAGATGTTTGGGCATCTGGCACAGCAGCAACAATCAGCATCATTGGAGAAAATGGAATGCATTTTGTTTAAA
Source organism: Schistocerca nitens (assembly GCF_023898315.1). Taxonomy (NCBI): domain Eukaryota; kingdom Metazoa; phylum Arthropoda; class Insecta; order Orthoptera; family Acrididae; genus Schistocerca; species Schistocerca nitens. Next base: position 928,315,371 of record NC_064616.1, read on the forward strand.
CAGTTTAAATGTGAACTTGTGCAAAACAGATGTGTGTAAAAATTCAGGCTGGGCTTGTGAATATTGACCTGGAAGCAGAAGCCAAGGTATGTTCATGGACTGTGGAAAGTGCTCTTCAGGGATTGTAAGGCAGACATCACTAATTCCCATGACTGGTGATGTTCTCTGAGGTGGATGCTCAGATGTGCTCGAATGAGGTGTGTCATAGTCTTTCCACCTAAATAGGATGTTGTATGTTATGTCTGTTTCTCTTGCAAAACCATCATCCAGATGAGACATGTCACTCGCGAGAGTGGTAGCAGGGATTGTGTGCTGCTATGCTCCTTGGTTGAACTGTCCACTTGTAGTCTGTCATGTGGTTGGCCATACGATCCACAGTGCTGGTTCCCATGGTAACTGCGCACTTCAGATGAAGACCCAAACAAAAAACAGGATCAGAACTGTGGATATATCCAGGCTCCTGGCCAAAAAAGACACTGGTAGTACCAAACAATAGAGCTCGCATCACTGCCACTTGAACAGGAGAACCAAACACAATCAATCTCAAAGAACTGCTATACCTCTCTGGTCAATCCTCTCCTCTTGACTGGTGCTGGTCACCACAAAGCCAATAATTATCTTAATATAGGTACATAAGAACATATGTTATACACACAGATGTTTTTTAGCATATTACATGGAATTACAGAAATATATATTAATAGATAGCTTGCTTATTTACCTTAAAATAGCTACTTAAAAACAATGAATACATACAGATGTACACTCATCAGCTATAAAATTATGTCCAATTGACCTACCATCAATATAAACCCATCCAGGCCATAGAATCATCTGGTGAGGAATGACTGCTAGTCAGACAAGTGCACAGTGCATGTAGTAGCAGTGAGTGTGCTGTCCATGTTCTATCTAACTGAGTTTGACCGAGGGCAGTCTGTGATGGCCTGGAGGCTCAGGATGAGCATTTTGGAAACTGCACGAATTGTCAGGTATTCGAGGAGTGCTGTGGTGAGTGTCTTTAACATGTGGCGAAACCGACGTCATACCACATCCAGACGTTGTGGGGTTGGGCAGCCACCCCTCATTACAGATGTCAGATGTCATAGGCTGGGTAGACTGGTAAAATAGGACAGGCAGCAAACACCATCAAACGTTAATGCTGGGCAGAGTACAAGAGTGTCTGAACACACTCCTCATGATGGGCCTCCACAGCCGATGAACCACGTATGTGCCAGTGTTAACACCACGACATTGGCAGCTATGTCTGAAATGGGCACATGACCATCAGCTTTGGATGTTGGCGCAGTAGCAGAATGTTGCATGGTCTAATAAATCCCAATACCTTCTTCGTGATGCTGATGAGAGGGCACGAATACGTCATCTGCCCGGGGAACAGCTCCTTGACACCTGTACTGTGGGACAGAGACAAGCTGGTGGCAGATCCATTATTCTCTGGGGAATATTCATGTAGGCATCCGTGGGTCCAGTGGAGCTTGTGTAAGGCACCATGATGGCCAAAGAGTATCATACACTGGTTGCAGCGCACATAAACTGCTTCGTGACTATCACGTTTCCCATTGGCAGTGACATTTTTTAACAAGATAATGCGCCATGTCACAAGGCCAGGCATGTGATAGAGTGGTTTGAGGAACACAGTGGCGAGTTCCAGTTGATGTCTAGCCCCCCCAACTCACCAGATCGGAACCTGATGGAACACATCTGGGATGTGACTGAATTAGGCCTCAGAAGTCATTGCCCCTTCCCCAGAACTCATGGGAATTAGGTGATGTTTGTGTGCAGATGTGTTGCCAGTCCCCTCCAGCGACCTACCAAGGCCTCACTGCTTCCATGCCATGGTGTGTCATCACTGTTATCCATGCTAAAGGAGAACATACCAGCTACTAGGTAGATAGTCATAGTTTTTAGTGTTCTGGCTAATCAGTGTATATAGCATACATGAAAATAAATGTATGCTATCTGAAAAGACTGCATATATTTGTATGGTTACATATAAGCACTCTACTTTAGCTTTTATCTTCAAGATATTCTTTAACATTGTATGTACATATTTTAACAAAGTGGCATTTTAATTTACCTTTGAAAAGTTGTGAAAATTTATGACAGGATTGAGGATTTCGTGCTAGAGAGTTATAAAATATATTTCTATCATGAGTGGGTTTCCAAACTATCTGTTCTAAATAATTTTCAGGGAATACATTTAGTATTGTTTTGCAAGATGTCTCATTACATCCCCCACTTAGAAACTGGAATTTCTCCACTCGATCTGTGAATGATTAAAGTGTCATCTAATGATGACAGCATGATAGGGAAACATGTACTAACAACTGAGGTTTTTTCTAAAGTTTTCAGTTATCAGTCTGTTTAGGGTGAGTCTGGTGATTGACAGAAGGACCAAATTATAAGTTGATGTCCACCCTTGATACTAGCTCTAGTCCAAATGATCTTGCATGTAAATTCAGTTTCCATCTCAATGGATTTCAGTTTATTGTCTAATGTCTACAGCCAGATTCACCCCAAAAATCTCACTGCTGTCAGTTTTGGGCTATACCAGATTATGTATAAGTATAACATGAGCTCTAGTGCTTTTTTGGAATGCTTTAAATTCTTGCACCTTGTTCCAAATATTTCAGCAGCTGATCACTATTATTTTAATAGTCTCATCTATGTGGAGCACTTCTTTGGATCTTACACTAATATGGCAGGGTCTCCTACAGCTATCATTTCTTGGACTGGATGGAGAATTGGCTAATAATAATAAATAATAATAATATAGAAAGAATTTATCTTGTTTGCATCTCACACAGTCAGCTACATGGGTAGCAGTCTCTGGTGTGTAGAGCATCCCTGTCTCATTTAGAGGGTCGCTGCCTTTTCAACCCCATGGCATAAGTCTACAAAGCTGCAGCCTAGCTTATTCTTATGTGATGAAGTGAGAGTCTCTGTCAGTTTGATTTTCTTTAATTCTGCCTGAATTCTAAATTTAATACAAAATAATTGTCTTCTATTGCTCAAGAGCTACATGAATTTCCTTTTGTGTGGTGGTGAACACCTTATTTTTTCACTAACAGATCTCCTAACTTGACTTCACTCTTCCTACTCAAGTTTAAGCCATAAGAAATATATCATCATATTCCTGCAGAATCCACTGGAATAGCAATAATATGAGATCACACAGCTGTCCCACAGTGCCTGCCTGGATTCATTTTCACTAGCTTTACAGCGGAATTAACCTACGGCTTTCCCCATTAACCATGGACCTTACTGTGGTCAGAGGGCTTTCACACCTCAACAGTACAGATAGCTTTACAATAGGTACAGCCACAATGGAGAAGTTTCTGTGGAGAGGCTGGAAAACCTATAAACCTATGGTTCCTGAAGTGGTATAACAGCCTTTTCGATAGTTGCAGGGGCAACATCTGGGTGGTTGACTAATTTGGTCTTGTACATTAGCCATCATGGCCTTGCTGTGGTGGTACCGAGAATGACTGAAAGCAGGAGAAACTACAACCAATATTTTCCCCAAGGGCAAGAAGCTCTAGTGTATTGTCAAACGATGATGGCATATTCCTAGTTCTGGAAGTAAAATAGCCCACCATTCAGATATTTGGGTGGGGACTACTCAGAGGTTGTCATCATCAGGAAACTGGCATTCTACCAGTTGAAGAGTGAGATGTTAATCAGGTAGGTGTGTTAGAAAATTTAAAAATGGAAATGGATATGTTGAATTCTAAATTTAATACAAAATAATTGTCTTCTATTGCTCAAGAGCTACATGAATTTCCTTTTGTGTGGTGGTGAACACCTTATTTTTTCACTAACAGATCTCCTAACTTGACTTCACTCTTCCTACTCAAGTTTAAGCCATAAGAAATATATCATCATATTCCTGCAGAATCCACTGGAATAGCAATAATATGAGATCACACAGCTGTCCCACAGTGCCTGCCTGGATTCATTTTCACTAGCTTTACAGCGGAATTAACCTACGGCTTTCCCCATTAACCATGGACCTTACTGTGGTCAGAGGGCTTTCACACCTCAACAGTACAGATAGCTTTACAATAGGTACAGCCACAATGGAGAAGTTTCTGTGGAGAGGCTGGAAAACCTATAAACCTATGGTTCCTGAAGTGGTATAACAGCCTTTTCGATAGTTGCAGGGGCAACATCTGGGTGGTTGACTAATTTGGTCTTGTACATTAGCCATCATGGCCTTGCTGTGGTGGTACCGAGAATGACTGAAAGCAGGAGAAACTACAACCAATATTTTCCCCAAGGGCAAGAAGCTCTAGTGTATTGTCAAACGATGATGGCATATTCCTAGTTCTGGAAGTAAAATAGCCCACCATTCAGATATTTGGGTGGGGACTACTCAGAGGTTGTCATCATCAGGAAACTGGCATTCTACCAGTTGAAGAGTGAGATGTTAATCAGGTAGGTGTGTTAGAAAATTTAAAAATGGAAATGGATATGTTGAAGTTATAGTGGGAATTTGTGAAGTGTGGTGGCAGGAAGAATATGACTTCTGGTCAGGTGAATACAGGGTTATAAACACAAAATCAAGTAGGGGTAATGCAGAAGTAGGACTAATAATGATTAAGAAATGAGGGTAAGGTATTATGAACAGCATGGTGAACACTTCATCATAGCCAAGGTAGACATGGAGGTAACATACACCACTGTAGTGGGAGTTTATATGCCAATTAGCTCTGCAGATGTTGAAGAGATTGACAGAAAGTTTTATTCAGAGAATTCATGGAGACAAAATTTAATAGTGTAGGTAGTGGAATTCGACAGTAGTGAAAGGAACAGAAGGGAAAATAACTGAAGAACATGTAATGGGGGAATTGAATGAAACAGGTAGCCTGGAAGACTTTTGCACAGCTATAGTTTAATCATAGCTATCATTTGGTTACAGAATTATGTGAGAATGGTGTATACATTCAAGACATCTGAATACCCTGGGAGGTTTCAGACTGACTATATAATGGTAAGAATGAGATTTTGGAACTAGATTTTAAACTGTAAGACAGTTCAGGGGCAGACATGGTTTCTGACCATATGCTAATTTATTGGTTATGAACTGGTCATTAAAAGTGAATAAATTACAAAAGTGTGAAAATTAAATAGATGAGGACTGGATAAATTGAAGGAAACAGATATAGAAAATTCAGAAGGAAAATTAGACAACAATTGACAGCAAGAAGGGAAAGGAATTCAACAGAACACAAAATGACAATTGGTGCTGTTGAATGTGTGGAGGGCACACAGTTAGAAAGACTTCTACAGAATCCAGGTACTACAGTGGGTCTTGTACTTTGTGCACATATGACAGGAATACCCTGGCCACTCAATGTATTGGGGCCTGAAGGCAATGTTACTGAGGCATTGAAACCAGAAGCTTAAATAAAGTTTGAATTTCTACAAAAGTTCGACCAGCTGTTGTTCCTCACACCATATTTTTATGATGCATTTATGATTACTTTCTCTAATTATGTTAGCAGTTGCAATCTTGTGTTTATTAAATTTTAAATTCACTAACAAAAGTTTTGCCTGCCTACCCTTTGATTTCCAGCTTTCTCCAGTACCCTTTTCCCCCCTCCTTTGCTTCTTGCCCCTGACTGTTATAATTCAAATTTCACATGTTAAATTTTACTTGAAGCACACAAATATTTTCTTCTTGTTCTGTGATTTTCTGAGTTTACTGGCATAACCTAAAAGTTGAAAGAATAGCCTCCCTGAGTACTCCAGTCTCTTCACTGCTGCATGCTGTATTTGGTCCAATGAAACCATAATGTATACTTTTTCACAAAAAACTCCCCATTTACAGAGATATGGCAACATCTACACTAGTCACATGCAGCTAATTAGTTTTATAAAACTTTTATTGAAGATTAAGTTAAACAAAAACAGTAGATATACAAGAGGCTTTGTGAATGTTTCTCATATGCATACACATAAAGCTGCTGATAGAAGAATGGAAATGCACTTTTCACACCATTTTTGCCTTATTTAATCCAACACTAACATGTATGATAATGTGACTACAGTAAATAATATTTATATGAGCAAGAAATGTGTAAAAATAGCTTCTGATCTCTTACTCATTAAACTGTTTTCAACAGCAAAAGTCACTGTGATTTCATGGGTATATTGTTGCCAACTATTCTGAACTCACTCCAGATTGAGTACTGTCTTACAACACACAGAATTGTTCTTCAGCAAAAGAAACCAGCAGTGAGTGGTATCCAAATTACAGTACCATGTTTTCATAGTACGTGTGTTATACCGGAATCAAGATGAGAGGACAGTAACCAGTTTAAGTGCTGATTTGCTCATTATCTTATGTGACAATGAAGTAAATATGGTATTGGTTTTTAAGTACTGTTTGTGTCTGCTGCCTATCTAAATCTGATAATACAAAGTGAAAATATAGACATATATGTAAGGGCACTAATAAGCATTCTATTAAGCACCTGAAACCAACAAGAAAGAACCGATGTTCATGTACTTACCCAATATATTACTACCACGTGCAGGATAACCATTTATGGATAAAGAGTGGGTGTGATCACTAGTAACAATAACCAGTGTATCAGACAATGCTTCATTTGTTTTCAGCTTCAATGGATCATACTTAATTGTATTTAAGGTCTCTTCTACTGCAGTGTCTAGTGCCAATGTCTCCTGCAGTGCCCTTCGAGCATAACCCCTATGGTGAGCCACATCAATTAGACCACCTTCCACCTACAACCAAGAATAGCAGAAAAGAAAATAATTTACAATATTCCATTTTTTAGTATATAACTATAGAAAATAACTCACCACCAGCACATATCCTTTTTGATTCTTCTGAAGAACTCTAATTGCTGTAGTAGTCATTTCATGAAGAGATGGCATACTAGAACCTGCACTAACACGCAGATCATCATAATTCATGTGTCCATTGGCAAATATACCTGAAATGCATCCAGATTATAAATAAGGTGATAGACATTAGTAACTATCAAAGAAACTGTTTGACACCATGGAATGCATCTCAACAAATACAGTAAAAGGTTGCAAGTGTCTAACATAAGCAATGCTCTTGAAGAGATCTCTCTCATCAACAAAAGTAGAAATAAGTCTGTTATTGTGCTGGGTGGTCCTTCACAGGGAATCTAACAGATTGGACCAATTCCCATGGAATTTGGTCCATGAGAAACAAAATAATGGAATGCAAGTTAGAATTAAAGACCCATGCAGGTGCCATATTCGATGCCCAATTAAATGATTCTCTGTTTGATTCAGTTTGTAATAATTTCATAATGCATGTTAATAGAGGCAGTCTACCAGTAGGAATGATGAAAAAATTGTGTGAACTGGAAGTTGTTCTGGAGAACACAAGTTCTGCAAAGTTATAGGCTTAAATGAGCACTGGCTTAAAAGTGAAAACATAAATTTGATAAAACTCACTTTCATGTTACAATTTAGCAGTGAGTTTTCGTAGAAAAACAGTTTTGGAGGAACAGGCATGCTAGTAGAACAATCACTAAGCATTGAAGTCAGGCAGACTTTTCAATGCTTGAACAAGAAGCTATGATTTGAAAGCTGCTGCATTTAACTTTTGGAATATGGTGCATTAATTATTCCCATATATTATATCCTTGACTATTTAGCCAAATTTCTAGACAAATTTGAAACCTTGCTGTGTAGGCTGCAGATAGAAAAATTATGTAAAAAGGTCATAATTTGTGCTGACTTCAACATAAATGTAAGAGCTGATGACACGTTTGCTGTTTCACTGAAGGACATGTTATCTACAAATGGCTTAACATTAAATTTTAGTGAGTACACTAGAATAACAACATCTTCTGAAACATGTATAGATTATGTAGTGAGCAATATAAACTATGATGCTACAGAAAGGTTCATCTTAGAATTAGGTATATCTGGCCTTTCAGCACTTTTTTATCTCACTCGCAAATTTAGATGAAACTGTAACAGTGAAACGAGTCAGGAACTACGCCAACAAAATGTGAATACATTTGTCTCGAGACTAAATAAAATTTCCTGGTCATTCAGCAAGTGGTACTCAGTAAACACAAACTACAATGCTTTTGTATTAGAATTCATGAGTGTTTTCTATGAATGTTTCCCCTTCATAACAGCATGTGACAAAAACTGTAAAAAAACTCATGGATAACTGAAGGCATCAGGATCTCTAGTATTAGAAAGAGAAAACTGCACGTGGAAACAGAGAACAACTGTGATGCAGAGTTTGTCAGCTATGCAAACAAATACAAGAGAATATTTGGCAGAGTAGTTAAACAGGAAAAACAAACTGCTAACAGTAAATACATATCAGATGTGACAAATAAATCAAAAGCTGTATGGCAGATTGTCAAGACTGAAATAGGTATTGAATAAACAAAAAGTTTTAATCATAAATTAGAAATAGATAGGGAAATGATAACAAACTCCAGACATATATGCAAAGAATTCAACAGGTATTTTGTAAATTATAACAAAATTGAAGATCTCCCTCCTCCACACATAAGTCCCAATATAATGTGGCACAGATCAGGAGAATTCAAATTTGCTCATGTATTGTGCTGTGAAGTGGCTAACATTATAAACTCCCTAAAAAATCTCAAATCTGTGTGCCGGGATGAAGTTCCAATAAAAATAATAAAGGCAGGATGCGATAATATTGCATCCCAACTCTGTCTCATTATAAATAAATCATTTGATGAGGGCTGCTTTCCAGACAGGCTGAAGTATGCGGAAGTTTGACCTATCTACAAAAAGGGCAGACAAGAGCAGATAGGAAATTTTTGGCCAGTATCAATACTACCAATTATTTGTAAAATATTTGAGTGAATAGTGTGTAACCAACTAGAAAAATATAATAAAAAACATAACACTACTCATCACAGTCAGTATGGATTTAGGAAGGGCCAAAGCACTGTACATGCTATTAATGCACTAATTACTAAAATAAGCAAAGCCTTGATAACAAGGAGAGCATATCTGGTAACTTCTGTGACCTCAGTAAGGCATTTGATATGGTAAACCATAAGCAGCTGCTCCTCAAATTAGCTTCTTATGGCTTCCATGAAAAATCTTTAAGTTAGTTCACATCTTATCTCAAAAACAGAAAAGAAAAATAGGCCAAAAACTGCATAAAAAGCATCAATCACATCAGTTTTTAATTGTCCTGAGGCCAAAAACTGCATAAAAAGCATCAATCAAAATGAAATCTGATTATTAATTTCCGTGTGACTGGCACAAAACATGTTCAGTATGCTGTCCGCTGTGTTCTGCAACAAGTTGAATTCGAGAAACAGCATGTTCCACAGCTGATCAAAGTGTTTCCAGGGTCATGTTCAGAATGTGTTGCACAATGCGTGCCTTCAATGCAGCAAAATTGCATTCGTTATTTCCTGTCAGAAAGGTCACAGTTTGTAGTAATTGATGGATACACATTGAATAAGACAGAAGCAATATCTGGCATTCTCCAAGGATGTGCTATAGGCACTTTTCTGTTCTCAATATACATAAACAATTTAGGAGTCATTCTGAGCAGCCTTCTTAGATTGCTTGTAGATGAAGCTCTCATTTACTGTCTAATGAAGTCATTAGATGAAAACCAACTGCAAAATACTTTATACAATGAGATAAGATATCAGTATGGAGCGAAAAATGGGAATTGACTCTAAATAACGAATACTGTGGTGTCATCCACATGAGTACTAACAGGTATCTATTAAATTTTGGTTGCATGATAAATCACACAAATCGAAAGGATGTCAGTTCAACTAAATACCTAGGGATTACAATGGAACAACTTAAACTGGAACTATCACATAGAAAATGTTGTGGGGAAGATGGACTAAAGACTGCATTTTATTGACAGAACACTTAGGAGATGTAACAGATCTACTAAAGAGGTTGCCTCCATTAGGTTTGTCCATCCTCTTCCGCAGCATCACTGTGCGGCATGGGATCTTTACCAGATAGAAATGACAAAGGACATCAAAAAGGTTCAAAGAACAGCTTGTTTTGTATTATCACAAAATAGTGAAGAGAGTGTATAGGGTCCAATATGTGAGCTGAGATGTCAATCATTAAAAAAAAGGCACCTTTCACAAAATATCAGTCACCAACTTCCTTCTGCAAAAGCAAAACTATTTTTTTGATGCAAATCTACATAAGAATAAATGAGCATCAAAATAAAATAAAAGAAATCAGAGCTTGTGTGGAAAAATACAAGCATCATTTTTTTCTGAGTGGAATGGTAGAGAAATAATCTGAAGATATACCTTTTGAAATATTAGACTGCCTGTATGGTGAATTTTCCTCAGTTTCACTCTAGGCCTATGATATGCTAATGATTTTGAAGCCACATTAAGTTACAGTCAACACCAGTACCTAAAGTCCAAAGAGCAACACAGATACTGTTTACATTTAAGGATGCAATTAAACAAGATTTACATAATTAAGTTGACCAGGGAGTTTTGAAAATGCTCACTTCCAGTAGCTGGGCTACAGCATTGGTGATAGTGAAGGAAGCCAATGAATAGTTAAGGCTCTGTGCAGACTATAAGGTAACTATAAGTTTTTAGTCAGTAACAGAAACATATAAAATACCAAGATCCTAATAGTTTGTGTTAAAATTAATAAGTGGAAGATATTTTTCAAATTTGTGTCTACTAGTGCATATTTACAGTTGCTATTATGACTTGGAATCATAGCAGATAATTGTAACAAATACACACTTCAGATTACATCATTAGGAATGACTACTGTTAGGAGTAACCAGCACATAGGTAATATTTTAAAGATACCTGGAACAACTGAAAGCATGGATTCCTTATTGTGTTAATTATCTAGATTACATAACAATAACAGGCAAATTGCAAGAGCAATGTTTCCAAAACTTACAGCTGCCTTAATATGAAATATTAACAAATATATTTTTAAAAAAAAATGTTTCAAAATGTGTTCAATACTGCAGTGAAGCATTGTTACAATACAACTTAGTTTCACAACTAACTTTTCTTATGAAGAGGTTTTAATTGTATTGGATTTCCTCCAAGTCTGGTGGTAACTTTTCTGTAACTGTGTCTAGTCGATAAGAAATTCCCTGAGGTCAAAATGTGTTGAATGAGATCAGCTATAATAGTGCATAATTCTTGTCACACAATTACATTCTAATTCACTGTTTGCTGTAACTGAGTGAGTGAGTTAGTTTTACTGATATGTCTCCTCCAAGAACAATCTCTTTAAAGTGCTGTGGTGATACATTTTATACCATGAACTAGCTTCAATGACGACACTTCTCCGGCCAATAATGGTAATGTCACTGTTCTCCCATGCAGATAATAGCATTCACTAAAGAAGTCATTTCATGCAATTAGCAATGTAATATGAAATGCCCATTTGAAAAAGTTTTGTTGTTTAAATGTTACTTATTTGACAAACTGATTAATGGTAGAGCCATAAACATTCATCTCTTAAAAATTGTGTTTCACTACTTCGTAGAGAATGACTGAGGGAAGGTAGTATAGGTGTGTATCATAGTGATATATTGGTAATGTAATCACACATAACACAAAATTTATCTTAAACCCCTCAATCATAATATGCAGTGAAGATTACATCATTTATCATGTTGATTCATTTCTACATGTGGAATAAAGAAAAGTAAGTCAGAGTTTAGTGTGTCGCGAGCATTAATGTAATTAGAGCATAATTGTTAGTTTAGACTCGACATAGATGGGGGACAAAAACTGGATATGATAACCCTGTGACAGGACGAGTAGGATTTGCTGAGTGGGTGAATTTCGCAGGTCATGCACCTGGATCTTCCATGGGGCTATGATCCCTGTGGCAGGGGGGAGGGAGTGGGAGTGGCATAGTGATGGACAAGGATGTTGTGTAGGTTGGTTGGGTTGTGGAATAACACTTTATGAGAAGTGAGGAGGAGCACTGGTAGGATGTCCCTCATTTCCAAGCATGATGATAGATACTTGAAGCGCTGGTAAATGACACTGTCCAATTGCTACAGTCTGAGATGATAACATGATATTGTGTGATGAGGAGGTTTTTTCTGTTGCAACTGGTTCTTGAGAGTTGATGGGCAGAAAACAGGTGTGTGAGGATATGATGTAGGAAATTTGTTTGGTGACTAGGATAGGGTGTCTTGACCTTGGGTCCAGATCAGGAAGATATTGTTATGAATTTGAATCGCACAAAGGGAAAGGGGTTTTGGGACACTAGGAAGGTTTTACCTAGATGGCCCATAAACTGATTAGCAGATGAGGGCTGGTCTCTGTGGTCTTATTGAACAGAATTCTGCAAACATTTAAAATAATTCCTCTAATAAAATTATTATATCTCACAACATAAACAGTAGCTGCAACATTTGAAACAGAGTACTTAAACTGATGATACCTAACACATAATCTGTCTCAGAAATATCAAGATTTCTCAAATCAGTTACATTCCGAAGCACACTATAGGTAGCATTTCTAGAGATTTTGTCCAATTTCCAGTCTTCTATGAGATTACGTCCATCTTGTCGATAGCATGCCCATGTGTCTATAGGATCTCCTGGGAGTGTTGAAGCATTTGACACTAGAGTTTGATATCCACCACCCATTATTACCTGCAGCAGAAAATGTCAATTTTTAAGATAAATACACATGAATTCTGAGGACAAATAGCCTGTCACAATGTATCTACAAGAAATGTTCTACAAGCAGTTTAAGACACAGATATAATCTGAAACATGTTCAGAGTAAGAGTGGCATATGGTGATATCTTATGAGTTTGTGAGTTTAAGAGAACTAGTGCTATATACAAAAATTCATAAAAACATGAGTACTTAAAAGTCTGACCCCACAAGTAGTTGATTATTGTAGGATTTACCCACTTCATTTTGAAAGTCCTATTTCTATACTATGTAAAGAACTTCTAACTTTTATAATTACTACTAAAAATAATCATGCAAATTTTAGAAAGCAAACTTTTCACAAATCCAATATTATTGTTTCATAGCCCAAATTTTTCAGTGTCAAAAAATGTAGTTAGTTAGTTATTGTTGCAAGTTCCATAGATCATTTTGAACGATAGATCGTAATGATGTGAAATGAGTCATTTTACATTCACATAGCAAATTAATTTGTACATACAGTTACATTCTGAACATTTCTAAGTATTTTTCATTTTTAATTACAAAAAGAAAAAAAGATATTGAGATGTGAGTTTTACACATGACAGAACTAGAAATTTTTTTACGGACTAGAAGGAGTTGTCAAGGAAAAACTTTCTATTTGTTTTAACTTTGCTGTCTGTCAGACATTTGATATTGCTGGGTAAGCAATCAAAAATTTTTGTTACAGCATTCTGAACCCCTTATTGTGCTAAAGACAACTTAAATGTGGAGTAATGAATGTCATTTTTTCTTCTAGTACTGTAATTATGTACATTGTTGCTCAAACAGTCCATGGGTGTACTGCCGGTCCATAGTGTCCAATGGGCACATTATTTCGGTGATCAGACATGTTGCCATCATCAGGTGTGCTGACAAACTGAGCTCCTGAGGGTGGGCGGCTGTATCAAATCCCTTCCCCTTGCAACATGTTCTCTCCGCGGTCCATGCCTGCATGTCAGTGGTCACTAAGATGCTGGCGTCGGCATCTGTAGTGTCGTCGGTGTAATTGCCTCGTCCACCCTAGTCGCCCGTTCATTTCCTTTGCTGAGCATCTTTTTAATTAGACTCAGTGATGGTTCCCAGGCCCTGCTGAGGTTGTAGCCGTAATCATGGTTGGTGAGTGTATCCCTGTTATGAATTTCGATAGCCTCTCTTACGACGCTGTCCCAGTATTTAGACGTCTGTGCCAAAACCCTGGTACATTGAGAGTCCATTTCATGATTTTCGGACAAACAGTGCTCTGTGACCGCCAACTTGTATGGGTACCCAAGTCGGGTGTGCCTCTGATGTTCTTGGCAATGATCTTCAATGGTGCACACTATCTGTCCAATATAAGTCTTCCCACATTGACACTGAATCTGGTATATGCTGACCTTCTGGAAACCGAGATTGTATTTGACACTTCCCAATAATGCTCGTGTTTTATTTGGTGGGCAAAAGACAGTTCCTACTTAGTGTTTCCTCAATATTCATCCTATTTTCCCTGATAGTGCGCCAGTATACGGTATATAGGCATTGGCTATCTCTTTCTCCATGGCTTCTTCTGTCTCCACATGCTGTACTGTAGAGGTGGGGTGGAGAGAGTGTCTGATCTGCCATTCCGAGTACCCATTTTTCCGGAATACAGTTTTGATGTGTTCCAGCTCTTGGGGCAGACTCTCTGTGTCAGAGATGGTGCGCGACCTGTGCTCCAGTATTTTTAGCACCCCATTCCTCTGCACGGGGTGGTGGCAGCTATTCACATGCAAATACAGGTCACTGTGCGTTTTCTTCCTGCATACCCCGTGGCCCAGGGTGCCATCCGCCCTTCTTTTGACCATGACGTCCAGGAATGGCAATCTTCCTTCTGCCTCAGTCTCCATAGTGAATTTGATGCTGGGATGTATGGAGTTCAGGTATGTAAGGACGTCCAGGAGCTTGTCCCTTTGATGGGGCCAGATCACGAACGTGTCATCCACATAACATAGAAAACAAGTACATTTCCATTTGGATGACGCAAAGCTTCCTCCTCGAAGCACTCCATATAGAAATTCACAACCACAGGTGAGACTGGGCTACCCCTTGCGACTCTTTCTGTTTGTTCATAGTATTCTCCATTAAAGAAAAACTACATGGGGGTCAGAACATACTTGAAAAGTTGGTCGTCTTCTCATCAAATTTCTGTGAAATGGGCTCAACTGGCTCTCGAAGAGGCACCCTAGTGAATAATGAAACAACGTCAAAACTCACCAGGGTATCTCAGTCTTTCATGTTGAAGTTGTAGAGACGTTTCACGAAATCCACAGAATTACGAACGTGATGAGGGTATTTACCCACATAAGGGCTTAGTAATTCTGCCAGGTATTTGGCCAGCAAATATGTAGGTACCCTAATGTTGCTGACAATTGGGCGTAATGGTACCCCTTCTTTGTGGACTTTAGGTAGTCCATAAAGTCTTGGCGGTACAGGTCCTTGAGGTGTCAATTTCTTGGCGACACCCTCTGCTAAATCTGCGTCCTTGAGAAGAGCTCTAGTCTTGTTCTCCACCTTCTTTGTGGGATCAACGTTGATATTCCTGAAAGATTCGTCATTTAGCAGGCTCTGCATCTTCTCAATGTAGTCCTTATGGGAAAGAACAACCGTAACATTGCCTTTGTCAGCCGGTAAGACCACAATCTCAGGGCTCTGTCTCAGGTCTCGAATGGCTGCCCTCTCTCTGCTGGTAATATTCGACTTGATTGGTTTAGTTCTCGTCAGAGCACGGCAGGTCTCCCGGCGTACTACTTCAGCTGCTTCATGTGGTAGTCGCGCAGCAACCTGTTCAACTGTACTGACAATATCTGCTAATGGTGTGAACCTAGGTGTGGGAGCAAAATTAATTCCCTTCTCCAGCACAGAAACTGCCCCCCCCCCCCCCCCCAAAGTCAGCTCAATGTCCGAGAGATTGATGACTGTCTTGCGTGGGGCTCCAGCAATGGTTTGTCAGAGAGACGAGAGAATTTAGATATCTGATGTCCCGAGGTCTTCTTATGTGCAGAATCAGTGGTCACCCAGGTAGCACCATCAATACAGTCCCAGGTCCTGGAATTAAAATGATTGGCTAGTTGTAAATGTAGTTTAAATAGTTCCTGGGAGTTTTACTCAAGGCTGCGTCTGGTAAAGTGTACCCTCTCATGAACCAAGGCGAGGTTAGCACGCTTCATAATTCTCTTAGCTGCTGCAGAATCGATCTGATGCATGACCTTAGCAAAGTTTGGCACAACCTGATTGGCACCACATCTCTTCAGAAAAGCAAGAGCACTCAGCAATCGGCTCCTTTGGTGGCGCATCTTGTTGAATTTCTTCATGCTGCGATACATCTCCTCCCCGTAGAGGAATATGATGTGGTTCTTCAGTTTGTCCAGGCATATTTCTTGCTCGAACAGTCCATGGGTGTACTGCTGCTCCATAGTGTCCAATGGGCACAATATTTTGGTGTTCAGGCATGTTGCCATCGTCAGGTGCGCTGATGAACTGAGTTCCTGAGGGTGGGAGGCCGTATTACATCCCCTCCCCTCACGAGGCGTTCTCTCCGTGATACACGCCCATGTGTCAGCGGTCGCTGAGATGCTGGCATTGGCATCTGTGGTGGCATCGGTGTAATTGCCTCGTCCACCCTAGTTGCCTGTTCGTTTCCTTTGCTGAGTGTCTTTTTAATTAGTCTCAGTGATGGTTCCCATGCCCTGCTGAGGTTGTAGCCACAATCACGGTTGAGGAGTCTATCCCTGTTATGAATTTCGATAGCCTCTCTTACGATGCTGTCCCAGTATTTAGATGTCTGTGCCAAGACCCTG
Source organism: Schistocerca nitens (assembly GCF_023898315.1). Classification (NCBI taxonomy): domain Eukaryota; kingdom Metazoa; phylum Arthropoda; class Insecta; order Orthoptera; family Acrididae; genus Schistocerca; species Schistocerca nitens. Next base: position 928,331,904 of record NC_064616.1, read on the forward strand.
GTATGTTGGGAGTCCATTTCGTTATTTTCGGACAAACAGTGCTCTGTGACCGCCAACTTGTTGGGGTACCCAAGTCAAGTGTGCCTCTGATGTTCTCGGCACTGATCTTCAGTGGTGCGCTCTGTCTGTCCAATATGTCTTCCCACATTGACACTGAATCTGGTATATGCCGACCTTCTGCAAACTGAGATTGTATTTGACACTTCCCAATAATGCTCGTGTTTTATTTGGTGGGCAAAAGCCAGTTCCTACTCGGTGTTTCCTCAATATTCGCCCTATTTTCCCTGATAGTGCGCCAGTATATGGTATATACACATTGGTTACCTGTTTCTCTGTGGCTTCTTCTGTCTCCACACGCTGTACTGTAGAGGTGGGGCAGATCTGCCATTTCGAGTACCCGTTTTTCCGGAATACAGTTTTGATGTGTTCCAGCTCTTGGGGCAGACTCTCTGCATCAGAGATGGTGTGTACCCTGTGCACCAGTGTTTTTAGCACCCCATTCCTCTGCGCAGGGTGGTGGCAGCTATCTTCTCAGCAAAGGAAACGAATGAGCGACTAGGTCGTACAAGGCAATTACACCGACACCACCACAGACGCCGAAGCCGCTGACACGCAGGTGTGGACTGCGGAGAGAACGCTTCATGAGGGGAGGGGATTTAATATGGCCGCCCGCCATCAGGAGCTCAGATCGTCAGCACACATGACGATGGTGACATGTCTGATTGTTGAAGTATTGTGCCCGTTTGACACTATGGACCGGCAGTACACCCATGGACTGTTTGAGCAAGAAATACGCCAGGAGAACCTGAAGAATCACATGTACATTATTGTTCCTTTTGAACTGTAGTGGATTATTTACAACAGACCTTATGAGCCCATAAATATTCTGTGAAGGAGAAGTCAGAATGCCCAACTTAGGCACTATGGACAATGCCACAGTCAGTCACCGCCAAACTAAGGTAGAGTTCATTCAGTAAATTCATCTATTTTTTCTAATTTTTTATTTAGTGTGAATGAATCTTTCAGTTGTATTTACAGGTCTAACTTTATTTTCTATGCTTTTTAATGCTACAATGCACTGTCTTAAGGGCTCTCTGTGATAAACCAGGTAGTCGATTCTGGTGCTACAGTGCCCCATCTTCAGGGCTCTACATGATAAACAAGGTAGCCATTTAGATAGCCACCAAAATACACTCTAATAGAGGAGACAACCAAATCTGTATCCAAGCTGATGAATCCCCTCTTTCTGGCTTCGGGTACAGACAGTGCCAGCACACCTTGCTGATGTGCCATCACTGTCAGTTTCGTAGGCAGGAAGGAAGAAATTCATCACTTCATACATCATACTAACTCTTCTACTGTAGAGTGTCTGTGAGGGCTTCTGAGTGTACTGAGAGACCTTTGGCGTATAATTACCTGGCAGCAATGTTAAACTGCATGCTTTGTCTGGGGTGAAGGCATGAGGATCTCTACTGCTCACCATGTGAATCAATGGTAACAAAGACCAACAGCATATTACATTCATAGTCCTGGCATAGGAGAAGAGGAACAGATGGGGGAGCTCTTCCATGAGTTGTGAAAGAGCCTCATTGTCTACATTGACATTAGTGGTAGGTGTAGAATGCATGTAGTTATCCTACAGCTTTTTTGCACAATGTACGTCAATACCTTTCAAATATGCCTATTAGTGACATTGATCTTTCTCATGGAGGAAGTTTCAGTTCCTCAATATGTTTCTGGAACCCATTTAGGTTGGAACCCATTTAGGTTCCACTGTAGTGGAACTATTTTGCCAGTGAGGTCTGCCTACATCTGACTTTTTGCTTGCTGATGAGGTTGCAAACATATGACAGCTCAGGTTTTCTGAGGAGTAACCAACTGAGTCTGACTGGTGGACTTTGTACTCCATTACTTCAGTTGATGGGTCCCCTTCAGCCTAACCAGACAGGAGGAGTGTCAGATGATCTGATGACTTTTGATATGCCTTTCAGTAAGTTATCTCCTTCACTCCTAAATTATTCACATACAACTTCTTTGTTTTTGCATATGAGACTCACTTTGTGACCTCTTTCTCCTGTAGTTTATGTCCTTTTAAAACAGCGAACAGTTTTAGATTATTTGTGCTGGATCATCAGAGCAACATCTGCAGAATTCCAGGAGAAAATACATGAGTGTATACTGCTTCCCCACATTTTTTCACAGATTACCCATACATTACATTACATCTTTAATAAAGATGTAACCCTTACTGTTGGCAAATCTGATTGCTATGGAGAAATAACATATGAAGTATACAAAAGTGAGTCTATGGAAGTTTCAGTCAGTAATTCACATGACCCAAAGTAAACTTTTTTTGTTGTGAAAAGTGATTGAGGATATAAAAGCCAATCCAGACAGAATCAGCACTCAAGTGAAAACTTCTTAATCTGGATACACTTAGTGGTTCAAGTAGTGTCTGCAAGAAAGCTACCAAACTGACCGCTCAGGAATGCTAACTGGAAACCATACAGCCAACTTGATGTGACAGCATCCTGAATGGGTGGGCCACTTTATGAATTTGATCTGTAATACAAATGATCCATTAATTTTACAGTCTTTGGGTATGCTACATATACAGCCTGTTTCCTGGTGGAGTTGGGAGTGCTGCTCAGAACCCAGAGGCAGACACATACCTCTGAAAACAGTCAAATGAATGACAAATACAGGTAACCCCACAGTTTTCCACCTCACAAGAGCAAAGGCAGGACAAAATAGTGAAAGGAGTGTAAGTGTGAAGAGTTTGTAATGAATAATACTGATTTGAGCCAGCCACTGTGGCCGAGCGGTTCTAGGTGCTTCAGTCTGGAACCGCGCGACTGCTACGGACGCAGGTTCAAATCCTGCCTCGGGCATGCATGTGTGTGAAGTCCTTAGGTTAGTCAGTTTTAGGTAGCTCTAAGTTCTAGGGGACTGATGACCTCAGATGTTAGGTCCCATAGTGCTCAGAGCCATTTGAACTGATGTGAATTGACTCTTCCACTATGTTAACCCTCCGACAGTCGCACATGTATCTGTGAGATACATGACCTACTTTTTCTCTAATATTACCATAATGAACAGTGGTAACGGTTTGCTGGCCCTCAACATCTTGTGTCATACCTTTATTATTGCTTCGCAGGAATTTCAGTCTTATCCTGATACTGACAAGGTCATAAATGAGTCAGGTGTGGGAACGTGTACTGCCTGTATCTCTCAGATACAGCGCGCCTACTCGGGTAAAGCTTTGTTGCCGCTAATGACTCCAGCTGTTGCATTGTTTGCAGCATATGCAAGTCGGCAGTTGCGTTGTTGTCTTCTAAATGAAGGAACGTTTCGTTGTAGCTATGTGCACTCTCTTTCAAAATGAGTAAACGATATGATCTAGAAAATCCTAAGGATTTGGAAGAAGTACATCGCCTTCTTCTCGACGACGAGGTATCCATTGAAGATGAAGATGATCTTGCAGAAACTGATTCAGAAACCGAAGATATACTCGAAACACGATCTGTAGACTCAGACACAGATCATGAATTTGATGAAGAGGAAAATAATGAAGCGCAGGAAACTGATGAACATTACTATTTTGGTGAGTAGAAAAGAGAATAAATATGCTTTCAGATGTAATAATAACAATATCTAATAATGGTATAATGTATTTATTTTTTTATTTTAGGTAAGGATGGAACTAAATGGAGGAAAGTGCCTTGGAAAGCAACACAGACATGGCCTCATAATATACTAACCAAACTGCCTGGGGTAGTTGGAGACGCAAAGAAAATGGTAACTGAAATTGACTGCTGGAGCCTGTTCATCAGTAATGATATCCTAGATCTAACTGTGGTTAACACTAACAGGCGTATAACTGACCTAAAAGGAAACTTTGCTCGCGAGAGTGACTGCAAGGACACAGACGCAATCGAAATAAAAGCCTTTCTTGGCTTGCTATACCTTGCTGGTGTGTTCCGTGGTGGGCGACAGAATGTTCGCGACTTCTGGATAGCAGATGACCTTGGTCTGAATATTTTCAGAATGACCATGTCCTGTTCCTAATAAGATGTGTTCGTTTTGATGATGGAGCCACAAGACAAGAACTGCGCAAGACAGACAAATTAGCAGCCGTGAGGGAAATGTTCACCATGTGTTTGAATAACTGCAAAACACATTACTCCCTCGGTCAGAACGTCACAGTTGATGAGCAGCTACCAGCATTTCGAGGCCGGTGTGGATTTCGCCAGTTCATACGACCCAAACCATCTAAATATGGCATCAAAATTTTCTGCCTATGTGATGCCAAGCTTTATTATACTTACAACATGGAAATATATTGTGGATTACAACCAGAAGGACCCTTTAAGAATAACAACTCCGCCAAAGAAGTAGTTCTGAGACTTGCCGAGCCAATATATGGGACAGGTAGAAACATTACAGCAGATAACTGGTTCACTAGTTTGGAGTTGGTAAAGGAACTGCATAAAAGGAGACTGTCATTTGTAGGCACAATTAGAAAAAAAACAAGAAGGAACTGCCATCGAATTTCGTAGCACCAAAAAGTAGACAGCAATGTGATAGCGTATTTGGCTACAGCAAGAATGAAACCCTTGTGTCATCTGTCCTGAAAAAGGGGAAAACTGTAGTCCTCCTTTCGAGTATGCATGTACCGTCAAGTGAGGTTTCGGAAGGTTTAGAGAAAAAACCAGCAATTATTCTACACTATAATGACACCAAATCTGGAGTTGATGTAGTTCACAAACTCTGTGCGAATTACAATGTAGCTAGGTCAACAAGAAGATGGCCTATGGTGATTTTTTTCCACCTGTTGAACATTGCAGGCATCAACTCAAGAGTAATTTTCTTGGGCAACAAGAATAAATACTCAAATCGGCGCGAGTACCTCAAAACTGTGGCTCTGACTCTACTGCAAGATCATCTCAAAAGAAGAGCTCTTATTACGACTCTACCTGATGATATAAAGTCAATGCTAGTAAAGTACAAACATAAAGGAAAAGAGCAAGAAAACGCTGAACAATCCTTGGAATCAGAAAACAAGAAAAGAAAAAGATGCCAGTCATGCTACAGGGAGACAAAAAAGACTTGTCTCAGCTAGAATACATGTGAAAAATGCGGTACACATCTTAGTTTGCAAAAGCACGCAAAAATAATTTGTGAACAATGTCTTTCTGTAGAGGGCAATCAGTAAAAAGAGACATGCTTTGATTAATTCAATAATTTATTTGTTTCTATAATAAAATCAATTTTTAAAGGAATTTCATGTACTTCTCCATTACAAAATGTCAAATGTTTCTGTTGATTTGAAAGTGTAATGAGCCTGATGTTCACTTCTGTATTTGTAAAATCTGTAACAATAAAGGTAACTGCAATTTAAAACAAAAACAAAAGAAAAAGAACCTGTAAACAAACAAAAAAACCACAAAAAACATAGCATGTATCCACGAGATACATCGCGACTAGTGGCGTCATGAAAGTTGACGCGCCTGCTGGAGGGTTAAGAGAAATATGAGAAACCATCAGAAAACTTCTTGTAAAATAGTTGGTCACCTACAATAGCTGTATTGGAGAGATATCACCGAACAGCAACTGGAAATATGGACCACACAATAGCCCAGTCTGCTCCTACAGCCAGCATACCATCATCCTTATGTGATTGTAGAGAGGGTTGGGCTAGATTTTAGGTCAAATAATGCTCAACTTTAAAACATGGGATCTAGATCTTATATTGAGTGAGATTTGTAACACTGTGCCTGGTTATGATCAAATCCTATGCAGCATGTAGAAGCAACCTGACATCATATCTTGTAGAGATATATAATACAATATGGCAGACTGAAAAATATCTCATCCCATAGAGGGCGATAATTATGAGCCCTCCTCTTTGTCTAGGAAAGGACAAAAAGTGCATCGGCAGTTACAGAAGTGTCATCTTAACTAACTGTGCAGAAATAAAGAACTGGGATCTGAGTTTCTTTCTTTGCTATTTGTGTTCTGAAATGTAAAATTATGCACTTCACATAATCCAAAAAAATGTTGTATCCTATGGTTGCAGTATCAATGACTCACAACTGGAATTAGTCCATGAATGTACCCAGGATCTGGGTAATGGAAAAAAAGGGGAGTGGGGCTGATATTAGTTTCTTGGTAAATAGGGAAAAATATTGAGAACTCATAACAAACCATTTTGGGAACACTTGCCTAATCAACATTAATGACACATTTTGCCTTTCTTCAAACTGATACTGAAGTAATATGTATATTTTTTGTAGCAGGACAAGATATGTGTTCAGCTTATGAAGATCACTTTTTGAAGGGTGGGAGGGGAGAGGGGAACTCAGCTGCCTCCCCGCCCCCTCCCCCACCTGGTATGCCCAAGAAACAATCAACTAATACAAATGACTGTGTGCAAAAATTTGTGGGGATTTGAAATGAACTGATGACACATGATCAGTTGTATGAAAAATAGCTTACATACTGGGAAAATGCGGTCAGTATACAAAGGAGATTGCATAAAAAATATTTGTCCAGTCCATCCATGAATATCGCACAAATGTGTAAGACCTGTGCCAAATGGAGATAAAAGGAGATAGTTTCATGTATTATGGATTTTTTGTATGATTAATTATAATGATGTGGAACACATCATTTTATATTTACAGGACACATTTATTTGTAAATATGGTTACCTGCTGACAATTTACTTTTTTGGTTCACCTTTGCTCCAGAATGCTTGTGTTCTGCTGCACTGATTTGTACCATTCTGGTGTTCTTCTTGAAGTTTAATTTTTTCTATTAGCCCAGTATTTCCTCATTTTCCTGTTGAATTCTATCTTGCATTCCTCAGACTATTTCCTGGTCTTATTGGAGTTAACTTTTGTAAGGGATGTTAGGAAAGGTCTGCTTTCAACAGCTAAATGGTGGTCACCTCTGTTGGTTATTAAGTCTTGTCTAATATGAAGCAGGCATCAGAGAGGCTTTTTGTTGTTGGTAGAGTTCACTATTAGGTTTGTACCATCCCCTCCCAACTAGTAGGATCCCTGGTCCCACTATTTTGCACAGGAATTTCTTTTATTGTAATTAGAGGATTCTTATTGGAGTCTTCTTGATTAGGGATAAGCACTCTGATAAATAGAGGACTAACAGTCTGACTAGTGTGTCATAGTTTGATATTCTCTGATACATGTTTTGAGGCATCCATTTTTCTGCAAACATAGTATGTCCTATCTACACTCCTGGAAAATGAAAAATGATCACATTGACGCAAGTGAATAAGACCCACCATACTTGCACTGGACACTATATGAGAGTGGTGCATGCGATGATCAAATGCACAGCTCTGCGGACACACCAGGAACTGCGTTATTGGCCTGGAATGTTGTTAGATGCGCAGCAGTTGGTCACTGCCAGAGACAGTGTTAGCCAGTTTGTCATGGCATACAGAGCTCTACCTGTGTCTGCAACATTGTTAGCATGCCACTACAGTGTGTACGTGAATCGTTCGTGCAACTGACGGAGTCTGAGCGAGGGCTTATAGTGGGCCTGTGGGTGGCCTGGTGGACGTACAGCAGAATTGCGCAACACATGCAGTGTGAGGTCTCCACAGTGCATCGATGTTGTCGCCAGTGGTCAGTAGAAGGTGCATGCCCATCCACCTGATTCCAGAAAGCATTGACACACAAATGCACGCCAAGACTGTCACATTCTACAAAGTGCCATACTGGAATGCACCATCACTTGACAACTTAGGGACACCATTGCTCCAGGAGTACCACCAAGAACCAACCACAGCCGTCTCCATGAAGCAGGGCTATGGCCTGCATACTGTGAGGGCATCTTCCACTCATGCCTCAACATTGTTTAGCCAGCCTCCAGTGGTGTCACGTTAGGTGTTTATGGAAGGACGAATGGAGACACATCATCTTCAGTGATGAGAGTTACTTCTGCCTTGGTGCCAATGATGGTCATACATGTGAGTGCCATCATGCAGGTGAGCAACAAAATCAGGATTGTATATAACAGAGGCACAAAGAGCTGACACCCAGAATCATGGTGTGGGGAGCAATATCCTACACTGGCCAAACTTCGCTGGTGATTGTCGAGGAAACGTTGAACAGTGCACGGTACATTCAGACCATCACCCAACCCATCATGCTACCGTTCATGGACCAGCAAGGTTATGTGGTTTTCCAACAGGAAAATGCATGTCCACATGTATCCCGTGCCACCCAATGCACTCTTGAAGGTGTACGTGAACTACCCTGGCCACGATCCCTGGATCTGTCCCCCACTGAACATATTTGGGACCGGATGAAACATCATCTTGCGTGGACTGCACATCCGGCACGAACTCTGGCCCACCTGAGGCACCAGGTGGAAATTGCGTGGCAAGCCATTCCGCAAGACTACATTCAGCACCTCTATGATCGTCTCCATGGGAGAATTGAAACCTGCATTGTGCATGAATGGCACCAGCAGATGGAAGTTAAAAATTGACATATTTTTTACTTAAAGGAAGACTTATTGGGAACCCACCAATTACAGTAAATTAGAAAGATAATGCCAAAGCATACCACCAACAGGTATTTAGGCAAGCTGCTGGACGAACCCTGGACTTTCAAGGTCCACATAGAATTTGTAACAAGAAAAGGAAGTTGTATAATGAATAAAATCATCAATATGGGATACAGTAGGCTTTGTTTGCCCTTGAATGTAATTAGACTGTACCATGAGACTATATTAACTGCAACTGTGGGCTATAGTGCTAGTGTTTGAGGGGGAGGGGGGGGGGGAGTTGGATCTGGGTGTATGGTGAATTTTAATATTTTGGAAGATGAGTGGTGACTTGTAAGTACCATAAATTTTTTTACATTTCACCATGTTGAAAACATGTGTAACACTAACTTTTAAATCATTTTTTTGAAAGAAAAATACCTGATTATACCACATTTTTCCTGTTTCTTGGGAACTAGGGGGAGGTCATGAACCCTCTTCCCCCATCCCATATCTGTAGGTATGGATGCCCTTGGCGAGAAATACTGCTAGAAATTCTGCTACAATCCTGTGAAGACATCAGTGCCACAGATACAGATGTCCTAACTGTATTAATAACTCCATGTTCCCTAGATGTACAAATAAGGAAAAGGCTGCCATCTATTGTTTGAAGAAGAAACAACATGAAAAAATACACAATATTCTTGGAAAGCTGGCAGAAAATTTGCTAGTAATAAAGAATTTAATATTTTCAGAATGTTAGTAGAGATGGAATTCCTCAAGCACATGAAGGAGAACATTTTAATTTCTTCCTGATGTAATTGAAAGGCTTCAGATAATACATCTTGAGGCAAGCAAGGCACTGGTCAATTGCCTTTTTGGACGAGGGTCATCCCCCCACATACCTTAATAGAATTTGTAAGAGAGCAACAGCCAGTTGTGATTATGTGGCAACATTGGTACACCAGATCATGTTGTATGGGAATGTTCCCTAACTGCAGATACAGCAAGGACTGGTAGTCAGGCATTAGGAGGTAAAACTGTTTATGACTTAGAGTAAAAGAGGACTTTGATACCTTAAATCTTGTAGCTCAATACCACCGCACTCATTTGGTCAATTAATGGAAAATACTGACTTTTTAATATTTTCAGAATGTTAGTAGAGATGGAATTCCTCAAGCACATGAAGGAGAACATTTTAATTTCTGCCTGATGTAACTGAAAGGCTTCAGATATCACGTCTTGAGGCAATATATTCATTTCTGCACATCGAGAGGTACTACATCAATAATAAGTGTAGCAGATGGTGAGGAAATAATGAGTAGGGTGGAAATCAGAAAATTTGTAGGTGTCCATACGGTAGCACGTAACATTCCGCCAGCGGACAGTATTTACTTCATGATACATTACCCGTGTTAAAATGGACCCTTTACCAATCGTGGAAAAGGTCGATTTTGTGTTGATGCATGGCTATTGTGATCAAAATGCCCAACGGGCATGTGCTATGTATGCTGATCGGTATCCAGGATGACATCATCCAAGTGTCTGGACCGTTCGCTGGATAGTTACATTATTTAAGGAAACAGGAAGTGTTCAGCCACATGTGAAACGTCAACCAAGGCCTGCAACAAATGATGACGCCCAATTAGGTGTTTTAGCTGCTGTTTCGGCTAATCCGCACATCAGCAGCAGACAAATTGCACGAGAATCTGGAATCTCAAAAACGTCAGTGTTGAGAATGCTACATCAACATCGACTGCACCTGTACCATATTTCTATGCAACAGTAATTGCATGGCAACGACTTTTAACATTGTGTACAGTTCTGCCACTGGGCACAAAAGAAATTACGGGGTGATAACAGATTCTATTTAGCGACGAAGCGTCATTCACCAACAGTAGTAGCGTAAACCGGCATTGGGCAACAGAAAATCGGCGATGGCTGCAACAAGTGGAACATCAGCAACCTTGGCGGGTTAATGTATAGTGCGGGCATTATGGGAGGAAGTATAATTGGCCCACATTTTATCGATGGTAATCTAAATGGTGCAATGTATGCTGATTTCCTATGTAATGTTCTACCGATGTTACTACAAGATGTTTCACTGCATGACAGAATGGCGATGTACTTCCAACATGATGGATGTCTGGCACATAGCTCGCATGCGGTTGAAGCGCTATTGAATAGCATATTTCATGACAGGTGGATTGGTCGTTGAAGCAGCATACCGTGGCCCACACGTTCACTGGATCTGACGTCCCCGGATTTCTTTCTGTGTGGAAAGTTGAAGGATATTTGCTATCATCATCCACTGACAATGCCTGACAACATGCATCAGTGCACTGTCAATGCATGTGTGAACATTACGGAAGGCGAACTATTCGCTGTTGAGAGGAATGTCGTTACACGTATTGCCAAATGCATTGAGGTTGACGGACATCATTTTGAGCATTTATTGCATTTATGTGGTAGTTACAGGTAATAACGCTGTAACAGCATGCGTTCTCAGAAATTATAAGTTCACAAAGGTACATGCACCACATTGGAACAACCGAAATAAAATGTTCAAATGTACCTACGTTCTGCATTTTAATTTAAAAAACCTACCTGGTACCAACTGTTCATCTAAATTGTGAGCCCTATGTTGGTGACTATTACAGCACCATCTATCACAAAGCGAAAAAAGTGGTCCAACTAAAACATTCATATTTCTTTATGTACTACACGAATATGTAATAAAAATGGGGGTTACTATTTAAAAAAATGCAGTTGATATCCGTTAGACCTATGACAGCAACATCTAGCGGGTCAACTATAGCGCCATCTGGTTTCCCCCTTCAAGCTAGACAAATTTTGTTCTTTGTAGTGTTTTCATTTGACGCTTATTTCATGAGATATTTGGCCCAGTCACGATCAATGGACCACCCTGTATATGTTTGGATCAATTTTAAAACTAGTGTCATCTGTAAAAAGAACTAATACTGATTATTTGATATAAGATGGAAGATGGTTTACATATGTGAGAAGCAGTAGTTGTGGAATTCCATAAGTGATCATATTGGGTTATTAAATACAACATTCTGCATTGCTTTAGTTGGACATGACATAATCCTTTTGCTCGGTTTATCTAGGAAATGGGTGGGCAACCAGTGATCCACCAATTGGATCAGCCCTGAATCTTGGAGACAGAGTGTGAGGTGTTCACATTGTTATCCTCTCCCCCCCCCCCCCTTTTCCTCGCAGAGTGTATTTTCAGATACTTCTGTGGTCAGTCATCAAAAGTATTTTTGGACAAATATTTAAAAAATACCTGGTAATAATGATTGTGGATATTCACATATTAGATTTCAAACACCGAATTGCCTGCTTGTGGTCAAAAATCACAAACGAACTACTAATTGTTTGTTGACTGGATAATATTAGTGAATAAATCTTGTCCACTGTAGACATATTAGAACACTGCAATCATTGATAATGGAGGTAAATTATAAAGAATTAGCCACAACCAGTTACTTTATGGGTGTTTATTCTTCCATGATAACATTCCAAGATGTCTGGCATTCTATCTTCAGATGTTTACATTTATTTATGAGCCATGAACATTGTTTCTTTACTGATGGTGTTGCAGGATTTTGCAACTGAAGTTTTTGAGACAGCTATTGTAAAACATTGTAAGTAAAGGAATGGTGTAATAAATGTAAACATCTGAATATGGGGTGAATATGAAATAAATATTCTTTCAAAATATGTGTTTTGAGGCATAATTTGTTCACAAGGCATATTAGAAAAGAGATGCCATTCACATTTGTCCATTATCCCATAAACATTAATGCCACAGACACTGTAGCTTTGACTTCACGTGCCAGAAGCGCTGCTATCATGTCACAAGTTGAGGCAGTCTGCGATTTTAAATAAGAATGTGAATCAGGCCTGTGGGTCACCAAAGGTTGCCCACACCTGATCTATGACAGTAACGTGATTCACAAGTCAGATGCCTTGAATAGGTCACAGAAATTACCCACTAGTGTTGTTTTGTGATTTAGTGCCTGTAAAATTGGTGGGTGAATGTGTAAATGGCATTCTCAGTTGAACAGCTCTTCCGAAATTCAAACTGTTATTTTATGAGGATATTACTGTTGCTCAGGTGGGTTACTGTTATAGAATACATCACCATCTGGAAACTTTTGGAAAGTGATGTTTGCACTGAAGCAGATTGGTATTCGTTGATATCTCTCCTAAAACCTTTCTTGTATTGGGATTTAACAATGGAATATTTTAATCTCTGGAAAAGTACCATGAGTTAGTAGTGCATCAAAAAGTCTTTAGCATAGTGTTGGAAACACCATCAAATCTTGATGTGTTTTTATTTTTGATAGAATATATAATTTTCTTAACTTTTGAAGGAGGAGCGGGTGAAACATTGGCATGATGGAAATTAATGTGAGTTTCTTCTTTAATATATTGCTCTGATTTTTCTCTTGAACTACATGCCTCTGTATTTTCTACTATATTTAAGAAATTGTTATTAAACATACTTGCAACTAATCATTTACAGCTCTTTTGTTTACATCAATAATGACGTCATCCTGTTTTGTGGCTTGTTGTCCTGAATCTCATTTCATTAGATTCTATAAAGACTTAAGTATGTTGTGGGAATTACTGATTTCTGACATTATATCTGTATTTCTTAATATTTTAAAAGCTTTTCTTAGTAATGTTTAGTAGTTTTTGTAGTGTACAACTACTGCAGGATCTGTACTTGTTCTTTCCAACAGATTCATTTAATTTTTCCTTTCACAAGGTACTTTAATCCCTCTAGTGATCCATGGAGTTTTTTGTGGCTGTTTAGTGTCATTTCTGATTAGTTTATGTGGAAAGATAGCTTCAAATGATACGAATTTATCATGAGATACATTAAATTTTAAGTCAGCATTTGGCTTATTATAAATATTGTCCCAGGCCATCTCTTGTAAACTATGTTTAGAAATGTTTGTCCTAAGGCCATTAATTACTATAATCAATATCCACTGACTAGAATCTATGCTGTAAGGCACTATCCTATTTATCCTTAATAACTGTGCATTGTAACCAGGAAGGGCATTTGCTACTGGGTGTATCATTATTCTCTTGCTTTGAGCTTCATTAAAGCAAACATTATCAAGTAGAGACCTACCGTATTTATCCACCAGTCTTGGAAAGTTAATTCCTGAGATAAAATTGTTGGATACAAATAAGTTTTGCAGATTATTTTTCCCATCAGAATATTTACCATGCACAAAGAATGGCAGCATGAATGGCCACATATTTGTTTGACTCATATATATCAGAAAATAAATAAATGAAAACAAAGGAACTGGAAAATTCTTGAAGACAGATGTCATCTACCTTGGAAAAGGATACTTACAGAGTGTTAAGAACCAGTATTAAATGATAAATCAAGGAATATAGTACAATCTCCTATGTATTTCTCCAACAGAAGCTGCAAAGAAGAGGTTAGATTAATTACAGTATGCATAGAGGCTTTTAAGCAATCTTTCATCCTGAACTCCATATGCAAATGAAATGGAATGAAATCCTAAATAGGGTACAGTGAAAAGTATCCTTTGCCATGCATTGCACAGAGATTTTCAGAAGGTGCTGAAGAGACTAGTTTTAAAATTTAAGCAAGGTCCTTCACTAATCTGTGTCAAAACACAGTGCACTTTGGACAGTATGCCATGAGATTTTGATGGCACTTTTTGGTAATGGTAATGCCAGCAGCTAAAGAAAGTCTTGTATAGTATCCTTGGCTGGACAACCCCAAAGGATTTTCAGCCAATTAATTGAAATTGTTTGTTTCTCCTCTGTCCACAATGGCCCCTTCCCACACAGTATAGTCTTGCCAGCAACTACTGTGGTGACTCTGTATTTATGTGTTACATTGGCAGTAGCACTGACATCTTTTGGCACATGATTTTCTGTAGCTTATACAAGGTGGCATTCTCTGATGTTCACATCAGTTTGAGATGACAAAACAATGACGTTTCATCTGTAGAAAGTGGCCATTTGGACCACCTAAATAGTTTGTTACACTGATCTTCGAATCCAGCAGAACAACTGAGAAGAATGCTATACAGAAAACTGATTTTCACTTGGACAACACCTCCCAACCATGAAAGGGGTGCCATGTTCTGCATGTTCCCACTGGAATGAAATGTGCAATTGTAAAACCCCAGATTTCCAATATAAGTTGAAAAACTTCCTTGTATATACTCTGTTTATCCTGTCGAATGGTTCCTCACAGCAGGCTAAAGTCTTTTTCTGCAATTTGTTTATTAGCTGTATACAGTATGTCTGAAAATGTTACAACAAACTTTGAGAAGTTGTAGGGGGTGTCTTGAGGAACAAATAAAGGATAGGAACCCATGTCTGGAAATATCATCCAGTGATGCTACAGAGCATCAAAGTTATAGATGCTGGCACCTGCCACTAGGCTATCCCTTCAGTAATGAACGTGACTTTGTATACTGATGGACCAAAAGCGGAACATCTTGCAATGTTGTTTGTTATTCATTGATTTCATCTGATTGCCATGATTGTTAGTGGAGAAGATGGAGCTAGCTGTTGCATAGACAGGCCTTGTGATGCTCTGTTGCCTTGGTGGATGATGGTTTCAGACATGGGTTTCCATCTGAGGTTTATTTTTCCCCTGTATACCAAAAGACACTGAAAATTTTAGAGGATTCCAAGAGAAAAAAAAACCGTGTATGTGTCCAAAACTATCATCCACCGAGGCAAGAGAGCATCGCATTCATAGAAGACAAGACGTTTCTTTGCAACAGCTAGCTCCATCTTCTCTACTGATTACAATGGCAAAAAATTGTAATCACTGAATAACAAACAACATTGTGAGACGTTCCATCTACAACCTATCAGTGTATAAAGTCATGTTAGCTGCTGAAGAGGTAGCCTAGTGGTAGACACTGGAGCCTATAACTTCGATGCTCCATAGCATCATTGGATGAGCTTTCTGGAAATGAGCACCTACCCTTGGTTTGTTCCTTGAAACACACTCTACAACCCTTTTAAGTTTGTCACACTATTTTTGGGTCACCCTGCATACAATACTAGACATCTTGTTTGTTTTTGTAATTTGTTTTAAATTATCTAATTTTTTTCTTATTTTACTTATCAGTAATCTGTGAACTACATAGTGTCTTGTTCCACAAAGAGTAGCTTTGGATAACTTAACCTCATGCAACCAGAGAAAAATAAAAGAAGAACATGAAGGATGGGGTACCATGAAATCACTACAAATAGAACGAAAATTTCAGAATAAAAGTGATTCGTCAGGTGCACATTTACCATGAAATTGAATTCTTTCTTTATTGTTGCTGCAACACTCAGATACTAGTAATTATGTAAGACCTACACTGTGTGTGTGTGTGTGTGTGTGTGTTTATTAAAAAAAAACATAAACAAATTAAACTGTTACTGGCCTGAACCTACAAACTAATTAATCAAAAGTAATGGAGTGACTTCAATCAGTTTGATTCAGATAATTAATCTTCTGAAACATTTGTACTTATGAATCCTTTCTTAAATGCTCTTTTGTTGGTTCACTTTACGTAGGTAAAGAAGTGAACAGCTGTCAATTTTAGGAATACTTATACTTTTATTTTCAACTGTGATAATTCAGAAAAATGTTCACTAATGAAGCAATTGTGTCAACACCTTCCTTATTGTTGGAATGTGTTTTTCACATAGCTATGTTTGAATATTAATTTTATTAAGAGTCAGACAGATCAGGCACAATAATAGTAATTGTCTGCTCTCAGTCCATTCATTGCATGACAATAACAATTGCTTTTATTCTTCTTTAATGACTAAATTTTTCTAAATCTATAATTACAACTTCTGAACACGAAAATCTGTAGGGGGGAAGACTCTTTGATGAATAATGGATTTCATATGTTGAAAAATGCCTTACTTGTAGATGATGATGATGTTTGGATTGTGGGGCGGGACCCCGTGCTTGGGAAGCGAGAACACAACCGCAAGACCATGAGCTGTGGACGCCTTACTTGTAGAGTATTCTATTGAAATTTACTAATGATTTGTGCAACACACTCATAGCAATCAGATAAGCCTTCCATAAACTTCACTGCTTTTCAGTGGAAATGATTAATTTCTTTAGTCACATCAAACTGATATAGAAGCAGATCGATGAGCAGTACTCATATACAGAATTGCATGATATGTTTCACTTTAGTTCCCTCATGAGTATCTGCATATATGCTATGGTGCACCAGAACTGTCCCAATAAATCTTTGTATGTCATATGCCTTTCTCACTATAAGATTCATATGGTTGTACCACTTTGAATGCTATTGATAAAGTAATTCAAAAGCAAAATCAACTTTACTGATTTATCACTTTGCAATAGCTTATGTTTAAAAACAGTTACCAAATCATTTAAAGTATATGGATTTTTAAAAATTTGGTCTACAGTGCCCTTGTATAAAATTCTGAGCAATGAGGTTGGTTGAAATACTCCAAAATATACTACCATAATACAGCAAAATAAAATGTTACAAAATGGCTAACTTTCTGGGATGAGTGATGAGTCAAAATTGCATTATACATGACCCCATGACTGGCATGAGGCAGATTTGTTGGTAGAAGGCTGAGTGGCTGTGGGATGAAACAGGATGGCTGGCTGATGAGGCCCAGGAAGAAGTGTCTGTCAAATTTAAAACTTAATTTCCAATGGAAACATTGATTCTGCAGCATGGTGGGGAGGCAATCATGCCCCTGCCACACAGGAGTGGACCAGTAGGTGCCAGCTGGTGGCTAGTGTCTGCCCAGCTGTCTACAACACCCTGCTGTGCTGACATCTGCACTCGGTGCTGGGCCCGCAGCTATGTTAGGTGGGCACTGACATCAGTGATGAATACTGGAATCTTGTGGAGATAGCCCCTCTCTGATGAGTTACTGCACCCAGGCAGCCAAGGGAAACAGCAAGAGAAGCACCTATTGCATTGTCAGTGGGTGGCTGCTGTGCCCAGGGCACAACCTGCTGCTTCCTAGCAGGAATCCAACTGCTGCTGGAATGGACTAGCAGGCCCACCGCACCGTGGCACCAAGTCTGGGGGTGGAATTTCACACTGTAGGAATCCAATCTACTGGGATATATTTTACTGGTAGATCAGTCTGCTGGGCAGCTCTCCATCTTAAATAAATGAAGGCTGTGCAAAGCACAGTTAATCGCTAGAGCACTAGGTGTCTTGACACGGTCCTCATTGCCCTTCCCAATATTGTTTAAAGTGATGTATTAACTGCCACCCAGAGATTCACCCATCTTGGGTGGGTATTTATTGGTTCAGGGAATGGATCAGGTATGGATTCCACATATAGTTCAGAAAAGTTCAGTATCTTTAGTGGCTTGCTCAACCAGTACAGCTGCAGCTGTGCTATGCTCACATGAGTAACTCTTGTCATCGTGACTAGTAAATGGAACGTTGGCCTGCTAATACGCTGTAATATACAGAATAAATCCAATGCAGACATTCTTGCTGGAAATATGGCCTAGGTTCCACGATATCCATCATACAATGCTGACCCCCTGCTCTGCCCATGAAAAACTGTACTGTGCATGTGTTTAAGCTCATCTGAATCACACAAGCTGGATATACTGTAACTTTCCCCCTCTGGCATTGTCATGGCTCTTTCTCTGTTATCACTCCATGACTGTCTCCTCCTTCAGACATCAGCAACAAATCACCTGCACAAATTTTCCTATGGTTCCTAATTTCACCAAGTAGGAGTGTATGGTGTAGCACTTAAAATTTACATGTCTTCCAAACACCAGTATCTTAACCAACAACTTAGTGAGGTGGCACAGATGTTAGGGCACTGGACTCACATTCAGGAGGACGACGTTTCAAACCAATGTCCGACCATCCTGATTTAGGTTTTTCATTGTATCCCTAAATCACTTCAGGGTTATTCTGGGATGATTCCTTTGAAAGGGCATGGCCAGTTTCCTTCCCCATCCTTCCCTAATCCTAAGGGACCGATGACCTTTTTGTTTGGTCCCCTCCCCAAAATCAACCAACCAACACACTGTTCCCACCAGCACATAACCCCTAACCAACATATATAATCATGCCTGATTCATTTTCACTTCCCACTAAGAAGTTTGCTGCCACTGGTCAGAATCATTCACAAAAGTAAAACTAAAGAATCCTTATTCCGTTACAAAATTCATGCAGTTACCTTTAACATACTACTCCTAGTGTCCTGCACATAATATTCTAAATAAACATTAATAAACACAATAAAAATACATATGCTACTTCCTTGATCACAATGTGCATGTGGTACTTCTTGCAAGGGCTGACTCACACTTTCCTGTGTACCCTTCCGCTTCCTCCATCCTGCTTTTGCGTCTGCTTCCACTCTTACTATCCCTGGGATCCACTCCAGAGCACCTCTGAATAATTGTAGCTGTCCAACACACACTATTTTCAACCTTGTCAGCAACTTTAGCTCACTGTTAATGGTGATGTGGTTTCTATAACTTGATAAGGACCTTGGCACCTCATCACAATTTTGTTCATCTTGCCTTTCAGTGTATAAGGGCTAGACAACATCACCCACTACCAACTCTATACTACAGTAAGCTTCCCATGCATTTGTATGCTTCCTCACATCTCTCCAAAGCCGTGGTGCCCACCCTCTGTACTCCCTTCCATACCTCTCTGATTGTTCACATGAATTCACCGGCTGTCTCTCTGTCCTTGCTTCTTTTTACCTTAATCATACAAAATTATGATGGAATTCTTCTTCCATATACCACTTCTTATGGTGACAACACTGTACTGGTGTGGACCTTTGAACTGTATGCACACACTACAAACAAAAGAGACATGTCCCAGTCATTCACATAGTAACTCAGCATCCTCCCAATCATCCAATGCAGTCATTCCAAACTTTCATTTGACTGAGGATGAGGTGGACTAGTTCTTAATATCTTCACACATAATAAATGATATAATATCTTCATCAAGCCCAACATGAAGTTTGGACCCTGATCTGTAATCATCGTTCCTGGTACTGCAGACTTCAGTATCCACCTATTGACCATCATCTGTAACTGTCTGCTGATTCAGCATGTACTACCTAGACATACTGAGAGAAATGATCAATAATTGTCAGTACAAAACAACTCCCCACTGGAGACCGGTTGAATGGTCCTAACACATCCAACCCAACCCAATCATCTGAAACAGTTTTAAAGCTTCTGGTAGTCTCTGTAATGGTACTCACAATACAAGTCTAAGTTATGTGCACACTGTAGACAATTCTTCACATAATGATACACATCTCTTGTTCTTCCTTTCAACCGATACTTCTCTGCTACCCTTTGGTTCATTGCTCTGCATTCTCCATGACCAGACAACACATGATCATTCACTTCCCTTAGAACTTCTTCCTTCAGCTTAGCCTATACTGCTGCTCATGATCCTAGCCTTGTTACCTTGCACAGCAGACTGTCACATATCCTGAACTTCTGTTAAATCCTGTATTGCTTGCAGTCACTTTCAGTGACTGCTTGCCATTCCTCAAAGCACTGACCCAGTACTTGTACCACTGCTGCTTTCCTGCTTAATCTGTCTGAATTTTCATCTTTCTTGCATGGACAACTTCTTAGTCAAATTCAACAAGTGTTAATGCCCATCTCTTTAGTCTGCCGGATGGCCCTTCAATCCTAACAACTATTTCAGAACACCATGATTAGTCACAACATTAAACTACTTCTCATAAAGGTGACATCCAAAGTAAGTCACTCCATATATGGGGCTAAGCAATTCCCTCTATGTGATCAGATAGTTTCTCTCAAGACTGTTAAGTTATTTCAGTGCAAAAACAGCAGGGTGTTCCTCACGATTGATCTGACTCAAAACACACCTAAGACCATGATTAGATGTGTTGCAGGTGAATATAAACTCTCTCTGGAAATCAAGGGACATCAACGCTGGACTCAACATCAAAAATCTCTTCAGCTCTTCAAATATTCCCTGACATTACTCCATCCACACAAATTTTGTATTATTTTCCCATAATTTCATGGGTGCTTGTGCTACATCAGTGAACCCCCCCCCCCCTCACAAACTTCCTATAATAGTTCGAGAGTCTCAAAAATGGCTGTAGTGTTTTACTCATCTTTGGCACTGGAAAATCTTGTACTGCCTGTACCAGTCTTGGATCTGTTCTCATCCCATCTTTGTTAGCCATGTGCCCTAAGTAGTTTGTTTCCTATAACACAAAATGACGCTTCTCCACTAAACATCAGGTGTGCAGCCTGCAACCTCTTCAGTACTTCTCTCAAAGGTTGTCTATGTTCTTCCATGTCCCTTGAGAACACAGTTATATTGTGCAGGTAAAATAGATACTGGCAATGCTTCAGCCTCTCTAACACACCATCCAACAAATGCTGAAACAATGCAGGAGCATTCTTCAGCCTGAACAGTCCGTGTGATACTGGTTCAAATGGCTCTGAGCACTATGGGACTTAACATCTGTGGTCATCAGTCCCCTAGAACTTAGAACTACTTAAACCTAACTAACCTAAGGACATCACACACATCCGTGCCCGAGGCAGGATTCGAACCTGCGACCGGAGCGCCTAGAACCGCTAGACCACCGCGGCTGGCTGTGATACTGGTAATGACCCCAGAGTAACGAGACAGTTGTCTTTAGTCAGTCATCTGGAACCACGTCCAACTGATTGTATCCACTTCTCAGATCCATGGTAGAGAAGTGCCAGCACTGCCCTAAGTTACCAATGGTGTCTGTGATGTTGAGTATGGGGCATGCATCTGTTACAGCCTACTACTAAGATGGCATAATCACTGCAAAATCTGTACTTCTTGGAACTGTCCATAAACTTTTTGGCACAGTCACAGCTCCTGCTCCACTTGGAGTATTACTCTCTTCTGTTGCCCCCATCAACCAACTGTTGGTTAATAAAATACTCCAGAATCAATTCCACATACTGTGGTATTTTGTATGGTTTGCACTACATCAGTGCTTCACACCCTGTCACAATTCTGTGTTGCGTAACAGGAATTGCAGGTAAAACAAATCCTCAAATTCTACCAATAACTTCTTCATCTGAGTTATCTCTACTCCCTTTACATGCTCCACCTTGTTATGTGATGCTATCTTATTGGTGACCTGTGGCTGTTTATGGCTTACACCTTCCATGCAGCAATCCTCCCCCTCTGGAATGCCCAATCTCATTATGAACATCCTCTTGTCAACTTTACTACTTTGGCACCAAAATTGTCAATATTGACAAGTACTACCTTCCAGCCATCCTTATTCCATATGCATACAATGCTCCTTTAAATCAAACAGCTCACTGAATCTAATACATCATTCTCTTCCAGCAGTTCTATTATGCTTAACATATCAACTGTTTAAGTCTGGCTCCATACTGTATGCACCTTATGACAGCTTCCCCTAGCTGGAATGTCTTCCCACTACAAACTATGAGATGCTGCCAAAGGCCAATTATGGTATGATCATGCTATGGCCCTTACATGAGGCACTACGAGGTGCATTCAAGTTCTAAGGCCTCCAATTTTTTTTCTAATTAATTTCTCACCCGAAATCGATGGAACTGGCGTTACTTCTCGACGTAATCGCCCTGCAGACGTACACATTTTTCACAACGCTGACGCCACGATTCCATGGCAGCGGCGAAGGCTTCTTTAGGAGTCTGTTTTGACCACTGGAAAATCACTGAGGCAATAGCAGCACGGCTGGTGAATGTGCGGCCACGGAGAGTGTCTTTCATTGTTGGAAAAAGCCAAAAGTCACTAGGAGCCAGGTCAGGTGAGTAGGGAGCATGAGGAATCACTTCAAAGTTGTTATAACGAAGAAACTGTTGCGTAACGTTAGCTCGATGTGCGGGTGCGTTGTCTCGGTGAAACAGCACACGCGCAGCCCTTCCCGGACGTTTTTCTTGCAGTGCAGGAACGAATTTGTTGTTCAAAACATTTTCGTAGGATGCACCTGTTACCGTAGTGCCCTTTGGAATGCAATGGGTGAGGATTACGCCCTCGTTGTCCCAGAACATGGATACCATCATTTTTTCAGCACTGGCGGTTACCCGAAATGTTTTTGGTGGCGGTGAATCTGTGTGCTTCCATTGAGCTGACTGGCGCTTTGTTTTTGGATTGAAAAATGGCATCCACGTCTCATCTATTGTCACAACCGTCGAAAAGAAAGTCCCATCTGTGCTGCCGTTGCGCATCAACATTGCTTGGCAACATGCCACACGGGCAGCCGTGTGGTCGTCCGTCAGCATTCGTGGCACCCACCTGGATGACACTTTTCGCATTTTCAGGTCGTCATGCAGGATTGTGTGCACAGAAACCACAGAAATGCCAACTCTGGAGGCGATCTGTTCAACAGTCATTCGGCGATCCCCCAAAACAATTCTCTCCACTTTCTCGATCGTATCGTCAGACCGGCTTGTGCGAGCCCGGTTTGTTGTCACGCGATGTTCTGCCTTCATTAAACTGTCGCAACCACGAATGCACTTTCGACACATCCATAACTCCATCACCACATGTCTCCTTCAACTGTCGATGAATTTCAATTGGTTTCACACCACGCAAATTCAGAAAATGAATGATTGCACGCTGTTCAAGTAAGGAAAACGTCGCCATTTTAAGTATTTAAAACAGTTCTCATTCTCGCCTCTGGCGGTAAAATTCCATCTGCCATACGGTGCTGCCATCTCTGGGACGTACTGACAATGAACGCAGCTTCATTTTAAAACAATGCGCATGTTTCTATCTCTTTCCAGTCCGGAGAAAAAAAATCGGAGGCCTTAGAACTTGAATGCACCTCGTACTTTCACACACTGCTTAAAACTGACTTCCTCTACCCAAAGATTTACTTCCACTGACCCCAATTGCCTTATATCATTATCCCCACCCCAGAAGATGAAAAATGTGGTGGGTTCCATCACTTCTGACCCAGCAGGTCTCTACTGGCTACTGTCAGCTGTGCCCCTGCATCTAATAAAAACATATACCTCCTTCCCTTCCACACACTATTCACATACCGCCTCTGCATATGTACTTGTTTCATCTAATTGTAATGGGAATACTCTTCAGCAGACTTTGGGTTCCCTCTTGCATTTAACTTTGTAAATTAGAATGAAAGCTGCTAGTTTGAAATAAGCTCCTGATTCCTGAGTTATATTAAATATCTGTTATTTATTTGCTATTGATATCTTAATACTTACTTGTATTTTCAGAAAAATAGTTACATAAATCTGTAAAAAATGAATTATCTTTACAGTACCTTACTACTTGCCATGCTGATGTACAATGAACACTTCCACCAGGAACAGATTTATTAGAAACGTTTTCCCAGTGATGCCTGGTCATTCCAGTAAATAATTCCACCTTTGTTGTTGTTGTTGATCCAGCCCATGATAATGTTGAAAATTTCCTTCTGATTGTCATTGAGGAGTGGTTTGTTGTGAGCAATGTATTGAAGTACTTCATTGATGTTGCTCTTTTCCTTTGTAATTTTGAAGCTTAACACACTGATAGCATCTTTACATGGTGCTTGCATCCTAAGTTGTACTAAGGTCTGGTTGTTTGTTGCTAAACATTTATCTTCTAGGTGAATGAGTGTTTTACTGAAGGCGTCATCATTGAATTCAATGGTCAGTTCAAGATGAACTTGTCAGATTTGGTACAATATGTCAGCACTCATACTCTCTTTGAAGAAGTCCCATAGATTTTTTTTGGATTGAACAGGCTACATGTTGTTAGAATAAGGGTGAATAAGTCTCTCATTTGCTCAACTGAGGCTGTGAGTGAGGCTTCTTCTGATGTTAATTCCCAGTGGCTGTTGTTTTCCAGAAGTCTTAAGCATTGGCATGCTTCTCTGTACATCTGGCATAGGTAAGCATCAACAGTCTTGAGGTCTGTGAAACTTGTTGGTCCCTGTATTTCGTGTAGTGACATCTGGAGATAGAAACATCCAGCATTGTTCGGATGTATGGTGTATTCTAGGCCTAATGTGCCAGTTTCCATGATTCCTGAATGATCTTCTACAGGAATTCAATCAACATATAGTAACTTTGTTTGTGAATGAACCCATTTGGCACAATTGGTAAAAAGCTGTTAATGTTGTGTTCTGAGGTGGTTCACTCACAATTTTTCTGGCAGTGTCTTTTGTGAAGTAAACTCTCTATCCATTCTCTAAATGTACTGCTAGTCCATTCTCCAAATGTACTGCTAGATGTTGCACAGCTGGTTTGCATTCACACATAGGAAAACTGAACTCTGCCATGCTGCTTAGTTACTGTTGATGTATCTCCCTGTTTGATACATGAGGATATTGTCATTCCTGTTTTGTTGTTCACTGTCTTTGGCTACTTCAAATACTGCCATGTCACTGCCATTTTTCACATACTTATGGACATATTTGAGGGATTTCATTGAAGTTCAGTATTCTAAGTTTATGTGTGCTTGGAACATTCTGGAAAGTAGTGTGTTATAAGGTACTACCCTCTGATTATCTATTTCCAGTCGATTACTGCCACATGTTCATCTTTTTGCTGCGAAGCCACCATTTTTGGGTGACCGTCTTCTGTATTTGGGATAGCCATCAACTCTGGTTTGTGCGTCGTCCAAGTACGGTATTGAGGTTTTTTTTTTTTTTTTTTTTTTTTTGTACATTTTCCATTGCTCACACATGGCAAATTGTGGTTCAATGGCACAGGGAATACAGTAGAAACCACTGGGATGTAATTAATACTTCTTTAATTAAACTGAATAAGAGAAAAAATATTTCAACTTTCACTGTAGCCTTTCCCTGGATATAAAGTAACACTGCAATAATTACTTGGAGATATAGAAAGCGTTCCTAGTTTTACGAGAGGCATCACAGCGCCCCCAAATCCACAAAACATGAATCTGTTTAATTTCGTTAAGATAAATGTTATTTAAAGTATTGTGTAGGATAACTTTCAGTTTAATGTTGCAAAATGATATACATAATGATACCTGTACCTGGCATTCTATCACTAGCAGCTGATAAGGCAGTTAGTCACCTCCATATAGAGAAAGGACAGTTGTGTTTGGTTGGCACCTATTTACCACCTATCCATGTTCTCCTTATGATGCACACACATCACTTGATGTAATTTGATTCACAATTTCCTCAGACATGGCAATAGGTAAGATTAAAAACAACAGTACAGCAATAACTGTCATTGATTTGCCAATGCAAGATGTGCTTCTGAAGTTGTTTGATTTGCCCTGACTGCATCCAGGAACTATTTCCTAACTTTCTTCCACATTCCAGTGTCCACAGTTCCTTTTAGCTTACTGAACAGATATATCTTCGACTTCCTTTTGGGAACTGCTCTTGCAAGTCGGGTCACTAAAATGCAAATCATTAACGTTCAACAAAACACACATTTTGATTAGAAATGCTTATGATGTAGCAAAGAGATGCAGTTTCACCCTTTTGAATTGATGATGAGTCCAAGATAACAGAGTCTTATAAGGCTTCTTGGTTCTTCAATTCATGTGTTGACCTCCATTTCTGAGCTATTATCACCTGTTAAAGGTGTTTTCTTCTCTGACATAGTGGAGCATAATTTATTAATACAAATTTTCATTTACCTACATTGATTTCATTTTTTGTATAATGTAGTGTGGCTTGAGATGGAGACACAATGCATCCATTTATGTGGTATTCTACACAGTTGCTGTTTTAATCATCATAATGTTGGGCTTTGTTTATGGCCATCTACAAGACACCATTTTATTGACATTTCACCTATCTGCCTGCAGATTTTTCTCTCTAAAGAGTCATGAGAACAGAAATGAAATTAGATACAATTTTTTTCTGTGGTATTTCATGAGAGGATGTACGTGTTTCACTTACAAGGTTTCTTTACTTTGTGGAGCCAGTTTACAAACTGCAAGGGCTTGCTATAGTTGTGCAGTTGTCTGTTTTCTGCCTGCTGGAAAAACTGTGTCTCTTTAAGCTTTAGGTTATCAGTAACAGGTACTTTACAATACCATGATTGTAAACATTAACAGATTAGAATAATAACTATGACCAGTCAATTATGAAATACTTTTTTATTTTCATAAACTAGATTTCAAGTCTTTCCAAACTCACCTTTTGATGCGGCATTCAGAAGTTACATAATTATGTTTGTAGCATAATGCTGGGTACTGGTTTGATATGCTCACCTGGTATCATCAGTTTTCATTGGGTACTGGCCAGAGAATTAATTTCAACTTCTTTCACATTTTCTGTTTGTCATGTAACAATCTAACACCTTAGCAGTGTGAAATTACTAAACTAAACCTCTTGCAGCTAACCTTAATATTTTTCCCAGGTTCATCTTCCACAAGCTGTCGTGCTATGTCTTTGCAGTGACTTGCTGATGCTGGCATCTTGCTTTCACATTCCCAGTCCCTGCTGGCAGTGTGAGCATAGAGAGCACTTGGTGTTGCATGTGTTACTCTGGTTGTAGTAACAAAGCCTATAGTGGCAGAAAAGGAAATATTCTATCTACTTTTGAATAATGACGCAGATCAGTCATTTGGCATATCTTCCATCTAAATAATACAAACCTGTATCTTTCCCAGCATCTTGTGCCCATTTCAGAACAGAATGCAGCCAGCGAGTCTTGTCCAGTGATGCATCACAATCAGTATAGTTTACGTGTTGATCGACGCCAACTACTTTAAAATTGGTCTTCACACCACTGAAGAGAGCTGTTGCAGTGCTCGCAGAGTCTGGGACCATTCTATCAGCATTATAAGTCTAGAAACAAAAACACAGTAATAGGAGATGTTAATATGCAATTAATGGATGAACATTTCCACTAAATAGTAATATACCATATTTTGAAGAAGTTCATATTTGTACCTAACCATTTACAAAAGTTTTAATTTTATGAAATAAACTTCTTGGCTGCTTCAATGTATGATTTCAACATTGTAGAAAAGTGTTACTAATTTAATAGGTAAGTCACTAGATCAGCAGTAAATGAGACACATTAAAGGAATTATTCACTGTAACTGCAGAAATTGTCAAACTGCTGACACCAGTGTTAAGTGATTTAATGTCACTACAAACAGTGAAGGAAAAAACTCTCATTACAGTACAGTTTCATTTATCTGTCCTATGGCAAACCAGAATTGATTCTGCAAATCGAAATTTATCACATTTATTACCAAAATTATTTACAATGCGCTGGAAACCAACAACTGAATCACTTGTATTATTTTAGCGCCAATTGGTGAACTCTTTCATTACAAACAGCATGTTAGAATTGCACATCTGCTTCATAACCTTTCTCCTGAAGTGTTGTCCAAATGGTGCTCCTTTTATACGATTATAAGGAACAGCTGCTTCTCATCTGCAATGATGCAGCATTCAAGTGGTGGGCAATCCAGGAACCAAAAATCTCTTGTTATAAATGCATTCTCTTTGTTCTTGAGAACCAGTGTTAGTACTGAGACGGGCATAGTAAAGAAACTGCTCATGGTACACATTTATTTGTTATTGACTAATACAATACACTTGGTCTATATACTACACACTCCAATAAAGCTCCTTATACAGTTTCATTTTATATGTGTATTTGTAACTTCAATGTCATTTAGACAAAGTATACATGTGTGTCAGAGTGTAATGCATAATAAAATCACATCTGCATCCACATTCAAATGATGTTAGTAGAAGAAAATTAACTTATTTGGAAATTATCAATGTGAAAATTACAGTTGCAATTATCATTAGTATTATTGTTATTGATTACTGAAACATTAACAAAAAATAAAAAGGAAGCACAATATGTGTGAGATGCTTTTGTTTGAAATGTGATTGATATCTTTGAAATATGTGCTTTGAAGTTAGTTGTTGTGACCTGTAGAAATAAGATTTTATAGGGCATGTTACTGAAGTAGTAGAGCATGACTGTGAAATTTGTGTCAAATGGATGCAGTTATCCGAGAAGATTACTAATAAAATAAGGAAAAGTATCGAAAACAGTGTCTTAAATTTCATTTCATTTTATGGAAGTCCAAAAATTATTTTGCAAGAAGGATCATACCACTGGAAAAACTGTGTCAACAATCAAAACTAGTAACAACTGGACAATAAAGAGAAGAAAAGTAAAATTTTTTCTTGAAATTATGAACAATTCTAATTTTATCTCTCTATTTATTCTCAAGGAAATGAGAAAAGGTGATGTAAATAAAGTCACAGAAGAGACTTGCAAGGTTTGCTAAATTGTTATTTTCATCACAGTAAAATAAGAGATAGGTTAGAGTATTCATTTCCCTTTGGCTCCTGTTCATCATTATTGTAAAAGTTTCAGTATGATGCTTTGCTTCTGTTTAGCTCCTACTGGCTTTACTGTGGAAATGCATACTAAAAAATCCGATCTGGAGGCCTCCAAACATGTATACATAAGGCACAGCACTCCTGAACTAGAGTACGTGTCTGCATCTGTTGAAGCTCTTACATGATGTACATGACATCATCACCTGGGTAAACACCAATCACATGACATCCAATCTGGACAAAATGCAAGTGATGATCATCATGTTACATTCAATTCCAAACACCTTGCCTGCTGTTGAGGTTCATGGCACACCAGTGCCATGATGTAGAAAGGTCAGAAATCTTGGTGCCACATTTGACAGTTGTCTGATGTGGCGCCAACATATTGAGAATTACCAATTCAGAGGTTGGGTCACTTGTGCCCACTCTATCCAGTGACAAATCCAAAGATGACATTGCTAACGCCCATGGATCTGGGAGTCTAGAAGCAATGCCACCTACAGACCAAGACCTTAAACCTGTCACATACTTTGGGAGAGAACTGGTGTGTCATGTGAACAGTTGTTAAAGAGGGGTTACTGTGGTAGGTTTCAGGAGATAAGGAGCAACAGATGTCTATGTACAGATTGGGCAGTTACTGTAAATCACAAGCCAGTGGTTTGTGAGCACTGAGCTGGAGCCTGATAGTGCTCTAGATGTGTTCCTTTGGATACAGATCACTTGAATTTTGTGGCCACAACATCAATGTGAGTTCGCTCTCATGCTCCTCAAATCACTCTAGCATTATTCTGGTCTAGTGACATGGATAGTTATCCTGTTGAAACTATCACTTCCAGAGGAGACATCAATCCTGAAGGGAAGTAGGTAGTTTGCAATAATGTTCACACACTCCACAGCTGTTGTGGTCTTTTGATTACTTCTACAGGTCCCATGGAAGCCCAGCTGAGTATCCCCCACAGCATAATAGAGCACCCAATGGCCTGTATGTTTCTAGTAGCTGTTCATTTGGATGATGGTGTATCTGGACATGGCCATTGACCTGTTGTAACAAAAAATGTAATTTATCTGACAAGGCAATCTATTTACAGTGATCCAGAGTACCATCTCAATGACCCAGTGCCCACTAGAATTATAATTGAAGATGTGATTGGATCAAAATAGGAACACATGAGGGTTGTTTGCTGCCACCAGGCAGCTTTCACTTTCATGGTGGGGAGTCTTAATTTTATGACTCGTCAGTATATGAGTGTGGCGTTGATAGGTCATATTGACCTTAGACAACATTAATCTTTGGGACTCAGGTCAGTTATCTGAGCTGCCATGTTAATTCTGTCTATTCTTAGACATTGTACTGTGTGCACTTGTATGGTAGTTGTCGAAATATATGTATGTGCAGATATTAGTGGGGACAGTTTACACGCCATGTGTCGTAAATCAACAGGTTATGCGGATGCCGCCATGGCCACCTCACCCAATGCTTTGTTCGAAGATTTGGAAGCCCAACTATGACTGCCGGGCACCTTCAATCCTTTGCCAACAGCCGGCTCTCCATTACTCCATAGTGATTCGCGATCTCCAACCACATTAACCTTAATCTTTGTTGTTCTACAATGGTCGAGTGCTACACCATAAACTCAAACAATGGACTTGGGTTGTGTGTCGCTGGAGTGTGCTCGCCAACACGTGAAGTGTGAAGTGGATAATATTCAGGAGTACATCTTTCGGAGTTTTGTCTTCCAGCGGCAGCTTACCATACCAAAGTGCTCTTCCGCAAGTTTCACCGGTAATTTATAGCCCGACCTTACGGGGTAATTTATAGCCCGACCTTATGCCCCCCCCCCCCACACACACACACTTGTAGCGGGCCCCAGTTCTGACCACACTCGCCTCTCCCACAGATCCACCTGTGTCTGCATGCCGGCCTTACGCGTTATTTCTGAGGTGGACAAATTCAAATCAGTACCTGTAACCTATGATCCACTTTACAGGACCCATACACGTATCGCGCAACCGCTCATTCCCACAGTACTGACTGTGCCGCCGCGTTGTGTTTTCGCGACACATCAAGGACAATGCAACCTGCCGTTACTATGGACATTCTTGCCAGTAATGCACCCACGCCTACTGTGCCGGCCTGCTGTACGGCCTCTCCTGCCACGGACCAGCCGGTTTTCCAAGGGACACCGTAGCCACCTTTGTACCCTCCCCCAGGTCGTCTGCCAAAACTGCCACCTTTATACGAAGACAATCCTGTACCATAGTTTGCACTTGTCGAGCAACTTTTTGAGTTGCATCACGACAACTCTAAGTTCCTGTGTCTTGTCACGCACCTCCATGATCACTTGGACTTAATTTGCAATCTACTCCTCTCACCACCACCACCACTGAAGTATGAGTTCACGAAGAAAACGATCATGGAATGACTCACCTGCTCACCACAAGAATAATCATCAAGGTCTTGTACAAGGAACACCTGGGGGACCGAACTCCATCACAACTCTGGCACCGCATACCATGCTGGGTATCACTCTGTGGGCGGTGTGGTTTGCCATATTGCCTACCGATCTACAGATCCACCTGCTACCGCACTCCTTCGAGACAATCGGCTCTCGTCTCCGCATCACAGACCAACTGTATTAATTGCTACGACAACACCAACCAGCTCACCACTCACCGCTAACTGGCACAACTGCTCCTGCTTACCAGCCATCTGCTGGCAGAGGCAGGGCTCGCTCCGCCTCCACGCCTTCTACATCGCCTGTCAGTATCTGCTCGCTCTCTCCACCGTACGAGCACTCCAGGATTGCCCATGCACCATATGTGCTGGTATACATGCCAGAACAAATCAACGAGGACAAGCCTCCTCTGCTGCCACAGTCACCACCACCACAGCATCTGGCTCATCCATACTGCTGGTACCACAAGATTTTCGGCGATAATGCCAAGAAGTGTCGATTACCTTGCCAGCACCCAAACGCCGACTGCTGGACCTAAAAGACACCAAGTCCTGCGGGGAAACTCACAGGCGTCCTCATACATTGCACTCCGTCCACTCGTCTGCCCGGCTGAGTGGTCTTTGTACATGACTAACATTTCGTCACAGCTCGTTTTCCTATTAAACACGGGTGCTGACATGTCTATCATACCTACACTGATGGCTCCCCCCGTCTTTTCACCGACGCATCAACATTACAAATCTCAGGCTCTGTTAAAGTTACGGTGCACCTATCTCCTTCTCTGTGTTTTCCATGGACTTTCTACATTGCTGACATCAATGAACCAATTCTCAGTATGGATTGTTTGTCCCATTACAAACTCTGTCCGAATGTAGTTCAGGGATCAGTGCTACACCATCCCACCAACACTCGGATACTGTGCTCCCGCACTTATGTTCCACGTTCTGTTTCTCTCGTGACATTTGAGTTGGTACATGAGTGCTCCGCCTTCACGGGCGACATTGTGACCTGCGTCACAAACCTACTGTCAGGATATGACTCGGCAGCACAATTCTGCCAGAAAAACTACGAGCTGAAACAACGAATAGCTCACACTTACAATGAGCTCGTTGCGGCTCGTACCTTGCTGCTGAAACTAAAGTCCACAGTCCCGCCACCTAATTGTGTTTCTCCAGCAGACACCAGCCCAGACGCTCATCAGGTCAGTCCAAAAACAATTATTGCGTGGGACGATTCGCGTACGGTAGACTCCGCATCCCCGACACACTCACCACGTTCACTGCCATATTGTCAGACAGTGCTTCTAACGACAGTTGCGCGCACGATACGACCACACCCACTGCGCGGGCAGCTGCCCCGCGTGTTGATAAACATTCCCCATCTCTCGCGCGCCAACCATGTGACTCGGCGGCCATCGCTGTTCCACGCGTGACGCCAACACTACTCTTGCCCACGCCGGGTCCCCAAGTGCAAGGTTGACAGCAGACAGTCGCCGTGCTTTCCGACCTCCTCCGCGCTGCGCTCTCCAAACAAGCACACGCCGCAGTCACATACTAGACATGTGACTTTCGTGCTGCCTTTTCCCACTTGTACTAACAGCTATGCCTCGTCGGGCCCTACCCGTCCAAAAACTTCACGTCAGTACATTGATCAGTCCCGTGTGCAGTTATCAGTTTCTTCCATCACTGACGGAATGACACACAAGATAGTTACCACTGCCGGCCTTCCTATTAGGCACAACGTTAGATGCCTCAACCCTATCAAGTTGCGTGCAGCCCGGCAGCAAATTAACAAACTTTTGGAGGCAGGTATCCTGCAACCGTCAGACAACAACTGGTCTTCACCGATCCACCTCGTCCTCAAACACGATGGTTCTTTCCGAATGTGCGGCGACTGCAGATGTTTAAATGCTCATACTGTCATGGACAATTACACCGTGCCTAACATAAATGATTTCACTCATGTGTTATCAGGCGCTACAATCTTCAGTGTTATTGACTGTAAACGAGCCTACCACCAGATTCCCATAGCGCCGGACGACACCCATAAAACAGCTATTACCACGCCGCTCGATTTGTTCCAACACAACTTCATTCCATTCGGCCAAAAAAACACAGCACAAACGTGGCTGCGTTTCATTAACTCCATCTTATGACAGTTCGAGTTTTGCTTTGCATTTCTGAATGACATACTCATTTTGCCGGCCGCGGTGGCCGTGCGGTTCTGGCGCTGCAGTCCGGAACCGCGGGGCTGCTACGGTCGCAGGTTCGAATCCTGCCTCGGGCATGGGTGTGTGTGATGTCCTTAGGTTAGTTAGGATTAAGTAGTTCTAAGTTCTAGGGGACTTATGACCTAAGATGTTGAGTCCCATAGTGCTCAGAGCCATTTGTTTTTTGAACATACTCATTTTCAGCAAGTCAGCTGAGGAACACCAAAATCATTTATCCATGGTCCTCCAGACGTTCAACTCCAACGGCGTCGAGGTCAACAAAGAAAAATTCCAGTTGCGTCAGCCTTGCGTCACATTCTTGGGTTACACTGTCTCCAGCGACGGAATACAGCCTCCCAAATCTAATGTGCACGCCATCACTTCACTGCCGTCCCCGGCTATTTACAAAGAACTTAGATGTTTCCTGGGCACAATAAATTACTATTATCGTCACCTGCCTACTGCCGCCGCCGTGCAGGCCCTGCTGACAGACTCACCGTCGGGTAAACAGACTTCAGGACTCAAACCCGTTCGCTGGACTGCACCTATACTGGAGGCTTTCAATGCATTAACGACTTCTTTAGCTCATGCTGTGACACTTGTCCACCCCGACCCTTCGGCCGAGTTGCTCATCTCTACGGGCGCCAGTGACATCGCGGTTGCAGCGGTACTACAGCAACGCAAGGCAGACACAGTTACCCTTCTCCATTTCTTCTCTAAAAAAATATCAACAGCTCAGAGGAAATGCTCTGCTTTCGATAGAGAACTCCTTGCGGTCTACAAGGCCATCAAACGCTTCTGCCCCAATGTGGAGGGTCGCTCGTTCTTCATCCTCACGTATCACAAACCACTCCCAGATGCTTTCTGAAACCCCCCTCCCCCAAGGACCCACCCCCACGGCCTTTCCATCACTTTGATCTAGGCTCCCAATTCACAACCGATGTTGCCTACATCAAAGTCACGAACAACACTGTTGCAGATGTTTTTCATGGATCAATACTATTTCACGGATCATTGACTTATCCAACCTGGCCGCCCTACAAGCCTCCGACGAGGAATCTCAAGCTCTCCTCACGGGCACTCAAACATCCTTTGTGTTTACTAAAGCTAAATTCCCCAGCGTTGTGGATGAGATGTCGTGCGACTCTTCTACTGGTACCCTATGCCCGTTACTCCCCCCCCCCCCCCCCCTCCTGTGCCGGCAGGCCTTCGATGTTCTGCATAACCGCACTCATCCTGGCGACCATGCCACTACACAGCTCATCTCCGAGCGTTTCGTTTGGAAAAATATAAAACGGGACTGTCAGAACTAGGCACGCAGCTGCGTCCCCTGCCAATGCAACAAAATCGGCCACCACCCCACCCCACCACTGGGCAAGTTTGACACCCCTCCAGGACGATTTCGTCATGTACATATCGATCTTATCCATCCTCTTCCACCGTCGGTGGGCCACAGATACATTCTATCCACAACTGACCGCACGTCCTACTGGGAAGAGGCAGGCCCCTTACCTAACATTACTGCCGAGACCATAGCCAAGGGTTTTATCTGCTCATGGATTGCTAGGTTTGGTTGTCTGACCACCATCACCACCGACCAGGGTCAGCAGTTTTGAGTCTTCCCTGTTCACCATTTTATGTAACATCTGTGGCATAAAGAAAATTCACACCACAGCCTACCACACACAAAGCAACGGGTTAGGGGAACGGTGGCACCGCAATCTAAAAATTGCGCTCAGGTGCCACAACTGCCCCTGGTCTGAAGCACTTCCATTAGTGCTGCTCCGCCTCAGTTCAAATTTCAAGCCCGACTTACAGGGAACTATCTCAGAATTCGTTTTCAGGGAGAACCCCGTCCTACCAGGGGAACTCATTAAGCCTCAAGTACCTGAAGACCTCCCCCCCCCCCCACCCCTCCCTGGATTTCATAAGTCGCATGCGCACCCACTTCAAAGATGAACGCTGCACCCACCTATCAGCCGTTCCCCGCCAGACACTTACGTGCCAACCGCTCTCAACACTTGCTCCCATGTAATGCTGAGAGACGATTCGGTCTGACAACCTCTGAAACCACCTTATCTCGGCCCCTTTAAAGTCCTCCAGCAGGGCGATACAACTTTCGACATCATCGTCAAAGACTGTCCACAAACTGTTTCGTCACAACCGTACGCTTAAAACATGTCACAACCGTACCCAACGCACTCCTCCACAAGAAAAACATCGAAATGGCAATACAAAATTTTCTACGTGCGAAGTAATCACTGATATTAAACTACCAATGTTTAACGTTTAACGAGAAGAAACTCTCATTACTTTATCAGTAGACATATAGCAACAATCTTTAAAAGAAATGGAATCAAGAAACTTACTTTTGACTGTTGAAAAGTAATGTAGACCGCTGCTAGCGTTATTGTCGCGCGGCGGCTGACGCAATACTGTGACACAAGTCCAGACAGGCACGCCGCTTTTGTCTCCCTCCCACTCCACGTGTACGGTGTACTGTGTGCACGTGTATGATAATTGTCGAAATATATGTATGTGCAGATATTAGTGGGGACAGTTTATTCTGTATACGGCTATTTGTATCCTGATCCCATATGAGCATCAGCTTTTACAGGATTCTGCATATAAAAAAATTAAACATGACACATTGGTTTCTTTAAATAAATATTTCATCCAGTACTCACTAAAGTTGTAACATCATGAAGGCAGAATGCAACAATTGTAAAACTGACATGAAGTGTACTACATGCTTAGATGTGCAAATGAATATCATTTCATCAAAAAAGTAGGTAAGTGTAATGCCATCTACACTGCCTGACAAATAAAGTGAGGCACATATAAGAGAAGGGGGGAACGAAATGAAACTTCATGGGTTGAGAGGGTATCTGATATTATTTCAGTGATAACAAAACTGAGTTAAATTTAGAAATAACATGGCAGTATGAGCCCACTTATCGTGACATTACATCCCCTCTGACCCGCATTCGTGCACTGATTTGTTTGATAAGGATGTCATATCCTCTCCTGAGGCAAGATGTCCGACGATTGTCATAAATTTTCTTTGATATCCTGGATACTGGCACTCAGAAAGAGATGACATCCAAGATGGTCCCATATATGTTCTATCAGGAACATATGTGTAGATCAAGCTGACCACCAGGAGTACCTCAACATTACGCAGACACTTTGTAGAGACACGTGCCATGTGCGGACAAGCATTTTCCTGTTGAATTACGGCACCAAAACACTTTTGTATGAGAGGTAACGTATGAGGACGCAAGATGTCTGTGACATACTGTTGTGCCATCAGCATGTAACAACTTAAGGGTACTTTTCTCTCTTCTAAATTGATTCTATCAATGCTAGTCTCATTGTTAATCATACCACGATGTCGCTGCATTGTTTAGTGAGGATCCGTTGACTGTAAAGTGAATACGTAATCATTGGCTTCATGGAGGGGCAAGCCATGGAGGATCTTAGTGGCTCTGCACGATTACCCCACAGCTGGAGAGACATTTTCACCCAGTCATGCGGGATTGTGCAGTCACATCAAATATCTTGAGTCAGGAAACAGGTTTGTTTACAGCATGGTGTACTATACTGCATAACACAGCATGTTGTTATGTTCCGTGCATTTACTGCTAGCTGTGCTTGTGCTAGGTGGCCGGCGTAGTATTTTAGTTTGTTTGTTGTGTTCCCTACCCCCATGAACCATAGACCTTGCCGTTGGTGGGGAGGCTTGCGTACCTCAGCGATACAGATGGCCGTACCGTAGGTGCAACCACAACGGAGGGGTATCTGTTGAGAGGCCAGACAATCGTGTGGTTCCTGAAGAGGGGCAGCAGCCTTTTCAGTAGTTGCAGGGGCAACAGTCTGGATGATTGACTGATCTGGCCTTGTAACACTAACCAATGATGATGGCGTCCTCTTGGGTAAAATATTCCGGAGGTAAAATAGTCCCCCATTCGGATCTCCGGGCGGGGACTACTCAAGAGGACGTCGTTATCAGGAGAAAGAAAACTAGCGTTCTACGGATCGCAGCGTGGAATGTCAGATCCCTTAATTGGGCAGCTAGGTTAGAAAATTTAAAAAGGGAAATGGATAGGTTAAAGTTAGATACAGTGGGAATTAGTGAAGTTCGGTGGCAGGAGGAACAAGACTTTTGGTCAGGTGAATACCGGGTTGTAAATACAAAATCAAATAGGGGTAATGCAGGAGTAAGTTTAATAATGAATAAAAAAATAGGAGTGCGAGTACGCTACTACAAACAGCATAGTGAACGCATTATTGTGGCCAAAACAGACACGAAGCTCATGCATACTACAGTAGTACAAGTTTATATGCCAACTAGCTCTGCAGATGATGAAGAAATCGATGAAATGTATGATGAGATAAAAGAAATTATTCAGGTAGTGAAGGGAGACGAAAATTTAATAGTCATGGGTGAATGGCTCTGAGCACTATGGGACTTAACATCTATGGTCATCAGTCCCCTAGAACTTAGAACTACTTAAACCTAACTAACCTAAGGACAGCACACAACACCCACCCATCACGAGGCAGAGAAAATCCCTGACCCCGCCGGGAATCGAACCCGGGAACCCGGGCGTGGGAAGCGAGAACGCTACCGCACGACCACGAGATGCGGGCAGTCATGGGTGACTGGAATTCGCGAGTAGAAAAACGGAGAGAAGGAAGCGTGGTAGGTGAATATGGATTGCTGGTAAGAAATGAAAGAGGAAGCCGCCTGGTAGAATTTTTCACAGAGCATAACTTAATCATAGCTAACACTTGGTTCAAGAATCATAAAAGAAGGTTGTATACATGGAAGAATCCTGGAGATACTATAAGGTATCAGATAGATTATACAATGGTAAGACAGAGATTTAGGAATCAGGTTTTAAATTGTAAGACATTTCCAGGCGCAGATGTGGACTCTGACCACAATCTATTGGTTATGGACTGTAGACTAAAACTGAAAAAACTGCAAAAAGGTGGGAATTTAAGGAGATGTGTCCACGATAAACTGACTAAACCAGAGGTTGTACAGAGTTTCAGGGAGACTATAAGGGAACAACTGACAGGAATGGGGGAAAGAAATACATTAGAAGAAGAATGGGTAGCTCTGAGGGATGAAGTAGTGAAGGCAACAGAGGATCAAGTAGGTAAAAAGACGAGGGCTAGTGGAAATCCTTGGGTAACAAAAGAAATATTGAATTTAATTGATGAAAGGAGAAAATATAAGAATGGAAGAAATGAAGCAGGCAAAAAGGAATACAAACGTCTCAAAAATGAGATCGACAGGAAGTGCAAAATGGCTAAGCAGGGATGGCTAGAGGACAAATGTAAGGATGTAGAGGCTTGTCTCACTAGGGGTAAGATAGATACTGCCTATAGGAAAATTAAAGAGACCTTTGGAGAGAAGAGAACCACTTGTATGAATATCAAGAGCTCAGATGGAAACCCAGTTCTAAGCAAAGAAGGGAAAGCAGAAAGGTTGAAGGAGTATATAGAGGGTCTATACAAGGGCGATGTACTTGAGGACAATATTATGAAAATGGAAGAGGATGTAGATGAAGATGAAATGGGAGATACCATACTGCGTGAAGAGTTTGACAGAGCACTGAAAGATCTGAGTCGAAACAAGGCCCAAGGAGTAGACAACATTTCATTAGAACTACTGACGGCCTTGGGAGAGCCAGTCCTAACAAAACTCTACCATCTGGTGAGCAAGATGTATGAGACAGGGGAAATACCCTCAGACTTCAAGAAGAATGTAATAATTTCAATCCCAAAGAAAGCAGTGTAGACAGATGTGAAAATTACCGAACTATCAGTTTAATAAGTCACTGCTGCAAATTCTTTACAGACGAATGGAAAAACTGGCAGAAGCATACCGCGAGGAAGATCAGTCTGGATTCCGTAGAAATGTTGGAACACGTGAGGCAATACTGATCTAATGACTTATCTTAGAAGAAAGATTAAGTAAAGGCAAACCTACGTTTCTAGCATTTGTAGACTTAGAGAAAGCTTTTGACAATGTTGACTGGAATACTCTCTTTCAAATTCTAAAGATTGCAGGGGTAAAATACAGGGAGCGAAAGGCTATTTACAATTTGTACAGAAATCAGATGGCAGTTAGAAGAGTCCAGGGCATGAAAGGGAAGCAGGGGTGGGGAAGGGAGTGAGACAGGGTTGTAGCCTGTATATTGAGCAAGCAGTAAAGGAAACAAAAGAAAAATTCGGAGTAGGTATTAAAATTCATGGAGAAGAAATAAAAACTTTTAGGTTCGCCGATGACATTGTAATTCTGTCAGCGACACAAAAGACTTGGAAGAGCAGCTGAACGGAATGGACAGTGTCTTGAAAGGAGGATATAAGATGAACATCAACAAAAGCAAAACGAGGATAATGGAATGTAGTCGAATTAAGTCGGGTGAGTTTGGACAAGAAGAGAATAGAAGCTTCCGAAATGTGGTGCTACAGAAGAATGCTGAAGATTAGATGGGTAGAACACATAACTAATGAGGAGGTATTGAATAGAATTGAGGAGAAGAGGAGTTTGTGGTACAACTTGACCAGAAGAAGGGACCGGTTGGTAGTACATGTTCTGAGGCATCAAGGGTTCACAAATTTAGCATTGGAGGGCAGTGTGGAGGGTAAAAATCGTAGAGGGAGACCAAGAGATGAATACATTAAGCAGATTGAGAAGGATGTAGGTTGCTGTAGGTGCTGGGAGATGAAGAAGCTTGCACAGGATAGAGTAGCATGGAGAGCTGCATCAAACCAGTCTGAGGACTGAAGACCACAACAACAACATTGTTGTGTTCCAGAATGTGTCTCTTAGGATGATGATGGCGATTACACTTTTAGTGAATGATGACATCAGTGTTTTGTTTGCGCAAACAAAGTTGACACTTGGCGCCGTGGCTGATGGGGCGACTGTAAATGGGAAATGCTTCTACGTTCGCTCCCATCATCCACCGCGCTGAGTGTCAATTTTGTTTGTGCGTTTAGTACATTGCTGCCAGTTTGTGAGAATTACACTAGTGGACATTAAAATTGCTACACCAAGAAGAAATGCAGATGGTAAACGGGTATTCATTGGACAAATATATTATACTTGAACTGACATGTGATTACATTTTCACGCAATTTGGGTGCATAGATCCTGAGAAATCAGTACCCAGAACAACTACCTCTGGCCGTAATAACGGCCTTGATATGACTGGGCGTTGAGTCAAACAGAGCTTGGATGGCGTGTACAGGTACAGCTGCCCATGCAGCTTCAACACAGTACCACAGTTCATCAAGCGTATTGTGACGAGCCAGTTGCTCGGCCACCACTGAACATACGTTTTCAATTGGTAAGAGATCTGGAGAATGTGCTCGCCAGGGCAGCAGTCGAACATTTTCTGTATCCAGTAAGGCCCGTACAGGACCTGCAACATGCCGGTCGTGCATTTTCCTGCTGAAATGTAGGGTTTCGCAGGGATCGAATGAAGGGTAGAGCCACGGGTCGTAACACATCTGAAATGTAAAGTCCACTGTTCAAAGTGCCGTCAACGCGAACAAAAGGTGACCGAGACGTGTAACCAATGGTACCCCATACCATCACTCCGGCTGATATGCCAGTATGACGATGACGAATACACGCTTCCAATGTGCGTTCACCGCGATGTCGCCAAACACGGATGCGATCATCGTGATGCTGTAAACGGAACCTGGATTCATCCGAAAAGTGACGTTTTGCCATTCGTGCACCCAGGTTCGTCGTTGAGTACACCATCGCAGGCGCTCCTGTCTGTGATGCAGCGTCAAGGGTAACCGCAGCCATGGTCTCCGAGCTGATAGTCCATGCTGCTGTAGACGTCGTCGAACTGTTCGTGCAGATGGTTGTTGTCTTGCAAACGCCCCTATCTGTTGACTTAGGGATCGAGGCGTGGCTGCACGATCGGTTACAGTCATGCGGGTAAGATGCCTGTCATCTCGACTGCTAGTGATACGAGGCCGTTGGGATCCAGCACGGCGTTCCGTATTACTCTCCTGAACCCACCGATTCCATATTCTGCTAACAGTCATTGGATCTAGACCAACGCGAGCAGCAATGTCGCGATACGAGAAACCGCAATCGCGATAGGCTACAATCCGACCTTTATGAAAGTCGGAAACGTGATGGTACGCATTTCTCCTCCTTACACGAGGCATCACAACAACGTTTCACCAGGCAACGCCGGTCAACTGCTGTTTGTGTATGAGAAATCGGTTGGAAACTTTCCTCATGTCAGCACGTTGTAGGTGTCGCCACCGGCGTCAACCTTGTGTGAATGCTCTGAAAAGCTTATCATTTACATATCACAGCATCTTCGTCGTGTCTGTCAAATTTCACGTCTGTAGCACGTCATCTTAGTGGTGTAGCAATTTTAATGGCCAGCAGTGTAGTTATGAAGACTGTTGGTGAATTTTAGGTGTCATCTGAAAATGCTCACTTAGAACAAAACCAGTTGTGGCGTAATAAATCTACCTGAAACACAACTGTGGTCGTTATTAACATTTGCTATCGCATCTCCACTGGTCTGCTAAGTCACCCGGTCTTAATGCCACTGAAACTAGCTGGGATATTTGGAGCAGCTGGTGAAATGTACGAATCAACATCTCCAAAACTTGTTAGCTCTAATGTGTGCCAAACTGCACACGAGGTTCGGCCTGCCTCGACTTTGCTCGGTGCTTCTCGGAAGCACTCGATACAGCGCGACATTTCATTTTAGCATTGCGTTGGAGCATTGTTTGGTCGGCACGCTTCTTCTGTTCGGCAGAATCGTGGTGTCAGTGCTGGTACCCTTTGCTATTCATTCACGGTATAAAAGAGGTTTACAGAGCCAGTGGCTGTTTGCACAAAACGAGGCAGTCTAGCGATCTATTGCCGAAAGCCATTAAAAATAAATGTGAATAGTAGAAGAAAAGGGTACGA
The DNA here is from genome assembly GCF_023898315.1 of Schistocerca nitens. Taxonomy (NCBI): domain Eukaryota; kingdom Metazoa; phylum Arthropoda; class Insecta; order Orthoptera; family Acrididae; genus Schistocerca; species Schistocerca nitens. The sequence continues at coordinate 928,374,454 of NC_064616.1, forward strand.
ATTCTCAATATCTGTTATGCAGTATACAGTCACATCATCGAGTGGTATTGCAAATTTACTATGGAACGGCGTTAAAACACCGTGAAGAAAGAATTTAAATATTTAGTTAACGATGAAGGAGGAAAAATTTATAATGATGGAAAATTTATAATGACGGATGGGAAATCATTGTTCTGTACAACAGGAAGCACACATGGGGCACTTGACGAAATTGGTTGCACGACAAGTAAATTTTCTGAAGTTGTACACATTATAATACTGTCAGTTTTAACAGTTTTCGATGGAATCGAATGAAGAGTATGGAGACTTTATACTGCAAGGTACGTTGGTTAAGTCAAGGGCATGCCTGGAATGATTTTTCGATTTCGAACCCACTATTGTTGAATTTTTGAGAGCAGAAAGAAAGCAGGAATGAAAATTGGAATATCGAGATGGACCTTACATTTTAAGTGAATGTACAGTAAGACACTGCAATGTGAGGAACAACTTACTGTATTTATGATTCGAGGGGATAGCAATCATGACAATGAAAAGGAAAATCGCATTGTGGAAAGGACAAATTCTCACAAAACACCGTCAGTTTCCCTAAGGTCACTAGTGTAAAACCAATACGAGGCTTCAAAAATTCATTGTGGCGTTGAAAGAATTAAAAGGATAGTTTATTAAACATTTTGAGGACACTGTCAATGTTACATCTATTTTCGAGTTGTTTCCGAGACCGTTCCTGTTTCAGATGAAAGCTCCTCTGTGCATGTGCAGATGGAACCGATTGATCTCAATTTAATTCCTATTTAAAAGACAAATTCTTTTACGTTAAAAATGTCCAGGAAATCTACGTTGTTGTTCTCGGTAAGAGTTTCCACGTCTCCATAATGATCGACTGCCTGGTATAGGCTAAATACACAGACTGGTTGGCATATAGGTCTACTGGCAGATCGATTTAGCGAACCCTCTGCTTACGGCTGAGAAATGTCCTTTGCATCGTACGAAAATCTAAATAGCTGTCCCACTTGTGTATCTAAGAAAATGCAAATATTTTTTTCCATAGTACAATGACATTTTCTGGATATGAAGAAGGTTGTTCCTCTACTCTCATAAACTCGAAAGTTATATTTTTTCAAATGGAATTGTGTCATCAAAGATCTCAATACCTTAAACTATTATACCAACAAACGTGAAAATTGGGACAACTATATTATATTATGTGATAAATATGATGCTGAAATATCTGATATTTATTAGCGTAAAATGGCTGATAATTTGTAAAGTTTTTCTAGTTTTAGTTAAAACACTCGTAAAATACTGAAAATAATTAAACATAGTTTTGATTTTACATGTATACAAATTTTAAAAACTTATTTAAATATAATTGTCTATATCACAATTAGGTAATAATAATAATAATAATAATAACTAATCAAAATATCCACGGGTGTACTGCCGGTCTACAGTGTCCAACGGGCACAATATTTCGGCGATCATACATGTCGCCATCATCAGGTGAACTGACGAACTGAGCTGCTGTGAACGTGCCGGTACGGAGATCCGTACGCTATGGCTTCTCAGGTGGAACTGGGTTCGGACGTGGCGGCGGCCGATTTAAATACCCTCCGCCCGCGGCGCACTCCCTACGCCGTCCGCGCCCCGCGCCACGGTCGCGCGGTGGAACAGATTGCGACGGCGTCTGAGATGACGTCGGTGTGATGGCTCTGTCCGCCGTGGTCGTCACAACTATACGTTTGCTCGATTTACTCTTGATTAACCCAATCGCTGGTTCCTAAGCCTTGCTAAGATTATAGCCACAGTCACGGTTTATGAGGTCGACATTGGTGCGAATTTCGATGGCCTCTCTAAAAACGCTGTCCCCGTATCTCGACGTCTGTACCAGAATCCTCGTGCGTTCATACTCCATAGCGTAATTTTCCGACAAACAATGTTCAACGACCGCCGACTTGCTCGGATACATCAGTCGAGTGTGCCTCTGGTGTTCACGGCATCGATCCTCGACGGTACGCATCGTCTGACCAATATACGACTTGCCACATTGACACGGAATCTGGTACACGCCGGCCTTCCTCAAACCGAGGTCATCTTTGGCGCTCCCCACCAGTGCACGAATTTTATTCGGAGGACAAAACACAGTTCCGACCCGGTGTTTCTTCATAATGCAGGCGATTTTCCCCGAGATTGCGCCTGTATATGGAATAAACGCAGTGCCTACCTCCTCCCTCGTGATTTCATCCATCTCCACAGGTTGTGCTGTAGTGGTTGGGCGGAGAGCACGTTGAATCTGCCACTCTGAGTACCCATTTTTTTCTTCGAAATACAGTTCTCAGATGTTCCAATTCCTGGGGTAGACTCTCTGCATCAGAGATACTGCGTGCCCTATGTACTAGAGTTTTAAGTACCCCATTCCTCTGTGAAGGGTGGTGGCAGCTGTCTGCGTGCAAATACAGATCAGTGTGAGTTGTCTTCCGATACACCCCATGACCTATGGTGTCGTCAGCGCTTTTCTTGACCAAGACGTCAAGGAAAGGTAATTTACCCTCCGTTTCAGTCTCCATAGTGAATTTGATGTTGGGGTGTATGGAGTTTAGATGTGTAAGGAAGTCAAGGAGTTTATCCATACCATGTGGCCAGATGACGAACGTGTCGTCCACGTAACGGAAAAAGGACGACAGGGCTTCCTCCTCGAAGTTCTCCAAGTACAAATTGCTTCTTATCGCTTCTCTCCGTCCTGGCAAAGTCAAGTAATTTTAATATGCATGGTTTTAAGGCTGATGTAGCCTTATTCAAATATACATACAATTAAATCTTCCTGTGTGTAGCATCTGGTTTTGGCAGAAACCAAAATTATGAAAAAGCTTGGGTTCCAAATAAATCATTAATTTTACTAACTTCAAATAAGAATATGACTGAAACATTACTGTTTCATGTATGTCAATTGATAACAATTTTAATGATGCAGTAGGTAACCACCAGGCCTGAGCTACACTATGTGATCAAAAGCATCCGGACACCCCCAAAAGCCGGCCGCGGTGGTCTAGCGGTTCTGGCGCTGCAGTCCGGAACCGCGGGACTGCTACGGTCGCAGGTTCGAATCCTGCCTCGGGCATGGGTGTGTGTGATGTCCTTAGGTTAGTTAGGTTTAAGTAGTTCTAAGTTCTAGGGGACTTATGACCTTAGATGTTGAGTCCCATAGTGCTCAGAGCCATTTGAACACCCCCAAAAACATACGTTTCTCATATTAGGTGCATTGTGATGCCACCTACTGCCAGGTACTCCATATCAGCAACGTCAGTAATCATTAGACATCCTGAGAGAGCAGAATGGGGCACTCAGCGGAACTCACAGACTTCGAACGTGGTGAGGTGATTGGGTGTCACTTGTGTCATATGTCTGTACGCGAGATTTCCACACTCCTAAACATCCCTAGGTCCACTGTTTCCGATGTGATTGTGAAGTGGAAACGAGAAGAGCCAGGTACAGCACAATAGCGTACAGGCCGACCTCGTCTGTTGACTGTCAGGGACCCCCGACAGTTGAAGAGGGTCGTAATGTGTAATAGGCAGACATCTATCCAGACAATCACACAGGAATTCCAAACTGCATCGGATCCACTGCAAGTACTATGAAAGGTAAGTGGGAGGTGAGAAAACTTGGATTTCATGATCGAGCGGCTGCTCATTAGCCACACATCGCGCCGGTAAACGCCAAACGACGCCTCGCTTGGTATAAGGAGCGTAAACAGTGGTCGATTGAACAGTGGAAAAACGTTGTGTGGTGTGACGAATCACGGTACACAACGTAGCGATCCGATGGCAGGGTGCGGGTATGGCGAATGCCCTGTGAACGTCATCTGTCAGCGTGTGTAGGGCCAACAGTAAAATTGGGAGGCGTGGTGTTACGGTGCGGCCGTTTTTTTCATGGAGGGGGCTTGCACCCCTTGTATTTTGCGTGGCAATATTACAGTACAGGTCTACATTGATGTTTTAAGGACCTTCTTGCTTCCCACTGTTGAAGAGCAATTCGGGGATGGCGACTGTATCTTTCAACACGATCGAGCACCTGTTCACAATGCATGACCTGTGGCGGAGTGGTTACGCGACAATAACATCCCTGTAATGGACTGGCCTGCACAGAGTCCTGACCTGAATTCAAAATGGTTCAAATGGCTCTGAGCACTATGGGACTTAACAGCTATGGTCATCAGTCCCCTAGAACTTAGAACTACTTAAACCTAACTAACCTAAGGACATCACACAACACCCAGCCATCACGAGGCAGAGAAAATCCCTGACCCCGCCGGGAATCGAACCCGGGAACCCGTGCGTGGGAAGCGAGAACGCTACCGCACGACCACGAGATGCGGGCTGACCTGAATTCTACAGAACACCTTTGGGATGGTTTGGAACGCCGACTTCGTGCCAGGCCTCACTGACCGATATCAATACCTTTCCTCAGTGCAGCACTCTGTGAAAAATGGGTTGCCATTCCCCAAGGAACCTTCCAGCACCTGATTGAACGTGTGCTTGAGAGTGTGGAAGCTGTCGTCAAGGCCAAGGGTGGGCCAAAACCATAATCAATTCCGGTATTATCAATGGAGGGCGCCACGAACTTGTACGTCATTTTCAGCCAGGTGTCCGGATACTTTTGGTCACATAATGTACATTCACTCGCAGGCTACAGCAAGTGGGAGGAGCGAGCTCTCTCAGCACATGAGGTGTCACCAGATTGACAGCGTGCTGCAAGCACATTTGCTTCTTTGAAGGTGGGAATATGGAAATTCAAGTCATTCAGGAGGAATGGTCACCACACAAGGTTTTCAGTAAATTACGGGACTGCACTCCACCTGTTTATGTAAAACACGAAATGTTTGCTTATACAGAGTGTCCCGAAGAAATGGCAAAGTGTTCAGGAATATAACAGGAACGCTCATTTGAAGCAAAAACTTCCCATTAATATATGTCCTATTCTGGATGGTTTCCAAGATGGGACACATTTAATGTACATTTGGTTTTGGCCTAGTGGTGCTCATGTATGTGTCTCACCCACTAATCGTCTTGATTCTAGCAAAACCTACATCGTTGCTTTCAGCCTCTTAGCACGGAATGTCTTTCTGCCATTAAACTAGCCTGCTGATCATGTAGCTGCAAATGGTGTGTCGTGAGTGAAGTAGTGGAAGGGAGTGTGAGTGTATCAGAGAGAAGTGTCGGTTAACTGTGTTTGTAAACACACTGCCTAAAATGCCACACATCTACACTAATGAAGAATATGCAGATGTGGTGTGTGTTTATATCTTCTGTAATGGTAGTGTTCTGTTGTCACTGAAGAATACCGTTGGCGCTTTCCGACTCATCGGATTCCTGATCATAGTGTATTTAACAGAGTTTTCAGCACACTGTTTGAAACAGATATTCTTCCAAGTTACCATTTTTGTTCTAAACGTGTAGTTGAACAACCTGTACTGGAACAGCAATACATTCTTGAAATGGTGCAGCGTAGGTCTACTACCAGTGCATTGCCACTTTCTACGCATATCAATGTGCCACGTGTGTGGAAAAACATTACGTACAGAAAAAAAAGGTTCAAATGGCTCTGAGCACTATGGGACTTAACATCGGAGGTCATCAGTTCCCTAGAACTTAGAACTACTTAAACCTAACTAACCTAAGGACATCACATACATCCTTGCCCGAGGCAGGATTCGAACCTGCGACCGTAGCGGTCGCGCGGTTACAGACTGAAGAGCTTAGAACCGCTTGGCCACAACGTCCGGCACGAACAGAAAACGTGTTCCCATTTCACATACAGCGTGTCCACACTTCACATTGGCGACGCCGCCAAAAAACTTGCATTTTATCACTTTTTAAACGACAATCGTCATTTGATTCCTTTAATACTATTCACTGATGAATTCGCGTTTACACGGAATGGAATTCATGATAATCATCAATGGTTGGAGGAAAATTCACATGCTACAATAGAAACCAATCTACATATTCGTTTTTCGATCAGTGTTTGGTGGGGCATATTCATTGTTCCAATCATTTTAGAAGAGCGATTTTTTTTCGGAAAATTCGTTCATTGAACACCTTGAGGAAGTTCTTTCGGTCATGCAGACTGCATTATACTTCTTCCACCATGATGGAGCTCCTCCAAATTTTACCACACATGTGAGAGCAACCACACTTACCCTATTCGCTGGATCGGTCATGGTAGTACAATTAACTGGCCACAAAGATCGCCAAATCTTACGCCATTAGATTTTTGTTTATAGGGCTTTTATGATGACTGGGGTGTACAAATACAAGGTGAATATGAGAGATGACCTGTGCAGTAACATTATGGACGCTGCTGCCCTCATTACAGAATGTGCAGAGCATTCAGACAAGCAACACAACATGTTCACCAAAGAGCACACAAATGCATTGAAGCTGACAATGGGGTGTTCGAACATTTATTGTCAACTGTATTATGCTTAGAGGTGAATTTGTTAAAAATATTTTTCAATTGATATGTGGGGACTTCATCCCATAGACGACTGAGGATACGAGAATATAGAATAGTGACGCGTGTGATATCTTGAGTGTTTAGTCAATCTGGTTTTGTAGTAGGCCTTTGCATGCAGATGCTTACGTGTATGTTTGTTCGATTTAAGAGAAATAAAAAAAAATTATTTATAGTTTATATAAGTTAGTGCTTCATTCTGCACACGTTTTGCAATGCATTACCTACAGATGTGTCACTGTTTCCATGCAGCAGTTCGTTCGTCCGTTTTCGATTTGTGCAACACTCAACTGCTACTTCAACGATAGTACACTTCACGAATATCTGTTTTTACAACTCACGTAGAACGTTGCAACAACTAGTGAGCCGCCAAACACTCTCGTGCACATTGACCATAATCAGATGGAACTAAAACACGAAAGTGGAGTCACGATGTATGTACAGACAATCCCTTTAATGGCTGTTGTGCATGGGAACAATACGCTATGAATAAACTTCGCCCAGCGAACGCCAATTCGCTGCTTTGGGTGTTGCAGACCATCGGACTTTTACTTTGACCACGTACCTTGATCTCTCTTTTTTTTCCCTTTATTGAGTTTCGATTCTTCCCCCCGAAGGGGGCGAGCTGGCAGCAGCTTAATACGCCGCTCTTCAGCCTAAAGATTTTTTTTAAAAGATGAAGATAATAAATAATACAAACAGGCGATAAAATCGGTGACTTAAATGGTAAAATGGCGGAAAATCGTGGAACTTAAAACATAAAACAAAGGGTTGATGATTCTAATAAAATACATAAGAAGCAGACAGGTAAAAGAATAGACAGACGTACAATTAAAAAAACACAGCGACAGTCAGGTTTCTGTTCCCAAGAGATAAAATTTACACCCAGCGACAGCATGGTTTCTGTTCGCAACACTTTGGAAAGACGAACAACACTGAACATTCACTTGAACACTGCACTGAAAAGTTTTCATAAATATGATATGCCACAGCCGACGGCAGGTGGGGTGAACCTGGACAGATGATGGGAAAATAAAAAGGGGGGGGGAAGGAGAGGAAAAACGAAGGGGGGAAGGGGGGAAAAGGAGCCGAAGGAGGACGAGGACCCATAAGAGGGGGGGGGGGGTGCCGGGCAGACGCAACAGGGAGTGGGGAAGGCAGAGAAAGGGAATACAAAAGGACTCGGGGGGGGGGGGAGAAGGGAGGTAGGGAGAGCGTAGGCGGGGAGAAAACAGGATGGAAGGGGGGGGGAAGAGGGAGCCCAGGGAAAGGACGGAGGAAAGGAGGGGGGGTGAGGATCAGAGTTGATAGGAGGCATAAATGGAGGGAGAGAGGGCATCATCTGGGAGGGGGAGTTGATGGAAGCCACCTTGGGAAAGGAGATGAAGGGTGTAGAGATGGAGGGTAGGGGGGACACAACAGTGAAGGTGTAGCAGGGGGTGCGGACGGGAGAGGAGAGGAGCAACCAGGGGGTGAGGGGGATCAAGGAGGCAGGAGGTGTAGAGTATGTGGAGATGTTCGAGGAATAGGAGCAGATGGGGGAAAGGAATGAGGTCGTAGAGGATCCGCGTGGGGGACAGGAGGTGTTTACAGAAGGCGAGGCAGAGTGCATGACGCTCGAGGATCTGGAGGGACTTATAGAATTTGGGGGGGGGGGGGCAGATATCCAGACGGGACTGGCATAACAGAGGATGGGACGGATTAAGGATTTGTAGGTGTGGAGGATGGTGGAGGGGTGCAACCTCCATGTCTGGCCAGAGAGGAGTTTGAGGAGTCAGAGGCGGTTGTGGGCTTTGGATTGGATGAAGCGGAGATGAGGGATCCAGGTGAGGTGACGGTCAATGGTGTGGCCAAGGTAGGTAACGGTGGGGGAGAGTCGGACAGGACGGGCGCAGACGGTAAGGGAGAAATCCAGGAGCCGGAAGGAGCGAGTGGTACGGCCTACGATGATTGACTGGGTTTCGGAAGGATTGATTTTCAGGAGCCACTGGTTACACCGTGCGGCAAAAAGGTCAAAGCGATTCTCGAGAAGGCGTTGGGACTGTTGGAGGTAAGAGCGAGGGTGAGGAATTCAGTGTCATCGGCATACTGCAAGAGGTGTACGAGAGGGGGGGGGAGGGTTGGGGCATATCTGTCGTGTGTAGGAGGTAGAGGAGAGGGGAGAGAACAGAGCCCCGGGGCACACCTGGAGAGGAGTAGAAGGTGTGGGAATTGGCATTATGGATGGTAACATAGGAGGGGCGGCAGGAGAGGAAGGAGGCTATCAGACGGATGTAGTTGACAGAAAAGGCGTAGGTTTGGAGTTTAAACAGGAGACCAGGATGCCAGACACAGTCGTAGGCCTTTTCGAGGTCGAGGGAGACAAAAATGGGGGAGCGACGGGAGTTAAGCTGTAGGGAGAGGAGATGAGTGAGGCGTAGGTGTTGGTCATCGGCAGAGAAGGAAGGTCGAAAGCCACATTGGGTGTCGGGGAGGAGTACCTCGATCCGTGCAACAGCCACATAATTGTACTGATTAATCCTTCCGCGCTGGTGTCGTTCCACACGAACCCGTATATGGCATAAAGAGATGCTCAACTGGTTGAGCCCGCGTTGCATAATCCGACGTTACTTCGATGCTGCACTGGTGCAAAAAGTTGACAAGCTGTCTAAATTCGTTCCTAGACAGACTTTACATACACAACATGGACGGAGTCTTGATGATATTGAGCCGTGCTCTCCTTCCTCTGGCGCGTCGCCAGAGGGGGTCACGGTGCTTAGCGTGCGATCGCTGGCGGCTTTCGGAGAGAGGCCGTACTAGCCTGAGGACAGTTGGTGGCACGTGGCCCGCGTGGGTGGCTGCGTTTCGCGAGCGGGGTTGTATCGTACGGTGAGCTGTATTGAGGTGGGAAGCCACGCCTCGTCGCGGTTTTTGGTTGCGACTCATCCAGAAGGGCGGTGAGGCGATGTACCAGGAAGCATGATGTTCTGCCGTTGGTATTATCGAGTTCCCGGCTTCTTGTGAAACTGTGGCCGTTGGTATTCGAAGCTGCCTCACGCAGACTGGACTCTTGGTTGCTAGTATGTGCCGGTTGTTTGCTATTTATTCTGCTGCCCACAAGGTTGCAACGGCGAGGTTGCCTCCTGGTAGAGCGACGCTTACCGTTTGACAGTTTGATTCAGCCTGTGGTCGCGTGTGTGTGTTCACCGTCAAATGGTATATTGCCAACTTGATCCGCAAGTCGCATCTTGCCGATTCGTGTCGTGGCTGTCTTGTAGTGTTCCCCGAATTTTCCTGTTGTTCACGTGCACCGTTGAGTGACAATTTGTTTAACGGCAAGCAACAAGAGGAGCCTTTCGACAGAGCGACGTTGATTGTTCAGTGAGCGTACAGTTGAAATTACTGTTTGAGAGGCGCCCACATGCCTTGCTCATACTGTGGCATCAAGCAGTCAGGCCTGCAAGATGAGTGGTCTGCCAAGCGAGTGGATTCATTCTTATTTATCGAGTAACATGAACTCTCGTACTCACAATTAAGTTACAAATTATCCTCCTGTATGAATAATACGCAAAGGAAACGCACATCTGACTATCAGTAATTTACAGAACTCTGACTGTTCACTACGCACTGGCAATACCACATTTTCTTTTTGTCTTTTATTTAACGGCTTTTATCAACACGTGGCCACCGCACTGAATATGAATGGCTCACACATTATAAATTCGGGACATCATGACAACATACAATTCGAAGGAAAAGTCCACCAATCTTTTTCTTTTCACTATCTTATTTATTCCGATAAATTCTATAACCTAAACACACAAATTCTATAACCTACAACAATAACACATGAGAAATTCCGCCCAGTGGGCATGGCTTTACATTGGTGATTCTCTACCTTATGGTCTCGTAATTATTTAACGCTACAGTGCACTTTCTGGATAGGATGGTGGATCTTTTATTATATCTCACACTTCGACTCTCACAATCATCATCACGAAACTTTCCTCCAGATCGAGCGGTACAGAAGGAACAAGCATAACCCACTAATCTTTTGAAACTACCTTGCTACTCTCCCATGCAAACCACACATACCCAAATTACATGACATACACCACACTACAACATGGAATACAATACAATAAATAGTCACAACACTATCACTTTCAGCTTTCCCACTTCAATTGGTATTTATCCCAGTTTCACACGACACTGCCCCACTTTGTAATTCTACTTTCCTACTATGAACTCTGGAGATATATGCGCGTCTTCCTGTGCAATACGGCCGACTCACCTTGCTTCTCTCTCAGAGTTTGAATCTAGCGTCACACGGAATCATATCACGCAAAGTAATATTAAGAACATATTCCTCACACACGCGAGTCCTCAACTGATACCATGGACGAGTACTTCTCTTTATCCTTTGTCTCATACACAGATTGAGACTCACACAGTACTCACCACGTGGAAGTACTCGTCTCTAATTTCAAGTCCTGTACACGCCATTTCTTAAATATTTCAATTTATGGTACACACGCTATTTCTTAAATATTTCAACTTATTGTACACACGCTAGTAATTCAGCTTAACTTAAGCACACAGAAGTATTTCAACTTATTGCTACACGTGGTTTCATTGTGACCATTGGTCACTTCCAAAGATTACTACAATCCCATTAATATTACCTGCCTGACATTTAATTCTCCCCACAAAAGTTCCTGAAATAGAGAAATTATTATTTCAAACTACTCTTAAATATTCCACATGCATACCATGTCTCCACTCTTTTGTCTTTACGGAGCACACCTAAGACAGGTCTTAACAACACAAGATCCAGCGGCAGAGTGCTGAAACATGGCCGTTCTTCAGGTCCTCTCGCACCTCTGCTGAAGTGGGGGAGCACCTTGCTACCGTATTGGTCAGCCACATTTCAGGCGCTCAAAGCTCAGGTAAATTTCATCTCTTTGGTCCCACCAAAGGTGGCCAAAGGATCGTCTCAAAGATGATCATATATTCACATTCACTATCTGCGGTTAGCAGACGACCATACATTCATTCATTTCACAGATCTCACCAAACTGGATGTAGGGATTTATTTTGTGGGAGTGCACATGTGATCAATTAAATAAATAAATTGTCATTCTTTCCCACACTTGTATCCGGCTTCGCTGTATTAATCGAAATTGAATTATTTTACAAAAAAATGTGTTGTTCTGACAAAAATAATGAAGTATGTTGTACCTATTTTCAATGTTGGACGGTACTGTACCCTTTCATGTTATTAACAAATACTTCATTGCTGTGTGATTATTAAATACTGTTGGCAGGATTACTACCTTTCGACAGAGCGCCGTTGATATTCCTGTTGTTGTTGGCGTGCACCGTTGAATTACAATTTGTTTAACGGCAAGCAAGAAGAAGAGCCTTCCGACAGAGCGCCGTTGAGTGTTCAATGAGCGTACAGTTGAAATTACTATTACAACCAAATACGTCGCTGATCTGTGATTATTAATAACTTGGCAAGATTACAACCTTTGAACAGAGCGCCGTCGATATTTCCTGTTGTTATTAGCGTGCACCGTTTAATCACAATTTGTTTAACGGCAAGGTACAAGAAGAAACTTTCGACAGAGCGCCGTTGAGTGTTCAATCAGCGCACAGTTGAAAATACTGTTATCACCAAATTTTTACAGTCACTAGCAGTTGTACTCTGTGCTTGTGACTTGGTTGATTACATAGTTTTAGTTTTTTAATATATATGTTTGTTGCGGTTTAAGCCCATTTTGGGTATGTATATGTTGGGCCGCAGCAGGTCTGGCGACTGATTATTAGCGTTGTCAGCAAGATATTATGTCGTTATAAAATGGCATTTTGTAAACTTTTGAACACTAGTTCTAATATTTAAAATTTTGTTAATTATCATAGTGTATAATTTTTATGCAGAAATAGCTAAGCATCTATGATGAATCTAAGTAACGTACTGCTCTTTACTACCAAATGTGACATAGTCTGTTCTGGAAAGTGTCAAACAGAACTTAACTTCAAGTAGTACAGCGCAGAGTTTGGATGTGTAACTAACTCAACTGATTTTCATGTATATTGTTAAGCATGCGTCTAGTACTTGGAGCTGTAAAATATGTATCCCGCAACAGTATTTTTCATTATGCAGAAATTTTATTACTTAAATTTGTTTCTGAAAATTTCGCCTGTTCGGTGATCATGGTGTATTGAACAAAAGTTGCTATCATTCTCATCCTTCCATACAAAATGTTCCATACGAATTGTAAATTTCCCGTTTCTACAGTTTATATAGTTCCTGTATAGTGATCAGCACATCTTGAAGGGTAGCTCATTTCCGAATGTGAATACTTGTATTCAACACAGTTGTATCCTTAATCATGGTTGCTCCTCGCCCAGTGCTTCGCCAGACCTTACGCCATCATATTTTTTATTGAGTTTGTATGAAGCCTGAGGTGTAAAAAACGTAAGATGAATACGTGAAATGAACTGCTTGTTCGCATTGTGGAAGCCGCTTCCCTCATTAGGGGCCGGCCGGTGTGGCCGTGCGGTTAAAGGCGCTTCAGTCTGGAACCGCGTGACCGCTACGGTCGCAGGTTCGAATCCTGCCTCGGGCATGGATGTGTGTGATGTCCTTAGGTTAGTTAGGTTTAATTAGTTCTAAGTTCTAGGCGACTGATGACCTCAGAAGTTAAGTCGCATAGTGCTCAGAGCCATTTGAACCTCATTAGGGAACGTGCAGGGGCATTCAGAGAAGCAACACAACATGTTCACCCAAGAGTGGACAAATCGCTGAAGTTAACAGTGGGATGTACGAACATTTATTGTTAACTGTACATCAGCTGTAATATGACATGTCGATAATGCCTAGAGGTGAATGTGTTAAAAATACGTATTTTTCAGGTGATATGCTGGGACTTCACCCTAGCAAGATGCAATGGAACGATGAAATAGTATCGATTTAGACCACTGAGGATACAAGAACAAAGAACAGTGACGTGTGTGATATCTTTAGTTTTTAGTCAGTCTGGTTTTGTAGGCCTTTGCAAGCAGACGCTCATGTGTATGCTGGTTCCATTTAAGAGCAATAAAAACATTATTCACAGTTTATATCAGTTAGTGCTTCATTTCTCACGAGTTCTGCAATGGCTTACCTATAGATACTTAGTGAAACGCATGCTGTAATGTTTACTAAGTGTTGTATATCGTAAACATGACAATGTAGTGAACAGTGCAGAAATTAAATAATGTACGTTAAATGTGTTCTATAACAGGAACCATTCGGAATGGCTTCAGAAGATCGTTCCAGTCATAACCCTGAATAGTGATTATTGCTCCTGGAACACTGTGTTTGTAACATGATGGTGCACTTAAAGTGCCCAACTACTTGAAGGGGTACCTACAGGACGACCATGAGTGAACAAACATATTATTCTTACTCCTCGCTTTTGTGCAGTCAGTTCTTTCTAAGTGTTCAGTTAACACAGAAAATTATTCCACAAGACATCAGTGAGTGGAAATATGCAAATATGTCAGGAGTTTGATTCGTTTGTCTCCAAGACTAGCAATTTTACAAAGAGCAGAAGTCACTGAATTTAATTGTTTGAGAAGCACTTCCGTATCAAATTTTCATTAATATTTACACCTGAATATCAACCAGTCCTCCTGGGACACCCTGGTTTACTTTTCTCACCTAAATCTGTTTCAGCATATTTTTGTTTTCGTCAGTGGTTTCTTATTTTACTGAAATCTCAGTAACTAGTTGCTAGAATGCTCATTAATAATCGGATAGCTAGTAATAATTTAGTAGGTGTTCTTGTCAACACCCATGAGATGGAGGCGCAAAAACATTATACATTTTGGTTGCAGTAACGTCACTCTAAATATGACCAAAACGCGTACGCAAACTATAACATGCTGTCTGATCTGTCATGAAGCTTCTATAAAGCCTGGCCGTCTACTTATTGAGATTGCAATAAAACAAGAACCCACTGATCGTGGTATAAATGGGCTGAAACATGTTTAGGCGGTAAAAGTTACATAAACAGACATAATAGTCCATAGGTGTACTGCTCGCACCGTTTGGCCTATGTGCGTCTTTCCACTTGGCAGAAGATGAGATATGTCTCGGCCTTCAGGTGCGTTTACACCTGTGTGCCTTGAGGCTCGTCGCTGCTCGGCAGCACGGAAGAACAGGCACCCGTTGTGAACACCGGTTTGAATGGAATCGCTCGCACGCATATGTTGAGGAAAAGGCATGAACATACACGCGTGCCTCAACTTGTGTGTCGGCAAGCGACAGCCGCACGTCGACGAGTCGCAAGATGCACAAGTGTAAATGCTCTATTACGTGTCCAAGATCATTCCTTATCCTCCGTAATAGTGCTCAGTCAAAGACCGCTGCCACGACCACCAGCAGCACACCCGTATGCCGCAGCCAAACAAGTCGGCGGTTGCAGAGCCCCGTTTATCAGAATACACGCATGGAACACGACAGCTGCAGGAGTTTGCCACAAGTATCCAAATTTTGGGTCTGCGTCCTAAAAGAAGCCGTCTAAAAATCAACTAAGGTCTAGCTAATAACAATGAGGTATTCAGCTAACACTACAAGTGGACGTCGGGGCCGGTGGGCCCCCAACAGCACTGCCACCTGCGTAAACACCGCTACCGAATTCGCGGGACATGTGGGGGAGGGTATACGAGGTGTGGCTAGAAAAAAACCGGACTAGTACTGGTGAAACAATAAAACGAATGCAATAAGGCTGAAAGTCGCGTGGCCTGTCGCGTGACTCTCGCTCCGCCTACTGCTCGAGTTTCATCTGCCTCCTGCACTCAGTCTGCCCGTGGCGTCTGTTTTAAGTAGTTGACGTTTTGTCTGTGCGTCGGAAAATGTTGAGTGTACAGAAAGAACAGCGTGTTAACATCAAATTTTGTTTCAAACTAGGAAAATCTGCAAGTGAAACGTTTGTAATGTTACAACAAGTGTACGGCGATGATTGTTTATCGCGAACACAAGTGTTTGAGTGGTTTAAACGATTTAAAGATGGCCGCGAAGACACCAGTGATGACACTCGCACTGGCAGACCATTGTCAGCAAAAACTGATGCAAACATTGAAAAAATCGGTAAACTTGTTCGACAAGATCGCCGTTTAACAATCAGAGCAGTGTCTGAGTTAACAGGAGTTGACAAGGAAAGTGTTAGGCAGATTCTTCATGAAAGTTTCAACATGAACAAAGTGCGTTCAAAAATGGTTCCAAAGTGTCTCACAATTGAGCAGAAGGAACGCCGAAGAATGATTTGTTCTGACATCCTGGAAAACATTGAAAGTGATCCCACCTTCTTACAAAATGTTATTACTTGCGATGAATCGTGGTTTTCTACTTACGATCCCGAAACTAAACGCCAATCGATGCATTGGAAAACTCCTGGTTCTCCACGACAAAAAAAAAAAAAAAAAAAAAAAAAAAAAAAAAAAAAAAAAAACACGAATGTCAAAATCGAAATTCAAGGCAATGATGATTGTTTTTTTTGACATCAAAGGGATTGTGCACATTGATTTGGTACCAGAGGGACAAACAGTGAATCAGCATTACTACATTAGCGTCCTGGCTACCCTACGTGAGCGAGTACGGAGAAAACGGAACGATTTGTGGAGAAAAAAGTCATGGATCCTTCACCAAGACAATGCCCCAGCTCACAGTGCGTTGTCCGTGAAGACGTTTTTGGCAAAACACAACATTCCCATCTTAGATCATCCACCCTACTCACCTGATTTGGCCCCCTGTGACTTTTTTCTTTTCCCTAAAGTCAAGTCAGCTTTGAAAGGAACTAGATTTGAGACTGTTGAAGCAGTAAAAGAAAAAGCGACGGAAGTAATGTATGGACTTACCGAAAATGATCTGCAGCATTGCTATGAACAGTGGAAAATTCGTATGGAGCGGTGTAGAGACCGAGGAGGGGAGTACATTGAAGGAGATAACATGAAATTGTAAATAACTGTAAATAAATGTTTTTTCCAGCATCAGTCCGGTTTTTTTCTAGCCGCACCTCGTATAAGCACGCGCGTACAATTAGTAATTCAGTTCATCGTCGCAACTGATGACGGCGAGAGGGTTGTTCGCCGAAATACAATGCTCATTGGACACAGAGATCAGGCAGCACGACCGTGGGCTGATTTGCCAACTAATACGCCAGGGAGAAGCAACACAGTCACAACATAGAACGTATCTGTGTTTTGCAACCAGATCCTCCTTTGTTCCGATATCGAGACGAACCCTAATACAAACTCTAAGAGAGTGGCTCCGTAAGGCAAAGTACCATTATGTGTACCTGTGGTGTCACCGCCAGACACCACACTTGCTAGGTGGTAGCCTTTAAATCGGCCGCGGTCCGTTAGTATACGTCGGACCCGCGTGTCGCCACTGTCAGTGATTGCAGACCGAGCGCCGCCACACGGCAGGTCTAGAGAGACGTACTAGCACTCGCCCCAGTTGTACAGCCGACGTTGCTAGCAATGGTTCACTGACAAATTACGCTCTCATTTGCCGAGACGATAGTTAGCATAGCCTTCAGCTACGTCATTTGCTACGACCTAGCAAGGCGCCATTATCAATAGATATTTAACTTGTGATGCCTGTACCGTCAGACCGATGTTCTACAATTATGGATTAAAGTTAAGTATTACATCAACTACGTACTTTATTTGCTACTAAAAATTCCCTTAACTGTTCCAGACCTCAAGCCAGTCTGCGTGAGCTTAACGCGTGCCTTTCGGCTTCCTCCAAACCCCGTGAATTGGCTCCTGCCAATTCACAACAGTACCCTGCATGACAACCGCTACTGTCCCTGTCACCTGCAATCCCATGAAGGCCACTTTCAACATTCAACATCTTGTAAGTGTATTGTCATATCGCTGGCTTAGTTGTGGAGTATCTTTGCGGGCAGCCGCGTCTGTAGAGAGTCGAGCGAGGGACACGGTACTATTATGTTGTGTAGTGTGTAGCTCTGCATGTGAGAGATCTTTTTAGTATTCAGGTTGAAGTGTTGCTACAAGTGCTGTTACAGTAAAGTGATTAAATATGGAAGTAATTCAGAGAAAAGTGCAGAATGAGATTTCCACTCTGCAGCGGAGTGTGCGCTGATATGAAACTTCCTGGCAGATTAAAACTGTGTGCCGGACCGAGACTCGAACTCGGGACCTTTGCCTTTCGCGGGCAAGTGTTCTACCAACTGAGCTACCCAAGCACGACTCACGCCCCGTCCTCACAGCTTTACTTCCGCCAGTACCTCGCCTCCTAGCTTCCGAACTTTACAGAAGCTCTCCTGCGAACCTTACACAACTAACACTCCTGAAAGAAAGGATATTGCGGGGACATGGCTTAGCCACAGCCTGGGGGATGTTTCCAGAATGAGATTTTCACTCTGCAGCGGAGTGTGCGCTGTTATGAAACTAGACACTGCAGCCATTCTGCAAGCACACAGCGGGAAGTCGGGCGGACGCCCTCGCCTCACCCAAGAAATGACACGTTGCAAAGGGCCTGCCCGAGAAGGGTGCTTAGAACTGATGGACACTTGCAGTCATTACGATGGTACGTCAAGAATGCACGTGCGAAAGCATGTGAGTCCATCTGGCCTGGCCACAGTCATTTTACCTGCCTTACAAAGTAGGAATGTGTCGACAACTCCAACATCCCACGAGCACTGGGAGGAGCGTACACAAAGCGCGGAGAATCGACACAGGGAGGCGTGTGAAAGAAGACAGCGTTACTAAGAAAATGTTTTTCTCCACAGTAAGAACGTTCCTTATAAATCACGGACGCCAGCAGACTCTGAGATGAAAACCAAACGCGAGTCTGTCCAAGGCTCACGCAGAGAGAGAGAATGTTTACAAAGAACAAAGAAGTGTTGTGTAGCTGCTCTCACAACAGCCTCGGAATTAAAAAAAAAACATCGTAAGGATATGAAATCGTGAGAAAGCTGCCAATTCACGAGGCACACACCAGCCCATGTGAGATAGGAAATTTCCACCCTGCACGAGGAGGCGTGGTCTTGCAAAGGCGATCTGTCATTGGACTGTATTGGAAATTTTGTCCGCCAGTGAGAACGTCAAAAGGAAGAATTGGGCTGATAAATGGAGGAGAAGGAAAGGGGCTCGGCGAGACGGTGTGGAAGCGAGAGGACATGAGGTCTCTTCCACTGACCGCTATGGTCCTCGTTCCGACACCGTGATACCGCAGCCTCGGCCAAGCAACCAACAAGGCGAAGATGATGAGGGCAGCCGTCTGGCGCCGTACAGCTCCGAGACGACCCGCCGAGCCGACACAGCGCCTGCCGCCGACAGCAATACACGACAAACGATACCGAACAATGGTAAAAGGACTCCCCCCGCCCCCCTCCTTCCCATTGATAACTGAGTCGTGTCCACGCCCAATCAAATCGGCCATGAGATTTGTAATTTTGTTTTGATTTGTGTCAACAGCGCCGATATAAAAACATTTCTTTCATGTTTTAATCATTCAAGCAATCATTTTACCTTCATATATCAACCCCGTAATTTCGACCCTTTGTGTTTGATTTTATTTAATTATTGACATCAATTAATTGTTGGCTCCTAGTGTGTGGGCAATCTCATTAATCATCCACTCGTCATTTCATGTCCGACAACAGAGAAGAATTTTCAGTTCACTACAGTGCATAAATGCAAATATTGCACCTAAATAAGACCACATATCCTCTACACCACCCCCAGAAACATTGACTACTGTAAAAAAGTGTAGGGACTGGTAGTTGACCCTGAACATAATGTAACTTCTTGCGTATAAATAGTTGGAAAGATACATTACTATTCGATTACGATACTGATGTAGCAACAAACATCAAATGTTCAAATGTGTGTGAAATCTTATGGGACATAACTGCTAAGGCCATCAGTCCCTAAGCTTACACACTACTTAACCTAAATTATCCTAAGGACAAACACACACACCCATGCCCGAGGGAGGACTCGAACCTCCGCCGGGACCAGCCGCACAGTTTATGACTGCAGCGCCTGAGACCGCTCGGCTAATCCCGCGCGGCTCAAACATGAAATCTTATTTGGTCATTGCTCTGGAGACACTATTAATCCACCTCTCCATCTAGTCTCACCTTAATAAATGTCTCACTAAAAACTACAGCCTTCAGGAGGAGTGAACAAGCGTCGTGTACGGAAATTACAAATATTTTGCTTGTGTGGGTTTGCTGTATCTTGGAAGTGTTGTACAAATAAAACCATCTTCGCTCCACCCTTCCACGTGCTGTAATCACATTATTTCATTTCCGTTACTGTGTATTTATAAGACGAAACCCGTTAAGCAATGTCGAAAGGTTACTGTTGATTTGTAGAGGGTAATACGCCACGGTACTTCAAAAAAGACGAAGCACTTACAGCGCGTAGCCGATTCCGCGACTTGCCTAGCTCGATTTCTCTTTTTAAATACCGCATGTGATTTGAACAGTAGACAGATCTCGTATTAATGTCTGCTAGTAAGTGTCTGGATACTTTCGATCAGATTGCACATCAATAAAATGGGAGAAAATTCTTGAATCAGTCATGTTGAGCACTCTCTCTGAGTGTTACGTCCGTGGTCATTCAGCAAGAGCTGGTATGTCCCCGATCGCGAAAGGTCTCAGTGGGTTACACGATGACCCTCTGTATGCCTATACCAGCCCTGAGTCTGCGAAGATGTTGGAGTGTATTGCTTATGTTATTTCGTGTGGAGCTGCCGCTGGCTGCCGTTTGTTGAGACGAAGTCATACTCAGAAGCGAGGAGGCAACCGTTGAGGTATGAACACTCAAGTACTCCGGAGGAAGTTGTAAGTAGGCTGTTCAGGTTTTAATGTTGGTAACGTCACGTAGCGCTCTGTATGAAAATCACTGACTGTGCTGTGTGCATTCTGTGGCTGGTTTGCATTGTTGGAATTTGCCATTGTAGTGTTGGGCAGTTGGCTGTTAACAGCGCGTAGCGTTGCACAGTAGAGATGGGCAAACTGAAACACGTAACTGTTTCGAAACAAATGAAACAGTACAACGTAATGTTTCGATACGCTGTTTCGCAACA
Source organism: Schistocerca nitens (assembly GCF_023898315.1). Lineage (NCBI taxonomy): Eukaryota > Metazoa > Arthropoda > Insecta > Orthoptera > Acrididae > Schistocerca > Schistocerca nitens. The sequence continues at coordinate 928,395,062 of NC_064616.1, forward strand.
GTGAAACAGTTTGTGTTTTGTTATCTAATAAACCTACACATTTTATCATCTTGAATGTCTACTGTATAAGTTTGTCCATATAAACACAAATGAGGTGCGAGAGCGCTAATCATATCGCAGAAAGTATGAAACTATCACTTAGGCGTCTTGGCAGTTTCGTATTTCCTGCAGCAAATGCGCTGCTTTCGTGTCGTGTGACTTTCATACTTTTCAATTGGCTGAGGACAGCCATAGCCTAAGACAGAAGAACCACCACGAACGGAACTGGAGGTGGGAGCAAACTGCAGACACAACGGATATGCTACTGGGATTCCCACTTTCCGTTAGTATGGGTAATATACCCATCCTGCTAATTTCCATGCACACTAAGGGAATCATTGTGGATAATAGGCACAGTGACTATAGTCTCACAAATAATGCCAAATAATTCGAATAAATAACAAAATATAACAGAAAAAATTTTATCTTTCAAGGTGTTTCGAACCGTTACTATAAATTCACCATGCTTGCCAGGCCTTCCCGTTCACCATTACACTATCAGTGATATGTCAAACAGATTGCTTGCAATTATACCTACATCAAATTTATGTATATGTCTAATAACTGTCACTCTACGCCTTTTTTTATTTGAAATGTTGTAGGCTTACTTGCGTTTCTTAATATGATTACTGTACATGAACACCAATTGTGGTGTTTGTTTAAATAAAGATGTAACTATTTGTATACTATCCCGACCATCGCAGCAGTCTGTGCCCCTGATATGTGCAGCAGTGGTAGGAACGCTCAGCGGCAGCAGAGGCTGTGACGACCTGGAAGTGCGGGCTATCTGCTAGGCGCAGGTGATGAGTCCTGCGGTCACACAGACGGATGCTTCTCCAGCCAAGTGCGAACATTACAAGAGCGAGGTATTCACGATGTATGTACTTTTCTCTGTACAAGTGTTGCCGTCATTATTTTTACAATTCCAGTGTAATCTTATAGTGTTAAGAGACCTGATAGTGACGTCACACACTAATATTGCTAGGGGATAAGGTCGTTTAAGTGAAACGGTAGGCCTTGTGCATATTTGTTGTTAAATAAAAATCGTATAATGCTAAAGAATCGTGTAATTTGTCAAATTAATGCACAGTGGTCATTGCTTGTCACATATTTTTATGTGTGTTTTCTTGAAAAAAGTGTCTATTTATGGCACACTGGGAAAAAGGATAAAATACGAGGGCAGTTCAATAAGTAATGCAACACATTTTTTTTCTGAAACAGGGGTTGTTTTATTCAGCATTGAAATACACCAGGTTATTCCCCAATCTTTTAGCTACACAACACTATTTTTCAACGTAATCTCCATTCAATGCTACGGCCTTACGCCACCTTGAAATGAGGGCCTGTATGCCTGCACGGTACCATTCCACTGGTCGATGTCGGAGCCAACGTCGTACTGCATCAATAACTTCTTCATCATCCGCGTAGTGCCTCCCACGGATTGCGTCCTTCATTGGGCCAAACATATGGAAATCCGACTGTGCGAGATCGGGGCTGTAGGGTGCATGAGGAAGAACAGTCCACTGAAGTTTTGTGAGCTCCTCTCGGGTGCGAAGACTTGTGTGAGGTCTTGCGTTGTCATGAAGAAGGAGAAGTTCGTTCAGATTTTTGTGCCTACGAACACGCTGAAGTCGTTTCTTGAATTTCTGAAGAGTAGCACAATACACTTCAGAGTTGATCGTTTGACCATGGGGAAGGACATCGAACAGAATAACCCCTTCAGCGTCCCAGAAGACTGTAACCATGACTTTACCGGCTGAGGGTATGGCTTTAAACTTTTTCTTGGTAGGGGAGTGGGTGTGGCGCCACTCCATTGATTGCCGTTTTGTTTCACGTTCGAAGTGATGAACCCATGTTTCATCGCCTGAAACAATCTTTGACAAGAAATTGTCACCCTCAGCCACATGACGAGCAAGCAATTCCGCACAGATGGTTCTCCTTTGCTCTTTATGGTGTTCGGTTAGACAACGAGGGACCCAGCGGGAACAAACCTTTGAATATCCCAACTGGTGAACAATTGTGACAGCACTACCAACAGAGATGTCAAGTTGAGCACTGAGTTGTTTGATGGTGATCCGTCGATCATCTCGAATGAGTGTGTTCGCACGCTCCGCCATTGCAGGAGTCACAGCTGTGCACGGCCGGCCCGCACGCGGGAGATCAGACAGTCTTGCTTGACCTTGCGGCGATGATGACACACGCTGTGCCCAACGACTCACCGTGCTTTTGTCTACTGCCAGATCACCGTAGACATTCTGCAAGCGCCTATGAATATCTGAGATGCCCTAGTTTTCCGCCAAAAGAAACTCGATCACTGCCCGTTGTTTGCAACGCACATCCGTTACAGACGCCATTTTAACAGCTCCGTACAGCGCTGCCACCTGTCGGAAGTCAATGAAACTATACGAGACGAAGCGGGAATGTTTGAAAATATTCCACAAGAAATTTCCGGTTTTTTCAACAAAAATTGGCCGAGAAAAAAAATGTGTTGCATTACTTATTGAACTGCCCTCGTAGCAACAACAAAAAAACCGTAAATAGCAGTAGTGTGGTTATAAAGAGGATGCAGCAGGTGATTACACTGACGTGAAAAAGTCATGGGATACCTCCTAATATCGTGTCGGACCTCCTTTTTCCCAGCGTAATTCAGTAACTTGATATGGGACGCGACTAGGCGTTGGAAGTCCCCTGCAGAAATATTGAGCCATGCTGCCCCTATAGCCGTCCACAATTGCGAAAGAGTTGCCGGTGCAGGATGTTGTGCACGACTGACCTCTCGATTATGTCCCACAAATGTTCAACGGGATTCATGTCGGACGATCTGGTTAGCCAAACCATTAACTCAAACTGTCCAGAATGTCCTTCAAACCAATTGCGAACAACTGTTACCCAGTAGCAGAGTGCATTGTCATCCACAAAAATTTCATCGTTGTTTGGGAACATGACGTACGTGAATGGCTCAAAATGGTCTAAAAGCACCCAAACATCCAGATGACCCAGTCCATTCCATGTAACCACTTCATTAGGGAGCCACCACCAGCTTCCATATTGCCTTATTGACAACTTGGATCCATGGCTTCGTGGGGTCTGCACCACAAACAAACCCTACCATCAGCTCCTACCAACTGAAATCGGGGCTCATCTGACCAGGTCACGGTTGTCTAATCGTGTAGGGTCCAACCAATATGGTCATAAGCCCAGGAGAGGCACTGCAGGTGATGTCTTGCTGTTAGCAAAGGCACTCGTGTGGGTCATCTGCTGCCATAACTATATAACGCCTAATTTCGCCACGCTGTCCTAGCGGATACTAGGGTTATTAGGAAAGTAAGGAACGATCGGTCGCGAAATAGAAAATACAGTAAAAATCTGATGAATGTTTGCACAGATGGTTTGGGCACTGTGTCTAGTACGCCAGTCGATCGCATCATATCGCTCTTTTCAGTTCTGAGCTCACAGTGAGAACGTAAAGATGGCTAGAAATTAGCGTCTCCCGCCAAGTATGAGGGCCTGGCGAAAGATTTCGCCTGAAGCTATGCAATCCACATAACATAACTGTCATACGTTTCGATCTACACGACAATTCTCGGCTGCACTCTGCAGGGCCAATGAAGATGCTCAAAGTGTTTTATCACCCACAATACAGCCTGTAATTGGCTACCCCTGAGGTTCATCCCTGCTCAAATGAACCGCTGGTTATGAAGACAATATTTTGACACAGACAACGAGCTGCAGCCCAGAGTAGAGTATTGTCGAAAAGCACTGGCGGCTGTCTTCTATAACGAGGGAATTGAAAAGTTGGTACAACGCAACGACAGATGTCTAAGTCTGAGCGGCGATTGTGTAGAGAAGTAGCTGCAAGGTGTAGCTAACTGTTGCAAATAAAACAATTTTGAGTTTCACTGTGGTTTCCATTTCGCGACCTATCGTGCCTTACTTTCCGAATAGCCCTCGTACATCCATCATATGTTCCACATTGATTTCTGTGGTTATTTCACGCAGTGTTGCTTGTATTTTAGCTTTGACAACTTTACGCGTAAGTGACTGATAACCACGTAGTTTAGTCCCTTTAATTCACAAACCAACCAACCTCTACGCAAACGCCGCTGCTCACGGTGGTTAAATGAAGGCCGTCTGTCACTGCGTTGTCCGTGGTTAGAGGTAATGTTTGAAATTTGGTATTCTCAGCACACTCTTGACACTGTGGATTTCGTAATATTGAATTACCTAACGATTTAAGTAATGGAATGTCCTATGCGTCTAGTTCCAACTACTATTCCGCATTCAAGGTCTGTTAATTCCCGTGGTGCGGCCATGATCACGTCGGAATCTCTTCCTCACGAATCACCTGCGTACAGAAGACAGGTCCGCCAAAGCACTGCACTTTTATACCTTGTTTACGCGATACTACTGCTATTTGTATATGTGCATATCGCTACCCCGTGACTTTCGTCACCTCAGTGTATTTGTTGCTAAATAATGCATTCTTAACCTTCGCAGTCCAATAAACACGTGCGTATTCTTGAAAAATCGGTAAAATTACCCTAAAGCCCGTATTTAGATGTGTCTTCTCAAAAAATTGGTAAAAATCATCCCAACATAGTAAGGAGCGTCATATGTTGCAGAAAATAGCAAGGGGCGCGATACTCTGCCAGAAAAATGCGAAAACTGAGCCCTGAAACGGCAAATCTCAGGGGTGCCACACTCTGCTGGGAATACACTAAGGGAAAAAAAAAATCGGCGCACCACGCTAGAGTTATGCAAGTTGATCACAAATTGGTATTCATGCATGTATCGGCGGAAAATGCAAAACTGTAAGCTTTGGAGGCTGACGGATGAATGTGTGATGCTGCAAGCACAGTTTCACCACGCAGCTGGCAAGAATAGTAAACAGGGGACTTGTCCATACCAGGGCATAAAATCTTCTCGAATTTCAGTCCGTACACTCAGCTGGACAGTAACTGAGCCTTGCAGGCAGGGGCGTGAACAATATACGCAGATGACATTATCTGAGAGAGCACGAGTAGTTTGGCTCAAAGAAGCCAGCTGGAGTAATCGGCGAATCATCTGACATTTGAATAGGAGCGATGCCACTATTTGAGGACGTTGGCAGGAATGGATGAACTCTGGCTGAACAGTGTCAAGAAGGAACCTGCCGGTGTAGAGAGACAACAAAACAGGAGGACCAAGCAATGATCATAGAGGCACTCAGAGCCGCAGATTCATCATAATCATCAGTCCGACGTGCAAAGGGTGCTTCAGCGACCACAAGGACCATTAATCGGCGGCTGAGCTCACAGCGACCCTTGCACCAACAAGACCGTTTGCAGTGGTGTTGGGGCATATCCGGCCTGGGATCTCGTTGACTGGAGTAGAATAGTCTTCATTGTTGATTCCCATTTCGAAATCAGCCCCGACGACCAGGGAAGATGTGTCTGGAGACACCCCGGACAACAGTGGGATACCAGTGCGACTGTCGCCAGCCATACAGCCCTACAGCGAGGACTGATAGTCTTGGGTGCCACTCCATTTCATAGCAGGACCCATTCGGTTGTAATTCACGGACCACGGCACACTTACAACACGACTGTACATCGACGATATTCTACGCCCCGTTTTGTTGCCCTTCATGGCAAGCCATTCCAGTCTTACATTTCACCAAGGTAATGCCCATCCACACATAGCAAGCATTTCTACTGGTTGTCTTCGTGCTTGCCAATCCCTGCTTTGGCCAGCAAGGTCACAGGATATCTCCACAATTGAGAAAGTTTAGAGCATTATGGGCAGTGTTCTCCAATCAGCTCTGGATTTTGACGATCTAGCGCGTCAACTGGACAGCATTTGGCACCATATCCGTCAGGAGGACATCCAACAACTCTGTCAATCAATGCCAAGTCGAATAACTGCTTGCATAGGGGCCAGAGGTGAACCAACACGTTATTGACTTGCTCAATTTTTGAAGCTCTTTCTCTTGAATAAATCAACCAGTTTTTCTGAAATTGTAGTCATTTGTTTGTCTGTACATGTAAGTCACGTCTACTGACTTCCGTCCCACTCGAATAATTCCTTCCTGGTGTGTCGTTTTTGTTTTTTAGTGTGTATGCTAATATCACCTGATTTTACTGCTGCTGCAGTTCCTTGATCAAAGTACAGACTACGAATGTCCCCTCTCAAGATTTGAGACACCCTAAGGTGACGAATGACGGGAGGAGGACAATAGGAGCACACTGTACCAGTGGGATAGGGAGGACTCCATGTTTGGGTCATAAATCACCGTCTTTATGATGACATAACTGACACCTGGGTAAATGTGAGTGGAAGTGCACTACTCGGCCGCTATATTGGCTACAAATTATTGTAATTAAAACGATACTTATAGTTCATTAATTGTAATTATAATTACAGTACAGCCCTTTAATTATGCCCTAAAGAAATAAGAGCCCAAGTGAACTGTTTGTTTACATGTGCGTCATTAAATTAGGTTGTGGCATGTGGCCGGTTTGTTTATATAAGGAGAACAATAGGGTAGAATACCTATACCTCCACTACTCACGTATCTATATGACACTGTGCCGTCAGAATCTGTCTGGTGTAAACTGCATGCTACAAATATTCATGGCAAAGTATCTGTTTCAGTACCTGTACTTTCACCTCTAAAGGACTACAAATAATGGTTCAAATGGCTCTGAGCACTATGGGACTTAACTACTGAGGTCATCAGTCCCCTCGAACTTAGAACTACTTAAACCTAACTAACCTAAGGACATCACACACATCCATGCCGGCGGTAGGATTCGAACCTGCGACCGTAGCGGTCACGCGGTTCCAAACTGAAGCGCTTAGAACCGCACGGCCACACCGGCCGGCTAAAGGACTACATTAGTATCACTGGCATTCATGCTCTACACAATAATGGGAGAATGTCATATGGACAGACACTATTGTTATTCTCTACAAATGCACCCTTCGATGTCACATGTTTTTCCCCAACCGTATAAGACTTGGTGTAGGTCTTGGTGTAATTGTCTGCTTTTTGGCTGTTCAGGAAACATTCAACTTCGAAAATCAGCTCGTCATCATTCTGATGGTGCCTGCTACAGAATGGTTTCTTCACCCAAGGAAAGAGAAAGAAGTCACTCAGCGCCATTTCAAGATAGCACGAGGGGATAAGGGAAAATTCGATACAACAAAGAAGCAGCATGTGTGACTGTGCAAAATGCATAATGAACTGGGGGCTGTCAGTTTCCCACGAAATGCTGGTTGGGTCTTCGCTCTTTATGGCGGTCTTTGAGCATTGTGTCCACTTCTGTTGCGATTCCCAGTTTTTCACAGAGAGATTGTAGGTCACCTTGCTCTTAGTTATTCAGGCTTGTTTGATCACCCTGGAAGAGTCTGCGCCACCTAACACTCAGTCACATGATAGTGCACTGTTGCTATACACTCCCATTACATCATCAGAGATTGTTGCACTTTTGTTCCTCTCGACGTACATAAAGTGAACTACTGCACGAAATGTACTGGCTGCGCCATTTCGTATTGGCTCTCGAGCGGCGTACTGCGGTACTGTGGGCGAAGGGATTTCAATGTGTACCACGACTGCAGACAAGTACCTGCAAACAACGGTTACGCTTCTATTCTCGGAGACCATCTTCGCCCAATGCTGGAAGATACACTCCATGCTGAACGACCTGAATACGAAGACAATAATGCTCCCATTCATATTTCTGATATTTTGTTCGACACTCGTTTAATGAAGATGAAATGCAATGAGAGTATGGCATCGTTGGTCGGGAGGCCCCATTCGGGGAAGTTCGGCCGCCAAGTTCAAGTCTTACTTTAGTCGACGCCACATTGGGCGACTTGCGCGCCCGGGATGAGGACGAAATGGTGATGAGGACAACACAACATCCAGGTCATCGAGCAGAGAAAATCTGCAACCCGGCCGGGAATCGAACCCAGGCCCCCTTGCATGGGATGCAGGCACGTTACCACCCAGCAAACCAGGCGGACGTTTAATGAAGATGATAAGGAATTATAATACCTCGTTTGATATGTTCAGTCCAATGATCGGACTATAACTGAACTTTTGTATGGTATTCCGGAGGGGTAACTGAGGAATAGCTTTCCTGTAAAAGGACATTTTCTGAGTTAGTGACCTTTTGCTGGACGAAACTAAAACATATCACTCTGGCTATTGAGAACAACTTGCTGTTGTCAATCCAACGTCGGATGCATGCTAAAGGAGGCCAACAGCATTGTGTCTTTCTACACTCCTGGAAATTGAAATAAGAACACCGTGAATTCATTGTCCCAGGAAGGGGAAACTTTATTGACACATTCCTGGGGTCAGATACATCACATGATCACACTGACAGAACCACAGGCACATAGACACAGGCAACAGAGCATGCACAATGTCGGCACTAGTACAGTGTATATCCACCTTTCGCAGCAATGCAGGCTGCTATTCTCCCATGGAGACGATCGTAGAGATGCTGGATGTAGTCCTGTGGAACGGCTCGCCATGCCATTTCCACCTGGCGCCTCAGTTGGACCAGCGTTCGTGCTGGACGTGCAGACCGCGTGAGACGACGCTTCATCCAGTCCCAAACATGCTCAATGGAGGACAGATCCGGAGATCTTGCTGGCCAGGGTAGTTGACTTACACCTTCTAGAGCACGTTGGGTGGCACGGGATACATGCGGACGTGCATTGTCCTGTTGGAACAGCAAGTTCCCTTGCCGGTCTAGGAATGGTAGAACGATGGGTTCGATGACGGTTTGGATGTACCGTGCACTATTCAGTGTCCCCTCGACGATCACCAGTGGTGTACGGCCAGCGTAGGAGATCGCTCCCCACACCATGATGCCGGGTGTTGGCCCTGTGTGCCTCGGTCGTATGCAGTCCTGATTGTGGCGCTCACCTGCACGGCGCCAAACACGCATACGACCATCATTGGCACCAAGGCAGAAGCGACTCTCATCGCTGAAGACGACACGTCTCCATTCGTCCCTCCATTCACGCCTGTCGCGACACCACTGGAGGCGGGCTGCACGATGTTGGGGCGTGAGCGGAAGACGGCCTAACGGTGTGCGGGACCGTAGCCCAGCTTCATGGAGACGGTTGCGAATGGTCCTCGCCGATACCCCAGGAGCAACAGTGTCCCTAATTTGCTGGGAAGTGGCGGTGCAGTCCCCTACGGCACTGCGTAGGATCCTACGGTCTTGGCGTGCATCCGTGCGTCGCTGCGGTCCGGTCCCAGGTCGACGGGCACGTGCACCTTCCGCCGACCACTGGCGACAACATCGATGTACTGTGGAGACCTCACGCCCCACGTGTTGAGCAATTCGGCGGTACGTCCACCCGGCCTCCCGCATGCCCACTATACGCCCTCGCTCAAAGTCCGTCAACTGCACATACGGTTCACGTCCACGCTGTCGCGGCATGCTACCAGTGTTAAAGACTGCGATGGAGCTCCGTATGCCACGGCAAACGCTGACACTGACGACGGCGGTGCACAAATGCTGCGCAGCTAGCGCCATTCGACGGCCAACACCGCGGTTCCTGGTGTGTCCGCTGTGCCGTGCGTGTGATCATTGCTTGTACAGCCCTCTCGCAGTGTCCGGAGCAAGTATGGTGGGTCTGACACACCGGTGTCAATGTGTTCTTTTTTCCATTTCCAGGAGTGTATATACCATCACCAGCAGAATCGAATAACACTATACTGTTCTTAAGCCGAAATTTATATCAGTAATAAAGAAAACACTGACGTACCTTTAACAATCCCATGTGAGGGAAGTTCTCAAACGAAAGCTTCGCGCTTTCGGACTGTTTATAAATTCTTGCTGCCGTCAGAGTGTTGGGACACATTCCATCGCCGACGAATAATATAACATTTTTTGCCAAATTTGTGTTCAGTTTCACGTTTAGTGCGATGTTCAGTTCTTCCCGGGCAACTTCATTCCAGTACGTCTGATCTGAAACAAATACAACTCTATGAAAAGAATTAACACAATTTTTTTCAGTTACATTTTACGTTGCCGTTTAGAAACTCACTGTTGCATATGCCTGCAGCAATAATAAGTCTGGAAGAAAAAACGATGCAGGAATTAAAACGAAATTAACAGCAACCGTATGAAAGGTGTTTCAGAAATACTTTTAGATGTTAGGGGGGATTCCTCAAGCCAAAATAGAAAAAACTATCAAAATAAACACATGTCTGAAATGCATTCATTCTTGAGTTATTAATAAAATATTTCTTTCAGCCGGTTTCGATGCAAACTCCAACAACTCAAGTTTGGAAATAGTAAATAAAATACTTGAAAGTTTGAAACTCATTGTGATAACATCCCTCTTAATAGGCCATAACACTTTGTAATAACTTGACATTTAGGAAAGAAACATTTAGGAGATGCTCATTAAATGGGTGTTCACATAGTAGGGGAAGGTTATCTACAGGGTGAAAAGTATTTAAACCGACAAACTCTGGGAGGTTGTAGGGGACATCAAAACAAATATTTTTCCCTAATGTCATTTTTTCCTATGAGGAGTATTTAAACCGGTAGAGGAAGATTTCTCTGCTGGCAAATTAATTAAAGTAACAAAAAATTTTCCATTTTTTTATGACCAAGAGACAACACATTAACACAACCCAATTTCAATTACAGTAGATTTTCAAAAATGCCTCCATTTACACGTAAACAAAGGTTACACTGTCGGATCATATTCTGTCTGACACGGGCAAAAACCCCAGGAGTATCCTGAATTGTTCCTGCTGCTGATACTACTATCCGGGCAACCAGATCCTCTTCTGATGCAACAGGAGTTGTGTAAACAAGGTTGCACCATCTCTAACCACACAAAAAAGTCCAGAGGGGACATATCTGGGGATCGAGCGGGCCATGGTACAGGACCAGCTCTGCCAATCCACGTTTCTGGGAGCCTTCGGTCCAGGAATCGACGCACACGACGACTGAAATGTGCCGGCGCCCCGTCATGTTGGAACCACATGCGTTGTGTTGTAGGGATCGGGACGTCTTCCAGCAATTGTGGCAATGCTCTGGCGAGAAAATTGTAATAGTGCCTGCCATGTAATGGTCTAGGTATCAGATACGGCCCAATTAAACAGTCCCCAACAACACCGACCCACACATTAACATAGAACCGCACTTGATGAGCGCTAGTAACTGTGGCATGTAGGTATCCTCACTCCAAACACGCGAATTGTGCATGTTGAACACTCGATCACGCCCGAACGTTGCTTCATCGGTAAACAACACAGAGGATGGAAATGTAGGATGAATTTCACACTGTTCCGGGTACCACTGCGAAAACTGTGCTCTGGGTGGATAATCAACTGGTTCCAGATTGTGGACACGCTGTAAGTGAAATGGACGTAACAATTGCTTTCGAAGGACTGTTCTTACATTCGTCTGATTCGTCCCCATGTTATTTGCAATTGCACGAGTGCTGATTGAAGGATCCCGCTCCACATGCTGCAATACAGTTTCCTCAAATCGCAGCGTTCTTACCGTGCGACGGCGTCCCTGTCCAGGTAATCTGCTAAATGACCCGGTCTTACGCAGACGTTGGTACACAGCAGCAGAGGTCGTATGATGCGGGATACGGCGATTAGGATATTGTTGTTGATAAACCCGCTGTGCAGCTCGTCCGTTGTGGTGCGCTACGTAGTACGCACCAGCTATATCAGTGTACTCACTCCAGGTGTATCGCTCCATTAGTAAACAGAGACAATGCACTACTACACTGGTGGAAAGCAGTTGCCTACAACTGAAGAGCATAATATGGCCTCTAACAACTGAAGAGCGTAATACGGCCTCCACCGGTTTAAATAATCCCCATAAGAAAAAAATGACATTAGGGAAAAAAATTTGTTTTGATGTCCACTACAACCTCCCAGAATTTGTCGGTTTAAATACTTTTCACCCAGTATATTGTTGTTACTCCAAGCCTTTATTACGTATTTAATTTATGAGTAAATACATATTTTAAAGGTGTATAAGTTAAAATTTAGAAGTATGTAAGTGGTCCAAATTAGGAAACCGATTGCTTAATTTTGGCCTTCAGTTGCTTAGTTGGACCAGATTGTAAGTAAAAGATAAATAAGAACTATAATATCTTAAAGAAGCCGTATTTCAACATATTTATTAGACATACGTGATATTTAAGTAGTAAGGCCTAACTAAACAAAACAAATCATCTTGGAGAATTCATTACCCGCAAGTCATTAATATTGGTAAATTAGGGGAAAAGTGCTTCGTCCTCATAAAGCGCTTACAATTTAAACAAAGAATAAAGTAGGAAACTTGTTACGTAGAAAAATATAAGAAAATGTGACACACTGAAATACAGGGTGACAATTGTTGAACTATATGAAATAAAATCGTTATAACTTCTGAACGTTTTGTGCTAGGACGTTCAAACTGCGCGGTTGGCCGTGGGGCATGATGGGAATTGGTATGTGAAAATGGTTTGGTTTAGAGATGAAGCCCACTTTCATTTGGATGTGTTCGTCAATAAGCAAAATTGGAACATTTGGGGGACTGAGAGCCTGCATTTCGCGATCGCGAAGTCTCTTCACCCTCAACGGGTAACTATGTGCTGTGCACGGAATAATCGGTGCGATATTCCTTGATGACACGGTGACGCAGGATAGTGTTTGATGTCCTGGAGGAGCAGTTTGGAGACCGCATTCTGGCTCTGGGGTAGCCAGAGGCCACTGGCAGGGGCCTCGATTGGCCGCCATATTCTCCGGATCTGAACACGTGCAACTCCTTTTTGTGGGCTATATAAATGACTAGGTGTACAGCAATAACCCCAAAACCATTTCTGAGCTGAAAACAGCCATCCAGGAGGTCATCGACAGCATTGATGTTCCGACACTTAAGTGGATCATGCAGAATTTTGCCATTCGTCTGCGCCACATCGTAGCCAATGATGGCAGGCATATCGAACATGTCATAACCAAAATCCGAATATCTGTAGTGAAATGTTGAATAAAGCGTGTGCACGTCGCAGTTTGTAAATAATTTACATTTTTTCATATAGTTCTATAATTGTCATCCTGTAAATTAATCATGTCTATGAAATGAGATTAGAACTGGCACATAGTGGTGAAGTCTAATTGCAGTCTGAACAGAAGCATTTCTTCATGTTGAGCTTCACATTATGTATGAACCCATAATTTACAGTCCATACACTGTATCATGCCGCCTTCTTTCTTCTTCTTAGATAAAACTCACAACAAGCTTCAACAGTCAACAGCGTCTTCTAGTTTCTGTTCTTTCGGAAATAATGTCCTCTTAGTGGATTTTTACTCTTTTACTTGACCATTCGAGTGCTTTAGTTGTTGCTTATAAGGACCGCCAGTGATTACAGTGGCGATCTGTGTTTTTCCTCTACCTCGAGTAGCAGGATTATTGTATGAATTCGGAAGAGGTGACACCTTGTCCACATCTACATCTACGTCATTACTGTGCTATTCACAATAAAGTGCCTGGCAGAGAATTCAAAAATGGTTCAAATGGCTTTGAGCACTACGGGACTTAACATCTATGGTCATCAGTCCCCTAGAACTTAGAACTACTTAAACCTAACTAACCTAAGGACATCACACAACACCCAGTCATCACGAGGCAGAGAAAATCCCTGACCCCGCCGGGAATCGAAGCCGGGAACCCGGGCGTGGGAAGCGAAAACGCTACCGCACGACCACGAGCTGCGGACAGAATTCAATGAACCACCTTCAAGCTGTCTCTCTACCGTTCCACTCTCGAAGGGCGCGCGGGAAAAACGAGCACTTAAATTTTTCTGTGCGAGCCCTAATTTCTCTTATTTTATCGTGATGATCATTTCTCCCTATGTAGGTGGGTGCCAACAGAATGTTTTCGCAATCGGAGGAGAAAACTGGCGATTGAAATTTCATGAGAAGATCCCGTCGCAAAGAAAAACGCCTTTGTTTTAATGATTGTCACTCCACCTCACGTATCATATCTGTGGCACTATCTCCCCTATTTCGCGATAATACAAAACGAGCTGCCCTTCTTAGTACTTTTTCGATATCATCCGTCTGTCACATCTGATGCGGATCCCACACCGCACAGCAATATTCCAGAATAGGACGAACAAGCGTGGTGTAGGCAGTCTCTTTAGTAGACCTGTTGCACCTTCTAAGTGTTCTGCCAATGAATCGCAGTCTTTGGTTTGCTCTACCCACAACATTATCTATGTGATCGTTCCAATTTAGGGTATCTGTCACTGTAATCCGTAAGTATTTAGTTGAATTTACAGACTTCAGATTTGTGTGACTTATCGCGTAATCGAAAATTAGCGGATTTTTTTTAGTACTCATGTGAATAACTTCACAAATTTCTTTATTCAAGGTCAATTGCCACTTTTCGCAGCATACATATATCTTATCTTAATCGTTTTTCAATTCGTTTTGGTCATCTGATGACTTTACAATCCACAATCTCCTTCAAATTCTTTCAAGGTGTCGGGCAGTCGTTGTGGCTGAGCGGCTCTAGGCGCTTCAGTCCGGAACCGCACTGCTGCTACGGTCGCAGGTTCGAATCCTGCCTCGGGCATGGATGTGTATGATGTCCTTCGGTTAGTTAGGTTCAAATAGTTCTAAGTCTAGGGGAGTAATGACCTCAGATGTTAAGTCCCATAGTGTTCAGAGCCATTTGAACCATTTATCGGGCAGTCTTCATCACCTTAAACGTCTTCTAAAGAAAATTTCCCCCTACCATTGTTTGTAGAAGTAGGATTCTCAAAAAAATTATCATCAACGTCCAAACAATCTAAGTGAAAAATGATTATCCGAAAGAATTCATATTCACAGGCCAAATTCCAGCTTAGTGGAAGGCACTCTCTGCTGTTCCAACTGTTGCTCCTCAGCAGTAGGCCAGATATCTGAAATTACATTATACTTTTTCATACATTTTCAACCAACCATTTGTCCTGGGCATGAATAAAATAGGTTTTAAGAGGTGCAAAGAAACGAAACATCAAACGATTGCAGTCTGCGGGTAATGTCAGCACCCGCTGGTGGTGTGCCCAGGCCATTGTGACATGATAATAGCCTACCATTATCACGAGCTTACTCAACAGCCTCTAGAATCTTACTGTGTGACACCATTAAATAGCAGGAGCACAAGCGAGTCCTTACCTCAGTTCACATGATTTTTGAAGTGTCTGAACCACAGCACAAACAACTCAGACTTCATGTAGTCAGTTCTCCCTGCGGTGGAGGACGCACCTTTGCGATCGCAGGAGTATTTTTTCTCTTGGCGATGACGTGAATAAAGAAGAAATAGCGGTGATTCTACATTTACCAGATATGTGTAAGACTTTTGTTCGCATGGCTGTACTTCGCCACCTAAATGGTTTGTATATTCGTTGTAAAGAGGCGTTCGTCTGCTCGGATAGGTGACGGAGAGCATGCTATACGTGAGACAGCCCTTCCTCCTTGGGGAACACCACACACTGTCGTGCTGCGTGGACTGTGGGGCGTGACAGTTTATCAACAGATGAAATGTGAATGCTGCGTATCTCTAGAAGTCGCATGCATGTTGCGTTTTTTAAAATATTGTTTTTGAGGGTTAATTGTCTTCTTACTCTTTTTTATGCCACCTGGGAGCGCTAGCTGACCAAGACTGATGTCGTCCCCGCATTGTTAAAACTACGATGTTTGGAGGAGCTTTTTTCTTATTGATGGAAAGAGAACGAGGGGGGGGGGGGGGTGCGATGGAAGTGCTTGGCGCTTATCTGCAAAGCCACTCACATGTTTCCACCAGGGTGTCAGGGTCTGTTGGCCTTCATTACCGTGGGCGGATTGTCTGTCCCTGACAGCATGCTTTCGTAGCAGTATCTTCTCTGCCAGCACACAGGACAGCCGTACCTGGCATAAAGATGATCACATATGCATGGTACGTTTAAAGAAAATGTGTTCCCTTACCACTGTCTGCCCGGGTTCGTTCGGTCGTGTCATGAGTTGCCTGAGCTACAGGCGTCGCGTTAGACCACCATTTATCCGGCGAATGCAGGGGCAAATCTCGTAATCTAGGTGTGCGTTTGTAGTAGTGTAGTATTTGTTACGCATACTGTATTTACGGGTGGCTTGGAACTCGATGAACCTCAAAATTTTTCCTGTGACATCATAAATTTAGTTTATATTTACCGGGATTTTGCCGTGACGTCTTTATTTTCACGAATAGGGGAACGAGCTCGTTTCACACGTACACTATCGCTTCTCTCTCTCTCTCTCTCTCTCTCTCTCTCTCTCTCTCTCTCACACACACACACACACACACACAGTGACGTAGGGAAGGTGCGGCAACAGTTTATTTTGTTTATCCATTGCGGTGGGGTATTGTTTTATCTTTAAGGCCTGTGCAACACTATATTTATCGTGAACTGATGTGTTTTGGTAATTTGTTTGGATCGTAGCTTGTGGTATTTGTTCAGCCTTTAACGTCTCTGCAACAGCGTATTTGTTGTTTGCAATAAGAATATAAATGTTCCTGTACATTCACATATAGTCCATGGAAAATATTAAAAATATCGTAAAATGGTTAAATCGTGGAAAATATGGGAAATATGGAGAATGTAAAAAACATAGGAAAATGCATAAAAATGTTAAAATGGTTGAAAACATAGAAAAATGTGAAAAATGCGAAAAATGACTGCCTGGAAGTGGCTGTTGGTCTCTGCTGGTGCATCGAATGACGAAATTCGCTTAATTGTAATAATATTAAATTTAACTTTTTATCAACAAATACCTGAACACTGGTCGTCTCCCTGGATTCCGAATGACGATACTTGGCGCGATTATAATAATAATAAAATTAATTTATAACAAATACCCACGCCCTGATCCTCTCCCTAGAGCTCGAATGGCGAAACTTACGTAATTGTAATAAATTTAATGTCTTATTAGTTACAACGAATACCAACACCCTGGCCTCAAACAAACGTGATGGTCCTCTCTCTATGGTGCTCAGAGCTGAAATGGAGCATTCTATGCAGCTGCTCTAGTAATAAAAATGGGAATGTGGGAGGGGTGCTTTAACCCCATTGGTCCAGAGGGGGGGGGGGCCTAAGGGAGAGGTGATCTTGAATATAAGTCGCGCAACTGTGTAGCCTGACACCCGAAGTGACGTCATAACGGTCATGTTTAACCTGATACAACCCGCAGCAGTGGATTAAACCATTTATAACCAGTTACAAAGAGTGCTGATGAGCTAGTTGATGAGGTATTTTTATACTTACCCAGGTAATGCAGTTAAATATTGCGTTTCCAGCTATTGATTGCAGCTGCACCACTCTTACAGCTACCAAAGCATTATTAGTGGCCTGCAAGTAGTCGAGGATATCGGAATTGGTACATCTGCGAGAACTGTTGCACAGAGTGCTGATCATCCAGAAGCTGATATATTTTATGCTTATCCATGCTGCATCCAAATGCGACGGGAAATATAAAAATTAAAGACAAATTTTTTAGGAAAAAGGAAGAAATATGAAGAGCTGTCCTCATTGGGATGCCAGATGTTGTGAAGTATTCAGATGTGTGCCTACAGCCAAGCAGGATTAGCTCTAAGGGCTCAGGTACTTCTCCCCACTTCCACGATTCAGTACCACTCCATACCGTCCACTCATCAACTCTAACTTTGTGGGGATCAACTTCCTACTCGCTGCCATCATATTCTGCAGCGTTGGCTAAGGCAGCGAACTATTTTTGCTGTCTGCCGAGGAGCCCTAGTAAACACAAAATTAGGAAAATAAAATATATTCCAGAGCAGGAGGAACTGAAACAAAATCCCAATTTTTGAAAGTCGCAGAGTCACAATATTATGGTTTATAGGAGTAGCCTGTGCGATTTCCTTACTTCTTCCTATGCAGTAAACTTAGGCTTTTTCCAAACTTGAAAAATAGACGTAGAATCTTATCACGATCCGCTCAAAACAATTTTTTTTCATTGAATGATCTCGCTGGAGATTTACTGGACACAAACATTTCTTAAAGTTTGTATAAATATCAAAAGTACACTAATTTTCAGTTTCTTAGTATCCACACAACATTCTCATTCCACTTTCCATACTCTCGTAGTATCTATACCCATTACCACTTTCAATATGATAAACAATAAATACAAAGTAATATACTTTACATTTAACGTTCAAGACCATGAACACAAAATTTGAATTATTCTCTTTAAACTGTGTTTTTGATATTGCTCATCAGGAGGATATTATTAATTAAACATTTCACTCACATTTTTGGTCGTCTTGGTTATCGTCCTATAGAAGTCTATGATAGCGTTCTTTAACAGTTTAGTGATAAACAAACACAAATACAAAAATATGCTTTATTACCGACTCATTATCGCTCCAGATATTAAGTTACACTACACATGGGATATTTATTCTCCTTTTACTCTGTAACATCACCTGGTCATCCACAACAACACTTTTAACAAGCACTTAGGACTCGACGGTATTCCTTTCATAGCACGCATCACTGAAACATTATATTTATTTCAAGCATGTCTCACTCGTTTATCGAAACTGCCGATCCGTGGCGCTATAGTACCATAATGCTGCCTCGTTGGCAGCGATATCACACAGTTTCCAACCGCCTTTTTTCCTTACTGACTGGGGCTCTGGCTTTGGCTTTCAACTTAAGTCATCTTGTTATCATGACTTCAGACTTCCCGTCATTCCAGGCATCATATATTTTATTATACACTCCTGGAAATTGAAATAAGAACACCGTGAATTCATTGTCCCAGGAAGGGGAAACTTTATTGACACATTCCTGGGGTCAGATACATCACATGATCACACTGACAGAACCACAGGCACATAGACACAGGCAACAGAGCATGCACAATGTCGGCACTAGTACAGTGTATATCCACCTTTCGCAGCAATGCAGGCTGCTATTCTCCCATGGAGACGATCGTAGAGATGCTGGATGTAGTCCTGTGGAACGGCTTGCCATCCATTTCCACCTGGCGCCTCAGTTGGACCAGCGTTCGTGCTGGACGTGCAGACCGCGTGAGACGACGCTTCATGCATGCTCAATGGGGGACAGATCCGGAGATCTTGCTGGCCACGGTAGTTGACTTACACCTTCTAGAGCACGTTGGGTGGCACGGGATACATGCGGACGTGCATTGTCCTGTTGGAACAGCAAGTTCCCTTGCCGGTCTAGGAATGGTAGAACGATGGGTTCGATGACGGTTTGGATGTACCGTGCACTATTCAGTGTCCCCTCGACGATCACCAGTGGTGTACGGCCAGTGTAGGAGATCGCTCCCCACACCATGATGCCGGGTGTTGGCCCTGTGTGCCTCGGTCGTATGCAGTCCTGATTGTGGCGCTCACCTGCACGGCGCCAAACACGCATACGACCATCATTGGCACCAAGGCAGAAGCGACTCTCATCGCTGAAGACGACACGTCTCCATTCGTCCCTCCATTCACGCCTGTCGCGACACCACTGGAGGCGGGCTGCACGATGTTGGGGCGTGAGCGGAAGACGGCCTAACGGTGTGCGGGACCGTAGCCCAGCTTCATGGAGACGGTTGCGAATGGTCCTCGCCGATACCCCAGGAGCAACAGTGTCCCTAATTTGCTGGGAAGTGGCGGTGCGGTCCCCTACGGCACTGCGTAGGATCCTACGGTCTTGGCGTGCATCCGTGCGTCGCTGCGGTCCGGTCCCAGGTCGACGGGCACGTGCACCTTCCGCCGACCACTGGCGACAACATCGATGTACTGTGGAGACCTCATGCCCCACGTGTTGAGCAATTCGGCGGTACGTCCACCCGGCCTCCCGCATGCCCACTATACGCCCTCGTTCAAAGTCCGTCAACTGCACATACGGTTCACGTCCACGCTGTCGCGGCATGCTACCAGTGTTAAAGACTGCGATGGAGCTCCGTATGCCACGGCAAACTGGCTGACACTGACGGCGGCGGTGCACAAATGCTGCGCAGCTAGCGCCATTCGACGGCCAACACCGCGGTTCCTGTTGTGTCCGCTGTGCCGTGCGTGTGATCATTGCTTGTACAGCCCTCTCGCAGTGTCCGGAGCAAGTATGGTGGGTCTGACACACCGGTGTCAATGTGTTCTTTTTTCCATTTCCAGGAGTGTATTTAGGCACCACTTACTAACAGGTTTTTACATATCCCATACTGTTTTCATAGTATTAATTATTTTCTTTCTCTGCCCAAATGGCAAACATGTGTTTTTCAACTTCTCAAATAATTAATTAATGAATCTCCTCCATTTATATATTAAATCATATTCTTCAGTTAGACTATTTCCTAATAAAGCAGAAGCCATTACAAAACAAGAATATATCTTTACAAACATCTCTTAACAATATTACTATTTACAATTTCTGTTTACACACATCTCATCCAGTGACGCGTCCCTAGCTACGTCGCCTCACCACTTCTCTGCGTGTCGACCTTGCCATCTGGGTGCCACCTTTCGAGAGGCCATTAGCACTTGACTTTCGATCTGTCCGTTCACCTGAAATGCTACGCCAGACATCGCCTTCAACTCGCTTCCTTGTCTACACGGCCATTTAACTCAGGTGGCTTCGTGTATGTTGGCAAACATTTGATAAAACACATTATGCATGATTTTTTAACATTAGTTGCCTTTTGCCAATAACATCTCCCAATTCTGCTATACACATTTAACTCTAAAAAAGCTTCCAAAATAGAAGTTTTATTGCCCAAATGTGGGCAATAAGTCTTCTAATTTGGAAGCCTTTTTACACTGATACAGAGATCCCACTCCTTCTGACATTGTCAGGTAATTACACATGTAACTCTATTTAATACTCTGTTTTTTAATCATCTTGCACCTATCCACAAAACAAGTGCTTCTTCCAGTACCTGGTATTCATGCTATTCATAGCTAAACGGTTTTCTACATAGCGAGGTATTTTTTAACACCAACCACGTTATATTCGCCTTTTGCCACGGAGAATCAGAATGTGCCATTTCTGCTGCATTTGGATGGGGTACCCTGTTTACTTCATGTGGTCCCTCAAAATCCTCCTTAACATTGAATGATTTCTTGTCATTTCTAGGGTTCCATACCTCAATAAAAAAGGGACCGATGTAAGGACTGCTTTGTGGTCCGTCTGTCTGTCTGTACGTCCGTTTGTTAAGATCCTTTCCCTCAAGAAATGGTAGGCGTATGAAGCTGAAATTTATGGTCACCTGTCAATGTCTATGGTTCCTTGGCGGTGTAAGATATTTCAGCTTCTAACTCAATGCAATAAAAAGATACAACCATTTACGTTACATGTTTTGGTACTCGCAAACTCACTCGTCAGAGCCTTCAAGGTACTTCCGGTTGACCTAGAATCACGAAATCTGCCCGGACCCATGGTTTCACAGTACACGTAAGGGGAAAAATCCGAAAACTCTTAAACTATAAATATATCACATTAAAAATATATTTTTTGCATTAGAACTCACCCTGCATTCACCATCTGTCAAAGGCATAATAGAAAAATATTACTGCATGCGAACATAAAATGTCAGTTGTTGTCATTTTTAAGTTAATATTTTATTAAATCTTCTCTCTCTCCAGATATAAAATAAAGCCCGCTGGTCGCTTGTCTTTGTATGTCCGATCTACTCTTAGGAACTGCTGTAGACATTTTGATACGGTCTTGGAGTTACTAGGATCGATGTCTTGCCAATATCGGTATCGGTAACAGAGAAGAATCATCGAGATCCACGATTCACAGGATGGATGAACTCTCTACATATATAATAAGATTTGCACGGAACCCTCAGTGAGCGAGTTTTACCCGCAATTAGTCAATGTTTCATGGAATGTATTTTTTGGTTTTTCAAAAGTCAATTCCTTTACCCACTTCATACTGCTTTGTACACTACTGGCCATTAAAATTGCTACACCACGAAGATGACGTGCTACAGACGCGAAATTTAACTGACAGAAAGAAGATGCTGTGATATGCAAATTATTAGCTTTTCGGAGCATTTACACAAGGTTGGCGCCGGTGACGACACCTACAACGTGCTGACATGAGGAAAGTTCCCAACCGATTTCTCATACACAAACAGCAGTTTACCGGCGTTGCCTGGTGAAACGTTGTTGTGATGCCTCGTAAGGAGGAGAAATGCGTACCATCACGTTTCCGACTTTGATAAAGGTCAGATCGTAGCCTATCGCGACTGCGGTTTATCGTATCGCGACATTGCTGCTCGCGTTGGTCGAGAGCCAATGACTGTTAGCATAATATGGAATCGGTGGATTCAGGAGGGTAATACGGAACGCCGTGCTGGATCCCAACGGCCTCGTATCACTAGCAGTCGAGATGACAGGCATCTTATCCGCATGGCTGTAACGGATTGACGGATCGTGTAGCCATGTCTCGATCCCTGAGTCAACAGATGGGGACGTTTGCAAGACAACAGCCATCTGCACGAACAGTTCGACGACATTTGCAGCAGAATGGACTATCAGCTCGGAGACCATGGCTGCGGTTACTCTTGACGCTGCATCACAGACAAGAGCGTCGGCGATGGTGTACTCAACGACGAACCTGGCTGTCGAATGGCAAAACGTCATTTTTTCGGATGAATCCAGGTTCTGTTTACAGCATCATGATGGTCGCATCCGTCTTTGGCGATATCGCGGTGAATGCACATTGGAAGCGTGTATTCGTCATCGCCATACTGGCGTATCACCCGGTGTGATGGTATGGGGTGCCACTGGTTACACGTCTCGGTCATCTCTTGTTCGCATTGTCGGCACTTTGAACAGTATACGTTACATTTCAGATGTGTTACGTCCCGTAGCTCTACCCTTCATTCGATCCCTGCGAAACCCTACATTTCAGCAGGATAATGCACGACCGCATGTTGCAGGTCCTGTATGGGCCTTTCTGGATACAGAAAATGATCGACTGCTGTCCTGGCCAGCACATTCTCCAGATCTCTCACCAACTGAAATGGCCAAGTAAATGGCTCGTCACAATACGCCAGTCACTACTCGTGATGGACTGTGGTATCGTGTTGAAGCTGCATGGGCAGCTGTACCTGTACACGCCATCCAAGCTCTGTTTGACTCGTACACGCCATCCAAGCTCTGTTTGACTCAATGCCCAGGCATATCAAGGCTGTTATTACGGCCAGAGGTGGTTGCCCTGCGTACTTATTTCTCAGGATCTATGCACCCAAACTGCGTGAAAATGTAATCACATGTCAGTTCTAGTATAATATATTTGTCCGATGAATACCCGTTTATCATCTGCATTTCTTCTTGGTGTAGGAATTTTAATGGCCAGTAGTGTAAATTACTGTTATCTCCTCAATAACAAGTATGTCTTCTCTTCAATTTTCATTGCGTTTGTATTGCTTGAAAATGCTATCTAGTATTTCAAAATGAAATTCTTTTATACTTCTTTTACAACTTTGCTATTCATTTTAATTTTTATGCTTTAACAGCCTGATAGTTCTGTAAAAAGTTTGCTTGGATCAATACTACCTTTCTGTGCGGAAATGCCATTTTTATTGGTTTTGTATTGAAAACACTCACTGAACATCGTCATTTAGTATCGGTTTAGCGCTTCTTTGCAAAGACTGCTATATTTGCAAACTTTATCTTATTCTCCATACTATTTATCTTAACGGTCATACTATCCTTCTCAAAAATCCCGTGGTCAGGATTGTGTATCCACAGATCCTTTCCTATAATAAACCTAATACATTGATCTGGTACCATCAAGTCAATAAGTCTCACTAATTTTTCTTTTTTTTTCATTTCTTTGTTGTAACGGCATCCACGGCGCAGTGGACAACGGCGCTCAGGCTGATGCCGTCTTCCTTGATTTCAGTAAGGCAGTTGACACCGTCCCACATTGCCTTTTAATGAAAAAAATACAGGTTTACGGAATATCGGAGCAGATTTACGAATGGATTCAAGACTCCCTTGCAGATATTTTTCTTTATTTATTTATTGTTCCGTGGGATCAAATTAAGGAGAAATCTCCATGGTCATATGGTCATGGAACGAGTCAATACATGAAATTGTAACACGATAGTAGAAGCAGATAAAATGAAATATGAAAAAATATTCAGACGACAAGTCGTAAGTTTAAATAAAGAAAATCAACAATGTAACACTGGAATTTGCTTAATTTTTTAGCTCTTCCAGGAGCTCCTCGACAGAATAGAAGGAGTGAGCCATGAGGAAACTCTTCAGTTTAGACTTAAAAGACTTTGGGCTACTGCTAAGATTTTTGAATTCTTGTGGTAGGTTATTGAAAATGGATGCAGCAGAATACTGCACTCCTTTCTGCACAAGAGTCAAGGAAGTGCATTCCACATACAGATTTGATTTCTGCCTAGTATTAACTGAGTGAAAGCTGCTAACTGTTGGGAATAGGCTAATATTGCTAACAACAAATGACATTAAAGAAAATATATACTGTGAGGGCAATGTCAGAATTCCCAGACTATTGAATAGGGGTCGACAAGAGGTTCTCGAACTTACACCACATATAGCTCGAACAGCCCGTTTTTGAGCCAAAAATACCCTTTTTCAATCAGAAGAATTACCCCAAAAAATAATACCATACGACATAAGCGTATGAAAATATGCGAAGTAGACTATTTTTCGTGTTGAACTGTCACTTGTTTCAGATACTGTTCTAATGGTAAATAAAGCAGCATTTAGTTTCTGAACAAGATCCTGGACATGGGCTTTCCACAACAGCTTACTATCTATCCGAACGCCTAGGAACTTGAACTGTTCTGTCTCGCTTATAATATGCCCATTCTGTCTGATCAAAATATCGGTTCTTGTTGAATTGTGAGTTAGAAACTGTAAAAACTGAGTCTTACTGTGATTTAGCATCAAATTGTTTTCCACAAGCCACGAACTTATTTCATGAACTACATTATTTGATACTGTTTCAATATTACACACAAGATCCTTCACTACCAAGCTGATGTCATCAGCAAACAGAAGAGATATCATTTATATAAATAAGAAACAGCAGTGGCCCCAGCACCGACCCTTGGGGAACGCCCCACTTAACAGTGCCGCATTGCGACTGAACATCACTACCACTCTCAATATTGCGGAGAATTACCTTCTGCTTTCTGTTCTTAAAGTAAGAGGTGAACCAATTGTAA
This sequence comes from Schistocerca nitens, assembly GCF_023898315.1. Lineage (NCBI taxonomy): Eukaryota > Metazoa > Arthropoda > Insecta > Orthoptera > Acrididae > Schistocerca > Schistocerca nitens. The sequence continues at coordinate 928,420,314 of NC_064616.1, forward strand.
GCTACTCCCCTTACTCCATAATGGTCCAACTTCTGCAGTAATATTTTATGGTCAACACAGTCAAAAGCCTTCGTTAAATCAAAAAAAAAAAAAAAAAACACCTAGTGTTCGCAACCTTTTATTTAATCCGTCCAAAACCTCACAGAGAAAAGAGATTATAGCATTTTCAATTGTTAAACAATTTCTAAGACCAAACTGTACATTTGACAGCAAATTATGTGAATTTAAATGTGCTTTGTATATACAACCTTCTCGATAACTTTAGCAAACACCGATGGCATGGAAATAGGTCTAAAGTTGTCCACATTATCCCTGTCTCCCTTTTTATAAAGTGGCTTCACTACAGACTACTTTAATAGGTCAGGAAACCGACCACTCCTAAAGGAAAAGTTACAGATATGGCTAAGTACTGAGCTAACATACACAGAACAATACTTCAGTATTCTGCTAGATACCCCGTCATATCCATGAGAGTTCTTGGTCTTTAGTGATTTAATTATTAAGTCAATCTCGCTCTTGTCAGTATCATGGAGGAGCATTTCAGGTAACAGTCTCGGAACACTTTTTTCTAAGAGCGCTATATGATTCCCTGTTGGGACTAGGTTTCTATTTAGTTCACCTGCTATATGCAGAAAGTGATTATTAAATACTGTACATATATGCGACTTATCTTTTAACACGAACATTCCCACTACGCACTGATTCTATATCCTCGACCTGTCTCTGCAGACCAGCCACTTCCTTTACGACTAACCATATGGTTTTAATTTTATCCCGAGGCTTAGCTATTCTATCTGCATACCACTTACTTTTTGCCTTCCTAATAACATTTTTAAGCACCTAACAATACTGTTTGTAATGGGCTGCTGTATTTAGATGTTGACTGTTTCTAACGTTTTGATATAATTGCCACTTTGTTCTACAAGACATTCTTATCCCTCTAGTCAGCCATCCAGGCTGCCTGGTTGTGCTAGTACCCTGTTTTCAACGTTCTAACGGAAAGCAACTTTAAAAGAGCACGAGAAAAGTCTTGAGAAAAGCGCTATATTTATCGTCTACTGTATCAGCGCTATAAACATCTTGCCACTCTTGTTCCTTGACAAGGTTTACAAAGGTCTCTACAGCAACTGGATCAGCTTTCCTACACAGTTGATAACTATATTTAACATGTGTTGCAGTACAAAAATCTTTTAGAGTTAAAATTTGTGCATCATGATCTGAAAGGCCATTCACCTTTTTGCTAACAGAATGCCCTTCTAGTAATGAGAAATGAACAAAAATGTTGTCTATGGTTGTTCTACTGTTCCCTTGCACTCTCGTTGGAAAAAATACGGTTTGCATAAGATTATATGACTTAAGGAGGTCTACCAGCATCCTTTTCCTTGCACAATCACTTATACAATTAATATTGAAGTCACCACATATAACTAACTTTTTGTATTTCCTATAAAGTGAACCAAGAACCTCCTCTAGCTTTAGCAAAAATGTTGTGAAATCGGCATCTGGGGATCTATAAATAACAACAGTTAGAAGTTTAGCTCCATTAAATTTAACCACACCTGCACAACATTCAAACACCTTTTCAGTGCAGTACTTTGAAACATCAATTGACCCAAATGGGATGCCGTTTTTCACATACGTGGCTACTCCCCCACATCGCAAAGAGTTCCTAGAAAAGCTGCCAGCCAACCTGTATCCTGGTAAAGGAAGCCTCTGAATTGTCTCCTCATTTACTAAGTGTTCAGATATACCAATAATTTCAGAGTCAACATCTATAAGCAGTTCACTAACTTTATCTCTAATTCCTTGTATATTTTGCTGAAATATACTAATTCCCTCATTACTCGGATACCTAAGCTAAGTGGTTCCTTTGTTAGAGAGACTTCCCTTAAGCAGGAATACCTATCAGCTGACTTCAATCTAAAAAAGGTGCAGCTCTAACACACACTACTGTGGGAATTTTCCCATGAGTGATCCCACCACCCCCACCTATGCTGTCACCTATAAGCTTTGCCAGCCTCCCCTTCCCACACCTGTTGAGGTGTAGGCCATGTCTAGTGAAACCCGTCCTGCTGATAGACTCCACCGACACCACTGAAATGTGACCCATGCTTTCTGTCATCAGCGCACCCCCAAGTCTCATGTTATTACGCCTGACGGCTGTATTAAGATGAGGCCGATCGTGACGCTGAAACAGTTCCACGAAATGCACATTCGTGTTGTCAGTCTGAGTGGCTATCTTTTCCAGGTCACCATCTATGTCATACTCCCCATACCTATCAATACTATTACCAGCCCCACCCACAATCACTACCTAATCCTCTTTAGTAAAATTCCTACATAACCCCCCTATGTTAACAGTCACCTGAGCCAAACCTGCATTAGGCTTCACAATGCTGGTGACCTGGTACTCACTCCCCAACACTTCCTGCAACTGCTGGCCTATACCTCTGCCATGAGAACTACCTAACAGCAGAACCTTCTTCTTCCTCTTCGACTTTGCAACTGTCCTAGCCACCGTAACTGCTGAGGTCTGCTGCATACTTCCTACATCTACAGTTACTAGAGATTCCTCTCCACTAGACTCTGACAGTTGGTCATATCTATTGCAAACACCAATAGTAAAACTATCTGAAAATCTTCTTCTCCTAGCAGATCTCTTGCCAACAGCCAGCTCCCATTCCCCAACCCCCTTCTCCCTCCTCATCCTATCTAGCTCCTCCTGTGCGTTTTTCAACTGCACCTGAAGGGCACAGGTCTTACGCTCCTGCTCCTCTATCAGATTACTCTTGCTACATAACCTGCAGTTCCAGGAGAGGATCTCACCAGAATGCCCACTGACTTCCCCACTGCACTCCCCCCCCCCCCCCAGTGAAAATACTTCGAACTAGTCTCACACCGCAATCCACTACTCACGAAACTACGGCAAAGCACACACTTCTCACTCATGGTAAAATTTTACACTTATTGAAACAAGAAAACTACTTTATCTAAGTTCCGCTACTACAATAAGAAGATGTTAAAAACCTGACTACAATAATCACAAACTTCCTCTACAAGGGGAGTAACTACTATTATTAACAGTATTAATCAACAACAAAGGAGAATATAACAAAAGACTAATACAGAAAGAGAATCAAACGTCTAATGACACAGTAACGAAACTTAAAACAGTTCCCAAAAGGTTATTTTTATTTTTATTTTTTTTTATTTGGCCTTTGAGTCCCAAAAGGTTCTTCTGAAATTATTTCACCAGAGAACACGAAGAACAACGGTTGAAGACTACTGAAGTTCTTAAATAAACCACTATACACAAGCAATTAATTAGTACTTAGCTTTCGATGCGCCGCTACAGCTGCAACTGGTCAGCGCGGAATGTAAACACAGGTAAGAGGTTAAGTTGCTCGATACGAAACACTCACAAATATCAGGTCACAACACAAGAAAGGCAGAGGTGAATGAAGAAACCACTAATAAGTCACGTGCGGTTCTAAGCGCTTCAGTTTGGAACCGCGTGACCGCTACGGTTGCAGGTTCGAATCCTGCCTTGGGCATGGATGTGTGTGATGTCCTTAGGTTAGTTAGGTTTAAGTAGTTCTAAGTTCTAGGGGACTGATGACCTCAGTAGTTAAGTCCCATAGTGTTCAGAGCCATTTGAACCATTTGAACTAATAAGTCACTTATAAAGTAAATATTATCACAGAAACCGTTAAAATATGTATCTGAAACCTAAAAATATATAAAAACTTAGAGAGCGATCTCACACGCAGTCACTCGCTTATGACGTCACACCAAAAAGTGAACTCAACACGTCGCTCTTAACGGAAAAAAATCGACAGATGTAAAGGTAATATCCGGAGTGCCACAGTGTGATAGGACCGTTGCTGTTTACAATATATATAAATGATCTAGTAGAAACCGTCGGATGCTCTTTAAGGCTATTCGGAGATGATGCGGTAGTCTACTCCAACGTAGCAACGCCAGAAGACAGTAAGAATTTGCAGCACGACTTGCAGAGAATTAATGAATGGTGCAAGCTCTGGCAGTTGACCCTGTACGTAAATAATTCAACATATTGCGCATACATAGGGAAAAAATCTACTACTGTACAGCTACACTATTGATGAGAAACAGCTGGAGACAGCATCTGCCCCAAAATATCTAGACGTAACTATCCAGAGCGACCTTAAGTGGAATGACCACATAAAAAACATAGCGGGAAAAGCAGATACCACACTCAGATTCATCGGAAGAATCTTAAGGAAATGTAACTCATCCACGAAGGAAGTGGCTTATAAGGCTCTTGTTCGCCCGATTCTTGAATGTTGTTTATTTATATGGGATCCGTATCCGGTAGAACTGACAGAGGAGATACAGAAGATCCAACGAAGAGCGGCGCGTTTCGTCACGGAATCGTTTAGCTGGTGAGAGAGCGTTACGGAGATGCTAAACAAACTCCACTGACAGTAGTTACAAGAGAGGTGTTGTGCATCAAGGAGAGATTTACTACTGAAATTTCGGGACAGCACTTTTCAGGAGGAGTCGGACAACATATTACTTCCCCCCACATACATCTCGCGTATTGACCACGAGGAGGAAATTCGAGTAATTAGAGCCAATACAGAGGCTTACCGACAATCATTCTTCCCACGTACTATTCGCGAATGGAACAGGATTTGAGGGATCAGATAGTGGTACCGAAAGTACCCTCCGCCACACAAGATTAGGTTGCTTGCGAAGTAAGGTGTAGATGTAGATGTAGATGATGTAAATGTAGACCTCAAATCTCGGCGCTGGTAGAACTTGTATGCTCTCTTCACCTATCATTCTCTCTCTCGATCCCTTATACAATCGCACCTAACACATAACTTGCTACTGATTCCAGTGATCACTACTGTTTCAATACCACCAACTCCAGCCCTCACACTAAAATGATAATTCTCTTTACCCTCATTTGTTTCCTTTACTTATGCGTTTTCTGTCATGACCATTACGTTGCGTATTACAAAGAAAACGTGGAAGCCCATCAAGGTTGTTTTTGTTAAACTCGTTATATTTTCTCTTATCATGCAAATGTAAATTCTCGTCAGTGTCTGCTTTGTCACAATCATTACTTTGTTTATCGCCACAAAAGCGTGAACCCCTTCGTTTCCTAACTATTCTTTTTCTTAGATAACCACTGTAATACCTTTCATTCTCTTTTCTGGGAACGTTGCTTACGTTACTATGGTTTCCTTTGCATCTTTCTTTGACTTTCATCTTGCGCCCTTCCAACCGTCATCTCCCACTGCTTTTACCAACAAAGCAACCACCTGACGCGAAGGCTTCGAAGCATTTAAATTTTTTTACTGGTTCCAGATATGATGCACTCTTCTTCCAACAACGATTTTGCGGAAAGTATCTATTTTCCAATAGTGGCCTTCATTGTCAACATTTCCACTACTATTATTTACTTTATCACTATTTCTCGATTTTGATTTTAATTTGATCTTTGCCTCTTCAGCAGAAATTTTAGTGTCTAAGTTAATAAAATCCTTTGCATTACTTACAACAAATTCCTTAACGGATAATGTGGTTAGAATCTGGTCATCTGTGACTAAGTTATTATTTACATCCAATTTTCTATCAAAATCTATATTAAGTGTGTTTGGACTGAATCTGTTCATCTGAGACTGACTTAATGTTTACATCAGAGACTGTCCTGTTACATTCTTCAGTCTCATCGCTGACAGTAGCTTGCAAAACATTAATAGCATTATCGTTGTCATTGATCTTTTCACTAGGCTCCACCTGAAGGGCTCCACTAATATTCACTCTACTTGTCTACCTCCTCATTATAGCATTACCAATAATTTCATAGTCTCTTTGTGACCATCGCAGATGGTTTTCATTAGTTCCTCAAACTTTTCGTCAGCATCCCTAGAAAATTGTTCTACGTTATTGTTAGTAAAAAATTCTAAGATCTTCTGTTATGTTGTTAGTTACATCTATTCTGATGTTAAGATTCTAGATGATTTCCCTAGTAGATGCATTTATATTGTTGTTGATTTTTATAATTTATTCATCATAGCTAGTATCATTTCCTGCATCTCTGGTGTCACTTTCTGATCTTCCATTTTCCCCAAATTACTCCTCTCGTGTGTCATTATTTCAACTGAAGTCAAAAGGCATTTATAACACCATATGTCATTCCCGATAGGCTCTACTGCTGCTAACCTAAGCCTCGACTTAACTTACGCAATTTTCAGCGTTCTCCTGATAATGCAACTGTTTGAAGAATGTGCCGACGCCGCGCCAGCGCATCGAACTCCGCACCTCTGAACGCGTGCCCCCGGGGCACCCTGTGCTGCTGCTGTTGCGACGAACTGCGTTCCGCACACTCCTTGCGCTCAGCGACGCCGCCTCTGCCTACGTGACTGACCTCGCCACGTCTCCTGCCGCTGTCTCCTTGCTCTTCCTCCCGATGTTTTCTTGGTGATCGTTCATTATATACTGAAGAGCCAAAGAAACTGGAACACCTACCTAATATCGTGTAGGACCCCCACGAGCACGCAGAAGTGCCGCAACACGACGTGGCATGGACTGGACTAAAAATGGTTCAAATGGCTCTGAGCACTATGGGACTCAACTGCTGTGGTCATAAGTCCCCTAGAACTTAGAACTACTTAAACCTAACTAACCTAAGGACAGCACACAACACCCAGCCATCACGAGGCAGAGAAAATCCCTGACCCCGCCGGGAATCGAACCCGGGAACCCGGGCGTGGGAAGCGAGAACGCTACCACACGACCACGAGATGCGGGCTGGACTGGACTAATGTCTCAAGTAGTGCTGGAGGGAATTGACACCATGAACCCTGCAGGGCTGTCCACAAATTCGTAAGAGTACGAGGGTTCGGAGACCTCTTCTGAACAGGACGTTGCAAGGCATTCCAGATATGCTCAATAATGTTCATGTCTGTGGAGTTTGGTGGCCAGTGGAAGTGTTTAAACGCAGAAGAGTGTTCCTGGAGCCACTCTTTAGCAATTATGGACGTGGGGGGTGTTGTATAGTCCTGCTGGAATTGCCGAAGTTCGTCGGAATGCACACTGGGAATGAATGGATGCGGGTGATCAGACAGGGTGCTTACATACGTGTTACCAATCAGAGTCGTATCTAGACGTATCAGGGGTCCCATATCACTCCAACTGCACACGCCCCACATCATTACAGAGCCTCCACTAGCTTGAACAGTCCGCTTCTGACATGCTGGGTCCATGGATTCATGAGGTTGCCTCCATACCCGTACACGTCCATCCGCTCGATACAATTTGAAACGAGACTCATCCGACCAGGCAACATGTCTCCAGTCATCAACAGTCCAATATCGGTGTTGACGGGCCCAGGTGAGGCGTAAAGCTTCGTGTCGTGCAATCATCAAGGATAAGCGAGTGAGCCTTTGGGTCCGAAAGCCCCTATCGGTGATGTTTCGTTGAATGGTTTGCACGCTGACAGTTGTTGATGGCCCAGCATTGAAATTTGCAGCAATTTGCGCAAGAGTTGCAATTCTGTCATGTTGAACGAATTTCTTCAGTCGTCGTGGGCCCGTTCTTCCAGGATTCTTTTCGGGGCGCAGCGATGTCGAGGATTTCATGTTTTACTGGATTCCTGATATTCATGGTACACTCGTGAAATAGTCGCACGGGCAAACCCCACCTCATCACTACCTCGGAGATGCTGTGTCCCATCATTCGTGCGCCGACTATAACACCACGTTCAAACTCATCTTGATAACCTGTCATTGTAGCAGCAGTAACGTATCTAACAATTGCGCCAGACACTTGTTGCGTTACATAGGCGTTGCCGACCGCAGCGCCATTTTCTGGCTGTTTATATATCTCTGTATGTGAATTCGCATGCCTATACCAGTTTCTTTCGCGCTTCAGTGTATTTCCTTCGTGAAACGTTCATAATCCTTGGAAGCGGTTTAACTTTTCCACAACGCAAACTTATTACGTTTTGCGACACACTTTTCGTATTCTGCGACATGCACAATTTTAACTCGACGTTGCTACCCGCAAGTCACAAATTTCAGTTACGTTTATTTCACGGTTGACTTCCTGCTTCTCTTCCCGACGCACTTGATTTCAAACTGCATCTTGTACCCTTAACACTCGTTTTTCAATAGAATAGCTATTACCAATGCAAGGTTAGTCCCCGCATAGGGATGACATATGCGCAATTTCCTTGGCTCAAATGGCTCTGAGCACTATGGGAATTAACACCTGAGGTCATCAGTCTCCTAGAACTTAGAACTACTTAAAACTAATTAACCTAAGGACATCACACACATCCATGCCCTAGGCAGGATTCGAACCTGCGACCGTAGCGGTCGCGCGGTTCCAGATTTTAGCGCCTAGAACCGCTCGGTCACATCGGCCGGCGCAATTTCCTTGCTGTACTAAAAGTATGTAGAAGTTTCTCAATTTGGCAGCGACTCCATACAAATTGGTATACGTGACATGTAGTATAACTAGTCTCGCCATCTCACCCGAGACTGCGCTAGTTAAGCTAACACTTTCATGAATTATATTAATGCCGCGATGGGTAGCCGCGTGGTCTGGGGCGCCTTGCACGGTTCGCGCGGCTTCCCACGTCGGAGGTTCCAGTTTTCCCTCGGGCATCGGTGTGTGTGTTGTGCATAGCGTACGTTAGTTTAAATTGTGTGTAGGCTTAGGGACCGATGATCTCAGCAGTTTTGTCCCATAAGACCTTACCATAAATTTCCAATTTCCAATTATATTAATGAATTCGCGTATACGATTTTCTCCTACTTGTTTACTGCGAATCTCTCGTGGATGTTGTCCCTCGAAGCAGTTCTTGTAGCGCACTGGATTTTTCAGAAGTGTACCTGTGATCATAAGCGGACATGTGGACAGGTAATTTACTTGAAAAAAGCTCCACGATGTCACTATGATGCGTTTATTAGTAAACACTGTGAAACAATAACAAAAATAGTCTGAAACGATTCATCTAAAAAAGTTAATAAGTATGGAGAGCATGGTGAAGCCGATTATGTCATAAGAACAGGCTCCGTGTACATCCTACCGCCGCCTGGGGAGAACGGCGAGTGGCCAAAATCTCTTGCCTACGTCGTAAAACTTCGTAGTTCTTCGTATATCTTCCGTTCAAATGGTTCAAATGGCTCTGAGCACTATGGGGCTTAACAGCCGAGATCATTAGTCCCGTAGAACGTAGAACTACTTAAACCTAACTAACCTAAGGACATCACACACATCCATGCCCGAGGCAGGATTCGAACCTGCGACCATAGCGATCGCGCGGTTCCAGAATGAAGCGCCTAGAACCGCTCGGCCACACCAGCCGGCTATCTTCACTAATTTAACATTACTGTCTACTGAATTAACTCTTTTACTGCATAGTGATATTGTGGTATTAAAGCCATCGTGGTCTGAAGGCTCCTTTTACAAGGGGAGGCCGCCAATTGTGAAATTCAGATTCGATTCATACTGCGCATAATAAAAGCTCATGGCCAGAGGTGTAATGTGGCAAAGCACCAAGATGCACTTCTCAGCCGTTGTCGAGAAAATCGACAGTTAAAAGAAACCGTTGCGGTGAAATGCTCTCTACGATTTACAGTTTTCCACAGCGTCGTGGCGCAGCGGTAAGCGCTCGGGTTCGTAACGCGAAGGTCGCCGGATCGAATCTCGCACCATGCATTTTTTTATTATTAGTTTTTTGTAATTCAAATATATATATATACGAACCGTAAACTATTAATGAATTGCTTATGCATGTTGGTGAAGGCGGATCGCTCTCCAATTGTACCGCCTCCATTTTTCCGTTTTTTTAACAGGGTGTACCAAAGCTCTCCCGTCCGCACTGATTTTCGACGATGTTATAAGTTGCGCTAGGGACTGCATCTACCTTCTTTCGAAGTTAGCAGGCAACTACGCTGTTATGCGGCGGCTCGTTTCGGCCCATTCAACATCTGTCCTTCAAGTGTAACGAGCGAGTAACGGAGTTTATATTTCATACCTGCCACAGCGAATTTGTGTTCGTGGGGTGTCTATTCTAATTCGAACGTTTGACTTACGCTATACGTATTCGTTTCGGAATATCGTTTCTACGTCTTCCGTTAACTATACGTGGTTAACATTATGAAGACAATTAATAACGTTTGTGAAATATAACTTTGTTTGCAGAAAACATAATGATGTTCGAAGTCGCCAGTTTTTCCACGACAAACGACTTTCAATAACTTATTATATGCATAATTGTTGCAACTGATTGCCGGGATATATATATATATATATATATATATATATATATATATATATATATATATATATATATATATATATATGTGTGTGTGTGTGTGTGTGTGTGTGTGTGTACATATATACACATTTGAATTACAAAAAACAAATACTGAAAAAAAAAGTTGCATGGTGCGAGATTCGATCCGGCGACTTTCGGATTACAAACCCGAGCTCTTACCGCTGTGCCACGACGCTCTAGAATAGTATTAATCGTAGAGAGTATTTCACCGCAACGGTTTCCTTTAACTGCCGATTTTCTCGACAACGGCTGAGAAGTGCATCTTGGTGCTTTGCCACATTACACCTCTGGCCATGAGCTTTTATTATGCGCAGTATGAATCGAATCTGAATTTCACAATTGGCGGCCTCCCCTTGTTAGTGTTTGCAATGTCAAAAGTGGACTTTAATAACTAATATTTAATAAAGGAAATTCTGAACTTCGCGCCAGAACACTTGTGGTTTCCATACGTAACTAACGCCAAGCGAGATTAGGTCGCAGGGCCCGTGTACCTCTCCCCACACCCATGATTGACTACTGCAGCATACGGTTCACTCGTCACCCTTACCTTTGTGGGAACCAGCTTCCTACTCACTGCTATCGTATTTTGCTGCACTGCTTAAGTTAACGAATTAATTCTGCTACCTGCCGCTTTCTAGTAAACACAAAATTTAGAAAATGAAATACATTCCAAAACAATAGGAACCTCACGCTTTACGCTGTGCAGCTCGTACAGTAACAGCGTGCGTAATTAATCTCGACCTCTGCAAGCAGTCTCCACAGTCACGTCACAGTCTTTTCGAAACGTCCACCACTCACTGTTTCGAGGTGGCACAAACGAACAATGGAACTTGCCATTACATCCTGTAGTGTCTCAACGGACACGGAGTCAGGTTCCACACAGGTCGACGGTTCAGTCTCGTCCAGCGTGGTGGGATGGCTTCGGTAGACAGTGCCTTTAAACGTGCCCCACAAAAATTATTCACAAGAAGTCATATTGGACGAATATGGCGGCCAATCCATACCTGCAGCAGTAAAAGTGCGATAATCCAATGCACTGACTGTTCCCGAAGTATTCACCAAGAAAGTGAAAATCCTGGTTGGTGCGATGTGGTCTTGTATGAACCACTCGGGGCTTGTTCGATCCCCCAACACTAGCTGTGTGACGACAAACTGTTCCTTAACTGCAACATGACGTTCACTGGCGATCATTTCTCGCATGAAAAAATGTCCAGTAATGGCTCTGCTGGATACCGCAAACTCAAATAGTAACTTTGAGAGAATACAACAGCTTCGCTTCACACAAATGGAGAATTTCGGAACCCCAAAATCGACATTTTTTTTTAATTCACGACTCTATTCAGGTGGAAGTGTGCTTCATCTGTGAACCAGATGTAGCCAACATCAAACTCGTCTTTATCAAGCACTGTGAGAATCTGATTAGCAAAGTCAGCCTTCTGTCACACAGCTCGTAAGGGGATAACCTGGTGGCTTTGGATTTCGAATGGAAATATGTGTACGCTCTGTTTCATTATTTTCTGCATGCTGGAACGCTTAAAACCAGTCTCTGCTGCAATTCTTGGGACGGATTTCCTTGGATTTTTCTGAATAATTCCAAAAAGCTTGGCGACATTTTCAGGAGAAACTACAGTTTGCTTGTGACCAACATTTCCCTCTAGATTCGTTGGAATTTAACGAAGAGCTGGCAGACGGTTTGGCCCTCGGGTCATTTTCGAACATTATACCGTGTTTGAAAAATGCCCTCTTTGCAGTAGGATTGCGTTCTAACCTGACAGGAAAAACACGTTGTTCGGTGGAATGCGTGATTTCAACCTCCTTCCACGTTGCAACGGTGGAACTGATAGCTGCATTTTTTTCACGCTGTAAATCGAAGTGCCTTCGTCGACGACGATCCAGACTTCATGGTGTAAGGTAATTAGCTGCTTGGGTTCACTTTATTATGAATAAACGTTTGGGGTCAACTTCTTAGGGCCTGTATATCAGCCCGTAAGATACCGCCTGTTAGTGGAATGGCTCTAAGCACTATGGGACTTAACATCTGAGGTCATCAGTCCCCTAGACTTAGAACTACTTAAACCTAACTAACCTAAGGACATCACACACATCATGTCCGAGGCAGGATTCGAACCTGCGACCGTAGCAGCAGCCCGGTTCCGGACTGAAGCGCCTAGAACCGCTCGGCCACAGTGGCCGGCAAGTGGAATGGGTTAGGATGTCGTAGTGCCAAGGAACGTGGTACCTTATACCGATGCCATGGGAGAGGTATTGTCCTGCCAGAGTTCTTGTGTGGTACACCGAGTTACGCAAGTGTCTACTTAGTTGCCGCGCGGGATTAGCCGAGCGGTCTCAGGCGCTGCAGTCATGGACTGTGTGGCTGGTCCCGGCGGAGGTTCGAGTCCTCCCTCGGACAAGGGTGTGTGTGTTTCTCCTTAGGATAATTTAGGTTAAGTAATGTGTAAGCTTAGGGACTGATGACCTTAGCAGTTAAGTCCCATAAGATTTCACACACGTTTGAACGTTTTTGTCTACTTAGTTGTGCAAGGTCGTCGGCCGTTTGTGAAATGCCTCTAGTATTGTATCCATATGGAGGGCAGCGAGCAAGCCAACGATGCGAGTACAGTGGCTACACGAAGTACACATCTGAGTAACATATTTTGTAAAACTGTAGACTGTCTATTTGTCTTGTAAATTATAGATTACAGCAATCAGTCATCCTTTTTTATTTTTTTTGTGCAGATCTAGATTTCGTCTAGAAACTAGCCATTCTCAATGCACTACTATTTTCGCTCAATGCATGTAATGCCTGTTAGTCGGGCTTCATCCACAGTTCATTGAATACCTAACGGTCTATTTGTGTTGGAGTGGCAAGACCCCAGACCGAGCTGCCATACAGTATCTTTGTGAACATCGTTACCTTACATAATCGACGTTTTGCTGTGGTACTGAGGTCAGTACTCTTGAAAAGAGGGAGGCGTTTCTTATCCATTCCAAAAGCTTTGTTCTTGAGAAGCTCAACATGTTTAAGGAGAAAGAAGTGATTGTCCGAAGTGGCCCCTAGGTAAGTCACCGTTGCCCCCCAGGGATATCCCGCCCATGCAGGCTCAAGTTGGTAGGCATCGAGGGGCGATTCATGCTGAAATAGATGGCTGTCGCCTTGGCGGGATTTAGTTGCACTTTATTGGTCTTACACCAAGCGGCTGTGGTATCTAGTTCACATTGAAGACGTCGAATGTTGGCGTGAATATGTCTGCCGCTGGTGCAGAAAGCCGTATTATCGGCAAATTGCGCAATTTGTACCCATGTAGCAGTTGGCATGCCATTGACATAGATATTAAATAGTAGTGGGGGTAAAACGGATGCTTCAGGCAGCCCTGCCTCCGCCAGTCGGGTATCAGACGATTGGTCCTCTACTGTAACAATCATCTTTCTGTCTGTCAAAAAACTAGCTCTAAGTTTCACATAACAATTGGGTATTGACGTCAGTTCATGCAATTTCTGAAGCAGTTGTTCCCTCCATACTTTTTCATAGGCCCTTTCAGTATCTAAGAAGACCGCTGCAGTAGCACTAGACAGACTGAAATTTCTGGTAACATGTTCCGAAAGACGAAGAAGTCGCAGCTCCGCGGATAATTTATGTCCAGTTGTTCCAAAATGCGGGCCTTTATGATTCTCTCGTAGGTTTTGCTCAAACTACTTAGAAGACTAATGGGCCGTTAATTTGTGGCCCCGGGTAAAGTCCTTCTGTGGTTTGGGAATAGGAACTACCTTGGCAATCTTCCTCGCAGTGATGAAATACTTTGTCAAGAGACAGTTCTTGTCGATAGCTCCGGGCTGCGGCGCACTATTTATAAGCACTACGTACTGCGATTGCAGCGCCATATGTCAGCAGCTTTTCCAACCATATCGAAACTTCTGTATAACTTCTGTACAAATTTCTTACAGCTTTCCCAATAAACATACAGTTTGTTGCACTCGTCAACCGAGCTTAGTTTTCGAGATATTTATTTTTGAAATCACGGACTCCTTCACTGGACACCCTGTACAATGTAAAAGAATCTGTAAAAGAGTTCTTCTACTTTGTTCCCAATATTTGGAATAAAAAAATAAAATTTAATTTTTGATTAGTGATTTGCTGTGTGAAGCGTGTACCACATGGTTTGGAGGCTCCAGAGCCCTCAATGCAGTACTCAGATTTCTGAAGTCCTTAAGGGTATTATGATCTAGAGAAGGACAACGAAATGTTTCTGCAGTGAAAGCAGGAACAGCTAGATTTATTGAAAGGTTTCTGTCAGTGGTGAAAAGGAAAGCTGAAGTATTTGGATGTCCTTAATGACACATGGGTGTTCATTACCAGTATTGAACATAAGTTTCCCTTCCATGTCAGTAAAGGCTTAAAGTCAACATCGCGCAATAACTAAGACAGTTCAGCATGTTTCGTTGAAAGACTGTCAAATGGTTTTGCCGTTGTGAGGATGCAGGGTTGAGGGGGGGAGGGGGAAAGTGTCAAGTGTCGTTGGGGTCATAAACCCCCTCTTTCAAACTACATTTTAGTGAAAATGTTTATATTTTTACACACAAACTTCCAACTTTCAAGGATAAGTTACAAAGAATAAAAGGGCATGAAAATGAGCAGTCTAGAAAAAGGCGAATAATTCTAGAAATTATCTGCTACATTTACACTAGATACTTTTCACTTATTTGCTTGAGGGCCTGCCGACGTGGACGCGCCTGTAGCCGACGTCCAATGTCTATCCCACGTCTGAAGTCACTAATATCGGTCGGCCGCTGGAGCCGAGCGGTTCTAGGCGCTTCAGTCAGGAACCGCGCGACCGCTACGGTCGCAGGTTCGAAAACAGCCTCGGGCATGGATGTGTGTGATGTCCTTAGGTTAGTTAGGTTTAAGTAGTTATAAGTTCTAGGGGACTTATGACCTCAGATGTTAAATCCCATAGTGCTCAGAGCCATTTGAACCACTAACATCGCCTAACTGATCCATTCTACTGTTAGGAATTCTCTACTGTCAACGCAATACTACCTACCTCGTACTATACTGAGTGGTCTGCCACTCGTGACATCTAGTAGTCGATTTCAAATTATATAGGAGTGTACAGATACTTTTGATCAGATAGTGTACAGTTAGGGCAACGCCCGATGCAGGGAATTTAAACTTTTGTGTTAGTTGCCAAGGATTTTCGATTAATACTCACGTAAACATAATGTATAAGTTCTTAGTTACGAAGGCGTTTCCACTTGAAGAAGGTACTTTTGAAGAATAGCGTCCAGTGATCCGATGTTCATTTACGGATAATGTGGAATGGCGAGAATTGTCCTCCCGGACGACAAACACTACAGCAGCAGTTGCATGAATGGTGCAAGTTTTTAGGTGTGGGTGGAAAAGTTTAAAAGTGGTTTCAAACGTGTAACCGACGTGAGCCGCACGGGGCGTACAGTAACGGTATCGACCCCGGCGTTACAATATCATATTGACAATATATATTTGATAAATGGCAGTATCGGTCGTAAATATTGAAATACTTTATTTTACAGATCGACTTCGGTCACTGTGTGCTCATCTTCATTGCTAAAGATAAATAATAACCACCAGACATGGGGATCTTAACCCAAATGTGGCCCTATTTATAATCACCATCAAAAAATAAAAAAAAGCACTCCGTCTTCAGGCCACAAGTGGCCCATCGGGACCATCCGACCGCCGTGTCATCCCCAGTTGAGAATGCGGATAGGAGGGGCGTGTGGTCAGCACACTGCTCTCCCGGTCGTGATGATGGTTTTCTTTGACCGGAATAAAAAAATACAGAAATAGAAAAATATATAAAAATATAATGATTCTCGTACATAGAAAATTACTCGAACCTTATAGGCCCATATCATAATAAAGCAACATTTTCTATGAGGTGTAATATGCATTGTGATGATTACTTCCAACAGATGCCTTCACTTTCACTGCATACAATAATTTTTAAATTTACAGAAGAGCCTATCTTGTAACCTTAGCAGCTGCCGATCCAACGTACAGAGAGCTTGTAGCCTACACAGCCAACTAGCTAAGCTCAGTATTGCAAATCAGGCGTCGTAGTGCCCTCTATATTCCAAAGCGAACAACATACAGACATCAAATACAACAAATACCATCAATAGAAAAAGCAAAGCTTATACAAAAAATAACCTTTAAAATCACATGACGATTTTTTACCGTCAGAAGCCATTGCAAAACTTAAAAGAAACGCAGCACAGGCATAATAAAAAAACACAATAAAGTTATGCACTCTGACATAAATTACAAGATAAAATTTTATAGGAATACATCTAACGTAAAAGCGTATAGTAATTTCTTAAAGATCAAATACAGAATAGTTAACATCATAAACAGCATTTTACATTTTCAAAAACATCGATTAAACGTAAAAACATTAACCCTTTATGGTGGGGCGTTACGCTCTCCCTTATCATACTCGAAGACTTGACGAACCTCATGATTGACATCATCAGCCTAAATTCTTAACAGGCATTTACAAAAGTAATAAAAAGAGATTAACAAACATGCAATAATCTTCCACATGATGTAGCAGACTTGTAATATTGCTATTTTTTAGGTAAGTAACTGACGTTAAATTTCAATAAAGACAAAGTGGGCGACTGTGATAACTTCAGTGAATCAACAGGCATATGCCAAATATACATTGCAAATAGGGTACAAAAATAAAACTAATATCTACCATTTGTTGTTAGTAAACCTGTTAAATGCCTCATAGCAAAAACAAAAACAAAAAAAAAGAAAAAAATTGCTGAAGGAGAGGCTTGCCTAAATGTGCGCCAAGTTTACGCTAATATCGTGAATCAGTGTGTTGGACTGCATAAGAGCGTCGTACGTGTTAATCTCCCTTCTCATTGCTGGCCTTGTGGACGGCATTATTGCTATGTGCTAGGCCTCTCTTAAAGTGCTCCTAAAAAGGAGCACGTTTCGTAATTGTCTGCTGGTTAAGCAACGTGCGATTATGAGATTTTAGATTGCAGGAAATCTCAAGGATATCGAGATATCTGCTTTTTTCTCCATCACGTAGCAGTTGAAGCTGCGATTTCAATCCAGGAGGAGCATGGCCCCTATCAATCAAACGTGCCGCAAAGTTGGGTGTATCGGCAATATCCCTCCTATCCAGCGCAACATGCTCACGCCACCTTATGTCGAGTTTGCTCCCTGTCTGATCCACATAAATAACAGTTTATGGAGCCTATCTTCAGTTGAAAATGAGACGCCCACACTCAATTGCTTGACAATCATAGATGTTCTAGTGCTAAGAATTCTGTAGTAAGGTAAAGTAACAAAATTTTTTTGTCTATTACTATTCGTAACTGGCACACAGTCCTACCCATTGGTATTTTTTTTTTATAAACATATAATCAGGGCAAATTGTCCAAAATTGAAACAACAAACCGCTATCTCACAATATAATCATACAAACTCTCAACAAATGTCCGTATGATCGTGTTCTGGACGGAAGGTGGAATTTCGGTCAACGGAAAACTACGCCAACGATGACGTCAGGGCACCTATCGAACGGAGTAGTGTTTGCTGGGTAGTCCCACTCCCACAATCGCTGTGGGCCCAGTCACAGACGGTGCAGTATGGCACAGAGAATACGACTACCAGACTCTGTGGTGGAGAGTTGCAAACAGATGTGTCCCAGTAGCTTAACGTGAATGGTTCTGTTGTTTCTTGGATGAGGCGACAGTATATAAAGACCGAAACTGTATCCCCAAGACCAGGCTAGGGCCGACCACGTGTGACATCAGAAAGAGAGGACCGTTATTTGACTGTAAGGGCACAAAGGTACCGCGTTAGTAATGAGCAGGAACTGGCATCAGACATCGAAGCATCCACTGGACATGTTTTATCGAAGCAAATGGCAGGGGGCACAAGACAATGGCACAATAAGAAAATTTTAAACTTAATGAGGCAGTCACGCACTCCCAGTGAGGTGTGTAAAACTAGTTTTAACTTTTATCCTACGGTTTTAAATTTAACTGAAATTGTGTTTGAGGAACAACAAGACGCAATGCTATACAAAGGGCTCAAGTATTATATTAATGAGAAAATGAAGGGAATGTGGAACACGATTTCGAGACCTGAACATTGTGAAAAGAGACCGATATCGAGGAGGATCACTGATGGTGTGGACAGGGATTATGTTGACCACTCGAACACCTCATCATGAAATTGTACGGGTGAATTGGAAAGGTTTAACTGGAGTCGGGTACCATAACGAGGTCTTGGGACGTCATGCACGGTTGTTGCGAGGTGCTGAGCGCCCAGACTTCGTATTGATGGACGATAGTGGTCGACCTCATAGAGAACGAGTGGTTGATGTTTCCTTGGAAACGGAAGATACTGCACGCATGTCGTGGCCTGTTCGCTCTCCCGATTTGAATCCCACAGAGCCAGTCTGGGATGCGTTAGGGGACGGGTTGCATCGCCCACCAACCACTTTCCAAGACTTGCGAGCAGCTCCGCAGGAAGAATGGGCGTTATTGCCTCAACATGACATTGATTATGTTATTCACAGCATGCTCCGTCGTTGTAAGGCCTGTATTGATGCCAGAGGTGGTCACACCACATAATGAGCTTATTAACCAATTGTCGCAATGTGTGTGAAAATCTGTCAAGATGGAAAAAACGAAGAATATTTTCGTTTACTGTTATGCGTTGCAGTTCTTCACGTTCTGTATTCTTTACATTGTTTCTACTTTACTATCACCTGTTTACACTGTTTTGTGGTAAAATAAACGCAACTTTGCAAAACTTGCGTTTGTTGCTTTAATTTTGAACACCAGTGTGTGTAAAATGTAGTTTGAAATTCAGTTTTGGAATAAACTTCTGAAACTGGTAATCTAAAAATTCTATTGACAGAACAATTGAAAAACGCCTTTCTATACGGATCTGGATGGTTAGAATTATAATGTAAGACTGTCTCAGTGCACGTATTCTTCCTAAACATTCCGAAGGCGTGCCTACTATTTTCATTTCTGACAACTCGGTCTATAAAATTTATAGAGCCCCTCCGTTCCTATCTTAACTGTAAATTCAATTTTTTCATGTAAGCTATTAAACTTAGTCACTATTTCATCAGTTTCAATACTGTCTCCTTTGATCAACAAAAGTGTATCGTCAACATTTCTGTAGCAATAAACTATCTTGCCAGGTAGTTCACAACAATCATGGAAAAATTTCTATTCACGGTAATTAACAAAACATTACCCAGAAAACTGAAACTGCGCTACCCATACTTAATCCATCTATCTGAACATACAGGGTGATTCAAAAAGAATACCACAACTTTAAAAATGTGTATTTAATGAAAGAAACATAATATAACCTTCTGTTATACATCATTACAAAGAGTATTTAAAAAGGTTTTTTTTTTCACTCAAAAACAAGTTCAGAGATGTTCAATATCAACCCGATACTCCAACTCGTTCCACACTCTCTGTAGCATATCAGGCGTAACAGTTTGGATAGCTGCTGTTATTTCTCGTTTCAAATCATCAATGGTGGCTGGGAGAGGTGTGCGAAACACCATATCCTTAACATACCCCCATAAGAAAAATTCGCAGGGGGTAAGATCAGGGCTTCTTGGAGGCCAGTGATGAAGTGCTCTGTCACGGACTGCCTGGCGGCCGATCCATCGCCTCGGGTAGTTGACGTTCAGGTTTCATAACTAACCTTTTTCGTAGGACTCTCCATACAGTTGATTGTGGAATTTGCAGCTCTCTGCTAGCTCTGCGAGTCGATTTTCCTGGGCTGCGAACAAATGCTTGCTGGATGCGTGCTACATTTTCATCACTCGTTCTCGGCCGTCCAGAACTTTTCCCTTTGCACAAACACCCATTCTCTGTAAACTGTTTATACCAACGTTTAATACACCACCTATCAGGAGGTTTAACACCATACTTCGTTCGAAATGCACGCTGAACAACTGTCTTCGATTCACTTCTGCCGTACTCAATAACACAAAAAGCTTTCTGTTGAGTGGTCGCCATCTTAGCATCAACTGACGCTGACGCCTAGTCAACAGCGCCTCAAGCGAACAAATGTACAACTAAATGAAACTTTATAGCTCCCTTAATTCGCCGACAGATAGTGCTTAGCTCTGCCTTTTGTCGTTGCAGAGTTTTAAATTCCTAAAGTTGTGGTATTTTTTTTTTAATCACCCTGTATATTTATTGCCAAATCTGAATTCTGTTTCAAGTAGAAAGAAAGTAAGTCTCTAAATTCTACAATTTTCGCATCAGATAAACCACCTTGCCTTTGTTGTTGTGTGTTGTTGTTTGTGTTAAGATCCTCATGCCTGATAGCACTTGCGTATTTTTAGCAAGTGACCGAAATCGATCTGTAAAATAAAGGATTTCAATATTTTCGACCGATGCTGCCATTTATCCGAAATATATTGACAATAATACGGTCGTGGTGCACACGGTTCCCAATGGAATTAGACATCAAGGAGATTCTTCCCAGTTGGGCACGTACAGCGTACTTCAAGTTTAAGAACCTGGAAGTCAAACTAGATTCAACATATTAATTTTAATAAAGAATGTTTAAGAAAGAAAACTGTTCCGTATTATGTACAGGCACGCTTTAGTTATATGATGAGTGCAGGAGGGTTAGCTAGGAGAAAATGTGATGTTACTACGCAGTGAAATTAGGGAGTTGTGTTTAAAAAAAGAAAAGATCAGTGCAGAGTTGTTTTGATGCAAAGTGTGAACTTGCTAATCTAGTGTCTTCTTTAGTGTTTGATTTATTGTTAGTGTGTGAACAGAATATTGTGGAGAAAGTGGCAGAGGGCACAAGACAAAGGCACAACAAGAAAATTTTAAACTTAATGAGGCAGTCACGCACTCCCAATGAGATATGTAAAACTAGTTTTAACTTTTATTCTTGGGTTTTAAATTTAACTGAAATTGCGTTTGACGGACAAGAAGACGCAATGCTATACACAGGGTTGAAGTACCATATTGTTGAGAATAGCATAACAGGTGACAAAAAAACGTTGGCTCATGTTAAGTTTGCGTTAGACAAAATTGAGCAAAATCAAACTGTAGAGGCGGTTGATAAAGTGGTTAAGCAAGAACTTAATAAGACAAGGGGCACATCCACAAATGAGATAAAATTAGTGAAAGGCATCAACAAGATGCTAGTTGATAACGGGGCTCTTATCAGGAAAGCTGACAAAAGGAATACACCTATAGCACTTCTCAAAAATGAATAAATAGAGAAAACTTTAGTTTATTCCGAGAAAAGGAGATTGACAGGGTCGACAGGGATCCCACGAATGACATTAAAAAAAAGTTAATAGAAAAACTTAAGTAATATAATATAATTCTCTCACATAAAGAGGCACAGCTTCTTAAAGCAATAAACCCACGTACACCCAAATTGAGGGCACAAATTAAGGCTCATAAGGAAATAAATCCGATAAGGCCAATCGTAGATGGGCAAGATTGCTAAGGAATGCCTACGATTTCTTAATAAATATTATACATTTAATCGGAAGTTTTTCAGTAAAAAATAGTATAAACCTAACAAAATCGATTTAGGAC
Organism: Schistocerca nitens; assembly: GCF_023898315.1. Classification (NCBI taxonomy): domain Eukaryota; kingdom Metazoa; phylum Arthropoda; class Insecta; order Orthoptera; family Acrididae; genus Schistocerca; species Schistocerca nitens. The sequence continues at coordinate 928,442,269 of NC_064616.1, forward strand.
AACAGATGATATAACGTTTGTTTCGCTGGGTATTTTAAACCTATACACGAATCTCCCTCTGAGCCAGACCATTGACATCGTCACTGCCAACCTTCAAAGACAAGACAGTTTATCTGAGACGGAAATTGCAGAATTTAGAGACTTTCTTTCTGCTAAAAATACAATTACTTCTGGTTTGACGTTAAAATGTATGTTCAGAGGGTTGGATTAAGTACGGGTAGCGCAATCTCAGGTTTTCTGGCTAATGTTTTGTTAATTACTTTGAAGAAAGAAAAGTTTTTCCATAATTATTCTGAACTATCTGGCAAGATGGTTTATTGTTACAGAAATGTCGACGATACACTTTTGTTAATCAAAGGGGACAGTACTGAAACTGATGAAATAGTGACTAAGTTTAACAACTTACATGAGAAAGATGAATTCACAGTTGACATAGGGACGGATGGCTCTATAAATTTTTTAGACCTTGTTGTAAGAAATGAAAATGGTAGGCATACCTTCGGAATATTTAGGAAGAATACGTGCACTGAGACAGTCTTACATTATAATTCTAACCATCCAGATCAGCATAAAAGTGTGTTTTTCAATTTTTCTGTCAATAGAATTTTTAGATTAGCATCATCAGAAGCCGACCTCAAAACTGAGTTTCAAACTATATAGTACATAGCTAGAGTGAATAATTACCTCGATGACTATGTGAGAAATATTTATATCAAAATATAAAGGCCAATAGGCAGGAATGTGTGCCAGTTACGAATAGTAATAGACAAGAAAAAATTTGTTACTTTACCTTACCATGGGGTTAGCACTAGAATGCCTATGAGTTCTAAAAATTAGGTGTGGGTGTCTCATTTTCAACTCAAAATAGGTTCCATAAATTTTTAATTAATAATATATATAAATTTAATTTTTTGCAAGAGTCAAGGGTTTACAGATTACAGTGTACTGATTGTAATGCTATTTATGTGGGTCAGACAGGGAGAAAAATCGAAGTAAGATATCGGGGGCATGTTGCGCTGGATAGGAGTGGTACTGTCGATAGATCCAACTTCGCGGCACGTTTGATTGATAGGAGCCAAGTTCCTCTTGAATTGAAATCGCAGCTTAAATTGCTGCACAGGGTAGAAAAAGGTAGATATCTCGATGCTTGAGGAGATGGTCTCCTGCAATCTGAAACTTGGTAACTGCAGCTTAAATTGCTGCACAGGGTAGAAAAAGGCAGATATCTCGATATGATTGAGGAGATGATCTCCTGCAGTCTGAAACTTGGTAACTGCACGTTGCTTAACCAGCAGACAGTTACGGAAAGTGCCCATTTTTGGGAACACTTTGAAAGCTGTCTAGCGCATGGCAAGAAAGCTATCCATGATGCCAGCAACAAGACGGAAGATTAGATTTTTTTCCCTTTATTGTCATTTTTCTCCCCTGACCAGTGGGGGCAGGGATGGGCTGGCAGCGTCACATTTCGCCGCTCTTTAGGACTTCAGCCCATAGATTACATAAATATATCACAGGACAACATCACATATATAAAATTCGGGGATAGAATGTGAAGTGAACACATGAGAAGTGGGAAGTAATTGGAGTTAAAATATCCAAAAAATGGGTACTTGGACGAGGCATATTTACACAAAATCCACATTCATTTAAAATGGCACTCGATGAAGACATATCATGTAGACACTGGCAGCACGAATAGCACAATTAAAAACAGTGTTCACCGTATGGGATGGCGGCACTGAACACTCACTGCACTGATATTACATACACAGTGAGCACCAAAACACGACAAAGTAACTGCATTAAAATTTGAAGGGCCTGCCAAGGCAGGGGAGGTCGGAGAGGAGGGAGAGAGGAAAGAAAAGAGAGATGGTGGTTAACAGAGGACGGGAGGGGGAGGGGTGGAGTTGGAAACACACCAAGGGGCAGAAGATGGGGAGGGAGCGCAATGGCTAGAAAAGGAGAAGTGAGAAGGACAGGCGGGAGGAGGGAGAAAACAACAGGGGGGAGGGGAGGGAGGCCAAAGGAGGAGTGGAGGGGAAGAGGAGGGTCAGAGTTAGAAGGAAGGATAAATATCGAGGTGAAGCACATCATCTGGGGTGGGGAGACGTTGGAATTTCCTTTGAGAGGTGGAGGGTGTGGAGATGGAGAGAGGCACAGCAGCAGGCGGAGAGTGGAGAGGAATGGCGACACCAGGGGGTGATGGAGATCGAGGCTGCAATTGGTGTCGAGGATACCAATGTGTTCAAGGAAAAGGAGGAGATCTGGGAAGGGGATGAGGTCATAGACGATTCTCATGGGGGACGGGAGATGGATACAGAAAGCGAGACAGAGTGCATGATGTTCAAGGATTTGTAGGGCGGAGATCCATGCAACACTGGTGTAAAAAAGGAGGGGGATGGTTCAAGTATTTGTAGGTATGAAGGATGGTGGATGGGTGCAATCCCCATGTCCGGCTGGAAGGAAGTTACAGGAGATGGGGAATCCAGGTGAGGTGACAGTCAAGGGTGAGGCCAAGGTATTTCAAGGTGGGGGTAAGTTGGATTGGGCGGTCATAGATGGTGAGGTAGAAATCATGGAGCCAGAAGGAGGGGGTGGTTTGTCCTGTAATCACTGCCTCGAAGATTAGCAGGTATGACACTCTTATACAGTGCAACATGCTGATTCATGATATGAGCGTAAACTTGGGGTGCATTTAGTTAAGCCTCTTCTTTAACAATTTCTTTTTTCCGATGATGTATTCAACAGGTTTCCTAACAGCAAATGGAGGATATTAGTTTTATTTTTGAGCCCTATTTGCAATGTGTATTTGGCATATAACTGTTGATTCATTGAAGCTACCACAGCCGCCCACTTTGTCGTTATTGAAATTTAAAGACAGTTGCTCATCTGAAAAATAGCAGTATTACAGGTTCGGTATATCATATGAGATATTATTGCAGTTTTGTTAATGTCTTTTTATTACTTTTTGTAAATGACTTTTAAGAATTTACGCTGATAATGTCAACTGCTAGGTTCGTCAAGTCTTAGAGTATGATAAGGGAGGGCGTAACGCCCTGCCATAATGTTTTTACGTTTAATCGATGTTTTTGGAAATGTAAAATGCTGTTTCTGATGCAAACTTTTCTGTATTTGATCTTTAGGAAATTGCTATGTACTTGTACGTTAGGTGTATCCCTAAAAAAATGTATATTGTATTTTACGTCAGAGGGTGTAACTTTATTGTATTTTTTTATTTATACCTGTACTGCGTTTTTTAAAGCTTTTCTATGACTTCTGACGGTAAAAAGTCGTCATGTGATTTTAAAGGTTATTTTTAATGTAAGCTTCGGTTTTTCTATTGATAGTATTTGTTGTATTTGATGTCTGCATGTTGTTCGCTTTCGAATATAGCTGCTTAAGGTTACAAGATAGGCTCTTCCGTAAACTTAATAATTATTGTATGCAGTAAAAGTGAAGACATCTGTTCGAAGTAATCATCACAGTACATGTTACACCTCACAGAAAATGTGGTATTAATGTGATATGGGCCTACAAGGTTCGAATAATTTGCCATATACGGGAGTCTGTAGATTTGTATATTTTTTCTATTTCTGCATTTTTTTAAGGTGATTATAGATAGGGCCACATTTGTGTTGAGATCTTCATGATTCTTATGTGTTTTAGCACTGAACATGGTCACACAGTGACCGAAATCGATCTATAAAATGAAGTTTCTATATTTACGACAGAAACTGCCATTAATCCAAAATATATTGGAAGTAATACGGTCGTGGTGCTCACGGTTCGCAATGGAATTAGACATCATATCGATGCATCTGTTTAAGAAAGTAAACCTACTTATAGTTTACAGAACTGCTGGAAAATGTCGAGCAAATTATGGCCTAACTCATCCCATCATTCAGAATTACTAAATCCGAAGATTTCTGCAAGGTGGGTTGTCATCGAGCTTACTGTTCATCACAAAGAACAGATATTCCACATTTGCATCGTGTTCAAAACGCTTCTTAATAGCGAAGGCGATGATGCATTTTTTGATAAGATTTTAACCTGTAATAAAACTTTGTTGCATCATTTTTAGCCGCATTGCATGCGTCAGAGCATGCTGTGGAAACACCGTGAATCGTCTGGGAAATTGCACCTTCATTTGGGATGCCCTTTTTCCTGTTTCCTGTGATTTTTTGAGGGGAGTAACGAAAGTGCTGAGGAGTCAGACCGCGTCCAGAGTAAAGACACATCGACTGTCAAAATTTTATCAGTAAACTGTTGAAGTATTCGTAACAAAGTTCCCGATGCCCTCCAGGAAAGTTATGGCGTTCAAATTATTCTTGGGATCGAGAGCTGGCTGAAAACCGAAGTTGAGAGCTCTGAGATATTTAGCGAGTTGTGGAACGTATGTAGGAAAGACAAATTAGAGGCCGTAGGAGGGGGTGCTTCCCCCATGAACCATGGACCTTGCCGTTGGTGGGGAGGCTTGCGTGCCTCAGCGATACAGATGGCCGTACCGTAGGTGCAACCACAACGGAGGGGTATCTGTTGAGAGGCCAGACAAACATGTGGTTCCTGAAGAGGGGCAGCAGCCTTTTCAGTAGTTGCAGCGGCAACAGTCTGGATGATTGACTGATCTGGCCTTGTACCATTAACCAAAACGGCCTTGCTGTGCTGGTACTGCGAACGGCTGAAAGCAGGGGGAAACTACAGCCGTAATTTTTCCCGAGGACATGCAGCTTTACTGTATGATTAAATGATGATGGCGTCCTCTTGCGTAAAATATTCCGGCGGTAAAATAGTCCCCCATTCGGATCTCCGGGCGGGGACTACTCAAGAGGACGTCGTTATCAGGAGAAAGAAAACTGGCATTCTACGGATCGGAGCGTGGAATGTCAGATCCCTTAATCGGGCAGGTAGGTTAGAAAATTTAAAAAGGGAAATGGATAGGTTAAAGTTAGATATAGTGGGAATTAGTGAAGTTCGGTGGCACGAGGAACAAGACTTTTGGTCAGGTGATTACAGGGTTATAAATACAAAATCAAATAGGGGTAATGCAGGAGTAGGTTTAATAATGAATAAAAAAATAGGAGTGCGGGTTAGCTACTACAAACAGCATAGTGAACGCATTATTGTGGCCAAGATAGACACAAAGCCCATGCCTACTACAGTAGTACAAGTTTATATGCCGACTAGTTCCGCAGATGACGAAAAGATTGATGAAATGTATGATGAGATAAAAGAAATTATTCAGGTAGTGAAGGGAGACGAAAATTTAATAGTCATGGGTGACTGGAATTCGTCAGTAGGATAAGGGAGAGAAGGAAACATGGTAGGTGAATATGGATTGGGGGGAAGAAATGAAAGAGGAAGCCGCCTTGTAGAATTTTGCACAGAGCATAACTTAATCATAGCTAACACTTGGTTCAAGAATCATAAAAGAAGGTTGCATACCTGGAAGAATCCTGGAGATACTAAAAGGTATCAGATAGATTATATAATGGTAAGACAGAGATTTAGGAACCAGGTTTTAAATTGTAAGACATTTCCAGGGGCAGATGTGGATTCTGACCACAATCTATTGGTTATGAACTGCAGATTGAAACTGAAGAAACTGCAAAAAGGTGGGAATTTAAGGAGATGGGACCTGGATAAACTGAAAGAACCAGAGGTTGTAGAGAGTTTCAGGGAGAGCATAAGGGAACAATTGACAGGAATGGGGGAAAGAAATACAGTAGAAGAAGAATGGGTAGCTCTGAGGGATGAAGTAGTGAAGGCAGCAGAGGATCAAGTAGGTAAAAAGACGAGGGCTAATAGAAATCCTTGGGTAACAGAAGAAATATTGAATTTAATTGATGAAAGGAGAAAATATAAAAATGCAGTAAACGAAGCAGGCAAAGAGGAATACAAACGTCTCAAAAATGAGATCGACAGGAAGTGCAAAATGGCTGAGCAGGGATGGCTAGAGGACAAATGTAAGGATGTAGAGGCTTGTCTCACTAGGGGTAAGATAGATACTGCCTACAGGAATATTAAAGAGACCTTTGGAGAGAAGAGAGCCACTTGTATGAATATCAAGAGCTCAGATGGCAACCCAGTTCTAAGCAAAGAAGGGAAAGCAGAAAGGTGGAAGGAGTATATAGAGGGTCTATACAAGGGCAATGTACTTGAGGACAATATTATGGAAATGGAAGAGGATGTAGATGAAGATGAAATGGGAGATAAGATACTGCGTGAAGAGTTTGACAGAGCACTGAAAGACCTGCGTCGAAACAAGGCCCCGGGGGTAGACAACATTCCATTAGAACTACTGATGGCCTTTGGAGAGCCAGTCATGACAAAACTCTACCATCTGGTGAGCAAGATGTATGAGACAGGCGAAATACCCACAGACTTCAAGAAGAATATAATAATTCCAATCCCAAAGAAAGCAGGTGTTGACAGATGTGAAAATTACCGAACTATCAGTTTAATAAGTCACAGCTGCAAAATACTAACGCGAATTGTTTACCGACGAATGGAAAAACTGGTAGAAGCGGACCTCGGGCAAGATCAGTTTGGATTCCGTAGAAATGTTGGAACACGTGAGGCAATAGTAACCTTACGACTTATCTTAGAAGAAAGATTAAGAAAAGGCAAACCTACGTTTCTAGCATTTGTAGACTTAGAGAAAGCTTTTGACAACGTTAACTGGAATACTCTCTTTCAAATTCTGAAGGTGGCAGGGGTAAAATACAAGGAGTGAAAGGCTATTTACAATTTGTACAGAAACCAGATGGCAGTTATAAGAGTCGAGGGACATGAAAGGGAAGCAGTGGTTGGGAAAGGAGTGAGACAGGGTTGTAGCCTCTCCCCGATGTTATTCAATCTGTATATTGAGCAAGCAGTAAAGGAAACAAAAGAAAAATTCAGAGTAGGTATTAAAATTCATGGAGAAGAAGTAAAAACTTTGAGGTTCGCCGATGACGTTGTAATTCTGTCAGAGACAGCAAAGGACTTGGAAGAGCAGTTGAACGGAATGGACAGTGTCTTGAAAGGAGGATATAAGGTGAACATCAACAAAAGCAAAACGAGGATAATGGAATGTAGTCAAATTAAATCGGGTGATGCTGAGGGGATTAGATTAGGAAATGAGACACTTAAAGTAGTAAAGGAGTTTTGCTATTTAGGGAGTAAAATAACTGATGATGGTCGAAGTAGAAAGGATATAAAATGTAGACTGGCAATGGCAAGGAAATCGTTTCTGAAGAAGAGAAATTTGTTAACATCTAGTATAGATTTAAGTGTCAGGAAGTCGTTTCTGAAAGTATTTGTATGGAGTGTAGCCATGTATGGAAGTGAAACATGGACGATAACCAGTTTGGACAAGAAGAGAATAGAAGCTTTCGAAATGTGGTGCTACAGAAGAATGCTGAAGATAAGGTGGGTAGATCACGTAACTAATGAGGAGGTATTGAATAGGATTGGGGAGAAGAGAAGTTTGTGGCACAACTTGACTAGAAGAAGGGATCGGTTGGTAGGACATGTTTTGAGGCATCAAGGGATCACAAATTTAGCATTGGAGGGCAGCGTGGAGGGTAAAAATCGTAGAGGGAGACCAAGAGATCAATACACTAAGCAGATTCAGAAGGATGTAGGTTGTAGTAGGTACTGGGAGATGAAGAAGCTTGCACAGGATAGAGTAGCATGGAGAGCTGCATCAAACCAGTCTCAGGACTGAAGACCACAACAACAACAGGAGGGGGTGCGTTTATTGCAATTGACAAAAATTGTTGTATGTTTTTACCGGCTACCTGATTCCAGTATGACTGTTCTAGCGTCATTCAAAGAAAGTCTACAATCAGTAGCGTGTAAATACCTAGATCATGCAATACTAGTTGGAAGCGACTGGGACGTCTATGGATTTATTGCTGGGGGTACAGACAGACGATAGTGCGAGATACGTTTGAACACATTTTCTTAAAACTGTCTTCAGCAGCAAGTTCGGCAGCTCACACGCAATGGAAATATCTCGGACCTTGCAGCTACAAATAGGCCGGATCTCATCGACAATGTCAGTATAAAATGGTTCAAATGGCTCTAAGCAGTATGGGAATTAACATTTGAGGTCATCAGTCCCCTAGACTTAGAACTACTTAAACCTAACATCACACACATCCATGCCCGAGGCAGGATTCGAACCTGCGACCGTAGCAGCAGCGCAGTTCCGGACTGAAGCGCCTAGAACCGCTCGGCCACAGCAACCGGCAATGTCAGTATATAAATGGGGATTAGCGATCATTATGTCACTATAGCAACTATGGCTATCAAAGTTAATAAATCAGTCTGTTTCTGCCTAATAGAGCAGATAGGTAGCTGCTAGCATCTCGCTTAGAGAGTTAACTGACATCACTTAGTTCCAGTAAGATGGACGTAGAGGGATTATGGGCAAAGTTCAAGCAGTATGTAAATCGTGGTCTGGAGAGCTATGTGCCTAGTAAGTGAAAAAACGATGGAAAAGATCCACCATGGTTTAATAAGAAAATTCGGAAGATGCTGAGGAAGCAGAGGCTGTTGCACTTTCGGTTCAAAAGAGAACACACAAATGGACGACCGGAAAAGATTAGTACAGACTCGTGTGTCTATGAAAAGATCTATGAGCGAAGCATACAACTACTACCACCGTCATACCGTTCCAAAAGTTCCGGCAGAGAACCCGAGAAAATTCTGGTCCTATGTAAAGCCGCTGGCCAACGGCCTTACCGCAGTGGTAACACCGGTTCCCGTCAGATCACCGCAGTTAAGCGCTGTCGGGCTGGGCTAGAAATTCGATGGGTGACCATCCGGTCTGCTGAGCGCTGCTGGCAAGAGGGGTGAACTCAGACCTTGAGAGGCAAACTGAGGAGTTACTTGACAGAAGTAACGGCTCTCTCGCACACCGGGAGAGCGGTGTGCTGACCTCATGCCGCATATCCGCATCCAGTGACGCCTCTGGGATCAGGATGGCACGGCGGCCGGTCGGCACCGTTGGGACATCCAAGGCCTCTTCCGACGGAGTTTTAGTAAAGCCGCTAAGCGTGTCTGAGGCTTCCGTTTAGTCACTTGTTGACCAGTGTGATGGGCAGTTAAAGACTGCAAAACAAAAGCCGAAATTTCAAATTTCGCGTTCAAGAAATAGCTCGCAGGAGAATCGTGCAAACATACTGTCATTTGACCGTCAGACATACTAACGTATGGACAACATACACTACAGGCCATTAAAACTGCTACACCAAGAAGAAATGCAAGGCGTTCGATACAGTTCCCCACAGTCGTTTAATGAACAAAGTAAGAGCATATGGACTATCAGACCAATTGTGTGATTGGATTGAAGAGTTCCTAGATAACAGAACGCAACATGTCATTCTCAATGGAGAGAAGTCTTCCGAAGTAAGAGTGATTTCAGGTGTGCCGCAGAGGAGTGTCGTAGGACCGTTGCTATTCACAATATACACTCCTGGAAATGGAAAAAAGAACACATTGACACCGGTGTGTCAGACCCACCATACTTGCTCCGGACACTGCGAGAGGGCTGTACAAGCAATGATCACACGCACGGCACAGCGGACACACCAGGAACCGCGGTGTTGGCCGTCGAATGGCGCTAGCTGCGCAGCATTTGTGCACCGCCGCCGTCAGTGTCAGCCAGTTTGCCGTGGCATACGGAGCTCCATCGCAGTCTTTAACACTGGTAGCATGCCGCGACAGCGTGGACGTGAACCGTATGTACAGTTGACGGACTTTGAGCGAGGGCGTATAGTGGGCATGCGGGAGGCCGGGTGGACGTACCGCCGAATTGCTCAACACGTGGGGCGTGAGGTCTCCACAGTACATCGATGTTGTCGCCAGTGGTCGGCGGAAGGTGCACGTGCCCGTCGACCTGGGACCGGACCGCAGCGACGCACGGATGCACGCCAAGACCGTTGGATCCTACGCAGTGCCGTAGGGGACCGCACCGCCACTTCCCAGCAAATTAGGGACACTGTTGCTCCTGGGGTATCGGCGAGGACCATTCGCAACCGTCTCCATGAAGCTGGGCTACGGTCCCGCACACCGTTAGGCCGTCTTCCGCTCACGCCCCAACATCGTGCAGCCCGCCTCCAGTGGTGTCGCGACAGGCGTGAATGGAGGGACGAATGGAGACGTGTCGTCTTCAGCGATGAGAGTCGCTTCTGCCTTGGTGCCAATGATGGTCGCATGCGTGTTTGGCGCCGTGCAGGTGAGCGCCACAATCAGGACTGCATACGACCGAGGCACACAGGGCCAACACCCGGCATCATGGTGTGGGGAGCGATCTCCTACACTGGCCGTACACCACTGGTGATCGTCGAGGGGACACTGAATAGTGCACGGTACATCCAAACCGTCATCGAACCCATCGTTCTACCATTCCTAGACCGGCAAGGAACTTGCTGTTCCAACAGGACAATGCACGTCCGCATGTATCCCGTGCCACCCAACGTGCTCTAGAAGGTGTAAGTCAACTACCCTGGCCAGCAAGATCTCCGGATCTGTCCCCCATTGAGCATATTTGGGACTGGATGAAGCGTAGTCTCACGCGGTCTGCACGTCCAGCACGAACGCTGGTCCAACTGAGGCGCCAGGTGGAAATGGCATGGCAAGCCGTTCCACAGGACTACATCCAGCATCTCTACGATCGTCTCCATGGGAGACTAGCAGCCTGCATTGCTGCGAAAGGTGGATATACACTGTACTAGTGCCGACATTGTGCATGCTCTGTTGCCTGTGTCTATGTGCCTGTGGTTCTGTCAGTGTGATCATGTGATGTATCTGACCCCAGGAATGTGTCAATAAAGTTTCCCCTTCCTGGGACAATGAATTCACGGTGTTCTTATTTCAATTTCCAGGAGTGTACATAAATGACCTTGTGGATGACATCGGAAGTTCACTGAGGCTTTTTGCAGATGATGCTGTGGTGTATCGAGAGGTTGTAACGATGGAAAATTGTACTGAAATGCAGGAGGATCTGCAGCGAATTGACGCATGGTGCAGGGAGTGGCAATTGAATCTCAATGTAGACAAGTGTAATGTGCTGCGAATACATAGAAAGATAGATCCCTTTATCATTTAGCTACAAAATAGCAGGTCAGCAACTGGAAGCAGTTAATTCCATAAAATATCTAGGAGTACGCATTAGGAGTGATTTAAAATGGAATGATCATATAAAGTTGATCGTCGGTAAAGCAGATGCCAGACTGAGATTCATTGGAAGAATCCTAAGGAAATGCAATCCGAAAACAAAGGAAGTAGGTTACAGTACGCTTGTTCGTCCACTGCTTGAATACTGCTCACCGGTGTGGGATCCGTACCAGATAGGGTTGATAGAAGAGATAGAGAAGATCCAACGAAGAGCAGCGCGCTTCGTTGCAGGATCATTTAGTAATCGCAAAAGCGTTACGGAGATGATAGATAAACTCCAGTAGAAGACTCTGGAAGACTCTGCAGGAGAGATGCTCAGTAGCTCGGTACGGGCTTTTGTTAAAGTTTCGAGAACATACCTTCACCGAAGAGTCAAGCAGTATATTGCTCCCTCCTACGTATATCTCGCGAAGAGACCATGAGATAAAATCAGAGAGATTAGAGCCCACACAGAAGCATACTAACAATCCTTCTTTCCACGAACAATACGAGACTGGAATAGAAGGGAGAACCGATAGAGGTATTCAGGGTACCCTCCGCCACACAACGTCAGGTGGCTTGTGGAGTATGGATGTAGATGTAGATGTAGATACGCCGGGGCATTGAGTCAAACAGAGCCTGGATGGCGTGTACAGGTACAGCTGCCCATGCAGCTTCAACACGATACCACAGTTCATCAAGAGTAGTGACTGGCGTATTGTGACGAGCCAGTTGCTCGGCCACCATTGACCAGACGTTTTCAATTGGCGAGAGATCTGGAGAATGTGCTGGCCTGGGCAGCAGTCGAACATTTTCTGTATCCAGAAAGGCCCGTACAGGACCTGCAACATGCGGTCGTGCAGTATCCTGCTGAAATGCAGGTTTTCGCAGGGATGCGACCATCATGATGTAAATAGAACCTGGATTCATCCGAAAAAATGACGTTTTCCCATTCGTGCACCCACGTCCGTCGTTGAGTACACCATCGCAGGCGCTCCGAGTAAAGACGCTAGACCACGCGGCTACTCCGCGCGGCAAAGCGCAGGTGGCTTCTGTATGTAAGAAGGGTATAAGAACGGACCCGTATAAGTACAGACTAATACCCCTAACTTTAGTTTGTTGCAGAATCCTTGAATATATTTGCAGTTCGCCGGCCGGGGTGGCCGAGCGGTTCTAGGCGCTACAATCAGGAACCGCGAGACCGCAACGGTCGCAGGTTCGAATCCTGCCTCGGGCATGGCTGTGTGTGATGTCCTTAGGTTAGTTAGGTTTAAGTAGTTCTAAGTTCTAGGGGACTGATGAGCTTAGAAGTTAAGTCCCATAGTGCTCAGAGCCATTTTTTATATTTGCAGTTCGAATATAATAAATTTTCTTGAGACTAGGAAGCTTATGTCCATGAATCAGCATTGTTTCAGAAAGTATCGCTTGTGAAACTCACCTTACCCTCACATGATATACTACAATCTATGAATGAAGAGCAACAGGCAAATTCAGTATTTCTAGATTTCCGAAAAGCATTTGACGCGGTGCGCCACTGCAGGATGTTAACGAAGGTACGAATATACGGAATAAGTTCACAGATATGTGAGTGGCTCGAAGACTTCAAAAGTTATAGAACCCAGTATGTTGTCCTCGATGGCGAGTGTTCATCAGACAAAGGATATAATCAGGAGTGCCCCAGGGAAGTGTGATTGGACCATTGTTATTTTCTACAGAAATAAATGATTTGGCGGACGGGGTGGACAGCAGTCTGTGGTTTGCTGATGATGGTGTGATGTACAGTAAGGTGTCGAAGTTGAGTGATGTAGGAAGATACAAGACGACTTAGACAAGATTTCTAGTTGGTGTGATGAATGGCAGCTAGCCCTAAATGTGGAAAAATCTAAGATGATGCGGATGAGTAGGAAGATCAAACCTGTAATGTTCGGATTCGGTATTACCAGTGTCCTCCTTTACACAGTCACGTCGTTTAAATATCTGGGTGTAACATTGCAAAGTGATATGAAATAGAACGAGCATGTGAGGACTATGGTGGGAAAGGCGAATGGTCGCCTTCGGTTTATTGGGAGTATTTTAGGAAAGTGTGGTTGATCAGTAAAGGAGACCGCATATAGGACGCTGGTGCGATCTGTTCTTGAATACTGCTCGATTGTAAGGGATCCGTACCCGTTCGCACTGAAGGGTTACATCGAAGCAGTTCAGAGGCGGGCTGCTAGATTTGTTACCAGTAGGTTCGAACAACACGTAAGAGCTACGGAGATGCTTCGGGAACTCAAATGGAAATCCCTGGAGTGAAGGTGACGTTCTTCTCGAAGAACACTTTTGAGAAAATTTAGCACTTGAAGCTGACTGCCGAATGATTGATTCTACTGCCACAAACAGACATTTCGCGTAATCAGCAAGAAGATGAGATACGAGGAATTAGGGTTCATATCGGAGGCATATAGACAGTCGTTTTTCATTCTCTCTGTTTGCTGGTGGAACGGGAAAGGAAAGGACTAGTAGTGGTACACGGTACATGCGCCACGCACCGTACGGTGGCTTGCAGAGCATTTAGTCGATGAAGATGAAGACGCAGAGCGTAACGGGTCAACGTATCACAGAGTATCTGAGAGTGACGATAGTGGTGCTAAACACCTGGGAGTAGATGCGCTCTCCATCTATGGGTAATGCAGCGAAACTGTTAAGCATGAATCGCCGCTTATCGTCAGAAAGTGCTAGCAGTAGTAACTGCTATCGACTTGGTGATATGAAATCTTAAGATCATTGCATTAAGATATTGTAGGGAAGCAGCCTACTCACGCCGTAGTAAATTCGCATCAGTCTTTCCATTGTGTGCCAGCCAGTCCGTTGTAACTAGCTCTGACGTCATAAATGTTGCGCAATACTTTAAAAATCAAGTAAATAACCTAAAATGTTTCTAGCATGTCAGGAGTAATACTAAATTAATATGTGTTGAATATCAGTTCGATAACTTTAACCATTTTCAAAATTTGGACGTTTTTCTGAAAAAATCATTGGCGCAACAGAAAAGAGCTAGAGAACTAAAAATTTATAATTAGATTCCTTTTTCATAATTATTTAATAGAAACAGTCTTCTGGATCTCACAATTTAAGATCTTAGTTGAAATTCATGATTTTCTGATTTTTGTCTTAAAACTTAAGGAAGCAAGATAGATTAAGTAGGCTAATAAATAAGGCTAGGATGTTTATATTTAATTAGAATGGAGATCCGCTATAACCATAAAGATGTGAGAAGTTTCATTTGAATAACTATAAAACTATAGCGATAGCGTATCTCCAAAGGGCAAGTTCAGAGCTCGTCTACTGTGTGCAGTGTTATTAAATTAATTCTCTCGCCCAAAATATTTAACTTAGCCACGTCAAACTTTTATTATGATTACTTACCTGTGTGTTGAATGCACATTTAAATTGAGAGCTTCATCGGCCATCAGCAAAAAGTGGTGCATTACTAGCCCAGCGGCTAGTCGGGAGAGCCGATTTGATCAGGCGTTCCCTTAGCCGTCCGCACCGCGGCTTTATATATAAGAACGCTGCGAGAGGAAGCAAGGCCCCTGTTCTCTCCAGACGCTGAATAGCACGCCATCTGTGTCGGGAGTCGCGTCGCCTCGGTATCATTGCTACAAACAGCCTCGGATGCCGTATTAAGTTGCTCGGGATACGCGTAACCATGAATTCATTTTCGAGTGAAGTGTTAATCCTGGGATGACTTTAATTATCAAAAAATGGTTCAAATGGCTCTGAGCACTATGGGACTCAACTGCTGTGGTCATCAGTCCCCTAGAACTTAGAACTACTTAAACCTAACTAACCTAAGGACATCACACACATCCATGCCCGAGGCAGGATTCGAACCTGCGACCGTAGCAGTCGCACGGTTCCGGACTGCGCGCCTAGAACCGCGAGACCACCGCGGCCGGCTTTAATTATCGATTTTCAGTTTGCGTATGTCGTATTTTCACGTGCCGCCGCGGGACAGACATTCTACCAATTATTTAGCGTGGCGTTTGATGAAACTAATCATCAAATTATGGCGAGCATTCATTTAAACATTTAATTTGGACATTTATAGTTGCATCAGCGCATTAGACTCTGAACTGCTCTGTTAGTTAGATTGTGTGGATTCTTTTGTTTTCATCTGTGACTTTCAGAATACAGAACGTTTTTTCACAACCGTTTTTGATTATAAATCCCAGACAATCTCCTAATTCCTCAGAGCTATAAGCTGTAACTATAAGTGTATTCTCATATGAAGTGGGCACTAGGAATTCTAATTACAGGCTTCACGTTTTGCTAATCACTTTCTGGTTGCCAATATTGTAGTTAGAGAGCCAGTGTTGAGAACGGCGCAAGACAGAATAAATAACATTCTAAATAATGGGAAATGCAGTGTTTCTACATTCTACCTAATTTTTATACAGCAATCATATTTTTCTACTCGCCGCCCCACAATATGTCAACTTTGTTTGTTTGATTTGTAAATTATATAAGGTGAATTTAACTCTATATACGGGGGTTCGAATTTAAATAGTGGCAACTATTTATTCACAACCGATACAAAAGAGTTATATGTTTGCATCTGTTACTGTCCTTCAAAGTAGTCACCAGCGTTGTGTAGAACCCGTTGCCAGCGATGTGGAAGGCAGAGCCTGTTCTGTTGATGGTGCGAATGAAGCGGTCTACTGCCTGTCCAATCTCTGGAACAGCTCTGAAGCGAATGCCACGAAGTGGTTCCTTTATCTTCCGAATCAAATCAAAGTCACAATGAATTAACGCATTGTCGTGCAAAATGATGGGTGGGTTGTGCAGAAAATGTTGCCACTTCTTTCGCAAAGCTGGTAGCAAGTGATGCTCCAAAAACAAACAGTAATACTGTGCATTGACGGTCTGCGTTGGAGGAACATAATGCGTTAGGTTAACACCATCACAGTCGTACACGAGAATCACCGTAACTTTCACCATACTGGGGCTTTTACGCACTTTCGACTTTCGCGGCGATCCATAATTACGTCATTCGTTGGATTGTCGTTTCAGTTTTGGCTTCGTGGCATTCGCTTCAGAACTGTTCCAGAGATTCGACAGGCATTAGACCGGTCCATTCGCACCATCCACAGCACAGGCTCTAAATGCGAACATTTTAGGTTAGGCTTTACCGTGACTGTAACTGACATTAAATGCATCAACAAGTTTCTTGTTACCAGTCACTGTTTATTTATCTCCACGACGCGTTTCAAAGGTTTAAACCTACATCATCAGGTGGATTTACATTTGTTAGTATGACATTTGTGCGTGTGTTGTGTTAAGATTTTTTGGAGGAACTTGTGGCACTGGCTAGTGAAGAAACAAAACACTATTTCAGAGCATGGTTCTGGGTTTCTTTTGACAATAAATTAAATGTGTATCTAATAGTAAACATAAAATAAGTAAAATTAAGTACCTCCAATGGTTACGGGTTTCTTTCACTGTCGTTACAGATCACATGTATACTGCCATATTTTGTAAGCAAATATGGCGTCGGAAACTATTGGGTGCATGGATCGTATAGCAGAAGAGAAAACATTATCACGAAGTACAAAGAATATACGTCATAACAACATTATTACAAAATAATTTTTTTAAAGGATTTGGAGGTGTTGTTTTGAGGTGTTCAACACTATTGTTGGAATAAATACTTTAGGTGATATATAAATCCGATTTTGACAAGTTAAAATAGCTTAAACTTCATAGTCGTTTATACCATCAGGTGAAGTGGTACACACTTTAAGTACAATAATCATATTGGCTACAGTGGTAAAATTATACACAAATAACAATTTTGGTTGGGATTCATAGATAGATATGAAAGGCTGGAGGCAGAGGGGGAGGAAGTGAAGGAGAAAGTGAGAGGGAGAGAGAAGGTGGAAAGAGTGATTCTATGAAAGCAAACTTTACAAGGCAAGGGGTCTTAAGATTAATCTGTTACATGTAATAACTGTCCAAAGGTTGGGGTAATACATTGGTTAACGCTTAAAAATATGCAGATGGATGTGCAATTTGTGCCAGTAGTTGATGTACATATAATTTCAAGCTGACAAGGGGTTCAAGCTGTTGGTGTGATGATATATCTGTAAATGAGGTCAATCTCTTGTACACTTGGCAGCTGTCATGGTAACATAATTAAATATTTATGGTAAATATTAGTGTGTGTGTGTGTGTGTGTGTGTGTGTGTGTGTGTGTGTGTGTGTGCGTGTGTGTGCGTGTGTGTGTGTTTGTGTGTGGGTGTGTGTGCGCTTTGCAATTTTAATGAAGTAGACAGCTGCTGAAAACAGAGATGATAGTATTGTAAATATTGTCATTTAAGATGGATTCAGGTTGTTTTGCTTGGTGTTTGTATATTTGGAGTGTTTCAAGATTATCTAGTTTTCTGCATTTTGGTTGGATGTGTAGGATGCTGATACTTGTGTATTTAACGTTGTGTTTTGTTTCATGCAGGTGGATGGCTATTCCTGATGTGTGCTTTCTTTTTTTTGTGATGCCATGTGTTCTTTGAATTTAATCTCAAATGATCTGCCTGTCTTGCCTATGTAGAAGCAGTCACAGTAAAAAAAAAAAAAAAAAAAAAATGGTTCAAATGGCTCTGAGCACTATGGGACTTAACATCTATGGTCATCAGTCCCCTAGAACTTAGAACTACTTAAACCTAACTAACCTAAGGACATCACACACATCCATGCCCGAGGTAGGATTCGAACCTGCGACCGTAGCAGTCGCGCGGCTCCGGACGGAGCGCTTAGAACCTCTAGACCACCGCGGCCGGCTGTCACAGTCCAAATATTCAATTTTGTATACACCTGTGTGATGAAGTGGGTTTCGTGTGCTGATGTTATGGGGTAACTTTTGTCCAATATTGTTGTCTGTGGTAAAGGATATTCTTATGCCTTTTCATTTGAAGACATTGGCAATCTGATATGAAATGTTACCTAGAAAGGGGATTGTATGTAATATGTTATTTTCTTTTTGTGTTTTGTGTTGTGATTGCTTTGCCATTATTGAGTGTTTTAGGGTGTCTAGTATGGAGCTGTTATAACCATTTGCAATAGCTTTTTGTTTTATTATTTCAGTTTCTTGATCACATTTGTCTTCAGAGAGTGGTAGTTGGATAGCTCTATTGATCATGTACCGGAATGCTGCCGTTTTGTGGAGTGTGGAGTGACAAGAGGAGTTGTGGATTGTTCTATGTGTTGTGATAGGCTTCTGATAAATTTCAAACTTATGTCTGTTATTCCGTATTCTAATGGTAAGGTCTAAGAAATTTATACTGTCGTCTGTTTGGTGTGAATAACTGGTTCAACTCACCGATGTCATCTTTAGTGCCTTTGATTAAAATGATGGTACCATCTACATGTCTGTAGTAGTAGATGATATTTTTGAGGAGGTGGTGATTGGAATTCAGGATTTTGTCTTCTAGGTTAATTATAAATATCTCAGCTAGCAATCCGGAAAGATTCGAGCCCATTGCCAGACCATTTGTTTGTTTGTAGATTTTATTATTAAATTTAAAACAGTTTTGTGAAAGTGTGAATTGAAGCAGGTCCATTATTTCAGTAATGTGAGTTGAAGGGATTTTTTTTGTGCTTTTGTAAGATTACATTGATTATCTGTAGTGTGGGATCTATTGGCACAGAGGAATAAATGTTTTGTATGTCAAATGAGGCCCGTGTAGCTCCATCAAGTATTCTACGTTTTTGATATGTTGGTTAAATTCTGTTGTGTTTTTAAGTGTTCCCTCATTATTGAATGTGTATGCTTCTTTGAGAATTTTGGGGCCGGCCGAAGTGGCCGTGCGGTTAAAGGCGCTGCAGTCTGGAACCGCAAGACCGCTACGGTCGCAGGTTCGAATCCTGCCTCGGGCATGGATGTTTGTGATGTCCTTAGGTTAGTTAGGTTTAACTAGTTCTAAGTTCTAGGGGACTAATGACCTCAGCAGTTGAGTCCCATAGTGCTCAGAGCCATTTGAACCATTTGAGAATTTTGAAGAACATTTTGTTGAGTTTAAATGTTGGGCTGTTCCTACAGTTCACTATAGACATGATGGGGGTCCCATTTTTGTGTATCTTTGGTTGTGATCTAAGCCAAGATACTTGTGGGCTCATTGTTACAATTTTGTGGCAGGCTGATATTCTGTCTTGCTACTTCAATAACTTCCCCATAATCCATATACTGCTTCCCGCAGGGAGCATCCTTCACTGGGCCAAACAGATCGAAGCGGAAACGTGGCGATGAAGATGCTGATGTCGTTTCTTCAGTTTCCAGAAGATAGCTCTATACATTTTTAGAGTGGACCGTTGCACCATCAGGGAGTATATCAAACAGAATAACCTCTTTAGAGTTCCAGAAGACCTCGCCATCCAGCTGAGGGCAGGGCTGTGAACTTCTTCTTCGGAGGATAGGTGGCGTGGTGCCACTCCATGGAGTGCCGTTTTGTTCCCGAAGTGATGAATCCATGTATCATCGCCCGGGACGATGTTCGACAAGAAACTGTCAAGATCATCCTCGTAATGCGCATGCAGTTCCACACAGATGGTCCTTCGTTGCTCTTCTGTTAGGCGACGAGGAACCCAGCGATACACACCTTTCAGCGCTCCAACTGGTGGACGAATGTGTTAACACTATTATCAGAGACGTCCAGTTGAGCAGCGAGGTATCTGATTGCGATCCATTGATCACCTCCGATGTGAGTGTCCGCTCGTTCCAACATTGCAGTCACAGCTGTGTGCAGCTGGCCGGCACGCGGGAGACTGTACAGGTTCGCGCGACACTGTTGCAATGATGACAGATGCCTCGCCCAACGACTCACCGGGCTTTTGCTCACAACCAGATGTCCGTAGACATTCCCCAAGCGCCTATGAATATATGAATAGCTGCAGTGCTCTGGTTTTCCGCCAAAAGAAACTCATTGACAGCTCTCTGCTTGGAAAGTACTTCCGTTACAGACGCCATTTTGAAGGCTACGTAT
This sequence comes from Schistocerca nitens, assembly GCF_023898315.1. Classification (NCBI taxonomy): domain Eukaryota; kingdom Metazoa; phylum Arthropoda; class Insecta; order Orthoptera; family Acrididae; genus Schistocerca; species Schistocerca nitens. The sequence goes on from NC_064616.1 coordinate 928,462,431, forward strand.
AGCGCTGCCACCTATCGCAACTTCATAGAACTAAAAGCCGCTGTAGCGGTAATATTATTCCAAGATATCCCACAACAATTTCCGTATTATTTCAATCGAAATTGGCTGAGGGAAAAAGAGATGTGTTGCATACTTATTGACAGCCGCTCGTAAAAGTCCATCTAAAATCGTTTCAGAGGAAGTAGCCTTGTCCACGGAGCGAATGTTGACGAAGGAAAAGGCCTCTAGGCACATGAAGAAACGTGCGGAAGAAATAAAGCAAATATATGTACTTATTTATAACGACTTTTCGACTACTGTCATCACCAGATCAAAATACACAACTTTTAAAGAAACGTTCAAAGTCAGTTTCAACAAAAGGTATGCCGAAGCAGGGCGATTTTAACACACTGGTGCCTTTCTCTGAAGGTCTAAGACAGAGGGATTCAACTCTAAAGGAAAATGCTGCATAGAAAACTACTATCCAGGATTTGCCAGCAGCTCTCACATCATTCACATTCGTCATGAAACAATACGCACCAACAATATTTTACAAATATTTCATAATCAGCGTCATTCATGTTTCAAAAAGAAAAATCTGTATTATAAATCTGTAAAAATCGGCCGTTGAGGAGTAGTACGTTGGCCTTTTATCCGGTTATGTTTAAACTGTTAGTACATTACTATCCCCTACAAGAATAAGTTGGCAGGCTACAGGCCCTGACGTACTGTGGTCTGTCTTTGATATCCCGTCAAGCACACAGATTTAGTTTGTCACAGATGCAGGTTTTTGTTCAGTATTTTTATGTCATACCCTCTCCTCTCACTATTTAGTAAGACATTTTAGTTTCAAACAGATGATATCCACAATACGGAGTCTTCTCGTTTCGGCATTAGTCCACGCTCCACAGTTTGTTCCGGAAATATGACATATTGGATCATCTGTTCATGCACGGAAATGCTCTGCAATATGTTTTTCCACGATATGGCATCCGAAAAATCGTACAGCTCCACACTGACATTCGAGGTCTTTCCAGTGTTTATTAGCTCTTGTGGAAGGGTTTTTCCATCGCATAGGCTACCGCAAAGGGGAGGTAGGTAGTGAGGAGGGGGGGGGATCTGGTATGTATATCTGTAGATCTTTTAATCACTTCGGAAATGTGATGTGATTCTAGAATTGTCTGAGATTTTACTTGACGGAGGGAATAACCTATTCTGGCATTACATTTGCCAAGATTAGTAGGAAATGTGACTTCAGTTAAATTCGGATTATTTGGTTATTTTACTGTTCATAGGAAATTATACCGTTTCCCTAACGTGGAGGCGGTTTCGACGCTGTTCTACAATCAACCATTGCAGAACATTGCCGAAACAGTCTCCAGACTTTTCGCGGTTTCTTGATCGTACAGTCTTTACCGATGTACAACAAAGAACAGGGGCGACGCCCAATGCGAAGTATGGCGTCAATTTTCCAAGAAATGACTCTCCACTTTCACCAGCACAGCATAAACATGGCGGTAGTGTACCTGGCCGACATCCATCGCCGCATCACGCGTCGATACCCCCTCCTCCTACTGCCTACTTTTATCATTATGGAAAAAAAATGGCTCTGAGCACTATGGGACTTAACATCTATGGTCATCAGTCCCCTAGAACTTAGAACTACTTAAACCTAACTAACCTAAGGACATCACACACATCCATGCCCGAGGCAGGATTCGAACCTGCGACCGTAGCAGACGCGCGGCTCCGGACTGAGCGCCTAGAACCGCTAGACCACCGCGGCCGGCTATCATTATGGAAGTTCAGCTTTTAGCTGTGGATAACCAAGACTAGTGATGGCTAGCTGAGACTTACTTCAGTTTTACGTGGCACATCGGTATAGTAGGCTCTGAAGAAATTGCCCAGGAGTTACCGTCAGTATGCTCATCAAAGTTTCATATGTGCCCCCAGCGTGCAAAGGGTGTTAGTAGAAAATGTAATGTCCTGCGACAGAGAAAAGAAGAAAATGAGTGAAATTTTAACGCTGAAAAGATCTGCTCTCCAGATGTTGGCACCTTCTCGGCCTGTACAGGGTGCAACACAGTCGTAAAATAACGAATTCTGCAACACTGTTGGAATATCCTGAGAATGAAGTGTCAAACTGAATGACAATGAAGGTCTTGGTTCAGTCCTAGCCTGTTAGAAGTCAGATCTACCAGCTGTTTGGCTGATGCCAATCGACATGAGACAACAGAAAGCATGAAAATAATGAGATAGTTTCACTAACATTATTAGAAGTGAAATTCTGTAAGCCAAAAACATGTTAAAGGTGGGACCAAAGGTGAATAAACAATTATGAAGTTTTTTCCTGGTCGTTCAGATTGACGAGAATTAACTAACGACATTTTTGCTGGTTATATTTGTTGATAACCAACTGGATTTTTTCAGGTGTTCGGATTTCTTTTTCTAATTAAGATTTTTGATTTTCAGTGTCAAGATGACGTTATTAATATACGAGTAAATATATCTTTTGCATATTAATGAATGTATTTTTGTGAATGTTTTCGACCTTTCTGTTTAACTCACACGATACGCTGGAATTAATAATATAAAGATGGAATTTCAAATCATTATCCCGAAAAAGATAGCATTAGTAACGTAAAAAACGTAAAAACGCTTACGTAACAGAGTAACCTACCTGCAAGAAGATTGAATAAAATATCACTCTTTAGAGATACAAGAAAAGTTGCTTGTCTCCCGCAAAACTGAGTTTTTGTTACACGACATCTCTTCAGATGCACCTCAGTTGTATAGTAAATGCCAATTTTAAAGTCTTGCCCCCTCTTGGATAAGTTCCTCGTTTTAGCCTAGAAAAATCACAAGTGCACACCATACGCAGCTCTGTGAAAGGTGAGCGGGTTTCAGGTAATTGCTAGAGATAAGGGCACAGCGCTTTGACTGCAAATTTTTAGACAACACGAATATCGTAGGGAGGTTATGAAAACTAGTCTGGGTGCATACGAAACAACATGACAAACCGCCGTGTAATATACTTCAAATTCTCGAGTCCAGGAAACGTCGGTTTCAGGGTCGACGCGTCTGTTACGAAAGTCTCTCCAGATAAGCTCAAAACGTCGTTTGCAACCAGCAATAAGCTTGAGGCAGAATGATGAAATGTGCTGTTTATGACCATAATTATGGTGCCTGTTCAATTTAAGGAAAACAGAATACATACTTCATTCCAAACGTATTAATGAAGGTTCCACGGAAAGTACCAGGTGAGACCCTTTTTCATTTAAACTCAGGAAACTAATTTTTAATTTCAAAACGCAATACGTACTTTTCATTCAAAGTGAAATATTGAAGTTTTGTGTTTAGTGATCAAAATTAGATGGTTTTCAAAGTAATTAACATCAATAATATGAAACTAAATCAAAAAATTCGCTCAAACCGCCAACTTTTTAGGGAAGAAACCAGGTAAGTCTCCTGAAACGGAAAGAGAAAGAAGCATGATAGTCAGCTACTCTTGGTTTTCTTTCGATGTACGCTTCTTTTACAATCATTTCAAATATTTTTGTTATTATTTGTAACATTTTTATTATCATCTCTTCTAATACCACAATTATCTTCAATAATATTATTATTGTCGTAAACATGGAAATTCACAGTTATCTTCCACGTTATCTGTCATTCGACTATCCCTGTGAAAACTTCACTGCTGCCTGGCCACAGAACTTCATGAGACTCATTGTCAGATCCTACAGCAACTCTAACCCCGTACGCAAACTCAGCATCTACCTTTGAGTATTCTTCGGTCTTACATGGTCGCCTTTTGTTAACACACAGGAATGTTATTAAACCAAGAACAACTGCAACAAAAAATTTCAAACGTATCTGGAAAGTTGCAGTTGACCTGGTTTTTTCGGCCGGCCGGAGTGGCCGAGCGGCTCTAGGCGCTACAGTCTGGAACCTGTAACCTCCCCCTCACTTATCGACCTTAATGACAGTGAAAAATTAAACCGCGTGTACCTAATGGGAATTTTGGAAAAGCAATCGTCACCGAAGTTAATCTGTCGGTAAAGAGGGAGGAAAGGGTTACATCTAAATGAAAGGAAAAATGCAAATGAAACTGGTGGAAATTAATTTTGAAAAGGGGTAAAGTTAATAAAGAAAGTAAATGTGCGGCCGTTACGTCAACAATTAACTAGCGGTAATTAGATATTTGAGATTTGGGGGAAATCACGGTCGCCTGTCCTAAGGACAATTACTATAGTAACTGAAAAAGAAAGGTTATTACACTTATAATTAGCACTAGAAGCGTGGCAACTGAAGGTTGACACGTGTAGTGTGAAAACTGAAAGTTTGTCAGAAGTAATAAATTTCGCTACACTCTGACTTAATTTAGCAAAAGGATTAATAAATCCGGAAAATCGAAAGTTAATTTAGTGACTGAAGTTAATAGTGAGCTTTCTTTCTGAAGCACATCGAAATCCAGCAGAATACGGTTAGCCTTGGACTACCTCAACAATCATTTCAAAAGCAACTTGACTCTACGCAATTTAGAAACAAGAGATTTAACTTTGAACTTGAATTAAATGATTCTGAATAATTAACAATAGTAAAATTTAGTACGTACCAAGCTGAGCTGCAGTCACAGGTAAGCTAAAATATGCTAACAAAACTCGCACTCTTAATTTGTGCTTGTGTAATCTAACTATTGTAGCCAGCTATGCTTTAACTGCACTTGGAAACTAAAGTAATGAAATGCAATGATAGTACTTTAATGCTGGCGTCTGAATTTCAACGACACTCGGTTTCATTTCGGAAAAGGAAGGGACCCTGCTTGGTAATGCAATTGGGACAATGAGCAACAAAGGTTCATGCTGAGTTGCTGTAATTTTGCGAGGCAAATGGAACAATTTGAAAAGCTGAGGTCTGCCATACAGTTCTGAAACTTTACGTGCTTTTAGTCTTCCTTGTTGGTTGATTGAAGGTTTGAAGCCGTCGATCGAGGAGGTGGCGACAGTCACTCATTGTCGGCCGTCGCTGTTGCAGAAGCTGGATGTTGGCGCGCGTTCTTCTCAACACGGTCACCAGACGAAACGGGCTCTTGATGTGCGCCAGCTAATGCTTCCCGTCCGCGACACCGTGCCAGAAACTAACATAGCAAGTCGAGCGCAATTACATGCTGCTAAACCCCGAAAGCGCGGCAACTCGCGGGAGCGTCACACCACACACCTGCTCCACTCGCTACTCCAGCCAGACCCCAACTGTCCTGCCCGCGCTCCACGCGGCAGAGTTAACACTACCAAAGATCCTACACACTTTGATTCTTCACACGACCTATCGATGTAATCGTTCGATAGCAGTTTTCCCTAGGCAAGACCCAGCGTAAAAATACAAATAATATTTACGAAACAAACCAATTATACATCGACATAAATGCATATATATATATATATATATATATATATATATATATATATATATATACAAATAGTAAACCAATTACAATATATAAAGGCACAGAAATGTCATATATTCAGGTAACAAATTAAGGAAAAAACTTACAGTACAATAGATGGAAATAGGAGGATATGCATTTCCGGCGTTACAAACCGCCGTCGCAGGTTCGAATCCTGCCTCGGGCATGGATGTGTGTGATGTCCTTAGGTCAGTTAGATTTAAGTAGTTCTAAGTTCTAGGGGACTGATGACCTCAGAAGTTAAGTCCCATAGTGCTCAGAGCCATTTGAACCATTTTTTGTTGTTGGTATTTTCGCTGAAACACTTGACTTACGAGGTTTTTTTCGCTGGATCAGTTGATTTACATTTTTCTTTTCCTGTACATAAAAACCTTAATGGAAAATAAATCCACGACAAAGCTAATTTAATTCCTGTTTCATGCAGCTAACTAACCTGATTTTTTTCCCTGGACCCTTCAAATGACCTATCGGATAAATACGGAAGCTCCATGAGGCTGTTACGGGATGGTACTACTGTATACAGAGAAAATACAATACTAGAAAACTGTAGCGAAATACAGATCGACCTAAAGAGGATTGACGCTTGGTGTAATGATTGGCAGTTGATCCTCAATAACAACAAACGTAACTTATTGTACATAAATAGGTGGAAATCCCCGTTACTGTATAATAACAAGATTGGCGCGTAATTACTGCAAGTAATTTACGTCTATTAAATAACTGGGAGTGTGTGTATGGAATGGTGTAAAACAAAACGACTACATAAAACTAATCGTAGGATTGGGAGATGCGATCCACAAATGAGCTAGGTTACAAAACCCTTCTTCTACCGTTACTCGAGTATTACTCGTCAATCTGAAGCTCTTACCAGATAGGATCGATAAAGAAAGCAGATAAGATCCAAAGAAGAGCAGCGCGTTTCAGCTCAGGTTCTTTCAGCAAGCGCGAAGGCGTCTCGGGCTCTTCCAACTGCAGTGGCAGAGGCTACAAGAGATGCGTTGTGTATCAAGTTGTGGTTGACTGTTAAAAATCCGAGATCGTACGCCCCTAGAAGAGGCAACTAATATACTTCTTCTTCCTACGTATGTTCGTGAAAAAACCATGAAGGTAAAATTAGTGAAAGTCTTCCCGAGTACCATTTGCGAGAGGGACAGCAAAGGGGGAAGAGGCAGTGATACATTAAGTACCCTCCGCCACACGCCGTAAGTTGGCTCGGGGTGTGTAGATGTAGATGTTGATACGTGAACAGGAATAGCAACTTCAGCTTCTCCATCCAAACTTTTAAAGTCACAGAAGCATTAATAAAAATGGATGAAACGACTATAAAGGGTCGAGTAGATTCGTTTGTGGCAGACCTTTCTTCAGTCTCTAAATCATCTGCCATCGGGCTCTCAGTCTGTGTAATCATGTGGTGCCTGTGCTAACAGTAATTCCCCACAACAACAAGAAACGGTTCGTATACGCTGAGGCCGTGTGAAATGGGGCACTGATTTGGACTGGACAGGAACCTCCTCAGCATTCGCATTCGCCTCATATTCTGTAGGCATAGGAAACAGCTAAATTGGCGGGGAGGAGGGAGGGGAAGTGCTCGGTAGGCTGTGACAAAGTTTTCAATGGCTTCTCGGTGTGTCAGTTAGGCCAGATCCGACCATGCATAAAGATTTACATATTTTCCTGCAGGGAAGAGTACACTAAGTTTTTGGTTACTGTGAAAAAATAGAAAAAGGAATGCAGTGGAATATAATGTACAAGCCTGTTGTGCGCTTGGTAGTAAATGTCTGTGCTGCCTTTAGCAATACCGTACATATCATTTATCTATCAATATACAATATCAGATTGACGATGAACGGTTGCTCACACACGATGTATGCATAATACGTCACTACCATGAATTTTTGTGTGGTCTTTCCCTGGTTAATAACCGGGGTGGACAGATAGAGCTATGACAGTATAACAGCATATTCAGCTCTAAGGTACACCTATAAACACATCAAGTTAAACCATAATCTGGAAAAACATTATCTTTACGCGTAACTCATGGTCTCTTCCTTTGTGCACTAATCACAAAATCGCCTAGTTTGGTTACAATGTGTTTCTCATAATCTGTTTAGTATCCTCAGTATGAGAACGCCACGCTAAAACTCAATACAAGTGAGATGGAAGCACAACAAAAAATGAGTGAGGCATTCTCCACAGACGCGCATCGATATCAGCCTGAGGCAAACTCAGTAGGATGCTACAAACTTGCTTTCTGGTAATGCGTAACCTCGCTCCCGCCCTACCATCTCGTAGCGATGAAGTAGCTTCAAAATAACAACCTTCTTCATGGGAGACTCCGGCTGCAAATGATAATAAAATGCCGTCCTGGGTGGCCGAGCGGTTCTAGGCGCTACAGTCTGGAACCGCGCGACCGCTACGGTCGCAGGTTCGAATCCTGCCTCGGGCATGGATGTGTTTGATGCCCTTAGGTTAGTTAGGTTTAAGTAGTTCTAAGTTCTAGGGGACTGATAACCTCAGCAGTTAAGGCCCATAGTGCTCAGAGCCATTTGATAATAAAATGTGCAGCAACATCACAGTCGGGATCTAGGAATCGTAACTCCAAAAACATAATTTTCTTCCCCATACTGAAAAAGAATAACTTGTCATCCTAGATAGAGCAAATGAAGCTCAATATAGCGTGAGAAGGTTCCCATTTTTGTAGCGAAATTGAGTGTTGTAAAAATCTGTTAGTACCAATTTGGAAAGCTATTTTATATATTCTACTTTGTTGGGCCAAAGTGGGAAAACCATTCGTGTGATTTTGGTATTTATTAGGCTACCCAGCGTAGTGATATAATTTATATTAATTGCATTTATTATTTGTAAATTGCTCACTTACATACTGCATTCACAATCAATAAATTTAAAGGATTAGGTGCACAGGCTGCAAGAATGTAACTTCTGAAATTTTGCCGGCGTATTTCTTCTTCCAGTAATTTTCAGGTTTGCAGCCGGATCCCATCATCATTCTGCCACGATATTTCGCTCCAGAGACGTCCAGCCATCCTCAGGTGAGTAAACGAAGTACTGAAGAGACCTGATGCAGTCATGGTATTTAAAGCGAATTCCGCGCATGCGAATCGTACTGCCGGTTTACGGCGCATGCGTTAGGAGGTGACATGCGCGAGGCAGCCAAGTTGTGTGTGCTGCACTGAGTGGTGAAGTAAGAACAACCTAATCGCTGAGTATCGACTGAGCATGTCGAGTCCGTTGTGACCGTACGATTTTAATAATTGGATTCAAATTTTTATCCAGCTGAAAGCCGTTATCACGATTCATTAAATTACCAGCAAGACGTATTGCCACGGATTCTTTAATTACAGAGCCCCAGAAAATGGAAACCGGTGCTAAAATTTTGTTACTCTTGTATTCCATAGAATGTCCCATGGAAATGCAATGTTCTACTACTGTTGATTTTAAAGGTTGCCGCACACGGATGTGTCTTTCGTGTTCTACTCAGCGTTCCTGGACCGTTCGTGTCGTCTGACCTATATATGCAGAGCCACATTCACAGGGAATTTTGTAAACACCCGCCTTCCTGAAGAGTAAATAGTATTTAACGGATCCGACTAAGGCCCTGCTCTTTGGTGGTGGACGGAAGATGACTAATATTATTCATACTAAGCAATCTACCTATTTTAGAAGACACGTTCCCGGCATATGGAAGGAACGCAGTTGATTTATAGTCGTCATTAGTCTGCTCAGAGCGCTGCATGGCCTTCCGTATTTGACGCGAAGTATAGGCATTCTCTTTAAAAATCTTCTCCAGATGCACTAATTCTTCGTGAAGGCTATCAGCATCCGATGTTACATGCACCAGATGAATTAAAGTACTAACAAGGGAACCTCCCCATCGCACCCCCCTCAGATTTAGTTATAAGTTGGCACAGTGGATAGACCTTGAAAAACTGAAAACAGATCAATTGAGAAAACAGGAAGAAGTTGTGTGGAACTGTGAAAAAATAAGCAAAATATACAAACTGAATAGTTCATGGGAAGATATGCAATGTCAAGGAGACTGAGAACGCAGGAGCGATGTGGTTTCGTGGTAACGTGAGCAGCTGCGGAACGAAAGGTCCTAGGTTCAAGTCTACCGTCAAGTGAAAACTTTAATTTTTTATTTTCAGTTTATGTGACAAACTCTTATGTTTTCATCACTTTTTTGGGAGTGATTATCGCATCCACAAGAAAACCTAAATCGGGCAAGGTAGAAGAATCTTTTTACCCCTTCGCCAAGTGTACAAGTTAGGTGGGTCGACAACATATTCCTGTCATGTGACGCACATGCCGTCACCAGTGTCGTATAGGATATATCAGATGTGTTTTCCTGTGGAGGAATCGGTTGACCTATGACCTTGCGATCAAATGTTTTCGGTTCCCATTGGAGAGGCACATCCTTTCGTCTACTAATCGCACAGTTTTGCGATGCGGTCGCAAAACACAGACACTAAACTTATTACAGTGAACAAAGACGTCAATGAACGAACGGACAGATAATAACTATGCAAAAATAAAGAAAATAAAATTTTCACTCGAGGGAAGACTTGAACCAAGGACCTCTCGTTCAACAGCTGCTCACGCTACCACGGGACCACGACGCTCCTCAGCTCATTTTGTCCATGATGTTGCATATGCGACCCGTGGACTACTCAGTTTGTATATTTTGTTTATTTTTTCACAGTTCCACACAACTTCTTCCTGTTTTCTCAATTGATCTGTGTTCAGTTTATCAAGGCCTATCCACTGTGCCAACTTATAACTAAATCTGAGGGGGGTGCGATGGGGAGGTTCCCTTGTAAGAACACCGGCGGTTCGTGCGGGGTGATGGCAGTTGAACGCCTGAAGATATAGATCTGTATGTGGGGGTTTTCTAAACACCGAATATCCCGAAGACCCATCATTCTTACGGCGTACTAACACGTCCAGAAAGGGTAAAGTCCCATGTTTCTCCATCTCCATAGTAAACTTGATGTTCTCATGTAAAGTGTTTAAATGACAAAGGGAATTTTTCCAGTTCTTGTCTGCCATGAGGCCATACAACGAAAGTGTTATCTTCGTAACGCCAGAAAACCGTAGGCTTTAAGATGGCCGACTCAAGAGCTTTCAAAGATCGGCCACCACAGGGGACAAGGGACTCCCTATGGCGACACTGTCAACTTGTTCAAAAAATTCATTATTAAATAAAAAGTAAGTTGAGGAGAGAGTATGTTCAAACAAAGCCGTCAAATCATCTGAACAAGTTACCAATAAGATGTAGCGAGTCAAATAAAGCCACTTTGGTAAAAAGTGAGACCACATCGAAGCTAACTAATAATTCCTAACTGCTCAGCTTAACAGTCTTCAGACGATTGATAAAATCCTTGGAATTACGTACATGGTAGCAGTAGTTATGGACATACGGCTTGAGTAAGGATGTTTTGCAGTCGAATAAGTAGAAGCACCAATATTACTCACTATCAGTCGTTGTGGAACGCCATCCTTGTGAATCTTGGGCAGCCCATACAGTCTTGGTGGAACAGCATTGTGTGGTCTTGGCTTCTTGGTAACTTGTCCAGGTAAAGAACTATCGTTCAAAAGAGTAGCAGTTTTTCTGGATATACGGCTCGTCGGGTCCTTATAAATCGTTGGGTCCTTATCGATTTTGCGGTTCATAGAATCACTTAGTTGACCATATATCTTCTCGTTGTAGGCTTCCCTTCTCAAAAGGACCGTAGCATTACCCTATCAGCAGGGAGTACGACCGCACCAATATCTTCACGGAGGTTGCGAAGAACAGCTCTTTCCGCTGGACAGCTGTTACTCCGTTGCGGCGCACGTTTCAGCGAGGTTCGAAACGATTCCCGTCGAACTTCGTCTGCGGAATCCGCGGAAAGAGGTCTAATAGCCTTCTACATCTACATCTACATACATCCTCCGCAATCCACCATACGGTGCGTGGCGGAGGGTACCTCGTACCACAACTAACATCTTCTCTCCCTGTTCCACTCCCAAACAGAACGAGGGAAAAATGACTGCCTATATGCCTCTGTAAGAGCCCTAATCTCTCTTATATCTTTGTGGTCTTTCCGCGAAATGTAAGTTGGCGGCAGTAAAATTGTACTGCAGTCAGCCTCAAATGCTGGTTCCCTAAATTTCCTCAGTAGCGATTCACAAAAAGGACGCCTCCTTTCCTCTAGAGACTCCCACCCGAGTTCCTGAAGCATTTCCGTAACGCTCGCGTGATGTTCAAACCTACCAGTAACAAATCTAACAGCCCGCCTCCGAATTGCTTCTATGTCCTCCCTCAATCCGACCTGATAGGGATCCCAAGCGCTCGAGCAGTACTCAAGAATAGGTCGTATTAGTGTTTTATAAGCGGTTTCCTTTACAGATGAACCACATCTTCCCAAAATTCTACCAATGAACCAAAGACGACTATCCGCCTTCCCCACAACTGCGATTACATGCTTGTCCCAATTCATATCGCTCTGAAATGTTACGCCCAAATATTTAATCGCCGTTTCTGTGTCAAGCGCTACACTACTAATGGAGTATTCAAACATTACGGGATCCTTTCTCCTATTCATCTGCATTAATTTACATTTATCTATATTTAGAGTTAGCTGCCATTCTTTACACCAATCACAAATCCTGTCCAAGTCATCTTGTATCCTCCTAGAGTCACTCAACGACGACACCTTCCCGTACACCACAGCATCATCAGCAAACAGCCGCACATTGCTATCCACCCTATCCAAAAGATCATTTATGCAGATAGAAAACAATAGCGGACCTATCACACTTCCCTGGGGCACTCCAGATGATACCCTCACCTCCGATGAACACTCACTATCGAGGACAACGTACTGGGTTCTATTACTTAAGAAGTCTTCGAGCCACTCACATATTTGGGAACCAATCCCATATGCTCGTTCCTTTGTTAGGAGTCTGCAATGGGGCACCGAGTCAAACGCTTTCCGGAAGTCAAGGAATATGGCATCCGTCTGATACCCTTCATCCATGGTTCGCAAGATATCATGTGAAAAAAGGGCGAGTTGCGTTTCGCAGGAGCGATGCTTCCTAAAGCCGTGCTTCCTAAAGCCAGCAACTTTTCTGTCTCAAGGAAATTCATTATTCATTAACTGAGAATATGTTCGAGAATCCTGCAACAAACCGATGTTAAGGATATTGGTCTGTAATTTTGAGGATCCGTCCTTCTATCCTTGTTATATACAGGCGTCATCTGCGCTTTTTTCCAGTCGCTCGGGACTCTCAAAAGAACTGATGAAATCCATTAAAGGAGGTGAAGAAGGTGTAGGAGCAAAGTTTAACCTTTCACAAGCACTGACATCGTCGCATCGTCAAACGATTTCTCCGTGAGATTCACAACGGATCGTCCAGAAAGGGCTTCTTGCGGTTTACGTGTTGCGAGACGATTACACTTAGTACTTTGTCTATTTGTGCTATCCCTGTGGCCCAAGTTACACATCAATCCAATCCCAACTAAGGAATGAGCATATTGCGCAATCTTCAGATGTAAATAAAATAAATCCTTGGAAATCATCTCTAACTCTCGACGTGTAAAACAGCAACACTATTAATAAAGTGAACAACTCAAGCAAACATTGGGATCAAATTATTGTCTATATCTTTCAGTAAGAAATTAAGTAAGCGCAGTAACCTGGCGCTATTCTCACATAATTTATGCATTCTGTGGATATCCTGAACCATCTCCTCCTCGTAGAGGTATCTGATGTGACTTCTGAAATTTTAATAATGTTACGTAAAGTTACGTAATTAATTTTTTATATGTTGCAGGTACATGTCTGCAGTCCTGGTACACAAGGGCATTCCTCGCCACAGTACCCCAGCACGTCTCTAGAGACACTAAAGTCGGGATCGTGCGGTAATCCGCATTCTGAATTGGAAGGAGAACAACGCTTCAACAATCCATGCTACGTTTGTGGAGATGCGTGGCAAGAATGCGCCATTAAATGACGCAATGGTTAGGTGGTGCAGATGTTTCCAAAGTGGTCAAACATATCTGTATGAAGAAGAACGAAGTGACAGACCAACTATCTTTGAAGAACCGCAGAAAGTGAAGGCCCATGTATGACAATCGGGGATGAAAATCAGTTTACGGTTTTCAAACATGACAAAGGTTGCCGAGCGCTGCGGTCCGCGACTGCACACACCCACTCGAAAAGCTCACCAAATCGAGGCAGCTGCGGAAATGTTACTCATTAGTTAGGCCAATCCAGATGACTTCCTTAGCAACGTAAGCACCATGGACGAGTGTGGGGTATAACACTTCCACTCAGGCATCAAGGAGCAGACCAAGCAGTGCAAACAGGTCGAAACCAGTGATGAACCAGCCATCATCGGGAAAGGTGATGCTGAGTGTTTTTTAGGACTGCTAATACACTCCTGGAAATGGAAAAAAGAACACATTGACACCGGTGTGTCAGACCCACCATACTTGCTCCGGACACTGCGAGAGGGCTGTACAAGCAATGATCACACGCACGGCACAGCGGACACACCAGGAACCGCGGTGTTGGCCGTCGAATGGCGCTAGCTGCGCAGCATTTGTGCACCGCCGCTGTCAGTGTCAGCCAGTTTGCCGTGGCATACGGAGCTCCATCGCAGTCTTTAACACTGGTAGCATGCCGCGACAGCGTGGACGTGAACCGTATGTGCAGTTGACGGACTTTGAGCGAGGGCGTATAGTGGGCATGCGGGAGGCCGGGTGGACGTACCGCCGAATTGCTCAACACGTGGGGCGTGAGGTCTCCACAGTACATCGATGTTGTCGCCAGTGGTCGGCGGAAGGTGCACGTGCCCGTCGACCTGGGACCGGACCGCAGCGACGCACGGATGCACGCCAAGACCGTAGGATCCTATGCAGTGCCGTAGGGGACCGCACCGCCACTTCCCAGCAAATTAGGGACACTGTTCCTCCTGGGGTATCGGCGAGGACCATTCGCAACCGTCTCCATGAAGCTGGGCTACGGTCCCGCACACCGTTAGGCCGTCTTCCGCTCACGCCCTAACATCGTGCAGCCCGCCTCCAGTGGTGTCGCGACAGGCGTGAATGGAGGGACGAATGGAGACGTGTCGTCTTCAGCGATGAGAGTCGCTTCTGCCTTGGTGCCAATGATGGTCGTATGCGTGTTTGGCGCCGTGCAGGTGAGCGCCACAATCAGGACTGCATACGACCGAGGCACACAGGGCCAACACCCGGCATCATGGTGTGGGGAGCGATCTCCTAGACTGGCCGTACACCACTGGTGATCGTCGAGGGGACACTGAATAGTGCACGGTACATCCAAACCGTCATCGAACCCATCGTTCTACCATTCCTAGACCGGCAAGGGAACTTGCTGTTCCAACAGGACAATGCACGTCCGCATGTATCCCGTGCCACCCAACGTGCTCTAGAAGGTGTAAGTCAACTACCCTGGCCAGCAACATCTCCGGATCTGTCCCCAATTGAGCATGTTTGGGACTGGATGAAGCGTCGTCTCACGCGGTCTGCACGTCCAGCACGAACGCTGGTTCAACTGAGGCGCCAGGTGGAAATGGCATGGCAAGCCGTTCCACAGGACTACATCCAGCATCTCTACGATCGTCTCCATGGGAGAATAGCAGCCTGCATTGCTGCGAAAGGTGGATATACACTGTACTAGTGCCGACATTGTGCATGCTCTGTTGCCTGTGTCTATGTGCCTGTGGTTCTGTCAGTGTGATCATGTGATGTATCTGACCCCAGGAATGTGTCAATAAAGTTTCCCCTTCCTGGGACAATGAATTCACGGTGTTCTTATTTCAATTTCCAGGAGTGTAGATTACGGTCGTGAGGGGTAGTCGGTCACAGTAAAATACTAACGACGTTACGGGACGTTGTATAGACGAAACGTCTCTGGAAACAGCCCGAGCGAGTGGTTTTACGACAATGGCCCAACTCGTTCCATGCAAGACACAGTCATAAAAGCTGCTTTTTCAGGCTATCATGTTTTGCCTCCACTCCACACTTCCCTGACATGGCACCCAGTGGCTACATCCTCTTTACTCAGGTAAATAAACCATTGCGTGATAGGCAAGATGAGCTGATTTTCGATGTGGGGCGTTTGCTGAACAGCCGCCAAGTCATCCATTACTGGAACAAATGTGTCCCACTGAAGGGTGACGAAGTAGGAAATACTAACACCAAATTTTATGGTCGCAGCTTCGTTTTTCCAACGTAATAACTAAAACCTTATGACCACCCATTACCCACGATGCTTAAACACATTTTGCACTCAAATCGGAGACTATCAAGTTTCATGGTTAACAAACACACCAATTAAATGGGTGTCTTCTATACCTCGAGAGGCATTTTAAGGCCGCGGCGAACAACAAATAGGGAAATGTGAACAATGAAAAGTGACAGTGGAACAAGACGGAGTGTTTCCTATCCAGTCGCATAAATCACGAAAATAATTTGAATGTCGCTTACGGTAAATGCTTCTATCAAAATTCAAGGCTCTTAGCACGCCTCTGAGAGCGGGAGCAAGACTAGCAAGAGGTCTAGTGTGGTGGACACTGACTACACGACGCGTTTCTAGATGTTCATCTCCAGAAAATCTACAAAAGTGAGCCTTCCGATACTGCTGTGTCCTATTTAATGGCTCGGTCTCACCAGGAAAACAACATTCTGTCCAGAGTGGTACTATTTTCTGCACTCATTCTCGAGAACGGTCCTACAAAACAACTTTTAGAAGAGAGTTTGTATGGGAACTCTGCGCACCTGTTAAGGTTTCTGTTACCTGGCTGGCACTAACCACCAACAGCCTCACACCAAAAGTACCCTTAACTTCATGACGTACTCCTTTATATAGAGGAAACTAGAAAACGGTCATCGCTATCTCGGTGAAAATTAATCATGACAAATTGAAAGGAGGTACATCAAAATTAAAATAATCCAAAAGTACTACCGTGCCTAACGAATAATATGGTCTAATTTCCGTCTCTCTCTCGTCTCGGGAAAAAAAATTCTGTTTAATTTTTACGGTTCCGTACTTCAATTGGTAAAAACAGAACCCTTACAGTACCACTTTATTGTCTGTATGTCCGCCCAATTAGACCTATTTTTCTCAGGAACGGGTAGAGGTAAGAAGTTGAAATTTATGTCAAACACTAAGGTCTAAGATCCCTTGGTGGTACAAATAATTTAAGCTTCTAAGTTAATGCAGTCAAATGATAACGGCCATTTACGTCACATTACTGATACTCGCAAACTCACTCAAAACGACTCTGAGCACCATGGGACTTAACTTCTGAGGTCATCAGTCCCCTATAGCTTAGAACTACTTAAACCTAACTAACCTAAGGACATCACACACATCCATGCCCGAGGCAGCAAACTCACTCATCAAAACGCATAATGAAGTATCTATGAGGGACAGTCAAATGAAAACCGAACACCCGCCACAGTGGCACCACGGAATGGTTCCATTCAAAAGTAATTACCACACGTGTTAAGACATTTACTCCACTGGGGGACGAGACGATCAATTCCTTTTTCCACCACCGCATCCACTCTTCCACTTCCTCGTCCAACTGAAACCGACGTCTACGTATGTCTTTCTTCAGTTTTCCAAAGATGTGAAAATCTCACGACGAAATATCTGGGCTGCACGGGAAATTTTGCAGTGTTTCCCAGTCAAATTGCTGAAGCGTAACTTTCGTCCTATTGGCAGTGTGGGGACGGGCATTATCGTGCAACGAGATGATTCCGCCCGACAGCATTCCTGGGCGTTTTGACTTGATGGCGCATCGCAGTTCCTGCAAAGCGTTTTCAAAACACTGCAAATTGAATGTGATTCCGCCCTCGAGGAGCTCCACGAGCAGAGGGCCCATGCAGTCGAAGAAATATGTCATTATTACCTTGCCGGCCGCGGTGCTCTCGCGGTTCTAGGCGCGCAGTCCGGAACCATGCGACTGCTACGGTCGCAGGTTCGAATCCTGCCTCGGGCATGGATGTGTGTGATGTCCTTAGGTTAGTTATGTTTAACTAGTTCTAAGTTCTAGGGGACTGATGACCACAGCAGTTGAGTCCCATAGTGCTCAGAGCCATTTGAACCATTATTACCTTACTGTAACTTGTGTAAACAGTTTCGGATTTCTTTGCGGGGAAGATGTGGGATGTATTCACTGTTGGCTTTTGCATTTGCCATCGGGCTGTCGGAATGGTGTCGGATGGAACCATCCTGTTGCTCTATGACGTCTGCTTCCACACTGTCAGTCAGACGAAGGCTATTCTTTAATGATTTGGTTGGGAAACAACGCAACATCCTCCGTACAGCCCGGATCCTTCATAGTGTGATTTGCACATCTATGGAGACTTGAAGCAAGTATTGCGTGGACCTCGGTTTCAGTCGGGCGAGGAATTACAAGAGTGGTTGAGGTTGTGGATCCATCAGTGGCCCACAGCGTTCTACGAAACATCACTTGATTGTATCATTTCCCAGTGGGATAAATGTCTAAACAAGTATGACGATTCCATGGTCCCATTGTGGCAAGTGTTCGGTTTTCATTTGACTGCCCCTTACATATATATAATTAAGTTTGTATGGAACACTCAAAGCGCAAGCCCTCTTCAAAGTTGTCGGGTTTTTGCATGAATCGTGACTTATTTGGCAAACGAAATACACTCCTGGAAATTGAAATAAGAACACCGTGAATTCATTGTCCCGGGAAAGGGAAACTTTATTGACACATTCCTGGGGTCAGATACATCACATGATCACACTGACAGAACCACAGGCACATAGACACAGGCAACAGAGCATGCACAATGTCGGCACTAGTACAGTGTATATCCACCTTTCGCAGCAATGCAGGCTGCTATTCTCCCATGGAGACGATCGTAGAGATGCTGGATGTAGTCCTGTGGAACGGCTTGCCATGCCTTTCCACCTGGCGCCTCAGTTGGACCAGCGTTCGTGCTGGACGCGCAGACCGCGTGAGACGACGCTTCATCCAGTCCCAAACATGCTCAATGGGGGACAGATCCGGAGATGTTGCTGGCCAGGGTAGTTGACTTACACCTTCTAGAGCACGTTGGGTGGCACGGGATACATGCGGACGTGCATTGTCCTGTTGGAACAGCAAGTTCCCTTGCCGGTCTAGGAATGGTAGAACGATGGGTTCGATGACGGTTTGGATGTACCGTGCACTATTCAGTGTCCCCTCGACGATCACCAGTGGTGTACGGCCAGTCTAGGAGATCGCTCCCCACACCATGATGCCGGGTGTTGGCCCTGTGTGCCTCGGTCGTATGCAGTCCTGATTGTGGCGCTCACCTGCACGGCGCCAAACACGCATACGACCATCATTGGCACCAAGGCAGAAGCGACTCTCATCGCTGAAGACGACACGTCTCCTTTCGTCCCTCCATTCACGCCTGTCGCGACACCACTGGAGGCGGGCTGCACAATGTTGGGGCGTGAGCGGAAGACGGCCTAACGGTGTGCGGGACCGTAGCCCAGCTTCATGGAGACGGTTGCGAATGGTCCTCGCCGATACCCCAGGAGCAACAGTGTCCCTAATTTGCTGGGAAGTGGCGGTGCGGTCCCCTACGGCACTGCGTGGGATCCTACGGTCTTGGCGTGCATCCGTGCGTCGCTGCGGTCCGGTCCCAGGTCGACGGGCACGTGCACCTTCCGCCGACCACTGGCGACAACATCGATGTACTGTGGAGACCTCACGCCCCACGTGTTGAGCAATTCGGCGGTACGTCCACCCGGCCTCCCGCATGCCCACTATACGCCCTCGCTCAAAGTCCGTCAACTGCACATACGGTTCACGTCCACGCTGTCGCGGCATACTACCAGTGTTAAAGACTGCGATGGAGCTCCGTATGCCACGGCAAACTGGCTGACACTGACGGCGGCGGTGCACAAATGCTGCGCAGCTAGCGCCATTCGACGGCCAACACCGCGGTTCCTGGTGTGTCCGCTGTGCCGTGCGTGTGATCATTGCTTGTACAGCCCTCTCGCAGTGTCCGGAGCAAGTATGGTGGGTCTGACACACCGGTGTCAATGTGTTCTTTTTTCCATTTCCAGGAGTGTATATGAGTGTCACCCAGTTAAGTGTCCCTTTAGTTGGGGCACACAGTCATACAGTGAGAACCAAACGTCATGTAAAGGCACTGGGAGACGAGTCTGTCGTCGGCCGCTGCAGTCCATGTGGTGTATTTTTCTGCGAACAGTTCTGGTTGAAATGAGTTTCTGACACCCACATTCACATCTGTGGCCTTCTGAATCACTGTAGAGTCGTATACCGTCGATTGTCCGACACATGACTCTGCAGAGGCGACTTGGCATCCGTTCATCAAACACTTGTGGTCATCCTTTGCAGCGGTTAACACGTGTGGAAACATCGCCTGTGCAATATACAAAGTGCATGTTACACACTGTTGACGCCAGAAATCCAAATTCTTGTGTCATCTGTGACGCCTTCAGTCTGGAACCACGAGACCGCTACGGCCTCAGGTTCGAATCCTGCCTCGGGCATGGATGTGTGTGATGTCCGTAGGTTAGTTAGGTTTTAGTACTTCTAAGTTATAGGGGACTGATGACCTCAGATGTTAAGTCCCATAGTGCTCAGAGCCATTTGAACCATTTGTCGTCTCCGATATTTTATGACCCAAGGTCTTTGCACCAATAAACCATCCCATACCGAAAATCGATTGAATCGCGACGCACTGCCATCTTCACTACACACCTTTCTGTGAGGCCTGATTTACACCAGAGCGACTACAAGAAAACGAGCATCAGCAGACGAAAATTCTCTTTGGTGTAAACAGTAGACGAGCGCAGGCGAACGACGTAGGTCATAGATCAATAGTCTAGAGCCTGATGTGCACTGGGGCGAATGGAAGCGAACAGAAGCCAACGAACATATGCAGATAATTCGCCAGATTTCACTATCATTCGCTTGTATCTGTGAATAAGCATTTACACTAGAGAAAACGGATGAGAACGCTAGATAACAAGCGTAGACTATGAATGCTACGTTATTCTAGTTACAGCAACGAGGCAAAACTTCCATATTCTGAGAGGACTATTTTGCATGGCAAGTGCACTTTTTTTGAGGAAGTAAGCGAAATGGTGTAGGAAAAGAAGAATTTAAGTGGTTGAATTTGTGAATAAGCGTGAAATGTGTGGAGGTAGTAAACTTAACACTCAGTTGTAGCTCCAGTTTTTTTTAGCATTATTCCAAAACTACACATAAACGTTGGTTGACTCTTGTCGCTGGCTTCTCAGTACAATTTAGGAAGAAATGTTAGAAGAAGAACGGTATTTAATGACGAGCAACATTATCTGACTATTAGCAACTGTAGATTTTCACGTTACTTAGTGATCTTTTTCGCATTTGAATAACTGCTAAAACTCAGATAGCTTCTGACGTCTGCAGTAACATATACGAAGCACGTCAAGGATATTATTAAAGCACGTATAAGGAAGATAATGCTAATAAAATGTGATCGATGAAATGTGAAAAATACACGAGACCTATCACTTAGCTACTCATAAAATGTACTACATACACTGCTCTGCAAGACATAAGGGCGAGTGGGATAAAGTAATATAACACGTTAACTACTCAGTGGAATGGAACGAAAGTGATGGAGCATGTTGCTAGAGTTCACTCAGTCCTGAAAAAAAAGTAGGACGTCACATGGCGTGAACAGAGACCAACGAGATATACGTGTCATGTGGCGTGGATCACAGCAGGTAACACTACAGGTCTTACGAGTTGCAGCGACTGTCTCCAGTGCGGAGCAATTTACTTTTACAGAGTTAAGGCTCAAATGGCTCTGAGCACTATGGGACTCAACTGCTGTGGTCATTAGTCCCCTAGAACTTAGAACTACTTAAACCTAACTAACCTAAGGACATCACACACATCCATGCCCGGGGCAGGATTCGAACCTGCGACCGTAGCAGTCGCACGGTTCCTGACTGCGCGCCTAGAACCGCGAGACCACCGCGGCCGGCCAGAGTTAAGGCCTCGGATATAGACGAGCGTTCGCGACGTATGTCGGGCAAGGCGACTGGTGTGACGTCAAAAGTGCGTTGCGGGGGCCATATTTTGCGTGGGCCCCGCGTGAGGCGAGGCCTGACGTGAAGGCGGCATCACTGTTCCGCCAAAAGGGGCTGGTCCAATAACATAAGGCAGTTCAAGGAGAAGGTGCGCTGTGGTGGTGTTCTTCGTTACAACATGGTCCGGAGACAGCAAACTAGATGACTTCACACGGGGAAGATCATCGGGAAACTGGAAGAAGGGTGGCGAGTGTTGCCCAGGAGTTTGGCATTGCTCACAGCATTGTCTCGCGTGCATGGGCAGCGTTCCCGAGCACAGGCACGGCCACCCAAAGGAGAGGAGGTGGGTCGACCACGGTCAACTACAGCAGCAGATGATAGTTGCATTGTGCATCAGGCAAGAAAAGACCCACGTCAAACAGCGTGTATAATTACAACCGCATTTAACAGCGCTGCAAGGAACGCAGTCTCATGCTGCACAGTGGCTCAGTGACTGCATGAGTGTGGCGCCTTTGCCCGACGACCACTACGTTGCATTCCACTGACATCCGCACATCGACGGCACCGTTTTCAATGATGCCAAGAGCCTAAGGACTGGACCAACGAGGAGTGGGGTCCTGTGTTCTTCTCGGATGAGAGCAGATTCAGTCTAACAAGGGAACCTCCCCATCGCACCCCCCTCAGATTTAGTTATAAGTTGGCACAGTGGATAGGCCTTGAAAAACTGAACACAGATCAATTGAGAAAACAGGAAGAAGTTGTGTGGAACTGTGAAAAAATAAGCAAAATATACAAACTGAGTAGTTCATGGGAAGATAGGCAACGTCAAGGACACAAGGAATGCAGGAGCGCCGTGGTCTCGTGGTAACGTGGGCAGCTGCGGAATGAAAGGTCCCTGGTTCAAATCTTCCGTCGAGTGAAAGATTTTAACTTTTTATTTTCAGTTTATGTGACAAACTCTTATGTTTTCATCACTTTTTTGGGAGTGGTTATCACATCCACAAGAAAACCTAAATCGGGCAAGGTAGAAGAACCTTTTTACCCATTCGCCAAGTGTACAAGTTAGGTGGGTCGACAACATATTCCTGTTATGTGACGCACATGGCGTCACCAGTGTGGTATAGAATGTATCAGACGTGTTTTCCTGTGGAGGAATCGGTGGACCTATGACCCTGCGATCAAATGTTTTCGGTTCCCATTGGAGAGGCACGTCCTTTCGTCTACTAATCGCACGGTTTTGCGATGCGGTCGCAAAACACAGACACTAAACTTATTACAGTGAACAGAGACGTCAATGAACGAACGGACAGATAATAACTATGCAAAAATAAAGAAAGTAAAATTTTCGCTCGAGAGAAGACTTGAACCAATGACCTCTCGTTCAGCAGCTGCTCACGCTACCACGGGACCATGGCGCTCCTCAGCTCATGTTTTCCATGATGTTGCCTATGCGGTCCATGGACTACTCAGTTTGTATATTTTGCTTATTTTTTCACAGTTCCACACAACTTCTTCCTGTTTTCTCAATTGATCTGTGTTCAGTTTATCAAGGCCTATCCACTGTGCCAACTTATAACTAAATCTGAGGGGGGTGCAATGGGGAGGTTCCCTTGTAAGTAGTGGCCGGCCGGAGAGGCCGAGCGGTTCTAGGCGCTACAGTCTGGAACCGCGTGACCGCTACTGTCGCAGGTTCGAATCCTGCCTCGGGCATGGATGTGTGTGATGTCCATAGGTTAGTTAGGTTTAAGTAGTTCTACGTTCTAGGGGACTTATGACCTCAGAAGTTAAGTCCCATAGTGCTCAGATCCATTTGAACCATTTGAATCCAAGTAGTGATACGGAAATACCCTCATACGGCGAAATGTGAGAACACGTATTGCACCCAGAAACATTATCAAACATTATCGGTTTGATGGTTTAAGTGTTACGGTGTGGTGAGGTGGAATATTGCTTGTGCACACTGATCTCTAAATCCTTGAACACAGTACACTCACCGGTCACGTTATTGTGACACTGTATTCCTTCTCATGTGCCTCTTTACAGGAGTTCATTCGGCTCTTACTTCACTTATATGGCTGACAATGCGCGACTGTATCGAATAGCGCAGGTGAAGGAGCTCTTGGAACGAGAGGATATTCAGCAAATGGACGTGGCTGTCCGTTCCTCTTGCCAGGTAAAATAAATGCATAAATAAATCTCATCGAGCATGTGTGGGATGCAATGGGGAGACGTACTGCTTCACGTCCACATGCACCAATGGCCATGCAGCAATTGTCAACTCCGCTGGTGGAGGAATAGAAACCCCTTCCACAAGAACTAAAAAAATGGCTCTGAGCACTATGGGACTTAACATCTATAGTCATCAGTCCCCTAGAAATTAGAACTACTTAAACCTAACTAACCTAAGGACATCACACAACACCCAGTCTACACGAGGCAGAGAAAATCCCTGACCCCGCCGGGAACTGAACCCGGGAACCCGGGCGTGGGAAGCGAGAACGCTACCGCACGACCACGAGCTGCGGACCACCACAAGAACTGCTTACCAATCTTGTGACCAACATGGAAGAACCTTGCAGAGCAAGCACTGCTATTCGTGGTGATCACACACCCTATTAAGAACCATGTCCAGCCTTCTGTTATGTCCAGGAACCATTATAAATGGCGATGACTTCAATACTGTCACGTAGAGGAAGATGTAAGTAGACGAATGACGAACACTAACTTCACTTAACGAAGGTTGTTTATTCAGCACTTGCACATACAAGAGCGCGGAGCGAATTGCCTCCGGCCAGAACACATACGGTATTTATACAGCTACAGAACATTCCAATACAATGATTCTTGACATTTGTGGATACTTCTAGAATGTACTCGAACCGAAGATAGAAATTAAAATGTTCCAGTTCAGGTGAGTTTTGAGCTCACAACCCTCCATACAACAATCTAGTATCATAACCACTACACTACGGCGACTGCGCTACTCGGATTCTGCGACATTGCTCCCTCCTTAAGAGAACAGCGTCTCGGTATTACGTCCTCCTTGTCCGGGAACGACTCATCGGTCCTGCATACTCCGACTCCACATGACTGATGTTCGCCCTGGCGGTGATCTTCTTAGAACTTCCCTTGCCGCTACGTTCTTCGTTACCTTTCCGCTTGTTGCCTGTCGCTGGAGCTTCGAATTTACACTGGGTTGCAGGACCCAAGCAAGACAGCTTGAAGGTGGTTCATTGAACCCTCTGCCAGGCACTTTATTGGGAATAGCAGAGTAATAATGTAGATGTAGATGCAGATCATTATAGGGCTTCATTCGAATGACGTGAACCGTATCTCTGATCTTTCGTCGTTTTGTGTCGGGGTCGAAATCTTCAACTTCATAAGTAACATCCGACAACTGTCTTACAACCTTATAAGGTCCAAAGTAGCGCCTGAGGAGCTTCTCAGAGAGACCAACCTTCCGAACAGGAGTGAAGATCCAGACGAGGTCACCAGGCTGGTAGACAACAGGGCGGTGGCTCGCGTCATACCTTTGGCGATCGCTTTCTTGAGCCTGCAGCGTGCGGAGTCGAGCTAACTGGCAAGCTTCCTCAGCTCTGGCTAACACCTGGCCGATGTAGTCGTCGTCCACGTCATCAGGATGTAACGGACACACAGTGTCCATCGTCGTCGTCGACTCACACCCATGCACCAGGAAAAATGGCGTAAATCCTGTAGTGTCTTGTTTGGCGGTGTTTTAGGCAAACGTCACGAAAGGAAGAACCTCATCCCATTTGCTCTGCTCAACATTGATGAACTTAGATAGCATGTCGGCCAAGGTCTTGTTAAGACGTTCAGTAAGCCCGTTAGTTTGCAAATGGTAGGCAGTCGTCACGTGATGAGTAATATTGCACCGACGGTTTATCTCTGTCACAAGATTCGATTGGAAAACTTTCTCTCGAGCCGTAATTAACGACCTTGGGGCACCGTGTTTTAATACAATGTCTTCCACGATGAATTTGGCTACCTCGAATGCTTTAGCTGTTTTCACGGCTTTTGTAATGTGATAGCGTGTCAGATAATCAGTGCAAACAATAATCCATCTATTGCCACCAGCAGACGTTGGAAATCGTCCGAGGAGGTCAATCCCAACACGCTGGAAAGGCGTTTCGGCTGGTGGAATTTGTATGAGTCGGCCAGGTGGTTTCTGAGGAACTGCCTTTCTCCTCTGGCACTCTCGACAGTGCGACACATAGTGACGGACACTCCTAAATAAACCTGGCCAGAAAAATCTCTTGCGGATCCTATCGTATGTCTTAATAAATCCTAAATGTCCTGCCTCAGGTGTGTCATGGAATTTCTGTAGAACATCTAAGCGCATGTGTTTAGGAATCACTGGTAGCCATCTCTTTCCAAACGGATCAAAGTTTTTCTTGCAAACTAATCCATTAACTACCTTAAATTGTCCTTTCACATCCTCTGATCGAGCGAGACAGTCACTATCTTCATTAAAGTCTTGATGGTCTTGCACAGCGTTTCTTGAGAGACAGTAGGCATCTTGGTATTTTCTTCCACTTTTGGACACTATGGTATTGTCATACTCTTGAAGACGTAGGGCCCACCTGGCGAGTCGTCCTGCCAATCCTTAAGACCTGTCAACCAACAAAGTGAATGATGATCTGTAACAACTGTGAATGGCCTTCCATAGAGATACTGTCGAAATCTGCACATGGCCCAGATCACAGCAAGACATTCTCTTTCTGAAGTTGAGTAGTTTCTCTCGGCTTTTGTAAGTGTCCTAGAAGCATAGGCTATAGCCTTCTCTTTTCCATCCGAAATATGCACCAGAACAGCAACCGATCCCATACCCACTGGCATCTGTCTATAGTTCTGTAGGTACTCTCTCATCATACATACCAAGTACAGGGTCAGTGGTCAGAGCTTTTCGCACCACATCGAAAGACTCTTGTTGAGCACCACCCCACATAAATTTAGCATCGGCTTTTAACAACTCTTGGAGTGGCCTGGCTTTGAGACAAAAGTCTTTGATAAAATGACGGTAATAAGAACACAATCCAAAGAAGCTTCTCACATCTCTAATACATTTAGGAATACGAAATTCTGTTATAGCTCTCATCTTTTCTGGGTCTGGCCGCACACCTTCGTTTGACACAAGGTGCCCAAGCATCTTGATTTCTTTTGCTCTAAAGAGGCACTTTCTTGGATTAAGTTTCAGTCCGGCTTGTTGGAGACACTTGAGAACGGCCCTCAAATGTCTCTGAGAACAGTATAATGTCATCTAAATAACAAAGACACATCGTCCACTTCAGGTGCCTTAGAAGATTATCCATCATTCGTTCGAAAGTTGCTGGTGCATTACACAAACCAAACGACATTTCCTTAATTAAACTCATACAGGCCCCCAGGAGTGATGATGCAGTTTTCTGACAATCAGCCTCATGTACTTCGATTTGCCAGTATACCGAGTACATGTGCATTGTTGAGAGAAACTTAGCCCCCTTCATACAATCTAGTGTATCGTCAATTCGTGGAAGAGGGTAAACGTCCTTTTTAGTTATCTTATTAAGCTTCCTGTAATCAACACAAAAGCGCCAACTGCCTTCCTTCTTCCTGACGAGAACCACTGGTGATGACCATGGGCTCTGCGAAGGCTGAATGATGTCATTCTTCATCATTTTCTCTACCTCGTCGCGAATTATTCTATGTTCCGTTGCTAACACACAGTATGCTCTCTGGCTTATTGGTTGATGGTCTCCAGAGCTAATCCGGTGCTTCACCGTCGATTTGTCTAATTTGCTCTTCACCTGTGGATTGAGGCTTTCAGAGGACTCTTGAAGAACGGCAAGTAGCTCCTTCTGTTATTCCTTAGTGAGATCTGGTGAAAGTCGAGCTAGAAGATCTTGTACGTCCCTCTCCAACACAGCGACCAGGAAATACAGCATTTAGATGGTTGCGGACTTCCACACTGAAGTGAGGTGGTGCACCGTCATGTCGTATCAACAGCCTCTCACGAACAGCCATGGTACGTTCTCCAACAACTCAGGTAGAGCTCTTTGCACGAACCTCAAGTACAGGTGGCCATCCAGAGGCCCAGGAGGAAGATATGGCCCAATGAGTCTCATATAAACTTTACACATGTTAGTTGTAAATAAGCTGGAAAACAGTAATGCTGGACAAAGTGGTAGACAAGTTTATTTCCACATCTCCTTATCTGGTTTCTCCGATCCCAGGTTCCCTACCTCAAATTGTTCGGTGGAGCATTTCTCTATGTTCGGATACATTTTTGCACGTTCTTACGGAAGCAGGCATAGAATAGTAGGTGAGTGTAGGGTAGCTCTATACCTTTTACCAGCACGCCCTACAGGTACTATTCACAGAGACCTTATTCAGAATACTCGCCAAGGCTTACTAGAAGATAGCTGAGAGCGCTGATGTGCATGCTTCTGGCACATGGGGAGGCGTGCCAGCGCTGAATCGAATCTATCTCAAGCGGATTAACGAGGAGGGCTGGTGAGCCAGTGAGCCTGATAGTTGTTTTAGGCGGTTTCCCACATACAACTAGGTAAATACCAGGCTGGAACCCATGTTCCACCTCAGATACAAACAACACAAACACTTCGAAAACATTATCACATTTGAACATAAGAGCTATACTGAACGCATACAGATGGGGTACACAGAAAAAAAATGTTCAAACGTGTGTGAATTCCTTAGGGACCAAAGTCTGATGTCATCGGTCCCTGGACTTACACATTACTTAAATTAACTTATGCTAAGAACAACACACACACCCATGCAATCCGTGACATAGCGCCCTAACCCGCGCTGCTACACCAGGGTACACAGATTCCTTCCGAGGTGGGGGGGGGGGGGGGGGGGGGAGGGGGGCTGCCTTAGGAATTGTCACCAAATGCCCACTGCCAAAACCGATGCATAACAATCCCAAACCCGTAGATAAAAGGCAAAAGGAAAAGAAGAGGAAGGTGTGGTTTATGCAAGATGAGCCTCCAGCACATTTTAGTGTCATTGTTCAAGATGCTCTAGCTAGTATCTACCATGACAGATGAATAGGCACAGGAAGACCAGGTCCATGGCACGCACGTTTTCCCTACCACCGTCCTTTCGATTTTTATCTCCGAGGGCACTTGAAGCAACTGATTTACGCGACAAACAACCCGTATGCAAAAACTCTTGATCGACGTTGCACTGA
The DNA here is from genome assembly GCF_023898315.1 of Schistocerca nitens. NCBI lineage: Eukaryota > Metazoa > Arthropoda > Insecta > Orthoptera > Acrididae > Schistocerca > Schistocerca nitens. The sequence goes on from NC_064616.1 coordinate 928,491,196, forward strand.
CGCCTGCGGGATCATTAGACACCGTTAGCGATTTACTTGAAAGGCCGCGTCAGTCCAAGATTCGAAAAGTGCATGTGTCTGGATGCAAGACGAGGGCATTTTGAACATTTATTACAAGTTTCTGAGTTGATGACGCTTTCAAGCTCATTATGGTGTCGTACTTTGGAACACTTTTCAGACTTCCATCTCTAGCCAGCTTTCTAATATAAGCTTAATATATTTTCTTATACAATTTTTAAATGATAACATTCACTTTTAATGCGCTGCAGTCTTTTCTGACATTACCAAAGTTACTCAGGAAAAGGAAGGTTCTCCAAAGTGCAAAGAAGTGTTCAAAGGTACAACATGCTCATGCGCTTAGGAACAAATAATCAATTACATTGCAAAAGTATCGTAATCGGGAAAACATTGCCAATACTGTAGCCTATTTAATAGTCTATCTGTTACATGATTATTCTAAAACATCCCAATAATCAGTAAGTGGAATCAGATTACGTAGAAATATTATCAAATCCAATTACAAGCTAAATGGAATAGAAGCTATTGAAAAACAGAAATTTTCATATCCAAGAGAGGTAAAATAAAGACATAGAAGCTCAATCCGTTTTCAAATGTCACATGTTCCATAGCAGAAGGTCTTCCATCGTTTCTAAGTACACAAACTATAGCTTAACAATGCTCACGTTACATAACTAGTTTTAAAAACATATAGAACGTTACTCATTATGAAATTCTGTAGCTGAAGAATTAACGATGTCTTTCACACAACTTTACTATATTATGCAGCACTTAAATGTGTAGAACTAAATATTTTTACAAATGCGCAAAAAACACGACGTCATAACTCACAACAACAAAAACAGCAAAAAATGCCAGAAACGGCCAATGCTGTCTCTAATGCGTATGCCTTCATGTGATCTTAAAATCGGTCACTAGATTGAAACACTAACAAGGTAACAAAGTGTTCCTAGGTACAAAACGCATGAGAGCAGCTAAGATTAATAGTTGCGAAATACTCCAGTACCTAACATCCTGTGAACATAATGCAAATGTCATCGAAGGGGGAAATGACAAGAACATAGGGAGACAAGCAGAGGAAAGCAGAGGAAGCATCAGGAAAAAGAATTCGGATGGCCTAGTTGCCTACCTTGCAGTATTTCCAAGGTACATATAGAATTGCATGCGCACCTGATAACTGAACTATTGCAAAGAGCGCAGGACATTTATATTCCTAAGGAAAAGGAAAAACAGTCAGGCTAACATAAATTGGAGCCCAGTACGACGGCCGTTGTGGCCGAGCAGTTCTAGGCGCTTCAGTCCGGAACCGTGCGACTGCTACGGTCGCAGGTTCGAATCCTGCCTCGGGCATGGATGTGTGTGATGTCCTCAGGTTAGTTAGGTTTAAGTAGTTCTAAATTCTAGGGGACTGATGACCTCAGATGTTAAGTCCCATAGTGCTCAGAGCCATTTTTTTGAGCCCAGTACTTTCCATGCTGAGGCGATGGGTATGATCGAGAAAAAGAGCTTATCAACGTGCTCTGGCATACACTGCGAAAAATTTCTACAAAGGCAACTGTAATTTGACATGTGGAGAAGACCGCATCAATTATTGACTGAAAAGGTTAAGGGACCTACTATCATGTCCACAATTCGTAAGCAGGATGGCTCAATGACGGCTGGATGGAGGGAGTCAGCAGAATATGTGCTAAACACCCTACTTTCTGATGATAACACAGTCATGATACTGAAATACGTGCGTAACTAAGAAGTGAACTAGGGAACGAATACGACAATCATTTGTTGGTGACACCGTTCGCTCAAGAAGTTGTTGCAATTACCAAGCAAAAAACTGCGAAGGCACCAGATCCGGATGGCGTCTACCCTGAGGTCGTGCGGATGATAGCCGCGCGGGATTAGCCGAGCGGTCTGGGCGCTGCAGTCACGGACAGTGCGGCTGGTCCCGGCGGAGGTTCGAGTCCTCCCTCGGGCATGGGTGTGTGTGTTTGTCCTTAGGATAATTTAGGTTAAGTAGTGTGTAAGCTTAGGGACTGATGACCTTAGCAGTTAAGTCCCTTAAGATTTCACACACATTTTACATTTTTTGCGGATGATATGTTTACTGATGGTGCCATATTTGACAGCATTACTAATGGAGGCGTTGCGAATAGGCAGGATCCCGACGATATGGAAAATACCTAGAGCAGTAGTGATTACAAAGGGAAAGGCTACGGACCCGGCATCACCGAAAAGCTACAGACCTATTTGCCTATTAAACGTCTTGACCAGAGCTCAGGAACGTCTGCTCCGTGATACATTGCAGGCGCACAGGGAGCTCTTGGGTATAAACCAGTGTCAATATGGATTCAGAAAAGGGAAGTCTGTAATGCTGCGATTGATAGAGCTCTTCAGATTGTAGAAAATTCGGCAACGAAATACGCAGTCGCGCTCATGATTGACATCGCAGGCGCATTCGACAGTCTTTGGTGGCCTGCGATGATCTCATACCTTCTACATCTCAGGATCCGAAAATGTCTGTATAAGAGCGTTGTAGATCATAGTAGAGGACGTAGCGTCCAGTGGCTTGAGGGGCAGAGCAAGGTAATCAAAAAGGTTATCAAGGGCTGTCGTCGAGGCTCCATAAGTGGTCCATTGTTCTGGGGCCTTAGTATTGAAGGCGCAGATGACACCCTAATAGTTGTGTCTGTAGCCTACAGGGCGAGACTTGAGTAATGAGGGAAGATGCGCTTGCTCAGATGCAGCATTGGTGCAAGCGCAACAAACTGACTATAGCTGTTCATAAAACCACAAACATACTTCTGAAGGGAAGGGCTTCTCTTGCCAGAAACCCTTCCCGCAGGCTTGATGGAGTACCTGCAAAACCCCAGCACTGTTTGTAGATATTTAGGCATTCTTCTAGACGAGAAAAGAAAGTTTCTGGAACAGGTAAAATCTGTTATTCAGAAAGCGGCCATAATTATGCATGACATTGCTCGTGCTGGCACTGCTGACTATAAATGACTGTTGCATGTGGTGCGGTCATATCACGAAGCTACAGCGCCATTGTGGGCTTCGCTACCAGCGTCTAGGCGCATCGCCTTAGACTAGGTAGAAAACAATATTGCGACAAATTCAGCGGAGCGTACTTCTGAGTCTCATCGGTGCCTTTCGCACTACACCTACTGACGGTTTACTGGTAATCCTCGGGATATGTCCTATGGATATTATGTAACGTTGCACTGTAGGGCAGCGCTGTATTGGTCGGGGTGTGAGCAATATGATCGTGTGTACGACATCAAAGGAACACGTGTTACGGATAAAAGACATTTACGAGCCCGGAAATTAGATGAATGTCAGTCCGACTGTGACGCTAGGTGTACTGCGAGGCGTGTTTATAGTATATTCCCAAGCATGAGGAACAGGCTCAAACTGCGCGGCTTTACCCCAACTCGAGGTATGGTGCACCTATCAGCAGGTCACGGTCCATATCCTAAACAGCTGCATCGAGCGGTATGTAGTAACACAACACCCTGTGAATGTGGACAGGAAGGTTCTGCTGCTCACGCTCCCTTCTTAAGGTAGAGAGAGACTGCAGACAATTAGACTGCGATCTCCAAACAATTGTTCAAATGGTTCAAATGGCTCTGAGCACTATGGGACTCAACTGCCGTGGTTATCAGTCCCCTAGAACTTAGAACTACTTAAACCTAACCAACCTAAGGACATCACACACATCTATGCCCGAGGCAGGATTCGAACCTGCGACCGTAGCAGTCGCACGGTTCCGGACTGCGCGCCTAGAACCGCGAGACCACCGCGGCCGGCGCAAACAATTGTTAAATGACCAAACTTGAGGACTAAAGTCAATGTGATAGCACATCAGATATCTACAAGGCAACTGATTAAGTTTCAGACTATAAGATCACGTAGACGCTCTGAACATCAAGATAATGTCAACAGGTCACAAGAATCGTTTCCTCAATTATAGTTAATGATAGACACATATATTTAATTAAGAGAAACTTCTAATATATACAGCCCCACGGGAATGCATAGATTCGAGAACTGCCAAGGCCAAGGCACACACGTACCAGAGTGGGTGATGCAGAATAGTGCAGCAACAAAAGGATTAGAAGTAGGTATTGCTGCAGTTAGTCGGCAAACCTCGAGTTCTTTCGAGGCTGCCAGTTACATATATAGTAATGCTAGATGGAAGTTATTCACTTGGAACTTAAGTTGATTTCTTTTATTTTGTGTTATTTTTAGCTGATTTTTATTTTTCAAATGTTCTGTTTTGTTTCAACGTTAATATTACCAATAGTTGATGTTAACACTATTTACTACTACTCTTTACTACTGCATACATAATATAAAATACTGCATGTCACCATGATTAACGAATATGTACGACCTGTTTAGAGTTTCCAGATAACAGCTCTAAAATTCGCAGCAATAAATTGAAATGAATTACACTATCGTACAGGTACAATACTCTTCCCTAACGAATGTATTGAACATAAGTTTAAGTTTCGTTAATGGGCGTATGTTTATATGAACTTTTCTCTTTTTCTTATGTAAGGAACTTGCGCCCAAAGTTTGTAGAAGTACTTTTGAATCGCACTGTGTAAAAGATGCTATTGAGACCCATTCTTGAGTACTGCTCCGGTATTTGGGGACCTCATCCAGCTGGCCTGCCAGCATACATGGAAGGAATGCAAAAACAAGTTGTATGTTGATGACATATGGCATACAAAATGTACAAGGAACCCAACTGACAAACGGAAGAAAGTCGCCGGCCGCTGTGGCCGAGCGGTTCTAAGCGCTTCAGTCCGGAACCACGCAGCTGCTACGGTCGCAGGTTCGAATCCTGCCTCGGGCATGGATGTGTGTGATGTCCTTAGGTTAGTTAGGTTTAAGTAGTTCTAAGTCTAGGGGATTGATGACCTCAAATGCTAAGTCCCATAGTGCTTAGAACCATTTGAACCATTCGAAGAAAGTCGACGCTGTTCTTGCGAGTATATTTAGAGAACCGGCATTCGAGGTAGGTTGTGCAACAATTCTGCTGCTTGTGACACATCTCTCGTAGGATCGAGAGAATAAGATAAGAGAGATTAAGAGGGAGGCAGACAATCTGTTTCGTATTAGCACTGTGTAGGGCAAGCAATGGTTTAGATCCCCTCGGCTGTTCTCTGTTCAGTTACTTGCAGGTGGATTGTAGAAGTAGACACCATGTTGAAATACAGTAATTATGGTTGCTTCGCATATTGCTGACCTATTCTGCTTGTTCAAGATTCGTAATCTCGCGTCTCGTATCGCACAGACAAAAATTACAGTGCATATTTATGAGTTCATTACCATAATTATACTGCATTGTATCTGAAACTATATCGGCCTATCTATGATACCACAAAGAGCAAAAAGTCTAAACTTTAAGTAATCCATGTTATGTCACTTGATCCTTTAATCATTTTCAAAAACATACATACTAAAAAGTGTTAGCAGAGTAATACATATCTAATATACGTAGCCTTACTTACAGTTTGAGTGAGAAGACTAAGGTATAACTTTCACCATAGGTTTTTCCGTTAATTATATACATGTTTAAAAAAAGTGTCGTATGCTCCTACAGGAGGTAATTTTGGTCAAAACTAGAAGGAAAGTGACACTAATCATATTTCTGGAAACTGATACCCGTTGAGACATGGGACAATCTGTCTTCTCACTCCCGTCTGTCTGTTACGTAGAAGCAGACATTATAGACAGTGCTGCATGTGGTTACCAAGCATCCTGACACATTCTTCAGCCGTTCTTCGCAGTGAATCGCGCACTTTTTCAAATATGGGTTATAAAACCTATTGTGCTAGTATTTTCTTGTATTAGTGTATGCTGCAGGCCCGGGAAGCCCTGGAACAGCATTGCTTCGTCACAACTCGTGACGAGATTAAAAAAAAATGGCTCTGAGCACTATGGGACTTAACTTCTAAGGCCATCAGTCCCCTAGAACTTAGAACTACTTAAACCTAACTAACCTAAGGACTTCACACACATCCATGCCCGAGGCAGGATTCGAACCTGCGACCGTAGCGGTCGCGCGGTTCCAGACTGTAGCGACGAGATTAATGAATGAAGAAAGATGGGATACGATCGTTATATAAGATAACTTTAAATTGAGGTGGAAATAGAATAGTTGTTTCCTATTGATAACAACAAGCGCAATTACAACTCTGTCATTCCTTCCTACAATTTTTCAGACAAATTAGGGGTTATCTGACAAAATTGCCAGTCCCGTTAACTGTTCAGCACTGGAGCTCGCAGTCTCCAGTAGGTGTTTCAATAGTGGCTTATTTGAGTTTATTAGGGGTAGAGGGAAGGTCCACAGACGAGCAACAGAGTTGCTGCAATTGAATCCAAAGTCTGTATACTGACCTCAGACGTATGGGTAATGTCCAGGCAGATATCACAATGTGGGGAACGGCATTAATCCACAATTCTGTACAACTATTGGCACAAGTAAGCTGTCCATGAGAAAATTATAAATAAAGCACACAAAGAAAGTAACGGCGGGAGTTCATTCCAGTCCTTAAGGAAAATTACTAGATGTATCGAGAGAGAACCAAGCAGAAGCAAATAAATAAGCAGTTACTGACAGAGCCGTAGCAATAACAGAGACGAGAACGAGTGTGCGGTTTTATTTCCTCGGTAGAAACACTGTGCCGTGGAGTGACTACAGTGGAAAAAAATAGTTCCATGCAGCCAACTTGACCAGGAAGGACGCACTGAGCACACCTGTTGCGGTTGGAGCGGCGGGGCAGACTCCTTGGCTTTAAGGTTGCTCGTACTGCAATGGCACCAGTCCAGCAGCCCCACGGAAAAAGTTTTCTTGCTCAGAAGCGTGGCAACGGAGCAAATTTGATCGCAACGGGTCCAGTCTTCCTTTTTAACGAAAACAACATCTTGGAACTATTTTCATAGACTGATTTCCCATTTTAAAAAATGTGGAACTCCATTTCCTTGGCAACACAGCAGTTGGTTTGGCATTGCGGGGAAAGTTACTTTCGAGGGGGAAATTTGCCTATCAGATTTACCAGCTCATTAATTATGGACACAATCAATGTATGCTTGCAGTTGTTTGGTTCGTATTCTCTTCTACGTTTCGTATGTGTGCTTGGATTTAATATTAATTAAATACTTCGCAACTTCTTCTTAGTAAGAGCTGGACGAAACGGTCGTTGGAATCCCTCCACGTGTGTGGAAGCTATTAAAGTCTCCTGTTCAACGCCCGGCTCCAGCCAGATTGCGTCACATTCATTGATCTCATGCTCCTGTAACGTTTGCACATTGTCGATGGGTTGGGCAAATATCAATGCCTTTAGGTGTCCCCATAGTCAGAAATACAACGGATTCAGGTCCAGTGATAAGGGAGTCATGCTACCGGCCCTGGTCAGTCAATGTAACGTCCATGAAATGTCGCGATGTGGCACTGTCGCAGGATCTGTAAAAAAAGGGGGTTGTGCCCATCAACCATGAACCACAGTCCCTCTCTTTCTGCAAGGGCAAGGTTTTCCGATAGCGCTGAAATCGATGAGTACACAGGACCTGACGGCCAGAGTGGCCGAGCGATCCGAGGCGCTACAGTCTGGAACCGCGCGACCGCTACGGTCGCAGGTTCGAATCCTGCCTCGGGCATGGGTGTGTGTGATGTCCTTAGGTTAGTTAGGTTTAAGTAGTTCTAAGTTATAGGGGACTGATGACCTCAGAAGTTAAGTCCCATAGTGCTCTGAGCCATTTGAACCATTTTTACACAGGAACTGTTAATATGGTTGATAAAGCGTATGACCCCACGAGCCTGCCTCTACTTCGATGCGGAAGTAATCCTGATACCTCATCTCCTGACTGTTTGATTGTCATCCGCCCATACGTGCATATTGTGGTAGTTTACTATTGCATCTCTTTTGGATCCTGCCTCATCTGTAAATACTATACACTACTTGTCAAAAGTAAAACGACCCATATTTCAACAGGTATTGTTTTCTGGTCGCGTAATTAGGGGAGCTACCTCCTGTTGCTATGTGACACTTTTCTAGACACTATACACTGGGAGTATATTCGGTTTATAGATAAGTGGAGGTGGTGGTTAGTGTTTAACGTCCCGTCGACAACGAGGTCATTAGAGACGGAGCGCAAGCTCGGGTGGGGGTAGGATTGGGAAGGAAATCGGCCGTGCCCTTTCAAAGGAACCATCCCGGCATTTGCCTGAAACGATTTAGGGAAATCACGGAAAACCTAAATCAGGATGGCCGGAGACGGGATTGAACCGTCGTCCTCCCGAATGCGAGTCCAGTGTGCTAACCACTGCGCCACCTCGCTCGGTATAGATAAGTATAACAGGGCAGTGAAATACAGTAAAACTTTTATTCGCCACGTCTTTGTTGCCCCCTCTCTGCCCCTCTTCGCCTCTTGTGTGCCGCCTTGGCAGGCACTGTCTGTTGTCGCCATGTAACAGTGCTACTCAGTCGCTGGTGGAGTACTGGATAATCTTCGCGTTTTATTGTCCCTGTTAATACAGATCGATAAAACGAATATCGCTGTAGACTAATTTGGGACTTCTCTATCGAATGGGCACGCAAAATTCCGTTTTAAAAATTATTTTCTTTTGCAGCTGGAAACAAACTGACAATTTCCGTTTGTACTGGGCGTCGCATGAAACGAGTGACGAGCATTGTTTGTTTGTACCGACTCCATCTACACATCGCAAAAACGAAATTGAAAATATCTGCGGAAACACCAAAGAAAATGGGCCTAACGACTCTTTGGAGAGACACCCTTTTTACATACTGGGTGATTCAGCTGTTCCTACTGACGTCCTTTTATGTAACTCATAGTGATATGCCTGGCCTTCAGAATCACGTGCAAGATTTTCATATTCTCTCTCTCGATAAGTGCAAACTATTAGTCGTAAGGGAAAAATGAGCAGGACCTTCCTGTAGTAAATATGATGTAGTTGGATTTTATACGGAGATACGTTTTCTCTGGAGGCCACGGTTTTCGAGCCAGTCAAGAAAAACGTGACCTTCGAACGCATCTCCACCCCCGCACTCATCGCTCACGAGTCAGGATTTCTCGTATTTTGTGGGTGGCACTCCCTCCTACCCCTGGAAAAAAATTTCCGGCCACACGAACTGTTCCCGCCACTCAACGTTTTTCGGCCCCTATTGACTGGACTGTTACGCCCCCAGCATAGTTGGCTGTTTCGTTAAGAATATTACTTCAAATGTGTCGTGAGGATAATGAAATAAAAACGACTTTTGTAAACGTTACGCTAAAACTGATTACGTTGACATTGCGATCCAAACTTAACTCTCACAAGCACAGTAGTTTCGTAGTCAGAAGGCCTGACGAATACAATACTGTAATTGTTTATTTTATGCTGTTAACATTCACAAAATTCTTAGGTAAAGACTAAGCCGCTGGCGTAATAAGGCGAATCAACGAAGATCCAAAGAGGTCGAATGTGGGAAATAATTAGTGCAGTCGCAAATTTTTGTACAGTGGTAGGACGGGGTGCCATAAACAACACACTAGGAATCCTGACCGGTGGGGCTGAGTAGGCTGCGTTCAGACTGCCGACCGGGCCGGGATGACGCGTACTGGCTCGGCTCGTGTAGCGCATTCACATTGCGCGCCGCGCCGAGCCGGGACGGTGAAATGGAGGAAAATCCACTTCTCCGATTTTCATGTTTTAAACATTCTTAGCGGTATATAAGACTTCGCCACATCGTTTTATGAACTTATTTATTCCTTAAAAGCGTTACTTACGTCGTGAAAAAAGAAAAAGTATACTTTTCGTTTCGCGTGATTTCTTAGTTTCATAACGCTTCCCAACCGATTTTGAAGAAAGTATGCGGCTAAAAAATCTGATTTTTGTACATCTTAGCTTCGTATTGAATCATTTATCTTTCCATATTTCTTAACAGTCATTGTGAAATGATGCTATTTGTCAACGTTGTGCACTTGATTTACAAATCTTGTAGTGAAAAAGTCATGTAGCGGGTAGCTTACTGTTAGATCCGTTTTAGACCATACATTGTTGGGAATAAAATGTAGCTAAAAGTACCAAAAAGTTTTTGAAATGATAATGATACTGATATCTGTCTCTGGTCACAAGTAATGCGAGCTACTCAGTGGCGTCAGTGCCGCGTCCGCAAGCCACGGAGTTCGCGCGGTTACAGCTTGGTTTAGTGTAGTCATATAATGCAGGAAAGAAAAAAACTAATTAGTAGTGATCAGCGTAGACCTAGTGTCGGTCCCTCGTATTATTTTAATGGTCTCATTGTGTAGATAAATCCAAATGTATAAGAATTTTTCCCTCGGCCACTGGACAATCATCTGCTATGCTTTTATAATTGGCCACACGTTGCATAACAAAAGACAAACAATTATTTGTCATCAACATCCTTCAATTAGTATAATGTACATTTCGTATTTCGAACTAAAAGATAAGAGTATATTAATCTAAGATGAGATCTTGCTCCTGATGCATTGTAAAACTAATCACAAAAACAAACTGGAGATTTGTGATACGTTTACTGCAGAAACTGAAGCGCAATTCTATAGTCTCGTAGTCTACTTTGACAGAAAAAATAATGGAGAGTTAATGAAACTACTGTAGATCGACACAGATGTGCGTTTCATTGTTCTTCACTGTTTTTTTTTTTCTTCCTTGGCGGGCTGCGCTGCACTGTCAAGGTAATCCCCACTCTTTGGCTAAATGGCTGTCAGCTACCGGAGGCCAAATAAATAAATTAAAAAAAATCCCCACCCTTCGACAGCTGACAAGCAAGTCAGTAGAAAACGCAGCTGCAGTCAACAGTTGCTCGCCTTTAGCTAGTCTGTGCTGTCGTGTAGAACAATGTCTTCACTCTTTTATTGGTATTGTTTTGACTCTGCAGTAACTCGTCGAGTTTTGAAGTACAGAAGAACTAGGAGGTTATGGATTCATCCCATAAATAGCGACAGACATTTAGGAGAGTTTTTTTCTTTACATGAAGAACTTAAAAACTATCCTGAAAAAATTTATTCACATAACAGAATGAATCATAATACATTTCAATATGTGCTGCAGAACATTCAAGACAAAATTTCGAAACAGAACATAAATTTTCGCAGACGTATAACAGCAGAAGAAAAATTGTGTATAACGATAAGGTAAGATTCGTTAGTACACACATTTTGGTTTGCAGTAGAACTTTGTACGGCATTCACTACCTCCAATTAATTGTAGTCATGCTTTTGTATTTTAAATTTCACAAACGCTGACCTCTGAGGGGAAGAGAGTTTATGGGACTCCTGAGGATCATTATGAAGTAATTAGCTTCGTCATTTTGGGTAATGTCTTGCTGTGCCTTCAACGAAGAATCACAGAAATACTCCTTCAGAATTTTCCAAGTTTTTTCTTCTTTTTTCTTCATGATGCAGCGCTTGGCAGTGGTGATGGTTCATCATGTGGAGCCACTGATGACCTCACAGAATTCTTTTCATTACCTTGTAAGATAGACAGATTGATAGGCGAAGAGTTTTGTGATAATGCCCTTTGACTCAGTGGTTCTATTTCCACTGATAAGGAACTGTACATAGCTCTTGGAACTTAGGAAAATCATATGACAGAACAAAGCCCGAGTGGAATTGCATTTTAGTATACTATTCCCTGGATCACATGACCTTATTTTGCCAAGTTATACAAGTTATTCTCTGTAACTGTCTCTCAGGTCTTTGCATTTCTATTTCATTATTCTAATTGAAAGAATATATAAGGGTGCAAAAAAATGTCTCTTTAATTATTTATTGTTGTATAACTGTGAAATGACATGGACTAAGTAAATATCTACTGTGCAAACAAAACTGTAAAAACTTCGCCCAACACCACACTTGAGTAACACATTTTACGATTTTTTTTCTCAGGTATCTGTCCACTGGCATCTCCTTTCATGCACTAGCATCGTCATTCCGATTAGGAGTGTCCACCGTATCAGTGGTGGTGAAAGACGTTTGTCTGGCCATATGGGAGTCACTTGCTCCCATTCATTTACCAACGCCAACTGTTTCTCGATTTAAAGAAATTGCCAGTGAAATGCATACGAGATGGGGATTTCCAAACTGTGTTGGATGTATAGGCGGGAAGCACATACGTGTCCAATGTCCTAAACTTTCTGGAGCATGTTTTACAATTACAAATAGTATTATTCGATTGTACTCCAAGCAGTTGCTGATGCAAATTACAAATTTATAGCTGTAGATGTTGGTGCCTACGGTAAACAGTCTGATGCAGGCGTGTTTAAAGAAAGTATGTTATATAAGAAACTTACAAATGGGGAGCTGTTATTACCGCCACCAACAAGACTTGAAGGAATGAGTCAGGAACTACCGTATGTCATTTTGGGAGATGAAGCTTACCCCTTATTAGAGAATTTGATGAGACTTTTCCTCGCAGAAATTTGGACAACGAGAAGATTCTATACAATGATGTGCATTTCAGAGCAAGAAAAGTTGTTGAATATGCATTTGGTATAATGACCAATAAATGGAGACTACTGAGGAAGGAAACTGAAACATCCATTGACGTAGCTGATCACATAGTCAAGTGCATTTGTCTACTTCATAATATTGTCATTGACAGAGAAGGATGCAATGTTGAAGCTGAAAAGTTTTGTAACAATGCTGATATGCAGACAGCTGGTGCCACATTCAACAGAAATTCCACATTACGTTCGAAAACTGTCAGGAACACTTTTGTTGAATATTTCGTTAAAAATGCAACTTAAAATAATTAAAAAACCTTTCAAAAATAAATTTTGGAATTGAAAGTACTTAGCTATTTACTGTATTTTTGTGTATCTCATTTCATTGTAAATAAAACAAATAAAATTATAAAGGAAAATAATTTATATTTGTGTGTACTATCTGAAACACACTCCTTGGTTACTTCGTTCCATAATCTGGAAACTGCATAATTACTGTCATACTAGCCGAATTTCTGATACCAAATTGATGGACAGAAGTTAATGTCATGTATATGTTATTCTGCATTCATTAAAGTAAGAACATCGCAAAAAGATGTCACAGACAACAGCTTATAGTAACGTGCCACAGCATGGCTTTACAATGCATTGTCATCTGGTAGGGACACATTTCCGTCCCTCAGTGACACTCATATGTCTCCGTTTACAAGTAAATGCGAACTATTCAGTGGCGGCAATTCCGCGTTCGCTGGCAAGCTATTGTTGTAAATGCATGTAAATACGGTAGATTAAATAAACGAAATAAAAGTAATTTCGCACGTATTATTATAATAAACGTAATTTTTCCTCGCTGATTGTGAAATGTGAGGTAACATCTTAAAATAAAAGACGTGTGCAGTCATACTTGTGATGAAAGCAGAAGGGAGACGAGTGATGCGGGTACTGCAGAAGCTGTAGTGCTGCTCCACAGGCTCGCGCCGGCAATATTAAACACTCGGAATGTCGCCGGCTCGTCTCCGGGAGGCTGACGCCGTGTCGGCGCGGCCCGGCCGCAGTTCAAAACCCTGTGTTTGATATCAAAGCGGGCAGCGGCCCGGCCAGGCTCGGCTCGGCCCGGCCGGCAGTGTGAACGCAGCCATCTCACTAGTAGTGAGAGAGAGAATATGAAACTCCCGCGCATGGCCAGGTATACTATTGTGAGCTGCATAAAACGACATCGTTAGGGGCAGCTGAGTCACCCTGTATATTATTCAGTGGTGTCAATAAATACTGAAAGGAAAAGTCTAGCTAATCACCGTTAGGGAGAAAATACTTGTACAAACTGCGTCGTTGAGTCGACAGCAACAAGAGGTATTCGTAAACAAAACAGTTCAAATGGCTCTAAGCCCTATGGGACTTAACTTCTGAGGTCATCTGTCCCCTAGAACTTAGAACTACTTAAAGCTAACTAACTTAAGGACATCACACACATCCATGCCCGAGGCAGGATTCGAACCTGCGACCGTAGCTGCCGCGGGGTTCCAGACTGTAGCGCCTAGAACCGCTCGGCCAATCCGGCCGGCAACAAAACTGTTAATGAAAACTATATTTATACATCCCAATGCGTTTAGGAGTCTTAGCTCCATTATCAGGTGGCAGTCGTGATTTTACATACCAATCTCTATGGGACACAAATGTGCAAGTATTCGTGCACCAGTTATTTAAAATAAGTGCATATCTGTGCTAAAGTAACACCAATACTTCATGTCGTTCATAATTTTCAATCAGTTGCAGATAATCTCTTACCTATATTCGTTTATATTTTGTTACTATTTATCTTTATTTGTGATTTTTGTACTAAATATGAACTATTTCTATGCATGTAGTGTAATCTGTGAAAATATTATGTGGTTACTGGTTCATGCGTAGGGTCGAAAGAATTAAAGCGATAAGAAAATCTAGAGGTAAGAAGCTAAAGTGTATCGATGGAAAATGTGTAAGACTCACCAACTGAGGACTTGGCACCAGTCATTAATCAGCCATCATAGTGAGCACACATCGGGTCGTATTCGAGGCTACAGTCTATACAACTTCATGGAAATGTTGCCTCGGATGATAGTTGGCTCCGACAGAAAAGATGCGAAATGTTTAAACAGCGCTCCACGCCAACTGCTAATTAGAAGATAGCCATGTATGAGTCTCGCAAATGCTGAGGAATAAGCTGCACAATATTCGCTGACGGCAGGGTATTGCTTTGCTTTAACGCCTCCATGTACTGTACAGTTTTTTTTTTTTTTTAGTATTGTATTCACGGTGGCCCGTATTCGTTGTACATTCTTTAATCAGTATAGTTTAATTTATGTGTGCATGCAGACTGTATTGACCCAAGCCTTGCTACCTGTAATAGTTACCTTAGCTTGTAATTTTAAAGAGAAAACTTTCCTACTTTCTGAACATAGGAAGTCAGAAATTAGTGTTACGTTGAAAACTACATAAATATTGAGTCTAGTTAAAAGGGATCACACACTTTGTTCTCTGCCTATGTTGTAATAGAATCATATGTCCACGAGAAGTAAATCAGTAACCTAAAAGTGAATTAACTCTGACAGTATTATTCAACAAAAATTCAAGATAAAATTTTACATCCTTTTATTTCATGTTCCATTGTTTGCATAATATAGCAAGTAAATACTCATTTAGTCTAGGTCTACTTGTGGTTAGAACTGATTATTCAGTAAAAGGAAGGAAGATTAAAGAGTTTAATGTTCTGTCGACAGCGAAGTCATTAAAGACCGAGCACAAGCTCGGAATACGAAAGGATGGGGAAACAAATCCGCCGTGTCCTTTTCTATGGAACCATCCTGCAATTTGCCTGGGCCAATTTAGGGAAATCAAGGAAAGCCTAAATCTGGATGATCGGACGGTGATCTGTACTGTCGTCCTTCCGAATGCGAGTTCAGTGTGCTAAGCATCGGTGATTAACAACTGTCTCACAGTAAAGTATACTATCAATATGACACGTAAACGTTGGTTCAATAGCTTTCTCATGAAATAGTTAATGGAGACAGCTAAAAAGAAATTGAAATTTTTCGTTTAATTATTATAATTTCTTTACTCATTAAAAATGTGTCAAAATGAGACCGTCGACCGTCATTTGACCTTGCTACAACACAAATTTGTGAGACTTACAGAATACATTTGCACTCTGCATTGTTTTGTACACCGAATATGGTATGTTTTGGAGAAGAATAATGAACTTTCATGGGTCCGAGTGCTTAAATTAACCACTAGTAACACGACCACGATCGAACTTCTCGTACAATGGCAGTTCAGGAGTACAACATTATTGTACTCCTGAAAATTTATGATGAGCAATATTATTACCCGAAGAAGAAGTTAAAAGTATAAAATCGACGCCGCGCGGGATTAGCCGAGCGGTCCAGGGCGCTGCAGTCATGGACTGTGCGGCTGGTCCCGGCGGAGGTTCGAGTTCTCCCTCGGGCATGGGTGTGTGTGTTTGTCCTTAGGATAATTTAGGTTAAGTAGTGTGTAAGCTTAGGGACTGATGACCTTAGCAGTTAAGTCCCATAAGATTTCACACACACACACACACTCTAAAAACGACGTGACAGATAAGTGTAAAATTTGGTGCCTGTGAAGCGCGGTTCCTTTCTTGGTTTTTACCAGCACCTACCTGTGAACTCGTCACAGCAGATCGTCGGTAGGAAAGCCGAGCAGAAACCTATCGTACTGCTACTCGCACCAGTCTGCTCACAACGTAACTATTCTAAAAATCTGGAAAAGGTCTTAATTTTGAATAAAAGGTGGAAATACAAAGTTTAGAATTACAAGTTCACTATCAAGCCAGTGATAATCCTAACACAGTCAGGCACAAACTCTTTCATTCACATTAGCAAGTTTATGGTAACGTATTTACCGAAATCTGAACAGCTAATGAACATGGATTGTTCTTAAATGAAAATGCTCCCTACGCTATTAAGTTTATCGGTGTCT
Source organism: Schistocerca nitens (assembly GCF_023898315.1). Classification (NCBI taxonomy): domain Eukaryota; kingdom Metazoa; phylum Arthropoda; class Insecta; order Orthoptera; family Acrididae; genus Schistocerca; species Schistocerca nitens. Next base: position 928,507,701 of record NC_064616.1, read on the forward strand.
AATGCACTCAAGTTTTTGCACTCAAGTTTTTGATCACCGATCTGCTCAATATGCGACGCGGAATTACTGTCTTTTCTCATACACAAAATTACTTAAAAAATCCGTACTTTCTAAAAAAAAAAAAAAAAACGGAATAAATTTGCCTTTACTTTAAAGCACTTTTGAGACATGTAGCACAACTAAAACCGGCGAACTATAACTTCCATCGGAGCTCATACTACACACGACCGTACCATTGGAAGGCTGGGTTCCGACTACTTTAGACTGTTGTACGCATTCTCTATCTCCAAGAGAAAAGACGCCCGAAGAATACTCAGTTCTGATTGGCCAGTTTTCTTTACGACCAATAGAAAAATATTATTCTCCCACGCTAGTCCGCGCTTTTCATGACTAACCAATCAGCAAATAACAAATGGTTCAAATGGCTCTGAGCACTATGCGACTTAACTTCTGAGGTCATCAGTCGCCTAGAACTTAGAACTAATTAAACCTAACTAACCTAAGGGCATCACACACATCCATGCCCGAAGCAGGATTCGAACCTGCGACCGGAGCGGTCGCTCGGAGCAAATAACACACTTTCGAACTGTACTTTTTCCCGAAATAAATATTTAACATTTTGATACTTTATTGATACTTTACGTTATTACCTATTTTCATTTGCGCTATCATTAGCTTCCGTTTTACCATAAATTTACTTAAGATATTATGATACAAAATTCCCCGTCGTCTGCATTCACACTGTCTTAAAATTTTCTCACACTAGTTCGTACAGCGTTTTCAGTATAACAATGATCTACATTACTTTAGACCACACTCATGCATCATTCACAATACTGAAAACATATACAAAATTGTACAAGCGTAAATAAACAAAAAAGCCTTCAAGAAATAAACAGAACAATTCACAAAACCATTATCTTGTCCTGTTTCTTGAATGTCTCTGTCCGCTACTGTGCTCTGGTGGATGGAAATTAGAACTACGTACTCGACTGAACCCGCTTCAGACCATCTGTCACTGTGAACGCATGAATCATTTTCCCGATGCACAGGTTCCAGACAGGAGCGATATAAAGGCGCCACGCCTCACCTGGTTTCGTATTGGTTCTCTCATTTCACTGAACAAGAGTTAGACAGACATTGGGAACACCAAAAATACAACCCAATACCGTGCCTAATACGGCTTAAGAAACATGTTGGCATTCAAATCAGCTTCCAGTCATCTCGGAATGGATAATTACAGGCCTTGTATGGTTTTCAAGGGAATCTTATACCACGTTTCCTGCAAAATAGTGGCAAATTCAGGTAACGATGATGCAGGTGGATAGGGATTACGCATCTTTCTCACCAAAGTGAACCACAAAGGCTCAATAATATTGAGATCTAAGGACTGTGGTGGACAGGAGAAATGGCTCAAATGGCTCTGAGCACTATGGGACTTAACTTCTGAGGTCATCAGTCCCTACAACTTAGAACTACTCAAACCTAACTAACCTAAGGACATCACACACTTCTATGCCCGAGGCAGGATTCGAACCTGCGACCGTAGCGGTCGCGCGGTTCCAGACTGTAGCGCCTAGAACCGCTCGGCCACTCCGGCCAGCCAGGAGAAATGCGACAATTCATTCTCGTGCTAACAAAACCAGTCCTGGCACAGCATCACCACTGGGGAACAAACACTGTACAATGGGATGGAGCTAGTCAGCCAGAATGGCCACATAATCATTGTCAGCAATGCGACCTTGCAGAGTAACCATGGGGGCCCATGGAATACCACGATATGGCTGCCCAAATCATCATAAACTCCCTTGTTTCACTCTTGTACGTAAACTCGACCAGAAATTGAAAACGTTGTGAAACAATACTCATACGATCAAATGACATACTTCTATCGCCCCACAGTCGGGATTTTATCGCTTCCGAACCGCGTTGTCCCGTTACGGGCGTTGGCATCCCTGACGAGTGGTTTTGGGATTTCACCTCACCCTGCAATTTCCTGCTAATGGAGCTCGCTTTGTGTTGTTTTGGTGCCGACATGGTTCACGAGTCCGACCTCTAGTTCTGGGGTGACTTTTGCAGCTTTCGTCGTCTTACTTTTCGTCACAATCCTCTTCAGTGACCGTCTGCCACGCTCACTCAGCACACAATTTCGTCCGCATTGTGACTTAGCGCATAATGTTTTTCCGCTTTCCCTTTATGCGCTAAAATTTTAGATACGGTGCCTCTTGAAAAACCAAACACTTCAGCTGCCTTGGGTACGGAAGCAGCCACCAAACACGTACCAACAACTTGCCCATGTTCAAAATCACTTATCTCCGATATAATTCACTCGCTGCTCTGACACCGACTGACACTTGCAACGTATGGCGGACTTTGCACAGGTCCGTTCGTGGAACAAATACAACACCTCAACCTGCAGGTTTGGCTAGATTCTGCATTTACGTTCAAGCATGCATTTATCGCGGTGCTTCCACGTTTTTGTCGAACCCCTGCAACAGTAGTTTGTTGTTGTTGTTGTGGTCTTCAGTCCAAAGACTGGTTTGATGCAGCCCTCCATGCTACTCTATCCTGTCCAAGCTTCTTCATCTACCAGTACCTACTACAACCTACATCCTTCTGAATCTGTTTAGTGTATTCATCTCTTTGTCTCCCTCTACGATTTTTACCCTCCACGCTGCCCTCCAATACTAAATTGGTGATCCCTTGATGCGAAAGAATATGCCCTACCAACCGATCCCTTCTTCTAGTCAAGTTGTGCTTCAAATTTCTCTTCAATTCTATTCAATACCTCCTCATTTGTTATGTGATCTACCCATCTAATCTTCAGCATTCTTTTGTAGCACCACATTTCGAAAGCTTCTATTCTCTTCTTGTCCAAACTATTTATCGTCCACGTTTCACTTCCATACATGGCAACATTCCATACAAATACTTTCAGGAACGACTTCCTGACACTTAAATCTTTACTCGATGTTAAAAAATTTCTCTTCTTCAGAAACGCTTTCCTTGCCATTGCCAGTCTACATTTTATATCCTCTCTACTTCGACCATCATCAGTTATTTTGCTCCACAAACAGTAAAACTCATTTACTACTTTAAGTGTCTCATTTCCTAATCTAATTCCCACAGCATCACCCGATTTAATTCGACGACATTCCATTATCCTCGTTTTGCTTCTGTTATTCTCCTTTCAAGACACTGTCCATTCCATTCAGCTGCTCTTCCAGGTCCTTTGCTGTCTCTGACAGAATTACAATGTCATCGGCGAACCTCAGTTTTTATTTCTTCTCCATGGATTTTGATACCTACTCCGAATTTTTCTTTTGTTTCCTTTACTGCTTGCTCAATATACCGATTGAATAACATCGGGGGTAGGCTACAACCCTGTCTCACTCCCTTTCCCAACCACTGCTTCCCTTTCATGCCCCTCGACTCTTATAACTGCCATCTGCTTTCTGTACAAATTGTAAATAGACTTTCGCTCTCTGTATGTTACCCCTGCCACCTTCAGAATTTGAAAGAGAGTATTCTAGTCAACATTGTCAAAAGCTTTCTCAAAAAAATGGTTCAAATGGGTGTGAGCACTATGGGACTTAACATCTGAGGTCATCAGTCCCCTAGAACTTAGAACTACTTAAACCCAACTAACCTAAGGACATCACACACATCCATGCCCGAGGCAGGATTCGAACCTGCGACCGTAGCGGTCGCGCGGTTCCAGACTGTAGCGCCTAGAACCGCTCGGCCACTCCGGCCGCAAAAGCTTTCTCTAAGTCTAAGAATGCTAGAATCGTAGGTTTGCCTTTTCTTAATCTATTTTCTAAGATAAGTCGTAGGGTCAGTATTGCCTCATGTGTTCCAACATTTCTACGGAGTCCAAAGTGATCTTCCCCGAGGTCGGTTCCTACCAGTTTTTCGATTCGTCTGTAAAGTATTCGTGTTAGTATTTTGCAGCCGTGGCTTATTAAAGTGATAGTTCGATAATTTTCACATCTGTCAACACCTGCTTTCTTTGGGATTGGAATTATTATATTTGTTGTTATAATGTAATATAAGGGGATCAGTGCCAACTAGCATGTTGAAATAGATCTGATATCGGTAGATCCATGCAGCCAAATTAAAACAGCTCGTCAAATTTTAAAATGACCAACTGAAAAATAACAGAACAAGTGAAGTTAGAAGTTTGCTAGAATATCTTCATTGAAGGGCCAACGTACTTACGTCTGAACGAAGCGGCAGTCTGCAGTTGTTTTACCGAAAGCTTTAAATATTTGGTAAATGAGAGAGGAAGCCTACAAGTCTGCAACAATGCCATAATATACGTGCATGCTGCTACTACCAGGGCAAGCCCCTTTACCTTCCCTTGGCCATGGATTCCACTCGGCCACCCAGCTATGGTGAATTCGAGAAACTACTGTTTAAAGTGAGATTGCAACTGATATTTAGTATTTTTTCACATACAAAGATTTACAAATAAAAAAAATCATATTTGCCAGAATTGCAATACTAGGACAAATTGTAGTTCGAACGCCGTGTCTTAGAGTACTAATCTTAGACACAATCTGCTGAAGCACACGAAACAGTGACAGATGTAGAAATGGATCATTTCAGACGGACGACAATTTGATAAGGAGTCCCTCAGCTTTCGATTTCGATACATATCGGCCACGAGAGATATTCGCGTAACAAGAAGATCGGAGCAGGGAGGGAAGCTAAATAAAGCAGCAGGGACGTACCTGTACGCAGCGTGGGAATAAACTAAGCCGCGGACTGACAAGGAGCTAAGCTGAGGATTAACTCGAGAACACAGTGAGCAGACGACAAAAGAGCACATGGTTATCAGCAACAGTTCGGATAGCCGCTTAACTCCAACGAAACACACTAGATACAGTTTCTGACACGGAACATGTGTTCATTTTTAATCTTTTAGGACTAAAGACAAAAGTAAAGCTTTCTTTGATGTTTCATCATCATCATCAGCAGCATCATCACCATCATCATAATCTTCTTGTTCTTGTTCTTCTTCTTCTTCTTTGCTTTTTCCTGTTTCTACCACAGCATCGGCGTTTTTAAATGCGTTGAGGCAATGTCAGTGATAGGTAGGGGCATGGTTTAAATGGGTCTGAGCACTATGGGACTTAACATCAGAGGTCATCAGTCCCCTAGAACTTAGAACTACTTAAACCTAACTAACCTAAGGACATCACACACATACATTCCCGAGGCAGGATTCGAACCTGCGACCGTAGCAGCAGCGCGCTTCCGGACTGAAGCGCGTAGAACCGCTCGGCCACACCGGCCGGCAGGTAAGGGCAGATGTCCTTCCTGTCACCGGCACTTACCCCGGAATGGCATCTGTGTAGCGCAACTGGCTGCGTCTAGAGTAAATCTATGTTCAAGTGTAAGAACGTTTTCGAAATGTTCGCGTAGTGTGTGTCTGAGACAGTACGTCAGTACCTGGGCAATATCTATCTAGGTGGATTGGGAAACCGCCTAAAAACAACATTCTGGCTTGCCGGCACACCAGCCCTCGTAATTAAAGCCCGAATAGGATTCGATCCCCGAATCCCGGAAGCGGCGCTTTAACGTGCTTGGTTACCCAGTTTTTTTTTCCAGAATCTAATTCAGAAATTGAGTACTGCTGTTTCCGACACATATCCTGAAAGAAAAATGCGAAAGCTTGTTTATTTCATCCCATTACGTCCCGTGGTACCATGTGCTAGGAAAACTCTGTTAACCAGAGAAGTTTCTGAGCCCACAAAAGGCTCCTGCCTCGGGCATGGATGTGTGTGATGTCCTTAGGTTAGTTAGGTTTAAGTAGTTCTAAGTTCTAGGGGACTGATGACCACATATGTTAAGTCCCATAGTGCTCAGAGCCATTTGAGCCACAAAAGGCTACCAGAGCGAACTGTGCTTGCGGTTGGAACATAGTGCAGGATGCTGTCGAAGAATTTTGTGAATCTTAACAGCGCGATCACATTTACGATGAAGGCGGCGACGTGGCTAACACACTGGACTCAAAATCGGAAGGTCAGTGGTTCAGATTCCGGACCTGTTTAAGATCACGTGGTGCCCGTAGCACTGGTCACTTACGGATTCTCTACTTAGCACTTGATACTCATATTAAGAAAAAATATTGTCTTACATACAATATGTGAAGGTAAAAGTTATCAAAAAGTTATTTCACTAATGTAAGTATTAGCAGAAGTGTTAACAGACGCAATATACTTTGAGTTTGGATCATAATCTGACCAACACAACAATCACTCACCAAGACACTAAAATTACCCGTCATATTTGACTTTTCAGTAGCTCCATCCACATAACAAGGAGAAACTAGTGTTCAGACATGTAAATAGTCATATGTTACCCTGCGTTTTGCGTCCCTTCCTAACAAGAATATTGTTAACACGCTGAAGTGACTATGCAGTAACGTCGAATGCCCGCGAAATCATGAAGGCGAGTTCTGTCTCGATTCGACTGCAGGTCGTTCCGGTCGGTTCTACTTGTTAACCGCAATGTGGTTTTCGTGCGGTTATCCGCACTCGCATGGGTTGGATAAGCGTTTCCGCCTCAGTTACGTAATAATGAAGAACAAGAACAAGGTTCAGAAATGGCTCTGAGCATTATGGGACTTAACTTCTAAGGTCATCAGTCCCCTAGAACTTAGAACTACTTAAACACAACTAACCTAAGGACATCACAGACATCCATGCCCTAGGCAGGATTCGAACCTTCGAGCGTAGCGGTCGCGCGGTTCCGGACTGTAGCGCCTAGAACCGCTCGGTCACCCCGGCCGGCCAAGAACAAGGAAAAACGCTTCAGCATTATAACATACACAGATAGACTGATGAGCCAAAACATTGTGACACCAATTAGACTGTTGGTCCACCTTTGGAACGCACTACAACCGCGATTCTCCGTGGCGTGGATCCGTGTCCTTGGTCCGTTCCCGAAAGTATGCGGCATCCGATGTCTACGCGTACGTCAAGCAATTCCAGTAAATTACGGGGTAGTGCTCTGCAGACGTGAGATTGGCGCCCGATAGGGTCGCAGTTGTGTTCCATCGGATTTAGATATTGCAAATTTCGTGACCAAGACATCAGCGTAAGTTCAATATCACAGTCCTCAACCGTCTATCGCACGATTCTGCCCTTGTGGCACGGACGGATATGCTAATGGAAGATGCCACCGCCGTTGGGGAAGACATAAGAGCATGAAGGAGGGATGTAGGTGGCCCGCAATAATGTTCACATACTTCACAGCTGTCATAGTGCCTTCGATTAGCGCTACAGGTCCGACGGAAGCCCACGCGAATATCCCCTACAGCGTGCAACGCCCTCAGCGGCGTACGTGTTCCCATGAGCCGTTCCCCTGGGTGGCGACTTATCCGGACGCGACCATCGAACTGGTGTAACAAGAAAAGTGATCAGCCGATCAGATGCCACGTATCCATTGATCCACCGTCCATTCTCTATGGTCCCGTAACCACTGCTGTCGTAAATTACGATATCGCCGGAGCAGGTAGGGGCCATCTGCATTGGTGCCCCGTGTTCAGCAACGTGCGAGGAACAGTGTGATACGAAACATTTATGCCTCCAATAGCATTTTACTGCCGTGAGATCTGCCCAGTTCGCCGCCTATATTGCTTTACAGAACGACAAAGCCTCAGACCTCCAAGTTGCTGATGAGCCGTGGACGTCCAGACACCTTGTCCCCTACTCGTGGTTTCACAGTTCTTCTACCACTTTCCATAGATCCTCATCACAGTAGCATGCGACAGCCTACCAGCTTCGCCGTTTCCGAGGTGCTCGTTCCCAGGTGCCGGGCAATAAGAACCTGACCTTCGCCAAAGTGACTGATGTCAGTTGATATCTCCATTGTCGCCCTGTATCGTCACAGGAATGTTCCGCCACTCGTATCTTCTCCGTTTTATATACATTTCTTACCGCGCCATGCGCCTACAACGCCGCTTGGGGCAGTCAGTCTCGCTGCGGGAGGTCGTCATAGTATTATGACTTATTAGCATATGTCACACAGTAAAACATCTCGTCACATCGCTCAGAATACCTTATCTACACTGTGTTAAGCGATGCAAGTTGTAAACCTAGCCGGCCGGTGTGGCCACGCGGTTCTAGGCGCTACAGTCTGGAACCGCGCGACCGCTACGTTCGCAGGTTCGAATCCTGCCTCGGGCATGGATGTGTGTGATGTCCTTAGGTTAGTTAGGTTTAAGTAGTTCTAAGTTCTAGGGGACTGATGACCTCAGAAGTTAAGTTCCATAGTGCTCAGAGCCATTTGAACCTTTTTTTTTTTTTTTTTACCTAACACAGTGACTTTAGACGGGGGAGAATGAAAACACTGGCGTATCTGATCGGATGAAACATTACACGATATGTGAAAATTTTATGGGAAAGCATTGAAATATGACAGACAAAGCCACTGTAAAGGCAAGCCGTGGGTGAACATAAAATCACTGGAAGGAACGTGAAACAGGAGCATAGGTGAGCCAGGTTACTAGTGATCTCAACTTGAAGGAATAGTGTCTGACTTCGGAAGTACTCGAGTTTGTGTTTTGCTTAACGGCCTATCCCGTGTGGTGCTAGGTTACAGCAACACACCCTTTTTATATGTCCGTTATTTATTATATAGAGCAAGCAATCTCGGTCGACAACATTGTGACGCCACTTCTTACAAGGGAACCTCCCCATCGCACCCCCCTCAGATTTAGTTATAAGTTGGCACAGTGGATAGGCCTTGATAAACTGAACACAGATCAATTGAGAAAACAGGAAGAAGTTGTGTGGAACTGTGAAAAAATAAGCAAAATATACAAACTGAGTAGTCCATGGATCACATAGGCAACATCATGGAGAACCTGAGCTCAGGAGCGCCGTGGTCCCGTGGTAGCGTGAGCAGCAGCTGAACGAGAGGTCCCTGGTTCAAGTTTTCTCTTGAGTGAAAATTTTACTTTCTTTATTTTTGCATAGTTATTATCTGTCCGTTCGTTCATTGACGTTTCTGTTCACTGCACTAAGTTTAGTGTCTGTGTTTTGCGACCGCATCGCAAAACCGTGCGATTAGTAGACGAAAGGACGTGCCTCTCCAATGGGAACCGAAAACATTTGATCGCAAGGTCATAGGTCAACCGATTCCTCCACAGGAAAACACATCTGATATATTCTATACGACACTGGTGACGGCATGTGCGTCACATGACAGGAATATGTTGTCGACCCACCTAACTTGTACACTTGGCGAATGGGTAAAAAGATTCTTCTACCTTACCCGATTTAGGTTTTCTTGTGGATGTGATAACCACTCCCAAAAAAGTGATGAAAACATAAGAGTTTGTCACATAAACTGAAAATAAAAAGTTAAAATCTTTCACTCGACGGAAGATTTGAACTAGGGACCTTTCATTCTGCAGCTGCCCACGTTACCACGAGACCACGGCACTCCTGCGTTATTAATGTCCTTGATGTTGCATATCTTCTTCCTGTTTTCTCAATTGATCTGTGTTCAGTTTTTCAAGGCCTATCCACTGTGCCAACTTATAACTAAATCTGACGGGGTTGCGATGGGGAGGTTCCCTTGTTAGTAATCACCTACGTAGCAGGGTGGGATAGAACATGGAAATAAAACTCTTTTTCCAATTAGTAATAACTGAAATGTGGTGGCATTGTTTATAAAATAACTTTGGAAGTTGTCAGTCACGATTTTCCTTATTTATTTCTCGCACGACGCTTTTCGTGAAATGATTCCAATTTTCAAGTGCGTTTTTCTTGCATTGTGAAATTTGTGCGTAATTTTTTGATCTGTGATTTGCTGCATGGTTCTGTTGTTTCGTAATTTTGTAATTAATGATGGATTTTTATATACAGGATGAACTAGAACTCCACTGACAAACTTTCAGAGGTTGTTCAGGGATACCGTCTCAGTATTTTGTACAGGGGTCCCGCAGTTACTAGCGGCTCATCCTGCGTAGTGAATGGCCAATTTGGAAAAAATCTGGCTGATTGGGGGAGGGGACCAAACAGTGAGGTCCCATCGTATTAGGGAAGGGTGGGGAAGGAAATGGGCCCTGCCCTTTCAAAGGCACCATCATGGCATTTGCCTGAAGCGATTTAGGGAAATCACGAAAAACCTAAATCAGAACGGCCGGACGCGGGTTTGAACCGTCGTCCTCCCGAATGCGGAAAAAATCTTTGCTTACGGCTTAATATTGCCCGCATCTCGTGATCGTGCGGTAGCGTTCTAGCTTCCCACGCCCGGGTTCCCAGGTTCGATTCCCGGCGGGGTCAGGGATTTTCTCTGCCTCGTGATGGCTGGGTGTTGTGTGCTGTCCTTAGGTTAGTTAGGTTTAAGTAGTTCTAAGTTCTAGGGGACTGATGACCATAGATGTTAAGTCCCATAGTGTTCAGAGCCATTTGAACCATTTTTGAACGGCTTAATTATAATCCACTTACGCAGAAACTCGCACATATTAAATATCACCTACACAATTTACAATGCACAGAACATGTTGGAAACCGCAAACGTAGAATAAAAAGCAGTTATCTCTGTTGATTATATTTAAAACATCTTTGTGACTGCTTTTATTGTGCATTTGCTGCTTTCTATGTGCACTGTGCATTGTAAATTTTGTAAGTAATGTTTTAATCTGTACGAGTTCATGCGTAAGTTGACAACAAGGAAACTGTAAGAAATTTTTTTTTTCGAAATTCGGCATCAACTATGTATAAAGAAAAATTGGTCGTGTATATACATTATAATAAAGGTAACAGAATAATATAGCACCGTACACATCGAAAATATCACGCAGATGCAGTACAACGCAAGAAAAAAGGCACTTGAAAATGGGAATCATTTCCCGAAAAGCGTCGTGCGAGAAATAAGCAAAAGAAAATTGTGATTGGGAGCAGCAAAATTTATTTTTAAGCTGATTGGTTTTACAGACACAGCCTTTCACAAATTATTTCTAACGGATAAAATGAAACTACAATTTGACAAAATAAAGTTACGACGAATGTATTCTCCAAACATTCCAAAATATACGCAATTTTTCAAGAGGGTCTACTTAAAAATTACAGCGCAATAGCGCGTACGAAAGTCCAAACATAATTTTTACTTTCAATTCGCAACTGCTTTTCCCCAGACACACCCGGCCAGTGTGGCTGTGGAGCCCCTGTCGGCATGGGGCCGGAAGCATGTGCCATATGGATAAACCGTCCCAGTTCACATTCCGGGATACTTCCACTGAAAAGGATTTCCTTTCGCAATCCCAGCTTGTGTTCCATCTCTAATGATTCGTTGTTTACGGGACGTTAAACGCTAGTATCCCTTCCGTTCGGATACGAGGATTCAGTGATGGAGTGCTCTCAGGATCAGTACCCAGACTCGCATAAAATTTGTGCGCCAGCTATGTTTTGCCGCTACCTCTAGGCGTTTGAGGACATCTGTGCCATCAACGCTTTATAACCCAATGTAAAAAGGTTTCACACCATCCTCGCGCCTTGCATAGTTTGTGGCGTTTTGATGGGAAATCTGTTTATCGTTAGGAGAGAGTACTGTACCTCCTAGAGGACAGCGCACCTTGGAACACGTGATGAATTTTGGTCAGTACTTCCGTCTACTGACTAATTTTAGAATAACATGATGGAATACACACTAGAGACGGCCACAGGCAGTTTCCTCTATTTTTAACAGTTACTTTGTTGTTAGAAATGGAGTTATGTTTTATGCAGTATTAGTAAACATTTCGCGTTCTGCACATTTAAATACTGTATAATATAGTATAGCTATTGGAGCATATTGTTAATTTTTCAGTTAGAGCATTTTATGATGCAAAATGGTATATATTTTTAGAACTATTTATACGCTCACGGGACAAAGAAACTGGTACACCTGCCTGACATCGTGTAGGGCCCCCACCAGCACGCAGAAGTACCGCAACACGACGTGGCATGGACTCGACTAATGTCTGAAGTAGTGGAGATCTCTTCTGAACAGCACCTTCCAAGGCATGCCAGATATGCTCAGTAATGTTCATTTCTGCGGAGTTTGGCAACCAGAGGAAGTGTTTAAGCTGAGAACAGTGTTCCTGGAGCCAATCTGTAGCAATTCTGGACGTGGGGGTTGGTGGGTCGTCGCATTGTCCTGCTGAAATTGCCCATGTTAGTCGGAATGCACAATGGACATGAATGATGCAGGTGATCAAACAGGACGCTTACGTACGTGTCATCTGTCAGAATTGTAGCTAGGTGTATCAGGGGTCCCATATCACTCTAACTGTACACGCTCCACACCATTACAGAGCCTCCACCAGCTTGTACAGTCCCCTGCTCACATGCATGCTTCATGGATTCATGAAGTTGTCTCCATACCCATACACGTCCATCTGCTCAATACAATTTGAAACGAGACTCGTCCGACCAGGCAACATGTTTCCAGTCATCAACAGTCCAATGTATTTTCTGACGGGCTCAGGCGAGGCGTAAAGCTTTCTGTTGTGTATTCATCAAGGGTACACGTGTGGGCCTCCGGCTCCGAAAGCCCGTATCGATGATATTTCGTAGAATGGCTGGCACGCTGACGCTTATTGGTGGCCCAGCATTGAAATCTGCAGCAATTTCCGCAAGGGTTGCACTTCTGCCACATTGAACAATTCTCTTCAGTCGTCTTTGGTCCCGTTCTTGCAGGATCTTTTTCGGGCTGCAGTGATGTCGGAGATTTGATGTTTTACCGGATTCCTGATATTCACGGTGCACTCTCGAAATGGTGGTACGGCAAAATCTCCACTTTATCGCTACCTCCGAGATGGGGTCTCCCATCGCTCGTGCGCCGACTATAACACCACGTTAAAACTCACTTAAATCTTGATAACCTGCCATTATAGCAGCAGTAACCGATCTAACAACTGCGCCAGACACTTGTTGTCTCATATAGGCGTTGCCGACCACAGCGCCGTTCAAAATGGCTCTGAGCACTATGGGACTTAACATCTGTGGTCATCAGTCCCCTAGAACTTAGAACTACTTAAACCTAACTAAGCTAAGGACATCACACACATCCATGCCCGAGGCAGGATTCGAACCTGCGACCGTAGCAGTCGCGCGGTTCCGGACTGAGCGCCTAGAACCGCTAGACCACCGCGGCCGGCCACGGCGCTGTATTCTGCCTGTTTACATATATCTGTAAAAAACGGCTCTGAGCACTATGGGACTCAACTGCTGAGGTCATTAGTCCCCTAGAACTTAGAACTAGTTAAACCTAACTAACCTAAGGACATCACAAACATCCATGCCCGAGGCAGGATTCGAACCTGCGATATATCTGTACTTGTATACTCATGCCTATACCAGTTTCTTTGGCGCTTCAGTGTATAACAGTTAAGCCGTAATTGAACAGTTATGCACTGTCTTGTGCCTAGAAGCAGAAGGAGGTCTCGATGCTTACAAATGAACTGGGTTACTTTAATAACGATTCTGCCGGTCTTGAAAACGCAGATTTGCGTTAGTTTCCAATAGCTTCTACTTAAAAATGTATTTAACTTGCAATCGCTTTTTGATAATACTTTTGCGTGATTTGATTTCAGTTACTGATTATTGCTGTGTAGTAGAGTGATATTGTAACAGACAGACGATTAAATACAGTATTAACACGATTTTCTCGGTTGCAGTGCTTTAAATTTCAATAGATTATTTGTTCCTAGATACGTGACCATGTTGTACCTTTGAACATGGTTTCACATTTGAAAAAAAAAAAATAATTTCCAAGAGTAATTTTTGTAATGTCAGAAAAAGACTACAGCACATAAAAAGTGAATGCCATCATTTAAAACCAGAATAATAAAATGTGGTGTCACCGCCAGACACCACACTTGCTAGGTGGTAGCCCTTAAATCGGCCGCGGTCCGTTAGTATACGTCGGACCCGCGTGTCGCCACTATCAGTGATTGCAGACCGAGCGCCGCCACACGGCAGGTCTAGTCGAGAGAGACTCCCTAGCACTCGTCCCAGTTGGACAGCCGACTTTGCTAGCGATGGTTCACTGTCTACATACGCTCTCATTTGCAGAGACGACAGTTTAGCATAGCCTTCAGCTACGTCATTTGCTACGACCTAGCAAGGCGCCATATTCAGTTACTACGAATGTATTCTGAACAGATAATATTGTGAACCATGTACCGTCAAGAGCGACGTTCATCATTAATGGTTTAAAGTTAAGTATCAAACTAATTACGTCCGCTTTCTGAATTCTAATTCCTTGTCATGTTCCAGACCTCACGTCAATATAGTTCTTCCCTCCTCACGCCAGCCTGCGTGAGCTAAAACGCGTGCATTTCGGCCTCCATTCGTAACACGGTGTTGGCTCTACTGCCAACACAACATAAAATATGTTAAGTTTCAGCCGGCCGGAGTGGCCGAGCGGTTAAAGGCGCTACAGTCTGGAACCGCACGACCGCTACGGTCGCAGGTTCGAATCCTGCCTAGGGCATGGATGTGTGTGATGTCCTTAGGTTAGTTAGGTTTAAGTAGTTCTAAGTTCTAGGGGACTTATGACCACAGCAGTTGAGTCCCATAGTGCTCAGAGCCATTTGAACCATTTGTTAAGTTTCTATTACAGGGCTGGCTAGAGGTGAAAATCTGAAAATTGTACACAGGCGCACACTCTCTTGTAGTCTTTTGACCACAGGAAAAAAAAAAATGGTTCAAATGGCTCTGAGCACTATGGGACTTAACATCTATGGTCATCAGTCCCCTAGAACTTAGAATTACTTAAACCTAACTAACCTAAGGACATCACACAACACCCAGAAATCATGAGGCAGAGAAAATCCCTGACCCTGCCGGGAATCGAACCCGGGAACCCGGGCGTGGGAAGCGAGAACGCTACCGCACGACCACGAGCTGCGGACTGACCACAGGAAATTTGTGGAAACAAAATTCCATGGTTGTGTGACGCGACAGTTTTTTGGAAATAATCTCGCCACATATGCTAATCAGTAATTAAATCTCATTTAATCTGAATACTTAATTTACGTTGATAAAATTGATATACCATAGTACTAGTGTTTGTCAGTAACTGGGGCAGTCTTGCTGTTCTCTTACATTTAATTCATATTTGCGTGAGAAGTAGCAGTGGGAAACGAAAGCACCATGATGCAACGAACAGGGCTGTGCACCGGCCGAAGCCGTAAGAAAATCGCGTCCCATGTACAAGTTCTTGGAGAGGCCACCGGGTGTGGTCTAGAGGGTAAGTGGCCACTGGACAGAGGCTGTTGACATGCGGAGGCGCCGCAGTGTTTTGGGCCTTTGTATAGAAACGCAGATAGCATCTTTCATAGACAAACGGCTGGCGAAAACATTTCACGACCACGAAATGGCGTGAGAACTAAAGATAAGCTTCTTAGTGATAGATAGGGGACACTTGGTCGTGGGTCTTTGAAATTGTGGGAGACCGTCGAAAGCTCTGACTTTGCAGAAAAACAATGTTTATCTGATGTGAAACATGCCACTATTGGCTAAAGTGCACAAACAGAGACATCAGGTGACGACGAGGCAGACTATCTCTTTGGCCACAGAAAGAGACAGAGCGAGAGTGGCAAGATTTTTTTTGGTAGAGTATGGTAGGACACAAGCCACTGGTTAACCAGTCAAGGGAAGGAAACGAGTTTTTGTAACGAGCAGTTTGATAGGTCGGCACTTGGAAGATTCAGAGTCCAGCCAATCAAATACTGTGAGACACGGAAAATGCAACAATGCAAGGTATCCTCTTAAATCGCATTCAATTGGCAATCAGATGGGAAAGTAGACTTCTTCAACTCAGATCAGGATCAAGATCCTGAGCCTCCACTGTCTGACATCGATGCTGAGAGTTGCTGCAGAGCCTCCTGAGCCAATGCATTGCGAACTTAGAAACATATCAGGCCAATTAGGATTTAGCAACTGGTGAGGGTCATTGGCTCCACCAGTAATCGATACTGCAGCCACTTGAATCAATTCCTGCAATACCATGGTGAGATTGTGCTGCAGCCAGAAGATGAGGGGTAGGGAAATTAGAGTCCTTTGTCAATAATCTGATTATTTCGATCTTCACTCTGAGGACTTATATTTTGTCAGTAACGAACAGTTTGCTTTCAACTTCGCCAAGAACTGTGATGCTTTTCCTTTCTGTTGTATGAGCTATCTCCATTATCCTTACGACAATCACTAGGCATTCTACGATTATAAGCAAAGTTCCCGCGATGTTATTAACTTTTCCCCCAACCCATATGTCAGATGTGCCAAGGATATTAAAGTTGCCACAGGTTGCAATTCGACTGTTTATTTGTCTATGATTTTATCCCGATAACTTTGCCATAGTTTGCCACTGTTTAATATTCATTGCATTGTAATAAATCAAAGTCATTAAAACTTTTGTTTCACTTAATATTAGCAAGTTCCGCTGTCACCGTTTTAGCGGGTACATTTGCATAGTTTTGTTGACGCTCACCACAATTCAAGTCATTAACCTGGAGTGTCAGCGTAAAAGAACCTCCTACAGTTGTTTCTCTAAATTCTTTGAAATGAGAATAGGAGTTCGATAGAAATGTGAGATCTTGTCACTCTTGTTCAGTTGTGTATAGGAAAAAAGCAATACAAAGATCGCATTTTAATGTGACAGCCTTACATATTCTTGATACATCACATTTTCTGTAGTAATTACTGAAAAAAATTACGTGAAATTTCTGCAGCACATTTCTGCACCGTTAGGAATTCAAACGAAGTCATGTTACCAATTCTTCAATGTTTAATACTGTTAAAATGCTAAAAATATAGTGAGTTTTCAAATGTACATTAATTCGCGGTAATGTTAAATCCTCAGTGCAATGATCACTGCATTATGTCCTTGTAAATATCTTTAACTGAAACGTTGTAGATTCATCGAATTTATACCGAACATTTTTTATGTCGTGTGTAATACACAAACGGGAGCGAGACCATGAAACGAACATTCCAATGGACGGAGGGTCCTCGCCATTCATGTCGCTTTGTGGCAGCTTTCCTTAATTACTTAAGTGACCTCCGTTACAGTAATCGAAACAGGAATTGTCCAGACGTAGTGCAGCTATTGATAAAGAAGATGCAGGTGCAGAAGTTCGGAAAACCGGGAAGAAGCGCTTGTCGCCATTTTTAGCCCTTGTAGATGTTAATAAGGCATCTACCCTCTCCAGGACATTATGCATTGAAACCAAAACACTGGCACACCGTGCCGAATAACAACGACTTAAAACTATGATAATAATAATTATTATTATTGATGGCGTGTAGCACAAATAGGCGAAATAGTGACATTGGTTCAAATGGTTCAAATGGCTCTGAGCACTATGGGACTTAACTGCTGAGGTCATCAGTCCCCTAGAACTTAGAACTACTTAAACCTAACCAACCTAAGGACATCACACACATCCATGCCCTAGGCAGGATTCGAACCTGCGACCGTAGTGGTCGCGCGGTTCCAGACTGTAGCGCCTAGAACCGCTCGGCCACCCCGGCATGCGAAGGCCCCTACCTATGGGCTACAGTGATATAACGATCCTAGCAGCATAGCAGCACGTTGCTGAATTTGCTCGATGTCTGCTCTGGGGTCATCGTACAGCTGTCGAGTGTATGCAGAAACTACTTAACGCGAATTTTCCTTTTAAAAAGGTGAGAGACGATTTTCTTGACCAGTTCCATCTTGTGCTTCGTCTGGATTGACATCGTTACTGACAGGGCACCGTCGTTATTCTAAGAGGGGCTTCAAAAACTAAGTCATACGTTATCATGGTAGGCCAAGGAACTTTTATTGACTGCTGCACTAACTTCAAAGTGACCCAGGTACATTAACATAGTCACCAAGTCTGTGTAAAAAACGTTCGGAAAGCACTACCAGTCGTTCAGTTCTTCGACTATAGAAATCGGCTCCTTGATCACGGAGCCATTGCATAAAACCTATGAGCACCTGAGTACGGCAAAACTGAGTAATTTCTACAAGAGAGCTTAGAAAACCAGTGCTAATCTTGTATTGTTTCACAGTAATTGTGCTGATCAAAGAAACTGCTTTTGATATTAGTTCCAGAAATGCTTGCAAATTGAGAAAATTAGTGTCAGTAGCAGCACACGACGATAATACAGAGGACAGAAAGAATCAATTATTTTACGTCTTTCGCTGAATATTATTCCTGTATCCATATTGTCAGTTATCCTATGATGGGGTAAAGAGTCGTATACGCCAAGTATCCATAACTTCTGGAAATTTATTTTCCGTGTTTGGTATGTTAACTATCAGTGTTTTCGGTTTTGATGGAGAAGACTGGAAATCGTGGAATTTTCCTGGAAGGGTGTCAGAAATCGCCTACAAACCACTTGCAGCTTGCGTCTGTACAAAACGAACGGCCATTAATCAGACACGGGTATTCTATACGCACGTGTCTAATGTGCTGAGCAAATACACAACCACATGACATCTACATCTGCACTCCGCAAGCCATATTACGGCGTGTGGCGGAGGGAACATCTGTTGGCAGTATCAGTTTCCCTCTTCCCTGTTCCGTTCGCATATGGTGCGTGGGAAAAACGGCTGTCAATAAACCTCCGTGTGGTTCTAATTTCACTGGTTTTCTCGTTCTGTTCATTTGGAAAAACGTAAGTGGGAGGAAATAATACGTTACCCGACTCTTCTTGAATGTACGCTCTCTAAATTTCAACACTAAACCTCCCCGTGAAACACACTGCTTCTCTTCTACCGTCCGCCATTGAATTTTTTTAACTACCTCCGTAAAGGTGTGTGTCCAGTAGCGAGTAAGTTCCGCAAGTAACGTTTGCAAACACTTCCTGAAGTGTTTACATTAGTACAAAAACTTGCGCAAGTTTACTTATGCAAGACGATTCGGCAAGCTAATTTCATAAGCTTGCTGCAAATGCTTGCAGAAGTGTTTCCACTAGAGTTGCATTGTGAGATAGGCAAGCGGAAGTTAACAGTGTCGTGGTTAAAAATAAAGTTATTGCATTACTATTAATGGAGAAAAGTCGTTATGAAGAAACAAAGTTAAGAAAATAGAAATATTTGGTTCAAGAAATGGACGTAGAGTCCTACAGACTTGAGTTATCAAGGAACACAACCGAATGAAATAAAATGAAAGGATATCGCTCAGACTAAAAACTTTCTGAGAATGTCATGTGCTATTTCTGAACATTTATTGTCTATTGTACAGCATATATTCGAAAACGGGATACAAAAACACAGGAAATTACATCACCAAGAGACGGTCTTTTAATACCCTTCCATTTTTGCAAACATTATTTATTGCAAATGTAATGAATTTTTGTTTATGTCAACATTACAAAAAATCAGCTAAAATTTAAAGGTGTCTCTATTGCCCTTCTAGTTCCCCTTCTAGTGAAAAAAGTAATCGTCAATTTTATTCTGCACTTCCTTGGCTGCCGTGGCCAGATATATATATGTTTAGTGGTTCCAATGGTACATGTGTTTCACTCTGTCTGTCTTTCCGCCACTATCCTTTTAGAAACTGACATATTCGTACCGCTATTGAACACACAAAAGATCTGCAGGTTTGAGAAAAGCTTTCGGCAACTGGCAACGTCGGCAAGTACTTGCAGCAGGATTTAATAAACTGTTTCCACTAACTTGGGGACGCTACTTCTGCAAACTGAAGAAACCTGCCTAAGTCGACTTGCTAGAGAAGTTTCAACTTCAAAGAACTTGCTAAAATAGCTTCTGCAAGCCATTCGTGGAAGTTACTTGCTAAAGGACACTCGTCTTAAGGCTCTCGCACTTCCGAAACGATCATGTGACGAAACGCGCCGCTCGTCGTTGGAGCTTGTCATCTTTTCCATTGTAAATGTCGTGTGGCTAGGGCCTCCCGCCGGGTAGACCGTTCGCCGGGGAAAAGGCTTTCGATTTGACGCTACATTGGCGACTTGCGCATCGATGGTGATGAAATGATGATGATTAGGACAACATAACACCCAGTCCCTGAGCGGAGAAAATCTCCGACCCAGCCGGGAATCGAACCCGGGCCCTTAGGACTGACATTCTGTCGCGCTGACCACTCAGCTACCTTTTTTTTTTTTTTCTTTTTTTTTTATATTTTCGGGCCTCCTTCCTCCCCTACAGCCCGTCCTTCGGCTCGCCATTTGTGCCTTCTTCGGCTAGCTTCTGTGCTATGTTTGTTCCATAAGAGATAGTTGACCAACGAAGTAAATGTGTACAAGTGAACAAAATCCCTTCTTTTGGAGTTGTGGAAAGAAAATAGGTCCGCTACATTCTTCCATCATTGTGCGGTAGCGATTTTTATAGGAGAGCCGGGCGTACTTCAGCCCGCTGGCGTCTCAGGGTTGCGTCAGCAACCTATTTGTGCTGCTACACGAGGGCAAAGGGTAAACGAAATAGCCACCTTGTTGGCGCAAAAGGAATGAGAAACTTAATAGAGAAATTTCATAAAAAATAAAAAATAAAATAAATAATAAATAAATAAAAAAAAATATCGTTTAATCGTTCTTCAGCTCTGTCGGTAGGACAAAGTTCGGTTCAAGAAATTTGCGTAATTTTCTTTGTATTTCTTTTGTCGTTCAAGCTTTTGAAGTTCTATCATCAGGTACATCCAATAGTCTTCTGCACTCTTCGTCATAGCCGTTGAGATGTAATGGACTGTCAGTCCTTTGAGCCAGTTGGCTGACCTTCTTTTGGTGTTAGGATATGGCACGTCATCTGGCAGAAGGACGTGTGTCGGTGTAATGGTGTTAGGTGACGTGCGGAGCACACGTGCTAGTTTTTGCCTGAAGAGATTCCACACGTCTTTCACATCGTCACAGACGAAACGATGTTCTTCGGTGTCGACGACATCGCAGCTGGGACAGTGTGGTGTGTGTGCCAGACGTATCGCGTGCAGTTTAGAGTTGGTGGGGATTTTTCTATTGACTGCGAGGTACCACGTCGATCGCACATTGGATGGTAGATGGGGGTCAGATATGTTTTCCCATATGTTTTTCCAGTTATAATGTCGAAACTTGTTTTCTATTCGATTGCGCAATTTTCCTCCCAGCAAGGTGTTGTAAACCTCCTTAACCTGATATAAGTCCCTCTCCGGTATTCTATGGCGTACATAGCTGTATTCCACAAGAAAGTGTTTATAGTGGTACAGCTCGTGGGAGATGTGATGCACATCGATTGGTGGATCTCTGCTGACTGGGGTGATTTCACGTAAGAGATGAGCCACTAAGGTCCGCGGTGATCGTTGCCACTGTTTATAAGTTTTGCTAACGTATAGCGCTTGCGCTTTAAGGTAGATATCTGTTAGATGTAGCCCTCCATTGCGTGTCGATAGCGTCAAGGTATCATAGGAAACCTTAAACATCTGACCTCTGTTGACAAAATAACCAAGCGCTGCTTGCATTTGGCGTGCTATGGTGCGTGGCAGAGGAAGCACTTGAGCAACATAGTTTACTTTGGAGGTTATATAGGTATTGGCTAGTTGCACTTTTTGTATTGCATTTAAATTACGCAAGCTGTGTTGTTTTATGCTTGCTCGTAATGTGGCAAGTAATTTTCTGTAATTAAGAGCGGCTGTGCGGCGGATATTATTCGTATATTCTATTCCAAGGCATTTTAGTGTTTCCACAGTGTTGATACGTCCAGCGGCTCTGATCTCTATGCCCCTACCAAGATTCATAATACCAGATTTATTGCGGTTGAGTTTAGCTCCTGACGCCAGTTCGTAGGTCGCCACAACTTCAAGTACTGTAGCCACCTCGCTTTCGTCAGTCACAAGTACCCCTACATCGTCCGCGTAGGCTTGACATATGATCTTCTGTCCGTGTATATGTAGTCCACGGAGTTGCCCAGTCAGGGATACTAAGAGAGGTTCAAGCGCAATCGCGAAAAGCGTCATGGACATGGGGCAACCTTGTCTTACCGAACTGTGAATATTGATCGGGTGACTGAGTTGTCCGTTGACACTGATTCGTGACGTGCTATTCGTCAGTATGTTTTTCACGGAGGCTATAATTTTCTGTGGGAAGTGCATGGATGTCATACACCGGAACAGGTACGAATGATTAACTTTATCAAAAGCTTTTTCAAAGTCAAGCGACATCAGGGCACAGCGAATGTTGCAGGCTTCCGATATCGCTATAATGTCTCTGTAGTCGCATAAGGTCTGAAATATCGTTCTATCCTTTCCCACACTTGTCTGGTAAGCTCCTGTCACTGTACGAATAACTGAATTAAACCTTTGCATCATGATACGGGCGAAGATTTTATAATCACTATTGAGTAAGTGTTATGGGTCGAAGATTCTCCACGGTTTTGCCTCTTGGTGTTTTGGGGACTAAGACCACTGTACCTTCACAGAATTCCTTCGCAAGGTCAGTGTCGGCATTTAGTATTTCATTGCAGACGAGTGTCAATTTAGCAATTATCTTTTCGCGAAAAGTTTGATAAAATTCAGCGGGTAGCCCATCTGGTCCAGGTGATTTATTCTTTGGACTCCTCGAGATGGCATCTTCGACGTCTTCGTCCGTTATTCTTGCTGCGAGCACATCAGCTTCTTCTGGAGTGAGTCGCTCTGTCGTCCTAGCAGTGAGAGCTTGCTGCTCTGTTTCATCTGTCTGTGTATTGGCCAGCAACTCACTAAAGTGTCGATGGATCTCGTCTCGTATTGCAGCTTGATCTGTCAAGAGTCTCCCGTCTGAAGTTTTGAGTTCCGTTAGAATTTTCCGTTTTTGTCTTTTGTTCTCTTGGAGGATGTGGTACATCGATGTTGTTTCTTCTCGTGTACCGTTCTGCAAACGCGTTCGTATTTTACAGCCTTCGAGATGGTGCCTCTGCAGGGTGAGCAATTTTGCTTTTATTCTGTTGATTTGCCCATAGTTTGTTATGATTGTAGCATCCCGAACGCACAAGTCTCTCAGACAGCTGAAGTAAAAGTCTAATGTCCGCTTCCGCCAGGCGACTTTTTCACGGGAGTAAGTTTTCATTGTCTTTATGATTGCGGGCTTCGCGCAGTTGAGCCACCAATTCAGCGCCGTACCATACAAGTGGAACTTCCTTTCACATTCTGCCCAAGTGGTGTGGAAGGCGGCGTGACATCCAGGATCCGAAAGATGAGCAACGTTTAGCTTCCACTGACCTCTCGCCCTGTAAGTGCCTTGTTTCTCTAAATTTATCGTACATATGTACGCGATATGATCAGAGAAAATAGTGGGCCATAGCTCGGACTGTAAAACGTGTCGCCTTAAATTGGACGTTGCGTAAATCCTGTCGATACGACTGGCAGAATGGCTGGTGATATAGGTGAAACCGAGCTGATCACCTTGTTTTAGTTCCCAAGTATCTAACAGATGGAATTCTCTGACGATGTTCTCCAGCTCCAGAGATTTGTTAAAATTTGGCGTCTGATCTTTGGGATTCAGCACGCAATTAAAGTCACCCGCAAATATTATTTGTTCAAATCGTACCGCGAAAAGGGGGGCGATGTCCTCCTTGAAAAATTCGGCCCTGCGGCGCTTGTTTCCGGTTCCTGACGGGGCATAGATGTTGATAAACCTGGTGTTGTTTATCGTGACAGCGAGACCTCTACTGTTCGGCAGTTTCGTCACGTCTGTAAGTAGGATCCCCTCTTTAGTCATAATCGCTGTGCCGAGGCTATTGTCATTGCCAGGATTGATGACGGCGTTGTAGCCAGTGATGTCGTCCAAACGGATAGCCGTTACTTCTTGCAGCATTAAGATGTCAACATCAGCGGCGTACAGAAAATCTTGGAGATTTCTCAGATTGAGGGTGCTGCTAATTTTATTTATATTCAAGGTCGCAATTCTGTACGCCTGCAAGGACGTCATGTGGACTATACCACGTCAGGTGGGATACTATTTGCCAGGTGAAGTGGATGTGTGCTCTACTTAGAAGAAGTCGGCATCATCATCTTCTGCACGAGCGTCTTTGATGGTGGTTTGTTGCCGGGTGGACACATCTTGTCGACGGTCGGGTGCCGTCCGTCCTGAACGTTGTGGTATGTCAGCCATCTCTGCATCATGGTTTTGTTCCTCGATGTCATCCGCCCAATCTCGCGTGCACGTAACCTCCCGCGTGTCCGTTTTTGGTACAGGTGGAGGGTCCTTCGGACTAGCTGTACCGTCTGGAATGTGGATTCCACGGTCGGGTTCAGTGTCCTCATTTCGGGTCTTCTTCTTTGTTGTTGGATCTTCCAGAGGAGTTGCCTGTGTCGTCTCCGCCAGTTCTTGGCCTATCTGTTTCGCCTTTTCACGCAGGATTGGCGCGATTTCTGCTGCTCCCTGTCGGGCTATTCGACGTTTCTTCCGTTTCTTCGGTGAAACAGTTGTAGGCTGCTGGTCATTATCCTCCGACGTGGCAACCGTGTCCTCTTTTTGTTGCCCGACTTCTTCGAGTGGTTTGCACATGCCTTCTTCCGCCGTCTTAGCCTGGTCTTGTTCTGCACGTCTGTCAGTTTCCTCGTCTTGTGAGTGTGCTGGACCTGTAGCTTCCGTGTTGCTAGTATCCATGGCTACGTTACCATCGGGAACGTCGGCATAAGCAACTACCGCCCTGTCGAAACACATGTCTGGGGCGACGTCACTGCGAATTGCGGCGGCGTACGTCACGGGTAGCGTGGCCATCTGACTAGGCGGGTCTCGCTCCCCAGTCGGCAGTTGCGTCACACGCCGTTGAACACACTGCGCGCGGACGTGTTGGGTCGAACCACAACCCGAGCAGGTTCTCGGCTGCCCATCGTAAATGATGATCGCTCGATATCCACCAATCCAGAGATACGATGGGATATGTTTCAGCATGTCAATCTTAACTTGCCTGACTCCATTTAATACTGGATACTTGTGCAAGCTAGACCATTTTTCGGCGACATTGCTGATAATGGTGCCATAGTCTCTCAGTTTGTTGTTAATCTCCTCGGACGTTATTTCAAAGGGGAGCTCAAAGATTCGAACCGTTCTTATTCCCATTCCGGCACGCGAAACCGTGACCTGCCCTATGTGTCCGTCTGAATGTTTGAATTTTGCCACCCCACCACATGCTTCTACAATTTGGTCGCACTTGTCAGAACTGGATAACTTAAGGAACACAGTCGGACTGACAATCGACAGGTGAATTCCAATCAATTCATCCACTTTGACCTTAAAAGTTTCTTCGATAAATGCCTCAACTTCGTAAGATTTCGGTCGGGAGTAGTTCGGATCGAAAATCAACTTCAAAGTATCGCGTCGCGTTGTCTGCTCCATTATGTCATTCTAGAAATGTGATCGTGGACTATAACTAACGCAGAATGCGCGCACTCACCACACAGCGCCGGCCGCTCGCAGCGACGATGTAAACACCGCAACAGCCGCTCCGCACGTCCGCACAGCACGGCCGCCGGCGGCGGAATGTACCGGGGGCTGACAATATTTTTCATTAATCTAACCAGTAAGGGTCCCAGACTGATGAGCTGTACTCAGGAATCGATCTTTCAAGTGATTCGCAAGCTGCTGCTTTCGTGAATGAATTACATTTCCTTAACACATTTTTCCAATGAAGCTCTTCTCTGCCAACATCTCTTCCTACAATTAGGTCACTCTGCTCAGTTTCTCCCAGGTATTCTTTACAGCTATATTTCGCCAATGGCGTAATCGACCAATAATGAATCGCTTTACCTAATTATATACCATATGTTACACACTGTCCAGTCACATTAATGTGACCACCTGACAAAACCATGAATAACCACCTTTTTACATCATTTACCGCTGCGAGACGTACAGGAAGAGAGCCAATGAGATTCTGGAAGGTACCGACAGGGATGTGAAGCCATGCTTACTCCAGTGCCGTCGCCAGCTGCACCAGGTTCAAAAATGGTTCAAATGGCTCTGAGCACTATGGTTCAAAAATGGTTCAAATGGCTCTAAGCACTATGGGACTCAGCTTCTGAGGTCATCAGTCCCCTAGAACTTAGAACTACTTAAACCTAACTAACCTAAGGACATCACACACATCCATGCCCGAGGCAGGATTCGAACTTGCGACCGTAGCGGTCGCGCGGTTCCAGAGTGTAGCGGCTAGAACCGCTCGGCCACACCGGCCGACAGCTGCACCAGGTTTCTTGGTTGAGGATCCATGGCGCAAACAGCCCGATCGAGATGGTCCCGCAGGTTCTCGATTGGCCTTAAATCCTGCGAGTTTGGTGGCCAGGCAAATGCGGTAGACTAATCCTAGTGTAAAACTTCGAACATAGTGCTAAGGTTCAGTGACCGTGTCGGAATTATAATGTAACAAATAAGCCCTCGGTCACAAATATTAAGCCAAAATTGACCTGGTTTCGACGCTACTATGAGCGTCGTCTTCAGAATTAGACTAACTGTACTAAAACATTAGGTATATAGTACATTAATAAAATTAAAGTTTGTACTGACTCGAAAAGATGCAGTACTTACAAGTCACATATTAAAAAAGATCTAAGCCGGAAAGGCGACGTGATGAACACTTGTTCACAGTACGAGCAGCCCTTGGCGGCTCGCCATCTCACAAGTGTTCATGACGTCGCCTTTCCGGCTTAGATCTTTTTTAATATGTGACTTGTAAGTACTGCATCTATTCGAGTCAGACAAACTTTAATTTTATTAATGTACTATATACCTAATGTTTTAGTACAGTTAGTCTAATTCTGAAGACGACGTTAATAGTAGCGTCGAAACCAGGTCAATTTTGAATTAATATTTGTGACCGAGGGCTTATTTGTTACAATATAATCCTAGTGTTCTTCGAACCCTGAGTGTACATTGCGAGCTGTGTGACACGTGGCATTGTCCTGCTGGTAGATGCTATCGTGCCGAGGAAAAACAAACTGCATGTAGGGGTGGACATGGTCCCCAAGATGGATGTTTACTTGGTTGATCCATTGCGCCTTTCACAATGACGAGATCACCCAGCGAATCCCAAGAAAACATTTCTCAGACCATAAGGTTCCCTCCTCCGGTCTGCAACCTTCCGGCGATTTTCGGAGGATGTTTGCTTTCAGATGTTTCACGCCGATGGAGCATAAAATGTGATTCATCTGAAAAGGCCACCTGTCGCCACTCAGTGAACATCCAGTTGCGGTACTGGCGTGCAAATTCCAGTCTTCGTCGCCGATGAACAGCAATTAGCGTGGGTTCATGAAGCAGGTGCCTGCTGTGGACGCCCACACGCAGCAACTTTGCTGAACAGTCGTTAAGGAGACACTGTCGGTAGCTCCTTGGTTCGCCGCGCGACTGCTACGGTCGCAGGTTCGAATCCTGCCCCGGGCATGGATGTGTGTGATGTCCTTAGGTTAGTTAGGTTTAAGTAGTTCTAAGTTCTAGGGGACTGATGACCACAGATGTTAAGTCCCATAGTTCTCAGAGCCATTTGAACCATTTTGAACCAGCTCCTTGGTTCATCTGGGCGGTCAGTTGTTCAACAGCTTCGCCCCTTCACATCTCCGCAGCAGTTGCTCACGCCAGTCACCTGTAGCCCGTGGTGCACCACTGTTACCTCGGCGTCTGGTTTTGGACAGCGTCATTTTGCTTGCACGGCACACTTTAACCACGACGGAAATGCTTCCACCCATGGCCCGAAAGCCAATGATCATGCCCTTTTG
This sequence comes from Schistocerca nitens, assembly GCF_023898315.1. Taxonomy (NCBI): domain Eukaryota; kingdom Metazoa; phylum Arthropoda; class Insecta; order Orthoptera; family Acrididae; genus Schistocerca; species Schistocerca nitens. Next base: position 928,535,371 of record NC_064616.1, read on the forward strand.
GACGTCAGATACATCGCGCCGTTTCCGCATTACCGCGTTAGACTGCACTGATTTCCGTGTCACCTCCTCCCACCCCCCCCCCCCCCCCCCCGCCCCGGCACGCTTTATATACCCTCCACTGCTAGTGCTGCCACCTGCTGCCTGTTAGTGGTTATTGCACTGGACTGCTTAATTATTTACGTTCAGGATCAAGTAGCTGTTCCCGCATCAACAGGCGATTCTTTGTACATGTTCCTTCATTTCTCCTACAGTCTTCTGGCGTTGCAGCATTGTAACTCTCTAATAGACAACACCGTCGTCTGTGAAAAGCCTCCTGGAGCTTTCGACGTTATCCACTAGATAATTGATGTGCATTTTATCACCACAAAAGAGCCTGTAAACTTTAATTCCTGTTAACCCGGTTACATTATTCTTTGTCTTCATGCTCAGTATTCCATACGAGCGATGAGTCGTCAAGGAAGAGACATGTGTTAAGTCCCATAGTGCTCAGAGCCATTTGAAGAGACATGTATTGTGATCAAGACGAAAAGGATCAAGTGATATGAACTTAATGTTTCGCGTCGACCGTCTTCGATGAATTTCTCCCGGATTTCTTTCCACATCAGATTCGTTTGTGAACTCAAACTTCCAGCGAATGCCTCTGTCGACATCGTCAGGAGTTATTTCGTACTAAACGGGCGAGTGGCCCTTTCGTATTTAGTTCGTTGAATTATCTCTAGGAGCGTCAAGAATCATAGAGTGTAAATAGTTATGTAGTGGGCATTCAGATGTGCAGAACGAGAATTCTGGCCGCAAAATCTCCTACAAGCTCAAGTCACGTGACTTTTGGACGGATCATTTTAGTCTGTATAGCGCTTATCGTATGTTGAGTGTTATTACTTCGCTTTTAAATAAATGTCGTGTGTCTAGGACCTCCCGTCGGGTAGACCGTTCGCCGGGTGCAAGTCTTTCGATTTGACGCCACTTCGGCGACTTGCGCGTCGATGGGGATGGAATGATGATGATTAGAACAACACAACACCCAGTACCTGAGCGGAGAAAAATCTCTGACCCAGCCGGGAATCGAACCCGCGCCCTTAGGAGTGACATTCTGTCGCGCGGACCACTCAGCTACCGGGGTCTGACACTTCGCTGTTACAGATAGATTACCTTCAGAAGTGCCGTATAAATTTGTATACATGTACAAACTTTTTAACAATTTGAGACCAGGAACTGAGGTTGATTTAAATTGCGGCAATGGCGTAAGAAGTAACAGTCATCAATATTTTTATTTTACGTTTTCTATTCCACTTATGAATATTATCGAATCTATGTTCTAATTAATTACGTTACACTGCAGACAGCGGCGAAGTGTCACGAAAAAACAACGCATTTGGAACTATGAAACTGTTACAGTAAATACGGTAAGCGATTTGCATCACCTGCTTGTCCATTATTATTTTCAGTTTTTCTTTATTTACCTTTCTGCTTCGTATAGACAAGTAAAACATCTAGCTTTCTTTCGCCATCTCATCAGAAAAGTACACTCATACACTACGCAAAATTAAAAAAAAATTACAAGATCAATGTTCTGAATTAGGAGTAATAAAATAAATGACAGCAACAATATTTTCTTTTTAGGTTTTCTATTGTGCTGATTAATACTTTCGAAACAGTTGTAATTAATTACGTTACACTAATTACGTTACACTATTTAGGAAACTGTCTTGTGCAGAAGTACTTATATATCTTAATGTAAAACTAAGATGATTGGTAAATGTTAGAATTAACTGGTGATACCTAAGACTTGCCATCACGGTGTGGTAAAAGTCCGAGATTTCTTATAATATGCATAGATTTCGAACTTTTACCAAGAGACATTGGTAAATCTTAGGATATACCCATACCAACTGGTAAAACCGTATTCATTAAAAAAAATCAGCTTTGTAATTTATTGAAATAGTTTGTATTTATTGTAAATTTATGTACTTTAAACATTCTTGCATTCCAATGTGATTATAATGAGCAATATTCCATATTAGTGAAAAATGCTGTAAAAATGTTACCTTGTGAACGTTATTTTTTGTTACAACAAGGCTGACTATTGTGGCATTTCGAATTACCTAATATGGAAGACGATTAACACAAGCATTTTTTAGTTGAACACTTTTTTAAGCGATTGCAGTTTTTGAACCCTTGTCCTCCAACAAAAGATTGTCTGGCAACCACTTCCCGTAGACTAATTTCTTCTCTTGCTACTTCTTCGACGTTGATAAAATTTTCCTTAAACAATGTAAATTGGTTCCTAGTATAGACTGACTTTGGTACCAAGTTGATAAAATTCGTCATCTTGAATATTTATCACTACTGCTATTATAGATTTTGCATCAACTTGTTCCCTGTCTACATCTAGTATTTGAATTCTCACATTCTGTCCAACTGAAGGTTTTGGAATTTTCTTACATGAAGCTGCTTTCATTTTTTTTTTTTTTGGTGTCAGTGTCTCGTTGTTAACTGTCGTCAAATCCTGTCTCTGTGGTGCTTTCTGACCTGCTGAAGGCGCACTTTCTACCTCCATTCTTTCTGTTCCAGTACTTGACACACTGGCATCAATTCCTTGGCCGTCATTTTCAGTTTCCTGTGAGTCAGTGTAACTGGTGTTTAACATTGTTTCCAAGTCTTCTTCACTGTTTATATTTTTTATTAAATTACGTGAAAAGACTGAGGTCGCAATGCCCATTTTCATTGGAAAACCAAACATGGCTTCATATGGTGAACATCCCTTCATGATAACCCCAATTTTTCATTGCTTGCACAAAGCTAAGGTCTTCAGACTATTTTGAAGTTTCATTTGTTTCCATTTAAGTTGATAAAATATTTTAGATATCTTTATTTGCCCTTTCGGCTGATCCCTGAGACTGACTGTGCCTCGGCTTCCCGTGGACTATTTTTATTTATATCACTCGACAACCCGCATAAAGTTTGAATGACTTGGTTAGAAAACTCTCTACCATTTTCAGAATTAAGGATACTTCGGGCACCAAAGGTGGTAAAAATGTCCGAAAGATGATATGCTACTTCATCGGCCCTTTTCGAAGTTAGTGCGCGGAGGACAACAAATTTTGTCAAATGATCTTGATATACAAGCATGAACTTCGACTTACTGTCTGGGTTTGCCTGGATGTCGATTAAGTCAATTTGGCACCGTGAATTCATTTCACTGTGTATGATAGGTTTCACTACAACACCCCTTTTCAATGTTTTTTGCTTTTTCTGACATGATTCACATAATCTCAAATAAGAAACGATTGAGTCAACAGTCATATTCTTGTATTTACGATTCAGTTCGACAATCATCCGTGTTCGGCCGCCATGGCCTACAGCGAAGTGGGTCTCACGTAATACGTTAAACATTTCATCAAAACGAACGTAATAACGAATTTCTGCTTTTCCAGCAGACACCGGTGCCATGAGTTTCTCTTCACTTCCGATGTTGAGAACATCATATCGCTTCAAACGTCTGTAGCGAACAGATTTTTTATTGGAAATGATTTTTGCATTTTTCACGTCACTTAACAGAATATTATATTCCTTACGAGTTACATAAAAATTGTTGTCCTTCTTATTATTCACTGATTCACTTAAAAGTTCGTAAAATCTGTTACGCATAACATCACTCATTCTGATGCAAAGCTGCAGAAGAAACACCACTAAAACGAGTCAAAAAATGACCGTACGCACGATGCTCGACACTAAAACTACGCAGCGGGGAGCGGAGTTAGAACTCATAATTGCCGACAACGAAACTTATCTGAACACAAAACTGGCAACAATGAAACTTGTCTGAACCTGCACGATGGAGGCATTGGTAAATCCTAAGATTTGCCAATGTCTCTTGAGAAAAGTTCGAAATCTATGCATATAATGAGAAATTTCGGACTTTTCCCACACCGCAATGGTAAATCTTAGGCTACACCGGTTAACTGTCCGCCCCCGGGTAGCTGCGTCGTCAGCGCGACAGAATGTCAATCCTTAGGGCCCGGGTTCGGTTCACGGCTGCGTCGGAGATTTTCTCCACTCAGGGACTGGGTGTTGTGTTGTCCTAATCATCGTCATTTCATCCCCATTGACGCGCAAGTCACCGAAGTGGCGTCAAATTGAAAGACTTGCACCTGGCGAACGGTATACCCGATGGGAGGAACTAGTCACACGATATTTACATTTACCTGTTAATTCTAGGATTTACCAATTATCTCAATTTTACAGTAACACACACACACACACACACACACACACACACACACACACACACACACGGGTTTGAGAACCGGCAGAAATTTGAGGCAATTAATCAGACTTTTCATGTACAAATTTTCTCTGCATATCAACATAGCACATACATGTATACACTGACTGGCAGTTTACTCAAACACACTTGCAAATTTATCTAGGACTTGTCTCGTAAACAGATGGCAATAAACCGCAGAAACTATCTCTACAATACGGGACTTCATAACACCACGTCTCGATATTTTTCAACGTATAAAGTGCCTCATATCGATATGACATTCACAATTACACATTTGTATTACATATGAAAAGTAACTGGTTCTACTTCCACAGCAACGACCATACTGCACCATAGTTATTCTTCAATCTGTAACGTGCAGAAAGATATAAAACAAGGCGAATACGTGTCATATTCAAGTTTCGCTACTACGGCAAATAGCACCAAAATGACGCGACTAGCAGGGTTTGATGTTGGCAACATGCGCAGTTGCCTGTGTTCACTCCATCGGTGTGAGCTATCAGAGATACTGTCGGTGTCTACGACGGACGAACTTTGGTAGCGATGCTGATCCCTTTAGACGGTAAATGACTCTGCTTATTTCTTTCTAGCCTTTCAGCATCGAGCGCCCATATCTCTGCAACAATATGGGCGTAGTCGCTTTCCCGATTACAGAGGCTGACCCACATTCTGACCTCAGCGGCTTCTTTGATGCTGAAATCCCAGTAGGTAGATGAATGTGATAAAATCTTCATTTCATCAAAGATAATCGTGCATTTGCTTAAAAAGTTGGGGTGGACAACAGCAGATTTATCGAAATCGCGATATTTGTGTCAGTACCAGCTGCCTTTTCTATACTTCAGAAAGCTGCCCATAGCAGCGAAGGCATATTAAATATTACGATATCGACGTGGAAAGTTATCCGAAAATTTTTCAGTTCCTGACGGTTTGGATAGTCCCATTTCTTATCCTGCCCTCTAATTGAACACACTTTAAATCACACTTAAATATTAGGAAATCTTGAATCAATCTGATTATCAAGTTAGCAACTAATTCATTATCGTCTACGAGTGATGTGTATCAATAAATAGAAATTAACCCTAGGACAATAAAGCGTGGAAAATGTTACATCGTTACTAAGCTACCGGAAATTTTACTACGCCATATCTTCCAGAATGAGATTTTCACTCTGCAGCGGAGTGTGCGCTGATATGAAACTTCCTGGCAGATTAAAACTGTGTGCCCGACCGAGACTCGAACTCGGGACCTTTGCCTTTCGCGGGCAAGTGCTCTACCATCTGAGCTACCGAAACACGACTCACGCCCGGTACTCACAGCTTTACTTCTGCCAGTATCTCGTCTCCTACCTTCCAAACTTTACAGAAGCTCTCCTGCGAACCTTGCAGAACTAGCACTCCTGAAAGAAAGGATATTGCGGAGACATGGCTTAGCCACAGCCTGGGGGATGTTTCCAGAATGAGATTTTCATGCTGCAGCGGAGTGTGCGCTGATATGAAACTTCCTGGCAGATTAAAACTGTGTGCCCGACCGAAACTCGAACTCGGGACCTTTGCCTTTCGCGGGCAAGTGCTCTACCATCTGAACTACCGAAGCACGACTCACGCCCGGTACTCATAGCTTTACTTCTGCCAGTATCTCGTCTCCTACCTTCCAAACTTTACAGAAGCTCTCCTGCGAACCCGAGTTCGAGTCTCGGTCGGGCACACAGTTTTAATCTGCCAGGAAGTTTCACGCCATATCTTGTTCAAAGGAAATCATAGTTTATAGTTTATGCACTCGTTAACTACAATTATAAGGCCTCCAATGGTATGTAACATACAAAGTGTCCTGTTTCACATCCTATACCGACGATACCAGATTGGCGGGAATAGCGAATCGGTACCAACTGTAATCGTAAATTTTACGAGGATTTAGCAATCTAAGGTTGAGATAGAAAGCTGTCTGCAACCACAGAACACTTATTTCATTCCTTCGAGTTGAAACGAAAACGTCCTAACGGAAAGATAATAGCTACTTTTTTGTTGCCAAAGAGAGCCGGGTTGACGGACAAAGCCTCGCCGATGTTTATTGCAAGCTCAGATAAGTAGATTGATCCACCTCAGAATTTGCCAGAAATGATTTCGGGTAACACGGTAATCCCAAATGAGGCTGGGTGTTAGATTCCGGCCCCCACCCCTGCTCTTTTCAGATATGAGTTCATTGTCTTCATCACCACTCTGCCCTGTATGTCGTTAATACAGGCAAAACCGCTCAAAAACAGATAACATTGTTCAAAAACGGAAATATGCGAAACGCAATGAGGCTGTGGATAGCATAGCAACAGCTAAACTTTAGCTTCTGCAATGTTAATACAAGGCCATTTAGATACTTAAATGAAAACGAGTTTCCATGAACATGACGGAAAAATGGGACATCGGGAGGCAAGGGAAAAGTAACTAACAAGCCCACTGAATATCTATGAACGGAAAGATGACGAAAGGCCATTTATAACAGATGCATGCTACATCAATTTGGATTATACAGGATATTAAATAAATACCGCTACAAACAAGTATTCACTTCATACAAGTATTTCTTTACTCTATAGTACTCAATTTAGTAACCTTTATTAACTGTAGTACAAGACTATCAGTTTTACAACATTCACAAGGAGAGAATACACCCTGCAAAATTCACGTGATTTAGCAGACGATTTCCTATGTAAAAGATAGTATATTCAAAAAAAGATCTAAATGAGAAGGGGACGTTTCTAAACTACAACTTTTGGAAAAAATATAATTCCGAAATAAACATTATAGAAATATATGTTTTTGATGTTGTTGTGGTCTTCAGTCCTGACACTGGTTTGATGCATACTATCAGAAACGACTTCCTGACACTTAAATCTATACTCGATGTTAACAAATTTCTTTTCTTCAGAAACGCTTTCCTTGCCATTGCCAGTCCACATTTTATATCCTCTCTACTTCGACCATCATCAGTTATTTTGCTCCCTAAATAGCAAAACTCCTTTACTACTTTACATGTCTCATTTCCTAATCTAATTCCCTCAGCATCACTCGACTTAATTTGACTACATTCCATTATCCTCGTTTTGCTTTTGTTGATATTCATCTTATACCCTCCTTTCAAAACACTGTCCATTCCGTTCAACTGCTCTTCCAAGTCCTTTGCTGTCTCTGACAGAATTACAATGTCATCGGCAAACCTCAAAGTTTTTATTTCTTATATATATGATCTATATTGTCGTCATTTATGATGAAGAATGCTTCATCCATATAGGCCTACCCTTTGTAGAATTGAATCTCCTGTGTATATTGGTGATTTTTTTCTGAACAACTTTTCCTGAAGGTGGTTAAGAAAGAGTTCGGTTATTGTTCCCGATGTGTTAACACACGCCACTAGCCCACTGACCTGGTGGTACATTTTATTATTGGAAGAGAAATATTTATATTTTAGAGTCAGCTACAGAAGGCCTATAAATTTAATAATGTCCAGCCCATCCTTTACTTGTTCACCAGTAAGCATACGAACGTCCTACTCACATATGAGTGTGAAAAGGACAACACAGTTTTCTTAATCTAGCTCTCTTTAGACATAATGATGGAGCGGCCTTCAAAATTTACAGATAACCAAGTACTACAGACGCTAATATACACAACTGCTCAGGTAACCTCAATTCACGTAAGTTAGCAGCATACCAATTAGTGATACACTGGACATACATGACCCCACTGAATGATGAAGACCAGCAGATAAAATTGGGATTACTAGCGAAATAGCCGCAGCTATTGGATATCAGCATTCACTTAGACAATCTATCTAACAAAATAAAAAAGAAAGTAGGAAAAAACACAAAGAAAAATGGTAATTAATAAAATGATTTACCCACAGCACGTACCTTATATTTAGGAAACTTTTCTAATACTTATGGATATTTAGAACTAGACTTTCTACTAACAATAAGTTATGCTACAGGTTAACCCACTATAGCAAAAGGCGTTACTATAACGGCAGTACTGGTTCCCATAGGTCACCAAGGTGAAGTGGTGTCGGACGTGGCTATCACTTGGATGGGTTACCGTCCTGGTCTGCTGAGCGCTGTTGGCAAGCGGGGTGCACTCAGCCCTTGTGAGGCCAACCGAGGAGGTCACAAAAAGTTACCACGGCAGGGAGAGCAGTGTGCTGACAACATGTTCCTCCATATCCACAACTAGTGACGTTAATCGGCTGAGGAAGACACTGTGGTCGGTAGGTGCCTTTGGGCCCTCCGAGGCGTGTTCGGACGGAGATTAGTTTAGCTTTTTACCCCGCAATAAAATTACTCAAACTCTGGGATCTATAAAAAATTTATACTGAATGTCGCGTTCATTATACAGGCCAAACTAGTCGTAACTCCAACGTCAAGTTTTAAGAATTCATCAAAGCCTTCTGGTACAGCTTATCTGATAGATCGGCAATAGCAACAAACATCAAAGGCACATAACATATATTTGACAACATAAACAAGGCCTTGAAGATAAACAAGGACATGAAAATACTGAATAACTGAAAGAGAGGTCATAAGACGGACCTCTATGAAGAGCTTGAGATTTTCGTACACAATAAACAAACGGACAGGACAAAACCTCATAAATGATTAAATAGAACCCAACAGAAGCAGTTCCTTTGAAAGTCCATCCAATATGTTAATGTGATTCCAGTAAATTGTAAATCGTATTTTGTGTAGTCCACTTCTGGTTCAAATTTTCACAAAAATAATATTTGTAACTGGATACAGTAAGTGGTGCAACAATTTAAACCTGTTAACATCTGGAAATCCATAATATTAATGACCATTACGGTTCCATTTAGTTTTAAAATTAAGTAATTAATTCCGTGATGCTATGCATTATGTATAACGAAAGAGTCTGTGAATGTAATATTTCACAGTACTTTTCAAATAACAAGTTCCTGTGTCCAGAATCTTTGTATTTTGCGACTTTCAAAATATTGATACGGCTTTTTATACTGAAATGTCCAATGACATACACATGATGCACTATGGTATCATAAAAAGTACATTATCCCATATTTTCAATAAGCATTGCTTCTACTACACGAAGAAATGTGTTTCAGACCTTTCAGTGCTGTAAATTAACGCTGATATTTCTTCACCAGTGCAAGACATCAAATAACTTTCTTGCCACATTGCTGTCTGCTAAACAGACGACACATGTGTAAGTATTAAGTATATCCCTCGATGAAAAAACGTGTTAACCTATCGGATGATGATGAAATGGCCGGTGAAACGCAAAGTGGAACTCAAAATAAAAGTGACTGACGTAGTAAATTGATGATGTTTTGAATTTTCTGACTTTAAGTGTACTGAAGGCCGATATGTTTTAATTGTTGAAAATCATTCAACAACCAAGATCGCACAAAATATTTCTTTATTTACGGCAACCGGTTCCAGCAGACTTTGCTGTCATCTTCAGGTCTTAAAAATCTTTTTGTTGTAAAGCGTGTTCATTTTACGCTGAACCTCACGCACAAGATGTCAAGGTTCGTCGTAAAATGAAAACGTTTTACAACAAAAAGATTTTTAAGACCTGAAGATAACAGCAAAGTCTGCTGAAACACGTTGTCTTAAATAAAGAAATATTTCATGTGATCTTGGCTGTTGAATGGTTTTTAATAACTGATGAACTCTTACTTCGATAGTCACACAGAAAGTGTTGGAATGTATAAACACATTAATGACCATTCATACGGGATGATAGAGGAGATCCATTGACTTCAGAAGAAATTGGCGGGGTTTGTACCTTGTCACTGAATAGATCAGTAGGAATGCTAGTTGCAAAGGGCAGTTAAGAGGCTACGTTGTTTGTGGATGCTTCCATAAAGATTCTTTGGAACCCGATAACTGGGTTAGAGATACCTTCCATTACACAGATTCATGCTTGCGTGTAAATTATTACTTTTGTTTCTGTACGTTACTCACATGGTGAAAACCAGGACGATATATTATACCAAGCTGGTAACCTAAGCACTTTATTACCCATCGACAAATACCGCTTCGAAAACCATGCACCAGTAGTAAGGTATTGGTGGAAGTCTTGACGTAATTGAATTCTGTGTAGAATATACCTCATCCATGTCAGCGAAACGTGGCCAAAGTTGACTAATGGAACAAGTTGCCAGATTAAACAAGTATAAATTGACAGCTACTGAGTCTAATAACGACACATTGTGAAACAAGGTACGTTTATGCAACGCAACATGAGTTTATTTTGTTCCAGACTGTGGATTTCTGGGCCGGGAAATGTGTGTTTACGGGACTTGACATCTGACGAGTGGCAACATAATCGATTTACCTTCCAGCTGCTTGGCGGGACGTTTGACCCGCCCTGCCTCAGCGCAGACCAGTAGCGTAGCGAGCAGCGTCTGCAGCTTCATGACGCCAACTTCTCAGCACCTCTGATCCGCTTCGCTGCCTGTTACGCTAGGCGCTGTCACGTGACTGCCGACGAAGAGGTTGGGAGGGGGAAGGCCGCAGCAGACTACGACTCTCGCACGCACACACACACACTTTTAGCATCCTCGCTCCCGCCAGTCGAGTGGGATCGCGAGCGGGGTTACTCAGCCTGTAGCTACTGCAGTGGTTTTCTCGTCAGAAAAATATTTTAACGACAAAACAAATTCGCAAAAGACTTTGTTCATACAATCACCACCGAAAATCGAGATCTCTGGGAACCGTTATATAGCACAGCTTTTGCCACAGAAATCCTCCTAGCGAGGTGGCAGTGGTTGAGGGAAAGGACTCACTCACATTTGGGAGGAAAGTGGTTCAAATCCCAGCCTTCCAGCAGCGCTCACATACCAGTATAGTGTTAGCATATAGGTATATTGATTCGCTAAATTACCTTTGAGACGTAAAACTGCAAAAGTGAAAGAGAAAGGGATCACAAATTTAGCATTGGAGGGCAGCGTGGAGGGTAAAAATCGTAGAGGGAGACCAAGAGATGAATACACTAAGCAGATTCAGAAGGATGTAGGTTGCAGTAGGTACTGGGAGATGAAAAAGCTTGCACAGTATAGAGTAGCATGGAGAGCTGCATCAAACCAGTCTCAGGACTGAAGACCACAACAACAACAACATTTGACTGAAATAGAATCAGATAAGTGTAACTTTCCAACGACCCTTGTAGCTTAGCAGTCACCTGTGTTTCCTGTTCTCGAAAACCAGGTCGCTGATTGTATGCAGAAGGTCCGTGGTTCTCCCAAAGATTAGATGTAGAATCTGTACAGTCAGCAAGACCAAATACAATCGCACCAAAAAGTATTGGCATACGTATGTATCGTTGCTGGTTACAAACTGCCTACCATTAACAAAGAAATGCAGTGTTAAGGGCAAACATGTATCTCCTCTGCACACAAAAAGTATTGGCACAGAGCGTAGCTTCTCGGTATATTGCTGGGTTTCCAGGTACCGGAACGCTATCAGCTGACGCAATAGACACTGTGCGTTGCTGACGGCCCAGTCGCTATTATGTAGCTGTATTGCGCGACAGTGTTCAGCATGGGGCCGAAGAAGAACATTCAGTGGCTTTGCGTGAGAGAGTGGTATTGCTCCATTCACAAGGGAGGAGCTATCAACAAATCGAAGCAGAGGTGTCTGTTAGCTACACCACAGTACGAGTCATCATTCATAAATATAAAGAGACTGGAACAACAGTGAATAAGTGTCGTCCTGGACGTCCAAAAGTGCTTACAACCCGAGAGCGTCGCCGTATCATCGCACTTGCTCGGAAGGAACCTGCTACAAGTGCAGCAACTATTGCTGAGGTTGTTCAGACAACGTCCGACAAGGCGGTTACTGTTCAAACTAAACGAAATGTGTTGAATGAGGCTGACATGCATGGACGTTCTCCCAGGAAAAAGCTATACATATCGGAAATTAACCGGCAGAAACGCCTGCAGTTTGCCAAGGACTACATCAGCAAGCCGATGGAGTTTTGGAACACTGTGATATTAAGCGACGAATCGAAGTTCAATGTGTTCGGATTTGATGCAAGAAAGAAAGTTTGGAGCAAGCCGAATACGCACCGCTACATCCAACACATGCATCCCACGGTCAAACACGGGGCGGTATCATGGTCTGCGGCTGTATGGCGGAGTCCGGCGTTGGAAATCTAGCTGTAATCGACGGTACAATGAGATACATTGAGGTGTTGTGAGGTAATTTACATGCTAGTACACAGACATTGGGCCTTACTGGGGTGTTTCATTTCCAACAAGACAACGACCCAAAACATACCACCATGAAAACCCGGAAGCGGTTACTGTACAATGCCCCAAGAAGGGTTCTAACACCACGTCAGAGCCCTGATTTGAACCCGATTGAGAACCTGTGGGCTCATTTTGACACACAAGTCAGAAAAAGGCGTCCGTCCGGTAAAAACGACCTGGAGAAAGCGCTCCTGGAGGAATGGTCGAAAATTACCCCCGATATCACCCGGAATTTAATACAAAGCACTCCTAGGCGTTTACATGCTGTTAGAGATGCTAAAGGGATGCACACTAGCTATTAGAAGGTGAACATCAATGAAGAAAACCAACACACTGCCCGATTCAAAGGCGTGTGCCAATACTTTTTTGGATGCAGAAAAGCGATGTTTATTTTCATAACACTGTATGTTACTTTACGGACAGGTGATTTGGACATATTTGTAACCATGTAATGTAAGGTGGCACGTGTCTGGCTTCTGTTCTGAAATATATGTTTCGTTTAACCTGACAGGCACCCACATGCCTTGCTCATACTGTGGCATCAAGCAGTCAGGCCTGCAAGATGAGTGGTCTGCCAAGCGAGTGGATTCATTCTTATTTATCGAGTAACAGGAACTCTCGTACTCACAATTAAGTTACAAATTATCCTCCTGTATGAATAATACGCAACGGAAACGCACATCTGACTATCAGTAATTTACAGAACTCTGACTGTTCACTATGCACTGGCAATACCACATTTTCTTTTTTTTCATTTATTTAACAGCTTTTATCAAGACGTGGCCATCGCACTGAATATGAATGGCGCACACATTATAAATTCGGGACATCATGACAACATACAATTCGAAGGAAAAGTCCACCAATCTTTTTCTTTTCGCTATCTTATTTATTCCGATAAATTCTATAACCTAAACACACAAATTCTATAATCTACAACAATGACACATGAGAAATTCCGCCCAGTGGGCATGGCTTTACATTGGTGAGTCTCTACCTTATGGTCTCGTAATTATTTAACGCTACAGTGCACTTTCTGGATAGGATGGTGGATCCTTTTTTTTTTTTTTTTTTGGTATATCTCACACTTCGACTTCGACTCTCACAACCATCATCACTAAACTTTCCTCCAGACCGAGCGGTACAAAAGGAACACGCATAACCCACTACCTCTGCAACTACCTAGCTACTCTCCCATGCAAACCACACATTCCCAAATTACTTGACATAAACCACACTACAACATGGAATACAACACAATAAATAGTCACAACACTATCACTTTCAGCTTTCCCACTTCAATTAGTATTTATCCCAGTTTCACACGACACTGCCCCACTTCGTAATCCTTCTTTCCTACTATGAACTCTGGAGATATATGCACGTCTTCCTGTGCAATGCAAGCCAAGTGGCGTTGCTGGATAGACGGCTGACTCACCTTGCTTCTCTCTCAGAGTATTATAGTTTGAATCAAGCGTCACGCGGAAACATAACACGCAAAGTAATATTAAGAACATATTCATCACACACGCGAGTCCTCAACTGATACCATGGACGAGTACTTCTCTTTATCCTTTGTCTCATAGGCAGATTGAGACTCACATAGTACTCACCACAGGTCTTAACAACACAAGATCCAGCGGCAGAGTGCCGAAACATGGCCGTTCTTCAGGTCCTCTCGCACCTCTGCCGAAGTGGGGGAGCACCTTGCTACCATATTGGTCAGCCACATTTCAGGCGCTCAAAGCTCAGGTAAATTTCATCTATTTGGTCCCACCAAAGGTGGCCAAAGGATCGTCTCAAAGATGATCATATATTCACATTCACTATCTGCAGTTAGCAGACGACCATACATGCATTCATTTCACAGATCTCACCAAACTGGATGTAAGGATTTATTTTGTGGGAGTGCACATGTGATAAATTAAATAAATAAATTGTCATTCTTTCCCACACTGGTATCCGGCTTCGCTGTATTAATTGAAATTGAGTTATTTTTACAAAAAAATGTGTTGTTCTGACAAGAATAGTGAAGTATGTTGTACCTATTTTCAATGTCGGGCGGTACTGTACCCTTTCAAACCAACAACCACTAAAATGTAACTGTGCCAATACTTTTTGGTGCGATTGTATAGCCTTCCGCTGCATTAATTTAGTCTTCATTGTATTACTCTAAAAATCGATTTTGGGGACTTTTTCTGTGAACCTGACAACCATTCCGTGGTTTTTGTTGCGTAGGGCTATTAGAATGCACGTTAAGTAATATATATATTTGATGTCTTCTTTGATGCCTCAAAACTGAACACGCTTTTCCTAACTCCCTGGATTCTTCTAAATCTGCATCTATCCTGTGCAAACTACTGTGAAATGCATGACAGAGGGTACTTCCCACTTTATCACGGATTAAGATTTCTTCTCGTTCTATTCGTGTTTGGAGCGCGGGGGGAATGAATGCTTAATGGCCCCTTTGCACGCTGTATTTGGTCTAATCTTGTCTTCCTGGTCCCTATTGGTTCGATAGGCTGGAGGCTTTAGAATATTCCTTAATTCTTCACTTATTATTGGCTCTTGAAACATTGCAAGAAGGGTGAGTGGTCAATGGAGATGGCTGCCATATCGAGGACCCGGGTTCGAACCTCAGTACGGCCAAGGACTTTTCCCTGGTGGGAGGACTGATGTGGAGTGTACTCGACCTGGTGATGCGAACTGAGGAGCTATTTGTTCGGAAAGTAGCGGCTCCAGTGTCTGGAAAGTAGGCATAACTGGCGGGAGAGCGGGGTATGGACCACATTCCCTTCCATACCGCATCCGCATGACGTCGTATGGCAGAGACTGCGGCCAGTCGACATCCCTTGGATCTTCAGCATCGGGCGAGGAGCACATTTCGCAGGATGATTGGTGTCAGCCTTCGAGCATCAGTCACTTCAGATTATTCGGCGTTTCCTTGACGTTCTCCCGTGGAGCAGACAAACCTGTGAACATTCGTGCTGCCCTTCCTTGTATGCGTTCGATATCCCCTGCTAGTCGAATATGGAATGGGTCCTACTCACTTGGACAAAATTCTGGGCTGGGACGCAGGAGCGTTCTGAAAGTAGTCCTCTTATAAACCAACTTCAGTTTACCAGTCTCTTACCACCGAAATATACCTCTTGTTTTGCTGCGACTGATCATTCCATTTCCTGTCTTCAAAAATTTTGACGATCAGGTATATTCTGACAATTTCCAGTTGTGAATCACTGATATTATTGTCACAGCATACTACTTTTTTCCTTCTGAAAAGTGCACAACTTTAAATTTCTGAACATTTAAAGCAGGTAGCCGATCTTCGCACAACGTTGGAATCTTATCGAGGTGTGACTTAATCTTTCTGCAGCTTTTATTAGATACTAACTCATTATAAATATCTGCGACATCTGTGAAAAGTCTGAGGTAATCGTTAATATTATTTGCGAGGTCATCAATATACATGAACAGCGTGGGTCCCTTCACACTTCCCTGGTGCGCGTTTACAGTTAGTTCTCCATGCGCCAGTCACATCTGCTACCACTTCTGTAAATGGATGTGACCTGTGCTTTCTTTCAGCTTTTGGGTACAGTTTTTGGGATCTACGACATATTATAGTTAATATAAATTCTGTGTAAAAGAAAGGATTTCTTAGGGTCCTGGGGTTTCTTTCAGTTTTAGCGTTCAGGTGTTTCTAAATGCAGCTGACTATATCACTCTTGTCGGTAGTGCTGCAAAATTTAATTGGGGCTATCCTCAATTTCGGTGGCTATAACATCCACGAGTTCCTGTGCCATCAGTGAGTGCCTTGGCCAAAGGCTCTGTAAGGTGTTGGCACTAACTTTGGTATCACTGACAGCCTTTACGTATGACCAGAATTCCTCTGCATTTGCAAGCGATCTCTCCATAAGTTGAACGGTAGTCGTTGAAATCTTCTCGCACTGCCCTTTCGACAGACAAACGCATTTCATTCAGCGATTCTCTGTCAATAGCTCTCTTATTTTTGGAAGTCTTTGGCAAATTCGATGAAATATTTGTAATACTGCTCTTTTTTACCAACTTTGCCAAAGAGGCAGTATTATCTTATTTCAATACGGTACTCGAAACACATAGCTCTGGAGAGGAGCATGTAGAAGGACTGTGACTCAGGTTTCGAACGATAGTTGACAATGCACTTATTGGAGACCCACCTAGGAGAATAGTTCACGATGGACGGGACCCTACATAGCTAATACTCAATGCAAAAAAAATTCTGAAGATACAGAGACTGCTACATAATAGGTGTGATCAAAGCATAAGGAGCCGGCCGCTGTGGCCGAGTGGATCTAGGCGCTTCCGGCCGGAACCGCGCTGCTGCTACGGTCGCAGATTCGAATCCTGCCTCGGGCATGGATGTGTGTGATGTCCTTAGGTTAGTTAGGTTTAAGTAGTTCTACGACTAGGGGACTGATGACCTCAGATGTAAAGTCCCATAGTGCTTAGAGCCAAAGCATAATGCTGTATACAGGGAGGAGCTAAATGAAAGTTAAGAAGACAATGCGTGAAGCCTGCAACGACTTCTGAAATTGAGGGTAACAAAGCAAAAGCAGAAACGCTGAACTCCGTTTTGAACTGTTCATTAACAAATGAAAATCCACGGGTATTGCACAGTTTAACTTCCGCACCATTCCAAAGGTGAGTGATATAGATATTAGTGTCAGTAATATTGTGAAACGGTTGAAATAGCTAAAACTGAACAAAGCTCCAGGGCTGATGGAATCCCTTTTAGCATTTATACTGAATCTGCGGCTGAGTTAGCACCTCTTTTAATCAAAATCTTCCGTAGATCCATCGTAAAAATTTTGGCGCACAATATTTGTAATAAAGGGTAGATCACAACCATCTATAACAACGTGTAGCAGAAGTGATCCACCAAAGTATCTTGACATGTATTTGTTGTAGAATCTTAGAACATATCTGAGCTCAAAGTAATGATGTATTTCGAACAGAAGGACCTTCTCCATGTCAACCAGCACCGATTCCTTAAACGTCGATCACGTGAAACCCAATTCCTACAGTTCGCACGTGAAATTCTGAAAGCCATGGATCAAGGCAGTTAGGTAGTTGTAGTATTTCTTGTTATACGAAAAACACTTGACTCAGTACTACGCCCACACTTATTATCAAAAGTACGATTGTATGGGGTATCAAGCGAAATTTGTGACTGGATTGAGGATTTCTTCGTAGGGAAGACGCAGCATGTGATCATGGATGGAGAGTCATCGAAAGATGTAGAAGTAACTTCGGGTGTATCCCACAGAAGTGTTTGGGGCCATTGCTGCTCGTGTTGTATATTAATGATCTGGCAGACAATATTAACAGAAACCTAGGACATTTTGCAGGAGATACAGTTATTTACAATGAAATACTGTCTGAAAACAGCCGCACAAATATTCAGTCGGATCTTGATAATATTTCAAAGTGGTGCAAAGACTGATAACTTATCTTGAATGTTCAGAAATGTAAAATTGTGCACTTCACACAACGAAAGGACATAGTATCCTATGACTAAGCATCAACGAGACACAACGGGAATCGGTCAATATATACAAATACCTGAGTGTGACACTTTGTAGGGATATGAAATGGAACGATCACATAGGCCCTATCGTAGGAAAGCTTGTATCAGACTTCGGTTCACTGCTAGTGTACTAGGGAAATGCAATTAATCTACAAAAGAGATTGCTTACTAATCACTCGCACGGCACATCCTAGAGCACTGTTCAATTGTGTGGGACACATATCAAGTAGGTCTAACAAGGGATATTGAATGTATGTGGGAGAAGGGCAGCACGAATGGTCACAGGTTTCTTTGATTCTAGCGAGAGTGTCACAGAGAAGCTGAAGAAAGGGAATTGGTGAATTGGCAGATACTTAAAAGCAGACGCAAACTATACCGAAAACAAAGATTCAAAAACCAGCTATAAATGATGACTCGATATACTACAACACCTACGTATCGCTCCCGAAAGCGTCGTGAGGACACGGTTAGATTAATTACAGCGCATACAGAGGCCTTTAAACAGTCATTCTTTCCGCGTTCCATACGTGAATGGAATGGGAAATGCCGGCCATTTGTGGCCGAGCGGTTCTAGGCGCTTCAGTCTGTAGAGAAGTATCACAATTAAGCGCCTCATGAGATAAACTTCTTCTTGTCAGTGTTGTGTGTTATGCAGGAAGCACCAGACAATGTCCCTATCTGATATTGTTGACTTGTCTTTCTTCGGATTCACCTGTGGCATGACACCTATATTATTTCTGTTTTCGACAAAACATTTAATTCACATTTCAAATCCGAAAACATAAAACTTTTCATTTCTTTATTGTCTGCTATGTAAAGGGGTCATGGTTGGAAGGTCAGTTTGTTACATTCGCGTCTATTTAAACTAAAGAATTGAGACTGACGCCAAGGTAGATTCAAGGACTTCCTTTTATACTTTACTCGGTTGCCAACTTTGATCAACATTATTTTTGTGAAAACTCCAACACAAACAACGATACAAGTAGTTGAAATCGACTTATGTTACAGATTAGGAACATGCTCATGACAATACGAAAATAATTGGGATTACAGACATGTACGTGATCGCTGATTTTGAGAACTACGCAAGCATCTACATATCGCTGTCAAAGTTTCTAATGTTCATTGCAATGAGGGGCTGCAAATGTCTCCCACCACACGGTTTGTATTTTAGGCCACAAAGCAGTGACAAACGTCGTAGTTAGTGTGGACGAAAGAGCAGCTGAGAGATTTTCCGTCAACTGATTTCGAGGAGGACCTCCAACTCTAATAAAAATAATTTTGAAAACAATACCAAATGTTTAGTGAAATAATTTGTCTGAAAACAAGAAATAAAATAGATGAGAGAAACATTTGACGCTCCTTTGAATGATACTCGAAATCATGTACAGCAAATCAAGCGTGTCATAGTTTCTCTAATTTGTTTTTGTGGTGTCACCGCAAGGTGCCACACTGGCTAGGTTGTAGGCTTCATATCGGCCGCGGTCCGTCAGTACACATCGGACCCGCGAGTCGCCACTGTCGACGCTAGCGGACCGAGCGCACTGCCCAGTTCTACAGCCAACTTTAATAGGAATGGTTCACTTCTTATAGCTTCACAGATCTCAATTGCAGCGACGCTAGTTAGCATAGCCTCTAGCTAAGTCAGTAGCTACGACCTAGCCAGGCGCCACATACAGTTTATGCATTACCAATTGGTCTATATGTGTGAAGCAATCAGAACTGTAAAGCAGTATTCGCAGTTCAGTCTATAACTGCGCTTGTAAATATTATTGTACAAAGTCAAGATCGACGTTTATCGCTGATGCTGAATTAAAGCTAAGTATTTAATTGTATTCCTGTCTACTAACTTCTAATCACCTAAGATGTTCCACATACATCCCGTCAAGTATAGTTCATTGATCCTCACGTCAGCCTACGTGATCAACGCGTGCAATAATGGCCACCCCTTGTGATCAGACTGCCGCGCGGGATTAGCCGAGCGATCTGCCGGCACGGTAGCTCAACGTGTTCGGTCAGAGAGCGGGTTAGCCTCTGTAATGAAAAACTGAGTGGAAGGATCAACAAACGAACTTCAACGGATGTCATGTGACGTCCGCAACGACCAAACCCAACGATCAATAATCAACAAAATTGAAGAAAAATAAAAGCGGTCTAAGGCGCTGCAGTCATGTACTGCGCGGCTGGTCCCGGCGGAGGTCCGAGTCCTCCCTCGGGCATGGGAGTGTGTGTTTGTCCTTAGGATAATTTAGATTAAGTAGTGCGTAAGCTTAGGGACTGATGACCTTAGCAGTTAAGTCCCATAAGATTTCACACACATTTTTGTGATCAGACTAACAAGGGGAGGCCGCCAATTGTGAAATTCAGATTCGATTCATACTGCGCATAATAAAAGCTCATGGCCAGAGGTGTAATGTGGCAAAGCACCAAGATGCACTTCTCAGCCGTTGTCGAGAAAATCGACAGTTAAAAGAAACCGCTGCGGTGAAATACTCTCTACGATTAATAATTTTCTACAGCGTCGTGGCGCAGCGGTAAGCGCTCGGATTCATGCCGGCACGGTAGCTCAGCGTGTTCGGTCAGAGGGTTAGCAGCCCTCTGTAATAAAAAAACTGAGTTAATCGATCAACAACGAACCTAAACGGCTGTCTTACGACGTCCGCCCCGAGCAGTTGCACCGAACAAACTGAGATTAAATAAAAGATAAAAAGATTCGTAATCCGAAGGTCGCCGGATCGAATCTCGCGCCATGCAACCTTTTATTTAGAATTTGTTTTTTTTAATTCAAATGTGTGTACACACACACACACACACACACACACACACACACACATAATTCCCGGCAATCTGTTGCAACAATTATGCATATAATAAGTTGTTGAAATTCGTTTGTCGTGGAAAAACTGGCGACTTCGAACATCATTATGTTTTCCGCAAACAAAGTTGTATATCATAAATGTTATTAATTGTCCTCATAATGTTAACCACGTATAGTTAACGGAAGACGTAGAAACGATATTCCGAAACGAATACGTATAGCGTAAGTCAAACGTTCGAATTAGAATAGAGACCCCACGAACACAAATTTGCTGTGGCAGGTATGAAATATAAACTCCGTTACTCGCTCGTTACACTTGAAGGACAGATGTTGAATGGGCCGAAACGAGCCGCCGCATAACAGCGTAGTTGCCTGCTAACTTCGAAAGAAGGTAGATGCGGTCCCTAGCGCAACTTATAACATCGTCGAAAATCGGTGCGGACGTGAGAGCTTTGGTACACCCTGTTAAACAAACGGAAAAATGGAGGCGGTACAATTGAAGAGCGATCCGCCTTCACCAACATGCATAAGCAATTCATTAATAGTTTATATATATATATATATATATATATATATATATATATATATATATAAATTACAAAAAAGTAATAATAAAAAAAAATTGCATGGCGCGAGATTCGATCCGGCAACCTTCGAATTACGAACCCGAGCGCTTACCGCTGCGCCACAACGCTGTAGAAAATAATTAATCTAGCGAGTATTTAACCGCAGCGGTTTCTTTTAACTGTCGATTTTCTCGACAACGGCTGAGAAGTGCATCTTGGTGCTTTGCCACATTACACCTCTGGCCATGAGCTTTTATTATGCGCAGTATGAATCGAATCTGAATTTCACAATTGGCGGCCTCCCCTTGTAAGAGTCAAATTGCGTGACTCAGCCGGGTCACCCTTTCTCCATGAGGCCCATAGTTCCGCCTCATACCCAACAGTTTTATTTCTTACTTCTACGCAAATCATTTCGCAAAACACTTGATCCTTTTTATTTTCAAAACTAAATTTTATTTTCAAGTTATGTCCGGAAAGTATGAAATATAATATTTTTTTCTACAACTATTGGTAATCTGTTACTATTAAGAGTATATAGATCAAGAAAAGGCGGAGGACTTGCAAAAAAAAAAAAAAAAAAAAAATTGTTCAAATGGCTCTGAGCACTATGGGACTTAACATCTGTGGTCATCAGTCCCCTAGAACTTAGAACTACTTAAACCTAACTAACCTAAGGACATCACACACATCCATGCCCGAGGCAGGATTCGAACCTGCGACCGTAGCATTCCCGCGGATCCGGACTGAGCGCCTAGAACCGCTAGACCACCGCGGCCGGCCCTGGAGAAATTGCAGTTGATATTTATTTTATTTTTTCAACACGAAAGAAAGGAATTCCACAATTTTTACACCAATGTAGCTTTCTGTGTGCAATGTAGCTAGGCCTCGAAGACGCTAACTTTTTGAGACTTTATTTACACAGCTAGCAGAAGCTGTTCGCAAAATACATGATGTAATGGCTATAGGTATGCAAAAACATTGGTTTACATTTCAGTACCTATTAAGATTTATGACTTTACTTATCCATCACTGTACACAAGAGCGCCATCATTTTTATGTACCGGGTGATCAAAAAGTCAGTATACATTTGAAAACTTAATAAACCACGGAATAATGTAGATAGAAAGGTAAAAATTGACACACATTTTTGGAATGACATGGGGTTTTATTAGAACCAAAAAAATACAGCCATTTGAACCATTTGATACTTTACTGAAGCGCCTAGAACCGCTAGGCCACAGCGGCCGGCAGTAAAGTATCATTAAACGTTGAAAATGTTTTCAAACAACATAAAACAAAAATATCCTTCCTTGTAGACAGTAAATTGCGAATTCAAATTCTTCACAATCGTGGCACAAAAAAAAAAAAAAAATGGTTCAAATGGGTCTGAGCACTATGGGACTCAACACCTGACGTCATCAGTCCCCTAGAACTTAGAACTACTTAAACCTAACTAACCTAAGGACATCACACACATCCATGCCCGAAGCAGGATTCGAACCTGCGACCGTAGCTGTCGCGCCGTTCCAGACTAAAGGGCCTAGAACCGCTCGGCCACAGCGGCCGGCATAGTGGCATCAATAAGTCCGGTATACACTGCCTCACCAAAAGAGTGAAGCACCCAGAAAAAATTGTGGGATGTCAAATTAACTCCGTACAACACAACAGCGACATGTATTAAATGATTAGAGCTGCAGTTCTTTGTGACAGGTCGAACTGCCAACAGAATGCATGGGTGTTGTTCGTGTTTTGCGTAGCTACCAGTCCTGGTAGTATATATAAGGACATGAACAGTGTCAGGTGCTGAGTGATCACTGCAAAGGACAGCGTTATCAGCATCTGACAGAGTTTAGAAGGAGCTTCATCGCGAGTCTCCATTTGACCAGCTTGTCGAATGTTCTAAACACCAGCTTTGTGGAGCATTCGGATATGACAGTGACACTACGTTTCATGGCATGTCGACAGTGAGGTCAAGCATACTTGTTTTAAAGTTTCCCGTCGGCAATGTATGACCACCACAATGGAGGATCGCCGTATTGTGTATCATGCACATCGTAACCTCTTCACATCTGTACCTACCATCCGAGAACAAGTAATGGACTCTCTGCGATATCCTGCGTCAGCCCGCATCATTGGTTGGAGACTAGTAGCAGCCGGACTATGGAATTACCGTCACACGCGCACGTTGCCATTAATACCTAACCACAAATGGCTCGCATTTGCAGTGGTGCTGTGACTGGGAAGCAAGGACTGCTCGTGAATGACGTCGTATTGTGTTCAGCGATAAACTGTAGATCTGCACTGCCACGTATGACTGTTATCGGCGAGTATGGCGGCGACCTGGGGAGATTTTCCATTCTTCCAATGTTTCGGAAAGGCACAGTGTCGAGATGTGGGGAGCCATCGGGTATGACTTCAGCTCACGATCGGCAGTGATCCTGAGAACTCCGTCACAGATATCCCTCATCCTCATGCATTACTTCTCATGAGAGATTATAGTGGGGTCATTTTTCAACAGGACAATGCTCGTTCACAACTGTCTGTGTGATGCTGAGGTACTCCCATGGCCAGCAAGATTCCCAGATCTGTCTCCGATGAAACGTGCAGGGTACCAGCTCGGATGTCAATTCCATCCCAGTACCGGTATCAGTATCCGGGATACCAAGGACCGGTTACAACAGTTGTGGGACAGCTAATCTCAGGACAATACAATGGCTTTATGACACCCTTCCCAACCGAATCAGTGCATGAATCCAGGCCAGAGGGGATGCAGCTTCATACCACTAAGTGGGATCATTCTGAAAAGTTCTTTGCAAATATGACTCGATTTTGTAATCACTGCAGTAATGTTACATACACCCTCAAGGCGTAACATTTCATTTCGTATCCTCCTCCCTTAGGTGTGCTCCACTTTTATGTGAGGCAGTGTGTGCAGTGTTTCCATAAAAGCGTGCAAAAATGTAACAGGCCATAGAGAATGCTCCGCTGAACAATTTGAGGTAGGGAACCTGCGGTCGGAGAAGCCATGACATATGGAAGTGAACTTGTCTACCACTTCGTCTAGCGTTACTGTTTACCAGCTTATTTACAACTAACATGCGTACAAGTTTACACGCACTGTGCTGTTTATTTACACGTACATTCCTTATTACCTGAAAGGAATCGAGGAGGATAAGCCTAATTACTAGGAAGTCATGATGCAGCTTTTGTTCACTTTACTTGTCCATAAGGTAGCTCTGTTGTATCGTATCTACATTTTACCATGACAGACCGTGTTATCAATCAACGACAGACCCATTCATTACTCAGTGCTATTCAGAGACGTACAGTACAATACGTTTGAGCAGTACCGGTACAGTTTCGAAGAACTCACTGACGTGCACCTTGTGTATGGTGAAGTACGTTGAAATGTTCTCCCTGCTGAAAGGCTGTACAGGGAACGATTTCCTAACATGCATCATCCGTCACGACGAGTGTTTATTTCTCTCGATCGAAGAATGCGGGAGACTGGTTCATTGTAAAGAAGAAACGAAGAACCTGCCAACATGAGGACCAGTCGCACACCCGATTTTGAAGACGAGGTGCTGGAAAATGTGGCAGCGGACCCCACTACAAGTACTCGTCGTACTGCACTTGAAATGGGCGCTGCACATACTAGCGTACGGCGAGTACTCCACGAACAACAATTACACCCATATCACTCAGGCAATGCTTGCGACTGATTTTGCACCAAGGCTCGCACTGTGTCAGTGGTTGCTCCAACAATGGATTGATCGACCAGGTTTCCTCCAAATCGTGCTGTAACACAGAAAAGTAGATATCAGTAACAGAGTGTTCATGCTGGGTAATGTGTGCCACAAAGTTTGACTTGTTTAAGTTTTTCAATAGGAGGGCATCCATGTGTTCTTTGTAGTGGGTTGCAAAATTTCTTCCACTTTTTTCTGTATAGAAGCAAGAATAAGAGCATGTGAGATCTATGCAGGGTGTAAAAATTTAAAACAGGACATGGAGCATGCTCCACTGAATAATTTGAGGTAGAGCATCTGGGAGATAGCCGGCCGTTGTGGCCGAGCGGTTCTAGGCGCTTCAGTCCGGAACCGCGCTGCTGCTGCGGTCGCAGGTTCGAATCCTGCCTCGGGCATGGATGTGTGTGATGTCCTCAGGTTAGTTAGGTTTAAGTAGTTCTAAGTCTAGGGGACTGATGACCTCAGATTTTAAGTCCCATAGTGCTTAGAGCCATTTGAACCGCTTTGAACCCGGGAGATAATAGGAATAAAATCATATTACTGTGTACTTTTTTATTTGCATTATTTACAGTACTGCCTCATTTGGTCGCGATGCTATCTCGAACAGCAGGAATAGCCACGTGTAGGATGAGGAAAACCGTCAAGCTGTTGTAGAGTCGCACCATCAAGTACGTTTTTCTGTGAATATCTGGGCCAGCGTTGTAGGCGACAATCTCATTGTGCCATATCTTCTACCTGACCGTCTAGATGGCTACCTGTACTTGAGGCTCATGCAAAGAGCTTTACCTGTTGGAGAACGTACCCTTGGCTGTTCGTGAGAGTATGTGGATACAAACATACGCTGCACCACCTCACTTCAGTGTAGATATCCGCAACATTCTCAGTGCTGTTTGTTTTGGTCGCTGGACTGGAAGGACACGTTCTATTACATGATCTGCGAGGTCACCAGACCTGAATCCCATTGATTATTTCCTACGGGGATATCTAAAGTCACTTGTGGATGAGACTACAGTGGATTCGGAAGTAGAATTAGTTGCCAGAATTGTAGCTGCCTGTGCTATGATTCGAAACACACCAGGTATGTTTGTCAGGGTGCGTCACAATCTTGTTCGCCGACGTCATGCTTGCATTGAAGTTGATGGCCGTCAGTTTCAGCACATTTTGTAAGATGTAGTACAAATGGAGTGTTGATTGTGTCGATAATGGTATTTGCAGCACTGTAAATAATGTAAATAAAAAAGTACACAGTAATGTGATTTTATTCCTATTATCTCCCGGGTTCAAAGCGGTTCAAATGGCTCTAAGCACTATGGGACTTAAAATCTGAGGTCATCAGTCCCCTAGACTTAGAACTACTTAAACCTATCTAACCTGAGGACATCACACACATCCATGCCCGAGGCGGGATTCGAACCTGCGACCGCAGCAGCAGCGCGGTTCCGGACTGAAGCGCCTAGAACCGCTCGGCTACAACGGCCGGCTATCTCCCAGATGCTCTACCTCAAATTATTCAGTGGAGCATCCTCTATGTCCTGTTTTAAATTTTTACACCCTGTATAGATCTCACATGCTCTTATTCTTGCTTCTATACAGAAAAAAGTGGAAGAAATTTTACAACCCACTACAAAGAACACAAGGATGCCCTCCTATTGAAAAACTTAAACAAGTCAAACTTTGTGGCACACATTACCCGGCATGAACACTCTGTTACTGATATCTACTTTTCTGTGTTACACTCGGCTGACAAAGCTTTGCAGACAAACTCAATCAACGAAGAACTTTTACTTCCTGAATTTTCAAGACACACTGTCACTAAAATACTTTCAAAGAAGTCAGTAACAAGATATATTCATCCTTCCACATAACGTAATGTTCAACCAACACACAAGCAGCAATTACACTGTTGCACACATCTACAACCGCCCATGTTCATCTCTGTCTACCATATATGTCTCATCCCACTTCAATTGATACTCAATATTCACACATAACGTTTTATATTTTTAGGTAATATTTGGAATTATCCTGTACTAATAATATGATAGCATTACTCTGCGTCTTCAGACTGAAAGTAATGCTTTCCGGAATGAATTTTTACTGTGCAGCGATGTGTGTGCTGATTTGATGCTTCATGGCAGATTAAAACTGTGTGTCGGACCGGGACTCAAACCTGGGACGTTTTCCTTTCTCGGCAAATGCTCCCCCGTCTGAGCCATCCAAGCGTGATTCAAGAACCGCCCTCATATTTTATTTGCGCCAGTACCTGAAGTCTGAAAGGTAGAAGACGAGGTACTGGTGGAAGTGAGGTTGCGAGGGCGGGTCGTGTGAGTCGTGCTCGGATAGCTCGGTGGGTGGAGCACTCGCCCGAGAAAGTCAAAGGGCCTAGGTTTGAGTCCCAGGTCGGCACACAGTTTTAATCTGCCAGGCAGTTTGAAATTAATGCTGTTTATTTTCTCGATTTTCGAAATGCTTAGCCTAGGTAAGTCACGTTCAAACAAGGTGTCGAGTTCAGCCCAGTGAGACCGCGTAATTGGCGATTACAATGACGTATCAGAATCGGGTATGGCACAAGCTGTGTGACGAATAACGGGCATAAGGATTATCGCGGCTGATCACCTCGCCAGCTGTGTGACGTAGTGCGTGCTGTCTGCGAATGTTAATCACCCGCATACGGTTGTAGGGTCCCGGAATAATAACAATGACTGGAACCGATAGTTACGTGACAACACCGGATTCATCACGCACACCACTTCACTGGTACATGCGTTGCGCCGCAGCTGTTGTGGCTCAAGACCTGTGTCACAAGCGACACCGAAACTGCCGCGACGGATCCGGCGAACAGTTCGTGTTGCAATTCTTTGAGACTGGAAAAAACAGGCGCCGGCCATTCCTGTTTTCAAGAAGTATCGTCGAACAGGCGTATATCGCTGACGTAAGCTGTTGAATTTTCGATCCTGCAGACAACGATGGTATGAAACCCAGCTTGCTCTGTTCGTCCACAAACCCCAATAGATACCTGTGCCCAGATTGCTTCAGTGTTCCTTCAGTTCCGCAAAACGTTCGATACAGTTCCGCGCTTTCGACTGATGAACAAAATATGAATGTAAGGAACATTAGACCAGCATTTTTTAGTGAACTGAAAGGTTCGTAGTAAACTGAACATAGCGTGTGACTCTTAACGGAGAGAAAATTTAAGACGTAAAAGTAACTTCGGGCGTGTCTTAAGAGAGTGTTCACAGTACATATAAATGATCTAGTGGATAAAGTCAGAAGGTCCACGGAATCTTCATGTGTGAGAATGTTGTATACAACGGTAGAAATTTGGGCGAAATGCAGAAAGACCTGCAAAGGATCAATACTGAGAACAGTGATTTGCAACATAAACAAATGTAAGGTATTGCTCATTAATATGGGGAAAGATCCTTTGTTGTGTGATTATACGATTGTCGAACAACCACTGGAAGCTGTTACGTCAATTAAATATCTGGGAATACGTCTGCGGATCCATTTAAGGTAGAACGACAACATAAACTCATCGTAGGAAATGCAGATCCCAGACAGCGATTTATTAGAAGAATTCTCAGGGTGTTTAGACCTTCCACGAAGAAGGTGGCTTACAAAACTCTCTTTCGACAGATACCTGAGTACTGTTGCTCAGACTAGGACCGTTGCCAGATAGGGCTGGTAGTGGAAAAAAACTACTGGCCATTAAAATTGCTACACCAAGAAGAAATGCAGATGATAAACGGGTATTCATTGGACAAATATATTATACTAGAACTGACATGTGAT
The DNA here is from genome assembly GCF_023898315.1 of Schistocerca nitens. NCBI lineage: Eukaryota > Metazoa > Arthropoda > Insecta > Orthoptera > Acrididae > Schistocerca > Schistocerca nitens. The sequence goes on from NC_064616.1 coordinate 928,564,415, forward strand.
TACATTTTCACGCAATTTGGCTGCATAGATCCTGAGAAATCAGTACCCAGAACAACCACCTCTGGCCGTAATAACGGCCTTTATACGCCTGGGCATTGAGTCAAACAGAGCTTGGATGGAGTGTACAGGTACAGCTGCCCATGCAGCTGCAACACGCTACCGCAGTTCATCAAGAGTAGTGACTGGCTTATTGTGACGAGCCAGTTGCTCGCCCAACATTGACCAGACGTTTTTAATTGGTGAGAGATCTGGAGAATGTGCTGGCCAGGGCAGCAGTCGAACATTTTCTGTATCCAGAAAGGTGCGTACAGGACCTGCAACATGCGGTCGTGCATTATCCTGCTGAAATGTAGGGTTTCGCAGGGATCGAATGAAGGGTAGACGCACGGCTCGTAACACATCTGAAATGTAACGTACACTGTTCAAAGTGCCGTCAATGCGAACAAGAGGTGACCGAGACGTGTAACCAGTGGCACCCCATACCATCTCGCCCGGTGATACTCCAGTATGGTGATGACGAATACACACTTCCAATGTGCGTTCACGGCGATGTCGCCAAACACGGATGCGACCATCATGATGCTGTAAACAGAACCTGGATTCATCCGAAAAAATGACGTTTTGCCATTCTTGCACCCAGGTTTGTCGTTGAGTACACCATCGCAGTCGCTCCTGTCTGTGGTGCAGCGTTAAGGGTAACCGCAGCCATGGTCTTCGAGCTGACAGTCAATGCTGCTGCAAACGTCATCGAACTGTTCGTGCAGATGGTTGTTGTCTTGCAAACGTCCCCATCTGTTGACTCAGGGATGGAGACGTAGCTGCACGATCCGTTACAGCCATGCGGATAAGATGCCTGTCATCTCGACTGCTAGTGATACGAGGCCGTTGGGATCCAGCACGGCGTTCCGTATTACTCTCCTGAACCCACCGATTTCATATTCTGCTAACAGTCATCGGATCTCGACCAACGCGAGCAGCAATGTCGCGATACGATGAACCGCAATCGCGATAGGCTACAATCCGACCTTTATCAAAGTCGGAAACGTGATGGTACGCATTTCTCCACCTTACACGAGGCATCACAACAACGTTTCACCAGGCAACGCCGGTCAACTGCTGTTTGTGTATGAGAAATCGGTTAGAAACTTTCCTCATGTCAGCACGTTGTAGGTGTCGCCACTGGTGCCAACCTTTTGTGAATGCTCTGAAAAGCTAATCATTTGCATATCACAGCATCTTCTTCCTGTCAGTTAAATTTCGCGTCTGTAGCACGTCATCTTCGTGGTGTAGCAATTTTAATGGCTAGTAGTGTAGATTCCAGTTGCACACACTGCGAGAAAAGCGTTGTGTTCCGAGAGAATACGTTCTTAGAATACTCAACCAATACAATTATGTTTCCTGCTACGTAAATCTCGAGAAAATGAAGGTAAAATCAGAGAGATTCGAGCTAACCGGGCACATACCAACGATAATTTCCCCGGCATACAATCCACGACTGCAATAGAAAAGGGGAAGCTACAGTGATACGCAAAATGCTTTCCGACACTACAATGTGGCATGTGAAGATAGGTGCAGTTATAAATGTATACGACCGGTATCCCCTGTTAGTCCTACTTGGTATGTGTACCACACACTTGAGCTATGTTCTAGGTTAGGATGCGCGAGTGCTTGGTAAGCAGTCTCCTTTGTAGACTAACTGCATTTTCCCAGAATCCTTCCAAAGAACCTGCTTTACCATTCCATTTCATATCCTCGGAAATTTTTACACTTGAATACTTGTGAGAGTTGACTTACTCCAATCGTGACCCAGTGATACTGTAATCATACGATACTACATTTTTGCACTTTGTGAAAAGCACAATTTTACATTTATGAACATTTAAAGCAAGTTAGCAATCTTTGAATTACTTTGAAATTTCACCAAGATTCGACTGGAAATTTAATACCTTTATCAGATGATACTTAATTATAGTTCACTCCACGATTTGCAATTTGTCTGAAGTTATAACCTCTGCGTTGGACGGCCGATGATCACATTCCCGTGATCTCAAATACAGGATTGCTCTAGAGAGCTGCGATGTGTAGCAGGATATAGGCTACACAGCGTTCGTCGAAATTTTGCGTTGACTGAAAATCTTGAGCGTAGCCTGAGAGCGATTACCACAAGGCTGAAATTGTTTGAGAGGAACCTGTGTGTGACGTGTCCAATAATTATGGCCGAGGTGCTTGAAACTTTGTAATTTGCGTCATTTTACGTACCAGGGCGCTTGTGGCATTGATAGAGTATATCAAGAAAGTTATTTTTTCAGTGTGTTGAGTTGAAATAAAACAAAAAGGAAGACAAGGACTTAACGTCCTGTCGCCTACGAGGTCATTAGAGATAGATTGGGGATCAGGATCGGCAGTGCCTTATTTCGAAGGAATCATCCCAGCAATTGCATTAAGCGAAGCAGTAAAACCACTACAAACCGAAATCTGGGTGACCAGACAGGAATTTGATACTGTGTTCTTCCGAATGCGAATCAATTTAATGATCGCTGAGCCACTTCGCTAGCTGCGTTGAGTTGGCCTGAGTTGGGGTTGTTTTGGGGAAGGAGACCAGACAACGAGGTCATCGGTCTCATCGGATTAGGGAAGGACGGGGAAGGAAGTCGGCCGTGCCCTTTGAAAGGAACCATCCCGGCATTTGCCTAGAGCGATTTAGGGAAATCACGGAAAACCTAAATTAGGATGGCCGGACGCGGGATTGAACCGTCGTCCTCCCGAATGCGAGTCCAGTGTCAGTTGGCCTGAGCCTGTAGCTGTGCAGGGGATGCACTGGGCGAGAAAAAGGTAGGAATTCTAGTCCACTGCTGCGGATTGAATGAAAACACAAGAAGCATCAGTTCTTTGTGATGTGGGCACGAATGCTGACAACAGAGATCGTACACGTGCCGCGAGATGCATTCCAAGCAGTCTCTAGTGTCGCCGCATGGGAGGCTCAGCGCTAACACACTGTCTACACTGTCACACTCGTCTTTGCCGTATTTACTTCCAGTCGATTAAGGCGAATTCCGAGGCGGTTGCATTAAAAAAATACACGGACAGGTACATTCTCTCGGAGTGATTGGTAAATGGTGTGCTTTCGTGTGTTCCTTTTATCTAAACATATTTCAACGAGCGACTGAGGCGTCTTCTTGAGGTGCTAGGAGTTGTGTTACAGTACGTATTCTCCTTGGACTCCAAACAGACTGTAAAGTATTGTTGATGTCGCGCCACTATTTATAGTCGAGTTCGATTACCGCTACATGCTATGCCATTTGATGCTTGTTTGTCGCTAATTTGTTTGTTGGAGCCCGCGCTGTTATTCCATGAAACGCATATTCCCTCAGCTTTTTATGGCTCTGGTGGATCTGTTAACCACCGATATTCCGACGGCTTTGTTCCGATAGACTCCTTAATTACATTGTCTCAGAATGTTGGGTTTTGCATCACGATAACTGTCGCTTCGTATTTCATTTTATGATTATAATCGAGGAGGTAGTGTTTGGGGACAGCCGATTGACTTTATTGTTTTAGTCGGGTGTATCACTGTGCTTCCACCTCTCCTCGACTGTTCTCATAGTCTGCCCAATTAAGACATGCCACATTTGCGCCTTTCAGAGGTCTGGATTGTCTCTGATATCACAAAGACGACATTTTATCACTTTTGGCGGGAGTGAAATACGTTGGATACCATGATTCCGTAGCAGCGTGCTGATCTTTTAAAACTCCTAACCAGCATAAATCAGATAAGCGATTCTTGGCTTTTCAGACAAAGAGAGTTTCGCCAAATAATTATTTCATGGATCACGCGTTGCTGAAAAACGTTACCTTTAATTACATTTAAAGTCGTCTTCTAGCTTTCCGAAGTGTCAAGTTTTTAATTATAGTGAAATTCTGTAGTGGCATATCTGCATACTTGTTGTCTTTCACGGCTGATTCCAAGTTCTAGGTCACTGATAACTCATCTTTAAAAATAATACATTTGGATACAAAGCCTGTAAATCAACATATAAAACTTATATCCGTATCAGGGGTCATTAATGCCACCTAGTGTAGTGTCCTCGACATAGGAGCAGTTCATTCCAATGCATCTACATATATACTCAGCGAGCCACCGTAAGATGCGTGGCGGAGGGTACCCTGTATCACTACTATACATTTCCATTCCTGCTCCACCAGGAAATACAGTGCGGGGACAACTACTGTCTACATGGCTCCGTATGAGCCCTAATTTCTCGTATCTTGTCTTTGTGGTCGTTACGCGAAATGTATGTTCGTAGCAGTAGGATGTTTCTGCAGTCAGCTTCAAATGCTGGTTCTCTAAATTCTCTCAACAGCGTTCCTCGAAAAGGACGTTGTATTCCATCCTGGGATCCCCCTTTGAGTTCCCGAAGCGTCTCTGGAACATTTGTGTGTTGTTCGAACATACCGGTTCAAATCTAGCAGGCCTCTTCTGAATTTTGGTCTTATGTCAAAACGGTAGGTGGATCAAAACAAATTGTCCAGACACTCTGTGGTCAAAATGGTACTGAAACAGAGGATGACAGACTAAAGGCCGAAATACTAAATATCTTTTTCCAAAGCTGTTTCACAGAGGAAGACTGCACTGTAGTTCCTTCTCTAGATTGTCGCACAGATGACAAAATGGTAGATATCGAAATAGACGACAGAGGGATAGAGAAACAATTAAAATTCCTCAAAAGAGGAAAGGCTGCTGGACCTGATGGGATACCAGTTCGATTTTACAGAGTACGCGAAGGAACTTGCCCCCCTTCTTGCAGCGGTGTACCGTAGGTCTCTAGAAGAGCGTAGCGTTCCAAAGGATTGGAAAAGGGCACAGGTCATCCCCGTTTTCAAGAAGGGACGTCGAACAGATGTGCAGAACTATAGACCTATATCTCTAACGTCTATCAGTTGTAGAATTTTGGAACACGTATTATGTTCGAGTATAATGACTTTTCTGGAGACTAGAAATCTACTCTGTAGGAATCAGCATGGGTTTCGAAAAAGACGATCGTGTGAAACCTAGCTCGCGCTATTCGTCCACGAGACTCAGAGGGCCATAGGCACGGGTTCCCAGGTAGATGCCGTGTTTCTTGATTTCCGCAAGGCGTTCGATACAGTTCCCCACAGTCGTTTAATGAACAAAGTAAGAGCATATGGACTATCAGACCAATTGTGTGATTGGATTGAAGAGTTCCTAGATAACAGAACGCAGCATGTCATTCTCAATGGAGAGAAGTCTTCCGAAGTAAGAGTGATTTCAGGTGTGCCGCAGGGGAGTGTCGTGGGACCGTTGCTATTCACAATATACATAAATGACCTTGTGGATGACATCGGAAGTTCACTGAGGCTTTTTTTGGGATGATGCTGTGGTATATCGAGAGGTTGTAACAATGGAAAATTATACTGAAATGCAGGAGGATCTGCAGCGAATTGACGCATGGTGCAGGGAATGGCAATTGAATCTCAATGTAGACAAGTGTAATGTGCTACGAATACATAGAAAGAAAGATCCCTTATCATTTAGCTATAATATAGCAGGTCAGCAACTGGAAGCAGTTAATTCCATAAATTATCTGGGAGTACGCATTAGGAGTGATTTAAAATGGAATGATCATATAAAGTTGATCGTCGGTAAAGCAGATGCCAGACTGAGATTCATTGGAAGAATCCTAAGGAAATGCAATCCGAAAACAAAGGAAGTAGGTTACAGTTCGCTTGTTCGCCCACTGCTTGAATACTGCTCAGCAGTGTGGGATCCGTACCAGATAGGGTTGATAGAAGAGAGAGAGAAGATCCAACGGAGAGCAGCGCGCTTCGTTACAGGATCATTTAGTAATCGCGAAAGCGTTACGGAGAAGATAGATAAACTCCAGTGGAAGACTCTGCAGAAGAGACGCTCAGTAGCTCGGTACGGGCTTTTGTTAAAGTTTCGAGAACATACCTTCACGGAGGAGTCAAGCAGTATATTGCTCCCTCCTACGTATATCTCGCGAAGAGACCATGAGGATAAAATCAGAGAGATTAGAGCCCACACAGAGGCATACCGACAATCCTTCTTTCCACGAACAATACGAGACTGGAGTAGAAGGGAGATCCGATAGAGATACTCAAGGTACCCTCCGCCACACACCGTCGGGTGGCTTGCGGTGTATGGATGTAGATGTAGAATTCCGTCGATGCCTTCCTTTAATCCGACCTGGCTGAATCCCAAACACTAGAGCAGTACTCAAGAATCGGTCGCACCAGCGACCCATATGCGGCATCCTTTACAAATGAACCACACTTACCTAAAATTCTCCTAATAAACCGCTGTCGACAATTCCACTTCCCTACCACAGTCCTCACATGGTCGTTTTAATTCATGTCGCTTTGGAGCGTTACGTCCAGATATTTAAAAGACGTGATTCTGTCAAGCAGGTAACTACTAATGCTATATCCGAAAATCACGAGTTTCTTTTGTCTTCTCATCCGAATTAACTTGTATTTTTCTACATTTAGAGCTACAATGAAACGCCAAAGAAACTGGTATGGGCATGCGTATTCAAATACAGAGAAAGGTAAACAGGCAGAATTTGGCGCCGCAGTTGGCAACACCTATATAAGACAAGTGTTTAGCGCAGTTGCTAGATCGGTTACTGCTGCTACAATGGCAGATTATGAAGATTGAAGTGAGCCTGAACTAGGTGTTATTGTCGGCGCACGAGTGGTAGGACACAGCATCCCCGGGGTAGCGACGGAGTGGGCATTTTCCCATACGACCATTCCACGAGTGTGCCGTGAATATCAGGAATCCGGTAAAACATCAAATCTCAGGCATCGCTGCGACCGGAAAGAGATCCTGCAAGAAAGGGACCAATGACGACTGAAGAGAATCGTAGAACGTGATAGACGTGCAACCCTTCTGCAAATTGCTGCAGATTTCAATGTCGGGCCATCAACGAGTGTCAGCGTGCGAACCATCCAACGAAACATCATCGTTATGGGCTTTCATAGCCGAAGGTCCAATCGTGTTCCCGTGATGACTGCACGACACAAAGCTTTACGTATCGCCAGGGCACATCAACACCGACATTGTACTGTTGATGACTGGATACATGTTGCCTGGTCGGACGAGTCTCTTTTTCAAATTGTATCGAGCGCATGGACGTGTACGGGTGTGGAGACAACGTTATGAATCCATTGACGCTACATGTCAGCAGGGGAATGTGAAGCTGATAGAGGCTCTGTAATGGTGTGGGGTGCGTGCAGTTGGAGTGATATGGGACCCCTGATACCTCTAGATACGACTGTGACAGGTGACACGTACATAAGCATCCTGTCTGATCACCTGCATCCATTCATGTCCATTGTGTACTCCAACAGACTTGGGCAATTCCAGCAGGACAATGAGACAAACCACACGTCCAGAATATACAGAGTGGCTCCAGGAACACTCTTCTGAGTTTAAACACTTCTGCTGACCACCAAACTCAGCAGACATGAACAATATTAAGCACACCTGGGATGCCTTGCAACGTGCTGTTTAGAAGAGATCTCGTACTCTTACGGATATCTGGACAACCCTGCAGGATTCATGGTGTCATTTCCCTCCAGACATTAGCCGAGTTCATGCCACATCGTGTTGCGGCACTTCTGCGTGCTGGCGGTGGCCCTGTACGATATTAGGCACGTGTACCAGTTTCTTTTGATCTTCAGTGTAGTTGCCATTCATCACATCCACTAGAAATTTTGTCTAAGTCATCTTGTACCCTTCTACACTCACTCAACTTGGACACCTTACCGTAGACCACAGCGTCATCAGCAAACGGCCGCAGACTGCTGCCCATCCTGTCCGCCAGATCATTTAAGCATATAGGGAGCAACGGCTGTCCCACGGTACTTGCCTGGGGCACTCTGACGATATCCTAGTCTCTGAAGAAAACTCGCCGTCGAGGAGAACATACTGGGTTCTATAACTTCAAAAGTCTTCGAGCCACTCACGTATCTGCGAACCTATTCCGTATGCTCGTAGCCGCGTTAACAACCTGCAATGGGGCACCGTGTCAAATGCTTTCCTGAACTCTAGAAATACGGAATCTGTATGTTGCCCTTCGCTCATAGTTCGCAGTGTATCATGTGAGAAAAGGGCAAGCTGAGTTTCGCTCAAGCGTTGATTTTTAAAACCATGCTGGTTCGTGGACATAAACTTCTCGGTCTCAAGAAAATTTGCTGTGTTATAACTGAGAATATGTACAAGGATTTTGCAGCAAACTGATGTTAAAGATATTAATCTATGGTTATGCGGATAAGTTCGTTTACTCGTCTTTTATGCAGGAGTCACTTGCTCTTTTTTTTTCAGTCGCTTGGGACTTTGCGCTAGGCGAGAGATTAGCGATAAATGTAAGCTAGGTAAGGCATTAGTTCCGTAGTGTACTCTTTGTAAAACCTAATTGGGATTCCATCCGTACCTGGTGATTTATTTGCTTTCAAATCTTTCAGCTGTTCCTCTACGCCAGAGATGCTTATTACTATGTCGTCCATACGGGAGTCTATGATTAAGAGAATGCTCCTGCATAAAACCAGGAAAGTTGCAGTAGTTAAAATTTATAATACTATGGATGTACAGTAAGTTTGTACGGTTCTTCTGCGTGGACGATTTCTTAAACGCGAAATTTAAAACTTCGGCTTCAACTGCCACACGAAACTGGTCGGCAAGTGACTGAATGTAAGCCTTACACCCGCTTAGAGATTTTACGTAGGACCAGAATTTTCTCGGGTTCTCTGTCAGACCTTCTACTGACGTATTGCGGTAGTAGTTTTTGTATGCTTTATGTTCAGATTTTTCCACTGACGGACGAATCTGTACTAACCTTTGCTTGTCGGCGTTTGTGCGTTCTCTTTTCAACTGAGAGTGCAACAGCCTCTACGTCTTCAACATTTTCCGAATTTCGTTATTACACCATGGTGGGTTTTTTCCATCCTTAATCCACTTACTAGGCACATATCTCTCCAGACTACGATTTACAATCTGCTTGAGCTTTTCCCATAATTCATCTACGTCCATATTACTGGAACTAAGTGATATCGGTTCACTGTCTAAGTTAGATGCTAATAACTGCTTATCTGATTTTGCTAGCAAAAACACTCTCCTAGCCTTCTTGACTGATTTATTAACTTTGTTAACCATAGTCGTTATGATGAAATCATGATCACTAATCCCGGCTCTATACTGACACTAGCGATAAGATCCGGGCTGTTTATAGCTAAAAGGTCTAAGATACTTCAAAATGGTTCAAATGGCTCTGAGCACTATGGGACTTAACTTCTAAGGTCATCAGTCCCCTAGAACTTAGAACTACTTAAACCTAACTAACCTAAGGACATCACACACATCCATGCCCGAGGCAGGATTCGAACCTGCGACCGTATTTGGCACGATTCTCTGTGTGTAGCCGCCGCAATGAATCCATAGGCATCTCAATCGATATTCGGTAGGTTAAAGTCGCCTCCAACTAGTATTGCATGATCTGGGTATTTACGGGCTAGTGACCGTAGACTTTTCTTTGAATGACTGTAGAACCGTCACAGCGGAGTCGGGTGGCCGGTAAAAGCATAAAACAATTAACTTGGTTTCATCCACACGTGTTATACTTGACTAGATAACTTCACTGTCACATTCAACTCCGACCTCAATAGAGACAATATTTTTGTCAACTGCAGTGAGCAGTCACTCCTGTGGCTTCTAATTTGTCTTTTCGATTTACGTTCCATGGCTCGCTAAATATCTCTGAGCTCTCCTGCTTTGGATATCACCCAGCTCTCGGTCCCAAGAACAATTTGAGAGTGAGAACTTTCCCAGAGGGCAGTAAATTCGGGAGCTTTATTATGACCACTTCGACAATTTACTGATAAAATTTTGATAGTCGAAGTGTCTTTACTCCGAACGCGATCTGTCTTTCCTCGCTGCGTATAATAGTGGAACAGAGGTGACGGACTAAAGATCTTGAACACCAGATCTCGTTCCAATGTTTCCTGTGCAATCTCAGATTTCCGCAGTGGCTTCGCATAGACTGATAGCCTATGGCACTGCTGACGATGAAGGCCGTAAGCTCCGCAGCCTCCTTGGTGATGTCAGGCAGGGTGTGCCATTTGCTTGAGCCTGTATTCTCTCTCCGATAGTGATCCACAGTTTAAGGGGACCACACCGTGGTTCAGGTCGAAAAAAATCTTTTTGGTTTTCACCATATTTCGATAGATTAAGATTTTATTTAAGTGCTCTGAAAAGGATTTTGCTGAAAAAAATTTGAAGAGCATTTTCCTACCACGTGTGGTTATGTGCCACGCCCACTTTTGTCACCTACTGTTAATCCACACACTGTCAACTCTAAGCCATATGGAGATGCCATTATTAGCAAAATAGAATGTGCAGGCCATGTTCAAAAACGTTTGAGAACAAGGCTGAGAGGAAAAGAATTAGAAGATGGAAAATTGTTGACCAGATAGGGTCGGTTAACTAAAACTGAAATAGAAAACTTGTAGGTATACTATGGGCAGGCAATTAGGAGAAATAAAGAAAATCTGGAGGCAATGAAGAAGATGTTTGGGCCATATTCTTCCATAAGTCCTCTGCTGATGGTAAGCCATGTCATGGATTGCGTCCATCAGGAGAAAATTCGAGGGGCAAATACAATAGGGCTCAGGCAATTGGAGAATCTTATTCTCTCCAGCATTCTCTTCCTGCTGCTGTTACTACAGCAATTAAACCTATTTTCAGAGACTTGGCTCATCCTGATCTTCTAAGGAAATGTCTGCATGGGAGAACCGAAATGAATGTTTCAACAGCATAATTTGGAACCGCCTTCCTAAAACTGTATTTGTAGGCATGCATACAGTGAAACTAGGAGTTCATGATGCTGTTATTACATTCAGCTGCGGTAATATTGGAAAGTGTTGGTTGCTGAAAAAGCTGGGAATTAATCCTGGTGAAAATATGGTCACTGGGCTGCAACATTGCGATAAAATGAGGATAGCCGATGCAGACAGGTCTGCATCTAATATGGCCAAGAAAGCAAGACAAACATCCAGGAAGGTGAAAAAGAAGCTGGAAGACCTGCTAGATGCCAAAGAAGGGCCTTCATATGCAACATGACAGTTTTAATTAACTGTAAGTAACAAATTTCAAAAGTTTTTTCTTTAAAGTCAATTTCCCGCAAACTAAAATTTTCAGAACATATGCCCCATTAGATCAGAAACTATCATAGATAAATGAATAAATTTTCAGAGGCTCTGTGTAACATAAAAAGCCACCTCTGGTATTACATTCATTAATATTCCCCCACTAGGAAGTTCACAAAAAAATATTTTCTGCAGAAAAAAACTTAATATTTTTTCTTAATAAATTTAAAAAAGTATATATTAAAAACTATAAGATGGATAAAGTAGATTTTAGTACAGTTGACTCTATTAGCATCATGTAACATGCAGCAAAAATATTAAGGTCCAGCATCAAATAGTTTTTTTTCAGAAATGGGTCAAATACTTGCCTAAATTAAGATGGGTTAGATAGGCAGGCTGTGGTCCCATTAAATGCGATACTAACTCATCACCAGTCACCTACATGAATCAGTAGCGCATACGACACAGCAGTCACACATCACTCAAGAAAAAGAGGCTACTTTTATGCAGAAAGGAAATTTTTCCAGTTATTTTAGTCCTGATAAAGGTGGTAGGCTCCCTGGCTATGGATTAAACTATTTGAATCCATACAGCAACTGTCGACAGAGACTGGTCACTGTTCTTTCCTGTAATACATTCCATTGTGACGGAATGTACCCTGTGGTGTTTCCGAGTCTAGAATGCGATAGGATTTTACTTTCATACAGACGAAAATTATGAGACATGTTGAACTTCCGTGTAGGATCTAACGTCATTCCTCTAGGCAGAAAGAGTCATAATCTTTGTAGTCAACCAAGACAATATAATGAGTTCCTGATCATGCGATTGTTTTTACCTATTTTTTTCTGTTACTTTTACAACAATTTTCCCACAAAATTGCAGAGCACAGATGATTGCAGCCTTTTCTCCTTGAATATATGACAGTGACTGAAAGAAACAATCTTGTTATCGTTCTTGGTTAGATATTAGTTTCGTAGTCGTCAGTTACCTCCTGCGTTGCAGTAGAGAGATATGATTGCCATATAATTCAAAATGCTCATCATACCTCCTAAGACGTAGTTAATGTGTTTTGCACTAGCTGGTTTGACTAAAAACCGCCCTATGAAAACACTTTTCCTGATATGCCAGAATTTTTAACCCCAGAGACCAGTTTAACATCCTCATTGCCTTCACATAAATGTAGAGTTTCCTGTCACATGGCACTCCAGTAACAGCTAAGCTGTATTACCTCGTTCAAATGGTCCTCACTACTTTCACCTTCTGGAGCTATGATGAGACAGGAGGAGGACTGTGCATGAGCTGAGACTGTCTGCATTGTTGCCAGATCATACCTAGCTTCAAGATGGTCACCTGACTCTCCCCATCCTCCAAACCTCCCTCTGTTCTACGCCAGATGGGTGAGATAAAAACAGTGAGAAATTGAAAACTGGATGTTCCTATTGGTGTGGAAAGCTGAGACAGATTTATTCAAGATGGTGGACGCAATTTATTAACGTAATTGATGACCTGCCACATGCCATCAATGATTCATTTACCATTTATTATATGTCACTTTCAACCATGCCTCTGTCATGATTTATTACCCAAAAATGTTTGTCTTTTCACCACCACTTGTCCAAAATAGTTGTAGCACTGTAGTTCCTCACCCCCACTACTTGTCCACGAATGCTAACCATCACATGGACTCCCCACTTGTGTTCTGCATACTGTAGTGAAAGAATCATCATCATAAAGTGTCAGCAGCAGAGATCTGCCATAACTTTCACCTCCAGACAGAAAAAAACTAACTCATGCAGATGACTTTTAAATATTAACCATTTCCTCATTGTTCGTTATCATTCGTTGTCAATGTGTTTTGCACAAATACTTATAGTGTTTTTCTTTTCCCACAGCACTGGAGCAGAAATCAGTGCCACCCAATGTATCAGGCAGGGAGGTGCAAATGTCCAAGCACTATTATCTGCACCGCTGTCGAGCAGAGATCAACACTTGAAATTTCATAGCAGGACACACAGCTGTCCGATCTTCCAAATTCTGCACCGCTACCACCACCGCCACCACCACCACTACAACCACCATTGAGCTGTAGCAGTTATGTGGTTCCAGTGTATTATCTGTTTGTCATTATTCATATTTTGAATGCCAGCAGATAAAAACATGCATATATAGATACAGAAGTAGCTAATGACATGTTATTAAACAAATCAAGAATGTTTAAGATGGTCGAAAGTGCAGTTTGTGGAGATGGAGTGTGATGAGCTGTGTGGCAAAATCGAGTAAATTGAAGATCAGATGACAACGGAGTATGCCCCATCTTGTCTCCTTCTATTATCTGATTTTTTGCCGTTTTGGTGTCTGTCATTGATATGTATGGGGACGTAACACTCTACGTAACATCTGGAGACTCATGCATTTATTTACAGCATTCGAGTGTTCTGAATTTGTGTGGTTTATACAATGCATTGCGGATTACGACAGACTGCCTGTGTTGCAGGCTATATATGCCAAAGAACTGTTCACTTTGTAAGCTATTTGTGTGAGAGCAGAGTGAATGGGAGTGTGTTAGAATGGTGCATAATTCACGAATTCATGCAGTACCAAAGCCTGTTAATATTACCACCATAAGATTAAATCCATAGGAGTAGAGTTTACAGATGAGATATATAGAGATATTACTATACCTATAGCTTTGGATGCAATACAAGGTGAATTTAAGCCACATAAGAAAAAAATTATTTCAGAAATACTGCAGCAGGTTTGATGTAGAAGAAAAGTATGTTTGTATTCTATAATGATTGTGATTAATAATATACTAGAGGACGTTTATCAACCCCAAAATACTGCACTGATAATGGATACTTACTAGCCGAAATCTGGATCTGCTGCAATAAATTTAGGATGGAAGCAACGCTTGAGTGCAGCTCTTTACCGTTTTGAAAGTTATATCGCAGTAGTGAAGTGCCTTCGATTTTCCTTATGGAAGATAATTTGATGATATTCAGGAATAATTTGTCCAGAATATCTACAACGATAGTGCTTAGTAAATTTCTTCAAAAAATCAACATCCTGCAGAATACATTCATATTTTCATGCCCTGATGTGTGCTGCATGATACGAAAATTTCGAGACAATTAGTCTGTGAACATTCCCTATCTGTGAACTGCACGTTCTTTTTTTCATTAATGTCCTATATTCACACGTGACGTGTGTGTCTCAACCTTTTATACTGAATGGCTTTCACTCACTACTTTTATATGACTGGAAATGCAAGGTAGTTTAGTGTTTTACTTCACTGCAACTTTTAACAAAACCTGCATGAGCTTGTGTCTGTATCATACATATATGTGTGTGTGTGTGTGTGTGTGTGTGTGTGTGTGTGTGTGTGCGTGCAACATCACAAGATACGTATGCAATACTTACACACCATAAAAAAAACACTCCCACAGTCCACAGACCTCACATACCCATCGCTACAGAGAGAGAGAGAGATGGCAGGCAGTAGATGGGGCGGTCTGAGCCCCCACATGCCGGCTACCATTCTCCGTGATGTCTCACTCCCCTGCACTCTGCCCTCCCATTCAACACACAACTCCACCTATACAATTGCCCATCCTAGCACCCATGCAGCTCATTGTTCTGTACCATTGTGATCTGTCTCTGCCTGAGATATGTGATGCCAAGCACATCTAGTGTAGCTTTGAAATACACGCCAGATGCTTTTCCATTTTTTACTCTGACAGTTGGTAGATGTTTGTTATAATTGGTCATCAAAACCATATACCCTGTCACTTTGACTTATTACCCAATTTTGACTACCAGAGGCTTGGCTCACACTATTGGTTCCAAGAATCTTGTTACAATTTTTCACTCTGAGGCTTGGCAGATGCTTGTTATTATTTTTGGATACCAAAACTATGTACCATATCAATATAATTTATCACTCAATTATAAATAGCCAGAGGCTCTGGCTGTCAAATGATGTTTCAAGAATCTTGTTACCAAGAAATTCCCTATAATTTTGGTGGGCTTTTTTTCGATTGGCCAGGCTCTCACACATCTCTCCTGCCACTGGCTGAAAAGTCATGGGAAGTCACCCCACTAGTTGTGTGTGCATCCTGTAGTCCCTCTCCACTCACCCCTAGCTCAGTATATTTAAGGCACAACTGTGCCATTTGAATCAATTCCAGTTTTAGACTGACCACCAGCAGCACATCAACTATGAAGTGCTCCTTTGATCAGTTCAGTGATGATGGGAGGAAACGCCCTTATCTAGTTAAAGACATTGCAAGTACATCTAAAACATTACTTATGTATGCATGTCTTTTTTTAAACATGATATAAAGAAGTTTTCTATTGTTTCAGGTCACAGGGTCCCATCGCTACAAATAGGAAATGATTCCTTAGACCTCCTAAGGGGAGGTTGTGCATACTTCTAGTCAGAATGATGCCAGCCTTCCAGCTGCATATGATCAAATATGTAAGTAATATGTCTCTATATATGTTTGTGTGTATGTATCTACACTCGATACATAGATTAGGTGACTTTTTGCTTTATATTTTCTATGATTTCTAAACCAACTTGGCTTATGGGGAAGCATATGATCAAGCCCAGTCCGCTAGCTGTGCAATCCACTGTGATGATGCCCAGGCAGACAGCTGTGATTGAAACACCCATTACGACAAATACCAATCTGCTACCTGCACATGTGCACAACATGGTTCCCTCTATATACACTACTGCAGAGAAAAAGTGAAACAGCAAGACCGAGAGATGTGATCACAACGAAATTCATTCCACCCATTAGGGACATAAAACTACACAAATGATTAACATTACACACTTGCACATGCATTGTGACTGTGCAAATTCAGTACAGAGTAGGGCCACCAAGTGCTGCAATCAGAGCCCCTAGATGTCGAGGCATTGAATCAAAGAGCACCCGTATATACTGCTGGTGAACAAACAAGTTGCTGACAGACAACATCCCAGACGTGCTTGATATGCGATTTGTCAGGCGAACGGGCGGCCAGGGAAACAGTGGTACCCATCGTCCTTTGAAGAAGGCTTGAACATTTCTCGCCACATGCGACTGGACGTTGTTCTGCTGAAATATGACATCTGGAATGGACTGCAGGAGGGGCAGTGTCTCAGGCTGTAAAACCTTCCTGATGTAGCGGTAGCTGTTGGGATTTCCCTCAAGACATAGGGAGGCAAGATCGCGTGTTACAGGCAATAGTGCAGCAAACCATCACACTTGTCATTTGTAAGCTACGCTCCTCCACAATACACTCATGTCACACTGTGGTCACATTGTGTCGACCTGTCGGCACTGGCTCTACATACGCCTCACTGTTGAAGCAGCATGCCCTGTACGAGCTGCAATGTCACGGAACGACAGGCTCACCTCACAGAGACCAATCATTCTGTCACTTTTAAACGCACATGCACGCCCATATTCCAGTCTGTGTTGTCAGCGAGGTGTAGTGGCACTTGCTCACACGTTTCCACGCTCCGCACCGAATAAGCGTTGCACAACAGTAACCTCTCTGGCCTCACAAAAGACGGCGCTATTGGGCCTAAGTGCACGCCACCTCTCTGCCGTTTAAATCATTTGTTGTGGTTCTGCTGTTCTACGCGTCCTCTTGAGGTGGCGTGTTGCAGACCATTGCTTCTGAGTGTTTCACCTTTTCAAACAGTAGTATATACACACATCAAAAAATGTTTTGCATCACCTCGGTTCCGAGAGTTCCGGAACCTGTACAGAAAGCTGGAATAGGGATTAACATAAACAGCATTTCCGCCCTTTTTATTGCTAATGAAAACCACACATTGCATGTTGTGCCATCATACAACGAGACCTTCAGAGGTGGTGATCCAGACTGCTGTACACTTCAGTACTTCTAATACCCAGTAGCACGTCCTCTTGCATTGATGCATGCCTGTATTCGTCGTGGCATACTATCAACAAGTTCATCAAGGCACTGTTGGTCCAGATTGTCCTACTCCTCAATGGCGATTCGGTGTAGATCTCTCAGAGTGGTTGGTGGGTCACGTCATCCATAAACAGCCCTTTTCAATCTATCCCAGGCATGTTCTATGGGGTTCATGTCTGGAGAACATGCTGGCCACTCTAGTCGAGCGATGTCGTTATCCTGAAGGAAATCATTCACAAGATGTGCACAGCCGGGGCACATGAAAATGAATGCCTCGCCAATATGCTGCAGATATGATTGCACTATCGGTCGGAAGATGGCATTCACGTATCGTACAGCCATTACGGCGCCTTCCATGACCACCAGCGGCGTACGTCGGGCCCACATAATGCCACCCCAAAACGGCAGGAAACCTCCACCTTGCTGCACTCGCTGGACAGTGTGTCTAAGGCATTCAGCTTGACCGGGTCGCCTCCAAACACGTCTACGACGATTGTCTGGTTGAAGACATATGCAACACTGATTGTTGAAGAGAATGTGATGCCAACCCTGAGCGGTCCATTCGGCGTGTTGTTGGGACCATCTGTACCACGCTGCATGGTGTCGTGGCTGCAAAGATGGAACTCGCCATGGATGTCGAGAGTGAAGTTGCGTATCATGCAGCCTATTGTGCACAGTCTGAGTCGTAACACGACGTCCTGTGGCTGCACGAAAAGCATTATTCAACATGGTGGCGTTGCTGTCAGGGTTCCTCTGAGCAATAAGCCGTAGGTAGCGATCATCCACTGCAGTAGTAACCCCTGGGCGGCCTGAGCGAGGCATATCATCGACAGTTCCTGTCTCTCTGTATCTCCTTGGTGTCCGCACAACATCACTGGTTCACTTCGAAACGCCTGGACACTTCCCTTCTTGCGAGCCCTTTCTGGCACAAAGTAACAATGTGGACGCGATCGAACTCCGGTATTGAGCGTCTAGGCGTGGTTGAACTACAGACAACACGAACCGTGTACCTCCTTCTGGTGGAATGACTGGAACTGATCGGCTGTCGGACCCCGTCTGTGTAATAGTCGCTGCTCATGCATGGTTGTTTGCATCTTTGGGTGGGTTTAGTGACATCTCTGAACACTCAAAGGGACTGTGTCTGTGATACAATATTCACAGTCAATGTCTATCTTCAGGAGTGCTGGGAACTGGGGGGATGCAAATCATTTTTAGAAATACTGAGGGCTAGCCGAGTCCCCAGTGGGATATTAACTTTCACGTAGATGATGCGGATTTTAAGGTGCGGATTTTAAGGTACATTTTCAGCCCCAAGTTGTCAGGGGTGGGCACCAGTTGTGGTGACCTGCATGTGTAAGAGTTAATTAATGTAAAAGTGTTGCAATTTACGTTTGCATACATTGTTAATCAGATGTTTTTCTTGTATGCAGATATATTTGTCGATAACATAGCGAGGTGTGAATGGATAGATGCTACAGCCTGTAATCTTTTCGATCTTTCCTCCCGTATTTTACATGAATTTAAATTATTTTTTCATGTGAGACAAAATAAACCACATCGGTATGCTATGAGAGAAACTGACGACAGTCCAAACTGTGAACCACAATTTACAACCTGTAAACTGCCTGTACCAGGACGCTGTAGTCTACCAGGGCTACATGGATCAAATGCTTAGCAGACCTGCCTTAGTGATTCTGCAAATCTGAAGTCCGAATGCACCAATCACACCTAACCCACAGGACAACTAGCTGCACAATGCACAGCAATCTGTGAATTCTGAGTATGGAAGTACTACCTTTGTGTTGTCGAAACCCATCGTCCTCCAGTTGCTTATGTGCACATTCGTTGCAGCAATGGTATAAAGTCTCAGCTGCTTTGACCAGAAATCACGATGCACTTGCGAACCTAACTTGTGCCTCTCGGTCCGAAACTACCGATGTGCCGGACAAGTTACCGGCTCCGGAAGGCACATCAATAATCTTCCGACAATCTACTCTATTTGTAACTGTATTGTCATGCGGGACTTCCTACTACACACCGCCAGGATATTTTTGGAAATGCTGACACTTTCTCAACGAACACCCAACAACTGATATCTCTCCGTGTCACGACCAAATGGTTATAAGTGACGATAAATTTGCAACTCTGAGACAGCGCACAGTGGAACAGTAAAGATAATCAAATTACTTACTTGCATTGTAGCAACGGCGTCATGACTGACAAAAGCTTGAATAATTGCCTGATGTCATCTAACTAAATCTGCAAGTATGTCAAAAAGCAAAAAAATCTTATAATCACCAAACAAATTCACTTGCAATGCAATTTGGCCTTAGACAACAATATTTATGTAATATATACAAAGACAAAGCATATTTTACTGTAACTACAAAGTCATCTCCCGATATTTCTGAGCGCTCCATCCTTGTTCTCCGTTACTCTGGCTCATCCTCCTGCCTGCTGCCCCAACAGGGCGAAAATGTCAAGCTATTTCCTTTAATAATTCCGAATATTTTTGATAACAGAATACCTCGCAGTGAGACCCTTACAGAATGATACCTGTCTGACTTTTAAGTCTCTCCTATCACAATCCATAACAATAACTGGCTCTTCTTTGCCTTTGACTCGTACAACTGTTTGAAAAGAAGGTGTGTCCACTGCTATTCTTGTTCAAGATGCATTTCGTATTCACCCTCCAGCCTTCGAAATTTCCATAAGCCTTGACTCCACCTGAGCTCTGGTGAGTTGCGTTTCTTACGAACATCGCAGCACTGGTGGAGCCTGCTCGCTTTAGTCACTCATGAATTAAGATCAACCAGTTGAATTAAAATGTAAATATCTAGTGATTCGTTAATCGAATCACGTTGCAGACTACACCATTAGTGTAATAAAATTCTCTATGCAACTAGATATCCTTCTACTCGCTCAGGTCTTCTTTAATTTCTTTAATTTACAAAATCATGGATGAGGAGCACAGTAAGTATGGAAAGTGAACAGCCATACCACTGACACATCCCAAGCCACTGATACAGGACATGGTGAGATGACTGACATTATGGCGACACAAAACATGATGCCCTTCTCCATCGTAAGTTCTCAGGGTTAAATGCCTATTGTGGATGGCTGGATGCATAAGTGATAATTCATATCAATCTGTTACGTATGTCCAGTCACATTAATGCAACCACCACCTATGTTCAACGTCCAATAACCAGTCACAGACGGCAGGTGGCAGCACTAACAATGTAGGGTATATAAAGCGTGTTAGGGGAGGGGGATGCAGAATATAGTGGAGTCTTTGTCGATATGTAGAAATAGTGTGAGCGTGGGGTTGATCTGTTATTCTGTTTTTCTGCGCAACGGATTAATCTGAGATGTACCCTTTACCCTGTGGCTCCTGCAAGATGCAATTTCCACCCCCCACACTACTACAGAAGTCAGACAGACGCTCCTAACGACCTAAAGAGAAATGCCTGAAAAACTTTCAGCGATAAATATCTTCTGGAGTCGTCCGCTGTAAGGAAATGACACAAAAATTCGCAAAATTTCTTACGTAACTAGTGGGATACTTGGGTACTGGAGTTGTGCTAGTTACTGTAAGAAAAAACATGAAACTAACGAAAGTTATTATTTATTTTGCAAAAATTTTGAGAAATCACAATGGCACTTTTAGTTATGAATTGAACAAGTTATATCCTGGTTCTTTTTGGAATGTGAAGTTACCTCTCATGGATTGGATTCGCTAATGACATTTCTATACAAAGTTTAAGATGGTTGTTGACTTGGCAGAATGGCTGAGAGGTTCGCCTACTCAGCTTGAATAATTATCCTTTAGAATGTTGCTAGGTACGGTCGAGGCTGTCGCTTGTGAAATGCAGTGAAGTGTACTGTTGTGGAGGAAATATGGGGCTCGCAATAGCTGTAGCCCACAATACCGTAAGCTGCGATGACTGCTGTCTGCACCGCTCGCTGCTGACAAATAAGATAACTCTCGTTCTATCTGGATTGACCTTCGCCAATCAAACTCTCCCTATGCCTTGATGAAGTCAAGGATTCCTATTCACCCCTAGTCTAACTATTGGCGTGGTACACCGGTCAGATAACCAATCCACCGCGATGCCGCTCAAACTCGCTCACAGGCGTTTAACTATAACTCTGTCCGTTCACACCGCACAATAAGTGTGTCGGCCAACACAGTGAACAACGCTTAATCGCAAGGACTCAATATAGAGTCGCCCTTCGATTCGCTCTCGACAGGGGTGCTCTTCCAGTGAAGTACTGAGGAGGGACTTGTTCCTCGCTCCAAGAGCGACAACGGAACGGCGCCTCTCCACACCAGACGTGAAGGGGTATATCTTTCGGTCTCTTCCATTATTCCTTCAGCTCAAGGCGTCAGATATATCGTCTGCCAACCAGCATTGCTCTTCTAAAACGGGGAATGACGTTTCGTTTAAGGCGACCAATCCGGAAACCTGTAGCATTGGCGTTTGGCGTTTGCTGTCTCCCTGTGAAAATCTCTGAAACTGCGTGCTATTTGTAAAGAATGCGTAGGCTGGCCGCTCCCACACAATGTAGCGGAATTTGCTTTTAAGCCGAACACGGGGTTGTTCCCCCCTTTCACTCGGGCCCACGCTGTCCGCTGTCACCGGACAACATAGGCTGGGTCGTCCTCTGAAGGGACCGGCCTCCTGGTGTGTGGTCTACCTCTCTCGAACTAAAAGCTCCTGTGACCGTCGTGTATGGAATGTATGTATGTACGCCAGCCTCGAGTATTTCAACCACGGTGCACTTACTTGTTATTTGCATATCGTTTACATGAATTCATACAACATTGACTTTATCTCATCGAGTTTGGGTTCGAATGAAGCATCTTGATATGCGGAATATGATTGTGAGGGCAGAATATATAAGCAATGGTCAGGAGACCACGACGTCTTACAATAGAGTGACTTATTTGATTTCCAAAAAGGCATGATCATTGGCTTTTGGGCCAAGGTAGGAAACATTTCCGAATGGCTAAGTTTGTAAACTGTTCAACTGCCGCCATCAGTAAAGTATACCATGCATGGCAAAATGGCACTATCCAAAAGCAGCACCAAGGTACGCCAAGGTACAGCATGCACCATGGGTGATATGGGTGAATGAAGGTTGTTGAGATGTATATGGGCGAACAGATGCGCAACTGTTGAACAATTGACCAGCCAGATGAACCATGGGGTACCAACAGCGTCTCCACAACGTTGCTTAGCATCAGACTTCACAGCAGGCAGCTGGTTCATGACCCCATGCTGACTGCCATTTATCGTCAACACAAGCTGGATTTTGCACGCCAGTACCGCAACTGGAAGCCCAATTAGTGGCGATAGGTGGCCCTTTCAGATGAGTCACTTTTTATGCTCCGTTGGACAGATGGCTGTTGGCACACATGGCACTGCAGCAATAAGGGTCCAGGCTGGAAGAGGAAGAGTTATGGTCTGAGGAATGATTTCGTGGTGTACCCTGGGTGATCTTGTCATTCTGGAAGATGCAGCGGGCCAATGCAAGTATGTATCTATACTTGAGGACCATTTCCAGCCCTACGTGCAGCTTGTTTTCCCTCAGCACGATTGCATCTACCAGAAGGACAATGCAATATGTTCCACAACTTGCAGTGTACTTGCGTGGTTCGAAGAGCACCAGGGTGAGTTTACCATACTTCCCTGACCACCAGACTCCACGGGTTTAAACCAACCAGAATTCTGTGGGACCACCTCCATCAGACTGTTCAAACCATTGATCTTCAGCCGAGAAACCTAGTGCTCTAGCTGTGGCACTGGAGTTGGCATGGCTCCACATCTTTGTTAGTACCTTCCAGAATCTCGTTGACTGTATTCTTGCTTGTCTGTAAAGCCAAAGTTGGTGGCTACATTAATGTCATTGGACGGTGTGTAACTATTGAGCAACTGACTGCCCAGATGTACCAAGGGTCTACCAAGACTGTCTCCTCAACGACTGTTCAGCAAACGTTGCTGTGTATGAGCCTCCACAGCAGGCTCCTGGTTCATACACTCATCTTGACTGCTGTGCATTAACGATGAAGGCTGCTGGAATCTGCGCGCCAATATCGCAACTGGATGTCCGTGAGTGGCGACGGGTGGTCTTTTCAGATGACTCAGGTTTTACGCTCTATCAGACAGATGGCTTTTAGTGTGTACAGCGAAAACGTCTGAAAGTATACACACTGCAATAATCGTCCTAGTTTAAATCTCGTTTGTTATTTACTGTTACTGTCGCACATATTTTATTTAACATAACGTGTTACAGTTAGTTTTCCTTTTCGAAGTGAGTGTATATTTTCTGGATTCATCCTAACTTAACGCTCTTTACGAATTTGTTAATAATTATAACTTCAAAAATGTTTCACGGAATCATAGTCCTCGTCATACAGGAAGGCGGCCCTATTTCCAGCCGTTCTGCGCATTCCCCACCATCAACTGCTAGCAGCCAATAAGGTTCATTCCCCCTCTGATTGGCTAGCCACGATTTACAATCTAGACGGCGAGAATCTCTCTCCCGCATGCTGCTGCGCTTTTGCTGTATTTCGCTACAATGTAGTTTCATTCACAGAGCGACCGAATTATTCATTCATATGTCGATGTTACTTTCTTGTAGCAGTATAGCTGTGAATGTATATCTGTAAACGTTTTAGTGTGATTTCCAAATGAATATGTCAGGTGACGGCAATAAACGTGAAGTTCCTCACAAGCAACTTTAATTAAATTGTCTGTTATGGAGTATCGTCTTAGTTGTGCGACTGGGTACGTGATTTCCTGTCAGAAAGGTCACAGTATGTAGTAATTGACGGAAAATCATCAAGTAAAACAGAAGGGATATCTACCATTTGCAAGGAAGTGTTGTAGGCCTTCTCCTGTTCTTGATCTAATAAACGATTTACGAGACAATCTCAGCAGCCCTCTTAGACTGTTTGAAGATGACGCTGTGATTTACCGTCTTATGAAGTCATCAGACGATTTAAACAAACTACAAAACAATTTAAGCAAGATATATGTGTGGTGCGAAAAGTGACAATTGACTCTAAATAATGAAATTTTCGTTTACAGGAGAAAAAACGCAAATCTAAAAGACTGTAATTTCAACTAAATACTTAGGGATTACAGTTATGAATAACTTAAACTGCTACCATCACATGGGTAATGTGTGGAAAGCAAACCAAAGACAGCGACTTATTGGTAGAACACTTAGAAGATGCAACAGGTCTACTAAAGAGACTACTTACACCACGCTTTTCCGCCCTCTTCTGGAGAACTGCTGTCCGGTCTGGGATCCACAGCAAATAGGATAGATCGAAAAAACTCAAAGAAGGGCAGCTCGTTTTGTATTATTGTGAAATGGGGAGATACTAACACGGAAATTATACGCGAATTAGGGTGGCAGTTAGCAAAACAAAGGCATTTTTCGTTGTGGGAGGATCATCCCATGAAATTTCAGCCGCCAACTTTCTTCTCAGCGTGTGAAAATACTTTGTTGGCGCCCACCTATGTAGGGAGGAATGATTATCATAATAAGAGGCCAGCCTCTGTGACCGAGCGGTTCTAGGCGCTTCAGTCCGGAACCGCGCTGCTGCTACGGTCGCAGTTTCGAATCCTGCCTCGGGCATGGATGTGTGTGATGTCCTTAGGTTAGTTAGGTTTAAGTAGTTGTAAGTTCTGGGGGACTGATGACCTCTTGCTTCCCGCGAGCTGTTCGAGAGTGGAACACTAGAGAAACAGCTTGAAGCTGGTTCGATGAACTCTCGGCCAGGAACTTAATTGTGAATTGCAGAGTAATCATGTAGATGTAAATGTAGATGGTTCACAAGCAGACGTGGAGGTTTATGTCCCGCATTTAGAATTTTCTCAAATGTGACTCTGAAAATAAGACTTGTATTTTTGACATTTTAAAGACTCAGGAACGAACTGCAGAAGTATCTGTCGGCAAGAGAACTGTACAGAGAATAGTAAAAGAAAGTGTCGTACGTGTAGAAACCTCAGGAAAATTTGATTTCGTGTCGTCTGGAAAGCATCGAAATCGCAAGATACCTGTAACACAGATAAATGGTTTTAACGATATTTTAAAATGCTCCATGTTTGAAATGTATATAAGAAGGGAATACTCTATATCGCAAAAACTTGTTACAAAAACGCCTGATAAAATTGGATTCAAAAGTAGCGGTTCGTCAATGCAAACTTTTTTTCGACAGAAATGTTAAGAAGAGAGTTTTTAATTGAAAGAAGTGATATAGAAGCACCACGAACCACGTCCCTTATGAAGATGTACGATACAAGAGGAGGAGGTAAAGTGTGTTACCTTGATGAAACATGGGTAAATCAGAATAATTCCATGAATACCTGGTGGAAAATGAATGATGGTACTTGCAGTTTTGAGGTACTCATAGGAAAAGGTTCTCGGATACTTCTTCTGATTTGGTTCCTGATAATAGACTTGTATTTAGGTGGAAGAAAAACAGTAGTGACTACCATTCGAAAATGAACTCTGTCACTTTCAAGAAGTGATTCACTGAAAAATTCTTGCTACACCTTGCTTCGAAGTCGGTCATTGTAATTACCATGCCAGTTTTCGTTCAGCTGTTACAGATAAAAGACCAAGTAAGAACACGAGGAAAGGGGATATTGTGCTCTGGTTGAAAAATAAAAATATTCCGGATAATATAAGCCAGACTCTTGCTGAACTACTGCAGCTCGTTAGTTATAAAAGGCACGCGAAAAAATGTACAAATCTTTCTTTGTGAATGTGGTCACACAGTTTTGCGTTTACCCACATATCACTGTCAGTATGTTGTTGTTTTTGTGGACTTCAGTCCTGAGACTGGTTTGATGCAGCTCTCCATGCTACTCTATCCTGTGCAAGCTTCTTCATTTCCCAGTACCTACTGCAACCTATATCCTTCTGAATCTGCTTAGTGCATTCATCTCTTGGTCTCCCTCTACGATTTTTACCCTCCACGCTGCCCTCCAATACTAAATTGGTGATCCCTTGATGCCTCAGAACATGTCCTACCAACCGATCCCTTCTTCTAGTCAAGTTGTGCCACAAACTTCTCTTCTCCCCAATCCTATTCAATACCTCCTCATTAGTTATGTGAGCTACCCATCCAATCTTCAGTATTCTTCTGTAGCACCACATTTCGAAAGCTTCTATTCTCTTCTTGTCCAAACTATTTATCGTCCATGTTTCACTTCCATACATGGCTACACTCCATACAAATACTTTCAGAAATGACTTCCTAACACTTAAATCTATACTCGATGTTAACAAATTTCTCTTCTTCAGAAACGCTTTCCTTGCCACTGCCAGTCTACATTTTATATCCCCTCTACTTCGACCATTATCAGTTATTTTGCTCCCCAAATAGCAAAACTCCTTTACTACTTCAAGTGTCTCATTACCTAATCTAATTCCCTCAGCATCACCCGACTTAGTTCGACTACATTCCATTATCCTCGTTTTGCTTTTGTTGATGTTAATCTTATATCCTCCTTTCAAGACAATGTCTATTCCGTTCAACTGCTCTTCCAAGTCCTGTACTGTCTCTGACAGAATTACAATGTCATCGGCGAACCTCAACGTTTTTATTTCTTCTCCATGGATTTTAATACCTACTCCGAATTTTTCTTTTGTTTCCTTCATTGCTTGCTCAATATACAGATTGAATAACATTGGGGAAAGGCTACAACCCTGTCTCACTCCCTTCCCAACCACTGCTTCCCTTTCATGTCCCTCGACTCTTATAACTGCCATCTGGTTTCTGCACAAATTGTAAATAGCCTTTCGCTCCCTGTATTTTACCCCTGCCACATTCAGAATTTGAAAGAGGGTATTCCAGTCAACATTGTCAAAAGCTTTCTCTAAGTCTACAAATGCTAGAAACGTAGGTTTACCTTTCCTTAATCTAACTTGAGTACTGCGTGGCAGTTTACAGCTGTTGAGAAGAAATCGTTTAATTCTTCTGCAGACGCTTGATAAACAGCGTCAGATCTTCGCTTCCCTATACCGAAACTGCGCAGCTTTTTCCACAGTGCAGCAGGTTTTGATATGCCGCATACGACAGAGCGGGCATGTCTGATTTTGGCATTCCTCACGCTTTGCTTGGTTCTGTTTCGGAGTTTCCTATAAGTTTCGCACGCCTCGGGAGTTGGGTTACGCTTGAAGGCCCTATGTGCAGCATCACGTTTATTCATTAACTGGCGTAATGAAGTGGTGAGCCACTTTACCTTGACTGTGCGTTGAGGAGCATGTTTATCATACAGTGCAATGATTTTGTGACATAATTCCCGGATTTTTCCGTCTAAAGTCGGTTCATTGCTTATATCATGCCAAGGGATGTCTGAGCAATCCTTTTGAAGAGCGTCATGGTTAACATTTTTTAGGTTTCTGTAGGTTACCAGGGGAGATTTTTCTTTGGTAGTATGCACTGAGTAATTTAAGAATATCACGTCATGAGCAGAGAGTCCCGGAGCGGATGTCTGGCGCGAATTATTTTATCTGGTCGCTTTGTTGCTATTATATCTATGAGTGTATGGCTGTGTGGCGTGTGATGAGTTGGGTCCAGCGATGTTGAACTCATATCATTTGAGTAGAACAGTCTCCTTAGTTTTTCTGCAGAGGGAGATTTTAACTGTAAGTCGATGTTTGTGTCGCCCATAATGATTATGTGTTCATACTGTGTCACGAGCGAGGACAGGGCAGACTGAAAGGAGGACATAGCACCGACGTTTGGAGGTTTATCGATTACTCCAATTAGCATTTTCTGATTTGATGTATTTATTTCGAAAAACAAGTACTCTGCTTCTCCTTCGCCCTTTGCATCCGATGTGCATAGTATAGTAGGTGTCAGATCAGAGCGAACATAGGCACCCACACCACCCCCGCGTCGTGTTTCACGATCTGCCCTTCGGAGAGAGTAACCATTGATTCGGATAGCGTCGGAAGAAATGTTTGGTTTCAACCAAGTTTCAGAGACGAGGATAACATGGAACAGCGATTGGCAGAACAGGTCACAGAACTCGTCGAAGTGAGCCGTTAGCGACTGCGCGTTCGCGTGGGCCACAAAGAGCCCGCCGCCGGCACCGGTCCGTCCCATTGTGGCCGCCTGTAGGACCGAGCGCGCTCCGTTTACCTGTGGCCGGAAAAGGGACAAAAGCTGGATTTCGCGGGGGAAGACATATTTACAGGTGTGTCCAAGGTCGTGGCTGACTCAAGCGTCTGTGGTAGAGGTGGCAAAAAATAACATAACTGATAGAAATAACCGGTTACTAAAAAGTAACGGTTACTGCGATAACCGTTCCCCTGATATAGGCAGTTATTTCAATAACTGTCTAATGTCAACAGTGCCTCGCGCCATCTGTTGACCGAAGATCGTACTACGCTTTCCCGTCAACTCATCGGAGATGGGGGAGAGGTTATAACCCGGACCTCATCTTCGTTAGCCATCAAGTAACGTCCCAATGCTCAAAAGGAGTTTGCTCACCAATACCAAACACCCAGCACCGTCCAATAATGTGCCAGATCACATCTGTTGTTAAACCCCATAGCGTACCTTTTCGCCGTAGGTACAATTTTAAGAAAGCAGAATGGTCAACCTTTCAAAACCTCATGGAAGATTCTGTAAACAACCTACCACCTGAACCAAGATTCTATGACAATTTCGTGAAGGCTGTGCAGTGGTGTTCCAAGCAATCGATCGCTAGAGGATGCAGAAGCAATTATGTTGAAGGCCTTACGCCAGAATTAGAGGATCAGTTGCAGCAATACCTGACAGTGTTTGACGCAAACCCTCTATCCGCGGAAACTATCACTGCGGTCGAGCAGCTAACCGAGTCACCAGCTAAAACCAGGAGAGAGAAATGGCTGAGGACAATAGAGGAATTGGACATGAAAAGGAGCAGTCAGAAAGCCTGGACACTCCTTAAACGTCTCAACAATGACCCGACTTTCTCTCCAGGACATGCTCCCGTCACAGCCGACCAAATAGCCCACCAGCTTCTGAAGAATGGGAAACCCGACACCAAAATCAGGAAGTCGGAGACCAAAATAGACAGGATTGAACACCAAGAAAATTCAACTCTGGCCACCCCTCTCACAATGGCAGATGTGGACAAAGCCATAGCGAAAAGCAAGCTAAGGAAGGCCCCGGGCCTGACGGGATTTTTGTTGAACAGATTAAACACTTTGGTCCCAACATTAAACAATGGCTACTGAAACTGTTTAACAATTGCATGGAAACAGGTCAGATTCCCACAATCTGGAGGAAGGCTAAAGTTATTGCCATTTTAAAACCAGGAAAAAATGCTGATGACCCCAGAAATTTCCGACCCGTATCACTTCTCTGGCATATCTTTAAAATCTTTGAAAGAATACTCCAGGATCGCCTCTCCAGTGCCATAGAACCCTACCTAATCCCTCAACAAGCAGGTTTCCGCCCAGGGAAAAGCACTACATCTCAGGTAATTAACCTCACGAAGCTGATTGAAGACGGCTATGAGAACCGGAAAATAACCGGTGTCGCCTTTATAGACTTGACAGCCGCATATGACACCGTCAACTTACGTTTGCTAATGAAAAGCTGTATGCCATTACCAGGGACTTTAAATTCACATCCACAGTTAGAAGTCTGTTAGAGAACCGTAGGTTCTCTGTGGAATTCCAAGGGATGCATAGCAGGTGGCGGGCCCAGAAAAATGGCCTCCCTCAGGGCAGCGTACTGGCACCATTACTTTTTAACATGTACACCAACGATCAACCACTGCCAGCTGGTACGGAAAACTATATCTACGCCGATGACCGTGCTATGGCCGTACAGGGTGACTCCTTTGAGGATGTTGAGACAAAGCTCACGGATGCGCTAGACATGCTCTGTCAGTACTACGCCGACAATCAACTCAAGCCGAACCCTAGCAAAACACAAGTTTGCGCCTTCCATCTCCGTAACAAGCAGGCATCCCGTAAGCTGCGTGTCTTCTGGAAGGACACACTCCTCGAACACTGCGTTAACCCCAAATACCTAGGAGTAACCCTAGACAGGGCTCTGACGTACACTCCTGGAAATTGAAATAAGAACACCGTGAATTCATTGTCCCAGGAAGGGGAAACTTTATTGACACATTCCTGGGGTCAGATACATCACATGATCACACTGACAGAACCACAGGCACATATACACAGGCAACAGAGCATGCACAATGTCGGCACTAGTACAGTGTATATCCACCTTTCGCAGCAATGCAGGCTGCTATTCTCCCATGGAGACGATCGTAGAGATGCTGGATGTAGTCCTGTGGAACGGCTTGCCATGCCATTTCCACCTGGCGCCTCAGTTGGACCAGCGTTCGTGCTGGACGTGCAGACCGCGTGAGACGACGCTTCATCCAGTCCCAAACATGCTCAATGGGGGACAGATCCGGAGATCTTGCTGGCCAGGGTAGTTGACTTACACCTTCTAGAGCACGTTGGGTGGCACGGGATACATGCGGACGTGCATTGTCCTGTTGGAACAGCAAGTTCCCTTGCCGGTCTAGGAATGGTAGAACGATGGGTTCGATGACGGTTTGGATGTACCGTGCACTATTCAGTGTCCCCTCGACGATCACCAGTGGTGTACGGCCAGTGTAGGAGATCGCCCCCCCCACCATGATGCCGGGTGTTGGCCCTGTGTGCCTCGGTCGTATGCAGTCCTGATTGTGGCGCTCACCTGCACGGCGCCAAACACGCATACGACCATCATTGGCACCAAGGCAGAAGCGACTCTCATCGCTGAAGACGACACGTCTCCATTCGTCCCTCCATTCACGCCTGTCGCGACACCACTGAAGGCGGGCTGCACGATGTTGGGGCGTGAGCGGAAGACGGCCTAACGGTGTGCGGGACCGTAGCCCAGCTTCATGGAGACAGTTGCGAATGGTCCTCGCCGATACCCCAGGAGCAACAGTGTCCCTAATTTGCTGGGAAGTGGCGGTGCGGTCCCCTACGGCACTGCGTAGGATCCTACGGTCTTGGCGTGCATCCGTGCGTCGCTGCGGTCCGGTCCCAGGTCGACGGGCACGTGCACCTTCCGCCGACCACTGGCGACAACATCGATGTACTGTGGAGACCTCACGCCCCACGTGTTGAGCAATTCGGCGGTACGTCCACCCGGCCTCCCGCATGCCCACTATACGCCCTCGCTCAAAGTCCGTCAACTGCACATACGGCTCACGTCCACGCTGTCGCGGCATGCTACCAGTGTTAAAGACTGCGATGGATCTCCGTATGCCACGGCAAACTGGCTGACACTGACGGCGGCGGTGCACAAATGCTGCGCAGCTAGCGCCATTCGACGGCCAACACCGCGGTTCCTGGTGAGTCCGCTGTGCCGTGCGTGTGATCATTGCTTGTACAGCCCTCTCGCAGTGTCCGGAGCAAGTATGGTGGGTCTGACACACCGGTGTCAATGTGTTCTTTTTTCCATTTCCAGGAGTGTATAAACAGCACTGTATTAACACCAAAATGAAGGTGAGCGGCAGAAATAATATTCTTCGGAAAATAACGAACTCCTCCTGGGGCGCAAAGCCAGAGGTAGTGAGGACCACAGCACTAGCAGTTTGCTTCCCAGCAGGAGAATATGCAAGCAGTGTCTGGTACAACTCCACCCACGCTAAACAGGTCGACATTGCTCTGAACGAGACCTGCAGGCTCGTCACTGGATGTCTGAAACCGACGCCAACAGACAAGCTCTACCATCATGCTGGGATTGCACCTCCTGCAGTTCGAAGAGAAGCGGCAGCCTATAGTGAAAGATCGAGGGCTGAGATGGCAGAGAGCCACCCCCTCCACAAAACTCAGCCAGCCACCAAACGCTTGAAATCTAGACGCAGTTTTCTCAGAGCAACCGAAGATTTTAGCGACCAACCTGGATCTAGGGTGGAGAGATGGAAGCGGTCGGGAGAAGGGCACTGGATGGAACCAAAGGAAGAATTGGCACCAGGTTACGATGATGACTGGGTGGTCTGGAGATCACTAAACAGGCTACGCACCAACACTGCACGGTCAAGAGATAACCTTCTGAAGTGGGGATATTCTACTACATCTAATCTCTGCGACTGTGGAGAGGTGCAGACGACCCAGCACATGTATAACTGCCCTGAATGTCCTTCACACTGCACTTTGGAGGATCTGATGTTGGCAACCCCAAATGCTGTCGACGTAGCCCGCTTATGGGCCAAATGCCTATAACATTTTGTTTCTGTGCACACATATTTGTATATATATTTATATATATTTTCATATGCCTGTAATTAATTATTTTTCTGTGTGCTATTCATTTTTTTTAATATTCCTGTATCCATGGTGCTTCTGACACGTATAAAAAAAATCGGAGATCTAGCTAGGAACTAAGGAGAGGGTAGACCATTTGGAAGGCGTTATAGAACTGTGAGACTGCGCGCCATCTGTTGATAAGAACTGTGTACTATATCGTGCGCCTTCGTTTCTTTTAGCACAAACAATTAAATAAAGTTAATGTCCGAGCGGTGGCTGATAGGAGCTGCAGTACAGGCATTAAAAAGTACGGTCGTTCCCTTAAGCCACCGCCTCATATGTCAATTTAGCTTGGACGGGTTGTATAAAAAGAGGTACCATAAGGAATTCGAGCGACTATGGAAATAACTGTCAGAGATCGGTATTATCCTCTGGCAGTTATCGTTATTGGCTCACAGTTCTCGCTCTCTGACAGTTATCCGGCTACCATTACAGGTAACCTGGAAGTTGGTAACGGAATAACTGTGTGTCTGTGTTCCTGATACAGTAACTCCAGTCTTAGACCACGGTGATATTACAGAGACGATAGTTACTGGAGCGAACAAATATTTACGTACTTCTTCGGAAATAGCCGCTGGCCATCGCGAATGACAAATAGCCTGTCAGAAAGTATAACATAATACAGTTGAATATAATAATTATTATCCTCATCATTTGTCAGGAGATTGTCAAAATATGTGAATATATCACAGTAACTGCTAATATATACAGAATTGATACACTGTCAGAATAAAACACAGTTACGCACTTTTAATAAATTTATCATACACAGAATACCCGATCTTGACTGTTGCAACCAAGTGCTGTCAAAACTGAAATATAGCAGAATTTTTACCTAAGCTGCTCTATCAGTCTCTGTTACGATATTCATCTACAGAGTAGAAGGCGGGGTCAATGGAAGCGTCTGATTCCACCCGTCTGCTTCGACTTAAAGGTGTTGTTGTGTGTGAATGTCATTACAGCACGGTGTTTATTGTTTATGAGTTGGTTTTTTTGTGTATGTGGGGGGGGGGGGGGGCTGCCGATCTAGTTTGCAGTGCCGGAATTTGCTGGTGGTAATTATAATTATTTTTTTTTCTAGCTGTGATGTTTTGTGTATTTATGGAGTATTGAATGTGATATAATTTATGTAGGAATGATTGATTTGTGGACTTTTGGGATTGTGGTTTTATTTTTCGCAGTTGTAGGTGTCGGTTTTTTTGCATCAGTAGCTGTGGTGGACCTATATAGGTCACCGGAACTGACTGATTCCCATTTTTCATAGTTGTATGTGTGGATGTTTTAGTATCGTCATCTGAGGTTGACCTATGTAGGTCAAGGGAAATGTCCGATTCCAATTTTCGTACTTTTAGTTGTGGGTATTGGTGTTTTGGTATGGTCACCTATGATTGACCTATATTGTTCAAGGGAAGTGTCCGATTCCTACAGATTTTTGTTGGTGTAGCAGAATGCTGTAATTTTTTTTTCTTTTTGTTCTTCATTTTGTGTTTTGGGATCATGGTGTGTTTTATTTACTAGCTTGTCCTCACCCTAAAACCCCCAACTTCCCGCAGTTGTCCCGTTGGTTTGATTGTATTTTTGGTGGGAGATGTTATTGTATTATTTATATGTATCTTCATGTTTGTTGCCATGTGTATGTAGTGACGTCATAGACACACTTAAAATAGCCATTTCCGGCATATTGATGACGGATGGAATCAGACACTTCTGCATCAAATAGTATTTCAAACACACTGTGAACCGTGTTTTATCTGAAACCAAGTTTTTAATGGTTGCTGACTTGCTGGCAGTTTATTGAAAATGCATGTTCCTCAATATTGGACTCCTTTTGGACCAAGGTAGTGATTTTAGGTCTTTATGTAAATTGCTGTTCCCATTTCTAGTACTGATATGTATTGAGCTATTGGTTGGAAATACTTGTAACAAATTTCATTAAGGAATAAATATACTAGGTAGCAGTGGTTAGAATACAGAGTTCCTTGAGCAGCTTCCTACATGATGTTCTTGAATTTATACCACAAACGATTTTTATTACACGCTTTTACATGCGAAAAACTTTTGCTATGTTTGATAAGTTACCACAGAATATGCTCCCTTATGAGTTAATAGAGTGAAAAAATGTGGTATGCCCTTCCCAACTGAATTTATTATCGAGTTGTAGTCCCAGAAATGTAACACTGTCAACTTTTTCGATCTGCATGTCTTCATATGTTATAAACATGCTGTAGCTGGAGAAATCGAGCAGTTTCCAAATCTGACATGAAACCTGGATTAGCGTACTCACACTTTCCCCAGTAGGACTAGCTATTACAGCACAGGAGTAAACGAATCTGTCACATTACGTATATTTTTTGTTGTATTACAAGGCTGTACACTTTATTCTATTATGTGAGCGGCACAAGAAATTAAGCTTCGAATTTAACCTACAGTACTCAGTTTACATATTACTTCATACTTAAAACGCACGTTGTTAACATTTTACTTAAACAGTGCTGTGGCGAAGTTCCGCGTACTTTCTGTCGCAGCTGCGAAGATAATATTTCTAATAGCGACCGAAAACCTACAAACATATAATATGAAACACTAATAATCGTTCTAACATCAAATAAAATGTACCCGGAGT
Source organism: Schistocerca nitens (assembly GCF_023898315.1). Classification (NCBI taxonomy): domain Eukaryota; kingdom Metazoa; phylum Arthropoda; class Insecta; order Orthoptera; family Acrididae; genus Schistocerca; species Schistocerca nitens. The sequence continues at coordinate 928,599,504 of NC_064616.1, forward strand.
TAATAAGCTAGGGTTATGACACGATTCATACGACATTCCTGCCATTTCACACTACTCGCAGTTATACTGATAACTAAACTGATGGATTCGAACTATGTTGTTATTTAACTGTAGCCCCACGGAGTATTCGGTATTCGCTAGCGAAAAATAACTTGGCAGTTATTAATAACCGTTAACGATAACGGTTATCAAAGAATAACTGGAACTGTGATAACGGTTACTCCAGAATAACCGTTTGGCCCACCTCTAGTCTGTGGGCTAAAGGTGAAAGACAGGCTGGAGGTATCGGAGAAGGGAGCGAAAAGAAATATGGAAAGTGGCAGTAGTAGTTACGGAAAAGATAATAGTAGTAGTAGTGACGAGGATGAAAATAACAGATATAGAAAGGCGGTTTTAAGGAAATTCCTGTTAATGGAGAATGTTAATTCCCGTTTGACTGACAATATGAATATACATGAGCACTTATAATAGACAAATAAAGAAGCAATATTTATGTGAAACAATTGAGTGATTTTAAATAGAGTACTTATGGTACTTATAGAAATAACGAAGCAATATTTACGTTAAAAAATGAAAAGAAAGAATAAAAATTAACTTATATTACAGAGTACAATATGAGACTTTGTGTCTCGCGAGATTTCGCTCAGTCTTTCAGTTCGAACATGTTCGTCACCGTTTTCCTCCCTCCTTCCGTCTTGACTACGATCCTGCCATCCTGGGTCCATACATTTTGAAGGCCGAACTGTGTGATCGCAGCGTTCGAAACTTTTAAGGCCGGTTCCCACTAGGGCTGCCGCGCTTCAAAACCGCGCGTCAGCGGCGTGGTTGCCATGGAAATGGCGTCAGCGGCAAGGCGCGGCGGGCTCTGCGTCGCGGTTTGACCATGTCGAACCGCTTCCGCTGCCGCGTGCTGCGCTCCAGGTGCGCGCCGCCAATCACAGAACGCGCTGAGCGTGACGTCAGGTACGGAACCCTGGGCCACACGAACTTTCGCCGAACGCGGCGGCAGCTATGAAATACTTATCATCCGATTCCAAGGAAACTATTCGGTAGAAAAATTTGATTCTTGGGCATGTTACAGCCTGATATCTTCTCTCGATAAAGGACCAAATTTCTTTTCGTTATTCGTCGTGGTTACTTGCTGTATCGCATTTAGGTAAATCTTTACACGAAATTTGAATGAGTGTGCAGAGGTAAAAACGCATTGCGTGGACTTTGCGTACAGTTCATTTTAGGTAATACATTATTGCGTATGAAATTTAGTCAACATATCGAAATTGTTTTTAAAGCTGAGAGCAGAACGATAGCTATCACCGTTCTCGAGATATTGAATGATAAGTCGGCGGACGGGCTACGCGGTGGACGCGCGCAGGTCGCTCGCTACGCGACCGATACTTCGTCCTGCTCGTCGTAAACCATGTGGTTGTATCAACTGCAAATTTCGTAAACGGTCCAAGAAATCGAAACGTGTTTTTTTGCAAACGATAACTTGTAAAATCTCATGTATTTTGTCGCATGATAAATATCCAAAATCTGTTTAACTACCAAGCTATGAAAGAAACTACAGTTTTTTCGGAAGGGATAGATGAATTTTTTTAAACAGCATTTAATAGCATGTGTAATGAGAAGTTAAACCGAGACTAATTTGCTGGTATGTCATAAGATGTAATTTGCTAATTATCTACAGCTATTGATTATTTCCTTTGGAAGTAACAAACGTTTTTTTCTTTATCCAGTGTACTTTATTGGTTCAAGACGCGTTTCGCCTTTTACTTTAAGGCATCTTCGGTGGAATCTAGAATGATTCAGTTTTGTTTTGTTATGTGATACTTGCAGATTATAAAACAGTTCACATCTTTTTTTACGTGAATAACTGATTACTCTGAACGGAATAGACAGTGTCTTGAAAGGAGGATATAAGATGAACATCAACAAAAGCAAATCGAGGATAATGGAATGTAGTCGAATTAAGTCGGGTGATGCTGATGGAATTAGATTAGGAAATGAGACACTTAAGATAGTAACGGAGTTTTGCTATTTGGGGAGCAAAATAACTGACGATGTGTAGGGAAGCAGCCTACTCACGCTGTAGTAAATTCACATCAGTCTTTCCACTGTGTGCTAGCCAGTCCGCTGTAACTAGCTCTGACGTCATAAATGTTGCGCAATACTTTAAAAATCAAGCAAATAACCTAAAACATATCTAGCAGGTCAGGAGTAATATTAAATTAATATGTGTTGAATATCAGTTCGATAACTTTAGCCATTTCCGAAATTTGGACGTTTTTCTGTAAAAATCATTGGCGCAACAGAAAAGAGCTAGAGAACTAAAAATTGATAATTAGATTCATTTTTCATAATTATTTAATAAAAACAGTACTTTGGGTTTCACAAATTAAAATTTTAGTGGAAATTCATGATTGTTCTGGTTTTCGTCTCAAAACTTAAGGAAGCAAGATAGATTAAGTAGGCTAATAAATAAGGCTACGATGTTTATATTTAAGTAGAATGGAGATCCGCTATCACCATAAGGATGTGAGAAGTTTCATTTGAATACCTATAAAACTATAGCGATAGCGTATCTCCAAAGGGCCAGTTCAGAGCTCGTCTACTGCGTGCAGTGTAATTAAATTAATTCTCTTGCCCAAAATATTTAACTTAGCCACATCAAAATTTTATTATGATTACTTACCTGTGTGCTGAATGCACATTTAAATTGAGAGCTTCATCGGCCATCAGCAAAAGAAGCTATGATTTATTCGGTAACTTAAAGTGGTGCATTACTAGCCCAGCGGCTAGTCTGGAGAGCCGATTTGATCAGGCGTTCCCTTAGCCGTCCGCACCGCGGCTTTATACACTCCTGGAAATGGAAAAAAGAACACATTGACACCGGTGCGTCAGACCCACCATACTTGCTCCGGACACTGCGAGAGGGCTGTACAAGCAATGATCACACACACGGCACAGCGGACTCACCAGGAACCGCGGTGTTGGCCGTCGAATGGCGCTAGCTGCGCAGCATTTGTGCACCGCCGCCGTCAGTGTCAGCCAGTTTGCCGTGGCATACGGAGATCCATCGCAGTCTTTAACACTGGTAGCATGCCGCGACAGCGTGGACGTGAACCGTATGTGCAGTTGACGGACTTTGAGCGAGGGCGTATAGTGGGCATGCGGGAGGCCGGGTGGACGTACCGCCGAATTGCTCAACACGTGGGGCGTGAGGTCTCCACAGTACATCGATGTTGTCGCCAGTGGTCGGCGGAAGGTGCACGTGCCCGTCGACCTGGGACCGGACCGCAGCGACGCACGGATGCACGCCAAGACTGTAGGATCCTACGCAGTGCCGTAGGGGACCGCACCGCCACTTCCCAGCAAATTAGGGACACTGTTGCTCCTGGGGTATCGGCGAGGACCATTCGCAACCGTCTCCATGAAGCTGGGCTACGGTCCCGCACACCGTTAGGCCGTCTTCCGCTCACGCCCCAACATCGTGCAGCCCGCCTTCAGTGGTGTCGCGACAGGCGTGAATGGAGGGACGAATGGAGACGTGTCGTCTTCAGCGATGAGAGTCGCTTCTGCCTTGGTGCCAATGATGGTCGTATGCGTGTTTGGCGCCGTGCAGGTGAGCGCCACAATCAGGACTGCATACGACCGAGGCACACAGGGCCAACACCCGGCATTATGATGTGGGGAGCGATCTCCTAAACTGGCCGTACACCACTGGTGATCGTCGAGGGGACACTGAATAGTGCACGGTACATCCAAACCGTCATCGAACCCATCGTTCTACCATTCCTAGACCGGCAAGGGAACTTGCTGTTCCAACAGGACAATGCACGTCCGCATGTATCCCGTGCCACCCAACGTGCTCTAGAAGGTGTAAGTCAACTACCCTGGCCAGCAAGATCTCCGGATCTGTCCCCCATTGAGCATGTTTGGGACTGGATGAAGCGTCGTCTCACGCGGTCTGCACGTCCAGCACGAACGCTGGTCCAACTGAGGCGCCAGGTGGAAATGGCATGGCAAGCCGTTCCACAGGACTACATCCAGCATCTCTACGATCGTCTCCATGGGAGAATAGCAGCCTGCATTGCTGCGAAAGGTGGATATACACTGTACTAGTGCCGACATTGTGCATGCTCTGTTGCCTGTGTCTATGTGCCTGTGGTTCTGTCAGTGTGATCATGTGATGTATCTGACCCCAGGAATGTTTCAATAAAGTTTCCCCTTCCTGGGACAATGAATTCACGGTGTTCTTATTTCAATTTCCAGGAGTGTATATAAGAACGCTGCGCGAGGAAGCAAGGCCCCAGTTCTCTCCAGACGCTGAATAGCACACCATCTGTGTCGGGAATCGCGTCGCGTCGGTATCATTGCTATAAACGGCCTCGGATGGCGTAGTAAGTTACTCGGGATACGCGTAACCATGAAATCATTTTCGAGTGAAGTGTTAATTCTGGGATGATTTTAATTATCGATCTTCAGTTTGCGTATTGTCGTATTTTCACGTGCCGCCGCGGGACAGACATTCTACCAATTATTTAGCGTGGCGTTTGATGAAACTAATCATCAAATTATGGCGAGCATTCATTTAAACATTTAATTTGGACATTTATAGTGGCATCAGCGCATTAGACTCTGAACTGCTCTGTTAGTTAGATTGTGTGGATTCTTTTGTTTTCATCTGTGACTTTCAGAATATACTGAACTATTTTAATCAAAATCGTTTTTGATTATGAATCCTAGACAATCTCCTAATTTCTCAGAGCTATAAGCTGCAGCTGTAAGTGTGTTTCTCAGATGAAGTGGGCACTAGGAATTCTAATTGCAGGCATCACGTTTTGCTAATCACTTTCTGGTTGCCAATATTGTAGTTAGAAAGCCAGTGTTGAGAACGGCGAAAGACAGCATAAATAACATTCTAAATAATAGGAACATTTTAACAACAATAATTCCACCCGCCGCCGCACATATGGTTAATCGGCCGGGAAATGCAGTGTTTCTACATGCAAACAAATTTTATATAACAGCAACATAATTCCATCAGCCGCCCCACAGATGGTCGAAGTAGAGAGGATATAAAAGTAGACTGGCAATGGCAAGGAAAGCGTTTCTGAAGAAGAAACATTTGTTAACATCGAGTATAGATTTAAATGTCAGGAAGTCGTTTCTGAAAGTAATTGTATGGAGTGTAGCCATGTATGGAAGTGAAACGTGGACGATAAATAGTTTAGACAAGAAGAGAATAGAAGCTTTCGAAATGTGGTGCTACAGAAGAATGCTGAAGATTAGATGGGTAGATCACATAACTAATGAGGAGATATTGAATAGAATTGGGGAGAAGAGAAGTTTGTGGCACAACTTGACTAGAAGGGATCGGTTGGTAGGACATGTTCTGAGACATCGAGGGATCACCAATTTAGTATTGGAGGGCAGCGTGGAGGGTAAAACTCGTAGAGGGAGACCAAGAGATGAATACACTAAGCAGATTCAGAAGGATGTAGGTTGCAGTAGGTACTGGGAGATGAAGAGGCTTGCAGAGGATAGAGCAGCATGGAGAGCTGCATCAAACCAGTCTCAGGACTGAAGACCACAACAACAACGACTGATTACTTACAGTGAATCGAGTTTTTGGCGGACATCTGCGTTTCCCCTCACCTGGTCACATGCTGGAGGTTGAACTAAAATTTAGATTATGGAACATAAGCACATTTTCATGTTCGCTCTTTTTTCTTCTGTCACTAGCTGTAGACATTTTACCGAAAACACTGATTTGAAGTCATAACTACAGTGTGTTCACCTCATGTCCCTTCCTGTTTGGTTTGTTTATGTGCATGTTGCCAATCTAAAGGATTATATGCTGAAAACTAATGTTTGTTTATTTCTGTTCTCCTTATATCTGTATGTGTGTGTGGCTAGCCAGTGATAGTTATAGAAAGTTGAAAGAGAATGCAGTAGTTGTCAGTGGTTGAAAGATTTGGTGTTCAGCTGATTTCAGTTTTGGTTTAAATGTTTTGTGGAGAAGTGCATGGAATAGTAATTTCGCTGCTTACATTGATCGATAAAATAGCAGAAAAGCATTTCAACAGATGATTATTATCAGAATACTATCGCCCAACCCCTTTGTCCTCACTCTTTGACGCCTCATAATATGTCCTGTCAACTTACCCCTCTTGTAGTCAAAGTTGTGCCGTAATTTCCTCTTCCTCTTCCTGCTCTATTTAATTCCGTTCCTCTTCTTTAGTTACACGATCCTCATATCTAATCTTCAGCATTCTTATTGATCACCACGTTTTGAAAGCGTCCATTGTCTTCTTGACAGAACTGTTCATAGCCCACGTTTCACTTACATACAAGGCTGCACTCCACACAAATACCTTTGTAAAATAGTACCCAATCATTAGAATTTATATTCGATGTGAACAAATTTTCTTTTTCAGAACGCTTTTCTTGCTATTCACAGTCTTCATTTTATATCCTCTCTACTTCTGCCTTCTCAATTACTGCTTCCCTTGCAAGTCATTGAAGTCTTAGAAATGCAGTTTGGTTTCTGTACAAGTTGTAGATAATCTTGTGGCCCTATGTTTTAGAGCTTCAAAGAATGTTTTAATTAAGATTGTCAAAATCTTTCTCTAAACATGCAAATGCTAGAAACACAGTTTCGCAGTTCTTCAGAGTGTCTACTTAACTAAGTGGTGGGATCAGTATTGCCTTGCGTGTTCAGACATTTCACAGGAATCTAACATTGTGCTTATGTTAGTTTGTACAACCCCTCCCCCTCGCCTCTCTACATATTCCTTCCACTTTCTAGCCTTCTCTTATTTGCTTAGGTCTGGCGTGCCAAATGAGTCCTTGACAGTTGCTTCTCCTTTGAGCAAAGTTTTCTTTGTTCTTTCTCATTTTCATTCCCCTGTTTTCCAAGTGCAAAATCGCGTTGCAATTTTGGACTTTCTGTCAACGTCATGTTTAGACATTTCTATTTCCCATGGCCTACTTTATTTGCTGCATTTTTATATATTTCCCTCGTGTCAAATTTAATATATCACGTTTTATCTAACGATTTCTACTATACCTTCTTCCTGTTCAGATACTCTGCTGCATTCACCACTTTTTCTCTCAAAGATATCCATTCGTATTCTAGCGGATTCCTTTCTCTGTTTCAGTCAGTCGTTGCATTACGGTAACTTTAAGATTATCGAAAAACTGTGGGTCTTGACTTATTCAAGTTCCATTTCCTTAATTTGCTACCGTTTACTGTCTCTTTAGTTGTAAACTGCAGCTCGAACCAATAAATTATTGTAGGTTTGCGTCTGCACCAGGAAATATCTTATAATTTAAAATCTGGTTTCGAAAACTTTGTTCCAAGTATGTATTATTCTTTCATGATTCTTAAGCAAGGTGCTGGCGATGATTACATTATGCTCTGTGCGAAATTCTATCAGGTGGCTTCCACTTTCATCCATTCCCCCAAGCCTTTGTGTTTTTAGTGTTTTCCTGTACCTGCTACCGTATCACACTTTAAATTTTTGTCTCGCTTAACTATCTGAATAATCTCTTTTATCGTACATTGTTTCAATGTGTTAGGAGATAGTGAACAATCATGAACGGTAGTCATGAAATCTGTTTATGTTGAAATGAGAAAACATGAATAATGAAATATGTAAAAGAGTACATAGTACAGAAAATGAAAAATTTGTATGTCTTCACCCAACTTCGTCTTTCCTTCATGTAGGTATAAGATATAGTTATTCAAACACACCGGTCGTTTCGGTGGGTCCCACCCCGTACCTCAGTGGCTGTCCGTCATTGGCTACCGCTAGCGTCTGCCGCTTCCAGATGGGAACGCCAATTCCGCGAGCCGCCGCGTCAAAGCGGAAAACGCTTGCCGCTGCCCTTGCCGCACGACGCGCTGCCGCGCTCTAGTGGGAACCGGCCTTTAGTCTTTCGCGCGTCAGATCTTCCCTCAGGGTAACCCCACTCTTGGCGAGTTTTCTTTTCTGAGCAAACACTTCAGCTCTTTTCCGGTATGACACAAATTTAATTATTATGGGCCTGGGTTTCATGGCACCTGGTATCCTGCGCCCAACACGGTGGCTTCTGTCAATATCGGCCACGTCGATCTGCACGCCAAGTTTTTCACGCACGAGGTTAATGGCCAGGTCGTCGGTGTTTTCACGATCGTTTTCAGCTACCCCGAACGAGCGCAAGCTGTTCCTTCGCTGATACTGCTCAATTTCATCGGTGGCAGCAGACAGTTTAGCTTCTAGGACGGCGGCTTTTTCCTCTTGTGCGGCCAGGGACTTTCTAAGAGACTGGATTTTGGTGCTGTTGCGCCCGACAGACTCTTGCAGTTCGTCCATGACCGCGGCCGTCACAGAGTCCGTGATGGATTGCACGATTACGTCTAGCGTGTCTTTACTGTGCAGCGCCGCACTCACCTGGGACCGGACGAGCTCCCCGATGTCGGCGGAGACCGGGCGCCCGCGCTGCCTGCGCCCCTGTAGCCTCGCCTGCTGCCGCTTACTTGTGCTCTTCCCATTTTTCACTCACTTATCACTTATCACTTGTGGTAATATACGGAGAACAATACACCACGGCAAGTAACACTTGTTTAGTCGGATGCACACGTTGTGGACTGCCGCACTTCTCTGTAACACCTTCAATGAGCGGAAAAACTCGCGAGCCGAAGAAACGAGCGTCACTCAGTGGCCGCCATCTTAATTGTATTCTCGTTAGTATTTTGCAGCAGTGACTTATTAAACTCATAGATCGGTAATTTTCACATCTGTCAACACCTGCTTTCTTTGGGATTGGAATTATTATATTCTTATTGAAGTCTGAAGGTATTTCGCCTGTCTCATACATCTTGCTCACCAGATGGTAGAGTTTTGTCAGCACTGGTTCTCCCAAGGCTGTCAGTAGTTCTAATGGAATGTTATCTACTCCCGGGGCCTTGTTTCGACTCAGGTCTTTCAGTGCTCTGTCAAACTCTTCACGCAGTATCATATCTCCCATTTCATCTTCATCTACATCCTCTTCCATTTCCATAATATTGTCCTCAAGTACATCGCCCTTGTATAGACCCTCTATATACTCCTTCCACCTTTCAGCTTTCCCTTCTTTGCTTAGAACTGGGTTTCCATCTGAACTCTTGATATTCATACAAGCGGTTCTCCTTTCTCCAAAGGTCTCTTTAATTTTCCTGTAGGCAGTATCTATGTTACCCCTAGTGAGATAACCCTCTACATCCTTACATTTGTCCTCTAGCCATCCCTGCTTAGCCGTTTTGCACTTCCTGTCGATCTCATTTTTGAGACGTTTGTATTCCTTTTTGCCTGCTTCATTTACTGCATTTTTATATTTTCTCCTTTCATCAATTAAATTCAATATTTCTTCTGTTACCCAAGGATTTCTACTAGCCCCCGTATTTTTACCTACTTGGTCCTCTGCTGCCTTCAGTACTTCATCCCTCAAAGCTACCCATTTTTCTTCTACTGTATTTCTTCCCCCCATTCTTGTCAATTGTTGCCTTATTCTTTCCCTGAAACTCTGTACACGTCTGGATTAGTCAGTTTATCCAGGTCTCATTTCCTTAAATTCCCACCTTTTTGTAGTTTCTTCAGTTTTAATCTACAGTTCATAACCAATAGATTGTGGTCAGAGTCCACATCTGCCCCTGGAAATGTGTTACAATTTAAAACCTGGTTCCTAAATCTCTGTATTACCATTATATAATCTATCTGAACCCTGTCAGTATCTCCAGGATGTCAGTATAATCGGATAGAATTAAGTGGCGCGCGGGTTAGAAGCTATGTTGGGAAAAAAACATAACATTCAAGATAACACACTGGAACGCTTGTGCATGAAGCAGTAGGCAACATCCCCTTCAGCTGTTAGTGGCAGACTGAAAAGTTTCTGAAATAAGACTTTGACAGGGAGGTGATGAGGGATGAAAGCGTTGAACCTATTATCCTAAATTTACAGCCAGATGGTTCGGACATGGACTTTGTCAGCAGATGATATTACGATGTAGACTGTGAAACAAACTAAAATAATAATTTTTCTTGGTTTTGAAGACTCATGATTTAAAACCGTTTTTGTCTATATATCAATTCCATACACCGTACATGGGGATTTCCAGAGATTTTATTGGAATATGTAGCCTATGAAGTATTCAGACTATAACGTTAAACATTCTGAACAAGTTATCGAGTTATTCACAGAAGATGGTTGATTGTTTGCTTGTTCAGTGAATCATAGATGCATTCGAACGAATTAGTTTAAACCCGTAATGTCTGTTGACACCGAAAAGTATGATAACATACTAACAACTTTTACGATAGTCTTTTGCACTAGTCTTTGCTGCCATTAATTGTTTTTTACACATAGTGATTTACACTGAATAGCAGTGAAACGCACCCATATACGCATATAATACAAATTTAAAACAATTATACGGTATAAAAGCAGTTGTCAAACAAATATAATGATTTCAGTTTCAGTTTGAAGTTTATTTTGTTCTTTATTGCATTTTTTCTTATAATACAGTTCAAATCACAATTAGTGGCAATTATTGCAACCATTTTCTATGATATTGTCGTTAGACAATAGTCTTTTGAGGAAAATTGTACTTGTTTTCACAGAGCTGCGTCAGGTGTTCCGCCGTCACACAGACGAGTGGACACAAGCTTAAGACGTGAAGTAAGATTTCTCTCCTGTAGACGACTAATCGAAATCGGTTTTAAAATGTATTAACTCCCTCATAGAGTTGAACATATAATACGATGTACCGAAGGCAAATCAATCTGATTGTTGTCCGCAACAACGCAGTTCGGCAACACGGACTTAGTTTGCGCCGGCCGAAGTGGCCGTGCGGTTAAAGGCGCTGCAGTCTGGAACCGCAAGACCGCTACGGTCGCAGGTTCGAATCCTGCCTGGGGCATGGATGTTTGTGATGTCTTTAGGTTAGTTAGGTTTAACTAGTTCTAAGTTCTAGGGCACTAATGACCTCAGCAGTTGAGTCCCATAGTGCTCAGAGCCATTTGAACCATTTGAACTTAGTTTGCCTGCTTTCTGCCACCATGTATGCGCAGACCTCATCCCCTCCACCCTTGCCTATCGCTCCGCCTCTATGCACAAAAGCGCCGTCCTACGTGACGCGGACTATAGTGCCTTTTACCTCTGCTTTTCATGTTACAGTAATAAAAATTAGATTTTGCTCATCAACTGCATCAGTTCTTAAAGGGAATTTGTAATACCTTTTCTTAAGATTCATGAATTACAACAGGATCAGTAAGCTTATTTTAAAGTTGTCTGTTTTGTAAAACAATGGACCAGCCACAGTGGTGTTCCTCTGTGAATGCTGATATCGAACACAGGATGAGTTAGTTGAGTTTCATGTTGGCATTTTAGTCGTCAGGCAGAAGATTGCAATGCTATCTCTTCTGCAAGCTTCTTTATCTCGAAATGACTACTGCGACCTACTTTCTTCTGAATCAGCTTACTCTATTCATCTTCTGGTCTTCCTTTGCGTTTTTTACCCCTCACGCTTCCTGCAAGTACCAAATTACTTATCCCTTGATATCTCAGACTGTGTCTTATCAACTGATCCTTTACCTTTAGTCTAGCTGTGCCACAAATTTCTTTTCTCACCAATTTTATTCAGTGCTTCTAATTAATTATGCAATCTACCCACCTAATTTTCAGCATTATTCTGGACCAACACATTTCAAAAGCTTCTATTCTCTTTTCGTCCAAACTGCTTATCGTTCATGTATCACTTCCATACATGTCTACACTCCATACAAACACTTTCAGAAAAAACTACCTAAAACTTAAATCTGCATTCGATGTTAACAAATTTCTCTTCTTCAGAAACGCTGTTCTTGCTATTGCCAGTCTACATTTCATATCTTGTATACTTCGGCCATCATCAGTTATTTTGCTGCTCAAGTAGCAAAACGCATCTACTACTCTTAGTGTCTCGTTTCCTATTCTAATTCCCTTGCCGTTACCTGAATTAATCCGACTTATTCCTTTATCTTTGTTTTGATTTTGTTGGTGTTCTTTTATATCCTTCTTTCGAGACGCTGCTCATTCTGTTCAACTGCTTTTCCAAGACCTTTGCCGCCCCTGACAGAATTAGAACATCATCGGCAAACCTGAAGGTGTTTATTTCTTTTACCTGAACTTTAATTCCTACCTCAAATTGTTCTTTGGTTTCCTTTTCTGCTTGATCAATGTACAGAGTGAATAACTTTGGGGATACTCCACAACCTTGTCTCACTCCTTTCTCAACCACTGCTTTCCTTTCATGCCCCTTGACTCTTGCAGCTGCCGTCTGGCTTCAGTAGATATCTTAAATAGTGTTTTGCTCCCTGTATTTTACCTCTGCTACCTTCAGAACTTCAGAGAGAGTACTCCAGTCAACATTATCAGAAGCTTTCCCTAAATCGACGGATGCTATAGATATAGGTTTGCCTTCCCTTGACCTATCTTCCAAGAGAAGTCGCAGGATCAGTATTGCCTCGCGTGTTCCTACATTCCTCTGGAATCCAAACTGATCTTCCGCGAGGTGGGCTTCTACCTGTTCTCCCATTCTTCTGTAGAGAATTCGTGTTAGTATTTTGAAACCATGATTTGTTAAACTGATAGTTCGGTAATATCCACATCTGATTTCTTTGGGATTGTAGTTACTAGATTCTTCCTGAAGTCTGAGGGTATTTCGCCTGACTCATACATCTTGCGCACCAGATGGAAGAGTTTTGTCATGGCTGGCTCTCTCAAGGCTATCAGTAGTTCTGGCGTAATTTCGTCTACTCTCGGCGCGTTGTTTAAAATCTGGTTCCGAAATCTCTTTGTTACAATTATGTAATGAATCTGAAACCTTACATTACCTCCAGGTCTCCCACGTATACAACCTTCTTTCATGGATCTTAAACCAAGGGTATGGGATGATTAAATTATGCTCTGTGCCAAATTATGCCAGACGGCTTCGTATTTCATCCCTTTCCCTCAGTTGATATTCACCTACTATTTTTCCTTGTCTTCCTTTTCCTACTATCGAATTCCAGTCCCCCATCACAACTAAATTTTCGTCTCCTTCGACTATTTGAATAACTTCTTCTATCGCATTATACATTTCTTCAGTCTCTTCATCTGAGGAGCTAGTTGGCATATAAAAAATAAAAATGTCGTGTGGCACATGAACGTATGCTACTGTGGTGGGTGTGGGCTTAGCACCTGTCTCGGCTGTCATAATGCGTTCACTACGTTGTTCATAGCACCTTACCTTCAGTCTTATTTCCTTATTCATTATAAAAACCTACTCCTGCATTACTCCTACAAGATTTAGTATTTATAACCCTGTATTGAACTGACCAGAAGTCCTGTTCCTCCTGCCACTGAACTTTCACTAATTCCCACTATATCTAACTTCAATCTATCCGTTTTAGTTTTTAAATTTTCTAACCTACCTGCCCGATTAAGGACTGCGACCCGTAGGTCGCCAGTCTTGTTTCCTATTTCCGATATAGAACACATTTTACCACACATGTGAAGGAATATCTGAACTGTGCTTACCCTAATCACTGGATTGGTAGTGGTAGGACAATCAGCTTGCCGCCAAGCGAACCTTACACGATTAGAATTTTGTTTATGGAGTTGGATAAATTATGAGGAAATACAAACGGAAGGTGAATACGCTAGATGAACTAGTTGGTCGTATTATGGGCGCTGCTGCCCTCACCAGGAACATGCAGAGGCAATCAATCAAGCAACACATGTTCTCCTAAGAGTGCATAAATGCATTAAAGTTGACGGTGGCATATTCGAACATTTATTGTGAACTAAGAGCTGTAATGTGACAAGTACGATAATGCTTAGAGGTGACTGTGTTACTAACTGTTGCACTTCTGTACATGTGTAAACCCGACAATTTACTGAATAATACAGAACCATGGACCTTGCCGTTAGTGGTGAGGCTTGCGTGCCTCAGCGATACAGATAGCCGTACCGTAGGTGCAACCACAACTGAGGGGTATCTGTTGAGAGGCCAGACAAACGTGTGGTTCCTGAAGAGGGTCAGCAGCCTTTTCAGCAGTTGCAGGGGCAACAGTCTGGATGATTGACTGATCTTGCCTTGTAACATCAACCAAAGCGGTCTTGCTGTGCTGGTACTGCCACCGGCTGAAAGCAAGGGGAAACTGCAGCCGTAATTTTTTCCGAGGGCATGCAGCTCTACTGCATGGTTAAATGATGATGGCGTCCTCATGGGTAAAGTATTCCCGAGGTAAAATTGCCGCCATTCAGATCTCCGGGCTGGGACTACTCAGGAGGACGTCGTTATTAGGAGAAACACAACTGGCGTTCTACGCATTGGAGCGAGGAATATCAGATTCCTTAACCGGGCAGGTAGGTTAGAAAATTTGAAAAGGGAAATGGATAGGTTACAGTTAGATATAGTGGGAATTAGTGAAGTTCGGTGACAGGAGGAACGAGGCTCCTGGTCACATGAATACGGGGTAATAAATACAAAATCAAATAGGTATAATGCAGGAGTTGGTTTAATAATGAATAAAAAATAGGAACGTGGATAAGCTACTATAAATAGCATAGTGAACCCATTGTTGTAGCCAAGATAGACACGAAGCCCACGCCTACCACAGCAGTACAAGTTATACGTCAACTAGCTCCGCAGATGAAGAGACTGAAGAAATGTATGATGCGATAAAAGAAATTATTCAGACAGTTAAGGGAGACGAAAAGTTAATAGTCATGGGGGAGTGTAATTCGATAGTAGGAAAAGGAAGAGAACGGAAAGTAGTAGGTAAATATGGCCTGGGGGTAAGGAATGAAAGAGGAAACCGCATGGTAGAATTTTGCACAGAGCATAACTTAATCATAGATAACACTTGGTTTAAGAATCATGAAAGAAGATTGTATACGTGGAAGAGGCCTGGAGACACTGGAAGGTTTCAGATAGATTATATAATGGCAAGACAGAAATTTAGGAACCAGGTTTTCAATTGTAAGACATTTCCAGGGGCAGATGTGGACCCTGACCACGATCTATTGGTTATGAACTGTAGATTAAAACTGAAGAAACTGCAAAAAGGTGACATTTAAGGAGATGGGATCTGGATAAACTGAAAGAAACAGAGGTTGTAGACAGTTTCAGAGAGAGCATTAGGGAACGATTGACAGGAATGAGGGAAAGAAATACAGTAGATGGAGAATGGGTAGCTTTGAGAGATGAAATAGTGAAGGCAGCAGACGATCAAGTAGGTAAAAAGGCAAGGGCTAGTAGAAATCCTTGGGTAACAGAAGAGATACTGAATTTAACTGTTGAAAGGAGAAAATATAAAAATGCAGTAAATGAAGCAGGCGAAAAGGAATACAAACGACTCAAAAATGAGATCGACAGGAAGTGAGAAATGGCTAAGCAGGAATGACTAGAGGACAAATACAAGGTTGGAGGCATATATCAGTAGGGGTGAGATAGATACTGCCTACAGGGCTTTGGAGAAAAGGGAACCACCTGTATGAATATCAAGAGCTGAGATGGAAAACCAGTCCTAAGCAAAGAAGGGGAAGCATAAAGGTGGAAGAGTATATAGAGGGTCTACACAAGGGTGATGTACTTACGGAAATTGAAGAGGACGTAGATGAATATGAAATGGGAGATATGATACTGTGTGAAGAATTTGACAGAGCACTGAAAGACATAAGTCGAAAAAAGGTCCCGGGAGTAGACTAATAGCCTCGGGAGAGCCACCCATGACGAAGCTCTACCATCTGGTGAGCAAGATACACTCCTGGAAATTGAAATAAGAACACCGTGAATTCATTGTCCCAGGAAGGGGAAACTTTATTGACACATTCCTGGGGTCAGATACATCACATGATCACACTGACAGAACCACAGGCACATAGACACAGGCAACAGAGCATGCACAATGTCGGCACTAGTACAGTGTATATCCACCTTTCGCAGCAATGCAGGCTGCTATTCTCCCATGGAGACGATCGTAGAGATGCTGGATGTAGTCCTGTGGAACGGCTTGCCATGCCATTTCCACCTGGCCCCTCAGTTGGACCAGCGTTCGTGCCGGACGTGCAGACCGCGTGAGACGACGCTTCATCCAGTCCCAAACATGCTCAATGGGGGACAGATCCGGAGATCTTGCTGGCCAGGGTAGTTGACTTACACCTTCTAGAGCACGTTGGGTGGCACGGGATACATGCGGACGTGCATTGTCCTGTTGGAACAGCAAGTTCCCTTGCCGGTCTAGGAATGGTAGAACGATGGGTTCGATGACGGTTTGGATGTACCGTGCACTATTCAGTGTCCCCTCGACGATCACCAGTGGTGTACGGCCAGTGTAGGAGATCGCTCCCCACACCATGATGCCGGGTGTTGGCCCTGTGTGCCTCGGTCGTATGCAGTCCTGATTGTGGCGCTCACCTGCACGGCGCCAAACACGCATACGACCATCATTGGCACCAAGGCAGAAGCGACTCTCATCGCTGAAGACGACACGTCTCCATTCGTCCCTCCATTCACGCCTGTCGCGACACCACTGGAGGCGGGCTGCACGATGTTGGGGCGTGAGCGGAAGACGGCCTAACGGTGTGCGGGACCGTAGCCCAGCTTCATGGAGACGGTTGCGAATGGTCCTCGCCGATACCCCAGGAGCAACAGTGTCCCTAATTTGCTGGGAAGTGGCGGTGCGGTCCCCTACGGCACTGCGTAGGATCCTACGGTCTTGGCGTGCATCCGTGCGTCGCTGCGGTCCGGTCCCAGGTCGACGGGCACGTGCACCTTCCGCCGACCACTGGCGACAACATCGATGTACTGTGGAAACCTCACGCCCCACGTGTTGAGCAATTCGGCGGTACGTCCACCCGGCCTCCCGCATGCCCACTATACGCCCTCACTCAAAGTCCGTCAACTGCACATACGGTTCACGTCCACGCTGTCGCGGCATGCTACCAGTGTTAAAGACTGCGATGGAGCTCCGTATGCCACGGCAAACTGGCTGACACCGACGGCGGCGGTGCACAAATGCTGCGCAGCTAGCGCCATTCGACGGTCAACACCGCGGTTCCTGGTGTGTCCGCTGTGCCGTGCGTGTGATCATTGCTTGTACAGCCCTCTCGCAGTGTACGGAGCAAGTATGGTGGGTCTGACACACCGGTGTCAATGTGTTCTTTTTTCCATTTCCAGGAGTGTATATGAGACAGGTGAAATACCCGCAGACTTCAAGAAGAATATAATAATTCCAATCCTAAAGAAAGCAGACGTTGACAGGTGTGAAAATTACCGAACTATCAGTTTAAAAAGTCAGGGCTGCATATTACTAACACAAATTTTTTACAGACGAATGGAAAAACTGGTAGAAGCAGATCTCAGGGAAGATCAGTTTGGATTCCGTAGAAATGTTGGAACACGCGAGGCAATACTGCCCTACAACTTATCTTAGAAGATAGATTAAGGAAAGGCAAACCTACGTTTCTAGCATTTATAGACTTAGAAAAAGCTTCTGACAATGTTGACTGGAATACTCTCTTTCAAGTTCTAAAGATGGCAGGGTCAAAATACAGGAAGCGCAAGGCTATTTACGATTTGTACAGAAACCAGATTGCAGTTATAAGAGTCGAGCCTGACTTAAAATAACCGTCTTGAGCAGTTGTGTTCTGTTCTCAGAAAATACATTGACCTATACTGGAATTTTGTGTTGACCCATAGCGCCTATCGAATACAAGCAGCACAAAAACAATGTGAAGAAAATTTTACTAAGTTACTATATCACAGAAATGAACTAATTTCTTGATATTTTTTTACGACATCGCGTATGTTTTATACAGGATGATTTATTCGCGTTGGCTTTTTTTCCTTTAAAATTAAATAACGTTGACTTGTACATGTAAATTTCTCTTCAGTATAACTATGAAAATCTATGGCTATTGTTCTCTTTTTCTCCTTAGATAGAAAACATTTAGTATGCTGCTGTAACTAAATTACCATACATATTTATTTTAAGCTCATTTTTAAAAAAGTCACCAGCAACAGAAAAATTGTTGAATTTTAAATTGTTCTACATGTTTAAAACATTAAGTTGGAAACATCTGCTTCCCAAAAGATGTTGAGGTTTTGACAAAGTGGTCAGCCGGTAGACTACTAAAAGGTTGTCGATCCCTGAACTATTCTTTTCAGTCTGACGTAATTAGTTCCTTGACGCTGCAAAAACGTTCGCAGAAAGTGTGCAGTCGACATATATGAAATTGAGAGTTTGAGTCTGCCCGACACGTTGCTCGGGTGACCTAATTAGTAAAAACAACCGCTCACGAAGAGCGATACCTTGCGGTGCCTGGGAAAAAATCAGTGGTCCCCTTGTAATCATTCTGCAAATATTCAGTACTATATTTATGATATACGAGTAGTACATCACGTTCTCATAACTACTGAGCACAATTACAGTTTTCACCCACATTACTTGTGGCTGGATTAGCTCTGTCGCAAATCCGAAAAAATTATTCATTGACCCTTTTACGAACAGTCAGTCTTTCCGTTACAAAACTGAAATAAAATTTTTGAACACTACCTATTGAGGGCGTGTATATGTTACGACCAGGCGCGGCTCGTGGTTTCTATACTGGGGAAGGCTGCGGTATTTATCGATCGGAGCCAACATAGACGTCGGGTTACGCTACAGATTAGTCTGACATAAACAACTAAGGATTCAGGGGGAGGGGGGTGGGCGTATCACTCTCTACCTATAATTTTACGTACTGTATCTTCTATAATCAGGTATTAAATATCATTAGAAGCTGACTTCGAGTTAAAATCTTTGGTTAGTGTTTTTATACCTCATCATTACATTTTCTGACACTTTGCAGCAAATCATATGAAAAGACGCGTTTCGGAGAGATCTTTAATGCGACGAATCTTAACTTTGCGGCTGCTTAATATTTTAGGTGTTTTCAGTTTTAAACTTAAGGCGTTTATTGTGGTTTACCTCCAAAACTCGAAGTTTACGAGTTCGCATGACGATACTGTGATGTTTTGGTGACGTCACAGGTCTTGTGCAAGTAAAACTCACTAAAATCTTGCAAAATACACTCCGAAAAAGAAACTTGCTAATATCACACGATATCAACAAAAGCAGTCAGCATCAGCAAGCAAGGAAATTAAAGTAATGGGACAAATTTCGCGCGCTTTGTCCTCTAATCACTTATGAAACTCTCGCTAGATGGCAGTACTGTTATGTTACTGTAGTCTAGTGCACTCTGGCGGGATATTTGCAAACTTATTCTAAAAGTGGATAAAATAGCCAATGGCAGAAACAAAACAACTATGTAAAACATTATCAAAACAATAATACTAAACGTCGATTAATGACACATCGAAGCGTAGTAGAGATGTGCAGAGACAGAGATTGGATAGCGAGGTTTCGGCCACTCTACATTCCTTTATTACATAGATAGTGGAACGTGAAAAACGTGTGGTGGTTGGTATGACACCCTTAGGCTGCAAGCTCTGAGCCTTCGGGTCGCCCATAAAGAGCAGTACTATGTAGAAGCCACGCCCCCAAACCGCTACTACATGCAGCTTACGGACGTTCCAAGGCGCAGCCTAAACATTACTAACCGTTCGGAAAACATCTATCGATACAAGCAGTTCCAAAAACGTTGACCGTCGTTATTTTAATCGGAATGGGAAATATGCGAAAATCGTCCTGATAATTTAAATTATGTAATACGTTCTTGCGAAATTTACTTTAACATATATTTTACTCAGAGCCTATAATTACGAGCCGCGCCTGGTTACGACCAAAACCCGAAGAGCGGCCAGTTCCTGAATTGGGCGGACATTTGTACTTTATACCATAATTCGCTTTGCGAATGTGGCTAAACTTTCGCAGCACTATGCACTGGTGAAAACAAAAATCTGTACCGGGCCGGGACTCGAACCTAGATCTCCCGAATGACGCGAGCGGTCGCTTTGACCACCACTGTCACCCGAGTGTGCTCCCCGCATCGACTCAAACTTCCACATGTCACCGTTGTCATCTGCACCCTATACTCGCAGAGATTCCGAGTCTTGTAAAGGAAGAGATGTACGTATGCATACTTGTCTGGAGGACACTGCAGATTACATTACAGGCACTGCAATGTAATATTTCACGCCTAATAACTGGGCCTCGGCTTTAATCATACGTCTCTTCCTGTGCTGGACTCACCGTATCTGTGCGAGTATGGAATGCAGACAAAAACTGTGACGTATGGAAGTGTCCGTCGGATATGGAATCGTGCACAGATGACCGAGGCATTCAATGCGACCGACCTCATTCCGTATGATTGTTGGTTGTGGGGTTACTTAAAGCCGCGATCATCCTACCTCATTACGGGTGGTGAAAGACAACATCCGACGATAATTTCTCATCATACCTACTGATAAGTTTTACAGTGCTGTTCACAACAGTGTCCCTCGACAACAGGTACTGTTGATGAATGACGGCTGACATGCTGAGCGTTTGTTAGAAGAAACATTCTCTTTGCTAAAGACCACTTGTTATGCTAATTATTGCTTTCGTGTCATATAAAGCGCCACCTGTTGGCCATTTTGTGCACTTCTTCTGTTTCAATAAAACCCCATGTCATTTCAAGCATGTGTGCAATTTTTACCTCTCTATCTACATTATTCTGCGAAGTACTGAATTTTCAAATGTTAACGGATTTCTGGATCACCCTGTATATTGACAATTTCCTCACTGCTTATCATTTTCGAACCGTGTACAGTTTTTATCGCACCAAATTTGAAGTTGTAAATGGTGAAGAGCAGGAAATACAGGGTCATCCTCATTCGAGGGTTGGATTCCCTCACTTCTTCATCGAAGACTTTCACTGCCTGGGCTACTCCCAGGGTGCATCTTCGACATGGAAGATCCCCGCCATTTCCTTGCCGTGTCGTCTGCTCGCCGTCACTACTGCTCGCCGTCCGGTCCTCCTCGCCGCCGCCGCCGCCTGGTCGCCGCCGCCGCCGCCGCCGCCTGGTCGCCGCCTGCCGGTGCTCGCCGCCGCCGCCGCCGTTCGGTCGCTGCCTGCAGCTGCCTGGTCGCCGCCGCCGCCGCCACCTGCCGCCGCGCCGCCCTTCTCGCGCGCCGCCACCATGTCCCAACCCACCACCACTATCATTTTCACCTCTCCCTCCGCTGCTCCAACCACCATCACATGGAGCTCATCCTCCACCCCACTTCCCGTCCTTCCTTCTCTCGCTGTCCACCCCACCCCTGCGCCACTTTCGGTTGTAACCACCCCCAACTCCTCCTCCCCTATCACTGTCGCCCCATCGACAGCTACTGATTTTCCGCCGCTCCCTGCACCGCCTCCGACGGGCTCCAAGCCAGCACGGATTTCGGCTCGACTTTCCACAGTCTCTGTGACACCCACGCCCCCTCAGTCTGCGTCATCCGCTGCTCAGGGTGGTCCTGCCCCCCGCCATCTCCCCCTGCAACCCGTCCCCCTACCCCCTCTACACCCGGTCGTGACCACGAAACCCTCAAAGCGCCCGAATGTTGACCCTTCCCCTGAAGTCTCCTCCAAAAAAACCCCCACTCCTCGTGACCCACCCACCCCCATGGACGCGGCTCCGACCCTCGCCCCCACGACACCTGCCACCCACACCTTTGTCCTCTCCAATCCTGACCCTCAATTCCTTGATGCCCGCTCCCTCACCCTCGCCATCCGGAAATACTACCCCAATGCCCCCATCTCCCTTCTGATTCCTCGCAAGGACTCAGTCCTCATTAAATCGCCCAATGCTTCCTTCCACACCGATCTCCTCTCCCGCATCCCCCGTATCCAATTTGGCCAACGTGCAACCCTCACTCCCTACCACACCCCGTCCTCTCCCCGTCAACCTCAACCTCCCCGACGTCCGCCGACCTTCACCGCTGTGATCACGAAGCTTAGCCCCGTGATCACAGAGGCTGAGGTGTTGGCGGAACTCAACTCCCGGCCCGACATTGAAATCCGCTCGGCCCGTCGCATCTTCAATGATGCCGGGCCGACTTTTCTCATGCGGATATTCACCGAATCCTCCTCCTCCATTGACCGCCTCCTCACTGAGGGAGCCCTCATCTACAATCGCCGTCATAAGGTGGACCCCTCCCGTTCCCCAGTCCAATCCTACCGCTGCCAACTCTGTCTCACCTACAACGACCACGTTACCTCTGCCTGTAAGAACCCCCCTACTTGTCCCCACAGCAAAGCTTTACACTTCCTCAAGAATTGCCCCAACCTCACCTCTCCCCCCTCCTGCAACACTTGCAACGAACCACATCCTACCTACTCCTCAAAGTGTAAAGCGAAACCTCCACCAGTCACCCCTGAGCTCACCGTCCCTGTCCGCCCTGTTGATGACCCCATCCACACCAACAACTCGCTCCGCCCTCCCCCTATTGCTGAGGACATCATCTGTTTCACCACCATTGTGCTCCAAAACATCCACCCCTTCCAGCGCTCGCACACTCTTTCCCAAATCGCCCTTGCTGCCCGTTCCATCTTCCATCTTACCACCTATGCCACATACTCCCACAACCAGGCCCACTTCACCTTCACCCCCCTCACCACCCTCGTCTAACTCTCCACTCCCATGGTACATGAACCCTACCGTCTCCTGTACCACAACATTCGCTCCCTGCCCACCCACAAACTCCTCTTCCTCCACACCTGCCGTCAGCACCGCGTGGATGCCTTCTTCCTAAATGAAACCTTCGTTCAACCCCGTATCTCTGTCTCCACGGCTCCTTACACCCTACACCGCACCGATAACCTGTACCCTCTGGCGCATGGCGGAGTTGCTATAGGCCACCTCAAGCACCTCCCTGTCCGGCCCCAACCTCTCCTTAACATTCCTGCCGAGCATCTCACCCTCAGCCTCTTCTTCCCCACCCTTACCATCACCTGTGCCACCATTTATGTCTGCCCTCGCACCCCCATCCCGTACGATTTCCTGGCCCACATTGACCGCACCTTCTCCGCCTACGTGATTGCCGCCGACCTCAATATCCACAGCCGTGATCCTGCTGACCTCCAGCGGTGGCATCAGTTTCTCACCACTCTCCGGGGTGACCTGGTTCCCCTGCCCCAGCACACCCGACATGAATCCAACACCACTCCTGATGTGGTCCTTGCCTCTCCCAACCTCCTTGGGCGCATAACCGCAGATGTCCTTGACCTCATTGGCAGTGACCATGCTCCTGTTCTCCTCACTATCTCTAATGGTCGCCATCCCCGCAACGCTCCTCGCCCTGACGTCCCTCCTAAACTTGTCCACGATTACTCCTGTGCCAACTGGGATGCCTACCGGGACTCCATTCACACCCAGGTTGACGGCCACGACCTTACCCTCCAGTCTCCTGATGACATCTCTCGCGCTGTTGCCTTCCTGCACCAGACCTTGTCTGACGCCGTCGCCACCCATATCCCCACCAAAGCCATCCACCCTCACCGCCCTGCCCTTCCTCCACAGGCCGTCCTTCTTCTTCGAGAGTCCCACCGCCTCTACCGCTCTTTTCTCCGCACTCGTGACCGGGATACACTTACCCACCACCGGCAATTACAACGAAACATCCGCAACCTGCTTACTGCGAAGAAACGCCGTGCCTGGCGCCAGACATGTACACAACTCAACACCACGCTCCCCATAAACTCTTCCAAGTATTGGTCTGCTTTCCACCGCCTTACTGGGAACCGCCCCACCCCCCAGTGCCCTCTCCTCCTGAATGACCGTCCCTTTCCTGACAACCTCAGTAAGGCCAACCACTTTGCCTCCCACCTCTCTGATGTTTTTTCCATCCCAGATGATCCCCACTTTGATTATTCTCTATTCCCTGATGTCATGGACTGTACGAATACCTCTGTTCCTCCCCTTGCTCCTAGCTTCCAGTTCTTGGGCCACACCCCACCATCTGAACTTAACACTCCCATCACTACCCAGGACATCAGCCTCACACTCCGCACTAAACGCAACACTGCTCCCGGCCACGACTGCATTACCTACCACCACCTCAAACACTGCCCTCCCTCGTTCCTTTCCATCCTTGCCACCCTCTACAATGTCATCCTTGCCACTGGCTTCTATCTTGACCTGTGGAAAACCTCCCGTATCCTGATGTTCTCCAAACCCAACAAGCCTCCATCTGATGCCTCTTCCTATCGTCCTATCTGTCTCACATCAGTGTTCAGCAAGCTCTTGGAATCCATCCTTTCCCGGCGCATCCATCACCACCTCCGCCAAAACCACCTCCTCCCAAACACCTAATGTGGCTTTCGACCTTCCTTCTCTGCTGATGACCAACTCCTCCGCCTCACTCGTCTCCTCTCCCTCCAGCTAAACTCCCGTCGCTCTGCCATTTTTGTCTCCCTTGACCTCGAAAAGGCCTACGACTGTGTCTGGCATCCCGGTCTCCTGTTTAAACTCCACACCTACGCCCTTCCTATCAACTACATCCGTCTGGTGGCCTCCTTCCTCTCCCACCGCCCCTCCTATGTTATCATCCATAATGCCAATTCCCACACCTTCTACCCCTCTGCAGGTGTGCCCCAGGGCTCTGTCCTCTCCCCTCTCCTCTACCTCATGTACATGGCAGATATGCCCCAACCCCCCCCCCCCTCCAGTACACCTCCTGCAATATGCTGATGACACCGCATTCCTCGCCCTCGCTCCTACCCTCCAACGGTCCCAACGCCTTCTCCAGAATCACCTTGACCTGTTTGCTGCATGGTGTAACCAGTGGCTCCTGAAACTCAACCCTTCCAAGACCCAGGCGATCATTGTAGGTCGTACCACTCGCTCCTTCCGGCTCCTGGATTTCTCCCTTACTGTGTGTGCCCATCCTGTCTGCCTCACCCCCACCCTCACCTACCTTGGCCTCACCATTGACTGTCACCTCACCTGGATCCCTCATCTCCGCTCCATCCAATCCAAAGCCCACAACCGCCTCTGACTCCTCAAACTCCTCTCCGGGCGGACATGGGGATTGCACCCCTCTACCATCCTCCACACCTACAAATCCTTAATCCATCCCATCCTCTGTTATGCCAGTCCTGCCTGGATATCTGCCCCCCCCCCCCCAAATTCTATAAGTCCCTCCAGATCCTTGAGCGTCATTCACTCCGCCTCGCCTTCTGTATACGCCTCCCGTCCCCCACGTGGATCCTCTATGATCTCATTCCTTTCCCCCATCTGCTCCTATTCCTCTCCCTCCATTTATCCCTCCTATCAACTCTAATCCTCACTCCCCCTCCTTTCCTTTGTCCTTTTCCCGGGCTCCCTCTCCCCCCTTCAATCCTCTTTCTTCCACACCTCCCCTCTCTTTGCCCCCTTCTCTCCCCCGAGTCCTTTTACATTTCCTTCCTCTGCCTCCTCTCATTCCGTCTTGCGTCTGCCCTTCTCCCCCTTTATTAGTCCTCTCCCTCCTTGGTTCCCCCCCCTTTTCGTTTTTTCCTCTCCTCCCTCCTTGTTTTTCCCCCTACTCCAGGTCCCCCCCCCCCCCCCAATTGCCTTGGATCGGGAGTGCCGTCTTTGTGCCGCCTTTTTCGTGCAGTGCTTTACAGTGTGTTTTTCCAGTGCGTGCTCCGTGTTGTGTCTTTTGGGAAGTGTAGCGAACAGCCATCATACTGTCGCTGGGTGTGCTTTTTTTTTTTATCACTTGCGAACAGAACCCAGACTGTCGCCATGTTTTTTAATTGTGTGTCTACTATGTTACTTGTCTGATTCCTGTGTATTTTATCAACATTGCCAACCCCTTTTGCTTTCTGTTTTAACTTTCCGCATTTTTACGCCATTTTACACTTTAAATCACCATTTTATCGCCTGTTTTTCCTTGTTTCTTTCTTCTTCCTTTTTTAAACAAAAGTCTGTAGGCTGTAGAGCAGCGTAGTAAGCTGCTGCCAGCCCGCCCCCTTCGTGGGGAATTGAAAATCAATAAAGAAAAAAAAAAGGTCATCCTTGAATTCCTCAAATAAGTCTCGGTTGTTAGCTTGAAATTTTACTGATACAGCCGCTACTAACATGTGGAACAGATGCTATAGGGATACCGCCACTATCACGTAGAACTGTGGTGCCCTCTGTGCAGCCTTGGACAACTGGCTGCCTCTTTCGCCAGTTCCGCCGTTCCGAAGTCCATGTTTTCCCAAAGTGTCGTTACATGGTACTATCAACGGGAACATCTGAGAGAAGGTTTTTTTTTTTTTAGACGTATTAATCCTCTACTACTGCTCCTTTATCTCGTAGCGTCCACCCACTTAACTGAGAGGTCAGCGTGTCTGATTGCCATGAACTTATGACCTGAAATAAAGGTGCAGAATGCAGCTCTAACATTTAGTCCACGACGAAGTCATTAGAGACAGAACACTAGCTTTGGTTGGGGAGTTATGGCGAAGGAAAGCAGCTCTATCCTTTTCAAAGGGACCATCCCGGCATTTGCCTTCAGCGCTTGAAGGAAGCCACTGGAAAGCAAAACATATATGTCTGGGTGGAAATCTGAACCACTACCTTCCGGAATGCAAGTCCACAGTCTTACCACTGTGCCACCTATCTCGGCCTGTGACACGATAATGATGTAGTTCTTTGGTCCTCAGTGGTATCATAATTGATTAAATCTCCTTTAAGTTCGTTTCCTGTTCTTGTATGCCACATAACAGCCTAGAAATTCCCTTTTCTGATAATTCTGAACGGTTGTCTATGCCGATATACTTTTACATCAAGTGGCAAGTATTGACAAAAAATGGCTGTTGCTGTACATTTATCTTGGTCATTCATTGACGCTTTTGTAGAAGGGCATATGCCACTTAGGCACACAGTTAGAAACTTTATTACCATTGTAACGTGACAATTTCTCTCTAAAACTGTCCAGTAACATATTTCAGAGATTGGTATGCAAATTCCATCAATCAAGTAATCGTTCAGTTACACTGCTCTTTAATCTATATATATAAAACAAAGTCGGGTTTGTTACAACACTTATAACTCGAGATCTGCTGGACCAATTTTCATGGTTTTTGATTTGTTGGATTTGTCTCCGCCCCGAATAGCAGAATACATCTTAAAAATAATGAAAAATTGACGAATAAAAATTTTCATGGTTTTTGATTTGTTGGATTTGTCTCCGCCCCGAATAGCAGAATACATCTTAAAAATAATGAAAAATTGACGAATACTTGAAAAATGCGTTATTTTCCCTAAAAGTTCTTTAGTTTCGGAGCTGTCAAATTTTTTTGTCAAAATCTGTAAGTAATGATTGACATTTATGCATGCGTTCATAAACTATTTAAAATGGATGAATAAACTATTATGTGTATTTTTTTTAAAAAAAGATTGAAAAATATTACGCGTGCGTTCAGAAATGTGTAATAAGTGTATTTTTTTAAAAAAAAGATTGAAAAATATTACGCGTGCGTTCAGAAATGTGTAATGAATACTTAATCATTTCAATAAATGCTCATTTGTTTATTACATGTCAAACATTTGTTGTCCAATCCTGTCAAATACTGTAACAACTATTTATGTGTGCGTTCAGAAATTTATTTTGTGTAACATGTCTCGAAAGTTCAGGTAGGTACTGTTATATTTGTTTGTTTTAGACATTAATTTGTGTAAATTATTTATTAAATTAATTAAAGATTTATTCTACAGGTTAACAAAAGTGTAAATGTCTTTTCATAGGTTGTCTATGATTTTTCTTGATAAGCTATTGTCTATGTCTCGATTGTTTTATGTGGTTTTGTGCGAGTGCATATTCAGTAT
The DNA here is from genome assembly GCF_023898315.1 of Schistocerca nitens. Lineage (NCBI taxonomy): Eukaryota > Metazoa > Arthropoda > Insecta > Orthoptera > Acrididae > Schistocerca > Schistocerca nitens. The sequence goes on from NC_064616.1 coordinate 928,627,318, forward strand.
TACTATTAATAAAAATGCCGCGTCCTAGAAGATCTAATCTTTACCAGCGGTGCCGTAATGCAATTAGGCAACGGAATATCGCGAGTCAATTATCTGACGAAGAACGAGAAATTGCCCGAGAAGAGCGCCGCGTTAGGATGGAGCAAAGAAGGGCCTTAATTCGTGCTTCTCAAACACAAGAGCAAAGAGAGGCAGCCCGTGAAACGGCTAGATTAGAAACGAGAAATCGTCGAGCTTATCGTACAGATGAACAGAGGAATAATCTTCGAAGTGCAAGAAGAAATGGTTCAAGTATTGATTTGAATCGAGCAGCGTTTCGATATGATTGCACCATCGACTACAGCTTGCATCGTTTAGTTTGCATTGGTCCAATGGACGTTGTTTGCCAGCATTGTGGCGCATTGAAGTTTGCTGGTGAAACGCCTGGTTTGTGCTGCCTTAGTGGTAAAGTGACATTGCCATTAGTGGTCCCGCCACCAGAGCCATTGCGTTCCCTGCTTTATGGCGAAACACTAGAATCACGACATTTTCTAGCGAACACTCAAAAATACAATGTCTTTTTCCAAATGACTTCATTTGGGGCGGAAATTATCGAAGAACACGGATATAATCCGACATTTAAGGTAATTTACGTTAAAACTTTATTTTCTATGATTGTAAAAAAATTTTGGAATGTAGTTTGTTAGATTTCTGTATTTGTCTCTAAAATAAAAATGGTATGTTATTATTTGAAAAAAAAAGTGTTTGTAAATCTAACTATAACTATGGCTTTGAATTTACAGATTCAAGGCCAGATTTGCCATCGCATTGGATCATTGCAACCTATTGAAGGTGCACAGCACAAATTATTGCAAATATACTTCATGGGCAATATGGAAGAACAACTTGACCGGCGTCAAGGGATCAACACAGCTACGAAAAGAGCAATTCTCCAAGATTTGCAGCAAATGCTTCATGAACATCATGCATTGGTCAGGCTGTTCAAGACTGCTTTAGAGCGCATGCCAAGTGATGACTATAAAGTTGTAATCAGAGCAGATAAAAGACCAGCTGGAACGCATGAACGCACATTTAATGCTCCAACAATCGATGAAGTGGCAATCCTGATTGTTGGTGAAAACTTGGAAACACGTGATATTGTGCTTACACGACGCAATACTGGGCAACTACAAAGAATATATGAAACACACCGTTCATATGACGCGTTACAATACCCGCTGATGTTTTGGCAAGGAGACGATGGATATCACTTTAATATCAAAATGATTAATCCATTGAATGGTAAGATCAATATCATTGTTTTCATTTTAACTTGATATACATTTTATTCTGTTTGCTTTTGGTACACAAAAAAAGTTGTCACTCCTAATTTAGTAGAGAGTAGCTGTAAGAGTCGTTAACCTATTAGGGGTTCTAAAATACAATTTTTACTGTATTTGTTTCAGGTGAGGAAACTACCAAGAAGGTTAGTTCGATGAATTATTACGCATATCGTTTGATGATTCGTGAAAATTCTGACAATTATTTGTTGCGATTTCGTCGACTGCTTCAACAATACTGCGTTGACATGTACGTTAAAATCGAAACGGAGCGCCTGACTTTCATCCGGTTGAATCAAGCTAAATTGCGTTCGGAAGAGTATATTCATTTACGCGATGCAATAAGCACAGAAGGAGATTCAGAAAATGTTGGTCGATTGACTATTTTACCAGCGACATACACAGGTAGCCCGCGTCATATGCACGAATATGCGCAAGATGCAATGACATATGTTCGTCATTATGGTCGGCCAGATCTATTCATTACATTTACATGTAATCCGAAATGGATGGAAATTATTCAATTGCTGCTTCCCGGACAAACATCAAGTGATCGACACGACATCACCGCACGGGTTTTCAAGCAAAAAATTCGGTCACTAATAAATTACATTGTTAAGCAACACGTCTTTGGGATTACTCGATGCTGGATGTATTCAGTCGAATGGCAAAAACGAGGCCTACCGCATGCTCACATTCTAATTTGGTTAGTAGACAGAATTCGGCCAGATCAAATAGATGACATCATATGTGCGGAGATTCCTGCTCCTGAAACCGATCCACACCTACATGATGTTGTAATCACGAATATGATTCATGGACCATGTGGCACTATCAACCGCCAATCACCGTGCATGGTCAACGGCAAGTGTTCCAAACGGTATCCGCGAAAATTCACGGCAGAGACCATTACAGGCAACGATGGTTATCCATTGTATCGGCGTCGATCGCCCGATGATAATGGTAGAACTATCACAACTAAAGTGAAAGGAAACGATTCCATAGTTGACAACAGTTGGATTGTTCCATATTCGCCACTTCTTTCCAAAACATTCAAGGCACATTGTAATGTTGAGTATTGCAATTCGGTCAAATCTATTAAATACATTTGCAAATATGTCACGAAAGGGAGCGACATGGCGGTTTTTGGTATCCAAACATCCAATATCAACGATGAAATCACGCGCTATCAAGTTGGTAGATATGTGAACTGCAATGAAGCAATTTGGCGTATATTCTCATTTCCTATTCACGAACGTTATCCCACTGTTGTACATTTGGGGGTGCATCTAGAGAACGGTCAGAGAGTATATTTCACAGCGTCGAATGCTGCTCAACGTGCCGAAACACCTCCAGCGACAACACTGACCAGTTTCTTTGCGATTTGTCAAAACGATCCGTTCGCACGAACGTTGCTTTACTCGGAAATGCCACGTTATTACACTTGGAACGCTACATCGAAGAAATTTCAACGTCGGAAGCAAGGCGATGCAGTTCCTGGTCATCCAGATATGCGTTCTGCTGATGCTCTTGGTCGTATTTACACAGTTCATCCGAAGAATGATGAATGTTTCTATTTGCGGTTGTTGCTGGTACATGTTCGAGGGCCAACATCATTTGAATCACTACGAACTGTTAATGGTATAGTGTGCCCCACATTTCGTGCAGCATGTCAAGAGCTGAATTTGCTTGAAAACGATACTCATTGGGACACGACAATCGCTGAAGCAATTATTTCTGCATCTCCAAGTCAGATACGCACATTATTTGCTATCATCATTTCGACATGCTTCCCATCGAACACACGTGACCTGTGGAACAAATACAAAGATAACATGTCAGAAGACATTTTATATCGAATTCGTGTCAGCTCAAGAAATCCCGATCTTGGGGCGAATGAGGAGATGCATAACCAGGCTTTGCTCTTGATCGAAGATATGTGTTACCTCATGTGCGGCAGTTTGTTAGTTAGGTTAGGAATGCCAGCGCCAGATCGCGGAATGAATGACGCATTTAATAGAGAATTGGAACGTGAACGTGAATATGATCCACATGAACTAATCCAATCAGTTCAAACGAATGTACCACTGTTGAATCCTAAGCAGAAGGAAGTCTATGATACACTGATTAATGCAATTGATGGTGGAAATGGTGGCTTTTTTTTTTTTTTTTTTTTTTTTTTTTTTTTTTTTTTTTTTTTTTTTTGGATGCCCCCGGTGGAACTGGGAAGACATTCCTCATGTCATTGATTTTGGCCACTGTACGTGCGAGATCCGAAATTGCGGTAGCAATTGCTTCTTCTGGAATAGCGGCCACATTGTTAGACGGATGCCGTACGGCTCACTCAGCGTTAAAATTGCCATTAAACCTTCAAACTACTGAACAACCGACATGTAACATTTCGAAACACTCTGCAATGGCCAAAGTTTTAGTAGCATCGAAAATCATAATATGGGACGAATGCACAATGGCGCACAAACGCGCATTGGAAGCACTAGACCGAACATTAAAAGATCTGCGCAATGCCTCGAGATGTTTTGGTGGTTCAATGATTTTATTATCTGGCGGTTTCCGACAAACACTACCAGTAATTCCAAGATCTACTGCTGCCGACGAAATAAACGCTTGCCTCAAAGCATCAAATCTGTGGCGATATGTAAACAAACTTCAACTGTCTGTAAATATGAGAGTTGCATTGTTGAACGATCTATCTGCTGATGATTTCTCGAAGCAATTCATGACTATCGGTAATGGCCGTGTTCCTGTTGACGAATCGAGCGGTTTGATTTCATTTCCTCCAAATTTTTGCAATTTCGTCTCATCAAAAGACGAGCTTATCAACAAAGTATTTCCGGATATCATTGCTAACCACAAAAATACTAAATGGTTAAGTGAGCGAGCAATTTTGGCGGCTAAAAATAAAGATGTAGATGACCTCAATTTTATAATTCAAAATCAAATCGTAGGTACTCTGTATTCATTCAAATCTATCGACTGTGTAACAAACGAAGAAGAGCCACTAATTATCCAACTGAATTTTTGAACTCCTTGGATGTGCCTGGTTTACCACCGCACAATTTACAACTGAAGGTTGGCTCGGTAGTCATCATGCTTAGAAATTTAAACCAACCAAAACTGTGCAATGGAACGCGTTTGGTGATAAGAAAACTGATGAGCAATGTGATTCACGCGTCGATACTTAAAGGAAAATTTAAAGATGAGGAAGTTCTTATTCCAAGGATTCCGATGATCCCAACAGATATGCCCTTTGAGTTTAAACGAATTCAATTCCCGATTCGTCTTGCCTTCGCCATGACGATCAACAAATCACAGGGCCAATCCTTGACTATTTGTGGCCTCAATCTAGAAAATGCGTGTTTTTCTCATGGTCAATTGTACGTGGCATGCTCACGTGTCGGCAAACCATCTGCATTATTTGTTCTTGCGCCTGACCAAAATCAAAGAATGTCGTTTACCACAAGGTGCTTGAATGAAAATCCGATTAATGAATTAATCAGAGTGTATCCCAACCTGCACAACATAGTTTTCAATGATTTTTTTCTGACATGTGTTTGAAATACTTAATTATTATTATTTTTTTAATTTTTATTCTCATTCTGTATGTATTCATCATCATTCATCAAAATAAAATACTTCTATATTTCTATCTATATTAATATTATTTTGTATCATTGTATTACGTTCATCAAAGCCTAAATTAGTTCAGCTAAAAGGTAACACGACATTCATTGACTGTTAGGCGGTACGAAGTTCGCCGGGTCAGCTAGTTACAGATATGTGTTAGCTCCGCCTTGGCTGTTTTCATTTCACTGTTTTCTTTCTTTACGTTTCTTCTTTAGTATGGTGGAGGTTTCCAAGAGCTGAAAGTTTACGATCGGGCTACACGAGATAGACATACTTTAAAGAGGAGTTGGCCGTCATAAAAATGTTGAGCCCGAGGCAGAGTCTCAACTTCAGGTAGCCGTTGCGGCAGTCGTGTCCATTTCCACATTACAGTTCACTTTCCTGTCGAAAGAAACATGGAACTTTTCGCAGAAGGCTTTCAGCAATATAAGAAGAGATCTCTAGCCAGGTATTGCTTCTCAGTGGCCGTGTGAATTTTCGTTACGACGCCTCGGAATAACGTTAGGTTTAAACTTTAGAAATTCAGCTTTCTGATCGTGCCGTAGTGTTATTTTCCGCGCTTTTTCACTCTGTGTGCAGAACATCGGATAGGCCCATTTCGGAATTTTTCCATGCAGTGAGAGGGATTTTTTCCTTCCTCCACACCTTAAACCACAAGAGTAGGAGTTTAACATCTTCACTCGAGGTTTACTGGTCGCCGCTCGCAATATTTCCGAACATTGGCCAGCCAATTCCTGTTCTGACGAACAACAGTCAAGTTCCAGCGCTCACAGGAGAAGAACAATTTGCTTGAGGCCTTGACAGAGTAAAGACTTCATGTTATGCTTTTGCGGCATTTAGAACGGAAGTGAGACGTTATTAGAGATGGCGGATGAAACAAGCCTTGCTACCACTAGAAGATTGTCCATACATGAGCATTAAGTACAAAGATATGGCTGAAATCACATTCTCCTGCTGATATTGCCACCGGCTACCTCATTCATGTTCCTCGTGTTTGGTAAGATGAATGATGTCGCAATCGCCGATGTCATTCAGACGCAAAGTTAATTCGTCCTCTCCAGGAACTAATATGCAGATTTAAATTCATATATTCAGCTTGTTGCTCTCAATGCGCATTTTGGCCATTTTATACTGTACACTCCTATCTTTCCATCTGCTTTCTACATATAACTAACAACTTACACAGTTACTGGCCATATCGACGAATTTTTAATGTAACTGTGTTTCGTCGTCCCCACCCACCTGTGCCAAGGTCATACTATGGAGTCATGAACCCTTGTCCTTTTGTCAGTGGCTCTTTTTAATATATCAGTGGGTCGTTTTCACATATAAAGACAGTAATTTAATTGCTATAGTAACCATTTATTTCCATTCATAGCTAGATCTCTCCTCCCATTAGTATATGTAAACTACTAGCCATTAAAATTGCCACACCAAGAAGAAATGCAGATGATAAACGGGTATTCACTGGACAAATATATTATACTAGAACTGACATGTGATTACATTTTCACGCAATTTGGCTGCATAGATCCTGAGAAATCAGTACCCAGAACAACCACCTCTGGCCGTAATAACGGCCTTGATACGCATTGGCGTTGAGTCAAACAGAGCTTGGATGGCGTGTACAGGTACAGCTGCCCATGCAGCTTCAACACGATACCACAGTTCATCAAGAGTAGTGACTGACGAATTGTGACGAGCCAGTTGCTCGGCCACCATTGACCAGACGTTTTCAATTGGTGAGAGATCTGGAGAATGTGCTGGCCAGGGCAACAGTCGAACTTTTTCTGTATCCAGAAAGGCCCGTACAGGACCTGCAACATGCGGTCGTGCATTATCCTGCTGAAATGTAGGGTTTCGCAGGGATAGAATGAAGGGTAGAGCCACGGGTCGTAACACATCTGAAATGTAACATCCACTGTTAAAATTGCCGGCCATGCGAACAAGAGATGACCGAGACGTGTAACCAATGGCACCCCATACCATCACGCCGGGTGATACGCCAGTATGGAATACACGCTTCCAATGTGCGTTCACCGCGACGTCGCCAAACATGATGCTGTAAACAGAACGTGGATTCATCCGAAAAAATGACGGTTTGCCATTCGTGCACCCAGGTTCGTCGTTGAGTACACCATCGCAGGCGCTCCTGTCTCTGATGCAGCGTCAGGAGTAACCGCAGCCATGGTCTCCGAGCTGATAGTCCATGCTGCTGCAAACGTCGTCGAACTGTTCGTGCAGATGGTTGTTGTCTTGCGAACGTCCCCATGTGTTGACTCAGGGATCGAGACGTGACTGCACGATCCGTTACAGCCATGCGGATAAGATGCCTTTCATCTCGACTGCTAGTGATACGAGGCCGTTGGCATCCAGCACGGCGTTCCGTATTACCCTCCTGAACCCACTGATTCCATATTCTGCTAACAGTCATTGGATTTCGACCAACGCGAGCAGCAATGTCGCGATACGATAAACCGCAATCGCGATAGGCTACAATCAACTTTATCAAAGTCGGAAACGTGATGGTACGCATTTCTCCTCCTTACACGAGGTATTACAACAACGTTTCACCAGGCAACGCCGGTCAACTGCTGTTTGTGTATGAGAAATCGGTTGGAAACGTTCCTCATGTCAGCACGTTGTAGGTGCCGCCACCGGCGCCAACCTTGTGTGAATACTCTGAAAAGCTAATCATTTGCATATTACAGCATCTTCTTCCTGTCAGTTAAATTTCGCGTCTGTAGCACGTCATCTTCGTGGTGTAGCAATTTTAATGGCCAGTAGTGTATATGAGGAGTGTGATGTTTGATGTTTGATTGGGGCACTCCCGTTAATTAAGACATTTCCATTACATGACAGTATATCTGTTTTAAATTAATTTGAGTGATCATAAGGGGTGGTTCCTCATTTTGTTGGTCACCGCGGTTTGGTCCTGTGCATGATTAGGGGTATGCACCCATCCACAGCCAACACTCCACTCTGTGATACGTGTAACTTGATAGTGAAGTTGCCCAAGCATATCGTTTGGATTATGACTCCGATACCAAAAAAGTTAGACAGAAAATTAAAGAACACAGTTTTCAAGAACTAACATTTGTCCAGATTCATCGTTTTACTGGAATGAGTGAAGTCAGACACAAGGATTTTGTTTAATGTTTTTCTTCTACTCTCGTCTGCTGTATGCTTTTGCCAACTCTAGCTACAGTATTATCCACAGCGGATGATGGTTTAGAATTGTTGACTGCTAACAAAGATCACTTCAAAATATCTTTTTGATATACCCTCACGACAAACAGCGTATAATGCAAAACAGTCGGACAACCAAACTACACCCAAAATTTGTTTGAATTAAGGTTAGCGATAATATAGCTCACTTAGTATTTCCGCTTCTTTCACAAATTTCAAATTAAACTACAATGTGTCTTTACAGTATGTTTGTCTACAGTGTTTCAACACATTTCTGTAAATGTTTCATGCGTGCTTTTATGTTTAACCTATTCAGATACTATAGCAAGTGTGATCATTCTCTTGCGCTCTATACCACAACATTAAGTTTACAACTTCCATCGCTAAGCACGACATAGATCAGACTTGCACAGCTGGCGGGGCGCGACATTTCACTGTCTGGCATAGTACTATCGAGTGTGCCGCAAAACGTTCATAACAAATTTCGATACTGTCCGTACAAGTTAGCGCCTGCAACACTGGCTAATTGCCAGTTCTGCTTGCTGGAAATTCGACTTGTTTTAAAACCAAGAACAGTGATTATCTCACTCTACCCCCTTACTGCGCATGAAAACAAAGGTAAGAACACACTGGCCATTTGGTCAATTGAAGCGAACATGTTAAGGCCAAAGTGCGAAGTTGGCCAAAGCGGGAAATGGTCAGCCAAGTCAGGAAACGGCCAGTGTCGCTGTAAATTGACCGAGCAATGTCCAATCTTTTCTTGATTGAGGGATTTGGCAGGGAATTTCGCAAAATGACGTATAACCGTCGGCCAAAGTCGGAAGAAAAAAAACTGAGCCGATCTGGAGAGTCTGTATGGTTTCAAACTGTATACGAGATACTCATTTTATCAGTCTCACTTACTACAATTTGTCTTCACTTAACCTACAGTATGAACTTTCATAATATCTAGAATTGCACAACCGTTTCTTGTTTCTACATTTGCAGAGATTTTTTGCGCATTTACTAGCGCAAATGCGTATAGTGTACCATTGGCCACCGGTCAGTGATTGTGAAGATGAAAGGGGTCGTAATGATTTGTCATCTGTAACGATGGACTGCAGCGTGAGTAGTTTCTTGTGAAGAATGGGTAACTCACCTCTGGAATACATATACTTTAGAACACCATTCTCTGTTCCTAGCCTGTAGAAAGCACCTTCGAGATTAATGACATATCCGAAAGAATAGACATCACGTGGAATCCGCAGCTATAATACATGTTATGTAAACTGAAGGTGGAGGGGTGAGGAACGGGGGGGGGGGGGGAAATTGTGCATCCGCCTGACCTGCGGGAATCTCAAAGTAGTGAGCATGGAGAACATGAGCCGGGCCTGCGGAGGAATGACGCGGGATGGGAATGTAGAGGTGTGCCGAGACAGTCGGCGCAGTTTCGATAACACTGTGTCCACGTGGCAGTGGTTAACGCACCAGCCTAGTAACCAGGAGATCCCGGTCCGGAACACATTTTCATTCGTTGCCGCTGATCTTGCATAAAATCACCCTGTAGCTGACATGAATAGTTCCTTTCCTTTCTCCCCTCACCTCCCCCCCCCCCCCTACATCACAGTTTACATAACTGCAAAAACTCTTCTGGGTCACAACGATCTCCGTCAATATCTGCTATACGGACGGAACATTGTCCCCAACTTTTGCACGAGAGTATCCTGCACCAGGATTTTTAAAAATTTTCGCACCTTGTGTATGCAAAGTGATCTGAACTCCTGACCTCTTTCTCCTGATTTCTTCTTTATTTTGACGTAGTCTGCAAGTAATTTTCGCTCTATACCCTTCGTCCTCCTCTTTATTTATTCCACAAACTTCATGGACATCTTTGCAGCAGGACGCAAAAGAATGGGCTGCACTACACTCTGTTTGACACATCACACACAATATTTTCACAGTACTACTGTCAGACAACTGGTCAGCAGATTCCGATGGTTTCACCGCCACAGCGGCAGCTTCATTATCGGGGCATTTCCTGCATTTATAGCGTCCTACAATTCTTGTTCGACAATCTCAAGGTCGTCAGCTGTTACTATGTTTCGTTTATATATTATATTTTTTATTTCCACACCGTAATGTTCTGGCAAAATCAGAGTCAGCTGACGCCGGCCGGAGTGACCGAGCGGTTCTAGGCGCTACAGTCTGGAACCATGCGACCGCTACGGTCGCAGGTTCGAATCCTGCCTCGGGCATGGATGTGTGTGATATCCTTAGGTTAGTTAGGTTTAAGTAGTTATAAGTTCTAGGGGACTGATGACCTCAGAAGTTAAGTCCCATAGTGAACCATTTGAGAGTCAGCTTACGCTCAAATTACCCTGGTCAACAACAAAAAACTTTTTTCAGTTACAGGAACAACATGCACTGTTTGTGGAAGATAATTCTCCCCTTTATCCAGACTTAATTTCTATACCGGCCTCAGTTTTCATGTAATAATGATTTTTGTAATACCCCTACGTATTATACCTATTGCAAAATTGCATGCTGTTGCAGCACGACTTCAAAATGCAAACAACAAAAATCTGTCTGTACACAAAGACGCCAGATAAATGATAAAGAGAAGAGTAAAAAAACCAGTAAGGAATCGCATCTAAAAATATTTCCTTTCTGATTTCCTGTGATGCTTTGCCACAGTAACGTCTCTTCAGAAGGATCAGTCCACTTTCTGGTTCGCAGCCCACGTCTGGGTCCATCCTGCCCCTGACCTACTGCTGAGGGCTGATGCCTACCTAGCGCTTCCTCGCCTTGCTGTCGGTGGAATGCCTGACGTAGCGCCGTGCTCGCGAAGTCACTGGTGCAGCGACTTTATCGAGGCTGCCTTGCTGGTGCTGGCATCTGTGCTGTTCCAGCACACAAGCTTTTGTTGTGCTGGCACATGCACTACCATTCGGGATCGACGGACAACAGCAAGACGCTACGAACCGTTAAAGTACGAGTTACTAATAAATACAGTACGATGTTTTTATTGCTGCGTTCCTGATTCCACGGCCGCCCAGGAACTAATGCTTAGCACCCTTCGCCTTGTTCCCCATCCAGAGTCGTCATTCTGACATTTTACGGCGTCAGTGACTACTGGACCGTGCCGACCCTTACAAGGCTGCCTACCCGTAACATCTGCTGCCAGAAGTAACTTGGCAGTAGCACCCTGTTACAGTTGGGGTCATAAGAACCAGTGGCATGAAGCACCATTGTTGGTCAGAGTACAGCATTGTCATGACTGTGTGATGAGTGGTGACAAACTGTTTTTGCTGTTTGCTGTTGTGTGGACCGGGATCCCTGGTCATATGGACTGTCGAATGGGGTTCACAGTGCGGTTTGTGGAAAGAGGCTCTGCGATATATTTGGGCGAGTTCAAAGGGAACCCTGTAGAGACATACACGCGTATGGATGCAGTCAGATGTGCGCAATGTAATAGGCTGGGGCATAGTGCCCCCTGTATGCTATCGTCACCATTAGTTTGTTTTAAATGTAGACGCCTTGGATATTCCGCCATACAATGCAAAGAATGTGCATGGCGTAAAAAAGTTAACCGTTGTTAAAAATTGTTTATTACTGCTAAGGTTAAGTGTTTCCCGATGTTTGTCCTATTATATTTTCTTCTATCGTTAGATACAGGCTTTACAATGAGTAAATCTAGGGGCAGATGGTTACCACTCCGTAAGCAGTTCAGTTTTTATCATAAGGGGCAGTGATATGAAAAGGGGGGAGGGGGATGGAAAAAATTAAGTAAACTGTTTGATATTTCAAAACTAATCACCATAGCTGTTAATATACACTCCTGGAAATGGAAAAAAGAACACATTGACACCGGTGTGTCAGACCCACCATACTTGCTCCGGACACTGCGAGAGGGCTGTACAAGCAATGATCACACGCACGGCACAGCGGACACACCAGGAACCGCGGTGTTGGCCGTCGAATGGCGCTAGCTGCGCAGCATTTGTGCACCGCCGCCGTCAGTGTCAGCCAGTTTGCCGTGGCATACGGAGCTCCATCGCAGTCTTTAACACTGGTAGCATGCCGCGACAGCGTGGACGTGAACCGTATGTGCAGTTGACGGACTTTGAGCGAGGGCGTATAGTGGGCATGCGGGAGGCCGGGTGGACGTACCGCCGAATTGATCAACACGTGGGGCGTGAGGTCTCCACAGTACATCGATGTTGTCGCCAGTGGTCGGCGGAAGGTGCACGTGCCCGTCGACCTGGGACCGGACCGCAGCGACGCACGGATGCACGCCAAGACCGTAGGATCCTACACAGTGCCGTAAGGGACCGCACCGCCACTTCCCAGCAAATTAGGGACACTGTTGCTCCTGGGGTATCGGCGAGGACCATTCGCAACCGTCTCCACGAAGCTGGGCTACGGTCCCGCACACCGTTAGGCCGTCTTCCGCTCACGCCCCAACATCGTGCAGCCCGCCTCCAGTGGTGTCGCGACAGGCGTGAATGGAGGGACGAATGGAGACGTGTCGTCTTCAGCGATGAGAGTCGCTTCTGCCTTGGTGCCAATGATGGTCGTATGCGTGTTTGGCGCCGTGCAGGTGAGCGCCACAATCGGGACTGCATACGACCGAGGCACACAGGGCCAACACCCGGCATCATGGTGTGGGGAGCGATCTCCTACACTGGCCGTACACCACTGGTGATCGTCGAGGGGACACTGAATAGTGCACGGTACATCCAAACCGTCATCGAACCCATCGTTCTACCATTCCTAGACCGGCAAGGGAACTTGCTGTTCCAACAGGACAATGCACGTCCGCATGTATCCCGTGCCACCCAACGTGCTCTAGAAGGTGTAAGTCAACTACCCTGGCCAGCAAGATCTCCGGATCTGTCCCCCATTGAGCATGTTTGGGACTGGATGAAGCGTCGTCTCACGCGGTCTGCACGTCCAGCACGAACGCTGGTCCAACTGAGGCGCCAGGTGGAAATGGCATGGCAAGCCGTTCCACAGGACTACATCCAGCATCTCTACGATCGTCTCCATGGGAGAATAGCAGCCTGCATTGCTGCGAAAGGTGGATATACACTGTACTAGTGCCGACATTGTGCATGCTCTGTTGCCTGTGTCTATGTGCCTGTGGTTCTGTCAGTGTGATCATGTGATGTATCTGACCCCAGGAATGTGTCAATAAAGTTTCCCCTTCCTGGGACAATGAATTCACGGTGTTCTTATTTCAATTTCCAGGAGTGTATTTACATCACTGTTAGACAACACGATGAATGCCTTCATGGAAAAACGTTTCCGGTTACCCTACGTAATAATGATTGTACCCTCGAGTGCACCTCTTCGTCAGAAGTTAACTGACGGCTACCGAATGTCTTTCTTCAGGTCTTCAAAAATGTGGAACTCGCATGGAGAGAGATCGGGACTGTCTGGAGAATGCGTAAAGACTAAGGGCTTCTCACCGAAACTTCTGCAGCGTAGTCGAAACAGCCAAGGCAAGATGTGGCCACAGCATGGTACAGTAATGACAGTGGATTAGAATCTCGGAGTTATTAGGTATATTTTTGGCAACTCATGTCTTGTATCACAGTAATGGGAGTACGGAGTGTAATTGTAGAACAAGTGGTGAAGGGGTTGTGTTTTTATTTGTGCGTGTATACAGGGTGAACATTAAAAAAACCGAACATCCGAACATCACACAACATTTCAATCCTTTTTTGGCTTTTGTGTGATCATGGGTCCATTCATACAGGCGAACGTGCAGGGAGGCAGCGGACTGTACGTACACCATACTTGTAGGATTGGGTTCTAAAGCACATTGAGATGAACACTAGTACAAGCTACAAATCTGGTGTACACACAGTCCGCTGGCTCCTTGCACGTTCGTCTGTCCGAAAGGACCCACGATCACACAAACGCCCAATAACGGATTGAAATGTGTGATGTGGTTGATATCTGTGAGGGTACTTGTTTTGGTATAGTCGTGCTGCCTCTCGATCGTTTCCACATGCTTGGCCGTACACAAACACCATCTCGGCTTGTTCCCGACATGAAAACCGGACTATCCCGCTGCTTACAATATGCTGCGTCAATGACAGAGCTTGCAAGACACAAAGAACACACGGCATGTGATGAGAGGAACTGTCACTCGACAGCGTCATCTACCGTGGTACAATGTATTTCTGGACACATGTTTATAGGATTTGTTTTCCTCCATTTCCAGTCAGGAATCAGTCCTTGCAGTTTGTCGGTTTGATTACTGTTCACCCTGTATATTTTGCTCGCGAGTATGCAAACTTCTCGTAGGATTGAGATGGTTAGACCACCGTATGATTTGGGATGGACAGTCAAATGTGGTTTGATAGGTGCTATGTTAGTTTAGGTGTTGCTATGTGTGGATGGCTTTTGTTCAGTAGGTTAACAGTCTGGAGTATATAATGTGTCTTGTTAGAGTATATAATGTGTCTTGTTAGAGTAGCGTGTTGGGGTTTGTCTTGTGCTGGCCGCTGTGGCCGAGAGGTTCTAGGAGCTCCAGTCCGGAACCGCGCTGCTGCTACGGTCACAGGTTCGCATCCTGCCGCGGGCATGGATGTGTGTGATGCCCTTAGGTTAGTTAGGTTTAAGTAGTTTTAAGTCTAGGGGATTGATGACCTCAGATGTTGAGTCCCATAGTGCTCAGAGCCAGTTGAACAAGCTGAGTTTGTCTTGTTTTGCTCCACAATGAACTTGGGAATATGTTCGTTTGCTTTGTTGCATATAGCACGAGAACAGTATAGAGGAGTGTATTTTCTGGTAGTATCACTGTTGTCACAGCTGTCGCAGCAGTGTTCTTTTTATTTTTCTATTTTTCAGAGCAGCAAACCCAAGGGAAAGAGGGTTCTATTCAGATTTGAGGAAACAAAGAAGTAAGTGGGAGGAAATTTCGTTTTAATTACTGGTTTGTAGGTTTAGAAAGGGCATACGGTACCTGAGAGTTTTGGCATGGAACGCTGGGAGAGGAAGCAACACATAGTGAGTGGTTTTCGTGTAATGCTCGTCCAGGAGTGACAGGAGTGGATGGATGCCCAAGGGGCATCTTGCATCACAGTTTTATTTCCAGAAGGCAGGTCACCACGAGGAATCCTCAATGTATGAGCCAGTGGTAGTTATCAGGGATTGCTACGAGCAAGTACGATCTACGGGCACAGAGCGCTTGGAACTACTAGGCAGCGGATTATTAATAAATGGTACGACATGTTACATTTCGGAGCCAACTTTTCAGCTCCCAGGAACTATATGTAACAGGGGCTACGAACCATAATGTGTCTCGTACTGTAATTGCCTGACAAATCTTCGGGATTATTATCAACCAAGAAGTTGACCTTCCTGAAAGACACCTTGGATTACACGTTACTCAGTTCGCTAGACGAGATTATAGCTGCGCAGAAGAGGCACACTAGTGCAGAGCAAATGTTTTAAGATATTCAGTAGTATCACAGTAGATGTTGTTGTTGTGGTCTTCAGTCCAGAGACTAGTTTGATGCAGCTCTCCACGCTACTCTATCCTGTGCAAGCTTCTTCATCTCCCAGTACCTACTGCAACCTACATCATTCTGAATCTGTTTAATGTATTCATCTCTTGGTCTCCCTCTACGATTTTTACCCTCCACGCTGCCCTCCAATACTAAATTGGTGATCCCTTGATGCCTCAGAATATGCCCTATCAACCGATCCCTTCTTCAAGTCAACTTGTGCCACAAATTTCTCTTTTCTCCAATTCTATTCAGTACGTCCTCATTAGTTATGTGATCTACCCATCTAATATTCAGCATTCTTCTGTAGCACCACATTTCGAAAGCTTCTATTCTCTTCTTGTCTAAACTATTTATCGTCCATGTTTCACTTCCATACATGGCTACACTCCAAACAAATACTTTCAGAAACGACTTCCTGACACTTTAGTCTATACTCAATGTTAACAAATTTCTCTTCTTCAGAAACGGTTTCCTTGCCATTTTATATCCTCTCTACTTCGACCATCATCAGTTATTTTACTCCCCAAATAGCAAAACTCATTTTCTACTTTAAGTGTCTCATTTCCTAATCTAATTCCCGCAGCATCACCTGACTTAATTCGACTGCATTCCGTTATCCTCGTTTTGCTTTTGTTGATGTTCATCTTACATCCTCCTTTCAAGACACTGTCCATTCCGTTCAACTGCTGTTCCAGGTCCTTTGCTGTCTCTGACAGAATTACAATGTCATCGGTGAACCTCGAAGTTTTTATTTCTTCTCCATGGATTTTAATTCCTACTCCAAATTTTTCTTTTGTTTCCTTTACTACTTGCTCAATATACAGATTGAATAACATCGGGGAGAGGCTACAACCCTGTCTCACTCCCTTCCCAACCACTGCTTCCCTTTCATGTCCCTCGACTCTTCTAACTGCCATCTGGTTTCTGTACAAATTGTAAATAGCCTTTCGCTCCCTGTATTTTACTCCTGCCACCTTCAGAATTTCAGGGAGAGTTTCAGGGAGAGCATTAGGGAAAAATTGACAGGAATGGGGGAAAGAAATACTGTAGAAGAAGAATGGGTAGCTCTGAGGGATGAAGTAGTGAAGCCGGCCGGAGTGGCCGTGCGGTTCTAGGCGCTACAGTTTGGAACCGCGAGACCGCTACGGTCGCAGGTTCGAATCCTGCCTCGGGCATGGCTGTGTGTGATGTCCTTAGGTTAGTTAGGTTTAATTAGTTCTAAGTTCTAGGCGACTGATGACCTCAGAAGGTAAGTCGCATAGTGCTCAGAGCCATTTGAAGTAGTGAAGGCAGCAGAGGATCAAGTAGGTAAAAAGACGAGGGCTAGTAGAAATCCTTGGGTAACAGAAGAAATATTGCATTTAATTGATGAAAGGAGAAAATATAAAAACGCAGTAAATGAAGCAGGCAAAAAGGAATACAAACGTCTCAAAAACGAGATCGACAGGAAGTGCAAAATGGCTAAGCAGGGATGGCTAGAGGACAAATGTAAGGATGTAGAGGCTTATCTCACTAGGGGTAAGATAGATACTGCCTACAGGAAAATTAAAGAGACCTTTGGAGAAAGGAGAACCACTTGTATGAATAACAAGAGCTCAGATGGAAACCCAGTTTTAAGCAAAGAAGGGAAAGCAGAAAGGTGAAGGGAGTATATAGAGGGTCTATACAGGGGCGATGTTCTTGAGGACAATATTATGGAAATGGAAGAGGATGTAGATGAAGATGAAATGGGAGATATGTTACTGCGTGAAGAGTTTGACAGAGCACTGAAAGACCTAAGTCGAAACAAGGCCCCGGGGGTAGACAACATTCCATTAGAACTACTGACAGCCTTGAGAGAACCAGTCCTGACAAAACTCTACCATCTGGTGAGCAAGATGTATGAGACAGGCGAAATACCCTCAGACTTCAAGAAGAATATAATAATTCCAATCCCAAATAAATCAGGTGTTGACAGATGTGAAAATTACCGAACTATCAGTTTAATAAGTCACAGCTGCAAAATACTAACGCGAATTCTTTACCGACGAATGGGAAAACTGGTAGAAGCCGACCTCGGGGAAGATCAGTTTGGATTCCGTAGAAATGTTGGAACACGTGAGGCAATACTGACCCTACGACTTATCTTAGAAGAAAGATTGAGGAAAGGCAAACCTACGTTTCTAGCATTTGTAGACTTAGAGAAAGCTTTTGACAATGTAGACTGGAATACTCTCTTTCAAATTCTGAAGGTGGCAGGGGTAAAATACAGGGAGCGAAAGGCTATTTACAATTTGTACAGAAACCAGATGGCAGTTATAAGAGTCGAGGGTCATCAAAGGGAAGCAGTGGTTGGGAAGGGAGTGAGACAGGGTTGTAGCCTCTCCCCGATGTTGTTCAATCTGTATATTGAGCAAGCAGTAAAGGAAACAAAAGAAAAGTTCGGAGTAGGTATTAAAATCCATGGAGAAGAAATAAAAACTTTGAGGTTCGCCGATGACGTAATTCTGTCAGAAACAGCAAAGGACTTGGAAGAGCAGTTGAACGCAATGGACAGTCTCTTGGAAGGAAGATATAAGATGAACATAAACAAAAGCAAAACAAGGATAATGGAATGAATAAAGTCGGGTGATGCTGAGGGAATTAGATTAGGAAATGAGACACTTAAAGTAGTAAAGGAGGTTTGCTATTTGGGGAGCAAAATAACTGATGATGGTCGAAGTAGAGAGGATATAAAATGTAGACTGGCAATGGCAAGGAAAGCGTTTCTGAAGAAGAGAAATTTGTTAACATCAAGTATTGATTTAAGTGTTAGGAAGTCGTTTCTGAAAGTATTTGTATGGAGTGTAGCCATGTATGGAAGTGAAACATGGACGATAAATAGTTTAGACAAGAAGAGAATAGAAGCTTTCGAAATGTGGTGCTACAGAAGAATGCTGAATATTAGATGGGTAGATCACATAACTAATGAGGAGGTATTGAATAGAATTGGGGAGAAGAGGAGTTTGTGGTACAACTTGACTATAAGAAGGGATCGGTTGGTAGGACATGTTCTGAGGCATCAAGGGATCACCAATTTAGTATTGGAGGGCAGCGTGGAGGGTAAAAATCGTAGAGGGAGACCAAGAGATGAATACACTAAGCAGATTAAGAAGGATGTAGGCTGCAGTAAGTACTGGGAGATGAAGAAGCTTGCACAGGATAGAGTAGCATGGAGAGCTGCATCAAACCAGTCTCAGGACTGAAGACCACAACAACAACAACAACCTTCAGAATTTGAATGAGAGTATTCCAGTCAACGATGTCAAAAGCTTTCTCTAAGTCTACAAATGCTAGAAACATAGGTTTGCGTTTCCTTAATCTAGCTTCTAAGATAAGTCGTAGGGTCAGTATTGCCTCACTTGTTCCAACATTTCTACGCAATCCTAACTGATCTTCCCCGAGGTCGGCTTCTACCAGTTTTTCCATTCATCTGTAAGGAATTCGCGTTAGTATTTTGCAGCCGTGACTTATTAAACTGATAGTTCAGTAAATTTCACTTCTGTCAACACCTGCTTTCTTTGGAATTGGAATTATTATTTTCTTCTTGAAGTCTGGGGGTATTTCGTCTGTCTCATACATCTTTCTCGCTAGATGGTAGAGTTTTGTTCGGCCTGGCTCTCCCAAGGCTGTTATTAGTTCGAATGAAATGTTGTCTACGCCCGGGGCCTTGTTTCGATCACGGTAGACACCACCGCAAAATCATGGCTATGGGAATCTCGTCTTGAGGTTCCATCTTGATTCTGGTTCTCACCTGTGTAGCCTATGTCTATCTACAATGGAGAGCCGCACAATCTCGTGAACTTCCCATCCAACAGTATACCGACCGAGTGGGTCACTCCTAGAGTATAATTGGTCACAGGCATGTCTTTTAACGAACATTGTAAACTGGACTGAATTATTTGAAGAATAATGAGGCTACAATGTGTAAATAGAAATGCTAAGAAATAATGTAAAATGTGAAATATAATTTTTAAGTAATCCACAGATTTGTAGACAGCCTGATATTTGACATACTGAATATTCTAAAGGGGAGAGGACTTTAATGTCAATACCTTCCACGACAGACGTCACAATATGTGGCTAGACGAGCCAGCCTGCAACCTGGCAAATTCTGCTGCCAGGGCCGGAATGTTGCTGAGGCGGCAAAATGCAGGACACAGACCCAGACCAGTGGTGAAGTCCCGGAGCAGTGGCTAGAGGACTTACCTCATTCTGCACTGTCTTGGCCTCTCTGCGTGCCCAGAAGCGTCACCTTGTCATAATAAAACCGTGACGAGCGAGTATAAATACAAGGACCGATTAAAAAGTTTCCATTTTAAGACCATACAGTCCAGAATAGATATGCTAATCAGGAAAAATCGTCATGAGCATTGAGGCAATCATCCCACAGACGCACTAGCTCGAAGATACCCGTTTGGTAAAACACCGTATCTTTCTGCGTGAAGGTCTGTGACTGCCTGCTGCACACCTTCGCTCGACAGGAATCGTCTATCGTTCAAGGGGATCGAAGGCGTGATAAACACACGGGAGAGATCAGGACTATAGTGCAGACGATAGTGTCTCCCACTGAGTTGGCGTAGCTTTTACGTTGCAACATTTCCCATACGGGAACGTGAAGCAGCAGCACCCTTTGGCGCACCATTACACAACAGTGGCTTTCGACAGACTTGCTGGCCAATACACATTCTTCATTCTCCAGTGGGTGTCTACCAGAGTTTGTCCTTCGGCAGCTAAGAAAAGAATAACAGTGGAACCTTTTGGGAAGCATTTGGTAATGACGTTGCCATGGTTCACGTTTCCGCATTTACGCACGTACGTCAAAACACGAATGCACACTGATCTCTTGCCTACATGTCGGTGCTTACATACATACATCGGAAAAGCCCTACGTTGCATATACACTGCAGCAATGACGTCCAAAGGAAACTCTTCGATCGCACCTTATACTAGTCGCTCCGTCCTAGCCGTGTCTGTCGTCGACTAATGCCAACGCTGAGATCTACTCCACACCTGCTGTGGGTCTAGGCTCGTCTGCAACTGCCAGCATTTGAGGGATGTGCCCGTCCTAGGCCTGATGCTGCAAGTGTCTGAACCGGCGCCATCCAGCAGGAGTCTCCCTCTGGCTGTCACCAGTCGACTCCTGGACATGTCTGGGGGGCCCCAGGTTCGCAGCCTGTGCCTAGATGCTACCCACACCTGACCTACGGCTGGAGACTGCTCTGCCCACCCGACGCTTCCTCGCCTTGCTGTCGGCGGAAAGCCTGCCGTTGCGCCACGCTTGCGAAGCTGCTGACTCAGCGATTCTGGCGAGTCTATCATGCTGCCGAGTTGTGCCGACTCACCGCCTTGTGTTATATCTATATGAGCCCAGTTTTGTTTATGGCTTTCACAACGTTTTTGACGAGATCCAGTTTAACATGTAGCGGATGTAGATACACATTTTTGGGGTTAAAGCGAAGAGTGCTCATCACATTCTTCAGCAGAAGCTGTAGTTCATTTGAGCAGGCCAATCTTCTAGTAGGCTAATGTGTTTTTTCTGTCTCTACTGTCCCACTCTCATAAAAAGCAACAGTGCTCTGTGTACCTGAGTTGCATGATGAGAATACTCGCAGTTACATTGAGATCTCCACGTATAAGTCATTTGCTTGTATTTGTCGTTGTGCATAACTGTGAGTATCAGTTTAACATTCGCGCATACCTCCTTCAGATTAACTGCGTCAGCAGTCGGAACAGAAGGAAATTTGTTCCCACTGTGGAGAATTACTACTTTCACTCTAACTTTGCTGGAATCTACGAACAAGCCCCACTCATTTAGATTTAAATCATGGTCATGAGTCACCATAATGGACTCAGTATCATTTTAAAAAAAGTCGCTGTCCTTGGAAAATTATTCAGAGAAAGACAGTATCGCAGTCATTCTTTCGTTTCGCATCACTTCTTATAAATCGCGAAGCTAAAAGCTTAGTCCGTTGCCTCGACAAATTTAAATAACGATCTAGATCGTTCACTTTCCCTTGAGGCTAATGTGTAGCTCACGCGATCGACCGTGGCGTTGGAACGTTGGGTTGGTGTGCATAACTCCTTCTCTGTCTGCTGCGTCTGCGTGTGTGTGTGTTCGTCGCCATATTCGTCTTCACTCACTGTCACATTCTCAGAAGGCACTGGTGTCGCCAATTCTTCACTGTGTGATACAAGCCTAATGGGAGATGGCAAATTAGAATATTACATAGTTTTCCTTATTTTCGAGGTGGCAGACAAAAGAGCAGTTCTCTGGACGAGTACGAGGCGCAGTTTGCTACCTATGCCTGTTCTGCGCTCATAGATAGCACACCGCGCCTAGTACACGTCCACCGCTGCGCTCGGGGGCCACAGCACCAAGTTGCGACACCAGAAGATGGGCTTATAAGAGCCAGAAACCGGTGGTGTGATAATAAAAAGAACTTTACAACTGAAGCGGTATTTTGAACCTCTGGTGTAATGCTCAGTTTCGGATGTTCCTCCATCAGGATTGTTTGTTCATCAAGATCGTTTATTTACACCTGGGATGTTCCCTTGTGAGCTGTTCCCGCAGAGATGGCAACCACATCCCAGTACTTCTGCAATTGTGTAGAAGCGCAGTACTCTGTTACTCCTGTTGTACAGCTGGTGATTGCACGTTGCCAGCCTTTGTATTGTTGTGAAACTCATTTTCAAGGAAACAAAGGTAACTGGGATAACAAACTGAATATATCATAACTGTGCTTTCACTCTGTGACGTGCTACCAGAGACCACGGCGGCCTTATAAGAAAATACAGAAAATATCCCAACAATCTCCAAAATTTTGTCGCTGGAGCTCTGATTCGCCGGAATAAATGATGTGGCGTATAACTTTGAAAGTCCTAGAGGGTGTTCACTGCTGAAGCTGCTGTATATGAGAAAGTTACAGCGCCTGAAAACTACAGCCAAATGCAGAAAAACCTGCGGAGGAACGTCGCTTAGTGTGGGAAACGCAAGCTGATCCTCAGCGTAAACAAATGTAACTCATGACGCATAATCATGAGGTACTGGTACATTATAGTTTGATTACAATATTGGTGATAAATCAATGCGAGTAGCAACTTCTGTAAAATATCTTGCAGTCTCCATCGAGAGTGACCAAAGTTCAGCGTCCAGGCAGAATTAGTTACAGGAAATGTAGATTCATTGGGACAGTCGTAAGGAAATACATTTCATCCACGAACAAAAGTGACTGCTTTGGCAGATTGTTGAGTATTAACTCAGCACTCGTGGATTTTTATCATACGGGATTTCTAGAGGAGATAGAAAGGGAGTAAAGAAGCGCAGTGTGTTTCGTCACAGGTTTGTTTGGTAAGCGAGAGAATGTTACGACAGTGTTCATTAAATTACAGTAGGAAACAGAACGATTTACTATGCTGAACACTCTGCTGCACAGCAGAATAATTCTACTGGGCGGGCTACAGTTTTCGTTAAAGTTTTAACAGGCGAGCTCAGTACAGAGTAAGTTAGCGTTGGGCTGGCATGCCAGTCGCTATGTGAACACGGTATACCATCGATGCCACAGCCCTCAGAATACAGCAGACGGATATGTAAGCACTGCTTTGCTACTTAGCAGAGAGGATGGTGAGGAAACTCTATGTAACTTCACTGACCCAGAATCATGAAGGAAATTACCACTTTGAGGCAAAGGGCACAGATGGACCTGATGAATGGGGATAAATGGGCTGGTATTCCAGAAACCAGCTTTATTACGCAGGAATATAAGTGGCTCGAAAGCCTCTTTAATTTATGTTGTAACAAAAGTTTTCATTATTCAAAATTAATTAATGGTGCTAGGGTATTTTGCAAAATTCCCGGTTATTACAAAAGTTGAGAACACAATTGTCAAGCACATTAATTACATATTAACTTTTATAAAAACAAATTCTTTTCATATATCATCGTTTCTTAGATACTCCCTCTAAACCTAAAATGAAACAATACCTTTCAGGGTTTGTTTTACCCCTTAAACGTGAAATTGGGCATAAACAAAAAGTACGTATTGCCTCTATGCACCTGCCAAATTTCATAAAGATCGTTTATTGGCACTTGGAAATGTTCCCTTGTTAGCTTTCCGTTGATAATCTTCAGCTCGAACGCAAAGTAATAATCGGATGGCAGTCTGAAGTAAATGTTCTCATTTACCTGACTATTTAAGGCAGTAGTTTGTGAACGTCTTGCTTTATTCAGTGTACTGTGTTGAGTTGTATCCTACAGAAATGGTAACTGAGCTCCTAAATCTGGTTTTGTGTTACTCAATTAAATTGTTGTCAGGCCATTGAAAGCATATCTAAAGAAATATTCAACGTATTTGTTACTCCTCTGCATTTATTACCAAATTAACAAAATTGTGTCGTTTATACTGAAGACAAGCATAGCTATTCATAATCTTGCATTAAAAAAGACTTTTGAACAGAAGAAATGCGAGATGTTCATTGCTTTTCTTACATTTTAATTTAAACACAACTTTGAAAGAATAAATGTGAGAATATGAGATGTGTATATGATGCACTGGGCGACTGTCAATACAGACAGTGCTATCACACAGTCAGCGTTTTGGTCAGAGCAGCATGCCGGCAAGCCACGCCCCCCTGGCTTCAAAGCTTAGTACTGTTGGGATCCACAGTGCCCTCTTTCTCTATTCTTACCTCCATGCTGCAACAAAACATAACCAACCTTCCACACATCTTTCTAAGTCTCTGCACACCGGGCTCTGGTCCAGATCTCGGAAGATTCGCATTGCGAATAGATGGATCTAGCTTGACATCTACATCTACATGTATATCTACGTGATTACTCTGGTATTCACAATAAAGTTCCTGACAGACGGTTCAATGAATCACCTTCAAGCCTGATTTTATTCTGAGAAGCTCAGTAATGTATGTAAATGCCGTAAATGTAAATGTGATTAAAAAAGTACTTGAAATGAAGTGAAGCGCAGCTGGACAGCAACAAACTCTTTAGCGTCCAATCCCCGCAACGATGGTAGTTGTGAATCTTTGAGTATGGACTCTAAAAAAAAAGACAATTGATTTTTTTAAAAAAAGAGGACTGTTAATCTGTATCTTGTGGAAAGAGGACGTGTTGCTAGGCCGTTGCTCAAAACGTATTATTACATTTAATGAAAATTGATATTTTAGTGATAAAATCGAGTAAAGTATGTGTAAGAGTTGCCAAACATTTATGTATACAAATTTTCTGGAAGTGAAGAATAGTAATATATTGTTTTCGGAAAAGGAGGTGAACTTCATTGTCGTCGCCGTCTATCAATCAACAGATTTGTAAGTGTACAAAGTTCACTAAAATACAGGAAAAGAAATGCATTCTCTATAGTTTTCATTCAATACGTAACAACCTCTCATAATCTCTTAATTACAGTAACTGGATTATGTCCTTGTACAATAGTATGGTGCTGAACACCACTGACCAATTTCGATGTAGCAGGACGTGTAGTTTGAAGGAAGTTTGTGTGCCAAGCAATCTCCTTTTCTCACGAAAAGCAGATTGCTGTTTGATCTTATTTACTTACAACAGTGGTACCTACTGTATGATAAGCTACGAAAACTTGGGCTCAAAGCTATCCACAATACGGCCAAGTAACCAACAGAGTCGTACTTTAAATCTTAAAGAACAATAACTTCTCCCAAATTATAATACGTCACCAACTGTTGCAGAAGCTGATCATTTAAGGAGGCAGCAACCAAAATTCAGGTACCAGTTACGACTTAAGGTAAAGTCTCAGTCAAAATCAATTTCTCTCTCTCCAAACACATATATAGATATTCAGATTATTAAGATAAAAGTCATTTTATATTCCACTCTCGAACGGCGCGTGGGAAAAACGAGCCCTTAAATTCTTCTGTGCGATCCCTGATTTTTCTTATTTTATCGTGATGATCATTTCTCCCTATGTATGTGGGTGCCAACAGAATGTTTACACAATCGGAGGAGAAAACTGGTGATTGAAATTTCATGAGAAGATCCCGTCGCAACGAAAAACGCCTTTGTTTTAATGATTGCCTCTCCAATTCACGTCTCATGTTTTTGACACTATCTCCCCTATTTCGCGATAATACAAAACGAGCTGCCCTTCTTTGTACTTTTTCGATATCATCCGTCAGTCCCATCTGATATGGATCCCACACCGCACAGCAATACTCCAGAATAGGGCGGACAAGCGTGGTGTAAGCAGTCTCTTTAATAGACCTGTTGCACATTCTAAGTGTTCTGCCAATGAATCGCAGTCTTTGGTTGGCTCTACCCACAACATTATCTATGTGATCGTTCCAATTTAGGGTATTTTTAATTATAATCTATAAGCATTTAGTTGAATTTACAGCCTTCAGATTCGTGTGAGTTAATGCGTAATCGAAATTTAGCAGATTTCTTTTAGTACTCACGTCAATAACTTCACACTTTTCTTTATTCAGTGTCAGTTGCCACTTTTCGCACTATACAGATATCTTACCTAAATCATTTTGCAATTGGTTTTGGTCATCTGATGACTTTACAAGACGGTATTTGAGAGCATTATCTGGAAACAATTTAAGACGGCTATTGAGATTGTCTCCTATGTCGTTAATATAGATCATGATCAATAGAGGACTTATAACACCTCCTTGGGGAACGCCGGATATTATTTCTGTTTTATTCAATGACTTTCCGTCTGTTACTACGAACTGTGACCTTTCTGACAGGAAATTACGAATCTGGTCGCACAACTGAGGTGATATTCCATAGCACGCAGTTTGGTTAGAAGACGCTTGTGAGGAACAGCGTCGAAAGCCTTCTGGAAATCTAACAATATGGAGTCAATTTGACATCCCCTGTCGATAGCACTCATTACTTCATGAGTATAAAGAGCTAGCTGTGTTTCGCAAGAACGATATTTTCTGAATCCGTGCTGACTACGTCTCAATAAATCGTTTTCTTCGAGGTACTTCATAATGTTCGAATGCAGTATATGTTCCAAAAACCTACTGGAAATCGACGTTAGTGATATGGGCCTGTAATTGAACGGATTACTACTACTTCCCTTTTTGGGTATTGGTGTGACTTGAGCAATTGAGCAATCTTTCTGTGAGCGAGTGGTTGTATATAATTGCTAAATATGGAGCTATTTTATCAGCATGCTCTGAGAGGAACCTGACTGGTATACAATCTGGACCCGAGGCCTTGCCTTTATTAAGTGATTCAAATGGTTCAAATGGCTCTGAGCACTATGGGACTTAACATCTGAGGTCATCAGTCCCCTAGAACTTAGAACTACTTAAACCCAACTAACCTAAGGACAGCACACAACACCCAGTCATCACGAGGCAGAGAAAATCCCTGACCCCGCCGGGAATCGAACCCGGGAACACGGGCGTGGGAAGCGAGAACGCACCGCACGACTATTAAGTGATTTAAGTTGCTTTTCAGCACGGAGGATATTTATTTCTATGTTTGTCGTCTTGGCAGTTGTTCTTGATTGGAATTCAGGAATATTTACTTCGTCTTCTGTGGTGAAGGAGTTTCGGAAAATCGTGTTTAATAACTCTGCTTTAGTGGCACTGTCATCAGTGACTTCACCGTTGTTATCGCGCAGTGAAGGTATTGATGCGTCTTGCCATTGGTGGCTTTATGTATGACCAGAATCTCTTTGAGTTTACTGTCAGAGATCGAGACAGAGTTTCGTTGTTGAAATTATTGAAAACATCTCGCATTGAAGTTCAAAATGGTTCAAATGGCTCTGAGCACTATGGGACTTAACTTCTGAGGTCATCAGTCCCCTAGAACTTAGAACTACTTAAACCTAACTAACCTAAGGACATCACACACATCCATGCCCGAAGCAGGATTCGAACCTGCCACCGTAGCGTACGCGCGGTTCCAGACTGTAGCGCCTAGAACCGCTCGGCCACGCCGGCCGGCAGCATTGAAGTACGCGCTATATTTCGAACTTCGGCAAAACATTGCCAGTCTTGGGGATTTTGCGCTCTTTTAAATTTGGCATACATTTTTCGCTGCTTCTGCAACAGCGATCTGACCTGTTTTGTGTACCATGGTGGATCAGTATCATCACTTATTAATTTATGGAGTATATATCTCTCAATTGCTGTAGACACTATCTCTTTGAAATCATTCCACAACTTTTCTACGCTTACATGTTCAGATCAAAAGGAGTGAAAACTGTCTGTTAAAAAGGCGTTAAGAGCAGTTTTATCAGCTTTTTTTTAAATAGATTGTGACCTCCCAACAGATAAATTGCGTAACCTCTCAATAAAAAAGTGACTAACCTCCCAATAAAAATGTGATTCATATATAACCTTTCAAAAAAAATCTCGTAATGTAACCTTTCAATAATTAACTGACTATTAATCTAAACTGGTTAATCTGGACGTCAACAGCGCTGCGTCAAGGCCCTGAAAAATCATTCTGAATAAACTGAAAATTCTTTCCTCAATGATGTCGCCGAATAACGCTTATATATCTGCTCCTGTAAGAAATTTTTCTTGCGCAGCCCAGTGCAATGCTGGCCACTAGATTTTGTTACGTATGAAAAACAACTGCTTTTCTTTACGATAATCGGCATGACTATGGATAGGAGAAATTAGTAAAAAACTTTAAATTCAGATGAATAACTGTCAAAAGTTATCTTTATAAGAAAGATTATTATTGAAAGATTTTTTTGAAAACATTTTCACAGTAGTACAATAATCAGTTGTAGCTATTAACATATGCGCGTGGCAATAAAGAACAATAATATTTTGCTTTTACCTTACACTATATCGCTCAGGCACCGCCATCGTTCTCCACGACCGGCCTACAACTCGACAAGCGCTCTCGACGAGCGACCTGACCCAACCTCCCGACTGCGAGCTACTACTACTGCTGCTGCCGACACTGCTCTCTGGTCTGCGATTTTATTGTAGCTTACATATCGCAGGCAGCGCGTCAACAATCCATCGAAGTTGCATCTGCTCGAGTACGCCAGCAAAAAATTCCTTAGTCATGGATCTCTTACAAGATATACAGGGCTATTACAAATGATTGAAGCGATTTCATAAATTCACTGTAGCTCCATTCATTAACATATGGTCACGACACACTACAGATACGTAGAAAAACTCATAAAGTTTTGTTCGGCTGAAGCCGCACTTCAGGTTTCTGCCGCCAGAGCGCTCGAGAGCGCAGTGAGACAAAATGGCGACACGACCCGAGAAAGCGTATGTCGTGCTTGAAATGCACTCACATCAGTCAGTCATAACAGTGCAACAACACTTCAGGACGAAGTTCAACAAAGATCCACCAACTGCTAACTCCATTCGGCGATGGTATGCGCAGTTTAAAGCTTCTGGATGCCTCTGTAAGGGGAAATCAACGGGTCGGCCTGCAGTGAGCGAAGAAACGGTTGAACGCGTGCGGGCAAGTTTCACGCATAGTGATGTGAAAGATTCAGTGTTTAAACCTCCTCTACCAAGAAACGTGCCAGAACTGCGAGCTCGTATCAACAATGCTTTCGAACTCATTGATGGGGACATGCTGCGCCGAGTGTGGGAGGAACTTGATTATCGGCTTGATGTCTGCCGAATCACTAAAGGGGCACATATCGAACATTTGTGAATGCCTAAAAAAACTTTTTGAGTTTTTGTATGTGTGTGCAAAGCATTGTGAAAATATCTCAAACAATAAAGTTATTGTAGAGCTGTGAAATCGCTTCAATCATTTGTAATAACCCTGTACTTTGCGTTTCTTATTGATGGTTATAGGAGTTATGGTATTCAGCCTAGCAGCTACTGCCTTGTAGGCGCTAACCTCTGTATTCGTCACAATACTCAATCTGATAATAATTAGCAAGTGACTGAACATCGCACTGATAACCAGTGGTCCACAATACTGCCGAACCTTCAGCGTGTGGAACAAGTACATCGAAAGACATAAAAGTTACGTATAAGTCTACCAATACTGTTACGGTGTTACAAAATATTCTAATGTTTAAATTATTTAATAAATGTTGAAATACCTGTGCCACCTCATTCTACGACGAGGATGGCGCAGTCGAGGATTCAGTGAACCTGGATAGAGCGTCTTCAAACCAATCAATCTTTTTTTCATTCAACAGTGTCGTAAAACCACCACGAAGGAATTACCCGAATGAGACTGAAGTCGGTAGACGTGATGTACATAAACAGACAAACCAATGATTTCCGTTTCAGAAAAATTGGATGATTTATTCAAGAGAAAGAGCTTCACAAATTAATCAAGTCAATAACGTGTTGATCCACCTCTGACCCTGATGCGAGCAATTATTCAGTTTGGTACTGACTGACAGAGTTGTTGGACGTCCTACTGAGCGAGATAGTGCTAAATTTTGTCTAATTGGCGCGTTAGATCGTCAAAATCCCGAACTGGTTGGAGGGCCCTGCCCATAATACTCCAAATGTTCTCAAGTGGGCAGAGATCCGGCTACCATGTTGGCCAAGGCAGGATTTGACAAACACGAATACAAACAGTAGAAATTCTCACTGTGTGCGACGGGGATTATCTTGTTGAAATGTAAGCCCAGGGTCGCTTGCTATTAAGGGCAACAAAACGGGGCATAGAGTATCGTCGACGTACCGCTGCGTTGTAAGCTTGCCGCGGATGACAACTAAAGGGGTCCTGCTATGAAACTGGCACCCCATACCATCACTGCTGGTTGATGGGCAGTATAGCGGGCGACAGCCAGGTTGGTATCCCAGGGCTCTCTGGGGAGTCTCACACAAGTGTTCTCTGCTCATCGGGACTCCTTTTGAAGCCGGATTCATCACTGAAGACAATCATTCTCCACTCAACGAGATTCCAGTCCGAAGATGTGTCTGAAGACGCTTTCATGTGTGCGAGACGCTGACTGTTCTACTGGAGCTGTGTGAGTACGAAAATGTCTGTAGGCAGTCCGTGGATGAAGGTATCTGAATTATTTCTTGGGCGAGTTTCAAGCATTTTTATTTGTGTTCTTTGTAATCTGGGTAATAATGCTAGTTATCATATGAGTAATTTCGTGTGAGAATTTAACACCATTCTTGAATATTTAGTTTGGAATACTTCGTACGGGTAAATGAGTTAGGCTGCCCGTGTGGGGTAGGGCGAAGAGACTTTACCTGCCCAGATACGTAGGATAGTTCGAAAGTTCTCAATGTATAGAATAAATTTACTAAGTGTAATTAAGAGAGGCGCGAAGTTGAATTTTAGGTTGTTCACGAGTTTTCGGAAGTTAAAAATAGGTGACTTCGTGAAACAACACTTCCACGCGTACAATGGCAGAATTTAAGGCTATTCCTTATTAATCTATAGTAAATGTGTGCACCTTTAGTGCACGTATATTATCTGCAACCTATTCCAAATCTCTGTTGAATTTTTCTGTGGTAAACCGATACTTTTTCGGTGTGTGGACTTGAGTGTTTTCAGTCACATGTATTCAGAGTAAAGCGTGTAGGAATTGCCTATCACTCAGTCAATGGATCACAATCTCTTGCGAGGAATGTGTAGTTACATGTCAAAATTATTTTGATGGGTCAGGAATTGTGTAACTGGATATTCGCGCTTTGTAGAAATTGATCAGTTTCAGTTCGTCCCTTCATTAATTTTCCGACGTGTGGTTACGCCTTCAGCCTTTGTAGATCATTTGTGAATCTTACTAAAGTTTCTGAACTTGTATCGAGTTTTCAAAAGAGTGTTTCTATGGGTGTATAGTGGCATGTGTAAAAACGTGTTGGTCGCAGTACATTGTGTCTCGCATCTCTAGCAAAGATATTCTCTACTGAGTAAGCATTGGGCTTTATGGTGGTATTGGTGCCAGCAGTGCGGTGTTTATTTCGATTTATTAGGGTATCAATGAGTATAAAAATTCACATTTAACCTAATTGTCCAATAAATCATTTGAACCATATGTTCGAAAGTACTTAGACTTCTGCATAGCAAGCTCTTTCCCCATCCTTAATGTATTTGTGGAGGAGTAAGACAAAATCCCATTTATGAAATTAAACATGATATTCTGCCTCCTTAATTTAATATATTAAATGAAAAAGATAATTATCCCTTGCATCTTTAAAAGGAGTTATCAGAAATAAGCGGTGAATTGGCCAATAACTGGATTATTGAAGAATGGGAGATGAATAAATTAAAATAAATGCTTGATATTCCTTTATTTTATAATGGTAATCTTTTTCCTAGCGGCAACACCAAGAAACGCAGAGTGTAGCAACCTTTTGCATGGCTCTCCCGACATCCTAAGCGATTTCTGGCAGAGAAGGAATCTTTCATATTGTCACGCAGAAGTAAGTGTAATTAGATGAATGACGAACACTAATTTCACTTAACGAAGGTTTATTCATTACTTGCACATACAAGAGCGCGGAGCGAACTGCCTCCGGCCAGAACACATACGGTATATATACAGCTACAGAACATTCCAGTACAATGATTCTTGCCGTTTGTGGATACTTCTAGAATGTATTCGAACCGAATATAGAAATTAAAATTGTACAGTCCAAGCGAGTTTTGAACTCTCGACCCTACATGTAACAGTTTAGCATCAAAACCACTTTTTTTCTTTTTTTTCATTTTGTTCGTTGTTGATCGTTGTGTTTGGTCGTTGCGGACGTCACATGACGTCCGTTAAAGTTCCTTTGTTGATCCTTCCACTCAGTTTTTTATTACAGAGGCCAACCAGCTCTCTGACCGGACACGCTGAGCTCCCGTGCCGGCAAAATGTGTGCCCCGACCAGGACACGAACCTTCTCAGCGTCTTCTGCGACAATATGTAACGCATGACCGCAAACATTGCCTTTTCGCCAAGTGGAATGCAGTCAATGTTACAAGTCAGATCACACACAGCAAGTATGCCTGCAAAAGATTCACAAAGTTAAATCTTTTCCACACAAACCTCAGTCTGAGAAAATGGTAATCAATATGATTTCACATCCTGAATCCTCACCTGACCTTCCTTGAAATACTTGCGTTGCGTTGATTTGGGGGAAGAGACCAAACAGCGAGGTCATCGATCTCACCGGAATAGGGAAGGAAGTTGTCGGTGCCCTGTCAAAGGAATTATCCTGGAATTTGCCTAAAGCGATTTAGGAAAATTACGGAAAATGTAAATGAAGATGACCGGACGCGAGATTGAACCGTCGCCCTCGCGAATGGGAGTCCAGTGTGCTAACCACTGCGCCCCCTCGCTCGGTGTGGAAATACTCAAAGGAACTGCAGCTGCTCAATCTCATCAGCTCTCCTCAAATATAGACACAGTAAAACGCTCTGTCACTAACAAATCAAAGACAGACTTCCGGAAGTCATAATTGGCAATCACTTTCAGAGGAATATCTTTGATTTGCAATCAAAATTTACCGTTTCAGTTGATCACTGGTGCTTCAGTCAGATTTGTGGTATCGATAGCTCCGATGCTACAGCGTAGGTGCACGCTCTTAGGTTGGCACTACGAGAGCGGACGATCTACACCGACCACAGCGCCCTCTAGCCGACGCTGTGGAGCTCGACGAGCGTCGCTCTGCTTTCTGCCCAGTTGATCAAGAGCAGACGACCAAGCAACTTAGCTTCTACTTCGTAGGGGGCTAGCCATTACAGACTTTTCCTTTGTTACTCAAAAGTTACGTATATGTCATTTACTAATATTCTCTATTAAATGTGCTTTTACTTTACATGCAGTACTAAAGTGCTTTACCTCTCCTGCTCCTACTCGCTTCCTTCATTAGACCTATTTTGCAGATCATAGGAGCAGACCCACGCGCAGCCTTCCAGGTGGGATACAAAAAGATTTATTAATCAGAATATGTATGAGTAGTTGGGGCGCGCCAGTCCACATGAATCACGTCTGCATCTAGCTGAGCACAACGACGAAGGTATCTCTGTTCTCGGGACGTGAGCTATGCAAGCTCAGTGTAAAGACACCACTGCCTTAGTGCTATTCACCCCCTCCAGATCCTCGAGCGCCATGCACTCCGCCTCATCTTCTGTATACGCCTCCCGTCCCCCACGCAGATCCTCTACGACCTGATTCCTTTCCCCCATCCGCACCTATTCCTTGAACATATCCGCATACTCTACACCTCCCGCCGCTTTGATCCCCCTCATACCCTGGTTGCTCCTCTCCTCTCCAACCCCCACCCTCTGCCGCACCTTCGCTGTTGTGTCCCCCTACCCCTCATCTCTACACCCTTCATTTCCTTTGCCACAGTGGCTTCTGTCAACTCCCCCTCCCAGACGATGCCCTCTCTCCCTCCATTTATCCCTCCTATCAACTCTGATCCTCAACTCCCCCTCCCCTCTTCTGTCCTTTTCCTAGGCTCCCTTCCCCCCCCTCCATCCTGTTTTTTTCTTTCTCCCTGCCTACCCCCTCTCTGTGCCTCCCTTATCTCCCCCGAGTCCTTTTGCATTTCCATCCTCTGCCTTTCCCCACTCCCTCTCATGTCTTCCCTACCCTCCCTCACCCCTTATGAGTCCTCTCCCTCCGTCAGTTCCCCCCCCACTCTCGATTTTCCTCTCCTCCCCCCTTTTTTCCCTTCATCTGTTCAGGTCCCCCCCCCCCCTTTTGCCCTTGGCTGTGGTGTGTCATCTTCATGCCGACTTTTTAATGCAGTGTTTCCAGTGATTGTTAAGTGTTGTGCGTCTCTTCTGAAGTGTTGGAAATGGACATCATACTGTTGCTTGGTGTGATTTTTATATCTCTTGCGAACGGAAACCAGACTGTCGCCATGTTTTTTTAATTGTCTGTCTACTATTTTACCTGTCTGCTTCCTGTGTATTTTATTAGCATCGCCCACCCTTTGTTTTATGTTTTAACTTTCCATAATTTTTCGCTGTTTTACAATTTAAGTCACCGTTTTATCACCTGCTTTTATTGTTTCTTATCTTCATACGTTTTAAAAATTATGTAGGCCGAAGAGCAGGGTACTAATTTGCCGCCAGCCTGCCCCCCTCGGGGGAATCGAAATTCAATAAAGGAAAAAAATATTCACGTTAGCGGAGTCATACTCTGGTCCAAATTTTTTGGCACAAACGCATTTTATTTGTTTGTTTTAGATATTCAGTACCATGTGCAAACTATCTACATTGTTTTCCCATCAGTTGCGTGGAAATATGGACATTTGTTCGACGACACATTAGAACATGCAAAGAATTTTACGATTAAGGACAATGTAGAATCAAAAGTTTACCGCACACGTCCGGTGCCTCATGCCATTTACAATGAAGTTGCTCCTGAACTAAACATACTGGAACAAATCAGAGTTTTGAAACTTACTTCTGCAATCAATGGACAACTTCCCTAGTGATAAGACGAAAATCGAACGAGAAAATCAAATTTTGTCCCGACTTAAAACCTACAGTTAACGCTTAAACAGCTGTTGATTCTTTTCCACTTCCGCATACTAAAGAGCTTATGGGTCGACTAGCTGGTGCACGATTCTTTTATAAAATCGATTTAGCTGATGTTGACATCCTCTGCGTGAGGGAGCAACTCGAATCCTGTCTCGGGCTTGGATGGGTGTGATGTCCTTAGGTTAGTTAGGTTTAAGTAGTTCTAAGTTCTAGGGGACTGATGACCTCCGATGTTAAGTCCCATAGTGCTCAGAGCCATTTGAATTTGAGGGAACAAAAACGTTAATGGTCGTCAATACGCACGTCGACTTGTATCAATACTAGCGCCTTCCCTTCGGATGTGCATCTGCTCCTGCGCTGTTTCAATGCTTTCTTGAGCAAGATACATTAAAAGTCCCATCGGATTCAACCTGTTTGGATGACATCATTGTGTCAAGACAAACATCAGAACAGAATCTCAAAAATTTAGAACTCTATTTCAAGTTTTAACTGTTGGAGTACTCAAGCGTGCTTTACAGAGATGATCATTTTCCAATAATGTAAGTGAATATTTGTAACATCTCATTGACGACCATCGCGCTCGTCCCATCTGGAGGTTTTCCTCTCCTCAACCTGTACAGTCAGTGACACAATTCGCAAGAACGCTTGCCTCATCGTTTTGCCGAACTGCACAGCTTTACAGTCTGTTAACACAGCATACCGTGCAAGGACATGAAATGCTACCGACAGATCGTCTACAGACATTAAGTCGAAAAACTATCGGAATATTGTCAGACTGTTCTTAACAGACTAATGAAAAAAATGCTATTTCGTTTGCACTGTGATAATACAAATGAATTATAACTAATCACGATAAAGTTACGAAAAATACATATTTTTAATAAAACTAAGTATCCGAAATTGTCAAGAATTATCTGGCTAATGCATACTTTTGGCTTCGATACGGTATGTTCCTATGTTCAGTCCACAGTCATACTGAAGTAGTGTTACAGGACAAATAGAGAAGTATGCAACTGCAGCAGTAGGAATAGATACATAAAGAAATCCATATAATAAACCACTTAGTGAAACAAATAAGTCGGTACAATTGACAGAAGCAGAAAAAGGAGGCGTTAATAAGTATTCAATTCAGCAGGTTTTTCACCTTTAGTTATAATGGTTGCAGAATCAAGGTAGTAACAAAACTCGTGGGGGATACATTATCTTATGATTTCCATACTGATTGTCGGTCTGTCTGCTAGTAGTTCTTTTACAGAAGAGGCAAAAATCTCGTACCCAGGAAGGTTAGAACCGAAAACTAAGGCACTCTTCTACTAAACGGGCGAACGCATAACTACTAAAGTCCGCAGCTCGTGGTCGTGCGGTAGCGTTCTCGCTTCCCACGCCCGGGTTCCCGGGTTCGATTCCCGCCGGGGTCAGGGATTTTCTCTGCCTCGTGATGACTGGGTGTTGTGTGATGTCCTTAGGTTAGTTAGGTTTAAGTAGTTCTAAGTTCTAGGGGACTGATGACCATAGATGTTAAGTCCCATAGTGCTCAGAGCCATTTGAACCATTTAACTACTAAACTAGCAAGCAGACTGCAGTCCCTTGTTGTCCAAATGATAGCTGAGACAGGGGATTCGCAACGTAAAAGCTGCAGTTTCTGTTGAAATGACCTTCCTGGACCGAAAAACATAAATCTGATAACTCTCAGCTAGCCATCAAGTGAAAATCATTCACGATACTTGACAAGAAAATATCGAGTGAATTTACGAGGGTAATTCTGATTCACTCTAGTAAGTAAACCTACTGTCACATAGTTGCAAAACATATTCTACAATATTGCGAATTCTGCTTTAGACTAGCGACAGGCAGAATACGTTTGCTAAGCCGCTATATTTCTGAAGCTGGCTGGCACTGAGGAACATGACCATTCATAGGCGAGGCGTCGCTGGCTGCCACTGAACTGGCTGAGAGCAGAAATACGAGTACCTAGTATAGGCCAATGAGTTTCAATCGCATTTTCATAACTATGATTTTGGTCTAAATCATAGTTAAGGATAATATCCATTTGCACCGACTGCAACTCGAACATCATAGATACACTGAGGTGACAGCAGTCATAGGATAGCGGTACGCACAATACACATGGCGGTAGTATCGCGTACAGAGGGTATCAAAGGACTGTGCATTGGCGATGCCATCATTCAGACTCAGGGGATTCATATGAAAAGATTTCCGACGTGATTTTGGCCAACCGACGGGAATTAACAGATTTTGAAAGCGGAATGGTAGTTGGAGCTAGGCGCGTGGGAATTCCATTTCGGAAATCGTTAGGGAATACAATATTCCCAGAAAATACCAAATTTCAGGCATTTCCTCTCACCAAGGACAACTCAGTGGCCGACGGCCTTTACTTAACTACTGAGAACAGCGGCGTTTTCTCGGAGTTGTTAGTGTTAATAGCCAAGCAACAGAGCGTGAAATAACTGCACCAATCTACGTGGGACGTACGACCAACGTATCCGTTGGGACAGTGCGGCGAAAATTGCTGTGAATGGGCTATGGCAGCAGACGACCGACGAGAATGTCTTTGCTAAAAGACGACATCGCCTGCAGGCCTCTCCTGGGCTCGTGACCATATCGGTTGGACCCTAGACGACTGGAAAACAGTGACCTTTTCAGATGAATTCCTATTTCAGTTGTTAAGAGCTGATGGTAGGGTTCGTGTGAGGCGCAGACACCAAGAAGCCATGGACCCGAGTAGTCAACAAGGCACTGTGCAATTTGGTGGTGGCTCCATAGTGCTATGAGCTGTGTTTACATGGAATAGACTAGGTCCTCTGGTCCAACTGAACCGGTCACTGACTGCACATATTGAGCTACTCGGAGACCTTTTGCAGCAACTTGTAGTGGAATATTTATGGATGACAATGCGGCATGTCAACGGGCCACAGTTGCTCATGATTGGTTTGAACAACATTCTGGACAATGATGATTTGGCCGTCCAGATCGCCCGACATGAATCCCATCGAACATTTATGAGACATAATCGAGAGATCAGTTCATCCACAAAATTCTGCACCGGCAACACTTTTGCAATTATGGATGGGTACAGAGGCGGCATGGCTCACTATTTCTGGAGGGACTTCCAACTACTTGTTGAGTGCATTCTACTTCGAGTTGCCAAACTACTCCGGGAAAAAGGAGGTCCGACACGATATTAAAAGTTATACCATGACTTTTTTCGCTTCAGTGTAAAGAGCTGGGAAAATTATTTGTGTGGTTCCCCCCTTCAGCTGTTATTTTTGTTTTTCTGCGTTGTGTGAACTGTACACTAAAAACCTGATTCACTGGAAGACATTTTCTTTTTCTATGGCCGGCCGGAGTGGCCGTGCGGTTCTAGGCGCTACAGTCTGGAACCGTGAGACCGCAACGGTCGCAGGTTCGAATCCTGTCTCGGGCATGGATGTGTGTGATGTCCTTAGGTTAGTTAGGTTTAAGTAGATCTAAGTTCTAGGGGACTGATGACCTCAGTAGTTAAGTCCCATAGTGCTCAGAGCCACTTGAACCATTTGAACCATCTTTTTCGATGTAAACAGACACGATTAATATTATGAGTAAATAGCATTCATTTTAATATCATATACTTTGAATTAATTTTCCTTGTGAATACTTGCATTAGACCCATATCTAACACATAACAACACAAAGGAAAAGGCAACATAAAAAATGTTCAAATGTGTGTGAATTCCAAAGGGACCAAACTGCTGAGGTCATCGGTCCCTAGACTCACACACTGCTTAAACTAAATTAAACCAACTTATGCTAAGAACAACAAACACACCCATGCCCGAGGGAGGATTCGAACCTCCGGCGGGAGGGACTGCGCAATCCGTGACATGGCGCCTCAAACCGCGCGTCCACTCCGCGTGCCTAAAGGCAACATACCACTGTTTGAGGATGTTTCCGTATTGTAATGAAATTTCTTAAGCAGCAAAGAACATACAGTTTCAAATAACAAATTTCAAATTACAAATGTAATACATGCGTGAAATCATTTCGCAATGACCCAAAAATAGGACACAAAAGCTACGAAGATAATTAAACGAGTGAATCATTGCAGACGAAGTTCTATTTCAGCCTCTGATAACATGAAACGAGCAG
The DNA here is from genome assembly GCF_023898315.1 of Schistocerca nitens. NCBI lineage: Eukaryota > Metazoa > Arthropoda > Insecta > Orthoptera > Acrididae > Schistocerca > Schistocerca nitens. The sequence goes on from NC_064616.1 coordinate 928,666,533, forward strand.
TTGTGATGAGAATCTGAAACCAAAAACAAAAAGTACCTACAGTAATATGTCGAATTTGTCAAAAAAAAAAAAAAAAGGTTCAAATGGCTCTGAGCAATATGGGACTTAACAGCTATGGTCATCAGTCCCCTAGAACTTAGAACTACTTAAACCTAACTAACCTAAGGACATCACACAACACCCAGCCATCACGAGGCAGAGAAAATCCCTGACCCCGCCGGGAATCGAACCCGGGAACCCGGGCGTGGGAAGCGAGAACGCTACCGCACGACCACGAGATACGGGCTCGAATTTGTCATTCCTGAGCAAAACTGTCATTCATTCTCTAAAAACCAAAGGGAGGAAACGTATCGTCTACTCATCACGGTTACGATATAACTGCTGGTTACTCTTTTTCAATGAAAGCGAAAAGCGCCTAATGAATGAACTATTGTTTACAGACAGCTTAAGGCAAAGAGACGGCCGCTGTGGCCGAGCGGTTCTAGGCGCTTCATTCCGGAACCGCGCTGCTGCTATGGTCGCAGGTTCGAATCCTGCCTCGGGCGTGGATGTGTGTGATGCCCTTAGGTTAGTTAGGTTCAAGTAGGGCTACGTCTAGTGGACTGATGACCTCAGATGTTAAGTCCCATAGTGCTTAGAGCCATTTGAACCATTTTTTTAGGCAAAGAGGAGCCAAAGTAACTAGTTAGGGCGCATTTTGCTAGTAGTTTACTTCCCGTTTGCTTCTCACTGGCGACGCCTCTAGGGAATCACAACACTGATATGAGAATTACTGTAGTGCAATTCTTAAAACAGACAGCTACGTTAAATATTGTAGAACTTGCGACCGAACCTGACTCATTGGACAACGCTAAATGTAATTTTAAATCATTTTGGACGCTATTGGAAAGGATGATGACGCTTTCAAGATAGATCATTTTCTCCTGATACAGTTATTCATGTCCTTTCCTAAGTAAAATGTTGAGGGTCACATAAATAGGGCGAAAGAACAAGGAGAAAGGAACATAAAGACTAGACCCCTTACTGTTTACATCATCGTGGAATAATCTGAAAAAGTTGAACATTTGTCAGGCAACGAATAAAGATGAAATGAGGTTGGTTAAATGTATTAAACTTTTCGAGATTAAATCGAAGTCATTTTTTCCACCTACATCTACATCTACATCTACATGACTACTCTGAAATTCACATTTAAGAGCTTGGCAGAGGGTTCATCGAACCACAATCATACTATCTATCTACCATTCCACTCCCGAACAGCGCGCGGGAAAAACGAACACCTAAACCTTTCTGTTCGAGCTCTGATTTCTCTTATTTTATTTTGATGATCATTCCTACCTATGTAGGTTGGGCTCAACAAAATATTTTCGCATTCGGAAGAGAAAGTTGGTGACTGAAACTTCGTAAATAGATCTCGCCGCGACGAAAAACCTCTTTGCTTTAATGACTTCCATCCCAACTCGCGTATCATATCTGCCACACTCTCTCCCCTATTACGTGATAATACAAAACGACCTGCCCTTTTTTGCACCCTTTCGACATCCTCCGTCAATCCCACCTGGTAAGGATCCCACACCGCGCAGCAATATTCTAACAGAGGACGAAAGAGTGTAGTGTAAGCTGTTTCCTTAGTGGACTTGTTGCATCTTCTAAGTGACCTGCCAATGAAACGCAACCTTTGGCTCGCCTTCCCCACAATATTATCTATGTGGTCTTTCCAACTGAAGTTGTTCGTAATTTTAACTCCCAGGTACTTAGTTGAATTGACAGCCTTGAAAATTGTACTATTTATCGAGTAATCGAATTCCAACGGATTTCTTTTGGAACTCATGTGGATCACCTCACACTTTTCGTTATTTAGGGTCAACTGCCACCTGCCACACCATACAGCAATCTTTTCTAAATCGCTTTGCAACTGATACTGGTCTTCGGATGACCTTACTAGACGGTAAATTACAGCATCATCTGCGAACAACCTAAGAGAACTGCTCAGATTGTCACCCAGGTCATTAATATAGATCAGGAACAGCAGAGCTCCCAGGACGCTTCCCTGGGGAACACCTGATATCACTTCAGTTTTACTCAATGATTTGCCGTCTATTACTAAGAACTGCGATCTTCCTGACAGGAAATCACGAATCCAGTCGCACAACTGAGACGATACCCCATAGGCCCGCAGCTCGATTAGAAGTCGCTTGTGAGGAACGGTGTCAAAAGCTTTCCGGAAATCTAGAAATACGGAATCAACTTGAGATCCCCTGTCGATAGCGGCCATTACTCCGTGCGAATAAAGAGCTAGCTGCGTTGCACAAAAACGATGTTTTCTGAAACCATGCTGATTACGTATCAATAGATCGTTCCCTTCGATGTGATTCATAATGTTTGAATACAGTATATGTTCCAAAACCCTACTGCAAACCGACGTCAATGATATAGGTCTGTAGTTCGATGGATTACTCCTACTACCCTTCTTAAACACTGGTGCGACCTGCACAATTTTCCAATCTGTAGGTACAGATCTATCGGTGAGCGAGCGGTTGTATGTGATTGCTAAGTAGGGAGCTATTGTATCAGCGTAATCTGAAAGGAACCTAATCGGTATACAATCTGGACCTGAAGACTTGCCTGTATCAAGCGACTTGAGTTGCTTCGCAACCCCTAAGATATCTACTTCTAAGAAACTCATGCTAGCAGTTGTTCGTGTTTCAAATTCAGGAATATTCCATTCGTCTTCCCTGGTGAAGGAATTTCGGAAAACTGCGTTCAATAACTCCGCTTTAGCGGCACAGTCGTCGGTAACAGTACCATCGGCACTGCGCAGCGAAGGTATTGACTGCGTCTTGCCGCTTGTGTACTTTACATACGACCAAAATTTCTTCGGATTTTCTACCAAATTTCGAGACAATGTTTCGTTGTGGAACCTATTAAAGGCATCTCGCATTGAAGTCCGTGCCAAATTTCGCGCGTCTGTAAATTTTAGCCAATCTTCGGGATTTCGCGTTCTTCTGAACTTCGCATGCTTTTTCCGTTGCCTCTGCAACAGAGTTCGGACCTGTTTTGTGTTCCATGGGGGATCAGTTCCATCTCTTACCAATTTATGAGGTACGAATCTCTCAATTGCTGTTGCTACTATATCTTTGAATTTGAGCCACATCTAGTCTACATTTGCATATTCAGTTCGGAAGGAATGGAGATTGTCTCTTAGGAAGGCTTCTAGTGACACTTTATCCGCTGTTTTAAATAAAATTATTTTGCGTTTGTTTCTGGTGGATTTGGAAGAAACGGTATTGAGCCTAGTTACAACGACCATGTGATCACTAATCCCTGTATCAGTCATGATGCTCTCTATTAGCTCTGGATTGTTTGTGGCTAAGAGGTCAAGTGTGATTTCGCAACCATTTATAATTCGCTTGGGTTCGTGGACTAACTGCTCGAAATAATTTTCGGAGAAAGCATTTAGGACAATCTCGGAAGATGTTTTCTGCCTACCACCGGTTTTGAATAAGTATTTTTGCCAACATATCGAGGGAAGGTTGAAGTCCCCACCAACTATAACCGTATGAGTGGGGTATTTATTTGTTATGAGACTCAAATTTTCTCTGAACTTTTCCGCAACTATATCATCGGTGTCTGGGGGTCGGTAGAAGGAGCCAATTATTAACTTAGTTCGGCTGTTAAGTATAACCTCCACCCATAAGTATTTCGGTTTTGAAATCGCCTCTACACAGCTAACAAACGCCAAATACGTATAATTGAAGATCTCTGGGAGTCGCTTTAAACACTTACGACCTTGCTACCTCGAGTTAGCAAAGTGTTTAAAAGCGACTCCCTGAGATCAAATATACGTATTTGGCGTTTGGGAGTACCTGATATATTTTCAAGAAGGAAGTCAAAAATAGAGTGTAAAAATGTCATTTAATCTTACTTTAACAAGGCTAATCTCATTATAGCAGTCCCAAGGGATGCAGGACTTGGTGATCAAGAACTCCATGTTTTGGTATTTTAATACCAAACAGGCAGACTCATACTGAAGTCCTTATTACTTTCTGATAGCACAGGAACTGAGATCAGAGTTCCAATACGATGGCAAATTTCATCTTCACAGATCTTATACACGGTTGAGTTACATTAATGTGACCACCGCCTATATTTGAGGTCAAAGTGCAATAACCACTCGCAGAGGGAAGCGGCAGCACAGGCACTGTGGCAAGTGGCAGCACTAGCAGTGTAGGGTATAGAAATCGTTTTTGGGGTGTCTCTGTAGCACGTGCCTTGTTCATGCACCCATGCTGACTGCTGTTCATCGGTGAACCACAACTGGGCGTCCACTGAGTAGCGACAGGTGGTCTTTTCAGATGAATGACATTTAATGCTCCATCATGCAAATGGTCGATGGTGTATGATTTCGCAACTGGTCCAGGCAGGTGGAGGGGGTGTTATAGTCTGGGCAGTGTTTTTGTGCCATTACCTGGGTAATCACGTCGTTCTGGAAGGCACCCAGTTTCTTTTTCCTTGGATTATGGCATCTACCAGCAGAACAATGCAACGTATCACACATCTCGCAGTGTACGTGCGTGGTTCGAAGAACACCAGGATGGTTTTATCCTGCTACCCTGCCAACCGATCTCCCCGGATTTAAACTCAGTCGAGAATCTGCCGTTCGCGCTATGTATCCCGAACCGAGAAACCTGGCGCAGCTGGGCACGGCACTGGAATCGGAATGGCTTAGTCACATGTCTGTCGACACCTTCCAGAGCCTCACTCACTACCTTCCTGCGCGTCTCGGAGCGGTACACTCTGTAAAAGGTGGTTATTTGGACTTTTGACAGGTGGTCACATTAATATGACCTAAAGGGAACCCGGAACCTAAAAAAGATGAAATTTTGGGTTTTCAGTTTATTGTGAAATAAAATACTACAGATCTTCCTCTTTAAAATGATGTATTAATCTTACCTGTAGCTCAACTCCAAGTATTGAAAATATTATTTTCAATAATGTGCTGTAGAGGGCATGTCGCGACACTGAATTTCCATGGATACATGTTCATTGAAAGCATCGTTTTTCAAAACTTCCGGTCTTTCCAAAGACTTTATATTATGTTGGCAACACGATTTGATAGGAAATTGTTTTGTCTGCGTATTGTAGTCTTTGGCTACTGTTGTTTACGTTGAGCATTTGGTGGTTATTGCACGATTTGTGTTGTATTTCTATTGCGTAACTGGAACTTATCAAATATACCTCGATTTAGTAACAGAATTTACAAGAGGAAGAAGCCTCCTCCGAGATACACTAGTGGAACTGTGACAATTTCTCCGACCTTGGGAAATGATTCTGAAAATAGTGAGGTTATTCATGAAATGAAATCTACTCCTGTCTCTAGCACAAGCAAGAAGTTGCATGGATCAACTGAAAAATACTGCAGTTTATTGGAGAAGTGTAGTGAGGATAATTTGAACGAAATAATTAACATTTCATTGCTCTCAAAGGTGATTGAGAGTTCAGTACTGTGTAAGGAATGGTGCAAATTGAGTATGTCAGTAAATGTCAAGCGACACATAGGATTTGCAGCAGAAATCTGTCTCCATTGTACTAGTTGTCATTACAGTGTTTCATTTTGGAACTCAGAATATGTCGAAATAGGCCAAGGTGAAACTGATAGTGAAAAAGCAAGTACTATGGTGTAAATATTAGATGTGTTTATGCTCTAAGGTCAATCGGTAAGGGATACTCTGCTGGTCAAATGTTTTGTGGTGTAATGAATTTACCACCACCAATAACGAAATTCTCAAAATATAAGTCGGTTGTTGGATCCTGTGTTGAAGATATTGCCTGAAAATCCATGAAAGAAGCAGTGGAGGAGGCTGTGGCGGTGAATGAAGAAATTCCAGATGTTCAGAATCCTCAGGACCTGACTGTCGCACTAGATGGTACGTGGCAGAAGCTCGGGCACACTTCACATAATGGGGTGATAACGGCAACAAGTGCTGATACTACAAAAGTTATAGATGTTGTAATTAAATCCAAGCACTGTAGGTGTCCTAAAAGAGTGAAGGATGAGCATGCAGAAAACTGTCAAAGGAATTACAGTGGGTCTAGTGGGGCCATGGAAGTTTCCGATGTGAAAGACATTTTCAGTCGCTCTCTTCTGTGGTACAAGGTCAGATACCTACAGTTCCTGAATGATGGTGATTCGAAGTCTTTTGCTGCTGTATCTGAGCTGAAACCTCATGGAAATGATGTTACCATTACTAAACAGGAGTGCATAGGTCACGTTCAGAAACGTATGGGAACCAGGCTGCGTCGACTGAAGACCACAATGAAAGGCCAAGTACTCAGCGATGGAAAACCTTTGGGTGGAGCTAAAAGATTGACAGACGAGGTAATCAACAGATTGCAGAGAAACTATGGACTGGCAATAAGACAAAATACTCACAGTGTTGATGCAATGGAAAAGGCTGTAATGGCACCTTACTACCACACCTTATCGACTGACGAGGAACCACTACATGGACTATGCCCACAGGGACCCAATTCCTGGTTCAAGTACAGCAAATATCAGGGATCTGAACGTGTATACAAGCATCATCACACTCTACCAGAAACTGTCATGAAGGCTATAACACCAATTTTCAGAGATATTTCGGCAACTGAACTTTTGAAGAAATGTCTCCATGGACGTACACAAAATCAAAATGAGAGTGTGAATAATGTAATTTGGACCAGAATCCCAAAAAATGTGTTTGTGGAAATTCATACTCTTCATTTTGGAGTATATGATACCATTGCTACGTACAACAAAGGTAACATTATAAAGTGCAATGTGCTGCAGAAGTTGGATGTGATGCCCGGAAAGTACATGGTGAGTGCAATGATGTCGATAGACAATGAGAGGAAACGGGATGCTGAAAGGAAAGAAAAGGAGTGTGAGAGGCAGACAAAGAATGAAAAGTGTGAAAAGAAGGCTAGATGGGGAGATGTCTAGTGACAGTGAAAACCCCTCTTATGGTGCTGGACTCCACTAAAATGTTAGTGAAACTTTGAAACTCGTTTTCCACAAGTTCACTTTTTTGCCATATAAGGAACATTTTCTGCTAAACTATTAGAGATAAAGACTTAAAATTTTCAAGGAATGTAAACAGTGCCAATATACACCTTGTATCATAGCCTTTTTGTGATACATAATTGATAACAGATTTTATTTCAAAGATACTATGCCAAAAATGAGTCAATTATTTTCAGTAACAAAATAATTAATATCTTCCCAAAAAACGCCAATAAATTAAAATCCATATGGTACATGGTATTAAATATATGTAATATTATACTATAAAAGTTTCATCGTTCTGGTGTTAATAGTTCATAAGAAAATGTTCCTTACATTTAACATTGGAGGTATAGGACGTTCCGGGTCCCCTTAAATAATTAACAGCAATTAAAAACGAAAAACATATGAATTTTGGTACTGTATTTCAATTTTTAATTTGATTTTATACTTTTATGCTTCAAGAGAACCAATACATTCCTCAGGGGGATATATATAAAAAAATTCATAGCATAAAAATTGGAAGAACCACCAGCAACAGATGAAGGCACATATACCACAGTCACATTCTTTCATGTGAATATCATTACGAAAAAAATGCTAAATACATCGTGACTGGTGACTGTTTCACGGCGAGCAAGTATCTCAAAGGATTTTCTCGAAAGCTGGAGCCTGCAATTGATGACAGATCCAGGCTGGCATTTTCTTCATTATATCACTTCTACTTGTGATTTCCGTTTAGTGTGCGATAAGATTAAGACACTTCTGTAACGGGTGAATGTAATTCTTCATCTGGCAATAAAAGTTTATGTCGCAGGGCTGTTGTGTACTTATTATGATACCGTTCCCTGAACTAGTTTTTGTCTTGTTGTACTCGAGGACGATATTTTCCACTCACTTCTTGCAGACAAAAACTGTTGGTAACCGTTTTCCGTAAAGTGTAAGAGTGCGTAAGACAAAAAGTACAAAACAGCTGTCGCGATGGAGGACCCAAGTGGCAAGTGAAGAACGACTCGAGATAAATCCTTAGTAATCGATTCGTGGGCTTTAGCTCGTTTTACAGAGGCTCTAAACAATAGAAATGTGGCTACTACTAGAGCATTGCGGCTGTGGGCAACGGCCGCAGCAGCCACATTGCTTTCGGAAAGTTTTAAAATGAGAGCCCCAAACACTTGGTGCGATTATTTCAAGGGAAAATGCAGAATTCGGCAGCGTCATGTTCTGAAATATATCAGCCCCAAAGACAAGCGGGCCTTTAGTAAATTATTGGAAACAGTGAGGTTGTTTCAACTTCAAACCTTCACTATAATAAATGAACTCAACACCGACTATGTTATAAGCAAGGACCAAACAGAACATATTACACCCCTAGTGAACGGACGTTATCGTTTCGAGGTGAGAAAGTTACAGAAATAGCTGTCAGCCAATTGAAACGGATAAATCTATCATCAGTTTTTGGACAAAGTTTTGCGACACTGCGACATATACTTTTACCGAAAGGTGAAGAATTACGTTCACCCATTACAGAAGTGCCCTAGTACCATCATACAGCAAACGGAAATCACAATTAGAAGCGATGTAATTAATAAAAAACATGTCTGGATCCGTAAACAATTGCAGGCTCCGGCTTCAGAGAAAACGCTCTGATATGCTGGATTTGCCTTGAACTTGCCGCCGGATCGCGAAATGTTTAGCAAGATTGTTTTCCCGAATAATATCCTCACTAAAAAAATGTGACTGTGGCATACGTGCCGTCACACGTTGCTGGTGGTTCTTCAGATTCTTTGAATGTTTCTTTGATATGTATCACCATGGGGAATACAGTTGTTCTCTTGAAGTGTAAAAGTAAAAAATCAAAGCAAAAATTGAAATACCAGAATTTATACGGCTTTCATTTTGAATTACAGTTAATTACTTAAGGTTGGTTGAGATTTGTGATGATAAATGACGTCTTTAGTGAGATTTGAAAAGGTTATTTCCTTTGTCAGTAATCCTATTGTATTTATGGATGCTACAAAAAATGTCACTGATGTCACATCACGTACTTCCGTGAGAGAGAGAGAGAGAAAAAAAAATACAAGATTGGATTAGAACACAGAGTGCAGTTAGACATTACGCTATAGTCTCGCTTGGTATCACACACACACACACACACTGTACACAAACGCGCGTTCTCGCAGGTAGCTCTTTATTTCCCCCTTCTTTCACCGAGCGAAGTTCCGACTGTGTCAGAGACGGCCCCTTGGCGGTTTCCCCTTGTAACATAGTTTCAGGATGCTGCTGATGAACTCCACGCCCATGCGTGGAACATGGCCTTCGTTCAGTATTCTCACATATGAAACACAGCTCGGAAAATCCGTTTAGATCCCAAATGTCTGCCATGAGAAGCTAATATGCTACCGAATTTAATCACCACGTCCTACGTCCGTCAGGACTGCTATGATGAATTTAGACTTTTTCAAGTAAGATAAAACAATATTGATTGCGTGGATACTGACATGTTTCATTTCCTATGATCTGTGGACATTTTTAGTCTCCCTTTTTGATTTCCTTCCTGGAGCTATATCATTGTTGAACTTTTCGATGAAACTGCAAGGCGCTACTTGGGTAGCATCTCAGCAAGACTGGATGACGATAGTATTGGGTGACAGACACTCCTCATCGCGACCTCGAATTAGCAAAGTGTTTAAAGCGATTCGGAGACCTTCATTTATACGTATCTGGCGTTTGTTAGCTGTGTAGGGGCGATTGCAAAACCGGTATACTTATGGAAGAAATGGTTTCGAAATGTTTAATTTATTTCATCTATATTCATTGCCTGACAAAGTTCAACTTTTTCAGGTTATTCCACAATGATGTAAATAATGAGGGGTCTAGTCTTGATGTTTCTTTCGCCTTGTTCTTTCGCCCTATTTATGTGACCCTCAACATTTTGCTTAAGAAAGGGCATCAAACTGTATCAGGAGACAAGTTGATGTGCGCAGGATCTATCTTTAAAATGTGATTATGTCCTTCCAATAGTGCCCAGAATGGTTTGAAATTACAATTAGCGTTGTCCATTGGCCGCAAGTTCAACAATATTTAACATAACAGTCTGTTATTACATTTACATGTTAGTAATTCCAATATCAATGTTGTGATTGCCTAGAGACGTCGTTAATATGAAGCAAACGGGAAGTAAACTACTAGCAAAATGCATTAACTGCGAGGTACTGCAGAGAAATTCCGCTGCACGCTCACCTAGGGTAACCCCAACTTGTTACTTTGGTTTCTCTCTGGCTGAAGCTGTCTGAAGATTGAAAATTTCATTCATCAGGCACTTTTTGCTTTTATTGAAGAAACATAACCAGCAGTCATATCGTAATCGTGATGAGTAGACAATACGTTTCGTCCCTTTGGTTGTTATAGAATGAATGACAGATTTGCTCAAGAATGACATATTCGACACATTACCGTCGGCATTTTTTGTTTTTGGTTTCACATTTTCATCAAAATTGCTTCTCGTTTTACATTATCACAGGCTGAAATAGACTTTCTTCGCCACAGCGCTAGGAGGGGTTAGTGATACGAGACTGTGTAAATGCGTACATGTTTTATGATTTGATAGTGCACGAAAACCGGATCTCTAGTTATGACATAGTGCCGGCGGGTTCGGTCGCGCTAGCCGTGGCCGCTGATAAGGTTAGTTATGGAAATGCGGTTTGTCCTCAAACCAGTGCAGTTCTTCGTCCAACCATGTCGCAGCAGGTAGGTGTTCACCTTTTCTCTCACTGTTCGTCGTCGATCATCACAGCCACCTAACGTACTCCTCAATTTCTTAATAAAAATTGCTATCATCCCAAATTTTAACGTGGTACATATAAATACGATTTTAATAATAATAAATGGGTGATTCAAATGAAAACCTTAGTTGTTTATTATGCATATGGGGTAATGCAGCAAATTAAAGGTATGTCATTTTCGTTGTAGTCCCCATGACGTGTAATGTACGTATTCCACCACTTTGGAAGTGAATGTATACCTCATGAGAAGAATTCTTTGGGTTGTGAATGCAGCCACTCGTGCTCAAAGCATTTCTGCTCTTCATCGATTTTCTAATGCTTGTGTAAGCCGTCCTAAAAGAAGAAAACCACTCAAGCTGAAGTCCGGTTAACGTGGGTATTCGAGACACTCAAATTTCACAACTTGTATTGTTTCTATTGTTGAACGGTCAGTATGGGGACGAGCACTGTCGTGTTGCAACAGAACACCTGCTGTCAGAATTACTCGTCAGTTATTCCTGATAGCTCCTGATAGCCGGCACAAAAGTGATTTCCTAGCAGATTTGAGTGCGTATTATTGATCACTGTTAATCCTATTTCCATGTGATGCTCCAAAATTATTCCTTTTGCGTCACAAACGAGAGTGAGCATGACTTTTCCTGCCGATGGTTGAGTGCGGAAGTTTTTTGGCGAACAGCTATGGTGCTATTCCTTGTTCGATCTTTTCATTTCAAGCTGGTGATAGTGCACTCAAGTATCATCGCCTATAGCAGTTCGGTCCATAAATCCATCACCTACGAGCTGTAGACGATGCAAAAGTCCCTCACAGGCGTCGATGAGACGATCCCTCAATTCAGCAGATAACTGACGTAACACACATTTTGCGGACACGTTATTAAATTGCAGCACGTCATGGACAATATTTTGTGGTGAAATAACGCTAACGTCCAAAACAGTGGTAATTTCGTTTACAGTAATACACCTGTTTTCCTTCGCAAAACCTTTCATCACGCGGTGTGACTGGTCCGGGCGAGCTGCGCCTTTCGCAGAAGTTACGACTCTTAAACTTTCAACACCTGTCGTGCACTTGCTGTAAGGACATACGCGAATGGCCGTCTTGTGCTCTCATCCTGCGAAGCACTTCCAAATCTTTATCAACTTCACTGCTCAAAGATACAGATTGCAGCTCGAACGCGGTGCAAGTCGACGTCGGGTTAATGATCTTTGCACTGATACAGCTTTCTTTTCTGTGCTGCAACAACAGGTTAGCAACTGTTGGTCATTTGCTGAAACATAACGATAACTATTGCCAACAGCCATGCCGACTGTACAAATTTTAAGAGCTGAATTGCATTTTTAATGTTTTATTTGGATACTCTCGTAATAGTAAACTGTTTCATTACATTCTTCATTTGTGCAGCCATATTGTCTGTAGTTGCTTTACAATTCTTGAGCGTATTTTTGTTCTGTCGTCGCAACTACAAAAATACGTGATTTTTCTTCAACAGACGAGTTTCGCTTTATTGAGGTAAAGCATCAACAATGGTCTGTAATTAAGTTATTTACATTTTGATTTGATTTAAGATCGAAAAAAAGTTCGTTAAGAATATGTTGATTTGTACTTACGGTGATTTTCCATTGATTTCTCGCTTACTTCGGGAAATGCCTTCTGCTAGCACATTGTTGTTTTTCTGCATTAGACACTGATAATTTTGGTCTAATTTTTAGTTGTTCTGCAGCACGTTGCATTTATTATGTTTTTCACAGCACACTTTTAGGCCCACTACTGTTTTATGTTTGTTTTTGTCCTTCTGAATACGTGTTGTGATTTGTATTTTGTAGTGTTGCCAACATATCTTTCCACTAGTTTGTCTTTGACCCACAACTTTTTTTTATTAGATTATTGTACTGTGTAATTCTATTTAATTATGTTGCTGTGTATTTATATACTGTGTAAGAGCAGGGAAGGAATAGTGATAGGGGGATTTTTTTGTGTGAGGGAGGTAGAAACCGTGATGAGTGGACAGAAGTGCATAGTAGAGTGATGGAGTGTGAGTTGGAGGAGAAGGTGAGGAGCAAGAAGTGAAATGAAATTGAGAGTGGGATGGGGGGAGGGAGGGGGGGAGGTTGTAGGAGAGTGGAAGGGAGTGAAGGATGGGATGGAAAAGGCTCTCTTCGTTTTCATGTAATCCTTCACCACCTCCCACTCTTCCACAATCGTCCCCTCCCCCCCCACCCTCACAGTTTCATTTCACTTCTTGCTCCCTCCTCACCTTCTCCTGTAACTCACACTCAATCACACAACTATACACTTCTGTCCACTCATTGTGGTTTCTCACTCCCCCCACACAAAAAAATCCCTCCATCACTGTTCCTTCCCTGCTCTTACACAGTATATAAATACACAGCTACATAATTAAGTAGAATTACATACATACAATAATCTAATAAAAAAAGAATAAAAAGGTTGTAGGTCACTACAGAACACAAACCACAACACATACTCAAAAGTACAAAAACAAACATAAAACAGTGGTGAGTGTAAAATTGTGATGTGAAAAACATAAGAAATGCAACGTGCTGCAGAATAACTAAAAATTAGACCAAAATTATCAGTGTCCAATGCAGAAAAAAACGATGTACTAATAGACGGCATTTTCCGATGTAAGCGAGAAATCAATGGAAGATAACTGTAAGTACAAATCAACATCTTCTTAACAAACTATTTTTCGATCTTAAATAAAATGAAAATGTAAATAAGTTAATTACAGACCACTAATGACGATTTACCTCAATGAAGTGAAACGCGTCTGGTGAAAAAAAAAATCACACATTTTTGTAGTTCCAACAACAGAACAAAAATACCCTCAACTGTGTTTAATTACAGTATAGTACATAATTTTTCATTAATAACAAAAATAGTAATAATAATAATAATGCTTATGTCAGTGCTTAGTACATTGCTTTAGCATAATTTCCAATAAACAGCAATTCTGAAAAATACAGTATTTGCAAAACATTCCTCCGAAAATTTGAGAAGTACACATGTGATGCAATTTACCTAAGAACTAAAATAGCAACACATCCTGACACCCTTGACAACATGATATATTATCCAGTATAAAATTCTACTTTGCACTCACCATTAACAGATCAACTGAGTGGTACGTCTTTCGGTTTTTTCTGACGTAAACCCAACTAATCATGCTTTGTACCAATTAAAACATGCAGTGCGTCGCCCCTGAAGCCTTCCTCACACGCTAGATAACCTCAAGAACACTGAGCGAGCAATAGTTTCTCTTCTGTCGAGGTCCAGGCACCTACAGAATGGAACAAGGGTGTGGATACTTGCAAGCATTTCTAATATTAGGTGCGTGATGACCTCCCCTTTTGGAAGTAGCTTCATGGGGAGAGGCGAGTCAGATATGTACAAAAATGGTTCAAATGGCTCTGAGCACTATGCGACTTAACTTCTGAGGTCATCAGTTGCCTAGAACTTAGAACTAATTAGACCTAACTAACCTAAGGACATCACACACATCCATGCTCGGTTCCAGACTGTAGCGCCTAGAACTGCACGGCCACTCCGGCCGGCAGATGTGTACACTTATGTATTCCAAAAGGCGTTATCCGCAGGTGGGAGAGCACGTACTGCAGTCACTTCGACACCAAAGACGTCTGTCGCCTGGGTTCTAACTCATTCTCAATTTTTTCCCGAGACTGACTGAAATGATAGAGACCACTAACTTCATTCACAGTAAGTTGCTGATTTCCAGCGCTTTCCGGGGACTGATTGGAGCCCTCTGGTCGGGGACCGAAGGAGGGGTTACCCGCCTCCTCATCGCTTCAGATACACGGACTTCATATATCAGTTCACCACCGATGTCAGACACATAAAGGGTGCTGACAATATTGTTGCTGATTTCCTTTCACGAGTCGACAACGTCCATTCGCTGTTAGACCTCTCTGAACTGCCTAACCTCCAACCCGCCGACGAGGAAACACAAAACTTGATTTCAGACTCTACTTCTTCACTACACTTCATCCGCACCACCTTCCCTGGTATTTCTGGTGAGATCTGGTGTGACGACAGTACAGGCACGTTACACTCCCTCATCCCAACCACACTCCGTCGAGTTGTTTTCAATGCATTGCGTAATTTAGCCCACCCCGGTGTTCGTGCATCTGCTCGCCTCGTAGCGGAGTGCTTTATGTGGAGAAATGTCAACAAGGGCTGCCAGCAATGGGCACGTTCCTGAGTCGCGTGACAACGCTGCAAAGTACACAAGCACACTTCACCCCCCCTCGGCGCCTTTTCGATCCCTCCTGGGCGTTTCCAGCATATTCAC
This sequence comes from Schistocerca nitens, assembly GCF_023898315.1. NCBI lineage: Eukaryota > Metazoa > Arthropoda > Insecta > Orthoptera > Acrididae > Schistocerca > Schistocerca nitens. The sequence continues at coordinate 928,681,685 of NC_064616.1, forward strand.
ATTGACATTGTCGGCCCTCTCTCCCCCTCTAACGGCTTTCGTTATGTTCTTTTGTCTATCGACCGAACAACTCGCGGGGTCGAGGCTGTCCCCCTCTCCAATATGACGGCAGAAACTGTTGCTCGAGCTTTTGTCGAGTCATGGGTATAGCGTTTCGGATGTCCAGCTATCATCACGACTGACCAGGGCAGACAATTTGAGTCGGCCCTATTCAACAGGATTTGCAGCATTTCTGGAATCTGGAGCATCCGTACAACAGCATATCACCTGCAAAGTAATGGGCCAGTCGAGCGCTGGCACTGCACTTTCAAGGTGGCTCTTCGATGCCATGACTCTCTATGGACGGAGGCCCTTCCCCTTGTGCTACTCAGCATTCGTGCGATCTATAAGGAAGACCTCAAAGGCACAATAGCCGAGTTCATATACGGCCAGAACATCGTTCTCCCTGCGAACTTGTGAGCCCTTCCGGTTCTCTCCCTCAGTCTGACTTACCTTCCTTCATGGACCGCATCAGACGCCACTTCACCAACCTCCATATCCCTCCAGCCATTCCCGCCCTAAGGTTCACGTCTCGAAATCTCTGGACAATTGCAAGTACGTCATGCTCTGAAATGACACTGTCGTGCTCCCCTCCAACCTCCATATACCAGCCCTTACCGAGTTCTCCAGCGCTCAGCCAACACCTATGACATCCAGATGAAAGATTCAGCTGTTACAGTCTCTCTCAACAGACTTAAGCCTGCTCACGTCAAGCCTTCTTCTACTCCCCTTCAGGCCACGACCACGCCACCCACTGTCGTGGCTCACGACGCTCTGACCACTCCCTCCATGTCGGACATACACACTAGATCGAGTAACTTCCAACTCCAATCGTCGAGCTCTCCTCCAACCTCGCCCTCTATTCCGGTCTCACGCACTCCGTCGAGTGACCTCGTGCTCCCCACGTTGAGCTTACCTACGATCACGCCCTCGCCACCGGGCCCTTCGCCGGTCCCTTTGACCTCTCCACTGTCACCTGCCTTACCCTGTTGAGGATTATCAGGCCCCCCCCCCCCCCATCTTGAACGTGCCCTCACTCGAGGTGTTTGTGCTTGTCCCCCTGGACATAATTCATGACATCTCAATAATACTGAGTGATTATACACTGTTCGCCGTGTGTTTCTCTTCATCCAGTGCTCATGAGACAACCTCCACCATTCCCTGCCACCTGGTGAAATATGTTCCCCTCCTGCCCGACGTTGACCTGGAAATGCTTCGTGTGTTCTCCACGCCCACCAGAGACATTATCATCGTCGCTCCGTTCCACCCGCAAACCGCCGGCCTACCAGTTGCCGCACGACCAGCATGCCCAGTATGACGCCCGGCTCGCTTCCACGACTTCCAGGTTTGGTGGCCGAACCTTCCTTCGTGAAATCTACCCACACAGCTCCCCGATGACGCTGTAGAGCTGACCGTGGTGTGGCTCCGGGGACCAACCCTCTCAACGCCATAGTCACTCCCCCCTATTGCTAAATGGGTGTGATTATTGGTGCAACCAACCTGGTAATCCTCCTCAGAAGTAAAGGTGAGGCAGTATCTCAGCAGTGTGACTTATTTAAAATGTGACAAATAAAGCCAAATATGGAATGTGAAACAACTACAGATTTGGACATAAAACTTCTAGAGCATCATGCTCATGATTAGATTGATTTTTATTTGCACCTATTAAACTACATTCTGTATTACTAATGCAGACAGAAATCATCAATGATGGGCACATAAACTCTCTTATTATTGAGAACACTATTTTGATGGTTCAAAGAAACAGGGAAGTGAACCTGTGACCTATTGTTCTGCTGTGTACTGATGCTATTGGTGGTTCTATTCTTTTTAGTGCTAACAAAGGGCATCCTTCTAGAGCTCAACTTGTAGGCAATATGCTATAAAATGATGATACTATTTGAATGCAATAGCTGGCCCAGGACTTTAAAAATAGTGGCAATTGCTATTATAACTCTCTTCCATCTTGCTCATGCAGTTGAGAGTGTACTTACAGAAACAACACACAAATTCAGAACTGTCAGTTTCTTGAAAGACTTCAACAGACAATAAATGCTTCTGTTCCATAAACAAATTTCATTTATTTGTGTATCACAACCGATCATCAGTTACTAACTTTGTAATGGCCATTCAGCTGAGGCTAACCACACAGAACTATTATAGATCATAATCTTGCTCAAGAAACTATGCTTTATGTCCATTTTCTAAACTGATAAACTTTGACTTTTGTTTGCCATGCTTTCCTCTTTGATCAACATGAGGAGAAGATTTACAGGCTATTACAGCTTCTCTGCTTTCTAATGTTTGTACATTATGAGACTTGCCATCAGAATAATCAATGTCATTAGGCATTTCATGATGAATGTCAGATGTTTGTGTATTTTGGACTTCTCTGGCTGTAGATAAATACTGCCAAAATATTGCTAAAATATCACAATTTCCTTTAGCATAAATGTCACTGAAAGAAAATTCACAGTATGTATTCAATATATTTTTTTGACTTCCACTGTCAAAATCAGCACTTGTTCTGTGCTATGCCTTTGCAGATGACACAATAAGCATAACTGTGAGGTCGAGCTTACAGGAGGCCATAAGTAAAAGTAATGAGACAGTTGAAATGATCACCCACTGGCTTGAAGTGAATAGGTTAATTCTCAATTATGAGAAAACTAATGCAATCCTATTTAGGGACAACAAAAGAAAAACAAGTGAACTAATAAATTTGCAAGAGCTGGATGTAAGAGTAGACTTGCCATCAGAATAATCAATGTCATTAGGCATATCCATTACTGCAGTCGCTCCTGTTTGAAGCTCGTAAAAATATGTAACAATCGAACAGTGTACTCGCCTTATTAGTACCAGGAACTAGTGGTGCTGCTCTCGCTGACGGTCTAGCCAACACTGAGCTGTTCTAACCAAACAAACAAAAGCCTGTACGATACGAGGGTCGATACAAGCGTCGATAACAACGGCGGTACTGTACGCTACACTGTTATTAAAATAAAAAGTTGTGCCTAGTAAGCACTCAAACACGCAAGAAATTACAAAAATGGTCATGAGTTTGATCTCTTTCCTGTTCAATCCCAGGATTACAGAGCTTCATTTAAAGCACGGCTTGGGAATCATTACCTTACCATGTTTTTGTTTATGAACCTTGGTCCTATATTCTATGTGCTGTTTCCTAAGCCAGTTCCATAGTTCTAGTTTGATCATAGCCTTGGTGATTGTCAGGACAGGTTCCAGTCCAATAAATGGAGTCGTTGCCCCCACCCTGGCCAATCTGTCGGCTTGTTCATTGTCACAGATCCCTGAGTGGCCAGGGACCCACATTAGGTTTACCCTATTGCTTCCCCCTAGCTCGACCAGAGCTCTGTGACATTTTGCAACAATCTTAGATCTCGTTGCAGGAGCTGCCAGTGATTTCAGGGCTGCCTGGCTATCTGAATAGATAGATGTAGATGCTACGGTCCTTGTAGCACCTATGCATATTCTCCTCCACACATGGCCTGAATGCAGTAATCTCGACTTGGAATACTGAGGCCAGTTTTCCTAGAGAGATGATGCCATCCATTCTTGGCTGAACCCTGTACACCCATGCCCCAATGCCTTGGTCTGATTTCGACCCATCGGTAACCAAACAATGTCCCCTGTATGGTGTCGAACTTTTTTTCCCACTGCTCACTGCTTCCAGTTACTATATTTTAATGCTTGTTGAAGCAGTTGGGAGTTATTATATAGTCTGCCGGCATTTCCCCAGCCATTCCTATATTTCATTCATTCATTGGCTTAGCGTGTGATTCTGGATATCCTGATGAGATCTAGTTTTTACCAGTTTTAAGTCTGTATGACTCAGCTGCTGCCTGCGTCTTGACCTAAAGGTGTAGTGGAGGCATGCCCAGGATGGCTTCCATCCCAGCGGTTGGTGTTCTGTTAATTCCGCCTGGTATGGCTAGGCAGGCCAGTCTCCGCACCTTAGCAAGCTCCTTAGCTGCAACCCACTGTTCTACCTTCATTCACCACACTACCGCCCCATAGGAAATCCTAGGTCTAACCACCGTGCTCCATATTTGATTGATTTGTTTTCTGATTGGTACGATTTTCCTAATGATACAAACTGCTTGCGGTTGCACAAGTATGATTTTATCCATTCACCTGGTTGCCCCAGAATTCCATAGTTGCTTAATTTTTGTATCAGCATTTCATGGTCAATGGTGTCAAATGCCTTTGAAAGATCCAGAAACATTGCAGAGACAACCTTTTTCTCATCTAAGGACTGTAAAATGTATTCTGTTAGACTGGCAATTGCTGATTCTGTAGATTTACCCTTTCTGAAACCATGTTGTGAGGGTATGAGAATGTTATGTTTGTCCAAATAGTTAACTAATCTGTTATACATAAGCATTTCTAGGATTTTTGAGAAACCTGATATCAGTGAAACTGGCCTGTAGTTGTTGGGATCATCGTTATACCCTTTCTTGTACACTGGCACTACCTTCGTTATCTTCAGTTTTTCTGGAAAAATTGCATCTCTGAAAGAACAATTTGCTATGTTCAGCAGCAGTAGTGAATGGAACACAATATGTCATTCTCAATGGAAGGAAATATTCAGACATAAAAGAAACATTTGGCATATCCCAAGGAAGTGTTATAGGATCATTACTTTTTACAGTATTTAAATGACCTAATGGATAATGCAGAAGTACTATGAGGCTTTTCAATGATGATGCTGTTGTATACAGTGAAGTCTCAATCCTACACATTTGTAGCAAAATGCAGGGAGACCTGCAGAGGATTCACACTTGGTGCAGGGATTGGCAATTGACACTCAACATAAGCAAATCTAACATAGTGTGCACAAATAGGCTGAATGACTGTTAGTGTATGATTACATCATTAAACCACAAACCCTGGAAGCTGTGTCATCATGAAATATCTTGGAATATGCATACACAATGATGAAGTGGAACTTTGGATGCTCCCTGTGGTTAATGAGACCAGACAGACAGGTTTTTTAGGTTAAATCCAAAGTCCAGACAGACAACAATTAAGAAAAATAGAATATAAGAAGCTTCATGTACAGTAAATAGGGATAAAGCTAATGGTAGTATCAACTTACTTAATAAAAATACAGGAGAATAAAAAATAAAGTAGATGAGCTGTAGTGTGTTTAGATGATCTCAAAAATAATAATGAGATTGATATACTTTGTCTGTCTGACCACCATGTAATTGTGGGGATGAAAAGTGTCAGTATAGGTGGGTATAATTTAGTATCTTACTCTTGCAGATCTAGAGTGGATAAAGGAGGAGATGCCATTTACACAAAACAAGGAAGTAAATACAAAACTGCAGAAGTAAGTTAATTTTTTGTCGATCAGCACTTTGAAGTTTGTGCATGTGAACTACAGCTAGATAATGTAGTGTTGATATCAGCAGCAGTGTACATGTCCCCATTAGAAGATTGAGAGCTATTAATTATGCTGTCTGTCAGGCAAAAAGAATAATTTATTAATCTGTGGTGATTTCAGTCAAAACTTTCAAAGCAATTCTGATAGGAAAAGTGAACTATAAGTGTTATTAATGACATATAACTTAGAATCAGTGATCAATTTCCCTACATGTATTGCTCAAGACAGTAGCACTCTAATAGATAATGTAGTTGTAGAGTGGGAGGATGTAAAACTAATATATGCTTTCCCTGTGATAAATAGACTATCAAACCATGAAGCACAGCTGATTAACTTACAAAATCTTGCAGGGTGTACAGTTCCGAAACCATTAAGTAAACCTGGTATCCATAGGGCACTTCAGAGAAAGTTTAAGAAATGTTAATTGGGGAGATGTATATAATGAGCCAAATGATAATGATAAATGCAACATATTTCTTGATAAACTTATATCCCTTTTTGAACATTGATGCCCAAAAAAATTACTAAATGTAACACCAATCAGTTTTCAAATAAACCTTGGTTTACTACAGCTATGAAAGTGTCTCCATAAAGAAAAAGAAAACTATATGAGACAGCAAGAATTAGTACAGACCCAGAAGCAATTTCACACTACAAAAATTATTGTAACATACTGAGAAAAGTTTTCAGCAAATCAAGAAATATGTATGTTAGACATGAAATTAACAACTCAGGCAATAAAATCAAATCAGTATGGAACGTTGTTAGAATGTAGCCAGGAAGTGTACCACTGGGGAAAGCAGTATTACTATTTAGTAGAATGCGACCATCTTAACCAGGAGTAACTAATGTATTTAACAACCATTTCTTAAGTGTAGGTGAAAAAATTGGTGAGAATAATTGAAAAGAAAAAGCCAAGCAGTACATGGAAGAGTCAGTTTTGAAAAATCTTAGCCGGATTAATATTCATGCAACAATCTCTTCTGAAATAAGGAAAAGTGTCAAGAAAGTAATATACTCAAGAGTGGTCAGCCATGCTGTTCCACTGAGACAGCAATATACAACTTCATTGCCCACATAATAGAGTCTTTAAATAGTGAAATGTGTAAAATGTCACCAATAGGAATTTTCTGTGATTCATCCAAAGCATTTGATTGTGGGAACCATGACATTATATTACAGAAATTACAATTCTATGGTATAAATGGAACAGCATATGAGTTGTTTAAGTCATACCTACAGAACAGGAAGCAAAAATTTTCTTTATATGGCTTAATTGATTTAAGGAAGTTTGCCACTTCATCTAACTGGGGTGAAATCACATTAGGTGTTACACAGGGTTGGATCATCGGTCGTCTTCTGTTCTTGATATATGTGAATGACCTCCCTTCTTATCTGAAACAAGAAACTAACCTGACACTGTTTGCTGATGATACAAGCATCATTATTAATTGAGTAAAAGAAACTTCAATGGAAAATGATAAACATAATGTCTTTGGAAAAGTTATTAATTGGTTTTCTGTGAATGGGCTTGAACTGAATTTTGAAAAACCACTGTACATCCAATTTTCTGTTGCAAGAAATACAGTTCCTTCAATAAATATAACACATCAACAACAGTCAGTAGTCATTGTAGAGCATATTCCGTTTTTAGGTGTACATATAGATGAGAATCTTAATTGGAAAATTCATATTTTGGATCTCCTAAAGTAACTTTTGCAATCAGAATAATTACTATTTTGAGGATAAAGAAATTAGTAAGCTAACATATTTTGCATACTTTCACTCTCTGATGTCATACAGAATACTATATTGAGATAAATCAACACTTAGCCAGAAAGTATTCACTGCTCAAAAGAAAGTGGTAGTTAATGTCTGGGGCTCATAGTTGCATCTGTTTAAAAGTTAGGAATTCTTACAACAGCCTCACAGTACATTTATTCAGTAATGAAATTTGTTCTCAACAACATGGACTAGTTTAAAAACAACAGTGACAGTCATGATTATAATGCCAGAAGAAAGAAAGACTTACACTATCTTCTACTTAACCTATCTTTGGCACAGAAAGGGCTAAAATACACTGCTGTAAAACTTTTCAGTAAATTACCAGATGAAATACATTGTCTGACGGACAGCAGTAATAGTTACAAAAATAAATTGAAATCATATCTCCTTGACAACTCCTTCTATACCATAGATGAATTCTTGAACAGAACTACATAAATCTGCAGGTATGATATATGCATTTTGTGCCATTTAAGGGAATGGTGTAGGTAATAATATTTTTAAGCTTTTTCTTTTTTTTTAAAAAAAAAGAAGAAGAAGAAGAACAAGAAAGATTTCAATTTATGTGTGCATTTCTTATGCACTTGACACACTCTACAGCATAATGGTCACCATGAGATTGATTAATGGAACATGTGACTAACTAACTGACTATCAACCACATATAACTAATCACAGGTAAGGAAGATGCCAGAATGATTCATTGGAAGAATCTTCAAGAAGTGTAATCCACCCACAAATGAGGTAGCTTACAAAACCCTCTTTCAGTCAATACTTTAATATTACCCATCAGTCTAGGACTACAGATCCAAATAAGAGCAGGGTGTTTCATTGCAGGTATATTTAATAAATGTAAAAGTGTCATGGAGATGCTTAGCCCATGCCAGTGACAGACTGGGGTGTGGTTTACTGTTAACATTCTGAGAGCATACATTCCTAGATGAGTTAACCAGTATATTGCTTTCTCCTACATACATCTCGCAAAAAGACAATGTAGATAAAATTAGAAACTCAAGGTTTCACAGAGGCTTACTAGTAATTGTTCTTCCTGTGAACCACTTTTGACTGGAACAAGAAAGGGGGAGGTGACAGTGGTACACAAAGCATATTATGCCACACACCATCAGATAGGATGTGGATTATAGATGTAGATGTGAGCATATATATATATATATATATATATATATATATATATATATATATATATATATATATATATATATATATATATATATATATATACACTTAGATGCTGATCATTGATATTTTGAAGCTAGCTTTAATCACATAGACAACAAGAAACTGCTGTAATAGTAATAGCAGCTTAGAAGATTTGCTTTAGAGCATCTGTAGTGTGGAAGTGTTAAAATTAGCATATCTGCAGCAGAGGCATATCCAGGGCAGATGGGGAGAGTTGGAGGCTATGAGACTGCAGTCCCCCTAGAACTAAAACTGTTTCATTTTAATCCCAAAAACAATGTATATTTAGTATTGTGATAGATTAAGTAAAGTATTTGGAGATACAAAATTTCTATGAGCTCAGCTGCCTTGCCCCTTACTCCCCAAGACCAAAGTCCTGGATTCAATTCTGTCTGCAGTAATTGTCACTTAATGATAATATTCATTGTACACAAGGACAACATTTCACATTAAAGTTTTTGTATCCTTTATACTATCATAGCAAATGTAATTTTAGTTCGTCTCATTATTTCTGTAGTAAGACACATGAATTCCGGGCATTAGCTGCAAGTGGGCATTTCTGTAGTGTCTGTTGTAATGATTCAGCTATGGAACAGTGTTAAATTTTTTTTTAATTTTCTACTATCAAATATTGTGCAACATTGATCAACAGGTGTGATGATGGATGCCTGTAGACATTTAAAGTGAAACACAAAAGTAGTTTGGGAGGGCTTCACTTGAACAAGAAGCACTGGCAAAAATTTTAGGAAGCAGTTTTAAAATTCAAAGCTTATAAATTCTTAATAAATGAAAAATTCATTGTTAATTAGAAACAGATATGTTAATCAAGTTAAAAATATTTTAAGACTGTTCATACTGAATTTTAGTTTTCCCATGAAAAATGGAAGATAGAAGTGTAATTTAGAAAACAAACAGTTTGGAATCAACAAATCAGAAAGTACATTGGGGCTGAAGGGAGATGGAACTGATGCTATGGCAGCCATTCTTTGTGAATCAGTAGTGAAGAGATATAGGAGTGGGTTGCAGGGTATGGCATGGTGGGTAATAAAATTATGCAGAGGCAGAACACTGAAAATACAGGGAGCTGCTTGTGACAATAGTGACTGCTGCAGTTGCTAACATTATGGGTATAGTAGGCAATACAGTTTGAGACAGCAGTTACAAAAGTTACTAATAACTAATATTCATTTTAACTTGGTCGTGGTTGTGCCTGCAGTTGTCAGTAATTAAGTTAAATACAGTTGCCACTCATATAACAATGTAGTAGGTTGTCATGTCAGCACCATTAAAGTCATTATAATTCAACATGGATGAGAAATCAGCAGTGAATAGTTGAACAGTTTATATAGTGTATAGAGTGGTTTATGGTTTTGTTGCTGTCATCTTTAAAGTTCACAGAATATATTTACTTTCTCATTAATGAAATTTGTTAGTCAGTTTTTGATTAACATCTCTACCAACAAAACAAAAAAAAACTTACTTTCACTTATTACTTCTGAAATTTTCAGTTTTTCTAACTGAGTGAGGTGGTGCAGTGGTTAGGACACTGGAATCACATTTGGAAGGATGACAGTTCAAAACTGTGTCTAGCCATCCTGATTTAGGTTTTCTGTGCTTTCCCAGAATTGCTTCAGGCAAATGCCAGGATCGTTCCTTTGAAAGGGCGTGGCTGACTTCCTTCCCCATCCTTCTCTAATCCGATGGGACTGATTACCTCACTGTTTGGTCCCCTCCCTCCAAATCAACCGATCAACAACTGTTTTTTTAACATATTATCTGACAGGCTAGAGAAAAAGTAAAGTTTCTGCAGGCATCAGTGCAATGAAAAGTGTGGTGAGAAGATATCACAAGTAAATAGATACCAAGAATACCAGTAGACCAGAACAGTATTTCACTAGTGGCTTAATTCAGTGCAGTCTGCTGCCTTTCTCAGGAAACCAATTCTGCCATAGTAACTGTTCAGTACATTTCAACTTCCTTTTCCAAGAATGAAAACCTGCTCTGATAATATTCAGATTACTTAACAAGTCAACAATAATGCTGGAACATGTTCAGTAACCCCCATAACCTTAAGCATATGTATGAATTTGTGGTGCTGATGTTAAGTGGGCTTACTGTTTCTGTAGAATGAGAGTGACTTTCTGGCATTCTTGCATTGAGTTGTATGATGATTTTTGATTCAAAGTATAGGAACTTTCATGCGTTCATTATGAAAAATTCAAGTGCTGAACCACTGTTAACTTCAAGGTACATTTCAAGTTTCTCAAATTCATTAACTGTTATGTGAATGTATGCTTTCCCGGCGTATACAGCTGTTGTTAATTTATTTATTTATTTGTCCTATGAATCATACTTCCACAAGAGATGCATATGGTGATGCATGAAACATACATTTTGGTAACGAACAAGTGATAGAACAACATAATGATTGATGATATGATGTGATGTGAGTTCACAAAACGCAATTTTACATAAGTATTATTTATTACAATGATATTATAGATTCATGTCTCACACACATATACACAAAAAATTGTCTAATTGCCATAGTTGCAGATTATACCCTTTTACAAAGATATAACAGCTTCAAATTTCTATCACATCGCACTACTCTCTCTCTCTCTCTCTTAAAGTAAAGCACACAGTTGGCATAGTTGCAGCTGCTATGAACACAAAACATTTTGTAATATGGCGTTTCATTTTCTTTGTTATACTACAATCACGGACATTTACATTTTTACTGAGTTCTGTGAAGTTACTTCTTACTTATGCAAACTGCATGTACAAATTATTACACAGTGGTGTGGTATATTGGCAACAGAGGGTTTTCTTCTGATCAGCTGTCACCAGTACATGAGAGATTATGGCTCTCCTGCAGGTAAAGGGTAAGAGGCATCATCCTGCCCTGCCTCCTCCCCCCCCCCCCCACCCCCTCCCCATCCTTGTTCACTCTGTGAATAGTTATGCCATGCGCCACTAACATCAAAGATCAATGCAGCCATTTACCATGAAAAAAAGAAAGATATGCACTAGTTTAATTTTACAATTATGACAGTATCAACAATGCAGTGTAATATGTGGCGAAAGAAAACCCAATTGAAAAGAAATCAAGTGTCTGAGGTAAATATTAATAATACCAAGAGTCAGAGACAACATGGTTACAGTTGACCTGTGACACACAAATTTCAGGATATTATATCCTCACCACAGGCACACACTTACTGAATGATATATGGTGGACATCTTTAATTGAATAATATTTACCGCCTGATGTTTATACTGCTGTCAATTGAAACTGCAACACCTGGAAGGATAATAAATAACAAAAAATACTTATTGTGCAAATACAGGATAGTATAAAGAAAACATGATTAAATTTGTAGGCAATATAGGAGTTTACACAGTGTAACATTTTGTACACAGAGCTGTCACCTCTTGTAGCAACAGCAGCTATAACCTTGAGCTGAACTGGGTTTAAATGACAGATACTGGCATGCCATTCCATGCAGCTATGCCAGAGTTTATCAGTCATATTGGCTGGCAATTGGTGGCATCCCAGTCTCTAGGTGACCTATGATGAAATGTCTAGAAAGGGTGAGAGCTACAGAGAATGTGCTGGCGAGGGCACCATTTGAACACCCTCTGTATTGAGATAGATCAGAACCACATGAGCATCCAGCAGTTCTGCATTATCTTGTTAAATGATAACATTACAGAGACCTCAAAGATGGGTATATACCATCATATCAGGTGCTAGGTTCTTGTGACAATGGCATATGAAGTCTGGAATCATTCATTCTCCTACAAGGTACCGGCCGGCCGGTGTGGCCGAGCGGTTCTAGATGCTACTCAACCGCTACGGTCACAGGTTTGAATCCTGCCTCGGGCATGGATGTGTGTGATGTCATAAGGTTAGTTAGTTTTAAGTAGTTCTAAGTTCTAGGGGACTGATGACCTCAGATGTTAAGTCCCATATTGCTCAGAGCCATTTGAACCATTTGAACCTACAGGGTACCACTTAGGATTACATCCTTCTTGATGCTGTATGCTGGATTAGGACTAGGATATGTCTGAAAAGATGATGTGGTGTTACTCTTTCATCCAATCTTATCATTTGGTGCACAGCTTTCAATGCACCACTCTCTACTGCTACAGTAAGGGAAGCTGTCGATATGATCACCATGAACACGATCTGTGGTGCTCCCAGTGTTGTCACAATGTCCATGAAGATACTTGTCATGCTGCAAACAAGCATATTTCCTGAATCAAGTCATATAACATAGCTGTACAACTCTGCACTGCTGAGGAAACATCATGTATTTCCTGTCAGCAATAGCTATTCAAGGCCACTGGGCTTCTGCATGGTTTTGAGTATGGCCATCCTGAAGCCACTGATTCCATATTCATGTGACAGCCATGGGATTCCAACTGTTGTGAGTAACAGTGTTTTGAAATGGCGAACTGCAGTCTTGATAGCCACAATCTTACTGCTGTCGAATTGCAGCACATGCTGATAGGCATTTCTGTTTCTTACATGAGACAATATAATCTTTCCATACACAACATAAATTGATATCTGATTTCTGATTTAGAAAACTGCTGCATTATATTTCCTTATTTACAGAATTTAGATGGTGTTACATCTATGTATTTTGTGGTGAAATACTAATCACTTGCTTATCCAGTCATGTAGTATACTTCATACCAATTTGACATTTTTGCATTCTGTCTTCAGTGTGTTGCAGTTTTAATGGTCAGAATTGTAGATTCCAGTTTTCAAAGCTTGTTTCTTATTCACATAGACTATTCCACTAACATGTACTAGTTAGACAATACAAACTGTCATACATTTTCAACATTTTGAGTGAATGTCTCGGCATGAGATTTTCCCAACTACTACTACCTGTGAACATATCATTACTAATGTGTGCCTTGATGGTCTTGGCATTAAAATAAAAGCTGATAAAATTTAGCAGCTTAATATAACATTGTATTTTGAAATTCACTGGCTCTTAATCTACTTATATTTTTATATCAAAATAAATTTTTTTAAACTTTTTAATGCCTTTTCATTTGTTTTAAACCACTGTTATGGTAGTGCCTTCATTAAAATATTTTATTATCAATAAAATAATGTAAAATATTAAATTAGGTTATCTGATACAATAAAATAGACTAAAACATTTCCTTCTATTAATAATTGATGGAAACAACATTGTTTCTACTTTCACAATACTGTGCAGTACCTACTTTACATAGGAAATATTCCTTAATTTTACAATAAAAATGGAATAATTACAAGTGAATAAGATTGAATTAACTTATAGACTAAGTCATGTAACAGGCATACATATTATTAATAGAGTCATCAAAACATTGCCACTCTGTAGTAACAGACATGGTCTTGAATCTCAAATCACAACTCACTGCTTTAATTTCAGTTAACACCAGTCCTACTCATGGAGTGAGATTTCTGACAGCAAAGGTCTATCTCATTTCACCCAGACTCAGATGTGCTACAATTGATCAGGAAATGTATGAAGTTCAAATGCATGGATTGAGCTGATGACGTGTTTTTGTCACAAGTTTTTAATACATGTGGCTATTAAAATCTTAAAAAAAAAAAATAGCCACATATGTATTTGGTTCAGAGGGATTTGAGATACAGAGAAGAAGAAAATTGTCTAAAATTTATTGCTGTCTTTTGAGTACATGAGAACAAATTGAACAAATTCATAATAATGTGTCACGTACAACATGACTGTTTGTTTAGTAGAATATAAAGAAACTGCACTTTCTAATATGATGAAATGACCAAAATGCTGTGGAAAAGTTTGGAAAGATAACTGGGTTTGGGGTAATATGAATATTGTTAGTTTTGACATGGTAAACAGGAAAAATAAATTACAAACAATGAAACAGACATTAGTCTAGGGAACAAGAAAAACAGTTATGGCAGTGCTTTACTAGACATGGTCCTGTACAAGGTGGAATATCCTTGCCATTTCATGACCTCAGAACTAACATACCCATCCAGTTATTGGGGAATCAACAGTTTATCATGAATATTGTACCAAAGTGCAGCTTGTCATTTTTCACATCAGCAAATCATTGCCAGACGTGAAAGAACTGATAAATCACAGAAGAAACATCTCCGTACTGACTAGAGGTTGAACCATTGGGATCTGAAGGCTGGCACTAACTCACAGAGCCACCAAGTCACATCCTGAGTGTCTATGTAATCATAATTTTATGTGTGGTTTCAAACCACAGTAATTGTTGCTCTATATGGCACATAATGTGTACCATAAAAACAGTGTGGAAGTCCATTCACTCTTTTTCATCAAATAAATACTCTCTCCATTTTCTAATAGTTTTGTGCAACAGTAACATTAATACTAATTTAGAGTGCACGAGTATCTCCACATGCACTCAGCGGCTCTCTGTTGTCAAGTGACAGCACCTCAGTTTTCTCTCTGGCGTCTGATTTCTGATCAGCTTCTATAGTGTGATTCTTGAGTTTCTTCCGGCGTATTTGATTATCAAAATATCCACGGGTGTATTGCCGGTCTACAGTGTCCAACGGGTACAATATTTCGGCGATCATACATGTCGCCATCATCAGGTGAACTGACGGACTCAGCTCCTGTGAACGTGCCGGCACGGAGATCCGTACGCTATGGCTGCTCAGAGGGAACTGGGTTCGGTCGCTCGCTGCGTGGATTCTTCGCGAAGAGACTTCAGTCTTCGAGTAAGGCGGAGTTCGCAACATGTACATGTTTTGCCTCCTATTAAATTCTGGTGGTGCGTCTTCTTGAGGTGATTGGCTTCTGGTTGTTTCCACTCTGTTTTCTTCTTCAGTTACAGTCTATGCCGTAAGGAGCTGGGGCCAGCGTGTGTTGGCATTGCGCCGTATCTTCTGCCCCAGAGAGCGTATGTGCCGGTTCTCGGATTGCCGCGCCTGGTCGTAGAAGCGGCGGGCAACCATACGGACGTGGTCCTTCACTTTGCGGACCTCAGCGAGGTCGTGCAGCGGTCCAGATGGGAAGTCCCTCGGCAGGTGCAGCGCGAGGCGGAGAGCCCTGTTCTGCAGAGATTGTAGCTTCTTCAGGTGGTCGTCTGCCGCATTCCCCCAGACGACAGCTGCGTAATCGAAGACAGGGCGGATTAGCGCCTTGTACAACGTGACGCCCAGTCGCGGAGGAAGAGTCGACGTCGGGTTTAGCAGGGGGTAGAGCTGGAGAAGTCGACCCCTTGCTTTGTTGACGACGCCCTTCACGTGCGGGCCCCAGGTGAGGCGGCGATCCATGGTGACCCCAAGATACTGCGCTGTCGGTCTCCAGTTGACAGGACTGCCTCCAACGACGAGTGGGGGCAGAGCGGCGGGGATGACGCGACGGGTTGCAATGAAAAATTGCGTCTTGGCGCCGTTGAACTGCAGTTTCCACTTGACGGCCCAATCGGCTAGGGTGTCGACAGCGTGCTGCAACCTCTGGCGAAGTGTGTCCGCGCGCATACTTCGTGAGTAGAGTGCAGTGTCGTCGGCGTACAACGCTAGGTGCACACGAGGGACCGTCGGCGTATCAGACGTGTAGAGCGTGTACAGAATCGGCCCCAAGACCGACCCTTGAGGCACGCCTGCTCTGATGGGACGGACTGTTGACAGGCCTGTTTCTGCGCGGACGTGAAAAGTCCGTCCATCGAGGAAGGACCGTAGCAGACGGATGTGGGATCCAGGGACCCCCATTTCGAGAAGTTTAAAGAGCAGCCCATCGTGCCAGACGCTGTCAAAAGCGCGCGAGACATCAAGGAAGACTGCTCCGAAGTATTCGCGCCTCTCCATGGAATCGAAGGCTTCTTCCACGAGTCGGAGAAGTTGGTGCTCCGTAGAGTGGCCCTTACGGAAACCGAACTGGGCATCTGGGAGTAGAGCTTCGGCGGTGACGTGTTGCTGGAGCCTCTTCAGGTAGATGCGCTCGAAAACTTTCGAGATGGCAGGCAGCAGACTAATTGGGCGATAGCTCTTCGGCTGCCGGAGATCTTTTCCCATCTTAGGAATAGCCACAATCTCAGCATGCTTCCACTGCAGGGGAAAGTGGCCGGTGCGAAAAATCTTGTTGAAGATTGCAGCCAGGTGAGTAGAGGCGTCCGCAGGCAGTTGCTTCAGCATGGCATTGGAGACGTCGTCAGGGCCTGCAGCTCTCTTTGGGTTGAGGGACTTCAGAGCCGTCGATACTTCTTCAGGAGTTGTGACCTCGATGTCTTCATCGCCCTCCGTTTCCAGGTAGCGAGGGAGCCGGTCGGCGACCATCTCGTCGTGTTCTGCGTCCAGTGGATCCTCTACAGGCTTGAAGTTCGCTTCAAAAACATCGGCGAGTGCATCAGCCTTCGCATTGGGTTCGCAGACGGTACCAGTTGCAGTTCGGAGAGGCGGCATACGCTGCGTGCGCCGCAGGAAATGTTTCGTGGTCCTCCAGGCAGACCCGTCGTCAAGCTGAAGAGTCGCCACACGGCTAGCCCACTCCCGGTTTCGGTGATTGTCCACAGCCACCGTTATTTCGCGCCGCATACGGTTGAGTTGCCGTTTGGTGGCGGGGTTCCGTGTACGCTGCCATTCGCGGTACACTCTATTCTTCTCGGCAATTTGTGCAAGGAGATCGGGGGGCAGCTGACGAGAGTGTTCCTGGCTCTCGCGTCTGCGCGGAGCCGCTTCTTCGACTGCGGCGAGGGCGGCGTCCGTGAAGCGGAGGAGGGAATCTTCAGCTTCTGCGTCGTCTACGGGCGGCATCCCAGCTAGGGACTCGGTCAGTGTGTGGCGGAAGAGATCCCAGTTGACTCCAGAGAGTGGCACCCCACGCCTGGGTAGCTGCAGGGGGTCGAGGTCTACGTCAAAGACGACTGGCACATGGTCGGAAGAGAGAACATTCCGGGTCGAGGCGAGGATGCGTTGCGGAATGCCTTTCACGACCGCGAAGTCGACGATGTCCGGTCGTCCGTTAGCGGGGAAGATGGTGGGATCATAGGGGCCCACCACCACGGCGTCGTTGCGATCTACGATGCGTAGGACGCGGCGTCCGTCGCTGTTGGTGAGTCGTGAACGCCAAGCGACGTGCTTGGAGTTATAGTCTCCGGCGATGAAGAGCTTGCCTCCGATGGAGAGAAGAGACTCTAAGTCCGCATCAACCCATGGATGCGACGGTGGCTTGTAAATGGCAACGAAGGTTATGGCTCCCGCTGAGGTGTGCGCGACAACTCCAATCGCCTCCAGAGTCACGAGCGGCGGCAGTTGAATCTGGTGGTGGCGGATCCCATTCCGTATGTAAATGGCCATTCCTCCGCCGGCAGTTGGCCTGTCTGCACGGTAACAGGAGTAGTTCGGCGCTTTGACTGCAATGCCTGGTTTAAGGCGGGTTTCGCTGAGCAGACAGATGTCCACAGCTTCATCGCGAAGAAATTGACGAAATTCGCCAGCTTGTGTGCGCAGACAGAGGGTGTTCCACGCGACGACCGTGAGTCCTCTAACACTTCCCATGATGAGTAGTCCCAATCGCTGGTTCCCAAGCCTTTCTAAGATTATAGCCACTGTCACGGTTTATGAGGTCGTCATTGGTGCGAATTTCGATGGCCTCCCTAACAACGCTGTCCCAGTATCTCGACTACTGTACCAGAATCCTCGTGCGTTCATACTCCATAGCGTGATTTTCCGACAAACAATGTTCAGCGACCGCCGACATGCTCGGATACATCAGTCGAGTGTGCCTCTGGTGTTCACGGCATCGATCCTCGACGGTACGCATCGTCTGCCCGATATACGACTTGCCACATTGACACGGAATCTGGTACACGCCGACCTTACTCAAACCGAGGTCATCTCTGGCGCTCCCCACCAGTGCACAAGTTTTTTTCGGAGGACAAAACACAGTTCCGACCCGGTGTTTCTTCAAAATGCGGGCGATTTTCCCCGAGAGTGCGCCTGTATATGGAATAAACGCAGTGCCTACCTGCTCCCTCGTGATTTCATCCATCTCCACAGGTTGTGCTGTAGTGGTTGGGCGGAGAGCACGTTGAATCTGCCATTCTGAGTACCCATTTTTTCGAAATACAGTTCTCAGATGTTCCAATTCCTAGGGTAGACTCTCTGCGTCATAGATAGTGCGCGCCCTATGTACTAGAGTTTTAAGTACCCCATTCCTCTGTGAAGGGTGGTGGCAGCTGTCTGCGTGCAAATACAGATCAGTGTGCGTTGTCTTCCGATACACCCCATGACCTAGGGTGCCGTCAGCCCTTCTCTTGAGCAAGACGTCAAGGAAAGGTAATTTACCCTCCGTTTCAGTCTCCATAGTGAATTTGATGTTGGGGTGTACGGAGTTTAGATGTGTAAGAAGTCAAGGAGTTTATCCGTACCATGTGGCCAGATGACGAATGTGTCGTCCACGTAACGGATAAAGCAAGTGGGTTACCATTCGGATGACGACAGGGCTTCCTCCTCGAAATTCTCCATGTACAAATTTGCTACCACCGGTGAGAGTGGGCTACCCATGGCGACTCCCTCCGTTTGTTGGTAGTATTCTCCATTAAAAAAATAATACGTGGAAGTCAAGACATGCCTAAAAAGTTCAGTGGTCTTCTCTTCAAACTTCTGACTAATCAATTCTAGTGACTCTCGCAGGGGTACTCTCGTAAACGAGGAAACGACGTCGAAACTCACCATGACATCTGACTCATCCAACCTGAAGCTATCAAGGCGTTTAACAAAATCCACGGAATTACGGATGTGATTTAATTTACCCACATAAAGACTTAATGTTCTCGTCAGGTACTTGGCCAACGAATATGTAGGTGCCCTGATGTTGCTGACAATGGGGCGTAATGGTACCGCCTCTTTGTGAACCTTCGGGAGTCCATATAGTCTAGGCGGTACCGGACCTTGGGGTAACAATTTCTTAGTGTCACCTTCCGATGAATCTGCGTCCTTGAGAAGCGACCTCGTCTTGTTTTGCACCTTCTTTGTAGGGTCAACGCTGATCTTCCGGTAGGAATCGTCATTTAGCAGGCTCTGCATCTTATCAGTGTAGTCCTTATGGGAGACAACAACTGTAGAATTGCCTTTGTCAGCCGGTAAGACAACAATTTCAGAGCGCTCCCACAGATCACGAATGGCCGCCCTCTCTTTACTGGTGATATTTGACTTCATCGGCTTGGATTTTGTCAACGCACGACAAGTTTCACGACGTATTTCCTCAGCTGATTCAAGCGGAAGTCGAGCTGCAACCTGTTCAACAGCACTAACAATTTCTGCCACCGGAGTGAACTTGGGGGTGGGAGCGAAGTTGAGACCTTTCTGCAAAACCGAGACCGCATGATCACTCAACACAATGCCACTCAAATTGATAACAGTCTTGCACGGAACCTGCAGAGATGGTTTGTCAAGGGGACGTGAGAACTTAGCTGTTGGAATGGGGTACTTAAAACTCTAGTACATAGGGCGCGCACTATCTCTGACGCAGAGAGTCTACCCTAGGAATTGGAACATCTGAGAACTGTATTTCGAAAAGATGGGTACTCAGAATGGCAGATTCAACGTGCTCTCCGCCCAACCACTACAGCACAACCTGTGGAGATGGATGAAATCACGAGGGAGGAGGTAGGCACTGCGTTTATTCCATATACAGGCGCACTCTCGGGGAAAATCGCCCGCATTTTGAAGAAACACCGGGTCGGAACTGTGTTTTGTCCTCCGAATAAAACTCGCGCACTGGTGGGGAGCGCCAAAGATGACCTCGGTTTGAGGAAGGTCGGCGTGTACCAGATTCCGTGTCAATGTGGCAAGTCGTATATCGGGCAGACGGTGCGTACCGTCGAGGATCGATGCCGTGAACACCAGAGGCACACTCGACTGATGTATCCGAGCATGTCGGCGGTCGCTGAACATTGTTTGTCGGAAAATCACGCTATGGAGTATGAACGCACGAGGAGTCTGGTACAGACGTCGAGATACTGGGACAGCGTTGTTAGAGAGGCCATCGAAATTCGCACCAATGACGACCTCATAAACCGTGACAGTGGCTATAATCTTAGAAAGGCTTGGGAACCAGCGATTGGGTTAATCAAGAGTAAATCGAGCAAACGTATAGTTGTGACGACCACGGCGGACAGAGCCATCACACCGACGTCATCTCAGACGCCGTTGCAATCTGTTCCACCGTGCGACCGTGGCGTGGGGCGCCATCGAAATTCGCACCAATGACGACCTCATAAACCGTGACAGTGGCTATAATCTTAGAAAGGCTTGGGAACCAGCGATTGGGTTAATCAAGAGTAAATCGAGCAAACGTATAGTTGTGACGACCACAGCGGACAGAGCCATCACACCGACGTCATCTCAGACGCCGTCGCAATCTGTTCCACCGTGCGACCGTGGCGTGGGGCGCGGACGGTGGAGGGAGCGCGCCGCGGGCGGAGCGTATTTAAATCGGCCGCCGCCGCGACCGAACCCAGTTCCTTCTGAGTAGCCATAGCGTACGGATCTCCGTGCCGGCAGGTTCACAGGTGCTCAGTCCGTCAGTTCACCTGATGATGGCGACATGTATGATCGCCGAAATATTGTGCCCGTTGGACACTGTAGACCGGCAGTACACTCGTGGATATTTTGAGCTTCTCTAGTAGAACCAGAGACAGAAGAAGGGAGTGCATTGGTTGGGAGCCCTAAATGGTTAATGACTGAATCTCATGACCAGCTCCAGTTGACACTAATGTTCATTTTATAAAGGCATTAACTTTCCCAATACATAGTCAGCTGATAATGTACTGTATATAGTCACATTATATATTTAATTTGAGGTAGTAGGTAACACAGTACTTGAGTAGTGGAGCATTCCATGTCAAATTACCCAATAATTCTAGGATTTGTAACTTTCCATTTCAGATTTTCACAAAATTTTGCATATTTACTTAGTCATATTACATAAGAACTTCTGCAAATTTTTTCCTTCCTCAGCCTACAACTTCCTTTTATATTGAATTTTGAATGTATTGATGTTTGATTTTCTGGTAACTTGGCTCTGTGATAATGTCAATGTAAAGTGATACTACTGGACTGAAGTACTCATAATTCAGATCTTTGGGAAGTTGAGAAGACGATATAGTTAACAGACAAGCAAGTATTTAGGCAGTAAAGTTGCAACAAAAATCACATAAACTATTAATGTAAAAGGGGTATTCAATAAATACACTTTTTTCTGAAAGTAGGTTGGTTTCATTCAAGATTCCAGTACACCATATCACCCTCCACTCTTTTGGCTAAAAGACCTGTTTTTCAACATAATCTATGTTCAACCAACAGCCTTATGCCACCCTACTGGGAGGGCCTATACAGGGTGTTAGAAAAAGGTACGGCCAAACTTTCAGGAAACATTCCTCACACACAAATAAAGAAAATATGTTATGTGGACATGTGTCCGGAAACGCTTAATTTCCATGTTAGAGCTTATTTTAGTTTCGTCCACCTACGCTCAATGGAGCACGTTATCATGATTTCATACGGGTTACTCTAACTGTGCTGCTAGAACATGTGCCCTTACAAATACGACACAACATGTGGTTCATGCGCGATGGAGCTCCTGCACATTTCAGTCGAAGTGTTCGTACGCTTCTCGACAACAGATTCGGTGACCGATGGATTGGTAGAGGCGGACTAATTCCGTGGCCTCCACGCTCTCCTGACCTCAACCCTCTTGACTTTCATTTATGGGGGCATTTGAAAGCTCTTGTCTATGCAACCCCGGTACCAAATGTAGAGACTCTTCGTGCTCGTATTGTGGACGGCTGTGATACAAAACGCCATTCTCCAGGGCTGCATCAGCGCATCAGGGATTCCATGCGACGGAGGGTGGATGCATGTATCCTCGCTAACGGACGACATTTTGAACATTTCCTGTAACAAAGTGTTTGAAGTCACGCTGGTGCGTTCTGTTGCTGTGTGTTTCCATTCCATAAGAGAAGTAATAAAATGAGCTCTAACATGGAAAGTAAGCGTTTCCGGACACATGTCCACATAACATATTTTCTTTCTTTGTGTGTGTGGAATGTTTCCTGAAAGTCTGGCCGTACCTTTTTGTAACACCCTGTATACATGCATCGTACCACTCTACAGATCGACACCAGAGCCAATTTCTTGGTACATCAATAACATCCCCATCACCCATGTACTGCTCACCATGGAGTGCATCCTTCATTGAGCCAAACAGATTGAAGTCAGAAGCGGTGACATCTGAGCAGTAGGGTGGATGACGAAGAACAGTCCAATGAAGCTTTAGGAGGTCCTCTTGGGTGTGCAGACTTTGTGAGATGCCTTGTGTTGTCGTGGAAAATGAGACAGTTCTTTGCATTTTTGTGGCAATGAACACACTAAAGTTATTTCTCCTACTTCCTGAGGGTAGCACAATACACTTCAGAGACAACGAGACAGGACATCAAACAGAATAACCCCTTCAGACTCCCAGAAGACCATCACCATGACTTTATTAGCTGATTGTGTGGCTTTGAACTTTTTCACTGGAGGAGTGGTGTATGGTGCCACTCGATGGATTGCTGTTTTGTTTCCTGTTCAAAGTCATGAACCCACGTTTCATTGCCTATGATGACGGTTGACAAAAAATTGTCACTATCGGCCTCATAACAAACAGACCATTCAGCACAGATGGTCCTTCATTGTTCTTTTATGATCTTCTGTTATGGGACGAGGAACCCAGTGGCCACACATCTTTGAGTACCCGAGTTTGAGAACAAGTGTGTCAGCACTACCAACAGAGATGTCCAGCTGTGCAGAGAAGTGTTTGATTGTGATCCGTTTACCACCTAAAATGAGAGTGTCCACATGTTTCTACACTGTAGGTGTCACAGTTGTGTGCAGCCGGCTAGCTTGTGGGAGATTGGACAGGTTTGCATGACCTTGTTGTGGAGATGGCAGGCACATTGTCCAATGACTCAACATGTTTTTGTTCACTGCCAAGTTTCTGTAGACATTCTGAAAGTGCCTATACATATCTGTGATGCTCTGGTTTTCTGCTCAAGGAAATTCAGTGGCAGCTCACATGTATAAATCCCAGGTGCGATGTTCCATGGAGGTGCCAGAGCTGTATTCATGACAAAAGATGGCAGCATTATTAATGTGCAACAGGCCTGATGTTACAGAAACATGCACAACACATTTTGCAGTTGGGATCGGGTCACCACTCTGACATAACTTGTGATTGCTGTGTACAGATGTGAGCTGAGTTGACAACTCTTCACTCACAGCTCCAGGCTGCGTTGCCTTCCGTCACACAGCTTGAGGCTGCTGCCAAAGGGCATCACAGTGGAGGGGTCAGATGCGGGGATGTGAGAGACGTCGAGCACGTCCCACTTGTCCCTCGTTCGGTCCACTGCTGTGGCCACTCCGGGCACTGCCTGCACTAAGGTTTACCCCTCACGTGTGGTGGAGTGGGGGATCATTCCAAAGTCTGGGAGGCAGCGAAAAACTTTCCGAGGGGCCGATCCTAGAGCCTCCCCGGTTCATTTGACCAACAGGTTTCGTGTGTTATCTGTGGCTGACGATATTTCTGAGCCAGATGCAGTCGTTCACCCTGTTCCAGAGGAAGCTTCTCAGCTTTCAAGGTCTGGTCGACCACAGAGGGTGGGTTTGTTGGTAGTCGGGAGCTCCAACGTTAGGTGTGTAATGGGGCCTCCTAGGAACATGGCTGCCAAGGAGGCGAAGGAAGCCAGTGCGTACTGTGTGTGCATAGCCGGGGGGAGTCATTCTGGATGTGGAAAGGCTGCTTCCGGATGCCATAAAGAGTACAGGGTGCAGCCAACTGCAGGTGGTGGCTCATGTCGGTACCAATGACATATGTCACTTTGCATTGGAGGAGATTCTCTTTGGTTTTTGGCGGTTAGCGGAAATGGTAAAGACTGCCAGTCTTGCTTGCGAGATTAAGGCGGAGATCACCATCTGCAGCATCATCGATAGAACCGACTGTGGTCCTTTGGTGCAAAGTCGAGTCGAGGGTCTGAATCAGAGGCTCAGGCAGTTCTGTGACAGTGTAGGCTGCAGATTCCTTGACTTGCGCCATCGGGTGGTGGGTTTCCAGGTTCCACTTAATAGATAAGGAGTCCACTACACACAGGAAGCGGCTACACGGGTATCGGGGGCTGTGTGGAAGGGACTGGGCGGTTTTTTAGGTTAGAGGCCCTCAGGGAACCAAAGGAAGGGCGTCCGTCTAAAAGGGGGCACGTAAAACACAGTAAGTTAGTTGTAGAAACGATCGGTATTGTAGTTGTAAGTTGTCGTAACTGTGTTGAGAAAGAACCATAAGCTCAAATAGTTATAGGTACAGAAAAATAGTTAAAGCCGGAAATAAGCTCAGCAGAAATTTTTTCTAACGATCTAACAGTGTTCAGAAAGGATACATTAAATCCAATTTGTGGTGGAGTATTTATTGCTGTCAGAGGTAGTTTGCCTTGAAGTAGATACCGTAGTTCCTGCGAAACAGTATGGGCAGAGGTTGTACTTGACAGTCGGACTAAACTAGTAATTGGGTCGTTTTACCGACCCCCCCTTCGCCCCCCCCCTCCCCCCCCCCCCCGACTCAGAAGATATAGTTGCTGGACAGTTCAAATAAAACTTGAGTCTCATTTCAAATAGGTACCCCACTCATACAATTATTTTCGGTGGTGACTTTAACCTACCCTCAATACGCTGGAAAAATTATACGTTTAAAGCCGGCGGCAGCCATAAAACGTCATCCGAAATTGTACTGAATGCTTTCTCAGAAAATTACTTTGAACAATTAGTTCATGTGCCCACTCGAAGCGTAAATGGTTGCGAAAGCATACTTGACCTCTTAGCAACGAATAATCCTGGACAAATAGTGAGTATCGTGACGAATACTGGCATTAGCGACCCCAAGGCAGTAGTTGCTAGGCTGAATACCGTAACTCCTACAACCATCAAAAACAAACGCAAAGGACAGCTATTTAAAAAAGAAATGCTCTTAACGCCTTTTTAAGAGACAGTCTAAACTTCTTCCGATGTGATCATGTAAGGGTAGAAAAGTTGTGGAATGATTTCAAAGAGATAGTATCGACAGCAATTGAGAGATATATATCACATAAATTAATAAGTGATGGTACTGATGTCCCATGGTACACAAAACTGGTCACATTGCTGTTGCAGAAGCAGCGAAAAAAGCATGCCAAATTTAAAACAACTCAAAATCCCCAAGACTGGCAAAGTTTTGCAGAAGTTCGAAATATAGTGCGTACTTCAATGCGAGATGCTTTCAGTAATTTCCACAACGAAACTGTCTCGAAATCTGGCAGAAAACCCAAAGAGATTCTGGTCATACATAAAGCACACCAGTGGCAAGACGCAATCAGTACCTTCACTGCGCGATAACAACGGTAAAGTCACTGATGACAGTGCCACTAAAGCAGAGTTATTAAACACGATTTTCCGAAACTCCTTCACCAAAGAAGACGAAGTAAATATTCCGAATTCCAGTCAAGAACAACCGCGAAGATGAGAAACATAGAAATAGATATCATCGGTGTCGCAAAGCAGCTTAAATCACTTAACAAAAGCAAGGCTTCCGGTCCAGATTGTATACCAGTCAGGTTCCTCTCAGAGTATGCTGATACTGTAGCTCCATATTTAACAATTATATGCAACCGCTCGCTCACAGAAAGATCCGTACCTAAAGACTGGAAAATTGCTCAAGTCACACCAATACCCAAAAAGGGAAGTAGGAGTAATCCGTTGAAATACAGGCCCATATCACTCACTTCGATTTGCAGTTGGGTTTCGGAACATATACTGTATTCGAACACTATGAAGTACTTCGAAGAAAACTATTTATTGCCGGCCCTTGTGCCCGAGCGGTTCTAGGCGCTTCAGTCTGGAACCGTGCGACCGCTTTGGTCGCAGGTTCGAATGATGCCTCGGGCATGGATGTGTGTGATGTCCTTAGGCTAGTCAGGTTTAAGTAGTTCTAAGTTCTAGGGGACTGATGACCTCAGATTAAAAGTCCCATAGTGCTCAGAGCCATTAATTAGAGTTTATTTTAACTTGTGCAGGACAGATTTGACTGAAATACTGTTAAGCGTTCTTGATTTGACCTCATATTTACTGAGTTAATTCAACAGTGCCACTCAAATATTAATCACAATCATTCAGAAATTATTCAGCTAATGTTTCTTTTAAAATAGCTGAAACCCCAAGATGAACAAAGTTCCGAGTGGAGAATACTTCAAGAAAAATAATAATAAACCAAACGCAATCCGAAGTCCAACCGCTAGTTGAAATCATTATGTCCCACAGCGATTGTTCAGAGTTAAAGTTCGACACGACTTCGCGGTACGAAAATAATCCCAGTTCAACACTTGTGCAAAATTTTCTACAAGTCTCACAAACGCACCATCGAGAATTCTTCAAAGTCCAGCAACACCGAACTGCTGAAAATCACAAGTTCCACGCGACTTCGCGGTCCGAAGGTCCAATTCGTGCATGTAATTTTGCCAGTCACACGTGCTACCGCTTTCAACTCAACTGAATGACCTCCCCCTAGCAAAGAAAATGGCCGCCCGTAAAAGCCCTCAGTTTGAACACTCTGAAGTCAAATCAAATTTGTTTGCACATAAAATTTACTTTTACACTTAATATAGATACAATAAAATGCATTATCACTTCTACACTACTGGACATTAAAATTGCTACATCACGAAGATGACGTGCTACAGACGCGAAATTTAACCGACAGGAAGAAAATGCTGTGATATGCAAATGATTAACTTTTCAGAGCATTCAAACAAGGTTGGCGACACCTACAACTTGCTGACATGAAGAAAGTTTCTAACCGATTTCTCATACACAAACAGACGTTGACCGGCGTTGCCTGGTGAAACGTTGTTGTGATGCCTCGTGTAAGGAGGAGAAATGCGTACCATCACGTTTCCTGACTTTGATAAAGGTCGGATTGTAGCCTATCGCGATTGCGGTTTATCGTATCGCGACATTGCTGCTCGCGTTGGTCGAGATCCAATGACTGTTAGCAGAATATGGAATCGGTGGGTTCAGGAGGGTAATACGGAACGCCGTGCTGGATTCCAACGGCCTCTTATCACTAGCAGTCGAGATGGCAGGCATCTTATCCGCATGGCTGTAACGAATCGTGCAGCCACGTCTCGATCCCTGAGTCAACAGATGGGGATGTCTGCAAGACAACGACCATCTGCACGAACAGTTCGACGACGTTTGCAGCAGCATGGACTATCATCTCGGAGACAATGGCTGCGGTTACCCTTGACGCTGCATCACAGACAGGAGCGCCTGCGATGGTGTACTCAACGACGAACGTGGGTGCACGAATGGCAAAACGGAATTTTTTCGGATGAATCCAGGTTCTGTTTACAGCATCATGATGGTCGCATCCGTGTTAGGCGACATCGCGGTGAACGAACATTGGAAGCGTGTATTAGTGATCGCCATACTGGCGTATCACCCGGCGTGATGGTATGGGGTGCCATTGGTTACACGTCTCGGTCACCTCTTGTTCGCATTGACCGCACTTTGAACAGTGGACGTTACATTTCAGATATGTTACGACCCGTGGCTCTACCCTTCATTCGATCCCTGCGAAACCCTACATTTCAGCAGGATAATGTACGACCACATGTTGCAGGTCCTGTACGGGCCTTTCTGGATACAGAAAATGTTCGACTGGTGCCCTGGCCGGCACATTATCCAGATCTCTCACTAATTGAAAACGTCTGGTCAATGGTGGCCGAGCAATTGGCTCGTCACAATACGCCAGTCACTACTCTTGATGAACTGTGGTATCGTGTTGAAACTGCATGGGCAGCTGTACCTGCACACGCCATCCAAGCTCTGTTTGACTCAATGCCCAGGTGTATCAAGGCCGTTATTACGGCCAGAGGTGGTTGTTTTGGGTACTGATTTCTCAGGATCTATGCACCCAAACTGCGTGAAAATGTAATCACATGTCAGTTCTAGTATAATCTATTTGTCCAATGAATACCCGTTTATCATCTGCATTTCTTCTTGGTGTAGCAATTTTAATGGCCAGTAGTGAATTCAGACGGAAATTTTCTGCTGAATTCAGATTGATCATCAGAGTTTCTGTACAGGATCCTATTCTCACATTATTAAAATTTATGTGTTCTTCATATAGAACGTTTCATTATTAAAAAAACTTTCAACGCATAAATAACTGATATTATTATTGTATTACCAATTTCCTTTGTCTACTTTTCTGTACTGCCACTATCTTTATAGTTCATTTTTTATTTATCACAATTCTGCATTTTTAATTACGAAAACAGCATTCCGGCTCCTCATTTGAATTTTTAAAACATGTAAAAAAGTTACATAGATATCCTAATATTACTCATTCAGACCTTTCATTTGACACCTCGTTCGTAAAATTTTGTCAAAGCGTCTCCAAGATGTCCAATTTACAATCTTACTTAGTTATTAAAATATTCAATTTAGTATAATTGGAGCGGTTGTGGGCGCCGATTTGAATGTACGAGTATGAACAGTTAAAAATTTAGCAAGTGAGAAATCTTTTTTCCTTTAACTATTTTGTGGGGGTTATCAGCGAGAAAAAGTTCCTTACAGGTTTAAAATTATGTGTAAAGTTTATTGCAAGTCACTAAGTGCTCTTGTTTTCAAATATTGGATGAATCAAGCAAGGATATTCGCTTGTCGTGAGCTATTTTAGTTTTTCATCCTCATCTCCATCCCTTTGATAGATAGGTGGTTGTTACCCCCACAACGTTTATCTCCAGCCGATGAGATGTGTACAAAGTTTGGTTCAATGAGTGAATGAAATGTTTGTGAAATCTTATGGGACTTAACTGCTCAGGTCATAAGTCCCTAAGCTTACACACTACTCAATCTAAATTATCCTAAGGACAAACACACGCACCCATGCCCGGGGGAGGACTCGAACCTCCGCCGGGACCAGCCGTTTGGTTGAAATTGGTCCAGTCTTTTAGGAGGAGGTGTGGGGTCATAACAGATACATACACACACAAATGCGCATCCATTTTTATGAAATGTGTGGATGTATGGGTATAGATATCTTCAGTGTAGCGAAGAAACTTAAATCAGTTAATAAAGGCAAGTCTTCCTGTCCAGTTTGTATATTAGTTAGGTTACTTTCAGAGTATGCTAATACACTCCTGGAAATTGAAATAAGAACACCGTGAATTCATTGTCCCAGGAAGGGGAAACTTTATTGACACATTCCTGGGGTCAGATACATCACATGATCACACTGACAGAACCACAGGCACATAGACACAGGCAACAGAGCATGCACAATGTCGGCACTAGTACAGTGTATATCCACCTTTCGCAGCAATGCAGGCTGCTATTCTCCCATGGAGACGATCGTAGAGATGCTGGATGTAGTCCTGTGGAACGGCTTGCCATGCCATTTCCACCTGGCGCCTCAGTTGGACTAGCGTTCGTGCTGGACGTGCAGACCGCATGAGACGACGCTTCATCCAGTCCCAAACATGCTCAATGGGGGACAGATCCGGAGATCTTGCTGGCCAGGGTAGTTGACTTACACCTTCTAGAGCACGTTGGGTGGCACGGGATACATGCGGACGTGCATTGTCCTGTTGGAACAGCAAGTTCCCTTGCCGGTCTAGGAATGGTAGAACGATGGGTTCGATGACGGTTTGGATGTACCGTGCACTATTCAGTGTCCCCTCGACGATCACCAGTGGTGTACGGCCAGTGTAGGAGATCGCTCCCCACACCATGATGCCGGGTGTTGGCCCTGTGTGCCTCGGTCGTATGCAGTCCTGATTGTGGCGCTCACCTGCACGGCGCCAAACACGCATACGACCATCATTGGCACCAAGGCAGAAGCGACTCTCATCGCTGAAGACGACACGTCTCCATTCGTCCCTCCATTCACGCCTGTCGCGACACCACTGGAGGCGGGCTGCACGATGTTGGGGCGTGAGCGGAAGACGGCCTAACGGTGTGCGGGACCGTAGCCCAGCTTCATGGAGACGGTTGCGAATGGTCCTCGCCGATACCCCAGGAGCAACAGTGTCCCTAATTTGCTGGGAAGTGGCGGTGCGGTCCCCTACGGCACTGCGTAGGATCCTACGGTCTTGGCGTGCATCCGTGCGTCGCTGCGGTCCGGTCCCAGGTCGACGGGCACGTGCACCTTCCGCCGACCACTGGCGACAACATCGATGTACTGTGGAGACCTCACGCCCCACGTGTTGATCAATTCGGCGGTACGTCCACCCGGCCTCCCGCATGCCCACTATACGCCCTCGCTCAAAGTCCGTCAACTGCACATACGGTTCACGCCCACGCTGTCGCGGCATGCTACCAGTGTTAAAGACTGCGATGGAGCTCCGCATGCCACGGCAAACTGGCTGACACTGACGGCGGCGGTGCACAAATGCTGCGCAGCTAGCGCCATTCGACGGCCAACACCGCGGTTCCTGGTGTGTCCGCTGTGCCGTGCTTGTGATCATTGCTTGTACAGCCCTCTCGCAGTGTCCGGAGCAAGTATGGTGGGTCTGACACACCGGTGTCAATGTGTTCTTTTTTCCATTTCCAGGAGTGTATAATAACTCTATACTTAGTAGGACTGGAAAGTTGCTCAGGTCACACCACTACACGAAAAAGGAAATAGATTTAATCCTCCGAATTATGGACCCATATCACTGATGTCGATTTGCAGTAGGACTTTGGAACATGCAATGTGCTCGAGAGACAGTCAGCACGGATTCAGTAAATGCTCTTGTGAAATGATCTCATGGAATTTATGGCCGGGAGTCTCCACCCAGGGAAGTTCGGCCATAGAATTACAAGGATTTTCGGTCGACGCCATCTTGGGCGATTTGCGTCTCTGTGATGGTGAAATGATAACACAACAAGCATTCCCCCAGTGGAGGAAAACTCCGACCGGGCCGGGAATCTAACCCGGGCTCGCTAGATGGCTGTCAGACATGCTGACCACTCAGCTAAGGGGGCGGGCGTCGTTGTTGTAACACCCAACTAACTCTTTATTTACACATTGTAACGACTGCTGTCGACTGGGGATCTCAAATTGATTCCATATTTCTAGATTTTCAGAAAGCTCTTGACTCCGATCCTCACAAGCGATTTCTAAAACACTGCATACCTCTGGCGTATAACTTTAGTTGTGCGACTGGGTGTGTGATTTCACGTCAGAAATGTCACACCTCGTAGTAATTGACGGGAAATTATCGAGTGAAACTGTAGTTCAAATGGCTCTGAGCACTATGCGACTTAACTTCTGAGGTCATCAGTCGCCTAGAACTTAGAACTAATTAAACCTAACTAACCTAAGGACATCACACACATCCATGCCCGAGGCAGGATTCGAACCTGTGACCGCAGCGGTCGCTCGGTTCCAGACTGTAGCGCCTAGAACCGCACGACCACTCCGGCCGGCGAAACTGTAGTGATATCCGGCGTTTCCCAAGGACGTATTAGGCCTTCAGCTATTCCGAATCCATATAAATGATTTAGGAGAGAATCTGATCAGCCCACTTAGGTTGTTTGCAGCTCATACTGCCATTGATCACCCAGCAAAGTCGTCGGAAGACCAAAGCCAACAGCAAAATGATTTCGACAAGACACAGTATCTGTATGATTGACTCTACATAATGAAAAGTATGAGATCATCCACATGAGCACTAAATGGAATTTCGGTTACACAATAAGACACAAATTTAAATGATGTCAAATCAACTAGACACTTAGGAACGAATTCGAATCCAGGATTTTTGTCGGGGGGGGGGGGAGGGAGGGAGTGGAATGGGGGGGGGGATGGGTTGAACTCATAGAAATTTTACGATATTGCGGTGCATGGGTTCTTCAGAAGTACGGTGAAGTGTTCCTTCAGACATACATGTAGGTCCAAAAGAACGGTTACTGTGGCGACTACAGCTGGTATCAAATGTGTTCACATTTACGAATATGGACAACCATCAACTGTATAATGGAATGACGACAATGAAAATCTGTGGCGGATCGGGACTCGAAAAAAAAGAGTTCCCGCTCATCGCGAGCAATCACCTTACCATTAGGCTATCCGAACATGACTCACGACTACACACAAAGTTCCATTTGTCGTCAACCACGTGTCTATAACCTGCACTCGATATTCATTGTGCCTATTCCCGCACAAGAGAGATATTTTAATTGAAAGTCGATTGCTCGGAGTCGGTGGATAAATACGATATCGCAATGCCTGTGTTGTTCAGAAGTTTGATTCAATGTTCCTTCGGATATGCATAACAACTGTAGGCGCCGCAGTACCTGTTCCTTTAGACATGTATACATGAGCGAAGGAACATTTCATCGTATCTCTGAACAACACAGACATTGCAATATAGTATTTATCCGCCGATACCGAGCACGCGATTTTCAATTACACGGAGGTGACAAAAGTCGTGGGACGGCGATATGTACATATGCAGCTGGCGGTAGTATCGCTACAGAAGGTATAAAAGGGCAGTTTATTGGTGAAGCTGTCACCTGTACTCAGGTGGTCCTGTGAAACGGTTTCCGGCGTGATTACAGCGGCACGATGGGAATTAACAGACTTTGGACGCGGAATGGTAGCTGGAGCTAGAAGCATGGAAAATTCCATTTCGGAACTCGTTAGGGAATTCAATCTTCCCAGATCCATAGTGTCAAGAGCGTACCGAGAATACCAAATTTCAGGCATTACATCTCAC
The DNA here is from genome assembly GCF_023898315.1 of Schistocerca nitens. Taxonomy (NCBI): domain Eukaryota; kingdom Metazoa; phylum Arthropoda; class Insecta; order Orthoptera; family Acrididae; genus Schistocerca; species Schistocerca nitens. The sequence continues at coordinate 928,714,920 of NC_064616.1, forward strand.
CGCGGGCTGGTCGATGGCCTTCACTAAACGACCGTGAGCAGTGGCTTTTGTGCATAGTTGTCAGTGCTAACAGACAAGCAACACTGTTTGAAAGAACCGCACCAGTCAATAAAGCACATGCTATGAACGTCTCTTAGGACAGTGTGGCAAAATTTGATGTTAATGGGCTGTGGCGGAGAAGAGCGACACGAGTGCCTTTGCTAACAACACGACACCGTCTGCAGCGCCTCTCCTGGACTCTTGACCGTATCGGGTTGGAGCCTAGACGACTGGAAACCCGTGGTCTGATCAGATGAGTCCCGATTTCAGATGTTAAGAGCTGCCAGGGACTTAAGTTGTCAACGAAACACTGTGCAAGCTGGTGGTGGCTCCATAATTGTGTGGGTTGTGTTCGGTGGAATGGACTGGGTCCTCTAGTCCAACTAAGCCGATCATTGACTGGAAATGTTTATTTAGAGACAATTACAGCCATGATGTGATTTTTATGGATGACAATGTGCTATGTCACTGGTCCACATATGTTCGTGATTGGTCTGAAGAACATTCTGGTCAGTTAGAGCGAAGCTTCTGCTAATTGAGTTTGTTGTTCGTGTCCGTAACTCTCACGTCCCGACTAAACGATCCTGTGATAAAATGTACCGCTCATCGTTGGATCTTCTCTATCTCTTCTATCAGTCCTATCTGGTAGGGATCACAGATAGATGAACAGTACTAAAGAATAGGTCGAACAAGCGCCTTATAAGCCAATTACTTCGTAGATGAGTTACATTTCTTTAAGATTCTTCCTATGAATCTGAGTCTGGCATCTGCTTTTCCCACTATTTTTTTCATGTGGTCATTCCACTAAAGGTCGCCAAGGTTAGTTACTTCTAGATATTTTAAGGCAGGTGCTGTTTCCAGCGGTTTGTCATCAATAGTGGTGCTATACAGTAGTGGATTTCTTTCCCTGTATATGCGGAATATGTTACATTTATTTACGTCCAGGGTCAACTGTCACGGCCTGCACCATTCATCTACTCTCTGGAGATCATTCTGCAAATCGTTACTATCTTCTGGGGTTGCTACTTTTTCATAGACAACTGCATCATCCGCGAACAGCCTTAAAGAGCATCCGAAGATTTCTACTATATCATTTACATATATTGTAAACACTAACGCTCCTATCACACTTCCTTGGGGTACTACGGAAATTACATTTGTCGATTTTGTCCCATTAAGAGCGACGTGTAGCGTTCTGTTTGCAAGAATGTCTTGAATCCAGTCGCAAATCTGCTTTGATACTCGATAAGGTCGTATTCGTTTTTCATTAAACGTCAGTGCCGAACGGTGTCAATTGCCTTCCTGAAGTAAAGGAACACGGCATCAATCTGAGCGCCATTGTCTCCAGCGCTATGGATCTCATGGAGGGACAGAGCGTCCAGCCGACATTCCAGTCCAGTGCAACATCGTAAGTGGAGCTTTTGTTCTTAGTGGTAAATCAGGGTTCAGCTATGACTTTGAAATGTTTACTGATGCTTTAGATAATGTACTGTTTCCAGGTGAACCAGATATTGGTGTTAATAGGAATGTTGTTATTCGTCTTTTACGTACTGTTCCAAGAAGCCTAAACTACACAGTTCTGTTTGAAAACTGATTCAAGAAAATGCAATTTTAGGTATATCTGAGAAAGGAAGGTATAAATTCAGTAGGAACTATAAGGTTGAAAAGACTCATTGATATGCCAACTGAATAAACGTGAAGCAAAATAAGTGGGAGCCGTTATTGTGAGAACTTCAACTGTTAACAGTGTGAAGCTATGCAAAGTCACTTGATACGACAGCAAAATTGTATGTGTACTATCATCAACTGCAGGAAGCCAGCTAGTTGGGTAAAAAAATAGTTTCTTGAAACCAGAGATCGAATTTCAATTGATTCATGGCCAAACATAGTGAAAATTTATAAGGCACATGCGAACGTTTGATCTCTTGCATTAAATTCTAGGCTATTTCTATATAATGACTCGATCTAAGAATTGGCACAAGAGAATATTTCATCATCTACTTCACATGGCCATAGTAAATGCTTGGCTTATGTGGTGGTGCAAGATAAGTTTGTCCATCCCTCTGGTTCACAGAAAAACTGAATTGCTGGTGCCCTCTACAAATTAAAAGAAACCCTCTCTGACGCCGTAGAGGATGTCTCAGCAATGAAGTTGAACATGAAGTGGACAAGACTGAACAAAGTGCACACTTTGCAGTTGCTCCTGACTGGACAATATAGGGCACTTACCTACATGGGGAGTTCGACAGCGATGCAAATTTCGACAACACACGAGCAGATTCTTTGCCAAATGCTCGAAGTATGAAGGTCATTAGTGAGTATAAAGACAGAACCTGTTTCAAAATACTCTGCACTGCATGCGTAAAGGAGTACTGATACATATCATATCTCACAGTACAGCATGAGTAAAATCGTACTTATATCGTGCAGTAAAGTAGTAATGCGGCTCTCGCGGCTGCCCCGTCAGTGAGTGGCATGGGTGTGTATGTTGTCCTTAGCGCAAGTTGGTTTAAGTTAGATTAAGAAGTGTATAAGCCTAGGGATGGATAACCTCAGCATTTGGTCCCATAGGAACTTACCACAAATTTCCAAAAGTAGTAGTAAAAAGGTACAGAACTGCTAGATATTGCACCTTGCATGCATGGTATCTGAGGAATGTGAAAAACCATTTTTATATTTTGAAAGAAAAACATTTTTTTCAAAACTGCTTGTCACTATGAAACTTCCTGGCAGATTAAAACTGTGTGCCCGACCGAGACTCGAACTCGGGACCTTTGCCTTTCGCGGGCAAGTGCTCTACCAACTGAGCTACCGAAGCACGACTCACGGCAGGTACTCACAGCTTTACTTCTGCCAGTACCTCGTATCCTACCTTCCAAACTTTACAGAAGTTCTGTAAAGTTTGGAAGGTAGGAGACGATGTATTGGCAGAAGTAAAGCTGTGAGTACCGGGCGTGAGTCGTGCTTCGGTAGCTCAGTTGGTAGAGCACTTGCCCGCGAAAGGCAAAGGTCCCGAGTTCGAGTCTCGGTCGGGCACACAGTTTTAATCTGCCAGGAAGTTTCATATGAGCGCACACTCCGCTGCAGAGTGAAATTCTCATTCTGGAAACATCCCCCAGGCTGTGGCTAAGCCATGTCTCCGCAATATCCTTTCTTTCAGGAGTGCTAGTTCTGCAAGGTTCGCAGGAGAGCTTCTGTAAAGTTTGGAAGGTAGGAGACGAGGTACTGGCAGAAGTAAAGCTGTGAGTACCGGGCGTGAGTCGTGCTTGGGTAGCTCAGTTGGTAGAGCACTTGCCCGCGAAAGGCAAAGGTCCCGAGTTCGAGTCTCGGTCGAGCACACAGTTTTAATCTGCCAGGAAGTTTCATATCAGCGCACACTCCGCTGCAGAGTGAAATTCTCATTCTGGAAACATCCCCCAGGCTGTGGCTAAGCCATGTCTCCGCAATATCCTTTCTTTCAGGAGTGCTAGTTCTGCAAGGTTCGCAGGAGAGCTTCTGTAAAGTTTGGAAGGTAGGAGACGAGGTACTGGCAGAAGTAAAGCTGTGAGTACCGGGCATGAGTCGTGCTTCGGTAGCTCAGTTGGTAGAGCACTTGCCCGCGAAAGGCAAAGGTCCCGAGTTCGAGTCTCGGTCGGGCACACAGTTTTAATCTGCCAGGAAGTTTCATATGAGCGCACACTCCGCTGCAGAGTGAAATCCTCATTCTGGAAACATCCCCCAGGCTGTGGCTAAGCCATGTCTCCGCAATATCCTTTCTTTCAGGAGTGCTAGTTCTGCAAGGTTCGCAGGAGAGCTTCTGTAAAGTTTAGAAGGTAGGAGACGAGGTACTGGCAGAAGTAAAGCTGTGAGTACCGGGCGTTAGTCGTGCTTCGGTGGCTCAGTTGGTAGAGCACTTGCCCGCGAAAGGCAAAGGTCCCGAGTTCGAGTCTCGGTCGGGCACACAGTTTTAATCTGCCAGGAAGTTTCATATGAGCGCACACTCCGCTGCAGAGTGAAACTCTCATTCTGGAAACATCCCCCAGGCTGTGGCTAAGCCATGTCTCCGCAATATCCTTTCTTTCAGGAGTGCTAGTTCTGTAAGGTTCGCAGGAGAGCTTCTGTAAAGTTTGGAGGGTAGGAGACGAGGTACTGGCAGAAGTAAAGCTGTGTGTACCGGGCGTGAGTCGTGCTTGGGTAGCTCAGTTGGTAGAGCACTTGCCCGCGAAAGGCAAAGGTCCCGAGTTCGAGTCTCGGTCGGGCACACAGTTTTAATCTGCCAGGAAGTTTCATATGAGCGCACACTCCGCTGCAGAGTGAAATTCTCATTCTGGAAACATCCCCCAGGCTGTGGCTAAGCCATGTCTCCGCAATATCCTTTCTTTCAGGAGTGCTAGTTCTGCAAGGTTCGCAGGAGAGCTTCTGTAAAGTTTGGAAGGTAGGAGACGAGGTACTGGCAGAAGTAAAGCTGTGAGTACCGGGCGTGAGTCGTGCTTCGGTAGCTCAGTTGGTAGAGCACTTGCCCGCGAAAGGCAAAGGTCCCGAGTTCGAGTCTCGGTCGGGCACACAGTTTTAATCAGCCAGGAAGTTTCATATCAGCGCACACTCCGCTGCAGAGTGAAATTCTCATTCTGGAAACATCCCCCAGGCTGTGGCTAAGCCATGTCTCCGCAATATCCTTTCTTTCAGGAGTGCTAGTTCTGCAAGGTTCGCAGGAGAGCTTCTGTAAAGTTTGGAAGGTAGGAGACGAGGTACTGGCAGAAGTAAAGCTGTGAGTACCGGGCGTGAGTCGTGCTTCGGTAGCTCAGTTGGTAGAGCACTTGCCCGCGAAAGGCAAAGGTCCCGAGTTCGAGTCTCGGTCGGGCACACAGTTTTAATCTGCCAGGAAGTTTCATATGAGCGCACACTCCGCTGCAGAGTGAAATTCTCATTCTGGAAACATCCCCCAGGCTGTGGCTAAGCCATGTCTCCGCAATATCCTTTCTTTCAGGAGTGCTAGTTCTGCAAGGTTCGCAGGAGAGCTTCTGTAAAGTTTGGAAGGTAGGAGACGAGGTACTGGCAGAAGTAAAGCTGTGAGTACCGGGCGTGAGTCGTGCTTGGGTAGCTCAGTTGGTAGAGCACTTGCCCGCGAAAGGCAAAGGTCCCGAGTTAGAGTCTCGGTCGGGCACACAGTTTTAATCTGCCAGGAAGTTTCATATGAGCGCACACTCCGCTGCAGAGTGAAATTCTCATTCTGGAAACATCCCCCAGGCTGTGGCTAAGCCATGTCTCCGCAATATCCTTTCTTTCAGGAGTGCTAGTTCTGCAAGGTTCGCAGGAGAGCTTCTGTAAAGTTTGGAAGGTAGGAGACGAGGTACTGGCAGAAGTAAAGCTGTGAGTACCGGGCGTGAGTCGTGCTTCGGTAGCTCAGTTGGTAGAGCACTTGCCCGCGAAAGGCAAAGGTTCGAGTCTCGGTCGGGCACACAGTTTTAATCTGCCAGGAAGTTTCATATGAGCGCACACTCCGCTGCAGAGTGAAATTCTCATTCTGCTTGTGACTATGGTTTACGCAGTGGTGACAAAAGACATGGGGTAGCGATATGAAGATATACAGATTGCGGTAGTATCACGTACACAAGGTATAAAAGGGCGGTGCGTTGGCATAGCTGTCAATTGAATTCAGCTGATTCATGTGGAAGGTTTCCGACGTGATTATGGCCGCACGAAGATAATTAACAGACTTTGAACGCGGAACGGTAGTTGGAGCTAGACGCATGTGACTTTCCATTTTGGAAACCGTTAGGAGATTCAATATTCCGAGTTCCACAATGTCAGGAGTGTGCCGAGAATACCACATTTCAGGCATTAGCTCTCGCATAGGAAACGCAGTGGCCGACGGCCATCATTTAACGAGCGAGAGCAGCGGCGTTTCGTAGAGTTGTCAGTATTAACAGACAAGCAAAACTGGATGAAATAACAGCAGAAATCAGCGTGGGACGTACGAAGAATGTATCCGTTAAGACAGTGCGGCGAAATTTGACGTTAATGGGCCATTATAGTAGACAACAGATGTGAGTGCCTTTGCTGAAAGCACAATACTGTATGCAGCGCCTCCCCTGGGCTCGTGACAACACTGGTTGGACCCTAGACGACTGGAAAACCGTAGCCTGGTCAGATGTGTCATAATTTCAGTTGGTATGAGCTGGTGGCCCCACATGAACCATGGACCTTGCCGTTGGTCGGGAGGCTTGCGTGCCTCTACGATACAGATAGCCGTACCGTAGGTGCAACCACAACGGAGCGATATCTGTTGAGAGGCCGGACAAACGTGTGGTTGCTGAAGAAGGGCAGCAGCCTTTTCAGTAGTTGCAGGGGCAACAGTCTGGATGATTGACTGATCTGGTCCTGTAACACTAACCAAAACGACCTTGCTGTTGTGGTACTGCGAACGGCTGAAAGAAAGGGGAAACTACAGCCGTAATTTTTACCGAGGGCATGCAGCTTTACTGTATGATTAAATGATAATGGCATCCTCTTGGGTAAAATATTCCGGAGGTAAAATAGTCCCCCATTCGAATCTCCGGGTGGGGACTACTCAGGAGGACGTCGTTATCAGGAGAAAGAAAACTGGCGTTCTACGGAACGGAGCGTGGAATGTCAGATCCCTTAATCGGGCAGGTAGGTTAGAAAATTTAAAAAGGGAAATGGATAGGTTAAATTTAGATATAGTGGGAATTAGTGAAGTTCGGTGGCAGGAGGAACAAGACTTTTGGTCAGGTGAATACAGGGTTATAAATACAAAATCAAATAGGCGTAATGCAGGAGTAGGTTTAATAATTAATTAAAATTGGAGTGCGGGTAAGCTACCACAAACAGCATAGTGAACGCATTATTGTGGCCAAGATAGACACGAAGCCCACGCCTACTACAGTAGTACACTTTTATATGCCAACTAGCTCTGCAGATGATGAAGAAATTGATGAAATGTATGATGAGATAAAAGAAATTATTCAGGTAGTGAAGGGAGACGAAAATTTAATAGTCATGGTGACTGGAATTCGACAGTAGGAAAACGAAGAGAAGGAAACGTAGTAGGTGAATATGGATTGGGGCTAAGAAATGAAAGAGGAAGCCGCCTGGTAGAATTTTGCACAGAGCATAACTTAATCATAGCTAACACTTGGTTCAAGAATCATGAAAGAAGGTTGTATACATGGAAGAACCCTGGACATACTAGAAGGTTTCAGATAAATTATATAATGGTAAGACAGAGATCTAGGAACCAGATTTTAAATTGTAAGACATTTCCAGGGGCAGATGTGGACTTTGACCACAGTCTATTGGTTATGAACTGTAGATTAAAACTGAAGAAACTACAAAAAGGTGGGAAATTGAGGAGATGGGACCTGTATAAACTGAAACAACCAGAGGTTGTAGAGAGCTTCAGGGAGAGCATTAGGGTACGATTGACAACAATGGGGAAATAAATACAGTAGAAGAAGAATGGGTAGCTTTGAGGAATAAAATAGTGAAGGCAGCAGAGAATCAAGTAGGTAAAAAGACGAGGGCTAGTAGAAATCCTTGGGCAACAGAAGAAATACTGAATTTAACCGATGAAAGGAGAAAATACAAAAATTCAGTAAGTGAAGCAGGCAAAAAGGAATACAAATGTCTCAAAAATGAGATCGATAGGAAGTGCGAAATGGCTAAGCAGGCATGGCTAGAGGACAAATGTAAGGTTGTGGAGGCTTATCTCACTAGGGGTAAGATAGATACTGCCTACAGGAAAATTAAAGAGTCCTTTGGAGAAAAGAGAACCACTTGCATGAATATCAAGAGCTCAGATGGGAACCCAGTTCTAAGCAAAGAAGGGAAAGTTTAAAAGTGGAAGGAGTATATAGAGGGTCTATACAGGGCCGATGTTCTTGAGAACAATATTATGGAAATGGAAGAGGAGGTACATGAAGATGAAATGGGAGATAAGATACTGCGTGAAGAGTTTGACAGAGCACTGAAAGACCTAAGTCGAAACAAGGCCCCGGGAGTAGACAACATTCCATTTGAACTACTGACAGCCTTGGGAGAGCCAGTCCTGACAAAACTCTACCATTTGGTGAGCAAGATGTATGAGACAGGCGAAATTCCCTCAGAGTTCAAGAAGAATATAATAATTCCAATCCCAAAGAAAGCAGGTGTTGACAGATGTGAAAATTATCGAACTATGAGTTTAATAAGTCACAGCTGCAAAATACTAACGCGAATTCTTTACAGACGAATGGAAAAACTAGTAGAAGCCGACCCTGGGGGAAGATCATTTTGGATTCCGTAGAAATGTTGGAACACGTGAAGCAATACTGACTGACCTTACGACTTATCTTAGAAGAAAGATTAAGGAAAGGCAAACCTACGTTTCTAGCATTTGTAGACTTAGAGAAAGCTTTTGACAATGTTGACTGGAATACTCTCTTTCAAATTCTGAAGGTGGCAGGGGTAAAATGCAGGGAGCGAAAGGCTATTTACAATTTGTACAGAAAGCAGATGGCAGTTATAAGAGTCGAGGGACATGAAAGGGAAGCAGTGGTTTGGAAGGGAGTGAGACAGGGTTGTAACCTCTGCCCGATGTTATTCAATCTGTATATTGAGCAAGCAGTAAAGGAAACAAAAGAAAAGTTCGGAGTAGGTATTAAAATCCATGGAGAAGAAATAAAAACTTTGAGGTTCGCCGATGACGTAATTCTGTCAGAAACAGCAAAGGACTTGGAAGAGCAGTTGAACGCAATGGACAGTGTCTTGGAAGGAGGGTATAAGATGAACATAAACAAAAGCAAAACGAGGATAATGGAATGTAGTCGAATTAAGTCGGGTGATGCTGAGGGAATTAGATTAGGAAATGAGACACTTAAAGTAGTAAAGGAGTTTTGCTATTTGGGGAGCAAAATAACTGATGATGGTCGAAGTAGAGAGGATATAAAATGTTGACTGGCAATGGCAAGGAAAGCGTTTCTGAAGAAGAGAAATTTGTTAACATCGAGTATAGATTTAAGTGTCAGGAAGTCGTTTCTGAAAGTATTTGTATGGAGTGTAGCCATGAATGGAAGTGAAACGTGGACGATAAATAGTTTAGACAAGAAGAGAATAGAAGCTTTTGAAATGTAGTGCTACAGAAGAATGCTGAAGGTTAGTTGGCTAGATCACATAACTAATGAGGAGGTATTGAATTGAATTGGGGAGAAGAGGAGTTTGTGGCACAACTTGACTATAAGAAGGGATCGGTTGGTAGGACATGTTCTGAGGCATCAAGGGATCACCAATTTAGTAGTGGAGGGCAGCGTGGAGGGTAAAAATCGTAGAGGGAGACCAATAGACGAATACACTAAGCAGATTCAGAAGGATGTTGGCTGCAGTAGGTACTGGGAGATGAAGAAGCTTGCACAGGATAGAGTAGCATGGAGAGCTGCATCAAACCAGTCTCAGGACTGAAGACCGTAACAACAACAACATGAGCTAGTGGTAGGTTTCGAGTGTGACGCAGACCCCACAAGACAATGGACTCATGTTGTTATTAAGGAACTTTGCAAGCTGACGGTGGCTCCATAATGGTGTAGGCTGTGTTTACATGGAATTTACTGGGTCCTGTGGCCCAACTACGAACTTTGATGTAACGTCACATGTGCTGGAGTGCTGTTCTAATCGCTCTCCTGTATCGTATAAGATTTTAGAATTTGTTTGTAAATTTGTGGTAAGGACTTTTGGGACCAAACTGCTGAGGTCAACGGTCCCTAGGCTTACACACTACTGAACATAACTGAAACCAACTTAAGTTAAGGCCAACACACACATGCATGCCCGAGGGAGGACTCTAATCTCCGACGGGAGGAGCCGCGCGAAACGCGACAAGGCGCCCAAGACCGCTCGGCTACCTTGTGCGGCTATAAAGTTTTAGGCTTCAGATACTTAATGATTATTGGTGTTAATATTTGCTGTAGAAGTAGCCTATTATTTGGATTTAGTTCATCTCGATCTTTCTTTTCGTGAGTGTGCTTACTTCGTTCATCGAAGTCTCCTCAGTGTGTTTACATTTCGCGGCGTGCATTTGCAGCTGTATCGGCTCTAAGGCTAAGTTACGGACAAAGTTGTTTGTGCGCTGTATTCGAATATTATATTTAGTAGTTGTCAATCGTTAGTCCAAATATTAGCAGTGTGTTTATAATTTGCGGCGTCAGCTGCAGTGGTTCTAAAGCTAAGTTCTGACAAAGTTGTTTGTGCATTGTTATTCAGTTATAAAATTTAATAGTTTTCAACGGTGTCTCGTGCTGTTTCTGGCGAAATAACGATTTAATAAACTTTCCGAAAATTTCGCCCACTGTGTTCTTTCGAGTTGTTTGTGCGTTAAAGTCATTTATTTAATACTTTTCAGCTGACGTTTCTTATTGTACTGCAATATTTCAGTAAAATTTTTGTTCACTGTGTTTAATTTCGTTGAATGTTCCAGTGGTCGCTTGAATTTTTGGTTTTAGATAAGAAATTATGTGAAGCTTTTGTGATACTGTATTAGTTGTTGTTTAGTAGTATTAAAGTAGTTGTTTTCTTAGTAGAGGGAGAAATTCGAGGTCACTATTGCTAGTTCTTTAAATACTTCTACTGTTGTAACTGAACTTAGGTGACATAGACGTTTAGTTTTTCTCAGTAACTGTTAAAATTTTACCACGAATGAGAAGTGTGAGCTTTATCATAGGTTTGTGAATAGTGGGTTGCAATGTGGCATTTGTTCAAAGTATTTTCATTGGGGGGCTGCAGTGGGGAAGACAGTGGGCATTATAGCGAGATCCTCTCCAGGAAATGCAGAATTCGTAGCAGAAAGTTAATGGAGGAGCAGGAGCATAAGATCTGTGCCGTTCAGGTACAGTTGCAATACGTAAAGGAGGAACTAGATAGGTTGAGGGGGGTGAAGGGCTCTGGGCAATGGGAACTCGCAGTTGGTAAGAAGGCAGCTAGGAGGAGATGATGCTCAGACAGTTGTACTTTCGTATAACTAATAGATTTGGCCAACTGTCAGAGCTGAGTGGAGAGGAGCCTCTTGTAGCTGTAGGTGTAGGAAATATGCAGCTGTCCTCAGCAGTTATGGAGTCTAAGTCAGCTGCAAATTCTAACAGAAAGAAGGTTCTGCAGCTAGGCAGTCCGCATGGCAGCAGCTGCAGGAAGTGTTGGGGAGTGAGTACCAGGTCACTAGCATTGTGAAATCTAGTGCAGGATTGGCTCAGGTGGCTGTTAACATAGGGGGGTTATGTAGGAATTTTACGACGTAAGTGGCGGCCTAGTAAAGGAAGCTACTCAAACTGATGGTTACTGTTTCAGCATCATGATCGGCCTCATCTTAATGCTGCTGTTAGGCGTGTTAACATGGGGCTGGAGAAGGCACTGATATCGGAGGGTGTGCCTTACGTTGCAGTGGTGCCAGTTGAGTCTGTCAACAGATCGGGTTTCACTAGGCATGGCCTACACCTCAATAGGTATGGAGAGGGGAGGCTGGCAAAGCTTATAGGTGACATCGTAATGGGTGTTGGTGAGATCACTCATGGTAAAATTCCTGTAGTATCTGGTGTTAGAGCTGCATCTTTTTTAGATTGAAGTCAGCTGATAGGTATCCCTGCTGAAAGGAAGTCCCTCTAACAAAGAAATCACCTTCAGAGGTGGTCAGGTATCCATGTTGTTTTGGTTGGAAGGAGAGCCAACACCGTGTTACTAGAGGAGGCCGAAAGGCACGCGTTTTAGCTCACGCAGGCTGGCGTGAGGTCTGGAACAGGACAAGAAAAATAGAATTTAGAAAAACGGACGTAGCTGGTGGAATACTTAACTTTAATCTGTTAATGAAGAACGTCGGTCTTGACGGTACATGAATCAATATCAATAGTAACTGATAATGGCGCCTTGCTAGGTCGTAGCAAATGACGTAGCTGAAGGCTATGCTAAACTATCGTCTCGGCAACTGAGAGCGTATTTTGTCATTGAACCATCGCTAGCAAAGACGGTTGTACAACTGGGGCGAGTGCCAGGAAGTCTCTGTAGACCTGCCGTGTGGCGGCGCTCGGTCTGCAATCACTGATAGTGGCGACACGCGGGTCCGACGTATACTAACGGACCGCGGCCGATTTAAAGGCTACCACCTAGCAAGTGTGGTGTCTGGCGGTGACACCACACATGTGATGAAGGAATTAGCATATTTCATCAAAATATAAGAGGTATTAGAGATAAAGTTAGTGAACTGCTTATAGATGTTGACTCTGACATTATTGGTATATCGGCGCACCACTTAAATAATTTGACAATCCAGAGGCTTCCTCTACTAGGATACAGATTAGCTGACTGTTTTTCAAGGAGTCCTTTGCGGAGTGGGAGAGTGGCCAATATACATAAAAACAATATTCCATTTGAGTCCGTAGACGTATCACGGCAGTGCACTGAACAGGTATATGATTTTTGTGCAGGGGCAGTTGAATTTAGTGAAACTTAACTTCTAATTGTTGCTGTTTATAGGTCCCCTAACTCTGGCTTCAGAGAATTTTTGCTCAAGCTAGAAAGGGTTCTTGGTTCACTTTATAGGAAGTACGAAAGATTAATTATTTGTGGTGACTTCAATATTAATTCTGTATGTGATTGTGCAAGAAAAAGGATGTTGGAAGATCTCCTAAATTCACGTGATCTGTTGAGGAATGTGTTTTGTCCAACCAGGGTGCAGGGGAACAGTGGCACAGCCATAGACAATATTTTTATTCATTCTTCATTACTAGATGGGCCTTCTGTTAATAAAAGGGTGAATGGCCGTTCAGACCATGATGCACAAAAGGTTTTAGTACTCAAACAAATGTTGTATATAATTAAAAACTTTGTAGGAAAGCTAATTCAACGGAAATAGAAAGTTTTTTAATCCTCGTTAAGGAATAAGAGTGGCAGGATGTTTATAGTGCCGATAACATAGATGACATATATAATGCTTTCCTTAAGACATTTCTCATGCTCTTTGAAAGTTGCTTTCAATTAGAACGTTCTAAACAGGATACTAGCAGTAAAAGGCAGCCTCGGTGGCTGTCTAGTGGGATAAGGATAACATGTAGAACAAAGTGGGAATTATATCGAAACGTTAGAAGTCACAGTCAACCTACAGTAGCCCATCACAAACAGTATTGCAAGGTGCTTAAAAATGTCATTACGCAAATAGAGTAGCTACTTCAAAGAGTAAAATTAAAACCATATGGTCAGTCGCGAAGGAAGTGCCTGGTCAGCAGCACAAGGTCGACGATAATAAAGTCAGTTGGTAGTAAAAATATTTCTATTATCGATAAGTCAGATATATGTACAGTATTTACCAATCACTTTCTGAGCATTGCTGGTGAATTAAATAAAAACTTAGTTTCTACAGGGAATCATATAACTCTCTTGGAAAATTCCTTTCCCAACAGTCTGATGTCTTCTGAAATCCTCCTCTGTGATACTGACAAGGTGGAAATTGAGTGAATAATTAAATCACTGATGACTAAGGACTGACAGATATGATGGATTGCCTACCAGAATATTAAAGTACTGTGCTGCACGTGTTAGCCAAGTACTGAGCCATGTTTGTGTTTTTCCTTTAAGTATGGTCAGTTTCCTGTACGATTAAAGCACTCAGTAGTAAAGCCGCTTGATAACAAGGGAGGAACGGATAATGGAGAAAATTTTAGAGCTATTTCTATGCCATCAGTGTGTGCTAAAGTTCCTGTAAAGGCTGTGTATGTAAAGGTAATTGGTCGTTTTATTTCACATAATTTGCTATCAAATGTACAGTTCGGTTTTAGAAGTGGTTTAACAACTGAAAATGCTATATTCTCTTTGCTCTGTAAGGTACTGGACGGATTAGTCAAAAGGTTTCGAACGCTAGGCATCTTTTTTGATTTAACTAAGACGTTTCAGCAGATTCAGAAGGATGTAGGTTCCATTTGTTACTCAGAGGTGAAGAACCTTGCACAGGATAGGGTAGCATGGAGAGCTACATTAAACCAGTCTCTGGACTGAAGACCGTAACAACAACAACAACAAGGCGTTTGATTGCGTTGATGACAAAATGTTGCTCCATGAGTTGGGCCATTATGGAATATGGGGACTTGCTCACAACTAGTTCACATCTTACTTTACCAACAGACAGCCAAAGGTCATTATCTACAGTGTTGAGGGTCTGAGTGGGGCACAGTCAAATTGGGGTGTCCCAGAGGTCAGCGCTTAGGCCACTTCTGTTCCTCATTTATATAGGTGATATGCCCTGTAGTATTACAGGTAATTCTAAAATTTTTTTGTTTGCTGATGACACCAGCTTGTTAGTAAAGGATGTTCTGCGTAACATTGGCACTGTTTCAAATAGTGCAGTTCATGACATAAGTTCATCGTTTGTAGAAAATAGCCCGCATCTCGTGGTCGTGCGGTAGCGTTCTCGCTTCCCACGCCCGGGTTCCCGGGTTCGATTCCCGGCGGGGTCAGGGATTTTCTCTGCCTCGTGATGGCTGGGTGTTGTGTGCTGTCCTTAGGTTAGTTAGGTTTAAGTAGTTCTAAGTTCTAGGGGACTTATAACCACAGCAGTTGAGTCCCATAGTGCTCAGAGCCATTTGAATCATTTTGTAGAAAATAAACTGACGCTAAATCGCAGTAAGACTCAGTTTTTACAGTTTGTAACACATATATCAACAAAACTCAATGTTTTAATTTCACAGAATGGGCATATGATTAGTGAAATTGAACATTTCAAATTTCTAGGTGTTCAGATATATAGTAAACTGTCGTGGGAAGCCCACGTACAGCATATTGTTCAAAGACTTAAAGCTGCCATTTTTACTATCGAAAGTAAGTGATAGTTCGACACGAAAAATAGTCTACCTTGCTTATTTTCATTCGCTTATCACGTATAGTATTACATTTTTGGGTAGCTCTTACCATTCTCAAAGGATATTTTTGACTCAGAAACGGGCGGTTCGGGCAATAAGTAAGTTTGCGAACCTCTTGTCGACCCCTGTTCATGAGTCTGGGTAATTTGACATTGGCCTCTCTCTATATACACTACTGGCCATTAAAACTGCTACACCACGAAAATTAACCGACAGGAAGAAGATGCTGTGATATGGAAATGATTAGCTTTTCAGAGCATTCACACTAGGTTGCCGCCGGTGGCGACACCTACAACGTGCTGACATGAGGAAAGTTTTCAACCGATTTCTCATACACAAACAGCAGTTGACCGGCGTTGCCTTGTGAAACGTTGTTGTGATGCCTCGTTTAAGGAGGAGAAATGCGTACCATCACGTTTCCGACTTTGATAAAGTTTGGATTGTAGCCTATCGCGATTGTGGTCCATCGTATCGCGACATTGCTGCGCGCGTTGGTCGAGATACAATGACTGTTAGCAGAATATGGAATCGGTGGGTTCAGGAGGGTAATACGGAAATCTGTGCTGGATCCCAATGGCCTCGTATCACTAGCAGTCGAGATGACAGGCATCTTATCGGCATGGCTGTAACGGATCGTGCAGCCGCGTCTCGATCCCTGAGTCAACAGATGGGGACGTTTGCAAGACAACCACCACCTGCACGAACAGTTCGACGACGTTTGCAGCAGCATGGACTATCAGCTCGGAGACTATGGCTGCGGTTACCCTTGACGCTGCATCACGGTGTACTCAGCGTCGAACCTGGGCGCACGAATGGCAAAACGTCATTTTTTCGGGTGAATCGAGGTTCTGTTTACAGCATCATGAGGGTCGCATCCGTGTTTGGCGACATCGCGGTGAACGCACATTGGAAGCGTGCATTCGTCATCTCCATACTGGCGTATCACCCGGCGTGATGGTATGGGGTGCCAATGGTTACAAATCTCGGTCACCTCTTGTTCGCATTGACCGCACTTTGAACAGTGGACGTTACATTTCAGATGTGTTACGAACCGTGGCTCTACCCTTCATTCGATCCCTGCGAAACCCTACATTTCAGCAGGATAATGTACGACCGCATGTTGCAGGTCCTGTACGGGCCTTTCTGGATACAGAAAATGTTCGACTGGTGCCCTGGCCAGCACATTATCCAGATCTCTCACCAATTGGAAACGTCTGGTCAATGGTGGCCGAGCAACTGGCTCGTCACAATATGCCAGTCATTACTCTTGATGAACTGTGGTATCGTGTTGAAGCTGCATGGTCAGCTGTACCTGTACACGCCATCCTAGCTCTGTTTGACTCAATGCCCAGGCTTATCAAGGCCGTTATTACGGCCAGAGGTGGTTGTTCTGGGTACTGATTTCTCAGGATCTATGCACCCAAATTGCTTGAAAATGTAATCACATGTCAGTTCTAGTATAATATATTTGTCCAATGAATACCCGTTTATCATGTGCATTTCTTCTTGGTGTAGCAATTTTAATGGCCAGTAGTGTATATTCCTTACTGTCATTTCTTGTTAACAATATCAGCTCATTCCCAAGAATAAGCAGCTTTCACTCAATTAATGCTCAGCAGAAATCCTACCTGCATTTGGGTTGTACTTCCTTAACTCTTGTGCAGAAAGGTGTGCAGTAGACTGCTGCATCCATTTTCAGTAAGCTACCACAAGAATTCAAAAATCTCTCGCTTTCAAATGGAAACTGACGAGTTTCCTTATGGGTCATTCCTTCTATTCTGTAGAGGAGTTCGTTGAAAAATTAAGCTGATTTTTGTGTTACATTGTTGACTGCGTTTACAGAAATTGATGGCTTGTATTTTTGGGTCCATAAACATTTTATTTTATCTGTTACTACTTTTATGTTGTAATTTCATGTACTGATATGTTGTAGGACCTTGGAAATTTCGTCCTCAATTTGGCCCTACGGAACTAGACGTGTAAAATAAGAAACAGAACAGATCATTGACGTTTATCTTCGGCTTCTTGGAGAACATTTGCAGCCATTCATGGACTTTATGTTCCCAAACAAAGGTTTCATGTCACCAGGCTACAGTTGTTCGCGATTAGTTTGAAGAACATTTTGGACAATTCGAGTAAATAGTTTGGCCACCCAGATCACCTGACGTGAGTCCCATGGAACATTTATGGGAAGTAATCGTGACGTCAGTTCGTGTACAAAAGCCTTCACCGACTTTCGCAATTATGGACGGCTACAGAAGTAGCATGGCTCAATATTTCTGCCGGTGCCTTTCAACGACTTGTTGAGTACATGCCACGTCAAGTTGCCACACTACGATTGCCAATAGGAGGTCCGACACAATATTGAGAGGTATCCCATGGCTTTCAACACCTCAGTATCGTAACCTCAAAAGCCAATACATATATTTTTCCCTAAAAGAAAAGTACCACGCAGAAAGTGGTTAAATTAAAACGATCACATAGAAAAGTTATCGGAAAAGCGAACCAAGGAGAGTGTTTTATTGGCAGAACACTTAGAAGATGCAACAAGTCTACTTAAGTGACTACCTATACTACGCTTTTCCGGCCGCACCTGGAGTACACCGGCGCGAAATGGGATCATTACCAGATACGACTGATGCAGGGCACCGAAAAAGTTCGAAAGGAGGGCAACTTGTTTTGCATTATCGCGAGATAGAGGAGAGAGAGTCACGAATATGATACTCGAGCTGAAGTCGTAATCATTAAAACCAAGAGGTTTTACGCTGCGACGAGACCTTTCCACGAAATTTCAATCAGCAACTTTATGTTCCGAATGCGAAAATATTTTGTTGACGCCCACCTAAATACGAAGAAATGACCAACGTAATAAAATAAGAGGCATTAGAACTCCCACAGAAAGCTTGTCAGTAACATGTTCCGTAGATCATTTGAACTTTCTTTTATCGAAATGATGTGGAACGTGTCAGTGTACAAGATGTCAGTACACGATTAGTGTTAACAATAATGAACACATAATTTTAGCCCTACTCGTGCAACTATTGTTAACTCATTATTATTATTATTACGATCATTCGGAACGTTATGAGCGTTTTGTGTTGACACGTTACCGCAGCCCCCCTGATCGACCACTGAACTTGGTACTCATCCGCTTCAGGCTGGCGGCAGCTGCGATCCAGTACGGCACGGTTGATCACCGCTTAGGTGTGCGACTTTAAAATGTGTGACAAAAATGACGACCGCGCCAAGTGTGAAGTGCGCAGTGTTATCCGCTTTTTAAACGCGATAAAGTCCGAGCCAGCGAAGTTTATATATACACTCCTGGAAATTGAAATAAGAACACCGTGAATTCATTGTCCCAGGAAGGGGAAACTTTATTGACACATTCCTGGGGTCAGATACATCACATGATCACACTGACAGAACCACAGGCACATACACACAGGCAACAGAGCACGCACAATGTCGGCACTAGTACAGTGTATATCCACCTTTCGCAGCAATGCAGGCTGCTATTCTCCCATGGAGACGATCGTAGAGATGCTGGATGTAGTCCTGTGGAACGGCTTGCCATGCCATTTCCACCTGGCGCCTCAGTTGGACCAGCGTTCGTGCTGGACGTGCAGACCGCATGAGACGACGCTTCATCCAGTCCCAAACATGCTCAATGGGGGACAGATCCGGAGATCTTGCTGGCCAGGGTAGTTGACTTACACCTTCTAGAGCACGTTGGGTGGCACGGGATACATGCGGACGTGCATTGTCCTGTTGGAACAGCAAGTTCCCTTGCCGGTCTAGGAATGGTAGAACGATGGGTTCGATGACGGTTTGGATGTACCGTGCACTATTCAGTGTCCCCTCGACGATCACCAGTGGTGTACGGCCAGTGTAGGAGATCGCTCCCCACACCATGATGCCGATGCGGGTGTTGGCCCTGTGTGCCTCGGTCGTATGCAGTCCTGATTGTGGCGCTCACCTGCACGGCGCCAAACACGCATACGACCATCATTGGCACCAAGGCAGAAGCGACTTTCATCGCTGAAGACGACACGTCTCCATTCGTCCCTCCATTCACGCCTGTCGCGACACCACTGGAGGCGGGCTGCACGATGTTGGGGCGTGAGCGGAAGACGGCCTAACGGTGTGCGGGACCGTAGCCCAGCTTCATGGAGACGGTTGCGAATGGTCCTCGCCGATACCCCAGGAGCAACAGTGTCCCTAATTTGCTGGGAAGTGGCGGTGCGGTCCCCTACGGCACTGCGTAGGATCCTACGGTCTTGGCGTGCATCCGTGCGTCGCTGCGGTCCGGTCCCAGGTCAACAGGCACGTGCACCTTCCGCCGACCACTGGCGACAACATCGATGTACTGTGGAGAGCTCACGCCCCACGTGTTGAGCAATTCGGCGGTACGTCCACCCGGCCTCCCGCATGCCCACTATACACCATCGTACGTCAACTGCACATACGGTTCACGTCCATGCTGTCGCGGCATGCTACCAGTGTTAAAGACTGCGATGGAGCTCCGTATGCCACGGAAAACTGGCTGACACTGACGGCGGCGGTGCACAAATGCTGCGCAGCTAGCGCCATTCGACGGCCAACACCGCGGGTCCTGGTGTGTCCGCTGTGCCGTGCGTGTGATCATTGCTTGTACAGCCCTCTCGCAGTGTCCGGAGCAAGTATGGTGGGTCTGACACACCGGTGTCAATGTGTTCTTTTTTCCATTTCCAGGAGTGTAGATAACTGAGGTTTACGGAAACGTGACGAACGAGGCGTCAGTTCGAACGTGGTATATCCTGTTTAACGGCGGACGAATGTTCACAGCGAATATGGCACGGGTCAGCCCTCAGCGATGACTGACGGACTCAAAACAAGGAGTGAAACACAAAGTCCAAGTAGATAGGCGTTTCAAAATTAGTAGACTGTAGCAGCTTATTGTTAGACGTTTGAACGACTTCGCCTCGCCATTAATAACAAGCAGCGCGGAATGCTAACCAGTGCAGTCATCCTCCTCCACGATAATGCACGTTCGCATGCAGCGGGAGTGATACAGGACTTGCTACAGCGGTTTCAGTGGGAAATGTTTCAACATCCGCCATAACAATCTGGACTCAGCCCCTGAGTGACTGTCACTTATTCCCGAAATTGAAAGATTTTTTGAGTGGATAACACTAAGTCGAGTGTCTAAATCTGATCCGTAACTACATAGTAAAGTAGATTGGATGTCAAATTGTGTGCAAAATACACTACCGTTTAATTATATCAAACAAAAAAAATTCTATAGAAAAAAAACATTCTTTACTTTCCGAGTTAACCTTGTATTACCTTTCCAATGACTGTCAGTTTTTAAGCAGAAATTCGTCAGTGGAAGAGAAGAAATTGTCCAACAGAAATTATTTTATATTACATTTAAAACTTGCTTTGCCACATGTCAGTCATTTTATATTATTGGGCAAATGACCAAAAATTTTTTGTTACTACATATTGAACTCATTTATAAGCCACAGGCAGCTTAAACAATGGATAATAAAGGTCATTTTCCCCTCTAATGTTGTAGGTGTGGACATCACTGTTCTTCTGTTATGGTTAATTCGTCACTAATTTCATTACCGAATGTATATATTGTGACGGCACAGTTAAAATGCCTAGCTGCTTGGAAAGGCACATTTACGACGCCCGTGGGTGAACACCACATATTATTCTTACTGTTCGTCTCTGTGCAATGAATACTTTCTTTCTAAGTGATGAGTTACCCCAGGAAATTATTATTGAGTTGGAATATGCAACATATGCCAGGAGGTTGATAGGTTTGTTTCCAAGATTAGCAAGTGTACGAAGAGCAAAAGAAGATGAACTTAATTGTTTTAGAAGCTCAGTAATGTGCTTCTTCAAGTTCAAGTTTTCCTCAGTACATATATTCAAAAATTTGGAGCATTGGACCCTGCCTATTTACTGCCTCCTGATCATGTTACTACATTAATTGTTGCTATGACTCTGTTTCTTATACGGAACAGAATGTAGTGTGTTTTTCTTCGAAATTTAGGGAGAGTCCATTTTCAGAGAACTGCTTAATAATTCTTTGGAAAATATTATAGTCCAACTCTACTGTTGCTTTTTCTCTAATGGGGTTTATCATAACGTTACAATCGTCTGCAAAAGTACCAATTTTGCTTGTTGAATGTTAAGTGGAAGATCATTCACATGTATTAGGAATAGGAGTGAACCCAAAATTGAATTCTGTGGAACTCTCTTTGTAATTTTTTTTCATCCTTGTCACTATAATGTTCTACCTTCCCAACATTGTCTGAATTTTTCAGCATTACTTTTTTGCATTCTGTTTGTTAAGCATGATTCACTCCCGCTGTGTGCAAAGCCATCAATTCCATAAGACTTGAGTTTTCTAAGAGAGTATCGTGATCTGCACAGTCAAACACCTTGGAAAGAGCCCATAAAATACCAACTCACGATATATAATTATTTAAGGTTTGTACTGTTTGATGAGTTAATGTATAAGTAGCATTCTTAGTCGAGCAACCCTTCTGGAATCCAAACTGTGATGTGCTCAGTAAATCGTTTCCACTTACGTGTCGGACTACTCTTGAGTACATTACATTTTCGGATATTTTGGAAAAATTTGTCAGTAAGGGAACTGGACGAAAACTGTTTCAGTCCGTTTTGACTCCTTTCTTATGAACTAGTTTAATAATTGCATATTTTATCCTGTATGCAAAAATTCTCTGCGCCTGTGATGTATTGTATATATCACAAAAGACATTACTTATTAATTTGCAACAACTTTTCATAATTCTGTTTTAAATTCCCTCAACCGCATATGAGCTTTTGTGTTTTTTAGAATTTTCATGATTGTATTAATTTCGGTGAAGGGTGTTGGTGCTACTTCTAGCTGTTTAAGGGTTTCTGGAACGAAATTTTTAATATATTCTCTTACTTCTTCAATCAAACCGTTTACTCCTGTATTTGCTGCTACATTTAGAAAGTGATTGTTAAAAGTACTTGGAACTTGCATAGCTCAATAAAGCATCTAGATTTTTCATAAATGGCTGAAAGTTTGCTAGAAGCAATCTGTAAACTGTTACAATTATCAGAGAAGTATTCTGCAATAACAACTCACAAGCACTTGCTTCTAGGTTCTGATCAATACGAACATTATTTGTTTCAATATTATTGACTTTTACGTATGGTGAAAACTCCTCCTTTTTATGATAACTCTACACGACAATGACTATTTAACTTCTCCATCCCTGTGGCTACATGGTGTTCAGAGAGACACACAACATCTGTCACTTCAGAATTTTCGACGTCTTCCAAGCATACAATAAGCTCATCTATCTTGCTTTTCAACCATCTAACGTTCTAATGATTTTAATTTTCTGCACTGTTATACGTCTAGCACTGCTCTAATTTCTTTCGATACTCTCTATCTGTAGCCTGACTCTATTCTAAAAAGTGTGCCTCTTTGATTCCAGCAATCACAGGTATTTTGTCTTGTGTGCTTGTGACCTCTCTTATATTTCCTGCAAGAGGCTCAGCCAATCTTTCCTTCCCCCTGCTGTTCAGGTGCAGACCATGCATCCCCATCTCCCAATCACAGTAACAGGCACAGCATACTTATGAGACTGTTTCAGTTTAAAGCAATTCGCTCAGTTCTTTGTTCACACGGCTAACAGCCATGTTAACTCAGGGCTGGTCATATCACAGCAAACCCTGGAGAACATCCCCCCTCCCTGAACGTGTGCTGTTGATGCTTCTACGAGGGTTGTTCTGATCGTTCGCTAAATGGAAATCACAGTGAAAATCAGAAATATTTTATTTGTTTGTTTGCAAGAGTTAGCTACACTTTCCAGATACTTCTCTACATAGCCGCTGCTCCGGCTTAGATATATTTCGGAGTGTTATACAAAATTTCCAACACCATCGTCATAGAAGACAGACGCCTGTGCTTTCCGATAATTCTTTACACTGGTCTATAGTGCGTAGCCTGCGCCCAAGTGTTGTCTTCTTATCCAGCGTTTCATGTGAACAGAGTTGATACTCAGGACGAGCCAATTAGGGCTGTGTTGCGGGTGATCGGACACTTCCCATCGAAAAGGCTGCAGGAGTGTCTTCACTGCCCCTGCAGAGTGCGGCTGAGAATTGCCATGAAGAAGGAAGTGCGTAGCAGTGGTGTTAGGTGGGCTGCATTCATTAAGGCGAAGCCTCTCAGCGGCCCCTTCTACCTGGCGGGAGACATTGTTGTTCTAGGCACCTTTACTCGCTCACAATGCGCTCACAACTGAAAAGAGCGTTTTGATGCCATCGACGGTCATAGTAGAGACACTACCCAACACATCTATGCAAAGCTTCATCGGGTTTTCACTGTGGTGTCCATCTCACGACAGATCGGGACTTACTTTCTAGACAACCATCGTATTTCCTCCAGGCCACCTTTACTGCTATAGTGTTGTTGTTACCAGGCTGTTTCCTGGTCCTCCTACTGTAAATACCTTACCCTTGCCATCAAAATCTCTGTGCAAGGCTCCTATGTTCTCTGTCACCTGGGTAAGTTGGGCGCTAGGTTTCACTATGCTTGTGACATGGTATTCTACGTCTAGTTTTTCTTGTAGCAATCGGCCTACACCTCTGCGTGACTGCTCCCTACGAAGACTCTTTTCTTTCCACGTGACTCTTCTACCGACCTAACCTTAGTCATTCCTACGAATCTGCTCCTCCCTATTAACCTCAGACAGTGGTTGAGGCTCTTCCTCTCTTTCGGGTAACAAGTCAAACTGATTGCTAACCGGAATTTGAAGTGTGTTTTACGAGGTTTTCTCCTTTTGCTCATTACTTGTCACCTTCTCCCAGCTCATACTATCTGTTTCTCCTTTTAACCTATCTAATTCAAAATATGCCAGTTCTATTTATGCTTGAGGACACAAATCTTTCTCCTCTGTTCCACGATTGTCTTGTCTCGACTACATAATCCAGAACTCCATGGAAGTGGCTCATCTTACACGTTTTTTACTTCCCCGATGCATCGTCCCCAGTGAAACACAACCTACAATCCTAGAATCTTTCTCCCATACCAAGCAACCTACGGTAACATTCACATTTGTTACCTATGACGCTACTCTTAGAGTAAACTAACAAGCACTACAACACACTTAAACTATAATAAAGTTGTAATCAGTAAAAGGAAGATTTACGTGTTCGTTTTTCCTACTCACTGTTTGGGAATAAAAGTGGAAAAGTAGTGTGAAGGTGATTTGATGAACCCTTTGCCACACACTTCAGTGTGAATTGTAGAGAAGTTAAGCAAATGTAAGTGGGTACTGTGATGTAGAATTTTCTCCACTGAGTTTCTGTCTAAAAACACCAACCTCCATCCCTCTTTCAAAATAAAGGGGGCGGCTTATATTTGAGTGTGGTTTATATTCATGCCAGTATGAAAAATTACTGAAACTAGTAAAATTACTGATTTCTGGTGACAGACATCGAATAGAATTGCACAGTGGCTCCTGGTTTGGGTTCCTCAGTGGTCCGCAGTTTTCATCTGATGATTGTTAGTATAACTGGAACGAATTATCTCCCACAGAAAAATAAATAAACTGTGTTTTGTACTGTAACTTTTTATTTTTATACTTTAAATATCTCAGTATAGCGACAGCCTTTAGCCATTATTGATATATATGCTACAGAAAATCAAGAGATACTTCACATGAAATGTGATGTGCATGTTCACAGTACCAGAAACTGATAAGTGTTGTATTTGCCTTCTTCAATGCTTTTCTTGCTATGGATCATAACAACTGTAAGGACATAGGCATTTTTTTCAATAAGTTGCTGTACTCATTTCGCTTAGTACGACTAAATAAATATGAGAGAGTATTTTGTATTTGGCCAAAATATTATTAACTCTATAAAACTGATTATTTTGCAAAATTTTACTACGTTTTATACATTATAACAAGATCTATTGAACTGCTGTGACTATTAGTGCCCCCCTGCGGGTTCGGGGGTTAGAATAGGCCCGCGGTATTCTTGCCTGTCGTAAGATGCGACTAAAAGGAGTCTCAACCTTTTCGGCCTTATGTGATGGTCCCCTGTTGGGTTTGACCTCCATCTCTCAAAATTTTCCGAAGAGCGAGCCGATTGAGGAAGGGCGCCTTACTTGGTGCATTGTGTCCATCTTGCGGTCAGACCTTTCGCCAGCTTATTCGCCGTTGACTTGCAGTCCTGCCCGCTCTCCATCTCTTGGGCATGACTACGTTTCTGCGTGCAGATTACACCTTGCACTGTGCGGTGCCTCTTTCTGCACTGACGGCGACTATGGACCACATGTTACCTAACATCCAGCACGGTAGCCAGTCCGTTGTGGTGGGGCCGCCATGTACCCTGTTGGTTGTAGCCCCCTGACAACACAGGGATCGCTCTACTGATGCCTGCGCCGTTAACTCCCCACGTATGCCAAGGAGTAGATGCCTATCCTCCTGGGGTATCAGGACTCCCGGCTATGGCCATCCTGCCAGGTGGCTCTTGCTGCGGCTGGGTGGCGCCCGTGGGGAGGGCCCTTGGTCAGAGTGGGTGGCATCAGGGCGGATGACCCGCAATGAAGCGTGGTACATCGTCTCTCGCTGGTGGCCAGCCGCCAGCGGTCTCTAAGCGTTCTCGGGCTCAATTTAATGCTCAGAAGTACGATCCGAAAACGTTCCCCTCCCTGGCCACGCCATGGGAGGAACGTAAGTCTCAGGATGGCAGTAGCAGTTATTCGCCCCGATTCTTAGTTTGTACGAGAGCTGATGGGGAGTCTTTACTCTCCACAAAGCCTCAGTTCTTCGTCGAGCATTTAGAGGAGAAGTTTGGGGAGGTGGAGGGCTTGTCCAAAATGCGCTCTGGGTTAGTCCTGATACAAACGGCATCCTCTGCCCAGTCACGACGGATACTTGCTTGTGACAAGTTGGGGGATGCTGCCGTTACGATCACACCCCATAAGAGTTTAAATATGGTCCAGGGAGTTATTTACCATAGGGATCTTCTTTTGCAGTCTGATGACGAGCTGCGCGCCAATTTAGAGCGCCGAGGTGTACATTTCGTCCGGCGCGTTCATCGGGATCCGAAGGAAAATCAGATTGCTACCGGTGCCTTCATCTTGGCCTTCGAGGGGGATACATTACCAGAAAAGGTCAAAGAAAAGGTCAAGGTGATGGCCTACCGATGTGACGTCAAGCCCTATATCCCTCCCCCGATGCGGTGCTTTAAGTGCTGGAAGTTCGGCCATATGTCTTCCCGCTGCACGTCCAGCCTCACATGTCGAGATTGCGGACGCCCATCACATCCCAATACTCCATGTGCCCCGTCTCCCATCTGTGTCAACTGCGGGGAGCACCATTCACCTTGCTCGCCAGACTGTCGAATCTTCCAAAAAGAGCGTAAAATCATGGAATACAAGACCCTGGACCAACTGACCTATACTGAGGCAAAAAGGAAATACGACCGACTCCATCCTGTGAGAATGACATCTTCCTATGCCGCTGCTACAACACCTGTGTTAGCCCCATCAGTTTCTCGAATTCTAGCCGGATCGACGAGTAGTACAACTCCTCCTGCCCCCTCGCCAGTAGGGGGCTCTACCCACCGGATTGCTCCTGCGCCACCTACCTCAGGAGCAACACCATCCCTCCCATCGGGGACGTCCGTCCCCGCTTCTAAGCCGGAGAAGTGTCCAACTTCTTCGGCTTCTCACGCTCGGAAGGGGTCCCTTGGGTCCCTCCCTTCCCAGGTTTCCACCAGCGGGAAGGCTGACGACCGACACTGGCGTAAGTGCCCACAGTCAGCTGGTCGTAGGGCTACACAATCCTCCTCCGTCCCGGAGACTGAATCGGTGAAGCCCTCCCAGCCAGTGAAACCAAAGGAGCAGCGTGAGAAACCCAAGAAGAAGAACTCTAAGCCCAAGGAACTCGCGGTGGCAGTCACCCCACCGCAACCTTCCAGCTCTGCGTCTGAGGACGAGGTGGAGATTCTGGCGTCCGCTGAGGACCTCGATCTCGCCGGTCCCTCAGACACCATGGATAGCACTAGCACAGGTGCTCAATCGGAGGCAGCCGGTGACCCAGCGGCGTAATCTGCCTTCCAAGTCCCGTCACGCCTTTCTCAGACATGGACAATACCACCCTCCAGTGGAACTGCAGCGGTTTCTTCCACCATCTAGCTGAGCTCCGCCAACTTATCAGCCTTCACCCTTTCTTCTGCATTGCTCTTCAGGAAACTTGGTTTCCAGCAATGCGAACCCCCGCCCTCCGTGGCTATCGGGGTTATTACAAGAACCGGGCAGCTTATGAAAGGGTGTCTGGTGGCGTCTGCATATATGTCCTTAACTCTCTTCACAGCGAGTCTGTCCCTCTACAAACACATTTAGAGGCTGTCGCTGTTCGGGTGTGGACGCCACAGGCTGTTACCGTCTACAGTCTTTACCTTCCACCGGATGGTGATGTTGCGCAGCATGCCCTGGCTGCGCTGATAGCCCAATTGCCGCCACCGTTCTTGTTACTGGGCGACTTCAACGCCCATAACCCTCTGTGGGGTGGGTCGGTGGCGACAGGTCGAGGCGCCACCATTGAGCATTTCTTGGCACAGCTCGATCTTTCGCTTTTAAATGATGGTGTTCCTTCACACACTTCAGCGTGGCGCATGGCACGTACTCCGCCATCGACCTTTCGATCTGTAGCCCTAGCCTCTTACCGTCTGTCGACTGGAGTGTTCATGACGACCTGTGTGGTAGTGACCACTTTCCGATCTTTCTGTCACTGCCACGGCGACACTCTTCTGGGCGCCCTAGCAGATGGGCTATGAATAAGGCTGACTGGAACTTGTTCTCCTCCACTGCCGCTATTGAGCCTCTCTCTAATGATGACATTGATGCGGTGCTTCAATCTGTCACCACCGGCATCGTTACTGCCGCCGAATCTGCCATTCCCCGTTCTTCTGGGTCCCCTCGGCGGAGGACTGTGCCTTGGTGGTCGCCTGAGATCGCTGAAGCGATTAAAGATTGCCGGCGGGCGCTCCAGTGTCACAAGCGATATCCCTCCATAGACCACCTTATCGCCTTCAAATGGCTGCGTGCGCGAGCCCGCCTCCTTACCCGCCAAGGCAAGCAGGAGTGCTGGGAGCGGTATGTGTCCACCATTGGCCTCCATGTCACTCTATCGCAGGTCTGGGCCAAGATTCGACGCGTCTACGGCTATCAGACCCCTGTCAGCGTCCCTGCACTCTCACTGAATGGAGCAGTTTGTACTGACTCCGACGTCATTGCAAACCGCTTGGCAGAGCATTTTGCTATGGGTTCCGCTTCTGCGAATTACCCCCTGGCCTTCCGCTCCATTAAAGAGCGGATGGAACGTCGGAGCCTTTCGTTTCGCACCCACCATCCACAATCGTACAATGTTCCATTCAGTGAGTGGGAATTTCGCAGTGCCCTAGCCGCTTGCACTGATACTGCTCCTGGGCCAGATGGCATCCACTGTCAGATGCTGAAACGCCTTTCAGTGGACTGCCAGCGACGGCTCCTCGACCTTTACAACCGTATTTGGGTCGAGGGTGAGTTTCCGTCGCAATGGCGGGAAAGTATTGTTATTCCCATTCTGAAACCGGGCAAGAACCCTTTGGAGGTGGACAGCTACCGTCCTATTAGCCTCACCAACGTTCTTTGCAAGTTGCTTGAACGGATGGTGAGCCGGCGGTTGAACTGGGTACTGGAGTCTCGGGGCCTTCTGGCTCCGTCTCAGGGTGGGTTCCGTAAAGGCCGCTCCGCAATCTGGTGAGCCTGGAGTCGGCCATCCGTACTGCCTTTGCCCGCCGTCAGCACCTGGTCGCTGTCTTTTTCGACATGCGGAAGGCGTACGATACGACATGGCGTCATCACATCCTTTCTACGCTTCATGGATGGGGTCTTCGGGGCCCTCTGCCGATCTTTATCAGAAATTTTCTGTCGTATCGTACCTTCCGCGTGCAAGTCGCGGCGTCCCATAGTTCCTCCCGAGTTCAGGAGAACGGTGTGCCACAGGGATCTGTTTTAAGTGTCTGCCTGTTTTTAATAGCCATTAACGGGTTCGCTGCGGCGGTGGGGACGTCTGTCTCAGCGTCCTTGTATGCTGACGACTTCTGCCTTTACTACAGCTCTATTGGCATTGCAGCTGCTGAACGTCAGCTACAGGGCGCTATCCGTAAGGCGCAGTCTTGGGCTGTAGCGCATGGCTTTCAGTTTTCGGCTGCCAAGACCTGCGTTATGCATTTCTGCCGGTGACGCACTGTTCACCCGGAGCCGCGGATTTATCTTGATGGCGAACTTCTTGCTGTCGTTGAGACACATAGATTTTTGGGTGTAGTTTTTGATGCCCGGTTGACTTGGCTGCCTCATATTTGGCAACTTAAACAGATGTGTTGGCGGCATCTAAATGCTCTGCGATGCCTGAGTCACACCAGGTGGGGCGCCGACCGATCTACTCTCCTACGGCTCTACCAGGCGTTAATACAGTCTCGTCAGGATTATGGGAGCCTCGCATATGGCTCAGCATCCCCATCTGCGGTGCGGGTGTTGGACCCAATCCTACACAGCGGAATACGACTTGCCACTGGTGCCTTCCGGACCAGCTCAGTGGACAGCATACTTGCGGAGGCAGGTGTCCCTCCATTGCGGTTAAGGCGCCAAAATGTACTGGCCGCTTATGCTGCCCATGTTTTTAGCTTGCCCGGGCATCCAAATTATCGTCTCCTGTTCCCGCAATCGGTCGTCCATCTGCCAGAACGTCGGCCCCGGTCAGGTTGTACGATCGTGGTCCACGTCAAAGAACTTCTCTCCGGGCTTAGGGTTTTCACTGTTCCACCTCCTTTCCGGGCCACTTTGCGTACACCCCCATGGTGTGTTCCTCGCCCTTGCCTTCGGCTCGACTTGGCACAGGGCCCGAAGGACTCAGTCCCTCCAGAGGCCTTCCGCCGCCGCTTTTATTCCATCCTGGCCACGCATCAGGGCTCTGGCATTGTTTACACTGACGGTTCGATGGTTGCCGGTCGTGTCGGTTATGCGCTAACTCTAGGGGACCATTCCGAACAACGTTCCTTGCTGGATGGCTGCAGCGTTTACACTGCTGAGCTGCTCGCCATCTTTCGTACCCTAGAGTATATCCGCTCCTGCTCAGGTGAGTCCTTCGTGATCTGTAGCGATTCCCTGAGCGGTATACGAGCTATCGAACAGTGTTTCCTCGTCTGGTGATGGCTATCCAGGAGTCCCTGCATACTCTTGCCCGTTGCGGCCGC
Source organism: Schistocerca nitens (assembly GCF_023898315.1). Taxonomy (NCBI): domain Eukaryota; kingdom Metazoa; phylum Arthropoda; class Insecta; order Orthoptera; family Acrididae; genus Schistocerca; species Schistocerca nitens. The sequence continues at coordinate 928,745,129 of NC_064616.1, forward strand.
TCTGTGGTCTTTGTGTGGACCCCCGGTCATGTCGGTATCCCGGGCAATGAACATGTTGACCGCCTGGCGAAAGAGGCCACCAGTAAACCACCTCTGGAGATTGGCCTCCCGGTGACTGATTTGCGGGCAATTTTACGCCGAAAACTTTTTGATTTATGGGACACTGAATGGCGCAACCTGCCCATGCCCAACAAACTTCGCCCTATCAAGGCGACGACGACTGTGTGGCGGTCGTCCATTCGGGTCTCCCGCCAGGAGTCTGTTGTCCTCTGCCGGCTGCGCATTGGGCACACTCAGCTGACGCACGGCCACTTATTGCGCCGTGAGGACCCACCTCTGTGTCGCTGCGGCTCCGTTTTATCTGTGGTCCACATTTTATTGGAGTGTCCGCTTTTAGCTGTGCTCAGGCAGACATTCGCACTGCCTGACACGCTTCCTGCCCTTTTAATAGATGACCCTGCTATGGCTGGCTTAGTTTTGCGTTTTATTCGGGCAGGGGGATTTTATCATTTAATATGAGTGTTTCTGTTCTATTTTATTGTTTTGTGTTGATTCCGGCCTTTGGCCTACGGTTTTAAACTCAGTTTTTAATGTGTTCTTGGTGGTTGGCTTTTCCTTTTTTTTTTTTTTTTTTTTTTTTGTTGCTATGGTCGGCCAACCACCGTCACCCTCTGAGTGATTTTATTTCGTTTTGTCTGGTCCTTGTCTACGTTTCTTTTGTTCTGCGTCGTCTGTCTCCTATTCTGTTGAAAGTTTTTTTATTCTCTGTGAGTATTTTCAGTATTTGGAAAAAGGGACCGATGACCGTCTCAGTCTGGTCCCTTGAATCCCCCAAACCAACCAACCAACCAACTGTTAGTGTCTGTAGTGGACATGAGTTCTAGTAGCTCTTTATAACCATAGATCACGATCTAATCTATACTATATTTGCTTAGACAGACTGTCATGTGGGATATTAATGATAAAATCTTCAAGTACGGTATTAGAAATGTAGTGGTCACATGTTTGCATACCATACATATAAATCCATCAGCTTCTACCAGAAGTGTCCAAAAATTAGTTGCTTTTTTGTTAACTAGGTTTTTGAGTTAAAAATAAATTTATTTTTATTTTATTTTTTCATTATATATACACTGAAGAGTCAAAGAAACTGCTACATCTGCGTAATATCGCGTAGAGCCACCGAAAGCACGTAGCAGTGCCGCAACACGACGTGGCATGGACTCAACTAATGTCTGAAGTAGTGCTGGAGGGAACTGACACCATGAATCCTGCAGGGCTGTCCATAAATCCAAAAGAGCACGAGGAGGTGGAGATCTCTTCTGAGCAACACGTTGCAAGGCATCCCAGATATGCTCAATAACGTTCATGCCTGGGGAGTTTGGTGGCCAGCGGACGTGTTTAAACTCAGAAGAGTGTTCCTGGAACCACTCTGTAGCAGTTCTGGACGTGTGGGATGTCGCGTTGTCATGCTGGAGTTGCCCAAGTCCATCGGAATGCACAATGGACATGAATGGATGCAGGCGATCAGACAAGATCCTTACGTACGTGTCACCTGTCAGAGTCGCATCTAGAAGTGTCATGGGTCCCATATCACTCCAACTGCACACACCATTACAGAGCCTCCACCAGCTTGAACCGTCCCCTGCTGACACGCAGGGTCCATGTATTCATGAGGTTGTCTCGATACCCGTAGACTTCCATCCATTCGATACAATTTGAAACGAGACTCGTTCTACCAGCAATATTTTTCCAGTCATCAACAGTCCAACGTCGGTGTTGACGGGCTCAGGCGAGGCGTAAAGCGTTGTGTCGTGCAGTCATCAAAGGTACACGAATTGGCATTCGGCTCCGAAAGCCCATGTCGATGATGTTTCGTTGAATGGTTCGTACGCTGACACTTGTTAATGGCCCAGCATTGAAATCTGGAGCAATTTGCGGACGGGTTGCACTTCCGTCACGTTGAACGATTCTCTTCAGTCGTCGTCGGTCCCGTTCTTGCAGGATATTTTTTCGGTTGCAGCGATGTCGGAGATTTGATGTTTTACTGGATTCATGATATTCACTGTATACTCGTGAAATGGTCGTACGGGAAAATCCCCACTTCATCGCTACTTTCGCAACCTCGGAGATGCTGTGCCCCACCGCTCGTGCGCCGACTGAACACCACGTTCAAACTCATTTAAATCTTGATGACGGGCCATTGTAGCAGCAGTAACCGATCTAACAACTGCGCCAGACACTTGTTTTCTTATATAAAAGTTGCCGACCGCACCTCCATATTCTGCCTGTTTACATATGTCTGTATTTGAATACGCATGCCTATACCGGTTTCTTTGGCGCTTCAGTGTATACCTTACGTACTCTTGTTTGATCCTTTGGAGTATAAGTCTTGCAGAACTACATCTTAACATAATGTAACTTCAGTTTTTCTTTCTCAGGGAGCAGAAATTGAATCTCGGTACATGTTTGGGATACTTGGAACCATTATGCTTATTACTTCACTTCTGATATCATTTCTACCAGAATCCCTGAACAAGATGCTTCCAGAGACTTTAATGGATGTTTCTACATTTGGTCAGTAGCAGAAGTACTGGATTTTTTTCCCTAAAGGAACGTTAGGAAGCAGAACGCCCTAGTTTTTTTACCAGTACACCTCATCCTGTAAGCTTATTTTTATGTATCAGTGAATAAAATATAATTTCTCGAAATTCTGAGTAATATTTTAACGTCTGCTTTGTGCCGTACCACTATTATAATGACTGCTGTTTTTTTAGTAAGCATTAACATAACACCACAGATGCATTTCGCTGGGAACAAGATGATAAATAATACCCAATGAAAACACCCATAACTATTTTAGACACAGTGAATTTCTTACAATTATGAGAATAATAATTTATTCCTTACTCGATTATCGTATTAAAATATTAAGTAAGTATTGGAATTTATTTTCATTTAAAATATTTCAACTGATATAAAACGTGCACGTGATTTATGTAACAAAATTCAGCCAAAGGAATAAGGAACCAAGTCAACTGTTGTTAGATCTATGAAGTAATGTGTGTGGGGGGAGGGGGGAGGGGGGGAGGGGAGGGAGGGAGGGAGAGAGAGAGAGAGAGAGAGAGAGAGTGAGAGAGAGAGAAAGAGAGAAAATGGACAGAACACAGTGAATCACGTCAGTCGCTCATGCAGGAAAGTGTTGAAACAAATAAAATTCAGCATTTCAGTGCTTTTATATATTTTATGAGACTGTCTCTGCAATCACTAAATATTTGTCAATATGGGAGAAACATCCATAGTACCTGTCACAATAGATGATCTGTTCCAAAAAGTAACCAAAGATTTTTCTTATACAGTATATTAGCAACATATTGTTGAGAGCCTGTGGCTGGGCGGGTTGGCCTCTCACTATTCTTTAAACAATCATTCCACCTATCTGGATAAGTTTCAGGCTGTCTACCCCTTCACTCTGCGATAATAGATACTGGTTTGGCCGACAAAAGCAGCGTTGACGAAAATTTGACTAAATACCTACGACGCAAAGGCCACATAACTCCAGTCCATGCCCAGTAGCTGAATGCTTGTTAAATTATTGAACATTCGGGATACTAGCGTGAGTCGTTTGAAAAAATGTCAAGATCTCCTTGAAGTTGGTTTATTGTGTTCAAAACAATGATAATGGCTATCGGGCCCGTATTTACACTGGTGATCAAAATTAAAGCAACAATCGGAAATTTTGCAACGCTGCGTTTATTTCGCCAAAAAACAGTATAAACAGGTAATAGTAAAGTAGAACCAATGTCATCATCATCATCATCTTGGACAGTTTCCACCCTCTGGCCGGGTTAGCTCCTTCGTCTTCTGTCTTGCCACCATCTCTCCGTCTTTACCTTCGTCCAGTCTTCTCCTTTCTTCTGGACGTATTCCTCTACTCCTTTCAGCCATCTGTCTCTCGGACTTCCTCTTGGTCTCTTTCTTTCCAGTTTCATCTCTACTCCTTTCAGCCATCTGTCTCTCGGACTTCCTCTTGGTCTCTTTCTTTCCAGTTTCATTCTCTTAACGTATCCATACCATCTCAGCCTTTATTTCTCTATCTGCTCCTGTAATGGTTTCACCTTCATTAACTCTCTGAATCCCTCATTTCTTATCCTGTCTATCATTGTCACTCCAATACTGTTTCTCAAGAATTTCATCTCACTAGCTTGTACTTTGCTTTTCTCTCTTCCTTTCATAACCCAGGCTTCTGATGCATATGTCAGGATCGGGACATAGTATGATCGGTATATAACCTTTTTACTAATTTGGGGTACATCCTTGCTCCATATCAGGCTTCTGACACCCTTCCGAAATGCTTCTGCTTTTCTCTTCTGCTCGTTTATTTCTCTGTCGTTTTCCCCATCTTCCTGTATCAGGTTTCCTGGGTACTTGAAACTCTCCCTTCTCCACAATCGTTCCCCACCAATTGTTATTCCAGTTGTTCCTCTCTCTTTCTTTCTTGTTGTGATAATCATCACACTCTTACTTACGCTAAATTTCATCCCATATTCTTGTACTGTTCGTTCCCATATGTCCAACTGCCCTTGTACTTACTTCTCCTTATTCCCCCGAATCATCAGACCATCTGCAAACACCATAGCTTTCATCTTCCTTTCACCAATTACTTGTGCTACTGTACTCATTATATCATCGTTAACTACAATGAAGAGTAATGGTGAAAGTGCACTTCCCTGCCTCAAGCCATTCTTCTGTTCAATCCAAGCTGATCTCTCTCCTCCCACTTTCACATAGCTCACACTTTCACGGTACATTTCTCTTATCCTCCAAATAATCTGTTTTGCTACTCCTCTGTTCTCGAGGGCTTTCCACACTATGCTTCTACGTACACTATCATAAGCTTTTTCATTGACCAGGAAGGTCATTAGTAGATCTATTCCATATTCATAGTGGTGTTCCTGCAGTTGTCTTACAGCAAAAATAATATCCACCATGGAGCTTCCTGTTCTGAAGCCATGTTGCTCTTCTCTCAGTCTTCCTTCTAATTTTGCCCGAATTCGTGCTTCCAAAATTTTCCCAGAAATCATTGCACAATGACTCATCAGTGTTACCCCCAGATAGTTCTTGCACTTTTTTCTATTTCCCTTCTTAAAGATCGGGACAATTATTCCCTTCTTCCAGTCTTCTGATATCATCTTCTGTCTCCACACAATTTTCATTACTCGATATAGCCACTGTATCCCCATCTCTCCTGCTGCTCTCACCATCTCTACACATAGCTCATCCAGACCTGCTGACTTGCCTCCCTTCATCTTGCCCAATGTCTCTTCCACCTCTCCCCCTGTAAGGTCTTTTTCTATTTGCTGTTCCTCCTCTTTTTTCTCCTCGGCTTGTTCCTCCTCATCCAGGTCTCCATTCGGGTTCAGGAGTTCTTCAAAGTACTCCTTCCACATATTCATGACTTCCTCTTTATTCTCTACATCTTGTCCACGTTTGCTCACCATTCGAACATAATCCGTCGTAGCGTTTTTCTCTTACTTTTAATCATCCCATATAACACCTTTTTGAACCTTCACTATCCTCCTCCATCATTCTGGTCCACTGTTCCATCCACTTTCTCCTTTCCTCCGCCACCACTCTTTTTGCTTCTTTCTTTTGGCTGATACTCTTCTCTTGTCTCTACTGTTCTCTTCTGGAACCATGCTCTAAAGGCTCTATTCTTCTTGTGTACTATATCCTTTGTTTTATCATCCAACCAGGGTGTTTCTTTCCATCTCTTTTTGTTGCTTGTCCTCCCACATATTGCTCCCACCGCACTTGATAATGTTCCCTTGAATCTACCCCAATCCTCTTCTACCGTTTTTGGTTTATCCTTTGGGATGCTTTCCTTTACTACTTGTAGGTACTGTAGCCTGCTTTCTTCCTCCTTCAACTTCCATACCCTTATACGTCTTTCCTGGTTTTCTGTCCCTTTATTATCCTTAGTCCCTCTCAGGTTCATTACCGGCAAACGGTGGTCGCTAACTAAGGCCAGTGATGGTATAACCTTAATGTAAATTATGTTCCTATTATCTCACTATCGCACAGGAAGTAGTCCACTATCGACTTTCTCTTTAAGTCTTGACTGTACCAGGTAATCTTGTGGCTGTCCCTTTTCCTGAACCAAGAGTTCCCAACCAGCAAGCCATTCCTTTGACTGAACTCCAACAGTCTTTCACCTTTTTCATTTCGGCAGCCCCAACCCTCTGGTCCAAGCACACTTTCACAGCCTTGTCTTTGTCTTCCAACGTGTGCGTTTAAATTCCCCATTACTATCATATTCGTCCTTCCCATCTGCTTCTGCATTTACTGTTCAAACTCTTGCTTCTCCTCAGAAGTGCAACGCACCTGCGGCGCATACACTTATATTACCTCTATGGTCGTCCCCTTCAGTGATATTTTGGTCTTCAGCATCCTATCACTTATTTTCTTTACTTCCTCTTTTAATCCATCCCTTACTACTATTCCGACTCGATTTCTCCTTCCCTCCTCATATCCACTCCATAAAATCAGTAGCCTTTCCTCACTTCCCTCCTTCCTTCTCCTCTCCATCTCGTTTCAGCTAACTCCAATAGGTCTAACTTCCTTCTTTCCATCATGTGTACCATCTCCTCCACCTTTCCAGTCAATGTTTGTATATTTAATGTTCCAAATCTTAGTCCTTGTTTATAGCCAGTTCGTCGTCGATTAAACCCGTCCTTTTGAAAGCAGAAATCATAATCCACTACTGGCTTGCTGGGCCTATCGTAGCTTCACCAGAGCCCCCTTAGCCGTCACTTTTCAGGGTTCCTGTAGGACCTTCACAGCTACTGTAGCGGTCCCGGGGAACACACAGTCCCCACTTTACCTCGCTCCTTCAGGCAATCCCCTACTTCATGCCGTTGCCCATCTCCCACGACTTGGACGAGGGGTTGGACTTGTGGGAGACGAATGCAAAGAACACGAAACGTAAACAAGTGCAACATGCATAACGGTAGAAAAAAAATGTTCTTCGTTTTCTTCCTACTTAAAGGATTTGCAGACACGTTCTTACAACTGGTTAATATGCTCAGTATGGGATGTGACCACCTCTGGCTGCAAAACAGGCCTGACGACGATCGGACATGCTGTGGATGATGTCATCTATCTCATACTGAGGCAATAACGCACATTCTCCTGCACAGCTCCTCGCAAGTCCTGGGTAGTGGTTGGTGGATACTGACGTGATGCAATCCGTCTCCCTAGTGCATCCCAGACATCCTTCCTGGGATTCATACCGAGAGAGCGAGCAGCTCACGCCATCCATGCAATATCTTCTCTGTTTCCAAGAAAACATCAACCACCTGTGCTCTATGCGGTCGAGCATTGTCGCAAATCAATGTGAAGTCTGGACCCACTGCACTGCATAGGCCCACAGCACCGTGCAACAACCGCACTTGAGGCCCCAAGATATCGTCACGATACCTGACAGCGGGTAAACCTTGCCGATACACCCGTACAATTTTATGAAAAGGTGTTCGAGTGGTCAACATAGTCCCCGCCCATATCATAACGGATTCTCCTCAAAATTGGCCTCTTTCCACAATGTATGAATCGCGAAATTGTGTTCCACGTTACCTCCAGACGTGAATCCCTCGAGAATCACTCTCCAGACCAAATTGGGACTCATCTGTGAAAAGAACGCTGGCCCACTTTTCATCCGTCCAGGTGGCATGTTGACGACTACACTCTAAATGTTCCACTGAGTGAGGTGGCGTAGTGGTTAGCACACTGGACTCGCATTCGGGAAGACGACGGTTCAATCCCGCGTCCGGCCATCCTGATTTAGGTTTTCCGTGATTTCCCTAAATCGGTCTAGGCACATGCTGGGATGGTTCCTTTGAAAGGGCACGACCGGCTTCCCTCCCCGTCCTTCCCTAATCCAATGAGACCGATGACCTTGCTGTCTGGTCTCCTCCCCCCAAACAGTCCAATCTAAATGTTCCCTTTTGCGAAGACTCATCAGAGGTACACATACAGCAGGTCTCAACAATAAAGACCATTCTGCTGAAGCCTTCTGTACACCGTTTGCCTCGGTACAACACGTCCGGTGGATGCTGCGATGTCAGATACCAGTTGCTGTGTAGTACTATGCGGTACTGTCGTTCCCTTACAGTCAAACAACGGTCCTCTCTTTCTGATGTCGCACGTGGTCGGTCGTGCTCTGGTCTTCGGGGTACAGTTTCGGTCTCTATAAACTGTCGCCACGTCCGAGAAACAAAAGAAAGATTCTAATTAAGGCATCAGGTCACATCAGTTTGCCACTGTCCCGCTTCCAGGATGTGGGACTACCGGACACATTGGATAGGTGCCCTGACATCGTCGTTGGCGTGGATGTCCGTTGACTAGGATGCCATCTTCCGAGCAGAACACGATCGGACAAACATCTGTTGACAGTTTGTATGATAATATCCTGAATTAGACACATGGCGGGGAAATAGCGACTTGTTGCTTTAATTTTGACTCCAGTGTAATATCCCGACATCAATTATGACTGTCTCCGTTAGAAATTCATAACCGAAAGCAGCCTGTGGATATTTAGTCTGACCCGATATTTTGAACGTCGTAGTCACTGACCCACGACTACTTGCGAGTTAATACATTCAGGTGGCTTGTTGTAAAGACGTGCTCGCCATAATGTCTCGTTATCTGCACGAAACACCCCACGCGGTGTTTATCGACGAATATCTCGTAAATTAAATCGCGCATAAAGGTCAAACTTTCACAAAATACTCAACACCGTAATCGCTTTTCGTCAACGACACGAGAACCAGTCAAACGTGTGAATTTCTTCATTTTGGTACAAATCTGATAAGTGCGGTTTAACATAGGTGTGTTCCCAAGCGAATCTCTCGACTCATTAAGCTAAGGCACAGAGCCCTACTCAAACGCATGGGAAATGCTGAATTCCTATTGGGTAGTATGTTAAGCAGCCAATGAGACGATCTCGAGCACTTCTATACTCGCGGTATTTCTTATGTCAGCCAATCAGATTACCACAAGTAAATTAGAGTAGAACTCTCGTAATTACGAAACTAAATAAAATTTAACGGAGACAAAATACGATTTCTTTTACAAAATAAATTACTAATAAATTTAATACTCAACTCCCCTTCTGGCTGTCTTTTACAAAATCGAGCTAACTTGGACACAGGTCAAAAATTCCCCTGTTACACAACAACTTCCTAACGCATACATTTACATAATTTTAATTCAAATGGTTCAAATGGCTCTGAGCACTATGGGACTTAACTTCTGAGGTCATCAGTCCCCTAGAACTTAGAACTACTTAAACCTAACTAACCTAAGGACATCACACACATCCATGCCCAAGGTGGGATTCGAACCTGCGACCGTAGATGTAGCTCGGTTCCAAACTATAGCGCCTAGAACCGCTCGGCCACTCCAGCCGGCATAATTTTAATAAAACATCACATTATGACTTTACATATATCCTCCATTCACTCTCTCAGTCTCTGCAAAACACTCACACAACCAAACCACGATGAAATAATATTTTCTAAAGTACTTTTAATTACGTCAGAAGTCTGTGGTAATGAAACTAAAGAAAATTCCGAAAAATTAGATTTTGTTAACCTATGCTCTTGGTTGAAGTTTCAATTGACATTATAGATGAATACATCATAGTCCGTAACTCGGTTTCACAATGCCAGAATGGCTATCATTGTTTTAGGTAAAAATTTATATCTCCGAAAGTATGGAAGTTATTGATTTGAAATATTAACAGTATGGCTGTATTCTCCATATAATTTGATATTCTATGAATGAAAATGATCGATTAATATTTAATAGAACTTCTTAAGATTCATATAGAGTATGTATAACGTATTGCGCGCAGCATTAGGCAAGCACACGGCCCTTCGGACCCAGTAGCCAGCGTCGGCTGGGCGAGCGCGAGAATCAAGATCAGCTCTCCTCCAGGTTCTACGGCAAGCTACGCTTTCAATGCAAGCTAACAATCCGTAATTATTTGCTACGTTACAAACCTGATATCCACCAACCGTGCTATGTGTATGAATGTGCGAACTAGCTCAAAAAAGGATGGATGGGTGAGGGTGGATGATGGTTAAGAAAAAAGCAAGAGGTGTAAAGGATAGGGATGCAATAGAGAGAGGCAGAGGGTGCACTAGATAGGAGAGCGACAGTAGATTCGAATGAGGTGACAGAACAGGGGAACGGCAGACTGTGGGGAAGAGGATATGGATGAAGGTGAGTGAAATTAGTGTGTAGGGACAGGATGGAGATGGGTGTGGAGCATGGGGCTAGCGTACACCTGTTAATTCCCTCTTAAAGTGAGCGCTAAAACACAATCAATTTTCATGTCATTTTCTGTCTCTCTGTCTTTCTTTTTTCTTCCCAAAATCTCTCATCTATTCACTGCGTTTCCTCTTCTCGTCTTCGGTCCACTTCTTACCTATTTTCTTCTCTTTGGGAATTTGTTGAAATTTCTGTTTTCTGATTTTTTCTCTCTATTTTTCCGTGTGTGTCATGTCTTCTGTGCAGATGTTCAGTTTCTTGAGTTCTTCCATGGTTTCCTTTACCCAGTTAGTTTTCTCTGTATTAGTTGTCACAATGTTAAAAATTTTCTTGGTCAATCTATTTTCGTTCATCCTGTGTATGTGGCCATAGAACTTTGTCCTTCTTTTCTGATGTTGTTTGTAATAGCCTTTGTCTGTCTATACAGTTTCTTTATCGGTCTCTTTGTCCAGATCGCCTCTTTTTGAACTAGCCCGTATATTTTTCTCAGTATTTTCCTCTCTTGTTTTTCCTTCTCCTTCATTTTCGATCTTCCCTTGATTACTGTTGTTTCTGAGGCTCACAGGGCCTCTGTTAAGATTACTGTATTGTAGTGCCTTCATTTGGCATGGGTAGAAATATACTTCTTTTGTTGCAGTGGTTCCATGTAAGTTTGTACGCTTTTCGTATATTTGTATTCCTTCTTCCTTCATTGAATGTGGCGTTCAGTCCTGTTTTCTGTACAATCTCTCCCGGTTATCTGAAACTTTCTACTTGTGTTGTCTTTCCATACTTTGCTACCAGTTGGTTGCCTTTCTGTGGTTTTTGTGTCCATGTATTCCGTTTTTTCATATGAGTTTTGTAGTCCTGTTTTGACTGAGATTTCGTGTAGTGTCTCTAGAGCTTCCTTTGCTTCCATACTCTTATTTGTTATGTAAGCTAGATCATCAGCACAGGACAGACATTTTATGTTGACGATTCTATCCTTGTGTCTCCCCAGCTTTATGCCACTGTCTCCTCTGCACCATGTCCTGATTACTTTCTCCAAAACCGAGTAATATAGAATGGTTGACAGGCCATCTCCCTGCCTCACTTCTGTCTTTATTTCGAATAGTTCCGAGATCTCTCCTGTTCGAGATTTCTCCCATAAACTCCACTTTGGATGTTTATTTGTTAATATTTCCTGAATTAGCTTTCTGGTTTTGTTGTCAACTTTCATTTCCTCCGGTGTGTTGAAGAATGTTTCTTTGTCTATGGAGTCGTAGGCCTTCTTGAAATTGACGAATGTTATTGGTGTCCCTGGACTTTCTTGTTGTTAATATTGTTCTCATGCACCAGATCTGTTCACTGCATGATCTTCCGTTTCTGAACCCTCCTTGGCACTATCCTTTCCGTAGGTCCATTTGAGGCTCCAGCTATTTAAGAGGACTTTTGATAAAATTTTATGTCACAGGCAGTAGTGAAATTCTTCTGTAGTTGTTAGGGTCAGTTTTGTCTCCTTTCTTGTGGAGGGTTGTATTATCGCTGACTTCCATTCTTCTGGTACCTTTTCTGTTTCCCAGACGTTTTTGATGATTTTGTGTATTTTGGGTGTGATGTGGTCTAATTTCCAGGTTTCCGCATTCCATCTTCTCCAGGTGCTTTGTTATTTTTTAATGATTTTATTATTTTCAGATGTCTTCATGTGTTGGCGGTTTGGAATCGAAGTTGCGTTCTGGCTTCTCGAACTTTAGGATCTGCATCGGTTTATCCCAGTTTGGTAGTGTGTCAAAGAATTGCACTAACATTTCGCAGTCCTTTTTCGAGTTTGTCTCCAGTGTTCCGTCCTATCGTTTGAAGCGTTTGAAGCATAAGCTCGTTGGAAGTCCTCTTCTATCTCTTGTAATATATATATATATATATATATATATATATATATATATATATATATATATATATATATATATATATATATATATGGGTGGACTGTCTTAACGCACAATGGAGAATGTCTTGGGACTGAGATGAGACACAGCAAAATGTTTTAGATAAAAGTTGTAGGTGACAACGAGGGTCACGCATTGCTACTGATGACCACGACCTTGAACGTGATTTTCGAGGTGATTTGGAGGGTAGAGTGATTTTTTTGAAGTCGGAACCCAAATATTTGATTTAAGATTTGACAAGAAGGGCAAATTTTATGTATAAAATGATACATTATGATTCAAGGTCGTGGGAAGGCTCAATGGAGGTCGAATAAGCAAGTATGTTTTTAGTTTTAGTAGGGATTAAGTCTGAATAGAGGAGGTATACAGTAAAATACAATACTACATACGAACTGGAAGGGGCATAAGGAGTCACGTATCATTACCAATGACCTTGGTCTTAAACGAAATTGTGGAATGTCACTTGGTTGACTTTTGTTTCATGGAAACCCCTATTTGTGGCGTCGGATTTGGAAAGAGGGCAGAGAGATTTGAATTTAAGTTTTCAACAACTAGTTTAATGGCAAAATTAATACACCACAAGATATCAATGTAGTTTTGATATTTGGCAGAAGGAATAAACATAAATAAAACGTTGATCATTCATTTATACGTCGCTGAGTGAGTCCTTTCGTCTCTGATTCCTCGGGATAATGCTTCCAATTTGCATCTAACATTGTATTCTGCTGTATGCCTCCTCCATTATAAATTAATCCTTACTAGAACTAAAAACATATTTGCTTATTCGACCTTCATTGAACCATGCCATGACCTTGAATAATGTATCATTTCATACGTATAATTTGCCCCTCTTTTAAAATCTTAAATCAAATATTAGGGTTCCGATTTAAAAAAACTCACTTTAACTTCCAAATAACCCTAATAATCAAGTTTAAGGTCACGTCCATTAATAGCAGTGCGTAAACCTCATTGCCACCTACAACTTTTATCTAAAAATGTTGCTGTATCTCATCTCTATACCGAATTATTCCCCATTATGGATTAAAATAGTCGTTCCTGTATATTCCTAAGTTATCTACATTCTACCATAACTTTCATTACTATCGATAACAAAACTTAAGTTTGTGTGAGCAATAGTTGAAAGAGAAACAAGGAATTAGTTGGGGAATGTGAGAACTTTGGTATTATTGAAAACAACCAAACAATAAGTGACAGCAGTCAAGCTTCTAAAATATTCAGTGTAAAGGGTAAAGGTACAAAAGAGACTTCGAACGAGCATTGAAGAGCCATGACAGAATCAGGCTAAAGCCGAGTTGGGCTCTGGCCAGTGGACTGCATGGTCAGTAGCCTCGCAACTGTGTGTACGATGACAGGGCACATGTGCCGATGCCGGGCCAGCCTCCAGAGAGTATTGGAGCCCAATAACGATGCTGCGTCCACGCCACGTTCCAGACTAATGGTCATGGTACACCAACACTGCTGTTACCATGAAATCAACTCAGAGAAGCAGTATTTAAAAGTGGCTCAACCAGCTCGTCAATATCAAACACCTTGGCAGTTGTGTACCATACCATTGTTACAGACATCTCTACCGCCAGTGAGATCCAAACCGCAGCCTACTGTCTAAGCACCTGGGCGCCAGGACAGCCTCCCACTTTGCTTCCTTCCAGAGAATATGACGTTAGGGTCCAGCCATCTCTGCATTTACTACAGAAGATCACTCCAGAACCTTGAGCATAACACAGCCTGACGTCCTCGTAGCCGCCACTGTCTGCCACACTTACTATGGCTTGGAAATGTGGGAATCTAGTGACTTGGCAGTAGCAACAGTAGCAGCAGCAGCAGAACGCGCAGTCAGCAGCTGGAAGCCTCTGCTGTGATAGTCCCATGCCGTCAACTAGCAATTGTAAACAAGCCTCAATAAGGAAGCAATTGTAACAGTCATCGATCCTTCTTCAGTTACGCAACACATCCTTCCTCAGCAGAGAATCCTAGCTTACACTAAGTCATTCTACACACACTGTTAGAATTATTTTCAGAGAGTGACTACTACATCTACCCAATTAGAATTGGTGTCAGAATGAATGCTGAGGATGAAGATGGGCAGCCAGACGACAGCAGCCAGAACCATGGACGTTCTGCAGCAGGGGCGTCGTATGCAGCAATACGAATAAGTGCCAAAGTCAGAGTTTTGTTTGGGCTCGTATGATTGCTTCTTTACCCTTTCTTCTTACTTTTCGTTTTTACTTCAGTTATGAGCCATTAAAAGTTGAGGGAAGCACCGTCATTTTATGACTTCAAGGAAGGGTTGGTGGACAGATATAGGAGAAAAAATATGTCCAGATACTATCGTGAGTAGCTTAAAACTGTTTCAAAAACATGGGGAACCATAGTGTGTTTTACTGATTGTATTGACAAAAGTGATGTCAGTACATATGAGCTCATGGAAGATGATGATGCATCCAAAGCCTAGGTCACTTGACGCTTTATTATGGCGGTTACAGCCAGAAAGGTCGTGAAGAGTTCAGATGAAATTCCAGACTCTGAATGAAACAGTAGAAACCGCTATGGTGCTAGATGATATAGATATGGTCACTAAGCCATGGGAGAAGAAGGTAATATGGATGTTAAACGTTTTACATGTAGTCGTATGGAGTATGTGACGTGTAATTTCCGACTATTCTCCAAAGATATCAAGGAACATATAATGTGTCTGCAGTGTTGGCAGAAGAGCCAACACCGTGTTACTAGAGGAGGCCGAAATGCACGCGTTTTAGCTCACGCTGGCTGGCGTGAGGAGGGAAGAACTATACTGACGTGAGGTCTGGAACATGACAAGGGATTAGAATTCAGAAAGCGGACGGAAGTTGTTTGATACTTAACTTTAATCCATTAATGATGAACGGCGCTCTTGACGGTACATGATTCACAATATCAATATCAATAGTAACTGAATATGGCGCCTTGCTAGGTCGTAGCAAATGACGTAGCTGAAGGCTATGCTAAACTGTCGTCTCTGCAAATGAGAGCGTATGTAGACAGTGAACCATCGCTAGCAAAGTCAGCTGTACAACTGGGGCGAGTGCTAGTGAGTCTCTCTAGACTAGACCTGCCGTGTTGCGGCGCTCGGTCTGCAATCACTGATAGTGGCGACACGCGGGTCCGACGTATACAAACGGACCGCGGCCGATTTAAAGGCTACTACCTAGCAAGTGTGGTGTCTGGCGGTGACACCACAGTGTCCATACAAAGTTTTTGATTATCTATGTGCAGCACAGATAACACTTAGCCCAGAAAAGTGGCATTTAATGTTGAAAGAAATGTGTTGTTTTGGCCATGTTATCGACCAACATAGGGTCTGCACCGATCCACGACTTGTTAATATCACCAAAACTTTTATGACACCCACTACAGTATAGGGATTGCCAGAAACAGTTTATACTGTCACGTGACTCCAGCCATTTTACCTTAGGTTGTGTCTTTAGTAAGGAAATATATGGACAGGTACACCTCATAGAGTATGCATACATACAGCTTAATAAGGTAGTGTACAGTCATTCAATAACTGAGGAAGAAATGCTGGGATTAATATTCAGAATAAATTATTTCCAATATCATAAATACAGAATAAGTTTTAAAGTAACAGCCGCACAGGGTAGCCACGCGGTCTGAGGCGCCTTGTCACAGTTTGCGCAGCAGCCCCCATCTGAGGTCGAGTCCTCCCTTGGGTATGGGTGTGTGTGTTGACCTTAGTGTAAGTTAGTTTAAGTTAAATTAAGTAGTGTGTAAGCTTAACGACCGATGAACTCAGCAGTTTGATCCCACAGAACGTACCACAAATTTTCAAATTTTTAAAAAGAAATAGCTGATCATGCAGCACTCAAATGGGGCTTAAAGATACAACTAGTAGATTAACTATGTGAGCTTTGCGTCTTAATGAGTTTGACTTCGAAGTAATGCATCATCCAGGAAAATCACACATAATTGGAGAAGGTCTGAGTTGCTAAATATATGCCATGAAATGTGCTAGCATAGAAAATAATGAACAGAAGGAAGCAGAAACCAATGACCCAGATTGTTAGTAGTTTTATAGACAATTGTAATTCAGCACAGAGGACAGAGTGTTGTACAGGAAGATGAGATGTGGGCTATGCATCATAATGCCAGAGAACTTACGAAATGATATACTGAAGCAGGTCCACAATTCGATTTCAGCGGCACATGCTTATAGCAGGGCAACGGAATGCAGGGTAGTGCAAAATTTGTGATGGGTAACATGCAGACAACCACAAAGGGTGGAACTCAGTCATTCAAGGATTGTGTTACGATTAGCCAGGGCAGAAAAACCACTTCAGAGTATCAGTACGGGTATTTTTGGGCTATTTGTGAAAATACCAGCAGGAAATCGTTATGTATTGACAATAATCGATCATTTTTCGCAATTTGTTTCTATGACAGCCGTAACAAACCAGCAGGCCTAATCACTAGCAAATGAAATGGTGAAAGAGCGGATAGCAAAATTCGGAATTCCTGCAACAATGATAGCTCATCAAGGAACAAATTTAGTTGATTTAATGAAACAGTTATGCTAGTTATTGGATATTAACTCTAGCAATAGCAACATAATTTCTGTAACGAGTTTTTTTATAACCTCCACAAAAACCTAAAAATTTTCTTAATTGTTATTAACTTTTACTAATAACATCCTTTGTAAATACGTATTGGTGTATAAGAAATATCCAGAACCTGAAAATATCTTTTAACATAATCACAACATTACCAATGCATTATAACAATGCGTACACAGTAAAATTTTTTAAAAATACTGACTTCGTTAGTCATCCTTAAGTTTTGTTCACAACATACTTTATAAAGATATGTAGATCTGTAAGAAGGATCCTGAACTTGAAAAAATGGATATTACTTTTGTTTGTAACAGTCGCATTTACTACTAAGACATAAATTTTTGGGCACACACACACACTCTTGGTATATCATTGAGGATTAAGAAACTTTGGACCAGTGATTTACATCCACATGCAAACAGTCGAATACAGAGGATCCATGGATCCATCAGACAAGTGCAAAGATATTAAGCTATTACGTTATCTCACAGCATAATAACGGGGATGCCCTCTTTGCATTCGTCACATGAAAATATAATTCGAAAATCCCTGAGAGCGTTGTGTTGTCCCCTTACATGGCTGATTTTTGTCAGCAAAAGCCGTCTACTTCTGAGTTTTGTAAGTTTCCCCCATGAAGAGTTATTTTGGTAGCGAAAAATTTCTCTAAAAGGTTAAAAACTGTTTGGCAACGGGGAAAAAGACTGATTTCAAAGCTTTCGAAGGACAGGACAGGAGACACAATAAGAAAGCAGAGTTACCTAAGTATCACATAGGTCAGTGGGTTATTACGACCAATCTGTACGTACCAAAAGGTACACTATGTGATCAAAAGTATCCAGACACCTGGCTGAAAATGACTTACAAGTTCGTGGCGCCCTCCATCGGTAATGCTGGAATTCAATATGGTGTTGGCCCACCCTTAGCCTTGATGACAGTTCCTACTCTCGCAGGAATACGTTCAATCAGGTGCTGGAAGGTTTCTTGGGGAATGGCAGTCCATTTTTCACGGAGTGCTGCACTAACGAGAGGTATCGATGTCGGTCGGTGAGGCCTGGCACGAAGTCGGCGTTCCAAAACATCCCAAAGGTGTTTTATAGGATTCAGGTCAGGACTCTGTGCAGGCCAATCCGTTACAGGGACGTTACTATCATGTAACCACTCCGCCACAAGCCGTGCATTATGAACACGTGCTCGATCGTGTTGAAAGATGCAATCGCCATCCCCGAATCGCTCTTCAACAGTGGGAAGCAACAAGGCGCTTAAAACATCAGTGTGGGCCTGTGCTGTGATACCGCCACGCAAAAAAACAAAGGGTGCAAACCCTTTCCATGAAAAACACGACCACACCATAACACCACCACCTCCGAATTTTACTGTTGGCACTACAGACACCGGCTGATGACGTTCACCGGGCATCCGCCATACCCACACCCTGTCGTCGGAAAGCCACATTGTGTACCGTGATTCGTCACTCCACACAACGTTTTTCCACTCTTCAATCGTCCAATGTTTACGCTCCTTACACCAAGCGAGAAGTCGTTTGGCATTTACCAGCGTGATGTGTGGCTTATGAGCAGCTACTCAACCATGAAATCCAAGTTTTCTCACCTCCCGCCTAACTGTCATAGTACTTGCAGTGGATCCTGATGCAGTTTGGAATTCCTGTGTGATGGTCTGGATAGATGTCTGCCTATCACACATTACGACCCTCTTCAACTGTCGGCGGTCTCTGTCAGTTAACAGACGAGGTCGGCCTGTACGCTTTTGTGCTGTACGTGTCCCTTATAGTTTCCACTTCACTATCACATCGGAAACAGTGGACCTAGGGATGTTTAGGAGTGCTGAAATCTCGCGTGCAGACATATGGCACAAGTGATACCCAACCACCTGACCACGTTCGAAGTCCGTGAATTCCACAGAGCGGCCTATTCTGCTCTCTCACGATGTCTAATGACTACTGAGGTCGCTGATATGGAATACCTGGCAGTAGGTGACAGCACAGTGCACCTGATATGAAAAACGTATGTTTCTGGGAGTGTCGGATACTTTTGATCACGACTAAGAAATTCGTGACATGATATCAGGTCCCCTCTCAAGTGACAGAAATGATTTCATCTGTTAACATTATGCTACAGCATCCAACTCGCCGCGCGATAGTTCACGTTAGTGGAATTTATCCTTTTAAGGAACATAGAGGTGCTGCCTCCACTGTTGGCAGGCTTTCCAAAAGAGAAGAGGGATGATTTTGGGAAAAAGGGAAAGAAGGGATAGATTACACAAGGAAAGCCAAGCAGTTCTGTAGTTAACACAACACTCATTACACACATAGGCCACGAGCAAGAATAATATATATACTACAGGATTTCCTGTTCCTTGAGAGCATATGATTCCATCCCACAATGATAAGAAGCAGTTCCAGCACCAAGCATCGGGCTTGAGATGAAAGGGAAAAGAACACGAAAAGTCTCGTCATAATAAGTCTAATACGTTGTTTCGGGGTGACAAAAGTTCTTAAGGTACATCCTGTAAGCAGGCGATGTCTTGTTTATACGACACTGTCCCGGGTCTACGATATTTCCGAGCTGGGGCAAAAACTTGCTAGTGGCGCTCCCCCTCCCCCTCGAGTGTTTGAGATAGGATCTCAAAAATCTAAAAAAAAAAAAATCGATTTTTCAAAAATATATTCAGTTTGTAGAGCACATGTTTCTGAAGAGTTCGATATATGAAGCATATAGGTTCGAGGATATGTTAGACATGGTATTTGGTTTTAAGTGTGCTAAAGACTAGTGCCACGCGTTTTCATTCACACAGCATTCTTCTATCGCGCGACACTGTATTTCGCTCTGTGGAATTCAAACGTGTATATTTTGTAATGGAAGCTATCAAACCTACATATATTCTCGACAGTGGAAATTAAAATGTCCTCTGGTGCCTCTCCCACTTCCAGTCTGTCTGCGCCCTTAAAAAAGAGGAAAAAAGCTCACAATTAATACTGGGTGTGATATTTGTGATCGGGAGAATAAGAACTCTTCAGAAAATTTGCACTCTTTATTGCCTATCAGCTAATAATTTTCTCTTTTTTGTGACATAAAATTAAATATAGAAAACAAGAAAGCTGTAAAGCCATGAGACAAGTAAGGTAGCAAACATATCTTCAACGTTTAGGTCCTAGCATTTTTTCTCTCTAATCTTGCTACAGCTTTACACGGCGTGCTTTCCTCTCTGCGAAAGAATCTGTTACCTCATCAAAGTTCGTCAAACGTTTTGCTACATGAAAAATCAAAATGTCGCTGTCTATTACTGAAAAAGCTGATAGTACGAATAGTACCCAAGCCTTATGTGGTTTATCGATTCGATTACGTCTACTTTGTCACTTTCTGACAGATAAAATAAAATAAGCCTTTCCAATATTGTAGCATTTGTAACACACTCCAAGTAAAAGAAAGTGATCTGGCAGAAATTGTCGTGTTTATGTACCTCATTTACATAAATAACACGACAGAATAAATAATTTATAAAATAACAATACCAAGTGCCTATTAGGCCTAATACAAGCAGAAAGTTTTTTGATAAGAAATAGTTTCAAATTTCATTCATATACTCCAGTTTCTCAAGCATGAGATCGAAAAGTAGTAGTAGTAGGAAATATTTATATATATTTGGAATCGTCGTATTCTTCCATATAATTTGTGAGATGTCCCCGTTTCTTCTCCTCCCTTCTTCTAGCAAACAATCTTGTCATCACTAATTCTGTAAATATTCCTGCCGTTGTCAAAACTTATTCTGCTTTTCACTGTGCTAACCGTGCCAGAATCGCCGGTCCAGTTATCCCGCGTTTATTCTCCGGTTATGCGTTATTATGTGTTCGTACAACGAGTTTTTCTCGCTGTTACGAGAACAGAATTAAGCGGCTGCTAACCTGGGACTGTAAAACTGGTCCTTAGTAGTGTAGTGATCTGGCAAAAATTTTCTGTCAAAATTTCTTTTTCTTCGATACACCGAGAAAACAATATTACCTGTTATTCCTGTTAGTCATTTATTTCCACTCTGGTAGTCTGAATCTATGGAATTCGCTAGTAATTATAAAAACGCTTATCATTCGCTCAACCAATCAACCACATAAACAAACAGCAATTGGCATTCACCCATTAGGGTTTATTTGGCTCAGCTCGTACAGCCCCGTCCCCTTTTGTCTGCGGGAAAGTTTTTATTTCTAGATGCGACGGGGATTTTCCTGGCAGAGACATCGCGTACACTATCCACCTATTCAAAAATCAGCTTACGTTTCTTTCAGATGTCAACTTAAAGAATGTGTTCAAAAATGTTGAAAAACCAACAGGGGTGCATTTCTAAATCATACGAACTATCTACACACCAACGTGCAAAGGATGCTAGGCGCCTTGTGAAACAAGGTTTTCCTTCTTCAAGAATATGAATTTGGCGCCCCCTGAAATTACCGCCAGGGACAAATACCCCGGTTTGCCCCCCGGCCCCCCCCCCCTGCCCATAGATCTGGGCCCGATCCGACAAACTGACTTTCAAATCACACCAGAGGACCCTAAGACTAGACATCAATATTTGCGCACTAGAGAACGAAATTCAGAGGTTGGAAGACACACTTGGCGAATTGCATCTCATGATAAATAGCCAGACAAGGTTTAGCGATACTCGGGAAGAGTATCAGTTGCTTTGCTCGCGTTTTTCATGGCTACAGGCACGGGTACATCAGACTGTGAAGTCAGTCCCTCGAGACCGACAGAAAAAGGCGGTGGTTGGGCGCGGCAGACGACTTTTGAAAATAGTTTTCGCAACAGCAGATCCTGAGGACCTACAAAATTTAATAAGGAACTAGAAAAAGGAGAAGTGGATGTGAACGGCAACCAGGAAACAGAGAACTGGCGGACTATGTACCTCACCAGTCTGGAAAAGGACGTTGTAAATAATACAAGTCAGCTGTGCTCTTTGGCCACTATGACAATGTCCCACATTCATGCATTCGACACAACTAATCATGACATGGACATATTCAAGGACTGCCTGAATAACATAGACAACTAATGACTGCAAAATTAATCTGAACGAACTGGCGCAGTGGTTAGCACACTGGCCTCCCTTTCGGGAGGGCTACGGTTCGCACCCGCGTCCGGCCATCCTTATTTAGGTTTTCCGTGATTTCCCTGAATCACTCCAGGCAAATGCCAAGATTGTTGCTTTGAAAAGGCACAGCAAACTTCCTTCCCTATCCTTCCCTACTCCGATGGGACTGATGACCTCACTGTTTAGTCCCCTCCTCCAAAACCACAAACCAATTAATCTGCAACAATACTGATAGTATCACTGATGCACAAATTAAGACTAGAGAAATAAGGAAGCCATGGTACACCCTGTCCGCAGGCCTTGAACACCAACACTACCGCCACTGGATCAGCGAAATCCATATTCAAACACCATTAATGTGTAAGGACCATAATGTTACAGTCTTCATGCTTACCCCATGTTGCGGAAACCCCTAAAAAATTTAAACAATCAAAAGTGCACAAAGTGCTATTGGTAGCACACGACAGACAATAAAATGGCTCATTACCTATTCTGAATTTTCTACACTACTGAGCTAGATCAATCACAATTTGCCCTGCCAAGCAGGTGCCTATCGTTCTAAGGTCGTGTGTGTTTTCCTTACTCCACTCCCACAGTTCTGCTGCAGAATGTCCGAAAGAAGTCGTGCCAGAAAAGCAGGGGTTTAGAGAAGAGTGCGTCTACGCTGGTTATGCCCTGCAGCAAACCAAACTGTCATTATCTGTACTTGTCACAAGCAGGGTCGACAAAGTGCCAAACAAAACTCAGAAGTCGGGGTCTGATAATCATAATTACCTAATTTGAGATATCCGGACCAACTTTCCGATTATCCGTCACTATGATAGTAACACCATCCTGAATGTAACCCACACATTGTCTTATGTACCCAATCTATCCCTTGAAATGTTATACACTGAAAATTTAAGCTTCCTAAATAACGACAATGGACACGACCTTGCTTGCCTGCCTAAACTGAATTTTAATCATGCAGCATGGCCTCATGTCAGTGGAATATCTTCTAGGACATATAAAAAGGTACAGCAACTAAGTTGTAGGATCCTCAACCTCACCTGCCTGTATGGTTTTCGCAGTAGTAGGACCCGTATGATTCAAGCCAAAAGTAGCCCAAATTACATCCCCACCAACCTTCAACCAACAGGTGAGTCACAATGGCACCAACCAGAAGCAAACTGACGAGTGTCGAGATGAACAATGAACAAAGACCCATGTGTAGAGCCAAATACTAATGAAGTCGAACGGCAAATGTAAATAGTGCAAAGGGCAAAATGATACTATGAACTGAAGTGAAATTTTGAAGGATAAATAATTGTAAAAAACGAGTGTCTTTGTTTCAGCAAAATTCGAGTGCGAATTTTCTTTATAGAAGGTGGGAAAAGTAGAGGGTAAACTTATAAACGAGACTTGGGACTAGCAGTGCAGCAGCACGACGAAATTGGGCCACATCTGAGGCAGAGTACGGCTGGTGAATTGTGTGTTCGGCAGCCTTGCAACCATGTCTATGATGACAGGCTGCATGTGCCAAGGCTAGGGCAACGTGTAGGATATATAGCAGACTAATAACGACGACTGGATTGATGCCTCATTCCAGACTATTAGGTGTGATACACTAACACCACTTTTACCGTAAAATCAGCAAGGATAAGAAGTATTTAATGGTGGCCGAACCAGCACGTCGTCAGACAGAGTGGCAGATATGTCATGGCGAGCCTGAACTGTTGAGCACTGCGCCGATGATGCAGACAACTCTACTTCAGCTGGGACATGAACAGCTGTCTGCCACCTAGGCATCTTGGTGTCAGGGGCTATCCTAAACTTCGCTGCAGTCCCGAGACGACGACGTGAGGATCGAGCTATCTCCGCCCTCACCAGGGTCTATACAGAAGACCACTGCACTCCAGATCATAGAGGATGATGCAGTCTGACGTCCTCGTAGCCGCCGCCGCCCGCTGCTCTGGGGCGAGAGGCGGTGTTGGGTAGAGTGGGAGCCAGGAGAAAGGAGGAGGGGAGCGAGAGAGAAAGTTGGGAGAGGGTGGATGATGGTTCAGAGACAGTGTGACAGAACAGAGGAAGGGGAAACTGGGGGGAAGAGCATGTGGGTGAAGGATGAGTGCCATTAGGGCCGCATGTAGGTTGCCATTATGTATTTATTTATACTTGACTATTACATGCTGTGGTCTGGCCGGTTGTGAAATTAGCCATCGGATATTCATTAGTAGCCATTTTTGGAGGGCGATCTAACTCCCAAGATACATGGCATCGATATTTAAAGTCCTGACTCTGGAACTATGATGCATGCGCTGTCTATTCTCCTACACTGCTCCAAATTTTTCTAATAGTAATGAAGAGATTGCAATATATGAACACTTTTATATGACACAGTCTATTTCAATTTAATTTCAAGTTGCATGTCCCTGCTTGTTCTGATCACACTCACACTACAATTACAGGTACTCATTTGTCATGAGTATATATTAGTTTACCACTGCTGATTCTTTACAGTAAAGTCGATATTTTTAATTGTATAACCGTTTCCCTGATACAAAATTGATGCTGCGCTTCAAAATTAGTATTTTAACCACAATCGCTTTTCTCACATACATATGTATCCTACTGGCCTGATGGCTGTGGTGCAACTGACTCACTACTTCATGTCAAATGATTTCCAGGCGCCAATCTGTCCTTTTTAGAACAACATGGCATCTCCGTCGTTAATGCTGCTGCACTGTAGCAAAGATGCATAAGGGTAACTAATTGTTTACAAAATATGTGTGAAAAAAGAATTTCTGAAAAATGGCTGCTTGAATTCTCCCCATCCCATTGGATGCTACATATGCTTCTTGAAGTCTTTCCAATGGTCAGGCTGCACTAAGCAGCACCACTCTGTAATTAGCCCTGCTTTGTTAACGTGGCATTATTTTACAAAAGTGGTAATGTAGGGTCCATTGGATCCGCATGATATGTTAATGATGCTACCTATGTATGACATTAATAAAAAGGTTATTTAATACAAATTAATGTAGAGGTAACCATATAAATTATGAAATTGAATCAATTAATGCTTATTTAAATAAATAATGCATTTTATTACATTAGATAAAATACAGTACCTACAGTTATGTTTAAACAATGTAAAATGAACATTCAGTGATTCAACAGTCTTCTTCAGAGAACTTATTACAATTACCATTTAGGCACTGATCACAGACTGTCAGGAAATGTTTGATGCACATATTCCTTCCACACTAATGACAAGTATATTGAGTTTTTACATCCTTATTTCTAGGCTAGAAGATGCATCTCCTTTTTGCATCTGGCATTTCTTCTTGTGCTGGTTTATCACTGACAGCAGATGTTGATTCAGTCATTTTTGCTGCTCTATGGCGAATTTCTCTGAGTAAGCAATCCAATATTGCCCTTTTCTTTAGCTGGCAACCAAACCAGTTTCCCAAAGAAAATCCTTCCTTACCATTTTAAGCATGATTATACGAATTTACACCTACTTGTTCTGCACTATCTTGTAATGGAAGTGTTAACATGGAGGTCTAGGAACTCCCTAGCAACTAAATAACTGCCAAACATGAGTAACAAAGAGCAGCTTCAGAAAGAAAAACTGTTGACTGACAGTAAACAGATGTCAGAGAGGATTGCTACATGGCAGGAAGTGCTGCCAACATTGTTCATATAAATTTAGCTAAAGTAAAAGTGCTGGGGATCTGTTGGACCCCATGTTGCCAAGTAAAGGATAAATGCAGTGCCTCACCCCACAGGCTCATGATATGTAACAAAACATTAGCCACAGCCTCTTCTTGTAAATTCTCATGACCACTTGCCAATGAAACTGCCAATTATTTGGTAAACTAAAAATCCATTACATTTATTATCTATAAATAAATTCTCTGAGATTTGTTTATCTATTATAAACTAACGATATTTTCATTACATTACAAAATAAAAATCTAAAATTTTTTCTTCATAAATAATCGTTCCAAGATTGTGTTTATCTGTTCCATGATCCAAATTTTCATTTATTTAGAAATAAAAATCTAATAAAGTTTTCTATTTATAAATAAGATCTGTCGAACCTTATCTATTTATGTCATCACAGTGAAATTTATCAAAGGTAATTTGAATTGTTAAAGTTTTCAAAAGTGAAAAATGTAATTTTTTTCTGTATAAATAAAATGTAAAAACCGATGTATTCCAAAGCTGAGCTATTTCTAATCTTAGAAAACATGTAAACAAAATAATTGATTTTTGGGTTATAAAGATTTAGAAAATTATTGTAAAGAGAAAAGATAATCAAATGTAACTATAAACGATCTATGGGAATTTACTGATTATTTTAATATAAAATAAACGACTAAGAAAGAATTCAGAACTACAGATACAAAAAACTTCGATCAGTTTGCAAAACAAAAAATTTAAAAATACTGAACTTAATAAAGAAAAATTAATCAATCTTATTCTACATCCTGTTGACAGTATTCATAATTACAATAAAAATACAAAAAATTCCTTAAAAGAACTTCATAAAATCTGTAAAACAAATTTAAAACTTATTCGAAACTTTATAAACAAAGGTTAATTAAACATATCAAAAATCTGAGAAAATTTTTTAATAACATTGACAACAAATTAATTAAAAAACCTCCAAAAAAATCACCAATCAGTAAAAATTTTTTTTGAAAATATTCTAATCTTAGTACACAGGAATTAACAGATCTTATCAATAGATCAGAGATTACTATAAAAATTATTGAAAATGAGAATTAATATCACAAGTCTCTAGTAGAGAAATACCAAAAAATTAAAAAAATAATTATCACAGACATTTAACAGGTTTCAATTTTCAAGATGACATTTTTTAAAACTAACTAAAGAATCTGATGGGATTAATAATAATGATACAACGGTTGTACCACAGGGATTTTTTAAACAAATTAAACAAGAAGTAATCACCAAATTAAAGAGAATTTTAATACAAAGAAGAGCAATTAAAAGCTAATATGAAAGTTTATAGTAATTATAAAAATTTAAGAGAAAACACAAGAATTTAATCTTAAAACAAGTAATGAAGTTTTATTAAGAACAGCTAATGTAGACGATTATTATAAAAAATTGCAAATAAACTATTAACTGAAATGGAATAAATGCAAAGAAAAAATGTGGTTGGTCGTTATTGTATATCAATAATTTGGAATAAATGTTAATAGACATAATTAGTTTTGGTTGTTAGATATCGATTTACCAAAAGAAATTAAAGATAGAAAAACACTAATTAATGTAAAGATACAGATCAAAAACGTTTTTTGTTATTCAATAAAATCGACCTTATATCCACCAGATCTTGATGGAGAAATCGTTAGTAAATATAAAAATAACAGAGAAATGTTAGAGAAATTTTTTAAAATGAAAACATTAATTTTCCCATTCTGTTAACAGATATTCCAATACTCAAATATTTATATTTATATTTATGCCTATTATTAAATATTTTTTGTATATCCTCTTCAACAAACTAAATCTTAACAAAAAGCATGTTAATCTTATTTTAATTGGAGATAAAACTATTGTATTAATGTTGGATAAAAATCTATCTAGACTAATTAGTTCACAAACAAGTGAACACAATTGAAGAATTTATGCTTGTAATAGATGTTTAAGATATTTTCATTCACAAAGGAAATTAAACCATCATGAAAACGATTGTAAAGAACACAAAGAAGTAAAAGTAGATAAGCCTCTAAGGGGTGATAAAATTGTATTTCGGAAATATTATCATTCATCATGGCTACCTTTTGTAATGTATGAAGAATCGAATGCTTATTAAGAGATATTGACACTGGTCAACCAAATTCTGAAAAAGCTGAATTAATAAATATCAAAACATTTACTAATTTCATGTATCACCTATACTGTTAAAGATGAATAAAAAAATTAGTTGATTTGTTAAAAGAATAATCTAGGAAAAGGTTCTCTAGATTCATACATCCAGACGAAATATGCCAAAGATAATAACCAATGAAGATAAAATAATGTTTAAAAATTAAAAAATGTTTTAATTGTGAAAAGGAATTGACTTTGTGTGACAAAAAGTAAGTGATCATTGTCATTTAAGAGGAAACTAGTCAGAAGTGTTTGAAAAGCTTATAAGCTTAAGTAATAAAATTCATCAGTTATTCCATTTTATATTCATAATTCAAGAAATTAAGATGTACATTTGTTAAATAAAGAATTAGAAACAGATAATCGAGATATTGACATACTTGTAGATAATGAACAAAACATATTTCTTTCAGTGAAAGAGTTGAATATGGAGTAAAATAAATATTTTATATACCTTTAATTTATGGCCTCCAGTAATCATTTAATATCTTCTAATCTTACAGAATAACAATTTAGAAAAACAGCAAAACATTTTGAGGGAGAATTTTTAATTTAATAAATAAAAAAGGAGTTTATCAATATACAGATTCTGAAGAAAAATTACAATAAACTAAATTACCTAAAAAATGTTTTCATTCGAGAGTTACTAAAAAAATATTTCTGTTGAAGATTATAATCACGCAAAAACAGTTGGAAAAAATTCAATATTATAAATTTAAATGAGTATACAAGATTATATAATAAATATAATGTTTTAATACCAGCACGTTTAATAAATCTTATGAACTCAATGCATTTAGGTATTGTGGAGCTACTGGTTCATCTTGAGACACTATGTAAAAATGACGGAAAAATGAGTTATCATTATGAAACGAATCTGATATGATTTAATTACTTGAAAAAGGAATTTGAGGTGGCACGTCCCAAAGTATTAAATTATATGCTAATTCAAATAATAAAAAAATAAACAATTTTGTGATAGAAAAACAATCAAATTATATTACTTATTTAAACGTAAATAATTTATACGACTAGTAATGCCTCAATTTTTAACATTAAGATTTCTTAGTTTCTTAGAGCGAAAATTATTTCAGTCTTAAAAAATACTTATAATCCCAGATGGTAACAAATATGAACTATATTTTAGAAGTCGATTTAGAATATGCAAAAAAGTTACATGATTTACATATTGATTTACCCCTAGCAACAGAAGGAGAAAATAAATTATTAAAAACATTAAATAATGAAGAAAAATATATTTTACATTAAAGAAACTGAAAACATTGTTTAGAATTAGGATTAAAGTTAAGGAAATTACACAGAAGCTTATCATTTGAACAGACAGTTTGGTTAAAAAAATATTTATTTTAATACTGAAATGGGAACTAAAGTGTGAAATGATACTGAAGATGATTTCTAAAAATGATAAATAACTCAGTATTTGGAAAAAAATTGGAAAATATCAGAAGTAGCCAAATAATAACAGATAGAGAAAAATATATGAAATATATTCCTAAAGCAAATTATGAACATGCAATTATATTTTCAAGATATCTACTTGTAATTCATATGAAAAAAGTAACATTGAAGAAACTAATTTATATTTGAATTAGTATTCTAGATATTTCGAAAATAAAAATGTAATATTTTCATTAAATGCAATGAAACCAAAACACATTAAAAATGTATATTTATGTTATATATGTAGAGATTCCTTTAATTATAATATAAGAACTGCGGATTTTTATAAGTAAATCGATGGCAAAAGAATTTGACGTGACTGATTATTCTAAAGATAACATTTATGGAATTCCATAAGCAAGAAAGAAAGATTTAGTAAAATTAAAGATGAAGATTATGGAATACTATGATATTCCATGTAAGTTTCAGATCGAAAATGTATGCTTATAAAGCTGGTGTTAAGACAAAAATGTAAAAGAGTTAGAAAATCTGTTGTAAAAGATACATTAGTTTTCATGATCACAAAGTTGTTAATATAACAAAATAAAACAATATCCAACAATTTATTTAATTAGATAATTTAAATAAATGTTGTATACATGGAAATGTAACGAAATTATTTTTAGTTTTGATAATGATGCAATTGACACATTACCATATGGGATGGGCAGTGTGGCTTCAACTCCTGTACAATTATAGATGATACGATTTATTCCTTTTGGTAACTAAACAGTTGCATAGCAGATTAACCAAAACATACAATGATATAGAAAATTAACCACTTTTTTATGTTTTCTCACGATATGGAAATTTTGATGATTTTTTAAATACATATTAAAACAAATTTTCCACGCCCATTCAACTCCTTGTTAAACTCTCTCTATACGATTTTGATAATGGAAAATTTGTTTCTCTTTTTTCAATTGATATGATCAGAGTTATTAATACATGTAGAACTTTTATTTTTTAGAATTGTAACATATAAATGTTTGTTATTCCAGTTATTACCAAGCTCTATCCTATCTCAATATTTACTTTCCCTGTATGCTTTTTGTTTTTTTTACACACCCATTTTTCAGATGTATTGTGTTTTGTTTTCTTATTTCTTTATGAATTTCATTTTCTTGATTGCACAATGGAAAAACATTTTATTTTCACTTTCCATTAACAAAGAAAAATTTTAGTAGAATTAAATGAAATAAATATATATTACATTGTATATATCTATTTATACATATTTGGAGTCGCATTTAGATATGCATAATTTCACACTTACATATAGCGATAAAATATTTTAACAATTGTTGAAAATAATTATCTTTCATTTAAAGCAAAAGATTTCGATAAAAATTTAGCATATAAAAACATAGAGTTAATTTTTAACATGTAGAGGAAGATGACAAAACAATTTATATAATTTAAGACCCACAATTTGAGACTCTAACTGACAAAAGAACAGACAATACTTATTAATGAATCCAGATCACATTCTTTAAAAAAAAAGAACAGGATGCAAAACAATTTAAAACAGGGTTACTCAACATGTTTTACCTCCAGTAAGAAATATGGTGAATATATAATAAGAATTAATTTTAAACAACTCCGTGAAGGTCAAATAAGTCATTTAAAATATCTGAATAAAATTAAGAATACTTTTATACAAAAAAACACGTGAAATATATTATAGAAATGTGGAAATTTTATGTGAAAGAAATGAGCAAACAAATAGTTTATTACCACATGTGGTTACTCAAATCGAAATTTATGACCTACTTTTGCTATTTGAAGATTCTATGATTATAATTATTATTACTAAATTATTGCAGACTGATTACCTCAGATGGTAACTCTCATAGTGCTTAGATCCATTTGAACAATTTGAAATACATTATTTGCACACCATTTAAAAATTTTCATAAAGAAATGGATTATAATAGAAACAGATATCAAAAATGTGAAGAATTTTTAAGGACTAATTATTTAGGAAATTCAGTACATTTATGTCAACAAAGGAAAGTAATTGTAAGTATTATGGTTGTCGAAATTATTTCAATACTTTGAATAATTATTCAAAAGAACAATTGTATCTAGATCTAACTAATCTAGTAAACGTTTCTTAAAACTTTAATTGCAGTTTCAAACTTTTTTTATTATTAAATTTTAAATAACATCCATAACGACTTATACATGCAGGGTGTTACAAAAAGGTAAGGCCAAACTTTCAGGAAACATTCCTCACACACAAATCAAGAAAATATGTTATGTGGACATGTGTCGGGAAACGCTTACTTTCCATGTTAGAGCTAATTTTAATACTTCTCTTCAAATCACATTAATCATGGAATGGAAACACACAGCAACAGAACGTACCAGCATGACTTCAAACAGTTTGTTACAGGAAATGTTCAAAATGTTGTCCGTTAGTGAGGATACACGCATCCACCCTCCGTCGCATGGAATCCCTGATGTGCTGATGAAGCCATGGAGAATGGCGTTTTGTATCACAGCCGTCCACAATACGAGCACGAAGAGTCTCTACATTTGGTACCGGGGTTGCATAGACAAGGGCTTTCAAATGCCCCCATAAATGAAAGTCAAGAGGGTTGAGGTCAGGAGAGCGTGGAGGCCATGGAATTGGTCCGCCTCTACTAATCCATCGGTCACCGAATCTGTTGTTGAGAAGCATACCACCACTTCGACTGAAACGTGCAGGAGCTGCATCGTGCATGAACCACATGTTGTGTCGTACTTGTAAAGGCACATGTTCTAGCAGCACAGGTAGAGTGTCCCGTATGAAATCATGATAACGTGCTCCACTGAGAGTACATACGGACAAACCTAAAATGAGCTCAAACATGGAAATTAAGCGTTTCCAGACACATGCCCACATAATATCTTTTCTTTATTTGTGTGTGAGGAATGTTTCCCGAACGTTTGGCCATACCTTTTTGTAACACCCTGCATAAAAAATAAAGAAAATTCATTAAAACCATTTGATTCCATTGATATAAAATTAAAATTTTCAAGTAATTACAACATTAAGTTATTTTTGTTAACCTTTATTTCAGTATCAAATTACAATCTATCTTCTTTAATAAAACAATCAACATAATGAAAATTATTTTCAGTACGAAATACATTTAAAATTCCAATAACTAACTATTTTTGTATATAAAAATTTATGTAACATTTTAAAAAATTACATCATTATTATTTATGTAACTCCTGTTTGAATTAACATAGCCTAACCATTTAAAATATGATGAAATAGCTTTCGTTTTTAAAACTTTTGCAAAATGATAAACAACTCGAAACTACTTTTCAGCAATACTTGTTCAGAAAGCATTCCTATCTTTTCATCATTTAAATCTATGAATTTACATGTGATTCGAATAGAATGAATAACATCTTTAGTTTCACCTTCTTCAAAATTTCATTTTGTTTTTCTTATTTTTACTTTATCACCAATTTTATATTTAGCATCTACCAAATTTGTTACATAGTCAGTTTTCAATAATTTTTTTCATTTTCGAAGATTAACTTTTTGTTTTAAGTTTTATTGTTGACTGTTTTGTGTTGGTATATTGATGAATTAATTTAAAAACTATATACATAAATTTATAATTTCTGTGTAAGTCAAATTTTTTCCACATTATTTCTCTTAATGTTCTATTAAATTGTTCAACAACAAACGATTTTAATTCCCTAATTGTTGAAAAATGAAAAATAGTTAATTTTTTTGGAAATTCTTAGACATTATCTGTTTGTAAATTATTTGGTTTTCTCGAGTCAATATTTTTTCAAGAAAATTAATTTTATTTTTCCAATTTGTATCTTTGACTATCATAGTACATGCAAATTTTGAAACAACACCTACCACAGTTAATAAATATTTATACCCTTTATTTATTTATCAAATTCCTTTTAATTTTCACAAATCACTTTCTAGTAAATCAGCTGGCCATGAACCATCTACTCCAAGGTAATTACATTTTTTCCTTAAAATTTTTCTTGTTTGTTTCTGTAATTCATTAAGAGTTTCTTTGCAAATGTTTAATTCATTACCTACAAATTTTTTAAAAAATTCGCTTTTTTGTTTGACAAATTGAACAAAGGCCTTCAATTCTTTCTTTTTTCATGTTTAGGGTTACACTATGACGAATATGTGTTTGAGTAAACTTTTTATATTACAAAGAGTAGGTGTGATTATGATTTTCCATTTATATATAATAAATAATAATTGGATTAATATACCCAATTAAATAAACTTTTTATCAACTGGGACAGTTTTAACAAAATACCTTATAGTTGGAAAATTTGTTTTAGTATTATTATTATTAACTGAAAGAATTACTTTGTAAAGTTTGTCAAAATGCTCATATACACATAAAAATCATTAATTGTTAAATCTCTTTATACCAAAAACGACAAACGTTTTAAGAATAAAATCATATTCATTTAAATTGTGCAGTTTTATTCGCCTCCAGTCATAGCCGTAAATTTAAATATTTGCTTATTATATACTCATCTTTAAGAACACTTCCATCATTTAAGTATGGAGTTAAAACTGTTTTTGAGAAATATTCTGTATAACTTATTCTATTTCGTTTTTTGTAAAGTAATTAGTTAGATTAGTTCAGTTAAGCTGATTGAAATCCGGTTTAGTGGGATAATTATTCAAGTGTGTGAAAATTATTGTATATTCAACTTAATCTAAAAAACTGTTTGTTCATGGGAGCTTTTACATCAGTTGGCCATTTTATGCTTACAATTCTTCTACCTTTATACCTAATATAACCAATGGTTACATTAAAAATAAGATTTAACTTTTTTAATTGTTTAATTTTGAGGTTACTGCTGTCTGAATATCATTAAACTTTATTTCTTATAATTCCATTGACGGTTTTTAATAATCCTTACTCCAATTCTTCTTGAAATTGTGGATTTATTGTTGACTAAATAATTTTAGTTTTCATTTATAATCTTTTTTTACCTGAGAATCTTGAATTTTCAGATTAATTCCATAATAATTTTTGGTCCTAATGGCCGAAAATCATTTCTTTTTTATAAATTGTTATTGTGTTTTATATATAACATATTGCCTAAAGTTACCATTCATGAAATTTAAAGTATTATTAAACTTCGACTCCATAATAATAGTTTGAACACATATAAACACAAAATGACCACATATTGCTTCATGAAACTCTAGTAAAATATTCTCTAACTATATCATGATATTCAAGGATAAAGTCATCAGAAACTACAACTGAGTTACCTTTTCATTAGTGTAATGCAAGAACTTCATTATTATTTTCAATAAATGAAACAATTTTTCATTAATTTTGTCTCCAATTTTTTAACTAGATATTTAGGTTGAACTCAGCTATAAGAATAAACGTACAAATGATTAATTTTTTCCAGTTTAACCATTCTGGAACTAGAATATAATTATCAATCATGAATGTTGATTTTCCACAAACACTTGATCCTATTATTTAATGGAATTTGGTGAAAGTTAACATGTTCTTTTTTCTATTTTTCAAGCATTCTTGTTTTTGATTCCCAATCTGTCATTAACGAATTTTTTTAATATTAATGAGTGCATTACTTCAATTGAGTCATAATTCATCTTTTCTGAAAAAAAAAGATAAACTGTTCTAATAAATGAACCTCTAAAAATGTTTCCCTATTTGGTTTTATTCAACTTTTTTACTCCAAATATTACAATGAATAATAACAAATTATACACTGACGAATAAATGATAGAGTTTCCTGTTGGTGAGTATAATATGAAAACTTTGGAAAATTTATTCAATGGAAAAAACTTAAGATACACATTAAAGAAGTTGAAATTTTAAATAGAGCTGTTATTAAAATTAATATTAAACTATTTACAGATAGAGAAGCTGGTTAAATTTTAGGGCTTAATAATTAAATTATTGGAGCATATGAAAAAGCAATTGCTAATAACATTCCTAAAATCATTCCATTTGAAATTAAAAAAAATTAATTTTAATGTAGCTGATGGAATATTTGTTAAACATAATGATAATATTCATTGAGAATTTATTATTATTTCTTCATTTATCGAGGTGCTGGGTTTAGAGGACCAAAATTTTATAAACCAAATTATTCTATAAATATTTCAATTTTTGGTACCATTCAAAATTTAATAATAGATTTATATCTATTGAAACCTAGGTAAAGATTACTTTATCCTTTGCAACTGGTCGGCTGTTTTTTAATCTTTTAATAATTACTCTCGCTGAAAATGTTAATTTGATGACTTCTATGGTGCTTGTGGAACAGTTTTTTTAAAATGAATTGTTTGCTTAATAAATCATTAACAAAATTGAGATTTACCTATTTTACTCATTTTCTGTTAATGAGAAAACAAAAAACGTTAAATCTTCTTAACACGGAAACAAAAATTAATATTAATATTGATTATGGTTGGATTCACACTTATAATACACCACTATCTATGACCTTTGATGTTATTCAGACAAATGGACCGAATTTTTCAGCATATAATTGTAAATCGAATGTTAAACTAATTGTTAATTATGTGTCGAAATTGATTGATGTAATTACAATTAAAAAAGGAAACACTATTTTATCCATAATAGAATACCTATTTATTACTTCATCAACTTTTATTTGATTAATTTCATCTCTATCAAATGAATTAACAATGGAAAATCATATTCTTAATAACGATTAAATTAAAAACAAACAAATGAAGCACTTTATCCATTAGAATTGTTTGGTGGTTTTTAAATGATTAAAAAGAAATCATTTGGGAAGGAGATTTAGCAGTAATTATTTGGTGTTCAAGAGAAGATCAAGCAGATTCTATTTTTCGATGAGCTACTGATAATGATAATAGTACACTTCCAAAACAAGTTAAAATTGTTGTCAACAGTATGGAAATTCATGTTCCTGTTGTTAAATGTGAATCATAATATTTGCTTGAATTAGAACAAGAAAGACTAAAAAATCCAAAAATGCCAATTTCTTACTTTGAACTATAGCCAGCTGTATTTTCTGGATAAATGGAAAAAGAAATTTTGAACTAGGTATTAATAATTATTATACATAGTTGTGCTGAATTTGATATGCCTTACTAGATATTAATAATTATTATAAATAGTTGTGCTGAATTTGATATGCCTTACTTTAGTTTTGTTGTCTTCCAAATTAATCGAAAAAATTCTTCTCCTTTTGATCATGTTAAATTAAAAATATTTGTGTAAAAATGGAGGGAATAAAGCCTTTCTTCAAGAATTATGGGATCTTGATCCCATAGATAACGTTTTAAAAGCTTGTGATGCTTTGACAAAATGTTCGAATGTGTGTGAATTCCTAAGGGACCAAAGTGCTGAGGTCATCGGTTCCTAGACTTAACGCTACATAAACTATCTTAAAGTAACTTAAAGCTAAGGACAATACACTCAACCAGCCTGAGGGATGATTTTACAGATTTTAAAAGGCTAACACAATTAAATAACGATGTAAATGTAAATCCATACAATTCCATTCAAAGATACCTTATCTGTGGCATAAATATTACTAGAAGAATGAATATTTTAACTACTTGGAAAACAAGTATGAAATTATTTGAAATTTTGATGAAAATACACCAAGTTTTGCAACTGTATATATGATTATACATGGAAAATGATTTTAACTTATGATTCACAATATAGTATTTTAACTAAACTTTTTAATTGCGCAATTGAATAAAAAAATTAGAAAATTTAGAGTTTCTAAATATTAAAACGTTTAGTCAAACTTTTTAAGTTTCATAAACCTAAATTTTCAAGAGTTTGAGCAAAGCTTTTAATTTTTGAAAACCTAAATTTTAAAATTTTCAGTTTCAAAAATTTTAATCTTTAATTTTCAAAACTTTTAAATCTGAGTTTTTTCTATATAAATAAAAGAAAAACCAAATGAGTATGAACGACTTTGCTATTAATCTATTGATGGTTATGCAGAAGTGTTCACTAAATTATCACAGCTGAGAAAAAGTAAAACTTGTTGTAATGGTGACCAGAATGGTTGTGGGGTTGAAGTGATGGAAAGCGTGGTGGGACCCACAGAACGGCCCACGAACAACAACACAATGGGAGAAGACAGACACGAACAACATAGGACAGAACGAACAACAACTAGATCGAAACAATGGAGGCACAAGAAAACCTAACAACCATGTCCACCTGTACACAGAATAAGAAAGTAAATAAGCTGTCTAAGGTGAGGCGATGTGTCAGAGACATACCCAAGGTTAGACTGGCTGGCTGAGCAAGAGGCAGGTGCTTAAATACTCTATCAGGGGTGCCGCTATTGGCCACTGGAACCACATGTTCCACTGTGGTGCCCTCACACTAAATGCAGGCCAGGAGGTGCGCGCCACCACAGCTTACGGCGCGATGGTGTAGAGACCTATAGGGGTCTTCGACTTCCATGACGTCTGGTGGGAATTCAAATTCTGCAGCGCGCGCTACCAGAATTCTTACAATATTTCAAATTCTGAGATTTTGCCAACTAATTATGGAAAAAAGTTTTATACTTTTAGACAACAAATAAAAATATCTCTTCCACATTGTTGTACTAAAATCTTTTCAGAAGGTAAAGATAAATTAGAAATAATTTCTGGATTAAAATTTATTTATCAATGTAAAAGACAGAATAAAGATCGTTAGATTCACGTTACTGAATTAGCATAAATTTTAGAATTTTTGTTTTCTTAAATTTAGTTTCTTGAATATTAAATTTTAATTGAATAAATTTGTTTCTTAACTAAACGAAGGTTTCGTTTGCTGATACATAAATTTTTAAATGGGGGAAATGACAAAACTACAATCTTGGTTTCAAATCGAAAAATCTTTTAAAAGCATGCTCTGCGCTACAACTCTCATTTATATACTACTCTTGTTCCAGGATACACACACTTTGTTTGCATTGTTTCTGGGGTACAACATGCCATTATACACCAGCTAATGTGTTACATTTACTCTTGATTAGCACTAGCTTTTTCTCTTCATTTTGCTCTCTCCTGATGTTCATGATCATTCATTGTGGCGCTCCTTCATGTGTAATCCCTTTTATAAGACAAATACTATTTTCTCTCGGCTGAGGCGGTGTTGATTTGTTCTCCAGTCCTAAAGAAAAATGTCATAGTGCATCCAGCACTATTTGTTGCATGCTTGGCATGCAATAAATACCAAAATCAAATTCTTGCAGAGCAAACATCAATCTCCTCGGTCTCCTGTGTCGAATTCTACATGTTAACATAAAAGACATTGCCTTATGATTTGTTACAACCTCTGATTTTGGCTAGCCACGAAGTACCTAAGCTTTATGAATCCAAACACTACTGTAAATGCCTGCTTCTCAGTTGTGGAGTACTTTCACTCATTGGCATTTAATACCTAATTACCTAAGGCAAGCAATAGTTTTTATCAGTTCTCTCCCATCTTCCTTTTCCTTTTGATATAAGTGGACGACGAGATCGTAAACAGATGCATCACAGCCTAGGTAGAATGTTTTCGTTATATCAGGAGGGCCAGTACTGCAGCATTACAGTTTTTGTTTTATTCTCTCAAAACCTGTCATACATTCTACCTTCCAAGACCAAGTGTTATTTTTCTTCAATACTATATGCAGCACCTCGCTATTTAAAGTTTGTTCATCAACGAACCGACGGTAGAACCTGCAGAGACCAAAATGCTCTTTAACTGCTACCTATTTCTTGGTGTCAGAGTACCTCTTATGGCTGCCAACTTTTCCTGGTCGTGTTCTATCTCTTCTGGTCCTATACTCTGTCATAGCAAAGGTACCACTGGACTTCCAAATTCCAATTTTTTGAAAATTAAGCCTTTTGCCTGCAAGTCCACATTTTTCTAATATTTTTTAACGTCTTTATGTGTTCATCCCATGTTTCATTGGCTATCAATATATCATCCATGTAAATGGTAATTTTTCTCAACAACTCTTTTCATAGTACTCAGTCCAGTGTACTGATTAAAGCTGATACCAACACTTTCAGTCCAAAACGTAGCACTCTATATTGATAATGTCACCATTCTTATAAAAAAAGCTGTATCTGGCCTCGATTCTGGGTCCAGCAGAACTTGGCGGTATCCAGATGTTAAATCGAGACTATTAAATATCCTTGATATATTTAAGTTTTGAATTAGTTCGTCTATGCTTACTGGTTTATCCCTTTCTGGTTCAAATACTTTGTTGGCTTGCTGTGCAACCAACACAAGCGTCACATTTCCGTTTTTATTTGTTAAAGGGCTATTGCGCTGACTTCGAGTCCTCTCTATTATTCCTGCATTCGGCATTTTTTGCAATTATTTTTCTATTGCTTCTTTCCTGGTGCGTGGAACTGGATTAGGCCGCTTTAAATATGGTTTATGAGGCTTTATTTTTATATGATACGTGGGCATTTAATTATCCTCGGCCTTATTCCAAAAGGCCTTCCTCAATCTTTCAATTAATAGGAATAGTTGTACAGCTGCTACAGGGGATAGAATAATGTCTGAAATAGCCGAACAGAAAAAACGTCATTGGACTGGCGGGATGCCAGTTCAATGCTATGTAGAGTATGTGAAAGACCTTGCCCATCTTCTAGTAGCAGTGTGCCACAGGTCTCTGGAGGAGCGAAGTGCTCCTGATGTTTGCAAAAATTACGGATAATTCCCATTTTAAAAAATGGTCTCCTAATAGGCGTACAAAACTATAGGCCAATCTCTCTTATGTCGATCTGGTGTACAATTTTGGAACATGTTTCAAGCTCGCGTATTATGACGTTTCTGGAGGAATGTAGGAATGAACATGGGTTTCAGAAGCAACAATCGTGTGAAACCCACTCATTCTCTTCATCCATGAGACCCATAAAGCAGTAGATACAGGTGTCTAGTTAGACACAGGACTTGCAGGGAGTGTTTGACACAGTTCTGCACAGCAAATACACAACTGAAAGCAGAGCTACAGTGCAGTTAAGTGCAGTCACACTGCCTGAAACTCATTCATAGACTACCTGCACAACACGCTGGTCATTCAGGGTAGCCAAGATGATAGGCTTTACCAAACCCTTTTAACCCCCACCCCTATGAGAACTAGATGGATTAGACAGAGAAGAAAGCGATTTAACTAAGTCATGCCCAGCTAAATTATGGTACGGACACCTTACTGGCTGCAAGTAAACTTCTCTAGTGTTCCCCCAGAACTGAGACAAGTTTGTAGTCTAACAACCGACACTTTTAGCGTACTGTCAAGGTTCCTACAGCTCAACATGGCCGTAAGAAAATGCAGAACAAGAAAGCAAACAAATATCAGTCACTCACCACACCGCTTTATTACAAACTTCAACTTGTAGCTGTTGACCTCATGTTGGAGCTGCGTAGATGGTCAGCCGCTGTTTTCCTAGATGTGTGGATGTGGCACCAGGCATAGACATCTCTACCACTCGCAACCACTCGCTGACACCAGGAGTCTAGTCCCAGACTCCTACAATAGTCAGGAAAGAGCTGGGCAAGATGTGGCGGCGAGGTCCCAGTTACTCTCGAGAGCACCAAGAAAACGTCATTAACAATAACACAGTTGTTAGGCAGAAACACAGGATTGTCTTCCAAAGTTCCATGCCTCAGCTGGGCAGGTAAAGCAGTGCCTCCTCAGCAGTGGGAGGCCAGCGTGCACTTGACTTGCAGTATTTTCAGCACGGTGAAGTGTCGTGTGCCAGCTGGTACATCACGTGGCAGGCGTCGACCTGCAGACTCTGGCAGCCTCCAACTCTGTGTATCGATCTCCAAACTGCTCTCATTGACGTCGAAGATTTGCATTCAGGAGATACATCGCAGATCCGCTTCACTGGCAAGTAGGGGCTAGCTCTCAGCCCCCGTTCTAGACACAGGAGGCAGCAGCGTTGGTGTCGGTCTCAGAAATGGGATGAGCAGATGTAGTGGCTCCCCTTCTCGAAGGCAGATGATGGACAGCATCCAGGTCACGCATGTCAACCTCCAGCAGGTCTGCAGGGTGATGGCGGCCTTCACGCCCCACCAGCGTCGCATCAGAAGTTGACAGTGCGTCTAGCAGCTGCAGTGCCCTTCCAGCCAGACTCGTGGTTCGACACATGGGACAGCTGACACAAGGGCTCAGACATCACTGAGTAGTCAGTAATCAGCACTCAGCAACCAGACTGAACGGTGGGGTATTTATGTTGGCGCTTCCCATGTGCCCTGTGGTGGTGAGGATGCCTATGACATCATGTTTCCTGGTTTTCTCTCGCTCTCAGCTCTCCTAGTGACTTCAGACTTTAGCAACTTCACCTTTCAGAGTCTCTTTTCTGCTGGCTCGACACTTGAGTACATATTGTTGCACTGTCCCTAGCCTTCCTTACGAAACTCTGCTTGGTCACTAGTATGACGGTATCTCTCGGCTTGTGTGATGTTATTATGTTTCCTGGGAGACTTGGGCTCTCGGTCGTTCCCCCATGCTGTGATAGCCTCCGTGTTTACCACAACTGGCTCAGCATTTCCTCCTAGTCTACGGTCACTGGCACAGGTGGTTTGGCTTCCAGGAGCTGGAAAGGTAGCACTTGGACTAAATTTTAGTGTACGCCAGGGATACTATCCCGGGTCGTAGTAGTATTGCACTGCCATTCAGTTCTGAATAAGTTCAATATTTCAAGTACCTAGTTCATCAGGAAGTTAGTTTAAAACAAATTGCAAAATTTGTACCGAATAAACGGCGACACAGACAGACAAGAAAGCGACCCAATAAAATGTGTTAAAAAGCAATGTTGTTGTCAACCTTAAGGTCCGTTTAACAACCGTGGTGCTTTATTAGCCAGGATCGTATTGGAGATGGTGTGTCCTGGTCTTCCTCCTAATTTGAAATTATTGCCCAGTCAGTTATGCACCTCGTAATTTTCCACATAATAAATATCGCCATATGTGAAAGAATTGATAAGTGACAGATGACAATCATAGGACTGACGAAAATTCGAACCCCAGACCTATGAGTGAGTAGTTCAGCACTTAACCACAGAGCCATTGAGACAAACTGCTCTGTGAGCATATGAAATCGAAAATGTCGGTTTCTGCATCTACACGAGTATTCTGAAATTCACATCTTAGTGCTTGGCGAAAGGTCCATAGTCTTTCAGACCATTTATTGACAGTTCTGCTCTAGAATATCATGTAGAAAACTGAACGCCTAAATATTTCTGTGCGGGCCCTGAGTCATTATGACGATAATTTCAGTCTATAAAAATGGTAATCAACAAAATACACTCCTGGAAATGGAAAAAAGAACACATTGACACCGGTGTGTCAGACCCACCATACTTGCTCCGGACACTGCGAGAGGGCTGTACAAGCAATGATCACACGCACGGCACAGCGGACACACCAGGACCCGCGGTGTTGGCCGTCGAATGGCGCTGGCTGCGCAGCGCCGGCCGCGGTGGTCTCGCGGTTCTAGGCGCGCAGTCAGGAACCGTGCGACTGCTACGGTCGCAGGTTCGAATCCTGCCTCGGGCATGGATGTGTGTGATGTCCTTAGGTTAGTTAGGTTTAGTAGTTCTAAGTTCTAGGGGACTAATGACCACAGCAGTTGAGTCCCATAGTGCTCAGAGCCATTTGAACCATTTTTAGCTGCGCAGCATTTGTGCACCGCCGCCGTCAGTGTCAGCCAGTTTGCCGTGGCGTACGGAGCTCCATCGCAGTCTTTAACACTGGTAGCATGCCGCGACAGCGTGGACGTGAACCGTATGTGCAGTTGACGGACTTTGAGCGAGGGCGCATAGTGGGCATGCGGGAGGCCGGGTGGACGTACCGCCGAATTGCTCAACACGTGGGGCGTGAGGTCTCCACAGTACATCGATGTTGTCGCCAGTGGTCGGCGGAAGGTGCACGTGCCCGTCGACCTGGGACCGGACCGCAGCGACGCACGGATGCACGCCAAGACCGTAGGATCCTACGCAGTGCCGTAGGGGACCGCACCGCCACTTCCCAGCAAATTAGGGACACTGTTGCTCCTGGGGTATCGGCGAGGACCATTCGCAACCGTCTCCATGAAGCTGGGCTACGGTCCCGCACACCGTTAGGCCGTCTTCCGCTCACGCCCCAACATCGTGCAGCCCGCCTCCAGTGGTGTCGCGACAGGCGTGAATGGAGGGACGAATGGAGACGTGTCGTCTTCAGCGATGAGAGTCGCTTCTGCCTTGGAGCCAATGATGGTCGTATGCGTGTTTGGCGCCGTGCAGGTGAGCGCCACAATCAGGACTGCATACGACCGAGGCACACAGGGCCAACACCCGCATCGGCATCATGGTGTGGGGAGCGATCTCCTACACTGGCCGTACACCACTGGTGATCGTCGAGGGGACACTGAATAGTGCACGGTACATCCAAACCGTCATCGAACCCATCGTTCTACCATTCTCAGACCGGCAAGGGAACTTGCTGTTCCAACAGGACAATGCACGTCCGCATGTATCCCGTGCCACCCAACGTGCTCTAGAAGGTGTAAGTCAACTACCCTGGCCAGCAAGATCTCCGGATCTGTCCCCCATTGAGCATGTTTGGGACTGGATGAAGCGTCGTCTCACGCGGTCTGCACGTCCAGCACGAACGCTGGTCCAACTGAGGCGCCAGGTGGAAATGGCATGGCAAGCCGTTCCACAGGACTACATCCAGCATCTCTACGATCGTCTCCATGGGAGAATAGCAGCCTGCATTGCTGCGAAAGGTGGATATACACTGTACTAGTGCCGACATTGTGCATGCTCTGTTGCCTGTGTCTATGTGCCTGTGGTT
Organism: Schistocerca nitens; assembly: GCF_023898315.1. NCBI lineage: Eukaryota > Metazoa > Arthropoda > Insecta > Orthoptera > Acrididae > Schistocerca > Schistocerca nitens. The sequence continues at coordinate 928,789,268 of NC_064616.1, forward strand.
CTGTCAGTGTGATCATGTGATGTATCTGACCCCAGGAATGTGTCAATAAAGTTTCCCCTTCCTGGGACAATGAATTCACGGTGTTCTTATTTCAATTTCCAGGAGTGTATATTCGAATTCGGAGGAGAAAGATGAGTATGAGCTCTAACAAAATGGTTTAAATATAACAGAGCGGCGTCATATTATTGTAGTGAGATATTCACTTCATCGATACTTATTGATGACGGCAACAAAACACAAAGGATTATCAGTATTTCCATAAGGCCGTGCGGTTAAAGGCGCTGCAGTCTGGAACCGCAAGACCGCTACGGTCGCAGGTTCGAATCCTGCCTCGGGCATGGATGTTTGTGATGTCCTTAGGTTAGTTAGGTTTAACTAGTTCTAAGTTCTAGGGGACTAATGACCTCAGCAGTTGAGTCCCATAGTGCTCAGAGCCATTTGAACCATTTAGTATTTCCATAAGCAACTTGAGTAGACTGGTATTTCGGGCTGATAACCCAGACGTGATTATTACCTCTTACTTGTATTTACGCCCGAGAAATGGCAGATGATGATACACTTCTTTTCACTGGCGCTTAACAGTTTCTGTAGTGTGAAATAAGCAGTGATCTAGCGGGTAGAGAATTAGACCCTGCCCACGTTCCAGTCCTCCCAGGGCACCCCAGGTCGCCTGAGCATGTTATCAAATGAATGCAGGGCAACTTTCCCAGACGCGAAAGGTAGCTGGGGAGCTGTGCTGGGTACCTGCCCCCTTCTAGTGCTCTGTACATACAGCCAGGCCAATACCCACTTGAGGGATTGCGCTACAGATTTTACTTCACCATTCGTTGGATAAATCAATCTAGAATAAATAACTTGCAATGAAACTCACATTTTAGCAATCTAAAAACAATGTACAGTAACAAGAGAGCTATCCGTTGTTTGAAACATTTTGCAGTGGTGGAAAGACTTACTCGGTCATGCATTTGCATACAGAGAAGAGAACGCCCTCATGTTGTATGTGTGATTTCATCAACGAAAATGCGTTGTTTTTCGGGGTTTCATATATTCAAAAATGTACACATCCTTCCGGAAAATACTGTTGTAGTATCTTCTACACTGTATAGATTTGTGAGATATTCATTCATTTACTAACTGTAAAAAATACCCGAATGTGCATATTACATAATTTGCGCAGTAGAACGTCCAAACTCATTATACCGGTCACAAATCTTCGCAACATGTATGACTTGCATTCAATTGCGTCCATGGATTATACTTAGTTGTGCCTGTAGCGGTCTAGCTGGTGGGCCACTCGAGTCCCCATTTCAGTTGCAGGCAGGGGATGGGATTTTACCACGTTTTTAATAGGTCGCTTTCTTGTCTTTCTGCGTCTTCGGTACAAGTATTGCAATTGATTTTAAACTAACTTCCCGATGAGGTTGTTTGTTGTTGTGGTCTTCAGTCCAGAGACTGGTATGATGCAACTCTCCATGCTACTCTATCCTGCGCAAGCTTCTTCATCTCCCAGTACCTACTGCAACCTACATCCTTCTGAATCTGTTTAGTGTAGTCATCTCTTGGTCTCCCTCTACGATTTTTACCCTCCACACTGCCCTCCAATACTAAATTGGTGATCCCTTGATGCCTCAGAATATGCCCTACCAACCGATGAGGTAAAGATCTGAATTTTTAAACATAGCTCAGACCTGGATGATAATACAGTAGTGTGGAGTAAGCAGAACTACCTGTGAGAGGAAAGCCGTGGGGGTGAAAAAACTGGGTGACGAAACATAACGCAGGGCATCTCCTGTCCAGCTGGGGTTCCTGCACGATGGCTGTGCTTAGCAGACTGCGGCATAGCTCGTACAGACGCTCTCTTGTTTGTCTGTTTTTCAATTCGGTATATATTTGGCAACTGATTTTAAATTAACTTCCAGATGACCCAGAGACTTCCGAGCTTTCACCATAGCTCACAAGTGGATGACAATGTAATATTAATTCGCTTTCGTATCTGGTGTGTGGCCTATGGTACTCTGAGTATCACTGGCTTTTTCCCATTTTCCTGATCCAGTCGCTAATGGTTAGCGAAAAGAACAGTTGCTGGTAAGCCAACGCGTGAGCTCGAATTTTTCTAATTTTTACCTACACGGTCTTTGCGTGAGATATATGTAGGTAGAACCAAAATATTGATTGACTCAGGTGAAGAGAAACTGAGGTAAACCAGAATATCTCTTTTGTAATCTCATCAAAATATTTGGAATCAATAGAAAAATTTGTCACGCACAAGACGACAAGGCAGAAAATTATTTAAATAAAAACCAATTTTCAATAAACCACACTTCTAAATCGGACTAAAAAAGTATATAATAATTTCTTCGAGCCCATACAAATTACTAACCCCATACGGATAGTTATAAAAATTGTTGATTGTGAATTTTAACAGCTATAAAAGTACTTGTAAGGTTTAAAACGAAAAACATTTGCCACATACAATACATAATTGATGTGTGAATAGTTCACCTCCTCATTGCGAGGGACGTTCAGTATGTAATATAACGCTTTTTTTCAGGACCAGTTTCGACTGAAAATATGCGGAATTTGTTCTTTCTGCTCCTTTTTTGACTTTCCTCTCTGTGAGGAAGTTCAAGTGGAAGTTTGTGGCCTGTTGGCCTTTACTCCCCTAAGAATCTGGATGAAACTTCTTTCTTGGAATTTTTGATAATCTCTGGAACTGGCAAGGAGTGCCGATAATTATTTCTTGTTCTTGTCGATGTGACGCTTTTTCTTCTTCTTCTTAGTGGTGACTGAGGACTGTTCCTCGGTTTGATACGTAGCATATTCTGTCTTCAGTTGTTCTCCGTAGTACACAGAACAGATTAGACCCTTCATCTGCAGGGTAGTGAAGACAGGGTAGGAATTAATGAGCTCATAATCCTTCCTGGAGAGTCCAATATGACCTTCTGGATAGTCAAGTCCATGATGTGGCAGTGTCGGTGTTGGATTGTTTGGTGGGACGAAAGGATATGGATTTTCGTGGTGAGGGTATGTACCGTCGCGAAGCGAACTAGCAATCTTCTTCAGTACCTAACTTGCGCTGTACATGTCCGGAAGGAATGGTACTTCTTCCCACTGTTCTTCCTCTTGTGCAGCTGCTTCGGTGTCCTTTTGCTGTGTCGGCTCCCCTTTGGCAGGCTCGTCGGTTTGCGTGGCCACCGTTGCGAACTCTCTCTCTCGTGCAGGAGTCGTCTCGGTGGCGGAGTCTTCTTTGGCTGAGCGAAGTTCCTGCGTCAGCACAGCAATCTGACGTCGAGCCTCGCCCAGTTCCGCCAACATGCCCCCCCTCTCTTCCGCCAATGCGTATTTGAAGACAGACACGGCTTCTTGTACAGCGTCCTTTAGACGCATGGAGACAACGTCTTCTGTATAAGAGACCACCTCTTCATGTGTAGTGGCCACTTGCTACTGCGTCGTCTTCTTGTCCGGTCCGCGCCAATTCCTCTTGTAGGCGCAGGAACGGGCGTTCGCCGCGTGTGCTCCACCACAGTTGACGCAGGTACAAGGAGCATCCTTCTCCTTCTTGCAGCCGTGTGTGTCATGTGCTCGCGCACACTTCAAACACGAGACTGCACCGCTGCAATGCTTGGCGACGTGGTCAAGCTTTTGGCAGTGAAAGCACTGCGCTACAGTCTTCTTCCGGTTGCCGGACGTTCCTGCTAGCGTGAGCAGAAAACTCCGCCAGGGCTGCAGCTTTGCGTCCCCTTCCGCGTCCCGACATCTCGAGCAGCAACAGCGACAACAGCGATGCGTACCTCTCCGCAGCCTGAACGGGAGTGCGGAATTTGTTGTGGGTCATGGTGAAATAATCCCGCTACATCCCCTACAGTCCCCTGAAGTTGCCGGCCGCGGTGGTCTCGCGGTTCTAGGCGCTCAGTCCGGAACCGTGCGACTGCTACGGTCGCAGGTTCGAATCCTGCCTCGGACATGGACGTGTGTGATGTCCTTAGGTTAGTTAGGTTTAAGTAGTTCTAAGTTCTAGGGGACTGATGACCTAAGATGTTAAGTCCCATAGTGCTCAGAGCCAGAGCCCCTGAAGTTACCATAGGTGGCGGCGCTATAGGTGGCCTTCAAACTGGCGTCTGTAACGCTGGTGCGTTCCAGCAAAGGTCTCTCACTGAACTTCTTTTGTCAGAAAACCATGACATCGCAGATATTCGTAGGTGCTTGAAGACTGCCTACGTAGACCTGGCAGTGAACAAAAGCACAGTGAGTCGTCGGGCGAGGCGTCTGACAACAAAGTCACGCAACCTCCTCACATCTGCTGCCTGCCGGCCGGCCACACACAGCTGTGACTCCTGAAATGCTGGAACGTGCAGACACTCTCATTCGAGTTGATCGATGGATCACAATCTTGCGCCTCGCTGAACAACTTGGTAGTGCAGACACACTCGTCTGCCAGATGGAGTACTCACACGTGTTTGCCCGCAGTGTTCTTCGCCTCGTAACAGAAGGTCATAAAGAGCAACGAAGGACCGTCTGTGCGAAATTATTTGCAAGTTACGAGGCTGATCGTGGCAAAAAAAATGTTCAAATGTGTGTGAAATCTTATGGGACTTAACTTCTAAGGTCATCAGTCCCTAAGCTTACACACTACTTAACCTAAATTATCCTAAGGACAGACACACACCCATGCCCGAGGGAGGACTCGAACCTCCGCCCGGACCAGCCGCACAGTCCATGACTGCAGCGTCTGAGACCGCTCGGCTAATCCCGCGCGGCGATCGTGACAATTTGACAATTTTTTGTCGACACAGGCGATGAACATGGGTTCTTTACTTCGAACCGAAACAAAATGGCAATCCATGCAGAGTCCACACATCATCTCATCTGAAGAAAAAGTTCAAAGCCGTACGCTCAGCCGGTAAATTAATGGCGACAGTCTTGTGGGATTCTGAAAGAGATATTCTGTTTGACGTCCTCCTTCATGGTGCAACGATCAGCTCTGCAGTGTGTTGTAGTACCATCAGGAAACTGAAGAAACGACTTTGCCGCCACAAAAATGCAAACGAACTTTCTCTTCTCCACGGCAAAGCAAGGTCTCACACAAGTCTACGCACCCGAAAAGAGCTCAAAAAACTTCATTGAACTGTTCCTCATCCACCCTATAGATCTGATCTCGAACCTTCCGCCTTCTATCTCTTTGTACCAATCAAAGGTGCACTCCGCGGAAAGGAGTGCATGGATGATGAGAAGGCTATTGATGTAGCAAGATGGCTCCGGCGTCGAACAGTAGAGCGGTACCACACAGACCCTCCCAGTAAGGTGGCGTAATGCCGTCGCATTGAACGAAGATTTTAACCAAAAATAGGGTTCTGTAGTCAAAAGAGTGAGAAACAATATGGTCTACTGGATTCCTGAATAAAACCGGCCTGCTTTCGGAAAAAAATGCGTTACATTGCTTATGGAACGCACTTTCTATTTTCTCTTGCATATGAACCAGGTTTTTAAATCTTACAAATATGTTCATAACTATTAACAATTTGCAGTCACGCATTCTTAGGACTAACTCTATGGGGTCAGGAATCTGTATGAGGCTTTGAGAAATTATTTTATACTTTTTCGTCCGATTTAAAAACATGGTTCACTAAAACTGATGTTTATTTACACTACTGGCCATTAAAATTGCTACACCAAGAAGAAACGCAGCTGATAAACGGGTATTCATTCGACAAATATATTATACTAGAACTGACATGTGATTACATTTTCACGCAATTTGGGTGCATAGATCCTGAGAAATCAGTACCCAGAACAACCACCTCAGGCCGTAATAACGGGCTTGATACACCTGAGCATTGAGTCAAACAGAGCTTCGATGGCGTGTACAGGTACAGATGCCCATGCAGCTTCAACACGATACCACAGTTCATCAAGAGTAGAGACTGGCGTATTGTGACGAGCCAGTTGCTCGGCCACCATTGACCAGACGTTTTCAATTGGTGAGAGATCTGGAGAATGTGCTGGCCAGGGCAGCAGTCGAACATTTTCTGTATCCAGAAAGGCCCGTGCAGGACCTGCAATATGCGGTCGCGCATTATCCTGCAGAAATGTAGGCTTTCGCAGGGATCGAATGAAGGGTAGTGCCACGGGTCGTAACACATCTGAAATGTAACGTCCACTGTTCAAAGTGCCGTCAATGGGGACAACAGGTGACCGAGACGTGTAACCAACGGCACCCCATACCATCACGCGGGTGATAACGCCAGTATGACGATGACGAATACAAGCTTCCAATGTGCGTTCACCGCGATGTCGCCAAGCACGGATGCGACCATCATGATGCTGTAAACAGGACCTGGATTCATCCGAAAAAATGACGTTTTGCCATTCGTGCACCCAGGTTCGTCGTTGAGTACACCATCGCAGGCGCTCCTGTCTGTGACGCAGCGTCAAGGGTAACCGGATCCATGGTCTCCGTGCTGATAGTCCGTGCTGTAGCAAACGTCGGCGAACTGTTCGTGCAGATGGTTATTGTCTTGCAAACGCCCCCATCTGTTGACTCAGGGATCGAGACGTGGCTGCACGATCCGTTACAGCCATGCGGATAAGATGCCTGTCATCAAGACTGTTAGTGATACGAGGCCGTTGGGATCCAGCACAGCGTGCCATATTACCCTCCTGAGCCCACCGATTCCATATTCTGCTAACAGTCATTGGATCTCGACCAACGAGAGCAGCAATGTCGTGATACGATAAACCGCAATAGCGATAGGCTACAATCCGACCTCTTTCAAAGTCGGAAACGTGATGGTACGCATTTCTCCTCCTTACACGAGGCATCACAACAACGTTTCACCTGGCAACGCCGGTCAACTACTGTTTGTGTATGAGAAATCGGTTGGAAACTTTCCTCATGCCAGCACGTTGTTGGTGTCGCCACCGGTGCCAACCTTGTGTGAATGCTCTGAAAAGCTAATCATTTGCATATCACAGCATCTTCATCCTGTCGGTTAAATTTCGCGTCTGTAGCTCGTCATCTTCGTGGTGTAGCAGTTTTAATGGCCAGTAGTGTATGTTCACGAGGAACTTCGAAAGGCAGTTCGAATACTGACTCGGTACGGAGAACCATCCATGCACGCGACCCTTTCACTTACCTAATGTTCCCTTCCACAAGTTCGAACTTCAAGATACCTCCATACTTTTCTACAATACTGTTATACAATTAATTATATTTTAATTTGACATAAATGACAGCGGCAATCTGTGACACTACAATACCAATGATATGGCCTAAGGAGATTTCTACCGTTTCAGTGGCAAAGGGAAGAATTTTGCGCGAACCAGGCTTACAACATTCACTACTGAACGATAACTTGTTGGTGTCTCTATAAGTCATCGTATTCTTCTTCAAAAACGATACACAGAAAGATCAGTCATTATCCTCCAGACGGCACTAAGTATCAGAAATCAAACAAAATACAACACTCACAGTATACAGCTAGAAACTGCAACTAGCGAAGTAAGCAAGCTTGCCTCGCGAGGAACAGCCACAAAGAGCTCCGCTGAGCGACTGCTCGCCACATTAGCTCGACGCAGACTGAAGCTAAGAAGGCAGCAGCACCCAGTCATTGTGGTCTCATAGCGCAACGTTGCAGATAAGAACAGTTGTTACTTATGGGAAGGGCGGCACTCTGGGAGTCCAAAAATTAAATTTTCTCTCTCACTGGATCATCTGACATCAGGATTAATGCAGCGTAACTCATCGAAGTGGAAAGGAGAATGCCAAGTGAATTTAGCGGGCCGATTCAGGACCACAGACGAAAGTAAATGCACTATCAGAGGGTTGCCAAATATTTGAAACTACATTACCAATTCTTATTTGTGGCCGGCCGCGGTGGTCTAGCGGTTCTAGGCGCTCAGTCAGGAACCGCGCGACTGCTTCGGTCGCAGGTTCGAATCCTGCCTCGGGCATGGATGTGTGTAATGTCCTTAGGTTAGTTAGTTTTAATTAGTTCTAAGTTCTAGGGGACTTATGACCACAGATGTTGAGTCCCATAGTGCTCAGATCCATTTGAACCATATTTTTCTTATTTGTGCTATGTAGCGAAATGTTTGTCATGCTCGTATTACACGGGCTCTCAGAGGAGAAGCGCGAGGGCGTTTGGTTTTTATGCAGCGTTATCCCCTGATACTTTCTAATGTTTATTTAAGGCATTCAGTTAGATTTAGTCAAGAATTCCTCATTTTTTTAGCTTTCCAGTGTGGAAGGGCTGTCTCTTCTCTCACCACCACACTATCGTATATAAATACGGTACAGTCAGCTCCACTCAACAAATACACTTAAGACACAACTTTCACCAACCACGAGGAAATGGGTCATTCAGTGTGGAAGAAACTTCCGTATTAGGCGACTCAAGCTACCCCTCCGGGAAGCGTGTATTCGTCATCGTCATACTGGCGTTATCACCCGCGTGATGGTATGGGGTGCCATTGGTTACACGTCTCGATCACCTCTTGCTCGCATTGACGGCACTTTGAACAGTGGACGTTACATTTCAGATGTGTTACGACCCGTGGCTCTACCCTTCATTCGATCCCTGCGAAAGCCTACATTTCTGTAGGATAATGCATGACCGCATGTTGCAGGTCCTGTACGGGCCTTTCTGGATACAGAAAATGTTCGACTGCTGCCCTGGCCAGCACATTCTCCAAATCTCTCACCAACTGAAAACGTCTGGTCAATGGTGGCCGAGCAACTGGCTCGTCACAATACGCCAGTCACTACTCTTGATGAACTGTGTTATCGTGTTGAAGCTGCATGGGCAGCTGTACCTGCACACACCATCCGAGCTCTGTTTGACTCAATGACCAGGCGTATCAAGGTCTTTATTACGGCCAGAGGTGGTGGTTCTGGGTACTGATTTCTCAGGATCTATGCACTCAAATTGCGTGAAAATGTAATCACATGTCAGTTCTAGTATAATATATTTGTCCAATGAATACCCGTTTATCATCTGCATTTCTTCTTGGTGTAGCAATTTTAATGACCAGTAGTGTATTACCTGGCTGCTTAGTCCATGTGGATGTGTATTTTCAGTTTTTGATAAGAAGTGGGGTAGCGGTTTTCCACTGCCTGGGCTTAACTGTAATCGTAAGGTGAAAATTAATTTCACAAAGCTCATCCTGTCACTCATCAGTGTTACAGGCTATAGAGCACTTGTGATCCGTGACAGCCAGCTGATAAAGTGCTGTGTTTGCGACTTTGTGGAGCACGTACGTGCCGAATGCACGGCGTGGCCCATTGCCGCCTGGCGACGACGCGGCCCACAACCGCTCACACCGTACACATGCTGCTGAGGTACTCAGCCGTGGTCTGAACGACTGCAGCGCAAGAAACCCGACAAATGAAACTGCCATCGCAAGTAGACCTGCAGCGCCCGTCACCTCCCAGCAGTTGGCTGCAGTTACATTTTCTTCTGCGCCACTAGCTGACCAGTCGATGTAAGCAGAGGCCTGTTTTAAGCCCCCGTAAACGGGCAAACGTTTTGTCAAACTTAACTCTGTTTGCCACATATGTACGGTCCTGTTTGACGTGCTTGTCAAGCATAAAGCGTATTTGACGTTTTTGCGAGAAATTTTGATTGACGGTAAGTTTGACAATATAACGGACGTTGTTTGTGTCGATGATTTGCCGCATATATTTAGTGAAAAACTGTTTTATTACAATTTACCTCAGAGTATCGTAGGTTCCCAAAGCTATGAGAACTACGATCAAGGATAAAAACAAAATAGCAGCCACAATTACCAAAATTGTAGAGGTATCACATCTTTTACCATCCATATATTACGCAGGAAGAGGTCATGAAAAAATCACTATTTTAGCATTACACACAAGCGGGGGTGCAATTAAATAAAAGAAATCGAAATTTCCGTTCTTCCACGGACGATGTGGACTGTGGACCGTATATTCCTACGTTGTGGTATTTTAATGAACTGTTATTAGAGGAGCAAGTAGAAGAGAATACATGTTCGCATAAATATATCATCTTTTTCAGTGTGAGGGCGAAGTAACTCTAAACAAGTCATTAAAAGTTTCACTCTTCTTCCGCAGAAATTTGATGTGATCATCAGGTTCTGAGTGTAAAATTTCCATTAACAGGTTTTGTGTGTGTACTCCTCTCTTATTTTAAACCATTCCCTGAACCAGTGTCTTGTTTTCTTCTTCAAAGTGGCAGAGTCAATGTTAGAAATGCCTTATCTGCATTTGTAGCCATTCCCACTAGTGCCAAAATACACTCCTGGAAATGGAAAAAAGAACACATTGACACCGGTGTGTCAGACCCACCATACTTGCTCCGGACACTGCGAGAGGGCTGTACAAGCAATGATCACACGCACGGCACAGCGGACACACCAGGACCCGCGGTGTTGGCCGTCGAATGGCGCTAGCTGCGCAGCATTTGTGCACCGCCGCCGTCAGTGTCAGCCAGTTTGCCGTGGCATACGGAGCTCCATCGCAGTCTTTAACACTGGTAGCATGCCGCGACAGCGTGGACGTGAACCGTATGTGCAGTTGACGGACTTTGAGCGAGGGCGTATAGTGGGCATGCGGGAGGCCGGGTGGACGTACCGCCGAATTGCTCAACACGTGGGGCGTGAGGTCTCCACAGTACATCGATGTTGTCGCCAGTGGTCGGCGGAAGGTGCACGTGCCCGTCGACCTGGGACCGGACCGCAGCGACGCACGGATGCACGCCAAGACCGTAGGATCCTACGCAGTGCCGTAGGGGACCGCACCGCCACTTCCCAGCAAATTAGGGACACTGTTGCTCCTGGGGTATCGGCGAGGACCATTCGCAACCGTCTCCATGAAGCTGGGCTACGGTCCCGCACACCGTTAGGCCGTCTTCCGCTCACGCCCCAACATCGTGCAGCCCGCCTCCAGTGGTGTCGCGACAGGCGTGAATGGAGGGACGAATGGAGACGTGTCGTCTTCAGCGATGAGAGTCGCTTCTGCCTTGGAGCCAATGATGGTCGTATGCGTGTTTGGCGCCGTGCAGGTGAGCGCCACAATCAGGACTGCATACGACCGAGGCACACAGGGCCAACACCCGGCATCATGGTGTGGGGAGCGATCTCCTACACTGGCCGTACACCACTGGTGATCGTCGAGGGGACACTGAATAGTGCACGGTACATCCAAACCGTCATCGAACCCATCGTTCTACCATTCTCAGACCGGCAAGAGAACTTGCTGTTCCAACAGGACAATGCACGTCCGCATGTATCCCGTGCCACCCAACGTGCTCTAGAAGGTGTAAGTCAACTACCCTGGCCAGCAAGATCTCCGGATCTGTCCCCCATTGAGCATGTTTGGGACTGGATGAAGCGTCGTCTCACGCGGTCTGCACGTCCAGCACGAACGCTGGTCCAACTGAGGCGCCAGGTGGAAATGGCATGGCAAGCCGTTCCACAGGACTACATCCAGCATCTCTACGATCGTCTCCATGGGAGAATAGCAGCCTGCATTGCTGCGAAAGGTGGATATACACTGTACTAGTGCCGACATTGTGCATGCTCTGTTGCCTGTGTCTATGTGCCTGTGGTTCTGTCAGTGTGATCATGTGATGTATCTGACCCCAGGAATGTGTCAATAAAGTTTCCCCTTCCTGGGACAATGAATTCACGGTGTTCTTATTTCAATTTCCAGGAGTGTATATAATACCCGAAAAGAGTCCGCTTCATATGTAAGATAAAACTGATAATCTTTCTCGGTTCGTGTACAGACTCTTTGGACACAGTGGAACTATGAAAAAAATAAGCAAAATACGAGTATACAAACTGAGTAGTCCATGAGCATGATAGGCAACATCAAGGACGCTCTGAGGTCAAGAGCACCCTGGTCTCTTGGTTAGCGTGAGCAGCTGCGGAACGAGAGGTCCTTAGTTCAAGTCTTCCCTCGAGTAAAAAGTTTATTTTCTTTATTTTTGCAAAGTTATGAGCTGTCCGTTCGTTCATTGACGTCTCTGTTCACTGTAATAAGTTTAGTGTCTGTGTTTTGCGATCGAACCGCAAAACTGTGCGATTTGTAGACGAAAGGACGTGCCTCTCCAATTGGAACCGAAAACATTTGATCGCAAGGTCATAGGTCAACCGATTCCTCCACAGGAAAACACGTCTGATATATTCTATACGACACTGGAGACGGCATGTGCGTCACATGACGGGAATTTGTTGTCTACCCACCTAACTTGTACACTTGGCGAATGGGTAAAAAGATTCTTCTACCTTGCCCGATTTAGGTTTACTTGTGGATGTGATAATCACTCCCAAAAAAGTGACCAAAACATAAGAGTTTGTCTGATAAACTGTAACAAATGAATGCAACAGTTTCACAGTCGCACAGTTTTCTCTGTGCTCTGTCAAAACATATGTTTTTAACGTTTTCAAATTTTTCCGTGTGTAGACCGTCAAATCATGCATATTTCCAAGCAAATCTGAACATGTCCTGGAATTTTGGAGAGCGAAGTTGATTATATAAAAACTTCAACTTTTCACTCGAGGGAAGACTTGAACCAAGGACCTCACGTTCCGCAGCTGCTCACGCTAACCACGGGACCACGGCGCTCCTAAGCTCGCAATCTTCTTGATGTTGCCTATATTGCACATGGACTACTCAGTTTGTATATTTTGCTTTTTTATTTCATAGTTCCACACAACTTCTTCCTGTTTTCTCGATTGATCTGTGTTTAGTTTTTCAAGCCTATCCACTGTGCCAACTTATAACTAAATCTGAGGGGGGTGCGATGGGGAGGTTCCCTTGTGAGAGTAATATTTCCTTTATCAGATTTTCATGGGTAAATCTCTCCCTCATTTTAAGCCATTCGCTGGACCGGTGTCTTGTTTCCATCATCTTCTTTAAACAGAGAACCAGAGTCAGTTCCAGGACGGCTTTGGTGGCCACTCTCACTGCTGTCACAATATTCACGAACACAAACAGCGTCTACTTCGAGGTTAAGCTGACAACCTTTGTTTGTACGTGTACAGGCTTGTTTGACAAATCCGAGGTTAGACAAGGGCTCGTTTGACATACAGGTTTGCTCGTTTACGGGGACCTTTACCGGTGCGACAGCCGTTCCTTCCGTATTGCAAGCCGAAAACCAGCTCCCAATTCCGGAAGTCACTCAGGATGTCCCCTTTGTGGAAGCTCGTGCATAAACGTGTACAGATGGTGCCTCTGATGTAATAATTGCCAATCTCAGGGACCAAAAATTGCACAGAAGTCGCAGGGAGACAGCCACAAGTATAGAATATAAATCTGGGTTGTCTGAAGGTTTTGATGCGAAATTATAACACAAGAAGAAAAGACGTTGGGTAGGTGTGGAGTAAAAACCCGCACCGAGTTTTTGAAAAAATGTTCAAAGGTGTGTGAATTCCTAAGGGACCAAACTGCTGAGGTCATCGGGCCCTAGACTCACACACTACTTAAACTAATTTAAAGTAACTTATGCTAAGAACAACACACACACCCATGCCTGAGGCAGGACTCGAACCTCCGGCGGTAGAGGTCGCGCAGTCCGTGACATGGCGCCTTAACATCGGGGCCACTCCGCGAGGCCGAGTTTAGAACTGGGTGCCATCGATTCAGGAGTTGACGGCCAGCTCACAGATTTTTCTTATAGTAAGTTATTGGTCCACGAATTTTCGTCCCAGCAGATCGCTCCAGGGGTGAGAAAATGAGGTAAATCTGTTTTTTACTACTTACACGTCATTTTTCTGATACTTGAATACTGAATAACTGTAGAGTTTGGAAAGAAGAACCATGGAATTACTAGTTTAATAGTTGACATAACTGCATTTAAGCTTCACTTTCGCGTGGAAATAATTGTTCCAGTTGCAATCCAACGAAAGCAGTAATCACACCAATCTTTAAACATGAAAACAGAAAAGAGTGATTTCCCTAAATCACTCCAGGTACATGCCGGGATGGTTCCTCTGAAAGGGCACGGCCGACTTCCTTCCCCATCCTTCCCTAATCCGATGAGACCGATGACCACGCTGTCTGGTCTCCTTCCCCAAACCAACCAACCAACCAAACAGAAAAGATTGTAACAACTACAGAGGTATCTCTTTAATCAGCGTTGTGGGTAAAATCTTCTCAGGTATTGTTGAAAGGAAAGTGCTAGTATTAGTTGAGGACAAATTGGATGAAAATCATTGTGGGTTTAGGCCTCTTAGAGGTTGTCAGGACCAGATCTTTAGCTTACGGCAAATAATGGAGAAGTGTTACGAGTGGAACAGGGAATTGTATCTATGCTTTATAGATCTAGAAAAGGCATATGACCGGGTTCCGTGGAGGAAGTTATTGACTGTTCTACGAGATTATGAAATAGGAGGCAAACTTTTGCAAGCAATTAAAGGTCTTTACACAGATAGTCAGGCAGCAGTTTGAGTTGACGGTAAACTGAGTTCATGGTTCAGAGTAGTTTCAGGGGTACGACAAGGCTGCAACCTGTCTCCACTGTTATTCATATTATTAATGGATCATATGTTGAAAACAGTAGACTGACTGGGTGAGATTAAGATATGTGAACACAAAATAAGCATCTCGCATATGCGGATGACTTAGTTGTGATGGCAGATTCGATTGAAAGTTTGCAAAGTAATATTTCAGAGCTAGATCAGAAATGTAAGGACTATGGTATGAAGATTAGCATCTCCAAAACGAAAGTAATGTCAGAGGGAAAGAGATATAAACGGACTGAGTGCCAAATAGGAGGAACAAAGTTAGAAAAGGTGGACGGTTTCAAGTACTTAGGATGCATATTCTCACAGGATGGCAATATAGTGAAAGAACTGGAAGCGAGGTGTAGCAAAGCTAATGCAGTGAGCGCTCAGCTACGATCTACTCTCTTCTGCAAGAAGGAAGTCAGTACCAAGACTAAGTTATCTGTGCACCGTTCAATCTTTCGACCAACTTTGTTGTATGGGAGCGAAAGCTGGGTGGATTCAGGTTACCTTATCAATAAGGTTGAGGTTACGGATATGAAAGTAGCTAGGATGATTGCAGGTATTAGTAGATGAGAACAATGGCAGGAGGGTGTCCACAATGAGGAAATCAAAGAAAAACTGGGAATGAACTCTATAGATGTAGCAGTCACGGGGAACAGTCTTAGATGGTGGGGACATGTTACACGCATGGGAGAAGCAAGGTTACCCAAGAGACACGTGGGTTCAGCAGTAGAGGGTAGGAGGAGTCGGGGTACACCAAGGAGAAGGTACCTGGATTCGGTTAAGAATGATTTTGAAGTAATAGGCTTAACATCAGAAGAGGCACCTATGTTAGCACTGAATAGAGGATCATGGAGAAATTTTATAAGGAGGACTATGCTCCAGACTGAACGCTGAAAGGCATAATCAGTCTTAAATGATGATGATGATGAGTTGTAATCCAAAATCAACAATTGCGCATTTGTCGGAAAATGGCGAAATGGGACAAATCCCCGCAGGTATTCTGGGGTAAACTCCCGCAGCGCCAACAATGTGCGACAATTATCCAGTGATAACCAGTGCAAAAGATATCATTCAACACACATTGCGTGAGTTATGTCACCCGAAGATTTTGGGCAAACTTTCTCGCAAAGCATTGAAATCTGTGCTTCTAACGTCGACACCCAATAAACAACGAACCTATGTAGAATGCATACGAAACAAAAGCTTGCTGCTGAGAAGGAAACACGTACCAAAGAAAGAAACGTGTTTGATATAAAAACAAAACGACGTAAGTTAGATTTTCTTACATCAGTGCGAAAAAAGAAAGAAAATAGATCAAACAATCAGCTGATTATGTTTCAGTGTCAGATTTAGACTTGTCCCATCACGACAGGAGCTCAGATATAGATATGGACTTACTATTGACTTACTATTTGGCGAAGTAGTATTCAGAGAAGAAGAACACAAGCCTGGGACTTCAAGGAAGAACCAGAGGACCTATTAAAGTGCACTATTTATTTCGTACGTGGATGGCTTAGCCTCAGTAGTTGAACTCTTTCAGGTTACACTACTAACCCTCCTTTCAAGGAAAAGAAAGTACTATTTTTGTACAAGTATTTTTATTCATAGTTCAAATTTACGAGACATTTCAGCACAATATTGTGTTGGGTAACTTGCCTACAATACAACAATGATACAAAAGGTTATTTCAACTGTTTTTATGATGTAGTCATCCATTTTTATCTGTGTTTACCTCAAGTAGGGCAAAGGCCAGCAGTGTGGGTCTTTACCCCATTTTGTGGGTTAAAACTGCACAACATTGTTTTAGATAAATTGTAAATTTCTCTGTAATTAATAATCAGACAGAGTTGACATTTTGATGGGTTATAGGTAACAACCCCGCCTATGAAGTCAATTTGAAGTCGCGAGAAAATCTACCCCTCATTGACAACAACATTAGAACAACTGAGATTTGCGGGGCTTTAGCCCATCCCGCGACAGAAAAGTTGGTGCCCAGAACGAGTTTTAAAAAAGCGAGAAAAAAACAGAGTTCCATAACAGATGATTGCGGCAAAAACAAAATTAAAAAACACACTAGGAGCACAGTCAATGACAATGCTTCTGGTGCTGCTAATGTTACAGGAGGAAGAAAAAAACGACGAGGCAGTCTCACAAAACGTGGCTCCAGCAAAACGGATGACGAGCGAAATTAAAAGTTAAGAGGTAGATCACATCATGGACTGGGCAAATGACACTGAAAGAGACCAGGTTCCAATGCAGATTACGGCCTGTGCAATGGTGTCAGAAGACGTCAGAGGAGAAGATGACCATCTGAAGGTAATTCAGAAGCGACTGCAGTTCTGTCTGTCTAACTCCGTCGTGAGAATGTCAGCTCAGTGTTCACTCCATGATGATAAACTTGAAGCACCCGTTACAATTTGATGGATATTTTCATGGATACTGGAATTATTTATCCCTTTCATCCTCTTCACCTATGGATCAAACGTATAGTATAACAATATTGAATATAAATTTAACGCATTCTCCGGTAAACTTAAGTGCGTTGAAGGAATTCTTATATGAATCAGACGCAGATATGGCGATGTTACAAGAACTCAATCAAAAGGATCTTCGCGTTCTAGGCTGTCAAGAGATTTTAGATATCAACTGATTCTTCAGTCGACTCTTGGGGGGAATAATAATAAATTATAATATTATATATTATAATTGTAATAAATGAAAAGCACTATCTTACTTATGTTTTAGAGCATCGACTTATTGCGTTAACCCGTTTTCGGCTTGCAGGGCCATTATCAGACTTTAACTTGCTATAGTCGCCAAGGAAGTTACAATGATTGTAAACAATACTGGGAAATATGTTACACATCTAGATTGAGGCACAAACACACAGTAAATGGCATCTTTGACGGTGTGGTGGTAATGCAATTTAAAAGTTAAAGAGCTGAACAATAAGTAAATATAAAGGGAACAAACAGGAAAAATTCTAACCAAACTGGAAAACCGTGACTTCATAACAGTTAACGTTTATAAACAAACCCCATTAAATAAAATAGAATTAGTACTTGACAAGGCTACTTCAACAGTTATTAAACGTGGAAAGTGATACAGAAAACAATTAAAAAATTCTAAATACGGCGGCCGGAAATTCATGCAGAACAGAGTTTGTGGTGAGAGAAGCATTCCAGTCGACAATGTAAAATATTTAGAGTCAAGGCGAGGGGTTAGTTTTAAGACGTTTCACTTGACTTTTATTAGTATTTATGCTCCACCAGGCAGTAATTCTAAATACGAAAAGCTGTGTTTCTTAAACAAGAGATTTTGCACCTCCTAAATGATGACATCGAACACATAATAACAGGTGGTGATTGGAACTGTGCATTTAGTGCCAACTGAAGGTTATCGTAACAAATAAAAAAAGATAAAGAAGATTATGTGACTGTGCCCTTGTTTGCTTTACTTCTGGACTGTCTCTTTCTGAATGTATAGGCTCTTTATGAATGTAAGCTGCTGCATACCAAAACATTCCATTCATACAGGGTGTTTCAAAAATGACCGGTATATTTGAAACGGCAATACAAACTAAACGAGCAGCGATAGAAATACACCGTTTGTTGCAATATGCTTGGGACAACAGTACATTTTCAGGCAGACAAACTTTCGAAATTACAGTAGTTACAATTGTCAACAACAGATGGCGCTGCGGTCTGGGAAACTCTATAGTACGATATCTTCCACATATCCACCATGCGTAGCAATAATATGGCGTAGTCTCTGAATGAAATTACCCGAAACCTTTGACAACGTGTCTGGCGGAATGGCTTCACATGCAGATGAGATGTACTGCTTCAGCTGTTCAATTGTTTCTGGATTCTGGCGGTACACCTGGTCTTTCACGTGTCCCCACAGAAAGAAGTCACAGCGGTTCATGTCTGGCGAACAGGGAGGCCAATCCACGCCGCCTCCTGTATGTTTCGGATAGCCCAAAGCAATCACACGATCATCGAAATATTCATTCAGCAAATTAAAGACGTCGGCCGTGCGATGTGGCCGGGCACCATCTTGCATAAACCACGAGGTGTTCGCTGTAGTGGACTGACAAGGCAGCCAGTCCACAGTGACGGGTAACCGAAAGGCACGCGTACACACACGCCGACTGGCGTTAAGTCTGAAACAGGATACGTGATGAAAGCTATAAAGAAAAGAACGGAGCTTCTCGTATACTTAACTTTTATTCACTTATGCGGTACATCGCTCTTGATAATACAAGTGAGACTCTCTCCAGATATGGTTAATGGCACCTTGCTAGGTCATAGCCATAGACTTAGCTGAAGGCTATTCTAACTGTCTCTCGGCAAATGAGAGAAAGGCTTCGTACGTGTAGTCGCTAGCAATGTCGTCCGTACAACTGGGGCGAGTGCTAGTACGTCTCTCGAGACCTGCCGTGTGGTGGCGCTCGATCTGCGATACTGACAGTGGCGACACGCGGGTAGGACATGTACTAATGGACCGCGGCCGATTTAAGATACCACCTAGCAAGTGTGGTGTCTGGCGGTGACACCACATTCCTCCCCCGCAAATCGGCGGACGGTCGTGTGATAAGGCTTCCGCCCGCCGTGGGGAGGACCCCATGTTGACGTATGCGACGAGGTGGGGAGCCTAACAACAGGCGAGGCTGTGCCACCCGCACCCTGCGATTCGGTCCGAGGGGAGCTAGGAAACGCCTGAAAACCTAGTCCAGGGTGCACGTCAACATGCGGTGTATGCGCCCGTAATGAGACAGGAGGGGCCAAAGGGTCGACCTCCATTGCGTCGGGGTATCCGACGCGCGATGACGCCATGTGGTCCGGAGCGGGCAAGAGTTCCATGGCGGAGGACAGCTGGTCACGGGAAGCGATCGGCGGCGCGTGACCCAGGGAGGCGCCAGGCGGTTGCAGCGACGCGTCCACTGCGGGCGGCGCCGGCGGGAGAACAGGCGGCGGCGGCGACGCGTCGCCATGAGGCAAAATGGAAGGCAGCGTCGGCAACACCTGGGGATGAGGCGAGCCAGTAGATGGGTCCCCAGGGCGCTGACCGGACGGCACCGTCGCTGAAAGCAGACGGGGAGCGGCAGAACCCAGGCGACAACAGAGGCGCAGCTGATTGAGATGCCGACGCACCTCACCCGAGGCCCCCAAAACCAAATACATCGCGCGGCCGAGGCAGCGAAGAATGCGCCCTGCGATCCAACGCCGTGAACCGCGATGGTTGCGAGAAATTACAACGTCGCCTGGAGCAAAAGCAGGAGTCTGCCGCTGCACAGGAACCTGATGCGGCGGATGCAGCAAAGACATCAAGGTTCGATGAGGACGACCGTGGAGCAACTCAGCCGGCGAGCGACCATCGCGGGGCTGAGAGCGATACGAGGACAAAAAGAGCAATAATGCGTTCTCCCGAGAATGCGACTCTTTCAACTTCAACATCTGTGACTTGAAAGTCCGGACCAATCGTTCAGCTGCACCGTTTGACTGAGGCGAAAACGGCGCGGATGTCAGATGTTGAATACCATTGGCATTGCAGAATGACTGAAATTCTGCGGACATAAATTGTGGGCCATTGTCGGAAACAATAGTCTGTGGAAGACCTTCAATGCAAAAAATAGCGGATAACGCTTGGATGGTGGCAGAAGACGTCGTGGAAGACATCCGGACAACAAAAGGAAAATTACTGAAAGAATCGACCACAACCAACCATCGAGCATTCCAGAATGGACCAGCAAAATCGATGTGCAAGCGTTGCCAAGGGGAAGTGGCTTGTGGCCATGCAAAGAATTTCCGCGGCGGTGCGGATTGTTGTTCGGCACACGCCATGCAAGAAGAGCAAATATTCGTAATCGCAGCATCGATTCCGAACCAAGTACAGTGCTGACGAGCAAGTTGTTTCGTACGCACTATACCCCAATGTCCTTGGTGAAGAAGCCGTAAGACAGAGGACTGTAACGAACGTGGAACCACGACTCTGGACTGATCATTATCAGAACGCAACAACAAAACACCACGTCGTACAAAAAGTCTCTCCTTGTGAGCAAAAAATCGGCGAACCAGCGGATCCTCGATCCGCGACTTTGACAAGGGCCATTGCGTAGCAACAAAACGCAAAACGGTAGCAAGGACAGGGTCAGCAGCTGTGGCGGTAGCCACACGACGAAAATCAATCGGAAACGATTCGACCACGTCATCGGTTTCCGAGTCAATGAACATGCAAGCAAGTTCGGAAGAATCGAATGCGTTATCCGCAGCAACAGGCAAACGGGACAACGCATCAGCGTTTCCATGCTTAGCAGTGGACCGATACAAGATATCGTAGCGGTACTGCGAGAGGAAAATAGACCAGCGAATGAATTTCTGCGCTGTATGTGGAGGTACAGGCTTGTGCGGATGAGAAAGGGATGTCAAAGGTTTGTGGTCGGTGATGATGGTAAAGTGACGACCATACAAGAAATCATGGAACTTAGTAACACCAAACACGAGAGCCAAAGCTTCTTTCTCTATTTGTGAATAATTCCGTTGCGCTGACGAGAGCAATTTGGACGCAAAGGCAATAGGGCGATCATGCGAACCATCTTTGTGCGCAAGCACAGCACCGATCCCGAAATCCGATGCATCTACCATCAACAAAAGGGGTCTCTGGGGATCGAATGGCGTAAGGCAAGTATTTGAAAGCAACGCCGATTTCAACTGGCGAAAGGCGCGTTCGCATTCCGTCGTCCAGACGAACGGAACACCTTTACGGCGTAAGCGATGAAGCGGAGCTGAAATGGAAGAGGCATTGCGCAGAAAGCGATGATAACAATTTAGTTTACCCAGTACACTCTGTAGCTGCTTCACATTCTGTGGCGAAGACAAGTCCTGTATGGCACGGAGGTGCTCTGGACTCGGATGTATGCCTTGGGCATTGATTACATGTCCCAAATATGGTAAGTCACGAGCAAAAAACACACATTTGTCCTTCCGCAAGCGAAGACCATTTTGTCGCAAGACCTGAAATAATGTGCGGAGGTTGGCTAAATGTTCGGCTTCTGTCTTTCCGGAGATCACAATATCGTCCAGATAGTTCGCAGCAGTAGGGACCGACGCACAAACAGTTTGTAAATATTGCTGAAACAATGCAGGGGCAGATGCACACCCGAATGGCAGTCTTTTGAATCGGTACAAACCAAGATGCGTGTTAACCACCAATACTCGCTGGGATTCTTCGTCGACCGGTATTTGCAAGTACGCATCTGCTAGGTCCAACTTTGAAAAATACATTCCCGGGCACAGTTTGTCAAAAAGATCTTCCGGGCGGGGCAAAGGAAAAGTAGCAGTCACAAGTTGTGGATTCACAGTTGCCTTGAAGTCCACGCAAAGTCTCAATTTTCTGGAAGGTTTTTGCAAAATTACTAAGGGTGAGGCCCAGAGAGAAGCCTGCACACGTTCAATGACACCTTGTGATTCTAAATCGTGTAAAGTTCTTGCGACCTCATCACGCAATGCGTGGGGAACATTGCGCGCTCTGAAAAATTTCGGTTGCGCGTTTACTTTCAGTTCCAAATGTGCTTCATAGCTCTTAGCGCAACCAAGGCCCGGTGCAAAAATGTCTGCAAATTCTTCACACAGACGAGAAACACCGTCTGAAGGCACAGTCTCGTTCACTGATAGTACCTGATTTACTATAGACATGTTAAACAACTGAAATAAATCTAACCCAAACAAGTTCACAGCAGAAGAAGAACGAAGAACATAAAATGACACAAGTTTTTTTTGTCCCTTGTATGTGGCAAGAAGAGTGCACTGTCCTAACACAGGGATAGCTTGTCCGGAATAACTATTTAACTGAACATTTGCGGCACGCAACGGAGGTTTGCCCAGTTGGTTGTACGTGTCGTGATTGATCAATGAAACTGCAGCTCCGGTATCGAGCTGGAATGGTATCACTTTGCCTTTAAAGTCCAAGTCTACAAAAAGTTTATTGTCCTGATGACGACAAGAGCGACTTACACGTGCAATTTGAACTGATACAGGTACAGAAGCACTTGCGACCTGACGAGATTTCCGGCGACGTCGACGCACACTGTTTGTGGGACGAACACAGTCACTGTTAGAGAAAGTGGAATTAACTACATGAATGTCCATGGGCGAAGGTTCACGAGCCTGATTGTCCTTGGTTCGATTCCGGCGCGAAGCAAAGGGCCTGGAATGGTTGTGATTGTCTGATCTGAGCTTTTTCTGGCAAACACTTTGAACATGTCCTTTCTTACGACAGTAAAAGCAAATAGCATGGCGTGACGGACAATTGTCACGCGAATGTCTAGTTGCACACCGCGGGCATGATTTCACTGCATTTGCTTGCTTTCGCGGGACACATGGCAGTGCGGACGTGCGCGAAGGCTGTTTACAGTTCCGCGCAGTGCGCCCGGCGGGCCGGTTAATGCGACACACAGCTGGCGAAGTTTCAAACGATTCCTGAGCAAAGTCAAGTGTGTCTTGCCTATCCAATATGTCTATCACTTGTTGAAGGGAGGGATTAACTAGTTTCAAAATCTGTTCCCTTATACGAACATCTGGAACGTTCTGTGCAATTGCATCACACACCATAGTATCTGAATAAGGGAGTCCACATTCACACTCAAAAGCACAATCCCTAGTAAGGCCTTGCAATGTTGCAACCCACTCCCTATTAGTCTGACCGGCCGTACGTTTTGTACGAAAGAACGTGTACCGTTTGGCAACGACATTGACTGTTTCCTTGAAATAGGCATCTAATGCCGACAAAATTTCTTCGTATGACAGAGTTGCTACGTCGCGTCGGGGAAACAATTTCACTATCACACGGTAGGTGGACACACCTACACACGAAAGCAAAAACGGCTGCCGCTCATTACCTTGAATTCTGTAGGCGGCGAGATGAAATCCAAATTGTCGTGACCACTCCATACAGCTTTCGTCGTCTTGACGAAAAGCACGGAACGGCGGTGCAACTGCGGGTTGTGGCTGCGGTAGCGATGAAGCGGCGGCGGCCGCATCGTTGTGCAGCGCACGTTGACCCTGGACGAGCTGTCCAAGGGCAGCCAATAACGCCTGCGTCTGCTGATTCTGCAAGCGATAAAATTCGGACAGTACATCTGGAGATTGTGGCGAAGCCATGACACAAGCAAATTAGTGCAAATTAGAAAGAACACGTTTACTCTCGTCGCCAATGTAGTGGACTGACAAGGCAGCCAGTCCACAGTGACGGGTAACCGAAAGACACGCGTACACACACGCCGACTGGCGTTAAGTCTGAAACAGGATACGTGATGAAAGCTATAAAGAAAAGAACGGAGCTTCTCGTATACTTAACTTTTATTCACTTCTGCGGTACATCGCTCTTGATAATACAAGTGAGACTCTCTCCAGATATGGTTAATGGCGCCTTGCTAGGTCGTAGCCATAGACTTAGCTGAAGGCTATTCTAACTGTCTCTCGGCAAATGAGAGAAAGGCTTCGTACGTGTAGTCGCTAGCAATCTCGTCTGTACAACTGGGGCGAGTGCTAGTACGTCTCTCGAGACCTGCCGTGTGGTGGCGCTCGATCTGCGATACTGACAGTGGCGACACGCGGGTAGGACATGTACTAATGGACCGCGGCCGATTTAAGCTACCACCTAGCAAGTGTGGTGTCTGGCGGTGACACCACATTTGCAGTGTCGTCTAAGGCAGTTTGTACCGCCACAAATTCACGAAGAATGTCCAGATAGCGAGATGCAGTAATCGTTTCGGATCTGAAAAATGGGCCAATGATTCCTTTGGAAGAAATGGCGGCCCAGACCAGTACTTTTTGAGGATGCAGGGATGATGGGACTGCAACATGGGGCTTTTCGGTTCCCCATATGCGCCAGTTCTGTTTATTGACGAAGCCGTCCAGGTAAAAATAAGCTTCGTCAGTAAAACAAATGCTGCCCACATGCATATCGCCGTCATCAATCCTGTGCACTATATCGTTAGCGAATGTCTCTCGTGCAGCAATGGTAGCGGCGCTGAGGGGTTGCCGCGTTTGAATTTTGTATGGATAGAGGTGTAAACTCTGGCGCATGAGACGATACGTGGACGTTGGCGTCATTTGGACCGCAGCTGCAACACGGCGAACGGAAATCCGAGGCCGCTGTTGGATCACCTGCTGCACTAGCTGCGCGTTGCCCTCTGTGGTTGCCGTACGCGGTCGCCCTATCTTTCCAGCATGTTCATCCGTCACGTTCCCAGTCTGTTGAAATTTTTCAAACAGATCCTTTATTGTATCGCTTTTCGGTCCTTTGGTTACATTAAACCTCCGTTGAAAACTTCGTCTTGTTGCAACAACACTGTGTTCTAGGGGGTGGAATTCCAACACCAGAAAAATCCTCTGTTCTAAGGAATAAACCATGTTGTCCACAGCACACTTGCACGTTGTGAACAGCACACGCTTACAGCAGAAAGACGACGTACAGAATGGCGCACCCACAGACTGCGTTGTCTTCTATATCTTTCACATCACTTGCAGCGCTATCTGTTGTCGAAAATTGTAACTACTGTAATTTCGAAAGTTTGTCCGCCTGAAAATGTACTGTTGTCCCAAGCATATTGCAACAAACGGTGTATTTCTATCGCTGCTCGTTTAGTTTTTATTGCAATTTCAAATATACCGGTCATTTTTGAAACACCCTGTAGAAAGGACATATGAGCATAAGCTAAGTTCATGTTTACATTTAAGAAATAAATCCGACTGCGAGAATGTAAATGAAATGTGCCCTGTCTGAATCAACAATATCTGTTAAGAACCAAAAACAAAAACTCTGAGCTTTAATAAGAATTACTGAGAATAAATAAACTCAGCGCTGTTAATTCAGCCTGTGAAAATGAAAACTCGTATCTCCTGTATTTGGGTTACCTGCGTCGCAATGGATAACGCCGTGCACCTGCTCTCTTAGAAAAAGATGAAAAGGCGCATCTCAATTTCTGAGATGCTACTAACTACAGACAATCGCGGTAGTACAACGTGATCTCTTAAATACATACAATGCAAAGTTGGTTCTCATAAAAAGTATCTCTCATAAAAAAAAGAATGTTTATCAGCTAAATGGGAGCTGGATAATGAAGTAGGATAATCTGAGGTACCCTCTAGACGAAAATTCTTCTCAGGAAACTATTTAAAAAATTCATTTAAAAAATTCTTTAACACTATTCCATTTGCAAAGTTTCACCATTGAAGGCTTAGCAGGCAAAAAGAAAATATTTCATTACAAATTTAAATTGCATAAGATCAACACTGGAGGCATAGAAAAATATAACTCAACATGAAATTTTATTCTAACTCAAAAGTCCTCATACTAATGCTTAAATTTTTTCGTCATTTCAAATCCATTAACATTGACTGTGACAAAACTTTATAAAAATAGAAAGAAATTCCTGATTTGGATGTCAGTGTTGAACCATAATGTCCAACTAAATTTAGCCACAGTAGTGTAAAATATGTTCATTTGTTACCTTAAATTCCAGTCTTCTTAAAATAGTATCCGTATTAGTAAATCCATCTCATTCAGGCTAATCATATCTTCCATCAGCACAATAAAATAATTCCCAAGAGCACCATGTTCTACGTCCTGTCTGTACAAGCTCACGCTATGATTTCGTATCTCTTCTCCTTGCAATCAACACTTCACACCCGCGCATTTTCGCAGAGCAGAGATAACCTAACTAGTCTCCTGGCGCGTAGCGTCTCTGATGAAGCTGCGAGCGCATGACTAAACGATGCAAGTATTACATGCGCGTCCTAAGACATCCAAAAACAAGAAAATTACCTGAAATGAATCTTCCTGGCCTATTAAAACTGTGTGCCGGACCGAGACTCTGCTGCAGAGCGAAAATTTCATTCTGGATACATCCCCAAGGCTGTACCTAAGCCATGTTTCCGCTATATCCTTTCTTCCAGGATTGTTACACTTGCAAGTTTCGCACGAGAGATTCTGTTAAGTGTGGAAGGTAGGAGTAAAGAAGTAAAGCTGTGAGGAGGGGTTGTAAGTCGTGCTTGGGTAGCCTAGGCGGTTCGCAGTCGCCTTTCGGCACGCTAGCGGCACGGACATATTGTTTACGTCCTCGCAGTGCAGCTTGTTTACGTGATTCTGCCTTCTTAGCGCGCTATATTTCCTTCGAAAGAGAATGGCTTATGCCCACAGAAAATCGAAAATGAAGATTAGCTTTTCACCTGAATATGCCCGACCAAAAGCACTTGAAATCGAACAGTTTATCAGAAATGAAGTCAAGATTGATTGCAACGATCTTGTTGGCATCCACCTGTCTATAGCGAGCAGTGTGGTATACGTGAAATTGGTTAACGAAAACATATGTGACTAAATTCTAAGTGCAACTCGAAATGGTCTTACGTTCTGTCACTCTGATGGACACATCGGTGACGTAACTGTGTAACATGCGGGACTGGACTGCGGACCATCCGTGTATTTGAACTGCATTCCGCCCAAATGCGGACGGACCGACGCCCTTACCTCCTCCTACCGTCATGTTCAGTGGTGAGCAATCTCTAGCGCAGGGGATGGACCTTGACTCCGTGGTTGTGCCTACCGAAGACATGCTCGGGATGTGGCAAAGAAGGACACCTCCGTTCCAGCTGTCTGCAACGCAGAATCACACAGTTACCACCTGGGGACCCGCAGGTCACGACCGCTCCGAGGACGCTCCCGCTGACGTCTTCTGCTGGGCGGAATGCAGAGACCGCTACCTCTGAAGCTGACGTTTGTCGAAGTTCTCCATAACGACCCCAGACCGCGATCGCCACTGACTCCTACTACCGGCACATCGTCGTCTCCGGCATTGCCTCAGGCTGTTGTGGACGGACCGACGCCCTTGCCTCCTCCTACCGTGATGTGCAATGATGCAGGGGATAGACCTTGACTCCATGGTTGTGCCTACCGACGCTTTTGTGCTTGACCATCCGGATCCCCAGGCGTCTTCGGACACTGAAGACCACGTGCGCAAGCAACGGTCGCCGAAGAGAAGTCGGAAACGGCGGATCGCCCTTTCTGACACTTGCAGGACGCAGTCTCAAGACGATGAGGTTCACAACTCTCAAGATGTTCCCCCGATGGGCAATTCCGTGGTGGAAGCACAAGCCTGCCCCCGTCTGAGGTGCAACCATCTTCGCATGCGCCAGGTGCTGTACCTATGGACGTTGAACAGCAGCTGAACCATCACCACTCTTCCACCGCCGATGTGACGCCGCCTTCGGACTCCACAGGTACTCCACTGGACGCACGCCTCCACGCACATTCGAGTGGTCTGACGATGTAGACGACGAAACACCCACTGTTGTGACAGCAGCGAATGTTGCTGCTCCAACCCACGACTGCTAATCTACAGGGTTATTGGATGGGGATGTGCATCCTGCCGGGACAAAGTTCCTGTTCGCTGCTGCTCTTCGTGCCTCCATGAGTGTGCCAGTAGTCCCAACTCCGCGACAAGCCTACAGAATTGGCTCCATCAGTGTCAATCAACATCATTGGCTGAGGGCGTCGGACCTCGATGTTGCCCTTCTGCAGGAAGTTCGCCTAGCGACGTTTCCCGATATCTATGGCTATGTTTCTTATCTCACGCCGTGTGCTGACAGTAGCAGTGGGACGGCTGTCTTTTAAAGGAAGACATTGAGGTAGATGATGTAATTTATCTACCATCTTGCTGTTATTTCCGCCGTGTCCGAAACATCAAAGTTTTCGCTCCCTCGGACATGGCCAAGCGATGGGAACGGTCGGCATTCTACTCAGAACAGGTCGCTCCTTTTTTTTGTGGGCCGCTTCGACCATATTATTCTTAGCGGCAACTTCAATTCTGTATTATCCAGGAGGACCAACATCCTCATTTCACTACATGCCTGGAACTCAAGCTGCTTGTGCATGAACTGAACCTCATCGAAAAAAAATTCAAATGGCTCTAAGCATTATGGGACTTAACAATTGACGTCATCAGTCCCCTAGACTTAGAACTACTTAAAGTTAACTAACCTAAGGACATCACACACATCCATGCCCGAGGCAGGATTAGAACCTGAAACAGCAGCTCGGTTCCGGACTGACCGCTCGGTCACAGCGGGCGGCTGAACCTCACCGATACTTGGGACCGCGTGCATGGTGATGGACCTCGATATACGTATGTCACCAGCCATTCAGTAAGTGGTCTTGATCATGTCTACGTTTCCCAAGAAATCGTAACTGCCACGCTTGACACTGAATTATGGCCTACCGCCTTCTCCGACCATATCGTCTACGTTTGCATTGTTTCTCTCCAGAGGCAGAAGGTGTGGGGCGGTCGAGGCCTATGGAAGCTGAATATCGCCCATCTTAAGGATCCGAAATGCAGGCAGATCGTAGAGGCGACGTGGAACAACTGTGAGAGACGCCTTACAGCGTTTTCTTTAACACCCTGGTGGTGGCTCGACGGCACCAAGCCTGCTTTACGTCGTTCGATGATGAATTACGCTCGCGACAAAATGCTGTGGCAACGACATACCATGGAATACTATTTCACAACTCTCCGTGAACTCTCCAACTATGCCCCCTCTGTTCAACAACAGGTTGAAATTCAGCGGATTAAGGCGAAGATAATTTCTCTTATGCGTCACCGCCTTGAAGGCACAATGGTACGAGCAATTTGTCACGTCAAGCATCATATTATCCGAGGGAAGCATTGGTGTCGGAGAAAGCTGGTCAATGCCCTCGACATGCCACATGGTCGCCAGTTGACGTCCCAGAATGATATCGCAAACGCCTTTGTGGATCACTACAAACAGTTCTATACAGCAGAGGACCAGAACACGACTGTAACGACTGATGTCCTCCATTCCTTGACAGGTACCCTTGAAGGAGCTGCTGCGGAGATTCTCACAGCGACAATTACGGCTGATGACCTCGCTGATGCTCTTCATAAGGGTGCTGCGAACAAAGCCCCAGGTGCCGACGGGTTTCTGCTGGAGTTTTACCGCACGTTCCACGACATCAGGGGCTGACGCTGGACTGCGATGTATGAAGAACTGAAGAACCTTGACCTTCCCCTCCCACCCGAATTCGTAGAAGGCTTGCTTATCTCGATCCCCAAGCCATCGGGAGATCGGGGAGTTGGACATTTTCGGCCGTTGACCACGTTAAATTGTGACTTCAAGTTTTTACCCGGATTGTTGCCGCTGGCCTTCGGCGCGTCATCCCTCAAGTCATTTCCCTGGTTCAAACGTGCTTTGGTGGTGACAGTGACATTCAGACGGCACTCAGCGATTACCGTGACGTCATAGCCCTGACCAGACTTGCCGCAGTCGCGGTGCCTTAGTAACAGTGGACTTCAACCACGCCTTTGATAGAGTGAGTCATGACTTTCTTGAAAACGTACTCTGACGGATGACCTTCCCACACAGATTTACACACGTCGTCTTGCGGCTGCCCCGGCGTGCCACGTCGCGAGTACTGGTCAGTGGCCGTGTGGCGGTCCCTATCAATATCGCGCGGTCTGTCTGTCAAGCATGTCCGCTGTCGATGCTCCTTTTCGCCATCGCCCTTGAGCCACTGTTACACGGTTTGAGGAGCCGGTTGACAGGGATAACAATGAGGGGGCATGCTTTCATCTGCCGCGCCTATGCAGATGACGTGGTGTTCTCGGTTCTATCGGGGGATGAATGCGCGAGACACTGGCATGGGTCAACCAGTACGGGACTGCCGCGGGTAGCCGTGTGAGCCTGACGAAATCCAGTGCTATGTCTGTCGGTAGAGGTCTTCCAGCAGAGAGTGTGGCTCCATTGCCATTAGTGGACAATCACAAACGTTAGGAGATCACCTCTACGCGTGATATACAGCGCACGATCTCATTTAACTATAAACGCCTGCTTCAAGCTATTTGCGCGAACGTTCGTGGCAACCTCCTGAGAGCATTGGACATGATAAAACGGGTTGATTTTGTTAACACTCATCTAGTCTCGCGACTACCCCATTTAGCACAGATTTTACCAATATCAAAGGCAATGGCACACAGACTGCAGGCGGCGTTCGGCTAATTTGTAAGCGAGGGTCTCATCTTAAAAGTCTCTACGACACGCTGAAACTTCTTCCTCGAGATGGCGGCCTCGGCCTTGTCAATGTCCAAGCGAGAGCAGCTGCCCTTTATGTAAGTACGATGGTTAAATCGCGGACCCGCCGGCGAACCGAATTATCGGGAAGCCTGATTGACGAACTGGCCTCTCCCTCTCGAGTGGCACCCGTTGCAGTAGCCCATTATTCTTCCTCTCTCTCACATGTCAGGACCTACTCCATCGAATACAGTTATGTCCATGCCGACTTGTCTAGTACTAGGAACCCTACGGCACGTGATGTTTACCGCCTAATGATGAGAAATCATACTCGGAATGTTGTGGAAAGCCGACATCTTACGATCTCAAGGCCCGTGGTTTGGCGTTCTGTGCACCATATCCTCCTCGACACGAGCACTCCTGTGACCTGGTATCTGGTCGTTAATGCAAAATACATGACACAACTTCGCCTACATGCCATAAAAATGACAGATTCGCCTCTGTGCCCTCGTTGTCACACGCTTGTTACGGACGAACATCGACTGATAAGTGGTTCTTATGCAGGGGTGTGGCAGCTGATTCAGAAGATACTTGCCTGTCTTCTAGGTACGGCTCCCCATGCCATTACACCGAAATCACTTCTGTTCCCAGATGAGACTTATTTCCCACGTACGAAAACCAACTCTGTGTCTGTATAAAAGGCCTCTCTATCTCTTATTTGTTCCATAAAGGTGATAAGAGTGTTCTTGATGTTTGGACGTTCCTGAAAGATCGCTTAACCTTTCTCGTGCACCATCCACGATACCGCCAGTCTATGCCAGATTTTTGGGTAGTGCCTTCTTCGATCCCCCCTACAGCTGGGTTGTCCCAGGTACTTTATGAGAAGGTGATTTCAGTGTGATTGTGTAATACCAGGACTCGGTCCAATGTACCGGAAAAATGGAATGTTCTCCGCGAAGACGTGCATGGAACATGGCTGACTGCCTTGGGATTCAGAGTGCGTCTACCCACAAGCTGGCGGGACCCGGATACCATTTTGTTTGTTATTGATGCTAATTACACATAATTATTTTTAGCATGGAGGGCGTCCTCTGTCATCTAAAAAAAAAACAAAAATCAAAACAAAACAAAATATTTGGTATGATGCATGATCTGAAAGAAAAAGGTCGGCAGAGCCCTTGCTCTCGCAAGGCAAATGTCTCGACTTCGAGACTATGTCCAGCCCACAGTTTTAATCTGCCAGAATGTTTCACATCACTGAACACTCCGCTGCAGAGTGATAATTTCATTGAAGAAAATTACCTGTAAAATTATATGCACACACCTTCTAAAAGGACCAGAAACCCAATTACAGTTTTTCTCGTGAACTCTGACTTACTTAAAAACATGCAAATGAAAGATGTTTAGAAAGTAATA
Source organism: Schistocerca nitens (assembly GCF_023898315.1). Taxonomy (NCBI): domain Eukaryota; kingdom Metazoa; phylum Arthropoda; class Insecta; order Orthoptera; family Acrididae; genus Schistocerca; species Schistocerca nitens. The sequence continues at coordinate 928,821,262 of NC_064616.1, forward strand.
CAGGGTGTTACAAAAAGGTACGGCCAAACTTTCAGGAAACATTCCTCACACACAAAGAAAGAAAATATGTTATGTGGACATGTGTCCGGAAACGCTTGCTTTCCATGTTAGAGCTCATTTTATTACTTCTCTTCAAATCACATTAATCATGGAATGGAAACACACAGCAACAGAACGTACCAGCGTGACTTCAAACACTTTGTTCAAAATGTCCTCCGTTAGCGAGGTTACATGCATCCACCCTCCTTCGCATGGAATCCCTGATGCACTGATGCAGCCCTGGAGAATGGCGTATTGTATCACAGCCGTCCACAATACGAGCACGAAGAGTCTCTACATTTGGTACCAGGGTTGCGTAGACAAGAGCTTTCAAATGCCCCCATAAATGAAAGTCAAGACGGTTGAGGTCAGGAGAGCGTGGAGGCCATGGAATTGGTCCGCCTCTACCAATTCATCGGTCACCGAATCTGTTGTTGAGAAGCGTACGAACACTTCGACTGAAATGTGCAGGAACTCCATCGTGCATGAACCACATGTTGTGTCGTACTTGTAAAGGCACATGTTCTAGCAGCACAGGTAGAGTATCCCGTAAGAAATCATGGCTGTGAATCGAGGAAATACAGTACATACTGATGAAACTAAAATGAGCTCTAACATGGAAATTAAGCGTTTCCGGACACATGTCCCCATAACATCTTTTCATTATTTGTGTGTGAGGAATGTTTCCTGAAAGTTTGGCCGTACCGCTGGCCGCGGTGGCTGTGCGGTTCTAGGCGCTCCAGTCCGGAGCCGCGCTGCTGCTACGGTCGCAGGTTCGAATCCTGCCTCGGGCATGGATGTGTGTGATGTTCTTAGGTTAGTTAGGTTTAAGTAGTTCTAAGTTCTAGGGGACTGATGACCACAGCAGTTGAGTCCCATAGTGCTCAGAGCCATTTGAACCATTTTGGCCGTACCTTTTTGTAACACCCTGTATATCCATCTACTGTCAAGTTCAGGTTATTTACCAATATGTCAGCAAGCCCTCTGGACAGAATATATGTAACACGCAATCCGGAACGTAGTGTTCCTTCTGCTGAAGTAATCCCAGCTAGTTTTACACATTATTTTGCAGTGAAATGTTATATTACACTGGTCAACCAGAAAACGTACTGGCGGCGTGACCACTGGAAGCTAAATGTTACAAGAGTTCGAACAAATTATTTGAGGAAAGTGTCTTAAAGCACGTCTCAAGTATAAATCTGATATCTACTGATGGAAACTGGTTGCAAAGAAGAAGTTAAGGTCTATAGTGATAAAGCGCGGGAAAGAGACGTCTTGTTTAGCAAAAAAAAAAAAACACCATAGAATTTTTCTATAAGTGTGTCAGGAAGCGCTAGAATCAACCTACGGTTTCCACTGCGGTCAAAATGGAAATCAAAGAGCTCAAAACGAAACTAATAAATTTAAAACGAAACAGTTTGAAGGTCTAACAATACGATCTAAACCAAGAACGACACATCGATATACCATCTGCTGACGCTCGCAAGGAACAAGAGGAAATCCTTCACCGACAAAATGGCGTTTCGAAACATCATGTTGCTGGAAGGGCAATGCGGCCTAATCAGTGGGTTGCAAAATCAATAGGTTGGATCAGTTCTTACCCAAAATGTACAGTGAAACTGCTTACGATGAATGCTCTGTGGACAAAATGCTTGAAGGGATAAATGAGAGCGTCTTACCAGAAGAAAAACACGGCTCTCGTGACACGTTTCGGTAGTAAGGATTTATTTGAAATGGTATTTTATACGGCTTCGAAGAAAACACCTTGTCCTGATGGTTTACCTGCTGAATTTTGTAGAAAATTTTGGCACATTATCGGCTGTAAATGCACGTTATTGTAAATGAAGTATTAAATGGTAAGCCAATTACCAAAGAATTTAAAGGGTATCAAATATATCAATAAAAGAGGTCCAGAATGCCTCCTTATAAGCGACTAGAAGCTGATAGCCCGTGCCACCAAATTACGTGTAGCGACAGTTTAGAAGCGCATAATTAGTAACGAGCAAACCTGCCTACCAGGTCGCAGCATCGTCGCAACCGTAAGCGGGTGCGGAGGCATTATTGCAATTTTTTCTACGATAAAGTTAAAAGGAGGTCTAGTATTTGTCGATTTAGCAAAAGCGTTTGGCTATATGAGTCATAAGTACCTGTTCAAAATAATCCTGCAAGTAATGGGAAACATGGTGAAAGGGATGGCGAAGAAAATAGTTATTAATGGACAGTGTACAAAACAAATCAACATTCAAAGAAGGATCACATAAGGAAGCCCACTGACGACATTGTAGTTTGTGATAGGTTAGAATAATGGATAAGAAGATACTTGAAAGGTAGCACTGTCTTGGGTACTAAAAAGTTAGTAATGCCTATGCTGACGTCTTAGGCGTGACAAGCCTCAGATGCCGCGCTCAGCGAGACCAAAACTTCTTTGCTGAGCTTAAGAGGTTTCGCACTGGTGAAATTAAACTGGATAAAACAGAACAAAACAAAAATGCGAAGCAACACAGACCCCTAGGAATCGTCTTCCTTAGCTCCCCGCTTAAAATGAATGACGTAAATTAGAAGGCAATGTTACGTAATATTAGATCCGCAGCAAGAGAAAACAGGTGCAGAGACATAAACGTCTTGTAGAAAGTTCAGTTGGTTAATATTACTATCCTAGCAAAGGCCTTTTATTTAGGACAATGCTTGCCAATCCCCAAAGGGATAGCGAAATCGATTATGACTTAACTACGTAGTTATATATGACAAGGGCACATATTCCGTGTCGCTTCTCGTGTTTTAACACGAAAGATGGGTGACGGAGGCGTAGGTCTCATAGATATTCACAAAAAAACAACAGCATTGTATTTAAAGGTAAGTTTAGAGTTCGCCGAAAACCATCCGGACACGGTCACCGCAGCACTGCTGAAAGCGACAGAGTCTCAATCCACCAACAAATGCTGCATCGATTAGTTCTACATTAAAACATGTAAAGCAATTTTACATCGAACTAAGTTACATCAGAGTCAAGCAAAGAAATCAGTCAGACGCAAACAGTCGTTCGATCGTGTAAGCTGCAGGATATGAAAAGATGCAAAATAAAACATAAATTCCCAGACAAAATTGGAAGATAGTCTGGAAAAATCTTTTCACACATTTCTTGTGAAGCGAAATAAAGGATTTCTGATGCAGAATGCTAAATAACGTTATAAATAGGAATGACAGACTACATTCAGTTGGTCTATGCAACATAACTTATGTCATAGCTGCAGATTCACAAGCAAAATTTATCTAGTTATCTGGAAGGAGATCAAAAGAAAAATAGCTTTCATTAAAAGAACTGGTGGTAAATATGCAGTAATATCTGAATTGTTGGTTTGTGATCAAGTAGCCTATCAGTACGTGAAAAACAACGCCATTGTGCGGCATCAAGGGACTTGTGTCAATTGTATCATTAACAAGAACGAGGTGAAAGCTTGGAGGAATACCGAACGTCCACTAAAAAAGAGTTCATAGAGCCTGTCCATTGAAAGTTGAAAGTTCATAAAGCACAATTTGGGACTATGCTGAACATCCTTTTAAAAGACGGGCGTAGGATAAGAAACATGTAGCTCCACATTTTTACTGCGAAGTAGTGTACAGGTGAAAGCAACAAGCAGGTGGCAGCTGATGAGGACGAAGTACCGTGATGGCTTTCTGGTAGCCGTGAAGGCCTCAACGTAACTCTGATACGTTATCCCTCGTAAGAGCGTCAAGTAGCTACTGCAACGTTTTTATAAATGAAACTTGAAGAGAGTACTCAGAAGGAAATCAAAACCCGAACTAAGAGTTGGACAATTCAGTAACTGATACATAAATAAATTATGAAGAAGAAATTTTTAGTTTCAGTTCTCGTGATTGATTTCATTTCAGTTTATCGTTATCATGACAGAGAAAAGAGAACTTTTTCTATAAAGTAAAGAGGTTAATTTGATTTAATTTTATTTTACCATACTAATGTTAGAAAAAGAAGAAGTAATATTTCTTTTTCAATAACGGCGGAAGGTCAGTTCTGAAGGAAAGAAATTCTAGTGCCTTCTCAAGAATTCTGAAAATGGTTCAAATGGCTCTGAGCACTATGGGACTTAACTTCTGAGGTCATCAGTCCCCTAGAACTTAGAACTTCTTAAACCTAACTAACCTAAGGACAACACACACATCCATATCCGAGGCAGGATTCGAACCTGCAACCGTAGCGGTCGCGCTGTTCCAGACTGCAGCGCCAACAACCGCTCGGCCACTCCGGCCGGTTCAAGAATTTTTAAGTTTTACCTATGCAACCAAGTACAAAATGGCAGTAGAAGAGGTGTTCTCTTATTCTAATGCAGAAAAGAAACAACTTTGCTTTTAACTTCAGAAATCTCATTGTTTTTAAAGGCATTGAAGTCGAGCCCAGAATGCACACATGGCGAGAGCAAGGCGGGTCAGAGGAAGAAGGCCCTAAAAAAGTGGTTCCGCACGTGTCTTGCGATACAAGGGCGGTGTGAGTAGTCAGTTCCATGCGCTGTATGGGCCAGTGTATTTTAGGTTCTTATTTTACGTTTTATTTAATGGAGCTGCAAATTACTAGAAGAAATTCTTTAACGATATCTGAACATAACTTTTATGCATCAAGTCTTCTCACAAGCTACACTCCGTAAGATGAGTTAATACTAATAGATGTCTGCTTTGCATATAATAAACTGATTCACTTTACAAACGTCCATGAAGAGCTTCCACTCGACCGTCAACGATAAGAATTTCAGTTTTGCTCGTCACGTAGGATCCATACGTCAGGGGAGTAACTGTGAAGTGAACATAGTTCCTTGCTAAATCTGTGTAATAGCAGTTAGGAATCCTGTAAATATTTTTTAACACCGTCGTTAGCAACTGCCCTCCACTCCGAGTAGCTTCAAAAATTGACAGTTTGGTTAGCATAAATCTAACTCAATACCTTAAACATCACTTTCGATCAGCGTTAAGTTCTCCATGAATCCTTACGTGAACCTCAAACTGTGAGGTGTGCCCGCGTTGCTATAGACTATGGATGCAAGGTATTCTCACAATTTATGGCATACATTTACCGTAAGAAACAACAGGACGACAGTGAAACGCATTACACCACAGTTACTCACTGTGGCTTGACGAAAACAAACGAATTCCTGACCAAAAAATTGCTTGAATAACCGCTTCCAAAATGAAAAGAAACGAGATATAAAGCGTTACTGATAACATTAAACAATGAAGTGTGGTTTTATAGCTACAGGGTTATTACAAATGATTGAAGCGATTTCACAGCTCTACAATAACTTTATTATTTGAGATATTTTCACAATGCTTTTTGCACACACATACAAAAACTCAAAAAGTTTTTTTTAGGCATTCACAAATGTTCGATATGTGCACCTTTAGTGATTCAGCAGACATCAAGCCGATAATCAAGTTCCTCCCACACTCGGCGCAGCATGTCCCCATCAATGAGTTCGAAAGCATCGTTGATGTGAGCTCGCAGTTCTGGCACGTTTCTTGGTAGAGGAGGTTTAAACACTGAATCTTTCACATAACCCCACAGAAAGAAATCGCATGGGGTTAAGTCGGGAGAGTGTGGAGGCCATGACATGAATTGCTGATCATGATCTCCACCACGACCGATCCATCGGTTTTCCAATCTCCTGTTTAAGAAATGCCGAACATCGTGATGGAAGTGCGGTGGAGCACCATCCTGTTGAAAGATGAAGTCGGCGCTGTCGGTCTCCAGTTGTGGCATGAGCCAATTTTCCAACATGTCCAGATACACGTGTCCTGTAACGTTTTTTTCGCAGAAGAAAAAGGGGCCGTAAACTTTAAACCATGAGATTGCACAAAACACGTTAACTTTTGGTGAATTGCGAATTTGCTGAACGAATGCGTGAGGATTCTCTACCGCCCAGATTCGCACATTGTGTCTGTTCACTTCACCATTAAGAAAAAACGTTGCTTCATCACTGAAAACAAGTTTCGCACTGAACGCATCCTCTTCCATGAGCTGTTGCAACCGCGCCGAAAATTCAAAGCGTTTGACTTTGTCATCGGGTGTCAGGGCTTGTAGCAATTGTAAACGGTAAGGCTTCTGCTTTAGCCTTTTCCGTAAGATTTTCCAAACCGTCGGCTGCTTGCTTTATTCGCCGACTTCCGCGGGCTACGCGTGAAACTTGCCCGCACGCGTTCAACCGTTTCTTCGCTCACTGCAGGTCGACCCGTTGATTTCCTCTTACAGAGGCATCCAGAAGCTTTAAACTGCCCATACCATCGCCGAATGGAGTTAGCAGTTGTTGGATCTTTGTTGAACTTCGTCCTGAAGTGTCGTTGCACTGTTATGACTGACTGATGTGAGTGCATTTCAAGCACGACATACGCTTTCTCGGCTCCTGTCGCCATTTTGTTTCACTGCGCTCTCGAGCGCTCTGGCGGCAGAAACCTGAAGTGCGGCTTCAGCCGAACAAAACTTTATGAGTTTTTCTACGTATCTGTAGTGTTTCGTGACCATATGTCAATGAACGCAGCTACAGTGAATTTATGAAATCGCTTCAATCATTTGTAATAGCCCTGTAGATCACAAACTATAAAATTAATTTTGAGCGATACTCATGTCTTGCATTAAGTGTAATGCAGTATTCATCATATTAAAACGGATTGCCTACCTGCATTGCTATCGAGCGTTAAATTAAAATCGTAGACATTTTTTGTAGAGCATCATGCAACAACAGTAAACCATTTTATACTATCCAGAGCGAAAGGCAAGGGGGCGCTGCGCTGCCGCGGCAGTCGCTACCGCACCCTGGAGAGATGTGGCCCATTTGGCGTTCCAAGGCAGACAGTCTACCGAAAAATCTTTCGCAAAAATGTTATTGGATGAAACTGTCATTTCCGGTGTGTCATAAAGTAAACTACACTGCAGCTGCGCTACCAGTACACTCAGGACTTCCGCATTCAGACGAAAGGCGCTTACAAATTTAGGCAAAAAACGGTTTCGACCGCGAGACATTACATTCACATGAAGAGCGGCTTACCGCTTTTTTATTTTTGTATTTTTTTTCTCCACGCGCATTAACGCCCTTATTTTCCCCTCTAGAGCTCTTCCACTTTAGGCGTTGGCCCCTAACACCAATACTACCCCACCTATCTAGCCTACAAACAAAACCAGTGTCTAATGCAACCACCACTTTCACCCAAAAGACTAACTAGGACGGATTGTTGCCACCACTTCGTGCAGGAAAGAATGCAATGGTTTTTATTTATTTTTCTCTTTTTTGTCTTCTTCTGAGGTGTGTCCGTAGCAGCCACACGGTGGGGTGTCCAGGCCGTCTTCTCGTTTATCGAGGGTTAAACACCCTATAATTACCGTCGCTGCCTTCCGTCAATCCATTCTGTACTATACTTTTAATCTCTTCTCACACACTGTACACCCCAATGCTCTGGAGGGTGCGTAAACAACGACCTCAAGTAATTCGCAAAGAGCGAACCATACACGCCTTGCACCGTAAAACAGCGTAGTTGCTCGTTAAATAGAGCCAAAAATCTACCAACTCTGCAGCGCCCTCACGAAAAATGTATGACAGTGCCGCACTTTTAACTCATACCGTGGTATTATGTCGAGTAGCATGGAAGCAAGTGACGTCAGGATGGCTCACTTCAGTGGGCTCTACGGACTGAGGCGTCCGTCGCAGAAACAATGCCAACATGCGACGCGTGAAGAGCCAACAGTCGGCAGCCGTATCACAAACGAAACGGTGCACGTTGGTGTCGATAGCGGCGTATCTGAGGCAGAGAGCGACCTCGGCAAGATGTATAGTTGTCGGGTGTGGAATTTTTCAGTCGTTATCACATATGACAGTTCCCTTACCGCGGTGGTAAGGAAAGGTGAGTGTATGTTACTCCACACCTGCTTCGAGCCAACCGCCGGGTGTCAGCGTTCAATCGCATTAGCTGAGAGGCAGTAGTTAGTATACCCAGTACTTTGAAGAGGTTTCTACAAGACGTCGGTGAGTTTACTTCACAAATAATACGTATTACACGCTTTTGGACTCTGAAAACTTTTGTTTGACTTGAAGATTTACCCCAAAATATTATACCATATGACATTATGGAATGAAAGTAGGCAAAGTATGCAAGCTTTTTAACTTTTACGTCGCCTGTGTCTGCTAACACTCGAATTGCAAATACAGATTTGTTAAGGCGTTTCTGCAGTTCTGTGGTGTGCTCCTCCCAACTGAATTTATTATCAAGTTGTAATCCCAGGAATTTAAGACCGTCAACCTCTTCTATCTGCTCTTCTTCATACTTTATGCATATGCTGGGTGGAAACCTCTTACAGGTTCTGAATTGCATATAGTGAGTCTTTTCAAAGTTTAATGTCAGTGAGTTGGCTTTAAACCATTTATTAATATCCATGAAAATATCATTAGCAGATCTTTCTAGAACTACACTTGACATACTATTTATTGCAATACTTGTGTCATCTGCAAACAAAACGAACTCTGCTTCTGGCAGTGTAACTGATGAGAGATCATTAATGTACACAAGAAAAAGCAATGGCCCTAAGATGGATCCTTGTGGGACACCACATGTAATTTCTTCCCATTCTGATGATGAGTTATGACTTAATTCACTAGTCCCTTGCACTCACACCCTTTGTTTCCTGTTAGCGATGCATGACTTGAACCATTTTGCAGCACTGCCCGTGACATCATAGAATCTAATTTATTTAAAAGGATGTTGTGGTTTACACAATCGAATGCCTTTGACAAATCACAGAAAATACCTGCTGCTTGTAACTTGTTATTTAATGAATTAAGTACATTTTCACTGTAGGAGTAAATAGCCTTTTCGATATCAGAACCCTTCAGAAATCCAAACTGTGTTCTTGATAATATGTTATTTGTGGTCAGATGTTGCGAAGCTGCCTGTACATTACTTTTTCTAAAAATTTTGAGAATGCTAGCAAAAGTGAAATCGGTCTGTAGTTTCATGGCATCTCTTTATCCCCTTTCTTGAATAGAGGCTTAACATCTGCATATTTCAGCCAGTCAGGAAATGTCCCAGTTATAATTGACTGGTTACACAAGTAACTTAGAATTGTACTAAACTCACAAGAACATGCCTTGATTAACTTTGCTGATATTTCATCATAACCACTAGAATGCTTTGTTTTTAAAGATTTTATTATGGAATTTATTTCTTTTGGTGAAGTGAGTGACATATTCATGTACCTGAAGCTATTTATAAAGGCTAGTTTCAGATATTCAAGGGCATTATTTACTGATCCTGACAATCCCATTCTATCAGTAATGGATATAAAGTACTTGTTAAATATATTTGCAACACTATGCCCATCTGTTACTAATGTGTCATCTACCCTTAGTGCTATTTGCTCCTGTTCCTTTCTGGTTCTACTAGTCTCCTCTTTCACTATATCCCATATTGTTTTTATTTTGTTCCCTGACACTGCTATCTTCTTCTCTTAGTGCATTTGTTTAGATGTCTGAATTACTTTTTTTAATATTTTACAGTATTCCTTGTCTTTAGCTAAATCATCAGCATTGGAGCTATTCTTGGTCGACAGATACATTTTTCTTTTTGTCTTACAGGAAATCTTTATTCCTTGTGTGATCCATGGTTTTATTATAGACTTCTGTTTAATTTGAGTAACTTTTAGAGGAAAACAGTTTTCAAACATGGTACTGACATTGTTCATGAATGTGTTATATTTTTCATTCATGTCATGAGCACTATAAACATCTTTCCAGTTCATATCTTTGAGCAGTTTTCTAAAACACTCAATTTTTGGATGATTGAATACTCTCCTGTACTCAGATTTAGCAGTCTTGATAATCTGCTTAGAATTTACACCTGAAACAAGGAGCTGCATGTCATGATCTGATAGTCCATTTATTACAGGTTTTATGATATGATTTTGTTCCTTTGATTTGTCAATAAAAATGTTATCAATGGCTGTCCTTGAGGATTTAGTGATCCTAGTTGGAAAGTTTACAGTGTGAGTTAGATTGAAAGACAACATTACTAACTGCAGTAAATGTTTACTGGAAGATTGAATTAGAAAATCTGTATTAAAGTCACCAGCAATCAAAATATCTTTGTTTCTTCCTGTTACATAACCCAAAAGAACTTCTAGATGATTTATGAATAGATTATAATTTCCTGCAGGTGCTCGGTAAATAGTTACTATTATATAGGATCTGTTATGGAACTCTACTTCTGTTGCACATGCTTCTAGATGCTGCTCTAAACAGAATTTATTAATGTCAATGTTCTTGAATTTATGGCAATTTTTAATAAATGTGGCAACTCCTCCTCCATCCATATCTACTCCGCAGAAGTAGGAAGCTAGCTTAAATCCTGAAATGTCTAACATATCTATACCAGTGATCACTTGATGTTCAGAGAGGCAGATTATGTCAATTTCGTTAGATGAATTCATTTCATCGATACAAATGAGCAGTTCATCAACTTTATTTCTGAGGCCCGGAATGATCTAGTGTAATAAAGATAACTGATACTGCATACTAATGGGATTATAACTGCTTTGGTGAAGATGAACTGACAGTTTCTGATTACTTTCTGTTAAACATTGTTTAACTGGAGGCTGTATGCTAAAATCTGACTCCTGCTCATCTGTTTTCTCAAACTGAGTGTGTCTGCCAATCTCTCTTAAAACTCGTTTTCTATCCCCCTTCCCTATCCTAAAAAAGGCATCCCTCTGACACCTGTGACCACTGGTATTTTACCACTTGTGACAGTGCCCCCCCTTAAGTTTTCTGCTATCAACCCAGACCGTTTTCCCTTCCCTTTCCTATTGAGGTGAAGGCCATGCCTAGTGTAGTCCCACCTATCAATAGCATCCACAGGAATCAAACCAATATGGGACCCTATATCTGTCCTAAGCAGCCACTCCAACTCCAAGTTCACCCTCCCTACAGAAGAGTTCAAATGAGGCCGATCATGGCGTCTCAACACAGACACAAATTCCACACTAGTATGCTTCGTTGCTGATGCTATCTTCACGAGAACCACATCACTGTAATATATCGATACATCGGAGTACCTATACATTAATAAAAACAAATGTGAATATTGTCATAAAAATATGTCTGTTACTTCGCAGAAAAGTAGTACGATATTATTGGTATCGAGAACTGGGGTTGGAGTGCCGTAATGGTCACGTGAATAAAGAACCATTACAGGCTGTACCTCTTTATGAAGGAAGACATCAATGTCCGCTGCCTGAATAATGTCCATTAACAGCTGAGTTTTGATCGTGGAATTAATGCTATTGATATTGACTGTACCTATCCGATATATCTGAGTCATTGGGTAGTAAAAAGAGATATCCTGCAGTCGCTTGAACCAGTGAGTGCCAAGTCACCCCTCTGACCGTCCCTGTCACCAGCGACATGCATACAAGTATCAGTGATCGACCGAGATACGATATCCGTCCAATGGTCCGCCGGCCGTGGACATCAGGTGGTCTCTCGAGTCAGACATCGTCCTTTCCATCTCCAGATCAGACAGCCATTCACCGAGGTGGAGGTGGGGTACGCTAGGCGATGGATGACGTCCATCTGGCATCTTAACCACAACATCGCCAGGTAGCTCGTCAGTGGGTGAGAATCGTCAAACTGTCTTCGTCCTTGGGCAGTCGTTGCCAGCATCGAACCAGGAACCGCTGCAGTGGAGTTCACTGCCTGAGATTTGTAGCAAATAAGTTGGATTGCTTCAAAAGGAACTGCCACAGTCACTCTGTGATCACTACAGAGAAAGACGATTTTCACTTGGACAATACTTCTTTAAACGAAACTAATGAAATGCACTAAAACAAAATGAATGGATCGATGAAGGCGAAATCTGTAAATGTGCAAAGACATGAACTGAGATCAGTGCGAACTTTGTTTGTGTGGGGGGTCAGAAAATGTACAGGTTGAGGTCACTGCTCGCAAAGATCAGGATATCCGGCTCAAAGTTCCGGTCACGGCGTATTCTCACCATTATCCGCTGTATATAAAACGTGTGCACCATTCTGCAAGTTTCATTTTCAGAAACCTTTTAGCAGAACTTAAAAATATGAGGGATGAACCGCAGCTTATCAAACCAAAACTGAAAGACCCCCTTCTGACACCGTCATTGTATTCAGTATAGGAGTTCCTCCTAATAGTTTTCAGCCTGTCACTGTAACACTGTAACATAATATTTACTGTATACAATATTGTACATCATTTTGGATTTTTTAAATTTTGTAGTCTGGCTTTCTTGGTTTTTAAATTTTCTTGAAACAACGCTGACAAGAAGAAAGGACAGGACGATAGAACATCCGTTAAGACATCAGGGAATAACTTCCATGGTACTAGAGAGAGCTGTAGAGGGTAAAAACAGTAGAGGAAGACAGAGACTGGAATATATCCAGCAAATAACTGAGGACGTAGGTTGCAATGCGTGGCGGGCCACATCAAACAAGTAAGAAGTCTCATTACTCAAAAAGCTATCTCTGAAGTACGAAATGACTCGTTACACGAAGAAGTAGCTTTGGGTCACATGGTCTCACGGACCCCAAACAATTATGAAACTAACATATCTTTACGAAGTGCGTGCGGAAATTTCGAATACGATTGCACAATGCTTATACGATTTAATAGCAACGTACGAAAATTTGTGCCAGACCGGGATTCGAACTGGGATTTGGCTCTTTACACGAAAGGTCGCCTTAACCGCTTTCGCTATCCGTGCAAAACTCACGGCCAGACCCAAACTTCCATACGTTCCAGTGTCTACGTCCATACAAATCCCATGATGCCTGCTCATAGAGAGACATTGTTTCGCTCGTCAGATTGCCTTGCTTGGGCGTGAAATACAGTAGGGCAGTGTCTGTATTTTACAGTGTCTGTATAGTTCGATGCAATGCATGCAACGGAACATTGTATCAGACTATACAGACCCCGCAAAATGCAAATGCTGCACTACTGTAATATAACTTTGTGTAAAACCAAGTTAAAGAAGCGCCTGTGGAACAATCCCTCTTAAACTATGGAAGAAACGATTTGTTGTAATAAACAGAACCTCGTGTTCCACATAATACTGGAAATTCCTGTTAATTGTCTGTAAATATATCAGTTTTAATCTAAGATGGAAAAGAAGAAGTACACACACACACACACACACACACACACACACACACACGTACCACTGTTTGTGAAACTCATAACTGTTGGTGTTCTTTTTTATTTTTGTTCTATTTATTGATAATATTTCCTGTATCGACTCTTTCCAAACGACTCGCTTGCACATGTGTATCTAGAGAACAGATACACCGTAGTTAAGTGAGAAAAATTGGTGACTGAACCACCACCCTTCCTCTTCTTGGCGGGCAAGTCCTGACGATGAACGGTAGGGTTCGAACCGGCTACCTACATCTACATCTACATACATACTCCGCAATCCACCATACAGTGCGTGGCGGAGGGTACCTGGTACCACAACTAGCATCTTCTCTCCCTGTTCCACTCCCAAACAGAACGAGGGAAAAATGACTGCCTATATGACTCTGTACGAGCCCTAATCTCTCTTATCTTTGTGGTCTTTCCGCGAAATGTAAGTTGACGGCAGTAAAATTGTACTGCAGTTAGCCTCAAATGCTGGTTCTCTAAATTTCCTGAGTAGCGATTCACGAAAAGAACGCCTCCTTTCCTCTAGGGACTCCCACCCGAGTTCCTGAAGCATCTCCGTAACACTCACGTGATGATCAAACCTACCAGTAACAAATCTAGCAGCCCGCCTCTGAATTGCTTCTATGTCCTCCCTCAATCCGACCTGATAGGGATCCCAAGCGCTCGAGCAGTACTCAAGAATAGATCGTATTAGTGTTTTATAAGCGTTCTCCTTTACAGATGAACCACATCTTCCCAAAATTCTGCCAATGAACCGAAGATGACTATCCGCCTTCCCCACAACTGCCATTACATGCTTGTCCCACTTCAAATCGCTCTGCAATGTTACGCCCAAATATTTAATCGACGTGACTGTGTCAAGCACTACACTACTAATGGAGTATTCAAACATTACAGGATTCTTTTTCCTATTCATCTGCATTAATTTACATTTATCTATATTTAGAGTTAGCTGCCATTCTTTTCACCAATCACAAATCCTGTCCAAGTCATCTTGTATCCTACAGCCACTCAACGACGACACCTTCCCGTACACCACAGCATCATCAGCAAACAGCCGCACATTGCTATCCACCCTATCCAAAAGATCATTTATGTAGATAGAAAACAACAGCGGACCTACCACACTTCCCTGGGGCACTCCAGATGATACCCTCACCTCCGATGACCACTCACCTCCGTCTGGAACGCCATCCCACAAGCATGAGGTGGTGACATCGGATACACAGACTGCTGTAGGAACAGGAATGTAATGTCCTCCAAGAGATATGCGCAAGCCGATGCCTCTTTGTTAATTAGCCTGTAAACGGGATTATTAATAGCGCTGATGTTACGTGTTAAAGGTTTCACGTTCGATGCAAATTAGTTATGGAAGAAGGCCACACAGATAAGTCAACCCGTTTAGATGGAATTTTAGAACAGTAACGCAGCGATAGTACTGCCTCACATTACGGCACTTCCCGGTATCTCTACACATATAACGAGTCTATTATTGTGTGTTCGGTACCGGTTTCTAAGCAGACATTATAGATAGTAGGCTTTTTGTAGATTTCACAGGTAGGACGCAGCAATGAAACGTCAGGGAAGACACTGGCCTGCAGACAAATGGTTCAAATGGCTCTGAGCACTATGGGACTTAACATCTGTGGTCATCAGTCCCCTAGAACTTAGAACTACTTAAACCTAACTAACCTAAGGACATCATACACATCCATGCCCGAGGCAGGATTCGAACCTGCGACCGTAGCGGTCACGCGGTTCCAGACTGAAGCGCCTAGAACCGCTTGGCCACACCGGCCGGCGGCCTGCAGACAGCAAAGCTTACTGACCACAAGCCGAGGAGACAGCATCGGGGTTCGCAGACGCGCTGTTAGTGAGTAATATACACTTGATGAATATAGAGAATACTACGCTATGTTTTACCTTCAGCTTCACCATCAAATATCCTTCGGTAAATCAACCGCGTTCTACTCAATCTCTGAGTCTGGAAGTCCCCACATAGACACCTATTCACTTCAAAGTTGCGCGAAAACGACAGGAAGGAAGGTTACGGAAATCGAACGTGTTCTCTTCAAATGAACCACCCAATGTACCCGTTCATTCTACTCCTTATTATATTCGTCATATTTCACGGATTGCGCAAAGAGAAGTCTCTAGCATTTGGAAAGAAGTCAAGAATGTACAGTTTATTTGTGTTCCATGGAATGGGATGACTCAGCTTTACGAATGTTGTAATATTAACGCGCAAATATCAAATATAGCCTGATATATTAATGTAGAGTTTCTTTGAAGGCACTACACATTGGAGTAGAATGAGTTGTCCAACAGAAAGCTGTTTAATTCAGACATAATCTACTACATTGCCTACAATTTAACGTGCTATGGCAAGTTGTTGAATAGACATCTACACGTGTATCGACTCGGTTCTGTACTAATGATAAATCATTTAAGTCTCTGTAGAGAATTGTCATGCTTTCTTTTGTGTCTGTAGCTGGTAAGAGGTGGCGTGGTCAGTTAACCATAGAACACTAAAGGGAGGGAAATGTTAAATTGTTATACTAACAATCTTAGTTTTACTATTCCATGTTTTATTTAAAGGAAGTCGGCCGGCCGGTGTGGCCCAGAGGTTCTAGGCGCTTCAGTTTATAACCGCACGACCGGTACGGTCGCAGGTTCGAATCCTGCCTAGGGTTCAAATGGTTCAAATGGCTCTGAGCACTATGGGACTCAACATCTTAGGTCATAAGTCCCCTAGAACTTAGAACTACTTAAACCTAACTAACCTAAGGACATCACACACACCCATGCCCGAGGCAGGATTCGAACCTGCGACCGTAGCAGTCCCGCGGTTCCGGACTGCAGCGCCAGAACCGCTAGACCACCGCGGCCCCTGCCTAGGGCATGGATGTATGTTGTCCTTAGTGTTGTGTCGACAAGTGGTGCCGACATAGTGTTTTGAGGGGGCCGAAATGCACGCTATAAGCGCACGAAGGATGGCGTGAAGTCTGAAACAGGAGACGTAATGAATGCTATAAAGAAAAGTACGTAGCTGCGGAAATACTTAACTTTAATCCATCCTTGTGGTACATTGCTCTTGACGATACAAGTGAGACTCTTAAGATACATGCAATGTTACAAATGGCGCCTTGCTAGGTCGTAGCTGTTGACTTAGCTGAAGGCTATTCTAACTGCCTGCTCTGCAAATGAGCGAGGCTTCGTCAGTGTGCATCGCTAGCGACGTCGTCCGTACAACTGGGGCGAGTGCTAGTCCGTCTCTCGAGACCTGCCGTGTGGTGGCGCTCGGTCTGCGATCCTGACAGTGGCGACACGCGGGTCCGACATGTACTAATGGACCGCGGCCGATTTAAGCTACCACCTAGCAAGTGTGGTGTCTGGCGGTGACACCACACTTAGGTTAGTTAGGTTTAAGTAGTTCTAAGTTCTAGGGGACTGATGACCTCAGATGTTAAGTCCCATAGTGCTCAGAGCCATTTGAGCCAAAGGAAGTCGTCATTTATAGTGTATGCACTACTTAATTACAATTGAAAGGTCTCCAGTGGTATGTCACATACAAAGTAAGTACAAAATGTCCTGTTTTACAACTTATACTGACAACACTAGTTTGGTGGAAACCGCGAATTGGTACCAAATGCAATTGCAAATTTTATGAGAGTTTAGTAATCTAGGGTTAAGGTCGGACGCCCAACATTCGATAGTGGTTTGAAGGGAGATGCCCAACATCTGACCGTGAGATGCATTCGCAATAAATTTCAACTGTAGAACTAAATCGCACGTTCTTGGAAAAGGTGATACAGGCACATGTCCATATATTGTCAAGAAAAGCATTTCAGTATCTACATCTAATGCATCGCATGATTGTCTTCTTGAAGAAGTTTAAACACAGAATTATGCTTCCAGTGATTTGCATTTGCATTATCGCCTCAGTTTACAGTGAGGTTTTTTATATCTACTTTATGAAATTTCAGTGAGCATTTGATTAGACTTTGAACACCATTAGTTGTCTCATCAGCCTATACAGTGAAGTTCAGAAACCTATTTCTTATTACCCTTTCAGTATCAAAATTCCATACAACTAGAGGAACATCTTTGTGTTTTTATGTTTGGAGGTATCAGCTGCAATGGAGAAAAAGTTGTTTGATTTAGAGGGATCTTTCAAGACATCAGCGATAATGACCTTGCTGTCATTATCAAAATATGTGAGTAAATTTGAGGACGCCTTCACTTCTTTTTCGTTCCTGTTATGTACATCTATGAAAGAATTTTGGCTGCAGAGTACGCGAAAGAACTTGCCCCCCTTCTAACAGCCTTGTACCGCAAGTCTCTAGAGGAACGGAAGGTTCCAAATGATTGGAAAAGAGCACAGGTAGTTCCAGTTTTCAAGAAGGGTCGTCGAGCAGATTCGCAAAACTATAGGCCTATATCTCTGACATCGATCTGTTGTAGAATTTTAGAACATGTTTTTTGCTCGCGTATCATGTCATTTCTGGAAACCCAAAATCTACTCTGCAGGAATCAACATGGATTCCGGAAACAGCGATCGTGTGAGACCCAACTCGCTTTATTTGTTCATGAGACCCAGGAAATATTAGATACAGGCTCCCAGATAGATGCCATTTTCCTTGACTTCCGGAAGGCGTTCGATACAGTTCCGCACTGTCGCCTGATAAACAAAGTAAGAGCCTACGGAATATCAGATCAGCTGTGTGGCTGGATTGAAGAGTTTTTAGCAAACAGAACACAGCATATTGTTCTCAATGGAGAGACGTCTACAGACGTTAAAGTAACCTCTGGCGTGCCACAGGGGAGTGTTATTGGACCATTGCTTTTCACAATATATATAAATGACCTAGTAGATAGTGTCGGAAGTTCCATGCGGCTTTTCGCGGATGATGCTGTAGTATACAGAGAAGTTGCAGCAACAAAGGAGGTGGCTTACAAAACACTCGTTCGGCCTATACTTAAGTATTGCTCATCATTTTAGGATCCGTACCACGTCGGGTTGACAGAGGAGATAGAGAAGATCCAAGAAGAGCGGCGCGTTTCGTCACAGGGTTATTTGGTAAGCGTGATAGCGTCACGGAGATGTTTAGCAAACTCAAGTGCCAGACTCTGCAAGACAGGCGCTCTGCATCGCGGTGTAGCTTGCTGTCCAGGTTTGGATGAGCTATCGAATATATTGCTTCCCCCTACTTATACCTCCCGAGGCGATCACGAATGTAAAATTAGAGAGATTCGAGCGCGCACGGAGGCTTTCCGGCAGTCGTTCTTCCCGCGAACGATACGCAACTAGAATAGGAAAGGGAGGTAATGACAGTGGCACGTAAAGTGCCCTCCGCCACACACCGTTGGGTGGCTTGCAGAGTATAAATGTAGATGTAGATGTAGTCGATATTGCCCTTGTGAGGAATGTTGAAGTTACGTTTACACAGCAAACAGTAAGCTTGTGTTAGTGATCTGAGAAGTAAGTAATGTAACGAGTGGGACATGAATGTATCTGTAATACATTTTCGGGAGTCATTGCTATTTCCATGCCTTATGGACACCATAACTGCTGATCGGTACGAAGCGAGCGCATCCGAGGGTTTCCAGTACTGATCGAGAAACAAGTAGGCCTAAGCATTCCCCCTCTCACAACCCCTCTAGACGCCTAGGCTGTGGCATTCCTTCTCCACTCCTCGCACTGTCTTGAGCCAAAGCGTCTTATTTCCGTAGAAGCATGAACAGAAAAAAAGGCGACATGTCGAAAATAGTATCTGTTATTATACGAAAATGTTTCCAGATTTGTCGATCACGGTTTTGAACTATCGGTAGTACTTAGTGAGATTAGTATTTATAACAGTGATCACTGACGAAATATACAGGAGAACGAGGCAGTCAATAAGAGAGCCTGGACGACTGAAAAAAATGCTGTAGTACGGGAGATTCGGGTAAAAACCTGAGAGTTGGTCGCACTAGCTTATGGGCTCTCTGAACTTTTATTAAATGGTCGAAACATGAGCTTATTTATTTACACTAGAAACAAAGTAATGGAAAACTTACATAACAAAGTCTCTTGGTTGTCTGTTACGTACTAGTGTAATGGTTCTCATACACTAAAGAGCCAAATTAACTGGTACACCTGCCTAATATCGTGTATGGCCCCCGCTGGCACGAAGAAGTGCCGCAACGCGACGTGGCATGGAATCGATAAATATCTGATGTAGTGCTGGAGGGAGCTGACACCCAGAATCCTGCAGGGCTGTCCATAAATCCATAAGAATACGAGAGGGTGGAGATCTCTTCTGAACAGCAGTCATCCCAGATGTACTCAATAATGTTAATATCTGAGGAGTTTAGTGGCCAGCGGAAGCGTTTAAACTCAGAAGAGTGTTCCTGAAGTCACTTTGTAGTAATTCTGGACGTGTGTGGTATCGCACTGTCCTGTTGGAATTGCCTAAGTCCGTCGGAATGCACAATGGACATGAATGGATGCATGTGATCAGACAGGATGCTTACGTTCGTGTAACCTGTCAGAGCCGTATCCAGACGTATCAGGGGTCCCATATCAGTCCAACTGCACATGCCCCACACTATTACAGAGCCTCTACCAGCTTGAAAAGTATCCTGCTGAAGTGCAGGGTCCATGGATTAATGAGGTTGTCTTTATACCCGTACACGCTCATCCGCTCGATACAATTTGTAACGAGTCTCGTCCGACCAGGCGACATGTTTCCAGTCATCAACAGTCCAATGTCGGTGTTGACGAGCCCAGGCGAAGCGTACATCTTTGTTATGTGCAGTCATCAAGGGTACACGAGTGGGCATTCGGCTCCGAAAGCCCATATCGATGATGTTTCGTTGAATGGTTCACACGTTGACAACAGCTGAAACTGTTGAAATCTGCAGCAATTTGGGGAAGGGTTGCACTTCTGTCACGTTGAACGATTCTCTTCAGTAGTCGTTGATCCCATTCTTGCAGGACCTTTTTCCGGTCGCAGCGATGTCGGAGATTTGATGCTTTACCGGATTCCTGATATTTACAGTACACTCGTGAAATGGTCGTACTGGAAAATCCCCACTTCGTCGCTACCTCTGTGATTCTGTCTCCCATTGCTCGTGCGCCGACTATAGCACTTTAGACTTACTTGCATCTTGATAACGTACCATTGTAGCAGCAGTAACCTATTTAACAACTGTGCCAGATGCTTGTTGTCTTATATAGGCGTTACCAAGCACAGCGCCAATTCTGTCTGTGAATACACAAGCCTATACTAGTTTCTTTGGCGCTTCAGTGTACAATCATTGAACTGCAGTTACAATAACACTTACTGGAGAGAGCGTGGCTCGCGCTGGCTTGCTGCAAATGTGTCTTCTTCCACAGAGGTGTGAGCGGCGCGGCGTGTGCTGTCGACAAAGACACCGTCAAAACTGCTTTGCTCTCGCCGCCCCCTCCAAATTGCGCACAGCCACATAGTCTAGGTGCGGTTTTTTTTAGGTGTGAGCCCCTCCACGCTCGCACAAGCATGGTGACCAACTCAAAATGTCTACTGTCACCTCTGCATTGTTACGTCTGGGTAGGGTTACCCTTTAATACGGGCCCGTCTGGGTGATAGAAATGGTCGAAAAAGCTCGACAGAGCATTGCTTATGATACGTAATACCTTGTTCTGTATTTTCTGGAGGCGGTCTAGGTGTGTGGACGCTGCGTATCCCCAGACAGGAGCTGCGTATGTCATCAGCGGTCTAAGCAGTGTCATGCATAATGTCCTAGACACCCTCCTATTCGGTGTACTATTCCTGTTGAGCATAGGATAGAGTTGTTTGAGCCTCGCGTTTGCCCTGTTGGTCATGTATTGTATGTGGTCCCGTCTAGCCAAACACCGAGGTATCTGACTTTCGCAGTGAAACGTATTGGGCTTGCAATTTTGGTGTTTGCGCAGTAATTTCGGCCTGCGAGTGAACATAACTGCCTCGCACTTGTTGACGTTTACTTTAATACGCCACTTCTCCAACCAAGGCTCAACATTTCTGAGTGCTGTCTGTAGTCTGTTATTAATGTTTGACGGTTTCCAGTCTTGCGCAAGGATGGCTGTGTCATCCGCGTAGATGGCAACCGTCGTGTTTTGTGTCGTTGGAATATCATTGATGTAGAGATTAAACAAGAGGGGCCCTAGGATGCTACCTTGGGGTACCCCTGCTTGGATAATATGTTGTGTCGATTGTTTACCCTGAATGTCAGTGTTGAAACATCTGTTGGTGAGGTATGAGTGTGCGAGACATACGAGTCCGTCGGGGAACCCAGCGTCCGTGAGTTTGCGGATGAGGCCATTGCGCCAGAGACGATCGAAAGCTTTCTCGATATCAAGGAACACTGACCCAGTAGCGTTGTTCGTGTTGTAGCCGTGTGTTATGTACTCTACAACTTACAGTAGTTGTGTTGTTGAGTGGTGATTCCTGAATCCGAATTGCTCCGGGCGCAGGGTGTCATTGCAAAACCGAGTGGCTCGAAGTCCGTCACTGACGTCAGTGTGAACAGGAACGAATGCAACAGCAGCGGTTGCGTAGATTGATCTACAACAAGATCATAATAATCACGAAAACGAAGTTAGTTTCGGTGCCGTTTGTGGGTGCCTCTTTCGCAACGAATGGTACAATGAGCTCGTCCAATCGTGTCAGTCACGGTGACAGACTGCAAGTTGTGAGACTTGTTACAGACATGATAGAAAACTCTGACCTTAGTGCGAAAATTTGTTGTAAAGTTGGCATCTGAGACAAGTTGGCAAGTGCGGAATAGATGCAGCGAAGTGCGATGATGACGACCATGTAATAATTCAATCGGCGAAGCAAGGTGAAAGAGCAGAGTGCGATAGGCGCTGTGAAACAACAAAGCATTTTCCCCTCGAGTGCAGAACACGAAGTTTGGACATCTAAACCCTGAAAGTACGATCGCAGTTCGATTGTAACTCCCATTTTGTTTCCAATATGATCGAAATCACAACGGCCGCGTGGATTAGCCGAGCGGTCTGAGGCGCTGCAGTCATGGGCTGTGAGGCTGGTCCCGCCGGAGGTTCGAGTCCTCCCTCGGGCATGGGTGTTTGTGTTTGTCCTTAGGATAATTTGGGTTAGGTAGTGTGTAAGTTTAGGGACTGATGACCTTAGCAGTTAAGTCCCATAAGATTTCACACACATTAGAACATTTTTTTTTTTTTTAAAATCACAACGAGGAAAACTGCGGACCGTAATCCGAAACAAAAGACAAAACCGAGTGCTTTTATAGCGCTACCGCTAGTTGAAGTCACTAGAATGGAAAACGGAAATCTACTGTATGCATCGATAAGATGATAACCAGCGAAATCAGTATGGATTCGTTGCCAACAACCGGCAGTTGGAAGTTCTCTGTTCAATCTACTTATCAACATTGGGCCACAAGAATGCTGGTGCGCTAACTGCCTAGTTTTAACGATCCCCAAATATCCTCTATAGGGGTGGACAAAAATATGGAAACACCAAAAACACAATTCATTACCATGCCTAATACGATGCAATAAACTCTTTGGTAGTCGTCTCGGAACGGATAAATAAAGGGCCTGTATGGTTTACAAAGGAATCTTACACCATGGTTCCTGCAAAATAGTAGCAAGTTCAGGTAACGATCATGGAAGTGGACTCAAAAAACCAGTCCTGGAGGATACGAGCTGTGTGAACACGCACTCCATCATCTTGGAAAAAAGCATCACCATTGGAGAATGTCAGCAGTTGGAAACAGTGTGAAACAGGGCTCATCCGACCAAATTGCTTTCTTCCACTACTCCGTATTCTAGGTTTTATGGCTTTGGTTCCACGTTTTCCTGTTACTGCCGTTTACATCACCTATGAGCAGTTTTGGAATTGAAGGTAGCGCTGCAATTCCCTGCTTGTGGAGCTCCCTTCGCTTTGTTTTGGTGCTGACAGGGTCCGCGAGTGCGACGTTCAGTTGTGCAGTGACTTTTATTTTTCGTCGCAAACCTCTTCAATGACCGGCTGTCACCATCACTTAACACACACTTTCGTCCACATTGTAACTTAGCGTATGATGTTTTTCCGCTTTTCCTGTATGCGGTATAAATCTTCGATACGATGCCTCTTGTAAAACCAAACGCTTCTGCTACCTTGCTTACCGAAGCACCAACGATTTTCCCATGTTCGAATTCATTTAGCTCCTACAGAATGCACGCACAACTACACAAAACATTGTTCTGACCACGACAGGCACTTGTAACGTATTGAGGACACTGCACAGGACCTGTTCGTGATAAAATACAACAGCATAATTGCAGGGTTGGCAAGCTTCTGAATTTACGTTCAAGCATGAACTTCTTGCGGTGTTCCCATATTTGTATCTAGCCCTGTATGTACGAGGGTCGTTCAATAACTAATGCCCCACATTCTTTTTCTCAGATCGTATTTATTGTTAAGAGTCACTTTTGGTGACAGTATACATCAACATGTCTTGTCCGTGTTCTATTTTTCTACATAGTCTCTATCACGTTCTGTGGTCGTATGCTAACGTTGTGGAAGAGCATGTATTCCCTGCTGATAAAAGCTCTTATCCTGTAGCAGTAGCCATGTTTTCAGTGCATGACTGACACTCTAGTCATCTTCAAAGTGTTCTCTGCAGAGAATTCTTAAGCGGCCCAAAGAGATGGATGTTCGTGGGTGCCAGGTGTGGACTGTAGGGTGGATGAGGCAATGGTGTCCAACCCAATTTGGCGATGTGTTCCCGGGTTCTCAGACTTGTGTGCGGGCGTGCATTATCGTGTTGGAGCAAGGTGTCTGTTGGATTCTTGTCCGATCTAACACCTCGGAAACGGTTCTTGAATTTATTCAGAGTCTTCACGCATGTCTCTGAATTGATGGTTGACCCTCTTGGCATCACATCCACGAGATTGACGCCATCACAAACTAGGAAGACTGTCACCATGGCTTTTCCGGCAGAGGGGGTCGTCTTGAATTTCTTCTTTTGTGGTGAATGATGATGATACCACTCCATGGACTACCTTTTTGTTTCCGGCGCAATGTGGTGCATGCAGCTTTCGTTCCCCGTAACGATCCGTGACAGAAAGGCTTTTCCGTCAGTTTCAAAACGCTCCAACAATTCAGATGAAATAGCCTTGCTTTGAATCTTGTGGTCCGCTGTGAGTATTCGTGGAACCCATCTTGAGTACATCTTTGAATAACCAAGAGTCTCGATCATTGCAGACGCACTTCCAATGCTGACCGACAACTGTAGAGTCAATTGTTGAGTTGTGATGCGCCGGTCGGCACGAATAATCGCATCCGGCATCCGCACTATTCAGTACGCCTGGAGCAGTGGTTGAGACAGGACGTCCCGAGCGTGCTTGATCATGGATTTTGTTTCTGCACTCCTATCAACTGCAGCATCGCCATACACTGCACAAAAACGTTTATGGATGTTCACCACGGTTTCTCTTTCTGCATACAAGAATTCAATAACAGCACACTGCTTGTAATGTGAGTCATAAGTAGACGCCATTTTGACGCTGTACTGCGGCTCTGCCGTCTGCCAAAACGGTTCGAAACTTCACCGGCACACAGAACAAACATCAAATTTGAAGCACCAACAAGGACGTTTGCCTATGTATATTAATGGCTTTCTTTAAAAAAAAATGTGGAGCATTACTCATTGAACGACCCTCGTAGAAGTTTCAAAACATGTGCTGGAATGATGCGGGAATCATGACTAGCGTTTGTTGATTAGGAGTATGCAATAAAATGACACCGTTCTGTAGAGAAAGTTTGTCGCGATGAGCATAGTATTTTGGTACTAATGCATCTGAAAGTAATTTCCGATTACGAGGCCGACCCATCTGAATATAGTAGTTAAGCAACCATAGTGATTGATCCTGTTTAGCAGCTTGTGCGATCCGCCGACAATCAATATGAAAAGCGTGCAGTGCTTGCAAATCAGAACGATCAATTTCAAAACAAGAAGCTTCAGATGCATCAAATTTCAGATCGCTTCCAATAAGTAGGCGTGATAGGCGCCTACGCTTGCACGCTCTTGCCGTAGGACGATAAAGAATTTCGTAATATGAGTAGTAATTCGAAAGGAGTATGACAAACGTTGCAGCTTCTGTGATGTACAGTCAGGTACATATTTCGTCGGATGAAAAAGAGTAATCAATTGCTTATCATCAGTTACGAGACAAAAAATTCTGCGATGATGACACGAAATTTCGTGATTCCATATATAACATTTAACGCTTCCTTTTGCAGCTGACTTCAGTTGACTTGGGTCTTGTCGAAAGTTTCAGACAGAAATTCTGCGGGGTGTTCTGCGTTTCCAACCTTGTGAGATAAGACTGCCCCTTTTCCCTGTGACGATGTATCAACCACAAGCACCACCGGTTTCTGTGAATCGAAAAGAATAAGACATGGGCGACTAAGAGATGTAGTTTTCAACTTCTGAAATCGTTGATCGCTTTCTCCAGCCCATTGGAAAGGAACAGTTTTACGCCTGTGGCGATGCAAACGGGCAGAAATTTGAGCTGCATTAGGAAGAAATTTAATGTTATAGGTAAGTTTTTCAAGACCCGTTGTTACTCCTGTAGTAAGAAGTCCCAAATATTTAATTTTGGTGTTGAAAAATGAGCATTTCTGTACATCGCATTTGAACTCAAATGGTTCAAATTGCTCTGAGCACTATGGGACTCAACTGCTGAGGTCATAAATCCCCCAGAACTTAGAACTACTTAAACCTAAGTAACCTAAGGACATCACACACATCCATGCCCGAGGCAGGATTCGAACCTGCGACCGTAGCGGCCGCGCGGTTCCAGACTGTAGCGCCTAGAACCGCTCGGCCACTCCGGCCGGCACTGCATTTGAGTCCTGCGTCAGATAAAACCTGAGGAAGAGATTCTAAATTTTTGATATGCTGTTCTGGTGTTTGTCCGAATACACTGATGTCATCCAAATAATTTAAGAAAGACGGAATTTTGGACTTCACTTGTTCGAGGTTGCATTGAAACTACGTAGGTGAGATACGCATCCGAACGGAAGGCACTAGTGTAGTTACAAGGCAACTTGTGTATTGACCACATTTTTTTGCGTTTACTTATCCAGGGATGTTGAAAGTAATTAGTAGCTAAACCAAGGTGATTCATAAGCTCCTCGATACGTGGAAGTGGTTAAGAGTCATTAAGTGTTTGAGCATTAACTGTGGCTTTAAAGTCCGCACAAAACCTGATTTTCCAGATCGATCTTCTAGTCATAACTAGAGAAGATGCCCACTGAACTGCATAAATGAGTTTCAAAACACCAGTTTGTTCTGATCTGTTGAGTTCAGAAGCAACTTCATCGCAAACAGTGTAAGGTACCGGACGTTCCCGATGAAATTGGTTTTGCATTGCCCATGAGCGTAATGAGCACTTGAAAATTCTTTAGATGCCCCAATGTGCCATTGAACGAATGTCCATATTTTTCACACTCGGTGAATGCTAGCATGGGAAATTTGAGAATCGATAGAACCCACTTATCCAGGTAACGTACCCGTGGTCTAGGGGTAGCGCCTTTGATTCATAATCAAAACGTCTTCGGTCCCGGTTCGATCCCCGCCACTGCCTAAGTTTTGATAAATAATCAGCATTGGCGGCCGAAGACTTCCGGCATAAGAAGTCGGCCTCATTCTGACGACGGCCTTGTCAAAGAGGGCGGACGAGCGGATAGAGGTTCAGGGCACTCTCTTGTCCTAGGGGTGGGAAATTGCCCCTAAAGGCGGAAGAATCAGCAATGATCAACGACATGAGGATGCAGAAGGCAATGGAAACCACTGTATTAAAAACACGTAACGTGTATCCACAGGACATGTGGCCTGTAATAGAAGAAGTGTCATGATGATCTCTCCATTGGCAAAAGATTCCGGAATAGTCCCCCATTCGGATCTCCGGGAGCGGACTTCCAAGGGGGAGGTTACCATGACAAAAAGATTGAATAATCAACGAAAGGATAACTTTCTACGAGTCGGGGCGTGGAATGTCAGAAGCTTGAACGTGGTAGGGAAACTAGAAAATCTGAAAATGGAAATGCAAAGGCTCAATCTAGATATAGTAGGGGTCAGTGAAGTGAAGTGGAAGGAAGACAAGGATTTCTGGTCAGATGAGTATCGGGTAATATCAACAGCAGCAGAAAATGGTATAACAGGTGTAGGATTCGTTATGAATAGGAAGGTAGGGCAGAGGGTTTGTTACTGTGAGCAGTTCAGTGACAGGGTTGTTCTAATCAGAATCGACAGCACACCAGCACCGACAACGATAGTTCAGGTATACATGCCGACGTCGCAAGCTGAAGATGAACAGATAGAGAAAGTGTATGAGGATATTGAAAGCGTAATGCAGTATGTAAAGGGGAACGAAAATCTAATAGTCATGGGCGACTGGAATGCAGTTGTAGGGGAAGGAGTAGAAGAAAAGGTTACAGGAGAATATGGGCTTGGGACAAGGAATGAAAGAGGAGAAAGACTAATTGAGTTCTGTAACAAGTTCCAGCTAGTAATAGCGAATACCCTGTTCAAGAATCACAAGAGGAGGAGGCATACTTGGAAAAGGCCAGGGGATACGGGAAGATTTCAATTAGATTACATCATGGTCAGACAGAGATTCCGAAATCAGATACTGGATTGTAAGGCGTACCCAGGAGCAGATATAGACTCAGATCACAATATAGTAGTGATGAAGAGTAGGCTGAAGTTCAAGACATTAGTCAGGAAGAATCAATACGCAAAGAAGTGGGATACGGAAGTACTAAAGAATGACGAGATACGTTTGAAGTTCTCTAACGCTATAGATACAGCAATAAGGAATAGCTCAGTAGGCAGTACAGTTGAAGAGGAATGGACAACTCTAAAAAGGTCCATCACAGAAGATGGGAAGGAAAACATAGGTACAAAGAAGGTAGCTGCGAAGAAACCATGGGTAACAGAAGAAATACTTCAATTGATTGATGAAAGGAGGAAGTACAAACATGTTCCGGGAAAATCAGGAATACAGAAATACAAGTCGCTGAGGAATGAAATAAATAGGAAGTGCAGGGAAGCTAAGACGAAATGGCTGCAGGAAAAATGTGAAGACATCGAAAAAGATATGATTGTCGGAAGGACAGACTCAGCATACAGGAAAGTCAAAACAACGTTTGGTGACATTAAAAGCAACGGTGGTAACATTAAGAGTGCAACGGGAATTCCACTGTTAAATGCAGAGGAGAGAGCAGATAGATGGAAAGAATACACTGAAAGCCTCTATGAGGGCGAAGATTTGTCTGATGTGATAGAAGAAGAAACAGGAGTCGATTTAGAAGAGATAGGGGATCCAGTATTAGAATCGGAATTTAAAAGAGCTTTGGAGGACTTACGGTCAAATAAGGCAGAATGGATAGATAACATTCCATCAGAATTTCTAAAATCATTGAGGGAAGTGGCAACAAAACGACTATTCACGTTGGTGTGTAGAATATATGAGTCTGGCGACATATCATCTGACTTTCGGAAAAGCATCATCCACACAATTCCGAAGACGGCAAGAGCTGACAAGTGCGAGAATTATCGCACAATCAGCTTAACAGCTCATGCATCGAAGCTGCTTACAAGAATAATATACAGAAGAATGGAAAAGAAAATTGAGAATGCGCTAGGTGACGATCAGTTTGGCTTTAGGAAAAGTAAAGGGACGAGAGAGGCAATTCTGACGTTACGGCTAATAATGGAAGCAAGGCTAAAGAAAAATCAAGACACTTTCATAGGATTTGTCGACCTGGAAAAAGCGTTCGACAATATAAAATGGTGCAAGCTGTTCGAGATTCTGAAAAAAGTGGGGGTAAGCTATAGGGAGAGACGGGTCATATACAATATGTACAACAACCAAGAGGGAATAATAAGAGTGGACGATCAAGAACGCTCGTATTAAGAAGGGTGTAAGACAAGGCTGTAGCCTTTCGCCCCTACTCTTCAATCTGTACATCGAGGAAGCAATGATGGAAATAAAAGAAAGGTTCAGGAGTGGAATTAAAATACAAGGTGAAAGGATATCAATGATACGATTCGCTGATGACATTGCTATCCTGAGTGAAAGTGAAGAAGAATTAAATGATCTGCTGAACGGAATGAACAGTCTAATGAGTACACAGTATGGTTTGAGAGTAAATCGGAGAAAGACGAAGGTAATGAGAAGTAGTAGAAATGAGAACAGCAAGAAACTTAACATCAGGATTGATGGTCACGAAGTCAATGAAGTTAATGAATTCTGCTACCTAGGCAGTAAAATAACCAATGACGGACGGAGCAAGGAGGACATCAAAAGCAGACTCGCTATGGCAAAAAAGGCATTTCTGGCCAAGAGAAGTCTACTAATATCAAATACCGGCCTTAATTTGAGGAAGAGATTTCTGAGGATGTACGTCTGGAGTACAGCATTGTATGGTAGTGAAACATGGACTGTGGGAAAACCTGAACAGAAGAGAATCGAAGCATTTGAGATGTGGTGCTATAGACGAATGTTGAAAATTAGGTGGACTGATAAGGTAAGGAATGAGGAGGTTCTACGCAGAATCGGAGAGGAAAGGAATATGTGGAAAACACTGATAAGGAGAAGGGACAGGATGATAGGACATCTGCTAAGACATGAGGGAATGACTTCCATGGTACTAGAGCGAGCTGTAGAGGGCAAAAACTGTAGAGGAAGACAGAGATTGGAATACGTCAAGCAAATAATTAAGGACGTAGGTTGCAAGTGCTACTCTGAGATGAAGAGGTTAGCACAGGAAAGGAATTCGTGGCGGGCCGCTCAAACCAGTCAGTAGACTGATGAAAAAAAAAAAAAAAAAAAAAAACACTTTGTCTTGAATATCCAAACCAAAACTTCAAATGTATCCACGCCAAAAATATTGGACTAAAGCTTGACTGAACAATCATGAATGGCACTAATGTAGTTTCTTTTTTATATGCTGTATCCATAGTGCAAGCCCCGAGAACGGAGATTCTATCGCCGTTGTAGGCTGCGAGGTGCAGATACGATTTGTGTAGCTTATGTCGCGTCGCAGCACAGTTTCCCTACACCAATTTGTTTGCTTTTGGCTTCGGTGTTAACTTGTTTGTCAACCTTTAGCGGAGATAAGAAGGAGAAAATCTCCTTGGTTGGGATGAGTCTTCAACTACGACAGGTTGGTTATTTTCATGGAATTAGTAGAACTGATCTGATGAAGTAGCAGTTTATTACATGTAGTCAATTCGTTTATTGTTGTATCAACACATTTGTTTACTGAAGTGTCAGGCCAAAACCCATTAACAGAATGCCAGATGCTTTCAATAATCACTAGGAAGAACCTGTAACAGAGACGATGCTATCACTGCCACTCGGTCTGCTAACTACTGGCTACTTAGCCTAAATCATAAAGCATCAACTCTTTGAAATAACTCACTATCAGTCTAGTGGCACTTGCCCTGTAGTACAAGAGACAAGTAACAAGCAGTAATTTATTCCTGCTATTCGCCGAAATTCCTCTAACTTAGTTCTTTTAGAGAGAGAGAGAGAGGCAGTCGCTCTTCAGTTCTATTCCAGTAAATACTGCAAATTGCTATTTAGCTTGCAGTTGCCGTGGCGATGGCGAGGTGTCAAGTGTACTGCTTGCAGGAGTGTTTGACCAGCCTCGAAGAAACAATGTTCAGCTGAGACTTTCCGGCGATTCGTTGTCATCTTATAGAATCGGGTGTACTGCCGGTGTTCCGCGTCTTTCCAACATGATATTTCGGCGTGGTAACTTGGCATCTTCACTGGCGATAACGAATAAGATGGCCAGACTTATTGAGACAACAATAACGACGACCGTAATCCGAAGACACACAATACCGGTGTAGTTACCTACCCTTCATCCACCTACCTTAAGAAGATTTTGGTACCATATGTGGGAAAGCGCGTCCACCAGATCTGCAACTCATCGGACTTCGTGGAACGCCTCGAAAACCTACGAATCTCGAACACAGACATCATCGTCAGCTTTGATGGTGGGTCTATTTTCACAAGGTTGCCACTTCAGAACACACTCGATTTAATCAGTGAGAGGTTTGACAGAACTCTGCTGGATATTTTCAAGCATTTTTAACATCGACTTACTTCCTATATGGAGGCCAATTCTTTGAACAGACTGAAGAAGTGGCGATGGGTAGCCCCTAATCTCCGGTAGTGGCAAATGTGTTTATGGAGAAATTCGAGGATTAGGCATTGCCTACTGCTGCCTACTACCCTACGTGTTTCTTCATATATGATGATGAGACGTTCGTCATCTGGCCAATTGGCTAGGAAAGACTGGGCAAGTCCCTGGACCATCTGACATCCAGACACCCCAACATTAAGTTCACTATCGAAGTAGAGAATGATGGTCAACTCCGATTTCCGGATGTCCTGGTGAAAAGGAAGGCAGACGGCACTTTAGGCCACAGTGTGTATAGAAAACCGACACTCACTGACTTATATGTGCAGGCCAACAGCTCTCATCACCCAGCACAAAAGAACAGGATGCTAAGAACACTTATACGCTCTTCAGTCCGGAACCGCGCTGCTGCCGCCGTCGCAGGTTCGAATCCTGCCTCGGGCATGGATGAGTGTGATGTCCTTAGGTTAGTTAGGTTTAAGAAGCTCTAAGTCTAGGGGACTGATGACCTCAGATGTTAAGTTCCATAGTGCTTAGAGCCATTTGAACCAACTTGTACGCCGAGTCAAAACAATCTCCAACCGAAACAGCTTGACAGAAGAGTAAGAACATCTACTGTAAGTGTTCGCAGACAACGGAAACTCGACCAGGGACATCCTAAAAGCGCTATATCCCACCAGATGACATGATACAACGGGAGAGGAGCAAGAAGAAGAGACTGGGAAGATAGCTTTTTTACCGCATGCAGAGCCTATATCTGCTAGGATCAGCAGAATCGCGAAGAAACACAAATCAGAAGTGCGTTCTGATAGCCAAACAAGATCAGGACGCTCCTTGGAACTGTCGAGGATGATCTGGGATTAAGAAAACCTGGTATCTGTCATATACCATGTGAATGCGGTATGTCTTACATCGGTCAAACCACCACAACGGTTCAGATGGTTCTAATGGCTCTAAGCACTATGGGACTTAAAATTTGAGGTCATTAGTTCCCTAGACTTAAACTACTTAAACCTAAATAACCTAAGAACATCACACACATCCATGTCCGAGGCAAGATTCGAACCTGCGACCGTAGCAGCCGCGTGGTTCCGGACTGAAGCGCCAGAACGGTTGACATAAGAACTAAGGAGAACTAAAGACATACTAGGATACTACAGCCCACTAAATCAGCAACAGCTGAACATTGCCTGCATCTTGAACACATCATGATATGTAACAAAACCAGGATCCTGGCTCAAACCCCCAGATTCTAGGAAAGTGTCATTACTGAGTGTATCGAAATCTAGGTGGCGGAGAACTTGGTCAACAGGAAAGCAGGACACCAGATCGGTACGGCGTGGAATCCTGCTTTGGAATTATTACAGAAACAACTGAAGAAAGTTCCCTTCGCCTGGAATGAACCTTAGACGACAAGAGACGAAATTAACAGGATGAAACCTTTTATGGAGCACCAGGAGGCAACTACCTTCTCGGGAAACAGCCACTGTGGTCACAGACAAAAAAGGGACAGCACGAACCACTTGAAACCTCAGGCATCACACAACCTGGAAGCAGACATACGACAGAAATCCAGACGGCAGCAACTGCCGCGATACATTGCTGCAGCGTTCGCGGACATAATACACTGTTGGCCATTAAAATTGCTACACCAAGAAGAAACGCAGCTGACAAACGGGTATTCATTGGACAAATATATTATACTAGAACAGACATGTGATTACATTTTCACGCAATTTGGGTGCGTAGATCCTGAGAAATCAGTACCCAGAACAACCACCTCTGGCCGTAATAACGGCGTTGATACGCCTGGACATTGAGTCAAACACAGCTCGGATGGAGTGTACGGGTACAGCTGCCCATGCAGCTTCAACACGATACCACAGTTCATCCAGAGTAGTGACTGGCGTATTGTGACGAGCCAGTTGCTCGGCCACCATTGACCAGACGTTTTCAGTTGGTGAGAGATCTGGAGAATGTGCTGGCCAGGGCAGCAGTCGAACATTTTCTGTATCCAGAAAGGCCCGTACAGGACCTACAACATTCGGTTGTGCATTATCCTGCTGAAATGTAGGGTTTCGCAGGGATCGAATGAAGGGTAGAGCCACGGGTCGTAACACATCTGAAATGTAACGTCCACTGTTCAAAGTGCCGTCAATGCGAACAAGAGGTGACCGAAACGTGTAACCAATGGCACCCGATACCATCACGCCGGGTGATACGCCAGTAAGGCGATGACGAATACACACTTCCAATGTGCGATCACCGCGATGTCGCCAAACACGGATGCGACCATCATGATGCTGTAAACAGGACCTGGATTCATCCGAAAAAATGACGTTTTGCCATTCGTGCACCCAGGTTCATCGTGGAGTACACCATCGCAGGCGCTCCTGTCTGTGATGCAGCGTCAAGGGTAACGGCAGCCATGGTCTCCGAGCTGATAGTCCATGCTGCTGCAAACGTCGTCGAACTGTTCGTGCAGATGGTTGTTGTCTTGCAAACGTCCCCATCTGTTGACTCAGGGATCGAGACGTGGCTGCGCGATACGTTACAAATGGTTCAAATGGCTCTGAGCACTATATGGGACTTAACTGCTGTGGTCATCAGTCCCCTAGAACTTAGAACTACTTAAACCTAACTAACCTAAGGACATCACACACATCCATGCCCGAGGCAGGATTCGAACCTGCGACCGTAGCGGTCGCTCGGTTCCGGACTGTAGCGCCTAGAACCGCTCGGCCACTGCGGCCGGCGATACGTTACAGCCATGCGGATAAGATGCCTGTCATCTCGACTGATAGTGACACGAGGCCGTTGGGATCCAGCACGGCGTTCCGTATTACCCTCCTGAACTCACCGATTCCATATTCTGCTAACAGTCATTGGATCTCGACCAACGCGAGCAGCAATGTTGCGATCCGATAAACCGCAATCGCGATAGACTTCAATCCGACCTTTATCGAAGTCGGAAACGTGATGGTACGCATTTCTCCTCCTTACACGAGGCATCACAACAACGCTTCACCAGGCAACGCTGGTCAACTGCTGTTTGTGTATGAGAAATCGGGTGGAAACTTTCCTCATGTCAGCAAGTTGTAGGTGTCGCTACCGGCGCCAACCTTGTGTGAATGCTCTGAAAAGCTAATCATTTGCATATCGCAGCATCTTCTTCTTGTCGGTTAAATTTCGCGTCTGTAGCACGTCATCTTCGTGGTGTAGCAATTTTAATGGCCAGTAGCGTATGCAATTCCTACAGCAGTCCGATGCCGCAGGAAGCGCGTTGCAGGGGCACAACGAACCCAGAAGGGCAGGAGATGATACGCCCCCGAGAGAAACCAGCAGCGGTGGCGAACAGCATAAGAAACGTCTAGACCGTTACGATAGCGCTAGGAACGCGACTGGATGGAGCGGACCATATATGGAACGCCATGGAACGGTTCCTCTCCTCTCTCCTTTTCCGAAAGGAATTCCCGAGTTCCTGTTTCTCGAAGTATCAGCGCTTGGTGCTCTTCCTTCCTGATCGGTGATGCTACGTATTTCCACTGCCGGTCGGAGTGGCCGAGCGGTTCTAGGCGCTACAGTCTGGAACCTCGCGACCGCTACCGTCGCAGGTTCGAATCCTGCCTCGGGCATGGATGTATGTGATGTCCTTAGGTTAGTTAGGTTTAAGTAGTTCTAAGTTCTAGGGGACTGATGACCTCATAAGTTAAGTCCCATAGTGCTCAGAGCCATTTGAACCATTTCTATTCGAATTATTTTACTTGTCGTTTCTGTGTAGCGATTTTGTCCTACTTTTCTAGCAGTGTTCACCATAGGGTGCTATTTATAATAGGGTTATTGACTTTAGATTACGATCGTCGTTATTGTTGTCTCAGTAAGTCTGGCCATCTTATTCCCTATCGCCAGTGAAGTCTTTTCCCCAAGGTGAGTATGGTTTCATGCCACCGCGGAAAATAGCCGCAACGGGCGCCGACGTAAGGCAGGACGCAGACATATACCACCACTAGAAACGACTGCAGCCGGAGTGGATGGCATGGTGAACACCAGACACCGCCCACGCCTAAATATGGGACCCAGCCAGCTTGTCGACCAGTGTCAGGAAACAACCGATGAAGGCGCCAAGTTACGGCGTCGGAATATCGTGTTGGGAGAACACCGGCAGCGCACCCGTTGCTGTAAGATGACAGTGTTGAGCTGCTTTGAGACGTGTTATCTGCGTCTGATATACTGTTTAACTTCCCCCTCTCGCTGTCTTGCGTATCAGACCCGGCTCATTTCTTACATTATTATCTGGCCTGTAATTAAAATTATTAACCTTTTCTGATCTGACATGTAAATATTAACATTTTCTACGGCCATGACACTTAGGGTGTCCCAATCGTTGGCATGTATTCCAATTAGAGTTGCGCCTCACCAAAACTGCCAAAAACTATGATCCTATAGTTTTGGGACACTGTATAAATTACACAGTAAATAGCAGGATTACCGGTTCTATGAAAGCATTGGTAGGAACTGGAAGACGACGATCTTCTTTGTTTTTTCACATAATTAGAACCACACATCATTCAGTGTTAGTCCACGGTGTATTTTATATCCTTACAGAATACAACTTGCTTTTTATAAGTTATTTTATCACGTAACTTCTGTACTTTTATGTAATCAAAGCAATTACTTCGATGCAAGTACAGTTCACACGCACAAACGTTATATATAGCCAGAGGAACTGGTATAGGCGTGAGTATTTAAATACAGCTATATGTAAAGAGGCAGAATACGGCGCTGCGGTCGGCAACACCTACATAAGACAAAAAGTGTCTGACGCAGTTGTTAGATCGGTTACTGCTGCTACAATGGCAGGTTATCAAGATTTAAGTGAATTTGAAGGTGGTGTTAAAGTCGGCGCACGAGCGATGGGACACAGTATCTTCGAGTAGCGATGAAGTGTGAAATTTTCCCATACGACGATTTCACGAGTGTATCGTGAATATAAGGACTCCGGTAAAACATCAAATCTCAGTCATCGCTGCGACCGGAAAAAGGTCCGGCAAGGACGTGACCAACGGCGACTGAAGAGAATCGTTCAACGCGGCAGAAGTGCAACCCTTCCGCAAATTGCTGCAGATTTCAGTGCTGGGCCACCAACAAGTGACAGCGTGCGAACCATTCAACGAAACATCATCGATATGGGCTTTCGGAGCCTATGGCCACTCGTGTACCTTTGATGACTGCACGACACAAAGCTCTATGCCTCGCCTGGGCCCGTCAACACCGATACTGGACTGTTTATGACTGGAAACGTGTAGCCTGGTCGGACGAGTCTCGTTTCAAATTGTATCGAGTGGAAGGAAGTGTAAGGGTATAGAGACAACCTCATGAATCCACGGACCCTGCATGTCAGCAAGGGATTTTTCAAGTTGGTGGAGGCTCTGTAATGGTGTGGGGCGTGTGCAGTTGGAGGGATATGGGACCCCTGACACGTCTAGATACGACTCTGACAGGTGACACGTACGTAAGCATCCTGTCTGATCACCTGCGTCGATTTATGTTCATTGTGCATTCCGACCGACTTGAGCAATTCCAGACACCCCACATGTCCAGAATTGCTAGAGTGGCACCAGGAACACTCTTCTGAGTTTAAGCACTTCCGCTGGCCATGAAACTCCGCAGACATGAACATTACTGAGGATATCTGGGATGCCTTGCATCGTGCTTTTCAGACGAGATCTCCAATCCCTCGTACGTTTTTGGATTTATGGACAGCCCTGCAGGATTCATGGTGTCAGTTCGCTCCAGCACTACTTCAGACGTTATTTTGTGCTTGGGAGGAGGACGACAGTTCAAACCCGCGTCCTGGTTTACGTTTTCCGTGATTTCCCTAAATCGCTTCAGGCAAATGCAGGGATGGTTCCTTTGAAAGGGCACGGCTGACTTCCATCTCCATCCTTCCCTAATCCGATGGGTCCGAGGACCACGGTATTTGGTACCTTCCTCCCAAAACATCCAAGCAACCATTTGTACGTAATGTACCGTTCATCATGATCAAAGGGAAGAGTTTCTTATTGTTACTGATAAGTGCGTAAATTGTTTATGAATAACAGAAACGCGTTTTATATAAGTAACAGGCAAGAGAAGATCTATAGAGAAGAAACATGTTCTGTAGGTTACCTGGTCCTTTATATATCCTCACTCAGTTTCTAGAGAGTTACCGCTTCCGGTTTTTAGGGAAATCTAGTAAGACACTGATCGCATACGTAAAAAAAGGCGATCGTTATGAAGCAACGAGGTATGGTAGTGGTAAGTTTCCTATGGGACCAAACTGCTGAGGTTATCGGTCCCTACGCTTATACGCTACTTTGTTTAGCTTAAACTAACTTACGCTAAGTACAATACACACACCCATGCCCGAGGGAGGACTCGAACCCCCGACAGCGGGATCCGCGCGAACCGTTGCAAGTCGCCCAAGACCGCTCGGCTACTAAGCGTGGCAACGAGGTGTGCAACACACCTGGCGTACAGATAAGGCAGTTGCAACCTTAACTGGCATCCATGAAATGTATGGCAGCTGCGAATAGAAACAACTATCATCTGTATAATGGGATGACGACAATGAAAATTTGTTCCGAACTGGGAGTCGAACCCGTATTTCCCGCTTATCGGGAGCAGTCACCTTATCCGTAGGCTATCCAAGTACGACTCACATCCAAACCCAAACTTCCTTATGTCATCAACCATGTGTCTACAAGCAGCACTAGTACATTCATTATGTATATTTCCGTGCAGGATAGACACATTAATTGTAAATCGCTTGCCCGATGACGGTGGATAAACACGAAATGCATGCATGTCCAAAGGAACACTGCATCATACTTCTGAACAACAGAGGCACTGCAATATCGTATTAACTGACCAACGCTACTAGGAAAACTAACGTTGTCTACCCTTTCTTAATTATAGTCTACAATAGCCTACGGTTATTTTACAACACTAATTCTGATTAATTTATGTGAGTGAAGCACCAGTTTAACTGAAATGGCATAGTTAGATTGTAAATCTGTAAGAGATTAATAGTAAGTGGTTATTCCTCTGAATGTCATTGTCTGTTCTGACTTTGTTTTATTTTTGAGTGATAGACCGTTTTGGCCGGCCGGTGTGGCCGTGCGGTTCTAGGCGCTTCAGTCTGGAACCGCGTGACCGCTACGGTCGCAGGTTCGAATCCTGCCTCGGGCATGGGTGTGTGTGATGTCCTTAGGTTAGTCAGGTTTGAGTAGTTCTAAGTTCTAGGGGACTGATGACCTCAGAAGTTAAGTCCCATAGTGCTCAGAGCCATTTGAACCATTTAGACCGTTTTGGTATTTGTGTGAAGAGAGCTAATTTGAATGAGCAAGATTTTGCACTTTGCATTTTGCTTTGCGGTACTTGCACCTGCATCTATGGTTTCTGTGACTATTGCCAGGAGGAGCAAGCGACGGTTCAGAATGTGGGACTGCACCGATTTCCATTTTCTCCGTTTTAGACTAATGTGAGATAGAATGTGCTTTGTGATACTTTTGCAGGCACACATGAGGCCTGTGTACTGACTTACGACAGTGTCGGCATTCCGCTCTGCGGAAGAAGCAGTGCTTGCGTTCATGGGTTACATAGCACGTAAAGCAAGACTTTGGAACCCGTAAACTAGCAGGAAAACTGGCTGGCTCGTCTACTGCTTGCCCTACTGCTTGGGCCGTTATCAACATGTGCTACATGGGGTGGGCCCACTTAAGGATTATCTATGGTCAGCGTTGCAATAACAGGCGCGTTCAAGTATAGAATGATTGACGACACGTACGAAAAAATTTGAAACAAAGCAGCCGCTACGTGTATGTGTGACTCAAAAATTGGGCTTCCTCATAGAGAAGAGTTTAGAATTCTTACTCGGAGAGCAATTTTCGACAGAAACAGAAGACGCACACTCCTACGCCTGGAAGAAAGAAAGAACGTCGTGAGTCACTTGAAATTTTGTAGGTTCCATCCGGATTTTATAATTCACCCAGTCCTCTTGTTTTGCATCAGTGGAATGGACAGGAGTAGGCGGTACCTGGCCGCCGGGATTCTGTGCTTCAGTTATATTTTATTGCTGGGCTAGTAGTGCATCCAACAGTCTGCTAATGCTGAACAGTAATGTCTGTATTTGTCGACTCTGAAACTGAATAAATACAGTGAGTGATGGCTAACCATCCTTTGGTTGCCATTTTATACAGGAAAGTATACGAACTTCGATAGAATATGAATAAATTAGAAAATCAGACAGTGAGATTCAATTATTGTCTGAAATTGCTGCAAGGAAAAAATGTGTTAATTTGATCACATATGATGATTAATATTGTTCCATGGATCCACAGTGATCACATAATCATTGCAAGAATTGTCTGTAACGTCCATAGTTGATAAAAGATGCCACTAGCAGTAGGACAACAAGGACACCACACACTCTGCATTGTTACCAAATTTATTTAAGATGGTGGATTCAAGATGACGGATATAGATGTGACAACGCCACAATGACGTCATGGCGGCAAGTTCAAATTTTGGAGGGAAAATAGGTCAATTGGGCTGCCTCCACAGCCTAATTTTTGTTGTTACATTAATATATTTTGTTACATTTTAGTATATCATACAGTCTTTCGATTTTTCACATTAACAAAGCCGAAATTATATTGTCTGCACAAAATGAAAAAACACGTCTGATCACATCACAGACATACGTCCGATTGTCTCACTCAGTGGAAATAACAGTATCCCAAAGGGTTTACAATTTTTCTTGACAAATGAATTTCTATTAGTTTGTTTAATTATTCTTTTCGATTATTGTTTCGTAAATGAATACAGAAGTAAACATAGTAACCAGTACAGTATTGCATAATTAATAACAGAAATTGTAAGTGTGCCAATAGTTCATTATTTCAAATGTTTCTAAAAAAATAACTTTAACTGTCAATTCAGAGCTAGTACCTATCGATTATAACATCGAGACTAAGACTTTTTAAAAAGTAATTCATTATCATAAATTTTAGCTTGAAATATAACATACTGTGTACAAAATTATATGGAAGTTATCAGAGAAGCAACTGAGATTTTGCTGACCTGTCGAAATATCGAAAAATAATATTGGTATTGACAACTATTGTTGAAGAGAAGTAATGCTAGAGGAGGATGTCCCATTACACAAAGACAGAGAGAGAGAGAGAGAGAGCTTTGCACACGACAACGCAAGAATATTTAAACAATTACACATTTCATTCCAAGGAATACTGGCACCGCAACACTTGGACACAGACTCTAAAATAAAATCGTGGCACACTTGTGAAACCGTCCCAGAGGCACTTTCGCGTGCTTTTGTGGGAAGTACATTTGTCTTCGATAATGAGCTACTTCAGGAGAGGAAGGTCAGGTTAGTGTACTTTATTTATTTAGGTTGGTAAACAGACGGTAAAGGTCGGTCCTAATTACGTAATTAAACTTAATTATCGGATCTAATTACACAACTATATGCATAGTACTACACAAGGACCGACTAAAATCTCAATACAGGTCAAAAATTGATTACGCCATACAACTGGTATTATTCTGAGGGAAAAAATTTCAGTCTCATTCGAATCTAGAGACAGATACAGTCAAACTCTACCCTTAACCTACAAGGTGGAGGGAAGCACGTTGGGGTGTAAGGTACTATCTTTATTCTTTTTGGCGGGAACTAGGTTAAACTGACGAGACGCCGGTGTTGGCCAGATGGGAGTTTAGAAAGTGTATTACCTGTAAGCATACACCTGAGGCCAGTGGCTATCGTTGTTTGATGTCAGAGTTCGCTATAGACGCCTGCTCAAAAATCACCCTGCAGCCCAGGTAATCGAAGACAATAGATGATACCAAAAATCATGGAAAAAAATGCACCACTGTTCTAATTACACTTCGAAATTGTCGTGAAAAAACCAGCACTCGTAATAAACGGGTCATAATGCAACTCATGTACTGGAGAAAATCGTCGTTCAAAAGAGGGCAGAGGGGACTGTAGTTGACCATAGCTGTTTAATTGTAGACTATGGCATGTCCTATTTTACCAATGCAGTGCTATATCATTCAAGCGTTTACGAAACAAATCGTGAGAGTCCGTCTCGCCCTGCGTAGGGAAGAGATTGAAATTTTGTTAGGCGAATGAAAAAGGAAAAAAGAAAGAAACGCCTGTCAAGAATCATTCTGTGGTAGTCTAGCCATCTTTTCTTCCACCCTCCAGGCGACACGTCATTGATTCCAAATTGATAGCCTAATTAATTAAATTGATCATGAGAAACACTTTGCATGGAGAGTAATTTTTATTTCAGTAGTCGGATTAGGGTAAATCAGGGTGATATGGTGAACAAAAAATTTGGGCCTCGTAGAAGACAATAAATTGTTTATTTAAACAAAATAAAAACACTATCCTTTCACAAAATACATAAGTAACACATTAATAGTACCCATCCTCCTTAAGGCACTACAAAAGTTTAAAAAAATACTTATTTTTATCAGTTTCACCATTTCATCCATGTATGCCCTTTGGGTGAAATGGTGAACTTATTTCCCCTGCTTTTTGCCACATACGTCACATATACACTCCTGGAAATTGAAATAAGAACACCGTGAATTCATTGTCCCAGGAAGGGGAAACTTTATTGACACATTCCTGGGGTCAGATACATCACATGATCACACTGATAGAACCACAGGCACATAGACACAGGCAACAGAGCATGCACAATGTCGGCACTAGTACAGTGTATATCCACCTTTCGCAGCAATGCAGGCTGCTATTCTCCCATGGAGACGATCGTAGAGATGCTGGATGTAGTCCTGTGGAAC
The DNA here is from genome assembly GCF_023898315.1 of Schistocerca nitens. Lineage (NCBI taxonomy): Eukaryota > Metazoa > Arthropoda > Insecta > Orthoptera > Acrididae > Schistocerca > Schistocerca nitens. The sequence continues at coordinate 928,863,584 of NC_064616.1, forward strand.
GGCTTGCCATGCCATTTCCACCTGGCGCCTCAGTTGGACCAGCGTTCGTGCCGGACGTGCAGACCGCGTGAGACGACGCTTCATCCAGTCCCAAACATGCTCAATGGGGGACAGATCCGGAGATCTTGCTGGCCAGGGTAGTTGACTTACACCTTCTAGAGCACGTTGGGTGGCACGGGATACATGCGGACGTGCATTGTCCTGTTGGAACAGCAAGTTCCCTTGCCGGTCTAGGAATGGTAGAACGATGGGTTCGATGACGGTTTGGATGTACCGTGCACTATTCAGTGTCCCCTCGACGATCACCAGTGGTGTACGGCCAGTGTAGGAGATCGCTCCCCACACCATGATGCCGGGTGTTGGCCCTGTGTGCCTCGGTCGTATGCAGTCCTGATTGTGGCGCTCACCTGCACGGCGCCAAACACGCATACGACCATCATTGGCACCAAGGCAGAAGCGACTCTCATCGCTGAAGACGACACGTCTCCATTCGTCCCTCCATTCACGCCTGTCGCGACACCACTGGAGGCGGGCTGCACGATGTTGGGGCGTGAGCGGAAGACGGCCTAACGGTGTGCGGGACCGTAGCCCAGCTTCATGGAGACGGTTGCGAATGGTCCTCGCCGATACCCCAGGAGCAACAGTGTCCCTAATTTGCTGGGAAGTGGCGGTGCGGTCCCCTACGGCACTGCGTAGGATCCTACGGTCTTGGTGTGCATCCGTGCGTCGCTGCGGTCCGGTCCCAGGTCGACGGGCACGTGCACCTTCCGCCGACCACTGGCGACAACATCGATGTACTGTGGAGACCTCACGCCCCACGTGTTGAGCAATTCGGCGGTACGTCCACCCGGCCTCCCGCATGCCCACTATACGCCCTCGCTCAAAGTCCGTCAACTGCACATACGGTTCACGTCCACGCTGTCGCGGCATGCTACCAGTGTTAAAGACTGCGATGGAGCTCCGTATGCCACGGCAAACTGGCTGACACTGACGGCGGCGGTGCACAAATGCTGCGCAGCTAGCGCCATTCGACGGCCAACACCGCGGTTCCTGGTGTGTCCGCTGTGCCGTGCGTGTGATCATTGCTTGTACAGCCCTCTCGCAGTGTCCGGAGCAAGTATGGTGGGTCTGACACACCGGTGTCAATGTGTTCTTTTTTCCATTTCCAGGAGTGTAGATTCATATTTTGAACTGTCTTCATGCAGCCAACGTTGGCAGCTAATACACTTGATCCAATCCACATCCTTTTTAGTGCAACTGTACAGATCACCGCACCCTACACAACAACACCCTTCATCATCTGCGTAGTCATCATCGTCTTGCAATAGGATATCCAGCGACGAGTCGGATTCGGTGTCAGAGGTAGACGCTTTTCTTTTCTTAGGCTGCTTCTTTTTGATAATTCCTTTGGTAGTCTCTTTGGTTACGGTTTTTCCTTTGGTTACGGTTGCTCCTTTGGTCCCATTTTTAGCATTTGCTCTACTCTTCACTGACTCATTTTGTCGTTTAGTGTTTCGCAGGTTGTCGATGTTTTCTGTAGAAGTCAAAACCTCAGCTACAGCTCAGGACTTCTTCTTTGCAGATGCAACTTTATCTAGGATAGGTATCGGCGAAATATGGTCCAAGAGTTTGCCAGGGGTTATTTGAGATTCTCCTGTTGCCACTGTCGAGGTCATATCTGTTGCTTCTGATGAAGACTGCATGTTTTCCTGTGGATTTTGCGCCCGTTGCGAACAGCCCAGTTGTGGTGAAGCTTGTATGTGTTCAAGTCCCTGATCGTTATCTACGTCTGCAGTTGCTTCTCCCGAGGGATTAGGTATTTCCTGCCAGTGCGAACAATTTGGTCGAGGTGAAGTAGGTCTGTTTTCATGTCGTTCGTTGTTTTCCTGATGTTGATCTGAAGCTGATGTTAAAAACGCGTATTCGGGGATAACATCAGGATTAAACGGGATGATTCCTGTGCTTCTGAACCCCGATATTGCATTCTCTGTCATAGCTGTTTGTACCCATGCCTTTGTAAGCAGTCCTCCGAACACTAGTCTGGAAATTTATCTATTTGGATTCATTTTAATGTACTAATTGCAAGCATTGAAATAATAGGATTTCAGAGCTTTAAAAAATGCTCTGTCTAGCGGCTGCAGATAGTGTGTGGTGTGACTGGGCACACAGAGCAAAATTATGTTTTTTTCTTCTGCAAACTTTAACGTATCCACGCTGCTGCAATGAGAGCTATGTTCGTCCAAAACAAGCACGACTGTTCCATCAGGCTTCCTCGGTGCAAAATGGTTCCTTAGCCACAGAAGAAAAATATAAGTTGTTACGTACGCCGACTTTTGTGACATGAAAATCGTGGAACCCCGCGGCATACCGTCCTTGTACTCGGCCTTTCCATTTTTTCCCTTCAAAACACAAGCTGGGGGTAAAACCATGCCCTCTCCATTGCAGCAAGCGATTACAGATATGGTTTCACACTTTTCACCGGATGTTATCGCTGGAACGCTCTTAGACCCCTTTGCTGCCAACACGTAACCTGGTCTATTATTCAGCTGAAGTCCGGACTCATCTATGTTGAATATATTTCCCGGCTTATCAAGGAGATAATGCTCTACCAAGATGGTCTGCAGCAATGAAAAATAGTCTGAAACGTTTTTCATACTTAAAGCCCTTTACCGTGCTTGTGAGACTCCTTCCGATTTGCGGATTTCTTTTTAAGAATAAATGTAGCCAGTCCGTTCCAGCAATTTCCTTTTCTCGGTTAAATTTGTGATGTTGGTTATATTTCTCAGCTAGTTTATAAGCCATGTTACGTACTTCTGTCCTTGTCGGTGCAAATCCGAAGTTTTGTAATTTTATGGTATGTATTACCAACCTTTTCTCACATTCTTGTGCCGGCCGCGGTGGTCTAGCGGTTCTAGGCGCGCAGTCCGGAACCGCGCGGCTGCTACGGTCGCAGGTTCGAATCCTGCCTCGGGCATGGATGTGTGTGATGTCCTTAGGTTAGTTAGGTTTAAGTAGTTCTAAGTTCTAGGGGACTGATGACCACAGCAGTTAAGTCCCATACTGCTCAGAGCCATTTGAACCATTTTTCACATTCTTGTATTAGTACAGGCGGCCCACCCAAAGGTTTTTTCGGAAAAGCACCCGATTGCTAATCGTCTCTTCAGCGTTGACCATGGAACGTGAAACTCTTTTGAGGCTTTATTCAGGCTCATTCCATTTTATACCGCTTTTACGGCATCGTTAAGTTGGTCCTCTGTCCAATCAGCACGGCTGGATCCATTTTGTCTTTTGTAAAATGTAGGCATCTTTGCCTGGAACGATGGCGGTAGTTAGAACATTTACTTTTTTAATCACTGACTAACCAAACTGTATTCGCAATATATATACACTCCTGGAAATTGAAATAAGAACACCGTGAATTCATTGTCCCAGGAAGAGGAAACTTTATTAACACATTCCTGGGGTCAGATACATCACATGATCACACTGACAGAACCACAGGCACATAGACACAGGCAACAGAGCATGCACAATGTCGGCACTAGTACAGTGTATATCCACCTTTCGCAGCAATGCAGGCTGCTATTCTCCCATGGAGACGATCGTAGAGATGCTGGATGTAGTCCTGTGGAAAGGCTTGCCATGCCATTTCCACCTGGCGCCTCAGTTGGACCAGCGTTCGTGCTGGACGTGCAGACCGCGTGAGACGACGCTTCATCCAGTCCCAAACATGCTCAATGGGGGACAGATCCGGAGATCTTGCTGGCCAGGGTAGTTGACTTACACCTTCTAGAGCACGTTGGGTGGCACGGGATACATGCGGACGTGCATTGTCCTGTTGGAACAGCAAGTTCCCTTGCCGGTCTAGGAATGGTAGAACGATGGGTTCGATGACGGTTTGGATGCACCGTGCACTATTCAGTGTCCCCTCGACGATCACCAGTGGTGTACGGCCAGTGTAGGAGATCGCTCCCCACACCATGATGCCGGGTGTTGGCCCTGTGTGCCTCGGTCGTATGCAGTCCTGATTGTGGCGCTCACCTGCACGGCGCCAAACACGCATACGACCATCATTGGCACCAAGGCAGAAGCGACTCTCATCGCTGAAGACGACACGTCTCCATTCGTCCCTCCATTCACGCCTGTCGCGACACCACTGGAGGCGGGCTGCACGATGTTGGGGCGTGAGCGGAAGACGGCCTAACGGTGTGCGGGACCGTAGCCCAGCTTCATGGAGACGGTTGCGAATGGTCCTCGCCGATACCCCAGGAGCAACAGTGTCCCTAATTTGCTGGGAAGTGGCGGTGCGGTCCCCTACGGCACTGCGTAGGATCCTACGGTCTTGGCGTGCATCCGTGCGTCGCTGCGGTCCGGTCCCAGGTCGACGGGCACGTGCACCTTCCGCCGACCACTGGCGACAACATCGATGTACTGTGGAGACCTCACGCCCCACGTGTTGAGCAATTCGGCGGTACGTCCACCCGGCCTCCCGCATGCCCACTATACGCCCTCGCTCCAAGTCCGTCAACTGCACATACGGTTCACGTCCACGCTGTCGCGGCATGCTACCAGTGTTAAAGACTGCGATGGAGTTCCGTATGCCACGGCAGACTGGCTGACACTGACGGCGGCGGTGCACAAATGCTGCGCAGCTAGCGCCATTCGACGGCCAACACCGCGGTTCCTGGTGTGTCCGCTGTGCCGTGCGTGTGATCATTGCTTGTACAGCCCTCTCGCAGTGTCCGGAGCAAGTATGGTGGGTCTGACACACCGGTGTCAATGTGTTCTTTTTTCCATTTCCAGGAGTGTATATATATATATATATATATATATATATAAACTAATTTTTAAATTAACTATTGTACTGAGACGTCGGATAAAACAGATTATAACTCTCGCATGGGATAGGAAACGCTAACATTTCATGACTTGTCAAAAACCCTGGTTGGGATGTACCCAAATAAAAGCTTTACACTTTACACATAAGATAAGTCCTTCACAGAATCACACCTGGCCGAGTTCATCATTTCTCCCATTTTTTGCTATGGGTGAAACGGTGAATAGCACGGCAAGAAGTTCAAAACACTAGACGCAACGATTTCTAGGTTATGGAAGTTATGGAAGTCAGAGAGCGCTATATCTAAGACCTTCTGCATCCCGTGGAGAAATAGAAAGAGCTGAGTTAATGCGACAGGACTGCGTTTTGACCACTCAGTGGAAATGGGAACATGCTGACGTTACCATGTGTAAGGCCAGCGCCATACAAAGCTTTCCCCCTGTCTTCTGATATATCGAAAACAAATATAGTCTACATGCCGACACTGACCTTATGTGGCAGTCCTATTAAATATACAGATATTGCTTCATTGGAGCAGGTTGCTCGTGATCAAAGTCGCTTCCACAGACCAGTGTAAAGTTTTGTTACCTGTACTGTAGTAGGACCATATCCCAAGACTATCAAGCACAAGAGACGGTCCCTGTGTTGTTGTTCGATACAGTGTTTTTTTCTGTTGTATGACATCCAAGCAGTGCGTGAATATAGTTACATACATCGCCATCATTTTTTTCCATGACTTCGAGATCTGTTTCACGTGCGAAACTGACATTAACACATCTCGATCCATTGCCTCTCACAGAAAACTGGCCATCACATGGTGTAAATTATGCTCCTGCTGCTTCCACAAAACTCACAGGATGATTGAAATAAAAGACAGAAACGGTGTTTCTTATTTACAAAAAACGCGGAAGACATCGCAACATATGGAAACTTGTAGAGTTTTGTGGCGCTGAGGGGCATTTCCAAACAGCTGTCTGAGGGTGATTGATGACCTCTAAATTTAAAGTCATCTTTCACAGCGACGACATAGCAGATGTCAAGGTGTCCCGTTACGATTGATCCGTCATGTTGCAGTCATGAACGCCATAACTGTTTCGATGCAGCCCATCCTCGGAGGGTATTGCTCCCAGCAAGACTCTCTCTCCATGTCAAAGAAGTGATGTCAGTCAGTCAGTCATCAAGTGGTAATCAACGGCGTACCAGTGGACGGATGGGACGGAAAAGACGCTGTATACTTACTGTAATAAGAACCACAGTTGATAGTGCAATCAATTTTGGCAATTTTACAAGTGTTTCTGTAATTACAGCATTAACGAATGAGGCAGCAGCTTGCTTCCCAATTTCTGTATCATGTATGTCTGTGTCTGTGTATGTGTCGCAGATGGCTACCATCACCCATTTATCCCACTGGCGAATTAAACTTTGGACATAGAACACATCTCTGAACGATATGCGTGGTGGATCCACCTTCTAACCCCATCTCAGACGTGACGTATCGTGGATACGTCTCTGAACATAGCTCTGGATATAATGCCCAGCGAATCCACTTTCAAACCCTATTCCATATTGTGAATCTGCATCCGAAAATCGCTCTAGATGTAACTTGTGACGGATCCACATTCGGGCAATCACACGGGCTACTCCGGGTAACGGGAACCATTTGCGACACATACACAGACATCCATAAAATAGAGCAAAAGCACTGCATCTGTAGACTATGTGGTTGGCGGTGACTGCATGCATTCGAGAACAGTGCTGTAGTATGTCATCTGATCAGAAAAATAGTACATTTGCACAAGGTGTTCACAACTGTACTGCATTTACGAGCAATTTTAGAATACGAGGCAAAAAGTGCCGTCATGATCCTATGGGCAGAGGTGACATAAAATCGATAACATTACGAAAAATGATGGAAAATACGTATGCATTTATAGAAAATACACCAAAATACGGGTATTGATAGGAATGAGTTGGTACATGTCTTCTGCTTGGTGTAGGAAAGTTCTTGTGCATGGGAACGAATATGCGACAGCAAGAGGAATACGAAACAAACTGACATGAAATCAAGTGTAACCAGGGAAACAGTCATTATTTTTGTCGACAGCGATAAGAGGGTAGGATAGAATGTTTAACGTGGATGACCATCGGATGTAGAGAAATAAATTTATATATGTCAGGTCACAAGCCCAGATACGAACCCAAAGTTATTTGCAGCCGCCTTATAAATTTCTATAAAGTGTCCTTCCTAAAGAGCGCTGTATTACCAGCTGGGGTGATTGCAGTGTGCAACTACAGAATAGATCGCGTGTTTGACCCTGTGCAGGACTGTTTACGTGTCTTAAACTCTAACAAACAGTATTTACAATGTATTTCTCTGTGGTCTCTAGCAATCATAGTCATGCTGTGTGAGCTAACAAAACCCTTAGGAACAGTTGCTGCGTGGCTTTTTTTTCCCTTAGCAACATTCTACTGTATGTCTATTGAGGTAACAGTAACACATGAAAGTTGACCACTGTCTTTAATGTTTTCCTAAAAAAAAAAAAAAAAAAAAAAAAATCTTCCTCTAAACTGACATGGATCTGCGTTAAACGATGATGCAAAGTGTATGGAGTGATCAGTTGAGAGGGGTTGTGGCGAGATATTGTAGGGAAGCAGCCTACTCACGCCGTAGTAAATTCACATCAGTCTTTCCATTGTGTGCCAGCCAGTCCGCTGTAACTAGCTCTGACGTCATAAATGTTGCGCAATACTTTTAAAATCAAGCATATAACCTAAAACATTTCTAGCATGTCAGGAGTAATACTAAATTAATATGTGTTGAATATCAGTTCGATAACTTTAACCATTTTCGAAATTTGGACGTTTTTCTGTAAAAATCATTGGCGCAACAGAAAAGAGCTAGAGACTTAAAAATGTATATTTAGATTCCTTTTTCATAATAATTTAATAGAAACAGTACTTTGGATCTCACAAATTAAGATTTTAGTTGAAATTCATAATTTTCTGGTTTTTGTCTTAAAAATTAAGGAAGCAAGATAGATTAAGTAGGCTAATAAATAAGGCTAGGATGTTTATATTTAAGTTGAATGGAGATCCGCTATAACCATAAAGATGTGAGAAGTTTCATTTGAATAACTATAAAACTATAGCGATAGCGTATCTCCAAAGGGCAAGTTCAGAGCTCGTCTACTGCGTGCAGTGTAATTAAATTAATTTTCTCGCCCAAAATATTTAACTTAGCCACGTCAAACTCTTATTATGATTACTTACCTGTGTGCTGATTGCACATTTAAATTGAGAGCTTCATCTGCCATTAGCAAAGGAAGCGATGATTTATTCAATAACTTGAAGTGGTGCATTACTAGCCCAGCGGCTAGTCGGGAGAGCCGATTTGATCAGGCGTTGCCTTAACCGTCCGCACCGCGGCTTTGTATATAAGAACGCTGCGAGAGGAAGCAAGGCCCCAGTTCTCTCCAGACGCTGTATAGCACACCATGTGTGTCGGGAGTCGCGTCGTGTCGGTATCATTGCTATAAACAGCCTCGGATGCCGTATTAAGTTACTTGGGATACGCGTAACCATGAAATCATTTTCGAGTGAAGTGTTAATTCTGGGATGACTTTAATTATCGATCTTCAGTTTGCGTATGTCGTATTTTCACGTGCCGCCGCGGGACAGACATTCTACCATTATTTAGCGTGGCGTTTGATGAGCATTATCATCAAATTATGGCGAGCATTCACTTAAACATTTAATTTGGACAGTTATAGTTGCATTAGACTCTGAACTGCTCTGTTAGTCAGATTGTGTGGATTCTTCTTCTTTCTTTTTTTTTCATCTGTGACTTTCAGAATACAGATAATTTTTTTTTTTACGCAATCGTTTTTGATTATGAATCCCAGACAATCTCCAAATTCCTCAGAGCTGTAAGCTGTAGCTATAAGTGTATTTCTCAGATGAAGTGGGCACTAGGAATTCTAATTACAGGCTTCACGTTTTGCTAATCACTTTCTGGTTGCCAAAATTGTAGTTGGAGAGCCAGTGTTGAGAACGGCAAAACAACAGCATTAATAATAGGAACACTTATATAACAGTTAATTCCACCCGCCGCTCCACATATGGTTAATCGGCCGGGAAATGCATCTGCAGTGTTTCTACATTCAAACATTTATACAACAGTAAATTTCCACCAGCCGCCCCAAAATATGCTTTAATGGTAGACTGATGATGCATACTAGGAAAGGGGAGATGTTGCTGCATGACATTTATCATGCATTTAACCATTTTTCCCGTTGTTCTCTCGCGGTGTATCAGTTGCGTGGTATAACCTGCGATCGACTAGTATACAATTACGTGTTCTGTAAGTGTGACTTAGAGCACTGTTTACCCGCAATCAGTAATAGCAAACGTCTCGATGTCAGTCAGCCGTGGGCTTCCAACGCATGTGTGATGATGAAACATATCCATCAATGGAAAACCTGTTTCGGCCCCCTCGGCTAGACGAACGAAGATGTATGCGATGTATTCCATTTCTCTGTCACATCTTGAACATAAATCGAGTCTCAGTTTCATATAGGTACGAAGCGGCTGTTACAATACTTTTCATGTTCGTCCTACGCAAAATGCATTGAAGAGGATCATTAGGGAGGGGGCAGGACTTTTTAGTAGGTTTGTGTATAAAATGCGCAAACATTCTCGTAGAAAATCAAACAGCACATGAGTATGTCAGCAATATGACCATATACATATGAAAACTGTGGAAAAAATATGGGAAATGACATAAAACCGGTAAAATTCGAGGAAACCTGGTATAATCACGAAAAATTGACGCGAGATACGTAAAAATTGAGGGAAGTTGCATGAAATATGTAAAACTGCGAAAAGCTGGTAAAATTATGGAAACTGACTGAGAATACTTAAACTCAGAGACAAATACCATGAAAAGACGACTGAGCAAGATCAATAGCACTGTGTGTTCTGGTGAAAGAGAGTAGGCTGATGTTACATACACACCTTAATAGTGGAGAGAGGAGGCATTCTAGAGATGTGGCATCAAGGCGAAACGGCAGTATTATCCTGGTTCAAATGGCTCCAAGCACTACGGGACTTAACTTCTGAGGTCATCAGTCCCCTAGAACGTAGAACTACTTAAACCTAACTAACATAAGGACATCACACACATCCATGCCCGAGGCAGGATTCGAACCTGCGACCGTAGCAGTCGCGCGGTTCCGGACTGAAGCGCCTAGAACCGCTCGGCCACCGCGGCCGACAATGGACGTACTGTACAGTCATCTATCTACATTCGCAATCTTGTATGTGGTACTCGCAAAGTAGTGGAGGGGTGGTTTAGCGATGATACAGAAATTGAGAAGCACGCTGCCGCCTCGTCGAAATTACAGAAAAACTTGTAAGATTGCTAAAATTGAGCGTACTATCAACTGCAGTTCTTATTGCAGTAAGTAGACAACGTCTTTTTTGTCCCTGCCGCCCGGGATTAGCCGAGCGGTCTCAGGCGCTGCGATCATGGACTGTGCTGCTGATCCCGGCGGAGGTTCGAGTCCTCCCTCGGGCATGGGTGTGTGTGTTTGTCCTTACGATAATTTAGGTTAAGTAGTGTGTAAGTTTAGGGACTGATGACCTTAGCAGTTAAGTCCCATAAGATTTCACACACACATCCTGTGTGTATTGTGGAAGCAGCAGGAGCATAATTTACACCATGTGATGGCCAGTTTTCTGTGAGAGCCAATGGATCGAGATGTGTTAATATCAGTTTAGCACCTGAATCAGATCTCGATGTCGTGGGGGAAAAACAAAATAATGGCGATATACGCAACTGTATTTATGCACTGCTTGAGTGTGTTACAGCAGAAAAAAACACTGTATCGAACAACAACACAGGGTCCCTCTCTTGTGCTTGATAGTCTATGGGATATGGTCCTACTACAGTACATGTGACGAAGCTTTACACTGGTCTGTGGAAGCGACTTTGATCACGAGCCACCTGCTCCACTGAAGCAATACCTGTATATTTAATAGGATTGCCACGTATGGCCAGTGCCGGCACACAGACTGTATTTATTTTCGATATATATCAGAAGACAGGGGCACGGTAATATCTTATCGAGTTCTCTAATGGATGACGTTAGCGGAGTTTTATACTTCATAGGTTTTCTCTGTTTGATAGTACAAAATAATGATGTGGGAGAGAATATTTGGGTGACAGACATGAATGCACCCTGAGAGACGCAGATCTGCTTCACACTGTAGTACCTGTATGTAGTTTGAAGATGTATCCCAATGCAGTACCAAAATCCTCGTCCTACTTCCAGGTTGGAGGAGAATTGACATCATATCCCCATTTCCACTGAGTGGTCAAAACGTGGTCCTATTGCACTAACTCAGCTCGTCCTGTTTCTCCATGGGATGCAGAAGGTCTTAGATATGACGCTCTCCAACTTTCGTTCAGGTCTGACTTAAATTAGGACGATCACATGGAAGAGGCAGCAGGGATGGCAGGGCTCAGACTGAGGAGCAGTTACAAGAAAAAAAAAAAAACGGAGCTGGAGTTTTTGCTGTATAGGGCCCTTAGCAGATAGGTTCGAAAAAGTAACTCGTTTCAAGACATCAGAGTACCAATAGTATGATTTACAAGTGGCTGTAATGATTAAAAGACGTCTCTACAGCATCCAACGCAAGTATGTGGTTGAATGGATAGACTTGATTCCAAGTCACAGACAGCATTTCTACCAGAAAGCGAAACGCTATCAGTGATCCGTGTGTGCCTGTAGCCTTAAGACCGCTTTTAATGCAGGGTGACTGTAACAGTCATTATGATGGTATTTTTAATAGCGCAGTTCTTACGGGAAATATATATTGTGGGCTGTAAAGTCACTCTGTGATCAGCTTCAAATGTCAGTGCTCCTTGAAAAGAGCATCGTCTTCCCTCCATGGATTCCCATTTGACCTACCTGGCGAGTATAATCCGACTGCAGAAAAAAAATTATTCGCCATGCAAAGTGACTCTCATGATCAATTTAATAAATTAACCTATCAATTTCCAATCAATGGCGTGCCGCCTGGTGGATGGAAGAGATGGCTAGGTTACCACTGAATGATTCTTGACAGACGTTTCTTTTTTTTTGTTCTTCGTTGTGGCGCCATCGTTTAACAAAATTTCAATCTCCTCCCTACTAAGGCGAGGCGGGCTCTCACGATTTGTTTTGTAAACGCTAGTATGATATAGCATTGCACTGGTAAAATGGGACATGCCATAGTCTACAAAACAGCTACGGTCTATTGAATTATACTTTGGTTGTTGCCGAAAGTAAAATGATTGTGTTCTTTCTGACATATGAGCTAATGGCATGAAAGGTTGTATTAAAAAAATGGTTCAAATGGCTCTAAACACTATAGGACTTAACATCTGAGGTCATCAGTCCCCTATACTTAGAACTACCTAAACCTAACCAACCTAAGGACATCACTCACACCCATGCCCGAGGCAGGATTGAAACCTGCGACCGTAGCAGCAGCGCGGTTCCAGACTGAAGCGCCCAGAACCGCTCGTCCATAGCGGCCGGCAGATTGTATTCTCTAATGTTATTTCACGGATATGAAATGCTTGTAACACACAGGTGTCTGAAAGTTTATTTACGGACAGGAATTTGAATGCGAGAGACGCTCTCAGGTCGTGTAATTTATCCATCAAGCGGAAAGAAATTCCTTAACATATATGTTTTTTCACTGGAGTTTAAATTCTCGCTTTTTCTTTATTCTAACGACGGTTTTGGAATAACGAGGACATTCTGTGGTGATAGGCCGTTTTAGCATCAAAATAGTGGAAGTTTTTTTTCAAGGTTTTAAGCAGGGTGGACATGTCTCTGCTGATCATGTGTAATCAGTGGCGGTGCACTTCGTTGGATGTCGCAAAATATTGAGATGCGAATTGTATCCTGCAGCTTAACGTAAAAACTATACCGATTTTGCTCATAAAACTAAAAGAAAATGGACTCCACCCACCTAAAGTCTCGAATGGTTTTCTTTTCCTTTTTTTTGTATGGTTAGTACAGACGCAATTAACTACCAGGTTCGTGCATAAGATCGTAATGCGAGGCACCCACATGCCTTGCTCATACTGTGGCATCAAGCAGTCAGGCCTGCAAGATGAGTGGCCTGCCAAGCGAATGGACTCATTCTTATTTATCGAGTAACATGAACTCTAGTACTCACAATTATGTTACAAGTTATTCTCCTGTTTGAATATTACGCAACGGAAACGGAAACGCACATCTGACTATTAATAATTTACACAACTCTAACTGTTCACTACGCACTGGCAATACCACATTTTCTTTCTTATTTAACGGCTTTGATCAACACGTGGCCATCGCACGGCATATGAATGGCGCACACATTATAAATTCTGGATATCATGACAACATACAATTCGAAGGAAAAGGCCACCAATCTTTTTTCTGTTCACTATCTTTTTTATTCCGATAAATTCTATAACCGAAACACACCATTACATTTTCTACAACAATTGCACATGAGAAACTCCGCCCAGTGGACATGGCCTTACATTGGTGATTCTCTATCTCATGGTCTCGTAATTATCTAACACTACAGTGCACTTTCTGGATAGGATGGTGGATCTTTTGCTATATCTCACACTTCGACTCTCACACCCATCATCACGAAAATTTCCTCCAGACCGAGCGGTACAAAAGGAACATGCATAACCCACTACCTCTGAAACTATCTTGCTACTCTCCCATGCAAACCACACATACTTAAATTACATGAAATACACCGCACTGGCAACATGGAATACAACACAAGGAATAGTCACAACGATATAATCACATCACTTTCAGCTTTCCCACTTCAATTAGTATTCATCCCAGTTTCACACGACACTGCCCCACTTCGTAGCTTTTCTTCCTACTATGAACTCTGGAGGATATATGCACGTCTTCCTGTGCAATGCAAGCCAAGTGGCGTTGTTGGATAGACCGCTGACTCACCTTGCTTCACTCTCAGAGTATTAGAGTTTGAATCCAGTGTCACACGGAAACATAACACGCAGAGTAATATCAAGAACATATTCGTCACACACGCGAGTCCTCAACTGATACCATGGACGAGTACTTCTCTTTATCCTTTGTCTCATACACAGATTGAGACTCACACAGTACTCACCACGTGGAAGTACTCGTCTCTAATTTCAAGTCCTGCACACGCCATTTCTTAAATATTTCCAACTTATAGTACACACGCCAGTAATTCAGCTTAACTTAAGCACTCGGAAGCATTTCAACTTATTGCTACACGTGGTTTGGTTTCATTGTGACCGTTGGTCACTTCCGAAGATTACTATGACCGGCCTGACATTTAATTCTCCCCACAAAAGTTCCTGAAATAGAGAAATTATTATTCCAAACTACTCTTAAGTATTTCACATGCATACCATGTCTCCACTCTTTTGTCTTTGCGGAGCACACTTAAGACAGGTCTTACCAACACTAGATCCAGCGGCAGAGTGCTGAAACATGGCCGTTCTTCAGGTCATCTCGCACCTCTGTCGAAGCGGGCGAGCACCTTGCTACCATATTGGTCAGCCACATTTCAGGCGCTCAAAGCTCAGGTAAATTTCATCTCTTTGGTTCCACCAAAGGTGACCAAAGGGCCGTCTCAAAGATGACCATATATTGCACCTTCACTATCTGCGGCTAGCAGACGACCATACATTCATTCATTTCATAGATCTCACCAAATTGGGTGTAGGGATTTATTTTGTGGGGGTGCACATGTGATCAATTAAATAAATAAATTGTCATTCTTTCCTACACTGGTATCCGGATTCGGTGTATTAAGTGAAATTGAGTTATTATTACAAAAAATATGTTGTTCTGACAAGAATAACGAAGAATGTTGTACCTACTTTCAATGTCAGGTGGTACTGTACCCTTTCAGTAAGATCACAACGTTTCTCCATAAGTTTATTAAAGGTTTATTAAATACCACAGATACACGTAACAGAGGCTTTAGTCATCAGTAATACGTTCTCCTTCAGTATGGACAGCAGACTATCAACGCCGGGGTAACTTTTCATTTCTGCGGCTGTAGAAATCACGTGGTTGTGAGTCGAAGAACTCGTCCACCCGTGTTCGGTTCGCATTTACATCCAGAAAGGAAATCCAAGATTGTTTTATAGGGAGCGGGAAAGGTGAATATCTGAGGGTACAAGATAAGATGTATAAAGTGGGTGCAGAATGACTTCCCAAGTCAGTTCTTGTATATTGTTTTTTGTCAGTGTAGCAGAATGCGGGCGGGCGTTATCGTGGAGTACCACCACTCCACACAGTCTTCCTCGTGTTGTTGTAGGACTGTGTCTGCAAGACGTCTCTGTTGTTGACAATAAATGTCAGCACTGACGGCTGCACAGCGGGGAGGCAATTCGTAGTACACCACACCGCTGCTCAAAATGGTTCAAATGGCTCTGAGCACTATGGGACTTAACATCTGAGGTCATCAGTCCCCTAGAACTTAGAACTACTTAAACCTAACTAACCTAAGGACATCACCCACACCCATGCCCGAGGCAGGATTCGAACCTGCGACCGTAGCGGTCGCGCGGTTCCAGACTGAAGCGCCTAGAACCGCTCGGCCACTTCGGGCGGCACACCGCTGATATTGCACCAGATGCATAACATTATCTTTTGTGGATGCGTACAGGTCTTTGTATGGGGAGTTGCTGCATTGTTTGGGCTCAGCCATTCCTTTGTTTTCCTTATGTTATCATAAAGACACATTTCTCGTCACCAGTAACGATACGGGATAGGAACGGTCGGTGTTGCTCACGAACCAGCTGGTGACGAGAAAGCTCAGGTGCACATATGGCCACCTACTAATTTTTGTGGTTTTGGCACGGATGGTTGCTTATGTACTTGACGTGGGAATGGACCATTATGGGTCACATTTAACCAAAATTATCTATTGTTAGATAAATCTGACAGAGTTCCAGTTTGAGGTAAATGAAAATATGATGTATTTTTAAGCTTTCGTTCGCATAATGTGTTCACCTAACTCCAATATCAAAAAAGGTTTATGTATGTCGAAAATTCTGTAACATCGTCAGAAAACACATTTTCATAAATTTTCCGTGTATCGACTTAATAACTTGTTGCCGTACATAAAACTAAAATCGAAACGTAGTGGAGCTCTTCTAGAACACACTGATGCCAGTTCCACTCTTATGCTTTGAATAGTTTGCCTGTTTGAGCGAGTTTAGTGAAATACAAGGTCATGTCTGTGTTCTGTGCCGGACGCGGCATACGACAGGCTCAGAGAACCTCCTCAAGAAGGACCTGAGGTACTGAAGAACTGCATCCTCAGAGAATGTGCTTCAGATATTTTATTCATACGAAATTGAAAACTATGTCAGAGAATGTACTTTCGCTTTGAGATTCTTCTCTGGATAAAGTTCTTTTTTTCCTTCTTACGACTGATTATCATAGATATGACGAGCGAGTTGGCATGTCAATAAGTAAAACAGAGGTGTTTTTGTTGCGGCGAGATCTTTTCATGAAATTTTAGTCCCTAAAGGCTCGTTTACACTGGGGCAGCGTCTTGCAACATTGTGGCATGCAACGGAAATGTGGCGTGTGTCGTCTTGTGGCATGCTACAAGAGGCAACATCTTGCGACATGTTGCATGCGGCAGGTTAATTTATTTCAAAGCACAGTATTTGTGCCTTACTGAGTCGGTCTTGCAGGAGAATGGATGGTAAAGTGATTGCGGCGGCTGCTTACCTGGTCATCGCACATTCAGCTAACAACGGAAATCAAAATAAACGGGAAGGGAAACGATGGTGGAAGAGAAGAATATTTAAAGAAGGTGCTCAAACTAGTATACAAGGAGACCTAGCAGCAGATGATAGAGCATTATTTAGTAATTTTACGAGAATGTCCAGTGAAGACTTCAATTATTTACTGCCGTTAACGACACCTCTTATTCTAAAGAAAGATACCAATAGCCAAGATAGTATTTCACTAACAATTCGATTGGCCATCATATTACGCTTTTACCCACTGAGGATTCGTACAAGTTACTAATGTGCTTATTCAAAATATCATATTCTGCTATTTCCCTTATGTAATTACGGACTTTTTCGGGCACGACGTACTGTCTAAAATGCTTTCGGAATAATGTCGTCGGTTTTCAGAGTGTTAGGAAGCCAATGTTATTTAAAGTTGAGAATATTGAAAAAGTTACAAAAGCTTGTACGTATCTCCACCATTTTTTAAGGCGAAGTGCAACGTCCAGAACTATTTCTTCATCTCCAAGTAGTTTGGACACGGAAGACGTAGATAATGGTGTAATTACTCGTGGAGAGTGGAGTGAAGCTACTCGCAGCTATACCGGTTTAACGAATTTATCAAAGGTATCTCGCAGACCTTCCAGTGGTGCACAGGCAGTACGAGAGGAATTCAAAGAATATTTTTTATGATACCACAATGGAACGTAGCACCACATTTCAAAAGCTTCTACTCTCTTCTTGTCTAAGCTGTTTATCGTCAATGTTCCACTTCCATACATGGCTACACTCCATACAAATACTTTCAGGAAGCGCTTTCTGACACTTAATTCAATATTCGATGTTAATAAATTTCTCTTCTTGAGAAATGTTTTTCTTGCCATTGCCAATCTACATTCTATACTCTCTCTACTTCGACCATCATCTGCTATTTTCCTTCCCAAATAGCAAAACTCATCTACTACTTTAAGTGTCTCAGTTCCTAATCGAAGTCCCTCAACATCACCTGATTTCATTCGACTACATCCCATTATCCTTGTTTTGCAGATTGAACAACATCGGAAATAGGCTACAACCCTGTCTCATTCCCTTCTCCATCACTGCTTCCCTATTGTACCCCTCGACTCTTACAACTGCCATCTGGTTTCTGTACCAATTGCAAATAGCCTTTCGCTCCCTGTATTTTACCCCTACCACCTTTAAAATTTGAGAGTATTCCAGTCAAGATTGTCAAAGGCTTTCTCTAAGTCTACAAATGCTATAAACGTGGGTTTACCTTTCCTTAATCTGTCTTCAACGAGAAGTCATAGAGTCAGTATTGTCTCGTGTGTTCTTACATTTCTGCGGAATCCAAACTGATCTTCCCTGAGGTCGGCCTCTTTCCATTCTTCGATAAAGGATTCGTGTTATTATTATGCAACTATGACTTATTTATTAAACAGATAGTTCGATAATGTTCACACCTCCTTTCTTTGTACTTGGAATTATAATATTCTTCTTGAAGTCTGAGGGTATTGCGCCTGTCTCATACATATTGCTCACCAGATGGAAGAGTTTCGTCATGGCTGGTTCTCCCAAGGCTGTCAGTAGCTCGAACAGAATATTGTGTACTCCTGGGGCCTTGTTTCGACTTAAGTCTTTTTCACTGCTTTGTCAAATTCTTCCCGTAGTGCCCTGTCTCTCACTGCTTTGTCAAATTCTTCCCGTAGTGTCCAATCTTCCTTCTCATCTTCATCTACGTACTCTTCCATTTCTATAATATTGCCCTCAAGTACATCTCCCGCGTATAGAACCTCTACATACTCCTTCCACCTTTCAGCTTTCACTTCTTTGCTTAGGACTGGATTCCCGTATGAGCTCTTGATACTCATACAGGTGGTTCTCTTTTCTCCGAAGGTCTCTCTAATTTTCCTGTTGGCAGCATCTATCTTACTCCTAGTGATATATGTTATCTTGGATGGAGAGTCATCGTCATATGTTGGAGTAACTTCGGGTGAGCTCCAGGGAAGTGTGTTGGGACCCTTGCTGTTCATATTGGACACAATATTAATAGTAACATCAGGCTTTTTGCAGATGATGCAGTTATCTATGTTGTTGTTGTTGTTGTGGTCTTCAGTCCTGAGACTGGTTTGATGCAGCTCTCCATGGAGTTATCTATAACGAAGTACTATCTGAGAGAAGCTGCATAAATATTCATTCAGATCTTGATAAGATTTCAACATGGTGCAGAGATTGGCAATTTGATTTAAATGTTTCGAAATGTAAAATTGTGCACAGCACAAACCGAAAAAAAAAAACCAATCTAATATCCTATGGTGAGTGAGTCGCTGTTGGAATCGGTCAACTCATACAAATGCCTGGGTGTAAAGGTTTGTAGGGATATGAAATGGAATGATCACATAGGTTCAGTTGTGGGTAATGCAGGTAGAAGACTTCGGGTTATTGGTAGAATATTGGAGAAGTGCCATCGGTCTACGAAAGAGATTGCTTGCAAATCATTCGTGTGACTCATCCTAGAATATTCCGTAAGTTTGTGGGACCTGTACAAGAAAGGTCTAACAAGGGCTATTGAACGTATACAGAGAAGGGCAGCACGAATGGTCACAGGTTTGTTAAATCAGTGGGAGAGTGTTACAGAGATACAGAAGCAGCTTTAAATGATTACTCTAGGGATAAAGTGTAACCTCATACTTATTACACAGGGATCGTGAGGATAAGATTAGAATAATTACTGCACGCACAGAGGCATTCAAACAATCATTCTTCCCGCGCCCCATACGTGAATGGAACAGGAATAAACCCTAAGTACCGGTACAATTGGACACACCCTCTGTCATGTACCTCACGGTGTTTTGCAGAGTATAGATGTAAATGTAGATGTAGAATTTGTTTATGCGCTATGTCGCATGTTACGTCAGTTTATATAAACAACATCAAAATATTAACAATCCTATTGTTGCCTCACAGATTACGGTATAATCAAATAACGTCTTAGTTTAAATTACACACAAAAACACTTAGTTAAATATCCTGCCTTTTGAAAAACATTATACCAAAGAAGCAGGAAATGTAAGTAAATTGACCTTTTTTAAAAAAATTCCTGACAGCCATTTGATGATTAAAATAACTCCACGAAACAATCGCAAACTTGGGAACTGGCTCCAGAAACTAATTATCTGCCCGGACTTCTGCTTTTTACGCCATTGTAGTGTGCACGTCTTTCTTGGCGCCGGCGTTTGAAATATTTTCTGCCGTCCAGCGGGACCGCATTAACCCGCTGTCCGCATGCAGTTGGAAATGTGTTTTGTTTATTGTTTGCATGACTTAATTGTAGAATGCTTGGTGCAAATACTGTATGTAGAACGGTATACTGCGTTTACCAGTGTTATCGTTTTTGTTTACCGTTGTTTCAAGTATTTCGATGCTGGGCATAATTTGTATGTAAAGATGATTGTAGTGTCTCACGCAGTTCTACGCTGTACTTTTCTAAGCTGTAATTTGCACGATAGTAACACAAAAGAACCTGAATTTTTATTTTATATTTCCGTAGCATACAATATTAGGAGTTTTGCTGTCGAAATTATACAGAAAAAACAATATGAATGCAGCGGACTGTCGTTATATGATATTATCATTTCCAAGAGTCTGGTTAAGTAAGAAACATTCGTCGGTCATAATCGATGACATTATTGTATGGAAGTGTGTTTCAGATACACTATGTGATCAAAAGTATCCGAACATCCCCCAAAACATATTAGCGACCTCAGTAATCATTACTGACATCGTGAGAGAGCAGAATGGGGCGCTCCGCGGAACACACGGACTTCGAACGTGGTCAAGTCATGGGTGTCACTTGTGTCATACGTCTGTAAGCGCGATTTCCACACTCTTTAACAGCCCTATGTCCACTGTTTCCGATGTGATAGTGAAGTGGAAACGTGAAGAGACACGTACAGCACAAAAGCGTACAGGCTGACGTCGTCTGTTGACTGACAGAGACTGCCGACAGTTGAAGAGAGTCGTAATGTGTAACAGGCAGACATCTATCCAGACCATCACACAGGAATTCCAAGTTACTATGACAGGTGGGAGGTGAGAAAACGTGGATTTCATGGTCGAGCGGCTGCTCATAAGCCACACATCACGCCGGTAAATGCCAAACGATGCCTTGGTGTAAGTAGCGTAAACATTGGACGACTGAATAGCGGAAAAACGTTTTGTGGAGTGACGAATCACGGTACGCAATGTGGCGATCTGATGGCAGGGTGTAGGTATGGCGAATGCGAGGTGAACGTCATCTGCCAGCGTGTGTAGTGCCAATAGTAAAATTCCTAAGCGGTAGTGTTATGGTGTGGTCGTGTTTTTCATGGAGATGACTTGCATCCCCTTGTTGTTTTGCATGGCACTATTACAGTACAGGCCTACATTGATATTTTAAGCACCTTCTTGCTTCCCGCTGTTGAAGAGCAATTCGGGGATGGCATCTTTTAACACGATCGAGCACCTCTTCATAATGCACCGCCTGTGGCAGAGTGGTTACACGACAATAACAAATGGTTCAAATGGCTCTGAGCACTATGGGACTCAACTGCTGAGGTCATTAGTCCCCTAGAACTTAGAACTAGTTAAACCTAACTAACCTAAGGACATTACAAACATCCATGCCCGAGGCAGGATTCGAACCTGCGACCGTAGCGGTCTTGCGGTTCCACACTGCAGCGCCTTTAACCGCACGGCCACTTGCGGCCGGCCACGACAATAACATCCCTGTAATGGACTGGCCTGCACAGAGTCCTGACCTGAATCCTATAGAATACCTTTGGGATGTTTTGGAACGCCGTCTTCGTGCTAGGCCTCACCGATCGACATCGATACCTCTCCTCTGTGCAGCACTCTGTGAAGAATGGGCTGCCATTCCCCAAGAAGACTTCCAGCACCTGGTTGAATGTGTTCCTGCGAGAGTGGAAGCTGTCATCAAGGCTAAGGCTGTGCCAACACCGTATTACCGATGGAGGGCGCCATGAACTTGTAAGTCATTTTCAGCCAGGTGTCCGGATATGTTTATCGTAAAGTGTAGATAAATTCCATAAAGTACTTTGCCATGCAGTACTGCTAGACCCCTCCGGAAACTGTCTTTGAATTAACTTTTGTTCTTGTGCATAGACGTAGAAACTTATTCTGAGAAGGGAGTGTCTTTAGAAACTTCTGTATAACACATACAGAGTGGTTCCCCACTATTCATCCAAAAATAATATAAATTCCTGCAAAATCCGAACATTGATCCTTCATACTGTCATCAAAAAGAAGTAAGAAAAGCAACTCACGTCGAAAAAGAAGAACATGGTATGTCTATCCTGCTAACAGGGATTAACTAAATAAAAATTTGGGAAACTAAAAGTGTTGGAGAGAGCTTCAACTCACGTCACAGCTGTAATGCAGGCAGCGTAGCTCCTTAACTAACATGTATGTACCCCTCTATCAAAACATCATCAAATGGAAATGTTTGCTTTGATGTTACGACATACAGTCCTAGATTATGATAAGCAATTAATGTATGTCTTAACACTACCGTATTGTTGTATGACAACAGTTATATAAAATGACTGAAACCTGTCAATGGAAAAATGAAATGTTTAAGTGGAGCTGGTTGATGTTTCTTGTTCTTGCCATATGTCTACAAGCATTTTACAACATTATAAGGCTGATAATGTGAAAGTTTGGCATATTTAGTGCACTGCATGACAGCATTGCTGACAAAAACTGTAAACTCGTACTGTTTTTTGTAGGTCGTAGTGTGCAACACTTAATTCCTTGTCTTAACGTATTTCAAGAGACTCTGTTCCAAATTCCTGAATTTTTAAGTCAACGGTTGGAATTAAAACACGAGACAGTGACAAAATACGTATGTGAATATGATCTGTTACAAATGTAAGTGGCAAAAGCCCATCTTAGGAAATGAAACCTTTTTAATATTGATATGTTTACACCAGTAGAGCATTTTATATTTTAAAAAGGTGGGAGAAATGTTGTTCTTCACTGTGACGCCACAGTGCCCCCAAGTAGCAGAGTGGGTTGCTTGTTGTCAAAATTTACAGCTGCTGCCCCCCCCCCCCCCCCTTTTGGCCCTCGCTGGGTGCGCCCATGCTCTGCAATCAAGGCACGTAGTAGTAGCAGCAGCAGCAGCAGCTTTATTCATCTGTAGATCTCTTTTTACAAGGATATGGGACATGTCAAAGTATTTCCAAGTTTAGACCGATTTAAAATAAGCTAATTTGATTACACATGAATTTACAGACTTCGTGTTGGTCTTACTTCTGCTATACAATCCTTTTTTTTACAAATAACTTATTAAATAATGTAGTGCCACACTGTTCCCTCATATCTCACTATCAGTCACTGCACACACTATAGACGCATTGTTTGATAACACATCACTCACTACACCCACAAACGCACACACACTGGTGATCTCTGGACCATTTTCTGTACCACAACTTCCCATTTGCTATCCTGAAAAACTTAATCAGCATCCCTCTACAGTGAGTGAGATGCTGAGCTCAGAAAGAGGAAGAGGTGTTAGTATTGTGCAATATAAGTTTTTCTAGAAAAGGAAAAAAGAAGGAAAAAAACATGATGTGAAGCTTTTATGTGGAATGTTGGATGTTCTATAATGAGTATTATTATTTCTTTGTATAACCTTTCTTTACCAAGCTCCTTCTCTATTTTATCTAAGTAATCGTTCAATGTATAAAATGTATTGCATAACATGTATTTTTTAGATGCCTTTTTAAATAAGTGTATTTTAGGAATTTCTTTTATCTCTTTTGGTAATTTATTGTACATTTTCATTCATTGGTAGAAAATGCTGTTTTGAGTTTTATGTTTATTTCTTCTTGGCGAATGTAAGTTGAGTCTAGCTCTTGTTCCATGGTCATGGACAGAACTGTTTGTGCAATAATTACTGATGTTATTTTTGATGTGTACAACTGAATGGTAGACATACTCACATGGAGTATTTAAAATCCACAGTGTTTTTAACAAATCTTTACAATGAGCTCGACTACCATTTTTGGTTATGATTCTTATGGCTCTTTTCTGGAGTTTGAAAATTGTGTTCATTTATTTATTCCATGTGATCTGATGGTACACAGTGTGTTGCAGATGTCGGAAAATATCATTTAACATTGTTAATGTATATTAACGTAAGCCTATAGTATCCTAATGTTTTAAATTGCTCAATGTTTTCAATCTAACACAAACAGTAAGATTACTGTTCTAAGTAATCATTTACAGAGTAAAAACAGTGACACAACAAATATGACTTCACGGCTTTGCTAAATTTTATGTTGTCTTCGATGGACTTAATACCAGTGGGAAGATTGTTGAACAGTTGGAGGCCCATGTGGAAAACTCCCTTTTTACACAGTTGAGTGTTTGTACATACAACATGCAGGTTTGCGTTTTTCCTGGTGTTGTGTTCATGTATTTCATTATTTTTTACAACTCTGGGGTCAGTTGGCACTATGTGTTTTCTGAAGAATTTGAGTCTCAAGAATGTAGAGGCAAGGCAGTGTAAGGATTTCCAACTTTCTGAAGATGGGTTTGCAGGAGTCTCTGGGTTTGCTCCCAGTAATAACCCTCATTGCTCTCTTCTGGATTCTGAATGTGCTCAGAGCAGTTGGAGCATTTCCCCAGAATATTACACCATATTTTAGGTGGGCTTGTATGTAAGCGTAGTATGCACTGGTTAATGTTTTGTGCATTTGTTCCCCAAAAAAAGAATGCCATAGCTAAGAACTGAGTGTACATATGAACAGTATGTAACTAAAAGACACTGCATGTTACACACTGATGATAGGATTCTAAGGGCATAACATGCTGATGACATTCTGTTTGCAAGTACCTTTTTATGTTCACACCACTTTAACTGAGAATCAATATTCATTCCTAGAAATTTCATTGGGTGTTAGGTTGTTATTTTCTGCCAAAATATGCATTCTGCAAACCAGTTAAGGTTGGAAATGTAAGGATACCATGATCAATATTCTTACCAATAGCTACCTGGCAGCATGCACTAACTGGCAAGCCTTAGAGTCTAGAACTTTCTGTTGTTTAGTGGCTTTTCCAGTGCACAGGACATTGTCATGTCATGCTAAGAGTGATAGTTAGTATTGATCATGTGAAGGGAGTAGTGGGGCAAAGTCAATCTGGTGACCATTTATTGAGAAAATTGAGAGGGAATACATTAAATTAAAATAGAAAGTATTCTAGTGCAGTAAGAGGAGTATCTCAGTGAAACAGGACTGTTGAATTATTTGTGGATTAAAGGAAACAATAAATTTACTGTTAGCAGTCACCGTTTTGTTTATTTCCACAATGCATTTCAAAGGTTTAAACCTTCATCATCGGGTGGATTTACATTAGTTAGTATGACATTTGTGTGTGTGTTGTGTTACGATTTTTTGGAAGAACTTGTGGCACTGCCTAGTGGAGAAACAAGACACTATTTCAGAACATGGTTTTGGACTTCTTCTGTCTTGTTTCTCCACTAGGGAATGCCACAAGTTCCTCCAAGAAATCGTAACACAACACACACACAAATGTCATACTAACTAATGTAAATCTACCCGATGATGGAGGTTTAAACCTTTGAAACGTGTCATGGAAATAAATAAAACTGTGAAAATGTTCATCTCTGTGGATTTTTCAGAGTGAATCAGGTTTGGAATTTGTTAGTTTCATCAAAGCGAATGGGTTTGATGTAGTTCGAAGTTAAATAAACTATGTGCATCCCAGAAGAACAATTTAATTTCCTATACAATTGTAGCTGCTGGAAGTCCCTCCCTCAAAGTCAGATAGCAAATCCTTAGGAACATGGTCAGGTCACTTAAAATTATTGGTTTGGGGAGAGCTTACACTGGTCACTCTACTTTTTATTACTTTCATGTTGTTTTTCTTGCTGAAAAAAAAAAAACCCTGTCCTTAAGACAGAACAGATCATCCAAAAGTAAAAGAACTAACTGCATGAATGTGCAACAATTCACTAGTTTCATAAAATTTGGAGCCTGAAACTTCACTCTAGATGAAGGAAAACTGTTTGATGAATACTTTTGAGTGAGTAAACATCTGGATTGTAATAACCAATCCAATATTAGTGTCAGTGAAAAATGGCAGGAAATTTTTCCACATTTCTTGCAGCGAGTGATTGTGTCTAGGTGAAACACAAGTTTGGTTGAGTTTTATCAGACAATTCCAGGTTCCAAAGCACCTGTAGGTTGTTTTCAGAAATAATACCATTTCAAGACATGAAAAAATTTCAGACTAATCTCAAAAAGAGTGAAAACACTAATGATAATAAAAAATGTGTTTGCCAAACTCTTGTGTGTGTATTTCCAATGGGTAGTTAAAAAAAAAAAGCTTCAAAAGAAAATACACAAGCCTTAAAAGGCTGTTTAACTGTCAACAAGACTACCCCATCAATTCCAGTTTAAAACTTGTAACAGTAGCATGCTCAGTAATGTTACCAATCTCCTATTTTGTTGAAATATAAATAGTATTATGCCCGTATAAATCAAACATTCAATGATGTACTGATTTCTACGTTTTTTTGGATTTTTTTGTGCAAAAAAATCTGATTTTGCCTAAAAATTACATGATAGCCCTTATATTGCAGTTTGTTATATCACTCCTTTCATGTCATGCAAAGAAAACTAAAAACATGTCTCATTAACCACTGACATAAATTTTCTGATTATCTACAGGATGTCTGTAATTAAAGTTCCAGTTTCATAACACTGTGGAAAGGCATCTACTGCCATCAAATTTGGGGAGCTTGTTATTGACACAGGGAGAAATGACATGGAACAAAAACAATAGAAAATAAAAAAAGAAATTAATCTGAATTTGACCAATACATAGTGCTGTAAACATCAGAATACGCACCTGAGTTTACCTTAAAGACAACCAACACAGCTGTCTCTGTCTCTGGTAAAACTCTTACAGTACTGGTGACTTGAGCCATTGGCCAGCAGAAGTTGTGGACACTCAAGGGCATGAAAAAGACATTGGTCCATTGTCTGCTAAATTAAAAAAGACAGGCTCTTTTGAAGTGCAGTGTGGCAGAGAGAGAAAATTAGTTGATCCAATGTCATTTGGAGCAGTGTGCAAACATGCAGTGTATAAAATCCTACAAAACATTTTGCATTGCTATCCATACAAAAGCACACATGTTCAAGTGTTGCTTCCTCTGGCCTGCCAGCATCACAGATGTTCACTCTCGAATATCTTGTTTGTGTGGAAGTAAACAATGAAAGGCCATGGAACACTCAGTGGACAGACTAAGCCCATTTCCATCTCCACGAACATATCAATATTCAGAACTGCAGAATATGGGCAATGGAAGATCAACACATACATCAACTGGTACCACTTCATCCTGCAAAGCTGACTGTGTGGTGCTGGTTTGCGGCACCATTTATTGTACGGCTGTATTTTTTGAGAAGATAAGACCTGTGGGTCTTGTCGCTTGACTAGCAATCACTATGAGACTCTTTTGCACACCAACATCATTCCAACCCTTCAACAGTGTGGATGTGTGAGTAGGATTATTTTTATGCAAGATGGCACTCCTCTGCACATTGCACATACAGTGAAGTGACTGCTGCATAGATATTTCAGAAATGCTAGAACTTTGTGGCATAATTTCCCTACCCGGTCATCCAGAGCACCTGATCTTAAACTGTGTGATTTTGGCTGTGGGTTTATCTGAAAGATGCTGTGTTCAGTGCTCCAATTATGAGCATAGCAGAACTGAAGGCAAACATTGTGCAATGCATTCTGAACATGACACCTCAAGACATTCTGATCTATTGTGGAATATGCTGTTTCTCATTTTCAGCTTGTGTCAGAAAACAGTGGACAGCATATTGGACATTTCTTTTGCTAGTCTCGTGACAGTTAAAAACCAATGTCATTTTCCTTTTTCTGCACTTTTTGGCCCAAGGACAATTAAAAACCAATATCATTTTTCTTTTTATGTGGTTTTTGGCCTCAGGGCAATTAAAACCCAATTCTTTCCATCCACTGTGGTACAGCCTTGCTATGGTGGATGGGCATACCTAACAATGACACAGCTTTTGACTGCCGAACTTGTGCAGTCATGCACATTGAACAGTATGGATGGTGTAATGTGCACCTCAAACTGTAGCCACCATATTTTCACTCATCTGTCATTTGTAGCTGACCCCATTTACATTAAGATGCTTACAGAACTACCTACTGGTAAAATTTTCATTGAATTTTTTGTGTTCCATGACATTTTCTCCTGCATCAATAATATGCTGTTCAAATTTACTACCATTCTGAGTGGTGGTTCTCTTTCTACAGCATTTTGAAACTGGAACTTTAATTATGGATACCCTGTTCATTCCTTGATGGAAAATTCCTATTAGATATATGATAAGTAGTAGTGTACTGTGAATAGGCCTCTGTTACAGACATAGGTAAACAATTTCCTTTAAAATTACCAATAACATTGAGTAAATATTATGCTACTATGGAAATATAAAAGAAACAGCAGCTATTTGATATGACTGAGCAAGCAGCTAGTGCAAGTGCAAATATTGTTAAATTGTCTAGTAATAGTTTACTGTTAATACAATGTAAAAATCATGTTTTTATGATTTTCTTGTTTTTAGTTTATGTACATTGACTTGTTTCACATTGCACTTAACTCTTTGAAGGATCTGTGGGGCACAATGAAGTAATTATTGTCACTTTACACTATTTTGCATATAATTTTTATAGATATTTCCTTTCTTTTTTTTTCTAAAAGTTTCATTTGTATTATTAATTTATTCATTATTGCAGCAAGAAAACTAAATTGGTAGGTAACTGTAATGTCCTTTATTCTCTTTTATAATATTTTTGCAGGGAAGTCCTCTCTCATTCTTTTAGTAATTCTTAAAATAATGTACTGTAAATCATGTTCCATGTTTTAGAGTTTATACTTGTTGGGGTATTTAGCATTTACAGTAGGAAGTATTTGTGTAAATGGATGGAAAGTGACCTACCAGCCTCAAACACTTCTTTCATGATAACTGAGAGAAACTTCCCAATTTGTGTTTACTGAGTGGGAATTAAAATATGTCTGCACTTAATTTCTCTACTGATTGAGGCTTTAGTATGTATCTATTGTAACAATGTGTTTCTTTATTCTTTGCACTATTTTGATTACTTCACTCATAAAAATATCCAAAAATTTTACCTGATACAAGTTGTATGAGAAGTTTGTTGTCATGAAAGAAATATTTCTGATGAAAAGCAGCAAGTTAAAAGCTGCACACTGTTAAATCTACCAAAAGAGCAATTGTATTGAATTTGATGTCTCTCATAGTAAAATAAGAGCCAATAGTGTGAAAGTTTTATGGACTCTGTGATTCACATTCTTATCTCCTCTTCATGAATGTTCATGTTCAAATGCTATTAACAGGTCTCAGAAGTACTTTTACTTAATATTTCACTTGCCCACAACTATTCCCTGGCATATATAAACTTAATTAGTAAACATGTGATGTCATATCTCAGTGGCTATATATTAATCTGTAGGCCTAGATGCAATCCCTGAATGGTATCAAGATCCTTATCTGTCGTCCAAGACAGTGGCACTGTATCTGTCACTGGAGTGGGAACACTACCTCAGTGTCCGCAACTGATAATGATTTTAGGCTGACTAGTTACAGAAAAACACATTTGAGTAACAGATTAGCTTTAAGTACAAATTAATAATTAGCTTGGTGGTGGATCACATGCTTAGCCTTTGGCACCCACTTCGAGCCATCACCTGAGGACAGTGCCTGAGCTGACTCTGTCATTTATTGTGATTTTTCACCTCTGGTAAAGTTTGGCAATGTGAAAAACATTGCACTGCACAACAGTCCACATTTAACTGTAGGTCCCTCTATAACTAGCTGGACAAGTCAGTTCAGACATAAGGAGGAGGCATGGGCATACCACTTCCCATAGGATGATGCCTAGTAAAGTGCATAAGTGTTCAAACCAACCATCGGGCTAATAACAGCTTTACCTTGTTGCTTATTTACTAAACAAAAACATGAGACATAGTCAAGAGATATCACCGAACGATAAGATATTAATTTTAGCATACATAGATGAACTCACGCCCAGACAATCCCCATATACAGGTACTGAAATTCAGAATCAGTTTGAGGGAAGCTGGAACATACAATTGATGAATAATGACTAGTACTTACAAAAAGTTGTCACAAATTCTCAAAACTGTTTTGCCATCACTGTTATTCTCCTTGTAATTGGATATACCCGACGTCTCTGGTTTCTAATAGCTTTCATTGCTGTTTTACCTTCGAATGCCAAAACTACTATCAACATGAATATAAAAAGTACTTGCATCTATTTGCATTCTTTGCCTGACAGCGAAATTATATAAACAAATCTAATTCATGTATAATATCTCAGTTAAGTGCATTGTATATGGAGTAGTAAAATGAAAATGAGACTGATGGGAAAAAGTAAGCAAAGTGTTCATTATTTCAAAAGTAATCACAATAATAGTTAATAAATTTATCCCAGGGTGAGACAAGATGGTCAATGCCTTCATGGAAAAATGTTTGCTGTTGCCCACAGAGTTGTGACTGTACCTAGACATGTACCTCTTTGTCTGAAGCAAATCAGCAGCCATAAATGTTCTTCTTCAGGGCTTTGAAAACATGGAAATTGCATGGGGAGAGATTGCGACCCTATCGAGGAAGTGCAAGTGCTCACATGTTACCAAGGTTGTTTCAGCTACACTGCAGAAATTTTGCTGGAAGCCCTTACACATCCTCCATACAGTCACAATCCCTCCCCAAGTGACTTCCATATTTTTTGAGCCCTGAAGATAGACATTAATAGCTGTCAATTTGCTTCGGATGAAAAGGTGCATGCCTAAGTACAATCATTGTTTATTAGGTAACCATGAACATTTTTCCATGAATTCACTGACTGTTTTGTCTCACAGTGGGATAAATGTATTAACAGTTATGGTGATTACTTTTGAAATACTAAACAGTTTACTTTCTTTTTCCATCTGTCTCCTTTCAAATTGACCTCCCATTATAGGTAGTACATAAAAATTATAAATTCATACTTTTAATATGTCTTGTTATTAATAAACATAGTTTTCTAATAGTTTTGAGTTATGTTCTGTAATAAATCATGCTCAGACATGGGAAATGCCCTTCAGAGAGAGAGAGAGAGAGAGAGAGAGTGAGTGAGTGAGTGAGTGAGTGAGTGAGTGAGTGTGTGTGTGTGTGTGTGTGTGTGTGTGTTTGTTTGTGTTCGTACTCTAGCTCATCAAAGGATTTCTTTCAAAAGCTACTAAGTTTCATTCTCTTTTGTGTGTGCCTGTTGACAACTCAATGGTTAGTTTGTTTGATGAGTGATACTCTTTATGCTTACATAAATATATATATATTTACAACACTAGAACATAAAACTTTAAGTGAATCTTAATTGCTGTATTTTTGTTTCTGCCTATTCTTTTCAAAATTTTCCACGGTACTATGTCATTTTTGAATTTTTTATCATCAGTACTTTGAAACTGTCCTATTTCATACAGCACATAATTAGTTTTTGAGTTTTGATTTCTGATTTTTTCTGTATAATTATTTCATTACATAGAGTCCATACAAGTAAAACATGTTGCATGTATCTGAAAATTGCTGAGATATTGAATAAAATACCATTTGGACAAACAAACATTATATATAAGTTCTTGCTTTGTAAATTGCTGTCACATTTTGTTAATATATCTAAAGTTGAATAATTGATTATTTACTGGTTACATTGAATTGACAGGACATGGAAGAGACATTCCAAAATGTGAAGTTCGAGGACATTATTGATCAAATAGGTGGCAATGGAAAGTTTCAACAACAACATAACATAATTTTCATATGTTTATCTGGCATTTTTATGGCAATGATAATCTACAGCAAAATGTTAGCTGTTACAATTCCTGATCACTGGTGTTATGTACCAGGAAGAGAGGAGGCAAATGTAAGCAGAGACATCTGGAAGAACATGACAATTCCTAGGCAAGTAAATAAAAACTTTCATTGTTAAAATGTAGTAGTTTTCAAAAGTATGTTAAAGTTTTGCATCATGATGAAAAATTGCCAAGAATCATTATTTTATTAATAATTAAATAATTAAGGGAGTGGTATTGACAACTAATGAAATTATTAAGTCACTGTATCATGAACAGGCACATCAGCAAGACTAAGAACATTGCTAGCTTTCAGAGGAACCCTCCTTCTGATCTATAGAGAACATGAAGTAAAAAGGTAATGCAGAAGACATAGAAAATTACCAGCCCATTTCCCCACTGTCAACATTCTCAAAAGTAATAGAATCAATTCAGAAAGACAGTTTAATGAGTTAGCTGAATAAATACAATCTTTTATGTGAATCCCATTTTGGTTTCCAGAGTGGTAGAAGTACAGAATCAGCCATACTAGAATTCAAAAAGGTGGTAATTAATGCTCTTGACAAAGATGAGTGTGTCACAGGCATATTTTTAGATCTTTCTAAGGCTTTTGATACTGTTGATCACAACTTATTATTAAATAAGCTAGAAGCATTAGGAATAAGAGGAGTACCTAATAACTGGTTCTAATCATACATAGCTGATAGGGTTACAAAGATTACATATAACAAACACAGCACATAAGTCTAAAGGTTAGTAAAACACATATCAGGGCCAAAATATATTAATATAGATAGATTTTTAGGATATAATTTTATGTTCAGTACTGTTCTTAATACACATCAATGGCTTTCACACTAGTCACACAAAACCTCCATCGTGCAAACCATGTTTTTATCATTGGTATAAAAAAGTCTGAAATGTGAGACATACAAAAGTTTTAGACATACATATTCATGAGTATTTGAAATGGGAGATACATCTTAACACTCTAAATAAAAGACTGAGTACACTTATGTATACTTATAGAATTCTCACTCAAAACAAAAGATGCTCATTGGTGGTGACATTGTACCATACCAAAGCCACTAATGATGTATTGCATAATTTTTTGTGGCATTCCACACTCAGTAAAACACATTTTTGTTTTGTCTCCTATTTGTTGTTATATAATTGATATCTTTCCTTTACAAATACTCTTATTCTATGAACATTAGACGAATTTTATTGTTCTTTTTATTGGTATTTTCAAATTTTTGTGCATTTTGTGCATCAATCATATAATAAATACTGATGACGAGTGACTTATTGCATGAACTTAGATACTACTGGTTGTGACATCCTGTTCTGTTTATAGGTGAAAAATCAATACTTTCTGTTTTGACTGTTGTCAGGTAAAGATTTTTCTAATATAGCACTGTTTCTGTTCTATAAAAGACTTTCTGAATATGTAAAACAAATGTTACTTAAAATTTAGTTGTGTGAATAGAGGCTTAACTTTTAATTTGCCTACTATTTTTCTCGTACTATGTAGTACTGTAACTTTTTTGACTTGTGCTTCAACAGTAGCTGATAAACTTATAGTATAAGAATTTCTACCAACTTACTTTCACTCTTTTGCTTATGTTTGATATAACTGTATCTGCATTTTGACTTGTTGAATATAAGTTATCTATGATGAAACTGGACCAATAAAAATTAGTCAGTCTTTGTGGTCAACAGACTATTCTGATGGCTTTATGTACCATAGCAGGGGGGCTAAAATGACATATCATTTTGTTTTTAGGTAATTATTGCTTCATAAACCATGATGTTAAATAAAATTTGTATCAGGACCATATCACATTCATTTGTGGGTTTTGCTATCTTGGTGCCATGTTTTTAAATTAATACAAACCATACATTTTTGACATTCTTTTAAAAAGTACTAAATATGTTGTTTTAGACTGTTGTCAGGGTAAAATGGCATAGAAGTAAGGAAAGTAAGAAATGCAGACAAACATTAGATATTTGATATATTTAATATATAAGTAGTTAAGAACAAATAAAAGATTATTCTTGAAATAATTCTATAGCAGTATCAGTTAAGGTTTCCCTGTTTAGTTATACAAAAAAGTGAAGACTGAAAGCCGAATTAAAAATACACTCCTGGAAATGGAAAAAAGAACACATTGACACCGATGTGTCAGACCCACCATACTTGCTCCGGACACTGCGAGAGGGCTGTACAAGCAATGATCACACGCACGGCACAGCGGACACACCAGGACCCGCGGTGTTGGCCGTCGAATGGCGCTAGCTGCGCAGCATTTGTGCACCGCCGCCGTCAGTGTCAGCCAGTTTGCCGTGGCATACGGAGCTCCATCGCAGTCTTTAACACTGGTAGCATGCCGCGACAGCGTGGACGTGAACCGTATGTGCAGTTGACGCACTTTGAGCGAGGGCGTATAGTGGGCATGCGGGAGGCCGGGTGGACGTACCGCCAAATTGCTCAACACGTGGGGCGTGAGGTCTCCACAGTACATCGATGTTGTCGCCAGTGGTCGGCGGAAGGTGCACGTGCCCGTCGACCTGGGACCGGACCGCAGCGACGCACGGATGCACGCCAAGACCGTAGGATCCTACGCAGTGCTGTAGGGGACCGCACCGCCACTTCCCAGCAAATTAGGGACACTGTTGCTCCTGAGGTATCGGCGAGGACCATTCGCAACCGTCTCCATGAAGCTGGGCTACAGTCCCGCACACCGTTAGGCCGTCTTCCGCTCACGCCCCAACATCATGCAGCCCGCCTCCAGTGGTGTCGCGACAGGCGTGAATGGAGGGACGAATGGAGACGTGTCGTCTTCAGCGATGAGAGTCGCTTCTGCCTTGGTGCCAATGATGGTCGTATGCGTGTTTGGCGCCGTGCAGGTGAGCGCCACAATCAGGACTGCATACGACCGAGGCACACAGGGCCAACACCCGGCATCATGGTGTGGGGAGCGATCTCCTACACTGGCCGTACACCACTGGTGATCGTCGAGGGGACACTGAATAGTGAGCATGTTTGGGACTGGATGAAGCGTCGTCTCACGCGGTCTGCACGTCCAGCACGAACGCTGGTCCAACTGAGGCACCAGGTGGAAATGGCATGGCAAGCCGTTCCACAGGACTACATCCAGCATCTCTACGATCGTCTCCATGGGAGAATAGCAGCCTGCATTGCTGCGAAAGGTGGATATACACTGTACTAGTGCCGACATTGTGCATGCTCTGTTGCCTGTGTCTATGTGCCTGTGGTTCTGTCAGTGTGATCATGTGATGTATCTGACCCCAGGAATGTGTCAATAAAGTTTCCCCTTCCTGGGACAATGAATTCACGGTGTTCTTATTTCAATTTCCAGGAGTGTATTAATTCATGAGACAACAAAATTAGTTTCCTTTTTGAAAGAATAATTATCACCAATCCTATCTATTTGCAGACATCACAAACAAAAATTTTTATTGTGGCTTACTCTAGCACATTTAGTGCATACTCACAAATTACACTACTGACACCTTTACCATTGTTCTATGGGTTTTGCATGTGAGTATAATTCCAGGCAGTTCAAAAAGTGACAATCTTTGGAAAAATCACTGTTGTCACCTAAAAGGTCTTTTTCATACAATATTTATTTTCCAAAACAAAGTTTCCTCTTTGCTTTTTTCTTTGCAGTGCACTCTTCTTTTTCGCATTTCTCTTCACCTCTCTGTTGAAATTGTTTTACATAGAGGCTACTGGTGAGTACAGTAGGTATATTGTTTTCTTTTTCATTTTCTTTGGAGTGCATCTCCAAACGAGCTGGAAGGAATGGGGATGATGTTCGTCACTGCTACGTTAGTGAGAGTCACATTCACTTCCACATTTTTGTTTGGTTCTTTGCCTTTGATTTCACAAGGAGAGGTGGTTGATTCAGCAAACACTTCTGATGTCTTTGGAGGTTGACAGTACAGAATATCTATAGTTGCTGCTACAGAACAGAGGTGTTACAAAGATATGTCACAGTTACAAGGCCAGAGTACAGTCTGCTGAAAAACACTAGCATCATTAGCAAGAGTTGCTGCTTTTTCATAGGCTTTAGTAAATAGAGGACACATTTGATAACGGGAAACTGTTCTTCCTGGATTACACTTACATAATTTTCTTAGCTCTTGATCAAAATAAGTTTTTAGTGGGACAGAGAATGAGACATCTAGTGGCTGTGCATTGTTTCAGGAAAATAGAGCATAATAATACCACTGTTTTTACCAAAACAGACATTCTAATGACTTGTATGTCCATCTAGCAGGAGGATTACATTATTGTCTAGAGAGGGCTTCACAATAGAAAAAAATGCTTGAGGCAGCGAAAAAAAAAAAAAATGTTTCCTGTCACCCAGCCCATTTCCTGGACAACTCCAACAGATCCTAATGGAACCCCACTGGTTAACTCTTTTTGCCAGTTCTTTCTAGGGTAAACCAGCATTGATGCGCAGAGCGGGAGGGACTCATGCAGCATACTAGAGTAACATGAACACCTCTTTCTGCACTAGTTATTGTGCTTACCGGCTTTTTTCCGTCTTTGTGCAAATACTTTTAAAGACTTCTGGACACTACTCAGACCATATTCATCAATGGTATGAATGTTACATGATGAAATACCTTCACTGTCCATTATTTCTTCAAGAATTGAAAAGAATTTTTTTACAACAGGTTTGTTAAAACCTGCAGCCCTAGGTGCAGATGTTGCCTCAGGTTTACGTCGGCTAATGTCTAGATTTCACTTTAAGAAGCAAGCAACCCAGTCCCACCCGGCCATATTTTTGCTTGTTGAATCTGTGCTCAATACAGATTTTCTCAATTATTTGGAATGCAAGTTGTCTCACCTCCTTCATAGTTGTGAGGTAATGGGCGAGTTGTGGTGCTCTGAAAATATTCTGAGTTCGGAGTTGGCGTGGCTGCACGGGCCGCTCGGCAAGCTGGGGCTCGTCATCAACTGCGTGGTCCGAAAAGTAGCCGGAGCAAGGGGGGTAGCCCCAGGACATGGCCCAGGCTGACCGCGTGGTTGCGAATTCCATGTTGACACTGTGTCGAGGAAGATGCTTTGTGTCGATGAACGAGATTTGTATGCCAGTAGTGCCAAAGCTGGTGAACTTTGTGAAACAATAATGGCAGACATTTCACAGTTCATGTAAAAATTAATAGCAGCCAGAGGAAACATCATACCTCAAAAAGAAACATGTACATTATCATTATTTGCACAATGATTCTGATGGTGTAATCAGATTTTCAATATCTTTATTAGTTTAAATTTTAGTATCTGACTTAGAATTTCCAAAATCTAAATGGTTCATTCAATTTTGTCAATCAACATGTCCTTAGGAAGCTATTAATGTAAACGTAAATTGGTATGAATTACAGGCATGTAACATGAATAGTACAGGAGTTATTGGAGGTCAAAGTGGCCAATTACTATTGATCGTGTCGGGCCATAAGTACTCCACAGTTACACAAGAAAATGGTAGCAGCATGCTTATAAATATATATTTATTCATCTATGTCTTTGTTTATATCCAATATATACTATTCATCAAGAAATTGGTCATATATTTACTGTGTTTTAGAAAGAACATTAACATTAGGCTGCTGGCCCACTTTTGCTTCTATTCTTTTGATATATGTTTATTTAATTTGCTTATGTATTTAATAATGTGTGTTAGAGCATGTTTATGGTCCAGCCGTAGGAATATTTATTTAATTTCAAGTTATTTAAATGTAAATCCCGTATTTTGTAAGTGTTTCAATATGTCTGTGAGTGTGCGTTGGCGTGGAGACACGACGGGAGCGCTCTAGCCAATCACAGCGCTCGTTACTACAGTAGGCAACTATCAAAGTCAATGGAGAGACTGTATGGAGGTGAGGGAGGAGCATCAGGATGCACAGCACACGGAGTTCTGGATGGGAAGACGTGGCAGAGGGTCACATGAAATGCTTGGAGAGTGTTGAGAAGTTTGCGCGTGGTCACGAGAGAGAGAAATATTTTGTAGTGCCAACTTGTGCACATGTGAGATTTCTGTGGCTTTACAGTGAAGATGTAGTATGCATTTAGAGGTGAATATCTCATGAGCTATGTTGTTGTTCGTAACTAATTACGTGAAGTAGGCATCTATTGTTTCCCTGACACTCAACTTATGTTTTATTTAATTGCTGGATCATTGACACCAATAAGTGTTTTGCAGAAATAAATGGCATTCTTAAAAGTACTTCTGCTATCGTACTCATCATTTAAAGTCTTTAAAATAGGATCTGCAGATTTGGTTTAAAATGCAATCTTTCATTTATAAATTTCTATGTTACATTCAAAATTCGCAATTGCCAAGTGATAGGAACCTTCGACCATTCGATTCATGTGTGTATTCATATTGTATACTGTAGACTCAGCAGTATTTGGCATGTAATACAGCAACTACATATCCCACCTCCTAGACATCGAAACCAGCCAAAACTTTTAATATTTCAACTTTGAGTCTGAAGGGTATGTAGTCGAGGGACACATTTTTATTCAAAAGCCTGCATAGTCATACCAAACATGTGCAACTTCAATAGTTTCAGGTGTTGTCCAGTTCACACTCTGATGCAGTGTTGAAAGTTGGTTCGAATCTATACAGTCCTTTCTGAACACCATTCAAGATTTTGTTTGTATTCCTAGTCTGTCTTCTAAGTGCAGCTTGGGGAACTATGAATGCTTTTGATTCTTGCCTCTGGTAACAGCATCTATATTCCCACTGCATCTGCACATCTCAAGGCTTTCTTGACAGTTTCCTTACTTTATTTGCTGACATCTGAACAGAAAATTCATGTACTTATATTTGGCCTGTGTAAACTCATTGCACTTGCGTATCATTGCATATTTATCGATTCATGTTTAATTTTTCATTTAAATTATTTTATCACAGAATGAATTACTACTATTTTTGCTAAATTTAAACAGATATTTAAAATTAATAGCTCAATTAATATTAGAGGTCAAACAGAACAGAATTAGAATTGATATCACACATGGTATGTCACTGTATACTGAAATGCCTTCTTTGATTCATTCAAGAAACATTCAACTATTGTGTGCTCTAGCAGAACCTCCTTCACTCAAAACATAGTTAAAAGTGTGCTTTACTAGATAACTTATACTCTTCTCAAACATGTAATTACATACAATAGTAATGGATGAATATATATGAATAAAAGTAAAAAACTGGAGGCTTACCTGTAAGTTTTTCATTCACAGAAACAAGATGGAAGCTGGCAGCCCATGACCATATACATAGGAACAGGGTTGCCAATCGGCCTTTCTACACAGTTTAGTTCAGATGGCACCACTCAACTGGTTTCATCCACAGCCTCGCTATAACATTTAACATGGGTATATCATTATAGCCTGGCTTCCCCTACTCTAAGAGCACTTATGAGTGATCATTAGGTAATCTGCAGTCTTAGCTGTTTGTACTATAGTTTCAGTTGTGATATGTGCAGTCTTGTACAGTTACTTACTCACAACTCTGGAGCTACAACATGGTGTCTTACTACTTACAGAAATAACCTCCTGTTTGCTGTTTTTGTCCTCTTTCTATGTGCAACTGGGTCAGTACATTTTCCTTCTTCTTTTCCACCACTTGTTAGCTGTAGAAACGTACTACTATACAATGGCGGTTGTAAGTTTCTGATATGTTTTAGCTAATGGAAGTAACTGAAAAATGTCAATGCTGCAGATAATGATCTGGTAAGTTATTCAGCTCACTTTTCCAGCATCTTAGGGATATGGGTTTCCTAGCATCTCAAAAGGTAAACATTGGAAGGCCTCACTCACATCTGAGATGGATTAGCATTTGGACAAAAATCATGGAACAAGTGTAAAAGAATAAGCAGCAACAGAAGGAATGAATCATCCTCTTGCCTGACAAGGCTAGGTTCACAAGAGATGCTGTTGGGAACTTTCATAATTAATGTGTGTGGGCGACTAAAAATCACCACACATTTGCAGAAAAAGGGCATCAGAACCATTTCTCAGTTACCATATGGATAGGAATTCTTGGTGAGATGTTAATAGGGCTGTTCATGCTAGCACAAAGATTAAATGGGGCTCATTATCAGGATTTTCTCATGAATGTTTTGCCTACCATGCTGTAGAATATGCTGTGTAAGCTATGACTGTAGATGTGATACATAGGCAGTGGTGCACCAGTACATTTTGGTAACAATATGTGTGTAACTCTGATGTTGCAAATTCAAGACAACTGGATTGATAGGGTGGGCTCCACAGCATGGCCTCCTTTTTCACAAGGCCTGAGTCAACTATACTTTTGGTTATGGAGAAACTAGAAGGAATTGGTCAGTACCATTCACGATAATGATGTGCAGACACTGCAGGATCACAAATTCTATGCATGCCAGCATGTAAAACAACAGCAAGGCCAACTTGAAAAGGTGCATGATTCCTTATACTGAGGAGCATAAGGGTGCATTACAAGAGATGAACACCAAATTTATAATCTCCTCTGAAAAAGTCTTCAGATCTCAAAAAGTATCACTCCCAGACATGTGTTTATTGCACTCATTTTTCTTGTTTCAATGAGTGCTACAGCCTCTTAAAATATGTCACACTTTTCTGATCATCCTCTGTATCCTCTTCCTCCTGCTATTTATTCCAGGCCTGCATAGCATGGACAGTGGAAGCACAGGATTGACAGCAAGAGGGAGGGGATATATAATATGATTCACAGAAGACACTAAGTCATCAGGACCACCTGAGGATGCCAACAAGTCAGGATGCTGAAATATTACCCTTTCTGTAGAATAATACTTGGTTCAGTACCTGAGAATATTCATAAACCAGCAGAATCTAAAATAACACAATATTTACATTTTTAATTATGCATTATAAGCTATTCATTCTGCATCTTTCATAGAATAAACTTATTTCATGGCATAACTTGTTTAAATATTCTTGTTGTCATTCAGGAATGGAGAGACCTACAGTAAATGCCTCATGTACAACAATTCAGATGAAAATAATGAGACAATTCCATGCATTTATGGCTGGGAATATGATGACACTTGGTTCTCCCTCACTGCTGCATCACAAGAAAACTGGGTGTGTGACAAAGCAATATATGCTCATACATCACTTTCACTGACCCTCTTGTTCTCAACAGTTATTGGAATAGCATTCTTCTATATTGGAGATAGGTTAGTAAACTGGGGATATTTCCTCACTACTAGCCTTAGTTCACATATTAAGACAATAACTGAACAGATTTTCCAACTTCATAAGTAATGATGATTATGTGGATTGCTCACAATGTGATGTGAACAACATTAGCACTGGTAAGTTTTGTCTTATGATGTAATGATACAAATAATCAGCAAATATAATCACACAATGCTCTAACACTTTTAATGAAGACTAACAACAGACTACAGCAAAAGATACTTGCTTACAATAGTGTTCATTTGAATTTCATATCTATTACTTGTTTCTGTGCATGTTTATAAGTGTATGGCTCTCTGTGGTAACAAAGTTTCAGCAACAGCTGCCAGAGAACTTTATTAACAACTCACAATTCACGCAACTTATTTATTTACTGTTTGCCATAGTAACCATTCAAGTACATCATTTTTACATATGAAATAGGACAAATCAGAAGCAATACAATTAATTTACAATTACGGTAGTTAATATATTAACCTACAAGTTTTTAACATGCATCAAAGTAAAAAGTGGAATAATACATAATGATAATATAACAAACTATATTTTGGAACTCATATTTATTTATTTATTTATTATTATGCTCCGGAAATTCAGGGGCGTAGCAGAGACAGTGGTGAAGCAACAATTCTTGATACTCCAAAAATTCAGAGACATAGTAGAAGCAGTGAGCAAGCAACATTTCTTTCAAATTTACTTTAACTATATTGAATGTCAGTATGTGTTTTGAATAAGAATGAATGTGATTATATGAGATAACTCCAATGCAATATCCCCCTCTTCTGTGTAAATTTTTACTTCTGTTTTTTTTGAAAATTATTGAAAACCCCAGAAAAAATAATTCTGTACACCAGGCTTTACTATTAGCAGCTGCAACATCTATGAGTGCATGACTGATTTTAGCACCAAATGGATTCTCACAGAATCATTTGCAGAATAATTATTAATTGCTTACATTGTCGAATGTCTTTACGTCAATACACTGTGCACAGCTGAGGCTGCTTCCCATAAACATTGTCATTGCATTCAAAATGTTAAATTTTAATTATGATTTGTGTATTTAAGGGATAACAGATGTAGTCTCACCACTCCCCTCTCCCTCCTGAACTATGGATTTTGATAACGTGAGGTGACTTTCCTGTTAGAATGATAAAGACTGTTATACTGTAGGTATATGCTGTTGGGGTATCTGTGAAGAGATGAGACTAACCTGTGATTCATGAAAAAGGAGCAGGGAATGGCAATTGAATCTCAATGTAGAAAAGTGTAATGTGCTGCGAATACATAGAAAGATAGATCCCTTATCATTTAGCTACAAAATAGCAGGTCAGCAACTGGAAGCAGTTAATTCCATAAATTATCTGGGAGTACGCATTAGGAGTGATTTAAAATGGAATGATCATATAAAGTTGATCGTCGGTAAAGCAGATGCCAGACTGAGATTCATTGGAAGAATCCTAAGGAAGTGCAATCCAAAAACAAAGGAAGTAGGTTACAGTACACTTGTTCGCCCACTGCTTGAATACTGCTCAGCAGTGTGGGATCCGTACCAGATAGGGTTGATAGAAGAGATAGAGAAGATCCAACGGAGAGCAGCGCGCTTCGTTACAGGATCATTTAGTAATTGCGAAAGCGTTACGGAGATGATAGATAAACTCCAGTGGAAGACTCTGCAGGAGAGACACTCAGTAGCTTGGTACGGGCTTTTGTTAAAGTTTCGAGAACAGTATATTGCTCCCTCCTACGTATATCTTGTGAAGAGACCATGAGGATAAAATCAGAGAGATTAGAGTCCACACAGATGCATACCGACAATCCTTATTTCCACGAACAATACGAGACTGGAATAGAAGGGAGAACCGATAGAGGTACTCAGGGTACCCTCCGCCACACACCATCAGGTGGCTTGCAGAGTATGGATATAGATGTAGATGTAGAGAAGCTTTGCCAGCCTCCCCTTCCCATACCTATTGAGGTGCAGGCCATGCCTAGTGAAACCAGATCTACTGATAGACTCAAATGGCACCACTGAAATGTGACCCACAGCCTCTGCCATCAGTGCCCCTTCCAGCCCCATGTTAATGTGCCTAACAGCCACATTAAGATGAGGCTGATCATGGCACTGAAACAGTTGCATGAAATGCATGTTAGTGCCACCAGTTGGAGTAGCTGTCTTTACCAGGTAAGCACCTACATTACATTCCCTGTCCCTGTCAAGACTGTTCCCTGTTCCACCTACTATCACTACCTAATCCTTCTTCGTAAAATTCCTACATAACTCCCCCATGTTGTCAGTCA
This sequence comes from Schistocerca nitens, assembly GCF_023898315.1. NCBI lineage: Eukaryota > Metazoa > Arthropoda > Insecta > Orthoptera > Acrididae > Schistocerca > Schistocerca nitens. The sequence goes on from NC_064616.1 coordinate 928,906,806, forward strand.
CGTGAGCCAACCCTGCACTAGGCTTCACAATGCTGGTGACCTGGTACTCACTCCCCAACACTTTCTGCAACTGCTGGCCCACACCTCTACCATGTGAACTACCTAGAAGCAGAACTTTCTATTTTCTGTTAGACTTTGCAACTGACCTAGGCCTCGTAACTGCTGAGGACTGCTGCATGTTTCCTACACTTACAGCTATAAGAGGCTCCTCTCTACTCAACTCTGACAGTTGGTCAGATATATTGCATATACACAAAGTATAACTGTACCTATCTCCTCCTCCTAGCTGCCTTCTTGCCAACTGCCAGTTCCCATTCCCCACCACCATTCACCCTCCTCAACCTATCTAGTTCCTCCTTTTGCACATTGGAACTGCACCTGACGGGCACAGATGTTACGCTCCTGCTCCTGCTCCTCTATCAACTTATTTCTACTACAGATTCTGCATTCCCAGGAGAGGATCTCGCTAGAAGACCCACTGTCTTTCCCACTGCATTCCCCCCAATGAAAAAACTTTAAACAAATCCCACACCATAACCCACACTTCTCACTCATGGTAAAATTTTACAGTTACTGAAAAAACTATATGTCTACATTACCTAAGTTCATTTACACCAGTAGAACTATTTATAGAACTAACAATAGCGGTCTCGAAATTCTCTCTCTACTAAGAAAGCAACTATTTCTATTAATACTACTAAAGCACAACTAATATCTATACCAATAATACTTCACAAAATTATTAGCTAAAACCAAAAATTCAAGTGGCCACTGGAACACTCAATGAAGTTAAAACACTGAATGAAAGTTTTACTGAAATATTTCACTAGAAACAATAAGAAACATCAGCTGAAAACTAAAGCACAAAATTTACTAAACAATTTCAACACACAGAAAACTGCAGTTATAAAGAGCACGAGGATATGAAAGGGAAGCAATAGTTGAGAAATGAGTGAGAGGCAGAGTTGAAGTCTACTCCCAACATTATTTGGCCTGTGCATTGTGCTGTAGTAAATGAAACCAAAGAAAAATTTAATGAGGAAATTAAGGTTTAGGGAAAAGAAATAAAAATTTTAAGGTCTGCGAATGGCAATATAATTCTGTCAGAAACAGCAAAGGACTCATGAGAACAGCTGAATGGAATGGATAGTAATTATAAAAACTCTAAAACACAAATGATGGTATGGTGTTGATGGACTTTCAAACAGAATTCTAAAAAGTTGTTCCATCTTCCTAAGTAACATACTTAATTATATATGTACTGCATCACTGGCACAGGGGGTTTTTCTAAACAGATTAAACTATTCAATTGTTAAACCTCTTCATAAGAAAGGTGACAAGACAGACTTAAACATTTATCATCCAATTTCCTTACAGACATCTTTTTTGAAAATATTGAAAAAGTAATGTTCTCAAAAGTAGTCTCAAACTTAAGTAGAATAAATTACTTAGCATATCATAGTTTGGATTCCAGAAGAGTTGCTCAACTGAGAGTGCTATTTATACAGTCACTCATAAAACAGTAAATACTTTAAATACTAAAATATCATTAGCTGGTATTTTTTGATCTTTCCACAGCATTCGACTGCGTAGATAATGTTACTGCCTTAGAAAAACTCAACTTTTATGTAACTGATGGTTTTATGCACAGCTTGTTTGAATCATAATTAACAGACAGAATGCAGAAAGTTATCCTGAATAATTCAAATAATGTTAAAAGGGGAGAAAATTTTAGTGACTGGGGTAAATCACCAAGGGATTACTACAAGGTTCAGTTGTGTTCCTTACCCACACTGCTGAGAAAAAAAATCGTACACCATTTTAGATTTTTCCACTTCGCTCCAGATTTATTGTTGTAACAGTGCATATGGTGTACATGATATGATTACATTTACAAATCAGTAGCACAATAAATTACAAACACTAGTGAAAGGATTCATAATTAAAAATCATGTCCTTATTTTTGTAAAGTCCAGGGTATCATCATAAACTGCAGTGACTTCAGTGTAATTATTGTCTTTGACTAAAAGTGTCATTTACATTTGCCTCATTGTGTATTTCTTTCATTTATCTAATGTACTACACTGTAGCAGTTCCATCTCTGTATGGTCCAAGTATCATTCAGCTGTGTTACTTGACAGTTACACATCATGCAAAAGGTACTTTCATCCTTAAGTTTTGCACAATAGTGTAGGCTATTATACTTATTTATCAGAGCAGATCAGCAAGTTACGTAGACTGTGGGAAGCTTACCAAAATTCAAAACTGGCAGTAGTCAGCATAATAACTCAACATCACTTCATCTGACTGATGACATAGTAACTTTACTGACAGAAAATTTGTCCATTACTGACTGACACTGGAGTTTGCATAATGAGTGATGAACAATAACCGATTAACATAGATATCCATATTTTGATTACTGGGCACTGATTAACTTTGAAGTTTACATAACAACTAGCTAGCATGAAGAGACTGCTGCAGTGTACTCAATTTTTAATTGTGGATGCACATATTACAGAAATTACAAAATACTAAAATATAAATTAAAATATACAAAGATACAATAGGCAGTGATGTGTGTGTCACAGACATTACAAAACATTAAAACATAAAAAAGATACAAAGATACAATGTGCAAGAAAGTAAATTTGTTTAACCAATAGTTGTATCCTTTTAACCCTGGAGTGGTTACGCAGTATCTGACAGATGCCAGCTGCACTTCATTCTCTCACTGTTGTTCAGCCAATGTACTGATGGACGTGTGGTGGCATCTACCTTTCTGTTAACTAAATACAGACGTATTCAGCTCATCAACATTGCATTAGTCAGTGTACAGTGTTGGAGAGAAGAGCATGTTTCCAGAGCTGCATCGCTGGAGTCTACCAGATGCCACACGACCTTTGCTGCTACTGAAGGTATATATTACATTTTTATTTAATGTAGTAGTTTTTAATACTTCTTAGTAACAGGTATTTTTTTACCTTCAGATCCAACATGAGCTCATAGAAGACCTACAGTTTGGAAAATGAATGTGATAGGCAAATTGTACTCCGACTGTTGTTCGAGGAAAATGATGAATCAGATGATGAGTTTGATATTTACAGTGATGTGGAAGAAGACAATGTGGAAAAAAGAAGATTCAAACACTGAGTAAGGTGTTGGCTCCAGTGACAGTAACAGTGATGATCATGTTGATGAATGTTTTCTAGGAAGAAATAAATCCACAAAATGGTCAAACGTTTCCCCCCCCCCCCATATGTTCGTACTTGATGACAAAACATTGTTACTCATTTACCAGGAGTGAAAGGAGCCGCTAAAAATGACAGATCACTGCTGGAATGTTGAGAATTATTTTTCAGTAGTGGATTACTTTCTAATATTGTTCATCACACAAATAAAAAGATTTCTGAAGTACAGAAAAATTATTCCAGAGAAAAGGATGCTCAACTGACAGATGTATCTGAAGTAAAAGCTCTGTTATTAATATTGTATTTATATGCTTCAATAAAAGATAACCATACTAACACCCAAGATATAGGGGCAGCCAATAAAATAGGAATTGAGTTATGTCGTCTAATAATGACTGAAAAACAATTTAGGTTCCTGTTGTATTGCTTGAGGTTCGACAACAAGGATATCCTAGAGGAAAGGTAGAAGGTGGATAATTTAGCCCCCATACGTGAGGTGTTTTCTTCTGTTGTGGAAAATTGTAAAAATGCTTATTCTGTTGGGGAGTAGTGTAGTATTGATGAAAAGCTGGAAGCTTTCAGGGGCAAGTGTTTCTTAAGACAGTACATCCCTAGCAAGCCAAATAAGTATGGGCTGAAAATATTTGCTTTTGTGGATGTTAGGATGTATTAAACAGCCAACCTGGAAATTTATGCTGATAAGCAGCCTACAGGTCCATTTGCAGTTAGCAAGAAACTAACAGATGTTGTGAAACATCTCACTAATGAGATCTCAGGAACTGGATGTAATATAACTGTAGAGTACTGGTTCACATCATTAGAATTAGCTGATTACTTGCTTCAAAAGAATCTTACTTTGGTTGGAGCTATGAGAAAGAAAAAACCTGAGATTCCACCAGAGTTTATGCAAACAAAAAACAGGGAAATAAGAATAACACTGTTTGGATTTCAGAAAAACTCAACTTTAATGTCATATGTCACCAAGAAAAACAAGACGGTTCTGATACTATCCACAATGCATCATGATAATGCAATTGATGCCACTTCTGGTTATAAGAAAAAGACAGAAATGATAACATTTTATAATGCAACCAAATCAGGAGTTCATACTGTCAATCAGCTATGCGGCACCTACAATGTATCAAGAAAAACCAACAGATTACCAATGGCGGTTTTTTTATGACATGATGAACATTGCAGGTATAAATGCCCAAATAATATACCATGCAAACAACAGCAGTGCTCATGACCAGGTGCAGTGAGTTTCTGAAACTTCTGACATGTAATCTAGCTGATGATTACTTGCGTTCACATTCCCAGTGCTTATCGCTGCCAAGAAATCTCAGACAAGATAGAACCTTTTTCCAGATGCAGCTGCTGTCCAACCCACAGAAGAGGACCAAAGCTCAAAAAGACAGAGTTGCTGTGAATGTGGTCCTTCAAAAAACTGGTACACCAAGTACAGATGCTGCAGCTGTAAGAAATTTTTGTGTTACAACATGTGCAGCAAGTATACACTGACTGCTGAGAGTAGTGCTCACTGAATGTGATATTTCTGTTATAATTTGTACAACGCAATTTACTAGTAACATTTTCATATAAGGACTGTAATGCAAGTTTTTGAAAAGTGTATGATAGTTTTTCCCCTTTGTAATGAAAGGCATTAAAAATTATATAATGTGACAGTCAAGAGTTTTGTGATGCACATTTATACTTAAAAATAAGAAAAATAAAATATTTTCCATTGGTCATAATGTACTCATCTCTTTTAGAGTACTTGATTAGTGCTTTTACAAATATAAACTTGAACAGATTCAACTAAATGTACATTGTTGGCGAAATAATGCTTAAGGCATCTGAGAGATGCCACGCGACCTACAATGAAACGATATCCCACGCGACCACTGCAGGTTTTAACTGGTAGAAATGATGTGCGCTGTTTCATGAGAGGGAAGTATTAACATGCACTAGAGCTACCAAAGCCCACCAAGAATTTTCTGGAAAGCTACATTTTATAATTTGGATATTTTGTTGAATCATATTATTTTCTAAAGTTGTACATTTTGCAGTGAGAAAAATCAGGACTATAAAATTATAACAGTAGATTTGGGAAAGGTTTAAATTTGAAGCTTGGAGCATTCTGCAATAACATTATTTTGAATACAGGTGTGTATTGAAACACAATGTTTTTGGAAAAAGTAAAATACTTTGTTTGAAAAATAAGAACAAGGACCTTCAATCGAGGTATATCAATGTTACAGTGGAGAATTATTAAATGAGTTGAATTTTAATATGCACAGATGTTGTAAGTCTAGGATATTTCCTTGAATAAAATATTTCTACATGGATTATTTACATTGTTATCATCAGCAGTCAGTAAATTATACTATGAACAATAACTTTAAAAAATAAAAAATAAAAAAAATATTGGCATCAGGAGTGGTATAAGGACAATTAGAATTATCCTACCTCATGCTATTATACTTCAACTTGTGCATTAATTTAGTTTCATAAATACCTTATGCCACCTTCAATTCTCTGACTGGTCGCTACAAATCCTATGTTACTGTTATTCTCCTCATGGCACAAATGTATGCAATAAGCATAACATGTTATACTCACATTGAATCATCTTGTAGACAGTTGTTTAAACAGTTCATTATTTCAACTACAACCTCACAGTACATATTTCATCTCATAAAATATATTGTAAATACTGCTTTAAATTTCAGAACATAATAATTAAAATCTCCTTTTTATTACTCTTCTTCCTTGCTTTATTGTTATAGGGATTATGGCAAAGTAACCGACAGTGGATGGTCAGATATCCATCCTGATCCTGTGACTCCCCTCAGAATAAAATCTGTGTACCCCATTTGTCTGCATGAAGAGTAAATCTCATGTTCATATGTGAGAACACTTTCTAAATCGTGGCATAATGTGTATCTGAGGTAGGACAAGGGTTGTTGTTGTGGTCTTCAGTCCAGAGACTGGTTTGATGCAGCTCTCCATGCTACTCTATCCTGTGAAAGCTTCTTCATCTCCCATTACCTACTGCAACCTACATCCTTCTGAATCTGTTTAGTGTATTCATCTCTTGGTCTCCCTCTATGATTTTTACACTCCACACTGCCCTCCAATACTAAATTGGTGATCCCATGATACCTCAGAATATGCCCTACCAACCGATCCGTTCTTCTAGTCAAGTTGTGCCATAAATTTCTCTTCTCTCCAATTCTATTCAATACCTCCTCATTGGTTATGTGATCTACCCATCTAATTTTCAGCATTCCTCTGTAGCAACACATTTCGCAAACTTCTATTCCCTTCTTGTCTAAACTATTTATCATCCATGTTTCACTTCCATACATGGCTACACTCCATACAAATACTTTCAGAAACGACTTCCCGACACTTAAATCTATACTCAATGTTAACAAATTTCTCTTCTTCAGAAACGGTTTCCTTGCCATTTTATATCCTCTCTACTTCGACCATCATCAGTTATTTTGCTCCCCAAATAGCAAAACTCATTTACTACTTTAAGTGTCTCATTTCCTACCCACCCAATATTTATCTAGTTGGATGTGAGAATCTACCTGAAAAACCACATCCTGGCTGGCTGGCTCACCAGCCCTTGTCATTAACTCGTGAGGGGAATCCAGTCTGGGCAAGGCTCACTACGATAGTAGAAGATTAAAAGTACCTTCACTGTTCTTCATTAAAATTTTTTTTAGCTTGAAAATAAGTGAATAATGTTTCTACCAAACTTTTTAATCAGTTACCCAATATTAAATACCCGACACATAACAAAGTTGAATTTGAGAGTAAACTGTTAAATACCTCCTGGACAATTCCTTCTATTTTGTAGATGAATTTTCATTAGAAACTTGTATCTTATTTAGTGCAAAGGTGTTATGGACTTACTTTTGTTATTAAAATAAATACTGTTTTCTGTTGTGTGAACACATCTGTACATTGCCAGTGTGCAGCCACACTTAACTACCAATTATGTTAATAGTCTGTAAACTAACTCACTCCACATAATTACAATATATCATACAAAATGGTAACATGAATAGAGCAGCAAAATTTGTGTTCCTTAGTTTGATTTCCAATCTTTCCATCACAAGATAATTATTTCTCATTGTTCTGATTATGTAAATACATTAAATTAATGTGAAATAATATTACTTTTTAGAAAATATGTGAAATAAAATACAATCTCTGTTTCACAGTTAATAAACTAAGTAAGTGGTGTAGACTTTCCTATCAACTCTAGAACTTCAGCATTAGTACATAGATTATTAAAATCTTAATTTACTTCACTCTTGCTGAATCATCTTCAATTATAATGACTTTTTATATTCAAAATATGACACAGTGTTTAATGACACAAATAACTAGTATTTATTTTGTCAGTGGCTTGATAAGAAACTGCCAGAGACATACAGGTAAGCATAATTCATGTTGCCATTGGCTGCGTGCCTACAGTGGTTCTCATTAACATCTCTGACAAGTACAATAACAACTTCACTTGCTCTTGCAGCTATATACACATAAAAACATGCTCAGAGACAACATATAGATAGCCTACTGTACATAACAATAATTAAATTATCTATCTCTTTCTGTCACCCTTCACAAGAGAAAAATAAAACCCTTCTAACTTTCTTTACTTTATACTTCCCTGATTTCTGCAATTAAGTCAAACAGTGGATGCATTACAGTAGTTAATATTGAAAGTTATCAGCTACTGGAAGAGCGAACAATATATAAAGCTGCTGAAAGACAGTGTAAGAATTCCCTGCTGAAAGATGAAATAATGCAAAAAAGTATAAGGATAACAAAATGGGTAATTGGTCCAAAAGCCTGTAATATGTGGATAGTCATTGGATTAGGAGATGCACAGTACCATTAAGAAAATCATGTGAATAAAACTCAGAACTGAAATGTGTTATCATGTCACCAGACTGCAGATGGAATTATTAACATGAAAAAATAGGTAACTTCAAATATTTTGATATCTGAAGGAGGACACATTAAAACAGAAAAATTGGATATGCAAGAAGAACAATGGAAGATTCAAGAAACATGTTGTGTATTAGCAATTGTGAAGGCATTCTGATGGCTAAAAAGGTCTTAGCATGCTGTAATTATTAAATTCTTAAGATATAAAATGTCTAAATTCTAAAGGTATTCTGATGAAAGAGTAAAACTACCAACTTCCACAAACATCCTGAAATGTTTTACTGATCCCTCTCATTACCTGTATACTGCATTAGAGTCTTCAAAAAATAGTGTTAGTTGAATTTAACTTGATAGGAATCAGAGAGATAGAAAGGGAGTTTCTGTAGCAGTTAATAAGGCAAAATGTGGGGGTAAAAATTCCACAGCATATTAACTGCTTATAAGGAAATACCAGGGACATATAGGACTGCATTCACAATTTAATAAAAGATTAAATATGATTATATGGCCTTACATCAGGAAATGGAGAAATTGTGAACACTGACAGATGAATATGTGGCAGCTTATACATAGGGCCTATGATATATACAGGGTAATTCAGCTGCTCATATCAATGTCATTTTTGTCATTTTATGCAACCTGCAGTGTTTTATCTGGTCTCCAAAAACCACATGAAAATAAAAATGAACAGGGCATTTAGGTAGAAAATTTAATTTATTAGGTTGCTACATAAGTTCATAGCATTTTTGTTTTGCATGTTGTTATTCCAGTTACTATGCCTTTTGTTTATTGATTGCCAACTTTTATTTATAGTTAAATGTTGCTATTTGAGTTTACATTCTATCATTTTGTCATTTTGGTGTGGTGAGTGAAGCTGTGGTTACTAGAAAATAGAGTCCCAAGTGGAGAACTCAAAGCATTTCTGACATATTCTTCTTTTTGAGTTCAATAGAGGGGTGACAGCAGTGGAGGCAGCCATAAGCATTTGTGTCATGTGTACAGAAAATGCCACTGGACAGAGCATGGCAACAAAATGTTTTTCTCATTTTAAGGAGCACTATTTTGGCATTAGGGGCTTTCCACATTCAGAAAGAGCTTCAGGGCTTGATAAAGATTGTTTAAACACATTAATCCACAATTATCCATGCCACTGTACTCGATAACAGACAAATGTGATGAATTGTGATCATTCCACCATTGTGCAACATTTGCAGGCAATGAGAAAGATTCAAAAATCAGATGTAGGGGTACTGCATGCTCTAAGCCAAAACCATAAAAATTAGGGAGTCCCCATATATGCATCTCTGCTTGCTTGTCATCAATTTGCTTGTGACTAGTGCTGACCATTCTCATTCTGTATCATTACTGATGATGAGAAATGATGCCTTTATGCTAACATAAGGCAAGAGAGGAATGGTTCAGCACAAAAAAAGCAGCAACTCCCTGTACAATGACCTGCATGCATTTACAAAATACACTGAAGCACCAAAGAAACTGGCATAGGTGTGCGTATTCAAATACAGAGATAAGTAAACAGGCAGAATATGGCTCTGTGGTCAGCAATGCCTATATAAGACAACAAGTGTCTGGTGCAGTTATTAGATTGGTTACTGTTGCTACAATGGCAGATTATCAAGATTTAAGAGAGTTTGAATGTGGTGTTGTAGTTGGCATATGAGCGATGGGACACAGCATCTTCAAAGTAGTGATGAAATGTGGATTTTCCCATATGACCATTTCATCAGTATACTGTGAATATCAGGAATCCAGTAAAACATCAAATCTCTGACATTGCTGTGGCTGGAAAAGGGTCCTGCAAGAATGGGACCAACGACGATTGAAGAGAACCCTTCAATGTGACAGAAGTGCAACCCTTCCACAAATTGGTGCAGATTTCAATGTTGGGCCATGAACAAGTGTGTGCATGCAAACCATTCAACGAAACATCATCAGTATGCACTGTCTGAGTTGAAGGCCCATTTGTGTACCCTTGATAACTGCATGACACAAAGCCTTTCACTTTGCTTGGGCTTGTCAATGCTGACAATGGACTGTTGATGACTGGAAACAAGTTGCCTGATTGTAAGAGTCTCATTTCAAATTGTATCAAGTGGATGGTGGTGTATAGGTATGGAGAAACCTCATAAATCCATGGACCCTACATGTCAGTAGGGGACTGTTCAAACTGGTGGTGGCTGTGTAATGGTGTGTGGCATGTGCAGTTGGAGTGATAAGGACCCTGATACACCTAGATACAACTCTGACAGGTGACATGTGTGTAAGCATCCTATCTGATCACCTGCATCCATTCATATCCATTGTGCATTCTGAAGGACCGGGCAAGTCCAGCAGGACAGTGGGACACTCTCCTGCGAACCTTCTGCGAGAGCTTCTGCAAAGTTTGGAAGGTAGGAGACGAGGTACTGGCAGAAGTAAAGCTGTGAGGACGGGGCGTGAGTCGCGGTCGGGTAGCTCAGTCGGTAGAGCACTTGCCCGCGAAAGGCAAAGGTCCCGAGTTCGAGTCTCGGTCCGGCACACAGTTTTAATCTGCCAGGAAGTTTCATATCTGAGATGCCGTGCCAGCTGCTGTTCAGAAGAGATCTCAACCTCCTCATACTCTTATGAATTTGTGGATAGCCCTGCAGCATTCATGGTGTCAATTCCCTCCAGCACTACTTCAGACATTAGTCAAGTCCATGCCATGTCATGTTGCAGCACTTCTGCATGCTCACTGGGGCCCTACATGATATTAGGCAGGTGTACCAGTTTCTTTGGCTCTTCAGTGTAAAATGCCATGCATCTGGTGTAACAGTAGTCATGAGGCCTACTATGAATTGCTTACCTGAGGTGTAACCATCACTGCTGACATTTACTGTCAACAACTGAGATGTCTTGCAGATGCTATCCAAGAACAATGACCAGGCAAACTGCATGAAGTGATGCTACTCCATGAAATCGCCCGTCCCCTTTCTCCTAGAGGGGAAAAAAAACTATACAGAAGTTGGGTTGGGAAGTCATTCCACACCCACTTTATTCGCCTGATCTTACATTCTCAGATTTTCACCTTTTTCACACTGTATCAAACAACTTTTCCTTGCATATGAAAATGCACAGCAACATAGCTCAACAAGTTCTTCACCTCAAAACCATGTGATTTCTACAGTCACGGAATTGAAAAGTTACCCCAGATTGATAGACTGTTGAAAATAGTGAAGGAGAATATATTATTGATGACTAAAGTCACTGTCATGTGTCTCTGTTGTGTTTAATAAACTTATGGAGGAATGCTACAAACTTATGCATCATCACAAGAGTTAAATATTGCACTGGGACACACTTTCATTAGAGGCCTTAGTTTTCGAGTTACTCAAGAAAAATGCACAAAATTGGCATTCAAATTCACCTACACACCCTCACACACCTGCAATGGTCAGGATATTGGTATGTCGATCATGGCACTCCCTCCTACCTCTGCACAAAAATTTGCAATTTTACGAATTATTCACATTCAACCCTTTTCGGTGTTCATTGACTGGGCTTATTGTACCAACAGCTCAATCAAGCACTTACAAATTGTGAAATTGACATTTGTGTAAATTTTTCCTAACAATTTTGTGAATTTTAACAGCATACAATAAACAATAACATTGTATTCATCAGGCCTCTTGACTACAAGAATACTGTGCTTGTAAGGGTTAAGTTTGGATCAAATTGTCAGAGTAATTAGTTTTAGCATAACATTTACAAAAGTTGTTTTTCTTTCATTATCCTCAAGGGCCTGTTTAAATCAAGAATTTTAATGGAGTAGTTGACTATGTTAGTGGCATAATTGCCCATCAATAGAGACCAAAAATTATCAAATACTGGGAACAGATAATGCAGTCAGATATTTTTGTACAGTGATAGAAGGGTGTGCCACAAATAATATAATAGAAATCCTGACTAGTGAGGGATGAGTGTAGTGATGGAGGTGCATTTGAGGGTAACTTGTCTACATTTTTCTTGAATAATTCAAAAATCATGGCCCAGAGAAAATGTATCCCAGTACAAAATTTAACTACATTAAATTTCCTACGAGAAGATCCTGTTCATTCCTTCTATAGGTCAGATAATTTGTGTGTAGCAATTGAGAGAATATGAAAATATTCCACGTGGGATTTGATCACCAGATATAACATTGTGGGTTTCATAAACTGAAATTGGTAATGGCAGTGGAATCACCCTGTATAACTATCATGCTGTGTTTATGTTCTACATCTACATCTACATTTGTACTCCGCAAGCCACCCAACGGTGTGTAGCGGAGGGCAATTTATGTGCCACTGTCATTACCTCCCTTTCCTGTTCCAGTCGCGTATAGTTTGCGGGAAGAACGACTGCCGGAAAACCTCCGTGCGCGCTCGAATCTCTCTAATTTTACATTCGTGATCTCCTTTGGAGGTATAAGTAGGGGGAAGCAATATATTCGATACCTCATCCAGAAATGCACCCTCTCGAAACCTGGACAGCAAGCTACACTGCGATGCAGAGCGCCTTTCTTGCAGAGTCTGCCACTTGAGTTTGCTAAACATCTCCGTAACGCTATCATGCATACCAAATAATCATGTGATGAAACGCACCACTCTTCTTTGGACCTTCTCTACCTCCTCCGTCAACCCGATCTGGTACGGATCCCACACTGATGAGCAATACTCAAGTATAGGTCGAACGAGTGTTTTGTAAGCCACCTCCTTTGTTGATGGACTACGTTTTCTAAGGACTCCCCCAATGAATCTCAACCTGGTACCCGCCTTACCAACAGTTAATTTTATATGATCATTCCACTTCAAATTGTTTCGCACACATACTCCCAGATATTTTACAGAAGTAACTGCTGCCAGTGTTTGTTCCGCTATCATATAATCATACAATAAAGGATCCTTCTTTCTATGTATTCACAATACATTACATTTGTCTATGTTAAGGGTTAGTTGCTACTCCCTGCACCAAGTGACTATCCGCTGCAGATCTTCCTGCATTTCGCTGCAATTTTCTAATGCTGCAACTTCTCTGTATACTACAGCATTATCCGCGAAAAGCAGCATGGAACTTCCGACACTATCTACTAGGTCATTTGTATATATTGTGAAAAGCAATGGTCCCATAACACTCCCCTGTGGCATGCCAAGGGTTACTTTAACGTCTGTAGACGTCTCTCCATTGAGAACAACATGCTGTGTTCTGTTTGCTAAAAACTCTTCAATCCAGCCACACAGCTGGTCTGATATTCTGTAGGCTCTTACTTTGTTTATCAGGCAACAGTGCGGAACTGTATCAAATGCCTTCCAGATGTCAAGGAAAATAGCATCTACCTGGGAGCCTGTATCTAATATTTTCTTGGTCTCATGAACAAATAAAGCGAGTTTATGGAATCCATGTTGATTCCTACAGAGTAGATTCTGGGTTTCCAGAAATGACATGATACGCGAGCAAAAAACATGTTCTAAAATTCTACAACAGATCGACATCAGAGATATAGGTCTATAGTTTCGCGCATCTGCTCGACGACCTTTCTGGAAAACTGGGACTACCTGTGCTCTTTTCCAATCATTTGGAACCTTCCGTTCCTCTAGAGACTTGCGGTACACGGCTGTTAGAAGGGGGACAAGTTCTTTCGCATACTCTGTGTAGAATTGAATTGGTATCCCGTCAGGTCCAGTGGACTTTCTCTGTTGAGTGATTCCAGTTGCTTTTCTATTCCTTGGACACTTATTTCGATGTCAGCCATTTTTTCGTTTGTGCGAGGATTTAGAGAAGGAACTGCATTGTGGTCTTCCTCTGTAAAACAGCTTTGGAAAAAGGTGTTTAGTATTTCAGCTTCACACGTGCCATCCTCTGTTTCAATGCCATCATCATTCCGGAGTGTCTGGATATGCTGTTTCGAGCCACTTACTGATTTAACGTAAGACCAGAACTTCCTAGGATTTTCTGTCAAGTCGGTACATAGAATTTTACTTTCGAATTCACTGAACGCTTCACGCATAGCCCTCCTTATTCAAACTTTGACATCATTTAGCTTCTGTTTGTCAGAGAGGTTTTGGCTGAGTTTAAACTTGCAGCGAAGCTCTCTTTGCTTTCGCAATAGTTTCCTAACTTTGTTGTTGAACCATAGTGGGTTTTTCCTGCTCCTCACAGTTTTACTTGGCTCGTACCTGTCTAAAATGCATTTTATGATTGCCTTGAACTTTTTCCATAAACACTCAACATTGTCAGTGTCGGAACAGAAATTTTCATTTTGATCTGTTAGGTAGTCTGAAATCTGCCTTCTATTACTCTTGCTAAACAGATAAACCTTCCTTCCTTTTCTTATATTCCTATTTACTTCCATATTCAGGGATGCTGCAACGGCCTTATGATCACTGATTCCCTGTTCTGCACTTACAGAGTCGAAAAGTTCGGGTCTGTTTGTTATCAGTAGATCCAAGACCTTATCTCCATGAGTCGGTTCTCTGTTTAATTGCTCAAGGTAATTTTCGGATAGTGCACTCAGTAATAATGTCACTCGATGCTCTGTGCTGAATGGTCCTTTTAATATTATAGATCAGCCTGAAACATGTGTCATCATTACTCCTTCAAAAGACTAAAGTATATATCTAAACATTTATTGTACATATTAAAATAGTCTTTGTAGAACTCTGTAAAGGCAACAACAGAATTCTGTTCTGCAAAAATTTTAACACTATTTTTTATACTAACTAGTGTAGTCATAGATAAATAGTAATTTCTACTTTTAATTTGTGTACCAGAGCTATATTCTCAGCAAAATTACTGAGACAACTATTGACAATGTGTTTATAAATTTGAAATAAAGAGACTAAAATGTTGGTAAATGTAATATACTAATTATCAGTTTTTGTTGATATAATTTTCAACTTAGCATAACAAAGTTAAGATTACAAGTTCATCATAGTTTGAAATTCCAGAAGGTCCTCTTCAATGAACATGTTCCAAAATATTTAAATGTAAAAATATGACCAAATCACCCTGTTTAAGATCTGTTTATAGAATTTGGCTGCATTAAAATTGGCATTATTTTGCAAGAACTGCAATTGTATAGTTCTGAATGTAGAATTAGTAACTGTTTCATGTAATGTTTAAATAATAGGAAGGATCGTATTAAGGGGATACGGAATCACCTATCCCCGCAATGTTAATATATGCCTACTATAGGGAACATTTTCTCACAAACTACTGGAGACAGAGAGGTAAAAATTTTACTGTATGTGCATTCATATGTTACAACAATACTGAAACAACAGTTTATTGTCAAAGTATTTTCTTACAGAGATATTGTACATTTATTTTTAAGTAAATTTTTTCCATCGCTTTTTACTAGACTATCACCCCTAAGTCTTTTGTAAATCAAGTAATTAAAAAATCGTTGTTTCAGTATGTAATAGGGACCTATGTCACTACGTCATAAAAATTTCAGACTTCTAGGTTGACCAGTACCTGAGATAATGTTCCTAGATGAAGTAAAAAGTAAACTTACGGGAAACGGAGAAAGAAGATTAAAACATTCCTGATCCGTAGCTAATACCCCCTTCACAGTCTTCATAATCATCTTCAAGTCTTCTTTTGGCACCCCTCTGCACCTGTCTTGCTTTTTTCACTAATGTCTTGATTATATTATCAGCATGCCTTAGTCTGTGCTGATCTAAAAAGAACATAGCACGTACCGTACGGGAACCAACACACATACCCAACTTTTGAAGGACCTGGCATTTAGTTATATTTCCAAGATTGAAGGTTGCCACAGCATCATACACACCAAAATGTAGTGTATTAATTCCGACAAACACTGTTTTTGGGAGACGATGCCATATCACACTATTCAAGCACTCGTTGGGGTTCTGCGTTTTTCCGTGAAGACATTTCATCAGAAGACTTCTGTCAGCCAGATCTCTGAAAATGGGCTTTATTTCTGCCATGATGGCTGATGGTAGACTGTGGTGGTGAATGTATTTCTCTCCTGTTGTTAGTCCCCTATTGTATTTACACCAGCTGTTTTCACCTTTGGGGCACAAACCATGTTGTGGATGCTCATCCGTGGATGCGGTGTGGAAATATAAAGCCCATATAGCTCTCCTCATTTCTTCAAGATTGCCTGTATTTTGCCTGATTGCAAGGCCATAGCAGTTCTGAATGTGGTCTATTATGGAATCAGTCAATCTTCCTCTGCCATCCAAGGTTTTCCCATCATCTAGTTTTTTCCCTTTCATAACTGATTTTAACCTTCTCAGCCTGGCACCCATTCTCTTCTGCACATGTCCTATACATTCAAGTTTGCTTATATTTACACTGTTCCCATATGGTTTGCTTTCCAAAACTTCTTTGAATGCTTTAGAGTCACCATCTCCCAGATATTTGACATAGCGAACATTATACCACTGTGAAGAGCGATGAAAAATTTTCTTCACCCCAGCAACCTCCATGCCACCACTACTACCATAATAATTAGCAATACAGTCATCACTGTGTTCATTTTTCAGCCTGCCTGTGCACCTACAGTATTTAGACATTATTGCAACATCAATAACCTTGCCAGTATCAACACTAGTTGCTGTTACAACACCATTGTTGGAGGTGTGGCCCCTTTTCTGCCACGTGCCATCAAACGCCACTGTGAGGTCACGACTGCCGTCATTTTCTTCCACTGCTTCTTCCACAGCAACCTGCATTGACTTCTTTGCTACATCTTCAACTGCAGATCCTAGTACATAATTGTAAGCTTCAAACTTTGAAGGTGCACTTGGAAGATTTAGAACACCACATAGCATATCACCAGCTGCTTTGCCCTTACCAATTGCTCGCAATCCATAAACTAACCTAATATTTACACTATAAAGTTCAGTTTTCTTGTATCCATTATTTACAGTTACTGAAACCGAACTTGGAAACTTACAGCTGTATTTACAAACACTGCATATTAAATTGAACTGGGCAGCCAGGCCAACATGGGATTCTACTTTCAGAGAAACGTTTCCATGACATTTTTTGCAGCACAAACTGTTTTCAAGAGCTTCACACAATATATTCGTATCAATGAGTTCAAAAACTTCATTCCCTCTATCAAGTAAATTATATTTCTCTTCCAAATCTCTTAGTTTTTTATGAGAAGCACTGTTTTCATTTGGTGTAAGTTCGTTCGGCAAATCAGTAATAAGTGGATTCACATTTTCCAACAGTGATGATGATGAACTGCTTTGCTTTGCTAATGAATCATTATTTCTTTTCTTTTGCCAGTTCACACGCTTTTTAAATACTTTTGCTTTAGCTCTAGGCATTTTCACTGCGAAAAATGAAGCACTAAATACGAAATAACTCAACAACAACTACTTTCTTATATCACACTGTTTACAAAACAGTCCCGCCACAAAGTCAAAGAGTAACTTGAGGAAACCAGAGAGAAACATTTTCGGGCAACTAGTGTATAAATAGTCGCTGGAAACCGGGATATTTGAATTCATGTCACTTTAAAGGTACAGCCAAAAAGTTCATGGTCAGCCACGAGAGACGTGTATAACTAAAGCGCAATACCCGATCTCACAAATATATAAAAATAAAATAGTTATAATTGTAGTAGAGCTATGTATGATACGTCATTTTAAAGAGGAAACATGGCAGAATATAATACGCCAATAAAAAAAATTCGACTTTTTAACCCAAAATCCGATTCCGTATCCCCTTAAACAGTACCCTCAGTTTTCACAGTTGGTGACAAATTATAACCGGCATTTCAATGTGTATTGGTTTTCTGTAGATATGCCATAATTTAGATCAGCCAAATACATGGTACATACAATTTTGAATCTCATGTTACGTTTATGATACAAGTACTGTGAGTGTAACTGTTGATTATCATGATGAAATTGTCAAGAAGTTATCTTAAAGGGCATGTTTTCAATTTTTAATGTCATTTGGTCTAATATGTTATGATAATTTGCATGACGAAATGAACATTGACGATAATATGCAGTGGGCATCCTTTAACATCATGCAGCCAGCAGTTTAAGCAAATGGTAATTTTTTAAAACAGATTTCCTAAATTAGAGAATGTGGTGTGATTTTAAATATGCTGTCAGAGAAGCAAAAGTTGTGGCTAGTCAACTCTGTACGTATAACACAGATGCCAATGTAATGAAAATTTAATTCAGTACAGAAATGAAATGAATAATCTATATTGGTCTTAAAATGGTAATATTTTAGTGGCTATACAAGATTATTTGATGTTGAAAACATCACTATTACTACTACTACTACTGGAATATTCATTTGGTTAAACTGATTCTTAATGTTGTAGTGTTTGTAGAAGATGTTTACTCTTCAAGTGACAATGTTATAGAGAGATCATATCAGCTGGCGATCCAAGTATTTTTTCCATATATTTAAATAAACCAGGCTCTTATTTTTTTATTTAAAGCAAAGTCTTATATTTTGGCAAAACATTGTTACTTCAGTATAAACTTGGTCATGCAGTTACATGTTCACAAAGTGTATTTCTTTTTATAGGTTTGGTAGGAGAAAGCAATACATTTTCAGCACAAGTCTGGCAAACATATGCCGAGGAGTGCTGCCATTTATAGTTTCTGTATATCCACTCTTTATTGCAGCATCAGCAGTAGCTGCAGGAGCTGCAATGCCTGCTACAGAATCTGCCCTTGCTATTGGTGAGAACAAAATAATTATTCCAAATATTTATCTCATAAGACTGAGACATAAAAGATCTTACCCATACTCTAATCTTTTCGCATTTTGTTTTTATTTAATTCTCTGTATAGTCTTATTCTGTGGTGTATCCAACCAATCATTCTACTCCTGTCGAACCTCGCAATTGTTAGCCCATCTGACCTAATGAATTCTCAGGCTGACTGTGCACTGCAGAGGGAAAAAAACACAGACTGATCTTTTCACAAGCTCAGCCACCCACCAGCTTATTATCTGAACAGCACTGTGAAATGGGTTTGCTAGTTACTTTAGCCCGTTCTGTGTTGTGTTCTGCATCTGTTTTCAATGCATATCTTTGTAGTAACCAAGTAATACACAAAACCAATCCAAATAACACAAATATGGCTTTATTCATAGACCTCTGAATCCACACATAATGAGACCCAGAGCAACAGATGTAAGCAGTACATCTGGATGAACATAGAGAGAGTTATTCAGTGCTGCTCCATGCATGTATATGTGAGTGTGTCACTGGCAGATGGCACAGCAGAGACTTTGTTGCATGTGTACCTCCCACAGGCAACCTCCAGCAGCTGGCCTGTGCTGATATTGTTGGCAGCCAACTCAAGCACACACATGCGGTGACACCACACTTGGCACACTCACACACAAGTGCACTAGTAGCAGGATACTGCACACCTGTCTCTCGTGCAACGTGGGTGCTCAGGTGACAGATGAGACACTGATGGCCTGGTGAGAGAGACATCCATCACATCTGGAGTGGCGGCAGCCAATTGCTACAGAGGGGACTGGATGATGTGCCAAGCAGACACTAGAGCATAGGACCAGAGTGTGTGGGGATGCGAGCACACCCAAAGATGGAGGACCTATGCAGCACCCTATGACAGCACTGGAGAGGAGGGTGCCATCACCATCTCTCTGTTGTCATCAGCAGGCAGCTCCCAGTGAGGAGGAGATGGGGCTGGACCCACTGGCAATAATAGCTGAGACGATGAAGGTGATGGGCCAGTGGAGGGCACCTGACTGGAACAGCAGGCTGTGGCAACACACTGAGGTCAGAGATGGAGTGGCACACAGCACCAGGAAGCTAGCACTCCAGGGTGCCGCACATGGAGGAGGCAGCCAAAGTGATGGGGATGCTTCACAACAGATGACGATGGGCTTGAGGCAGAGGGTGACAGGGTAGTGTGCAGTGACAGGGCCCAAATCTGCAAACCAGTAGCTTCCAGTAGGAAGTAGGGATGCAACTGATCAAAGTTGCATACCAGCAGCCCATCGGTCTTGTTGACATCCCAAAGATGGTGTTCCCAGCAGTGGACAACAGTGGCTGGTATCTACTTGGGCCGGTGACCAAAACCTTGCCCACACACTCGTGATCCCGGCATGAAATGGCCAGACAAACCTGACCACAGCAGGAGTGGTGCAGGCTGCAGAAGGTATGGAGGAGCTTGTGTAGCTGCCAGCAATGATGCACCTCAGCTGGGCTCCACTTCCCCATAGGATGAAGCAATAGGTGCTCAGAAAATGGAGGAGTGTTGTCTCTCAAAGAATCCACAACAAAATTTTTCATTTGGGACTTGAACATATGCACTAGTCATTCTGCCTCACCATTTTATTGAGGGTGGAATGGTGGAGTTGTAACACGATGAATTCTGTGGTGGGAACTAAACAATTTAAAAGAGTGATAAACGAACTGTGACTAATTATCAGAAACTAAGGTACCAGGCAACCACTCAATAGAAAAACCCTAAAAAGTGTATGAATTTTGATTTCAGCCAACATTGATACACACCAGAGAATGTAAGGAAACCAGGAAAATGCATCCACAACCAAGAGCCAATAGGAATTAAAGAAGGGACCATCAAAATCCACATGAATGTATTCCTATGGCTGGCAGGGAGTTGGCCAAGGGAACAGGGATGCCTTGGGAGCAACCTGTTGTCAGGCACACTGCTCACAAAGTGCGACTAAGTGGACAATTTTGCTATGAATCCCA
Organism: Schistocerca nitens; assembly: GCF_023898315.1. Lineage (NCBI taxonomy): Eukaryota > Metazoa > Arthropoda > Insecta > Orthoptera > Acrididae > Schistocerca > Schistocerca nitens. The sequence goes on from NC_064616.1 coordinate 928,927,692, forward strand.
AGCCAAAAAACATGCCTCCTAGCTAACAGTTCAGTGCACAAAACTGCACAATGGCCCTGGTGGAGAAGGAGTAGAACATCATGTGGTAATGTAGTGGCAATGACTACTCTGGGAGAGATATTTCCCATGGGCAACAGCAAAACACTGTCACACACTGAGAGCTGATACCATAACAAAAAGTAGTTATGCAGGGGATCTGAAGCCTGACCCAGGATTTCATCTGGCCAGCCCTGTTGAACAAAATGAACCATTCGACACAGAACCGGGTCAGCAGCAATAGCAGCTGCTATGTGCGAGCTCATAGTTTGGAAACTCTTGACTGCAGCCTGCATTTCAGTATCAAGATGGACACAAAGCTATTTTTCATGATGAAAGTGGGTATCAGGACCTGCAGGGAGATGGGACAAGGTGTCCGAATTGACATGTTTTGATGTAGATCGAAAATGGATTTTGTAATTGTAGTGAGACAAGAAAAGCATCCAGAATTGTAGGCAGTGTGCTACCTTGTGAACCAAGGAAGTAGGGGGGTTAAACAAGGAAACAAAGGGTTCATGGTCAGTAATAATGTGAAGCTTGGAGCCATACAAATAAACATGAAATTTCCAGAGAACATAGATTATGGCAAGAGCTTCTTTTTCCACCTGAGAGTAATGCTGCTTTGCAGGAGTGAGAGATTTGGAGGTCAAAGCAACAGGTTGTTCAGAGCTGTTGACATATCGGTGTGCAAGGGCCATGCCAAGGCCATACTGTGAGGCTTCAGTCACCAAAACTGTATGCTCATCCAGAGAGAACATAGCTAAACAAGAGGCCAAGAGTAGTTTGTATTTCAAGAATTGAAAAGCACATTCACAATACAGGCTCCAGCAAAAAGGTACATTCTTGCATAACAAAGTATGATATGGGTGGGCCAATGTTGCCACCCCAAGAAGGAATTTATGACATTAGGCTATCTTCCCTAGAAAGGCCTGAATCTACTTTGTGGATGAGGGATGAGGCATAGACATAACAGTGGAGATGTGGTCTGGCAGAGGGTGAACCCCATCTCAAAAGACCTCAAATCCCAAAATAAATAATAGAAGGTTGAAAAAAATTGAGATTTTGTGAGATTACACTGTAAGCCTGTGGACTGTAAGACAGAAAACAAATTGAGCAAATTTGTAAATTTTTCAAGCGATCGAATCTGGAGAAGCCGATGACAACAATATTATCCACATAATTAATACAGCCTGGTACAGGCATAGTCAATTGCTCTAAAAATCATTGGAAAACAGCAGAGGCACTAGCCACACCAAAAACAGGGGCAAATATTGATAGAGACCAAAAGGAGTATTCAGAACTAGAGCTATCAGAGACTCTTTGTCCACAGTGACCTGCAGATATACTTCAGACAAACCAATTTTGGAAAATTACTGCTCACCCAATATTTTCATCAAAGGTTCCTCCTGGTGTGGAAGAGTATATGTATTCATGATCAACTGTGCATTGACAGTAGTATTGAAGTCACCACAGAGGTGAAATTTCCCTGACATCTTCTGAACTACAACCAAACAACCATTCATTAGCCATAACAGGTTTCATCATCCCTTGAGACTTGTTTGTCCAAATCTGCTTTGGCGTGATCTTTGAGGGCAACAGGATTATGATGCGCATGACAAAAATGAGGTTGAGTCATTGATTTCAAAGAAATATGAGCAGAAAAATTTGTAGCTCATGCTATACCTCTCAAAAATAAGTCCAGAAACTCCTCACACAGTGTTTCCAATTGAGAGTACGGTAGCTGATCAGATCCAAAGTGAACTGTGTCGGTGATAGAAAATCCAAATGCCTGAAATGCATCCATCCCAAACAAGTTCTCAACACTGGCACCTACAAACCACCAAAATTGTAATGGAACGAACCATTCACTCATAAGAGACAGATACTGTAATTTGTCCCAACAGCACAATGTTCTGTTTGTTATAGCTGATCAGCTTCCGCATGACCAGTGTCAATGGCAGTGAGCCTAATCTCACATAGGTTCAATAATTCGATAACGTCATTGCAGCACCTATGTCAACCTATAGCTGGAGCACCTGGCAAAAACACTTAACTTGATAAACAACTTGGGAGAAGTCACAAGCAGTAGAGTCTCACAGTTTACGTCCATGTCCATATCCTGAGCAACCTTCGGTGAAGGACACTTGGAGGTGATATGGCCTTTCCTCTGGCAAGCATTACAAATAGCTTGGTGCTTAAGGCATGCCAAATATTCATGCGGGACAAAACAGAAAGGACAAGATGTCAATGGATAACACTGATGTCATGGCTGCTGGGGCTGGCCTTGGTCTGCTCAGTGGGGAGCCTGCATGTTTACCATTGCCACTGCTGCTTCTTCAAACAAGTTATCTGTCATCCTAGTGGGCACACTTTGTAACACTGCTGCCACACTACCCCAAACTGCAATTTGGTCACCTGCTGCCCAAGAAATTTCCAAAGATTGTGCTATTTGCAAAACTTCTGCCAAGGGGGATTTTCACAGAGTAAAGCCTTCTGGAACATTTTCTTGTCAGGAGGTAACAGATAATTGTGTCATGCACCATAGGGTCCGCATAAGAGTCATTATGGGTATCAGTATTAATTGACATGTATGGCTAAGGCCATGGATTTTGGCTGCCCTGGCCCTGTATGACTCTTTTGGTTTCTTGCAGCATCGGTAGACTTCAACTTGTGCCACTATGACATGCATTTGTTTGTCACGGTAGTTCAACAAAAAAAGCACACGTGATTGAAAGTAATAGCTGCCAGTTCTTGTAAAGCAGCAAACTGACACAGCACTTATACATTTTAGGTGTAATCCATGAGAAGAAGAAAGCCTTGCACAAATTAAAGTTTGTCATGCAAAAAGCCAGCTGTCTGAGTTTCTTTTTGTAAGCTTCCCAATACTCAGCTGAATCATCATATAGAGGAAAAGTTGATGACTGGAGCAGTGGAATGGTGCCCTGTCTGTTGATGTAAGCTGATGAAGTGGTCACTGCCAAACTAAGCTGTTCAATCAGGGTCAGCAGCACAGTGTCCACAATGACAACCTTTGATGAAATCATTATTAAAGACAGCACACATGGAAACTGTTCCAAACCTCTCACCAATCATTTAGTGACCAAGTAATACATGAAACCAATTCACGTAACACAACTAATTATATATATATGATAGATCTGCATGTGATTATCTTCAGAAATTTTTTCCTTCAAACCATTCATAGCTGTTGCCTCTTATCATTCCATTATTTTTATGGCATTGTTATAAATGATTATATAGGATTTTGGAGATTAGATGTTCCTCTACCTGCAGCACATGACTGCTATGTAAGTTACAAATCACTTGTTTTTCACACTCCACTCCTTCAAAAAACTGCCACATATCTAAATTTTGTTTTCACGTGTCTAAACATTATTTATTTTCTAATTTTAAATGAAATTATAGGGTAAAATAGTTGTCCAGAAACTGCTTCAGCCATTTCCTCATCGCCTTCTATGGCAACACCATATAGATACCATGAAGAAGCATACTAGTTGGAAGCTCTGATTTACTCACTAGTTAATTGCATCAACTAATTAAATATACTCTGGTCAAATGACTGCCCACTTCCTCTGCTCAGGCTGGTGTTTGATTGTTTATCAGCTCTTACCATTGTACCAGTTATAACCTGAGAGAGAGCACTACTTGAAATCTGCTGATGCTAGCCAGTTGACCAGATCTGCTGACTAGCTCTACAATGTTTATTACATTGAGTGTGCATTACATTACCTAATTAAAAGTACCCAGAAATCCTAATTTAATATGGAGTTGACCACTAGATGTCATGAGATGTGGACCCCTCCATGTAAATGAGACATGGAGTATTGTGTTGTCAGTAGAAAAGCAGTAACAGCAGAATGAGTCAGTCAGGAAAGCCCAAAGACTTTGACAGTGAACTAGTAATTGGATGTCACCTGAGTAACAAATCCATCAGGGACATTTCAATCTAGTAATGCTGTTATCAGTATCCCCATGTTCTGATTCCACAACTGTTTGTTGAGTTAATGACAAACCGCTCCTGTTGCTAGTGAAAACTTTATTGAGTCCACTACTGATTTCAGCCTTTGTATTGGGCCAATTACAAGTGGTTCTGAAAACTGCTTTAATGCGATGGATGTAAAAAAAAAAAAAAAAAGAAATTGAGAAAACAGAGTTTACCTATGACTAATATAAGTATAAAACTTACATTATGCTGTAGAAAAGTAACATCCAATGTTACATGCCCAATCGTATAATGACGAATGTGGGTGTGCCGAGATTATAAGGATTGTGAAATTAATTACATTATAAGTATCCTTTGGGGTTAAGAGGATTTATGTTTTGGGTATATTCAAAAAATCAATATTGCACGTTTTACAAATGAAAGACTAAAAATAGCTTTTTTGGTTTAAAAAAAAGTGTAAAATAAAAAGTTTAAGATAGTTGCAGTGGATGGTGCATCCAAATCCAGTGTAGAATTTCATACTGTTGTACACAAAAGTTGGACCATAGAGAACTTTAGAGGTCATTAGCATAGTTTGGATGCATCATGGAGTACTTACAGAACACGTTTATAAACTTGTAGATACAGCTATGAATTTGTGAATTAACTTTAAAGGAATTCATAAACATCCAGGCAGGTGGAAGATGTCCAACAAACAAGTGCTTTTAAGTGTGCATTGCTCATTGAGCAACTTTTGTTTGGATCTTTTAGGTGTGTGTAAACTTCTAATTCTTTGTATGAAGGATTACAAGGTTGTGTTCGATATTGTGCACTGTATGACTTGTCTTTTTCATGTTTCAAGTCTGAGTGTGGCCTGAGTTGCCTGACAGCAGTCATTTGTGTGTGTGTTGCATTTGCATGAGTGTGTGTTTATTGTCTCATTTTGATGGAGAGCTTACTGGCCAAAAGCTATTTTTGTGACAGTCTTTTTGTTGTGCCTATCTGTGACTCAGCATCTCTTCTAAATGGTGAGTAGCAAGTTTCCTTTTCACAATATTGTTACATCTTTCAAAGTCATTTTTCTTCCTGAATCATTCCACCCTGCTCAGTATGAAAAGGTCTTCTTCCATTCTTCAATAAACAGGCTCCTTACACTGCCACTACATTTAATAAAATAGAAAAGGAACTTAACTGGTTATGAAACACAGCCCAAAATATTGTCTCTAACAGTATGATCATTGGTGAAAGTTTTAGTTTCACAATGTCTTAAAGGAATTCATCTGACACAGATTGAGTAGCTACATAAAAAATAAATTGCATTGCTTGCTTTCTATGGTCATGTCTCATGCAGGGTAAGGAACCTTTCTAGAAACATATTTTACACATTGCACATGAATCTCAACCTTCACTCTTAGGTGATTTAATACATGACATTAACATAACACAAGGCTTCCAGAATGAAGGCAAAAAAATGCAGTCTTTGAGCAATGTACACTTAAAAGCACCAGCTTCTTGGACATCTGCCACCACATTATTGATAAATTCCTTTAAAGGTAATCCGCAAATTATAACCATATGTAGAAGCTTGTAAATGTGCTCTGAAAGCAGTCCATGATGTGACCAATCTACCCTAACAGCCTCTTTTGGATGCTAGAAGACTTAATTCTACACCTGATTTGGATGCCCCATCCAGTGCAACCATTTTACACTTTTATTAAACCAAAAAAATCTATTTTTAGTCTTTTATTTGTAAAATGTGCAATATAGAAGTTTTTAATATATCGGGACATAAATCCTCTAAACCCTAAAGAATACTTATAATGTAATGAATTATAAAATCTTTATTACCTTGACACACCCATGTTTCCCATGATATCATTGGACGTGTAACATTGGACATTATTAGTCTACAGCGTAATGTAGGTTTTATACTTAAGTTATACATATTTAAGCCTTTTTTCATCTTCTATTATATACAAAGTTTTTATATCTGTCACATTTGAGGTAGTTTTCAAAATCACTTGAAAATGGCCAAATATAAAGGCCAAAACCAATAGTGGACTCAGTAAAATTCTCAACAGCAGCTGAAGTAGTTTTTCATTAAGCCTTTAAAAGCTACCAAAGTTGTGTGTTGGTTATGTGATTATGAAGTGGAAATGTGATGGAACATCTGCAACTAAACCAATAACAGGTAGTCCTCATGTACTGATGGACAGGGATTGTCAAGCATTGAAGAGTATGGTTGTTGAGACATTCATATCGATATGATGTCACCAAACACCAATATTGCAGCAAATGCACTTCCTGCTAGTGTAGTAATAGGACATGCACCATGGCAAGAGATGATTTTAAGTTGGTGTGCAAGCGTGAAAGAGGCAAGAGTGGACTCTTGGAGGATAACTGGAAAGAAGTCTAAGAGCAGTCATGGCCATGTGAATGCTGCATACCCACATTGACATAGATGGGTATGGAAAGACAGCAAGGCTAGCAGTCTGAAGCTGGTGAGAAATGGATATGTGTTTACACAGGAGGACATGGCATGTTGTTGCTGGCCTGGAGGTCATGTGTGGAGGAGCAAGTATGTTGTTGCTGTGGATTGTGGTGGCTGACTTCATCCTCTCAGTCTGTTCACATAAATAGTGAACTTCCATTTCTAACTGTTTTAAGCTTAGCTTCATTGTGCTGAGCTTAAATGAAACTCACTGACTGTGCACCAGCATAACAGCAACTCTCTGTGGAAGCTTATTAATCAACTAATATACTGAACTGAAGGGACTCGTACAGCACAAAAGTGTACTGGCCGACCTCATCTGTTGACTGACAGAGACTGCTGACAGTTGAAGAGGGCCGTAGTGTGTAATAGGCAGACATCTATCCAGACCATCACACAGGAAATCCAAACTGCATCATGATCCACTGCAAGTACTATGACAGTTAGGCGGGAGGTGAGAAAACTTGGATTTCATGATTGAGCGGCTGGTCATAAGCCACACATCTTGCTGCTAAGTGCCAAACAATGCCTCAGTTGGTGTAAGGAGCATAAACATTGGGCGATTGAAAGTGGAAAACCATTGTGTGGAGTGACAAATCATGGTACACAATGTGGCAATCTGGTGGCAAGGTGTGGGTATGGCGAATGCTCTGTGAACATCATCTGCCAGCGTGTGTAGTGCCAACAGTAAAATTCGGAGGCGGTAGTGTTATGGTGTGGTCATGTTTTTCACAGAGGAGGCTTGCAACCCTTGTTTTTTGCATGGCACTATCACAGCACAGGCCTACATTGATGTTTTAAGCACCTTCTTGCTTCCCACTGTTGAAGAGCAATTTGGGGATTGTGATTGCATCTTTCAACATGATTGAGCACCTGTTCATAATGCACAGCCTGTGACAGAATGGTTGAACATCAATAACATCCCTGTAATGGACTGGCCTGCACAGAGTCCTGACCTGATTCCTACAGAACACCTTTTTGAACAACAACTTTGTACAAGGCCTCACCGACCGACATCGATACCTCTCCCCTGTGCAGCACTCCATGAAGAATGGGCTGCCGTTCCCCAAGAAACCTTCCAGCACCCGATTGAATGTATGCCTGCAAGAGTGGAAGCTGTCATCAAGGCTAAGGGTGGGTCAACACCATATTGAATTCCAGCATTACTGATGGAGGGTACCATGAACTTGTAAGTCATTTTCAGCCAGGTGTCCAGATAATTTTGATCACATAGTGTACTTACAATTTCATCTGCAACAAATTGTCACAAGGAAGCACCTGTTGATACATGAGTAATTGCTTCGCCATGAGGCACATGGGTAGCGTAGGCTGTGTGGCATGGACTGGGCAGTTTTTTAGGTTAGAAGGCCTCGGGAAAGTACGGGGTGGGCTGCAATCTCAAAAGGTGCATGCCAAATACAGGATGTGCTTGGATCAAGGAACAGTCTGAATTGTAGTTGTAAGTTGTTGTAGTTGTGCTGGGAAAGTCCCTGAGCTTCAAGCGCTAATAGAAAGCACAGAAGCTGAAACCGTTATAGGTACAGAAAGCTGGCTAAAGCCTGAAATAAGTTCTGCAGAAATTTTTACGAAGTCTCAGACGGTGTTCAGGAAAGATAGAGTAGGCAGAATTGGTGGTGGAGTGTTTGTGTCTGTCAGTAGTGGTTTATCTTGTAGTGAAGTCGAAGTAGATACTCCGTGCGAATTGGTATGGGTGGAGGTTATACTTAACAGCCAAACTAAGTTAATAATTGGCTCCTTCTACCGACCCCCAGACTCCAATGATATAGTTGTGGAAAAGTTCAGAGAAAATTTGAGTCTCGTAACAAATAAATACCCCACTCATACGGTTATAGTTGGTGGGGACTTCAACCTTCCCTCGATATGTTGGCAAAAATACTTGTTCAAAACTGGTGGTAGGCAGAAAACATCTTCCGAGATTGTCCTAAATGCTTTCTCCAAAAATTATTTCGAGCAGTTAGTCCACGAACTCACGCAAATTGTAAATGGTTGCGAAAACACACTTGACCTCTTAGCCACAAACAATCCAGAGCTGATAGAGAGCATCATGACTGATACAGGGATTAGTGATCACAAGGTCGTTGTAGCTAGGCTCAATACCGTTTCTTCCAAATCCACCAGAAACAAACGCAAAATAATTTTATTTAAAAAAGCGGATAAAGTGTCACTAGAAGCCTTCCTAAGAGACAATCTCCATTCCTTCCGAACTGACTATGCAAATGTAGACGAGATGTGGCTCAAATTCAAAGATATAGTAGCAACAGCAATTGAGACATTCATACCTCGTAAATTGGTAAGAGATGGAACTGATCCCCCATGGTACACAAAACAGGTCCGAACTCTGTTGCAGAGGCAACGGAAAAAGCATGCGAAGTTCAGAAGAACGCGAAATTCCGAAGATTGGCTAAAATTTACAGACGCACGAAATTTGGCACGGACTTCAATGCGAGATGCCTTTAATAGGTTCCACAACGAAACATTGTCTCGAAATCTGGTAGAAAATCCGAAGAAATTCTGGTCATATGTAAAGTACACAAGCGGCAAGACGCAGTCAATACCTTCGCTGCGCAATGCTGATGGTACTGTTACCGACGACTGTGCCGCTAAAGCAGAGTTATTGAACACAGTTTCTCGAAATTCCTTCACCAGGGAAGATGAATGGAATATTCCAGAATTTGAAACACGAACAGCTGCTAGCATGAGTTTCTTAGAAGTAGATACCTTATGGGTTGCGGGGCAACTCAAATCGCTTGATACGGGCAAGTCTTCAGGTCCAGATTGTATACCGATTAGGTTCCTTTCAGATTACGCTGATACAATAGCTCCCTACTTAGCACTCATATACAACCGATAGATCTGTACCTACAGATTGGAAACTGGCGCAGGTCGCACCAGTGTGTAAGAAGGGTAGTAGGAGTAATCCATCTAACTACAGACCTATATCATTGACGTGGGTTTGCAGTAGGGTTTTGGAGCATATACTGTATTCAAACTTTATGAATCACCTCGAAGGGAACGATCTATTGATACATAATCAGCATGGTTTCAGAAATGATCGTTCTTGTGCAACGCAGCTAGCTCTTTATTCGCCCGAAGTAATGGCCGCTATCGACAGGGGATCTCAAGTTGATTCCGTATTTCTAGATTTCCGGAAAGCTTTTGACACCGTTCCTCACAAGCGACTTTTAATCAAGCTGCGGGCCTATGGGGTATCGTCTCAGTTGTGCGACTGGATTCGTGATTTCCTGTCAGGAAGGTCGCAGTTCGTAGTAATAGACGGCAAATCATTGAGTAAAACTGGAGTGATATCAGGTATTCCCCAGGGAAGCGTCCTGGGACCTCTGCTGTTCCTGATCTATATAAATGACCTGGGTGACAATCTGAGCAGTTCTCTTAGGTTGTTCGCAGATGATGCTGTAATTTACCGTCTAGTAAGGTCATCCGAAGACCAGTATCAGTTGCAAAGCGATTTAGAAAAGATTTCTGTATGGTGTGGCAGGTGGCAGTTGATGCTAAATAACGAAAAGTGTGAGGTGATCCACATGAGTTCCAAAAGAATTCCTTTGGGATTCGATTACTCGATAAATGGTACAATTCTCAAGGCTGTCAATTCAACTAAGTACCTGGGTGTTAAAATTATGAACAACTTCAGTTGGAAAGACCACATAGATAATATTGTGGGGAAGGCGAGCCAAAGGTTGCGTTTCATTGACAGGACACTTAGAAGATGCAACAAGTCCACTAAAGAGACAGCTTACACTACACTCGTTTGTCCTCTGTTAGAATATTGCTGCGCGGTGTGGGATCCTTACCAGGTGGGATTGACGGAAGACATCGAAAGGGTGCAAAAAAGGGCAGCTCTTTTTGTATTATCACGTAGTAGGGGAGAGAGTGTGGCAGATATGATACGCGAATTGGGATGGAAGTCATTACAGCAAAGACGCTTTTCGTCGCGGTGAGATCTATTTACGAAATTTCAGTCACCAACTTTCTCTTCCGAATGCGAAAATATTTTGTTGAGCCCAACCTACATAGGTAGGAATGATCATCAAAATAAAATAAGAGAAATCAGAGCTTGAACAGAAAGGTTTAGGTGTTCGTTTTTCCTGCGCGCTGTTCGGGAGTGGAATGGTAGGGAGATAGTATGATTGTGGTTCGACAAACCCTCTGCCAAGCACTTAAATGTGAATTGCAGAGTACTCATGTAGATGTAGATGTAGATGTAGATGTAGAGGCAGCTTGTGTATTTATATGTGTTTCTTTTGTTGTATAGTTCTGAATTGTTATTTGTGTGTACTAAATTAAGCTGGCAACGAACCTTTGTGAACCAGTGGATTTTGTACCAACTGCTGTTCCTGAATATGTTGTATCCCACAGGCACTTGTATCCATCAGACACTACTTGTCAGGGACTAGTGCCACAAACAACTTGCCAGAACCAATATACTCTGCCTGTTTTAAAAGTTTGCTGATATAAGCAATGATTTTAAACAAAAAATTTGATTTTCAGATCATGTTTTGATTGTGATGTTCCAGTAGCAGAGATTTTTTCCTTTGATACCTTGGTTGCATTTAAATTGTTAAGTGTTGCAGTAAAACCTGGCTGGGTTTAGTTAAAGCAACTTAGAATAATGGTTATGTACTATTGTAATTTAATATTATTTAGGGTGATATATCAAACACATTCAAGTAAATTCAAATAAGTCAGTAATGTATAACGATCTTTTTTGGATGTTGCAAATTTTCATGGCCCTTTTGCCATATTCAAGTTGTTTAATTAAATGAGCTACTCTTCCCTGTAAACACCTAAAGGCCTACAATTTTTTGCAGTATACTGGACCTACAAGACCGAACATCAAGTATCCCATAAATACACTCCTGGAAATTGAAATAAGAACACCGTGAATTCATTGTCCCAGGAAGGGGAAACTTTATTGACACATTCCTGGGGTCAGATACATCACATGATCACACTGACAGAACCACAGGCACATAGACACAGGCAACAGAGCATGCACAATGTCGGCACTAGTACAGTGTATATCCACCTTTTGCAGCAATGCAGGCTGCTATTCTCCCATGGAGACGATCGTAGAGATGCTGGATGTAGTCCTGTGGAACGGCTTGCCATGCCATTTCCACCTGGCGCCTCAGTTGGACCAGCGTTCGTGCTGGACGTGCAGACCCGTGAGACGACGCTTCATCCAGTCCCAAACATGCTCAATGGGGGACAGATCCGGAGATCTTGCTGGCCAGGGTAGTTGACTTACACCTTCTAGAGCACGTTGGGTGGCACGGGATACATGCGGACGTGCATTGTCCTGTTGGAACAGCAAGTTCCCTTGCCGGTCTAGGAATGGTAGAACGATGGGTTCGATGACGGTTTGGATGTACCGTGCACTATTCAGTGTCCCCTCGACGATCACCAGTGGTGTACGGCCAGTGTAGGAGATCGCTCCCCACACCATGATGCCGGGTGTTGGCCCTGTGTGCCTCGGTCGTATGCAGTCCTGATTGTGGCGCTCACCTGCACGGCGCCAAACACGCATACGACCATCATTGGCACCAAGGCAGAAGCGACTCTCATCGCTGAAGACGACACGTCGCCATTCATCCCTCCATTCACGCCTGTCGCGACACCACTGGAGGCGGGCTGCAAGATGTTGGGGCGTGAGCGGAAGACGGCCTAACAGTGTGCAGGACCGTAGCCCAGCTTCATGGAGACGGTTGCGAATGGTCCTCGCCGATACCCCAGGAGCAACAGTGTCCCTAATTTGCTGGGAAGTGGCGGTGCGGTCCCCTACGGCACTGCATAGGATCCTTCGGTCTTGGCGTGCATCCGTGCGTCGCTGAGGTCCGGTCCCAGGTCGACGGGCACGTGCACCTTCCGCCGACCACTGGCGACAACATCGATGTACTGTGGAGACCTCACGCCCCACGTGTTGAGCAATTCGGCGGTACGTCCATCCGGCCTCCCGCATGCCCACTATACGCCCTCGCTCAAAGTCCGTCAACTGCACATACGGTTCACGTCCACGCTGTCGCGGCATGCTACCAGTGTTAAAGACTGCGATGGAGCTCCGTATGCCATGGCAAACTGGCTGAAACTGACGGCGGTGGTGCACAAATGCTGCGCAACTAGCGCCATTCGACGGCCAACACCGCGGTTCCTGGTGTGTCCGCTGTGCCGTGCGTGTGATCATTGCTTGTACAGCCCTCTCGCAGTGTCCGGAGCAAGTATGGTGGGTCTGACACACCGGTGTCAATGTGTTCTTTTTTCCATTTCCAGGAGTGTATATCCAAAGATCCACTCAGATTTAACCCCAACATTATGTAAATAGCGAATGTATAAAGACTGTCAGTTATTGTTTAAACGGCACCTTTATCACTTTTTAATATTTGGTAAAAGTCTGTTATGTTATTTGATCGGTTTGGCACAGGAGCATTCCACATCTGGATCCTTGCACTCTATCTGTAAGTGTCACTGATCTGGTAACACATTTCAGTTGTAAAAAGTCACATGAAATCGGTGGAAATAATCACATGTTAGTTCCACAATACTACCACCAGTCATACTAGCACAATGACTGCACATAGATAGCTAAAAGGAATGGCTTATAGTGGTTGAACTGTTCTTCATAAGTTACATGTGAGTATTTCTGCAGTCAGTGCTAAGCAACATTTGGCATGATATAATGAACACCACCACTGGGTGATGGAAATGAGTGATTTAGAGTCATGAATCATGTTATATCCTTTGGCAATCTGATGGAAAGCTTTGAGTTAGGTGAATGCCTGGAGATTGTTACCTGCCATGGTGTGTAGTGCCAACTGGGAATTATGGAGGAGGCACTATTACAGTATCAGTGTGTTTCTCATGGTTAAGGTTCAGTCCCATTATTGTGCTTAACAATAAATATGGAAGGAGATGAACACATTTTATGAACTTGTGTGCTACGTACCATAGAGCAACGGTTTGGGATGATGCCTATTTGTATCAGCATGACAGTGCACACTGTCATACAGAAGTGTTGGTGAGGCAAAGGATTGTAAACAATAACACTCCTGAACTGGACTAAACTACCCGAAGTCCTGACCTGAAGCCAATGGAACACCTTTGGCATGAGTTAGTATGTTGATTTTGTTCTGGACCACAGTGTCTAATATCACTATCCTCTCTGGTACTAGCATTGATGTAATTGTTGTTTAGCCGTCTGTCTAGTTTGTTGAGTCTGCTTACTGCAAGACATTTGAGTTGTTGCTTGGAAATATGTATGTGGTGTCACTAACCAGTCTTTTAGCAAAATAATAAAAATGGTGAGAAATCTGCAATCAAGAATTACATTACAAGCCATGGGCTACTGGCCATGGTGTGGCAACATGTGGGTCAGATTAACAACCATGGAAAGGCATTGTGAATCAAGGCTAGACGCACTCAGTCAAAAGCTGCACTGTGCAGTAATATTAACAGTAGAAGACTGGTCAATGTCATCACACTGGGGAAAATCTCTTGATACAGGCTATGTGACTTGGTGCCAGATTTTGTGAAGCAAATATGCCTTGGCTCAATATAAATATGTCTGAATTTTGAGGCACTGTCACTTCCTTTTGCCAGAGTGCTGCAGTACTACCATGACACCTGGGCCATATCAGACAGTCAGATGACTGGGCATTGCTAGCAGCAGCCATGGGTTCACAACTAGGCTGCACCTGCCTCTGCCACCATGAGTTCCTCATGGGATTTAGTGCCACAGCACTCCCAACCTGCCATCCGTGCCTGCTGCTACCAGTACTGAATTCCCCGCAGGACTTATCAACCCAGCGCTAACCACCATCTGACTCCTGCTTGAGGGCAGTGGGTTGAATCCCATGTAAAGTAATCCCCACACACCACAGTGGTGAATATGTGTGGTGCTCCAGGTGCCAATGCTGAAGGAGAAGTTGGACGTTGCTGACTTCGTGGCCATCATGTACAGAGGCCACCAGCCATCCATGGGCCTGCTGTCAGCAACACAGAGTGCCTATGCAGTATCCTCTCACCAGGGCAGAAGCTGCCACTCTTATGTCAATGGCAACCAGTGTCAACAGAGGAAGGTGTGTTTAGTCTCACTGAGCCTTGAAAAAGCATTAGCTTAATTTGAATAAAGCATTATTTGCTGACAGTAGACTTTCCACTGGGCCCTCTGGTCCATCATCCACACCACTTATGCTATCAAATGTAGCTGCACTCTTCTAAGTGATGTCAGGGGAGTCAACATCACCACAGTCAACAGCAGGAGGAGTGTACCAACAATGCCTCCCCCCACCCCCCACACTCTACCAGTACTCACAGCATGATGTCTGAGCCACATTCTACAATATCGTTAAACTTAAGGGGTAATCCAGAGTTCCTGGAAGGAGTTCCCAATAAAGATAAATTCACTGAAAATGAATGCAGAGGCAGAATGTGCCACAGTTGGTATGATAGGTGGTAAATAATATAAAGTTTTTTTCAACACTGAAATACATGTATCAGCCTCAAGAGAGTAGGAGTTGTTGGAACCCAACATGTTACAAGTTGTGTGGAGTAGGGGATAGTGATATATGACCATTGGGGTCAGTAATGATGAAGAAAGGTGAAAGAAATGAGAAGTAGCAGAAATGAGAACAGCGAGAAACTTAACCCCATGACAGACAGAGCAAGGACATAAAAAACAGACTAGCACTGGCAAAAAGGACATCCCTGGCCAAGAGAAATCTATTAGTGAAAAACACAGGCCTTAATTTGAAGCAAAATTTATGAGCATGTTCATTTTGAGCACAGAATACTAAAATAGTGAAACATGGACTGTGGGAGGAACAGGAAAGAAAAGAATTGAAGTTTTTGAGATGTGGTACTACAAAAGAATTGTGAAAATTAGGTAGGATGATAACAAAAAGAGTGAGGTGGTTTTCTGCAGGATCAGCAGGGAAAGGAATATATGGAATGCACTGACAAAAAGCAGGACAGTGTGGTAGGAGATGTATCAGAGAATAACTTCCATGGCAGCAGAAGGAGCTGTATAGTGTAAAAACTGTAGAGGAAGACATACGTTGGAGTACACTCAGCAAATAATTGAGGACATAAGTAGCAAGTGCTACCCTGAGATGAAGAGACTGGCACAGGAGAGTAATTCGTGGTGGGTCACATCAGGCTAGTCAGAAAACTTATCACTAAGAAAAATAAAATAATAATAAAAAATAAAAAAATATGAATTTTTCATTGGAGGCAACCAAGCTTAGTCAGTGTGTGGCAGTGGTGTCTCATGTATGTGAGGGCTACAACGTGATCCTAATGTTACGCTTCCTGCATGAGCATCATGCCATAATTGACTTTTGACACTGTTTAGTGGAGCTTAGTGGGAAGACATTCCAGCTAGGAGAATCTGTTGTCAATGTTGATCTGTTGTGAGCATCATCTAGTTTACAGGACAAGGCAGTTAAAATTTAAATAGTGACATTAAGGTTTAGTTCACATGATTGTATTTTAAGCTGCACCAAAGTCTCACTATGGATAAATGTGGAACCTGATTCATCAAGCAATATATTGTGTATAGTGGAGCTGCTGAATGATAGTGAGGTACTGGATGAAGCTGGTGAGATGTAGTAGTGTACACTTGCAATAGAGGAACAATGGAAAGGCAGTACCCACCAATGGGGGTAATTTTAGAGCTGCAAAGGTTAAATTATTGAAGGTGACATTGTTGGCTACATTGGAGATCCTGAATGAGAAAGATTGCTGCACAGGAGGTGTAGGCTTTAAGAGCACAGGATACTTCTAGGACTGCATATCATTAAAAACTGAAGCATTTAAAGGGGACAGACAGGATACAGATGGAGGAACTGTTGATCTATTTCTTTTTTTTTCTCTCCACAATGGCATTTGCCTGCTACACTAGTAACACAACACAGTATCCCAACAGGGAAGAAGGAAGAAGGCACCAGTGTATTGGAGGCTGTACAGAATACCATGACCTGTGCAATAAATTTTGAGGGAATTTATTAATCAACAATTGACTGATGATGCGACAGAAGAAAGTAGTAGCCCATTGAGGGGGGAAGGGGGGGGGGGGGGAAATTGGAATTGTGCTGAAGAAGTCTGCAGAGAGTTTGAAGAAATATCATTTCAGTTGTGACTCCCACCATTTAAACAGTAAAACTGCTACAGATGCCTGCCCAGTTTTGAACACTACAGAAATGATTGATAATTTTAGGCCAAGCTATTACTTCTCGACAATGGGCTTGAAGAGTGGGTACCATCAGTTGGAAGTGGTCCCAGAAGATAGGGTGAAAACTACACTTGCAACACATTGGGGATACTATCAGCACAAAAGATGCCATTTGGGTTGAAAAAGGCACCAGCAACATTTCAGCATTTTTTGTTCAGAACAGTAAAAGAATTAAAACTGTGTCAGTATCTAGTGTATCTTGATGACATAATTGTCTTTTCAAGAGAGATACAGGAGCATAGACAATGACTGAGGGAAGTGTTTAAGAGGTTACTGCAGCGTCTGTCCTGTCTGCCTGTAACGTTGGCGTGCTGCATGACTGGACAGATATATGGGGTACCTTCATCATAGTGAGTAAACCCAAAGCAGATGTTTATGGTATGACCAAGGCTGCTGCTGGAGACAAAAAAACAGCCTCATGTCTCAGCCAACAGCCACCAGGGACCACTACCTAAGTACTGTGGATCAACGGAAGCACCAGAGGTCACATCTACATCTACAACTACATCTACATGGATACTCTGCAAATCATATTTAAATGCCTGACAGAGGGTTCATTGAAACACCTTCATAATTCTCTACTCTTCCAATCTCGCATAGCATGTAGAAAGAACAAACACCTATATCTTTCAATACAAGCTCTGATTTCCCTTATTTTATTGTGGTGATCATTTCTCCCTATGAAGGTCAGTGTCAACAAAATATTTTCACATTCAGAGGAGAAAGTTGGTGATTGGATTTTCGTTTTAATGATGTCCAGTCCAAATCCTGTATCATCTCAGTGACACTCTCTCCCACATTTCGCAATAATACAAAATGTGTTGCCCTTCTTTGAACTTTTTCGATGTACTCCATCAATCCTATGGTAAGGATCCCACACCATCCTATGGTAAGGATCCCACACCATGCAGCAATATTCTAAAAGAGGACAGACAAGCATAGTGTAGGCAGTCTCCTCAGTAGATCTGTTACATTTTCCAAGTGTCCTGCCAATAAAACACAGTCTTTGGTTAGCCTTCCCCACAACATTTTTTGGTGTTCCTTCCAATTTAAGTTGTTCTTAATTGTAATTCCTAGGTATTTAGTTGAATTTATGGTCTTTAGATTTGACTGATTTATCTTGTAACCAAAGTTTAATGGATTTCTTTTAGCACTCATGTGGATGACCTCTCACTTTTCATTATTTAGGGTCAACTGCCAATTTTAACACCAAATCATTTATATAGATAAGGCACAACAAAGGTCCTATAACACTACCTTGGGGAATGCCAGAAATCACTTCTGTTTTACTCAATGACTTTCTATCAGTTACTACAAACTGTGACCTCTCTAACAGGAAATCACAAATCCAGTCACATAAGTGAGATGATATTCCATAAGCACGCAAACAATTTCACTATAAGCCCCTTGTTTGGTACAGTGTCAAAAGCCTTCCAGAAATCCAGAAATATGGAATCAATCTGAAATCCCTTGTCAATAATACTCAAAACTTCATGTGAATAAAGAGCTAGTTGTGTTTCACAAGAATGATGTTTCCTAAATCCATGTTTACTGTGTGTCAATAGAGGTTGAGGGAATATACAATAGCTGTAGGTAAACAACTAGAATTCACTCAGATACAGATTTATTCACACTTAGCTTCTACACAGATACAAGTCCAGAGGCTAACTGCCGTTAGCGTCCAACATCCTGCCCAAAGCCCTCTCCTCAAAGATAGCACACTTACGCACAGAACAAATATCGATATTTATGGCGCTCTATGCCACAAGGTAATTCTTATGTTCAAACATAATATAGGTTCCAAAATCCTGCTGCATATTGACGTTAATGATTTGGGCCTGTAATTTAGTGGATTACTCCTACTACCTTCCTTGAATATTGGGTGACCTGTGCAACTTTCCAGGGTTTTGAGGAATGTACAAGGATAATTACCAACAGAATTACAGTTCGTAGCTAGGCTAAGCAGCCAGGTCAGTTTTAATCACTGTGGGCAAAGCGAGCATGTTTAATAGTTCTGCTGCAGGTTGCTGACTGCCATTTTTAGACACATTGTAAATCAAGAGGTTGTGATTAGGCTAGAACATGTATGGAAATTCAGGAGTACAAAATGCATTGTCTGCCACAGTTCAGGCAATGGTCATTTAAAATTAGCTGTGGACAGAGCATCTCGTGTTCCCACCATACCTGGTGGCAGCAGCTTCCAACATTGCTCTGTGTTTAATGAACAGCATTTGAGCAATTGTGAAATGGCCCACCATGGCTGCATGTTGCCTTTAACTGAGCAGTAGCGGATGGGGCAACACTGTAGCATCAAGTGATACATGGCAACTATCAAGTAATTTTAAATGAACTATAAATATATTCTGGTCACAAGGACTTGACTACTTGTCGCAGAGGATGCTGGGAGTGTTATTTGTCAGTAGAAGTCAGAATTAATCATTTTAGGAGCAGTTACCAACCTATGCAATCTAGCAGAAGATGGAATTCCATTATTACTAGCACACATTTGTTATATACATTGAAGAGCAGAAAATAACTGGTGTGCAGAAGAAAAAAAAATTAAATAAATTATTGTATCTATTGGAGCAAGCTGTGCAGCCTGCAGCTGCATACAAGAGTCATAGCTGCAGAACTATAAAGAGAATTCTGCAGTCTGGCTGTAATAATAGAGTACTGTACTGCATTTGAAGATGACTGTCTCTGTAACCTGCCAACACAAACCCTTGTTACTTCTGTGTGTAATTTATACCATAGCTACAGATTGGTACAAGATGGACCCATCAGTGGGTTGCCAGCCCTGGCCAACAAACTCTCCCCACTTGTGCCTGAGATAAGCTGCCTTCTTTCCATAATAGATGATTTGTGCCGTACTTCTCATTTGTACTCAAAAAAATATTAGTAGGCCTATAATGCTTTGCCATACGTATGCAACCTGTAAAAAGAACGAACTCGTGAAACAGCATGTTCTGAGTCATAACTTGTAAGCATGGGATGTTGTTAAAGTCATTAAGTGTGGCGCCCCAAAGGTTTATCTTTACCAGGATTATCATACATCTTTCACTACACACGTGTAATAAAAAATTAATATATAAAGGAGAAGACAGAATCCAGCATGGCAAATCAAGGGCATCAAACAACTAAATTACAAAAACACGAATTATTAAATTAAGTACTGGTATTTAACTAAGGGACAGGTGCAAACCAATGTTAGAACACACCATTGGAAATTACAAATGATTTGTGCACTTATACCATTCAAAGAGATGATGAGCAAAATACAAATTCATTTCACTGGCAGTTTTTTCAAATTTGTTCAGAAACTTTCTCTTGTTTTGTTGGTAATGTAACTTGGTATTCCCTCTGACTCATTTGTTATCAAGTCTTCGAAGGAAGCACTTGAAATATGAAATCACAACTTCCAGAAATGGATGGCTCCAGTATGCCTAAGTCAATACATTTGAGTGTCTATACATGAGGTGCGTATGGGACCTGCAGATAGCACATTGAAATGCTGAAACTGGTGTTTTTGTTGTGTTGTGGTGATCAGTCCTGAGACTGGTTTGATGCAGCTCTCCATGCTACTCTATCCTGTGCAAGCTTCTTCATCTCCCAGTACTTACTGCAACCTACATGCTTCTGAATCTGTTTAATGTATTCATCTCTTGGTCTCCCTCTATGATTTTACCCTCCACGCTGCCCTCCAATGCTAAATTTGTGATCCCTTGAAGCCGCAGAACATGTCCTACCAACCGGTCCCTCCTTCTTGTCAAGTTGTGCCACAAACTCCTCTTCTCCCCAATTCTATTCAATACCTCCTCATTAGTTATGTGATCTTCCCATCTAATCTTCAGCATTATTCTGTAGCACCACATTTCGAAAGCTTCTATTCTCTTCTTGTCCAAACTATTTATCGTCCATGTTTCACTTTCATACATGGCTACACTCCATACAAATACTTTCAGAAAAGACTTCCTGACACTTAAATCTATACTCGATGTTAACAAATTTCTCTTCTTCAGAAACACTTTCCTTGCCATTGCCAGTCTACATTTTATATCCTCTCTACTTCGACCATCATCAGGTATTTTGCTCCCCAAATATCAAAACTCCTTTACTACTTTAAGTGTCTCATTTCCTAATCTAATTCCCTCAGCATGACCCGACTTAATTCGACTACATTCCATTATCCTCGTTTTACTTTTGTTGATGTTCCTCTTATATCCTCCTTTCAAGACACTGTCCATTCCATTCAACTGCTCTTCCAAGTCCTTTGCTGTCTCTGACAGAATTACAATGTCATCGGTGAACCTCAAAGTTTTTATTTCTTCTCCATGGATTATATTACCTACTCTGAATTTTTCTTTTGTTTCCTTTACTGCTTGCTCAATATACAGATTGAATAACATCAGGGAGAGGCTACAACCCTGTCTCACTCCCTTCCCAACCGCTGCTTCCCTTTCATGTCCCTCGACTCTTATAACTGCCATCTGGTTTCTGTACAAATTGTAAATAGCCTTTCGCTCCCTGCATTTTACCCCTGCCACTTTCAGAATTTGAAAGAGAGTATTCCAGTCAGCATTGTCAAAAACCTTCTCTAAGTCTACAAATGCTATAAACATAGGTTTGCCTTTCCTTAATCTTTCTTCTAAGATAAGTCGTAAGGTCAGTATTGCCTCACGTGTTCCAATATTTCTATGGAATCCAAACTGATCTTCCCCAAGGTCAGCTTCTACTAGTTTTTCCATTCGTCTGTAAAGAATTTGTGTTAGTATTTTCGGCTGTGGCTTATTAAACTGATTGTTCAATATTTTTCACATCTGTCAACACCTGCTTTCTTTGGGATTGGAATTATTATATTCTTCTTGAAGTCTGAGGGTATTTCGCCTGTCTCATACATCTTGCTCACCAGATGGTAGAGTTTTGTCAGGACTGGCTCTCCCAAGGCCATCAGTAGTTCTAATGGCATGTTGTCTACTCCCGGGGCCTTGTTTCAACTCAGGTCTTTCAGTGCTCTGTCAAACTCTTCACGCAGTATTGTATCTCCCATTTCGTCTTCATCTACATTCTCTTCCATTTCCAGAATATTGTCCTCGAGTACGTCGCCCTTGTATAGACCCTCTATATACTCCTGCCACCTTTCTGCTTTCCCTTCTTTGCTTAGAACTGGGTTTCCATCTGAGCTCAAGATATTCATACAAGTGGTTCTCTTTTCTGCAAAGGTCTCTTTAATTTTCCTGTAGGCAGTATCTATCTTACCCTTAGTGAGATAAGCCTCTACATCCTTACATTTGTCCTCTAGCCATCCCTGCTTAGCCATTTTGCACTTCCTGTTGATCTCATTTTTGAGACGTTTGTATTCCTTTTTGCCTGCTTCACTTACTGCATTTTTATATTTTCTCCTTTCATCAATTAAATTCAATATTTCTTCTGTTACCCAAGGATTTCTACTAGCCCTCGTCTTTTTACCTACTTGATCCTCTGTTGCCTTCACTACTTCATCCCTCAGAGCTACCCATTTTTCTTCTACTGTATTTCTTTCCCGCATTTGTGACAATTGCTCCCTTATGCTCTCCCTGAAACTCTGTACAACCTCTGGTTTAATCAGTTTGTCCAGGTCCCATCTCCTTAAATTCCTGCCTTTTTGCAGTTTCTTCAGTTTTAATCTACAGTTCATAACCAATAGATTGTGGTCAGAGTCCACATCTGCCCCTGGAAATGTCTTACAATTTAAAACCTGGTTCCTAAATCTCTGTCTTACCATTATATAATCTATCTGATACCTTTTAGTATCTCCAGGCTTCTTCCATGTATACAACCTTCTTTCATGATTCTTGAACCAAGTGTTAGCTATGATTAAGTTATGCTCTGCGCATAATTCTACCAGACGGCCTCCTATTTCATTTCTTAGCCCCAATCCATATTCACCTACTATGTTTCCTTCTCTCTTTTCCTACTGACGAATTCCAGTCACCCATCACTATTAAATTTTCGTCTCCCTTCACTACCTGAATAATTTCTTTTATCTCATCATATATTTCATCACTTTCTTCATCATCTCCAGAGCTAGTTGGCATATAAACTTGTACTACTGTAGTAGGTGTGGGCTTCGTGTCTATCTTGGCCACAATAATGCGTTCACTATGCTGTTTGTAGTAGCTTACCCGTATTCCTATTTTTTTTATTCATTATTAAACCTACTCCTGCATTACCCCTATTTGAAACTGGTACTGAAAATAAAATAATTGCAAGGCTATTTGGCAATTTTCCATATAAAAAATCATTCATCATTAGTTTGTTATTGTTACTATTATTCATTCACTAATGGGAGCTTTCCTATCCCTATTATCAGCCAACACACATTACCAGTGGACCTGGAAGAATAGAGTATTGGATGTTTCGAAATGTAGAATAAGCACATTTATCTTGGCATCTCATTTCTAGAACAATAGGAAAAGTCCAATAGGAAAATATGACAATAAGAGGCTGGTGAAACAGGCTCTACTGCAACAGTTTCTTCTGATTTAGCCCAATGGTGACAAGTAAACTCTTCTCATATTGTATTACACAACAGCCAAATATATAGTATGGACTCTGCCACTGCTACAGATACCTACAAATTTGTTACCACCACTATGGGTTACCATTGGCTCAGCTGCTGATTACAGTGTCGCAGTTGTAAATGGAAAACTATGTTTGATAATTTTGTTCTGCTGCTGTTCAATTGAGTTACGCCAATGGATAAATTAAGGTCTCTTCTTGCTTTTATTTCCACAGCTATGTAAACTTACATGAAAATTCTGGGCAATCATGTGTGAGTTTCATTTTTCATAAGCCATCTCACAACCTTGATCCAGTACCTCATGGGAGCAGGTATAATGGTCTGCCATTTGAATACCAAGCAACAACACACAAAAAAAGTCACTGGAAAGATTCAAAGGAGCAATCAGTGTCATGGATTTGGATTCTTTTCATCACTTAGGGAATAAACAAGAAGTATAAATTACAAAAGCAATGAACAAGCTAGTTGGTATGCTTTATATGTGTAGATCTCAATCTGAAAAACATATGAAGGTGAAAAATAGGTTCTGTGTTAATTAACATAAATTTCAGTTTCTTCTCTTCTGAACCCTGAAATGAATTGACTACCACATGGCATCAAATAATTATTCAACTATATTTCTTCTTGTTTTCATCCCCACTTCTGCATTCTGGTAGCCATGAAAATCTGTTTGCCTACATCACAAGAATATACGTAGACACAGTCAATTTCAAGGTGCAAAGTGTTGTATGCTGAATGAGGGGCAAATGTATTAGCTTTGCTACCTCTGCAATGAAATGAAATAATGCCAGCATTAACAACACCCTTTCACATTTGAAAGCACAAAAAAAATTATTAATTTGAGATGAAATTTAATTGAATGCCTTCAACATAGGTAGACTGAAAGGCGATGTTAGAAAATATTGGCAGATAACACTGCATAAAGAACCTTATGCACTCCTGTCAGCCCTCTGAGAGCTAGTATAAGATGGGCACAACAACCACTTTATGATATTGCTACCCTTAGCCCAGTAAAGAATTGCCAACATTGCTGCAAATATTTGGAAACCCTGTAACAATGCATTTACTTCTGCATGTGGCCGTGAATTGGTCCACTAAATTCATTCTTTTTCCACTTTCATGACTCATGCTACATAATCCTCATGGAAGGTGAGACACTGAGAGAGAAAATTTAATTTTTGTATTCCAGGAATTGTGTGCTTCATATAAAGAATAACTGTTTTTATCTTTAACATAGTGTTATCAGGCTCAGTGACCAATATTGTGATGAGAGAGACCTACTCCCAACAGCATCTTCGTTAGCTCAGGTGTTCCACACACATCTTGTGATGCAAGGACAGTGTGAGTTGTCAGTTCTAATTGCGGCGAAGACCAGTTCACCCTAGGTTATTATTTTCCGTTTTATTGAATGGTGCTGCAAATTACTAGAGGAAATTCCTTAGCAAAATGTGAAGAAAATCTTTACACATTAAGTCTTCTGACAAACTTGACTCACTAAGCAGTGTTAATAGTCATAGATGTCTTCTTTGTGAATGCCAGGCTTCTTCGTTATACAAACACCTCTGAAGAATTTTGACTCAACCGGCAATTATATGAATTTCAGTTTTGTTCATCACGTGGTATCCACATGTCAGGGGAATAATTATGAAGTGAATATCATTTCTGCTAGCTAAATCTGTCTTATAGAAATTAGGCAACCCTGTAGACATTTTCTAACACTAGAATTAGCAACTCCCTTCCACTCTACAAGTGGGAAATTTTTTGTGGAGCATCACTCATAAACAGTGAAGCATTTTATGCTCTCCAAAGTCATGATCGGTAGCTGACACTTTTAACAAAGGGTCAGGCATCACAGCACTGCCATGGTAGCCACTGCCAGGTAGTAGCAAATGGGTCCAGAGAACTCTAGTGCATGTGGCATTCAAATGCAGATTATCTATGTGATGCCTGTTCTTTTGGACTGAAAATTTATGCTGGACCGGGATTCAAACCTGCGTCTTCTGCTTACTAGGCAGATGCTCTGACCACTGAGCCATGCAGACACAGTGGTCATCACTCCTGCATGAAATTCCCCAGCACACCTCCTGTCAGAAACAAATTCTCAATTTATCCACACACTACTAATGTAGAGCCTCTTGCCATTATTCTCATTACTTGCAGAGTTTTGCCAGTTCCCGTAAGAGTTTGAGCCTGGCGTGGTATCTGCTCTGAAGAGATCATTGGCAATCCTCACCTTAATTGCATTTGTATTATATATATATAACTGAGACAATGACCACTGTGTCCAGATGGCTTAGTCGTCAGAGCATCTGTCTAGAAGCCAGGAGACCTGGGTTTGAATTCCCGCACAGCACAAATTTTCAGCTTTCCCCAATGATTTAAATCAATACCCATTTGCAGCCAATATCTGTGATTCATTTTTGTCCTAAAGGCAGATCATCTGCCAATAAATCTTTTGTGGGCAACAAACAGTTTTCACTGCAAAACGTTGCATTCAGACAATGCACAATTTACCACTAGACTGTGGTCGTAGGCAGAGCATAACAGCTAGAATAGAATACAAGATTTTCTGCAGGAACTGCCAAAGTCTACAGTGTTGGCAGATTGTGAAAATAGCCAGACTTAGCTAACCATCAGCCTGGCCATCTTATTTGTTCAGTGTGACAATCAGCATGGATTTAGATTCTGTAGTGACTGGCCACCAGCCAGGTTTTATGTCAAAGTGCATTCACCAAAATAATGTAATAAAGCAGGCTACTTTCTGCAAATCAACTTTTTACTGAATATCAAACCCATCAATGCACAAAAGTCAGAATACTTGTTTGTAACTTAATAAAATAATTTTCAAAGTGAATTTACAGTCCAGCACCTCATGCCAACTTCCATCTTGTTACTTGATAACATACAGACTCCAACTACTTTTTTATTATTCTATTGTTACACAAGTTTCACTTGCTATCAACACAATCGATTTTTCAAAACTAAAGAGACACAGACAATTAATATTTCACAAACCAAAGCATTTTTTATTAGTTTTGTCATTTTGAATAATTTTAGATAAGTGTGATCATAATACTGCATCAAAGGATTCATAATGTGAATTTATTGTGAATCATTAGTAGTGTATTTTCATGTTCTATGGATCACTTTCATGATAAATTGCAATTATATGGAATGAGTCATTTTAAGTTTGCATCACAAATAGTTTTGTAAATCCATCCACATGCTGGTCATATATAAAGAAGGCATACAGATAAGAGTTAGTAATTCCAACCCACCACCTTTTACACAATACAATAATAGAAATTCTTCATCTACATCTACATCTACATCTACATTCATACTCCGCAAGCCACCCAACGGTGTGTGGCGGAGGGCACTTTACGTGCCCCTGTCATTACCTCCCTTTCCTGTTCCAGTCGCGTATGGTTCGCGGGAAGAACGACTGTCTGAAAGCCTCCGTGCGCGCTCTAATCTCTCTAATTTTACATTCGTGATCTCCTCGGGAGGTATAAGTAGGGGGAAGCAATATACTCGATACCTCATCCAGAAATGCACCCTCTCGAAACCTGGCGAGCAAGCTACACCGCGATGCAGAGCGCCTCTCTTCCAGAGTCTGCCACTTGAGTTTGCTAAACATCTCCGTAACGCTATCACGGTTACCAAATAACCCTGTGACGAAACGCGCCGCTCTTCTTTGGATCTTCTCTATCTCCTCCATCAACCCGATCTGGTACGGATCCCACACTGATGAGCAATACTCAAGTATAGGTCGAACGAGTGTTTTGTAAGCCACCTCCTTTGTTGATGGACTACATTTTCTAAGCACTCTCCCAATGAATCTCAACCTGGCACCCGCCTTACCAACAATTAATTTTATATGATCATTCCACTTCAAATCGTTCCGCACGCATACTCCCAGATATTTTACAGAAGTAACTGCTACCAGTGTTTGTTCCGCTATCATATAATCATACAATAAAGGATCCTTCTTTCTATGTATTCGCAATACATTACATTTGTCTATGTTAAGGGACAGTTGCCACTCCCTGCACCAAGCGCCTATCCGCTGCAGATCTTCCTGCATTTCGCTACAATTTTCTAATGCTACAACTTCTCTGTATACTACAGCTTCATCCGCGAAAAGCCGCATGGAACTTCCGACACTATCTACTAGGTCATTTATATATATTGTGAAAAGCAATGGTCCCATAACACTCCCCTGTGGCACGCCAGAGGTTATTTTAACGTCTGTAGATGTCTCTCCATTGATAACAACATGCTGTGTTCTGTTTGCTAAAAACTCTTCAATCCAGCCACACAGCTGGTCTGATATTCCGTAGGCTCTTACTTTGTTTATCAGGCGACAGTGTGGAACTGTATCGAACGCCTTCCGGAAGTCAAGAAAAATAGCATCTACCTGGGAGCCTGTATCTAATATTTTCTGGGTCTCATGAACAAATAACGCGAGTTGTGTCTCACACGATCGCTGTTTCCGGAATCCATGTTGATTCCTACATAGTAGATTCTGGGTTTCCAAAAATACCATGATACTCGAGCAAAAAACATGTTCTAAAATTCTACAACAGATCGACGTCAGAGATATAGGTCTATAGTTTTGCGCATCTGCTCGACGACCCTTCTTGAAGACTGGGACTACCTGTGCTCTTTTCCAATCATTTGGAACCCTCCGTTCCTCTAGAGACTTGCGGTACACGGCTGTTAGAAGGGGGGCAAGTTCTTTCACGTACTCTGTGTAGAATCGAATTGGTATCCCGTCAGGTCCAGTGGACTTTCCTCTGTTGAGTGATTTCAGTTGCTTTTCTATTCCTTGGACACTTATTTCGATGTCAGCCATTTTTTCGTTTGTGCGAGGATTTAGAGAAGGAACTGCAGTGCGGTCTTCCTCTGTGAAACAGCTTTGGAAAAAGGTGTTTAGTATTTCAGCTTTACGTGTGTCGTCCTCTGTTTCAATGCCATCATCATCCCGGAGTGTCTGGATATGCTGTTTCGAGCCACTTACTGATTTAACGTAAGACCAGAACTTCCTAGGATTTTCTGTCAAGTCTGTACAATAGAATTTTACTTTCGAATTCACTGAACGCTTCTCGCATAGCCCTCCTTACGCTAACTTTGACATCGCTTAGCTTCTGTTTGTCTGAGAGGTTTTGGCTGCGTTTAAACTTGGAGTGAAGCTCTCTTTGCTTTCGCAGTAGTTTCCTAACTTTGTTGTTGTACCGCGGTGGGTTTTTCCCGTCCCTCACAGTTTTACTCGGCACGTACCTGTCTAAAACGCATTTTACGATTGCCTTGAACTTTTTCCATAAACACTCAACATTGTCAGTGTCGGAACAGAAATTTTCGTTTTGATCTGTTAGGTAGTCTGAAATCTGCCTTCTATTACTCTTGCTAAACAGATAATAGATACCTATTCTATGGAATAGAAGTTTGTTTTCAAATTTTATTTTGCTATCTGTCAGATTTTTTGCATCACTGGGTAAGTGATCAAAGATTTTAGTTGCAGCGGGGTGCATCCCTTTTTGTGCTAAATACAACCTTAATGTGCAGTAATGAATGTAACTTTTTATTCTGGTATTGTAATTATGTACATCATTGTTCCCTTTGAGCTGCTATAGAGTATTTACGAGAAACATCATGAGGGAATAAATATACTGCAAAGCAGTAGTCAGAATGCCCATCTCCTTAAACAAGATGATTGTGGGTGAGCACCACATATTATTCTTACAGCACATTTTTGAACAACAAAGACTTATTTTCTTAAAGATGAGTTACCACAGAATATTGTATGATATGACATTATTGAATGAAAATATTCAAAATATATAAGCATACTGATTTGTCTCTCCTCATGATTTTAAGTGATTCTGAGTGCAAACGTGGCAGAACTGAGTCATTTTAGCAGTTCCAAAAACTACCTTTTCTAGTTTAAATTTGCATCAGTATGGACACCAAATAATTCTGAAGTTTCCACCCTTTTATTATTTCCTTACCATGTGCTACACTTATCATTAGTGTAGTACCTCCAGATGTGCAGAACTAAATATGTTGTGTATTTCTAAAATTAAGGGTAGATCATTCACATAAAATCAGTGAATTATACTTTTAAGGACATTGTTTGCCATTTTTTCTGTTTCTGTATGTATGAATGCATGAATTGATTACAACACTACTGTCATATGCTAAAAGAACTATTTTTCCTTGTTGTACACTAAGGAACATTGAAAATATCACTGAAAAAGGTGTGCAATTGATTGAAATTAAATTTATTAGACTTAATTATACAGATGAGAGATTCACTTGATCCCAAAATCAAGACAAGTAAACAAAGACAGTGAGTACAAGCAGAAAAATACAGTGTAACATCAATAATATGTTGGACCACCTTGTGCTGCAATACATGCCATAACATGGTCTGGCATTGAGTTGATTAGATATGTAATATCATTCTAAGACAGGTTGATCCACAAATCTTGAACAGCCACCTCCAAATCATGCACAGAGAGATACTGTCACATCTGGCATTTCAGCTGGTTCCACTCATGTTAAGTCTGGAAAGCAGACCGGTCATGGAAGAGTTGGAAGTCTTGAGCAACTTGAGCTGTATGCAGACAAGCATTATCTTGCTGGAAATGTGCCCCTGGAGTCCATGCAGGGAAGACCCCACATGGGGCCAAATAATGTCATCAACATAACAATGACCCAGTAAGGTTCCACATACTAAAATTAGAGGGGACTGGCTATCATATGATATAGCACCCCACACCATTAATTTAACTGTGGATGGTGTGGCATGCAACAGAATGGGTGGAACTGTACTGTTCAGCAGGTTGCCTCCATACTTTTATGCAGGTATCACATACCCAAAACAAACAAGGTCTCACGGTACTTATCTGCAAAGTTTCATGTTTACACTTTTCTTCTCTCTAGATGTGCTGTTTTCAATGTTCCTAAGTGTTTATTAGATGGCAGATTGTTTAAATAAATGAAGAACAATAGCAGGCCAAGAACTGAGCCTTAGGGAACTTCATATGTGATTCCTCCCCAATCAAAATCATGTCCCAAGACTACATAAGTTGAATTATTAAGTACAACTTTCTGCTTTCTTTTGGTTGGATGTGACATCATCCTTTGGTTGGCTATACCATCAATGTAAATGGCATTCCCAGAAAAACAACACTTCTGAAAGCCAAAATGTGGTTTACTGAGGATATTATTGTTGCTCAGCTGAGAAACTATTGTAGAATTAATTACAGTCTCAAAAATTTTGAAAAATGATTTAAGTAGTAAAACAGGTTGTTAGTTATTGAAATCTTTCCTATCACCTTTCTTAAAGATGGGTTTAACAGCATATTTGTCTCTCTGGAAAAATGCCTTGACTTGCTGATGCATTATATATTTCTTACAAGATTAGGCTTATTGTATTGGAAGAAATATTTAGCATTCTGTCTGAAACATCATAAAATTCCGATGAGCTTTTATTTTTAAATGAATATATAATTTCCTAATTTATGAAGAAGAAGTTGGAGACACATTCTCATGATAAAATTTTCTGAGAGTTGCTTTTTCAACATATTGTTGTTCTGTACTTTCCAAAAAAAGGAGGTGTGTTGAGCAGTTTCAATAAAAAGTCTGTTAATACGTAGATTCCTAGACTCTTGTGATCAGATAATGTATATTATGATTGTTGTTTCACTTTACAATAATACTTACAAACTTGCCTCCTATTTCTTTTGATCTGTGTTCTGATTGAACTGTCTAGTGTTTCTGTCTTCCTGTTTGCATATATTAATCAAGATGAATAAATCTTTGTTATTAAACTGAAAGATATAATATTTATTTGTTGGATTTTCTCTTGGCATTTTCAAATATTTCTTAGTATTCAGGTTGTAGATCAGATACTAATTCATTTATTCATTTTTAAGAGACTAATATTTGTTTTTATTGTCCTTAATAAGTTCATACCATATTTAACTGCTATTGTTTTTACTAAAAGACACACCTCACAGAAACAGGAGACACAGCACATGAGCTACAAGAATGAAAAAATTGGAATTAATTATGCAGTGTCTAACAAATATTAAAACTGATAAGTAATTACATAAGAATTTAAAAGTCTCTAAAATTAATACAATTGTAAGAACACTAAGACAAATATTGCAATTGACTATGACATTTCAAATAAATTCATTATCTAGTGACAATTACTGTCAGAGACAGTAGAAGGCCAAAGATGAACAGTTCTAATCTTTTACACCACTTCAGTAGAGGGGACAGAGTTAGAAGTAAAGATCAGTTAAGAGAAAAAGTGGAAAGAATTATGCACTTAATAAATAGAAAATAAGGATAAATGAGTGGCAGTGGAAAAATAAAAATAGAAGTAAGTAAAAGAATAAAAATTATAAAAATAATATACACTGAAGAGCCAAAGAAACTGATACTCCTGTTTAATGTCATGTAACACTCCCACGAGCATGCAGAAGTGCCACAACATGAAATGGCATGGATTTGACAAATGTCTGAAGTAGTGCTGGAAGGAATTTACACCATGAATCCTGCAGGGCTATCCATAAATCTGTAAGAGTATGAGGGCCTGGAGATCTCTTCTGAACATTTTGCAAGGCATCCCAGATATGCTCAATAATGTTCATGTCTGGGGAATTTGGTGGCCAGCAGAAGTGTTTAAATTCAGAAGAGAGTTCCTGGAGACACTCTGTAGCAATTTTGGATGTGTGGGGTGTCCCATTGTCCTACTGGAATTGCCCAAGTCTGTTGGAATTCGCAATGGACATGAATGGATGCAGGTGATCAGACAGGATGGTTACATACACGTCACATGTCAGAGTTGTATCTAGACATATCAAGAACCCCTTATCACTCCAACTGGACCTGCCCCACACCATTACAGAGCCTCCACCAGCTTTAACAGTCCCCTGCTGACATGAAGGGTCCATGGATTTATGAGGTTGCTCCATACCTATACACGTCCATCTACTCAATACAATTTAAAATGAGACTCGTCTGACCAAGCAACATGTTTCCAGTTACCAACAGTCCAAAGTCATTGTTGATAGGCCCAGGCAAGGCATAAATCTTTGTGTTGTGCAGTCATCAAGGTTACACAAATGGGGCTTCAGCTCTGAATGGTCATATTGATGATGTTTCATTGAGTGGTTCACACACTGACTCTTGTTGATGTCCCAGCATTGAAATCTGCAGCAATTTGTAGATGCGTTGCACTTCTGCCACGCTGAATGGTTCTCTTCAGTCATGATTGGTCCTGTTCTTGAAGGATCTTTATCCGGCCTAATTGATATTGGAGATTTGATGTTTTACCAGATGCCTGATATTCACGGTACTCTCATGAAATGGTCGTATGGGAAAATACCCACTTCATTGCTACCTCAGAGATGCTGCATCCCATTGCTCATGTGCTGTTTATAGCACCATGTACAAACTAACTTATATCCAGATGACCTGCCATTGTAGCAGCAGCAACTGATCTAACAATGCTGCCAGACAACTGTTGTGTTATATAGGTGCTGACAACTGCAGCATTGTATTCTGTCTGTTTACATATATCTGTATTTGAATATGCATGCCTGTACCAGTTTCTTTGATGCTTCAGTGTACAGTCATGAGAAGGTATAAAAATAAAATAAAAATAAATTAGTAAATGACGAAGTAAGTAATTTAGAAAAATTATTTATTTCTAACATGTGAGTTTTTGTCACAGGATCATTATTACTTGCATTATTACTTTATTTTTCTATTATTTTATTTATCTATACGTTTCTTTTTCCTCTCACTATCTGTTCTCCTGGCTTTCTGTTCCTTAACTGCATTATTCTTCCCTCTTGGCATTACTTTTTGTGTTTTAATCTGTCTTATTTCTCAATCCATCTCTTCCAGCATGTCTGACTGAATCTGGCATAGCACCCACAGATGTTTAATTATTGACCTCCTGCTTTCTCTGATACTTTCTCCTTCATATTTACCACATTTTATCTGAGTATTCTGTGTGCTCCCACAGCCATATCCCACAAAAATTCCATTTTTAATCTTCACTAATACACCTTTCCCCCCTGAAGAAAGGAGTAGTAATTGTGTCACCTGATAAAGAGTATTTACCAGGTTTTATGTTTCCCACTAATTTTAATGACTTTCTCAGTTGAATTTTCACTATAACATTATTTTTTGCCTTATAGATGATTTAGTTATGGTTTACTTAACATTAAACTCTCTATTTTCTTTGTTTCAGGAATAGAATTATGTGGCGTCAAGCATCGATCAGCCAACAACTTTAGATCGTCTCTCTGTTTTGCTTTTGGATTTATCACCATAATATTGCTAGCTTGGCTTTTGAGAAACTGGATTTATTTCATACTTATTACAGCAGTTTTGAGCTGCATCCCATTATTGTTTGTCAGGTAACGTTAAAAGTTTGTAAAATAGAAATTTATTTCCTAATATTCTGTTAAACAAGCAGAACATTGAGAAGTGGTTATGAAAATTGGGAATATGTTGATAAATGGAAAACAAAGAAGAATGCAAAATACCATCAGATTATGTTCATTACTTAAGAATGAACGCCGGCCGCGGTGGTCTCGCGGTTCTAGGCGCGCAGTCCGGAACCGCGCGACTGCTACGGTCGCAGGTTCGAATCCTGCCTCGGGCATGGATGTGTGTGATGTCCTTAGGTTAGTTAGGTTTAACTAGTTCTAAGTTCTAGGGGACTGATGACCTAAGATGTTAAGTCCCATAGTGCTCAGAGCCATTTGAACCATTTTTTAAAGAATGCACCTAAAAATTGTGGTTATGCTGGACCAGTTCTCGAACCCAGATTTTCCGCTTGTCGCAGGGGGTTGCCTTAACCACTGTGGCTATCTGAGAATATGCCAATATGTCAATTTGTCCTGGTGTCTATTCTCCGTTTTGCTCACGCTATGTTACCGTGATTCCCATGTGGGATAAGATAATGTTTCCTTTCATCATTGCCTTGCTGTAGCATGAAATACTGCAGTGTTGTGTCTGAGGCAGTGTGTTGATGATCAACAGCAGCATTCAGTTAATAATGGACTTATCAATTGGGATTATGGTTTTGCATCAGCTGTAGAATATTTCAAAACAAGTGTAAATATTTGCCAGAGCAGGACTCAAACCCAGACTTCCTGCTTGTCATGAGCTGTTGCCTTAACCATTTCAGCTCTCTGGTCATGCTTCCAGCAGCAGCCCGATCTCCATTTGTCCTACTGTATTCCACAAACCATTCATAAACTTGACTTTTAGAGTTGACAGTGTAAAGTCTAGGTGCTTTATCATAAAGAAAAGTGAGAAAGTATCTTTACCCATGCAAACCATGAATTGAATGAGTCCCATTCATATCAGTATGAATAATCTCTAATGTTTATTGTGTTTTGCTTCTATTGTTTTGAAACTGTAAAATTTGCATTTTATTTTCAGTAGAAATGTTACTTCATAAACTTTGATTCTATATTGGTTGGCAATCCACCTCCTAACTGATGTTTACACAACACATTCAGATTGTTAAAATTTACATTTCCAAGTATATGATGCTATTTCTGCTTTGCTGACATAGTATCCTTACTACCCACACTATTTACATTAATCTCTTTCTTATAAATTCTACTTGTCATTTTGTACAACCTATCTTCTTTCAAAACACTCACAAGTAAATTATTGTCCTTAAAAAAAAATCAGATATTGCCTGCATAATAATTTTGTTTTTCAGCCACTTTAGCATAACTAATCGATTTTCTTTGATGTAAAATACATTATAAACTGGGAAATAACTAGCCGTGTCTCCTGTTTTTGTATCTTCCAGAACTTTACAATCCATATAACTTACATCCACAGAGTCTTTTAAAGTTACGCACTCAGAAACAGAATTGTCATTATTAGCAATGCGATTTGTGCAACCTCTGTCTAATAACCAATTAATGTGTACATTGTTACCTGGCTCAACATTATTACATGTCACTGTAGGTTGTACGTCTGTTACAAAGCTGCTTATGCTTTTTTTGTTCTCCTGATATCCTCTGTGTCTTTGATGATGTCCACCTCTGGAATGACACTGTTTACTTCAACCACATGACCAGCTGTTTTTATCCCCACTACCCTGCTTACTTGGCTCAGATTGCCAACTACCACATGTCCATGAATCTCTGCTTGTTCCTGCTGGCACATGTTCCTCTTGAAATGTCGTGGTTTGACACATCCATAACATAACTGCTTCTGGTAACTTAAACTGGTTTCCTTTTCATCACGAAATGCGTTGGATTTTGTATCCTCACTTCCATTCTTGCCTTTTAAATCAAACACTTTAATTTTGCTTTTAACATACAATTCTGTTTGATTTGTTCCCGGGTTTGATTCCCGGCGGGGTCAGGGATTTGCTCTGCTTCGTGATGACTGGGTGTTGTGTGATGTCCTTAGGTTAGTTATGTTTAAGTAGTTCTAAGTTCTAGGGGACTGATGACCATATATGTTAACTCCCATAGTGCTCAGAGCCATTTGGACCATTTTGATCTTCTTTTTTTGAAACATTGATCAAGTCCATGATTTATCTCAAAGATTCTGGCAAGTTCTCAGGTTGTTGTTTAACTTCTCCCTTTCTGCTACTTTTTTGCACTCTAATTTTAGTTCATTCACTTTTTTCTCAAAAATAATGAAGAGTATTGCCATATAAGAATTGTCTTTAAATCTCAGTTTGTCCAATTTGTTTCTGCAAGCAGTTTGCAGTGCAGTCAATTCCTCTGAGTATAATTTGTTGAACTTTCTCATTATTTCAAATGCAGTTTCCTTATCTCTCATGAATTCTAGTTGCTCGTTTGAAATTGCTCCACATATGTACTTCATTGCAGTCACATTTTCTTCTTCCCAAGTATCCTCCTTGTCCATGCTTGTTTTTACTCTTGAAAACATTGTATAACATTTCGTCATTTTCACATACTTGATTTGCTGTTTCCCATTTCCATAATCTTCTCTACCAAACACTGATATCTTGGTGTCAGCTACATCCAGTTTTGCAAAACAAACTTTTTGCATTACAGATTTCTTTTTTAGATCATAGCTTATCACTTCATTTTTGAATAAAAATTTCCTTTTTATTAAACAACTGTACTCTGCTACCTATTAATAGTATTTGTTAAATAAAAGTTAAATACAATGTACATCTCTCTTTCTAATGTGAACTCATAAATGGCAAGGAACTGACTGATTGTTTTGTGTCTGTGTGTATATCCCTCTTGATATTGTTGATACTAGCAATATAAATGTACCACATTCCAACACATTTAATGGCTTATGATGGTTCTGACCTTGCTGCTAATACTGCTCACGAGCCATTGCACAGTCCACAAATCGCCCTCCCCCCCCCACCCTCCACCCCCAGAGCATAACTTATTGCTCCTATTTGTCTGTGCTGCCCTACCAATCCTAGTGGCTTGTTGTGCTACCTTTGCAAAGTCTATATTCATCAATGTACATTTAGTATTCCAGGTGATATCATTAACCTTATACTCAAAGTAAGTATGCTGATTATTTTGTACCTCACATTACATGTCTGGCTGAGGAATAAACAGAATTTAAATAAAAGTTAATCTAAATGACAAAAAATGCACTTAAAACTAAATTATGCTATTTATCCCTATTGTATTCACAATATTACACTCTACATGCAAATAATTATTATGGTTTTATTTAATGTAGCAACCAAAATTGTTACTGGCCTCACTCGTTTGGCACTATGGCCAGAATTAATCATATATATGCTACTTATTCTCATCATTAATTAAGTATAATGTTTGATTCATGCCTCATGCTTCAGTTAAAGGGGGTATCAACCATAGTATATTTGCTGCAAGGTTGTGTTGCACACACATATTATTGTGGATGACTTTCTTGTCTTTCATCTGAGTTATCACTGGTTTCCCTACATGCAGGGTTTTTGGAGTGCAGATGAAATCTTAGTCATGCTGCACTCATCACATTGATGTGGTGAAATTGGTGTGCTTGTATTATTTGTATAATTTATTCCATACGTTTACAGATAGAAGTAATTTTGTTACTCCCAAGATGTGCCATTTTCTGTGGAAAGGTGCCACATTGGCATTTATCTTTGGGAGTTCCCAGTCTCTTAATCATCACTCTTCAGTCCTTTGACTGTTGTACTAGGGAGGATAGACTCTGCTCATGCCAACAGAGTGTTCTTCACCCATTAAAGTTTTCACAGCCCTGTTGGCACTGAAGCGTAAGTGTAATCTCACAGGCTCATGCAAGAATTTTTTAAAAATTAATACATAATCTTTAAATACAAATCACTTGCATTTTTGATAATAGCATAAAAGACAGGAGTTGTTGGCAATACTTCTACAGAGTTAGAAATAGAATTATTTTGTTTAACTATCAGCTGTGCATTCTTTAAACAGCTTTGATACTGGGTTCCACTTTTGTGGGTGGATTTACAAGCAAACATATTTAACCAATGTTTTCTAACAAAGCCAACCAAAATTGCTTTAGAAAAGATTTTGTGTTTGAAATATTTTACTAACAGGATTTCCCATTAATGGTTCAAATGTGTTTACATCCTACTAATTTTACAACCTCTGTTTCTTATAAGAACCTTATTTTTGCATATTAATATTCCCTATACTATGAAATTTTGGAAGTATTCAAAGTTTCTTTTCTGGGCTGCAGAATGAGGTACTAGTATATTTTAAGTGCAGATGGTTCTTCTGGATTTTAAATACTGAATATTTTCTCACGTACCAGTACATAGAAAGAGTGCCACAAGACAAATTGCCTATTGTGACAACCCATGGGAAAATTGTACAAGTACCACATTTTAAGTACCTGGGAGAAATCATCCAGCCATCAGGGATCAACCTAAAGGCCAATGAGGAAAGAATAAAAAAACTACAGAAAGCATATAAACTCACGTGGAACTATTATAACAAAAAGTCCATATCCATTAACGCAAAATTGAGGCACTACAACACCGTCGTACTTCCGGAGGCACTGTATGCATCTGAAACAACACAAATAGGTGGGCAAACTAAAATCAAAGAAATAGAGAAACAAGAAAGGAAAATTCTCAGGAAAATTTTTGGCCCGATACAAGAGCAAGGAATCTGGAAGAAGAGACCAACATCAGAATTATATAAATACACAGACAAGATTACAGGTACAATAAGGAAAAGAAGAATGCAGTTCTACGGACATATCCACAGGATGAATGAAAACAGAATTTCAAAGCGAATTCTTAAAGTCATCAACTCAGGCAGGGGAAAAACAAAATGGATAAAAGAAGTTGAAGAGGACCTCAGACAAGCACACATAACAGTAAATTATGCAGAAAATAGAACTGAATTCAGGAACATCATCAAAAAACATAAATTTGACACCACAACACAGAAGAGAACAGGATGCAAATGGACAGCGGAGCAAAAGAAACAACACAGTGAACACATGAAGAAAATTTGGGCTCAGAAAAAACATAAACAATCATCATAAAGGAATTCAAGTTCAAACGCTCTCTTAAATGGGAATAATCGAAAATAATAATAATAATAATAATAATAACTGTTGTTTAAGAATTTTTATGCTATTGCAAATACTATGTAGACACTATAGATCAAAATTGAAGAATAGTGTAATGTGTTTATTAGCAGTGATATCAGAAGAAGTAGGGCTGTTCTATCTTCCTCAGTAAATGTTTTTTATTCCTTATCCTTCACTGCAACTTTTGTCTATCAGCAAAAATATTGATAAATTTTGATCTCTACAAGTATTGTCGCATTTTGTGGTTCCTTATAATATATGGCTTGCACTTATTGTTGTGCAGTGTTTATTTTATACATTTTAAAGTTTGAAGGCGAGTCTACTGAACGTATATGGCATGACAGTGGTGATGAGAAATTGGTTACAGCTTCATTTTGTATCTACATTTTACAAAATTACAAGTCTTTTATTTACATTACTACTCACTTTTCTAGAGAAATGATACTTAATGGTATGTTAATACTATTTTATCATGGACCATAAAATTTCTCTAGATTAGTTAATCTATGATTTGATTCATTTATTTTTATTCTTCAAAGCCTTTGTTGTCCTAAATGCTTTGGTTTATCTCTTTCTTTTAAAACTGTGTACCTACATACAGTTTTTGCTTAAGAATCTACCCTTTAAACTTTAGCTAAGATACAAATAAAACATTCATAGCTAGGTATCTAGGGCATCCCAGGAGCAATATGCAACATATTTGGAAACTGTTATTGTGTTTAAAATATTTGAAGCTGAACATCATCAGTTATTGTTTGTGTCATACATATCTCAAAGATGTTTTATAGTACATGCTTATGGACATCAATCTTTATTTTAATTTCATTAATGTCACCATAGTACAATTAGTGTTTGTACACATGGAAACATTCCAGCTGATTATTACAGCTCCACTGAAATATCCAGGGTCATTCGACAGTAACTGTAAGACTTCGTGGGTGTAATGTATACATAAAAATAAAACATTAAATAAAGTTTATTCTGAAATGGCTTTATTTCAGAGTTATGCAACAGATTAGAGATCACAAGTGCACACAAAATTAATTTAGCTCAGAAAGCAAGGACACAAACGGAACTGAAATTCAACTCAACTGTTTACTGAATACAGTGGTGTGCTTGACTTATTACTGCACTCAGAATGTTGCATACTCTGTTCATCTCGTTCTTCACAGTGGCACAGCTATTTTCAGTTGGCTGCTGTAGTTGTGCTATATTCTCAATTCCAGCATCATACGCAAACTAATTGAGATGACACAAAGATAGAAGTCCGGGATGTTAAGTTCCAGAGATCTGGTGGGTCAAGCAACTGGTCCTGCATGACCTACACACTTATTGGGATAAAGAACTTTGACATACTCTCTTGTCTCCTGACTGAAATGAACAGGTACACCATCAACAAAGCAACATCAGTCAATATGCAGGCAAACACGACATACCAATAGCCTCTGCAGGCTCATGATGTTGAGGTGGATGTTCGGGTCAGTTACACCAAACAACACCTTATTATCAGGAGTTCATTTATCCACCTCTTTACACAAACAAGGCTTACAAAGAACTGGATGGTGGAACTGCACAAAGATAATGTTTAGCTTAGTTCAAAGATGATACTCAGATCGATACTGGTGTCGACCTCGAAGAACGGCAGTATGGAGTACTATTGAGTGGCCGGGGGGGGGGGGGGGGGGGTGACTACGGCGTCAGCAGGGGTGGTCAGCAGGAGCTGGACCACGGTCAGCTCAACAGCGTTGTTGGGGAGCTGTTTGGGTAGATGTCATCAAGGAAGGTCCGGTCACTGAACCTGGAAGT
This sequence comes from Schistocerca nitens, assembly GCF_023898315.1. Taxonomy (NCBI): domain Eukaryota; kingdom Metazoa; phylum Arthropoda; class Insecta; order Orthoptera; family Acrididae; genus Schistocerca; species Schistocerca nitens. Next base: position 928,968,391 of record NC_064616.1, read on the forward strand.
CGTTGAAGTGCACCGGGCGTCGTACTGGGTGTTCTGGTCGTGCAGTGACAGGTAGGCCGGCGGTTTGTGGGGGCAACAGAGCGACGACGACAATGTCTCCGGTGGGCATAGCGATCACACGAAGCATGTCCAGGTTGACATCGGGCGAGAGGGAAACACATTTCACCAGGTGGCAGGGAATGGCGGAAGTTGTGTCATTAGCACCGGATGAAGGGAAACACACGATGAACAGTATTATAGATGTGTCGTGGATTATGTCCAGGGGAACAGGCACACACACCTTGAGTGAGGGCACATTCAAGATGGGAGGGGGGGGGGGGGGCATGAGAAACCTCAACAGGGCAAGGCAGGCGAAGGGGGAGAGGTCGAAGGGACTGGCGAAGGGCCTAGCGGCGAGGGCGTGATCGTAGGTAAGCTCGACATGGGGAGCATGGGGTCACTCGATGGAGTGCATGAGACCGCAGTAGAGAGCGAGGTCAGAGGAGAGCTCAACGAATGGAGCAGGAAGTCACTCGACCGAGTGTGTAAGTCCGACGTAGAGGGAGTGGTCGGAGCGTTGTGAGCCACGACAGTGAGTGGCGTGGTCGTGGCCTGAAGGGGGGTAGAAGCGTGCTCGACCTGAGCAGGCTTAAGTCTGTTGGAGAGACTGTAACAGCTGAATCTTTTATCTGGATGTCATAGGTGTTGGCTGAGCGCCATAGAACTAGGTACGGGCCGGTATATGGAGGTTGGAGGGGAGCACGGACAGTGTCATCTCAGAGCATGACGTATTCGTAATTGTCCAGAGATTTCGGGATGTGAACCTTACGGTGGGAGTGGCTGGCAGGCATAGGTTGATGAAGTGGCATCTGACACAGTCCACGAAGGAAGGTAGGTCAGAATGAGGGAGAGAAGCGGAAGGGCTCACAAGTTCACCGGGGAGAACAATGTTCTGGCTGTATAGGAACTCGGCTATTGTGCCCTTGAGGTCTTCCTTATAGATCGCACGAATGCCGAGTAGCACAAGGGGAAGGGCCTCCGTCAGTGGAGAGTCGTGGCATCGAAGAGCCGCCTTCAAATTGCGGTGCAAGCGCTCAACTAGCCCGTTACTTTGCAGGTGATATGCTGTGGTATGGATGCACTGGATGCCGCAGATATTACAAATCTCGTTGAACGGGGCTGACTGAAATTGTCTGCCCTGGTCAGTCGTGATGATAGCTGGACATCTGAAACGCGATAGCCATGACTCGACGAAAGCTCAAGCAACAGTTTCTGCCGTAATATTAGGGAGGGGGACAGCCTCGACCCAGCGAGTTGTTCGGCCGATAGACGAGAGGACATAATGAAAGCCTTTAGAGGTGGGGAGAGGGCCGACAATGTCAATATGAATATCTTAGAAACACCCAGGAGGGATCGAAAAGGCTCCGAGGATGGGTGAAGTGTGCTTGTGTACTTTGCAGCATTGGCATGCAACGCAGGAGCGTGCCCATTGCTGGCAGTCCTTGTTGATATTTCTCCACACAAAGTGCTCCGCAACAAGGTGGGCGGACGCACGAATGCCGGGCGGGTTTGTAATGGCCGCAGCTAGGGGCTTGTGGTCCGTTAAAACATAGAAAGTGTGTCCCTCAACGTCAGTCTTGAAATGCTTGATCACTTCATAGACCGCGAGCAACTCCCTGTCAAAAGCGGAATATTTCCATTGTGCGTTGTGAACTTGCGCGAGAAGAACTGCAGAGACGAAGTCTGGCCATCGATTGTCTGGCTAAGGACAGCGCTGATGGCAGTATTGCTCACATCTGTGGTGATGAAAAGCTGTGCATTGGGATGAGGATGCGTGATGTTGCAGGCCTCGGCAAGAAGACTTTTGAGGGCGGTGAAAGAGTCAGTCATAGCAGGGGTCCATGGAACAGTCCAAGATCCAGAAGAGTGTGTGCCTGCCAAACCTGAATCTCCGCAGCCCTTCATTCATGAAGCATTGCCAGGTCTGGGTTGCGTTTTTCAGACCAAAGGGCATGAATCGAAACTGAAATAACCAGATTGGGGTGGTGATTTCTGTCTTATCGATGTCTTCAGGTCCCATGGGGATCTGGTGCTAGGCCCGTTTACAGTCAATGACAGAGAACGTGGTCACACCTGTGAGGGAACTGGTAAAGTCGGCAATGTTGGGTATGGGGTAAGTGTCCATAATTGTTTGTGTGTTTAGTCGATGGTAGTCTCCGCACATGCGCCATGACCCGTCTTTCTTGGGTGTCATATGAATGGGCATAGACCAGCTACTGGCAGAGGGTACAATGGCACCGGAGTTTAGAAGTTCAGAAATCTGATTTTTAAGGGCAGAGAGGCGCTCGGGACAAAGTCGACGTGGTTTACTGGAGATCGGGAGGCCTGGTGTGAGGCGAAGCTTGTGAACTGTTCCGTTGGTGATGACGGAAATGTTGCCGGCGGCACTGGGGGCTGTTTGTTTACAATGTGTGGCGGGTGGGGCAGGCAAGGCGTGGTCCTGGTGTTCGGAGACACTCGGCGGATCTGACGGGAGCTGAGGTGGCGAAGTGTCCCAGGAGTCAACGTGACAAGATGGCCACCGGCCCGAAGCAATGGCACCGCGGTCGGGTGAGCTCGGTAGAGCTCGTGAGCCATTAGTGAGTGCATTGTCGGCGGGCACGGCCTGTGACAGCACGGTTGCGTGCTAAGCGCTAGGTGCGAGTGCACTGTCTGTGTTGTCAGTGGCGGTCGCACGGCAGTGCGCAGGAGCCGAAGTTGCATAGTTTGAGGTGCTGTCCGCTGTCCGTGAGGGGAGGGGTAGGAGCTGTCAGTTCGGAACACGTGACGGTTGTCACGCAGGTGCACTCGTGTCCAGCCGAGTGTCAAATGCTGTGGTGTTAGGGGGGTGTGGTCCTGTGGAACTGTCAGTATACGTTATGGTAGACTTGATAGCACAGTTGCGAGGGGTAGCGGGATGTAAGCACATGGAGGCTCGATTGCTGGGACTACAAGCAGATTTGGTGCACTTACTGACCTTGCTTTGCCCTTGCTGCATTGTCTGTAATTCCTTTGCTGCGTCGGAGAACTGGAGCTGAGTTTCGTAGAGCCGGAGGGAGAGCTCAAAGTTTTCCTTGAATAGGCGAGCGACATTTTCAAGCTCAACAAGGCACTTGTGCATTGTTTCTTGTAACGTCGTCGACAGAGACGAGTATGTATGGATGAGATGAGCCCCGAACCACATGTCACGGGGGGGTTTTGCTCAATGGAGCACAGGGGAAGTGAGTTTTGGATGGGTGATGAAACACAGTGTTTCGCACTAGGTCTGGTGAAAGTTTGTGGTGTCGCAAGAAGTCAATGCCTAGTATAGGTTCCTCAATATCGCACACTAAAAAAGTCCACTCCAGTTTGCAGTTTGCGCAGAGTGTGACGACATGGGAGATTGAACCCAAGCATTGTAGTTTAGTTGAATTCACGGCTTGCAGTGAAGTATGATGAGGGCGGATGTTCGACGACACTAAGGACGTAGGTAGCAGCGAAACATCAGCGCCTGTGTCCGCTAGGAAAAAGTATCCCGACGAAATGTCTTTAATATAAAGTCGTCAGTAATTTCAGATTGTTCCCGGACAGAATGGAGCACTGGGAGGTGCCTGTCATGTTGTGCGCAGGAGGCAGCACCTGGACCTACCTGCGAGTAGCGTTTGGGAAGCAGCAGGGTGGGTTGCAGTTTCGTGCCCTCTCACCAAACTGTGTGTGGAAGTAACAGTATGGGTAGTGTGGTAGCATTTCCTGTGGAAACTTCGTTGTCAGAGGCAGTGGCCGAGGTTCGGTGGTCGCAGCAGGTTCAGTTGCAGGAGGGGGCGTGTCCATGGGCGGAGCCGGTGACGTCCCAGCTGCTTGTTTACTGCTTCCCTGAGCGAGCGGAACAGTCGGTACAGTACGGCCCCGTCCGCGTGATGCAGGGAGGCTGCGGAGGTGCGGGCTGTGTGAATGTTCACTGTTCATAGTCACTCCACTCAAAACGGTGTGCGGATAAGGTGAATGTCGTGGCACAAAACACTGAGACGTAGCAGTAGGACAGAGATGGAGGTCAGGCACAGATAACAAGTTATTGTTCCTGTTGCAGGCTGAGGTATCGAAGCAGGAAGGCATGTGTTGATGCTGAACCGAGGCAGGCGTGGGTGTGGTCGGATGCTGAGGAGGTTGATCTGTGAACAAAGCGGTTCTGGCCACATGGCAGGAATCTCCGTGGTACTGCACGGATTGCGGCATGGCAAATTGTTGTCCTGGCGGTGGTAGGTTGTCCAACGAAGCATTTGCAGAAATCGGCATTGGTCCTGCACTGCACGGAGATCCATAAGAGGTAACTGCACCGTCGATGAGGGAGGGCACATGTGGTGGGAACAAAGACATTTGATAGCTGGAGTCATGCACACTCCTAAACTCACTTATTGTTGCAGGCTCGAAAACGTCTGTCGATATCGGCGTAATCGTCGAGTGAGAGGCTTCGTGTTGCAGTCCTGGTGGGTGTACATCGCCCGCAACACGATGCATGTCGATTACAAAATCTGGCGTTAGGTATTGGGCCAAAGCCATTGTTCGAATGTTGTGTTGATGTAGTACACGTGAAAATAACCGACGCGTAGGTCACGGACACAGTAAAACAGCAAAAACAGAAGACGTTACAACTCGGGGTCACCAGTGAGATGGATTTTTGGGTCAGTTATACCAAACAACACCTTATTATCAGGAGTTCATTTATTCACCTCTTTACACATGCAAGGCTTACAAAGAACTGGATGGCAGAACTGCACAAAGATAATGTTTAGCTTAGTTCAAAGACAATACTCAGATTGATACTGGTGTCGACCTCATCGGCACCACAATGTAATTCCTACCACAAATGATATTATGTGTCATAAATTGGAAATAAAGCATTTTCAGAAAAATCTGTATGTCACATTTTACTCTTGTTTTGATTCATACAGTACATCCATGAAGTGTGTGCAGTTACTTTTGAATCATCCTATATATGTTAACAGGTAAATTTTTATTGTGGACAGTGTTGAGAATGATGCAATAGGCTACTGAACAAGTGTTGTGTAATTATGTGTTGGTGAAGGTATCTCACATCTGCTCATGTGTGCAAGGTAGGATGAAGTGGCTAAAATGATCCAGAAGTCTGCTGAGCAAACCATAGTGATGACAACTTAGAAAGAAAATCCTTTGTGGATTTATAAGTGTTATGCAGCACTGCAAAATTATGAACAGAGAGAACTTAGGCATTAAGATTTTATCCATTTAAAAAACTTAGAAAGTGTATGGCTAAAATATTCAGAAATGTATCATAAAATTATGAGAAAAAGAAACTGCCTGATAACATTAAGTAATAGACTAAAATATTCATGCAAAGTTTAAAAAAATTGATTGAGGAACTTGTGCAATGATGAGATAATTGCTTATATCTTCAAAGAAAAAGTGAACATGATACAGAATTTTAATATATCTTTAAATGGTGTTCTGGATAGAGAAAAGTGTTATAACCCTCCAAAAGTACTCCAGATATCAGTATGTTGTTAATATAAAGTAAATGAAAGCTAATAAAGAAACAAAAATAAATTATTAGAAGAAAGAATGAGAACAGGAAAGCTTTTGAAGATACAAAACTCAGTGCAAACTTAAAGTATGTTGATGAAACTATGGTGAAACCTTTGAAATACTCTTTGTAGACAATTACATAACATAACATAATAAAATATAACCCCATATGTTTCATGAGAGATGTTAAGACTTACAGAAGAAGGATGTTGAAAAAGATGTTAATAACTAGAAATCATGTCCTTTACTACTCATGAAAGAAACATATCAAAGAAAATGCATACGTCTAAAAAATGAGTCTGATGTAAAATGCAAAATGACTCAACAAGAATAGCTAGATGACAAATGGAGGGCTGTAGAAGCATGCATGACTACTGGAAAGGTAGATGCTACCTATGAAAAGATTAGAGAGACTTCTGGGGAATAGAGAAGAAGCTATATGATTATCAAGACCTCAGATGGCAAGCTGGTACTTGTAAAGATAGGAAAGCTAAAAGGAGGAAGAATTATATGGAGGACCTGTTCAAAGGAAGCAAACCTGAGGACAATATTATGGAAAGGGAAGACGAAGTAGGCTGAAGATGAGATGAGAGATATGATACTGTAAGAACAAAGCTGGCAGTGCACTGAAAGACCTAAGTTGAAACAAGGATCCCTGGAGTATATGGGATTTCTTCAAAATTTTTGAGAGGCTTGGAAGAACCAAGCTTGACAAAATTATTCCAAGGTGTGCAAGATATGCAAGGCAGAGGAAATATCTTCAGGCTTCAAGAAGAATGTATTAATTCCAGTTTCAAAGAAGGCTCATGCTGACAGGTGTGGATACTGCTGATACATCAGTATCCCAAGTCATGACTGTATTGATATAAATTACTTGCACAATAATGGAGAAACTGGTAGAAGCTGAGGTCAGGAAAGGTAAGTTTGTGGTGCAGAGAAATGCAAGAACACATGATGCAGTACTGACCCTTCATCAATAGACTAAACTCTTTGAAATTTTGAAGGCAGCAGGTATAAAATGAAAGGAGCAAATAGTTACTTACAACTTGTTCAGAAATCAGAGTGAAGCTATAAGGGTAGAATGATGTGAAAGGGAAGAAATGGTTGCGAAGGGAGTGAGACAGAATTGTAGCATGTCCTCAATGATATTCAATCTGCACACTGAGCAAGCTATAAATCAAAACTGGGAGAAATTTGGAAAGCAATTAAAGTTCAGAGAGAAGAAACAGCAAAGTTTGCTAATGACACTGTAATTCTGTGAGACATGGCAAAGAACTTGGAAGAGTTGCTGAACAGCTTGGATTATGTCTTGCAAAGAGATTATAAGATGAACATGAACAAAAATAACACAAGGATAATACAATGCTATAGAATTCAATCAGATGATTCTAAGGTAGTTAGAATAGCAAATGAGACACTAAAAGTACTCGATGAATTTAGTTATTTGGGCAGCAAAATAACTGATGTGGCCAGAGCAGAGAGAATATAAAATGCACACTGTCAGTGGCAAGAAAAGTATTTTTGAAAAAGAGAAATTTATTAATGTCGTATATAAATTTATATGCTAGGATGCTTTTTCTGGAGATATTTCTCTTGACTGTAGCCTTATGCTGCTCAGACAAAAAAAGGAAAATGGATATGTTAGTAAGGAGATTGATCAAGCACTCCATCAAAAAGGAGAAGAGGTCAGATGAGCTGAGCGTTAATGGCTGCCATCTAGAAAACCTTTTCTTGCATTCATTAATAAAATTATGGATTGTGCTGGGAAAATCTTGGCCAAGTATAAGGTTGAACTGATCTTTATGCCCACCAAGAAGAGTAATGAATACTTAAGAATGGTAAAAGATCCACAACACTGCTTAGGAACAGCTGGGGTGTAAGAAATTCCATGCAGTTGAGGACAAGTGTATATTGAAACCACAAAAAGAAGTGACAGAATCTGCATAGCTGAGCACAAAAGGAACTCTCACCTGGCACATACCAAAAAATTGGCTTTAGCAGAACGTGTTCTTCAAGATGGGAACCATGAAATGTAATTTAGTGAAATGAGCACTTTAGCAGCAACACCACAGTGTCATGATGCATATATAGAGAAGCAATAGAGATTCATAACAAGCATAATAATTTTAACAGAAAAGAACAAGGTTGGTGTGCGTGTGAGTTACATTTGCATGTGTGTATGTTGTCTAACTCAAATGAAGGTCTTTTTGGCTGAAAGCTTACTAGTTTAACAGTCTTTTGGTTGTGCCTATCTGTGACACAACATCTCAGCTATATGGTGAGCAGCATTCTATCCTATTTATAATATGGTCAAGAAGGTTTGAAGTTAGATAAAATATGGATGTTGACTTGATGTCAACAGAAGGGCAATCAATTACTTTTAATCGAGAATGATGATACCATCCAGACATAGTCACATAGTTGGCATCACGTGATGGATTATGGTGTCCCCTCTGCACTCTATAAATGTGAGAACCCCTCAAGCCTTAGTGGCAGTAGCCATTGTATATCAGAAAAAGTCCCCGACAGCTGGAGATGAAATGTCAGGAAGCAGTTTTATACCATCAACCATGCCCTCTCAGCCCAGAAGTTTTAACTGACAAAGACACCAGCTGTAAAAGCCTACATTGTAGGATTAAATGTCTCTACAGGAAAGATAAGTCAGTTTAGGTTCAGAAACTGGTGAGACTGTGCAATAACAAAGCTCAACAACTGTGTATGCTCATTATCCTGGTATTACACTGCTGGGATATTGCAACAGTTCCAAAATTTCTGAAGGTGATGAGAATGTTGCACTTGGCAAAAGCTAACTATGTTTACAACCACATGGAACCAGCAATGCTATGGGAATGGATCCACCAAACATGGTGAGAACTGGTGCCAACTAGCAGTAAGTTGTTATACCTCAATTTATACATCAGTAATGTGACTGGAATAAGGTGGATAGGACTATTGAACTCGGTGCAGAAGTTTTAAATTTCAGATTCAAGAAATCATTCACACACAAGAATCATACAAACATACTGTCATTTGACCATTGGACAGACTTCTGTATGGATGACATAATAATAAGCATCCCTGGCATAGAGAAACAGCTGAAAGATTTGACAGAAAATAAATCACCATATCTGGATGGAATCCCAGTTTGATTTTACAAAGAGTACTCTATAGCATTGGTCCCTTACCTAGCTTGCATTTACCATGAATCTCTCACCCAGCACAAAGTCCCAAGCAACTGGAAAGAGGTGCAGGTTACTCCAGTCTATCGAAATGAAAAAGAATGTTCCCGCAAAATTACAGCCCATTATCCCTAACTTCTGTTTGCTGCAGAATCCTTGAACATATTCTCAGTTTGAATATAATAAACTTTCTTGAGACTGAGAAACTTATGTCCACAAATCAGCAAGGTTTTAGAAGGCATCACTCATGCAAAGCCCAGCTTGCCCTTTTTTCACATGATATACTGCAAACTATGGATGAAGGGCAACAGGCAGATTCCATATTACTAGATTTCTGGAAAGCATTTGTCACAATGCCCCATTGGAGGCTTGTAATGAAGGTACAAGCATATGGAACAAGTTCACAGATATGTGAGTGGCTCAAAGACATCTCAAGTAGCAGAACCCATTATGTTGTCCTTGATGGTGAGTGTTCATCGGAGGCAAGGGTATCATCAGCAGTGTCCCAGGGAAGTGTGATAAGACTGTTATTTTTCTCCATATACATAAATGATTTGCTGGACAGGGTGGGAAGCACTCTATGGTTGTTTTCTGATGATCTGCTGTGTACAGTAAGGTGTCAAAGTTGAGTGACTGCAGAAAGATACAAGGCGACTTAGACAAAATTACAGTTTGTGTGATGAATGGCAGCTAGTGCTAAATGTGGAAAAATGTAAGTTAATGCAGGTGAGTAGGAAGAACAAACCTGTGTTGCTTAGAGGCAATGTGAGGACTGTGGTGGGGAAGGTGAATAGTAAATTTTGGTTTTTTGAGAGAATTTTAGGAAAGAGTGGTACACCTGTGAAGGAGACCATATATAGGATGCTGGTGCATCCTATTCTTGAGTACTGCTCAAGTGTTTAGCATCTGTACCAGGTGAGATTGAAGGAAAACATTGAAGCAATTCAGAGGTGGGCTGCTAGATTTATCAGTAGGTTTAAACAATGCATAAGTGTTATTGAGATGTTTTGGGAACTCAAATGGGGAATCCTTGGAGGGCAGGTGACATTCTTTTCGAGAAACACTGTTGAGAAAATTTAGAGAACTGGCATCTGAAGCTGACTGCCAAGCTATTCTACTGCCACCGACATACATTGCGCTTAATGACCATAAAGATAAGATATGAGAAATTAGGGCTCATATGGAGGCATATAGATAGTCATTTTTCCCTCACTCTACTTGTGAGTGGAACAGGAAAGGAAATGACTGGTAGTGCTAAAGTGTACCCTCCACCATGCACCATACAGTGGCTTGCAGAGTATCTATGTATGTGTAATAGGCAGAAGGGGAAGTTTGATGGCTTACAGAAAGGCAGATGTGAAACATCAGTCACTGAAAATTCTCAAACAGTTTTTAACTTGTCTGAGAGAGAATGAACCAAAGAATAAAATTCCATTCTATTGAAAGGAGGTAATTTTGCCACTAAAGTTTCCCACGGAGGACATTATAGCCAATGTGGAAACAGGAATCCATCTGTTATCATCACAATCTGTTGATGAATTAGGACAGAAAAGGCCAGAATATTATGCAAACTGAAGCCACCTATCAGTAATTTGTCTCAATCACAAAAAAGGCAGAGATCAATGCAGGTAAGTGCATTGTTGTACGTACAGCTGACAAAAGTAATGGCACACTTTTGATGAAGAGCATATGACTCACCAAAGTTTTCTTTGAGACAAATTGTCAGTGCCATAGGATCTCCAACCCATGAGATCGTCCAATATCTTCCCTCTGTGCAGGTAGAGCAGACAGTTAAAATAAAAACTCTGTACGTTTTCTTGAAACACTGAGGAAAATTATGTAAGCCAATGTGATATGCTTGTCAGCTTTTATATAGTGTCCCTCTTCACTATCATTCCTGTAAACAAAGCTATTTCATTCAGATATTTTTCCAACTGACGTAGTTGCTTTATTTAGACACAGCCATACCACAACTTATTTCCAGTACCACAATTAATTTTATGAACAAATTGATAGGGTGGCTATGGGCAGCTCTCTTAGTCCAGCTGTTGCTGATTTACACACATCAAAAAAAAGTTTTCCATTACCCAGTTCCCAGAACTCCTGAAGATAGACGTTGACTGTCGATATTGTATCACAGAGACAGTCCTTTTGGCTTGTCAAAGATGTCACTAAACCCACCCAAAGATGTAAACAACCATGCATGAGCAGCTCTTATTAGACTGAGGGAGTCCGACAGCTGATCAGTTCCAGTCGTTCCACCAGGAACACGGCTTGTGTTGTCTGTAGTTCAACCATGCCTAGACCGTCAATACCATGGTTTGATTGCATCCAAATTGTTACTTTGTACCAGGAATGGCTCTCAACAAGGGAAGAATCAGAGTGAACCAAAGCAGTGTTGTTTGGACATGAAGGAGATAGAGAGAGACAGGAACTGTCAATGACATGCCTTTCTCAGGCCATCCAAAGGCTACTACTGCAATGGATGACTGCTACCTATGGATTATGGCTCGGAGGAACCCTGACAGCAATGCCACCATGTTGAATAATGCTTTTTGTGCAGCCACAGGATGTTGTGTAATGACTCAAATGGTGCGCAATAGGCTTCATGATGTGCAACTTCACTCCCGATGTCCATGGCAAGGTCCAACTTTGCAACCATGACACCGTGCAACACAGTACAGATGGGCCCAACAACATGCCAAATGGACCGCTCAGGATTGGCATCACATTCTCTTCACCGATGAGTGTCACATATGCCTTCAACCAGACAATCGTTGGAGATGTGTTTGGAGGCAACCTCGTCAGACTGGAAGCCTTAGACACACTGTCCAGCGAGTGCAGCAAGATGGAAGTTCCCTCCTGTGTTGGGTTGGCATTATGTGGGGCCCACATACACTTCTGGTGGTCATAGAAGACACCGTAATGTCTGTACGATATGTGAATTCCATCCTCCAACCAATAGTGCAACCATATCAGCAGCATATTGGTGAGGGATTCACCTTCATGGAAGACAGTTCGCACCCCCATCATGCATCATCTTGTGAATGACTTCCCTTAGGATAATGACATCACTCGACTAGAGTGGCAGGCATATACTCCAGACATGAACCCTATTGAGCATGCATTGGATAGATTGAAAAGAGCTGTTTATGGATGACATGAACCACCAACCACTCTGAGGGATCTACGCCTAATCACTGTTGAGGAGTGGGACAATCTGGACCAACAGTGCCTTGATGAACTTGTGGATAGTATGCTATGGTGAATACAGGCATGAATCAATGCAAGAGGATATGCTACTGGGTATCAGAGGTACCGGTGTTTACAGCAATCTGGACCACCACCTCTGAAGGTCTCACTGCATGGTGGTACAACATGCAATGTGTGGTTTTCATGACCAATACAAAGGGTGGAAATGATGTTTGTGTTGATCTTTATTCCAATTTTATGTACAGGTTCCAGGATTCTCAGAACCAAGGTGATGCAAAACTTTTCTTTGATGTGTGTATTTATGGAGTCCTTCAAACAGCAGGCACTGCAAACAGCCAGTAAAAGACAAGCTAAGTGGTACTGCTAGGTGAATGACACCTTTGTAGTATGGACTCATGGTGCAGAGGTGCTGGTTGTCTTGGTGTATCTCAATAGTATTAACCCAAAGGTACAGTTTATGATGGAGAAAGAGAGCAAAGATCAAGTTAATTTTCTAGACATTTCCATAATCAAATGGGTGGATGGAGCTCTGGGCTATAATGTAAACAGAAAGGATACACACACTGATTGATACCTCCATAAGGAATCACACCATCACCCTTTTTTTTAAAAAAAAAAGGTGTCATTTAAACTTTGGTGAACAGAGTCAACAAAATGTGGTAGCCAGTTTATTTGCAGGGTGAATTAAAATCACTTACAGTTGGCCTTCAGAAAAAATGGATATGCTGGTAAGGAGACTGATCAGGCACTACATCAAGCAAGAGAAGAAGTTGGAAGTACTGAGCAACAATGGGTGCCATCTGGAAGAGTTTTTCTCCTGTTCATTAATAAAATTATGGAATGCATCATGAAAATTTTTGGCCAAGTATAGGATCGAAATAATTTTTAGACCCCCAAGAAAATCAATGAATATTTAAGAATAGCAAGAGATTTACAGTTCCCTGTAGCAACACCTGGGGTATATGAAATTCTGTGCAGTTGAGGACAATTGTATACTGGAACCACAAAAAAGAAGTGTCAACACCCGCATAGCTGAACACAAAAGAAAGTGTTGTCTGGGACATGCTGAAAAACTGATTGTAGCAGAACATGTTTTTCAAGATGAAATCAAATTAACTGAGATGAGTATTTTAGCAAGAACATTTTATTACAATACATGCATGTATAGAGAAGCAATAGAGATCCATAAACACCATAATAATTTTAACAGAGAAGAAGAAGAAGAAGAAGAAGAAGAAGGTTTGAAGTTAGATAAAATATGGGTGTTGACTTTGTGCCAACAGAAGGACACTGGATTATTTTTCATCAAGAATGATGATGCACTCCAGAGATAGTCACAAAGTCGGCGTCATATGATGTATTGATGTATGGTGGTGTCCTGTATGTGCTCTATAAATGAGAGAGCCCCTCAATCCATAGTGGTAGTAGCTGTTTTAGCATGGAAGATGTCTCCTGCAGTTACAGATGAACCATCAGGAAGCAGTTTTATACAATGACCGTGGCCTTTCAACTCAGAAGTTTTAAATGAAGAGATACTGAACAGTTGGCTTTCTTTACACAGTCACTGAACACTATAAATTTCTGATAACTGATATCAGTATGTAGATGTTCGTGTTACTGACACATGTTGTTATCACAGTGAATGCTGCCCTCCAACTGACTGCTCAATGTCAAGAGGGGGTATATAAAGACAGACATGTGGATAATTTATGAATTCAGTAATTACGATTTTCTTGTTATAGTATAAGGATCACATTTAATAGTGGTGTCCCTCTTTTAATTCAAGAAATAACTTTATTTAATTGTGTGACAGTTATTTATAAAAATATTAAAATTCAATCTACTATATGACTGATGCACTATATACCTACGTGATGGATCACCAGTGTTCATGTAAAGTTATCAGCTTCATTATCTAAGGAAGTAGAATGGTATAATATGTGGTAAATCCATCTCACTATGTTTCAGGCTCCATTCTCAATATTTCTTCTTGTTGAGGTCCTCAGTCTAAAGCCTGGTTTATTACAGCTCTCCACACTCGTCTATCCTGTGCAAACCTATTCATCATTGCATAACTACTGCAATTTTTAACTTGCTCATGGTAGTGGAACTTGTCTCCCTCTGCAATTTTACTATCTACAGTTTCTCCTTCACCAAATTCACAATTCCCAGATGCGTCCAGATGTTTCCTAGCAACTGATTGCTTCTTTTAGTTAAGTTGTACCATTTTTTTTTAGATAAATGGCAAATATCTCAAGAAAACACTACATAACACTTAAATTTATATTAAATGTTCTTTTCAGAAATGATTGTTGTGGTAAAGCCAATGTGCATTTCACATCATCTTTACTTTGGCCATGATCAGTTATTTAACTGCTCAAATAGCTAAACTCATCTGCCACTTTTAGCATCATTTTTTGTAATGTAAATCCTTCAGTACAACATGATTTCATTTAACTACATTGCATTCTCCTTGTTTTGCTTTTGTTGATATTAATCTTATAGCTTCTATTTAAGAACATTACCCATTTTGTTAAAGTGACCTTCCAAGCCCTTTTCCATATCTGACAGAATTACAATATCGTCAGAAAACTGCAAAGTTTTATTTGTCCCTAAAAATGCTTTGTTCATTTTATTAATTGACCCAGTGACCCTTATGGAGTTCTAGGCTTGTCTTAGGATACATACATTACTATACACTAAAACCTCCAAAATGTATTAAAAACAGATATATTCATTGTACAGGTACCTACCAGAGTCTCCACGTTGGCTTGTTGCCAAAGGATATCCAGAGGATGCTCTTAAAGTGCTTCAGAAAGTGGCTTCAGCCAATGGCACAGAATTGCCAAATGATACCCACACCAAGCTAAAATGCTTGTCTGACCAAAGAACAGAAAAAATGGGTTTGAAGACCTTATTTGTGAACAGAGTGTTGTTTAGAAATACACTTCTTCTCATTTGGGACAGGTATGTGAAGTACTCTCGTTTATAATATTCTCCCTTTTAAATATACAATCTCTCTCTCTGTCTCTCTCTCTCTCCCTCTCTCTCTCCTTCCCTACCTCCCTCTCCCTCTCCTCCCAGCATGAAAAAAACTGAAACACCCAGACAGTTTTGTCAGATGTCAGCGTAACTTTATACACATATATACCATTGATGGGTATGTAAAAGATTAGAGCTGCAGTTCTCTGTGATGGCAATTATGGCCACTAGAGTTCATTAGTGTTGGCCATGTTTAGTGTTATCACCAGGCCTGTTATGGAATATAAGAGGCATGGGCAGTGTCAGAAATTGAAAGGGGATCGTGAAGGACACAGCGATGCCACATACACATGTGAGAAAGAATTATAAGCACCTGACAGGGTTTAAAGCTGTATCATTCTGTGGCTCCACTTGGCCATCTGGTTGAATAATTCAACATCCAGATTTTTGGGGCATTTGTATATGACAGTGGCTTGATGTTAGACTGCATGGGAAGCAGAGGGCAGACATACTCATTGTTAAGTTTCTTGTCAACCATGTTTGACCACTATAAAGGAGGGTAACTGTAAATTGCACCAAGCATACGGTAATCCCTTCATATCTACACCTTCCATCTGAGAACAAGTAGTGGACTCTCTGCAATATTGTGTGTAATCACACACCATTGACCAGAGACTATCAGCATCCAGAGTTGGAAATTAGGTGCAGGCTACCATTACCACCACTATACAGTTGGATGTGTTAGAAGTGGTGCCATGATTAGGGAACATGGACTGTTGATGAATGGCATTGCGTTCTGTTCGATGATGAATCACAGTTCTGCACTACCCTGGCCATCATCGACAAGCACTGTGGCAACTTGGGGATGATTCCCATTCTTGTAGTGTTTTGGGGTGGTAGAGTGGTGTTACTCCTGTCATTGTGGCTTGGAGAGCCATCAGGTATGACTTCATATCAATTCTGGTAGTGACTAAGGGATCTCTGATGGTACAACAGTATGTTTCAGACATCCTGCAACCTCGTGTGTTACCTCTACTGTGACAGTATTGTGGAGCTATTTTTCAGCAGAAAATGTTTGCCCACAAATGGGATGAACCAGATTATTGTTGAGATACACCTACAGCCAATGAGTTCCCCAGATGTGACCCCAACAAAACGTGGTTGGGACAAGGGTGGACATCAACTCCGCCCCAGCGCCAGTACCCAGGTTATCTTGGCAACAACAGTTGTGGACCAGTTTACTTCAGGAGAGGGTAAAATGGCCTTATGATACCATTCTAAACTGAATAAATGGATGCATTTGGGCCAGAGGCAGTGCAATGTCACACTGATGTGGGCTCATTCTGCCAATCTGACTCAAATTTGTAATTTCTGGAGTAACATCACATACCCTCTCAACCCATGTACTTCTGGGTGCTCTGGGCTTGGAGATCATCTTTGTGAATAAAGTGTTGTTTAAAAATACACAACTTCTTATTTGGAACAGGTATGTTAAATATATTTATTTATAAGACTTCTATAAACACTTGTTATGATATCTGTTGAGCTTGGAGCTAAGCACAGTCAAATGCATGTGTAATATTGAATTAAAAGTGAGAATATACCAAGAAAAGAATTCCTGAGCAGTATTTGCAGTTGATGATGGGGCATTTCTTTTCTTTATTTACATTAATAACCAAGGTAGCAATGTTTGCTAATACGCAAGACTCTACATTAAGGCTAGCAGCTGCACTATGTAGTAATCAAGAAAAACAACAATGAATAAGTAATGTGAAAACTTGGTAAGCAATAGTTTGACTGTGTATCTTTGAAAAATTTATTTTATACAGTTGTCAGGAAATATTTTAACCCCAAATCTTTCAAAAAATAATCTTACTCAGCTTAACTAGTTCTTGGTCAAAGCATTAGCTGCTGTCACAGTAATCACAAAATATTTCTGCAAGGCATTTGCTTATCATCTTCTGGACCTGCTATATCTGCAATATAGTGGCAAGCTAATATATATGATGGTTCAAAAGAGAAGTAGAGGCACCTGGAGGAGGGGATGGACTATAATGTCCTTTAATGGAAAGTTGACATACAGAGCGACCTCTGCTCCAGTAATGAATCGTAGACAGTGTACTGAATAGTATATGTAACTTGACCACAAGCTACAGACTCTTGCTTATGGACCTGAACAAGTTATTAGTGGTCAGCCTGGGTGTGCTGTCTTAGAGATCCTATCAGTATGTTTTTACTGAATTTATTGTTCTGTAAATAATGGTGTCTTAGTTCCAACTGTGATGGTCCACACACTTTGGTCAGCTGTTAGCTCTTTCTGATACTGAACCAACACAATGACATCAATAACTTTTTTCTGTCTACTAGCATGTAAACTCATTCATCTTGTTGTACTATCTTTGTTTATGAAGTCTGCACCAACATTTTTAAGGTCTATAAAGTAAGGACTGCATAAAATTTTGCTGGGAGGGACAGACTGTTAGCATATAAAGCTACTCAAATTGTTGAATGTTTGTGTAGAATGAGGATTGCATGCAGCTGAGTTGAAAGGGTCAGATAGGTTGCAGTAATACTGTTTTCCTAATAAATAATTAATACCTTCATTACAGCACAGGACCAGAGACAAACAGTAACATTGGTTTAATATTAGTAAGGAAGTAGCTATACGAGGTGCGACAATAAAGTAATGAGACTGATGTGAAAAAAAAAATTGTTTAGTGTTTTAGTCAAGTTTAGTGTTGTCTCCTTCAAAGTAGTTCCCTTCTGCCATTGATGGTAACATTTCTGGAACTCATCTTCTGTAATATCCTCCAAGACATTCATCACAGCTTTTTGGACATCTTGTGTTGTTTGAAAATGGTATCCCTTGACACCCATTTTGACTCTTGGAAATAGAAAAAAGTCGCACAGAGTGATATCTAGTGAAGAAAGTGGCTGTGGTAGTACTGACATTTGTTTTGAGGTTAAAAATTGCTGTACTGACAGAGCAGTATGGGATGGTGCATTATCGTGATGCAGAATCCAATTATCAGCAATATTTGCACGGACACGCAGAACTCTTTTACGAAGTTCAGTTCTTCTTCAATCATTTTCACAGATAATCTTTGATCAGATTGTACGAGTTCACACACCCTGACCAAGTCGACACCCGTTCGTGAGGTTGATTGTCGTCCACTGCCGTCTTCATCTTCAACATTCGTTCTGCCTTCACTAAACATTTTATGCCAAAAAAAAACTTCAGCTATTGACATAAACTCCTCTCCAAAAGCCTTCTGAAGCTTACTGTAAGTTGTCGAGGCGCTTTCACCCAATTTAACGCAAAAAGAAATGGCATACCATTGCCCAATATTATGCGGTTCCATTTCCATGACGAGAGAGACAAACACATATTAACTTATTAAAGCACAACTCACGACTGAGCTGTTGCATTGATGTGCCACTTGGACTAGAAGCAGCTTGTAGATGAAGGTCAAAGATATTGTGCCTACACAAGCCTACAGAGTTGCCACATCTTGCAAAGAAAATCAGTCTCATTACTTTATTGTCGCACCTCATACACATAGCTACTTATGTATTCTGTCCCTTGCTGGGAAAAATTAAATGTACTATTGGTCACAGAATGTAGTTAAGAAACTAGTTGAAGACCTGCTCATCTGATCATTTTACTATATTGCAGGGTAATTTCCTAGGGACTATTAAAAATAATGTTTCATTTTATAAATATAATTCATATTTGTGCAATTATCTTCCTACATTTAATGATTTTATAATATTATATTGTACTGCACCTAAACAGAGTGAAGATCAATGACTTGTTTACAAATATCTAATATTCCCCTCACTACAATCTATGGAATATTAATGTACAGAAAGTTCTGGTTGAAAATTATTAATTATTTAGGAATAAAGGAGATGACTCACCGAAAGGCAGAAATGCTGCATTATTAACAGGCACACAAACAAAAGGTAAGGGCTTGGCTAGCTTTCAGAGTACACTTCCTTTTTGTAGCTATAGCAAAAACATGCACACAAAAAACACACACACACACACACACACACACACACACACACACACACACACACACACACACACTTACTCACATGCACACTCCTGTTCCTGTGCTCAGCTGACTGCCAGCTCTTTACTGGTAAAGAGCTGGCAGTCAACTGAGCACAATGGAAGGAGACAGTTGTATGCATGTGAGTGAATGTATGTGTGTTTGTGTGCATGTTTTTGCTACAGCTAGAAAAAGGAAGTGTATTCTGAAAGCTGGCCAAGCTCCTTACCTTTTGTTTGTATACCTATCAATGACACAGAGCTTCTGCCTTTTCTGAGTCATTTCCTTTATTCCTAAATAATTCATAAGCAACAGAATATGATTTGTAAATAATTCATAAGCAACAGAATATGATTTGTATCCTGCAGTGTAGAAGCTGAGACATCTGAGCATGCCTCACATGCCACATCAATGCTTCAGTGTACTAGGTGCAAACCCCTAATTTTGCATCAAGTGACCCATAAGCACTAAGCAGAGCATAAAGCCACAAATATGCAGATATTAATTTTTAAAAAGTGGCTACAAGAATGGAAATGTGCAAATCTGTCAATAACTTCAGTAGCAAAGTCTGTTTTCCTGATATTTTGATATTGTTGGTGGCACAAAAATTAGTGTCTTGATGACACAGGGACTGAAATGAGCAATATAAAAAGGTAATATGAAATTATGTCTTGTGCGTTCCAATGCAGTTCCACAAAGGCAGAACAAATAAATCCCCTCTGTTCAATACCACTGGAAATGGAAATTCCATTTACAGGCACTGGCAGACCCAGCAGTACCTACCAGCTGCCATGTCATCCTCAGCCCACAGGCATCACCAGATGTGGATACGGAGGGGCATGTGGTCAGCACACTGCTCTCCTGCCAGTATGTCAGTTTCTGAGACTAGAACCACTACTTCTCAATCAAGTAGCTCCTCAGTTTCCCTCACAAGAGCTGAGTGCACTCCGCTCGCCAACAGCGTTCAGCAGACCAGATGGTCAACCATCCAAGTGCTATCCCACCCCGACAGCGCTTAACTTTGGTGATCTGACGGGAACCAGTGTTACCACTGTGGCAAGGCCATTGGCACATTCAATACCACTGCTGCTGCTAAAATAACAGCAATGTTAATCAGTACAATATTTTTACACCTCATGAATAGAGAGAGAGTGGTAGGGAAGCGTGGAGGGGATGAGGTCTGCTTATGACATAGTGGCACAGGAGGGGAGATACTGTCTTTACTGTGAGATCTTATGAAGTGTTACTGTGGATAAATTGTATCAGCAGCATATTATGGACATATCACATGCTAGAGGAGGGCAGTTATTCTGCATTACTTGAGGCAAGGCATCCAGGATAAGACTAATAATTCTTGTTGACTGCTTGCAATGTGGGGGTTGGAGGGTGGGTGGTGGGGGCAGCGAGGGTGGCGAGAGGCTGGGATGAAGCAAAGAATGGTATTAAACAGGGCAACTTGCAGACGTGACTTGCACTAAAACAGTGTTGAAAAGTGACTAAAGTCACTAGTTATTCTGTTATCATGTGTGATAATCTTTAAAATCATTTTTTCATTAGAGTGACTGACAAAAGTGACTATTTTTGTTATCTTCTTTGCCTGTTGCTTATGATGTACATTAAGATAACAGAAGTCATAGGATAGTGATATGCACGTATACGGATGGTGATAGTATCACATACACAAGATATAAAACAATGGGGCATTGGCAGACCTGTCATTTGTACTTGGGTGATTCATGTGAAAAGGCATCCAACTTGATTACGGTTTCATAATGGGAATTAACAGACTTCAGACACAGAATGGTAATTGGAGCTAGACAAATGGGACATTCCATTTTGTAAATCATCAGAGAATTCAATATTGTAAGATCCACAGTGTCAAGAATGTGCCAAGAACACAAAATTTCAGTGATTACCTCTCACCACTGACAACACAGTGGCTCATGTGTTTCACTTACCTAGAGCAGTGGCGTTTGTGCAGGGTTGTCAGTGCCAATAGACAAGCAGTACTGCATGCAATAAATGTATAAACCAATGTAGGATGTACAATGAACATATCCATTAGCACAATGTGGTGAAATTTGGTGTTACTGGGCTATGGCAGCAAATGATCAACACGAGTGCCTTTGCTAACAGCACAACATTGCCTACAGTGCCTCTTCTGGGCTTGTGACATTATTGGTTGGACTCTAGAATGGAAAACTGTGGCCTGGTCAGATGAGTTCCAATTTCATTTGGTAAGAACTGATGGTGTGGTTCAAGTGTGGTGCATGAAGACATGAACCCAAGTTGTTAACAAGGCACTGTGCAAGCTGGTGTACACTTCATAATGGTGTGGGCTGTGTTTACATGGAATGGACTGGGTCCTCTGGTCCATCTGAACCAATCATTGATTGGAAATGGTTATGTTTGACTACTTGGAGATCATTTTCAGTCATTCATGGACTTCATGTTCCCAAAAAATAATGGAATTTTTGTTTGAAGAACATTCTGGACAATTTGAGTGAATGATCTGGCCACCCTCACCACCCGACATGAATTTCATCAAATATTTATGGCACAGACTTGATCAGTGACTTCATGCACAAAATCCTACACCAGCAACACTTTCACAATTATGGATGGCTATTGTGGCAGCATGGGTCAGTATTTCTGCAGGGGACTTCCAATGACTTGTTGAGTCCATGCCACATCAAGTTGCTGCACAATGCCAAGCAAAAGGAGGTCCAACATGATATTAGGATGTATTCCATGACTTTCATCATCTCACTCTATATATTTAGTCCACATTCCATTACATACTGAATATCATCCTCTGTGGCTACAGTGTTAGTCATTGATACTCAGTGCAGCATTATTTAAAATGACACACCACATGAACCAAATTCTCCTGTAAATAGTTCTTCTTGAGTTGTCTGCTCCAGTTTAAAGAAAGTACACATTTAAAGAGCTCAATCCTTCGTTTTAGCCAATTAAAACACTCCATTTGAAACTGAAGTAAAATATTTAACAAAAAGATCTCTATAAATTGTAATTCCAGGACTTGCCTCTTTATGAGAAATGAATTGGTTCAGAAATGGCTTATACCATGTCAAACTCAAACTTTACTACACAACTATGAGGGTATGATTATAGACGAGCTTTCTATCCCTATGAACAGATTGCCAAATTCATGTTCAGTGGCAAATTTGACTTACCAGTTGCAAAGAATGCTGCTCAGATTGACTTTGTCAACTTTTACATCTTCTTTACAACACATGCCGTTTGGATATTCCTGACACAGTGTAACACTACTGTCTCTCAACTCCAGTGGAAAATATACTTTCTACATCCCAGAACCCTCTTAGTCCAACCTCTATTTAACCCCGCCATCAATTAGTTTCTGCTGCCTTTCTAATATCTTGGGTCTGACTTACCCTATCCACAATTTTTTCTTTGTGATCCCCATTTACCTTTTACTATTCTCTTCCATTTTCTTGTTTCCAAGCTACTGATCCCACATTATTTTCTGTGAAAGGTGTCTATGGCAATGCATTTCTATGCCCCTCTACACCAGACACTATCACTGCCTATTATGTATGCATATATTTTTTCATTTTCATGGTAACAGTTCACGCCAATACATATGTATGTACATATGTTCATACATACCATAATGTGATCATGACACAAACTCTGGTAAGGAGAACATAGAAATAGGTATACAAAGTGGTGAAAAGTAACTAAAAAAGTTGAAAAGAAATAAGTGTACAGGTCCTGATGGAATCCCCCACATACTTAGCTTGCTTCTATTGTGAATGTCTCATCTGGCAGAAACTCCTAAGTAATGGGGGAAAAGTGCTGGTGTCTCCTGTATATAAGAAGGGTAAGAGAGCAGATATGTAAAATTACACACCAATATCCTTAAAGTTGGTTTGCAGAGGAATTCATGAGCATATTCTGAGTTCAAATATAATTAACTTCCTTGAGAGAGAAAAGCTTATACCTACAAATCACATGGATTTAGCAAGCACTGTTCATGTGAAAACCAACTTTCCCTTTTCTCACACAATATCCTGTGAGCTGCAGCTGATAGGCAGTAGGCAGAGTCCACATTCCTAGCTTTCTGAAAAGTATTTGACACAATGCCACACTGCAAACGTGTTACTGAAGGTCCTACCATACGAAATGGTTTCTCAAGTATGTTAGTGGCTTGAAAACTTTTCAAGTAATGGAACATAGTACATTGTCCCAGAGGTGAGTGTTCATCAGAGACAAAAATATCTGCTTCATTGACCAAATATTATTGACATAAAACATAAATGTGACAGGGAGAGAACCACTGAAATAGTTGCAGTTATTGAGGTGACTTGCTTGCACTATACATTTAGTATCTTGAGTATGAAGATGATGGTTGGCAATACTGTTAAAAATTCACATCTTGTGCCCTAACTTTGAACACGAGTCTAGTTCTTAATCCAGTGAATGATAATTAATATAACTAGCAGAATGTCCAGTTGGGCTCTTCTGGGCAGTGACTGTGGAAGTCGTGGTGCTATCTTGATGCACAGTATTGATACTGTTGAACTAACTGTTCACACGCTTTTCCATGTTCACACACTCTTCCTGAGTGGAGCCATGTGTCCGCTTACATTTGCATTTTCAGATGGTTGTCCGCATGGGAACTATTTGTGTGACATAACAGGAATTACAATGCAGTCCATGTTATGTGCGACTTCTATGGTTTCCGACCATACTATGTTGTGCCTCTCTAGAAGCTGGTCTTGTCATGTCTCGCCCTCTCTATGTGTGGCTGCATACATATCTTCTGGTGGACACATCATCCCTCCCCTGAATGATGTGGAGAGGGGGTGTGAAGCTTCTTACTTGCAGACACATGAATTATGCTAGGTGCCCTCATGTCACTACCCCTGGCATTCATCCATGATATCTGAGGAAACTATACCCAAAACCTGAATGAGGGAGCAGCCAGTCAAGCTGATCTCCCACATCAACATCCATATCTTCATCTGTGGGATAAGCTGCAATGACTAATTCTAAATGGACATTATGGACTTACTACTGCTGGTGGTGATGTTGCGGTCCAATGATGGATGCCATTGAAGAGCCCCAAAATGGCTAGCTGCATCAGAGTTGTGCAAGCCCGTATAAGGAAACAGCTTATTGGTGCTCGCTTCTGATGTATGTGCATGTTGCAGCCTCATTTGGTTTCTGTCTCAGGTTGTGACATCATTATCATTTTGGTCTCTCTATATTATGGGTCTGAGCTCTTGTATCACTTCCTCTGGTGCCCATGATTTCTTTCTATTTTTGTGCATGGTAATGAGTATCTGATCACTGACTTTGAAAATTTTTTTTACTTAATTGTTGTGTCTGCATGAATGACTTGAGTATGGGCAGTAGAGTCCAGTGCAGTCTGCCATGCAATTTTTCTTCTCGTGATTTTGTATTATGTTGGGTGGCTCTGTACTGGGAAAAAAAGTTAACAATCCGTTATCCTTATTGTACTGCCATGGTCAGCTTTGTCATATGAAATCTGAGTGTCCTTAAAAATCTTTCAGCAAGGCAGTTTGCTCTCAGGTTAAAAGATGTGGTTTTGAAGTGTCCTGTGTCATTTCAATCACATAATAGTTTGAACTCCTGGTATGAAACTACTGATTTTGGCAACCCTTCAATGACAACCTTTACAAAGCTTGGAATGTTTTCAGAGAAGTTACAGGTGATGTTTGTATTACATATGGTAATCTAGAAAATTCATCCATGACAATTAGCCAGCAACTTCCAAAAATGGTCCAACATAGTCTGTATGTGAATGTGGCAAGGATTCTGATCCCTATGGCCATGGAAAATCTTGCTGCAGGGGAGCTGACTGGAATTTTTGGCATAAATGTGGTTTAGCCCACATCACTTCTACATCTTTATCTACATCTACATCTACATGGTTACTCTGCAATTCACTCTTAAGTGCCTACCAGAAGGTTCATCGAACCATTTTCATATACTACTTTTCTACTATTCCACTCTCGAATGGCACATAGGAAAAAGGAACACCTAAATCTTTCTGTTTGAGTTCTAATTTGTCTTATCTTATTATGATGATCATTTCTCCCATGTAGGTGGGTGTCAACAAAATATTTTTGCATTTGGAAGAGAAAGTTGGTGACTGAAATTTTGTAAATAGATCTCGACTTTTTTTCAGTGATTGCCACCCCAACTCACGTATCCTATGAGTGACACTTTCATCCCTAACACAAAATGAGCTGCCCTTCTTTGCACTTTTTTGATGTCCTCTGTCTATCCTACCTGGTAAGGATCCCACACCACTCACCAATATTCCAGCAGAGGATGGGCAAGTTTAATGTAGGCTGTCTCTTTAGTGGGTTTGTCGCATCTTCTAAGTGTTCTGCCAGCAAAGCGCAGTCTTTGTTTCGCCTTCCCCACAATATTATCTATGTGGTCTTTCCAATTTAAGTTGCTTGTAATTGTAATTCCTAGGTATTTATTCAAACTGACAGCCCTTAGATTTGTGCGATTTATCGTATACCCAAAATTCATCGGATTTCTTTTAGTACCCATGTGGATGACCTCACACTTTTCTTTGTTTAGTGCCAATTGCCGCTTTTCATACCACACAGAAATTCTCTCTAGATCATTTTGTAATTGGAATTGATCATCTAATGATTTTACTAGATGGTAAATTACAGCGTCATCTGCAAACAATCTAAGGGGGCTGCTCAGATTATCACCTAGATCATTTATGTAAATCAGGAACCGCAGAGGGCATGAAACTATCTTGCAGAATGCCAGATGATTTACTGTCTATCACTACAAACTGTGACCTCTCTGAGAGGAAATCATGAATCCAGTCATACAACTGAGACAATACTCCATATGCACGCAATTTGGTTAATAGTCACTTGTGAGGAACGGTATCAAAAGCCTTCTGGAAATCTAGGAATATGGAATCAATCTGAGATCCCTTGTTGACAGCACTCATTACTTCAAGGCAATAATGTGCTGGCTGTGTTGCACAAGAATGATATCAGTCTATTCATCTATGCCTTTTGAAAATCAATGCTCACTGGCAATGAATGCAGTACAAAAGGAAGGTAAGAGGACAGGGGTTAATGTTTGGTTGACAATGAGGTCATTAGAGATGGAGCACAAGCTTGGATTGTGTCAAGGATGTTGAAGGAATCAGCTGTGCCCTTTCAAAGGAACCATCTTGGAACTTTCTGGGAGCAATTTAGGGAAATCATGGGAAACCTAAATCTAGATGGTCAAATGTGGATTTGAACCATCTTCCTCCCAAATACAAGTTCAGTGTGCTAATCACTGGGCCACCTCACTCAGTGCATTTGATATATATGATATCCCAGTGGCACTGATGTAGCATTTTGTGGAAGTGGCTATCTATTTGGAGGGAATTGTGTATAGTTTTTTGTTATTACTACTACTACTACTACTACTACTATTATTATTATTATTATTATTATTATTATTCTTTTTTCTTTATTTTATGAGTAGATTCTCTTTCATTCCAGTCAGGTATTGCTGGCTGCTGTGGGACCACTCCCATGGCTCACACTCATTAATTGGCCAATGTTGCTAGCCTAGCAAAGTTCTAACAGTTGGAGATTGCTGGTCAATAATGAGAGTGTAGGATAATGATCACATGAGACCTCAGCAGATGGAAGCAGAGTGATGGTTCCAAAGTGGATGCTTTCTCTGCAACCATCTCTTAGCCTTCAGCACGCCTCCTCCTGTACTCTCCCATCCTAATGTGCAGTTCAGTCTTAATAGCCCCCCTAAAATGTTTGGAATCTTCCCCGGTGTGCCCTCTGTATTCCTAATCATGAAATATACCAGGTTATTTGTCTAACAAATATGTTCCCTGTTCTTAAAAGCTACCAGACGTTCACTCCTCAGCCTCAGCTTCCCATTCTGTACATCTGGTGTCAGTCATTGGGATCTGACCCACGTTATGGTCCAGAAACAACCTATATTTTTGCAACTGGATGCTGCCATACACACAGTGTCACAGTTGGGTGAGAGGCTTGGCTGTGCCTAGTGATCGTCCCTTGATGCTGTGGTGTATGAGCCTATTTATTGTACCAGATGCATTTTGTCTTCATTACCCACTAACAACAAGTGGGCTGAGAGCCATGAGATGCTCTTCAGTTGCTGGTCCACAGCAGCCATGTCCAGATGCCATTACTGAGATGCTACCTGCCTGCCCTGCCATGCCGAGTGGCACCGAGCAAAGTCCAGTCAGAGTGTCATGTACTGAACTTATGTTGCAGTGCAGCCTGCTTGACCACAGCCCTGCTGCGGACGCACCTGCCACCATTGCACCATCACTGGTGCATGATTGGATTGAGAAAAGTCCCTGAGAACACTGCCCTGTCTGCTGCTGTGCAGGTGGTCCAGGTGATCACACTGCCTTACACTCTTGCTATTGCACAGCCTGTTTGATGGCCATTTAGTCAACACTATGGACCATGCTGTGTGACACGAGTCACACTGCAGCCTCCAAGCCCACCCTTCAGTGCAGCTGACTGCTGTGCACATGCCTGCTCTACCTGAGGTTTCTATATTCAGTGCTAGGGGCACCCCATGCCTTGCTTCCATTGTAGCCAGCCCCTGCAGTCAACCATGCCACAGCCCTACTGTCACAAATTTCTGCACCCAATGTAATTGTTGGCATGCCAAATATTGCAGCCACAGACTCATGAATGACAAAACTGTCTTAGACAATGGCACGATAAATCATTGTCTTTGCAGTAGTTACTCATTAGAGTGGAACATTTGCTCTGTTTTGCAATATTGCATTAGCAACCTTATCCCTAATCCATAGAAGAATGCCCATCACACACGCGCACAGGGAGAGAGTGGTGGTAGTGAAGATCATTTCAAAACTTTGCAACAGTGTGTTGACATACTGGCACATAAAACTTTTGACTTAGAGGAGAGATTAGAGTAGTTTTACGTGTTAAAGGAAAATGTGGAGACTCAGGCTACTGCTGTGGGGCCCAGAGAAACTGAAAGTAAGACTGCTGCTGTCCCAGAGTTTAGTATAGTGAGCAGCTTCCCTGATTTTGGAGGATTTGCTGTTAAATGTGGCATGCTTAAACTTTTCAGGTGGTGTGCTTACCTATGTAGAGTCACTTGATGCACTGAAGCATGCCAAAAAGGCTGAAATTCTTGCATGGATGTTAACAGAGAAGAACACAGACAAGAGAATCATCAGTTATTATTGCAATAAGCTAGACGCTCTTCAGCAGAGGCTGTGGAAAGATTTTGAGGCAGACAACAGAATCCAGATGATTTCATGTTGTGTCTATTATATTTTGGGAAGAGATGCAACACATAATGATGTCTTACTAGAAGAAGCTGAAGTTTGGTCAGTCAATATATTTACCTGAAATATCAGTCATAAAATCAGTGGTGAAATGAAAGTTACATCACTCTTCTCTTTAAATGAAGCAGTCCATTCAGTGCCACTGCACAAGGAATCAGGCTTTTGGATGGGTCATACTGCCAATGTTGAGCCCCCTACTGCCACCATTGCTAAGAAATTGATTATTTGGGTGCTGACTGCCCTCAGTCACAAGTTAGAGCAAATTATGCCTAGGACAGCTATCAGAAAATAAGGACCGTAGGAGAGCAAATCAAGAAAACAATAGGGGAGCAGTAGCAGCCATCTCTCTGTATTCCCAGTAAGATTCTTAAACCCTGTTAAATTTAGTGGCCTAAAAGAAGTGGCAGTCATGATTGCATTGGGAAAGATGCGAAGATGAAAAGTGAGAATTTTGGTTCATAATGGTGCTCAAGTGCATAGTATTCTTATCCCCTGGTGATAAGCAGGTGTTAAAGTCTTCCCACTATA
The DNA here is from genome assembly GCF_023898315.1 of Schistocerca nitens. Lineage (NCBI taxonomy): Eukaryota > Metazoa > Arthropoda > Insecta > Orthoptera > Acrididae > Schistocerca > Schistocerca nitens. Next base: position 928,997,268 of record NC_064616.1, read on the forward strand.
GCATCAGTAGTTTAGGGGCTGAAATAATTAAGCATGTAGGAACTTGGTATGTCATATAGACAACTGATGGGAGGGCATATGAATTTGAGGTGGCATCTTTGATGAGGCAAGGGCAGGGAGGATTTTGATGTCATTCTGGGGAATGACTTTCTTCACTGTTATCAGGTTGTGATTGACTAGCAGTCACTAACTGTCTGATATGGAGAATTAATTCACCATTTTTCCAGTGACAGCACTACATAGATGAGAGAAACCATAGAAAACAAGTCTGTTCCTTGAGTGACTACTGAGCCATGTATCTTGGTGTTAAAAGCCATCACTCCTGTAACTATATGTGGTGCTATTGGAAGGGTTCTCTGAATGACAGCCAAAAGGAACTACTTTTCTGGTCAACCTGCTCAGCCAGAATGACATTCTTGACAGTCCTCAGGTTCATGTTGAATGAGGCCTTTGTAGCGTGGAAACTGTGAATAGCAAAATGTGTATCCCAATTTGCCTAGAGAGAGATTTTGTTATAACACATGAAATTATGATGGCTAGTATACAAGAGATGGAAAGAGAAAAATTCCAAAGGGATAGTAAACAGAGTCATTCCCATGAGAGAAGTTTATACAATCCCACCACTCCTTAGGTACTATTTGCAGGAGAACTTGTCCCATTTGTTTGAATCAAACTGAAGTATCCAGTATTGGAAGAGGTAGCTTGGTTGCTATCTACAGATCTAGTCTACCACAAAATGCTGACTGGAAATGCTAGGCTGATAGCACAAAAACTCTACTAAATATCATATCACTTTTAATCAGTTGTGAAAGAAAGTATTCAGCAACCGCTTGATACTGGAATCATACAAGCTTACTCTAGTCCCCAGGCCTCACCTACTGTACTCATTCCCAAAAAGTCAGTTAATGGTGATAATTCCTATCACCAGTAAATAAAGTCATCACCTATCTACTACCTCATATGGGCAATACTTTTAATAGGTGGGGGAATTTCAAATATTTTACTATCCTGAATGTGAAATCAAGCTATTGTCAGATTCCTATTGTGCCCCAGGGTAGGCTGAAAACTGCTTTTGTAATGTCCCCTACACTATACAAATTTTTGAGCATGCCTTTGATTTACAAAATGTGTGCTCCAAATTTCAGTGATTTGCTGATTTGTTGTTAAGGTCTGTTGCTAGTGAATCCATATAGAAAAATTGATTTTTTGTTTTTCATCTTAAAACAATGTTTAGTGTTTTTTGAATAATATGGTAGTTAAAAAAAATTGAATTGGGCATTGGGAAGTTGTTTAAAAGCCAACTCAATGATCTTTCATTGTGCAGCCACACATGTTTCCTCTGCTTTCACACATCAGATGTTGTCATTAGACACCTGTTTGAGCAAAGAATACTATGCAACCATTTTTTGAGTTGGTGGCCCTGTTACAGGATACACTTTGTGATGCTATTGCATTTTCTCTTATATATTTTTGGTTTCCAAGCGTTGATTTGCTTATGAACTTGTGTGTAGTTTGAGTTGTTACTGATCTGATATTCCTGGAGGTTATAATGCCTCCAGAAAACTGTTTTGGTAGTGGAAAATGTAAGTTTTATGGCAATTTGTTTATTGTGCCTGATTGCAGATACTGTGTAAGTACAATTACAAACTGACTGGATGTTAGGTTGACAGGAAAACATGTGCAACTAGTGAAGTTTATGTTCACCATCACTCCCTGCCATTTGCAGCTTTAGATGCAATGAAGCCTATATACAGGGGCCTGTGTAACAGTTAAGTCTTGTCATGGTACTTACAGAGAAAGACAAAAAATGTGAATGAATGTTGAACCAATTGATATCTAAATGCCTGCCAAAAACAGTGTTTGTTGGATTCAGAACTATGAAATTAAGTTTGTTGAATGCCATAATTTGTTTTAAAGATGATGCAAGTAGCATGTATCAAGTTCTAGAGTTGCTAGAAATATATTATGGGCTCAATATGAGACAATCACTGGTGGCAATTGATTCCATGAGAGTGGCTGCAGCTGAAAAGTGGAGCCTTGAGATAACTAAAGTTATTAGGATACCAAGGAGGAAAACAAAAAGAAGGAGAGAAAATGAAAACATGTAAACCAATAAGATTATGCAATGGGAATGTGTTAGCAACAACAGACTGTGTCTTAGATCAAATATAGCTTTGAATTGAATTTTCCAAGAATTAAAACGTCTGACATGTTTATTTTGCACTCAAAAACCTATTTGAGGTAACAATCTGAAAATTTTTGGATATTTCAGGATATTATTTGGAATGAAGTAGACTACAGACATTAACATACTATCAACAGGAAGAAAATAAATACTGATTAATTATTTAAAAAAGCAACCTTGATTTTCAGAATGAGATTTTCACTCTGCAGCGGAGTGTGCGCTAATATGAAACTTCCTGGCAGATTAAAACTGTGTGCCCGACCGAGACTCGAACTCGGGACCTTTGCAAAAGGGCACACAGTTTTAATCTGCCAGGAAGTTTCAACCTTGATTTTGATTATCAGATGTAAATATTTCTAGAATAATAACTTGAGACTGAAATGACATTATTGTAGTCTGCTTTTTAGACAGCACATTGTTAATGTGCACTTACAATTTCAAGCCCCTAAGTCAAATAGTCATTCAATGCATAGCTTCCAAGTATGAACCGGCAAATAAAAAAGGTAATTTTCTGATCTTCACAAAAATATTGTAATAAAGTCAATGTGATGACTAATGTGATTAATTTTACGTCAAAATGTTCAGCAAGAAATACTCCAATTGTCCTACAAGTTTCATTCTACTAAGAGTTCACTTTTTTTTATTTATTTTTTTCTTAGAGTAGTGTAAACTTTAGTTATTTAGGCATTCACAGACAAGTCACCTTAAGGGGTTCAAAGCCAGTTATGTGCTTGGTTTATTTAGATGATATTACTGTATTTTATGAGAGATGGAAAAACAGGCCAAATGACTAAGAGGCGTATTGTCACAACTGCAAGAGGTACATTTGAGACTGAAGTTTTAGAAATGTTCTTTTGCAGAATCGCAGGTTCAGTACTTTGCTTATATTACCAGTTTTGCTGGATTAAAACCAGATCTGCAGTTAACGGAAGCAGTAGACAATTTTTCTGTGCCCACCAACATAAAGAAATTACAGAATTTTATCGGTCTAGTAAATTATTATCATCATTTTGTCAAGAATTATGCTACAGTAACCAAAGCCTTAATGAAATTGTTCAAAAAAGCCATAAATTTGGGTGGATTGTGGAATACAAGCCTCCAGTGCAACAGGTAAAAGATGTCTTAACAAGTTCTTCCTTGCTGATACACCTTTATTTTGGGAATCTACTCCCAGGGCCTTGTTTTGATTTAAGCCTTTCAATGCTTTGTCAGATTCTTCATGCAGTATCATATCTCCCTTCTCATCTTCCTCTGCGTCCTCTTCCCTTTCCACAATATTGCCCTCAAGTTCAGCTCCCTTGTACAGACCCTCAATATACTCCTTCCACCTTTCTTCTTTCCCTTCTTTGCTTAGGACTGGTTTTCCATATCAGCTCTTGATATACATACAGTTAGTTCTCTTTTCTCCAAAGGTCTCTTTAATTTTCCTGTAGGCAGTATCTATCTCACCCATAGTGATATAGTCTTCTACATCCTTACATTTGTCCTATAACGATTACTGCTTACTGAGTGAATATGATTATAAAATGTGTCATTAGCTGGGGACGCTTCATCAAAAAGCAGATGGTTTAAGTTGGAAGGTCTGTGTATTGCAAGCAGATGAAGTGCTTATTGCAGAACTGAAAGCAGCTCAGAGACAGGATTGAGAATATCAGCAGTATGCCACCCTCTCCAATGTTATACTCAATGATGATGTTATTTACCACAAAACCCCACTTTGGATCCACTTAGTGACACCCAGAGTGCTTCAACAATGGCTAATATCCAGTGTTATGATAGCATGCAAGCCTGCCATAGCAGAAAATGTGTCACTAATGCATGAACTGTCACATACTACTGATGGAAAAATCATAGCCTGATGAGAATCATATGTGCTTGCCTTCTGTGTGCCAAAAGAGCACAGCAAATGTGAGCACAGATTCTGCTGCAAACTTTTTCAGAAGCTTCTATGCCCTTTAAGATTGCAGCATTAGATGCTATGAGACCCTTCCCACAGAAACAACAGGAGAATAAATAAATTCTCTCATTTATTTATCTTTTTTAGCAGTGCCTCATTTTGGTAATATTTGCTGATATGGTGGTAGAAACCATAGTAAAGGCCTTTTTTGAATCACTTAGTATTATCGTTCGAAGTTCCGACACCATTCTGAAGGAACAAGGAACATGTTTTACGTATGCCTTATTTTTACATGTGTGCAAGTTGTTGAGGATTAAGACATAGAGAACCACCCCCATCCAACTTAAAGCCAATCCCCATGTATAATGTGTTTGTAAGACTATTGTGAAGATGTTATATTATGTAAATAACACATATAAATACTGGGATCAATATCTGCCATACATATTGTCTACTTATAATAGCAGAATTCACAAACCAATGGAATATGCACCTGTGAGGTAGTATATGGATGCCTAATGAGCTTTCCCTTTGAATTCAGTAAGTTACCACCAAGTGTTGCTTTGAACAAAGTGGAATGTTTAGCCCAGCTGCTTCAGATGATTTGGAGGAATGTCTAGAAAAGTGATTTCAAAGCAGCAAGGAGACATATTGAGAGAAACAACTAAGGTGTAGTGTTACCATCCTACTGACAAGGAGATGATGTTCTGTTGTGAAACCTGGAAAAAAAAAAAAAAAAAAACCTAAATAGCTTTTTCCACCCAATGAAAGGCCATATCAAATGACATATGACATATCCAGTGAATGTTGAAATGCAGTTGACTGACTGCTCTGTGGCTATCCGTTTCAATAGACTGAAACCTAATCACAGGGCCACCATGAGACAAGTCCATTGTTTTGATTCAATTCAATTCAATTTGTTATCATCCATTTTATCATATACATGATATAGAAATGCTCATATAGAAAGAGAGAGAGAGAACATGATTTATATTTTTAACAATTAAGGGAAATAACATGTTCTTAATTGCACTTTACACATCTTGTCTTATTTTTACATGGAAGATGAAAAAAAAAAAATGCACAGTTTATACAAAAAATATCAGTTAATGAAAATAACATTTTCTTAATTACACTTCAATATTTTCTTAATTACGCTTTACATATTTTGTCTTCTTTTTACATGCAAGTTGGAAAAAACGAAGGTTTATGCAGAACAATCAAAAGATGAGTACTATCTGTTTAGATAGCAAAGAAATTCATAAACATTATAGAAACTTTGACCTAATAAGAGCATCTTTAATTCTTTTTCAAATATATGTAAGTTTTTATGCTATTCATTTCTTTTGGTAAGGCACTGAACATTATTTTGGGTAGATACATCACACTATTTTGGTACAGGAACTTTGAATGTATGTTTCTATGGAAATCATTCCTGTTTCTGGTTTGATAATCATGTACTTCACTATTTAGAGAAGAGAATTCATGATTTGCCTTCAGGAAACATACTGATTCATAGATGAATAAACTAGGGAGGTTCAAAATTTTCAACTCCTTAAAGAGACCTCTACAGGGATCTCTCTAGGAAACACCCTTCAGAATATGAATAGCTCTCTTTTGGAGCTTAAGACAACATTTTGTGAAACCTGTATTCCCCCAAAATATAATACCATATCTTAGATTACTATGTATGTAAGAATAGTAAGCTCATAGTACTGTTTCAGAATTGCAGTTTTCTTTATGTTTTCTTAATATATAACAGCATTTACTAAGTTTTTTATTCAATAGTTCAACATGTTTTCCCCATCTCAAGTTATTGTCCAACCATACACCAAAAATTCTGTATAACAAGTTTGTTTTGTCTGACATTTCCCAATCTCAACTCTTATATTATTTTTTACTTTGTTCCTTATGTGCCTAAAAATCATCCAAGTGTTTTTTTGTCATTTATAATTAAGTAATTGTCCTTGAACCATTCAGCTACTTCATTTATTGTTGAAGTTAAGGTTTCTTGTAGGTCAGCTTCACTAATTCCCTTGATAAGAAGGCTCATATCTTCTGCAAAAAGTGCTGATTTTGCTCTTGTTGGATGGTTAGTAAAATCATTAATAAAATGTAAGAAGAGCAGAGAGCCTAGAACAGAGCCCTGGGGTACACCGCAGTTGACTTTCAGATATTTTGAGTAATATTTTGTGCCATTATGTATTATTTCAACACTTTGATATCTGTTGCACAGATAAAATTGAAACCAGTGGTACGCTTTTCCACATACTCCATAGAAATACAGTTTCTCTATCAAAATATCATTGCTGATGAGGTCAAATGCCTTGTATAGATCTAAAAATATTCCACATTTTAAGTCCGCATTATCCATTGCAGTTAAAACCTATTCCAAGTAGTGATATACAGCTGTTTCTGTAGACCCGTTTTCTTGAACCCATTCTGTGTATTGGTTATAATTTTGCATTTGTTAAGGAAACTCAACAGTTTCTCATACATAATCCTCTCAATTACTTTAGAAAAACCTGACAGTTGTGACAATGGTCTATAATTTTGTATGGTATATGGACAGTCTTTTTTATAAAGTGTTTTTATTATTGATTTTTTAAATGCAGAAGGGAATCCACCAGTTTTAAATGATGTATTAATATTATCAACTAGTTCAGTTATTATTTTGTTTGCACTTTGTTTTATGATCTTATCAGGAATACCATCAAATCCACAGGACATTTTATTTTTCAGCTTATTAATTGCATTTCTTACTTCTGAATGCGTAACTGGGTACAAAAACATTGTCTTATCATTTGCTGGAACTTTTGACTTACTACCTTTTGAGTTCTTGATACGATTTTGAGCAGTAGTCATTGAATTTATTGGCAGCACATCAAGGGTCTTCAACAACTTTTCCTCCCTTTTTTATGATAAGATTATGATTTGTCACTTTGGATTTACCAATGTTATGTTTTATGATATTCCAAACTGATTTGGTTTTATTGCTGCTTTTTCTGATAATTAAATCATTGTTCAGTTTTTTTGTTGCATGAATAACTTTTCTGTAGACTTTTCTGTAGCACCTAACATCTAGCTTTAATGCTGCGTTACGCTTTGAATGCCATCCCAGATTTCTAAGAGTACCTGGAGATTTTTTAATTCCCACAGTTAACCATGAATTAGATTTGAGAGAGATTTTTACTTTATGAGGGGGATAGCATCATCAAAGCAGTATTTATAATAAGAGAAAAATGGCTCATATTTAGAATCTACAGTTTTGTTTGAGTCTCTGTTCCATTCATCACTATGCAACATGCTATGAAAATTCCAATGGCTACTTTCATTAATGTATCTTATTTCTATACAGTTTCTACTGCCAGAAACCAATATCTGTTACTTTCACCTCATAACTACAGGTCTCTTTGTTAATAAACACGTGTTCAATTCCCGAATGAGATTTTCACTCTGCAGCGGAGTGTGCGCTGATATGAAACTTCCTGGCAGATTAAAACTGTGTGCCCGACCGAGACTCGAACTCGGGACCTTTGCCTTTCGTGGGCAAGTGCTCTACCATCTGAGCTACCGAAGCACGACTCACGCCCGGTACTCACAGCTTTACTTCTGCCAGTACCTTGTCTCCTACCTTCCAAACTTTACAGAAGCTCTCCTGCGGACCTTGCAGAACTAGCGCTCCTGAAAGAAAGGATACTGCGGAGACATGGCTTAGCCACAGCCTGGGGGATGTTTCCAGAATGACATTTTCACTCTGCAGTGGAGTGTGCGCTGATATGAAACTTCCTGGCATATTAAAACTGTGTGCCCAACCAAGACTCGAACTCGGGACCTTTGCCTTTTGCGGGCAAGTGCTCTACCATACTGGCAGAATAAAGCTGTGAGCACTGGGCGCGAGTCGTGCTTTGGTAGCTCAGGTGGTAGAGCACTTGCCCGCAAAAGGCAAAGGTCCCAAGTTTGAGTCTTGGTCGGGCACACAGTTTTAATCTGCCAGGAAGTTTCATATCAGTGCACACTCCGCTGCAGAGTGAAATCTCATTCTGGAAACATGCCCCAGGCTGTGGCTAAGCCATGTCTCCACAGTATCCTTTCTTTCAGGAGTGCTAGTTCTGCAAGGTCCGCAGGAGAGCTTCTGTAAAGTTTGGAAGGTAGGAGACGAGGTACTGGCAGAAGTAAAGCTGTGAGTACCGGGTGTGAGTCGTGCTTCGGTAGCTCAGATGGTAGAGCACTTGCCCGTGAAAAGCAAAGGTCCTGAGATCGAGTCTCGGTAGGGCACACAGTTTTAATCTGCCAGGAAGTTTCACGTGCGCAATTGTTGTCTCACACCCATCTCCATACCTGGTGATATCAGTTACTGTGGCTTCTTAATTATGTGAGGTGAAGAGATTTAGCAATTGATTCTTGTGTGCATTATTATTACTTCTAAAATTGACATTGAAATCACCCAGTACAACTGTTGATGTTGACCTAAGTCCCAATTCATTCATTAAATCCTCAGGATTTTTTAAAAAATAAAGGAATATTCCCAGAAGGTGACCTGTATATACAGACAGTAACCAAACCACAGTCAGTCAGTTCACAGACACAGTATTCAAATTCTTTTTCTATACACTTTACATTGCTTAACTTTACTTCTTTAGAATTAAGATTGTCTCTAACATAAATACAAACACCTCCATATCTGTACTTTTCTCTGCAAAATCTGCTTATGATTTTAAATTTGGGAAGGGCTGCTGTGCATATTTGAGAGTTTTGTAACAAGTGTTCACTGACACAGAGCACATGGAAGAGGAATCCTCCACCCACAGTGCAACTTAAATATGCTCTGCATGCCAGGAACCCTTACACTTTACAAGCACACGATTAAGCATGGTATTCTCTAAGTTGTTAATGATATTTGATCAGGAAATGGAATTTTCTCCATCATGGCCTCCACTTTTAGTAATGAGTAAGTAGTAGACCATTAATGCTCTGCCTTGCTGTGCCACTGTGTTAGTACTTCATATTTTATGTGCTTTATATGATGATGAATGTTGTATTTCTCACACACATCCATAGTTGGCATGGTTACTCTTATTGTCATTATGTTTCCAATGTTGTAATTTGTACTTTTAGGTAATTGTCATTTATCAACATTGAATTGCTGCCTAAGGAGATTATGAGATATTGTTAGCAATGTGGTGCATCATAGTGCAGCAGCTACATTAGGATTTAAATATCTTTTAACAAAGGGCACGTGGAGATAACACAGAGTTGTGGTGTCTCCTCAACCAGTATAATGGCTGATTTTCACACGGGCAAAGACTGTGCTGCCACCTGGCCGAGCCAACGCATGTAGATGCCAAGACTACCACCTGAGACATGAGTATGGCCTTCTTTTTGTGCATGAACTTATTACATGGAGAGCTTATGATCTCCTAATGACATGTATTCAGTTGTGAGACTTTACCCTGAGCAGTTCAGTGATTTCCAGTTGCTAACACATTCATTAGGAAGTTCTGAAATTGAAGTGTGAGTTCTAGGTTTAGTTTTATTGCAGTAAATTGTCCACTGTTGGGCTTTGCATAAATGAACAAAATGTTGTTAAAATTAAACCTAATATTCAATAAGAAGGTTGGAACATTTTCATTGTTTGAATATATTTTGATCATGGTTTGTTTTTATGTGGGAAACTTTGGCCGTAAGCGCAAAGTGCATTTACCTCGGTACCACACATTACTTTTTGTGATACTTATATCTACCTTTTGTCTTTGTGAAGCGTCACCATAAAGTTCTGTTGATTGTTTACAACTTCTTTATATATCAACCCCATTGCAAAGATGGATGGCTATGAGCCAGGAAGGTGCAAGCAGGTGATGGATGTGAGACGATATCCTACGATGATGACGATTAGTGTTTTAGGGTGCACAACAACGAGGTTATCAGCGCCCGATGATATCCTACGAGGCTTCACAGAAAAGCAGCTGTAGAGGTAATAAGTTCTTTACTGAAGCAACTGTGCTGCATAATATACCTGGTCAGTGACCAGCTGGCCAATGAATTCTATGGGGCTGGCTGCTTTCACACCCCATGATGCTGACATGGATCCTCCACTGAATGGCAACAACTATGTTGCACATGGCAGCACAAATCCTGGGCCAGCAGTGTGCACTTGATGATGGTGTCTCTGCTATGTCCCCAGGCAGTTCATCATAGCGATGGATGTCCATCATGATAATATGCCCATCCTACAATGATGGAAGACAGGTGACGTGCATGGGGTGTGACCCATTGCCCCTGGGCAGCAGACGGCCATGCTGCTGGAGTCGACCTGGGATGGCCGACTGTGCTGTAACACTAAGGCTGGGTGGGGAGGTGGGGGGGGGGGTGAGAGGTGAGGAGGTGGGGGGGGGGATACGGGAAGGGGGAAGTTGGGAGGGTGAGAGGTGAACTTAGTTCATAGAGGTGTTTCCTTGTCGTGACCTCAAATCTGACTTCTACTGGCAGGTCCGTGTGGCAACCTCATCCAGCATCTTGGCAGGGCTTCAACAGAGAATAATTTCATTACAAAATGTTTAGTACTTACAGGCAACATCGGGCTTCATGTTATGCATATCACCACTATCAGTAACGTATCTTAAAACACTACTGCCACTGTCAGTTAGGAAATCTACCTTGTCCTTTGCTGCACAAGTCTGCACAGCACCATTGCATTCACTGTTTCAGCAAGCATCACCCTTGTTGAATTATTAAAGTGACAACATCCCACACTCACTTGATGTCAGCACTGCTGCAGTCAATACAACATTCAGGCTAATGCTAATATGCCCATATATGGTTGGTACTCTACATTACCCATTTCAGTGAACAACACCTGCTCCCCAGAGTCAACCCTAAAACCAGTTTCATATGTTTTGTATTACTCTACGTGTTTGTAAACAGAGAAATTTATAAAAAAAGACAACTGACAGCTTGCCCATTTGTGTTAGATAGCACATCATATCTTGCTATGCTGCTTATTTTGTCTTTATTTATGTGTCTATTTATTAGCCTTGTTTTGTGCATCTGGAAATTTTAACTCCATTGCTAGTCCCATTGCTCCCGTTTCTCTTAACCCTTAATTTACATTTTTCCACATCCACAGTACAATGTTACAGTCTGACTCTCCCTCTTAGGCCCTATGGATCCATTCTACTGGAATCGTGACTATTGATCGTTTACATTGACCGTCGGCTCTCTGTCTCAAAAGAATAAATGCTGTGCACAGCAGATTTAGAGCCTCTGTGGCACTTGGTATTGTGGCACTAAAAATAACTGTCCTGCACTGTTGTTCTTCTCTTGACTGCTCTATGTGCTGCATTAACTGTTGAGGTTATACAGCTTGATTTAGAAATGTTATATTCAGTGCTGGCAATAATTCCAAAGGTACATCTGGCCAATACAACTGTTCCTGTGAGATGTTCACTTGTGTGATTCCTATAATCATGGCTGGCAGATGGAAGGTTGCAATGTCATGTAGTCCTATTGATTAGTAACCCATTTCCCTTAAGTTCAGTCCATCTGATCTCTGTGAGCTCCCATTGCTCATAAAAATCCACCACTATTACTATGTCATCATGTTTTTGTTGTGGTCTTCAGTCCAGAGACTGGCTTGGTGCAGCTCTCCATGCTACTCTATCCAGTGCAAGCTTCTTCATCTCCCTGAACCTGCTGCAACCTTCATCCTTCTGCATCTGCTTAGTGTAGTCACCTCTTCGTCTCCCTCTATGATTTTTACCCTCCGTGCTTCCCTACAATACTAAATTGATGATCCCTTGATGCCTCAGAATGTGTCCTACCAACCGATCCCTTCTTCTAGTCAAGTGCGCAAATTCCTATTTTCCCCAGTTCTATTCAGTACCCCCTTATTAGTTACGTGATCTACCCATCTAATCTTCAGCATTCTTCTGTAGCATCACATTTCGAAAACTTCTATTCTCTTCTTGTCTAAACTATTTATTGTCCATGTTTCACTTCCATACATGGCTAAACTCCACACAAATACTTTCAGAAAAGACTTCCTGACACTTAAATCTATACTCAGTCTTAACAAATTTCTCTTCTTCAGAAACACTTTCCTTGCCATTGCCAGTTTACATTTCATATCCTCTCTACTTCAACTATCGTCAGTTATTTTGAGACCCAAATAGCAAAACTCATCTACTACTTTAAGTGTCTCATTTCGTTATCTAATTCCCTCAACATCACCTGATTTAATTTGACTACATTCCATTATCCTCATTTTGCTTTTGCTGATGTTCATCTTACATCCTCCTTTCAAGTCACTGTCCATTTTGTTCAGCCACTCTTCCAGGTCCTTTGCTGTCTCTGACAGAATTACAATGTCATCAGCAAACCTCAAAGTTTTTATTTCTTCTCCATGGATTTTAGTTCCTGCTCTGAATTTTTCTTTTGTTTCCTTTATTGCTTGCTCAATATATAGATTGAATAACATTGGGGGTAGGTTACAACTCTGTCTCACTCCCTTCCCAACCACTGCTTCCCTTTCATGCCCCTCGACTCTTATAACTGCCATCTGGTTTCTGTACAAATTGTAAATAGCCTTTTGCTTCCTGTATTTTACCCCTGCCACCTTCAGAATTGGAAAGAGAGTATTCCAGTCAACATTGTCAAAAGCTTTCTCTAAGTCTACAAATGCTAGAAATGTAGGTTTGCCTTTCCTTAATCTATCTTCTAAGATAAGTCACAGGGTCAGTATTGCCTCATGTGTTCCAGCATTTCTACAGAATCCAAACTGATCTTCCCCAAGGTCAGCTTCTATCAGTTTTTCCATTCTTCTGTAAAGAATTTGTGTTAGTATTTTGCAGCCATTACTTATTAAATTGATACTTCGGTAATTTTCACACCTGTCAATGCCTGCTTTCTTTGGGATTGGAATTATTATATTCTTCTTGAAGTCTGAGGGTATTTTGCCTGTCTCATACATCTTGCTCGCCAGATGGTAGAGTTTTGTCAGGGCTGGCTCTCCCAAGGCTATCAGTAGTTCTAATTGAATGTTGTCCACTCCTGGGGCCTTGTTTTGACTTAGATCTTTCAGTGCTCTGTCAAACTCTTCACACAGTATCATATCTCGCATTTCATCTTCATCTACATGCTCTTCCATTTCCATAAAATTGTCCTCATGTACATTGGCCTCTATATACTCCTTCCACCTTTCTGCTTTCCCTTCTTTGCTTAGAACTGGGTTTCCACCTGAGCTCTTGATATTCATACAAGTGGTTCTCTTTTCTCCAAAGGTCTCTTTAATTTTCCTGTAGGCAGTATCAATCTTACCCCTAGTGATATATACCTTTACACCCTTACATTTGTCCTCTAGCCATCCCTGCTTAGCCATTTTGCACTTCCTGTGGATCTAATTTTTTAAATTCAATATTTCTTCTGTTATTCAAGGATTTCTACTACCCCCTCTTCTTTTTACCTACTTGATCCTCTGCTGCCTGCACTATTTCATCTCTCAAAGCTACCCATTCTTCATCTACTGTATTTCTTTCCCCCAATCTTCTCAATCATTCCCTAATGCTCTCCCTGAAACTTTCTACAAACTCGGGTTCTGTCAGTTTATCCAGGTCCCATCTCTTTAAATTCCCACCTTTTTGCAGTTTCTTTACTTTTAATCTACAGTTCATAACCAATAGATTGTGGTCAGAGTCCACATCTGCCCCTGGAAATGTCTTACAATTTAAAACCTGGTTCCTAAATCTAAATTATATAATCTATCTGAAACCTTCCAGTGTCTCCAGGCCTCTTCCCTGTATACAGCCTTCTTTCATGATTCTTGAACCAAGTGTTAGCTATGATTAAGTTATGCTCTGTGCAAAATTCTACCAGGCGTCTTCCTCTTTCATTCCTTACTCTCATTCCATATTCATCTAGTACATTTCCTTCTCTTCCTTTTCCTGCTATTGAATTCCAGTCACCCATGACTATTAAATTTTTGTCTCCCTTCACTACCTGAATAATTCCTTTTATCTCATCATACATTTCATCAGTCTCTTCATCATCTTTGCAGCTAGTTGGCTTATAAACTTGTACCACTGCAGTGGGCGTGAGCTTCATGTCTACCTTGGCCACAGTAATGCATTCACAATGTTGTTTGTAGTAGCATACCTGCACTCCTATTTTTTTTATTCATTATTAATCCTACTCCTGCATTAACCCTATTTGATTTTATATTTAATACCCTGTAGTCACCTGACAAGAGGAAGTCTTGTTCCTCCTGCCACCGAACTTCACTAATTCCCACTATATCTAACTTTAACCTGTCCATTTCCCTTTTTAAATTTTCTAACCTACCTGCCCGATTAAGGGATCTGACATTCCACACTTAGATCTTTCCATAAGGCTTATACCATTATTGTGAAGTCACATACCAACTCTCCATCTTTACTGTAGAGTCACTGCATGCATCAGTGTGCTTCTTCAGATTCTAAGTCTCAATTAAAAGGGTACAAAAACCAGGGATGGGTCCTTTTTTCCCATTTTGACTGCAGGTCATCATATAAATAGGAAATTGTACACCTGATAAACATTGCATTTAAAGTTCAGTGAAACATGCTCTTCTGCATTTAAAGGAACCATAAAAGGCAACAGTCACAGTGCTTTAACATACATTCAGTTTACTGTCTGACTGGACTGTTTTACTATCACAGTTTGACCATCCTCTTCAGAAAAATCATGTATTCTTTGTGTATAAGTTATCAAAGACACTTAGCAACAGCTCACTGTGAATTCTCTTTATTAAAGAATGCTAAAATATAAACACTAATAAATCTGGTGAGGTACATAATTTTATTGACTGAATGACATGAGTTGAATATTCCTATAATGTGAAAAGTTTACTTTCCTTGTTTACTGCTGGACTACTGAGCCTATTTTTGTATATACTATAAATCAAATGTTTCAAATAACTGGTAGCACTCTAAGGTTCTCATTTATATTACACTGTTCTGTTACAGGGCAGCTGCAGGATTTACTATGCTTACTCTGCTGCTGAGTGATAAGACTTTTGGAGGAAATCCTTTTGTTCCTTTTATTGGACAAGCATCTCTTCATATACCAGCCATAAGTCTGTCCCATTATGTTGGCAACAAATTTGGAAGAAGATGTTCACATTTATTTATAGTGCTAACTGCTGCTATTGTATCCTTCCTTACTGTCTGCTCAATCACAGGTATAGTTTAAAGTACATTTTGTCTGGTGAATGTTTGAACAACGGACATGAACAAGATAGGTGTTCCTCCATCATAAAAAACTTGTACAATATGTGTATATATTTTGCAGCTACTTCATTGCTTAAGATAATTTGTTTCTCATGTAAATGACTCAAAACACTTCTCATTTTTGAGTAAAGAAAAAGCAACAAAACTAATAAAAGTGTTACTTTTGCACATTACAGTCTCTTCACCACAGTGGGTGATAACTACCAGCTCTCTGTTTATTCAGTTCTGTAATCAAGCTTCGCTCTCACTCACAAACTTACAGAGCATGGAGATACATCCAACATGTGTTAGACAAATCAGTGTGGCCATGGAATACATGGTTTCAAATGCCATTAGTTGTGTGGCTCCATATGTCGCATATGTGGTATGTATACAGGAGTTTAAATATTTACACTTGATAATAAGATAAAGCCCTATTAAATGTTATGTGAAAGCCTTTTTTTCTGGGTTGTGAAAAGTGAATCAATATACATTTATAGCTTTACACAGCCATAAAATGTACAAATTTAATTAAAATATTTGAATATTCATCATATATTGCCATAAGCTAAGGCACACAACACAATGTGGTTAGTGGTCAGCAGTGTAGGTTGGCATGTGACTAGTTCAAGTGTTGCCAATTCAAACCTGCCCTTGAGCACCTGTTTGTATTTAAAATTTATCATTTCTGGAAAGTTCTTGAAATATTTTATCTTTATAATGTTTTTATGTTTTGCAATATTCTATGTTTGTGTAAATACCAGAATTCTGGAATATTCATTGAATGCATAAATATTTGCACTCTCCATCCAGGAGGTCAGTTCTATTCTGGCATTATACTGGTGTTAGTAATAAATGTGCTTTCCCACACCAAGTGTTGTACTTCATTTACAGGGTCATTACAAATGATTGAAGCGATTTCACAGCTCTACAGTAACTTTATTATTTGAGATATTTTCACAATGCTTTGCACACACATACAAAAACTCAAAAAGTTTTTTTAGGCATTCACAAATGTTTGATATATGCCCCTTTAGTGATTCGGCAGACATCAAGCCGATAATCAAGTTCCTCCCACACTCGGCGCAGCATGTCCCCATCAATGAGTTCGAAAGCATCGTTGATGCGAGCTTGCAGTTCCGGCAAGTTTCTTGGTAGAGGAGGTTTAAACACTGAATCTTTCACATAACCCCACAGAAAGAAATTGCATGGGGTTAAGTCGGGAGAGCGTGGAGGCCATGACATGAATTGCTGATCATGATTTCCACCACGACCAATCCATCGGTTTTCCAATCTCCTGTTTAAGAAATGCCGAACATCGTGATGGAAGTGCGGTAGAGCACCATCCTGTTGAAAGATGAAGTCAGCGCTGTCAGTCTCCAGTTGTGGCATGAGCCAATTTTCCGCGGGCTACGCGTGAAACTTGCCCGCATGCGTTCAACCGTTTCTTCGCTCACTGCAGGCCGACCCGTTGATTTCCCCTTACAGAGGCATCCAGAAGCTTTAAACTGCGCATATCATCACCGAATGGAGTTTGCAGTTGGTGGATCTTTGTTGAACTTTGTCCTGAATTGCCGTTTCACTGTTATGACTGACTGATGTGAGTGCATTTCAAACACGACATACTCTTTCTCGGCTCCTGTCGCCATTTTGTCTCACTGCGCTCTCGAGCGCTCTGGCGGCAGAAACCTGAAGTGCGGCTTCAGCCGAACAAAACTTTATGAGTTTTTCTATGTATCTGTAGTGTGTCGTGACCATATGTCAATGAATGGAGCTACAGTGAATTTATGAAATCGCTTCAATCATTTGTAATAGCCCTGTACAATGCTGCACTCAGATGCGGACTTGATTGTTGTTTGGATGTGTCATTGTTTGATAGAGATGCCATGTACCTTAAAACAATCACTTCATTATGGCCACAATTTGGCAATGTAAAAGTCATCACCTACACAATCAGGAATTGGAATACAGTACATCATTCCTAAGATCTCTATATTCAGGAGACAGATGGATTCAAAAATGGCAGTAAGTCAGTTGCATGTTCCACATCTATCCATGTTTCCCAGAGATGCTGATCAGGACCCAACAAAATGGCTGAAAGGAGTTTGTGAGTTGACATATACAACAGGTGAGATGACATGATGTATTTGGCAGATGTGCACTTTCACTTGGGTGGCACAACCCAGCAGTGGTTTGAGAATAATGAAGAGAAGCTCAATAGCTGCAACAAGTTTCTAGTCAAACTAAATAAACTAAACAAGTAGTACCAAGTCTGCTTAGTGGAAGAACTATTGAATCATTCATACAAACAACATTGTACATAAAAAAGGAGCAAATTTTACAGGAAGAAAAAAAAACAGTTTTTTCATAACCTACTTGGGCTTTCTTGATGCAGGTGGGCTATATCAGGTAAAACACCATTCTTCATATTATTGTAACAGCTATTACACAGTTGTTAATGTTGTGTTTGAGAAACCAGTAATCCATATGCTATTCTGTCATTTAGAGCTGATTGAGTTCAAGTATCACAATGTGCATTGTCCACGTCAATAAGTAATTGTCACCATATGACATTGTCTTTTGTTGTCAGAACTGTTTAACTTTTAATGGTCTGCTCAGTGTTCATCTCCTTCACTGAGTCACCAACTG
Organism: Schistocerca nitens; assembly: GCF_023898315.1. Lineage (NCBI taxonomy): Eukaryota > Metazoa > Arthropoda > Insecta > Orthoptera > Acrididae > Schistocerca > Schistocerca nitens. The sequence goes on from NC_064616.1 coordinate 929,015,239, forward strand.
TGGGAACATTGATCCAGTTTAAGACCTATGCACGCATTATACAAAAAAACAAATGAAATTTATTTAACCCTCTATTGCTCATGCAGATGACACATGATTTTCCCACTCTATTTTGTCTGAGTGGGCTGGACTGCATTTGCACCATTTTCAGTATCTTTCTGTTAAAAGTCCATCTGTTAATTTTACCTGTCATTGGCTTTCAGTTATGCAACTTGCAATGTTTATGAAATGTTATTGTAGCCTGGAGCACACTGATCATCCACGTGAACACTGCTCCTACAGTTTAAAATGAAGTGGAGCTTGTTACTTCACTGCTTTTGTAGATTCAATACAATTTTCATGTGCATAATTGTAGGTGTTTCTAAAATAATTACAAGTAATTTACTTTTTACCTAGAATACTTACCTACAAAAAGTAAATATTCTCTATACTTCTAGTTTGTGGAATAATGTCAAAAATAAAAACTCCTAATCCAGAGATCCTGACATATGGCAGGAGGCATGAATAGCTGTAAGAGCTGAGTTGTGAAGATCCTTACTATGATACTGCTGACTCAGAGAATGCATACTGTGTGCATGAAAATGGCCATGATCTCAGGAACAGCATAGGAAGTGTCAGAAAATCATGAATTTGAATCACAGGAAGAAGTAATTCAAGAGGACATATATCTTTTATGTAAAGACAGAAGAGCTAAAGTGATGAGAAATAAATATACTACCAATGTTAGAGTAGGAGTTTTTAATGTTGTTATGTATTTACCTCGACTGAAAAATGAAGATTGTATAATAAAGACAGAAATAGATATTACAAAGCTAACTTCAATGAAAATATAACATCCATTATTGCAACTTGTACTAATATTTACATCAATCAAGTTCATGGAAATTTTTCTAGGGAAAGGGATGCTAAAGAAATTTGATGTTATAAAGATCAGGACTTTATTGGTATGTAATATATGTGTGGCGGCTCTCTGAGATGTGCTAGAATGAGTTTATCAGAGTTGTGAGATGTTGAATCACACTATCTGTGCATGAGTAAAAAGTCATTAAGGTTGCACTTGAGATGTCTCAGGTTTGACAGTATCCTTGTCAGAGGTGTTCGCAGAGAAAATGATACATTGGCTGCTGTCTAGAGGTACTGCAGCATTTACTAACAATTGCCAAAAATATTTATCACCTAGAGTATACCAACCTGTATTTGTGTCTTAAATGTATTGTATTTACATCTAAAGAAAACACTTCTAAAATCCTTCATATATGCCATTGAAAGTGTCCAGATACACCATTTATGTTGTGAATGACACCTGTCATCCATGCAAGTAACCTTCTCAGGAATTATCACATGTGTAATGGAGAGTTAATACTTGAGCAGTATATGCAAAACAAATCACAGATTGTGATCAGGTCTGAACTAAATAGAAGTACAAAGACCACCGAGAAAAAAGGTTAAGAAAGTCAAAGATGTCACTTTTCTCCTTCAACAGCTATGTTCTACTCTCAGATTTTGTCATTGCCACAATATTATTGAATGAGAACATGCTAAATAAATTAACTTTCTTATTTATTTCTCCACAAAATTTGTAATGATTCAGTGTGCAAATTTGGATGAACTAAGCTGTTTTAGGAGCTCCAAAATGTGAATCTGGAAGTCGTTGAAGTGCGCCGGGTGTCGTACTGGGCGTGCTGGTCGAGCAGCAACAGGTAGGCCGGCGGTTTGTGGGAGGAACGGAGTGACAACAACGATGTCTCCGGTGGGCGTGGCGAACACACGAAGCATGTCCATGTCGACGTCAGGCGAGAGGGGAACACATTTCACCAGGTGTCAGGGAATGGCGGAGTTTGTGTCATGAGCACTGGATGAAGGGAAACACATGACGAACAGTGTGTCATCATGTAGTATTATGGAGATGTCATGGATTATGTCCGGTGGGACAGGCACAAACACCTCGAGCGAGGGCACGTTCCAGATGGGGGGCCATGAGAAACCTCGACAGGGCGAGGCAGGCAACAGGGGAGATGTCGAAGGGACTGGAGAAGGGCCCGGCGGTGAGGGCGTGAACATAGGTAAGCTCGATGTGGGGAGCATGTGATCACTCAACAGAGTGCATGAGACCAGAGTAGAGGGTGAGGTCGGAGAAGAGCTCGATGATTGGAGCTGGAAGTCACTCAACTGAGTGTATAAGTCTGACGTGGAGGGAGTGGTCGGAGCGTCGTGAGCCACGACAGTGAGTGGCGTGGTCGTGGCCTGAAGGGGGGTAGAAGTGGGCTTGACATGAGTAGGCTTACGTCTGTTGAGAGAGACTGTAACAGCTGAATCTTTTATCTGAATGTCATAGGTGTTGGCTGAGCGCCAGAGGACTCGGTACGGGCCGGTATATGGGGGTTGGAGGGGAGCACGAACAGTGTCATCTCAGATCATGACATACTCGCAGTTGTTCAGAGAATCATGTCGGGGTCACCAGTGAGGTGGATGCTTTGGTGAGATACACCAAACAATACCTTATAATCAGGGGTTCATTTATTCACCTCTTCACACAAGTAAAGCTTACACAGAACTGGATGGCAGAACTACACAAAGATAATGTTTTGCTTGGTTCAAAGATGATGCTCAGATTGATACTTGTGTCGACCTCATTGGCGCCACAGAGATAATTCACAGAAAACCACCTAGTAATACTTAATCACTTATTTTGTTGCTTTATGTATATTTACATTGATTACGATACTGGTGCCACACACTTGAAGTCATCAGCAGTAGACCCAAAGGATGACCTAAGCAATGTTGGGCTGATACAATTCATAAAGACCTTAAATGCATGAACTTCCACCCAGATATAGCCCATGATAGAGTGCAATGGAGATAATGGACCCATGTAGCAGAACTCGCGGGCACGCAGGACAAACACTGAAGGAAAAGAAGAAGACAATACTGGTGCTATTGACCAAAAGAACTAATTCTGCTTGCTGCGTAATAGATAGGAGATTGTTTATACATATTAGAAAAAACAGTAGACCTAAGACAGTTTTGTTGCATCTGAAATGTGATTTCTTCCCAAAGAGAAAAATCTCCTTTCCTTACATTGGTTAAATTATTAAGTACAATTAGCTGCATTCTTTTGGTTATATATTAGATTATCCATTCATTGCCTATACCCTCAATCCCAAAAAATTGCATTTTATATAGGAGAGTACTGTGATTCACATGGTCAAATGGCTTAAATACCTCACAGAAAATGCCAACAGATATTAGTTTTGTTCATTAAAGCTTGTAAAATTTGGTGATTGAACATGCAAATGGCATTCTCAGTTGAGAATCTCTCCTGAAATCAAAACTCTGATTTGCTGAAAGTATTATTGTTGCTCATTTTGCAAAATGTCAGTAGTAAAACAGGTCAGTAGCTATTAACATCTTCCCTGTAACCTCTCTTATAGAGGGACATATTTTAGGAATGGCAGCACTTATTACTTGGTAACAAGTGTTTAATACTCCATTGGAAACATCATCGAATTAAGATGAGCTGTTATTTGTGGGATAATACATAATTTGCTTAATTTCAGAAGGAGAAAAAGAGGTGATAACCCTATAATTGAATCCTGCGTGAGATATAATAAATTCTAATGACTTAAAGAATCTGCCTTCTTGAAAGGACACATTTCCCCCCCCCCCCCCCCCTGAAACATATTTTACCAGAGTTGTGGCATCCTCAGTGGATTTTTTCCTTTCTTTTTAGTGTTTCTGAAACATATAGAAGAGCCAATTTGAAAGTAATGAGCAATATTTTTTAAAATTTTTAATCTTTATTTTTTTATATAAACTAAATACATTATCTTAGTATGCATTCTTTCTGTCACTTTACGACATTGTCACCATTTCTTTACACACAGTTTTTCCCATCATTCTGTAACTTTGAAAAATACTCTTATGATTGAACTCTATTCCAGCTTCCTGAAGACACTTATGCACTGCTGTCTGATCATCTCATAGTGTTGGCCTCACATCTTTAACAGATCCAAAAAGATGGTAGTCAGAGGGTGCCAAGACAGGACTGTGGGAGGGATATGGAAGAGTTTCCAACCCAAATGTCCTGATCTCATTCACAGTGGCATGAGCAGTATGAGGACACATGTTACCATGTTGTAGGATGATCATCTTCACAGGACGTCATTTATAGCTTGTCCATGTTCAAGAAATTCAATCAAAATGCATCCCTGTACAGCCCAGAAGACAGTGCCCATATCTGTCCTAGATGATGGCAGTGTCTTCACTTTCTTTTTTGATAGTGAGTCCAAGCAATTCCATACCATAGTCAGGCATTTTGTTTTATATTAATAATGGTGGAGCTACTTTCATTTCCTGTCACAATAATCACCAAAAATCAACCACCTTCATTTTGATATCTTTGAAGAACATTTTTGGTGATGGTTCTACCCTGAAGTTTGTGGTCTTTGGCCAATAAACATAGACCCAAGAGGCACAAGATAACTTCAGCTTTGAATGATTTCTTGCACTCCACTGTGTCCTACTAAAGCTTTACAGTTATTTTGTACATTTTGACATTCCTGTATGTCTTCTCTAATGAGCTCATCAACTCTTTACTTGTTGCATTCTGTGAAGGCAGTTCAAGGGTGACTGCTTTGATGCTCAACTTCGATACTTTTGTTTCCATCTTTGAAATGTTTCACACATCTGCTAAGACTGCTGGGACTCATGCAGACATCTCCATAGGAATACTGAAGTCTGAAGTGGAATTCAATGACAGCACATTGTCAAAACAAGACATCATTTTCCAAAATTTTTGAGAAGGATGATGTATTCTAGAATCTTAGCAACAATAATGTACTCAGAAAATCACAATTTCAGTTTCAGGACAATTGCTCTACTGAAAATGCCATTTCATGTTCACTCACCAGATTTTACAAGTATTAAACAATATAGTACCAGTGTATTTTCTGCAACCTATCTAAGGCCTTGGAGAGCATGAATCACAGTATTCTACCAGATAAATTGAAGTCTTATGGGATTTGTGGTATAGCCAACCAATGGATAATGTCATACCTAACCAAAAGAATGCAGAAAGTTGTGCTCAGTATGAATATAAACCAGGACATAATTCTGACTGGAGAGAAATCAAGTACAGGCTTCCCAAGTTCCAATCTTAGGTCACAATTGTTCCTCGTATATGTTAACAATCTTCTCCTAACACACAACAAGCAGAATTATTTCTTTTTGGAGATGACACTAATATTGTAACCAATCAAAGCATACATACAGAAACAGAAAAAATGGTGAACAAAGTTCTTAAAATTATCGTTGACTGGTTTTCTGCAAATGGTCTCACCTACAATTTTAAAAAGATGCAACATACTCAGTTCTGCACATCTAGAGATACTTCACCAGTGATAACTATAACATGTGGAGAGGAAATAATAAATACTGTGGAAACTTCAGAATTCTTAGATGTCTATATTGATGAGAATTTAAATTGGGAAAAGCACATTTTGGAACTGGTAAAACAATAAACCTCGGCCATATTTGCGCTTAGAGTCACTGCAGATCTTGGGGAGAGGGAAATCATTAAGTGGGAAAATTTTGCATATTTTCATTGAATAATGTCATATGGAATAATGTTCCAGAGTAGCTCATGTTTAAGAAAAAAAAAGTCTTTACTGCTCAGAAATGTAAGAACAATATATGATGCTTGCCCTTGATTGTCTTGTAGACATCTGTTTAAGGAGTTAGGCATTCTGACTACTGCTTCAGAGTATACTTATTCCCTCATAAAGTTTGTTGTAAGTAATCCATTACATTTCAAAAGAAACAAAAATCTATATAATTACAATACCAGAAGAAAAAATTACATTCATTACTCCACATTAAGAATGTCTTCAGCACAAAAAAGAGGTGCACATTGCTGCAACAAAAAATTTGTTCACTTACCCAGTGATATAAAATGTCTGAAAGAGAACAAAGAAAAAATGAAAAGAAACTTCTTGACAACTCCTTCAATTCTGCAGAATAATTACTATTACTGTACTGTGTAAAAGTTGGTGGGTAGAAACTACCAACTCACATCTGTGTATCTTTTTTTCTTTAAAAAAAAGTTATGAAATGTTCATCATGTAACCATATGTACAAATTAATTTGCAATGTGAATGTAAGATGACTTGTTCCACATCATTATGATTTATCATGCAAAATGATCCATGGAACATAAAACTAACTATATTTGACATCAGCCATTTTGGAAGTACTGACTGTGGTCACATGATATATGCTAATTTCTGAAATAATGTGCATCTACTTTGTTTTTAAATAAATTTTCTTAGTACCTTTGAGAAGCTTTTATGGAGTTCAACTGCTGTAGGATCCTTACTTGTTCTTGCCAATAGATACAGTTCCCTTTCCCTCTCACAAGATACTTTAATCCCTATGGTGATCCATGGTTATTTACTTTGCTGTTTAATGTTGTTTCTGACTAGCTTATGTTAAAGTTGTTTTCAAATAATGACATGAATTTATCATGGAATCTATGGGTGGGTTTAGTGACATCTCTGAACAGTCAAAGGAACTGTGTCTGTGATACAGTATCGACAGTCAACGTCTATATTCAGGATTTCTGGATACTGGGGTGATGCAAAACTGTTTTTGATGTGTGTAGAAGGAAAAAAGTATTGGCATGCTCAGTAGTGTTAACACTGATCATGTTCAAATATCACATATTGTGTAAACTGGCCCATTCCAAATCATTTTGATGAGAGTATCATTCAAATCCCCTATAGAACATTTAACCAACTGTGGGGCTGGTGGAATGGGCTTTTGCAAGTACCTAGTGAATCTAATGGGGGCTGATGGCATAGGAGTGGCTTAATCAGTTGATGTCAATGTTGTCAGTGTCAGTTAAATGGCATATAACAGTAAAGAACTGAGTCATGTGCTCCTGTTGCCAGAACTGTCAGGGTGATAAAACCGTCTCATAAGAGGGCAGTGGTCAGTGAAGGTGGTGAAAGGGCTTACCTCAACTGAAGGGTGAAGTACTACACTGCCTCATAGAGGATGAGCAGTTCCTGCAATGATTGTGGGGGAAGCAGACCGGTAGGTGTGTGCCAGAAGGGCTCCATTGATGAGGTTGTACTTAGCTCTCTTGAAACTGGGAGGCTCCATGGGAGGGGTTTCTTACCATTTGTATGCTCACCTACCTGGCAGTATGGCAGTGCAATAGTGAGATGTTCCTGAACAGAGACTGCATTTCTAAGGGGGGGGGGGGGGGGGGGAGAAGAAGAAGAAGAAGAAAGCCATGCTTAGGAATCTGTGAAGCTCTTTATACATCATAGACTGTGGAAATTCAGAGATCATGCTGACTTTCTCAGGCGTGGATCATGAACTGGAAGTGGAAATGGTGTGCCCTAGGAATTCAATCATGTCTACCTGGAAAACACATTATTCTAGGTTGAGAATGGCACCTGCTCTTTCCAGGCAGCCAAAAATTTCCTTGGAAGTGCTCACATTGTTCTGCCATGTCTTGGGAGTAGTGAGGAGTAGATAAGAATATTGTCCAGCAGGTAGGCAAAACAGCCTGGTGTGCCAAAGAGCACACTGTCTAAGAAATGTTGCTAGGTTTGTTTAGCATTAGGGAGAGCTGAAGGTCAGGAAGGGGCCTTTGAAGAGGCCAAAAGGCATGATATTGGCTGTCTTATTGACCTCCTCCAGTGTGAATGGAATGTGTGAAAGGTTTCACATAGTCTGTCTTACTAAAGATGATGGGGCTGGAAATATCACTATAGCTGCATAAGATCAGGGTGTGATAATGGTTGGGGATAGGTCTCATATGGAGCCACCAATAATCACCCCTACGGTGCCTCCAGATCCTGTCCTTCTTAGGTGCTAAATGATGTGTGGAGGACTAAGAGTGTTTTGATGGGTGGAGAGTTCCAGTGGCAATGGAAGTCTTGATTTCTGTCTGTGTAAATGTGTGCTTGTCTGGTGGGAGTGAACTGGTGGGCTGGGAGTGATTGCAGTGTAGCGCAGTTGTGCCTCACGGTGAGCAGTGTGGGAAGGTGGGGGGGGGGATCAGTTGAGGAGCAGGACTTGGGAAAGGAGACTGGTGAAAGGATCGGTGAAAGAAAGTTGTTTAAGGGCAAGATGAGCAGTGGATCGGGAATTGGGGGGGGGGGGGGGGGGGCTCTGTGGAGAGACCTGTCAGGCCATTGATTAGGTGAAGTTGTGTGAGGTTATGGGGAAGACTGAAATAGGATATAAAATTTGGACTGAAGATTGGATTGGTAACATCAGGCAAGGAGAAAGTCCAAAGAAACTCCTGACATAAGTGGCAGTCAATGTGATGCATGTAGGGACTGTATGTAGTGATGATGGAACTGTTTGTAGTGGTTAGGAGGAAAGAGGAGGAGGGGTCTGGGCCAGGGCAGGAGTTTGCATGGGAAGATGGACAGGTCCCAGGTAGTGTCAGTGAGGTAGTGATTTGTGAGATGGGGTTATGGTGGTCATGCATGAATGGGTGCTGGAAATTGCTGAGCAACCAGGTGTCTACTGCTGGTCACGGGCTGCATTTCAATGCCATGAGCATGGCCATCTGATATTGATGGCATCACTGCCAGAGTGGTTGTGGTACCAGCACAGACATGCACCCTGGAGGTCCCTGTGGAGGAGGGAAGCACAGTCACATGAGATGCAGGACTGGTGCAGGTTGGGGGGCAGAAACAGTTGGGTGTGAGCAGGTGAGGGCAGTAGTTAGCAGTTAAGAATTTCCTCTTGCTGCTCAGACATGCCATTATTTGCACAAGGTCTGGCTGTGCATCCTGAGTTGCAGGCTGTTGGGGCACCACTACAAGCTGCACTTCTGGATGGCTGAGGGACTAGTTGCTGTGGTGGTGGGAGGTGGCTGGAGGAGTTGGTGGGGGGCAAGGGTAAGGGGACTGGGTGGCGGTTGCAGCTGGCAAGCGAGTGGTCGATGGATTGAACACTTAGTCTGCTATAATGGTGGCAGCATCATTGCCTGTATGGTTGTGCATGGCATTCACTGTACTGATTTGTGGCAGGCAAGCAAGAATTCCGGTTATGGAATAAAAACTTGTTGAGCAAGACATGGGGTTTGGCTAAGGCATGCAGGTGCTGCAGGAATTGGGTGGACCTCATGTTGAAACACTCCTCCAGAGAAAATAGTGCCAAGGAGCACTGCCATTTGGACAATGCCAGTTGCATTATTAACTGCTTTTTTATAACACGGTAGATGTTGGGCTACAGAGGGCTGGTGATGATGGTTTGACTCTCTGCTGTGACAGCAGGATAGAGCTTAGCAATAATAAGGGAGAACTTTTTGTCACTCATCATTCTGGACCCAGCAAAGGTTAGCTTGGCAGAGAAAAACCACAGGTGTTATGGTGCAGAGAAGTGGGCAGAAGCTCTGTTTGACTCGTGGGTTGGTGATGGGACCTGTGCCTGAGGCAAAGCAGCACTCAAGATTTGTGCAAACTGAGTGAGAAACTGATTTAAACTGGATGCCTGAGCCAGCAGTTTGGACAGGCTATATGAAGGGGTCTGACTGGACAAAACAAGTTCCCCCACAGACAACATTTCTGGGGTCAGTTCATTGGATGGCTTTGCAATGTAGATTGCATCTGCATGAGTGTGATATGAATCTGACTGGGAGGGAGAGGAAAAAGATGTATGTCTGGCACTCACGAGAGTGCAGGCACATGGTGGAAATAGTGACTTAACATCACATGGAGCTTGTGAAGCAACACAGAAATACATGAGAGAGCACTTGCCTTTGACATTTGCACTGTTGTGCAGGTATTTTCACTTCAATACAGATACAAAGATAAATTAGGGGAATAAATCAAAGGAAATGCAATTAGTCTGTAATGAGCTACCAGAGATCATCCTTTTACCAAAAGACGCAGAAAATGTCCCTGAGCAACTTCCAAAATTTTGTTGATGGAGTTCAGATTCATCCTGTATAAATTACACTGTTCTACAAAAAAAACCTTTTTTTCTATTTCTGATAAAAAGTATTGTGATCCTAGTTGTAATTTGAGTGCTGAATTGAAAACTGTTTTTGGTTTTTTTCTGTCAGGGATAGTTTATGAGTAATCGCAATTTTATTTCTCTTTTCAGTTTCTGATATAGTGTAGCAAACGTGAGGTTAAATTCGACAAACAAATGCACATCTTTATGATGTTATAAGTTCATCACATTAATGGAGGGTGGGATCTAACATATAACACAGTAACCTTTGTGTATACACTTTGAAGTATTTATTTGACATGAGAAATTACAGAAAATTGACAAACAATGAGCCACTGCCTTGTAATGCACATCACTTTTTTCTCTTGTATTGTGAATCTTTCTTCTCTCGAATGATATTCCAGCAATAATCTACTAACATAGAAGGTACCCACTTCCCTTCATAGTGCCTTTCTATGATAGAAATGTCTTTATGGAATCTTTCCCCATGTTCATCCGATACGTCACTACAACTCTCTGTGAAGTAGTCCAGATGAGAGTCCATCATATGTACCTTTCAAAGACATATTGCACCCCAAATCCTGATATGCTTTGATCATATCCTTCACCATTGCTTTGTAGTTAGTAGCTGTTCTTCTTCCGAGGAAGTTTTCCGACATCGTCTTGAAACAGTCCCATGCGGTTTTTTATCGGTTAAACATGCTTCAAAATTTGCATCTTTCTGCAGCTCTCTGATTTGTGGGTCCACAAATACACCTTCCTTTATTTTTGCAGCTGAAAGACGGGGTAATTTGGTAGCTAGATATACAAACCCACAGTCTGTTGGATCCATGGCCTTCACGAATTGTTTCATCAGGCCAAGTTTGATGTGAAGCGGTGGAAGTAGTATATATTCAGGAGCTACCAGACTTTCACGTTGTACATTCTTTTTGCCAACTTTCCCTCTTCGCCTAGGCCATTTCTTTTTCACGTAGTGAGAATTTTGGTCTCGACTATCCCACTCGCAAAGAAAACAGGCATACTTTGTGTAGCCTTGTTGCATTCCCAGTTCCATAGCAATTACCTTGAAATCTGCACATATTTTCCATTTGTGTTCATTGTATTTTAATGAATTTAGCATCCTTTGTACGAATTCGTAATTCTCTTTTGTCAAACTAGCGTAAGATACTGGAACAGAGGGTATTTTATTTCCGTTATGGAGCAAAACACCCTTCAGACTTATTTTCGATGCATCTATGAAAAGTCTCCACTCCAGTGAAATATAAGTGAAGTTCAGCACTTTCATCAGGCCAGCAACGTCATTGCAAAATGTTAGTGCTTCGTCAGTTGAAAAATAAGAAATAAAGGCATGTTCTCTGTGCCTGAACACACTGATTTTAGTACTTTGGTGCAGTAGATTATACTCTTGTAATCTTGAACCAAGCAGCTGCGCCTTTTGTTTACCTTAGTCCTAGATCACGTACTAAATCATTTAAATCTGCCTGTGTTAACAAATGTGGCGATGACTCACTTGTGCAGTGATATAAAGAATCATCATCTGTGATTTCTTCAGTACTACTTATTTCACTGTCACTCAGAATTTGACCTCGAGCTCTTGAAGGTACTGGAAGGTTGTCGGAATGCTGAACTGGCATTCTCGCTGAAGGCAGATCTGGGTAAACAAAATGCCTCTTCGACTTTTTGCTTGTAAAACCCTGAATTTTTGTTAGACAGAAATAACAATCAGTAACATGGTCCTTAGGCTCCCTCCACACCATGGGAACAGCAAACAACGCCACATTCTCTTTACCTTTCCACCACTGAATTAGTTTGCAGTAACATGTAGCACAACAGAAATGTGGTGCCCATTCTTTATCTTGGTCTCCTACCTCTACTCCAAAGTAATGTTTGTATGCTTTCTTTATGACTGAAGAAATTTTCTTCCTATATCTGGCAAAAGTGAACTTCCCACAGATGTAGCAGAAGTTTTCCGGCTTATATCGACATCCACGATGACGTGGCATTTCTGCAAATTTAAAAATACCACTTTGGTAATACACCTGTATTAAATTAATAGTAGGGAACTAGAGGAACGCTGATGTGTAAAAACAAGCAGTCGTTTTACCTTCAGCACCAGGCTCAATCAGTTTACACACAGGAACTAAAAAATTCAACCGGGATCAGAAATATGACAGACAGTCACTTGTCAGCCAAAACACCCACTTGTTAAGACTGACACAAATTGCGCCTAACACCACTGTTGTAAACTCGATGCAACTGCCCCTAGGAGGCGTGAAGCTTTACTGCCGAGGCAGCGACCGGCTGTCGCCGTTCGAGTTAATGAGATGTTTCAGGTGGTCTTAATGACATAGGTGTGGCAGCAGTAACCTAATGATGTCTGATTCTTCCCACCTGCTGTTGCACAAGAAATTATCACGTTCTATCACTACTGGATGCAGCAACATAACCGTATTTCTCTATAACGTCTCTGTGTTTGCCATGAATTGTGAATATACATATATATACGTATTACACAAAAAGTATCCCTGACAACGATATTTTGTTAACATATTTGAATTTCCCACGGTAAAATGGTCTAGAAGCACATACTTTAATATCAGAAATAGAACCCATGTCGAACAGTGTTATTGGTTATCAAATAAAACACAGCACATTCAATTCTTTACTGCACAAGACCTGACTATACCTTGAAATTAACATGAGAGTGATTTGATAAATATTCTAAATTCTTGGCTGTACATTATGATAAGAACTCGATCATTTTATAATTCTAAACTCTATAACTTTTATGTAATAGACAATATCAGACCTCTGGAGTAACTCATCTTTAAGAAAGAAAGTGTTTATGCACAAAAGGATGTAATACAAGTAATATGTGGTGTCTACTCTAGAGCTTCTTGTAGACAGCTCTTTAAACAAGAAGGCATTAAGGTGACGATTTAATGTCCTATTGACAAGGTCTTTAGAGATGGGCTAGGGTATACTGACCGTAATCTTGTAGTACAGTTAATACTTCATGAAATTTGTTTTGCACTATTGTAAGAGATCACAACTGTGATCCATGGAACATGCATATAATTAAACTAATTTAAATTAAATTGCACATTTTTATGAGACTGGGGTTCATATTGCCTGCAAATATCTCAAGGTAAAAGTGAATTATTTTGTCTGTGCAAACTATAGAGCCTTTCTGTTCCTATTTACTAACTCATTCGTTCGATTTTGATACTGGTTGCTATAATTGTTTATCATAAGTGTGTATATCTTTATGAATATTCAATCTCCTTAACAGGATAGTACTGTTTACGTGCAAAGCTACAAAATCTAAAAAAAATATTACACTTGTTGCTAATGTCAATCATTCAACTTACTGCCTCTCAAGTTTCCTGTCATAAACTTTATTTTAGCACAGTAATTTTGTTTTAAAACAGCATTTGCTATATTCATTATTTTGTTCAGTTTTAATACAGAATTTTAGTGTTAAAATTTCTCTTAAACAGGGTGAGAGTTTCCACTTCATGACATCTCCTTTGACAATATTATCATAATATGTTAAAAACATGCTCTGTTGAGCTGTTGTGTGTATGTACAGTTCTAATAACATCTGCACCACCCAATCAGAAAGGTAATCAATAGACATATGAGGGTTAACATTAAGAACACAAATGATGGTGACTCCAAAACAAGCAGATGATAAATTTGTTCAATAAGAGAAAAATTTAAGTTCGCTCAAGGGCTGTCTTCATTGCCTCTAGCTGAATGCAAAAGTGAGCACTGAACTTGAATGATGATCAGGATTTTGTAGCTAGTTTGAAAAAAAGCTGAAAGAGTAGGAAGAACAGCAAGTTATCAAATACAGATTAATAAATAATGAACTCTGAATAAAGCTAGTATGAGTTTCACACATTTCAATTTTGGCACTGAAGACATGTGCTGGACAGTTCATGCCAAAAATTTCTCTTGATGACAGTATGGAGAGATTAAACCTAGTATTCACTTGTCTTGATCACAGAAACAGAAGTTCTGCTGTGAATAACAGCTGACAAAAGAGGAGAAATCAGGCTGAGATTGCATTTGGTATATATCATGAAAAGAGAGACAAATCTGGAAGTTGCTGAACTGGAATAAACATGGATAGAATTTTAATTTCTGAACTGGAGTAGACAAAGATGAAGTTACACACTCAATAGAAAAAGTGAGAATCATTCTCAAGTGCTTCCCTTCAATGTTTCCTTTAATCATAAGATACAAGAAACCATGTCCCACAAATTGATATAGATGTACATACTTACTTTTTCATTAGTCTCTGGGATTTCTGATTCATGATTACTATTTTCTCAGTGAAGATTTTGTATAGGAATAGATATTTTGATATTTTATTCTTCTGAGAAGGAAATTTTGATTAGATGTGTAGAAAAATAAGAGTACTAATTAAAACTTATTTCATTGTAAACCAAAAGAAAACTACAGAGAGAAATAATATAGAAGGGCTGATCAAAAAGTTTCCATTTGAGGGTGTTGCTGCAGTGTATATGCAATTTTGCATGACACTGATGTGGGTATATAAGCACTGATCTGCAGGCAAGGAATTGTTGTGGCAGTCATGCCTTTCAGACATGCTTGCAGTAAATGCAGAAACATGAACATTGTTGCCAGAGTAAGATTTTCACTCTGCAGCAGAGTGTGCGCTGATATGAAACTTCCTGGCATATTAAAACTTTGTGCCGGACCGAGACTTGAACTTGGGACCTTTGCCTTTCATGGGCAAGTGCTCTACAAACTGAGCTACTTGACTCACACCCCGTCCTCACAGCTTTAATTCTGCCAGTATCTCGTCTCCTACGTTCCAAAGTTTACAGAAGTTCTCCTGTGAAACTTTCAGGGCCAGCAATCCTGCAAGAAAGGATATTGCGGGTCCATGGATTAGCCACAGCCTGGGGGATGTTTCCAGAATGAGATTTTCACTCTGCAGCAGAGTGTGCGTCGATATGAAACTTCCTGGCACATTAAAATTGTGTGCTGGCCCAAGACTCGAACTCGGGACCTTTGCCTTTCACGGGCAAGTGCAATATCCTTGCAGGCAGTGCAATATCCTTTCTTTCAGGAGTGCTGGTTCTGAAAGGTTCACAGGAGAGCTTCTGTAAAGTTTGGAGGGTAGGAGATGAGGTACTGGCGGAATTGAAGCTGTGAGGACGGGGCGTGAGTCATGCTTTGGTAGCTCAGTTGGTAGAGCACTTGCCCGCAAAAGGCAAAGGTCCAGAGTTTGAGTCTCGGTCCAGCACACAGTTTTAATCTGCCAGGAAATTTCATGAACATTGTTACCAAATGCATCCAAACATTACCAACATGCTGTTATTCTTTTCTTGGCTGGCAATGAACAAATATCAGTAGCCATACATCAGAGAATGAAGAATCTGTATAGACAGCATGTCTGTCAGAAACCACCATTATGGAATGTTGCACCAAGGTGTGCTGCTGATTCATGATAACGCACATCCCCGTATCACAAATCCCCACATCCAGCCAGACGAGGATGTGCAACAGGCAGTTACAAACATCTTCATGTAGCAGGACACAAAATTTTACCAAGTGGGTATCTTCAACCTGGTCTGTTGGTGGGCTGATTGCCTCAGTGCTTTGGTGCTTTTTCCTGATTAGCATACCAGTTGTGGATTGTACAGCCTTCAAATGTAAACTTTTGGATTGTCCCTTTAACGTCAGGGATATTTATATTCTTTTTGTTAATGAGAAATAGTTTTAAAATTTACAGCTCTGTCAACTATAACATGCAGTTATCAAAGTCCAACTCTGTGAATTAGCTTCTCTGAGACATGGGGATTTCTGCTTTTAACATTTTTACTATTTTCTCATTTTAAAAATATTTCCCATATATTTCTCATCATACAGCTTAGCAAAAAATTGTTGTCATGTCATATCCTAATATATAGTAATATTAGTTATGGTTTTTTTTTCTTTTTCAGGGAACAGAAATTGAGCTCCGCTACATGTTCGGTATACTTGGAACTACAATGCTTTTTACTTCACTTTCAATATCATTTCTGCCAGAATCTTTGAATCAGAAGCTTCCAGAGACAATAGAGGATGCTACTGCATATGGTCAGAGGCAGAAATATTGGAGACTTTCACAAAAGAAACATTGTGAAATAGAAACTGCTAACTTACGTTCATCTGATCCTCCAAGCTGACAATTTTCATACAAGAATTGACCATTTATACTGTGAAAAAATTCAGAGTAACACTTCATACTTACGTTCTGCATCTTATCATTATTTCTTCACTGAGGATCCATATGCTACCAACTGGATCTTTAATTGAAAACAAGATATAGCTTAAAATATACAGAGGAAACATCAGTGATGAAATCAGCACAGTGAAGTTACTATATGTAAAAAAGAATTTATTGCTGTCTTGATAACTTCTGTTTAGGTGATCAAAGTCTTAGAATAAATTACTGTTTGGATTAGCATTTCGAGTGAAATGAAATATGCTGATAGTTTGTGTCACAATGTAAAATATCCAAATGACTAAAAATATTTGTTTGTGATTGTTTAGTTAATCTCTCACTTATCCAGCTTCTAGGAAAATGTTGAAATAAATAAATTCACCATTTCAATATTTTTATTTTTGATTGAGATTGTAATTGACAAAAATTTGTAAATATACAAGGAATATCTATATCAAGTGACAGAATATATCCATATTTTATGTTGGAATGGTAATCTATATCTTGTTTATTGACACATTTCTCCAGCCTCAGAACACTCTTCCAGTTCAGTCAAGACTGCTGTCAAGAAAGATTGTTCGATATACAAAGTGAAACAAGTTAGTAGAGTTTGCAAAGAAACTGACTTGAAATTGGATCCCCTCTGTGGTAGCACACTTCTTTATCACACAAAAGTGAAAATCTAATTGTATGTGTAATGGTGTTTGTTCACTGATGCGCACAACACTGTATTTTCCAGAATGAGATTCTGGAAACATCCCCCAGGCTGTGGCTAAGCCATGTCTCCACTATATCCTTTCTTTCAGGAGTGCTAGTTCTGCAAGGTTCGCAGGAGAGCTTCTGTAAAGTTTGGAAGGTAGGAGACGAGGTACTGGCAGAAGTAAAGCTGTGAGTACCGGGCGTGAGTCATGCTTCGGTAGCTCAGTTGGTAGAGCACTTGCCCGCGAAAGGCAAAGGTCCCGAGTTCGAGTCTCGGTCGGGCACACAGTTTTAATCTGCCAGGAAGTTTCATATCAGCGCACACTCCACTGCAGAGTGAAAATCTCATTCTGGAAACATCCCCCAGGCTGTGGCTAAGCCATGTCTCCGCTATATCCTTTCTTTCAGGAGTGCTAGTTCTGCAAGGTTCGCAGGAGAGTTTCTGTAAAGTTTGGAAGGTAGGAAAGTTTGGAAGGTAGGAGACGAGGTACTGGCAGAAGTAAAGCTGTGAGTACCGGGCGTGAGTCATGCTTCGGTAGCTCAGTTGGTAGAGCACTTGCCCGCGAAAGGCAAAGGTCCCGAGTTCGAGTCTCGGTCGGGCACACAGTTTTAATCTGCCAGGAAGTTTCATATCAGCGCACACTCCGCTGCAGAGTGAAAATCTCATTCTGGAAACATCCCCCAGGCTGTGGCTAAGCCATGTCTCCGCTATATCCTTTCTTTCAGGAGTGCTAGTTCTGCAAGGTTCGCAGGAGAGCTTCTGTAAAGTTTGGAAGGTAGGAGACGAGGTACTGGCAGAAGTAAAGCTGTGAGTACCGGGCGTGAGTCGTGCTTCAGTAGCTCAGTTGGTAGAGCACTTGCCCGCGAAAGGCAAAGGTCCCGAGTTCGAGTCTCGGTCGGGCACACAGTTTTAATCTGCCAGGAAGTTTCATATCAGCGCACACTCCGCTGCAGAGTGAAATTCTCATTCTGGAAACATCCCCCAGGCTGTGGCTAAGCCATGTCTCAGCTATATCCTTTCTTTCAGGAGTGCTAGTTCTGCAAGGTTCGCAGGAGAGCTTCTGTAAAGTTTGGAAGGTAGGAGACGAGGTACTGGCAGAAGTAAAGCTGTGAGTACCGGGCGTGAGTCGTGCTTCGGTAGCTCAGTTGGTAGAGCACTTGCCCGCGAAAGGCAAAGGTCCCGAGTTCGAGTCTCGGTCGGGCACACAGTTTTAATCTGCCAGGAAGTTTCATATCAGCGCACACTCCGCTGCAGAGTGAAAATCTCATTCTGGAAACATCCCCCAGGCTGTGGCTAAGCCATGTCTCCGCTATATCCTTTCTTTCAGGAGTGCTAGTTCTGCAAGATTCGCA
Organism: Schistocerca nitens; assembly: GCF_023898315.1. NCBI lineage: Eukaryota > Metazoa > Arthropoda > Insecta > Orthoptera > Acrididae > Schistocerca > Schistocerca nitens. Next base: position 929,033,516 of record NC_064616.1, read on the forward strand.
GGAGAGCTTCTGTAAAGTTTGGAAGGTAGGAAAGTTTGGAAGGTAGGAGACGAGGTACTGGCAGAAGTAAAGCTGTGAGTACCGGGCGTGAGTCATGCTTCGGTAGCTCAGTTGGTAGAGCACTTGCCCGCGAAAGGCAAAGGTCCCGAGTTCGAGTCTCGGTCGGGCACACAGTTTTAATCTGCCAGGAAGTTTCATATCAGCGCACACTCCGCTGCAGAGTGAAAATCTCATTCTGGAAACATCCCCCAGGCTGTGGCTAAGCCATGTCTCCGCTATATCCTTTCTTTCAGGAGTGCTAGTTCTGCAAGGTTCGCAGGAGAGCTTCTGTAAAGTTTGGAAGGTAGGAGACGAGGTACTGGCAGAAGTAAAGCTGTGAGTACCGGGCGTGAGTCGTGCTTCGGTAGCTTAGTTGGTAGAGCACTTGCCCGCGAAAGGCAAAGGTCCCGAGTTCGAGTCTCGGTCGGGCACACAGTTTTAATCTGCCAGGAAGTTTCAACACTGTATTTTGGTTGACAAGTACACACACATTTTATTCATATGAAGTGATAAGTTTTTATACTATGAACAATCATTAGATTAGTCTACAGGCTAACACATGCAATTACAATGACAAGTAACTTATTCCATTGAGCCACAAAGCAAATATTCCTATTTATATGAAAATATGAAAGTTTTCATTTATTATGACACTGTTCAAATTTAGCATAGTCCTTAAGTAATTTGTTACAGCTTATTGTATGTAGGCCGTTCATTTAAGTAAGTCCATCACATGAATCACTGACTCTAGCAATATCTCCATCAAATGATAATGACAGTCCACAGTACTTGTTGATGACGTCACATTATGCAATGTTCATTAATTCAGGTCACAAAGATTACTTGTAAGTAATTAAACATGAAAGTTATTGAGTTTCATGGTGAGTGGAGTGTGTATTTTCATGAACAGAATATACATAATTTTGGTGTGAGTCAAACAATGAGAGTGCCATAGGTGTTACCTGCTCACTTTCACATCACGGTCTGACTATTCTGAGTGATTTTCAGTACTTACAGACTGGCATAAGAAGAAACAGTTATCTTGAAAAGTATGTAACATTTTAGAATATGAACAGGTTGGAATTCAATGTTTTTGATGGACTACAAAAATCATTAAAATTCTGGATTACAGAAAATGTTGGTGGTTCAAGTTATAAAAATATGCGGACACCATTTTTATGCAATATTATTCCCCGTGTTTACGTGACTGATTTCCATATTGCAAAAAATAGCAAATTACATGAAATTATTAATTGGTAAGTTAATCAATCAATGCTGTACATCATTTTGTACAGAAAAATTGAGAAACAAAAGAGAGTAGTCAAAGCCTGAAATTTTAACAGTGTTTTTGTTGAAATCTGCAATGCATAATGATATTAGACAAAAAATTGGATGTCAGTTATTGCAGCAGATAAATAGTTTCATGTAGTTTAATGTACTTTATGGGAATGTGGGAACATTTATCTTAGGAACTGTGTTGGTCACTTTCCACAAATTAATTGATTAGCTCACAAAGTTTTGCATGTCTCAAATTACAGTACTAACTTCAATTAACTGGAATTTTTCATTAACAGTGCCCCAATGAAAACAAATTATGCAAATGGAATCCTAATATTTTAAATGAGAATCTGAATGATAAATTCAAGTAAAATTTGGTCTAAACAAGAACTTGATGTATTTAAGCAAGTGCTATGTATTACTAAGTAAATGTATTGAAAGTAATATGAAACCCTGCAAATACATTTTACTTGTTTTTTGGAGTAGAAAAAAAAAGATGTATTTAGTTGATATATTTTTAGATTTTAATAGGTCAATAATGTGTCAGGTCATCCAAAAGCAGTATGCATCCTGAAAATAGTTACACATAATGCTGTATCTCAATATTCAGCGTCACGTGTAATATGTGAAAATGGTAAAGAAAGTTCTGTAAATTCTACATACGAGGTGCATTCACGTTCTAAGGCCTCCGATTTTTTTTCTAATTAACTACTCACCCAAAATCGATGAAACTGGCGTTACTTCTCAACGTAATTGCCCTGTAGATGTACACATTTTTCACAGCGCTCACGCCATGATTCCATGGCAGCGGCGAAGGCTTCTTTAGGAGTCTGTTTTGACCACTGGAAAATCGCTGAGGCAATAGCAGCATGGCTGGTGAATGTGCAGCCACGGAGAGTGTCTTTCATTGTTGGAAAAAGCCAAAAGTCACTAGGAGCCAGGTCAGGTGAGTAGGGAGCATGAGGAATCACTTCAAAGTTGTTATCACGAAGAAACTATTGCGTAACGTTAGCTCAATGTGCGGGTGCGTTGTCTTGGTGAAAAAGCATACGCGCAGCCCTTCCTGGACGTTTTTGTTGCAGTGCAGAAGGAATTTGTTCTTCAAAACATTTTCATAGGATGCACCTGTTACCGTAGTGCCCTTTGGAACGCAATTGGTAAGGATTATGCCCTCGCTTTCCCAGAACATGGACATCATCATTTTTTCAGCACTGGCGGTTACCCGAAATTTTTTTGGTGGCGGTCAATCTGTGTGGTCCCATTGAGCTGACTGGTGCTTTATTTCTGGATTGAAAAATGGCATCCACGTCTCATCCATTGTCACAACCGACAAAAAGGAAGTCCCATTCATGCTGTCGTTGCGCGTCAACATTGCTTGGCAACATGCCACACGGGCAGCCATGTGGTCATCCGTCAGCATTTGTGGCACCCACCTGGATGACACTTTTCGCATTTTCAGGTCGTCATGCAGGATTGTGTGCACAGAACCCACAGAAATGCCAACTCTGGAGGCGATCTGTTCAACAGTCATTCGGCGATCCCCCAAAACAATTCTCTCCACTTTCTCGATCATGTCGTCAGACCGGCTTTTGCAAGCCCGAGGTTGTTTCGGTTTGTTGTCACACGATGTTCTGCCTTCATTAAACTGTCACACCCACGAACACACTTTCGACACATCCATAACTCCATCGCCACATGTCTCCTTCAACTGTCGATGAATTTCAATTGGTTTCACACCACACAAATTCAGAAAACGAATGATTGCACGCTGTTCAAGTAAGGAAAATGTCACCATTTTAAGTATTTAAAACAGTTCTCATTCTCGCCGCTGGTGGTAAAATTCCATCTACCGTACGGTGCTCCCATCTCTGGGACGTATTGACAATGAACGCGACCTCATTTTAAAACAATGTGCATGTTTCTATCTCTTTCCAGTCTGGAGAAAAAAAATCGGAGGCCTTAGAACTTGAATGCACCTCTTACATACACCATATCCTGGCTGAAGAAAAAGTATATGTTAATGCCTGATACAAAATTAATTAATTCATATATGAGTAGTCAGCTTTCAATATATGTTTCATTCATTTATTATATTCTGTTGATCCCATTATGAAGGATAACACGCAACCATCTGGCAAGAGTCAAGGAACACATAATCAAGTGAAGCAGCTGTTAAGAATAGCATTAACAACTAATTATTGTTAAGCTACAGTGAAAAATATGTGCTCATTCAAGTTAAATTTTGCTTATGGTTGATAGGAGTGCACCTGTTTGAAAAAGGTTGCAGCATCCTCAGTAATATTGAATAGAAGCAATTTATCCACAGTTGCTAGCTGATCAATTCCCTGATGTCATTAAGATCATCATAGAACATCAGATATCTGTGTACCATGTGCCATAAGAATAAAAGCCTTTTTGCCTTTGATTTTTTTACTTGTTGCGCAGATAACAGGAATCATTGATTCTTGAATCAGATAATCCATCAACTCGCAGAAAGAGTAGCTAGTAAGTCACCAGAGGCACGTTTTAAATTTCCTTGAAAATTGATATGTATGCACAGTTTCTCACCGTACATAAGATGAGAGCTTGTTGAAGACCTTTGCACCACTCTGAATTCTGAGCAGGGAAGCAGAGGTTTTAGGGTTCTTATTTATCTGCACAGCATTGTGGTTGTCCAATTTTTATTATAACAATACACATCATTAAGGAATAAGAGTATCTAGGGCAAACCATCAAAGATTCATAGATCTAGTTAGTATGTGAGGTATATCATGGTAGTCCACAAGGTGAGATGCAGTGAGTGGCAGGGGTTGCCAATTGCCTCTGCCCTACCACTTCACAGACTGACATTCAATTTTAATCTGCCAGGTAGTTTTAAAACAGCACACACTTCACTACAGAGTGAGAGCACATTTTGCATATAAGGTTTTAATATCTGCCTGAATGTCCTACCTGTTAGCAAACTAATATGACAAATCTCATATAAACTGCATCCTCTCAATAAAGTAATTTGTAGATTGTAAGTACCTATTGCAAGCCTGTAGCATTAGTATGTTAACTGATTAACAAACACAAGTTTGAGTTTTACTTTCTAAGAGAGTGTGCTTTACCTCATTCAATCCCCTTTCTTCCATGTAATTAGTATAAATTACCCCTCCTTAGCTCAATATCTTGAGCACACTCAAGGAAGTGTATGATAAATGGATAATTAATCACCAGTTAATTCACTTAAGTGATGGCTTTATTGGTCTTATCATTGTATTAACACATAACACAAATCAAATCATATATCCATGAAAGCAGTATTGTAAGTTGATGTGAAAATTGGTGTTCAATTCGCTAGAGTTCAATATGTTTCTTGGCCAGTTGCCACTTTCTGTGCAGTCTGAAATATTATAATTGCGCTTGATTGATTTTTACAATTATGACTGTGTAACACTTTTGTGTCCTACGTTTTTACACCCATTCACACTTTATGTTTTGGCTCACAACAACCAAGTTGCAGAAAACAGTTCTATAACATGTATGCTATCTTCATCAATGAACATTTTATACAAGCAATAATTAGGAACAACCAAATTTATATTGTCTGTGAGTAATATTAATTTATTCATAAGTTTTCTGAATCATACCTGTACAGTACATGCACCTGAAGATATACAGAAAATGTACTCTACGATATTGGGCAAGTCATGGTATAATGTGATGGTTCCCGATATGAGATGATGTCAACAAAAACTTAAAATACATGACACTAATAGAATTTTACAAATTTTAAGTGTACAATTACAATTTCAAATGACCATATGTCGCTCTGTTCTAACCTTGAGAGTTTTTGTGGTAGGGGATGGTCTGATGCCCTTTCTGTCATCACCCATTCCAACCTCCTTTCTCCTCTACCCCACACAGGATGGAAATTTGTGCACCCCAACATCCTGTGTTGAGTGTTATCCCATGTGAAAGGGTGTGAACATATTCTAAATGTTTCTGAATCTTGTATTTGAAATGGGATATAGGTACCAGTATGGTACACATTCAGGCTGGTTGGCACACTGCCTCTTGTCATTAATTCACCAAGCAAATTTAGTTCAGAGCTAGCACGTCTCCCGGAATCCCAGAATCACTGTGCTTATGCATCAGGTATCTGGGCAGTTCGCATAACTGGCATAGCTAAAAATGATACAAAAATAGATTTCACATTACGGCTTATTTCTCTTGCAAAAATCATCCCTGCATTTCATTTCAACTTTACTTGAACACATGAACTAAACTAATCACCATCTGAACAGGCCTCAGAAGGCCCAACAGTACCATCCAACAGTCGTGTCATCTTCAGCCCAAAGGCATCATCAGATGCAGGTATGGAAGGGTGTGGTGTTCGCACACCACTCTCTCAGCCATTATCAGTTTTAGTGACCTTGAGCCACTACTTGTCAATCAAGTAGCTCCTCAACTGCCCTCACAGTGCATGGCAGACTCAGATAATCACCCATTCAAGTGCTAGCCGAATGATATTTAACTTCGTTGTATCCACCATGGTGAGGCCATTGGCAATTGAACACAAATGGATCCAAAATACAGATTCTATGTAAAAGTAATGATCAAGCAGGCAGTGTTTTAGATTCTGCCTAAACAAATATTCCTGAATGTGCTCTTTCAGAAAGATGGGAGTGTGGAAGGGCCTGCTGTAGTGAGGGGGATGGGGACACTTGGAGATGTTGGCCAGGTACTGAATTCCTCTGTGAGTGAGTGTTTGTGTTTGTGTGTGTGTGTGTGTGTGTGTGTGTGTGTGTGTGAGAGAGAGAGAGAGAGAGAGAGAGAGAGAGAGAGAGAGAGAGAGAGAGAGAGAGAGAAAGAGAGAGAGAGAGAGAGAGAGTGTGGTGGTGGTGGTGGGGGGGGGGGGGGGCGAGTTTTGTAATGGCGAGTATGCAGAATAATGTGCAGATACTGGTGCCACAAATTGCACCACTTGGTATAAAGCATTCTAGGAATTCTTGCTGTGTCAATTCAGGAAAACCTCAGTCTTTCAACAATTTCCAGTGTCATCTTCATCAGGAGCAACTTGATTGAAACAAATCAGTACACAATAAGTGATGAACATTTCAACAACATCAATACACAGCAAGACAATAATAAGAGAGAAGAACAAAGATAATAGAAGATTCAAAGACATAAAATCATACGTTGTTTATGGTATCACTTTTGTACGTCCATTTTGATCTCAGCAGTCAATATCACTCCCCCCCCCTCCCCCCTTTCCCACCTCGTGCACAGCACAGGGTATAGGAGGGAAGGGAACCCTCCTGCTGCACGTAATCTTGCAGAAAGACAGGAGGGTGGAAGGGCCTGCCGAAGTACATTACTGGCCATTAAAATTGCACGAAGATGAGATGCTGCAGATGCGAAATTTAACTGACAGGAAGAAGATGCTGTGATATGCAAATGATTAGCTTTCCAGAGCATTCACACAAGATCGGCGCTGGTGGCGACACCTACATTATGCTGACATGAGGATACGACTTTGATAAAGGTTGGATTGCAGCCCATCACGATTGCAGTTTATCACATCGCGACATTGCTGCTCGCGTTGGTTGAGATCCAATGACTGTTAGCAGAATATGGAATCGGTGGGTTCAGGAGGGTAATATGGAACGCCGTGCTGGGCCCCACGGCCTCGTATCACTAGCAGTCGAGATGACAGGCATCTTATCCGCATGGCTGTAACAGATAGTGCAGCCACGTCTCGATCCCTGAGTCAACAGATGGGGACGTTTGCAAGACAACAACCATCTGCTCGAACAGTTCGATGATGATTGCAGCAGTATGGACTATCAGCTCGGAGACCATGGCTGTGGTTACCCTTGATGTTGCGTCACAGACAGGAGCGCCTGCTATGGTGTACTCAATGATGAACCTGGGTGCACAAATAGCAAAACGTCACTTTTTCGGATGAATTCAGGTTTTGTTTACAGCATCATGATGGTCGCATCCATGTTTGGTGACATCACGGTGAACGCACATTGGAAATGTGGATTCGTCATCACCATACTGGTGTATCACCCAGCGTGATGGTATGGGGTGCCATTGGTTACACGTCTCGGTCAACTCTTGTTCACATTGACGGCACTTTGAACAGTGGACATTACATTTCATATGTGTTACAACCCGTGGCTCTACCCTCCATTTGATCCCTGCGAAACCCTACATTTCAGCAGAATAATGCACGACTGCATGTTGCAAGTCCTGTACGGGCCTTTCTAGATACAGAAAATGTTTGACTGCTGCCCTGGCCAGCACATTCTCCAGATCTCTCACCAACTGAAAACGTCTGGTCAATGGTGGCCGAGCAACTGGCTCATCACAATACGCCAGTCACTACTCTTGATGAGTGGTATCGTGTTGAAGCTGCATAGGCAGCTGTACCTGTACACGCCATCCAAGCTCTGTTTGAGTCAATGCCCAGGCGTATCAAGGCCGTTATTACGGCCAGAGGTGGTTGTTCTGGGTACTGATTTCTCAGGACCTATTCACCAAAATTACGTTAAAATGTAATCACATGCCAGTTCTAGTATAATATATTTGTCCAATGAATACCCGTTTATCATCTGCATTTCTTCTTGGTGTAGCAATTTTAATGGCCAGTAAAGTATGATTGGGCGGGTGCGAGAGGGCAGGGGGTTGGAATGGAAATGGAAAGGTCGTGTGGCTAGGGCCTCCCGTCGGGTAGACTGTTCGCCTGGTGCAGGTCTTTCGATTTGACGCCACTTCGGCGGCCTGCGCGTCGATGGGGATGAAATGATGATGATTAGGACAACACAACACCCAGTCCCTGAGCGGAGAAAATTTCCGACCCAGCTGGGAATCGAACCCGGGTCCTTAGGATTGACAGTCTGTCACGCTGACCACTCAGCTACCGGGGCAGACAGGGGGTTGGAATCACAGTCAGTGATACCTGGAGATGTTAGTCAGGTGTTTAATTCCTCTATGAGGGTATGATGGTCAACCAGAAGATCCATGTCAGTTGTAATGGAAATGGATGAAGGATTCTCTGGTAGCAGTGACAGGTTGTCCTCCTCTTCCAGGTCTCCCATCATCCAAGATTGCTTGAAGTGCTGGACCAAGACCATTGATGGTTTGCCATTAAGTTGGATAGAAAACACTTGTTCTCAACATCAGTGTACTACATAAGTAATCGGAATAAGGTTACTGGAGTGCATAACAGATGCTGTCATCTCAGAGTGTCATGTGGGTGCTCTCACCTTATGTTTTATGCATGAATACTTACTGGGCACTGTGATCTTGAGGAGATGACATACATATGTGAGGTATATCACATCTAACCTTGTTTACCAATGACAGTAACTGTGAGGTTGCCACTGGCAGGGATGGCAAGAGGAAGTCTGCAGGAAGCATTGAACATTCACCAAAAAATATTTCGGCAAGAAAAGATTTCAGTTCGTCTTTGTAAGCTGTCTAGATTCCCCATAAAATCTGCAGCAGTACTTTGGTCCACTGCAAATTATGACACCTCAATGCAACCTTCAGAGTACAGTGCCATGATTTGACCAACCTGTTACATTGAGGATGGTGGGCAGTTGTGTGAAAGTGTTGCACTCCACACGAAGTGCACAGTTCTGCACAGAGTTGTAATCCCATGAGCTGCCCCTGGCTGGTCTTGATTGACAAAGGGCACCCAAAATGAATGATACACATGTTGATGGAAGACAATGCTGTAGACTCCATTGTCATGTCTTTTAAGGGGACCGCTGCCATCTACATCACTGTCCTGAATGTCAATAGTAAATTGTGCGACATAGTCCAAGTGTCTGAAGTGACAGGGGAAAATGTTCTGTCTCAGATTATAGATTGAGTGGACTAATGGGTGGCAATTGGTGAAGAGCGTGAGGGGATGGCCCTCTATACTGACTTTAAAGTATTTCATAGCCTCATATATTGCTAACAATTCATGGTCATAAGCTAATCATAACTGTTGTGTATCCATCAGCTTATTAGAGAACTGTAGGGATTGTTGGCAACCAGCAAAGCTGCAAAACTGTACCTATAGCATTTTCACTTGTGTCAGTTGTGATATTCAAATGTGCCATAGGTAAGGGTTATGCCAAGGCTGCACCATTCTGTGAGCACTGTTTAATCTCTTTGAAAAGTTGAATCTTTTCCATCATTTAATGCACAGGTTGCTCTCCCTTTGTATCTTTCCTGGTAAGGACATTGGTTAGTGGCACCTGTATTTGAGTGGCCTACAGAACATGTCACCTGTAAATGTTTATCATTCCTAAAAATACCTTAGTTCCTTGCATATGGAAGACCTAGATGTCAGTTGTATTAGTCCAGTTCTATCTTCCAGTGGTCTGGTCCTGGAGCATAACACAGAATGTCCCAAAAATGTCACTGACTGTTGGTGTAATTTTCACTTTTCTAGATTGCCTAATTGATCCAGCATATTAAGGACCTGCTGCAGGTGTTCATGATGCTGTTAGGGAGAAAAAGAAAAAATTAACAATGCTGCCAAGTGTGTGTGGCATTTTTCAACTTCAGTGGCTTGTACAAAAAAACCTAACAACCCAAGGGCAATAATTATAACTGTCTTTGTTACATCATCTACAGCCATGGGTATCTGTAAATAAGCTGTTTGGCAGCCTACAACACTGAGGAATGAAGCACCTGATAATGAATGAGAGAAGTTCTGTATATTCAGTTTGGGTTACCAGTCAGGAATTGTCAGAGCATTAGAGGCTCTGTAATCTTGACACACTGGAAATTTACCATCTTACTTTGGAACAAAATGTACTGGGTAAGCCCATGCTCTCTCTAAATGATGTACAATGACCTTTTCTAATGATTCATCCACAGCACCATTCGCTATTTGCAATGCTTCTGTAAGTTCTCCATGGTTTCCAAAATCCCTGTGAGGTGGAAGTCAGATGATAGCTGATAGTTAATGTTGGTAAATGAGGATATTTTCAGTGATCATAGCAGATATTTATCATCTGCCAATTTGTTTCACTGGTCGTGCAGGTTATTGTTTAGTAAGGAATTCTCCTCATTCAGTGCTAGATGTTCTCTTTTGGTGTCCATCTACAGTTGACTTTTTGCAGCCAGTTGATCATTAAGGGAGAGTTGTAATCTTTGAAGTTTTTGTGTAGAAGTTTTGAATGCTTCTGCATGCTATGGAACACCTTATATCAATGGTCTACAGATTATATCTTCAATGCTATCACCGGTTGCTCTGTTGAAAAGTGCTCCCTCTATCAAATCATTGCACCAGTGAAAGTAGTGCAGAAAGTTTACCCCTAACAGGGATTCATTAACATCCACTAGCAAAAAAGTCCACATAAATGTTTTGCCATGACTGAAGCCAATGGTATTGGTAGTATAATCATATCACATAATGACTGATCTTTTTGTGACTTAGAGCTGGGGTAAGAGATCTGAAGTAGAGGACAGACAGTGTTGTTCAGCATCATGCTTATCTTGGAAACTGAATTGACCTGGTGTTAATGTCATTGTGGCTGTGATCTTTTCAGTTGGCCCAGAGGACCCAGTCCGTTCCATGTAAGACACAATCCATGCCATGATGGAATCACCACCAACCTATGCAGTGCCTTGTTGACAACCTGAGTCCATGGCTTCATGGGATCTGCACCACACTCGAACTCTACCATCAGCTCTTACCAACTGAAGTTTGGGCTCATCTGGCTAGGCCATGGTTTTCCAGTCGTCTGGGGTCCAATCTATATGAGCATGAGCTCAGTAGAGGCACTGCAGGTGATGTTGTGCTGTTAGCAAATGCACACATGTTGGTTATCTATTGCCATAGCCCATTAGTGCCAAATTTCGCCACACTATCCTAATAGATATATTTGTCATACATCACACATTTATTTCTGCAGTTATTTCATGCAGTGTTGTTTGTCTGTTACCACTGAAAACTTTAAGCAAACACTGCTGCTTTTGGTTGTTAAGTGAAGGCCATTGGCCACTGCATTTTCCTTGGCAAGAGGTAATACCTGAAATTTGGTATCCTTGGCACATCCTTGACACTGGATTCCAGAATATTGAATTTCCTGATAATTTCCAAAATGGAATCTCCTTTGCATCTAGATCCAACTACAATTCCTTGTTTAAAGCCTGTTAATTCCCATTGTGCAGCCATAATCATATTTGAAACCTTTTCACTTGAATAGCCTGAGTACAAATTACAGCTCTTCCAATGCACTGCTCTTTTATACCTCATGTATATGATATCACCATCATCTGTATAAGTGCATATAATTATCCCACAAATTTTGCCACCTCAGTCTAGGAACACATTACTAATAGTTGAAGTATGCTCACATACATGACACAGTAATGCGGAGTATTTCACTGTGTCATCACTAACATTGTAAGTGGAAAAAACAGATTCCACAACAGTGAACAGTGGGTTGTTCTGGTAGGAATTAAGGCATTTTTAGTGACACGCACATGTAAAAAGTGTTGGAAATATGACCATATGGCACTAACTGAGTCCATCTGGGGGTAGCATCAAATATAATCCAACTGTTTAGCCATGATGCAGAAAATTGAGATACCTTCTTGTGTGACTTGTCCAGCCAAGTTTGATCTAGAGACAGGAACAGATTCATCACCTTGACATCTGGCACAGAAGCACATGTCAAATCGGGAGGAGTGTGAATACAATTTTGTACTTGGGTACTAAAATCTGATGTAGACCCACTAACACTTGCTGCTATCAGTCTCTGCTGCTCCTTGGAAAGAAGCCAATTTGATCTGTCAAAGGTAACACAGAACTTTAGTACATGGGAGCAACACATTCTTCCACACACGTGGAAGGGGGGTTGTAATCACTTTCACTAGTAGCCTCCTACATGTATGTCTCCATATTGTTCATTGCACTATACAATCCATTAGAAGTACAGTCAGTATTGACAAAAGGCACTAATAGCCTTGAATGGTCTATGATGACCATATTCCTGATGGGGAGGTAGTGCCACATTTCCTGAGTGTGTTAAAACCTACCATTGTCGTGGGTCACCAGTGTGGGAATTTTGCAGCAGTGAGTATGCAGAATAATATGTGCGTACTGTTACCATCAATTACACCACTTTATTATTATGAACCAATACACAAATATGTGCATTATGCATTCCATTAGAAGCACAATCAATACTGGCAAAAGGTACCAACAACCTTGGATGTTCTGTGATGTCCATTGTCATGGTGGGGAGGTTGCCCCATATGTTTACTGAGTTTATTGAAAACCTATAGTTATTGTGGGTCACCAGTGTGAGAGTTTCATAGTGATGAGTATGTACAATAATATGTGGTACTGTTACCACGAATTATACCACTTTATTGACATGAACCAATACACAATGTGAGGCACACACTTTAAAAACACCAGTACACAGGAAGATAGTAATGAGAGAGAAGAACAAAGACAACAGAATATTCAAAGAAATAAACTCATCAGTTATTTTTGGTATTGATTTTGTATGCCCATCTCAATCTTGCTGGTCAATATTGCAGGCTTTTGTGATAAAAGGGAAATCATTAAAGGTGGAAGTTCAAGTTTTATGAACATTGACTTTTGTTTTCTGTCTGATACAATGATCATGGGGCATTCATATGTTTGCTAATTTTAGCAATGTTACTTTTAATAAAGTCATACACTTCCAATATGTGAAATCTGCCAAGAGGTAAAATAACTGATTTTTTAAGAGAAGCCTTCAGCTCTTTGTTGTCTTGCACTATGAATTACCCTCATGGATCTTCTGAGCATGACTGATGCAGGTCTTGCATCTGACCAGAATATGATTTTGAACTGCATTACATTATGAAACTGTGTATTGTACACAGTGTGAACATTCTCTGGGCTTCAGTTGTATGTAAAAATTAGCAGGCTGTAGTATGTTTTATGCAGCATTAATTATGCTGATATGTGTTTATCAGCCTAAATTGTGCTGGATGCATAAGTCTAAAAATATTGTTTCTAATGTGGGGGATATTTCAGATTCACGAATTTTTTCATGTTGGGCTCAGTTATCCCTATTTTTGGGTTAAAGATTATGTGTTTTTTATGTGCCAAACCACTAGCCCAACTCACATTTACCTTTATTTACGGTCTCCTGAAGCTCACTATCATTTTTCGATAAAATAAGGGAAAGGCAACCACTGGCGTATAGCAGATCGAAGTGCACAACAGAGTAACACACAATAAAAAACAGCATTCACACTGGCATTTGAGCACAAGCTCTTTTTCCAGCAATAGTACTCACATTCAAACCCACAACCACACAGACACACAAATGCACACTCCCATGGCCATGAAAAGACAGATTATTGATACTCAAATATTGAAAGCTTCGAACATTTTTGCTGTGGAGGAGGCGACTTATATCATCAGCAAAGAGTCCACTGGTTGTCATACTGATGATTTATGGTAACATTTAAGTTTTGACACAACAGGTTTCATCTACCTGTTGAACATAGGGATGTACTGTACCTTGAGCTATATCTCCATAATCTGAATAGAAATTTACGATTATGAACTTGATCATTGCTTGTTGCTACTTCATTTACAAAAAAAATGAGCTGAGCTACTTCAAAGGGATGCCTCTGATGCCACAGCACTACAATTTCTGTACTAAAAGTTTGAGGTCTAAGACAACAAATGCATTCGATAAATCTAAGGAGATCCCAATTTTTCTTGTTTTTTGTCAGTGTCATCTAGAATGGAGTGTATGTATTCATAAATAGCAGTGGTTGTGTATTGTTTTCTTCCTGGAGCCAGGCTGTGTATCACAGATAGTTTAGTTCCTTTCCAGAAAATAAATTAATATTTGATAAACTAATATTTCCAGAAGTTTCTTAAACGCTGGACACAGTTATATAAGTCTCATTTTGTACATTATTTTCCTTTCTTAAACAGTGAAATAACTTTCAGACTTTAAGGAGCTTTACTTGTCTCCACAGATTAATTTGACACATTATGAAGTTGGACAACTATTTTATTTATGTAGCTTTTTATGATAAAAAACGGAAATGTTTGCTTTTCTGGATGATAATTTATTTTTTATGCTCTTTGAGCTTAATTTAAATTCAACAACATTGGTTTTAGAAACAAATATAGAGACTAAGGACTATTTCATTTCGCTTTGTGTGTCGTGTGTTTGTAGTAATTGATTTACAATACTTCCACAGTAATTATTGAGAAGCTCTGCAGCTTCTTGTGGCTTCATCACTTTGAAGTTCCTGTGAATTAGAGTTATGTTCTCACGCATAGGAGACAGTTGATTTGTTTACATTCGTGCAATACTTGGGCAACAGCTTTGCCACAGTGGATACACCGGTTCCCATCAGATCACCGAAGTTAAGCTCTGTTGGGCGTGGCCGGCACTTGGATGTGTGACCATTCGGGCCATGATGTGCTGCTGCCATTTTTCGGGGTGCACTCAGCCTTGTGATGCCAATTGAGGAGCTACTTCACTGAACAGTAGTGGCTCCGCTCAAAGAAAACCATCATAACAACCTGCAGAGTGGTGTGCTGACCACACACCCCTCCTATCCACATTCTCAGCTGAGGATGACACAGTGGTTGGACGGTCCCGATGGGCCACTTGTAGCCTGATGACGGAGTGCTTTGTAACACTTGATACTTCTTTGATTTTTTAGCAAATGTTATCCTGTTATTGTCATTGGCCATTTGCCTGGCTTGTGTTACAAGTTTGTTGTGTGTTTTGACCTGTAAGTAGACCTTAATGTCCTTCCCTTGGGATTTGGCAGAGTGATAATTTTTTAAGTTGACAGTTTTGAATTATTGCTGCTGTGATATGTTACTTAAGGCATGTATTTCTTGTATTTTTTGAAAATAGAACATTTAGATGCTAGAGGCTTTGAGCACAGTTGTCACTACAAACTCTAGCCATAGGATCTATTGACTGAAAGGGACTTGTAAAGATAATGACCTTAGTATCACATATAATTTCTTACCTGTTGTTCAAGTTTTTGGTAAACAGATGTTCATAGTATTTTTTTTTAACTGAAGCAACAATGGTGATACTTAAATTTCAATCTATATACATTTATTTTCACAAACTCACACATGATGACTAGCTTGCAATTTACACTGTTCATTATTTTTCACAGAACTAGGTCAGTAAGTGCATAGAGTACTTGAGATCCAATCTATTTATACAAATGGTGGCTAATATCAGTTATCTACATCTACATTTCATAAATAGCTGTGACTTGATCATGACTTGAGTGCTGAACAGAGACTCTCTTTTATGCAAGCTTAGTAGTCACTGACTGCAGCATTGTCCTTGGTGCCTATTTAATAAAAGCTCACACAATAAATTTTCTACAAATTATTCACAATATCTTAAAACACTGACTAATTAGATATTCAATAATGACATAAAACATGGAAACTATACGCAATTCTATACACATTTGGCAATTCAGCTATTTCATTAACTATTGGCAGTGTGTCTTTAAATGGTTTTAGTTTTAAATTCAAATTTTATGGGGAGATTTTTAAAAGTGGACACTTCTCTTGTGTTTTCTAATAAAGCCCTCCAAGATTATTCCAGAAAAAAATCTTATATTTGAAATACACTGAAGCACCAAAGAAAGTGATATAGGCACGATGCATATTCAAATACAGAGATACGTAAACAGGCAGAATACGGTGCTGCAGTCAGCAACATCTGCATAAGATAACAAGTGTCTGGTGCAGTTGTTACATCACTTACTGCTGCTACAATGGCAAGTTATCAAGATATAAGTGTTTGAATGTGTTGTTGTAGTCAGTGCAGGAATGATGGGACACAGCAACTCCGATGTAGTGACGAAGTCGGGATTTTCCTGTATGACCACTTCACAAGTGTACTATGAATATCAGGAATCCAGTAAAACATCAAATCTCAGACATTGTTGCAGCCGGAGAAAATATCCTGCAAGAACAGGATCAATGACAAGAGAATCGTTCAGTTTGACAGAAGTCCAACGCTTCCGCAAATTGCTGCAGATTTCAATTCTGGGCATCAACAAGTGTCAGCGTGTGAGCCATTCAACAAAACATAGTCAACATGGGCTTTTGGAGGACATGACATAAAGCTTTATGCCTTGCCTAGGGCCCATCAACACAAACACTGGACTCTTGATGACTGTAAACATGTTGCCTGGTCAGACAAGTCTCATTTCAAACTGTATCGAGCGGATGGACATGTACGGGTATGGAGACAACCTCATGAATCCATGGGCCCTGCATGTGAGCAGGGGACTATTCAGGCTGGTGGAGGCTCTGTAACAGTGTGGGGCTTTTGCAGTTGGAGGGATATGGGACCCCTGATATATTTAGATATGACTATTACAGGTGACACATATGTAAGCATCCTGTCTGATCACCTGCATCCATTCATGTCCATTGTGAATTCCAATGAACTTAGGCAATTACAGCAGGACAATGGGACACCCCATATGTGCAGAATTGCTACAGAGTGGCTCCAGGAACACTCTTCTGAATTTAAACACCAAATTCCCCAAACATGAACGTTATTGAGCATATATGGGATCTCTAGCAATGTGCTGTTCAGAAGAGGTCTCCAGCCTCTCGTACTCTTACAGATTTATGGACAGCCCTACAGAATTCATGGTGTCAATTCCCTCCAGTACTACTTCAGACATTAGTCGAATCCATGCCACATCATGTTATGGCACTTCTGCATGCTCGGGGGAGGGAGGGGGGGGCTGCACAATATTAGGCTGCTGTACCAGTTTCTTTGGCTCTTCAGTGTATTTCATTAACTAACAGGTTTTCCCAGTTGTATAGTTGTATACATTTTTATCAACGTAACAATTAGGACTCATGAATGGTAATTCTGGGTTTCCGAGTAGTTTGCAGTCTATGCTTTGAAAAATCTGTGTTTCTTATGACAGTGGTACCTTTTAACAATAATATTTGACAAACAATGAAATTTTAACAAAGACAGAACGTTCTTTGCATACTAGCAGGTCAGAATTTTAAGTGCATGAAGGTTTGCTGTTTCTTAAATTATGTCTATCATGTAGACACAAACAAATATTATCTGTCTTCTGCATCTGACTCAAAAATTGATAATATTTGTTCTCATCAATGTGATAAACATAAATTAAGTATCATCTGTGGAAGAATAGCTGTAAATATCAACAATATTAATCCTAGTTATTCAATATTTCTTTAAGAAAAATACTTCAGAGGTAAGTTACAGTTTCAACAATAAGGATGAAGAAACACATCTTGTAACAGCATTTTGGTATTTCATACAAACACTGTAATTGGATTAGATTGGAAACAGAAAGAAAAACACCAACAATGCAGGAAAAAATAGATTGCTACTTAGAGTAAAGATGGCATGTTGAGTTGCAGACAGGCACAATTAAAAGACATTTACATAAAAGCTTTCAACAACAGCTTTTGTGAAAACAAGAAAGAGAAACATGTGTCATTCATTTATGCAGGCAAGTGCACCTCAGGCCCACATGACTAACAGCTCTGACAGCTTAAACTGAGCTGGTCAGTGCTGGCAGTCATGTGTGCCATGAGGTGTGCTTGCATGTGTGAATGAATGCTGGGCGTTTCTCTTTCTTGTTCTATATTTGCACAGCTTTCTCTCATGGATCATAGACCACAGGAGAGCACTTTCAGTGACATTCTTCTTAACTATGTTGAAATATGCTCTCCTTGGCTGCTCAACATGTCTTTTCCCATTTATAATATTTTAAAGGAATTTCTTGTCTGTCCTGGTTTCTTCAATCCATTTCATATAACCATATGGTAATAATCTACACTGGTGGAGTTTTTTCTGTAGACTGTATTTTGCACCTATATCCATTATGTTCATTCAATAACTTATTATTTTTGTTTGCCTCACCATAGGTCTAACAAACTTCATTTCAGCAGCTTGGATTTGGTAATTCTCCCTCTTTATCAGAACACACATCTACAGTGATCAGGTCAAAATGCAAATATACAAGGGGCATTCAATAAGCAATACAACATATTTTTCTTTTTGTTGAAAAAAAAAAAAAAATCCCCCCCCCCCCCCCCCCCCCCCCCCGTAACCTGCGTTCAGTACCACTCTGCTGGTCGATGTGATAGCCAACACCTCACTGCATCAGTTATGGTACCACCATCCATGTACTGTTTCCTCTAGAATGTACATTTCATTGGGCCAAACAGAGGGAAGTTGTAAGGTATGAGATCTGGACTGTAGGGTGGATGAGGAAGAGCAGTCCAATGAAGTTGTGAGGCCTTGTGTTGTCATGGAGAAGGAGAAGTTAGATTTCATTTTTGTGGTGAAAAACATGGCGAAACCATTTATTAAATATCCTAAGGGTAGCAAAATACATGCCAGAGGTGACTGTTGTACCATGTGTGGTACATCAAACAGAATAACCCCTTCAGAGTCCCAGAATACTGTCACCAAAATTTTACTGGCTGAAGGTGCAGCTTTGAACATTTTCTTCGGCTGCCATTTTGTTTCCTGTTTGAAATATTTCATTTGTTTGACAACAAATTGCCATGATCATGCTTGTAATGCACTAACAATTCCACGTAGTTGCTTCTTCATTGCTCTTTATGGTCTTCTGTTAGGCAGCAAGGAAGCCAACCTTCAAGTACCCCAACTTGAGAATGAGTGTGTTAGCACTACCAATGGAGTTGACCAGTTATGTAGTGAGGTGTTTTATTATAATCCATTGATCACCTTGAATGAGAGTGTCTGCACATTCCAATGTTGCAGGAGTCACAGCCAAGTGCAGCTGGCTGGAACGCAGGAGATTGTACAGGTTTGTGTTACCTTGTTGCAATGATGATAGATGCCTTGCCCAATGATTCACCATGCTTTTGTTCATTGCCAGGTCTCTATAGACATTCTGCAAGTGCCTATGAATATCTGCATTGCTCTGGTTCTCTGCAAAAAGAAAATCAGTGACACCTCTCCACTTAGAATGCACCTCTGTTGCAGATGCCATTTTGAAGACTGTGTATGGAGCCACCACTCAGTGGAACATCATGAAACTATAGGGGATGAAGCAGGAATATTAAATGATATTCCACAACAAATTGTGCGTTTTTTGACCAAAATTGGTTGAGAGAAAAATGTGTTGCATTACTTATTGAATGCGTCCCTGTAGCAAGTACTGAAAATAGTTTTGGTTTATGCAGTTCAGGTTATCCTGCAGAATCTGGTTACTAGATTCTAAAACTGAGCAGCTTTATGGGCATGGTTTAGAGCTTCACTACAAGTAAAGTTTTTATAATCTATCATACTTCCCAAATATGGGATATGTTGTACATTCTCCAGTGGTCTTCCATTCAATTGTATTTTGGGCTGTCCTCCTTCTCTACTAACTTTTTACAGTCTTTAATTCTCTAACAATGAGACCAAACTCCTGGTAATGATTGTTCCATATATTCAGTTTCTCTTGGAGCCCAGATCGTAACATCATCAGTGAACACCATTCCTTTCAGTTCATGTCAATACTGCTCATTCAGCTACTTTATCTTTTACGTGGTGTTATAGTGTGCTGCACATGAAGGGGGATGAGTAATGGTGGTGACACTGGAGGACCTAGGTGAAATGCTGTTGACAGTTACAAATGACTTTTATTGATTTCAGTACACAACATAGTCAGGCAGACATGCCTCTCCCCCTTGTCCCTGGCTGGTGCTGATGAACGGATGGAGGCTTCCGGCTGCACTTGCTGAACCAGTGCCCTGCATTGATGAGATTTGTTGCCTTTGGAGGCCTTGGCCATTGATATCAGTAATACTACATGTTGGGCTGCAATGGCATTCCGGTGCAGGAAGGGTTCCTGAGCTGTGCACATGATTGCAGAGGCAGTGTGTGGAGTCTGCTGCATGTGGGTTTGAAACCACTGCCTTTCAACAGGAATCGAATGGTGGCTGGCACTGTGGCACCAAGTCCCACTAAGAAATCAGCATCAGCGGTGGCAAGCACGAATAGTAGTTCAGCAGAGTTTTGTCACCAAGTCCCTTGAAGTACTTAGTGGTGATAACAGGCACAGCACAGTCTCGAACCCGTAGCTGCTGCTGTTGTAGCTCAGTCAACTTGCTGCCCTGCTTAGCTCTGGCATTGTGGTGATTCTGCTGGTTTCCAACAATGAGAAGTGATCCTTGCCTTAAAATCCAACCGAACGAGGTGGCACAGTGGCTAGAACACTGGACTCGCATTCAGGAGGATGGCGATTCAATCCCATGTCCAGCCATACTGATTTAGGTTTTCCGTGATTTCCCTAAATCGTTCCAGGCAAATGTGGGGATAGTTCCTTTGAAAGGGCACAGCTGACTGCCTTCCCTGTCCTTCCCTAATCTGATGAGACTGATGACCTAACTGTCTGGCCTCCTGACCCCCCCCCTCTCCTCCTTAAAATCCAAACTTAATTATATGCCTCCAGCACCTATTTGTTTCACTGAAAGTGAAAATTAGTTTCTGTCCAAAGACTGGGTTGTGGCACTGCACTGTCCTTTCCTACTGAGAAGAGACAGCCACCTGGTCCATAATTTGACCAGTCTTCCACCGTTACCCCTTACTCTACAGTTGAATTCAGTTGTTACTAAATCAGTTATTTCTATTTACTAGACAACTATTGCACTCATCCTAAACTTCACAATCTACTATCCACCCCGTTGCTTGGGGAACACAGTCCAAGGAATTCAAATTGTCCCTGGACCAGGCCTTTGAACATTGCATTGTCTCAGATACATAAAGACTAAGACGAACAAAGTCAGATTCACTACTGTGCTAGGAACTGTGAGACTTAAGTCAAGATTACCTGATGTCTTTGATCTAGATACTGACTTACATGCTGCAACAATTGATCTGCTGTGATTCATTCCTCCTTCATGGCTATTGTCTGACTGAACAAATTGTTCAAGTTGGGTTCCCAGGTGATATTAAGGCAGGTAAAGTTCTGTTGGGCAGCATATCTGGGGCTTCATCTGGCCAATACAGCTGTGGTTGTGTTATATTTAACAGAGTCACTCCCATCATAGTAGCTGGCAATTGGAATGTAGCCACCGTAATATCATACTTGATCCTATTGATCAACAATCCACTACCCTGTAACTCTAAACATTTTGCTCCCATGAGTCTCCCTTGTTCATAGAAACTGGCTATCACTACCACATTGTTGTATACTGAGTATATACACTGTAAATCTTATCTCTGAAAATACGGTTTTGATTCAGTCACCTCTTTTTGACATGGATGCCCCTCCATTCTGCCTCTGAATAATTTTCTGACATATGCACTTCCACCTATGGTGGCTCCACATCCCGGGCATATGGTAACCATCCCCTTTCAGCACTGCTGAAGCTCACCCTAGGTCATCACCACATCCCTGATCTTCCCCTGTTGATCCCTGTCTTCTGCTACTGGCCATACCCCCCTCTTCTCTCACTTGCACAAACTTCTCTACTGCTGCTAACTTCACTGGATAGGTTTTCACCACATAAAATTTGAATAGCACATGCTAGCTCATTACTGGTAGGCTCACGGACATGTACACTCATGCGTTATCCATCGTCACCTCCACTGCTGTATCATAGTGGTAGAATGGCAGGTTCTGGCTGCCCAGCTTGACTACTAGCTGCAGTTGTGGTGGAAATTCTTCCTGAACCTCCCTTATTCCTTCCAAATACTGCTCAGGGGCAGCAAGGCCAGATTCATCTGCCCATGAAGCACCTGATGCACAGCTTCCGTAAGTTTGTCAGCTCCACTTTTGCATCCCCAGTGCTATCCCCTAAGGACTGCAACAATCTCCTCAGTGTTATCCTCACACAAGTACAGCTTCCATTTCTTGATTCAAAGAACTAGCCAAGGCCTTGGCATAATCCATAACTGCCTTGATGAGCTGCTGAAGCATGTGTATGTCATTTAGCATTATGAGAAAAAAGTTATTTAAAAGCTGAGGATACAATGATTCTATGAACAATTATGACACAGATGTTACTCAAACATTGGGGAAACAATGACACAATGAACACTTACGTCATTATTGCACCAATGATTTTAGTTGAAATGATTCTCAGTCTGCAGTATTCATAACTTGTGTCACTATTTCACTGGATACGTTACTACACTCGCCAAACTGAAACATGCAACTGATAATTACGACAATGTTCTTTCCAACCCAAGTCACAACAATTGATATTTCCACAGAGACACAACTACCCTCTAGCAGCACCATGTATAACTACAGTTCTGATGGTCTTTCACTGCAGGCATTACCTTTTTCTGAGATGACTGGTGCAATAATGTTTATTTGGTGAATTTTGCAGTTGTGTCATTGTTCTTCTGGAACAGCAATATGTCATTGCTGTCAGCTATAATCACCACAAGGTCATCTTTTTTCAGTAGAATTGTCTGTGTTGTAATACTCTCCTCCACCGCATTTAACATGGCACCAGGCTTAACTTTCACAAAAAGTGATTGCTTTGAACATATACTTTCAAAAATGTATTTTGATAGGTCTTTTTGATGACTGTCGGTGTGCAGAAACAGTCCTTTGGGGAATCTTGGCATCAGAGAGTTCTTTTTTGGCTCTTTATTCAAAGTTTTACCATTTACTTTCTTATCTGCCTATGTTTGATGTATTACCACAGTCAGTAGCTAGTGCTGAGAATCTATTTGATAAGGGTATCACTGGAGCTGTAGTTACATCAAACTATAAGAGGCCTCTCAAACAAATCATATCAACTGCTTACTTCCATTAATGAAAGGACTGTCCAAGTAATGCACAGGTATTGTGTTTTATGGAGAACTATGTCACTAATAAATGGGCCATGACAGCTATAGTAAGCTATAACTTAGTAATCCAATATTTTAGGAAAAATATGGACAAAGATTGAGTAATAATTTATGTTAAAGGCATTGTAACATACATAGCCACAGACATTAAGAAATATTGTGTAGAGTAACATTTTGAACCATGTGCAGCTGAAATGAAATGGATATGTACTTAATAACAGCACTTACTATTTACAGGCATCTTTAGGTGATAAAAACATTCATACATGGTATGAAACTTCTGTTTTCAGTGTTACAACCCAAAAAAAGGTGTTGTAATTTTAGGCAATTTTAATGTAAACTGTCTGACTTAAAGTAAAAGTAAAGGTAACCTTACAAGTGTGATGACCACGTATAATCTACTGACAGTAACCAACTTTCCCATCAGAATTACATTTGAGTTGCAAACTGTGATAGACAATGTATTACCATACATTAATACATGCTGAAACTTCAATGTGAGTCAGGTTATATATGTTAGTTTACATCATGATGGACAAGTCCTGACTCCTTACAATATTAGTCTGTTCAAAAAACAATCTCATCAATGTAAATACATAAAACTAATGAACAAAGAGTAAAAGAAACTTTCAACCATAAGTTGCAACAAATGGATTGGTCTGTATTACATAGTCTTGATAATGTTGTTGATAAATTTAACTATTTTGTAAATGGGTTTTCTGCTCTTTTGAAGAATCTTTTCCAGAGAAGTGTGTTGGAAATAGTGCTTTCAGTTCTGTAATTACGCCTTGGATTACAAAATGTATTAGACAACCATGCAGAACCAAAAGGGATATTTACATTGCAAATAGAACATCTTAAGATGTAGAAATATGGGAGCACTACAGACTACATTGTAAAATTTTAAAGAAATTAATGCCGAGATGAAAAGTAATTTATTGTAAGAAGAAGATATACAATTCTAATAATGAAATAAGCTGGAATATTGAAAATTAGAGATAGGTACAAATGCAAACAAATACATACAACTGAAAAACTCAAATATGTGGAAAACTCCAAATGTGTGGCTGAGATTTTTAGCAGACACTCCCTGTCTGTCACTCAGGAAACTGGCTGTAAGCCCTCTCTTCATGAAGCCATGATTCTATGCCAAACTGCATACTCCTACATAAAAGCAGAAATGCACCTTAATCCTGTCTCTGTAGACTTGAACATGGCATTGTTCCATAAAGACTTGGTGTATGCCATTGTGAATTTCCTATGCAAGAAAGATGATAAAACTCAACTCACTAACTATTGCTCTATTTCTTTGTTAATAGCATTCCATAAAATTCTGTAAAAATTAATGTGTACAAGAGTTACTGAACATCTCATGAAGAATGGACTTCAAGCAATAACCAATTTTGGCTTTCTAAATGATTGTTCAACAGAAGGTGCAATACATGCACTTTCAAATGAAGTCCATGAGTCTCTAATCAAGAAAATGATAGCAGTCGGTGTCTTCTGTAGTTCATCAAAAGCTTTTGTCTGCACTAATCATCATATTCTCTTGCAGGAAGCAAAATTAGTTGGACTAACTGGCATTGCAGGTAACAGAATGCAAGTCTATCTAGCTCTGCTCAATCTAAATGGAATTCTGTCAGATGGGGGATGCCCCAGGGCTTCATTTTTGGGGCTTTGTCATTTGATCTTTATAAATGATCTAGCATTATGGGGAAACCTCCTTCTTAAATTTACTTTATTCACTAATGATACCACCATTTAATGAGCAGTAAATCAATTGACAGATGTGAGGAATCCATTAACTATATGTATGTATGTATGTATGTACAGGGCTATTACAAATGATTGAAGTGATTTCATAAATTCACTGTAGCTCCATTCATTGACATATGGTTACGACACACTACAGATACGTAGAAAAACTCATAAAGTTTTGTTCGGCTGAAGCCGCACTTCAGGTTTTTGCCGCCAGAGCGCTCGAGAGCGCAGTGAGACAAAATGGCGACAGGAGCCGAGAAAGCATATGTCGTGCTTGAAATGCACTCACATCAGTCAGTCATAACAGTGCAACGACACTTCAGGACGAAGTTCAACAAAGATCCACCAACTGCAAACTCCATTCGGCGATGGTATGCGCAGTTTAAAGCTTCTGGATGCCTCTTTAAGGGGAAATCAACGGGTCGGCCTGCAGTGAGCGAAGAAATGGTTGAACGCGTGCGGGCAAGTTTCACGCGTAGCCCGCGGAAGTCGACGAATAAAGCAAGCAGGGAGCTAAACGTACCACAGCCTACAGTTTGGAAAATCTTATGGAAAAGGCTAAAGCAGAAGCCTTACCATTTACAATTGCTACAAGCCCTGACACCCGATGACAAAGTCAAACGCTTTGAATTTTCGGCGCGGTTGCAACAGCTCATGGAAGAGGATGCGTTCAGTGCGAAACTTGTTTTCAGTGATGAAGCAACATTTTTTCTTAATGGTGAAGTGAACAGACACAGTGTGTGAATCTGGGTGGTACAGAATCCTCACGCATTCGTGCAGCAAATTCGCAGTTCACCAAAAGTTAACATGTTTTGTGCAATCTCACGGTTTAAAGTTTACGGCCCCTTTTTCTTCTGCGAAAAAAACGTTACAGGACACATGTATCTGGACATGCTGGAAAATTGGCTCATGCCACAACTGGAGACCGACAGCGCCGACTTCATCTTTCAACAGGATGGTGCTCCACCACACTTCCATCATGATGTTCGGCATTTCTTAAACAGGAGATTGGAAAACCGATGGATCGGTCGTGGTGGAGATCATGATCAGCAATTCATGTCATGGCCTCCATGCTCTCCCGACTTAACCCCATGCGATTTCTTTCTGTGGTGTTATGTGAAAGATTCAGTGTTTAAACCTCCTATACCAAGAAACGTGCCAGAACTGCGAGCTCACATCAATGATGCTTTCGAACTCATTGATGGGGACATGCTGCGCCGAGTGTGGGAGGAACTTGATTATCGGCTTGATGTCTGCCGAATCACTAAAGGGGCATGTATCGAACATTTGTGAATGCCTAAAAAAACTTTTTGAGTTTTTGTATGTGTGTGCAAAGCATTGTGAAAATATCTCAAATAATAAAGTTATTGTAGAGCTGTGAAACCGCTTCAATCATTTGTAATAACCCTGTATGTATGCATGTATTAATCCGGGGACCTAGAAACTATGGAGAGGCTTTGTCCCACCATAGCCTCAGTGGTTGACAACCACACAACGGGCCACAGCAGCCCACCAACCCCACCACCTCCCCACACTGAACCCAGGGTTATTGTATGCTTCGGACCCCAGTGGATAATACTCTTCTTATGGATTTACAGGGTTTTCATAAATGCAAAAGTAACCTTTCATTGTGAAAAAGTTAAATAACTTACAGCTCTGAGTGCAGTTTATCTTCAAGTTTTTCTGCCAAGTTCTATGAAGAAAATCTTGATATATGATGGCAACTGGTTGTGTTACCTGCTGTTGTAGCTAGCCAACATTTCCTGAAAGTTGAGGAACAAACACCCTGTCATTAATATAACACCATACACAAAAGTCCATTGGGGTTAAATCAGGTGATCATGGTGACCAGGATATTGTTCCGCCATTTCTAATCCAAGTGGGCACTTTCCTACAGAGCGACATGACAACTTCACAATGATCATGTGATGGCATGCTATTTTGCTGTAAATTAAATTCTGTGCCCATATTATGTTGTAATTGAGGCATCAGATAATGTTCAGTCATGTCTACATATGACATGGCATTTATAGTTGACTTGGCTAAAAAGAAAGGACCATAAATCTTACTACAGCTTACAGCACAGGAAACATTTACCTTAGGTGAGCCCCATACATGTTGAAGTATGTGAGGTCTTCTCTGCTAACCCCACATCTGAACATAATGTCAGTTCACTTTACCACAGGTATGGAAGGCGATTTCATCACTCAACACAATTTTATTAGAAAATCATCTTTAGTCTGCATTTTGTTAAACACTTCTACACAAACTCAGCTTGTTTTCTTTGTCACTTTCTCCTAAAGCTTGCTACAGTTCCAGTTTGTAGGCTTTGAATGACAGGCATTTCCGTAATAGCTTTCCCACTGTAAAACTAGGCATGTTCAGTTCTAAGCTGGCATGTCTCAGTGATTTACCCAGACTACGAATGTAAGACTGCCGAACTTGTTCAACTGCTGTGCCAGAGACTGCTGGCCAACACTGACCCAGAGTCTTATGTGATACACAGCCAGTTTTGGTGAAAAAATGGTACCAATTAATATCATTTTGTCTTTGAGGTGGTAGCTTGCAATATTTTGTCCTGAACTGTCTCTGAATTGTAGCAGCAGATTAGGATTAATGAAAACATAAACAACATTTTGCAAGCTCTATACTGTTATATGATTCCATGATGACAGTTGGAATAACTCATTCATGCATGCCACATAGTGGGAATATCAAGAACTAAAAGTACTAGGTGAAATAGAACCTGAAGATATACAGCATTCAGTGTCATATCAAACATTTCTGTAAGTTATTTGCCATTTTCATAATTGATGGTAGCTTTTGTAAAACTATTTGAGAAACACCTTGTAGAATAATTAAACCAGTTAAAAAGGTAAAAGGATTTTACAGCTCTCACAACATCTTGATAACCATAGTTTACAACTTCAGCTTTTGTACAAAGATCACAAATTTGAAAATTAAAAGGTATTCATATTATATTAGATCATAACAAAAACGTGTTGTATAACATTCTACATCCTTATGCTGACAAATATTAATTTACCCTGAAAAAAAAAGAAAAGAAAAAAATTACTGAGGAGGTAGGTGAGTGCAGATGCTTTCAGTTTCACAGTTTGTTATGCAAATTTTATATGTTCAGGTAATATATCATATATTTCCTTCCCTCTTGGAGTGAGCTATTCTGCCTGAGGGTTGTACTTTCCTAGGCACATGTAGGTCTTTTTTGTAAGTTGTATACATGAAGGTCCTCATTTATGACTGTCAGATCTAACATTTTCTCTATGAAGCCAGAAAGTACCTTTTGCTAGCAAGAAGCTTTGTATGAAACTGACCAATTTTTGTAGTCTTCCCTCAGTATCACCACTTGTTATCACCACAATGCTGAAGATCTACTTGAGTGTGGGATGACATTTGTTTACTGTTGTACATGAAATCATAATTTTGATGACATACACACACACATTTTATTCCATGTGAAGTTGAGTTATTTTTATGGTGAGAAGTTTTTACAATATTAACAGTTGTTGGCGTAATTATCCAAGCCACAGATGCTATTTGTTAGCTGTCAGACTGTTGACTGACTATTTCATAACTGATATGGTCTTATAAGTACCAGCATAGGAATGAACTGCAATTTTGAAAACTGCATAATGTTTTGAAATATATCTAAGTTGTAATTTACTGTTTTTGGTGAACTATAAGAATTAATATGATTTTAATTTATAGAAAACATTGCTAGTCAAAAATTTAGAAAAATGTATGAAACTGTTATCCTTATGCCATGTGAATCCCCTCATTTACATGAACAAGTGCCATATTGCAAAACTTATTACACTATACAAAATTATTAATTACTGAGTTAATTAATTAATGCTGTATGTCAGATGGTACAGAAAGATTGAGGTAACGAAATTAAATAGTCGAAGTCCAGATTCTAACAGTAGTTGTGATGAAATCTTTGATGAAAATTGAAAGGTGCCAGAAACTTTGATGTTGATTGTTGTGTAAGATAATCAGTTTCCACTAATTTAAAACACTTTACAGAAATGTGGGAATATGAATGTTTTGAATGCTGTAGTTCACCCTTCTGAAATATAAAAGTATTAGCTCATATGCAGCAAACTATTGTGTTAAATTTAAAAGACTCCAACTCTTAACTAACAGTCCACTAATAAAAACTAATTACATATATGCAATCAGAACTCTTTAAATAATAATCTGAATAATAAATTTAAATGAAATTAAGTTGTAAAGAGATTTTTATGTTATTTACAGAAACATCCAGATTATTGACACCAGCTCCATTGGTCGTAGGTTTCACACTCCACATGACTTGCATCTTAACGGACTGGGTAAGCAACTGATAGGCAAACAAACTGCTAATATTGTCACATCAACAGTAAAAGCTGGAATGTCAGCAACATCACAATCACCAGCAGCAGCACAAGAATCATCATTGGATCCAAATAAGGAAACAGCCTTCAAAACCTGGCAGCTGATACACCACCATCAACATTAGGGACCTATGGATAGTCATCTAAGGATACACTAGAGACTGTAGTGGCTACAACATTGACATCAGTATCAACAACAATTTCAGCACTGACAGAACAAGCAACATCTACACCAAATTGAGTAAAACAAAATCAACATCATCTGCAGCACAAACAACAGTGGCAGAAGCAGCACCAATTACAGCAGCTGTAGCAGCAACAGCAACAGTAATGGCAACAATAGTACCATCAAAAAGAGGGAAGAGAGCTAAGGAGGAAGAAACAGTCAGGTGTTATGGGTAAGTGCAAAACAGTGCCTCCTCTCCACCTGAATATTTTTTTAGTCAAAGGCAGCAGTAGGAAGAAACCTATAAGGTAAGTAAATGTAGTGTGATAGACTTTATAGCCCCTTGGCAAAATGTTCATTTGAAAGGAATAACAATTTGATTCAAAAATTTGTTATCTGAACATTCAAGGAATAAATGACAAACCATTTATTGTAAATGATTTTTGACTCAAGAATAAGTCTGATATTTTTTGTTTGGGTGAACATTGGTCCACTGAGAGTGAACTTACCAATCTATGCCGACCCACCACTCAGTTACTCTGTTATTACATTTGATTTAATTTTTTGTGTGTAGAACAGAACTTTGAAGCTGCTGGTATAGTTATTGATAGTTTTTAGTTAGGGATAATATCCTTCTACAGATCACGTAAGTTATCATCTGCATGTTTTTTTTAAAGAAATGGGAGATTCTGTTAGCTGAATGTAAAGAGACTAGTTGGATCCATTATGACATTGTAATAAGTGGGGATCTGAATGCCAATTTTTATGTAATGGCACATAAATGTAGTCTCACAAAACTGAAAAATTTACTAAGACAGTGCAATTTACACTCTATCCATAATAGGCTAACAAGAAATCCAGCTTGCCTTGACAATATTTTCATCAGTTTTAAAACTACTGAAGAATCATGTGAAGTGACAGTGTTTCTATTTTATTATCATAATTTTGCACCTTTAAATTATGTACAAAGGTTCCCCTTGATAAGAGTAACATAACTATGCCTGTCCGAAACATTGTCATTACTAAACCTGTCACTAAAGGGAAAAAGTCAGGCTTTGTAGAACACTTGCTGAAAGAGACTGGTTACAGTGACACACAATATACTTTAAGTAATGATTTGGCAGCAACCATAAGATTTGATATGGTTTTTATAGCGTTTTTGATACAATTTGATGACAACTTACCCATAAAGAACTGCTTCAAAATCAGGGTCCCAAACAAACAAAATCCATGGTACACTAAACAGCTGCCAAATCTGAAAAATTAAGTTACATTTGTTGTACGATATACACTCCTGGAAATGGAAAAAAGAACACATTGACACCGGTGTGTCAGACCCACCATACTTGCTCCGGACACTGCGAGAGGGCTGTACAAGCAATGATCACACGCACGGCACAGCGGACACACAAGGAACCGCGGTGTTGGCCGTCGAATGGCGCTAGCTGCGCAGCATTTGTGCACCGCCGCCGTCAGTGTCAGCCAGTTTGCCATGGCATACGGAGCTCCATCGCAGTCTTTAACACTGGTAGCATGCCGCGACAGCGTGGACGTGAACCGTATGTGCAGTTGACGGACTTTGAGCGAGGGCGTATAGTGGGCATGCGGGAGGCCGGGTGGACGTACCGCCGAATTGCTCAACACGTGGGGCGTGAGGTCTCCACAGTACATCGATGTTGTCGCCAGTGGTCGGCGGAAGGTGCACGTGCCCGTCGACCTGGGACCGAACCGCAGCGACGCACGGATGCACGCCAAGACCGTAGGATCCTACGCAGTGCCGTAGGGGACCGCACCGCCACTTCCCAGCAAATTAGGGACACTGTTGCTCCTGGGATATCGGCGAGGACCATTCGCAACCGTCTCCATGAAGCTGGGCTACGGTCCCGCACACCGTTAGGCCGTCTTCCGCTCACGCCCCAACATCGTGCAGCCCGCCTCCAGTGGTGTCGCGACAGGTGTGAATGGAGGGACGAATGGAGACGTGTCGTCTTCAGCGATGAGAGTCGCTTCTGCCTTGGTGCCAATGATGGTCGTATGCGTGTTTGGCGCCGTGCAGGTGAGCGCCACAATCAGGACTGCATACGACCGAGGCACACAGGGCCAACACCCGGCATCATGGTGTGGGGAGCGATCTCCTACACTGGCCGTACACCACTGGTGATCGTCGAGGGGACACTGAATAGTGCACGGTACATCCAAACCGTCATCGAACCCATCGTTCTACCATTCCTAGACCGGTAAGGGCACCTGCTGTTCTAACAGGACAATGCACGTCCGCATGTATCCCGTGCCACCCAACGTGCTCTAGAAGGTGTAAGTCAACTACCCTGGCCAGCAAGATCTCCGGATCTGTCCCCCATTGAGCATGTTTGGGACTGGATGAAGCGTCGTCTCACGCGGTCTGCACGTCCAGCACGAACGCTGGTCCAACTGAGGCGCCAGGTGGAAATGGCATGGCAAGCCGTTCCACAGGACTACATCCAGCATCTCTACGATCGTCTCCATGGGAGAATAGCAGCCTGCATTGCTGCGAAAGGTGGATATACACTGTTCTAGTGCCGACATTGTGCATGCTCTGTTGCCTGTGTCTATGTGCCTGTGGTTCTGTCAGTGTGATCATGTGATGTATCTGACCCCAGGAATGTGTCAATAAAGTTTCCCCTTCCTGGGACAATGAATTCACGGTGTTCTTATTTCAATTTCCAGGAGTGTATTTAATTGTCTGGAGACTGACCATGGCATATTAGCCTATGTTGTATGTAGGAATGAGTATAAAAAAAACATAGTGGAAGACAAAAAAAGCACACAATTGCAGCAGTATTGAGATTTCCATCAAGAAGTGCAAAGCTGCATGGAAACTAATAAATAATGTTGCCAAAAATGCAAGAAGAAAAGAAAAATTAATGTCAGTCCACAAAAATTCAATGGCAGCTGAAGAAGTAGGAAATGCTATTACCAAACCTGGTATCAGTTCATCAAAGCTACTTTCAAAAAAATTTCTGTATATCATCAACAAAGAGAAGTATGTTTACATTCTCCAAGCTCTCACCTCATTTCATTCTAAGAGTAGTAAAACAGTTGAAATCATCAGGCACCATAGATGTATATGACATGTCTTGCAACATGGTAAAGAAAGTAATTAGTTGTATTGTGTACCACTTAATGTATTATATAAACAAGTGCATAACCAAGAAATATTTTCCTGATGAGCGTAAAGTGTCTAGGGTAATTCTAGTGTACCAAAAGGGAGATATAGACTCACCTTCAAGCTACACACCAATTTCCATAGTTACAGTTGTGTCTAAAGTATTTGAATGTAATATTTACCAACAGTTATGTGATTATTTTGAAAATCTAGGTGTAATTAGTGATCACAATATGGATTTGGGAAAAACTTGTCAACAGTTGATGCTATAGACTCTGTAGTCAAATATGTTTTTTGGGTGTCTGAGGACAAAGGCGTAGCTCAAGTCACTTTTTGTGACTTAAGCAAAGCCCTTCACTGTTTATGGCATACGTACACAATTACTAGACAAAATGGACTTCTGTGGCATCTGAGATGGCAGCCTTAAATTATTAAAATCTTATCTACAGAACTGTAAGAAAGTTGTGTGTGGTGGGAAATAAATTTCGAGTGTATGCTGATCAGATAGAACATTATGACCATCTATCTCATAGCTGGTATGTCCACATTTGGTACAGATAACAGTGGCAATGCATCATGGCATGGAAACAATGAGTTCTTGGTAGGTTGCTGGAGGGAGTTGCACCACATCTGCACACACATCACCTAATTCCCATAAATCTCAGGGAGGGGATCAATGAATTCTGATGCCACATTCAGTCACATCTCAGATGTGTTCAATCAGGTTCAGATCTGGCAAGCTGGGGTGCCAGCACATCAATTGAAAATTGCCACTGTGTTCCTTAAACCAATCCATCACACTACTGACCTTGTGACATGGCGCATTATCTTGTTGCAAAATGCCACTACCATTGGGAAACATGATCATCGTGAAGGGGTGTACGTGATCTGCAACTAGTGTATAATATTCCTTGGCCATTATGATGCCTTGCATGATCTTCTTTGGGCCATGGATGGCTACATGAATGTTCCCCAGAACATAATGGGGCCACAGTACAGGTGTCAAGGAGAAGATGATAGATTATTGTCCTCCCATCACCATGATGAAGAAGGTATTGGGATTCATCAGACTATGCAATGCTCTGCCTTTACAACAACATCCAGTCCCAATGCTCACATGCACATTTCAGTCGTAGTTGCCAATGTCGTGGTGTTAACAGTGGCGCATGAATTGGTCAACAATTATATTCTGCCCAGCGTTGGAGTCTGATATTAATTCCACTGCAGTTCACTAAATGTTTTGTTTTACCAGTCTGCCCCACCTATGACATCCAAAATATACAATGAAGAGGTAGCCACCCAACCCCACAACATCTGGACATGGTTTTATCCTGGTTTTGTCACATGTTGAAGACACTGACCACAGCACTCTACGAACACCCAACAAGTCACACAGTTTCCGAAATTCTTGTGCTGAGCCTCCAGGCCATCACAATCTGCCCTTGTTCAAACTCAGATAGATTGCATGCCTTCCCCATTCTACACATGGACAGCATGCCGCTAATACTACAGGCACCATGCATGTGTCTGACTAGCATTCATTCCTTGCCAGGTGGTGCTGCTATCTCCTGGATGGTTTTATACGAGTAGTAGTCAGATGGTCATAATGTTCTGGCTGATCAGGGTAGAACAGATTAATGTAGGTGTTGGTCCTTTATTGTTCCGAATAATGAGAAATGACCTGCCATAATTTATTAAACCTAGTACAGTGCTGTATGCTGATGATGCTACCTTTCTTCACAGTTTCGATGATTTTAGCAGTCTTAAAACTTGTGCTCCAAAGACAACTGATCAAACATACTATTGGTTTAAAGCTAATGGATTCTTGTTGAGTGAAAAAAAACACAGCAGATGGTTTTTAGTCTAAAAGACAAGCTTCCATCAGATGATCCAAGTTAAGTTCTTGGGGTATAATTAGATGACAAATTATCTTTGGGTCAACTAGTCTCAGGTGATTATAATTAAAGTTAAACTTTCAAACTGCTCTAGAAATAACACCACTTGTCAGAAAGACAACAAATTGCAATGGAATATTATCTCTTTTGGTAATTTATTGTACAGCTTTATCCCTTGGTAGAAAATGCTGTTTTGAGTTTTACGTTTACTTTTTCTTAGTAAATGTAAGTTGAGTCTATCTCTTATTGCATGGTAATGGACAGAGCTGTTTGTGCAGTAATTACCAATGTTATTTTTTATGTGTATAGCTGACTGGTAAATGTATTCACATGGAGCAGATAAAATCCCCAGTGTTTTGAACAGATCTTTACAATGAGCTCGACTAATACTTTTGGTTATTATTCTAATTGCTCTTTTCTGGAGTTTGAAAATTGTGTTAACATTTTGTGCATTTGTTTCCAAAAAAAAAAAAA
This sequence comes from Schistocerca nitens, assembly GCF_023898315.1. Classification (NCBI taxonomy): domain Eukaryota; kingdom Metazoa; phylum Arthropoda; class Insecta; order Orthoptera; family Acrididae; genus Schistocerca; species Schistocerca nitens. The sequence continues at coordinate 929,068,510 of NC_064616.1, forward strand.
AAGAATGCCATAGCTAAGAATTGAGTATACTTATGAATAATATGTAACTAAAAGACACTGCATGTTACACACTGGTGATAGGATTCTAAGGGCATAACATGCTGATAACATTCTGTTTGCAAGTACCTTTGTGTGTGCACACCACTTCAACTGAGAATCAAAATTCATTCCTAGAAATTTTGCATTTGTTACACAGTCTATAGAGTTGCCATCTACATTCAATTTAACATTGTCGTTTTTCCTCTTCAAACTGAAATTCATGGCATTAGTTTCTTTATGTTCAGTGTCACTTTATTGCTTATTGACCAATCATAAAGTTCCTTGAGAGTTTCATTTGCTTTCTTGGCAAGGAGTTCTCTTGTTTTCTCAGTCATCAGCGAAGAGAATTTTTTCACCATGAGTAACACTAGTGGGAAACTCATTGATGTATGTCAGGAATAGTATTGGTCCTAATATGCTACCTTGCAGAACCCCTATATAAACGTATTTTGGTTCTGATAAGTGTTTTACTAAATGTTTAGATTTATTTGAAATGTGTGTTATCTCTACTCTTTGTATCCTATCAGCTAGGTATGATCAAAACCAGTCATTAGCTACCCCTCTTATTCCTAATGCTTCTAATTTATTTAATAGAATCTTGTGGTTGACTGTATCAAAGTCATTAGAAAGATCCAAAAATATGCCTGTGACACACTCATCTTTATCAAGAGCATCAAGTACAACTTTTGTGAATTCTACTGTGGCTGACTCCGTATTTTTGCCATTTCGGAAACCAAACTGTGATTCGCTTAACAGATTGTATTTATTCAAGTAATTCATTAATCTGTCTTTCATAATGGCTTCTATTATTTTTGAGAATGCTAACAGCAGGGAAATGGGTCAGTAATTTTCTATGTCTTCTGCATTACCTTTCTTAAGCAAAGGTACAACTCTTGGCTGTTTGAACTGCTCTGGAAATGTCCCTGATGTGAAGGATTCATTTATTATATTAGTTAAGGCTTCTTGTATAATCCCTATGCATTCTTTCAGTACACACATTTGTACTTTATCTAAGCCTACTGACTTTTTATTTTGTAGTTTTTGAACAGTTTTATTGACTTCATTCTCTGTAGCTGGAAGTAACATTATTGTATTTAGTGCAACATTATTTACAGGTGTTATATTTGTTTTGGTGAATTTTTGCTGCAACTTCTCTGCAATACTTGAAAAATACTCATTTACATAGTTTTTTGCAACAATCAGCACCTTCCTATAGATTTTTTGTATCTGTGATGGAAATTTAAGAATTCTGGATCATTGCAAATATTTTTCATGGAACTGAGGTGTTTAAGTCTTTCGGAGGACTTCTTTATACCTGCTGTTATACATCAGTTTTTGTGAGATGTTGATACAGGCAAGCATACTTTTGAAAATGCATTTTCAAAGCTCAATTTAAACAATGTGGAGAATTTAAAGAGTTTCATATTCACATTGGTTCCCTTACACACTTCATCCCAGCTTTGTTTTTCTAGTTCTTTTGAAAAATCTTTTTTTTAATTTCTGATAGATGCCATTTGTAGGCTTGTAGTTTAGGGAATGATTCAATGCCTTATTTTACTGCTGTTATTTGACAGAGATGGTCTGATAGTCTGAGATCTTTTACAGGTACATCACATTTTTCCCTGTCCATATTTGTGGCAACATGGTCAATTACTGATGCAGTCATTGTAGTAACCCTTGTTGCATTATTGACCAATAGGGACATGCCAAAACTTTGAAGGAAGCTTATGAAGGTGCTGCTGGAGTCATTTATGACAGTAGTGTTGATGTTAATGTCCCCACACAGAATTATGTTGACCTTTGTACTTGAGACTTTATCTAGTACTTCTGTTAATTTATTGAAAAAAAGTGTCCACACTACCACTGGATGATCTATACACATACAAAAGATTAATTTCTTCGTAATATCAAGCCCTGTTAATTCAATAGCTGATATTTCAAACTGTTCATCTTCACTTACATTACTGAGGTCATGTCTTGATTTGAACTGTGTTCCTTTTCTGATATAAATGAATGATCCTCCACCCCTTGAAGTAGTTCTGCAGTAAGAGTTTGACCTTTCGTACAATGATAATACTACATGTTGGATTTCTGTGTCTCTACACCAGTGCACAGTAATACAAACTACTGTGCAGTTCAAAGATTGGAGCTCAACTTCTAATAGTTGTATTTTATTTTTTAATGATTGTATGTTTTGATGGAGGATTGTTAAGTCTGTGAAATGCTCCATGTTACTCTTTCCAATGGTTTGTTTTTCTTTGTGACATCTGGTATGTGTGATATTTGAAGTGTTAAAATCTGTCTTGTGAGTGATTGTTTCAGTATTTTTTAAACTGTTGGAGAAACTCTTTAGGCAGGGGAACCTGTTGTCTGGATTTATCCTAAGAAAGACCTACTTTTTCTACCTATGGCAACAGGTATTTGACCACGTGTGGCCGATAATTCTAGCATTTCCGAAATGGCGCTTCGGCAGCTGCTTAACTGGATTTGCAATGTGCGGAGGTGTGCCATCTTGCACAAAAATGATCCCATCCACACTGTTGGAGAGTTGGAATGACATGGTTGTACAAAAGACACTCATAGAGCTTACCAGTGATGGTGCAGGTAACAGGATGGAAAACACCTGTATCTTCGAAAAAATATGGCCCTATCATAAATCATGCCATAAACCAGCACCACACAGTGACCTTACACACAACCACTCATCTCCTCCTGCATTGCTGTGGCCACTGCTTCCACTGATGTCGAGTCAATTCGAATCCTCCCTCTACCAGGTTGCACACCAAAAGAAACCATCTTGAAGTGGTGCTGGTTGATTTGCCTGTGAATTTTCTGTTGTCCATATTTGACAATTCTGTGTATTGACATAGCCTGTCAGATGGAAGTTTGCTTTGTCTGTCCAGAAAGTTGTCCATGGTGAATCGTTGTCCATTCCCATGTAAGCAAAAAATTCTAAAGCAAAAGTCTCTCTTGCTGGCAGGTCAACAGGAAGAAACTCACATGTGTAATTTTGAATGGATAGCAAAGAAGGATGTTTTGTAGGATTTTACACACCACGATCATGGGTATGTCTAATGTTTGGGCAATTCTCCGTGCACTACACGTTTGCACACAACCACACATCTCTTCCTGCACTGCTGTGGCCACTGCTTCCACTGATGTCGAGTCAATTCATTTCCTCCCTCTACCAGGTTGCACACCAAAAGAACCCATCGTTTTGAATTTCTGAACTATTTTCTGCAGACCCATGGCAGTCATCAGACCAACACCTTTTCTCAAACCCTTCAGTGTCCAGAACTTATGCAGAGTGATATGTGCACAGTCATTATTCATGTAATACAGCTTTACAAGCAGACTGTGATCCTGCATTGAGAAAGTCACGGTGAACGTCGCAGACGTGAAAGGAGGAAAAGCCGTTTATCCAGCATGTTTATACCAACTTCAATGGATTGTGTGCATGACAGGTGTTTTTATTTATGTATTCTATGAGGTACAGCGCCATCTATTGATTTACTTTCACATTATGTTTTTCTTCTGCTGTACGTTTGTCCCCTTCTCTGATAATATTCCATTGCAATTTGACGTCATTCTGACCAGTGGTGTTATTTCTACAGTGTTTTGAAATTTTTAACATAAATTATAATCACCCTGTATATTAGTGGTAAGTTGTCAAAAGAAATTTATCTATTAAGGCGGTTTAGGGATTGTGTACCTGAAATATATGTCAGAGCACCATATATATGTTTTAATTTACACAAAGAAGAAGTTACCAGAAGCACAGCACAGAGAAAATATGAATTGTCACAACAAAAGAAACAACAGAGTCAAAATCACTTAACAGCTGCAAAATGATGGGACACAAATTAATTAATAAGCTTCCATAAACTGTACAAGATTTACCAGAAAAACCATTCGAGCAAATGCTGTGTGACTGGTTAGTAGCCAACCCATTCTATGATATAAAGGAATTTACCAACTGTGTCATAAAACTGTCACGTTAATAGCTAGCCTTTTATTTCTTTTAAACTTAGCAACTGTATTATAATATGTATGTCACAGTGGCCTAATAACAATAAAATTATTATTATTATTTCTTTCTTTTCTCAGACGTTATGTCTGGTCAAAAATGGAAAGTGACGCAGACCTTGATCAAGCGTGACTTCCTTTTAACTGTACGGTATATGTTATATTGCATTTAGGAATTTTCGGGTAATTGAACATGTATCAATAATTGCGAATTTCTGTAGTTGTATATATAAGTTTGGATGTAGCTGTATTGCATTGATGTACTGGTGGATATTGTGTGGTATGACTCCTGTAGTTGATAGTATAATTGGTATAATGTCAACTTTATCCTGATGCCAAATGTCCTTGACTTCCTCAGCCAGTTGGATGTATTTTTTCATTTTTTCTCCTGTTTTCTTTTGTATATTTGTTGTATTGGTTATGGATATTTCGATTAGTTGTGTTAATTTCTTCTTTTTATTGGTGAGTATGATGTCAGGTTTGTTATGTGGTGTTGTTTTATCTGTTATAATGGTTCTGTTCCAGTATAATTTGTATTCATCATTCTCCAGTACATTTTGTGGTGCATACTTGTATGTGGGAACGTGTTGTTTTATAAGTTTATGTTGTAAGGTTAGCTGTTGATGTATTATTTTTGTTATATTGTCATGTCTTCTGGGGTATTCTGTCTTTGCTAGTATTGTACATCTGCTTGTGATGTGATCTACTGTTTCTATTTGTTGTTTGCAAAGTCTGCATATATCTGTTGTGGTATTGGGATCTTTAATAATGTGCTTGCTGTAATATCTGGTGTTTATTGTTTGATCCTGTATTGCAATCATGAATCCTTCCGTCTCACTGTATATATTGCCTTTTCTTAGCCATGTGTTAGATGTGTCTTGATTGATGTGTGGCTGTGTTAGATGATACAGGTGCTTGCCATGTGGTGTTTTCTTTTTCCAATTTACTTTCTTCATATCTGTTGATGTTATGTGATCTAAAGGGTTGTAGAAGTGGTTATGAAATTGCAGTGGTGTAGCCGATGTATTTATATGAGTGATTGCTTTGTGTATTTTGCTAGTTTCTGCTCGTTCTAGAAAGAATTTTCTTAAATTGTCTACCTGTCCATAATGTAGGTTTTTTATATCGATAAATCCCCTTCCTCCTTCCTTTCTGCTTAATGTGAATCTTTCAGTTGCTGAATGTATGTGATGTATTCTATATTTGTGGCATTGTGATCGTGTAAGTGTATTGAGTGCTTCTAGGTCTGTGTTACTCCATTTCATTACTCCAAATGAGTAGGTCAATATTGGTATGACATAAGTATTTATAGCTTTTGTCTTGTTTCTTGCTGTCAATTCTGTTTTCGGTATTTTTGTTAGTCTTTGTCTATATTTTTCTTTTAGTTCTTCTTTAATATTTGTATTATCTATTATTATTATTATTATTATTGCAGTAGCCACCAGAAAGATCGCGGGAGGCACACATCGGCACGGCGCGTCACGGACGGTGGTTGCCGCAAATAGAGTCCCATCCACCAGAGGGCACGCGAGAATTCGGCCGCGACCTCTGCCAACGGAACAACAACAACAACAACTCAGGCAGCACGGGCCCTGCCCAGTCAGTTCACATCGGGCATGCCTATGAGACTACTCTGAAGGGCGACGGAAAACGTGAACCGTGTTACTACACAATTGGCGACGAGTAGGGTCGTTCTTTCGCGTGTTGCGTCGTCGTTCCGGTTTCGCGCCTTATCCGCGGCATGGAGGATTTAGTGCGGGTTTTGGTTGAGCAGCAGACGGAGCTCATGGCCACCATGAAACAAGTGCTTCCGGCGTTGCTCTCCACGCCGTCTGCTCCGGCGCGGTTTCCTCCTCCCTTTCCCCTGTATGACGAGACGGCGGAGGATTGGGACGCGTACGAACATCGCCTTCGGCAGCATTTCCAGGCGTTTCATGTTGCCGATGCGGAGGTATGTCGTGCTCTTTTCTTGTCTTGGATATATCCCTCGCTGTATCAAGTTTTGCGGCGGCTAGCACCGTTGCAGGAACCCTCGTCCTTGTCTTTTGACGCATTGTGTTCCTTACTGTCTTCATATTATCGCCGCCGCACGAATGTTGTGGCGGCTAGGGTCGAGTTCTATCAATGCAAGAAACAGCCGCATCAGTCTTACTGGGCGTGGGCCGCTACCCTGCACGGTCTTAGTCGCAAGTGTCATTTTGTCACGGAGCAGTCGCGAGAGTCGTATGCCCACGTTATGGTGCGCGACGTCATTGTTCGTTCGGCCCCTGATAGGGAGGTCCGGCAACGGGGCCTGCAGTTGGAAGACCCTTCCCTCGAGGAAGTCCTGTCCATTGCTCAATCGTATGAAGTCTCACGCCGCAGGTCAACAGCTGGAAGCGTGGTGCGACGTCGCGGCGGTTCAGGGCGGCGCGGCAGCGTCCACTGCGTCCGGGCTGTACGACGTGCGAGCAGTACAATCCGGCCGTTACGGCCGCTCCCGCACGGCGCGTAAACAGAGTTCCGGCCGGCGGCCCCTGTTGCCGTCCTGTGCGTCGTGCTATATACATCATGATCGGTCAGAGTGCCCCCAGCGTTGGGCCGTTTGTCGCAAATGTAATAAAAGAGGACACATTGCTAAAGTTTGCCGCTCAGCCTCGAAGGAAGCAGTTACAGAGGACATGGGCGTTGACATTCAGGAAGTTTCATCGGGCCAGGCTCCCGACGCATCGGCCCACAAACTCTTTATCGAGGTGTCGGTCCGGTCGCGCCGATTACAACTGCAAGTAGATACGGGCGCGGCGGTTTCTTTGTTGAATGCACAAACTTACTCCGACCTTGGGTCGCCCCCGTTGGCGCCAGTTTACCGGCGTCTACGCGGTTATGGTAAACAGTTCATTCCCCTACTGGGTCAATTCACTACCGACGTGACTTACAAATAAGTCACTCGGCCTATTACTTTTATTGTTGTCAGTGATGCGAGCTCCGCTAACCTCTTCGGCTTGGATGCCTTTCAAGCTTTCGGGTTTCCTATCACTGACACCGTACAGTTGGTCTCCGAAGACGTTCCCTATCAATCATTAGAATCTTTGATCTGACTTTCCGAATATCTTTGAGGTGGGCCTGGGGCGTGTTTCAGACTTTGAAGCTCACTTAACGTTGAAGGCGTCGGCTCGCCCGCGTTTTCTACGCGCGAGGCAGATCCCCTTGGCTCTCCGCCCTCAGGTAAAAGAAGAGCTAGACCGGCTGACAGCCCTAGGGGTCGTTCTTCCCATTTCTTCTAGTGAGTGGGCTTCGCCCCTCGTTATTGTCAGGAAACCCTCGGGAAAATTACGTCTTTGTGGCGATTTCAAGGCCACCATTAATTCCCAATTGGTGGTGGACACACATCCTTTGCCTCATGCTGATGAATTGTTCTCCGCCGTAGCGGGAGGCCAATATTTTTCGAAAATCGATCTTTCGGAGGCTTATCATCAGATACCTCTTGATGAGGACTCCAAACGGCTGGCGGTTGTCAACACCCCGTTTGGCCTTTACCAATACCAGCGGTTGGCCTTCGGAATATCCAGTGCCCCGGCGATATTCCAGCGTTATCTTGAGCACGTCACGTCGACAATCCCTCATTGTATTAATTACCTGGACGACATAATTGTCACGGGCCGCAGCACGAAGAACACTTGCACAACTTTCGCACCCTCTTTCTCAAATTCAGGTCCGTGGGCTTGCGTTGCAACCTGCGTAAGTCAAACTTCTTCCAACCGTCCATTGAGTATGTGGGCTACACAATCTCTTGGCACGGCGTCCAGCCGCTAGGAAGTTTGGTCCGAGGTATCGTCGACCTTCCGCGGCCCGCTTTGCTGAAGGAGACAACCTTTTTAGGCAAGATTGCCTATTACCACCGGTTCATTCCCAGGGCTTCCACCATCGCCCGCCCCCTGTACTGCCTTCTGCACAAGGGTGTTCCTTTTGATTGGTCGCCTGCATGCGAGCGAGCGTTCACCTCGTTAAAAGGCCTCCTCACGTCAGCGCCGTGTTGGCTACTTTTGACCCCCATAAGCTGTTGGTCCTGGCTACAGATACTTCGCAGTATGGAGTAGGGGCAGTCCTGGCCCATCGCAACTCAGATGGTTCCGAGCAGCCACTGGCGTTTGTGTCTAAAACTCTTAGTCCCGCACAGGCCCATTACTCCCATGTGGAAAAAGAGGCTTTGGCCATTGTCTACACTGTTACCAAGTTTCACCCTTTCTTGTATGGCACGAACTTTCAGTTAATCACTGACCATAAGCCATTAATATCGTTATTTGGCCCCGCCTTTGATTCCGGATAGGGTGGCCCACAGACTACAGCACTGGGCCTTGTTCCTCTCTAAGTACCATTGACATTCATTTTCGCCCTACCGGACAGCATGCCAACGCAGACGCTCTTTCCCGACTTCCGGTGGGCTTGGATCCTAAGTTCGATCAAGAGGAGATTATGTGTTTTCATTTGGATGTGGCATCCCGCGAAGCGGTTGATGGTTTCCCGACCACTAGTTCTAGAGTCGCCAGGAAAATGGCAGCTGACCCGGTTCTCCGGCAAGTGGTTCGCCTCATTCAGCAGGGGTGGTCATCCCGACCTCCAGGCCGGGCCTCGGACCCTCTTCGTAATTATTTTGTTCTACAAGACCGCCTCTCCGTCTTGGAAGGAGTTCTCCTTCTGGCTACCGATGATACAGCTCCTCGCGTGGTTGTTCCTGCAAGTTTGTGAAGGGAAGTCCTCACGTTATTACATGAGGGGGCACTGGGGTGTTTCCCATACTAAAACCTTGGCTCGCAGACATGTGTACTGGCCCAGTATTGACAGAGAAATTGAGCACTTGGTGGCCGCCTGTTCCCAGTGTGCGAGCCAACAGCCATCTCCCAGGTCAGCGTTCTCTTCACGGCCGCCTGCAAACCAGGCATGGGAACGTGTTCACGTCGATTTTGCGGGCCTGTTTCTCAATGGCTTTTGGCTCATTATCATTGATGCTTATTCCCGATTTCCATATGTGGTTTGCTGCTCCTCAACCACTTCAGAGGTTGTAATCCAGGCACTAGCAAAAATCTTTACTGTGGAAGGTCTGCCAGTCACACTGGTCTCGGACAATGCACCTCAGTTTGTCGCAGACCTTCCAGGATTTTTGTAGGCGCTTCGGTATTCGGCATATTTGCTCCCCCTCCCCCCCTTTCATCCACAATCGAATGGGGAAGCCGAGCGCATGGTGCGCACGTTTAAGACACAGATGAAAAAGTATGTGCACGAATTTCCTGCGGAGGATGCGTTGACGTTTTTCCTGACGGCATACCGGACCACACCTATGGGAGAACGCAGCCCCGCAGAGCTCCTCCACGGACGCCAACCTAGGACTCTGCTGCACCTCCTTCGGCCCGGTCCTCGCCAGTCTTCGCAAAACAGAGTACCCGGCTTTCCACCGGGTATGTCGGTCTGGGCACGTGGGTTTGGTCGCAATCCACGTTGGACACCGGCGGTGGTCCTGCGCCGAAATGGCCGCCGGCTCTATACCTTGCAGACGGGGGACCGAGAGGTACGTCATCACCAAAATCGGCTTAGTCCACGTTGGGGCCCCCACCCTCCGACCCGTCGGGCACCGGCTTCCCCATTGCCGGCACCTGTATTGGTTTTTCAGGTGACGCTACCACCCGTCCCCCCTGTGATTCCGCTGCACTGCGATGGCTCTCAGCCTTGGCAGCCTCCAGTCACTCCAGCACCGGCATCACCATCATTAGCGATGCCCCAGTGAGAGCCGGCCCCCCTCGCAGGCCCGGTTTCTCAGCAGGCTGGTTCACCTGTGGTCGACCCTTCCCCATTGTCCCCGCCACTGGGTCTTGACCCTCCCGGGGTGGACCAGGATCCAGAGTGCGACGGCCTGTCTCCCGTTCTGTCCCAGGTTCCGGTGGTGGGACGTTGGGGGCCTCTTCGTGTGGGTCACTTCCAGCCGTATTCGAAGGTTCCGGCTCGAGGGTTGGCGGATCCCCTTGACTCCAGCCTTCCGATGGACGTGGAGGTCGTCACTCCTGCACAATGTTCCACCTTCCGATGCAGTGGATCACAGTGGCTTCACCCCCCGAGGGAGGAGGAGTGCAGTAGTCACCAGAAAGATCGCGGGAGGCACACATCGGCACGGTGCGTCACGGACGGTAGTTGCCGCAAATAGTCCCATCCACCAGAGGGCACGTGAGAATTCGTCCGCGACCTCTGCCAGCGGAACAACAACAACAACAACAACAACTCAGGCAGCACGGGCCGTGCCCAGTCAGTTCACATCGGGCATGCCTATAAGACAGTTCTCGGTCTACTCTGAAGTGTGACGGAAAACGTGAACCATGTTACTACAATTATCATTATTACTGATGTTATTATTATATGTCTGGAGATAAATGTATCAAAAAGAAGATTACACTTTGTGAAGAAAATGATTATTTTTGGGAGTAGAACAACATATGACATGTGAAGAATCCAACTGCTTTGTCACAAGTTTCCCAAAAGATTATCTCATATCTCAGTAGCAGTTCTACTTGGGCAAATATACGCTTTTCCTTGCATAGTTTATTTTTGTCTTTGGTTTTACTTTATGAGGATATGTGTCATCAGCAAATTTGACTTCCTTTGGATTGCACTGGAGGACTCAAGATCATTTGTCCTAGCATGGAACCATTGTGTGCATAATATTTAATATTTTGCTCTTTTGAATAGTACACTGGTGTGCAAAACATATGGACAAAAGTAACTTTTGTATGATGTGTCACTGTCAAGGTAACATAGCTTGATGAAACTTGTACCATAAATAGAAAATACTAAGACAGTACTGAACAGTACAGAGGGTAACTCAAGAAATACTTCATGAGATGGACAATTGACACTTTTATATGAAGACAAGAATTACACTGAAGTCACTGCAATTCATGCTGGTCCCCTGGACATTACAAGATTTCGGACATGGTTCTTTTAAAGCGTGTACAATCACTACAAAGGCAAATCATGCTCTGCAATGCATTTCTATGATGGTTACAAGGCTGGTAATGTGTTCTTCATTTATTTATTTATTTATTTTCATAGTCAACAAAGATGATGACTTTTGTAATTGTCATTTTTAGAATTCCTTGTATAATACAAACAAAATGGATAATTTATGTAAATTAACAAAACTGCAATACAAGCAAATAAAAGAGAATGTAAAACCACAAAAGTAGGTATACAACTAAAATATGTCTAATTTCTAATAAAACCAGTAAGATCACATGTTTTTCAAGTGAAAATTCAGATAGTGAGTACAAATATTTCTTTGTCAGGAATAATTAAGTTTTCCTTTGAAGATATTTCCATAATGTGCACATAAATCATTTGGCACTTTGTTAAACCAGATTTGACCACTGATGTATGGGCTGTAATCTGTTATTTTTTGATTAATTCTTTGCCTAAAGTAGTTTTTCTTCTGGACTACCAAAATGATCATTTTGACAATGCTGGATGGACTCTCATGTGGCAAAAGGTGAGAACATGTAATGCACCCAGGAACATTGTTGACCATAGTTTTGGGGCGGTCCAGGTTTTATAGTGTGGAGAGGTATAACATTGTGTGGGTCTACTGACCTTCAAGTCTCTGAACATGGTTACTACTGGTCAGTGTTACTGTGACACTGTACTCCTTCCCCTTGTGTGTGTCTGTTCACAGGTGCATTTGGCTCTGACTTACCTTTTATGGATGACAGTGCACATCTGCATCAAACAGCACATGTGCAGGAGCTCTTGGAACAAGAGGGTATTTTGCAAATGGATTGGCCTGCCTATTCCCCCAACTTAAATCCCATTGAGCTTGTGTGGAATGCATTGGGTAGACATGTTGCAGCATGTCCACATGCACCAATGATCACCCAGAAGTTGTGAGATGCACTGGTGGACAAATTGAGTACCCTACCACATGAGCTCCTTACCAACCTTATGGACTTCATGGGAGCACATTGCAGATAATGATTTCTCATCTCTGATCATCTCACATTCTATGAATAACAACGTTACATCTTTTGTGATGTCCATGGGACCATCACAAATTGCAGTGAGTTCAGTGTAATTATTATCTTTAAATAAGTGTCATTTCTGTTTGTATCATTGTGTACTTCTTTCAGTAACCCTCTATACTATATTGTAGCAGTTCTTTCTATCAATGGTCCATGTTTAATCAAGCTATGTTATTTGGCAGTGACACATCATGTGAAAGTTACTTTTGTTCTTAAATTTTGTGCACCAGTGTATAAATGCATATTATTGTTCTTTGAGTCTCATTTTCACTCTCCATTGCTTATTTTCTAGATATAATTTAATCCACTGTAGTGTTAATCCTCTAACACCTAAATTTTACTGTTTTATCAATAGCCAACTATGAATTATCAGATCAAAAGCTTTTGTAAAGTCAAGGAAGGTTGCTGATACACAGGCACGTAGCCCTTCCTATCTAGTGTGGTTAACACCTCATTTAAGAATGTGACTATGCCACTTTCTATGGATTTTAATTTCCTGAAACTGTATTGTGTACCACTAAATAAATTCTTTTTTCTATAGGAATTTTGTCTTTTGCAGAAAGTTTTCTCCACTATTTTGGCAAAATATGACAATAGGGCTACTTGCTGACAGTTCTTTACATCTGTTTCTTCCCTTTTTGCATAAAGGTGTTACTTCTGCCAGTTTCCAGTGGTTATGTAAACAGTATCAAGAAAAGCATAATGAAGAGAATACACAGAAGTAGCAACAGGCATCATCAGCAGCAGGCATAATAAAAATTGTGTTGAAAAAATCTCTGAACTCATAAACACAGCATAATAAAATGAATTGTATTGTATTGTATGTTAACTGGGGGCCTAGAAATGACAGAGAGGCACAGTCGCCGCCATAGCCGCAGTGGTCCACAACCCCCACGATGACTACCGCAATCCACTTCACCACTCCACCGCCCCACACTGAACCACTCTTTCAGGGTTATATTGATCGATTAAAGAAAGTAGATTCTGACAAAAGTAAAGTAAAAAATAATGTTACCATTTTTCACCAAAATATTGATTGAAGAATAAATTAGATGAGCTCCTGGTTTGTTTAGATGACATTGAATCTGAGAATGTAATAGATACACTATGCCTGTCTGAGCATCACATTGTGTCTGATATGGAAAAGGTAAATATCAGTGATTATAAACTAGCTGCACATATGAGTAGGTAGAATAAGGTGAGAGGAGGAGTTGCCATATATGTCAAAAGTTATCGCTGTGTAAAAAGCTTAGATACAAAAAGTTTTGTCTAGAGCAACATATAGAAACATTTGCCTGTCAACTTAAACTTAAGGAGTGCTCTTTTAGAATTGTATCAGTATATAGGTCCCCTTCAGGAAACTTTCATTTACTCCTGGAAAACTTGGATGCCATGTTGTGCTATATGTCAGATAGGGGAAAGCAAATTATTATTTGTGGGGACTTCAATATTTATTCACTGAAAGAGGGTAATAGGAAGAATGACCTGGAAGTCTTGCTCGGTTCTTTCAATTTGACATCTGTCATTAATTTTCGTACTCGGGTAGCAAAGGACAGCAGCACATTGATAGATAACACTTTTATTGACCAAGATAAGTTTAAAAACATAGATTCTTGGCCTGTTGAGAATGGCCTTTATAATCATGGTGCTCAGCTAGTTTTAGTATATGACATAGCTCCATTCAATAATTCAAAACCACCCTCCAAAGTTGTGCATTCAATTAATGACTCAACAATTAGAAATTTCAGAGAAAATCTTCAGCAGTTAGCCTGGGATGAGGTGTACAAGGAACCCGATGCTAATTTAAAATATAACTTATTTCGTGATACACTTGTAAGAGAATTTGAAAACTGTTTCCCCAAGAAAGTAGTTAAATCTAATTATAAGAAACCATGCAAAAAACCTTGGCTTACTAAAGGAGTAAAAATATCTTGTAACCACAAAAGGGAACTGTATCTAACAACAAGTAAGAGTAATGACCCAGAAACAGCCAAATATTATAAAAACTACTGTGCTACATTAAGAAAGGCTATTAAAAAGTCCAGAAGCATGTGCATCATGTCTGAGATTAATACCTCTGATATGATAACAAAATCAAAAGAATTTGGAATATTATTACAAGGGAGACAGGGCAACCAAGAGTACAGGACGATGGCATTGCCATCAAAGTGAATGGAAACTTGACAAACAACAAGCCAGAAGTCGAACACATTTTGAATAATCATTTTTTAAATGTTGTAGAGAAAATAGGATCTAAATGTTCATTAGAAGAAGCAAGGCAGTTAGTGGAAGAGACCTTACCCACACCATTTGATACAATTGAAATGCCACCCACCGCTCCTTCTGAAATTAGGAAGATAATAAACTCTCTCAAGAATAAAAGTTCACGTGGAATTGATGGCATTTCCAGCAGGATAATAAAAGCTTGTTCCCAAGAGATAAGTGGGATTCTTAGCCACATATGTAATAGCTCTTTGAACCAGGGTATTTTCCCAGATAGACTGGAGTATGCCATTCTTAAACTAATGCATAAAAAAGGGGATATGTCTGATGTCAACAACTACCACCCAATCTCTCTTCTGACTGCCTTATCCAAAATTCTTGAAAAAGTAATGTATTGTAGAGTAGCTTCACACCTTTGTAAAAATAAAGTTTTCACAAAATGTCAGTTTGGTTTCCAGAAAGTTTTTTCAATGCAAAATGCTATATATACATTCACTAATGAAATATTAAATGCTCTGAGTAACCGGAAGTCAACCGTTGGGATTTTTTGTGATCTCTCAAAGGCTTTTGATTGTGTAAATCATGGAATACTTCTAGATAAGCTCAATTACTGTTGTATGAATGGGAAAGCGCTCAAATGGTTTAAATCATACCTAACTGGAAGAGTGCAGAAAGTTGAAATAAGCAGTTCACATAATATGCAAAAAACTGGTGATTTTTCAAACTGGGGAACAATCAAGAATGGGGTGCCGCAAGGTTCGGTCTTGGGTCCTCTGCTGTTCTTAATATATATTAATGACTTTTCATTCTATATTCACGAAGATGCAAAGCTGGTACTTTTTGCCAATGATACAAGTATAGCTATCATACCAAACACACAGTAATTAACTGGTGAAATTGTAAACAATGTTTTTCAGAAAATCAGTAAGTGGTTCTCTGCAAATGGGCTCTCATTAAACTTTGACAAAACACAGTACATACAGTCCCACACAGTAAATGGAATGACACCATTAATAAATATAGACTTTGATCAGAAATCGGTAGCTAAGGTAGAATATTCAAAATTTCTAGGTGTATGCATTGATGAGGGGTTGAACTGGAAAAAAAAAAAAAAAAAAACACTGACGATCTGCTGAAACGTTTGAGTTCAGCTACTTATGCTATTAGGATCATTGCAAATTTTTGCGATATACATCTCAGTAAATTAGCTTACCATGCCTATTTTCATTCTCTGCTTTCATATGGCATCATATTCTGTGGTAACTCATCATTGAGTAAGAGAGTGTTCATTGCACAAAAGTGTGTAATCAGAATAATTGCTGGAGCTCATCCAAGATCATCCTGCAGACACTTATATAAAGAGCTAGAGATCTTCACTGTAGCCTCACAATATATATATATTCACTTATGAAATTTGTTATTAACAATCCGAATGAATTCAAAAGTATTAGCAGTGTACATGGCTCAACACTAGGAGAAAGGATGATCTTCATTGCTCAAGGTTAAATCTAACTTTGGCTCAGAAGGGGGTAAATTATGCTGCCACAAAAGTCTTTGGTCACTTACCTAATAGCATCAAAAGTCTGACAGGTAGCAATATAGCATTTAAAAGGAAATTAAAAGAATTTCTTAATGGCAACTCCTTCCACTCATTAGACGAATTTTTGGATATAGTAAGTGGGTAATGTCACCAACTAAAAAAAAAAAAAAAAAAAAAAAAAAAAAAAAAAAAAAAAAAAAAAAATTGTCATGTAATATTTTGTCTAATGTAATATCTTGTATAGACACCTTTTATTAACATGACACATTCCACATCCTTACAAAGTGTCATATTCATGATCTATGGAACAAGTACTAATCTAATATATATTCACTTGTAACAGGGCTCTGGGAGATGGAAACCAGCTTTCAAAACCCAAACAAACCTTGGATCTAAAAGAAAACAAGAAATTGTACATAAACTTCTTCACAACTTAAAAATACAATAATAAACATTTTGAACATTATTAGAGAAGTAGAACAAAGCAAACATCAGTTAAAAGGTAATAATATAATCATTAGTGACTTATAGGGACTCCATGCAGCACATGAAACAAATGGTTGTTCTGCAGCTGCATTGTATGTGAAGCTGTTTAGTAGAGAATGAAAGTGATTACCACTGTAATAATAACTGTGGAAACAGATCATATCCTCCATCTCACAGGATATCAATTAATGTTTATGAAAATTTAATCAACCTGGAAGAATAGTCAGAATGAATCCAGTCTTGGAGGTTATACAGAACAGTGGACCAGATATAGGTGGTTAAAGTGTAGAGAAATAATTCTTAGCATTTTTCCTTATATGACTGTAAAGTATAGTAGACACAGGATAGGTGGATAAGGTAGAAATTTGAAATCAGGCGCCAGAACACCTCAACAACATTAAAGGGTGTCAGTCCTAAAGTTTCAAGACTGGGTTAATAAAAAGTAGGGAAATGTTAACTTTGTGACTTTAATGCTTCAGGTGCTCCATATAGTCTCCCTCCACTCAAGTACAATGCACAGAACATTCATACAACCATGTGAAACTTCCATAAGTATCCTTCTCTTGAATGGTGTTCAACTCCTGCACCACATTGACTTGCATGTTGGTTGTGTCATCAAAGCATTCACCCTTCATGTGAATATCTGCCCTTCATCATTTTGTGATACTTTTTTATTGATAACACCAAGTCTCATCATCCATGATGCCTTTTTCCAGAAAAGAATTGTCTGTATTCTGCATTTAAATCAAGTCATGGCAGGCTTCCACATGTTGTTATTTTTGTTTGGGGGCTAAGTGTGCAGGGTAAACGTAGCCCACAATTTGCTCTTCTTCAAAACATTCTGAAGAATGTCCTGAACACTTGATTTAGAGATGTTGCTCCATTGATATTTGTGACACAAAGATGTTGACACACTATGGCTGCACATCCATTAGTTAACAAAGCCTGATCACAAGTGCCTCGTTGAAAGCACATCTGTTGTTTACAGTTGTTAGTTGAGGCTGTCACTGTAGTTACTGTACTGGCATTGCTTGTATGCTAGGTTATAAAATCATTCTCAGGATTATTTGAATGCATGGTGTAATGTTGGCATGTGAATGAGTTTATGCAAAGGAGAATGAGCACTCTCTGAGAAATGGATTTGCCTTATGTTTTGACTCATATAAGTCATACAGATAAGATAATGATGCAATTGTGAAAACAGTGGACAGAAGAAAATGATATGAACTGATCAGCTACGGGGAACAGGCTACCCACACTGACCATACTGTCATAATGAACCATACACCTCAATTCTGGAATGCTTGAATAGATGTTGACCAGTCTGCACCGATGGTTTTATATCATTTGCTATAGGCTGGACTGGTGGCACACATTCCATTGCATTAGCTTTCATTTTCCAGAAACCACAAATGCCTCAGACCACAGAATATTTGTTAATACTGCTGCTGGAATTCTGAGTGGCAGATTTCCAGCCTACTATCCCTTCAATCTACCCTACAGTAATGACAATGTCATGTGCTGGATACCAAAATGTTGGACACAGTGAGACAGCCTGAACTCAGGGAGGGCTTAGAGCATGCAGTTCCACACACTGTTATTCAGCACAACATTGTCTGTCCACATGTGGTGACAAATATGCAACAAGTATTTCTTGACCTACCTGTATACCTGAATTGTCACACATTGAACTATTATGGGATATTGTTGGTGAGTGACTTTTTCAGCATGGTACTTCCATAGTCAGTGTGGTTCCTTTGTGGACTCATATTAACACAGCATAGTGAAATCATATACATTTTATTTTATTTATTTACTTTCAAGTTCCATGGATCCTTGAAACGAGTGAATCACTAGGATGTAGAATGAGTCAGGTTGTTACAATAATAACATGTAGGCTAAATGATTATGACCCTGAGGCCAAGCAGTTCTAGGGGCTTCAGTCTGGAACCGCGCAACCGCTATGGTCACAGGTTCGAATCCTGCCTCGGGCATGGATGTGTGTGATGTCCTTATGTTTGTTAGATTTCAGTAGTTCTAAGTTCTAATGGACTGATGATCTCTGATGTTGAGTCCCATAGTGCTCAGAGCCATTTTGATTATGATACTTACAGTCTAAATCACATGTAAACATATACATGGAAAGCTATGTCAAAGTGTTCAAATAATATGTATCATAGTAGTAATAATTGTCACACAAACAAATCACAAGGCTTACATTCTGATTCATATAAAAAAACATTCTGTCAACAATTGATATACCAATCCTACAGAGTCAGTTCTTATACAAATGCTTAAAATTTAACACATTTCACTAATTAAAAGACAATATAAAAAATTTCCTGTGAAGAAACATAAAGACTTATCCAGAAGATGAAGTTTAAGTTTTTTTTTTGTTTTATTCATATTCCAAATGACTAATTTGACATTAATTGGAAGTTCGCCCACTTAGGATCAGACAGACATAACTACATTTTTGAGTTGTTAGTATCATAATGTACACAGAATCAAGACCTATGTTATGATCAAATCAAGTGTAACTCTATCTTATGTGGTGTCTGTTTTAGTTGTCAATGTATCTTCATTTTACAAAAAATAGTAAAGATCAGACAGATGAAAGAGCTGATCTGTTTTTAGACCACTGGATGCAGTGTTAATTTGTGAAACAGATTGGCTCTTATGTTTCTCCGATCCTAACAGAACTGTTAGAAGTTGCTTTTTCTTGCTACTTCTCTTTAGAAGCATTGTTGCCATCGCTCTGTGACAACAACCAAATGCGACTTCCTGACAAGGAAGATAAATACTGTTTCAGTTATGAAATATGTTTACAAGCAAGTAGGAGCACTATGGAGTCCAGAGGAAGAAGGATGGTGAAAATGTGCCTGGAGAAGGAACATAATTTAATTGAATGTTGTAAGTATTAGAACCTGTTTCTTAGTGTATATATTTCAGTAGTAAGTACTATAATAATAATAATGACTATTATTGTTATTACAAAAAAAAATGGTTCAAATGGCTCTGAGCACTATGGGACTCAACTGCTGTGGTTATCAGTCCCCTAGAACTTAGAACTACTTAAACCTAACTAACCTAAGGACATCACACACATCCATGCCCGAGGCAGGATTCGAACCTGCAACCGTAGCAGTCGCACGGTTCCAGACTGCGCGCCTAGAACCGCGAGACCACCGCGGCCGGCATTGTTATTACAGCTGTTGTCATTATTATTATTATTATTATTATTATTATTATTATTATTGCTATTACTGCTGTTGGCATTATTATTATTGTTTATATATAAACGTCAGGGGAGAGTTTTATACATCGACCATGGCCTATCAGCTCGGAAGTTTTAAGTTAAGACAATACTGGCTGTGAAACCCTACATTGTATGTCACTCCTTTGATTTTACAGAATCATGTAACCTTAGTCTTTATATGGTTTTGACAATGAGGATCTAAGTTAAACACAACTCTAAAGTCAGTTGTATTGTTAATACAACAAACTCAGATTGATGTATCTTCATAGATCATAATACAAAACATTCAGTATTACCACACAATTTTGTTAATGATATTACAATCACTTCAGCAGACCTGGAAACAATGAAATGAATACAGGATTAACTGCTTGCTAAGTCTGATTTAAAGTATCTTGGAGCCATAAAGTATTATCTGAGATCTGAACTTAATCAAATTAATAACAAAATCATATTATGTGAAGTCGTTGTGTCAGAGAACTTTAGACTAATTCAGAACAGATTATTACAAACCAATAAGGACTTGACTGGTAAATGAAGACAAGTAGGTTGTAAACACTGCAGAAGACAACACTCCAAATCAATTCAGTGAACTGATTGGAGGTCTGATGTAATCAGTGTGCAGACACTGGTGGATAAACCAAGAAGTAATTATAAAATAACAGAACAAAAGCCAAATTGTTGAATTCTTGATTCAAATGTTCCTTTTCAAAGGAAATTCAGGTAATTTTTTCACCTTTTAATGGCCATACTCATGAGAAGGTAACTCACATAATGGCCAGTGTTGGAGGTTTAGAAAATCAGCTTCAGTTATTAAAATCCAAATGGACCAAGGGCCATAAGTAGCAACTGTTGAGTTCTGTACAAAATTTGCAAGCGAATTATCTCATTTTGTGAGCCTTGCATAGAGAAAATGTCTTGAGCAGTGATATAGCCCTGTGATAGGAAAAAGAGGTAGTACTGATCTACATAATCCTGTATCACTCACATATATTTATAGCTCAACACTAGAACAAATTCTGATTTCAAACATTATGACTTACAACAAAATAACCTTCTTCAAGCAAGTTACCACGGAATCTGAAAACTTTAATCATGCAGAATTCAACTCATTCACTTTACACATGGTCTCCCCAGTGTCATGAATAGGAGAAACCAAGTCAGTTTGGTTTTCTAGACTTTTGAATGGCTTTTGATTTAGTGTCACATCAGTGCCCTCTAGAGTAAATATAGTCCTATGGGAGAGCTTATCAGGTTTATGACTGCATCAAAAATTTCCTGAGAGGCAAGACGGAGCACATGGAGCATCATCCATAGTCACTTAAATGATATTTGGCACGCCCTGGAGGAGCCCCATAGGACTGTTGCTGTTTATGTTACAGATTAATGACTCTACCAATGGTATATCTACCAGTTGCAGTTTCAAATTGTTCATAGATGGTGCTGTTATGAGAGTTGTGCTCTACCAAACCTATAATTTGGTAGTTTTGGTACATGACATAAATGAAATAGTAAATTGTATTATTACCAGTAGCAGTGGCCACTGGGAGCTGAACTGCACAATAACACTGGGCTCGGTGTGGGGCGGTGGTGGCGTGGGTGGACTGCTGTGGTCTACTGTGGGGTTGTGAACCACTGAGGGCGATAGCGGGGGATGAAGCCTCTCCATTGTTTCTAGGTCCCCTGTTTAATACACAATTCACACAATACATAAAGAAGAGTGTTTGAGAATGTTCACATGCATTTGTGACTGGTGAAAGAGTGCAACATAAATGTTGATTAATTTTAACTTGCAGACACACAAAGAAAGACATGCATCTCACAAGAAGCTGCTTAGGAAACTTCAGGAATGTGTTTCAGGGCAGGATCTATGCATACTCTGCAGCCTCCTACACATATATCCAGTAGAGATTGTGGGTATACGGAGTGATTTTGCAAAATGTGGACAAACAACAGGAAATGATCATTTAGACAATAAGAAAAAAAATCATATGAGCATATGTCCATAAATGTATCTCAATTGAAGTACAAACATTTGAAGTTGTAAATAAAAGATCTTTGACAATGTAGGTTTCAGTGTTATAGTTCCACACTCAAGAGGGTAATAATGTTGCACATGATTTTGGCACACTCACACACTGGTACTAGGGGACATCTGCTTCACTTTGTTACTGACCCAGTCTGCATCATGTAGCACTGTGCTGAGAGATGATGGCCTGGTATACCAGCCAAGAGCAGGTCAACATGGTCTTTACATCCAGACAGGCAAATCGCAATGGACAGAGAGCAGCATGAGTGTATCATGAAACACACCAACAAACCACACCATAAATTGTTTTCAACAATGTTTCGTCTCTTTTGTGGGACTGGTTTGTATACAGGACAGGTAACAATAAGGCATTTCATCATTTGTGTGAAGGTATCTCAAACTGGGCCTCAACCCTTTAGATTTCTACCTTTGGGAGCACCTGAAAGAAGTCATGCATGCAGAGCTCATCCTGGATGTGTGGATGCTGAAACAACACCTTCATGCTGCTTTTCAAGCCATTCAGTTGCAACTCGGCACATGTGAGCATGTGCATCAGTTGCTGCTATGTTAGATTTGTGCATGCTTAGAGGTCTATGGGGCCACTTGAAACCCCTTGTCTAATAGTGGTCTCATCACAGTATGTTGTGGACTGTATTGTTCTCTACAGGCATGATGAATTAGTAAGTAGCCTGTAGCACAAGCACCATGCTCTTTCAACCATATGTCATATGTTCACATGACCTTCTTCATTGCTTATATTCTCTGGCATCATTTGCTGCAGTTTTTCCCCATTTATCATAACATCCTGTAAAAAAAAAGGACAATATACTAAAAGAGAACATCTCCCACATTTTCACAGTGGTTTTGTAAGTATAGATGCAGATATAGATGTAAGTCAGTATGTTAAACCAGCACAACAGTAATCATAATATTGTACATGGGTTATTTCTTCAAGAGCAATGATGTTGTGACATTCATGCAAGTACAAAGCCATTATTCTTTCGTCAACTCAAACACACTCATGTGGAGCCAAAGAATGGTCATTCCACACTATGGCATCAGTAAAAAGAGAAATCTGGCACACTAAACATAATCTGCTTAGTACCGAGGTCACAGCGTAAGTCCAACTACTAGAAAGAAAAAGTGCCAAAATCATAATATGTGGATTAACAGTTCTTGGCCAAGTCAGAGAGTTCTGCAATACTAGTATGATGAGTTGCTAAAGCATCTGATCTACCTTTAATGTCATTACAGTGCCTCCCTCTCATCCTGAGGTCTGAGTGACTTGCCGTTCCTTTTTAACATTCTACAAGTTATTCCTCTCACCTCCCTGAGAAATGAACCAGTAGTTCCAACAGCTAGGACGGCATCACATACTTTTATTTTAGTACATGTTATTGGCAGTATTAAATATTTTGCCTCCTGTAAGTACTGCCACAAATTCAGTCTCATTTAATATGAAAAAAGCATATGTAAGCCCCTCTGAAAAAGTACTACATTACATTAGTAACTTGGTATACTATAAAGCTAAAATGGACAACATTTGATTTTTTACTATTGCTTTTATCTTAATCATGAAAACATTTATTTTTAAGAAAATTAATGATATTAAAAATGTCTTTTTGAAATGCAGGATGTAACTAAATTTTACTAACTTTGTAAATGCTTGCCTCACAAATTGTAGTCTGACACCTAAGGAACACTGCAGTCTAAACTATGTGCTACTCAATGAAGAAACATGTTAAATGTGTCTCTGCCTTCTTATTCAAATTTTGGTGAGGATATCATTTAAACAAATGATGTTAAATCAGGTTTTACATTTATATACACATTTATAAACAAAAAAATAAAGAAAGACCAGAAGAGAACTTGAATTTACTGTGAAAAAGAAACACAATGGGACGGAATGAGATCTTAAATATGTAAATCAACTGAAGCAGCAATGATAACATGTTGATTAAAATTTTACTTGAGCTTAACAGTGAAATTTGAAATGTGATTCATTCAACTCATAATGCACAATTTTCAAATCATCTCGTTTGATGTGTAGGAGACATCTCAAGATTTACAATAAAGAATTTTTTTTTTTTTACAGATGAAAATCAGATGAGGCTAAGTTGGGATCATATGGAGGATGATTGATGACAGGGAGCCCAATGTGTCAGATTGTTACTGATGTCACAGCACTCGTGTGTGGTCTGGCATTATCATGCTCTACAATATGATGCTCCATGTGTGGAAAAACTCATTGAATTCATGCTTTCAGTTTTCTGAGGCTGTAATAGTACCTGTTTCTCATGCACTGACACAGTTACATTTCACATATCCCTGTTACATGCTGAACTTCAAAGCCCTCTAGCAGTAGGGGGTTGCTACATGTGTCAGCAAAGTGAGAAAGTTGATTAAGTAATATGCATGACATGTAATACCTGACCCAATATTGAGAACAGAATTAAAAATTTGGAGGCAGTACTTTTCAGCACACCCATGTATACAAGTTTCTGAGATACTGCTACACAAACATAAACTACAGTTTCCAGTAGACAGAAATAAGATGTATACTTACCTTACGCAAAATATGAAACCGCCCTCAATGAGTTCTTCAACTGGACGATAACACTTTTCCACCAGATGAGGAAAGAATAATCTTTTCAGTGAACCAGTCTCAGTGTTAAAAATATTACTGCCATTTGTTTTACTGCAAATTTTTGACCCCATCTATTCTTTTATTTCAGCATAGAGTTTCAAATGTTGTGTCAGCAGGTTCAAATTCTCTCTGTGGTAAATGCTGTCGTTGTGGTCAAAATGAAAATAGTTTAGTGTATACTGATCTTTATATATGAATAACAACAAGTGATATACGAGGGTCACTCCAAAAGAAATGCACACTATTTATGTAAAAATACAGTTTTCATTATGCATGTGTGAAAGTTTTACGGTGTGTAGATACATCCTTCCCGCTTGTTTTCAAACTTAGTTCAACCTGTTCCCATGAGTGGCACCATCACATCATGTCTTCAAGATGGCTGCTACACTTGACGTTTGTCAGAAGCTACATGCTGTCATAGAATTCCTGTGCTGTGAAAACGAGACAGTGGAAAACATCCACAAGAGGTTCAAAAAGATGTTTGGAGATGCTGCTGTCGATCACAGTACAGTTAGTCAGTGGGCAAGCAGGTTATGTGATGAAAGCGGGCATGGCAATATTGAGGATTATCCTGAGTGGCAGGCCTCGTACTGCACACACTCCAGACAATGTGCAGAGAGTTAACAAATTGGTGATTGCTGACAGACACATCACAGTGAATGAATTGTCATGCCACATTGGGATAGGAGAAGGAAGTGTTTGTAGAATACTGAAAGTGTTGGCGTTAAGAAAGGTTTGTGCCAGATGGGTTCCCAGGATGTTGACAGTGGCACACAAAGAAACAAGAAAAACAGTATGTAGCGAACTTTTGGAGCAGTACGAGAATGGTGGAGATGAATTTCTTGGAAGAATTGTGACAGGTGATGAAACATGGCTCCATCACTTTTCGCCAGAGACGAAGAGGCAATCAATGGAGTGGTATCATGCAAATTCACCCAAGGAAAAAAAAAAAAAAATTCAAAACCACACATTCTGCTGGAAAAGTTATGGCTACGGTGTTTTTCGATTCTGAAGGACTCTTGCTTGTGGACGTCATGCCAAGTGGAACCACCATAAATTCTGATGCATATGTGTGTTCAACCACATCGGCAAAAGCAGGATGTTTTGCTGTTCCACGACAATGCATGACCACATGTCAGTCAAAAAACCCTGGAAGTGATCACAAAACTCGGATGGACAACACTGAAACACCCACCTTACAGTCCTGACACGGCTCCATGTGACTATCATCTCTTTGGGAAACTGAAAGACTCTCTTCGTGGAACAAAGTTTGAAGATGATGACTCCCTTGTGCACACTGCCAAACAGTGGCTCCAACAAGTTGGTCCAGAATTTTACCGTGCAGGTATACAGGCACTGGTTCCAAGATGGTGTAAGGCAGTTGAGAGGGATGGAAAGTATGTGGAGAAATGAAAATATTGTTCTTAAAGGATGTATCTACACACTGTAAAAGTTTCAGACATGTAGAATAAAAGATGCATTAAAAAAAAATAATAATAGTGTGCATTTCTTTTGGAGTGACCCTCGTATGTAAAGAGAGGGAATAGATAGTATGCTACTATCTTGCATGAACTACTAAGTTCATGCACATGAATGGATGTTTTCTTTATGATTAGTACAAACTCTAATTGAACCAAATACCTTTTTCAACTGCAATAATTATTTATTTCACAATTCAGTTTTCATCTTTTTTGTACGATGTTTTCTCTTATAAAGGAAAATATAGATGTGCTAATAGGCAGAGAGTTTCATACACTTTTTTCAAGATATATTTGTAAAACAGGTTAATATATACTTTGGAACTGCTTGAAATAGATAATTCACTTTTTAGTCACCGTTTAAATTTTTTATATTTCCCTAAACTCATAAGTGGATGAAGATCTTGTAGTTCCCAGCTATTGTATTGAAGCTGCATTTGTCTATGACACAGCTGCAATGAATCTGCTGTGAATGTGACACAAATTTACATAACACCTCTCATAACAGTTCTTAGAAAGAAAGTGTTGCCCAGTGTTATCAACACATACAATATTTACATCCAAAAGGTGTGAGCAGTCATTTTCTATGGTATCCATTGAATTTATGCACATTTAGCACCTCTCTGGTTGTAATTTGGTAGACCACTTCTTACTCTCACAACAATGGACAGACTATGTTAGGCAGATATCTGTATTGTAAGTTGGGTTGTACATAAATGAATGGTAATAAAATACTTTGTCCATAATTTTCAGATATAGCCTCAAGTTGAAATCCTTCATCTCTTGTAGAGGCTTTAATGTGAGAGTGGTATAGCATATGTTGTGTGTGCTACACTGCAAATTTCTTACCATTATAGCAGAAGGACTCCACATACAATGAGCTGCATATTTCAGATATGTTGAGTCTCACATGTACTTATACTTACCTGTGAAATTCAGAAATATGTGGTCCCCCCACACTCCTTTAAGAAGTGGCTAAATATCTGAAAGAAAGAATCTTAATTGTGGGGAGGAATGGACAATGGATAATAGCATGAAGGGACTTTATAAGGCAGTATACTCTAACGTCAGTTAGGTTGCACATAAAGAAGTGGTGGTCAAACACTTTGTCCATCATTTTCAGAGATAGTCTTCAGCTTATATCCTTCATCTCTCACAGTGGATTTAGTGGGAGTGAAGTATAGCACATACTGTGTGTGATAACCGCAAATTTCTTGCCATTACATCAGAAGTGCTCCTCGTCAGATTAACTGAATATTTGAAATATGTTGAATTTCACAAGTACCCATCCTTCTCTATGAATTTCTGAAATACATGGACTTGCTACACTACTCTAAGAAGTAAGTAAACATCTGAAAGCAAGTGTCATAATTGCAGTGCATTAAGTTTTACAAACTACAGCCACATCATAATACTAAAGATAAAATCTTGAGCTTTATGCTTCACATAAATCAGGCTGTGATCAAGCAATTTTTATTTTAAAATTGTATC
Organism: Schistocerca nitens; assembly: GCF_023898315.1. Lineage (NCBI taxonomy): Eukaryota > Metazoa > Arthropoda > Insecta > Orthoptera > Acrididae > Schistocerca > Schistocerca nitens. Next base: position 929,095,761 of record NC_064616.1, read on the forward strand.
CTTTTTTTGTTTCCTTATTAAAATTGTTGAGGTTCAAATTTTACTCCTTGGCATTTATAGATGTTGCTACACATATATTTTCAAATCAATTGTCAGTAGTTCTGGGTTATTCTTTGTGCAGTAAGTTACAAATACAAATGTTCTGTAATTATGTGCCATGCCTGTATTGTCAAACAACATCACAACAAAACTACATGCCTAAGGCTATCACTTTTGTCTTAGAGGTTGAGACTGTTAAATGCAGTCCCCCACCCTCAGAGCGCCACAATTAATTTTTAATCAATGTCTAACATATTACATACAGCCATATATGCATACTATGTTTTGTAACACTGTGATGTTACCTACAAAAAAATGGGCATACAGTACAAACTTTCCTGGACAGTGTTTACATCCCTGTTGATTTTTGTTCCTAGGGCATTAGACCACAGTCTAAGGCAGGCTTGTTTATAAAGTGGCTATGTGAGCACGAGTTCCTGGAAAGTGAGTGCCAGTGTTTAAATGGAGTTGTTAGACTTCATATAATGAGGGGGGGGGGGGGGGGGAGTGTGAACTGTGCACTGTATTCAGAGGCATGGAAATGGAAATGCCTTGTGGCTAGGGCCTACCATCGGGTAGACCGTTCGCTTGGTGCAAGTCTTTCAAGTTGACGCCACTTTGGCGAATTGCGTGTCGGTGGGGATGAAATGATGATTATAAGGACAACACAACACCCAGTTCCTGAGAGGAGAAAATCTCCGACCAAGCTGGGAATTGAACCCAAGCTGTTAAGCATGACATTCCGTTGTGTTGACCACTCAGCTACCAGGGGCAGACTTCAGAGGCACGATAATGCGTTAGAACTCGGCCTAATCATGATCTTACGTGTTAGTTGCTGCTTTTCAATTAAATTTTAAATAGACTTTTGATAAACATTTTTGTATGATTAATAACTTGAATACAATGTATTAATAAATTAAATACAATGTATTATATCTAAAAACAAAGATGATGTGACTTACCGAACGAAAGTGCTGGCAGGTTGATAGACACACAAACACACACACAAAATTCAAGCTTTCACAACGAACTGTTGCCTCATCAGGAAAGAGGGAAGGAGAGGGAAAGACGAAAGTATGTGGGTATGTATTGGGTATGTATTGTATGACAAGAAAGAAAGGTCAGTTAGTTTCCAGAAGTCATTGTATGTAAGCAAATCTTTGACACTTTCTTAATACCTGTCACTTAGTATACATATAAATGTTATGATTTATATTGGAGGGCATCTTTAAAATATATATATATATATATATATATATATATATATATATATATATATATATATATATATATATATATATATAAACCTTGTGAAAATTGTGTTTCTGTCTTCTAGCAAAGTTGTTATTTTTATAACGTGCCTAGATAAAATTTCCGTAGCTTGCTTTGTGATGTATATTGGTAAATCAAAAAACTCTAAATTTCTTGAAGGAGCAATTGTAGCATCCAAATACTAATGTTTTACACCACTGTTTGTTTTCATTTCCCTTTATCAAATTCTGAAGCATGGTTCTAAAATATTTTCCCAGATCTTTGAATACATACCTAAATGACTGAACATAAAGATGAATGAGAGTTTTGTATGTGAATTTTAATTTGTTTGGTGTCCATAAATCTAAATTTCAAGGCTTAAACTTTTGTGTGTAACTACACAAAGTTTGTTTTTGTGGCCACTAAATTATTTATGGAAAATATGTGTAGATATGTTACATTGTGGTATTGTCCTAACTTCGTCTAGTGGAGCTGTAATGTGTGTGTCATTGAGGGACATTAATATTTGTATCTACTAATTTATTGAATTAGATTGGATCCTGAACTGGACTTCAGGGGCTGATGTAAGTAGAGATACCATACCCAAACATGAAGTTTGTATTTTATCTACAATGCCATCTGTCTTGAATATCCAGTCTTTTGAATTGTTTAGTAGTCCATAGAAGCAAGAGGAGCTTCCAGTTTTTGCAGTATAAAATAAGCAGACAAAATGTGCACATAGGTCTTGTAGTTTATTTTACTTATAATTTCATTAGATACACTGACTAGAGCTGTATTCATATGATATTCACTGAGAAAGCATAATTGTGAAAGAGTGAATGAGTCATTTTCTGCGATGTGGCCATAAACCCATTCTCATGGAAATTTATCGAATGTTCTGCAGAAAATATCAGGTGTGATGAGTTGATAAAAGTAAATTGCCTAATTGTCCCTATTTTATCAGTTTGATTTATCTGGTACAAGTTTCACACTGTTGGGGAATACGATGACTTTTTTTGACACAATTTCAGCACTCATCATACCCAGAATATCCGGTATTTTAATGGCATTCATAACATCATCTTTACTTGAGAGGCCACTATATATGAAGATCCTGGATATTTTTGTTCCTATATTTCCACCAACTGTGAATAACAAGAGTTGTGTAATGTATAGCAGTAGAGCAATCCATTCAGTTTTCAATTTGATTTGATCCCTCCAGAGAATATTTTCATAAACAGAAGAGATAACTGTACAGTTTATATATTCATTTGTTTATCAGTTTTAACAAATTTGTTTATCAGTTTTAACAAATTTGTTTATCGGTTTTAAAAATTGCTAAAAGTCCACAAAAATGTCTATGACGAGTAAATCTGAAAGCTGAGTACGTGGAGTGACTGGGTATTGACGCTTTCTACATTTCTTTATATGTTTGACTATATGCTCATAAATAACTTCCAAGTCAAATGACTGAATAGTTTTTGATACAGGGTTCATATATGAAAAAGTTGTTGGTACAGGTTTTCTGTTCCTTTATAAATAAATTCGGAGTTACACATTTGTCAGACATGGAAGACAATTGGAAGGAAATGAGTGGAGTTATGGAATGTAGCAAAAGGAGTTATGGAAATGAAAATAAACATTTTTTTCATGAATTGTCATTTTAATGTTTTCTTTGCATCATTATACGATTTCAAAGTTTCTATTAAACTTTATTACATTTAAAGACACACACACACAACAGCACAGGATAAAACATATCTATTACTTTAATGTCAAGAATTTTATATGCAAACTCTACCAACTGCAGGTTTGAAATGAAACATTTTGAGACAGTTACTAAAACAAATTACACAGATATTCTGAAGTTATTTCTATGGTAAAATAAACAGCAATGCAGAATGCAGTCACAGTGGTGGGAAAGTAAATATGTCTCTCCACAAAATGCACACTTACAGAGCTGAAAATAAATGCGTTGGCAAGTGACAAAATGCATACTTTAACAGAATTATAAGCAATTCCAACATTTTCATTCCATACTTTTACAATGAGGGATATTTTAGGAACCTGTGAACATGGCTTTCAGTCTAGTAACAATTACCAATTTTTTATACTTCATGGACTTGAGAAAAAGTATTTGCTCAAATTCTACAACTTCAATGTTACTCTGGAAAACATCATGAAGATCTCAAATTTCCTTCAAACTTGAACTTTGACTTAACTTTATATGGCAGTGTTAGTGGAGTGTTTTGCAGTCTGAAGGTTTAAGGCTAATAAATGAGCAAATGCTAGACAAAATTGTATTTTTATAATAAATAATGAGATCTTTAAATGAATATCAAATAGTGAATGTAGGCTCAAATTTCAGTACACAGAATCTTCATAAAATTGCAAAGAAAAAATGGGTAATGTCATAACTCACTGAGTGAAGACAGATAAAACAGTGATCAATTATTTATTTGTTGTCCAATATAACAGTGTACTGTATCAAGCTGTTAGCATTAAGTATTCTTATGCTTTTTGTTTCTTTAAATGTTATGAATTATTGGAAGCTAAGTTGTTGTTAAAACTGCAGTGAAAGAAGTGGTGTAAAATCTGTGATATGACTTGTGGTAGTTTTATATATGTTTTAATGACTGCATGTATAATTTCAATAAGAGAGGATACGTACAGATTTATAAGTTTCACAGAAGTAGTTTTCAGTTATCGGTTAATAATTTTGTAGATGCTGTAGCACATTCAAGAATTAGGAATTACATTTTTCAGAACACTTGTTTTGAATACAAAACACTCCACAGCTATTAAGTTTGGAATTTAGCTACAAAATCAGTTTCTCTACAACCACAAAACGATTGTCTTTGAGGTAAATGCTTTCTCATTTGTCAGCCCATACCCAATCTTCCTTATGATAACTTATCCACATTTGTTAAATAAATATAAACACACAGTATTCATTGTTGCAGAGATTACAAACAAATTCAGTGAGACCATTTAAACATGCATAAAACTGTGTTTAGGTAGTTGTTTAGCAAGAGAAAAATAAAAAGACACTCTCAGCAACATTCATGTTTTTGTGCACAACATCAAACTCACACATACAGACATACATGCTCACACTCTTATAAGCTAAAACAAAAATATCTAATTTGTAAAAGGCATCATCAATATTACAGTGATGAAAATAATTAGTTACTGAATAACTGTAATAATAATGTCATAATAATAGTGTCATATATTGCAATTATCACAATTGTAATAATTTTTACACTAATAGGAACTTAAAGTAGAAGTAGCCAAACAAGTGTTTCATGGATCGTTATGAATTCTAGGAATGATTGTAATGGCATGATATAACAAAATAAAATTCTGTTGATCCTCAGTGTTTCTGTCAGAGTCCATGTTCTATAAATTCAGTTATTCCCAAATTACAAAATCGCATGTACTATACATAAACCAATAAATTTTGCATGAAAACTGTTGAATACAAAGTTGTAGTTTATTAAATTTCTGTAATTTTTTGCACCCTAACTCATAATTCCATACAAATACAGACTTTGAGGTAATTTCAGCAACTGCATACATTTAGGCTATTTTCAAGAAAATGTTGGAGAAAATTAAGATGTAAAAATAAATATTGAAGTGTTTTAATGTAACAAAAGTCACTTTTATAGACTTTTAGCAACATGTATGAGTTTTGCTTTTTGATTACAAAATATTTATTTTTGTTATCATATACTTCCGATATCAGATGAATGTATATACAATATAATTTAAATAATTCTGTATATCGAATTTTCAAGCATTTTCTATGCTAGAACATTTATACAAATTAAATCTGATACAGTGTTAAAGTGTATGATACTGGTATGACTGCTATTTTTAAAATATAAATCACTATTATAGTATAATAGTGCAAAGTTCTTTATAAAGGAACATATCTTTTTATTAAATTTACCATGAACAAGCAGTTAGCAAAGCATTGTCATATGGATCCAACAGCTTTTTTTATAATTTCATCATGAGGCACAAAATATAGTTTCTTCCCCCTTACTATTTCTAATGACATAATTATAAAACACTACATCCACACTATAGTACATGTTAGATAACTATTTTTCACGTAAATTTTTTTACATACCGTAGCATTATCAATATTCTGAATTTTAATTTTTTTTGTTTAATTTACAAAAGAAACATAATGTGTTTTCCCGGAACTGCTTCATAGTGAATGAAGTGGCTTTGGAGTGGAGTGCAGCATTGATGGATCTTATGTTATGAAATCATACCAAGAATCAAACGACCATTCCTTTCAGTTTTGCTATTATAGGCAGAACACAATGATTCCATGATAAAATACATCAGTAATTACAACCTTATGTTTTAAGCATTAATAATGATGTTGATGGTAATAATAACAAATATAATAGTGACAATAATAAAGTTAATTGTAGTAGTAGTAATAGTAATAATAAAAGTAATAATAGTGATAACCATGAACAGTAATAGTAGTAACTGAACATCATACAGTGAATATAACTATCTGGCATTGTTAAGTGTGATGTGTCTATAACGTTGAACAATTAACTAACGGCATACAGTTACTGTTAATCATTTCTCCAGAAAATTATCAACTGTATAATGTGTAATGATGAACTGTATTAGTTAAAACTATTGACTACAACATTCTGTAAACTATAATTATGGTATGGCATGTTAAAAATGTTGGAAGCAAAATATTATTTGATTAGTAACATGGGTATTACAGTAATAATTCTGGTAAATAATCAGGAAATACTGAGAGGACTAGGTCCAAAGGACATTTGTACCAATAATACAATTCAATTTGGGCCCCACATTTTCCTTGCAAATCTGTATATTTACATAATCCATCTTTATTTCTCTTATAATTTGCCACAGAGTATTGTGTACACAGTAAACTATATTTATCCATCATTATAAACTGCTAAAAATGGTTCCTGCAAGATGGCCAAGGAAGTACTTTGGAGCAAAGGAAGAAGGTATGTACTTTATGATTTTTTTAATAAAAGTCATCAGAATCACGAGTGTTGATTTGTAGTCTCAACAGAAAAGCAGCGGTCAATTTAATTTCAAATGATGCAGCATAGCAAACAGCATGTTTCTTTTGCATTGGCAGGGTACTGAATACTGCATGCTCATTTTGTATTTAGGAATGTTCAGTCAAAACTACTGGTTAAAATGATGTGTATCAAAGGGAGGAACTGAAGCTGTTGCAACATTAACACACAAAAGGGATAATTATATTCGTTTTATTCTCATTTTATAAGAGGCATCTTGAAGTCCACTGTCTGATAATTCGTAATTTTACTGTAAATGCATCAAGATACTGTCAGGTACTGCCCTTTCATAAAATATAGACAAAGGATCTCTTGCTATGTAATGCTTACATTCGATTCTGTACAGTGCACTTTAGCATATCTTATTGTTCAGTTAATAAGTTGCAGATCATTTCAGAGCTTTCATGGTGTTACATACTGCTACAATTTATTGTTGTGTTTAACTCACCAATGATAAGAAACTATGTCTCAATAGAGCAATATTGTTTCATTTTACCTCTCATACTGTCTTTGATCAGAAGCATTGAGGCATACTAACTGCAACAACTGATACAAAATTCTGAATTAATGTGGCAAATTAATAACTGAAATAGAGATAATGACTATGCTTAATACATGAAAAGAAAACGTTAAACACTTTAACTCTGTACTACATATGTATGTGCCTACTTTGATATAACATGCATTAAAATCTATCCTATTTATATGTTAATAGCAATATTGAAATAGCTGTATATTATGTGTACATATAGCCTAACTATTTTGTCACCTGTGTTATGCAATTCTGTGGACAGTTAACAAGTAAACTTAAATACATATTAAAACTGTAAGAGAAATATTCTTATCTCTAAGTGCACCTAAAGGCACACTCCAATGGAACACTGTAAAAACATCCATATGGTTTATCCAGTTTTCTTTGGTGTAATTTACAAGTAAAATGTGGTTTGCTTTAGTGGTCATCTGCATGTCCACAAACGTGGATGTGACTGAAGTCTGAAGAAAGGAAACAATTAGGCATAGGAGATATTTTAAAATTAATTTTGCTCATGTTTGAAGGACTGTACAAAAATTTGTATTCAGCAAAATCATTACTCTGAGTGTCACTAATCAAATTTCAGAAAGTATATTACTTTAACAAAGAACCAAAATAGACACAAATACTTATGAGTTATATATATGGGATGGTAGAACTTTTTAATTTATTCAGTTATAATAAGTGATTAATTGGCTCTTAAGAGCAAAATACTTAATAGAACTGGACTCGTTAGTCCTCTCAGTTTTTCCACATTTCAGTGTAATACATATTATAAATGTTTAAACAAAGAGCTTGTTATGTGGGTCATAACCTCACAATCCTGTTGAAATCATGCAATGATTGAATGAAACATGAGAGATGGGGCCATAACCTGCCACAGATCAGTACTTCTTGAACAAGCATCTGCTCTGGGTACAGCAATGATTAAATCACGTCTGAGAGCAGTACACAATTGAAGGCATATATAACATTTAACATTTTTATTTTCTGAAAGGTGTCAAATGAGTATTTATAACAACCTACAGTTTAGCTGAAAGCACTAGGACTGTAGATAATAAAATTAAAAAAAATGATGTGTAAAATTAGATTAATTGTGATACTTCAATGCTTTCATAGGCAATCAGCTTATCTTGTGAAACGCCCGTAACATAAATGGCATTACAAACTGGCTCAGAGAGGTTTATAAACCATAACAACCCAACTCTCTTGCCTCTTCTGTATTCTTTTCCATCTCTACAGCTTCATTCTTTCATAGTACATGGTCCGGAAACATAAATCTTACAGAACTACATTTTTATGTTTTTTATTTTTGAATATTTTGTTACTCCTGCAAGTTTAAAAATGGACACTTTACATTACTCAGTGTAAACTGGGTATAGATAAATAAAGAATTTCACAGTATTAAACAGAAAACCAACAACAAGTGAAAAACTTAAACCATATAACTAATACATGACTTAAAACTTAATAGATAATTTATTTTCTTTCACATATTACCAATTTCGATACACATGTAGGCCAGCTTTGACAGGATATATGCTTTCATATTGGGCCAATAACATACAATTTCAAATTTATGTTCTTAATGCTTAATTGCTGAACAGTGAAATCTTTACTATGTATTCACTTTAAAGAAATGTGTGTTCCTTTAAGCACCAAAAACTAGGTTCCAACATGGTAAAATTTTCAAAATGTACACAAATTATTTTAAAATATTCAAATACAGTACACTGTAGATAACTTTTAAAGTTTCTATTGCAAATTGTGATATTTATGTGTTACACACATTTGCCAGTGAAATCAACACTTTAATGCATGTGTTTGGCTATTGATTACATAAAAAGTTTCCAACTCTATGTATTTCAATGCTATTGCATTTTAATTATGTATACATACAGACACATACATATTGGAGTAAATGTATGTATATATATGCACTGCTAATAAGTAATTATTTTTGTTGAGAGAAGTTTCCACATGTAAAACAAGTTGAACTTGTGTTGCAGTGTGGACTATTGCAGTTTTGTGGAACACAACATTTTAGTAGGTTCACATAAAATGCGTGTTTAATAAAAATTATGTATTGCACATTGAGTGTTAAACTCAGTGTGCATCTGGGCTATTGCAAATTGTGATATTTGAAATACAAGTTATCCATAACTATGCCAGCTTCAATCCTTGACAAGCATGTTGACAACTTCCTGACCTTTCATATTTGTTGCTACTTTAAGTGACATTTATTATGGACAGCCTGCTTATGTGAGTATGGGTACACGAAGAATGTAGAACTCAATCGTGTATTGGGCTATTGTAATTCAGACTGTATATGTAGCCATACATCAACAAATATACAGTTAATGTGTTACATGCTGTGATACATAAAGTAGCAGACTTCTTATGTATTTGAATGCTATTCAGGTATGTGTATTGTGGATCTGCACAAGAGTGTAGCAACATCTTGTGCAGTTGGGCTATTGTACATTATGTCATATCAATCTGTTAAGTATCATACATATACATTTAGAGTATTTACACTCTGTATTATATATTTTGTAACTATTACTTTTACAAAGAGAGTTTGTTTAGTGTATGTGGTACATATCGAGTGTCAGACTCGATTATGTATTCGGGCTATTGCAGAATAAAATACTGTAAAATGTCAGCAGTAAATGGATACATTCGAGTGTCAGACTCGGAATGTATTTGGGCTATTGTAAATTATTGTAAAACTGTATTTCCTTATTTGTAGTATGGTACGCCTGAGTGTCAGACTCAAACGTATTTGGGCTATTGTAAATTATACTGTTTTGTATAACGATTATCATATATAATACATAACATGAGTGTGTGACTCAGAATGTATTTGTGTTGCATTTTATTTAAAGAATGTAATTTGAATATTTTTACTAGAATACATAGCATTTCGCTCAGGGCCCTCATATGTTTTGAGTTTTAAGCAAGAATATAAGGATACCGGTAGTATTTTTTCCGTTATTCTAGAACAGTTGACCTACAAGAAACCCGAATCAGCTTCAAATATGCAAACCACTACATATTACTCGGAGAGCTGCCGCACAAACCACAGTTTGGGAAATATTGCAGTGACTAGCTGTAACAGCTTACGTGTTCCAATAAAATTTATAAAACTGTACATATAATTAAATAAGCAGAAACAGAGATTCAATATTTATAGGTGAAACAAACAATTATGTGTCAACTTGTCAGCTTAAAACAATTTTGCAAATCTACATTAGAAGATAAATTTGATTATAGTCTTCTCATTAAACTATATACAAACTAACAAAGAATTAATATTATCTTTGGTCGGTGTAAAGAATAGTTATATAGTTATACTAAATTAACTCCAGTTCAGACTGTATCTGATACGAAACTTAAACAAATTTGAAAAGAAACTACTACCTAATTAACAAAACCGCTTCACAGTATTGCTTCTTCCGATTGTTCAGTTAGCCTCGGTCACATTTTCTCAAAAACTACTATCGGTACCATTATATTGAAATTTAGTACAGGCCGAAAATTTTTACAGGTATTTTTGAATATGTTCCAGCACGTAATAAAATAGCTGTCGCGGTACCTACTCCTCCGTCACGGCAGAACACGACTCGAGCAACGGGTACCGGGAATCTATTCACTCGGACAACTAAATTAACGGGAACTGTGCAACTCGACCTATAACGTACGTGTTGAAGGAAACAAATTTTTGCTGTCGGCAGTTGTTTCCGGACGATGTACCGCGAACGAAAGATGACTTACACGTAATAGGGCTGATACGAATTTCCACGATAACGAAAATTACAGTTTACGAATGAGGTAGGGAACGCAGTAGCTTTATTTTATTACGCGTGGAAAAGGAAATCGATCGATCCGAAGAGAGGGGATTTGTTCGAACAGATTTTGAGCATATTTAGAGGGAGATTATGTGTATCGACCAACTAAATATTATATGCAACCCAGTGTCAAAACTTTACACTACTATGTCCGTATGAGACGCGATGCAAGGTATCGAACTGCATATACGGATTTCAAATGGTCTTTATAGCAAATAACTACTCGTGTGGCACTGATTATAAAAAGTTACTGTTAATAATTACACGCGGAAGCGGCGTCTCGCGCGGAGACGAAACTAAAATTCTGCGCACCTAACGATCGTAACGATTTTGTACAAAACGGACAAAAAAATCCGGCGAATACAGCAACCTGGCGAGTTATAACAACTCGTAAGCAATTATTGTACAAGAGATTCACATTGAGCTCGTCAGGCGACCGTAACGGGAGGTGGCCGCGTACGGCGCGCCCTTACGGTCGTCTGACTATTCCTACGAAAAATATCCGGTATCACGCTGTACATAACCACTCGTACTGGTAGACTCGAAAACAAAGGAAAGCTGCGCTCGAACGCAGAGGAAGCGAAAACATTGGGTCGCGATTTCGCGAGGTAGAGCCGACTCGGGGAGAGAGGGCGGGTGCTCGCGGAAACGTGAGGCTGTCTATCCTAGCTACGAAATTACGATCACAGCCGACGTATACTTCCAGAAACTGAAGAGCAAAACAACGAGTACGTACAACGAAAAGGAGGAAAGGAAGGGGCAAGTGTGCAGTCTTTACGAACAGGAGATACTCGCCGGCTGGGGCTGGGCTGGAGGCCTAGGGGTTGGCGCCGCCGGCCGGGCCCTGCGCGTTGACGAGCGAGAAGCCGAGCGCGCGTGGGTCTCCGCCGTGCAGCCGGAGCGCCTGCTCCAGCCGCTGCTCCTGCAGCCGCAGCGCCTCGCTCAGGTCTGGCGACAGCTGCTCCTGCTGCTGGCCGTGCACGCCGTGCTGGCCGCCGCCGCCGCCCCCACCGCCCCCGCCGTGGTGGTTGAGGCCGGCGGCGGGCCCGTTGTGCGCCGCGTGGCCGCCGGGGCCCGGCCCGCCGCCGCCGCCCCCGCCGCCCCCGCCCATGCCGCCCCCGCTGGACGACGCGGCCGCCGCCGCCGCCTGGCTCACGGCCAGCCGCAGCGCCGCCTCCGCCTGCGAGCGCAGCAGCGCCTCCGCCTGGTGCATGCGCAGCGCCGCCGCCTCCGGCGACGAGGCCTGTTCCGACACACCCACATTACTTCCTCTCGCCTCTCTGCACAGTATTCGCAAAAAGGAGACACGCTGATACAGTGCAACACTGCTTTATATGTACAGGGTGATCAAAAAGTCAGTATAAATTTGAAAACAGAATAAATTTCGGAATAATGTAGATAGAGAGGTACAAATTGACACACGTGCTTGGAATGACATGGGGTTTTATTATAACCGAAAAAATACAAAAGTTAAACGAATGTCCGACAGATGGCGCTTCATCTGATCAGAATAGCAATAATTAGCATAGCAAAGTAAGACAAAGCAAAGATGATGTTCTTTACAGGAAATGATCAATACGTCCACCATCATTCCTCAACAATAGCTGTAGTCGAGGAATAATGTTGTGAACAGCATTGTAAAGCATGTCCGGAGTTATGGTGAGGCATTGGCGTCGGATGTTGTCTTTCAGCATCCCTAGGGATGTCGGTCGATCACGATACACTTGCGACTTCAGGTAACCCCAAAGCCAATAATCGCACGGACTGAGGTCTGGGGACCTGGGAGGCCAAGCATGACGAAAGTGGCGGCTGAGCACACGATCATCACCAAACGACGCGCGCAAGAGATCTTTCACGCGTCTAGCAATATGGAGTGGTTCTAATAAAACCCCATGTCATTCCAAGCATGTGTGTCAATTTTTACCTCTCTATCTACATTATTCCGTGGTTTATTAAGTTTTCAAATTTATACTGACTTCTTGATCACCCGGTACGTTATTAACTTCGGTGTAGGACAGTGGACAACGATGCTCTAGATATCAATTAAAATCCCCCAGTCTGACTAGAGAGGTTTCCCTCGGTCATTAGGCGAATGCCGGAACTGAAAAGCTCATCCAATAGTTTCCCATCTAGAATTCCTTCAGTCCCACTCCCAGCCTGTTGGGACGAGGGTCGAGTCCTACAACAGACCGCGCTGCTATGAGCTCCGAATGAGAGGTTTAAAAAGAGAAAAAATAATAAATAATAGAATGAATGCCCTCAGCTCGTCCAGGATGAGGCTCCACAACTTTCTTCGGGTGTCTATTTATTTATTGACGTTACGGAGTGACCCGCGGCCTTGGTAATATGGTGGGTTTTTTACTAATAAAAAGCAGTAACAGAGCTGCAGAGATTGCTTCCTCGTCTTTTTCTGCAGCTTCTCTCAGTGCTGTTATTTTTCTTCTCTTTTACATAATTACATTGTTAATTAAAAACAACACATGTCATACATAAAGTAAATTCTGGAAAAGGAAAATAAATTTTGCTACGTTCTTAAGAAGAAAGTAATAGGCGATAGAAGAGATCTAGATAATAAAAGAGGTCCCTTTATCTGTCTGTTTCAAATGCGAGGACTTCGGTAGACACTTCGAGACTGTTTCACCTCAGTTAGCATATTCTACTCGACTATGGTTACTGCTAAATATGGTCGCAAGGAGTGGGCGCGCGGTTCGAGGCGCCATGTCGCAGATTGCGCGGCGACTTCCGCCGGAGGTTCGAATCCTCCCTCGGGCACGGGTGTGTGTGTTGTTCTTAGCATAAGTTAGTTTAACTAGTGTGTAAGTCTAGTGACTGATGACCACAGCAGTTTGGTCTCTTAGGAATTCACACACTTTTTTGCTAAATATATGTGTGACATGAGATTAGCTGTACGTGGTTTGTCAGTATGAAGTTTGTTACTGCAATTAGTTTCACCATTGCCCTCCGCATAAGCGGTAGAGGACCCTCGGGTATGCTGTATCCAGTCAAAGCCACCCATTGGTGATCAGATGCCGCAGAGCTACCAGATTGTGGGGTTTCGATTGTTACGTTTCACCCGTTATCGCAAATAGAACCAGAAGCTTTATATGGCGTTCATATCGGTGATTTGGCGGCTCAGTGTGCGTAACTATGCATCAAACGAGTAGCGTATGCATACAGGCGTGTGAAAATGGTTGTCGCCACTTTGGAAGAAGGAAGTGTACACAACGTACTCATTGTGAAGATTTAGCAGACAGGGCAACATTTTGCCATTTTGCCATATAAACAGCGTGTCTCACTTTCACGGCAATGAGCGGGTACAGCTCTCTGTACGGAAAACATCGCCAAAAAGTCATAGACCCACCTCCGACCTAAACTACACGCTCCACACACCGCGGGTTAAACGTCTCATCTGTGCACTCGTCACTTTGCGTCGTCTGGAAAGAGGCAAAATCACGATTCGTCGGACAACCCCACATGCGTCCAGTCAGCTAGTGGCCGGTTTCTCTGTTGTTTGGCTCGTTGAAGATATGCAGCTTTACGTACTGATGTGAGCAATGGCCTTTTGCGAGGCACTCGACTCCAAATGCTCCTTGCATACAGTTCCCCTGTGGAATTTTCGCTAGGAAACTCGTCTATATGGGCTTACATCTACTGATAGCAGCAATTAATGTAGCATTTCGCGCGAATGTCACTGGTAAGGCGTGACACTTCGGTCCCTGTCGATTAGGATGTTGTTTCGAGCGCTATTCACGAGGTGTATATCATCCCTTGGAGACGTGTTCTACAGTCCGCGTTAGTATACCAGCAAACTAGGCAAGTTCACTCAGGGTGGGATCATAGGCACATCCAAACACGACATCTCTTTCCTGTCGTTCTGTCACGTGTTCGAGTCACCTCATCGCACTGCCCCGATTCCATATACAAGATTAGCTCGGCATGGCTTACATCAGTTTTAGAGGGTAAAATGACCGCCCGTTGACAGTTCTGCACAATCTTCAAGCGTCACACTAGTATTTCGGACGTTAAGTGCGCATTCAGAAAGATGATATAAATTGACCTGGACCGACAGTTGAAAATGTTTACTAGAACTAGGATTCTAGGTTGGAGTTGTTGCTGTTGGCGCACGGTCCCTCTGCCATTATCCTGCCTAACCACGCTTCTTCGCCTGACCCTAATTCTTAATGTCACTAGATGCTCCTCCCAGATGTCTATTACATGTTCTCCCACGAGGCGGAAACCTTTGGATAATTTACCCAAGAAATATCAAACCAAATGTTTACGTGAGTGCAGGCAGGGTTGTTCTGAACGGATGAATATGGTCAGTGTATCACGTGCCCAGGGCCGGTTAGAGAACGTTTTTCCACACAAATGACTTATCATTTGGCGCTCCCCTCCCCCTCCCTTTTCCCTCGTGTACTTTCACTAATTGCGATACCCACTGTATACAAATATTACACTTGGGCGTCCCTCCTGGCTTGGCTCGCCGAGCGGCCTTTACTAATGATGATATGCCCTGTACAGAAATGTAAGACTTGTGGCATCTTGGCGCACCAAGTGGCGACACGTGTCGCTTGCGCCTTAAGCCGACCCTGCGGGTGCCTCTTTGATAAAAGTGTTCCGTTAGAGAACTAACAGCACCGCTGAGAATAATCGTCGTAGAGAACGACGCGCTGTGGACATCACACATGAATGCCGAGTAGGACAACCTATGCACGAGCGGAGAACAGTAAACCGGAGTCAGCCGCGCGGGATTAGCCGAGCGGTCACGGGCGCTGCAGTCATGGACTGTGCGGCTGGTCCCGGCGGAGGTTCGAGTCCCCCCTCGGGCATGGGTGTGTTTGTTTGTCCTTAGGATAATTTAGGTTAAGTAGTGTGTAAGCTAAGCAGTTAAGTCCCATAAGATTTCACACACATCTGAACACAAAACGGAGTCAACCAGGCCCGAGTGTGTCACAAAAGTTCGGCGAAACCTGCTGTCCGTGGAGCTTAGAAGCAGATGCGCGGCGTCTGTTCCCCATGATAGCTACGCTGTATCGGCGGAAAAGATTCAAATTTTCTCAAGAGTTTAGACAATGGATGTTACCGCTTGGCGACTGGTGGTTTTTTGCGACGAATCACGTTTTATAATTCATAGAACAGTTCAACGAGGGCATGTCTGGCGAGACACTTCGAGAAACACCCTACTGGACGAACATTTCAGCTGCGGGAATCTCTTCAAGCGTTCTTTTGACCAGTTACGTTACGAATAACCATCATTCGAGCACGGTGACTGCCTTCTTTCGTGAGAATGAAATGTTTCAATGTCTCGAGTGTTCGAAACTGGTTCGAAGAACACATCCATTAGCCAAGAACGCAATTTCACCTTTGCGATATAAGCGATTTTCTGATATATTTCATTTGCTTATGGAGCAAAGCAAACGTTACTGTCTATAAGCGTAGACGCACACCCTAATTTCTCGTATCTTATTATCGTGATTCCTATGGGATACATGACGGCAGCAGACTACCACTTCTTTACCTTACCCAGCAGAATTTCACCAGAACAGAGTGGTCTTTCTTCTAAATTTACATTAACGTTCCTTGAGGATCTCTGTTGCACTTTCGTTAGTTGTTTATGAGCTGTCACGATCCTGGCATCGCATCTCTGAATTCGCTGGACGTTTACTACAGTGTCAATGACTGAGGATTTTTTTGTTAGGCAGGACGTGGCTTATCATTATCAGAAAAGGAAGTGACGTCATTTGTCGGCGGGGTAGTGTATCGTGACACTTGCTGTTCATGTACACACATCAAAAAAAGTTTTTCATCGCCTCGGTTCCGAGAGTTCCGGAACCTGTACAGAAAATTGGAATAGAGATCAACAAAAACATCATTTCCGCCCTTTTTATTGCTCATCAAAACCACACATTGCATGTTGTACCACCGTACAGCGAGACCTTCAGAGGTGGTGGTCCAGACTGCTGTACACACCGATTCCTCTGATACCCAGTAGCTCGTCCTCTTGTATTGATGCAAGCCTGTATTCGTCGTGGCACGCTATTCACAAGTTCATCAAGGCACTGTTGGTCCAGATTGTCCCACTCCTCAACGGCGCTTCGGTGTAGATCCCTCAGAGTGGTTGGTGGGTCACTTCGTCCATAAACAGCCCTTTTCAATCTATCCCAGGCATGTTTGATAGGGTTCATGTCTGGAGAGCATACTGGCCACTCTAGTCGAGCGATTTAGTTACCCTGAAGGAAGTCATTCACAAGATGTGCACGATGGGGGCGCGAATTGTCGTCCATGAAGACAAAACAGCAGGGAATCTCCACCTTGCACTCGCTGGACAGTGTGTCTAAGGGGTTCATCCTGACCGGGTTGCCTCCAAACACGTTATTCGACGATTGTCTGGTTGAAGGCATATGCTACACTCACCGATGAAGAGAACGTGATGCCAATCCTGAGCGGTCCATTCGGCATGTTGTTGGGCCCATCTGTACCGTGCTGCATGGTGTCGTGATTGCAAAGATGGACCTCGTCATGGATGTCGGGATGCGAAGTTGCGCATCATGCAGCCTATTGCGCACAGTTTGAGTCGTAACACGACGTCCTGAGGCTGCACGAATAGCGTTATTCAACATGGTGGCGTTGCTGTCCCTTGGGCGGCCTCAGCGAGGCATGTCGTCGACAGTTCCTGTCTGTCTGTATCTCCTCCATGCCCGAACAACATCGCTTTGGTTCACTCCGAGATGCCTGGACACTTAACTTGTTAAGAGCCCTTCCTGGCACCAAGTAACAATGCGGACGCGATCGAACCGCGGTACTGACCGTCTAGGCTTGGTTGAACTACAGACAACACGAGCCGTGTACCTCCTTCCTGGTGGAACGACGGGAACTGATCGGCTGTCGGGCCCCCTCCGTCTAATAGGCGCTGCTCGTGTATGGTCGTTTACATCTTTGGGCGGGCCTAGTGACATCTCTGAACAGTCAAAGGGACTGTGTCTGTGATACAATATCCACAGTCAACGTCTGTCTTCAGGAGTTCTGGGAACCGGGGTGGTGCAAAACTTTTTTGATGTGTGTAGTATATAAACGATATTGCAGACAGTATTAATAGTGACCTCTAACTTTTTACATAAGACACAGTTATTTATAATGAACCACTATCGGAAAGATAAGATTTGAAAGTGGTACAAAGGTTAGCAACTTGTTTTAAATAAACAGAAATGTGCCATTCAGAAAACACAGATTAGGTATCCTTTACTGGTTCAATAAAACGAAAAAAAAGTGATTAAGGCGTCTGACTTGAAATCAGATACCTTCTGGGTAAAAATAGAAAAAAATAAAGACACAGTAAACTGCCAGGCTGCGGATCCAAAGGTCTCGTGTTGGATGACCGGTCAGTCCTACGATTTTCATCTATCACGATCTCGTCTTTCACCTCTGGCAATGTTTATCGACTTGGTAAAGGCCGAACTGCACCGTGGTTCTCCTATAACTGGCTGGGTAAGTCAGTTCAAATGTGGAGGAAGGAAACGGTATTCCACCTGCCACTGCCTTGTAAAGTACTGTGGTGTTCACACCAACATTCTGATTGATGTAACGTTTACCTTATGGCTACAATATCAATAAGACACAACGTGTTATCAGTGAAATGATACAAGAATATGTGTGTAGCAATTTGTGAGGATATGAAATAAAATGATGACACAGTTGTAGGTATAGAAGGTGGCAGACTTCGGTTTATTCGAGGAATACTGGGAAAATGTGAAAAATATACTCAGTCTACAGAGCAGATTGCTCACAAAAGAGTCGTGTAGGACGTCCTAGAAAACTGCACAAATGTGAGGGACCTGTACCAAACAGGACTAACAGGAGATACTGAATGTGTATGAAAAAAGGGGGCCGCACGAATGGGCACAGGTATGTTTGACTCTCGGGAGTCGGCCGGGGTGGCCGAGCGGTTCTAGGCGCTACAGTCCGGAACCGCGCGACCGCTACGGTCGCAGGTTCGAATCCTGCCTCTGGCATGGATGTGTGTGATGATCTTAGGTTAGTTAGGTTTAAGTAGTTCTAAGTTCCAGGGGCCTGATGACCTCAGAAGTTAAGTCCCATAGTGCTCAGAGCCATTTGAACCATTTTTGACTCTCGGGAGAACGTCACTGAGATGCTGAAATAATTGTAAAGGCAGATTCTCTAAGATACACACAATCTATCCCGAAAAGGCCTACTTACAATGTTTCAAAAAACAATTTCAGGTAACGAATCTGGGAATACACCACAGCCCCCTCCGTACTGCTCCCGTAGGGATGTCGAAGACGATATGAGAGTAATTACAGCGCGCGCAGAGGCTTTAAGCTAACATTCTTCCCACACTTCGTACGGGAATGGAACTGGAAGAAGTCCTAATTAGTAGTACAATTGGAATATCCTTCACAGAGGATTGCAAAGTATTGATTCAGATATAGATACCTCGCATAGCAAAGACGAGAGAGAGATAAGAGTGAACAGAGTGTGTAAGGAGGGGTACAGTCATTTTTCCTTCGCGAAATACACGACTGGAATGGGCAAGAAAATGGAAAATATTGGTTCCGTGTCCTCTACACCTTGCACTGTGCAGTGGCTTGCGGAATATTTATGTAGATGTATATTAACTGAAATTCTGAAAAGCCTCAATTGACCGATTCTCAAGGATAGATGTCAACCGTGCCGCGAATGGCTACTAAAGAAGTTGCGAGTAGCAGTGCTTACCTGCTGGTGGTTGTGGTGCGGCTGGTGGCCGGGATGGTGGTGGTGGTGGTGAGAGTCGACGCCCATGGACTGGCGCATGGCGGCGTCCATGGAGCGCATGGAGTCGGCCATGGAGGCGGCGCGCATGGCCATGGCGGCGGCGTGCTGCACGTCTGCAGGCGGCGTGCCCGCCGCGCCCGGGGGCCCTCCGCCGCCGGCGCCGCCCCCGCCGCCGCCGCCGCCGCCCCCGCCGCCGTTGGCGGAGGAGACTGGCGAGGCGAGCCCGGTGGCGCCCATGCGCATCGCGGCGGCCAGGTTGACCGCCGCAGCCTGCACCGCGACCGCCTGCAACACCGGCCACTCGTCGCTGGTAGGAGCCCGCTGCGACAGGACACACACCGCTGCGGCTCGCCACTCCCACACTCTGCCACTGGTTTCCACAAATCAGAGCCAAGTCTGCTTCCTAAACCACACCGAGTAGCCGGATAGCCGGACTACGACTCCCTCAGAGCCGCTCGCGAACATACTGAGAAGCTTAAGCGCCACTCCTTATTTGGAAGTGCTTGTGGACCTGTAAGACTTAGATCCCTCGAGAGATTCCCGAACGAATTACTGAGCCTCCAAACGACAGGAGATTGCCAGGGGCGAGCACTCGAGATGGGACATCTGGAGCAGCCAGAACCGCGTTGGCGGAGGCTCGGCACCAGTGGAAGCAAAGGTGATCTAGTGAGGCCTTATAGATGAACCAGTAAACCTCCTATTCTTTAAGGTATCGAACTCCCACGCATAAAACAGCCTGGAACGTCTGATTACTTAAATTAATGTGTTAAATATTTGTTTTTGAGCGTATAATAGAGAAAAATTTAGGAATTGTTTGAAATTATGCTTAACGTTTGTTGGAAGTCGCTAACTGCTTTGAGTACGAATGAATATAGTCTGGATAATTTGGGCTCCATTTTAAGTAGAAGCTAGTTTTTCACACAACTCAATGTTTATGACTTCATATCTTCTAAACTACGTGTCGTACAATGATATAATTTTGCAAGTACATTCTGATACGTGTAGATACTATCTGAAGAGCGAGTTGCAAATAGAGTTCGTGGTAAAGAAGTAATAAATTAAAACGTCATACCTGATATTGAAGTTTCACCGCGCGTAATTTTGAACCAAAGTTAGTTTTCGACACTTCTAAATGTTTATGACGTCATATATGCTGAACGGTGTGTCGTAAAATGATTTAATTTTGCATGAACATTCAGTGATATATGCGGATAATGTCTGCAAACTGTGTTGGGAACAGAGTCCATAGTAAAGAAGTGATAAGTTAAAACGTCATGCTGAAGTTTGAATGCATGAGCAAAAACGAAGTAAGCGATAAACTGTCTTCCTTTCATCATCTGCGTGGGGTGTCAGCGAGAGCGAGTTTCGTAAAAGTTTGAAATTATGTGTAAATTTTGCTGGAAGTCGCTAAGTGTGCTCATTCCCAAATACTGGATGAATGGAGTCCGGGTATTTCTGCACCGTCAGTTACGCTGTTTCAAGAAAAACACACAGTTTCTAAATGTAAAACTTGTCTTATCGTGTTAAACTTTTAATGTAACGTTATACCTCTTAATGAATATATTAAGGCAGAATTTTAATTTCGGCCAATAATGACGCGAATTACTGAAAATTAAATTTTTGTTGGCCCTGAAAGCTGTTAGACGGGCGACCTTCAACTGTTACCGGCTTCCGAGAGAGCGGTTTAGTAATATAGATAAGATGAGAGATGTAACTCTGGCGAGTATCAGGGTATGGAACATCTCCTGATCTACACTAAGTGTCCCAGTAAATGTACACTCGATGAATTACGGTGGTTAAACAAGAAAGCATTGGACGCAGCTTAATTATAGGCTTAAAAAGTTTGATTTCTGGTCACGTAAAAACAAAATAAGTTGCAAAGCAGGGAACAGACAGTTGGAAACTGTGATAGCCATCGCCCAGGCACCATTTGCCGATCGAGCTGCGATCTACGACCGTTGGTGGTTTTTGCAGGCAGCCCGAACTCGGACAGAAATAAATGCTTTTTCGCCACTCGGAAGGAATAGTGCCACGATCCCTTGCCTTGCTGCTGCCAACGGAATGGTTACTGCATCCAGACATGTCCTCTACTCTCAACTTTCACTGCTCCCCCCAGATCCTCGAAAGCCTCGCTTTCGGCAACCTGTATCTTGAGCTATTTTTTAAAGTTCCCTCACATAGTCAGACATCCAAAACACTTTTCTGCTCCTATATCTGCCACCACACCGTGCAACATACCGTTTTCTGGTAGCACATGTGCGCTCGTCCAGTTACGAAAGCCCTGGGCCGATTGCCGGGACCCGGAGGAAGTAAGTTTTCGTCCTGGCTTCTCTAAACCCTACTAAATGGGTGGCTGTTCGGGCCATCTGTTATGTTTCCAGCGCCGAGTGATTTGGCCAGGATGGCTGGTGTCTCGACACCTCCTGTGCGAAATAAACTTGAAGAGCCCTGGCAGGAAACAGTTATTTGATGACTTCTATTAGTGGGAACTGGAAATGGCTAATTGAAAGATTGAAATTTTGTTCTTGAGGCTGACTGGTCGAAAGGCCTGAATGTCAAAATAATTTCTTGGAGAGGTTTTGGACCTCGTGAAATGGGGAAATCGACCGGCAGCCCTCTTAGTGTGCAAAAGGCACGTTTCGGTGCCTCTGGGCGCAGATAGTGTCGCGGGGTAGATTTTTGAAGTCGGTAGTCATGATCCTCAGCGATCAGTAACGGTGTTCTCCCTGTGCGGGAAGTTTCGAAAGAGTTCGGGAGTACGTTCCAGACGATGGGCGTCACAGCAGCATACTACCGAAATCTCTCGGCGAAGTTATGTGCGGCTATCAAGCTCCCAAAAGGGGTGTTTCGGTTCTACGACAACGTCCCAACTAATTCTGCACAGGACACAGCAACACATGCTGCCTCTTTGGACTATCAAGTGCCCCTCCTCTCTCTCAAATTCTTCTGACATGGCACGTAGTAACTTCACCGTCTTCTCTCATCCCTCAGATATAGACAGGTATCTGCAGAGTGACGACGAGATGTTTTTCGTGCTGTTCCCCGAACATCCAAAATGCAGACTTCTACAGTCAAAGCCTGCACGGAGTTATCCATCGTGGAGAAAAAATGTGGCGCGTGTAAGGGTGAATACATAGATAAGGACTAACATAACCAGCAAGTTTCATGGATGCAGCCTGATTTGTGCAAGGTGGTAATCAGAACTTTATCATTACCCCTCGTACTTCAACTTGTCAGTACTAATAACACGGTAATTTTAACTTCGCTCATGCACCGTGTGTTGCTCTCGCTTCATGTCGATTTATCTGTTTTCTTTTACACATATAGTGTATAGAATCTTGAACGGGAAATCCCCTCACAAATATTTTCGAATGGGAATCTCGTGTCCCAATCCTGGTTCTCTGAGATCTGAGAGATAAGTTCCGCGCTCACGGGTGGGTAAGATCTCAAACAATTTGCAAAAAAATCGCTTTCGTCATTTATGACGAATGTTTAGTTTCTCGTGGTGACTCTTTTACCTGACATTTGTAGATGCAGAATTTTTGAAGGATTCAGTTGCCATTTCTGAAAACTGTTGCCGTTAAATAAATGCGCAGTTAGGTCGAGTTGTTGCAGCGTGAACTTCAAAACGGCTAAATAACCGAAATTAAAATTCTGCAGAGTAAACATTTTAATAGTTAGAGGTGAAAAAATGTCATTGGCTAGAGATTCAGCGAGGCTTTGGACCCGGTAAAAAAGAAATGCATTTTTTACATTCGTAAATATGTCCTAATTTGAAAATGATTTGTGTTAGTTATGGCCGCATTGAATCAGTCCGTAAGGTGTGCTCGTAGGGTGTAATTGTCCGCCAGCGGGGTTGCACGCTCTTAACTTGTCACAAACAACTTGTTTCTCTGAAACTGCGCTTTCCTGTTACTTTTATGTCGTGTAATAGTGTCTACATTTGGGCTCAGTTTCATCACATGCTAAATGTTTTTAGTTATAGTTATTTTTGCAACTTCTCTTTAATTTATGGAAACCAGTGTTATTTTCTATCGTACAGTGACTTACTATTCTAACCTTCTTATCTAGTAGAATTATCGCTACTGTTACAAGTCAAACTTATTCAAAGGCAGAAAAGCAGATATACATCTGTGAATTGAAGGACAGAATGCAAAGAAGAAATAGTAGTGAAAATCTTACATCATGCTTGTCTCACAGTATTTTACGTTCACATTCGTTGTAAGCCACGGTTTTGATCCGCTCTCCGTGTTTTTCTATTTTGTTCAGTTTCCCGGCAAGATCAGAGATCATAACAATTATTGAAATTTCCGTGACTCAATAACGAGTTATTTTTGAAGAACTGTATGTTTACCATGTATTCTTTATTTTCTACCTTTTCCGGTCGTTGCAAACATCTTCATAGGAAGGGAAAGACTACATTAGATGGATATGCAGTTCAATTCTCCTTTGGATAGCCGGCCGCTGGTGGCCGAGCGGTTCTGGCGCTACAGTCTGGAACCGCGCGACCGCTACGGT
Source organism: Schistocerca nitens (assembly GCF_023898315.1). Classification (NCBI taxonomy): domain Eukaryota; kingdom Metazoa; phylum Arthropoda; class Insecta; order Orthoptera; family Acrididae; genus Schistocerca; species Schistocerca nitens. The sequence goes on from NC_064616.1 coordinate 929,119,817, forward strand.
CGCAGGTTCGAATCCTGTCTCGGGTTTAAGTAGTTCTAAGTTCTAGGGGACTTATGACCTCAGCAGTTGAGTCCCATAGTGCTCAGAACCATTTGAACCATTTCTCCTTTGGATAAACTGAAAACCGTCAGAGTTGAAATGCATATCCATCTAATTACAGCTGTTTTTTCTTCCTGTGAAGATAGTCGCTACGACCGAAACTGGTAGAAAGTAGAGAATAAATTTTTACAGTTGATTGCAAGCAATCACTTCTTCAAATTCCTGACACCTGTATCGGGTCACCTTATGAAAGCGTTAGAATTATTTTTGTTTTCTGTAAGATCTTTGCGTATCCTAGATTGAAGAAATGTGCGAGAAAAATTATCTTTTTAACGCTTTGTCCAACTAATCGTCTGGCTATATTCGTCTCCAGTAACTCGTTAAGGAGCTACATTTTAATTTAGTTTGAATGACGCTGCCTGTCGCCTGCCTCACAAGCAAGCACACACACACATACACACCACAACACACACACACACACACACACACACACACACACACACACACCAGCATCTCCTCTGCCGTGTGCCGCACGTGCACAAATCTAATGAAAGAGTCGTCCTTGGTTCGCTAAGAACAAACACTCCTGCAGCACGGCACAACTTGCAACACTGATAGGCGTTTCGAAAGGCGACCTTTGACCCGGGAGACGCATTGCTGTAATGAGAGGGCGCTAGCCACACGCTACTCGTCCCTTATCGAAGGGTCAAGGTCCGGTAGCCGTCGCTGTTGACTGTTTACCGTCCAGCCTGAAAATATCATCCCTGCGAAACAAAAGGAATTCCCTGGAACGCCACAATTGAGTATTAGTCGACGCACACCTCATGGCTACACACTTCTACTGCTACATATTGAATGAGGCTATGCAAACAGAGATAGCTCGAAATGAGTGGAAGTTATAGTCATTAAACGGCACGTAGAACAAAGATAGTTTGAAGTCACTTCTCACAGAAAATAACCTAAAGTAATCACGAAATTGGGAACAATTACATTTTACTTAAAATCAATTTTCAAAATAGGGTACAGTTTGGCATGTTACCTAACACAGGAATAGAAGAACTACTGTTACAAATTTAGAGTAATGACAGAGTAAATAAAATACAGTGCCTAAAAAAGGAGATATTTCTCTAGGGGACGTAGTTGCTAGGTTAGTGGATGCAGAAAGGCGTGTTTTAGTGCAAGATCAGCATCGTTCAAGATACACGGTGAAAGGAGTTGATCAGTGGTCAGCGGAGGCTCTTGTAATTAAGTCTGGTGTCAGCTGGTTGCCATGCTGCGTCATAGATTTTGCCAAGTTCTTTACCTACACGCCTTTATTGTTATTTCGCCTCCGTATGCAGGAGCAGATTGGCAGCGATTTCGAGGAATTTAGAGATCGCCTGCTTCATTTTAGTTCACGTTTATCAATTTTGGAGCTCCTGCCAGGTACACTATCCACGTAAGTACACTCTTCTGATTAGAAGAATCTGCATCTGCTTGCATATTCCGCAAGTCACCATACGGTGCGTGGCGGGGTGTTTTTGTATCACTGCCAGCCGATCCCTTTCCTGTCCCACTCGCAAATGGAGAGAGGGAAAACCGACTATCTGTCCCCTTCTGTTCGAGCCGTGATTTTTCTCATCTTATCTTCACAGCCCTCGCGTGAAATGCATGTCGGTGGCAGTAGGATTGCTCGGAAGCCTGTCGCAGATACCGGTTCTCTAAAATTTCTCAATACTGTTTCGCGAAAAGAACGCGTTCTTCTCTCCACGGATTACCATTTGATTTCGCGGAGCATTTCCGTAATACTCGCACGTTGATCGAACCTACCGGTACCAAATCTAACTGCACGCCTCTTAACTGCTTCGATGCCTTTCTTTAATCCGACCTGTTAGAGATCCCAAACACTCGAGTAGTACTCAAGAATGTGTGATAAAAGTGTCATGTACGTGACACCAATATTAGAAAATATATTTACTCCGGATATGTCTTCTAATTACGATTCCAAATTTCCAAAGCACAAATCAAGCATACGGGGACGGAATTTAAGGCAGGGTGGAATGGCCTGCTAGCCCGCTGTCTGCGGCTGGAACCTCAAACCATCGTCACCCACATTTTCACGGCTTTCGAAACCGTTGGAGAAGTGCCAGGCGTCTTCAGTCAATTCCGACAGTCCGTTCCCAACAGATCCAATGTCTGCTTCAATCCTGAAAGTGGAAACCTTAGGAAGTTATGGCTATAAAACAATGTGCCAGAAATTAAAGGTATTACAAATGGGAAGCCTGTCCCTATTCTCTCATTTTCTTCTACCTCTTTGGTAGGGGAAAAAAGTGTCCGATCCCCATTTCATTATATATAGAAGTTTCTATTCGTGTATTTAACAATTCATCGAAATTTGTAACAGAAGTTCTTTCCACGCATCGTACAAGGTGTCCCAAACATTTAGGGTCAACCTTTTACCCATGGTAGACTATCCTAAACTACTAATGGTTGGAAACCAACATTTAGTTTTTTTCGTACAATTTTCACACGTATAGCTACTATAAACTGTCCAAAGAAGCAACCGCCATTCTCAATGAACGCATTACAACGTAATCAACATATAGAATTGAAAAAAAAATCGCTTGAGGCCGGTACTCGCGCACGTCGTTTACGATAAGAGCGTACTTTATGCTTCGCTATTACTCGCCACGCTATTTCCTTCGGATCATGCATGATACAGGCAACTTTACAGGCGGTTTTTGATGAACCTTCTCCTACATTATCCAACACCGTCTCCTTAAATTCTACGGTGAGAACAATTGTCTGTCGAGAACCTTGCTAGCCCTCTGCTGCTTCACTGTTCCGATGTATTTATTCGGAGTAATATATTTATTTGGTGCAATATATTTTCTCCATCCGGGATGATGCCCATTACGAAACTGTTCTCCCTAAAATCATTCCGCTTTCCGACACGGTATTTCGCAGATTCCTATATTAAAAGCGTGTCTGTAACAAGTAATGTTCCATTTTCGACAAATCGCTCTGAGTTGTAAACAGTGGAGAACACCATGGACTCGTCACCGACTATTTTCTACTGTTTTTCGAGGTAGCACAATGGGCGTCGATTCCACAGGCAGTTGTTTATCATGCCGCATAAATTGTTCACAAATATCTGCATCGGTGACGTAGCTCATTCGAGATCTCTTACTGCCCAGAATATTCAGTTCTGACCACTAGTAGACTATTTCAAATAGCCCACTTCCATCCATATAACGTTGGGACACGACAAATTTGACATCAAGGACGACAGCAGGTCGTCACGTAGCATAAGCGGCAGGATTCACAAAATTTATGTCCTGTCTGCTTATCGTGGAAGGTCAAATGTTTGTGTAGGCATCTGGAGACGGCAACAGTGGCTATCGTCTCGTCATCGCCACAACCATGCACTAATTTCTACAGGCAGAAGACAAGCAAAGACATGGCCAGGCTACTGTACCTGCGGCCCGACGGCAGGACTGGCCACGCCGGACTGCCCCACGATGGCGGCCATGGCAGCCATGCGGCTCGCGTTGTGCAGGTCTTCACCGTAGCCTGCCATCTGATGTAGCCCGTTGTTGGGCCGCAGCAGCTCGCCCAGCTTTCCCGGCCCGTTGTTGTTGTTGTTGTTGTTCAGCAGCCCAGGACCTGTAACCACCATAGCACTCACACCTAGGGCAAATGCAGTCCGCCAAAGCTCACCAACTGGTGCCGCCTATTGTTGGGCTGGATAAGTTGGCCCAACCAACTTTTATTGATGTTGTTGTTATTCATCAACCTAGAAACAGGAACCAACCAGACCATTATATCCAGAACAAAAACAGTTGCCAGTCATCTGTTGCAGCCCATTGTTGGGTAAGCTGCTGAGTTGCCTAGCTTGTCCAGCTCATTGTTGTTTTTGTTGTCGTTTCGTCATTTGTTCTGTTTTGGATTTGATTGTTTCGGGGAGGAGACCAGACAGCGAGGTCATCGGTCTCATTGGATTAAGGAAGGACGGGGAAGGAAGTCGGCCGTGCCCTTTCAAAGGAACCATTCCGACATTTGCCTGGAGCGATTTAGGGAAATCACGGAAAACCTAAATCAGGATTGAACCGTCGTCCTCCCGAATGCGAGTCCAGTGTGCTAGCCACTGCGCCACCTTGCTCGGTGTTCTGTTTTCCGTCGTTCCTTAGTTGCTTCAAACTTCATGGAGGTATGTTCCGTCTATGCAACTAAATGAAAGACAGTTTGTTTATTGCCATACGACCTTCTTTTTACTTGTGAAGCATCTTCAGTGGTCTGTAATACATGCTTCTTTGTATAGATATAACAAATGTATTATTACGCAGTAGTTACAATATGTTACTATGTTATATTTTGTGATGTTTTTCTCTTGTTTTTCAGATTAGAATCAACTTTTGTGGCAAAAATTATGTGAGGTGAAATTATCGTCCGGTGCTATATTTCCAGTGCAGTTAGCCCAGATGTGTGGTCCTGGAGACGTGTTCATTAGTCCCCTTGCTCCAGCTGGCAGATTTCCGGCACTTTTTCACCCCCATTTGTTACAATACATCACTTACATCACTTGCACTTTTCATTTTGTAATCAACACGTGTGCGTTTACGGTGTATAGCGCTACCAACCGTCGCTGTGTTCACACATAACAAAGCACATACACACACACACCCACACAGACACACACAAAACAAATGACAAATATGAAACCACACAACAACACAAACAAAAGACAAAAGATAAACACACAGTGACAGTTGGCAACACTGTAAACACAGTTGATCAGAAAATGAAAAGTGCAAGTGATGAAAGTGATTTGTTGTAACAAATGTGGGTGAAAAAACGCCGGACGTCGGCTAGCTGGAGCAAGGGGACTAATGAACACATCTCCAGGATTACACATATGGGTTAACAGCACTGGAAATCGTAAGTAACAACGAACGACAATTCCACCTCACGAAATTTGTGATACAAAAATTGATTCAAATATGAAAAACAAGGAAAAAACGTGACAAAATCGAATATAGAAACGTATTGTAACTACTACGTAGTACATTTATTATATGTATGAAAAGAAACATCTATTACAGGCCACTAAAATGGCTCACAAATAAAAAAAGCGAAACTCGCATGACAATAAACAAATTGCCTTTCATTTAGTTAGATAGACGGAACATACCTCCATTAATTTCTTGTCTTTATTGTTATTGTTGCTGTTGTTAGCAGCCTGGGACCTGCAACCACCTGACCACCTACATATAGAGCAAAAGCAGACTGCCGTCTGGTGCCACCCACTACTGGACCACTGCAGCTCGTCCAGTTTCCCCGTCCCATGCTGTCTTTGTTGTTCGTGTTTTTGTTGTAAGGGCAACCACGGACCTTCAACCACTCGAACGCTCATGTCTAGAAGAAAAGGAGTATGTCGTAGGCCACCATCTGATACAACCCATTGTTGAGCTGCAGCAACTCACTCTTCTAGCCCTGCCTATCGTTGTTGTTGTTGTTGTTCTTATCTAGCAGCACTAGTTTTTCAGCCACACAAGCATTGACAACTAGAGGAAATGTAGCCTGCCGCAGCCTTCGATCTTGTACCGCAGTCTGTTAGAATGCAGCGGCTCGTTTAGATTGTCTGGTCCATTGTTGTTGGCCCATTTCAGCAGCTCGGGTCCTGCAGCCACATGAGGACTGACATACATTGCGAAGACAGTGTGCTGTAGTCCATCATCTACTGCTGTGCACTGTTGGGCTGCAGCTGCTCACCCAGTTTGCCCTCCCCTTTGTTACTGTTGTTGTTCAGCATCCCGCTACCTGAAACTGGGATACGTCCAGTTATATCCTCGAGGCACCCTCACCATACCTAAAAGTTCCTTCCAAACCATTGGTAAGAAAAGCAGAAAAATCCCATCTCTGATACGTTGTCTGGCAAAATGATGACGAACATTATAAGTCAAACGCTGGTGGAGACGTTAACGGTAGACCGCCACGAATAGAGTGACGAGCGATGGTCTTCACCGCCCTGTGGACTCGCGCCTGTAAGACATTACAGAGATCTGAAGGGAAAGTAGGATCCCCGTTTTTCGAGATGTAGAGCAGGGCACTCAACCTTCCAGTGGTAAGCGTATTTTGTGCAGGTGGTGGCGGACAGATCTTAAGTATTTGCAAGAAGTCATATCTGAAAACGTGAAGAGCTTGTGATAAAATTATTCTTTATTTGCAACTGGTTTAGATGATCAGATCTTCTTCAGGTAGCATAACATTATTTAAAACAATCTAAATGGCAACGTTCTTAGTGTGGTGTCAGATAAAATAAAATCCATCTTGCGTCAAGTATTAGTTGCCATCAATAGTAAAAAAAATTAAAAAGTCAGCACTAAAATTTAGTAACACAGTTAATCAGTCTTCAGATGCTGTTGGACTCAGGTTCCAGTAGTTCTGTTTGGACGCACTCTACAGTATGAAAATGTCATGTTTTCCTTCTTTCCTTCAGCAAGAGAGAACATAAGCTCACCGGACAAAATATTAGTTGCGCAATCGCAGGCGACAGATCGGTAGAAAGCAGCTTCCGTGTTTGGTGGTATCGAGGCATACTGTCGAACGGGTGAACAAGGGATAGGGTACCGTTTAACACGGTGGAAGAACAGTGGTCGTAATAATATACTGACCGACAGCGACCGGAGACAATTGTCACGTGTTGACAGTGAAAATCGGTTTCGATCCCGACGGGAAAACCGGCTGCCAGTGAATGGAGTTCGATCTTAACCACCTTACGAGTGATCACAGCGAAGGGAACAGCATTAAATAGACGTATGACCGGGTACCTCGCAGAAGGCCATTTTTCACACCGGAACGTAAAGCTGTTCCTTTTCAATGGGCCGAACGACACTGAAACCGGACAGTAACTTACTGGAAGAATGCAGTGTGCGCTGACAAGTCACAATTTTGGCGCTTCTCAAATGATACAGCCGGGCGGTCTAAGGCGCTGCAGTCATGGACTGTGCGGCTGGTCCCGGCGGAGGTTCGAGTCCTCCCTCGGGCATGGGTGTGTATGTTTGTCCTTAGGATAATTTAGGTTAAGTAGTGTGTAAGCTTAGGGACTGATGACCTTAGCAGTTGAGTCCCATAAGATTTCACACACATTTGAACATTTTTTTCAAATGATACGTGATGTCGAGTGCACCCATATGTCGCTTAAGTCACACTGTGTGGAGGTTTCAGTTCATGTCGGAGCTGTTTACATGCTGTTTTTGGAGTGTTTTTCGTACCACGACTTGGCTCACTCATTCACGATACAGTGAACAGGAACAAAGATATTTATTTCGACCGTTTCCTCGACATTTTCGCGATGAGTATGCTGTGGGAATTTCCGTCTTCCAAGATGACAACACCCGTGTTCAGAGGGCTGCATACACACACGTTTGTGGTATGACGAACTGTGAGGCGCCCCACTGCAACTAAGTGTGGCGCGCTAGACCGCCCGATGTTAATGCCACAGGAAATGCATGGGACTATTTAGGACAGCGAGTGAAACGTATCAGTGGACTTCCTCGCAGTCTGCCAGTTCTACGGTATCTGATCGTGAACGAGTGCCTTCTACATCTACATCCATATTCCGCAAGCCACCTGACGGTGTGTGGCGGAGGGTACCTTGAGTACCTCTATCGGTATCGCTTCTAGTCCAGTCTCGTATTGTTCGTGGAAAGGAAGATTGTCAGTATGCCTCTGTATGGGCTCTAGTCTCTCTGATTTTATCCTCACGGTCTGTTCGCGAGATATACGTAGGAGGGAGCAATATACTGCTTGACTCCTCAGTGAAGGTATGTTCTCGAAACTTCAACAAAAGCCCGTACCGAGCTACTGAGCGTCTCTCCTGCAGAGTCTTCCACTGCAGTTTATATAACATCTCCGTAAAGCTTTCGCGATTACTAAATGATCCTGTAACGAAGCGCGCTGCTCTCCGTTGGATCTTCTCTATCTCTTCTATCAACCCTATCTGGTACGGATCCCACACTGGCGAGCAGTATTAAAGCAGTGGGCGAACAAATGTACTGTAACCTACTTCCTTTGTTTTCGGACTGCATTTCCTTAGGATTCTTCCAGTGAATCTCAGTCTGGCATCTGCTTTGCCAGGTTAATATGGATTACCTGAAGAAAAGTGTGGGCTCTCTTCCTCGCCGCACTGAGGCCATTGTCGAAGTTGGAGCGTAGGTATAGGGTGTCTCCTCGAGCGACTAAGTTTTTCGTCCGGTGAGCTTATTACAATTGGGAGTTAAACGTATAAAAGTGGAGGAGTGTACAGTTAAATTGAAATAGTATTTAGAGGCCAGAGTACGTACCAGTGGCGGTGCCGGGCTCGGAGCCGGTGGAGGAGAGTCGGCCGCCGCCGGACGAGGAGTCGGACTGCGCCGACGGGCTGGCGCACATGGAGCTGGGCCCGCCCGCGGCGCCGGCGCCGCCCCCGCCGCCCACGCCGGGCACGCCGACGCCGACGCCCACGCCGCCCAGGCCGGCCAGGCCGCCGGAGGACGCGGCGACGGCAGCCGCCGCCAGCAGCGACTCGCGCTCGCGCCGCTCTGCGGCCGCGCGGCTCAGCACGTACTGCGCCGCGAACTGGTGCTTCGGGTCCATGCGCATGTGCTCCATGTGGCTCAGCAGCCCTGCGCAGTGAATAATATTGTGTCAGTTTTTTTGGGTGGGCATCACTCTTCTTGACAGGTTTGACGCGGCCCGCCTCGAATTGCTCCCCCGTCTCAGAGCAGAACTTGCACCCAGAGTCCACAGTTATTTGTAGAATGTATTCCAATCTCTGTGTTCTACAATTTTTGCCCTCTACTGCTCCCTCTAGTACCGTGGAAGCTATTGCTTCATGTCCTGTCATCCTGTCCATTCCTCTTGTCATGTGTCTTGTGTTTCCCACATTTGCGTCTTCTCGTCGATTCTGCGGAGAAACTTCTTATTTCTTATCAGTCCATCTAATTTTCAGCATCCTTCTACAGCATAATACCCGAAACCTTTCGTTTCTCTTCTTTTCCAATTTTTCCACAATCGATCATTCACTTCCATAATATGCTGTGCCCCAAAAGTACATTCCCATAAATTTCTTCCTCAGTCTAAGACCAATATTTGATAAGAACGTCGATAATAATTTATACTGATGAAGATGTAATTAATATAGTCTGTTATATAAACTGAAGGTAGGTGAAAGCCCGAAACGCTTCCTTCCATAAAATAATGTTAGACGAAAAAAATGTCTCCTTGCTATAGTTCTTAAAGTAACTGAGTCCATATCCTACGATATAAACTACGAATAATATGGATAAATTAATGTAAACATCTCTGTCGTTCCACAACACGTTTTCGCACTATAATGTTATTTTTTTTCCTTCCTCGGAAACCTTACTCCAAAGCTCTGCGATGGATAATACCAATAAAAAACGAAACTAAACTCCTCTAGAACAGGCTATGAAGGCCCAAAGGCACCGACCGGCCGCCGTGTCATCCTCAGCCTACAGGCGTCACTGGATGCGGATATGGAGGGGCATGTGGTCAGCACACCGCTCTCCCGGTCGTATGTCAGTTTACGAGACCGGAGCCGCTACTTCTTAATCAGGTAGCTCCTCAGTTTGCCTCACAAGAGCTGAGTGCACACCGCTTGCCAACAGCGGTCGGCAGACCGGATGGTCACCCATTCAAGTTCTAGCCCAGCCAGACAGCGCTTAACTTCGGTGATCTGACGGGAACCGGTGTTACCACTGCGGCGTCGCCGTTGGCAGATAATACCAATACCAACAACTTATCTCCTTTGCTGTTGTCATTGTAATCCTGTTCAGAGACGGTAAAGGACTTCGAAGATCGGTTGAAAGCAGTGGATAGTGTCTTGAAAAGAGGTTATATGACGATCATTAGCAAATGTAAAACAAGGACAATGGATGTAGTCGAATTTAGTAGATGTGGGTGTAGAATTAAATTAAGCGATGCTAAGGGAATTATAGTAGGAAATGAAATCCCAGATTTTGCTATTTGATCACAAAAATAACTGAAGATGGCCGAAGTAGTGACGATATAAAACGTAGCCTGTCAATAGCGGGAAAAGCGTTTCTGGAAAAGAGAAATTTGTTAAGATCGAATACAAATTTAAGCGTTAGAAAGTTTTTTCTGAATGAATTTGAAGAGTAGCCTTGTACAGAAGTGAAACGTGGACCACAAATACTTCAGGTCAGAAGAGCCCACAAAGAGTAAAATGTGGCACAAGTATATGCTAATGAAACATCTCTGTCGTTTCACAACACATTTTCGGATTCTTTTTCTTTTCTGGAAAATCTTACAACAAAGTTCTGCAATGGATAACACTAACAGCGTATCCACTTTGCCGACCCTTTTACAACAGAAGCCGTTTTAGATGCGATGGATGCTTACCTCAAGAAGGTCCAAAAAACTTCGTCAAAGATGTGACCGTCCCCCATGTGCCAAGTTTATCATTCTTTCCATAATCTTACGTAGCGTATCAGTCATTCTACAAGAACTTTTGCGCAACCAAAATATAAAATTTATGAAACAACTTAATTGCTCACAAAGTGGACAATGAATAGCAGCACATTAAATCGCTTAAAGTGGTCTCAGTTTTCCGATAAGATGCAATTTTTGAGCAAATGTGGTTCCTCTTTCATCGTCTTATACATTGGAATAATGTGGTATATTAAGACTAAATGTCCTACCCTCAAAGGTGGGTTATAACTGAGGCACAATCCTTTTCACTCCATATAACCGCCGCTTTGTTCTGTACATTGAGCAAGTAGTAAAGCAAAACAAAAGGAAATGTGGAAAAGAACTTAAGATTCAGGAAGGAGTAATAAATACTTGGATTTTTGCCGTTGTCGTAGTAATTCTGTTTAGAAACGGCCAGGGACTTGGGAGCGCAGCTGAAAGGAATATACGAGTATGATAACTCCGAAAGAGGCTATAAGATGAATATCAACATAAGTAAAACAATGGCAGTGGAACTGGGGTGGATGTTGACTGAATTATATTAACAAATAAAACACTGAAAGTAACAGATGAGATCTGCTATTTGGGTAGCAAAATTACTATTATGGCCAGAGTAGGAAGGATGCAGAATGGTGCTAGCAAGAAAAACATTTCTGAAAAGGAGATATTTGTTAATATCGAATATAAGTTTAAGTGTTACAAAGTCTTTTCTGAATAAGAAAAACATTTCTGAAAAGGAGATATTTGTTAATATCGAATATAAGTTTAAGTGTTACAAAGTCTTTTCTGAATATATTTGTCTGGGCTGTAGCGATGTGCAACGTGGACGGTAAACAATCTAAACAAGAGAAAAATAGAGGCTTTTGCAGTACAGAATACTCAAGATAAGATGACTACCTCGGATATCTGATGGCTAGGTACTGAATTTGAGAGCAAAGAAATTTATGGCACAATTTCACTAAATGAAGGGATTGGTTAACAGAACGCGTCCTGGGGCATCAAGGAATAGTCAGTTTGGTAATGGAAGGAAACCTGGGGAGGGTTCAAAACATAAAGGGAGACTAAGCCTCGAATACAGTAAGCTCGTGCAAATAGATGTAAGTTCAAGGAAGAATGTAGAGTTGAGCAGGCTTGCGCAGAATGAACTAGCACGGAGAGCAGTTCATGGATTGATAACCACAACATTCTCTTTCTGGATTCAATATCACACTGACTTTTCAGGCAGGCAAATGGGAAGTTGCAGTACAAAAAGTACAGGACAAAAATATAGAAACAACAAAAACGCAACACATCGTGATCAATAAGGTGTAAGAAACCCGTTGACATTCCAAACGGCGTACAAACATCTCGAAATAGATAAACACAGGTCCTGTATGGTCCTGAAGGGAATCTTATACAATTCTTCCTGCAAAATAGTGGAAAGTTCAGGAAACGATGATGAAGGTGGATAGGGATCACGAAATTTTATTTCCAAACTAGACCACAAAGGCTCAATAATAGTTAGATCAGGCGAGTGTAGTGGTCATGAAAGCTCATCCTCGAGCTCACAAAGCAGTCCCGGACGATGCAAGCTGTGTGAACAGGTGTCCTGTGTCCTCGGAGCACAGCATCACCACTGGGGAGCAAACAATGTACCACGATATGGAACTGACCATCCAGAATGGCCACATAATCCTTAACAGTAATGTATCCTCGCAGAGTAACCATGGGGGCCATGGAGCAGCACGATATGGCTGCCAAAATCATCACCGAATCCCAGGCAAGCTTCACTCTTAGGGCGTAAACTCGACTAGAAGTTGGAAACAGTGTGAAGCAAGACATATTCGACCAAATGAAGTTCTTCTACTGCTCCACTGTCCACGTTATATGAGTTCGGAACCACGTTATCATGTTCCGAGGGATTCCCTGCGGTTCCCTGCTTATGGAGCTCCCTTCGTGTTGTTTTGCTCCTGACAGGGTTCACGAGTGCGACATTCTGTTCTGCGCTGACTTTTACAGCTAATGTCCTCTTATTTTTCGTCACAATCCTCTTCAACGACCGTCCATGACGATCACTCGACACACACTTTCGTCCGCGTTGTGACTTAGCGGATGATGTTTTTCCGTTTTCCCTGTAAGCGGTATAAATATTCGATACGGTGCCTTTGAAATACCAAATTCTTCGGCTACCTTGATTACGGAAGCATCCACCATACGTAAACCAACAATTTGACCACCTTAGAATTCACCTAACTCCGATATTATGTACTCGCAATTGCACAGAACACTGTTCTAATCACGACTGACACTTGAGGACATTGTACAGGTGCTGTTCATGGTCAATTATAACAGCGCAAACTGCAGGCTTGCCTAGCATCTGCATTTGTGTTTAAGTATGTATTTATCGCGGTGTTTCCATACTTTTGTCCAACCCCTGCACAAAACAGCCATCACCATCACGGTCCTACTATCAGCTGATAGAGTCAGTATTGTCACAGTATAAAATTATAAAATAGTATCTGCAGTGATTCGTGTTCATAAATTAATGAACACTGTAGCACTAGCTTTTTACGTTGTTACGAACTTAATAGCAAGAATTTATAAACAAAAGAGAATTGTATACTAGTGATAAACTGTTTTGAATATATTAGCCTTGTATTTGGGAGGGTGAAAGCTCCAATCTCAATTCGGCCACCCTGATCTACGTTTTTCTAAATTATTTCATGCAAACGAAGTACCACCTACGTAGTATACAGAGTAGACAAGTGCTATAGTGAAAGCCACATATGGTGAACAGTCTGTGATGAACCTATCAGATCTCAAAAAGACATACGAATAATTTTAATTATGAACCACTGACTTAGAGAAGTGGGACGAACATTCAAATGAATGTGAATTTAATGTTGGTAAACTTACTAGCTGTGTAGTTTCCGAGATGCATTTCCTGCTGTGAGTTACTAGAGGACTGGAAATCTTGGAAGCAGCTATAGCTAACCCGTTTTTCCCATGGCAGCTGTGATCGGGGCGTTATCACAGCGTTTCGCAATTCTCGCAAGCTGAGGATTGGACTGGACTAGATTGAGCACAAGTGAACTCGCTTTTATTCATTGCATCTACTGTGTATTTGTGTCAGTGTGTACTACAAGCTATTGTTTACTTCTCGAGCACTGAGATATTTATAAGCTTTTTAAGAGGCATAATATACAATATCTACAAGAACCAAGAGGGAAGAGCGAGAGAGAAGTGTTCTGTTTAAAAAAGGTGGAAAGCAGGCTTTAGCCTCTACTGTGTAATATGTATATCGAAGAAGAATTACGGAAACAAATGAAAGGTTCATAAGTGGAATAAAAATTCAGCGTGAAAGGACATAAGTTGTAAGATTCACTGATGAAATTGCCGTCCTCTCTGAAAGTAAGGAGGCATTTACGGGTCTTATGACCATGTACGTCCGTAGTACGGCACTACATGGAAGTGACTCATGGACTATGGGAAAACCGGAAAAGGAGGGAACCGGCGCATTTGAGACGTGATCTTACAGGGGGATGTTAAAATTATTTTGATTGATAATTCCTTTGCAGAACTGGTGAGGAAATTAACACACAGAACACTTCAACTAAAAAAAGGAAATAGAATGATAAGACATGTTTTAAGAAATCAGCAAATAACTTTCATAGTGCAAGGGAAACAAAGCGTCAAGCAAAGGCCACGCCTTTAGTTCTAATTTCTATCATTATGCAGTGGGAATGGGAATTCATACGGCAGTATATTTACTCGTATACGGTTCACTAGAATCCTAATACTGTATACTACTTCGAATAGTGGTCATCGTCTGTTTTCACAGCATACAAATAGTACTTTTAAGCTATATTTAAAGCACACTGGTCTTTACAGAACCATTTCCAATTCTCACGAGTTTTGAGTATTATTTTCACTTAATACTACATGTTTTTGAATTTGTGACTGACTTCAAAAATTTTAAAATATGGTTCTCCTTGGCAGATTTCTGAGTTCTTCCTTTTTTAAAACTGCTCTACACATTAGATGATGACTCCATCTTCCAGTCATGTGTGGAATCATTTTAGAAAAAAGATAACTAAACTGCAAAAAAAAAGTTAGATACAATCACAACATTAACTATTTATGTAAACATTTGAATATAAATCATCAAGACATTGATTTAGCTTCCAAGCCAGAGAAAAACTTTCCTATTAATGAATTATTCGTCACTTCTTGGTAAAACAATTTTATACTTAAGGCTGAAAACGAAAAAAAACTGTGCTTTGCTGCATTAATATTTGCTGATTACGAACCAGTTTTCGGCTTAACAGGCCATCACCATTTCAAAACGCAGTTACCGTTTCCAGTGGCCACCGTCAGACTGCCTAAACGCATGTACTGCAAGCGATGACGTAACGTTGTCGACATAACATACACTCACAAAGCAACGGAAACAGTACATCACCGCTTGCAGCACATGCATTTACACAGTCTGACGGTGACCACTGGAACAGTTTTGAAATATATTTGTGACTGTTGTCGCAAACATGTAAAAACGAAGAATATAGGCAAGACAAGGATGCAAGATTTTGAAATGTCGTGCTACAGAAGAATACTAAAGATACATAAACGATGTAGGTGAGACTCTGAGCAGCCCTCTGAGATTGTTTATGGATAACGATTTCGAAGAGTTCTACAGATGAAGCACTCTCTCCTTCAGCATAACAAATAGTGGTGAGGTTGTGACTCCGTCAACAAAGTCAGACATTCTACAGTGGTAGCATCAACAAAGTGGTCTCTTGTTGTGAGAAACATGTTTGCCGCCAGGGTGACTATGTTGAGAATTAAATATGTAGACATGAAGAACCGGAGATGTAGAATGTTGATAAAATTCTTCTGGGTTGTTGACTGCATTATCAATATATAAAACTGTCCAATGTTTCCTATTAATGAATTATTTGTCACTTCTTGGTAAAACAAAACTTTTTCACGGCTTTGTGCAGCTCAGCAGAAAGCCCCGAGGAAGGCCACTTGCAATAGTGGTCGAAACGTCGAAAAAGTACCGGGTGATCAAAAAGTCAGTATAAATTTGTAAACTTAATAAACCACGGAATAATGTAGATAGAGAGGTGAAAATTGACACACGTGCTTGGAATGACATGGGGTTTATTAGAAAAAAAAAACCTCATATTTCTAGACGCGTGAAAGATATCTTGCGCGCGTCGTTTGGTGATGATCGTGTGCTCAGCCACCATTTTCGTCATGTTTGGCCTCCCAGGTCCCCAGACCTCAGTCCGTGCGATTATTGGCTTTGGGGTTACCTGAAGTCGCAAGTGTATCGTGATCGACCGACATCTCTAGGGAAGCTAAAAGACAACATCCGACGCCAATGCCTCACCATAACTCCAGACATGCTTTACAGTGCTGTTCACAACATTATTCCTCGACTACAGCTATTGCTGAGGAATGATAGTGGACATATTGAGCATTTCCTGTAAAGAACATCATCTTTGCTTTGTCTTACTTTGTTATGCTAATTATTGCTATTCTGATCAGACGAAGCGCCATCTGTCGGACATTTTTTGAACTTTGTATTTTTTTTGGTTCTAATAAAACCCCATGTCATTCCAAGCACGTGCGTCAATTTGTACGTCTCTATCTACATTATTCCGTGATTTATTCAGTTTTCAAATTTATACTGACTTTTTGATCACATCTACATCTACATTCTACATCTACATTTATACTCCGCAAGCCACCCAACGGTGTGTGGCGGAGGGCACTTTACGTGCCACTGTCATTACCTCCCTTTTCTGTTCCAGTCGCGTATGGTTCGCGGGAAGAACGACTGTCTGAAAGCCTCCGTGCGCGCTCGAATCTTTCTAAGTTTACATTCGTGATCTCCTCGGGAGGTATAAGTAGGGGGAAGCAATATATTCGATACCTCATCCAGAAACGCACCCTCTCGAAACCTGGCGAGCAAGCTACACCGCGATTCAGAGCGCCTCTCTAGCAGAGTCTGCCACTTGAGTTTGCTAAACATCTCCGCAACGCTATCACGGTTATCAAATAACCCTGTGACGAAACGCGCCGGTGTATATTGAAAATACGGTCAAGAGCACAGAAGAATTTTATTGACAATGACAACGGCCGCCGAAGCCTACGCTTACAAAGCTGTAGAATGTTAATAACGCTCGTTTTATTTAAAACGCTTTGAGAGTTCGGAGGCGTTACTTTCCAGCATGCCCTCGTATTTCGTTGACTTCCACCTATATAGAGAGAAATGTCCATCATGATGAAGTAAGAAGAAGCAGAGTTCGCATGGGAAGAATTAGGCGTCCACTATTCCCACGCTCTATTGAAGAGTGGAGCGGTAGAGAAATAGTGGCCCTATGAACCATCTGCAAACAGTTGACAGTGAGTTGCAGAGTAATCGTGTAGATGTAGTTGTAGGTTATATGGGTAGATAGAGTAACAAATCAGGAAGTACTAAACCTGATTGGGGAGGGTACAACCTAAGGGATCAACGGATAGTTAAACCTGTAATGGTGAGAAACGTGTGTGGAAGGGAGGGAGGTAAAAATTGTAGATGGAAACGCAGGCTTGAATGCAGAAACCAGCGGATGAATAATGGGGTAGTTATGCAGATACGAAAAAAAAAAAAAATGCACCAGGTGGACTAACATCAAACCAGCTTCGGAGGGCTGATTGGTACAACAACAAATGACGAGCTGGCGTGTACTCACCGGACTCGTGCGTGAAGACCGCCTGGCAGACGGAGCAGGGCCACATGCGCAGCGAGGTGGTGAACTGCGACGTTTCGGGGTGGCAGGCGAGGTGCTTCCTAAGGCTGCCCTCGTTCACGTAGTGCTTGCCGCACACGGGGCACGGGTGGTTCGCTGTCCTCCGCTTCGCTAAGTACGGATCGGCACGGGGATAAGCGAAAATAAACCAGGTCAATGCAGAAGCACGGGTTAGAGCGCCAACATACATACTTAAGAAAACACACACACAGCCCTCAACCACAAAGCGGAGACCCAGGACAGGTTATTCTGCAATCTGGAAAGGCGTGCATTAGTTTAAACATTTTCACTCTTTGCTCAAGCCGTGAGGTTACAGCAGTAAGCTAACTTTCTTGTTCTTCCAGCTCAGTTCTGCAGCGAAAGGCACGGAGAAATCGTTGCATCGCTAAAGAGAGAAAGGAAGAAGAAAATGAAGAAGCAAAGAAAAAGAGAGCTTCCAGAGTCGAGGAACAGCGACAATGTAATTTGACAAAGATAGCCGAAAATGTACACGTTCCAGTAAGGCAAACAGTTCTGAATCTAAGTTACAGCTGAACTGATCTGCACACCTATAATGACACAGGATAACTCAAGTAACCGGTCATACCACCAAAAAGACATCCGGTTTAACTACACGTTAACTAGGAAAAATGTAATCGTAGCCTAAAAAAATATTGTCAACGAGTACAGTAACAACTACATATTGACCCTCGGTTCCAGCTTGGTAACGCCTAATGATTTCAAAATCTTTCACACGCAGTAAAGTTTTCAAAATATGTTTCTACCCAGCACACTGGTAAAAAAAAGTTTGTTTGTGCCCTGAAGGAAAGGTATCGAGAATCATAAGCGACCGAACACTCGCTTGGAAACGCTGATTATTCGTGAAAAGTGATATTCGATGACCGATGATTTTCTCCATTTCAATTTTGCCCAAAGTCGTTGTTCTCTCTCAAAGACTCGGTACGTTAACTAGGGCGATCTTCCTTGGGGTGATATTACAAATTGTCGTTAAAAGTGATAATCTTGTGTTAGTGCACGCTCGCCTGTGAGTACAGAAGAGTGGCCGTGCGGTTCTAGGCACTGCAGTCCGGAACCGCGTGACTGCTACGGTCGAAGGTTCGAATCCTGCCTCGGGCATGGATATGTGTGATGTCCTTAGGTTAGTTAGGTTTAAGTAGTTCTAAGTTCTAGGGGACTGATGACCTCAGAAGTTGAGTCCCATAGTGCTCAGAGCCATTTGAACCTTTTTGAACGTTTACTGTAAACACCTCTTTTTATATCTTGACATAGTGCATGCGTTCATCAGGTAACTCGTAAGTGGTATATTGCGACAAGTTAACTCTCACTGCTACTTTTGCCTTTGCAGTATTTATCACTGTACCTTGTCGATGTTATTAATCTGAATGTTCCACAGAAAAACAATTTGTGGTGAGGTGGGAGATGTCAAAGGTTCTAAGCATATTTATGCTGAACAAGAACTGTGATAGTGAGAGACTTTCGCGAGCGTGCTTGTTTTCTAACAGCCAATAAAAAAGGGACTGAAATGACGATGGGAAATATAAAAACTCCCCTATGCGGAGGCAGACAGTGTTCTTACGAACGAAAGTCTACCTTTGTCTCTACGCTTATTTAAAAAAGTTATTGTGAACAGAAACTCATTCCCAGGCTGTGTATCGTGCCCTGTTTTCACAGTGACGGTTTACTTATTGGACATACACGTTCTTCCTTCCTCAGTGCAAGATCGTACTTTTTCCCATTCACTCATTCCGATGTAATTTGCTGAAGACCGCAACATCCGCAAGTGAAACATCCGTCTGGTCTCCAGACGAGGTGAAACAGGAAATAAGTTCTGCGCTTCATTTAAAAGTCCATTCCAGATGTTTGGGAATAACTTTCCAAGAGAAAAGTCAATAGCTTTCACGATAAAATGAATAAAAGTTGTTTTTAAAAATCAGTTTACTATAGGAGCCGCGCAAAGTTGGACCGCAGAGAGGCTTTCAAGTAATCAAGCGTAGTCCGGGCAGCCGAAGCTGCTCTAAGTGGCGAGTCGAAGCCACAGAAAAGGAGCGCGCTCTCCGATTAAAACGTGGAATCTGCAGCACAAATAGGTTCCTTCCGGTAACATCTTGCCCGTCCACGAGAAATAGGCTTCTGGAATGTTCATATTAACGTCGGCCTTCTCGCTGGAGCCCGTACCCGAGGAATTTGTCAATCAAATAACGGCACCGGCTGCGCATGCGAGACACCCTTTAATATGGTCAACGTACCCTGCCGGCAACCGCATACGCAGAGGAGATTCTTCTACGAAGGTAAACAACGACTGTTAGGGCATTCATAACTAACACAGTGTGGGGATTCCTAGTTGTTTAAAACGCCATGTTTCCTACGGAACATATACACTTTTTACTCGCCTACGTTATGCTAGTGAACACAATTTTCTTCTTAATTATCCTTCAGCACTTTTAGTAGCATTTGTGTACACAAAAGTAAAGTCGAAAAAGAACGAATTGTTACTCGGCAACTGCGACGTAGGGACTTCGGAAGGCACTTGAACGTGAAACACACAAAATTAAACATAACAGGAAGGATATCTCCGCTGGAAGTTTGTTCAATGAAAACACATTAAACATACACACTCTGGCGGCCACAGTCGCTAGAGAAGCCCGTGGCACGAATTATCTGCAATAAACAAAGTTTAGGAAATACAAAATATGGAAAACATCGAGATATTCTTACAGAACAGGGAAGAGGTTTTGATGAGCTTCCTGTGCACTATGCAAGGCAAACATTACAAATGATTGTGCAGTTTTATTTTAAACGGCTACCACAACTAGCCTACTTCCGTATCTTCAAGATTATTTTTTAGTATAGCGATATTTCCCTTTGTTAAGGCCGCGCGGTCTCAGCCCCCCCGTCGGAGGTTGGAGTCCTCCCTCGGGCATGGGTGTGTGTATCGTCCTTAGCATAAGTTAGTTTAAGTTAGATTAGGTAGTGTGTAAGCTTAGGGACCGATGACCTCAACAGTTTGATCTCATAAGACCTTACCACAAATTTCCAAATTTTTCCCTTTGTTAAGTCTACTAAATTAAGTGATTGCAATAAGCAGTGAGATGGAAAAATGTTGGTTCTATGAACAGTTTGTCTTGCACTCTGAAAGAGAATCACGGGTTTGCTACTGTAGTTTCATTTCACGGTTTTGATGGCCCGCAGACAACATGATCGTCATAGGTGCAAGGCTAGTTTATATTGGCGAAGGAAAAGGAAGGGAATCTTTGACTGCACTGAGAATAAAGGAGAGAATCCAGGAAAGAGCTCAATGAGGAAGACAGGAATAAGGCATTTGAGTGTCGCTATGATATTAAAAAATCTGCTGATGATTATTGTGTTTTAGACACCGACCACGTAGCTCCCAGCAATGAAAAGACAAATGGATGGAAGGGTACAGCCCTTAAGATGCACTCCCTCTGTGTCAGAAGCGGCCTAGTTTACCAAACTGCTGTACGGCGACGTTTTTCTGATTGTCAATCGGTACATAATTCAAAAGGAACTATTACACGAAGTGCAAGTAACGAAGCAATTGTAGCAGCGACTAACGTGTTTTGCAGTCCAGTTTGTTAAGAGTAACTTCCTGGTTCCAGAATATGTACAGATAAGTTTTCTGAATGCCGTCGCCATTCACAGCTCCCACAAAATCGAACCTAAAATGACTCATGATAGGTCTGAGAGAACTGGTAAACGGACCTACGAAACTCCACACATATTCTGGTGACGCTCTCTCTGTTTGAGGCAACAGAAACATACACTTGGAAAGCGGTTATTTATCCTCTAGAGAATTCTGCAGTGGTTGACAAATGACAACTAAGATATTCCTGTGGTTGGCTACACAGCGTAAACATTGGATTACTGTCGCCTGTCTAATGAGACGTAGGTCCTTGTTCGGTAGAGCAGCGTTTCGACACTGAAATGAGACATCGGAAAGAGCCCGATGGCGCGGTCACAAAGATTACTTACAGAGCGACCTATTATGCCAGTATGGTGAAGGGAACGCTCGGTGTGATCAAATGTATGGAACGTGTACCCAGCAGTACTCGAAACGATGAAAGTACATTCTGTGTCTTGAGAAGAATTGCAACACAGAATGTGCGTTATGCCTATATATGCCGTCGTTTTGAAACATGCCTGCACCATTTTGGTGTCGGATAAATCCAGCTCGTACAAAAACCATGAAAATAAGAACCGCCATCTTAAACCATTGCCAGTGCAATGTGCTGTGGCGTTAAGAACCATAGAATCACGCGCTCATACGATTCTTACTATTCACGCACCGGTCAAAACACAACGTGGAATATATGACACTACTCTTCACAGCAACAGTCCTGTTTACTCCTAAGTTGTATAATTCGCATGATGTTTGTACCAGGTAAGTATTTTTCACTAGCGATCTTGCGTGAGGACGAAGTAGGGCAGTACTCGCCTCCTGGCGTAGTCAAACCGTGTGGGTTCAAAATGGTTCAAATGGCTCTGAGCACTGTGGGGATTAACATCTGAGGTCATCAGTTCCCTAGAACTTAGAACTACTTAAACTTAACTAACCTAAGGACATCACACACATCCATGCCCGAGGCAGGATTCGAACCTGCGACCGTAGCGGTCGCGCGGTTCCAGACTGAAGCGCCTAGAACCGCTCGACCACAGCGGCCGGCAAACCGTGTGGGTGACGAACTAGTCCGCGGCACTGGCTATCCGACCTGCCTTGTCCTCAATACTTGTATCGATAATTTCACTGTTAATTCATTCAGTGGGCTAGCAGAGGGGTATGTTTGCGATATGCATATTTGATGAAAGCGAAACGGTGATGATTTACTTTAAAAGGATTCATTGTTTACATGATTTCTAAATATTTAAATGAGGAATAAAATTTTATTTTTAAAAAGTCTCGATGATACTATCTTTTTAAAATTTTTTTTCTTGTTCAACTCTGGTGGAAATTGCGATAGTAGTGGATAAAGTATTTCATAAAGTGAAGGACAAACTTCACGGACGTCTGTTTTGGGAGAAGGAAGATTGCATGGCTGTGGGGAGGTACATAATGTCTGGCCACAGCCGAACGAGGTCGGTGGAATGTATGGGTGGACGTTATGTAAAGGGTTTGCGGTTGATAGGATTGGAGATGAGGTGGTACAATGGTAGAAATTCCTCGTTAGGGTGAAAATGAAGGACTATGGAAAGAGAAGGATGAAAGGGAAGCACTGATTCAGGGAAGAGGGACGGTGTGAATTAGGTCAGGTGGGAAAGTCAGCAGCAGTAGCAGGCGATTTTGAAATTTCATACGGAAAGAGTTTCTGGTATTGTAAATGGGTAAAATTAAGGTTTGGAATTATTAGATTAGGATGTGGAGAGTTGAAGACGATTAAACGAAGTTGTGGAGGCAGCTGAAAGGAAGTGTACCAGCTTACAGGAGAACTTAGCTTTTCCACTTCTGAGTAAAGCAGAACAAGCTACGTGAACGGCAGTGTAGCTTTCAGAAGAGATGGTTCTTTGGTAGGACTATGTTCGGTTCGAATGATGTCTTTGGCTGTCGAGAATTGATGAAATCAATGATTCGGATGCAGACAACTGTAATGTTTCTGTGATGAGCAGTTGATCTTGGCAGTTGTAGGAGTACTGACACCAGCCAAAGTAAGCTGGAATTACACATCGCAATTAGTCGTTTACAAGATGGGGTAGGATCCCCCCCCCCCCTCTTTACCTCGCTATCTAAACTTCACCTCGACCCAGTCCAGTCGCTACGCGCGTGTAGTTCGTGAGAGGATTCTTCTACACACGCCTGACTTCGCAAGATGGCGAGGTGGTCATAATTCTCTTATCAATCTATGACGAATTCTACTACTAGTGCCTCAAAACCTCGAATTACCTGTTGCGGAATGTTATCTATACTGAAAAGCTACATACAAGAACAACATGAGTGTACCGCCGCTCATCACAGGATCTCCGAGACGCCTCATAACGACACCGATGCACACAATCGCTTTCGAGCATCCCTGCAGATGGAAATAGAGTGAATTACACTCGCACATGTAAAGCTACTGAACTGTGTGAGCAGGTGAAGCTTCTCGCCGGCCGGCTGCTAAGTGGGTGCGTTCCGCTGAAAGGAAAAAGGCTAACGATTATGTGGACCGGCAGCCGCGCTGGACGGACCAAGCTGAAAGGAGGTGAGTGGTGACAGAACATGCGCTGGGAACTTACTTGCCACTCCGGACGCGTTGGGGTCTTTGTGCGTGTGCTTCATGTGCTCCATGAGAGCTTCTCCGCCGAGGAACAGCTTGTGGCAGATTGGGCATGAGGTGGCGTTAGGCCCGCCGATGAGGGCCGCGTGTTGCTGCAACACAGGCACACGAAGCTGAAGTTCCTGTGGAGAACATAAAGTCTGGCCCAGCCACGTTTATAAACCAACTTCACGCTACATCTAGTTCGCGGCCTCGGAAACAGTGCGTGCTTTCGTCCCTCTCTGCAGCCGCGTCTAATAGTTTGCTGCCTCCCGATTGACGGGTTATATTTCTTGCACACGATAAAAAAATGTGTGATAAGCAGTTTTACGTTGAGTCAGGAAGCACGCACTGCGTTCCGAGAGCCGGAGTGTCATACAGTTTATATCATTTACTACCAATATAAAAAATATTTTTTAAAAAACTGAATATCAATAGCACACTAATTTTGCAAGTATGTGAAAGCCTAAAACTCTACTGACTCCTTCACATAGTTCTGAAAACATTAATTGAACATTTCGAGTAACATTATTCCACAAACGTAAATTTCTAAATATCAATTATCATTAGAATCAGTTATGTTTAGTTTGTAGACTTCATAGCGATTTAAAAAAAATAGTAGCTGACAGTTAAACTTTCATTTATAAAACCAGCTGAACATGCAACGTAAAAAATTTAAAAACTACGCCACATAACAAGGTGGAAAGGATGTTATTGAAATAGTAATCGAATATCATCTTTTGTACTTAACTCTAGTTTATTAGTTATGGCATCAGATACGAGAATGCACTTTTTTAGAACAGTCTTGGACGCTAAGTAATTAAGCATACACCAAGCAAGTTAATTATTTACACACACATTCACATATGAGGTTTGTCGCTCAGTCTGCCTTTGCAGCTGAAACCTAAATGTATAATGTAAATGAAGAAGTGCAAGCAGGAAACGGACGTAGTCTTTACATGAAGACTAATTTGCGTTCTTATGGTAGTCTGGCTTACGGTAAATATTGTCTTGTAAGCGGACAATGGTTTTACGTTACACATAAACAATGGCCACAGGCATAGCTGCTGGCGATAATGATGAAAACATCGCATCACGTGAGCAGCTCCTGCTTTCGGAAGCAGTGAACGACAGTCACGGAACTACTGAAGCCCAAATGTACACAGCACGAAAGTCATTTCAGAAGACCCAACTTATTTGGTCACACCAGTGACTATATTCATCCGCACTTTGTTTCGGCTTAAGACACCGTTAAAGAAGCGAAGACAGTTTACCCCTAAAGAAGGAAAGATTCGGAAAAAGGAGGCAGGTCGCAACTGAGGCAACTGTCGGGATTTTTAGAAGTGCAGGTTGTCTCCATCGGAAGACTTCCGTCCGGCTAACAGGTAACTGGGACGCGCCTTACACATAATTCAACAAGTTTAAGAGTGAGCGCTTCTCGCTTGTCGCTTTCAATCTCGTGCATTTTTAATTCGCTTTAAAGGTTACCCTTTGAAGGGAAAAAAAGGCGAGGAGGATTTGTTTGGAAGTTATTTTTAATTCATTTTCTAAGGTAAATGAACAAAGAAGAAGTATTGCTTTCCCAATTCATCCGCAAGGCAGAAGTGTTACTAGCCGGAGTACCACTTGCCACACACCTCCGAAGGGCGCTCAAATTTGATGAAACAAACCAATTAACACATTGATCTCAGCCGATGACCATAACATTATTGTCTTCGCTCATTGATGATGCCAGTTGCATAACACAGCAAGAAATAGTAACTGAAATTTCACAAAGTGAATTTAAAATAATCACCGTATGGCAGAAGAAAGGGACCGATGACTTCAGCAGTTTTGTCCCTTAGGAATTCACACACATTTGAATATCTGAGCAGAAGAAAAATTATAATTTTCTTCAGTCTTTGAGAATAAGCTTTCCCTATCATTTAGCACAGTTCTTGAATGAAAATTTTTTGTATATGTATTTGTGGGGGAGGGTTGTAATTAGAAAACACGAAATATAGTTAGGTCGTCATTGCGTGCCACGAACGAACGTCAACACTGAATTACCTCGAGTGGAAAGCTTCGTAGGGACATGACGGAGACTGAAAATGAAATGTTTGGTCTATGAAGGGGGTATGACGTAACCAGATCGTCAATGAGTGAAATTTTCGCTTAGGGAGAAACAAAAGAAATTATACAAAACAATTCATATTCCATTTATGTCGTACAAGAACGAAAATCGACGACAAAATTTCCATGAAGGAAGCAGAAACGAAGGCCCTAGAAGTAGATGAAGTTTTGAACCAAGTTTACCACACAAACAGCGAGTCAATTAGGAAATAACAATATTTTTAGCAAATGAAACAGAAAATATATAGAAAAGGGGCAGAAGGGAAACAATAGTGCAACTGGGCTGATGAGCCGTAAAGAAAGCTGTGGATACAGACCAAGAAGGGGAGACAGAGAGGTTAACGACGTCTTCCCTGAGCTCACAAATAGATTTTCTGTTTCGTTTTACAATGTGACGTGGTAAGTGACGCTGAGTCTATCCCGCTGTTATTGCAGTCAACCCCAGCCCGGATTTTATTCCACAGTCTGCTCCTGCTTCTTTCTAAATGCATCTCATTGTTCCACACGAATTAGATTGTAGCAGGACGAGAGATCCGCTGAAGGTTTCCTGCAATAGGAGATATTGAATCTTAAGAGAATAAGTGGCAAGAGATACGACTACGGGCGTTCGGAGACGCACAGGGGGGAAGGCAGCAAAAAATGAACGAAGAAGAAAATCTCTCAGGAAGACTCCGGCTTGTAAAGGGAATTATAAATTAAAATGTCGTACAGCAGATAGCCTTAAGTGCAAATGCTTTTTAAGGGGGAATTTAATTTGAGCGGAGCACAGTGTTATCCAGGTCGGCGAAGGACAATCCACGAACCCGTGTAAAACGAAAAAGAGGAAATTTCCAGTGTTACAGCGCTCTAGCGGCTATCTGCGAGACTAAGTTGCTTTCATAAGTTTGCCTTTTCATGACCGTTCACGGAAAAGGATGCCGTCTAAGAACGCGGTATTAAACCTCGACTGGATCATAGTAGAAAAAACGCTAAGTGGCGGATTGTGTACAGGAAACAAAACAAAATCAGCAACAGTTCGCATCGCGCTAACTGCACAGCTATAAGGCTCTTTCAGAGAGATGGTGTAATGGCACAGACACTCTGAGGGAGAGAAATTCAAACCCTCGTTCTGTCATTCCAGGTTACTTCACTCTTCTATCTGCTTGGGGGCCAGGAGCTCAGTGGGTAACTCTCAAGCCTATGAACAAAAGGTCCGGGGTTCGATCAGTAGTGACTCCCATAACTTTTTTTGTCACTTACCACTTATTTCATCTCTCGTAATGAATTGTGTATGTAAAAATTCCGAGATGAACCGTGGTTCGGAGCTCACTTTAGACTGCTGAGCTCCCTACAACTGGTTAGTAAGTAGGTTCGAAGGCAAGGGCATACCACATCTAACTAGACCATGCCTAATGAACCACTGTGATATTCAAACCAAATTCGCGGTTAATGACAACTCCACTTATTACATCATTGTCGGGATTCTTCTTGCCGCCCCTTTTCAAGTGAGCTCTGCTTGTAACTCCCCCCCCCCCCCCCCCCACCCGCTCACCCCCTCCCCCACGTAAGAAATTCTAGTCTGTATTCTTTTTGTGACATGAAACAAGACATGGACAGCGATCTTAACGCTTCTGGGGAACGTAATTGTACAGGTTCGTATCTTTGCTGCCACCGTATTTGTACCAGGGATCATACTGTCACATCTTATGAGTGCATCGTCTGCATTTTAAATTTACTTTTGGATTCAGTTTGCGTTTTGATGTCCGTTTGACGTTTTCCATCAGAGCGGTTAACGTAAGTACATTGCGACATATCGTCCAAGTCATTCGCGAATGTCCTGGGGAAGAATTTATAAAATAACACTGCGACTGCGATTCTTCGTAACACTGGGTGACACGTAATAGGGCAGTTATTTTTTAGGGACTTTCCCTGCCAGATGGATAAAAGATGCTTTCCTGGTGTTCGAGATTCAGTTCTGCAAAGAATTACGTCTGATTAGTCGTCAACGCAAGGCTGCGTTCCAGACAGGGATCACATCTGAAGTCTTTGTTCGCAACACTTTGGCGTCGAAATAGTGCGCACGAGGATGAAATTGTCAGCCACGCTGGTCACTTGGAAATATGTTTTCTGGAGCCACTGTTAGCCGCTGCATGCAGTAGGCAAAGCCAGTAACCGTGGGTGTCGAAATTGTTTAAAATCAAAAGGTAATGTACATATCACCACTTTCCACGACACGAAACTGGTAGAGATTGGAAAAGTAAGTAGCGAAACGTTGAAAAGACTAGAAAAATTATAAGATATTCTGAAGTGATGATGAGATCGCAAGTGCTGCGTGTAACAGATACCAGGAGCCATGTTTCTAGCACAATCTCAATGGAGGCAAATGACCTCACCAGCATCCGTCCCTTGTGAGGATATCTGAAGTAATAACAGATTTCTCGGATAAGATGGGTTTTCCCAAATCATTCCAAGCGAATGTGGGGATATATACTACCAGTAGGCTATCGCTGTACGAGAGCTGGATAAAGAGTAGTGGCAACAGTGCCGTAACTTAAGGGTGTGCGTCAGATTGCATGTGCGCTGTCTGTAGCCGATAGCAACGTCGGCTGAAGCAGTGAGCGGCGACAGCTGTGTTTGAGTCAGTTGCAGTGTGCACTGTCTAAAAGTGCAGGAGGCAGTTCAAGCACCCCAACAGTATGTTTGGGAAACACTTGCATCAAGACTGAAGTGGCACAATATTTTTAGGGACGGCGTGAGGGATGCGGCGTTGCCACATCGTACGATGGATAGATGTGTGAACCTGTTTCGGGATGACGTCATTCAAGATCGGCCGCATTTGGGGCGTCCACGGACAACATGACAACTGAGCTCATAGCCTCCCTACTGAATGTGGATCGCCGGTGGAGTTAGCCACGAAGGTAGACGTGTGCCACAAAAGGTGCTCCACATTTTGAGCGATATTCTTGAGTTCCGCAAAACTGCAGCGCGTCGGGTACCCCGTGCTATGACTGAGGTGCAAAAGTGGCATCCACCAGCTTCGTCCCGTACTGAGAAGAAAGCGACGGCACCTCCTGGGATTGCATACCTTCATCCTCCATGACAATGCACGATGCCACACGGTGAACCCCGTGCAGGAGCTACTGCGTACGTGGGAGAGCTAGATAGTGGAACTTCGCCGTGTTCAGCCCATGTGAGTCCGTGCGATTACGACCTGTTTGCGAAATCTTCGTGGCATGCGCTACAACACAAGAGAAGATATCATCCATGCCATAGGGCCGTCGCTGTGAGACATCGACAGAGGTCGACGCGCCGACAGTGTATGACGCCTTCCACCTATGTGGGGGAAAGAGATCGAGACGCGGGACAGTTACATTGAGGGCATGTAATGAAGTGAACGTGTATCAATTAAGTCTGGAATGAATTATGACAGTATTGCCACTACTTTTTATCCAACGGATGTACTTGCCCCTTTGCCATTTTTGAAATTAACATCTTAAATAAAGTAAATTTTCTATTATTTATTCAGTTTGTCTAATTGTGTCGTTGTGCTCTTCAGTCCAAAGAGTGGTTTGATGCAGCTAGTCTGTCCTGTGAAAGTCGCATCATCTCTGCATAACTAGTAAAGCCGACATCCGTTTCAGCCTGGTTACTGTAGTTAGGCCTTATCTCCTTCTACAATTTTTACCTCCAACACTCACCTCAACTACGTAATTAACGAGTAAATTATGCCCCAGGATGAGCCCTATCGACCGATGAATTTTAGTCAAGTTATTAATTATTTAACGTCGCAACACGTCCTGTAATTGGATGGTAGTGATACTTTGTTTCCGTGCAATAAGAAACTAATTAAAGACAAATAAAGTTCAAAAGGTCAAGCAGAGCGGAGCAGCGGGTCTAAGAGAAGAGTAGTTTTTGAGAGGAATGAGGAAGAATTGACGACGTCTGAAAGGCGTTTTGAGAAAATTCCAGCATGCAGTGTGAACAGTCTAAGAGAATATAGAAAATGTAAACAATACTAACATATTACAAGGGCGAGGAACTGTAAAAAAGGACGTTAACGAATAAAACCCTCACGGTTTTCCTGCCACGTCAGTCCTGGGTAACACTTCAAGCTTTCGACGGTGACATCCTTCTGCTTCGTCAGCATCACTGCCTGTCGTGGGTGCTGCCGTGGTGGCCTTTCTGCAGCCCACAGACGGCTTGTAATTGGTCGGTGTACGTTATCATTGCGGCATGCTGTCATAGGCGAGGCCCTCCAGAAAGAGAGGCCGCACTGCGTACGTCACACCACGTGACACTGCACGTGTTACGAGTGCCAGAAACTGTCTCCGGCAGAGAGCGAGTAACTATTTCAGACGATTCCAGTATGAGATTTTCACTCTGCAGCGGAGTGTGCGCTGATATGAAACTTCCTGGCAGATTAAAACTGTGTGCCGGACCGAGACTCGAACTCGGGACCTTTGCCTTTCGCGGGCAAGTGCTCAACCAACCGAGCTCCCCAAGCACGACTCATGCCCCGTCCTCACAGCTTTACTTCTGCCAGACGAGGTTAACAATTCTTGACTGCGTGTTTGAATGCTCTCGATACCGCACGTCAAAATTAAGACCTTCAGAGGGTACCTTTACAATTAAATACTGATTTCTGGGCCCTGCACGAAGCCGAGCGTTCGCGAAGTGTCGCGGACAAGCCGACTAGCGTGACGTCACAAGTTCGTTGCAGGGCCCGTATATCTCGCTGGTCCCGGTCACACATCGTGTCAGCTTCTGCGCTGGTGGCGCCACTTCCCAGTAGGAAAATTGACAATTCGACCCATTTCTCTGCATCTCCTCAGAATTGAGAGCTCGCTTCCGTGTACCATTAAGATTATAGCCACTGCTCGGGTTGAAGTTCCTCTCGCACATTCTGATTTATACTCCCCCTTTGTTAATAGAAATCCAGTTAACAAAAATATAGTTCAAGATTTTCGTTTCATGTAATATTATTCTGTGTTTATTTGAGAGGCTGTGCCAAAAAACAGCTGATTTCTCAATTTCCCCGTGGAAGTGATAGTAGAGATGGTTCAAATGGCTCTGAGCACTATGGGACTCAACTGCCGAGGTCATTAGTCCCCTAGAACTTAGAACTAGTTAAACCTAACTAACCTAAGGACATCACAAACATCCATGCCCGAGGCAGGACTCGAACCTGCGACCGTAGCGGTCTTGCGGCAGACTGCAGCGCCTTTAACCGCACGGCCACTTCGGCCGGCGATAGTAGAGAGCTTGAGGTTTTGCCCAGAAGTGATAAGAAAACGAAGAATGTTCATGCATGTTATGTCGTCGCGACAAACTTCGGCCCGTAAGGAAGATTAGGGCTGAATGTGCAGCCGACGACGAGCTCATTATATACGGAGCTGAAGCTCGGATTCGGGAACGAAATCGACCGTCTCCTTTCCATGGAACCATTACGGCATTCGCCTAAAGCGATTTAGCGAAAGCATCGAAACTGTAAGTAGGGACTGCCGGACAGGGTTCGAACTGCCGTCGTCCCGAATACGAGTGGAGTGTCTTACTACTGTGGCTCGGTCGGTTTTGCGAAATGTCACAGGACGGTTGCACCTCAGAGCAAAAGAAATTCGCGGTGGCGAACCCTCGAGGGCAGTGCCGTCGTTGGCTCGCTCGCCATTTTGGGGAGGGAGGGGAGCCTTTTTCTGCGACCGCCCACAGGCGAGAGGGTCCGCCCGGCGCAAAAAATGGCACGCAAAAAAATAATCGCGCCGATCGAAACGAAGGAGGCAGGGCGGGGCCAGGCGCGCCGCCCTTTTTTCCATCCCTCCCCCTCAGCGCTCCGACACAAGTAGGTCAGCGAGGAGCGGTTTAACACGCCCTTTTTTATTTTCTCGCCTCAGTCTTGTCCTGTCCAGTAAGTACTTAATGTACACCAATAAATACTCAGCCAGCCACTACAGAGTGCACAGTGGTAGCAAACTCGAACCAGTATTTTCGGTTTTCTTTCCTGTTCCATTCTCGCATTTCACGAGGATAAAACGACTGCCTATATGCCACTCTACGACCTCAAATCTCATTTACCTTTTTCTCATGATCCCTAATCGGGAGGCCGGCCGTGGTGGCCGAGCGGTTCTAGGCGCTACAGTCTGGAACCGCGCGACCGCTACGGTCACAGGTTCGAATCCTGCATCGGGCATGGATGTGTGTGACGTCCTTAGGTTAGTTAGGTTTAAGTAGTTCTAAGTTCTAGGGGACTGATGACCTCATCAGTTACGTCCCATAGTGCTCAGAGCCATTTGAACCTAATCGGGATATCTAAACCCACAAGTATAGTGTGTAAAGCACTGTCAAGCGCTGGCAGATGATATTTCCAACTGTACCACTATTAGGGCTTCATTCCGTTCCATTCGGCGGGTAGAATGATTGTTTGAACGCCTCTGTAATTAGTCTAATCTTGTCTTCGCGGTCATTACGGAAGCAGTACGTGGAGCATCCTAAAATATTCCTTGATTCCTCACTTAAAGCTGGTTCTTGGAACTTCGTAAGTGGGCTACACCTGTCAGTCCAGTTTTTCAGTACTTCAGTGAGGCTCTCTCATGGGTCAAAGAAACCTGTGACCATTCACGCTGCACGTCCGGCCATCCTGTTTTATTTTTTCCGTGATTTCCCTAAATCGCTCCAGGCTAATTCCGGGATGATACCTTTGAAAGGCCACGGCTGACTTCATTCCCCGTCCTTCCCTAATCCGATGAGACCGATGACTTCGCTGTTTGGTCTCTTCCCCCAAACAACCCAACCCTACCTCATTCACGTTGCCATTCTTTGTATACGTCCAACAACCAGTTAGTCCTACAAGAAGAGGCCCCACACAATTGGGCAATATTCTAGAATAGTCTGTACGAGTGTTTTGTTCGTAATCTTCTTTGTACAGTGATTGAATATCATAGTATCCTATTAATGAACCAAAGTCTGCCACCTGATTTACCTACCACAGGGCCTAAGTGCTCCTATCATTTAATATCCGAACAAATGCTTACACCCAGATATTTGTGTGAGTTGACTGATTACAATTATGACTCACTGATATTGTATTTATACGATACAGCCGGCCATTGGTGGCCGAGCGGTTCTAGGCGCTTCAGTCTGGAACCGCGCGACCGCTATGGTCGCAGGTTCGAATCCTGCCTTCGGCATGGATGTGTGTGATGTCCTTAGGTTAGTTATGTTTAAGTAGTTCTAAGTTCTGGGGGACTGATGACCTCAGATGTTAAGTCCCATAGTGCTCAGAGCCATTTGAACCATTTAAACGATACAACATATTTTCTTTTGTGAAGTGTTCAGTTTTACATTTCGGAACATTTATTAAGATCTGACTGATATGATGGTTGCACAGTCTACTTCGAAAACAAGTCCTCTACATTTACCCAGCAGTGTTTCTCGAGGAACTACTTCATCTGTCTTCCACATATTCCCGTTCAGTTTCCTCGAGAATTTCTGTTACACTTTCGTATCGGCTATACCAACCTACTACGTTCCTAGCAGCGCGCCTCTGAACTCGATTGATGTCTGGTGGCATGCCTACTTCATAAGGACACCAAACACTGAAACGGTAGAAATGGTCGCTCTAGCGTCTTGTGTATGAGTTTCTTTACACATGTAACGCACTTCCCCAGAACTCCTTCCAACAAATATAAACTTCTATTCACCTTCGTTAACACTGATTTTACGTAACCATACCATTTCATATCTCTGTACTCTGATAAGAAGTTTATGTTAATTTTTGTGCACTTTTACTCTCTCAAACCTTACTTTTAACGTTCATGTTTGCAAAGTTGAGAACATTACTGGCAAATATTACAGACTTGCAAGGACATAGCTTCAAATATCACATTCAGATATCTAAATCAGTAAAGTGAGAATATGGGCTTGGTAGCAGGAACGAGAGAGGAGGAAGACTAATTGAGTTCTGCAATAAATGTAAGCTCTTAAAAGCGAATACCCTGTTCAGTAGCCAAAAGACAAGGAGGCCGGGAGAAACGGGAAGATTTCAATTAGATTACATCATGGTTAGACAGAGATTCAGGGCCACTGATAGGTGTTTCGCTGCCGTAGGCAAGAAATGAAAAATGACACTCCTTCTTTGTTACTACCATTAGTGTCCCCAATATACCCCCTCCCCTCCGCCACCAGCAACATCCAACGTCACAACAACACAAATCTCGTATTATGCTTTCAACCGTCAAACTAAGGGGAGCAGACGTCCTCATTTTCTGGGGACAGTCCTCAATTTTCATGTTTTGTTCTCAGTGACATTACAACTGATTGAGGACAACAAATGTCCGCAGTTTCTTGGTTTTTGACCTTCAATTTTTGAAATTTCACAAAATAATTGAAATAGGAAGAAAGAGCTGAACATTTTAAACTGAAAATCAAATGAGTATACCAGTGCAACCAAATTTGGCGTCAGTTACTTATTTTATTAAATTGCAAGAAAATGGACTAATAAAGGTGTGAAACTATTTTCTGGGGTGAATGAAATTTTCCTTCAATTCAGAAATTATGCTATACTGATAGCTGACATGCCGAAGCATCAAACTAGTTCATCTGGATAATCATGGTGTTGTTTCATTTGTATTTTAATTGTCAACTTTTAAAATGAGGAATAAATTTAATATTTTTCAGCATTTACTTTCTTGCTATTAAATAAATAAATGACACATTGTTTTCATTTTTTATTGAGAGCTCTACGCCTTTTATTAGCCGCCCCGATGGTGCAATGATATAAGGGATTGGCTTCTGATCATTAGCCCGAGATGGGTCCGGGTTCGAATCCGGTGGGGCATGGATGTTGTGTTTGTCTAAAGATGATCTGCAGAGACAAAAACAAAAAGAGGTACTCAGGGAGATATGGTACCAAGTCGTCAGTGCACGTGCCCGGCCTCTGCGCTCGACAGATACGAAACAAGGTCATGTTTGTTTCCATTCCGTACTCAGTAGGGCTGCTTTAGTTTTGAGGTAGGTAGAGGCAATGTGTCCACTTTCGTAAAAGTAAGTAAAGACTTATTAAGTAACTGTTCCGTATGCTTTTGAAAGCAATTTGTTGTTATGGTTCTTCCTCTTTTTTTATTTTTTTTTCCAGTCATTCGCTAAAATTTATCGCTGTTCCATTTGAAGTTAATTTTTTCCGCCCTTTGCCTCCACAAAAATTGTACCGTCCTCCGCGGCCGCCTAGTCTCGTCTAATGGTAGAAACGGCGATGCAAAGATTGCGAAATCAGATATTGGTTAGTAACGCATAAACATGAGCAAATATAGACTCGATCACAATTTAGTAATGATGAAGAGTAGGCTGAAATTTAAGAGACGAATGTATGCGCAAAGAAATGGGATACGGATGAACTAAGGAATGAAGATATAAGCTTGAAATTCTCTACTGCTATAGATACTGCGATAATGAATACCTCAGTAGGTGGTTCAGTTGAAGAGGAAAAGACATCTCTAAAAAGGGCACTCACAAAAGTTGGAAAAGAAAAACATAGGTGCAAGGAAGCCAACAGTGAAGAAAGAATGGATTGCACAAGGATTATTTCAGTTGATCGACGAAAGAAGAAAGTACAAAAATGTTCAAGAGAAATCAGGCGTACAGAAATACAAGTCGCGTAGGAATTAAATAAATAGGAATTTCAGGAAACCTAAGGCGAAATGGCTGCATGAAACACGTGAAGGAATAGAAAAGAAAAAAAAAAAAAAGATTGTCGGAAGGTTTGACTCAGTATACAGTAAAGTCAGACAAGCGTTCGGTGAAATTAAAAGCAATGGCTGTAACATTAAGAGAACCATGAAAATTCCACTGTTAAATTCAGAGGAGATAGCGGATGGGTGGAAAGAGTACGTTGAAGGGGCGGACTTGTCTGATGATGTGATAGTTTCAGCAGGACAATCCTACTTCCGTACAACAAACACCACGACTTTCCAGGACCATTGTTTCCATGGACAAGTGATTTCGAAGAGTACTGTTTCCTTATTCATTCTCACCTGACTTATTCCTGCATGATACCTCAGAAACGATACTTACAAAACTCTCCCTGACACTTTTCCCGAATTGCAGTAAGAAACTGAACGATATGTTTGTAAATCCCTCAACATGTATTCAGGAACATGTAGCTCAGTTTTGAATTCCATAAATCGCATAATCGATGCCACTTCCACAACTTACGTAACTACCATATTTTTCTCAAAAGGGTGCGTTACTTTCCAAACACCCTCAAAGTACTGGCTCGATTTCCTCTCCACATCACCGGGGCCGCCAGAGGATTCACCCCATCTTTATCAAACGACGAAGCTACTGAGAGAGAGAAAGAGAGATGATGATGATGATATTTGGTTAGTGAGGCGCTCAACAGCGGGGTCATCAGCGCCCGTACAAAGTCCCAAATTCACACCGTCCAATTTTTGTTTTTTACACAGTCCAATCTAGCCACTGTCACGAATGATGCTGATGAAATGATGAGGACAATACAAACACCCAATTCCCGGGCAGAGAAAATCCCCAACCCGGTCGGTAATCGAACCTGGGACCCCACGATCCAGAGGCGGCAACGCTAGCCACTGGATCACGAGCTGCGGACGAGAGAGAGAGAGAGAGAGAGAGAGAGAGAGAGAAAGTGGAGAGGAGGGAGAGATATAGGGAATGAGAATGATAGAGGAGATAGGGGCGGAGAGAGGAAAAAGGGGGGAGGGGGACTACAACGGAAGCCGATGTAACAGTTACCAACTACGATTAGGACAGAGCAAACAGTGTGCTATAAAAACTAATACATAATTCATTCGAGAATCGCTGCACGGCCGTAGTTAACGTTTATACGACGTGGGATAGCTCCTGAAGTAGCCGTTGCGTGCGCTCCTTAATATATGTAAACAGGCGTAATGAAAGTAACACGTTATGGCCATCACCTGGCGTCCCCATGGCAGCCTGTGCCGCATCACGTTAACCAAGACTTGGCGACATTTTCAATGGGAAGTAAGTGATGGCTCTGGCAGATGCGATCTTCGTAGTCTATCTATTGGCGACGCGGCCGCTGCAATATACGAGGTGCATTCAAGTTCTAGGGCCTCCGATTAAATCGATGAAACTGGCGTTACTTCTCGACGTAATCGCTCTGCAGACGTACACATTTTTCACAACGCTGACGCCATGATTCCATGGCAGCGGCGAAGACTTCTTTAGGAGTCTGTTTTGACCACTGGAAAATCGCTGAGGCAATAGCAGCACGGCTGGTGAATGTGCGGCCACGGAGAGTGCCTTTCATTGTTGGAAAAAGCCAAAAGTCACTAGGAGCCAGGTCAGGTGAGTAGGGAGCATGAGGAATCACTTCAAAGTTGTTATCACGAGCCGGCCGAAGTGGCCGCGCGGTTCTGGCGCTGCAGTCTGGAACCGCGAGACTGCTACGGTCGCAGGTTCGAATCCTGCCTCGGGCATGGATGTGTGTGATGTCCTTAGGTTAGTTAGGTTTAACTAGTTCTAAGTTCTAGGGGACTAATGACCTCAGCAGTTGAGTCCCATAGTGCTCAGAGCCATTTGAACCATTTGTTATCACGAAGAAACTGTTGCGTAACGTTAGCTCGATGTGCGGGTGCGTTGTCTTGGTGAAACAGCACACGCGCAGCCCTTCCTGGACGTTTTTGTTGCAGTGCAGGAAGGAATTTGTTCTTCAAAACATTTTCGTAGGATGCACCTGTTACCGCAGTGCCCTCAAAACATTTTCGTAGGATGCACCTGTTACCGTAGTGCCCTTTGGAACGCAATGGGTAAGGATTACGCCCACGCTGTCCCAGAACATGGACACCATCATTTTTTCAGCACTCGCGGTTACCCGAAATTTTTTTGGTGGCGGTGAATCTGTGTGCTTCCATTGAGCTGACTGGCGCTTTGTTTCTGGATTGAAAAATGGCATCCACGTCTCATCCATTGTCACAACCGACGAAAAGAACGTCCCATTCGTGCTGTCGTTGCACGTCAACATTGCTTGGCAACGTGCCACACGGGCAGCCATGTGGTCGTCCGTCAGCATTCGTGGCATCCATCTGGATGACACTTTTCGCATTTTCAGGTCATCATGCAGGATTGTGTGCACAGAACCCACAGAAATGCCAACTCTGGAGGCGATCTGTTCAACAGTAATTCGGCGATCCCCCAAAACAATTCTCTCCACTTTCTCGATCATGTCGTCAGACCGGCTTGTGCAAGCCCGAGGTTGTTTCGGTTTGTTGTCACACGATGTTCTGCCTTCATTAAACTGTCGCACCCACGAACGCAATTTCGACACATCCAAAACTGCATCGCCACATGTCTCCTTCAACTGTCGATGAATTTCAATTGGTTTCACACCACGCAAATTCAGAAAACGAATGATTGCACGCTGTTCAAGTAAGGAAAACGTCGCCATTTTAAGTATTTAAAACAGTTCTCATTCTCGCCGCTGGCGGTATAATTCCATCTGCCGTACGGTGCTGCCATCTCTGCGATGTATTGACAATGAACGCGGCGTCATTTTAAAACAATGCGCATGTTTCTATCTCTTTCCAGTCCGGAGAAAAAAAATCGGAGGCCTTACAACTTGAATGCACCTCGTACAGTTGCAACGACTATTATCGTTCGCGGTAGAAATTTATAACAGCTTCTTTTCTTGTCTACAGCCGGCCAGTGTGGCCGTGCGTTTCTAGGCGCTTCAGTCTGGAACAGCGTGACCGCTACGGTCGCAGGTTCGAATCCTGCCTCGGGCATGGATGTGTGTGATGTCCTTAGGTTAGTTAGGTTTAAGTAGTTCTAAGTTCTAGGGGACTGATGACCACAGATGTTAAGTCCCATAGTGCTCAGAGCCATTTGAACCATTTTTTTGTCTACATCTACTGCCGCCGGCCGGAGTGGTCGAGCGGTTCTAGGCACTTCAGTCTGGAACCGCGCGACCGTTACGGTCGCAGGTTCGAATCCTGCCTCGGGCATGGATGTGTGTGATGTCCTCAAGTTAGTTCAAAAAATGGTTCAAATGGCTCTGAGCACTATGGGACTCAACATCTTAGGTCATAAGTCCCTTAGAACTTAGAACTACTTAAACCTAACTAACTTAAGGACATCACACACACCCATGCCCGAGGCAGGATTCGAACCTGCGACCGTAGCAGTCCCGCGGTTCCGGACTGCAGCGCCAGAACCGCTAGACCACCGCGGCCGGCCAAGTTAGTTAGGTTTAAGTAGTTCTAAGCTCTAGGGGACTGATGACCTCAGATGTTAAGTCCCATAGTGCTCAGAGCCATTTGAACC
Organism: Schistocerca nitens; assembly: GCF_023898315.1. Classification (NCBI taxonomy): domain Eukaryota; kingdom Metazoa; phylum Arthropoda; class Insecta; order Orthoptera; family Acrididae; genus Schistocerca; species Schistocerca nitens. The sequence goes on from NC_064616.1 coordinate 929,158,752, forward strand.
ATTTTTGAACCTTCTACTGCCAAGTCAACAACAGAGACGAAAAATCAGTGAGCACATCGTAGACATCGTAGAGGGACATACTTTCCTTTCAGAGAACTCACAGAATTGTAAACCAGCCTTTGTGAGAGGAATCTAAATTTTAACTTGTAAAACGAATCAGCTTATAATTTGTATTTTCACTTCCAAATATTACAACATTTCTCATCAAGGCTAAAACAAAGTGCCTTTTCCAGATTCACGTGATATGCCGGTTATTGATCACTCCATCTTTTCCCTAATCTCTCTTCCTGGCCGTCCGCCCCCGGCAGCTGAGTGGTCAGCACGACAGACTGTCAATCCTAAGGGCCCGGGTTCGATTCCCGGCTGGGTTGGAGATTTTCTCCGCTCAGGGACTGGGTGTTGTGTTGTCCTAATCATCATCATTTCATCCCCATCGACGCGCAAGTCGCCGAAGAGGCGTCAAATCGAAAGACTTGCACCAGACGAGCGGTCTACCCGATGGGAGGCCCTCGTCACACGACATTTCATTTCTTCCTGGCCGGCTTTGCTTGGGATATCTCAGAGCCACGTGGCGTTTTCAATTTTCTCTGTACTTCTAGACCCTGTCGCTTACGGAAACGACACCTAACTGCCACAAAAGTCTTCATTTTTGACATTATCCAATGTGGACAGCCGAAAAGTAGTACTTAGGAATCTGGACAGCTGATTGGTCTTTCAGTGAGAATCCAGTTCCTTCTGTGCTTCGTTGTGTGTCACATTTTTCAAATGGTAAAGGACTGTGTCATATACGTACTGAAACGTATTAAGTTGGCTGAACTCTTCACGTAGCCTTCTCCTCTCGAAAATCACCAAGTGGCCCTCCGAGCTGAACGTCCCGTCCGACGGACGGATCACCTTCAATAGTGTCACATGTCCTCACTTCTTGAGACACCGTGGAGAGGTTTAGAATTGAACCAAGGCATTGGCGCAAAGGCTGCTGATCAGAAACTGACGCTGCCACCTCTCCTCCCCTTGCTGGCCAAATATTGACAGTGAAAACTTCATCCACCACCAGGACGACTCGAGCTCCACAGCATAGGCCCGTGTCTCGCTTCGAATGAACGAGTGAAGGTCGCCTAGACCACTTTAGGATAGTACGCCTTGCGTGAATTAGAAGCGTCTGGCCATTACGTGCGTTCTAGAAGATCGTTAACAGGATTTCAACCGTAGATTCGAATTCTGGAGGTGCGGGATTCCGACCTCTGGCGGCACGGTACTAGTTCTACAAATTTAAGTGATTTAAAATGGAGTGATCATATAAAGTTGATCGTCGGTAAAGCAGATGCCAGACTGAGATTCATTGGAAGAATTCTAAGGAAATTGAATCCGAAAACAAAGGAAGTAGGTTACAGTACACTTGTTCGCCCACTGCTTGAATATTGCTCAGCAGTGTGGGATCCGTACCAGATAGGGTTGATAGAAGAGATAGAGAAGATCCAACGGAGAGCAGCACGCTTCGTTACAGAATTATTTAGTAATCGCGAAAGCGTTACGGAGATGATAGATAAACTGCAGTGGAAGACTCTGCAGGAGAGACGCTCAGTAGCTCGGTACGGGCTTTTGTTGAAGTTTCGAGAACATACCTTCACCGAGGAGTCAAGCAGTATATTGCTCCCTCCTACGTATATCTTGCGAAGAGACCACGAGGATAAAATTAGAGGGATTAGAGCCCACACAGAGGCATACCGACAATCTTTCTTTCCACGAATAATACGAGACTGGAATAGAAGGGAGAACCGATAGAGGTACTCAAAGTACCCTCCGCGACACACCGTCAGGTGGTTTGCAGAGTATGGATGTAGATGTAGATGTAGATCCCCAAATGGATAGGGAGGAGAAGGGGGGGGGGGGTTTGACTGATATTTTGTTCGAAAGATGAGTAGGGTTCAACGTCCCGTTGACATTGACGTCATTAGAGACTGTGTCACAGTGGGGAAGGAAACCGCTTGCGCCCTGTCACAGGAACCATCCCAGCATTTGCCTGGAGCAGTTTAGGGATATCACGGAAAACCTAAATCTGGATGGCCGGACGCCCATTTGAACCATCGTCTTCACGCGTGCGAGTCCAGTGTACTAACCACTGCACCTCTTCACTCGCTGACATTTTGTCCAGTGGGCTTGCTGAAGGAGCTATTATTGTGAGAAAAATGTAATACTGGCAGTGTGAGTGACGTCATAGGGCGGGAAGTAGGCCGCGAAATTTTTGTAGGCGTGCGCTGGGCGGCGGCGCGGGGCTCGTCCGCGGACGCGGCCGCGGCGGGCATGAGTAAGCTGTGGCCAGCACGCACGCAGCGAGCAACCCCTTCCCAGGCTGCGCGGCGCTGCACTTTATTTTTGCCGGCCCCTCCGTTCGTGATGACGCATCATCGATCTCTTTCAGAAATAAGAATGGAAATGCTCGCTGCTACAAATTTTAAAACGCGCTTGCAACGGCGCGGACACACACACACACACAGCCGTACAGTTAGCCACTTTTCTCTCCCCTGTCATTTTCTTCCATCTTCCTGTAACTTTCTTCTTTTATTCCAGTTTTTATCCACCGAACGAAGCGGTGCAGCAGCTAAGGTACGAATGTTATTCAGATGCTCGAGGATTGCCGCGATTTAGGTTTCGAGCGGATTTACTAAATCAGCCGGACGAATGCTGAGACGGTTCCATCCAAAAGACGGCTACCAATTTCCTGGCCCGTCCAAATTGTTTTCTTACGATTACGGATAGTATTTTTTCAGATCAGTTTTAATGGAAATTAAACGGCTGATATTTACGACCAATATATCATTGAACACGTGAAACACAACTACTGAGATAAAACCCACTTATGCTTATGTCCCGCGGCCAAAAGTGAAATTAGAGCACACGGAGAAAGGGCGATATCTTCGATAATGTCACCGCATGTGTAAGCCACATTCACGAAAACGGTAGTTGTATCGCGCTTGTGGTTAATTTAATCGTCAGTAACAAAACACAGTTTTAAGTATTAACGATCCTTCCGTTTAGTAAGGCGTGATTGTAAAATACTCAAATGGCTGTGAGCACCTTGGGACTTAACATCTGAGATCATCAGTCCCCTAGACTTAGAACTACTGAAACCTAAATAACCTAAGGATATCACACACATCCATACCCGAGTCAGGATTCGAACCTCCGACCTTAGCTGCAGCGCGGTTCCGGACTGAAGCGCCTAGAAACGCTTGGCCACAGCGGCCGGCTGTAAAATACTAACACGATCTATTTCCAGTAGGATAGAACCACTGGTAGAAGCCGACACGTGGGATTTCCACAGAAATTTAGAAATATGCGAAGCGGTACTGACCCCTTGAATTACCTTCGGAGATCGATTTTTTTTTTTAAAGAAGAGAAACCTACATTTATAGCATCTGTAGTTATAGGAAAGATGTTTATGAGAATGTTGGGTGGGAGTCACTCTCTGAAATTTAGAAGTTGTTGAAACGTGCGGCCTCGTAATTTAACAGTAAACTCCTCTATGATACGCAACATCTCTCTTGTAGCGTCTGCCGGTGGAAATCTTTGAACATCTCCGTATCGGTCTCGCGCTTATCTAACGATCCCGTGACGAAACGAACCGTTCTTCTTTCTATCTGCTCTATTGCTTCTATTAATCCAACCTGGTAAGTGTATAACTTGCACAAAAACCTGACTGATGTTATAAGATTCGATAGACATGAAAAGGAGTTATAGCTGGGAAAGGAATGAGACAGCATAGAAGTAAAGGAAAGTACTATGAAATTGAGAAAAGGATAAGAATCAAAAGCTTTATGATTTACGGATGACTTTGCAATTCTCTCATGGACGGCAAAGGAATTGGAACAGTACTTGACGAAATGGATAGTCTCATGGGAAGAGATTATAAAGAACTGTAACAAGGGTATCGGAATGCAGTCGAGTTAAATCAGGTGACGCTGAAGAAATTATATTAGGGAAGGAGAGACTAAAAGTGGTACACTAAATTTGGTATTTAAGCAGCAAAATAACTGGGGAATGTCGAAGTAAAGGAAAGACCAAAAGTAAACAGATAATGGCGAGAAATGTTTTACTTAAGAAGGAAAATTTGTTAATATTGAATATAATTTTAGATTTTAGGGCGTCTTTTCTGAAATAAGTTGATAGCGTATACTTCTGTGTGGAAGCGAAACGTGGACGATAAACAGTCGAGAAGGTACGAGCATAGAAACATGGCAAATTTGGTGATAGCTTTCAAGCGTGAAATCATCATCTATTTTGTATTTCTAAGATTTACGACCAATTGAAGAACGCCAGTATTGCAAACGTACGAAGTCGATTACAAGTTTAGCATCCGGAGGCTTATGCGTTCTAAGACCGGGAAACTTACAATGCGACCATAGTGCAAGTAGTAGTAGTGGTAGTAGTAGTAGTCGTCTTCTGCCCAAAGACTAGTTTGACGCAATCTATGGAGGCATGCTGAATCATATGAAAAACTCTTAAACCTTTTTAAAACTGTTTCTAACATTTTACATTTTTATTCTTCCCGTCTACAAATTTGCAGCCCTCTGTTACTAGATCAATCCGAATTTTAGCGTGTGTCATGGCAGTGTGTAACGTAACTGGGTCGGTGCGTGAGAAACAGCGTGCTGTAACCGAGTTTCGAATTCGAAGAGTTCGTCCACACATGGAGCCCCTGTTCTTCAGCATGACACTGTCAGACCACACACGAGCGCTGCGACACCTGCAATAATCCGCCACCTTGTGTTCGAAGTCATCCATCCTACATACTCCTACAGTCCCGCCTTGACTCCACACGATTTTCATCTTTTTGCAAAACTTAAAGAACACACTGGAAGACTTCACTGTGATAGTGTAGACGAGGTGAAAGCAGAGGTGAAGTTGTGGGTCCTTCAAGAAAGTAAAACATTCTACAATGACGGTATCAACAAACTGGCCTCTCGGCGGGAGTGATATTGTAGTCGTCAAGGTGACTATATCGAGAAATACATATGTAGATACGAAGAATAAGGACGTAGAATGTTAACAAAGCCTGTTTTATTTAAACAGCTTTAAGAATTTTCACATAAAAAATGCGGAGACTTTATAATTTTCAGCAGGCCCTCGTACATCCATTTAAACCTGCTTGCTACATTTATTCCTTGGTCTGCCTCTACAAATTGTTCCACCAACACTTCTTCCGTTAACGAACTGACGATTTATTAGTGCTCAGGATATGTCCTGCTAACCTAGCCCTTCTTTTAGACAAGTTGTGCCACAGATTTCTTTATCTCCAGTTCTCTTCAACATCTCCTCATTAGTTGTTCCATCTACCCATGTAATTTTCACCGTTTTTTGCAGCATAACATTTCAAAAGTTTCTATTCTCTTCTCGTCTGAAATTTTTGTCGCCCACATTTCATTTCCATACGAGCCTACAATCCAGACAACTACCTTCAGAAAATACTTCTCAACACTTAAATTTATATTCGATGTTAACAGACTTCTCTTTTTCAGAGATGCTTTTCTTGATATTACGAGTCCGTATTTTGTACCCTTTCCACATCGGCTATCAACATTTATTTTGCTGCAAAAATAGCAAAACTCATCCACTTCTTTTACTGTCTCATTTCCTTACCTAATTCTGTCATAATCACCTGGTTTAATTTAACTATATTCCATTATTATAGCTATATTTTTGTTGTTAATCTTAAAATTTCGGCCGGCCGGTGTGGCCGAGCGGTTCTAGGCGCTTCAGTCTGGAACCGCGCGACCGCTACTGTCGCAGGTTCGAATCCTGCCTCGGGCATGAATGTATCTGATGTCCTTAGGTTAGTTAGGTTTAAGTAGTTCTAAGTTCTAGGGGACCGATGACCTCAGATGTTAAGTCACGTAGAGCTCAGAGCCAGCCAGTCTTAAAATTTCTTTTTGAGACAGTATCCATTCTATTAAGCTGCTCTTTCAAGTTCTTTGCTTCTCTGACAAAACTGCAATGTCATAGGCAAACCGCCAAATATTTATTTCTTCTCCTCGAACTTTAATTCTCTTTCCAAATTTTTCCTCGGTTTCCTTTACTGCTTGCTCAGTGTACAATCTGAACAAATCTGGAACAGGTTACAACCTGTCTCACTCCCTTCTTAACTAATGCCGCGACAGTATAAATAAATACTCAAGTATCCTTTTCCCCAGTAGGCTATTTTTGCAACGTCACTGTTCGGTTCGTCATATGGGAAGCTACGCTTCCCACGCACGATCTGTAACAGAGCAGGAAGAAGTCTAATATGTGTCGCAGAAGCGCTGTCACTCACACAGTTTTCCGAGTGTGGCCGCAGGCGGCAGACGATGTAAATTGGAGGCGCCGGCAGATACGTACGGATTTCCGTGTAAAACCGTTCCCCAGACGCCTGCATATCGATCAGGCGAAACTAAGGTCGCGGCCACGAAGAGGAGGCTCCCCTCCTCCATTGAGAAGCGAGGTCCTCCCCTAAATTAAAAATTCGCGCGGCTCGGCCAGTTTGCTTTCGCGCCGCTGACCGCTTATTGTCGCTTCATTATCGGCCCCGGGTGCCACTTCTGCCAGTCTCCTCAATTAACGCTACTTTAATGGACAGCCGGAGACTTTTTAGGAGTGCAAATTTGATATGCACTCGGAAGGTTTCTTCCTCCTTTTCAAACTATTGGCATAATTTGCGAGGAGGAGGAGGAATACTAAGGAGAGGGTCAACACGGCCTGCAGAGGGAGAGAGGCGGCGTCCCGGCCGGCAGCAGGCATATGGCAGAGGACAGAGGACAGTGGAGCTGGCTTCTGTTCCCAGCACGACCAATCGACCTGGGAAGGCAGCAGCGGCCCTGGTTTCGAACTACAACCGCGGGAGCCGTGTGCTAAACGCGTTCGCCTCCAACGAAGGATCTACATCTACATCTACATCTACATCCATACTCCGCAAGCCACCTGACGGTGTGTGGCGGAGGGTACTTTGAGTACCTCTATCGGTTCTCCCTTCTATTCCAGTCTCGTATTGTTCGTGGAAAGAAGGACTGTCGATATGCTTCTGTGTGTGCTCTAATCTCTCTGATTTTATCCTCATGGTCTCTTCGCGAGATACACGTAGGGAGCAATATACTGCTCGACTCTTCGGTGAAGGTATGTTCTCGAAACTTCAACAAAAGCCCGTACCGAGCTACTGAGCGTCTCTCCTGCAGAGTCTTCCACTGCAGTTTATCTATCATCTCCGTAACGCTTTCGCGATTACTAAATGATCCTGTAACGAAGCGCGCTGCTCTCCGTTGGATCTTCTCTATCTCTTCTATCAACCCTATCTGGTACGGATCCCACACTGCTGAGCAGTATTCAAGCAGTGGACGAACAAGCGTACTGTAACCTACTTCCTTTGTTTTCGGATTGCATTTCCTTAGGATTATTCCAATGAATCTCAGTCTGGCATCTGCTTTGCCGACGATCAACTTTATATGATCATGCCATTTTAAATCACTCCTAATGCGTACTCCCAGATAATTTATGGAACTAACTGCTTCAAGTTGCTGACCTGCTGTATTATAGCTAAATGATAAGGGATCTTTCTTTCTATGTATTCGCAGCACATTACACTTGTCTACATTGAGATTCAATTGCCATTCCCTGCACCATGCGTCAATTTGCTGCAGATCCTCCTGCATTTCAGTACAATTTTCCAATGTTACAACCTCTCGATATACCACAGCGTCATCCGCAAAAAGCCTCAGTGAACTTCCGATGTCTTCCACAAGGTCATTTATGTATATTGTGAATAGCAACGGTCCTACAACACTCCCCTGCGGCACACCCGAAATCACTCTTACTTCGGAAGACTTCTCTCCATTGAGAATGACATGCTGCGTTCTGTTATCTAGGAATTCTTCAATCCAATCACACAATTGATCTGATAGTCCATATGCTTACTTTGTTCATTAAACGACTGTGGGGAACTGTATCGAACGCCTTGCGGAAGTCAAGAAACACGGCATCTACCTGTGAACCCGTGTCTATGGCCCTCTGAGCGTGGACGAATAGCGCGAGCTGGGTTTCACACGATGAAGCAGTGGTCAGTGTCCATCGGTGAATCTTCTGCAATTCAGTGTGGGGCTAGGTTCATACTTCTTTAGTGAGAACAGCGACTACAGAGGACGACAAATGTGTTTCGTTGGCTGCTTTCCTGAGTTGGTCATATGGCTCTGACCTCTATGTGACTTAACATCTGAGGTCATCAGTCCCCTAGAACTTAGAACTACTTAAACCTAACTAACCTAAGGACATCACACACATCCATGCCGGAGGCAGGATTCGAACCTGCGACCATAGCGGTAGCGCGGTTCCAGAGTAAAGCGTCTAGAACCACACGGCCACGCAATCCGGACAGGCATTTCATTATCTCCTGGTATGTCTAATCTAAAACTCGAAAGTTGACTAGGACACGTTTCATTAAATTCACAAGACTGATGTTTTAAAGACTGTGACAGGAAATGCAAGTAGAGGAGTACATAAAACTTGCTGTAATCTCTCGGATTTACCAGAACATATCTGCAGATGTGAAAGTTACACGCGCTAAAGATGACCTCTAAAACAGATGGCGCACTCTATGATAGAATCATTCTAATGGAAGTCAGTGAGATTAGTGTTTATCGTCTCACAGGTGATGAGGTCAATAGAGGCAGCACAGCCTCGCTGTGGGGACCGATAGCGATATAAATCGGCAGCGTTCTTTCTAAAGAACCATCCCGGAATTTTCGTTATCCGGTTTAGGGAACCCATGACAACTTTAATCTGGACTGCTCAACTGGGATTTGTACCGCTGTCCTCCCGGAGACGGGCTCGGTATCTAACCAATGTGCCACGTCGCTCGGTTTTTATTGGAAATTTCAGGAATGAACCCTAAAAGATTTTGTTACACACACTCAGGGGGTCCCTGTGATTCATTCCCACCAGCTACAGTTATCAGCAACGACTCATGTCGTCGTATGCGGTCAACTGCTCTACCACTTCGATTTATTGCGTTGTTTGTGAGGCTTCTTTTCGTCACAGGGCGTCTTCACTCCGTACTCCGTTAATTCACTTGATCTTCAACAGCCACTTGTAACAACACATTTCTAATCATTTCATTCCTGTCGACCCCACTGTCCACGATTTGCAACAATACAGGGCTGTTTCGAAAACATGGGCTTTCATAAATTACATTGGTCCCCAAGGCCTATACTTTCTGATGTTATCGGCAGTCTCTTTTTACAGAAACCTGTTTTTTTTTCTTGTACAGTCCATACTACTACACTGCCGGGGAAAAACGCAACACTCCCAACGATTGTATTCAGTGCCACTGAGTACATAATGAGGGCATACTGAGGGATTGCAGTGATAGTGGTTATCTTGTCTCGGTCATAGGCGATCAGATGGCACTGAGGAGACCTGTTTGTGCTACAGTCTGGAACCGAGCGACCGCTACGGTCGCAGGTTCGAATCCTGCCTCGGGCATGGATGTGTGTGATGTCCTTAGGTTAGTTAGGTTTCATTGGTTCTAAGTTCTAGGCGACTGATGACCTCAGACGTTAAGTCGCATAGTGCTCAGAGCCATTTGAGACCTGTCTGTGAGCCTTCTGTTTTGACTCTGCAGGCAGTACCTACGCAGAATGAAGAGGTGAACAGAGTGCGCAACATTCATTCTAGGGTACAGCCATGTCCCACTGAAGAGTACGTACTCCTTCTGAACAACTTCAGGCATTTGAACAGAGTCGTATTATGGTCCTGTGGGAAGCTAGATGGACTTATCGACCAGTTTCCGCGCATGCTGGACCCAATGAATCGGTGATGTGACTGTGCTTTCAGTAGTGGTCTGTGGAAAAACCCCACACTCGCAGACCACGGGCGACGCAGTACAGAAGCACATCTAGATCGACGCACTACGAGAGTAGCAGTGGCCGGAAGAACATCATCCAGGGAAAAAATCTGGACAGAAGTTGCACCTGATGTGTTACGAAGCACCATTGGAACCGTCTGCTCGCAGCAGGACTAGACACCACGACACCGCCAAACATGGCTATTTTCCTGTCGTGAAACGGTCGACTGGAGGATGGAATGCCACTTTGTCTTCAGTGACTGTCTGTATGCGAGTAATGGACGTACACGTTTGAGGTATAGAGCCGGCGACCGGGCTATTCCGGTGTGTATTCGCCCACGACAGACAGGTCCCTCCCCAAGCTTCGTGGTGAGGGGGCCCTCAGTTACAACTCGCGGTCACATTTGGTGTTTCTGCAGGGTAAAGTAACCAATCCCCGCTACATTGCACAGATTGTTTTCCCCGTGCTACCGCCATTTCTTGGACAGGGGCTCAAATGGCTCTGAACACCATGGGACTTAACTTCTAAGGCCATCAGTCCCCTAGAACTTAGAACTACTTAAACCTAACTAACGTAAGGACATCACACACATCCATGCCCGAGGCAGGATTCGAACCTGCGACCGTAACGGTCGCGCGGTTCCAGACTGTAGTGCCTAGAACCGCTCGGCCACCCGGCCGGCCTTCGACAAGGGGGCGATGTGCTTTTTCAGCAGAACAATGCACGTCCACGTACGGCTGCTGCGATGCAAGTGCTCTTCGTCGTGTACAACAACTGCCATTTCCAGTACGAACTCGTTCTCCAGAGACTACAAAAACCTTTTTCTGTATTGTAACAAAAGGTGTAATATGATTGGGACGATCTGTCTCAGGTTTCCGTTCGGCACCTTTATTATCGTTTGCATGCGAGAATGCACGCCTGCATTGCCGCCAAACGAGGGTACACTGTGTATTGATGCGACTGTTTGGGCACCCTTTACTTGGCATTTGGTCTGAATCTGCTATCATACGCTCCTACAATGATGAAGTACCTGCCACATCACAATGCCCTATTCCCTGAGGAAGTTGTATTTCTTTGCGGCAGTGTACGTTTTTCATTTATTCTATTTCCGAGAGTTTCTTGTACAAGTTCAACATTTAGCCAGCCGGCGTGTCCAACCGCTGTATTCCTGAGCATATTATAGGCATGAGTTAGCACTCATGTCACTTCGGAAAGCAACCGACTCAGTTGCTAGCAGCTAGCTACATCATCAGCTGATCTCGGTGAGGTGCGAGGAGAGGGTGGAAGACTTGGTGACATTCACGCGGCTTCTGCCGACGACACATTCCGAGAGGGGCGGCCAGCAAGGCGCGGTGCGCATTGTTCTGCCCCCACCGCTCCCCCCCCCCCCCCCGCTTCTTTTTTTTAACTTTTTTCCCTTCGAGGATCACGGACCGGTCCTTTAATCACATTCATTCCTCGCCTGCCGCCACTCGGCACTCGTGTTTTATTCTCTTCGTTTTGTTTCTTCTCTATTGAGAATCTTTTTTTATACGCCCTCACCTAATAACAATTCTATGCCGAGGTATCCTCACTCACGCACGCCATTCACCAGTCGGAGAGAAAATCTTCCGAGGCCAGATGGCCGCCCGCGGGCAAAAACATAAAAGCTTTAAAGCTGCTCTATAATTATGAGTTCCCTTCTTTATTCCTTTTGGGGTGTGGAAACATATGTTTAGTTTAGGTGTTTGAAGGGCGGAACGGAGACGCATTGTGGCTCGCGAGTACAACGAAATCTCGGCGCCTTATTCGAAGTGAAAAAAAAAAAAGGCCGAGGCGTTTAAAAGTGTGACGACATTGGGAAAGTTTGCGGTCGGAGGAGGTACAGCCAGCCTGCAGTGACATCTCAGTGCGCCCGCGATGAATATATTTCCGGGCTTTTAAAATTTATTTCTCCGGGACTGTGCACCACGGACCGTCGAGGCATTTGCAAGAATCGTTCCGACCGTAACTCTCGACTCATTTTGTCTCTTTCCAGTCAAAAATAACTCAGAACTACTGCCTTCATTAAGCTGCAAAGTGACAGACACTATCTGCACGTACGAAAGTTAATTTCCGTACCTAACGCCCCCGCTATCCGCGGGACGTTAAAGCATAGCGCGAAAGAGAAAACAAGAACGAAATCCACCAGTAATGCCAATTAAAAGATATAGACGCAGTGAGTATTTTGTCCACACGTATTTCAGTTATGGTCGGTCTCAGATTATACAGTTTCTCAAGAGTATTCGGAAAAATTTCAAACGAATATGTAGACCACAGATTTATAATATGTAACCTGATTCTAGGAGCTGTACAGTTTTCTGTTGCTTTCCCATTTCGTGCAGTACTGTTTCAGCATGTGTTTACAGAAACTGAATTCGGCAACGCAATGCTATCAAGTACCTTTCTTGACGTGTTAGTCGCTGACGAGTAATGCCGTAATTTCAGGTAGACTCAATAGCCATTCGCAAACGCCATCCAGTTAAAGCTGCTGTCATAAGACTGTGAATTCTGTCTGGCTAAACCCAGCGCTATTCACACAGAGAAAAAAATAATTTGAAATAACCAGGACATTCTGATATCGACTAATTTTAACTGAAACAATTCTGCACTTGTCCCTGTTGCTCTTACAGAAACTACGATCACTAGCAGACGTTTCGGATGGGGCTTCATAATGAGAATGTAGGAACGCGCTTTACCTCCTCACATATTCTGGCGTCTACTCTATGTCAGCGAACCAAGGACGTCATGCCGGTAATTTCCTCGAGTTTTAAAAATTTTCCAGCAGTGGAGTATTGCTCGTAAACATGTAATTTAGCAAAAGACATGGAAATCTAAATTACTGAACAGTTTCTAGCTCTTTCTCAGTTTGCTCTTAACTAACACATCGTGAAAACATCCTATGTTGCTGTGCAGGAGTTGACCTGGGCACTACTGAACATCTATATCTACGTTATTCCAAGTAAATTTGAGACTACTGCACAAATTTAAACCTAAATGACTACTTGTTGTGGAGACATTGGCCAAGCAGAATATTCCACAACTGAAAACAAGTATAGAGTAAGAACACTTAAAGGATTTGTATAACTCAAGGAACGGAAAAATGAAAGAAGAAAAGAAAACTGAAGTCCGTTCATTTCGAGTATGTTACAGAAGATGAAGCACGAGGCAAATTCAGTTTCACTGAAGGAACACTCCCAGCATTTGCCTCAACTGAGGGAGAAAAAAAAAAAAAAAACTGTGTCAGACTGAAATCGGTTTGGACGAAAAGGAAATAGAAGTATGATCCTCGTGAATGTAACTCTTTCACCATACAGTGGAGTGTGCGCTGTTTTGAAGCTTCTGGTAGACCAAAATTGTGTGCCGGACAGGGATTCGAACCCGGAACGTTGATTTTCGCGGGCAGTGGTATTGGTGGCTTTTTTTCATAAGTTTGTTTAACGAATTAGATATTGCGACTGAGCTATTCAGGCAAGACCAGCTACCATCCCTCATAGCTTTAGTTTTTTGGAAACAATCTCCTAGGCCGTCGCAAAGCAATTTCTCCACAATATCCTTTCTTAAATGAATGCTACTCTCGCACTGTATGCACGAGAACTTCTGCGAAGTTTTGGAAAGAGGAGAGAGATGACATCGGAAGTACAGTCGCGAGTCGTGCTGGATGGGTTTGTAGACAAGAACATCGCCCGCCGAAGGCAAGGTTCCGCTTTCGAATCCCTGTCGGACACACGGTTTTTATCTGTCAGGAAGATTCAAATGAGGCATTGAGTGAAAAGTTAGTAAAGAACATCAGAGAAGACACGGTTTGAAGAGATAAGCACAGCGGTTATACAGGCTTCAAGAGAAATTGGTCGTACATCCTGCTGGCTAAAGTATGTGCACAAAGATAAGAGTCTAACTGGTGTGAAATGAACGAGTACTCCATACAAGAGAATCAGATCGCCAAACTGTGAGACAGTGCGAACAAAAATCCGAGTAAAGCGCGAACATCTCGGTGGAATGACATCGGAGAAAGAAGAACGGGAGGCTGAGGGCGTTTGAAAAGAATGCAAATTAGTTTAGAACAGGAAGTTGAGGGCAGTTTGTTTTCTCGTATTTCACATATGGCGTATCGATGCGAGTAAAATATAAGGGAAAGACAACATTCTGTGTAATATGGAACCGTACAGAGCTTATAATCTCATCCGTCTACGCGTTTGATACGAAGAAATAAAACCGAAAAATATAAGCAAAAGCCGGGAATGAGGCGAGGAGTGGCAGTGACCAGGTGGGGCTGCGCCGGCCACAATGCGAGTCGTTAGGGCCTCGCCTTCCCTGCTCTTAATTACGCCACCGGCAAACCTTGTGACATTTCACTTCAAAATGAACAGCTAACTACTTTCGCGTCGAACTTGGCCGGGAGGACGTTTTTTCTATTTTTATCTTCTCTACTGTCACCTCGCTGCAGCCCTACTGAACTACAGCCGCAAACCACGGGTCGCAGTTTGTGACATACGTTTCACAATATTTCATCAAGCGTAAAATAAAATCATTAAAAAGAATCGTATTTCAGAATCATCAAGGCCGATCATGAAACAAACCTTAATCTACCAGTTTCGATTAAACAGACACCATCAGGTACCGTATGAGCAGCGCTTGGTGCTTCTGAAGAACGGTATGGTATTTCTAAAATCCAGGGGTAGTCATAAAGTTTCAATGACGACATCGAAAATAGTATATAATGTCGTGTGACTAGGGCCTCCTGTCGGGTAGACCGTTCGCCTGGTGCAAGTCTTTCGATTTGACGCCACTTCGGCGCCTTGCGCGTCGATGGGGATGAAATGATGATGATGATTAGGACAAGACAACACCCAGTCCCTGAGCGGAGTAAATATCCGGCGCAGCCGGGAATCGAAGCCGGGCCCTTAGGATTGACATTCTGTCGCGCTGACCACTCAACTACCGGGGGCGGACATCGAAAATACTAAAGTTAGGTAATCAGTTTTTCGTATATTGATAGGTATACGTCTGCAGTCGTGGCACACAAGGAAATCCCCGTGTATAGTACCGTAGCACATGGCTAGAGAGCCAAAATAAAACAGCGCAGTCCGTAGATAAAGAGGAGTACGTGCTCGTATTTACCATCTGTGCAGCGACATCGAAGCAAAATGTAAAGCAACATGCCTGGCTACAGATTGCTGACTCAGTACTACGTTATACGTTTGGAAGTTTTATTCTTTAAGGTAATGAAGTCTGAAGGGATGCCGCAGAAACGTTTTCATTCCTCGACATAAAAGGCCAGATGAAGTAACGCGTGCACGTCTCAGCTCCAACAGCAGCACGCTTAGTTAGGTACTGTGCTGTTCTGCAATGGCTACTGCTTTACTCTGAATAGTAAAACCGGATATCGACAAAGTGGTTGTGTTCACACGTCATCTACCTCTAGGTAATACTTCATAAGCTACTAGACCGTGCGTGTCGGAGAGTAATTTGTACAAATGTTGGCGACTTTCTGTCTTATTTAATTCGCGTATGATGCAATGGAACAATGACTATCTATATGCCTTTTTACTTGTCGAAATCTCTCTTAGCTAACTCTCAGGATCTTTTCGCTAGGTATAATTACAATGGTGTCATCAGAATCGTAGCAGGTTATTACTAGAATACAGGTTCTCTAAATTTGCACAACTGTGTTTCGCAAGAACAGCGTCATCTTGTTCCCACAGTTTCCCATATAAATTCCACGCTCACTTCTCTTATACCTTCATCTGCTGCGCCCATCTGTTACGATCTTACCACCTGGTCCCTGAGTTCGTTCGCTACCTACCGCCATTCGCACTTTAAAAGAGCGAGCAGCACACTAAAACCTCACCGTACCAGCGTCTTGTATGCTCACTTCCAAAAATCCTTCCAAAAGATCCGTTTGCCTTCCCTAAAACTGATTTTATATGTTTTATTTCAAATCGGTTCTTAGTATTACTCTGAAATAAAGTATTAAAAAGTACCTATGCATATCTACAAACGCCGGCCGCAGTGGCCATGCGGTTCTAGGCCCTACAGTCTGGAACCGCGCGACCGCTACGGTCGCAGGTTCGAATCCTGCCTCGGGCATGGATGTGTGTGATGTCCTTAGGTTAGTCAGGTTTAAGTAGTTCTAAGTTGTAGGGGACTGATGACCAAAGAAGTTAAGTCCCATAGTGCTGAGAGCCATTTGGACCATTTTTTTATCTACAAACGCCTGGTGTTAGAATCCAAGCAAGCGGATAATGCAAGAATAAACTTTATGACAGTAAAAGAATAATGTTATTAAAAATAAAAATGATGCATGTAAAACCAAAATTTGATGCTGGGTGACATGCAATTCCGTGCTGCTCTACCTGGTGCACTGTAGCATTCTTGGATCCTCCTTAGCATGCTGTCCGAAATGTCGCTGCTCATACTCGTTCCACTCTCTGAGGCGACGCAGTGTTTGAAGAGGATTCCCGTGACACCACACAGCAAAGTTCAACTAGCCCCCCAAGCATTCTCGACTGGTTTCATGCCATCACATAGCGCACACCATATTCCACTCTGTTGATGTCTGCCTCCGGGTAGGAGGGGGGGGGCGGGGCAAGGTGTTCCTGAGGTGTACGCGGAATGTTCGTGTGTTATCATCTTGAAAGCCAACTCATCGCCGAAATGTTGACTGCAGGGCTAGAACATAGTTTGGAGGAGCCTGTCCTGATACTGGACATCCCACAATTTTCGTCTATAGCGATGACAGGCCTCCAACATCCGTACACGATACCGGCCCAAAACATGACAGATCCACATCCAGAGACGAGCATTGATACCTGGTCACCTCCACACTCTTCTAGGACGATAATCAACCACCAGACAAACCATGCACTCGTCAGAGAAGACTACCCGCTGTAGGTAGCAGTCATCAGCTGGTACTGTTGGCTGCGAGTGACCACTTCAATGCTTAGCCTCTCACGATAGCTACTGAATGTTCGAAAGACGTCGCTGTGATGTTCGCTAGACTACGGTCGCGGTGGCACCGAAATAGGTTGATTCCATCTACGACCGACATCGGCCGAGGATGGCTCATCTTTCTGAATCTGTACGCCTGTACGTGCGCGGTCACAATGTAGTCGATCTCATCGCCCGAACGAACAGACTTCGGACGACACTCGGTGAAATTCAGACCAGTTTGTTTTCTTCGGTCGAATCGGCCGGCGTTCGTGCATACGAAATGTAGACTTTGAGAAATTGAAGTTTACGTAAGAAGGAAGGAGTTTGTGGCATCCAGAAGATGAAAAACACCATAATCGTGATTTAGCTCGGAATCTATGGGCGGAAATCGCAATTTCATTGGAAACCACAAGTAGGCAAAATTTTTATCGGAAATTCTTATTTTCCTGCCACTCCAGGGTTAGGACTAGGCCTTGTTCCGGTCTCACCATCTCGTGCTCGGTCTTCTCACAATTCTCTTGCCCCCTGGTTTATAATCCGTTGCTAGTTTAGGAAATTTTATCGGAAACATTAGGCGTAAATTACAAGCTTAAAAAATAATTTGTTCGAGTAAGAGGGGTGGCGTATCGTATGCTTAAAGATACTAAACTAAACTCCACCCGAACAGGCCATTAAGTCCCAACGAAACCGACCGGTCACCGTGTCATACTCAGCCCACAGGCGTCACTGGATGAGGATATGGAGGGGCATGTGGTCAGCACACCGCTCTCCCGGCCGTATGTCAGTTTACGAGACCGGATCCGCTACTTCTCAGTCAAGTAACTTCTCAGTTTCCATCTCAAGGGCTGATTGCACCCCGCTTGCCAACAGCGCCCGGCAGACTGGATGGTCACCAATCCAAGTGCTAGCCCAGCCCGACAGCATTTGACTTCGGTCATCTGACGGGAACTGGTGCTTAAAGATAGTAGTGAAACATTTTTGGGTTGTGGCAGGTGGACGTCGGCTGTTTACAAATAATTTATTACTGATTACTGGAGTTTTTATATCAGTAGGGTGATGATTCTGTTATGTGAGATGATTTGCAAATGTGTGTGTTTCGACTTTTTGCTGAATTTATTAGAAGTTGTGAAGAGTGTAACTGGACGGCCTCTGGCAATTAATTCTTCTTGCCGTTATGGGTGCCACTCTGAACACGGCATTGGTTCGGCGGGAAACATCATGCTGAAAACACTCCATGCCGTAATGTGACAATCCTCCCAGCATCAAAGCTTGAAATCTCTGTATTTCCATCTTTTTAGCGATAGTCGAGGGATTCGGCTGTTCGATTGATGATGTCAAATTAAACACCTTTCAGCCGTCAATTTTCAACCTTATTTCATTAGGCAACCAGTTTCCGCGCTTTATTATGACATCTTCATGCCTCTGACCGACGTGTAGGAATAACCTACCTCGCTTTTGATCGAAGCGGGGTCAGCAATACTGATATCAGCAGATACCTACTTGCTACAACGACCACTTCAAAGGCGGGTGATTTTTGAAGTGGTCACTGCAGCAAGTAGATATCTACTAATATCAGTATTGCTGGCCCCTGCTTCGATCACAAGCGGGGTAGATTATTCCTATTCGTCGGTCAGGGGCCTGAAGATGGCGTAATAAAGCGCTGAAACTGGTTGCCTAATAAAATAAGGTTGAAAACTAACGACTGAAAGGCGTTTAATTTGACATCATCAAAGCTTGAAATGTCCGTTGGAGACATGTTGACAGACTGGACAATGTATCCTAAATGGCTGCAGGCAAATGGGATGGTCCCTTGGAAAGGCCACGGTTCATTTCCTTCCCCATGGTTAAACAGTCCGAGCTTACGCTCCGTCTGTAATGACTTCGTTGTTGACGGGACGTTAATCACTAATTTTGCTTCTTTTTTGACGGTATAGACAAGCCACACTGTCCTGTTCACGATTGGAGATAAAAAGTTCTCTTCTCAACAGCACAAAGAATGAAGGTTTACTTTTACGTCCATTGCACATCTGACTGTATGTAGCGATTTTTTGAGGTCAAAAGAGTGGTGGGAAAGAAGTTTCTAATAAAAAATCACAAACTGTGTGAGTCATGAGTGTTGCTCACGCAAATATACAGTACAGTTACAGAATTATACAAGATGGATGCGTACGTTATTAACAGTCATTAGCGAGTAAGCAGTTCGTCACATCATTGCGCCTTGTAGTCGTCTCTGCGGTATCCTCCCTGCTTAACTCACAGCCTCTCCCCCACCCCCAGCCACTAGTCAATGTTTATGGGTATGCGTGGCCGGGGGAGTGGAGGCGGAGAACCCAGTTTGACTGGGAATCAGAACCACAGTACAAGTTGAGTCTTGCATACACACAATAAGCACCAACTGGGGATCGAATGGCTGCTGACACACTGCTGCTCTAGCGTCGAGCCAAAATATGGGATAGCTGAAACTCGAAGAGTTGGTGGCTCGCGTTTCGAGTTTCGTCTTTCCAGAGGACCTATTATCAGCTGATTGCGTAGCCATATATCCGCAAGTAGTTGGCCTATTCATATCGTTGTTGTCGTATGTTCCCCAGCGCGTAGAATGGTCACAGCCGTATCTCTCTTGTCAAGGAGGAGGCGCTGACTGCTAGCCTAGCATGTTATCGTAACTGCCACTACTTGAACCCAAGCCTACCAGTAGACTTTCAAACGTCACTCCAAAGTGGCAGAAGAAGTCGGGGTTATTATCAAAACATTAAAACCTGCCGCATTACTTGACTCAAGTATAGAAGGATATTTCATGAGCGGAAACGCGCATATCCCGTGCTTCGGCTCGGGCACACAGTTTACTCGGTTGGGATCTGCAGTGAAAGTTGCCTTTCTGCAACAGCGTGCTCTTTGCCTCACGAATTCCTGTGTAATTGTCCTTGACAATATGTAGCTTTATACAAGACAGTATTTTACAACCAACAGCATCTAACAAAATTAATCATTCAGGTCTTCGTCGGGAGTTAAAAACATCGAAACTTGCACCTGTGCGTAATATTTTTCTTTTACTCTGAACAACTAAACGCTGACCTAGCTTACCTCAGTTCTAATGCCAAAAGTGTTCCACAGAAGATGAAGTGTCCAAATTTTATCTTATTTATGTTTTAAAAATCGATGATTACTCCTCGTCTTGCTATAGTCTAGCTGCGCTGTCCGTCTAATGTAAAAACATAACGGCATTTTTCTTTTTCTTTTTTGCTTTTCTTGGGAGTAAAGTTAATGTACGACGACATTTTCGGACGCAGTAATACTGTAGTTGAGATGGTGGAGCACTTATCACTTTAAACATGGTGGTTGTAATTAAACTTTCGCTACTTGAGAAGGTCCTCATGAAAAATGAATGATCGTAGGACATTGAAACTTTGTGGAAACATTTTTAAGGACATGCGGAAGGTAGATAGCGAATAAACCATTGAAAGAAACACATTTTGCTTTCCACATGAGAGAGGAACATATGTTAATTGCGTGCCATGTTTGTGTTCCAGGTTACAAATGTTGCTCAATGTCACGAACAGCTGCATCCATCCACAACAGCCTGGAACCGCACTAGAGATACGACTTCACAGCTGTTCGCAGCACTTTTCGAACGGTAGACCATAGAAATTTCAGCTGTCGTGACACAGTTCGCGCACTGCTTGAAGATCGCACATTGCTTCCAGAATTCTCAGCCATCAGTAACTTCTTAACAATTCGTGGCGCAATTGGCCGGCAGCGTTTCCCTGGAGCAATTTCCAAATCGTTAGCTAATTCGAACTTCGGAATCATGTTCTTCAACCCCGATGTGGAAATAGGACCTCTCCGTATGCCTTTAATGTGTCGATACTCTTGAGGAGCAGCAGTACTATTGCTGTTTTAGCTTTACTAGTAAAGCCGTGCTCACCTTGTCCAGACCCGTGTTGATTGTCTGCAGCTGTAATGCTCACTGATGCTTCTGCTTCAGCACTACGTCGCCGTACCAATACCGCCGCCTAACGGCAAGCTATCACACTATCAACGCGCATTCTGCAGAGCACAGTATGAACATCGTTTTTATACAGTTGTGTACCCTTACGGGAAATAGTTTTCCGTCCCCCAAGTAGCGAAAGTTTAATTATAATCACCCTGTATATCACCAAATTCATTAAGGCTTTGGCATCGTGAACTCAGAGCACTTTTGGAAAAAAAACCTGTCAATTCGGCAGGTACATTAAGTATGGAAATCTCCGACCGTCAACAAATCGGGTGTCTAATTTCAAAGTTCAGTTGTAACCTTGTGCTCAGTCATTCCGAGGAATCGGATAAAATATGACATTTGGGGATTTAACGTTGAATAAATAAATAATGGAAACACAGTAGTGCATCTATAAAAGGTATTAGGAATATAATTTAAAAACGAGGGGAAAAAAGGCAAATGCAGCGTATCATGATAGACGGCGGCTACAAGGTGTCAGCCAAACCTGTTCCCTTTGCGGCACTTAAATGTTGTACACATGTATGACAGCAGCATGAAGCCGCAGCTATTGCAAATAAGAGAAGCTGACGGCTTCCTCGGTGCCGACGTCCGACTAAAAAAAAAAGTAAAATTGCCCGCGCCCTTGAGGTAGTGGCTCTCGCGTGGACCGGCGGCCTGTATTTATTACCGAATTACCACCTCGTTAATGCGTAGCGCCTGTTTACTGAGATTTATGGCCAGAAACGATTTAAAACAGCTGCTTTAATTGAAAGTATAATCCAAGATTAGACTGGCCCCTTTGCGTTAGGGTGAAATTGCTCGTCTGCCAACTCTTTTGAACGAGAAACCGCGAAGCCTCTCTGCGATTCATCTCGCCTCAGACATTTCCTTTTCCCGCCGGGGAGAGGAAAAAGAAGAAATCAAAAATAAACCACCGAATATTTCGCTTTTCGGATCCAAAAACCCACGCTGCAGGAGAGTTTTTACAGGAGAGGGTATTAACACCGATTGCGAAGCTTAGCCAAAGGTGATCCGCGGATGCTGTAGCTTCCTCCCGGGTGTAATTTGATGGCCAGACGGCGTACCTTCTGTCTGAAAGTCGTCTTCCCTTGAAATTCCCTTCTTCGTGTACTCGGCCGACAGCCGAACAGAATTCTTCACAAAAATTTACTTCTTGCTCAGAACGATCAAACTTAGGCTCGGATTTAGTTTTCCAATTTACATACTTTGTTGTTGTTCCCAGTCGGATTAACTATAATTTAAAATCGCTGACAGTCGTTTTTCCCAATGCAAAACAGAGCAAGAAAATTTCTGCAGAGTATCTCTATTTTTACTTCTCATTTAATTAACTACCCTAGCTTTACAGTAGAGATTCGTCGTCGTTTTCTCGTACATATTTTTTTCGGAATCTTTGCCCAAGGATGAGTTGAACCGTACAAGGGAGTTTTTCATATCTTTCCGACCTATTTTTTCACATTTGTTCAAATTATTCACTTACAATAAGCGTGATATGTCGGCGTTAAGACTCTGAATATACTGTAGACGTAAATTCATAGGAAATTTGTACGCTTAAGTGTAAAATCGTTCCTCGCATTAGCTCTGCCTCATGTGTCCCATCTTTTTCCGATTTTTGCGCTAAGTATCTCCTTCTTATGTATTATAGCCGCGCGGGGTAGCCGTACGGTTTAAGGCCTCTTGCACGGTTCGCGCGGCTCCCCCCGTCGAATGTTCGAGTCCTCCCTCGGGCATGTGTGTGTGTGTGTGTGTGTGTGTGTGTGTGTGTTGTCCTTAGCGTAAGTTAGTTTAAGTTAGATTAAATAGTGTTAAGCCTAGAGACCGATGCCCTCAGTAGTTTGGTCCTATAATCCTTACCACAAATTACCAATTTCTTAGGTATAATAGTGTCTACAGTCCTCTGCTTGATGTTCTATTTCTCTCTCCAATACTTTCCCAAAATTTTAGTCATGTTCAATTTCTGACGTGATTATGAAACCGTATATAAATTCAGTTTTCAGATGTATCTAACATTACAAAGGTTTACTCTACTCTACTTCATGTCTTGTGTGACTGAAATCGGGTGTTGATATTTGGAAGAGAATGGAGACCAAATCCGTCGTTCCCTCATCAAAGGAAAGATTGCAGGATTCGTTGCTTAGCGGAGGCCATTACAAAAGACAATAACAATACGATATATTTGAAAAAAAAACTGTCTATTTGTGCGTTTTTCATTGCTTTTCAAACCGAATACGCTTCACTGCAGGTTTCTATGAATGAAGTCGTGTAGTGTTTCACAAGGATTTCAGCACTTCCTACCTCTTACAAATTTTAATTTGTATGAGAACTTACTTCGACCTAATTTTACAGTCTCTTGATGCTTTTCATCGTCGATTATAACATAGGAACCGCATAACCCATTTTCTGGGTCGATAACATTTGTTGTGTTGTTGTGGTCTTCAGTCCTGAGACTGGTTTGATGCAGCTCTCCATGCTACTCTATCCTATGCAAGCTTCTTCATCTCCCAGTACCTACTGCTACCTAAATCCTTCTGAATCTGCTTAGTGTATTCATCTCTTGGTCTCCCTCTACGATTTTTACCCTCCACGCTGCCCTCCAATACTAAATTGGTGATCCCTTGATGCCTCAGAACATGTCCTACCAACCGATCCCGTCTTCTGGTCAAGTTGTGCCACAAACTTCTCCTCTCCCCAATCCTATTCAGTACTTCCTCATTAGTTATGTGATCTACCCATCTAATCTTCAGCATTCTTCTGTAGCACCACATTTCGAAAGCTTCTATTCTCTTCTTGTCCAAACTATTTATCGTCCATGTTTCACTTCCATACATGGCTACACTCCATACAAATACTTTCAGAAAAAGACTTCCTGACACTTAAATCTATACTCGATGTTAACAAATTTCTCTTCTTCAGAAACGCTTTCCTTGCCATTGCCAGTCTACATTTTATATCCTCTCTACTTCGACCATCATCAGTTATTTTGCTCCCCAAATAGCAAAACTCCTTTACTACTTTAAGTGTCTCATTTCCTAATCTAATTCCCTCAGCATCACCCGACTTAATTCGACTACATTCCATTATCCTCGTTTTGCTTTTGTTGATGTTCATCTTATATCCTCCTTTCAAGACACTGTCCATTCCATTCAACTGCTCTTCCAAGTCCTTTGCTGTCTCTGACAGAATTACAATGTCATCGGCGAACCTCAAACTTTTTATTTCTTCTCCATGGATTTTAATACCTACTCCGAATTTTTCTTTTGTTTCCTTTACTGCTTGCTCAATATACAGATTGAATAACATCGGGGAGAGGCTACAACCCTGTCTTACTCCCTTCCCAACCACTGCTTCCCTTTCATGTCCCTCGACTCTTATAACTGCCATCTGGTTTCTGTACAAATTGTAAATAGCCTTTCGCTCCCTGTATTTTACCCCTGCCACCTTTAGAATTTGAAAGAGAGTATTCCAGTCAACAATGTCAAAAGCTTTCTGTAAGTCTACAAATGCTAGAAACGTAGGTTTGCCTTTCCTTAATCTTTCTTCTAAGATAAGTCGTAAGGTCAGTATTGCCTCACGTGTTCCAGTGTTTCTACGGAATCCAAACTGATCTTCCCCGAGGTTGGCTTCTATTAGTTTTTCCATTCGTCTGTAAAGAATTCGTGTTAGTATTTTGCAGCTGTGACTTATTAAACTGATGGTTCGGTAATTTTCACATCTGTCAACACCTGCTTTCTTTGGGATTGGAATTATTATATTCTTCTTGAAGTCTGAGGGTATTCGACTACATTAGTAATACAAAAAGAAAACAAGCAATATTCCCTTCTCAAAACTTCTCTTTTTAGCTTTCAGAGCTTTCTTGTGCTCTACAATTACTGCAATTATTGCAATTTATCGTATTTACAGACGTCATAACAAAAATCTTGTTTCGTTAATTTTTATCGACATTTAAGTAATGCGCCTGCTAAAGAACTAAGTCTAAAATATTTACATCTTTCAGTACCTTAAAACAAATCAATAAATGTCATCAGCAAAGTTGTTTTCTGACTGCTGCGATGCAGCATAGGAGTCAAATCTTCCTACCGCGAAACTGCTTCCGATTTCTCCTCGTAGTATTCTCCTTCACTGCATTAAGACGATTTTCTCTATGTTCAGTTCACTTAGATGATTCTGTTTTTGTCGTCTCACCGTGATTTTTCTGCAATTTACTCGATGAATTTCAGGAAAATATTTACTGTATTCTACAATTTGATTAAGATGGAATGTAAAAAAATTGTACGAATTGAGGGAATTAGCATTAAACGTGTTGCTGGAAGGGGCTCTCTGACAAAGTTTGGACACTTCTTGCTTTTAATTTTATTAATCAGTAGCATTTCTGTGTTTCTATATGAAATCATAATCGGTGCTATATGCGTTATTTCGTGAGTATTTCTGGTAACTACAGAACCGATCACAATACGAAAAAACTGATGAAATTTTAAGAAACAACATCCTCTAACCACAGTTAATCACTCAGAAAAACAGGCTTAAGTGTGTATACCCCGTTAGCCTAACGCTGAAAATACTTCTACTACACCATTAGATTACAGGCATATTCATGTCATTACCTGAAATACGGTATTGTTTTTAAAAAATAGCCCTGAATTCGTTGAATTGTCAATTAAATTTTCGTGCTGACTACCAGAACATTTATAAATGAACTAATCTCAACTTTATTTCAGACGTATTTGGTTCTCACTTACAGGCGTTCCAATGTCACATGGTTCCCTTGAGATATTACTCGGGATTTCAACTGCTGGGATAAATTTTGTGCTTGGAATTGTAAGGCTCTCTCCAATGGCTTTCGCGAGCAGGCGCCAATAATCTGTTTCTCTCAAATTTATTTAGATGTCTTATTAATTATGTTCAAATGTTTGAATTTACGCGCACAACGACCCGACTGGCTAACTTCAATGCTGATTATATCGCAAACGCCGCAACGTATCGATTTTTTTCTTAACAATTATTTCTCAGTACAACCTCCCTTGCAATATCCTTACAAACTTTTCAGGCTCTTTATAACGACCCTGTAAATGAACTGAACTAGAAAGGGCTAATGCCCATCAAAGTCAACATCTGATAACTGTCTACCAGGCTAGGAGCCAGTTGCCTCTACTCACAAGAATATCCTTTTTCGTCGCAAGATAGTGAGCAACTGAAATACGTGGAATTGTCACGGATTTCACAAGTGTTGTATGAAGTCTAGTAGCAGTAGGTGGAACAGAGGTAACACTCGTCAAAAAGTGTGTGTGTGTGTGTGCTTTTTTTTTCGACGCTGCAGCTGCTGTCGTGGGAAGAATGTAGCACAACACTCGCAATACTGCAGCGTTAAAGCGTCGATTTGTGGCACGGGGAACATTGTACACAGATAGTTACTCGCTTTCCCTGCATCGCGCCGGACTGTGAAGCGTGGTAGATTACTTGTTCTCGATATAAGTGGATGGGTCTGAAGAAGGCGATGTTTCAGTTTTTTGTGCGCCTCTAGCAATCTCTTGGCCAGGGGCTTCAGCATTCATATCGCCGTGCCTAATTCTGTTAGGACGCTATAGTAAATGTAACACTCACTTCTTCTTTCGCTCGTATTATTCACGTCTCGGTGCAAGTATCTATATGCTCACGTAAAGGTGAAGTGCCCACCAGGGGTGAAGCAATACCTGCACTTTGTAATGAGAAAGAGGAAAATATTAAAGTTTACGGTTTTGAACATTTCTTGAAAACGACTGCCAACAACCATTACGTATTTTTTTATGCACCAACACTCAGCTGTTTAATTGCATTTTGTTTTAAATACCGGCTTCGGTTTGTAGCATCATCTCATCTTAGGGTCTAATACTCACTCATTCCTTTTTATTATCTACACCTATACGTTATTCTATATTAGTCTTTCATTGATTCTGAGATGTTACAGTTTTCTTTTTCATTATACGCTTTTTCAACTGACTTGTAATTTTATTGCAATTTTTTATTCTTTACCTACTTCTGGAGTCAATGTTTTCTGCAACGTGTTGTAATAATTTTTAACACCGGATGCATGAAGAGGCATTACTTATATCTCTGCTCTGGCTTGTTTGGATACTCTTGGACATACGGCATTTAGTGCAAGAATACCTGTTTAGTACAGTAGACGTTTAGCAATTCAGCTGCGGCAGTAATTATACGGATTGCCATGTGAATATGATATGCTATAATATGTGATTAATATTTGATCATTTCTTAGTATTAATTTATACCACCTATGTATAATTGATTAGACTTCATGTATTTATAGTTGTTTCATGTTTTGTCTTGTCGTAAGCGGATACAGTACTGATGGTGTAAACCGAAGCCGCTAGTTATGAGGAAAGACAACTAGGCAGATACGTCTCACGTACGGTTCAGTGAGCCCTCTGCCAAACACTTATGCGTGAATTGCACAGTGGTTATGTAAACGCAGATGTATAAAAAAAACTAATGCTTTTGATTAGTATCGCGTGTTCAAATTGTGTTTAACGATAGTCAGCATGCTGTGTGGAATTTTTCTGTAGTAGCTGTCCTCTCTGCTATGTGGTTATTACCTCGTCCCACATCCACGAAGGTACGGAACACGAAATGTGAATGTACAACATATTGAACACATAAAGAATCCTACTTTGTGGCATAGTTAACAGAGAAGTTACGATGAATACCTTCGGCGTAATGGTATAGATATATTACAGCTTTCTCGGCACTAGAGTATTAAAATAATGAAATTCAATCAATTAATAACATTGTTGTGAGTTCTAGGAAAACAAATGTGGGAAACTACTTCATGTAACAGAGTTTTTACTAGTCGCATACCCAACGGGCAGCTGACATACGAGTACAACGGGGAAAAAGCACGGAGGGAAGATTGAGAATTAACCTCTTATACAATGAGCAAGTAGGCGACGTATGAGTCAAGTAACAGTTTGAGTACTTCTGGCACAGAATAGGCGAACTCTGAGCCGACATTCGAGGAAATATGAATGGCCTTCAGAACGTACCTGCGTCTTCGCTCGTTCCTGTCTGTTTTCACAATGGAGGAAGTACGTGGCACATTTGAATCCACTCTATTCCTCCCAAATGTTGTTTCTGTTCCTACACTGCCAACATCACCAAACCCTGGTTGTGCCCAGTAGAAGTGCCGGGCTCGAACCCTATTAGTGTACATTTTTATCGTCACAGGAGACGTGGCGGCGCATAGAGGGTGTGAGACACTGCTTACATCAACAACAAAAATCTGTTCTCAAATCGAAGTTTGTACTGAACAGCACAGTGTTTAATAGGCACGGATCTCCCTTGCCTTCCTCCAGCCTTACAACTGATTTATCCAGCCAGTCATAGTGGGACGCACAGATTAACATAGACTCTGAACCACGGTGCAACTTGACATTTTCTGCATCAAAAAATCAGTGCTAAAGATGAAAGAAGCGATGAGAGACAGACTTATCGACGACTGACCCTCGGACCGGGGCCCAAACTGGAGATGCAATTTTCTCCCACAGCCAAGGTTCGAACCGGCTGCCTCCGTATCGAGCGCCACCACACAAGCGTGCGTTTGCTTACTCCGCTACGAAGGAGGGTCGATATGAATATATTGGAGCCTTAGAAGCTTTTTACATGAGGTGCTGCGGAAGACTGCTAAAGATTAGGTGGGTAGATCAGAAAAATAATGAAGATGAGCTGAATCGCATTGAGGAGAAAAGAAATCTATTGTAGGACTTGACTAAAAGAACAGGTCGGTTGATAGGACATATAGTGAGGTATCAAGGAATCTTCAGTTTCGTAATGGACGCAGATATATGTGGAAAAATTATAGAGTGAAACCAAAGCTTGATAACAGTAAGCAGATTCAAGTCGAAGTAGCTTGCAGTGGATATGCAGAGATACTCAGCCTTGCACATAACAGACTAGTGTGAGAGCTACATCAAAACCAGTCTTCGGATTGAAGACCGCAACAGCAACAACAGACGTGTTTGTCAGTATTCGTTCCCAGTCCTCGTACCACTGGAAAGTACTTGATTGAAAGATACTCAGCACAACTTCCATCTTCCAAACCTTCTATAACGTGCCCGATCTGTCCATCCCAAATGAAGGCTCCAGCCCTCTCCCTTCCTGCCAAACCGAAATCGTACTATCCCCTAATTATCATGCTGAAACTATCTGTTCTTCGCAGCACGAACATCTAAAAACGTTTTCCACGAAATAATACACAATACTGGAACGTTATCGTGTGTGTCCAGATAGTGGCCCTACGCCAGACCCTCGCAAGCAGCTGTTGGGCGAGCAAGCTACAGAGCCACAGCGAGTCGTACCTTGGATGTGTGGGTGCGCAGGCTGGACTCGGTGGCGAAGCCCTTTCCGCAGATGTTGCAGTGGAAGGGTCGGTTCTTGGCCCGCTCCACCTGGGCGTCGTGGTTGCGGAGGTGCTGCTGCAGGTTCGACAGCTGGATGAAGGCGCGCCCGCACTCTGGCAGGTGGCACTTGTACGGCCGCTCGCCTGCAACGTCAAAACACACCGTACCAATCTCACACTAACACTTGCAATATTCATATTTTTTCATTGACGCGAACAACTTTCACCTTGCACTCAAAGCAACTGTTCAAACTGACGACCGCCTAGTTACGGTTGGTTACTGATGCATCCTCTCCCACACGATCTGATAGCATCTACTCAAAGTATACGTTAGAATCTCAGATAGGACTACAGGTCGAGACTTTAAACCTCATTTACTGACCTAGTGATACAGGCTGTCTCAAACCTTCAGGTTCAAAATTGTGCAGATGGTGGACCAGCTAAAAGTGACAAGGGAAGCATACACCCCAACCCAACAGGACACCGATTTTACTAATCTCTCACATGAATACACTACATACTTAACGGTAACAAATGCTGCTTTGATACGATGCGCTTGTCAATCCATTCTAAGAAAGCGAAGTTAAAAGTTTTACGAGCCTGTCGACTACCATACGAGGACACGAGCTGTCGAGCAGCGGCGTCAGCGTAACCGGTTAGGGGGGGCAGCCAAGCAGTGTACTGCCATCCAGCCTGGTAACTTTTTTCTGAACCTTCTACAGGACACATGTATCGCTACGGTTATGACCTGTTTACAAACAAATCGATCACTTCTAGTATCGAAATGAGGAGATCTGCAACACAGCACGTAGGAAAATAGGCAATCACGGCCCATTTCATTCGTTTAAATTCTGGGGAATTTTGCTGCCGAGCGAAGCTTCAAGTCTCTCGTTTTTACGTTGACTCGCGTGACACTACTGCCAACCTCGACGTTCGAGAGCTAGCTACAGATTGTCATTGTCGCTATGTCTGTAACTTGGCGAACTTGTCTGAGTACACTTATTTGTCCAAAAATAGAACTGTACTACTATTGCAGATTTCGTATTGTCTCAAACACGACAGAATATCGATCTTCCTGGCAGATTAAAATATATAGAGAATATCAGTTGAAAAAGTTTAATTTCCCTCTTACACTACTTCGGTGCTAGGAATTATATTAAACGTCACCTCTTAGATCACTGCAATACGATCTTTGTATGTATCACATAGTAATTTCACAAAATAAAGATTTCTTTGAACAGGTCTGCCGGACGTTTGTGTTTACAGGGCAGAGAAAAGAGTCGTAAGAGGTGAGAGCCGACAGCCTTAGGCTGGGCTTCCTCCTCTCATTTTCTAATTTATTTCTTTAATTAATACTAATCTGAGGTCCGATCATTTGTATTAAGACGAGTTTGATTTCGTGGGGGTTATGAGTGATTGCGAGATTTATCTTTAATTGGTTCTTTAGTTTATTTTGTCTATTTATGTCGTTTCATTTTGAATACGTTCTGTGCACGATTTTGGCGATACAAGGTGCACGGGGAGGTATTTACAGCCGCAGCCTACCCGTGTCGCGAGGGCCGGCCCCGTAAGAAGTTGGGAGGAGGACACAAGGGAAGAGTTGGCCTGGGTCGCATTCTCAAGTGGCGGGCGCCAGCACGTCGGAGCATGCCAGCGAACGACGGAGGTTTCCTCCGGAAATACGGTTGTAGACAACACGAGGGACTCAACTGTCTTTTCAAAGGACTCTCTATGGCGAGAGGGATCAAAAACATCACTCTGTTGCTAAAAAAGACGAGTCTCTGGAATGTCACTGAAGCACTGTTTTGAACAGATAACATGTTTCCTGTGTTTCGTGAAACTGAAGGGCACTGTGGGTTTCTTTCTCTGCTTGTGGGAGCGGAAATCGTAACCGATGTGCAGAGCCTCGGAACAGATTTGGGAGCCCTTCGCTATACGCGGGAACGTTTGTGATTGGCTTTTCCTTACAGATTAAGTGGTAGTTGATATAATATTGTACAATCCTTTCATCGGTATTGACTTCTGAGACGGAGCTCCTATTGGCTCTGGGAGTTGCCCAGCACGGAGATCAGGAGGAGAGAATCGAGCAAGTCTGGAGGGCTATTCGGTCACAGGCTGAGTTGGAGGATGTTGGTCTATTCAGCAGCAAGCAGTCATTGACTTGGCTTGCTCACCGAACTCGGTACTTTTCGCGTCGATGACTCGCAGAAGTGGAGGTTCAAATGGTTCAAATGGCTCTGAGCACAATGGGACTTAATTTCTTTGGTCATCAGTCCCCTAGAACTTAGAACTACTTAAACCTAACTAACCTAAGTACATCACACACACCCATGCCCGAGGCAGGATTCGAACCTGCGACCGTAGCGACCGCGCGGTGCCAGACTGAAGCGCCTAGAACCGCTCGGCCACTCCGGCCGGCGGAAGTGGAGGGAAGCAGTTGACGATATACATCTGGTCAAATCGCGACTGAAGTCGGCTCATTTACAGCGACGGCAACGCTTGCTTTCCTACCGCAGTCGTTAGTTCAGCGCTACCCACAGAGTTAGTAATGAAGTTTAGGAGCAGTCGATTTATGATTTAGTTAACATGGGTTTGTTAGATGGTGGACACGTGTATTTGCGAGACTCGCCGGAGCTTACTATCATAGAATCTTGGGCTTTGAGCAATGTTTATTACTTCAGTTGTGATTTTATTTCGAGTGTGATATGACAGAATTATTTTTCTCATTCCTTGCAAGTATGGTCTTACCTCCTAGTATTTCAGCTGAATGTTAATATCATTATTTTTGCTGTTTATGATGTGTTCTTGTGTACTGTCATTTTTTTTACATAACTCGCATTTGCTTGAATTTTTCTAAAGTAGAGGAGAGCATTTTCAAAACATTAAAATTGAAATATCCAGGACAGTGAATTTAATTTCGTAGTTATATTTCGCGCCTTTCCTTTACTATATACGGGGACTCCATCGCCATAACTTTGTTACTAGGGCCTGTCGAGGTACTTACTGCTGGCCGCTGTGGCCGAGCGGTTCTAGGCGCTTCAGTCCGGAACCGCGCGCCTGTTACGGTCGGAGGTTCGAATCCTGCCTCGGGTATATATGTGTGTGATGTCCTTAGGTTAGTTAGGTTTAAGTAGTTCTAAGTCTATGGGACTGATGACCTCAGATGTTAAGTCCCATAGTGCTTAGAGCCATTTGAACCATTTGAGGTACTTGCTAGCGTTTCCGTTGCGCGACACTTGTACGGTAACTGGGTTTATGGGAGCAGTCTATTGCATGAGAGTCCAGGCGTGACGGGCTCTTTAATCGAACTTTACTTCGAAGCTCAGACGGCGTCTCGCAGGTTAGACGACGACATGCACCCGTCTTGTTCCTTCGCCAACAGTTTTCCATACTTCGAAAGTTCGAGATCTGAAAATCAAAGGCCGGCCGAAGTGGCCGTGCGGTTAAAGGCGCTGCAGTCTGGAACCGCAAGACCGCTACGGTCGCAGGTTCGAATCCTGCCTCGGTGGTGGTGGTGGCGGTTAGTGTTTAACGTCCCGTCGACAACGAGGTCATTAGAGACGGAGCGCAAGTTCGGGTTAGGGAAGGATTGGGAAGGAAATCGGCCGTGCCCTTTCAAAGGAACCATCCCGGCATTTGCCTGAAACGATTTAGGGAAATCACGAAAAACCTAAATCAGGATGGCCGGAGACGGGATTGAACCGTCGTCCTCCCGATCCTGCCTCGGGCATGGATGTTTGTGATGTCCTTAGGTTAGTTAGGTTTAACTAGTTCTAAGTTCTAGGGGACTAATGACCTCAGCAGTTGAGTCCCATAGTGCTCAGAGCCATTTTTTTTTTTTTTTTGAAAATCAAATCTCTTTCGGAAAATCAATACAGCAAAGGCTCGCACAAAAGCTACAAGGTATTTCTGCCACAATATCAGTCGCACTGCTCATCTGCTATGGCCATTCGTACAACCACCCCTTTCGTAGCAAGGGAACACTCCAACCACAGAACCCAGAAAGATAGCAACGGATGTTTCTGATCACAGTGACATGTTCATGTTTCCGTGTTCTGATTTTGAATGAACTCTGATATTACTCACCCACTGGGCTGCAACGACTTCGGAATTAGTTTGACTTTCTACACGATGTACGTTGCTCTAGTTAATCACTGTGTGTGCTGTGGATCAGTGTCCTGGTATTCCTTGAGCGGTGAGCTGAAATAAAAATTTGAGCTTTCTTGGTTGGTTGGTTGTTTGGGGGAAGAGACCAAACAGCGAGGTTATCGGTCTCATAGGGTTAGGGAAGGATGGGGAAGGAAGTCGGCCGTGCCCTTTCAAAGGAACCATCCCGGCATTTGCCTGGAGCGATTTAGGGAAATCACGGAAAACCTAAATCAGGATGGTCGGACGCGGGATTGAACCGTCGTCCTTCCGAATGCGAGTCCAGTGTGCTAACCACTGCGCCACCTCGCTCGGTGAGCTTTCTTGCGAGTCAATAGGTACACTGTAATGGAATGTTTAGAACTAATTTAAGGGCCGGCCACTGGTGGCCGAGCGGTTCTGGCGCCACAGTCTGGAACCGCGCGACCGCTACGGTCGCAGGTTCGAATCCTGCCTCGGGCATGGATGTGTGTGTTGTCCTTAGGTTAGTTAGGTTTAAGTAGTTCTCAGTTCTAGGGGACTTATGACCTCAGCAGTTGAGTCCCATAGTGCTCAGAGCCATTTGAACCATTTTTGAACTAATTTAAGGAAGATTACAAGTAAACATTCTTTTGACATCCAGGTTAGAAGAAACGGAGCTCTACTTCCATCGAACAAGGACTGTGAGGGACATGGGCCGGCCGGCCGAGGTGGCCGCGCGGTTCTGGCGCTGCAGTCTGGAACCGCGTGACCGCTACGGTCGCAGGTTCGAATCCTGCCTCGGGCATGGATGTGTGTGATGTCCTTAGGTTAGTTAGGTTTAACTAGTTCTAAGTTCTAGGGGACTAATGACCTCAGCAGTTGAGTCCCATAGTGCTCAGAGCCATTTGAACCATTTTTTGACATGGGCCGGCGTCTTGTCACAAATCATCTGGGTACTGTCTTGGAGCACTTTAGAGAAGTCACTGGAAGCCTAAATTCGAGTGGTCGGGCAGAGTTTCCGGGCACAGAAACAGAGAAAATCTCGTTTAAAAATGCGACCGAGTACCGCAGTACAGAAAAAAAGTGAGCTGGTTAAAGCTGCTTCGCAGAGGAAACTGCCTGTCGCCTGCAGTAAATACTCATAATGTGAGAACTGCATTTCTTCGTGAATTTATTTTCCTGCGTAACGGTGTTTTTTATTTTAAATAAGCACTTTTCTCATTTTCGACAATTTAATTTCGCTCTCTAAAGCATCATCAAGCGACCTTTCACAAGAATTGCATTATGTGCTTAAAGCACGTCTTTTTAATTTTTAATTGTTGACCACGCCATGTGATGTTGCGTGATAGTACCTAGCTGAGCGAAATTTGTTATTCACAAATAAAATGAAATAAACTGTTTATTAAAGAAACATTTTCGGGCAAGAAAACGTGTCCGGCCATCCTGATTAAGGTTTTCCGTGATTTTCCTAAATCGCTCCAGGCAAATGCTGGGATGGTTCCTCTGAAAGGGCACGGCCGACTTCCTTCCCCGTCCTTCCCTAATACGATGAGACCGATGACCTCGCTGTTTGGTCTCTTCCCCCAAAACAACCCAACAACCCAACTCGGGTAAGAAAAGAGTTTATTCAAGAAATGTACTGCGGCTGTTGGCCAAAATATAAAAAGGGATACTGCATTTGAAAACTGAAATACTCGTAAATACCGGTATCGAACTGTTTGTCGCTTGACCTAATTTGTTTACAATGCTTAACTGAAAGAAATCGACTTCCTGAAAGTTTAGACATGTGAATAGAAAAATATACGCTATAAATAATAATGGTACAGAAGAATAAAAACGTGTTATTTACACGCATACGCAGACCGTTATTAGACGATTTACGCTATACGTTCCAAAGACACAGTTAGATTGGTTACATCTGTAGAAATACACGACAAACATGGTAAAACCGCAGAGGCTGCTTTCTACGAGTCGCTGCAGACTGCAGCTGGCGCGGTGACAACAATCCCGTTGTCACGAATAGCTTACAGAGCGCGTAACTCGTTTGCAGTTGAGGGCTGCGGCGGCGGCGGACAAGGTGAGGAGGCGCTAGTGGACAAAAAACGGGCCGTTGCGGTTCACATGTAAATTACTCATCTGCGCCGGAAGCGCTCTTGGCAACTCTTTCTTCGTGGCGCTCATGTGCGCCGAAGCAATTAAATTCGTGTAACTGTGCGTGGATTCCTGCAACGCCTCTCTCTAATTTCATCACCTAATTACGAGTAAAATAGAGTGAAATCGATACTCATTAGGGGTTCGTCAGGTACCTTCACCGGTTTGGGAGAAAATGATACGTCCACTCGCAAGGGGATATAATTAATGGGGCTAAATATATGTTTTATCGATTGAAAACGCTCGTTCATTTTAACACCGATGCGCGCTAAATTGGGCTGTGTTTTAAGATCTCACACCCTCTTTTCCGACCGACAACCTTTATTTTCACACAATCACTTACAGCCAACTGCTTTTCCGAGACTTTCGGCAAACTCCTTCGAAAAGGAGCAGCCATAACGGGCACAACGTCATACGTAAACAAACTTACTGCAAGGGAGATAGTTTACAGTTGCAGGTCTCGTATAATTCCAGCTAACTAGACGGCAGGATGGCAGAGGAAACTGAACGTAGTGTCACTGAAGGAACCCTCACAGTGTTCCTATCTTGTAATAACCAGCAACATGAAAGATTTTAAACTGCTTCAGCTACGTAAATTATGTACTGTACAAGCGACTGTACAGCGCACGATAGAGATGGTGCGTGCCCCAGTCCTCCTGATTACGAAAAGGAGATATCTCGTCGTGGGCAAGTATGTGAAGGAACCATCGCATTATACGCCTTATGGAGTTTAGAAAAAGCACGGAAAATCTAAATCTGGATCTGAATCAGCAGTCCAGTGCCGCCTGAACGGCCTTGCCTCCATAGTTATTCCGTACAACGCATTTACTAGTTTGCGCCCTAAAAAGTACTCAGAAACCATGCAGTTTCCAATATAAATTGCTATACCAGAGCTGAAAACTACTACATTGGACAGCAATATTAGGTTGTAAGATAAATTTAGAAGTAGAGCACAGCACACGCAGCCTTGTAGAGTAGATTAAAAAAAAAAAAAAAAAAAAACAGAACATAA
Source organism: Schistocerca nitens (assembly GCF_023898315.1). NCBI lineage: Eukaryota > Metazoa > Arthropoda > Insecta > Orthoptera > Acrididae > Schistocerca > Schistocerca nitens. The sequence continues at coordinate 929,195,213 of NC_064616.1, forward strand.
TGTAGATTTAGGACCACGCCAATTGAGGGAAGAGGCTCAAACTCTTGCTGACGTCATTGCCTAGTACTAGATAGGGCGTTAGCTGACCAGGAGCAAAAGGCTGAGTGAGGTGCTGCCTCCTAGACAGCATCAGTGGTAGTAGCCTACAAATCTAAACTCTTTCCTCTCTTCCTATTTTTCTTCCTTGCATACATATATTTTTTTAAAATTTTAAGCATTTCTGTTTTGTAATTAGTTATAAGTTTCCAAGTATTTAAAACTGATACTTTCTTAAAACTCTAAGAGGCAAATTTAACTTAATTTTAAGTACACGCACTATATACTATCGTGAAAACACGGTTAGTCCTAGTCGCTAGGCGGCTGGTCAAATGTAGATGGCAGCAAATAAAAATAAAAGTTTACGAATTGCTTATAACAACATACGTATTTAAGAACATGCTCCAAGTTTGCAAACGATACCAAACTGATCCGTCAGTAAGAAAAATATAAAGCTGTTAGTCTAGTAATCGTTGATTTATTCGCCAACATAGAGCTCGTGAATTTCATTGGAGTAATCACTACTTTTCGGTATCACTCTTGACGAGACTTTAAGCCGAAAGTGCATGACAAAAAAAAGAGAAACATTACCGAGCTGAACGTAGGTCACTGACATAAGCACAGTTGTATATTTCATTCGATTGACTTTCGACTTTGTGTAGCACTAAAGTGTCTCTAACATAAATCATAATTTATTTTTAATCCGAATAGGCGAAATGAGTAACGGGTTGGTTCGGGATAACAAAAAGAAAGGGATGCGCTTTCATTTGGTAAAGATTTTTGCAAAAAAATCGTTATTTCGAAATAATAGTTTTACGCTTATCATTCCTTACAGTATAGATAATCTTGTGTTTGATTCCATCCGCAGTTCCGGTGAAGGTGGAACTCCGCTCTGCTGCGGCGTTAAGCATATTTTGTCAATGAATTTGCCAGGCCCATATCACAGACATAAACACGAGTTTACATCAACTTTTACGGCAAACACAGGTCGCTCTGAAACGGCTGGACACCCCTGGGGGTTCCCAGCATACGAAGGAGATGAGCATTTTTTTCCCCTTTTCTGTTTAAGAAATTTGAGATAGGACGCGGAGTATTTGTAAAGAACGGGGGGCGAGGGGACAGATTGCTTCCCTACCCTTTTAGAGAATTTTATGAATTAACAGAGCGTTCATCATTTGTTTCCATCACGAATACGTCATCGGGAACAAATGGAAGGTAGCAGCGGGGGAATAAAGAATGCTAGCCGTGCAGCGGAGGCGCACCCAGCACTCTGACCTCCTCTTTTTCTACCCAGAAATACGGCTGCTTACTTGCGCCGAGATCTTTTTCCTGCCATCTGCAGGAATATATTCGTGTTCAGGTATGAAGCGAGCGTTTCCGTAGGAACTAGGCTTTGCAAGTGACTCTCGTTGGTGTGTTAAGCTCGCATATCTAGTATCACTGTAAAATGATCTGCGGATCAATAAACAACTAATATCCAGTCCCTGGGATGTTAAACACAGAAAAAATATATTGAACGTAATATCCCATTATCGGTGCGAACCTCGTCCATCGCCTATTGTTAGAGACGCAGAATATTTCAAAAGGCTTTCGGACTGATGATCCACACTCGGAGGCCTTCAGAATCATCTTCTCTCGCCACTGGATGTGACATAATTGCACTCGGCCTTACATCGAGTAACGTAACAGTATTCAGAGAAAATCTAATAATTATATCATAGCATTAGTAGTGATTTTATTAGCTAGAAGTCGCGGAACTTGTTAGCTTCCATCTGACAGACAGCAAAGCAGCAGGGTGCTAGATGACATGCATGGCTGATTACGCAGCCTCAAAGCATCCAGGCGACATGTAGAGAAACAAAAACAGTGGACAGTTCTGAGTCTCGTCAACACAGCGCTAACTGAGACGTTAAACCCAAATATATATTCTTCTTTAATAGGTGGCTAGAATTGCTGCCTCGGGATCACGGGGTCCCGGGTTCGATTCCCGGCCGGGTTGGGGATTTTCTCTGCCTGGGGACTGGGTGTTTGTGTTGTTCTCATTATTTCGTCATCATTATCATTCGTGACAGTGACTAGATTTGAACTGTGAAAAACTTTGGACTGTGTAAAAATTGGGACTTTGTACGGGCGCTGATGACCGCGCAGTTGAGCGCCCGACAAACCAAACATCATCATGCTTCAGTAGGTGAACCTGCGATAACAGTCGCCAACATACTAATGGTGTCCACCGCTAGAACAACTGAATTAAACAAGTCAACATACAAAATTGCTGGAAAACATTCGTCTGCTAAGCGCAGTGATGGAATTAATGGAAATGGCACAAAATTGATTGCTGAATTTAACGAGTGTCTGGAGAACATAATAACAACGAAAACGGCGCGTAGAAGCAAAATATTCGTGATAGGACTACCATTGTCAAACATCTTGTAAATTATACAGACGCAACAAAGAATTTTTGTGGCGCGTGAGACAAGAAGTCTGGTGTAGTATTTGATATGGCGGACGAGTCTCTTCCATACTGCTGGCTGTGTTTGTATGGAAGAATGACACTGCCTTGTGTCACCGTAGAGGTTCGGAGCGGTGTAAGAGAAAGTAGCAAGTAGTGTGTATTAAACGATTTCAGTTGTCAGTAGTGTTCCCTGACGCAAACTTTCTCCGGCATGAGGAGCGCATCTTTCGCGACGATAATACTCCAGCTCATAGGTTCGATTTAATTTTAATGAATACTAGAAAGAAATAACACGGCCTATCTAGGCACCACGGGACGTTAGATGTGACGTGCATGTACGGACGAACAAATGATTACAATTTCAGAAAAATTCGATGAATTATTCAAGAAAAAGTGAGTCACAAATTGAGCAAGTCAACAACGCGTTGCTCCAGCACTAGCCCTTATGCGAGCAGTTATTCGGCTTGGTACTGATTGAAAGAACTGTTGGATATCCTCGTAAAGGGTATCGTGCCAAATTCTGTCCGGTGAACGCGTTAGATCGTTAAAATCCCGATCTGGTCGGCGGTCCCTTCCCATGATGCTCCAAATTTTCTCAACTGGGGAGGGATCCGGAGACCTTGCTGACCACGGTATGGTTTGGCAAGCACGAAGGCAAGCAGTAGAAGCTCTCGCATTGTGCGGGCGGGTATTATCTTGCTGAAATGTAAGCCCAGGATGGTTTGTCGTGAAGGGAAACAAAACGGGGCGTACAATGTCGTCGACAAACCACTGTGCTGTAACGGGGCTATGCATGACGATCAAAGGATTTCTACTATGAAATGATATGACACCCCAGACCGTCACTCCTGGCTGTCGGGCCGTAAGCTGGGCGACAGTCAGATTGATATCCCTCGGCTGTCCGGGTCGCCTCCATCAGAGTTTAGTTCGAAGAGGGACTCATCACTGAAGACAGTTCTACTCCAGTCAGTGAGATGCCAGGCCGAACGTGCCCAGCACCACTGAAAACGGGCTTGTTGGTGTACAAAGGTCAGTGGTAGTTGGTTCATGGGGCGCTATGTGGTTAGCCACCTTTCTGTGAGCCGACTATGAATGGTCCTTGTGATCACTGAAGAACTCGTTTGATAATGATGAATCCGGGGCTCTGAGTTCCTCTCACGTTCTGTGGCCTCTCTAGGTAGACCGCGATTCACCCCTTCCTGGCAGTATCGTCGCATAATGGCATCGCTTCTGTTCAAAGGTCGAACGATTCGCCGATTATTCCAACCGGCTTCTTTGAGTCCCACTACACGGTCTGTCTCAAATGCTGACATCTGCTTATATTGTTCACGCACCTGTCTGCGAGGAGTTGTTACTGTCCAACTGAGTACACGGAATGAAATTCCCAAAGACTTTATGCCCTGGTGTCAACATGTCCCCTGTTTACTATCTTTGTCAGCTGCGCGGTGAAATTGCTTGCAGCGTTACACATCCATCCAGCGGCCGCCAAAGTTTACAATATTGCATTTTCCTTCGATACCTGTATGAATATCAGATTTGCATAACTCCTTCGAGGTGCGTCTTCTTTTTGTTTTTCTTTTCTTATAGTGTATTTCTTCTTCTTTGGTTGGTGAACTTGTGATAACAGTCGCCGATTTCTTGGTGTAATGCTGCGAAACTGTCCAAAGTGTCTACAAAGAATGGTGTACCACTCGCAACCATTTAACACTGCATAATAACAGCGGAAGTAAAAGGATCCTAACTAATAGCGATGGGAGACAAGCGTGAGTCCTTGTCAATGATAATCGGTTTTAAATCGAATAGGAATACTGCTGTAAGTGAATGAAAGGGTTTCCGAGCGAACACTAGGAACGGAACATCATGCACTGAACTTCCAGAGCCGGGTACCACACAACAGACGGCAGCACATAACGCTGCACGTCTTAAATGGATCAAACAAGACAAAAACTGGGCAGTAACTGACTGGAGGCGTGCAGAGTCGCCACTTTGTCTCGACTCAAGAGATGCGAGGCGTCCAGTGCACTGAAAGCCCGGTGAGGCGTTTAACCCGCGGTATGTGAAGGGTGTAGTTCACACCATAGGTGGTTTTGTGATGTTTTTAGGTTTTTTGTATCATTGCCTGAACACACTCATTCAGGTTACCGCGAACATGAATAAGGATGTTTATTCGACGTCATCGGTGACCAGGTGTTTCTTCTGCATCATCATGATGACTCTGTCGTGGACATATCCGCTTTCCAAGATGACAACAGCCTGGTTCACAGGTCTGCAAGCAAACCATAGTTTGACGAACATACAGGTACCCTACTGCACCTCGACAGGCACGCTGAACAGTCCGATCTTAATCTCATTCAACTTGTGTCAGACTATTAACGTAACGGGCAGATGCCTAACACTTGAAGAAAAATGAAAAAGAATAAGACTATATGGAACAGCAGGTTAAACGTAGAAAGTGACTTTCCTGAAATTTGGTACCTCTATAGGCTCTAATAATGAATGAGTGCATTGAGGTGGATATGGCATGCCTGAAGAAACTCTTCCTCGCGAGATGTCTCCTACGGCGTGCTTATTACCATGTGACGCGCAGCACTAATCTTGCAGTCGGATACCGAAGAGTGCTTTCTGAAGTATTATGGAGTCATTGTGGTCTGTAGCTCTCCTTTGCAAGTCTACATCTACATACAAACCTGCATACATATTCAAAAGTCACCATACGGTGCAAGGCGGAGGGAACCTTGCACCACAGCTAGTCATTCCCTTTCCTGTTCCAATCGTAAACGGAGCTAGGGATAAATGACTGGCTATTTTTGCTTCCGTACGAGTCCTAGTTTCTTTTATCTTGTCGTGGCGTGAAATGTACGTTGGCGACAGTAAAATCGTTCAGTCAGTCGCGAGAACCGGTTCTCGAAATTTCCTCAAAAGTGTTTCGCGAAATAAACGTCTTCTTCTGTCCAGGGATTCCCAATTCAGTTCACGGTGCATTTCGTAGTACTCGCGTGTAGGTCGGACCAACCAAATCTAGCAGCATGCCCCTGACCTGTTTCGATGTCTTCATTTAGTCCGACCCTGGTAGGGACGCCAAACACTCGAGCAGTACTCAAAACAGGTGGCAGTGTTCTGTACGCAATGTCCTTTACAGGTGACGTACACTTTCATAGAATTCTCCCAATAAACCAAAGTTGACCATCCGACGTCCCTACAGCTAACCTCACGTTTCAGTTCCATTTTATGTCTGTTTACAACGTGACTCTACATATTTAATCGACGAACGCAGCACTGATACTATATTCGCACATTACAGAATTACTTTTCTGACTCATCTGTACTTTCTTCAAATTTAGAGCACGCTGTCATTCATCACACCAAGCAGAAACGCTAATAGAGTCAACCTTTATCGTCATACAGTCACCCAACAATGACACATCCCCGTACAAGCGACTGGCTGTATGTATTTTATGTCTCAGAAGCACCATCAGGCTCTGTCCGTCAGACTTTTCGTATGAATTTGGATGTTTGGGACAGCAGGTTTTGGGATCTGAATGTGTGATGTGAGGGATTGTCCTCTGGTTTCCTGACAACCTACACCGAGCTAGCAACTAGGTTCAAATGGCTCTGAGCACTATGGGACTTAACATCTAAGGTCATCAGTCCCTTAGAACTTACAACTACTTAAACCTAACTAACGTAAGGACTTCACACACATCCATGCCCGAGGCAGGATTCGAACCTGCGACCGTAGCAACTAGGAAGGATTGATTGATGGATGAATAATGACTTGGAAAGGTGATGGCCGGAGACGTTTCGACAGAGAGGCTACTGCTCAGGCCTTGCCCGTAGTTCGACTTTCGTCGTATCCCGTACATTACAGCGTCATCAGCAACAGTCTCAGATTGTTGCTTACTGTAACCCTCAGATCGTTTATGTACGAGGGCGAGATGAAAAGCAATGTCTCCTAATTTTTTATGTGAAAACACTTAAAGCTTTAAAATATACAAACGTTATTAACATTCTACATCTTTATTCTTCAGGTAAGTTCATATGTTTGCAACCCACTGCCGCTAGAGGGCTCCGAACTGTAGCGTGTAACACGGTGGTGTGTAACGTAACTATGTCGGTACATGAGAAACAGCGTCCTGCAGTCGAGTTTCGAATTCGAAGGGTTCTTCCATACATGGAGCGCTCGCTCGTTGAACATGACAATGCCAGACCACACACGAGCGCTGTGCCGTCTGCAATAGTCTGACGCCTTGGATTCACTGTCATCGATTATCCCCCACATGATTTTCATCTTTTTCCGAAACTTAAGGAACACCTTAGAGCACTTCACTTTGATGGTGAAGCGGTGCAAGCAGAGGCGAGGTTGTGGCTTCGTCGCCGGCCGCGATGGCCGAGTGGTTCTAGGCGCTTCAGCCCGGAACCGCGTGACTGCTACGGTCGCAGGTTCGAATCCTGCCTCGGGCATGGATGTGTGTGATGTCCTTAGGTTTAAGTAGTTCTAAGTTCTAGGGGACTGATGACCTAAGGTGTTAAGTCCCAAAGTGTTCAGAGCCATTTGAACCATTTGTGGCTTCGTCAACATTGTCAGACACTCCGCAGTGACGATATCAACAAACTGGTCTCTCATTGGGAGAAATGCGTTCGTTGCCAGGGTAGCTATGTCCAGAAACAAATATGTAGACACGAAGAATAAAGATGTTGAATGTTAATGAAGTTCGTTTTATTTAAAAAACTTTAAGATTTTTCACATAAAAATTCGGAGGCATTATTTTTCAGCACGCCTCCATACATAGAGAACAAGGGGGTCCTAATTACACTTCCCTGGGGCACTCGACGGTAACTTTGTCTGAGACGAACGCCCGTTGTCCAGAACTACGGACTGGATTCTATTACTTAGAAAGTCTTCGAGCCACTGACGTACCTGAGAACGTATTCCGTGTACTGGGACCTTCGATGGCGGTCTGCAGCGTTGCACTGCGTCAAATGCATTGCGGAATACGGTGGTCAATGGACGAGAGGCGGCGAGAGATCCCATTGAGCAGTCGCAGGAGTTGGAGTGGGCAAGATGTGTCAGAAAGGACAACGAACCTTGGGCAGCAGCAGCGTGTGTAACGGAGCGCCGGGCGCCGGCCTGTGCGCGCGCGCATTGTTCGGACCCGAGCCATCTGGAAGGCGCGCGGCGCGCGGCGGCTGCGCCACAAAAAACCCGCGTTCCCACACTGGCCTGCCAGCGCCGGCCGGGCCCCCGCCCCTGCCCCCGCTGCCTTATTTAAATTATTACGTTATTTACGTACACTTTAAAATATATACCGTCTTATGACAGGGGCCACCCCCACATTCCGCTCTCTACCCCGCTACCCCGCCACGGCGATCATCATCAGCAGACGCGTCCCTATCTCTCATTCCTACTTCCTGTTGCTACTGCCTCAGCGCTTGAGACACTCGACCCCTAATCGTACGTAGCACGCGGGCTTCCACTTTCCGTCTGGGGACTCGGATTTGGATTTGCCGTGCTTTCCCTACGTCACTTAAAACGAATTCTCGGATGGTTCCTTCACACAGGTCACTGTAATTATATCCTTAGTCCTCGAAAGTTCCGAGACAGTGCCGCCTGTTACATAAATGGGACTTAATCTCTTACTTTTATTCCGTAATTCGAGTAAACAACGCGTATTTGGTGTAGAACCAATCTTGGTGCTGATTAATTATTTACGTTACTTATATTTTCTGGAAACGAAAAAGAACAGGGCAAGAAGCCCTGCAAGCATTAGGGAATAGGTTACTTTTCCTTCCAAAGTGCGGTCATTAGGAACTCAAATGTTGGCGAAGACCTACAAGATTTCTAGATTCTTAAGTATGTTTTAGAAAACTTGAAAACAATGTATAGAAGTGAATTCTACATCTACATCTACATCCATATTCCGCAAGCTACCTGACGGTGTGTGGCGGAGGGTACCTTGAGTACCTCTATCGGTCCTCCCTTCTATTCCAGTCTCGTATTGTTCGTGGAAAGAATGATTGTCGGTATGCCTCTGTGTGGGCTCTAATCTCTCTGATGCAATACTATAGAAATGGAAGGGGAAGTAACTGAGGATGAGGTGGGAGATACGATACTCCAAGAAGAATTTTAACACAGGACTGTAAGATCTAAGTAGAAGAAAGGCTCCTAGAGCAGATGACATTCCCTCAGAATTATTGAGATCTTTTAGACAGGAAGCCGTGACAAGACTATTCTGCCTAGCGTGCATGATATAAGGGACGGGCGAAATACCTTTCGGCTTCGAGAAGAATATAATAATTCCAGTTCCAAAGAAGACAGGTGCTGAGAGGTATGAATAATATCGAACTATCAGTTTAATAAGACATATATAGTTGTGGAAACAATGGTTCTTCCTTGAACAAACACAAATTCTTCTTGTTTAACAACCAAACATGTTTCGGTGAAGTTTCACCACCGCCTGTGGGTTAATTTATTTTGTTAGTATCACACTTTGATGTTCATGTGTGTGTCTGACATTTGCGGTACAGTCGATATTTCGTTGCAGTGTGTTATTTTTTCCGATTTTTCATGCCTCTACGTCGTATGTAAACTGTTCGTTCTAACACGCACTGTCACTGTTTATCAGATATACTCTTACCATACGCCGCAACGAATGTACCACACTGTTTATTATTATAATTATTATTATAATTATTATTATTACTATTGTTCTTTCTTTCCTAAAAAACATGATTCATCGTAGCGATATTAGTGTTTTAGTGGATGCTTGGAAGTTAGAAGAAAAACAGTAAATGGAGTGACCAGAAACCCAGTATGGGCAGAGCTCTAGTCAGGCGCTCTCGATTGATACGTAACAGGCTCGAAAAATTTTGCACTTAGATTTCTTGTAAATACTTGTAGAGAGGGTCCTGCTGGAGCAGCTAAGGTCTGTGACCCGTTGGGTGTGTGCTTCCCTTGTAAGTGACGAGCTGTCCCAGAATATGGTATTGATGAATGAAAATACGCAGAATATTTTAAGATGTTGATTTGTTTCTTTTCAAAAGTAGAAATTGTACGAGGAGCAGAAATTGGTGAACTTAGTTGTTTAAGCAGCTCAGTAATGTATTTGTTCCAGTTCAGGAGATACATCAAACAATTTGTAACATTCTGCTCTATTTACTGACCGCTGTTTATATGCTACATTAACTACTGCTGTTATTAGTACTTTTTTTTAGTTGTTTGTGTTGTGGTCTTCAGTCCCAAGACTGCTTCGATGCAGCTCTCCACGCTAATCAACGCTCTGCAAGAGTCTTCATTTCCGCGTAACTACTGCAATCGACATTCATTTAAAGCTGCTCACTGTAGTCACGCCTGTAGTCAAGTCTACCTATATAATTTTTGCCCCTGTTCTTCTCGCCGTCAAGCCTGTAGTCAAGTCTACCTATATAATTTTTGCCCCTGTTCTTCTCGCCGTCAAGCTTGATGTCAAGTCTACCTATATAATTTTTGCCCCTGTTCTTGTCGCCGTAAAGCCCGTAGTCAAGTCTTCCTACATAATTTTTGCCCCTGTTCTTCCTGCCGTTGCCAAATTGAGAATTCCTTGATGATTCAGAATATGTCCTATCAACCGAACCTCTCTTTTAGTCAGGTTGCGCCATAAATTTTTTCCCCCGGATCCGATTCAGCAATTCATGCGCTATCAGATCTACCAGTCTAATCTTCGCATTCTGAAGAATATTTCTAGCACAGACTTAAATAAACCGTTTTCTTTTCAAAACTAAGGGAGAGTCCGTTTTCAGAGATCCACTCAGTAACTGTTCGGAAACATCGTTAAAAAGCCTCGTGTCGCTTCCTCTCTTCTCGGTTCAGATAGCCGAAGCGCTACAACAGACGGTGTTTCCTGCAGGCTGCCGGGTTCGACGCCCGGCACCCTCCCGACGCCGCTCATTTCCATACGAGCACAATATTTTTTCCTCCTTAATGGCGCATCATTTACATACTGGCTGGCCGGCCCGGAGGGTCCGGGAGGAAAGGGTTGCGAGAGCGGGGAGGGAGCGGTGCGATAAAAAGTAAATCAAACGTGGCACCGCAGGGCCCGTGCGGACGCGCATACAACACAGGACTCCTTATAGCTAGCGCTGCAGCAGCCAGCAGTTGGACACGTGGCTTCGTTTTCCCGTGCTGCTCGACAGCATACGCTGCATACATCCTTACGATCGGTTCAGTGAGTGACGCTTACGAAGCTTCCCCCTCAGCTTTGACATTACGAATAGGTGGTAATACAGTGGCAGGAAGACGGAGCATCGAGCATTAACTCCCAGGCCTCCTCTGCCCCTCCCAGTTTTCCATGTTAGTATGTACTTATTCGTGTGGTCGGTTGACACTATTTCACATGGAGCTATACTCTACGATAGCCGGCCGCGGTGGTCTAGCGGTTCTAGGCGCTCTGTCAGGAACCGCGCGACTGCTACGGTCGCAGGTTCGAATCCTGCCTCGGGCATGGATGTGTGTGATGTCCTTAGGTTAGTTAGGTTTAAGTAGTTCTAAGTTCTAGGGGACTTATGACCACAGATGTTGAGTCCCATAGTGTTCAGAGCCACTTGAACCATTTTTTATACTCTACGATAACTCTCCTTTTCGAAATGAATTCCTCAGTACACAAAAGCGTGTTATGCAAGTAATGAATGGCGCTGGATGACGATCATCTTATCACCTAAAAGAAATCTTTTAAAGCGTCAGATATTTTAACAGCAGATTTACTATATGTACGAGATTTGTTCTAAATGAGCCGGCCGCGGTGGTCTTGCGGTTCTAGGCGCTGCAGTCCGGAACCGTGAGACTGCTACGGTCGCAGGTTCGAATACTGCCTCGGGCATGGATATGTGTGATGTCCTTAGGTTAGTTAGGTTTAAGTAGTTGTAAGTTCTAGGGGACTGATGACCTCAGATGTTGAGTCCCATAGTGCTCAGAGCCATTTGAACCATTTTTTTTTGTTCTAAATGATCCATCATAGTTAATTAGGAACTGTAATGTCCATAATTACGACGCTACATGAAACAAATCGGAATTTTTGGTTTTATCTAATGTTGACTTCGGCTCATAAAGTAGGAAATGATACTGCGACGATGATTTCAGTTCACCTTCCCAATGAAGTAAAATATATGAAGGATTACGAAGATAGTTTAAACCCAAACTGTCAATGTTTCCTCGTGGTAAGTTCTTTCACTCCACAAATTAATTTTTTTTTAGGCAGTTATAGCTTGTATAGCACATATTTCAGTAAACGGACAGCATGTATCCATGTTTGAACATTAATTATGTTAATAGCCTGTAAATAGTGACGATATGCTTGTCATAAACTGAGTGGTTACTGCAGACTTCTTGTATCTAACCATCCAAACAAGTCCTCTTACACCTCCAAAGTGGAATGCTGAACAACGATAAACCTCGTCCTTGAGAAACTGCAGGTAGGGGAACGCTACACTCCAACCTGGAGATGGGAAGCAGGTAGGGCTACTAGACATTACTGTTATCGCGAGGTCAAGCTTCATTATCAGATCAACCAGACTCCGATTCATGATGCTCTACAAAGAAACTATAATTGGCGAAACTTCTTGCAGTAAGTAAAAGAAAAAGCAAAACAACAAACACACACACACACACACACACACATACATACATACATACACATACACACGAAACCCAATAACACGATTTAATTTTTAGCGTCAGGATATAAGCATTTTGAATTAATAAGATCGTTATCAAACCGGCTGCTCCAGTCTGGCTGAGTCGCTGACTGAGGCGCCAGAAATCACGGGAAGACAAAGGATGCAATGTTAACAGCGAGTCGCTCCGTGGCCGAGCGGTTCTAGGCGCTTAGTCCGAAACTGCGCGACTACTACGGTCGTAGGTTCGAATCCTGCCTCGGGCATGGATATGTGTGATGTCCTTAGGTTAGGTTTAAGTGGTTCTAAGTTCTAGGGGACTGATGCCCTCAAATGTTAAGTCCCATAGTGCTCAGAGCCATTTGAACCATTTCGAGTCGCTCTTCTGCTGCTGAAGCCTGTACAGCTCTTTCCCCTCCATACGGTTCTGGTTGTAAAGGCATCCTGACGGACCACATACAAAACGGCGGCGATATGAGTAACAGTGAATAGTCGATCACCCGCCCCGTACGGCGCTGCGGAGCTAGTGTTACTGGCAAGGGAACCTCCCCATCGCACCCCCCTCAGATTTAGTTATAAGTTGACACAGTGGATAGGCCTTGAAAAACTGAACACAGATCAATCGAGAAAACAGGAAGAAGTTGTGTGGAACTATGAAAAAAAAAGCAAAATATACAAACTGAGTAGTCCATGCGCAAGATATGCAACATCAAGGATAATGTGAGCTCAGGAGCGCCGTGGTCCCGTGGTTAGCGTGAGCAGATGCGGAATTAGAGGTCCCTGGTTCAAATCTTCCCTCGAGTGAAAAGTTTAATTTTTTATTTTCAGACAATTATTATCTGACAAACTCGTATGTTTTCATCACTTTTTTGGGAGTGATTACCACGTCCGCAAGAAAATCTAAATCGGGCAAGGTAGAAGAATCTTTTTACCCATTTGTCAAGTGTACAAGTTAGGTGGGTCGACAACATATTCCTGTGATATGACGCACATGCCGTCACCATTGTCGTATAGAATATATCAGACGTGTTTTCCTGTGGAGGAATCGGTTGACCTATGACTTTGCGATCAAATGTTTTCGGTTCCCATTGGAGAGGCACGTCCTTTCGTCTACTAATCGCACGGTTTTGCGGTGCGGTCGCAAAACACAGACACTAAACTTATTACAGTGAACAGAGACGTCAATGAACGAACGGACAGATCATAACTTTGCGAAAATAAAAAAAGTAAACTTTTCACTCGAGGGAAGATTGAACCAAGGCCCTTTCATTTCGCAGCTGCACACGCTAACCACGGGACTACGGCGCTGCTGAGCTCACAATCTCCTTGATGTTGCCTATCTTGCCCATGGACTACTCAGTTTGTATATTTTGCTTATTTTTTTCATACTTCCACACAACTTCTTCCTGTTTTCTCTATTGATCTGTGTTCAGTTTTTCAAGGCCTATCCACTGTGCCAACTTATAACTAAATCTGAGGGGGCGCGATGGGGAGGTTCCCTTGTGGGTATCCGCCTTTTTAAGATCGCGTCCGGTCAGATGTTACAAGTCCAGCCTGTCCGGCTTTTGTTATGCTTTTTAGTGATAAAATAAAGAACTCACAACTGTGGCCCATTTGGAAGCTAATGACGAAAGCGCGAGGAATAAGTATAAGGAGGAATTAGGAGATATATCATAAGGACATGTAGATATACGAACCAATGCTATTCTTCCGCCTACATCCTATGTTTTTCTTCGAAGGTTGAACGAGCCTAACACAGACTGTCACAACCACACCAGGAGCAGAGCGAGTGAGGTAAAGTAGAATGTGCCGATCTGCGGCAACGCGCGCCTTTGTCCGCCTCCATATTTGTGCTTTCAGCGCGGCAGATTGTTAAGCGAAGTAGCCCGGGTTCGGTTCCTGGGTGCGTCGGAGATTTTCTCCGCTCGGGGACTGGGTGTTGTTGTGTCCTTACTCTCGTGTCGTCTTAGTTGACATTACTATTGAATTGGCTGAATGGTCACGGCCCGAAAGCAAATAACTTTAAAAAAAGAAAAAAACTCGTACCCTCACGCTCGCGCGACGCTCCTCCTACTCGTGTGGAGACACGCAAGTGTGAACGAGAGTTCGCCTGCATTGCGCCTTCGCCAGAAGAATAGATAATTGTTTAATGAATAACTTCTAGTCTATTTTAATATAAGATTATCTCAGGAAGAAGACTGAGCAGTTAAGAAGACTGTGCATTTAGTTGCTATCATAATTGCCAAATTTTAAACCTTTTTACAGATTTTTTTTTACTTTAAGCACATTAAATGTATACCTCGTAAAAACTGACAAAATGGATTATTAAGAATCGACTGAAAACACCCACCTGACTATTTCTATGTAAAACAGGTTGTCCAGATTTTACGGCAAAATGTCAGGCTAAATATAATGCCGAGACCGCCTTTTCTATTTTTGAACCAGCAACCCTACACGGAGGGGACGTGATGTCCATTCGTTTTACACTTGCGGTCATTTGGTGTTGCGTTTTAGGATTGTGGAAATACTGCCACTGCGTCATTTAAGATTCACCCTGGACACCTAGACACCGTTGACCTCGGAAACCCGAATTGTTGGGGTTTTCATTACCCATGCGTAATGCACCGTGAATCGTACCTCATTCAGAGTCGGGTGGATCGCGATGTGCTGGCAAATCCAATACACTCCTACCTGTAACAGGCTGGTTAATTCAACAGTTGCGCCATACGCCGCATCTAGCAGCAGTATACGTGGCACAACTTCAATTGGGACAACACTTCCCGTGACATTTCGCCTCTCAGTTCATAATTATTGTAATCTCTTCTAAGCCGTCAGAGTCTTTGACTCATCCGAACTACGGAGGAGCCGTTTGCTCGACTCTGGCGCATAGCAGTTGGCAAAAGAGATGACCCGTACTGGGAAAAAAATCGAACTGGCTGGTGCTGTGGTGCAGTGATGTGAGCTGACGGTGACAAGGACGGGGGAAGAGGGCTAGGTGGACAGGTAAGCCAGCTGACGCCAGCCCACAGCCCAGAGGGAGAAGAGCCGCTCCATTACGGAGTCAGCTGCGCCCCACAAATTGAGCTCGCCTCACTCCGTACGGGAAAAATAACGACACCGGATATAATCTGGAGAGCCGGCCCGCGGCTTTTTAAAACCGAATCGATACTGCCGGGCCGGGATCTCGCTCCGTCATTACGCTAATAAGGCGACGCAGCTGCAGGACCACCGCACCGTCGCTTCCGGTCGCGGGGGTCAAACCGAGGATCGAACGCGATTCTGTCCCTTCGTGCACTGCGGCTGCAGGAGAAAAACAATTTACATTTCCATAACGCTCACCGAAAAATGCATCCCACCTTAACGCCAGTTGGATCAAGAGGGTAATCGGTAAGCAATACACTTCCTGACAAAAAAAAAAAAAAAAAAAAAAAAAAAACAACTGAGGTACCCAGAAGAGAAACAGGAAACGGTTGGTAACGGTGTTATAAAGCCGTTGTATCCTCTGTTGTAACTGGCCATCCATACCCTGGACGCTGACACTCGGACGGAGTTGACGTCCGACTTGGTCTCACACATATTGGAAATTGGAAATTTGTGGTAAGTTCTATGGCACCAAACTGCTGAGATCATCGGTCCCTAGGCTTACTCACTACTTAACTGAACTTAACCTAACTTAAGCTACGGACAATACACACACCAATGCCCATGGGAGGACTCGAATCTCAGACGGGGTGAGCCGTACGAACCGTGGCAATGCACCTGAGACCGCACGGCTATCCCGAGCGGCTCCCACACATATACCACCGAGAACAGATCAGGGGGCCTTGCTACTCACAGGAGTACCTCAACATCACGCAGAAAGGTCATAGAGACACGCGCAATGTGTGGACGAGCATTGTCCTGCTGGAAAGTGGCATCACGATACTGCCGCACGAGAGACGGCGGATGACCGTGACGTATCGTTGGGCCGCCGGAGTTCCCTCAATCACTGCCAGCCGTGATCAGAAGTCGCACCCGATGGCTCCCCACACCATGACGCCAGTAGTATAACATCTACCCCACTACAACACTGCAAGAATGGGACCACTCGCCAGGTCGCCGCCATACTCGAGGACGACGGAACCTAGATTCACCGCCACTCATTTGCAGTTCGTGCTTCCCGGTCACAGCACGACTACAGACCTAGCCGCCGTATTGCTGTTTGGTAATTCCCTGATCCAGCTGGTGTTAGTCTCCGACCTATGAAGCGCGAGGACAGCGATTGTTGCAGGGAGTCAGTCACTTGTTCTCGGATGGCAGGTGCAGATGCGAAGGAGTTACGATGTGTTTGCAGCACAATACGGCAGTTCTCCGTCGTGGTGGTCAGGCACGGCCGCACGGAACATCGACGATGGGTGTGTGTGCCCTCGAGTTCCCATGCAGTCCACTGCCACGACCGAAGACCCAACAAATCTCGCTATTGCAAGATACGACTGGCCGGCCTAATGAAGACCCACAATGAGGTCCATTTCAGACTGACAGGTACTGATAACGCTGTCTCAATGACTACGCGTCTAACCGTGTCCATCACAGCGATCACTCATCGTCTGACGTTGTTCACGCCCATTATATGACCTACCAGGCATGGTGATAACACTAATGCACTCTGGTTACGATCCTACCTGTCACAGAGAACTGCAACTCTAATCATCTGCATAACTGGCGTTGGTCTGTACGTTTACAAAGTTACGTTGACGTCCCACCATGTCTTCTGAGTGCGTCCCTTTGTTTGTGAGGCTGTGTAAAAATGTTACTTACAAACAGTTACCGCGGGTACCTAGTCTGAGAGCAATTGGATAGGATGTGATGAGTTTGCTATCAAACCTGACTCTTGCTATGACAAAATCGCGAAGAGAATTGTGTGATGTGTATGTGTGTGATTTCCTAAGGGACCAAACTGCTGAGGTTACACACTACTTTAAACTAACTTAAACTAACTTATGCTAAGAACAACACACACACCCATGTCCGAGGGAGAGAACTCGAACCTCCGGCGGGAGGGGCCGCGCAATCTGTGACATGGCGCCTCAAACCGCGCGCCACTCCACGCGGCGAAGAGAATTGAAAACTGATATTATGCATGAGGGATATGAGAATAACTGCGAAAATAAATTTAAAAAGCTTTACAAGCGGGCCCCGAGATGCCAACAGGTCTTCTTGTCATCCTTGGCCTATAGTGTCTTTACATCTGGTATTGGATCAGCGCAACGCTCTTCAAGTCTTTGCCAGGTTTCCGAGCCTTTTAGCCGCTACTTCTTTAGCTCCTCTACGATCCTTTCGAAGCTGAGTGCACCCTTACAGTCTCCTCATACCAAGGAAAAATCTTTGACAGTATTGGGAATCGAACCCAGGTACTCAGTGAAGCAGTCAGACACGTCTAGCGCTCAGTTACTTTTTCTATTTCACATTTGTTACTTATTCAGAGCCTTCCTATACTTTTAAATTTATGGTACATCCACAAAAATGCGAAGTTTGTATTTTCAATGACAAAATTACTCAAATAAAGAAAATTTAACATACAAACAGCACCACACACATAACTACATGACACCCACTCTCTGGATATTTATCTGAGGATGTGGAATTGTGATTCATGTTACTTTTTTAATTCGTTATTTACATATCAGGCGAATCTCTGGCCAAAAAGATAACGGTGCACTATTGGAGGAGATGTTATGAATAGTTATGTGAGATGTGTGGGGGGAAGGAACTGGTAATTAGGATGTAAGTATTAGGAGATGATACGATTTCAGTTCGGCAGGAAGAAGATGGGTTGCAGCTTTCATTTTAGATGGAACAGGTGGAGCAGGTTCAACCGGTAGATCTCGGGGTCTGGGAGAAGGGGGCGGTTCTAAGCTACTCCCAAGCAAATCGTTTCCTGGCCCAGAAGAACTGATAAACACATGCTATGAGTAACACCGCTACTTCTGCCAGACGCATCTTCAAAATAGGACAGCTGAGTTACGGGGGATTTCGCATTACATTACTACATGCAACTGTGCACACCTGCTGCTCCGAGTCGATCGTGCCCAAAATATCCCTTTTAAAGTATAAAGCCACATGTGACACATCCAGCCTCATTCTAGCTTCGGATGGTGTCAAAAATGTTACCGTCCTCAGCTTCGTATGTTACTGTAATAATCAGTCAAAACCAAAACAAATGGAAGAATTTCATTTCATACGCTGATCTTTCTTAATTCGACTTGTGCCTGTGTGGATTGCCACGTTTGACATCCTTCTAGTTTCTCTCTAGTCAACTGGCCAAGGCATTCTTTCTCTCCTCATACGAACGGTTTCTCCGTTTTCCGGGTTCTGGTCCCGCTTCAAAACTTTGGTAAACTTGCCCTTGTCACTTTAGACATGTTTACCTAAGATTTTTTTCGTGTTCTCGCAAATAACTTCGTATTTTCTCTTTAAAGTGATAACACTCCATGTCTTCTTAGTCAGCTGGTCATATGGCATTCCAGAGATATGCCAGAAGAAGTGTAGTCTTCTTTTTCTAAGCGATGCTGCTACTGGTTGTACATTTCGACTGATTTTAATTTATCGGTCTATCAACAAATTTTTTGTCTAAAATGTTTCTCAATACCTTGCTCCCTCTTTTCACTAACTGACTGACTAATCCCTCTGTACTCGCTGCGATCGTATCTGAAGTTGATAAACCCCATCTATTTATAAAATATTCCTGTACAGAGTGAGCCACTAACTATTGCCACCAAGAATAGCTCCGAAATTATGATAGGAGCTTAAAAGTTTGTGGGACGAAAGTTGCATCGGACAACGGGGACCATAATATGACGTTGATTTTTTTGTTGCTAGGTGGGGTCGCTTCAGAGATATGAGGGTCAACTTTATTTATTTAAATGGGATGCTACAGTTTGGTACTTACTTTTCTGATAGCGGCTATTGAGGTGAATCCAATGACGTGTAACAGTAAGGTCTCTGAAGGTCAACGAACGTCACAAAGGTGGCATGAGCGTCCATTTACAGAAGGTGTTCGAAGTGATGACCATTGGTATCAATGCAGTGCTGCAATCTCCTTATCATGGATTGAGTGGTATTTCTTATCACATCGGCACTTATCGACGTACATACTCTGACAATTCTCTCTCGTATATCTTCAGATGTAGCTGGAACGTCTTTATAAACAATGTCTTTTACGAATCCCCACAACAAAAACTCATGAGGCGTCAAGTCCGGTGAACCAGCCGCCCACGACACATCTCCTCCGCGTCCAATCCAACGATTTGGGAATTGTCTCTGCAACTCATTTCTAGCCATCAGCGAAAAATGTGCCGAACACCCATCGTGTTGATACCACATTCTGCTCCTTGTTCCTAAAGGTATTTCTTCCAACAACAGACCGAATGTTTCTTGCAGGAATGTGGTGTACTTCCTACCATTAAGATTTCCTTCGATGAAATTGGGGGCCTATAATTCTGTCCTCCAGAATCCCACACCATACACTCACCGATCTCGGTTTTTGGTGTGCAGCTTGCCGCAGCCAACATGGATTTTTAGTTGCCCAATAATGCATGTTATGCAAATTAACATTTCCATGGTTCGTGAATCTAGCCTTGTCAGTAAATAAAATCAAATTAATAAATGTGTCATCCCTCTGAATTTGGAGTTGAGCCCATCGGCAGGATTCAATGCGACGCATACAATCCGTACCAGTTAATTCTTGGTGGAGACTGATACGGTAGGGATGATATTTATGGCGATTCAGAACGTGAACAACACTACTCTGGCTCATGCCAGATTCCCTTGCGATTTGACGCGAACTAACAAGGATCTCGAACCACAGTGTCAAGAGTACCAATTTCCGTTTCCTCGTTATATCTTTCCTTTGACGGATATGTTTCCGATGCGTTAAAGATCCAGTTCTTCTCAATTTATCATACACATATTTAAATGTACGCCGTGTAAGGTGAGTATGTTGAGGATGTCTTTCAGCGTATAAGTCTCTAGCTCTCACTGAATTTCATTGACATTCTCCGTAAATGAGAAGCATATCGACTTGTTCTTCGAAGGAATACATCATTCACTTTCGCTTGATTCGACAATATTAGTCTTACCGTTCCTATTAGTGTTGTACTGCGAAACCGTCGAATGGTGTTTACATGTCAATGGCACGTTAGATGGAAACGCTGTATTCGGCGACTATCTACTATTCGAACGATATACGAGTGCCGATGTGATAAGGAATACCACTCAATCCATGATTAGAAGATTGCAGCACTGCATTCATACCAATGGTCATCATTTCGAACACCTTCTGTAAATGGACGTTCATGCCACGTTTTTGACCTCCGTTGACCTTCAAAAACCTTACTGTTACACATCATTGGATTTGTCTCGATAGCCGCTATCAGAAAATAAGTACCAAACTATAGCACCCCATTTAAAAAAAATAAAGTTGATCTTCCTGACGCGACCCCACCTAACAAGAAAAAACCAACGTCATATTGTGGCCCCCGTTGTCCCACGCAACATTTGTCCCACAAACTTTCCAGCTAATATCATACTTTCGGAGTTATTCTAGGTGGCAATAGTTAGAGACTCACCCTGTATTTGTGAAGATACTCCGTGTGCTCGTATATTGGTTAGTAGTCGACGATAGAGATGAATGTCCCCCATAACATAGTACCGCCACCTTGAGAGCGTATTTGAACAGAATACGTATTTTGGTCGCAACTATACACTTGGTGCCACAGGCAGCGCGATTCATCCGACAAGGTATCTTATTTCCATTTCCCAGCGTGCAACTGTGAAGGACGATCTCACTGCACTATAAATGGTAGATGTACGGGTAATATGCTATAAGCATAATTGGTAACAATGTGCTATTGAAGACCTGCTACTGTTGTAATGTTACACTGCACTGCCCGATTCACGTAATTCGCATCACAGAGCAGACAAGTCTTCGACCGCCTTGCTCTTGCTCTAGACATGCACGCCCAACGTCTTCTTGGATCTGCTCGATGTTTTGCAGTCGTCGTGAACCGTTGTTGTATATTGATGACGAAAGCACACATTCGTTTTACGAAGATCGCTCTAGGTAGCACTCGAACATTTCAAACAAACTTTTTCTTATTAGGACAATATTCCATACTGGAATCAGTGGCGGCTCATAACCACACATTCGGATTTATCTCGCAAACAGCTCGTTTCCGTGCCGATCTCATTTTGCGTCCATACCGTCTTCTTTGACCAAAATAATTCCAGCAAGTTTTTCGCTTAACCTTTCTAACTTCATACACTTGAGATTAATTGCGGACTGGCGTTTTACGTGCTAACTGAGCTTAACTTTGCTCAGATTCACGAAACGGCTCTAATCAAGTCCTTCTTGTCGTGTAACAAGCAAAGTATCTTTATTCAGGAAGTTCACCAACTTTGTTTCTATTCTCTCGTCGGCAGAGATGTCAGGCTGTTAGTCCCTTTCGGACAGCGATGGAGAAGATTCTGTAGAGGACTTGTTGAGGGGACCGCGCCCTCCTTCTGCTGAAGAAATTTATGGAAACTAGCAAGATTTGAAGCCGGTTCTTTGCTGCTGTGATGCACACGTGATTCCACCGCTCGGTACCAATCAAGGCACGATCTGTGGTACTCCAGATTGTGCTGGCAACGAATGACTTGGCTGTGTACAATTTGAGCAGTTTCAGACGGGCGTTAAGAGGCGGGCGAACCCCGCCGTCCTCACACGCATCGCTTGGCCGCTTTATTGCAATCGCTGCGTCTCCTTTCGATTAATACCGCTCCCCTACGTCAGCATTCATTACGCAGTGAGGACCACGCATCACACTCATCGCGTTTCCATTTGGAGTCGATACGACGGGAAGCTCCTGCCATCTTCATTGTAAATCTACATATAAGGGTGGTCGGAAACTGTCTGAAAAGCTTATATGTATGTTGCTGGAGAGGTTGTGGTGAGAAATAACCGTTCAGAAAAATGTCGATATGTTTCGCTGAAGTTAGCAAATCAAGTCGTCGCGCGCGCAAATACGATGCTAGAGACAGCAGCGCCAAATGCATTCTTCGTTTGGTTCCCTCAAACCGAACAAGCGTAGCTTTAGCTCACTTAGCTTAGATTCATCACTTCCGATAAAGGCGCATTTTAACTGGTAATGAGCGTTTGAACAAGTGATAACACACGGACCCACATATGTCTGGGAATTACCGCATTTTTTAGTTGCTCGAATTTGCGCGCGCGACGACCTGATTGGCTAACTTCGACGCCAAATAACTCGGAAACGGCGCAGCGTATCGAATTTTTTCTTAACAATTATTTCTCAGTACAACCTCACCTACAACACCTTAAGTTTCTCAGACTGTTTCTAACCACCCTGTATACTCCACATGCCACTGTAAATGCATTCGGAGCAGGCCGAAGTGGCCCTGCGGTTCTAGGCGCTGCAGTCTGGAACCGCGAGACCGCTACGGTCGCAGGTTCGAATCCTGCCTCGGGCATGGATGTGTGTGATGTCCTTAGGTTAGTTAGGTTTAACTAGTTCTAAGTTCTAGGGGACTAATGACCTCAGAAGTTGAGTCCCATAGTGCTCAGAGCCATTTGAACCATTTTTTAGGTGCATTCGGGTATCGAGCGAAGGGAAAATGACTATATATATGCCTCAGTACGTCTCCTTATGTCCCTTATCTTCTTCTTATGATCTTTACACGGGCTATAAAATTGTGGTAGCATAATGGTCGCAAAATTTTCTTCGAATACAGGTTCTCTAAATTTAAGCAAGTTCCCCGAGCATTTCTTGTACAATTTCCTGAGAACTATACCGACCGGTTACAATCCTACTAGTATGTATCAGAATGCTTTCGATGCCTTCTGTCAAACCTACTCGACAAGGACTCCAAACGCTGCGTACAGTGTGTGCTCTGGAACTGTCACAGTAGCATTATGTATGCAGATTCCTTTACAGTTGCACTTCACTTTCCCAGAAATCTTCCAACAAAATGTTTTCCGTTATCCTTCCCTGCCACTGGTTTCGCGTCCTCATCAAATCCCATTTCAACGCCAAACGCCACCTTCGTGAAACACGCAGGAATTGTAACCCTGTTCCTGTCAAAACTCCGGACGTTGAGCTAGAACATACGATCACAGATCGGAGACCGGATGAAAAAGAACTGGAGACATTGGCACGAAGTTTCTCAAGAGCTACAAGAAGTAACGTGAGAAATCTGCGTGCGACGCAGATATGGAAGGGGAGAGAGGAGCCACGGACATACGCTATACGTAAAAGAAGGGGAGATGAAATAGGCGGGAAAGCTGCTACCAGGAAACGCGGCAGTGAGAACTAGGGGTGTAAGGAGAGCGCATTGTGGGTCCCTCGACCGTGACAACGGATGGCTGCCTGGCGCGACAACGTTCATTGGGCCTCGGAAAAAAACCGGGGGCTATCACGAGTTATCGGGGCAGCACACGTGCACCGATAGGCGGTGTCATTACGGGACAATTACGATTGCGAGCGTCCAGCGACGCGGGCTGCGCATCCGTCGTAAAAGCGAACAAAGAAGGCGGGCAGGATCGCTGCAACTGCAACTGCAACTGCACTCGCAGAAAAACCTGTTTGCAGATTGTGTTGCAACGGCGCGCCGCGCTGCAGACGACGCCAGCTGCCCCGTCTCTTCTAATTACAGCGCCCTGCGTCTCGGACACAGGTGCCATACTAGAAGAAAGGACGACACGTCCCAGTCCGTGACTTTTCGGAGTTGGCACGGCTATTCAGCTTTTTCCAGACCCTGAGGGTGCTAGAGGAGACTAAACTGCGTATAGCGAACTCCCGACTAACCAAGTCAGTGCTGCTGCGGGCCTGCACGGATAACCGGAAAATACGGATAATCCAAAATACACAGGTTATTTACTACATTCACAAAACGTACCAAATGTCACATTTGATAGCCCACTTTTTTACTTACGCGTTACCCACAACCAATTTACAAAATTAACTCATTAAAACACACGGTATTTCTTATCGCCTTTCATTCGCTTTCGGGAAATAATCGTCGTCATTATGTCTCTGTCTGGTTTTCATCACTTTTTCCAGAATACTGTTCTTATTTTTCTCGATCGCCTTCGCTTCGTTTTCTTCCTCTACCGAACATACTTTGTTCAATATATCAGTGTTGTGTTTTCGTCGTCTACGCCTTCACGACCAGAAATTTGTATTCTAAACGAAGAATATTCACTCTAATTATGACATAATACTTCAGGCGAGAAGCGAATAGAAGGTTTTGAAACGCGATGCTACAGAAGTACGCTGAAGATTAAGATGGGTAGATCGAGTAACTAATTTCGGATGCTGAAGCGAACCGGAAATCATAAATTTATGGTAGTGCTTGCTACAGAAGAATGCTGAAGATAAGGTGGGTAGATCACGTAACTAATGAGGAGGTATTGAATAGGATTGGGGAGAAGAGAAGTTTGTGGCACAACTTGACTAGAAGAAGGGATCGGTTGGTAGGACATGTTTTGAGGCATCAAGGGATCACAAATTTAGCATTGGAGGGCAGCGTGGAGGGTAAAAATCGTAGAGGGAGACCAAGAGATGAATACACTAAGCAGATTCAGAAGGATGTAGGTAGCAGTAGGTACTGGGAGATGAAGAAGCTTGCACAGGATAGAGTAGCATGGAGAGCTGCATCAAACCAGTCTCAGGACTGAAGACCACAACAACAACAACAACAACAATGGTAGTGCTTGATTAAAAGAGGGAATCTGTTGACAGGACACATCAAGGAATCGTCATTTTGGTAATGGAAGGAAGTGGGGAGTAAAAATTATAACGGGAGACCAAGGAATGATAGAGTAAGCAGGGTCAAAGGCATGCAAGTTGCATTAGTCATACGGAGATGAAGAGGCTTGCTCAGGTTATACTAGAGAGGAGAACTGCATCAAACCAGTCTTCCGTCTGATGACAGCAATGAAACAGAAACTGAGACTTCGATTTTCGTTTTTCTCGAAAATGGCCGAATTATGCACGGATAATCCGCACTCTGATAATCGGCAGCTTGATGTGCTTTTAGGGAAGAAAGTAACGATAGGGAATTTCATTGGAATAAAAAGCATACACCTTAGGCTAACAACAACAACAAATGCTCATAGAAGCTACCCAGACTGACAGTCCGCCCCCGGTAGCTGAGTGGTCAGCGCGACAGACTACCACTCCAAAGGGCCCGGGTTCGATCCCCGGCTGGGTCGGAGATTTTCTCCGCTCAGGGACTGGGTGTTGTGTTGTCCTAATCATCATCATCATTTCATCCCCATCGAGGCGCAAGTCGCCGAAGTGGCGTCAAATCGAAAGACTTGCACCAGGCGAACGGTCTACCCGACGGGAGGCCCTCGTCACCCGACATTTAATTTAATTTACTCAGACTGACGCCAACTAGCCTCAGTTCGTGGATTACAATATTTTTATGACAGGTATGTAACTGCTGCTCCACACTGAATTTGTTGAATTGCACATTTAACGGCTAAGAGTACAGCTGCTTATTAATGAATTTTCTCGCACGCGATCCAACACAAGTTGCTCAAATTCTTTGTCTCTGTGGCTTCAATAGCCCATTTTCTCTTAAGTTTCTATTCGTGACCACAAATTTCTTACAGTGAAGATGAGACACGTTTCGGAAATTTGTTCCGATTTCCGGCCACTAAATCCTGCAGCATCATACATTCAACGCATGTCTGCAAGTTCGTGTAATGAATAATGCTCCGTCTTCTACAACCACTCACGAACTTCAACAGCGGCAAATTCCACCGCGGACCCATCACGTGGGACTGGATACTGTTTATCGAGTTAGGGACGCCAACATCGATGCTGTAGGCAATTGCTGGCCTTGAAAACCACACCATTGTTCATTCAAAAACTCCTATCCCATAAAGCATTCATTTTCGACCATTTGTTGATTATTTCAAAACACAGTTTTAACCTGGAAGTTTGGGTCACTCAGTATAAGACGAATTTTCCACCGATAACAGTTTTAGTAATTCTCACCTTGCAATATTAGCTCGGTGCCAAGGTTCGAACAAGTTATTATCGCAGAAAAACATAATGCAATACATGTCACGAAACGTAAAATTCGTATCCTTTCACTGCAAGGTTTATAAGTCACAACTGTAGTCAGCTATGTCCTACAAGTTCCTGCAAGTAACAGTGCTTGGGGACATAAAGTGTAACGACCACAAACATTCAGTTGCAGATAAAGCAAATCGCAGTCTTCAGTTCCTTTGTAGGATACTGGGAAACTGCAGTTAGTCTGTAAAACAAGGTGCTTATAAAACACCTGTGTGGGATATAATCGAATACGGAACAATTCTGTATCAGCTCAGACTGATTGGGACAACGAATATTACGAGTAGGCCTATACTTGAAACGGCATAGATTGACTCGTAGAAATATGATTTATAATGCGAACTGGCGGGTAACTGCAGAAAAGCGCGTCTTATCTCGCATAAATTTCCAGCTACTGCTTTTGAGGACCGAATTTATGAGTACTCTTCAGCACCACGTGTATTGCTCGGCAGGGACTATGAAGGCCAAATTAGCTCGCACGAAGTCATATAGCCATATAAAGACTCATTCTTTCTACGAATGAAACATAAGGTACGTTAATATGGACCTATGGTGCAATAAGAAGGACATTTTCTCGCGCAATTTGCGAAACATAGGAGTAGTTGGCTAATACATGCAGCTTCACAATCGGTTGATAAGATAGCAGTGTAACAAGTCGCGTCAGCACGACGCCGCAGTCTTGAGTAACTTCGTCTTCCTAAGTTTAAAAACTCTAGTGCCCTTTATTACTGTGTCCTGTCGTCACACGGACACGTTACGCTCATTTGAAACGGACGGTCGCGTACTTCATCATTCGGATCTCCGAGTATTTTTTTTTTCGTTTTTAACTGCTTGTGTGTCATGTTTTTGAGGGCGCTAAGAGAAAACCAGCTCGGCATTTATGTAGACAGACTGACCAGATGGACGATCGTTACAGTTGTTGCAGTTCGCCTCCTTGGTTCGCTGGACAGCGTGCTACCGGCACTTCTAGCAAGGCAAAATAAATTTCTGCGGGACTTCCGGATATGGTGGGTGTATTGCTACGTTTATTCCAGAAATCATTGTGTCAGAAGACTTATAAAACGCCTGAAAGGAGCTCACTGCGAACAAGCTGTAATTATCTTGAACCTTACACACACATAAAGACAAACGAAATCCTGTTTCAGACTTTGGATAGATTAATAAAAAGTTGATGAAAGCTCCTTCTGTTCATAAGAGGTTTCAAGGATAAACCGAACTTTGTATGGGAAGATTCTGAATTAATTTAACAATACGTTAATGTCGCAGACGAATTATGCTGTTTCAGAAGAATAATGAAAGAATTACTGTCCGATAAAAAACATGGTGACGAGGAAATAGATCTCCCGTAGAGAAAAGAAATAGAGACAGTGACTAAGAAACAGTCCAACCGTCTACGGAACCGTGCAGTCGCTAAACTGAGAACTAAGAGCTGATGGAGCGCACCATTTTCAATTACCAGAGAAATATATTCCTGCTCTTTACTGATACATTAATTTGCTACTGACACTATAAGACGACCCAGCAGCACCATTTCGTCGCTCAACCGTTAATGGAATTATTCTTCGACTGTAGAAAGAATTTCAGCAGGCGTCGCGAAATGGTTTAACGAAAGTTTTGCTGGAGCACAAACAAACAAACAGGCGCAATAAGATAGACGCCTATAATCCACACACATGTAATGCGGTGATTATATGACTATAGAAGAACTGCGACGAAAACACTATTTACCTTCCGCGTTCAGCTGCGACATGTTATCAGAAAGTTTATATTTATCTGCTTTTTGGTTTTCCACGCTTTATCAAAGCGACTGGTAACGGAAAACTACGGCTAATCGATCATTTGAGACCTTCTTATTTATGGCACTCATTTCTACAAATTACGAGTACTGGAGTTCAGACAGCGCGTACTGAGGTGAAGACGATTTATGGTAGTCAGCGAAATATCGCATACCAAAAATTAATCTGTAACGCGACAGCTGAACATAAGTTTGATTGTTTACTTTGTGAAAGATATCAACTACAGCTTATCCTTGCTGGCTTCTCATTCTATGTAGGATGAGTCTTCCCAGTACTGCTAAACGGAAATCATTCATCATAACTGTATGCGCTATACACGACTAGACTTAAATATTGTACAAGAAATGTATTCCGCAGCGCTGACTGAGATGTGACTAGAAAGTTGGTAAGGATTCCGCATTCCATCTACGTACGTGCAATTAGATTACTTCTAAAGGCAAGGGGTGGGGGGTGGGGGCGGTTTCATCGTCGTTACTAAGGAATCAGGCAAGCATTCACCTGAAGTGATTCAAGGGAAGCCACGGAAAGCCTAAATCTGGACAACCGGATAGGTCGCAAATGATATTTCCGAGTCTTAACTTTCTCTATAAATTTAACTGTAATCCTGAAAATAGTGTACATTCTGTTCATTATTCCTATGCATAAAACTAACGGCAGTTCTGTGTGCATAACAAGCAGCGGTACGAATACACATTTCATACCTTAAAGCTGATTCTGCCAAAAAAAAATGTGTGTGAGAAAAAAATGTAACCGCGCAGCTACCAAATATGTCTATTTTGCTTACCAATTCAAGAGCAGTATAGCTCCAATTTCAATGGAAACGGTTCATTTCATTCTTTTAGGGTAGTAGTGTACTAAAGCCATGTCAGATCATAGTCCACTAGCAGTCAAAAGCAGTACAAGCGCCCAAATGACGTAGTACAATAATGAACATAAAAAGACGAAACAATAAAGGCCAGTTTCAAATTTTTTTGGCGAAGGAGCGTGTATGAACGGCAGATGTTCAAGTATCCTGTTGAGCGTTACAAAGGCAAGTGCATGACCTAAGAATCAAAATAGTTGATAGCACGGAGATTCTTTCTTCATTTATACCATGCAGGTCCAGTGCATTGACCACAGTCTTGAGAATCGTCAGGTATTCGCATTTCACTGAAGCATCCATCGTTCATTGTAAATTTGTGGTTCGAATTTTTCATCTGTTAAAAAATAGGGGAAACTGGCAAAGAGTACCGAGAACAGACGTTTCTGCCAGAGGACAGTCTGCTGAAGGAGCATATTTCACATATTTCAGACGGTGGATATTAAAGACCGCAGTTGTTGCAAACGTGACAGCGCCATTAACGGAAAGCTGATATAGTGGTGTGGACATTAGCGGAAGGGCTTTGTCTGATGCTGACGTCTCGCTAATGGGCGAGACAGATTTTCAACAAACTCGCATAATATTTTGTGGGAAAAAACGGTCTTTTAGCGATAGTCGTGGGAGAAGTCATTCGAATAAAATAATGAAACGAAACGCTCGTGGCGAAGGAACGAATGTTGCGTTAATGGAAAGTAATAGCGGACGCGCACAAGAATGATGCCGCCCGCTTCAGGAAGGAAGCGAAAAAAGGAAACAGTGTCTTCTGATTTATTGTGCGCAACGGAAATATTAAGAAAACCCTCTCCTTCTCGGGGCGCCTCTACTCGGCTCTTGTACTTAGGTTACAAACCTCGCTTCCTCTGGCTGGCTTTTGTGCCCGACGAAATAATTTTACACCGAAGACACAAATCAATTGGCGGCGGTCTAGCTGGCACGCACTCGCCACAGATAACACTTCTCACACCCCAGCCCACGAAATGGTACACGGCGCCGCCCTTTTAATTAGCGTATAAGAAAAGTTTTTCGCTTAAGCGGACCGTATTATTTGAGGACTTTGAAAATGGAAGAGTTTGGCGGCGAAATTCTGAAGCTGTGGGATATTAATATTGGATCGACACACGCGTTTCAACTTGCGGTTTTTTTAACCTAAAAGAAGGAATATAGTTCACGGAAGGTATTGTGGAAAATGGACTGTTCTAGTCAGAAGAGCAACCGGTATCGGTGCATGATATTATAGGCTAAATTGTAGAGGGCATATTAATTGCCTATTGCGATACTCGTCGACCGTGATAGAGATTCCTGAACCGTGGACAATGTAATTTCTCCGCGTCCGACACTAGTTGTTCACACCCGAAGATACTGCCTCCACAGGCGTCGCCAACTTTAGACGTACATTAAAGGCGTAAACGAGAGCAGCGGTGCTTGTTTTGAGTGCTAATAGAATTTAAAACAATGTCAAGCCTCACGCATAACAATTGCTAAAAACTGACAGCCCCACTGTCTGTAGTGGAAAACAGCTAAAGAACACGTTTTGGGGGAGTACTTTGTTGACAAATATTTCAGTAGGCGACGGGGGTGTGGCTGGCTTTGGGGCGGGGTGTCCGCGGTTCGACCCCCGCGTGCGCCATTGCTGCGCTAGGCCACGCCCCGCGGGCCAGCCTCCGGCAAAATGAGCAGGGCAATGACATTTGGCGCGCTCGCGCGATCGATACAAACATCATCGCATCGCTCCGTCCTTATTGTTTCTCCTGCGAGAGGGGCGGCGTTGCCAGTCTCGCGGTACCAAGGGCAATGTTTCCTCCAAACCACGCACGCGACAGCTGGACTAGTTCCTTACCGTTCCTTTCCTGAGCCTTCCCAAAAAGTGAGTTATGTCTACCATTTAAATTGCTAAATACGGGCACCAGTGGCGGCGAAAATACAGGTTGCTTTAGTTGTGACACGTTGCTCGTTGGGCTCAGATCACGCGTGGAGAACCAGTTCTGAACAAGAAAAAGTATTCGGGGACTTGAACTATTCATGAAATTCTGCAATATTTACTATTGGAATAAAGACATTTGACCCAAACTACGACGAAAGATAATGCTCACACTGCTTCAGTCAACACACTTTACACTTGAGATCGGCTACACAGCCGAAAGTACGTGGCAGTGAGCAGTATAAAATAAATGGATGGTTTAACCCAACAATAACAGCCAGTGCTGCACAGTCAAGAAATTTATCATGGCTGGGGAACCCACTGCAATTAAATTATTGAAAAAGTGGCTAGGAGGAGATTCTTTTTTCAAACAGCACAAAGTGCGCATCAGCACAGCGTGTTTAAAAGAAATTTTAATTACTTTTATATGTATGACAAGGATAACGTTTCTGGGAAAAAGATTCAAAACAGTTATGGTATATAGAGAAATATAATAGAACCACAAGTTATCTCAAGTGATTAGTGCGTCATAAAGGAATTGTTGCTGGATCGTGTAACACCCAGCAGAGAAAATTTACTTTTCAACGGCGAGTCTATATTTTTTCAAGCTCTAACAGTAATAATAGCTGTTACTAACCGTCAGATCAAAACTAGACACGTACAAGTTGAAATGATCTGTTCCGATTGAGATATGCACTTCCCTTTCAGCGCTTTTGTGGTATTTTAAGCATTTCTCTCCTTCCAGCGACAGGAGAACTTTCTGATTCCTCATTTTCTTGGAATCGATATATAATTATTAAGTTACTGTTTTAACTCCAGTTTCTGAACTAGAAATACATTCAAAAATTTTTGACTCATTCAACACCACTAAGGACCTATTTACTTACCTCTGGAAGGAACATTAACATATCCCTTGTTTTTAATACATTTTAAAATACTTCTGTCCATGTACGACTTCTCCATTTCCACTGTACTCCAATAAGTCCTTTATGTCTTTTTTATTTTGCTCATTTCCTCATTGCGTGACTGAAATCCTTTTTCTTTGTAATTTTCTGTTCCCTGACTCGCTGGGAGCGAAGCTTCTGACATTTTGTTTTGCAATCTATCAGTGGCGTTAGATCTGTTGGTATTATCAGTGGTGAACTTGACAAAATAATAAGCAACAGTAAATATTGCAATTGACATGTGTAGACAGGTGGGGCAGCCATCCGACTGGTATTCAGACTTACCGTTTAGAGGAAATTCTTCGTCGCGAGAAAAAATAACTGTCGTCAACGTTGCTGTGGATGTCCCATGTACTAAACTGTATAAACGAGTTACAGGCAGTCAAGTAACTGTAAAAGGAGCGGGTTATATTCGAAATGTTGCGTTAGAATTCTGAACTGACATCACCAGTGAGCTTGAAACCTTTTACGTTCTGTGATTAGTCCGGACTTAAATTACTTTGTCAGTTACCTTCTCGGTCAGGTACGATACAATTGTTGAAGCGCGATGTTATTGCTACGTTGTGATTTATTCTTCAGGTGGTCCTCTTTCTTAATAGCCTGCAAGTGCCTCCCAGTGACCGCGCAGTTTATCTATATGAGAAATCACCACAAATACCGAGCATTGCGATGTCTCTCACTGTGCGCATTCTTTCTCTTGTTACTTAAAACTTATGTTTGTCGTCTGGTTAGCATAAAATTCTCACAGCAGGCCTCTCATCTAGAATCGCTGCTGTCATTACGCCTAGATCAGTCTTCGCAGCCTTTCCTACATTCATTTTCTTGTTCACAAGTCCACAAACAGTGTTTGCACAGTCACAAGTTTGCCATTTGGTAGTAATCTAGTCGTTCACTTTGAACTCTACAACAAATCTTTTCACACCCTTAGATTAAAATACCTTAAAGAGTACGAGCACCTGTACTATTATTATCCTCGTATGTAGAACCTATGAAATGTTCTACCACGGGACTGGGGACACTCGACAAGCACACTGGCGTGTATTAATAAGTCTAAAGTTTTCACTTTCGATGCGTATCCATGTGGCGTATAGTGTGTTACACCGTCCTCAAAAAATGAACACCGGTAGTTGGGCATCCGGCAGAGACGCATAGACCAACTGGCAGCCCACATGAATGAGCTCTACAGTGGGGGTATTAGTTTACTTGGTTACTAAGTTCAGCTTAAACACATAATTATTCTCGTGAATTAATACTTCTCCAGAAGTAGCTGTGCTTTCAAATCCACAATAATCTCTTCCTATTATTTTCTTGGTATTTTTCCTTTTCTCGTGAATTTAAGTCCTTTCTTTAAACTCCGATTAAATAATTTGTTTCGAGGCATAAACTTCAGCTTTACTGAGGAACAATCTCTTTCCCGTTCTCTCTACAGGGTTACAATGCTGAAAACTGTGAAAGATTCAGGACAAACATTTCAACGAATGCAGTTTTTTTTAAAATTCTTCCGTTCTTAAATGTCTATTGTCTACGCAGGAAAACTATTCGTACCATATCTAAGGAACGTAATTTTTATTTTTACATCTATATTCTACAATCGCGTCGTTTTATTTAATTCGATGTACATTCTTTTTACTTTCAGTTTATTACACGATGGAAACAACAACTCTTTATAAACTATGTGCGTTGTTGTTATTTCATTGTGGTCGTTTTTATTATACAGTCTTCCACTGAAAATGAGAACAGAACACCTGTAATTATGAAAGATGGAAGGAGTAACAGCCTATACTGAAAGGTGCTGAAAGCCGAAGGCTGTGGCTCGTTACAGAAGACTCCGAAAAATAGCAACCGTTCAGAAGATTCCAACATGATTAAGAGTTCTATGGTTTACTAAGCGAATACTACGGAAGAATGAGAAGATACATTGAGCGCAGAAAAAACATAACATTTGTAATTTAGAGAACAAGTTTCGAATTTTCCATTATTCTCCTACGCCAATGACGACGAATACCGGGATAGTTTGTCACGGGAGAATACTTCATACACTGCGCTGTGAATGTAGCCTCGGGAAGAAGAATAGAGACTAAGAACTTGAATATCGAGACGTAACTGTAGAGACAACAGTTGAGGGAACTATACGGAAAACACGTCAAATTGTAACTCGTCTGCCCAGACCTGGTAATTGTAAGTAGGCTGTTTAGGTTTTTATATTGGTAACGCCACGTAGCGCTCTGTATGAAAATCACTGGCTGTGCTGTGTGCAGTCTGTGGCTGGGTGGCATTGTTGGAATAGTCGCTATTGTAGTGTTGGGCAGTTGGCTGTTAACAGCGCGTAGCGTTGCGCAGTTGGAGATGAGCCGCCAGCAGTGGTGGATGTGGGGAGTGAGATGGCGGAGTTTCGAGAGCGGATGATCTGGACGTGTGTCCATCAGAGAGAGTAAATTTGTAGGACTGGATGTCATGAACTGATATATATATATATATATATATATATATATATATATATATATATATATATATATAATGACTTTTGAACACTATTAAGGTAAATACATTGTTTGTTCTCTAACAAAATCTTTCATTTGCTAACTATGCCTATCAGTAGTTAGTGCCTTCAGTAGTTAGAATCTTTTATTTAGCTGGCAGTATTGGCGCTCGCTGTATTGCAGTAGTTCGAGTAACGAAGATTTTTGTGAGGTAAGTGATTCATGAAAGGTGTAGGTTATTGTTAGTCAGGGCCATTATTTTGTAGGTATTGTTGAAAGTCAGCTTGCTTTGCGCTAAAAAATATTGTGTGTCAGTTTAGTGTTGATCAGAATAGGTAAAGAGCGAAATGTCTGAGTACGTTCAGTTCTGCTCAGCTGTTTGTAAATCAAATAACGTAAGGGGTTTATCAGCAGAGTAATTCATTAAATTTTCTAAGGGTATGTTTCATAATATATTCGCTACATCTCTATGTATGGGTGACTGCACCAGGCAAGATCAACGATAGGCGATGAATTGGAAAAGACAACTTCCATGAAACCAGGCCCGTGAATAGGCTTACGTCAGAAGCACAGCCGTCGCCAACCGATCAAAATGCCAACTCACTCTGCCGACGAAACAGAGAAAAAATAGTCTATTTACGCACATTAATAAGTGTCGATGATATTAGACTACATGCTGTGCGAGCTACGGCACGGTGTTGCAACAGTGACTCATACGACGGACTGCTACGTTTCGTCTCCAGCGATGTACTAGTACAAGCAATAAAACACAGCTTGCAGAATTAGTTTCGAGTCGCCGTCTTTTTAATGGCCTCACTTTATGAAACTTTTACGCTTATTCGCTCAAAAAACTAAACGACTCGGAAATTATTTCGAGAGTCAGTTAGAATTTTTGCTGTCATATAATGGTTGACGGGTTTTCTAGATTTCTTAGTTATTAAGCGGCCTATAAAACGTGGGGAAGGAGCAGTAAGAATGCCATTACTTGGTAGGCCAGCGAGCACACACAAGCGCTCATTTATCTGCAGCGCAGTGATAATGTACTACTATATTCGCTGACACATTTAGCACGCATCACGAGAATGACACTCTTCAGAAAGCACCACACAGCATTCGGGACAGGGGCCGGCTTTAAGAATACGGCATACGACTGCTTTTTTAAAGACGATGTTAAAATAAGAGAGAGTACGGTAGTACCGCCACCACTTGAGGATTTATTTATTTATGCATTTATTTCACCTGGAATTTCTACCGTCTTCTAGTCTCCTCTTACATATGACCAGACATCCTCAGGGAGTTAATATTACAGTTTGTATCGTACATGAGCAATGTATAATAATAATAAATAAATAAATACAATAATAACAATGAAATAATGAACATATGGAATTTAAGTAATGCCAGTTTCATTAAAATTATCTTAAACAATTTCTTCATTACGGTCTTGTCGATTGTGAGTGATGACATCTACCAGAAATGTACGTCTGCAGTACAGAAGGAATCAATATGGAGAAGAAACTGACTGGGCAGAGAAAAAAAGAGAACTAATAGGGCAAGATTAGCAGAAATAGAAGGGGTTGAGATAAGCATGGAGAGATTACAGTAAGAAAGCAGTACAGGTTCCTTGTTGGACAGAACGAAAACAGCTGTGATACACCGAGAGGGAAACTACGTTGGTCATAACAGAGAAATCTCTTCTTGAGTACAAACTTGTTCTGGATGAAACGCACGTTACATGACAGTTTGTTCCAGAATCTTCTGGCTGAAACGGAGGAGATACATAAACACAAAACAAAACAATAATTTGTGTACTTGCAAAAAGGCGGACGCATCCTCCATTCATTATTATAATATTTAGTGTTATTCAAAGGCACAGCCAAGATGTTGGACGTATCCGATCTGAATTTATATGTAGCAGATACAAACACCACAGCGGAGAACGAAGACATACGCGCCACTTCGGTGGTCGGAATTATGTATGGGTGTGTGTCTTGCAAGAGTGGGATACGTGAGGCGGAATCCCCACAGGAGTATACTTGGTATATATGACATTCTGGCAAAACTGAAGTCAACCAGCTACCGCAATGCCTTCTGATAGAGAATCCCAATTATTTGAGCGTTCTTATTGCTTTCATTGATACTTCACAGGAGAAGTGAACAATGAAATGCTTGCCTGGAACGCACTATCATTGCTTCATTACGAGCACTTAATTTTGGACTCAGATAGAAATAACAGCAACCGGTGAAGTGGTCACTCTCGCCAGAATTTTTTATTTTATTGAAACTTGCCGGCTGTATTACGCATTCAGCACAGATTTGGAGAGTGTTTCGGACCGCCCATAAGGCTTCCATCGTAAGTACTAACGAGACATCTAGCACGCAAATCCTGTAAAGCTTCCGGCACACGCATTCTCTGGAGTACACCACTGCTACATTTATTCGTGAATGGCTGGACGATTTACATCAACAGCGGTCGGCTACAATTCTGCTTCCCACATCCAATGAGCAACTGCTCTCGGTTATAAGGGGAGATCAAAAAGTTTCCGCTCGAAGACCGGATAGGCCGAAATCGGGATACCAATCCGGCAAAATCACCGTGAGCACTTAGGCAATCATCCCACCGACACACCAGGTAGAAGATTTCCGTTTGGTCAAACACCGTGTCCTGCTGCGTGAACAAGTCTGTAACTGCCTGCTGCACGTCCTCGTCCGACAGAAATCATTGACCCGTCAAGGCCTTATTTAAGGGGCTGAAGGCGTGATAATCGCGTGGGGAGAGATCATGATTACAGGTCGGGTGCTCGAGTGTCTCCCACTTGAATTGGCGTAGCTTCTGCGTTATGACATTTGCGATATGGGGACGTGCGTTATTATGAAGCAGGAGCACCCTTTGTTGCAGTCGGTTTTCGACAGATGTGCTGCCCCACACACACATTCTTAATTCTCCGACGGATGTCTACCGATGTTCGTCATTCGGCAGCCAAGAAAAGAATAACGGCATGTTGATCCTGTTTGGACGCATAAAGACACGAATGCCACGCTAATCCCTTGCTACATGTCAGTGCTTATATACGCGCGTCGGAGTCTCGCTATGTTGCATATACGCTGCAACAGCGCCCTGAAACGGAAACTTTTCGATCGCCCCTAATGTATTTACGCAACGAGATGAAAACACTTCTTATTAAGAAACACAACAAAAAGAGAATGCACAGCTGTCACCTGCGGCATGGAGGACTGTCCATTTGCTGCGCCGGTGTAGGCAGCAGTGGGGCCGGAGAGGGAGTGTAACACAATCTGGCCAGTTATGAAGGTTACCGCCGCGGTTGCAGCGGTGCGCCAACATAATTGAGTCACTCAATGCACTTACTGAGAGCTGTTGACACTTTTAGATAAAATGCAAATGGTGTGAATTCGGTTACCCTTCTCACGCCATTATGTACACATGCGTTACTAACTAAGTAGTACTACGTACGAAATACACGCTCTACGACAAAAAAAAAGACCCAACACGAAGGAATTATCCGAATGCGACGGAAATCGGTAGATGTGGTGGACATATGCAGACAAACAAATGATTACAATTTCAGAAAAATTAGATAATTTATTCAGAAGAAAGAGCTTAAGAAATTGAGCAAGCCAAAAACGCGTTGGTCCACTTCTGGCCCTGATGCTTGCAGTTATTCGGCTTGGTATTGATTGCTACAATTGTTGGATGTTCTAGTGAGGGATATGGACCAAATTCTGTTCATTTGGCGCGTTAGACCATGGTTGGAGGGCCCTGCCCATAATGCTCCAAACGTTCTCAGTTGGGGAGGGATCCGATGACCTTTCTGGTCAGGGTAGGGTTTGGCAAGCACAAAGACAATATGTGCGGGCAAGCTTGCTATGAAGGGCAACAAAACGGGGCGTAGAAATCTTCGACGTACCGCTTTATTGAAAGGTTTCCGCGGATGACAAGCAAAGGGGTCCTGCTACGAAAGAAAATGGCACCCCAGACCACCGCGCCTGGTTGCCGGGCCAATGGAGGGCGAGAGTCAGGCTTCTATCCCACTGCTTTCCGGGTCGTCTCCAGACGTGTTCAAAATGGTTCAAATGGCTCTGAGCACTATGGGACTTAACATCTATGGTCATCAGTCCCCTAGAACTTAGAACTACTTAAACCTAACTAACCTAAGGACAGCACACAACACCCAGCCATCACGAGGCAGAGAAAATCCCTGACCCCGCCGGGAATCGAACCCGGGAATCCAGACGTGTCTTCGCAGGTCATTAGGATTCAGTTCGGTGTCACTCATCACTAAAGACAATTCTACTACAGTGAATGAGATTCCAGGCCGAAGACGTGCCTGAAGACTGTCTTGACAGCGGTGGGATACCAACCTGACTGTGCCCACATAAGCCGGCCGGGGTGGCCGTGCAGTTATAGGCGCTGCAGTCTGGAACTGCGAGACCGCTACGGTCGCAGCTTCGAATCCTGCCTCGGGCATGGATGTATGTGATGTCCTTAGGTTAGTTAGGTTTAACTAGTTCTAAGTTCTAGGGGACTAATGACCTCAGAAGTTGAGTCCCATAGTGCTCAGGGCCATTTGAACCATTTTTGTGCCCACATATGGCCCGACGACCAGGAACGATGGTCTGGATTGACATTTCTTTTCATAGCAGGACCCCTTTCGTTGTCATCCGTGGCATCCTTAGAGTACAGCGGCGCGTCGACGAAATTCTACGCCCCGTTTTGTTGCCCTTCACGGCAAGCCATCCCCGATTTACATTTCAGCAAGGTAATTCCCGCTCGCGGACGGTGAGAGTTTCTACCATTTGTTTTAGTGTTTGCCAAACCATTCCTTGGCCACGAAGGTCGACAGATCTCTCCTCAGTTGAGAACGATTGGAGCATTATGGGCAGGACTCTTCAACCATTTCGGGGTTTTGACGATCTAACGCATCAGATGGACAGAATTTGGCACGAAATCCCTCAGGAAGACATCCAACAACTCTGTCAATCAATGGCAAGCCGTGTAACTCCTTGCATAGGGCTGGAGGTGGACCAACGCGTTATTGACTTGCTCAATTTGTGAAATTCTTTCTCTTGAATAAATCAGCCATTTTTTCTGAAACTGTCGTCATTGTTTGTCTGTACATGTACATCACATCTACCGATATCCGTCCTATTCAGATAACTCCGTGGTACGTCGTGCGTCGTTTTTATGTCTTAGTGTGTATTAAAGCTGAGACTGTCCACTGCTGGTGTACCAGTCCTCTCGCCAGAAGGTACACTTAAGTCCACAATTTGCAGCGGCATATTATACTGAGGAAAATTTCAAACATTATAATTACGTGAACCAGTGTGTAGAGGTGTATGGGGGCTTTATGTTTCCAACATCTGATCGGTCGCGAAATGGTAACCACTGCAAAAATGAAAAATGTTTAGTTTGCACAATTTAGCCTCATCATCCAGCTGCTGCTCTGTATAGTCACCGTTACGACCTAGACATCTGTCATAGCGTGGTACCAACTCTCCAATACCCTCGTCATAGAAGTCAGCCATCTATGATTTCTCCCAGTTCCCTACACTGGTATGCAACTCGTTGTCTTTGCCAAAATACTGTCACCATAGTCACCAGAGGTTCATGGGAGCGAAGAGATAAAAACCATAGGGAGCCACGTCCGGGCTGTATGGTGTGTAATCAATTAAGTTCCTATCGAAAACGCTGCAGAAGCGTGTTCATCGCCCCTGCAACTTGCGGCCGAGAGTTATGAAGAAGGAGAAGAATGACAGTTACGTTATATGGGGTGAATGAAATCAGGCGAAGACATTCAGCAGGACTTCACACTCGGCGGGAGGCACTATTTTCTAAGCTTTTACGTGCTCACCGTCCACTCACACCTGTAAAATGCGACATGAGGCGATAGACGGGCATACTGGAGACATTGTGCAACACATTTGCGCAAGCTTCGCCCGACTTTCATTGTCCTTTTTTTTTCTTAAATTTCGCGACCGATCAGAGAGTGAGGAAAAAATATCTCTCGTAGGTGCCGGATCCATCTTCCATCTAACGGTTTAATGTTACAAAACGCGAATTTCGCATTGATACGTAATGACGGCGAGAATTTATCAAACAGGTCATAGTAATATTTCTTGCACAAGTTGTTCAACAATTTATGAAGAAACCGCAACACATGAACTATGATGGTTAGTGAGCACTGTGAAGAATGGCAATCCCATACGACGGCCAATTAACAGATTATCGAGTAGAATGTGATCAGTTCTATAAGTAATTGGCTGAATAATATCCACGATTCTTAGCCGAATGAAAGAATTATGTCATTTTACGAACTAGCCAACCCTGAGTACAAAAAATGGGCGTTTAACAAATTCAAATGGCTCTGAGCACTATGGGACTTAACATCTGTGGTCATCAGTCCCCTAGAACTTAGAACTACTTAAACCTAACTAACCTAAAGACATCACACACATCCATGCCCGAGGCAGGATTCGAACCTGCGACCGTAGCAGTCGCGCGGTTCCGGACTGAGCGCCTAGAACCGCTAGACCACCGCGGCCGGCTGGCGTTTAACACCATAACCACAGTAATGGGTGCTCAAGAATCTACGAGAAGAGCCGGAGCCCCGGTCATTCACTTTTTCATCACTCAGTTGCCTGCAGCATATGAAACCATTAGCTGCGAACTGTATTAACGATGAGCACTGAACATGCTCCCACCCGAGATGTGAGTTGTGTGTGATTGGTGGCACAGAGTTTCCCGTGGTCTGTACGGTCGTGGCTGTAAATCTACGTAATTTAGGATTTAGTTTCTGGGCTAGACAACTACACACTTCCTCGGCGATGTTTGCTTCAGGAAGCATCAAGAGAACCAAAACTCTTGTTAAAAAAAAGTCTTGCATCAAGTTTCTTTATGTGCATTGTAGTGTATTGTATTTGCAACCCATTAGGGAGGCAGAGCGCCTACAAAAGATCTATATTGTTACTGTTTGTTGGTGATACATTTGGGGGGGGGGGGGATGCAGCACCTACAAGGGCGAGACCATTTTACTGACAGAGGATGTCACTTGTAGTTTATAATTGTATGAGTATATGATAACAAATTCAGGCCAAATGGAACACACACATCGCAGTAAAGGGGGTCAAAACAGTCGCATCAACACCAATGTACCCCCTCTAGCGGGGACGAAGGCGAGTACTCTCGCATGCAAACGATCGTAGAAGTGCTGAATGGCATCCTGCAATAGATTGTTCGAAGCGTTTTGCACCATTTTTTGCAATTCGGTAATGGTTCTTATAGGCTCTGAAGAACGAGTAAGTTTTTGTGTTCAGCTGACGGGAGATCTGGTGCTCTTGCTGACCAGGCAGTTGTTGTACACCACGAAGAGGCAGTCATATCGTGCTGCTGTGGAAGTACATCGCACTCCTGTCGAAGAAGTGGCAGTAACACGGGGGTTACAACCTGTACCATGTAGCAAAATGGTTGGTTCAAATGGCTCTGAGCACTATGGGACTTAACTTCTGAGGTCATCAGTCCCCTAGAACTTAGAACTACTTAAACCTAACTAACCTAAGGACATCACACACATCCATGCCCGAACCTGCGACCGTAGCGGTCGCGCGGTTCCAGACTGTAGCACCTAGAACCGCTCGGCCACCCCGGCCGGCTGTAGCATGTAGCAGACACTGGTTGTCTAACTCCCCAGAAACACCAGATGTGACTTCGAGTTGTAATTGATGGCTCGGCCCGTGGTGGGACCTGTGTCGCGGCGCATGCTCACCGGAATAGGGTGCCCACCAGGTCTGCCGCGTACACGTGTACGTCCGTTACTCGCATACAGACAGGACTTACTATCATCACTGAAGACAACAGAGCGCCGTTCCACCCTCCAGTCGACTCTTTCACGACACCAGACTAGCCATGCTTGGCGGTGTCGGTGGCTGCCTGGTCAGATTCACAAGTGATTGTAGCCGTGCTGCAACAGACGGTTCCCAATGGTTTTCGGTGACACAGCGGGGGCAAAACGTGCCCGAATTTCTTCAGTGGACAATGTTCGGTCGGTCACCGTTGCTCGAACAATGCTTCGATCCTAACGCGCGTCTGTACCTTTTGTGCAGATGTAGGAATGTTCCACAGACCACTGCAGAAAGCAGCGGCACACCGCCGATACATTGTGCCCAACACGAGTAGCAATCCGTCCACGCGTCCATCCAGCTTCCCGCAGGTCCACAGTGCGACCCTGTTCAAATGGCTGCAGTTGTTCAACAGGAGTACGTAATCGTCGGTGGGCACGGTTGTACCCTAGAATGAATGTTGCAATCACTGTTTACCTCTAAACTCAGCACAGTTACTGCCTGCAGAATCAAAGCAGACGGCGACAGACAACCCTCCTGGCGCCATCTGGTCACCGATGACCGTGATCACTAACATAACAACCCCTCAGTATGATACCCTGGTACTACTGAACACAGTCCTCGAGGGTATAAATGTCACGAGTGCTTGGTAGAGACTGCCCAAGTTGCTGTAGCACATTCATATCGCTCAGAGAGGAATCTCATGCACTTTACGTCGTCCTTCTGCAAGGGACAAAGAACGTAGACTAAAGAAGATTCCTGCAGTTGTAACGCATCTGCAAGTGACAAAGCTTCGTTCTTCCCTGTGATTGACAAGCAGCAGGCACAGATTTTC
The DNA here is from genome assembly GCF_023898315.1 of Schistocerca nitens. Lineage (NCBI taxonomy): Eukaryota > Metazoa > Arthropoda > Insecta > Orthoptera > Acrididae > Schistocerca > Schistocerca nitens. Next base: position 929,238,155 of record NC_064616.1, read on the forward strand.
TCTTAATGAAAAAAGCGATGCTCAAAACATTCTGATGATGTTCATATTGTTACTACAGGCGCTTAATCTGAGAGTCACAAATATTACGCCAATGTTTCACTCACTCACCTTCGTATACCGAAAATGGTAGTGTGTAAAGACGAAAATGGCGGCTATTTTCTTCACGGTAAGGGAATTATTCAAACCTGCGAGTCTCAGAAAAGAGAGAGAGAAGTCAAACAGAACTGTTTCGTTGAACGCTACCTGCCTCAAGACGCAAAAGAGCACAAGACACCGCAATAAAATGGGTGAAGATGTGCGAAATGCTCAAGCCCGTATCAAACCACAGAAGTTAGTGTTCCTGCAGCCATGGTGCCGCTGCAACAGGTGTTTGGTTTGATTAGTGCACTCAAAAGATGAGAACGTGCCTTGAGTCGAGAAGACGTTTTTCGCCAATGAACAAATGTAGTGTGTTGCAAAACTGCCGCCGCTTAAAGAAATTAAAAACTGAATGCACCGTGTAAAATTGTGCAATACAGTAGCCTAATATCTACTATTTTAAAAAGTTTATTTCTGTGGTACACTCCATTATTTGATACATTCTGTGGTAGCTGAAAAGACTACCGTTGTCCCTTCTTAAGAAAAATAATATCACTCATATTGTTTCATGTTGTCGAAAAGTTGTCTGGATGCGTCGAATCTGAAATCTGATGAGCTGCTGGAGAGGTTTTCTTGTAGGAGCGCTAGACTGATTCGCAGAATAACTTCCTGAACCTTGCTGCTACTTTTCCACTGGCTACATTTCTGTCGCAGGTTTCTGTAGTTTCCGATAGGGCAGCTCCGAACTTCGTTCACCCACTTTCTCACACAACAGAAAATGAATGTAATAGTAGAGCATGTACTATTAGTCTATGCTGCACAAGAGGGTGAAGTGAGTAGCAGCTAACGCACCTAGCTGTAGAGAGTAACCTAGAAAACCTGGTCAGTAGACGCAAGGGATGCTCTTAGCTGCACATCTGGATCTAGACATTTTGGGATTCACACTCGGAAAACATTTTCTAGTATTTACCAGCTGCATACAGTCCTTCGACGCTTGTAAAGTGCTATTTTATTCGAAAGCCTTCGATACATGTACGCTCGAAAGATTTGAGAGAGCTGCACTATACAGTTCGTTGGGCGCTTCTAAAAATTTAAGAAAGTTACACAGTTTAGAAACATTACTCGCATCTCACTGATAATATAATGTTCACTGTGTTCAGTGGAGGGGCCAAATAGAATTCCTTACCTTTATCACGCATTACGTAGGAAACACTGGAATTCGCAAAATTTTTTTAGGCTTAGATTTTCACGATCGACGACCGGCTGTTCCTTTCTTTTTGTTCACAGATAATGAATACGTGATATAATGATACAGACCTTGCTCTTTAACAGGGCTGCGCTACATGTGCCAACTGTGTTTTGTTAAAAAACGAGAAAGGTTCTGACTGCAGTTTGGTAGTCGACACACAGACATCACCCTTTCAGAATTCCGGTTCCTTTAAACATGTGCGCTCACTGATCGTAAGGAAGGCTGCGGAACGCTCTGTCGGCGTAGACGAGAGAAATCTCCAAGTATCGAGGAGGTCCTAACTTTCAGATAATCCTGTCTTCCGCAAATTTTCCTCTCCGCCAGCCCTCAAGCGCGCCTGACGAAATCATTCGATAGAATAAATCCATTATTCCAAGAAAATCACAGCACAATTCCAATATAATGAAAGAAGGGCCAGAATTGGTTTAGCACATTTTTTATCTCTTTCTTTCGGAGCGGGGGAAGGAAAGAATGAAAGAAATTATCTTTAGTTCTGGCCCCGCGCGGCGCGCGCGGCCCTTAGTTAGGCCTATTATTGAACTTTGAGGGGCGACCGCCACACCTTCCATTCTTTGCTTAAAAATCTTTTCAAAAATTAATCAGCTGGAAAAAATTAAAGGGGCAACAGACGTTAATTCTGAGACGCAATCGTCGGTGATGTGCTGCATATAAAACAGTGCGCTACGTTATTAAAACGTTAATATCGAGAACTCGAAAAGTTCGCCGTCAGGCGCGATGCCGAAGAAAAGTACGGAATGACCTGCCTCTCTCTCAAAGAGATACACTACGGCAGGTCGTGCAGCTGTGGAAGTTTTATTTGTACGTGCAAATCGACATGTTAAAGAGCTTAATAACGTTTTAAATACCTTAGACTGGGATGTGGAAACGATATATTTATTACAGCTTCCAAAAGTTTTCGCACTTGTCTCAACGACAACAGCAACCGAATTTGAAGCTCACCAAACACGTTTTATGTAGACAGAGTTTAATTTTCAAGGAGAAACGTTTTCGAGAAGGTACGCCGTTAAATATGACCTTTTCTGGAAACGTCTCGGAGTAATGAAGAACCTTCGGACGGAAAAAAGGGAGATCGCTAATAAAGGGACGTGGTGAAAGGGGCTGGTCGCATCCCTGATTGTGATTTAATGCAAATTATACGCGGCCACAAGTCTGTGCCGAGCTTTTAAAATGCCCCGACCCCTTCCTTTATTATCGTTACATCTTTCCCCTCAAGTTCACGATGGTATGCTGCCATCACTGTGAAAACGGACAGAGAAAGAAAATCACCACGACGTCGGTTCCTGCGCCCACAAAATGTAGATTGCCTCTCTGCGTGGAAGAGTGTGACGTAAGCCAGAACAGATACATACTTTGCTTCTAATACATGGAATCTGTTTTTGTGCGACCACTCTGCCGTGTTCAGTAGCAAATATCGCCACGTCTAAAATAAGCAGCCAGATTTTAACGCAATGATGCCAACTGCCAACTGCGATAAAAAGTGAAAGATAATTTCTTGATGGCAGTCAGTGGCGCGAAGAATAACTGCTAGTTTATGCAAATATGGAGGCTGCCTGTAAGTATGAAAAAAGCTAGTCGAGGAAAAAGGTGCTTCTCGGACACTTTCAACGTCGAAAGCTATGAGCTAAATTAACGGCAGTGTCCTCATATCCTTCTTACAAACGCTGGCCAAGAAAATCTTTGACGTGGCTCTGCAACGCAACAGGAGTTGCCTCAAACACATTCATTTTCCTTGAAACACGTAAGGCGCAATTGTTGAAACTGTTAACATTACTTATTTTTTAATTTATTCTTTGCAGTCAATTTCTGGTTTCATTGATATTGAAACCGCTTAGTGCAAGACTTCCACGTGGTTTTAATCTAGTGCTGAGTTGTTATTCGCAAATAACCATTAGCAGAGGTTTTCTTTGCTATTTACAGATTACAGAGTGTAGGACAGGGCACGTGAAGGAGACATCGCTGTTAAATCCAACAAGACTAGCACTTTGGCATTCAGAGCACAGTTAAAAAATCAGCACATATGATGTAGAATAAATTTTCAGTCTACAGTAGGATGTGCGATGATTTGAAACTTGGTGGCAGATTAAAACTTTGTGCCGGTCCGAGACTCGAACTTGGAAAGTGGGAGAGTGATACTGGAGGAAGCAAGGCTGTGAGGAAGGGTCGTGTGTCGTGCTTGGATAGCTCAGTCGCTAGAGAACATACTCGCGACAAGAAAAAGTGCCAGGTTCGTATCCCGTACCGGCACACAGTTATAATCTGCCAGAAATTTCAGCATACACATTTATGTCACACCGTATTTATTAGTTAGAGGAGCGATAACAAGATTTTTACATTGTCAGACCAATGATGGCTTGTACACAAAAAGGTTTTAGCAATTTAAAACATTTAGTGCAAAGTTTCTGCGTCTCTGGACTGCAATCTTGCTCTGATTCAATACATAATTGATGGAATAAATTTCGAAATACGTGGATCTGTCGGAGCTTACACTACCAGATGTAATGAGAAACTCGTTATGCAAATAGTGCAATTTCATTTTGTGTAACTTACTACAATATCTTATAAAAGTGTACAAATTATCGCTACAATTACGTCCAAGATATTTTTGCCTTATTGACGCGTTACTCTAATACAAATAGTCAGTGATTAATATCCGTATAAAAACCCATACAACTTCCACGTGCTTAAGAGACAATTAAAAGTCTGTGTGTCATTATTTCAGTCAATACCTGCTGAAACAAAGAGAAAATTTGGACCTTTCCCGAAAATTTCGAACATCACCTACCAGAGACCGTTATGGGCGAACGGCATTCATTCAATTTTCTGAAGACCACGCATAACCTCCGGAGGTCGTTGTGGTTAGCGTAAAGGTACATAACTGGTTGTTTTGTCTATTAACAACAAACCACATTAAAGAATAAAAAAAAGATCAGGGAGACATAACAGGACTGTATGTTAACGTGAACATACGCATTAATAATCGAGTGATTCACACGTGAAGTTCTGTTCACATAACGCAGCAGTTATCATAATGAGCGTTAATTTCAAATATGATCTGGTGCACTAAAATGTCAAACTTTCCTCGATTACTTAAAAAATTCTTGCAGCTGTGCAGATAGTTTAATAACTGTTCTTTTTGAAAGCATATACGTTGAGCGCTGTACAAGTACATCCGTTACTTCTGTCGAAGTAGTATCACAACCCCACAACACTGCTTCAAGCACTATGCCAATGCAAACATACCAACAGGACACGCAAGCGAAATGCTGCAGCTCCGTTGAGGGATTCTGCAACAGCATAGTTAATTGCAAAACTACACTGTCCAGTCACATTAATGTGGCCACCTGTCAAAAGCCTGAATATCCACATTTCGGAGCGCGGGGCGCTGCGAGAGGTGCGGGAAGAGAATCAGTGATATTCTGAAAGGGAGTTCATGGTGTGAGCAGCCCGATCGAAGTGGTCCTACAGATTCTCGATTGGGTTTAAATTCGGAGTTTGGTGGCCAGTTCAAAAATGGTTCAAGTGGCTCTGAGCACTATGGGACTTAACATCCAAGGTCATCAGTCCCCTAGAACTTAGAACTACTTAAACCTAACTAACCTAAGGACAGCACACTACACCCAGTCATCTCGAGGCAGAGAAAATCCCAGACCCCGCCGGGAATCGAACGCGGGAAGCCGGGCGCGGGTGGCCAGTGGATTACGGTAAATTCATCCTGGTGCTCTCTGAACCACGCAAGTTCACCACCAGCTGTGTGACCTGTTGTATTATCCTGCTGGTAGATGCCATCGTGCCGAGGAAAAATAAATTGCGTGTAGGGGTGGACATGGTCCCCAACGATAGATGAGTACTTTGATGATCCATTTTGCCTTCCAGAATGACGAGATCAGTGAGGGATGCCTCGACAATATTCCGCTTGCCATAAGACTCCCTTCTCCGACCTGGACCCTTCCGACGATTGCTGCAGGATGTTTTCTTTCAGGAGTTTCACTCCGTACAGGCCAACAGCCATCTGCCAGCGCTCAGTGGACGCCCAGCTACGGTACCGGCGTCCAGATTCCAGCCTTCGTTGCCGATGAACAGTAGCCAATACGGATGCTTGAATCGGTTGCCTATCGCGGAGGCCCATACGCAGCAACGTTCGCTGAACTGTCGTTGAGGAGACACTGTTGGTAGCCCCGTGGTTCATCTGGGCGATTAGTTGCTCAACAGTTGCACATCTATTCGCCCGTACACATCTCCGCAGCCGTAGTTCACCCGTGTTATCTATGCGCCGTTGTGTACCACAGTTTCCTCGGCACCGGTTTTGGATAGTGCCACTTTGCCACGTACGGTATACTTTAATCACGGCGGCACCCGAATTTACCAGTTTCGGAAATGCTTCTACCCTTGGCTCGGAAGCCAATGATCACGGCCTCTTCGACATGACGTAAATCGCACCGTTTCTGCATTACGACAAGGTTCAAAATGGCTCTGAGCACTATGGGACTTAACTTCTGAGGTCATCAGTCCCCTATAACTTAGAACTACTTAAACCTAACTAACCTAAGGACATCACACACATCCATGCCCGAGGCAGGATTCGAACCTGCGACCGTAGCGGTCGTGCGGTTCCAGACTGTAGCGCCTAGAACCGCTCGGCCACCCCGGCTGGCCATTACGACAAGGATTGCCGTCTTTTCTGCGTGGTATCGACACGTTTTATATACCCTCCACTGCTAGTACTTCCACCTGCCGTCTAGGAGTTGTTATTGCACACCGATGTCGAAGGTAGGTGGTGGTCACATTAATGCGCCTTGTATTCTGTTGTGTGGCCATAACATTTGTGCTGATATAACTTGTGGAGTTATTATAGGTTCATTCTGAAACGTAAGGCCGAGTGTGTTCAGAAAATGAACCTGTGCTTCGTAACAGGTGTCCCGAGTTTGTTTTATATTCAGAAAAGCAGTCACCAAACGCATGGAAAAGGCTTAAACGAAACGTTTTCCGCATCGAAAATACGCTGAAAGAGTCAGACAGAATAAACTTAAAATGTAGGCTCAGCCAAACACAATGCAAAAGCCCTAATTTAACACGTTTCGAAGGAACATAAATTCACCATCAGATATAGCTGTAAACAAGAATCTTCACTGCTCGGAATACATTTAAAAACACCATACACAGAAAATATCACAGTAGTGGTATTAAAGTGTAAAGGTAAAATGGTGAAAAGGAAAAATCCAGAACAATTTAGTGGTCACGGATTTATTTCTGCTGAAGTGCTGTTGCTGATGGTCTGCGTTTTAAGAAGAGGGCAAGGTTATAAGGGAAGCGACCACAAAATATTTATTGACTTTTCTTTTCTTACCCGTACACAGCAATGACATTATTATGAGGATTCTGTATGGATGAACGTTTGTAAATGTAATTCAGGCAATGTAGCTTGTTCTGTGTAAATATTTCCTATAATGAAGGCATGGTCTGTCTAAACGCCTTAAATCAGTGATTTGAGTGGAGTTTGGCGGACTCTATGAACGCTTGTAACTGTAGTACGGAAGTAAATCAGAAATGTTAACCATTCCATAGCACTAGAGAGGAACGGAAGAGTACGGAAGAACGTACACAAATTCCGGGTCACATGCTCGTGGACTAACTGTGCGTTTGTCCGCAGTGAAAAATGCAGCGGTACTTGGGCGGCGACTACTGAGCAAGCTGCAGCCAGTGTTCGGTCTTTGTTCACTGCAATATTTGAAAGTTTGGTGCCGCTCCTCCAGCGCGCTGTGACGTCACGCAGGCTGCCACCCTCGCCTCTCATGAAAATTGCTCGGCGCGTGTAAAGTGTGCCAGGAATACACCGACGCGCGAGCCGCCGCCTCCGCGCTCGCCCGACAACTAATATTCCGTCTCTGCGATGTGTAATCAGTTTGTTACCAGTTTGATACGAGGAAGGAAATGTAAGCTCGAGAAATAGTGCTACCTGGGTTGTCTGCACTAATCTAAATCATTTCGCGAACCTGCATTGTAAGGTGTGTAGCCGAGGATGAGTAGTCTAAGCCCTTCAAATTCCATTTGTGAGAAAAAGATTGAATGTCGTAGTCTTGACCCGAAATGTACTTAGTAGTTTTCAAACGTCTCCCGCTGAAAACGGAGACGCGCAATGTTTTGACTGAAGGACTTCCGAATATCTGCGATGGCCTTGAGCTGAGTACACAACCGAACAGTTCTATTGTATCGCTTCCGTTAATGCGAGATGGTAAGGATCCTGGACTGAAAAATAATTCGCGAGAATAGGTCAGATGAGAATTTTATGGATGTCCTCTTCCACAGACAAATTATACTAATTGTAACCACTAGATATTTAGTTGAACTGATACTGTTTAAGTTTCCGTGATTTACTGTATAACCGTAATTTAACGGATTCCTTTTAGTGCTCATGTGGATGATCTCTTCCTTTTTGTTGTTCAGAGTCAATTGCCACTTCTTGCAACATACAGATGTCTTGTCTAAATCATTTTGGAATTGGTTTTCATCTTCTGGTGACTTTACTATACGGTAAACGACAGAATCATCTGCAAAAAATCTAAGAGGGCTGCTTAGATAGTCTGCTAAATCATTTATATAAATTTGGAAGAGCAGAGGTCCTGTAACACTTTCTTAGGGAAAGCCAGGTATCACATCTTTACATTACATTTGCTTATGCTGAGTCAGCTGAAAGTCTTCACACTAAGTGATGTTCATATGAAATTATTCTTGCATTTTGTAAAAAAACAAATGTGTGTTCCACTACGCAGTCGGTGAACAGCGGCAAAGAGTTACTATCGATTCTTATTTGAATGTAACAGAGGAGGATGGCATTAACGATGAGACGAACTACTATTCCCTATGAATTACACAGCGACTTGAGCAGTGTAGAATCAGGCCCGTTTTTAGTTACTATGGGCTCCTAATTTACATCACATTTAAGGTACGAAAGTTAACGTATTTCTTTTGTAAATAGAAGTAAAATGAATTAATTTGATTTATAAAAAAAGTCCGCCACAGTGCATGGCGGAGCATGCTTCGTATTAATGTTAGTGACTCTCGTTCTGAGCGAGGGATACCTGTATCACAGACCACGGCCTAATCTATCTTTCCTTATTCTCATCGTCCCTAAGCTGCATAGAAATACGATTGCGACGGCGGAACTGCTGTGCAGTCTTCTTCAAACACCGTTCCCTAAATTAACCCAACAAGAGTGCGTCACAACAACGTCGCCTATCTTCCATAGACTCTGTTTTACGTTCCTTGAACCTGATATGGTCCTTGCAATGCGTCTCTGCATTCACCCGGTACCTGATATCATTCATACTATAAGGACTTCAGTGCTGGAGCAATACCAAAGAACTGGCTGTGAGAGCGTCTTGTATTACTCGTGAATATTTAAACGATGTGATTGGCGTCATAGGTTTATCACTGGTCTTGTAATCGGTCTACATCTTTCTCTTTGTTACGAGTGTTATCTTGAATTTATTCACATCTAGAGAGAGATGACATTCAGCACATCAATTCAAAATGTTGCTTTAGGGGTACTGTATTTCTTTTCAAACGATGTGGAGAACAGAATTGTCTGCGAATAATCTGAGTGTGCTGTTGAGTTAAGGTCCGGTTATATTTCTCTCGTCTTGCCTAATTGTGGAAATGCAGTTGTATACAAGACCAGCGGACCCACAGAAAAATGACTGCACCCCTTAACATACACACTAATTTCGTTCATTTGGTTTCTATGCCGGTTACTCTAGTCGTAAGATACAAGCAGAGCAATGTTATCTGTAAAAATTTACGATAAAACCTACGATAAATAAACCTGGGTGACACATAGCGTAAGCCAATAAGAACGACTCTCCATAAAATATCGTTGTCTCGTGGATCACGTCATGCTGGACTGGATTATGAAGATCTGAGATACCTGTAAGTGTGATGACACAAACAGAACTGTCCGCACCAAACATATCCTAATTAAAAACACGTGGCTTGCGAAAATGTGCAAAGTCCGAAACTTGTCAGCCAGTAAATAAACGACAGCTTTGATATTAAACATTTAAAAATGTTTTTTTCTCCAATATTTGATAGCTGCAAGACGCGACGTACTGTAAACGTTTGTAAGCTAAGACCATCGCGCAGCACGAGTGGCACATTGTCAGAAGAGAATACATGTTCTGGATTTCCTGCAGACACAAGTGCAGGGGTGAAACAGCGCGGTGACTGGAAACGTACTCCAAAGTAGAAATACGAGGGACTGTCGAATCTTGAGAGAAAAACGTCCAAACTGCATACAGACTCACCGTGAACTTATAGAGGGATGTGGATGAAATGCAGTCTCGTGTCCAGCCGTAGTTAATTGGTGCTAACAGTTTGACAAAGGCAGCAAAGACGTGGGCGATGCTGAACTGAAGGGAAGGTCATCGGCAACTGAGAAACCGATTCGTAGTGAGAAAGGTCATAAACGGTTTTCGCATGGCTCCGTGACCAAAGAGGGAACGTCTGTCGTCGAGTGTTTGACCGATTGGTAGAACGTTCCTAACGTTCTCTCAGGGACTTGGTGACTATGCTGAACAACAGTGTCATGTATCTGTGCGACTTTAAAGTATAGTGCAGCATTCAATAAAACTTGGCTTGCTACAAAAATACGTATATTACTTGTTGCATTCCTCTTGTATGTCTACTGTACTGGACCCCGACTGCGATGTATAAATTATCTCGAGAACGCCCAGATGTCTCACGTCTCCAAAAAATCTGCACTGTAGTACTATTTTAGTCAGAATGTCTCACGTATCCAAAGCGTCAGCAGTGTAGTAGTGTATGTTCAGGCGACCCTCTCTCACCGTGTGTGAAGCCTTGTCTCCGGCTGAGATTTACAAGCTTTCAATGAATCGGGTAACGACCTAGTCCCGACAAGAAATTGAGATTATTTTTTTATTTTTTGGTTGCTACTTTTATATATGATCTAAACCCTATAAGCTACACGGTTATTATCGTTATTGTTACAATCCACAGCACATTAATAAAACTGTTTCCTTCATTTAGAAATATTTATCCGTACAGGCCCAATTACTAACATCACGTTACATTATTTAACTATTCAAAAAATAAACATAAAAAGGTTTAAGGAAAATAAATTGAACTAGAGAATGTGAAAAGATAGAGGAGAAGGAGAGAACGAGATTGAGAAAAGCAGGGTACTGTCTAACTGCAATCAGACGTTTAAAAAACGTAAGACGTTGCCAGTAATGACAAGAAAAAAAGGGTAAGCTTCGAGAGGTACTGCTAGATGTAGGAAGAAGTTGTTCTTAATTGTGTCATTGTTTCATCTGGACTTATGGAGGCCGGTCCAGCAACCGCGGTCGACGACTCCGTATCCGCAGCGCGACAGCAGGGAGCAGAGGTGTCGCGAGCAGAGTGACCTGGGAGGCAGTCTCTAAAATAAAAGTGCGGGGCATGCAGGTCACGCCCGCTGCGGCGATCCCCACATTCCGGCCACGTGCAGCCATCACTCAATGCGGCGCCTCACCCCACCCCTTTTATGGGGCGCCTCCAATTAACCACCCCAACGCGGGGATCGTTTATCATTTAAGGGCCCTGCACCAGACCGCAGTACACATTCGCAACAATACTTAGAAACGCAATGTCACGGCGCTTCCCAAATCTAACGGAGGTTACAGCTTCATCTGTCGTTGACGTCTTCGTCCTTACAAGTAGGGAAGCTAGGTGATGTATTTAGGAAACATCCCGGCATTCGTCCATAGTGATTTCAGGTAGACGAGGTTCTCGGCCACTCTCTTCCCAGTATTCTGAACGTTTCTCCACGTCACCCATTCCCGCGCTGTAGGACGCCGGCCGTCCGCTGTCAATTGTGCGAGACACAGACCCGAAAACAGTATAACAGGGTCGAAGGGTAAACACGATACAATTCACTCTGTACATAGAGCAAGCTATGAAGGAAATCGAGAAGAAAAGTGCAGAGGGAAGTAAAATTCATAAAGAAAAAAGACAAACTTTGAGATTTGCCGATGGCGTCGTTATTCTGCATCTGCGTCCATACTCTGGAAACATGTACCAGCCCTCAGAGGTTCTTCCCGTTCCGTGCACGCAAGGAGCGCGGGAAGAATGATTGCTTGGACACCTCTGTGTGCGCTGGAATCAGCATCTCCCCACGGGAGCCATACGTAGGGGCTCTCGTTCGTCATTTACTCGCAGTACCGGTTTTTGAAACTTTGCAAGCAGGCTTTCACTTGATAGTATGCGTCTGTCCTCAAGCGCGAGCCACTTCCGTTCCTTCAGCATGACCGAGACGCTCTCCCATGGGTCGCCCTGTGGCCATTCGTTCTGCCCTTCTTTGTATACGTACAGTGTTCCTTGCTGGTCCTATCTGATACGGGTTCCTGTCCTGTCGCATGCAATGTTTAATTTACTAGACTCCTGTAAAGACAGAGAAAGAGCTGCTGGCATGCGTTCTGGTCGCTTCACTAGAAACTGAAGACACGCCAGGTGGGCTGTAGATTGTGTACCAGAAAATGCTTCGTAGGTACAGTGTCTGTAACGACGTTGGTGGTCGCCACTGTTGCAGTGCATCAGTACTGTTCTGCACTTACGGTATGCTGGGCTCTTTTTTCTTTTGGAATAATGTAAACACTTAATGTTTAAGTGTTAATACGAACAAACGTGCCCAGGTAATGAAACGCTGCTTAGTTATGTTTCCTTTCGTATTGTTATATTGTAATTGCACTGCGTCACACCTAATTCACTTCCTCAAGCAGAACTGGATGAGTTAAACATCTCAATTGAAATTGTCGTAGAACGGAAACGGTACGTTTCCGCACACGGGTTCCTATTCAAAATATTATGTACTCACTCACCTCTACAAGTCCTGCAAGTTCGTAATGGGAATTTGCGAACACCCTGTATAAGGGTCAGTCAGATGAAAAGGAGACAGAGGGGAAAAAAGTAAGTAAGCCGTTTATTATTTGCCTACGTAACCATGATTGTACACAGAACTGCACCTCTTCGTCCGAAGCCAATCGACGGCGACGAATGTCTTTTATTAGGGCTCCAGAAAAATGGGAGTCGCATGAGGAGAGATCGAGACTACATGGAGGGTGTGGGCGGGCCCGCATGTTGCAGAAGTTTCGCTGGGAAGCCCTTACACCTTACACATCCTCCATACAGTCCGATCCTTCCCCATGCAATTTCCAAGTTTTTGGAGTGTTGAAGGAAGACATTCGTTGCCGTCGATCTGCTTCGTCTGGGCACAATCATGGCTACGTAGGCAACCGCAAAGTTTTTGCGATCTTGTCTCACAGTGGGATAACTGGATTAACAGTTACGGCGATGACTTTTTAAATAATAGCATTTTAGTTACTTTTTCCATCCGTCTTGTTTTCATTTGACTGCCCCTTATAAGACGAATATTAAGAAAGGTAAAATAATGGCAAAGGAATGTATTCCAATTAAATCAGGCAAGACTGAGGGAATTACTGGGAAATGAGACACTGAAAGTAGTATGAGAGTTTTGTTATTTGGGCTGCAAAACAACTGACGATGGCAGAAACAGAAAGGACATAAAATGCAGACTGGCAATAACAATAAAAGTATCCCTGAAAAAGAGAACTTTGTTAACATTAATTAAATGCTAGGAAATCTTCTCTGAAGGTACAGATCTTGAATGTAGCCTTGTAAGAAAGAGAAACGTGAACGAGAAACTGTGCTTGCAAAAATAGAATAGAAGCTTTTGAAATGTGGTGCTACTAAAGAATGTTGAATATAATGGAGGTTCGTAAAAGAAATGAGAAGGTAATGTATCCTGTTGGCAAAAAAAAGTATGATACTACTTGTCAAAATGAAGGGATCATTTAATAGGACACAACCTGAGGCATTTAGGAATGGTGAGGTTGGTAATAGTGGAAAGTGTAGGGAGCAAAATTGTAGAGGGAGACCAACGCTTTTCTATAATACGAAAGTTCATTTACATGAATATTGCAGAAGTTAGGCAGAGATGAAGAAGCTTGTGCGTCGTGCACAAGTGTGGAGATTTGCATCAAACCAGCGTCCTGAGTGAAGACGACAACAGTGGCACAAACTCGTAAAGCTTACAGCCGGCCGAAGTGGCCGTGCGGTTAAAGGCGCTGCAGTCTGGAACCGCAAGACCGCTACGGTCGCAGGTTCGAATCCTGCCTCGGGCATGGATGTTTGTGATGTCCTTAGGTTAGTTAGGTTTAACTAGTTCTAAGTTCTAGGGGACTAATGACCTCAGCAGTTGAGTCCCATAGTGCTCAGAGCCATTTTCGTAAAGCTTACACGATCGGTACTAATATATTTGGTGATTTCTTTTTTATGGAAACTAGACCGTGGTCTAAGGCTGGTTTCTAATGTTGGCACCAGGGAACCGGCAAATTCGATTCTCCTATGCTATAGTTTTATCAAGGTCCAATAATGATACTGTACAGAGAGGCCATAGAAATTCATAAAACACAGAAACAACTTCAAGAGAAAAGAGAAAGCGCTGATAGCAGACAACGTGATGGACTTAGTGATAAATAAAGCAAACAGAGCTAACTTTTCTGCAGTGCAAGCCCGAAAACTCAGGTCAGCGCAAATCCGCGATCTTTGGTAGCGGTCGGATGACGTCACGGCCCGACCGTTGAGCTATTACGCACACAAACACTTGATGAGCTTGGTTAATTCTGAATATCGACTGACTACGCCTCCGTGGATGTCTTCAGCATTACGACACGAAACATTAGCCATTGAAAAATACCTTAGACAATGACCTGATGTTCATAAAATGCAAATCATCCAGAATACAAACCTGTAAGTTACAGCCTTTCTAATTAAACTTGTGGTGTACAGTTTACCTGTATACTGAGTGACAGAATTTTCAATTTCTTCAATAGTCAACATACACGTGACTTCACTAGAAAGTGCGATGATCAAACAAACTGCTGTCGAGTATGGGAAATTGAAAACAGAGAAAAAGTCCCTCGCGTGTTCTTGCCTTCGTCGAATAAAACGTCGTTACGAGTCCACCCCTGTGGCTGTCTGTCACACAAAAGAGCCAGGTCCACTGCAGTACTACTGAAGCAGGGCCATCACAGCCTCATGGGGAAAGCTGATGAGCTACTTGCAGAACAAGTAGCTCCCCAGGTTTCGAAAGCGAACCTTCGAGATAGGGGAGCCCTGGGAACGCCCTAGGGGGCTGTCACTAAAGAACCGGTGCTCAGAAGCAAACGTGGTAACTAGAACAAGGACACGGCGTTTCTTCCTGGATAAAGACGTTGCTTTAGGAACGGAATGCTGCTACTAGGCGCCGCAGCCCACTGTGGGATGGGTCAAAATGAATATGCCTGCGATGCTAGCGGTGTACTGCCGCGTCAGTCACTAATCTGATGTACTATCACTGGCTTTTCTCGAAGTACTACCTAGATTCAAGAAAAAAACAGAGTCTCAGTAACCCGAAATGAAAGGTCGCAGATTTGAAGTACTATCCTTACAGAAACAATAATAATTGTCAAGGTAATAACAGTGCCTGAACCTACTCTGGAGATATTTATCAAAAACTGATCTCAGAGTTTCTATACAGGCTGTGAACCACAGCGCATAAACATAAATGAGCATTTGGGTTGAAACATCGAGAGACGTTCAAAAGCTACGACCGTATTTGTTCTGTGTTTTCGTTGTTACCTTTCTATTTTTTTCGTTTACAGGAGAAGTCCTCGGGACAATCTAAACGGATAACAGAGGAAAAAATTGAAAACAATTCCTGCAAGCATGTTTTGTGGTTCTGAGAGCTCGTGAATGTCACACCTGTGACGATGCATAGGAAATTCTGGTAAAACGGGAAGATCTCGTCGCTGTGCGACTTCTTCTCAACAGATGGAAATCGTTGGAGCAGAGGTATCGGCACTCAAGCATTCGCCCTTGCTCGTTTTACGTCCTGAAACGCTATGACGACGCCAAACCCATTCAACATTAAGTCTTCGGTAGCCGAAGCTTTTCTTTTACATCAAGTGCTCGCAACCGCATTATTTCATCTTTTAGCCCGAATAAAAATCCGAAACTAACGCCGATATGACTGCTATGCTTCACGATAACTGATCTGATACATTAATTCGTCTATTGAGTAAAACGAAACAGTAGACATACGAACTACTGTTGCACAGTATGCTTATTCGCAGTGAAACAGAGCAAGCGTAAAGTTCCTAGTCACTCCAAAGCAACAAGTATTAAAAACTGCCACTGGTTCCATAGGGAACGCAACAGTGTTAGTTACTTGTTTTGACATATAACCAAGCCTACTCACTTCCAGGCGGATCAGTGGTATTCTGTACACTAGAAGAGTACATCTCACATCGCTGTGTTTCATAGCAATACTGCTGAATTCTTATCCGAAAAGCAATTAGCTACAAGGAAGAGATTATACGCACAAAAGAAGATGAAATGGGATAGCAATTTCCTAGAAGAAAGAGGTAAGCGGGCAGCGTCAAATTTATTAGAATCTGAAACAAAAACGATAGACCGGAATTAATACAAGAACAATGATGAACCTCGGTGACTGTGATAGTGCAGGAAGGTGAGCAACAAATGAGAGTTCAAAATTCATAGAGCTCTTCAAAGCTGTTGTTCGGCACAATAATGTCAATAACAGAAGTCTGAGCTCAGAAATTCTCTTAGGATGTAGACAAAGCCACCTATATTGATGGAAAAAATTTCAACGTAGCCAATTGCGGGGAATTAAACGGAGTTCATTGCACTTATTTTAACACAAAAATAGGTGACGAACGGAAACGTATATCACGCTCTCAGAATGATAACCGAGAACGATTTCTCGAACGGTAATGATATGTTTACAGACACTACACTGCGCAGGTGCCAATTTCTCTTTGAAACATTGGTATATAATCAAAATACATTAATGAAACGTAGCTGTTTCACTCAGTGTGCTACTGTACATTGTGTTATGTATCTGAAAGCGAATGAAATCTGGAAAGTAAGGCTATATCGTTCTTGGAAAAGACGTGTAAAAACAATTTGACTACCTTGGAAACAATACGATTTTCAAGGCGATAGATAACTAACCTACAATACAAAAAGAAAAAAAGTGATGCGGAAAAAAAAGATGGAAACGTATACATTGAAAAGCGGAACATGTTTACAGATTGTGTCGAGCACCTTCTCTGTACTGTTACGCGGCTTACGTTTTTTTCCACTGTCTCTCGAAGTATCTGTTAAGCACGGTGCTTCGTGTCTTGAGGAATGTTTACAGCTGTATAAAAATCTAAACCCGGAGCCAGCAAAGAGGGAATGACACGCTGTCAGTGACGTAACGAAACGAGTCGAGTGGGTTCTCACCGAAGGAGGAGAGAGAGCAAGATGTGTGGCGCGCGCCATGAGGCGACGATAAGCACAGCTGCAGAGCAAATAACTGGGGGATCGCGTGCACAAAATGTTTGCCAGTACAGACTGGAACACTGTCCTCCTCTTCGCGTAATAACGTTTCACATCGCGATAAACAGCCGCGTTACGACTGCTTCGCTTTTAGTGCATTATTTTTAAGAATATCCTCGAGGGGGAATAAGAAAAAAGACTTATCTAAGATGATCGGGCAATAAAATTAATGCAATCCGGAGCAGAGGAAAAACTTGAGAGAATTACCGTCAGTCTGAATGCGGCCATGTTATTGGTAGCGCCCGTCTCCGGATGACTGTTCGACTTTATTAAACTTCTAACCGAAAAGTTTTTGTCTTTCTTCGAGAGAGATGCTCTATTTTTAAACTGTGGGAGGAGTTCCACTGAAATGAAGGCGGACAGATGTTGTCAAGTTTAATACTTTGGCTCTGTTTTCCAGCATATAAATTATTGAACTTACCAGTGCACGGCGAAAGGAATATTCAGTTAAAAATCGCCTGTATTCCGGTGCACGAAGCTGAATCAGCCCGGGGCCCAAAGACACCTGTTCCATCGATTAGAAAGATGCTGCGCAAATACCTCGCCGATCTCACTCTCCGATACTGATACTTCTGTACAAACAGTCCCCCCCCCCCCCCCCCCAAGGACGTAATACTTACAGTTAAATCAGTTGCTGACTTCACAAGCGGATGGGCTACCTAAATTGTGACACGAAGAAAAAATCCAAATATCGTGTTGTTAGTAGTCGATGATGCTTTTAAAACAGAGTGGCAAGTTGCATAAGCCTAACGAACGGTCGATCATATTCACTGTTTGTGCTCAGAAGACAATAAAATTTGAAGTAAAAAAACTTTCCTTTAAAACCAGCATGTTTCTGCTGACGTTAGGACAAAAAGTCACGTAGACAAGAACTGAAAGTAATTAGATACAGGTACAGTCACAAAGTAAGGGAAGTACCGTCTTCTTGGAATTTCTGCAGGACCCAATAGTGAGATCAAACGTGTCTCTCTGTGAACCGGAAGTCGCGTGCCATTTTTTATAGCATCACAGCGTGTTTATAGTGGTTCAGAAGGTCTCTCCGTCTCCTATCGAGGTTGACAGCATGATGGAGAACCTCAATCTTCTATTACTAAACTCGTGCTCCGCTTATGCATTTACGATCCTCGGTTGTATTTGCACAGAAAGTTAGGAAGATAATTGACTGAGTAGTAACGTAGTGCAGAGCTTAGTAACGTGCGCAAGGGATTCTTGTCGACATACAGAGTGAAATGGAAACGGTGGGGAATTGTGTATACATACAGATAGTCATTTATTTCTTGTCTTACGCGACGTCCCCTCTTTCTCGGCGCGCGATGCGACACGAATGAGAAGGGATTCATGAAGAAAATAATTCTGTACGTGATCACAGCCGTGCAGCGTCTTCTGAGTGTGTTTGTCTTAGCATTAGTCTGTTTTGGTTCCAGTCCTGTGTGAGTTCTTTTTTTATTATTCTCAACGAATTTAAAATCTCGCACGTGTAAAATTCTTACACATCGAAAGTTGTAGGTCGATACTTGTTGATAGCTTCCAAGAGTTAACTTCTTATGTGTTACATGCAAGCGAATGATGTTGGAAAAGCACTGTTGTGCAGATATTCGAGTATGTTGCTCGAGTAAAGAGATCTTTTCTCTATTACTTCTTGTGCAGCTTATGTATTGGCGTATGTTTCCGATGTTAACGGTGCTAACATCTCAGTAGTAATGTCAAAAAAACCGCTTTCAAATATTCTACATAATGTTTTCATAAGTTTAGCGCAATTCCTAAACTACCCAACGGATTTGTATACAGCTGTGGTAGAATTTAAAAGTGTGTTTTGTACCCACAAGGGTAAATCAGGGTTCAAATAATTCATAAATCTGAGGATAAAAGAACTGATACAAAAGTCTAAAGATAACTTTATCGAGAACGAATGGCAAGGGTTTCACGAGGTACGTCCAGAATTCGGTTCCAAAATCTCATCATATGATTAATAAATACATATCCGTTTGACATCGTCATTTTTACTTTTAATGCGGAGAGTTCAGTTTTAATGAATGAAATGAGTCAAAGCCGCAACAGGTTTTGTGGACGGTTCTCAGGCTGCAACGAGTAAGATGACCAGAAAGAAGGAAATGAAGTATTTCACCTTAATGGCGCGCATAAGGTAAATGATACAGAAATGTTACCTGAATAGTGCTGAAAGGCATCAGTCCATTCTAAATTTGGAGAGCATAGATTCAAGGAAGCGTTGCGGAATATTGGACACTGTTTCTGTAACGGCATCAGGAAAAACGGAGCAGAGTGGGTTAGAAAGTATTCCACAGTTGATAAGAGAGAACATTGCGACAGATAAGAGTAAAGTAATGTATTTTCTATGGCATTGATTCGTGTGTTTATGAAAGTGCTGCACCACTCTCAGTTTAGGTGATGAAATCGAACAGGGTTCAGTTTTCAGTCCTGTTTTCCATAAACAACACAAGACTAGAGAAAAGTCGTCAACTGAGAACAGAGATTTCCTAATTTCTGTGACAATCGAAGGTACTAAATCGAAACATTCCCATAGGTAGGTAATGAATACGCCACATATCTGGCTGAAAAATGTACCTGGGTAGTACTTGATAATGTTTTAGTTTGTATAATACAACGACGTCTTCATTGCTTTCTTCTGACCATTTATCTCAAATTTCTGCAGTGAAGGCCGCTTTCCTGCCTTGATTTCCGGCAGTGAGCGGATGCAAAACCTCCAAAAAGGGTGAGCCGATTCTGACGTAGGCAGCTAGATTAACAAAGAATTACATCTGCACTGTGTGGATTTGATACTACTAAGGAACCACCGGATAAATCATCTCGTGTGGCATTTGACTATATTCATATAGTCGAACCTGGGATAAGAGCCAGCTCCCATATGCTTCGGGTACTAAGCCATGAGGATAAACTGTTCTAGATTAACTCAGCGCTCACCTAAGCTGAGAAGTGTGTTAAAAGCAGTCATCGACATATAAGTGCTTGTTTGGAGAAGCTGCCTACCCACACTCAGACAGCACTTCCGAAACTGGAAGTGACAGTCGCGTCAACTGTCTTATAAAATCGAAAAGCTAACCAGCGATATAACTCATTTACTTTCCTTATGGATAAAAACTTCGTGTCCAGTCTGAATATTTGCCTTTTACGGACAGTGCTGCACCGAGTACTCAAAAATGGTTCAAATGGCTCCAAGCACTATGAGACTTAACTAACATCTGAGGTCATTAGTCCCCTAGACTTAGAACTACTTAAATCTAACTAAGCTAAGTACATCACACACATCCATTCCCGAGGCAGGATTCGAACCTGCGACCGCAGCAGCAGCGCGGTTCCCGACTGAAGAGCCTAGAACCGCTCGGTCACAGCGGCCGGTGCCCGAGTACTCATCACGTACTGGCTCAAATCTCGAGTCTATCACATTTATCCTAACTTTTCATTCATACTAATAAAGAGTATGATATATAAGTGAGCAAAACTGAATACAGTTCCTTACGATCCTGTAATTAAGTATATGTATGTCGTAATCTGGAAATGTGCGAATTTTTTTACTTCTTTTTCTTTAATCTTTTTTATATAATTTACCGTAAAACGACCACTTCTACCGCATTTTAATCAGCACCGGCAAAGGAACTCGTCTCCGTAAAAATCTTATAAAAGTTTAGAATAAAGACAATGAGCTGATCGTACAACGCGGGACTGACTGCGTCTCTTGGTGAACAGTGAAATCTCGTTTAAATGTTGTCCTTCACTCAATATGTTGGTCAAGCAACAGAGTGCACATACTTTGCTGCTCCGCTACACACTAGGAAACGACTGTCTGAAACTATTATGTACGAAGTACAAGTTTGTAAGCAGTTTTTTTTAATTTGTCTTGTAATTTGATGAACAGTAGCGTAGCGGGTTTTTTTCCAAGTTGCTTTTGCCAGACTACATTATATACGTACTTTACTTTGACCACTGTCAATCATTTTTCTGCCCAAATAACAAAATTCGTCCCCTAGTTTTGGTGTCTCAGTTTCTAATCTAATATTCTCACCATCGACTGGTACAATTTGACTACAGTCCATCTTGTTTACTTTTGACGCTGTTCATCATATGAACGCTTTTTGATACACTGTCCATTCCCTTTAACTGATCTTCCAAGCCCTTTGCTCTCTCTGACAGCATTACAACGTTATCGGCAAACCTTGAAGTTTTATTTCTTGTCACTAAACCATAATTATTTTTCCAAACTTTACTTTAGTGCTTGCTCTATGTACAGACTGAATAACATGAGGGATAAGCTATAACTCTGTCCAACTCTCTTCTCAATTACTGACTCACTTTAATGTTTTCCGACTGTTACAACTGCAGTCTTCTTGCTCTAGAAGTTACAGATAAGTTTTCGCTCCCTATATTTCATCCCAGGTATCTTCAAAATTGTGAGGATTAACATTTTTTAATTTACAGTCAGCAGTTCAATTTACTTTCCTGAATGTTCCCAGCAGTTTTGTGTCTGAAACTATTTAAACAGAACATACATGAGACGTAAACGAGAAACTCGCTTGTTGAGTAGGCAGCAGACAGCGGACTTTAGGTTAATGCTGTGTTTCTTAACTTCCTTCAATACATTTGCGCACCATAGCCTAGTAAGGGAACCAAGTGGATGCGGAATATTCGAACTGACGTGCGATTGAATTCAAGACTTCGGAGTGAACTGAACTGTGTGTATCGAGAGGCATCGTGACTAGCGAGGAAAGCGTCTGGTGCGCCTCAGGTTAGTGTGACAGTACAGTACCTCCGTTATTCACTTGTGGACGCAGTTTCTAATTCCAAGTGGATGCTCGCAGATGACGCAGTTGTTTACAGCGATGTGACATCATTAGAAACTTGTTGCGAAAAGCAGAGATACGTGCAGATATTCACTGCATGGTCTAAAAATTGGCAACTGACCTTCAACATCAATAAATGTATTGTAACATAGTTGGGCAAAAGGATCTGGTATTGTTTCACTACGGGGTCGCTGCTCAATCACTGAAATCTGTCATTGCCTTTACGTACCCGGTCTCTGGTTGTGGTGCTTTAAAATGGAATGATCTCATAAATTTAGCCGTGGGAAAGGCAGATGCGAGAGTTAGATTTGTTTGACGGACCAAAAGAATGTGCAGTTCACGTACGAAAGACGTCGCTGATAGAATCCGTGTTCGCGGAATCCAAATAAGAACGGCATCACTCGAAAATGGCGTTTTTGGAGAAATAAAATCTGATTTATAAAAATCACCATTGATTCCGAAAACAAAGAGCTTGTAAAACTATTTTCGCTATGTTCGTCCATGAGATCCAGAGGTCTATAGACATTAGACATGGGCGCCTATGTTGATGGTGTGTTCCTTGACTTCTCTAAGGCATTTGATGCAGTTCCACACTGCCTTTTAGCGCACACAATAGGTGCTTACCGAGTATCGGGCCAGATTTGCGACTGGATTCAGGACTTTCTTGCGGACAGAACTCAACACGTTGCTTTTAACGGAACAAAATCGACAGACGTAAAAGTAATTTCAGGACTACCCAAAGGAAGTGTGTCAGGACCGTTACTGTTTACAGTATACAGGGTGTCCCAGGAGGAATGGTCAGTGTATATATATATATATATATATATATATATATATATATATATATATATATATATATATATATATATATATATATAGTCTTTAATATCGTTTGTTGTTAGCAATATTAGCTTATTCCCAAGAGTTAGCAGCTTTCACTCAGTTAATACTAGACAGAAATCAAATCTGCATGTGGAATGCACTTCCTTGACTTGTGCAGAAAGGAGTGCAGTATTCTGCTGCATCCATTTTCAATAAGCTACCACAAGAACTCAAAAATCTTAGCAGTAGCCCAAACACTTTTAAGTCTAAACTGAAGAGTTTCCTCATGGCTCACTCCTTTTAATCTGTCGAGGAGCTCCTGGAAGAGCTGAAAAATTAAGCAAATTCCAGTGTTACATTGTTGATTTTCTTTATTTAAACTTACGAATTGTCGCCTGAATATGTTACTTATATGTCATTTTATCTGTTTCTACTATCGTGTTATAATTTCATGTATTGACCCGTTCCATGACCGTGGAGACTTCTCCATAATTTGGTCCCACGGAACAATAAATAAATAAAAATATTCAGGGATTTGACAGAAACCACCACTCGATGCAAAAAAGTCTGATAAACATTGACTCTAAAATGCTGATATTAAGTGCTATGTGCGTTTGTTCAATAGAAGAGATGTATTTCAGAGCAGTGAAGACGGATGAGTGTTATAGCTCTTAGGGTATGCATTTTACAGTCCATGTTTACTAGACTTTTTTGCTTCCAATGATCGTCCCTGTCTTATCTTTGAAAAGTCGCTATTCCTCCAGGGACACTCTGCATCTAAAATATCTAGAGGAATCTTTATGAGGCTTTTCACAGTCGATGCAGTTGTTTGTTAGACGGTAACAACACCGGAAGACTGTAGGGAATTGGGAGAGAGCTGTGGAGAATCGATGGTTAGTGCAGGAAGTGGTAGTCGACTGTGAACGTAAGTAAATGGAACTCAGTGTTTAATAAAAGGCGAAGAAATCCGCTACAGTTCGTTTCACTATTAACAAGAACCGTAAAATGCTTAGGAGTAACCACCCGGAGAAACTTAAAAGTGGAATAATGGTTCAAATGGCTCTGAGCACTATGGGACTCAACTTCTGAGGTCATTAGTCCCCTAGAACTTAGAACTAGTTAAACCTAACTAACCTACGGACATCACAAACATCCATGCCCGAGGCAGGATTCGAACCTGCGACCGTAGCGGTCTTGCGGTTCCAGACTGCAGCGCCTTTAACCGCACGGCCACTTAGGCCGGCATTAAAAGTGGAATAATAAATTGTAGAAAACACGGATGCAATGCTGAGATTCAGCTTTAGAGAATTACACTGATCAGCCAGAACATTATGAGCACCTACGTAGTACCCGGTATGTTCACTTTCGGCACGGATAACAACGCCGACGCGCCGAGGCATGGAAACGATGAGGTGTCGGTAGGTGGCTGGAGGGAGTTAGCACCACATCTGCACACACAAGTCACCTAATTCCCGTGAATCCGGGAAGGGGGCGATGAGCTCTGACGCCACGTTCAATCGTATCCCAGATGTTTTCGACCGGGTTCAGATCTGGCGAGTTAGGGGGCCAGCACATCAATTGGAAATCGTCGCTGTGTTCCCCGAACCACTACATCGCATTCCTGGCCTTGTGACATGCCGCGTTATCTTGCCGAAAAATGCCACTGCTGTCGGGAAACATGATCGTCATGAAGGGGTGTATGTGTCTGCAACCAGTGTATGGCACTCCTTGGGCGCCACGGTGCCTCGCTCGAGGTCCACTGGACCCGTGGATGCTCACGTGAATGTTATCCAGAACATAATCGAGTCGCCGCCAGCTTGTCTCCGTCCCACAGTACGGGTTCAAATGGTTCAAACGGCTCTGAGCACTATCAGACTTAGCATCTGAGGTCATCAGTCCCCTAGAACTTACAAGGGAACCTCCCCATCGCACCCCCCCTCAGATTTAGTTATACGTTGGCACAGTGGATAGGCCTTGAAAAACTGAACACAGATCAATCGAGAAAACAGGAAGAAGTTGTGTGGAACTACGAAAAAATAAGCAAAATATACGAACTGAGTAGTCCATGTGCAAGATAGGCAACATCACGGCTGCTGTAAGCTCAGGAGCGCCGTGGTCCAATGGTTAGCATGAGCAACTGCCGAGCGAGAGGTCCTTGGTTCGAGTCTTCCCTCCAGTGAAAACTTTAATTTTTTTTTCAGTTTATGTGACAAACTCTTATGTTTTCATCACTTTTTTGGGAGTGATTATCACGTCCGCAAGAAAATCTAAATCGGGCAAGGTAGAAGAATCAATTTTACCCATTCGCCAAGTGTACAAGTTAGGTGGGTCGACAACATATTCCTGTCATGTGACGCACATGCCGTCACCAGTGTCGTATAGAATATATTTCGGTTCCCATTGGAGAGACACGTCCTTTCGTCTACTAATCGCGCGGTTTACCGCTGCGGTCGCAAAACACAGACACTAAACTTATTACAGTGAACAGAGACGTTAATGAACGAACGGACAGATAATAATTTTGCGAAAATAAAGAAATTAAAATTTTCAATGGAGGTAAGAATTGAACCGAGGATCTCTCGTTCCGCATCTGCTCACGCTAACCACGGGACCACAGCGCTCCAGATTTCACGTTCGCCTTGAAGTTGCATATCTTACGCATGGACTACTCAGTTTGTATATTTTGCTTATTTTTTCATAGTTCCACACAACTTCTTCCTGTTTTCTCCATTGATCTGTGTTCAGTTTTTCAAGGCCTATCCAGTGTGCCAACTTATATCTAAATCTGAGGGGGGTGCGATGGGGAGGTTCCCTTGTTAGAACTACTTAAACCTAACTAACCTAAGGACATCACACACATCCATGCCCGAGACAGGATTCGAACCTTCCAGACTGAAGCGCCTAGAACCGCTCGTCCACGGCGGCCGGCCAGTACGGGAGTCAAGGAGCTGTTCCCCTGGACGACGATGGATTAACGCCCTCCCACTGGCATGATGAAGGTATTGGGATTCATCTGACCGTGCATCGCTCTGCCACTGTGCCAATGTCCAGTGCCGACGGTCACGTGCCCATTTCAGTCGCAGTTGCCGATGTCGTGGTGTTAATATTGGCACAAGCATGGGTCGTCGGCTGCGGAGGCCCATCGTTAGGAGTGTCAGACACACTTGTGCTCTGCCCAGCGAAGAAGTCTGATGTTAGTTCCGCCACAGTTCTCCGCCTGTCCTGTTTTACCAATCTGCCCAGCCTACGGCGTTCGACATCTGTAATAAGGGGTGGCCGCCCAACCCACCGACGTGGTTTCACCTTGGTTTCGCCTCGTGTTGAAGACACTTACCGCAGTACTCCTCGAACACCCGACAAGTCGTGCAGTTTGCGAAAGGCTCGTACCGAGCCTCCGGGCCATCACAATCTGCCATCGGTCAAACTCAGATAGATCGCGCGCCCTCCCCGTTCTACACACAGACAGCACGCTCACTGACACTAAATGCGTGTGTCAGGCAAAAGTTAGTAGCAATTTGTGCGTACGTAAAAAGATCCATGCTCGAAGCATATAACAACTACCACCGCCATACTTTAGCAAAAGATCTTGCTAAGAACCCGAGAAAATTCTGGTCCTACGTAAAATCGCTAAGCAAGTTTAAGGTTTCTATGCAGTCACTCGTTGACCAATCTAGTGTGGCAATAGAAGATAGCAAGACAAAAGCGGAAGTTTTAAATTTAGCGTTTAAGAAGTCGTTCACGCAGGAGAATCGTACAAACATACCGTCATTTGACCATTTCAGGGCCGCGCGGGATTAGCCGAGCGGTCTGGGCGCTGCAGTCGTGGACTGTACGGCTGATCCCGGCGGAGGTTCGAGTCCTCCCTCGGGCATGGGTGTGTGTATTTGTCCTTAGGATAATTTAGGTTAAGTAGTGTGTAAGCTTAGGGACTGATGACCTTAGCAGTTAAGTCCCATAAGATTCCACACACATTTAAACAATTTCAGGGACTTCCGTATGGTTAGTAATAAACATCCCTGGCGAAAGGAAATAACTCAAAGAATGGAAAGCAAATAAGTCTCAATGTTCGCATGGAATCCAAAATCGGTTTTACAAAGAGTACTCAACGGCATTTGCCCCTTATTTAGCTTGAATTTATCGCGAATCTCTCCCCAGCGCGAAGTCCCAAGCGACTGGAAAAAAAGGGCAGGTGACTCTTGTTATATAAGAAGGGTAAAAGAACGGACTTGCTAAATTAAAGGCTAACATCCTCAACACCAGAATTATGTAACATGTTCTCAGTTAGAATATAATAAATTTCCTTGAGACGGGAACGCTTCTGTCCACGAGTCAGCCTGCGAACTATGGATGAAGCGCAGTAGGCAGATTCCATATCCCTAAATTTCCGAAAAGCATATGGCACGTGGCCCAGCTGCAGACTGTTAACGAAGGTCTGAGCGTAATAGGTTCCCAGATATATGAGTAGCTAGAAAAGCTTAAGTAATAGAACCCATTACGTTGTCCTCGACGGCGAGTGTTCATCACAGACAAGGGTATCGTCGGGAGATCCCCAGGGAAGTATCATAGTGCCGCTTTTATTTTATGTATCCGTCGGAGAGGGTGAGCAGAAGGCTACGGCTGTTTCCTGACGATGCTGTGGTGTAAAAGTATCGTCGTTGAGTGACTGTAGGAGGGTACAAGACGACTTAGACAAAATTTCTAGTAGGAGTGATGAATGGCAAGCACTAAATCTAGAAAAATATAAGTTAATGCAGATAAGTGGGAAAAACAAACCTATAAAAAACTTTGAGAGCTGTTTAACGTTTTACAACAAATCACTACGCGCTATCTCTCATAGTTCCCGAGTTACGATAGCGGGACTTTATGGACACCTCGTATTCCCTGCATAATTAGCACGGTGCCAAAATTAGGGAAATTCGGGCTCTTGCTGCGTCTTTGTTGGCCGGCCGTACGTACCCTCCACCACACGCCACACGAGACGTGAGCGGCGAGGCGCGGGCTGGTAGGAGGAAGCGCGTCCAGCGCACGCTCCCCCACGCGGCCTTGGAATCGTTGCGATTTTTAATTTAAAAGCTGATGATGCGCGTACGAAAAATGCTTGGAGTGCAGAGCGGAGGCGCCTGATTGATATTGGAGAGCGCTTCCCCGGGCCGGCCGACGCCACTGCTATTTTCTTATTAATAGTCGGTACCGAATTCCTTTACATATCACAGCCGGACACTCAGAAAGAGGGAGACTTTTAATTTAAGAGATTAGGCCAGTCATTTGAAAAATGGCTGACCGTACGGAAGTAAGCCTTTGGGGAAACGCGGCGATGTTCGTAATGAAAGAAGGGCAGGCGAGGGCCGCCTTCTGCCTCCTGGCTAATCGCAAGCGCCGCTGGCTGGACGCAGGAAGAGCAGCCGACAGCCGACAGCAGAGGGGCGGAAATGAATATTCCAGGTAGTGCGAGCTCTCACATCTGCAATGTGTGCCGGCCCTGTCTTTATAAACTGTGTATGTTTCGCAACAGACAATTGTCTGCCGAATCACTGGAAGAAAGGCGATGTAGCTGTCGCGAAACAGTGTTGGCTAAATTTAGAGAGCCTGTAATCGAAGAAACCCGTGCGACGATAATGCTGCCATCGTCGTATATACATCTGAGCGAGGTAGCGCAATGCTTAGTAAGCTGGACTCGCATTCAGAAGGACGACGGTACAGATCCTTTCCGCCCATACAGACTTAGGTGTTCCGTGTTTCCCTAAATCACTCCAGGCAAATTCCGGGAGTGTTCCTTTAAAAACGGCACGGTCGATTTCTTTTCCTATTCTTTCGTATTCCCAGCTTGTGCTCCGTCTCCGATGACCACGCTGTCGGCGGTACGTTACACTCTAATCTTCCTTCCTATCCTTTACCTCTATATATCTCGTAAGGGATCGTGATATTATGATAAGAGAGATTACGGCGCATACACAGGCACACAGCAAGTCATATTTCCCACGCTCAATACGCTAATGGTTCAAATGGCTCTGAGCACTACGGGACTTAACATTTCAGGTCATCAGTCGCCTAGACTTAGAACTACTTAAACTTAACTAACCTAAGGACATCACACACATCCATGCCCGGGATTCGAACCTGCGACCGTAGCAGTCGCGCGGTTCTGGACTGAAGCGCCTAGAACCGCTCGGCCACCACAGCCGGCTCATGCGATAGACATCGAACGAATTGAGATGTGCTGCTGGAGTCGTAACAGGTTTTTATAACCCGCTGGAAAGTGTAATAAAGTGTCCGGGGACCTCAAATGGGGATGTTTGGAAGAAAGACGAAATAGTTCTCTGGGAATACTTTTTGCTAAATTCAGACACATCTTCCTGTTTTACCTGATACAAGTAATTGTCTTACAAATTGTCTAGTTCGCAGTTACTTTTAAACAATGATAAGTTTTCAAGGACTGTTACGTTTGATAATGGGACAACATGTTTCATTACCATGAAACAAAATATTGGCAATGATGTATGATTTGTTTACAACAGAAATAGATGATTAAATGATATATACAGTGTTTTCCGTGGACATCATCTTTTATATCATAACAGAACCAATTTTGTAGGTTTATGCCTTTGTTGGCCGTGGATGTCATATGTAGAAAGTTGAAGAATTTGGATGTTGACCGAGTAAAGTAGTTTGGGTAAAAGCTTTCAGATGTGGAGTCCTTCGCTTCTGAAATGGTTTTAATTTTAGGTCGTTATGGATAGTTGTTTTTCTAAAATATCTTGCAACACTGGTTATTGTTGTCCGTGTATCATTTTAGACAGTCTGGAATAGGTTCATGTGCATAGGCGCACCACACGTGATTGAGGAAATCACGGAAAACCTGTGTTAGAATTGTTGGTTGAAAAATAAAATGGCTCTGAGCACTATGGGACTTAACACCTGAGGTCATCAGTCCCCTAGAACTTAGAACTACTTAAACCTAACTAACCTAAGGACATCACACACATCCATGCCCGTGGCAGGATTCGAACCTGCGACCGTAGCGGTTGCGCGGTTCCAGACTGTAGCGCGTAGAACTGCTCGGCCACAATTGTTGGTTGACTTCAGATTCCTGTTGTCTCGTAAGTAAGTGTAAATCTATGATCTCTCCAGGTGCAATTAGAGCAGTTTCCTGTTCGTTATAAGACTGCTTCTGTAATCTTTGTCATTCACACCGAGCGAGGTGGCGTGGTCGTGGGAGGAGGGTCGGTGGAGCGGAATCCAAACACACTTTCGGTCATCCTGTAATATCTTTACCGTGATTTTTGTAAGTCACTTTACGTGATTCCCCATACGAGGCCACGGTCTTTTTATTTACCTTCCCTTGTCAAAGAGAGTTTCTGCTACGTCCATAAAGTTCTCGATGTCGACAGGGCGTTAAACTGTAAATTCACGCTTCTTTCTTTTATTGCCCGTAAAAGGCAAATGTTAGGACACAGGCTGAGGGCTGAACCTCGGCGTGTTTGTTCGGTACTCACAATTAACAGTTACGCTTGTGCTATAAGTTTTTCAGCACTCTGGATAAATACTTGTTAGGACACGCAGTTCTCTCTGAGTTACCGCACAGCTGGTATTACACACTCACATCCGTATCATTAAATGGGTTTCCGGAAAGCAAAAGTGAAGGAGGAGATGCGCGCTGCGTGATGGATGACATAAAGAGATAGCGGGTGATAAAGTATGCAACCATCAAAAATATTGTTCTCTCCGCTCAGATGACCTCGTCTGCGAAAGAAGCAGTCCTTCACTTTAAAATTAATCGTTTCTCGTTCTTCGGGACTTAAACGAGAGGTAGGGGTTAGGGGAGCAGGCCGCCAGATAAAAATGAAAATGGAAGGAAATGAAAAGGCCGCTAAGTAGAAATCCTCTTTAATTCGGAACTTATGCCATAACTTTTCTGCGTCTTATGTTTTTTCTTTGTACCAATAACTCCGCTAAAGAGAGACTAATGGGCGGATTCTGTGTCAATAGATGAAAGCGGGCCTGTCATCACGCACAGGAAGCTTTCCTGCAGGGATAACGCCGGAAGTGGCATTGTCGGCTTATCCCAGTTACTTCATACAGGTACATCAGAAATAGCGATTTTTTTAAATCTAGTATCTCACTGGCGGTGTAATTCATAGAAAAGAATTAATTTAACCGGAGTTATTGAAAGTGGCTGGACAGTTGCGGTTCCGTATGCTGGATAATCGTTTAACCTGTGACGAAATACTAGGAGTGGACGAATTAACACGAGCATTCGTGTACAGAGTTTTTCCCTTGCATATTTGAGATTTCTTCTCGTTCTATGAAATGTTTTCAGTTATTGTGAGCCTATGCTCCTGTACGTGGGCGGTGCTGTGTTTTATCGGACCTCACAGGCAGCGACACGAGGACATTGTTTCCACTAATAACAAGAGCGCTCCCACTGAGCTTACTATCCGACAGTACGAAGAAACATTCCAAGAAGAATTGTTATTGTCATACATCTTGTAAAATAGACGAATTGAAAGTGCTGGAACGCGCAATAATCCTGAAATGTCTCAAATGAAAACATGTAGAGTTTTCGCCTGTACTGATTTGGCCTGCCAGTCATATGGTGGGTCATAAACGGAACGATAAAGTATATCGAACTATCTAGGTGAGCACGTTCATACAGTGGTGCTGGTATTGCACCGATCAAAGAACTGAATGTTACAAAATGATAATACCAGCATTCATAGCACTTTAAATGTCAAAGTTTCGTTTAATGAACAGGGGAATAAACTGAAACGTCCTTAGTGACCCCCGCAATCTGTGAATTTGACTATTGTCGATACTTTTCTGGAAATTGTAGATCGAGAGCACTACTTTAATTTTTTATTTATGTTTGCTTCTTTGATGCTAGTTTCGGGGTCATAGCTCCATTCTCAGTCACTCATTCTCATTTAAATCTGCCAAGCTTTCAATATGCAAACTGATAACGCAAGGACGCAACTTGACAGCTTTTTGAGTGATTACAAGAATGAACGTTTTAGAGTGGGACTGTAGCCCGGGAACTAGCAGCAAAGAAACAAATGAAAGTCAAGAATAACGCGGATCTGAGGATCAGCTGTTTCCATAACAATAGCTACAGTCACAAAAATACAATTATTCTTCCAAAATAATGGAGAAGATCATGAGAAAAAGGGATAAGAAGTAATCATCAGGTAGCATTCTCCAGCAACTCTGAAGTATATCAATGAAATTAGATTCGCAAGAATAAAATGAATCGATGACGCGGATGAAGTCAACGAAGATGGGACAAAACGAAATGACAGTAGCCACAAATGGTCAGAAATGCTGATTCCACAATGTACTGAACTTTTCTGTTCCAGACCGGGACTCGAACCATGACATCCTGTTGGCCCTGTAAAATATGAAGGTGCGAGGTAAGCGTGATTTCAGGATCATCCCAGAATTCTGCTACATAGCTGCTACGGAGCGTAGGCAGCAGCGCATGTTCTGCAAAGATGGAGAAATGTTAGTGTCACTTGGCACGGAAGTGGGTTGTTATCAATAGTCCCGCAGCTATTCACAGATGCGTCGAGTCTTCGCCGCACGCGTCCTGCGATTGCACAATTTTTATGCCCTTTACGCCTCTCGCTTATCTGTCCACAAACGTACCGCAACGCGCTGTTTACTGTTACTACACGACGCTTAGAGCCGAGCAGAGAAACTGCCATCACACGATGTGCAACAAAGCATTACCGCCGCTTACTTCTGATTCTGCTTGACCAATTAAATTGATTGGTTCCCTTGTCATTGCTTGCAAGACTGACAATTATCTACAGCGTCCGGAAACTAGTGATTTCCGCAATGCGACATATTACGACGGAGTACATGAACACCTTAGAACAGAATCCTCGAGGATCCAGATTGCAGATATGCGCTTGACAACAAAAGCGTTACAAGTGATCCACGCAGCCATCGTTTATGTGAAGGCAGGCTTCCCACGTCTCCTCATCGATGCACGTACTTGTTCAAAAATCCCAAGTGTATTCCGAATGCACTCACAACCATCCACAATTAATTTCTGGAATTCATCAACGCTGTGAACAGGGATAGAACACACCAAAGCTTTTAAATACCCCCACATTAAAAAATCCAACAGGTTCACGTCGGAGGACATGGGAGATAATGGCACTAGCGAGCCACGACCTTTATGCTTTGCTGTCGAAGATTCGTGCTACGATCTCCCGAACAGTCACATGGAGGTGTGATGGTGCACCATCGTGCACGTAACACATACGTGTCCTTTCACCTTAAGGTACACCATCCAAATGATCGACTAGCTTGTGTTGCAAGAAATGAAGGTACAGTCGACCGGTAAGTCGGCCAGGTAGGACATGTGGCCTTATTAACTGTACACTAACGACACCTGCGAAAAAGTTAACGGAAAATTTTTGATGATGTGACGTCTCCATCGTAGTATGTAGATTATCATAAGCCCAAAAGTGTGTATGTTGGATGTGCATAACACCGTCTCGGGTAATGCTTGCTTCGTCTGTATATAACGGAGCTGCAGATCATTCCCACACGGTGTAAGGATTCAGTGCAGAAGTTAACCAGGGTTGGAAAGGCAGCACCACGCCTTCTTTTGTCATGAAGGCAAAGGAAAAGCAGCCAACAGGGCTTCGTGTACCAATCCAAGTACTGACCACACCCAACGTTGTTCCGAAGAGCACAGGAGTATTCAACGAGGCAAGGCCCTTGGCATGGGTGAGGGAGAGAGAGACAGAGTGTGTAAGAAGTGAGGGATGAAATATTATCGATCGTTGGACACTTAAACATTTCTCCTGACTGATTGGTGCCGGCAGAAATAGATGGGATTGATGGTCCTACCCTGATGCAAATATTTTGTTTGTGGCGTCTAAGGAATAGAAAAAATAAAAAATAATAAAAAGCCCACTGATGATGGCGAGGTAGCGTGGAAACAAATTTGGGAATAACAAACGAAGAGTCTTCATCAAGGCGGATTCACAAGTCCCATATTTAAGTAATTCTACTGTACTCCTACATGTTGGTCACCTACTATGAGACACATTCCACTTCCTGATATCAGACGCGCGTGTGCGCTACTAAATGGTTCAAATGGCTCTGAGCACTATGGGACTTAACATCTATGGTAATCAGTCCCCTAGAACTTAGAACTACTTAAACCTAACTAACCTAAGGACAGCACACAACACCCAGCCATCACGAGGCAGAGAAAATCCCTGACCCCGCCGGGAATCGAACCCGGGAACCCGGGCGTGTGAAGCGAGAACGCTACCGCACGACCACGAGATGCGGGCTGTGCGCTACTACCTGAATACCAGAAGGTTGTTGATAATCCAGACATTGCAATAGTGAATGGAGCGATCAAGATTAAGATCAAGATATGCGACATTTATCACAGCCAGGATTCTTACTGAAAATGAATTCAATGCCATAAATGAGTCGAACGCAGTTGGCAACAAAGCTGTCCTACACAAAGCCTGAAACTGCCCCGCATACAGGAGTAGCCCTCTTGATTTGAACAGCCTCGGCCAATTTGGACTACTCTGAATGGCATCCGAACAGCACATGGAAGGTGTGCAGACACTCTGCATCTGAGGGGCGAATCGTCATCACTACCTTGTGGCTGTGGTGCCGAACGACAGACAGTTGCTCGTGTTGTATCAACGTGCCTGCAGGGGCCCTTCCAAAGACTTATTGACAGTGACGAGAGGTGTGATGACTTACATAAAAGACCTAGATATTAGCCTATAGCTACTGTCATTTGTGTTATACTGGAGAACTGTGTTGAAGTGTTGAAATGTAGTGCTTTAGTAATCTTTGTATATGCAAAGCTATTCTCATCTTTTATAAACTCTTAATGATGCCATACGATAAATAAATAAAATCTGGTCAAAGCAGAAATCAGATCTGATCGTCAGTGTAAACGACACCAATATTTGTATTCCAAGACATTGGATACATACGACCTCGAGTGTAACAGAAGGCCACTAGAAACAGACGAACAGCACTTATGCAGAACTGTTCGATAACTTTGCAGACAAAACTCAAAGAACGCATGTAACAGTAAAGAAATCTCTACAGAAGTTCCCGAGGGTTGTCTCCTTGTAGAACTTAGAACAACGTGGAAAAGTGATGCGTGGGGTCAAATTATCGTCCGAGCATTCTGACATAGATTTTCCGATTTCCCTAATGACAAGTGGTTCGTTCAACATGGTTACGATTA
Source organism: Schistocerca nitens (assembly GCF_023898315.1). Classification (NCBI taxonomy): domain Eukaryota; kingdom Metazoa; phylum Arthropoda; class Insecta; order Orthoptera; family Acrididae; genus Schistocerca; species Schistocerca nitens. Next base: position 929,272,830 of record NC_064616.1, read on the forward strand.
GGATATGCTGCACCAGCTTCAAAATGGTTCAAATGGCTCTAAGCACTATGGTACTTAACATCTGAGGTCATCAGTCCCTTAGACTTAGAACTACTTAAACCTAACTAACCTAAGGACATCACACACATCCATGCTCGAGGCAGGATTCGAACCTGCGACCGTAGCAGCAGCGCGGTTCCAGACTGAAGCGCCTACAACCGCTCGGCCACAACGCCCGGCGCTGAACCAGAACACAATAACAAACTTCAGAAGCTCCAGGGCAAGACACGGTCAATAATATTCGGTGCTTCAAGTTCAAATCCCAACAGTCTATAATGAACTTAAACTTTTAACTGTTCCAAAAGAGGTTCACTTCACATCTAAAAGATTTACCTTACGTGGCTAACAGCCAGATTCGCTAACTATCTGCACAAGAAAAGTACAAAAGTGTAAAGTTGTTTACGTTCTAATATTTAATTTGAGGTTTACGAACAAGACAATCATTATCTTTTAATCATATATTAGTGAACTTAAGCAACTCGTATAACATAATAAATATTTTTTCATAATAATGTAACGGTGGGAAACAACAGAACTGACTTTCTGGCCGGCCGGAAACAGAGCACGAACTTATGGAAGGACTATTTAGAAGAACTGTTGAATGTTGCTATGGGAAAAGGGCTGACTGAGGAAACTAAGACCTATGAGGACCACAACCAAAAGTGGATGAGCCTGCAAGGGAAATGAATGAAGTTCTAAAACAAATGAAGGACAATAAGATCCCAGGTACCGATGTCATGGCCAGAGAATTGCTGAAACAGGGTAAACAACAGAGTAAAGAAGAACGGAGAAAAGCAGCGGTATAGAATTATTTTGCAGTTCTGGAGGAATGAAAAGATGTCCGAAGAATGGCAACAAGCAGCAATAAATCCAACATAACAGAAAGGAAAAAGAACCATGTATGAGAATCACACGGATGTATCATTATTTCGTACCGCATATAAGATCTTTGCACGCATTCTCTTACTAAGGCTGTTACCATGTATAGAGAAAAACCGCGAAGAGAACCAGTCCGGATTTCGGAAAGGCATGTCAACAATGGACCAGATATTCATTCTCAACCAAGTAAGTGAAAAGATGTGGGAATTTGATAACAAGGTATACTGCCTATTCACAGGTTTCAGGAGAGCCTTTGGCAGTGTGCACTGAGAAGGTATATGGAGGATAATGGAAAAATCAGGGATACCTCCGAAACTAATCGGGCTAACCAGAATGTGCTCTGAGAAAACTAAATTTAAAGTGAGAGGTGAAGACAGGGAGCCTGAATGTTATTTTCGAAGTTTATAGTTATGAACATTAACCGTATAAGCAAAATAATCGTCCCTTTGTTTGCCTCCATTTGCTGGAAACGTGACTTAGATATCTTAAAGATTTCATTATATATTAGAGGTCACCATTACGTGCGACATACTGCCTCATGCATTTGAATTATCGTAATACACTTAACGTTTCATTTTCCAGTGTTTCGTTTTACATACGTATGAAATGTGTTAAATGTGTTGCCCCTATATTTACGATGTGTTAGTCATACTAGGTGTATTCGGTAAATGAGTGTGAGATCACGCTAGAAGAACGAAATGAAGAAGAATAAAAAAGGCGACCCCTTTCCAGTCTGGGCTATTTTTCAATCTATAATGACGTCGGCGTCGACGAGACATTAAACTCCTTCCGTGGAGTTGCTTCGTTAGAGAACTAGGAATACGTTAGCAGCTACCTTAAGTAGAGGTCGTTTAATGTGTAGCATCCGGTAGCTGAGTTGTGTTGCCCCGCAAAAGGTGAAGCTGGACTAGCGTCCTATGATTCAGACAGGATATGATGTTGTAAGTGTGACGTTTGCATTGAGTGTTGAGCGAGACTGTTTATTCCACAGCTACTGACTATGGGTAAGCTAGTGAGATGGCTCCGTATTCGTATAAGAAATGAAGACTGTTGCCAGCCCCCGTTAATGAAATGGCAGCGATCGTTACTGGGCGATGGCAACGCGCAGCCGGTATTTTTGACGGTGCAACGTAGGCCGGCGCGGTGCGAACCCCGGACACAAATATTTTTGCCGGCCGTTTTTGTGCGGCAGACGCGCTAAATTATTTGCAATGTGTAGGGGAGAGCAGCGGGGAGTGCTACCCCTCCTCCTCCCGCCCCAAAATGGAAATCATTCGTATCGATTGGTCATCGTCATCATCATGAGGGCGGCCATTGGTGCGCGATGACTGTCGGCCATTTTGGAACAATTGCGCCACTGGTGGAGGGGAGCCGACCCGGCCGGGTTGCGAAGCGAGGACCGCCTGCTGCGCAGCCCCGGGGGGAGCGCGAAAAAATACATCCCTCCCCCCCCCCCCCAACCACCACCCGAGCGCGGCCTGGGATTCGCATCCCGATCGCTGCTTTCATACATCATTCCATCCAGCGTTCCCAAACAATTTTTAATTCGTTTTTCAGGTCGCTGGTATATTTCGTATAATAACTAAGCGCGGCATCAGAAACACGGGAATTTGCGGGGCTGGGGTGGGCAACGGCGACACGTGACGCCGGCAGCCGGTAACGTGTTACCCCTGTCTGCCGTTACTCACCAGCCTCACCGCGTGACTTGTTCCCTACCGCATTCGCAGGAGCAGGTAAAAGGTACCTCACATCTTTTCCGTGTGATGTTTTTTACCCAAGGAAGGTTACAACGGAAAGTCAGGTTCAGGAGAGACGATGTACTAGCTCAGTTTGACAGAGGCTGCAAAGGAAACTGACTAATTGATTGGCTTCTCCATGGAGTGCTGCGTGCACAACGACCACATACGTGAAATTAGAAGGAAGGTCAGCGATGGCCGTAATATTGATGGTTTACTGATAGCAAAATCGATTTTCAATCACATAGTGGTCATCTTCAGTGCTGTGGTGTACAAATTAAACTCATAGGCTCTCGTATCAAGTTATTATCAGGAACAAAAACGATCACAATAACTTACTAACTGACTAACTTTGCATTTGCCAACTCTGATTTGGAGAAACCACGACAATTTTAAATCTGGATTGACGGACAAGGATTGACTGCGAGAGCACCATCTTCCAAACATGCCTCTGTTACAGAAATAAAACTACTTTGGTAATATCGCAAACGAATGGTGCGAGATTTCCACAATGGCAGGTGAGCATGTTATTAAATGACGCTTAGGAAACGCAGAGCTAATGCCATGACGCCACGGTCGTGCTCTGGCAGATACAGTTGTGGCATAGTCTCGTTATATATCTTACCTGAATGTATGAATATTACTGACGCCGTAAACAGTTTCGGAAAGTACATAATCATATCGTGGCTGTGCACCGACATCATTTTACTAACTGTGTTAAGGGGCGCCCCATTTTATAATTCTCGAGATATCTATTCGTTTCGCGACGAGAAATACTTAGAAAAGGGAACCGACGGTGCTGTAAACCGACAGTTTAACAACAATTGAACTGTTTCTCTCACAGCTGCTACGGGTAGGCAACCATTATGGATAACAAGCGCAGTTTCCTGAACTACTATTCAGGTGGAAAAGGGATTCGTCCTTCCGGACATAAGTTTCTGTGTTTTCCCTAAATCATACAAACAGAAAGCCAGGGATGGCGGGGAGCACATTCTTTGAAAAATCCACGGCAAAAAAGCTCCCCTAACGGAGCATTGCTCCACTTGTAATGACCTCATCGTGGACGCTAAGCGATAAGCTTTCATCCTTCAAAAGCAGTTGTTGAATCGCACACAATAATGATTTTTTCCACAACATAAAGAATCTTAAAACTACAGTAATTCATTCACATAGTGCATAGATGCCTTACGCCATAGAAGAGCAAACACGTACAGAGCAGCTAATTCGCGTGAAAGCATTATTTAACTAACAATATAATTAGACAGTCATCTGAATAAGTGATTGCGCTTTGCGACGAGTCAAAATACGACGATGCTCGAGAGAAAACTGCGATATCTGAAGTCAGTGGTAGTGGCCTATACACTGAGATGACAAAGGTCATGGGATACCTCCTGATATGGTGTCGGACCTCCTTTTCCCCGGCGTAGTGCAGAAACTCGGCTTGGGATGGAATTCAACAAGTCATTGGAAGTCCCTTGCAGAAATATTGAGCCATGCTGCCTCTGCAGCCGTCCGTATTCACGGAAAGTGTTGCCGGTGCAGGATTTTATGCACGAACTGACCTCGCGACTATGATCCAATAACTGTTCGATCGGAATCGTGTCGAGCGCTCGAATTGTCCACAGTGTTCTCCAAACCAGTCGCGAACAACTGTGGCCCAGTGACTTAGCGCATCGTCATCCATAAAAATTCCATCTTTATTTGGAACATGAAGTCCACGAATGGCTGCAAATGGTCTCCAAGTAGTCGAAAATAACCATTTCCAATGAATGATCGTTCCAGCTGGACCAGAGGACCCATTCCATTCCGTGTAAACACAGCCCACACCATTATGGAGCCATCACCAGCTCGCACCGTGCCTTGTGGACAACCTGGGTCCAGGGCTTCGTGAGGTCTGCGCCACACTCGAATCCTCCCGTCGGCTCTTACCAACTAACATCGGGAGTCACCCGACCAGGCCGCAGTTTTCCAGTCGTCCAGGGTCCAACCGACGTGGTCACGAGGCCACGAGAGGCGCTGCAGGCGATGTCGTACTCTCAGCAAAGGCACTCGCGTCGATCGACTGCTGTCGTACTCCATTAACGCTAATTTCGCCGCACTGTCCTACAGGATAAGTTCGTCGTACGCCCCACATTGATTTCTGCGGTTATTTCATGTTGTGTTTCTTGTCTGTTAGCACTGACAACTAGACGCAAACGCTGCTGCTCTCGGTTTCTCGTTACTGGCTCTGAGCACTATGGGACTTAACATCTATGGTCATCAGTCCCCTAGAACTTAGAACTACTTAAACCTAACGAACCTAAGGACATCACACAACACCCAGTCATCACGAGGCAGAGAAAATCCCTGACCCCGCCGGGAATCGAACCCGGGAACCCGGGCGTGGGAAGCGAGAACGCTACCGCACGACCACGAGCTGCGGACTTTCTCGTTACTGCATTGTCTGTGGTGAGAGGCAATGCCTGAAATTAGGTACTCTAGGCACATTCTTGACACTGTGCATCTCGGAATATTGAATTCCCTAACGATTTAAGAAATAAAATGTCCCATGAGTCTAGCTCCAACTACCATTCGAATCCTGCTTCGGGCATGGATGTGTGTGATGTCCTTAGGTTAGTTAGGTTTAACTAATTCTAAGTTCTAGGCGACTGACGACCTCACAAGGGAACCTCCCCATCGCACCCCCCTCAGATTTAGTTATAAGTTGGCACAGTGGGTAGGCCTTTAAAAACTGAACGCAGACCAATCGAGAAAACAGGAAGAAGTTGTGAGGAACTATGAAAAAAATTAGTAAAATATACAAACTGAGTAATCCATGCGGAAGATAGGCAGCATCAAGGAGAATGTGAACTCAGTAGCGCCGTGGTCCCGTGGTTAGCGTGAGTAGCTGCGGAACGAGAGGTTCTTCGTTCAAGTCTTCCCTCGACTGAAAATTTTACTTTCTTTATTTTCGCAAAGTTATGATCTGTCCGTTCGTTCATTGACGTCTCTGTTCACTGTAATAAGTTTAGTGTCTGTGTTTTGCGACTGCACCGCAAAACCGTGCGATTAGTAGACGAAAGGACGTGTCTCTCCAACGGGAACCGAAAACATTTGATCGCAAGGTCATAGGTCAACCGATTCCTCCACAGGAAAACGCATCTGATATATTCTATACGACACTGATGACGGCATGTGCGTCACGTGACAGGAATATGTTGTCGACCCACCTAACTTGTACACTTAGCGAATGGGTAAAAAGATTCTTCTACCTCGCCCGATTTAGGTTTTCTTGTGGATGTGATAATCACTCCCAAAAAAGTGATGAAAACATAAGAGTTTGTCACATAAACTGAAAATAAGAAATTAAACTTTTCAGTCGAGGGAAGACTTGAACCTAGGACCTTTCGTTCCGTAGCTGCTCTCGCTAGCCACGGAACCACGGCGCTTCTTGCCTCCCATTGTCCTTGATGTTGCCTATCATCGCATGGACTACTGAGTTTGTATATTTTACTAATATTTTTCATAGTTCCACACAACTTCTTCCTGTTTTCTCGATTGATCTGTGTTCAGTTTTTCAAGGCCTATCCACTGTGCCAACTTATAACTAAATCTGAGGGGGGTGCGATGTGGAGGTTCCCTTGTCAGAAGTTAAGTCCCATAGTGCTCAGAGCCATTTGAACTAAGTCAACTATCATTCCGCGTTCAATGTCGTCGTGCCGCCATAATAATTTTGTACCTTGTGTGCGCGACACTACCGTACATACCGCTATCCCAGGACCTTCGTCACCTCATTGTATAGCAATGTTTCGGTAGCGGTCATCGCCTTCGGCAGTGGCCCACGTAACATTACTCTCCAGTGCACGGAAAACACGAGGAGCACCTTGTCTCAACCTGTGTTCTACTGTATAAACAAACCAACTTCGTCCGAACAGGTGTTGGAGGCCCAACGGTATTGACCGACCGCCGTGTCATCCTCGCACAATGGGCGTCATTGGATGCGGATATCGGGGAGCATGTGGTCAGCACACCGCTCTCCCGGCTGTTGTCAGTTTTTGTGACCGGACTATTATACAAACAAACTCACATACAGCCCAAACAGCACAAAATGTTCAAACGTGTGTGAAATCTTATGGGACTTAACTGCTAAGGTCATCAGTCACTAAGCTTACACACTACTTAACCCAAATTATCCTAAGGACAAACACACACACACATGCCCGAGGGAGGTCTCGAACCTCCGCCGGGACCAGCCACCCCAAACAGCAACGGACGATGGTAACGGATGCACAGGCGTGTCCCACGAGCGATAGTCAATATTCAGAGACAGAACAGGAATGATTATTCGAAGGAAGAAATTACAGTAAACATGGGCCCTAAAATGCATACCTTAAGAGCTATGAGCACTTGTTCTGTAGAAAAGATGTGCTAAACGGTAGCAAAGATGAGCAAGTGCTCTTAGTTTTTAAGGTATGCATTTTAGATCCAATGGTTACTGGACTTTCTTGCTCCGAATGGTAGTTACTGTCATGTCCCTGAATATTGACCATTCCCCCTGGGACACCTTGTATAGAACATTAACTCGTGCTTCCTATTAGAAAGAAAGCATTGAGCAGCATAGTAGTCATCTCTGTTTCAAGACGACAAATGGACTCTCCGAAATGATAAGGTGATACAGTTGTGAGAGAAGTGGCGATTGGTAACAAGTTTAAAATGAGCCTCAGAAATGTGGATGCACATTTCTGTTTTCTTTTATTAATATTTTGCCGCCGCCATAGAATCTGCATAGTATCACGTTTAAGACACACATATACGAGCTTCAACGACATTACTGACAAAGTGGCACTATATAAGATCTGTTAAAGGCCACTTGGTACAATCGCTAAACTTTGACATGTATACAATGTGGTCAGATCAGTCTGAAAAGCTCATAAGGGTGTTGCAGGGTAGGTGGTGCTTCCGAGTTAACTAGCAGTGAAGTTAGCCAATTTGGCCGTTGCGCACGCAGACTGAAGCAGCCCGCCAGATACAAATAGTGTCAGTTGTTCTCATAGCGTAGATGACAGCACACGAGACTTCCCAGCCCCAAATTCGAGCCTTACTACCGTTCTATATCCAATTTTTGTATCGTTCTCTTGTTCTGTTTTAGGAAACAAAATACAAATTTGGCGACAACGTGTCTGGCGGGCCACTTCAATTTGCGCACACAACGGCCTGATTGGCTAACTTCAATGCTAATTAACTCGAAAACGGCGCAACGTACCGAATTTTTTTCTGAACAATTAGTTCTCAGCACAACCTACCCTGCAACACCTTTACAAGCTTTTTAGACTACACTCCTGGAAATGGAAAAAAGAACACATTGACACCGGTGTGTCAGACCCACCATACTTGCTCCGGAAACTGCGAGAGGGCTGTACAAGCAATGATCACACGCACGACACAGCGGACACACCAGGACCCGCGGTGTTGGCCGTCGAATGGCGCTAGCTGCGCAGCATTTGTGCACCGCCGCCGTCAGTGTCAGCCAGTTTGCCGTGGCATACGGAGCTCCATCGCAGTCTTTAACACTGGTAGCATGCCGCGACAGCGTGGACGTGAACCGTATGTGCAGTTGACGGACTTTGAGCGAGGGCGTATAGTGGGCATGCGGGAGGCCGGGTGGACGTACCGCCGAATTGCTCAACACGTGGGGCGTGAGGTCTCCACAGTACATCGATGTTGTCGCCAGTGGTCGGCGGAAGGTGCACGTGCCCGTCGACCTGGGACCGGACCGCAGCGACGCACGGATGCACGCCAAGACCGTAGGATCCTACGCAGTGCCGTAGGGGACCGCACCGCCATTTCCCAGCAAATTAGGGACACTGTTGCTCCTGGGGTATCGGCGAGGACCATTCGCAACCGTCTCCATGAAGCTGGGCTACGGTCCCGCACACCGTTAGGCCGTCTTCCGCTCACGCCCCAACATCGTGCAGCCCGCCTCCAGTGGTGTCGCGACAGGCGTGAATGGAGGGACGAATGGAGACGTGTCGTCTTCTGCGATGAGAGTCGCTTCTGCCTTGGTGCCAATGATGGTCGTATGCGTGTTTGGCGCCGTGCAGGTGAGCGCCACAATCAGGACTGCATACGACCGAGGCACACAGGGCCAACACCCGGCATCATGGTGTGGGGAGCGATCTCCCACACTGGCCGTACACCACTGGTGATCGTCGAGGGGACACTGAATAGTGCACGGTACATCCAAACCGTCATCGAACCCATCGTTCTACCATTCCTAGACCGGCAAGGGAACTTGCTGTTCCAACAGGACAATGCACGTCCGCATGTATCCCGTGCCACCCAACGTGCTCTAGAAGGTGTAAGTCAACTACCCTGGCCAGCAAGATCTCCGGATCTGTCCCCCATTGAGCATGTTTGGGACTGGATGAAGCGTCGTCTCACGCGGTATGCACGTCCAGCACGAACGCTGGTCCAACTGAGGCGCCAGGTGGAAATGGCATGGCAAGCCGTTCCACAGGACTACATCCAGCATCTCTACGATCGTCTCCATGGGAGAATAGCAGCCTGCATTGCTGCGAAAGGTGGATATACACTGTACTAGTGCCGACATTGTGCATGCTCTGTTGCCTGTGTCTGTGTGCCTGTGGTTCTGTCAGTGTGATCATGTGATGTATCTGACCCCAGGAATGTGTCAATAAAGTTTCCCCTTCCTGGGACAATGAATTCACGGTGTTCTTATTTCAATTTCCAGGAGTGTATTTCGGACCACCCTGTATGCAGGGTATTTGGGGTTATAGGTGGAGATCTTGCGATCATAGGTACACTAATATGGGTCCACTACCCACTTCAATATGCTAGCTGTTTTTTCCCTGTGTCTAAGAGAGCAAACACGTCACATAATTCACTATCTGATGTTTCCTGCACCGTCGCTGCACAACTAAGTGCACTAGACTGTCAGTAACTGTTTTGCGTCCACGCGTCCACACTTCAACACGTGACCTGCTGCTCAGGGGAAAATAAGCATCAATGGGTTACTTTCGCCACATGGAGATACTAACCAACCTAAGAACATACTACTACCGATAGCAATAATCATTATACTGCAAATAAAGGAAACACTGACGTAATGTTGTTCAATACACGGTCCTCAGTGACCCTAACACCCAGTGTATATAAGCCTACGAGCGGACATATCAGACCTGTATAGACAACAGGTTTTGTCTGTTTGAATGGATCGTTTGTGTCTCTGACTCTTTGCAGAATTTCTGATGTGTCTTTCCAAGATGATCTTTGCCCCACTCATTCTACTGGAATCTCTGCGATCTGAACGACAAAATGTCAGCTGTAAAAGCGAAATTTTAAGTCTTGGAATATCTCGAAGTTCTAAAGAACAGGTATAGTTGCCGCTTTCCGGGAAATTCGCCGATTGGCGAAACGGGTAGATTGAAATCCGTCACTGAAGGTATCTCGGCACTCGGTTCACGTTCGCGAGGAATGGGCTTCAAATCCGTGTGCGGTCATTCCGGTCTCAGATGCCTACGGCTTTCCAAATGCCGGAACAGCTCACGGAAAGAGGCTACAAATGGTCTGCTTCCTGCCGGAGCTCCCTCGTTTCCTTCGGACAGACGCGCAGGCCGGCCCACAAAAAACGCGGCAGGGAGCATAGCATTCTTTTATGCGGCGCGTATTGATTGACGCAGCGCCGCAGCGCGCCACGCCGCTCAGCGTACTGGGCCGGGGTTCGACCCCCGTAATCCGGCCCGGCAGATGAGTCACGGCAAGCTGGGGGGGGGGGGGGGGGGGGGCGACGGACGGCGTGTCTCTGTACCGCGCGCACAGCTCACTCTGCGCTGCAAAAAATTACACGGCCGGCGGTCGATGCGTCGCGGTGACCGTTGCAGAAATGCCCATTACTTGCGTCTCAATCCTGTTATCAGTATGACGATCGTCCGAAACAAGTCACACACAATTACTCAGTATATCACAGTTATTTAGTTACTTCTCAAGTTATTTGTGTGTTCCGTCGATCGTAATTGCGACAACTCGCTATTATATGGAACGATTAACTTCTACAATTAATGCGCATCTCCTCAGCGGAATATGTGGTAAGTTTATGGAGTATTAATCAAAGGAATAAGGACATTTGCTGTTTGTGGGCACTGAATTAAATCAATGGGGAAAGTTGAATATCAGCACCGGACAGGGAGTCGAACCCGGATTTTCCGCCTCGGCTATCCGGACACGGTCGCTGAGCGACCCAAATTCCCACCTTATCCACACACTACTGAAGTGCCCCTACCCATTACCTTCACTACTCGCAGATTCGGGCTTGTTTGGGCATCTGCACTGAAAGGATCATTGGCCGTACCGCCCTGTGTGTGTGTGTGTGTGTGTGTGTGTGGTGCTGTTCCTCCTTATGTCCGAAAGAACAGACACCGCATATAAATTCTACAGACTAAATGCAGTTGGGTTGGGTTGTTGTGGGGGAGGAGACCAGACAGGGAGGTCATCGGTCTCATCGGATTAGGGAAGGACGGGGAAGGAAGTCGGCCGTGGCCTTTCAAAGGAACCATCCCGGCATTTTCCTTGAGGGATTTAGGGAAATCACGGAAAACCTAAATCAGGATGGCCGGACGCGGGATTGAACCGTCGTCCTCCCGAATGAGAGTCCAGTGTACTAACCACTGCGCCACCTCGCTCGGTCTAATGCAGTTGTCAAGCATTTATGACTTCAGTGTGTGTTTGAAATTAACTGCATTATCGAATAAATTCGTAACATCACTGGATAGGTGGTCAAAGATTTTTATGGCTGAATTCCTCACTCGAGTTTAAGTCACAGAATTATGGATGGTGTAAATCAGTTCTCCTTTTAGTATTATGTTTCAGACGTCATAAGGTCGTAAATCTACTGTGAGGCTATTTTCAGTAAGCCAAACTGTTTAAAGAACTAGCTACAAGAGGTTCTTGAATGCTCACAACGTACTGTCCTTAGTAGTCGCTTTTGGACAACAATCATTTTTCTTCGCCGATGTCGAGATACTCCAGTCTCAAACGAAGAGAGTTTGGTAGTCCAGATCCGGGAGCGGAACCTCGACAACGGCTCTTGTAATGTGAAACAATACAGAACTCTACATCTACACTCTGCGGATTACTGTGAAGTGTGTGGCGAAGGATATTTCTGTAGTACCACATTTTAGGGTTCGTTCCATTCACTGAAGGAGCTTGGGAAGAATGCCTGCTGGTACGCCTCTGTTATTTGTCTAATTTTATCTGCACGGTCTCAAAGAGACGTCGTGAGCTGAAGAATATTCCTAGTTCGTGCCCTGATCCCTGTAGTGTAGTAAGCAGGTCCCCGCGAGATGTACGGGATCTGTCTTCGAGTGTCTGCCGCTAATGATTTTACAACATTTCTCTTAAAATATATCACCAGTCAAACAAGCATGTAACATTCACACTGTCATTCTTTCTATATGTCCCATGTGTCCTATGAGTCCGACCTGATATAGATCTCGTACAACTGAGAAGCATTCAAGCATGGTTTGTATAAGTGTTTTGTTTCCAATCTGTTTTACGGACAAATACCATTTTCCCATGATCCTGTCACTAAATAGTAGCCTGACATTTTCTTTGTGTACAATTAATCCCATGTGGTCACTCCACTTCGTGTCTGTACACATTGTATCTCCCAAATATTTGTATTCGGTGACTTACTCTATTTGTGATTCATTAATCCTGTAGTCAAAGTGTAACACACTGCTATGTTTCGTTTAGTGCACAACCTCGCATTTATCTACCTCAGCAGCTATTTCCAAGTCTTTGCACCAGGTTAATATTATGCCGAGTTCTTATTGGGTTTTACTACAATGTATATAATTTCAAGATAGATAGACTCGTTATCTACGAAATGCCCGAGACTGCCAGTGACAAGAAAAGCACCTGCTAAATCATTAATTTATAACATAATCGGCAACACTCCACCACGTATAACGTCAGCTTCTATAGATGAATCTCCATCCTACGTCCTTCCTGTCAGATAAGTTTCGATCCAGTCACGTAACTGGTTGGATATCCCATACTAACATATTTTCTTTGGGTAATGTGTACGTGGTACTGAATTAAAACCTTTCCGAAAGTCTAGAAAGACCGAACTAGTAAGGTTTCCTCGTCTATAGCACTGAGGATACCGTGTACAATGAGGGAGATTCTAGTTCCACGTGATCTATCTTTTGGGAACGTATGCTAATTTCCACAAAACAGGTTATTTTATTCCAGGTAAGTCATAAAGCTCGAACCAAAAAACTGTTCTAGTATTCGGCGACAAATACGGTGAGTGATATAGAACGGTAGTTCAGTGGTTCAGATATGCTTCCATTTTTTTGTAGAGGGGTGTGACATGAACTTGGCACAAACGTAACTGTCATATATGTACCTTGGGTATGTGCCTCTGGAAAGCTTCGTCAAGTATTCTTCCTTCAGTTTTTCTCGCCCTGAGACGAATTACTGAATCTAGTCCATCTTCAGAATTCTCGCGAGATATTCGAAGATGAGTACAGTGAGCGGAGTACAGACATTACTGTTACAGATTTTGGTTTCTGAATGAGATAATATGTATTGGTGAATTCTTTCGAAAGCGAGTTCCTTAGAGACGAGAAAGTTAAACGGCTCCAAAGGTTCGTGTTCTTAAGGCCCATATAAATAAAGGAAAAATTAAGCGTTGCTGATTTTAGTTTGGTTCCAATTCGAATTCATTGCAGTTAAGAAGCAATCGGTAGCCCGTGGAGGATGACACACATTACCCATTTGCCAATGCCTTATATACTTCTCAGAAATAACAGGTATTTTGTTGGAGGAGAGCAGCAATAATAGTAAGAGAATTGAATGATACGGCATACATCCAAAGGCACAGATTGGAAAGGTTCCAGAAGCCTAGAAGCGTTATCACGTGCCGATGATTAATTTTTGTCCTTTTTCTGCGAAAGATAGCACCCGACAACTAGACATACAAGAGTTCACAAACCAAACGGCTTATACCATCAACTCGCCCGTCTACGTGTTAAACGCGACCGCTTCCGGAGCGCGCAGGTATGCTGGCACCGGATCGAATTAGCTCAGCGCGTTAACGCAAGGTATCGGTGGATAAAGCTTGCATGTGGCTTTTAGGCAGTTTTCCACATGTTTTGCTACGAAAACACTTAGAACACTTTCTCATACTTGCAGACAGAATTTACGCTACACGCAGACAGATTGGGTACATTTCTCCTAGCCGAGCGGTTCTAGGCGCTACAGTCTGTAACCGCGCGACCGCTACTGTCGCAGGTTCGAATCCTACCTCGGGCACGGATGTGTGTGATGTCCTTAGGTTAGTTAGGTTTAAGTAGTTCTAAGTTCTAGGGAACTGATGACCTCAGATGTTAAGTCCCATAGTGCTCAGAGCCATTTGAACCATTCACACTGCTCCTATCCTGGTTTGTGAATAGGAGACTGATGACCTTCGCTGTTTAGCCTCCTTAAACATTTACTCAGAGTTAAACTTTTACCATTAAATCTGAAGTGCAGCAATCACCAATACGAAGAGTTGGAAGGTCATCACGACGTTTTACCAGGCACTGCGCTATTGATGTTACGGGCTGTTGTACTAATGTTCAAAAAAATGAAAGCTCAGCCGTTCGCCAATTGTTCCCAGGAATGAAATTATGTCTGGCACTAGGGAAAAAAACAGCTTTACGACCAAACGTGTATCACAGCCTAAATTTGTCGCTTATCTAAACTAAAACTTAGCCAACATAGCTTCCGAATCACGTAAACATTATAAAACAAAGATTTGTTTACGGAGTGATAATTTCAGGTATGTGGATGACAATAATGACGATTTTAGCACTGAAATAACAGATACTACACTGTTACGAGCAACCAGAAAACACAACAGGAAAAACAAATGAAAAATTTTCCTTTTTTTCTCGTGATCACGGATTGCGTGACTTACGTTTGGATTTGAAAGATTTGATAAGAAATATTCTTCGCTGTTGCTTGAAGAGCCATCGCAACGTTTTCCAGGATTTAGGATTTCCTTAAATAACTGAGGAAGAGAGTGTTGTGGTCCGAGAGCCAATTGTTCAACTTAGATTTACGTCGTGTACCGATTTATTATAAGTCGAAGTGATAAGAGAGCTCCCTCAATCCGCAAAGGTTCTCTCAACAAGCAGAAACACATCGCGAGCATGTCGGTCTTCAGACTCACAGACTTCTCTTTTTCTGTTTCATATTATGTGATAAAAAATTTTTGTTGTGTGTGAACAAGCTGCTACAGTTGACAGTGAGTTGACAGTGGTCGTCGCTGTAAGCAGTTGATAGTCAGAGAGTCGTAGGTTGAAGTCTCGCTCTAAGGAATACTTAAATTGTATCCTTTCGTTTTCAGCTAAATTTCCTGTGAAATCTATGTGGTGAACACATCATCTACTGCGGTTTAGTCAAAAGTAATTTAATCCGATGGTTAAATATATAAGATGTTGTACAAGGTTCAAATGGTTCAAATGGCTCTGAGCACTATGGGACTTAACTTCTGAGGTCATCAGTCCCCTAGAACTTAGAACTACTTAAACCTAACTAACCTAAGGACATCACATACATCCATGCCCGAGGCAGGATTCGAACCTGCGACTGTAGCGGTCTCGCGGTTCCAGACTGTAGCGCCTAGAACCGCTCGGCCACCCCGGCCGCTGTTGTACAAGTATAGAAGAAATGAGCAATGAAGCAGACACGCCACATCGCTAAATTCAGTTCAGCTTTAGAGGTTTGGAGCACTTTGCCAGGTATGTATTTACAAAAAACAATTAGCTTTCTAACGTAGGTCACTCAGATAAGTGAAGTAGGAAAACAGAGGAATCAGTCCGAGCCATGGGTTTCTATCGCAGCTGCAAAAATAAGACAAACGCTCGTTTGTCTTAATACAAGTTATTCGATCTCTAAGGCTGAAATAGTTCCCCACGTACGCTGTGTGACGGTGAAGAATAGTTACACTGGAGCTCCATCAGTTTTCGCTCTGAGTCTGAATCTGATTCATGGTGGTATGGTATTTGCGTAAGATTGGAAACCTTCTAATACCAGTGCGAGACGCAACTCTTTGCATCAGATGAGAAGCTAAATATTGTCTCCACTAGAACCTTTCCTTCAAAAGTATTATTCTACTATTGAAACAAAAATCTCGCAGCTGTCTAGAAAATTTGGGGGCCATTGAGAGATGGCAGCGACTTTACTTATCACTACCATTGACGCTCTAACAAATTGAAAAAGGAAGTTACATCTTTCCAGTCGTTCGAGATGAAGCTCAAAAAGAAAAACAACTAAATAAAAGAGGTTGTACTAAAATTCAGAATTTAGAAGAAACAGACATAGTTGCTGCGCCGACAGTGTCTGATAAAACAAAAAACACCCCTAAATAAGTGTGTCTCGAAGAACTGTTAGTAAGGGTATCCTGACGTGCCCGTTGTTACCATAACTGTGTAACAATTATTACATATGGAGGCCGTTCACAAACGTTAACTACTCTATCAAATTATTGCCACGGCTTTGCACGATACAGTTCATGCGCAAAACGAAATATCTAAACAGAAGAACTGAGAAGTAAGGAGGTAAATTTAATTTTACTGCGTAATTAAGCGCTGCTGTAGCGTAACGCTCCTTCTATACGTTTGTTTCCCCTAATATCGACGCCCCGAAAATAATGAGAATAAGGGACGCCAAACAAGTGGACGATTAAACATTAACAGAACTACGATCTTTGGACAGTGTTCATGACAACATTCAACAAATTTAATATACCGTACACCGCTGACCGATTAACATGCCGGTTTCGTGAAATGCTACGCGCCAAAGGATATAAGGTAGTAGGGGAAATCACTTTCGTAGAGATAGCCTGTATCAGAAAACAACAGTCAGTATTCTAAGGAATTCTTAAAGCGCAAAGTTTTCCAGTGCTAAGTTCATCTGTTGTAGGTTTCGAGAACGTATTACACTATTTGCACTCCTGCGGTACGGAATACATTTATCTCCAAAAATTTGTAAAAATGGGTAAATTATTTTTATGCATTTATTCAAAATGTGTTAACAAATTTGTTTTTAATGTATCCACTGATTCAGTCTTTCTACTTCCGCGACACTGCCGAGTTTAACAGCAGAATACGTCTGCCAATGCTTCTGCCAATGAAGGAATTCAGACATAGGCATTTTTTTTTTTTTTTCAGAAAGTGATATCTCTGCACCGCGTATACTCGTATTTTCCACCTTACCGCTAGAGAATTCCAGATTAGATGAACGAGTTGTACTTTGCATGACGTCACAGAATAGGGAGGCAGCAACTTGGATATCTGTGTCTTTGGGATACGGAATAGGAAGATGAAGACGTAAGGCAGACCAATTCAGGAGACGTTGGCGGAGGCTGTAAGCCGTCCACTGTGGGCCGAAACAACCTTTCGGTTTGAATCTGTCGGCAGCGGTGCTGCCTGAAGGTCGCTGGAGTTTGCAGAGTCAGCAGAGGAGGTATTTTTCGTGTTCAGCGAGTACAGCGAAATGACGTATAAAAGGTCGACAGAATTTCCCATTTAGACATACGCGTAGCAGTATACAGAGGCAAAATGCTACTACCGGAGCACAAAAAAAGGCTAATATACTCCAGTTTTAAAAGACACTGACTGAAAAGTTGGGTACCAGCTGCCTCATTCTACCTTCCTTAGAATCTTTAAAATTTTCACAAAAATCTTGGGATGAGAACATCCTCGCGATGTGTAACTCGCCCACACCCACGAGTCAACTGCCGTTAAGTCCCTCATACCCATGCACTCACACTTGCCCATTCTCATTCAGCCCAGATCATTGTTACTAACTGTGGTGTCACCGCCAGACACCACACTTGCTAGGTGGTAGCCTTTTAAATCGGCCGCGGTCCGTTGGTATACGTCGGACCCGCGTGTCGCCACTGTCAGTGATTGCAGACCGAGCGCCGCCACACGGCAGGTCTAGAGAGACGTCCTGGCAGTCGCCCCAGTTGTACAGCCGACGTTCATAGCAGTGGTTCACTGACAAATACGCTCTCATTTGCCGAGACGATAGTTAGCATAGCCTTCAGCTACATTTGCTACGACCTAGCAAGGCGCCGTATTCAATTGATATTGAGATTCTATTAATGTATCATCAAGAGCGATGTTCTACAAATGTGGATTAAAGTAAAGTATTCCAGAACCTACGTACTTTTCTTTATAGCATTCATTACGTATCCTGTTTCAGACCTCACGCCAGCCTGCGTGAGTTTAAGCGCGTTCCTTTCGGCTTCCTCTCATTGTGTCTAGGCTGTCTTGTCTAGACACAACACTAACTCTTAGTGTGTTTCTAACTGTCACAGTCTCCTGTCTCGCCGCCACAGTATCCTTCGTCCTGTCCCACTACTCCTGTCTCCTCTCATTCTAACCGTATCCCTCTTGCTCTCTCTTGCTGTTACTATATCATTTCTTCCTTCCCACTGCTGCTGTCTCCTCTCACAGTCACTACCTCGCTCTTCCTCTTTGTCATTATCATACACTCCGTCTTTCATTATCACAGTCGTTTCTTCCTCGCTCTATTTGCGAGTGGAACAGGAAAGGAAATGACTAGTAGTGGTAAAGGGGATCCCCGCTACGCACCGCACGGTGGCTTGTGTGGTATGTACGTGTAGATGTAGATCACATGTAGGTGTAGATTATTGGATCACCCCCCACTTCCACTTTCTACTTCTCTCCCACTGGCACTGTCTCCTCTACTCTTTTCCTAGCACTGTTCTGTCACTGTCAACTAAATTCCACTGCCACTGTCTCTCTCTCTCTCTCTCTCTCTGCCACTGTCTCCTCCATTCTCTCTATACCACAACCACTGCCCACTATCATCCAGCATTTATTACTTTTCTGTCTCTTTCCTGTTACCACTGCCTCCTCTCTCAGCATAAAAATGCGCGAATATGTTCGCATACCAAGGTGCTGAGAAGGGTAGAATGAGGCAGCTCGTACCCCACTTTTCAGTCCGAATCTTTTAAAACTGGAGCACGTTAGCGTTCCTCGGGCGCGATAGGAGTGTTTTTCCACTGGTTCCCCACATTTAACCTGCTACAGCAGGACATGTCACTCATATGAAAAGAACTTAATGGATCATTTAAAATTTTGATAGTTTACTTTTGTGAAATTGAAACTGATTTTACACCTCAGACCGGATGTTACGCGCATAAAAATTTTGCATGTACTTCAGTACTACAACATGGGTTTCCCAGAACCCTTCTGATGATAACGGAGACACTTTACGGCAAATTTCTTCGTGCTGCGTTATTTTATAAACTATGTTTTCACCTCACACCGGATATTACGTGTGTATTTTACGTGTACAAGTAGAGTAACTTTGAATATATGTATCTTGAAAACGGATAAAGATATAAAGAAAAATTTTAAGGTTGTTCGAGATCGGGGTCTTAGGAAGATATCGTAAGAATTTCAAACTTTTTTCTGGGTATAGCAGTCTTGGAATCCGCAGTTCGGTTTTAGTGCCCAAAGCCCGTGAACTAATTGGTTTCTCCATAAGCCCCTTCAGACACGACACAGATCACATCTAATGCAAAAAGAATCAATCGATTTTCTTCTATTGACTAAGCTGGAGGATGGTGTAATATTCAAATTTTGTCCCGGTACTGTAGGATAGTTACAGTACGACTATCATTCTGTTGGGCATACAAAGTCCCTAGCTCAGGGCTATCCAAAAAACTTGACCCTACCTTTGTATCACCAAGAGAACCCGAGATCTGAGCCCCGGAAGAATCCCATTTTTATGCTCGGTGTTTTGGAACATATTAGGTAGCGCATGCTGTTTCAAGCGTGCCGATTACGAAGCATGCAGTAAGCTGTACCAAGAAGGTACTCATTATATGAGCTGGAAGGGGGAGAGAAGAGCAACTCATTTTAGTTTCGCGGTGACGACGAAATAGTTTTTAGATTTCACGACCAATGCTCGAGGCTGCGCATCAAGCTGCTCTGTGCCCATCACATGTCCTCGTTTTTAGCTTTTGATACTAAACTGATATGTCTGTCTCTTTGATGGAGTTTTCCAAGATTTTTTTATGGGAGGAAGGGGCTATCCTCCCCTGTTCCACGCCCCCTCGCTGAGCTGGAATTCAAAGGTACCAATTACAGACTAAAACACACAAAATGCGACGAAGTGGCCTTTCACCATCATGTCTGCGCAAATTGGCCTTACAATCTTTTTTTATTTCAACACAACTTCAGGTTTTTAAAGAAATGGATATTACTAATGCACAACTTAAAAACGAAATATAAAAGACTGCGGGGCTCCCCTAAATAGATATTTGTGCCGTATGAAGTCCAGTTTTCATAGCTGCAGTTGGCTGTTAGTTTCTTATTCAATCTTTAGCTTCACTAATAGTATCGCATTAGTTTTAGAGGGGAGCTGTCTCAGTTTTGTTTTATTTAGCGCTGGAAACACGTTCTCTTCCCTACATTCTGTAAATGACTAATTTTCTTAGACACGGTAACAGGAACATTGTTATGTGCGGAAAATGTTGCGCTAACAAGAAGCTGTCCTTTAAGCACGGAGGACCACGTACTCCATCTGATCAGCGTTTGGTCCAACCACTAAATAATTTGAGTCGTTAAATCAGAACGCGGGCACGGAGCCGACAACTTTCCGCGAGGATCCGGTGACCGGTCGCCAGGTCTAAGCAGTTTTCTCCTGGCGTCCAGGTTGCCACCATCGGCGAACGCTGTCTAGCCCATTATTTCAAATATTTTACACTGTGAAGCAGCTGAGGCGATCTAGGGCAACGTAATATAAATCTTAAGTGTCCGGCAATGAATGCAAATACAACCACTAAACACGATGTTAACAATTACGGAAGTCGTCAGTATCATTTTTCGTCGTGTTGTTAAGAGTAGACGATATAAAAAAGTTATCGTACGTTCGTCTAGTGCTAGGAAGAAATATGCTGAAGTTTAGTCTCGTTTATATTAGCGTTTAAACAAAATCTGATCTAAATTGCAGTTGGGGACAGTGTAATGCATTTTTTTTTTTTTTACGAGTGATGTTTTCGCGTCCACGGAACAGCTTCAGACTTACGACATCGTACGTAAAAGACTATGGAATACAATGAAATGCTTTTTTGTTGATTACCAAAACACCTCGCACTGGATCTTTTCGAAGTTGCGTATCGCGTACTATTTGGCAAGCGTAAGCTTCGGTAAGTAGCGTTACTCTTTTGCAGTTCTGTCAATATGTAACTCGTAACAAGTATAAAGTTTAAAGTATATATCTCCTACGCGAATCACGAAATAATTTTGAAAGTCTCATAGATCTCTGCAGTCTCTCTTAATACGTGAAAAATCTGTATTTAAATTTTAGATAGAGCCGGCGTTACAATTATCTGTAAACTAGCGAAATTTTCGTTTCCCTTTGCGCACTGAAGGTGACAACACAGTGACAGGCTACTGCTTTAAATTTGGTTATAATTGCAAATAGGACTGACCTGTGTGGAGGCGCGTATGCTGCTGCACGTGGCTCAGCTGCTTGAAGCGGCGGTCACAGTAGGAGCACTTGTACGGCTTCTCTCCAGTGTGCACACGTATGTGCTGCACCAGCTGGTGGTTCGACGAGAACGACTTGAGGCACTGCTGGCACTGGTGCGGCTTCACCTCTGACCGGTGCACCGCCTCGCGAGCCTGCATCTGCATCGCCGACTTGTGCATGAAGATCTGTGAGCACGCCCGAAGGTTAGGAACACCGCCGGGGGCGACAAAAACTTAGGTCTAGGGGCCCGGCCGGGACGCCGCCTGGCGTGGCATCCCGCTCGGGCTGGTCGCCGTGTCTCGCCGCTCGCCGCTAGTCTCTCGTCGCCGGCCGCAGCTCTAGCTAGCCACACGCCTCGCATCCGGACAGCAGAGAATAAAGCGCGCCACCGCCCCACTGTACCCACAAACGGGTTAGCCACCTCATTCGCTACCGTTTCCCGCCTCGGCGAGATAAAATTCCCAGTTAGTCGTCAAACCAGTATCCGTCTCACAATCCGACAATCTGAGGGTAACGGCTGAACGTGTTTAGCTGCAAAGTGTCGATATTCTCGTTGTTACTCTAGATGCTTCGGGAACCACCGAAGCTTCCAGTTTTCATCGTGTGCTGTCCGTATGAGACGGCTGCGCTAGCAAAGTGTTTTCTTACTGCAATATCCTGAAAAAGACAAATTCGAGGGGAGAAAGAGTGCACCGGACAGCGAATTGTTCGCGATCCACTAAGAGGACAACCGAATAGCGTTTGCCCTTTGCAGTTCTAATCAATCTCGATCATTTGGCGGGTCAAACACACGCAGATGTTCTGAAGGCCAAAACCATTTTGTCCATCATAAACTGTTTAATTTACTGGAACAAGTAGAACATTTCCTTCGACACTTATTTTGTGAAACAAATGTCGAAATATATGTACAACCTGTGTCATTAAATTAAAAAGCCCTTGCTAAAACCATATTTTCCAACACCATAAAATCATTGAGGTTGAAGGCCAGAATATGATGACGCGTACATGCATTGCAGATAGCTGGAGCAGAAATAAAGACATTCACTAACCCGCCGCTGAACAACTAACCACTTTTCTAAAACAACTGTATTAATATATCACAATTTATTATAAACTAAGTTCGAGACATTGAATCGATTAATTATAAAGTAAGTTCTATTTGGAGATTCATTGGAAGAATCCTAAGGAAATGCAATCCGGAAACAAAGGAAGTAGGTTACAGTACGCTTGTTCGCCCACTGCTTGAATACTGCTCAGCAGTGTGGGATCCGTACCAGATAGGGTTGATAGAAGAGATAGAGAAGATCCAACGGAGAGCAGTGCGCTTCGTTACAGCATCATTTAGTAATCGCGAAAGCGTTACGGAGGTATAGATAAACTCCAGTGGAAGACTCTGGAGGAGAGACGCTCAGTAGCGCGGTACGGGCTTTTGTTGAAGTTTCGAGAACATACCGTCACCGAGGAGTCAAGCAGTATATTGCTCTCTCCGACGTATATCTCGCGAAGAGACCATGAGGATAAAATCAGAGAGATTAGAGCCCACACAGAGGCATACCGACAATCCTTCTTTCCACGAACAATACGAGACTGGAATAGAAGGGAGAACCGATAGAGGTACTCAAGGTACCCTCCGCCAAACACCGTCAGGTGGCTTGCGTAGTATGGATGTAGATGTAGATGTAGAAGATCTTATCAGGTGCCGGGGGAGACAAGTAATAAGTAAATAACAGAGAACAATTTTCAAGCTACCGAAGGGCAAATATGTTCGCACCCCGTTGTAGAACTACTAGACACCTGTCGAACCGTAGTTCAAATTTAGGTGTTATTTGAAAGAGAAGTTTTCAAAGCTGACATTAACGTCTCAGAGAACCGCGTGTCAACCCACCCCGCGTGAGGCTTCCAATACGACGACTACATCCTGAAGTTTATTTTAGTTTAGACGCGTGAAAATCATAACACTGGCTACAGTTCTTGAAAGAGAAGGAAAATATCGAAATCTGACACTGTCAAAATGGAAAAAACTTTTTATTGAAAACTGTCTAGATGCTTCTGGATTTGTGTACAACAGTTAACCGGTTTCGACTCTTTATATAAAAACTAAATGAGTGTATTTTTATTTTTTTTATTTATCTTGCACTTTTAACATGTGTATTTATTGCTAACTTTGCGTTTTCTTTTTTCTGTATTTTTTAGTTATGATCAGGACTCATAAGATCAAGCCTGGAAAACGGTTGTACGTCCATGCCATGCGATCAAATTTGTGAATAAAAAATGTTGAATATGGTCAATATGCTACAAAAAGTTGGGACCCGGAGGGCGTGGGATCTACATTGTCAGCCATTGAGAAGGCATTAAAGTGTGCCAGTGTCCAACACCAATTTAAGATTTCACACCGATTGGTGTCATTATAGTAAGTATTCAGTAGGATAATAATAATGACAGGGAGGATAACTTCCACACTGTCGAGATTGTCTAAGCGAAGCGAGAATACCAAATGATCAGAAAAATGGTTCCAGTGTGGGTTAGGATGACTTTTACAGCATTGGGAGAGAATGCTACTTACAAGGGAACCTCCCCATCGCACCCCCCGCAGATTTAGTTATAAGTTGGCACAGTGGATAGGCCTTGAAAAACTGAACACAGATCAATCGAGAAAACAGGAAGAAGTTGTGTGGAACTATGAAAAAAATAAGCAAAATATACAAATTGAGTAGCCCATGCGCAAGATAGGCAATATCAAGGATTGTCCAAGCTCAGGAGCGCCGTGGTCTTGCGGTTAGCGTGAGCAGCTGCGGAACGAGAGGTGCTTGGTTCAAGTCTTCTCTCGGGTGAAAAGTTTAGTTTTTTATTTTCAGACAATTATCAATGTTCAGGCACTCACACATAATCACCTTCGCTCTCCAAACTTCCAGGACATATTCAGATTTGCTTGGACATATGCAGGATTTGACGGTCTACACACGGAAAAATTTGAAAACGTTAAAAACATACGTTTTGACAGAGCACAGGGAAAACTGTGCTATTGTGAAACTGTTGCATTCATTTGTTGCAGTTTATGTGACAAACTCTTATGTTTTTGTCACTTTTTTGGGAGTGATTATCACATCCACAAAGAAACCTAAATCGGGCAAGGTAGAATCTTTTTACCTATTCGCCAAGTGTACAAGTTAGGTGGGTCGACAACATATTCCTGTCATGTGACGCACATGCCGTCACCAGTGTCGTATAGAAGATATCAGACGTGTTTTCCTGTGGGAGAATCGGTTGACCTATGACCTTGCGGTCAAATGCTTTCGGTTCCCATTGGAGAGGCACGTCCTTTCGTCAACTAATCGCACGTTTTTGCGGTGCGGTCGCAAAACACAGACACTAAACTTATTACAGTGAACAGAGACGTCAATCAACGAACGGACAGATCATAACTTTGCGAAAATAAAGAAAGTAAAATGATCACTCGAGGGAAGACTTGAACCAAGGACCTCTCGTTCTGCAGCTGCTCACGCTAACCACAGGACCACAGCGCTCCTGACCTCATATTATCCATGATATTGCATGTCTTTCACATAGACTACTCAGTTTGTATATTTTGCTTATTTTTGTCATATTTCCACACATATTCTTCCTGTTTTCTCGATTGATATGTGTTCAGTTTTTCAAGGCCTATCCACTGTGCCAACTTATAATTAAATCTGAGGGGGGTGCGATGGGAAGATTCCCTTGTTAGCACCATCTATAAAAGAGGATAAACATGACTTTATTATCCGGAAAAGTTCACATTATTCGAAGGGCTGCGTGTAAACATCAAGCTTTTGCCAACTTTACATAGTCTATAATGATGCTGAAGTAAGCTGAACGTTCGGAAATGCGTGTACTGTAGCGAGGGAGTCTTAAATTCACATGCACGCACGCACACACACACACACACACACACACACACAAGTACACGCTCTTCCGGAACACGTCTAGAACGCCCACATCAACCGCTTTGTGGCTGTTTCTGTATGACTGACTAGATGCGACTAATTCCTGCCCGGTGCACTGGTGATCCAACGCGCAAAACATCAGGTCCCCGACAGCCTCAGACCTATATACAAAGACGAAAATAGTCTCAAAGCAAATATCGTAGTAAATATTATTAATATTTAAAGTGTAGAACATTGCTAACAGAAGCACAGGCAAAAACTAAAATTTTCTAAATTACAGGGCTACTTAAATAAAATACATTTGTGCAATATACATTAAAAGCAGCAAAATAGTGCAGCTAATATCAAAGGGAAAGAGAATGAATGCTCAAGTCACACTTGTTACTGTTAAAATTACGAGATTTTAAGAGAAGAGTTGACCAGAATATTACGCATAAATCTCCTGCATGGCCTGGATGTTACGTCAATGAAATTTGAGCTCATTAGGAGGATTACTACGGGTCGCTGTTCCCGCACACCGTTTGTGAGTGGTGAGGGAAAGAAGTGAAATGGCAGCAGTATGTATGTCTACAGACGTAAATGATACGTCAGCAGTCCGTCATTCGGCTCTCCGTGTCACTCACGCACTCCACGCTGCCCCGCACTAGAATGAAATGCCTCCTACAAGCGTGGCGTCACTAATTGACGGACGGACCACAAGCTGAACGCGCTAAAGTGTTAAGTGATTCCTTCCGGGCGGTATAAAGAGATCAGTGGTCTGCCGCATACTTTACGGATTTAATCATACACGCCGCCGTTTCGCTTAATAATTACGCCAAATTACGAGTTTCTTAAATTACAGCGAAACGAAGGCGGGCGTCCCGGGTAGCGTGTTATTAGGCGCGTGCGGCCGACCGGCAATTTTGACACTTTGTGTATCTTTTCATATGATAATCCGGTGACAGATGCAGCGTTGCGCTCGACGCACGCAAACACGCCGCTCCCCGCGGCAAAAAAAGGAGCTGCCGCACAATTCTTACGGCGAACCTGCGCATTCAGCGGCCGGACATCTCCGCTAATACCAGCAAACTCGTCATATCGTACTCTTTTAATTTAGCCGTTCAGCTGCAGTCCGTGTTTTGTTTTCCGATTTTTTTTCCTTTCCTTATCCTAGGGATCTCGTTATATCTCCACTGCTGCGTCCCAATATCGAGTCGAAAGTCTTTGCCTCACAGCCTCATAACTCAGCTCTTCTCCTAATTACGAACATACTTCGGAAGTTTTTGATTTCTGCTCCAGTGTAATATGTCCTCGACAAAGCCAGAGTACGGGAAAATCGTGTGTTGATGTTAGCGCCGTCGGAGATGCTGGAATACAGAGACGTCTCGCGACAACAATACGTATTTATGTTGAAACGACACTGATCGTTTTTCAGTTATTTCATAAAAAAATTAAAAAACACACCGCCGTATCAAGACGAATTTTATGCACAGGGCGTTCCAAAATAACATCGACAAACTTCGAGGCGATGTAGAAGGTGTCTTGCGACGAACAAAATGAGGACAGGAACCCGTGTCCGGAAACGTACAGTGCGTCGAAGTTACAGGAGCCAGGGTCTGCATATATATGTATATTATACAGGGTGATTCCGCGATGATGTTACAAACTTTTACGGATAATCAATTTGAGGTAAAGAACCCTGGTCCGGAAACGAACGAGTCGAACTGTATAACGAAAATCATTCTGATACCTCTAACAAATGGCTCTGAGCACTATGCGACTTAACTTCTGAGGTCATCAGTCGCCTAGAACTTAGAACTAATTAAACCTAACCAACCTAAAGACATCACACACATCCATGCCCGAGGCAGGATTCGAACCTGCGACCGTAGCGGTCGCTCGGTTCCAGACTGTAGCGGCTAGAACCGCACGGCCACTCCGGCCGGCGATACCTCTAACAGTGCAATACATGTACCTGTACTGTTGTTGCTAATACTGTGGAGTACGCATCTTACAGAGGTGGTAGTGTGGACCAAAACAAGAAAAAAGTCTAGTAAACATGGGCTCTAACATGCATACCTTGAGAGCTATCAGCACTTGCTCAGTAGAGGAGATGTGTTTCGCAGCAGCGAAGATGAACAAGTGCTCATAGCTCCTCAGTTATGCATTTTAGAACCCATGTTTGCTAGGCATTTTTTCTTGTTTTGGTCCACACTGTCACCTCTGAAAGTGGCCTACCCCACAATCTTAGCGACAACAGTATTGTTAGAGGTGTCAGAACGATTTTCGCGTATAACATTCGACTCGTTCGTTTTCGAACCAGGGTCACTTAACTCAGACTGAAACATTTATTCTTCTCCATCATCCCTGCAAGTCTGTAACATCATCACGGAACTACCCTGTATGTACATATACATCGGGCGCTGGCGCTTATAACTTCGACACTTTGTACCATCGTTGGATGGCGTTTTCGGACACGAGTTCCTATCCTTATTTTGTTCCTCAAGACACTCCCTCGAAGATCGACGATGTTAGTTTGAAACACCCTGTATATTGCAGAAATATTGTATTAACGTAATGCACTTAACTAACACCTAGGTACCAATACCATAGAAGAAATTTCTCCTCCAGGTCGTCTTTTTTAAGGTGTCAGACTGAAAAAAGTTCTTGTAGTACTTTTTGGATTTACGGACACTCCGTCACCCTAGCGCACTTCCACTTGCCCACTAAACCATTCAATCTTAATCTCGAAGACAAAGCTGATGTGTACTTGGAATAGTGGCTGAAACCAGCAGTCAGCATACCCGAAATTTGATGGCTCTACGGGATGTAATCATCAGTGAGTGGCTTCAGTTGCATATGACATACAGAAGAAACATGTCGCCTCTGTCCCTCGTGGAACTGAGGATGTTTGGAGGCGATCTTATACGACATTAGCACCATGTCCCCTTGGGATGTCTAATTTTTGTCAGTATGTTTAGGTTTCAGAGCGAATAGGCTACAATGGGTAAATCTTTCAGTACAAAGAGTGAAGATATAAAATACGGTACAGACAGAGGGGTTGGGTTGGGTTGTTTGGGGAAGGAGACCAAACAGCGAGGTCATCGGTCTCATCGACTTAGGGAAGGACGGGGAAGGAAGTCAGCCGTGCCCTTTCAAAGGAACCATCCCGGCATTTGCCTGGAGCGATTTAGGGAAATCACGGAAAACCTAAATCAGGATGGCCGAACGCGGGAGGTACAGACAGAAATACATTATAGTAATATCATTAACAGTATTTGATTCTTCTCCCTTCGCTCTCTCTGTTTTCCCAGACACTCCTTTGCATATTAAAAAGCACCGAAATTCCGGCATCTGGGAAGCCGGACTCTACGTCTGATAAGGAAGGGAAGAGCAGGTATTCAGTAATGGAGAAAACATTTGCATCGTGTACGTGAGGAGCGGGCTTTGAATCCTCGTGCAGCTATCCAAGTATGCGTTTTTCGTTGTTTCCCTAAAGCATTTATGGTGAAAGTGGGAAGGGTTCCTTTGAAAACGAGATGGTGCATTTGGTTCGGTGTTCCCGTCCAGTCACAGCTGGGCAGAAGTGCGGCCGCCTGCCGCTGCTTGAGGTGTACGGCAGGTCGCGGCGAGGTGTCGCGACCGCTTTTTCTCCCGGCCTGCTCACTCCGCTTGTCCCAACAACTTCATTACCACAGACGCCGTTCGCCTACAAAATGCACCTCATCACTTCAGCCGTACCGATATATCCGAGCCCCCGTTGCCTTCCACAAAGGAGAGCGGGGAGTGCCGATACGTGAGAGAAACGCCAGTCCCTTCCAGTAACGCAAGCGAAATTCGATAAGTAAATGACTCTATGTAATTCGCAGAGATTGGCAACTGATTGGCCTTATAATTATCAAAAGCAGAGATGAACGGGCATACAATCTGTGAAGGCCCTATGTCTCCATATGAATGAGTTGAGGTGGTACCAGTCCGTGGTTCGACCAGAAAGCTCAGTTCTGCTTGCTTTGCACTTAGAAATCTGTCTCACTGCATTGACCTGCAAACGGGAAAGCTAGCATAGTCTGCACACTTTCATTCAATGCTTCCCTTCGGCGAAATGTTCTTGGGCTATTTAGCTAGGATCACAAAGTAGTTATTCCAGGTAGTTTTGCAAGGCGATAATTATGTAATGTTGAAGCCTTTCCAGTGTCATTGGGAGTCTTCCAACTACGTGCCAATCCATTTACTCCACAACGTCATTTCTGATTAATAATAGGGGCGAATTTAAGAGGAACTGTGAACCGCAACAAATAGAAGGAAGCGAGCACAATGGCGTATCTGAACGAGTTAAATATTAAATGAAGCATGAAAAATTTACAGAAATACTATCAAATATTCTAGACAAACACAATGTAACGGCGGACTTTGTGTGAGCTCAAAATTAGTTAATCAAACGTAAATAGGACGCAAAAAACTGCACTAAACGAGATAGTCTATCACTAACTTTAATAGAAACGAATAGATGTCAAAAGTAAGGTATGTTTCGGTCGTCCAAGTGTTTCATTGAGCGGTCTTCGTCGACAAATGATATTTAGGCAATTTTTGTTAACAATACAGAACAACTGAGATAAAAGTTTTATGAGTACGGTACGGAGTCATAGTGTAAAAACTAAAGTGGAGAAAAGTCATCATGACGCGGTACCGTACCCAGAAAACTTTTATGTCAGCTGACTCTGGCCACGGAAGCCTACACAGTTATAAAATATATAAAGCAAAAAAATCTCTGTCGACAATACTGCGACGCACGTTCCTACTGATGCACAGCTGCCGACAATGGAGCAGAGTACGGAAATAAATCTCTTGTGCCAGTCCGTAATGTGTAAAATATGGTTTGATAAATTACTGTAATTACGGAGAATTTATTCTTAATACGCTCGAAAGTATGTCAGTGATATATTATTTCCAGTGCTTTAAAGATACTACACAATTATGCGAAAATAATCCTAAACTGAGTTCTTATTTTCAAGTCAAAACGGCTAACTTTCCGAAAAAATTGGCAGTGAGGTGTGGGGTCCATGAGAGCTTGTTTGTGTGCCCCGTGGATACATCGACTGTGCTTGCGTGGGAGAGCGCAAGCAGGCTGAGTGGAGTCCCTACCACTATGCGTGGGATTAGCGGCGGTAGCGGCCAAGCAAAGGCGCTGATTATAACGCCCTCCCTCGCTCTTCCCGATTTTCAGCTCAAGTCAACCCTCCGTACTCGGAGTGATATTCTGTAATAGTAATTAGAATTTTGAAGATTCTTAAAGGACTCATTCCATCTTAATTTGAATATTTCCCGCAGCCTGAAGGCGATTTGAGAGAGCTGAAGTCGCCGGTTCCACTCGAGAAATCGGAGAGCAATTAGAGGAGCAAAAAGTGCCCGACCAGCCTCCCAATAATATCGATGCTCTCTTCCGTTACCAATGTGAGAAAACTTTATCCTGTGAGGTTCGCTCGGTGGCCACTGTCTGCTATAATGAGGTATGTCCACAATGTTTACTTTCCACGAGAAACGCGAAACAACAAAGAGGAAAGCTGGAAGAGATTCTGGGGTTTTTTGAGTGAATGTTAGGAGACTACACCGTGTAGAAATTTATTTGGTTCCCCAGAATATCGACAACGCTATTACAGTTACGATACTTACGAGTATGCACTTTTTATCATTTGGCACGATCCATTTCGGTTTCCTTTGTTTGTAACTTATATTTGGTACTAAATTACTTTGTTATTAGATACGAAGGTTCGAGTCCTCCCTTGGGCATGGGTGGGTGTGTTACCTTTAGTGTAAGTTAGTTTAAGTTAGATTAAGTAGTGTGTAAGCCTAGGGACGGATGACCTTAGTAGTTTGGTCCCAAAGAACTTACCACAAATTTCCAATTTTTTGTTATCAGATATAAAATTCCGTGCGCCTTAAATCAGTGTAGTACAGTAAGGCAGTAGACTGTATGTAATGTCAGAACAGTCCATGGAGGTACTGTCGGTCATCGTTATCCAACGGGCACAATATCGGGGCGAAAAATTGTTCGTTAGCGCAGCTGATGATGACCACAAGGTTTCTTCCCGAAATACTGTGCCCGTTGAACACCGGAAACCGCAGCACACCTGTGGACTTTTCAGTCAGAAAGATTTATCGGGCGAAGTTAACGAATCACAATATATGCAATGTTCCTACGTGCTAGCTTTCAGTCTATTGTCATCAAACTGGACGAGATGGAGCAGTACCGAAGACACTACAGTTGCATTTGCTAGAACTGTACTGCGGGTTGCTTCCATAGGACCCAGATTTCGTTAACCATTATCCTCCAGTCTGTTTTTGCTTCGACTCTAATGATCTCAGTCGATTGGGCGTAACACTACAAAGAGTTGCAGTCAAAGTGAAGTACGTCCGCATGCATACTAGTGTGGTCTTCTCATCCAAATATCGTAGAATTAAATTTTGTCTCGTTCACGTTATATATTACAAATTTGTGCAACGTTTTTGCGGCGTCATATTCCACGACCAACATTTTATAGTTTCCTATGTCGAAACACCGTTAATATAATGCAGCAAGCAATGTAGACTGAAGTTCGATTTCATTACATGTCTCTGACATTTGCAGATATAGAGAATCTCTCGATTTTACAAATGGCCTAACTACGATCATTGTTTTGACTTTGGAACACGGAACATCATTGTTATCAGCGCCTTGTGAATAAAATAGAACGTACTGAGAACAACAGTATAGGAGTTCCTTATATCAGTCATCTTACAAGTCGTAAATTGTCTGCAGAATGTAAACAATAGGAGAAAAGAAGCGTAGTACATGACACGAGGACGATTCAAAGAACATCGCAGATATGGCATAACGCTAATTGCTCTCAGTTTACACGACCGTCGGCTAATGAAGTGAACTGACCGAGCTTGTCGTCCTTACAATAAACACAGTAAACACTAGTAGCCGTTTTCTATTTGTCACGTGTGCGCATCAACAGAAACAGATTCACGACCTACTTGTTGACAAGCAAGTTGTCTTAGGTCAGTATTCACGTATCGTCCCGGTTTTTAGGTTCTGCTTCTTGCATAAGGCACATGTCACAGAAAGAATATCGGCCAAAGATCAAGGTCTGATTGCTCAATAAACGAGTACCGCTTTAGGATGAGCTGCTTGTCTGGTAGATACATGAGCAATTTTTTAGTATTGTGGATATCTTGAGTACAGGTCAGGAGTGTCACAGATATCATCAGCTGACGTAAGGCATATACTCGCCCTTCAGTCCTCCACTAAAGTGACTCCCCAACCCCGACTCCACCTCAAGTGATGCATACTTACAAGTTGAGAACTGTTGACTGTTGGACTCATTTCTTTTTTTAATGAACTGGTACTTACAGAGCTGGAAAACTGGAAGATTTACTCGAAGACGTTAAATACTATGTCAAGCTTTTCATTGTGTTATCGACAGCATCTGCTTGTGCTCTCGAGGAGCTACAAGATTAACAGCTCGAGGAGGTAAGGTGACGACACAATCTTTAGGAATGAAGCAGTCGCATTTGGAAACCTAGTGCCTCTATCCGCTGCTACAGCATCTGGCTCCTTTATATCGTTGCGTTAACACAAATTATTGATTCCTCACAAATGAAAAACAAAATTCGATCCCTGGGTGTCGAAATGTCGTACTGTGAACTGCAGACAGTCTATACCCGTATGTGTCTGAAGTATTTGACTAACAGAGACCACGGTTTAAACCCGAATTAGCCTCAGAACTTTGTCCTGATGCTTAACGCCGGAGACACGTGTATGGGTAAATTCCAAGATACGGTTAGTATCCTAAAGTATCTGTGGATCCAGCTCCTGTAACTGAAAGAAGATTAATGTGTAACTCGAGCCGGAGAAGAGGAAGGGCGGCCGTGCCCTTTTGGAAGATAAAACAGAGTGGATAGGTTTCGGGAAACCACTCCCGTAACTAAGTGAGTCAGAGGAAAGCAGTAGGAGTATCTGCCTGCAAATGCAGGATGTTGTTCGAGATAGATGTGATTATGGAGGAAACGTAGTCTAACTGCTGTAACTCGCACGTACAAAGGAAGATTATAGCATAAACTCTCGTCGATGGTTATTAGAGGCGGAGTACGTATTCCTGCTTAGTAAATCATCGAGTGACTTAGGGCAACTGCGAAAACCTAAACCTCTAAAATACGCCTGTCTAGCACTACAATGATGACACATTTTAGAAAATTTTATTGTTTCATACCAGTCTCGGTTTCAAGCATTTTGTTCATCCTTAGGTAACTTCATTGCATTTACGGAATTAACTGTAAATCATCTGATCTTTATTTTTATTTCTACTATGAGTTTCGGAGGTTGAACGCCCATCGTCTTGTCAATTAGAAAGACATGTAAGTACTGAATACGACTTTTGGGTAACTTGTGGTACTGTCTCCAGAGGTCACAGAGTGCTTTTCCTGCCATGTTTACATCACATGCAACCTAAATTCCTCTCGTTTTTATATCACATATGTCCTTAATTCCTGTGTTGAGAGCTGCGCGGAGTGGCCGCGCGGTTTGAGACTCCATGTTAAGGATTGCGCGGCCCCTCTCGCCGTAGGTTCGAGTCCTCCCTCGGGCATGTGTGTGTGTGTGTGTGTGTGTGTGTGTTGTTATTAGCATAAGTCAGTTTAAGTAGTGTGTAAGTGTAGGGGCCGATGACCTCAGCAGTTAGGTCCCTTGGCAGTTCTCTTTCTCTCTCTCTCTCTCTCTCTCTCTCACACACAGACACACACACACACACACACACACACACACACACACACACACACACACACTCCTGCGTTGAGAGGAATTACGAATGTCTGTGATCCTAACACAGTAGGGAAAGAAGCCTGTGATGACTGGAGATAGTACCACAGATTACCCAAAAGTCGTATACACTACACTTACACTTCTTTCTAACTAACATAAATCCATCTGATGATAGATGCTTAAACCTCCGAAACACGAACTGGATATAAAAATAATCAAAAAATTGTGATTGGTTAGAACAAACTTGAACTTTCAACTAATATTCATAACAGTCACTGTGAAACCTAATTTAAAAAGTTCGCATTTAAATTTTAATCAGTTGCCGAATGTCTGGATTACCACGGTGGCCTGCAGGACGTATAGCTGGAATCTTCCTTGCTTCCTTCGTGTTCGAATGCGAGATAACAAAACTGATTGATTCGCGGTAAGCCTCTATAGGCTGATACATAGCGGAAACAGCTACTCTGTCCGTTCGATAAGAAATTGTGTATCTCTGAGCTGGGACGACGATGTCGAGAGCCGCCGCAGGGGCCGCTAACGTTGCGGAACAGACACTGTCGCCGGCAAAACAAAAAACATCGAATTCGACAGACATGCTGCTCGGGAAGTCTGAGACTGCGGATGAGATTTTACGAGCTGATCGGATAAGCATTTTCTTTTTCTCCTGCTGGAGATGTGGCACGTGGAACACGAGCAGCAGATAGCAGGCACGGCCCTCCATAATTACTGCAGTACACGGCCGTTATCGCAATCACGGAGAAAATAAGCGGACGACAATATTTCGGCGCGGCGGCGGCCGTATTTTAGCGGAGAGATTTCCTTCCTGCCGTAATTCAGGGTGCGCTCCGCTTTCTTCGTCTGCGCAATCTGTCAGCGCGGCTTAGCGCGTGGCCCGCTGCAGCTCGGCGCATTCGCAACAATAATGCGAGCACCTGCACAGCAGTGGCGCACACATCTTTAAAATGCCGGCCAGCCTCGTCTGCTTTTGTAGCACAATCCAGATTCCCTGCTGTAGCGCTATCTCTAAATGGGTTTCTCCTGCCACTCGCTGCGAGACCCTACTTCTAACAAGGAAAACGTATATTATCATTAAAAATCTTATGATAGATGCAATAAATGGTAGAGAAGCTCAGTTCGCTGTGTTCGTTCGTGAGATCCAGAGCTCTGTAGACATCGGCGCCTCACTTGATGCCGTGTTCCCTGTCTTCAACAAGACGTTTGATACAGCTCCATACTGTCATTTAGTGAACAAATGCGATGTTACCGAGTTTCG
Organism: Schistocerca nitens; assembly: GCF_023898315.1. Taxonomy (NCBI): domain Eukaryota; kingdom Metazoa; phylum Arthropoda; class Insecta; order Orthoptera; family Acrididae; genus Schistocerca; species Schistocerca nitens. Next base: position 929,308,023 of record NC_064616.1, read on the forward strand.
GACCAGATTGGCGAGTGGATTCAGGACGTCCTTGCTAATAAAGCTCGACACTTTGCTCTTAACAGAACAAAAGCGACAGATGTACAGGTGATTGCAGGACTACTCCAAAGAAGTGTTTACAATCTACATCTACATCCATACTCCGCAAGCCACCTGACGGTGTTTGGCGGAGGGTACCTTGAGTACCTCTATCGGTTCTCCCTTCTATTCCAGTCTCGTATTGTTCGTGGAAAGAAGGATTGTCGGTATTCCTCTGTGTGGGCTCTAATCTCTCTGAATTTATCCTCATGGTCTCTTCGCGAGATATACGTAGGAGGGAGCAATATACTGCTTGACTCCTCGGTGAAGGTGTGTTCTCGAAACTTCAACAAAAGCCCGTACCGAGCTACTGAGCGTCTCCCCTGCGGTCTTCCACTGGAGTTTATCTATCATCTCCGTAACGCTTTCGCGATTACTAAATGATCCTGTAACGAAGCGCGCTGCTCTCCGTTGGATCTTCTCTATCTCCTATCAATCCTATCTAGTACGGATCCCACACTGCTGAGCAGTATTCAAGCAGTGGGCGAACAAGCGTACTGTAACCTGCTTCCTTTGTTTTCAGATTGCATTTCCTTAGGATTCTTCCAATGAATCTCAGTCTGGCATCTGCTTTACCGACGATCAACTTTATATGATCATTCCATTTTAAATCACTCCTAATGCGTACTCCCAGATAATTTATGTAATTAACTGCTTCCAGTTGCTGACCTGCTATATTGTAGCTAAATGATAAGGGATCTTTCTTTCTATGTATTGGCAGCACATTACACTTGTCTACATTGAGATTCAATTGCCATTCCCTGCACCATGCGTCAATTCGCTGCAGATCCTTCTGCATTTCAGCACAATTTTCCATTGTTACAACCTCTCGATGTACCACAGCACTATCCGCAAAAACCCTCAGTGAACTTCCGATGTCATCCGCAAGGTCATTTATGTATATTGTGAATAGCAACGGTCCTACGACACTCCCCTGCGGCACACCTGAAATCACTCTTACTTCGGAAGACTTCTCTCCATTGAGAATGACATGCTGCGTTTTGTATAAATGATCTAGTGGACGACATCGGAAGCTCCTTGAGGCTGTTCGCAGACGATGCAGTTGTCTATAGGAAGGTAGCAATGTCTGAAAACTGTAGAGAATTGCAGGGAGATATAGAGGGAGCTGGCGATTGATATATCGCTCATTGACAGACGAAAAAATCCACTACTGTAGGATTTTACTATTGGCAACAAGTTACTAGAAGCTATAACTGACGTAAAATACTGATGCGCAAACATCCGCCGCGGCATAATATAGAATGGCCACTCAGATGCCAGGCTGAGATTCATCCACGAAAGAACTGAATTACAAAACACTTGTTCGACCGATTCTTGAGAACTGCTCATTCTGGAGTCCTCGCCAGGTTGGATTAACAGAAGAGGTAGCTAAGATCCAACGAAGAGCAGCATGTTTCGTCTGGTGGTCTTTTAGTCGGTGCGAGAGCGTTACGGAGACGCTCAACAAATTCCAGTGCAGACGCTACAAGAGAGGCTTTCTGCGTTATGTAGACTGAGTACTGTGAAAAAGAAAATGTTCCGGGAGAGTCGGGAAACATTTTGCTTCCTCGCCCTGATACGTCCAGCTAAATGGTAACAACGAAGGAATTGTATACGCTGTAGCTGATGAGGAGGTTTGTCGACAATCGTTCTCCTCACGCGACATTCGCGAGTGGAACAGGGAAGGAAGACAAGATACGGTACCAGAAGTATGCTCCGCTATTCACCGTATGGTGGCTCGCAAGGTATAGATACGGACATACTTGTAGACAGCCTTTATGAGCTGAGTGTTTACGCCGCTAAGTAGTTGGAAAGAATAATCTGCGTGTACTCACCAACTCCTGTCCGCAAAAAACTATAGCCAAAACGTAAAGAACCTCAGCTTAGGAAACTTACATAATTTTCACTTGTACATCTTCCGTACTTCTTCTCAGTTTGCATGAAGCACGACGGAGGGGGATGAAGTTGAAGCTCTAATTGAACAAGTATATGGAAGGGAGTCACCCGTGACGTACTGAAAGAAAATATCCGAGGTGAAACGATTTAGTGAAACCACGGAGAACATAGTGCAGGAAGGGCGGGTGATGATTTAAACGTCCACGAGCAACCATTCCTGTTGTATGAATCAACTCTAAACTGTTCACTTCTGAGTTCCTGCTAGGGTGCAATTTTTGCGTATCTGAAAGACTTTGATTCCAGTGCTGTTTTCCAGAGGGCTGCCCTTCACCCCGTTTCCCACAGTTTCTCGCATACCTTTCTGTTTCTCTCAGTCACATTTTCCGTCGGCACTATAACAGCTGTAGCGAAAAACTGACAGTTATAGTAGCAAAGAAGCTGCGACACGATTGCTCAGACGAAAGGCAAATCCCTCGAACGCGGGCACAGTCGAAACGAAGTGAAAAACTGTTCTTGAATGGGAGTTGTAATTTAGCAAAAAGTAGCCTTGCTAAAGACGGCGTGGAGAATACAAGGCACGGAGCACCGTATCGCAGATGGTCGCCGGACTTCGTACAGTCGGTCGTTACTACGGCTCTTATTTTCCACATTTATACGGCGCGCTACCTCCTCCCAGGACACAATTCTGTAAACCGATTCCGGTAATGACTCGATCCTTTTCAATAGGGCGCCATTTTCGTATTCAAAGGAGACATTGTTGGATTTGTATACAATGTAGTAGAGTTGTAGCCGCCCTGACGGTGAGCCACCTGTTTCCTGTCCCAAAGCCGAGGTCTCAGCGCGCGTTAGCACTGCATTGTCGCCGTCTTCGACACGCAGCCAACAGCGCTGGAGCACGGTGCTTCCTAGAAAGGAGAATTCCCTATGTGCCAGAGTCACTTATGTGTTTAGACTATTTTTTTTTCTTATTTTCCACGGTTAAATGCCGACAGAGGCCTGTCACAGCGTTGACTGAGGTCCACAGAGACAAAGTGCTGTCTCCGTTGGGCAAGCATCTAGACGAAAATCGGCAGCTGACCTTGCTCCAGCAATCATTCCGACATTTGATATACGTGAAGGAGGTTTTATCTCCACTCCGCTCGAGTACGGATGTAGTGGTTACGCTACAACACCACCTCGCTTGGTAAATATCAGTACAATTGGCGGCAGGTAAACACGACTAAATTTCTATTGAGACCTGTAACCTTCGTTAGTATTGATCGGGATGTAGAAATTACTTACAAAGCAAATTAATCAATTTTTGACCTCACTCACTGTTCTAAAGACATTCTGCGAACAAGACTTGTTGACGGCATCGGCAGCTATACACCAAGCCTCGAGCTCACACAGCTTTGAAACAAGACAGTGATGTTGTTCTCGTGAGAGTACTGTTGCACGATGGGCCGAAGAGGCATCGTTTTGGAAGGTAGAGGATGAAAAATATTTGTCTTTACAGGGCAGTGAAAATATCTGCACGATAGTGCAAATATCGACGGTGTGTGACGCGCATTTTGCTTGTCTTGAAGCTTGTTCCAGACAGTCACGGTACTTACTGTTGGTAACAGTTTTTATTTTTTTGTAATGTCTTACGGGACCAAATTGGTAACAGTAATACCCACATTAGTCTTCGTCCTCAAGTTTACCTTTAGTACTGCTCGGTCCTACCTCAGGTTTTGTTTTCCCTGCAGTATTAGTTGTAAGATAATACTGATACACAGCAATATGGACAGGCTTACTGATCCACAAGATGCAAAAATTGGAGATGCAAAAGTACTGTGATGCCCTTGTCGTCTCTGAGGAAACAGATCAACGTAGTCACTCTCTCACTGCATTCAGAAATCCATAAACGACGTGCATATCGGCCATCTCCTCAAAAGTAAACCGGTCCTTACCGTTAACGCACAACTAACACTGTAGGGAAAAAGCAAACCCTACGCAGAACCGAGTAGTACTGAACGAAAGCTTGCGGGCGAAGAGAACAGTGGACATTACTGTTGTCAACAACAGGTAGCGTGAGTGAATGGAATAAGTTTGTTTCCAAACAAGATACACAGTACATAACATCAACATTTGTTCTGTTGGGCAGATATTTTCGGTGTAACACAAATACAAACATAACTGGGGGTAAGAAATCAAATGAAATGCAATTACTCTGTAGCTAGCCACAAGGGACCTCAAATCTCATCTGCGGTAAAACTCAGAAAAGATTCCTGAACAACTTAGGAAATTTTAGTGGTGGTGGTAAGTTCCTATGGGACTAAACTGCTGAGGTCATCGGTCCCTGTGCTTACACACTACTTAATCTAACTTAAACTAAATTGCGCTAAGGACAACACACACACCCATGACCGAGGGAGGACTCGAACCTCCGACAGGGGGAGGCGAAATTTTGTCTGTGGAATTCAGGTTCATCCTGCAGAATTCGGACAGTAAAATAAAAGAGATTATGGAATCAGTTTTCAACAAAATGTTGCTGCCTGGCTCCAAGTAGAACAGTAATGGCGGACAGAATAGATTAGATTAACAAATAATGTCAAATAATCCTGGAACGTCACAGAAGACAGAGACATAGAGAATGGTTGTCGATGACAATAATGACGACGTCGCTTACCTCACGGTAGTAAATGAGGTGCGTCCTCGCTTTCCGAATAAACGGCCGGAGAGCTAACTGACTTGGCCAGCTTCAGTGCGAAAGCGTTGAGCCTAATCCGCATTAAGCAAAGCACTTGCCTGGCGATGATACCTTTCTTAGTAAGCACGAGCTGTGTGCGTGGACGCATTGTCGCCATGCATCTCCGTTGCTGAATAAGGCGTCCAAGACAATGGCGACATTCATTCGTAAACATATTTACTGTGAATTCTTCTCTGGTGTATGCACCCCATTCAGGTAACTCGATCCTACCCGCTTCCTTGCCACTGAAACTCTCTTCGAGAAGAGCGTATTATTTTGCAGAGAAGTCTTATTTTCTTAATTTCGTTAGTCGTAATCGATGTTTTTGGAAAGCCTGCAGCTCTGTGATTCGTGAATTAAATAATAAAAAACTGCACCAGCTACTTATTTTTTTAATGCTTGGCACACCTGGTGTCGAGAATTTATTCTCATTTTCAAGTGTGTTTCTTTATATAATTTTTTCAATATGTTCACGACAGTCAGTCCACGTATTTCGCGGTGCTTGCGCTTCATTCCATTAACTATTAAATAATGTTAGAAACATTATTTCTGCTAAAGATATTTGTTAAGAATACTGGCACTATTATGCGGGTGAAACACTGTCAAAAATCTGGCCTTTTTTGGTGCTCTAAGCTGAACAGTGAAACCGAGGTCTGTCTTTACATTAGGTAAACATCAATCAGTTCCCATCTAATAAGCAAGCTGAGATAGTGGTTCGTCTCTGGTGACCTGGCTGTCGACGCGAAGATAAGCATAAAAAATTCTCTTAACTTGAAGAAATGATTCTTTACCAACCTCACATATAAACTGACGTAACTCCGACGTCGTTTAAGCAGAAGCGAAAATGTTGTAAAAATGGTTCAAATGGCCCTGAGCACTATGGGAATTAACTTCTGAGGTCATCAGTCCCCTAGAACTTAGAACTACTTAAACCTAAGGACATCAAACACATCCATGCCCGAGGCAGGATTCGAACCTGCGACCGTAGCAGCAGCGCGGCTCCGGACTGTAGCGCCTAGAACCGCTCGGCCACTCCGGCTGGCTGAAAATGTTGTAACCTCATGATTACAAACCTTTATAGATCCATTTTATTTCTCTGATACAAGAAAAAATGGGGTTTTTTGGCACATGACATTGGACAGAATCAGTTGTGGTACAAACCAGTTTACATTCTTAATCACCAGTCAATGAAGCAATGGCCGGACTGGAAATCTGATTCTCAGAGGCAGATTGCACGAAACCAACCGATTCATCAGATAACTTCAGTCTTTTGTACTATTATGGAAACTACAGTCATCTAAAATACATTTTCTTTCGATTTGAGAACTTGCAAGTAAATCACTATAGAAGAATTTTACACGGTTAAGCGCAGAAAAAAGTCAACACTCAGAAATATCGATACGAATAGTAAGCAGGAATAGTGAAAATGAAGATGGAGACAACGGTAGAAAAGGAGGAGGCCACATAAGAGAACGAGAAACAGGTATTGGAGGAAACATCCATCTGTTCTCTACTTCTGAAAACATTTGTTGTGTTGCATGCCACATGGGACCAAATCTAGACAAAACTCCAACAACCGCAAGGATTTACAGTGTAGATGAAAGCAAAAACGTGTCTCGTTCATTGAATGTCAACTGTTTACAAACAAGTACACGGCATGTGGAGTTGTGGGCGCCATCGCGTCCGAATGACCGAATGACCGAAAAAGTTTTCTTAACGCTGCTCACAGCGACGAATTAAAAAAAATAACATGTTAATTAACTAATTATCCAAACTAAGAAAACAAATGTCAATGAATCGTACTGTTACTGCGAAATGTGTTCGTAAATGTAATTATCTCACAAAACCTAATGAGGTTTCTAAGTGCATATAAGACTACTATTACGCTGTGTAAAAGTTCGATAAGCAAATACTTCTCAGTGTAGTGCCTATTTATAATCCATAAAAATTATCTCCGATTGCTCTTAGCCACTGAGAAAGTTATATATCTCTCCAACAAAAGGGGAAAAAACGTGAAATGTGAAGATAAGCTACTGCAGAGAAAGAGGAAAGAATTGCTGTGATTGTACAATGTCAGAGGAGACATTAGCCTGACCGTTTTAAAATGAATAGCCTCGCTTTAAAAGGTTCGCTCCCAAGTGGCATATTATTTAAGGTAGTGTGAAAATTCTCTTCAGAGAAAGCGGGTGATAAGAGCGAGGGGAAAAAAGGAATTGGAAGGGAGGGGATGAAATAAATTCCTTTGATATTGGAGTGTTCGGCGTGGCGTCCAGCAGAAGCCGTCGTAGGGCTTGCTTACTGCTGTCCTTAACGAGTGTCCCAGAAATGGCTCCGGGAAATGTCTGAGAAAGAAATTAAAAAGAATCTGCCCTCTCATCTCGAATAAAAAGGAATTTAATGAAGTGGAGGTATTTTACTGTGCCTTATGTTCGGGAAGGGGAAACGATTGGCTGCAAAGATTTCAAAATTCAAAAGGTCTCGCCATTTTTGCAACAAGTATTCATACCCTCGAGAAAGATATTTTTACAGTTGCGTGCGCAGATTTTTTTGCGGTCGAGTATAATCTTCTATAGACTAGCAGTATTTCCCTTCAATGTGCGACTTTTCTGTCCAGCGGATCTTGTCCAGGAAAATGTATACAGAATAAATTCCATAATCGATTATTTAGAAAGTTGTACGACCCCTGGCAACCGGATAGGGCAGTTAAAATTGCATGTGCCTCGTAAAAAATTAAAGACGCCGTTGACTATTAGTCAATTCGTCCTCTGAAAGTTCATTGATATAATTCGCGTAGTGAAATATCAAAACCGACGACGTTCTAAGATACTGTCGCACTGGTGACTCGAATTTATTTACACCGATTAAATAAAGGAATAGCTACAGATGGAAATGTACAACATGGCAGAAAAAGAGGTAATGATTTTAGATATGGATTTTTATTTTCTAATTTTATTGATTTTTACCGAAGTCATAGATTTGGACTCGGTTTTTCTTGGCCACTGACGAAAAAAAAAATGGTGGTTCAAAAATGGCTCTGAGCACTATGGGACTCAACTGCGGTGGTCATCAGTCCCCTAGAACTGAGAACTACTTAAACCCAACTAACCTAAGGACATCACACACATCCATGCCCGAGGCAGGATTCGAACCTGCGACCGTAGCAGTCGCACGGTTCCGGACTGCGCGCCTAGAACCGCGAGACCACCGCGGCCGGCACTAACGAAATTTGTGCGCATCTTCGAGTAGAATGATCAAACATGTGCTTTCGGTGTTTTACCTTCTCTTGCCCTTGAAAAACCCTTTTCGCACGATCACGACGCTGTTCTAGTCGAGTTTCGCACATAAATAGTCAAAAAGATATATACACTATCTCATCAAAAAGTATCCGGACATCCCCAACAACGTACGTTTTTCATATTAGATGCATTGTGCTGCCACCTACTGCCAGGTACTCCACATCAGCGACCTCAGTAGTCATTAGATAACGTGAGAGAACAGAATGGGGCGCTCCGCGGAACTCACGGACTTCGAACGTGGCCAGGTGATTGGGCGTCACTTGTGTCATACGTCTGTACGCGAGATTTCCACACTCCTAAATATCCCTAGGTCCACTCTTTCCGATGTGATAGTGAAGTGGAAACGTGAAGGGACACTTACAGCACAAAAGCGTACAGGCCGACCTCGTCTGTTGACTGACAGAGACCGCCGACAGTTGAAGAGGGTTGTAATGTGTAATAGGCAGACATCTATCCAGACCATGACGAATGACGGCACAGAATGTGGCGATCCGACGGCAGAGGGTGGGTATAGCAAGTGCCCGGTGAACGTTATCTGCCAGCATGGGTAGTGCCAACAGTAAAATTCGGAGGCGGTGGTGTTATGGTGTTGTTGTGTTTTTCATGGAAGGGGCTTGCACCCCTTGTTCTTTTGCGTCACACTATCACAGCACAGGCCTATGTTGATGTTTTAAGCACCTTCTTGCTTCCCGCTATTGAAGAGCAATTCGGGGATGGCGATTGCATCTTTCAACACGTTCGAGCACCTGTTCATAATGCACGGCCTGTGGCGCAGTGGTTACACGACAATAACATCCCTGTAATGGACTGGCCCGCAGACTCCTGACCTGAATCCTACAGAACACTTTTGGGATGTTTTGGAACGCCGACTTCGTGCCAGACCTCACCGACCAACATCGATACCTCTCCTCAGTGTAGCACTCCGTGAAGAATGGGCTGCCATTCCCAAAACAACCTTCCGGCACCTGACTGAACGTATGCCGGCGAAAGTGGAAGCCGTCATCAAGGGTAAGGGTGGGCCAACGCCATATTGAATTCTAGCATTACAGATGGAAGGCCCCACGAACTTGTAAGTCATTTTCAGCCAGGTATCCGGATACTTTTGATCAGATAGTGTACTTATAATTCTCTCCTTCTACTTTCGAGTGTAAGCCTGTTAGTATATTTTCATTCCAAGTAAGTAGAGATTTTAATTGGCCCGTGTCTATGAAATTCTAACTTATGGGCAACTGCTTAAGCTTCGTTGCAGAGGAGAGAACGATGACATGAATTGATCCCAGCTGAGTTTTCTGTGTCAGATTACTGTGCCGAGTATTGCTGGGATCCAGAGGCTAATCTATCTGCTTGAAAATGGTAAGTGCCAGAACAAAGTAAGGTCTTCCTTCACAGCTTCGTATCACAGAATATTCCTCTTCATCATGTGTCTCTGATAAAGAAGTACGAAAAACTATTGCTTTGTTTGGTAGAGAAATCACAAAATCTTTGTGACATTGGCGTAAGAAATCACTAACTATAAAGAAAGGAAAGAAGGAAGATAACGGTGTAACTTCCCATCAAAGACAGGTACGTAGAGATGGGGGCCAATACTCACATCAGCTGAAGGATCGGGGTGTAAATCGGCTGTGTCGTTTCAAAAGGAGCCAGATATCTCCAGTGTAATAACCACTACGCCACATCGCTCGCTTCAAAAGTATCAAATATAAACGTTCCACACATAACAACAAAGTTTTTTGCTGCCATTAATTGAATGAACAAAATAAACAAGTGATAAATGGCCCAAATGACAGTGTTACACTGACTTTCATCCATTTATTTCACATCTCAAATGTTAGTTTACAAGCTTAAAAGCCCAAACTCTGATAGCGTGATCAAAGCAAACATTTAACGTAACAGAGCCGTATAAAATGAATATTTTCCATTAGTAGGTAACTGTGATGAAAGTAAAACTATCGAACTGCATGTTTCCAGTATCACATTCAAAATCAAAAAATGGCTCTGAGCACTATGGGACTCAACATCTTAGGTCATAAGTCCCCTAGAACTTAGAACTACTTAAACCTAACTAACCTAAGGACATCACACACACCCATGCCCGAGGCAGGATTCGAACCTGCGACCGTAGCAGTCCCGCGGTTCCGGACTGCAGCGCCAGAACCGCACGGCCACCGCGGCCGGCCATTCAAAATCGAAGAAATTCTTCGTAACTGACACACTTGTTTAACTTAAGCTTGTTTCAGACGAAACTGCATCCAATTTGTGGTACTTTTCATATGGTGTGTTTGTCTGAAAAGCGACTGTTCTTAGCACGCTGTGAGGAACAAAGTGATTATGTTCGCCCTTGCAAAGGGAAGAATGTACAGAAGGTAGAATGCCGAAGGAATTTGTCTGAGACTCAGTATTTCAGATAAAATGAACGGGAATCAGATTCAAGAAAGTGAAACCTTAAATCTTATTCTAATATTTTTTATGGCGTTCTCTCATACCCATAAGTGGCATCTGGTCAACCCTGTAAACTACCCAAATATTATTTTAAGGACGCGGTGGTATACACCTTTTAAATATGTGATTTCGTAGGCTTTCCCAGGGTAATAAGTCTTGAAAGTCTCTTCGGGTTTGCTGCCGGGTCCTAAATTCAACTCGATTCAATATTTCGGTGGTCCGACTGTTCGCCATCTTCAGGAGAACGGTGCTTCTGCTGCTGAGTTACGCTGAGATTTGAGTACTCCTGAAGATGGTGAACAGTTGGATCGCCGAAATATTGAATCGAATTGATTTTAGGATCCGATACCTTTTAAATACTTTTTTTTAAAAAAAAGACAAAAAAGAGGAACAATAGCGATATGTCTTTTTAAACAAACTAGCAGTTTCAGTGAATTTACAGACCATCTTCAGTAATTACATGATATGCATAATTTGTATCTAGACCAGTTTTACACATTAACTGCATCATAGTTACGTAATGCGAGAAAGCACCCGGCAATACGTTAACAGAGCACACGGGCATACCTAAGGAGGGGCTGTTGTTTCACTGAAGCTGCAGTTTTAATAAAGTTACTAGTAGCTGTTATGTCAAACCGCGGTATTTAAAAAATTTCAAAATTTGTTTGTAAGCTCCGTTATAAACACTGAGGGAGAACTGGGGCTGTTAATACGACATAACAGCAGAAAATGTCTAATAAAGAACAGTGGAGACTCTCAGATCAAGCTACGCCTAATACACTTGTAGCACTCGTGGTGAACGTAGAGAGGTACAGAGGCGGAGTTTTCACACATCTCTTCGTACAACGTCCTAATCTAGAGCTCTGAAACAGGCCTACCACCAAATGGAGAACTCTCTAACGGCTGAGTCTCGAAGGGAGAGTTACCTGGTGGTGCGGCGGTGGGACAGGTACCGGCACGGGCACCGGTACCGTCAGCGGGTGCAGCGGTGGCGGTGGGGGCGGCGGGGGCGGCAGGGGCGGCGGGGGCAGCGGAGGCGGCGGCTGCGGAGGCGGCGGCGGCGGCCGCCAGTGGTCCTGCGGCGGCGCCGAACACTCGTGCTGGTACATAGCGCGCACCAAAAATGCCTACTCCGGCAGCGATTAATTCGCTGACTGAATCTTGACCGACATTACGTTTTTCACATTTATAGAAAAATTGCGCGCCCGATAAGAGGAAAATCTTGCGGACTAGGTCACACGGCAGGGACTCGGCATCCAGTGCGACAGCCGGCTAAGCGCCCTGTTCTACAGCCTCCCCCCTTCCCGAAGCCTCATCGCTGTTCCGTGACGCACGACGAAAACTTCCCTGCGCTGCCGAAAGTTGACAAAAAAGGACAATTAAAAGTGGTAACTGGTTCGAACGAAACGGCAAAGAAGGACACGCTGATTCGCTGCAAACAAGCTGCACTACGTGGACGCTAGGAGCGGCACTTAGGCGCTTTACGCTCTGAGTTCGGCCTACGATAAGACGCGTATTTTTACGAAATGTCTAGGCGGCGCCATTTTGAAAGAGTGTCGTCATGACCGCGCACTGCATGAGCAGAGGCAGTTGCCTGCTCCGATGGAAGCGACCAACATCTCGACCGTTCCTCAACCTGCTCGAATTTGGCCTTCGGTAACTGTGTTGTCATTGTTTCCATTTGGGTAAGAGGGTAATTAGTTGACATTTTAAATAGTTATTTGCGGTCCCTCCATCCACGTTATGGCTACATCAGCGTAAGGAACGAACACTGCCTGTTCTCGCTCTGTGTTCTCAAAATAACGATTTCCTCAATTCTTCTCACGTAGTTTGAACGACAACAGCAACTCAGACGCTTTATTGGAGCCTGCCTTTTTTCTCGGACAGTTCGAGTGTGAATACGCAGAACTTACAGAGTATGTAGTGCATTGGCAGACTTTATTTTGAGGTGGAATGTATCGATTTTCTTCAGTCGTAGTTTTAAATTGTGTCTGCAGCTGTTCAGAAACTTACGTGATAATGCAGAATCGAATGTTGGTGAGTGGTCCGTATAAGATATGTTCCCTATCTAAAATTCCGGCGAGATCAAGGTATCCGCTGATTTGAAATTCGTCAGGCCAGATAATTCCAAAATTATGAAAATATCTTGACGTTCCAGAGATCGAGCCAATGTCCCAAAAGGAGCTTACAATTATGAAACTCATACTGAATATTGGCTTTTTTATTTATCTGTAATGGAGAACCGCATACACTTCCTATTATTTTTGAAGAACAGGAGCCGACAATCCATTACCAGACATCCCGTAACAAGTCTCCGAACTGCACGACAAGACCAGCTAGACAAACCGGGAGAAAAAGAAACTGATTTCACAGATCACTAACGAATGTACAAACCTTCATGCCAATATTTCCACATGGTCAGTACTTTCTGAAAGAATTAGCCAAATAACAGCTACTACACATACGACGCTGAGGCTTTTGGTGTGCTTTTGCAGCATTACCTGCTTCGGTCCTATCAACAAATGCTTGGGCGCCGAACCGCACAATAACCCTGGGTTCGGTGTGGGGCGGCGGTGGGGTGAGCGGACTGCTGTGGCCTGTTGTGGGGTTGTGAAACACTGGGGGCTACAACGAGGACGTAACCTTTCCCTCGTTTCTAAGTCCCCAGTTCCATACAATACAATACGATACAAGTAAACTATTTATCATTTCAAAAGTAATTGCCATAACTGTTAATAGATTTATCCCACTGTGAGACAAGACGCTGATGGAAAAATGTTTGCAGTTGCCTACAGAGTCCTGAGTTTACCCAGGTGTGCACCTCTTCGACTGAAGAAAATCAACGGCGACGAATATCTTTCTTCAGGGCATCAAAAATATGTCAATTGTATGGAGAGAGACAGGGACTGCATGGAGGAACTGTAAGGCTTCCCACATGTTGCCAGGTTGTTTCGACTACGTTTCAGAAGTTTCGCTGGTAAGCCCTTACACTTCCTCCATACGGTCCCTATATCTCCCCATACGATTTCCAGATTTTTGGAGCCCTGAAGAAAGACATTCGAAGCCGTCGAATTGTTTCAGACGAATAGCTGCAAGCCTGGGTAAAATTATGGCTCCGTACTCAATCGCAAACATTTTAGCACGAAGGCACGGACCGTCTCGTCTCACAATGGGATGGATCTATTAACATTTATGATGATTACTTTTGAAATAACAAAGAGTTTACTTTCTTTTTTTCCGTCTGTCTCGTTTTCATTTGACTGCCCCTTATATATACTCGATGTCCCCTGTTAGTCTTACCTGATATGGGTCCCGTACACTCGAGCAGTATTCAAGTATGAGTCGTACAAGTGTTTTGTATGCAGTCTCTTTTGTAAACACACTGTATCTTCCCATCATCTTACCAATGAATCGTAGCCTTTCATTTGTTTCACGTGTAACTGTAACCATGTGATCTTTCTACTTCATCTCTCTACACATTGTTACTCGCCAATGTTTAAATGACATGAATGATTCTAGTTATGACTCATTATTCCGTCTGACAAAGGATGTCACGCTTTTAGGTTATGTGACGTGCAAAACCTTGCATTTCTGTTCATCAAGAACTAGTTTCGAAACTTGACAGAAGGCTGATATTTTGAGGTGCAATATCTGAATGTTACTACAATTTATACCGGCTACAATTGACCCATATATGACTGCATCGTCTATGAAAGGCCTGAGATTGCAACTAATTCTACCCGGTAAGTGCCGGCCGGAGTGGCCGTGCGGTTCTAGGCGCTGCAGTCTGGAATCGCGAGACCGCTACGGTCGCAGGATCGAATCCTGTCTCGGGCATGGATGTGTGTGTTGTCCTTAGGTTAGTTACGTTTAAGTAGTTCTAAGATCTAGGGGAGTGATGACCTCAGAAGTTAAGTCCCATAGTGCTCAGAGCCATTTGAACCTACCCGCTAAGTCTATAATGTGTTACATGAACAGAAACTGCCGCGTTACATTCCCCTGGGGCACAGTAGATGTAACGTTAGCATCTGTAGTATCCTGCCTGCCAGGAAATTTTCAGTACAGTCGCAGACTTTGTTAGATATCCCATAAGAACTTAATTAATTTATAAGGCGTCAAAAGCTTTTCGGAAGATTAGAAACAATGAATCAATTAAGTTTGCTTTATCCATAAATAAGAAGATATTACGCGAGGCGGCCGCGACCGATGTTTTCGGGAACCATTTCTGGCAGGCAGATACCGTTTCTCCCTCAGCCTGTTCATTGGTCTAACCTGCCGCCCACAAGTAAAGCGAGCGATAAGGTCATCTTTTAAATGACGAAGAAGTCCTATACTACGGGTGAAGAAATTGGAAGAGCGGTGCAGATAATGCTAGAAAACACGCTTCTAGTCTAGGTGGCGTCCCCAAGTTGCAGCACTGCAGGACACTGATGTTGGTGTGGGACTTGCATCACCGTGAGGTTGAGGCTGGTCGTGGCGCGCGCTCGCGATTCAGTTATGCAGCGCGCCTTTATTTATCTGGCCATCGCGGACATATGCAAGTCAGATGGAGCGCGGATGCAGCCAGCCAGCCCTTTGTTCCCAGTCGGTCAGCGGCCGCGCGACCCGTCAACATCGCAGTCCATTCACATACGCGGCCAGCACGTGGAATCACTCAGCAAAAACTCTTTCCTGGTACCCTCGCGTCGAGTCACCCTCAATAATACATTTTACAGTTGTGTTACCGAGCGAGATGGTGCACTGTTAAAGTCTTTCCGCTCCAATGTCGGATCTCGTCCGACATACTTATTTTCCGCTTTGGCTCCATTGTTCTTGTATAAAGTATTCTCGTTTTACGTGTCGCGTCAGATCTGGGTACAATCTCTAGCTTTCGACGAAATCCTTCCAAATCCAGGAGCAACTAACTATCGTATCTGTCGTCGTAGTTACTACTTATAACCCCTAGATACTTTATAATTTGCAGGCACACGTCGTCGTTATGTCATGCTGTCAGAGATCGTGTCGATGTCTGTGCTGGTGGTACCAGCCTTCTCGTAGGAACATAACCAATTCAACGCACATCTCTCTGTCTACTCAGCGTCGAGAGCGCATCTCCACCCGCTACTACGATTACAGCCGTTATTGATGTTGTCCTCTCACATTCTAATTTCTACTGCTTCTTTAATAAAACAACCCCAGTATCTACAACTGCAACAAATCTCGTCCTATAGCACCCACTCTCGTCATTAGATAGAGCAACTTTTCTGCTCTACAGTATACTCGTAGTATGCTACGTGCCTAGATGTTTGCAACAGACCGTGCACGTTCCACGTTGTTTTTGCTTGTCTGAAGGTGCCAGACAGAAGTGCGATAAGTGACGATGATACTGTGAAACTGCTTCGGGAAAAGACTGTGGACGGTTCAACTGGCTCTAAGCACTATGGGGCTTAACACCTGAGGTCATCAGTCCTCTAGACTTAGAACTAAGTAAACCTAACTAACCTAAGGACATCACACACATCCAGGATTCGAACCTGCGACCGTAGCAGGCACGTGGTTCCGGAGTGAAGCGCCTAGAACCGCTCGGCCACGGCAGCCGGCTAGACCGTCGATGAATGAGGGTTTAGGGATGATAGTGGGCAAGAAGAATCTCTTCCACAATGCAGTGTTATAAGTCGCACTGAATCTAAAATTAACGACGGAGTAAGCGGCGAAATTGTACAATCTGACGGATGAAAATGGACGGTTTACAGGACTGTGATCTTATGAACTTCGTGTACTCCGTCAGACAACAGGGCTTAATGCCTCCTCACGGTACTCGGCCAACTATGTAACTCTTAATACTTGCAGCCCTTTTTTACGAATGATCGTATTCACGAAATTGTACCCACAACAAATAAATACGCAGCAGAGAAACTATGGAACTGACTTAACGAACAAAACATTAAATGTCGCTCTCATGGAAAGATATTTCATTAGAAGAAATTGAGGTATTTATTAGGGTAATACTGAAAGTGGCTCTGAATTCGAAGGAGGAATTGGTTACTATCTTACCGACCAAACCGAATCCCATTATTCAACGGTGATTTCTCCTGTCTCCGAATTTTATAGATAAAAAAAATGAACGTATGGCAGTTTTGGCCGGAAGACCCCGTCTAGGGATGTTCACCCACGTAGTGCAAGTCTTTCTATTTGACACTACTTCTGTGACATGCGCGTCTGTGTAGTTAAGATGATATGAAGTGATTGCAACGCAAACATCCAGTCTTCGAGCGAAGAAAATCTCCGACCTGGCAGGAAATCGAACCCCGGACCCAGCGATCTAATCGCTACACCATGAACTGTAGACTTTGTAGATATATACTGAGCCTATATATTGAGCCTATTTCTTTCCTAAATAAATGGCAGTATGGTTGGTCAATTGGGAGACTTGTCCGGCCACCCTGGTTCAGAATTTCATTCGCAGTGTGTGTCTGGCTTTCACATCTGCACCTCACAGTCCATTCACAGATGGTGCACATCCGCATAAGCCCAGGGTTCTCGAGCCTTTTCTCTTGTGGTCACTAGGTAACATCTATGTTGTAAAACTTTCAACAACCCGAAGGTTGGTTTGACCCCACAGTGCCTTGCTATGCATGTTACTACTGGGGATGGTATGCCGTTGCTTCCTCCGACCTCATAACTGATTTAGCCAGACCGTTATTGGGGGAATCTACAGTCTAACGCAGACTCCGAATCACAGTACAACACGGGTTTTTCATGTTAAAAAATACTGCTAGAGGTGAAAGAAGTAAGAAACGGTGGATACAAATAATACGACTAATCGAGTCGCCGACTTTTCAAACTGTGACCTCTGAGGCTCCGAGCAGCACACCGGCTAAGTAATAAGTTTATTTATCCGTTTTGGAACATCCGGACTTCGAAATTTATATCTTTTAGTGGCGTACTACACTTCTTTCGTAGTGTTCTTCACTAGTCCTGGTTGATCAATATCGCTACAGTGGCGCGATTACTAAACTCTTTCATCAATTCAACTTGATAATGGTTCCAGCGTGACTCTATTGTCGGTCGGAGAATGCTTTTGTATGCGATCTACTTCAGGCAAATGCAAAGGTACTTCCTCCTCAATCCAGGGGCAACTAAGGTCATCTATAACAGCTGCGCGCTTTCCTAAATCGCTTAGCGCGAATGACTGGTTGATTCGTTTGAAAAGGCACGACCGGCTTCCATCCCCACTCGGAGCACCTGCTCCGTCTCTGATGATCATGTCATCGACGGGACATCAACCACTAAGCTCTTTCTTTATGCTTGAGTAATGGGTACTTCAACTGTAATTTGTTTCTTTTTTGGAGCACACAGGTATTTTCTTACCGATTTTGTCCAGAGATGTATCTGTTGTTTACTTTATTTGCAATCGATTGCGAAGCCTTTTGTAGCTTCATGTTAGGCACTTAGGCACAATTGTCTAATTTTATTGCTACACCGCAGCATCTTCTAATGTAGTAAATATACACTCAATAGCCAAAGAAAGTGGTACACCTGTCTAATATCGTGTAGGGTCCCGGCGAGCAAGCAGAAGTGTCGCAACTCGAAGGGGCATGGACTCGAATAATGTCTGAAGTA
Source organism: Schistocerca nitens (assembly GCF_023898315.1). Taxonomy (NCBI): domain Eukaryota; kingdom Metazoa; phylum Arthropoda; class Insecta; order Orthoptera; family Acrididae; genus Schistocerca; species Schistocerca nitens. Next base: position 929,326,044 of record NC_064616.1, read on the forward strand.
GTGCTGGAGGAAACTGACACCATAGGTCCTGCACAGCTGTCCATAAATCCGTAGGAGTACGAGGGGGTGGAGGTCTCTTCCGAACAGCACGTTGCAAGGCATCCCAGATTTGCTCAATAATGTTCATGTCTGGGGAGCCTGTTGGCCAGCGGAAGTGTTTAAACTCAGAAGAGTATTCCTGGACCCATTCGGTAGCAATTCTTTACGTATGGGGTGTTGTCGCATTGTCCTGCTGGAATTGCCAAATCTGTTGTAATGCACAATGGACACGAATGGATGTAGGTGATCAGAAAGGTTGCTTACATACGTGCCACCTGCAAGAGTCGTGTCTAAACGTTTCAGGGGCACCACATCACTCCAACTGCAGACGCCCCACACCATTACAGAGGCTTCACCAGATTGAGCATTCCCCCGCTGACATGCAGGGTCCATGGATTCATGAGGTTGTAACCATACCCTCACACGTCTATCCACTCAATACAATTTGAAATGAGACTCGTCCGACCAGGCAACATGTTTCCCGTCATGAGCAGTCCAATGTCGGTATTGATGGGCCCAGGCGAGGCGTAAAGCTTTGTGTCGTGCAGTAATCAAGGATACACGAGTGGGCCTTTGGCTCCGAAAGCCCATATCGATGATGTTTCGTTGAATGGTTCGCACCCTGACACTTGTTGATAGCCCAGCATTGAAATCTGCAGCAATTTGCGGAAGGGTTGCACTTCTGTCACGTAGAAAGATTCTCTTCAGTCGTCGTTGGTCCCGTTCTTGCAGTACCCTTTTCCGGCCGCAGCGATGTCGGAGATTGGGTGTTTTAACGGATTCCTGATGTTCACGGTACACTCGTGGAATGGTCGTATGGGAAAATCCCCACTTCATCTCTACCTCGGAGATGCTGTCTTTATAACCTGTCATTGTAGCAGCAGTAACCGATCTAAAAACTGCGCCATACACTTGTCTTATATAGGAGTTACCGACCGCAGTGCCGTATTCTGCCCCTTTACATACGTTTGAATACGCCACCAGCGGCCGGCCCGTGCATAACACCTTTGTCCAGTTAGTCTTCGATTTACAACATTAGAGGATGCAACAGCAACAATATACACATGCGGTGTATATCCTTTCGATAACTATGCACAACTGACTAAAGATGAAACTATAAAAGGCTTCGAAAACGATTTTAAATAAAGTACACAAGGAGCACAGCAGGGTAGGAATACAGCCTGCGTGCTCGAAAACAAAAGTGAACACAAAGCTCTCTTCATTCCTACTTTGGGGAAATGCGCTCAGTGGCAGACGGTCTGGTGCGTACGACATTATGACTAGACACCCTTTTAAGGACTGCGGCGCAGCGTCAAATGTAAATAGAAACGAAGAGGCAAACGGCTCCGCCGACAAAGCCTACGGTTGTCAGTCGTTGCGGCTGGTCCAGGACCACGTAGAGGTGGTAGCCAGAACGCCAGGCGTTTCAGCGGAAGGGAAATGTTGTGATGAGATCGCGCAGACGCAACGGGAGGCGGAGAGAAGGAAAGAAGGCTCGTCTGAGAAAATGTGAGAAACAGGCAGAAGGGGGCAGAGGAGAGAGTGAAAGCCGGCCTCTATTCCTGTCGCGGAAGGTCGGCGGACGTTCAACCCGGCATTTTATTTTTCGCGGGCCGGCTTATTTTGACCGCCGGCTCCTCGTTAGCAGACTAGACGGCAAGCCTGACCTGCGCCACTGGCCGCTGTGTTGTGCCTCGCCGCGCCTCGCAGTATTTTTAGGAGGGCCGGACCCACACTTCTCACGCGGCTCGCCAAAAAATCCGGGCTGCTGCGGTCAAGTGGACGCGCAGCGGAGGGGAGGTTAGCACCGTCGAGTCGGGGCTCCGCGCCTCCGGTCACTGGCGGAGAACACGGTCCAGGGTGGGCTAAAAAGGAGGAAGTGTCATCGTCCATTACACACCTCGGACGAAATTTGACCCAGAGAACGCAGCCCTATTCTTCTGCCATCAGAAAGCTTCTAAAGACGTCCCGCTTCAAAGCAAATACAAAATTTGCAGACGAATGTCACTAATGTCCGCCTGTTGTGGAATCGCATAGTTAATTTTAGGTCGAACATTATAATGTTCCAGGAGGAAAGTAGCTACTCTTAAGGAATCGGCACGGCATGAAACACTGTTCATTTTTCACTTACGATGTCTGCAAACTCTAAATTCATGTTAAGTCTTCGTAATTTTCGAGGGCGTTCTACACTGTACCACCTCGTCGATCAAGGATAAAGATACGATAATACTGTATCTACACAGGTATGAGACTGGCTCGAAGTAGCTTCTACTAACAGTACTCAGTACAAAATACTGGACGGTGAATGTTCTGCAGTAGCGAAAGCAACTTCGAGTGTGCCCGAAAGAAATGTCATAGAATCACTGATGCTCTCAGAATACACAAGCGATTGATTAGGTAGGGACAGCAGCACCGTCAGGCTGTTCCCTGACGATACTGTTGTCTAAAAAATGGCTTCTCTCTTTAAATGTGGAGAATTGGGAGAAAAGAAAAAGTACCCTGTAGCGCATGATTACAAGATTAGCGGTAAACTCCGGTAGCTTGGTGCAATGTTAAAACATTTAGGTTTAGTACGAACAAGTGACACCAAATGAAACATACCATAAACAAGCAGTAGGGAAGGTGAATGGAATACTTTCATGTTTTATGCACGTTCTGGAAAAGGGGAGTTCATTTCTAAAGGAAACAGCCTACAAGAAGTTAGTGCATCCAATACTAAACTATTACTTCAGTGATTGGAGTCTGTTTATCCCTCCGCTCAGTAGATGAGTGGAACAGGGTTGCTAATACAGGTACAACGTACCCTTCTCCATACACTGCGCTGTGGCGTGCCGGAATATGTACCATGTAGATACAGATGCAGAAGATGAAAGGATCGCCGTAGCCACGGGACATTAGAGTGTACAACACCGAAAGAAATTACAAATCATCCGATTGTGAAGAGTATAACAGTAAAGGGACGCGTCCCTTCACGAAGCAGTGAAGTGTAGAGCAGTATGAAAGGACGAGCTTGCGACAAGCGAGAACATCCAGCTTCTTGTGTTGCTTGAGGCTTTCCCGACGGACATGTTGTATATATGGTTCTCGGGCGAGACGTCGGATGTCATAGTGACGTCTCGCCCGAGAACCATATATACATCCAGCTTCTTGCTCTGGGCGCCGCCGGAAAGGTGTGAAATCTTCACTGGGCTCTCCATCTTCACACGGCCATTCTGATTATCATTTCCTATGGTTTCCCTAAATCGCTTGCGGCGAATATCGCGAAAGCACATTTCTGTCTTTTATTACCTCAGTGTGGACGGAACCTTAAGCTCAACCATTCTTTTCTTTTGTTTTTAAACCGATTTTCCCGAGTATAAACTAGTCTAGCCACTGAGCGTACTTGAGACAAACAGGACGTCTGGGTGTACGAAAAACTTGTTTTCCGAGTGAGTTATTAGATATTTACCTTCCAACCCCTCCTCCCCTCTCACATGTACACAAACGGGAACACACACACCCGATATTTTATTATAGTGTGATACGCGTCCTATTTTATGGAAAGAAAAGCGTATCATCGTTGCACGATGAAGCTAGAGAAATACAATTTATTATATGGACCATTTGTGACTAATAAGGAATACTTCCTGCTAAACAAAAAAAAAAAAAAAAACCACTAGTAATTCAGTACAGGGTGCGGTAGTGAGAGCTTGAATATCTTCTTGGGACAGGAATTATCCAAACTGCATGCGATGCGTTACGAAGTGGAACAATCACACGGAAACAGTAGTGGGAAGACAGCTGGAAGACTTCGGTTCACTGACAGAATTCTGAAAGAAAATGTTGTGCAGCTGCGCAAACGAGATTTATTCATGTACGTGTTCTGCGACTGGGATATTTACCAAGCAGATATAGCAGGAAATGGAGATAGATGAAGTTGGTACTCGAGATGCTAAAATTGTAAGCCCCCATTTCTGTCAGTACTAAAGTACTATGGTTTTTTCAGGCATCTTGGATATGGATCTTTAGAACAAAGACGAGGATGAAACTTCCTGGCATACTGAAACTGTGCCGGATCGAGTCTAGAACTCGTGTTCCTTCTAAGGACGAAGATATTTTTCACAAAACACTGTTGTAAAAAAGCGAACAGCTACTCGAGAGATCGTGAAATGATACCACAATATCCATCGAAAAGCTCGCAGAATCGCCACAAGAACGGAATAATGCAAATAGTTTAATATGGAAAAAAATTTTAAAAAATTGGAAATTTGTGATAAGTTCCTATGGGGCCAAACTGCTGAGGTCATCGGTCCCTAGGACTACACACTACTTAATGTAATTGAAACACAATAAGGAGAACACACACACCCATGCCCGATGGAGAACTCGAACCTCCTACGGGTCCAGCCGCGCGATCCGTGGCAAGGGGCCCCAGGCTGCACGGGTACAGTTTAATAGTGGCGCGGCGGCATACCCTCTCATGTCTCGCACTACATTTGCGAGGTGAACAGGAAATACCAAGAACGCTCGGCCACGCAATTTGCAGTAACTTGCACAGTATTTATGTTGATATAGACTGCGGGCCCATGTTATTGGGAGGTCAGCAGTCAAAAATGGTTCAAATGGCTCTGAGCACTATGGGACTTAACTGCTGTGGTCATCAGTCCCGTAGAACTTGGTACTACTTAAACCTAACTAACCTAAGGACATCACACACATCCATGCCCGAGGCAGGATTCGAACCTGCGACCGTAGCGGTCGTGCGGTTCCAGACTGTAGCGCCTAGAACCGCTCGGCCACTCCGGCCGGCGATCAGCAGTCAAACTTCTCACACTCTCACTGGACAGATACGTCCCATCGGTGACACATCTGTAAACTAGAAGGCCAAGAAAGAGGCTGTATACTCAACCCTCGGAAGACATTCCTACAATCAGATCGACAGGGGGTCTCACGCTAGCATGTTGGGATGCGAAACCACTACGAAACTACAATAATACTACGCCCTTAGTATGTCGTTCAGCAGCGAGATATTGAGCTCAAATTTTAGGTAGAGTCCCGAAAGTCGTCCCAAAGTGCGATACTGAGTCCTGGCCAGTATGCACATCATGGAGTCGGAGAGAAAGGGAATGAATGTACGATGTAGCGCCCCGTCCACTACGAGACAGCACTTGCTCGGAAGACTGGGAGGAACGTCGAGTCCTTTTTACAGGAAAGATCCCGAAGTTCGTCTGAACTGATCTAGGGAAAGCATGGAAAACGTAAAACCGAATGGACAGACGGGGATTTGGCAGCCCGTTCTTGCACAGGCCTAACTCGCTCTGGTGCAGCCAATAAAGGATCAATGAGTCAGGATAGATGACCTGTTGATAAGCAGTACGCTTCGGTCCGTATTCACAGCGAGATACCATAGGATACGATGGTGGACGATTAATGCAGACTGATCTTTGTGTGACATACTGTCTCCAGGTAAATTCTTAATTGCATATTAAAAGCCAACTTCGTTTTAGGTTTCTTCAAATGCATAGCCTTATATTTCTCCACGCTTAGAGCTAGTTGCAGTATACTGTTATATTTCCAAAATTTAAGTGTATATTACTGCATTATTTATCGTACATCGCTCCTTTATACGTGGTCCAGTGCCATTAATGTGACCACCGCCTATGTTCGACATCATCGTACAACAACCACTCACAGACGGCATGTGGTAATACTAGCAGTCGAGAGTATATAAAGCGTGTCGTGGTCCGTGGAAACAGTGCAGTCGCTGTCGTAATGAGGAAACGGAGCGATTTGTCTGGCGTCCAAAAGGGGATGATCACTGGATTTCGGGCCAAAGGTGGATGAATTTCCGAATCGGCTAAGTCCGTGCCCAACAGTGGTTAACGTGTACCGTGCATGGCAAAATGGCGCTATCTAAAACCGGCGCCGAGGCAGCTGTGGTGTCCCACGGACCATAGATGACAAGGGTGCACGATGGCTGCGGAGATGTTTACGGGCGAACAGGCGTGCAGCTGACCACTCAAATGAACCGAGAGGCTACCAACAGTATCCCCTTAACGACCGTTCAGCAAGCATTGCTTGTATGGGTATCCACAGCAGACGCCCGGTTCATGCACCCATGCTGACTGCTGTTCACTGGCGACGAAGGCTGGAATTTGCACACTAGTATCGCAATTAGACGTTCACTGACTAGCGACAGGCCAGGCCAGAGGAGGGAACAATATGAAGTGGGGAATCTTTTCATGGCATTCTCTGGTGATCTCGTCATTCTGGACGGCACATGCAGTTTGTTTTCCTAGGCGCGATGGTATCCACCAGCAGGACAATGCAACGTGTCACACAACTCGCAGTGGACGTGCGTAGTTCAAAGAGCACGAGGATGAGTTTACCATACTCCCCTTACCACCAGACTCCCCGTACTGAAACCCAATCGAGAATCCGTGGGACGTTTTATGCTCCTTCGTATTGAGGGCCACTGATGTCTATGGTGGCGCAACAATCGTCGAAAGGATCCAGGCCGGAGGATGATGATGTTTGGTTTGTGGGGCGCTGAACTGCGCGGTTATCAGCACCTGTACAAATTCCCAACCTTTGCTCAGTCCAATCTCGCCACTTACATGAATGATGATGGAACGATGAGGACAATACAAACACCCAGTGATCTCGAGGCAGGTGAAAATCGCTGACCCTGCCGGGAATCGAACCCGGGAACCCGTGCTCGGGAAGCGAGAACGCGACCGCGAGACCACGAGCTGCGGACCAGGCCAGAGGAGGGAACAATATGATGTGGGCAATCTTTTCATGGCATTCTCTGGTGATCTCGTCATTCTGGACGGCACAACGGATCAACACAAGTAGGCATCTATCCTTGGAGACCATTTCCCGCCCTACATGCAGTTTGTTTTTCCTCGGCGCGATGGTATCCACCAGCAGGACAATGCAACGTGTCACACAACTCGCAGTGGACGTGCGTAGTTCGAAGAGCACAAGGATGAGTTCACCATACTCCCCTCGCCACCAGACTCCCCGTACTGAAACCCAATCGAGAGTCCGTGGGACCACATCGACTCCACATCCTTGTCGGTAGCTACGAGAACTTCACTGACACCCTTCCTGCATGTCTGCGCTGCAACAGCTGGTTATTCAGGCCTTTGACAAGTGGTCACAACAATGTGACTGGACCATGTAAGTGAAGGCGTCACCTATGAGTAGTTAGGTATAGCAAATAATACTAATTAATAACACGAACAGTAGTGATACTACCAAAGTTCATGGGTATGCCGGAAGTGACATGTGTATCTGGGGACATCTCTATCTACCGATACATCCTGTATCTAGTCGCAAATGTGTTTAATGTCTGAAATGAACAAGCGCAGGTATTGAATCGAAAGATGACTTCTTTCACTGCAAATGACTTAACTTACCCTGCTCTGGGGATGACTCCACTATGGGAAAGTGACGCGTTACTAGTACATCTACTATTCCGATGCGATGGAGGTCTAATTTCGAAATAAATGCTTCGGAGGTAATAAATCACCATTTACAGATAACAAACTTACGATAGTCTGAGTGCAATGTTACGACAATATAGTGACCAAGCGTCGAAAACAGAGGTTTGTTTGCTCGCTCCTAACCATTCGATTGCTGGCCAAGTGGCCAGGATGGGTTGTTTGGGAACCGCCAAATTAGTGAGCTCTACTATTTTCTGCTAGGTGGATATGTAGCGTACGAGGTCCCAGTTGGAAATATTGGGAGGGTTATCGTACAACCAAGGAAAACTTGACTGGAAACAGTCTATTTTTACTTTATTTCACGTGTAATATATCTCAGACAAAAATATGTGTGCAGATGTGTGTAAACAAAGAATGCACAGTGTCGATGTTAAATAAATCTGGTGCCTGATTCTGTCGGAGAGAACGAGAGAAGAACTCACAAGACGCAGTAGTAGGTTGCGGAGCTGGGAAGATGCCAGCCGCAAAACCAGTGACCTAACCTTTAGGGCCTCTTTTGTCCCGTTCGAATTTTAACAGCCGACGGCAAAAAACGCCAGAGCTCGACCTTAAGCGACAGCGGCTGGTAGAGGGCGCGAATGCAAATCGCTTGTCGGGGAACACGGCCGGCGCATTACCACCCCGCGCATACTTGTAAACAACGGAAAAAGTCAGTTAGGCGCGACGGGCAGTCTCCTGAGGACTACAGTCGATGTGTCCGTCTAGTTAACAGCCGTCACGGAAAAACAGCGCGCTCACTGAATTAGTCACAAATCTGTCTGCGAACCGCGTCACGTCACAATATAACCCGATGTCAGCACTCCACGCAAGAAAAATGTCGACCTTTTTTTTGGGGCGTGAAAGGTATGTTCTGAAGATGTCAATAAGTTTTCGTTTCCTACGCTCAGTTTATTTGACCCCCTTCTTGATTTCCTACGGTCAGTTTGACTACCTTCTACTCCTTTAAAATACGATGTACTCCATGTATGTACTGAACTTATTTTAGGTGCGAGTAACGCTTTGACACATTATTTTTGAGCACTTATTATGTACCTACAAGTATAATTTGACGTTGATACCTAAATCAGAACATTTTACGATTTGAAGATGGCAATAGCCGAAACCGGTAGTAGTGAAGTGTAAAAGCTTGTGTGATCAAGACGGACATGTAAAATAAAGTGTCACAATATGATCACGGACTCATTTTCAGACTTTGGGTCTTCAATTGATAAACTTGATTGTTATATCAGGATTAACGAGATATTAGCGTAAGTAAAACGTCACTATAAATTTAAAAATAGGCTTCCAGATGTCCGCATCTGCTAAAGAGAGATACATTGACGTTAGGACACTTTCCTTGTACTGGAGAGGAACGGGATTCGTAGCCCCCGATTAGTATTTCAGAGGTTCATCAAAATCAACAAAGGAAAGTGCCAGTTTAAAGCCGTACTGGTTGTTGTTCGATCGTGACTGTTTAATAATATTCATGATCAATTTTTTTCGCAGACCACCACCAGTCAAAATTTTTGGTTACCTTGCTTAGATTACTTAACCATTCTGATGGACAGTGGAACTCACAGGACATGCCAAGACAATACAAAACTGCAGAGTAACAGGGCAGGAGACCTCAAAAGGCGTCCAAGAGGAATAAACCCTAATAAAAATCCAGTCCTCTAGGATGGGGATTGGTCGTGGGGTCAGTAACCCCAAATTGTAAAAATGCCATATTATGTAACCACAATAAGAGCCTCGGTTACTGTATGGGACATGCATTACACATGGGCGGAGGAAAGGAACTAAAGAGTTGGAAATAGTAACTGACAACATACGAAGAATGTTGAAACCTGAAAAATGGGAAAAATATTTGAAGAGGTCATGTTGTTTAAGTACAATATCGTGGCACTGCAAGAAGTGAGATGGCAAGGGCAACGACAGATAGATGTACCGAAATATTCTCTGCTGTATAGTGGACAGTAAGAAGAATAGCTCAATTTAGAACAGGATTTGCAATAAAAAAAGGGGCTAGGAGAAGTCTTTTGAACTTTGAAGCTAAACCGAAAGACTCATCAGACACAGAATAAAAGAGAAATTCAGAAATACAACGAAAGTAACAGCATATGCATTAACAAAGGAAGCATAAGAAGGAATAAAGTAAACAGTTTTATGAATGTCTTGTAAGAAAATGTAATAAAGTGCAATAATAGCACCTGATGCCAGTTTTGGACACTTAACTATACAGACTTGTCTCAATGAATGTGGAAGAGTATAAGGGAGATACATTTTACATGGGAAAAGTAATGATAACGGAACTATGCAATGTTTGCTGCTAGAAATAATTTACTCAAGAAGAGTACCTTTCCTCCAAACGAAATAATACATTTCTGGACATGTAAGTCGAACAATTAACCAAACAGACCACGTGTTCGTAAAAAAAACAATATGCCTCTTCAGTTATTGATTTACGGAGGTGCAGCGGTCCAAATAGTGATTTATACCACTATGGTTTAAAAGTTGTAGCAAGAAAGAACTTATCTGTAATACATAAAACTGGAATGGAAAGAAAAGAAAACTGGAAAATACTAAAAGTGAATGAACCCTAAACTTTAAAAACACATCAAATAAAAATTAAAGACGTCCTTACAACAGGTGAGGAAACAATATGAAATCAAGATAGGTGGAACAGGATACAGAAAGCGTGAAAGAGATAGCAGAGAAACAACTGGGACAAGAAGAAAGGAAATAAATGAACTGTTTGATGACGAATGTACACTAGCAATAGTACATAAAAATCCAGCAGACTTAGAATTGCTATACAGAGAGACAGGAAGATATATGGAGGTGTGTGAACATTTAAGGTTTAATATATATTGATTTATTTGTTGCTTATTTAGTCTGAACATATGATATACAAGAAAAAGAAAAAGGAACGGCTAAAAGCAAAATTACAAGAGACAGAACTCAAGAAGTAGAATGAAACAAGGAGATTCGATCACGGAACAGAGAAGACGAGGAAAATTTTCCAAAACCACAAAATTCACATAAAAATAGAAATGGTATGATAATCAGAGACGAAAAATATATTTCAGAGATGGGCAGACTATTTTGAGGATATTCTCAATACTGAATACCGACTCAAACCTGGCATCGAGAGATCTAAAAGAACAGAAGGTGAATACAGAGGCAAGAGAAGAAAAGAAGCAAAAAGACCAACAATGCGACAGGTGAAGTCGGTGATATAGCAATTGACAAATAACAGTGCGCCTGATGAAGTAGGTAGAGTATCAGAACTTATAAAATTTGGTGGTCAACCTCTAATACATAAAATACATGCACTAATAAACAACATTTGGGAAAATAAAAGCATGCCTGATGATTGGGAAAGTGGAATGATATGTAGTACACAAACGAAAGGAGAGAAGTTAGCTTGCTGAAATTATAGAGACATAAATTTATTGAATACAGCCTACAAGATATTTTCAAGTGTGCTAAATGAATGGATACAAAAGGGCACTGAAAATATCCTCGGAGAATACCGATGTGGTTTCCGACCAAATAGATACACTTCTGCCAGTTGTTTTTTCACTAGAGAAATAATAGAAAAATTTTGTGGATATGATATAGATCTCCAGTTGTTATTTTTTATTTTAAAGAAGCTTTTGAGAGTGTTAAAAGACCAGCATTGTATAAAGCAATAAAAGAATTAGGCATCTGTGACAAGCTACGAAGTTTCGTTAAGTTAACAGTGGTCGTATAGGCAAAAGTTAAGGTGAACAACAAAATAACCACGAGCATTAACTTCAGAGACGGAGTGAAACGTACCCAGCTGATACTGCAACTGTGGCAAGAGATGTAAATGTACGAAAGAATGGGAGCAGAAGGAGCAAAAGCTGGACCTTACTGCAAGCGAAAACGAGACAAAATACATGGCAACCTCGAATTCTAAGGCTAGCAGAACATCACATGACCTGAAGGACTCTAATAAATGTTTAAAGCTATCAGCAGCTTTCATTATCTAAGTGTCTCATTTCTTCCAGTCATCAGTCTTCTGACTGTTTTCATGCTGTCCGCCACGAATTCTTCTCAGAGTAGCAATTGCCACCTACGTCTTCAATTATTTGCTGGAAGTAATCCAATCTCTGTCATACTCTACAGTTTTTAGCCTCTATCGTTGCTTCTAGTACCATGAAAGTTAACCCCTGATGTCTGAACAGATGTTCTGCTATTCTGTCTATTCTTCTTGTCAGAGTTTTCCGTACATTCCTTTCTTCGCCGATTCTGCGGAGATCCTCCTAATTCCTTACCTTATCAGTCCATGTTCTTTTCAACGTTCATCTTTAGCACCACATCGCAAATGCTCCTCTTATCTTGCGATAATAGTATGAGACAATTTATTACAGAAAGGATAGAAGCAGGAAATAGAGCCTAGTGTGAGAAATTATACGTATTTAAGAATTCCCTATATACAAGAAAAAACTAGTTGAGAGTACACTATTCTCTTGTACGTCCAGTTATTTCATACGAGAAATGTGAACGATGACAGAAGTGAATATAAACAGCCTAAGGGCTGAAAGAAAAATCCTGCGAAAAATTTATGGGACTATGAGAGAGGCTGAAGAGTAAGTTACAACAATGACACACAAAGGTGATACAAGGGGAAGATAAACTGAAATTTATTAAATCTTACAGAATGCGCTATTTAGGACATATGGGGAGGATGGCAGATGTCACGATGATCAAACGAGTAATGAAAGACAGATCATATTTCTCCAGAAGGAAGGACGCCCAAGAGCTAGATGGTGTCGGCAAGCCTTATCAACATGGAGATCCAAGAATGCAAGAGAAAAGCAGAGAGCAGGAGGAGGAGATTAGCGTTTAATGTCCTGTCGACAACGAGGTCATTAGGGGCGGAGCACAAGCTCGGATTACTGAAGTACGGGAAGGAAGTCGGCCGCGACCTTTTTCGGAGGAGCCATCCCGGCATTTGCCTTAAATGATTTAGGATGGTCGGACGCAGGTTTGAACCGTCGTACTCCCAAATGCGAGTCCGGTGTGTTAACCACTGCGCTACCTCACTCGATAGAAAAGTTGAGAACAGAGATGTATGGAGGCAGAATGTTGAGGCCAAGCTAATCAAGGGCTGTATTGTCAAAGAAGAAGTGAGACAGCACAGGAGAGACCGGACACGTAATTCCATGCATACTCGTTCTATCGCATAGTGACCTCGACATTGACGGGGCGTAAATCTAAAACTTGACTCCTTTCCGTCAGTGTGGTGGGTAGGTCCCGAAGTGGTGTTACAGAGTGGGCGCGGCCGGAACATGGAAGCATAAATATGTTTGTTGGGCGATGGCTGGCGGTGGTAGGGAAGCCGCGGCGGCCGGCGAGCCGGCGCGACGCGCGAGGCCTTCGGGCGCGCTGACCTTGGCGGTCTTGCTCCTCTATTTCTGTCTGTTAGCCTGGCTCTCCTCTCCTCTCACGTACTGTTTAGCATGTGAACTCTTTGTACTCGCAGCCTACCTCCACAGATACCTACCGCGGCGCCACGTGTGTATTAAATACAATGCTCGCTAGCCTTTCTATTGTACCACGAGTTGTTCTCTGGCCTCCGAGTGAGTTTCGGTGGCATGCCGTACTTTTTACACCTGTGGAGGTAACTAATAAATCTGCACACCATTACCCGAAGCCAAGAAAACAAGAACTTTCTTTCCTTGGGCAACATTTTGATTGTCTCGGAAATATTGAAACTGCCGATACCACGATATTCTTTGACTAATAATGTCGTAAAAATAGCGGTCATAGACCATCGAGACAAATGTGATACGCGCAAAATACGTCCTATAGTAAAAATTTTAGTTACTTTCCTGATATCACATTTGTCAGCTTCGCTAACTGATAGCTATTCAGCTTGCAGTTTAAAAAACACCTCGGGCTACAACCTACGTTCCAAAAGACAATACTTCTTCCTAACAGGCCTCGGAAAGCCCAACCGTACCGACCGGCCGCCGTGTAATCCTCAGCCGATTATTAGGCGTCAATGCATGCGGATATGGAGGGGTATGTGGTCGACAAACCGCTCTCCCGGCTGCTGACAGTTTCCGTGACCGGACCGAAAGACAATACAGAGCAAAATAATAATTCTCAGTGTTCTGTTGCATCTTTGTTTGTGGACACTTAGGACGTCACACGCGACTACATCATTTCGGCACAGGTTAAAGTTGATCTCCTGCATCGGTAGGTTCAAGCCACCCGACCCGTGTTCGACATCTTCTATAGCTCGACATGACACTATACATTTCATAGTTGGAAGCAAAGTTTTATGTATTTTTAGCTTTCAGTCCAGCAAAATCTTCATTTTCTTACACACTACTGGCCATTAAATTTGTTACACCACGAAGATGACGTGCTACAGACGCGACATTTAACCGACAGGAAGAAAATGCTGTGATATGCAAATGATTAGCTTTTCATTGCATTCACACAAGGTTGGCGCCGGTGGCGACACCTACAACGTGCTGAAAATGGCTCTGAGCACTATGGGACTCAACTTCTGAGGTCATTAGTCCCCTAGGACTGAGAACTAGTTAAACCTAACTAACCTAAGGACATCACAAACATCCATGCCCGAGGCAGGATTCGAACCTGCGACCGTAGCGGTCTTGCGGTTCCAGACTGCAGCGCCTTTAACCGCACGGCCACTTCGGCCGGCACAACGTGCTGACATGAGGAAAGTTTCCAACCTATTTCTCATACACAAACAGCAGTTTACCGACGTTGCCTGGTGAAACGTTCTTGCGATGCCTCGTGTAAGGAGAAGAAATGCGTACTATCACGCTTCCGACTTTGATTAAGGTTGGATTGTAGCCTATCGCGATTGCGGTTTATCGTTGCTGCTCGCGTTGGTCGAGATCCAATGACTGTTAGCAGAATATGGAATCGGTGGGTTCAGGAGGGTAATACGGAACGCCGTGCTGGATCCCAACGGCCTCGTATCATTAGCAGTCGAGATGACAGGCATCTTATCCGCATGGCTGTAACGGATCGTGCAGCCACGCCTCAATCCCTGAGTCAACAGATGGGGACGTTTGCAAGACAACAACCATCTGCACGAACAGTTCGGCGACGTTTGCAGCAGCATGGACTATCAGCTCGGAGACCATGGTTGCTGTTACCCTTGACGCTGCATCACAGACAGGAGCGCATGCGATGGTGTACTCAACGACGAACCTGGGTGCACGAATGGCAAAACGTCATTTTTTAGGATGAATCCAGGTACTGTTTACAGCATCACGATGGTCGTATCCCTGTTTGACGACATCGCGGTGAACGCACATTGGAAGCGTGTATTCGTCATCGCCATACTGGCGTATCACCCGGCGTGATGGTATGGGGTGCCATTGGTTACACGTCTCGGTCACCTCTTGTTCGCATTGACGGCCCTTTGGACAGTGGACGTTACATTTCAGATGTCTTACGACCCGAGGCTCTACCCTTCATTCGATCCCTGTGAGACCCTATATTTCAGCAGGATAATGCACGACCGAATGTTGCAGGTCCTGTACGGGCCTTTCTGGATACAGAAAATGTTCGACTGCTGCTCTGGCCAGCACATTCTCCAGATCTCTCACCAATTGAAAACGTCTGGTCAATGGTGTCCGAGCAAGTGGCTCGTCACAATACGCCAGTCATTACTCTTGATGAACTGTGGTATCGTGTTGAAGCTGCATGGGCAGCTGTTCCTGTACACGCCATCCAAGCTCTGTTTGACTCAATGCCCAGGCGTATCAAGGCCGTTATTACGGCCAGAGGTGGTTGTTCTGGGTACTGATTTATCAGGATCTATGCACCCAAATTGCGTGGAAATGTAATCAGATGTCAATTCTAGTATAATGTATTTGTCCAATGAATACCCGTTTATCATCTGCATTTCTTCTTGGTGTAGCAATTTTAATAGCCAGTAGTGTATTTCCAATGGTTCAGAATCGAGCCAACTGAGACAGACTGCTTACTGACGAAGTATTGCTATTTTCCTCCGCCTTTCGCCAAGTCATTACGTGTTGGGGCAACCAACAATTATCTGTTAAAGAAACATCTCTTCTTGCCCCTACCAAGTGCGATGGCGCAGTGGTTAGCACACCGGACTCGCATTTGGAACGGTGACGGTTCGCTTCCGCGTCGGGACATCGAGATTTAGGTTTTCCATAATTATAATACATTTCTCCAGGCAAATGGCGGGATGAAGTCGTCGAAAGGACACGGCCGATTTTCTTCCCCGTCCTTGAAAGATACCGAGCTTTTGCTCCGTTTTTAATGACCTCGACGTCGACGGGAAGTTGTAGCCTAAACTTTCTTTCTTCCTTTTTTTTCTTTCCCCTCTCTTCGTTTTCATATCGCCTTAAGTCAGTTGTATGAGTAAGCCACGTATTTTGAAACCTAAGCGAATGTAGGTAGACAGTGGTCACGGATTAGATGTAGCTGGAAATACAATTCATGCAGACCACACGTTTACTCTATTCCGTTGGCCGATCACAGTGCTCCTGTGCCAATATAAGCGTACATGACGAAGTCACCGGTTCGAAAAGGCTACGTGGTACGGTTGTTTGCAGGGAAACGCCATCTGTCATTTACATTAGAGCTTGTTGCCACAGCGAGAAGCGAGTGTGCTTCGTGATAAGGCATCGACACCTGACGATTGCTGCCCCATCTCTTCTGAAACATTACTAAAAGCGGCAATGCGGCAACATTCTAAGGGCCCAATCGGTTACTATGGTGATCAGTTCCAGTCCCTGGCCCCTAAAAAAATGCTTTTGACACTGTCGCCTAAATTTGCACCTTCCCACTTTCGTTGTGCATGGTTGTGCATGGTTCATCGGCTTAGATTGGTGGCTGAAACAACATCCGCAGTCCCTATTATTTAGTAATAAACTCCGGAGGTTCAGTCTGAAACCGCGCGACCGCTACGGTCGCAGGTTCGAATCCTGCGTCGGGCATGGGTGTGTGTAATGTCCTTAGGTTTAAGTTGTTCTAAGTTCTAGGGGACTGATGACCTCAGATATTAAGTCCCATAGTGCTTAGTCATTTGAACCAAACTCCGGAGGCGGACGTTTCTTGTATTATCAGAGATACCATTTAGTTTGATAGCTTTACTTCTTTTTGCATTCATGAATGTAAATCTGAGTTTTATTATCGTGTCATGTATCGTACTCGTTTCTGAGGATAACTTGACTGGACCATATCGCTGTCAATGTGCTCTTAATACCAGACGGTTCGAGAAAACTATATACCTGACTGCCATTGCCCTACGCGGGTTCACAATAATAACTGCTCCCACAGACGGAAATTCAAGAACTACGTTCCTGATCCAACCAAACTGCCGTGTATAGTCTTTGAATGAGAATGAAGAATTGTTATGTGTGTAGGAAACGTTGGATGAAGCGATTATTTTGGTTACTAACAAGTCGTTTTCGTGACAATATGTTTCCCGCGTTTGGAACTCAGAAATAGCTTTGTCAGATAGCATTCTCGAGGACACGTTCTGCACATGCTGTATGTGTGAGCAGGTGGTTTAATAGAAAGAAATCTTTACAGAACAGTTTCAGATGCAACGATACAACAGTTTGTGCAAGCTTCTCTCAGTGGGTAGCTCGACGGAAGCTGCTTGAAAAAATTAAATGGCGTGGAGTTACTAAGTTTAGCTGCCGTTAATTCGTTAGTATGCCCGCTGCCCACTGCTCCTGAACCTGTTCTTGTGTTCGTGCAGGAGACTGACTGAATTGTAGGCTTGATTACTCTCATATCACAATAACTTGGCAGACGCGGAAGGATGACATCTCTGAGATCCTGGCTGTTGCCGGTCATTAGGCGTATTGCACTTAACAACGAGGCCAGGCTGACGAGAGGCAACTTGACACTGTGCACTTAAATAGTTTCACTGGCGTTATTCTCTGCTAAAATATGGAGGTTTTTCTTATTTTATTCCTGTCAGAAGTAGTTTCAGTAAAAGCGATACCACATAAGACGAACACTGTAAGCGTGCATTCAGCAGTGTCGGACATCTCTGTTGAACTGCAGTAGGAACGGGCACAAGAATCACAGACATCAAGTTCCAAATGTAGATCGCAAGAAGTGGAACCATGTGCTGGTTTAGTCACCGTACAAGCATACAGACACGTCAACATAAAACAGATACACTGATCTGTAATGTGCTGTGTGTGCTGGTATGGTGACTCATCCCGCACATGGTCGCACATTTTTCGTAATACAGACAGAACTTTATATCTGTGATCGTTGTGCCCGCATCTACTATAGCTGTATTCCATTATTAGAAGGAATCGCATTACATGTTGTTCTTTCCACAAAGATGTGAGTAAACCTACAACGTAACTTTAAGTGATGTCGCTTGATAATACCCAAGTGAGCCAAATTAGCTAATCTAAAGTAAAATGAATTGTTGCATACATTAATAAATATTATAAAAATTAGTCCTCCGCCACGTCTTACTGTCTGTATGAACAGGCTAATCTCAGAACTACTGCAGGGATTTTGATATGGTTTTCGCTAATAGACTGATTTACGAGGAAGGTTTATAGATATTTCGTGCAAACTTTCCAACGACGAAGAGGCCGCGCCTTTTGATAACTTACCTGGTGTCCAGTCATAGCCGGGCGGTGTGGCCGAGCGGTTCTAGGCGCTTCAGTCTGGAGCCGCGCAACCGCTACGGTCGCAGGTTGGAATCCTGCCTCGGGCATGGATGTGTGTGATGTCCCACAGTGCTCAGAGCCATTTGAACCATTTGCCCGGACATAGATACTTAATACTTCGTGCTACCAGCGAATAGCCTTGGGGGGGGGGGGGAGGGGGGAAAGGGGGGGGGCGGTAGTTTCAGATCAAAAAGAACCTCAAGCAGGAAAGTGACTTCTTTCAAAGCATTACAAAAGAGGCATGAAGGTAAGAGTTTGTAGTACGGCTGGGAATAGGTCATTAGGGACGAAGCACTAGACCGCTTGGGAGAATAATTCGTTCTTATTTTTTTTTTTTTTAGAGGGACAGCGCGAGCTGAAATGATGTAGGGAAACCGTAAAAAACCTGTATCTGGATGGCGGGACGGGGATTTGAATCACGGTGCCCGAATACCAGTCCTGTGTTTGCGAGATGCCTAAGAAAGAAGGGAGATAGGGTGTAAAATCCCGTCCTGGACAACAGAGCACGGTATCGGACTGGGGAAGGGGAAACTGACAGCAGTGTCCTTTTCAAAGTATACATTCCGGCATTTGTCTTAGTCACTTGAGGGAGAGAGGAATTTCTTAGTTGGACAAGAATGGTGAGGGGTAGGGTGAGGCTCGTGGAGGGGGACGGGGGAAGCAGGGGCGAGCCAGGCATTCCGAAATCTCGGTAACCTCAATTCGCCATGTCCACGAGGTGAACGGAAGTTGGTTACTCAGGATGAGTATTAGTGTGTGATACATTAAACGTCCCATTTAGGAACTTTTATTTCCGCTTCAATAGCCATGTAATTGGAGCAATACATTCACTGCTATATGAACCCACCAACACACTGTTGCTATAACCATCAATCCGAAGGTACTCAGTTCGAATTCCCATATGTGCTACACATTCCCATCGCTGAAATTTCGTGGGCAAGGGACAGAGAGGTTGTGACTGACTGCTCGTGATCCCATGGCCTGTGATAAGTGCCAGACTTCTACACACTGTGTCACGGAGTGCGGAAATGTGATACTGTTGATGGTGAGTCGCCAGCATGATAAGGACGCTATGCTCGGTGACCGCTTGGTGCTGTTCGAGAGAATTAGGATATCGTCTGACACCTGGTTCACCCTAATCCCTCACCATTAACAATAAAAGCAGCTTACGATATTATATACCACTGGGTTTGTACCGCTGTGTATTCAGTGAATCTAACCTCACTACACAAAATATTAGCCACCCTTTAAAGAAACATACTGGTCACTTCGAGGCGCTGTAGATGACGTAAGAACCAGATGATCATGTGAACGTCTACCGCTGACGGATGTCATGACAGTGAAGCATTGTGTATGTTTTCCGGTCGGTTGTATAAAATCAGCATACTAAGATGGGACAACGTTGAGACATGAGAGAATGGTGGAGAGAAATTATCGTGTTTTGGAGTGCCTATGACCATACCGTGAATTAAATTGCCAAATTTGTTGATGTACCGTTCCATACTGTCCAACGTGTCCAGAAGGAATTGTGTACCATTAGCTGCCACGCAGTACGGCGTAAGAACAGTGGTAGTAAAAACATCGTAACCGACAGGGACTTATGACGAGCTTTTGCCTTGTCAATGTCAATCGGTTTCAAATCAGATTGTAAATGCTACGGTCAATGAATGCAGGTCCATCTTAAGCAGTTTCCGACCAAAATTGTGGAGCCTAACACACGGAAAGGATCTTTGGAGCCTGGACGTTTCTCACAGCGGTGTACGAAGCTACAGTCTTCAGTTGGACAAACAACGCAAAAACCAGATAGTAGTTGTTTGGAGGCGTGTAGTCCGGTCCGGCGACTCACGATTTAGTCTCTTTTCCTATGATGCTAGGCATCAATGCACTGACTGTCCAATGAGGCGTTTAACGATCAGCGTGTAGAGGGTTTCGTTAAGGTCAGAGGAAGTTCTGTACGATTTGGGCTTCTTTGTCGGAGGTTGATTTGGCCCCGCTCAATTTCATCACAGTGACCGTGAACCAAGATATATATTTCAAAATTTTCAGTGACCAAGTATTGTCCTTTCTTCGATTTCTTCATAACGACTATGTCATGAACATTCTCAAGAGCCGGCCGGTGTAGCCGAGCGGTTCTAGGCGCTTCAGTCTGGAATCTGGCGACCGCTACGGTCGCAGGTTCGAATCCTGCCTCGGGCATGAATGTGTGTGATGTCCTTGGGTTAGTTAGGTTTAAGTAGTTCTATGTTCTAGGGGACTGATGACCTCAGATGTTGTCCCATAGAGCTCAGAGCCATTTGAACCATTCTCAAGAACGCAGCAGCCGTGTTCACACGGCTACCAACATACGTTCTTGGTTGGACACCCGAGTAAGCCGATCTCAATCCCATAGGAAATGTTAAAGACTGTTTGCACCAGCGGAAGAGACGTAGAAATCAACATCCTCGCAATTGGTAACTCTACGAGATCTATCAATGAGTGGATTTTGCTACATACTGTATACCCGAAGAAACTTGTGGACTCTGAGGTCATCATCAAGACTAGATCAGGTGTTACGCGGTATTAGCTTGATGACTCCTGAAGCGGACTAATTTTTTGTCCGGTTCGCTCACTATTACTCAATAACTTAAGCTTTGGACGCTAACTACCAGTACACGACAAAGTGCTAATCCAGTACCAGTCAGGTGCGGCAGAGTAATTCGGTGTTACGTTTCATTGGTGTACGAACCACCACGAATGCTACGCGTTCTACCCTCTAGCTTCTTACAAGAAGCATATAACTGAAAATGGCGCATGAAAAAAAGCATTTGTAAGCAACCAGCGCTGGTGATGAAGTTCTGTTAGCCTGCGCTGCTAGCCCACTGCATGATACGCGTCGCTATCATCTGGCCGAGCTTACACATTGTGAAGTTTAGAACCGCCACGGAGAATCACATGAAGTGACGGCCGCAAATAACGAGAACAAGATGCTGGCGCGGGGAACGACGCCGAGACAGAGATGAATCACATTTCCACTACACCGCGGCAACGCAAAATTCTATAAGAGCGCACTTGTAGTTCTTGAATTGTGCCAGAGTGGCTTGGAGGCCAGAGCCGCGAGCTCCGCGCCCGAGACAAAGGAGCGGCCATCCGGACAGAGGTCTACCTAAGGAAAATGCTGCCCGGCCGATTACCTTCCCCGTCGCGTCTCCACCTCCACTGAGCTCTTTTCGTGTTCCGTTTGAACAGAGTTTGAATTCTACCCAAGCTGTCCAAATTAAGGTTTTCCGTGGTTTTTAAAATCACTTCAGGTGATTACCGGAAAGAGTCCTACAAGAAAATCGCGACCGATTTCCTTCCAGATCCTTGACGAAATTAAGTCAGTGTTGGACCTATAGGGACATCGATATTGACGGGATAATAAATTGTAACCTACCATCATTTAACTGTACGCTGCTTTTACTTATTTTTGGTTGTATAGAGACTAGTCTCTACATTGGTGTAAAACTATAAGCTGCACATTTAACTAGAGTTGCGGAGAATATATTTCGAAAGACTAAATTAAATACCGAAAATACTGAGACATTAAAATTCTCTTAATAACGCAGCTAGAAGTGAGGGCAATTTCTTACGAATCATTGTCATATTATTATTAGCAACGGTGAGACACAGATTTTGGAGCAAACAACTTGATCCTTTTTCTTTTAGCACTGTTGACGTCATGGAGGTGGCCACTGCAAATGATAGTGTCTCATGACGCATGACGCTAATACAGCAGTGTATGCCACTTCTTGATCAACGTGTGTCATTCTGTCATTCTCTTTGCACGACAGTTGTGAAAGGAATGCTAGTCCAAAGGTATTTAAAAGATTTTAAAAGTTCTGAAAGGTGGAAATGTTTGTATCACGTTAGATCTTGAAGCTTTTCTCCATGTTCATAAGTTAGTTGTACTATGACTGAGATCTCTGACATGTGAAGCTGGTTGAAAAGCTTTAAGCTTATTTTACATCGTCAAGTACAGCGCAGCCGAAATGACAATAACAGAGTCGTTCAGAGCGAAATGTATCACAGTAACATATACATTACGAAAACACATCACGTGAATTTTCTGGAAGAGAAAATAGGATACCAGGGTGATATTCATCAAAGAAACAAGGTAAGTTGGGGGGGGGGGGGGTTGATTTGGTGGTAGAGACCAGAGAGGTCATCGGTCTCATTGGATTAGGGAAGGAAGTCGGCAGTGCCCTTTCAAATGAACCATCCCGGCATTTGCCTGAAGCGATTTAGGGAAATCACGGAAAACCTAAATCAGGATGGCCGGACGCAGGATTGAACCATCGTCCTCCCGAATGCGAGTCCAGTGTGCTAACCACTGCGCCACCTCGCTCGGTAGAAACTAGGAACCAATTCGATGTGCCTACTGCTATTACTCTTTCAACAATTTCACCACAAAATCATAAAATAAGACACTCATAGCAATTTACGTAAGTGTTTCCTACTCACTAAGTCCAACAGCGCGTCCATGATACTCGATATTTATTCCATATAGGACATGTAACCATGAGACAAAACGCCCTTACACACCATTGCAACAACGTTCTGAAGGATACGTAATGAATCGTCATAATAAAACAAAAATAAGGTGGATAAGTACAGAACACTAATTTAAAAGTTATAGCTTCAATTCTCTTTCGTTTTTAAGATTGTTTTTATAAATAAACGTCACTTGCACCTGTCCAATACCTCTCGCTACGCCTTGTAGCGCCATTGCATAACTGGTTAGACGGGGCAGTGAGGCTAGTGTAAAGTGAAAGCATATCACAACAAACACGATCACGCCTAGCAAAAGCCTTCTTTCCTACACCTTATCTGTTACACAATATCCACGTTTTACTTGAGATTTCACTCGTTATGTGAAATATTTAGAGGTGCACTAATATCTATAAGTACTATAACTACGTATTTTTAAAACTGGTCGATAAAAAGATTTAGGAGTATATTTAAGGGAATTAATGAGATGCATGGTAAGAGAAAACTAATAATTACTTAGAAAAAACTGAGTGTAACTAACTGCGTGTGGTACTGGTAGAACTTTTGTTCTGTTGCCTTAAAGAAAAACTCGCTCGCAGTAACTGTTCTTTGAAACAGTGTTAAATAGACGATATCCTGGAACACTAAGGGAAGGCTGGACATAACTATGGCTAAACCGTTTAGTCCAGTGCCTTGTTGACAGAAATCCGTCATCTAATCTATAGGTCTGTATGCAGCGTACTACATGCCTGAAACAAGAACGACTGGAATGTACAAGTAGTATTATTTCATTTTATATCTTTGCTCGAGGTAAATTTTGTATCATGTTTCGTTATTCGTTTGGCGAATACTTTTCGTTGATTAATGAATCTTCAGACAGTTGTAATGATAGCTGTGATAGTATTTGTTTCTATAAAAGACAAGAATCACATATTGTGGAGTCAATTTGTATCTGAAAAAGACAATAATAAGTTAATTTCACTTCACTTCTTTCAACTTTAGTGATGCTAATGACGTTTGGATTGTAGAGAAAGGTATCTTTGTCTCGAAGTGAACGAAAAGAACACAGAATTCCGGATTAAGAGTGAGCAGCGAGGGCACGATGAGGCGATTTGGCACAGAGAGTGGTACACCAGTAAAAATAGTCGCGAGCCAGAGGAGACGCGGGCTTCCCGAAACACTCACATCATCGAACACAAATCACACACGCGCCTGCGCCTTCTACCCCGATAGTCGTAAATCGTCCCGAATTTACAATTCTTAAAAATAGCAGTGGGCTTTTGGCAGCCGCGCGGCAAGGCGCGGCGCAGCGCCGGAGGCGAAAAAGTCTAAAAAAAAAAAGAGCGGTTCGCAGCCGCAGCCGCAGCCGCAGCGGGTTGTGGAATGTTTGGGCGGCGGGCAGCTTGAGGCAGGTCGGGAGCTGAGCGGGCCACTCTCTGACAGATGCGACACTTACCGCGACGTGACGGCGCAGCGGCTCCACGGCGGGCCACGAACCCGCGAGCCTCGGACCGGCGCTTGCAGAAAAGTGCACTCGACACCGGTAGGTGCACTCTTTTTGAAACGCCTTTCAAACATGCGGTGACCTTGTGTATGTTCCTTAACCCTGTGTAGGGGCGGCGGAGGGGCGGGAGGTGGGAGAAGGCAGCCGGGGTGGGGAAGTGGGAGGGGGAGCGGCTCGGCGAGAGCTGCCTACGTCACGTGACGCCGCAGCATCTCGCTTATCCTTTTTTGGCTCCTGTTATTTTTTCCCTCGCAGACTGTGTGAATTAACGAGATAGCTGGCGCGCCGAGGAGTCCTGCCTCAACATTGCGATAGGTCGCGGCCGGCTGTGTCCCCGCGTGCGTGTGTCGGTGTGCGCGGACTTGCCTGATTTCAGGTCAGTAACCTCGAGAAAGCTACTCGCTGGCCAGCCTAGTAAACTGATTGTATTCGAGCGCCGCCATAATACGAATGCAAAACGTGGGAGCCTCGCCTGATAATCGACTTTCACAGCAAAAGCGGGACGAAGGCACCGTTCATCCCTACGTTAACGGGTGCGACGATTATTTTACACTGACTCAGTATTCGCAGTTAAGATCATCACGTAAACAGAGTATCGGAACAGTTCATCTCCAAACTGATTGGATCTACTTCGTTTCCCTACCGCGATCTCTTCGTCTTGTCAGTCATCGTTAGTTTATTGGACAGTATGCGAGGTAATAGAGGAAAAAGGTAGTCATTCTGCTTATTAAATGGAAGTGAACGTAGTACGATGTGGTTCGGTAACAACAGACTGCATCTCTGACCTATGTTAACCGTATAAGTATGCAGTACAGTCGTCTACTGTTACAGGCACTGTCTGCTAGAAACGAAATTTTGTTTTTATGAAAGTACGAAGGGTCGAATTATAATAAACTTCCGCCAGTTAGAGATACGGGAGAAGTTACGATCTCCTTTTTTTGCGTACGTCTGAATGAGTGGCTCTTCCGCAGAGAAAGTAATTCGGTGTGTTATCAGGCAAGTGTGTGGCAGATAAAACCCAAGCCAATGCCCGATAAAGGCGGCAGCTGACGGCCACGACCTGCCCCAAGCGCGTGCCAGCCATTCGCTCGTTCCAGTAAACAAAACCTCGCTTCGGACACTGGATTCAAAAACAGTGCGAACAATGGCTTTGTAGCGGAGAGCTTCGCCGGTGATGCAGGTGCTGAGTTTTGGAGGTTATCACAACGAAACTGCTACATAAGCCGTTAATTTCTGCGTGTGAGTATTATCGGAAAAAGATAAAATAATACGCAATGAAAAGAAGGAAATACGACTATTTCTGTACAACTTACGTTACTGTGTGGCCGGCCGGAGTGGTCGTGCGGTTCTAGGCGCTACAGTCTGGAACCGAGCGACCGCTACGGTCGCAGGTTCGAATCCTGCCTCGGGCATGGATGTGTGTGCTGTCCTTAGGTTAGTTAGGTTTAATTAGTTCTAAGTTCTAGGCGACTGATGACCTCAGAAGTTAAGTCGCATAGTGCTCAGAGCCATTTTTGCGTTACTGTGTTGCGGGAAATTCTCGTACGCTGCAGGCACACACAGATACACGCTTTGTCTTACACTGGAGGAGCACTATAAAATTCCGTTCCCAAGAAGAATGCCATCTCTGACGTGTCTGCGGCTGATCCCAACGATTAAGGACCCGAGTGTTAGACAAGACTTTCTAACTGCGCACCGGCATACTTCAAAAAAACTTTGTGAAAAACTGAGCAAATGCTATAAACAATCAGGCAGACGAAACAAGCTTCTTCATGCCACTGTTGTCGCCTCCGTTGATCATTAATCGTTAACTGTTAGATGATTATATACTTGCAACAGTGCCCCCTTCCCCTCCTATTTTCGTAAGGGAAAAGGGGAAAATAGTGTTTACTGTCCTGTCGACGAAGAAATCTTTGGAAACGGAGTAGAAGCCCCGATTTCCCAACAATGAAATGGTAAATTAGCCGTAACTTTCCTTTATTCCCTCTTTTTATTTCTTTTTTCTTGCAGATATAGTCATTGTTTTCCGGTTTAAATGCCATCGATTTCGAAATCATAAGCCTGCATGAAACGATGTGTCTGCATCATGTACCATCTGATGTAGATCTTGTGGAAACTGGTCATCCATCCACGTGACAAACACCTCACTTCATCGAGCCAATGAGTGTGCCGCGTGAATCGGGATTGTTGGATGTGTGTGTGTGCCATCGTATCTAATACACCAAATAGCTCCATTCACTCTGCTTCTTTCGCAGTTCTTTCTTTCAGTTAAGAGTCCAGCACTGTTCTCTGTGTTACTACACTGGTATCCAAAATTAAAACAACAAACCACTATTTCCCCGTCCTGTGACTAATTCAGGACATAATCATACGAGCTGTCGACAGATGTCCTACGATCGTGTCCTGCACAGAAGATGGCAATCCGGTCAACGGACAATGCCAGCGACGACGTCAGGGCACGTATCAAACGGGATAGTGTTTGCCGGATAGTCCCACATCTACAGTCGCTATGTACACTGTCACAGACGGTGCAGTATGGCACAGAGAAGACGCCTACCAGGCTCTCTGCGGTGGAGGGCCATTGGAAGACGGGAGGCACGACAGTCTCAAACTGATGTGGGCCGGCGGTTTGATGCGAATCGTTCTGTTGTTTTCCGTATGTGGCGGCAGTTTATAGAGATCGAAACTCAATCCCGAAGACCAGGGAGGGTCGACCATGTGTAACATTAAAAAAAAGGGCTGTAAGGGTACGACGGAACAGCCTTACAAGGGAACCTCCCCACCGCACCCCCCTCAGATTTAGTTATAAGTTGGCACAGTGGATAGGCCTTGAAAAAGTGAACACAGATCAATCGAGAAAACAGGAAGAAGTTGTGAGGAACTATGACAAAAATAAGCAAAATATACAAACTGAGTAGTCCATGCGGAAGATAGGCAACATCAAGGAGAGTGTGAGCACAGGGGCGCCGTGGTCCCGTGGTTAGCGTGAGAAGCTGCGGAACGAGAAATACTCGGTTCAAGTCTTCCCCGGAGTGAAAAATTTACTTTCTTTATTTTCGCAAAGTTATGATCTGTCTGTTCGTTCATTGACGTCTTTGTTCACTGTAATAAGTTTAGTGTCTGTGGTTCGCGACCGCACCGCAAAACCGTGCGATTAGTAGACGTGTCTCTCCAATGGGAACCGAAAACATTTGATCGCGAAGTCATAGGTCAACCGATTCCTCCACAGTAAAACACGTCTGATATATTCTATACGACACTGGTGACGGCATGTGCGTCACATGACAGGAATATGTTGTCGACCCACCTAACTTGTACACTTGGCGAATGGGCAAAAACATTCTTCTACCTTGCCCGATTTAGGTTTTCTTGTGGGTGTGATAATCACTCCCAAAAAGTGATGAAAACATAAGAGTTTGTCACGTAATCTGCAACAAATGAATGCAACAGTTTCACAGTCGCACAGTTTTCCCTGTGCTCTGTCAAAACATATGTTTTTAACGTTTTCAAATTTTTCCGTGTGTAGACCGTCAAATCTTGCATATTTCCAAGCAAATCTGAACATGTCCTGGAATTTTGGAGAGCGAAGCTGATTATGTGTGAATGCCTAAACTTTGATAATTGTCTGAAAATAAAAAATTAAACTTTTCACTCGAGGGAAGACTTGAACCTAAGACCTCTCGTTCCGCAGCTGTTCATGCTAACCACGGGACCACGACTCTTCTGAGCTCACATTATCCTTGATGTTACTTATGTTGCACATGGACTACCCAGTTTGTATATGCTTATTTTTTTCATAGTTCCACACAACTTCTTCCTGCTTTCTCGATTGATCTGTGTTCAGTTCTTCAAGGCCTATCCACTGTGCCAACTTATAACTAAATCTGAGGGGGGTGCGATGGGGAGGTTCCCTTGTTAGTACTGCATGGCAACTGGCATCTGACCACGCAGCATTCTCTAGACGTGTTGAATCGAGGCAAACTGTGTGCAGAAGGCTTCAGCAGAGTGGCCTTTATTGTCGGAGACCTGCTGTATGTGTGCCTCTGATGCGTCTTCACTGAAGAGAACGTCTATAGAGTGGAGCCGTCAACATGCCACCTGGACGGTCTAACAGTGGGCCAATCTTCTTTTCGCAGGTGAGTCCCGATTTGGTCTGAACAGACGGGTTCTGGAGGGAATGTGAAACACGATTTCTGGACCCAAACATTGTGGAAAGAGACTGATATCGAATAGGATTCCTAACGGTGTGGGCAGGGAGTTTACTGACCACTCGAACACCTCTTCATGAAATTATACGACTAAATCGGCAAGGTTTAGCTGCTGTCAGGTATCGTTGGGGCCTCATGTGCGGTTGTTGCGAGGTGCTGCGGGCCCGGACTTCGTATTGTTGGACGATAATGCTAGACCTCATAGAGCACGGGTGGTTGATGCTTAGCCGGCCGAAGTGGCCGTGCGGTTAAAGGCGCTGCAGTCTGGAACCGCAAGACCGCTACGGTCGCAGGTTCGAATCCTGCCTCGGGCATGGATGTTTGTGATGTCCTTAGGTTAGTTAGGTTTAACTAGTTCTAAGTTCTAGGGGACTAATGACCTCAGCAGTTGAGTCCCATAGTGCTCAGAGCCATTTGAACCATTTTTTTGGTTGATGTTTTCTTGGAAACGGAAGATATTGCGCCCATGTCGTGTTCCGCTCGCTCTCTCGATTTGAATCCCACAGAGCGCGTCTGGGATGCACTAGGGACACGGGTTGCATCACTTCAGCATCCACCAACCATTCGCCAAGACTTGCGAGGAGCGCTACAGGAAAAATGGGCGTTATTCCCTCAGCATGACATTGATGACATCATTCACAGCATGCTCCGTCGTTTGCCAGGCCTGTATTGCTGCTACAGGTGGTAACACCCCATACTGAGCCCATTAACCACTTGTCGGAATGTGTGCGTGAATCCTTTAAGCTGGAGAAAACGAAGAACATTTTTGTCTACCGTTATGCATGTTGCAGGTGTTTACGTTCTGTATTCTTTATTTTGTTTCTACTTGACTGTCACCTGTTTATACTGTTTTGTCGGAAAATATACACAACCTTGCAAAATTTCGGTTTGTCGCTTTAATTTTGGACACCAGCGTAGGATGGTGACATGTGAGCTCCACAAGCGATCTTCCTTCTTCCACATAGCCACCGGTACGGAACGATGTACGCATTCTCACTCTTATGTAGGCGGACTAAGCCACCCCGTGTAGGGTAATTTCATGTGACTCAACGGTCTGGTGCGCCTTCCAATTGGAGGCCACTTCGGAGACTAGTGTTCCCTAAATTATCCTAATAATCCTACGGAAGAAAGGTGATCTACAACTGAAGGTGGACCCGAACAACGTGTCGTTCCTGGCGAATCTTCACATCGTCGAGAGACGAAGGCTACGTTAAAGGCAGATTAAAAGTTCTCTGGTCCGCCCGGGATTCGATCCTGCGACATTTCGGTTTCCCGGCGGGTGTTTAGCCAACAGACTACCAAATCGGACGCCAGGTAGAGTAGGAAAGAATTTTATCGCTCAATAGGCAGCGTATTTAAAAGCGAACACATAAACATTACAAATGATAGCAATGGCAATGCAATATTATTGCTGTACTGTTCGGCTATCAGAAGTGACACTATCACGATTGAGGTATGGAAACTGAGTCTCTCCCCATTCTTTGTTATGAAAAAGGAAGGAAGATTAGGAGCAATGGAGGCAGAGTTGTAGCCCGGAAGGGGTAAGAATAGAGAAAAAAGTCGCCGGTATCGTTTTCGAAGAAAATATTCTGACGTTTGCTTCAAGCGATTTAGGGAAACCACAAAAACTTACACATTGAAGGGAAATCCAGAAACACTGTCAAGAGCTGTGTTCAGTGGTACCTGAGTATAATATGTGCATACTTAGGTGTGTAGTTTTTGTGATCCATTTGTCACTGTCATCGCTGATAAGAGGAAGGCTTTCTGTGCGTCGTCTGTTTTGACTCTGCAGGCAGTAACTGTACTGTGGTCAGAGGTAAACAACATTTGCTACCTTAATTTTAGGGGAAAATCACGCCCCACCAAAGAGTACGTACTCCTGCTGAAAACCACTGTGAAATGCGTGACAGGAGGTACTTCCTATGGAGTGCTAGAATAAATTCACTACTGGTCATCAAAATTACAAACCACGAAGATGAGGTGCTACAGACGCGAATTTTAACCGAAAGGAAAAAGGTGGTGTGATATGCAAATTATAGGCTTTTCAGAGCATTCACACAAGGTTGGCGCCGGTGGTGACACCTACAACGTGCTGACATGAGGAAAGTTTCCAACCGATTTTTCATACACAAACAGCAGTTGACCGGCGTTGCCTCGTGAAACGTTCTTGCGATGCCTCGTGTAAGGAGAAGAAATGCGTACTATCACGCTTCCGACTTTGATTAAGGTTGGATTGTAGCCTATCGCGATTGCGGTTTATCGTTGCTGCTCGCGTTGGTCGAGATCCAATGACTGTTAGCAGAATATGGAATCGGTGGGTTCAGGAGGGTAATACGGAACGCCGTGCTGGATCCCAACGGCCTCGTATCATTAGCAGTCGAGATGACAGGCATCTTATCCGCATGGCTGTAACGGATCGTGCAGCCACGCCTCAATCCCTGAGTCAACAGATGGGGACGTTTGCAAGACAACAACCATCTGCACGAACAGTTCGGCGACGTTTGCAGCAGCATGGACTATCAGCTCGGAGACCATGGTTGCTGTTACCCTTGACGCTGCATCACAGACAGGAGCGCATGCGATGGTGTACTCAACGACGAACCTGGGTGCACGAATGGCAAAACGTCATTTTTTAGGATGAATCCAGGTACTGTTTACAGCATCACGATGGTCGTATCCCTGTTTGACGACATCGCGGTGAACGCACATTGGAAGCGTGTATTCGTCATCGCCATACTGGCGTATCACCCGGCGTGATGGTATGGGGTGCCATTGGTTACACGCCTCGGTCACCTTTTGTTCGCATTGACGGCACTTTGAACAGTGGACGTTACATTTCAGATGTGTTACGATCCGTGGCTCTACCCTTCATTCGATCCTTGCGAAACCCTACATTTCAGCAGGATAATGCACGACCGAATGTTGCAGGTCCTGTACGGGCCTTTCTGGATACAGAAAATGTTCGACTGCTGCTCTGGCCAGCACATTCTCCAGATCTCTCACCAATTGAAAACGTCTGGTCAATGGTGGCCGAGCAACTGGCTCGTCACAATACGCCAGTCACTACTCTTGATGAACTGTGGTATCGTGTTGAAGCTGCATGGGCAGCTGTACCTGTACACGCTATCCAAGCTCGGTTTGACTCAATGCCCAGGCGTATCAAGGCCGTTATTACGGCCAGAGGTGGTTGTTCTGGGTACTGATTTCTCAGGATCTATGCACCCAAATTGCGTGAAAATGTAATCACATATCAGTTCTAGTATAATATGTTTGTCCAATGAATACCCATTTATCGTCTGCATTTCTTCTTGGTGTAGCAGTTTTAATGGCCAGTACTGTAATTACTTAAACGCCTCTGTGTTGCTGTTATTAGGCTAGCTAGCATTGTCTTCGCGATCCCTACAGGAGCGATACGTCGAAGGTTGCACTATATTCCTGGTTCCCTCACTTATTGTTGGTTTTTGATTCTTCTTAAGTAGCCTTTCACGGGATAGCTTGCCTTCAGGCGTCGGACACTTCAGGTTTTACACTATCTCCAAGACGCTCTCCCATTGGTTACACAAATCTGTGACCATTCATGGTGGCCTTCTTTGTATAGTCACCCGAACCACGCAGTTTGGTATTTCTCTCTGAGGCATCCGAAGATCAACGATTGGCTTCAGCTGGATATGACGCACCTGAAGAAATTTGTGGGCTCTTTTCCTCGCAAAATTGAGGCTATTCTCGAGGCGGAGATACACTCCTGTCTCCTGGGGTTAACTAATTTTTCGTCCGATGTGTTGACATCTACATCTAGTTTCCTAGAATGCGAACACAGAGCTTTGATGTGCTCGCTCTTAGGTTGGTCAGACTGGCGCTAGTCTTGCCGCTGAAGCTTATTCTGATAAGCAGGGCAACGCAGTGCCTGCTGCCCGCGAACCGGTTCCGGTCGCAGCCGCCGGCCAGACGCTCTTTGTGCTTTCGCATTTTCTCTCGTCACTGGCGTCTCATCTCACGTCTCACTTCTTTACAACTAGTATAGCTTTTCACCCGTTCTGAAGCGTAGTTTCGTCAATATCCTGATTTTTATTTTATTTTACGCGACTAGTGCCGTTGGACCAAATTGAGGAGTGTATCCCCATGATCGTGGAATGTGTCAGTACATGAAATTATAACAGCAAGTGAAAACTGATAAAAAGTTTATGAATCCTAAAAAGACGTCAAGCTATAAGTTTATGTTAACGCAATCAACAATATAACACAGATATCAGCTTAATTTTCCAAGGAACTCTTCGACAGAGTAGAAGGAGTGACCCATGAAGAAACTCTTCAGTTTAGATTTGAAAGGGCGTTGATTACTGCTAAGATTTTTGAAGTTTTGTGGTTGCTTATTGAAAATGGATGCGGCAGAATAGTGCACGCCTTTCTGTAGTAGAGTTAAGGCACTGCGATACAAATGCAGATTGGAAAATGGGTATGGCTCTGAGCACTATGGGACTCAACTTCTGAGGTCATCAGTCCCCTAGAAATTAGAAGTACTTAAACCTAACTAACCTAACGACATCACACACATCCATGTCCGAGGCAGGATTCGAGCCTGTGACCGTAGCGGTCGCGCGGTTCCAGACTGTAGCGCCTAGCATTGCTCGGCCACTCCGGCCGGCAAACGACAGTAAAGAATACATATACTGAGAGGCCAATGTCAGAATATCCAGGCTAATGAACAGGGGTGGACAAGAGGTTCGCGAACTAACACCACATATTGCCCGAACCGCCCGTCTCTGAGGCAAAAATACCCTTTGAGAACGGGAAGAGTCTCCCCAATACATAATACGATACCTCATAAGCGAATGAAAATAAGAGCAAAGTAGACTACTTTTCGTGTCGAGCTATCACTTATCAGATATTGTTCTAATAGTAAAAATAGTAGCATTAAGTCTTTGAATGAGACCCTGAACATGGGATTTCCACGACAGTATTTATCTGAACAGCTAAAATGTTGAACTGTTTAGTCTCACTAATCATATGCCCATTCTGTGTAATTAGAACGTCAGGTTTAGTTGATCTGTGTGTGAGAAACTGTAAAAACTGAGTCTTACTGTGATTTAGCGTTAGTTTATTTTCTACAAGCCGTGAACTTATGTCTTGAACTGCACTATTTAAAACAGTGCCAACGCCGAACACAACATCCTTAATCACCTGTAACACTAAAGGGCATATCGTTTGTATAAATAAGGAAGAGGAGTGGCCCCAGCACCGATATCTGCCCCCACCCCCACCCCCTTTTAACTGTGCCCCACTTGGCCCCCACATCACTGCCTTTTTCAATACTGTGGAGAATTGCTTTTAGTTGTCTGTTCTTAAAGTAAGAAGTGAACCGGTTTTGAGCTATTACACAATGCTCCAATTTCTGGAGCAATATTTTTTGATCAACACCATCAAACGCCTTAGTTAAATAAAAAAATGGCCAGCATTCGAAACCTTTCGTTTAATCCAGCCAGTACCTCACAGAGAGGAAAATATAGCATTTTCAGTTGTTAAACCACTTCTAAAACCAAACATTACAGTTGATAGCAAATTATGTGATATAAAATGATCAATTGCCCTTACACACATAGCCTTATCAGTAACTTTAGCAAACACTGATGGCATGACAATAGATCTAAAATTGTCTCCATTATCCCTTTCTCCCTTTTTATACAGCTGTTTTACTAGTGAGTACTTAAATCGTTCAGGAAACTGACCATTCCTAAAGGAAAAATTACAAATATGGCTAAGTACTAGACTAACATGTGCAGCACAGTACTTTAATATTACGCTAGATACCCCATCATATCCATGAGATTCCTTGGTCTTCAGTGATTTAATTACTGACTCAGTCTCTCCCTTGTCAGTATCACAGAGAAGTATTTCAAATATCAGTCTCGGAAAGGCATTTTCCAAAAGAGTTATATGATTTCCTGTAGAAACTAAGTTTTTATTTAATTCAACGGCAATGTTCAGAAAGTGATTGTTAAATAATGTACATTTATCTGACTTATCGGAAATAGAAACTCTTTTATTATACTGACTTTATGTCCTTGACCTTGAGCTGCTGACCAGACACTTCCTGCACAACTGACCGTATGGTTTTAATTTTATCCTTTGAATTAGCTCGTTGCCTTTCTAATAACATTATTAAGCACCTTACACTACTTCTATTTGTAATGGCCTACTGCAGCTCGGTTGTGACAACTGCTAGCATTTTGATATAATTCCCACTTTGTTCTACATGATATTCTTAACCGACTATTCAGACACCTAGGCTGCCTTTTACTGCTAATACCCTGTTTAGACAGTTCTAATGGTATGCAACGTTCAAAGAGCATGAGAAGTATGTTAAGAAAAGCACTATACTTGTCATCTATGTCACCGGCACTATAAACATCCTGCCACTCTTGTTCCTTAAAGAGGTTTAAAAAAGTCTCTATTGCCGTTGGATTGGTTTTTCTAAGTAGTTTGATATTGTTTGTAATTATATACAGCATTTGTTTCAACACAAAGATCTTTTACTGTTAAAATTTGTGCATCATAGTCTGAAAGGCCGTTCACCCTTTTACTAACAGAATGCCCATCTAGCAAAGAAGAATGAATAAAAATATTGTCTATGGCTGTGCTACTGTTCTCCCGCACCCTGGCTGGAAAAAATACAGTCTGCATCAGATCGACGTATAATTAATTATCCTCCGCAACGTAGTTTTTCGCGACGATATTTTTCGATAAAATGACCTCGTTTTTCTTATCTCGTTGACTGTTAATAATGCCTCCAGCCTTCCCCGTCGGCCCTGTCAGAAGATGCGGCTTAAACTGACGCTGTGCTGGCAATCTTTACGTAGCATTGGTTCGTGACGCCACTCAGGTGACAATTAATGGGCATGCATATCGAGACACGAACAAATCAGCGGTTACTGAACACTGTCTCACAGAACTTAGGCTGCACACAGTCCTGATCGCTTCAACGTCCTACTGGAGCCGGCGAGTCTTCGTCATCCTCCGACATTTGAACTGACTCACCCAGCCAGTTACAGTTTAACGTGGACTACGAATCACGGAAAAAAATGACATTTTGAACAAATACAAATGATTTGCCAGAAGTGAGAGAAGTGATAAGAGATCCAGAAATCCAAAGAGACATCTGAGGATCGAAGCTTTCACGAGCGCACTCCGCCTTACAAGCGACTATGTATTATGTTCGTTGGACAAAAATCTTGAGGACGAAGGCGATCGACGAAAGCTTGAGATATCATTTAAACCTAAAGTGACAAGAAAATAGAGAGAATTTTACCCATTAATTATCCTTAATCGCCATATTTATCGAATCTTTCCCACGGTCGCTGTCTATAAAACTATTAGTTAAGCAGGTGGCGGTTACCTTGAACTTGTTGACTGTCAATGGTCCGACCTGATGCCTCGTACATAGCAAGAAGTCAGAGTCTTGTAAGAACATGATTACTTAGGAGGACGGAACATGTAAATTCTTAGGGAGACATTCGGACCTCGAAGAACAGGAGACGGTCCATATAGGTGACAGGCGAACCGAGAACTGTATAGCCGAGTGGAAAGGATCTTCGTTGGATATCATTAAAAAAAGGGAGACTGCATCTTCGCACACATCAATGGAATGGAAATGGAGGGAATCGAACTTCAGGTACTAAAGTTTCTCGTAAGCGAAAAATCAAAGTACGCTTGATTCAGGAGATACAACAGGATTTTGAAGAAATGGGAATACGAGACAGAAATTTACAACAGGGTAATTTTCAAATAGAAAATCAAGGCTGTCACAGATTTTTAGGACAGAATTAGATCCAGGACCAGAACGGCATGGACAGAGGAGATTTTTGCAAATTGTGACAGTGACATGATTAACATACACCACAGAGGATCGAAATGGAAAGAAGAAAACTAGCCTTTTTAGTAAATTTACAATCTAAAAACTTCTTTCTAGGTACCGTATTCTTATATTCTGCTCGTAACGCCCATTCTAGCTCATATTGTCTGTTCTTGTGCACAGTGGAACAGTTGAGGCAGAAGGGCATGGAAGCAAACCCGCTTTTACACAACTCCCGCCTTTCACGTACATTTGTGGCACTCTCCCCATCTTTCTGACCGGCAATTCTCCTTTATTGCTTCCTGCGGAACGGTCTATGAAGGACTGACACGCGGTATCGGTAGGGTCCTGTGAGTTCAGTACGTCCTAGTGGCGTAAACATTAGTAGTATGGTGTGATAATAGCGTAGCCTGCATTCTGTGCTCGCCCGAAGAAAGGAGAAAGCCGTGCGTAAGAAAAACAGCGATAGGAGTGGCCATCCGTTATTACCTTCTATGATTGCCGACGAGTGTGAACAGCGGCAGTAATGTCTACCCAGTCCTTCTCAACTTGCCAATGCGACTAAAAATTACACCAATTTCTGTAGTATTATAAGTTTGAGAAGAAATGGGTCGGTGAAATAGCTCGGCCAGAAGTTTGCTGCCTGATGACGGTGCGCTGGAGATATTTATAGCAGGGTTGTTACCAGCACGAGTGAGACCCCAGCGGTGGCCACTGCCTCCACCGTCGATTCCGCCAGTCGCCACGTAACACGAAAAAGAAAATAAAAAATCAAAAGAAAAATCGTTTCTGTCATCCGACCTCAGGTCATCAGACGCTGGACGAGGAAAAAAGGAGAAGCCATTTTTAGTCGGAGATGTGAGAATTTGATGTGATTAAGAAAGAGAATACAAGTAGATGTTGTGAGAATAACTGTAGATCCGAAGAATCAAATAACAAGATTCAATAACAAGATTGAAAAAGCTATGTAAAAGAAATCGTAGCTCATTCTAAACTCAGTGTTGGAGTATACAGGTTCGTTAGCGACGCTGCAAAATCTCCCTACATTTATATTCTGAGTGAAATAAATGTACCAGGTTAGTAAGAAAACGCCTCGGGGAATTCGAATGGGAATCGTTGGTAGATCTGTTCGCGTAACCTTTCTGGATACTCAACGATCTTTATGCTCTAAATTTCTTAAGTAAATTTTAGAAAAAATAGCTTGTGATTTTCCTTAGTAGGCACACGGACTTATCTCGAGAAACGAATTTTTTTGTTTGTGCCTACCATCGATGCCGAAAAATACTCCAACTTCTGCCTGATAAAGACAGAACATATTACAGGAGAGATA
This sequence comes from Schistocerca nitens, assembly GCF_023898315.1. Lineage (NCBI taxonomy): Eukaryota > Metazoa > Arthropoda > Insecta > Orthoptera > Acrididae > Schistocerca > Schistocerca nitens. Next base: position 929,363,643 of record NC_064616.1, read on the forward strand.
TTATTCAGCAGAAACGAAAGTAACATCGGGTGTGTGTGTGTGTGGAGGAAGTGAGAATAAGAACCACTAATGTTTTCAGTGTTTCATAAATGATTTCACAGATATAGTCAACACCATTTCGTTGACGACACATTTGTCTTCTGGAAAGTATGATAACAACATAATGCAGAAACGATCCAGACTATATTACCGATTGCTGTAGTGAATGGCAGTACTCATAAAATGTGAATAAATACTAGAAATGCATTTAAACATAGGAACTAACACGACATAGCATTAGCGATAAACATCTGGAGCCTGTCACATTCATTAAATACATAGGTGTAATGTTGTGAAGCTATGTGAAACGGTACAGCCACATAAAGTAAGTAGCAGAGAAGGCGATAACTACAGTGTGGCCTAATCTAGGGCACTGCCCCAGCATTTTTTGTCCTATACCGTAGGTATGACAACACAAACAGGATCGTAACAGATCTGTACAATCCATATGAAAGTATACGAAAGATGCTCTGGGAACATTGGTGCAAAGGCAACAATATTCTCCTGAAGCCCTGTTGGGTAGCTTTATAGAACATCTATTCCAGGTAGACTGTGTAACGATTTTATTGCCCCCACCTCATATGTCGTGCAAGGACCATAAGACTAAAATGAAAGATTGCAGCACATAAGGATACACAGTGAAGTCATTTTCTCCCCTCTTAGGGCGTGAAAATAATAGGAGGGGAAGTGTCTAGCACGACACAAAGGCCGGCCGGAGTGGCCGAGCGGTTCTAAGTGCTACAGTCTGGAACCGCGCGACCGCTACGGTCGCAGGTTCGAATCCTGCCTCGGGCATGGATGTGAGTGATGTCCTTAGGTTAGTTAGGGTTAAGTAGTTCTACGTCCTATGGGACTGATGACCACAGCAGTTAAGTCCCATAGTACTCAGAGCCATTTTTTGAACGACACAAAGTAACTTCCGTCAGGCACAGTAAAATGGCTTGTAGATTATATGTGTATCTTTGATATACACACACGTTGCGAATTTTTCCTGCCAACAGGGCAGCTGCGGCTGGCTCAGGTCAGTTGAACACAGAACAGGATGGCCGTTGTAAGCTTCACAGATGCATTTAATACAGTGTACTGATATTCTGAGGACTTTCATTATTGCAATATTTCCGCGCCTCTATTCGACAGAACAATCAGATGTTTAAGGGTGCTTCTTTGATGTTGCTGGAGCACAGCAATCAATGTGAAAATGAATGGATTATAAATGCATGTATAATGTCCGAGTAGACTAAAAGCGATTTCCTTGTAACATACGACGATAACACCGTATAATGTCAAGAGTCACAGAGAAAGTTTGTGTCGGATAGCACAGAATCATAGCTCATATAATTCTGCTACTCCGATGGATGTTGTTTAGAATGCTACGTATCTCCCCTTTGTAGCAGATATTTTATGAGAAGGCGTCTGTTCTCGTAAGTTGTTGGACCTCTTGACTCTGGAGAAATGTGTTGTACTAATACCGACCAACAATGGCTGCAGAAAGCCCATCTAGCACACGTCTTCGGTATTTCTTACAAATTCATCAGTTCCAGTGACCACATCAGCAGTCGTGTTCTGCGGAGCGATGCGCTCACGAAGGAAGTCGCTGTTGAAACAAGAGGTCTGTGTCTGAGTGAGGGCTCAGATGAGAATGCCTGTCACATATCTTCTGACTACACGACAGTTTCAGTGGCCATAAGGCTGTGAGCATCAGCGTAATCAATACAGTCAGCATTTTTTCCTGACAAGGTATCTGTAAAACATGGTAAACCTCGATCCCATCGAAAAAAAGTGTTACGCATTTTTATTTTTTTGCCAATAAGGTAAGAAAATTAGGATGGTTAGGGCACATCAGAAGAATTTAAGAACGCAGATGGTACAAGTGAATGCTTTCATGGCAACCTCCTAGAAGGAGAAGAAGAGGAATACCACGGAAAGAGTGGCTAAAGGATGTCCAGGAAGCGACGGAGAGAAGAGGAATGAGGAACAATGGCGAAATCATGGCGTTTGGGGACAGAGATGCGAGATGCCGAAACAGCTGGAGGAGCCCCGCGATGACAAAAAGAAGATAAGAAACCACAAATTTGAGAATTATAGGACGGTAAATATGACCAATAACACATATAAGTTGCTGACTATAGTGCAAAATCGACCAATAGAGAGAAAAGCGAAAAACGTATTGGGCGAAGCTCAGAAAAGCAGTTCTGTGTTTGCACTTAGTAACGTTAATTAATACGATGACAATGTAGGGTATTTTTGTGCAACTGTTGACGTAGAACATTTGACAGAGGATCGAAATCCTGGGGAAACTGTAGGTAAAGTTCAAAGATGGACAACTAGTCTACAGTATACTATATGAGAAAACCGAAGGGGGCGGCAAGGGGGGGGGGGAGATGAAGATTTGGGGAGGGGGATATATCAAAGACGAAAGTCGTCAGAATATACTAACTGCACGTCGAAATAGGGGAAGACAAAGTAAAAGATAGACCTCTGTTATCTAGTAAATAAGGATACTCCAGATGGTCGGAGCAATGACTACTTTAGAGGCAGTGTGCTATTAAATGTGTGTTAATGACTTGGCAGACAATATTAATAGTAATCTTGGATTATTAGCAGATGATGCAATCATCTGTGTTAAATTACTGTCTGAAAAAAGTGGAAGAAACATTCGGTCAAAATCTGATAAGATTTCAAAGTTGTACCAAGACTGACAATTTGCTTTAAATGTACAGATATGTAAAACCATGCACTTGACAGAATGAAAAAACGTAGTGTCCTGTGACTATTCTATCAATGATTCACAACGAGAACCACTCAACTCATACAAATACCTGGATGTAACAGTTTATACGGATATGAAAAGAAATGATCATATAGTGTCATTCATAGGCAAGGCAGGTTCATTGGCGTGGTAATAGAAAACGCAGTCCGTCTACAGGGTCTACAGTCTCAGAATATCGCACAAGTGTGTGGGGCCTATACTAATAGGAGATGCTGACATTTAAAAAGAAAGGCAGCACGAATGGTCACGGGTTAGTTTGACTGGCGGGAGAGCGTCGCGGAGATGTTGAAAAACCTCAACTGGCAGACCCTTGAAGACAAACAAAAGTTTTGAGAACCAGTCTTAAATAAAGAATCCATAGATATCTCTCAGCCCCTACGCATCGGTTACGTAAGGGCTGTGAACACAAGATGAGATTAATTACAGCAAGCATACGGGCATTGAAGAGGTCATTCTTGTCGCGCTCCATACGCAACTGGAACGGAAAGAAATCCTAGCATATGATACAATAAGTATCCACTGCTGTTAACTTCAAGTTGGTTTGCAGGGTATGTGCGCGAGATGTAGATATGGGCTTATAACTGAGGAATATTTATCTGCACCACAAAATCTCCGAATCGTATGATACAATAGCAAAAACGGGACTTAAAAAAAAATTAAAAAAACTGGAAGAATTGAAATGTGATGCTACAGAGTGATACTAAAAGCCAAGTGGGGAGGTTCTCTAACACGTCCTGGAATAGTTAATTTCACACTGGAAGAAGCAGTAGCAGGGAAAGTTTGTAAAGGAACGAAAGTATGTGAAACAGATGTGGCTGGTGCACTGACATGGGCGTCAGGAAAGGAAGAGACGGAGGGTTGCACAGGACCGGTGGAAGGAGTAAGAAGCAGAAAGATAGCGCATCTCGGCGCGAGGGCGCGCGCGGGAAGAGGCTAGGCGAGGCAGCAACAGGTACAGTAGACGAGGCGCTAGGCGTGTACTTACGCGAGGAGCCGCTGCCCGCTGCAGCTGCTGGCGGCGTTCAAAAAATTCTCTGGCGCTCGCACACGCACAACTGAGGCTGAGGCTGCCTATTGATTGCGCGCTTCGAACCCCGGCCCGCTCCCCGAGCGGTCGCCATTACAAAACTCTGCCCTCCCCCGTGCTCGGTGCTGGCCGCTCACAGTTGCGGTGATAACCTCGCGCCGAAAAAGTCGGTCGTAATTGTGCAGTTTGCCGCCTCCGTCCGGCCGGCTCTCTGGAGCTTCGGCCGCCGAGAGCGTGCGAGGGCGTTACCACTTAGCAGCCGGGGGCCGAGTAACCAGCAGTACTCTCAGTAAAACTATATCATAGCTACGGTGGATACTTCCTTCTTTAGCGGTGTGGTTGTGTGTTAAATTTCTGGGCATCTTGAAAAATGCGTGCCGGGCCGGGATTCGAACCCAGAGCCGTTCCTTTGGTGGACACTGTTCTTAGCGATCGAGCTGTCCAGGAAGCACCCACCAAAACCGTCGTGGCAGGATGAACTCCCAGCACGGCACACGGTTTCGACCTGTCAGAAAGTGAAACTTCCTGGCAGATTAAAACTGTGTGCCGGACCGAGACTCGAACTCGGGACCTTTGCCTTCTGCATTCTGTCAGAAAGTCTTTAACACAGCGCCACTCCGTTAAAAGTATTCACACCCTAGATAAGATCTGTTTTGTCGAACAACTTTTTTTTTCTGAAATCACTGCTACAGGTTACTCCAATGTCACAAACTGCTACTTTCGCAGCTCATATGTTTCGAAATTTACTCTCTCCGTCTCACTGTACAAGAAAACGTTTCCATATTACCTACGAATTTATAACACGTCGGAGCTAAAACCTATAACTTTCTCCAAGTTTTGCAGTGGAATAATGTTGCTTAGCTATTCAAGGCGACACTCCTAATCATAAAAATTTACCCAAGACTATACCTGTGGTGGTTTTTAACGATTGCTTCTACCCTACTGGTGAAACTGACTCACAAGTGGAAATGAATTTTTACCGAGTCTAATTAGATTAAGAAATGAGACTCTGAAAGTGGTAGAGAAGTTTTTCTATTTGGGCAGCAAAATAGTTGATGACTGGACAAGTAAGGGAGACATAAAATCACACTGACAACAGCGAGAAAATTGTTTTACATCAAATCTGAATCCAAGTGTCAGGAAGTATTTTATGAAAATATTTGTAGTGCTGCGTTATATGAAACTGAAACATGGACGATTAATATTGCACACAAGAAGTGGACAAAAGTTATGAAATGTGGTGTTACAGAAGAACGCTCAAGATAGATGGGTAGATCAGGTATCCAATGAAGAGCTACTCGAGCTAACTGAGCAAAAAAAAAGTTTTATGGCGCTGAGAAAAATAAATGTACTGTTAATAGGCCACATCCTGAGTTATCAAAGAATAGTTTGGTAATGAAAGGAAATATATATGTGTGTGTGTGTGTGTGTGTAAGGGGGAGGGGGTCAGCGAGAAAAACTGCACACAAAAACCAAGGGTGACGTATAGTGAGAAGGTTCTAATTGATATAGGTTACAGCAGTTACATAAAGTTGAAGATCTGTACGGAATATGCAAGCATGGAAAGCTGTATCAAACCACTCTACGGACTGAAGACGATAGCCCATAATTCACTGAAGGTTTCCGATATCATGCTCGGACAATTTTCACAACAGGTTATCACTTCTTGCGAAGGCCAGCTGTGCGAGATGACTGTTCAGCACCCGTAACGCTTCGCTTATTTTACGTCTTAATTTATTCTGTAAATATTTCGTGCGATTGATTACACTGTCACCGCTAAATTTCAGTTAATATAAATGGTTTACAGCTTGTAAACTGGCCGGTCATAAATAATGTCAGATTTTTAAGTTCAATTTTCCTTTTTTTTCCCCTGAGACTTTTTATAAACAACTGAGAATACTAATGTGTACGTGAAGAAGTTCGCTATGATTTCGTAAGGTTATTTGCACTGTACTGAAAACACGGAAAGCCCTAGGAAGGTTGAACTGGAGTAGGTAACATCACCAAGACTATCACAGTCTGTTCGTTCGACGAGCAAAAGCGCGTGCGTTGGAGCTTCAGCCAGGCTAGTTGGCAAACATCAACAACAAAACTGTTTATATTTTTACGTGCACAAATAAAATCCACAGGAGAGGATATGAAACTAGGTGAAAAAGGAAATTACGGCTATGTTGTTAAAGTAAATTGAGGTTAAAGTTAAGAAACTAGCAGAGAGAATTTATTTATAAAAAGGAACTGACGACAGCAAACACTTTTTGTAGACGGACGGCTGTTTTTTTTCACTTTTATTCTAAATATCTTTGTGCTAGACAAATAGTAAAATGCAATTCTCAGGACTTGGTAGCAAAAGTAAGAAGTAGGTTCATCCATTTAACTTCCTTTCGACATTGAGTTCATTAGAGACGAAGCAATAGCTGGGATCTAACAACGATAGGGAAGGAATTCGAGTGTGACCTGAATGGTTAATCTGTTAAGTCTGTAAATGTGCGGTTACAACTGAATATTGCCCCAAGTACTTTTAACAGGTTGCGGTTAATTTTCGCAGGGTTTACCAGGAGGAATGGTTAGTATGCAGGGACATGACATGAACCATGATTCGAAGCAAAAAAGTCTGGTAAAATGCATATCTACGCTATGCTATGCTATGAGCACTTCGTCGCCGATAGTGTGAAAGAAATATCTTCCACCGCAATCTCTTTGTTTTGCATATTTTGAGAGGTGGGAGCATTAACGAAAACAAGAAACAATGTCCAGTAGGCATGAACTCTAAAGGGCATACCTTACGAATTATGAGCACTGCTGGACAACTGCTCATAGCTATTAATGTCTGCATTTTAAAGTCCATGTTTATTAAAGTTTTTTGCTTCGAATGGTTGTTTGTGTCATACCCCTGAATATCAACCATTCCTCCTGGAACACCTAAAATGTCTCGTTAGAATTTAAAACTGTAGTAAATGAGTTGTAGCAACAAAATAAGAGGAAAAAAATGTTTTAAAATTGAATTTAAAACACTCGTGAGCACAACAAAATGTTTATTGGCAACTACAACCGGTTTCGGCAAAATGTGACCATCTTCAGACTATATACACCATGATGGGTCTCGGTGGCGGTGAACGCCAACTGCTCATCCACGATACCTGCTCCGTTCACAGGCACCACTGCCGTCATGGTGTAATATGGCCTGAAGATGATCTCATTTTGACCGAAAACGGTTGTCATTGCAAATAAATATTTTATTGCCATCAAGACTGCTTTTAACTAAATTTTAGAATATTTTATCAAGACCGTTCACCTTCTCCACGAGAAATGTCAAAAATTATTCCAAATAAATCTATTTAAACCACTTCTTAAAAAAAAAATTACACGTCAAGCCCAGATCACAACAGACCTTACCTATCTCTCGTAACTATCATTCGAAAAAAGTAACCGCGCGTTGCTCCCCTATAAATTACGGAAATCGTTTATTACAAGATAAACATTTATTCCCTTTTTCTTTATTTTGTGCATAATAGTGATGAAACATTGAATTCTTCTTATACGTTACAGGGTATCAAAACTAAGCAAATAAAATATTTTAACCAAAATTGAAAGACCGTGAGGCTTAAAAAAGGTCTGAAATCATTAGAAGGACACATATCTGTTTAAAATAATGAGAACGTGCGTCACAGCAAGGAACTAGAATTAGCTTAAACAGGTATCAGACATGTGACACGTCGCACAGGAAACCAGCACTGAGACTGTTACCGGTCTAAAACATTTGTTCAATTTGAGTAATTCATAGATCGTTACTGAGCACACAAATTTGTAGGCGTTCTCTAATTTTATGCTATTGAAAGCTGGTCCTCTGCTCCAAGAGGCAACATCCGTCATATTTCACTCTATTATTAACGTCTACCAATGGTTCGTCACACAGAAAGCAGTTTTGTAACAGAACAAATCTCTTCCGGGCTCAAAAAGGTGCTGTCAACATGAAAAATTACAGTTCTTTTAGCACTTTGCTGTCCAAGATGTGCACATAACAAATGAAAGAGGCCGTGTTCTATTATTTTCAATTTGTAACTCATCTGGCTTCGTAGCTAACTTTTTACCGTCACAACAGAATCGAGAATTCAGCGTAAACAAAAGTTAAAATATGAATGAGGAATTTGAATCTACTATCTACAAAAATTTATCTGAATCACTCAGGCAACGACGAAGCACACTGAATCAGAAGGGGTTATAAAATTCGCACGAGTATTAGAATTTCGAAAAATTTATTGAAGCTGTTTTAGTAACTGATTTAGTGTTATCGTTTTGTGTTGCAACACACTTCTGAATAACATGTTGCACGAGGAAACGTGCGATTTGTATTCATTTATCGGAATATATATTTGCTCAAAATAAATAACTTGTGCTGCAGGAAAAAACAGCGCCGAGCAAAGCTATAGCTGCTCACGTGCAACATGTTCTCAGCAGCTCGGTTTTGCTAGTGTTACGACTTCTTCGTCTACGCGTGACGTACCATCAGCAAAATGTCGGCGGTAGCAGGGCGCTGACTGACCTTTGTTTAATTACTCGCACGGCGGAATAACGAAATTAGAAGCGGCCACTACCTGGAGGCGCACAAGTGGTCCATGAATATAAAGCATAGAAAAGCGAAACAAAAGCCAATACCCATCGTCATCGCGCTGCATTACCATACTTGACACACAGAGAGTGCGCCGGTATGCATACGAGCCGCTATTCTTTATATAAATAAATTGCTTTCTCATAATGAAAATGCAGACGGGCCGGGACCACCTCGGAAGGTGGCCGGTCGCGAATGTTTTTTGCCCACGAGAAACAAAAGGTGTGGCGCCGCGGTCGGCGGTCTAGCGAGCACTCCCTCTGCATTGTCGCCGGCTTAAGAAAAACGCACCGCGCCTATTTAAAAACTTCATTCATTTGCGCGGGGATGGCTTTTTTCTGTCCGCGCCTAAGTCGCCGTGTCTCGAGTAGAAAATTATAGCGTACCCGGCTCCCAGTCCCCGCGGCTCAGCCGTTACAGATGGGCTACTGCCGTGTCGTTGCGGTAGGGCAGCCACACTGCTGTGAAATCATGGGAAGCGTTCTAGCAACAATCTGCTACGAACATCTAATCTGAGGAAATGCTCACTCGCATTGTCACTTATTTTCCTCCTACACTGCAATATCCCACAATTTTATTACTTTTAATTTTTTTAAATATCAGTATCTTTACGCGAAACCGTGGATGCTACTACAAGACAGAGGCATCTACTGGTACACTGAGATATTTCTAGTAATGTTGTACATTGTAACAGTCTCTCACAGCATTCAAAGCAATTCTGGGCGCGGAGATTGTGCTTCCTGACTGTATGAGATTGTAACACGTGTTTTTTTTAATATATAGTTGTCATATTGAGTAGATCATTCACAGTGAAATTAAGTATTTCTAAAGCTACTGTAAACTCAATTTGAGTTTGTACTATTGCTAATATGAGTTGTTTCGAAATGAAACCACTGGAGCAGTATGTACTTTTGACAAAAATTTATTAAATTTTAGGCCCAGTTTTACTTTTCATTTAGGAGTATAATTTTTTTTTAGGCATAATGAGTTCATGGAAGTTTCGAGACGAAGAGTGTGTCTAGAAAAAATATGAAATTGCTTTAAAATATTCCTCATGAAATGATGGGTCGTTGACACCTCTGTGTCCCAGTGGTTCAAAAGTGAAATCGCAACTTTAAAAAAATTGATTGTTTACTTTTAGCCTATTTCTTCTTGTATTCGTTGCTTACTGCTATGATGCAAAAGGTCAGTTCTGTGAACAAATTTAAAATTAATTTTCCTATCGTATTGAGACTCGAAGGATTAAATTGAATACTTTGAGATAAGGAACTAATAGTTTATTGGAAAACTTAATAACAAATTCCATCTGCATGATTATCATTATTATTATTGTTATTTAGCACATCTCGAAATCACATCTTCGTCACCAGGCCTTACGTTTCTGTGTATGGACCTTCATTGCGAAGTCTATACCTGAAACGCGTATCTTCGAATTTCGTTGATTTCCTTTGTATATGATAATATATGGCATCAAAGTCAAGTATTCCCCACTCGCTGTTTACACAACATGTGGGAATTACTTCATTGTACTGTCGTATACGAAGGAAATCAAAGTGCTTCTGGTGGCTTAATACCGCAATGAAGGTCCTTACGCAAAAACTGAAGCCCTGATGACGAAGCCGTCCGTGACTTCGAAATGTACGTTGGCGTAGTGGAAACGCTATAAAAACTCAATAGACGAAATTTGTTATTAAGGTTTCTATTTATTTCACTGTCTAGGTTTTAGCCATTATGGCTAACAAGAAACAATAGTTTTATTGTCATAAATAACTATAGCAACAACGCCAGATTGTTGTAATTCATCAGAGTGACACCCTACACTCTCAAAGCATCCATTACAACGTTGTTTACGATTACTTGACCAGTATTCTCCATACTGTACTCTTCCAAGTGTCCATTTCAGGGAGCCGATGCTTATTCATGATTTTTTATCCCACGCGATCAAACCCCTCTCCTGAAATTCTGCTGCGTGAACCATATTTTGTCCAGAAACTTGACCACTTGTCTGTAACGTACAAGTTCGACAATTTGTTCGTGACGATACATTTATGTCCCGTCGACATCGACATCGAGATCATTGCAAACAGACCGCTATCCCAGATGGAGGGTTGAGCAAGGAGGCAGTGATGCACTGTCTGAGAAACCATCCAGTAATTTGCGGCTAGTGATTTATGAAAGCCGCGCGGGGTTAGATGAGCGGTCTGAGGCGCTGCAGTCATGGACTGTGCGGCTGGTGCCGGCGGAGGTTCGAGGCCTCCCTCGGGCATGGGTGTGTGTGTTTGTCCTTAGGATAATTTAGGTTAAGTAGTGTGTAAGCTTAGGGACTGATGACCTTAGCAGGTAAGTCCCATAAGATTTCACACACATTTGAACATTTTTGATTTAGGAAATCACAGAAAACATTAATCAGAACTGTAACTTGATCCGAATCCTAAAGCGCCTCTTTGGTCAGGCACTGTCATCGATAGTTGATCCTCAACATAAACAAATGTAACGCGCTATTGTACGGTGACATGAAACTGACACATGCATTCAATGTCTGAGGGTATGCGTACGGAACGACCACATAGAAAGTAATCATAGGTAAGACAAATGACAGACAGGTTCACTGGATAAGCCTGAGACACTGTAAACCACTTACAGAGGTAGCTTACAGAACCCTCGTTCGACCGATACTTGAGTATTTCTCGTCTGGCTAGGATCCTTACAGATAGGATTGGTGGAGCAGACAGAGAAAGCCCAAAGAAGAGCAGCGCGTTTCGTTATAGGTTCGTTTACTTAGTGCGAAAGCATCACGGAGATGTTCTTGCAATTTCAATGGTAGACGCAGCAAGAGAGGCGCTGCGCACCACGTTGTGGTTTGGTTTCGAAATTCTAAGAGCGGACGTTCCTACAAGAGTCAAGCAATATATTGCACATTCGCACGTATATCTCGTGAGAAGATCAGAAAAGTAAAATTAAACGGTTTCGAGCTCACACGAAGGCTTCCCAATTGTCTTTCGTCCCGCACACTACTCACGACAATGACAGGGAAGTGCGGGAATGACAGTGTTACATAAAATATCCTCCGCCACACACCATAAGGTGGCTCGCGGAATGTAGATGTCGACGAGTCATTGAACCTGCTTATAGTCAGTGTCTGGAATGACTGAGTTCAAAAGCTTTCATTCTACTGCAGGGAAAGATGCAAGTAGAACCAGGCGTGAAAAGCTCTGGTCAAATATTTACAAAATTATCTTTGGTTTTCTAAGCAATAGCAAACAGTGAGCTGTTAGAAATAGGAAAACTTCAGAGTGAGCACAGCTGCATACACTGGCTTCTGTAACATTGACATTATTGATGTATATTGTGCAGAGGCCTTTTAAGAATTCACTTAAGTTTGTTGCGTTTCTAGTGGGAGTATGACGTCTTGTGGGACAGATATCTAGTAAGCAGTCACCAACTGTTCGCCATGCTTCTAAATCAAAAGGGGTCTGTGTTCAGAGAAGAAAATTCTGCACATAACCATACCAGAATTTACAACATACCATCTACTATTTAAATGGTGCAGCCATCTAATAACATACAGTTGTCCTGAAACAAGCTCTGGTCTGGAATCGAGGCAAATGATTAATGGCCAGGGTTTACAGGCACGTTCCCTTAGATTTATAACTGTTCAACATCTTGATCACAGTGCGTTTCGGGCATGGGTGTGTGTGTTTGTCCTTAGGATAATTTAGGTTAAGTAGTGTGTAAGCTTAGGGACTGATGACCTTAGCAGTTAAGTCCCATAAGATTTCACACACATTTGAACAATTTGAACAGTGCGCTTAACTTGTCCTACAATTTCTCGTATAACTTTGGAGCTAGTAGGCTTAATAGATACTCACGAGCCAAATGTCTCAGTTTGTCTTTGTTATTTTCTTTATAATCTCAAAGAAAAAAAAACCTACCTGTTGTACTATGCAGAAAGTATAGATTGGACTTTCTGAAAAGACTAACGGTCCCGGAAAACAGTAAAGGCGAAGTTCGTTTACTTTTCTGATTTCAAAGGCATAATTATGGGCAATTACGCGACATATAATCACATCCTGGAGTGAAGTAGAGGGAATTAAAAATTGACATGAAGCAAGAGCGGCCCGGGCTCGCTCGCATGCAACGGCAGGTGACCTGCCACTTTCTTGTAAAATGCACAGAGACACAGCGGCCGGCCTTTATTACTACTCTAAGCAACCTGGACGCACAATTGTAATGAGTGGAGCTGGCCATTGTTGGCATGGCTCAAATGGAAGGGGTAAGTGACAGAGGTACACAAAATTACCCTCCGCCACATACCATAAGGTGAACTGTGGAGTATAGATGTAGATGTTTATGTCGATGTCACCACTATTTGTAAGACTTACTTCTGAGTAAGAGAAAAGAGGCTGATTTGCCACACGTTTTTATACTTGCTTGTGAAGGAGATATGGCTTTCTACGAATATGTAGCAGTGGTAAGTGATGCAGTGTTGTTGACAGCTGTTTTAACAAATGAACGGGAACTGTGAAAGGTAAAAAGATAAAACTTTGAAATACAACGAAGAAATTGAAAAGACTATCAGTCTTTGTAAGAATACAGTTTGCGAGATAAAGCTGCATGAGACCAGTACGTGGTAAATGTGAAATGTTTTCAGACGTCTGTTCCCACGGTTTCTGGTTGCAGTCAAATGACAAATCAATGAGCAACGGGACAGCAGAAGCGGGGAAGTCGCCACCCATACTGTCGCAGTAAGTACAAAACTAAATTTTCGGATCCAAATCGACTGTGAACAACACTCATGGCGATGCATTAAAGCAAGTTCTATCTTGTTGTCACAGAGCCAGCACCCAGCAGTATGCTTGAAATATCTATGTAACTTCTAGACAACCATCTGATTATGAGCCTGAAAAGGTTCGAAAGTCGGTTCATGGAATGAACAAATAACTATTTCAAAAAAGGTGACTGTAGTTTTATGTGTTTACACTGAATAAACAGTACGGGTTCTAAAGCATCTGTAGTGGATAAGCTTCATCGGAAACAAATGTTTGTGTGGGGACGACTTGCAGTCCGTATACAGGATGGTTATAATTAAAGTTTCGCTATATGAGCCAGTGTAGACGGAAAACTATTAACCTTATGGGTATCCAAGTTTGTAGGAATGATGTTCAGACTGTGTGCTGCAGGATTTGCGTTTTTAGTAATGTTAGTGTTATGATTTGCTTGCCGTCAGGTGCTGATAATGGTACGGTGAGGTAGGGTTGAAACACAAGAATCAGTGTGCATTACAGTTGCAGTCAACGTGTGTCTGGTTATGATGAGCAGGCCTTTGCTCGTAACCAAAACAGCAGAAAAATAGTGCTCCTACGCATTACAGGAACACGGGAGGTTCTCTTCCCGCACCGGGGTTGAAGAACACGATTCGCGAGTTAGAATTAACTGAAAATTTGGCAATTCCTCATGGGAGAGCCACAAATTGTCGAAGTTATTGTTGCCACGGCTGAAAATGCTGTACGCAATGTGCAGTATTCAAGCAGTGCGCGACAGCTGAACATTTCATGGTCCACCGTTCGAAAAGTGCTGCGAACAATTGTGAAATACTGTATCTAGTGCGGTTCGAGGGTGTGGTGCATGCAGATGGTGGTCACAATGAGCAACATTTGTAGCCTGGGACGTAAACATGGAACGCATTAAACAAATGTTACCTTCTCGTATGGAAATTAAAATGTTTCTTTCAATGGTTTATTAGTTATTTCTCTTCCGCATGCCATTACAAATGTTTCCACAAATTTTCTTTGTCCTACGTTCGCTCGTTTTCATGGGGACCCTCACAAGTACCTTGAACTTGAGGATACGTCAAGTGCTAGCTATAAGAAGAAAATCGAGGCAAGGTTGAAAAACATAGTTTATACGGAGTGCCGTTATCAAACGTCACATCTGTAATGAGTCATGCTACAGAGTCAACTTGGCAAAGCAGACCTCTGAGACATGTAGCCCGAGCCTGGAAATCTAGGGAAGTTTTCCAAAACAGGCGAGGCGTAACTATTCGATAAAGCCGTGGAAAACGGCAAGAAACGTTTAAATGTGGATTTAGTGTGCATGATTTTAGATAATGACACTAAACATAACCGACGCGATTCAGTGACAAATCACAATAGGATACAGCAATTCAACACTGAAATTGGTTCACAGAAAAGATTAAATCATACTTTTTGGCATAGGTATACATGATGTGACATTCACTGCACAAGAACAAGTCGTTTGAACCCGGATAAAAACTGCCCTCCATTACAACCACATTCAAATGAGATAACGTGTTCACTTCTGTATAACAACGAATATCAAATGCTAGTCTTCTTATAACGTAAACATGCCAGCTCGAATGGTTAAAACCGAACGAAAATGGATTTCAAGTACGAAGATATGCCTCTTCTTCCACCTGTCAAAGTCTTTTATGTGTAAAACTGTATTTGTGTACAATCAATGTCTGAAGGTAAACGAATGTAAAGAGTGGAGAAGCACAATTGGCTGAAGAAACTATACCGTGTACCAGACAGCTATAACCATCAGCTTCGCCACACTCGTAAAAGGTATATCATTAGGCAAAAAAACGTCAGATTTGCTCGAAACAATATATGTTAACACATGCATTACTTATAGATTCATATTTCCAGAAACAGAAGTTGCTGTGTTGTCATATGCTCTTCCTTTATTCGTCATCAAAATTCAAATGTGGAGTTTCAATGAAGTAATTGAACCCCAATGGAATGGGACAGATACGGTAGCAAAGATCCGGATTATTTTATCACTGTGACTTTTGATATCGGACTCCTACAGCGCGGATACGCAGAATGCGATGTAAGACGTCTTCACGTTGCACTTGTCAAGTGCGCATGACATTCCATGTCTTGTTCAGCGATTTGTGCTCTTGAGGTTCGTAAACCTTCAGAAATCGATCGTACACAAATGCGGAATTTTACACATAAATGACTATTTATTTATTGTGCCTATGGCAATACAAATGGTAGTGCAACTGACATTCGAGAATTGCAAAATTTTACAAAATGAACAGAATTAAACAACTACATTCACAAATTAATATGTAAATTTTCAGCCCATTCGAGGGCGCTAAGCTCGTCTGCTACAGCTAGATACTACGTGTTTGCTGGTCTGATGTTCATTGCCGCTGTCATATCGAGAAGATGAAGCCTTTCCCCATCGGTGGGGGCCTTCTGTACAGATGTCGTGGCATGTACTATTCCTATTAATTGATTTACAAGCACGTCTTGGTAATGCCATGCCGGCAGACCTTGTGCCAGATCTTATGACAGTTTGATATCCATCACGGCTGATATTATTCCACTTTTCTGACCACTTTCGGCTCAAGCTGAGATCCACAGCTTGCAGTGTTTCTGAGAATATGATAAGTGACTGCTTGCATTTTAATCAGCTCATTCTAAGTGCACGCACTTCAGAGTCGATTAAAAGCAAAGAAATTTTAGTTAATTTTTCATACTCTTTGAGAAGGGCAATCTGTCTTCGAAGATCTGGTGGCGCGATGTGCTTAGAGGTGGTAACCAGTGAAGAGGAGCAAAACCTGATGCAACTTATTATTGTCCTCACAGCTGCATTTAGCTGAACATCGACTTTTCTCACATATGGACTATGAAACCCATGAGGTACCATTCATCTTCTGTATGACTTCACTGCACTATCTCAGCTTTGATGCGGTGTTTTCTGTGTGTTTCTTGTACGAAAAGGTTCTATCAAATATATCAGAATCAAATATAATAAATGACTATGATAGACTTTGAAGCAGTTATACCTCCGCATATTGTAAGAAATTTTATTTGTATTTAGCTGTTCGACCTGGAGAACTTCCTCTCTCAGACAGACACAATGCAGCTATTGACCTCATGCAGGAAAGAATTTCAGATGTTCACAGTAGTCATGTCTGTAATGTAAGTCATACATATATCTGAACTAGAGTGAACCATGACTGCTCGACGATACGAATTCATACATTCTACAGGCTGGAAAATACTTTCCTTCTCACTTTTTTTAGTAACTCGAATACAATAATAAATAGACTAAATTCCAAATATTTCTTGTAGAAAAAATGACGCCGTCCTGTCATTCAGTTTCCGTAAATACTTCTGTGCTGGAGTCATTAACTCTTGTGCGTCGTGTCACCAGTCATAACTTGCACCTTCAAGCAGTTTCTATAAGCCAGTGTCACATTTATATTCGACCATCCTCTTTCAAATTTCCGGCAGTTTCCCTAAACCACTTTAGTTTAATGCCGGGATGAAACATTATTAAAAAATATGACCAACTTCTGTTCAAAAAAATGGCTCTGAGCACTATGGGACTTAACATCTGTGGTCATCAGTCCCCTAGAACTTAGAACTACTTAAACCTACTAACCTAAGGACATCACACACATCCATGCCCGAGGCAGGATTCGAACCTGAGACCGTAGCAGTCGCGCGGTTCCGGACTGAGCGCCTAGAACCGCTAGACCACCGCGGCCGGCAACCAACTTCTGTATCCTGAAGGTCAAATTACGCTAGTTTCATCACTGTCGCTGGGTTATTTATTATACAGCAAAAATGGAGACAATAAGAAAATACTTCTCCAGGTGTCAAGTATCGAAGCTAGGTGACCCAGTGGTAAAGACGGAAAGAGCTATGATCAGATCCCCACACAACCGTAAAGGTTTCCCAACATCGATTACCGGTAAGGCGAATGCCGCAATGGTTCCTACGAAAATGATCCGGTCCGTTTCCTTCCACAGCCTTGTCCAACTAAGTTAGTGTAGTTTATGTAATGTGAAGTATAATAAGTGTTGTTACTCATGTAATGGATTCCTGTTTACAAAAGTAAACATGTCATATGATCTACATCTGGATAAAAACAGTTCTCAACCTACCTCGTAACAAATATTTGTCCTCCTTGGGTTTCATCCCACTGAGAACGAAGTTGTAGAATTTACAATAACTTGCCCGGAAACCACTCAAACAATCGCCCGAATGGTTTAGAGGTGCTGCAGAACATCTAAAACAGATCTGACCCTCAGGACAAAAGCAGATGTGTAACGATCTGATGAACATGCTAGGATGGAACGGCCAGCTTGACCTCGGGAGCTGTTGGGTTACTTGCGATAAAGTAACGATGACTTCGCGAAAACGCTATTGCAGCAAAAAAGTTGCAACTGTTAATTAGACGAACAAGAGGAAAATGATATATTCAGAGTCGGAGGCTGCGGCCAGCTCAACCGGTCGGTAGGGCAGGGCTCCACGACGCCGCCTTCGTATGCACCCTTTGATGACGCTGCAAGAAAAAATTTCCCTAAGTCTTTTATTATATTATTTTTCACTGTTGCCTGTGCCACATTTACGATAGCTGAAAAAGAAAACCGGTTTCCCTCGCCTGCGCCGAGTGACGCCGCACGCACTGACACGCACACACACACCCAGTGTGACGAGGGTAGAGAGAGAAAGAGAGAAAGAGAGAGAGAGAGAGACCTAGGGAGGAGTGGAGAGACGTAGACGAAGCCGTAGAGGATCGGAAAACGAGTAAAAAATGGCTACATGCGGCGTACGTGAGAGCCACAGACGAGAAATGTAAAGAGCGTGGCGCATTTGCATATGTCTCCTGGCTTCTTTGTTCTTTGATCTGGATTGTCAGACGTTATAAAGAATGTTGTCGACGGGGGGAGATAAAGAAATAAAATGAATTACGCTCGAACAGGTTCCGTGCAGGTAAAAAAAAAAAAAAAAAAAAAAGAAAAGAAAAATGAAGCTTCTTGGGGATGGAGGAATTGCATCTCGGCCTAATACAGGCCGAAAGATGGGTAATACATTTCTGCTCAGATGGCGTTAACAGTGCACCCAGATACTAGAACGACTCCAATAATGGACGTGCATTTAGCTTGTGATGATCGCACGAGCAACAGTTATTTGCGCTGCAAGGCGGATCGGAGCAGCTGAAAATTATAGCGACCAAATTCATTTTAATACCGAGAATTGTTACTAGTGTTCCAAGTTTGGCAGAGTTGTTTATTTTCTACTAAAACTGGAGATACTATCCCTCTAAGGGAGCAAAGCGTCAAACAGTTCTACCGAATATTTGGTTAAACAATGTTTCCAGTAATTCGCTAGCCACAGTCACTAAATCTTTTCCTGTACGATTATAGTATTCATTTTGTGGAAGCCTTCGATACGAATATTCTGGTCCATGAAGAGTCTCAATGGGAACTGATTACGTTCAAAATATGAATGAAGAGTAGCCAGGAAGGTGCTTAACGTCCCACCAAAGTCGAGGTCATCACTAAAGGAGCATAAGCTCACACTGATAAGATTGTGATAGGAAATCGGCACAGACGTTCTGAAGGAACCTTTCAGCATTCACCTAAAGTGAGCTAGAGAAATCATAGGAAACGCAAATAAAGATGTTCGAACGAAGGTTTGAACTCTGTTCTTCCCGAATAGCCGATTAGATGCTGCAATTCTTAACACACTAAATTTACTTTTGGGAGGACCGGGATTCAAAACCCCGATTTAGGTTTCCTGTGGGTTCCCTAACCGCTAAAGGCATATGACATGAGAGCAGTCCTCCAAAAAAGACGCTTCTTATTTCCTGTGGCATCCTTACCTATTCTGAGCTTGAGCTACACCTTTAACGATCTCGTAGACGCAGGGAGTTAAATCGTAAAAAAAGAAACAAAGCCATCTTAACGCTAACGGATTTTAACACTATATTGCATGGACCTCTTCGAGGTAGTGTGTTCTTGCCTTGGCACTGCCTTATGTAGCCATTTATAGGTGGACCAAAAGTTTGGCGCGTACGCCAAACCAAAATGCGACTTGGCTTTTTCACTGTAAAAAGATCGTTCACAGAGGTAAAAAGGCGATAAAAGACAGCAAAAAGTACTAAGACAGACCGACGGTTGAATTTCCGGTCTTTGGACTTGTAGTCTGTGACTTATCTTAGAGGATAGACTGAAGAATGCAAGCCTATGTTTATAGCATTTATAGATTTAGATGAAGCTTTCGACGATATTGACTGGAATATACTCGTTGACACTTACCAGGTAGCAAGCATATTATGCAAGGAACAATAGTTAACGTACAACTTGTACAGGAATCTGGCTGTAGTTATAGAGTGTCGAAGGACAATAAATGCAAGCAGTAGTTGAGAAGGGAGTGAGATCTGTTGCATCTTCTAAGTATTCTGCCAATAAATTGCTGTCTTTGGTTCACCTTCCCCACAACATTATCTATGTGATCGTTCCAATTTAAGATGGTCGCAACTGTTATCCCCAGGTATTTAGTTCAGTTGACAGCCTTTAGATTTGTGTGATTTATCGTGTGACCGAAATTTAACGGATTCCATTTAGTACTCATTTGGATGACCTCATATATCTCATTATTCAGAGTCAACACTTAACACAGTTCAAATGGTTCAGATGGCTCTGAGCACTATGGGACTTAACATCTATGGTCATCAGTCCCCTAGAACTTAGAACTACTTAAACCTAACTAACCTAAGGACAGCACACAACACCCAGCCATCACGAGGCAGAGAAAATCCCTGACCCCGCCGGGAATCGAACCCGGGAACCCGGGCGTGGGAAGCGAGAACGCTACCGCACGACCACGAGATGCGGGCCTTAACACAGTATTAAAAATTTATATTTCATTCCACATAAAAATAGATTCATCTTGTAATACGTTGATGGTGCTCCCAACTACTTAAATTCCCCCTCCCCCTTAATGAGAGCATTAATATTGTAATTTACAATCTCAATTCGTTCAATCTCAATCTAGGAGATTACCGAATTTATGCTAGCCTGTCAATTATTCGAAGTTTTTAGTCATTATGGTTGTAAGTGGTCAACCTTAACATGGTGCATCATCAGAAACTTGCACCAACACATATCCCTAAAATACTACAATGTGGCTAGCGTGTGCAACTGCAGTGAGATCCACACAAGTCAGTATTACTGTTATGATTGCCTGACCCAGTACAGCCTCAAGGATCTCACTTCAAAAACTCCCAATGAAACTGGCGTCCGTCTGTTGTGGGCAGACTAGTCTAACCACTCTGTTTTACCTTGCACATTCTTTACTATAATGGTTATAAGTGTTCTTGTCTGCTCTGCAACAATAACTTTTACTCCACTTTTTCTTACAATCTGTAAACTGATGCTACTGACACAAACATTAAACACTGAAGTTCGATACTAAATATAGACCGGTAATGATACGACTGCAGTTCTGGAGTTATCTGAGCCTGGAATGTATAATTAAAAAAATACAAGATAGCCATTATGGCCGTATACCTAGTCTGGTAACTATCACCAAAGTTACCAACTGCACAGGCAACGAAAAGCTTGTTGCTTTTATGACAGGAAATGCCTGAGCTATGCTGACAGAATGAAAAGTTTTATGCCAATGATATCCAAATACTGCCTGAATGGAGTGTGCAGTACACAGCATCAGCATCTTGATAAAAGATATTATGGCTCGAAATGTCCGTGACTTTAACCTTGTAGCGCAAAAGAAATCTTTGAAATACAGCCGGGTTTCTAGTGCAGTATTGGAGGCATGTAAGAAACAGAAGCGGCTCATCTTCTTTCAACCTCAAATTTTCATCTGATGCAATGGGCTCATGTAGTGATACGTTTTGATAGCTCATTACAGAAGGGCGGAAACTGCCATTTTAACAAGGATATGAACCAAAAAATGGTAGAGTCTGTACAGCTAGTGAAAGGTACATCTCATGTTAGGACACCAGCAAATGCAAAACATAGCATTTTCAGATATATATCAGTACATGCTGAAGAGCAGCAAAGAGTTTAAGAGGGAAACAAGCAGTGCTGCAGTAAACATTATGGATCCACAGAGTAAGAGAGTATTAAATGAGGAACGTCAAGTAATGGAGTACAAAGCAACACAAAGAAATTTGCTTCAACTTAATTCCGGAATTATTGGGGCAAATCTCGTAGAACTTCGATCTGACTTATCGCCTCCCAGCCCACTTGTAGTTCCTCATCGAACATTTCTATCTGCACTGCTGTCAACCATGTCCCACAATTAAGATGGTCGTGAGGACTTTGCCCCGAGCAACATTTGTGTTTGGATATCCAGGATGTTAAATGTGCCACCAGCAGAATGCAACTGGCCCGCTCGTTGTCAGATTCGCATCACAGTTCGAAACTAGTTGGCTCCAACATAAGAACAAAAACAAATGTCATTGCAACAAAAGTAAGATACAATGGCAATAGAGTAAATGTACAAGATCCACCAGCAAACACTTTTTCTTCCCTCTTTTTCTTCTTCTTCTTCCTTTTATTGTATCAGATGGATGTCTGTGTATCATAAACTGAGTTAGTAATTCAGTGTATTTGGTTGAAACATCAAATGATCTTTCTGTGCAAACTCTATTTGCTGCAGTTATGTCTTTTAGTTAAGAGTAAAAACAAAGGATACAAACCATTTAACGAATATTGAAGATTTCTACATCTTTATTCATGCGTTGCAGTACAATCACATTTGTGACTTTATCTGTACGTCACATCCTTAACAGCCGGCCGGAGTGGCCGTGCTGATCTAGGCGCTACAGTCTGGAGCCGAGCGACCGCTACGGTCGCAGGTTCGAATCCTGCCTCGGGCATGGATGTGTGTGATGTCCTTAGGTTAGTTAGGTTTAATTAGTCCTAAGTTCTAGGCGACTGATGACCTCAGAAGCTAAGCCGCATAGTGCTCAGAGCCATTTGAACCATTTTGAACCACATCCTTAACATACTTCGATATCCCCACGCTTCAAATACCTCGAGTTTCTTACCTAATACTGCGGTAAGTGTCCATGCCTCAACTCCACAGAGCAGAGTACCGAACATGTAGCACTCAAGCAGACGAGCGCGAAGTGTAACTCTAATGTTACAGCTAGTCAGAACTTCCTTAATTTTTCTGGGAAGAACTTGTGGGCGTTCAATTCTGCAGAGAATTTCTTGGGAGAAGTGTCAGTTATCGTTGATTTGGCACCCAAAATATTTGTATGGCAGTACTCATTCGATCTTACTATTACCGGGTGCAAGAGTAGCCTGAATTTCGTCTCAATTTCTGCTGACACCCATCCGTTTTGCCTTTTTGGCGTTCACCCGCAACACTATGACATTGCTCTAGCATAAAATGGGCTTACATTTTAAAATGGTTCCCATCAAGTACAAGTCTCCCTCCGTCTCCGCCCCCCCCCCCCCCCCCTCTTCGCATGGCAGCACTTGAAACTGTGCATATACACTTAAATATTCCAGGTAGAGATTTGGCTTTTGAGCTTCTCTTCTTCTCCAAAATATAAGTAATTTACAGTAGGAAATGAGACACAAAGGTAATATGGAAGAGTTTTGCAATTTTGCAGCAAAATAACTGATTGGCCAAAGTAGAGAGGATATAAAATATAGGCTGGCAGTTGCAAGAAAAGCTTTCCTCAAAATGGGAAATTTGTTAACATCGAAAATAAGTGTTAGTAAATCTTTTTTGAGGGTACTTAAAGTTTGGCCTTGTATAGAAGTGAAACATTGACGATAAACAGTCCAGATAAGAAGAGAATAGAAGCTTTCGAAATGTGGTGCTACAGAAAAATGATGAAGATTACTTGGTTTGACCGTATAACTAATGAAGAGAAATGTGGTACAACTTGACTAGAATATGGGACTGATTGATAGGATACATTCTGAGGCAGTAAGGACTCGTCAGTTGGGTAATGGAGGGAATTATTGGAGATAAAAATTGTAGAAGAAGACTAAGATTTGACTACAGTGAGCAGGTTGCTGTAGTTATGTGCACAAGATAGACTATCGTGGAGAGCTGAATCTGATCAGGCTTCAGACTGAAGACCACAACAAGGGCAACAAAAACGGACATTTTGACACTGAGCCAAAGAATTCAGAGTTAAGCCCTAATTTTCCTTTTCCTCGTGAATACCTTATCAAGATGCACCCAGCAGTGAGTAGATAATACAAGGAGAAAACGGCTCAAAGTCTTAGCACATTGGCAGCAGCTAGACAACTAAAGGTTGTATAGGTGCTGTACCTCAAAGAAAAGCCAGAATTCCATCGGTGCCAGGAGGAGAAAGGACCCTCAAGTGACAAATGTTTAGTGTACCATCATTCACTGTGAAATA
This sequence comes from Schistocerca nitens, assembly GCF_023898315.1. Taxonomy (NCBI): domain Eukaryota; kingdom Metazoa; phylum Arthropoda; class Insecta; order Orthoptera; family Acrididae; genus Schistocerca; species Schistocerca nitens. The sequence goes on from NC_064616.1 coordinate 929,387,268, forward strand.
TAAGGACCTAATGACAGGAATTTTTTGAGTTTTAACGGAAGGTGACAATCGTGACGTTTTATTCTGAATACTGTCTCACAACAAGGCTCTTCCGTCTCTGGCAGAGAACGCACTTTTAAAAAATGAGAGCACACTTGCAGAATTTTAGCTGCGTTATTTCTGAGCCCGAAACCAAGCATTCACATGTCCGTGCCCCGATTGAGCAGATGGCTAGTGGAAAACCTGCTCTGTGATTTGGAAGAATGAAGAAGGACAGTTCCTTGCAGCTCTGTAACAGTCCTTTGTCATCCGAGCCTGCTCATCTGGTTCAAATAGATCGTCATTGCCATATGCAATCAATAAATCCATTACCTGTCAGGTCAGCAGAAGAGCAATAGAGGCAGATGTAGGGACTACAAAAATAAGATGTTCGCCTCTGGTGATGAACAGAAATGCTTCATTAGAAAATTACTGATGATGTAGTGGCAAATAAAGGATTTTCAATTGTCTGAGCGTATTTAGGACTGATAACAGCCGCTTCTGTTATTTTTAATGGCCGGATAAAGTGTTTTGATTCATAAACGTTCATGTTGAGAGATTTGGTAATGATGGTATATATGTCTGCGAAGAATACACAGGCTGGTACCGGATCCTATTTGCATTACTGTAGCAGTTGTCTAGAATTGCTGAATCTGATGCTACCATGGTAACAGTTCTGAAGCTCTTGGTACAATTTAATGACATTCTTCATATAACTGTGCTATGTCACACCATTATCAACGTATAAAAAATCATTGTGCATTACGCATTAATAACTGTTTGATCACGTGAATGTTATACAAAGAGCGACTTGTAAATAAATGTGTGTATTAGACAATCTTATAATAAGTGCATTACACTTTTAATATTATGCAAAATATTTACGGTCGAAGTCTAGCTTCAAGTTACCATGCCGATTGGGTTAAAAACGAACAAAATTGTGTTCAGAATTTATTGTTGATGTGTTCGAATCAACTGCCCGAAATCAGCTTAGATTCATAACGCGTACAGTACAGTAGAAGTAAAATAGACCTAGTGATATAATGGGACGCTATCAGCAAAACTAACCGAATTTCGTAGTACAGTCAGGAAGTTTCCATCGTATAAAAAGACGAAGTGTTTTCTTTCGTTTGTTATCAGTTTGAGGCAAGAGGTGTTTGTATACGAACACAAAACAATAGTTTTATGAATGTGCAAAATTTATACATGCACAGTTTGTTCATAAACGTACCAATTGTGAGTGTACAGTTGCGGAGATGTGTGTATATTTTCTACAGTTTTTTCTAGTATCTAAGGAAGTTTCAGATTCCTGTACGTGTATTTTTAATACGTCTGTGAAATGCTACCAAAATGCCAATGATTTGGCGCAGAACCTGATAAATATTTGTTACTCAGTGTTCTCGTAGTAAAATAATACCATCAACGGCATCGTTGAAGGAATTGAAACAGATGCACTCGGCAAGAAGTAATATGGGGATGAATGCAGAAGTATCTGGCTTCCTGGAAAGGAGCCATTAAACGCTAACGAGCTATATTTTCCTCCTGGCTTCTTCAGTCTTATACATTTTCGTTCCTCTGTAAGAATGCTGAACATCCATCCATTTGTATGAGTGAACATGGTGCATGTGCTCAACGAAATGTCATTGTCATCATTTTGATTAGTAAATTGTTTGGAAAGGAGAGAAAAGGGGAAACATCCTTTGCTTTGTTTATAACATTATAAGTTGATGTTATCACAAACAAGGATCCCGTGCAAACTGTTTTGGGACGAAATGCAAGTCAAAGCAGAACAATTCAACAGAAACCGGCCGGAGTGGCCGAGCGGTTCTAGGCGCTACAGTCTGGAACCGCGCGACCCCTACGGTCGCAGGTTCGAATCCTGCCTCGGGCATGGATGTGTGTGATGTCCTTAGGTTAGTTAGGTTTAAGTAGTTCTAAGTTATAGGGGACTGATGACCTTAGACGTTAAGTCCCATATTGCTCAGAGCCATTTGAACCATTTTGAAACGGCTTATAAACTTAGCAAAAACTGACAGAAGCAAAGGACCGATACATATAGCGTAACATTAGATACAATTTTAAACAAAATAAGCGTAAAATAGTTAACATCGGAAGTAAAGAAGCAAAACCACTGTTCTGTCTGGTAGAGCATAGACAGAGGGGAGGAATACAGTAACACAGTGCAAGCATTTGTGATGGGCGCCTAGAAGCGGGACATAAGAAGTGCGAGCCACCAATAGGAGGGAAACAGAAAATTCAACAATCGGTATTTAACACGACTTTCAAGAATTTAAACTTAAATGCAGCAGCTGGAATCGAGAAAGTATTAGTATATTAAAATCATCAGTGGCCTTAGTAACTACAAGATTATGCAGTCTAATGTCAAAATTTTCTAATGACAAAGATGTTACCAGACTTTCCATAAATTTGTATTTACATCCACGAGCAGATAAAACATTGCACAGTCAGTCTCCCAACAAGGGAATTGAAGTTGTTAACTAGACAAACAGATAGGAGGAGAGAGAGACCAAATTAAGACACAACTACAAATTTAGGTTAAAAGAAAATAAAAGTAAACTACCATCAAGTTTACCATTGGTTAAGTGAAAACACTATAAATTTATAGCAGAGAAAGATTGTGCCAGTGGTGTGTGGAACAGTATTAGAAATCATGCGGAACGTCAGACTCAAGTGCATTACTATAATCACAAAACAGTCGATGAGAAGCACATATAAAAACACGAATGACTGATAGGTTGAAGACGTAGTGAAGCAGAAACAAGAAACATTCAGAACTGGAATGTGTATATAAGCAAAAATAAAGTAAATGCCGAGATTCAAGAATGACATTTTTCATTTGAATGTTGGTAAAGAGGGCGCATTAGAACTCTTGAAAGTTGAAGAGGAACTATTCAGCACAAAATTCACCGGAGTAACCTGAACAGAATCGAGACTTATGATTCGCAGCAGAAGGAGGTACTAGGAGATTTTAATCATAGAAACAGGAGAAAGTACATTTGAAGAAGTGGTGTACAAAACTGACTGGGAAATAAGAGAGTACTTTTGAGTAAATATGTTACACGGTAGTGACAAATAGACCATAGGAGAACACGGTGGGACGCCTTGGACGCAGAAAAACATCAACTGGTTCCATGACATTGTTATTAATTTGCACTACATTCTTTCCTATCTGTTTATTATACATTATTTTAGTCGTGATATAATTGATTTGCGTGCCTTCTTTCAAAACTGGTCTGTTAAGATCGTTAATTCGTTGTAGAAGTTTATCCGCACTAGAGGAAAGCAGTCGAATGTCATTAGCAAATGAAGCAGTTTTTCGTATGTTGTATTAACACACGTCATTCTTTGCCCCATTTTAGTATCTGCTAGGGCTGCTAAGAATAGTTTTTGTAATACCGAATGTGCTTTCCGGTCTCTGTTTAAAGTTATAAATTTCCTGACGTACTGATAGTCTATGTCTCACACAAGTTGTAGCATTTTCTTCAGTATACAAGTATCACTCACAATGCGACAATCTTCCAAAGAAGAAGGACCATTCGCCTTCACCCATAAGTGAACGCTAGAATCAGAATTTATCTTGATACGTCTACGACAAGACAAAGACAAATTCCCGTGAGGTAAAAGGTAGGAACCCTCACTAGCAATAATAATCTCGGAAACAGGAATAGTACGGTAGGCTAAGATTTCCCGAGTTTCAAAGGATTCCAAACCGGCTCTTCCTGCATTGTTGCAAGCAACGAAAGCTACAGTTAACCATCCGTTACCCAAACTGGAGGAAGAAGAAACTTTCATTAAGGAAAAATTTAACCTCGCACCACAAAATAAAGTAGGTCCATTAATAAGAACAAATTGAGTAGTTTTATCTACTCCTCTTGTTTCGTTCTACCCGCCACGGCACATTTTGACAAAATTAAGTCAAAAGTTTTCTCAAAACCCATGAATACTAAGCAAAGTCGTAATTAATTCCCATGTATTCATTAAATGTCACTAATAGTATTGTTACTCACACCTCTAGTTTTTCTTCTTTTACCTTCATACGTCTTTTGACGTATTATTTACATAGAGTGTGGTAGAAGTCTTATAAGAAGTTCCATACTACTCTGCTACGCGTAGGTTATTCTGAGTAGGAATGGGTATTGCGAGGAAATGTAGAGGTAATATTATTTGGGAAGAATATCACACATCCCTTCCAATAATTAAAAAACGCGAGTTAGCACCTATTAGGTCTCTCGCCTGATAAAAGCTTAATAAGCCACTTTGAAATGTAAATAAAATCCGTTAGTTCACTGCATATTATTATCGTGTCACAGTTGTTTCCTTCCATGGAAATTTTAACAGGTTGTTCCATTTTGCAAAAGACTGTTATGTTCCATTAAGACAGGGAGAAATGACACTTTTTATTGTACTGAAGATATTTCGGCCTGAAAAAGACTAAAAGCTTCAGTAGTATAACAGGGAGCAAAATTCTCCTAATAGGAAAAAAAGAACTCTTCATTCCCTTGACAACTCATTCTACATTCCGTACAGCATTTGCCTAGAAATATGGTGCATTTGTGTGTGTGGTTTTTTGCGTAAACACTTATTTCTATTGATGTTTTAGTTAGCTGTAAATTATCAACATGTAAGCAAGTACATGACTAGATGATATGGAGACTTCTTCAGAAACTGATATAGGTCGATGTGATGCGAAACATGCTTGAACTACAGAACGTGTCACTCACTCAACACCAGTGAGAAAGGCAGAAAGCACAAGCAGATGGGTGTTAATTGAAAAGATGCTCCGTGGTTCACAACTCGCGAAGTCTACTGTGGAGTGCTGATGGGTAGATGAGATTGTTATTAGTTCAGCAATCAAAGTGAGTAGGATTCTCTTCTTTCGTGACGTAGGCGAGTAGAAAACCTCTAAGAGAGGATTACTGAAGTAAACAGAGGAACAATGTAAAAGAAATTGCAAAAATGACTGGAAGAAGTCAACAAATTTGGAAGTAGACCTGACTTTCAGTTATGATACGACTAATAGTGGTTAACCAACATAACAAAAATAAAATATCACAAGTTAACTACTAAGTCATACAATCAGTTGAGGAATTTTTACATTTAGAACACTTGAAGATAACGACAGGGTGGAGGGCAAAAGAAATTAATAGAAGAGTAAAAATTATGTGCACTGTTTCTGTGAACTAAATACAGTGTCTGAAAAACAAAAGCTTACGAGCAATGTGTATTATAAATTTTGACTTACGACACTATGACATGGATTTGCAATGCGAGTCCCAGCGGCGCAGAAAGTCACTGCATTAGTTGCAGACCAGCAACCATATTCACAATAAACTTTCATAATTACGCATGTAGAAAAAAGTGTGAGAATCAGAAAATAGGAGTGGAAGTAAGGCTTAAGATCTCTCAATAGAAGAAGAAAAACGAATACAAGTGGGATTGTAAAATAAGCAAAGTAACGAACTGCTAAGACGAATGAGTACCACAAGTAACAAAACTGAAGGCTGCGATAGAAAAGTTTCACAAAACTGGCGATAAAGCTGAATGTGGCCTGCAGGAGGCTTAAACACACAGTCTAGCAAAATTGCTAACCAAAGTCTTAAGGCTAATAAACTCAAAAATTGTCATAAGTGTTCTGTACAACGCAGTTAATAAGTAAAAGAAGAAAATTTGAAATAGCATTACTTTTATGACAGAAAAGAGAAACGAAATTTTGCTTTGAAAGGGAATCCAATAACATTTCATAACAGAAAATCAGAGCGTGTAAGAGATAAATGGAAAGATGCTGAGAAACAAAAGCCACACTGTAGAAGAAAGGCAGTACATGGGCCAATTAAAATAAAAGTCACTCTGGATAAAGGGGATTTCCTTTATTTCTGAAACCGTGCAGAGAAATGTATTTGAGCAGGAAGAAAGGACACAATGAATGAAAACACGAATATGAAGACACATAATAAGAATTCACTAATTCCTCTCTCCAGGTGAAACAAATAAGGAAAAATTGTGTAAGAAAATGGTATCATAAATGCAAAACAGAATGATATAAGAAAAATTAATCTAAACAGAATATATGATACTTCGAAGAAGGCACCAAAATTCATGAAACTGATTACGTGAGATTAAAAAAGGCTACAAAATCTAAGTATATAGTTGAAATAATACAACCAAATGCTTTGTAAAAAGAAGCTACCTTAGCAAGGCAACGAAAACTGAAGTGGCTTTTTAGTTAACAGGAAATCTCTACAACAAGAAATCTATTTCCATAAATGCAACTCTCCAGCACTACAACGCTGTCATTAGACCATAATGCCTTTATACTTCAGAATGTCTTTTTAATACAGTCAAACATTTCGGTGAAAGAGAAAAGAAGGAAAGGAAAATAAAGAGTACAATCTTGGGACCAAAATAAGAGAATGAGAAATGGAAATCAAGAAGCAATAAAGAACTTTATGAAAGAGCAGAACGAATATTAGACATAATGAGCAAAGACTAAATGATAGAAGAATAACAGAAAGAAATTTTAACTCGTTTGACAGAAATCCAAAAACATCAGTGAGGGGAAAAATAGATAAGTACCGGAAAGAATGGAAGGAGAAAAGAAAGAATATGTAAGTCATCTCATGTGGTTTTCACCAGGCCACACCAAAAAAAAAAAAAAAAAAATTCCCGGAAATTTTCAGATTTTGAACTCGCAAAATGATGAAAGAATATGTGTTACAGGAGCATATCCAAAGCATTTTCGCTTTGCTTTTGACAGTGTGCTGTTTGTCCCTTGAGCGGATAAACTTTGCAACGAATCGAAGATCTTAATAACGTAAGTTTGAAAGTAGGGAGTGAAATACATTATAACAGGGTTAGAATAATTTACAATCAACACTGCGAAAAGAAAACCTAATAATTTAACAATGAAGAGGTTGAAGCGACTGACCAGTTTTTGATTGTAGGACAGCTAAATGCATAGCAAATGAAATGAGCTCAAGAATAAAAAATGGCCTGTAACAATTTTGACAACCCAAACACTGTTTTGAACTGTAAGCTTTCGATGTGGCTGAACCTAAAAGCTTAAAATAAGTGTACTAACAGTTTTGAATTACGGCTATGCGACTTGGACTTCGAACGCGAAAACCATTCAAACACAGAGGTTTACTCAGTGAGCAATGGAGAGGTGCTGCGATTACTGTATGCAGTGGAGATGGTCAGGACATGTAGCTATGCAAATGAACCAAGACAGTTCTTCACTGGATTTCAGTAGGTAAAAAGAGACTGAAATAAAGACCGGATGAAAGTGGAAAAATGACTTTAGAAGACATGCAAAAGCATCTTCGATGCGTACAGCTGAAGTTTATGTTGCATGAAGGACTATGAAGACTATGTTAGAGGCCTTTATTCAGCAGTTTAGATGTTAATGATGACTCCATTATCATGAGAAATAAGTACAAACATTGACAATGAGAAAAACATTGTCGTTATTCTGATTTAAATGTGACTAAGGCCACAATGTAGACCAAAAATATTTTTAGGGGCGGAAGTGTTCGGTGTATTTCCAAATAAATTTTCTTCAGCTAACGACGAAACACGAACGGAAGTATAATCTGCGTACATAAAACATATCCTTGGCCACAAAAGTAATTTTTAGGGAGAAACATTATTCTAATTTTTATTTCCAGGCAAGAACAGTGGAGTGGACTCATTTGTCACGATACAAGCAATTACCAACATTTAATGTTTGAGCACTGCACCTGTTGTCGTTTATTTAACAGTGATAATACAAGGGTATACACTGCGATAACTGATTTATTTTAATATTTGCGCTTAGGGGGAGATCCACCCTAAAACATCACTTATACTAAAAAAAAAGAAAGAAAGAGAGAAAGAAAGAAAGGCTACTTCACGTCTTTGTGGTGTTTACTCTTAGATCCCAAAATGATTTGGCTACATTACAATTACAAGTGCGCCTAAGAAACATTTCAAATATAGACTGCGCAAGGAGCTGAGGCGCACTGACAGTTGCCATTGTGGTCAAGACAATACCTGTCTATCAGGGACTTGCATCTGATGCACTACTGACCAGATGCACTGATGGCAAGACACAAAATCCAAATCAAAATTTGCATAGTGCCATTTGGTCCAAGTGTCCCAAAGAAAAAAATAAAAGAAAAAGATACTTTTGGGTCTTGTAGAAGCTATTTCTCAGTTCAGTATAAGATGTTTGAAAACTGAAGAAGCCAGATATTCCAACACTCCTTTTATCACCCTCACAGAAGAACGTCTGCTTATCTAAAGATGAACGATGGATCAAGGGGTCGACAAGATTCCAGAGAAGGAAAAATTCAAGGAAAATGCTACCCTAGTCTTGAAATTACAACAAGAAGAAACCTTACAGGAACAGGGAGGAAAACTTGTGGTGCTGGTGAATTTTAATGGGTATACGTCTTTTACTAGCACTCATTTTCAGTAAAACTTTAAAATCCGTTTTGCTGTAATTTTGGTTTTCTATGTTCAGTGCCAAATATTTCATCCTGAGTATTGCCCAACCACAACGGATTTTTTTCAGAAAGTACTCTTGAGGAATGTGCATTCTTCCATGCATTAATATTATTGAAACTGTAGTTTGTTTATTTTATTAACACGTTTATGTACCTATTATTAAAGAAAATTTAATTTTGAAACTTGAAAAAATTACTTTCTCATAAAATGAATGCATAGAACTATTGAACAATAACTTGCGAATGTGCGTAAAAATCTGGAATATGATAACTGATGTGTTAGTACTAAAAATTGGTTTTAAAAATATCATAAAAATCATATTAAAAATTCAAAAATCAGCAAGTGTAAGTGATAGAGATGCGCTTAAAATTCGGCTGAAATTGGCAAAGAAGAAGAAAAGTTAAATTCTTGGGTGAAGTCTCCCTGAAGTGTCGTGTGGCAGAAAATACAATACACATACACAGTAAGATGGCCCCATACAATATGTGAAACAACAGTATAGTGTGAGATTTAGCCTGTGTGTATTAGTGCAGTCACCAGTGACCACCAAGTTAGGCTTAGATGAAACCTTGATGTACTGAGGCACCTGAAAAGGTAGATTACTGCGAGATGTGTCAAAAAGTACAGAGACAAGTCAGTTAATTATAATTTTTACAAACAACAGATGTTAATAATGAATGTAGAAAACAGTGAAAGAGGAAAGAAATAGCGTTTTTTTGGTCTTACCTGATGCTAAAGCCAGAAATAATTATACGGTGATAAAGAATGAGCACGTACATGAAAGCTAAAGCAGATATATAAGGGACAACATCAATGAAAACAGCAACTACTAGGCGTCATAGTGTAAAAAAATTATAGGATGTACGCTGTTTGACGAGTCAGACTACAGAAGACATTGGAATAAGTAAAATACAACAAAATTCACCAGCAGAGTAAGTGCATTCGTAAAATGGGATGTGAACATAAAGGAGCCAGATGTTAAATATTACATGGCTCGTGAGAAAACACAAGACGTAACACGATTACAAAATCTTACGAGAAGATGCAGTACGCTGATAGAACGTTCCGCTTCCTACTCCGTATGAAAGCAGCAATGAGACGTAAAAAGGTAGGGGTTGAATATCTGGAATGTGTTGTGAGAGACGTCATGAGGCAATGTAGCAAAGGAAGGGGGATCAGCTTGCAGAAATAGACATCACATCTCCTAAATTACAAGCTGTGGGCTAGCGGGTGTTTTAAAGCTACACGACGAGCGCATCTACTAAACAGAAAAAATTCTTTAAATTTCGTAAAGTATGTATCAAAGATAAAGGTAACCTCTTTGGTTTTTGAAGAAGTGAATGTATCCGATAAACACAGTGTCGTGCGGTTAATAACGGGGTGAAACATCAAGGAAATTCAAAATTAAAATCTTTCGTAGAACTAAAATCACATGGAATTTGAATGCCTGAGGAAATTAACAATTACTAGAAACCACTCGCATATCTTTTGCGAAGCGGGGAACGAAGCTAGATGAGTGACAAAACTATAAAAGGAGCTGATAACTATTGCCAGCCTCAATTTTAGGAGTGCACTGAAAGTTTATAGATGGAATGAATAAAATGTTCAGTGAGAAATTTATCTATTTAATAAATATATTTGAAATATTAGCTATAAAAGATTGTAAAAATTATCTTAGTCGACGAGTATCGACGACTGACGGGATACATAACGAACGGTAGAAACAAATGAGAAGAGAACACAGGAAGCGATAACGCATACGAACGTGAGCAATTGAAGCTCGTTAAGCACTGACGCGAGATTAATGTAGAACTTCGGAAAGTCTCGTTTTGGGCACACTCTGCACAAAAATATTTGCCTTGTTGAGGACGGTGCTGTGGATATCTTAACGTTCGCCATGATGCTGGATCCCTCATCTCTTCCCCTCTGCTTCTGGCGTCCGCTAATGTTGTACAGAAGAATATATTTGAAACACAGTATTCTGGGCCACTATACGTTGTCGTTCTGTTGGCAGAAAAACAATAACTATTAGTGATAAATTTTAGTAAGCAGAAATTCGAGAAGTAAGTGTGAAACTTAAATTTTATCCTCTGCGGAAACTTGCCACTCTTACGAGGCTAAAGGTTGAGTTTTAATTATCAGTCCAAACGATGTATGAATACCACACATTGCTTCTGCTAAATAGAGCCATTTAGGCGTACCCCCAAGAAATTTCAGTGATATGTATTATTGTTAATAACGGTGTTCAACTCTCAAATAGTTCTGATGACCGTCAGTTCTCTTTCTAAGGAACAGCATGAAAGAAAAAAAAAAGTTTTATGACGAAATGATTGAGGCTCTACATGGAGCACGTAGCAAAACTACGCAAGCACTAAGCAATGTCTACTGTGCGTGCTGAACTACGAGTGTTAAGAACGGTTACCTTCTCCAGGAAACCAGTCTCCACCACAAAGAAAATATTCGTGCAAGCTACTTACGTTTCCGCTCATCTGACCATCACAATAGCTACAGCGTTAGTAAAACTGCAATTACAAACATGATAAAATTGAAATGTAACTCCGAATTCATGCTCTACTTACGGCTCTCTGCGGCAGAGATAACAGAATGAAAGTAAATCTGTTCGGGTGAAGTTTACTCACCTCAACGTAGACGGCAATAGGCGACCCGTAGCGTGCTTCTATGTTTCATCTCACACCGCGGTCTGAGCTTTTATTTGTACAGTACATTAGCGGCAATGGAAGGTGTGAGCAGGTAATAGAGAAACCACCTCTGATTTGACTGGACTTTAGAAGCTTTTAAAAGTGTAGCAAAACTGAGGGTAATTTTTAAAGGAAATGTATGTCTTTTTCTTTCTCGTCGGTGATAAATGTAGACTGATGCCACTGCACGCTTTGAGCCTCAGATGGTTTAGTGCGACCAGTTAATAGTTACGTGTGCAAGCTAGAGTCAAGATCTAAATACTACTGTATTTACCATGCAGTCGAAAACACTAAAATGCAGATCATTATTGTAATTCGCCTTAATCCTAGTTATAATAGTAGTAATAATAAATTGATGGAAGAATACTATACACAACGGAAGAGATGCCAACTCACTCGTTGAAGCGTCGACCAGCATTCTTCAAGAGTGCGGTCGTTTATAGCGGAATTCGATCTAGACTGTTGATCCATGGTAAGCACAAGAAAAACGATAGCTTCCATTATTTACAGGTAAACACATGTCACGCAAGTACACTTCTAATAGTTAGTTGAAACTACTTTTCAAAATTGTGGTAAAAATGAGACAGAGTCATCTATAATATTAGAAGCATGATTCCTTACACACTAAACACCAGAACAGTGAAAACAGTTGTTCACAGCAAAATGAAGAATTAGTATATTTAGAGCGAGAAATACAGTGAAACTAAGAATGAACCCATAGTACCTTAAATCCATTTGCAAATAGTCAGCAATTTTGAGGAAGCTGTAATTATGCACTACTGATAATATATGACTAGTTTTATAAGGATAGCACGAATGTGATGTTACTCTGCATAAAGACAAAACAGGTAAGTAAGGCACCAACACCGCAGGCGCGCCAATTTCAAAATACTGACACCCACACCAATCAACAAGAACACTGCTCGAGGCTCACGGGAGCATACAACGAGCTTTTATTTTTAAAGAGAAGAATGAAGAATACGTATTTATTCTACTGTCGTAAGTGTTTCTGGTCCTATTCAATCTTTACTTACTTGCAGGAAAGAGCTTTCAATAACCGCTAGCTTTCAGTTTCCTTACTCGTTCTCTCGTTATATCTTCCGCCGACGCGACCTGTAACCGGTGGCCGTGTCTGTATTACTATACACTGACGCTACAAGAAATCCAAATGTAGGAGTCAGAACACTGTCAGTAATGTCTCACTTACAATTCCGATTGTGCTGATGGCGGAAATGAAACAAAGGAACAACTTCAAATTAGCAGTGGGACACTTGCCCTTACTTGTCCCAAATTGTGCTACGAAAAGCCTGTTTCTGGAAAAAAAAAATTGCAAATAAAGTCTAGAAAAGGATGCATACGGTTTTACAAGTAAAGATAATAAAAGTCGAAGTATCTGGCTTGGAGAAAGGAGATTTACTTTTGCTTATAAAAATGTTACTCACAAGGGAACCTCCCCATCGCACCCCCCTCAGATTTAGTTATAAGTTGGCACAGTGGATAGCCTTGGAAAACTGAACACAGATCAATCGAGAAAACAGGAAGAAGTTGTGTGGAACTACGAAAAAAATAAGCAAAATATACAAACTGAGTAGTCCATACGCAACATAGGCAACATCAAAGAGAAGGTGAGCTCAGGAGCGTCGTGGTCCCGTGGTTAGCGTGAGTAGCTGCGGAACGAGAGGTCCTTGGTTCAAGTCTTCCCTCGACTGAAAATTTTACTGTCTTTATTTTCGCAAAGATATGATCTGCCCGTTCGTTCATTGACGTCTCTGTTAACTGTAATAAGTTTAGTGTCTGTGTTTTGCGACCGCACCGCAAAACCGTGCGATTAGTAGACGAAAGGACGTGCCTCTCCATTGGGAACCGAAAACATTTGATCGCAAGGTCATAGGTCAACCGATTCCTCCACAGGAAAACACATCTGATATATTCTATACGACACTGGTGACGGCATGTGCGTCACATGACAGGAATGTGTTGTCGGCCCACCTAACTTGTACACTTAGCGAATGGGTAAAAAGATTCTTCTACCTTGCCCGATTTAGGTTTTCTTCTGGTTATGATAATCACTCCCAAAAAAGTGATGGAAACATAAGAGTTTGTCACATAAACTGAAAATAAAAAATTAAACTTTTCACTCGAGGGAAGACTTGAACCTAGGACCTCTCGTTCCGTAGCTGCTCTCGCTAACCACGGGACCACGGCGCTCCTTGATTCCCATTGTCCTTGATGTTGCCTATGTTGCGCACGGACTACTCAGTTTGTATATTTTACTAATTTTTTTCATAGTTCCACACAACTTCTTCCTGTTTTCTCGATTGATCTGTGTTCAGTTTTTCAAGGCCTATCCACTGTGCCAACTTATGACTAAATCTGAGGGGGGTGCGATGGGGAGGTTCCCTTGTCAGTTAATCCGTCCCTTTCATGTTTTGCAGTCGTATATATGTTATTTACTTGAGTTACTCGTGTGGGTCTTAGCCATCAGGTGTGGTTACTGCCCTACAGACTAGACCCTGCGTACCCACATAATAGGACGCTTCGAATGTCAACTACATGCATTTATATAAATATTTATTTTTCCTTAAGGCACTGGCAGAACTCTGGGACAGGGGCCTCTGTATCTCGACAGTACAAATAACTGAGCCGTACACTCTATTAGGGTCCAGTGAAGACGTAACGAGTAATGTACCTCACAGCCTAAGCAAACAGATTACAGGTTAATGGAACAGAAATTGTGCAGCAAGAGTGTGAACTGTCTGGATAGCAGGACTAAGCTGTGGTCTTATCTGACTCTGACACTGGCATGCTTTCCGTTACACGGGCAGTGTGGCTTTGATTTCGCGGCGTTACTGCATTCAGCCCAGTTGCTTATCACTGCCTAGTTCCTTATCTGAGCCTTATCGGGAGGCCTCACACTGCACTCCTTGTGTTTAATGCCCTTCGCGGTGCACACAGGAATCGCACATAGTTTCATATGCCGGTTTTCTCGCTCAGTGTAGAGTCTGCAGATGTTATTTCATCCCCGATGGGTATTAAAATGAACGCTGCTGAGTGCTGTAAGATGCCTCTTACAATTACTATACTACACTACACTTAAGTATTGTTCGGAAACGCGTGGCAATCTGGCGAAGGACACCGAATCGATTATAAATTCAAATAAAATGCCCAATCACTAAATACTACTATTGCGGTATGGAAAATACTCACTTTATCCAGTTGTACAGTGGGATTCCGAAAAGGAGACTTTCGCCTGTGAAAATATTTTGCGCTAGTAAAAACTGTAAAACATCACCATTTTTTGGATTCACGTGAAAGTTAGGATACCCCAGCAAGTTAGATAGAAGGACGCCACGCCCCCAGTGCTGCTCGGAGCACCCTGTCACTTAATGATGCTTGAATATTTTACTGGAATTAATCAGTGAATGATTCGGCAATTATTATACTCAAACAGAACAGAGACTATTTGCTCTGCTGTGTATGCGCTCGCCTTCATTACGGAAAGAAAGCTAACCTATTTCGCTGTTCTAAGTTCGGGAATCGGAATGACATATCTCACTGCCCAGCGCTACTTTACCGATTATTTTCTTATCCACCGAGCTTTACCGCTAAAATTCACCCGATGAATCATTTCTTTCCATTGTTTACTATTTACTGTAATGAAGCAGTGCTGTCCGCAATCGCGAATTTTTTTAAGACCTTGCGAGGAAGTATCGCCCAAAAATTTGGTCCACAGTTTCAGTAACTTCATGGCCGATTCATGTAAAAGTTACTTGACGTCCTGCAATGTTTGCAGATGTTTTTCGCGCATTAATGATAATCTTGTCATTATCAGTATATAATCCACTTCAAGTTAGTCGTCATCAAAAGGAAGCGATTATCAGCATATAATCCAGTTCAAGTTAGTCGTCATTAAAACGAAATCAAAAGAACAGTTAAGTGGGGTAAAGTGCCTGAAATTAAATTACGCAGCTAACGTGAGATAAATCGTCATTCACTGACGCGTTTTTCAGATGTATTTATTTTTCTTTCCTTTAGACGAGCGCAAAGATCTAGTAAGAGATGACCTTACGATAGCAAAACATGGACGTTCTCTTCCGAAATGCCAAAGTGGCTTCCTAGATTGTTTATCTTCTTCCCACTGTACCAGAAAAGTGCTAGCAGAACTAGACTCTCAGAACAATATCCTACCGACAGGATAGTACCTGTCGTTATTGTTTTATACAGTGTAAAAGTTTTAATCGGGGGAGAAATGAAACACAGAAATTTAATTAAGGTGGCTGTTGCATGTAAGCCTTTAGGAATAATATATAGTTTTTTCTGAGTGATATAAACAATAATTTTTAATGGTATAAAGCGGACACTAAAGTATGTCTTTTTGTACGAAACTCGTAGGACGGTAGTTATAATGTGTAATAGCAGCTGGTAGCTGTGGATCCGTGTTTCACTGAGCATTTTTAATTTTCATGTACTGTCTTGCATGGTTTTGACGTATGTCCTGTAAATATTTTACAAAATTAAAAGGCTGATCACTTGGATGACTGCGGTAGTTTCAGCTGCTACTATCTGTATAGATAATAGGAACAATAATTCTTTGTTCACAGTTGTCCTTGATTAGCAGTAAACGATAATACCAAATATATTGTTAATATTTGCAGGCATCCTTTCTCAGTTGCTGTTCCAGTGCTGTTTGCCTTGTACATAAGAACGGCTATTACTCCTCGTATGGAACTGAATTTTATTTTTTGTTATCTCCTACAAACAGAAATAAAATTCAGTTGCAAAATACAAGTATTCTTATGCACAAAATAAACAGCAATAATAGCGAATCTAGATTTCGCTTTCTTGCATACAAGAAACAGAGATTTTAAGACAGAATATTTCAGTAAGTATTTTATAATTAGTGGGTATCGTGGTGTGATAAGTTATGACTTGGCTAGGCGAGCGATACACGAGGGAGGCAGACTCGGAAAAACTATATCGAATAGTTTCTCTCAACTTGTGGATGACAACGTTCCTTCTTGCTAAATTGAAAATGAACTCTACTCCACGAACTATAATACAAATCGCCCGATAGCTAAAAGTACATTCGTGTCGGAACAGTTATTGAGCGCGACCTTGTGTTTTTAAGGGCCTACGATGTCACTCCGTCCCGATTTTTGACTCGCGGTCTGTGATCTGTCAGAAGAAAAGAGGACGGGCGCTGTTTACAAGATGATGGATGAGTTCTACAAAGTTGAAGTACAGAAAGCAAATACAATAACTCTCGAGTCATAAAAATCAGAACTAAGTGCCTGACGTGAACATTAATAACGAAACGAGTTTTCTCAAATATTATTTTCCTTCGAGTGAAATCTGTACGAGCACTGTTCTTTCCAGAATTATCAAGGTTGCGGAAATAAGGATTATATATTATTTCGATGAAAACAAAAACAAAATTACCCTTAGTCCACCGTGAAACTGTATTATTTTTGGTTGGTGTAATATCGAGTTTAAATTATATGTCAAAACTGGAGATAAACTTTAGGGGTGTCGTTAGTGTACCCAGTTTTATTTTTATTCTCAAACAACCGACCAGGACGTAGTAATGCGTCCCACTAAATGGCTAGATCTCTCACCGTTTCTGATGTATACGTATACATGTTTTCATATGCTCAAATAAAAATTCGGAAAATTCGCCGTTGTCACTTTTCTCATTACAGTCCTTATTACAAATGTACGAATCCATGTTATTGGAAATGCTCTTGTTTGAACGGCGCGCATTGAATTTCAGTTTCATTTACGAAAACCTCAACAGGCGTGCAATCTAAACAACAGTTAATCCTTTGTTGCTGTATACAAATTCTTGCAAAGGAGAGAAGAAGTAGGAAGGCAGCTGAAAAAGGGGGGGGGTGAGGAGGAGGAGGAGGAGGAGGAGGAGGAGGAGGAGAGGGAGGGGAGCAATGTGAATCACATTTTGGGCTTCACGCAGTTTTTGAAAGCCGTCGGAGGAAATTGAATTCGTGGAGGCTGCGGGTGGACTCAATCACGTTACTATTACAAGGCATAGTCAATATCCGGCCTCCCCTGAGAACATAATTTAGTAATAATTGACGGAAAGGCGGTCGCGCGGCTACGCCGACAGCCGTCCGCTTCGAATTTCTTTTTAAATTTCTTCCGCGTATGGTTACCTTCACAGGAAGCAGCTTCTTACAAAACGGATCTTTCAAATTTCGTTAGATAAGACTGGTTATACAACTGTCAAACTTATAAACGGACAAGATGCAAATATTTACGACGTCAAAGGGTCAAACATTAGACGTTACATGGTAACTGGGAAGATGAACACGGTTTCTGTATTTAGCCTTTATTTCAAGTTTTTAGCACTTTTTTTTTAACGGACAACGATGTGTTGTTCGAATTTTGGTTTTGGTAATATAACACGATTACCAAATGCGATTGTGAGGACGAAAACATGCTGATAGAAAAGAGTTACGATGTAAAAAACAATTTGATATACTTCTCACGAGTTGAAGTACAAAAACTGTTAATAGTACACTTAGGGTAACGGACCGTGACGGGTAATCAAAGTTATTTTTAATGAAGCAGATCACCAGGTAAGAGTAAATACTTATATCCCACTGTCCCATTAGGGGTGGTTCTGATACCCCCGCGTTCTAAAAGTGTTACATATGTTAGATACAGCAAAAATTGCCTCGGAAAATGTTTGCTTAAGGAACGTCAAATCCAAATAGGTGTACGGGTGAGAGGGTGGCATGGCAGGTGTGGTACTGAAATGAAGCTGCACGTGTGGCCTGGAACGCGGGTTGGGGGGGGGGGGGGGATGGGGAGGGAACGGAGCCGGACCAGCTCCGCGAGACGCGTGCTGCTCGGGCCACGCAGCGCGCTCGACTGCGGCCACGGCGCGTCTCTACGGCGGCATCGCTATCCGCGCATGCGCACTCGCGCCCACAGCACGCGCCTCGACAACACACCCTCACCCTCCTCTTCAGATTTTGCCCGTTTTAGCGCGCTCCCTTACTATTTCGAACGGAACTCAGATGCGATGCGAATTTCCGCGATAGTCGAATACGTTACGGAAAGCTTTTGTGGTAGTATCACCAACTGTTCACCTAAATTCTACGCTGCGTCTCGTCCCGGATTATCTGACACGATTAAAATTTAATTAATCTTCCAAAGTTGTTTAAATACCCGTCCACTATTCTCTTTATTTTATCACAAGGCTATAATGAGGTGACCTCTGTCCTAAAATGATGACCGTATCCGTGATTATTATGCACTAGGATGACGTCAACACGACTAGGAATTCCACTATTGTCATTTCGCTTCAGGCGTTCACGGTTCCAAAGTCCCAACCCACGAGGTCCCTAAGCCTCACCTTAACTGGTTAAGATGAAAGGAATTTATCTCGTGTACTTTTTCTGAGCAGGATGAATGCGTATATTTATTCATAATGCTCATCAGTGGGTGATGAACATATTGACGATTGTCACCTTCACTGCGTATCATAGTTCCTGTTGCTATTATCGTCTCCTCTTCTAGTATGGGGACTGGAAAATTATTGTTAAATGAGAGGAGCATTGCAGCTGAAATTTGTGGTTGGCGTTAACAAGATTATTGCACTGGCAAGAGTACTGCTTTTGTTATCGCTCTGTGTACAATAGTTTCAGGACCCCTTGAGGTCTCACTACACTTATCTCTTGTCATTTTTAATGAATGTGGGCTCTGAAAGTGTCGGGGATCCGGGAATGCTACATCGCTCTTCCCGTACTTACTGCTCCTCAGGACAGCGCATTTCTAAGTTGCCATCAATTAGGAAACAATTGAAAAGAATAAAAAAAGATTAGGGTTTAAGGTACCGTCAATGATGCGGTCATTACAGGTGGAGCACGAGCATAGATTGGGGAAAAGTGGAAACCACGCTGGCACTCGTCCTAAGTGATTCAGAGGAACCACGGGTAGTTGCCGTTCTGGGATATGAACCCCATTCCTCCTGAACGTGGGTCCTGCGTATTACCACGGCTCTACGTCAGTTCAAGGCCGAAATAACATTCTTACGTATGTTCCGAGTCCCCTCATCCAACCAGATTTTTAATCAACTGAGGTCTGGACTGTTGGGGGCACGAACAGTTTTCTGTGTTCCTGCCACACAATAGTCGCAGTACCGCATAATCACAGTTATCACTACAGGCTCCTTCTGCATTCAGTCCACAATTATAAAACTGTACTCACGATCGACAGTAACTGTTTTCTCAAAATTCCGCGAAATTACACGAGAACGCATCAATCCATTTTTTCATCTGGTGTGTTCAAAGTCCACTTTACATTTTTATGATGTATGGATTACATATCCAGTTTTACGTTCGTTTTCCATTTTATATGGCTGTGTGACGGATGGGTTGCATACCCAGCTACTCTTACACAATCTGATTATGCCCCAAAAGGGTGAAAAACGTTGTTGCTATCAAATAACTTCACTACCAAGGCTGTTTTTAGTCTGAATTTTTTTATTTTTATTTTTAGTGTTCCTAATATATATCCTCGACCGGCCAACAACAAGGTACTTTTATTAGAATGTCGCTTCAAAGAGTTGGCAGTGGCGATTCCCAATTGTGTTTGGTCGATAGTAACATTTGAACTGCCTGTAATTTATCGGTTCCACATCACATATGTTAGGAGAGTAAATTTTTGCAAAAAATGCTTCAACGGTATTGTTTTTCATTTGGTGGTTATACAGCTTGCGAGAAAACATCAAAAAGTGTTCCCCCGTAGCAGTGCCCCTGCAAGTCATTCGATTGTGGAACATTTATTAACGGCGCTTCATCTCTCCATTGTTTTGAATGATCTACTTTTACATGGACTGTGTAATTTGTAAAATGACTATCGTTGGTCTCTATTCCCGAGTTTTGCACCTGCATCGATGCATGTAATTTCGTCATTATGGCCGTTACGCAGTGGAGGGTAGCTTCGCTAAGGTTACCCACATTGCTTCTTGAACGGACAGAAATACAGCTAGCATTCTTAAATTATGACTCGTGTCAACATAACTTGCTATTAATTTCACGACGAACAGTAAGTATTTCAAGACATATTAGAATAGAAAATTTCTAGTGAAAATATTTACAGGAACTTAACAGAGTACAAGGTACAAGGGACTTTTTGATCTCTCGCAGTCCCAACGATATCACCCTCGTAAAAACAACACCAAGTCTAAGGGAAAACAAAACCGCGCAGAAATATGTTTCGGAGTTTTTAAGAATTTAGTTCGAGCTGCCCGTAATTATTGCATTTTTCGATATGCATAATTTAACACTCGGTTTGAAGTTGGCGGATGCAGAACCGACGACTGCAATTTTCCGATGGACATTTGCTAATCGCTTATTAACTTCATTAATCATGAATGCCTTTTAGAGCTGCAGCTACTTTCACTGATGACGACATCAACAGCATTCGTAATTCGATAAAACGCTCGTGCCATCGTTCAAAAAAATTTTGATCGTCACTGCTCCGTAATTGTGTGGCGCGGTTTGACGGTGTTATTAGGAGGTAGTTAGCAAGACCATGTCGTTTTGCACCAGTCGTCAATCTCGGCTTCCCATAAAATTATTTATATTGACGGAAGAAACTGTTTCGGTTATTAGCACAGCGGAGCCTCCTGTGTTATCCGGACATCACGTCTGTTGCAAAAGTACCGTTCCGTGCCGCCCTCTCTCCCCAGGTTCGATATTAGTTCTTCACATTTTTTTGTGAAAGTGGGCGAAAAACTAAACAAAGTACAAGAGACTGTGTGATCTCTTGCAGTCCCAATAACATCACCCTCACAAAAACAACTCCAAGCCCCAAGAGAAAACGAAACCGCTCTCGGCTATGTTTCGGAGTTCTAGGAATTTAGTTTGAGGTGTCTGTAATTACTGTATTCTTTTTAAATAATAAAAGCATCACTAAGTTATTTGAGATAGTTTGGCGTTTTCATTATACTCTTTCCACGAGTAACATTCAGTGGCAGTAATTTAGCATGTATTAAATATTGGGCACGTCTTTTTATTCAGAATTGTCCTTCTGAATTTTAATCTCTCCGTCGTTGTTGATGATGGCGGGGTCACGCAGCCGCTATGTATTTCACTACGTGGAAAATTACAGAGTCCTTCAGGCTGCACGTTACTTATGTTGATCATTGAGACAACAGAAATGATCGTTTTAGGAATAATCGTTATAGTATCACATGTACCTGTACAAAACAAAAGAATCATAAGAAAACATCAGAAAAAACTATCTTCCTCGTTTTTAACAAAAAGTTACAATGTGGAAAACGTAATACAAAAATAACATGAGTCAAAAAATTGCTACCTTCGTTACAGTCTGAAATGTATAGTTATTCTCTTTCAAAAGTAGGCATAAAAATAGAAAATAACGGTAATAATAAAAAGATATAAAAAATGTAAATTCTTTTAGATATTTTTTGCCGAGTTATGTCATTATATGAAAAATCTAAGGTATCCGTGGCGGGTATATTACGTTGCGAAAACTGTCTTTTGCCTAGAGCTCTTTTGCTTCAACGCATTATTATTATTTTTTTATGTACCGTTTCACTACTCTTCCGATAGCCCATTAAATACAGTAATGATGAAAATTTTTTTATTCAGTAGTAACACTCGTCTTGAAACGATAATAATAATGACAAATATATGAAATACTATATACGGTAAATGACGTTACGTATAAAACCGCGTGGGACTTTTCGTCGTCATCGACAAACACTATAAAACTTCATCTTTGTTGAAGTAGCCGCGTGCAGCTAAGCAATGAAAACACGAATAGCATATCACACAAGTGGCGATATTTGACAGTAACAGAGAACTCATTTTGAATCGCTTTTCTTTTTAAATCTTAAAATTTATTGCAAAGTGAGCAACGACATCCATTCCGAAAAGAGCCATTTTAACTGTTATGGAAACAAAAATTCATCTGAAATTATATCTAAATTGTAAGAAACGGATAAATAGTTAAGCTAAAATATTATTCCAAGACGTTCTGTACGTATTAACAGCTTTTTTTCGAAATACGGGAGCATCGTCTACGCTCTGCAGTGTTAGCATCTCAGTGTATGCAGTTTCAAAAATTCTGAAAGACCTACATTATGAAAACAATTAACTATATAGTTTCGTTCTTTTTCTTCCCTTGTTTCACTCCGAATACTTTTGCTTCATTCAGTTAAAATAATGACCTTTTTTTTTCTCAAAAGCAAACGTCAGCGGAAGTCGACAGCTCTGTTTGACAGTTTCTGCTGGTGAAACAAAGTACTGCTTATAAAATGTACTATTGTAAATACAGTGGAACTCAATATTATCGCGAGCTGAAAACTGTGCGTACAAAAATTTCAGTATTGGAGCTCAGAGAACCTGAAATAGTGAATATTTCAGAGTTATGTATGTAACTACTGCTTATAAAACGAACTGGCATTACTATTGTAAATACAGTTGAACTCAATGTTAACGCGAGCTGAAAACTATGCGTGCAAAATTTCAGTACTGGAGATCAGAGAATCTAAAATAGTGAATATTTCAGAATTATGTATGTAAGAGTTTTGTCATCTGTATAAATAAAACGTTAATTTTGTAACATGACATACAGTTCGCTAGATATTAGGTGATTCTATTACACAGATTTAGCTACAGTGAACGGGACATTATACTGCGTCTAATTCTAGTTTTAAAATAATAAAAACCGTACAACAAACATTGCTTGCAACATGTATTAGCAGAAATTGTATCATAGAGTCGAGTAAATTCAAAATGATCTTAGAAAACTTGAACTCTGACTGGATAATAATTGCATATTGATCTTATTAGGTGTATTTTCTGGAACAAGTGACTAGGCGTATATTTTCTAATTTAAAAATCTTACTAGCATGCTCTCTTAGATATGACAAGAAGCGCTGTTTAACAGACTCTTCTTACAATTGATACAGAAAAGAAAACAATTGGGATTTTTAGATTTACTGATATGTTTCTGTCGCTTTGCCGAATAAGTGATAGGGTATTATTATTACTGACAAACAATCAAGCAGGAAAAATGTAATATTATTTATAGAGCTATCATAATGCTGCAGCAATACAAACGTGACTAGCACGTTCTTCACATTAAATATAGGATTGTCTTTTATAAATATATGAGATGTTTAGAAGCTAGCGAAATATAATAAAATCGCATTGCACAAACTATACTAACAGGTGCTAACAGAACAACTAAAGGATAAGGATACCATGGAAGCAATAATTGTATAGGGGCCTAGCTGTCTGTCTTCCTCTTCTCTACTATCAGGTGAAAGGATAGTTCTTTGTCACACTATTTTATTTATCAAAATAAAAAAATTGTTCAAAAATTTTATAGCGTTATAGTACCAGATTTCCGATATTATATTAAATATTGCAGCTACAAGCAACACTCTACAATAGTAAAGCGAACGTCGCAGAAGAGCTCGGAACACTACAAAAACCGTTCTGCGTTTTCTCTCCCGTCGCGCGCACAGCACGAGGAAATTTTGCCGGAACATTGTTTTCATATGACAAGATTCTACTATTCGCGATATATTCAAATTGTACGAAGCGAAATGCTACACACTAAAATCTACGCAAAATATTTTATGCCTAGTTCTAAACTTTAGCAAGTTTCCTTGACAGTGTGTCATCGGTAAGAATTTCATTTCCCCACAGAGTCATCAGAAAATCAAATTTAAATTTCATATGCACTAGGTACAAAATTACTACAGTGGAATTTTATCAGGGTTTCGTATTGAAAATCAAATTCCGTCAAGCGTCTCTAGACTGCTGACGTATTTTATTGCGAGAAAGCGCAATCTGACAGTACTTTTTGATGCAAAGCGCGTGACATATCTAAAAAGTAAGAATACTGCTAACTCATCTAAGCTTACCGGCATGCATTGAAATTGTAGTTCGCTTCATAAACACTGCATGATTGGTGACAGCATAAAACTAAATAGTATTTGATTCCGGGTATCTAAAACTCAACAAAATTCTGCAGGTATGTCAAGAGCGATGATTAAAAACCAGAGTTTACGTCACTCAGAACTATAAAATAATTTCCCCTATGTCAAGACCACAAATATTACAAAAGTTTTAATTATTTGATTTCCTGTCTAACGACAGAGCGTCAACACACGGGGGGTCTGCAGCAAATTGGGATGTCAGACCAGATTCGGTATTCTCCGCTTATTTTCTTATTAAATTTTAGATCTCATTTATTGAAACTAAGTTCTCTTCCTTAATAACGGTAGAACACTTCACAACGTGTAAACATGGCACACTTTTCACTGAATATGAGTCGGCTGATTCGACGCAAAACGACAGAGTAAACTAGTTTTGTAAGCTCATTTCGTATATTACGATAGTACATTATTCGTATAATGTTTGCAGAATAAAATGCGCAGCTATAAAATAAAAATATACCGAACTCAAGATGAAAATTTCGGCCTATGTGCTTCTGTGCGTGTGGTACATAGAAAATTAGACTACATGCCTTTAACGGGAGATGGTAAATTCGGCAATTTCTATAGTTATCAGGCATCATTTTAATCGCTAATTCTACTCGTTGACTCCAGTACGAGAGTCTCGTTCAGATACGCAGAATGTAAAAAATATACGCCCACTTCCACGCTGAGAATAGCGTGCTACCCTCTGGCTGTCCGCTGAAACTGTGTAGTCGCAGCACGGCAAGTCTCATTTCCTTATTCTAAAGAAATGAACATTAACCTTTTTTCAATTTCCCGATGAACATTGCGACAATATAGGTGCTGCCGAGGCACAAGAGGTTCGAATGTTTGAGAAACAAAAGTTCACAGTGACGGGTAGCATTAATTTTTAGACTATTATTAGAATACAGTATGTGGCCGGTTCCGCAACAAGTATTAAGTTTTATTTAGTCAACAGAAAGCGTATTTCCACAGCGACACAATTTCTGTCAAGACCTGCAGTGACGTACCTTCCTTACGCTTAGGAATTCAAGACTACGAGAAGACTTGCACGAGCTAAGTCACTGAACAAGTGATAGACAGTAAAACCGCGCAATTTCACTCGTAGCGCTATTTGTAAGGCCACTTTACAATCAAACTGTAAAAGTTCCACGATTCTAGCTACAGATCGCAGAGTTCATTCCACTAATATTTCTTGCAAAATATTGAAACTGAAAACATACGAGCAGAAACTGTCTACGTCTCTAAGTAGTCATCTTTGTCTAAAAATCTTTGCTCAGCTTAGCTAAAGAGGCTGCCGGGGTGATAGAAATTGTTTCGAACGGCAAGCCTGCAAATTATTAGAATCACATACAAGTTTTTCTTACGAAACATAGATGACGAGGAAATGCAGAGTCATCGTGTCATCTTCACCGTGGCGATGAAGACGCTAAGCGCGGCATGGGCTAATCGTATGTGCCAGTGTGGTATTTAGTTACATACGATATAATGCGGCATTATAAGTTGTGTAGACGAGCGATGCTACCAAATACAATAAATAGCAACGGCCCGTGTGTAAATAAGAAAATGAGAGTGTGTGCTTGTAATAATTTGCAAGCTCATTCCGGTAACCTCGTCATCGACAACTACAAGGAGCTAAGGAGGCGGCAGCCGCCGCGTCGGACGCGCTAGGCGCAAATGTTTACGCGAAGCGGGCGGTTGTCGCCCGAAGTACGGTGACGTAAATAAGCCGAATGTGGAGGAGAGGTGTGAACTGTGAGGAAAGAAGTGTGGAGGGGAAGCGGGGCGCGCGGCTCACCTGTAACTCGTTGACCAGCTTCTCGGTCATCATCTTGCTGTCGTCCGGCGGCGGGGAAGGCGCGCCGGAGCTGTTGGGCTGCTGCTGCAGCTGCGGCGACGACTGCGGCGGCCTCTGCTGCTGCGGCGCCTGCTGGGGCGCCTGCTGGCCGGCCTGCTGCTGCTGCTGCTGCTGTTGCTGCTGCTGCTGCTGCTGTTGCTGTTGCTGCGGCTGCTGCTGCTGCTGCTGCGGGCCGGGGCCCTGCGTCTGCGGAGGCCCCAGCAGCGGAGGCCCTCTCGCCTGTTGCCAGAAGTCCGGGTCCATCTTGAAGACCGACCGCTGCTGTTGCTGCTGCTGCTGTTGCTGCTGCTGCTGTTGTTGCTGCTGTTGGAGCTGGACGTCGGCCGACATGGCGTCGGGAACCGGCGTCGCTCGCAGATCCAACGGCGTCGGCAGCGAGTTGAGAGTTATGTCCGTAATCTTGGAAGGTGGCGTCGGACGTCTCGGGGGCAGAAGTGCGGTCCGCCGGCGTGCGGGCGGCGACGACGAGGAAGGAGGCGGGGCGGCGGGCGCGCACTCGCGCCTCTGTGTCAGCGTGCGGGCTCACTCAGCTGCCTTTTCTCCTCCGCGTCATTTACTCGCGCGTCGTCGTCGTCGTGAGCCTGGCCGGGCGGCGTCAGTTCGGTGCGGCGCTCCTGCAAAAAGAAGCAGGCGCACGCGGGCGCCGCGTTAGCTGGGAGCGAAGACGTGAGCCCGCCGCCGTCGCGCCACCGACTGCTAGGCACCTCCTCCGGGACGACCGACTTATAAGTTGAGACGGTGCAACGCCGGCAACCCCCGAGCCCCGAGCCGGCCGTCACACGGACTGAAGGCGCAGGGCCTTTGTCCCCCCCGGAAAAGGAAGAGCGCGCGCGCGCGCCGCGAAGGAGAGGCGCAAAGCGGACGAAAGGAAGGGAGCGCCGCTGCTTAGACGTCGCCGCGACGCCGCGCCCCCGCCCCCGCGCCGCCCCCGCCGCCCCCGCCGCCGGCGCCGCCACCGCCCCTCCCCGCCGGCCGCCTTTCCTTAGGACTTTGTGCGCCGCCGCGGACCTCAGACTCGTCCCTCCGCCGCCCGCACCCCCGCGCCGCTCCTAGCGCGGCCCCGCCGACGCCGACGCCGACGTCGACGCCCCTCACCCCGCCGCGGGAAAAAAAAGAGAGACACGCGAAAAAAATAAGCGGGGGAGGGAAAGAATAACTCGTAGGGGTAAAAAAGCGTGCGCCGGCGAGACTGGCGCGTCGCCGTCTGAGCGGGTGATTTTTTCGCTCCCCTCTCTGCGCTCCCCCTACCGAGGAGACGGGGAGGGGGGTGCGCGGCGTGGCGGGGGCAGGGCGCCGCCGCAAGACGCTCAGCTGTTCACAACCCCGTGCCGCACTCGCAACTCTTTCGACGCCGTGCCCGCCGGCCACTGCCCGGTAAGCTCCTAGCTCCGTCTCTCTTTCTGTAGGGAATCGCACCCTCGCGCTGAATAGCTTCTCACAGCCTGCCCACTCGGCGTGTGTGTACGTGTGTCTTACTCGGTGGGCAGGATCAGCATTGCGCCCGCCGTTTCCTCACATCGGCTACCGGAGCACGCTCCGAGACACGTAGGCAGCACGCCGTGCACACTCTCACCTTCCGAAGCACTCGCACTATTGAGACGGCGACCGGGCCCACGGCTTACAGCTACCGTTCTGTTAGTACGGGAGGACACTCACACTTTAAGAATCACCCCTTATTGCATCTTCTAACCCTTCGACATAAAATAAAAAACACTCGGGCCCAGTGACGCGGCACGCCAAATCGGTCCGAAAGGCACTTGGCTGCAGACAGTGGTCCCCCCAGCAAGTGCACTGCGCCGGGGAATCCCTGGTAGCGTGGGCCATAGCCAGTGTGTCAGTGTGCCGGCGACAAGTGCTTTTTTGTGTCTGGCCAAACCGGCTGGGTCGGCGGCCACTGACCCGCTCACGCGCCACACTCGCCCCCCGCCTAATTGGGCGCTGCCAAAAAGAAGCCCGGCTCCGAGGACGTGCGCTCAGCTGCACTTGTCCGGCAAGAGTCGGAGTTAAGCTCGACCCGAGTGTCGATGCGCTAGAGCACCTGGCCAAGTTATATGCACATTTCGGTCCTGGAAAACATCGTCGGAAAGTAGTAGCACAAAAATTTTCTAGGACGACTGAAAAAATCGGTAAATATGCGACGCCTCTGAGACGCCGAGAAACTGCTCGAGTCGATGATCGAGATGTTGCTACAAAAGTAGCATACCGTATTCCACTCGATTTTTTCTGGTTCAGAATAAAAGCAGAATTGCAGCATTTTATCGTCTCCACTGACTGATTTTACACCGAACGTTGCGTAGTGTACCCGTACTGTGAATAATATGTACGGTATACGGTACTGCAGAATTAACGCATCCAGTACGGCGTTTCGTGCTGAGCTTACGCGTTTGGCACGGCAGTTGTGTCATTACACGCAAAAGGCTCATATTACAGAGCAATACACAAAAATTTTTGTCTTCGTCCGCAGGTGATTGCAAGAATTGTTTTTTGAAAAAAAACTGCGAGCGAGGCTTGCGAGTACGGCGCTGGCTGGAGTGGGGATGTTGATGGACTGGTGGCGCCTCTAGCGGCCGCAGCCAGTTTGAAACAGCGCGGGAACGCAGCGGCAGCAGGGGTGTAACAGGCGGTGCGCGCGTGCAGCCAACAATGTTTACTGTGTTATTCGGGCGCTACGAGCTGAAGATGGGAAAAGGATATTGCACTGTAAACAGTGGAAGCTTTAGGGGAGTTATTTGTGGACGAAGCAAAGTGGCGATAGTCTCGCATGCGCTTGCGAGAGAATGCTTTGAAAGGTAGACGTGTCATATTCAGTAGTAGAAACATGCTGTGCTACGGCTAGCGTCAAGCAAAACTTATTGTAGGCTATAAAAATGCTTACATTCTCTACGCGTGCGCCTCGTAGGGATTGCAGTTGGGCTGTATTGCTGTTTCATTTCAGGTTAGCATTAATTATATAAAGTATCAAACTCTGCTTCATTAAGCACCAAACGCTACTACTTTGGAACACACGAAAGAATCAAATAATGTTAGTTTAAAATACATGCACAATATTGTATTGCACTAGCTACTATCTAACAACTCACATAAACAAAGTAGATTACTTTTCAAGACGCGTAAAGCAAATCAATGGCAATTTGGTGAAATATGAAAATTCCTTGTCTAAATGTACGGCACTACGAACGCAACTCTGCATGGCTATTGAAGGGCTGTGCGCATTTATTACAATATGAGCACTAGCGACAACATTTCGTACTTGTCTGCTTACGAAAATGGCGAGCAAAAAAAAAAAAAAGATTAATTTAGCTTCTCAGTAAATATGGACTGTATTTAGATCATTATACGAAAACTCGTTTCAGGTACGTAGTACGCTAGCATTCCAGAGAGAAAATATATGGAATTCGAGCTTCAGTTAACTCAGCCATGTCTGTTGTGAACCTAGAGGGCTTACAACCAACCATTCTCGGAAACAGGATCCGCTACACCGATTATTTTCAGACACCTTCACGAAAGAGGTACAGTCTTCTACAATTCTATGAATCAACTTAACCATACTGCACACCTATAACTCAATTATGCGAAATTCTTTGGTTTTTTTCTTTTTTAAAGAAAAGACAGCTCTGTAGATCTTGTCGGATTTGAAAACTCCATCTTCAAACAGATGTTACGGGCCTACATGGGTCTTCGGATTTCGGTCTTTTAGTGACGGGAAGGTGCACAAGAAGTTGAAAGAAGACCTGACGAAATCGGTGACGAACATGTCAGATAGCAAATAACGTATTTAAAGCAAATTTGTATCAATCTCCTTCTTTCAGTTTAAAATTCTTGCATTATATTGTGTCACAGCCATAGTTCTCGTAAGACTTTATTTTAGGAAGTAAAATTATATGGACATTCATTGTCATCCTAAAGTATTTGCGCTAAGTTTCAGTGGTCACTCAACTTGTTAATAATAAAGGAAATTTTATTTCTGTTATTAATTACGCACAGAAATGAATACTTTTCTTCATTCAAGCAAGAAGCCAGTATGTCCGTCAAGCCACAATCTTGTCCAGGTGGATTTCAAATAACAGCCATCCAGATTTGTTTATTCCGCAGTTTTTTCAAACTGCGCAAAAGACTGGTCTGCATTACGCCAGTTCCTTGCAGATTACTAACCTTTCTAAAATGAAGTAAACTCTAAAGCAGAATATTTATTATTAGTCAATCTTACTTTCATTTCAGCATTGTGTGGTTCAATGTTTTGATATTTTTAATTTCAATTTTTTAAATGTTACGATAAATAATGGTGTGTTCGCGATCATGTATCATGGACATGCGGCACGATTTGGCTGCTTGACAGAATTCTAGAAGACTGTACTCCTTTGCGTAAAGGAGTATGTGGGTAAAAAAGTAGTGGGACGCATTCTGCTTCTGAAGATCGGCGGCTACAGGTTTCTTAACGATCATCATCATAACAAAAATTTGAAACATTGATGTAGCAGATCAGTTTCGCTTCTTAATTCGGTGAGATATAATATTTTTCGAAACAGAAATAAAAAAATTCTACTTATTTTTAAATACTGTTGACACTCTACAAGTCGACAGATTATACTGACGGAAGGAAACGAGGAAACTAAAAAAAATAAAGGAAAAAAAGCACGGAAATTGGAGATTATTCTCCTTTATCCACGTCGTAACCCTGAAAAAAATCTGTGAAAGTGATATTCCAGCAGTCTGTATCATTTGTTTTCACTCTGTCGTCTTACTTTATTTATGTGCTTGAGTTTGGGTAAGTCAAATGCCATTTAGAAAGATTGCTTGTGTGCAACAGAAATAAAAATAAACATTTTTCGAAAGAAAATAGACAGTTATATTCCTCCTACAGGCCTAATTTGTTACTTATAAGCTAAAGTCAAATAAAAAACATATAAGAAATGTAACGGCATGCAGATCGGTGAATTCTTCTTTGGTTTTCTTCGAGGCTGCAGCATAAGGCATGGTAAACAAACCTTCATCTATAACCAAGTTTGATTCCATCAGAACAATTGTGTACAGCGACTGTGGTATACTTAAAAAAAAGAATTAAGCAATCAGTCGCAAATCCAGTATGTATTTGATTGCAGATCTAGATTTCAGCTGGTGCGCCTCGGTAGCTGTGCGGAGGTACTACACTAGTGAGATGACTGAATGACCACGGCCAGAAAGCCAGTACACTGAAAAAAATAGATTTCAGCTATTGAATAGCTATCCCCATTGCCTTTAAACGGAGTCATATAGACTGTCAAGCTTATGTCAACACACGTCACTATACCACTTTAACACGTAGATTTCCAGATTCCATCTGAGTCTGGCTATGCACATGTTAAAGTCGTATAGTAACATGTGTTGTCACAAGCCTGACGTGTCTATATGGCAGGCTGTAAACGCACTGTGGATAGCTAATCAATAGCTATGATCTAGATCTGCCAAAAATTACAGATCAGATTTGTGACTGATTTCTGAATTTGTTGTTTTATTTATAACATCCAGAAAAAATCATCAGTTTTTGACAACATTGTACTGCATAGAATAAATGCACATTGAAACGAGGCTGCGGCTGCGAAAATGCGCTCAAAAGTGAAGCCATATTCAACAAATTACAAACGTAATCATTATTTTTTAAAAATCACATGGAGAGGTCAGAGTAGCTACTCGCTCGGCCTTTTGCAAAGTGCACTTTCTCCTCTTTATATTCTGAGCAAATGTTGCGAGATATTTCATCCTCTGGCGGCCACGACTGAATTAGAGCAACGGTGATAGACTTTAGGCTGAGCGAAGCCGGCAGCACCACGCGCTCGCGATACTTCAGAAGACGTGCGAGTTGTCTTTGCGCTGGGAGAGAATGCCCCAGCGAGACAAAGGGCCAGAACAGCTGAGCTGCGGGATTCTCCAGGAAGCAGGTGCAATGTTTACTGCGCGCTTCGCCTTACAATTAGTACGTAAGCGAGATATCGGCGATAGCGTACGCCAAACATTCCGCACGCCCGTAACAGACGAGCGGAACTGGAAATGACTATTTTTTGGCAGATGCGTCGCGTAATAATGCCGCGTTCCCCCACCAGGTGGGCGCCGTCGAATGCGCCGGCGTGAGCTGCTATCGAAATGTTACGGAGGGCGAGGCTCGCAATATCTTTGATCGACAGAGGTGCAGTATACGGGTAATTGTACAGGAAGCAGGTGCGCCTCGGCTGGGGGCGTATCGGCTGCGCATCTTGTGCGGCGCTTCCTCTCGCAGGGTCACGTCTCTTTTCTTCTGCAACACGAGCTCCCCCTGTAGCGCATCAATCCGAGCTACTTTGCTGACAAATGTTTCTACCTCTATCCATATCTTAACGACATCATTGGTCTCCTCTCCTGATGTTTCTGCTCTTCCTTTCCTTTCCTTTTCAGCCGGTTTCCCGACAACACTGCCATAAACACGGCTTGTACTTTACTTCATTTTCATCATCGTAGCGTTCGAAGGCTCTAGTTTGAAAAGCGGGCACTCTACAGCACAAATATCAAATTGTCCAATCTCTGCAGTACGGTTCCAGTATAGGCACATCACTTGGTATCATATTGTGCGATAACAGTTTCTCGAAACTACATTTAAAGATGAATTCTTACTCGAAAATTTACACATGGGAAAATCATATTGGTGGAAAAATCCTCCGAGTTGAATGCTGGAAGGGTAAGCTACTGACTGTATAGTATGTGGAGGACGTTCATTGTATACTAGTATCATTTCCCTTCTCGTTCCGTTTTCCGTTTTTGTATGGTGAACTGTACGAATGACTCTACACAACCCCTAATCCATGTAATTCATAACTATTACGTGGGACAAATGTGGATGGAAGAATTATGGTTCTTAGACCGTAATGGAAAACTCAGTCTTTGATTATGAAAAAAAATGGAGATAAATGTCGACAGTAAGATGACTGACTGAAACTAATTGCAATAAACTGTGTGTTCTAAACAGTAGCTTTTTGTTGGCTTCATTTGGACACTCTTTTAACTCTTAAAAATCTGTGGCGCAGTATTTCCACCATTCGAAGGGAGTGTGAGGGGAAGCATTTACAATGTCTTTCCTGTAGAGTTTACCAGTGGAAATTGTTGTGTATAACTGTGACGATATCGCGATGATTAAATCAACCCCTGTCGCATCGTGTGGCTACTCAATGGATCATCTTCCGTAAGTCCAAACTGACAAATAATATTCAAGAATCGGCCCGTTTTGCAAGTAACCTCTTCCTCGGATGAATAAAAATTAGGTTTCTTCCAGTGCATCTCACCGTGACATCAGTCTTTCCCACAAGAGCACAATTAAATGTATGTGATCGGTCTGCGGCATGTACATATTTCACAGCTGGGACTTATTCCAATGACTGAGCGGTGCTAGTGTAATCAGACAATACCTGGACTTTCCGCCTATTTACAACCAATAACATTTCATTTGCGCCGGCCGGTGTGGCCGTGCGGTTCTAGGCGCTTCAGTCTGGAACCGCGTGACCGCTACGGTCGCAGGTTCGAATCCTGCCTCGGGCATGGATGTTTGTGATGTCCTTAGGTTAGTTAGGTTTAACTAGTTCTAAGTTCTAGGGGACTAATGACCTCAGAAGTTGAGTCCCATAGTGCTCAGAGCCATTTGAACCATTTTGAACCACAGATGTTAAGTCCCATAGCGCTCAGAGCCATTTGAACCATTTTTTGAATTGCATTTGCAAGTAGGATTTTGATCCCTGTATTCATTCGCGCGGTCAAAAACTCTTAACAGATCTCGCACGAGGAGTACAATTTGATATTTTGTTGCATTTAATTTTGTAATTTCCTGCAGAACGCGTATTTGTATTGACCTGGGCATTAACATTGAGGGCGGAAAGTTATTTTTGTAATAACTGTCTTCTCGTTCTCCCACCACGTATAAAAGAACGTAAATAAGATTTCTGCTGAAGGAAAGGAAATTAAATAATCGGCCGTATCGGAACACGATCTGCTATGTAAATGTGGTGATTAAGGTAATGCGACAGCGGTGCGCGCTGACCGTGTCATCCAGCGCGGTCGGTCACGACATACAGCTGCCTCCGCTATGGTAAGACAATGGCAGTTTAAGGAACCGACTAAGCTGTTGTGGCCACGTTTCAGTTCTGAGTGGACGCAACCGTGGCATGCAGCTGGATCTTCGGTTCGTTCACTGTCGATAAAGTTCCAACAGTAATCAACGACATTACCTGCTCACAAAGAAAGTACCTATATATATAGCTATTTAACATGTATATTTGATACGTATATTTGTACAACCCACAGGCAACTCGCGGACGAAAGCTTTTCTCATCTAGGGATAACATGTCAAACTATCGAATAAGTATGGGGTGGGCTTTATCTTCTAAGGTTTGGAACAATTTATTAGCACCAACATCGCAGACGTTGACAAAGAGTGTCTAATTAAAAAATTCTTAACAAGAATAGTGCTACTTACAGTGTCTTACGGCATTGTTTTGGGTGGGAAAATGGAGGGTGGTCCACAAATAACTCGCGGAGAACAAAGATTTTTATTCCGTACACGAACAAGTAGGTATGCGGAGATGAAGAGGTTTGCCCAAGAGAAACTAGAGCTGCATCAAACCAGTATTTGGAATGAACGGCAACGCAAAGCAACGTCCGAATTCTTCCTCGGTAATTGTTCCTAAAACGGAGCAATGACAGCGTAACTGACGGAGCACGGAAAGCCGAAAAAGAAAGCGCAGGAGAAAGACTGCGAGTAGAAACACGAGGGCAGCGTTGTGGGCCCGGCACTGCTGATTCTACTAGACATCACCAAATAGCGGCAGTGGTAGACTGCGCGGCAGCGGGACGGCGACTAACAAAGAATGTGCTGGCGGACCCACGTACTTACCGATCGCCGCCGACTTGCTGCCACGCTGCCTGCGCTAGCGACGCGCACCCATTTCCGCGCAATCCGCACTTTTCCATGTGGAAGGAATGCCGCTCTCGCTGGCGACCGTTCGAAAGAGGTAACACCTGCATAATAAAACGGCCACATCTTTCGAAAAACAGACGACGAGGAGTTGCGCCGGCTCGCCTGCCCGCTGCCCCCACCACCGTCCCCTCCTCTCCCCACCCTCCCCCCTCCGCGCGGTCGCGGCTGCATCGCCTTCACCTTTTCTCTGCACCGCCACAACAAATACGCAGTCTCGCCTCCCGCCTACAGACTCCACCTATCGAGCAAATTCTGAATACGGTATCGATAGCGAGGGTCTGGACGGAGCTGTGTATACGCCTGTCCACATACCCTCGCTCCTTGGACACACACTCACAGGGGGGAGAGACAGACGGAACGAGATTTAAGAAGGGTGCAGCTTTCACTTCTGTATGCACCACGGATGAATTCGCGCGTGAGAATGTAAGTTTCCCATAGTAATAGCACGAGCTGCTATTCCACCACTACACATCGCTAATTTCAATTAATATTCTAGAAGAACCTGAGTAGGGACACATTCAGCGAATAAGAATAGTGGATGTCTACATTTCCAAACCAATCTCCGCCGTCATTTCCAGACAGCTGAGAGTTTCAATGCTGGACGGCAATCGCTCATACAGTTCCACTAGTTCGGTATTTCGTTTTTCTTAAAGGAGAGCGGTATAGTGCAGGATTCACTTGCACTGCACGTCTAGTTAGTAATCTCTCAAGGAAGGTCGATTAGGGTCTTCCAGGTGACACAACCAAACAGTACTGTGATTGCTCGAGGAATCCCCCGAGGCCGAGGCGATCCATAATGAAGACAACGTGCTCCTCTACTAGTACGGCCGCAGTCAAAACTTTCCAACGCATCAGATATCGGCTTCTTCTTAGAAATACTGATAAAACATCGCAAACATAAGCTGAAGGCAATTTAACATTGACGGGTAAGCAATCTTGAAAATAGGGCAGGGAAGAATTGGCACTTACCGACCGAGGTGGTGGCAGTGGTGAGACAATGGATTCGTATCCGTGAGGACGACCCTTCAAATCCTCGTACGTCCATCCAAATTTAAGTTTTTCAAAATTTCCCTAACTCGCTTAATGAAAATTTCCGGATGGTTCCTTCGAAAGAGGACGGCCAAATTCCTTGCCCCTCCTACCCAGCCCTAGTTCGTGTTTCGTCTCTAATGATCTCGTCATCGACGTCATGCTTCCTTCCGTTTGGAATCTAACTTTTTAATTTAGATAAAAATTCTCGTCGCCATAGAGGCTGGACCAGTTTGTTCGACTAAAGAATTACTGCAGTACGGGCCACAGCTGTCAGCCTTCGATCTCCGAGAAGAAGTAAATGGTGTTATCCATACTCAGTCGTTGTAAATAGCTAGGTGCAGAGATTAAACAGTCTTCTTTGTGGATCTGACCATCAGGACTGAAGCATCTGTCTAGGAAAGGCTAAATCGAAACTTACCGTATATTGGTAGTAGGTCTCTATAAGACGAATCTGAGAAGTGCTGATTTATTGAGAAGTGATAGATGCAACAGCCGCTGGACTCTGTGATGTCGAGAAATTGCGCATTCGAATCCTTCATCGGGCATGATTGTGATTTTGAAACGTTCCATTACTAAATACGTCCTCTTTAGTTGAAATATTAAATGAATGAATTTGCGTACAGAAGTGCGAGCGATCACAGAAGTGAAGAAAGACTAAAGAAAAAAAATGGTTCAAATGGCTCTGAGCACTATGGGACTCAACATCTTAGGTCATAAGTCCCCTAGAACTTAGAACTACTTAAACCTAACTAACCTAAGGACATCACACACACCCATGCCCGAGGCAGGATTCGAACCTGCGACCGTAGCAGTCGCGCGGTTCCGGACTGCGCGCCTAGAACCGCGAGACCACCGCGGCCGGCAAAGACTAAAGACACTCATTGTAAACGTTAATGTAACATTAGTGCGTGTAATGAGTAAAACCAATGCTGCCTTAAGCTTCTAAAACAGAAGATGTGAAAGATATATGCCCTAGCTATCCAATAACATTTTCCTTTCTTCTTAAGAAGAAAATGATAGTAGTGTTAACGTCAGTGTCAAAATTATTCGAGTGCCTGAAGTAACGTGGCCTATGGCGGGATGAGGTGAAGCCATATATTTAGAACGAAGTGAAGTTAATGAAATGTAGCGACGCGTGCCATCATTGTTATCTAATCTGAGCGGCACCCTATCTCAGGCTTCTGCGTCTCTGCTCACTCTACGGTAAGGAAAGATGATCGATTTCTCGGCTCGCGTGGCATTAAATTACTCACTTCGGAAAGTACTGCCAACATCTGTGCGGTTACAGTAAACGTGCGCAGAAATCGTAGAAAAATTTAATACCTCCCTACGATTGACCAGCGAAAGCTTTTGTTACTATAAGGTAGAATAAGATGTTCGCAACCCAGAAACGAGCTTTTTTAAGTGGTAGACAGAGACGAGTAATGTAAATCATCCACAAAAACCCAGTAGTTGCAATAAAACTGACAGCTCAGGGAAGGAAATTCCGTGTTGAGAAAGGTGTAGAGCAGGTTTTCGACTCATCAATACTACTACTTATCCTGTGCCTCGAAGCGGGGCTGAAGAATATGAGATAAAACTTCTGAAGAGGAATGAAAGTGGAAGAGGAGCACATACTAAAGATGACGGCATATGCTCTCTGGTCTTAAGTAAGTAAGACTTAGAAGAAGACCTGTTGAATTGAATGGACAGAATGCGAGTTAACGATAAACAAAACTAAGACGACATCAATGATTCATAATTAGCATCAGTCAACTCATATAAATACCTAGTTGTAAAAATCCTAACATATAGTATCATGCTATGTGCAGTCTACAATGCACTTAACAGTGGTTTGTAGAGTATGTATGTAGACGCATATGTCGTACAAAGCGGGGCAATATCTACTTGAAATCAAAATTTATAATGAGACACTTGTGAAATAATTCTCCTATGTAATATGTAAGATCATACAGCATAGCCGAAGAAAGGAAGATGTCACAAGTCGACTGGTATATATGAAGAAAGTTTTCATCAATAAAAGAGCACTTCTTGTACGAAATATTTGTGTGGAATGGAGGAAAACGTTTCTCAAAGCTTTCGAGTGTGACGTCTTGAAACGAAATAATCAATGTGATGATGATAACATAGTAAAGCAGTCATCGCCAACACAGCGTCTGTCATTACGTCCAATCAACTATTTCCTTTTAACGTGTCGCGAACCTCAGCAAGGATTTTCGCTCTTTCTAATTCTCGGACACTCGTTATTTTCAAAAATGGTTCAAATGGCTCTGAGCACTATGGGACTTAACATCTATGGTCATCAGTCCCCTAGAACTTAGAACTACTTAAACCTAACTAATCTAAGGACAGCACACAACACCCAGCCATCACGAGGCAGAGAAAATCCCTGACCCCCGTTATTTTCATCAGTGAGTTTTAATATACATGATCGTATACTGTTTCTCGTTGACAGCGATTATAAGTCGAAGATACATAGCCCAGATATCAGTACAGGAACTTGGAAATACACAAATGATAATCTAACTGTACGGCCACACTGCTAAGGATAGAAGGCACACAACGATAAGCAGAGCCACTATCTGAACTATATTTATCTGCACCAAAGTTTTATTAATTTTGGTTACACTTTTTTAGATACTGGTCTCTGTAAAGCCAGTTTATATGTCAAGCCTATTTTTCAATGAGTCAAAAATTGCGTAGAAATGAGAGGTGGCAGAGCGTCGAAATTTCAAAGCGTCACTCCAATGAAAATCTACTTTAGTTTCGAGTTCGTTATTAACGTTATTTCGTATGGCTTCTGTCCAGTTCCACAGTTAAAAATTTCGCCGTAACTTCGAGATGAATTGCTTTCATCTAAGTGCCAAATACCGTTTCATTTGCCTGTTATACTAGCAAACGTTAAGCGAGGCTTAGTTTTCAGACTAGTGTCTGCAATAACGACTTGTGTAGTTAACCAATATTTACACTGAAGCACGTTCTGTTACTCTACAAGAATTTTCAGGACTGGAACGTTTCATTTACAAGTCTGTAGTACACAAAAATATAAATATTACCTGGTTAGATTCTTTTTGAGTGTACCAACGACCTAACATCAAATGGTACTGTGATTTTGTCCTCTTAATAATTTGCTCAGGTCCACAACTTAAGTGAAGGTTCTTTGTTTACAATCACTAACCTCAGATATACAGGAACTGTAGGTAGGAAATTCATTCACGACAGCCAGTTTTATTTCTAAGGTTTCAAGCACAGCCGCAAGTAGAAGACAGCAAAGTTTGGAACTACTGTGTGAAAGGAACATTGTTTGTGCAGTCTTAAACGTAATAATATTTGATGCAAACCTTTTCTGTGTGTAGTGAACAACAAAAACAGTTACCAGGCACTTCTTGTTACGTTTTTAAGGTTTTATGATTTTCTTGTTTTAGGCAGGTTTCAGAGGTGATATATGCCCTATCATTCTACGGCAAATTTTCTTTTCCGTTCTCCTGTGTTGCAATACGTTAATGTAACTTAGCGCTGTTGTATACACAGAGTATTTCGTTAGAATAGGCTTATGCGGAAGATAAAAATATCAGCAATATACGATTCAAATAGGCGCATTACTGCAATGGAACACTCAAGTTCGCGCAGATCAATTTACGGAGCCCAACAATATCTGTTAAATAATTAAATTGTCCCATATCCTACTAAATTACTTTACTTAAACTGTGTGGAATGAATATTTAATCCAATAATATCAATTCATGGGTGAAACACATATTTTGTTACTGGTTTCTCCGACATGACTCACATTCACAAGGACTTCCCAGCTTGGACCTCTGGAATAAACAATTTAATCTAACTTAAAAAAGAATAAACACTAAGATGTTTCTTTGTTTTACGTGGTTCGTAATACATTTCTTTATGCTCTCTTCGTAGAGAAGCACAAAGTTTGTTAGTGCATTATAACGTATGTGGTTCACTTTGCTGAACAGTCACACGCTGTCTATAAGGGTGCCTGACTAGCAATGGTCTTTCGTTGTAAAGTGCGAGTCGAGCTTTGCATTACTTCTTGTGTGACTAGACCGAGAGACGACAAACGCAGTGATGGAGTTTATGTAGATGTCAGATAAACGTTACTGCTTGAAATTGTCACAGAAGCCACGAAGAATCACTGATCACTTGTAAAACACATGCTAAAACACCAAACGGACACGCTACATAGGATAATGACTGCTACGTGACCACGGAATCCAAGAAACTGGCGAAGGAAGGGCATTTTACTGTGACACGAAGAGCCTCGTTCGTTCGTAACCGTTCTGAAATCTCGATGGCGAGTGTCAAACCACTGGCAAAAGAGTGCTTCTGCATGGGTAAGCATCAAAGTGCTAGGTTGCGGGAGCACAAGGTTATACAGGGTACTCACTCTTGTAGCTGCAGGAGACGCAGGTAATAAATGGCTGTCATACGACGCGAGAGGCGCATTGGATTTGTCGCGACTCGAGCCAGTGAGGGTTTGCGAGCCGTCCCCTGCGGCTGCCATTGCCGGCTGGCTGGCCACGACGAGCCCTGCGGCCACCGCCGCGACTGCACAGCTGCACGCGCGCCGCCAAAACTGCATAAGAATCCAAGATGGCGGCGCGCCGCCAATGTCAACAAGTGAAGTGAGCCCAGCGTCCGGGCTGGCAGGGCCCCAAGCCTCTCTCAGCTGAGCACGTACAACAGCCCCGCCGCCGCCGCCGCCGCAATTGATTCGCGGTTATATATAGCGAGATGGTGCTACTTCTCAGGGCGCAGCCTGGTGTGCCTTCCCTTCCAACTCGCGGGTTGGCGACTGCCATTCAGAGGGTCAGCTGACACTCTCGCGATGGCATTCCATTTGACTGCGATAAGTACTAGCCCAATACGACTGCCCAACCGAACCTTCAGATTGCATCCCACCACTGGATGTAATGTATTGCGAATATCACTCAGGTTCAGTGCAGCGTCACCTGGTTATAAGTTGGCGTGTGGGCCTTGTTCACTGTGGCAATGTGCGCGAGTCATTTTACCAGTCCACGGCTGTCAAGTAGACCCCAGAGAAGTTGTTTAGCAGCCCAATGGCTTTTTTTTTCTACGCGCACTCTCGCCTTTTTTTTATTTTTTTTATTTTTTGCAAAGTAAGAGGGCTGTGTCGTAAGTGTAACGTGTTTATGCTCTCAGAGAAAGAGGGAAGAAGGTGAAAATGGGTGCTCTCACGTAGACTACTCTTCTGTAATAGCACCTGGAAGGCCGCCGAATTTCGAGGCTCCTACCGACGAACGTGCCATCACTTTTCACATGTTCATGACCCGTCTGGGGTTTCATCCGGGTCACTGACGCATAATCTAGTGGTCATCAGGAATTGTACACCAGCAGCTCTCCACACGACAGCACACATTTGTTTTGCTTCGACGACTGCTTTTAATGCGACCTTGTGGCGATCAGAAACACTCGAAAGAAACTGAAGAATGTGTTGCACAAATGCATTTTATGCGCGGTCTCCTTATTGGTGCGCTACATTTTCCAGAACTCGCCCAATGAACAGTAGTCGGCCATTCACCTTCCCTACAACTGACCTTTTGTGCTCTTTGCATTTCGTGTTGTTTCACAACATTATGCCTAGGTATTTGAAGAACCTGATGACTAAAGCAGCTTACCATTAATAATGTTTGTGAGCATTTCTGGAAAATTTATCGTGTCCATTCGCAGCAACTTGTAAGTGTCCACATTTAAAGTCAGCTGCCATTCATTTTTCCAATATAAATTATTACCAGAATTCCTCATCATTCTGCAAGAATTTTCTAATAATGAGTCAAACTTTTCTTCTGTTACAGATTTATGCTAGACTCCACCGCTTTTTTGGGTCTTACCACCGGCACGCTAGGTCTGGACTGTAGGTCGAAACGGAAGAGCCGTGAATATCTCCTACGCGTGAAACGGGCTCAACCGGAGATAGAGCTTCTTACAGGTGTCGTCACCGCCTGCGATGTGATGGCACGTTCCTCGGCTTGTGAACGAGACTTGTTTATCACTAGGGAAGAGTTGCAAATATCTCGCTCGAACTCGCACAAGGGTGATACGTTTCGCACGGGCTGGGTACGAACGCGCGTCGGGGTTGCACAATCGAGAGTAGGCTACTATCAGCGCGCATGGAACACGTGGGTGTTAAGGTGCGTCGTGATAGAGCTGGCGCGTGCACACCACACGCTCGTGGCGTAAATAAGCCTCTTAGATAATGTAGCTCCCAGCTGCAGCTTTTTTCCTTCCCGCGATAGCGCCGGCAAGACGCTCTGGCAGCTGTGTTTCTGCAAACTGCGATACGAATTTGTGCCGCGCCCTTGACCGAGCTACTCGTCACGTGCTTGAAGGTGCTTTTCGTAAGACAGGGACGCGTGTGGGGCAAAGTGCGAAGCAGCGATGACCGGCCAGGCATTCGTGTAACGAGGGAAGCATACTACCAGCGGGGCGCCGATTTTGCTCACCTTCGCACGTTTGTATACTGAAGCGTCAAGGAAACTGGTAAGGTGTATTCAAATACAGAGCTATTTAAACAGGCAGAGGACTTCGCTGCGGTCGGCAACGCCTATATATGACAACAAGTGTCCGACGCAGTTATTAGATCGCTTACTACTGGTACAATGGCAGGTTATCAAGATTTAAGTGAGTTTGAACGTTGTGTTATAGTCGGTGCACGAGAGATGGAACACAGCATCTCCGAGGTAGCGACGAATTGGGGACTTTCCCGTACGAGTTTACCGTGAATATCAGTAATCCGGTAAAACATCAAATCTCCGACGTCGCTGCAGCTGGAAAAAGATCCTGCAAGAACGGGACCAACGACGAATGAAGAGGATCGTTCAACGTGACAGAAGTGCAACCCTTTCGCAAATTGCTGCAGATGCTGAGCCATCAACAAGTGTCAGCGTGCGAACCATTCAACGAAACGTCATCCTTATGGGCATTCGGAGCCGAAGGCCCATTCGTGTACCCTTGATGACTGCACGACAGAAAGCTTTACACCTCGCCTGGGCCCGTTAACGCCGACATTGTACTGTTGATGACTGGAAACATGTTGCCTGGTCGGACGAGTCTCGTTTCAAATTGTATCGAGGGCATGTACGTGTACAACCTCATGAATCCATGGACCCTGCATGTTATCAGGGGACTGTTCAACCTGGTGGAGGCTCTGTAATGGTGTGGGGCGTGTGCAGTTGGACTAATATGGGACCCTTGATACGTCTAGATACGACTCTGACAGGTGACCCGTACATAAGCATCCCGTCGGATAACCTGCATCCATTCATGTGTATTGTGCATACCACCGGACTGGGCAGTTCCAGCAGGACAATAGGACACCCAACACGTCTAGAATTGCTAAAGAGTGGCTCCAGGAACACTCTTCTGAGTTTAAACACTTCCGCTATCCATCAAATCTCCCCAGACATGAACATTATTGACCATATCTGGGACGCCTTGCAACGTGCTGTTCAGAAGAGATCTCCACCCCCTCGTACTCTTATGGATTTATGGAGAGCTTTGCAGGATTCATGGTGTCTATTCCTTCCAGCACTACTTCAGACATTAGTCCATCACATGCCACGCCGTGTTGCGGTAATTCTGCGAGGTCGCATGGGCCCTACACGATAGCAGACATGTGTACCAGTTTCTTTCACTCTTCAGTGTATAAGGGGCGATCAGATCGTTTCCATTTGAGGCCGTTGCTGCAGCGTATATGCAACCCAGCGCGACTCCATCGACATTTAGGCAACGGGCTAGTGTTGCCTTCAATCGGAAACTTTTTAATCGCCCCTTGCACTACATTAATGTGCAAAACTTGAAGACGAAAGTAACTTAAGCTTGATTTCGCTCTTTTCAGTTCTGAGAGCACAGTGAGTACGTAAAGATGCCTAGGAAATAGCGTCTCCCGCCAAGTACGAGTGCCTGGTGACATATTCCGCCTAATGTCATGCAGCCCACGTAAGATAACTCTCATGCTCTTCCTTCTTCATGACAATTCTCTGCCGCACTTTGCAGGGGCAAAAAAGATGCACCTGCAGAGTTTTTGATGGGAAGTGGTTGATCATCCACAATACAGTCCTTAACTGGCTGCCCATGAGTTTTATCTCTGCTCACATGAATCACTGGCTTTGAAAACAACATTTTGGTACAGTCAACGAGCTTTAGACCAGCACAGAGTATTGGCGGAAAACCACAGGCGGCTGCCTTCCACTATGAAAGTATTGGAAAGTTGGCACAACGCTACGACAAATGACTAAGCGCGAGCGGCGACTATGTTGAGAAGTAGGGGGGGGGGGGGGGGGAGGTGTGGCTAACTGTTGCAAATAATACGTTTTTGATTTTCACAGTGGTTTCCATTTCGCTACTGATCGGAACTTACTTGACGAACAGCCCTCGTAGAAAGAACTGCTACAGTATAGTACAGAAGAAAACTGAAAGAAACGCGCAATGGGACGAAGCAGACTGACATTTTCAGTGAAAGGCAATAACTACAGTGAAGGTATCGCGATTTACAACGCTCCCCTAGACATTACAAAAGGCGAGACGTGGTTTTTAGTAGAGTGTGTGATCACCGTGGCGCTTCAGTCTGGAACCGCGCGATAACTACGGCCGCAGATTCGAATCCTGCCTCGGGCATGGATGTGTGTGACGTCCTTAGGTTACTTAGGTTTAAGTATTTCTTAGTCTATGGGAGTGATGACCTCAGATGTTAAGTCCCATAGTGCTCAGAGCCATTTGAACCATTTGATTACCATGGA
Source organism: Schistocerca nitens (assembly GCF_023898315.1). Lineage (NCBI taxonomy): Eukaryota > Metazoa > Arthropoda > Insecta > Orthoptera > Acrididae > Schistocerca > Schistocerca nitens. The sequence goes on from NC_064616.1 coordinate 929,432,113, forward strand.
CAGACAAACATGCTCTGCAACGCGCTCCCACGCTAGCAGCAGGTTGGTAAGGAGTTTTTCGTTGTAGGGCCTTCCGTACCTCCAGCAGTGCGGTTGACAACTGCTGGATGCTCATAGGTGCACGAATACGTGATAAAATACGTCTCCACAATCCATGCAGCACGTGCTCGATAGGATTTAATTCGGGGAAATGGGCAGGACATTCCACTTGCCGAATATCCTCTTGTTCCGAAGACTCCTCCACCTGCTCTGTTCGATGTGGTCGCGCATTGTCATCCTGAAAAGTGAAGTCAGTGCCGAATGCGCCACTAAAAACATACACACGGGGAAGGAGTATAGCGTCACAATAACGTTGATGGGTGAGTGTACCGTGTTCAAGTGTTTGGAGGTCAGTTCGCCTATGCAAAATTATGCCTAGACAACCAAAACAACCATGTTCGACAATGTTCCGGGGCCCATTACGTGTTACTAACTCTCGCCATATGAGGTTACGTTCAGAATCACCACTCAGACTGAATCTGCTCTCATCCGGAAAGATCACGCGACCCCACTCATCGCTTGTCCAGTCCCTATGTCTTGGTATTGCCACGAATGGTGCCTCCGATGAGTGGTTGTCAAAACGCAACACACTGCTCTTCGGGCAAATAGACGACTCTATGCAGACGCCTTGCCACTGTGGAGCGTGAGATTTGGTGTCTTACAGTCTTGTTAAATGTGGTTGCAATTGCATCCGATCCCTTCTTGCCCGTTGCCCAATGTAGCCATGGGCTCAGTAGACCACCTCCGCCGGCCGTGGTAGCCGTGCGGTTCTAGGCGCTTCTGTCCGGAACCGCGCGACTGCTACGGTCGCAGGATCGAATCCTGCCTCGGGCATGGATGTGTGTGATGTCCTTAGGTTAGTTAGGTTTAAGTAGTTCTAAGTCTAGGGGACTGATGACCTCAGATGTTAAGTCCCATAGTGCTTAGAGCCATTCAAGACCACCTCCACTCCTACGGGCAGCACTGCATGTAGTTCGGAACGCTCTCCATGACCGTGAAACAATGTTGTAAGCTATACCAAACTCGTGGGCTACACTCGTCACACTTTGTCCGTCCTGTTTCTCGACGATTGTTCCCCGTGTGACGTCAGCCAAATGTTGTCTATGGGCTACGTTGTAATGAAGAATTCGACCACAGTGCACAGTAACTGCTCACTTATTGACACACACTGTCTTTTCCCGGTCCTTCAGCTGCCTCGTGTTGCTTGCTCAGTCCTATTTGGCGCTATAGTCACGCTGATCTCACGCCATGTGATGTCCAACTTTCTGTGCACGACTGGGAGACCTCTGGCTCCCGCACATTCATTTCTTTCCAATATTGTTACTTTATCTAACTCGCCCTTAAGTACATATTTAAACTAAACTCTGCTCGAACAGGCCACGAAGGCCCAATGGTACCGACCGGCCGCCGTGTCATCCTCAGCCCACAGGCGTCATTGGATGCAGATATGGAGGGGCATGTGGTCAGCACACCGCTTTCCCGGCCATTTTGGCAGTTTACGAGACCGGAGCAGCTACTTCTCAATCAAGTAGAGCCTCAGTTTGCCTCACAAACGCTGAGTGCACTCGGCTTGCCAACAGCGCTCGGCAGACCGGATGGTCACCCATCCAGCTGCTAGCCCAACCCGACAGCGCCTAACTTCGGTGATCTGACGGAAGCCGGTGTTACTACTGCGGAAAGGCCGTTGGCTAAGTACATGCATAGGAGGTATAAACGCGCTCTTGTTTTATGCGCTTTTCAGGCTTTTTCGGAAAATCGAGATTCAAAGTCTTACTACCCAATTGAATACCATACGAGAGCACCAGCCGGCCGAGACGGCACACTAGAAGCCTTCCAGTGGTCCGTTAGAGACTCATAATTTTCTTTCTAACGGTTTCACAGCTTTCTTCTTTCCTAGTCTCAAGAAGCTGAAAGGAAAGGAAAGAGTTGTTGTCGCTGGATGGAGACGCGGGCAATTCGCCCCTCTGTGCGTCAGCAAACTGTGGCCAGTGAAGAGGTGTGGCTGAGTTTTGGAGAGGTCGCCGATAGCATTATCCGCCCAATGGAGGCTGTCAAAAATGCTGTCCGCGGGCCCGGTCTCCTTATTGGGTAGCCTCGCCCCTCGCCCGCGGAGACTGCAAATATTCTTATCGCCGCCGTTCACAGATAATGATGGACAGTTACTTCTTTTTTTACGAGAGGAATGGCAGCAGCGCCAGCGATTATGGTGAGCTGCCTCCCGCAGAACATCTTCTTTGAGTACGATATTGTTGTCAAATTTTACTCATTTCACAACAGACAAAACAAAAAACAAAACAAAAAATGGTTCAAATGGCTCTGAGCACTATGGGACTTAACATCTGTGGTCATCAGTCCCCTAGAACTTAGAACTACTTAAACCTAAATAACCTAAGCACATCACACACATCCATACCCGTGGCAGGATTCGAACCTGCGACCGTAGCGGTCACGCGGTTCCAGACTGAAGCGCCTAGAACCGCACGGACACACCGGCCGGCGACAAAACCAAATGCAGACTTTTAGCGTAACTGAAGGCTTTCACTCTGGGGTGTGTGGTTTTTTGTAGATACGCCCTATTCCTTTTTTTATAATCCTCTAATTCTGATTAGTGCTTTTTTACACTTACAGCTACATACATTTTCTTCAAACCAAAAGGAGTGTACCACAGAGGGTACACACCACAGTAGTACATGTGAGGGTTGTACTGAGCGTGGAAAGAATGACAGCATAAATGCCTCGTGCTGTAATTAGTCCAGTCTTGCCTTCGCGGTCCCTAAGAGAACGATATGTACGCAACTGTAACAACTCGTAGATTCCGCACTTGAAACATGTTTTTGGAACTTTGTAAGTTGAATTTCCCGGCATAGTTGGCGTCTATCTTAAATTGTCGGGGTGACCGTGAGGCTCTCCTATGGGTCAGACAAATCTGTGACCATTCCTGCTGCAGTTGTTTCTATATGCTCAACATCCCTTCTCAAACATATTTGGTACGGGACCCAGAGAGTTTTGCAAGCAACCTCCCATGCAGACTAACTGATTTTTCTCAGTATGCTACCAATGTACCGAAGTCTGCCACGCGCCTTACCTGCCACTGAGTCGATGTGTTCATTCCATTTAATAGTCCTACATACTGCTACAACCAGGTATTTGTAGTAGTTGACCGCTTCCAGTAGTGATTCATTGGCTGCTTACTGGTTTTTTTCATACCTTGTGGTAGTTTCACCAGCAGAGTAGTCAGTTCTGCTATCACTCCACCAGTTCCGTGATAGCTGATGCCTCGACCGTCGCACATATACAGTGAAGAGCTCAAGGTCAACGGGGCTCAGCTCGAAGTGGGCCTCATCACTGAAGACAATTCTACTCCAATCAATGAGGTTCGAGGCCGAAGATATGCCTGGAGACGCCCCGGACAGAGCGTCCTTCACCATACTGTCGGACAACCAGGAATGATGGTCTGGAGTGTCATTTCATTTCATAACACGACCCCTTTGGTTGCGATCCGCGGCAACCTTACTGCACAGTGGCACATCGACATTAATCTACGCCACGTGCTGTTGCCTTTCATGTCAAGCCATCCTCCGTCGCATTTCACCAGGATAGTGCCTGGCTGCACACAGCGAGGGTTTGTACTGCACACCCTACCTTGACCTGCAAGGTTGCCGGATCTCTCCCCAATTGAGAGTGTTTGGAGCATTATGGGTAGGGCCCTCCAACCATCTCGGGATTTTGACGATTTAACGCACCAGTTGGACAGAATTTGGCACGATGTCCGTCAGGAGGACATCCAAAAACTCTATCAATCAACGCCAAACAGAATAACTGCTTGCGTGTGGGCCACAGGTGGACCAACGCGTCACTGACTTGCTCAAACTGTGAAGCTCTTTCCCTCTAATAAATCATCGATTGTTTTCTGAAATTGTAAACCATTTATTTGTCTGTAAATTTAAATAACATATTCGGTTAATTCTTTCGTTGTGCGTCACTTTTTTTGTATTAAAGTGTAAAATTGCTGACTAAGAGGACACCTAGATAATGGAAGCAGCTGACAGCATTTAAAATTTACCATAGTCCTTCAGGTCAAGTGGTGTTCTTCTAGCATTAAAATTGGAAATTACCTCGTATTCTGTCTATTTTTCGTTTACAGCAAGTTCAAGTTTTGCTCCTTCTGATTCCATTATTTCGTACAGTTTTCAAGGGTGTTTACATCTCCTGCCACAGTTGCAGTATCATTTGATTTCACCATTATTTTTCGTTTCTTATCTACTTTTGTGTCAGACTGTACAGAGCTAAGTTAAACAGCACTACAGAGCGACGATCACTCTGTTTCATTCCATCCTAAAGTTAAAGCTCTTAGTCCTTTTGTCTCCTCCTGTAGACCCTACTGTTGCCTATACGTCCTTCGTTGTTAACTCAACAAACCATCTTAGCCTGTCACAGTTGCCCAATTCCTTTAGTGCTCTTTATTCAATGATGGCCTGTGAACATCATCAAATTCTTGTATAAAATCAATAAACAGGAAGTAGAGGTCTGTATCATATTCATAAAATTTTTCCATTATTTGTTTAACAACTAACAATTGGTCAGAAGTTCCTCTGTTTGGCCGGAATCCATATTGGTATCTCCGAGGATATGTTCAGCGAACTTTTTTATTCTTTGGTTCAGCACCCCTGAGAATATCTTGGAGGTTGTATTCAATAAAGTTATGCCTCTACAATGTTCACACGTTAACATTTCTCCTTTCTTACAAGTAGGGCATATACGTAATATGTAGCCGCAATATTCTGGCGTGATACTCAGACATCTTTACGTGAGACAATACCCTCCCATGACTTCTGGCCACTCTACTATAAAACTATTACACCACTTCCATCAGTAGGAAGGAAAGAAGGAAAGAAAATCATATTTTACGTCTCGTACTTCCATATGAGGCAGTGCTTTTGTGTTACACACGACAGTGCTTCATTAGGCGTGGTCTTATTCGAAGCAGCGTTTTCATCAGCTCACCTAGTCAGATACACTGTCTACTTAAAATTATCCGGTCGCATATCAGAGCATATAAATATGCGATGTGTCCACCCCTGACCTTTATGATGGCTTGGATTCTGCTGGGAAAACTTTAAATGAGGTATTTGAATGTCATCTTTCTCATGAGCCCAAGCCAAAGAAGGTAGTGACGTCGTACACAGGGGTCTGGAGCGAAGCGAATGTTCTTACTCATCCCAAAAGCTTTCTATCGCGTTCAGGTCGGGATTCTGAGCAGGCCAGTCCATTTTAGGATTGTTGTTGACCTCAGATCATTGCCTCATAGATGCTGCTTTATGACAGGGTGCTGTGTTACGCTGTTACAGCCAGTCGTGGTCTCCGAACTGTTCCTCTGCTGTACGCAGTACTCAGTGCTGTAAATATGTTCATATCCTTCCAAATTTAGCGGTTTCTTAAACGCTATTCAAAAATGGTTCAAATGGCTCTGAGCACTATGGGACTCAACATCTGAGGTCATAAGTCCCCTAGAACTTAGAACTACTTAAACCTAACTAACCTAAGGACATCACACACACCCATGCCCGAGGCAGGATTCGAACCTGCGACCGTAGCAGTCCCGCGGTTCCGGACTGCAGCGCCAGAACCGCTAGACCACCGCGGCCGGCTACTCTTAAACGCTATAACGGGACCACACCATAACGACTAGACTGCTACGAAAATTTTCCTGACGCATTAAATCTGCATGCTCGACCACGAGTTTAAAGTAGCGACTGAGCCACCGACGCGTCCCTTACCATTCACTAGGCCGGCAACTGTTTCTGAAACTCTTCCGTTTTAACACTCCCGAGGGGTAGGATCGGCCTACTGTATGGAGTTTGCGAAGTAGTAGGGAAATAGTGTGAAAATGAGCTCTGGATAGTTCAGTGGCAGTGATATTGGTGGTGCTACCTGGGGAAAAAATACATACTCGTCTGTGGTATGTTCAGGTACAGTTTACCACTGCTTACATTCCACGGCTTGTCGAAGATTACTCGTAAACAGGAACTTGCATATGTGAATGTAATAGGTGGCTCTGCATTATGTAGTGCCGTGATAGCCGAACGGATATTCAGGGCAACCGACATCCTATTTGGATAGAAACTTACAAAAGCTTTGTCGCTCAAGTCTCGAGTAATAACTGTTCGCGCAGTAGAATTTGAGGAGGAGGTGTTGGAACGTATGGGAGAAGATGCAACAATAAGTAGCCGTTAACTTGTCTCAGAAACGTCCGCTCGGAAGAAAACAGTGTGGAGACTAGTACTGGATCTTCAGTTACCTCCTGTCACCAACAACGATGTAATGTATGTTTTCAGACCGGCGATCGATGTTTTGAACTGTTGGTATGAGTGTAAGTCGTTGCTATGAAGTGTCAATTGTTTATGTCAATAAAAAAACTAAATATTAGTGTTCGACCATGAGTTCCTTATCGCAAAGAACTCATCTGTGGATTTTCTACCGTGTATATAATTTTGATCCTAAAGGTTATGGGAATTCAGGTCCGTCTATTATGCAAACAGCTATTCTTTTTAATGCTCGAACGTGTTTCGGCTTCTTTGTGCTATCACCAGTGGTATTTTTAGTCTGCTCTCACTCTCTAGAATGCTAGGTGCTAAAACACCGTTTTTTCATCATTCCGTGATAATCGACCCTAAATCTTTGGGACACTCCGTATAGGATTTTTACTCTCGCATTGCAGAAGGTTAGGTACCATCCCTCACATATTCGTTAGCCCCCTCCCCCCCCCGCCCTTCCCAAATTATTTGTTCCCAAATCATACGAGTTGTGGCTCGCAGAATTGACGTATCACTATGGAAACGGGAGCAGTAGAAGAAGCGAGCCCGATATGGGGCGTCGTCCCTTTTGTCCTCAGCGACGGGCGCTGAGGCTGGGAGTCCGCCGATCGAGTCCCGAGCAGCGAGGAGCGGCAGCAGTGGCAACATCGCAGGGGCAGGTCTATAAAACACGTTAGAAAGTGGTCGGGTCCCGGCGAGCCGTGCCGTGCCGTGTGAGGTCGTTTTGCTCGTACGCCCAGGCGAACTTGACAGTCTGACCTATCCCAATAGCCCGCGCTTTGCGTAAGGCCGAGACGGAATCACATGTGTGGCCGGCTACAGTCACCGCCGAGCCAAGTGGGCCCGCGCCCGCCGCGCCGCGCCGCGGTCTTGTCCCGAACTAATGTGTCGCTCTTGTGTTACGGGCAGACACCAACTCGAGTCAGTTCCTCACGACTGCTAGTCGCTGTGCGTCACTAAAATATCTAGAAGTTGGACAAAATTTAGTACATTGCAGGGCGGGCAACGGTATCTGGGGATGGCTGTCTGTACAACGTTTCAGAACTTTGGGGTCAAAATTATACAGACACGATATGGTCCTAATCTGAATATTTTGAGACAAGGAACACCTCGGACAGAATATTTCGAGTCGTTGTTTTGTTGCAGTCTTCAGGCCGGAGACTAGTTTCGTGTAAATTTCGACGTCCAGCAAGCCCTTTCATCTCTGCAACTGAAAGAGAAACTGAGTGGTCCAAGCTTTGTGTCGGCTCCAAGTTTCATCTCTGTTTTCTCTTTCAATCAGCAGTAACAACGCCAACAAGGCATTTCTCTTGTCAAAGTCGCAGTAGCACTCACTGTTTGCAGAGGAGACGTAGGCAGAGAGTGCCATTTTACCCCCGGGGAATAAATGCATCTATATTCATCAGTCTGAGGGAGCCAATTGTACGGTCTGGGGCTGTGAGGACTTCTCCCTGTGGTTTTACTTTTAGGATAAACTTCTTTCTTCCTTACATGTGTAGCTTCGTAGACACACATTCTGGGTCGATGGATAGTCGCGTCTCGAAAGCTCATGCGGAGTCTTGCTTACGAATTCTGCCTGCCTGTGTGGTTCACCTGACTGGCCTACAGCTTACCACATTCCAAAGGAGGATCGCACTTCGTGCAATCAGTTAACGTAATAGACAAGCCTTATTTGAGAGTAAACCATATTGCGTTTCTTTCTGAAGCATACAGGTGACGGTAACGCGAGCTGCGTATTCAGAAAAGTGTGTAAGAGGTTCGTGTTCTCAATGCAGCATACATGCCGTCACTTTCACTTAAAGGCGATCATTGAAAACACCATCTTTTTCTTCTTGTGAACGGTCTTTCTTAGACGAATATTTAGCTTTTTGGCAGAATTGTTCTCCAGGTCTGTACCATAAAACAACTGTGTTATTCTGTTTCGCCCACGACTGAAACTGAGAAAAGCTCAAACCCGTCAGTTTCTCAGTTTGCTCTGTCCCGACTTCATGTGGCTTTATGTGATACTCTTGCACAACTAAGAGGCACTCCTGGGAAGTGACGCAATGGGGGATTATATCAGTTCGTGCCCGTCGGGATGTGCCAGATTGAGGACAGGCAAGTGAATCTTGAGGCTGGTGCTAATTTGGCATCGGGTCACCTTAAACGTACTATATTGAATATTCTCGTCAGTCTGTGATACGCGCCAGATAGGATCGACAGAAGAAATAAAGAAGATCCAAAGGAGGGCACAGCGTTTCGTTACACCTTCAGATAGTATGCTGAGAGCATCACTGAGATGCTCAGCCATCTTCAGACTCTGCAAGAGAGGTGTCCTGCATCACGGTGTCGCTTACTGTTGAAACTACGAGAGTGTATGTTCCTAAAAGAGTCAACCAATATACTGCTCCCTCCTATGCCTATCCCGCGAAAAGACCACGAACGTAAAATTAGAAAGATTCGAGCTCAAAGGAAGGCGTACGAACAATCGTCATTCGCGCGAACCACACGTGACTGGAACAGAAAAGGTTAAAATGACAGTGGTTCGTAAAGTACCCTCCCAACACAGCATAAGGTGGCCTCTGGAATATAGATGTAGATGTAGATGAGTGCTTGCTGGGACTTCGTATCGAACGAACTATGAGGTCGCTGCCCTGAAGAGAGGTTTTTGCTCGACAGAACTACCCTGAGAGTAGGCTCAAAAACCCTCTGTAGGATCGTTATCTTTAACTGCGTAACTTAACAATGTTATTGAGGATCGAGTTCTGGGGCTAGTCGTTGCTCAGAACCAGAAGTACGAACGTGTCATATACACTGTCTAACAAAAAGGTAAAGCTCCCAGAAGACATGGTCGGATGTAAGTTCGTAAATGTACACACCGTAGGCGGGCATGTAAATATTAGTGTTGCAATTCAACCAGAGCGCATTAGTGCTTTTCGTGTTTGGTTTTGTTGTCAGGCCTGGTAGGGTGTATAAGATACGTGGATAACGGGTACCTTGAGTGATCATTGTTGAGCACACGGAGATGCCATGTACTCGTGTGAGACAACGTTATCAGCACCTTACACAGTTTGAAAGAAGCCTCATTGTGTGTCTCAATTTGAGCAGCTGGTCGAATAGTGCAATGTTCAGAATTGTGGGGCATTCGGATGTAACAGTGGCCCGATGTTGAACTGCATGGGAACGGGAGGGCAGGCTTGCTCGCCACCATTGTTCTGGTCGACCACGCCTGACCACCACGAGGGAGGATCGCCATATTGTGCACCAAGCACATCGTAACCCCTTCACGTCTCCGCCTGTCAGCCGAAAACATGAAATACACTCCCTGCAACATTCCGTCTCACACCGCACCATTGGTCGGAGGCTGTCAGTTGCCGGATTTGATAATTATCGTCCAGTGTGTACACAACACAGACGGCTTTGTTTCTAGTGGTGCCTTGGCCGGGAAGCATGGACTGCTGCATGGCGTCGCACTGCCTTCAGCGATGAATCGCCCTTCTGCACTACCCCGGCCAGTTTGGCGGCAACCTAGGGAGAGACCCATTCTTCCAATGTTTTGTTAGACATAAAACGGTGTTTACTCCTGGGGAGCCATCGAATATGCCTTCAGGTCACGGCCGGGTAGTGACTGAGACATAACAGTACGTCACGGACATTCCACGTCTTCATGTATTACACATTAACACATTTTCAGCAGTACGATATTTGTCAACACATTGCACATGTCTCTGAGAACTTTCTGCATGATAATGAGTACTCCTGTGGCCAGTAAGACACACAGATTTGCTCCTGATCGATTCTCTATCCATTGTAGCCCCCATGGTGACTGCAGCTAACCTGAACAGATGTCACAGGATTGCTTCCTCGAACGAAGGCTGATGATCAGCTGCGGTCACAGGCGTCTTCTAATGCACCGGAAGGAAGGAGAAACAGCACTGTTTACGTCGGCATCATTTCCGACGGATATGTAACTCGAAATGGTTCAAATGGCTCTGAGCACTATGGGACTCAACTGCTGAGGTCATAAGTCCCCTAGAACTTAGAACTACTTAAACCTAACTAACCTAAGGACAACACACACATCCATGCCCGAGGCAGGATTCGAACCTGCGACCGTAGCGGTCGTGCGGTTCCAGACTGTAGCGCCAGAACCGCTCGGCCACCAGCGGCCGGCTATGTAACTCGATGGGGGAAGAAAGAGTGGAGGAAGTAACAGTGGTCAGTTGGCAGAAGCCACTGATTCATGGGAAAATTCAAGCAGGAGCCTGCCTGTCCTATAGTAAATACGAGGCGCAGTCAAACGAAAACGAGAAAGATGGAAAAAAGAAGGAAACTGTTTATTATTTCAAAAACAATCACCGTAACTGTAATACATTCATCCCACTGTGGGACAAGATGATCATATCTTCATAGAAAAACGTTTGCCTACGGAATCATTATTTTCCCCAGGCGTGCAACTCTTTGTCCGAAGCAAATCGACATCCACCAATGTCTTTCTGCTAGGCTCAAAAGTATGGAAATCGCAGGCTGAGAGATCGGGACTTTATTGTGTAAGTGCTTCTTAGTGAAACGTCTGCAACAAACTCGAAAGGGGCCCCCATGTAGGCAAGGTTGTTTCGAGTACGGTGCAAAAGTTCTGCTGGGAAACCCTTTCACATCGTGGATACAGACCCTATCTCTCCCCATGTGATTTCCATGTTTTTGAAGCCCTGAAGAAAGACATTCGCACCCATCGATTTGCTTCAGACGAAGAGGTGCACGCCCGGGCACAATGATGGTTCCCTAGGCAACCGTAACCATTTTTCCACGAACGCATTGGCAGTCTTGCCTCATACAGGGATAAATGTATCAACCATTATGGCAATTAGTTATGAAATAATAAACAGTTTAATTTCCTTTTTGCACTTGTCTCGTTTTCATTTGACTTCTTAAACATCTCGCACTCGCAACTATGAGCTTGCAGCAAAGAATGAAGATTAGCTGTTAACATCCTTCCGACGATGAGCTCATTAGAAACGGAGCATAAGGTACAGTTGTGATAGGAGCGGGAAGGACCGTGTTCTTTTGCGGGGAGACCTCGACCATGGGCGATTTACGGAGACCACGAAAATCAAAATTTAGGTGGGCTGGTAGAGATTCGAAGCTCGCTCCTGCCGACTGCGAGCTCCTGGAAGGCTACCATTTCTGCCCCCCTTGCGGCTGGGCTTGACAATGAGTTTTCGAAACAAGAACGGAAGGCAAACCTACAGCGGTCTAACGATCCTTTAAAAGTCTAGTGGCTTGTAAATAATCACGCTCAGTCGATTACACTCTCAAACACAAAAGTAGACGAAAACAAAGAACGTACTGAAATGGGCAAGCAGTGACTGTACGGAAGCGACCAAATCTTTCACGAATAAAACGAGGGGGCGCAGGTGGATTCAGTGAACACCCGACTGTCAGGAAGGGTACTGCAACGACGGCTCAGGCGACTGCCTTATCCAGACTCCGAGCCTCACACACACTCTGGAGAGCTGTTATTAAAATCCTCTTCCGACCGTCCCGGTACAGTTTTCCATGGATCCTCAGCGCAAATGGACAGATGGCTCCTTTGAGTCGAACATGGCTGATTTCCTTCCCCAAACCGAGCTTCTACATCTAACCATATATTCCGGAAGCCAGTTTACGGTGTAAAGCAGCCGATTGGTCTCGTACTTATATTGCACCCATCCTTCCCTGCTCCATTCACGAAAGGTGCGTGGTAACAATGACTGTCGATAAACCTCCCTGTGAGGCCGAATTTCTGTGCTTTTCTCGGTGTAGTCGCTTCGTGAGACGTATGTGGGAGTAAGTGGGATGTTGTCAGACTCTTCTCGGAGTACACACTGGCTGATTTGCAATACTAAAGCTCTTCGTTACACTCAACGACACTCTTGTAGCGTCTGACAAGACAATTTGTCGAATGTATCCATAACGTCCTAGCGTCGACTAAACGATACCTTCGTTGGATCTTCTCTATCTGTTCTCTTATTTCATCTTGGTGAGGGTCTCAGACTAATGAATAATACTCAGAAGTATTTTGTAAGCCACTTCTTTCGTTGACGAATTTTACTTATTTAAGATTCTCCTAACGAATCACAGCCTGGAATGTTATTTTGCTACATTTCTTTTTCGTGCTCATTTCACTTTTGTCACTACAGATGGTCACTCCTAGCCATTTTTCGGTAGTTACAGTTCCCAGCGATTTGTCGCCAACAGTGTAATCGAAGAGTGGTGTCCCTTTTCGCCGGCCGGAGTGACCGTGCGGTTCTAGGCGCTACAGTCTGGAGCCCAGCGACCGCTACGGTCGCAGGTTCGAATCCTGCCTCGGGCATGGATGTGTGTGATGTGATGTCCTTAGGTTAGTTAGGTTTAATTAGTTCTAAGTTCTACGCGGCTGATGACCTCAGAAGTTAAGTCGCATAGTGCTCAGAGCCATTTCAACCATTTGTCCCTTTTCGCCTACTGATGTGCTGGACGTTACATTTATTTATGTTTGGCTCAACTGAGAGTCCCCGCACCAACTGCTGATCCTACGCACGTCGTTCTGCGTTTCGCTACAACAGAATCGTGAGCCTCCCGCGTTATCCATTAGATCATTAATAAAAACGCAAACGGTAGCGGTCCTATAAGACTCCCTTTCTCACGATCCCTCTTCGTGACCAGTCATTGGAGGGACGTTAAACGGCGATCTTTCTCTCTTCCTTCGGAGCCTGGCACCGAGCGACGTGGCGCAATGACGGGAGGATGGTGGTCCAAATCCCCGTCCAGCTATCCGGATTTAGGTTTTCCGTGGTTTCCCCAAATCGCTCCAGGCAAATGCCGGGAATGTGAAGGGCACAGCCGATCTCTTTCCCCATCATTCCCCAACCCGAGCTTGTGCTACTTCGCTAGTGACCCTATCGTCGACGTGATGTTAAACCTCGATTTCGTTCCAGAGGTCCAGAGCCGAAGCCGACAATGATTCTGCGCGTTGCGGCGCGGCGGCGAGCCGGTGTCCGGTGGCCGGCGTGCGGGGCAGCGAGCGTACCGCTGTAGCTGGAGCCGCGCTGGAGCTAGAGCTGGAGGGGGCAGGAATGCCGGCGCGCCGCTGCCGCCGGGTCGTTGCCCGCCGCGACCACCTCAACAACAACGCAACCGCTTTACGACCGCATAAATCCTAAAAGTCCGCCATTTATATTCGGCCGCGCAGACTGCCACAGAAAGAAAAAGGCGGCGAAATGCGTTCGAAAATAACGACGATCGCGCTTGCACTCGCTGCCCGGACAAAGTGGCCGACGGGCCGACGGGCCGTCGCAGTAACTGGGGGCAATCGCTGCTCGGGGCTGCAGGAGAGGGCCACAAGTTGTTATCGCCCTAATTCGCTCAGGTGGTTGCCGGGACAGTCGAGGAGGCCCTTGCATGTCACAGTCGGCTCATCTCTACCTGTAGCGGTTATGTATCAGCTTCCAAGAGAAGCAGCAGATTCTTCCTTCGCTTCCGAAAGCTCGACTGATCCTTCGGGTAGACTACGCACACAGTCCACGAGAGATGCACTCAACACCGCGGACGACGGACACCGCCGGCCGTAGTGGCCTAGCGGTTCTAGGCGCTACAGTCTGGAACCGCGCGACCGCTACGGTCGCAGGTTCGAATCCTGCCTCGGGCATGGATGTGTGTGATGTCCTTAGGTTAGTCAGGTTTACGTAGTTCTAAGTCTAGGGGACTGATGACCTCAGATGTTAAGTCGCATAGTGCTCAGAGCCATTTGAACCATTTGATACCATCGCCGTCGGGGAAGACATGGAGCTTGAATGGACGCAGGAGGTCCGCAATAATATTCACACAGTCCACAGCTGTTACGGAAGCATAAAGCTGTCCCCACTGGCCTTCGCATGTGGCTCAGTGCATGTTTCGAGCAACCGTTCGTTTTGTTGACGGCGTATCCGGACAGGGCCCTCGACCTGACGTGGTTCATCCTACCAGCTTATCTTCGCTAGAAAGATTGCCCATTTGTCTTTGCTCGTCTTATCTACTTTTCTTACTGCGTCACTGCCCGCAACACTACCAGACCGCATTAAATATCACGCTGGGCAGTGATCATAATGTCTTGGCTCATCAGTGTTTTTGGAAAGACGATCCCTCGCTTTGGAGAATGACAAATATCTGCAAGAGATTTCAGTTCCCTTTCAACAGGGCAGTGACGATTTTTATGTGCCTGACGTCCCTGTAGGCCTTCAGCTCTTAAACTAGGTAAACCAAATTCCACCGATAGCCGTGTTCACACAAAAAGGGTTCACTGAATATTATGAAAATGAAAATTTCAATATTTACCGAAAAGAAACTGTTCGCCCTATACAGAAGGTCTGTCACAACATCCACGGTTCTTAAGGGCGGAATAAGGTAATTGGTTCAAACTATCAGGAGTGCGTGCGAGCCTATCGTGGAATTCTGTCAGCTCACTTTGTTTCGGATAGCAGTGATTGGTATTGACAATGTTTTGTGAAACCTTCCTACAGCACACTCAGCAATACCACAACATCTGCTACCTACCAGGAAAGCAATTTGGGGATATGAACGTGGCAATCTGGGTTATGAAGTGAGGAGGTCACCTGTGCGATACAACTCAGCAGTCAGCAACAATCTCCTGAAACAGCAGGAGAAGCGAATGAAGCAAGGCGAGAGTCGTTAAACAGAATGTAATCCTCCGTACGACAGTCATTTATGTTCTATGTCTTTCGACCAGTGTGCGATTTGCAGGGGGGAAGGGGGGGATTTCCCGCCCTCTGCATCAGACCATCCCCTCCTCTGGTTTTACTTTATGCATCCCAACCTGGGATGTTTATTTCCCACGCTCTGGAGTAAAACTTTACGTACATATAATTTAAATTTGCGGAGCCGAGCACTGAAAGTTTTTAATACAGTCTTGCTATTAATACTATTAATATGTTTACTTGTTAATTTTGAAAAAGTGTTATGTGGTAGTTAAGCATTTCAAAATCTGCTTCTCTCCTCTATCACCTCCTACCCGCTCCGTCACTCTCCCCTTCGCTAAGGTCAATTTCTCTCCCCCCCTAAGTCAATCTTCTCCTCCCCTCTCTTTCTGTCCCTGTGACATCCAACATTTACGTATTGAAAGCAGTAATTTGCGTCTACAATTGCCATAAGGACAATGCTGAATGTTTTTTTGTAGTTGATGTATTCACTTCCAGTATTCGGAGGACACATAATTTGCACATGTTTGCCATATTTGGCTCCTATGCAGTGAGGGAAATTCCACTTAACTTCGAAATTTCTTGCTACCTTCTGCCATTCTTCAGTATGCTTTGGAATCTGAAAAGTAAAACATACTGATTACTTTCCCTATTTTTTCAGACTGATGACACAGAGGACACAGTATCAAAAGATGACGGTGATGAAGCTCTTGAAGAACATGTACCTCCCACATATATCAAGCACATATTTTCAAATGTTCTTTTTAAAGCGGCCTTGCGGGAGTATGAACAGCAAACTCCGAGCATCGAAACATTGGTTGCAAAACCTAGCTGTGAAATTGTATATGTAGACAATAATAATTGTGACGAATTTGTTCAAACAGAAACAGAAGAGCTCGAATTAATTCGATTTTAGAAATAAGTATTTTTTAACAGTTCTTTAATATCCATTTTAATTTGCTTAAAGTGCCAATAAAACATTACTTAAATGAAATCAGTATTGAATGTTGCGTGCTTACCTTTATGTAATTCTTCAACACCAATGAAATAGCTTCACATACTTCTGGCACTATGAGGGAATTAGCAGAATATGATACTTTAAATAAGTACATTAGTGACTTATATGAATCGTCAGTGGCTAAAAATCGTAATGTGATGGTCCATCGAATTCTTGGTGAAATACTGTCTTGGCAGTTGTTATCTTTCTTTACAATAAGAGGTGTAGTTTACTGTAGTAAGTAATTAAAGTCTTCAGTCGACATTCTCGTAAAATTACTAAATAACACACCATCGTCTGCTTCTAGTTCCTAGGATACTATTTCGTGGACCTTCTTTAATACTCTTCTCTTCCACCATCGTTTTCTTTTCCTTTGGTTTTCATTTCTGTTGTTAGCTGCATTTGCAAGTACCAAGTAGGCTGCCGCTGCGATCACTTTATCATCCATTATACTGCAAGACCGACACACGTGTGGCACAAATTCTGTTGCTTTGGTATAAATTGACCTGCCGCATGCAACATACGCCACCAGATGTTGCCTGTTGTAGCATGCTACAAGACGACGCACGCCACTTTTCCGTAGCATGCCACAATGTTGCAAGACGTCGCCCCAGCGTAAACGAGGCATTAGAGCCAGGTCTGTATTGTATGGTGGATGTTATGTGTTGCGCACGAAACTAAAACCTGCAATCAGATCCAAACGTCGTGGAAAACTGTGAAGAGGTGTCATCCTGCAGCAAGATAACGCTCGCCCACATTCTGCCAAACGGGAAGCCGACGCAATAAAGGAGTTGAGATTCTAGGTGCTGGAATATCCACCATACAGTCCAGACCTGGCTCCAAACGATTTTAACATATTTGGACCCTTAACGGAAGCACTACAGGGAAGAAGATTTGAAAGTGATGAAGACGTCATTGCTGCGGTGCAAAATTGGTTACAGATGCAACCGAAAAACGTATTTTCTGATGAAATAAAACGTCGGGAAAACTGCACTGAAGTCCAGGGAGGTTACGTAGAAAAATAACGCATGCTTCAGTTTTCTATCATCAGAATAAATACAGCTTTTCACAAATGTGCCTTTACTTTTTGAATTCCCCTCGTATACCTGCATGTAGATGATTTTGTAAATGAGCTTTACCTATAATGTACTTTTAAAGATATAACAAGGGATGGCTTTTCTGATAGTGCATACGCCATGGGTAACGCCACGGTCCAAGCTAGTAACATATATAATTAAGACATCCCCCCCCCCCACTGGTAAAAGCACAAATCGCACACTGCTTTCGAGGTAGTCTCTTGTGTGAAAAGATAGGCAGCTGCTTGTCGAGATTCGTGCTTGACTGCCGGATGCGCTGAATGCCAGATGAGCAGTGAGTTTGGGCCGATGAAATATGGAAATCTGCAAATGTGTTCATCGGGCAGTAGTAATGCGAGAGCGCTGGTGGCGTAAGTATAGCATTAGCATCACACCGACGACGTTACCTGTCTTACCCTACAAGCAGCTACCACGCCGTCTGGAGCAGTTGGCAAAATATTGATATGGTATTCTGAAGAATCAGAGCTCACATTCCAGTCCATCCAATGAAATGAAATGTCTTGTGGCTAGGGCCCCCAGCTGAGTGGCCACGCGATTTGAGGCGTCATGGCCGGCCGGTGTGGCCGTGCGGTTCTAACCACTTCAGTTTGGAACCGCGTGACCGCTACGGTCGCAGGTTCGAATCCTGCCTCGGGCATGGATGTGTGTGATGTCCTTAGGTTAGTTAGGTTTAAGTAGTTCTAAGTTCTAGGGGACTGATGACCTCAGAAGTTAAGTCCCACAGTGCTCAGAGCCACTTGAACCATTTTTTGAGGCGTCATGTCACAGACTGCGCGGCCACTCCCGCCGGAGGTTCGAGTCCTCTCTCAGGCATGGATGTGTTTGTTGTTCTTAGCATAAGTTAGTTTAAGTAGTGTGTAAGTCTAGGGACCGATAACCTAAGCAGTTTGGTCCTTTAGAAATTCACACACACACACACATTGGGCCTCCCGTCGTGTAGGCCGATCGCCTGGTGCAAGTCTTTTTGGTTGACGCGACTTCGGCGACTTACGCGTCGATGGCGATGATATGATGATGAAGACGGCACAACACCCAGTCCCTGAGCGGAGAAAATCTCCGACACAGCTGGGAATCGAACCCGGGCCCCTTTGCATGGCATTCTGAGGCGCTGACCACTCAGCTATCGAGGCGGGCAGTCTACCCAATGCGCCAACCTCTGCATCACCATTTCTTGGACTGGAGCTCTTCGGATTTTAATGGGCAGTACGTTACATTTACTTATGTTCAAGATCAACTGCCAGTCAGTCTCTGCACAAACTGTCGATCCTCTACAGATCTTCCTGAATTCTCTACAGTCTTCTGGCGTTGAACCTTCTTATAAACAATGACATCGTCTGTGAACAGTATAGTCCCTCATAGCACTCTCCTGCAGAATAGAAGATGCCAGGTCTCTCTCCAGGGTAAGAAGAGCAGATGGCCTACCTCAAGGCAATGTGCTCGCTCTTGAGCTCTTCAATATTTCTGTTAACGATCAGCCCATTATAGAACACTACAGGAATTACATCTATGCTGATGATGCAGCAGTGACTGATCAAGGGAAAATGTTTAAAGGGGGGGGGGGGAGAAAAGTTGATTTCACGGTTGGATACCCTTGGTCTTTACTGTGAGCTCACTTATCTAAGGGGAAATCCCAACAAAACTTAGAAGTGCGCCTTTCAGTTGCGGACTAGAGAAGATCTGCACCAAGTGGACGTCACATAGCAAAATATACGACTTCAGCTTTGTCCAACTCTTGTACACCTGGGATTTAGTCTTGACCGTACACTGTTCTTCAAGAAACATTGCATAAAAGCATGCTAAGGCTTAGTGCAAGAAACAGTACCTTGAGCCATTACCTGAGGGGCTAGTCCTCAAGTACTAAGAACTTATGCTCTTTCTTTGTGTGTGTCAGCTGCAGAGTAGGCCTAATATGTATGAAGTTATCTGCTGACACCAAGCGAGTTGACACTGCAGTCAGTGGGACTGCCCGAACTTGTCGGGATGTGTAAAGCCAACTCCACTCGCCAAACTCCACGCTACTGTTGTAAAAGCTCTACACTTTGTCAGAAGGGCCGTAGCTGGAAATGCGGAGAGAGTGACGCGCATCAATGACCTCCGTCATCCACTGCATGATCATCAAGTCCTAGTCTGTCGACTGAAAACCAGAAAGAACTTAACCGCTAAGAGTCATCCACTAAAGGTAACACAGCTGCCTAGCCCTACCACACAGTAAGCTGTCACCGGGTATCCTGGCAAAGGTAGAGCTAGCCCAAAGAAATTATCTGACCTACCCTGCCTCGAGATCACTCAATCGTCTTAAGGTGGGAGTCCCTCGTTGGAAGACCGACGTGCAGAAATGGGGCATGGTCCTCTTCCACATACCACCTCTACTGGAACAATCTTGTGAAACACAGGACTTGATCGAGGCAAATAACGAGGTCATTCGAGTTACAGCGTTCTGGAAATGCTGACCGGATACGAAAATAATGATGGTAGTCACTCAGTGACTGGAAAGCTAATTTCGATCCCACAGATTTTCATCTCCGGAGATGAGTATTTGATGTTGAATGTTTATATGGTTTTCAGTTAGCTTCCGGCACTCTAGATACGCAAAAAATATTTACCTACCACTCTTAACATTCCTTCTTATTCTTATAGTCACTGATGCTATAGCAGCGTTAACTGATTTGAAAAACTCGCGTCTGTTAGTTACTACGAGATACTTTATGGCAGTCTGGACAATGGAAACGCAAAAACACCCTCTTTACGGTAGGGATGCGGCCTTACCGCATCGTTATCAATGCTGATCGCTGTAGTACAGGACAGACTGTAATCAGGGTTTTCTCAGTGTTCAACTTCCACGTCTGTATTACTTGATCCACTTGTTGTAGTAGGTGTAATGTTGTGTAAGTGGGAATATTGTTCCTAAATCTAAAATACTTGCAAAATAGCAGATAATATTAACTGCAAATCTGAGACTTGCCTCAGATTAAGAATTAGATCTTATGGAAATTCTGTGCTGTAAATATTACAGTAATATCCACTTATATTACGGCAAAATATCAGTCTGATGCAAAGCCAGACAAATAGCTTTTAATAGCTACAAAAAAGGGTTTTGTCCTTCATGAAATGTAGAGGCGTGGTACTCATGGACAACAAGTTTGTCAAGTGGCAGGTAGTACGTAATGTCATACGAATATTTGACAGTAACAACGTGGTGAGATATGAGAGCCATGAGTAAATCAAATGGTCCGCTACGAATCATTGGTAGGTAACAGGGAAACTGCAGTTATTGTACAGAATACTTGTGCGGTCCATATTTGAATACTGCTCGAGTACATGGGACCCATGTCAGTTCGGACTAACAAGAGACTTCGGTCGTATACAAAAAATGCTGGTGTGAATGGTCACTACCTCGTCTCCCTGTCGAGAGAGTATAACAGAAGGGTTGTGACGTTTTAAATGACAGATACTAGAACGAAAACAAGAACCACCAAAATACTTCAGCCCCTACGTACCTATCACGTAGAAGATCAAAATAGCTCTAAGCACTATGGGACTTAACATCTGAGGTCATCAGTCCACTAGACTTAGAACTATTTAAACCTAACTAACCAAAGGACAGCACAAACACCCATGCCCGAGGCAGCATTCGAACCTGCGACCGTAGCAGCAGCGCGGTTCCGGACTAAAGTACCTAGAACCGCTCGGTCACAGCGACCGATTTCCCGTAGAAGTCTCTCGGACAAAATACCAATTCGTATAGAGGCGTACAGACAGTCATTCTTCCTACGTTCCATCCAACCATACACTTCATTGTGATTCACAGAGTGTGGATGAAGAAGTAGAAGTATATGAACAGTGGGAGCCTAGGGCAGAGACCAGGATTTGTCGCGGGTTTTATTAGTCACCGCGATGAGCTCGCAGAAATGAAAATCAGAAAAGTTAGAGCTCATACGGAGGTTTAGAGAAAGTCTTTCTACCCACGCATCATTCGCAGATGGAACAGGGAAAAGAGGCGATGATACTGGCGACAGAAATGCCCTCCGCCATACACTGTAAGGTAGCTTGCAGAGTATGGCTGTAGATACAGGCGCAGATTGAAATGTGCAACATACTCCAGTGAGGGACACTGAAAATAAGGTAGTTTACAAGCAAAATTTGTGGAGCATACTCTCTTATCTGGCCTGATACAAGGAGAAAGTGAAAAGTTCTCACGAAGGCAGTAACATAATTTTTACGTAAAAAAAATTCACAATTTTCTGACGTACTCCTCTCGCTTTGCCCAACGTTTTTCTTGAGACGATGCCATCCTCGAAGTGCGATTCTGGGAAACTGCTTAAAAGTCGTCGCTTTATTCAAAGTGTTTTTCAGTCACACATTTCTATAGGTGTGAAAATGCGTGCAAGTCAGTAACTGAATGGAGTGGGCGTTTCAGAAATGTTTGCACTTTCCACAGTTTGTGGACAGGTGCAATTTTAATGAAGAAAAAGACTCTTTTTTTATTTTCGAAGCCAGGCTTCTTGATGCTTACTTAGTCCAGACGGCTTACATGATACAATGTTGGAGGTGTGCACACTGATGTTATCGTGCTGGAAGTGGATGTTAGGCATCTCTTTTGCCCAATAAAGAGGCCGAACGACTACTGGCATCCATTCTTTGCTTTATTGTGCTCGAACTGTATGCTAGGCATTTAATCTGTAGTATAAAGACGTCGAACGGTTGCCAGCATATGTACTTCTAAAATTTCCATCTCCCATTTCAGCTGCAATCATCTAATCACAAACGATCAAATTTATCATTCCTCTTGTTATTGAAGCAAGAATTTATTTTGAGAGTGCTGAATGTTATAGGGTCTCTATGAAGGCATACTGTCGTGCCATTCCGAACGAATTATTTCTTCCTGTGACCATACCAACAAATCCAAGAACTGTGCCAGCTGGAAAGCCCTGGAGACGAACACAGTGTGCTTTTCTCACTGAGATACAATGGCTTTCATTCTCTCATAGTTGCGGTGAGGCATGCCAGCAACATAAAGGCGTCAGTAATCGCACTCGCAGGTAGACTCAGGTTTCTGCCACTTCTGTAGCTGAAATGAATGGATTCTTAAAACTGGCATCTAAAACGGCTCAGTGTGGGTGCCTAGTAATTGCTATTTGACGGCTAAGTAGCCTTCTCCCATCTTGATAACTCCTTATCGAGATTTTTTTCAATTACCTCCGAGACGCGAGTTGCTTCTGTAATGCGGGAAACCGCATTCCCACATACCGACAAGCTGCGCAGAGTGGTCGCGCGGTTAGAGGCACCATGTCACGGATTGCGCAGCCCCTCCCGCTGGAGGTTCGAGTCCTCCCTCGGGCATGGGTGTGTGTGTTGTTCTTAGCGTAAGTTAGTTTAAGTAGTGTGTAAGTCTACGGACTGATGGCCTCAGCACTTTGGTCCCTTAGGAATTCACGCACATTTGAACACACCGACAATGTGGTCCCAGCTACCTCAGATAAGTAAGACGTGGCTCTAAAGGAACTCCTTACAGTTAATTTTTTATTTGTAATTTCATTTTCCTTTTTGCGGGTTGGCCGTGGCTATATCTGAGCTTCTGAAATATGTATACAATTTATTTACGAGAGTTTAGAATAATATTGTAGTAAACAGAAGACGATTGTTAAAAAAGTAGTGTTTATGATGTGGTAATCGGTACATGAATTGGTTTCATAGTCATTGATTTTGGGATATGCAGGGATTGGTGGTAAGATTTTGTAGAGTTTCGCAGTACAGTTTTCATTTTGTTTGTAATTATGCAGCAGTGAAGCCACACATATAATCTTGAGGAAGTCTCGGGTTGCAACGACGAAAGCAATGAGAGCGCAGCTCGTTATTTCCAGTCGGTTGTCGGTAAAAAAAAAAAAAAAAAAAATGGTTCAAATGGTTCTGAGCAGTATGGGACTTAACATCTATGGTCATCAGTCCCATAGAACTTAGACCTACTTCAACCTAACTAACCTAAGGACAGCACACAACACCCAGTCATCATGTCGGTAAAAGATGCGTCTGATAGTGACCGTATGTATTGTACAATACGACGATGAGCTTAATAAAATCAGAGAAATTCCGGTTTAAAAAGTCAGATTTTATTCCTGCGCCCCATTGCATAAGAAGGAGGCCATACTTGCTCCCTAGCACGCACTATAAGATGGCTTATGGGTTATTCATGCAGATGCAGATGCTCCGTCCGTTCCTCGTTTCGTATATTCTTAAGCCGAATCGTTTATCCGATACTGTAATCGTCTCATTTCACTTTTTACCTCCCCCTCGTCTTCGAAGCAAAAAGGAGAAAGGCTAGTGTTTTAACTTCACACTGGCGGCGTGGTCCTGATACACGGAACATTTATTCAACTTTACAAGAGTGCTCGAAGTAATGTTAGGTAAAACTATGGAAAGAAAGCGACTGAGCGGGGCACTGACGCCGTCGCCCCCGCAAGCTGCCCCCGTACTAGGCCACCCGCAAAACACCTGCTGGCAGCTCGCATTTGAAATTCATTCGCTGTGCCAGCTGAAGTCCCGCTGCTCTCCCGATTCTCCTTATCGCTTCGCAGTTCGTTAACCGAGTCGGGCAGCGACTAGCTGTCAACAGGTAGCTGATACCGTTCCACCGACCACCTTTCGATTCCTACAATGTTAAATGAATGGCACTTCAATATTGTGAAACGTAACATTCCATTAGAACTACTGATGGCCTTGGGAGAGCCAGTCATGACAAAACTCTGCCATCTGGTGAGCAAGATGTATGAGACAGGCGAAATACCCTCAGACTTCAAGAAGAATATAATAATTCCAATCCCAAAGAAAGCAGGTGTTGACAGATGTGAAAATTACCGAACTATCAGTTTAATAAGTCACAGCTGCAAAATACTAACGCGAATTCTTTACAGACGAATGGAAAAACTGGTAGAAGCGGACCTCGGGGAAGATCAGTTTGGATTCCGTAGAAATGTTGGAACACGTGAGGCAATGCTAACCTTACGACTTATCTTAGAAGAAAGATTAAGAAAAGGCAAACCTATGTTTCTAGCATTTGTAGACTTAGAGAAAGCTTTTGACAATGTTAACTGGAATACTCTCTTTCAAATTCTGAAGGTGGCAGGGGTAAAATACAGGGAGCGAAAGGCTATTTACAATTTGTACAGAAACCAGATGGCAGTTCTAAGAGTCGAGGGGCATGAAAGGGAAAGGAGTGAGACAGGGTTGTAGCCTCTCCCCGATGTTATTCAATCTGTATATTGAGCAAGCAGTAAAGGAAACAAAAGAAAAATTCGGAGTAGGCATTAAAATTCATGGAGAAGAAGTAAAAACTTTGAGGTTCGCCGATGACATTGTAATTCTGTCAGAGACAGCAAAGGACTTGGAAGAGCAGTTGAACGGAATGGACAGTGTCTTGAAAGGAGGATATAAGATGAACATCAACAAAAGCAAAACGAGGATAATGGAATGTAGTCAAATTAAATCGGGTGATGCTGAGGGAATTAGATTAGGAAATGAGACACTTAAAGTAGTAAAGGAGTTTTGCTATTTAGGGAGTAAAATAACTGATGATGGTCCAAGTAGAGAGGATATAAAATGTAGACTGGCAATGGCAAGGAAAGCGTTTCTGAAGAAGAGAAATTTGTTAACATCGAGTATAGATTTAAGTGTCAGGAAGTCGCTTCTGAAAGTATTTGTATGGAGTGTAGCCATGTATGGAAGTGAAATATGGACGATAACTAGTGTGGACTAGAAGAGAATAGAAGCTTTCTAAATGTGGTGCTACAGAAGAATGCTGAAGATAAGGTGGGTAGATCACGTAACTAATGAGGAGGTATTGAATAGGATTGGGGAGAAGAGAAGTTTGTGGCACAACTTGACTAGAAGAAGGGATCGGTTGGTAGGACATGTTTTGAGGCATCAAGGGATCACAAATTTAGCATTGGAGGGCAGCGTGGAGGGTAAAAATCGTAGAGGGAGACCAAGAGATGAATACACTAAGCAGATTTAGAAGGATGTAGGTTGCAGTAGGTACTGGGAGATTGAAGAAGCTTGCACAGGATAGAGTAGCATGGAGAGCTGCATCAAACCAGTCTCAAGACTGAAGACCACAACAACAACAACAACAACAGAGAACTCACTTCACCAGGAGCGAAAACACCGTCTCATTGTCAACAGCTCACAAGAAACACATTGCGAGACAACACATTGACGAAGGCTTCATATTGGACCTAGAACGAGCTAGGTTATAGACAATGCCTGTACCACAGTGGTTCACCTTGTAGAGCACAGTTTAGTGGTGTGGAGGACAAAGACAGATTTTAGCCACAGGTGGCTGGTAAAGGGATGGTTGAGCTTCGAAGCTGAATATAACTGCAGGATAATGCTGGAAATGATAAGAAACCTGCAAGCGATGTGGATGACAGTTTCAGTTGCAGGTAAACAGTCTTGAGTTTCATTCATCATGGCCTATCTGAAGCACAGGAATGTCACTGTGACTCGTAACTAAAATGAAAAAAAAAAATAAAATAATAAAAACATAATTCTGCGACAGTGATGAAGTTTTTATTTTATCCACTACACGTTTTATCAGGCTGGGACACTTGCTGTTGATGTACATTCATTATCTGGTAGACAACGTTGACAATGAAGTAGTATCTGAATAAAGCTGCACAAATATTCGGTTTGATATGAAAAAAAAATCAAAGTGTGCAAAGATTGAAAACTTGCTTTAAATGTTCAGAAATGTAAAATTCTGCAATTCACAAAATGAAAAACCATAATATTCTATGACTGCTCTATCAAAGAATCATATCTGGAATCACTCAACTCAAACAAATACCTGGGCGTAACAACTTGTAGTGAAATGAAATGGAATTGTCACATTGACTCAGTCGTAGCCAAGGCAGGTAGCAACTTCACATCACTGGCAGCAAACTGGGGAAATGCAACCAGTCTACAACGAAGCTGACTTACGAAACACTGTTCGTGAGAACCCTCCTAGAATATCGCTTGAGTTAGGATTATTATCCGCCCGGGATTACCGGAGAGTCCTGATTTTTTAACACTGTTCGGTGTAATGTCCGTGGTTGAAAAATGTCCGTGGACTGAGAATTGTATGACTGTCAAGGATTTTTTAAAAATTTCAGGCCCATGTATTGGACATTCTCTTACAGCCTTGCCTATTTCAGGCGAACTCGGAACAAGCGCTGAAGTCGTCGGGAGTCGGGTTTCGCCAGAACTATTCACTATTGCAACACAACAGGGCAATGTGTTTATGTTGCTTACATGTGTGAAGTAACTCGTCTTCATATTTTTGATCATTTTACCTCTATTCGTTTTCTGTCTCATCGTTCAGCAATGGGTAAAAGAACGTGTGCGTTTACTGTTGACCTGCAACAGGAATAATTGTGTACTGAGAGTAACAATTAACGCGTTTATACGATTTTCTGCCAATGGAATGCTATGCACACTAAAAGAAAATAGTGATGTTCAGAAACAAAATGTTTTCTCAAGCGTAGAATTTTTTTATAATTCCATTATCCAATACTTGTAGATGTGGAAATATTGTCTGGTAAAATTAGTAAGTTTCTGTGTATAAATTTACGAATTGCAATTACCTTGTCCGATTTAGAAGAGAGTGCACAACTTGTTAGCAAAATTATAAAAGACATCATAAATTTAATGACTGTTTGATGGACATACATTATTGAACCATTCAATTAAAAAATAAAGGCAGGTTGTTGTTCAAGTTCTGAGAAAGTACTAGGTACTGCTGAAGTGAAGTTGAAAGCAATTTTTAAGTTGTTTCAAAAGACTGATATTTCATGTTGCGACATTTCTAAAATGGTTACGGTTGCGGTGTTTTTGCCTGGAACATCTGCTGAAGTTCAGAGAGTTTTCAGTTATGGGGAACAGTTGGTCTGGAGAAAAGGGTACACTTTTCGTATTTACTGTTAAACATCTGCTAGATGTTAAAGTTAATTCAGAATTTTCTTGTTATGAAACTTTATATATAATTGAAACAAACAAACCATTTCTGAGAAATGTCATGTATAGCGAAAAGTACAAATGAATAAAGAAAGCTTAATGTTTCGGTAAAATGTTAAGACTTCAAAAATATGTACTAGCTTGGACCCAAAAACTATGGTAGTACGTCCTGTGTTGTACCCCCAAAAATATATGGTAAGTCTAGCTTCAGTGTTTGGGACCCATACCAAACAGGACTAAGAAGGGCAGCACGAATTGTCACAGTTCTGTTTCAACCATTGAAGAGTGTCATGGGAATATTGAAATTCCTGTCCTGACACACGCTTCAACAGCTCCAACTGTGCCGCGAAAGCCTAATTACAAAAAATGGCTCTGAGCACTATGGGACTTAACATCTATGGTCATCAGTCCCCTAGAACGTAGAACTACTTATACCTAACTAACCAAGGACATCACACAACACCCAGTCATCACGAGGCAGAGAAAATCCCTGACCCCGCCGGGAATCGAACCCGGGAACCCGGGCGTGGGAAGTCCTAATTACAAAGTTCCAGCCGGCCGTGGTGGCCAAGCGGTTAAAGGCGCTACAGTCTGGAACCGCGCGGCCGCTACGGTCGCAGGTTCGAATCCTGCCTCGGGCATGGATGTGTGTGATGTCCTTAGGTTAGTTAGGTTTAAGTAGTTCTAAGCTCTAGGGGACTGATGACCTTAGAAGTTAAGTCCCATAGTGCTCAGAGCCATTTGAACCATTTTGAACAAAGTTCCAAGAACTATCATTAATTGGTGACTAGAAATATACTACAGCCCCTATATATCGCTCCTGTAGGTAATACGAAGACAAGATTATGCTAATTATAGCCCGCACGGAGGGGTGTATGCAGTCATTCTTCTTTGTGCTTCATAAGCGAATGGAACGGGGATGGAGTTCAGTCCTTGCTTCCCTGGAAGTACCCTCAGCCATGCGCTTCACTATGGTTTGCTGAGCAGGGATGTGTATATTGATGTGGAAGGCATCTTTTACATAACTGGTTTTAGTTGCAAATGCTGGCGATTTTTTGCAGCAGAGTGCGGGGTGGTCACGAGGTTCTGTTGCTTCGAATTGATAATAAATAACTGAGTTAGCCACAGTATTTCTAGATGTGTGACAGCAAATAGTTTAAAGATATGAAAGTTACTTACAGGGCAAGAAGAATAGTATATCTGTTGCATTCTAACACAGAAAATAGCATATGACTCTCACTGTATATGGAATGACGCAATGTTATGATTGTTTTACAAAGAAGTTAAATCTTTGACAAAATATATAAGTTCATTGCCACACAATCACAACATCTTTGACTAAAAGTAAAACTTCTTTGCACTATTACCGAGAAAGCATCGAATCCTCATTTACGCAACTGGACGCTTAAGCGGCGGGTCTCGTAGTTGCAGATCGTGCATCACATCAGATCTCACATAGAGCAGCAGGAAATATTCATAAGTGTTTTTGTTGTTGACTAGCCTAAGATGCTCCGCGGCTGTTCCATTCAACGTAATCTGCTTAAAGTTCTTCCTAATACAACTGAACTCCATGCGCATTCATGCACAGGCATATTTATTTCCCACAGGCACCGTCAGTGGCATGAAACACACCCATGCATTATTTTGCGCTGATTTGTCTACTTTTTAATATTTCTGAATCGCAGTAGTCCTATTGCTGCGTTACACCTATGCTGTTCATAGAAATATTTCTGTATTGTGCACTAATTTGAAAAAATGCGACAAGAATATTAGTATTTCTATAAATTATAGACGCATGCGACGCTAGAAATAATTTGGACACTATAAGAGGCAAAATGGAAAAATCTCTGCTAAGAAGATAGTAATAAGAATCTTGCAGACCGCTGCGAGTGCCTAATTAAAAATGAAGAAGGAGAACGCATTTGGTAGATAAAAAAGGACTATTAGTTCAGTCTGATGTTGATAGACTTTGCACGAGGTAAAGATGTAGTTTCGTTTTTTCGTTAACGTGCAATGTCCGATTAACAATTTTTAATTCAAATGTGAGATCTAAAATAGGAATGCTTTAACGTCCAATCAGCGAGGAGATCATTAGAAACGGCGCACAGGCTCGGCATGTGGAAGGAAATCGGTCCTTTCAAAGTTAACAACCCGACATTCGCGTTAAGCGATTTAGGGAAATCACGGACAAACTAAGCCTTGTCCAGTGTTCACTTGGAAGTGTTTCTAGCTACCACTGAGAAACAAGTTCAGGAATGGTCAGAAGGTGACCGATGTTCTCGGCATTATGAGCTCAGTGTTTCAACGCAACGACATTTAGCTTGAATTTTTGTCACGGTGTTTCCACGTACGCTGCTCAGACCGGTAATCCAGATACAAATACGGTGTACTTTCGTCGTTGCTTTTAGTTTCTATAACTCGCTTGTAAACGAGGCGGAGCGAATATTGAGCGTTATAATCGGGCGCTGTGCACGACGAACTAGAAAACTCGATGTAACTTGAGCCCGTCAACTTGCACTACCCCTGCCCCTACTGGACTGTCCGCTGCTGTGTGGGCAGCCACGTGGCAGCCCCCTCCCCTCCGTGACTCACGCTGTCCGCCCTCCTTGCCCCTCTCTGCATCCTTTCCCCCTCCCTTCACACTCTCCCGCGCTCAAAACAAATGACACAGTTTCGTTGCTGCTATCCCCCAGTACCCGAAATGATTGCTTCGCGCAAAACACACACACACACACACACACAGAGAGAGACAGAGAGAGACTCGGAACAGCACTAATTTTATCACTTTTAGTTAGCAAGGTGCTTCCTACAGATACACGCACACACATTCTCTGGCTCTCACATTGAAATAACTTTTTTCTACTGTTTCCTGTCTCGGAAAAAAAGGCAGGAAGAGAGGGACACTGAGTACTGCAACAAATGATCTATAGTTTTCGTCACCTACTTCATATTGTCATTTGCTGTAGTTTAGTGATCTTTTTTCTATAGCTGTAAACGTGTTAATGGAACTGTCTCTAAGTTAACAGGATTAGTTTTCATTTCTCGAGTAAAGTATACAATAATACGTTATTTTTTAATTTCCCCACACACATGTATAACGAAATAATGCGACGAGCGCGTTTCGTTTCTATGTATTCTGGAGCAGCGTCAACAGTTACATTTGTCAAATCTTACGTAAAAGTTTGATTAATATTGGGCGTCATTTCAGCTAGTTTAACATTTGCTTCAGACTACAGAAAAATATTAACTACTAAAATCTCAGATTTAGAATAAAACTAAGTAAAAAGGATGTAAGATCGCTATTCGTGACTATAGCAGCCAAAAATTCACGATTTGATCATCAAACCTAGGAGTTAACAGAAACGGAACAAGTATTTTCCGGTAGTATTGATTTAAATCACTAATATGACACAAACATCATCTCGATGCAAATAATTTGTCTTACGCTGATGCCTAGTAAGTAAAACACTTGAGATGTAGCTGCAGGACGTTAGATGACTGCGATTTTTTTTTTTTTTAGTAAAACAAGGGGCGAAATACTTTAGAAGGTAAACCTTAAAATGTGATATACTTTTACTGTCATAATCGTAGCATAAAACAGTAAACTAAATTCAGTGTTTCAAAAATTGTTTGTGTTTATGTTGTTAATGTTATGTGTAGTAAAGGGGTCGCTGTAATACTGATCGTGTATCTTCTTACATTTGCAGGCGAGGCGATTCTCCCAACTCCTTGGGCGACGCTGCGGTTCCTGCTGAGGCCAACAGATGGCTCCAGCTGCTTGAAAGCCCCCCGCGGCCGGCTAAGAAAACGGTTGCGAGGCAACGCTAGCAGGCGACGCCGCGTCTCTGCCTCTGTAGGGAGTTTCCAGATACATCACCGGCTCTCAAAGACAGATTCTGACAGCGACTATTCAGTGAATAAAACACACAGTTCTTTTAATTGCCCATTTCTCATTCGAGTGGAGAGCAAGACAGTTCTTCTTCGCCCTTATAAGCCTGTTGCAATAATAAAAAAAAGAACAGTACTATCTCGATAAAGAGCTCGAAAATGTTTGTTAATTAAATTGCTCCTTTTCGGTACTCTGATGAAGATGTTATATCAATAGATGATGAGACGGGAGCGTTTTCTGACTTCACTTGAACGAAACCAAAGCGGTGTTATATTCCTGCTACAGTTACCACATAGTTAAGCGCTGCAATTGTTTCTTGTTAACGTGGGAAAACATCAAGCACAGTATAGTGTTAGTGAACACGGAAACCGGTGATAGTGTTTTGTTTCGATTGAAGGCAGCGAAGAAAGACGCCATCGGCTCTTGTTCGAATTTTGCGCCTCTCCTCTTGAAAACTAGTCTCCAGACGAAACGAACCAAAGGCCATGCAACCCACGGCTTCGCAGATGTGTGAAACGAGAACCTAAAATTGCAATTACGTCGCTGCAATCGCGCTTAATAGAGGGATGTGCTAGACAGGGGACGGGATCATTCACGTGTGACTTTGCGCGATTTCAATCACGTCCCAAATTAAGTAGCAAATTATATCGAAAATTACGCAAAATTGGACGGCAGGGAGAGTGTGTGATGACCACGTTGTGGCTTTAGCTGCGCATTTTTCGCTTCAGTTGTCAATCAATTAACGTTTGTCCCGGAGTAATCGTTTACCTGAGTGTGGCTGTGACGGCCAAACTTTCCATAAAACACCACAGTTCGTGAAGGTTTCGGCAGAACAGAAGGGCATTTAGTGAAAATCCAAAGCAAGTTACAACACGAGAAAGGCCTCATCGTGTGAGTGGTCGTCGGTCAACACCAGCTCGCTAACTAAATCAACATTTATCCGGATTTACTACAAGATTAGGACGCAGGACCTTATAGTGAAACTCAAAGTCAACAGTGCTGGGTGAGTACAAAATATAATAGCGAATTACTTCCAGAACAGGAGACTTGCGAACTAACGGTCGTGGAGGAGATCGTACACTTAGAAAATTACGTATTACAAACAACTTTACGCAAAACGTACAGCGAACAATTGTCACCAGACATCACATAGCTCAATCTCTATTCGCTGTTGACGCAAATGAAAGAAAACTGGCATCGATTATAGATATACTGCACCACAGTTAACGAAAATATCGAAGTGTTGTTAATACAATAAGATGAAAATACTTTACAAAGATGAGACAAACTCTATCGACCAATTAAATACTAAATGGGCACAAACACTGGAATAAAATAAATAAACGCCTAGAAGTTGTAACAGATAACAGCCTCCTATTCACAAAACATCTGCAATAGGAAATAAACAATAAAATAGGAATGAAACTAAAATTACTGTTCCTCTCATATATGAAAGTATACATCAGAACTAATTGTAGGTTATACGAAGCAGCTGTATTAGCTGTAACAGTGCACGGTACCTAGTCAGGGAGCTACCGCTAGTTATTAACTACAAATGAAACGAGTGTTTAGAAACACGTGCCTAAGATGAACCGTAAATACTCCGCTCTCTTGGAGGAACCGTAAATGCTCCATACTCACTATACCTTAAATCTTCACACACACACACACACACACACACACACACACACACACACACACAAAATCATCGGAAATAATTGAGAATAAACGGTGATAATATGGTGTAGTTCAGATACAGAAAATAGTAACATCTGAACCTCAACCTTGTTAGAGATGTATGATCCCCAAGTCCTAATTAGAAACATAAGATTGAAACGCAGTCGAATGCTTGACGAAACAAGCGAAAAGCAAATTGCCAACAATGCGAATACCAAGATATCAAAAGTGACCCACAGAAACCCAGCCTAAGAGATAAAAATAAAACTGTCCTTTTAAAATAACTTCTTGAATTAATAACGAAAGAACAAACAGCCAGTGGAGCTATAAACCTGGCACTGTTATATGCCCAGTCACGTCATCATCACTCACAAAGCGGCGAAGGCCTGTTTGTAGATATGTTGGTAAAATTTCCGCATTCCAACAACCTTTTCGAAATGACAGCTGAGAATATGGTTAATGTTATTCAGAGCACAAAACATGAATTGTTTCCTTTGACTGAGGCAGGTAAAACAATTCTGCATGCACCATTCAACATATAGTGGATAGTTCTCACATTTTCTGAATGTTCTAAGACACTGAAATATTTTTTACACAAGTGTTACTATCCAAGGGGACCCAGAACATTTCTACCTTGCCGGTATTTTGAAGCAAATGTAATGTAATTTTTTAAGCACATTCGATAGTCCACGAAAAGAGAAATGCATAGATATAAGGATTAGAGTAAAACTTTTAGCTCAGATATCCGGGCAATATGTTTAAGGAGAAAGCAAAGGTTGCTGACACAATGCAGTTACACTCGCTAGCATTGAAGAGCGCGGCTCAACAGACTTGGACTTCACTTTTAGTACATCTCACACATACTTTTCCCAAATATTAACAAGCGTTGTTTTCCTCTTATCGTGAACTGTCAAAAGCCGTTAAGACAGTGCAGTAAAAAAAAATGCTTCTTCAATGTCGTGATAAATACATTCGATGCTTGAAGAAAGTAAGGCGACAGAGGATGCTTGTGTTTCAGTAGAAATGATTAAAGCATGAGAAAGAGATACACAAAAGAAAATTGCAAAAATGTCTTCAGAATGTTTGCGAAAGAGGAAGGTTCAAAGCTGTAACGAATCTCCTTCAGAAGACAGGTACAGACAAGATATGAAACACTATAACACCATCCGTGATATATTAACAAAAATGGCTCTGAGCACTATGGGACTTAACATCTATGGTCATCAGTCCCCTAGAACTTAGAACTACTTAAACCTATCTAACCTAAGGACATCACACAACACCCAGTCATCACGAGGCAGAGAAAATCCGTGACCCCGCCGGGAATCGAACCGGGGAACCCGGGCGTGGGAAGCGAGAACGCTACCGCACGACCACGAGCTGCGGACGATATATTAACAGCAACTATAGAGAAGCACATCAGGCAGCGGAAGACGCTGGATTCATAAGAGAATATTGGCCATTTTCTAGTTGTGAAGCGGAGCAGTGACGGTTTAAACAAGAGCCTGTATTGCCAGCTCTTGAGAAACTGGGCCCTGATTCAGTATATGTTAATATTTTTTCATGATCTTCTCTATTACTTTCGAAGAAGTTTATTTGTGGCTCCGCAGCTGATTGAGTATTTTTCTAGAAATAATAACTCCACAGATACACTTCAATATTTTGATTTTATTTGTTTACATATTTTTCTTCGCGACTAGATTTGGGGGTCGCAGTCCCATTCTCTGCGTTCATCCTTATAATCAACGAAGTAGTCAAGCTGGACTTTGGCATCACTGGTCACAAATTGTACCCAAGATTACGCAAGGTGATTGCATGATGATGTTGCAAACTTTCAAGAATGATGGAGAAGGGTGAATGTATCAATTTGAGGTCAAGGACACTGGTACAGGAAAGATCAAGTTGCATCGTTTCTAAAATGTATACCTTAAGAGCTACAGGTACTTGTGCAGTTGAAGAGATGTGTTTCACAGTAACGAAGATGAACAAGTGCTCACAGGTTGTAAGGAATGCATTTTAGAGTCCATGTTCACCAGGCATTTTTTTCTCGTTTTGGTCCATAATGTCACCTCTGAAAGTTGCCTAGCCTACGATCATAGTAACAACAACATCGGTACTGTCAGAAGTATGAGAACGATTTACGATTATAAGTTTTGACTCGGTAGTTTCCGGACCACGGTCCCTTACCTGAAATTGACACATTTACCTTTCTCCACCATCCCTGAAAGTTTGTAACATCGTCATGGAATCACCCAGTATACATCAATGCTACGAGTTCATCAGGACAATGAAAAATGGAAAGTTGAAAGAGGAATAAGGCAAGGAGCTTCTGTATAGCCATAATTGTTCCCTGCAGTCCTAGAAGAAGTTTCTAGGTCAGTCAAGTGGGAAAATGAAGAAGGAACACGTGTTAACGGGACATTTCTGTAGCATCTACATTTTGCTGGTGATGTATTGTTTGCTTGTACTGCAATTGAACCTCAACCACGAATGGAAGAATAAGTTTGACAGTAGGGCTGGAACTGAATTAGAGTAATATTATACTATCCATGTTGGATTTTGTGAACTTCGTGACCGTTAATGATCTTTCGTGAATAAAAATAAGACTAAAATAATATTGAAACAACACAAGCAAAACAACAGTAAAAATTAATAATAAGGTCATAGAAGGAGCTAATGAGTTTTATTTAGAGCTGCCGAAAACAATGGCTTGCTGTACAGAAATAGAAATAAAACAGTAGAAAGTGCCTACATTACTTTGGTGAACTAAATAGGATTTTAAAAATTAGGCTTCCGATTTCTGTGGAATGGAAGCATACAATTAGTGTGTATTCCCAGTTATGTTACATGGCAGTGAAATATTAATTTAATTATAAGGATTCTAACTTAAGTACAACTAGCCATACGTATGGTACACAAGATTTATTCACATTTAACCACTACCGTTTTCGGACTTTTTAAATCCTTGTAAGAGCCATCTGACGGGGGATTTAAAACTAGAAATCGGTTATGGTTAAATGTGAATCACTTTCCATACCTTACTTATGGCTGGTTGCTACATTCAAATTATAAACCATATAACTCTACTATATTTGCGTTTCTCATAAAGCTTCTCTCTACAAGACAGCGACTTGTAATTTAAAGTGAAAACCCTTAAAAAACTGAGGGTTTCTCAACGAGCAACAGCGAGATGGTTCAAATGGCTCTGAGCACTATGGGACTCAACTGCTGAGGTCATTAGTCCCCTAGAACTTAGAACTAGTTAAACCTAACTAACCTAAGGACATCACAAACATCCATGCCCGAGGCAGGACTCGAACCTGCGACCGTAGCGGTCGTGCGGTTCCAGACTGCAGCGCCTTTAACCGCACGGCCACTTCGGCCCGCCAGCGAGATGCTTGTTGAGAATTACCAGCTGATACAGAAAACAAATGGACCAGGGAAGACACTGGAAAGGGAGACGTCGTGAAAAGGATATGCAGGTGAGAGGGATCATAGCCGTGCGAACTGATGTGAAGTGAATCGAGGAGGTACTTTGCTGAATGTCAGGAGACGGGATTATATTGAGACGGAAGGTGGGTAGGCGTCATCAGAAAAAAAAAAAAAAACTGCAGCAACAGGCTCCTATGGCATTGGGGGACTTCAGCAGAAAATAATTTTTTTATGGAACACAGATTCTATTTTCAGTGTTTTCACTCACCTGTGTTTGTTTTTTACTTCTTTTGCAATCGATTTCGAAACCTTTTACTTGTTTATGTTCAGGCGCTGAGACACACTTATCGAAATGGTCTGCACTCATAAGTCCTGTTGCTGTACAATAATAGCCTCTGCTGATTTGGTTCAAATGGCTCTGAGCACTATGGGACTTAACTTCTGAGGTCATCAGTCCCCTAGAACTTAGAACTACTTAAACCTAACTAACCTAACGACATCACACACATCGATGCCCAAGGCAGGATTTGAACCTGCGACCGTAGCGGTCGCGCGGTTCCAGACTGTATCGCCTAATACTGCTCGGCCACTCCGGCCAGCCTAGCCTCTGCTGACATAGCAAATGTAAGACCCTATTTAATTAGTATGAAAATAGTCTTTGTGACCCATAACAGCAGGGATGTGTATTTCTGAAGTCATTTATTAGGGGGAGATCTTTATCCATTGGTGTACGTTAAATGACCGATGGTGACGAAAAAAGTAGAAAGCTTTTTTTGGATAACTTCTGGTTTTAGGAGCACCCACGTTATTCATTGTAGCTGCAGCACTATTGGCTTTGCTGCTGTTTAAAATTTGCTTCAGTCCGACCATGTAGGGAATCTTGTTTACGTGTTAAGCAGGACTACACAGTCCTTGGCCAGGCGTCGGCATGTGACACTTGTTAATGGCACTCTTCAGAGGATTCGCAGGGGCGCTTGTCATCGTCGCTAAACGAAGCTGCGCCGATGCCAGAAAGAAAATTCCAAGCTCCGCTTCGATTTACGGTGGTTGCCATGGTGAGAACGACAACAGCTGTGTACCGGTGCAACAAAATTTCCCATTACCCTGAAGCTTTCTAATTTTTAAAAGTATCTACGGCAGCAGCTATTTATTATTCACTACGGATTTTTTCGTGTCTTCGCCATAGCTCGGATGACAGCTGTCAGGTAGTCGTCGTCACTGTTTTCTGAAGATAAGCGTTGTACAATAGAACTGGTCCACCACTGTTGTGCATTCTGCACACTACCATCTTATCTGTTTCGTTAGCTAAAATCTGCAACACGTAGCTCCTTTTACATATTTATCATCTCTTCAGAACTCTAACAAATTGGACTTAAGGTTAAAAAGCTACATCACAGCGTTTAAAAGCGTTTTTATAGTTTTTTCGTGCAACTGACTTACCACACAGCAACAAAATTCTTGGATAACCAACTTTTGTGTAAATTAAAAAATATTTACCTTTATGGAGGATTTGGGAATAATGTACAGTCGTAACGATGAAGTTAACTGACCTAGTGACGGAAATCTTCTCTAAACGCTGAAATGGAACTGACTCTTGTAGGACTGTAAGGTTTCATATACAATACTTATTTTGTAGTAACTGTGGTTTTCGGAGTTGTTAATTATTGTTTAGTTCCCTACGAAGCTGCCATGAAGTGGTGCAATTAACACAGCTGCTTTTTACGATTTTACTTTAGTTTTGATGTTTACTTTTCCTACTTGCGAAAAATTGTGATGTCACGTCCATTCTTACATTTTAAATTTGTTTTCTGTTGTTCATAGTTACTGAATGCGATCCAAGAACCAAGTATAACTCCAAATTATTCGTTGTTTGTAGCTTGTAATAATTTTTATGCTACTGACGACTAACACAATGTTGCAAGCATCCACAGTTCATGACTAGACGGTCTCGAATTCACATTCGTCTCTTAAGCAGTAAATGCGGGCTACGAATGTTTATTTCATTTATGGAGACAATGTACGGTCATATGGCCGTCTGTTAATGTAACCAGGTATGATTCATATTTTATATTACATTCATTATGACACGTATGTTATAAGAATAACAGTGAGTGTGAGAGCTAACACATAGAAACACTTATGACAGAAAGAGAGAGAAAAAAAAAAACGTAATAGCTCTAGCAGAACACAACCGCAGTTTCCGTTCATCTGAGAACGGCGTAACAAGAAAGATAATCTACAGGCTGGCGAATTTAGCTATGGACGTGAGAACGAAGTGTGGTGGAAATTGGAACTTCGTAGATCGAAAAATGGTTCAAATGGCTCTGAGCACTATGGGACTTAACATCTGTGGTCATCAGTCCCCTAGAACTTAGAACTACTTAAACCTAACTAACCTAAGGACATCACACACATCCATGCCCGAGGCAGGATTCGAACCTGCGACCGTAGCAGTCGCGCGGTTCCGGACTGCGCGCCTAGAACCGCTAGACCACCGCGGCCGGCCATAGATCGAAAACAATGAAATGAGACCAAGAAGTAGTTAGTGACTAACTGAAAAAGTCAAACAGAAAGACACGTAAGTGTGAGAAGTGAGCACTTGTTCAACAGTTTGAAAGAGACAAATGGCCATTCGTGCTAATTGTTGCTATAAAAATTACAAGGATTACTAAACGAAGTTTCCAGTGCAACAGGGCATTGTAATAACTCTTTCCAGAGGCGGACAGCAACGATGGACGATACTGATAATGTTATTGTTTTACGGATGTGCGCAGCTGTTATAAGAGATAAGTGAGAACTGGCGTTGCGATTGTGATGAGCTGGTAGCTACTTGATCTGTGATGCAAGGTACTGGGGGACGATGCCGATAATGTAGTTCAAGGATGGGTAAACTCTGTTCAGAGCATGTTGGACAGCAGAAGAAATGGGCAGTATGAACACTAATGTATGCTGCTAACTACATAGCAATGAAAGAGAAAAAAGCAAGAACTATGCATGCGACTGGTTGCAACTAATCAAATAACCCTTATTACCAGTTAACGAATTCAATTTATCCTCAATGAAAACAATGCCGCTGTGCTGTTAATTAATAAACAGGGCACAGAGAACCGGCCTACACCTATCCACTCAGTATATCGAAATATTTTTTCCTCGCGATTAAAGTTGAGGCGAGTCCTCACAATATTCGCAGTTACACTTGCAAAATCTTTCAGCCTCGGTCTGACTAGCGTAATGGACGGCCGCACGTCGGCTTTGAAGTGGGCACGCATTTTCGAAATAAGTTGCCGTACTTCCTGCGGCGGGCAAGACAATGGCGCAGCACCTGGCGCGCCAAGCGCCAACTGCTTGCCACCCATCTCCGTATTATTTATTGAAATGCACGAATTAGCTGGTGTGAAACGCACGGCTGCCTCGTCGGAGGAAATGCTTTCACTTAGACCTCGCCGCAACGAACCCTCCGTAGAGTTGTCATACACTGGCCTCCGTTGTGACGTAGGTAGTTCCAAGCAAAAAATTTTGTATTAGGCGGCAAGTAAATTATTCAAAAGTAAACCTACATATAATCAGGATATCACACTCACTCATAATCCATAAAGTCTTTTATATGTCAAAACAAGGTTTTCGGTAACGAATAGTAAGCAAGAGGACGAGTGTCTATAGGATTTAAGATTTGCATCCCAAAGAAACGGTTTGAATGATACCACTGGCTATGATGCAAACATTTATTTCTGAAAGTATTTTTTATGCACAATCCTGCGTAGCTCCTTTATATTAATTTTTTTAAAATTGTAGAACCACCAGCAGCTGTTGTGATGAATATTTATTCGCAGACAAATAGTTATAGTCAGGCGATCATCAAGTCACATTTTAACACTACATCTAGTTCAAGCTACAATGCTTGGCGTCATATAAGTATTTGATTTTGTTTGGAACATTGGTCACATAGACGTGCTAAGTATACTGTCTGGTCAAAGTCGTACCATGTAGAAGAAAATGTATGTGTCAGATGCTACAACTAAAAGCAATTGTGTATTTGACGGTAGGGAATCTCCCTTAAACTTGATGTGGTGTTAATCCGTGACATCGAGATGGTCGCTTCACAGAAACCCTTCGTCTGCGAATAAATATTCATTACAACAGCTTTTCGTGGCTCCATTTCTCACACTGAACGTGTTTCACAAAGGTCAATTTTCATAAGTCACAAAAAATGTATGAAACCTTATATTAGCTCGGTAACCTCGCCACGAAAATACGTGTTTTACAAGCTCCTCCTTAATATGAAACTTAAATGTTAATATTTTCGAGACGAGGCTCACGTAGATTCTCACAGTTTTTTTTGGCACGACGGAAGCTTATAATGGGCTTTGGTTAGTTTTTAGAACTATCAGCTACTGATGATACATTTAAACTGTGAATGCCTGAGTGATCCAAGTTCATCGAAATCCGAATGAAGATGTGGTTCGACGATTTATGATATATGTAATCCATATCCATTAAAAAATAAGAAACGTTCTTAATGTCGCTAGACAGAGAACTACGATACGTTTCATGGGTCTGAAAATAGGATTGGAAAGAAGCGATCTTCTAGAGTAGTCTCCAGAAACGTCAAGCAGAAGCAACAGCAACTGCTTAAAAGTGTTATTTTGGACATGACGGATGTTTGTTTTAGTACTCGTCACAGCTTAAAATTGTATTACGACCCAGGATTATAAACTGTTACAAACACGGATACGTTACATATTTGATGAAATCTACTCGAA
This sequence comes from Schistocerca nitens, assembly GCF_023898315.1. NCBI lineage: Eukaryota > Metazoa > Arthropoda > Insecta > Orthoptera > Acrididae > Schistocerca > Schistocerca nitens. The sequence continues at coordinate 929,472,995 of NC_064616.1, forward strand.
ACCTTTTCAGTCCATGGCTTATCAGAAAAACATCCTGTTCATGCAGAAAATTGCAAATGATAGTAGGAATTTATCTCAATTTACTTCACTAGAAAATACATGGGACAGCTAAAATTGAGATGTGCACTTGGAAATTCACTCCAAGACTACCATTTTTGGAGCTTCCAATGAGTTAGAAGCAGAACTGTCTTATACTAACTGGCCCTATATGTGTTAATTAATATTGTACTGTCGAAATGCGAATAAAGATGTAGTTCGACAATTTACGTCTGCTTAAAAAAGAGGAGGAGTTCTCGATGTCCCTGGACTGAGACCTACGACACCTGTCTGTCAACAACATTACAAAGAAGCCATCTATTAGAGGTGTATATAGAAACGTCACGGAGAAGCAACGATAATGGCGTAATAGTATTGCTTTGCACGTAAGACATGTTCATTTCAATAACTGTCATAGCCTAAAGATGTATAATATATTACCTTGTAATTATACGAATTCCTTTATAGTGGAAGAGGTTGCAGAGTGTCAGCTGTGTAGGTTTCAGTTTTGGTTGTGAAAAATTTACTACGTTTTGTTCGTTTTTATTTACTTTTTTTGTCATCGCTTTCTCGAAACTGGCTATTGAGGGACGCCTAAGGATTCATCCACATCCATTGTGGATAAGATAAACCTGAGTGATGATGATTTTGTGCGCGCGGAGGAAAAGTCGTACGTACACTGAGTATTTCAGTAAAGGAATATGTCTGGTCGTACGAATCAAGCTGTAAAGTAACAACGAACCCCATGCTTTTTAATATATTTTCTAAGGCACCGACTGTGAGTCTATTGAACGTATCCTGGATTTCGACATTGCAGCATCTAATTCTGGCAGCAGCTACTCATTGTAGACCTGGCAGTATGTGGCTGAGCACTATTCCTTTTATAAGCAATTTAAGAGTTTAATAAATGAGTTGAATGTATGAAGAAAAACATAGAAGGTGACGAAGTTTTTCTGACTTATTCTTAGAGAAAGAACAGAAAACGGAGAAAAATAATAGCATAACACATGTTCTCAATTGGTGCATATTCAATACAAAAATGAAAGTCATGTTAAGCATGCTAAAGACAAGATATTTGTTATACGAAAGTAGCAGGTGTACATCACTCTGAAACAGAAATTATTTATTCTCAAAGAGTACTGCGTTTCTCTCACTTAATTTGCTAATTTTCCCGTTCGTCTGCGCAATATCAGGCCTTCTCTTCTCGGCGTGATGTTGACCACACGACGGTGTAGGCCCACGTGCGTAACATATGGTGTGCTCCGAACTACATCGTGGGGCAAACTGAAAACTACGGACACAATTACACCGAGGTGGACAATGAGTCTTCACGCACAAAATAAGGTTGCTTGTACTGAAAGTAAGCTCAATTTCGTCTTCGCGTTACAGAAAAGAGTAACGTTATGCGACAGTGAAAGTGGAATCGGATCGGACAGTGAACTGTGTAGACCACACACTTCTCCTCTGTTGCAGGGAGCGTTTATCGGAAAGAGAGCCGCGGTCACGGCGAAAGCTGGGGAGTAAAGAGCGGCGCGTTATTAGTGAAGCTGTCGGAGTGCACGACAGAGCGTGGGAGGCGCAGCTGGTCAGTGTGTATCTGTGTTGTTTTATTGTGGCGTGCCTACTTGAAGAGTGCAGCTGCCTCTCAGTACACACCCGTGACATACAAACTTACCCCGTCGACCGCCGCAGCGCCGGGTGCGCTATCCGCTATCCACTTCCTCTCTCCATCTTTATTCTCGCCTTTTCCGAACATTTCGTAAGGAGGCGAGTACCGAAAGTGCTCGCGCTCCGCGTGTGGGTCTACTCCGCAGTTTAGCTCCAGCTTTGACCAATTTGTGCCGTAGAAAATGCGCAGCTTTTACGACGTAACACCGAGTTCCTTGCGGAAAGAAAGCGATGTTTTGGGTACGGTCTCCAGTCGGTCTTTATTTACTGCCAACCAGGTATAAAGGGCAACGCCTCCGTGTGGAAGCTACAGGTTTCAGTCTTTGTCGTAGCTTCAAACTCGAGGGTAGTGACCACGGTCGTTGTAACGCCAACAGCTTCGTAACAGTTTGTATTGTATTCCGGTTAACACAAGCGACTTCGAATTTCTGATTCGTGACTATGATTCTTCTTTTCCCGTGCACGTATTAGACTTAGCTTGTTTCTCTTAAATCTGTAATTAATCTAAATCTTTCCTTATGTCTTAGAGTCTACCTACACTTCTTCGTGCTGTCAGTTTGAATTTTCATACTAGGTAAACTACTGAAGTCCAATATACTGTCTTCCCATTTTCTTTTGTATTTTTGATGCTTTTAATTTTCAGTAATTATGTCCATTTCTGCTACTGTTCCTGTGATTCTTTTACGATTGTCTTGGATAAATTATTACGTGCCTGTGAAACCGCATTTCGAGATTCTAGTTTATTAGAGTATCCTTTTTATTGCTACCCAATATTTGCTTTCATATATTACAAGTGGGAGTAACAATGTTTAGTAAAATTTCAGATGTACTTGTTTCCTCACTTTCCTTTGTAAGGTGCGACCGAAAGAACCAATTGTTACGTTAAATTTCCAAACCTTATGCTAAACATTAATGGCATATCAAATATTTAAAATTTGTTACTTGCACCACTATTTTCCGCTTAATGCAACATTAGACTCATAAAAAGCCATCACCTTTGTTTCACTATCTGATGAATAAAAACCGCACAAAACGTAGATTCTTTGTAATTGATTTTCTGCTCTCAGTACATGATTTTTCCGTTTTACCGATAATTTCCTGGTCACCTGCAAACGTCATGGTGAGTACAAAGCTCAGATTTTTACGATTAATCGTCCCAGAAAGATTTAATCCATCTTCAACTTTTAAATTATTTGCTAAACATAGCTTTTCGTTGGTTCCTCTTTTAAATCAGTCTATTCTTAGATTTAACGTTGTCTGCAACAACAGTTTGTAATACTGCTAAATAGAGAGGCATATTGCGAATGTTTTACAGTACATATTTATCTTAATAACCGTACTTAGATAAATTATACAGAAACGATGAACCCATCATCGGTGAGGAGCAAACTGCTTTTCGAAAAGAAAGATCATACTGTTATGGCTATTTGTAATTGAGATTGCTAATAGGAGAACATGTAAAACTTAATATAGAAGCACATATTTTCTTCATTGACTACAAAAACTCTTTTTTTAAGTCACGAGAAAGAAATTATTAGATTCTGGCAGATGATCATCTTCCCCAGCAGTTTATCGACAATATATACAAAATTTACAGAAAAAATTTAATCTCTGTCAAGAAAGACGGCAAGGTATCAGAGTGGGGCAGAATACATGCAGGCGTACGACAGGGATGTGGCCTTTCACCACTGTTTATTACATATACGAATATAATCATGCGACAGTGGAGAAAAATGCCACACAGCTTCATTCATATCAACAGAAACGAAAAACTAGATGTTTTACTTCTTTGCAGATAATTCGGCCCTTCTAGGATCTTCAGAGTATGACTTGCAAGATTATGCGCACAATTTACCGATTATATCCGAGAAATACAGTATGGACATCAACACCGAAAAAACAAAACTATGGCCTTCTGCGGGAAATACCCAGTACAAAATAAGATCTGTTTGAAAAATAAAGTTCTAGAAAGAGTGAACACACTCACATGTTCAGGGTATACAGGGCGCAGCGCTTAAACCCGGAAAAACGAAACTTATAAAAAAATATTAAAACAAAGCGCTGCTTCCATAGCGGTGCGTACAGGTGCCACATTAGGGTGCCTCGTTTTATTGGTACGTCTTTCGATACTGCTCGAAACATAGTAGTCGAGGGGGTTCAAATCCGGGCTCTTCGGGGTCCAAATCTCCTTTGACCAGAACATGTCAACGTTATCTGGGAGCCAGTTTTGGACTAAATGGCTCGTATGAGCCGGTGCATCGTGCTGTTGAAAGACATACTGTCTCTTCGAGGCCACAGTTACCAGCCACGGTTTCACGACATTCGTCAAAACTTGCAGATAAACTTATTTAGTGACAGTTTGTCCCTTTTCAAAGAAATGTGGCGGCATGATATCACCCTCACTGGACACAACAGCTAGGACGTGAACCCCAGACTTCTCCGAAACATTATACTTGGCCACAAGATCTTAAACAGTTGACCGCGGGTACCCGAAGAATCGAACTATTTCAGTGGGCGAACATCCAGGGTGAAGACTTTCGATAATCGCGGCTCTTCGGTTGTACTCCGCACTTGTCAGTACCATCTCGGCCATTTTGAGGTTCCGATAGTTTAGTAGATGTCTATGGCTTTCAAGAACGCCAATCGCGACCTCCGTTGGAATTACGAATGCCGGGAAATTCAGATTGAAATTTCTCCGTATTTAAGCGCGCCGCACCCTGTCTACTAAACTTTCTGGAAGAAACGGACCTAGCTGAAAAAGCCATCAGGTATACAAAGACAATGGGAGTCATTAATAATGTAATGGAACCTTTCCTAGTTCAGAAGCACAACAGAATACGCCTTTATAAGACCTTAGCAAGAGTTGTGCTGTGCTGTGACAGTGAAGTCCGGACAACAAAGGCATAAATTCTTGAGACTAACTGCTAGTTAAACTAAATGGGATCACAAAAGGAATGAAGATGTGTTGGAAGAACTTAAAATGGACCCAATTACACATTGTATTCAAAAGTGTCGAAACAACTGAAGAAAAGATTTATAACGAATGAGGTCGAAGATGACCCAAAAACCCATACTACACCATCACCACAATGATGTAAGATGGCTAGGTCGACCAATGGAAAGATGGCAGAAGAACTTCAAGACGAGACCGTAACAGGTCAAGAGCCTTAATACATGAAACGAAGATGATGCTGAGATTAACCGTATTTTCCCTTTCAGAGCCATCATAAAACAGTGTAGTCTGATCTGGTAAATAGGCTGCATGCGTACAACGTCTCTTCAGTTACGTATAATTCTTCAGTTTTATTATTATACATAAACCCATAGTGTTATTTGTCACTTATGATAGTAGGTCATTATCCCTTCGGTTTTTTCATTTTTTTGACTACTTAGCTTTAGCATTTTCTTCTGTGCTTATGTTGCACACCAAAGATTTACTCTGCACTTTTTTGTAACAAAATATTCACTTGTGATTTCTATCCTGAAGTCGTACACCAGCATGATATCGCAATAGCCGACCATTCTGATTTATTGTCTGAGGATGGTCCTCTAAGGAGAACACCGCTTAGTAAGATAAATAAAGACAGTAGACTATACCAATTTCTTTGTTTTCTTTTATTAGTATGAAATTATTCTACCAAATAGCAACTGAAACAACCCTTAATATCACAATACGTAATATTTATCAATAAATGTAGGTATCTAAGAGGTTACCATTTCAAATAGATGTTTACACGAAACTGTTTTTCCGAAAGGACTGGGAAGAGTGTAGTAAGTAAAATACAATGTCGCAAAAAGGCGTAAGGCTCAGTGTGTCGGTGAGCAAGGATAAGACTTGTGTGATATTTTCTTGAAGGCTACATAAGATGTGTAACCGAGAAGAGGTTTCCTGTACATTTATGGGACAGATAAAATCTGATTGCGAAGCGTACAGGCAACCAGTCGTTCTCATCGGCATTACTTCAAGAAGGCGGCTAATCCTGCCGTAGAGCGATTTTAATAACACAGATCCACGGCACGGCGGTTCAGAACCAGACCTAATATGATTAACTTTCCTTATTTGTTATTGTTAATTATATGATTGATTTACTTTTTCGTATTATACTTTACTAACAGCTTGTTACAGTGGGTCTGAAATCCAAAATTATATCTAACAATTTCCACCCGACATTCTGACACTACGATCACCTTTTTACATTATAGTAAAAGAATAGCCTATCAAAGTTAAGCCTGTGTGATACGTATTTCGTTTGACCCCCAGGCTTTAATTAAAAAATGTTAAATATGAAATGCATTAAATAACTCATCTTACTGGTTGCTTTTTCAGCATTAGTATCGACACATACCAAATTTCATATAGTCTATAGCAATAAGTCGCAGTAATTTTTGCATTCTAAATCAAGACAGTGTACGTTGTGAAGTGGCGTAATTATACGAGCAGCAAAGAGAATCAGAAACTGTGAGTTGGAAGTATATCGTCGCGTTGGCATTGATCCGGAATTCTAAAATACAGACGCGTTTTAAAAGGGTTTTTTTCATTACTTGTCGCAAGTTGCTCACAATGCTCCCCTAGAACAATGTACAGACAACTGTTTTTTCCGGAAAGAGGAAGTCATTCTCACATTTATGCAAGAAATAAGTAAACTCGATGTCTGCACGTTACGTCCCCAGGGATACGGTCCATTTTTCTCATTTCTAGCAACAGTTCTAAGAGCATTATTTTGCCACTTTGAAAGCATGAAGACCCAGAAATGTCGATTGGTCTGTTATACACGGAAAAATTCCTAACGCAACACACGGGATGGCATACCCGGATGTCATCACGAGGAAACCTCAGTTACACGTCGGATTACACTTACAATTTTAGCCTCCTTGATTTATTGTTTCGCTGCTATCGAACGTTAACAACAGAGAGGAGATAAAAGGCAAAGCATTACTTTTTGTCATCGTGTTGAAGGTTTTACTAGTACTGAGCTCTTGTATCTAGTTTAAATTTATTGCTCTGCCGTTACGATGGCGGCACATTTCAACTGAGTCTTCTCTCCATGCTGGTTACATTCGTCACAACTACTGATCGACAGTTTTCTTAGTTATGAAGCAGCCCTGCAGAGTTAGTTTTTTGTACGTTTAGGACGTTCTCGTTAACATGTACATGACTGTGATTACTCTCTCCAGCCTTGGTATATGTATTACATCACGATTCACAATTTTTCGACCCCTGTTTTTTTACACCATTTAAAAATTTCAACAGAATTAAGTAAATATAATTATATAGGAGAAATAGCAAAATAACTCTAAGTTGCCTGTTGGTCGAGATGGCGAGCTGTGCATCAACCAAGGCTGCCTTAACAGACATTAGCACTGCATCACATGGCGTAACTGGTGTTATATTTCGCGTACTAGTAAAAGAAAAAGCACAACAAAAATGTGAAAAAGACGTCTCATAATAGAAAAGAGTATTAATTATTGCGTTTAGTTAACTTGCAATGGCCGGCCGGAGTGGCCGTGCGGTTCTAGGCGCTGCAGTCTGGAACCGAGCGACCGCTACGGTCGCAGGTTTGAATCCTGCCTCGGGCATGGATGTGTGTGATGTCCTTAGGTTAGTTAGGTTTAATTATTTCTAAGTTCTAGGCGACTGATGACCTCAGCAGTTAAGTCGCATAGTGCTCAGAGCCATTTTTTAACTTGCAAGGGTGCTGATTTTGATGCGTCGTCAGTTGAATACTAGACACTAATAAGAGAAGTGAGTAGAATTGTTTGAGGTAACTAACGTGGATCATTAACACTGAGATTCCTCTCTTAGGCTGTCATAGAATTAAGCTTAATCAAGAAAATCTCCTTCCATCCGTAGGCTATTTGTGAATGTTGCTGTCGCACCTATTGACGGACAGCATAACCTGTGAAATAATAAACATGTCACTGATGGCTTTAACCTGATTATCTCCAAATGAAAGCAGAAGAAAACAGATTGGTAAATATTCAAAAAACGACACTTTGTAATGTTCAGTATTGCTTTATAGTTTATATTTGTACACCAGATAGGCGACTTCCCGCAACAGACTCTCTCACAAAAGAAAATACCACGTCTTCTTAGACATCATCCGCGAGAATCGAAGGCAATGCTGACGTGCGTCTGACCGTGCTGACAGCCACGCCGCTTATCTGATTTGCAGTTTGAAATGGGACTTTTCGATAGGAGGTAATTAAACTGTGTTTGGGTACGTGGTCTTAAGAAGCCTCGGTCGCTGTCGTAAAGAGAAAATTTCAGAAGATATTGACAGTTTTTGACAGATTAAATGAAAATTGTTCCAGCACGAGCTAATGATTCCAAGGCTGAAAGACCTACTCATGAAACGCCATACGCTAGAAATGCGAGGAAAGAATCGAGCCTAGCGGGAGGTGAGAGCTGGGAAAGGAAAGCGGCTTGCGGCTCGAGTAGCTTCGACATAGAAGAACAACAGCGGTTATATGTGGAAAAAAAGGATGATGGCTCGGCTGTAGCGCACAAATGAGGGGAAGCTACTTACAGCGGAAATATCACATTATTCCATTGTTCAATATGATGAAAAAAGAACAAAAGTGGCTCAGGAAGTCCGACGCATCGAAAACTTACACGAAGGCTATTTACATGGCGCGATTCATCATCCACTCGGTGAACAGATAAGTTGTTTAGATCATTCACGGTATGGCTCCAGACACGTTTCTGTGGAATGAATTGCTATGTACTAGCACTTAAAGAGAGAGGATTTTGGCACATGTGCGAGGTTCGTATTTCTGACAGAATTTTTGGGTACTCCTCAGGAAAGGATCACCTCCAAAGTGATCTTTCTTGGCAGAGATGTCTTAAACCGAGAGCTGATTGACAAACAGCGTCAGCCGCAAGTTAGTTCTGCTGCTCGTAACGCAGCTGGAAGCCTGACCAGAGGCTCAGAAAGATGTTTCAGTTGCCAGTTCTACAAGGAGCATACGTTCCGTATGCACGAGTGATGTCATTTACTATTCAAAAGAATGCGGGGCGAGCCTTAGTGCTAAAACAGCGCCGACTCTGATGACGGACCTGAGGAGGAGCGAGGGGTTAAACAATTCATCTCTGTGCTCACCGGCGAATTCAATGCAGAGAGAGGCCGTGATCACCACTTAGAGTGTGGCAGTCGTGGGAGGGGCGGCTGCCGAAGCGTCGATCGAGTTGGCATTTTCCGAGGATGCTGTCAAGTATTTTTAGGCGAGATGGTGTGTGCCCGGCCAGGTGCTTGTTTTGCTTGCGGGCTGGTGTCCGCACGCATTGTAAACTACCACTGCCGGACGCCATAGCCACTGTGGCATCTTTACCGTCCGGCTGAGCTCCGGGAGGAAAGGGCAGGTGAATATTGTTTTCACTAATGGGAAACCCTAGAACGTTCACTATCGTATGATAATGAGACAGCATAGGAAAGGTTAAGACCAGAGTAGTGCTCCTGAATCCAGACTCTAATTAAACTTTAAATGAAAAATGCGAACGCCACAAAGTGGTGGTAGATAAATAATATTTACTTCGCATTGGCAGAGATAAAACTCGCATGTTTTTGTAAATTTTTTTTTCATAAAATCCAACAATGATGGCCGGCCGCTGTGGCCGAGAGGCTCTAGGCGCTTCAGTCCGGAACCGCACGACCACTACGGTCGCAAGTTCGAATCCTGCCTCGGGCATGGATGTGTGTGATGTCCTTAGGTTCGTTAGGTTTAAGTAGTTCTAAGTTCTAGGGGACTGATGAACTCAGATGTTAAGTCCAATAGTGCTCAGAGCCATTTGAGCCAACAATAATGAGCCCACGTGTCGATTAGTTCTGCGTGTTTTTGTACATGTCTTTTTTCTTTTAATTGCTATGATGTCAGCAGATACACATCATACGTCATGCTCCAGTACCTGAACACTGATCTGTAAGTACCCGCTTACTGGTTCGAACAATATATGTAATTTGTCCAATTGTTCGGGTTATAAAACATTTAACAATTGTGATTAAGGTGCAGAAGCACTTGACAATGGCCTGAGTACCGAAACTATAATCGTATATTGAAAAATAAAACAATGCATCCATCGGTGGAGAGACAACGTCCCTCAAAACAGTTCAATTTGACTGTCGATCCGAACTATCAGAAATTAGATGAAAATCTAGTTGCAAGTTGTAGGAAACTGAAACAGTATTATAAAGGCTTTTTCCAATAATAGTCAATAGCAATATTTCGCTTACATGTTACCAGTTCTGTTAAATCAAAAATCTGTTTTCAATGTGTCGTCTTTACGCAAACAAGGAAAACGTTCTTAGAACCTGGGTGTTTCCTTGCCAGTTTCCGAAATGAAGGAAATACTTCCTAAAAAGTTGTTGCTGATGAAAGATTGCTGGCTACTATGACAGCGTGGAGAGTAAGATAATTACAAAGAAGAGCAGATATGACCTCAAGTATTTTGGTAAACAAAACTGGGTTTAAGAACGAAGCTTTCAGTGCGTCTGAGGTCGACATTTTATAATCACTGTTTCTTACCAATTCTGACTTTAGGTAGCGAGTCACGGACTTTGTATACAAATATCGTGGAAATTGCACGCTGACAATCGCTAGGAGAGACCGAGAAACAAACGAATGGATCGAAAGAACAGGCTACAATAAAAGACGTAAATATAAGACAGTATATGGCCATCTTATATAGGCAGGCGAATAAATGGTAGAAGTTCTTTGCTGGATTCCAAGAGATAATAATCGCTACCTTATGATATATTTGTAGACTACAATAAAATGCACTGGACCTACATAGATGCGTGCTGCTGATGACCACAGTCCGTGTGAAGTTTAGAAGAGGCCTTTGTTCAGCGGTGGATGTCAAGTACCTGATGATGAAGACCTACTGAATATTATAGTCTAACTAAAAGTCGGGCATCAATATTATTATTTTAACATGACTAAGCCACAATCGCGCCCTTTTTTTAGCTCGGATTTGCAATCAGTGGTCAAGGCGAAGAGCTAAACCGGAGGTGTGGAACAGTGGAACGATGCGTTTACTGTGTGTCTATGTAAAGTGCCTTTTTTTAAGGAACATGCACAAATTACAGTATCGTAAAACTATAGTAATCTGTTAGAAAAGAGATCCGACAATAGCCCTAGAGGCATATGCGCGAATTTAGCTCACGGTTGCAGAGTTGCAGTAATAAAACATATTCACCAGTTATTTGCAGCCTTATTCTTCCATTTGACTGCATAGGTTATGTGATTGATTCCTATAAGAAATGACGCACAATCGGCGAGTAACAATCACCAAAGAACGGAAAACATACCGGGGCAGCCTGCCAAGGCGATCGTATCCTGGATGCCCTGTGTGAGTCCGCCAAGACTCACGTTCCTTTTCAGACAGCGTACGTTCACCTCGTTAAGTCATTTCCCAGAGCCGAATGGAGGTCGCAGTCTCATGCAAGCTATCTGCAGGCTGGTCAGTGAAGTTGGACATCAATGCGACTTTAATTCGAATTACTCGTGCACAGGACCGGAAAGCCAGAAATGTAACTATCAGGCACAGTGATCGGAAGCTTGCAATAAACATCCGGAGTAGTACACACTTGTTAAGTAAGGTGGCAATGTTATTATAATCGATGTAGGGAAAATGTTGTAGGTGGAAACGCCAACGCACTATCAGTGCAAATTTGTCTCCTGCCCTAAAAATGGTTTTGTTATTCCTTCGTAAGTCAGTGATGATGTGGAATCAACTGAAATTAACACAAAACTACGTATCCAATATAGTGGTGCTTGTTCACCACAACCGCAAATGCGTAACAGAATAGGAAGTTCACCCATAAGGTGTCATGGCTCCTTGTCTTATCCAGACTCACAGAGTTGGGATTCGTGAGACCAGTGCTGCATTTGAAACCATAGTAGTGGTAAATCGCCGAATAATCAGCTTATATGAAATGGATATTTGCCTGTGTGTTCCTGCGTAGATTTAGAACAACTCGAACAAAGCTTGGTACAGATTTTATTTATTTACACAAGTTCCGTGGGATCAAATTAAGGAGCAAATCTCCAAGGTCATGGAACGTGCCAGTACATGAAATTACAACATAAAAGTAATAACAGATAAAAATAAATGTTTCTGAATCCGAAAAAAGTTAGTCCCTAAGTTTAAGTAAACGCAATACAATAAGAATCAGCTTAATTTTTCAAGGAACTCCTCGACAGAATAGAAGGAGTGACCCATGAGGAAACTCTTCAGTTACGATTTGAAAGCACGTGGATTACTGCTAAGATTTTTGAATTGGAGGGGTAGCTTATTGAAAATGGATGCAGCAGTATACTGCACACCTTTTTGCACAAGAGTTAAGGAAGTCCGATCCAAATGCAGGTTTGATTTCTGCCGAGTTTTAACCGAAAGAAAACTGCTTATTCTTGGGAATAAGCTAATATGGTTAACAAGAAATGACAGTAAGGAATATGTATTGAGAGGCCAATGTCAAAATACCCAGACTCGTGAACAGGGGTCGACAAGAGGTTCGTGAACTTACACCACTTATTGCCCAAACCGCCCGTTTCTGAGCCAAAAATATCCTTTTAGAATGGGAAAAGTTACCCCAAAATATAATACCATACGACATAAGCGAATGAAAATAAGCAAAATAGACTAATTTTCGTCTGGAACGATCATTCACTTTAGATACCGTTCGAATACCAAAATGACAGTATTAAGTCTTTGAACAAGATCCTCAACGTGGGCTTTCCACGACAGCCTACTATCTATCTGAAAATCTAGAAATTTGAACTGTTCAGTTTCACTTATCATATGCCCGTTCTGTGAAATTAAAACGTCAGGTTTAGTTGTATTGTGTGTTAGAAACTGTAAAAACTGAGTCTTACTGTGATTTAGCATTAGTTTATTTTCTACAAGCCATGAACTTAGGTCATGTACTGCACTATTTGAAACCGAGCTAATGTTGCACACAACATCCTTTACTACCAAGGTAGTTTCATCAGCAAACAGAAATATTTTAGAGTTACCCGTAATAATAGAGGGTGTATCATTTATATAAATAAGGAACAGGAGTGGCCCCCCACTTGACAGTACCCCACTCAGACCCCACATCACAGCCGTTATCAACATTGCGAGTAATGACCTTTTGCTGCCTGTTGCTAAAGTAAGAGGTGAAACAATTGTGAGCTACTGCCCGTATTTCGTAATGGTCCAACTTCTGCAGCAATATTTTGTGATCAACACAATCAAACACCTTACTTAAATCAAAAAATATGCCTAGCGTTCGAAACCTTTTGTTTACCCATCCAGTATCTCACAGAGAAAAGAGAATATAGCATTTTCAATTGTTAAACGACTTCTAAAGCCGAACTGTGCATTTGACAGCAAATCGTGTGATATAAAATGATCAATTATCCTTGCATGCACAGCTTTTTTAATAACTTTTGCGAACACTGTCGGCATAGAAATACGTCTAAAATTATCTACATTATCTCTTTCTCCGTTTTTATAAAGCGGCTTTACTACTGAGTACTTTAATCGCTCAGGAAACTAACCGTTCCTAAAGGAAAAATTACAAATATGGCTAAATACAGGGCTAACATGTGTAGCACTGTACTTAAATATTCTGCTAGATACCCCATCATAACCATGAGAGTCCTTAGTCTCCAGTGATTTAATTATTGGCTAAATCTCCCTCTTGACTGTATCACAGAGGAGTATTTCAGACATCAATCTCGGAAAGGCATTTTCCAAGAAAGTTATACGATTCCCTGTAGAAACGTAATTTTTATTTAATTCACCAGCAATGTTCAGAAAATGATTGTTAAATACTGTACATATATCTGATTTATCAGTAACAGAAATATTTTTACTGCGAACAGACTTTATATCGTCGACCTTGTGCTGCTGACCGGACACTTCCTTCACAACTTACCATATGGTTTTAATTTTATCCTCTGAATTAGCTATTCTATTTGCATACCATATACTCTTTGCCTTCCTAATAACATTTTTAAGCACCTTACAATACTGTTTGTAATGGGCTACTGTAGCTTGATTGTGACTATTTCTAACATTTTGATATAATTCCCGCTTTGTTCTACAAGATATCCTTAACCCACTAGTCAGCCACCCGGGCTGGCTATTACTGCTAGTACCCCATTTAGAACGTTCTAAGGGAAAGTAACTCTCAAAGAGCATGAGAAATGTGTTAAGGAAAGCATTGTATTTATCATCTATGTTATCGGCACTATAAACATCCTGCCACTCTTGTTCCTTGACAAGGGTAAAAAAACTCTCTATTGGTGTTGGATTAACTTTCCTATAAAGTTTGTAATTAAATATGACATTTTTTTTAGTACAAAAGCCTTTTAGTGTTAAAATTTATGCATCATGGTCTGAAAGACCATTCACGCTTTTACTAACAGAATGCCCACCTAGTAATGAAGAATGAATAAAAATATTTTCTATTGCTGTGCTACTGTTCCACTGCACCCTAGGTGGAAAAAAACACAGTCTGCATCAGATCATATGAATTTAGGAGATCTACCAACATCCTTTTCCTTGGACCATCATATACAAAATTAATATTGAAGTCACTACATATAATTAATTTCTGGTACTTCCTACAGAGTGAATCAAGAACCCTCTCTAGCTTCAGCAGAAATGCTCTGAAGTCGGAGTTAGGGGAACTATAAACAACTGCAATTAGAAGTTTAGTTTCAATAAATTCAACTGCCCCTGCACAACATTCGAATATCTGTCCAGTGCAGTGTCGTGATACGTCTATGGACTCAAATGGAATACTGTTTTTACGTGCATAGCCGTATAACTTAATACCGAAAGACAGTTAACGACAGGGTAAGACACACCTATTTGTAGGTGTGAGTAAGAAAACAAACTTGATGTGTACACGACTTACTATCTAAGGAACAAAATACTGAGCAGCCGAGGCACCACTAGTACGGCTGTGAGTGGGTTTGGCGAGAAGTGACACAAAAAAATAACCGAAACCGACCGATATTGCTATCGAATGTGGGGTTGTCGGCTAATTGGTGGCAGCCGAATTATTGTCAAATTCATGGTTGTCAGCTAATTGTTGGCAATCCCGATAATATTCTGTTCCTTGGCGTGAGAGCACGCTTGGAATAGGACTGACATTTAAAAATAATTGAAAGTAATTGATATCAGTGTCGAATCGACACTTTTATGAATCTACAATTTTCAAGTTAAATTAATATTACAAGAGAGAAATGTTGAGATTAAAAAGGGCTTAAGGTGAGATGTAGTCTGTCTCACCGTGTTATTAACCTGTAATCCGAAGAGGAATTGGCGAAAATAAAAGTAAGTTTTAGGTGTGAGACTAAAAATTAAGCTGAAAAGGTATCGATGATAAGATTCGCCGACGATATTGCTATCCTCAGTTAATGTGAGGGCGAATTGCAGAGCCTCTTGAATGGAATGAACAGTCTAATGAACACGGAATGTGGATAGAGAGTAAACCAACGAAAGTCGAAACTAACGAGGAGTGCCAGAAATGTGATTAATTATAAACTTGACATCATAACTGGAGATAGCGACGTAGACAAAGTGAAGGAATTATCCCGCTTTGAAGCAAAATAACGCATCACAAACGAAGCAAGGAGAATATAACAAGCAGACTAATACAGGCAAAAAGGGCATTCCTTTCTGAAAGATGTCTTCCAGCATTAAACGTAGGCGTCAATTTGAACAAGAAATTTCTGAGAGCGAACGTTTGGAGCAAAGTATTGTGCGGGAGTTAATAACTGATAATGGGAAAACCGGAAAGAAGGCGATTGATATGTGGTTTTATAAAATGCTATTGAAAACCAGATGCCCTTATAAGATAAGATATGAGGAGGTTCTCGGCTGAATCGCCGAGAACCGGAATATGTGAAAAATATTGACAAGAAGAAATGACATGATGATAGGCCAGGCGTTAAGACATCAGGCCATGACTTCCACGTACGACAGGGAGCCATTCAGGGCAAAAACTATAGTGGAAGACAGAGACTGGAATATATTCAACAAATACAAATAATTGAGGATTTTAGGTGTAAGTGCTACTTTGTCATGAAGAAGTTGGCACAGGGCATGAAGAGGTGTCGAACCGCATCAAACCTGCCAGAAAACTGACTGACAAGACAAAGAAGGAATTGTAAAATTCTTCACTTTGTGATCTGTGTACGGTATTCATAATTTTAAAGCATATGAATAAACTAAACTTCTTTTTTTATTTGTAGACTGATTTAATTCCTTTTCCTATCTAATATAAGACGGGGATAAACAGGGAAGCATAACTCATTTTTTAGGCAAGTAAATATGCTGTATGGAGGTGCATATGGTCAGCACTTCGCTGTTCTGGTCGGTATCACCTTGGAATCGCTACTTGTCGATCGAGTAGCTACTCATTTGGACTCACGAGGTTTAGTGCATCGCGTACCAGTCGTGCCATCAAGGAAAAATCCCCAGCATTGTCGGGAATCGAACCAGGGTCCTCCGCATGGTAGTCAGTTGAAGCTGAATCCCACCATGAGGGTAAGAGAATAATTTCGTTAGCGAAAGGAAGACAGAAAGCGTAAAAATGTTTTATAAAACTCAAAAAGATATGAAACGATCCGTCTGCTGGAGGATCTAAAGATACGTCGTGTTATAAGAGAAACAATCGACTCCTGCCATAAGATTTACCAGAAATCTCTTACGGCGGTTACAAAAGGAGTCATAAGCAAGATACAGTTCTTAAGAATTACACATAGGTTCATGGTTTAGGAAGAGACTTTCTAATAGAACACACTAGAGAAATAGTGCATGCAGTACTGTTTAGAATGCGGGGAACTAAACCGTGTGTGTCTGGAATGGTCAAGCTAGTCCTAGAGAAGAAGGTATTTGTAACAGTATGAACTACAAAGGCAACGGAGACAAGTTAATCTCCGTAACTAAAAAAAGATAACAAACGAGCATATGGTGACTTTCTTGTAAGGCAAACTCCTATCGACTGCCACTAACAGAAGACTGTTGGCACACAATGCTGTATTAGTAAGTGAACAAATTTATGATATGATGGCCAAATTACGTTAAATACTTATATTCTTCTCCTCCACTGATAATTAAAATATGTTATTGGAGATAAACTGAAGAGTTCAACTAAATGAGCACAATGTATACATAGAGTTTGATACAAGGCAATTTTAGTTTGACCTATAGTATTTTATTGTTTTTACACGAATGAGAAGTGGTATTAGTGATTTCACGATGATACTATTTACATCCTTCATCTCGTTTAGCCCAGTACTCAAAATGTGTGTGAAATCTTATGGCACTTAACTGCTAAGGTCATCAGTCCCTAAGCTTACACACTACTTAACCTAAACTATCCTAAGGACAAACACACACACCCATGCCCGAGGGAGGACTCGAACCTCCGCCGGGACCAGCCGCACAGTCCATGACTACAGCGCCTTAGACCGCGCGGCTAGCCCAGTACTAATATATAATTCTTTATAATATGGTGGTTTGAATTCTCGTCTGTACATCTACATTTCTATTTTCCGTTGTTTCCATAAATGTGTTAAGAGAAATACCGGTGTGATAACTTTGCAAAAGCCACGGCCGAATGATGCGCCATACTTCCCTAAATCCGAGCTCATGCCCCGTCCCTAAGATCTCGTAGTCGACGAAGTGACCTGGTACAGGCACTTCACTTGTTTTGGAAATGCGACATATTTGTCAGCACAAGTAAAAACAAATTAAAGTCTGAGTTCATAATATTCATCAGAGTAGCAGAAGGCGGTCCGGTGTCCCAATGGTGTTAAGCAGTTATACGTGCCATGTCCACAGAACCAAAAAGAGGGACTCAACATACGTTCTATTGCTCCCGCAAGCCGACAAAAAATTTCTGAAAAACACCTCTTGTCCAGTAACAGATCCTTATTTGTGGCTCGCACCAGTATAAACATAGACATAGTTTTTCTGGAAGAGATGACGTTCGCCGTGGCCTGTGCTAACGTTCTGTTTCTGCTGAAGAGAAAAATCAATTTTGCCTGACCGAGTAGGAAAGGCGGAAGGAACACCGACTGAGGAAGAACTCTTAAAGATGAACGGAAACTTAAGAGGTAAGTTGTAGATAACTGCATCAGACAAAGCTGACATCATACCAAGAGCGAAGAGTTTAGCCTTTTTGACCATCGCTGTTGATATTATGAGCAAGTATGTGTATTTATAGCGCTTTTTTCCTTTCTGTGGTACGGAATAGGAAATTAAGAATTTACATGAACAATTGCACATTACTCGCTTATGCAAGGATCTTTAGAGGGAAGACGATGCGTATATTTCGCTAATGAACTTCGATGCCTTTCTGGGTGGAATAATACGTTAAGAGAATGCATACCATAAGGATTGAATAAGTGCTCAAACAATTACATTTAGAGTAAAGAAAGGAAGTTGAGTGTACGCTACAAAGAGAAATTAATTTAAAGACATTTCCCTTGAATAACTCTGTATAAACGATTATATTTTCTTGAGAAAGATTATTTTCTCAACAGTGGACATACCACATCATAACTGATTATCTTGGATGCATTCTTGGTTGCAGATGATAAACTAGATGTAGATGGAGATATATGGGCTAGTTTTATCAGAAAATAGCTTTTACGGCAAGAAAAGTATCTTGTCATTACGGTGAAATAATAGTGAAAAATTTCGATCTCCAAGTATTTTGTGACAACTTAACGTTTCGCTTTATTTTTTAATACTGTCAGGGGTGACTTTACATCGTGTAGCATCGCCCAAGTGTAATTACTATAGAATCTCATGAGCGACGAAATAACTTCGCTACAAAGCGAACAGCGTCAGAAAGTTTTAACTTTTACCGCTTACCACCATTTGCAACTTAAAGCACACATATGCTAAAATTAAAGAAAATCAGTGAAGTTGAAAAATGCGCCTTCCTCAAAATAAAAGTCGTATAAGTCGTAACTTTTACTGACGGTAGTTGCCGGCCGAAGTGGCCGTGCGGTTAAAGGCGCTGCAGTCTGGAACCGCAAGACCGCTACGGTCGCAGGTTCGAATCCTGCCTCGGGCATGGATGTTTGTGATGTCCTTAGGTTAGTTAGGTTTAACTAGTTCCAAGTTCTAGTGGACTAATGACCTCAGAAGTTGAGTCCCATAGTGCTCAGAGCCATTTGAACTGACGGTAGTTAGCTACAAAAGTAAATTTGAACATAATCTTGTCATGTTCCTAGGAACATGAGTGCCGTCATTGAAGATCGAACCGGAAAGGCTCCAGCGTGAGGCAGTAGCGAGTGGAACAGTGGTGAAGTATGAGCTGTAAGGTGTGCTGGGAGGAATCTGAGGAGAAGCGCGCAGGTGCGCCAGCAGCTGCGGTTGTGGCAGGTGGCCTAAGATCAGGGGTCCCGTTACAATCTCTGTTTACTCCCACGCGACCCGCCACCCACCAGATAAACCAAATTACACGCTGCTAACCATCTGCTTAGCACTTAGCGTCAGCTACGCTATGACGAGCAACGGTTATACCAGTTTAATTGCGGGGGATGGCGAGTTCGTCTTAGATTCCAGGATTTTAAGAGGCGTTAGAGCGTTCGAATTCCAGCCACGGTACAGTTGAGACATGCCTTCCTAATACAATGGAAAGTACAAATTTGTTCTCCGTTTTAAAATTATTGTTGGCCTTTTTGTGGAGGGTATTTGAAAGTGTCTAATTTAATGATATGAAAAGAATCAATAAGGGCAAGGTTACGAAACACGGACGTCCCATTTTATTAAAAAAAAAAAGCTGTTTACAGCAGGTCAAAGCGGTTTTCACAAGTGGAAAAAATTCAACATTAAAACCACTTATTCCGCTAAAATGCACATTCACTTAGAGGCTTCGTTTATCCCCTATTGCCGGCCAGTGTGGCCGAGCGGTTGTAGGCGCTTCAGACTGGAACTGCGCGACCGCTACGGTCGCAGGTTCGAATCCTGCTTCGGGCATGGATGTGTGTGATGTCCTTAGGTTAGTCAGAATTAAGTAGTTCTAAGTTCTAGGGGACTGATGACCTCAGAAGTTAAGTCCCATAGTGCTCGGAGCCATTTGAACCATTTTTATCCTCTACTACATTTACATCTACATACATCCATACCCTTCAAGCCGCCTTAAGGTGTGTGGCGGGCGCTAGTTTATGTACCAATGTCAACGCGAGTGGTATACAGGAGGAAAAATTGTTGGTAATCCTCCGTATGAACCTGAAGCGTCCTTATTTAACCTTAATGGACTTTTGGCGACATATACTTAGATGGAAGCAATATGTTAGTTGACTTCCTTTCTTTGCATCTCTACTTACATCTATAATCACACTCTAACGACTTTAAGATCACAGATTCCCTGTTCTATGCTGAGCCAAAATATTGGGTCCTATGTGTAACCAGGATATCTAAGACGTCAAAAAAGCACTATGGGACTTAACATCTGAGGTCATCAGTCCCCTAGAACGTAGAACTACTTAAACCTAACTAACCTAAGGACGTCACACACATCCATGGCCAAGGCAGGATTCGAACTTGCGACCGTAGCAGCCGCGTGGTTCCGGACTGAAGCGCCTAGAACCGCTCGGCCACAGGAGCCGGCTCTAAGACGTCAACCTCACGAGTCTATTCTCTGATAAACTGATATGCGTAATTTTCGGATGAGGCATTTAGAACAAATTCATTATTTTCCATGTCCCTACTAACCGATCTAATCACTTTAGTCCCCCTGTCTATAGCTGTTAAGTTGAAACTGCCTGCTAACGCTGTAATATGATCATAAAATTTACGCGCATCCTACTCGAACTTGATGATGTTTCAAGTGTTCACAGCTGAAGTAGTTCAGGAATTCAATAAAACGCACAACTGTCACTGTTGGCACTTTTTTGTTTATTTATTCACATAACGTGTTTCGAGACATTCAAACTCTTATCAAATAATAAGTGGAACTTTAGGTTGGACGGCCAAAAGTTTGATAAAGTGAGAGAGTGCCGCTAAACGGACTTTCTTTTGTCCGCGTCGACCATAAACAATACTACGTACATTAAAATTAACTGCACCACTTAATGAAGCATGTATGTGAAACACACAAACTGTTATGAGCCAAGTATACAAAACAATAATGGCTCATTACATGCTCTTTAATGCATGGTTCACGAAGTGATCCACCTTACTTTATTGCACGTAGTTTCTGACTTTCGGAAACACAAAAAAAAAAAAAAAAAATCAGCTAATAGTATCAACTACTTTTAATTTTTGACCATCCAATATAATGATCCAGTTAACAGTTGATAACTAAACAGAATGCCTAGAAATACGAAGTGTGAATAAATAATAAAAAAGTCCTAGCAGTTTCTGTGAAAAGTTTTATTCAATGCCTTCCTGAAATACGTAACTGACGACAACGTCTTGGTCGACTAAAGTAACACAAAAAAAGTCGTGTGGTAAATTTGAGGCAACAAAACAATAACAGAAACATCTGAAAGAACCCTATCAAGCTGACAAAACAAATGTGTAGCTCTTCGAAAAATAAAGAGAAAACTCTGGCTTAGGGAAGTACATGAAAATCTGCAAGAGACTGGCATAAATAAGCAGTTTGGAGACAAACAGACGTAAAGACCAAATAAGAAGTAGTCAGGTTTCCAAGACCACGTAGTGGGAAATTAAATAGCAGAAAAGAGTACAAAAAAGTGAAGAGATGTAAACAGTGTTGGAAAATATATGAAGTTGATTTTGCTATTTAAGCGTGTTCCCTAGTTGGCTGGTAACGGAAAACAAGAAGGATACTGTTGTAGCTGTTCAAATGTGAAACAGTTTTATTTTTAATTGCCTGGAAAACAAGTCTAAACTTTCTGAAGGTCACTTTAGTAATTTAGTCTTCCCTTCCACTTTCTTGCATATCCTTTAGTTTGCGTATTTACCATGTAAAACAAAGGCTATACTAGGAGACATCCATCCATCGAGAGCAGCAGACCATTTCATATCTGTTTATAAATCATACGCTACCGGTACGAGTCAGATTAAGAAGTGACAAAAGGATGTATGTGATTTTGGACTGCAAGAAACGCCAGGACTTGTCGAGCATCTATAACACGATTATGTTGCAGATGAGGACTAATATTGAATAATTCGGAACAGCATATATTACATTGTTTGGACCACTAACTGTGAAATATACACAGTACATCTGCTGATAGTTCTGTCGTCACAAGGCACACAAGATTTATGTGAAAGAAAGTAGCGCAACAAACAAAAAGAGATATGTCTAATAATTCAGAGAGCAAACAGAAGAGGAAAAAGAAGAGCCATAGAACAGTACAACGAAGAGCAACTATAACAGATGAAAACATCTCAGTCTTCTAAGGCATCTGTGAGTTCATTGCTATTGGCGAAAACATAACTTTGAAACACTACGCCTCAGGTACTTTCGTATTTTACATTGTTTAAGAAACGTACCGGAGGTGGCCAAACATGGAAAGAACAAAAACACAATGCTTTATCATGCCTGATACGATGTAGGAAAACCATTGATGTTCAAAACAGCTTCCAGTAGTCTCAGAACGCATAAACATAGGCATTTTCAAGGGAATGTCAGACTACTCTTCATACAGAAACAGTGACAAGTCGAGGTAACGATGATGGAGGTGGCTAACAATCACGCACCCTTCTCTCCAAAGTAGACCACAAAGAGTAAACAATATTAAGACTGTGTCCACAATACCTCCTTGTGTTCACAGAACCAGTCTTGGATGATCCGAGCTGTCGGCCCTATTTTCTTGGAACGCAGCATCACTACTGGCGAACAAACACAGTATCGAGGGATGGAATTAATCAGCCAAAATGGTAACATAATACTTGGCAGCAATGCGATCTTGCAGACGAACCACGGGGCCCGTTGAATACCACCATATGGCTACCCAAATCATCGCCGAACCCCAGCGATGTTTCACTCCAGAATTTGGAAACCGTGAGAAGCAAGACTCATCCGACCAAATGACATTCTTCCATTGCTACATAGTCTAGGCTTTATGATTTCGGCACCAGGTTTACCCGTTACGGACATTCTCAACTCTAATGAATAGTTTTGGAATTCTATCTCGCCCTGCAGTCCTCTGCTTTGGAGTACCCTCACTGTTGTTTTGGTACTGACAGTGTTCAGGAGTGCGACTTTGTCAGCTATCGTACTCTCATTTTTGTTTACAATCCTCTTCAAAGACCGTCCGTCAGGGTCACTGAAGACACACTTTCGTCAGCGTTGTGATGTTTTTCCGCTGTTCCTGTATGCCGTATAAATCTTCGTTACGGTGCCTCTTGAAACACCAAACACTTCGGCTACCTCGTTACGGAAGCACCCACTATATGGGCACAAACAGTTTTTCCAAGTTCGAATGCACTGAGTCACAACTTCACAGGACACTGTCGTGACCAGGACTGACGCTTGCAAGTTATTGAGGACGTTGCACATGTGCCGTTCGTGTTCAAATGCAATAGTGCAACTTGCAGCCTCGGATAGCATCTGCATTTATGTCCAAGCATGCGTTGCTCGCGGTGCATCCAGACTTTTATCGAACCCCTGTATGTCGTGAAGATTAAATGATTAGACAGAATCACTAAAGAAGAAGTACCGAATCGATTTGGTGGCAAGAGAGATTTAACCGCCAGCTCCTTTAAAAGAAGGCGTAACCGGGTAGGACACGTCCTGAGGCATCCAGGAATTGTTAACGCAGTAGTTGTTGGAAGTATGGGGGAGAAAATTGAAGAGGGACACCAAGCCTTGACTTCTGCATCAAACCAAACTTTGGCCTTATGACAACAGTAAGAGAACAAATATGTAGGAATACTACCACGCCAGAAAACGAAATAATAGCACACAGTAATAAGCGTAAGGAGAGTAATATCATGCATGGTACGCGACAAGGAAACAGAATGCAGCAATGTGGAACACATGTACTAGTCTTAGATACAACAACTATTATACTGATGATAAAGTCCAGAAACAAGTAACCTATAGTTTAAAATACTACCTGCGTTGTTTTGGAAGGAATTGCTAGGGTAGTTGTCTTGGCGCGGTTGCTCCGTCGTCTCGCGCCTACGGTGGCTGACAACCAGGAGTTGCTAGAAGCAGAATATTGTTTCAGGAGCGTTAAGACTGCTAGAAACAATTATCCAAATGACACAGACGTAGATATCCTTGTAATAATTCTACAGTTTTTGTGAGACAAAGAAGCTGTACACTCTACTTCCTTAATGTAAATATTCCTATAGCGACTTGCAATTTTAACCAGTAGACATAGGCAGAAAAAATTATTTGTTCATCTGAATACCACAAATTTCAGCATACCTAAACAGACTCATCTGTCCTTCCTTACAACATGCGACTGAGAGGAAGATGTAGAGGAATGACACCCCGCAACTCTCTCTCTCTTTTTCCCTCCCCTCTCTCTCTCCCACTCTCTCTCTCTCTCTCCGTGTATGTGAGATGTATGGGGAGACCTTCAGAGACATACGCTACTTCTGTACGAAGCGATGTGTTACACGTGATGTGGGGCAACATGCAGAAGTGAAGTTCTCCAGCCCGTCGGAAGCCTTCAATTTTGAGACAGAGCCGCTGCCACTGCTGATCTGGAGAGGCTTATTGTGTAATATCGTCAGCTTTCCTTCTCCAGGACTTCTCTGATCGGGGCCTCCTCATTACCAAACAGAGACAAAGTTTTTTTAGCCTCGTTTCATTGTAGACATTGCAGACTTCCTTCGGTATTTTGAATATTCATTTTCTCTTCTGTTCACGCCAAATGTATTCAGCGATTACGCTGACCATGTGGCTTACGTCGTGTTTCTGTTACCAAATGTCGACGACGTAGAACTGTTGAAATTTCAGTCATTGTGTATGACTGTGATGATTCACATTTTCCTTGGTTTTCTCAAATCTCTAAAGGTGAATGTCAGGATGATTTCTTAAAGAGGCCACGGTCGCTTGCTCTCTCATCCGTTCCTTAAGAAAACTCGTTGCTCTGTTGCTAATGACCCTTTAACCTTGCTGTCTTGTACCTCTGGGCCATACCATGTGCGTCTCTTTCTCTCTATGCACTTACACTCTTCTGTCTTTCTCGTCATTTCAGTACCTTTAGGGATTTCATCCCTCAGTTGTTCCTGATGTTCCTCCTATAAAGACTTCAGATGTGTCTTCTTCTTTTGGACGTGTTCAGGCTTCCTACGTTCTCCTTCTGAGCACCCCTTCTTTGTTAACAATATTTCTCCCAAGTCCTTCCGCAGCCCCAGATCTCTATATTTTCTGCTTGTAAATGAGGTATACGAGCAACTCTTTGTGCTACTTAGATAATGTGCACTGGTAGAAGGTCCGCGAGAGGTAACCAGCCGAATATTTAAGCACGAGCTCCTCAGAAATACGGGAGGAGACTGTCTCCATTACGTTAGTGTTTGTGAGGAATGGAGAACAGGCCAGTATCGATAGCACGTATTTGCTGTGGAAGCAATCATAAGCCGACAATACACGGTAATTATGAACCAGCTCATCAATCTTATTGTGTAATATGTAACGTAAACCGGATTCGACTTGGCTTTTTTACGTATACAAGGAAATGACATACCTGAAAACTATATTCCATTGCAGAATGAAAATCCTACGACCTGCCAGGAAACTAATTCTGACATTTCGTATTACTTGCTCATCACTTAAAATAACATAATTCTTCCAGACTGGCAGCTAACGTCAGCTGCGTGTTTACTAACTAGCACTGACATAAAAATACCCGTCTATAGTTGCTGGAGAAGTGGTGCTGATATGCTGCGACGAATACAGTCTCGGAGAATGTACGTTAGAGTTTAACTGAGATCATAAGAGAGGGAGCACTAGCTTCGAGTGAATAGGGATGGGCGAAAACCAGCTGTGGCCATGATTATGGTATCACCCTGAGATTCGCGTTAAGTACGGAAATTCTAACTCGGAATCTTCTTATGGGTACATGAACCCGCTCCTATCGAATATGAATGCGCTGTGATACTTCATTCGGTGCGATGTTATGAAATTATTTGTTCCTTAATGAAGATACTGCCAATGTATATATCGTGCCTCATTTTGCCAGACTCTCTACGATTTCCAGTCTACGCTTCTCGAAGATAAGAGATTTGAGGAGACGTGGAAGGGAATATGAGCTCTATAAAGATTTGGAAAGATGTGTGAGAATAAGACAGAACTAACGCAGAAAGTTTGCGTTTCATTAAGCGGAGGGGCTATCAGTCGTACAGTTGTGCGATTCGCCGAGAAGGTAAGAGGATTATGTAATTGTTATTTTTTTATTTCTCTCCAGTATCACCAGATGTCGAGGTCTTTGATAAAGAAAGAAAATGGAACTACTTATCTGTCCTAGTGGCGGGCGTTACTAACTATAGCGAGCAGTGAGACACACAGCGAGATGCGAGTCTCGCTTCATACAGAAATAAACGGACCCATCCGCTACAGCAGGGAAGATGTTAGTTCAGAGAGCACTAATGCTAATGGAAATATGGCAGCACCGTGTTACCCCACACGTTTGTAACTGAAGAATTAGGCTGAAATTTATCCAACTCCCTCGCTTTTTAGGCGCTTGTTAAATGAAAAGATTAAATTTGGCGAATAGAATCTTAGTCTGTAGGTCTACAACCACAATGTGGATCGAATAAAATATGGAGTAGGGGTTGATTCTTACAAGAAAGTAAAAACAGCAACATAATACTGTTAATAATGCTATTTACTACTTGGAAGAAATAGCTCCGTTACCGATTTCGAACGGTCAGCTTCGTCCTTAGACGCCTGTTTAGGTTTAAAAATGACTTTGGGCTTAGTCTGTACATGCGATGTTGACTGTTTTGCGGTGGGACGGAAGTTTGTTGGTGTGGTGGTAGCATCGAAAATTCTGCGCTTTCTTATGTCACTGTACTCTGCTTTTGAAGTAATTCATACATATTTCGACGAATAGTAAGCAAGACTGAAAGTTTTTCTGAACACACACACACACACACACACACACACACACACACACACACACATACGTTTCGTTCATTCGGATATTTTAATATTGGCACCGCCACCCCAATGAACTCTCTCCACAACGAATAACAGTCAACATAGAGCGTATAGCGTAAGCAGAATGTAATTTTAAACGTGAACAGTCATCTGATGAATATGCCAGGACGAAACCGGTAATGACGCTATTTTTTTCTTATTAATACCATTATTAACAGCGGTCGGATGCTAGTGCTTTTGGTAAGCATTATCGTGTATTTTTATACAGTCGTGGTCTCACCATGTCAATGAACGACAAAACAGAAATATACAGCGGGTGAGGAGATTTTTTCCTTACACTCATTGGTTTATCCATTGCTGATGTGTCCTCTTCGTGTTTCTCGCGCATGAATCATCCTGAAGAGAAAGATGCTTTTTAGAGGCTACAATAGTAGTAATAGCACATACTTTCACATCCTTGGGTGCCGGTTTGCCATCGCAAAAATAAGTCCATCCTTTACCGCGATAGCCGGCCGATACAGAGAAATGTCTACCGATTACCGTTATAAGTGCAACTCACATACAAAACTCAACTGCAAAAATAGCTAAAAAATGAGTCTAGTGAAAAACGCGAGCCGTCTGTATACTCAATGAAGAGTGGCGTCAAATGTTAGGTAGTGGCATCTGGGCTGTTTTTATTTGTATTTTTCCATTGTAGACGTCGGTCATATATTTTGTTTATGACAGGCCTTTTATTTCATGTGGGTGGTATTTTATATTATGTAGTTTGTTAGATCTATATAGGTGTAATGGAAATGGCGAGCAGTATACCTGGAAATGATTGTCTATATGAGGTGCGGTGATACACCGCACTGTAGCGTAGCCCGATGCCTAGGTTAGATTGGAAGGTGACAGTTTAGTACGACCTGGCGTTACCAACAAATGTGCCATGATAATATTTTTGTTATACACGTCGCGCATTCCATAGTTACATTTACATCCTTGATCAAACCCTTAATTTTTCTACTGTAATCTGATATTTTCAAGTTTTTAGTGTGTTTGAAGCTGTTAATGTAAAGAAAACTGTCGGTCTAATATTCTCTACTCCCGTGGTGGTCCTGTTCTGTTACCGGATTGCATGTGGAAAATATTTTTGTGTTGTTAGTAACGCCAACCGTCGGTTATTTCTCAAGGCTCGTATCTCAACCAAATTAATGACGTCTTCTTATCACGTTGTTATCTAATCGCAGAACACTACTACCGGATAAGATGACATAGTGCTTAGGATTCGGTATCCATTTCATTTAGATTTTCCACTGCTCATTTAAATCATTTGAGGCGAATGTGGTATGATTCCATAGAAGAGCTCACATTGGATTTCCTTTCTCATCTGTGTCCAAACCGAGTTTGGGATACATTTCTAATGATCCCGATGTAGATGGGAAGTCAATGTCCTTCCTTTCTTTTAACACATATAGCTCCGAAGCCTGGTTATACATTGTTAGACAGCACAAGCTGGTATTCCTGCTGGAACATCCTGTTTACCACTGAGAACTAACTTCAGTATGGGAAAGCAATACCTGCAAGACACAGTCTTTAGGAAGATGAGATGAGTAGAAAAACAAATTCTAATCTGTGCGGCTACTGCAACCCGTACGTGTTTTATATCACGGGACCGGTAAAGGTTCTCGTGTAGTGCTCTTCACGTTACTGTTTTCTTGATCGTGTCTGAATGACTGAAAATACGGAAGAGGGACAGAGAAGAGATGCACGATCTGTGGTAAGCTTTCTTGGCCCGAAAAGAGTTGCAAAGGCGCTTAGTCTAGTATGAGAGACACTACAGAAAAAGTGGCGGCAAATGTGGTGAGCAGCTTTTCCGGAAACTCGTATTCACTTTTGTAATCATACACGGATCACAGTGACAATATCAGACAGATCAAACCACACACAAAAGCGTTTCAACCGTGCGACCTACATGAATAGAACAGGGTGGAGTGCAGATAATAGAAGTTTCACAAATCCTCAGCCAGAGATAACCTACAATGTTGCACAGGCGGCGGACACCACTATATCACGGAGAAAGTAGAAAATCTGATGAGAGCTGAAGCTGCCATAGTAGAAATGGAGTAAGGTAAAATGGTGGAGGTAAAACATTTTTAGTAAAGCACTAACTACAGGGAGTGGACAAAAATATTTCAAGACAGAAAGAAATGCATGCTTGAACATAAATGGAGATACCAGCCAAGCATGCAGTTTTCACTGTTGCATCCGACCACGAACGGGAGATGGGCAGCTTCCTCAATACGTTGAAAGTCTCAGTCGAGGCCAGGTGAGTGTTCTGTGAAGCTGTGAGTGCATTGTGTAGGAGCTCAGTGCATTCGAACTTGGACAAATTGTTCGTGCTCACAGGGTGGGTGCTTCCGTAACAAAGGTAGCCGAAGCATTTGGTGTTTCAAGAAGCGTATTATCAAAGATTTTTACGGCGTGCAGGGAAAACGGAAAAACATCGTCCGAGCCGCAAAAGTCGCTGCAGAACCAAATTTCGCACTCGCGAACTTTATCTGCACCAAAACAACACAAAGGGAGCTCCATAAGAAGGGAACTGCATGGCGAGCTGGAGTCACAAAAACACCCACTAGTGTTGCAAATGTCCATAACAGGTAAACGTGGTGCCGAAGCCATAAAACCTGGACTACGGAGCAATAGAAGAATGTCATTCGGTCGGATGGGTCTCGTTCCTCACGGTTTCCAACATCAAGTTTACGACCCTAGTGTGAAACGTTGCTGGTGTTCGGTGATGATCTGTGCAGCCATATCGTGGTGTTCAACGGGACTCACGGTTACTCTGCAAGATCGCATTATTGTCAAGGATTATGTGACCATTTTGACTGATCAGGTCCATCCTATGGTACAGTGCTTGTGTGTGAAGATGACAGGGCCCCTGTTCACACAGCTTTCATCATCCAGGACTGGTTCTGTGTACACGAGGATGAACTGTCACATTTCCGCTGCCCGCCACAATCTCAATATTATTGAGGCATCGTGCTCTACTCTGGAAAGAAGGGCTCTTGATCGTTATCCACTTCCTTCATCGTTACCTGAACTTGCCACTATTTTGCATGATGAATGGTATAACACCCTTGAAAACCATACAGGACCTACATTTATCCGTTCCGGAGACGACTGGAAGATGGTTTTCCTATAGTGTGTGAGGTATGGTAATGTGTTGAGTTCGGGGTGTTTCCACATTCTTTTGTCCCCCGGCAGTACATCATCTGAAAATGTTACAGTGAAGTGTCAGCTTCATCAGAAAAGTGCTTGAGTCAATGTTTCTATACTCACTTCGTAATAATTGGGTAATTAAGTTGAGAAACCGTCAGAGCGAATAGAGAGTGTTGTAGTGTACGAAGCAGAGAAGATATAAAGTAGTCATGCGCAGTGGTGTAATGAAGGCAAAGCGATTATCATTTTATGGAGATACATCATAAATTTTTCAAGATATGATAAGGAAAGAAGACATGGAGAAGAAACAGTAGGTGTGAGTGACAAAAGAAGCGACTAGACATATCTCAAAATAAATAATCAACGTACAAATGTGGAAAATCAAGGAAAGAACCCAGACGCCAACAGATAATTCAGTTTCCGGGAAAACTTAAAGATATTGCACAAGTCGAGGTAAAGCTGTTAGCATTATAAAGGTGGAGTGGAAAATCACGTTAAGAAGAGAGGGCGAGTTGCTGTTAGAGTGATGGCAGAAACGACTACAGTCGTCGATGAAGGAATAGGTGATTCAAAGCTATGCTGTAAATTTAGAGCTGGTTTGGTAAACTTACGCTGAACCAAAGTTAATTTTACATTCATAAGGATTGCAGCATTTATAACATTTGTAGACTTAGAGAAAGCTTTTGACAGTGTTGACTGGAATACTCTCTTTCAAATTCTAAACGTGGTAGCAGTAAAGTACAGGGAGCGAAAGGCTACTTACAATTTGTACATAAACCAGGTGGCAGTTATAAAGGTCGAGGGGCACGAAAGGGAAGCTGTGGTTGAGAAGGGAATGAGCCAGGGCTTTACCCTGCCACCGATGTTATTCAATCTGTACATTGAGGAAGCAGTAAAGGAAACAAAAGAAAAATTTTGAGTTGGAATTAAAGTCCAGGGAGAAGAAATAAAAACTGTGAGGTTTGCCGATGACATTGTAATTCTGTCAGAGCCAACAAAGGACTTGGAAGAGCAATTGGAAAGAATAGACAGTGTCTTGAAAGGAGGCTATAAGATGTAAATCAACAGAAGCAAAACGAGGATAACGGAATGTAGTCGAATTAAACCAGGTGATGCTGAGGGAATTAGATTAGGAAATGAGACACATGAACTAGTAGATGAGTTTTGCTATTTGGGCAGCAAAATAACTGATGATGGTCGAAGTAGAGAGGATATAAAATGTAGATTGACAATGGCAAGAAAAGCGTTTCTGAAGAAGAGAAATTTGTTAACATCGAGTATAGATGTGTCAGGAAGCCTTTTATGAAAGCATTAGTGTGGAGTGTAGCCATGTGTGGAAGTGGAACATGGATGATAAGCAGTTTAGACAAGAAGAGAATAGAAGCTTTCGAAATGTGGTGCTACAGAAGAATGCTGAAGATTAGATGGTTAGATACGTAACTAATGAGGAGGTACAGTACAGAATTGGGGAGAAAAGGAATTTGCGACACAGCTTGACTAGACGAAGGGATCGGTTGGCAGGTTGCAGTGGTTACTCGCAGATGAAGAGGCTTGCACACGATAGAGCAGCGTAGAGAGCTGCATCAAACCAGGCTTTAGACTGGGGAGCACAACAACAACAAGAATTGTAAGTTTATTCAAAAAGTATGAAACTGGTGAAATCATTGCTCCTTCACCTTCAAAGAAACGAATAAATTTCGAATGCGAATTTTTAAAAGAAATAACTATTAGTTTTTTTTTTCTTTTGTGAGTAACCAGTCTCCTGACTGGTTTTATACTGCCCGTCACGAATTCCTCACCTGCCCCAGCGTCTTCATTTCAAAGTAGTACTTGCAGCCTATGTCCTCACTTATTTGCTAGACGTACACCAGGCTGTGTCTTCCCCTACAGTTCTTACACTCCACAGTTCCCTAGAGTACCACGTAGGCTATTCCCCGATGCCGCAACACATGTCCCGTCATCCTCTCTCTTCTCATTGTCAGCGTTTTTCATATGTTCCTCTCTTCGCCGATTCTCCGGAGAACCTTCTCATTCCTTATCTTATCAATCCACAAGATTTTTAACATTCTTCTGTGGCACCACATTTCAAAAGCTTAGATTCTCTTCTGTTCCTGTTTTCCTACTGTCCATAACTCACTGCAATGCTGTATTCCAAACGCACATTCTCAGAAATTTCTTCCTTAAATTAAGATCTGCGTTTGACACCAATTGACTTCTCTTGGTCAGGAATGACCTCTTTGGATGTGATAGTCTGCTTTCTAAGTCATTCTTCCTTCGTCTGTCATTGATTATTTTGCTTCCAAGGTAGCAGAATTCCATTACGTCCTGTGCTTCGTGACCACCAATTTTGATGTTAAACTTGTCGCTATTCTCATTTGTGCTACTTCTCATTACTCTCGTCTTTTTCCTGTTTACTCACAATCCACATTCTGCACTCGTTAGATTGTTCATTCCATTTAACAGGTTCTGTAATACTTGTTCACTTTCACCGAGCGAATCTTGTCGTTGATAGCCTTTCACCCTGAATTTTAATCCCATTCTTGAACCTTTCTTTTATTCCCGTCATGCTGCTTCGATATACAGATTGAACAGTAGGGGCGGAAGACCGCATCCCTGTCTTATACCCTCTTTAATCCGAGAGCATCGCTTTGGTATTCCAGTATTATTGCTCACTCTTGGTTCTTGTAACATTGTATATCAGCCGTTTTTCTCTGTAGCCTACCCCTGCTTTCCTCTGAATTTCGAACATCTTACACCGTTTTATATTGTCTAAAGCTTCTTCTACACCGACAAATATTATGAGCATATGAGCGTATCTTGATTTTTCTTGAGTCTTGCCATTATCAAGTGCAAAGTCATATTTGCCTCTATGGTGCCTTTACCTTTTATAAAGCCAAACTGATCGTCACCTAAAATACCCTCGGTTTTTTTCATTCTTCTATGATTTATTCTTGTCAGCAGTTTGGATGCATGAGATGTTAAGCTTATTGTGCGAAAGTTTCCGCACATATATGCCCTTGCTATCCTCGGAAGTGAGTGGGCTTGAATAGTCGTTTCCTTGCTATTTCTGCAAATTATTTTAGAAATTTCAATGGAACGTTATCTACGCCTTTTGGCTTATTTGATTCCAAGTCTTCCAGAGCGATTTTAAATTCTGACTCTAATACTAGATTCACTATGTTTTCCATATCGTCTCCAGTTTCTTCTTCTATCACTTCATCAGACAAGCCCTCCCGCTCATAGACACCTTCAATGTACTCTTTCCACTTATCCACTATTACCTCTGCACTTAACAGTGGGATTCCCATTGCACTCTTAATGGTACCAGCTTTGCTTTCAGTTTCACCGAAGGTTGTTTTGACTTTAGTGTGTAGTGAAATAGTCGGTCCAACGATCATATCTTCCCCGAAGCCATTACGCCTTGGTTGCCCTGCTCTTGCTATTTATTTCATTTCTAAGGGATTTATATTGCTGTATTCCTGACTTTCCGTGAACATTTTTGTACTTCATTCTTTCGTCGATCGGCGTAAGTATTTCTTCTGTTGCTCAAGGTTTCTTTGGAGTTATCTTCTTTGTATCTTGTCTGATTGTCCAACAACTGTGAGTGTTCTTTTTAGCAATGTCCACTCCTCTTCAACTGAACTGTCTGTTGTATTATTCCCTATAGCAGTATCGCCATCCTTAGCGAACTTCAAACGCATTTCATCATTCTTCAGTGCTTCAGTATCCCACTTCTTTTCACGCCGATTTTGCTGTACGATTCTCGTAAACCTCACTCTTCTCTTCGTCATTACCAAATTATGGCTCTGAGCACTATGGGACTTAACATCTATGGTCATCAGTCCCCTAGAACTTAGAACTACTTAAACCTAACTAACCTAAGGACATCACACAACACACAGTCATCACGAGGCAGAGAAAATCCCTGACCCGGGAACCCGAGCGTGCGAAGCGAGAACGCTACCGCACGACCACGAGCTGCGGACACCAAATTATGATCTCAGTATATGTCAGCTTCTGGGCACACCTTACAATCCACTACCTGATTTCGGAATCTTTGTCTGACCATGATGTAATCCAGCTGGAATCTTTCCGTGTCTTAGGATCTTTTACAAGTATACTTCCTCCTTTTGTGATTATTAAGATAAAGAAAAGCGTTCTCGAGAAACTTTCTTGATAGCAGGATATGTAAGATGCTATTATAACACGCGTAGAAAGTTTTTCTTAATTCGGTACCGACTGAGCCATTCATACTATGTTACTAACAGAGAGCTCTGACATTTCCGCTCCAATTAATTGACCATTCGAGGAACATTCCAAATTTTTCGAAAGAAAGAGCCATACTTCAGCTAATTAACATTTCGTCAGCTGCATGGATGATACTTGACTAGATATCTCATAGTTACTGAATAAGAGCAGGGATGCATTTGTTAGGCATTGAGTATTTCTTCAGTTGTTGTACCTTGCGGAAGTGGAAAGATATACCTTTCTCGTTTACTAAGAAATAATGTTAGAGAGAGAGAGAGAGAGAGAGAGAGAGAGAGAGAGAGGGAGGGAGGGAGGGAGGGAGGGAGAGGAAGAACAACTATACATGGTCAGGGGTAATATTAAAACTGTACAATTCAGAAGGCACAATACAATGCTGGTTTCATTACTACAATTTACAAGTAGTTTATTTTCCTACGGGCTATCTGCATTCATAATGTTATGGAATAATCTAGCCCAAGTATAGATATTTGTTCTCATACTTCATTGCTTTACCGAAATTGTTTTCTAAAGGACAGTATGCTGAATCCTTAGGCCAGATGTGCCTCCGGGCAGGGTAGTACTACCAATATAATACATAATGTGATACAAATGTAATTTCACAGTCGTAAACGATAATTTTGTTATCTAAATAAATTTGAGGATCCGGCCTTAATCGAAACATAATTTTTTGCTGTTCACTATTTCGTATGTATGCTAGTGCTGTTGCACCGAAAAGCCTCAACATGAATTTAACTTTTGCTACAGCATCTTCAGTGCCTGACAATGATTCAAGTGTGTCCATTGATCTTCAGTTCTCCACATGTAATATCACTTAATTTGATATAAGGTAGCGTTCACATTTATGTCCTAAAGAATAATAACATTTGAGG
The DNA here is from genome assembly GCF_023898315.1 of Schistocerca nitens. Taxonomy (NCBI): domain Eukaryota; kingdom Metazoa; phylum Arthropoda; class Insecta; order Orthoptera; family Acrididae; genus Schistocerca; species Schistocerca nitens. The sequence continues at coordinate 929,508,087 of NC_064616.1, forward strand.
TCTCCTGGTTACGACAGGTATGCTAAGTTTCAGTAGTCATACTCAAACAAGTCGAATCTTTAAATCAAGGTGCTTTTTACTCTGAGTTTACCGTTCTGCACTCTAAGATTTATTTTACTCTACGAGCTATAGAGGCACCAACTGCAGTGTCTCGAACGAATTTTCGTCGTAATATCTACAATTTCAAATTTTTCTTAGGGGCTTCCTGCGCTTTACCGCCTTTCTCGCCTGATGGGTGTCTGGTTATCTGAGATATGCTTCGAAACGCTTTTTATTCTTAAATAATACGTTGTTCTATGAATGTGTGACATATTAATAAATTCAATGAATGTTTTTGTCTGATTATGAACGTTTTGTTAAGTAGGCAGGATGAAGCAACGTGTTTTGTTATTCAGATAATACAAAAAATGATTCAAATGGCTCTGAGCCATTAAACCTAACTAATCTAAGGACATAACACACATCCATGCCCTAGGCAGGATTCGAACCTGCGACCGTAGCGGTCACGTGGTTCCAGACTGAAGCGCCTAGAACCCCACGGCCACACCGGCCGGCTATTCAGATAATAGTTGTCATAATGTATTTGCAAAGAAAGTGCGACTGTGACGAATATTAATTCCACAACTGAACAGCTAATACCCTTTTAGTATTTGAAAATAAAAAATTGTTTCGAAAAACAGGAATTTACAGTCAGTTCACGTTTTGATTATTTATGTTATTGTGACTGCAATTACCAAAGCAGGTACGATTGAAAAATAAAGGAATCTATGAGCAAGTATGTGGTAAAATCTTAAGGATTTTACGAAATAAATAAAGTACTAAAACATTAATAAAACTCTGTAAAATTACAGCTTTACTTACATTAACGTACGTAAATTAAAATTAGACAACAGAAAAAAAGTAGAAGCATTCAGTAGTAATTCTTTACGTATAATTCAATAGTGGCCAGTCTTGATCGACAGATACTTCATAATATATTAGAAAGCAATTTTGTTAACTCATGTAATATGGTTGGAAATTGACTGATTGCTGTTTCAGTTATTGCATTAAGTGTAATTTAGCCTTATGTGTAACGTGAAGTATTTTTTGCCTGGCTACAAGTATGTGTTACGCCTATCCAGGGGTTGATGGTGACCTAATAAAAGAAGTTCGTACTTTCTGGTGACAGAATCGGACATGGATTATCTCAGTAACATTTCAACGTTACCTCATAGACAGATAATTTGTACACAGTGATAGGGTCTATGAGCTGTTTTCGCAGCTATCATTACCTAAGAGAGTTCATGCTTTAGATAATGACGCGGCGCTCCGTCATTGACACTTGGGCTGTGATGAAACCACTCCTGCTGCCAAGAATAAATGATGGCAGTAGAACCGAACCTATTAAAAACCACAAGTAACATTCATAATTAAATAAGTTTGTTGATAAATTCAAGCAGAATTGCCATACTTACACCCTTATGTTAAATCGGCTGCTTCTAGACAATGGTGTAATTAAAGAGGCACGTAATTTTCTATCACTTTCACCTCGCCCCGTTATCAGTTTAAATAGGAGGCAACAAAAAGGACCCGAGACAACACCCAGCTGCAGCTGATGAATATTTTGCCGATGAAAAGTTACAAGAGGCTAACGAAGTTAGTATTAACTGGTAGTGACTCGATAGGAATATAGAACTAACGTCTCACATGTTACGTTTAGTGCGTGATGTTGATCTGTCTGCACAGTTTGCAGCTTGAGGATATCATCTCAACGAGAGGAGCCTGCAGCACCTACCAAGTTAACTTGCCTTGGCTGGTTTGAAAATTATTACATAATCTGCCCACTAAATACTCAGTATTCCATTAAAAATTAATTCTAAGGTATGATGAACAGGGCTTCGCAATTCACGCGCTAGTGTAGTTAATAAAATATTACAACGGAATAATACACAGTAAAAGTACTTTCTACTTGCACCTTAATTTTTGGTACCGTTCTGTTTTATGGGGGAATTTCTTCCGAGTCGCTTTGTTCCGCGCCCGTTGTCGATGACGTTAAAAATTCTTGGTTATCTTCACTGGATTTGTCCTAATTTCTCAAGTTATTTGCTTGTACAGACGTTATTAATATAGATTTAAATTGTTTTGGTTCTACTTTTTTCTGTTGAAGCTGTAAAATAACATCACTCCAGTTTGGGAAGAAACCTTAGGTGAAGTGTTTCAAATACACAAATTATGTTCTGTACAATCAAAAACCGTAGAACATTTCATCGTAACCACCGTGGAAAGCAAAATAGCTGCTACGCTGCAGCACGCAAAGGCGATAAAATAATATATATGAGTTCTTTTTATTGCAATTGCAATTAAATTTTTAAGTGAAGAATTTACACCTGTCTCAAAGCAAACCATTACCCTCAAAGAGTTATGGAGCAAGCAACAGCAACACATTGGGCAGAATCATGAAGCAGGCGTCGAAGATGAAGTTTTCCAGCATCAGCTTGGCTTCCTATGCTGATAATGTTACCAATATTTATGATAATTCAGCTTTTTTGTGTCCGCAAAACAACAAACACTTTTTCTACTTGTAGCAGCTATAAGATACGACCACAGATCTGAAACGTGCCAATGATCCAGCATATTTACAGTATCAGCGTACTGTGCGAATGAACAATGTAGCACTAATTTTTTACATTACGAAATAACTTCTTTGCAAGAACGTGTAAACAAAACAGTATTGTACATCAGGGATAAACCAAACGAGGCTGGACTGTTGTTAACAGAGATACACTGTATTCGTGAGAATGGTCGCTCTAATTCAAATCCACCCACCGTGGTTTTGGTTTTCTGCGGTTTCCCTACATTATTTCAGGAAAATTCATTGGTGGTTCTGCTATAAGTTCAAGGCCGACTACCAGCTCTTTTCTTGTCAAACTAGACTTGTAAATATGTAAATGCCTTATATATTAATTATGTTTTTTTTTGTTCTTTACTGTAATATTGTGACATGTACTGTCGCTTGGCAAAAGCGGTCCCCCGATGCATAAGATTACTGTTACTACTACTACGATCAACAGTTCTGACTCGGTATACAATTTTAGTTGTGTATTTCTATGTGGCTTCCTCGGCAGTTTTGCACAACTGTTTATTTTGTTTAATAATTTTATGCCTTCTTGAGTTGAAATATATTATTTTTCTATTTGCGTCTATCGCTTCGGAGCTAGAATTCCACTTTTTAGGGCGACACTCATTTTCGAGCGTTTCACCTGCTTTAGTTTTACCGTCGCTTACATACAAAAGATTTCCGGTCTATATCAATGATAAGCACCTACATGTTTGAGAATCTGTCATATTTTTCGCACATACTGAGACAGTGTAAAGTGTTAACTTTCGTGCAACGTAGATGCAAATGTGGAGCTTGTCACTGGTGCAGAATGTGGAAAACTAAAGCAATTGTAAAGCTCTAAGGCATGAATGTAGTCCTTGAAAATGGAAATGTGTCAGACCCTTATAGAAAAATTAAACGTTGTAACTGAAGACGTGATGACATTAGTAAGTCAGTTAAAGCTTAAAACGTCGCAAATTGGCCTTGTCTGTCAATAATTTTATTTTTTCAGAAACGGTATCCATAGATGAAAGAACAGAGTGAACGTCGAACACTTAATGCGTAGTTTTTCTACGGAAAAGGTCACATAGAGATCGTGAACGACGCAGAAAGAGCTGGCGAACCACTTTACACAGACTGCTGCTAAACTGAAGGAATCCAACTGCCATGATTCAGAATCCGTAAGTATGAGCTATGGACAGATACAGACCTATCATCGATGGGACAGATGAGGAAATTGCCGGTGTATGCATCGACAAGGTGCACCAGAAATCTAAGTAAAGACCGCAGATGACCAGAAAATCATAGATTTACATCCATTGTAACAAGTACAATGATACAACAAAAATATGTGCTTTTATTCGTTAATCCAAACAGCATCACCAATAAAAACAGCTAAAATAGATGACTGTGCAATTGTTGATGGAATTTCGAGCTGGGATACTTGAAGCCTATGTATCTGGACTTAATGTAGAAAAACGAGTCATAAAAAGGTGTGGCTTTGCTCCGAAAGTCTTAGAAAATATTTTAAGTGATGTTAATGGGAAAATGACAGCGTTGTCTGGTGTATTAGTCTCAACATTCCACCATACTCAAGGAATAGGTCCGGACAGTAACGTCAAGATGAGCCACATTTGGAAGACGTGTCCTTATTTTCAAGGATACAACTGCAACATTACGTATGTAGCACAAAAAATTGACGACAGTGGAATAGGACAGAAATGGTGTGTGTGCTAAATAAGCCTTAAATTGTAAACGAAAGACAAGAAATAAATACGAGTGATTTGAAGCAGTTACAGCACTCAATACGATGTGTTTCAATACACACCGTATCGCTAGCTGTCGTGGCATTATATCTACTATGAATTTCCGTCTTACGAGAAAGAAATCGTTAATCAGAATAGGAAACAGGGAAGAGTACCAGACACTTCAGCAAATCACAACGGCTTTGCCAATGAACCTTTTCAAACTATTAGAGGAAAGGAGTAATAAAACTTATGCTAGATTTGACACATCAGAAATGCATTGTATTACGGCGGATAAAAAACCAATTCACTGTCGAACAGAATCGAACTGAAATGCAGTTGGTGTTTTTGGAGGGTCGGCTGTGCGACGTACGAAATCGTGGAGATCATAGTTTCAAACGATTATTCGCCAGCTGCAATGTGAGAGTAGCATTACGACGATATCCACTGTAGCTCTTGAATTACTGTAACGAGGATCAGCATCAAAGGCGAACCAGTCATTAACGCGTTTCGGCTCCGGACTGATTCTTCGGCCTCTTGAGCATCAAAGGCGATGCTAACAATTAGAAATCTACCACAGTACGGCAACGCCGTTTAATAGCTTCGATCGCTGCACTGGAAGACGCAGTCGATTAGACATGTAATGGTCAGTTCATACTCTCTGCTGAGTAGCCAGCACTACTATGATACAGGTAAAGAACCTGCAGAGATGCCCAACCATCTTATGCTGCGTGAGAATGAAGAGGGTATTTAAAATATGACACTATAAATTATTGCTGGTATTTGAAAGTTATGGACTATAGTAGACCTGTAAGGTAGCGACCAAATAAGTCCCCACAGTCAAATTGTGTGTTAAATTGTATTGAATGTAGCAAATTATGTCACACAGCTCGTTAGTCATCTGACTTTTGGAGAACATAGAAAATTAAGCTCAGAATGCTGTAATTGCACCAAAAATGGGGTTCGACAGCCAGATTTACTGTTTCAATAACTGGTTGCTCAACTGGAAAAATATTTTCATCCTCAGAATTTTATTCGACAGACGTCGAACAAAGAGGCTGGACCAAGAAACTAAATCCCATCTCGTTACACAATAGCACGGATACTATGACGTATGACGTATCAGAATGTGTCATACAAGGTTGACGAAAGTTCTGCCACGGATTTTCTACGAACTACCCGTGGCAAACATAATACGAACAAAGAGCGCAAGAGCGAGAATTCGAAAGGAACACTCCGTCAACACAGATTATTGGTTCCAGCGGATTTGTTACATGTAAAATTAAATTTCAATAGGACAACAAATGAACTGTTTCAGTTGTTTCGAATAATTAAAAAACTTGCGTACAAATTTGAGTGTAAAAATATTTGAATCGTATCTACGAGATAAATGAATTAAGAAAGGAACCACAATATGGAAAATAAAATTAGAATGCAGGTCGACGCCTAGTTTGTTGTGCTATAGGGAAAGCAAAGATATACACGGCATCCCTTGTAAGGGTCATCAGGCGCATTTTCTCTAGTGTTTCGGCAGATATTTGCAATTACGTTTTTGCAATGTGTAGCTGAAGTCAGCCCAAGCAAATACTGTCTCATCACGTCTTTCATACAACGCCCACTGTCGACAGAAGGTGTCGGTTTGTTGCCAGAAACAAACAAAATGATCTGACACCGGATTTTTACGTGCCCATTCGATATTACGGTCTCTGGTCAGTCTAGTATGATATTCATTTTATCGATGTGTATTAACAGCGACAATAAAACACTAAGAATAGCGAGTATTTCAGCAGTGACAGCACAAAGCCATTCCTGGAGTACCAGTTATTCTAAAATACACATCGGTAAAACGAATATCGCACCAGACTAATTAGGATCTGTCTGTCGAATGGGCATGTGAAATTCCACTTTAAATATCATTTCGTTTGAAACGGTGAACAAACCGCCGCTTTCCGTCGGCACAGGTCGTCGTATGAAAAATGTGATGAGCGTCGTCGTATGAAAAATGTGATGAGCCGTTCTTATCTGGGCTGATTCGAGCTGCACATTGCAAAAACAAAATTGCAAATATCTGCCGAAACAGCAGAGAGAATGCGTCTGACGAATCTTAGGAGGGACACACGGCTTAGTTCACGACTACCAATGGATGATAAGCGATTGAGTCATAGAATGCAACTAACGGAATGAAGAGGTTTAGAAGCAAAGCTCAGGAAAAGAACTGTTCATAGAAATTTATTTTCTAGCTAAGAACAGTTGCAGATTGAAATTATTTAAATGATCTTGTAGTGTAGGTCTGTAGTCCTACAAATTAGAGAAAAGACGAGAAGAACAGTTCCTCGGAGGACTTTCGGGTTGAAGAAATTTTGGTATGTGGCCATTAAAAATATTCTTACTCAAACGTGTGAGCAGGAATGCAACAGAGCACCGTGATACCGTAAAAAATGCAAGTCGCTTGCAGTTTGCAACTTGTGAATTCAGAGAAAACCAATTTCCACGTGTAGGTGACAATAGAAACGTACATCAAGTTACATGAATAACGATAATAATCAACGGGTCGAAATCAGACCTTTACAAGTTAATAACAACAATTTCACTGCTTGCGTGTCGGCAGGTACTCTCCAAAATAGACGCGTTGCTGCCAAAGACGCCTAGAATCAGGATTAACGTCAACGCTTCGAGCGCCTTTCTTCTCATAGGCTCACACTAGCCTATCACTAATCTATTAGCGTTGAACATGTTTCCGAATATTCATCAGTTCAGTGCGGGTAGATACGACGACTGACTTATTTAATTATTAAATAACGAGTGGAACAGCACTGCAATAAATTGCAAATGGGCATACTACGAAAAAACAGACGAAAGTATACAACGTATAGTTACATATTTAGAAAGATATCCAAAAAATAGGAGTGTTTGGAAAATAAGAAAAAATGCAGTAACGATATTAGTAATGTTACAAGGCTTTTGATCAAGACTCTGAAGATAAAAAGTAAGTTTACGTGAGATGGTCGAAAAAAATCTGTTTATTTCAACGGTTAGACGTTTATCATCAAATGAAGTCCCTCTTATCTCTTTGCAAAACTACTCTAAAACAACATTGCGTCTGTTTTTGCAAACTGAAAAACGTGCACGATTTTGCACATCAAAATGTAGCATATATCTTGTATTTATTCCACGCGCAACACGCTGTAACATCTTATGTCGCCCTCGAATGCTGATGCGCAAAATAATCAATGTTTCTGCCAAAACCAGTAATGTAAAAGGAGGTCTTTTGTCTGATGAGGATGGAAACACCGTTGAAACATGTAGAATATATCGTGGATAACATAAAATACTCGCGATTAGCGCAGATTGTCATTCTGATCAGCAGTCACAGTCCTCAAGATACAGCAAATAATGGATTAAGTAAATTATTCATCTATTTGTAAAATAATTGATGACATTCGCATTTAGATAATGGAGACACGGTGAACTGACCTGTCAATGGATCCAAACCCACTTGTACACTCTGAAAGTCTTCGTTAAGTGCGTGGCAAGCACTACATTTCATTGTACTGAGAGTTTGAGCTCTTGGTGTTCAGTTCTAGTCTCTGACGGCCTCGTTATCGACGGAACGCCTTCCTTTCTGTTCAGTTCACTGCTATTATGCTCGTGATATCTGTACAACATTCCTAGATTCCTGATCACAATTCCATTCCCGAAATATTAAATACAAGATAAACTGCACATTCCTGGTATCCGGACAACGAAACTATCTTGACAGTTCCTTTACTGGTGAAAAAATGTAAACGATATTTCCATGTCGCATAACCACGCTACGTTACTCCACGAGATATTGTTGTACTTTCGAATGAAAAATAACTCCAGCTTGCTGACAACCGTCATCGAGAGTTTTGTAGTGCTATTTTATCTCTGGCACATAATCTTACTTCCATATCCGCAAAAGAAGCGTAAACAAACGCCCGAGATTTCACAAAATTTTCATACATGATATGTATTCATGTAAAAATCGGAACACTTGTACTGCACTGAAATTTCATTTCAGGCTCAACTGCAAAACATTACGTTCAGCTCAATGCCGCTGCTGTGTCATCCAGTGTAGTCGCATGTAGCGATGCGCAGAAACCGTCGACATCATTAGACGGTAGGGCACAACTCTTGCTCGTTACGAAGATGCCGTTTTTACTTATGAGACAATCGATCGTTTTTGATTGCGTCCGAGAAAGAGGATGATCGCAGACTATAGAAGCAGTCGTCCATTTCTTGCCTTACGGTTTGCGATAACAGCTGCGTGAGGATGAGAACGTCGGACGTATCTCTGCGAAAACACCTGAATTTCACGTTATCGGTCAATTTATTTGCCAGGTAGCTCTAAGTCAATACAATCGGTTTACGTAGCTACTCATTTACCGCAAATTTTTTTATGTAACTGAAGACTTTTGTGAAAACCATTCTGTATTCTCACATAAATGCTTTCATTATCTTTGGGTGCATTTCTAGGCTTGAAAACTCTCTCCAGAGAGGCTGGATCTAGTAGCGTGCATTTCATAACTTTTGCAACATGCCTCATGAATTTTTTAGATGTGTCCTATTTTTAGTGTGTTCTTAGGAAGCTTCGAAGTCCGAGGGTATTTCTGAGGTTCCTGCTTATTATAGCGCAGTCTCAGAACAGTCAATTCCCTTTGGATACGGGAACAACGCTACTTAGCCCATACTTCCACAGATTTATAGCTTCCATTGAATAATAATGCGTGTATTGTTAACTGTAGTAGACAGTGTTGGAGAACTTCTGTTATTCGCTGAAAAAAAAAAATTACTTTCTACGTGTCTCCTTTCCTTGGTCATTCCCTGCACATATGATTAACAAATCTCGAAATACTACATGTTCTTACACTACATGTTCTTACACTTGACAAATTGTAAGAAAGGAGTCTTGAGATGATGGCATTTCACTAAAAATAATCGAAGCCTTCAGCGAATGTAATAAAAATTAAGTAAATTTCAAACATATTTTCAGAATGTCTGCAAAAATAAAACAATCCCTCAAAGTTGGAACAGTGCTGGTATAATCGTTTTCCACAAGAAACATGACAGACAAGATATAAAAATGATGGATACATCAGCCTCCTATCTATAATCTAAAAGATATTAGCAAAAATAATTACTAACTGCATAATAACATTGGAACAGAGGATACAGTACAATAAACCATTTACAAGTCAAGTATGAAGTTGCAGAACTGGACTACTAGGGTGAATATTCACTTTGCTCTGGATTCAAAGATTCTAAGAAAATATTTGATTCAGTTTTCACAAAATTTGGACTGTCATGCCTTGAGACACAAGGTAATTTAGTAATTGAGTATATATACCGCTATGGCATAGCCTCAATAGGACAGTGGAATGTTCGTAACTAGAAGAGGAATTTGTCTAGGAAAGTTTATGTCTCCGAAACTATTCCCACAAGCCCAGCAGGAAGTTCTCAGTACGAAATTGCAGAACTGGACCACAAGTATGACTCTCCACTTCACCCAGTATTCAAAGACTTTGAGAAGGTATTTGATTCAATGTTCACAAAATCTGTACTGTCAGTGTAGGAGACACTAAGCTGAGTATATATGTTGCTATGACACAGCTTCATTAAGACAGTGGGATATTCATATTTGGGGGTTTGCCTAAGAGAGTATATGCTACGGTCGCAGGTTCGAATCCTGCCTCGGGCATGGATGTGTGTGATGTCCTTAGGTTAGTTAGGTTTAAGTAGTTCTAAGTTCTAGGGGACTGATGACCACAGATGTTAAGTCCCATAGTGCTCAGAGCCCCCTAAGAGAGTATATACCTTCGAAACTATTCCCAGAAGCCCAGCAGGATACCTAAACTGGAAAAATGAAGTATAAATGCAGGTTACTGGAGAGTAACTGAAGCACCTCTTTACATCTAATACAGATAACCTTCAACATCTCATACAAGAACTTGATAATGAAAATGAAGTGGATGTGGGCTGGACATATAGATGGTGGATCCACCAATGAAGTTATGTGCTGGATTCCAAGAGATAAGAGAAGTCTGAGGGGAAATTACATTGATGACGTTAAAAAACACGCATGTGTGTAACTGCAGACTGTAAAGTATGGGGCAGTCAGGGATAGATGTCAAATGGCTGATGGTGACCACGTATTTCGCTTCTCGCGAATTTCTAGTAGCAGCTTATCAAGGGAAATTTGGGAATCTTAAGAAAGCACAGAATTTGAAATTTGCAAATATTTTGCAAGCTGTGGGCCAGAAACGCGGGTGTAACGATGGAACACGAAGAGCCACAAACTAGCGTCCGGAGCGTATTTCGCTTTCCTAGAACTTACAAAAACATTTGTCGACAATTTTGCATAGTGAACAGAAAGTTAATTAATTTAAGGAAATAAAAGATTATATCAGACCGATAAGATGGCATTTCAAGTAAAACATCATCGTGCTTTTCGGTCTGGAAGTCTACGAATGAATTCCCCTTCTGAATTACTCTCTTTTTACTTACATACTGCAGAAAGAACTCCGCAAGGCTCACACGCCTAGCTGTGACTTAGCTCGCTTTTAAAGGCTGCAGCAACTATTTCATTAATCTCTTTAGTATCAACAGACATATCCACCCAAATTTGAGTGTATTAAGATTCAAATTAACGGCTCTGAGTAGGAAATAATCATTCATGAAAGCACAGTAACAAGAGTTTACGTAATCTGGAACAATTGCACAGCCCTTGGCTGTATCGTTTTCCAGAGACAGGACAGCAATATAAATGATCGCTTTTCGCAGACAGTTCCGTGACTTTTGACCGTATGGCAAATAAAGTAGATCGCCATACTCATGAAAAAGGTACAAGTAAAATTTTTATGAAGTAGACTATATACTACTGCAACACAAACTAACGCATTGAGGAAATGTTAGCATTTTCATGTAACGCAATACGACAAAAACTATTTTCTGTGGCACTACACATCCCTACTATCTAATCAATAAGACAGAAATTCAGTTATCAGTTTTACGCCAAATAAAGCTTAACGTAGATCCAAATAAAATGAGTTCAGACACAGACCTGTGAGCCGCAAACGGACCAGCCACGGACAGTAGACTGAATCACACCGCGATTTATTAGCAATCAACAAAAGGGCTTAAACTCAAAATAATATAAGTAAAATATTCTTAACAGGTACTCCGTCGAAACTGTGCAAATAATAATTAAGAGAAAATAAATGTATCTAACGTAGATAAGGCATTAATAAAGACATCTAAGTTTAACGTGAGAATAAACGGTTATGACTTCAATGGGAGAAGACCGAATAGTTGTGAAAACAGTAAGAGAAGTTACAGTTGGGATGAGACAGCAGTTTGTCGATACAAAAAAAGAAGTATGTACATTAATTGAAACGAGAAAACATTAGTGCCCTGAAGGTGCCGTGAGTATAAATAAATGAGCAATAAAAACGTCTAATCAAAGACCATATATGATCAATGGAAGAAAAAGGCCAACGCAAGTATGCTGCATAAATTAAAACTGGGGTATTTTTTACGACGTCCAGAAGACATTAAATCACAAAAGTAGACTGACTACTAAAAAAAACTTCAGTGAATAAGTCATAAAAGACCTTATAACAAGAATAGTATCCTTACAGGATAGCTAACAGTTATTTTGATTGAAGTCTGGCAAAATCGACGCCATTCAAGGAAACGACTGTTTTACATACACATAGGAAGGGAATGAAAACATTGGTGAAAGAGTGAAAATTGGTGTGATACATGGGAGACATATATTACAACAGAAGGAAGGAAGAGATGTGGTCTACAGACTAAATAAACTGCAGAGAGGAACGTAAACAGCTACGAAAACCATGGGAAATATTTCAGCATTTTCGGATTTGAACATAAAATGCGAAAAAAGTGGGTACTGTCTTTTAGATTTCGAAAGAATAGCATTTCATGCTAAATACACAGAAGGGAACAAAAGATTTAAAATTACAGTCAATATCTGCCTTACAATAACGATGAATTCTTATTTGCATACGGTATAGAAAAGATTACAAGTATCGCCAACAAAGAGATGACTATAAAACCGTTAGCCTTATCAGTGAAGGAACATATTTATTTAAAAACGTGTTTTCCATTTCATCAGTATCGTGACGAACTTATACACATTCGAAGATTTCTGGAAGGCATATTTTGGTGAGAAATGGGCACATGTGTTCGGACTTTACAATGGCGTGGGATTATTGTATCGAGAAGAACGAATAGTTACGTTCTGTAAAAGTCGAATTTGTGTGATACATGGCTAAGGAAAATAATGATAACTGTTGCAAGAAAAGTATGAACGTAAAACGAAGAAAAGGAGAGACATACGAGAGGACAAAAGTTAAAATGTTGTTGTGTACGTTACGCCTCTACTGACAGAACAGCATCGCTGAAAGAATGCAAACTAAACGCGAAATTTGTGAAACATAGAAAATAACTAAAAAGTATCCATTAGCATGAGTTTAAGCTACAGATGCTGTTATTATCGAAGCAATGCTATTCATGGCAATTCCCGATGAGGGATACTTATATATGCGAGATGGGCAAGATATTCAGTTCTTATAATCCATTTGAAGAGTATTAATCCTTAAACACGAAAATCGAGCCTTTAGGACGGAAAATATTCTTGCCGGTTCCTGAGAGATATATTCTGACAATATCAGAAATTAAATATCTCGCTGTAATGTGGAATGAGGTGTCACAGAGAAGAGAAACAGCGCAAGCTTGTTGGAAAATCGTGCCAAGATAACGCGCTTGGTTTTCGCGACACTGCACTTTTCATACGGCTCCAGCCTGTTGTAGTTCGATACCAAGACAGAGGAAACTGATGAAAATTTAGATTTTATTCGGAGAGTAAGTTTCGACGTCATCTGGCATATTAGGGTTTCGTTGTTTCCAGGTGTAGCCATACATCTGCAACAGGCTACAACAGCTGCAAATCTAATACGTTTTTCGAAGTGTTTATCCTCAGGTGGAGGATTTCTATGGTTCATTTAATACCAAACGTTTACGAAAACGCAACGTTACAACATTTTTTTCAAGTAAAAATGAACAAAAACTTGTTCATCGTCAGCTTGGTGAGTGACATTCATAGAAATGAAAACGCTTATTACCATGCAGATAGCACGTACTTTAGAGGGCAGCTTGGCAATTACTTTGGCTGGCACTCTCGTTAGCATCAATGTACAGTTTTTCTGACACCGTGTGGGAAAGGTAAAATAGCTACGAATACTGACCAACTTGCGATGAAATAGTGTCACAGCTTCCTGAACGTGAACTACGAATCGGACTGTGTTTTCGAGAAGGTATCTCCAGGAGAGAGTATCTCTGCCGTCGCAATAACGTCAATAAACTGACCGACCAAGTACAATTTTATTTTTCCTAGAATGCGCAAATTTTTGGTGACAGCTATTCAAAGATCACGTCGGGCAGTTTAGATATCACGAGAGATTGAAAAAGTTTTCGAATTTGCAGTGCTGTGAAACTCCTCTACTGAAAATTCTCTTTGAGGATATCGTCGTTTCTATGCCAAGGATAAAAAGACTGATTGTTTCCAAAGTGTAGCGTCAGTGTGGACCTGAAAATGTGTGTATGGAAGCAGATTTTCAGTACTTTCTAGAAATCTTTGTGTGGTATAATGTTAAGGCATAAACCTAGGAAAATTATCTCGTAAGAGTTTTTCTTCTCCAGGCCTTGAGATACAACCGACTGGGCAACTGTCTTTATTTAAAATCCTAGAAGAATTTAGAGTTGCCAGAAACATAATTAAAAGAACTGTGTGAGGTTGGTCTTCGTCTTCGTGAACCGGTTAACACCATAAATGTAGTAACATGTTCAAAGCGATAAACATGAAATCGTCGTTCAGTTATCGAGGGAAGAATCCGTTGACATAATTAATATACTTGGACAAACTCTCGAAAACCACGTTACAAATTCAAGGGTAGGTGTTAGACAGACAGATGGGCTGCTCCAGATTCTCTCGGTGTGTGTTCTAAAGAAAGAAATATCTGTGTGGAGCGAGAAAGCGACTGTTAGGGCCAAAAATGTTGGGGACAGACATAATTTGCTTATCCTTTGCTGTATTTTTTGAAAAATATCCGACGGAATTTGTACAAGCACACCTCCTAATTTCGTAAATCTGAGAAAGCTGAATTTCAAATATCTTTCGAGAAAACAGAATTCGCAATCAGTACAGTAACCTCGCGTAAGTTGTTAGTAACAGAATAAGGGAGAAAATGATACGATTGCTAACTGTAAATACTTATGTGAAATAACACATATCACTCAGTTAAACGAAGAAATTAAAAACCAAGAGCGGTCAAACTGTAAGTGAAATACGAACTGTCTAAAGAAAGATTAAAAGAGTCTCACCGTCGACACCAGTGATAAAAAGCAGTGGGTCTCCTTGCTACAGATATATACTGTCTACAAAATCAGACAAGTACAAGGCAGAAAAAAAAGAAACAAAAATTGAAAGAAAAAGAACGGAGAATGACGAGTTTGGATACACAAAAAGTGAAGATCCACACGAAAAATGAAAATGTCTTACATTACCGGCAAAAAGCGGAGAAGATGGACAACAGAACCCAACAAACTGAATTTTCAGTCATACTTACAAGAGTATAAAAGGCAACCAGTGGATCCAAAGAATACAGAAAGACATGGCATAATGAGCCTAAAAGAGACGCGACAGAAAGCAAAATTAAATTTACGAATTAGGTACAAAATTTCTATAATTTCCTAGAAAATAAATACATAGAAACGACAGGTAGACGTAGGAAAACGTGAGAAATCATCGTAAAAAATGCAGAGCTTTGAGAATGGCAATTCGGAAAAGGAGAACAAACGAGAATGAATGCTGTGGGCTGTTTTATGTGGTCTCTGAACGTCTGAATCTCAGAGACACTAACACTGGGCAAGACACACTGATACTACTGACGAATTTCCTTGCGGATGCGAGCGCATTCTTTGTGAAGTTACAGTAACTTTCTCATCTTTTGTTATATGCCGTGAATCATGGGTTCACGTCTGTATGTATCGTTATTGGGTATACAGAAGGTAGCTCTCCAAGCAAACGGTGCTGCAACTAAAATGCGTATGAAGGTGGTCAGTACTGCTACATTACAACTTATGAACAGGAGCGTTAGCAAGTCCATCGTCTGTCTTTACTCACTACACGCACAGTTCGTAGGGGACAGGAGCACGTAATCGGTTTTCCTACGTGAATGAAGCTATTTCCCAAAAACGAAATGTTTCACATCTTATAATAAGTACCCGAAAAAGCATACTTTTTTTCAATAACAGACTTATTTTCAGCGCGTGTCGCCTAATAAATATTGCACAGAACCTGGGAAATACACGCATATGTGTTGATTGCACTAAGAGACACGAAAAGTATACTTTCTTTCATCAATCAAAAAAGTAATCGTCATGAAAGGCTGCACCGTTATACAGTAGTACTCTATAGTTTTCGTCGGCTGATTAATGAAGAGTGTACGGTGCACGTTCGTCTGTTTCATTCTGTCTTTGCAAATAATCGTGGATCCGTTGATTTGCGCTGAAATTTTTATTCGGACTCCAGTGAGAGCTGTCACAGGCTGTAAACAGTTTTCCGCTACAGGTAAGTCACGTGTTCGTAAAACACGACACAATTCTCACGCTTGTGTTTGCTCGGCGCGAAAAGTAAACGAAAGAACGGCAGCGAAGGCAGAGTGCTTTTGATATTGGCAGCGAAGGGTTCGACGCCGCCGCAGACACGCTTCTTTTTCGGCTCAGAAATTATTGACCACTGCTGTCAAAGAGGTTCGCTTCGCTGCGGGGCAAGGTATAAACGTGGGAACATGATAAATTACAAAAATGTTTGACCGATAATCAAAGAGAAATTATCGCCAAATAACTGCCATTAACGGTGACCGTGGATTCGAATATATTTGTCATGTTTTACTTCTGCGACTCCAAAGGGAATGAATTAATTTTCTATCACCGTGTCGAGTTCTTTCTGCTGGAGGTCTTCCAGTCGGGCAGAGAATACCGAGAAAACAAAGGCGTGGGCAATTTCTGCAAATTGTAGACAGGCAGTCTGTCCTGGAGGGCTACCTTCGGAAACAAACGCGCCAATATGTCAACCGAAATATTTTTAATAATCAGACAACGCAATTTTGCCCGTTCGGCGATTATTCTACGCAATAAATATGTAGCCGAAATAAAAGGAAGCTCGCCAGGGGGGGGGAGGGGGCGGGGGTCGCGTAATTTATGTGTGCGAGAGAGAGGGAGCGAGGCAACATGGCGGCGGTCCTGGGTTCGACCCCAGAGGCCGGTGGCGGGGGCCGGCGCCATCATGGCCGGCAGTCATCGAGGCAGCCAATGACGATGATGATGACGATCGGACCAATACGGATGATTCCGCCCCCACCATCTACCCCGCACCCCTCCGCCCCGTCCCTAATACAATGTAGCATACATAAACAAATGATGGATGAGACACTCGGCAAACCCGTTAAATGATTTTTGTATTAGCTACGGTATTATTTTTGCAATGAGTATTATATGTAATGTAAACTGCATAGTGATGTATTTTGCTGTAAATTATTTATAAAAGCGTCATTCCTCTGACTGGCGCATTATCTGCGAGAAGAGCCTTTCTGAAGTTTATTTCGCAATTATTGGCAGGTTGCGCGCGAACTACTTGACATTATAAAACAATTCTTCTGGACGAAAGAGCACGCAAACAAATTACAAATGTGCGCTGCGGATCAAAACCTTACACACATGCAAAGAAGCAGAAAAAAGAAGGCAAATATGGTATGCGAGAGCTACACAGCTATTTAGGGAAAGACTAATTACCGTTGTAAAACAACACCGATTAGGAAAGAATGTTATCATTCACCATGGAAGTTTGAACCAGAATAAACACGCATGGCTGTTATGCAGTCACCTATTTGAATCAGCCATAACGTACATGCTAAAATTATTTGTGGCGCTGCCGCTGTAAGTATAGTGAAGGAGGATGGACTTTTGGAAAAGACTAAAGATAGCTTAATGGAAAAGATCCAGCCTACTCGTACGAAAAACTAGAATGAGCCACAGTATTATGCACGAGGGTAAAATAAATGTCTACAGACATACGAACACACTGTATGAAATCGAACTATACTCCTACAGAAAGACATAGCTGGAAGACATCTGAAGTTTGATGCGTGATTCCCATGCTGAACAACGAAGAGATGAGCATCTAACATGTGAAGAAAAATTTTCAGCGAAAATTTTCCGAACGATTCATTTAATGTTTTGAAATATTTCTTGTAGGAATGAAAGTAGAAACATTTGTCTGTAATGTTTTGGATTAGAGTTGGACACGAAATATGTAGACGATTGTTATCTGGTGGGTTAAAACGAATCGATACGAGCGACGCTAAGTGTGTCCACGCTCGTAAGTTGAGGAAGTATTTACCGAAGATCACTTCTTGATTACAACTTTGCAACTACAATAACCTCTAATACGACACAAACGAAAACTGAGTAATTTTATAACAGATGCGAATATAGCAAAACAGAATGAATTTGGAACGCATGTGACCTATCTACAGACTTACAAGCAACAGTAACCATTACAAAGAAAAATTTTTTACAGTGTAGATCACAGACAGAAATATCGCTGCAAGTGTATAACAATATTCGTATACCGAAAAACTTTTGTCGGGAAATGAGCGATGCTGTTACGTAAAACGAAAAGAAGAAGAACCGAGCCTTGCATGTAGTAACGTTTCTCAATATCTGACAGCAGTACTGGGGCCGGAGTGCTTTTGCTTTCGTGATATGAGCTGTTCTACAGAAGACAACCAGGCTGAATGAGATACTTTTATGATACTGAAAGGAAAAACGGTAACCTCAAGTCACCTTAGAACTGAGAAAAAGAACGGGTGTCTGTTATCGGAGCTCTATTGAGACCAGTGCTCTACTTGAGACACGTTTGTGATACTGTGTGGGAGTCTAGTACAGAATTAGAAATCATCCAGTGAAAAACTGAAATTCTGCAAAACAAGATTCGCAGCAATAACTGTTAACAAGTATGTGTCAATGAAGAAACAGCAGTTTGCTCAATTTTGTTCTCCTTAGTGAACCATTCAGCAGATTATAAATACTCAAAATACTGTTCCATACTTTATCGAGGAGAAATGAACAGGAAGACAAGATGGTCTCTGGATGGAAGTCCATCTAAGATCTGAATAAGACTAAACCGGTGTAGGTGCATAGTTTTTCTTTTTTTCTATGCAACCGTTGTAACCTACGGATTCAAATCCCTTTGATATTGAAAAGAGATCCATCCTACAGTAATTTACAACAAGACAGGCGTTCGGGTTTTATTCAAAATGTACTTTTGTACTTTTCTAACGGTATAGAACACGTTCCGCATTGCTGTTGCTTATGCTTAGTTAGTGGCAAAGTCGTACCTTCCTTCCCCTTTATCCTATGCTAACAATGTTTGCCTCATCCATAGGCTCTTCGTGCTATATAGTTATAGAAAATGCTTTTCTTACTATTTCTACTTCTGTGTGAATATACTTGTTGAGAATTCTCAATAAGCGAGATTTAATAACACATAAAACATGCTAACCTGAGTGGAGAGCGAGTAGCGAAATAAGGCATGGCACGTGAGGGTAGCCCCGTTTGGCTGTTTTCTTAGCCGTGCAAGTCGGTGCAAGGGTGCGCGCTCTATCCATCATTGCGGCCGCTTTCGCACGCTTACAGCACACGCCACTGAGTTTTTTCAACTTGTCTTCCTTGCCACGTACTTTGAAACGAGACGACTTATTTTTAATCGTACCAGCTTTGTATTCTGCCGCCTGAGTAGGAACTCAACTTGGTTGTAAAGGTAATCCTGCGTGCCATACGGATGAGAGGACAATATATTGTAAATTTAAATTAGTACCGAGGAATAATTTTAAGAAACGTCCACGTAAGGTAATGGTAATTGGTGTGTGTCTAGACCTGATAAGTGAAAACACAGTTTGTAAACTGGAACAAACTCTTCCCGTTTAGCAATAAAAGGAAATGCATGTGGTCGACACCCCTGAACAAGCGAGCATCTTGCGGTATGAAGAAGAACATTTCAAACGCTTGGAGCGTACATTTAATAGTAGTACTCTCTTGGTGGATCGGAGATGGAAGGTTGAAGACTGACAGAAGGTCAAGTCGCTGCCTATTGTAAGCCTCATGTCTGAGGTAACTATAAACGTAGGACAGTTTACCATTACTCGTGCACATTACGCAGCAACGATTACCAGTCGCAAAGGCAGTATCACGGTGTCGTTTAATGACATAATTCCCACACATTATTGCTTTACTGTAACACAATTCACACGAAGTCAAGTATATGACAGCATCAATTCAAACAACAGAGGAGAGTGCTCACTGCGTTGAGGCGGGCGACATTGCGGCATTGCAGAATGGACTGCGCGCAGCTGTGTTACACAACACCACGTCTTCCTCGCAAGCTTACCGAGTGAGAGTCTTATGCCGTCGTTAGTGTGTCCATAGTTGGGTAGATAACTTCTTCAATCCGGGATTTACACTGAAATTAGAAAGAAACAAAAAGAATAGAATTAGGAGGTGACAAGTCATATTCCTTTTGTTATTGCGCGTGCAGTTGTGCAAATGCATGGAGATACTAAAAACCATGCTCTTAAAATGTTAGACAAAGGACCGATACATAATATATATACTTGAAGACAGCTAGAGCGAGTTAGACATTCCAAGAAAATCATCATATGTCAAATTTGCCGTCTTGGTACTTGATAAGATGAGAATTTTCTTTATTTTTTTTATTTGAACGTGCCTTTGCCATTAAAAAATTTCTTCGCGTACTATATTATTAGTAATTTTTCACGAAATTTCTATGGAAGACTAAGGGGTAGCTTGACATGTATGAAGCAAATGGTTCAAATGGCTCTTAGCACTATGGGACTTAACATCTGAGGTCATCAGTCCCTTAGAACTATTTAATCCTAACTAGCCTCAGAACATCACACACATCCATGACCGAGGCAGGATTCGAACCTGCGACCGAAGCGGTCGCGCGGTTCCAGACTGAAGCGCCTAGAACCGCTCGGCCATACCGGCCGGCTAGTAAACCAGTCTACGGTTATACTGATCGAATTACCTAAGTAAAGTTAGGAGAGATACACTTGAAGAAGTTCCATTAACGTGAGCGTTTTCCAAATCAATGGTGAAACATGTTTAGTTTACGGTAGTACCGTAAACTCAGACCGAGAGGTAAAAATGAGCACAATAATATAAATATTCTGGAGAGAGGATGCGTTGTGTGAATATTCAAAGAAAAATGATGAGGGACATGCGAAGAAAGTAACAGAAGTCACTGGAACAAACTCTTGCCGTTTAGCAATAACAGGAAGCGCATGTGGTCGACACCCCTGAACAAGTGAGCATCTTGCGGTATGACGAAGAACATTCCGCATCATATGCGGATGTAACATATAGAAGGAATTAGGATTTTAAAAAGCTATACATGGGTGAAGTCTCAATTCAAAGTTGGAGATCGTTCTCACGCACTTGTTCTTATGTTACACAAAACAGTGTGCTTCACTGCAGTTTACGACGATTTTCCACACACAAATAGTCGACTGCTCCGTTGATGCAGTTTTGGGGTATTCTTGAATATATGGTACTATTCTTCAACTTAATGTATCTTCTGCCAAGTTTGAGACACAGGGCGCTTTTTATTTTTGGACATATAAATATTCCTTCCTGTGGGTGCCACAGATGGAGTGTAGGAAAACGGCAACGTATGTGACCTTATGCGGACTATAATTTAATGGCTCTGAGCACTATGGGACTTAACATCTATGGTCAGCAGTCCCATAGAACTTAGAACTACGTAAATCCAACTAACCTAAGGACATCACACAACACCCAGTCATCACGAGGCAGAGAATATCCCTAACCCCGCCGGGAATCGAACCCGGGAACCCGGGCGCGGGAAGCGAGAACGCTACCGCACGACCACGAGCTGCGGGCGACTATAATTTACCGTATTTCATTTTCACAGTCTCTGTGAGAGCGATAAGCAGAGAATATTTGTAGGTTCGCCTCTGAAATACTGATTTTGGAACGTTATTGTAGTTTTTAGAGAGATGTTAGGAGTCTTTCTTGGAATATTTGACAATCCAGATTCCGCAGCGTCAGCATTTCCCGGACGCTCTCTCGCTAGAGCATTCGCTGGAACATCTGCCGGAGCCTTCGCGCTACCTCTCTATGTATCGTACTTGGACAATGGTTTAATCGCAGCGTGGCGTTAGTACATAGATCTCGCCAGCTCGTAGTACTTTCAGTGGAGTCGACGAAAAAACAGAAAGTAGGAAGGCGAGCGGTTAAGTTTGGCTGCAACCTGAGAGACCCAAGGTCGACGGCTGAGCTGCACCGCATCTCACAACAAAGCCTGCCTCTGAGGCCGTTATCAGCCTAACTTTGGCTGTCTCACGTATGTTTACTCCACGGTGTAACGAAGAGGAGATGCGGCGCATTTCCGACGACGACCCTGTTCTCGATTTACGCATGTTTATGCTATTCGATTCTCCAGCAATATCGGAAATCGACTCCCATTTCTTGTTCACGACATTATATTTTTGCTTAAATCACAGTCCTGTGATTCGCTACACAGGTTCGCAGTCAGTTCTTCCCTGGAAACTGGCACTATGAGCACTATGGGACTTAACATCTGTGGTCATCAGTCCCCTAGAACTTAGAACTACTTAAACATAACTAACCTAAGGACATCACACTCATCCATGCCCGAGGCAGGATTCGAACCTGCGACCGTAGCGGTCACGCGGTTCCAGACTGAAGCGCCTAGAACCGCACGGCCACACCGGCCGGCACGGTGTTGTTATAGACGAAGGCCGAAATACCGATGGACGAGAAGAAAGAACGATGTGGCGGTATACCGGAGCGCAGGCCTGGGCATCTTCTGTCTGCGCCAACATCCTGGCGCCTATTTTTGAGCCGAGGTATCGGCAGAAAGTGGCGAGCCGCCGTTATAACGAGAGGCCGTGTGGAGGTCTTCCCACAGGCCGTGCAACGAACCCCGTTTTAAAAGGCTCCTTCTTCGAGTGGGCAGTTGGTAGGCGAAGATGGGGGAAGCTAGTACTGAGAACTGGTTTCTTGTGGCGGCTGTATCAGTCGGCCGCTGGACGCTGCACGACTATTAGAAGCGAGCTCAGCACGCCACCAGACTCTCACTTGGCCGAGCGCAAAATTACTCTCATTGTCAAATGGAGTGAAACTGGCCGCGCTAAACATGGCCACCCGTACAAACTCGCATTTGCTGCGGCATTACGCGTGTCGTTTAACGGTTGCCTCTGTTAGCCAATAAAGCTCGCCAGCGGGTTAGGGTAGCAGATTTTCTCAGTAAAGGAAACAACACTGCCGAGACTTGAACCGAGCTGTAGGGGATCTAGAGTGTTTTTTGGGAGGCCTAGACACGAAGTCCTTAATTAGTGACCAATGTCGGTGATAAAGGGTCCACTACGTACCAACAACGCCGAGAGTAGTCAGATAAGGGTAAATGTCGAATCGTTCAAACTCTGAGAAACACTGCTGCTCAGGCTCAGAACTACTGTATTGCAGCTTTGAGGCCTTATCTCAAATCCCAGGTAACCGGCTACAAGAGGCCTTGCTATACATTTCCAATTAATGAGCACAGAGTGAATAGGTCTCAGAGGTTTACTACGATACTTAACTTATATTTAGATTAGTTCAAAGCTAAATTATGAATGCTATATCTCTAATTATACGAAATCACAATTACAAAGCAATTTTCAGGTACCCTCTTCGTGAGGCGAGAGTGTCAAATTCAAGAAAGCTAATTTGATACGGAAACAACACAGTGAATTGAATTTTTTTTAAAAATAGCTGTATTTTCAGCAAAAGTTCGCAGTCTGCCGTAGGATATAAATTAATTACCAGAATGTATGTTATATGTTATCTAGAAACGTAACTACTGGATGAACAGAGAAAAATGTGATATCAGATGCACGAACAAAAGTAAATAAATAACAATTGTAAAAACGTCTCCGCGGAGAAACGTATAAAGACTCGTTTTTCTTTCTCAGAGCCACTGTTGCTCGGTTCCCAGCAGGCATCGTCACAGCCAAGCCTCTCGTGCCGCTGGGAAGCCGAATGTTGCACATAATCCGTTCACAGAACAGGCACTGAGTGTGGGCGGAGCGCGCTGCGCGATGCATCTGCGTACCTTGCTCTCTTTCTTGCACGCACATCACCTCGACACTTGCACAGTCAGCCGAGCCTCTTCATGTTCCTTTTCGTCGCACTAAGAAATCAGTAGCGTACCGCTCACTTTCAACTTCACGTCAGAGTTTAGAGTGTGTCGCTGCATTCACTTCACGTCTTTTTCCACAAACAAGTCACTTCCATTTCGGTTTTCCAAACCGGCACTGCAACAGAAGAGATATATCAGCTGCAACGCGAATCGACACTACGCAACAGTCGGGTGAGGTTTTTTCTTAAAAAAAAAAAAATATCGGAGAAGAGGGACGGTCAACTGCTGTCGGAGCGGGTAGGGAGCGGACCAGATATTAAATACGTAAACGGCCGCGATCACGAGACGTCACAAGACCGGTGCCGCACGCAACTCGTAAAGTCGGAGCCGTCGGAAAACAACAATAAAAAACAAGTATTTAAACGGAAAAAATCTTAAATGCAGCGAACAGTATTTGTGAGAATGAGTCAGAAGGGAGAAAACAAGTAACGTGCAGAGAAAACGTTGCAAATTACACAGGTCGTGTTATGCAGTTTGGAGCCGGTGTCGGTGGTGGCTGCGCTGGCGGCAAACTGCATAGCACTACTGCATCTATGCAACTCGTCCGCGCCGCCACCAGGCCTCTTTCAACTCTGCCCCCATGTGATCGGAATATGAGTGAGTGCATGCGCTCGCACACACGTACACATACACACACATACACACTCGCAGGCGGGCGCTCGCTCTCTCGCTCTCTCTCTCACTTGCATCCTGCACACACGCGGGCGACGGAGAGGGGGTAGTCGTGGGCACCGCGCGAGGGGGAGGGGGGTGCCTGACCAGCGCCGGCCGCGGGAGGGGGTGCCGGGAGGGGAGGGGCGCCGGCGCAAAGTGGGAAACAACGGCACGTGCACGCACACGACGCACGCAGCACGCACCGCAGCTGCGTCCGCGCCAGCGCGCTGCATCTTGCACCCGGCCCGCCCGCCGCTCACCTCCTCACCTCCCAAACGGTGCTAAACGGCACCGACGGTCGCGATCGCGTCCGAAATTATGCGGCGAACCGCCTTCCGGCTGAAATTTGGCGCGTGGCGGAGTGGGGAGGGGGCGGAGGGGGAGAGGGGGCAGGGGCGGAGCGCGGCACCCCCTGCCATTTTTCGCTCCTTTTTTTTATTTATCTGCTTCGCTTCCGTTTCGGACGGGCCGCGCGACAGACATGGCGAATGGGCGAACAATAGTGCACGGGACACTTTGCGATGGGACCGTCTACTCGTTTGCGATAGTTCTCTTTTTGTACCAAAATTGTTGGTAAACAGTTACACTGTGTCGCTGATATTATAGTAATAAAAGAAGGCTGACTTCTCCTTTGCACACGAAATACATAAGAGAATATCGGGGCACCTGTCCTGACACGGCTGTAGCTTTGATTTACGCTCATCATCGGGTCGTTATTTACGAAACGTACTAGTTTCTGTAAGAAGAAAAATATGTTTTTCTTCATACAGAAGTCGTCTTCTTCATCGACAGCGGTGACTTTACAAAAATAACAGTGTAACAGGGTCACGAGGCAAACCGTGTCACTTAAGACATAAATCTGCGTCAGCTGTCTCGATCCTCCAGTCAACCACAGGAAATTATATCATTGGGATATGGCTGATCTGATTTGGAGCTACCTTCTGACAAAGCCTGAATCCATTTGATTGTCGAATTCATCCATGTTTAAGATACTCAACTCTTGAAGTCGCGTTGGAGGGAGACAATTTTTGTTACTGTGACACGTTTCGATACATCATCTACATTCATGAGGAGTGTTATGATGTCTGTAAAAAAAATGGCGTAACATTGAAAAACAATTTCCAAGATAATGTTTCACAAACTATAAACTTCTGTGTTATCGCTTACACGTTACGGTGTCTGTGCGCCAAAATAAATTTTTATTCATGACATACGTTATGCTATTTGTAAAAATAGATGTAACATTAGAAAAGATTTTTACCATTGTATTTCACAAACTGTAAACTGCATCATGTCGATATGCCATGTTTTCGGTCTTTGATATCATAACCATCTGGGCCTCCATGAGTTTATCGCGTTCACGAGGTTGCAACCAACGACAGTTTGGCACTCAAAGGCTCATGGTTAACAGCTTCGATTCGCACGTGGACATCTCACATGATAGCCTACATTTTACGTGTACTTTTTCTAGCGCGAGCATTTTTGACCAATTTGTAACTACTTACTTTTCGTTCTTGCTGCTACTTGGATTTTTCTTTATCATGTATCGTATCATGTTCTGTTGATAGCTTTTGTATTGTCTTTTATTGCCACGGTTTTCTCAAGACGATGCATCGAAACGCGCCACAATAAATGAATTTGTATTCGACCAAGATGTCTCCAAGAACTTATTACATGCCAAAACGTGAATATACAGGTTTACCTGCCTCATATTATCGCGGAAGGTGGCGTAGATTTTGGAGACTGAACTGAACGCCCCGACACTTCCGTCGACAAGGCTATGAGCGATATCACTGTCCCATATTTTTCTATCTGTCACTCCTCGTCTGTAAAGATTGCGATTGTAAAACCTAACCTTCCCCTTCTTTCGCGCTCAAACTCCTTGACCCGAACACTTAGAAACCCCCCCCCCCCCCCTGGGTAACAGCATCCGTTACACAGGCGGCAGGCGGTGAAAGCAATTGCATTCGTCCTAGTGAAAGAAACTAAATCGTCCAAACATCCCCACAATCCCCTGAAACACAGATCTTACATGTGGTGTCCGGAAACAAGGCTGCCTACAATTTGTATAATCCGGTATTATGAGTATGCATCTTCAAGATACAGATTTAGTTTCTGACACTTTTCAAAAATAATGTAAGTATGTGTAATTTTTTCTGATTGTTCCGTTTGTTTTTTGTATTACATTTGCAGCGATATTAATGTGTAACATATTGGTCGCAATCAACGGTTCAAGCAGCTTAATGGATATAGCAGGGTCTCCTTGGATGTCTATGTCTGAAGTACTCGATTGCCAATATATAAAGTTTTAAATCATGGGCACTATAAATTTTGAAAATGCCGTCATAGGAAACTGAGACGCATGATAAGCAGAGACAGAGTCTTGGCAGTGATTATATTCTTAGTATTATATTCTTCACAGGCAAAATTAACTACTGCGAAACACTTAATTTACACGAGAATGTACGTATGATTATGGTAAACAACCAATTTCCTTATTTGATACCAACAGTCGTTCAGTTCGAAAGGCTTTTTAAAATAGAATTGTCATTCAGATTGAAATTAGACCGACATTGCTCCATCCTAAATTGGCAAAAGGTGCAACTGTGCTCCTGGAGATTTGTGGAATACAAAAATGAAAAACTGATTCCATTGGTTTGCCATTGAGTATCTTGCTACGTATATGTCGAGGGGACTATTTAAAAAAAAAAAAAAAGAAAAGAAACGGAATGTGCCCGGCCTATGTGATCTAATGGGCCAATTTTACTATAACTACTCGATTTCAGTTGTACAGGCTACTCACGATCTGCCACGAGCCACATGACCTTGAACTGGGTCTTACAGCACAGAACGTATCAGGAACGTTCCGGGTCAATGAGCTATGCGTTTGACATAAGTGAACCAAGTGGCTTGTTTTCGTAATACTTGCCACTAGGATCCTCAGCTGCATGAGGTTTAACATAGAAATGACATGTGGCATAAAAATAGTCTTCTACCTCGATGGGAATCGAGGAAAGACAGATTTGAAACCCATATTGTCGTTACAAGTGATACAGAACAAAACGAGAAAAAGGTCCAAATGGTGAAGTCTGCAAAATGTTCAAATGTGTGTGAAATCTTATGGGACTTAACTGCTAAGGTCATCAGTCCCTAAGCTTACACACTACTTAACCCAAACTATCCTAAGCACAAACACACACACCCATGCCCGAGGGAAGACTCGAACCTCCGCCGGTGAAGTCTGCAACAGGAGTTCATAACGGTTCAAGAATGTTATCGTACGAGTTCCTCGTTCGATTACTTACAGTTCAGTAACAAAAATGTCAAGAGGGGAAACGTCAAGGGGACTATTTATATATACGAGAAATCGGGGAAGCATGTAATTATAGTGATTTGTTGCACAATTGCGAAGGTATTGCCTGTTGAGTTGCGATTGATGCAGCATCTGCTGCTGCACTGCATACAAAACTGACGGTGCGCTATGTCGGACAGAGACCCTTAAATGCGTGTAAGGTGAAATAATCGGTTAAGTATTGAAATTTTGATTACTGTAATTCGAGATACATAGCGGAATGTGAGAAAAACGTGGCGAGGGCCAAGACATGGCTGATGGCTGATGCATTGTCGGTGGCGACACTACCAGTACACAGTTATTCCCTAAGAACTAAAAAAATTCTCTGTTGAATTTGTCACCGCTGCAAAATTCTGTTAGCCCTGCGTTCGTCTTGTAGGAGCCCATATTGTCTCGGATTGTTTTAAGTTATTGCGGATTCTCGCCTGGTACGTGTTGTGATAGGGTAGAAACTTTGTGATGCCAGCACGCTCCTAGCTGCCTCGTATGTGGCTGACGGCGGTGCGTCTCCCTAGGGCAGAAGCAGTAATAGAAGAGAAAAAGGGTGACTCATCAGCCGGGAGCTGCGCAGGGGGAGTGCCTGCACCGGGGGTCGAACGGGGACAGCTTTCCATTGGGGCGAGCAATTTTGCCGCCTTTTTCCAGTACACGCACGCTCGCGCAATATCTTCGCGCAAAACTGCCCTCTGCAGCACCGGCGCATCGCCAGTCTTACTTCCTCCTGTCCGTCACCTCTAAAATTATTTCTTTTGCGCTGTTTTGAGAACTCCCTTTCTACCGAAACAGTTACGAAATGAAAGACAGTATACTTAAAAAACACGCGCCACATGTATCTAAATATCGGAAAAATCAATGTAATATGCAGACACAGCCTAAATATTTCTTCTTCCGGTAATGAAAGCACGGCTTTTGGAAGCTATTGAACATAAAATGAGCAGAATATTTTAAATTCTACACCATGACATGCCTTGGTTTCACCAGGGTCTCCTTAAATATCAGTTCCAAACATTGTCTTCTAGGTGCCATGTTCTACAGCTTACAAATATTGAATATATTTAATGGCATTTTATCTAGATAGAAGTAAGATACCCAACAGAGAGAACTTTTTGTTTTTTTATTTTATTACCGGATTGGTATCAGGCACGTGCCCTTCTTCAGCGGCACGTGCGTTACAGAAGACGAAATATCTTTTACAGTATGTTTATCTCTAGCGTATACACAGCGTATAAATATTAAGTATTCCCATAGCACACATATTAAAAACTGAAAATGAAATTTTATAATCTGTCGTGTCAACAACTCATTCGTAATCAATGGATGCAAAGCACATTTTCTCTGCCAACTGCACAACATCAAAATTTCTTTGCCGAATATCACGGTCATCTGATTAGATATTTACACGAATTTTCTCAGTAAATGTCTCTGGCAACAAAAATCGCGCATGTGAGGCATGTAAAAGTATGATATGTGGAAAAATAACAGTCACATTAGTTCGTACAAAATACTTGATGCCTGAGATAAATGTAATGTTAAAGCTATTTTGTCTTCCGTAACAGCGGAAGTCGCTAAACATGGGTGTGTGCCGTTAAAGAGAAAAAAAAATTAGAAGCACACTGTATTGAGCAGCTTATGTCACCTAAATATATAACAGCAGGACCTATTTTCATTTACAAGTTTGCTTTTGTGATTGAGATAGTAATTCAAAGCATGTCACTGCCGCTTATCTACAGAAACGATTAAGCAACTTTGATTTTTTTTAAATATATTTTTTAACGCACTGCTAGAGCAATTGGAAATAGAAGTACAATAATCTAAAAGTCGATCATACTTGCAATGAAACTTTCCAGAGAAAGAGGGGAATAATTATGCTTTTAATGTCTAGGTCTAGACAACGCCTCTAACTCCCTTAATCAGAGGATAAGCTCCTATGCACACGACATACTTTGGAGCCTTAACAGAGCCAACAATCTATATAAACGGATTCATTTAGAGTGGATACCGGATACTTGATATCGGGCAAAACATTCAACAACTATTTCCAACTCTGAGTTCACGGGAAAGAAACTGTCATTATTTGCAAACTAAGAGGTCACAAAAATACTGATAAAAAGAAGATACTATTTAAAATTAATATACTCTCCGAAGTGTGACTTAAACCTCATGGAGGAGGATATTGTACGTATTTTAGCGGTATGTGATAAATACGTTCAAGCATGATAAATCACTCTACACGATGCTTAAAAATTACTGATAACTTTTCCCTTAGATAAGCTCTTAGTTGCTTGAACAGTTCCGTTGCTAAACGTACTTTCTATTTATTCGTCTTTGAAAAACGGACCTCTAAACTTATATAGCTGAAATCTTTATGTGTTAACTATGTATGCGTGCATATATGTTTATGTTTTGCATTAAAAATTGTGTCTTAGCCTATATCTAAATGTAGTTCTGAGACAAATATCTGGTTT
This sequence comes from Schistocerca nitens, assembly GCF_023898315.1. Taxonomy (NCBI): domain Eukaryota; kingdom Metazoa; phylum Arthropoda; class Insecta; order Orthoptera; family Acrididae; genus Schistocerca; species Schistocerca nitens. The sequence goes on from NC_064616.1 coordinate 929,538,286, forward strand.
TAGACTAATTACATAAAATTATTGTACGCAATGTCTGAGCAGCAGTAGAAATCAAACTCACTGCGTAATTTAACGTTATATCTGACCTGAAGCAGGCAAAGAAAGAAAAAAAAATATGTTTGGCGATTTTTACATGGCAGTAGACCTGTAAGTGCATCGTACTGCCATACTTACCGGCTATTACATTTTAAATATGAACGAGCGTTACGTAACTGTATTCGTATTTTCACTGCTTTCAAAATGAATATCGTTACATTAAAAAAGAAAGCACTTGTTTCAATATCTCAGCATATAAAAAGTTACGAAGCTAACGATGCATATAGCCCTCATCCCTTGTCGAAACTTTACATATATATCACAGACCGTTTACGAACGGATGTTTCTTCGTTACATAATACATCTTGTACAACAATTATTAAAATTATTTTAGACCTGTAAATTCTTGCTTGGGATAAAATGACTTTTTTTGAGAAAATGTGGAAACCAGTGATATAATAATTAGCCATTTACTGACAGTTACTAAATTTTTAATCGCGCCTGATGTAGTAGTAATCAATAACACGCCCTGAAATCGGAATCATGAAGAAGGTACATTTGTTTTATCGCTGCTTCCGTTCGATGTAAAGATTACTGTATTTGAGACAGTAGAAAAAAGTAAAAACTAAACAAGAATAAACTGTTTGCTGAAGGGAGCTTGCAAGGGAAATATTAGTACTCGAACAAAGTCCAAATAAAGTAACCGGTGGGAAGAAAATATGAGAGTTATTACTTTCGCGATTCGTAAGAATAACACTAGGAAAATGACTCCGTTTAAAAAAATTGTTGTTGAAGCAATTTGGAGCAGGAGCGTTCAACTGGACAGAGCTTCCTGGAAAAAGGCCGCCAATCATAAAATCAGTGCGAACTCTGCACTGTACTTCATTTAGTTCTCTGTATATGGAGCCCGAATGATTTATGTTTCGTCTTAGCCTACACGTTTCCTCAACAGCTGCTACCGAGCAAGACTGAGCGGTACTGAGTTTAACTGCTTGTCAGGGTAACAGTATTCAAAATTTTCATTTTTCTTTTAAATGCAGCATGCGAATCTTGAAAGAGCTCTTTTCACAACATTAGGTCGATATTTTCCTCATCCCTCTTGAAAACGAAGCTAGCGACACACTTCTTTGACACAGACCCTACTAAAAAAATTAACACCTGCTTCCGGATTTTCCGCTTGAAATAGCGGCATACTTTTTTTGTCTCTGCTGTCGAATCAAATTACAGTTGATAGGAATGTTGAAGATGTAATCAGTGACTGTTTCCTGCACAAAATACATACACAGTCGTTTTTAAGAAAAAAAATTATACGCTCAATCGATATCGCATTACAGCTTCCTAACGTAACCTACAAAATTTATAATTTTTTATAAAGCTACATAAATGTTAAAATAACAAGTTGTAATTGATATAGCGATGTTAATTTCCATAGTATCTTAATGGGAGCTGGTCGCAAACCTTATCTAGTCAACCTAGACTATATCAGAAAGAACCTGAATGCTGTCATCGTTTAGTTTCTTCCTAGAAAGCATGAAACCTGAGATCATTAAGATTTTTCATTACGCTGTACAACGATATGTTTTAATTTTAGATGTAAGGTATTTCAGTACAGCTTCAGCAGAAGCGAACATCATAAAAGTTGCCTACAGAAAATGGTGGCAGCCAAGTAAAGCCTTTTATCTTCGGTACACTTAATAAAATACTACTATACTGTGGTCATACACTTAAAAAAATTTAACACGGAAACACACAACATTGCACTAAAATCATTTTCGCTAAGTCTGCATCCTAAATAACCCCTTCATCATTTATATCGGAAAAAATAGATGGCGCTACAGTCAGTTTAGTTTCCGTGACGGATTTCCTTACAAGCAAAGCCTTTATAGCTCAAATGTTCTCGCTAGTCTCTTGATATTCATTTCTAGCGTCACACTGTTTTGAAGAGAAATCTGTAATTGTCATCTGTGTAAGTGTTCTTTTTCGGTTGATTATACAACTCTTTGTAACATTTAAGGGAGTACTCAACTTTTCTCTTTACTATTGGACTCCTTGCCTCTTCAGGATCACGTTCCTCAAAAATTGTAACATCACTGCCTATCATTCTGAAGGACTCGACCACTATCTTCGTTGTCAGCTTTGTAACACGCTGAACTTGTTCGACTTTTGTTTCTTGTGTACTACTATTGTCAACTATCAAAAATTCGTTACTCAGATCCATGGGAAGAGAGTTTAGGAGGGGACACACATTCTCCTGATCGACATCAGTGAATCAAGTGTGACGTGCCATGTCCGCAGTCTCTCTCGTTGCAACGGTTATATTAGTGATCGCTTCATCTTGTAGCACTGGTACAGCATCGAGGCACAGCTTGCTCCACACACCATTCATACATGCTACAGTGATGTCAGAGAACCCTGTACTTCTCTACTTAGTTCATTAAAATAGTCATTCAATATATCAGAAGTCATCTGACCTTTTTTATTCCGTCTCCAATGAATTCCCAGACTGCTCTTGTCACAACCATTTAGTGTCCAAGGATTTTGAAAACAATAGATCATAAGGTGTTTTAATTATCAATCCCCTCTAAATTTTCTCCGAAAATAAGAATTCATTGGTCAATGGAAAGCTTAAATCCTGTCGCTGTTTTTTCTTCAATAGAAATCAACGTGCGGCTAAACATTCGTTTCAAAATAAACCCGTTTCATTATGGTTGAAAAGCTGCTTCACAGTATAGTCTTTTTCTGTGACTCTTACTTCAAATGTCTTTTTAAACCCCTCGGCTTCAATTCCATCTGTCGCAACTACTTCTCCTGTTATTTTAACTTACGAAAGCCAAAACGCTGCCTGAAGTGATGAAACCAACCTGGCCTGGCCGAGGAAGGTGGTTAAATCTGTGTGCAAGATCTTGGCTTTAGATTGAATAGCAGGTCAAGGGACAAGCATGCGCTGTTGTTAGGATTTTCTTCCATTCTTTCCATCGCCTCCGAGCGATATTTGGCGACCGAAATCACACTTGAGTTAGTTGAAGACTGAGCAGTTTTTCAAATTGAAGGAAATGTGCTGCAAGAAAACGACTTTAATGGAACGAGGTGACATAGTTCCTGCAACAGCGAACATCCGTTCTTCGCAAGAGGCAATGGGGTGAATGTTGGTACCAGTCTTTACTTTTATTCTAATCTTGGAATTTGCGTAAAAAGATTCTTTAAGTAGGCCAATTTGTATTATTTTATCGCTAGGGTATTCTCGCAAAATATACCACGAGTAAAGTCCATATTCTCTTGAAGTCATTAGTGAAGAGATGTTCTCTGAAATTTAAGAACTGTACTTCATGTGACTGGGAACATATTTCTTATCGCTTAAATTTTTTCTGTATTACAGTGGAACTGATTGAGGTCCACGAGTGTCATGAAATTTACAAAAAAACTTGGCATTTTTCCTGCATCAGTCAAATTTGATTAGTCTGTCAAGATGTTTTTCGGCAGCATACTGCCATCCTCAGGCATTCATATAAACTGAGCACACCGTTTTGTGTCGTATACACTCCCACGAAATACAAAAACATCATTTACACTACATCGAAATGTTTGTATTTTCTGTGTTGAGTGTGTCTGAATTAGATTATAAAATTATAATTTCTCCATGCAGGCGACATTTCGCCGCCTGCCATAACTTGTACACCGAAAGCAAACATCCTAAGTGATAGGAGTATATACAGCACAAATCAATCAGTCATAAAACACGGGCACCTGAAGACAGAAGGGTGTCACATCACGACAATGGAAATAAAAAAGTAACTGCAGTAGAAACCGTGAGATGTTTTGTAAATTTCTGGAAGCGTCTCCCAGGCTGTCGCACTAACTAAGCAAAATCTACCACAGGGTAGGGCGAGTCTTTGTCGTGCGTTCTCATTCTCTTTAGGAATTCCCTGAAAACGAATAAAAGTCATGCGAGTATCTTGCAACAGTTCCTGATACACCTCCTCAAAAGCGTTACCTTCGCGAACGGCACAATGACTCTGCCGGTCAATAAATCCTCGTATATGACCAGCCAGCTTCCCTTTCGTGTCTTGTACGTTTCTTCCAGATGACTTCGAGTCGTCTAGCTTCTGTTCTGTCTAATACGTTTTTTTCGGATCATTAAGCCTCTTACATATATGTATGCAAGAAGCAGTTATTTTTCACCGAGCAAAGGAACGAACCAGTTCGTGAATAGACGACAATGGATCATTTACGATATGTTAGTGAAATTAAAAAAAAAAAACAGAGCAATGAATATAAATTACTACTTGATCTGAGATTCATATATTTGGTGAAAATACAAACGTTGCTGAAGCTGAGGCAAAAAATCTAAAATCCTTTGAGATATAAGACTTTGATTATGTCAGTGTTAGTACGTATACCTGAGCCACTTTGGCTTTGCTGATAACACTAAAGTTTTTGTCTCTACTGAAAATCAACTTCCTAACTAAACAGTGAACGTAACAGAACACGTAAAGAGTACGCCTGTAACGAACTCAAAAAAAGAAAATAACAATAAAGTCTTAGAAGCAGATGAAGAAAACACTTGACGAACAACAAAAGAAATAAACGGAAACAGAAAAATTGCCTGAGGTGTTTTAACAAAATTTAGAATGTTCTCTAAACTAGGCTTCCGCTGTGTCTCAAACGGATAGTCTGCAATAAACGTTTATTTCCAAATCTGATTTACGACACTGGGACATAGGTATTTAACGTGAAAATCTTTCAAAAACGGAGGGTTTTCAGAGATCACTCGAGATACACATGTCGGGACGAGAAAACAAAGAAGTGCTTGGGGTAACAGATTTGTGTGGAGGAAGCAATAACGATTGCAACGAAAATAAAATGTAGTCTATAGTAATAGCTAGGCGAATGGATAGTAAAAGGACTAAATAAGTTTTGGCAGGATAGCAAGACAGAATAAAAGACCTAGACGACGACTTATTGGAATACCGTAATTCATAGAAGAACCTAGATGAGACATTTAATCAGCAGAGAATGTCAAGTGGCTGAAAACGTTGAAGGAATGTGCCTAGATGACGGGTTGCTTTGGGACACGACAGATCGCATGTGCTTACAGTTCATACTCGATTATCGAAAGATCTTCCTTACTAACTTATGATGAAACGTAAATTGTAAATTAAATAGTCTAACCTATTACACTTTTGTTTATCTTATCTGTAATGGCCATTTCAGAGGGGCAGATTCCAACAACTTTCAAATAGGGAATCTTTTTCTCGAACATGATCATGAATCAGTAGATTGCAATGATAACAGAGATTTATTCTTTATTTTTAACAGCATATGGGAGGCACTGTTAAACAATTATTGATTTATTATTGACAGGATATAGTCATTTACATACTGGCGTTTACAAACTAGCGATCACCACGTAGTGACGTTTCACTATAACAGAGGCATCGTGCTCACGACACACTGAAAGCGGCGAAAATAATAATAATCTGGTGGATTGCAATTAGGACCCTGACGCATTTGGGCTTGATGGTCTTATAAATTCAATCTCGCCTCTCAAAGATAGTTGTTCAGGCAAAACCAATGGCTAATCTGAAGACGTTTTCTGAGATCATCTGCTGCGTCACTGGGACTGAATTTCAACTGGAAGTTTAGATAGGCTGTAGAATCCACCTAACCTGACCATGATCGACAGTGATGTGGAAGAAAAGCGCTGAACCCTGTAATTCTCCATACCATAAAAATTCCATTTCAGGTAGCGTCTTCCAAACCACCTACTGGAGAGTGAAATCTGTGGCTTTGTATCATAGCTAATGGAGCACACACAGCATACAACATTAACTCATTATGTCCAACGATTTTCTCCGTGCGGCATTATCTTCCCCTTTTGACTATTTATACTTATGATTTAAACTGAAATGTAAAAAAATAATATGACAACAACGAAAACTTGTGGTTTTCCTTCTGTTTTGTGCAATAATCTTTTCTGCGGCGCCGGATTTAAAAATTTATGAAACTTCTTCCGCCAAAAATAAAAAAAATTCTGATCCTCTCATCGTTCATGCAAAATGTATACTTCAGTCATACAGTTCAACACGATAGATGTTATATAAATTCCAGGCGATTCGCGCTAAAAATAAATGGTTGTGTAGACTTCGACATGTGTGTAGCATTCGGTTGCTGATTATGTCGGTATCTCTCATACACATTTAGGGTGGGTGCAACGTGATTTTTATACGCTCTGTTTTATAACACCCTCGCAAATAAAATGTCTATCATCTTTATACAGCACCAGTACGAGATCTTTCTTGGCTTTACCTATGCATAACAATAGACATTTTCTCCAGACGTTCGTATTTGGAACCGACTACCCACTAGCTGCGTTTCACCCTAAACTACGCTGTATCAAAAGGAAATCGAAGCCCTTCCTGGTGTTATCGCTGTGGCTTCCCTAACGTCGTTTTCCAGGTGTCTTCCTCCTGTCCAATAACGAACCAGTATCGACCTTCCACTGCGCACATTTCCCCAGCTTTAATCTGCTCGTATTTTATATTTTCCTGTTTTAAAATTAACCAAATATTTCTTCTGTGCTTGACAGAATACGACAACAATATCAAAGGGGAAACACTTTTCTGGAGTTCTGTAAATTATTATGTATTCGACCACGAACCGGTCAAAGGCTTCTGTGACCATCGACAGGTGACAAGTTAATTTCGAGAACGCAGATATTGGCCTAAAAATCCGAGTGCCTGTTCGTGACCAAATAAATAATATTGGAAAAGTCGAATACACAATACTGATGTTTTACTATTATATTTATTTAATAGTTCGTTACGCACCGGCTTTCGACGGCCTGTTCATCACATTTATCAGTTTGCCCATATAACATTGTAGTCTTTGCCATTACTCACTTACACAAAGTTTTTTTCTTATACATTCCTATACTTTTAATCTGTTAGTATGAAGTAATAAAACGTTTATTTCTTTAGAGCTTCTTTGTGAATTACATTATGCTTGTGTGTTTGTATCAATATATAGTCACATATCTTTGAAAAACAATCTTTGTACAGCTGTGAACTCCCGCTTATGTTGTGTGGAATGTCTGTTTAGTATTAAGTTATCTGATGATGGTCTAGAAATCCGAAAGCCGCTTCATAACGAACTATTAAATGAATATTATTGTGGAATATCGAAACAGTGTACTCCAGTTATTAATATGTCTTTATTACTCCAAGTAACTACAGAATATCAGTAAATGTTATCAAATAAATAATATTTTGTGGAACATCACGGCAGTGTTTCTTATTTAATACTTTTTCTTCTAGTAACTTTTATCCTATTATTTCTGGAAGCTCCCTTGACTTGATTATAATATTTCGGTACTGCTCTCATATCTTTTCGCTAGGAACATTGTATTATGAGAAAAGTTCTTAAGACAGTTTAACTAGGACTGAAATACTGCAATACCTCTGTTCATTCTTATAACTACTATTACTGCAATTATCATTATTATGTGTCTTTCATGCATTATGTAGATTACAATGGATAATGTATAGAGAAGCTGAAAGATTGTCTGTTGAGATGTGAGAGAGCCTCGCTAGCCAAAATAAATAGTAAAAACGCTGTTCTGTAACTACACAGCAGTTCATCTACATGCTGAATGATAATAGCTCTAGTGAGAAAAGACGACGCCACAGGGAAGGCTGAGCAAATGCAGTCATCAAGACGAGAAGACAAGCGAAGAGTAATGAAGGTTCTGGAGGTCGTTGACCACGGTATTACGTTGTGCAAAATTTACACAAGCGCACAGAGTGTTTCTGCGACGGACAATAAATACAACCTGTGCCACTCAACTGCGTCTCGAGCACCTTCCGTAGTTCTGCTGATCAGTTTCAGCGATATCTGAGCACTTTCCAGACATGGCATTGCCAAATTTTCTTTTGCTTTGTTAATGGAAAACTGCATGATTTGAATAAAAGAGAGTTGGCCTGTGTGTAATATGGGGTTTATCATTTCCAACCCAGTAGTTCAGATACTACTGATATTATCCTATGTCAAAGGAGAAATCCATTTGTTAAACAGAACATTTTATGTTTCACAATAGATGTGAAGTTTATTTGTTACTCTCGAAGTCAAGACATGGATACAAACAGGACGCACAATTTTCAGCAGCAGAAAGTGTCCATCCTCAGCTGCTCCGACACATGAAAGATTGTTTATCGTGCTTATTTGTGTTGTGTGATATGATATCATGACGTAGTATCTTCTGCTGCGACTCGATTTGGTGATATTCCTGTGTGACTGGACTAATGTGCAGCATCAGCAGTACCGACATAAATAACAAAAGGCCTCCTCTAATGTGCAATACTTATAATTCCAGTGCTGAGGTTTCGGTAGAGAAACAGGAAATCAGAATCTAAACAAGGCCCAGATGGTAGATTCCATTCTTTTGAGCTCGAAAATAAAAGAAATCTGTTATAGTGCTCAAGCGGAAGCTTGATAGTGACAATATAATGAATTTTGTTCAGATTGGGAACAAGTAAATACGTTAGACATGCATATTGTGTTACCACTGACGAATCTTTTGAAAATTACAAGTTAGAGGACATATGTGAATACATTTAACCGACAGTAAAGGCAAAAGGATACACAGGAACAATGTCACGAATTTATTAAATTCCCAGGAAAGTGTACTGAGACGCTTGTATGTTAATGACGTGGCAGACTATATTGACTGTAACCTCAGACTTTTTGCAGATAATGCTATTAACTATAACGCAGTACCATTTGAAAAAAAGCTGCACTAATATTTAGACAGGTCATAGAAGATTTCAAATCGTTGCAAAGATGAAAATTTGCTTCAGCTGTTCAGAAATGTGAAACTGATCTCTTAACATAACGCAGAAAAGTAGTATATTGTGACTAAAACATTAATGAATCATCACTGGAATCAGCCAAATCATACAAATGCCTGGGTGTAGTAATCTGATGGGACGTGAAGTGGAACGAGCACACAGGGTCAGTTGTACGTGAAGCAGGGTAGCAGACCTTGCTTCATTTGTAGCATACGGCGAAAATGTAGTCTACAAAAGGGAATCCCATCATAGAACTGCTCAATAGGACTAAAAGGGGATACTGAAAGTATACAAAGACAGTCAATACGAATGGTTACATGTGTGGAAAAATAATTTTTTGAGTTAACAGCTGTGCAATTTTATTTATGCTCTACCGGTTTCGGTACTGGCTACCATCTTCACAGGAGATGATAATGTACACCAGCAGGTAAAAAATACATCTCTGCCAAATACGGCAGCATCAAGCACAGAATGTGATGAAGCATCACAATAACTGCGTAATTGAATTTCCACTATAGCTGATTTACGCAATAGAAGCGTGGAAACATATACACACTCAATCTTAACCTCGAATAACCATCACAGGCTAAGCCAGAACATGATTTTTGACCTACTGACGTACATTATTTTCTCCTCTGAAGATGCCTGCCAGTACCAGAATCGGCAGAGAATAATTAAAATTGTAGAGCTGTTGGCACTAAAAAGGATTTTTTCCAAATATTCAACGGTCTGAAGAAAGGCTTACAGGTTTATCACATAGACCCAAGAGTGTTACCAAAAGTCTGAATAACCTGATTCGGCAAATCCTCGAAGATAGGCCCCAGCTAGCTGTGACAGCCTATTTAAAAAGTTTCAAGAATCAGTATCGAGTGAGAAATCTAGCAATATACTTGAATGCCATACGTACAGCTCGCTAGGGGCCTCGAAGACAAGATGAGACTAAATACAGCACGCATAGGGACATTTAAGCAGTCCTCCCCACGTGAAGAAAATCTAGCTCGGTACAATGGTATGTACCCTCTGCCAAGCACTGCCAGATTATGTGTCTGGTTGTAGATACAGGTGTAGTTGAATCAAAGTAAGCTGATTTTTCCAGGGGTTTCAGAATTTTCGTAACACTCTTGGGTCTGTGTGATAAACCTGTAACCCTTTCTTCAGACCGTTAAATACAGGTGTAGTTGAATCAAAGTAAGCTGATTTTCCAGAGGTTAACTGGTATGTTCTGTAAAAGCTTTCCGACAAGTTTATTGTAAAATGCAGATAATAATACTAATATGAACTTTGTGTATGGATCTTGATTTGTGGACCGTCTGAAAGGATTCTAACAAAAATCGAGAGTTCATCTTACGCAAATCTTCATTTGACGAAATAACGAAACGACTAATGGTTGCCAATATGTAGTTGTTTCAGTGGTTATGAGCTTGACCACCATCTTCTTATCATGTAAGATTTTATCGCAGTAGAATAATTCTTGAGACCACGCTAACTAATGAAAGATGCTTGATCAAATTGTCTGTGAATACAAATCGACAGAAAGTTAGGAGTTGGTCTTTTGTTGTATTTCCACTCTAACGTTTTTCAATATCCAGATTAAGAGCAATATTTTTTGAAACTTTTCGCTTAATGTAGCCCGAATTCAGATTCAATAAACGTCAAAACCTAGCTGAGAAACAAAAACTGAACGAAGTGAAAATGAGCGTAAGAAGAGCAATGAGACAAGCGTTCAACGACTTTGAAAGCAAAATTTCATCACCTTATCTGAGTAAAAACTCTGGGAGGTTTTGCTCTTATGTAAAATCAGTAAGCGATTCTAAATCATCTATTCATTCACTCAGAGACCATTGGCACCGAAATGGAAAATAACAGAGAGAATGCCGAAATAATAAATTCGGTCTTCCAAAATTGTTTCACAGCGAAAGATCGTAACACAGCCTCTCCTTTCAATCATTACACGAAAGTCGAAATGACAGAAGCAAAGATAACTGATCGCGGAATAGAAAAGTAATTACAATCTCTTACTAGTGGAAGGGCATTAGGGGCACATGAGATACCTATGAGATTTTACAAAGATTATGAAAAAGAACTTGCTCCCCCTCTAGCAACAGTTTATCTTACATCGCTGGAGCAACGAAGTGTACCTAGAAACTGGAAAATAGCGCAGCTTATTCCCCTAGGATAGATCCACACGATTATATACCTATATCGTTGACGTCCATCTGTTGTAGAATCGGATCGGACGACATTTTACTTCCTCCCACATATATCTCGAGTAATGACCACGACGAGAAAATTCAAGAAATTAAGGCCAATACAAAGAATTAACGACAATCATTCTTTCCCAGTGCCATTCGCGAATGGAACACGGAATGGGGGATCAGCTAGTAGTACCAGAAGTACCCTCCGCCACACACCATTAGATGGCTTGCAGTGTATGATGCCCATGTAGATGTATCATTTTTCTCTTAGAAGCAGGCATCCATCTTCTTCCCCAGGTCCCCAATTCAGAAAAGAACACCTACGCTAAATGCTGGAGTGAGTACTTTCTTTTTAATATTTGTGTGCAGCTTTACTGAAAGAGAAAAAATTTTATTGGTCTGCTTGTATACTCAGATCAGCACTCACAGATGGATGGTTCCTGTTTCCGGGCTCAGCATATTGAAATCTAGGCGAAAAGTATGAATATTAGGTCAAAGCGAAAACGTTCTCTTGGCGTAAACACGTGCAGAGAGCATATTGTGCTCCTACTATTTTATTTCCTTAACAACAGATACAATTTTCAGTAGGTTCCTATCGAACATAAAAAATGAGAACTACCAGCTACAAACTTTCTGATTTAAACGGGAAATATAGCTTATGGCATATTTCTTCTTTTCAGTACTAGAATGTTTGGTGCAAAAAACAAAGAGTTTCTTTGTAGTTAGATACGTGGGCCAAATTGAATTCTTCGTATTAGGTATTAGTCCTGTCACCGTGAAAAAAGTTTGTGTTTATTATTAATATACAGATATGTTGCGCCCAGCGAAACTTCGACTTCTGTATTACGGTAAACACCTGAAACTCTGGAGTTAATAAGATAAACATGTTTCTAATTTAGGCCTATATTTGGCATTTTTAGATAAATTCAGGCAGACCTACTCACTATGCATCAGGCTATGTGTTGCTTTTCTTTTCCGTCTATAAGACCGAAATAAATTCGGCACGATGAAACTAAGGCATCTCTTAGTTTGCAGCGTGAAATTGTTGCTTAAGTCAATTAATCTTTATGTGACAGTTTCGTGTAATAGTGCCATTCATAAAGGGCCAAGGCATACAAGGAAGGCTCTGACCCTACAAGATAGTTTCCCATTTTTCCATCATAAACGCGGCTCATAATGCCAAAAAACGTTAAGTTCAGCTCTTCACAGCAGGTAAAAGTACAGTGCACGATCGCATAAACCCATCAGTAGGTAACGCAGATGACAAGCTTGGAATCATTGTAAGGTCAGTGTGTAGATGGATTTCATCTGCAAAATGATTGCTTATAAATTATCTGTAATGCTTGTATTGGAATACTGCTAACGTGATTGAGATCCACAGCTTGCTGTAGGGATAGTGAAGTCTGCGAACCAAATAACAGCCTGCACTGAGACCTGCAAGTCGTCATATTTCCAAGAGACTAACATGGAACGAAATGGCAGGACACTTTAAACATACGTCACAATAAAAATAACCTTCTGCCTCGATAGTTACTTTGATTTGCATAGTATAGGTGTAGATGTAAAATTTCTTTGCCTCTAGTATTTTCTTAATGGCCATGGTAGATGGTGGTACAGTTCTAGTACTTTTGTTGACTATCGTCACCCAGAATACGCTTTGCAGTTTCGTATTCATTAGTTTCTCCAACTGGTGTTTATTAGAAAGGTGTCAGTAGGATTAAAATGTAACAGGCATTAATGAAGGCGCGAGGCAAAGATTGTTTTACGCCACGATTTTGCAAACGAATGAAATTATAGTTTAGTCACAGTAAGCCAGAAACAATTAGACTTCGGTGTCAGTATTAGGAGCAATTGCCGAACAGACGACCAGGCTGTATAGTGCTCAATTAACATTTCAAGTTCATATGTTGTAGGAAAATGTACTTACAGCCGAATAGAAAATAATCTTTTTTTATTGACATAAGAGTTAGATGGCGGTATATAAACTACTCGATATGCGACAAGAACGATGCCATCAGGAAGAATTATCAAGTTACATACATGTTTTATCAATATTTAAGCTTTTTTAGACGAACGGTAGACATAGCATGCTTCACACATCGATTCGGACCGACAACCAGTGAAATGATCACATTTACGCCTGTCCATAAACAGCACGGAATACTTTTGATTACATTAGGAAACTGAGAAATGGGACAATATCAACCTAATTTGGTTGATACTGTCTTCGTTTCTCCTAACTAGTAATTTTGAATTGTCTTCATAATAGAGACTACATTGGTATTACATTATGTTTATCACTTTGTATCATACTTCACATATAATGATTCGGATCAACATCCAGTGAAATGACCACATTTACACCTATCCATAAACAGCACGGCATACTTTTAATTACAGCATGAAACGGAGAAACACAGACAGTATCAAACAAATTTGGTCTCCGTTTCTTCTAACTAGTAATTTTGAAACATATTCATGCCGTAATTGAAAGTATTCCGTGCTGTTTATGGATAGGTGTAAATGTGACCATTTGGTCACATGTTGGTCAGAATCATTATGTGTGAAGTATGATATAAAGTGATAAACATAATGTAATACCAATATAGTCTATTATTTATAGTATGAAGACAATCACGTAAGATTACTTCTGAAATGTTCACCAAACGCACAACCGATTAATAGGTCTACGGTTCTATTTAATATTTTCACATACTTTGGCAAAGATGACAGTAAATGTAAAAGGGAGGAATGAAGAGATGAGTGTTCGTCTGGTCGAGGTCGAAATATTTACAGACGGAGCACCATTTCAGTTGGAGGAGGGAGGGCGAATGTTTAAAAGTGGCTTCCATCTTAGTATTATATAGATAGTTCAGTTAAGGCAGAAGCCAAAACTGCTTGTAGTGGGTGAAGAATTTCAACTCTGCAAAAAGATGTATAATTAAATAAAGTTACGTGTTATGCCTAATTTTTGTACTTGTAAAATACCTATTCTTCATTCTATATACGGAGGGATTTTCTTCTTTCTGTTATTCGATACATGTTTAGTACCACAATTGCTGCATAGCTCTGTTCAATGGCCACTGTTTCAGAGAACTCATGCTTTATCTCGACAAAAACTGTCATGAGAAAGTGGCAGTTAAACTATGAAACTGAGTATGCGTACAAATTGACTATTAGGATAGCGATAATCAATCGCATCCTCAAGATGAAAGTATGAATGTGGGATTCACTAATTACCTGGATTCATTGTCAGAAACGACGTGACTTTCAATAAATGACTGCTTTAGTGAGAGTTTTTTTTTTTTTTAAACATGCCCGCTGAGAAAACCACGTGGATTCGGAAGAAGATCCCAAGCTTATCTACGAAGTCCTCCCAGGGAAATTACTGGGCGAGATGGCTTAGTGGTACGAGACTGGACTCGCATTCGGGAGGACAGCGGTCCCAGCCCAGCCATACAGATTTTCCGTGAATCTACCTAAATCGCTTAATGCAAATGCCAGAATGTTTCCTTCGAAAAGAACGCCGCCGATTTCTTCGCGCAGTCCGAGATTTTCTCTGCTGTCCTCGCCAACGAAGGGACGTTAAAGACTAATCTTACTCCTTCCTTTCCTCGAGAAATTATGAGCTCATAAAACTGAAACGAGTGATACTCGGATTCGGAAAAATTTTAATAATTTCACTTTAACTCACCAGCGAAAAGCAATTACTTTCAATTTGGTGATAACTCCTCGAGTTTTCTGACAACTTCAGAACTTCGATGTGATGCTGTACGAAACTCGTCGGTACAGTTCGGAGCAGAAATATTCCGTTTCGATCTCTACTTACCAGGTTTCGCTTTCCTCCTTTTCTACTGACAATGGCTGTGTAGTCCATATTTACGCCGATTTGTCGCAGAACGTGTTACGTAAGTCCCTGCTGTGCAAGCAGTTTCTACTTAGCTGTCTGGATCATCTTCTAAGCTAAAGTACTTTCGTTTCCAGCTAAAGGGGGTGACTGGAGTAGCATTCAGCCACCCCGAGACCCTCGGCCCGGGTTCTCTGCGCGCACCTCACGAAAAGCGTGCCTACACTTCCGTAACCTGCCGCACTCGATTCACCGAATGAATGCGAGGGAGCCCAAGCCCACCTGTGTTCGGGGGCGAATACCAGTTTGGGAGATGATGGCTGTATAATAAGTCCCGTCTGGCTGGCACCCCTGCCTAAACGGCTCGCGAAAAGCAGCCGCGTGGGTCACCCGAAAATGGGGCCCACGGCACGCGCCCACCTGGCCGGTTTCGGCGCCCTCTTCACTCCTCATTCTGAAAGAGTGGCCCCCTCCCGTTGCCCCTCCCGCACTCCCTGCTCAAAAGTACCCCTAAAGAATGTTGCAGGTGTATTTGATTCGCGGTCGCAATGAGATTACTTGTTACGGGCCGTTGTGTGGAGCTCATAACACGCGCAAATTGAGTAGACACTCGCGCGGTGGCTGATGGGAGCGACCGAGTAAGCGTTTCCCATTGGCGATCGCTTCCGTCAACCACCGCCTCGAGTGTCAACTTAGTGTGGTCGTATAATAGAGCTACAATGCGATACGGCGGTTCAGTGGCTAAATGGGTGCAGAAACATAGCCTAATTATATGAAATGCCCTTTTGTGTATCAGAATTAGAAAGAAATTGGAGGAAATTACCGCCCCCCGACAGCTGATTGGTCAGCGAGACAGAATGTCAATCCTAAGGGCCCGGGTTCGATTCCCGGCTTGGTCGGAGATTTTCTCCGCTCAGGGACTGGATGTTGTGTTGTCCTAATTTCATCCCCGTTGACGCGCAAGTCGCCGAAGTGGCGTCAGATCGAAAGACTTGCACCAGGCGAACGGTCTACCCGACGGGAGGGCCTAGTCATACGACATACATACACCGCCTTATGGGAGACACAGCGCTTTCTGTGCTGTCTTCAGTTGGTTTTTATTTGTTATTCTGTCTCTAAAAATGGTTCAAATGGCTCTGAGCACTATGGGACTTAACATCTATGGTCATCAGTCCCCTAGAACTTAGAACTACTTAAACCTAACTAACCTAAGGACAGCACACAACACCCAGCCATCACGAGGCAGAGAAAATCCCTGACCCCGCCGGGAATCGAACCCGGGAACCCGGGCGTGGGAAGCGAGAACGCTACCGCACGACCACGAGATGCAGGCATTCTGTCTCTTATAACGATGCTTGTTATTTTGTGTGGTAGGCTCTCCAAAAGTATGGCAGAGGTATGAGGAATGTCTTACGATCTGGCAGCGCGGGATTAGCCGAGCGGTCAAAGGCGTTGCAGCCATGGACTGTGCCGCTGGTCCCGGCGGAGGTTCGAGTCCTCCCTCGGGCATGGGTGTGTGTGTTTGTCCTTCGGATAATTTAGGTTAAGTAGTGTGTAAGCTTAGGGACTGATGACCTTAGCAGTTAAGTCCCATAAGATTTTACACACATTTTTTTTTCTTACGATCTCTTAGTCAATGACGGGAAAAACACAATCTGTACCTTCTACTGGAGGAGAGCAGGCAATGTTTCAGGCAGCTGTCGTAGGTGAGGACCGAATGGTTGACAGAATAAGGAGTCAGCCACTACCGAGTGCCAGCAGTTTCCTTGGAAGGCAAATGAGCAGGTAGCGGAAGCACATCCCATTACTCCTGAGATGGTAAACTGTCCTTGAAGACGGATAAGCCACCAAGGTCTCCGGCATGGATATGAGGAAAGCAACGGGAAACTATCAAATTAAAGATCAATTTGGATATCCCATGTGTAGCAAGCACGGCAGTATCAAATAATGTTTGTATCCTTACTGATAACGGGTTTCGGATCCCAACGTCTGGCAGAAGGAATGGCGAGGCTTCTCAGGTAGTCACTCCACAAAATTCTCGTAGAGAAGGAACAGGAAGACCAGAAAAAGAAGGAAAATACAAATTTGACATCGGCACATTGAACAAGCGGACACTGTTAAATCTTGGAAAACTGGGTAAAGTCAGAAGACTATGGCAAAGTGTCAGCTTCATATTTTAGGACTATGTGAGACAAAATGGGCTGGAAATGGTGATTAAAGATCAAAAGGTTTCAGAATAATTCATAGTGGAAGCCAACAGCCATCGAAGATTGGAGTAGCTACTATATTAGAGCACCTACTACGTAAGTAATATGATATTAATGAAGAGCTGGAAGCTATTCCAGTTGTCATAATAATAATTTAACTACATTTATCAACGACAAATACTAACGATGAAGAAACAGAAAACTTTTATGACTCCATTGAAGAAGTAATGGAAATGATAAACACCAAAACCTATGTTATTGTCTTGGGAACTTTTCTCACAAGAGATCAGTAGGCATCCAGGAGGACCCAAAGTGTGCTGGTAAGTTCGGAGTGAGATAAATGAATTCAAGAGGTTAGGAATCATTAGAATTTTGGGAGCAACATGAGACAGTTACAACAAACAATTGTTATGAGGCTCCAAAGATAAGACGCTACACATGGAAGACACCTCGTAATGGTGGGGGGTATATGACTGATTACATAATAGTAAAGCAGAAGTACAGAAAGCTAGTAAAATCTAGTCATAGTTACCCTGTGGAAATATAGTGATTATTCACTTCTTGCGGCGAATTGCAGATCATGTTCAAGAAGTACCAGCTGAAATATCCAAAGCAATGGACTATGTATAAATTGAAGGATGCAGAGGTTGTGCAGAAATTAAAGCATGCGACAACGGACTCAGCGCGAGAAGAAAATACAACAAATGCGGCCATAGGTGTATTAGCCATAAGGAAGTTAAAACCTAGGAAGCCTTGGATGACCCCAGAAATATTGGAGCTTGCTGACGGAAGAAACAGACTAACAATTTTAAGAGGAAAAAGCCCTGTACAATACACAGCAATCACAAACAAGATAACAACAATATGCCGCTCAGAGAAAGAGAAGTGTTTGGGAAAAACTAGCAAAGAAGTAGAATATGATTTTAAATATAGGAAACACAATGAAACTTATTTGAAGATTAAACTGTTGCTGCGGGGACAAAGGACCGAGAGTAAGATAGTGAGAGATTAAAGTGGGAAGCTGATGAATGACATAGAAAATGTAAGAGATGGGGTGAGTATGGTGAAGACCTGTGCAGTGCTGATGAAACTGGAAGTATAGAGAAGTATATTGAAGATGAAAAGCTAATTGATGAAAACAATAAAGGACTAGTGGAAGCAAAAGAAGACTTTTTCCTTGCACTAAATAGGTTAAAATCAAGAACAGCAAAGGGTATAGATGATTTACCTGCAGAGCTCCTACAAAGCCTTAGTGACAACATCGAAAGTAAATTGTCTGCTGTGGTATCTATATGTTATGATGAGAATTTCATACCACCTGACTTCACGAGAAGGTATATTATTGCATTACCTAACATGGCAGATGCGAAGGACTGTGAAAATCACAGGATACTAGGCCTTCTGTCACATGCATCAAAAATATTATTGCCAACATTTAAAGAAAGAGAGTATTAAAATGAAAATTGATTGGAACTTAGCCAATTATCAGTTAAGGTACAGATCAGGAACAGGAACGAGAAAAGCAATACTGGCACCATGTCGCCTTTTGGAAAGAAGATTAGAAGTAAACATAAAATCATAAATAACATGTACTGACCTAGAAAATTAGACTGCTGTTTGAAAGTCATTATTAAAAGTAATGCAAAAGCAGTAATACTGGTAGACAGGCGACTAAATTAGAGTATATACAAAAGTCAACGTGCTGAAACGGGTAGTAATAGGAGCCAGAAGGAACCAAAAACCAGAAGGGGGTCAGACAGAGCAGTCTTGTATCACCTTTCTTATCTAATATGTTAATCGAGGAGGCAAAGAAAACAATGAAAGAAAAAACGACTGGAACCAAAATTAATGGTGTGAGCATTCACTGCACCAGATTTGACGATGATTTTGTAATAGTGGTAGACTCAGAGAAGGTGCTAAATGAAATGTCTACAGCCTTAAATCAAGAGATAACAAAACCAAAACTGAAAATAAATGCCAAGAAGACGGAAGACTTGGTTATAGACAAGAAAGGAGGCTGGTACAAGACTGGCATAAGAGTAGGCAGTGAGCAACTCGACGAAGTAACCGAATTTCACTTTCTCGGTAGCAATGTGGAGTAAAACAACAGATATCTCCAGGAGGTGAACAGAAGACTAGCACCGGCCATTAGTAGCTTCCAAAATAAGGTGAACCTTCTGCTGAACAAGCACACCACCTTCCACAGTAAGAAACAAATTTATAAAGACCTCAGTGGAATGTATTGACAAACGGATGCTAAAGTTGGACGTTTGCAGAGCAGGAGAAAGGTCACCAAGAAGCCGTGGAAATATGGTTCTGCAGGAGAACTGCAAGAAGTAGCTGGACCAACAGAAAGACGAATGAAATGTTTCTACAAAAAATAAAAGTGAAGAGAAAACTAATATAAGTTATAAGCCAATGCAATGTAAAACTCATCGACAATTTAACTAGACGTGATAGTCCTTTACAATACATTGTCGAAGGAATGATCGTAGAGAAGAAAACGAGGGAACGACCGAAAACATTATTTAAAATATATTGTCGGTGAGCTAGGATGTTGTTCACATATAGAGATGAAGATGGTTTGTGAAGAGAGGAATCTGTGGCTGCACAGGCAAGACTTAGCCTTTTGAAAGAACCTGTCGTATTGTTTCCCGTAGTTGTTGTTAGAAGTGTTAAAACATTTATTTTCTTCTCTATCACCGTTTTTAACTATTACTCACGCATTTCCTTTATTTCATCACAAAAGCTCAAGGTTTATGCCGGCATCTCAGGTGTTATTGTAGCTATATAGGACTTTCTGTCATCTACTCACGTAGCTATATAGCTATAATTACACGAGTTCTTGGACTTTTACGATTAAGACCATTCGTGACGAAAAGCACCACCTTTCTCCTACAGAACTTAAATGGCTCTGAGCACTATGGGACTTAACATCTAAGGTCATCAGTCCCCTATAACTTAGAACTATTTAAACCTAACTAACCTAAGGACATCACACACATCCATGTCCGAGGCAGGATTCGAACCTGCGACCGTAGCAGTCGCGCGGTTCCGGACTGCGCGCCTAGAACCGCGAGACCACCGCGGCCGGCTTACAGAACTTAACTTGGTAATCCTGAGAGGATCTTGCGCTGACTAAACAAGCTCGTGGTTATTTGACAGTTGTGTTTTGAGTCTTCTGCAGGTAAGGCGCTCAGGGAATCGAACAATCATACAGAATCTCATGAGCTCCTTTCTGTTGCTGTGTGATTAGAGCGTCTGGCTACCATGAATAGCACCTGGGTTCGATTTCCAGTACACGCAGGGCCCATTCTTTGGTGGGTCGACTGGGACCGTTGAAGACACTTTCATAACAAGGATAAAAAGCTGACGGTAGGTTCACCTGCTCCATCCACGGATTGATACATTCTAAGCAGTGAGCAGTGTGTGTTGCGACTGTAGATCATAGACTTGTGACATCGTGGAAACCACACCACTAACAAAAAATTTAAAAGTGGCGAACTGTGTTTAATTATTTACACAGAAGTGCTTGTCACACTTGTGAAAGACAAATCCGCGTTCCAGTAAAAAGAAAGCTGGATGTTTCTCCTACAATATGTCTCAGAATATCGCTAGAGTGTGAAAGATCCATAATCGGTTGCACTAGCAGGGATGTCGAATATATGCAGGGCGAACCCTAGTTAAAACGACAAAATTTCGGCGGTTGTCCAGGGATGTTCTCCTAATATTTTGTATAAGGAAACCGTGGTCTCCGGTGGCTCGTTACAGACTAATTGCATTTCGTTTTACTTCTTGCTCCCATTTATCTCGGTGTTTGTATTGCACTGAAAATATCTGCACAATAGTGCAAATGCCGATAGTATGCAACTTGTTTTGGTTAATAAATGGCTCTAAGCACTGTGGGACTTAACATCTGAGGTCATCGGTCCCCTAGACATAGAACTACTTAAATCTAACTAACCTAAGGACGTCACACACGTCCCTGCCCGAGGCAGGATTCGAACATGCGACCGTAGCAGCAGCGCGGTTCCGGACTGAAGCGCCTAGAACCGCTCGGCCACAGCGGCCGGCCTAGTTTTGGTAAAGAACTTGCTCCAGGCAGTTGCTGTTGACAATATCAATTCCCACTTTACTCTTCAGCATAAGCTTACAATCAGTGCTGCCCGGTTCTATCTCGGAGTTAGTTCTCACGGAATTGTTAGCTGTACGTTAACGGTGATGGTCAGCAGAATGGACAGTTTTCCTGATGGATAGTTGTCCCACTTGGGCTTCGCGTATGGGTTCACTGAATGTAATGGAAGGGCGGCACGACTCTATGCCGAGCTGCTTCCGCAGGGATGGCGACCACTTCACGATGCTTCTGCGTCTGTCTTATGGTCGTTACATGTTCTGTGTTCTGCATTGTTAGTTTTGGTGATTGCGTATTACAGACCATTTTCACTGTTGTGCAGGTATTTCCAGAGAGACGCCGGTAAATGGGATCAAAATTGAAATAAATCGTAATTACATTATTACTCTGAAACCAAACAAAATATTCAGAAAATATCCCTGAACCATCTCCGAAATGTTGTCGCTGGAGTTTACGTTCAGCCTGCCTAGAGAAAGATAGCATAGCGCACAGTTTTGTTCCATTCAAGATGAAGCGTCACAGAAAGAATTTGCCGACTCTCCGAGAAAGAAACCAGTCGTGTCACAAATAGATACTTTCATAACTGTAAGAACAGGTTCTGAATGGCTTTTTAATAGGTCCCTGCTACTGCTGTAAGTATCACGAGGATAACGTTATATTAACTGCGTCTCCTTCTGACTTACGAGGCGGCAGCTAGCGACTTCCGTAGTATCCGCAAAGACAAATAAGACGCTTCTTTGGTGCTGAATGTTACACCAAACTTGAATATCACTTTACCGAACTGAGGTACTGAGTTCAAATATCTATGCTCGATTTCGTTTTAAAGCTGGTGACTGGATCGATTGAAATGAAATATGTTACATACGTTTAAACGTTTTATTTCTTATACCCACGATGCTTTTCAAAGAGACATTTTCTGAACTGCAGATGGACAGTGACGCATTATTACTCTCCTGGTGGCCAGCAGAGCAGGATTTTAAAATTGTATGGTGGTCATTGGATCGAAACTACGGAGCTTTGTTACACGCATTATCATCTTTAAATTAGAGTTTCTTAGCTGCAGTCAAAAAGAATGAATCTTGTGTTATTCCGCCGAGAGGAAGGGAAGTTAGAATTTAAAGTACTGTCAAAACCGACGTTATCAGTTATGTGCAGAGAAAGAATGGAACTGACCCTGGTCTCTGTAAAGGAACGATCCCCCACATTCACCTGAGCTGACTGAATGAAAGGACAGAAAATCCATTTCAGCATGTGATGGCTGGATGGAAATCCGAACATGGCTACTCTCAGACCTGTGACTCCTCCCTGTATCTTACATAATATCACAATATTTCAGGACTTCTTTAAACGTTTGTATAGTTAAACAGATCAATCGGAAACATCCACAGATGCCAATGAAAATGGTGGCATTCCGGAAGTCGTGCTAGATTAGGTGTGTAAGTAAGGGGTCGCCTGAACATTATGATGCTTCAGTACAAATGACAAAAGCTAGATGCAGAGTAACATGAAACGAACTAGCGAAATGGAAGTCTACGGAGGAAGAAAATTGCCCGAAATTGGAACAATGCTATAGAGAGGGAAACAGAGAGTCCATAAAAAACCTATAGTTTACCTCTAAAAATTATCCACTTAAATTATCATCAACCGCGTAGAAGAATCTGTACTGATACTGTTTGTCTTCAGTGCAGCTATATTTCAGTTAATTAATGGAAGAGTGGGATGGATGAAGTGTGAAAGTAGCCTTGAGATTGAAATCTAGTAAGGCAAAAATATAAACAACATATCGATAAGTCATAAAACCAACTGATGATTTCTGTATTTGGAACAGCTGAAGACTGTAACTGAATGGATGGCAAAAGAAAAGAAAACAAAACGAAACAAAACAAAAACAGGACAGTGTAAACTAAACAGAGTTTTCAAAAGCAGGTTTTCAATGTTTTTGTAACATAAAGTTTACAACCAGTGCGTATTACTAGTTTTGACGTAAGACAGCAAAGCACTGACGTTCAATGCAAAAACTATTCAGTAGTTGAGAGAGGCAAACATAGAGAGGACAGACCGTGGTGGAAAACGTGACTTGGGAAGGACACAAGGGGATTAGATGGCAGCTGGGCTTAACCAAGTTCTTTGCTGCATCGCAAGAGATAAGAGCAGATGGACACCTATAGCTGGGGAACGACCTCTATACATCCATCGTTTGCGCGTTCCTCATGCTTATGACTATAATCGAGAAGGGCTGACATGTCTGGGTCTTTAGAGCATGAAGACCTCGTGTCTAATAAGGAAATAACAACGCGTCTCACACTACTTCCTAACAGTAGCGGTTGGCTTTACTGGAATCACAGGGAGCGAAACCGCACAGTAAAGTCAGTTTCAGTGCGGGCAATAATGGACCAAGACCACTATTGTTTTTATCTCCCTGTATTAATCAATCACTCAAGCCTGACATGTAGCTATGAGTGCATTACACTCTCCCCGGCGCAGAGCTATTAGGTGTCCGTCCTACACACCTACGTAGCTTGCAAGGTTTTCCTGGAGAGAAGTGTTGATCATTGATATAAACGCATAAGAAGAACAAAATTACCAATTCCCAATTTTTGGTGTAGTTGCTTAATATAAAAAAGGGAAGTCCAGTGTGTAATCAGTTAATGTCAAACTCCTTCCCATACAAACAAACATAGAAAACAGATGAAAATTATGGACAACGTTTACGTGTTCACGTCTATTAACTGGTTGTGCGTTAAACGCAGTGTAAATATTAGATAATTTACGGTGTGGACCCGAACATCACAGAACAAATTTCAGAGCCTGCTAGGGAATATTTTCTGAGTATTTTGGTATAAGGGAGGTGCGGTCTCAGTTGGCTCGTTACAGAGTAATTTCATATAATTTGATTTCTTTGAATATTTAGTGCATTGAAAATAACTGCATAGTAGTGCAAATGTTAACGATGGCCGGCCGAAGTGGCCGTGCGGTTAAAGGCGCTGCAGTCTGGAACCGCAAGACCGCTACGGTCGCAGGTTCGAATCCTGCCTCGGGCATGGATGTTTGTGATGTCCTTAGGTTAGTTAGGTTTAACTAGTTCTAAGTTCTAGGGGACTAATGACCTCAGCAGTTAAGTCCCATAGTGCTCAGAGCCATTTGAACCATTTGTTAACGATGTGCGCTTTCTGTCTAGTTCGCAAATGAACTTACTCCAGCCACTCGCGGTACTTGCTGCTGACTATAGTAAGACCTACTTGATTTTTCGTCCCTATCTTGCGGTCAGTACTGCTCGGGATCTCTCAGGTTTGGTTTCCGGGCAACGTTAGTCGTACGTTAACTGTGATGTTTAACAGTATGGATAGGTTTACTAACTAAGAGTTGGTCAATATGTTCCTCGCCTGTGGGTTCGCAAAATGCGATGGAGGCGCGCGTAGTTGCCGCGTGGTTTGAGGCGCCATGTGACGGATTGCGCGGCCCCTGCCGCCGGAGGTTCGAGTCCTCCCTCGGGCATTGGTGTGTGAGTGTTGTTCTTAGCATACTTACTTTAAGCTAGTTTAAGTAGTGTGTAAATCTAGGGACCGATGACCTCAGCAGTTTGGTCCCTTAGGAATTCACACACATTTGAACAAATGCGATGTAGGAGCTGCACAACAACGCGATGGTGAGCAACAACAGCAGCAACATCATAGTACTTCAGCATCTGCAACTCTTCACCAGTAAATATATTCATACTGGAGTGTATCACTGTCAAAATACAACTGTCGTTGCTGGAAACACGGACATACGACACTTACCATCGATTTTTCCACCGTTATGTAAATATTTTCAATTCGATACGAAGATAAATGGTGGTAAGAAATCAGACGAAACGCGCTAACTCTGTAACGAGCCGCCGGAGCGCCGGCACGCTTATACTAAAACTCCCAGAAAGTTTCTCCTGAATAAACTCCGAAATTCTTACGTTCGAGCCTGTTATCAACGTACATATCGTCAGTTCCTATGAAAGTCATAGTTAAGGCATTGTTAACAGTAGTTGACAGCAGTGTAGTTTATATGACGATATCTCCTACTCAGCGTCGATGCGGCGTAGTACTGTCGACGTGTTCTGTATGAGAATGAAAGACGTCTCGAGAACCGTGTCTGATATCAACCGTCGCTACACTGTCCAGACAGTTTCTGGCCTAGCACTATTTGATGACAAAACTCCTATCACATTTAGATCCCGTGACCACAGTGTAAAGAGTGTACTAACGAAGCTACCGCAGTTATATTTTTTTTCTTTTTCGGAGAATGAAAATCTCCCCTGTAAAAAGAAACATGGATTCCGCAAACAGAGACCTTGCGATACGCTACTCGCTGTGAGATTCATAGCGCTGTAGACAACGGCTCTCAGATTGATACCGTGTTCCTTGACTTCGGGAATGCATTTGACACCATCCCGCACTGTCGTTTGGTTAAAAAGATCCGAGCTTACCGAGAACCGGAGCAGACTTGCGACTGGATTCAAGAGTCCTTGCGGACAGTACACAGCACGTCACATTTAATTAAAAAATGACATACTTAAAGGTAATTTCGGGAGTACCCCAAGGATGTGTGATAGTACCGTTACTGTTTACGTTGTAGATAAATGATCTATTAGAAAGCTTCGGAAGCTCTTTAAGACTGTTCACTGTTTCTATAAGAAAGTAGCGTCGCCAGAAGACAATATCAATTTGCAGAATGGCCTGCAGATGGTTGATGAATGGTGCAGGTTGACCCTGAATGTAAATAAATGTGACATATAGCGCATACCTAGGACAAGGAAGCTACTCCTGTACAGATTCACTACTGATGAGAAACTGCTGGAAACAGTATCTACCGTAAAAAATGGTTCAAATGGCTCTGAGCACTATGGGACTCAACTGCTGTGGTCATCAGTCCCCTAGAACTTAGAACTACTTAAACCTAACTAACCTAAGGACAGCACACACATCCATGCCCAAGGCAGGATTCGAACCTGCGACCGTAGCAGTCGCACGGTTCCGGACACCGCGCCTAGAACCGCGAGACCACCGCGGCCGGCTCTACCGTAAAATATCTAGGATTAATTATCCAGGACGCCCTTCAGTGGAGTGACCACATTAGACAAATAGTAGGAGAAGCAGATGGCACACTAGAGATTCATAGCAAAAATCTGAAGGAAATGTATCTCAGCCATGAAGCAAGTGGCTTATATGGCCCTCGTTCGACCTGTTCAAATATTCAGATGTGTGTGAATTCCTAAAGGGCCAAACTTCTAAGGCCATCGGTCCATAAACTTAACCATTACTTAAACTAATTTAAACTAACTTACGCTAAGGACAACACACACACCCATGCCCTAGGGAGGACTCAAACCTCCGACGGGAGGGGCTGCGCAATCCGTGACATGGCGCCCTAGACCGCGTGCCGTTCGACCTGTTATTATGTATTGTTCATTAATATTGGATCCTTATAAGCTAGAACTGATAGAAGAAATAGAGATGAGCCAATGTAGAGGGGCGCGGGGCCGGCCGAAGTGGCCGTGCGGTTAAAGGCGCTGCAGTCTGGAACCGCAAGACCGCTACGGTCGCAGGTTCGAATCCTGCCTCGGGCATGGATGTTTGTGATGTCCTTAGGTTAGTTAGGTTTAACTAGTTCTAAGTTCTAGGGGACTAATAACATCAGCAGTTGAGTCCCATAGTGCTCAGAGCCATTTTTGAAGAGGGGCGCGTTTCGTCATAGGATCGTTTAGCCGGCGCCAGAGCGTTACTGAGATGCTCAACAAACTTCAGTAGCAGAATGTTACAAGAGAGGCGTTGTGCGTCACGAAGATGTTTACTATTGAAGTTCGAGAGAGCGCTTTTGGAGAATAGTCTGGCATCATATCACTCTCTCCCATACACATCTTACGAAATAATCACGACGAGAAAATTCGAGAAATTAGAGCTTACCAACAATCATTCTTCTCAGGCGCCATTATCGAGTGGAACAGGGTAGGGGGATCAGGTAGTGATGGCAGAAATTGGCTTGCGTGGTAAAATATAGATGTAGATGTTGGACTCTTAAAATTACGATGCATGCTCAAACGTCTCCTATTCAGAGTCTCGAAGCACATCTCTTTTGAATTTAGAATTGCGTATGTGGAAGTTGAATAATTCAATTTTCTTTGGTAAGGTTCCACTGTGCTTCGGTTTCGACCATCGTAATGATATCACACCATGACTAAGTCGATATTTCGCGTGATACGCAGCAGAAAAAAAAAGTTGCGCGTATCTGACATGTCTCCTCTCGGAAGTAAACCCGTTGTTATTCTGGATGAAACGCGTACGGAGCTTGCGGCTCTTGGGCTGTGCATGTAAATTGGTTGTGTCGCTTATCGTACTAGCCAGTAGGTTTTGCCGAGGTGGAGACTGCCCGAGGTTCTCAGATAATACTGCGTGCAGCGGCAGAGGTTTGTAGTGTTCGAGCGCTATCGAAAACATCCGGAGGACGCTCAACCTGGGAGCAGAATACACCTCAGTGAATCGAAAAACCAGAAGCACAAAACTAATGTGCTTCGTGATACGTCAGATATTAACTTATGCGTGAGGGACGCGCAAAATAGTGGGAAAAATTAAGACTATCCACACCATAAATAATTTTCGTTGTAAAATAACAGGATTGATCAACCTGACACTGCGCAACGAGAGATGTGGAGCAAGAGTCTCAGTATGATTACTTAACTGACTTTCTACGGTATATTAGAAAGACAGTTAAATATGTTGTCAGTTTTCGCAACAGCTTCTTCGTATCGTAAATGATTTTAAAAAATCTTCTTGAGTTATTCCTTTCAAAAGAAATTTTTCCTTACTTCTGTTGTGAAACCCACTGTTTTCGCCTTCATCGACGGAACTGCTGGGGTAATATTTAATCAGCTATATATTCTGCGCCTTAGAGGTACGATCTGTAGTGACTTTACCAGTAAAAAGAAGCAGCAATTTGAAATGAGAACTTGCTAGACATCAGGATAGATATTAGTATTTAATTCAGTATAAATTGCGAGAGCCTTTACTTCACGAAGCTACATTTGAGAAGAACATGGTTCCTATGACAAGAACATGGCCAGTTTCTTTCTCCATTCTTGGACAAGCAAACTACTTCTTCGCTCTGTAGCTAAATTGTTGTCAAGAGGATGTTACAACGTATTTGCATTTACAGTGTGTAACGAAGGGTACAGTGGGTTTCACAATCATTTCCCAAATTCCTTGCTTAAAGAACGGCTCCTGGTGAGCCTCTGTATAGGCTCTAAGTTCTCCCGTCAGGGTCATTTTGCGAGATGTCTGAGGGGGGAAGTAAAACGTTGCCCAACTCTCCAGGATTTCAAACGGCAAACCAATCCGTGGTGCACGACAGCTCTCTCGGAGCGTCTGCACTGAAAGATGACTCGCTTCTCCGCAACGCTTTCGGGTTTGCTAAACGAACCTGTGTGAAAAAACACTGCATCTTCTTTTCTTTCCCTATTAAGCTTACCCGCTGATGGTCCAGATTACCGAGCATTACTCAAGAACCAATCGGACAAGGGTTCTGTTAACTACCTACTTGTTTACTTAGTATTGTTCCAGTGAATCTCAGACTGGCATCTTTCTTCCATAGACCTGGTTTTGTGTGGCTATTTCTTTTAAACCTTACCTGGCGCATAACCCTAGAAACTATACTGCTGTGATTGTTTACAAAAATTGACCAACAATCGCGTAATTCACCAATAATGGCTCCCTCTGCCTACTTCTGTGCAACGCGTTACATTCATTTACGTTGAACGAAAACTGCCAGTCCCTGCATCAAACGTCACACCTCTTGTACTTCGCTGTAGTCTCCTGATACTGCATCTTTACCTATGTACAACAACATCATCCGCGAACAGCCTTACCTCTCTTCCGATGTCATGAAGCAGAACATTCATATTTATCGTGAATGGTAACATGCCTGTAATTGGCGACAGAAGGCACCGGGCCACCCCTTAACATTAACCTTACCAAATCCGCCCCTAACCATGTCGACCCTGTGAAACCACGGGATAAAGGCACAAGCAAAAGAAGAAGAAGTGGTATCGGGTCTGTAACACTCCCTCGAGGCAAGCTCAAAGCTAGAGTCACATTTGACTACTTCCTTCTCTAAAGAGCAACGTACTCAGCTGTATTTGCTAGGAAGCATTCAGTTGAATCACAAACCAGGTCTGCTAGCATTTTGCTTACTAAATGGCACAGAAACGCCTTCAGAAAAACAAGGAAGAGGTGACGTCGACCACTGCCTCATGGATGAAAGAGCTAGTTAATTTTCACGGGATGGTTACCGGCTATAGGAGATTTGCGGTTTCCAAATATTACTTAATGCGGGAGACTAAAATGTGTTCCATAATTCTACAAGAGCTTAGTGTAAACGATAAATTCCATTCTATAATCCCTCTTCAAAAGAGAAATGAGCTACGACTTTCTTCAGTCGACTTCTTCGAATCACTGCTATGGTTCAAATGGCTCTGAGCACTATGGAACTCAACTGCTGAGGTCATTAGTCCCCTAGAACTTAGAACTAGTTAAACCTAACTAACCTAAGGACATCACACACATCCATGCCCGAGGCAGGATTCGAACCTGCGACCGTAGCGGTCTCGCGGTTCCAGACTGCAGCGCCTTTAACTGCACGGCCACTTCGGCCGGCTCACTGCTATGAGCACTGTATGTTTGTTTCTAAGACGCTTGTGTTACTGCCAATACAACAACGAAAAACTCTAGCTTAATAATTGTGTTGTTGTTGTAAAGGAGCGTTCGTTGCTTTAACCTAACGCTATACAGGGTAAACCCGAACTCAACCATCGATATTTCGGAGATTGTTCATGGATAGTTTTTGAATATTTTGGTGTAAGAGACCCGTGGTTTCCAGTGGACCATCAGCGGGTAAGCTTAATAGGAAAAGAAAAGAAGATGCAGTGCTTTTTCCCACAGGTTCGTTTAGCAAACCCGAAAGCGTTGCGGAGAAGCGAGTCACCTTGCAGTGTAGACGCTCCGAGAGAGCTGTTGTGCATTACGGATGGGTTTGATGTTTGAAATCCAGGAGAGTTAGGCAACGTTTTACTTCCCCCTCAGACATCTCGCGAAATGACCCTGACGGGAGAACTGACAGCTCATACGGAGGCTCACCAGCAACCGTTCTTTGAACAAGGAATTTGGGAAATGATTGTGAAACCAACTGTACCCTTCGTTACACACTGTAAATGCAAATACGTTGTAACATCCTCTTTGCAACAATTTAGCTACAGAGCGAAGAAGTAGCTTGCTTGTCCAAGAATGGAGAAAGAAACTGGCCATGTTCTTGTCATAGGAACCATGTTCTTCCCAAATGTAGCTTCGTGAAGTAAAGGCTCTGGCAATTTATACCGAATTAAATACTGATATCTTTCCTGATGACTAGCAAGTTCACGTTTCAAATTGCTGCTCATTTTTACTGGTAAGGTTACTACAGATCGTACCTCTAAGGCGCTAAATATATCTCTGATGAAACATTACATTCCAAATATTGCTTAATGCGGGAGACGAAATGTGTTCCATAATTCTACAAGAGTTTAGTGTAAACGATAAATTCCATTCTATAATCCTTCTTCAAAAGAGAAATGAGCTACGACTTTCTTCAGTCGATTTCTTCGTATCACTCCTATGAGCACTGTTTGTTTCTAGGACGCTTGTGTTACTGCTAATACAAGAACGAAAAACTCTAGCTTAATAATTGTGTTGTTGTTGTTGTAAAGGAGCGTTCGTTACTTTAACCTACCGTTATACAGGGTAAACCCGAACTCAACGAAAGAAATTTCGGAGATTGTTCACGGATAGCTTTTGAATATTTTAGTGTAAGAGACCCGTGGTTTCCAGAGGGGCGTTGCTGAGTAATAACACCATTACGATTTATTTGGATCGTTATCACAATTGCCTTTATTTTTGTGAAAATGAATTCACAACAGTGAAAAAGCTTATAATATACAATCACCAAAACGTACAATGCAAATCACGGAGACAGATGCAAAATTTCTGAGATGCGATTGCCTTCACTACGGTAACACCTGAGCATAGCGTCGTTACATCGGTCTTACACTGTATTCAGTGAAAACATACACGAGATGCGTGTATCGACCAACTCTTCAGTAGTAAACCCAGCCGTGCTGCTGTGTGTATCGCTATTAACATACAACTAACACAGTCGGAAAAACAAACCCGACACAGCACCGAGCAATACTGAACGCAAGCCAGTAAGTGAATTTTCGCTGCAATGCAGATGTAAAGATAAATATCTGTAGGAAATCAATCCAAACGCAGTAACTCTGTAGAAGCCACAGGAGCCCTGGGTCACTGATACTAAAATACACAAAACGTATTTCTGAACAACCTCCGATATTTTTTCGGTAGAGTTTGATTGCACCCGTACCTGTAATTGTGCAGGGGGAAGAAAATTAGTGTTCGGCAACGCAATGACTCAACTGAGGCGCTAGCGCTTTGTCCTGCTACACAAAAAACACTGAGTACAAGAACAAATGCTTTTAGTCGCTTAGATTAGTATAAAAACGCTGTAATTGGTCTGTGGATCAATTCTGAACCAGCACCATACGCAGGAAAAGATATGCTGTTTATTCCTCTCTTTTTATTTTCCTTTCTGTATGCTCATAGCTGTATTCACTGTTTTTCAGCTTAGTTACAATCGATTTAAATGACGAATGGCTCCGTCTTCAACCAGAAAGATGCGAGATTCGATGTAAACCAGCACCATAATCATCTGATAGACAGCGTAACGGAACTGCTCTGAAATCTGTGTCCCTGACGTGAATCTATAGCAGAATTACGGACGCAGAAGGACGTTTTTCGGCAACGGAAATCTCGTCTAAAAAAGTCGACATAGATTCCGTAAACTGCGATCTCGAGAAACGCAGCGTGATCTGTTCGTCCATGAAATCCGGAGCGCCAAAGACGAACTATTTTGTATGGCTCAGAAGTTGGGGGCATGTCTTTCAAATGGATGCAACCTCGGAGGCTTGTATGTTCCTGATCTACCCCAGTTATCCAACCGGGGAAATGGGACCTGTGGTTTAAATTGCAATACGAACCATGCGTCGGACTTGGCGACTTCTCACATCGCAGAAAGATGATGGCCAGATTAAATATATGCTGAGAATTTCCTGGACCGACAGGGATTCGAACCCGCACTTCTCACTTCTCAGACACGTGCATTATCACTAGCCCACAAGGCCCGACTAGCACGAAAGACGAAGGCGCCCCAGGTTGGTGCTGAGTTCTACATCTACATCTACATCTACACAGATACTCTGCAGGTCACCGTAAGGTGCGTGGATGAGGGTACCCTGTACAACTACTTGTCATTTCACCTCCTGTTCCACTCGCAAATAGAACGAGAGAAAAATGACTGTACGCCTCCGTATGAGCCCCAATTTCTTGTATTTTACCTTCGTTGTCCTTACGCGAAATGCATGTTGGCGGCAGCACAATCGCTCGGCAGTCAGCTTCAAATGCTGGTTCTCTACATTTTCTCAACTGAGTTTCCCGAAAAGAACGCCGCCTTGACTTCTCCAAGGCGTTCGATATAGTTCTGCAACCTCGTTCAGTGAACAATATACGAGTTTACCGTTTGTGACTGATAGAACGAGCAAATAGAATTAGTGACTGTGTTATTAACGGCGCAAAATCTAGAAATGTTAGGGGAATTTCGAGGGTATCCCAAAACGAGTGTTAAAGGGCCGTTAGCGCTAACAATATATGTAAAAGATCTAGGAGAGTACGCCGGGAGCGCTATGAAACTGTTCGTGGACGTCGGCGTTTTCTGTAGGAAGGTTACAACGCTAGAAGGTTAGCGAAATGCAGAAAGACCTGCAGATGATCGACGATTAGAGTAGGAACTGGCAGTAAATAAATGCAACGTATTCCGGATTAATAGGCGCAGAAATCCACTACTGTCCGATTATGCTATTGGTGGCAAATCACTGGAAACATAAAGTACCTTAACATACCTAGGACTAGCTATCCGGAGTAACCTAAAGTGGAATGGCACATAAAGCATTGTACGAAAAGCAGGTTCGAGGCTGATATTAACTGGGAGAATCTTTAAGAAAATGTAATTCCTCTACGTAAGAAGTGAAATAAAAAACACTTGTAAAATCCATTCTTAAATTTTGCTCATCAGTTTGGTATCGTTAGTATTAGGTTTAATAAAAGATGCAATACTGCAACAAAGAGCAAGAGATGTGACGAAGAGCGGTGTGTTTCATCAAGGACTCTTCTAGTCGGGTTACGGAGCTGCTCAGCAAACTGAAGTGGCAGACGCTACGAGTGAGGTACTGTGCAGCACGGAGAACATGGTGTTCCGATTCTTATAGGACCAGTCAGGTAACTTATACCTTCTCCCACATACGTCTTGCGAAATGAGCACAACGAGAAAATCGGTTAACTTAGCGCTTATACCGAGCCTCACCGGCAACAATTCTTGCCATGCGCCATTTACGAATGGAATAGGGAAGGTAGGATAACATGGTGGCATATAAGATTCCATGAGGAATACAGAGATAGATGACAACATATACACGTCAACCAGCAATTCGCGCTAGCCAAGGAGCTATCATTATATTTCCGCACAGTCACAGCAGGCTAATACAGAGTACTACTGGAAGCTTTCTTGCCAGGGATGAGATATATTTTTGAGTGTATGTGGCAGAGCTGTTGCGTATTAGCCAGCTTTCTCACACGAATCATAATTTGGAGTCCATTGACCTGAAGTCTTCCATAAGTTGGAGCTAACAGTTTATCTGTGGCAGGAAGGAGCACACAGGCAACTTCGTAAGTAGTGCCGTGTACGCCTCAGGGATATGTGATGAGGAACGTACTGATCTAGATACATCTTACAAGGGAACCTCCCCATCGCACCCCCCTCACATTTAGTTGTAAGTTGGCACAGTGGATAGGCCTTGAAAAACTGAACACAGATCAATCGAGAAAACAGGAAGAAGTTGTGTGGAACTATGAAAAACAATAAGCAAAATATACAAACTGAGTAGTCCATGTGTAAGATAGGCAACATAAAGGCTGGTCTCACTTCAGGAGCGCCGTGGTCCCGTGGTTAGCGTGAGCAGCTGCGGAACGAGAGGTCCTTGGTTTAAGTCTTCCCCCGAGTGAAAAGTTTATTTTCGC
The DNA here is from genome assembly GCF_023898315.1 of Schistocerca nitens. NCBI lineage: Eukaryota > Metazoa > Arthropoda > Insecta > Orthoptera > Acrididae > Schistocerca > Schistocerca nitens. Next base: position 929,572,745 of record NC_064616.1, read on the forward strand.
AAAGTTATGATCTGTCCGTTTGTCCATTAACGCCTCTGTTCACTGTAATACGTTTAGTGTCTGTGTTTTGCGACCGCACTGCAAAACCGTGCGATTAGTAGACGAAAGGACGAGCCTCTCCAATGGGAACCGAAAACATTTGATCGCAAGGTCACAGGTCAACCGATTCCTCCACAGGAAAACACATCTGATATATTCTATACGACACTGGTGACGGCATGTGCGTCACATGACAGGAATATGTTGTCGGCCCACCTAACTTGTACACTTGGCGAATGGGTAAAAAGATTCTTCTACCTTGCCCGATTTAGGTTTTCTTGTGGATGTGATAATCACTCCCAAAAAAGTGATCGCATCGGACGGACGGGCGGACAGATAATAATTGTCTGAAAATAAAAAATTTGCGTTTTTCACTCGAGGGAAGATTTGAACCAAGGACCTTTCTTTCCGCCGCTGCTCACGCTAACCACAGCACCACGGCGCTCCTAAGCTCAGACTCTCCTTGATGTTGCCTATCTTGCGCATGGACTACTCAGTTTGTATATTTTGCTAATTTTTTTCATAGTTCCACACAACTTCTTCCTGTTTTTTCGATTGATCTGTGTTCAGTTTCTCAAGGCCTATCCACTGTGCCAACTTATAACTAAATCTGAGGGGGGTGCGATGGGGAGGTTCCCTTGTTAGAAGCGTGGCAGACGGAATTAGTTGCCTCCTCAGAATTTAAGCAGTTGTCTATGTGGAACTATTACCTCATAAAACTGTAATAATATCGATAACGCCAACAGTATCTATAGTCCTAAGGACTTGACAGTGTGGTAGAAGGTACCTCGGGCACCTGTAGCATTTACAGTATTTCCTGTCCCATTCGCGAGCGGAGTTGGTGAGTCCCCACGTGAGCTTGAATTTATCTGATTTTTCAGCTATGATCATCGCACGAGGTATTTGTGTGAGGCTGTAATGTGTTGCTTGACACGTAGGTTCTCCAAATTTTAACAGAAATCTCCCCCGTGGCCTCTCTTGATCCATCTGTCACTGGAGTTTCATGGCTGGACTCGCGCTAACTTGAGTGTTCTTTGGTTCTTCCCTATCACCTCAAATAATTCTACGGGCTTACAGTCGCCATATGACGAGCCAAGTAGACCTAGAAAAAAGACTAACCTGGCGCAAAGAAAGATAAGCAGCAGAGACATGTCAAGTCGTGCTCTGATCAAAGAGCAATATTTTAGTAGTTTTCCACTATACGTCCAATGAGTCTTAACTGAAATCAGCCATTCGACTTGCGACTAACAATGATTCTGCCTTCTGCAATTGGAGGAAGTTTCACTCTAAACGGCGTCTACCTACATCTTGACATTATCGTACCATTTGCTAAATTAAGTGATTTTATTTGATGAAAACCTGTACAGTTTTTTCACCGCTGATGCAGGGTGTGGATTAAGGAAATACGGCATAATGGTTTCGAATGCTGTTACGGTAATGAAATAACGATCTGCCGCATGTTGCCCCTGGCAGTCTTCGTAAGCCTGTCTAACCGCTAATATACAAATCCTCTGCCTCTCTTCTCATTCTTCGAAATGTTACCCGCAGTAGTTGTTAAACATATAAAAATTTCACGGTACTGTCAAAACTCATAGCTGTAATTCAGAGTAACAGTTATAATCTACATGCTTCACTGTGTCGATAGGTGTATTGTATATAGCAAATCCTGCGCAATATTAGTTTCATCGGAAACATGGCATGTTCACGTCTTTGGCTTTGTTGTATATCATCCATTGCTTTGCCCCCATAACTAGTGTCGGAAAGTTTCTCAAGTGCCACATCTTCATTTCTCTTTTTTAAAGCTGTTCATTTCTGTTTCCATTTATAATAGTGCAAGCAGAGATAAGAGTCATAACACTGAGTATTTTGACTTTCATAGACATCTCTCATCGATAAATATTTCGAAAACATTTAGTACCGAAAGCCCCCAGCAGCGTTAATAGTATCAGTTTTAACCGTATAAGTACTGAAGTAACAGCAATTTTTCATCATTAGATAATCCCTGAAAAGAATATCTTAATACTACATTTAATGAGAAGTTTAGAGAAATTTTCACAACAATAGCCATATGATGTGATAAAACTAAATTGAAAAACTGCCATCACAGTGTCGTGCCACCTCTATTGGCATGTAAACATGACATAGTGATGCCGAAATGCCCATTACAAGTAGATGTAGACTATGCTTGGGAGAATGTTTTCATTTAAACAAATGGACTCTACATTTCTTTTAGAACAGCCACAATTGTTTGCAAATCGAGAAACTTAAACACGATACGGTATCAGCCAAGCAACAAAGTAATAGTCCCGAGTATATTACCAACTGATGAACCTTGTCAGATGTCTTGAGCGATGCTTGTAATATCACAGACGTCCGCGTTTCGTGCACAACAAATATCTTTTGAACCCGGAACAATTTTGAATATCACGATGCTTAATAGACATTGAGCCATTGCAGGTGAAATATACTTGCCTCCCTTCCATCTATCATGACAGAAATCACATACCTTGTTTGTCTGCAATGTGGCAAACTTAAGAGAAAAATGAAAACTGTTCAAAGTATCGTACTTTATGATATAGAGGTTTCTGGCGACGATATTCTTGGATAAAACGTTCTCAGTGTACTTGTCACGTTAACTCTGGGTAGCAATCTCCCGCTTTTAACGAAATCTTCCTCAGGAACAATAACTGCCTTGGTTGCTATTGTGATAACCATTTATAGCTCATATATGGCTTGTGATTGATGGGTGAGCGTCGTTATTTCTTCAAGTTGTCAGAGATTGTGCGCTTTTATGCACGGGTGGTGCCATTGCTCTCATAGGAAAGTAAACGTACTGAGATTCTGTTGTTGAAGAAGTAGTAGAGATTAGAATGTGCGAGAACAACCTCAACAGCGTCTATAATCTTAGTAATGGGTGGAGGTGAGCTCTCGACGCTAAGAAGATACAGAGAAAAGTGCTGAACTGTTTATGTTCCGTCCGCAGCTCGTGGCCGTGCGGTAGCGTTCTCGCTTCCCGCGCCCGGGTTCCCGGGTTCGATTCCCGGCGGGATCAGGGATTTTCTCTGCCTCGTGATGACTGGGTGTTGTGTGATGTCCTTAGGTTAGTTAGGTTTAAGTAATTCTAAGTTCTAGGGGACTGATGACCATGGATGTTAAGTCCCATAGTGCTCAGAGCCATTTTTTTTGTTTATGTTCATAAGAGGTGACTGGCACTGTCAACGCACTCATGAACACAATCTCAGACAGCATAACGTAATGACGACATGCGCAATCATAAGCCATCTATGGGGTATAAATGGTTACCACAACAGCAACAACAGCAGTCAGTTGTTCCTGCGGAACACTGTGGAGGGTTTCGTTGAAAGCGGAAGATTATCAGCCAGATTTGACGGGACAAGTAAAGTGAGAATGTTTTATATAGTGCCACATTTTCTTTAGATCTATAAGGCTGTTGACACAAAAATTTTGGTAAAGAGGGAATCGAGATAAAATAGCCGAACCCAAGGAAGTTTTAAATCAGTTAATATAGAAGGTAGCGAAGAATTTCTCTTCTACGAAGAAACGGGATGCTAATAGAAAAAAATGTCATTGCAGAAACGTTGCCATTCAGAAAGCATTACGCCACATGAAAAAGAAAAACAAGTGCGGTTCCATCACCAGTACGCTCTTTACATTTTGGTGATGGAATCAGCCTTCTGAAGGAGCTTTGTCGTCAAACAGTGCTTGGCTAAGAACTGTCTGTGTGTAGCAATGGCTGACATCAGGGACGATTCTCAGGACACCCGTCATTCTCTTATGGATCACCATCCATCTAATCCATTGGTGTTTCTTTTAAATAACCTCAACGCCGCTCAGCACTGAGGCCGACGAAAAGTTACTTTTATGGACAAAAGAGAGAACAAAGAATAGAGCTGCGTTTAGAATAAATTACTCTTATGTTCCAGCAAACTCATTTTTGACAACTTTGTCATCAAGAATTCAGGTTTATTGTAAGGAAGTTCACTGCAATGTCGATGAGCTGTAAATGTTTATCTGCCAAATTTGGCTCATTTATGTTGCGAAAAACACGCATATTGCCGTTTCTGGAGTGTTGAAATCGCAGTGAAGGTTCTTACGTAACACGTGAAACCTTAATGATGAAGCTGTGCTTAGAAATGTACAGTGATGGCGTGAGAACGTCCATTCATTTAATTATTTCGGTTTCACAAAGAATAGCCATTATGCTACAATAGGAAAATGACTCGAGCATGGTTGTAGTAAGGATGTAATTTCTTACATCTGATAACTGCTGTGTAGCTGTCTTTTATCTGCGCTGTTCCACCAAATATCGATGCATTAGCTCTCAATTAACTTAATTCCGCCCGAACAGGCCATGATGGCCCAACGGTACCAACTGGCAGCCGTTTCGTTCTCAGCCTACAGGCGACACTGGATGCGGATGTGGAGGGGCATGTGGTCAGCACACCGCTCTCCCGGCCGTACGTTAGTTTACGAGACCGGAGCCGCTACTTCTCAGTCAAGTAGCTCCTCAGTTTGCCTCACAAGGGCTGAGAGCACCCCGCTTGCCAACAGCGCTCGGCAGACGGGATGGTTAGCCATCCAAATGCTAGCCCAGCCCGACAGCGCTTAACTGCGGTGATCTGACGGGAACCGGTGTTACCATTGCCGCAATGCTCTCGTTTCACTCGCTATGTTCACGCAGTGAGAGGGCTGTTGGCACAATCTCTTGGACAGAAAACGAAGAAGCTCATGATCTGAACATATGAAGATGAGCCGCTACAAACTGATTATGTATTGCAAAACACTCACAACGAAAAACAATTATTTGTGGTAATCATAATAACACAAAATATTGTATTTCCCTGTCACGGAACTGTGTCAGAGTCCTTGTTATTCTGTGTTCTTCAATTCGAAGACTAATTTGACGGAGCTCTCCTCGCTCCTCTATCCTGTGCAAGCCTCTTCGTCTCCGAGTAACTACTGCAACCCACATCCACTTGAATCTGCTTACTGTACTCGTCTCTTGGTATCCCACTGCAATTTTCACCGCCCACACTTCCTTCGAATACGAAACTGAAAATTTCTTGGTGTCTCAGAATGTGTTCCATAAACCGATCCCTTGTTTTAGTCAAGGTATGCCACAAAATTATTTTGTTCGGAAACGATTTTCTTGCCATTGCCATCCTCTCTAATACTGACATCATAAGTAATTCTACTTCCAAAACAGCAAAAGTCATTTAATACTTTTAGTGCCTAATTCCTAATCTAATTCCCTCAACACCGCCTGATTTAATTCGACTATATTCCATTATCTTTGTTTTGCTTTTGTTGATGTTTATCATATATCCTCCTTTAGAGGCACTGTCAATACCGTTCAACCGTTCTTACAAATCTTTTGCTGTCTCTGACGGAATTACATTGTTACCGGCAAACCTCAAAGTTTTTATTTTTTTCTCCCTGGACTTTAATTCCTTCTCTAAATTTTTCTTTGGTTTCCTTTACTGCTTGCTCAAAGTAAAGATTGAATAACTTCGGGGATAGGCTGCAACCCTGTCTCCTCCCTTGTCAACCGCTGTTCCATTTCGTGCTCCTAGACTCTAATAACTGCCGTCTAGTTTCCATACATATTGTAAACAACTTTTCGCTGCCTGTATTTCACCATTGCCGTTTCAGTTAGCCCTGTTCAACACCGTTCCATGTTATCATTTCCACTGGTTCGTGCTTGTCTTTTTTTAATAGAGACTGACAGTCGATTTACATTGTGCAATGACGTATTGCGTTGTATGTGTAATTTATATTTCCTTTAAGCCTTTTCCCACTTCCGTAAAAACAGAAACCCTCCTTATTAGGTTTTAATGAAAAGAGGAAGCTCAATAAGAGTTTCTGTGTTCGGAAGTGGGCAGAAAAGTAATTCGCATCTAACAGGAGAAAATATGACCGGGGTCATTAGTGCGTCTTCTGTCTTTGACGAACCTTTTGGTGTATGAAGGGTTCGAAGCGGAATTATGTTCGAGATCCAGTTGTTAATACTGTGCCAAAAGAAGTATTGGGGTACCTGGATGTTTCGACTTTCGAGCGTCTTAGGTAGACGAAATTCTATGTTAACAATAATGTACACTTTAGTATTATTTTCTATTGTGAAACACAAGGAGATTTAACACTAAAGACATTGAGTCACATGAAGTAAAATTTGGGATAGTCCCCCGTTTTCAACGTCTATTAATTGTTTGGGTAATTGACAATGCGTATTCAGACACCTCAGTTCCTTTTAACAGCTTTGAATGTTTCCCGTGTGAAAATTCTTTTGCTGATGTACATCTAACGTATCTATGAATTCACAAAATGGATTCTGTTACAAAACATAGACGTTGTAATTTGTGTAGGGACATATTACCGCGTGAATATCGACGTACGGAAATGGTTGAAAATTCGGAATGAATCCGTCTCACAAAGCCGAAATATTTGGGTTTACAACTTTTTTACACTCACTGTTTGCATTAAATAGGTCAAAGTACGATGCTCGGCAAAGCTCTGCGTCTTCGAGTTGATGGATATTTAAAGAAAAGTAATAATCAATCCAAGACTACCACAATGGTATATTAGGCGTGGCCTCTGGTTCGTGCACGGAAAATGAATCTTCCAGGCAGTTAATAGATGCAGCTTGTCAGTTTTCATATACTCATGACTCTACTTAAATGTGAATTCTTGGGAGATAATTCCCATAAGAACGAGAGAGTATCCGATCAAAAGATTAGTTGATAACTTCTAGAGCCATCCAACGCTTAAATGTTTTAGGGTAATACTGAAGAGCGATACGGCATGGTACGAACACGTAACAACAATCTTAGTGTAGGCGAATAGAAAAGTTATGTGTTTTTAAAGGGAATATTCAGTGAGTCTGTAAAGAAAACCGTATGCAAGACATTAGAGCGACCAGTTGCAGAGTAGGTACTACTTCAGCATTTCGATTCCTTGCCAAGTAGGCAAAGCAGCAGACATGGAAGAGCCCAGCCAGAACCGTAAGAGGTCAGTAAAGGCCGTAAGTATAAGACAGAGATGATCAGGGAACGTAAATGGGATGCTTTGGATGAACGGCGATATTGTTCCCGACAAATATTGTTGGCTAAATTGAAAAAAACCGGTATCTGAGGAAACTCTGCAATAATTCTGCGGCCTTCTTCGCATAGGGTGAGGTATTTTCGCAGAATAGGTAACTTCGCGGTATTTCGTTATAATATTGCTGCGATGAAAACAGCCATTGTAGTGTGTCCTATTGTTGGAAACAGCTGACATGACACTGTTTTATCGACTTACACTACAGCTGCTGTCTCCCGCAGCCAGTGGAGTGCACAAGTTACTGTTGTGTGACGCATCTCTGGCGGGAGCAGACTGGTTTGTTTCTTCGTAGCTGCACATCTATTTTAGAACGGCAAGAAACAAGTTATTTACTTTTGTTTGTACACAACAGGTATTATGAGACCTATAATGTTACGCTTATTTATTTTGTGAAGTATTTGGAGACAGGAAGCTTAGGAAGTCAACGTTCGCTTTTACGATAATGGGACTCCATTTTAGGTCACTTAGTTGGACGACTGTTGCATCAGTTCTACGCGTTTGTGGAAGAATTCTATTTTCAAATGTTACTCGACGCTAGTATTTCATAGACATAACGAATCTTTCCGAACAGGTCGTGAAGGCCCAATGGTATTGACTGACCCCCGTTCCATCTTCAGCTCATCGGCGTTTCTGGATGCGGGTATGGAGTGGCATGTGGTTAGCGTACCATTCTCCAGGCCGTTGTCAGTTTAAGAGACTGCAGTCGCTACTTTTGAGTCAAGCAGCGCCTCACAAGGCCTGAGTGCGCCCTGCCTTCCAACAGCGCTCGACAGACAGGGACGGTTACCCATCCAAGTGCTAGCCAAGCCCGACAGTGCTTAACTTTGGTGATATGACGGGAACTGGTTTTCTCAATGCGGCAAAGCAGTTGCCTTTTTACAAGTAAACAAATCATTGCCAACTTACCTAACCTACTATTTCCAAATTACCTTGCCTTACTAATACACAGCGTTAAAACGAATTTTATCCTTTTTGCTAATATAGTTTCTTTCAAAGATTTCATGATTTGGTTCAACATGGCCTCTAAAAGAAAACTACTGATAATCAAGGAACGCTTGTGAAATTAAAACCTAAAGAAACCAACAAAGTTAAAAGTGAAAGAGTTGCAGAAATTTCGAAACTTAGGATCTCTTGGCTGCTGCTAGACCAGTGAAATATGTACATATAATTATATATAAAGCATCAAATCTACATGGCGTCCCATACAACACAATCAAAAAGTTTTTGTTGGACAATGAATATTGTGAACATCCGCAAATGCAAACACTGGGTCGGCCATTTGCGTTATCAGCTGAAATAGATCGTCGTGTTGACAACTACATTGTTGAGATGCAGGAGCTGGAGTTTGGATTAACTGTTACAAAAGTCAGAAAACTTGCGCTTGTCTGGACCCGCGCGACCGTTACGGTCGCAGGTTCGAATCCTGCCTCGGGCATGGATGTGTGTGATGTCCTTAGGTTAGTTACGTTTAAGTAGTTCTAAGTTCTAGGGGACTGATGACCTTAGAAGTTAAGTCCCATAGTGCTCAGAGCCATTTGAACTTGCGCTTGATTTAGCTGCAACCCAAGGAAGAGAACATATATTTAATTCTGGAAAACAGGTGGCTAGTACAGTGGTGGTGGTCGAAATTCATAGAACGTTATGGTTAGAGTTTAAGGATCCCAGAAAATGTGAAATATCTGTTGAAGGTTTCTAATGCACCTAAGGAATCAACACCACAGGAGAACAGAAGGAAAAAGGATTCACTGCCTAAATGTCGCAATGTTGTTGAAAGCAACAAAGATGCCAGACAAAAAATATCCAATTCCGCAATTGTAAACGATGCCCCAAAAACTGCAGTCAGTTCATCCATACAACTCCTAGGCAACAGGAAAAGCGAATATTGGATTCGTGACGTCTGCTTGAAGACTTATTCATCTGATGTAAAGGCAAAATAGGTGCATCATGGACACAATCCTCCTTTTGCTTAACACCATACCATGGCAGCGTCTGAAAACCGCTGACGAAGTTAGCTGTCCATATGTCTGAAAATTTTTGTGAACATTTTACTTCTAAAAATGACGACTGAGGCAGTATGGTGAATGAGACTTTTTATTGCGAAGTTACCTTACCTCTGCTGCAGAGTTACCTTACCTATTGCAAAATTACCTTCTTATCTATGTTTCAAGTTTATCTATAATTATTGTGAACGGTGCCAATAATAAGAATAGTGTAAAGCGTTTATAAAAAGTTACTTTAAATTAGTTATAGTATTTTTTTTATTCTGCTCTGATAAAACAGTACGTTTTGTTGAAAATACTGAAAAATTACGTTGCCTTAGCCATAGCAATCATCAGAGTGAAATACGAAAGAATGGGTCGCGCACAGATAAAAACAGATATTTTTTTCTTATTCCCGAACGATAAAAGTGGTCAACGACATTTTTGTCCAAAGAATGTGAATAATGAAACTTCCTGACAGATTAAAACTGCCTGCCCGGACAGGAACTCGAACCTGGGACTTTTGCGTTCTTCGGGCAAGTGCTGTACCGTCTTTTTTTGCATTTCTCCCTATCTATTTCGCCGTACTTTTTTCGTTTCCGGTTCGGGGCGGATCTTGCATGACACCTTCCAGATTCCATCGATAAAAAATTCTCTCAGTTTTTTATTAGGGAGAGTGATCAGTCATCCATCTGGACACACTAAGCTACTATCTGACCTTGCTCCTTTCATAAGGTATTCCTTAGACTTTCATTTAGTTCGTTCAGTGTTAGGTAGAATATCGGGCAACAAATTTCTTCCTCAGAGCTCCATCAGCTGACACGTTTTCAGCTTCCTCACAGTTCATCTCGAGGCACAAAAGATCTTTTACGAAAGTACGTTTTCAAGTGTTACGAGGTCTTCCTGTATTTTTTTATCCATCCGTTGGTTTCCACAACAGTGCTGATTTGGAAATGCCTCCATTTTTCATGCATAGAACGCCATCTGCTTAGCGAAAAGAATCTCCGTTAAATTGATGTGTGTGGACCAAGCATGACTCAAGGCCCGCCCTCACAGCTTTACTTCCACTAATACCTCATCTATCTTTCAAACTTCACTGAAGTTCTGTATAGTGAGCGAGGTGGCGCAATGGGTAGCACACTGGACTCGCATTCGGGAGGACGACGGTTCAATCCCGCGTCCGACCGTCCTGATAAGGTTTTCCGTGATTTCCCTAAAATCGCTCCACGAAAATGCCGGGATGGTCCTTCGTAAGGGCACGGCCGACTTCCTTCACCGTCCTTCCCTAATCCGATGAAACCGATGACCTCACTGTTTGGTCTCTTCCCCCAAAACAACCCAACCCAATCTCCTGTATACCTTGCGCAACTAGCATTTCTGGAAAAAAGAATATTGTGACTTAGCCACAGTATGAGGGACTGTTTATGGAATGAATTTTCACCCTGCAACGGTGTGTGAGCTGATCTGAAACTACCTGGCAGAGTAAAACTGTATGTCCGACCGGGGATCGAACTTGGGACCTTTACCTTGGGCCAGGTTCGAGCTGTGATGTAAACAGGCCTGAGACATATTAAACACTGTTCGATATAGTCGCGTATCGTGTATTTCATTTTATAAATTTCTACGTTCGTATAAAACTATACCCACTAAAGTTCACTCTTTCCTACATAACTATTTATATCTTATACGTATAAAACAAATTTCGAAAATTTAACTTAAAAATCTGTAAATTTAAGTCTAATCACTAATACTAAATACTTATCAAAAATGGTTCAAATGGCTCTGAGCACTATGCGACTTAACTTCTGAGGTCATCAGTCGCCTAGAACTTAGAACTACTTAAACCTAATTAATCTAAGGACATCACACACATCCATGCCCGAGGCGGGATTCGAACCTGCGACCGTAGCGGTCGCTCGGCTCCAGACTGTAGCGCCTAGAGCCGCACGGCCACTCCGGCCGGCCAATACTTATCAGTTAATGTCTTTGCTTTACATGTTTCTTTGTTCTACTTCTTTCGTCTTATTGGCAGGCCACTTAGAAAATGTAACAGATCTACTAAGGAGACTGCCTACACTACGCTCCTCTTTTAGAATACTGCTGCGTTGTGTGGGATCTTTACCAGGTAGGATTGACGGAGTACCTCGAAAAAGTTCAAAGAAGGGCAGCACATTTTGTTTTCTCGCGAAATAGGAGAGAGAGGATTTGGGGTGGACACCATTAAAACAAAGGCGTTTTTCGTTGCGGCGGAATCTTATCACGAAATTCCAATTACCAACTTTCTCCTCCGAATGCGAAAATATTTTGTTGACACCGACCTACATAGTGAGAAATGATCTCCATGATAAAATAAGGGAAATCATAGCCCGTAAGGAAAGATATATGTGTTCGTTCTTTCCGCACGCTATACGAAATGGTTCAAATGGCTCTGAGCACTATGGGACTTAACATCTGTGGTCATCAGTCCCCTAGAACTTAGAACTACTTAAACCTAACTAACCTAAGGACATCACACACATCCATGCCCGAGGCAGGATTCGAACCTGCGACCGTAGCAGTCGCGCGGTTCCGGACTGAGCGCCTAGAACCGCTAGACCACCGCGGCCGGCGGCACGCTATACGAGATTGGAATAATAGAGAATTATGAAGGTGGTTCGATGAACCCTGTGCCATGCACTTAAATGTGATTTGCAGGGCATCCATGTAGATGTAGGTGTAAATGTAGAAGAGGGTGGACAAGTGTAGTGTAAGTAGTTTCTTTAGTAGACTTGTTGCATATTCTAAGTGTTCTGCCAATAAATTGCAGTCTTTGATTTGCTATCCCAGAATATTATCTGTGTAATCGTTCCAATTTGTTATTCGTAACTGTAATCCCTAAGTTTTTAGTTAAATGTATAGCCTTTAGTTTTGTATCTTTTATACTGTATCCGAAATTTTGCGAATTCCTTTTAATACTCATGTGGACGACTTCACACTTTTCATTGTTTAGAGGCAATGGCAACTTTTCACACCATATAGATATCTTGTCGAAATCGTTTTGCAGTTCATTTTGATCATCTGATGACTTCAGAAGACGATAACTGACAGCACCATCCTGCAAACAATCTAAGAGGGCTGCTCAGATGTATCCTAAATATTTTTATAGACCAAGAACAGCAGAGGAGCTGTAACACTTCCTTGGGGAACGCCAGATATTATTCTGTTATACTCAGTATGTTTCTGTCAGTGGCTACGAACTGTGACCTTTGTGACAGGAAATCACGAATACAGTAGAGCAACTGAGACGATACTCCACAGGTACGCAATTTGGTTACAAGTCGCCTTCTGGAAATCTAAAAATATGGAACGAATTTGACATCCTCTGCCGATAGCATTCATTAATTTGTGAGAATAAAGGGATAATTGAGTTCCGCAAGAACGATATTTTAAGAATTCGTGTTGGCTGCCTGTCAATTAATCGCTCCCTTTGAGGTATCCGATACTATTCGAACACAGAATATGTTCCAAAATCCTACTGCAAATCAACGTTAGCAATGTGAGTGTGTAATTCAATGGATAACTTCTATTTCCTTTCTTCGGTTCTGGTGTGAATTGTGCAACTTTCCAGTCGTTAGGTACGGATCTTTCTACGAGCTAGCAGTTGTCTATGATTGCTAAGCATAGGGCTATTGTATCAGCATACTCTGGAAGGAGCCCGACTGGTATACAATTTGGACCAGAGACCTTCCCTTTATTTAGTGATTTAAGCTGCTTCGCTACACGGGGACTACTAAGTTACTCGTGTTTCTATCCTCTTCTTATCTGAACTGTTTATAGTCTACGTTTCACTTCCGCACGAGGCTACACTCAACACAAATACCCCCATAAAGGACTTCCTTACACTTAAACATATATTCGATTTTAACAAATTTCTCTTTTTCAGAAACGCTTATCTCGCTGTTGACATTTTGTGTTTCGTATCCACTCTACTTCGAGCATTGCCAGTCCTTTTTGCTGCCCATGTAGCAAAACTCATGACTGCTTTTAGTGCTTCATTTCTTACTTTAATTCTTTCAGCATCACCTGATTTAACAGACTGCATTTCTACGCTTGTTTTACTTTCGCCAATATTCATCTTTTAACCTATTTTCAAGATACTATCCACTCCATTCAATTACTGTTGCAAGTCCTCTGCTATCTGTGGCAAAATTACGGTGTCGTAGGTAATCTTCAAAATTTTTATTTCTTTTCCTTGAACTTCAATTACCTTTCCAAATTTCTCCTAGCTTTCCTTCACTGCTCGCTCCATGTATAGATCGAATTAACACTGGGGAGGGTTTACAACCCTGTCTCACTGCCTTCTCAACTGCTGCTTCCCTTTCATGTCCCTCGACTCTTATAACTGCAGTTAGATTTCTGTCCAGGTTCCAAATAAACTTTCATTTCCTGTACTTTATCTCTGATACCTTTAGAATTTCACAGAGTGTATTCCAGATAACACCGTAAAAAGTTTTATCTAAATCTACAAGCGCTATAAACGGAGGTTTATTTTTATTCAGTCTTTCTTGTAAGATAAGTCGAAGGGGCAGTACGGTCTCTCGTGTTCCTACATTTTCCTGGCCTCAAACAGGTCTTTCCCGAACTCTGGATACATAGGCCTCCGTAGTCGTATACAAAAGCCATTAATCCATCAAAACGGAGACAGCTGCACAAATTTTGAAATTAGATCTGTATTCACAGGCAAGTTATGTTGCAGGAACAGTGTACATTGCTTTTGTAACTGATTTTTTATTTATTTTATTTTATGTTACTTTTTTAGCGGTGTTATGGGATAGGACAGAAAAGGGTTAATATTGCTAGGACGTATCATCCGTGACTCACTGCTTTTAGAAGTAGTATACTCTCACGTATTACTTATAGCTGATGCTGAGAAACATAGCGCGTGGAGACGGGCAGATTCGCTAGGAGCGGCGGCAGGCGTCCCACGGCGCCGAGTAATAGGGTTGTCAGTTCGCTGATTTATGCCTCGCTCCCTCAGTTTCCCAGACCACAAACACTAGTTACCTCTGCTTTTTCTCAGATGAGAACATACCCAATAAATGGTGTCAAGTCTTTAGTGAAATCACGATACGACAATTCTAGCTTACGCTTCGTGTAGTTGCTGAAAATGACTCGGCAGTTCCGTGGACAGGGACATCGTCGGTTTCTTTCGTTATCTCTGGCCAAATGAATGACCTGTTCCCAATGATTTCACTCGCAATGCAGTTTACTCATAAGAGGCCAATAAAGAAACTGTTGGCTGGTTAGTTTAGAGAATTCCTTATGCCTTACTGTTGGCGTTTTTCGGTTTTATGAAAAGGGATATTTTGATTGTCACCGGCGTTTATTTTAAATATGTACGCTCCCGCAGCCGCTAACAGCTGTATGAATGTGAAAGTAGATATAGATTTGTTATTTTCCAGTAAACATGAGATAAAAAAATGGCTCTGAGCACTCTGGGACTTAACTTCTGAGGTCATCAGTCCCCTAGAACTTAGAACTAGTCTGGAATCACGCGACCGCTACGGACGTAGGTTCGAATCCTGCCTCGGGCATGGATGTGTGTGATGTCCTTAGGTTAGTTAGGTTTACGTAGTTGTAAGTTCTAGGGGACTGATGACCTCAGAAGTTATGTCCAATAATGCTCAGAGCCATTTGAACCATTTAGAGCTTGACGGAAATGCTGAAAAATCCGAATTGCTGATCGCTAGAAGACAGATGCCAATTAACCCCCGAAGGCTAGTTACAAAGTATCAAAAACTAATATCAAGTCAAGAATCTAGAGATATGCTTTCGTGCCTTGTGTATCATTCCCGCAGAGATTGAGTAGACCGAGCGAGCATAGAGATATTTAAGCACTCATTTTTCCCGTCCGTCATATGCGACTGAAACGGAAAGAAATCGTATGATATGGTACAATGTCAGGTACCCTCTGCCATGAACTTCTCAGTGGTTTATATAGTATAGAGGTAGAGGCATACGTGAAGCCTTGACCTTAAACCGTTTATTTACTACCACGGGTTGCCACATGAGGTGGGATACTTCTAGGTACAGGAACTTCATTTTACGTCAGATTTTAACGTTGTTTTTCTAGCTGGCAAAGTGAGCATGTGACAGGCTAGGACACCGAAGACTTATATTTCATTCGTCGGTCGATGCAAGAGTACTTTTTTCTCACTTATCGCTTCTTGTACCTCTGGCAATAATCAGTTAGTGAGAAAAATGTCACATTGCACCATAGTTCACGACATTCACTTTCACCTGGGTGGGAAAGTCACTTCTAACGGCGGAGAAAGCCAAGGCTATACAACATCAAATAAGACCAGACCTAGTAAGGAACAAGGGTATTAAAACCAGCATTCGGGCTGATGTCAGCATTACTGTTTATCGTTGGAGGAGTCCATGTGCTCAGTACCGTGGAACGTGTCTCATTCAAGAAGGTAATAAACAGTTACAGTCCTACAAAGCCGACAGTATATCTATTTCTTTTAGTTCATACTCAGTCACATAGAATTTCAACTCGACAGTTTATTTATAATTGCTAAAAAAATTCGAACTGGGGTTGCCACTAGTTCGTGCTGGAAAGTAGCAAGTAAGACTCGATCATTTGCCAATGTTTATGAAACATCTTAAAGTTATTGCACAAAAAATTCGTGTTAGGAACAACATTACATAAGGCTGAGTGAAATAAACCGGGCAGCATAAGGAGACATCTTACGTGCAACAGCATAAACGATTGAGTGTTCAGTTGCCGAATACTATGCTAGGTGTGGACTACAAGCAGTTATGTCAACAAGATTGATATCCAATTAAACGAAACAATGAGAATTGACACTGGCGCGCTGAATTAATACCAGTTCCCTGGAACCGTATCCTACCTGGTGTAACAGTTCAAGATCTCAGACCATCACAGGCAGTGGACCCAGAATTGACGAAGGTATGCAACAGATCAATACCTAGAAGCCCTACAATCAACAAATTTCTTTCTCACATTCCACATACTGGACTTAAATGTAGAACGACAATAGGATCTCTCAAGAGTCTTCATTCACCTACTCCTTGTGATTTAGAAGAGCACTGGAGAGCTAAATGGCCATTGCGTGGGACAAGGGCTGCAGAATCAGACTGCTCGAACCATACCGCGTATAGGCGTGTACCAATCAAAAACGGAGCCGCCTCGACCACATCAGAACCAGACGCAAAGGAACCTTTTATAAATGAGAATTCCATAAAGTCCGGAGTGTGATTATAAATTGTAAATTACGTCACATTATTAGTGAATACCTAATATGAAGATTTCAAGCCCACTGGAACGACTTCCTAAAAGTCTCCCCAGAGACAGTTATATGATTACGTCGCCTGGACATTAACTATGATACTGATAAAATTTCTTAATGATCCCTTGCTATAATTTTACTCTGACTGTTGATATTTTCGTATGTTTGGTTAATGTGTTATTTTTCATATACGTCATATTTTACTGTAGTTTTGCCATACACTTCGTAATAATAATTAGTAACTATCTTCAATGTTGTACACTTATATAAAGAATATAGCATGGGCTGACAACGCGTTTCGCCAGAAGATGCTGCACGCTAATGGGTGATTGTGCTTGCCTCACTGTGTATCTCTTATAGGGAGCACCACAATGTAAGGAAGTAAGAAATAAGGTGCTTACATACCCTGCAGACCTTGTCGCTGTGAAACATCACATGGTGCGCTTTTTTCCGAAGTGCTTACAACTTGTGCTATTGCTTTTATGAATGACAATAATGAGTCGCAATGATAATCGCAGCTTAGATTGGAATATCCCTTCGTTTTGTATTCTTGACAACTGCATAGTTTCGGCTGTCTAGCCATTTTCAAGAGTATGATACAACCAATTCAACGAATACATATGGGCTACAATCAAAACTTACGTTGGTCAATATGACAGCCAGTGTGAGGCATTATTGTCAGTGAAATATTTATTTCGGCTGTGGCCTACTTGCAACTAAAAAAATAGTTTTATGCTGTGAAATGCATATTTAGATAAACTGTTGCTGAAACGACCTCAAAAAAAATGGACATTGCTATCCTATCTGGATCAAATCCTGTTGGAGAATATTTCCAACGTTATAATTTGGCCACTTGGGTGCGAGAGATGGAGGCGTACACATGTTAACAGTGCTAATTCTTTGACAGCGTTTCGTAGAGTGAGAGGTTGAGATGCTGTTGACGCATCCGTCGGGATGCACTCTTCAAACTCTGTGGCTATCTCGGCACTTTTCGGAATAAATGGCCTTGTGGTAGCAACGGGTTTCATTCTCACTTCCACTTACACATCATATTGTCCCTAAAAAGATAAATCACTTGAACCAAAATATTTCCTAGAACCTGAATTCGAGTCTCACTCACAGTCAACGTACGCATAATCTACATATAATTACGAGTGTGCGTGGACAACTTTCTCATTATCTGTACTGAGCTTTTATGAATGGAAGAGCTCCCAGAATTATACCACACGGAAGGTATTGACAGGTATTATTTATTGAATTCCTAAGGGAAAACAGATAAGTTCTCGAATAAAACTGAGCGTTGATTTTTCACTGCTTGATTTTTTGGCCTCCTGTAAATGAAGATGGATACGGTGCAACTTATTTTAGATTAGAGCACGCTTGCTGTTCTAGAAGTATTGCTGAAATAATTGGGTTCGGAGGATATACTGTTCTCACGGTGTTTCAAATTATGATCATTATGATCATTAACGAAACCTTCGTAACTGAGTGAGTTGGAAATATGTTGACAAGGGTTTTTAGAGGAATCGGATTTCAAGTCCATGAGACGCCGTAGCGGTAGCAGCACATCTGGTTCCCTGTTTCGGCACTGATGCACCGTATAAAGCCACTAATGATCTGCGTATCATTAGGCCACAAAGCGCGCAGAGAATTTAAATCTGATGACTGCAGTGTTCCGCAAACCGGTCCTAGATTTCAAAAATGCTCACGAAAGTGGTCTGGCAGTTTCGAAAATGTCACAACCAGTGCAATAAGCCTCTGCGGATGGCGTGAAGTAAAAAAAAAAAAAAAAAAAAAAATCAAATCAGTATAGGACAGCAAATTAAACTAAAAGAAAAGCAAGTGATCACGTTGTATAAAAATATTTAAAATGTAATAAAATCATTCTAACAGATAGTTTCAGATTTTCAAGTATTTCTAGTAATAAACGCAATAAAGGACAGAAACCAGAAATGACTGATATTTTACTAAAATTCCTGTGACCAGTCAGATCTTAATTATGGTAACGTCTTTAGAGAAGCGAATGCATAAAATACGGCCACAATATTAAAACTACAAGAAAGGACAATAAGAATAATAACTAAAAACTAAAAGTAGGGTCACCATAAACTCTGTTTAAAGAGTGCTGGATTCAAACTGTATTAATACACCTACAAACCTATTATGCTTATTCAGAAAAAAACGTTATTAATTGTCTCACTAAAAGCTCCATTCAATGAGCATGAGAAAAAGAGCCAAACGTAACTAACTCTTATCGGAAAAATTAAGAAAAAGAACCGTATTTTCTACTAGGGAATCTAACTGTACCATAAATTTTCCAATAAAATGAAACAGATAACTAAAAGCAACATGTTTAGAAACTCAGTTAAAGCACGTCTCTTATGCAAAACTTACTATACTTTAAGGAACTACTTACACAACGCGAAGTCGTGTATGATAAAAAAATGTTGCGTTGTCAAAAATGTAAAAAATTAAACATCTCTGTCATTCCAGAATATGCTCTCAGTGTACAATGTGTATTACTGGATTAGCTGTATGATCAGGATCAGTGATGGGAAATGCTAACACACTTTCATCTTCCTGAGCTCCTGTATATTGGAAGGATGACTCAGTTTTTCAGGCAGACCAAGCGAAGGACACAGAATATAATGAAGAGACAGGACAACTCCGTGGTCCTTACGTCAGACGGAAGGATGTGTGTCTGGTGTGTACGGTGAGTGCGGTGAGATGTGAATATATTGTATAATACTAACTCTGCAATTAATTAGACTTGCGTGTTTGTTATCTTTTACTTGTGTAGTGTTGTGTATTACGCTGACATGTCTACTACTGCTGGAAAATGACATGTGGGTGCCTAAGCATCTGACTAAGTAGCTAAATAATTCTGGTGAAGTAATCTGCGAAGAACTTAAGGAGATGTTGAAGGGAATGAGTTGGCGCATTGTAGCTAGCACCAGAAGTCTGCTTACGTCTTCTGTTCAGTCCTCAACTGCTGCAGCCGCACCGTTGCTGGACAGATTTGGCCTTCTTTGTTGGATGTCTTCAGGGTTGATGTCCTGCAAAAACAAGAACGTTCATGTCACAAAAGCGTCTAAGACAAACAAGCAGTTAAATACCATCTACGAGGGCAGTTCAATAAGTAATGCAACACATTTTTTTTCTCGGCCAATTTTGGTTGAAAAGACCGGAAATTTCTTGTGGAATATTTTCAAACATTCCCGCTTCGTCTCGTATAGTTTCATTGACTTCCGACAGGTGGCAGCGCTGTACGGAGCTGTTAAAATGGCGTCTGTAACGGATGTGCGTTGCAAACAACGGGCAGTGATCGAGTTTCTTTTGGCGGAAAACCAGGGCATCTCAGATATTCATAGGCGCTTGCAGAATGTCTACGGTGATCTGGCAGTGGACAAAAGCACGGTGCGTCGTTGGGCAAAGCGTGTGTCATCATCGCTGCAAGGTCAAGCAAGACTGTCTGATCTCCCGCGTGCGGGCCGGCCGTGCACAGCTGTGACTCCTGCAATGGCGGAGCGTGCGAACACACTCGTTCGAGATGATCGACGGATCACCATCAAACAACTCAGTGCTCAACTTGACATCTCTGTTGGTAGTGCTGTCACAATTGTTCACCAGTTGGGATATTCAAAGGTTTGTTCCCGCTGGGTCCCTCGTTGTCTAACCGAACACCATAAAGAGCAAAGGAGAACCATCTGTGCGGAATTGCTTGCTCGTCATGTGGCTGAGGGTGACAATTTCTTGTCAAAGATTGTTACAGGCGATGAAACATGGGTTCATCACTTCGAACCTGAAACAAAACGGCAATCAATGGAGTGGCGCCACACCCACTTCCCTACCAAGAAAAAGTTTAAAGCCATACCTTCAGCCGGTAAAGTCATGGTTACAGTCTTCTGGGACACTGAAGGGGTTATTCTGTTCGATGTCCTTCCCCATGGTCAAGCGATCCTCTGAAGTGTATTGTGCTACTCTTCAGAAATTGAAGAAACGACTTCAGCGTGTTCGTAGGCACAAAAATCTGAACGAACTTCTCCTTCTTCATGACAATGCAAGACCTCACACAAGTCTTCGCACCCGAGAGGAGCTCACAAAACTTCAGTGGACTGTTCTTCCTCATGCACCCTACAGCCCCGATCTCGCACCGTCGGATTTCCATATGTTTGGCCCAATGAAGGACGCAATCCGTGGGAGGCACTACGCGGATGATGAAGTTATTGATGCAGTACGACCTTGGCTCCGACATCGACCAGTGGAATGGTACCGTGCAGGCATACAGGCCCTCATTTCAAGGTGGCGTAAGGCCGTAGCATTGAATGGAGATTACGTTGAAAAATAGTGTTGTGTAGCTAAAAGATTGGGGAATAACCTGGTGTATTTCAATGCTGAATAAAACAACCCCTGTTTCAGAAAAAAAAATGTGTTGCATTACTTATTGAACTGCCCTCGTATTTATCTTACACAAATGATGGTGGGGATATGAGTTTTGAGTCAATTTTCTACTGCACTAATTGTGAACTAGAAACTCCGAACGCATGTATAATTGATCAATGAGTCTTCTTCTTGAAAATTTTCTAAGGGCTGAAATCTCTTCAGCGGCTTCTTTGTACATAAACATTGCCTAAGCAGTATCGAATTCAGAAAATTCCTCAATGTGATTTAATGAGATAGCCATTATTATAAAGTATATTTAAAATACTTATGATTTCTACCAACACACTATAATTTCACCATCATTTTAACGTGTGTGATTAGAAAGTTTCTTAGGTATAATAATGAATATTCAGTGTTGGCAACGACCTGTAGGATTTACAAAACTTTGGTGAGAAAAGTTTAGTCCATACTACACAGGATGTTCCAGAAATGTCACGAACTTCGAGGAGTTGTGGAGGGTGTTCTGAGGAACAAATCGAGGATAGGAAACCGTGTCCAGAAACGTCATCCAGCGAAGCTACAGAATGTCGAAGTTACAGATGCCGGCGCCCGCCACTGGGCACCGATTAGGCAGCGAGGGTGACTTTGTGTGCTGAACGTCTAGCAATGTTGTTTGTTATTCAGTGATCGCGATTGATTTCCATGATCACCAGTGGAGGAGATGGAGCTAGCTGCCGTGCAGAACGGCCTATCTCCTAGGATTGCGATGCTCTGTTGCCTCGTTGAATGACGGTTTCGCGCATGGGTTTCCAGCCGCAGTTTATTTTTCACCTGACACGGTCTAAAATATCCAATGTTTTTCGGTGTACAGGAGAAAAATAAACTGCATACGGAAACCTGTGTCCGAAAGCGTCATCCACAAAGGCAACAGGGCATCACATTCATAGGAGACAAGGCCTGTCTTAGCAGCAGCTAGCTCGGTCTTCTCCACTGGCGATCGTGGCAATCAATCGCGATCATTCAATAACAACAAACATTGCGAGACATTCCGCCTACGGTCCGTCAGCGTAAAAAGTAACAGTTACTGACGAAGAGGTTGCCTAGTGGCTATAACTTCGAAGCTCTGTAGCGCCGTTGAATGATGTTTCGGAACACAGGTTCCTATCCTAGATGCGTTCCTCAAGACTTCTCTACATCCCTCGAAGTTAGCTCACCCTGTATTCAAAGAATGTAGACTCTTCACTCTTACACTTCTTTACTTTCAATATAAATAAAAACTTCCAACGCTACACTGAAATCGTTCGAAATATAAGTGAAATGTAAGTTTTTCAAATGATAGAGCACAGCAATCATTCGTCCTTTTCTTTCAGGTTTTATTAGGCAAATCTAGATTTCAGCTAGTGCCTAGCCACTGTCAGTGCGCTATTTCATAGTAACAATGCATGTCCTAGTACGTCAGTCCCCTGTTGTTCGGTTTTCTGTCACGGTTACCCAATAGGTAAATGCAGAGGTGCATTTGCATAAAATAGAGAACCGGCAGAATGAAGTTTTAAGCATGATCTTCTGAAACACTGTTAATGCAGGTACTGCCGAATTTGTGACTAATAATATGATGAATGCTGTGTTCCGCATTATCTGAAAAAATTATTTTTTCCAATTAATCTTAGATGTTACCCAATTTCTGTTGCAGTTTTAGTGATAGTCCAAAGTTGTTTGTTCTGAAAATATATAGAAACGCCGCAAAGTATTCTATTAAATTACTGTAGCATCAACTTCAGTTTAATATAGGTTGACTCTTACAGAGGAGATAACAACAACCAGACAAATTTTACGAAGATATTTATTTATTAAAAATAGCGTCGTTACCGGTTTCGAGCCGGCAGGTTCATCTTCAGACTGTTTTTTCACGTAAAGATAGATTTTACATTAGCTTTCACTTTTTGTTTTCCCAAATGATGAAATTTCCCTGGAATGTAGTCAAATTAAGTCGGGTGATGCTGAGGGAATTAGATTAGGAAATGAGACACTTAAAGTAGTAAAGGAGTTTTGCTATTTAGGGAGTAAAATAACCGATGATGGTCGAAGTAGAGAGGATATAAAATGTAGACTGGCAATGGCAAGGAAAGCGTTTCTGAAGAAGAGAAATTTGTTAACATCGAGTATAGATTTAGGTGTCAGGAAGTCGTTTCTGAAAGTATTTGTATGGAGTGTAGCCATGTATGGAAGTGAAACATGGACGATAACCAGTTTGGACAAGAATCGAATAGAAGCTTTCGAAATGTGGTGCTACAGAAGAATGCTGAAGATAGGGTGGGTAGATCACGTAACTAATGAGGAGGTATTGAATAGGATTGGGGAGAAGAGAAGTTTGTGGCACAACTTGACTAGAAGAAGGGATCGGTTGGTAGGACATGTTTTGAGGCATCAAGGGATCACAAATTTAGCATTGGAGGGCAGCGTGGAGGGTAAAAATCGTAGAGGGAGACCAAGAGATCAATACACTAAGCAGATTCAGAAGGATGTAGGTTGCAGTAGGTACTGGGAGATGAAGAAGCTTGCACAGGATAGAGTACCATGGAGAGCTGCATCAAACCAGTCTCAGGACTGAAGACCACAACAAGAACAACAACGTGGTGCCCTACAACCAAAACAAGCTGTGGGATAATATCTTTTTAACTCTAATTGTGTCTCACAACGATTTAAACGATGTAAACAAATTATTTAAGTGAAGATGCTTTGGGTAGTTACATTGAAAAACCCGTGCCGTTACTTTCCAGTGATGCATGATCACAAGCAGCCAGCACTGGAAAGTAAATGGCGCAGATTTGAAGTGTATCTTAACGAGAAGGAGCTGTCTGAAAATGAACCTGTCGGCTGGAATCCGGTAACGGCGCTATTGAAATAAATAAATAACATTACAAAAGGTGACTGGCTGCTGTTATCTTCTCTGTAAAAGTCAATTTATATTTTGTACACAGGCACGGGCTCAGAGCATCACTTTTCGACGAAATAGCATTAACTTTAATTTGCTTATCGCTTAGTTTGACGTTTGGTGTAGTTAGTGTTAGAGGTTTCTACAGCTTTAATGACGTCATTTCGCAGTCAGAGAAGCAAGTTTTCGACAAAAAGTGTCATTATTTATTCACATAAGACAATGAGTTGGCTACCGTAAAAAGCTTAAAGTTGAAGCAATGGAACCGTGTAATTCTGTTATTGAACAGCAGAAATATCTGTGTCAGCAACTTTTAACACATTTATCAATCTGAGAATGGCAAAGCACTCTAGTTTTCGCGTCTGTGCAAAGGTTCTACCTTCTATAATACACAAGTCTTATTGCGTTACTCCAACATGTTTTCACACACTTCACCAATGGATCTGTTCGTTTGAATTGCAGTTTGGAAACTGCAAGGGAAGGCTGAAAATGTTGACTGGTGCTTAAAGTCAGCTGATAAAGACGTTTATTGTATTTCCATCCGTACTCCGCAAGCCACCTCACGTCGTGTGGCGGAGGGTACTTACTGATACCACCATCTTTCCTACCCTTCCCTGTTCCACTCGCCTAAGGTGTGTGGTAACAACTGTGGAGAAAACTCCATATGAATTGTACTTTGTCTGATTTACTCGTCACGGTCATTTCGTGAGTCGTAAGTGGGAGGCAGTAATATGTTGCCCTACTCTTCTTAGGACGCCCGCTTTGGGAATTTCAACATTAAGCCTTTACATGATACACAATGCCTTGATGCAGCATCTGTCACTGGAAATTGTGTAACACTTCTGCGGTTACAAAGCCACCCCATAATGAAACATTTCGCTCCTCGTTCGACATTATCTATCTATTCTAGTAATCCAAGGGGCGTGATGAACACTCAAGAATCGGTTTTAGGAGTGTTTGGTAAATTACCTCCTTTATAGATGAATTATATTTTCTTAAGATCCAGCCAATGAATCTCAGTTTGGCACTTGAATTCTACAGTAGGTTGCTCCTGTCGGTTACTTCTAGGTATCCAGTAGTGTTTGCCGAATACCATAATCGAACAGTAACGGATGAGACACAAACTGAGATACGACAAAAATGGGGGAGATAATGAGCCGTATTTTTATGAAGTAACCATGCCTGCATTTTCTTGAAGGGATCAGGGAAACAACGGAAAACCTAAATCTGGAAGTTCGAGTAGGGGTTTGAGCCCACTTCCTCCAGAATGCGAGTCACATGTCATACCACTGCGCCACATCGTTAGGTCTCTGGAATTGGTGTTGATTGTATGAATTTTATCCATAGTGGATGCTACTGAACTCCTTGAGTGTAGTGTTAATATTGTGTAGTTATAAACAACTGTCTCATTTTATAATTCAGTTGCTTTTAAAGGTTGTCGTTGCATTGTTGTGAGAACAATTTTAATGCAACGATCGACTGAAGACGCCAGAATGGCGCTGAAACATCATTTGACAACAAAATATACAGAAGAAAAGACTTGCGTTTTGAAAAAGGTGGGAATCCGTCGTCCAGTACTTCTAACTCATGTCATCCTAAAACAGTCGTGAGTGCTAATGGTATGTTGTAGCTATAGTTGTAGGAGTCTATAAAACTTGCAGTGCCAAATAATGAGATATTCTAAATAACAATCTAGCTAATTCGTCTGCCACCAAAGATGCAAAGGTGTAGTATTTTTATACGCTTCTTAATCTATTTTTTTAAAGATAAAAAGAGGACAAGAAATGTTACTGATTATGACACAGCAGAAATGCAACATTTCTGATTGCTCTAAATAAACGTACGTTTTACGTAAAGTGAACTATAACGATAAACGTATAAATTCCATCACGTAGTTTAAAACCTCCTGGATCCAAAGATATCTTCCACATTTTCCGGAGCATTCTTTACGTCACCGTTCTTTTAGTAATCACGTGACATTCGAAAACTAAAGTAACTTTCCCTCCAGCATTTTGTGACTGTTGTCACGGATTTGATAGCAGAATGCCTGGCACTAGTGCAGTGCCTGCTGCTAAGAATCGACTGTTAAGTAACAAAACGTTAACTTCAGAAGTTGCAAACTCCTCGTACTTTTGGAATGAAGGCAGAACAAAAAAGAACGAAAGACACAAGGAGCTTTCTCTTCGGGAAATGTCAACGCAGACGTCTCTTTAGTGTCAAAAGTTTGTTGAAATGAATAACACTCTAGTAGATGGCCTCTATAACGGTAGCGAAGTATGAGGAAGATGGGAACTCAGTATGGTGTGGTATTATAACATGAACCATGACGTTGACATTGGTGGGGTGGCTTGCGTGCCTCAGCGATACAGATAGCCGTACCGTAGGTGCTACCGCAATGGAGGAGTATCTGCTGAGACTACAGACAAACCTGTGGTTCTTGAAGAGCGGCAGCAGTCTTTTCAGTAGTTGCAGGGGCAACAGACTGAATGATTGACTGATCTGGTCTTGTAACACCAACCAAAACGGCCTTGCTGTGTTGGTACTGCGAACGGCTGAGAGCAAGGGGAAACTACAGCCGTAATTTTTCCCAAGGGCGTGCAGCCCTACTATAAGGTTAAATGATGATGATGATGTCCCCTTGGGTAAAATATTTCGGAGGTAAAATAGTCCACCATTTGGATCTCCGGGCGAGAACTACTCAGGAGGACGTCGTTGTCAGGAAAAACAAAACTGACGTTCTACGGATAGAAGCGTGGAATGTCAGATTCATTAATCGGAGAGGCATGTTAGAAAATTTAAGAAGGGGAAAGGATAAGTTAAAGTCAGATACAGCGGGAATAAGTGAAGTCCGATGGCAGGAGAAACAGGACTTCTGGTCAGGTGAATACAGGGTTATAATTACGAAATCAAATAGGGGCAATGCAGGAGTAGGTTTAACAATGAATAAGAAAACAGGACTGCGGATAAGCTACTATTAACAGCAGCGTGAACGCATTAATGTAGCCAAGACAAGAACGAAGTCTACGCCCACCACAGTAGTACAAGTTTATATTTCAACTAGCTCTGCAGACGATGAAGATATTGAAGAAATGTATGATGAGATAAACGAAAGGAGACGAAAATTTAATTGCAATGAGAGACTGGAATTCGATAGTAGGAAAATTAAGGGAAGGAAAAATAGCAGGAGAATATGGAATGGGGAAAGGAATGAAAGAGGAAGCCGTCTGGTATCATTTTGCACAGAGCATAATTTAATCATCGCTGACATTTGGTTTAAGAATAATGACAAAAGGCAAATTAAAGAGGTGTTTGGAGAAAAGAGAAGGAGCTGTATAAATATCATGAGCTCGGATGGAAAACCAGTCATAAGAAAAGAAGGTAAAGCTGAAAGGTGGAAGGAGTATGCAGAGGGTCCATACAAGAGAGACGGAAGAGGACACAAATGAAGATGAGATGGGAGATATGATACTGAAAGAAGAATTTGAAAGAACAGTGAAAGACCTGAGTCGAAACAAGGCCCCGGGAGTTGACGATATTCCGCAAGAACTACTGACTGCCTTGGGAGAGCTAGCCATAACAAAACTTCTTCCATACGGTGTGCAAGATGCATGAATCAAACGAAACACCCTTAGGCTTCAAGAAGAATTTAATAATTCCAATTACAAAGAAACCAGTTGTTGACAGGTGTGAATATTACAGAACTGGTGGTTCAATAAGTCATGGCTGCAAAATAATAACTCGAATTCTTTATAGAAGAATAGAAAAACTTGTTGAAGCAAACCTCAGAGAAGATCAGTTTCGATTCCGGAGAAACTTAGGAACACAGCTTATCTTAGTAGATAGGTTAAGGGAAGATAGACTTAGTTTATGGCATTTGTAGACTTAGAGAAAGCTTTTGACAATGTTGACTTGAGGAATCTCTTTGAAATATTGAAGGTAACAGGGATAAAATACAGGCAGCGAAAGGCTATGTACAACTTGTACAGAAACCAGAAGGCAGTTGTAAGAGTCGAGGGGCGTGAAAGGGAAGCAACGGTTGAGAATGGAGTAAGACAGGGTTGTAGCCTATCCCCAGTGTTATTCAATCTGTGCACTGAGTAAGCAGCAAAGAATACCAAAGAAAAATTTGAAGTGGCAACTAAAGTTCAGAGAGAATAAAAAAAAAAACATTTGAGATTTGCCGATGACATTGTAGTTATGTCAGAGACAGTAAGGGACTTGGAAAAATAATTGAACGGAATGGACAGTGTCTTGAGAGGAGGATGTAACACGAACATTAACGAATGCAGAACAAGGATAATGGAATGTGGTCGAATTAAATCAGTCGGTGCTAAGATAATTAGATAGGAGAACGAGGAGCTAAAAGGAGTAGATGAGTTTTGCTGTTTGGGAAGCAAAATAACTGATGATGGCCGAAGTAGAGAGGATATAAAACGCAGACTGGGAATGTCAAAAATAGCGTTTCAGAATAAGAGAAATTGGTTAACATCGAATACAGATTTATGTGTTAGGGAGTCTCTTCTGAAACTATTTGTATGGAGTGTAGCGATGTATGGAAGTGAAACATGGTCGATAAAGAGTTTAGACAAGAAGAGAATAAAAGGTTTTGAAACGGGGTGCTACAGAAGAATGCTGAAGATTAGATGGATGGCTCAGGAACTAACGAGGAGGTACTGAACAGAGTTGGGGAGAACAGAAATTTGCAGACGACCTGACTAGATGAAGTGATCGATTGGCAGGGTGCATTCTGAGTCATAAAGAAAGCACTAATTTAGTACTGGAGAGAAGTGGGGGAGGGGGGGGGGAATTCGTAGAGGGATATTAAGAGATGAATACACTAAGCAGATTCAGAAGGATGTAGATTGCAGTAGTTATTCGGGACGAAGAGGCTTTTGTAGTGTAGAGTGGCGTCGAGAACTACATCAAACGAGTCTTCGGACTCAAGACCACAGCGACTATAACGTGAGAAACCGTAAAATTACAAAGTTGTGTAAATTTAATCTAGATTGCGAAAGGTTACTGCCTTATCTCAATCATCACGAACTAATGAAAACTGTATGACATTCTTAACATTTATTTCGGATATCAATTTACATGAACTGTTGTTTCCTTATGCAGACGAAAGTAGTGTTGTTGCACTCAGCGTCACTGTTTAGAGGACACCGCTATACGATATATTTTGCTGTGCCCACCTCGGCACATTTAGAAAAATTGTCTAAGTTTCCCCGTGGCTGGAACACATTCAGGATGTCACGCAGCCGTTGCGGGCTGCGGCCCTTGAGGCATCAGATCCGAGAGGCGTCGGATGTGTCGATGATGTATCGCCTCGCCAGGGTGGGAGGGGGGAGGGTGGGGGCGGTGGGGGTACTGACGGGTGACAAGCTACGGGACCAAGTCCTACTCACGTCCGACCGGCGAATGCGCAATCCATCTAGAACTAACTACTATTTATTTGTTTATTTTCAATAGCAGCTCCGCTGTCTAGATTCTATGACGTACCCCGAATTCTATTAATGACCAGATAAAAATAATAGTTACAATAATTTAATCATACAGAATTAAGCATTCAGTCACAATTCGTGCGTACAATGTAGTTTGGAAGCACAATAACAGTATGAAGAACAACAGTTCTGATAGTAGTTAGTACAGCCTATTGCCACTTAATCTAATAGATATGAACTATTTGGAAAACTGAAGAAATGTAACTAATAGGCTGTAAGAGAGAAAGACGCATAGAAACCAGGAGGAGATGTGGGTAGTCCCGTCGCAACCGCTGGGCCTTGGAATGTACATCGTGTGTATCGCCCGCGGCTAGTTACGTACGTTCTGTTACTATTCCACTGCTATGCAATCCTTCAGATGTGACAACTTGAGACTCTGCTCCCGCTCCAGGGCAGTTGATTGTATTCACTAAGGAACACTGTTTTGATTATGAAGTTGCAGGTGTATTTTACATTGAAAGGTGTTGTTATTATCACATTAATCTAATTTTGATAGCTTTCTAAGCCTAAGTGTTTGATCTGTTCCAGATGTGGGAAGAGCACTTCTTTTTTCTATCGTCCAGGCAGCGTGCAAGTATGGGTGTTGACACTGAACACTTCACTTTCGCTCTCCACTCACTGTAGGCTCCTACTCTCTATTTTCCACCCGCAATACTCTGGGAATTCCACGGCGACACTTTTCCCTATATCCCACTAGCAATCTGTTACATATTTAATCACCAGGTCAGTAGTTACGCACTAATTTTCGAAGTATCTTACTGCAATGTAAATACTCGATGTAAACGGAATGTCCTGTCTAGAAGTGTTCAATGATGAACAGTGAAAGGTATCATGTTCTGGTGTTCATTCGTCTCCATACTCTCAAACGCCGCTCTGAGTCGTTCACGATAGTTGCGTGAGGATAAGGTCTCGAATGGGCACGGCGTATGCATAGGTAATGGTGGAGCTACCTTGAAAACAATACACAATTATCTGTGATTAGTCTTCCATAGGTTTACAACGAGTCTGATAAGAGAAAATATGTAATGTGGGGCTGGAGTTAAAGTACTGAAACCCTTGAATGTTTGTCTGCATGTTGATAGCGGACGAATAGAACTGTGGAAGGAGCAAATGGACTTCTGAAGTGCACATCAACCTTGTTCTAAGAAACAGAGTTAGAGATTCACGCACTGCCGACGTCAGCGTCAATAGAAATAGATATGGGAAAGAACTGACCGTGGCGTAGTCGAAGGAAACACTCCACCATCCATCTGCAGTAACGTAATGCAACCTCTAAAAATATTGTAAAATATGAACGTAACACAAGAACCAGAAACAACCTCCTCATAGACTTAAAGGTGTTCATATCAGAACAACAAAGAGTTAGTTAACGCACATAATCTCTGTCCACAGGACATACAGTCTGTAACTGAAGCAAAATCATAATTTCTCTGTGGTGTCACCGCCAGACACCACACTTGCTAGGTGGTAGCTTTAAATCGGCCGCGGTCCACTAGTATACGTCGGACCCGCGTGTCGCCACTGTCAGTAATTGCAGACCGAGCGCCACCACACGGCAGGTCTAGAGAGACGTCCTGGCACTCACCCCAGTTGTACAGCCGACTTTGCCTGAGATGGATTACTGACAAATACGCTCTCATTTGCCGAGACGATAGTTAGCATAGCCTTCAGCTATATTTGCTACGACCTAGCAAGGCGCCGTATTCAATTGATATTGAGATTCTATTAATGTATCATCAAGAGCGATGTTCTACAAATGTGGATTAAAGTTAAGTATTCCAGAAGCTACGTACTTTTCTTTATAGCATTCATTACGTATCCTGTTTCAGACCTCACGCCAGCCTGCGTGAGTTTAAGCGCGTGCCTTTCGGCTTCCTCTCATTGTGTCTAGACTGTCTTGTCTAGACACAACATTCTCCACTGGCAAAAGATTCCGGATTAGTCCCCCGTTCCGATCTCCGGCAGGGGACTAGCGAGGGCAGGCAACAGTGAGAAAAAGAACTTTCGACGAGTCGGAGAGTGTAATGTTAGAAGTTTAAACGTTTTAGGGAAGCTAGAAAATCTGAAAAGGGAAATGGAAAGGCTCAATCTAGACACAGTGGGGATCAGTATAGTGAAATGGAAAGAATCAATTGAAGACAAAAAGTCTGTAAATGAGTCCGCGATCATATTATGGCACGTTATTTGTAAAGGCTCGTCTTGACTACGACAGACCTTACAAATAAAATGGAAAGAAGACAAAGATTTCTGATCAGACGAATGTAGGGTAATATCAACAGCAGTAGAAAATGGTATAATGAGAGTAGCATGAATAAGAAGGTAACGCAGAAAATAAATTACTCTGAACAGTTCAGTGATAGGATTGTTTCCATCAGAATCGACAGCAAATCAGCGCCAAAGACAATGGTTCAGACATACATGCCGATTTCACAATAGGAAGATAAAGAGACAGAGAAAGTATATGAGGATAGTGTAATTCAGTACATAAATGGAGAAAGTATATGAGGACAGTGAACTGGTAATTCAGTACATAAATGGAAATGATAATCTAATAATCGTGGGAGATTAGAATGCAGTAGTAGGGGAAGGAGTATAAGGAAGGCTTACTGGAGAGTATGGGCTTGGCAGACTGAATGAGAGAGGAAACTGTGTTCTCCAATACATTTCAGTTAGTAATAGCGAACACAATGTTCAAAAGCAACAAGAGGAAGAGGTTTACTTAGAAATGCACTTGAGACAACGGCAGATTCTGGCAGGATTACATTATGTCGATACAGCGATTCTGAATTCAGATACTGTATTTTAAGGCTTACCCATGAGCAGAAACAGATTCGGATCAAAATTTTGTAATGATTAACTGTAGACTGAAGTTTAAGAGAATCGTCCGGAAGAATCAACATGGAACGAAGCGGCATACTGAAATACTGAGGAATGGTGAGATTCGTTTGAAGCTCTCAAAGGCTGTAGATAACGAATGTCACAGTAGGAAGTTCAGGTGAGAGGAATGGACGTCTCTAGAAACGGCAGTCTCAGAAGTTGGGTAGTCAAAACTAAATACAAGCAAACCTTGGATAGCAGAAAAATACGTCAACTGACCCACTAAAGAAGGAAGTACAAAAAGATTAGATACTTTCAGTAATACAGAAATATAAGTCACTTCGATATGAAGTAAATAGGAAGTGTAAGGAAGCCAAGACGAAATGGCCGCAGGCAAAATATGAGGAAATTGAAAAATAAATGGTCGTTGGAAGGACTGATTGCAAATAGAAAAGTCAAAACAACCTTCGGTGAAATTAAAAGCTAGGTCTTTAAGCGAAGAGGGGAGAGCAGATGGGTGGATAGAGTACATAAGGAGCTCTAAGATGGAGAGGAACTGTTTGATGAAGTGACGGAAGAAGAAATGGGAGTCGATACAGAAGGCATAGGAGATCGAGTATTGGAATTAGAATTCGGGAAGGATTTGGAAGACTTGCGATCAAATAAGGCAGAAGGGTTAGTTAATATTCCTTCGGAATTTCTAAAATCATTGTTAGAAGTGATAACCTAACGACTACTCAAGTTGTTGTGTAGTATTTATGAGACTGGACACATACCATCAGACTTTGGACAAATATCATCTACACAATACCGAAGATAGCAAGGGCAGATACGTACGAGAACTATCGCACAATCAGCATAACGTCCAAGGCATTGAAGTTGCTAACACGAATAGTCTACAGAAGAATGACAAAGAAAAGAAAATCAAGCAACTGTTAGATGACAGTCAGTTTGGCTTTCTGATATGTAAAGGCACCAAAGAGGCAAGACTGACGTTAGGATTCATAATGGAAATACCACTGAAAATAAATCAAGAAACGTTCATTGGATTTGTGGCCTTGCAAACAGATTTCGACAACGTAAAATGGTGCAACATAATCGAAATACTGTGAATAAATAGGACTAAGCTATAAAGGAAGACAAGTAATATCAATAACGTACAAGAATCAAGAGGGAACAATAAGAATGGAGGACCAAGAATGAAATGCACTGGTCCAAATGGCGTGAGAGAGGGATGCAGTCTTTTGCCCCTACTGTTCACCCTATACATCGAAGAAGCAATGACAGAACTAACGGAAAGTTACAAAAAAAATGGCCCTGAGCACTATGGGACTCAACTGCTGAGGTCATAAGTCCCCTAGAACTTACAACTACTTAAACCTAACTAACCTAAGGACAACACACACATCCATGCCCGAGGCAGGATTCGAACCTGCAACCGTAGCGGTCGCGCGGTTCCAGACTGTAGCGCCAGAACCGCTCGGCCACCAGCGGCCGGCAGGAAAGTTACAGTTGTGGGACCAAAATTCAGGGTGAAAGGATATCAATGATATTATTCGCTGATGACGTTGCTATCCTCAGTGAAGGTGAGGAAGAATTACAGAGCCTGTCGCATAGAATCAACAGTCTAATGAGTACAGAATATGAACTGAGAGTAAGCCTTAGAAATACGAAAGTAATGATGAGTAGCAGAAATGAGATTAGCTATGAACTTAACATAAAAATTATCGCCCATGAAGTTAAGCAATTCTGCTACCTTGGAAGCAAAATAACACATGATGGACTAAACACGAAGTTAAAAATCAGATTAGCATGTGCAAAGGGGGCATTCGTGGCTAAAGAAATTCTGATAGTATCAAACATAAGCCTTAATTTGAGGAAGAAATTTCTAAGAATGTACGTTTGGCCACGGCATTTTATGGTAGTGTATCATGGAATGTGGGAACACCGGAAAAGAAGAGAATCGAACGGTTTGGTATGTAACTCTATTCAGGGATGTTGAAAATTAGGTGGACTGATAGGATAAGGAATCGCGACGTTCTTCACAAACTTGGCGAAGAAAGGGACATACGGAAAACACTGTCGACAGTGCAGGTTTGGAACATGTCTTAAGATATCAGGGAATAGCTTCCATGGCAGTGGAGAGTGCTGTAGAGTGTGAAAATTGTATGGGTAGACAGAGACTGGAATACATCCAACAAATAACTGAGGACGAATGGTGGAAAGCCTACTCTGAGATGAAGGGGTTAGCACAAGAGAGGACTCATGGTGTGTCGCATCAGACCAGTCAGACGACTGAAGACTGACGACTCAAAATGAAATAAATTTACGTCAGAGACGTGGCTACTCGCGTTTTCAACGACTTGTCAAAGCATTTAAAACGTATTGCAGGTAATAATTTCTTTTGAACAACTCCTCGAAATTGATTTTCAGACGTGAATGCTGAGTATTTATAGAAAGTGCAAATATCAGGCCCTAATAAGTATCGAGAAGAATACATTCCTTGAAAGAAATCGAACTACAGATTTACTATCGCTGCAAGAATGGCAAATAGAAGCGAGCTACTTAGCTACAACCCGAAATAACTAATCAACACGCTGGGTGTACGAAGATACGTGGGAATAGGATAAACAATAAATGATTATCCATTACGTAACAATCTGTCGTTATATCTATAAAACAAACTGCAAACGTCTCTGTTCAACCGTTTGTCTATGGAAATTTTTTCTTATAAATGCAATAATGAAAATCTTCCAGAGGTAGATATTGCGCTGATATTGGGAACTGGGAAAATTTGTAAAATACCCGTCTTACATCATGCTGGAATTTCAGAATGGTAACGGATGCATTTCAATACT
Organism: Schistocerca nitens; assembly: GCF_023898315.1. Lineage (NCBI taxonomy): Eukaryota > Metazoa > Arthropoda > Insecta > Orthoptera > Acrididae > Schistocerca > Schistocerca nitens. Next base: position 929,607,665 of record NC_064616.1, read on the forward strand.
CGTCAAACAGTTTGCAAACTGTTCTTCATTTACGCAAATAAAAATGACATGATAATACACATTAACTCAGCATATCTTTGGCTGGAAGTGGAGTTGTCCGAGATACCTATTAAAATATATCTTCTTTACAGTTTCCGGTAAAGAATGTCATGACATTTTCCGTGGCTGTATGGCAAAAAGTAAGTACTAAAAATTATCTGTTAAATATTTCTAACTGGGAACATGTTTCCAGGCACCGCGGGGTTTTTGCGGAATCGGTTGTAAAAGACAAAGATAAAACTGACTCAATACAACTTTTATAAAATGGCTTATTGTAATTAATCTTAAAAATAAGGAACAGAACATTCTTAGAAAACAGTAGGAACTTAACAATAAGCTTAACGTGGTATGCTGATAAGAAGGGGAGTCGCTCGCTACCAACTTGAGGTTTTTGCAGACGGTACTTTTAAGGATTCCTGTAACCAGTGAAGTTCAGGCGTAAAATATAAAGGATTAAAAAAACAGTAGAATTAGAAACACAGCTTGCTTTGTTTGAATGGACAGTGGAAGTAAGAAAGCATTGCGGCCAACCACAAATAAAATTATTTATGTTGGAGTTTTAAACAGAGACAAAACTCGCTTTTAACTGCTTCCTTTGCTAACCGATTAAACGTCTCATTATCAATTGTTCCATAATGATTTATATGCAAAGTGAATTCAGTTGCTTTTCTATACATTCCATTAGCGCCTCTCCTACTGTAATAATAAAATACTTTGCTTCTTGTTGCAGTTCCTTACTCCAAGAGTTTTCATTACAGACGTAGATTAATTTTTTTTTGTTGCATCTGTTATAACAAAATTCAATGCCTCTCTTAATGCAATACTTTAGACCGTAAATATGGATGTTCTCAAGGTAGTTGGAAAGCGTTGCTTACAGAGACTTGAGGACGTGAAAAGCGCATCCTATATGACATTCAGTTTTCCTTTGTAATCTGGCGTTTCTTACCACCGCTAGTGTGATTATCTGTCAGACCGTTGCTGGTGTAGCAGCAAAATTTTTTAACCATTTGCGACAAAATGACGTGTTTATGAGATGTTAGCATTTCGTACGTGTCGCTTTGGAAGGAGCCAGCTTGTAACCTTTTTTACTGTTGCATTAATAATTTCCTACAGTTGATCAGAATTGTGAAGGAAATTAAGCGAATGTGTGGTGAAGTCTGATACAAATGGGTGACGAGTCTTTGATCAGGGAAATATACAGGTCAACGCCACACATCCGGTCGACAGATGGAGAAGGGGTCGAACTACGTTATCAACGCGCACTAATCGAAATTCTTGCTAGTCATTTACTGGCTGTTTGGACACCATCGAAATATGCTCTGTAAATTATTTCTAAGTGTACCGTATGAATATCAGACACAGCGGTACTGTGGATCGTTGTTTGAAGTCGATAACACAACATAGTGCAGAGTCCTCTTCATTGATACTGGGATTCCTATAATCAAGAGTCTGTAAATATATTCTTTAGCGGAACGCGAGGATGAATTGTGAGTTACACAGCTGTAAACAAAAAATAACTATCTTCCTGATTTTTCTATGACAGTCTAAAAATAGAATGTTACTATAATTGTTGTTTGCGTAGCGCGGAGAAGTACACGGTGGTTATAATCACACTTTTGCTGCTTGAGCCAGGGTAGAAGGACAAACTTTTACCATACGATTATCCAACTTCATGGAATGATGTTCAGACTGTGCACTGCAGGATTTACATTGTCAGTAATGTTAGTACCACGGATTTCCTTCGGGCGCCGGTACTGGTGCGGTGGCGTAGGGTTGAAACACAAGCATCAGTGTGAATTCCAGTTGTAAACACTCAGTGTGGTTCTGGATAAGGCGAGCAGGTATTTACTCGTTTATTTAAACAACAGCAATAGTGCTGCTGCTCTTCGCGGGTGTCGACGCATTGAAGGAATACGGAGAGGTCCTCTTTCCGCACCGAGGTTGAAGTATAGGATTCGGAAGTTCGAATTAACGGGCGATTTGGAAATTTCTCCTGAGGGAAGCCGACGGCCAATTGCGCCGCCAATTGCCGAAGAAGCTACTGTCGCCATGGCTGAGAACGCTGGACCCAATTTGCGATCTTCAAGCAGAGGACGAGCTGTATCACAACAGCTGAACATTCCGTGATCCACCGACCGGAAAGTGCTGCGACCAAATGGTAAACTGTATGCCTAGTGCGGTTCCAGGCTGATGTGGCTGGAGATGGTCGTTATATTGAGCAATGTTTGTAACCTGGAACGTAATCAGGTACACCATTAAGAAATGTTACCATATCAGGTGGAATTAAAATGTGTCTTTCAGTGGTTTGTTCGTTATTTCTCTTCTGCATGTCCTTACAAATGTTTCCACGAAGTTTCATTGTCCTACGATTACTCTTTTTTCCTGGGAGCCCTCTCAAGTAGCGAAAGTTTAATTATAACCACCAGTAGTTTAGAAACTCTTTTTGTGTACTAGAATATACCATGAGTCATTACATTTTCCTGAAGATTCTTCTTCATGATGGAAACTACCGTTTACGATGTCTTGATTAATTCCGATTCAATGATTCATAGCTTCTGACCATACAGGTTCCACCAACAAGATTTAGTTGATGCCCACATAAACAGGGTGAAAAGACTATTGTGATTAAACAAGAGAAATCGGAGCTCTTACGGGACGATTAGATGCTTATTTTTCCCTCGTAGATTTGAGAATGGAGCTGCCGAAAAATAATCTGAAAATGGTTCTGTGAATCATTTGTCAAACGTCTAAATGTGAACTAGAGGCAAATCATGTAGATGTACACGTAGACTGTGATTAGGGACATCTCATGAAGCAAAACTATCTCCGGTAAGGTAAGAATCATGTAGAAATTTACATTAGAAATCCGAGAAAGCAATGCAGACGCAATGTTAATATCTATCTGCCTGGTACTTCTTCAAAATTTTGTTTCATCACAGGCAAAGGGTTTTAGTAACCAGCTTGAATCCAACATATGCTTACCAACTTACTTCACTCAAATTCCGAAACCTCTCAGCCAAGCGTCTCCGAGAACTGGAGAGTAAGAAAGCATAGAACTATCTCTCCTTTATTTATTACTTACCCACATAGTATTTTATTTAGGAAGGTGTTTACTTAAAAACTAGAAATACAGCAACAATATTGCTACATAGCATAATCAGGTAGACGATGCTTTGTTCGCCTAATGCACGAACTCCGGACCTGGTACCAAGAATACCGACTTCTCTTCCGTCAAGGCGGTTCTGTTAATTACTGACACAATGATAAGCACAGCTACACGTACTGTCCAGTCATCGCCTTGTTCTTTCTACAGGCAAGAGAACGTATACGCTTTGTTATGGCTGAATCTCTTAATTTTAGTGTGTGAATATTCATCAAGGGGGCCGTTGAACCCCGATTTACTAAACAACAAAGTAAATGCGAATGAAGCATGACATCCAAGAAGTCCTCAGTTCTCCACGTGTATTGGAGTGACACGTTCAGTAAATTCCAAAGATGATGAGGCAATTTATGGTATCAGATAACCCACGTGGTGTGGAATATCTTTGAGCACTCTCCAACAGAAGTCAGGTCTCAGCAATATATTGAGATAAGAAATAAGGAATTTGTTTCACGCATTAAAATGCGACGTGTTACATTTGAAGGAGGATCACTGAACTCAAGAATATTTGTGTATTTTGCATTTACTACAACAGAGGATCCTTCACAGACGGATTTATTTTCTGCGAGTAAATGCAGATTTAAATAGGTCTGGCAATCGTATTTAATATCCAAGCCTATTGACCAACAGAACAAGTATGAAACGGACCTGAAATTAGATTATAAGAAGATTTAGTAATGTGTGCCCAACGTGTCAAAATTAGAAAAGTACAAACTAACAAAGAAGTCGCATGAGAGAGTGTGAAAGAAATAAACAGAATAGTGAAAATGACCTGGAGAGTTTTGCGTGAACTACAGAAGGTTTTCAAAACTAGCCCTTCGATGTGTGTGACAGATAGTATGTGACAGATGTGTGTGAAAGATAGTATGTACTACAAGTTTTGGCAATGAGACATGGACTCTCACTTTGAAAACATTCAAAAACATGAAGTTTGTTCCGTGAGAACTGAAGAGGTGCGTAGTAGGAGCTATTAGCAAAGACAGGAAAACAAGTTAGTGAATCGAGGAATGAATTGGAGAGGAAGACGAGGAATGAATTGGAGAGGAAGACATTATTATAATCTGTCTGCTAAGACATGAGGGAATGACTTCCATGGTACTAGAGGGAGCTGTAGAGGGCAAAAACTGTAGAGGAAGACAGAGATTGCAATACGTCAAGCAAATAATTGAGGACGTAGGTTGCAAGTGCTACTCTGAGATGAAGAGGTTAGCACAGGAAAGGAATTCGTGGCGGGCCGCATCAAACCAGTCAGTAGACTGATGACAAAAAAAAAAAAAAAAAAAAAAAATGCACGAGGGTGGGAGATCCAGACAGGCAAATTGCTGATACGGGGACGAAAGAAGATCTTTGCTGGATTTCAAGAGATAAGACAAAACAGAGACAACGACCGAATGGGAGGGGGTAGAGGACTTTAGAAAACATGGAGTAGCAATGCGGATGCATATAGCTGCAAGCCAAAATACATGTTAAAATGTAGGGAAAGCATTTGCTCAGCAGGGAATGCCAAGTAGCTGCTGCTGCAGCTGCTTCTGATGCTGATGATGGGTGCAAGGTATCGGAGTATTAATGAAGTGGCGTATGAAAGAAATGACATATTAAAAATGCGACGCCAAAAATCTGTTGCCGGCTGTAGTGGCCGTGCGGTTCTAGGCGCTGCAGTCTGGAATCGAGCGACCGCTACGGTCGCAGGTTCGAATCCTGCCTCGGGCATGGATGTGTCTGATGTCCTTAGGTTGGTTAGGTTTAATTAGTTCTAAGTTCTGGGCGACTGATGACCTCAGAAGTTAAGTCGCATAGTGCTCAGAGCCATTTTTGAAAAATCTGTTGTTTTGGTAATCATTTATTTTTTATATATTTAATAATTTGTCAGTTCGTCGTATCTTGATTACACATATTTTAAGTCAGTTTCGTTTTAATTATCAGCTTATTGCCCACTCTTGTAGCGAAGAACAGTAATTTCCAGTTTCAGGTTCATATTCGAATAACTTTAATAATGAAAAGCACGGAGGCGGTTTTACGGGTGTTGACGATCTGGAATGGTCGAGATTTAAACTTCTTCTCTCATACCAGAGAGGAAAAAACGAGGGGAGGGAGGAGGATTTGGTGGTTAGACTTTGCCGAGTGCAGATAAAACAATTTTAGATACAGCAGTTAAAATCTTTCCTCTGTTTTTATACGAAATGGGTAAGGTATGTCAGTAGCTACCGCTGGCGGAGTTAAAATCTTGTGTCAAACGTACAGTGGTCGGCAATCTCTTTTGAGTCAACAGAGCTAAATGTCAACAGTACAACAATTGAAATTTCTTTAGAGAGCCGTCGTTTCCATGAATATGCAGACCACCATAAGGAAAGAACAGAGAACACTACTTTTTTCAGCCGATTATGATATAACGTATGAGGAATACTATCCCAGGTGTTAAGAATCAATGTATTTTCTTCTCCAGGTCACACTTATGCTGTGAACTAAGTTCACATTTACTTTTCTCCAGTATTTCTCTATCAGCATAAAGACGTTTAAATTACGAGTTTCGGAACTCTTTGTTTTTTATATCCGTTACAGCAGTGTTAAGGGTTTCTTTTTAACAAAGGCTAATGTCGCTTTGTTGTTTCTGAATTCGTGAAAACTCTTGAGAAGAGCTTCTCTCATAATTAAAAGTGTTGTACTAAAACAGCAAATGTCAATTTTCTTTGCAGTTTTTGAACGGGCTACGAAAGTTGATCAAAGTATCCCTTTCAAAATCTTGAACAAAAAGAGATAATGCGTTTCGAATGAAATAACTTTTTATAACATCGAAAACAACTGTATTTGCCTTGGTCTGTAGTTCACGACTGAGCTGATTTAGATGAGATAAAATTTTTGGATCCAGAGATCGTTCGTTAGTTCTGGATGCTGAACACACTTCTCAAGGTGAAATGCTTTAATCTTTGTTAATGAGGAAGCTAAACATTTCAAAACTTTTCCTCTTGGTAACCAGAGTAAATTGTTATGCTGCAGAAGAGCTGTGTATTCTTTAACTACTCTGATTAAGAGCTTTAGCTACAGTCTAATGAAGTTGATAATCTTAATCACCAGTTTCATAACTTTGCTAATTTCTTCTGGAAATGTCTGCACACAAAGCTCTTCTCAATGAATAATGCAATGGTAGGTAACTATCTTGAGATTAATTTTTTCTTTTAAAAAGCATCAAATCTTGTCCTTACGCCAGTCATATTTTTCATCCCGCCTGTTGAAAATGAGACAATTTTATCGAGTGGAAAATGATGGTTTTCAGTACATTCCACTACAGCATTTGCTGTATCCTCCCCACGTGTTTGATCTTTGAGTGCGTATAAACTCAAAAGTTCTTTTTAGAACCGGTGGTTGAAATAAATCGCACAAGAAATGAAAGTTGCGCTGTACCCTTTGTGCCACAAGACTCGTCAGCTGCTATTGATAAAGCTGAAACCCGTTTAAGATTTTAGACTTTCTCATGGGTTATACTCGAAGACATTTTAACTGCTCCAACTTTCGCTACTTTTGCACACAATGTTAAGTCTCTAATGTTCTTGGAAGAGCAACACTCAACGGGCCAAATATTCGCATGTGGATCGCCAGCTGCGGTTTACCGACCACTGTACTAGTAGATGGAGCACAGGGGGAACCAAAGTCTGCACTACTCAGCGTAATACTCTGTTTACATAATTTTTCTGGCATCATCATTACGTGAGATGCGTGTGGAAGAAAGATTACATTTCTCAGAATCTAAATAGTAAGCCTTCTCGTTGTCCATGTCGCCTTGCGTGTTTTCATTCTTAATGGAGGTTGTTGAGCATTTTTGTAACGTTTCCGCGCTGATTAAAGAAATATACGTGTACCTTCCTGGATTCCCTCAATTCCATTATTTAATCCATTTTGGCAAGCCAAGACTGACGAGAAAGTAAAAAAAAAATTATTGACTGAGAATTATGTAAACAGCCCTTTTGGTGGCTCATTGACTCTTCATCAGAGCTGCATCTCTCATTTTATCGTTCAAGGCCAAGGCATCAAAGTATAAATGAGACAAGACCTCTGGGATATACAACTTGATGGACTTTAAATGCGAACATTTTAGGTAAGGCTTTACCGTGACTGTTATTGACATTAAATGAAAACAACAAGTTTACTGTTACCAGTCACCGTTTTATTTATTTCCACGACGCGTTTCAAAGGTTTAAACCTTCATCATCGGGTGGATTTACATTAGTTAGTATGACATTTGTGTTTTTTTTTTTTTTTTTTTTTTTTTTTGGAGGAACTTGTGGCACTGTCTAGTGGAGGTGAGTTTTGGACTTGGAAAGATTACGGAGTAAAGTTATGCTTGCAGTTTTGCGAACGATTCTTTGTATCTGCACTGCTGTCCACAGCTCTATTATCCCTAAACTACATCTTTCCTTTCATCACCAAATTATTATTTTTTTAAAATAAATTCTGGAAGTACTATATGCGACAAGTACGAGCTTTACAGACCCTTGAATCCCTTATAGTCCAGTATCAGATTTGTTTAAATTTTAGTGTGCGTTTCGCAAACTCTTCTTTTCCGGTAAATTATTGAAAAAGTACGCACAATGCTACAAGCCAGGTCTACAACACTGTTTTTAAGAATGGTTTTCATTTACCCGTGACGCAGGTATAAATTTAAATTCTGCGAAGATGGTGATTGTGTGTCATGGAATCTATCTCAGAATGGAATACGTGTTTTGTATGAGAGCATTCGTAAATGAAAGATGCTACACATTTTTATAGAATCAAAAACTGCTAATATGTTCGTTGCACTGTAGCTTGTTCCATCAATATACCACCATCTAGCAGATTTTAGAGTTTTAAAATGATATCTATCACATGAAATAACTTTAAATATTTTGTATGTGTATTTAGTGCTATAAAAATAAATTGTCCTGGAGTGTGACACAACATCATCTAACCCAGCACACAGTATGTATGGGTACACAACCAAAAGAACTTTCTTAAAGGATGCCATTTTACTGCGTGGGCTATTATTTTATTTTGAAACAGACAGTTTCATGCAATTATTTAACAATTAGCTAAATTCACTCCCTTGGGTATCATCAAGCTACACTGCAATAAGAACGGTTATAGTTGCAGCATGTTATGATCCACACAACCATGGCGGGAAAGAAACAACATGTGATGGCGGAGTTTTGCACAACAATAGCAGATACGTGCACAGCTATCATTAATGTCAAGTCCATATGTAAAACAGAACAAGTCCAAACCTTATGCATTTTTTTTCAGTGTGCTAGCGTAAATAACACATTGAAATACACTAGTGTAGCCACTGAATTGGAAAATGCTGTAGCCTGATCAAAAGAAACTGTTTTGCAGACACACAGTAACTCCGTACGGAAAACTATTTTTCCTGGCCGTAACAACATAGGTAACTGTTGTCGTCACTTCGTCAACGCAGAATGTAGTCATATTTATTCAGTTTCATTACAGAGCGTCTGCTCACAGTGAAATCTAAAAATTGGCCGACAAAATAAAAATATAACATTGTTAAGTACTTAAACAATGCAATTCGTCAGACACTGAGGATGAAGTACAGATTTTTATTAAGTTTATGTTCTATATTTGGAAATTAATCACTATACGGGAGTATTGTTCGAGCTCTATGTAAAATAAAATAACATTTTACAGAGAAGCTGTAACAGCAAAAATAAGCTCAAAATGTGACATAAAAGAAAACATAAAGGAAGCATATTGGGATACAGACAAAAATGAAGGCAATTTAACTTAACTATTGGAAGTGTAAGGTAGTTTACTAATGAAAGGTCACAAACCGCTTCCAAATTTTTTTTACACTTAGGAAAAAATGTGAAATATTCACTTCCATCTTAAGTGATACAGTTTCTTGTATTCACTATTCTCCATGCGTGAGAAACTGTAAGGAATGACGCCTATGATAGAGAAAGTAGAGAAACGAGCAGCCTAATGTGATCTTGATTAAAGTAGACAGAAACACGCTGAGGACGTTTTAACAGTTCAGAAACATCTGTGGGAAGGAGTGAACAAAAATAATTTTCATTTTGCTGCAGGCGGCATCTTCAAATGTTGATAGAATTAAATCACAATAGTAAACGTATTTACATGAATTTCGCTTAAGATGCCGATGGTCGACTAGCAGTTTAAGAAAACACTATTATTTCATTATCCATTAGGAAGATGCAGGAAAAATACTGATTTACTATGTCTTACAAAATGTTTTTCAAACAATTCAGTTAGAAAGTATTAACTTCATTCTTAGAAGAATCTATCACAGAAATTTTGTGGAACGTTACGGGAAAGTTGGGGATAAAATGTATCGTTAATAGCACCGTGTTACTGGACACTGCAAAAGGCACAGAAAAGTTAAGGTTTTACGTAACAGTAGCGTGACAAGGTCGAGGTGGTAACTGACGTTTCCTCTACAACTCGTCACACATCGCAGTTTATGAAGTGTTTTCCGTCGCAGAGTTCTGTTAAAAGGGTAATACAAATAGTTAGTAATGAAACATCACTGTCATATCGCTACACAATTCCTCTCTGATATATTTTGTTTTCTGGGAAACCTTACACCGAAACTCTGGCTAATACCAACATCTTTTGCTCTTTCTGAGCTTGATTCTCTAGGCAAACGAATGGAAAGCAGTGGTACACAAAATGGAAACCAAACATCACCGCCGTAGTCCTGAGGTCAGGCGAGAATGTATGTAGTGTTACATAACGAAATAATGTGTGTATAATGCGGGTACAGTGTGCAGTGACTGGTGTCGACAAATTTATGAGCAGTGTAAACCAGATTTTTGCATTATTAAAAAACGTTTTGCAAGAGTGTGTAAATAAAACACCATTGTACACTGGGGATGAAGGAAATGAGGTTGCTCTGTTCTACGCAGACGGGCCTTGCGTTCGAGAATTTGGAAGCTATAATCTCCAGCTGGCCATCTAGCTTTAGGTTTCCCGGGGTTTCCTTAAATTACTTCAGCCAAGTTCCTGGACGGGTCTCACTATAAGGCCATGGTCGACTACATAATATTTTCACCGTGACGCGTTACTTTTTTTATTTTGTTCGCTATTTCGATAATCCTTTACTCCCCCAACTTTCAGAGGAATTGGTTGTGACAGAAAGAGATATTTAATAACTAATCAGATTCTAGAAGACATTTCTGTAAAAAATATAGCATTACTACTACATTTCATATTTAAGTCGATCTGACAGAGTGTGTACCAAGCTATATATTTACGCAGTTTTATTGCTAGAACACTCTGCTTTTAGCAACACACCTACAATTGGACACTACAGATATCAGTATTTCCCAGCGGTTCCTCACCATCTTGTACATGTATCCACTGTTGGTGCACGTTTACGAAAATTACGCTAACTTGTTTTTCAAAGTAAAAACTTTTGAGTAGTGCAAATTCATTTGAGTGCATGAAAACAGAAAACAAACAAATGGAGTACAAGATAAAACACAATTTTGTAATAGCTGCTGGTAAATCTTCCGGGCTGTGTGGTCGTAGTCCATTAATCTTTTTCGTCCTGCCGTTTCTTTCAGAGCTGTGCTGGATGTCTTCAGAGGTGCTTCCAGCGCAGTCCCTGAGCAGAACCAGGAGCAACTCTGAAGACTTCTAATGGGGCTCTAAACGAAACGTCAGGACGAAAACGTTTAACAGAACACGGTCATGCAGCCAGGAAGATTTACCAGCAACTAAGACATCCTGTTGTGAAAGCCTTAAAGTTGGCAATGAATTTCGCACCAGAACCGATAGTTATAAATTGTTTCAAATTTTTTAAATGATTATTCGTAATAGAATGTTGCGCTATCTATAAAATTTGTAACATCGTTATAATGATATGTGATTACTGATACACTCTTAAAGCAAGGAATAAACTGGGAAAAGCCACGATTCTATTGCCGTAAGCGTAGTGTTCAACATCCGTTGTGCGAAACATGGGATTACTCTTATTGAGGTCGTTGAGCTTAAATTACTGAAGTTAATTTCATGAAATCAGTCTGGAAAGTTGTAAAACGCCGTCTTGAATTCTGACTTGGATGAATCTCCTTAACGACAGAAAGCTCATGCTAAAACGAGTTGATAATGTCAATGAATGGTCAGAGTGATATTGGAAATTCATCGGCGAGTTGTTACTGCGGCCTATCGGGAAAGCGATGGGCTTGATTTTAAAACGAGCACTGAAAAGATACTCCGTTTATGTCGTTAAAAATTATCGTCTGGTATCGTGTTATCAGTACGTTACTTTTTGCCACCACTGATAATGTCTTTGAGCTCTCGTACATGACCCAGTACTCTAGCTCAGAGCTGATTGACCAAGCATCGCTATAGCCCTTACAGGTTACAAACGAAAGCGGCGATTGAAGGACAATGAAACAAGCAAATAATTTTAATAAATGTAGGTGTAGAACCCAATGGCTTTTCAGATATCATTTGTTGCGACCGAGTACACGAGCACCTTATAACAGAGTCCCCGAGGATCCAAATTTCAGATATGCACTTGAGGACGAACGCGTAACAAAAAGTGTTCCACACGATCACCGTTCATGTCAAGGCAACTCTCAGCACGTCTCCTTATCAATGTCCGTACACGTTCAAAAATTCCAAACGTGTTCAGAATCCATTGAAAACCTCCACAATACGTTTTCGGAGTTCATCGACACTATCAACAGCACTGGAATACATCAAAGCTTTTAAATATCCTCATTTACAAAAATCCAACGGGTTCAAGTCGAGGTATGTGCGAGCCACGACCGATACACTTGTTGCCGAAGATTGGTGCTACGTATTTCCGAACAGCCAGATGGAAAAGTGCTGATCCATCATTATGCATGTATCATATACCATCCTTTCATCGTAAGGTACATCATCCAAATTGTCTATTAGCTTGCGTTTTGGGAAATGTATGTATATAAGACCATACGTCGGCCATTTATTAAATGTAGCCGTATCGAGGAAACCATTGGTTTCCAGACCTGTATTTATTAATTCGTTTGTTTCTATAACAATCATACAACCTGTATAAACGATAACAGAACTAGTCTCCCCATCTGCACGTATTTCCGATTTTGTTGCGCTCTGCCCTTATGAATCGGTATGTCGAATCGCACTTGTCCTTAGCCCTTTCTCACCACCACGACTCAAACCTAGTGTATACTGCATATAAAAATAAATTCAATCTTCTTTCAGGCAATTTCTTGATCTAAGGATCTGAGAGAAATAAGAAAAGAAAAATATCAAACTTTATTTGAAAATTTAACTTAGAATTCATCAAGAAGCATCTCTGGATAACGAATCCATTCAGTTTCACCTGATTCCTACAATAAAGATATACAATTTCTCACTGTTCGTTTATCCACTAATGCAAAGGTTACACAAAACCGCAACAACACAGTTTTGCTGTAAATGGAACATCTTTTCATCGTTGTTTTAATATTCAGAAGATGTCTGCGTGAAAGAATACACAAATATAGTAATCTTCAGAGCCCTAGTATAAGCAACTCCCAACTCTTGCTTGGTTGTGTTCATAGGTTTTAGTTATTATCTCAAGTTGCGCTTCCACTCTGTCGGTTGAAAAGAGAGACGAACGATTACCTGAAATTTCTAGAACGTATAGTATTTCCTTGTATTCACTCAGTTTCAGTATACAATTAAAATTCTCCTTGGAAGGAGGAAGAACGATTAGATTTTAACGTCTCGTCGATGATAGACGAAATTTTTCTTGGAAATAAATCTAGAGATCGACTACATCATATTTCATTGTGACCTACAGTTTGAGGAAAGACGCAGTAATTGAGATTCATCAGTGAATTAATATAATGCAGTTTATATTCCCAGCTGCGTAAATAGATACCTTGAAGACCACATTTCAGTCAGTGAGGCAGCTGCATATATTTACTGCCAACAAAATAAAATTTTAAAGTGGGAAAATATCATGAGCTGGGATCTTCTGAGATTTATGTGATGTATCTAAATGTACCAGTCATGACAGTAAGGCAACTATTTTGCATCGTTTCATTCGTTAACCTTCTGTTGAATGATGTTTTTAGGTAATTATTCATTTAGGACCTCATACGTGTCACGTCTTCAGGGTCTCTATTTACGCAGTTGGGAATATTAACTGTAGTAAATTAATCCACGGGTGAATCTCAATTACTTCGTCTTTCCTCAAAAATTTTATTCACAATCAAGTATACTGTTTCAATCTCTAGATTTATTTCCACGGAAAATTCCGTCAATAATGACCTCGTCATCGACGGAACGTTAGCTCTAATCTTCCTTCTTCCTTCCGAGGAAAATTCGAACTGTATACGGAAACTGAAGACGTATAAAACGAAATACTATAGTTTGTAGGCGTCTCAGCTAATCGTTCACCTCTCTTCTCAAGGAAAAGAAATGTAGCACAACTTGAAATAATAACTAAAATCTATGAATGTAAGCAACTAAGAGGCAGAGCTTGTTGACACTGGGCCAGTGACGATTATTATAACGTTGGCCCATCCGAGCATATTCAGAATGACAGCAAATCTGTGGACAGAAAGTACGGCCAACATATTTCCTGACGTAATAATCACTATAATTGAAAACTTTCTGAAAATGATCGCTTTGTGTTTGGTGGAATACGCCGAAAACATGAAAAAGGAAGAACGTTTATAGCACAATTGACAGCCAACGTTCATGCCAAGTGTATACGCTACGTTTTATACTAAAATTGTATTCGAAATAACATCGGAAGACTATGACAACAAATTTAATAATACGAAGGATAAGAAAGCTGAGACGAAAATAATTTTAGCGACTTTTCTCACATATGTTCACCAAACACTCGTACACGAAGTCAACAACCTGAATCTCTTACCATCACTTACAAAACTGTCATAAACTCTTAACTGAATTAAAATTTAAAGCCACGTGTCTGCATATAACGTGTTGTAAGTATTCCGCTGCCTGACAGACTGCGGTAGTTATGCAGGATGTCCCATAGTAATACAGATCGTGGACGGTATTAAACCGAGTACTTTGAGTTAAGGAGTCACCTACTTGTGATCTTGTGGTTAGCATTACTGATTCGTGATCACGGGGCGGCTTCGATTCCCGGTCTGATCACGAATTTTCTCCGCTCGGTATTGGGTGTGTGTGCTCGCCTCCAAACTTTTTTACATGCTATATGACTCTCCCTGGTCACACGGACAACATCTAAGCGATAATGCATTTCACGCCATACACTCTGACGCATACATGTATGGAGTCGCCGATGAGAGCGAATCAGAAATTCGGATTATGTGTTTGGAACTCTTTTGGGCAAAGGAGTCACATATGAAAGATTATTGACAGAACCTTATAAAAAGAATACTGTGTGTGTCAGGTCCGGAGATGGAGGTAGTCAAGAGCAGATCACTGCGTCGTCATGTCCAGTACCACCGACTCAACGGTTCACTGTAATTGACGTAACGATCTACATTTGGAAACTTTGTTTAAATTTACTCACAGTATGCTGGATGGCAATAGGCAGTAACTTACTATGAATCAATCAAATTGAAAAACCGACGAACTTACACAGAAGTTTTTTTTTTTTTTTTTTTTTTTTTTGCATTTAAATGGCGACCAGTTTCGGACTTTTATCCATTATCAAGCCGTCCACGTAAGTCCTACGATAACAGAATAATGTGTGTACGTTTCTTTTGCGAAACTTTGAAGTTTTTGTGAACTCATTTGTTTACATTCTCTGTAAATTTGTAAATTCATTCTTTTACATTCTTTGTAAGTTTTATAAATTCACTCTTTTACATTCTTCGTAAATCTTACCGATGTATCTCAATATATTAAATAGTTATAACTATTTGTAATTGCTATGTTTATTTTGAACTGCCGTTTATTTCTTCCAATTTGGATGACAAAAGTAGCGAAATCGTTATCTATACATTCGTTCGGCTTTCAGGGCACTACATCTCGCAACATTATAAATTAAACGCCCGTCTTCAAATTTGTCTAAAGAATAAGGCTTCATGTACGAGGACCAATCATGGACACTCAAACAGTGATAAACTTTACTAAAGACACGTCACAGGCGATCGCGTATAGCGTTTTAAGATAGAATCACCAACCTTAATTCGGCAGGCCGTTCTTTTGTTGAGGAATCATAAGCAGTTTACAAATACATGGGATACACACACTGTTGTTTCGAGAGATCGTACTTTATGAAATACTCATTCACAGCCTTCTGTTTATCGTCCCAAAATGCTCAAATAGAAGATCATCTGATGTCTGTATAATATTAAGCCAAACTGTATAAAGAACGCAATAGATAATTTAACGTATTATGGAATTATGGTTTGCTACTTACATCACGTGGTACCCCCTGATATAAGTTATTACAAGCAACTACTGAACCGCAAAGACTACAACGTAATTTAAAACGCACTGTATTTTAGGAGAAACGGTAATTATTTCTGTAAGAAAAGCTTAGACCAAAAATGATTAACACACAAAGGAATTACAGACATTGGCTGCGAATGGGCATATATACAAAAATGATTAATCTCTGTCAAGCCATAGCAGAACTGTATCACGGCACGGTATGAGTAAGGAGATTATGACTCACCAGTTTTCCAAATACGTGATTTATTGAATTAAAAAGATAACACCTTCCGGGAAAATTTGATCACGATATCAAGTTCTGTAACACGGAAAACACAAATCATTACTTCGCGCTGTATCACATACTGACATAAATGTAACTGATATCTGTCTATATTACCCATGTAGTACTAAGTACCTTGAAAATATTATGCCTTTACGCACAGTCAAAAATAAGCAGTAATATATACATAATAAGATACTACAGTTTTTGGTACGTGATTGGCAGCTGAATTTCGTCAAGTAGTAAACAGAGCTCTGTGAGTGTGTTACGAGCCACCAGTAATTACGGAAGTCATATCATGATAAGTGGAGAGTCTTAAGGTGTGTAAAGTCACGTATACTGTTTGCTTATTTTTGACTATGCCTAATGGCATAATATTTATAAGGTACGTAACATTACATGGACAGTATAGACAGATTTTCATTACATGTGTTTTGATACAAGAAATAATGCGGAGTACCGATTTGTGTTTTCCTTGTTATAGAATTTGATAACGGGATCACATCTTCCCGAAAGATAATGTTATTTTAAATTAAATAAATTACGTAGTTGGACAACTAATGTATCATCGATCGTGTCCATATTGATAAAAATGGTTAAATTAAGATGCATCCAAATTTCTATGTATATGGATCACAATATTACACAGAAGAGAAATGTTCAAAGAATGATAAAGAGTACAGAAATGACTTGTGAATTACTTCGAAATCAGCAGTTTCAATTCTAGTCCAATCTCAACACCGGTTTTTGGTCCTCTTTGACAGAGCAGCTCTTTTGTGCTCATTTTGGCGCTTCGTTGTGAGATTAATGGTGATATTAAGGCTTATAATTCGACTGTAGCAGACTCTTGTATTTTCACGCAAATCCACAGACTGTATTGGCGTAACATCTGATACCTCGCAGTCACATGGCTTGATCACTGTTGCAGAGACATCCGACGGAAAAGAAATGTTATCTCCGGCTTAATGTCAGGTGAATGTTGCAACGTGGAGGAGATACGCCCAGCAGTGTTTGTAGTTGAAGGAAGCCGTTCCAAAAATAGCAGGCATCACATACGTGATCATTGCAAGGCCGTTGGGTAAGACAGAAACGGTCGGTTACACTTTAACATACAGGGTTCGCATAGTTTCTCGACATGTCCATACAGTTAACCGCCAGCAGTACCGGACGTTGCTGATAGCATAAAAAACCGGACAAGTAGCAATAGGTCTCGCACTCTGAGGGTTCCGTACAAACTTTGTCGTTCATGTAGGCTGTTCATCTATAGGTTTTGATGAGTGAGTTTGCGAATATCAAAATAAGTGACATAACCTATCGAATAATTTGACTGCATTGACTTGAGAAACTTAATCTTTTTACACCACCTTCGGAACGTAGGCCGTAGTATTTGACATAAATTTCTTCTAGGTACCTCTATCCGCTCCTCAGAGAAAGGGGTCCTAAGAGACCCCACAAACAGACACACGGACAACATAGTGCTCCTATAAGGGTTAAAAAGTGATAATAATATGATCAGAGACATCAGTTACGAAATTAATCGGAGATAAACACCTGTACATCCGTCTAACTGCAATTTAATACCGAAGTTGTTGCACCCGTTACCTGAAAAATGTTGCGCTAAGGAATATTCGAACTTTTTCACTTGAAATCGTTTATATTTTCGCCTTTTCAAATATTTACTCTTGATTCTTAAACAGCTTGTATAGTTGTTTCAATAGTCCACAATATTGTGTACATGAGAGGAAGATTGTCATCACAGTTGATTGTCTGACTCGATTCAGAATGAAATGGTTAACACACGGTGGACTCGTTTTCGGCAAAATAATGATAGGAAACGGAAAGTTTTCGCCGTAGATGAATGTATTAAACAAGCTAACCATAACTGGAAACTGATGAACAATTGCACCTTTATTACTAATAATTTATCGTTTGTTTCCAAAAATGTTGGAAGATTTGGCTTCTTAAGGGCAGACTCCATTCCAAAATTTCAATTTCTTTCAAAAAAATTTTAATGGGTATTTCACATCTTTGGAGCGTTTACGCTTCGATGCCACAACGATTTGGCTGTATCCGAATTACAAGTACAGTTACATCATAGAGCACAGAGGTAATACTCAGATTCGTCTTAATATGGATGTTGAGGTCAAGATAGTGACTGTCTGTCGGAGACTTATATCTGATGTACTGCTGGCAAGATGCAGTGATGACAATACGTAAAATGCAAAATGTTTGGACTGTGTCATTTTGTTCAAGTGTCCCCAAAAAATTTTGTGTCTAAAAAGAAGATACGTTTCGGTCTTGTAGAAGCTGTTTCTCAGTTCAGTATGGGATTTAATAGACTGAAGAGAACAGGAGTCCAAACATTCATATATCATCCTCCCAGAAGTACCGCTGCTTATCTATAGATCGACGAAGTAGTCTACAAGCTGCTGCATGGAGAGGGAAAGACTCCAGGAAAAGGCTACTCTCGTCTTGAAATTACAAGAAGAAGAAGCCTTACAAAAGCAGGAAGGGATAACATACGGTGCCGGTGAATTTTAATCGGAATTTGTCTTGTCCAAGCATTTACTTTTTTGTAAAATTTTAAAATCCGTTTACCCTCAAGTTTGTTTTTCTAAGTTCAATGACAACATTTTTACAGTAAATATTAACCAATCTCAACGAAGTTTTTGCAGGAAGTGATACTAGCATAGGAACCAGTGACTCCTTCTTCTAAAGATCTGAAGAAAATTGCTTATTCACTGGCCCATTTATTTTATAAAGACAACACGTTACTTAAAGGGAGAATACATCCAGAAATTTAAGTTTTCTCCTACTTTGCTGATTTCAACCAAAGTTTAAAATCATGTCTATCACGTACAGATGCCGCAGTATACAGGTTTTGAAGTCCAGAACTTGGTCTTGAGGAATCTGAATTCTTATATGCATTAGTGTTATCGAAAACGTAAGTTGTCTGTTTTATTATCACATTTTTATACGGCTAATTGAAGAAAATTTAAGTTTGAAATTTGAAGAAAATGCTGAAAGTAAATTAATAACGTTTCTCAGAAAATGAATGCATTGAACTGCTGAACTATGTCTTGTGAATACACCTAAAAATCCTGAACGTAAAAACTGAAGTCTGTATCCAAAAAGTTGGTTTTTCTAGAATGGCATTAAAATTATCTTGTAAATTCGAAATTCCGAATACAATGAAGGTCTGGACTTCAAAACCTGTACACTGCGGCATCTGTACGTGATAGACATGATTTTAAACTTTGGTTGAAATCAGCAAACTAGGAGAAACTTAAATTTCTGGATGTATTCTCCCTTTAAGTAACGTGTTGTCTTTATAAAATAAATGGGGCAGTAAATAAGCAATTATCTTCAGATCGTTAGGAGAAGGAGCGACTGGTTCCTATGCGGTATCACTTACATGTATTGTCTAAGCGATCTAAGTGATAACACTTTACCGTATGAGCTGCCATTCAGTGAAGTAAAACTTGCGTTCATTTTGTTTCCATCACTATCCAGTTTCGGCTGTCAAGCGATTTTCAAAAGTACAGGTATGTGCAAGTACAAACCACCAGACTAGCTGTTATTAGCTCAGAGCCAAAGAACTCATAAATGCACACGTATAATAGTGTCACCGCTGTAGGATGGCCACATCTTCAGACTTCACGTTAAAAGCCATGACAGGAAGAGCATCTAGTAAGAAGTACAGTAGTATATTCTGATGAGTTCTACTAGTGTGTGAATTTAAAAATGCTTTCATAGCCGACTCAGACTTATCCGTGGTAGTTTTTAATTGCAATAAATAAAATTTCACATCTGTCACAATGACAATTTAATGCTGCCAGTTTCGGAGAATTAATCCTCTTTATTCAGGCATGTTGTTTCCGAAAGACGATATGCCGTGTTGTCCTATACGCTAGGTCTATGGGCTCCCTGGTGTCACGGCCACATGTGGCTGTAACTATCCACATTAAAATGCTGAAGAAATAGGATTTATCTCCGACACAGGCAGCATTACTAATGAAGAAAATTGTGGCACAGGTGGATTTTTATTTGGAAAATTTAATAATAAAAACCGCTTACTGTCTTTTCAATAGTGTGTTTTACTTAACCAATGTACATTTTGAAGTCACCTCTTGATAATCAACGCTTTAGTTGTCATGTAAGGACTTTAACAGCCACGCCAACACGCCATAAACGTGTGTCCGCCAATTGTGTGTGGTATCACAATTCTGTATAGTCAGCATGCTCTTTACCCTGTCATATTAACATGCAAAGTCTTCAGACATGACGATGTGTATGAAAAATATGTATGTACGTATAGCATCGTAAACAGCATGTCAACGTTACTTCAGTGTGATGCCGTATACGATACAATCAACAAAATCCGCAGATACTCGTTTCTGGCCTCTTGACATCGCAGTGGACATTTTCATATCAAAATGAAGCTCAAAAAATGGTTCAGATGGCTCTGAGCACTATGGGGCTTAACATCTGAGGTCATCAGTCCCCTAGAACTTAGAACTACTTAAACCTAACTAACCTAAGGACATCACACACAGCCATGCCCGAGGCAGGATTCGAACCTGCGACCGTAGCAGTCACGCGGTTCCGGACTGAAGTGCCTAGAACCGCTCGGCCACAGCGGCCGGCTCAAGCTGAACCACCAATAATGAAGTTGTGACTCCGAAATGTACGTTGGCAAGAAAAAACGCTATTGAAAAGAGAGCAGATCTGTTTTTATTATTAAGTTTTCCATTTATTCACTGTCTCCGCTTTGGAAAGAATAGTCACAATCGCTACCGAAAAATAGAATTTTACTTAACTAAAATAGGGACGTTACTATCCAGTGGCGGCTGTGTTAGATTCAGACAATTTGTGGTGGCTGTGGATACTTTTGCGACCGTAATAAGGGACTTACATGCATACAGTGCGGATTGCTGCTGTTCGTAGATTCTTCATTCACAGCAAGCTATATGTGCGTCAGCAGGACTAACGCCGGCACACGTGTCGGTTGCGTGGCAGTCTTTGCAACGGTTAGCCAGCACCCCTTCCCTCGTCGCTACGGAACGCAGTTCGAACCCCGGAGAGGGCAGCCGTTGGAGCCTCGCTAGCGCCCCGCCAGATGGCGGGCGCGCCTGTGAATGTTGAACGAGATGTGCGAACAGGAAAAATGGATGCCTCGTTCCGCTTTCAGCTTCGCATTATGAGAGCAGGATCGCTGCGATGTTCTGTTTGTACGATGGTCCGCCGCCCACCATCTGAACAGCAATTCATTTCCGTGTGAGATTACCAACACCAAGTAGAACGAGCAAGCACAGGATTTCAGAGGAATACAGCTGGTTATGAAAAGAAGAGCTGCCGTTTTATCTTGACGTTCTGTGTGACAAAAACCAGTCTATTCTGTAGTCCAACGGAATATTTACTACCATGGTGCACTTCAACACGATGAAAATCGCGGAATCTTCAGTGGACCCGAGCTAGCCGTGAATGCTTGCGCAATATAAGTGCGTAACATTCTGTTACCCGTAATGTGAGTCCTTCCTATTCTCAGTTAATGTGGATGCGACCAGATAGGCGATTTCTTAGTCACCGTAGCCCTCAATACCACTTCTTGCATATGAACTACCAACCATTCTATAACTGTAATATGAGATGTAATAAGTTCAGCTTCTTGCCTGCATCTATGCATAACACTAATTTTTTTCAATATCCTCTCCTGTTTCTCCCAGACGACTGTGGAACGAACAACCCACTGACCTTCGGCTAAAAATCACTCTACGTTCAAAACGAGAATAAAGCTTCACCTTTTAACTTCCCTCTTGGCATACTCCAACTACTTTCTCCTGTACAACAGCGAACCAGCGTTTCGGTCACACTGTTAAGTCCATCCATGCATAATTCATCCCTGTCTATTCCTGTTTTTTTATTTTTTTCTCTCAAGTCTTATGCTAACTTTACACAATTATCTTTGTATGTCCATCCTTGTGATAGATGTCGCAAGGACTTCGGCTGTTCAATATGAAACGTAAATTAAAAAAAAAATCTGCAGCTGTCTCTTTTATGTTTAATTTACTTACGCGACCAGTTTCGGTGGTCCATTAGGCCATCTTCAGGCCCCTTGACCAACGTAAACTAGGAGAAATTCAATCTCGTGGGCATTCGTAAAAGGAGCCAATGTTAAATAACCAGTATCCATAGATCTCTGGTTTACACGACACAATCCCCTAGTTCATCAACCGACGAAGGGATAATGTCGCGTAAACCAGATATCTACGGACACTGGTTATTTAATGTTGGCTGCTGTTATGGCTGCACAAAAGATTAGATTCCTCCAAAGTTACGTTGGTCAAAGGGCCTGAAGATTGAGTAATGGAATACAAAAACAGACTGCGTAAATAAATTAAATACAAAAGCGACTGCTGCAGGTGTTTTAATTTTCGTTGCATTTTTACCCAATAATTTCTCTTATTTCCCTGATACAGTCAACTACTTTTCCAGATTTGCTTCCTTCTGTACTGCTGCCAGTCATCTCTGTTAAAATGTCATTACTCGGCTACTTTTGACAGGAACCTAATGAGAAAATTAGTTAACAGAATGCTAATAAGACTGACATTATTGTAACGCTATACACGGTGTTTTAGAGCTCGTATTACAGGCTTCTAGGGACTGTAGAGAGAACTTAGTAGATAAAGTTCTGAGAACCTCATGTCCGAAAATGTGCCATGTGTTTGTAAAATAAGTTTGAAAAATGGTTCAAATGGCTCTGAGCACTGTGGGACTTAACATCTGAGGTCATCAGTCCCCTAGAACTTAGAACTACTTAAACCTAACTAACCTAAGGACATCACACACATCCATGCCCGAGGCGAGATTCGAACCTGCGACCGCTGAGGTCGCGGGGTTCCAGACTGTAGCGCCTAGAACCGCTCGGTCACCGCGGCCGGCAAAATAGGTTTGAAGATCGGATCACTTTCAAATCTCCCGTTTCAGTTTAGACGGAGAAAATGAGAAGAGGGCGTCGTCGTCAGACCATGTTGTACTTACATCACATACCGTTTTCGGTTGACTACAGTAACCGCTGCGAGAAGCCGGCAAGTTGGCAACAAGGAGGGTCGACAAGGACTCAACGCGCTCCCGACTTTGAAGAGGACGTTCTTCGCCACGTAGAAGAGAACATGATGACGAGTACTGGAAAAGTTCCCCATGCTGTGAGCCTCTGTAGAATACACAGGTCACAGCTCTGTGTGCGTACTGTGAAGTGGGAGGTTTTAAAGTGATCCACTCTTCAACTTATTTTACATCCAAACGGCACATTTCTGAACATGGGTTCTTATCAAAACTTTGTGTACTAATTACCCTCTACGACTCCTGGATGCATGTAATACGAATTATGAAACGCTCTGGGTATTCTTTAATATATCATATTATTACTGTTATTGCTGGGTATAGATCATGTACTATTCGCATTATAGACTTACTGCCTAAAGATGTATATTTAGATTTACAAATGATTTACAAGTGATATAGCACAGCAATTAGTCGTCCTTTCTTTTTGCAGGTTTTATTCCGCAAATCTAGATTTCGGCTATTGCCTAGCCATTATCAATGCCCTGTTTCATATTAAATGGTTCAAATGGCTCTGAGCACTATGGGACTCAACTGCTGAGGTCATTAGTCCCCTAGAACTTAGAACTAGTTAAACCTAACTAACATAAGGACATCACAAACATCCATGCCCGAGGCAGGATTCGAACCTGCGACCGTAGCGGTCTTGCGGTTCCAGACTGCAGCGCCTTTAACCGCACGGCCACTTCGGCCGGCTCCTGTTTCATATTATTAATGCGTATCAGTCCCCTGTTGTTTCGGCGTCTGTCACAGTTCTTTCAAGGCTCTTGAAGAGTCTCGAAAGAACTGTGACTCTTCAAGAGTCTTGAAGAGTCTCGAGAGAACTGTGACTCTTCAAGAGTCTTGAGAGAACTGTGACGGACGCCGGAACAACAGGGGACTGACATGCATTGATACTTTGAAATAGTGCATTGACAATGGCTAGGCACTAGCCGAAATATAGATTTTCAGAATAAAACCAGCAATAAAGGGCGACTGATTAGTGTGCTCTGTCAGTCGTAAAACATGTCACAGTCGCTGAGTGCACCCACTTTCCTAACCTCATGTATATTTGGATGCCACAGAACGCCTGAAGGCTCTAATATTTACATATTAAACAAATGCATAAGTAAATAAAATATTTCTCAAACACGTCAAGTATCCTTCGCTAAGAAATCATATCACGAAAAGCAATTCTTCAGAATCATTAACAACCTTAAAGTGACACAGTTTGGATGACACCCATAGGCCTTTATCTCGTGAGTGCATATCGCACTAATAACGAAGACAAACAACGAGTTTCTCCCGATATGCGGTCTGAGTAAATGAATTTTAACAAGACAATTCATCGAATGGAAAATAATACGAATTAACAATGGAGTCTTAGAACTAGCTGATGACTTCTTTTTATTTAGGTCAGTTGCAGTAAAGCACTGGATGGACATAAAAAATAAACGGGGGTGTTAAAGTGGCCTGGTGTACTTTTAGTAAGCTACATAAAATTTCCAGAACTACGTTTCCGATGTGCCTGAAAAGTGATGTTTGCGGTCGCTGTTTACAAACGATTCTTACTCATGACAGTGAAATATGGTCCTTTAACGCGAAATCTATTGAAAAAATCGAGGGACGCTAAGCCATTAGTGGTGAAATAGAAATTGAGGTTCTCTGGGAGAGATGGGAAAAGAAAGTAATGGGTCAGGGAAGAAACTGGAGTGAGAGATGTAATTGTGACGGATAGAGGTGGGAGGGACATATAGCGAGGCGAATGGATGGCAGATGGACAAGGGAAGTTGTCTGCTGGATTCTGAGATATACGAGAAGACCGAAAAGACGGCCAAATGGAAGGTCGGTCGACATCTGAAATCAATCAGGAGTGACATGAATGTATTTAGCTCAACACTGTAGAAGTCTACAGGAGGCATTTATTCTGCAGTGGACGTCAAATAGCTGATGATGGTATGCACTGCCGAGAAATGGAAGCGAAGACCTATAATTGTTTACTGTATTATTATTATTCAAAAACTACCATATCTAAGTACGGCTATCTGAGGCGACTATGTAAACATATGAAATAAAAACGTTTTAGTGAGACGACTGTAAGGGATGTGATGTCCAATTTATTCCACGACAGTTTCGCATGCAAGCTATTTTCAAATGATTCTGCAATGCCATAATATATTATTACACAAATATTTGAAATACACTTTATATACTCAGAACTATATTAAACTTGCTTGAAGCTCCTTTATGTCACATTGCGCCGAAAGTAAATGTAGTTCTCGTCAAGAGTAGCTGAAGACGGAAATCATCAGAAGCACCCTAAAGAAGTTAACATCTTGCCGCACCGATTCTGAGTCGGCATCGCATTGTTTGTCACTCCGAGGCGCTTACGTGGGTGAACGATGGAAGAGATGGGGAAGTTCAACGAAGGGCTACCTGATCCGTAACCCGCTGTTTAGTCATTGGGAGAGCGTTACTGAAATGTCAAGCGAGCCATCTCCAATCAAGACCTTATGTAATTACAGAAATGCTTACTCTTGATCCCTACCACTAATATTTTTTGCCATCCTTTTCGTTCCTGGGTGCTCTTTATTTTAGGCGGGAAACAGAAAGTGTCAACACCTGGGGAAATCGGAAACGAGAGTATATGTAAACTTTAGTAAAATAGTCACCTAATCACACCATAGGATGTAGACCAATGTTCAGTATTACCCCCAGAAAAGCCTTCATTTCTTCTGAGGAGGTAGCTGTGCTTGAGTGCCATATTGAATATTTTGTTGGTGGAGTCGTTTTCTGTATATTTTCAGCTGCATGTACATATGTTGCTCTAACTATTGGTGAACAATACCGTCCATAGGAAAGAGCTGCAAATGTCTCAGTTCCGTAGCTGGCAGGAAACTCTGAGGAAATGGGAAACCATGTGGTCACAGGGAATGAGGAATATTCATAAGAACACCACCACGACGAGCCTTCCATTTACATGCGACAGACTACACATCATCGCCACTTCCTTCTTTTTCGCTAATTTCAGATTCACTACTACTTATTTCATTGCATAGAGGAAAAGATTCTTCTTGCTCACTCCTATCACTAAAGTCTCCTCCACTTCACAATATCTTTGTCACTTTTATGCTTTCTGCGTACAAACAAAAACCCGCCCGCAAAGGACGCGATTGATACACACTTCTAATCACGTGCTCTACTATTGTGTAGAGCTGACCACTAGCAATATCTGGCCTGTCAAACTTGGTACTACATGATGAAACGTGTTGGAAAGCCTATTACGACAAACCAGTAAGTTGCAAAACCAAAGCGTAAAAATAAGGATATCGGACGACGTCAGACATTGGAGCGAAAAGGTACAGGATAGTGAAGTAATTCGGCTGTAGTCTTTTTGAACGTATCCCGAGTGTTCACGTAACAATGAAATACGTCATTCTGGCTGCTCTTACGGTAGCCCGACAGGGTCAATATTTTCAGTAAGAGCAGCAAACATATTCCAGTAAATGTGGGTTTGCAAACGAGCCTTTTAAGACATAACTGCGAATGTGTGGCTGCCAGTCGGGCCCTGTTTAAGTACAAGATATTCAGCTGGTTAGAACAAATGTATTTAAAAAGTGAATTTTTCGATTAAGTCCCACTTTAATTGGGCTCAAATTTCACTCGTGGCCTACCTTAACGAGAAATACAATTCTGCTGCAGCACATTATATGTACGACTTACTGTACATTCAGACCTGTTAAAGGAGATGTTCCACGTGTCATTCTCTCATTCGGGTGGAATACTGTGCTGGTCTCTGTAGCGAATTATGAATTCTTTCAAACACCCCCCGGATCACCTCGCAAATCTACAAAACCCTGTACAGTTCGCTGCTCCAATTCTACAACCGCATCAATAGGAGTGCTTTAGACTACACTTTTGAGATTCTCCAGACAGAAAACCTCCAGAGGACTGAGGTCAGAGGACCTGGGATGATGAGGTACAGGTCCACCTCGACCTTTCCGTCTCTGGCCCGTTAGATGTCTGACATCAACGGGAAAACGAGACGGTACTTCATAATGCATCTACCACATTACCCAATCATGGTTTATGTGTAAAATTTGAGCCCAGTTAATGGAAAAGTTGGACAATATCTTATACTGGAGTCTGTAGCGGGTCTTAAACACACATTCGCAATTATGTTAACTAGAATGTTTTTACTTCAATTATCGTATATTTTCACCCGTATCAATTTTCGCTATTAGTGACGATACACCAAACATATGTACAGAAGCATTCCGACAGCCATTTTTATCATACACCACCCACAAATGGCGTAGAATGTGAGGTTGGTAATGTTAGTACAAAATCTACAATCCATCACGCTTGGGCCTGTAGTGTAATGGAGTAGTTTTGGTCCCACAGGTCGGATGACAAAGTTACAGCGGGAAGCATTTGTAGGATAGGCATGAGGTGAGTGTTCTGGAACACGGTGCCGGCCAGGGGGGCGATGGAAACAGTGGCTGGAGCCGTTTGCGGGTTGCGGTCCTCTCGACACCTCGTGGTCGGTCAAGAGCGCAGGAGGCCTGAGCCGCTTAATTTCATGTAACCACCCTTCACGGCCAGCTAGGCTAGGCACTGACGGAAATGGTGTGGCTTGTATTTCCTGCTCTCTTAAATGAATGATTGGTAACCGAAGGATTGGTGTTTCGAATTCCCTTCCCTCCCCCCCCCTCCCCACCCGTTCCCCAAATACCCCTATACACTTGCCCACTCTCTAGGGGCTGTAAATAATCGTATGTCTGCTGGCGGTTGACACTGACACCTACTTAAGCTGCTTAAAATACTTCGTTAGTTACGGAATACATAATTCTGTCTACTGTGGGGCATGTGCTTAAAGACGATTTCTATAATGGTTCAAATGGCTCTGAGCACTATGGGACTTAACATCTATGGTCATCAGTCCCCTAGAACTTAGAACTACTTAAACCTAACTAACCTAAGGACAGCACACAACACCCAGTCATCACGAGGCAGAGAAATTCCCTGACCCCGCCGGGAATCGTGATTTCTATAAAGGCTCCACGCTTTTTCCTCAAAGCACTACAAGGGAGTATTGAATCTCATCAAGCTTTCAGTATACATATCGGGATGATGTGCCAGTTGAGACTGAACAGATTTTAAAAAAAGCACTTTAAAAATGGATTAAAAGCATCTTGAGAGCTTTTATACTATGATGGCAGGCGGTAGCGGTGAACGGAGCAGATGTTATGACTACACGAACGTAAACGTCAACTGTAGGTCTGAAGGAGGCCACATTCTGACCAAAAGCGGTAAAAATTGTAAATAAATGTCTTATTGCAATCGAGACTGTTTTCAATTCATTTTAAAGTACTTTTAGCCAGACTGCTGTTTCTCACGAGAAAGTTCTCAAAAATTATTTACGAAATCAGTACATTTCTTAATAACTAAATTACCATCATCTAGTGAAAGTATCAGAAATTTTTATGGAAAAATTTCACTGCCTTACATCTTTCCTCCGTATAGATTAGGAATATGCGTATGCAGTACTTTTTTCATTCATTTTAATTAAAGAAAAGAAAGAGTGACGAAGGACTACAGTACGATACGACCAACAAGAGGTACTTATACCTTCATTCGATTTGACAGCAGGCTGTCAAGCACTAGTGTAGGTCCAGCAAACAGTTGTTTCCTTGCAAATTAATATCGGTGCTACGGAGCAGAATTGCATTTGACTTACGGAGCGAAGTATGGAGTAGCACGTAATAGAAGTGATTACTATGAGTTTTAAAACTGACGAAGCTCTGCAATTTACTATCAGAACACATTTTTGCTATCGTCTGAGTACGTGAGAAAATACTTTATAAAACTGCTATTATTTGTTAGGAATACCAACTTCCTTTCATTCTCATTCATTTTGTACGAGCGTCTAATGAAACTCTCCAATTACAGTGAGCTATCTCACATTACATCCGTTGGTAATATCACTAAGATATCGCTATGCAATAATATTCTTCACAACAGTTGTTGTGTCAGAAACAGAAGCTGATTTTGTTATGGCCATATACTTTAGTTTAAAATATTAATTATGTTATTTACAGTTGGATTTCATCAACTTAAACTCCTTCTCAACGAGGCAGCGCTGATAACTTTGACGTTGAAGGTTATAGCCCCGTTCTCTTCCATAAAGCAAACATGCGGACCAGTTGGTAAGGTAATTAATTTGTGGTAAGGTCTTATGGGACCAAACTGCTGAGGTCATCGGTCCCTAAGCCTACACACTACTTAACGTAACTTAAACTAACGTATGCTATAGCCAACACACACACACACACCCATGCCCAAGGGAGGACTCGAACCTCCGACCGGGAGAACCGCACGGACAAGGCGCCCAAGACCGCGCGGCTACCCCGCGCTGCAGTTGGTAAGGAAAACGCCTCTGAGTGACATTAAAAGTGAAGGCTTACAACCAAGTTAGACGCTGTAACCAACATGACAGTTATTACGACTATTTCGAGGACGGTTCCTAGTTCTTTTCGTGAAAGTTCAAGGTATATATTTCCAAAACATGGTATGCTAGTACGAAAGTTTAAGAAAAACGTAAAGAAAAAAGGCTTCAAGCAAGTAAGTAGTTCTGTTTGGTAATACAATATTTTCCATTTATTTATCGTATACGTCAGTGAACTTTCTTTCGCCTACGACTTAACAGTAAAATTTCTGGGATGTTCTGATGATACTGTAGTTAAACTATTAATTGTTTTCTTTCTTTTAAATTTATTAGTTTTCGGTACCTGCCCATACAGCCATCTCAACACAGTAAATATGATTCTAAAATTTGTTTTGACAGTGCAGAGTATGCATTACATTAAGTCATACCATGATCTGAAGTTACGTAGGCTTAACAAAGGAAGAACTGTTTGTTGGTTTTTGTGAAAGAATTCTGAACTACTTCATCAAAATAGTAGGTATCATATTATACTGGAGAAACAATCGACCTACACGTGGCTAAAGAATTCTAATGAAAACGAGGTATTTGTGACAGACTCGACGTAAAAGCGTTAAGAGTTAACATTGTCATCTGTGACACAAAACCTTACTTCAGGCGTTTACAGATATGTGAAGCTAAATGTAACTGACGAAAGTGTACCTTGAATTTTGAAATTAGATGATTTTTCCGCTGACTGCTGTAAAATGTGACCAATAGTTTTCATACATTTTCACACTCTCAGCGGACCCACTAAAAATTTTAGAAATTTTTCCTTATGTTAAGGAATTGTGCATGTTGTGAAAGAAATGTGACTACTTTTTACTTTCTGAAGTATAGTTATTCCGAGCTACTTATTAGAGCAAGTAATTATATTTGTCAAGGAAATAAATCCTGATCCTATCTTGATAACATTATATTTGAAAAAATCGCTAGTAACTTGAAACAGAAAGATGTTAGGAATATGATTTCAAAGTTAGATGTAAAGAGGAAAACAGAGTCCCATGTTAGTTACGCTTCTAAAATCATTTTCTATGACAAGAACGATACGGAAGAGAGTTGAAGCAATGAATGGGCCTAAATGAGTGACTGTAATGATATAAAACTACTGTCATACATGAAGACTTGTGCAAGGACGATAAACTGGACCTATATTTCTTCACGAGGAATCGTGTTACCATTACCGCTATCAATGCTTACTTTCTGTAATTGGGTAGCGTTCTGGGTAAGATTACTGCTCACGACAAGCAGGAAATTTTCATGTGTCGTTTTAGATGTATAGCGCCGCGGTTTGTGCAATAACTGCCGAGATTCACAGAAAACTTACTTTTTCGATGTGACAGCAGAGTTTACATTTCACACATGACATGGATTAAAAACAGGTCAATCTTCTGATTGCTGTCAAACTGTAGTGACTCACAACCAGGCAGATTAAGAAAATTAATTTAGTCTCTATTCCCTGGCGTTATTTTATTTTTCAGCAGCAGACAAAGAAACGGACGTGACTGCTGTATTTACTACAAAGGGCGCCTGTACACAGTAAATTCTAAAACTCACAGTGTCAGTTAAGTACAATGTTACCAGTAAATTCGATTAACGTGCTCTCTCGCTTGCGTTGCGCATTTGTTTAACCGGTTTCGCTAAGTAGGCACATTAATAAGCTACAACGCTGGATATATCATAAGTTTGTTGGTGACAAGAAGTTTCCGATAGACGTTTTCCTTCATTGAAGATTACTTTACTACAGTATCTAGCTGACTGAGCATTAAATTACTAACGGCTTGGCACACAAACGGTGCACATGACAGGAGCAGCTTAATGGACAAGTATGTTCCGTGTTAATTACGTACGAGGTTTAATAATATTCGTTTTAAAGATTTTATTATTCATTCCGAATGAAAGAAATGGCAATGATAGTCAACAGACATTGAAACTAATACACGATCTACGGAATGCGTGCTGTGAACACTGGATGTTACTGTTTCCAGCCCACGGTCTTGGAGGATCCTCGACGAGTGTTAACAGTCTAAGTAGTATACAAGACGTACTGCTGGGTAAAAGTTTACTATCTCTCGCCATAAAGGCCCCATTAAAATGTGACGTTTTGAGCGTGGCTAGTTTGTTTTAAACGTTTTGTGGATTCTGTCACCTAGTAAGCAAAATCAGTCCATGAAGAGGTGCTGTGCTCAGCAACCCAAACAGACCTCTGCTCTGACCAACCCAAACAGACCTCTGCTCTGACCATATTAGTCCTCCCCCCCCCCCCCCCCCCCCGGTCCCACGCAATGAAACAAGTTGCTATTGCTAATGAGCGCCCATTTGAGTCAGCAATCGGGGTGTCGTGGGTTACCCGAATCGCTACGGCACCCAGCTGGAAGTGGGATGCGAAGTAATGTTAGAGGAAAAGGCAATTTGTAATACCACTGATCTCACTACCCGGTTTGTCGATGGCGCTATAGCAGACCACGAACTGTCATTCTAGACAGAATGTCAAAGAATGTCAAAGAATGCCGATCTTAATATAAAAGTGACGACGAAGATTAGTAGCTTCAACACCTAGAGAAATAAAGCAGAAATATCTCTTCGTGGGAGGAGCTTCTGGACATTAATGTGTTTAGAAGACTCACAGTAGACACCCGATGCAAGTATTCCCAAGTATTTCATCTTGAACAACAGAGCTCTTTGTATCACACTAGTCCGCTCAATATCGAAAAAATATCTCAAAACGTTTTCGGGTTAGTTTCTCCAACAGTATTGTCAGTCAATTAGGCGAAGAAATGTATTGTTATAGAGAGAGAATGACGATCTGTTCACACCAAAAAGCAAACACTCACGTTGCATTTCTTACGGTACGAAATATTTCATGAAACTCTTAAATCCCGAAATAGTTATAAGATTTTTGTACATTATCCACTAGCTCAACAGAAAAAATGCAAGTTGGGCTATTGCTGGGAGTAAATCCTAGCTTAAAATACACAAAAGTGATTCGCAATACTTCCATCACTCCACACGCATCCGGAGGATACCCGCATGATTCTGTTATTTTCTGAAACTTGTTACAATTTTTCGTTATGCTTACAAGATCAGCTGCAAGGCTGTTAGCTTCAAATATTTGCAGAACCGGTGTAAATACCGAAAAAAATTTTTTTTTTAATTTGTCGAGGTATTGAAGCAGCAACATTTTTAAATATAGCTATATCTTGCTTTAGCTACTGTTAATTGTGTACCAAAGTATTCATTTGTGACATACTAAAACAGGATTTCAGTATCTACAATCCTTGCAAAAAATTTTTAGAGGGTACCCCTAAGAAGAACCATCTTCTATATGGCTTCAATACAAACGATGAGTGCAAAAAGCACAATACAGAAGCATCTGTGATTTTCTTAAATTTAACTAAATAGCACTGTAACTGTAACGGCTATTCTTGGCAAGAGCTAGACAGATATATGAATGGAAAGCGTAATAATGAAATCCACCTGCTGTTTTTTCAATAGCGTTTTTATTTCTTTCGAAGCACAACGTGAGATGTGATGTTATCGAAGGACCTAAGTTGTGCTCTGGCGCGTCGACTTTGCAATTTAGGCCCTTTGATAATAATCAGAGCCCTGATGCTGATGCTGTGCTTCGAACAAAATTTCAAACACTATCGAAATAAAAATTACGGATTTCATTTTTAAGTTTTCCACAAACCAAACACTTCTTTTTAAGAGATTCGAGTTCCATTGACATCCGCCGTGTCTTAGTTGTCACTGAGGGTTTAGCCAAATATGCGAGCATCTTTGCACGGTAAATATTAGGAGATAGGACGGACGTCGCACTACGATCGAAGTCATTGCCTCCGTATTTAGCACAAATCCCGTTCTTTTTGCAAAACGTTTTGCCACTATGCGTAACAATTAGTCTTATCACAATACTCCTCTCTTCAAAAGCTTTCAAAACTGACATAAAGTACACAGCTATATTTAAAAAATTTTTTGGCCCCCCTGTGAAAGAGCGGAAAATTTCGTACTGCAGTAAAATTACGAAAACATAGTTTACGTTTTTCGTTCGGTTTCCATTTTTATTTTTTACACTTTTGAAAATTTCGCCGCGTCGCACACACGTTTCGTATGCGGATTCCGCAACGACAGATCTGGTGACGTACACAGACGAATCCAGCCGAACACGTTGTTTTCTTTCGAATCTTTTTTTTAAGTACAGCGAACGAGTACGTGGCACAGATTCCTCGCAGCGAGCGCAGCGGAGGGGAGTGGTTTATCTGCGGTGTGAGTGGTGGCAGTAATTCGGCGCCGCTATCTCCGGAAAGAGGCGATAGGAGCAGCGCGACTCGCACACATAATACGTTTTCCGATTGGGCGGCGCGAAGTCGGCGCCGGCGCCGAGCTCTTTGGCACACGTCGGCAGGTCGGTGCGCATGCCCGCGGCAGAGGCACTTACATGCGCGTCGTCTGGGCCAGCAGCGGGCGGCTGGCGGCGTTGAGGCACTGCAGCGGACTGCGCCGCTGCCGCGCCGCGCCGCGCCGCCCGGGCTGCGAACCCGGGCCCCCGCCCCGCGCCGCCGCCGCCGCCGCCTTGGCCTTCGCCGTCGCCACCGCCTTCGCCCCCCGTTAGGCGGGAGGCGGGAGACGGGAGGCGGGCCCGCGATGACTCGCGCGGGGATCGAACCGGGCGCCCGGCGCACACATTTGCAGAGCCGGCGCTGGCGGCTGCCGGCTACGCATTTAGCATGCGTTACGGCCGAGGGGGACGCGCAACTCGTTCTGCCCTAGCGCTAGCGACGCTGCCTAGTCTCCGCCTAGGGGAGCACCCTTTCATTTCTAGATAGAGTTTTTTTCCTCGCAGAAAAATATATTCTCACATATCCTATTCATCTCATTTCTCTATGCTCCGCCCTCATTCATTTCTAGATGTACAAAGAACGTTTCTTCCATCTCTCTCGCGTTATGGAAATGGTACTTCCTAAGCACGTTTTGCAACTGAACACCACTCGACTTCGAATATTGGTCTCTCCTCGTATTTTTGGTGGCTGAGGTGCCACCAACACAGGTTGAAGGTTTTCACTAAACACTTGTCTTCATCGCCAAAATAATTTTATTTCATTATCTCATGGCGCATTTCGGGACAACCCGCAGATCGGATCTGTTTCGCGAAACATACATAGGATATAATACAGGGTATTGAAATGTCGTGTGGCTAGGGCCTCCCGCCTTGTGGACCAGTCGCCTGGTGCAAGTCTTTCAGTTGACGCCACTTCGGCGACTTGCGTGTCGATGGGGATGATATGATGGTGAAAACAACACAACACCAAGTCCCCGAGCGGAGAAAATCCCCGGGAATCGAACCCGGGCCCCTTTGCACAGCTATCGAGGCAGACATACAGGATATTAAAAGGCATACATTACAACGATACTGCAGCATATTCCTTTTCTGCTTCTTCTTCTTCTTCTTCCACCTTGGACCACAGCTCTTGTTTTGACTCATTACAAGGGTCTTCTGGTTCTTCTTAGCCCAGAAAGCTTTCATTTTGTCTCTGTAAGCAAGATTTTTCTCCTCTGTCCAATTCGATCTGTTGATTTTCCTGGAAAGGGACACTGGGAATACTCCCTGTAGAGTGACCTACCGGAATGTGGACAGGTCTGTATGTTTTCTAATGGAATTTCAAAGTTGCTCCAAGTCTGATTTCACTGTGGCGATCCATTTGTCCCTGAAGGATTTCTCTCTATGTGTCGCCGAAGATTCTATTCGTGAATCTGCAGGAGTTCCTATGGCTCTGAGCACTATGGGACTTAACATCTGTGGTCATCAGTCCCCTAGAACTTAGAACTACTTAAACCTAACTAACCTAAGGACATCACACACATCCATGTCCGAGGCAGGATTCGAACCTGCGACCGTAGCGGTCACGCGGTTCCAGACTGAAGCGCCTAGAACCACACGGCCACACCGGCCGGCGGAGTTCCTATGGGGCCAAATGTCTGTAGAAGACCAGTCGCCTTTACTTCAGAGATGCGATTATGCCTACGTGGAGATGGTACAGCTCACTTTTGTGTCTGATCTTGTAGATGCCATGATCTTCTTCTCTCATTGGCCCTAGTATTTCCCTCAGGATTTAACGTTCCTTGAACCCTAGTTTGCTGAGTGAACCCGTCCTGTTCATCAACAATCATTGAGAGGCATACGGTACGAAGGGCCTTACTGAGTTGTAATATTTGAATTAAAGGTTATTGGAGAGGTACTTGGAGATGTAAATGCTTTTGCAGGAGTGGAAGACCCTTTCCAACTTGGCACATGTGGTATCTACTGCCAAGTTCTCACACTCATTTGCTGAAATCCAGTCTCTTAAATATTTGTCTGCAGGGAATTTAGGAATGGTGGTCCTTCCTAATGGAATTTCACATGGCGCTCCCTTTATCTTAGTAATGAACTCAGTTTTTTGTATACCTACCTTCACACCGGTCTTACCTGCTATGCTGCAGAGGCTCTGTAGTTGTTGCGTACCTTCCTCCACACTGTTGGCTAATAAGACCAGGTCATCTGCAAAGGTTAGGCAGGCTACATCAAGGTTATCTTTCTCTTATCTAGTCTTCGTTCCACTTCCCGACTGTAGTATGCAAGTCCATTCCCTGATGATCTCCAGTACGCAGTTGAAGAGTACACACGAGAAACCATCACATTGTCTAAATCCCACCTGAATGGAAAACTCTCAGTGAGCTAATCTCTAAATCTGACTTCGGAGGTGGTGTCGTCTGGACTGATCTGGTGGCCTTCTCATCTCGGTCCGGTTCTTCCTCTTAATGTCTTGTCTTTTGGCCTATGGTTCATTCCACATATCTGATGGTAGGATTCTCCCGAAACTTGTCATGAGATGATAAAATTATTTTGGAGATCGAGACAAGTGCTTCATCATTTAGTGACAATATGGTCACGGATCTCCGATAAGGCCTTTTGTCTAAAGCGATAACGTTAGAAAAATGTATACCAGTAAACATGCCAACATGGACATATATCAATGTTTACAGAAAACAAGATGAATCCGCCTTCGTGGTTATGGTTAACGTAGCTGTCTCCTTCGCGATAGTCCCTGCATCGTTTCTCGGTTATCACCTCAGATACATTATTGGTGGAAAGGACTGGAAAAGCGCCTTTTCCGCCTCGTAAGGGCATTTGCAAAGATGCTGGACGGATAACAAAAAAGAAATTAACACGTAAACAGCCGAAGGGGTGACAAATCAAACTGCTTGCATCACGCTGGAAGAAGTACGACGTTTTCTTTTTTGTTTTCTTTTTAACGAAATAAACACCGACAGACCACACGAACCAGCGACCTTTGCCTTTAGCGAGACACTGAAAGTAGTAGATGAGTTTTGATTTTGGGGCAGTAAAGTTACAGACGATGACAGAAGTAGAAAGAGTATACACTGATGAGCCAAACAAACTGGTACAGTTGCCTAATATCGTGTAGGGCCTCTGCGAGCACGCATAAGTGCCGCAACACGACGTGGCATGGACTCGACCAATGTCTGAAGTAGTGCTGGAGGGAATTGACAACATGAAGACTGCAGGGCTGTCCATAAGTCCGTAAGAGTACGAAGGGATAGAGATCTCTTCTGGACAGCACGTTGCAAGGTATCCCAGATATATGTTGGAGATTTGATGCTTTACCGAATTTCTGATATTTACGGTACACCCATTAAATGGTCATAAGGGAAAATCCCTCCTGTCGCTAGCTCGGAGATGCGGTGTCCCATCGCTCGTGCGCCGAATACAACACCACGTTAAAACTCACTTAAATCTTGAGAACATGTCACTGTAGCAGCGGTAGCCGATCTAACAACTGCGCCAGATACTAGTTGTCTTATGTAGGCGTTGCCGACCGCACCACCGTATTCTGCTTGTTTACATATCTCTGCATTTGAGTACGCATGCCTATACTAGTTTCTTTGGCGCTCCAGTGTAAAATGCAAACAGAGAAAGCGATTCTGAAAAAGAGTAATTTGTTAATATCGAATATAAATCGTGTGTTAGGAAGTATGTTCTGAAGATAATTGTCTGGGGTGCGACCATTCACGAAAATGAAACGAGGACGATAAACATTTCAGACAAGAAGCGCGTAGAACCTTATGGAATGTGATGCTACAGAAGAATGCTCAAGATTATACGAGCAGATCGGTTAGCTAATTAAGAGTTACTTAACCGAGTTCGAGAGAGAAAAAGGTAGAACTTGATTAAAACAAGAGATCAGTTGACAGGAAACGTCCTGAGGTATCAAGGAATACTCAATTAGGGAACAGAGAGAAGTATAGGAGAGTAATAATAGTAGACAAGCGAAGATTTGCTGTTGTAAAATGGTTGAAATGGATGTCGTATGCAGTAGTTATGTAGAGTTATGTAGAGATGAAGCATGGAGAGCTGCATGAAACCAGTCTCCGGACTGAAGGCAGAGAAATTTCTCATACAGTATTAATAATGAAAAAAAGTGTCTACTAACTGAAAAAAGATGGTTCAAATGGCTCTGAGCACTATGGGACTCAACTGCTGTGGTCATAAGTCCCCTAGAACTTAGAACTACTTAAACCTAACTAACCTAAGGACAGCACACAACACCCAGCCATCACGAGGCAGAGAAAATCCCTGACCCCGCCGGGAATCGAACCCGGGAACCCGGGCGTGGGAAGCGAGAACGCTACCGCACGACCACGAGATGCGGGCTGAAAAAAGAGAAATTAAATTGCTTCATAATGAAGAAATCTTCCCGGAAGAGATGTAATATTCACATGAATAAGACGTAATCACTGCCACAATAGAGTGTTTTTGAAAGCTTGCTGAAAGAGGGCTTCTGACGCCGAGACACGCAATCGAAGACGCGTCTGTTGTGTTTGTAGGGCTACTACCATAGCTCTACTTGTCAAGAGAGATAGTCCAAAGTTCAGAGATAGAAGGGAAATTCGGCCACCGCCACAAACAGAAACAGAATCTCACAACCAATCTCATTACATCGTTATCATGATTTGTCATTTGTCATCCGTGTATGACCAAGAGTTCATCCTGATCTCCCAGTGTACTGTAGTCTTCACATACAGGTATCTGTGTTACTCACACATGCTTTGGAATGCTATCTGCCCGCATCTCGTGGTCGTGCGGTAGCGTTCTCGCTTCCCACGCCCGGGTTCCCGGGTTCGATTCCCGGCGGGGTCAGGGATTTTCTCTGCCTCGTGATGGCTGGGTGTTGTGTGCTGTTCTTAGGTTAGTTCGGTTTAAGTAGTTCTAAGTTCTAGGGGACTGATGACCACAGATGTTAAGTCCCATAGTGCTCAGAGCCATTTGAACCATTTGGAATGCTATCTATTCTTCTTTCATTAGGTTGTCGTTTCGGCCTTTCCTCATTTCTTGGAATCTGTCAAAGAACTTCCATATCCATTCGGGTGGTTGCTCTCGCTGCCCACCTCCATATCAATTTCATAACCTATTTGGTTGATCAAAATAAGCCCAGTCCGTTTAAGCTCCTTCTGTGCTTCTTCAATTGTACATCGAGTCGTTCCCTTCAGCTGCCCTAGCCATTCATTCTATTAGAAACTTCCTTAACTCACCTCAGTTACACAAGGATAGAGAACTAAGTGCTGTGGTCAACTGAAAGGAACTATCCCGGATTTCGCTTGAAGGGATTCACAGATAGCACAGGAAATCTAAATCTGGGCAGGCAAACGGAAATTTGACTCATGTTCCTCGTGAATGGTACTATAGTGCCTGTTACCATACTCAGTGAGCCGAGACTGATTATAGCATTCACATTCGGGAAGAGTGTTCTTCCAATCTCCATTCATAAAACCTCATCTAAGTTTTCCATCGTCTTTCTTACATCACATGGAAGCTTGTGAGAAGTTAAAAAAAAAAAAAAAGAAAAAAAAAGTCCTGTCGATTCCATAGCCGAGTGACTCTGTGCTGGAGCGGGAAAGTGAAGGTATATGGCATCATCCTGAGCTCTGTTTTTGTTTCTACTGTCCTGTGGATTTCATGGAAGAACAGAGCGAAGATTCATAAGTTCCATGTTAGCGGAATCCACGGTGATTAATAC
Source organism: Schistocerca nitens (assembly GCF_023898315.1). Classification (NCBI taxonomy): domain Eukaryota; kingdom Metazoa; phylum Arthropoda; class Insecta; order Orthoptera; family Acrididae; genus Schistocerca; species Schistocerca nitens. The sequence goes on from NC_064616.1 coordinate 929,647,192, forward strand.
ACAGAGATTTTCGCCCTCAACAAAGGTCAACTCCTTTTAAATCGGTAACAGGGCACATCATCAGACGAATTACTTATCTCTGGTTACACCGAAACTGACATACACTCTATATGTCAAATATCTCCGTGCATCCATCATGTTCATTCCAAATACACTAATTATGTAACTAATCACACTGGGTACTTCATTATACTGCTGTTAAAAAGTTACCTTTTTAAGGAAGGCTTACCAATAAGTTTTGATACACGGAAGGAGGAATCTTCTCGCATTCCTCCAAAAGTATGGCCAACAGCTGTTACCCAGTTTTGGGAAAATTGATATAGCACGAACAAATCACCCTAGTACATTTCATTGTTGTTCGTTGTTGTTTATGGCTCTGTGGAGAAAATCTGTTTGATTTTCTTCAAACCAGTATTCAGTGGTGTCTTATTCCTCGACGGCAATACACATACGAGGATAAAATACAAAATGCAAAATGACATCTGCATTTTTTACTGTACCAGACTGAGGTTATAAGATCCAATGACGTGTAAAGATAGCGGTAACTGAGAACGGGGTGAGACACGATTGTAGTCTATCTCTCCTGTTATTCATTATGTACAGTGAGCAAGAAATAAAGGATACCAAGAAGAAATTTGGAAAGGAAGCTGGAGCTGATGTAGAAGAAACAAAAATTTTAAGGTTTTCCGATGACATTGTAATTCTGGTAGAGACGACAGAGGACTCCAAACATCAGTTGGGCGGAATGGACAGTGTCTTGAAAAGAAGTTGTACGAGAGTTGAAACTTAAATAGTGGAAACAATTTATTCACAACCGATACAAAAAAGTTAGATGTTTGCAACTGTTACTGTCCTTCAAAGTAGACACCAGCATTGTGTAGAACCCGTTGCCTGCGATGTGGAAGGCGTAGTATACCGTTAGCGGAGCCTGTTCTGTTGATGGTGCGAATGGAGCGGTGTAAAGTTATGGTGATTCTCGTGTACGACTGTGATGGTGTTATCCTAACGCATTACGTTCCTCCACGGCAGACCGTCAGTGCACAGTATTACTGTTCGTCTTTGTAGTATCACCTACGACCAGCTTTGCGAAAGAAGCTGCGACACTTTTTGCGCAATCCACCCAACATTTTGCACGACAATGCGCGGTTGCATACAGCGCAAGCTGTGTCTGCTCTGTTCGGTCGATGAGACTGGGAAGTACTGTACCATCCACCATACTCTGCGGACTTAAGTCATTGTGACTTTGATTTGATTCCGAAGATGAAGGAACCACTTCGTGGCATTCGCTTCAGAACTGTTCCAGAGATTCGACAGGCAGTCGATCGCTCCATTCGCATCATCAGCAGAACAGGCTCTGCTAACGGCATACTACGCCTTCCACATCGCTGGCAACCGAAGGACAGTAACAGGTGCAAACATGTAACTCTTTTATTTCGGTTGTGAATAAATCGTTGCCACTATTTAAGTTCTAACCCTCGTAAGAGGAATATAAACAAAACTAAAACAAGCACAATGTAACGCAGTGGAATTAAATCACTCGATTCTGAGGGAATTAAATTAGGAAATGAGCCACTGAAAGTAGTAGACTCGTGTTGCTATTCGAGAATCAAAGTAACAGACTATTGTCGATATAATATGCAGCCTCCCGATAGCAAAGAACTGCTCTTCTGAGAAAGAGAAATATTTTAATATATAAATTTACGTGTCAGGAAATCTTTTATGGGAGTGTTTGTCTGGAGTGCAGCCTTATACCAAAGTGGAACGTGGACGATAAGTGTTACATGCAAGAAGAAAATAGAAGCGTTCGGTACGTAGTGCTACAGAGAGTTCATGAAGATTGGATAACTATTGACGAATTACTGAATCGAAATGGGAAGAAAAGACATTTGTGGCGTAACTTGATTAAAAGAAAGTATCGGTTGATAAGACAAACTCCGAGACAAAATGAACAATTGATTTGGTACTGTGGTGTACGATTGTCATTCTTCAGCAACAGTTGAAACCAGAAACGGTAGTCGTAAGCGACTATGGGGTCTAGAGCGAATTCGACGTTCTGTCTCATTCCAAAGTTGTTTCATTGGGTTCATATCGAGACTCTGGGCATACCAGTCCATTTCAGCAATGTTATTGTCCGCAAACCATTGTCTCACAGATTCTGCTCTGACAGGGCTCATTGTCATGCTGATAACAGTCATCGTCTCCGAAATGTTCCTCCACTGTATTCAGTGCTGTAAATATATTCATGTAGTTCCACATTTAGTGCTCTCTTAAGCGCAATAAATGGAACCACACCCAACCACGAAAAACTCTCCTGTATCTTAACACCACCGCCTTCGTACTCCACTGTTGACACTATATTTGATGGCAGGTAATGTTTTCTAGGCATTTCGCTAAACCTAAACCCTTCCATGGATTAACACAGGGTAGGGAGTGACTCATTACTGCAAATCAATCGTTTCCAGTCATCCACTGTCCAGTTACGTCTCTTTTTACGCCACCTTAAGCATTGCTTATCTTTAACTACAAAAATGTGTGCCTTATGAGGGGCTGCACGGTTATTGTACCCTGTTCTGTTTAACTCCCTACACACAATGTCCTAGCTGGTCTGCTGGCAGCACTTAATAACTCACGAGTGTTTTCTTCCTCTGATTTCATGCGGTGTTCTTACAACCACCCTCATCAATGCTCGACGATTCCTGTCCTACAGTTCATGAGGTCTGCGTGGTCTTGGTTTAGCTACCGTTGTTCCTTCGCGTTTCCACGTAGGTGGTACTTCACCAACAGTCACCTTGGACATCTTTAGAAGGGTTGAAATACCGTTGACGGATTTGTTTCCAGATAACATCCGGTGACTAATCCACGTTCAAAGCCACTGAACTCTTCTGACCAACCCACTTTGCTGTCACTGCTTCTCCTCTGATAACACAATACTCCCTGTTTTCTTTTATACTGGCGGGATCGCCTCTCGTGACATCTAGTAATCAGTTCCGCGTTGCGTAGGGTGTCCGGGTACTTTTGATCAGATAGTGCATATATCAGTTTACATGTTGTTGTTGTTGTTGCTGTGGTCTTCATTCCGGAGACTGGTTTGATACAGCCTCTCCAGGCTATTTTAACCTGTGCGAGGCTGCTCGTCTCCGAGTAACCTACAACCTTCTGAATCTGCTTACTGTATTCAACTCTTAGCCTCTGTCTCCAATTGTTGCTCCTCACACTTCCCTATAGTACTATATTGGTGATCTCTTGATGTCTCAGAATGTGTCCTATCAGCCAATCCCTTCTTCTAGTCAAGTTGTGCTACAAATTTCTTTTCACTCCTGTTCTATTCAGTACCTCCTTATTAGTTATGTCATCTACCCATATAATCTTCAGAATTCTGCTATAGCACATAGCACCACATTTCTCTTTTTGTCTGCTCTGTTCATCGTCCATGTTTCACCTTCATACTAATCATTTCCACACAAACACCTTCAGAAAGGACTTCCTAACACTTAACTCTAAATCCGATGTTAAAAAATTTGTCTTCCTCTGAAATGCTTTTCTTGCCATCGCCATTCTATATTTTATATTCTCCTTACTTTACACGTACAGACATAAATACTCAAAACAAAATGAAATTAAATATCGTCGTCGGAGTCTGTTAGGTAGGTTCCTATTATGTGGAAAATCGTTGTATCATTTGTACTTAAAAGGATAGTAATTGACGTAGGTAATGGTACCTTCAACTCGTTCAGTTTTCGGGATAATTTTATTTTCTGTGTTCGGTACTTAGTACATACCAGTATCAAGTAATTTAATAGGCTTCTTCTTAACTCTCATGATTGCACATATAGAAGTCTAATATTGTAGAAGTGACTGGGTTAACTGTCGTAGCCAAACCACATTCATATTATGGAGCTCTGGCACCGTTTACTCATTCTGACTCCATGAAACCGTGGTTTCCTGGGTAGTTACGGCTGAATATGGGCATAAAATCTTTCTTTGTTCCTTTGGATTATTTTCCACTCCATGTTCCATAATTTCCCGTGCTGGTGGGAGCACTTTCCTCATAAATTCTTTAAGTGAGAGTCTGATTCCTTGGAATTTGCCTTCAGTAAAACCTTCTGTTCTCGTGCTTACAGCCTTCTGTTCAGTCGAACGATCACGGAAACAGCGATCTATTACTTCTCAACAAATTGTTTTATTACTGACCTGTGTATCTGGGTTGCAACGAAAGTGCTCTGCAGTACGTTAGAAGAATGTCTGACTATTAGTTCGCGTAATGCATTTATCGGTCATTGTTACAATCACGCCAACTTCACAGTCCTCGCGTTTGACTCATGCCGACAGGAAGGATGTCTTATCCTAACCCTTCAGTGTCAACATTCTACGATGGTAACAGGGTTTTTAATTTAGGGAACTTACCGTCAGAAATGAACATTTAGTTTCTTATAGAATCAAATATCCTGTACCTTATAATAATAACTTGAAATCATAGCATTTCTTTAAACTCAAGTCCACCAAGTTCCTTACTTTCATTACAACCACTGATAAAAGTCAGCTGCACTTTATAATCAAGCGGGTTTACAGAATACTAACAAGGAGACCCTCTTTATTTTATACTGTGATTTCAAATATTAAAACATTCATTTAGCCTCGTGGTAAAATCCATAGAAACGAGATCCAACGATTGCGCTAGCCATGGGACAGGGCGTTGCCTTCTAAATCCGGTGCTTATGGACATTAATATCCTCACACCGCGTAATGAGCACTATTCAGGCAGGCTGGTAACAAATAAGATCCTATTAGTTTCTTGTAAAATTCCAGCCCTCAAGTTGATAGACATTTGTTCTTCTTGATCTGAGAGGTTCGTAGCGTATGACGTTTAAACACTACAGACATGGTTATTATGGTAACAATTGCTGTTGAAAGAGGCCTCATCTGCGAACAAAGCAAACTTCAGCAAGTTGGGTACAAGAGTGCTTCGCTGGATAATCCACTGATGGAGCTCAACTGCGCTGGATAATCCACTGATGGAGCTGAACTCTGGGTTCAAAGTCATTTGGCTCCAATGTTTGCACCCACTGAATGATATCGGTGTTAATCGTTGGAATGTGCATTTCATATTTCATGGGTACGTTGATAAGTGATTATTGATGAACCTTCTCTCATACTGTCCATAATTGCTCCTCAATTTGTAATGTGAGGATATTCCTTTGCCGAAAACATTGCTCTTGTCCTCTGTGTGTTGAGCGACACAGTTTTTCGTAAATTTTCTATGAATGACTATAAATTTCTCCCTTTTATAGATTGAACCCTTTACTCTTCAGCGGAGTATGCGCAGTTTTGATGCTTCCTGACAGACTGAAAGCGATTGTTGTACCGCGGCTCGAACACGGAACCGTAAAATGTTTAGGAACGCGCGTCTGGACACCACCGCAGCTCGTGGTCTTGCGGTAGCGTTCTCGCTTCCTTAGCACGAGGTCCCGGGTTCGATTCCCGGCGGGGTCACGGATTTTCCCTGTCTCGAGATGACTAGGTGTTGTTGTGTCGTCTTCACCATCATCATTCATCCCCATTACGGTCAGAAGAAGGCAATGGCAAACAACCTCCGCTAGGACCTTGCCTAGTCGGCCTTGCGGGTGTCTCGCATCGTTCCCTGCGCTCCTCGGAGTATGGGACCTCATCATCATCTGGGCACCACGAACGTGAAATGGGAGACTTTTCAACATAGACGTCAACCATCCCGCAAAATCCTAATTACAAAATTTCAAGCTCTGGTATCAAGTGAAGAGTTTAGGAATATACTACAGCCTCCAACGTTTCGTAAACGTACGGATCGCGAAGACAAGATCAGGCTATACTTGGCGAACAGATCATTTCAACAGCTATTTTTCTAGCGCTCCGTATGTGAACGAGAAGAAATCTTAATATGTGGTACAGTGAGAAGCTTACAAGGTAGGAGAAAGGAACTCGTGAGTCGTGCCTGGATGGCTAACAAATCAGTGCCTACAGCGAGCCACTCCAGTTTGAACGACGTGGTCACAGGCAAAGCTCCTAATACAGAGAAACCGTTTTGGACTCCGCATAACTACATCCCCATACAAAATATGTTCTGCGGTGGCATCCTTATCCCGTCGTTTTCTTTGTGTCAATGCAATATCTGGAATGATATCCGGAAATAGCTTGGGTTATACCTACGTCAGCGCCACAAATGATATCGTGCAGTCGTTCATTTCCAGACTTGAGTTTCTACCCAGCATCCTCACATAATGGCCTTACATGGATAATAGGGCATTTTAGTTATTACACATTATCAGTGAACAAGCCAAAGGTAGAAGACTACTGCACATGAGCTGTAAACTCTACTTGTAAGTAAGTATAAGATAATATTTCAGATCTCGTTACAATCAAGAAGAGTGTATTCTCAGTTGTGATTAGAAGATGTAAGGATTGACAGATTGACATAGATTATAAGTCTGTAGCAATGTGGTAACTTCCTGTACTTTTATTTTAATTTGTTCCGTAGTTCATTATTTTTTATTATTAACTTACATAATTCACTGTGCCCAACAGATTATTTGTATTTTTGTGTTCCTGACGGGATGAGCCACTTTAGCAGGTTCTAAATGCAGAAGATAGAGTAGCCTCATCCAAGATATAAATTTATCACCGAAGTTTTCTACTTTCACTCTTAGAAAAAACCATGGAATACAAACATTTCAGTATATCTTCTTGGGAAGGGAATTTTTTCAGCCAAGAGTTAACGCTGAGAAGCCTATTATGGCGAGTGTAAACAGGGCTAAATGGGGAGGTTGAAGGGAAAAAGGAGGAAAAGTTCAGTCGGTAAGAGGATTTATAGCAAAACACAGGGTTCTGGCTTCGAATACCGATCCGGCACAGAGTTTTAATTCAACACAAAGTTTGTTCTAATTAGTTTGACGCCTGTTGCGAAACTTTTCTCTGAATATTCGTTCGACATTCCGGGTACTACACTACACTACACCGTGCATAAAATGCATGACCCGAAGTTCCTGAAACGAGTAATACTCTATTTACGACAGCCAGTCCATAACTGGAAAGCAACGTTAAACTACTACGTCAACGTATTACGTGTAGCTTTTCAAAGTGTCGCTTTAACGTCGAAGCGTCACTCAATCGAGACTTCGTACCGCCTCAGATTTTATATATCTCAAAATATAAACTTTAGAGTCATATAGCCTCTGCAAAATTTTGGCTGTGCGTATCACATGAAATCACACAGAGTCGGATCAATGGCGTGTCCTGTGAAGTTTCACGAGGTAGAGGATGAAAGAGGAGCAAGCCGTTTGCCCAATAATGTACCACCCGTATGAAATAGTGCCATTCTGGACAAGTAACAATGAACATACTACAGAACCAGACACTGACTTGATTTTCATGCCAATCTGCATCAGATTAGAAACATCAATATGGTGTTTGGAAAGTGTAGTCATTTTATGTAGTGAGGCGGGTTAGTCACTGAAACAGAGTTGTGGATGGTGTTAGATTTTTTTGAAAGCGACTGCTTAATTAGTGTACGCACGTTGTAGTTAGTCCAATCTTGTCTTAGCTGCCACTATTGAGTGACACGTTGGAGGCTGTAGTGTATTTCTAGATTCTTCTCTGAAAATGGTGCTTAAAATTTGGCATGCAGACTTTCGGGGGAGAGTTGACATCTGTCTTCAAGTGTGTGGCAGTTCAGGTTCGTACTGTCCTTCTTTGTATAAACTCCAGACGTATGCTTTTGGATATTTTACTGTTGTGTTCGATTCCAGTGATAAATTGTCAATCAGAAATCAAACAACAACTAGCCTTCCCGTTACTTTATGCTGAAGACGTTACATTTGTTTATGTTGCTGCTCAACTGACAGTCAGTGCACCGATTGGTGATCCTGTTCGGGTCATCGCGCTTAGCGCTCCAGTTCACTAGCATTGCAGCCTTCCTATAAGCAATGACAGCAGCATCAGCAGATTCCCACCTATACTCACCAGACCATTCACATGTGAACTGTAACGGTCCCATTACTCTCTCCTAGGCTACATTTTAAGTCCAATGACAAAACTGGTTCGATATTCCGTAAGTTAGAATCCATTTCTATAGGCAGCAATGCGGATGTCTGTCGAACGACTTCTGAAATTCAAGAAATACGGCTGCAACGGCATTTCTCACATATACTGGAGAAACAAGACTCATCATTCATTTTTGTAGTACTTTCGGTAGATGTGCATTCGCTATGAGTTAGTTCTTATACCTCCCTGAGCGATAATTATTGTTTCTTTGACCTGTCTACTTCACAAACATAGCCGGCCGCGGTGGTCTCGCGGTTCTGGGCGCGCAGTCCGGAACCGTGCGACTGCTACGGTCGCAGGTTCGAATCCTGCCTCGGGCATGGATGTGTGTGATGTCCTTAGGTTAGTTAGGTTTAAGTAGTTCTAAGTTCTAGGGGACTGATGACCACAGCAGTTGAGTCCCATAGTGCTCAGAGCCATTTGAACCATTTCACAAACATATGTCTAACGGGTTGCCGTGAGCTCACAAGGTAGATGTGAAATCTGTACGAAATTCTCGAACTCCTCTGTCCTTACAGCCGTGCCACATTGAATCTCGTCCATTTCTCTCCGTTACCACATTCTGACGGTGTGCCTCTATCACAGATAAACTGACTGTGAGTATAAACTTAAGTGCGCTGAGACAACACACAAGTCGCTCAGTGGGGATCCGGAGAGTATACAATTTTGTACATAGACGACGAATTAAAAACAAAAAAAACTTTCTGATTTTCGTTACAACACTGAGAACGAAACCACCGCCGAGACGTGCGGGTTGTGGCTGCTTATTAACCAGAACGTGTAGAGTGGGAAGGTTCATCGTAAACAGCAGTTTGCTATCACTCTACGGTGAAGGCGGCATCGTATAATATCATAAGCCGTCAAGCCATGTATCTTTTCTGACTGGAATCGTCAAGCAAAAGCCAAAATACTTCTTATCATTTGTAACCAACACAGGTCTTGTTGTCTTTATCCAAGACACGAAGAAAGAAATACCATACATCTCTTCTTTCGAGTGAAACCACTGTTCACTATTATAAAAAAGAAGAGCTATGGTTAAAATGAAGGATTCCACGTACAGTGACAGAGTATGAGGTACAGGAGGCTTCACCCAGACTGAGGAGTTGTGAATGCACTAAACGTAATTTTCCCAATATCGCGTAACAGGACCGTTGCTTTGTTCTATGCAGGCAAGAATAAATACACTGCTGGCCATTAAAATTGCTGCACCACGAAGATGACGTGCTACAGACGCGAAATTTAACTGACAGGAAGAAGATGCTGTGATATGCAAATGATTAGCTTTTCAGAGCATTCACACAAGGTTGGCGCCGGTGGCGACACCTACAAAGTGCTGACATGAGGAAAGTTTCCACCCGATTTCTCATGCACAAACAGCAGTTGACCGGCGTTGACTGGCGAAACGATGTTGTAATGCCTCGTGTAAGGAGGAGAAATGGGTACCATCACGTTTCCGACTTTGACAAAGGTCAGATTGTAGCCATCGCGATTGTGGTTTATCGTATCGCGACATTGCTGCTCGCGTTGGTCGAGATCCAATGACTGTTAGCAGGATATGGAATCGGTGGGTTCAGCAGGGTAATACGGAACGCCGTGTTGGACCAAAACGGCCTCGTATCACTAGCAGTCGAGATGACAGATATCTTACCCGCATGGCTGTAACGGATCGTGCAGCCACGTCTCGATCCCTGAGTCAACAGATGGGGACGTTTGCAAGACAACAACCATCTGCACGAACAGTTCGACGACGTTTGCAGCAGGATGGACTATCAGCTCGGAGACCATGGCTGCGGTTACCCTTGACGCTGCATCACAGACAGGAGCGCCTGCGATGGTGTACTCAACGACGAACCTGGGTACGCGAATGGCAAAACGTCATTTTTTAGAATGAATCGAGGTTCTGTTTACAGCATCATGACGGTCGCATCCGTGTTTGGCGACATCGCGGTGGACGCACATTGGAAGCGTGTATTCGTCATCGCCATACTGGCGTATCACCCGGCGTGATGGTATGGGGTGCCATTGGTTACACGTCTCGGTCACCTCTTGTTCGCATTGACGACACTTTGAACAGTGGACGTTACATTTCAGATGTGTTACGACCCGTGGCTCTACCCTTCATTCGATCCCTGCGAAACCCTACGTTTCAGCAGGATACTGCACGACCGCATGTTGCAGGTCCTGTACGGGCCTATCTGGATACAGAAAATGTTCGAATGCTGCCCTGGCCAGCACATTCTCCAGATCCCTCACCAATTGAAAACGTCTGGTCAATGGTGGCCGAGCAAGTGGCTCGTCACAATACGCCAGTCACTACTCTTGATGAACTGTGGCATTGTGTTGAACCTGCATGGGCAGCTGTACCTGTACGCGCCATCCAAGCTCTGTTTGACTCAATGCCCAGGCGTATCAAGGCCGTAATTACGGCCAGAGGTGGTTGTTCTGGGTACTGAATTCTCAGGATCTATGCACCCAAATTGCGTGAAAATGTAATCACATGTCAGTTCTTGTATAATATATTTGTCCAATGAATACCCGTTTATCACCTGCATTTCTTCTTGGTGTAGCAATTTTAATGGCCAGTAGCGATATCGTACATTTAATACACGTCTGACATCTACATTAACTTCCTTGGCTCAACAACGTCAAACACGAGGAAATAAACGTAGAAATGAAAAATTAAAACAATAATATTTAGAATCGTGAAGAATGAGGACCATTGTGACGCAGATAATGCGTGTGTCTAGGCCGGGAGACCCACCTGTGGGGAGCCCGGCTGCCTGGTGCAAGTCTTCTTAGTTGACGCCACTTCAGCGACTTGCGTGTCGATGAGGATGAAATGATGATGAATACAACACAACAGCTAGTCCTCGAACGGAGAATACCTCCGACCCGATCGGGAATCGAACCCGGTCCTCGCATGGCTTCCCGCTGCACTGAACACTTTTTTTTCGTTTTAATAGTGATTGTCCCCGGCATCTGATCTATGTGGATGTCACATGACACCTGTTCAAGTTGATCGTCGAATACTTTAATCAGTTTTTTTTTTTTATTACAGTGGGCAACCAACCCTCTGACCGAACACGCTGAGCTACCGTGCCGCTATGGAGGAGAACGGTACCGCAATGAAAGTTAGATACAATTCCAAAATAAAATCGTACTGCAAAAATCTACAATCGTATACAGCAGACTTTGAATTCACAGCCTGCTGTCGAAATGCGTCCCAAAAGGTGGTGTTCTTTGCAGAAATCTAGGGTACATTACCATCAGCAGTCAGTTAGAGATATTTGATCTCGTAGTATCTGAAAGACAGGGACGTTTCGATTCAGTTAACGGACGAAATGGAAATCAGTGACAGTAAAGCTGTCGTAACATCAATGAATGCAGGTGGTAAAAGGAATGAATGTTAAGAACGGTTCTAAAATATTTCTGCGTAGCAAGTAAGGTAGAAAGATGATTGCAAATTTTCTGAGCAGTCAATACAAAACATTCATGTAGACGAAAATGCAGATTAACCATTCATAAACGCCAGAAACCAAAACGAAAGCGTTAAATGAATTCTAAACCAAAACAGGGATTACCGATCAGATAAAAAATCCTAAGAAGTTTTGATTTTCTGTAAAGTCATTAAACAGACAAATATCTGTACAGTCGATATGCGATCGCAGTGATTGTATAGGTACCGAAATGATGATTATTATACGATTCCGCATGTAAAACAAACACGAATGACGAAATGATATTGAAATATGTGACTCTCGAATAGAAATTCAAACTAGTGATCAAAGGAAAAGCAATTGGACCTGATAGGTCACCTGGGCAATCTTATAGAGCTTATGCGGGACATACTTTTCAACGCCTAGCAGTACTTTATCGTACATCGTTGAAGCAATAAAGCGTTTGGAAACATGCACAGACTTTTAGTGTTTTCAAGGCTGTTGTTGGACAGAGGTGTATAACTGCAATGAAGGAAGAAAATATCGCAAGGCCAAGAAAGAGCTGTGCGACATAAACGAAAGTTGGTAGACGTGTTTCTTCATGAGAAAGATGGTGTCTATTCAAATTTCTCGCCAGTCGCGTAAGAGTGGCGTTAATAGCACCACTATGAGGACGAAAGTCAGGATTGCTGCCAACACACTGTAACGGTCGTGATCGTTAGCACGTGGTGAGTTGGTGTTAGTCAAGAATGCCTTTCAGGGGAGGTTTACTATCTTTTGGTTCAAAATATCGATTATTTTTTAAATTGAATTTTTGGATCCATGAAAGTGTTTAGAATCCACCCCTGAAACTGTTTTTCCGAATACGGAAGGGGTATGCTTGTTATTCGCCTGAAATCGGCCTTTTTCTCGGACCAGTGTTTTTCTTTCGGAGGACGAGTTATTGTACCGGTGCTTGGAAGGAAACACTCAAAATTCAACTGAAAGTTTGAACGCGTGTGTTTGGAAGTTAGCCCCCAAGCATTTGCATTCTGGTACGAAGACTGTGGAGATTGCGACTTTCCTGGCAGTGAACAGCTTCAACGAAGGGTATTCAGCAATTCTGAAGACCGTGACAACGATGGATGTCACCCTGGGACTCTATTCGACGCAGTTCGCCAAGCATTCGGACGACCACCGGATTCAAGCAGCCGAAAACCGCTTGTCACCGGCCGTACGAGCGGCTCTGGAGCAGCGCAGGATGGCCCAGATCGAGCTGAACGCCCTCTATGAGGAAGAGGAAGGACTAGTTTATGGACCCGGAATAGTAGATTGAACGTAAGTTTCAGAATATTGTATTTATATGTAGTCAAAACTTCAAACGCGTTTTTCTCGAAATGACTCTTTTTTATCGCGCGGTATGGTAACTTCAAATCTACTGAATCGATTGGCATGATTCTTTGTTTCCGACGAAGCCAACTAAATTGTCTAGGAGTTTTACCACTTTTATTCCGATCCATCAACTATAAATATTTTTACTTAGAGACGAAGTGGAAAAATCAATGGAAAGAACCTTACTTTATAAAATGGTCGCCGTTTTGTTTCCTATGGTCCAAATAACTTAAGCGAGGTACAGCTCCTAAAGAATCTTATGTATTTCGCTAACGTCAACTCAATTTTGATTTCAGACGAGCCGGCTGACCTGTGACATACCGCACGTGGAGGTCACTCTTAGACGTTTCCGGTCGAAAAAATTCCAGTTTGTAGACAAAATATCAATAAAAATTTTGACCTAATTTGACATTGATATCTGTGGGTCAAAGGTAGTAAACCTCCCCTTCAGGCGACAAAGACACCAACACCTCAGTGGGTTTGAACAAGGTCGTGTAATGGGGCTACGAGAAGCTGGATGTTCCTTCTGCGATATTGCAGAAAGACTTGGCAGGAATGTGGCCACTGTATATGATTGCTGGCAGCGGTGATCACGAAAATGTACGGTCGAAAGAAAACCGGGCTCCGGAAGACGACGTGGCACTACAGAGAGGGAAGACCATTGTGTTCGGCATATAGCTCTAGCGCATCTTACTGCTTCTGTAGCAGCTGGCATCATAGTGACACAACGAACTGTTACAAATCGGTTACTTGCAGGACAGCTCCATGACAGACGCTCTGCAGCGTGCATTCCGCCTATCTCAAACCACCACCGTTTGCGACTGCAGTGGTGTTCAACAAAAGCTCACCGAAGGGCAGAACTGAAGTCTGTTGTGTTTTCTGATGAAAGTTGGTTCTGTCTTGGTAACGTTGATGGCCGTGTGTTTGTTAGAAGGAGGCCAGTTCAGGGTCCGCAACCAGACTATCTGCTAGGAGCATCCTCGTGTTTATCCCCAGCATCCTGACGGGAAATTTGCACGTCAGTCTGGTAACTCGACCTGTGCCATTCATGAACAGAATTCCAGTGGGTGTTTTCCAATAGGATATCGCTTTCCCACTTACCGCTGTTGTAACCAACATGCCATACAGCCTTGGCCTGTTCGATCACCAGACGTATCTCAAATCGATCACATATGGGACATCATCGGACTATAGTTTCAGCGTCATCCACAAACAAAATTAACCGTCCCTGTAGCGACCGACCAAGTGCAACAGGAATGGCACTCCACCCAACAAACTGACATCCGGCACATGAACAACACAATGCATGCAGGTTTGCGTGCTTCCTATTCTGGCCGTTGCACCGGTTATTAATAGCACAGCATTTAAAATTTTCAATGGTTTATCTCGAGATTACATTAAGCTGTGATCTTGCAATGTTAATCACTTCAATATGTTACCTAGACAAATGTATTCCAGAAATTTCACTACTCTACATTAATTATTTTATTGGTGTTGCGACTTTTTTTGTCAGTGCATATGCCTACATCGCAGATGTCGATGTGAAGTAGAATTATGGAACACATTTTATGACCTGCTTCCCATGACCAGCGAAACTGAGAAACTCACAATGTCTTTTCGTTGATGGGACAGAGGAGGTAGTAAATAATGGCGCAAAGACTGATGTCATGTAAATTCACTTCTGGGAGGCATTAGGATCATTTCAGAACTATACCTTACTGAGTAAAATACGAGTATACGAAATATCCAACAAGTTTTGTTATTGGATTTATGATTTCCTATCAGATGGAACATCAGGATGACAATACATGTTGGAGGCACTTAGAGGCCCCCTGCTAGGTCGGCACAGGCCATAATAAACTAAGACTGAAATGCTCGGGAAACTTAAACAGGGATCCTTGGAAAGGAAAAGACGTCTTTCACATGAAACATGCAAATTTGGAGAACCTACACTATGTGATCAAAAGTATCCGGACACCTGGCTGAAAATGACTTACAAGTTCTTGGCGCCCTCCATCGGTAATGCTGGGATTCAATATGGTGTTGGCCCATCCTTAGCCTTGATGATAGCTTCCACTTTCGCAGGCATGTGTTCAATCTGGTGCTGCAAGATTTTTGGGGAATGGCAGCCCATTCTTCGCGTAGTGCTGCAATGAGGAGAGCTGTCGATGTCGGCCGGTGAGGCCTGGCACGACGTCGGCGTTCCAAAACATCCCAGAGGTGTTCTATAGGATTCAGGTCAGGACTCTGTGCAGACCAGTCCATTACATGGATATTATTGTCGCGTAACCACTCCACCACAGGACGTGCATTATGAACAGGTGCTCGACCGTGTTGAAGGATGCAATTGCCATCCCCGAATTGCTCTTCAACAGTGGGAAGCAAGAAGCTGCTTAAAACATCAATGTAGGCCTGTGCTGTGATAGTGCCACGCAAAACAACAAGGGGTACAAGCCCCCTTCATGAAAAACACGACCACACCATAACACCACCGCCTCCGAATTTTACTGTTGGCACTACACACGCTGGTAGATAACGTTCATCAGGCATTCGCCATACCCACATCCTGGCATCGGATCACCACATTATGTACTGTGATTCGTCACTCCACACAACGTTTTTACACTGTTCAATTATCCAGTGTTTACGCTCCTTACATTTACCGGCATTGGCATTTACCGTCGTGATGTGTGGCTTATGAGCAACCGCTCGACCATGAATTCCAGGTTTTCTCACCTCCCGCCTAACGGTCATAGTACTTGCAGTGTATCCTGATGCAGTTTTTAATTCCTGTGTAGTGGTCTGGATAGATGTCTGCCTATTAAGCATTACAACCCTCTTCAAATGTCGGCGGTCTCTGTCAGTCAACAGACGAGGTCGACCTTTACGCTTTTGTGCTGTACGTGTCCCTTCACGTTTCCACTTCACTATCACATCGGAAACTGTGGACCTAGAGATGTTTAGGAGTGTGGAAATCACGCGTACAGACGTATGACACAAGCGACACCAATCACCTGACCACGTTCGAAGCCCGTGAGTTTCGCGGAGCGCTCTATTCTGCTCTCTGACGATGTCTAGTGACTATCGAGTACCTGGCAGTAGGTGGCGGTACAATGGACCTAATACTTTTGATCACATAGTGTATATTCGAAGGAGACTGAACCACAATGCTGCCGCATCGTTTACCTCGCGCAGATATCATGAGAATAAGCCACAGGTAAAGACAATCAGAGGGATGCATTATTTATAACTTTCGAAGAGCATTTGACTCCGTATTATACTAACGCTTATAAATGTAAGTACGATAATTTTGGGCAACAAACGAACTTTGTGATTTGACTGGGGATTTCTTAGTAAAGAGGACACTATGTGTAATCTTTCAAATATGTCATCAATTATACATAAATAAATGCAATGTATTGCACATAAATAGGGAGAAAGACCCATTAGTAGTCGATTAATCTATTGGCAATCAAAAATTGGAGTCAGTTATAAACATTCAATATCTAGGATCATGCGTACAGAGTAACTACAACGGCTCGACCACCTAGAACTAGCTGTATGAGAAACAAATTTTATAATAAGATTCATTGAGAGTATCCTAAGGAAATGTAACTCATCCAGGAAAGACATCGCTTACAGAACATATGTTCGACCGATTCCTGAATATTTCTTATAGGTCTGCTACCGTTACCAGCTATGATTAAAAGATGAATTAGAGAAAATCCAAAGAACAGCGTCGAGCTTGGTCAAGTCCATGCTCACCCATTGGCAGAGATTTGCTGTAAAAATTCCAATTTGTGAGACAATATATTGCTTACTTATAGCGAAATGACCGAGACAGAAAATTTACAGAGTTCCGAGGGAGGCTAATGGCTTATCTCTTCCTACAAACCGTTCGCGAATGGAGCTGGAAAAGAGGAAAATGATCGTGATACAAATACCGTCCGCCACAAACCTCGAAGTGTACATGTAGACGTGCATGAAATGAAACAGAAAAGTTCCTTCTTCCGTTTCATAAATTTCAACCTCAGCCCTAATGTGTTATTTTTGTTGAAGCGGTAGGAGTAAAAGCAGAATATCTTCTGTTTTTGTGGACGGCTCAAGATGTTTGATGTTCTTAACTCATAAAGGACTGGTGATGTAATAACGTGGAGAATAATCTAATCAAACTGTCGGTTTGTGCTGTCTGACCTTATAATCGCTTCGGAGGACGAAGAACTGGAAGGTAACTTTAATTACAAATAAACGGCGACTGCTTTCTTGTACAAAATTTCACAGGAAACGTCATTCGAGGGCAAACAGATATGTTTGACCTAGAAGTGTAATTTTTCGAGCGTGGGTGTGCTTGCGCACCCGTCCTTAGCATTCAGGCTGTTTGTCCGCAGCTGAGTGCGGCACCACGGCCGGGCATAAATCAGTGCTTGCGGACAGTTGGGTGTGGCTCGCTTCGAGGCCTGTGGAATCATTACAACAAGAAGAGAAGTAACCGCAAACCTCGAACGACGCAAACTGGCGTAGAATGAAACTCACACTATACTCGGCAGACGAAGTCTCATACAAAGGACAAGGCTCATTTAATGCTCAAAACGAGGCTCCACATCTTGGTGAGCTTCACTTGCGACGAGAGAGGATATGGAACGTGGAAACAGACAGCAGTGTCCGAAAGCAGTCGAGACAAGAACGCACTGAACAGCACGCAGTCAGAAGACGCTCTACCTGTATGATGTTAAATGAAGGAATAAAGCAGCGATTAATGTCCACCGGAAAAGATTTGGGACAGATTCAAGCTGTTTACTTGTAAGGTACTCGAAATCAGACGCTTACCTTTCGCTTGTGGGTGTCTTCGATCAGAGTTGTTCCAGCTAGCATCGATACTTCAACATGCCTCTAATTCCTTAATTCTTTTGTAGTCTCCAAAGCAGGTATTGTAACTGAGAGGAAAGATATAGCACCGACAATCACTTTGTATTAGCAATACTGTTCTTATTGAACAGATGTTTTTTAATCAAAACAGTTGTATATACGTGAGAAGTAAGCAATCAATTGTGGATCAAGACTGCAACACATGTAGATGCCTATCTCATTTAGTCCTCTCCTGAGTAAGTCTCATAGACAGAATACACCTTTATCTCTATGTTTATCTGTACAAAGTTAAGTCACACAGGCAGACTCGCTTCAACGACCGTATGTACAGGATTATCTGCTCACTGCCAGTCACGTGATGAAGGCTACTTCCGGTACTAAAATTATTTCCTGTTCCATTCTCGAATAGTGTGCGGGAAGAATGCCTCCATATAAGCGTGAATGTCTATGACTTCCTCATCACTGCAGTTTCATGACATGTGTGTGCCACAAAATCGTATTTTTCTCCACTCTTCTTGTAACATACGCTCGAGGAATTTTAAAAGTAAACCTCTCCGTGAAGCAGAAGACCTCTTTGCCAACATCTAACATTGTAGTCTATTATTTTAGTGTTTCCTAAACAAACCAAAGTTAATTAATTGTGCTACTTTGATAAATATGTCGGCTACGTGGCTGTCACTAAATTCTTTGCTGATGAGTGTGTATAAGCGGATTGTTGTGACAGAATAAGAGAATTTGACATTTAAGAACAGTCGACTTCCTGAAATATATTATGTATATGCCTATGAACAGCAAGGACACCAATCTGAGCACGCGTTCTTTAATCTGTGTCTCAATTATTACATCCACTTGAGAAATAAACCAAGCCTTCTGCAGTTTCAAAAAAATGGTTCACAAGGCTCTGAGCACTATGGGACTTAACATCTAAGGTCATCAAAGCCTAACTAACCTAAGGACATCACACACATCCATGCCCGAGGCAGGATTCGAACCTGCGACCGTAGCAGTCGCGCGGTTCCGGACTGAAGCGCCTAGAACCGCTTGGCCACCGCGGCCGGCTGCAGTTTCAATATATGTAATTAATTGTGCATATGTAGCCGTTTTGGTGGCTCTTCTGGCAACCTCGAACCCAAGGGGGATTTGCGGAGTATAAAAATTAAATAATTTTTCCTCTCAAAGTATTTATTATGAGCGTCGCAGAGATCAGTATCTTAAAAGAGACGTATTTCTATCGTTGTTAAGACGGCGACTGTTTCTGATAATCAGTATTACGGTTTCTCTTCCCTGCGCGGTTTATTGCAAGACACACAGTAATCTTTGCCACTCAGAAAGACAAATGGATTGATCGTACTGCATATCTTCACCATTCCCATGTTCTGTCTCTCGATGGCTGTAAAGATTGCACCACAGAACCTGTTTTCTTTCCGATTGTACTATGTTGACGATATTCCTGATCATTTCACGCATGAAGGCTGAGATGATTACTTATCGGTTTGTAAGTAATGCGTACTTAACTTTATGTTGTTTCCATGAGGCCTACCGAAAAGGTTCGAAAATAACTGTGTCGTATTCGATTGATGGACGGGAAGCCTTTGGAGGCAATCTTATCGTTCAAATATTTAGGGAAAATACACTACTGGCCATTAAAATTGCTTCACCAGGAAGATGACGTGCAACAGACGTGAAATTTAACCGACAGGAAGAAGATGCTGTAATATGCAAATGATTAGCTTTTCAGAGCATTCACACAAGGTTGGCGCCAGTGGCGACATCTACAACCTGCTCACATGAGGAAAGTTTCCAACCGATTTCTCATACACAAACAGCAGTTGACCGGCGTTGCTTGGTGAAACGTTGTTGTGATGCCTCATGTATGGAGGAGAAATGCGTACCATCACGTTTACGACTTTGATAGAGGTCGGATTGTAGCCTGTTGCGATTGTAGTTTAGCGTATCGCGACATTGCTGCTCGCGATGGTCGAAATCCAATGACTGTTAACAGAGTATGGAATCGGTGGGTTCAGGAGGCTAATACGGAACGCCGTGCTGGATCCCAACAGCCTCGTATCACTAGCAGTCGAGATGACAGGCATCTTAGCCGCCCGGCTGTAACGGATCGTGCAGCCACGTCTCGATCCCTGAGTCAACACATGGGGACGTTCGCAAGACAACAACCATCTGCAGGAACAGTTCGACGACGTTTGCAGCAGCATGGACTATCAGCTCGGAGACTATGGCTGCGGTTACACTTGACGCTGCATCACAGACAGAAGCGCCTGCGATGGTGTACTCAACGACGAACATGGGTGCACGAATGGCAAAACGTCATTTTTTCGGATGAATCCAGTTTCTGTTTACAGCATCACGATGGTCGCATCCGTGTTTGGCGACATCATGGTGAACGCACATTGGAAGCGTGTATTCCTCATCGCCATACTGGCGTATCACCCGGCGTGATGGTATGGGTTGCCATTGGTTACACGTCTGGGTCACCTCTTGTTCGCATTGACGACACTTTGAACAGTGGACATTACATTTCAAATGTGTTACGACCCGTGGCTCTACCCTTCATTCGATCCCTGCGAAACCCTACATTTCAGCGGGATAATGCACGACCGCATGTTGCAGGTCCTGTACGGGCCTTTCTGGGTACAGAAAATGTTCGACTGCTGCCCTGGCCAGCACATTCTCCAGATCCCTCACCAATTGAAAACGTCTGGTCAATGGTGGCCTAGCCACTGGCTCGTCACAATACGTCAGTCACTACTCTTGATGAACTGTGGTATCGTGTTGAAGCTGCATGGGCAGCTGTACCTTTACACGCCACCCGAGCTCTGTTTCACTCAATGCCAAGCGTATCAAGGTCGTTATTACGGCCAGAGGTGGTTGTTCTGGGTACTGATTTCTCTGGATCTATGCATCCAAATTGCGTGAAAATGTAATTACGTGTCAGATCTAGTATAATATATTTTTGCAATGAATACCCGTTTAACATCTGCATTTATTCTTGGTGTAGCAATATTAATGGCCAGTAGTGTACTAAGAAGGGTTGTGAAACGACATGAACCTATAGAGTTTATCTGTCCATGGATCCTTAATGTCCCTCTATACGCCCACATTTCAAATGCCTCCAGTTTCTTATGCAATATTGGGGTAAATGTTCATGAGTCAACTGCACTGAGTACGATACTGAACACGTAGCAGCAAAGTAGTCGAATAGGATGTAATACTTGTGTCACGACTAATCAGCATTTTCTTCACTTTCTGGAAAGAACTTCTGGTCTGTTGAGTTCTGCAGCGAATTTCTTGAGAAAAATTCTAGTTATCGTTGATATGACATCCCAGATATTTGTATGGGGTAACCCTCTCGAGCCTATCATTAACAAATGCAAGAGTACCCTGAATTTCATCTCTGTTTCTGCTGACAAGTCTTCTTGATGCTTATATGTAGCCCGGGACTGTTATTCCCTTCAGTAACAGCGATTAGTACTTCTTCCAGAACTTCCAGCCTGGTTTCAAGTAAGAAACTGTGATCTGCATATCTGTTGTTATTGACGATAATTCCATTAACCATTAACCTATCTGGCATTTTAGTTATGTAACTATAGGTACTTCATATCCGGGAGGAGATACTGAGGACAGCAGTAATTGAAAAACTGATGACGAAAACAGAGTGTGCGAAAATGACGTGACTTATCTGGTCGCTTCTGTCTGAGCGTCAGAACTAATATGGTCAGATAACGAGAGGATACACATATACGTAACGTAAGCATTCATGAAAAAGTCGAGTCGACAGACGTTTTCACTGTTTTGCACTGATGAACTACACTGTCCAGTCACATTAATGTGACCACATGTCAAAAGCACGGACGGCTGTGAGGCGTGCAGGGAGAGAGTCAATTAGATTTTGGAAAGTAACGACAGGGACGTGAAGGCATGACGACTCTAGTGCGGTGGCCATCTGCGCTGGGTTTAAGGGCTGAGGATCCATGATGCGAAAGCCCGATTGAGGTGAATCCACAGATTCTGGATTGGGTTTAAATCGGGGTAGCTTGGTGGCCGCGGAATAAACTGATCCTGGTGATCTTCAAGCCACTCACATACACTGCGAGCTGTGTGACACGTTGCGTTGCCCTGCTGGTAGGTGCCATCCTGCCGAGGAAGAAAAGAACTGAATGTATGGGTGGACACGGTCCTCAAGGATATACGGATACTTATGTTGATTCATTGTGCGTTCGAGAATGACGAGATAATCCACGGAATGCTACGACAACATTCCCCAGACCATAACTGTTGCAAGTTGTTTGCTTTCAGACGTTTCACGCCGTACAGGCCAACGACCATCTGTCCGATAGTGCACGAAACGTGCTTCATCTGAAAAGGGCAACTGTCGGCACTAATTGGTCGTGCAGTTGCGGTGCTGGTGTGGAAATTCCAGCCTTCGTCGTGCATGAACAGCAGTCAGTATGGGTGCATGAACAAGTGGCATGCTGCGGAGGCCCATACGCAGAAACGTCCGCTGAAGCGTTTTTGAGGATGCTCTGTTGGTAGCCCCTTGATTCATCAGTCTATTCGCCCGTGCCGCATCCGTCGTTCAACCCTGTCATCTATGGCCGGTGCTGCACCATAGTTGCCTGGACTTAACTGCTGAGGTCATCAGTCCCCTAGAACTTAGAACTACTTAAACCTAACTAACCTAAGGACATCACACACATCCATGTACGAGGCAGGATTCGAAAATGCGACCGTAGCACTCGCGCGGTTCCATATTGTAGCGTCTAGAACCGCTCGGTCACTCCGGCCGGCGCCGGTTTGAGATAGCACCATTTTGCCGTGCACGATATCCTGTGACCATGGCAGCCCGTGAACAGTTTACAAACTTAACTGTTTCTGAAATGCTTACATCGTTGGCCCGAAAGCCAATGATCATGTCCTTTTGGACGTCAGATAAATCTCTTCGGTCCCCCATTACGACAACGAGTGCACTGTTTCCACGTCCGCTCGACACGCTTTATATACCCTCCACAGCTTCTGCTTCATCTGCCGTCTGTGAGCGGTTATAGAACGTTGACGACAAACATAGCAGGTGGTCACATTAACGTGACTGGGACGCGTATATTACAATAGTACGTTTCGTTTAAACAAACTTCTCTTAACTATAAGTGGAAATATTCCTCTAAAGTTTAGGAATGCGAGTTGGCGAAAGGGATGTTTCCTACATGCATGTGACATTGTTTTCTTCCCAATTTGGATTCTATTATAAGATTATGCCGAGATTTTTTACTGTTTTTGACAGAGTAATTGTATACCATTAAAGAATACAGAAAGAACTGTTGCACGAAAATGTTCGCTGATCAAGTTTCGTTTTGATGTGAGGATGACCTATGACTTCTCGTATTTAGTTTAATACCTAGGTTTGGTATCCATCCAGACGCTTAATTATATGTCGTCAGTCATACTTAATTTGGCAACTGCAAGTATTTTAGGGTTGGCGCTCAGATACACCTGGATTTCGTCAGAATATAAGTGTTAATTAGAAAAATGTAGCACAGATGTCTGTGCTTCAAGAACTGTACCGAGTACAAGTTTACAGCATTACTTCTCTAGCCCTAAGGTAAGTCATTGATAACTCATTTTGAGCTGGCTGTTGAAGGAAAGTATTTCACTTTTTCTGTTGTTTCATTTTAATAAGTAATATGTCGAAGTCAATAGTGTCAAGCCTGCCGAAATAAAGCAGTGTTGAAATGGTCGCTTCACGTTTGCCCATCGAACATTTGACCTCGTTGGTCCCTTTGTTTAACACAATTGGTTGTGTGTGAAATGTTATGGGACTCAACTACTAAGGTCATCAGTCCCTAAGCTTACACACTACTTAACCTAAATTATCCTAAAGACAAACACACACACCCATGCCCGAGGGAGGACTCGAACCTCCGCCGGGACCAGCGGCACAGACCATGGCTGCAACGCCTTTGAGCCAGATCGAAAGACATTCCTCATACCTCTGCCATACTTTTGGAGAGCCTACCACACAAAATAACAAGCATCGTTATAAGAGACAGAATAACAAATAAAAACCAACTGAAGACAGCACAGAAAGCGCTGTGTCTCCCATAAGGCGGTGTATGTATGTCGTATGACTCGGCCCTCCCGTCGGGTAGACCGTTCGCCTGGTGCAAGTCTTTCGATCTGACGCCACTTCGGCGACTTGCGCGTCGACGGGGATGAAATGATGATGATTAGGACAACACAACATCCAGTCCCTGAGCGGAGAAAATCTCCGACCAAGCCGGGAATCGAACCCGGGCCCTTAGGATTGACATTCTGTCGCGCTGACCAATCAGCTATCGGGGGGCGGTAATTTCCTCCAATTTCTTTCTAATTCTGATACACAAAAGGGCATTTCATATAATTAGGCTATGTTTCTGCACCCATTTAGCCACTGAACCGCCGTATCGCACTGTAGCTCTATTATACGACCACACTAAGTTGACACTCGAGGCGGTGGTTGACGGAAGCGATCACCAATGTGAAACGCTTACTCGGTCGCTCCCATCAGCCACCGCGCGAGTGTCTACTCAATTTGCGCGTGTTATGAGCTCCACACAACGGCCCGTAACAAGTAATCTCATTGCGACCACGAATCAAATACACCTGCAACATTCTTTAGGGGTACTTTTGAGCAGGCAGTGCGGGAGGGGCAACGGGAGGGGGCCACTCTTTCAGAATGAGGAGTGAAGAGACAATTCTTGGGAATTCAGTGAATGAAGCATTGCTCAGTAGGATGCGTACCACCAACAAGAGAGAGACTGAAGATCCCTGTTAGAACAGTAATAATAATATCGGCAAAGCTTTTCATCATACTGATGATCACTCCTGCATTAAATACTGCCCCAGAAGATATTCTCATGATTGTTTTGCATATTGTGCAGTAAAAAATAATTTTAAGAGAAATGCATCCATCGTGAAGGTACTACTTTGTGGCTGATAATTTATTGCAATTTGAGAGCTGAAATCTGTTGAGAAAAAGTCATTAATTCCTTTGCAGAGACTTACGAAACAACATCAGATTATGCCTTTCTTATACCAAATCTCTGAAATGTTTTTCATTGGACTGCACGAATCAAATCCTTGCATGCAACAAAATGGGATGCCTGATTTTGATGATGTATGTATTTTTCTTCGTTTTGATCTGCAGCTTACTGTACATTTCATATAGCACAGCTGTTGCATTCCTCTTGAATCATGCATTTGTAGGTACTTGTATAATCATTATCTGGTGTAGTTTTGTAGCGATGGAGCAAGCCATGAATCAAGCCCTGAAACTGAATTCCTTTTCAACATTTCACTTTAGTTTTCGTTACTATTTGTTTACTGTACTGACTGAATACGAACGAGGATAGCTGTCTTCTCCACTACTGACTGGCTTTCATGTCTTCGTCTCGTATAACTCAGTGTGGTTTCTGTGCAAGTTGCAGATTATCCTTTTCTACCTGCGTTATACCCCTGACACCTTCGGAATTTCTAAGAGTATATTTCAGTCAACATCGTCAAAATATCTCTTTAAATCCACGAATGCTGTAATTGTTGGTTGAACTTCTGTGATCTGTTTCCGAGATCAGTTGTGTTCCCACATTTCTCTGGGACTCAAACTGATATTCTTTAATATCGCCTTCTACCAGTCTTTTCGTTCTCCTATAAATAACTCATGTTAGTTGTTACTTGGAAATTTGTGCCAAAATTGTCATGCAACCTTTTTTATAATACAATGTGCATATTCCAATAATCAGTATAGACGATTCTTTAATGCCACATGAGAACTGCATGTCAGTGATTGTACAGCTAATTACTTCTTATTTTCATTTCCTTTCATTGCAGTGTGAGGGACCTGTTATTTTCTCCAGCTTTGGGAACTTTCTTCCGCTGGGTCACAATAGGAAAGCTAACTTGGAAGGACTAGAGCGCCATAAACTTGTTCAGCGCTGAAAGCAGCCTCCGAGCAGGCAATATTGGAGAACGTCAGTTTGAGTTCCAGAGAATATGACAAGGAAGTGACTGTGTCGCATCTCTGCACAGGAGGCACATACGAGAAGGACCAGCATGCTGTAAAACTGCCCTTTATGAGACAATAGAAGGAAACCCTTTTGGTGAGATAAAGATCTGAAAGCCAGATATAGCACTCAGAATAAAGCACTCAGAACTTGGGACACTGGGATGTGCCATGGTCGTGCCACAAAGGAATATTCATTTAAATCCAGATAACAAGGACTTTGATGCCTCGCAATAATTATTTTGGTAGAAGTCGTATTTTCCCGGTACTTGTCTATGTGCAAGCCATTTGGTTGGCTAAGGTTGATACCTGTCATGTATTGCAAGAGATTTTCCGCCTTCCTTCCTGTGCCACACCATTATTGGTTAACCAAGACAAAATCTAAGAGAGTAGGAATTTGTTAAACTTGTTTATAAAATTGTTATTGGACGGAAATGGCAAAGTCTGCTGCAGCTGGACAGTGAGATTCCTACACTGGCGGAACCAACTAAGTTTTGGAGAGAAATCAGGGCGACTTGCTGCCGGAAGATCACAGAAGCCACTTGCTTCAGGAATATCAGAGAGAAAGCACTTGTGGTAGAGAGGTTGAGATGAACACTTCCTCCAGATCGTTGCAGAGAACTGCAGAGAGGGAAGTCTTCGACGTAGAGCAGTGTACAGAGATCCAACTGGACACAGAATTTCTAGCCCTTACTGCTACTGTCTTTCACATTCATTCTACTTAAGAATGGTAGGAATGAGCTGGCGATGCAGTCACCGAGTCGAGGGGGATGCGAGGCTAGTTAATTTACGTCAGAGTTAATTATGCAGTTTTAAAGTTTTCAGCCACTTAGTTGCTGCCTTACTGCTCGTTGGCGAATATGTTGGGATTCGTATTTTCTTTTCTAGGATTCTTTCTTTAAATCACTAACTATTTTCTCAGTCATTCGCCATATCTGCTATTTAGTTTCATGTTATACTTTCATGTATCCACCCACCTGTGTCAAGACTGTAGATCATAATTACAGCATTTTTTGTTATATTGACCGCTAGTTCCCTTTTGTAGCTGGATGAGCCCCATCGTTAATATGTCGGTTTGATCAACAATTTTCACTCAATAAGAATTTATCCGTTGCTCCACATTGTTTCTCATAAATTTGGATGCTCTTATGGGGAGCATCCCTTGTCTGTATGTCACCGGTGATGGGACTTACAGCATCTAAGGCGAAACTTCCTGGCAGATTAAAACTGTGTGTCGGACCGAGACTCGAACTCGGGACCTTTGCTTTTCGCGGGAAAGTGCTCTACCAGTGCTCTACTGGCATCTGAAGTTGAGATACCAGAAATATTCAAATATATATGCTTGAATATTTCTGGTATCTCAACTGCAGATTTTTCAGCGCTCATTTAACTTTAGGACTCTGTATCTCAGAATGAACAAAAATGGACTTGTACCACTATTGCAATAAGCCCTTCATATGCACAACTGCCTTGAAATCATTCACAATGCAAAGCGTTTTCCTTTACGATAACGGCCACAGGAGGCCAAGTGCAGTAATATCTTGGTCGCGTAAAATAAGGCATCGACGTCGGTGGCGCTACCTTGACGGACACTACCACACCATCAACAGTGTGGAGCTGATCATTGCCTATGGCTTCTGACTGGGTGCCTAAGGTTATAGGAATGCTCAGATGTATAGTATAACAGAATGTAAAGAGAAAAGCTGCAGAATACGTGTCATAGTAACGAATGCGACGTGATTTTTGCAAACTACGTCTTCATCATCGGTTTCTTAGACAGGACCACTCTGCATTCAGGTGGAGATTAAAGCTATATCTGTTATCATCGGTGTAGCCTCCCTCTTGGCATACTTGAGCTCTCTTCCTTCTGTCCAACAGCGAACCAATGTCAACACATTCCCTGCTTCCCTCATTTCTATCTTTTCTGTTTCCTTGCTTCCATCTCATCTGTTAACTTTAACGTATTCTTTCTCTCACACGACCTCTGATCGGTAAACTTATTCTCCACATTTGACTCCTTATGTATAGCTGCCATACATGTCTGTTAGCTGTAATTACTCACTTTTGACGAAGACCTAAAATATACTTAACACAGTGCTAATTACACTGACGTTTCTTACATACGTTATAGTCATTAGTGTACCTATTGGTACTATTACTAATCTTATTTGTGATCTGCATATCCTATGCATATTGCAATCAGTACTTCATCTATTGTTATTGTGGTCTTCAGTTTGAAGATAGGTTTGATGCTTCTCTTCACGCTAGTATATCCTATGCAAGCCTCTGCATCTCTGCCTGAAGTACTGTTACCGATAGGATTGATGATACTCTTGACGCTAGTATATCCTATGCAAGTCTCTTCATCTCCACCTGAAGTACTGTTACCGATAGGTTTGATGCTACTCTCGACGCTAGTATATCCTATGCAAGCCTCTGCATCTCTGCCTGAAATACTGTTATCGATAGGTTTGATGCTACTCTTGACGCAAGTATATCCTATGCAAGTCTCTTCATCTCTGCCTGAAGTATTGTTGCCGATAGGTTTGATGCTACTCTTGACGCTAGTATATCCTATGCAAGCCTCTTGATCTTTGCCTGAAGTATTGTTGCCGATAGGTTTGATGCTACTCTTGACGCAAGTATATCCTATGCAAGCCTCTTCATCTCTGCCTGAAGTACTGTTGCCGATAGGTTTGATGCTACTCTTGACGCTAGTATATCCTATGCAAGCCTCTTCATCTCTGCCTGAAGTACTATTACCGATAGGTTTGATGCCACTCTTGACGCAAGTATATCCTATGCAAGCCTCTACATCTCTGCCTGAAGTACTGTTACCGATAGGTTTGATGCTACTCTTGACGCTAGTATATCCTATGCAAGCCTCTTCATCTCTGCCTGAAGTACTGTTACCGATAGGTTTGATGCTACTCTTGACGCTAGTATATCCTATGCAAGCCCCTTCATCTCTGCCTGAAGTACTGTTACCGATAGGTTTGATGCTACTCTTGACGCTAGTATATCCTATGCAAGCCTCTTCATCTCTGCCTGAAGTACTGTTACCGATAGGTTTGATGCTACTCTTGACGCTAGTATATCCTATGCAAGCCTCTTTATCTCTGCCTGAAGACCTGTTGCCGATAGGTTTGATGCTACTCTTGACGCTAGTATATCTTATGCAAGCCTCTTCATCTCTGCCTGAAGTACTGTTACCGATAGGTTTGATGCTACTCTTGCCGCAAGTATATCCTATGCAAGTCTCTTCATCTCTGCCTGAAGTACTGTTGCCGATAGGTTTGATGCTACTCTTGACGCTAGTATATCCTATGCAAGCCTCTTCATCTCTGCCTGAAGTACTGTTACCGATAGGTTTGATGCTACTCTTGACGCTAGTATATCCTATGCAAGCCTCTTTATCTCTGCCTGAAGTACTGTTGCCGATAGGTTTGATGCTACTCTTGACGCTAGTATATCCTATGCAAGTCTCTTCATCTCCACCTGAAGTACTGTTACCGATAGGTTTGATGCTACTCTCGACGCTAGTATATCCTATGCAAGCCTCTTCATCTCTGCCTGAAGTACTGTTGCCGATAGGTTTGATGCTACTCTTGACGCTAGTATATCCTATGCAAGCCTCTTCATCTCTGCCTGAAGTACTGTTACCGATAGGTTTGATGCTACTCTTGACGCAAGTATATCCTATGCAAGTCTCTTCATCTCTGCCTGAAGTACTGTTACCGATAGGTTTGATGCTATTCTTGACGCAAGCATATCCTATGCAAGCCCCTTCATCTCTGCCTGAAGTACTGTTACCGATAGGTTTGATGCTACTCTTGACGCAAGTATATCCTATGCAAGTCTCTCCATCTCTGCCTGAAGTACTGTTACCGATAGGTTTGATGCTACTCTTGACGCTAGTATATCCTATGCAAGCCTCTTCATCTCTGCCTGAAGTACTGTTACCGATAGGTTTGATGCTACTCTTGACGCTAGTATATCCTATGCAAGCCTCTTCATCTCTGCCTGAAGTACTGTTACCGATAGGTTTGATGCTACTCTTGACGCAAGTATATCCTATGCAAGTCTCTTCATCTCTGCCTGAAGTACTGTTACCGATAGGTTTGATGCTATTCTTGACGCAAGCATATCCTATGCAAGCCCCTTCATCTCTGCCTGAAGTACTGTTACCGATAGGTTTGATGCTACTCTTGACGCAAGTATATCCTATGCAAGCCTCTTCATCTCTGCCTGAAGTACTGTTGCCGATAGGTTTGATGCTACTCTTGACGCTAGTATATCCTATGCAAGCCTCTTCATCTCTGCCTGAAGTACTGTTACCGATAGGTTTGATGCTACTCGTGACGCTAGTATATCCTATGCAAGCCCCTTCATCTCTGCCTGAAGTACTGTTACCGATAGGTTTGATGCTACTCTTGACGCAAGTATATCCTATGCAAGTCTCTTCATCTCTGCCTGAAGTACTGTTGCCGATAGGTTTGATGCTACTCTTGACGCTAGTATATCCTATGCAAGCCCCTTCATCTCTGCCTGAAGTACTGTTACCGATAGGTTTGATGCTACTCTTGACGCTAGTATATCCTATGCAAGTCCCTTCATCTCTGCCTGAAGTACTGTTACCGATAGGTTTGATGCTACTCTTGACGCAAGTATATCCTATGCAAGTCTCTTCATCTCTGCCTGAAGTATTGTTGCCGATAGGTTTGATGCTACTCTTGACGCTAGTATATCCTATGCAAGCCTCTTGATCTTTGCCTGAAGTACTGTTACCGATAGGTTTGATGCTACTCTTGACGCTAGTATATCCTATGCAAGCCTCTTGATCTTTGCCTGAAGTACTGTTACCGATAGGTTTGATGCTACTCTTGACGCTAGTATATACTATGCAAGCCTCTTCATCGCGGCCTGAAGTACTGTTACCGACAGCCTTTTGCAGCTGTTTACAGTACTCAGATTTTGGTCTTCTTCTAAACTTTTTACCGTCCCCCCCTCCTCCCCCAACTTCCTTCTGTTACGAATGTGACTATTTCTCGATGGTGCAGTATGTTTCCTGTCAAACTATTCCTTCTTTTGCTCAAGTTATGCCATAAATTTCTTTTTTCCACAGTCTGATTCAGTACCACTTCATTAGTTATTCGATCTAATTTTCGACATTTTTCTGCAACATCACATTTCGAGAGTTTCTACACTCTTCTTGCCTGAACTGTTTATTGTGCTAATGCTTTTGACTGTGTCGACCACAGTAAATTAATTGAAGTACTCAAAAACACGGGAGTACCAGATCTCCTCATTTGTATGATAAATAATTTATACTCTGACGAAGAAGCCACCGTGAGAACGCTACATGAAGCAATTCAGTGGGTCATGATTCAGAAAGAAATGTAGCAAGGTTGCATATTGTCACCTTATTTATTCAATCTATAAGGAGAGTTCACCGTGAGGAATGCCAGGTTAGAAGAAGAAGGAATCGGAATTAATATAGCCGGGGCAAATATAAATAACGTTAGTTATGCAGAGGGTCCCATCCTGATGGCGGAAAGTGAAGAAGAGTTAAGGCTCTTCTTGTTGTTGTTGTGGTCTTCAGTCCTGAGACTGGTTTGATGCAGCTCTCCATGCTACTCTATCCTGTGCAAGCTTCTTCATCTCCCAGTACCTACTGCAACCTACCTCCTTCTGAATCTCCTAAGTGTATTCATCTCTTGGTCCCCCTCTACGATTTTTTATCCTCCACGCTGCCCTCCAATGCTAAATTTGTGATCCCTTGATGCCTCGAAACATGTCCTACCAACCGATCCCTTCTTCTAGTCAAGTTGTGCCACAAACTTCTCTTCTCCCCAATCCTATTCAATACCTCCTCATTAGTTACGTGATCTACCCACCTTATATTCAGCATTCTTCTGTAGCACCACATTTCGAAAGCTTCTATTCTCTTCTTGTCCAAACTGGTTATCGTCCATGTTTCACTTCCATACATGGCTACACTCCATACAAATACTTTCAGAAACGACTTCCTGACACTTAAATCTATACTCGATGTTAACAAATTTCTCTTCTTCAGAAACGATTTCCTTGCCATTGCCAGTCTACATTTTATATCCTCTCTACTTCGACCATCATCAGTTATTTTGCTCCCCAAATAGCAAAACTCCTTTACTACTTTAAGTGTCTCATTTCCTAATCTAATCCCCTCAGCATCACCCGAATTAATTTGACTACATTCCATTATCCTCGTTTTGCTTTTGTTGATGTTCATGTTATATCCTCCTTTCAAGACACTGTCCATTCCGTACAACTGCTCTTCCAAGTCCTTTGCTGTTTCTGACAGAATTACAATGTCATCGGCGAACCTCGAAGTTTTTACTTCTTCTCCATGAATTTTAATACCTACTCCGGATTTTTCTTTTGTTTCCTTTACTGCTTGCTCAATATACAGATTGAATAACATCGGGGAGAGGCTACAACCCTGTCTCACTCCTTTCCCAACCACTGCTTCCCTTTCATGCCCCTCGACTCTTATAACTGCCATCCGGTTTCTGTACAAATTGTAAATAGCCTTTCGCTCCCTGTATTTTACCCCTGCCACCTTCAGAATTTGAAAGAGAGTATTCCAGTTAACATTGTCAAAAGCTTTCTCTAAGTCTACAAATGCTAGAAACGTATGTTTGTCTTTTCTTAACCTTTCTTCTAAGATAAGTCGTAAGGTTAGTATTGCCTCACGTGTTCCAACATTTCTACGGAATCCAAACTGATCTTCCCCGAGGTCGGCTTCTACCAGTTTTTCCATTCGTCTGTAAAGAATTCGCGTTAGTATTTTGCAGCTGTGACTTATTAAACTGATAGTTCGCTAATTTTCACATCTGTCAACACCTGCTTTCTTTGGTATTGGAATTATTATATTCTTCTTGAAGTCTGTGGGTATTTCGCCTGTCTCATACATCTTGCTCACCAGATGGTAGAGTTTTGTCATGACTGGCTCTCCCAAGGCCATCAGTAGTTCTAATGGAATGTTGTCTACTCCCGGGGCCTTGTTTCGACTCAGGTCTTTCAGTGCTCTGTCAAACTCTTCACGCAGTATCTTATCTCCCATTTCATCTTCATCTACATCCTCTTCCATTTCCATAATACTGTCCTCAAGTACATCGCCCTTGTATAAACCCTCTATATACTCCTTCCACCTTTCTGCCTTCCCTTCTTTGCTTAGAACTGGGTTTCCATCTGAGCTCTTGATATTCATACAAGTGGTTCTCTTCTCTCCAAAGGTCTCTTTAATTTTCCTGTAGGCAGTATCTATCTTACACCTAGTGAGAAAAGCCTCTACATCCTTACATTTGTCCTCTAGCCATTTTGCACTTTCTGTCGATCTCATTTTTGAGACGTTTGTATTCCCTTTTGCCTGCTTCATTTACTGGATTTTTATATTTTCTCCTTTCATCAATTAAATTCAATATTTCTTCTGTTACCCAAGGATTTCTATTAGCCCTCGTCTTTTTACCTACTTGATCCTCTGCTACCTTCACTACTTCATCCCTCAGAGCTACCCATTCTTCTTCTACTGTATTTCTTTCCCCCATTCCTGTCAATTGTTCCCTTATGCTCTCCCTGAAACTCTCTACAACCTCTCGTTCTTTCAGTTTATCCAGGTCCCATCTCCTTAAATTCCCACCTTTTTGCAGTTTCTTCAGTTTCAATCTGCAGATCATAACCAATAGATTGTGGTCAGAATCCACATCTGCCCCTGGAAATGTCTTACAATTTAAAACCTGGTTCCTAAATCTCTGTCTTACCATTATATAATCTATCTGATACCTATTAGTATCTCCAGGATTCTTCCAGGTATACAACCTTCTTTTATGATTCTCGAACCAAGTGTTAGCTATGATTAAGTTATGCTCTGTGCAAAATTCTACAAGGCGGCTTCCTCTTTCATTTCTTCCCCCCAATCCATATTCACCTACTATGTTTCCTTCTCTCCCTTTTCCTACTGACGAATTCCAGTCACCCATGACTATTAAATTTTCGTCTCCCTTCACTACCTGAATAATTTCTTTTATCTCGTCATACATTTCATCAATTTCTTCATCATCTGCAGAGCTAGTTGCATATTAACTTATACTACTGTAGTAGGCATGGGCTTTGTGTCTATCTTGGCCACAATAATGCGTTCACTATGCTGTTTGTAGTAGCTAACCCGCACTCCTATTTTTTTATTCATTATTAAACCTACTCCTGCATTACCCCTATTTGATTTTGTATTTATAACCCTGTAATCACCTGACCAAAAGTCTTGTTCCTCCTGCCACCGAACTTCACTAATTCCCACTATATCTAACTTTAACCTATCCATTTCCCTTTTTAAATTTACTAACCTACCTGTGCGATTATGTGATCTGACATTCCACGCTCCGATCCGTAGAATGCCAGTTTTCTTTCTCCTGATAACGACGTCCTCTTGAGTAGTCCCCGCCCGGAGATCCGAATGGGGGACTATTTTACCTCCGGAATATTTTACCCAAGAGGACACCATCATCATTTAATCATACAGTAAAGCTGCGTGTCCTCGGGAAAAATTACGGCTGTAGTTTCCCCTTGCTTTCAGCCGTTCGCAGTACCAGCACAGCAAGGCCGTTTTGGTTATTGTTACAAGGCCAGATCAGTCCATCATCCAGACTGTTGCCCCTGCAACTACTGAAAAGACTGCTGCCCCTCTTCAGGAACTACATGTTTGTCTGGCCTCTCAACAGATACCCCTCCGTTGTGGTTGCACCTACGGTACGGCCATATGTATCGCTGAGGCACGCAAGCCTCCCCACCAACGGCAAGGTCCATGGTTCATGGTTCTTACTGAAGGTGAAAGGAGAAAGTGTAAGGCCTGGGATAAGAATAAATCTCAGGACAACTATACCCATCATTTCACTGCACGCAGGAGGAGTAACAATGGACTTAATTTCTGTGTTCAGTTATGTCGACTCCCAGGTTTCTGCTGATCAGGGGACGCTTGTTACTTGGTAGAAAGGCAATGTTCAACCTTACCAACGTTGTAGCGAGTTGAGACACAGATGAAACAACAAAGATTGGTATAGTAGTTGCTACGGACTTCCCAGTAATATTTTATGCATGTGAGGCCAGAACCATAAGAAAGGCTGAACGTCGCAGCTTTGAATTGTGGTGTTGGCAGACTCCTTCGAACTATGGTGTTGGAGGAAACTCCTTAGCCAGAATAGGTCTATAATATATAAAAATATAACCGAATTTCTCCAGATGCTGAAACAAAGACTGTCCTACTTCGGACACATCGTGAGAAAGCATGACTCGTTGGAAAAGACGTTAATACTGGGGAATATCGAAGACACAAGGAAGAGAAGAAGGCGGCAAAGGATGAGATGGAATGATGGCATAGCAGAAGTAATGGATTCCAAGCAGGAAAGTCTTCGGGAGGTAGTGAAGGAGAGAAGAAATTGACGTGCTTTAGTTTATAGGGTCTCGGAGAGTAGGAATCGATTAAACGTTGAGAGAAAGAGAGAGAGAGAGAGAGAGAGAGAGAGAGAGAGAGGGAGAGAGAGAGAGAGGGAGAGGGATGGAAGGAGGGAGAGAGAAAGATAAAGAGAGATTTTGCATCGTCTTTACTTCAGTTACTTTGCTACTCAAATAGCAAAATTCATCTATTTTTAGTGTCTCTTTTTCTTAACGTAATACTTTCAGCGTCATCGCATTTAATTTCGCTGCATTTCCACATCTTGTTTTAGTTCTATTGAAATTCATCTTATTATCTCTTCTCAAAACATTATCCTTTCCGTACAACTGGTCTTCTAAGACCTTTGCCATCTCCGCCAGAATTACAATGTCACTGATAAGTCTCAGAGTTTTTTTTTTCGTCTCCCTGAACCTTAATTCCTTTTTCAAATTTCTGCTTGGTTTCCATTATTGCATGCTCTACAGACAAACTGAATAACATCGGGGATAGGCTACAGTCATGGCACATTCCTTTCTTAACTACTGCTTCCATTAAATGTCCTTCGACTTTTTATAATTGCAGTTTGGCTTCTACGCAACTGGTATATACATTTCCACTCCATGTATTTTATCGCTGTTACTGTCAGAATTTCAAAGATGTCTGTTGTAAATATTATTCTTCTTCTTTCCGAATGGTTCGCTCAGTACCACTCGAAATCAACACTTGTTGAGTTTTCTTTTACTCCGGTTTTCTTTCGTGAGCAACGAATGATATGATTTTCATTGCTCCATCCGTGTATGTTGTTTGGTCCTTCTCTGCTCTTCCTCGAAACCGCGCGTTTATGTGACTTCCCTTGTTAAATTATTATTGTTATTATTATTATCGTAATTGTGTACTGCTCTAGGACTACAGATACTGTAATGTTAACCGACTTGTAAAATCTGTTTAGATGTAAGACATGGTCTCTAAAACATAACCAGTCTGATCAGATGTAACAAATGCATAAATAAATAAATAATTCCAAGAAGTTTTACGTGCTTGACAGAAACTTATGAGAAGTTAGATCTTTTATGCCAGAGAGAGTTAGCCATGTTTCTCGACAAAAATTATCTTAGCAGACTAGTATTTGAAGGATGGTGATGGATCGTGTGAGAGAACGTCAATAAGCAGCTGTCAGCTTGGCAGACCCTCTACCGTCTGTGTTATTTTCGCCGTACACATTTGGGACCCCTTCTGCATTTCTTCTTTTAGACACCAATTGCCAAACATTGCACAAGAGTTCAAACTTGAATATATTTGGATCTGTATTCGCACAGGTGACTAGGCTAACAGATTATCATGCAGATCTTAGTCGTGAAGCGCATCCGAATTGATAGCTGCCGCCTCTTTTTCGTACATCCATTATTTTTTTAATGTAGACAACGGCAAGTAATGGAAGTGCCGTGCTGTGCGCACACTGGACGTAGCGCTGTCAGAAGTGGAGGAACTGTGATAGAATATTCGCTGAGACTCATAGATCGCCTGGAATGAGTGCTAAGACAAGCGCCACAACATGCTCTCCTGAACCACATTCGTTTTGCCTGATCTCCAATAGTAATTATTTGTGTGGTATCTCAAAGAGGTAACTACGCTTCCAAGGAAAATATAATATTACTGTCACTCTGCAGTCCTTTGTTGGTTGTGTGCGGAATGGTTTTCAGTGCTCAGCTTACACGACACCAACATTTGTGACTCGCGTGGGGGGATGTCAGCCGTGACGTATGGAATTGCCGTCCATTTGCAATGAAATTCGGACTCATTCACGTGCGGTAGGGTCTCATTTCTGGTACATTTCTTACAGATATTCACAAGATTGAAAACTGTCTCATTAAAGTGATGAAAGAATAAAAAAATAACAAGTATTCAAAATAAGTTATATCTACAATTAGACGAAATTACAGCTAACAAGCAGAAAGAAGTCCTTAAAAACGTGCTAAAATAAGTGGACTACAAATCTTTTTTGAAGAACTTAATTTAATCCATCATAAACAATGTTTTTCGGAAGACTGCAGCTGTGCGAATGATATGTTCTCCCTTGAGCAAACACAGTTTTTGTTTGTTTTATACCCAAATGCTTTAATATCCAAATGAAGTTTCACCATGGTCAATGGGTTAATCTATTTTCTTAATATCACATACTGTTATTTATGTGTCTATCTGCCATTTGCGGTACAACAGATATTTTGCCCCAGTTACATTCAATTTTTGTTTTCTCAAGACAGAACCATATTTCAGTAACGATATACGTTATGAAGCACACATGGGCTAAGGTTGAGCTTCAGTCACAAGTTGGATTCATCAGTAATGATATAAATAATGAAATACTGCACCAAATACCTTTTTTATGCATAGAAAGACGCGTTTCAGTTCCGATTCCCATTTTCAAGTGCTGTAGAAGTTTATGTTGTTACTATGTGATGTCTGCGTTTGTGTTGTTCTGATTCTTTTGACCTGAAGTCTTCTGTTTATGGTTTTAAGTCGTTGTGCCTCCTCCATTACAGTTCGTATGCCATTTCCGTATTCGTGTCAGACGTATTTCTCCTTTTTTGTGTCTGTTTTATTTAATTTCAGAACTAATTGTTCATTGCACGAAAGCGTCAACCTTTTTACGTGATATTTTTGTTCTTAAAACGGCATTTTAACCTACAGTTTAATAAATAAATGAATGACCTTATATGAGAGGTACAGTCATGCCCAAAAGTATCCGAACGACCTGAACCGCATTTCGCCTGATTCGTATGCAACCGGCATAACGCGGCTGTCTAGCAGGTCCTCTAATCGCTCCTTGCTACAGTCGTTTGACTATTGAAAATGGTTCCAACAAGTCACCACTAGAAAACACTGCCCAGTATCGCAGTAACTCAAGATGTAAAGTAATACCACGATGCTACAAATATCAGGGAACACCTTATCACAGATAAGACTGTCCTTAAGGCTTGTAAGCTCACATTTATTACAATAAATAACATACCTGAAATGTTACCACTCTCATTATTACGTCAGATAGGTAATGCACGTAGTATGTTCGTCCTATTCATGATTTCCTCTTCAAAGTAACATACAGTACTTATTAGTTAACACAAAATGACATTAAAAATTTAAGTTATCCACGAGCAGGTAGTTGAGAATATGTATGAACTTCAAATGACACGACGAACCGTCTCGTTCTGCATATGGATTCAAAAAATGTGGCTCGAAAATGTGGCCACAATGGTCTGGTGGAACGAATTAGCACAGGTGCACTGCGTGGGTTCAGGCATTTACTTTTAAGAGGCAGAAACAGATTTATTTTACCCCTGGTAACCTCAAGAGAAAGACGTTATAATCCATAATCCTCATTAAACATCACGTTCCGTCATTACCAAATGGGCAGAGCCGGTTTACGTTGGAAAATGACATAGCGGAAGTCATGGCAAACAGAAATACGGTCGCCAGTAAACTTACTTACATTAGAAAATTTTATTTTATTTGATGAACCGCTAGCCATTTAAAGGAACAGGTCTCTTATTTTACTTGTACTTGATTGAACTAGAGACGTTGAAAAATTTGGTGCTGGACTGTGATTCGAATTCGTATCTCCTCTTTCGAGGGTCTGAATCTCTCAGAACACTATAGTTCAATCATTTCGTTCCTTTTCCCAAGACTGCAATCTTCTCTAGGTTTCCTCCAAAGGATCCAGTACAAAAATATTCATAATTTCATTTCAAGCCCTATCAAGTGCACACCCACCTGCTAGTGAAAATTAACGTGCATTTTTAATGTCTGTTCATGTGTTGCCAACAATCGCAATAGGTGTCGTTATTTCTGGTCAAACACGCACACATCTTACTGTTGGTGAATAAGCAACTGATACTTAAGCCATATTCGTGGATGCACGGTAGGTATGCAGTTCGATGGTCGCTTAGGCACAAAAGTTTGTATCCTTATTTTAGATTCAAACACCTAGCAGCTCGTAAGAGAAACCGATACGTAACATTTGATTTTTATTAGTTAACAATCCGATTACGTGCTGGGTTCGTATCTCCATCACAGCACTTCACATCATGCACTTCATCTTTAAATGCATTCACACTTTGTTACTTCAGAATGGAGGTATATCAGTGATCTTTCGTGGTTAGCTAACAGGGACGAAAGGGTCTTGATAGGAGTCCCGGTTTATTACAAAAATTGTCGTCTTTTATTTTCAAGTTTAGATTTGGTTACTGGTATTGGCAAAAATTTCGGTAATTCATGACTCTTCATGGCTAGTCATCAATATGATGTGATTAGATTAGATTAGATTAATTCTTGTCCCATAGATCATGAATACGACATTTCGTAATCATGTGGAACACGTCATTTTAAATGAAAGATTTCCTTACATACCATGATTCAATTTCTTTACAACAATTTTTTACACACACTCTCTCTCTCTCATTCTTTTTCATTTCTCTCTCTCTATCTCTCTCTATCTCTCTCTCTCTCTCTCTCAGCCACACACACACACACACACACAAACACATTCTTTTTTATTTTTATTTGTTTGTTGTGCTCGACTATCGACGAGGCACGAAAACGCCTGTGAATGAGTTTCTTAGTTTTGAGTATACTTACGAAAGAAATATAAAAACAACTATGAGAGTTACTGATTTATGATGCTTAGTTTCCATTTAATTCTGAGTATTATTACTAACTACGCTCCAGTCCCTAAACCTAGTTACAGAAATGCGAATCAGACGCATTACGTATTCCAGGCCGTAGCAGCTGCGACTTGAAGACACCAGCTATGGTCACTTCCCAGCTCGCTGTAGGATCACATCGGTTCGTCTTCTTCCTGCTGATACTGTAACTGAGATTTGGCAACAAGGCAACGTATGTTTGGCAACTCTGTGATCGACGAATTACTTCCTTGTGTGCACGGAATTAAGCCTCAAAGTTCACTTGATTTTACCCGTCATTTCCATTTAATAACCTGAGTTATTATTGATTTAAGTGTAACAAAAGATTGTAAACTTACGGTTTTCAGCCCAGGAAAGTCGTTGCAGGTGGATATCGCAACTAATCTCGTCCTTTAAATAGCGGTTTATGGGTTCTACCCACTATTGGCCTCGTAAGAGGAAGCTAAGACACATACCTTTCGCCAACTCTATGGTAACGTGCTGACCTGTGAAAAAGCGTCTGTTATAGTTCCAGTCACAGTGACTTCAACATTTTTACCCCTTCTGTGAAAGAGCTACAAGCAGTCAGATCAAACATCAATAAGGAAATCGCAAGAAAATGCTTTCGGCTTATAGTGCAATGGTGAATAACTTACAATGCTACACAACAGGTATCGCCTCTCTCCGTTGCTGACAAGCAAATTTTGGGTTTCTAGAAATACAAAACTATATTCATGAAATGCCACATTTGCATACCTCTTGAGTATGACACAGCATACCAATTAAACACAGACCCAATAAAAACATAAGTGAGTAGTATTTTACTAATTCGTGTCGATACAGGCAGGCTTGTGTACAGATACTCAGTTTTATTAAAACAGACTTTCGTCGTAAGGTTATCGTGGGTAGTTTTATTTGATTTCTTGTAATACAGTGCACAGTTTTCGTAAGGTTGCCTTTAGTGTTGTTGAAACAATAGTAAACATGAGAGAGAAATTAATAATCAACGATACATGCGAATTCTCTGATGTTATCTATAACAGTCTGACAATGTACATGCACTTTATTGATTACATGGATGTAGAAAACTTGTTCTGAGTTAAAGCTGTCAAACAATGTTTGAAGAAGAATAAAATACCACTACCACACGACAGCTAATATAGAAAATACTTTTCTGACGCATTTTGGCACGATGCACCCTCCCCACACATAATACAAAAGCTTCGAGATGCATCTGCTGCTTGGCTATCTATTAAACCTGAAAAGAACAAAATGTCACAGAAGTTGGCCATTTTTCCACATGCGACTATTTTGGATTGAGAAGTGAAGGGAATTATGCTCAAAGTTCCATTAGATTGGTAACTTCAGCAGACAGCAGAATTGCGTTTAAAAAAAATTAGTAGTAAATGCATTCGAACTCGCGACATCTTATCTATGATGCACTACACTTACCATTACTCTACTAGCTGACACAGCTAAAACAGCTCCAGAGCTGAACAACAATGCCTCCAGAACTGCTGCATACCACAGCGCTGAGAGATAATGCAAATGGCCGGGTCTAGACTTCTGAGAGAAACAGTTACAGCTTTTCTTTTGCGCTGCACGACGTTATCTACAAACAGATAGCGCAATAGAACAGCTAAAGTGGAAAAGAACACTTCCTATTTAAATTTATGCATCCTACACCGTTGGCAGTTCTGTGTAGGTGGCAGTTACGGGAATTTATTTCGGTGATTACCTTGAACTAGCCGAGGCAGCTAGTTCATGGTGATTCGGTCAACCGAGTAAATGTATTTACTGAACATGCTGCAATTTACTACAGGGAGCCTGTGTGTCAGAATTCTCATCCAGTGAGGCGCAACGGTGCTATGATAGAAATCCGAGTATCAGAAAAGAGGATTGGTGGTCTGTTGGACTAATGATAGGTTCTTATAACTCTGGTCTGTTTTCGATCCCCACATCTGTCAATGATTTTAGATAGGGAGAGAAAGATTCCATTCTCTTCTGGCTACACCATGTGAAGAAGATATAATGGCAGTGTGGTCTGAAATTCACATTAAAGATGATATTCCTTCTCTGCCAAGTAGCCGTTAGGTTGAACCACAGTAAAGTCTGGAGTGGAGACATCTAGAAACACTATCATCAGAAACCTTTCTTATACTAGTTATTTATTTCTAGTGACGAAACAAACGCTATGTAGGGTCACAGGACACTTATTCCATCTTTTATCTGAGCTTCTGTATGTCGATAAAATTGGTTCTGAACTGAGAATGCAACTCAGACCGCCCTTAACGCGGAATTTGATCCCTTCGTGACAATACAGCTCGGCTACAATTTGTTGTTTGTTCAAAACTACAGATTCCTCAACATCTCCACATATTACGCGTGAATGGGTTCGAATCCTGGCCGGCACTAAAGATTTCATTATGTATTATCAAGCTCTAGCTTGAGAACACCTATCTGCTGGTAGATAATAATTTTGATTTTTAATGTTTTTTCATTCGTTGTGAACACTAACGATATCTGACTCTTTTGACTCCCAGTGGGACAGAACTATTTGCGAGATCGCCGGCCGAGGTGGCCGTGCGGTTCTAGGCGCTCCGGTCCGGAGCCGCGCTGCTGCTACGGTCGCAGGTTCGAATCCTGCCTCGCGCGTGGGTGTGTGTGATGTCCTTAGGTTAGTTAGGTTTAAGTAGTTCTAAGTTCTAAGGGACTGATGACCACAGCAGTTGAGTCCCATAGTGTTCAGAGCCATTTGAACCATTTATTTGAGAGATCACTGTAAGTTCAAGATGTTATTCCGAGCTACTGGTGGAGAAAAATTCGGTAGGTGACGTTTCTTTGTGTGTAGTCAACAACGATATGTGTGGGGCTCTATTCCCAGTGAGCATTGAACTCTTCGTCACATTATTTCTAGTTCAAACATGCTCACATGTCGCTGCTGGTGCAACAAACCCATATTTAACGTTCGTTTTCTCTAGAATATAACAGCGATAGGTGCCGGGTTGGAGTCCTGGGAAGGAAAAAATTAATGTTTCGTCTCGTCATTTCAGTTAAAACATCTGGCTACTGCCGAGGAAATCCGATATGTCATAGTTGGTTCTGTTTCGATATCAATCCGATTAGGTTCTGGGTTCGAATCCCTGTCCAACACAAAGCTTTACCTCACGGCATTTCAAGCAAGTTACTTGTGAAGAAGCAATATTTAACATCTCTCGTAGTTCGTTAACAGGGACAATAGATGCTGGGTAGGAATTCGCGTCCGTTAAAAATGTTTGCGTTATGTAATTTAAAGTTGCTGTTTGCTAACTGATATTGTTTAAAATCGAGGTATATCACTATCTGTATGCCTAATCAGGAATGTCTGTTAGTTTGCGTCACTCACGAAATCTTTGTTTGTCTGCCTGACCTAGGTTTGAGTCCATATGCAGAACGAGACGGTTCGTCGTGTCATTTGAAGTTCATACATATTCTCAACTACCTGCTCGTGGATAACTTAAATTTTTAATGTCAT
Organism: Schistocerca nitens; assembly: GCF_023898315.1. NCBI lineage: Eukaryota > Metazoa > Arthropoda > Insecta > Orthoptera > Acrididae > Schistocerca > Schistocerca nitens. Next base: position 929,690,645 of record NC_064616.1, read on the forward strand.
TTTGTGTTAACTAATTAGTACTGTATGTTACTTTGAAGAGGAAATCATGAATAGGACGAACATACTACGTGCATTACCTATCTGACGTAATAATGAGAGTGATAACATTTCAGGTATGTTATTTATTGTAATAAATGTGAGCTTACAAGCCTTAAGGACAGTCTTATCTGTGATAAGGTGTTCCCTGATATTTGTAGCATCGTGGTATTACTTTACATCTTGAGTTACTGCGATACTGGGCAGTGTTTTCTAGTGGTGACTTGTTGGAACCATTTTCAATAGTCAAACGACTGTAGCAAGGAGCGATTAGAGGACCTGCTAGACAGCCGCGTTATGCCGGTTGTATACGAATCAGGCGAAATGCAGTTCAGGTCGTTCGGATATTTTTGAGCATGACTGTACATCTGAACATGCAAATTCGAATACAGTGCTCTGAAGGTACGAGGAGGTGACGTATAACTGGCAGCCTGCGAGGTTAATGTAAGGCAGAATCTATTGCTGCGCCTGTCAGATGTACCGCCAGCCGCTCTGAGCGGCTCTGTTCCATCTCATACACGGAGGCGCGACCTTACCTGCGTACAATCGTGGTTTCGTAGGCAACCGCAAACATTCTTCCATGAAGGAATCGGTCGTCTCGTTTTACAGTGGGATAAATGTACTAACATTTATGACGAAAACTTTTGAAATAATGAACAGTTAACTACATTTTTCAATGTACCCCTTTTCAGTTGACTGACACATATATTTTTTCTCTTGAAATTTGTTACAAATAATCCATTAGACTTCAGAATCTATAAAGATGTACGTCATTGTGATACTAAAGAAGAAATGGCCATTATTGTTCGTAAAACTGACTCTCGATCAGAAAGGGGACAACTATGCTACAGCAAAAATCTTTTATTACTTAGCCAACGATACTAAATGCTGCTAGACTGAAAAACAGTACTTAACACTGAGCTACAGAAGTTGTTTCTGAGCAGTTTCTTCTATTGCAGAGAATAATTTTAGTTGGAAAACTTGTAGTTTCTTTAGCGCAGTAGTATTACATAGTTACGCTGTTATGTGAACCCATCTGTAAATGCTCAACATGCATCTATATTTAAATAAAAATCCAAACAATAACCTGTGGATTTACTTACTCTACGTCCTTACGGTACCTGGCGAAACTGACCCATGAAACACGTAACTAAGTTACTTATATGTTTTATTATACAGCGAAAGGACGAAAGCCATGCAGTTATTACCTTATATTTGACTGGACCTTCTCATTCTCCGCCACAAGGCGACTCTTCGAACTGTCGAGTGTGCTGACGACTACTGCAGGCACATCTTACAGTTACCTAGTATCTTATAATGGAAAATCATTCCGATTTTCTTTAATAATCCTAAAAAAAATGGTTCAAATGGCTCTGAGCACCATGGGACTTAACAGCTGAGGTCATCAGTCCTCTAGACTTAGAACTACTTAAACCTAACTAACCTAAGGACATCACACACATCCACGCCCGAGGCAGGATTCGAACCTGCGACCGTAGCTGCAGCGCGGTTCCGCACTGAAGCGCCTAGAACCGCTCGGCCACAACGGCTGGCAATAATTCTCACAGAAGTCAGAATATTGCTTACAGACTGCGCATAAAACGAAATTTGAGCACTTATTTCGCTATAAGTCAGTTAAGTAGTACGTAGGAGTTACTGCACCGTTTTGAGTGGGGTGACCTGTGTAGGGATTTGGCGATCTTCTAGCAGCTTCCAAATGTACGGATGTATAGTAAGAGAAAAGTTGCCGCTATAAGCGTGCCCGTTGCTTAAGGCGGGTTTCCTGTTCAAATGTTTCCAGATTACAACGTTTCAACTAACGTCTTCATAAACCACAACGTCGCACAGTTTATGTAAATCGGCCTTGACGGAGGCACTGCAACGACAGATTCGTTGGTTTAGTGAGTTTGTCCTGTCTAGTGAAGCACACACGAAGTAACTACCTCAGTTACAATTAGAGAATATCGAGACGATATTTGGGAAACAACTCAGTGGTCAGAAATCCGTGTTAGATGACTACACAGATTTTGTAAAGTAAAAAGTCGTTTTTTCAACACGAAGATATAGTCTTCAAGGCTGCATAAAATTCTAGAACGTTCATGAGCGAGTCATTCCCTTTTATAACCAAGGTACCGACCGTTCCAGTACATCTCTATGTTACAAGCTATAATAAACGTGACATCAATTCGAGGAGGCTATAGGTATCTAAAATTGAATTCTGAGTGACCAAAAAAGTGCTTGGAGGTAATATTTATTTAGAATGTTAATACTAGAGATATTATATTCCGATTTCTCCAGTGTATTTTCTTCTTTTCGGTCTACGTGTCTTCGTAGGTCTACCAGAACGTGTGTACGTTTCGTTCAAAATTGTCATGTCCATCTTTTACTGTTTTCCACATATTTTATACACTCTGCTAATACCACATTAACTGTCACGGAGACTCGGTGGTGAAGTGTCAGACTAAGAACCGAAAACTAATTTGGGTGAGTATGTGTTACATACTAACAGAAGATATTCGGACGTGAAGAAGCCTGTGTAGGATAGAGTGGCGTGAAGAGCTGCATCAAACCAGTCTTCGGATAGAAGACCTCAACAACAACAATAACAAAAGAAATTTTCCCTGTCTGCCTTCTTTGTTCTCTATGGCTGACAGTCAAAATATGAGAGTAATTTAACAGAACGGTGCGCTTGCATTGCTGATTCGTGCTAAGGATTTTTAAAATGATATACACCATGCAAAAGAGTTGCCACATTTTCGAAACGATGTAATTGTTTCCCATTCTGAAGATTAAGTTTGAAATTTGGCTCAAAGGTGCCTGAAGCGTTCCTATGTAATGCTGCAAAAGACTTTATCAAGTACAAAAATGTTGGGTATAATTTTACTTTGTCATGTGAACTCATCGACAAGATCAATTGAACTGGGTGTCCCAGAGTGTAGATAAGTACAAAATCACCAAAATATATGGCAGATTAATTCACACAACAAAAGCCCGAAATAATTATAGTATAATAAAATAAAGAAGTCGGTACAATCAAATGTCGGAAATATCATTCAAACGGTGGTCACGCTTTTTCAGCTCTCCTGTTTCACGCCATCCTCTAGCATGATCGTGGAGGATTGAACGACTGATATGTGCATGAATAAATCAGCAAAGGGTCTCTCTAAGGTCTCCCAGTTTGGCAACATCCTCAGCGCCACCCACGCACCTTTGTTGAACATATTATAAATTTACTGTCAGAGACATCGACATCCATCAGCTGAGTAGTGCCTCACTGGTGCCCTAGCGCCTGAAAGCAGGCAACCCCTTCGACACTCTTAAGGTGAGGTTGTCTGGCCTTGGCCACAAGAGCAGCCACTCAGCTGAATGGTGCTAGGTTGGTATCCCAACACGGTCCAGATTGCCTCCAGATGCACTTTTGCTGGTCATCGGGGCTTAGTTCGAAGCGGGATTCATCACTGCAGACAATGAGATTCCAGGCAGAATAAAAGTGTCTAGTGATGCCGTGGACATGGACAGCTGGAATACCAACCTGACTCTAGCCCGCCATACGGCCTGACAACCAGGAGTGAAGGTCTGGGGTACCATTTCATTCCATAGCAGGACCCCTTTGGTTGTCATCCGCTGCAGCCTTACAGCTCAGCGATAAGACGGCGATATTCCAAGCCCCGGTTATTTTCCCTTCATGGAAAGCCATTCTGGGCTTACCTTTCAGCAAAATATTGCCCACCCGCACTCGGCGACTGTTGCCACACCCTAACTTGGCCAGCAAGGTCGCAGAATGTTTCCCCAATTGAGAACGCATGCTACATTATAGGCAAGGCCTCCCAACCATCTCGGAATTTTGACGATCTAATGAGCCAGTTAGGCATAATTTGGCAGGATATCGCTCAGTACAACATCCAGCAATGTGTCAAGCCAAATAACTGCTCACATGTGGGCTAGAGTTAGCTCAACATTTTATTGACTTGCTCAATTTGTGGAGCTTTTTCTCTTGAATAAATCGTCCAGTTTTTCTGACATTGTAATTATTTGTTTCTCTGTACATGTACATCATATCTACCGATTTCCGTCCCACGAGTATAAAGTCGACTCTTTTCTGTCTCCTGGTACGGTTGGATTCTGTTCAACATGTAACAGTCATTCATTTCGATCAGAAATATAGTTCAGTAAATTACTTTCCGAATATACTACTTTATTGCTTTTAAACAAATCTTACTTGTAAAGTGTGGTATTGTGAGAAATCTATTGTCTAGTCAGATGTAACCACATTCTCTTACACAGGGTGCATATAGTTACTTCGCTACTTGAGGCAATGTAGACGGAAAACTATTTAGCGTGTGGGTATCAAACTTTATAGGAATGATTTACATACTGTGCGTTACAGGATTTGCGTTGTTAGCAATATTAGTGTCATGACATGCCGTTAGGCTCCGGTACAGGCGTGACGAAGTATGGTTGAAATACAGGTCTCAGTATGCGTTACAGTACAGACAATCAGCATGGGTCTGGCTTGTTGAGTAGGGCTTTACTTGTAAAGCTGTTTTCCTAAAACAACAGCAATAGTAGTGCTGCTCTTCACGAGTATCGACACATTAAAGGAATACGGAGAGGGACTCTTTCCGCGCCGGGGTTGAAGAGTGTGATTCGGAAGTTCGAATTAACTGGTGACTTTGGAATTGCTCCTGGGAGAGGTCGACGGTCAACTCTGCCACAAATTGCTGAAGAATTTACTGTTGTCATGGCTGAGAATGCTGGACGCAATGTGCAATCTGCTAGCAGTGCACGAGATGTGTCATGACAGCTGGACGTTCCATGGTCTCCGTTTGAAAAGTGCTGTGACCATTAATGTGATGTAGTAGGATTTTGAACTGAATTTAGGACAAGTACCTATATGGGATGTTTTTGAATTTCTCACCATTTAAACTTAGGGTATCTGGTCTAGTTGAGCCAGTTTGTGTTTTTTATATTTATCAGCATTTTAAACTTACCACAAAAGGACTTTTAAATTCTGTATTTAGCACAAGTAACCTGGCAGACATGCTGTCTACACCAGTGAGTTGCGATATCAGAAGGACGGTGGAAAATCCAATTTTAGTTAGATAGTTGGTTAGTTAGTTACTTTCATGTTCCATGGATCATTTTGCACGATAAATCGTCATGATGTGGAACGAATCATTTTGCGTTCACATTGCAAATTAATATATACATCAGTTTGTACTCTAAACATTACCATATAATTTTTTCCCGAAATGAAAACATTATATACAGATTGAGTTAGCAATTCCTACCCACCACCTCTTACACATTACAAACATAGAAATTCTTCTACTGAATATAAGGATTTGTCAAGGAAAAAAATTTTCAATTTATTTTCAAATTTTACCTTGCTGTCTGTTAGACATTTTATGTCACTGGGTAAGAGGTCAAAAATGTTTGTTGCAGCGTTGGGCACATCTTTGTGTGCTAAAGACAACCTTAATGTTGATATGAATGTCATATTTTCTTCTAGTATCGTAATTGCGTACCTCATTGTACCTTTTGAACTGTAGTGGATTATTTACAACAAACTTTATGAGGGAATAAATATATTGTGAAGCAGTAGTCAGAATGCCCAAGTCCTTAAACAGATGTCTATAAGATGATTGCGGGTGCGCACCACATATTAATCTTAGAGCACGTTTTTGTTAAACTTCGGACAAGGATTCTACACTTAGCACAAGTGATCTATTTGCACCGTGATATCAAAGGAGTTCAGGGAAATCCAGTAGAACAAGTGAGCTAGGTCCGCCATCTTGGATTCTATAGTTAGCAGAAATTATGTATTTCCAGTGTGGTATCAGAGGGATGGGGTAAAGTGTGCTGATGGGATCTACTAATGTTGCACGATGCCATTGGGTGACATCATCATAAGGTGTCATCGAAAATGTGGCGACAATGCAGGTTGCACCAGCATCGGAATTTGTCTAGTACTGACGTTCGCTGTCTTCCTCAAATATGACGACAAGTAAGTGCAGTAGAGCGGCTGCTGCTTTCAATAAATCATGTCACAATGGTGCGACCTAGTCATTAATGTCTCTTTGACATACGCAGCCTTCTGCAAGAAACATTGCACTTCTGAGACGTTCGAGGGAGAGACTCGTCACCACGTTGATAGCCTAGCATATAGAGGTGGAAGTCCCATGTCGCTTTGCGCGGATGATATTGTTACATAAAAAGAAGTTGTAATTGAAAATTGTAGGAAGGTATGCAGAGGGTCAAGGGTTGGTGCAGGGATTGGCGACTGACCCACAAAGTACAAAAATCTAACGTCTTGCGCATAAAATGGCGGAAAGGTCCATTACTGTATGACTACGCGGCTGCAGAAAAAAATCACAGGAGGCAGAAAAACCATTAAATATCTGAAATAATACGTTCGGAACGATTTAAAGTGGACCAACCACGTAAAACTATTCGCAGGTAAGGTAGATACAAAACTGTGATTCGCTGGAATAATCCTCAGGAAGTGTAATCCACCCACGAAGAAGGTAGCTTACACACCCTCGTCCGACCAGTAGTTAATATATTGCCGTCAGTCTAGAGTCCGTACCAGCTAAGACTGATGGAGGAAACGGAGAAGATCTGCAGAAGAGCAACGCGTTTTGTTACAGATTTATTTAGCAATCCTGAAAGGCTCATGGAGAAGCTCACCCAGCGCCAGTGGTAACGCCAGAAGAGAGGCATGGTCTATTACGTATTGGTTTTCTGCTAAAATTCCAAGACTGTACATTCCTGAAAGAGTCAACCGATATATTGTTTCTTCCTATGTATATTTCGTGAAAAGAACATGAAGTTAAGATCAGAGAGATTTGAGCTCACAGGGAGGCTTACCTACAATCGTTCTTGCCACGAATTATTCGCGGCTGGAACAACAGAGAGGGGGTATTGACAGTGGTACACGAATTGCCTCAGTCACAGACCACAATGTGGTTCGTGGAGTACAAGTTGGATGTAGAATTTAGGTCTCAGGATCTTGCAGAATTTAAATGATCAAACGGTGAACTATGTGTCTAATAAGTAATTTGATCTAGAGCAATATACGCAGAAGCCCCAAAGAAACTGGTATAGGCATGTGTATTCAAATACAGGCAAAATACGTCGCTGCGGTCGGCAAGGCCTATACAGGGTGAAAAGTATTTAAACCGACAAACTCTAGGAGGTTTTAGGGGACATCAAAACAAATATTTTTCCCTAATGTCATTTTTTTTCTACGAGGAGTATTTAAACTGGTAGAGGAAGATTTCTCTGCCGGCAAATTAATTAAACCAACAAACACTTTTCCATTTTTTATGACCAAGAGACAACACATTAACACAACCCAATTTCAATTACAGTAGATTTTCAAAAGTGTCTCCATTGACACGAAACGAAAGGTTACACTGCCGGGTCACTTTCTGTCTGACACGGGCAAAAACATCAGGAGTGTCCTGGATTGTTACCCACATAAAAAAGTGGGTGGGGATCGAGCAGGCCATGGTACAGGACCACCTCTGCCAATCCACGTGTCTGGGAACCGTCGGTCCAGGAATCGATGCACACGACGACTGAAATGTGCCGGCGCCCCGTCATGTTGGAACCACATGCGTTGTCTTGTAGGGAGCGGGACGTATTCCAGTAATTCTGGCAATGCTCTAGCGAGAAAATTGTAATAGCGCCTGCGATTTAATGGCCTAGGTAGCAGATACATCCCAATTAAACAGTCCCCAACAACATCGACCCACACATTAACGAAGAACCGCACTTGATGAGCGCTAGTAACTGTGGTATGTGGGTTATCCTCACTCCAAACATGCGAACTGTGCATGTTGAAGATTTCATTACGCCCGAACGTTGCTTCATCGGTAAACAACACAGAGGATGGAAATGTAGGATGCATTTCACACTGTTCCAGGTACCACTGCGAAAACTGTGCTCTGGATGGATAATCAACTGGTTCCCGGTTGTGGACACGCTGTAAGTGAAATGGACGTAAGAATTACTCTCGAAGGACTGTTCTTACACTCGTCTGATTCGTCCCCATTTTACGTGCAACTGCACTAGTGGTGATTGAAGGATCCCGCTCCGCATGCTGCAAACACAGCCTCCTCAAATTGCAGCGCTCTTACCGTGCGACGGCGACCCTGTCCAGGTAATCTTCTAAATGATCCGGTCTCACGCAAACATTGGTACACAGCAGCAAATGTCGTATGATGCGGGATACGGCGATTAGGATATTGTTGTTGATAAACCCGCTGTGCAGCTCGTCCGTTGTGGTGCGCTACGTAGTACGCACCAACCATATCAGTGTACTCACTCCAAGTGTATCAAAGTGGCTCAAATGGCTCTGAGCACTATGGGACTTAACATCTGTGGTCATCAGTCCCCTAGAACTTATAACTACTTAAATCTAACTAACCTAAGGACATCACACACATCCATGCCCGAGGCAGGATTCGAACCTGCGACCGTAGCGGTTACGCGGTTCCATACTGAAGGGCCTAGAACCGCACGGCTACACCGGCCGGCTCCAAGTGTATCGCTCCATTAGTAAACAGCGACAATGCACTTCTACACTGGTGGACAGCAGTTTCCTACAACTGAAGAGCGTAATACGCCCTCTAACAACTTAAGATTGTAATACGACCTCTAACAACTGAAGAGCGTAATACGGCCTCCACCGGGTTAAATAATCCCCATAGGAAAAAATGACATTAGGGAAAAATATTAGTTTTGATGTCCCCTACAACCTCCCAATGTTTGTCGGTTTAAATACTTTTCACCCTGTATAAGACAACAAGCGTCTGCAGTAGTTGTCAGAACGGTTACTGCTGCTACAATGGCAGGTTATCAAGATTTAAGTGAGTTTGAACGTGGTGTTATAATCGGCACACGAGCGATGTGACACAGCATCTAGAGGTAGCGATGGAGTGGGGATTTTCATATACGACCATTTCACGAGTGTACCGAGAATATCAGGAATCGGGTAAAACAACAAATCTCCGACATCGCTACGGCCAGAGAAAGATCGTGCAAGAACGGGACCAACGACGACTGAGGTGAATCGTTCAGAGTGACAGAAGCGCAACCCTTCCGCAAATTGCTGCAGATTTCAATGCTGGGCCGTCAACAAGTGTCAGTGTGCGAACCATTCAACGAAACGTCAGCGATATGGGCTTCCGGTGCCGAAGGTCCACTCGTGTACCCTTGGTGGCTGCATGACGCAAAGCTATACTCCTCGCTGGGCCTGACAACAGCGACAGTGAACTGTTGATGACTGGAAACATGTTCCCTGGTCAGACGAGTCTCGTTTCAAATGGTATCAAGGGGATGGAAGTGTACGTGTATGGAGACACCCTTATGAATCCATGGACCCTTCATTTCAGCAGTGGACTATTCAAGCTGGTGTAGGCTCTATAATGGTGTGGGACGTGTGCAGTTGGCGTGATATGGGACCCCTGATACGTCTAGATGCGACTCTGACAGGCGACACGTACGTAAGCATCTTGTCTGATCACCTGCATGCATTCATGTCCATTGTGCATTCCGACGGACTTGGGCAATTCCAGCAGGACAATGCGACACCCCACACGTCAAGAATTCCTACAGACTGGCTCCAGAAACTCTTCTGAGTTTAAACACTTCCACTGCCCATCGAACTCCTCAGACATGAACATCTTTGAGCATATCTGGAATGCCTTGCAATATGCTGTTCAGAAGAGATTTCCACACCCTCGTACTCTTACGGATTTATGGGTCCCCCTGCAGGATCATGTTGCCAATTCCCTCCAGCACTACTTCAGACATTAGTCGAGTCCACTCCACATCGTGTTGCGGCACTTCTGCGTGCTCGCTGGGGCCCTACACGATATTAGGCACGTATCCCAGTTTCTTTGACTCTTGAGTTTGGTATGCAGAGGATATATTTTTTATACAAAATTTTTAACAGCGTGCGTAAAAAGCAGAAAGGCCGAAATTGCGCAATAGTTCGGAAAACAAATTAAAAATTAACAGTTGCAGGTGGCATGAAGTCATTAAAAAATAAGTATTTTCGCTGTCGCTTCGGTACAAGAACGATTGAGCCTATGTCTGTAAAATGTCCTTAGCTATTCTAAATTTCCACACCTCACACAACGATGAATCACTCATACCAACGTGTTGAAGTTGTTGCAGCCTCACGAGCATTGAGCGAAATATTGTTGTAGTTGCTTAGTTAAAAGAGGCGTGTTAGATTGTACGGAAGGACGAACAGATGAGCAGACAACTGTTTTCAGTTGTGGACTCGCTTTTACTACCAGAACCAGTTATACAGTATCAAATTTTCTTAGCTGCTTCATCTCTTCCTGTTGCGCGACGCTTTGTCAGATCTGCAACAATTAAATGGTTCAAATGGCTCTGAGCACTATGGGACTTAACATCTGAGGTCGTCAGTCCCCTAGAACTCAGAACTACTTAAACCTAACTAACCTAAGGACATCACACACATCCATGCCCGAGGCAGGATTCGAACCTGCGACCGTAGCGGTCGCGCGGTTCCAGACTGAAGCGCCTGGAACCGCTCGGCGACACCGGCCGGCTGCAACAATCATTCGGCGCTTTTACTGAAACGAAATGTAATAAAATTATTGCTAGGAGTTAGTATTCATTTCGGACGCAGCTGAAATTAGTACTGATTTTAACATACCAGTAAAACCAGTACTTCCTAAATTATCTTTTCATCATACATTTACAGTTCACATAAGCTCTTCGAGTTTGCATTCTCAGTCTTTAGAGTACTCTACATTTCTCTTCAAAACTGGGCTGTGCTGTAAAGATGTAATTCCAGAAAGATCCTCGTTTATCGCTGGTCTTCTCGGGGCACCAAGAGTGGTCTTTGGTTGTGCCTTTTTTACATGCGATCTTCAGTACAGCCTTAACCCCGCTTTTACTGCTCGACTTAATTCTCGCCTTTCATTTCCTCGTTATTAAACCAAACTCTCCACTACCTGCCTCTCACAAACAATGCAAAAGTTGTCAGAGAACTCCCTCACATTTAAGAAGAAAGGCAAACTATAAAATTGTTGCCGTCTCTTCTTGCAGTTAAATCTACTTTCTGAATTTTTATTACCTCTACAGCCTGAATTTGTAGTAAGAGAGAGAGAGAGATAAGTGTTCGCACTTAATTGTAGCTTTAAAAATATCGATATATAATTCCTAACATTCCACTTTCATTATTACGATCTAGTTTTTGTGATTATTGTCTCAAGCGACAAAATTTTATTGAAGTCTTTCTTTTATCAAGATATCGAATATATTACTGTATTTTGTACTGAAAGGTGGTATCATCTGACAAAAACATATACTAGTTTTCTCATTCGTGCAATCTAATATTAAGGTCGACATCATACGACGCCGGGAGTCTTAACGGTTTTGAGACCAAACTGCCCCAAGTCCAGACTTAGGTGCATGTGGTATTCAACCGATTTTAGGCTAGTTCTCACGGGCAGCATATAATATTTTCTTCGCTAGTATAGATATTTTTCATTTGTGTGCCTCTTGTTACTCAGTTCCCGGACTCAATACTCAGTAATGAATTAGCTCTGATTAATCTAAATTTTCTATTCACTGGATTATTCCTCTAGTTGGGATCAATTGATTTGATTGGGATCAATTGATTTGACCTGGTATCATGCTTAATTGTTTCCTTTTTAGCTGCTTCGTACCTCAATAATTCCGCGTTAAACGTTTTGAATATCCTGTTTATCGAGCTTCTATCTACCCCTACTCCGTCTAAGCTAGTACATTTGAGAACGTTTCCACGAGTCTGAATATGTCTTCATTAAAGACGCCCGTAAGGCCAGGATCCTTTAATCGCAGTTATTTCTTCTCCAACTGCAGTCATCCCTTCTCTAATACAGTACCTTCCCCTTTTGTGCCAACACTGTCAACGAGTTTTTGTAAGCCATCATTTACAACTACAGTGTTTAAAAAACTCACGAATTGTGTCTGATCCGTTGGAAGGTTATTTTTTGTATTATTTATTTCGAATTTATTCCTTTTATCTCTAAGTTCCAAAAGACAGTTACGTTCTGATACAGATAGTAATTTCACATTAACATTCGCTGACGTCTTAACCACAAGCTCCTGTAATGACTGCAGCTAGTGTTTCATGTATCTATCTATCTTTTCGCAGTTTCTGCTATTCTCGTCTTTCGGGGAAAAAGTGGTTTGGTGCGATCTACTGAAACTGTTTGTATAGTTCTTACGGAACTTCCTCCTTTTATTTCTTGCTCTTAGTTCATTTACAAGCACACTGACGTTTTGCGCACTTCTACACTGAGGTGACAGAAAGTCATGGCATTCAATATGCAGATATACAGAAGGTTACCGAACTGACTATGGCCGCGCCACGGGAATTAACAGACTGTAAACGCGGAATGTTAGTTGGAGCTAGACGCATGGGACATTCCGTTTCGGAAATCGTTAGGGAATTCAGTATTCCGAGATCTACAGTATCAAGAGTGAGCCGAGAATACAAATGTTAGGCATTACCTCTCACCACGGAGAACACAGTGACCGATGACCTTCACTTAACGGCCGAGAGCAGCGGCGTATGCGTAGGGTTGTCAGTGCTGACACACAATCAACACTGCGTGAAATAACCACAGAAATCAATATGAGACGTACGATGAACGTATCCGTTACGACAGTGAGGTGAATTCTGGCGTTAATGGGATGCGACAGCCCGCCGGTGTGGCCGAGCGGTTCTAGGTGCTTCAGTCTGGAACCGCGCGACCGCTACGGTCACAGGGATGTGTGTGATGTCCTTAGGTTAGTTAGGTTTAAGTAGTTCTGAGTTCTAGGGGACTGATGACCTCAGATGTTAAATACCACAGTGCTCAGAGCCATTTTTTTGGGTTGTGACAGCAAACGACCAACGCGAGTGCCCTCGCTTACAGCTCGACATCGCCTGCAGCCCCTCTCCTTGGCTCGTGGCCATATCAGTTGAACCCTAGAGGACTGGAAAACCGTGGACTGGTCAGATAGGTTCCGATTTCAATTTGTGAGAGCTGATAGTAGGGTTCAAGCGTGGCGCAGACCGTACGAGGCCATAGACCCAAGTCGTTAATAAATCTCTGTGCAAGTTGGAGATGGCTTGGTAATGGTGCGAGCTGCGTTTACATGGAATGGACTGATTCCTCTGGCCCAACTGAATCGATCATTGACTGAAAATGGTTATGTTCGGCTACTCAGAGAATATTTGCAGTCACTCGTGGACTTCATGTTCCCAAACGACGTCATGTCACCGGGCCACAGCTGTTCACGAATGGCTTGCAGAACATTCTGGACAGTTCGAGCGAATGATTTGGCCATCCAGATCACCCAACATGAATCACATTGAAAATTTGTGGGATGTGTTCGATAGGTGAGTTCGTGCATGGCATCTGGCGCCTGCAACGCTTTCGCTGTTATGGACGGCTGTAGAGGCAGCAGGGCTCAGTATTTCTGCAGGGGACTTCCAACGACTTATCGAGTCTATGTCACGCCGAGTTGCTGCACTAGTGGGGGAAAATGAGGTCCTACACCAAATTAGGTGGTATCCCGTGGCTTTTGTCACCTCAGCGTAATGTTGCATCTTCAGACTTGTGTAATAACTGCGCGACTCGAAATGAAGTGCAACCAGGGAAGTTTTCAGTGACATAATATTTGTATGTTACGGAGATCAATCACAGAATTAAAAAGCCCCTGCAATCCTGATGACAGGTTTTATACCGTTCCCTCACCAAAGCGTCAGTCATGGCCAGCGCTTTCCATGAACCGTAGTGGTAAGTTTATCCAAAATCCATATTATGGAGGAAGTCATCTGTTTGCTGGAAAACACAGAAAACACACCGCGAGGAAAAGAGAATGGTAAAGGTTATGTGCACCGCCTCTCGATGGTGGGACTGTTGTAGAACTTAATAACTCAAAAGTATGTTTCTATCACCCCAAGAGATTTCCCGCACACTTCGATGTTCCTGAAATGAAGAGGCAGCTTTGTGTCTCTGTATGTCAATTTCAGCCCAGTATACAAATCATGCTGTAGGTCGTAGCTGACACTTTCTCATCAATTAAATCTCGAAAATGAGGCTATATACAGCCAAGTATGTGCAGTCGTTACTCTTTATGGAATACTAATTTCCCTTATTTACTCGTGATGATTTACCGGGAATAACATCGTCTTTACTTCTGTATCATCTTCAAGTTTCTAGTGTGTCTGCGTAAAGCTGTCGTAGTAATTCGTATATTGCAAGTACATAAGCACTTTTCTTATTTTTTTCTATCTCTTCCTTCAGACCAACGTGCTGAGAATGGTAAATACCCGAAAATTGCTGAACTATAAGTTTTCAACTCAAATGCGCTGTAGATGCATGTAAAACTGGACCTTAGGTACGTACCTACATCTGCATCTATGTCTACAATCTGCAAACCACTGTGAAATACATGAAAGGGTACTTATCATTTTACCGCGTAGTAAAATTTCTTCCCGTTCCAGTCGCCAGGGGAGAATGACTGTTCAAATGCCCATACACTTGCTGTATTTAGTCTTAGCAGTTCGTACGTGAGCGATACGTAGGTCACTGAAATATATTGCTACATTTTTCTCTTAATAGTGATTCTTGAAACTTTGTAAGTAGTCCCTCCCGCCATAGTTAGCACGTGCTTTCAAATGCGTGCCATCTTAGGTTTTTCAGCATCCCAGTGAGGCTCCCCTGTGGTTCAGACAAGCCCGTGGCCAATCGTGCTGTCGTTTGTATTCGTTAAATTCACACACTGGAAAGGTATTCTAGGATGAGATGCACAAGTATTATGATACTTGAATGAAATAACTGTTTCCACTTGTAACAAACTGCTGTTGTAATCACAGGATACTACGTTACGTTTTGTGACTTGCAAGATTTTGTAATCATGAACATTAAAAGTAGTATGCTAATCTTCGCACCAGATTCAAACCTTAGGAAGATCTGATTGTATATTTGTTCAGCTTTTACCAGACAGTATCTAATTAAGAGTAACTCTATCTGCAAAATGTTTGAGTTTACTATTAATATTGTACGCCAGGTCATTGACACCCAATAGGAACAGCAACGGTCGCAGCTTCCCCGGGGAAACAACGTGTGGCATCAGCTTTCGCCTTACACGTCGACACGAGACACCGACATCTCACCCGTCACTCACAGCGCACTGAGACTAGCATTCCGGATGCTCAGTAGGACTGAGGTTGTGGTGTTACCGGAAGAGCGAGGTGCCAAAGCAACGTTGGTACCTCAAGACGCAACCACAAGAGAAGATAGTGGCTGCAAGCCGCATCCATGAATGAGCGACAGTGATGTAGCCACATCGGTTAAGAGTTTCGCTTCGCTGCTACAACCGATCTTCTACTTACGGCCGAGTACAGGACCGCTGAGCCCATTCCCCGGTCGTTAACTAACACGAAAGCATCGTCTTCTAGTAGGCCAGCTGCGTGATCAATATATTAGACACAACTTGTAAGTAGGCTGTTTAGGTTTTTATGTTGGTATCGCCATGTAGCGCGCTATATGAAAATCACTGACTGTGCTGTGTGCAGTCTGTGGCTTGTTTGCATTGTTGGAATATTCGTCATTGTAGTGTTGGGCAGTTGGCTGTTAACAGCGCGTAGCGTTGCGCCGTTGGAGGTGAACCGCCAGCAGTGGTGGATGTGGGGGGAGAGATGGCGGAGTTTTGAGAGCAGATGATGTGGACGTGTGTCCATCAGAGACAGTAAAATTTGTAAGACTGGATGTCATGAACTGCTATATATATTATGACTTTTGAACACTATTATGGTAAATACATTGTTTGTTCTCTATCAAAATCTTTCATTTGCTGACTATGCCTATCAGTAGTTAGTGCCTTCAGTAGTTTGAATCTTTTATTTAGCTGGCGGTAGTGGCGCTCGCTGTATTGCAGTACTTCGAGTAACGAAGATTTTAACTGCAAAAAGGTGGGAATTTAATGAGATGGGACCTGGATAAACTGAAAGAACCAGAGGTTGTACAGAGTTTCAGGGAGAGCATAAGGGAACAATTGACAGGAATTGGGGAAAGAAATACAGTAGAAGAAGAATGGGTAGCTTTGAGGGATGAAGTAGTGAAGGCAGAAGAGGATCAAGTAGGTAAAAAGACGAGGTCTAGTAGAAATCCTTGGGTAACAGAAGAAATATTGAATTTAATTGATGAAAGGAGAAAATATAAAAATGCAGTAAATGAAGCAGGCAAAAAGGAATACAAACGTCTCAAAAATGAGATCGACAGGAAGTGTAAAATGGCTAAGCAGGGATGGCTAGAGGACAAATGTAAGGATGTAGAGACTTATCTCACTAGGGGTAAGATAGATACTGCCTACAGGAAAATTAAAGAGACCTTTGGAGATAAGAGAACGACTTGTATGAATATCAAGAGCTCAGATGGAAACCCAGTTCTAAGCAAGGAAGGGAAAGCAGAAAGGTGGAAGGAGTATATAGAGGGTCTATACAAGGGCGATGTACTTGAGGACAATATTATGGAAATGGAAGAGGATGTAGATGAAGATGAAATGGGAGATACGATACTGCGTGAAGAGTTTGACAGAGCACTGAAAGACCTGCGTCGAAACAAGGCCCCAGGAGTAGACAACATTCCATTGGAACTACTGACGGCCTTGGGAGAGCCAGTCCTGACAAAACTCTACCATCTGGTGAGCAAGATGTATGAAACAGGCGAAATACCCTCAGACTTCAAGAAGAATATAATAATTCCAATCCCAAAGAAAGCAGGTGTTGACAGATGTGAAAATTACCGAACCATCAGTTTAATAAGTCACAGCTGCAAAATACTAACACGAATTCTTTACAGACGAATGGAAAAACTAATAGAAGCCAACCTCGGGGAAGATCAGTTTGGATTCCGTAGAAACACTGGAACACGTGAGGCAATACTGACCTTACGACTTATCTTAGAAGAAAGATGAAGGAAAGGCAAACATACGTTTCTAGCATTTGTAGACTTAGAGAAAGCTTTTGACAATGTGGACTGGAATACTCTCTTTCAAATTCTAAAGGTGGCAGGGGTAAAATACAGGGAGCGAAAGGCTATTTACAATTTGTACAGAAACCAGATGGCAGTTATAAGAGTCGAGGGACATGAAAGGGAAGCAGTGGTTGGGAAGGGAGTAAGACAGGGTTGTAGCCTCTCCCCGGTGTTATTCAATCTGTATATTGAGCAAGCAGTAAAGGAAACAAAAGAAAAATTCGGAGTAGGTATTAAAATCCACGGAGAAGAAATAAAAAGGTTGAGGTTCGCCGATGACATTGTAATTCTGTCAGAGACAGCAAAGGACTTGGAAGAGCAGTTGAATGGAATGGACAGTGTCTTGAAAGGAGGATATAAGATGAACATCAACAAAAGCAAAACGAGGATAATGGAATGTAATGGAATTAAGTCGGGTGATGCTGCGGGAATTAGATTAGGAAATGAGACACTTAAAGTAGTAAAGGAGTTTTGCTATTTGGGGAGCAAAATAACTGATGATGGTCGAAGTAAAGAGGATATAAAATGTAGACTGACAATGGCAAGGAAAGCGTTTCTGAAGAAGAGAAATTTGTTAACATCGAGTATAGATTTAAGTGTCAGGAAATCATTTCTGAAAGTATTTGTATGGAGTGTAGCCATGTATGGAAGTGAAACATGGACGATAAATAGTTTGGACAAGAAGAGAATAGAAGCTTTCGAAATGTGGTGCTACAGAAGAATGCTGAAGATTAGATGGGTAGATCACATAACTAATGAGGAAGTACTGAATAGGATTGGGGAGAAGAGGAGTTTGTGGCACAACTTGACCAGAAGAAGGGATCGGTTGGTAGGACATGTTCTGAGGCATCAAGGGGTCACCAATTTAGTATTGGAGGGCAGCGTGGAGGGTAAAAATCGTAGAGGGAGACCAAGAGATGAATACACTAAGCAGATTCAGAAGGATGTAGGTTGCAGTAGGTACTGGGAGATGAAGAAGCTTGCACAGGATAGAGTAGCATGGAGAGCTGCATCAAACCAGTCTCAGGACTGAAGACCACAACAACAACAAAAACATAGTTTAATGTTAGTCAGGGCCATTCTTTTGTAGGGATTTTTGAAAGTCAGATAAAAAAATAATATTTTGTCTGTAATAAGTGATACGTTAATGTGCAGAGCTCGTTATAAATACTCACAACATCCCTGTGCAAATGGGTTGTACAAAGTGAAGTAATTTTTCTTATCTGTGTTGTAATAAAGTGAACTAATTTTGTATATGTTACAGTGTCCACGCGATCTCCTCGCAGAGCAAGAACTCACTTAAATCTTGATAACCTGTCATCGTAGTAGCAGTAACCGACACTTGTTGTGTTACATAGGCGTTGCCTACCGCAGCGACGTTTTATGTCTGTTTACATATCTCTGTATTTTAATATACATGTCTATACAAATTTCTTTAGTCTTTCAGTATATAAATGATTGTTATCTGTCCCAGAATGAATTTTCTATCTGTAACGTAGTATGCACAGATTTGAAGCTATCGGAAGATTAAAACTGTATTTACCAATTAAAATCGCCAAACAGCCGTATGTTTTGAGAAGTTATTTTATTTAGGAAACCGGTTTCGGCATTTCAGTAATGCCATCTTCAGGCCCCTATGCACTTCATTTGTAGACAATCAGATATATCGATACTTGCATACTGGGGCCATCAGTATCTGGATTCCGTGAAATCGTTTTTGGAATGTTTCCTTCGAAGACGTGACACCAAATGTCAGTACTCTAAGGCGTTAATGAAAAGTTTTGGTTTGAAGCAGTACTGATACAAATAACTGATACGATGTAGTTTTAAATTATAAATAACATTATATCATATCTATTACATCATCGATTTTATTATCTAACAGTTAGCCACCTGATGAAAGAAGAATGGCGGAAATTATCACCGCAAGATGCCATCGATGTATAAATACGTAAAAAAATAAGTGACCGTCTCTGGAGTAGCACCAAGGAGGCAGAATGTAACAATCGCGCAGACGGATCACTATCAACAGTGTCATATACTTCATCCTACGAGACACTGCGGAGAGGCTTCGAATTTAATACGGGACATTGTCACAATCTGATGATTAGAAATTTAACGCCACCTTCCCTGCCCCGCTTGAAATGAAGGAAAATGGTAAGCAGCCAATCGAACGTGGCGTACGCGGGTAGTTACCTATCCAAGTATTCGCCGCGCCCGACGTTGCTTAATTTCGCTGATATCACCAGAACCGCTGTATTCAAGCAGGAAAGGCCACTGGTTGGTTTCCAGATATTAGCTTTGTTTCCTTTACTCCTTTCTTAATGTACAGACTGGATAACGTCGGAGGTAGGCTACAATCCTGTCTCACAGTCTTCTATATCACTGCTTCCCTTTCACGTTCTTCGATCCCAATAACTGCTATCAGATTTTTGTGTAAATTGTAGATAATTTTAAATAATGATTT
Organism: Schistocerca nitens; assembly: GCF_023898315.1. Taxonomy (NCBI): domain Eukaryota; kingdom Metazoa; phylum Arthropoda; class Insecta; order Orthoptera; family Acrididae; genus Schistocerca; species Schistocerca nitens. The sequence continues at coordinate 929,710,211 of NC_064616.1, forward strand.
ACTTCCTGTGTTTCATCTCTGCTACCAGCAGAATATGAAATCGGGTATTCCAGTAACATTGTCAATCTATGATACACATGTGTTGGTAGAAGTACAGAGTCATCCTAAGAAGAATTCACAAAAGTGCTACTTGATACTCTTGACAAGTGTCAATGTATCTCAGGCGTGTTCTTACACTTTCTAATGCAGCTGGCCATAACATTCTACTAAATAAGCTAAAACAGTTGTCTAGTAAATGATCCCGAACAAATAGGTTACATAGAGCCGAAATAAAACAAACCTCAAATGAGGTTAAATTTTAGTGAAACACTTATGAGAGCCAAAATACATTATACATAGTAGTTCTTCAGGTTAGCATGTTAGGACTAATACTCTCCCCGATACTCATGATTTCCCAGTAGTGCTGGCTGTGGGAAAAAATTCTCTTTCCTGATGGTGACAATATTATAATCACAGGGAAAATAAGAGAAATTCTTGCAGGGAAAACTAATGAAACCCTCAAGGAAATTTGAAACGGGTCTATGCAATAAAGTTATGTTAAACACAAAGAAAACAGATGTTTTAATTTCAATTTAAAGAAGAAAAATGACATTATTAATTTAAATATGTATGGTGTCACTGTAGAATGCATAACAAACAGAAAATTTGAAAATTTCTAAGAATGAATACTGGTTCTCAGATGAAATGCTGTGAACATGCAAAGACAGAAGGGCCGTTTTTTTTTCTTTTTTTTTTTTTTTTTCAACCTCTGATCTGTCGCGAAATGGATATCACAGTGAAAATCAAAAATGTTCATTTGCAACTTTTAGTTACACCTTCCAGCAACTTCTCTAAACCTTCCAGCAACTTCTCTACACCTTAGACTTTTGATACAGCGTGGTAACAACTTTTCAATACCCTCGTCATAGAGGGCAGACGCCTGTAATACCCACCAGTTCCTTACACTGGTTTGGAACTCCTTGTCTGTGCCAAAATGATGTCCTCATAGCCAGCGGTTCAGGTGATCGAAGAGACGAAATTCAGAGGGAGCGAAGCCCGGGCTACATCTACATCTACATTTATACTCCGCAAGCCACCCAACGGTGTGTGGCGGAGGGCACTTTACGCGCCACTGTCATTACCTCCCTTTCCTGTTCCAGTCTCGTATGGTTCGAGGGGAGAACGACTGCCGGAAAGCCTCCGTGCGCCCTCGAATCTCTCTAATTTTACATTCGTGATCTCCTCGGGAGGTATAAGTAGGGGGAAGCAATATATTCGATACCTCATCCCGAAACGCACCCTCTCGAAACCTGGCGAGCAAGCTACACCGCGATGCAGAGCGCCTCTCTTGCAGAGTCTGCCACTTGAGTTTATTAAACATCTCCGTAACGCTATCACGGTTACCAAATAACCCTGTGACGAAACGCGCCGCTCTTCTTTGGATCTTCTCTATCTCCTCCGTCAACCCGATCTGGTACGGATCCCACACTGATGAGCAATACTCAAGTATAGGTCTAACGAGTGTTTTGTAAGCCACCTCCTTTGTTGATGGACTACATTTTCTAAGGACTCTCCCAATGAATCTCAACCTGGTACCCGCCTTACCAACAATTAATTTTATATGATCATTCCACTTAAAATCGTTCCGCACGCATACTCCCAGGTATTTTACAGAAGTAACTGCTACCAGTGTTTGTTCCGCTATCATATAATCATACAATAAAGGATCCTTTTTTTCTATGTATTCGCAATACATTACATTTGTCTATGTTAAGGGTCAGTTGCCACTCCCTGCACCAAGTGCCTATCCGCTGCAGATCTTCCTGCATTTCGCTACAATTTTCTAATGCTGCAACTTCTCTGTATACTACAGCATCATCCGCGAAAAGCCGCATGGAACTTCCGACACTGTGTGGTGAGTGATCAAACACGTCCCATCGAAAACACTGGAGGCGAGTGTTAGTTCCGCCTGCAGTGTATGGCCGAGAACTGTCATGAAGAGTGAAACGCATGACAGTTACGTTAAGTGAGCTGCATACACTCAAACGAAACCTCTCAGCAGGGACTTCATACTTGGAAGGAGACACTATCTTTTAGGCATCTTTAAGTGCTCACTGTGCGCTCAGAACTGAAAAGTGCGACGTGATGCGACAGACGAATATACTAGAGACACGGCACAAAATACCTGCACAATGCTTCACCGGATTAAATTTAACGACTGACCGGAGGCTGAAAAAAATAGTTCCCATGCTTGGAAACAGAATGTCATCAGCGTTTTGCGACATCAGTGCATAACAGCCATTACCATTTAGTCACATACTATTCATATGTATGCACAATTCGCAGCTCTGGAATGCTTTTCTGGGAAACAATGTACAAAACATGAAAGCAGGTTTCCAACTACAGAAAACAGTACACGGAAACAGTAACTAAAAATTGCAATTGGGCCTGTTGTAAAAAGCTGTTCAAGAATTGGGGATTTTAACTACACTATGTGAGTACATTTACCACTCAATTATGCAAATAAAAATGACGCTGATAACTGCTACACAAACAGCACTGTCCACGACCATGGGACAAGATTGTCCAGCAACTTACATTTGCTGAGAAATGATAAACATAAAACTGAAAGGACAAAGGTGTACAAATGCGCCCTATGAGATTAAAGAGACTACTAAACCGAACTGATTCAAAAAGAAAGTTAAAAGTACCTATTAAGCAACAGATTCTATATAGCGACGGATTACATAGCTAAGACACAACGTAGATTTGATAAGAATGTGTAACAAATAATAATAACAGTAAGTATTCATCGTCATTTTCCTTTCAAGGATTTGGCTATGCCCGTTCCGAACTCACACAAAAAATAATTCCCACCTTTCCTCAGTTCTTCCAGTATTTCTTTTCCCATTCGGCTTGTAGTTCAGGATCTTCTGGGGAATTTTGTGGCCTGGCATGCTCATGAGGTATTGTCTCCAAACGTGATGATTCCTTTGAATTTTTCAGTCATGTTGAGAATCAGTAATTCTGTTTCAATATCTTCATTTCCAGTTATGTCTGTCGTGTGCAGGCCTTCATCCTCTTTCAGGACCTCATCTCTATTACTTGAATTTTATTTTATTTTATTTTATGGGGTTTTACAACTTTCGTTTCCATAGGGTAACACAGTAACCGCCATCACTTTATAGAATTTTTGATGGTTTCTTTTTGTATTTTATGGCTACCAGTGTTCTGCTAATGTTACCACAGAAATCTGGGAATTTGTGTATTTTATTTTCAATATACAAATAATAATAATAATGAAACATCTCCGTCATTTCACGTAACACTTTAGATCTGTAATGTATTTTTCTTTTCTTTTCTTTTCTTTTCTTTTCTTTTCTTTTCTTTTCTTTTCTTTTCTTTTCTTTTCTGGAAAACCTTACCCCCAAAGATCTTCAATACAGAGTAGCAACGCGTTATTCTGTTTCTGAGCATTACATCTTAGTCATTGTATAGGGACGCTGACACAGTTTTTCAGGCAAGCAAATGGGACGCTGCCGGACACGAAATGGAAACCAGACATCGTCGATATGGTCCCAATGTACAGAGTGCGTAGTGCTACACTAGAAAATAATATGTGTGTAGCGCGCGCGGTGATTGATAGTCAGAAATGAATAAATGATGTTGCACTAGCTTTTAACATTATTAAATCAGTTCTTGGCAAACTAGCATTGTACACTAGGGATACACCGGACGAGGTTGCACTTTTTTAAACAGAGTGGCCTTGTATTCGGAAGGATGGATGTTTCAGTCTCCTGCCGGTCATCTTGATTTACGTTTTCCACTTTTTCTCCAATCTACTTCAGGTAAACGTTGGTGTAGTTCGTGCTATAAGGCCACGGTCGCCTATCTGTCCCACTATAGTCAAAATACACCTACGTGAAAGTACGCAAATGCATGTATATATGACTTACTTTTTTTCTTGTTCTTAAAATTAAATACCACGACGTGTCCAATATCTTAGCAAAAGTAATCACAGATGAATAAAATCAGTACTACAATTACTAAATATTAAATGAAAATGCGGACACCTGTACCGATTAACATCTGTCTGCTTGAGCTGCAAAATGCATTGTTATTGTCAGAGGAGTTTTTGAAACTTCACTGTATATGGCACTGACAATAAAGCACAAAGGTTTAATTTTCCTTACTGAGAGTTTCGAAGATCTGCATCTCGGGAGCCACTGTGAACAGAGCTTATGTAGGGTGAAGTGCCAGCTCTTAAATACGTCTGGAACGAATTAATTTATAATAATTCAGTTTTCATCCACGCGAAATGTGAGAATATTATCATTACACGAAGTATAGTGGCATCGCTTTGTGTACTTTCGGTCGTTTCTTAGTCGCGAAACTGAATATTGGTATCTCCTTAGGGTATGAATTTCGTCCCTGCGGCTAAATGAAACGTTCTTCGCTTGGTTGCCAGTCGCGTTTGTCTTCTCCTATATTTGTGAAGCATCTCCAGTTAGTAAGTCAGCTATTTTATTGTTCCGTGGATCATAACTGCCATTTATCGGTTTGATGTGGAACTAAACAGTTTTTATGATTGCAATAAACGTACTCAGTAAAACATAAGGCAACATGTGCAACATAGTTTTAATCATTTTTTTCATACATTGACGTATGCTCAACTATGAACAAATCTCTCACTGAAACACACACACGCACACACACACACACACACACACACACACACACACACACACACACACACCGCCATCACATTATTATGCATTCTGAAATTCTTCTGTATAGCAGAAGGAGTTGACAGGCATGTGTGTTTTCAGTTTGTGTTTGAAATTACTTTCTTATCTATTACATTATTAACATCTCTGAATAACTGACTTCTCTCTGTGCCTCTAGGCTGAGTGAAGCCTAGTGTAAGGCCTTCCCTTTTCTGGTGTTATATTTATGAACTTTACTGTCATTTTTGAATTGTGATTGACTGATAACAACAAATTTTATTAAGGAGTAAATTTACTGTGAGGTAGTATTCGGTATGAACAGCTGTTAAAGAGCTATCTGCTATAGCCACTAGACTGGGAACCACAGATTATACAACATACACTTCCTTCCTCGGTAACGGGTTACCACAGAAAATGATGTTGTAAGATATTTGTGAATGAAAATCAGAAAAGTAAGTATTATTTTTGATATTTTCAACTTTAAAATCTGATATTATCAGTAGCACTTATTCAGTGGCATATAATATGTATTTTTCTCGCTTTCAAATTTATATATTAGATACTGTTGTGGTGTTTCTTAGTACGAAGACTGATTTGATGTCGCTCTCCTCGTTAGTATGGCCAGCGCAGGCCTATTCATCTCTGCGTAAGTAATACAATCTACACTGGAGCGCCAAAGAAACTAGTACTGGCATGTGTGTTGAAATACAGAGATATGTAAACAGGCAGAATAAGGTGCTGTATTATGCCGAGCGGTTGGACGTGTACGGGTATGGAGACAACCCCGTGAATCCATGGACCCTGCGTGTCAGCAGGGGACTGTTAATGCTGGTGGAGGCTCTGTAATGGTGTGGGACGTGATCAGTTGGAGTGATATGGGACCCCTGATACGTCCAGATACGACTGTGATCGGTGACACGTACGTAAGCATCCTGTTTGATCACCTGCATCCATTCATGTCCATTGCGCATTCCGACGGACTTGGGCAATTCTACCAGGACAATGCGACACCCCACACGTCCATAATGGCTGCAGGAACACTCTTCTGAGTTTAAGCACTTCCGGTAGCCACCAAACTCCCCAGAAACGAACATTATTGAGCATATCTGAGATGCCTTGCAACGTGCTGCTCGAAAGAGATCTGCACCCTCTCGTACTCTTACAGGTTTATGGACAGCCCTGCAGGATTCACGGTGTCAATTTCCTGCAGCACTACTTCAGGTATTAGTCGAGTCGACGTCACATCATGTTGTGCCGCTTCTGAGTGCTCGCAGGGGCCCACACGATATTAGTCAGGCGTCCCAGTTTCTTTGGCTCTTAAGTGTGTATCCATTTGAACCTGCTTACTGCATTCAAGCATTGGTCTCCCTCTGCAGTTTCCACTCTGGGCACCTCTCTCCTTTTCGTAACTGACGGTTCCTTGATGCCTCATGATATGGCCTATCTACTGATCACTTCTTTCGGCCAAGGTGTGCAATAAATTTATCCCCCCCCCCCCCAGTTCGATTCAGTACCTTTTCCTTAGTTAATCGATCTACCCACTGTAATGTTATGAGTATGTGTGCGAGTTATTCACCCACATAGGACTGGTACTGAGAAGAGCTGAATTTGCTTGCTGGATTGGGTGCGAGTCGGCGGGACGAGGACGACAAGCGGCCGCCTCTGGAGAGCTCAGATTCAGAGAGGAGGGCGTCGCCAAAAATGGTTAAACCCCAAAGCTGGGAATCTGGACGGCTGATGCTCGTCTGGCCTTTGTGCAGGAGATGCGCCATAAATGGCGGAGTGTCAGACAACCTGAAAGATCGTTTCTTAAAACTCTTTGAGAACCTATAATAATTGACAGCCAAACATTAACGCACATTTGAATACAACGGTGATCCAAGAAAAATGGGGCGCAGCCAATGACACAGCCAGAATTTCAATATCTTTAAAACAACACGTCTTCGTCTGTTACAGTGAACAATGAACCTCTGAATCATCAACTTTTCAACACTTTATGCGTTTTCAACACACAATATCTCAGATGATATTATTGCAAAAGAGTTATAATCCCAGAAAACAAGTCACCTGTGTCAATTCGTTATATTGGTTTATGGCGTCTTTTATAACATTGTTATTACGCAAAAATGTTTACCAGAAAATTGTATTTCCGCAGTTACACGGCAAATGAATACAGTCGATAATAAATCTCGTACTATCGTTTTTGTGTTAGCAGAAGAGCCAACACCGTGTTACGAGTGGAGGCCGAAACGCACGCGTTTTAGCTCACGCAGGCTGGTGTGAGGAGGGAAGAACCATACTGACGTGAGGTATGGAACATGACAAGGAATGAGTATTCAGAAAGCGGACGTAATTAGTTTGATACTTAACTTTAATCCATTAATGATGAACGTCGCTCTTGACGGTACATGATTCACAATATTAACTGTTCAGAATACATTCTTGAAGGTACTATCATTATTAATTGAATATGGCGCCTTCCTAGGTCGTAGCAAATGCCGTAGCTGAAGGCTATGCTAAACTGTCGTCTCTGCAAATGAGAGCGTATGTAGACAGTGAACCATCGCTAGCAAAGTCGGCTGTACAACTGCGGCGAGAGCTAGGGAGTCTCTCTAGACTAGACCTGCCGTGTGGCGGCGCTCGGTCTGCATCACTGATAGTGGCGACACGCGGGTCCGACGTATACAAACGGACCGCGGCCGATTTAAAGGCTACCACCTAGCAAGTGTGGTGTCTGGCGGTGACACCACAATCCTACTCGTGTAGTTGTTAAAGATCAGTTTACTCTTTAGCCAGTGACTTTATTTGAATATTGATGGCAAGTGTTATTAAAAACTGTGCTAATTTAAAAGTGGTCAGTCGTAAATGCTGGTGGACACCACTGTTGCAAATGGAATTAAAAGACACTTCTGTCAAGAAGGCATAAATAATTGTTTAAACAATATTTAGCGACAATTAGTTGTCATTTAACGTGAGTGCACTTTCGCAAGTATACTAGCTTGTTTATTTATGAACAAACTCATATTTGGAACTCTTGTGGATGATATGAGTGTGACCGAATATTTATAACATTCCTTTATTTATTGTTCTAATATATTAGTTTAGTCCAGGAACTAGTCATGCTGAGTCAAATGGTGTTTGTGGAATATAAAAACGATGTATTTCTAGCGGAGACGGACATCAGCCTATGGAAAAGCAGACAGCAGAGGAACACTTCGGAAGTCAAGTGGAGGCTACGACTTTTCGGGTAAACAGGAGCTGAAGGGAGCGATTTAGGGGACTATATGTGGAGTTCTTGAAGAGGGCAGACCTGCCTGACGTGACGTCCGTGATTCGGTCGTATAGGTGACTCATTCTGGGTGGTGAACGGCCGCTACAATACCCTATCTTCTAAAGAGACTTTATATTTCTTGAGGTTTTAATGTACTCCAGTATATGACTCTTTTTCTGCTGAAGATGGACAGAGTATGAGTTACTCTTCTTTGTATCGCACATGGCAGCTTCTAATTCATCGTGTTGAATTCTGAACTGTTTTCATCTGGCGAACATTTCGTGTATAGAGATCAAGAAATAGACTTAGTTCTTGCGTATTTTGATGACTATTTAATGTGGGGATTTTTCTACCATTCTCGTAATGCTCTAAACGTAACTTTACTGCATTTGATAAGGGTTTCACTGTCTGTATTTTAACTGAGTACTGTAGGACCACTTCCCGGTTATTTCAGATGTCATTTCTTGAATAATCTTTGTTCAACATAATTCTCTGTCTACATCAGTTACAGGCGTTAGAATAGAACCCTTGTTATTAAATTATGCATTTAACTTTTATTTTCTATTTCTGTGTATTTCATTAACTCGCAATTCTAGCTTATGCATAGATTATTTGAGTGCAAGATCACAGCTACAGGTTATTATTGCATGAAAGCAGACGTGTGCTGCTCTATCCTGTGACTACATCGAACTATTCTTTTTAAACAGAGCCGCGAATAGCCAAAGCGCCTTAAGTACGAGAAACCACAGGTAAAGACGCAACATGTATGGTCGTATGGGATGCTGTATAGTAGAGCAACTACTCAGCAGTAACCGTTAGGTACCGTCTCATCATATAATCTTCAACAATCTTCTGTATCACCAAATTTCGAAAGTTTCTATTCTCTTTTTCTCTGAACTGTTCATCGTTCACGTTTCACTTCCGTACAGGGCAACACTCTAGCCAAATACACTCTGAAAAGACTTTCTAACACCTACATTTATATAATATATTTACAAATGTTTCTTGCTGTTACCAGCCTGCGGCTTATATACTCTCTCCTTTGGACATCATCAGCTATTTTGCTGCCCCAGTAGCAAAACTCATCCACTACTTTTAGTGTCTTTAATTTGACTAGATTCAATATCTCTTGTTTTACTTTTGTTGATTTTCATCTTTTGCCATTTTTAGAGGCGCTATCCATTCCGTTCAACTGCTCTTCCACATAGTTTTCTGTCTGTCATACAACTACAATGTTGTTGGCAGAAGTCGAACATTTTATATTTCTCCCTGGAATTTGATTCTTTTTCCAAATTTGTCTTTGATTTCTTTTGCTGCTAGCACACTTTACAGATTGAATAACATCGGGGATAGGATACAACTATGTGTCGCTCTCTTTTAAACCACCGCTCGCCTTTCATGTTCTTCGATTCTTATAACTGCTGACTGATTTTACGACAAATTGTAGACAACCTTTCACTCTCTGTATTTTATCCTAGTTGCCTTCATATCTTCAAAGATTGTACTCCAGCCAAAAACTTTCTCTGTGGCTACAAATGTGATGAATGAGGATCTCTTCTTTTTCAGCCTATCTTCTAAGATAAGACGTAGGCTCAGCATTGCCTCGCGTGATCCCACTTTTCTCTGGAACCCGGACTAGTCTTCCCCAAGACCGGTTCCTCTCAGTTATTTCACCCTTCTGTATATAATTCGTGTTAGTATTTTGAAACAGTGACTTATTAAACGGATGACTGGATAATATTCACACCTGTCAGCATCTGCCTTCTTGGAATAGGAATTATTACATTCTTCCTGAAGCCTGAGGTTATTTCACCAGCCCATATATTTTGCACACCGGATTGAATAGTTCCATCATGGTTGGCTCTTGCAAGGATCTTAAAGAAGACATTCTGACGCTGTTTTTACATGACAGTTGTTTGTTCGGGAACAGGTTGCAGGCAGAGTACACGCCTACATTTATAGCCGCAGCCACTCAATACGTTTCACGAATGTTGAGTGTTTTCTTTTCTTTTCTTTTTTTTGTGCACGGGCTGAAATCCCCCAGTGGACTGGTGATCAACTGTAACCTACAATTATCATCCCTTTCACTACTGTTTATGATGTCATTTAATGGCAAATTTCTCCTTATTGTCGTTCTTAGAAGTCGGAAGGAAGTGAGAGGTTCCAGAACAGTTTCGTAATTATGGGTAAAGACATGTGAACAGCAAAACATGACGTTTCACTGGGCAAGGCGTTCCCTCTATACTTGATAACGAACTGAAATTATTACAAGCTCCATCTGCATGCACGAATTACTTTCTTGCGCCAATTTTTTTAGAGGTATATGTATCAACTCGGTATTAGTTATGGAGCTAAGTCCAACATATTTATTTATTAATTTATTTGTTTATACGTCTAGTTCCGTAGGACCAACTGAAGAGCGAGGTCTCCAAGGTCATGGAACGTGTCAGTACATAAAATTACAACATAAAAGTAATGACAGACAAAATAAAATGTTTAGTGAACCCAAAAAAGGTTAAGCCATAAGTTTAAGTAAACGTAAGCAACAATATAACATAGGAATCATCTTAATTTTTCAAGGAACTCCTCGACAGACTATAAGGAGTGGCCCATGAGAAAACTACTCGGTTTCGATTTGAAAGGGCGTTGATTACTGCTAAGAATTTTGAAATCTAGTGGTAGGTTACTGAAAATGGATGCAACAGTATACTGCAAACATTTGTGCACAAGAGTTAAGGAAGTACGATGCAAATGCAGATTGGATTTCTGCCTAGTATTAACTAAGTGAAAGCTACGAATTCTTGGGAATAAGCTGATGTTGTAAACAAGAAACGACAGTGAAGAATATATGTATTGAGTGGCCAATGTCAGAATAGCCAGACTAGTGAACAGGGTTCGACAAGAGGTACACGAACCACTTATTGCCCCAACTGCCCGTTTCTGGGCCAGAAACATCCTTTGAGAATGACAGTAGTTACTCCAAAATAAAATATCGTATGACATAAGCGACTGAAAATAAGCAAAGTAGATTAATTTTCGTGGCGAACAATACTTTCTTCAGATATCGTTCGAACAGTAAAAACGGCAGCACAAAGTCTTTGAACAAGATCCTGAATGTGGGCTTTCCATGACAGTTTACTGTCTAGATGAAAACCTATGAATTTGATCTGTTCAATTTCACTCATCATATGCCCATCCTGTGAAATTAAAACGTCGGGTTTGTTGAATTATGTGTTAGAAACTGTAAAAACTGAGTCTTACTGTGATTTAGCGTTAGGTTATTTTGTACAAGCCATGAACTTATGTCACTAACTTCACTATTTGAAACAGAGCCAGTGTTGCACCCAACAACCTTTATTACCAAGCTAGAGTCATCAGCAAACATAAATATTTTAGAATTACCTGTAATACTAGAGGGCATATTATTTATATAAATAAGGAACAGGAGTGGCCAAAACATTGTTCCCTGGGGCTCCCTCCATTTGACCGTAGCCCACTCAGACCCCACATCAAAGCCATTCTCAACACTGTGAATAATGACCTTTTGCTTTCTCTTGTTAAAGTAAAAGGCGAACCAGTTGTGAGCTACTCCCCGTATTCCATAAAGGTCCAACTTCTGGAGCAATATTTTGTGACCAACAAAATCAGACGCCTTAGTTAAATAAAAAAAAAATGCCTAGCGTTCGAAACCTTTTGTTTAATCCATCCAGTACCTCACAGACAAGAAATATCGCATTTTCAGTTGTCAAACGACTTCTAAAGCCGAACTGTACGTTTGATAGCAAATTGTGTGATATAACATGATCAATTATCCTTACATACACAGCCTTTTCAATAACTTTAGCAAACACTGATGGCATAGAAATAGGTGTAAAATTGTCTACATGATCCCTTTCTCCCTTTTTATAAAGCGGCTTTACTACTGAGTACTTTAATCGTTCAGGAAACTGACCATTCTTAAAGGAAAAATTACAAATATGGCTAAATACAGGGCTATCATGTGTAGCACAGTACTGTAATATTCTGCTAGGCACTCTATCATAACCAGGTGAGTCCTTAGTCTTCAGTGATTTAGTTATTGACTCAATCTGCCCCTTGTCAGTATCACAAGGAGTATTTCAGACATCAGTCTCGGAAAGAGATTTTACAAAAGACTTATAGGATTCCATGTAGACACTAAGTTTTTATTTAATTCACCATCAGTGCTCAGAAAATAATTGTTAAACACCGTACATATATCTAACTTATCGTAACAGAAATATTTTTACTACGAACTGACTTTATATCGTCGACCTTGTGCTGTTGACCAGACACTTCCTTCACAACTGAGCATATGGTTTCAGTTTTATCATGTGAATTAGCTATTCCATTTGCGTACCACATACTCTTTGCCTTCCTAATTACATTTTTAAGCACCTTATAATATTGTTTGTAATGGGCAACTGTAGCTTGATTGTGACTGCTTCTAACATTTTGATATAAAGGTATCAGCTGACTTCAATCTAAAAAAATGTGCAGCTCTGACATCAGCTACTAGAGGAATTTTTCCATAAGTGATCCCACCACCACCCACTACACTGTCACCTTTAAGCTTTGCCAGCTTCTCCTTCCCATACCTACTGAGGTGCAGGTCATGCCTAGTGAAATCCGATCTACCCGATCGATTGGTAGACTCAACTGACACCACTGCAAGATGACTATACGTCTCTAACCTTCAATATTTTCGTAACGTCTTTATTTCAAACATTGACGTGGTTCGCATTACCACAGAAATGTTTTATGATGCATAGTTTCTCTGCTGTTTTGGGCAAAGAAATAGAGCTGACTGACTAATGAAAACGCAACTGAAGAAGTGCTAATCGTGGGGTTCTGCATTAACCTGACCGGAAAACGTGATAACAGATGCAGTTCTACTGACCACCCGTAACTGGCTGCTTTACACAAACGAAAGGAACGCTTTCATGAAGTACGTTACTTCCATGCCTGTTCCTCAGAAGCGATCAGTTATTTATCCTGTTGATTTATAATTCGTAGCAACAGAAACGTACTATCACTTCAAGGTTGGAGTTATACTGAATCGGGATACGTATCGTGTTCTACAGTAGCTACTTCTTTTTACTGTGTCAGCTGCTAAAGCTCCTGATGCCACACCACATGTAAAAGCAGTTTCATATATATAGCATTCTGACAATGGGTTGTTTGAATCAACTGGAAATAAAAAATGTATAACTTGAATGTTCGAATTCAAAAGTATTTGAAAGATAAAGTCCGGTCTTCTTGGTGACATAAATTTTCGCGTTAGTGACTATAATATATATAAATATATATATATATATATATATATATATATATATATATATATATATATATATATATATAAGGCTGAAATCTTCTGTGTATTGTTTCCTCGAAGCTTCTAGCACCTCAGAATTATCCAGATTATAATTTTTAATTATTAATTTGCATTTTACAGTCTTAAATTCTTCAATTTTGTTGAAATCATTTCGTGATTTCCGGAATCAGATTTAGTTTTTAAGCTCGGAGATTTCTCACAATTGCTGTAGTTGCTTTACAGTGACGTTGAAACTATGAAAACGTGCACTCGGTCTGGCACAGACCTGTTAAATTTCGATAATCGTGTTGAAAAATTCACACAGCTGTAATTTAGAATTCTTTTATGGAGTTACCAGTTTCAGTCCTGCGACAGACGTTTCTCAAGTATCTGCATACACCATAAAAAGACAATAATTGAGGAACTGTAGTACAATGTGATAAAACACTATCAGCCATCAAGCGTACTATACTTATTCAAAATTGACATACTAGCTGAGGGTGCACGTGTCCATACAGATTTCTACATCAGAAGTAAATCGGTAGGAAAGTTATTGGAGGCAAACAAAATTTCGAAGATTGTGATTGGTATAGTTATGCAAGACTTGCCATATTAATAAGTCAAACCCAATTTATAGCTCTGAAGACAAAACATTAAGTCTTTCGCAGAAATGTCTTGAAGTGACGCACTTGTCACTATACATCGTGGCACATACTCGTCTACTAAAACGAAACTCCATCCACAATAATCGATTAATAAGTGTTGTGCCACAACTTCTTTTACTTGTCCATTGAAAACCCGTGGCCGGATGTCACCACAGATTGACGAAAAGAAACTTAGAGAGGTGGAGCAGACGGAAGCCAACAGAGTGTACTTTCACAGGAAGTTACAAGAGACTTGGCTGACACAGCAAGAACCGCTGCCCGGCCCTCACAAGTTACCACATATCTGAATTAGACGACCGCTGCTGGGGCTGTAACACCTTTACACCGCGGAAGTTGGTTGATTTGGGGGAGGGGACCAAACAGCGAGGTCATCGGTCCCATCGGATATGGAAATCGGACATACTCTTTCAAAGGAACCATCCCGGCATTTGCCAGAAGCGATTTAGGGAAATCACGGAAAACCTCCCCCCCATGAACCACGGACCTTGCCGTTGGTGGGGAGGCTTGCGTGCCTCAGCGATACAGATAGCCGTACCGTAGGTACAACCACAACGGAGGGCTATCTGTTGAGAGGCCAGACAAACGTGTGGTTCCTGAAGAGGGGCAGCAGCCTTTTCAGTAGTTGCAAGGGCAACAGTCTGGATGATTGACTGATCTGGCCTTGTAACAATAACCAAAACGGCCTTGCTGTGCTGGTACTGCGAACGGCTGAAAGCAAGGGGAAACTACAGCCGTAATTTTTCCCAAGGACATGCAGCTTTACTGTGTGATTAAATGATGATGGCGTCCTCTTGGGTAAAATATTCCGGAGGTAAAATAGTCCCCCATTCGGATCTCCGGGCGGGGACTACTCAAGAGGATGTCGTTATCAGGAGAAAGAAAAACTGGCGTTCTACGGATCGGAGCGTGGAATGTCAGGTCCCTTAATCGGGCAGGTAGGTTAGAAAATTTGAAAAGGGAAATGGATAGGTTAAAGTTAGATATAGTGGGAATTAGTGAAGTTCGGTGGCAGGAGGAACAAGACTTCTGGTCAGGTGACTACAGGGCTATAAACACAAAGTCAAATAGGGGTAATGCAGGAGTAGGTTTAATAATGAATAGGAAAATAGGAATGAGGGTACGCTACTACAAACAGCACAGTGAACGCATTATTGTGGCCAAGATAGATACGAAGCCCACACCTACTACAGTAGTACAAGTTTATATGCCAACTAGCTCTGCAGATGACGAAGAAATTGAAGAAATGAATGATGAGATAAAAGAAATTATTCAGATAGTGAAGGGAGACGAAAATTTAACAGTCATGGGTGACTGGAATTCGAGTGTAGGAAAAGGGAGAGAAGGAAACGTAGTAGGTTCAAATGGTTCAAATGGCTCTGAGCACTATGGGACTTAACAGCTATGGTCATCAGTCCCCTAGGACTTAGAACTACTTAAACCTAACTAACCTAAGGACATCACACAACACCCAGTCATCACGAGGCAGAGAAAATCCCTGACCCCGCCGGGAATCGAACCCGGGAACCCGGGCGCGGGAAGCGAGAACGCTACCGCACGACCACGAGCTGCGGACAAACGTAGTAGGTGAATATGGATTGGGGCTAAGAAATGAAAGAGGGAGCCGCCTGGTAGAATTTTGCACAGAGAACAACTTAATCATAGCTAACACTTGGTTTAAGAATCATGAATGAAGGTTGTATACATGGAAGAACCCTGGAGATACTAAAAGGTATCAGATAGATTATATAATGGTAAGACAGAGATTTAGGAACCAGGTTTTAAATTGTAAGACATTTCCAGGGGCAGATGTGGACTCTGACCACAATCTATTGGTTATGACCTGTAGATTAAAACCGAAGAAACTGCAAAAAGGTGGGAATTTAAGGAGATGGGACCTGGATAAACTGAAAGAACCAGAGGTTGTGCAGAGTTCCAGGGAGAGCATAAGGGAACAATTGACAGGAATGGGGGAAATAAATACAGTAGAAGAAGAATGGGTAGCATTGAGGGATGAAATAGTGAAGGCAGCAGAGGCTCAAATAGGTAAAAAGACGAGGGCTAGTAGAAATCCTTGGGTAACAGAAGAAATATTGAATTTAATCGATGAAAGGAGAAAATATAAAAATGCAGTAAACGAAGCAGGCAAAAGGGAATACAAACGTCTAAAAAATGAGATCGGCAGGAAGTGCAAAATGGCTAAGCAGGGATGGCTAGAGGACAAATGTAAGGATGTAGAGGCTTATCTTACTAGGGGTAAGATAGATACTGCCTACAGGAAAATTAAAGAGACCTTTGGAGATAAGAGAACCACTTGTATGAACATCAAGAGCTCAGATGGAAACCCAGTTCTAAGCAAAGAAGGAAAAGCAGAAAGGTGGAAGGAGTATATAGAGGGTCTATACAAGGGCGATGTACTTGAGGACAATATTATGGAAATGGAAGAGGATGTAGATGAAGATGAAATGGGAGATACGATACTGCGTGAAGAGTTTGACAGAGCACTGAAAGACCTGAATCGAAACAAGGCCCCCGGAGTAGACAACATTCCATTAGAACTACTGGCGGCCTTGGGAGAGCCAGTCCTGACAAAACTCTACCATCTGGTGAGCAAGATGTATGAGACAGGCGAAATTCCCTCAGACTTCATGAAGAATATAATAATCCCAATCCCAAAGAAAGCAGGTGTTGACAGATGTGAAAATTACCGAACTATCAGTTTAATAAGTCACAGCTGCAAAATAATAACGCGAATGCTTTCCAGACGAATGGAAAAACTGGTAGAAGCCGACCTCGGGGAAGATTAGTTTGGATTCCGTAGAAATGTTGGAGCACGTGAGGCAATATTGACTCTACGACTTGTCTTAGAAGAAAGATTAAGGAAAGGCAAACCTACATTTCTAGCATTTGTAGACTTAGAGAAAGCTTTTGACAATGTTGACTGGAATACTCTATTTCAAATTCTGAAGGGGGCAGGGGTAAAATACAGGGAGCGAAAGGCTATTTACAATTTGTACAGAAACCAGATGGCAGTTATAAGAGTCGAGGGTCATGAAAGGGAAGCAGTGGTTGGGAAGGGAGTGAGACAGGGTTGTAGCCTCTCCCCGATGTTATTCAATCTGTATATTGAGCAAGCAGTAAAGGAAACAAAAGAAAAATTCGGAGTAGGTATTAAAATCCATGGAGAAGAAATAAAAACTTTGAGGTTTGTCGATGACATTGTAATTCTGTCAGAGACAGCAAAGGACTTGGAAGAGCAGTTGAACGGAATGGATGGTGTCTTGAAGGGAGGATATAAGATGAACATCAACAAAAGCAAAACGAGGATAATGGAATGTAGTCGAATTAAGTCGGGTGATGTTGAGGGTATTAGATTAGGAAACGAGACACTTAAAGTAGTAAAGGAGTTTTGCTATTTGGGGAGCAAAATAACTGACGATGGTCGAAGTAGAGAGGATATAAAATGTAGACTGGCAATGGCAAGGAAAGCGTTTCTGAAGAAGAGAAATTTGTTAACATCGAGTATAGATTTAAGTGTCAGGAAGTCATTTCTGAAAGTATTTGTATGGAGTGTAGCCATGTATGGAAGTGAAACATGGACGGTAAATAGTTTGGACAAGAAGAGAATAGAAGCTTTCGAAATGTGGTGCTACAGAAGAATGCTGAAGATTAGATGGGTAGATCACATAACTAATGAGGAGGTACTAAATAGGATTGGGGAGAAGAGTAGTTTGTGGCACAACTTGACCAGAAGAAGGGATCGGTTGGTAGGACATGTTCTGAGGCATCAAGGGATCACCAATTTAGTATTGGAGGGCAGCGTGGAGGGTAAAAATCGTAGGGGGAGACCAAGAGATGAATACACTAAGCAGATTCAGAAGGATGTAGGTTGCAGTAGGTACTTGGAGATGAAGAAGCTTGCACAGGATAGAGTAGCATGGAGAGCTGCATCAAACCAGTCTCAGGACTGAAGACCAGAACAACAACACGGAAAACCTAAATCAGGATGACCGGACGCGGGTTTGAACCGTCGACCTCCCGAAAGCGAGTTCAGTGTGCTAACCACTGACAGCGGAAGTCCAGGAACAGATTGTAGCAATGACAACCTGGATTACCACATGACTAGGCCCGACATCGGGTCACTTCTTTGGTCTGTGTGACGAGTAGTGATGCATAGGAAAAACAATGGCGGGTCGAACCGACACAAATACTGTCAGTTTCCGCTATGCAATTTCTGTCACCGCTTGTCTGCAGCCAGTTACGAGAAATACTTCACACGAATCGTCCACCTGAAATGAGTCATCTAGCTGCTGCTACTAGACCACTTTTGCTAACAGTGGAGTTACTGACTTCGGCACCCGGGAGTCGAAGTGGTACCACCCAGCCGGGGTACTACTAGCTGGTCGACTTTTACCGAGCTCAGAGAGCCTACCTGGCGGCACATTGTTCACACCCGGGCCTGAGTAGGTGCCCAACAGCAGGCTTCCCCTGTAGGCCACCGCCGAAGCACCCTACGCTGCGCGCCAACGTGATAGACTTCTGCGCGGTCTGTTATATCGGCATACCGACCGTCTGCCTAAGCTCTGAGTGGGACAGTGCCTATTAATATTAACAAATTGCAAGTAGGGTAAATTAGAATCTCAGTGGTGTTTGCTGCTTGATTCTAGTGCGAATCGTTTACGAGATATCGTATTTTTAAAAGTTCCCACACTGTACAATATCTGTGGTACTACGCAGGTACGTACACTAGTTATGTGGATTCTGACTAGTAGCGAGGTAACTGACCATCACAGGTTGCGTTAAAAATGACCGCCGTCAGGGACAATACACGCTTCTTCCCTGTTGTTCACGTGCTAGCGTTTCAGCATAGATGTCCGAGCAGGCTGCAGTAATATGTCGTTGCATATCATCGAGTGTAGCTGGTATGTGCTTGTGGACAGCGTCTTTCAGCTTTTCCCACAGAAGAAAGTCTACTGGCGTCAAATATGGGGAACGGAATAGCCAAGGTAGATCGAATCCAAATATTTGGAAACAATTCGTGAAGACATTCTGTAGTACTTCGTGCACTATGCACTGGACAGTCATCAAATTGGTACCACAAGTTTCTCCTAGTCTGCAGAGGAACGTCTTCTAGCATCCATGGTAGATGGTCTGTTAGGAGGCTGTAATACTTGTGCGCGTGCTTCTATGAAAAACGGGCCTGTGAGCTGATGGTTCACAACACCACGCCATACCTTTACACTCCATGGATGCTCAAGTTCCACCTGATGATTGTCAACAAACCAATAGATCATGTTTTGGCTGTCTACGTGGCCATGATTGGTAAATGTGGCTTCATCACTAAACAAGATACATGATACATCTGGTATCCTGTGGTAATGGTCACTACAGAAGTTAACACGATTCGATTCAGCTCTTAATGGAGAGAGATATGATAGGGATGAAACCTATGACGATGAAGAATGCGCAGCACACTCGCCTGACTCCTGCCACTTCCTCGTGTGATTGCGCGGGAGCTAACGCGCAGATCAACTGCAACAGCAGTTCCTCCTCTTCTGTCGTCACTGGTTTCCTTCTGTTACTTTGTCTAGGTGTTACACTACCGCCGGCCGAAGTGGCCGTGCGGTTCTAGGCGCTGCAGTCTGGAACCGCGTGACGGCTACGGTCGCAGGTTCGAATCCTGCCTCGGGTTAGTTAGGTTTAACTAGTTCTAAGTTCTAGGGGACTAATGACCTCAGAAGTTGAGTCCCATAGTGCTCAGAGCCATTTGAACCATTTGTTACACTAACACTGTCACGGACTGGTAGAAGAGGTCGATAAATAACTGGCTAGATGGTTAACGTCAACTGGGATATCTTACTGCAAACACCATTCAAGAACGAACTGCATTCTTCCTACACTCTTCATATACCATGAGCATGTCGGCTTTTTCTGCACTGGTAAATCCCACCGCCCAGTCAGGACCTGCTGCTTGGACTGTCACATAATAACTGACTAGCAAGTCGCAATGCTCTCAAGGCACACTCAAGCACACTGTAAGCAAACAACAACATCGCACCTAGCGACTAACCAAGTTCTAACAAGTGTCGGTGTTGAAACTTTGCACAATACGGTATCTCGAAAACGACTCGCACTAGATTCCTGCAACAAATACCACTGATATTCTAATTTACCCTACTTTTAGCTTGATGATGTCAATAGCCATTGTTCCATTTAAAAAAGTGTATGTTTGCACAAAAAACCACTCTGCAAGTATTATTACAATCTGTATATTGGCTAACATTACCGGCCCATGACTATCAATACATTCTGTGAAAACCGCACATCAGTAGCGTATTCCGTTTCCGCAATATTTGCGGTGCAAATTTTAGGTGATTCACCTGGGTGGTCTATTGCACGACTAAATATTAAATCTGCGATTTCTATTACGACAAAATGTTGTGTTACATCACAACTTTACAAAAGTTCCTTAAATCTGCCAGCAACTCCTGCTGTTTTTTTGACGTTCTTATTTAAGGATGAGAAATAATGATAGAATATAATGACAACAGACCACTTATCACAAGGAGAAAACAACTTCACATACCGGTACACCCTTTTTAATTAATTAATTTGTGATGCTATACCGGACTTAAGCTATCCTGGGACCTTATGAACACACAAGACGTCATGCTAACACCGTGCAACACGGTATCTTGCCTTGTAATGGCTACAGTGCGCCGAAGAAGAGAGTCCACACATTTCATCAGGTATGCCATACCCAGCTGAGGCCTCTCATTGACCATTAGCTCCTGTAAAGCAACCAAATTATAGAAATGTTAATCGCGGCGTTTGATTCCAGTACAGGTTCTTGATGACTGGCAGTTCTCTTTCCTCAGTATTTCTCAAAATCTCCATCAGATTGTCGTGTTGTACTTCATCAAAGGCCTTCTGGTAAACTATTAGGCAAGCAAATACATTTTTATTTACATCCCTACGTCTCTGAAACAATACTTGTACATCGAACAAGGCTTCTCTCGTACCCACGGCATTAACAAATCCAAACTGATTAGGAACTATCTGTTCCTCACATAGTCTACATAATCTTCTGTGTATCAGCCACAAAAACAATTTCAAGATATGGTTCATTAAGCTTATCGTACTATAATCTCCACATTGTTTTGCATTTGACTTTTTAGGCAGAGTGATGAACTTAGATTTCAGGCATTCTAATGGAATGTTTCCAGACAGATAAATTTGACTGAAAATTTTGGTTAACCATATTACACGATTTTCATACATCAATTTTAATAACTCTGCTTCTACTTTATCTGGTCCCACAGCCTTTCCGTCCTTCATCTGATTGATGGCTGTCTTAACATCTACTTCTAGTATATCTGTAACACTTATTTCATTTGTAGTTGAATTAAAAGCACATTATAGAGTGTATAAACATTTGCCTATTGCTTTCGGAAAACAACTGTGTCCGGCACGGCACTATGGAGTGTGTTTCAAAATTCCTATTAAAGGCTTCTAGGAGTTGTAATGGTGACGACGTAGATAAAGCTTTTATAAGCAAGTCACGTCCGAAACTGTACCGTCCGGAACTGTACCGTCTTGATGTAAAATAAGTTGGAAGGTCGGTTCACTTCGAGATCTTTCGCTTCACGGTAGGCACACAGCGAAGACAATGATCCTTGACCTTCGTGCTCTACAGGAGATGGTGCATGTGCAAACTATTATGTTCGTTGCACAAGGTATATCTGCGAGGCGTTCTTCCACACGTACGGTCCACGAACCCCGGTGTGTGCTGAGTAATTTCTGCTGTCGCCAGAACTCGTGCAAGGAGATCTTCTTCCGACTGTGCAGGGTCTCGTACACAAGAAGTCGAGAGGATTTACAGGGTGTTTCAAAAATGACCGGTATATTTGAAACGGCAATAAAAACTAAACGAGCAGCGATAGAAATACACCGTTTGTTGCAATATGCTTGGGACAACAGTACATTTTCAGGCGGACAAACTTTCGAAATTACAGTAGTTACAATTTTCAACAACAGATGGCGCTGCAAGTGATGTGAAAGATATAGACGACAACGCAGTCTGTGGGTGCGCCATTCTGTACGTCGTCTTTCTGCTGTAAGCGTGTGCTGTTCACAACATGCAAGTGTGGTGTGGACAACATGGTTTATTCCTTAGAACAGAGGATTTTTCTGGTGTTGGAATTCCACCGCCTAGAACACAGTGTTGTTGCAACAAGACGAAGTTTTCAACGGAGGTTTAATGTAACCAAAGGACCGAAAAGCGATACAATAAAGGATCTGTTTGAAAAATTTCAACGGACTGGGAACGTGACGGATGAACGTGCTGGAAAGGTAGGGCGACCGCGTACGGCAACCACAGAGGGCAACGCGCAGCTAGTGCAGCAGGTGATCCAACAGCGGCCTCGGGTTTCCGTTCGCCGTGTTGCAGCTGCGGTCCAAATGACGCCAACGTCCACGTATCGTCTCATGCGCCAGAGTTTACACCTCTACCCATACAAAATTCAAACGCGGCAACCCCTCAGCGCCGCTACCATTGCTGCACGAGAGACATTCGCTAACGATATAGTGCACAGGATTGATGACGGCGATATGCATGTGGGCAGCATTTGGTTTACTGACGAAGCTTATTTTTACCTGGACGGCTTCGTCAATAAACAGAACTGGCGCATATGGGGAACCGAAAAGCCCCATGTTGCAGTCCCGTCGTCCCTGCATCCTCAAAAAGTACTGGTCTGGGCCGCCATTTCTTCCAAAGGAATCATTGGCCCATTTTTCAGATCCGAAACGATTACTGCATCACGCTATCTGGACATTCTTCGTGAATTTGTGGCGGTACAAACTGCCTTAGACGACACTGCGAACACCTCGTGGTTTATGCAAGATGGTGCCCGGCCACATCGCATGGCCGACGTCTTTAATTTCCTGAATGAATATTTCGATGATCGTGTGATTGCTTTGGGCTATCCGAAACATACAGGAGGCGGCGTGGATTGGCCTCCCTATTCGCCAGACATGAACCCCTGTGACTTCTTTCTGTGGGGACACTTGAAAGACCAGGTGTACCGCCAGAATCCAGAAACAATTGAACAGCTGAAGCAGTACATCTCATCTGCATGTGAAGCCATTCCGCCAGACACATTGTCACAGGTTTCGGGTAATTTGATTCAGAGACTACGCCATATTATTGCTACGCATGGTGGATATGTGGAAAATATCGTACTATAGAGTTTCCCAGACCGCAGCGCCATCTGTTGTTGACAATTGTAACTACTGTAATTTCGAAAGTTTGTCTGCCTGAAAATGTACTGTTGTCCCAAGCATATTGCAACAAACGGTGTATTTCTATCGCTGCTCGTTTAGTTTGTATTGCCGTTTCAGATATACCGGTCATTTTTGAAACACCCTGTAAGTGTGGCGACCGTACTGGTCTAGGAGATGGCCAATCTCGAGGTAGCCACCTTTCAGCGTATGTTTGGTTAACACGCGTGTGTAATTTCGTTGCAACCACATTCGTGCTTCCTAAACTCCACTAGTGCACTTTACGATAAGGAATTGAAGATGGGCCTCACTTCTCAGTTTGTGTGCGTTCGTGAAGCAGGAGGTTCGAAAGTGATCTGTTCTTCAAACTTATTTTATAACCAGATGGTACATATCAGGGCATGGTTTCCTTATCAAAATTTTATATACTAAATTCCCGCTACAGCTACTAGAAGACTGTAATAGAAACTGTGAAACGCCCTGTATATGACACATTGTCAGTTAGTTTTATAGATGGCTGTTTCATATGGTGATTAGCACACCGGGTGACAGCTGACTACAGACAGTTATTCAGTGAGACAACGGAGCTGTGAATTGGGTGCCCAGAGCGACATGCGGGGGCGGCGCGATGCGGCGCAGGGAGCGCCGTGGCTTTCTTTGAGACGTCTGCTGCTGAAGCTACGCACACGCCCGCAATATCGCTAATGAACATTTTCATTACTGCTAACTAAGTGCGCGCACATATTTTATAAGACCACTCACTGAAGGCATTTACAGTAGTTTCACTTATTTGTGGTGTGCTTCGCAGGAAACATTGTAGCCCCTCCGAACAACTGCGTCGGGGGTTGCAGGCTACACTGTATATGGCGGAACGCAGTCGTAAAACATAGCTGGCTCGTTATTTAAACACAAAACTCGACGAATTTTCTGGAAACATGGAACATGAGTCCGATAAAATGCCGTAAAACTGACTTAATCATGAATTCAGCATTCGAATCAATATCTGTTTAGGAATACCACAACACCGACCGAGGACTTGATGACCTTAGCCAGTTAACTTTTCTATCCTTTGATTTCGTCTCGCCCGCATCTCGTGGTCGTGCGGTAGCGTTCTCGCTTCCCACGCCCGGGTTCCCGGGTTCTATTCCCGGCGGGGTCAGGGATTTTCTCTGCCTCGTGATGGCTGGGTGTTGTGTGCTGTCCTTAGGTTAGTTAGGTTTAAGTAGTTCTAAGTTCTAGGGGACTTATGACCACAGCAGTTGAGTCCCATAGTGCTCAGAGCCATTTGAACCATTTTTGATTTCGTCACTTGCTTTCTCGTGTGTTCATAAATAAAGTCCTTGATTTAAAAAGTCGAAGTTTTTATTTGTTTATAGCTTTCTTGCCATCTCGTTACACGAGAACAGAATTATATGTTCATAAACCTCTTTATTGATTTTAAAATTAGGTGGGTAATGTTAACGAAAGGGAAGCAGCAGTTAAGAAGGAACTGAGGCAGCATTGTTGACCATCCTCCACGTTTTTCAATCTGTTCAAAAATGGTTCAAATGGCTCTGAGCACTATAGGACTTAAGATGTGAGGTCATCAGTCTCCTACACTTAGAGCTACTTAAACCTAACTAACCTAAGGACATCACACACATCGATGCCCGAGGCAGGATTCGAACCTGCGACCGTAGCAGCAGCGCGGTTCCGGACTGAAGCGCCTAGAACCGCTCGGCCACAACAGGCGGCTATTCAATCTGTACAGCGAGTTAGTAGCTAAGGAAACCAATGACAAATTTGGAAAGGGAACTAAAGTTCAGAGGAAGAAATAAAAGACTTTGAAGTTTGCCGACAATACAGTGATTCTCTTTGGGATTTGTAAAGCAGTTGCATTGAATGTCCTGAAAAAAAAAAAAAAGCCTGTAAGGAGAATATCTACAAAAATAAAACTTGGCTAATGGAGCTTCGTTTTATTGGGAGAATTTTGGGAAAGTGTATCTCATCTTTGAAATAGACGGCGCATAGAACGTTAGTGCGGACCATCTTTGAGTACTTTTCAAGTGTTTCGAGTGTTTGGGATCCCCAACGGGTCGGGGTGTGTTGCTAGATTTGTCACCGGTAGCTTCGATCAGCACGCGGGTATTGATGCGATGATTCGTGAACTCAAGTGAGAGTCCCTGGCAGGAAGACGACACTCTTTTCGCGAGTCAATTTTGCCGAAATTTAGAGAATGATCATTTAAGGCCGCCTGCAGAACGATCCTACTGCTGCCAATATAAATTTGGCGTAAGGACCTCGTAGATAAGATGGAAAATTAGGGCTCGCACAATGGCTTATAGAAAGGGGTTGGACATGGTGTCCTTCGCATGCACGTTACTTTACTTACAGAGAATGTATGTATATGTAGATATGCATGTGCATGTAATTCAATGAAATCAGACGATGTGGAGGGAAATAGATTGGGAAATGATACACTAAATGTAGTAGATGAGTACTGGTATTTGGGCAGCAAAATAACTGATCATGGCCGAAGCAGAGAAGATATAAATTACAGAGTACCAATAGGAAAAAGACGTTTCTGGGAAACAAAAATTTATTAACATCGAATATAACTTGAAATGTTAATAAGTCTTTTTGAAAATATATGTCCAATTGGTAACATAAATGATTTGGACCTATTTATGGGGATACCTAATGCTGAACGAGGCTATCAGTTCCACTGCCGATACAGTAATTAATACTATTTGGAATAGCTATAGTGACTAAGAAGTAATACTAATAACCATAATACTGTTAAAAAGGAGTGGAGTGAACAAAAAGGCTTTTGCTCTGATGGAAACTAGTGTTACTGCTGTGTTTTTCTACTATTAGTAGAAATAGGTGGGACTATGCAAGTCGATAAGACCGCAAATGAGACATTCTGCACTTGTCCACGTGTATTCTCGATAACTATACATACGATTGTGACATAT
This sequence comes from Schistocerca nitens, assembly GCF_023898315.1. Classification (NCBI taxonomy): domain Eukaryota; kingdom Metazoa; phylum Arthropoda; class Insecta; order Orthoptera; family Acrididae; genus Schistocerca; species Schistocerca nitens. The sequence continues at coordinate 929,736,418 of NC_064616.1, forward strand.
GACAGACATACGGCACGCAGGTACTCTTCACCAACCCCAAGCACTGTGAGTTTTACGAAAAATACCAGCAGGACTTTAAAGTCCAAAGAAAACAGCTTTTCTAATTTTGTAACGTGGGGTGTGAATGATGCCTCCTTGTAACTGTGGGTTCAGCTCAGTTTAGATTATATTGCATATCTAGAGATTTCCATATAAACTAGGCAGTGTTTTACTACGCTTACCACATTTCTGACATCACTTTCTTACAACCGTCGTGTGACAAGGAGTACGAGGAAAGAGACTGCATCAGACTGTATAAAGTAACGTTGTGGCCGGTCTGGCACACAGAAAACGGAAACGGGGTTGTAAAAAAAAAAAAAAAAATAAATAAATAAAATAAAATAAAAAAATTAAAAAAAAACTTTAGAAATGGAGCAAATCATCTGAGAAGTTAAGGGATTTGAAATACTTACCTGCTACCTGCAACACGAAGAAATCATTTCGGTATCATACTGATAACTTTGGCTGTGGACTTTCCAAATGCTGCTCTTCTTCAAACGGTGGAGAGCCCAAGAACCTGAATAGCAAACATGAAATAAATGAAAAATGGCATGCCCGACATTGATTAATGATCTCTCCAGATATGCTGCAATCTCGCATAACTTACAGCAACATGTTGGTGTCATCATTTATTTCTTGCTGTCTACGGAACAAGAGTTCAGTCGTTTACTTCGCTGTGTCTATGACTGTGATTATACATTGAGCTATCTGGGCTATGTTGTCACAGAAGAATGTGTAATGAAAGGAATGGATGGGGTATAAGCCGATATCAGCAAAATGCTTACAGTTCTCAGAAAGCAGTGAGCTGGCCACTGAAGGTAACGGATCTCTATTATCTGTGATACTTGCACTCGTTCTGCACTCATCAGTATTTGAATAGGAGGTAGCTGCTGTTTACAGGGGAGCAGGCAGGGCGTGTCATGGCGTCACGCCTTCCTCGTGGCAGTCGAAGACAGGCTACACATCATCGTCTACACTTGCTCTCCACAAGCCACTTTATGCTGTGTGGCGGAGTGTACCAACTCGAGAGGGTAACGTGTTGGACCTCCTGGGAACAAACAGACCTGAACTTATCGAATTAGTTAACGTAGAAGAAGGTATCAGTGATCATAAGGCTGTGATAGTATCTACGACGACAGGTCCTACAAGGAATATTACGAAAGGTGGGAAGATATATTTGCTCAGCAAGGGTGACTGAGGCGTCGCAGTTAGGGCGCGATCACCGATTTGTCTATTAAAGCTTTCTTGTATGAATGTATGTGGGCTCCAGTGTAAGCAGTCAGAATCTTATACGATCTGCAAAGGGCGAGCTGTGTCCTGCAGAAGTGCGTCATGACCATATGGCGTGACTGCAGTGTGTGAAAGTAGCGGAGAGGCGCTTATAGAGTAGTTACATTCTCTGGAAATATAAAAATTTATAACTGATCTAGAAATAGACTGAGGAACTTCATATTAGGTACATAACCTTCTGTTGCGTAAAGGAACAACCTGTCAAAATCTGAAGTCAATAATTTGGAAGTTACAAAAAAGAAAAGTCAGTAAAAATCGTAATTGTCCGACACTTAAAAAACTGAATCAATATATATATATATATGTTAACATTTCACCAACTGTGACTATTTGAAAAGATATGATAACACCCTCAGTGTTTGGATTCAAATTTGGAAAGTTCTTACTTTAGAAAACCTTTCGTAATTTTGCTGTAGTAATAACTTTAAGAATTTCAAGTAGATATTTATGTTTTGTGTTAGGGTGAGTGTGAAAGAGTACTTGTGTGAGTGTATGTGGGACATTCGCTAATATTAAATTTTCTGTTTTTAATTCTCTGTAGGAACTTGCAAGTGTTCCAGCTTTGTATCGTGGGAACGAATCCACTAGTGGTTCCCCTAGTAGTGGATGACGGATGTCCAAGCATGTCTGAATATGTACGAGGGCTATTCCGAAAGTAAGGTCCGATAGGTCGCGAAATGGAAACCACGGTAAAAATCAAAAATGTTTTATTTGCAACAGTTAGATACACCTTGCAGCTACTTATCTCCATAGTCGCCGACCCGACTTAGACGTGTATCGTAGCGTTGTACCAACTTTCCCATACCCTCGCTATAGAAGGCAGCCGCCAGTGCTCTCCGCCAATTCTCTACGCTGGCCTACGGCTCGTTGTCTTGTGCCGAAATGTTGTCTTCATAACCAGCGGTTCATGTGACCTGAGCTGAAACTCAGAGGGAGACAATTACGGGCTGTAGTGTGGGTAATCTCACATTTCCATTTGAAAACGATGTAGGAGCATCTTCATTGCCCCTGCAGAATGCGGCTGAGAATTGTCTTGAAGACGAAACAGCACGACAGTTATGTAAAGTTAACTGCATAGCTTCAGGGGAAATTTCTCACCAGGCCCCCGTACTTGGCGGCAGACACTATTTTCTAGACATCTTTACGCACTCACTGCGAGCTCAGAAATGAGAAGAGCGACGTGATGCTAACTGGGGTTATACTAGAGACACTATCCAACACATCTGTGCAAAGCTTTATCGGATTTTCATAGTCGTTTCCATTTCGTGACCGATCGGACCTTACTTTCGGAATAGCCCTCGTAAGAGACAGCCAGAACGTTCGCGACTATATAGTTAAATTCCAGACGTAAAGTGCAGCTTAAAGTTTATTTCAATTTATTTGTTTAACAAGAGAGTTTTGTGTAGCTTATTTTAATGACGTCAATGAGCTGAGAGCAGTGGTTGGCTCTTGCTAGATTTTGGCGCGAGCCGCGCCCTGAAAGTCAGTTCTGATTGGCCGCAATTCTGTGCAGCCAATATGAAGTGAGGCGGTTTGCCACCTAACCCATGAGATAGAGGGTCTTGTAGAGGCAGAGAGAAGAAGGAGGTGATGGACTACCTTTCGAAGGAGCCGGTCATGCTGAAAGTGTCCGAAAGCATTATGTGTAAAATGAAGTGATATTGTGACTTCCGCGTTTCGGCACAGTGATAAAGGTAGCTCGTGTTTACCATTAACTATTTGTGAAATTTTAAGAGTCGAGAGATATTTCGTTTTGGAGAAAATCACGTGTGTAAACTTTCAAATAAAAGCGTCTCGGTGCTAAGTAAATTTTTTTCATTAAGTATTTATACCGAGCAAAAACTCTACTTAAAGACAACCACTGAATGCCGAGTGCAAAAGTAAATAGCAGTTTATTGACTGTGTTACTCTCGTAAATGATTTCGGAATTGGATAGGAAAATTTCTAGAATGAGATTTTCACTCTGCAGCGGAGTGTGCGCTGATATGAAACTTCCTGGCAGATTAAAACTGTGTGCCCGACCGAGACTCGAACTCGGAACCTTTGTCTTTCGCGGGCAAGTGCTCTACCAACTGAGCTACCGAAGCACGACTCACGCCCGGTACTCACAGCTTAACTTCTGCCAGTATCTCGTCTCCCACCTTCCAAACTTTACAGAAGCTCTCCTGCGAACCATATCAGCGCACACTCCGCTGCAGAGTGAAAATCTCATTCTGGAAACATCCCCCAGGCTGTGGCTAAGCCATGTCTCCGCAATATCCTTTCTTTCAGGAGTGCTAGTTCTGCAGGTTCGCAGGAGAGCTTCTGTAAAGTTTGGAAGGTGGGAGACGAGATACTGGCAGAAGTAAAGCTGTGAGTACCGGGCGTGAGTCGTGCTTCGGCAGCTCAGTTGGAAGAGCACTTGCCCGCGAAAGGCAAAGGTCCCGAGTTCGAGTCTCGGTCGGGCACACAGTTTTAATCTGCCAGGAAGTTTCAGGAAAATTTCTGGCTGTTTGAGTGTGACGAGGACTGTGAACAGGAACTTTAATGATTTGAACACATGTGGGCTGATGATCTTGCTTAATATCAATAAAAGAACTCCTAATGTAAGTTTAAAATGACCTTTGAACTTAGAAATTTGATCAGCAACCCATTTCAGATTTATACTTTAGAGTTCACAAGACTATTTTCAGCTTTTTATACTTTTATAGCGGCCTCCGACGTGTGGTTATGAAATCTCAGTTTCTTCAACACTGCTTTTCTGAGATCTTAAGTAGCTGCAGTCAGGAGTTACGTGTGTAGTATCGAGGTAGGTGGGCAATTTATGTTGCAGAACCGCCGTCGATGTGCGAAAGAGCGCGTTACGTCGCAGTGACAGGATACAAATTTCAGAATATCTCAGAAGTCACCATCAAATATTCGGTGATGAGGACGAAAATGTGGAGAACAAATGGAAAAAATTCAAAGGCATCGTTCAATATGCTCTCGACAAGTATGTTCCAAATAAGGTTTTAAGGGATGGGCAAGATCCACCATGGTTTAATAGCCGTAAACAAATAGCACTTCATCTCAGATTCTAGAGAAGTAGAAACCTAGCTGACAAACAAAAGCTGAACGAATAGGAAATGAGCTTGAGGAGAGTAATGAGAGAAGCGTTCAATGATTTTGAAAGTAAGACGTTGTCCACCCACCTGAGTAAAAACCCTAAGAGATTTTGGTCGTATGTAAAATCAGTAAGTGGTTCAAATTCATCCGTCCATTCTCTCAGCGACTACACCGGCACCGAAACGGAAGATAACAGAGAGAAGGCCGAAATACTGAATTCGGTCTTCCGAAGTTGTTTCACCACGGAAGATCGAAACACTGTCCCTCCTTTCAATCGACGTACGAACGTTGAAATGGCAGAAACTGAGATAACCGGTCGCGGAACTGAAAAGCAGCTACAGTCGCTTACTAGTGGAAAGGTGTCAGGACCAGATGAGATACCTATAAGATTCTATAAAGATTATGCGAAAGGACTTGCTACCCTTCTAGCAATAATTTATCATAGATCGCTTGGTACCTAACGACTGGAAAAAGGCGCAGGTCATTCCCGTTTCTAAGAAAAGCCGTAAGACAGATCCACACAATTATAGACCTATATCGATGAGGTCAATCGGTAGTAGAATTATGGAACATGTTTTATGCTCAAGAATTATGACTTTTTGGAAAATGAACATCTCCTCTATAAACATCAATATGAATTCCACAAACAGAGAACCTACGAAACTCAACTCGCTCTTTTCCGTCATGTGATCCACAGTGGACAATGGCGCTCAGGTCGATGCCGTGTTCCTTGATTTCAGTAAGGCATTAGACACCGTGCCGCATTGCCGTTTAATGAAAAAAATACGAGCTTATGGAGTAACGGAGCAGACTTGCGATTGGATTCAAGACTTTCTTGTAGAGAACTCAGCACGTTGATCTTAACGGAACAAAATCGACAGATGTAAAGGTAATATCCGGAGTACTACAGGGAAGTGTGATAGAACCGTTGCTGTTTACAATTTACATAAAAATGATCTAGTAGAAGGCGTCAGATGCTCTTTAATTCTATTCACAGATGATGCAGTTGTCAATACAAAAGTAGAAACGCCAAAAGATAGTAAGAATTTTCAGAACGACTTGCAGAGAACTGATGAATGGGTCAGGCTCTGGTAGTTGACCCTGAACGTAAATAAATGTAACATGCTGAACATACATAGGAAAAGAAATCCACTACTATACAGCCACACTATTGATAACAAATAGCTGGAGACAGCGTCTGCCGTATAATATCTGGCGTTACTATCCACAGCGACCTTAAGTGGAATGACAACATAAAACAGATAGCGGGAAAAGCAGACACCAGACTCAGATTCATCCGCAGAATCTTAAGGAAATGTAACTCATCCACGAAAGAAGTGGCTTATAAGGCGCTTGTTTGCCAGATTCTTGAGTATTGCTCATCTGTCTGGGATCCAAACCAGGTAGGACTCATAGAGGAGATGGAGAAGATCCAACGAAGAGCGGCGCGTTTCGTCGCGGGATCGTTTAGCTGGCGAGAGAGCGTTACGGAGATGCTAAACAAACTCCTCTGGCAGTCGTTACAAGAGAGGCGCTGTGCATCGCGAGGAGATTTACTATTGAAATTTCGGAACAGCACTTTTCAGGCGGAGTCGGACAACATATTACTTTCATCAACATACATCTCGCGTATTGACCACGAGGAGAATTCGAGAAATTAGAGCCAATACAGAGGCTTACCGACAATCATTTTTCTCACGCACCATTCGCGAGTGGAACAGGGTTCGAGGGATCAGATAGTGGTACCGAAAGTACCCTCCGCCACAGACCATTAGGCGGTTTGCGGAGTATGATGTAGATGAAGTTTACTGTATGTACAACAGTCATTTCCATAATTTACTGTTCCAGTCGAGAATAGTGCACCAGATGAAAGATTATTGTTAATACTCCTCGTAATCCCAACTCTCTCTAACGGTCTTTATTGTTTTCTCGCGAGACGCTCATAGGGGGGATTAATATATTGGTTGACTCTTCTAGGATCATATGGCCACGGGATTTTAACAGTAAACCACACTGTGATGCAAAGGTCTTTCTTGTAACGTCTTCCACTATAGTTTTTAAGACCATCTCCATAACTCATTTGCAATTACTGATTAAACCTGTAACGAAATGCGCTCTATACTATTTCGTAAACACCCCGAAATGACGAACAATATTCAAATATAGACTGAATGACAGTTTTGTCTGCTATCCCCTCCGGTGGTCGCCTACACTTCGTAAGTATTCTGTGAATGACAGTCTGGCATCTTCTATTTCTACAATTAACTTTATGTGGCCGTTCCACTTTAAATCGATCCGTACGCATACTTCCAGCTACATCAGTGGTCACATTCAAAAAGCTAAATAAGACAGCTTACAAAACTATTTCTTTACGAACTGTAATATCTTGGGACATAACCACATGCTGTAATCGGATAAATCCTAGCTCATACAGAAATTTATACACAGTTGTTCTTCTCGTGTGCTGTTCGCAGAAGGTAAAGGAAATAGAGAAAGGATAGCCGCACATGAAATACTCTCCGCCACACGCTGTAAGCTGATTTTCGGGCTAGAAATATAGATATTTATGCAGACACACACTATGCATAGCAAGGTTGTAGACGTTTGCTTTGTTTAAACTCACGAAAGACATTCGTTGCTCTAAAAATACTGCCACGGAATATACGAGGGCGTGCCGAAAAGTAGTGCCACCGGAAAAATGTAAAAACTCTTGAAATTTTTTAAATAAAAGAAACATTATTAACATTCTACACCACTATTCATCATATCTACATATTTGCAGCCATCTGCCGCTACAGGACACTGAACTGGGGCGTCTAACAGGGACGTGTGTAACATACACTACTCGCCATTAAAATTGCTACACCAAGAAGAAATGCAGATGATTAACAGATATTCATTGGATAAATATATTACACTAGAACTGACATGTGATTACATTTTCACGCAATTTGGGTGCATAGATCCTGAGAAATCAGTACCCAGAACAACCACCTCTGGCCGTAATAACGACCTTGATACGCCTGGGCATTGAGTCAAACAGAGCTTGGATGGCGTGTACAGGTACAGCTGCCCATGCAGCTTCAACACGATATCACAGCTCATCAAGAGTAGTGGCTGGCGTAATGTGACGAGGCAGTTGCTCGGCCACCATTGACCAGACGTTTTCAATTGGTGAGAGATCTGGAGAACGTGCTGGCCAGGGCAGCAATCGAACATTTTCTGTATCCAGGAAGACCCGTACAGGACCTGCAACATGCGGTCGTGCATTATCCTGCTGAAATGTAGGGTTTCGCGGGTATCGAATGAAGGGCAGAGCCACGGGTCGTAACACATCTGAAATGTAACGTCCACTGTTCATAGTGCCGTCAATGCGAACAAGAGGTGACCGAGACGTGTAACCAATGGCCCCCCCACCACGCCGGGTGATACGCCAGTATGGCGATGACGAATACACGCTTCCAATGTGCGTTCACCTCTATGTCGCCAAACACGGATGCGACCATCATGATGCTGTAAACAGAATCTGGATTCATCCTAAAAAATGACGTTTTGCCATTCGTGCACCCAGGTTCGTCGTTGAGTACACCATCGCAGGCGCTCAGGGATCGAGACGTGGCTGCACGATCCGTTACAGCCATGCGGATAAGATGCCTGTCATGTAGACTGCTAGTGATACGAGGCCGTTGGGGTCCAGCACGGCGTTCCGTATCACCCTCCTGAACCCACCGATTCCATATTCTGCTAACAGTCATTGGATCTCTATCAACGCGAGCAGCAATCCGACCTTTATCAAAGTCGGAAACGTGATGGTACGCATTTCTCCTTCTTACACGAGGCATCACAACAACGTTTCACTACTCCACGCCGGTCAACTGCTGTTTGTACACTCCTGGAAATGGAAAAAAGAACACATTGACACCGGTGTGTCAGACCCACCATACTTGCTCCGGACACTGCGAGAGGGCTGTACAAGCAATGATCACACGCACGGCACAGCGGACACACCAGGAACCGCGGTGTTGGCCGTCGAATGGCGCTAGCTGCGCAGCATTTGTGCACCGCCGCCGTCAGTGTCAGCCAGTTTGCCGTGGCATACGGAGCTCCATCGCAGTCTTTAACACTGGTAGCATGCCGCGACAGCGTGGACGTGAACCGTATGTGCAGTTGACGGACTTTGAGCGAGGGCGTATAGTGGGCATGCGGGAGGCCGGGTGGACGTACCGCCGAATTGCTCAACACGTGGGGCGTGAGGTCTCCACAGTACATCAATGTTGTCGCCAGTGGTCGGCGGAAGGTGCACGTGCCCGTCGACCTGGGACCGGACCGCAGCGACGCACGGATGCACGCCAAGACCGTAGGATCCTACGCAGTGCCGTAGGGGACCGCACCGCCACTTGCCAGCAAATTAGGGACACTGTTGCTCCTGGGGTATCGGCGAGGACCATTCGCAACCGTCTCCATGAAGCTGGGCTACGGTCCCGCACACCGTTAGGCCGTCTTCCGCTCACGCCCCAACATCGTGCAGCCCGCCTCCAGTGGTGTCGCGACAGGCGTGAATGGAGGGACGAATGGAGACGTGTCGTCTTCAGCGATGAGAGTCGCTTCTGCCTTGGTGCCAATGATGGTCGTATGCGTGTTTGGCGCCGTGGAGGTGAGCGCCACAATCAGGACTGCATACGACCGAGGCACACAGGGCCAACACCCGGCATCATGGTGTGGGGAGCGATCTCGTACACTGGCCGTACACCACTGGTGATCGTCGAGGGGACACTGAATAGTGCATGGTACATCCAAACCGTCATCGAACCCATCGTTCTACCATTCCTAGACCGGCAAGGGAACTTGCTGTTCCAACAGGACAATGCACGTCCGCATGTATCCCGTGCCACCCAACGTGCTCTAGAAGGTGTAAGTCAACTACCCTGGCCAGCACGATCTCCGGATCTGTCCCCCATTGAGCATGTTTGGGACTGGATGAAGCGTCGTCTCACGCGGTCTGCACGTCCAGCACGAACGCTGGTCCAACTGAGGCGCCAGGTGGAAATGGCATGGCAAGCCGTTCCACAGGACTACATCCAGCATCTCTACGATCGTCTCCATGGGAGAATAGCAGCCTGCATTGCTGCGAAAGGTGGATATACACTGTACTAGTGCCGACATTGTGCATGCTCTGTTGCCTGTGTCTATGTGCCTGTGGTTCTGTCAGTGTGATCATGTGATGTATCTGACCCCAGGAATGTGTCAATAAAGTTTCCCCTTCCTGGGACAATGAATTCACGGTGTTCTTATTTCAATTTCCAGGAGTGTATATGAGAAATCGGTTGGAAACTTTCCTCACGTCAGCACGTTGTAGGTGTTGCCACGGGCGCCAACCTTGTGTGAATGCTCTGAAAAGCTAATCATTTGCATATCATAACATCTTCCTCGTGTCGGTTAAATTTCGCGTATGTAGCACGTCATCTTCGTGGTGTAGCAATTGTAATGGCCAGTAGTATAATTATGTTGGCGGTGAAGAAACAGCATTCTGTAACAGAATTTCAATTTTGAAGAGTTCGTCCACACATTGAGCCCCCCTCCTTCTGCATGATAATGCCAGGCCACACACGAGCGCTGCGACATCTGCAACAATCCGACGCCTTGGGTTTACCGTCACCGATCATCCTTCGTACTGTCCCAGCTTGGCCCCATTCGATTTTCATCTGCTTCCAAACTTAAAGAACGCCTTCGAGGAGTTCACTTTGATAGTGATGAAGTGGTGCAGCAGAGCTAAGGCTGTGGCTACGTCAACAAAGACAGTATCAAAAAGCTGGTCTCTCGCTGGGATAAGTGTATTCATCGCCAGGGTGACTATGTTTGAAAATCAATATGCAGATATATAGAATAAAGATGTAAAATATTAATAACGTTTGTTTTATTTAAAAAGCTTGAAGAGTTTTTACACAAAATATTCGGAGGCATTACTTTTAAGCACGCCCTCGTATTTGACGGATGTAGCTTCTTCATTGCTTTTATGGCAGTCGTGTTATCGCACCGGATGTGGTTTTTCACATTTATGAGCATTAGATCACATTTTTTTATGTTCAGGGTTAACTGTCAATCCCTACACCAAGTATCGGTTCTTTTCAGGTCTTCCTGTGTGTCGCTACAATTTCATAGCGTTACGACTTCCTTTGTACACCAGCATCATTCGCCAACAGCCTCATGGAGTTTCCGAAGTTATCCAATAGGCAATATATACATTTTGAACAGTAACATATACATCTAAATTTACAAAAATACTTCATAAGCCACTGTACAGTGCATGGCAGGGCTGCCGAGCAGTTGCGACCCAAACAGCACATCAGTGAAGGTGCTATAACACTCCCTGAGGGTATTCCAGAAATTATTTGTACGTCTGAAGATATCTCTCCGTTAAGATTGACGTGCTGGGTTCGATTTGATCTTTGGACTTTTCAGTCCAATCAAAAAGCCATTCGGATATTTCGTACTCGTATTCTGGTTATTAGGTGATTGTGCGGAACTGTATCTAACGGTTTCCGGAAGTCAACAACTAAGGTATGAACCTAAACTCTGATATCGATTGTCTTCTAAGTCTCATGTACGAAGGTAATAAGACGTGTTTCACACTATTGTTGTTCGCGGAATCCATGTCGGCCCCTGCAGAAGGGATTTTCAGTCTCCAGAAAGGTCATACTGCGTGGGATAAAACACGTTCCATCATTCCACAAGGGACGGACGTTAGCGATATGGGCTATAGCTTTGTGCGTCTGTTCGACGATTGTTCTTGGAAACGGGGGTGAGCTGAATATATTTCCTGTCGCACGGAACTCTTTGTCCATTTAATGACCTGATGTAGGTTACTGTTAGAAGAGGAGCAAGTTCTTTCACATACTCTATGTAGATTCAAAATAGTTCAAATGGCTCTGAGAACTATGGGACTCATGATCTGAGGTCATCAGTCCCCTAGAACTTAGAACTACTCAAACCTAACTAAGCTAAGAACATCACAGACATCAATTCCCGAGCCAGGATTCGAACCTGCGACCGTAGAGGTCGCGCGGTTCAAGTCTGAAGCGCCTAGATTCGTGTGGGTATATTATGATGTTTAGGTTCCTTTCCTCTGTCGAGTGATTTTAGTTACACGTGCCATTTCAGTGAATTTGATCGTGGAATCTCCGAATACGGGAGATCCCATTTCCGTGATGGTGCAGGCTCTGGGCTTCCCATGCCAACGTCTCAAGAGTGTACCGTGAGTCCTTCGATTCGAGGAAGACTTAATATTTGAGCCGACTGCCATGGTCTATAACGTATCGATGAATGGAACGCCACCGGTTATCGCAGCTTGTAACTGCTGACAGAGAAATCAATCACCAGTTCATATCTATACAAAAGATAACAAACGACTGTACCATGCGGAAACAATTCCTCACTGTGATCGCCTACACTGATGAATCACACTATACGTTGGTTGACACCAATGTCAGGATCGAAAACCACACGAGACGATGCATACCGCTTACCCACAGGAAACCATTCTGCCCCTTAGTGGGAGCGGTGGGGACCTCATCGAATCTCACTGGTGAACTATACAGAACCATTTAAGTCGTTCATACTTCGGTAAGCGGTCGCGGAATACATAGAACATGAACCATATTGCTTAGTTATGTGATGGTATGTCGACCGGATGAGGTGCCTGTGATTACAGCGATTATGCAAGAATACTTACTTGCCTTCCAGCAATAGTTCATCATAGGTCTCTGGAGCAACGAAGGGACCCAGAGACTGGAAAAATGCAGAAGTCGCTCCTATTTGCAAGAATGGTCTTGAAGCACAAGCTCGCACTCGTAATCATAAGCCTACATCGCTGACGTCAATCTGTTGTAGAGTTGTGGAAAATGTTTTATGCTCACGAATTGTGAGATTTATGGGGAACGAAAATCTGCTCTATAAAGGTCAACACGGATTCCAGAAACATATCCTGCGAAACGCAGCTCGCTCTGTTCCTCCATGAGATCCATAGCGCTGTAGACCACAGCGACCAGGTTGATTCAATGTTAATTAACTTCAGGAAGGACTCTGATATAGCTCCCCTCTATCGTCTACAGAGCCGAGTATCAGGCCTCGTTTGTGAACTCAGAACTTCCTTGGAGAAAGAATTCAACAGTTTGCTCTTAACGGAACAAAATCTGCGGGTTTAAACGTAATTACAACAGTACTCAAAGTGTCATAGGGTCATTACTGTTCACGATATGTATAAATGATATATAAGATAACATTGGATGCTCCTTGAGACCTGCAGAGGATCAATGATTGATGCAGAGTCTGTCGTAAACAGGTGACGAAATCACTCTGCTGTTCGATTTCACTAATGGTCATGTATTACTGAAAACAGCAAGTAATATGTAACATCTAGGAGTAGACATTCGGGGCGACCTAATGTTGAATGACCACATAAAACAAATTGTTGGAAAAGCAGATAACAGGCTGACATTTATTGGAAAGACATTAAGGAAATATGACTCGTTCACGAAGCAAGTATGATGAGAAACACTTGTGAAACTGGTACTTGAGAATAGCTCATTAGTTTGGAATCCTTATCACTTCAGACTGAGAGGGAGAGAGAGAGAGAGTCGTTGCCCTGGGATCGTTTTATCGACGTGAGAGCGTTGCAGAGATGCTCAGCAATATCCAATGGCAGACGCTACAAGAGAGGCGTTGGGCATTGCGGAGAATTTTCGAGAAGGGCTAGGCGATATATCACTTCTTCCACATACGTCTTGCGAAATGATCGCAACGAGAAAAATCAGAGAAATTTGGGCTCATTTAGTTTACAGGCAGTAATTCTTTCCTAGCACCATTCTCGAACGGAACGAGGAAGGGGAGAAAAAGTATTGATACACGAAGTACTCTGCGTCATACACCGTCAGGCAGCATGCAGAGAATAACTGTAGACGTCGTACGCATACCCGATCATGCTTATTCGCATAATCACCCACACACCTGTACTATCTGCAAGGCACTGCACCACCACATAAGCTTTGAAATGAATCATAATGGTTTGATGTGAATAGTTCAACATTTTGAAACTTACTTCCAGATTGAAACTGTGTGCCGTCTGGGAGTCGAACCTCGGACCTTCGCTTTCCGCGGGCAAGCACACTACAGACTGAGCTATCCAAATACGACTCACGACTGGCTCTTACAACCTTGGATGTAATAACACTTCACGCTAGTTTGACGTTAGTTGCATTCTGTCTTCATGATGTTACAGTTTTAATGGATAGCAGTGCACCATTGATTACGATGAAATACTTGTACACGACCTTTGCCTCTGACAGTTCGGTACAGTGTGAGGAATTCAGAAGATCTCAGCGTTGCGGCAGGAATCAGAGTGTCTCGATACGTTCTTGAAGAATTTTCTTGCAAACACAGTGTTTGTCAGAAAACGCGAAGAACAAGTTGCCGACCAACAAACTGCCAGGCTTAGTGGGTGGGCAACATGCGAGGCGAACGTTTGGACTAGGAAAGGAGTGGTGGCTATATTTATCAGAGGAGGGCCTTGTGAATTAACGAGCATTTCACTCTCATTTAAGTATATGGCCGAAAGAGATAGCCTTCATGAATTGTGAAACGAACCCTGTCGTCCAGGACCGTGAGTCACAAAGAGAGCAGATTCGCCACGAGATCGGGAAATTCATAGGCGTCTATTGTGCTGAATGAGGCCTAAGCGCTGTAGTGTGCGAGTGAGACAGACGAGAACCTACGTCATAGGGAAACCCTGTAGAAGCTGTTTGTGGCCAGGGAGACGTAGCAGTGTTAAACAGTGCGAACCTAAGATCGGCTATAAAGGGAAACATTTATGAAAACTATTTAATTCTGTAGTAATTCAGGGAATGAAGCCACAGTAATTTTAATCTAACATCCTTCATAAATTTTCATGCTGATCCCAATAAAACTTGAATATTGATCATGTCTATAATTGTTTAGGATGTACTGTTAAAGTGAAATTAACAAGTATTGTAATAAAGACTTGAATGCTAAATTCTGAACGCTTTGGTCGATCTTAACGATCGACATTTCATATATAAGCGCATCATTAAAATGAAAAATGTTGTAAATATCAACTCTGTAACTTTATTTGTTTAAAATATATAATAAATTTAAATTATCAGTATTTTCAGTTAAGCATCAGATCATCATTTCCTCCACACAAAACTCATGACACCTTATTGAATCATTAGGTAATAGAATATTTGTTGTAAAGTTTAGTGCACAATTGTTACTTTTGTTCTTTATTTATGTATCAGAAGGCACATTGGTGCAAGGCTACTGGCCGTGGCATTCAAAGCTAAGAAGGAAATTGTATTGGTTTTATGTAAAAGAATTTAACGTTTATTATGTAATGGATATTATTGTTATTTTATTTAGAACGTGACAGTGGTCAAGCTTTGATTATTTAAATATGTTAAAATGTAAAATAATGTAGAATAAGCTGTAGTCAATCAGATGGACGGCTTTAGGAAAGGGAACTGCCCCAGTCAGTTGAGCGAGGATGTTCGGCGCGCAGGAAACGCGACTGGGGACGGGCAGAGGGACAGCGCTGGTGGAGACGCGAAAGCCCACAGTCGATCTTTAGGTAGCTAAGAAATGAAACGACTTAATAAATTTCGCGTTGTATGGTATCGCAGGACTTAGTCTGTGAGCGGTGAGCAACCGCG
Source organism: Schistocerca nitens (assembly GCF_023898315.1). Taxonomy (NCBI): domain Eukaryota; kingdom Metazoa; phylum Arthropoda; class Insecta; order Orthoptera; family Acrididae; genus Schistocerca; species Schistocerca nitens. The sequence goes on from NC_064616.1 coordinate 929,751,552, forward strand.
CGCCTGGTGTGAACTCTAACTTTTCGCGTAGTTAACGAGGTGGAGTATTGGACTTGCAATTCGCGGTGAGATTGTGAATGATCAAACTGTGTGAAATGGATATACGCTCGAGTGTAATAGTAATTCTAAATACGGTCACTTTCGCTATTAGTTAGCTTTCTGAATAAACATTATTCTAACCAAGTCGCAACTGTGTGACCTACATCATTTATGGGTCGTTAATTTAGCCCCCGATATTATTATTACTGTTGTTATGTGTTATATTAACTTTGTATGTTTCATACAATTTCGCAAACTTGCCATCAGCCAGACAATTTAACCAAAGGGTCACAAGTGTTTAATTTAGGGCGTGTAATGCGACACGTGAGGGTTCAACCCCTAGACGAGTTTGAGCCAAGACATTTCGGCGAAGAGGAACCGCAAGTGGCCCCGAACATCTTTGGGGTGTTAGCTCGCAACCTGTTAATTCCTAATCATATACTCCCGCTGTAATGTTACATGTGGATCGGCAGTACCTCCCAGTTGCTGTTAATGGTTCAAATGGCTCTGAGCACTATGGGACTTAACATCTGTGGTCATCAGTCCCCTAGAACTGAGAACTACTTAAACCTAACTAACCTAAGGACATCACACACATCCATGCCCGAGGCAGGATTCGAACCTGCGACCGTAGCAGTCGCGCGGTTCCGGACTGAGCGCCTAGAACCGCTAGACCACCGCGGCCGGCTAGTTGCTGTTAATACTGGTAGAGTCAGTCTGTGGTGTTCCTACTTCCTGGCGCTTGAGGCTTAGACAAAGGCAGGCGAGGTGTCCAGCCCACGGTGGTTGGACTCTCAACAGCGTTATAGTGACCTTTTACGTAAATGAAAATAGTCGCTTGGGGTGAGTCAAAATTATATCTGAAACTTCCTATCAGATTAAAACTGTGTGCCGAACGCGGGCAAATGCTCTTACTTTTTTTCCATTTTGTTCGTTGTATTTGGTAATAACGGACGTCAAATGACAGCCGTTGAAATTCGTTGTTAATCCCTTCACTCAATTTTTTTTTTTATTACATTGACCAGCCAGCGCTCCGACCACACACGCTGAGCTACCCTGCCAGTAAACCATCTGAGCTACCCAAGCACGACTCACGACACGCCTTCAGAAAATAAAAAACAAAAAATATGTTGTCTAGCCATTACGATGGGAAATTCGAAACGTAACTGTGGACATCAGATGTAAATTGTAAACATGACACAGTGTACACCAGCATACCGACATCCTTCCTGAACAATTTCTTTTTAACATATTACGCGCCTAGTTCTTGTTCTCTAACGTGTGTCATACATATTTTATCCTACAAAATTAACAATGGTACATCATTAATTATATAATTTTTTTTTATTTGTCTGACTTCGATTGTAAATGTAAATGAAAATGGTCCCTAATAATGTATTATAAATAGTATTATGTATCTACGTCTTACGCTGTATACAAGACGATAGTTCTGTCAACCGCCACATTGCCATCTGGTGGACGTACATGGTGGTCTTTGTGTGTCAGTTGTCAGCTGGTGACGCAATATAATTGTGGTTATGCTTGTACATAATAATTTTATATTTGATATGCCTATGTGTTGTGATCTTCATGGAAGTGAGAAGTGGATATGCTATATGAAGCAACTTGCAACATTCATGGACAACATGTTGTAAAAATTTTAAGCCGTAAGATATGCTATAAATCCATAGCTTATGTAAAAATGCAGTTTGTCAAGTTTTATTATCATGTCTATCAACTTCAGTTCATCATTCTGCAGAACCATTGATAAAAGCATAGCTATGACGAAATCGATCATCCAATAAAATGCTTTTTCTGCTATCTTGGCTTGTGAAGTTCTCATGCCAGAATGGGCTTACCCACAGTAGCCTGCAGTATGCCGTTCGATACACCGACGCCACAATCAGCTCGTCCGTCGAGATACCAGTCACCATCTTAAAAGAACACATTGGTCGCTTCGGAGCGCAGTGGATGGTACAGAACTGGTACCAACCCGCCATGTGAGTCTCCACCGGTGACGTAAGTCGAGGCAGTGAAGTGGTGTGTGTATGCCAGTCGTGTGGGTGGAATCAGCACGACGTGGAGACGCGAGAGACTGGCAGGAAGAAGCTCTGCTGTGTGGACGTGACGTGTCCATGTGAGTGTCACGCGTTGTCAATGGCAGTCGCTTTCAAACTCGACCGAAATTGTTACTGTTAATGAATACAGGTCCATATTAACTAGTTCCCGTGAGAACACTGCGATCGGGCTGCGTGAAATGGACATTTGCAGTCGAGCGCCTCGCAAAAGGCCATTGTTTACAGCAGCGCACAAAGCTGCGCATCTTTACAAGGCAAAACAATACGAAACCTGGACAGTAGCTACATGCAGACGTGCAGTGCCATTCGACGAGTCGCCATTTTGATTTTTTTTCCAGTTATGTAAGGCGTCAAGAGCAGCGACAGCCCAACGAGGCGTTTAACTCACAGAATGAGGTGGGATGATACAGGTCGGAGGTGGGTCTGTGAAATTTTTTGGAGGTGTTTGTAGCATTTTGATTTTGGAACACTTAACCACGTTACCTCAAACATTAACTAGAATTTATATTTCAACACTAGATGAGCACCTGGCGTTGCCCAGAATGTATTTGTTTCATTTGCCCATCTCCTCTTTCCACCTCTCTTTGTCCACGTACTCCGACCTCCTGTCTCTCAACTCATCATCCCCTCTCTCTCGGTCCTCCTCCTTCCTCTCTGACTACTCCTCCCACCTCTCTCTGTCCATCCGCAGCTACCTTTCTCTGTTTATCTCCTCATCACTACCTTTCTGTCCATCTCCCCCTCTCCCTCCCTCTGTCCATCTGCCCCTCTCCCTCCCTCTGTCCATCTGCCCTCTTTCCTTCCTCTGTCTCTTTCCCCTCCCTCTGTCCATCTCCTCCCCTTCGCTCTCTCTGTCCATTTCCCTCTCCCCCTCATTGTGTTCACCACCTCCTCCCTTATATCTGTGTCCATGTCCTCCTTCACCCTCTCTGCCTCTCCATCTCTTCCTCTCCCCCCCCCCCCCACCCCCTTCTACCTACACATTACCATGTCCAACCCAGTAGTAGGTTCCTGGTTCTTACACCCACACTATTTCCTTCCAGATTCAAATTTAGTTGAAATCGGTCCAGGGGCTTAGGAGGAGCTTAATCTCCACGGCTTTTCCAGAGTACGCACGTGTCCCATACATTTCATACATACAGGGTGATCAAAAAGTCCGTATAAATTTGAAAACTTAATATACCACGGAATAATGTAGATAGAGAGGTAAAAATTGACACACATGCTTGGAATGACATGGGGTTTTATTAGAACAAAAAAAACAAAGTTCACAAAATGTCCGACAGATGGTGCTGGACAGCAAAACGTCAGTGCTACCGTGACGGGTGAGAGGTACGTCGATATGTTACAGAATCGCATCATCCCCAGCCTGGCTGACAAACACTTCCTGGAACGTACGATGTTTGTGCAGGATGGCGCTCCACCCCATATTGCTAGACACGTGAAAGATCTCTTGCGCGCGTTGTTTGGTGCTGATCGTGTGCTCAGCCGCCACTTTCGTAATGATTGGCCTCCCAGGTCCCCAGACCTCAGTCCGTGCGATTATTGGTTTTGGGGTTACCTGAAGTCGAAAGTGCATCGTGATCGACCGACATCTCTAGGGATGCTGAAAGACAACATCCGACGCCAATGCCTCACCATAACTCCGGACATGCTTTACAGTGCTGTTCACAACATTATTCCTCGACTACAGCTATTGTTGAGGAATGATGGTGGACATATTGAGCATTTCCTGTAAAGAACATCATCTTTGCTTTGTCTTACTTTGTTATGCTAATTATTGCTATTCTGATCAGATGATGCACCATCTGTCGGACATTTTTTGAACTTTTGTATTTTTTTGTTTCTAATAAAACCCCATGTTGTAACAACAACAACGTCGCTGTACTATTGCACATATAAGTAATTTTTTTCCATCTGATTTTTCGATAAACTAGTGTAATTGATGTTCTGATTTCATTTTTTTTTTGTTTCATGCCATTGTGTTAAGAAAACTGTAAACAAGTTTCAATGTGAAGATTAACGTTTATGTCAAATGTCAAGTAATATTGTGATAGAATTGAAATGTAACGAATTTTGAAACTGTTGTAAGATGTTTAAAATTGTAACTGTGCGTCTGGTCCATACGTAGGCAATGTGTTAGGATATATAGAATGCCAAACCTCGGGTGAATACCCGGTCTGTCAGGGAGCGGTAAAAGGTGGATGGCAGGCGAGCGCGGGGAAATGCACGCGGGCACTGCACGGCACAACGGGCTCAGCAGTAGTATTTGGAGTTTGGCACTGGTCTACACGTTCTGGAGCGAGGAGGCTCTCCTGGAAGACGTAGTTTCACTGAGCCTCGGGTATGCTGTTCCAACGCCCTCACAGCATGGCAAAATTCCATAGGCACTAAATGGAAAAGTATTGCGACGCTAAGAAGAATTGAAGTGCCGGTAAATCAAGAGCCATAGCTGTGGTTTTATGTTTGCTCTGTGCCTTGCCATCTCGCCGCTCGCCAACCGCCGCATCGATACGAGAAGGTTGAAACTTTTAGTACTGTATTCGTATGGACCATAGAGTATACTGTGTCACACGCGCACGTTACATTATTCCATGATTTATTCAGTTATCAAATTTATACTGACTTTTTGATCACCCGGTGTTTAACATATTACACTCATATCTGTATATATATTTCACGTGTATCTCTAGCGAATTTCGTCCAGCAGTTTCGTTTTCACGCAGCTCAGTGTTTATGACGGCACATCTCCTGAACAATGTGTCATACAATGATATAATTTTGCAGGTACATTCACTGATATATTTGGATACAGTCCGCAAAATATGTTATCAATACAGTTAGTAATAAAGATAATAACAAATTGAAACGTCATGCTTGAATCGGAAGTTTTATGGCATCAACAGTGAAAATGTAGTAGGCGATAAACTTTTTAGCTTGCATCATTTTGTGGAGGTTTCCAGGGAGAAAAATATTTCGTAAAGGTTCGAAATTCTGTGTAAAGTTTGTTGAAAGTCACAAAGTGCGCTCATTCTCAAACAGTGAATGAATGAAGCCTGCGAATTGGCACGTCGTGAGCTACACAACATTTTTACCCCCACCCACGCCCCTTTGGCAGGTACGTGGTTCTTCGCCACACATTGACTGTCTCCAGACAATAAGTGATATGGGTGTCGAGTTTGGTAGAAATCGGTCCAGTGGTTTGGAAAAAATGTGGAATATACATAAATACTTATACACGTACATCCATCTTTATAATATAAGGGGTATTCTAAAAGAAACGAGCCGGGGCATAGTTACAGAAAGCAGTAACTGTATGTTAAAAGTATTGAGACACTTGTCCCACTGTGACACAAGGCGGTGAATGGCTGTCTCATAAAATTCCCTGGGCTATGATGTTAACTAGTTCCGCACGTACAACTGGAAGTCTTCGTCTGAGGTGAATCGCTTGCCCCTCAGAGCCTTTTTAAGGGGACCAAAAATGGCGTAATGACAGGGATAGAGGTCCGGACTGTGGAGAGTGGCCGAGAACCTAACATTTGAATTTATGCAGGAGGCCCGGTGTTCCCCTTTCTCCTACAGATTCATGATGAGTAAGCTGAGAATATTCCGATCTTTTAAGATGACAACAATTTTGTTCACAGGACTTAACACATACGTCCCTGTACGGTGAACACTGAGATAACCTATCGCTCTTTTACTGTCCCGTTAAAAAAAAAATGGTACAAATGGCTCTGAGCACTATGGGACTTAACATCTATGGTCATCAGTCCCCTAGAACTTAGAACTACTTAAACCTAACTAACCTAAGGACATCACACAACACCCAGCCATCACGAGGCAGAGAAAATCCCTGACCCCGCCGGGAATCGAACCCGGGAACCCGGGCGTGGGAAGCGAGAACGCTACCGCACGACCACGAGATGCGGGCTGTGTCCCGTTAAATCATCCTGTCATAATCCCACGGAAAATATCGGCAACTATTGGAAACAGCGGGTGAAACTAAGCAATCAACATACTCTCAATTTGGCAGCTAGATGGAATGTAATCATCAATGAGTAGCAGTGTGGAAAAGTATTAGCGTTACTATACCTTGGCGAGACTTTTTCTGTCCTGCCTCCTCAGAAGAAGATAGCAAAAGGAGCCCTCAAAGCGCCAACTTCAGTGTCTATAATGCGATTTGTATTTGGCGGATTAACACAAATAGACATACACTATTTTACACTACTGGCCATTAAAATTGCTACACTACGAAGATGACGTGCTACAGACGCGAAATTTAATCGACAGGAAGAAGATGCTGTGATATGCAAATGATTATCTTTTCAGAGCATTCACACAGAGTTGGTGCCGGTGGCGACACCTACAACGAGCTGACATGAGGAAAGTTTACAACCGATTTCTCATACAAAAACAGCAGTTGACCGGCGTTCACTGGTGAAACGTTGTTGTAATGCCTCGTGTAAGGAGGAGAAATGCGTACCATCACGTGTCCGACTTTGATAAAGGTGGGATTGTAGCCTATGATTGCGGTTTATCGTATCCCGACATTGCTGCTCGCGTTGGTCGAGATCCAATGACTGTTAGCAGATTATGGAATCGGTGGGTTCAGTAGGGTAATGCGGAACGCCGTGCTGGATCCCAACAGCCTCGTATCACTAGCAGTCGAGATGACAGGCATCTTATCCGCATGGCTGTAACGGATCGTGCAGCCACGTCTCGATCCCTGAGTCAACAGATGGGGACGTTTGCAAGACAACCATCTGCACGAACAGTTCGACGACATTTGCAGGAGCATGGACTATCAGTTCGGAGACCACGGCTGCGGTTACCCTTGACGCTGCATCACAGACAGGAGCGCATGCGATGGTGTACTCGACGACGAACCTGGGTGAACGAATGGCAAAACGTCATTTTTTCGGATGAATTCAGGTTCTGTTTACAGAATCATGATGGTCGCATCCGTGTTTGGCGACATCGTGGTGAACGCACATTGCAAGCGTGTATTCGTCATCGCCATACTGGCGTACCACCCGGCGTGATGGTATGGGGTGCCATTGGTTACACGTCTCGGTCACCTCTTGTTCGCGTTGACGACACTTTGAACAGAGGACGTTACATTTCAAATGTGTTACGACCCGTGGCTGTACCCTTCATTCGATCCCTGCGAAACCCTGCATTTCAGCAGTATAATGCACGACCGCATTTTGCAGGTCCCGTACGGGCCTTTCTGGATACAGAAAATGTTCGACTGCTGTCCTGGCCAGCACATTCTCCAGATCTCTCACCAACTGAAAACGTTTGGTCAATGGTGGCCGAGCAAATGGCTCGTCACAGTACGCCTTTCACTACTGTTGATGAAGTGTGGTATCGTGTTGAAGCCGCATGGGCAGCTGTACCTGTACACGCCATCCAAGCTCTGTTTGACTCAATGCCGAGGCGTATGAAGGCCGTTATTACGGCCAGAGGTGGTTGTTCTGGGTACTGATTTCTCAGGATCTATGCAGCCATACTGCGTGAAAATGTAATCACATGTCTGTTCTAGTATAATATATTTGTCCAATGAATACCCGTTTATCATCTGCATTTCTTCTTGGTGTAGCAATTTTAATGGCCAGTAGTGTATGTCAACATCGACTGCCTTAAGTCAATAGTAATTTACACGTACTTGCGCAAATTGCGGCATCTCCGATTAGCTGCCCTTCCCTTTGAACTCAGAGGCCTGAATGGATGCTATCTCCCTTTGCTTCCGCGTTACCTGTGTGCAGATGCCGCCGATAGGCCGTCTCATCTACTTGCCAGCAACACGCTACTGCAGGGTGTCCCACTCGAAAGTGGCCCCGCAAACAAACATTTGCTGAATTTACACTTAAAGGCTTTACAGATAAAGAAGAAAATGAAAAAAATGAACATCTCATACGTTGTTCATGAGGAAATAAAGGTGAATCACGAAAGGTGTCCGCCCTCGACTTGTAAACAGAGCTGAACACGACGCTGCAGATTCTCTAATGTTGCTGCCAGAACCTCTGGTGTCACTACCTGGGTTTCACGGATTATGTTCTCTCGCAAATCTTCCAAATTGTGTGGCTTGTTCCTCTAGACCCTGCATTTTAGGCCACTCCAGAGGAAAAAGTCAGGTGGTGTTAAATTATGTGATCTTGGGGGACCACAGCCCTTCCGAAATCAGTCTGCCAGGGAGAAATGATTCGACATCAGCCGTGGTCACTAGAGACCTGTGGCACGTGGCGCAATCCTCTTGGTACGAGCTGAGAGTAAGTTCTTCATCGTCCAACTTGTTCTCAAAGTCCCAAAACATTTCGATGTAAAATGCACTCGTCACAGCATACTCGAAAAAAAAAAAAAACTGGTCCTATGATGCAACGCTGTGATATTACACTTACTCGACCTGTGCACGTGGATTTTCATTACACCAAAAATGTGTGTTCTTAGAGTTTACAGAGACAGAGACGCCTCATCACTGAACCATGTGTACTGAAATATTCCTGACCTCTGAGTAATAAATTTCTGAAACCAACGGCAAAATGTATTGCATTTGTCTTTGTCATTGACATTCTGTTCCTGAACAACTGTAAACCTGTATGGATATACGCCAGCTTTCTTCACAGCTCTGTGTCATGTGCTCTGTGGCATTGCACATTACTGAGATAAAAACTTCGAACAGAGTTTGGCTCAAATGGCTCTGAGCATTATGGGACTTGACTGCTTAGGTCATCAGTCCCCTAGAACTTAGAACTACTTAAGGACATCACACACATCCATTCCCGAGGCAGGATTGGAACAGAGTTTGCAAGAGAGGCCAACAATCGTTGTTTCACGTCAGTCAAGTTTTCTTCCGATAGTGGCGGGCGTTCCCCGCCCCGTAGATCCAACACTGTTCCACTGCTCTCCATCTTGTGCACTAACTTTTGTATGCAGCATTTAAACGATATACAGGGAGACAAGCATTTAAGCCGACAAACTCTGGGAGGTTGTATGGGACATCAAAACAAATATTTTTCCCTAATGTTATTTTTTCCGCTGAGGATTATTTAAACCGGTGGAAGCCGTATTACGCTCTTCAGTTGTTAGAGGGCTTATTACGCTCTTCAGTTGTAGGCAACTGTTGTCCACCAGTGTAGTAGTGCATTGTCTCTGTTTACTAATGGAGCGATACACCTGGAGTGAGTACACTGATATGGTCGGTGCGTACTACGTAGTGCACCACAACGGACGAGCTGCACAACGGGTTTATCAACAACAATATCCTAATCGCCGTATCCCGCATCATACGACCTTTGCTGCTGTGTACCAACGTCTGCGTGAGACCGGGTCATTTAGCAGATTACCTTGACAGGGACGCCGTTTCACGGTAAGAACGCTGCAATTTGAGGAAGCTGTCTTGCAACATGTGGAGCGGAATCCTTGATTCAGCACTCGTGCAATTTCTCGTAACATGGGGATGAATAAGACGAATGTAAGAACAGTCCTTCGAGAGCAATTGCTACGTCCATTTCACTTACAGCAAGTCCACAACCTGGAATCAGTTGATTATCCACGCAGAGCACAGTTCTCGCAGTGGTACCTGGAACCGTGTAAAATACATCCTACATTTCCAACCTCTGTTGTTTACCGATGAAGCAACGTTCGGGCGTAATGGAGTCTTCAACATGCACAGTTCACGCGTTTGGAGTGAGGATAACCCACATGCCATAGTTACTAGCGCTAATCAAGTGCTGTTCTTCGTTGCCGGCCGCGGTGGTCTAGCGGTTCTAGGCGCTCAGTCCGGAGTCGCGCGACTACTACGGTCGCAGGTTCGAGACCTGCCTCGGGCATGGATGTGTGTGATGTCCTTAGGTTAGTTAGGTTTAAGTAGTTCTAAGTTCTAGGGGACTGATGACCACGGCTGTTAAGTCCCATAGTGCTCAGAGCCATTTGAACCATTTGTTCTTCGTTAATGTGTGGGTCGGTGTTGTTGGGGACTGTTTAATTGGGCCGTATCTGCTACCTAGGCTATTAAATGGCAGGCACTATCACAATTTTCTCGCCAGAGCATTGCCAGAATTGCTGAAAGACGTCCCGCTCCCTACAAGACAACGCATGTGGTTCCAACATGACGGGGCGCCGGCACATTTCAGTCGTCGTGTGCGTCGATTCTTGGACCGACGGTTCCCAGAAACGTGAATTGGCAGAGGTGGTCCTGTACCATGGTCTGCTCGATCCCCAAATATGTCCCCTTTGGACTTTCTTGTGTGGGGAGAGATGCGCAACCTTGTTTACGCGACACCTGCTGCATCAGAAAAAAATGGCTCTGAGCACTATGGGACTTAACATCTATGGTCATCAGTCCCCTAGAACTTAGAACTACTTAAACCTAACTAACCTAAGGACATCACACAACACCCAGCCATCACGAGGCAGAGAAAATCCCTGACCCCGCCGGGAATCGAACCCGGGAACCCGGGCGTGGGAAGCGAGAACGCTACCGCACGACCACGAGATGCGGGCGTTGCATCAGAAGAGGATGTGGTTGCCCGGATAGTAGCAGCAGCAGGAACAATTCAGGATACTCCTGGGGTTTTAGCCCGTGTCAGACAGAACATAATCTGATGGTGTAACCTTTGTTTACGTGTCAATGGAGGCATTTTTGAAAATCTATTGTAATTGAAATTAGGTTGTGTTAATGTGTTGTCTCTTGGTCATAAAAAAATGGAAAAGTGTTTGTTGGTTTAATTAATTTGCCGCCAGAGAAATCTTCCTCTACCGGTTTAAATACTCCTCACAGGAAAAAAATGACATTAGGGAAAAATATTTCTTTTGATGTCTCCTACAACCTGCCAGAGTTTGTCGGTTTACATACTTTTCACCCTGTATACTGGTCACTAAACCGTTCAATAAACATTCACTGACGTGTCTTAATGGAACCAGTAATCCAGTACTGTTGCACAAGAAACTCGCATTCGTCGACGAATTAGCGATACATTGTCACTGAACACTGAACACTGACCTCTAGGCACAACGACGTGCGAAATCACACTGTTGCGTCAAACGAGGTTGCAGAGTGCAGTGTTGCCACGTAAAACGTCACAAATTACGCGGTACAATTACAGCGCAATTGCTACTCGTGATTGTGGGGCCTCTTTCGAGTGGGACACCCTGTACCACCCACGCAGCTGCGAGAAGAAATCAAATTCGAGCCGCTTGCTAGCTCTAAGACGCCGCGTGACAGCGATCATCACCCGTCACAAGTCCTTGTGGAACCATCCATTACTCATGCTAGGAACTACTGGATACGGGGGTCGCCTGCTGCTATCGGGGATGAGGCACACCCCGAAATGCAGGCCGTTGCAAAAAGTTAATCAGCTTTCACAAGTAGATGAATGACGATAAAAACATTACGTAATTTGAAACTACACTCCTGGAAATGGAAAAAAGAACACATTGACACCGGTGTGTCAGACCCACCATACTTGCTCCGGACACTGCGAGAGGGCTGTACAAGCAATGATCACACGCACGGCACAGCGGACACACCAGGAACCGCGGTGTTGGCCGTCGAATGGCGCTAGCTGCGCAGCATTTGTGCACCGCCGCCGTCAGTGTCAGCCAGTTTGCCGTGGCGTACGGAGCTCCATCGCAGTCTTTAACACTGGTAGCATGCCGCGACAGCGTGGACGTGAACCGTATGTGCAGTTGACGGACTTTGAGCTAGGGCGTATAGTGGGCATGCGGGAGGCCGGGTGGACGTACCGCCGAATTGCTCAACACGTGGGGCGTGAGGTCTCCACAGTACATCGATGTTGTCGCCAGTGGTCGGCGGAAGGTGCACGTGCCCGTCGACCTGGGACCGGACCGCAGCGACGCACGGATGCACGCCAAGACCGTAGGATCCTACGCAGTGCCGTAGGGGACCGCACCGCCACTTGCCAGCAAATTAGGGACACTGTTGCTCCTGGGGTATCGGCGAGGACCATTCGCAACCGTCTCCATGAAGCTGGGCTACGGTCCCGCACACCGTTAGGCCGTCTTCCGCTCACGCCCCAACATCGTGCAGCCCGCCTCCAGTGGTGTCGCGACAGGCGTGAATGGAGGGACGAATGGAGACGTGTCGTCTTCAGCGATGAGAGTCGCTTCTGCCTTGGTGCCAATGATGGTAGTATGCGTGTTTGGCGCCGTGCAGGTGAGCGCCACAATCAGGACTGCATACGACCGAGGCACACAGGGCCAACACCCGGCATCATGGTGTGGGGAGCGATCTCCTACACTGGCCGTACACCACTGGTGATCGTCGAGGGGACACTGAATAGTGCACGGTACATCCAAACCGTCATCGAATCCATCGTTCTACCATTCCTAGACCGGCAAGGGAACTTGCTGTTCCAACAGGACAATGCACGTCCGCATGTATCCCGTGCCACCCAACGTGCTCTAGAAGGTGTAAGTCAACTACCCTGGCCAGCAAGATCTCCGGATCTGTCCCCCATTGAGCATGTTTGGGACTGGATGAAGCGCCGTCTCACGCGGTCTGCACGTCCAGCACGAACGCTGGTCCAACTGAGGCGCCAGGTGGAAATGGCATGGCAAGCCGTTCCACAGGACTACATCCAGCATCTCTACGATCGTCTCCATGGGAGAACAGCAGCCTGCATTGCTGCGAAAGGTGGATATACACTGTAATAGTGCCGACATTGTGCATGCTCTGTTGCCTGTGTCTATGTGCCTGTGGTTCTGTCAGTGTGATCATGTGATGTATCTGACCCCAGGAATGTGTCAATAAAGTTTCCCCTTCCTGGGACAATGAATTCACGGTGTTCTTATTTCAATTTCCAGGAGTGTATAAATTTACCACTTGTAAGTTGCCGGCAAAGCCATTGGCAGACAGACCGTGCCTTATAACGTCAACGTTGAGCGTGCCGAGTTAAACACGCTGCTGAACGCTCAGAATCGATGTGACTTGTCCATACGGTACGTCTGCCTCAACTTCGTACAGGCGATTGCAGCGCGCACCAGCGGCAGTTGGTGGCTTGCAAATCACACTGTTTGCAAAATGGACGGGTGTAAAACTCCTACGTTATCTCTACTAAAATGTGCAGTTCCTCCCTTTTCCATATGTTAGCCACATTGTTCTCTCTGTATTATACATAAATAAAAAGTATAATACCAATTAATATCTTATAAGGAAAAAAGGAAACTAACATGCCCAGTCATTCTCACTTTTTAGTAAGATTCTAAGAGCGTTCATACCTCATCACTGTCCCTGTTCAGTAGCAGAATGTTTACAACATATGAAGTAAATGGTTCAAATGGCTCTGAGCACGATGGGACTTAACATCTATGGTCATCAGTCCCCTAGAACTTAGAACAACTTAAACCTAACTAACCTAAGGACATCACACAACACCCAGTCATCACGAGGCAGAGAAAATCCCTGACCCCGCCGGGAATCGACCCCGGGAACCCGGGCGCGGGAAGCGAGAACGCTACCGTACGACCAGGAGCTGCGGACATGTGAAGCAGAAAAGCTGAAACAAGAAACTGCAAATACATACAGCTGTCTTGTGGATAAAGCCAATAGAACAAACTCACTCCTCAGAACTGCGCGCTCATGTTAATGCAACATCGAATATTATAGAATATACTTCAAATTAAACTATTAGGAAAGTATCAGAACGTATTAGAAAGCTCGAAGGTCAGTAAAAAATGCTTGGATCCAGGGAGAGGCAGACCAGTAACACATCACCTCTAGCCTAATTATTCTGCAACTCTGCTCAGTACGCTACTCCAACCACGACTGTTTTATGGTGATACTTTGTATCTTACCATCCTCTGAAAGCTTTAATCGTAGATATGTTTTTAACTGACATTTAGCTATAACAAACTGTACCGAGAACAATGCGCTTTTGACGGATCCGCAATGTGCCATTGCCTTTAAACGGCATGCTTTCATTATACGCAAGTTACACTATCTGTTTGACCATCAACATGACGGGTGTTAGAGAGATTCTCAATCTGCTGGTGCTTAGAAAGGCCATATATTTATATACATATGGGCTTCAACTGAAAGCCACTATGGCATCTTGCGACTCTGTACTGGAGAGAGATGGCGTCATGTGACGTAAGGGCGTTCTTCCATCTGAATGGTTTACGTTCAAACGAGTGTTCAGGATATTTGACATGCTAGGTATTGCTTTGCACATCAGGAAAGTCTCCCCAACGTGCTTTTTGCATGCTACGGCGTCAGAAACTCGTCACACTGAACGTTTAACATTCGAATGCACGGTCCGTGTGCCAACGGCTTGCGGGTCTTCGTGGTGCAGGCAGCTCGCTTGGTCACTCGTTCATTACCTAGTGCGCTTCGAGTCGAGATGGCGATAACACAGTAACAAAAAGCGCTTTGTCTTCTCCGTATCGACATGTGATACTCAGTTGTAACTGTGCGGAGTATTGCTCCACTTCCCTCCAAGGCCGCCTGACGTCACGGTATGGCCGTGTTTTCTTTTTTGTTGCGAGAGTTTTGAAAAACTTCGTCCATGTGCCTCTCTTCCAACAAATGTAGGTGAATTACGTCGCCATATAGCATCAGCAATGAGTCCTAAGACACGAAATGGTAAGCGCAAGGAAAGGCATCAGGTGAGGAACGACGTCCTAGGAAGTTCAAAAAAGGAGGAGGAGGAGAAGGAAAAAAAGAAGACAGATGAAGAAGTGGCTCAGTGTAATGCAGTGAGAGAGCGGCAGCTTCAATCCCCTTCCGATCATCGGGGTTTTCAGTCCTTTCCTTAAATCTCCGAAGGTAAATGTTGGGAAAGTTACTTTGAGAAGGACACGGCTAGTTTCTTTTCCTGTCCTTCCCCAGTCGGAACTTGAGTTCCGTCGTTAATGACCAAGCCATCGATGAGCCCCAATTTTCCCTGTGATTGTTCCTTCCAGCATCATCTTCTCGGTGAACAGCGCTCACTGTCTAATCCAGGAGGCCGGGGAATATTTTACGCTCTGGGATTTAACATGTGGTTGACTGAAATATCATTAGAGACGGAAACTGGACTCACTTGTTACAGACACAGTTGACGGAAAGGCTTGTCGGGCTGAGAGAAGGGACAATTGCATCTAGAAGCGAACTTCTCTCTGTCGAAATAGATGTTCTGTGTGGTACAGCATCTTCTTCCTATGGTGTTTCGTTATTAATGCGAATGGAAGGTGCGGACTTCAGAGTCTACGATGACAAAGCATAAATGAAAATAATCACTAATCGTTAATGGCAAACAGCAAATTATGAAGAAAAACAAACAGAAAAACTCTACGAGGAACAGTCCACAGGTATTCTGAAACTGCTAAGAAATTTCAACACTTCCCAAAAATTTGTGTTCTCGGAGAATAAGAAGATATTTAAGGACTGGAGACTAACAATTATAATTTGTGGAAGAAAATTAGCCATGGAAAGGAAACAAAAGTAGTTAATGGTGTAGTCAGCATAAGTACGTGTACAGATGTTGGTGATTTCGCAATTCCAGTTCTCACACATATCTTCAGTATGTCTCATGTTTGTGGTACATATCATAGTGAGAAGGCAAAACTTAGTTCGACCAGTACCCAAAATGATCTCTCAAAATCAGGAGGCAACCATTGACCGATCAGCATACATCCCAAAATATCTAAAACCTTGGCGTACATTGTTCATGACCAGCTGACAGATTATCTTACTGTTTATAACATACACGTTAAATTTCAACCAGCCTTCCGAAAACACAATGCCAAAGGAACTGCATTAATCAAAGTGACTGACGTTATCAAGCATGCCATGGACAGACGTGGAGCAACCATACTCACTCTACCTGATTTCAGCAAGGCTTTTGACTCTGTTGATTACGACATATTATTTTTTAAAACAAAACAACAAAATTTCTCGAACAGTATAATATTTTCGGTCAACATCTATCTCAAATTCAATTATCAACTAGTTGTCTGTGGACAAATAAAGCACTTTTGAAACGTGTACTCACTGGACGCCACCAGGGTTCAGACCTCGGTGCACTGCATTTCTCGCAGTATATCAATAATACTTCGTTGGTGCTGCATTCTTGTAACTACCAGTTACATACTGACCACATGAAATTGTATCTAAGCACCAGCCCTAAGAACATTGCTGCTGTCATACCAGGTATGAAATAGACCTATATTCAGTATCACGATGGGCACAAAACCTGGGTCGTAAGCTAAACCTTAAGAAGTTACGCATCATACTTATACCATACCGGAAACTTGATCAGTGGATATGTTCTTGAAACAGTCCTCTAATACCTCTTTGATAGTTTCTAGTTACCCTATAAAAAAATTAATAGGTATCGGCATAAACTCGGATGAGCATCAAAATTGAAAATAACAAACTGTTACAGCGTGATCCAAATCTCTATCTTGTCTAAATAAAATACAAAAATTTTGAAAAATATTTCTGTCTCAAATAAAAAAAATTAGTCAAGTCCTAAGACCATCCAATTTTTTTTACTGCCACGATGTAGTAAACACGGCACAGATAGTGAAAACTCCTGGCGACTCGAACTATTGATGAATGTTTGCGTAAGATATGTGTGTAACATTTGGATTTTTAATCACGTGAGTCCTCACTATGCTCATTTAGGGTGAAATAAGCGATATGAGTTTCAGATGCTCCGTTTTCATTATGGTTTTTTTTACCACTAGCGTCCTCCCTACCTCTCCTCATTCCATAACTGCAATACCAGATCAGAAACATCCAGCATTTTGGCTGCAAATATGCATAATTTTAAATCTTTCTCCATCTTCTTTTCCATTTTAGACATATGACAAGGAAGCAAACCTATCCACTAACCTATGCGTTATCCAAAATCTCTTGCCATCATCATAGCATTTCTCTTGGCATATACCGGCTGAGTTACCATCCAACAACAAGTCAGTATTTCTGTCATATTGTCAATAATCTCCATCCACTCCTCATTCCTGTTTAGTTCTGTTTTCTTTCATCGATCACATCTGTTAACCTTAACCTGTTGAGGCTCGCGCTTTCTACATCTACATCTAGATCTACATACATACTCCGCAATCTACCATACGGTGCGTGCGGAAGGTACCTCGTACCACAACTAGCATCTTCTCTCCCTGTAACACTCCCAAACAGAACGAGGGAAAAATGACTGCTTATATGCCTCTGTACGAGCCCTAATCTCTCTTATCTTATCTTTGTGGTCTTTCCGCGAAATGTAAGTTGGCGGCAGTAAAATTGTACTGCAGTCAGCCTCAAACGCTGGCTCTCTAAATTTCCTCAGTAGCGATTCACGAAAAGAACGCCTCCTTTCCTCCAGAGACTCCCACCCGAGATCCTGAAGCATTTCCGTAACACTCGCGTGATGATCAAACCTACAAGTCTAGTAGCCCGCCTCTGAATTGCTTCTATGTCCTCCCTCAATCCGACCTCATAGGGATCCCAAACGCTCGAGCAGTACTCAAGAATAGTTCGTATTAGTATTTTATAAGCGGTCTCCTTTACAGATGAACCACATCTTCCCAAAATTCCAGCAATGAACCGAAGATGACTATCTGCCTTCCCCACAACTGCCATTACGTGCTTGTTCCACTTCATGTCGCTCTACAATGTTACGCCCAAATATTTAATCGACGTGACTGTGTGAAGCGCTACACTACTAATGGAGTATTCAAACATGGCGGGATTCTTTTTCCTAATCATCTGCATTAATTTACATTTATCTATATTTAGAGTTAGCTGCCATTCTTTACACCAGTCACAAATCCTGTCCAAATCATCTTGTATCCTCCTACAGTCACTCAACGACGACACCTTCCCGTACACCACAGCATCATCAGCAAACAGCCGCACATTGCTATCCACCCTATCCAAAAGATCATTTATGTAGATAGAAAACAACAGCGGACCTACCACACTTCCCTAAGGCACTCCAGATGATACCCTTACCTCCGATGAACACTCACCATCGAGGACAAGTTATTATTTACATTTGATTTCTTCCGCACTGCTGCCACACATTTCTGTTAGATGGCATTACCTACATTCGAAAAGAACGTAATTAGGAAATTACGGAATAAATTGTTAATAGGTCTGACCTTTCTTAACTTCCATGTAGGCTCTACACATTACTACATCAATTATTTTATTATTATTACTGTTATTATTAATATTACTATTATCATCATCATCGTTATGCACTTCGCATGTATTATGCATATTCTAATGTCAACTCATAATTAACGCCTGGTTAACTGAAAGAGAAGGCTAAAGGTAATAAGTTTACTATGCGTAAATAAATAAATAAATAACAGTAGGGTCAACAGCACGCGTTCCTTCTGAAGTGTATTTATTCACGGAAATTTGTAACAAATTATTCCTCTTTCACTGTCGTTTCTGCGTAAGTTCAATCATCTGGCCACACTGACGACAACCTCACTGTACATTTACTCCTTTGTGATCTAATTCAATAATCAGTCACAGTTCTAAACCTAGAATTATCTTAATAAATGCACCACTAAAAGGAGTAATTACTTTAAATACCCATCAATTAGCGTTAGCGTGGTGCATTTAAGTCTCAGCGCCATAGGAGAAAAAGGTAACTTATTAATGTAGTATTGTAATAGGCAGACATGTAAGTAGTCAGCATGTTGCACTATGTTTCACTGAGGATAGCTGTTACAATAATGTACTAACTGATTAATCACTTGTCGTAGTGACAGATCACAAATAAGATCCATTGAAAATCCAGATAACGAATTAATTGATAAGCTGTCCCTTTCTTTGCGTTCTTACCCGTCCCTTCAATTCTTTATTTATGAGTGACGTCATATTCAGTCATTACGCCGCTAAAGCACTGAACAAGAGTATACCACCTTTCATTGATTTTCACTTGTCTGCCACCAAATACACAACGCAATACAGTTCTCAAAGTGGAGACCACATCTGCCTCAGAAAGGGCTAGGGCGTGTCATCGAACTTTGGGCGGTCAGTATTTTTAGATGATGTCAGAGAAAACCTCGTTTTAAATATTGGATACAGAAGACTAAAAACATCCACATATTGCTATAATTTATAGAAAAGTGAGTTCTTCCTCCATTATTGTGTACCATACGAATAGTTTGTTATTTGACGAAGGCGATATAAGTGCCTTAACCACTATACAATCTCTTTTGACATACACGAAATCCTTAACTGCATACTACCCCTTTCTGCAGTCCGTCAAAATGTCGCACGTTGTTTCATTTACAAGGTTATTGCTCCCTACAAAACCATAAAACCATTTTGTATATTATGTACTTCTTTATCACAACATTCAGGATACCTCTATTAATTAGTCACTGGTAATTCGGAGACGTACTGAAAAATGTATTTAAGAATTTATTACCTCAGTTTCAGGTGACATAGACACCGTGTCTAAGAATAAAGAAGTAGTGGGACGTGTTCATGTCAGACGAGCAGCAGGTCAAGCAAGTGAAAGGCTTTCGTATGGTTCTGGAGACGTGATATACCTCACAACGTACTTATGACGTCAGTTTAACAAGAAATGATTGCAAAATGCCTGCACCGATTCTCTGGAAGAATGGAAAAATTGGTAGAAGTCCATCTCGTGGAAGATAATTTTTTGAAATTCTGAAGGTAGCTAGTGTAAAATACAGAGCAAAGGTTATAAATGAATTGCGCAGAAACCAGACGGCAGTTATAAGAATCGAAGGGCGTGAAAGGAAAGTAATAGTTGAAAAGTGACTGAGCAGGTCTGTAGCCTATCCCCGATGTCATTCAGTCTGTGCATCGAGTAAGTAGTAAAGAAAACCAAAGAAAAACTTGGAGAAGGAATTAAAGTTCAGGGAGAAGAAATAAAAATTTTGAGGTAATTCTGTTAGAGACAGCAATGAACTTGGAGAGCAGTTGGAGAGAATGGACAGA
The DNA here is from genome assembly GCF_023898315.1 of Schistocerca nitens. NCBI lineage: Eukaryota > Metazoa > Arthropoda > Insecta > Orthoptera > Acrididae > Schistocerca > Schistocerca nitens. Next base: position 929,771,604 of record NC_064616.1, read on the forward strand.
GTCTCGAAAATAGGATTTAAGACGAACATCAGCTAAAGTAATACAAGTGTAATGGGATATGGTCGAATTAAATCAGCTGACGCTGATGGAATTAGATTAGGAAACTGGACACTAAAAGTAGTAGACGGGTTTTGATGTTTGGGAAGTAAAATAACTGATGATGGTCGAGGTAGACAGGATATAAAATGTAGCCGGCCGACGTGGCCGAGCGGTTCTAGGCGCTACAGTCTGGAACCGCGCGACCGCTACGGTCGCATATTCGAATCCTGCCTCGGGCATGGATGTGTGTGATGTCCTTAGGTTAGTTAGGTTTAAGTAGTTCTAAGTTCTAGGGGACTGATGACCTCAGAAGTTAAGTCCCATAGTGTACAGAGCCATTTGAACCATTTTGAAACATGTGAACAGACAAGGTACCTAATATCTGACAGAAACCTTCCCAAAAAATTCAAAGATTGGTAGTTTCACGCTCCATTATATGTATGACTAATCATAACGATGTGGAGCCAGTGATTATACATTCGCATTAAACATTCAACTTTAAATATGGATACATGCTGACCATTTGCAAGGTCTTTTTTCTTAAAAAAAGGTGTAAACTAATAATTCCTGCGCACCGCTCTGAATAGCAGGAGTAGTCAGGGAGAAGCTGTTTCACTTTTTGCTGTCTGTCAGACTTTTATGTCACTGGGAAACTGATCAAAAATTTTAGTTGTTACATTGTGCATCAATTTTTGTGCTAAATAAAAAATTAATACGATGTAATTAAGGTCTCTTTTCTTCTGATATCGTCATCATGTACATCATTGTTCTTCTTGAGAAAATTTACAACATAGGCTACCTCACGATGGAGTAAATATACGGCAAGACAGTAGTGGAATTGCTAAATTTCTAAACAAATGTCTGGAGGTTCATCGAGTGACCACATATTATTCTTACAACATTTTATGAGCAATGAAGGCTTGCTTTCCTAAAGATCAGCAACTCCAGATCGTTATTCCATACGAATGAAAATACCGAAAACCGGTCAGCTTACTGACTTGTCTCTCACTAAGATTTGCAATGATTCGAAGTGCAAATTTGGCTGATCCAATTTGTTTTAGGAGTTCCAAAATGTCTTTTCTTTTTCCAGTTAAATTCTCAGTTCTACATCTACATCTACATCCATACTACGCAAGCCACCTGACAGTGTGTGGCGGAGGGTACCTTGAGTACCTCTATCGATTCTCCCTTCTATTCCAGTCCCGTATTGTTCGTGGAAAGAAGGATTGTTGGTATGCTTCTGGGTGGGCTCTAATCTCTCTGATTTTGTCCTCATGGTATCTTCGCGAGATATACGTAGGAGGGAGAAATATACTGCTTGACTCTTCGGTGAAGGTATGCTCTCGAAACTTCAACAAAAGCCCGTACCGAGCTACTGAGCGTCTCTCCTGCAGAGTCTTCCACTGTAGTTTATCTATCATCTCCGTAACGCTTTCGCGATTACTAAATGATCCTGTAACGAAGCGCGCTGCTCTCCGTTGGATCTTCCTATCTCTTCTATCAATCCTATCTAGTACGGATCCCACACTGCTGAGCAGTATTCAAGAAGTGGGCGAACAAGCGTACTGTAACCTGCTTCCTTTGTTTTCGGATTGCATTTCCTTAGGATTCTTCCAATGAATCTCAGTCTGGCATCTGCTTTACCAACGATCAACTTGATATGATCATTCCATTTTAAATCACTCCTAATGCCTACTCCCAGATAATTTATGGAATTAACTGCTTCCAGTTGCTGACCTGCTATTTTGTAGCTAAATGATAAGGGATCTATCTTTCTATGTATTCGCAGCACATTACACTTGTCTACATTGAGATTCAATTACCATTTCCTGCACCATGCGTCAATTCGCTGCAGATCCTCCTGCATTTCAGTACAATTTTCCATTGTTACAACCTCTCGATATACCACAATGTCATCCGCAAAAAGCCTCAGTGAACTTACGATGTCATCCACAAGGTCATTTACGTATATCGTGAATAGCAACGGTCCTACGACACTCCCCTGCGGCACACCTAAAATCACTCTTACTTCGGAAGACTTCTCTCCATTGAGAATGACAGTTATATAGATACCTGAAGTTTTGAATTTGCCTTGCCTTATTTTTTACTTATCATTGATGATATACCACTACATGTGCAGAAGTGGAAATGATGTCTCTTTCTGTAACTGAGAATGAGAGCATTCGCAGAAAATATGTCAATAATACTTTAAAGAAAATTATTTATAAGTTATTCTTTTGTTTATACTTCTAGTGTCATTCACAAAAAGAACGATTTCCTCCACCCTCATAAGAGAAGTTCTGCTGCTTACAGTGGTTGAATTATTAGCTATAACTTTCACCATTTTTTTTACTTACGTATAACACTATCCATTGCTGGGCTAAACCATCAGTTCCCCAATCCCTCAGTTTGTCTAGGAAACATTGTCGTTCACACAGTCAAATGCCTTAGATTCTCACAGAAAATAGCGACTGCAACTAGTATGTTATTTAATGCTTGTAAAATTTGTTGAGCGAATGTGCAATGGCATTCACAATTGAGTATCTCTTGAAATCCAAACTGATATTTACTGAGGCTATCACTGTTGCACAGGAGAATGCAATTCTACACACATCAAAAAAAGTTTTGCATCACCCCGGTTCCCAGAACTACTGAAGACAGACGTTGACTGTGGATATCGTATCACAGACACAGTCCCTTTGACTGTTCGAAGATGTCACTAAACCCGCCCAAAGATGTAAACAACCATGCATGCGCAACTTCACTCCCGACATCCATGGCGAGATCTATCTTTGCAACCACGACACCATGCACCGTGGTACAGATGGGCCCAACAACATGCCGAATAGACCGCTCAGCATTGGTATCACTTTCTCTTCACGTATGTGTGTCGCATATGTGTTCAACCAGACAATCGTCGGAGACGTGTTTGAAGGCAACCTGGTCAGGCTGAACGCCTTAGACACACTGTCCAGTGAGTGCAGCAAGGAGGAGGTTCCCTGCAGTTTTAGGGTGGCATTACGTGGGGCCGACGTACGCCGCTGGTGGTCATGGAAGGCGCCGACCGACAGTACAATCATATCAGCAACATATTGGGGAGGCATTCGTCTTCATGGACGACAATTCGTGGCCCCATCGTGCACATCATGTGAATGATTTCCTTCAGGATAATGCCATTGCTTGACTAGAGTGGCCAGCATGTTCTCCAGACATGAACCCTATGGAACATGCCTGGGATAGATTGAAAAGGGCTGTTTATGGACGACGTGACCCACCAACCACTCTGAGGGATCTACGTTGAATCGTCGTTGAGGAGTGGGACAATCTGGACCAACAGTGCCTTGATTAATTTTTGGATAGTATGCCATGACGCATACAGGCAGGCATCAATGCAAGAGGAAGTGCTACTGGGTATTATATGTACCGGTGTGTATAGCAATCAGGACCACCACCTCTGAAGGTCTCGTCGTATGGTGGTACAACATACAATGAGTGGTTTTCATGAGCAATAAATAGGGCGGAAATGATGTTCATGTTGATCTCTATTCTAATTTTCTGTACAGGTTCCGGAACTCTCGGAACCGAGGTAATGCAAAACTTTTTTTGATGTGTGTAGAATACATTTTGGAAAAAGGTGTCAGTAGTAAAACGGGCCGGTAGTAATTGACATATCTCCTACCACCTTCAGTCTCTCTGAAAAAAAAATTCTGCGTTAGTGACGCTTTGCATATTTGAGAGAAGACTGTGCTGAATCTATGGGAACATGTCTTTAGTAATCTGTTGGAAACACCATCAAATTCAGATGAGCTTATATTTTTGAGGGAATACATAATTTTCTTTATTTCAGAAGTAGAAGCTGGTGGGACATTCACTTGATTGAATTTTATACGAGGTCCTTTCTCAACCTACTGCTCTAAGTTTTTTCATGAAATGTTTGTCTCTGTGTTTTCTGCTACCTTTAATAAATGATTATTAAATATATCTGCTACATGTGACTGCTCATTTATAGCATTTCATTTAAATCAATAGCGATGTTATCCTGTTCCATGATTTGTTATCGTGTCTCTCGTTGTCAGATTTACTAGTGCTTTAATTCCTCCAGAGATCCGTGATTCTATTAAATGGTTGTAATAGCCTTTTTGGGTAGCTTAGGTGGAAAACTGTATGAAAGGAACGTATTGAATTTTGTACCAGCATTCGGTCCAGTATAAATTTCATTCTAGGCGATCTCTTATAAACTATTCGTAAAAGTATTTGTGTTGGAGCCATTAATTATTCTAACTGATTTCCACTGAGGAGTATCTGTAATGTAAGGCACTACCTTATTTATCGAAACTAATTCTGCATCATGATCAAAGAGAGCTTTTGCTACCGGGTACACAGTTATTTTCTTGTTTTGAGCTTCATCAAAGAATTCGTTATAAAGTACAGCCCTACTATCTTTGTTAACCCAGTTTGGAAACTTTTTTGCTCAGTACAAACTGTAGGATCCAAATAAGATTTCCAGATTATTTTTCCTGTCATATTCCTTTAGAAAATATACACTGAAATCACCACTGCTGTCTGACGGACAGCATACGCCTCATAAGCAGTTCAAAATTTCCGTTTGGGGACCTGCATATGGTTACAATCAAAAGCAAACTAATTTTCAATTTTAATTCACAACGTCACAATCGCATGTGCTGATCACTACAAAATATACTTCTTTCAATGTTTTGTAACGTATTTTCTGTCTTAACATATGCAGCAACCTTTTCCCACAATAGTTTTACAAGAGTGAGATGTTGTTGTTGTTGTGGTCTTCAGTCCTGAGACTGGTTTGATGCAACTCTCCATGCTACTCTATCCTGTGCAAGCTTCTTCATCTCCCAGTACCTACTGCAGCCTACATCCTTCTGAATCTGCTTAGTGTACTCATCTCCTGGTCTCCCTCTACGATTTTTACCCTCCACGCTGCCCTCCAGTACTAAACTGGTAATCCCTTGATGCCTCAGAACATGTGCTACCAACCGATCCCTTCTTCTGGTCAAGTTGTGCCACAAACTCCTCTTCTCCCCAATTCTGTTCAGTACCTCCTCATTAGTTATGTGATCTACCCATCTAAACTTCACCATTCTTCTGTAGCACCGCATTTCGAAAGCTTCTATTCTCTTCTTGTCCAAACTATTTATCGTCCACGTTTCACTTCCATACCTGGCTACACTCCATACAAATACTTTCAAAAACGACTTCCTAACACTTAAATCAATACTCGATGTTAACAAATTTCTCTTCTTCAGAAACGCTTTGCTTGCCATTGCCAGTCTACATTTTATATCCTCTCTACTTCGACCATCATCAGTTATTTTGCTCACCAGATAGCAAAACTCCTTTACTACTTTAAGTGTCTCATTTCCTAATCTAATTCCCTCAGCATCACCCGACTTAATTCGACTACATTCCACTATCCTTGTTTTGCTTTTCAAAATGGTTCAATTGGCTCTGAGCACTATGGGACTCAACTGCTGAGGTCATTAGTCCCCTAGAACTTAGAACTAGTTAAACCTAACTAACCTAAGGACATCACAAACATCCATGCCCGTGGCAGGATTCGAACCTGCGACCGTAGCGGTCTTGCGGTTCCAGACTGCAGCGCCTTTAACCGCACGGCCACTTCGGCCGGCTGTTTTGCTTTTGTTGATGTTCATGTTATACCCTCCTTTCAAGACACTGTCCATTCCGTTCAACTGCTCTTCCAAGTCCTTTGCTGTTTCTGACAGAATTACAATGTCATCGGCGAACCTCAAAGTTTTTAATTCTTCTCCATGGATTTTAATGCCTACTCCGAACTTTTCTTTTGTTTCCTTTACTGCTTCTCAATATACAGATTGAACAGCATCGGGGAGAGGCTACAACCCTGTCTCACTCCCTTCCCAACTACTGCTTCCCTTTCATGTCCCTCGACTCTTATAACTGCCATCTGATTTCTGTACAAATTGTAAATAGCCTTTCGCTCCCTGTATTTTACCCCTGCCCCCTTCAGAATTTGAAAGAGAGTATTCCAGTCAACATTGTCAAAAGCTTTCTCTAAGTCTACAAATGCTAGAAATGTAGGTTTGCCTTTCCTTAATCTTTCTTCTAAGACAAGTCGTAGGGTCAATATTGCCTAACGTGTTCCAACATTTCTACGGAATCCAAACTAATCCTCCCCGAGGTCGGCTTCTACCAGTTTTTCCATTCGTCTGGAAAGCATTCGCGTTATTATTTAGCAGCTGTGACTTATTAAACTGATAGTTCGGTCATTTTCACATCTGTCAACACCTGCTTTCTTTGGGATTGGAATTATTATATTCTTCATGAAGTCTGAGGGAATTTCGCCTGTCTCATACATCTTGCTCACCAGATGGTAGAGTTTTGTCAGGACTGGCTCTCCCAAGGCTGTCAGTAGTTATAATAGAATGTTGTCTACTCCCGGGGCCTTCTTTCGACTTAGGTCTTTCAGTGCTCTGTCAAACTCTTCACGCAGTATCGTATCTCCCATTTAATCTTCATCTACATCCTCTTCCATTTCCATGATATTGTTCTCAAGAACATCGCCCCTGTATAGACCCTCTATATACTCCCTCCTTCTGCTTTCCCTTCTTTGCTTGGATCTGGGTTTCCATCTGAGCTCTTGATATTCATGCAAGTGGTTCTCATTTCTCCAAAGGTCTCTTTAATTTTCCTGTAGGCAGTATGTATCTTACCCCTCGTGAGATAAGCCTCTACATCCTTACATTTGTCCTCTAGCCATCCCTGCTTAGCCATTTTGCACTTCCTGTCGATCTCATTTTTGAGACGTTTGTATTCCTTTTTGCCTGCTTCACTTACTGCATTTTTGTAGTTTCTCCTTTCATCAATTAAATTCAGTATCTCTTCTGTTACCCAAGGATTGCTATTAGCTCTCGTCTTTTTACCTACTTGATCCGCTGCTGCCTTCACTATTTCATTCCTCAAATATACCCATTCTTCTTCTACTGTATTTCTTCCCCCCATTCCTGTCAATTGTTCTCTTATGCTCTCCCTGAAACTCTGTACAAACTCTGGTTCTATCAGTTTATCCAGGTCCCACCTTTTTGCAGTTTCTTCAGTTTTAATCTACAGTTCACAACCAATAGATTGTGGCCAGAGTCCACATCTGCCCCTGGAAATGTCTTACAATTTAAAACCTGGTTCCTAAATCTCTGTCTTACCATTATATAATCTATCTGAAACCTTTTAGTATCTCCAGGGTTCTTTCATGTATACAACCTTCTTTTATGATTCTTGAACCAAGTGTTAGCTATGATTAAGTTATGCTCTGTGCAAAATTCTAGCAGGCGGCTTCCTCTTTTATTTCTTAACCCCAATCCATATTCACCTACTACGTTTCCTTCTCTTCCTTTTCCTACTGTCGAATTCCAGTCACGCATGACTACTAAATTTTCTTCTCCCTTCACTACCTGAATAATTTCTTTTATCTCGTCATACATTTCATCAATTTCTTCATCATCTGCAGAGCTAGTTGGCATATAAACTTGTACTACTGTAGTAGGCGTGGGCTTCGTGTCTATCTTGGCCACAATAATGCGTTCACTATGCTGTTTGTAGTAGCTTACCCGCACTCCTATTTTTTATTCATTATTAAACCTATTTGATTTTGTATTTATAACCCTGTATTCACCTGACCAAAAGTCTTGTTCCTCCTGACACCGAACTTCACTAATTCCCACTATATCTAACATTAACCTATCCATTTCCCTTTTTAAATTTTCTAACCTACCTGCCCAATTAAGGGATCTGACATTCCACGGTCCGATCCGTACGTAGAGCGCCAGTTTTCTTTCTCCTGATAACGACGTCCTCCTGAGTAGTCCCCGCCCGGAGATCCGAATGGGGGACTATTTTACCTCCGGAATATTTTACCCAAGAGGACGCCATCATCATTTAATCACACAGTAAAGCTGTATGCCCTCGGGAAAAATTACGACTGTAGTTTCCCCTTGCTTTCAGCCGTTCGCAGTACCAGCACAGCAAGGCCGTTTTGGTTAGTGTTACAAGGCCAGATCAGTCAATCATCCAGACTGTTGCCCCTGCAACTACTGAAAAGGCTGTTGCCCCTCTTCAGGAACCACACGTTTGTCTGGCCTCTCAACAGATACCCCTCCGTTGTGGTTGCACCTACCGTACGGCTATCTGTGTCGTTGAGGCACGCAAGCCTCCCCAGCAACGGCAAGGTCCATCATGGTTCATGGGGGGAGGGGGTGGAGAAGGGGGGAGGGGGGAGGGGTGGAAGAGTGAGATACTAACGTGTAATATTTTATATTAACTTCCGTAACCCTATTGTGGTGTTCAGACAGGCACAGGATATCTGTCTTTTGAGATCTCTCTAATTTTCAAAACAGACGAGAATCTCTTGTATTTAATTACTCAGTCCTCTAATGTTCTGATCAAGGAAACTGACCTTACATTTCTGTGCATTCGTAAGCATTTTGTTGGGCTCTTTTGTTATTTGAACTTCTTGCTCAACGGTGTGCCTGTTTCCTGAGTCTAACCTAAAACAGGTACCCCTCCGACACTAGTAACCACAACGATCGTCGTTTATGCGATTTCCGTACATTTTCTGCAGGAAGCTCAGCCAACCGGTCTTCCTCTCTCTTACTAAGGTGCAGATAACGTCTACACAGATAAGCCAAGTCATTATGAACACTGCCCTTCGCGAGGTTGTATGTTGCCTAGTGGCACTGAGGGCACGTGACGACGTAAGAGAAGTGTATGAGAAGAGCAGAAACGAAAGGGGAATCGTTCTAAGTGGTGGAAATGCGGAAATCCGTTAACTTAAGCGACTCTAACAGAAGCCAGGTTGTCGTGGCCCAGTGCCTGGGAGCGAGCATCTCGGAAACGGCGAAGCTGGTCGGTTGTTCGCGTGCTACTATCGTGAGCATTTACGGAAAGTGGTTGAAAAATGCTGTAAACACGAGGAGGCGACAAGAAGTTGCACGTCAACACCACATCATAGAACATGCTGTGTAAAGCATCTATGGCAGATCTCACGTCAGAGCACAGTGTTCATCATGGTGTTTCGCAGCAGAGGACTCCCGCGTGTTTCCATATTGATCCAACAAAATCACCCATTATCATTACAGTGGGCAAGGGGTCAGCAAGTTTGGACCGCGGGTCAGTGGAATCGTGTCGCCTGGTCGGATGACTCCGGTTTATTGCTAAACCAAGTCGATGGTCATGTCCTGATATCCTGTCATCCAGGCGAATGGTTGCTGAAATATGCAGCGCGTCACGGACGCAGTCTGGCAGGAGAAATATTCAGGTATGGTGGGACATTAACCTGGAGTTCCATGGAAGCTGCGGTAGTAATAGAAGGCACTATGACAGGTGTGGACCACGTGAGCCATTATTAGGGAGCACCTGTAACTGCTTATGCTTGATGTCCTCCCCAACAGCGATGGCATCTTCTAGCAGGATAACTGTCCCCGTCACAAGGCCAGAATCGTGCTGCAATGGTTTGACGAGCATGATAGTGAACTCACTCTTTGATCCCTTGATCATCAAATTCGGCTTATCTGAATCCGCTGAAACCCAACTGGGACACTATCGGCGGCCAGTTCTGCGCCCACAAAGCAACGAACCGTAAATTACTGGAAGTGTGTGACCTGTGCTTAGGCGTGTGGTACCACAAACCTCTGGAAACGTATGAAGTTCTTGTCGAATCTGTGGCACGCAGAATCACTGCTGAATTGCCTTCCAGAGTTGAATCAACACGCTTTTAAGTAGGTCCTCATAATGTTTTGACTCATCAGTGTGGTATATGTTCATCCCCCAATCGTAGCAACAGGCGCTCCACTCATACAGTCAGCGGCTGCCTGTTGAGCTCAGTGTTCACACGACTTTCATCAATGTTCACCCAAGGCTGGTCATGGCACTGTAGGACCTCCACAGCAGCTACTGTTGTACGTGTAGTTCAAATTCAAATGGCTCTGAGCACTATGGGACGTAACATCTGAGGTCATTAGTCCCCTAGAACTTAGAGCTACTTAAACCTCGCTAACCTAAGGACATCTCACACATCCATGCCCGAGGCAGGATTCGAAAGTGCGACCGTAGCGGTAGCGCGGTTCCAGACTGAAGCGCCTAGGACCGCTCGGCCTCACCGGCGGGCTGTACGTGTAGTTGCTACTCTTACCTCATTCAGGTCTCCCCCAATCCTGTAACTTTTGTCTTTAGCCAGGCTGTTCCCTGCTCCACCTACTATGATCCTCTTTGCAAAATCTTTACACAAATTCGCTGTGTTCTCTGTCACTCGGCTAAGGTTGGCACTTGGCTTCACAGTATTTATGACGTGGTACCCTGTTTCTAATTTGTCCCATACCATCTGGCCTACACCCCTGCCACGGTACTATGTAGCAGCAACATTCGTTTCTTCCTAATTTTCTCTTAATTTCCTTTGATACCAATCTGCACTTGCTTTTGTAGAAGTCTGCTGCATCTTACAATGACCTACAGCTGTATGGGTCTCTTCCCCTCCTGCGTCAGGTAAAAAGAAAAATTTAATAAATACTGCAACCTCAAAATTAGTTGAAGAAATGTTCTCCTTTCGCCTATTACCTGTTAACTGTATCCATTTCCCACCGTTTTCTTCCACCTTCAATCTGTCTAGTTCAAAATTTCACGCAGTCTAAATGAGCCTGAAGAGCACAAATTTTGCGTCCTGGTCCGCGATTCTCTCATCCTTTTTCAGAGCCTACAGTTCCACGGGAAAGCCTCGTTGTCTTCCCCATTCAATTTCGCAGTATCATCGTCCAAATGGAACTTCAACCAGCAATCTAAACATATCCTACGGGAACAACGAATCTTATCACGAAATGCAGCACCGATTAGACACTTTAAAATTAAACTGAATCACGTAATACACTCTACAGCTCACGAATTTTTGACTTTTTACGGGCTGCAAAATTTAGGCCTACAGTTTGACGCTTCGGGTGTATGTTACAACGTAATAAGTTAGTTATTTCCTCTTAAAATTCAACTCAGAACTCAGTTTACTGCAGGGTATGTTAATTAACTTATTCACAAGAAAATTTAGCTTTTAATAACGACCTATCACCAGTATTACTTGATTTTAGGGAAAGTTTTCCTATAGGCAAAATATAGTCACTATGCGTGATGCGATTTTACGTAACAAACCTCAGATAACGATATATTTAAATACCCAAATGAAAGAGAGATGAAGTAACGATGTTACGTATAAAATATGACTCTCAGACTAGTACTTCCACTCAACATCTGCTATTGCCTGTTCTATATTTTTCAGTTTCTGTCTTATCCTACATTTTTGCCCTCTATGGCACCTTATGTCACCATGGAAGTTATTCCCAGATGACTTGAAACACGTCCTATGTTCCTGTCCCTTCTTCACGTTAACATGCTTTCCTCTCTTACTTTGAGGAGACACTCCACATTTCTTATTCTGTCCTAATTGTGCTATCTTCGCAGCTCAGAATACGAACTAAATTACGTTTCATCTGAGGAAGCCAGAACGTCAAGTGTGCACATATAATCGCGTGTGAAGTGCGCATTCAAGTGAGCAACAGGAGAAGCGGGATGAGTTTCAAATGGAAACCATTCAGAACAGAGATTATGCTGATCCGAAGTTTTCCATCGCTTCCTCATGTAGCACCCTCAGACACCTTACAGAATGTGATTCATTACGAAAAATTACAATTCTGAGTCAATATAAAGGTTTTTATTTCAAATACTACCTGTTTCAACGATTGAACCATCATGTGCAAGTTATCTCTTACATAACTGATTTGAGTGGTAAGCATTCACGATTCCTTGCAACAGGATGGGTCATTCGATTCTAGTGTCCAAGGTACTGGCCGGATATCTTAGACAACATGTAATAACTGTATTTGAAGGCCATTACATCTATGACAACCCACTGCTACGGGCATTTTACGTGAGTAGCAATACACGTCACAGAAAGGACAACAATGGTTGCCAGTAACAGTTAAATTTAACGACTGTGAAGGTCACACAATAAATTTTAACAACTAATGTTCCATATTTTCAACCGTGTGACTGAGGACATTGCCGTCTTGGAAGATACAATTCCGCTTTTAGGAACGTTGCCTGCACCATTGTAGCAAATGCGTATCACTTACCTTCATATCCTGTGCGCTCATGGGAGCCACTGAAACCTGTTGCATGAGTTTGACCACACAGCCAATTAAAGCACCCCTACCTTGCTTCGCAGACGAAATAAGTGAGCGATTGTACGATTTCTCGGTCCACCCTTTCGAAAATACGTCTAAGTAGTCATTACTGTCGACGGTGATCGAAGTTGAGTGCTCCTCGCATCACTGAAGCGTTTATTCTGCAGTGACTTGGTTCACAACAGGGTTTGCATGAGCGGCTCTGAGAAGATTAATACATCGGAACACTATTTCAGTTGACACTATGTACTCTAGATGTATATTATACTCGGTAGACCATTCGATGTCAGCAGTCTTTTCAATAAAGGGAACAATCTTCTTTAAGTCCATTTGTTACAGTAAGATTACTTTTTCTACCACTGTTGTATTTAGCATACGCAATTCACCATGAACTTTGTATGCTGTCATGATACGATACATTGGCTGTAGATAACTCTAAAAGATGCTCCATTGATGTTACAGATACACCAACTCAGAGGATTCCTACAACTTACTCTCACTGGCTATATGTGTGGCTTGGTATGACGGTAGAATGTAACGACGATGACAAAATTACAGGTGCCTCAAAAGACACCCACGTCGAGAGACGCTATAGTGAAGAAAAAATGTCACTACTCTGGGGTTGAGTCAGAAAATAACCTCCGTATGTAAGATACTTGAGCTCGAAGTGAACAATATGTTAGCTCTACACTCAAAAACTAGTTTTATGTGGTACTCTTTTGTTATTTATAAATAGTACACTTATAAATAGCAAACTGCAATTGGACAGTCTAATCAGAGTAGTTCATTTGAGTGGGATCTCGCAATCAATAAATTTGGAGAAGCAGATGCGGCAGCTGCAGAAATGTATTTGAAGTACATCATAATTGCTTTTATTTCCTAATGAATTAACCAGTTTGAGCAGCAGCTAATTGTTAGTACTTACCCTCTGCTCAGTTACTTGATACCTTATTGAGAAGTACTTAAACCAAAAGTGCAAACATTTTTCCATCATAAATCAAGGATTAAAAACAATTCTATTAATGATAACCACAGTGTTGCTTTCATGGATATTAACTACTTTAAAGGAAAGAAAACATTAGCAGCTGGGCTTTCACACGGACACTTTACAGCCTGTCATCACCAGGTGGCAAATTATTTGTCGGCTGTCACGTGGCTTGCATCCGAAAGAAGGCAGCATTCGCATGAGACAGCCTTACGCACAGCTATGGCTGAATTTGACTGGACTGGGCATCTAACAGCAATGACACTGATGTCGCCATCACTTGCCCTCACGAACAAAAATAAGAGAGACCTTCCAAGTGTTTGGATCAAAGTGTACGCCAGTAGGAATACTTTACATTCCATTGCCTCCACTGATGTTATGCTCTGGGTATAGCTTCAGTTTTGAATGGATAGTTCGTCTAACCAATATAAGCATTTGTTAGCGCTTGTCGTTGCTCTTGAGCATAACACTTTCCTATGAATGGTCCTTCTAACAGCATTTCACAATAATGTTTAGTTCGCCGGTATCAAAGCAAACTCCATGTTCCACTGGATTGCAATGTTTTCGTCTGTTTGACAGAGCTTTGCGCATTATGACCTGAAAGTTGTCTGCTGTTAGACGTCTTCATGCTATGTACTCATGCACACTTTGACTGGCATTTGTTCTGCCTCATAGAACCTTAGACACTTATCTATTTTCTACAGTAACTTACCTTCGAATGGGAACTGCAAGACATGTTTCAAAGAAGTCATCTAATGATGAGGTGAACCAATCAATAAAAATGTTTGGCAGGCAGAATTGGTTAGTGTGGGCCGCATGGTCATTGGAAAAAGTGAAGCATTGTGTTCTTCACCTGTTTAATATAGGTGTTGTGTCTTGTGATAAAGAAATAGGAAAATTGAACGGACATCGTTCTAGATTGTGGTGAGACGTTTGCTTGCATGCAATGCATTTGCGTTGTTTGCTCTGTTGAACATCAGATTTATTTACGCGAGATACTTTGCAGTTGTTTTCAGTGTAGGGGATGTTAGTTCTTTGTTGGAGTTCACAGTTTCGTTAGAAAACGTGTGAATGAATACCAAATGTCTGTTCGGTCATCTGGGCTTACGAGTACATCATCTCATTGATTTTCCACTCATTAAATAATACGACGAGCGTTAACACGAATATAAGGTAATCTATCCATGTCTTTTGTACACGTATATTCATGTAAACTAAATGATCCATTCAAGTGGACTTGTATGTGGAACTTGAAATTTTATATTCATTTTCTGAACAATATGTCTGCAGTACTCGTATAATTTAGGATTCTTAAAAACCTATTTTCCACGTATTCACTTAAGAGCTACGTTCTCGAACGAACTATTTTTCGCTTTCACTGTATTTCAAGCAGAGAGAGAATAAACGGCCTTGAGCAGTGATGGCACTTACTTATTTTTAAATGAAATTTTTAGCTAGCCGGCTAAGTTCGTGTTACAGCGGAACTTCAAAGCGCGTGGCTGAAGCGACGGGCACTTCTATATTTTCTATCACACTAGCTCAGATCCTTACAGTTTATTATGTGTTGTATGAAACAGAGTGCAAACACGTTTGCACTGCACGAATTACACATATGAGGTGTAATTCATAGAAACATATGGCGAGTGGCTATATGAAATCCTTTGCAAGGATTTTGGTTTCAGTTTTGTCTTGGTTTAGCTTATGCGAAGCCGCACTTTAAATACTAAGTTTTGCTTTGAGGATGTTCCTTGTTACTGCGAAATTTACGAGGGTCAGTCAAAAAATAATGCCTCCTATTTTTTTTTATACGTTTAATTGTCAGGAAATTTAAATGCAATTACATAGGTTGAAAACCACAACATTGAGGATCATTTTGTCATTTTTCAATGTAATCTCCACCCATCTCTACAGTTTTGGTCCATCTTTGAACAAGGGCATGTATCCCAGCACGGTAAAAATCACAGCTCTGCTTCCTAAGCCATTGACGCACGGATGTTTTGACGGCCTCCTCATCTTCAAAATGAATCCCACGATGAGCTTCTTTTAGTGGCCTGAACAGATGGAAGTCTGATGGTGCCAGGTCAGGGCTGTATGGGGGATGAGGCAAAACTTCCCATCCAATTTTGACAATCTCGTCAGAGGTGTGACGACTGGTGTGTGGTCTTGCATTGTCATGCAAAAGAAGAACATCTGCCATTGATTTTGTTGGGCGAACTCGCTGAAGACGTGCTTTAAGTTTTTTGAGGGTTGTGACGTATTGAACAGAATTTATTGTGCATCCCTGCTCCAAAAAATCAACCAGAATCACACCCTCTGTATCCCAGAAAACTGTTGCCATAACTTTCCCTGCCGATCGCACAGTTTTGAATTTTTTCTTCCTCGGCGAGCTTGTGTGACGCCACTCCATTGACTGCCTCTTTGATTCGGGTTCAAAAAAATGCACCCATGTTTCGTTCCCGGTCACAATTTTTTTCAGAAACTCATCTCCCTCCAAACGGAAGCGCTGCAAGTGTTGGGAGGCTATTGTTTTCCTTGCCTCTTTATTCTGATCGGTTAACATTCTTGGAACCCACCGTGCACAAACTTTTGAGTACCCCAATTGTTTAATAATCGTGATCACACTGCCTTTACTAAGAGAAATAATGCGACACACTTCATCTGCAGTCACCCGACGGTCACCACGAATGATGTCATCAACTTGCTGAATGTTGTGTGGAATCACTGCACTCACCGGCCTGCCGCTCCGCTTTTCGTCAGTCAACGGTGTTTGCCCTTCAGCTTCCTTACAACGACGAACCCATCGTCTAACAGTGCTGACATCCACTGTCACAACACCATACACCTTCTTCAGTCTTTCATGAATGCGTATGGGCGTTTCACCTTCTGCATTCAAGAATTCAATCACACAACGCTGTCTCAAACGAACATCGATGTCGGCCATCTTACAAACTTCTGCTGTGCTGCCACCTGTTGACACAGAAAGTTACTACTGCAGTGGATTGCAGAAGAAGGTTTGAGGAATGGCGCCAAATTCAAATTTTTCACTTAACTTAATTTCTTTAAGTAGAAAAAAAATGGGAGGCATTACTTTTTGACCGACCCTCGTAAAACAAAGTTACTGAGATTGAATTTGTTCACGTATGGGTCAGACTTCATAAAAGGTGGCTATTTGAGGGCACTGAAAACTTTCAACTGTCGATCTTTTGTCAGGATTTGAATTTTGGGAATCTTCTGATAACTATTTTTATTATTTTGTGAATAGTTCTGTTAGTAGTATGTTCAATGAGCGTTCTGCTATGAAGATTTTTTTTTTGGCAAGCATTCAGATTTTCCTTGGCGCCATTTAACTGCAACTTAGAGTATTTGTAAAAGACTAATTAAGAAATTGTCAATCTGCCATTGATTTCCTTGGGAAAGTCTGTGATATTAATACATGCAGCAGCCAGTTTTACCGGAACGTATGACTGTTTATGAGTCTACTGTTCAATTTATTTCGTCATTGTATGCATTTAAATTCTTTTCTGGCACGTTTCTGATTAATTACTCAGTTTCACTGTAAATTCTCGTTATTCTACATCCATTCGGCAGAGCTGTGTAATAGCTGGAGACGTATTACAGATTCATTAAAAGTAAGGCTGAGGT
The DNA here is from genome assembly GCF_023898315.1 of Schistocerca nitens. Lineage (NCBI taxonomy): Eukaryota > Metazoa > Arthropoda > Insecta > Orthoptera > Acrididae > Schistocerca > Schistocerca nitens. Next base: position 929,788,497 of record NC_064616.1, read on the forward strand.
AATGTGTGGTTTTTTTTTCAATAGCGGAACAGAATTATTGCTGAGTGCATTTACTGTTGTTCATGCTGGTGATTTTGATATATGTATTGGTGTACTGACATGCCTATAATCACTGTAGTTCTAGAGGGGACAGTGAGCTATGAGCAGTATTCTTTACGAAACGAATCAGTTCAATGAATCTTATTTCTGATATATCGTCGATGAATTTATGAAGTTCTCATGTGAAGTGCTGAAACAGCGGTGATTATACCGTTGCAATTTTCTGTGGTCAAGTGACAATACTTCTGTCTTTGGCAGATCATCTGCAAAATAGAGTCATTGTGTAAAAAGATGAGTGCTTAAGATAAATTTCATTTCAATACAATGTCAAGGAGAATTACGCATTAATTCCTTGCAGCTGCTGGAATTCTGAGACGACAAAGCTATGGAAACTGATTATTTTATTTCATGTTATCAATGGTTCGTGATTACTCATATTAGCTGTTGTGATTAATTTTATCAGGTTTCTGGTAAGCAGTGCTGCTTAACGGAATTGATTTTTTTTTTTTTGAGTTACAGTTTCCTTTCAATATTGACTTGCTTTCATGAAACAAGTCTGAATGACTGAAATTGCCTTGATGGTGTGCTGCGAGTTGAGCATCCGGTGACCATACTTTTTTTGCTTCATTATATTTTTTGTGTCTCCTATTCTGCAGCCTCAAAAAATTCATGAAACGCAAACTGCTGTAACGATAGCACCAGTGCTGCTTTTTTGTATGAATAAAATGCATAACACTTTCAAAATTACCCCTAAATATGAAACAGACAAAAGTACAAATTTCATAGTTCTAAAAATAACTCACGTCGGTAGCGTTCATAAAATTTGAATATTATGTAAACCAACTACAAGTGACTGTATAATATACAAGTTATGGTCCCACGCACTTGCACGTAAAACAGCATATTTTCATGCCATGGTAGATTGTGTCATTAGATTTCCCCTTACTAAAGAAAACATGGAGGCATCATTAGATAGAACTAACGATTACAGTCCTAAAATAGTCAGTAAAACGTACAGAAAGAAAATTAGAGCAGAATTTGGAAATTAAAATGATGAAATAGCACTAGTGTAAACAGAAAGAAAGAAGAAAGGAAACTTCAGTTTGATACCATATATGGGAAATATTTCTCAAAAAATAATTAACCCATATTCGTAATAACAATTTTAAAATTACATCTTGCACAAAGTATAAGATAGGAATGAACATATTACACAGAGCAGATAAAGTTAACAAATACGACAAACAGGAATACATAATACAGTATTAAATGCAGCGACTGTGGCATGCTCTGCATCAGACATTAGGACGAAAATGTACTTCAGCATACAGAGAACACATAAACAAAAGCTAAAATTGTCCTGGCGTAACCACAAGCGCCGGAACGAAGAGGAAGAACACAATACCAGAGAAGGCGGTGAGGAAACGCCAGCCAATAGCCCGCTGACAAGGACCTCGCCGCACCAGGAACGACCTCTGCAAGAAGTGAATATAAGCCGCGCTCCTACCAGCCTCGGCCGGACATAGTGAAGGGTGCTACGAGAACAGTTGTAATTCACAAACTGTGTGACGGACTTGCCCGCACATGGCATGTATCACAGGACTCTGATTTATGTTGCATGTCGCCCATTGCTTACGACACCTTTGTACATTAAAGTTAAGTATTGTCAAGACGAGTGGGCAAGACACAATAAAAATGACCTCTCCACATTTATTATGCATCTTTCAGAAAATCGTCACCACAGTAAACATAATCACTAATCTTTCCAGTCTTCATAGAGTCACAAAACGAAGCTACATGTACACCTTAGAGCACATTTAAAGCTACACACGTCTGGCCAAATCCCAAGAATATTTTAAACAAATAAACATAATTTAGAAATACAGAAATTGGGAAGTTTGGTAAAGTTATTATTGGTGATATATAAATCAGAAGAAAAGACAACACTAAATTTTCTGTACAATAAAAATCAGTTTTTATCGAAGTGATGAATTTAAAATAAACATGTGACAATTATGCACAAATATGATAAAACGGAAATAGATCATAATAGAAATGTAACATTTATAATCTTATAATGTTTGTAAAAATGTACTACCGAAAGTTATATATGCTGAGAACATATTGGTTGTATCAAGATACTGCTTGAGAATAAGTCATTTCTCGAAATGGTAGTGGTAAATAAAATGTAAAAAGGCAGCTGTGGTGGATTATTCTTACAACAGTATGAACTTAACTGTGTTCCTTGGGTGCTTAAATGAAGAAAGAATACATGTATTATCCTGATTTTAATTAGAAGGGGTTAAGCAACCGTGAAAAATAATGTGGAGTCTGCATGCAAAAATGGCTCTGAGCACTATGGGACTTAACATCTGTGGTCATCAGTCCCCTAGAACTTAGAACTACTTAAACCTAACTAACCTAAGGACATCACACACATCCATGCCCGAGGCAGGATTCGAACCTGCGACCGTAGCAGTCGCGCGGTTCCGGACTGCTCGCCTAGAACCGCAAGACCACCGCGGCCGGCCAGTCTGCATGCAATTATTTGACAGTTTACTTTATCCATGGGAATGCTAAGATTTTTTACAAGTGTATTATACAAGTGGTGAATTTGTTTACTGGCGATTGGACATTATCTTCAAGATATTGTGATGAGAAATTTTGTCTTTTTCATGCTGGTATGTTAGCAACACATGTTGGTAACATCTTCTGCAATCAGTCCGTATTAGAAGTGAAGTTATGAAGAGATAAGGTTATATTAGAATGTTTGATGTTCCTCTCTATTGGATTATTGAAGTTCAGCAGTTTTCAGGGTATTTGCTGTAGAGTGAGTAAGGACTGGTGTTGTGTTTCATGGAAGGTTAGGTGTGATCCCTGATTTTAGGTACAGTTTATGTGAAAGTAAATTTTCAATTTCAGTGAGGATTCCAGATGGACTGTGAAATTTTTGTGCAGGTGGAAAGATAAGTTGAGTAATTGTGTACTATTGTCAGAATTTCATAGTGATAATATTGTACAGACATTCAGATTGAGTGACTGCAATTCTGTGGAGCAGTTTCTTTTTTTCTCTAGTGATTCTGTGGATAGTTGTATGATATTTTGCTACCAGTATAGCGTGAGAACCAACTGATTTTTCTTTTGAATTGTTACCTTATTCTCTTGGTACAGTACTTATGTTACTGACGTTGTTGATATGACTTGCGTAGTGATGAATGTTGGACTATTCTATAGCTTCCGCTTTTCGATTGAGATTGTGAGATACCGTTTTTGAATTAATATAGGTTATTGTGTGGATTTCCGTGTACGAATTTCAGTCTCAATTCACTGGAACAAAAAAATGGTTCAAATGGCTCTGAGCACTATGGGACTCAACTGCTGTGGTCATAAGTCCCCTAGAACTTAGAACTACTTAAACCTAACTAACCTAAGGACAGCACACAACACCCAGCCATCACGAGGCAGAGAAAATCCCTGACCCCGCCGGGAATCGAACCCGGGAACCCGGGCGTGGGAAGCGATCACTGGAACAGTGTTTATTCTGTTGATTATTGTTGTGGGTTTGCTGCGTACCAGATACCAACGGGTGGTCTGACTCTTTTGGATGAGGTTCATTTGGCTTAGTACAACAAACTGCAGTGTGAGAGTGGGATGATAGAGGAGATTTTAAATGCAAGAGACGGCTATCACCGATAGTGGAGGAAAACTGGTTGCCTTGACAGGGAACTGCAAGTAATCAACACACCCCCCTACTTAGTCCCCCATTTGTTGGTCTTGAATGATTTATTGCTACAGTGGAGTTTATAATTATTTATATAGAGGGTGTTACAAAAAGGTACGGCCAAACTTTCAGGAAACATTCCTCACACACAAAGAAAGAAAATATGTTATGTGGACATGTGTCCGAAAACGCTTACTTTCCATGTTAGAGCTCATTTTATTACTTCTCTTCTAATCACATTAATCATGGAATGGAAACACACAGCAACAGAACGTACCAGCGTGACTTCAAATACTTTGTTACAGGAAATGTTCAAAATGTCCTCCGTTAGCGAGGATACATGCATCCACCCTCCGTCGCATGGAATCCCTGATGCGCTGATGCAGCCCTGGAGAATGGCGTATTGTATCACAGCCGTCCACAAGACGAGCACGAAGAGTCTCTACATTTGGTACCGGGGTTGCGTAGACAAGAGCTTTCAAATGCCCCCATAAATGAAAGTCAAGAGGATTGAGGTCAGGAGAGCGTGGAGACCATGGAATTGGTCCGCCTCTACCAATTCATCGGTCACCGAATCTGTTGTTGAGAAGCGTACGAACACTTTAACTGAAATGTGCAGGAGCTCCATCGTGCATGAACCACATGTTGTGTCGTACTTGTAAAGGCACATGTTCTAGCAGCACAGGTAGAGTATCCCGTATTAAATTATGATAACGTGCTCCATTGAGCGTAGGTGGACGAAACTAAAATGAGCTCTAACATGAAAATTAAGCGTTTCCGGACTCATGTCCACATAACATCTTTTCTTTATTTGTGTGTGAGGAATGTTTCCTGAAAGTTTGGCCGTACCTTTTTGTAACACCCTGTATATTTCTTGGGTGCTCAAGATTTTGGAATTAATGGTTTATAATGATTCTTTCTAATTTGTTGTATTTTGGAGGAGTGTTTTGGGCTTCGAAAATTTTTGAAATCTTCACTATTGAGTTCTTGGAGATTCTCTATCATCAGAGCTGACCACAGTGAGGTGTCAAAAGTTGTGAGAGAGCGATACGTACATATACAGATGGAGGTAGTGTTCCATACACAAGGATAAAAGGGCAGTGCATTGGCAGAGCAGTCATTTGCAGCCAGATGATTCATGTGAAAAGGTGTCTGAAGTGATTATGACCTCGAACGCGGAACAGTGGTTGGCGCTAGACGCATGGGACAGTCCATTTCGAGAATCGCAAGAAAATTCAGTATTCCAAGATCCGCAGTGTCAAGAGTGTGCCGAGAGTACCAAACTTCAGACATTACCTCTCACGACGGACGACGCAGTGGCCGACGCCTGCACATAATGACCAAGAACAGGATCGTTTGAGTAGAGTTGTCAGTGCTAACAGTAGAGCAACGCAGTGTGGAATAACCGCAGAAATCAGGGTGGGACTTACGACGAACTTATCCGTTAGGACAGTGTGGCGAAATTTGGCGTTAATGGGCAATGGCAGCAGACGACCGACGTGAGTGTCTTTGCTAACAGCACAATATCACCTGCAGCGCCTCTACATCTACATCTACATCTACATCTACATTTATACTCCGCAAGCCACCCAATGGTGTGTGGCGGAGGGCACTTTATGTGCCACTGTCATTACCTCCCTTTCCTGTTCCAGTCTCGTATGGTTCGAGGCGAGAACGACTGTCTGAAAGCCTCCGTGCGCGCTCGAATCTCTCTAATTTTACATTCGTGATCTCCTCGGGAGGTATAAGTAGGGGGAAGCAATATATTCGATACCTCATCCAGAAACGCACCCTCTCGAAACCTGGACAGCAAGCTACACCGCGATGCAGAGCGCCTCTCTTGCAGAGTCTGCCACTTGAGTTTGCTACACATCTCCGTAACGCTATCACGCTTACCAAATAACCCTGTGACGAAACGCTCCTCTCTTCTTTGGATCTTCTCTATCTCCTCTGTCAACCCGACCTGGCACGGATCCCACACTGATGAGCAGTACTCAAGTATAGGTCGAACGAGTGTTTTGTAAGCCACCTCCTTTGTTGATGGACTACATTTTCTAAGGACTCTCCCAATGAATCTCAACCTGGCACCCACCTTACCAACAATTAATTTTATATGATCATTCCACTTCAAATTGTTCCGTACCTATAGTCCCAGATATTTTACAGAAGTAACTGCTACCAGTGTTTGTTCCGCTATCATATAATCATACAATAAAGGATCCTTCTTTCTCAGTCCCTGCACCAAGTGCCTATCCGCTGCAGATCTTCCTGCATTTCGCTACAATTTTCTAATGCTGCAACTTCTCTGTATACTACAGCATATTCCGCGAAAAGCCGCATGGAACTTCCGACACTCTCTACTAGGTCATTTATGTATATTGTGAAAAGCAATGGTCCCATAACACTCCCCTGTGACACGCCAGAGGTTACTTTAACGTCTGTAGACGTCTCTCCATTGAGAACAACATGCTGTGTTCTGTTTGCTAAAAACTCTTCAATCCAGCCACACAGCTGGTCTAATATTCCGTAGGCTCTTACTTTGTTTATCAGGCGACAGTGCGGAACTGTATCGAACGCCTTCCGGAAGTCAAGGAAAATGGCATCTACCTGTGAGCCTGTATCTAATATTTTCTGGGTCTCATGAACAAATAAAGCGAGTTGGGTCTCACACGATCGCTGTTTCCGGAATCCATGTTGATTCCTACAGAGTAGATTCTGGGTTTCCAGAAATGACATGATACGCGAGCAAAAAACGTGTTCTAAAATTCTACAACAGATCGATGTCAGAGATATGGGCCTATAGTTGTGCGCCGGCCGGAGTGGCCGAGCGGTTATATGCAGTCTGGAACCGCGCGACCGCTAGGGTCGCAGGTTCGAATCCTGCCTCGGGCAAGGATGTGTGTGATGTCCTTAGGTAAGTTACGTTTAAGTAGTTCTAAGTTCAAGGGGACTGATGACCTCAGAAGTTAAGTCCCTTTGTGCTCAGAGCCATTTTAGTCCGCAGCTCGTGGTCGTGCGGTAGCGTTCTCGCTTCCAACGCCCGGGTTCACGGGTTCGATTCCCGGCGGGGTCAGGGATTTTCTCTGCCTCGTGATGACTGGGTGTTGTGTGCTGTCCTTAGGTTAGTTAGGTTTAAGTAGTTCTAAGTTCTAGGGGACTGATGACCATAGATGTTAAGTCCCATAGTGCTCAGAGCCGTTTGCACCATTTATAGTTGTGCGCATCTGCTCGACGACCCTTCTTGAAAACTGGGACTACCTGTGCTCTTTTCCAGTCATTTGGAACCTTCCGTTCCTCTAGAGACTTGCGGTACACGGCTGTTAGAAGGGGGGCAAGTTCTTTCGCGTACTCTGTGTAGAATAGAATTGGTATCCCGTCAGGTCCAGTGGACTTTCCTCTGTTGAGTGATTTCAGTGCTTTTCTATTCCTTGGACACTTATTACGATGTCAGCGATTTTTTCGTTCGTGCGAGGATTTAGAGAAGGAACTACAGTGCGGTCTTCCTCTCCTGGACTAGTGACCATATCGGTTGGAGTTAGACTACTGGAAAACCGTCGCTTAGTCAGGTGAGCCCCGGATTTAGTTGGGAAGAGCTGATGATATGGTTCGAGTGTAGCGCAGACCCCGCGAAGGAATGGACCCAAGTTATCAACAAGGCACTGTGCAAGCAGGTGGTAGCTCCATAATGTGTGGGCTGTGTTTACATGGGGTGGACTGGGTTCTCTGGTCCAAATGAACATCATTGCCTGGAAATGGTTATGTTCGGCTGCTTGGAGACTATTTGAGCCTCTTATGGACTTCTTGTTCGCGAACAAGAATGGAACTTTTATGGGTGACGAGGCCGCACGTCACCGGACCACAACTGCTCGCGATGGTTTTGAAGAACATTCTGGACTGTTCGAGAGAATGATTTGACCACCCAGATCACCCGACATGAATCCCATCGAACATTTATTGGACATCATCGAGAGGTCTTTTCGTGCACAAAATCCTGCACCGGCAACACATTCACAGTTATGGATGGCTATAGAGGGCAGTTGAACGGAATGGACAGTGTCTTGAAAGGAGGATATAAGATGAACATCAACAAAAGCAAAACAAGGATAATGGAATGTAGTCAAATTAAATCGGGTGATGCTGAGGGGATTAGATTAGGAAATGAGACACTTAAAGTAGTAAAGGAGTTTTGCTATTTAGGGAGTAAAATAACTGATGATGGTCGAAGTAGAGAGGATATAAAATGTAGACTGGCAATGGCAAGGAAATCGTTTCTGAAGAAGAGAAATTTGTTAACATCGAGTATAGATTTAAGTGTCAGGAAGTCGTTTCTGAAAGTATTTGTATGGAGTGTAGCCATGTATGGCAGTGAAACGTGGACGATAAATAGTTTGGACAAGAATAGAATAGAAGCTTTCGAAATGTGGTGCTACAGAAGAATGCTGGAGATAAGGTGGGTAGATCACGTAACTAACGAGGAGGTATTGAATAGGATTGGGGAGAAGAGAAGTTTGTGGCACAACTTCACTAGAAGAAGGGATCGGTTGGTAGGACATGTTCTGAGGCATCAAGGGATCACAAATTTAGCATTGGAGGGCAGCGTGGAGGGTAAAAATCGTAGAGGGAGACCAAGAGATGAATACACTATATAGCTTCAGAAGGATGTAGGTTGCAGTAGGTACTGGGAGATGAAGAAGCTTGCACAGGATAGAGTAGCATGGAGAGCTGCATCAAACCAGTCTCAGGACTGAAGACCACAACAACAACATAGAGGGAGCATGGCTCAATATTACTGCAGGGAACTTGGAACGACTTGTTGAGTCCAAGTCACGTCGTGTTACTGCACTACGCCATTCATAAGCAGGTCCGACATAATATATAGAGGTATCCCATGATTTTAGTCACCTCAGTGTGCAACAGCATCTTCCACAAAAAGCCTTGGTATCCACAAGGTCATTTATATACGAGTATATTGTGCAAAGTAAAGGTCCTATAATACTCCCCTGGGGTATCGTCGACGTTACTTTTACATCTGAAAATGTATAGCGATTGACAGTGACATGCTGGTTTTGTTTGCTGGGAACTATTGAGTCGAGTCTCACAGCTTGTCTGCTATTCCGCACGCTCACATTCTGTTCATTATGTGGCAGTGTGAAACTGTATCGAACATCTTCCGGAAGTCGAGGAACACGGCTTCAGAGTGGTTCCGAGGCTCGACGATGAACAAAGCGAGATGGATTTCACACGATCATTGTTTCTGGAACCCGTGTCGATTCCTTCGTAGAAGGCCGCCAGAAATGTCATAACACGTGGGCGTAAGTTGCAAAATTCTACAACAAACCGAAGTCAGAGATATAGGCCTACAGTTTTTGTGTCTCTGTTCGTCGACCTGTCTCGAAAATGGGAATGAGCTGTCCTTTTCTTCCAATCACTAGGAACGCTTCGCTTCTTCAGTGACCTCCGGTACACTGCTACTAGAAGGGAAGCCAGTCCTTTACCAGATTCAGTGTTGAGTCGTACAGGTATCCCGTCTGGTGTAGTGGCTTTTCCTCTGATAAGCGATTTAAGTTCTTTTATATCCCATGGTCACTTATTTCCTGATATGTCAGTTTGGCGTTCGTGTGACGATTTAAAGGAGGAACTTCAGTGAGACCTTCCTTTACCAGATTCAGTGTTGAGTCGTACAGGTATCCCGTCTGGTGTAGTGGCTTTTCCTCTGATAAGCGATTTAAGTTCTTTTATATCCCATGGTCACTTATTTCCTGATATGTCAGTTTGGCGTTCGTGTGACGATTTAAAGGAGGAACTTCAGTGAGACCTTCCTCAGTGACACAGTTTTGGAGAGTGACGTATAGTATTTCTGCCTTCGGCATCTCATCCTCTGGTTCCACGCCATTTACGGTTATAGAGCCTCTGGACAGACAGTTTCGATCCGTTTAGTGATTTAAAGTAATACGATAACTTCTTAGGATTTTCTGTCAAATAGGTAGGTAGAATTTCAGTTTCGGGTTCACTGAACGCTTCACTCATGGCTCTCCTCATGCTAATTTTGGCTTCGTTCTGGTTCTGTTTGTCAGCGAGGCTTTGGCTAAGTTTAAATTTTCAATGAAGCTCTCCCGGCTTTCGTAGCAGCTTTTTCATACGGCAGTTGAAACACGGTGGGTCTTTCCTATCACTCACAACTTTGTTCGGAACATATCTGTGTAACACTTATTGTACAGTACTCTTGAACTTTGAACAGCGATGCTCAGTTTTCCAATGCTGGAGATATTTTCATGTAGAGTGCCTAGGTAGTGTAAATCTGTTCCTTGTCGTTCTTGCTAAGTAGAAATACTATATATTCTTACCTTTTTTGTATTCTCATTATTTTTATTTACATTCGTATCGGTAATGCTGTAACGGTCTTGTGATTACTGATTCCCTGTTCTACGTGAGCTAAGTCGAAACATTGGGGCCATTTTGTTACCGAATCTAATATGTTATTTTCATGAGTCGATCCTCTCATCAGTTGGTCTAGGGAATTTTCGAATAACCCACTTAGATTTCTACTACCCACCTTAATAAGTTTTTGTGAATAGGCCCGTTGGACTACACCTTGGGATAAGCTATTGTAGATTCTGTCTCAAGTATCAGTACGTGTAGATAATAGTTAATTGTGTCATACTAATTTAGATTTTGATTTCAGACAAAAACGGTGCACACCAAAATAATAATTAGTACTGTGAGAGCCAAGTTGGTAGTGCATGATTTTCTTGTGAAACGGAGACAACGAAGTTGGATAATTCGCTGTATATAGCAAATGAAGCAAGATGTCAGGTAACGAGAGGATAAGGATTCAGTATAATCAAGAAAAAGAGGTCACTACGAGGGTAAAGATGAATCATTCAAATTGCATAATGTAATATATTACGGGTGAGGAGAAGGTAAGATTTTAACTACTACAGGTATGTTTTTCATGGTGGTAACCTGAAGAATTTTTCATTGTATTATAATATATGTGCTTTATATTCTCACGTTACTATTGAATTATTTTTCTTGTTATTACTGGGAACATCTTGTGTTGTTTTTGGAATCAGGTGATGAGGTTTTGTTTGCGTCGATGATGTGGTATTGTAATTGCATCTATCACAAAGCGAAAAAAGTGGTCCAACTAAAACATTCATATTTCTTTACGTACTACACGAATATGTAATAAAAATGAGGGTTCCTATTTAACAAAAAACGCAGTTGATATCTGTTTGACCTATGGCAGCGCCATCTAGCGGGACAACGGTAGCGCCATCTGGTTTCCCCCTTCAAGCTAGACGACTTTCGTTCTTTGTAGTTTTTTCGTTTGCTGCTTATTTCGTGAGATATTTGGCCCGGTCACTATCGATGGACCACCCCGTAAAAAGACGGCCACTGCATGTAAAAGAGAGTGTGAGGATGCTTGGCTTTTGGCAACAGGAAGGCGGCCTGGCCACAAAATAAAATACATAAATTTGCTAAATCGTGAAAAGAGCGATCTTGTACGCCAGGACTGAGAGGCTTTCTCATGTTTGCTCTGAAACGTCAGTGGCTTTCCTTGAACTTCTGAAAGAACGTGTCGGGAAAAATGGATCTGAATTTCCTTCTGAAAACTAATTTGAGCTTTTCAGAAAAGCCAGTGTCACTTTACGTTTTAAATGCCGTAGTTTCGTGCGAACAGAAAAAGTTTTAAAATGATGGTCGGATGGGGTAGAGGCAGTAAACACAAAATTCCAGAGGTTTTTGCAGTTTGAAGCACAAGTCTAGAAGGTCTAGGAGTGCTTGCCGCTTGGTCGCTAAGTTATATTACATGAGTACAGAAATCTCGTAGTAACAATATTCGCCGGCCGGTGTGGCCGTGCGGTTCTAGGCGCTTCGGTCTGGAACCGCATGACCGCTACGGTCGCAGGTTCGAATCCTGCATCGGTCATGGATGTGTGTGATGTCCTTAGGTTGGTTAGGTTTAAGTAGTTCTAAGTTCAAGGGGACTGATGACCATAGATGTTAAGTCCCATAGTGCTCAGAGCCATTTGAACCATTTGAACAATATTCAACAAATGTTCCCTCGCTCTGTGTGTGCAGATATATGTGAGGCCTTGCATTGTCATGGAGAAGAAGAAGTTCGTTTAGAGTTTTGTGGCGACGAACATGCTGAAGCCGTTTATTCAAATGGTAGTCACACTCTTTGGCCGTCCGGCACGCTGGAGATCGGACGGGTTTGCGCGACTGTGTGGCAACGATGACAGATGCCTCGCCCTACGTTCTTTTGTTCACTGCCAGGTCTGCGTAGACATTCTGCAAGCGCCTATGAATGTCTGTGATAGTCCGGTTATCAGGCAAAAGAATCTCAATGACAGCTGTCTGCCTCGAACAAACCTCCCTTACAGACGTCATTTTCTACGCAACGTATAGCCCAGCCACCTATTATGAACTATAGGAGCTGAAGCGAGAATATTACACGATTCCCCGCAGCGAATTCCGCATATTTTAAACCGAAACTGGCCGAGAAAAAAATTGTTGCATTACTTACTGAACGCCCCCCGTAATATTAAATTCCCTGTACGATGCTGGGATTTGATTTTTCTGGAGAAAGAGGAGTGACGAAGGTCTTCCAGCTATTCGACGAGCTTGGTGATCCGGCTGGCACAGGGTACAGGGAGTATGCAATGTGATACAAAGAGTTTACAGGGAGTGGTATGACGTGGAAAGTGAGGTCCATGCAACATTTTTACACTATCGACAGCATCTTTTTTCGAGCACACTGCTCGTGCCTCTCACAGCTACGCAGGAGACAGCACCTCCAAGTTTCCCGCCTGTGCGCCGCTGGGCGATCTCGCTCTTCCACCACTCGCCGTCTAAGATAGGTAGCGCCACGCACCACAGGACGCCGAATCCACGTGATCTCACTGCCTGTCACGCTAATTGGCCGACACGTCTTTTTAAGCAGCCGCAATTCAGATCTTCGCCACAGAGATCCAGTGAACTTACGAACATCTCAACATTATTACGCAAGACTGCAGTGAGGACAATACGTCGACGTAGTACGCCGCTACTAAGCTTTACTACGTGTCACTGACTTACCTGAGTGTATCAGCATTCGAGACTACTTTTTACTATCAAGAACATTACTCTATTTGTATGTAATTCAGCACCACAAAATAACCTTCAGCACCTCAAAATTATGTATGTCTCAGTAAGTGTAAATATTGTAAACAAAACTGTTAACCTTTTCGTGGATCTCTGATTTTGTTTATTGACCATCTCACATACATCAGTTTGTATATCCCAGGATGGAGTGGTTCTGGCCTTTCTACATACGTGTGATGATCGTGGGATTTAGTTCCCCGCTTCGTTCAGATAGTAGTTTCAGTCTAGTGTGGGCTTCCTTTTGGACGGTTAGTAGGTGCAGAGTGCAGGACACCTTTTGGTCAAGTTTTTGTCCAAGACCATTTAGTGTTTTAGTTAGGTGGTTAGTGGATTGGGTCGTTATGGACTGTAAGGCAGAGTTCAACGGGACGAAAAGTTCGTGTGGGTTTTCCTACGATTTCTGCATGAGTTTTTCGAGTATTAACCGATAAGGTGAAATTACTGAGGAGAAGTTGAAGGGGTAGTAGTTGATTAAGAATGCAACGCACCTGAAGACAGCAAAAATAACTAAATTTTAATAATTGTGAGCATGTAGCAGGCTAAACACATAATTAAATGTATAGACGGTATGATGGTAGACAGGGTGAAATAGACTGAAGAGTCAAAGAATATGGTATAAGCAGGCGAATTGAAATACAGAGTTATGTAAACAGCAGAATACGGCGCTGCAGTCGGCAACGCCTATAAAAGACAAAAAGTGGCTGGTGCAGTTGTTAGATCGGTTACTGGTGTTACAATGGCACGTTGTCAAGAATTAAGTGAATGAGATTTTCACTCTGCAGCGGAGTGTGCGCTGATATGAAACTTCCTGGCAGATTAAAACTGTGTGCCCGACCGAGACTCGAACTCGGGACCTTTGCCTTTCGCGGGCAAATGCTCTACCATGTGAGCTACCGATGCACGATTCACGCCAAGTACTCACAGCTTTACTTCTGCCAGTACCTCGTCTCCTACCTTCCAAACTTTACAGAAGCTCTCCTGCGAACCTTGCAGGACTAGCACTCCTGAAAGAAAGGATATTGCGGAGACATGGCTTAGCCACAGCCTGGGGGATGTTTCCAGAATGAGATTTTCACTCTGCAGCGGAGTGTGCGCTGATATGAAACTTCCTGGCAGATTAAAACTGTGGGCCCGACCGAGACTCGAACTCGGGACCTTTGCCTTTCGCGGGCAAGTGCTCTACCATCTGAGCTACCGATGCACGATTCACGGCCGGTACTCACAGCTTTACTTCTGCCAGTACCTCGTCTCCTATCTTCCAAACTTTACAGAAGCTCTCCTGCGAACCTTGGAGGACTAGCACTCCTGAAAGAAAGGATATTGCGGAGACATGGCTTAGCCACAGCCTGGGGGATGTTTCCAGAATGAGATTTTCACTCTGCAGCGGAGTGTGCGCTGATATGAAACTTCCTGGCAGATTAAAACTGTGGGCCCGACCGAGACTCGAACTCGGGACCTTTGCCTTTCGCGGGCAAGTGCTCTGCCATGTGAGCTACCGATGCACGATTCACGCCCGGTACTCACAGCTTTACTTCTGCCAGTACCTCGTCTCCTACCTTCCAAACTTTACAGAAGCTCTCCTGCGAACCTTGCAGGACTAGCACTCCTGAAAGAAAGGATATTGCGGAGACATGGCTTAGCCACAGCCTGGGGGATGTTTCCAGAATGAGATTTTCACTCTGCAGCGGAGTGTGCGCTGATATGAAACTTCCTGGCAGATTAAAACTGTGGGCCCGACCGAGACTCGAAATCGGGACCTTTGCCTTTCGCGGGCAAGTGCTCTACCATCTGAGCTACCGATGCACGATTCACGGCCGGTACTCACAGCTTTACTTCTGCCAGTACCTCGTCTCCTATCTTCCAAACTTTACAGAAGCTCTCCTGCGAACCTTGCAGGACTAGCACTCCTGAAAGAAAGGATATTGCGGAGACATGGCTTAGCCACAGCCTGGGGGATGTTTCCAGAATGAGATTTTCACTCTGCAGCGGAGTGTGCGCTGATATGAAACTTCCTGGCAGATTAAAACTGTGTGCCCGACCGAGACTCGAACTCGGGACCTTTGCCTTTCGCGGGCAAGTGCTCTACGAACTGAGCTACCGAAGCACGACTCACGCCCGGTACTCACAGCTTTACTTCTGCCAGTACCTCGTCTCCTACCTTCCAAACTTTACAGAAGCTCTCCTGCGAACCTTGGAGGACTAGCACTCCTGAAAGAAAGGATATTGCGGAGACATGGCTTAGCCACGGCCTGGGGGATGTTTCCAGAATGAGATTTTCACTCTGCAGCGGAGTGTGCGCTGATATGAAACTTCCTGGCAGATTAAAACTGTGGGCCCGACCGAGACTCGAAATCGGGACCTTTGCCTTTCGCGGGCAAGTGCTCTACCATCTGAGCTACCGATGCACGATTCACGGCCGGTACTCACAGCTTTACTTCTGCCAGTACCTCGTCTCCTATCTTCCAAACTTTACAGAAGCTCTCCTGCGAACCTTGCAGGACTAGCACTCCTGAAAGAAAGGATATTGCGGAGACATGGCTTAGCCACAGCCTGGGGGATGTTTCCAGAATGAGATTTTCACTCTGCAGCGGAGTGTGCGCTGATATGAAACTTCCTGGCAGATTAAAACTGTGTGCCCGACCGAGACTCGAACTCGGGACCTTTGCCTTTCGCGGGCAAGTGCTCTACGAACTGAGCTACCGAAGCACGACTCACGCCCGGTACTCACAGCTTTACTTCTGCCAGTACCCCGTCTCCTACCTTCCAAACTTTACAGAAGCTCTCCTGCGAACCTTGGAGGACTAGCACTCCTGAAAGAAAGGATATTGCGGAGACATGGCTTAGCCACGGCCTGGGGGATGTTTCCAGAATGAGATTTTCACTCTGCAGCGGAGTGTGCGCTGATATGAAACTTCCTGGCAGATTAAAACTGTGTGCCCGACCGAGACTCGAACTCGGGACCTTTGCCTTTCGCGGGCAAATGCTCTACCAACTTTTTTTTTTTTTTTCTCGGGACCTTTGCCTTTCGCGGGCAAGTGGTAGAGCACTTGCCCGCGTAAGGCAAAGGTCCCGAGTTCGAGTCTCGGTCGGGCACACAGTTTTAATCTGCCACGAAGTTTCAAGAATTAAGTGAGTTTGAACTCCCTTATACTCGGCGCACGAGCGATGTGACACAGAATCTCCGAGGTAGCCATGAATTGGGGATTTTCCCTTACGAACATTTCACGAGCGTACCGCATCAGGAATCCGATAAATCATCAAATCTCCGACATCGCTGCGGTCGGAGAAAGATCCTGCAAAGACGGGATTAACGATGACTGAAGAGAATCGTTCAACTTGACAGAAGTGCAACAATTCCGCAAACTCCAGCAGATTTCAGTGATGATCATCAACAAAGAAATGGCTCTGAGAACTATGGGACTTAACATCTATGGTCATCAGTCCCCTAGAACTTAGAACTACTTAAACCTAACTAACCTAAGGACATCACACAACACCCAGTCATCACGACCATCAACAAGTGCCAGCGTGCGAACCATTCAACGAAACATCATCGATATGGGCTTTCCGAGCCGAAGGCCCACTTTTGTATCCGTGATAACTGCGCGACACAAAGCTTTACGCCTCGTCTGGGCCCGTTGCCTGGTCGGAAGAGTCTCGGTTCAAATTGCATCGAGCGGATGGACGTGTACGGGTATCGAGACCACCTCATAAAGCCATGGACCCTGCATGTCAACAGGGGACTGTTCAAGCTGGTGGAGGCTGTGTAGCCGGCCGAAGTGGCCGCGCGGTTCTGGCGCTGCAGTCTGGAACCGCGAGACCGCTACGGTCGCAGGTTCGAATCCTGCCTCGGGCATGGATGTGTGTGATGTCCTTAGGTTAGTTAGGTTTAACTAGTTCTAAGTTCTAGGGGACTAATGACCTCATCAGTTGAGTCCCATAGTGCTCAGAGCCATTTGAACCATTTTTTTTTTTTTTGGAGGCTGTGTAATCGTGTGGGGCGTGTGCAGTTGGAATGATATGGGACTCTTGATGCGTCTAGAAACGACTCTGACAGATGTCACGTACGTAAGCATACTGTCTGACCACCTGCATCCATTCACGTTCATTGTGCATTCCGACGGACTTGGGAAATTCCAACAGGACATTAAGACACCCCATACGTCTAGAATTGCTACGGAGTGGCTCCAGGAACACTCTTCTGAATTTAAACACTTCCGCTGGCCACCAAACTCCCCAGACATGAACATTATTGAGCATATCTGGGATGCCTTGCAACTTACTGTTCAGAAGAGACCTCCACCTCCTCGTCGCTTGTAGATTTACGGACAGCCCTGCAGGATTCATTGTGTCAGTCCCCTCCAGCACTCCCTCAGACATTAGTCGAGTTTATGCCACGTCGTGTTGCGCCACTTCTGCGTGCAGGCGGGGTCACTACACGATATTAGGCAGGTGTACCACTTTCTTTGGCTCTTCAGTGTATTTAGTGTGCAGAACTGCCACCTATCGCAACACTTATGACTGTAACGCGACTGGAAATTGAGTCCAGCTGAACTTGAAAGACAGGTAACAATACGTCTTTCCAAGCCACTTCTTCTCTATGCCAGAGTCCATCGATCACAATATTTTGCAAGTGATGGCGTTGCAATCTGTTTGTAAACAATGACCAGAATCGGATTTTTTTTAAATTTTAGCAAAGATCTGGAGAATGTGCTGGGCTAGACAACCGTCGAAGTGTTTCCGTATAGAGGCAGACCATATCCGCTCCAAACAACATGCTGTCTTGTGTTAACTTGTTGAAAGATAACTTCAGGGAGACCTGGAGGACAGCCCGCAGTCACCGGCCTTAACACTTCAGGAATGTAACACCACCTGTCCAAATTACTGTCTACGTGAACTGGAGGTGACCATACTGGGTACCGAATGGCATTCCATACCATCACGCCAGGTGCTGCCCAGAACGACAATGACGTTCGTTCTCCTCGAAGCCACCACACACGGATACGTGTACGTGTACGTGTACGCAAACCCGGGACTCGTTTGAAAAGGTGAGGTGCTGCCACTCCTGTGTAAGGTGTTGTCTACGCAGCTACCCCTGTTGCTGCGACAAGCGAAATTTCAGCAATAGTCGCTGTGCTGGCGATCTGTGGTGCTCCAGACGTCGCCGTAACGTCAGTGTGAATACTTTCCATGTTGCAAACACGCTCATTTCTGAATTAAAAATATGTTAAGGGACTGTATGAACCAGAACTTCCGAGTGAATAAAATAGCTGTGTTCTCGAGCGCTAGCAGCACGTAGACGCTGAGGTCTAGCATGGCACTCGCTATGGCCCTCTCGAACTCGTAGATTCGATGCTGGAATCGTAGTTGCTGGATCGCCACCAACGGCAGCAGCAATGTCGCGAAACAGTAAACCGTCGTCTGTGTAGGCCACGATACAGCTGCTGTCGAATTCTGACACCTCGTGGTAGACGTGCCTCCTGTTTACATGACGCACAAACAGCTCACATTCGCCGGTCCGAGTGGCCGAGCGGTTCTAGGCGCTACAGTCTGGCACCGTGCGACCGCTACGGTCGCAGGTTCGAATCCTGCCTCGGGCATGGATGTGTGTGATCTCCTTAGGTTAGTTAGGTTTAGGTAGTTCTAAGTTCTAGGGGACTGATGACCTCAGAAGTTAAGTCCCATAGTGCTCAGAGTCATTTGAACCATTGTGAACCAACTCATATTCAAAAGCTACTTCTGAATGAGAAACCCATTGGGTAATCTCTACTTACATAGAAAATGTTGATGGCGTTAATCCTAACTACTTTGTACAGTTGCAGAGAAATGCTAGCATATTTCGTATTCAAGCGTGTAGTACTCTGAATAAAATTTTCTCTGGTTTCCAACCGCGTCAATTGCTTAAAGCTACACGAGCTTTCGGCCAAGCACTCCTTTGCCATTGTCAAGTGATATGACTGCCGGTAGGCTGTTGGTGCGCCCTTATATACGCTAGCTGCCGGCTGTGACGTCACTGGTGCCCGTGACATTGCCATATATGGGCATGTTTTGAGTCGGCGTTCGGTGTGCCCTCTTCAAACGCGCGATCTCTGGATCCCACGCTGCGCTGAGCTGCAAGTCACCGTCTCTATTCAGGGTGTTTGCGGTAATTTTTATTTCAATAGCTTCCTTTATTAAACTGTCCCAGAAGCCGTTAGTGCGAGCCACGACAGAGGTGTCGTCAAATTTTATCTGGTGACCATTTTCTAACGCATGCTCAGCTAACGCAGATTTCTCTGAATAGCGTAGGCGATAATATCTTTCATGTTCTTTCCTGAGTGGTTCCACAGTGCGCACTGTTTGTCCGATGTACTTCTGGCCACATTCACAAGGTATTTCGTAGACTCCAGGTGTTCTGAGACCTGCTGCGTCTTTAACTGGTCTCAGTAATTGACGGATTTTCGCTGGACGCCTGAAGATTGATTTGATCTTGTGTGTTTTCAACAGGCGGCTTATCTTGCCGGACACAGAGCCACTGAACGGCAGCAAAGCAAGATTCTTTTCCTGCTCTTCGTCGGTGGTCTTATTCTATTATTTCCCAGAAATCACATCTTTCACTTGATGGGCGCTGTAGCCGTTATTCCTGAAAACCTTGCGTAGGTGGCTCAGTTCATGGGGCAGGTTATCGTCGTCTGATATTACTCTTGCACGATGTACCAATGTTTGTAAAACTATGCGCTTCTGTGCTGGATGATGATGGCTGGTGGCGTGCAGTTACAGGTCTGTGTGGGTATGCGTTAGGAAACGGTCACCACATAAAATTTGACGATACCTCTGTCGTGGCTCGCACTAACGGCTTTTGGGACAGTTTGATAAAGGAAGCTATTGATATAAAAATGACCGCAAACACGCTGAATAGATACTGTGGCTTGCAGCTCAGCGCTGCGTGGGATCCAGCGATCGCGCGGTTGAAGAGGGCACACCGAACGCCGACTCAAAACATGCCCATATATGGCAATGTCACTGGTACCAGTGATGTCACAGCCGGCAGCTAGCCTATTTAAGGGCGCACCAACAGCTGACTGGCAGTCATATCACTTGACAATGGTCAAGGAGTGCTTGGCCGAAAGCTCGTGTAGCTTTAAGTAATTGACGCGGCAGGAAACCCGAGAACATTTTATTCAATGTTATCGCCACGAGACTGCATTCATTTAGTACGTTTCATACCAATTTGACGTTTATGCATGCCGTTTTCATGGTGTTGTAATATATTAACGGCCAGCGATTTAGTTTAACGTTTAGGTTAGCTGGAATGGACGGCTGTGTACTGTGGGATGCGGTAGAAATTCCGGTGCAGAAAGCTCCGATGGTTTTTTCTATAATTTCTGCACAAGATTTTTTGCAAGGTTGGTAATGTGGAACCCCTGTTTATCCTACGAGTTGGACTCGAAGGGATCGTTGCCACGAATGATTTGTGTAGTTATATTCAATGTAATGCAGCAATAGCCACCAAAATAGGCAACGGTAGCGTAGCGAGAAGCATTGAAGGCAAGTTGTGTAGCGGAAGTCTGTCTTAAGAAGCACAGACGAAGGCGCAGATTTCACATACGACGAGCAAAACGAATGATCCCCGTTGTGAAACGCCCGGGAGGAGTACAAGTGAGAGGGGAGGCAATAATTTAGCGTTCAGTAATGGTGAGGGCAGGTGTGGCGCTTTGCATACGCCATTGTGCTGCGGGCCGGCAGCGCGGCAGATGGTCCCGGCGCCAATCTTGGGATCGTATCGCTCCGCCGGCCCCTGGCTCTTTTGCCAAACGACTGCATCGTTCGCGGGTCTGCTACAGAGCTGCGCAAACGTCTTGCAGTCTTATTACTTACCCTCAAAAACTTTCGTGACATTTGGGGGACGGCGGTCGAAATTTCTGTCCTACCGTCCAGGATGAGGTTTTCCGTGGTTTCCCTAAATCGCGTAAGTCAAAAGCCGGGATGGTTCCTCCGAATATGACTTGCCAATTTCCTTCATATTCTTCCCCAATTCGAGCTTGTGTGAAGTCCCTAATGACCTAATCGTCGACGTGGCTTTAGGCCTTAATTTCTGTGCATTCATTTTCTGATGGATATTGGGATAGCAGCTGCCATATTTATGGCAATTGTGATAAACCTTCAGCTGCACGTACTAGTTTCATTTATTTACGACCGGTTTCCGAGGTAGGATTCACCACTTTCAGTCCCCCAGACACAGAAAAACGTATAATTTTTCTTACTATACAAAAAACATCATTATTTCTATGTTTATACTTTTTAAATGTTTAATATATTAGAGTGTAATAATACTTTTCATTGCATATGTTTGTGTGACCTTTACAGTATGAATACAGTAAAGACCTCAATTATAATGTATATAGTATGTCCACTGTAACAAATTTGTAATAATTATGAGAAAACCAAACAGTTTATACTGTAGGTTCATTGGGTTGTACAGGATCGTCATTTGAAAAGGTAAAAAAGTTATCTATATAGGGTAGAAACATTATTTTGAGTTTAATATGTTACACATGCCTGCCTACGAAGCTCGAAACACTTCGTCAAAGTAGGGCAATTATGTGATCTGGAATGGGATTCCTGTAAGAGATGAATATTGTAACAGTGAGATCCAATTAATAACAATGCAACATAGCGTTAGTATATCTGATTTGTGGCGAGCCTCTCAAAGTCTCCAAACACAAATGTTATTGAAGTAAACCTGAGTAGTAATTTTTCTTCACGTCTCTGATTCATGAATGCGAACTTCCGTACACTTCAGATGTCACATATCGGTGATGGTACATCTATATGTTCAACTGCGCCACCTTACGTATGTGGCGAGCTGTTTTTGGATACCATTGTTCCCCCTTTCTGTTCCATTCGGGAAGAGCGACTGTTGGTAAGACTCCGTATGAGATTAATTATAGGTCGATGTCTGAACGTAGTCGGCAGTAATATTAAAAAGGAAACAATTTCCCGTCGGTCAACTAAATATGGTTTATCTGATCACGAGTGAGCTATAGGTTTCGCAGTCTATCTTTAGGTGAGAACTGAATGTTAGAACGTGGGACAATATCGTAAAACAGGTAGTGGGGAAGGTGAATAGGTTTATTTACTGAGAGGACTCAGCCCGCATCTCGTGGTCGTGCGGTAGCGTTCTCGCTTCCCACGCCAGGGTTCCCGGGTTCGATTTCCGGCGGGGTCAGGGATTTTCTCTGCCTCGTGATGGCTGGGTGTTGTGTGCTGTCCTTAGGTTAGTTAGGTTTAAGTAGTTCTAAGTTCTAGGGGACTTATGACCACAGCAGTTGAGTCCCATAGTGCTCAGAGCCATTTGAACCATTTGAGAGGACTCACAGGGAGTCTGATGCACGAGTAAATGAAAGTTACAAGGGCGGTACGTTGTGAAGTATTGGTTCCGAGTTTGATGTCATTTTAAAGCAAGCGTGACAGAAGAAACAGAAAGAATTCCAACACCCGATCAAATTATTATAACAGCCCAAAGGGACGTGTTTGGGGAAAAGGTGAAACTGCTTTCATGACATCCTGTACGGTAAATTTATGGAAATTCAAGGAAGACTGTGGCATAACTCCGATGCTTCCATCATACGAGGGGAGCACAAAATTAATGTACTCGTTATCACGACAGGCCAAGCAACTTTTATTGAACGCTGCACTACACAGCTACGTAACAGTGTTTTTCAATATAGTCGCTAAATTTGTAAACAACGGCGAGAACGTGCTGTTGTTGTTCAGTTACTAGATGATTGAAATCCGCTCCTTGGTCGCGGAAACATTCGAGAAGCGTTGTGCGAACTTTCTCATCGTAGGGACATCTGCGACTGCTGCGAATCAGTTCCTCGAGTTTCTGGACGTTGTGGTCTGTGTCGATGTCGATGGCCTTCCTTCCCGATCAGCATCACACTCGTCCCTGCGGTATTGGTCCATTTGTCAGCATCATTTCACTATGACAGGGCGTGACATTGCACTTAGTCTATACAGGATGTTTACGTAAGAGCGTGCAAAAATGTGACAAGACATAGAGAATGCTCCACTGGAACAATATGAGGTACGGAACCTGGGGTCGGAGGGGCCAGCTTAAAGAGCTGTGGAAGTAAACTTGTCTACCGCTTTGTCTAGCAGTACTGTTTCCCAACTTATTTACAACTAACATGCGTACAGGTTTACGCGTACTGGGCTGTTTGTTACGTGTACATTCTTTATTTCCTACAAGGGAACAAGGAGGACGAGCCTGATTACTAGGAAGTCGTGATACAGGTTTTCTTTACTTTACTTTCGCATAAGGTGGCTCTGTTGTATCGTACGATGGTGAGTCAAATGAAAACCTTAAATATTTTTCAAAATATTATTATTTATTGTGCATAAGTGGTACAAAGCTGTATCACTTTTCAACAGAATCTCCCCCACACTCAATGCAAGTCCTCCAGCGCTTACAAAGTGCATAAATTCCTTTAGAAAAAAATTCTTTTGCTAGTCCGCGCAACCACTCATGCACCGCGTGGCGTTCCTCTTCATCAGAACTCAACTTCTTTCCTCCCATTGCGTCTTTGAGTGGTCCAAACATATGAAAATCACTTGGAGCAAGATCTGGTGAGTATGGTCGATGAGGAAGACGCTCAAAATGCAGGTCTGTGATTGTTGCAGCGGTTTCGTCCCCAGTAACGATTCTTGCAAGGAAGCCATCACCTTCTCGTTCAAAGCGCCGAAGAAGTTCTTCACAAGCATCCACTCGTCGTTCTCTCATTTCAGGAGTCAGCTGCCGTGGCACCCATCGTGAAGACACTTCGTGAAACTGTAGCACATCATGCACAATGTGGTTTGCTGACCCATGACTAATCTGTAAACATGTTGCAATGTCATTCAGTGTCGCTCGGAGGTTTTCCTTCACTATGGCTTCAACTTCTACAATGTTCTGTCGAGTCATAACTCGTTGTGCCTGACCTGGACGAGGAGCATCTTACACTGAAGTCACACCATTTGCGAACTTCCAACTCCATTCGTAGACTCGCTGCTGTGACAAACATGCATCACGGTAGAACCTTCATTCGTCGATGAATTTCAATAGGTTTCACACCTTCACTATGCAAAAATCGAATAACAGAACGCTGTTCTTCCCCGGTGCAAGTCGCAAGTGGCTCCGCTATCTTTATACTGATAGTGTGACGGTATGTGTGCATCTGCACTATGGTGCCACCTACAGGCCATTCTGCACGCTGTTTGCCGGCCGGAGTGGCCGAGCGGTTAAAGGCGCTACAGTCTGGAACCGCACGACCGCTTCGGTCGCAGGTTCGAATCCTGCCTCGGGCATGGCTGTGTGTAATGTCCTTAGGTTAGTTAGGTTTAAGTAGTTCTAAGTTCTAGGGGACTTATGACCACAGCAGTTGAGTCCCATAGTGCTCAGAGCCATTTGAACCATTTTGCACGCTGTTTGTAGCACGCTTACCAACTTACAGGATAACGGCGCGAAATTTCGATTTGTTATTACAAATTTAAGATACTAAAATGTAGACTTTCACGGCCGGGAATATCATGTCCATTATAATTATCCGGGCTGTTATGCCGTGGTCGGTTGATGAATTCTGTGTCAATTCCCAACGTTTCGTCTCCGACTGCGGGAGACATCTTCAAGGGGGTCCGTAGCTCGATGGAAGGTCCAACACACCCACTGGCTCGCTACTGACTGACTGAAAAATTTAAGGTTTTCATTTCGCCCACCCTCGTATTTACATTGTCCCATGACAGAACGCGCTATGGATCAGCGACAGATCAAATAAAAACAGAGACGTACAGTGCAATACGATGGAGCAGTGCCGATACAGTTTCGCAAAACTCATTGAGATACACCTCTTGTGTTGCAAAGCTCTCTCTGCTAAACGGCTGTACAGGGAACGATTTCCTAACAGACATCATCCGTCACGACGAGTGTTCATTTTTTTCGATCGACTAATGCGGGAGACTGGTTCAGTGGAAAGAAGAAACGAGGGACCTGGCATGACGAGGACCACTCGCACGTCCTATTTTGAAGACGAGGTGCTGTAACGTGCTGTAGCGGACCCCACTCCAAGTACTCGTCGTATTGCACCTCAAATGGGCGCTGCACATACTAGCGTGTGGCGAGTACTCCACGAACAGCAATTACACCCATATCACCCACAACGAGTCCATGTAGTGCTCTTGACTGACTTTGCATCATGGCTCGCATTGTGTCAGTGATTCCCCAACAATGGATTGATCGACCAGATTTCCTCAAAATCGTGCTGACGAGGCCTCATTTGATCGCGATGGTGTTTCGAACTTCAGGAATGGCCATCTGTGGGATGAGGAAAACTCTCACGCTATAGTAGTGTCACACCATCAAGTGCGTTTTGCTGTGAATATCTGGGCCGGCATAGTAGGCGACAATCTTAGTGGCTGCCTGAATGGTCACCATTTCTTGAGGTTCGTACAAAGAGTTCTACCTGAGTTGTTGCAAAGAACGTACCCGTGGCTGTTCGAGAGAGTGTGTGGATACAATATGACGGTGCACCGCCTGTCTCACTTCAGTGTGGATGTCGGTAACCATCTCAATACTACATTTCCTGGTCGCTGGATTGGAAGGGGAGTTGCTATTCCATGGTCTGGGAGGTCACTTGACCTGAGTCTCCTTGATTGTTTCCTATGCGGATATCTAAAGTCACTTGTGTATGAGACCCCAGTTGATACTGAGATTGAATTAGTTGCCAGAATTGTAGTTGCCTGTGATATGATTCGAACACTGTCACAGTGCGTCAGAATCTTATACGCCGATGTCATGCTTGCACTGGGGTTGATGGCCGTCAGTTTCAGCACATTTTGTAAGATGCAGTACAAACGATACGTTCATTGTGTCATTGATGGTACTTGTAGTTAACTGTAACTAATGTAAATAAAAAAGCACGTAGTAATGTGATTTTATTCCTATTCTCTCCTTAAGTTGGCTTATCCGACTCCAGGTTCCTCCCTCAAATAGTTCAGTAGAGCATCCTCTATGTTTTGTTAAATTTTTGCACGCTCTTAAGGAAACACCCTGTATATTGGCAGAATTTCACGGTGAATATGTACATAATTTAGACGTTTTACCCACAAGAGGTGGTGGTGGTGGTGATTAGTGTTTAACGTCCCGTCCACAACGAGGTCATTAGAGACGGAGCGCAAGCTCGGGTTAGGGAAGGATTGGGAAGGAAATCGGCCGTGCCCTTTCAAAGGAACCATCCCGGCATTTGCCTGAAACGATTTAGGGAAATCACGGAAAACCTAAATCAGGATGGCCGGAGACGGGATTGAACCGTCGTCCTCCCGAATGCGAGTCCAGTGTGCTAACCACTGCGCCACCTCGCTCGGTTTACCCACAAGAATCGTACTGTCCCGCCTACTTGAACTTTGGATTACGTTAACACTTTCTGCGTCAATCAACTCCCACACTGTGTTGCATCGGTTAACCGAATGGTAGCAGAAATGTGTCTGCAGTCAGGCCGGAACATGCACTCTCTTCTGACAACACACCGTTCCTTTTGCGCAGTATTCTTATCGTTGTACGACATGTGTAACTTGATTTTTGAAATCCCGTTGTATATCTCGCCTAGGAACATTAAAAAATTTAAGTGAGCGTTGAATAATATAAACTTTATAGGTGCAACATTATAACCTTATAGGTGCAACATTATCTGTTCCGAAATGGTGTCTGTGAGTCTCTCATTTCCCCATAATGAAGGACGGGAGGATTAAGTGGTGCAGCGTTGTATCGGTGTGTCGTTAACTGGAACGGTGTATACGACAGGGGCTGCTATGGCGCATTACGCACCTCACCTTGGAGCAGGATGATGCACAAATGTACTGTTCTATGTATGGGTTTTTACCTACACGCGTCTGTCCATGAAACTCTAAACTCACGTCGTGTCAACCTTTGAAAAGAGTTATTCGTTAGCTGCAAGTCCAGGGTGAAGCCAGTCGACTGGTACTGGTGAAGATATAGACAGAATGGTTCTCTAGAAGCCTGAAAGTGTTCGGACCCACATAACGTGACTTCTTCCATTCAGATCCCCAGTATGCAGTTCCCCAACTTCCTGTATTATTTGTTCCATCACATCTGAAATCTTTTACTTTCCATATACAGGGTCAACCAGATGGCCACCGATATTTTGGAGATTGTTCAACCATATTTCCTGAACAGCAATGTAATTATGATTTATTCAATATTCGGAGATGAAGATGCTTGCACAGGATAGAGCAGCATAGAGATCGGCATCACACCAATCGTTGAACTGAAGACAACCACAACAACAACAACAGTTTCTTACGACAGTTACCTTTTTTCTGTGAAAGTACTTTAAGAACATGACAAAGCCTGTAATACGCAATGACCAAGATGTACATCTAAAACCCAAAGTACTGCAACAATCTTGGGGCAGATGCAAAAACTGCAGTAAATTAGTTACCAGCCCTGCAAAAACAGCGCAGCCTAGCGTCGTTGCTCCGCTCTTCCGTTATAGTCAGTGAATCCATACATCAGGTGCACAGTGGCCAATTCTTCATCGGTAAATCTGTCCATCATTGTTGACA
This sequence comes from Schistocerca nitens, assembly GCF_023898315.1. NCBI lineage: Eukaryota > Metazoa > Arthropoda > Insecta > Orthoptera > Acrididae > Schistocerca > Schistocerca nitens. The sequence goes on from NC_064616.1 coordinate 929,816,005, forward strand.
TATAACCAACGCTGCCTGGAGAACAGTCTCTTGGCGCCCTCTACAATTTTTGACCTTAAACTTTCCTCCAGGACTAAACTGGTAATCCCTTGATGTCTCAGAACGTATGCTGTCAACCGAACCCTTCTTTTAGTCTCGTTGTGCCAGTAATTTATTTTCTCTCCAGGTCTGTTCCGTCCATCTTATTAGTCTATCCATCTAATGTTCAGGAACTCTTCTGTAGCACTACATTTGAAAAGCTTCCTTTCTCTTTTTACCTGAAATGTTCGCCGCTCACGTTTTATTTCCATACAAGGTTGGTTTGTGAGATTAAAGGGACCAGACTTTCCATACAAGGCTACGCTCCAGACAAATACTTTTAAAAAAGACTTACTAACACTTAACTCTATGCTCTATGTTAACAAACTTCTCTTATTCAGGAACACTTTCCTTTCCAGTGTCAATCCACACTGTATATCCTCATCAGTTATTTTACTGCCCAAATAACAAACGTCATCTACTACCATTAGGGTCTCGGTTCGTAATCTAATTCCATCAGAATCACCTGATTTAATTCATTTATATACCACTATCCTTGTTTTGCATTTGTTGATGTTTATCTTATATCCTTCTTTCAGGGCGGTGTCTATTCCGTTCAACAGCTCTTCCAAGTCCTTTGCTGTCTCTGACAGAATTGCAATGTCGTCGGCGAGCCCTAAGATTTTTGTTTTTTCTCTCCGAGCTTCAATTCCTTTTCCAAATTTTTCGTTGGTTTCCTTTCCTGCTTGCTCAGTGTACAGATGGAATAACATAGGGGGATAGGCTACAACCCTGTCTCACTCCCTTCTCAACTACTGCTTCCCTTTCATGCCACACGACTCTTGCAGTTACCGTCTAGTTTCTGTACAAGCTATAAATAGTCTTTTGGTCCCAGTATTTTACCATGGCTACCTTCAGTATTTCAAAGAGTTTTGCAGTCAACATTGTCAAACGCTTTCTCTACGTCTACATATGCTACAAACGTATGTTTGATTTTACTTAAGGGGAGCCGGAGGTGGTCAAATCCAAAAGAATTACGATTTTTTTTCTACCGAATATTAATTGGAACATTCCTCTTTAATGTAAACTTTGAACTATTGTTCTACTCGCCCTAGAAGTGGAGTTATTACCATTTTCCCCCACGCCTGCAGAGATAATGGGCTGCCACTGAATGCATCTAACACCCTCTCGTGACTTCCTGGCGAACTGCTTGGGATTTTCTCGGCCTGTTACGCATACAGCGCCTTATGTTACGCATACAGCGAGTGTGCAAGGGTTGGCCACATTGTTTTCTGTGACAAATATTACCCGTATTTCCTTACAGCTTACTCCTATTTTCCTCAGAATTTCGAACATCTTGCTCCATTTAATATTGTCGTACACTTTTGTTCTGGTTACGATGCCAAGTTTTAGTAACCGTGTATATAAGAAGAGGAAGAACGTAGGGAAAAGAAAATTAACACTAATACCAAGTTGCGATACTACAATGAATAAGAGCGCGGAACATCGTCTCTTTGCTGTTTACCGTTTCGAATTAGTTCAGTGTTGCGCCTGTTGTTGGTAGTATTATACTTCTTGTGTAAAGCGGGTAATATGCAGTATGTACAAGAATCAGGAGGGAACAATAAAACACGGAAAGACGCAGAATCCTAATGAGAGCGTAAACAATTTGATTTGGAAAGTGATTCCTAAAAGGGTGTTTGTAAGCATAAAACACTGCACTTTGGCATTTATGATGCAATAGCAACCTACAACCGAGGGAACAGTGTGAAGTGTGAAGTTCTGAAGGCATTAGGATTTACAGCTGGGGTGAACACTGTACGAGCACTAAGAAATATTGACAGAGAAAGGATAAGAGGAGCAGAAAGAAGAGAAAGGCATATGAAGTATGATGGAACAACAGGCCAGAAAAGAAGACAGAAGAGGAAGCTTTTGGAGGATGAAGAAGAAGACCCTGATAATCCATCCTATAGTGCAGGAATGTATTGAGAAACTTTGATAGCCATTTCCCGTAAATTAGAATTTTTCGAATATAAGGAACATTTTCTCAAAATCCACTCAAGCTAGAGTGATGAAATTTTTATACAGCACTCCTAGTGGTCAAACTTACATTGTAACACAGCCATTTGGCAATATGTTCAGTTTAATTATAAAGCAATTATTTTTTTAAAAATTTGGGTCATTAATAAAAAAAATAATTGGAAGGAAACTAGAAAAGATACTCCAAAATCCCTCTGTCATAACTGCAATACTAAACCACACTATATGTAAAAAAAATTCAAATTTTTCTATTTGGTAGTTTATTCACACAAGTTCCTCTATTTTAGTGATATTAACATGGGCAGCATAGGCACCCCGGCTCCCCTTAACCTATCTTCCAATATAAGCCAACGGACTTGGCGCAGTGTTAACATAGGTCCCCGTCGAATCACCGAATTTAAGCAGTGTCGGGCTTGGCTAGCACTTGAATGGGTCACAGCGCTGTTGGTAGGCGGGGTGGACTCAGCCCTTGTACGGCTAAATAAGGAGCTACTTGATTGAGAAGTATCGACACCGTTCACGAAAACCGCTCTCCCAGTGTGCTGACCACATATCCCTCCATATCTGCATCCGGCGACGCCTAAGGGCTGAAAGTAATACGGCGGTCGGTCGGTACAGCTGGGTCTTCGAGGTCTGTTCGGACGGTGTTTTGTTTGATCTTCCAATATAAGTCGCAGAGTCAGTATTGCCTCTGGTGTTCATACATTTCTCCGGAATCCAAAATGATTCTCCCCGAGGTCGGCTTTTACCAGTTTTCCCATTCTTCTGTAAAGAATACGTATTAGTTTTTTGCAGCCATGATTTTTTAAGCTCATAGCTCTGTAATGTTCACACCCGACAGTACCGGCTTTCTTTAGAATTGGAATTATTACATTCTTCGTGATGTCTGAGGGTCTTTCGCCTGTTTCATACATCTTTCACAGCATATGAAAGAGATTTTTCATGGCTGGCTCTCGCAGGGCTATCAGTACTTCTGACGGAATGCTGTCTACTTCCGGGATCTTGTTTCGAATTACCTCTTTCAGTGATCTGTCAAGTTCTTCTCACAGTACCATATCTCCCATTTTATCTTCACCTACGTCCTCTTCCATTTGTATAATACAGCCTTCAATTTCCCACCTGCTTAGTTGCGTTTTGATCCACCTTAGGACGAAGTACAGCAATGATGCTGCGTGGCATGGATTCGGCAAGTACTTGGTAGGTTTCTGAAGGTATGTGGCATCAGATGTCAACCGACAGAGAGGGCAATTCCTGTAAATTACGGGCCGATGGTTTGAAGGTGTTTGGCTGGCGCACGATAGCTTCCAGATGTTCAAATGGTTCAAATGGCTCTGAGCACTATGGGACGTAACATCTGTAGTCATCAGTCCCCTAGAACTTAGAACTATTTAAACCTAACTAACCTAAGGACATCACACACATCCATGCCCGAGGCAGGATTCGAACCTGTGACCGTAGCAGTCACGCGGTTCCAAACTGAAGCGCCTAGAACCGCACGGCCACACCGGCCGGCGCTTCCAGATGTATTTCATTGCTTTCATATAAAGCGAATTCGGTGGTCGAGAGATCAACATTAGTTCACTGTGATGTTCCTTAAATCGCTATAGCACGATTCTGGCCTTGTAACACGGACAGATAACCTGCTGGAAGAAGCCTTCACCGTCGGGTAAGATATCAAATGTGAAGGGATGCAGGTGGTCCAGAGTAACGGTCACTAAGTAGACCGATGTCGTGGTGGTATCGATTACTTCCACAGGTTCCATATAAGCCCAGGTCATAGCGTAAGACTGCCCCATCTGCCTGTGTGCGAAGCGCACTGCATCTGTCGGGTTACCATTCCTGTGGTTCAAATGGTTCAAATGGCTCTGAGCACTATGCGACTTAACGTCTGAGGTCATCAGTCGCCTAGAACTTAGAACTATTTAAACCTAACTAACCTAAGGACATCACACACATCCATGCCCGAGGCAGGATTCGAACCTGTGACCGTAGCAGTCACGCGGTTCCAAACTGAAGCGCCTAGAACCACACGGCCACACCGGCCGGCGCTTCCAGATGTATTTCATTGCTTTCATATAAAGCGAATTTGGTTGTCGAGACATCAACATTAGTTCACTGTCATGTTCCTTAAATCGCTGTAGCACGATTCTGGCCTTGTAACACGGACAGTTAACCTGCTGGAAGAAGCCTTCACCGTCGGGTAAGATATCAAATGTGAAGGGATGCAGGTGGTCCAGAGTAACGGTCACTAAGTAGACCGATGTCGTGGTGGTATCGATTACTTCCACAGGTTCCATATAAGCCCAGGTCATAGCGTAAGACTGTCCCATCTGCCTGTGTGCGAAGCGCACTACCTCTGTCGGGTTACCATTCCTGTGGTTCAAATGGTTCAAATGGCTCTGAGCACTATGCGACTTAACTTCTGAGGTCATCAGTCGCCTAGAACTTAGATCTATTTAAACCTAACTAACCTAAGGACATCACACACATCCATGCCCGCGGCAGGATTCGATCCTGCGACCGTAGCGGTCGTTCGGCTCCAGACTGTAGCGCCTAGAACCGCACGGCCACTCCGGCCGGCTACCATTCCTGTGGATGATGGCGTATCCGGGCACGACCACCGACGTTGTGTAACAGGAAACGTGACCCATCCGACCGTGCGACATGTTTCCATTGATCCACGGTTCAGTCTCGATGATTGCGTGAGCACTGAAATAGTAATTGACGGTGATGCTGGGTCATCGTGAAAAAACACAGGGGCCGTCGGCTGTGGAGCTCCATGTTCAGCACTGGACGCTGAACGAGGTGCTCCGAAACACTAGTCCCTGCACTAGCATTGTGCTCTATCGTCAGACATTCATCATATTACCGCCTGTACTGCTTTACATAGCAGGTATGTCTCCGTAATCCATGTCTGACGTGAGACGTGCACATCCAACACCTTGTCTCCTGAGCATGGTTTCACCGCCCTGCATCCTCTTTCTATGGATCCTCGGGACAGTGGCATTCCAACATCCGATGCTCGTTTTTAGGCGGCGGGAGTAACAATCTCCCTTTGTCAATTCTGCTTTTGTGAGCGGCTTTCTCCATTTGTGATGCGTATTGCCGCTTTCTGCTCAACTTATACACATTTGTTACCAGCGCACGTTCCCACAATGCTACCAGGGCGGCATTCAGTTTCTCAGTTGGCGGTGGTCATCACGTTTTGACTCGTCAGTGTACGCCTTCCACCTTCCAGCTTCCCCCGCTTCGTTTAGGACTGTTTTTACATCTGAGCTCATGATATTCATACAGCTGCTTCCTTTCTCACCAAAGGCCTATTTCATTTTCCTATAGGTGTTATCTATCTTTTTCATAGTTAAAAATGCTTCTAAATCCTTATGCTTGTCCTGCAGCCATTCCTACTTAGCCAGTTTGCACTTCATGTCAGTTTCATTTTTAGACGTTTTATTTCCTTTCGCCAGCTTTTCTCCTTTCATCAGTTAAATTCAGTGTCTCCTGTGGCACCCAAGTATTTCTGCTAGGCCTTCTCTTTCTACCTATTTGATCCTTTGCTACATTCACTATTTCATCTCCCAACGTTACCCATTCATTGTGTTTCACCGTCCTTTTAGTGCACACTAATCTTTCTACGTGTCTCCTTTCACAATACACCACTTCCCGGGAAACATATGCTGTGTAGTAGAACTAAATATAATATTTTTACTTCTCCTTTCACAATACACAGCTCACTCGGGAAGGATGTGTTGTGTAGTAGAACCAAATGCAATCTCCTGTGAAAGCATTAGAGTCGGGTCAGCTTGGAACATTTTTGTGAAACTTCAAGTAAAACGAAGCAAAACGCAACAATAAAACTGAGGACGTGTAACGTAATATTCAATGCAGTAAGACATTGCACAATTTCATAACAAGTATCACAAAAACTAAGAGATCTGTAAACATACTTGCCAAGAATTCTTATTGAGTGCTCTGTTCGATGTTACAGTTAAAATTTTTTTTAGGTGATTCTTCAGTGACCCCTATCGTCCGTGGTGGGAGAATAATTCTCCTTTGTTTCTCCTTTCTTTTCTGGTTCGCTTTTAATCGATATTATCTTCTATTTTCGATAATATTTGGTTTATCCATATTATTAAAATGTCAATGCATAAACTTTTTTATTCAGGATTTCTGATTTCCTCAGGCTGATCTCGCTCGCGGTCAAAGAAGGATGCATAAATAACAAAATTTTATCTGAACGTTGTCCCAAAGAACGATAAGTGCATTGTGTCTTATAACACAATACGCATCATGCTGGCTGAAAGCAGCAATTTCATGTACACTTCCTAAGTATGTAGTGCTGTCTAGTTTACACATGAAACTAATACTTAAAATGTAATTAGAAAATCTGTGTCTTAGTACACAAAGCTTCCGTACTGTGTGCGGGTCTCATTAGACCACAAAATCATTTTCTTGCATTTTTACTGTGCTACTTTATTCAGAAAAATTTTCATTAATAGTATCTTTGCTCCGAAAGCTGTGTTTTGCAAGAGTATTATTTTACCCATTCCTTTCGGCTCTCACTTTGCGTCGCTCTACAGCCATATTGTTATTTTTGAAGTTTCCAGTATCACGATAAAGGAAACTGAATACTGAGTTGTGTAACAATTTCTAGAGCCAACAATACTGCAGAGCTATCCGCAAACTGCGAACGCGCACTATGGCGACACTAGACGTATTTCTGAGAAACGACCAAACGAGAGGTCAAATATGTATACCAGAGATGACAGAACTTATTGGGACAACTATACGGCCGAACACTTACTGTTACGGCAGGGATTTGGTACTCGCGCAAAATAAAGCCTTGTGTGGAGATGAGATTGGAGAAAGGAACCAACTCTATTGCCCACTACACGTTAACCGCAAACGTTCACTGCGCGTGCAGTAATCCACGGATCAGCTTGCAGAACAATTAACACTCCGGCATTTCCAAAATGGGAAGAAAATAAGAAATTTTCACTAATGGGATCTGTGCGGTGGGTTCTTGCGCTGTAATGTAGCTTAAGAGAAGAACGGTAAAATTGTACTACTCGAAGTATGAGAAAATAACGAAGTACAATGTAATGTGAACAGTATAAGCACTTCAAGTTAAGCACCACAGTCTGCTGACGCAAGCGTAAACGTCGGTGATATTTGCAGATTACGCAATAAGAGAAAAAGTACTACAGAAATATACTTTAAATTCTTGTTCAAACAAAATTATACTCGTTTATTTTGCTTACGTAATAGCAGGACATGGACAACATCGGTTTCGTGGAATAGATCTGTTATTATCGTTTTGCACTTTCGATTTGCTTGATTTTTAACTTCTTCCCATAACATTACATTTTAAAAGTCTCTTCTTTGGATTTCAAATGGTCCACTTTTGGCGTCACTACGGTGCTATACCCCTGATGTGCAATTTCAAGAAGACCTTCCAAAATTACGTGCTTTACAGTTGAAAAAAGCTTTCTTCGTCAGCTCCACTCTACTTCAGATATCTTGTTTACACTGGCCATCTTACTTCTTAAGAGAATTATTTCAGTTCTATCAGTATTGTTCCACCCCCAGTTTTGAAGTGAAGCAAGTTTCTATCTGCTTTATATTACCTTCATCGCTTTATTTATTTAGCAGTGTTCCTCTTAAGCCAGTTACTTGGTCCATTCTCTTCAACTGGTCTTTCACATGTATATTTTGAGAAGAAGCTCAAAGTAGTCTGCGAATCTTAGCATTAGTATACTTGCGCGTCGCTTTTATTACTTTTTTCTGTCACTTGCTTCAATACTTGAAACGACAGTACAATAATCTACAATCCAGCATTCCACTCTTGCAACACAAACTCGTCTTTGCTAATCACGCATTATTAGTGTTTCCATTTAGTTCTGACAGATGTTGTGTATTAAGCGTATTAATCTGTAGTTCGCGAGCATTTGTCTAAAGTTTTTCAAGATCTTCTCCAAACCTACAATGTTGAAAGTTTTCTACACACTCTCTAATACTACACACACCAAAAAAAACTTTTGCATCATCCCGGCTCCCAGAACCCCTGAAGATAGACGTTTACTGTTGATATTGTATCAGAGACACAGTCCCTTTGACTGTTCAGAGATGTCAGTAAACCCACCCAAAGATGTAAACAACCATGCATGAGCAGCACCTATTAGACAGGAAGGAGGTACACGGTTCGTGTTGTCTGTAGTTCAATCATGCCTAGACGGTAAATACTGCGGTTCGATCGTGTCCGCATTGTTACTTTGTGCCAGGAAGGGCTCTCAACAAGGGAAGTGTCCAGGCACATCGGAATGAACCGAAGCGATGTTGTTCGGACATGGAGGAGATACAGAGACACAGGAACTGTCGATGACATGCCTCGCTCACGCCGCCCAAGGGCTACTACTGCAGTGGGTGACCACAACCTGCGGATTATGGCTTGGAGGAACCCTGACAGCAACGTCACCATGTTGAATAATGCTTTTCGTGCAACCACAGGACGTCGTGTTTCGCAATAGGCTGCAAGATGCGCTACTTCACTCCCGACGTCAATGGCGAGGTCTATCTTTGCAACCACGACACCATTCAGCGCGGACAGATGGGCCCAACAACATGCCGAATAGACCGCTCAGGGTTGGTATGACTTTCTCTTCACGAATGAGTGCCGCATATGCGTTCAACCAGACAATCGTCGCTGACGTGTTTGGAGACAACCCGGTCACTCTGAACGCCTTAGACACACTGTCCAGCGAGTGCAGCAAGGTGGAGGTTCCCTGCTGTTTTGGGGTGGCATTATGTGGGGCCGATGTACGCCGCTGGTTGTCATGGAAGGTGCGGTAACGGCTGTACGATACGTGAATGCCATCCTCCGACCGACAGTGCAACCATATCGGCAGTATTTTGGCAGGCATTGTCTTCCTGGACGATAATTCGCGCCCCTAGAACTTAGAACTACTTAAACCTAACCAACCTAAGGACATCACACACATCCGTGCCCGAAGCAGGATCCGAAACTGCGACCGTGGCGGTCGCGCAGTTCCAGACTGAAGCGCCCAGAACCGCTCGGCCACAACGGTCGGCCGGACCACCACCTGATCCTATGCCAAACTTTTTTTGATGTGTGTATAAAGTAATCCTGATTGTTCTTTATCTTAGTTCCATTAGCAACTGCATCACGAGGACTATTTCTGTTCTACCTTCGCTTACAGTAGCCAAACTGATTTACGTGTGGGATATCTTTAAATTCTTCTTCAGGTCCTATGTATATCGTTATAATGAGCAGTTTGTATACATTATGTGTCAGACTGTTGTGTAGCTTGGACAGTTATCCGTTCATGCCCTCTTTGATCGTACGATGACAAATACATTCTGGAAACATGAATGTGCGCCTCCTTTCTCAAATATTTTGATCTAAGATCAAACACTTTGTACTAGCTATTATTCCAAATTAATTTAGTCATTATGATCGTTTGTAATTGACTCCTGCCTTGTCTGAAGTTAAGTTGCCTAGTGCTTTGTCAAGTTATGTTTCAATAACTGACTGACCTGTTCCTAGTTCACCGTCCACTTGATGACAACTTTTCTCCATTTACTGAACTAAGACGTCCGCCTGTTGCATCTTCTTCTGCACGTAACAGAGATTCCCCAACATTAGCTCTTAAGAATTATTCATGTTTTACTTCTCCGATACTACATTTAATCTTTCTATATGCCACGTTCATTTTTCCTAAGACCATTTCTTCCTGTATTTCCTTGCAAGCCCCTCTTAACCAATCTCATTTATTCTGTTCTCCGTTACTGATGGGTTCATTTCTAGGAACCCAAATCTTTTGATTTCCTCTTTAATTCCTTGTTTTCTTATATATTCTTCTTTCTTCGGTTAACTGCAGTGTTTCCATCTCTATGATGAACAGACAATGTGATGTCTTGTCATCTCCAAGACGTCTGCCAGAGGAACAGTTAGAAGGAGTCAGGGATTAAAAAGACTTATAATGACCTGAAAAATTTGAGACAGCGCTGTGCTTGGTAACGTAGTAGTAAACAGTGGGCTGAAGCACAAGAGTGAAATAAAAATATATTTTAAGGACAAGCACAATACTGCAATGCCACTCATCTCACAGCTTGCTACGGAAACACTCTAACTGTTATTGGAGTTATTCGTTTTTATTATTTTTGTTAGAATTTAACGACACAATGACCCTATGGGCACCATGTTTCTGAGCGCCTCCTAGGGTTTTAATAGCGCACTGCGTTCACTGGGCTATGTGTTACGTACATTTATTACATGTGCACAGTACATTTCAGATACATGTTTGACGAATATCTTCATTACATGTGTTTTCTACTTGTAATTGAAAGCCAGTTAAACGAAGACAATCAGTTTCGTTTGTGTCATATAATGCTTTATGGCCGCACTTCAGAGTGAAGATAGAGCTCAGTACATTGTCTAAATTGATTATGTATTTTGTGACTAAACCGATCAGTGCCTTATAAGCGCATGTACCCTACTAAAAGTATGATGTATCTTCTAGAATAACTGAATGGTAGCTTTATTGTGTTTTGAAATATTAACGTATCGTGAACTTTGGCCTCAGCATGGACAAGCAAGGTTATATCTTCTCCACTTCATATGATTCTGACAGAGCCAATACTAAAACCTTTTCATATTTCTCTTCCTTTTGTTATTAAACACGAGACTGCTAATTTGCTGTCACTCACTCTAAAGCTAAAATGATAAATATCACTGGTTTCTTCAGGTATTTCCAATATTCTTCCCGAATCAACTCAACAAGTTATATGCACTGAGTGTGAAACGTATTATGTGACAGTTTTCGCACTTGGCGTCTCGTGCTTGAATTGTAAATGAGATGGTTCTTCGGTTTCATGTGTTCAAGACATAAAATTGAATAACTTACAGTTAGTCCAGCAACACCAGTAATGCTTATTTCTTGGAACATCTTATAGTGTTGTAGGTTGCCTTTTTGGGAGTTATTTCAATCACTTAGGAAATTCTAACTACCTCTCAAAAGTATTTTTTTAATTTGTGTGGATGTTCAATGTATTACCCCCATTTCCTGTTCATTTATCTATGATTTATATCGGTGATTGAGCTCTGGACACATTAAATCGCGAGTGCCCAGCACTTTGTTGAATTTTCACTTACGCTTTACGAGACATTCACTTATAATTTTTGCTTTCCGTTTCTTTTATCTTTTCTCTTTTCGTACTTCTGCATACATCCCTCATCAATTTTTTAAGTCTTCTCATTTAATGAAGAAGTCTCGAAATATGGTTCGTACTTCATGGCAGTTTTACCGCTACGTTTCTCCTACCAACTGTTTCCTCTTCGGCTCTAGCCACTCCGTAGAATTTACTCAATACAGTAGTTGTGGCCTCTCAAGATCTAAAAACTAACATCGTTATTCTTTCATCGGTCTGTATTCCTCTGAGTCACTACAGATCTTTTAATTCGTTTAATTTCATAGGTACAGGATTAAAATCTTGCCCGTGGGCATCAGTTTTCGGAAAATATGATTTACAAGTCTGTATAAAAGTTCCTCGAAGTCCTCATATGCTTTCTTTATTTCATTTCGTGACTGTGAGATATCAGTTCGAACAACAGTTCTAATTCTGAGATAAATAAATTGCGTTGCACATTATGCGTATTAACTCATTTTGACCTCTACTTATGAATTCCTGAACATTCTTATTGCGTAATTCGTTGTTCCAATCGTTTTTAATTTAGTTTCTCAACGTCGGCAACATTCTTCGTCTTTTTATTTACATCGCTTGTTTCCGACACAAATAATTTTTATATATTAATTTTTTCTCTTCAGGCATATTGATTTACACATGCCACTTTGATTATCAAAATATCTCCACGCGTCTCCTAGAAACTTAGTTAAACGTTCCTTTTTCCTCTCAGTTGCTCCTTATATGATAGGGCAACGAATGTTTGTCGACAGGAGTATATTCACCATGGCACTGAAGAGATATTTCCTACTTTATATTTGCGTTTTTCTTCATTACTTCTGTTGCCTTCTCCATTTCCATACTGTTTATCATCGACAGTTCTTTTGCCTTCATGGATAGTTTCCAGACTTACGTCAACCCGAATAAGCTGCTTCACTCTCTTCTGCAGCAGTGTGATGTGTCATGTCATCCGGCTGCCGGAGATCATCTGTGGAAACAAGAAACACCATATGAAGATGAGACTCCAAGAGGCTATATGTGGCTTACGCAAATCGCTAAACACTATGGAAAGCGTGGAAATACGTAAAAGAGAGAATTTTAAATTTTAACTCTCTGGAAGCACGTAGTTAGAACATCGTTTAAGAAATCAGTTTCTTTTTGACAACTCGGATGTAAACAGCTATATCATAGTGGAAAATTCGCAATGAAGATACTAAAAAATCAAGACGTAGTCGACAAAATACAATTCTGTAAATGCGTTTCCTCACATACGAAAAAATAAACCGCTTTCATGTTCAAAGTCTACAGAAGTGGGTGTTACACGTCAAGTTTCATTTGTTTATGTGACACTGACATTGTTCCACATTTCGGTCTTTTATTGTTTGTCTAAGGAATCAACATGATCATATACGGGAAAACTGACTGTCCTTATCATCCGAAGCTTTAAACCATTTTTTTCAGTTTTTTCCACTTTCCTACAACAGGCATACGAACACAAGATGTTCTTTCTTTTGGTAATCATGGGGACATCGACTGATTTAGGAAATTCTGAATTCGTGTTATCGACATACTCCCCATTAGGAATGGCCAGGGTGCCTCTCTTCTACATTTGATGTACAAATAAAAAGAAGGGTAACTATGATTTGCACAACGTTAAAACCGTTATGACACGCATGGCAGTGAGCAGTGTTCTCTGTAGTATTTTTGGTGAATCGTGGCTGCTGGCAGCTGTAGGTAAGGAAGGTATTGCAGAAGCTGTTCTACGGGAGACGATCTACATCTACATCTACGTGAGTACTGTGCTATTCACAATAAATGGCCTTGAAAAGGGTTCAATGAACCGCTTTCAAGCTGTCTCTGCCGTTCCACTCTCGAACGGCGAGCGAGAAAAACGGGCACTTAAATTTTTATGTGCGAGCCCTGATTTCTCTTATTTTATCGTGATGATCCTTTATCCCTATATAAGTGGGCCCCTACAGAATGTTTTCTCAATCGGAAGAGAAAACTGGTGATTGACATTTCATGAGAAGATCCCGTCGCAACGAAAAACGCATTTGTTTTAATGATTGCCACTCCGATTCACGTATCGTGTCTGTGGTACTATCTCCTCTATTTCGCGATAGTACTAAACGAGCCGCCCTTCTTTGATCTTTTTCGATGTCATCCGTCAGTCCCACCTGATGCGGATCCCACACAGTTCAGCAATACTCCAGAATAGGGCGGACAGGCGTGGTGTAAGCAGTCTCTTTAGTAGACCAGTTTCAACTTCTAAGTGTTCTGCTAAGGAATCGCAGTCTTTGATTTGCTCTACCCACAACATTATCTATGTGATCGTTCCAATTTAGGTTATTTGTAATTGTAGTCTCTAAGTATTTAATTGAACTTACAGCCATAAGGCTTGTGTGACTTATCGCGTATTCGAAGTTTAGCGGATTTCTTTTAGTACTCATGAGAATAACTTCACACTTTTCTTTATTCAGGGTGAATTGCCACTTTTCGCACCATACAGATATCTTATCTAAATCACTTTGCAATTCGTTTTGGTCATCTGATGACTTTACAAGGCGGTAAATGTCAGCATCATCTGCAAACAACCTAAGACGGCTACTCAGATTGTCTCCTATGTCGTTAATATAGATCATGTACAATACAGAGTCTATAACACTTCCTTGGGGAACGCCGGATATTACTTCTCTTTTACTAGATGATTTTCCTTCTATTACTACGAACTGTGTGACCTTTCTGACAGGAAATCACGAATAAATTCGCACAACTGAGCGTTATTCCATAGGCACGCAGTTTGGTTAGAAGACGCTTGTGAGGAACGGTGTCGAAAGCCTTATGGAAATCTAAAAATATGGCAATCAATTTGACATCCCCTGTCGATAGTACTCATTACTTCATGAGTATAAAGAGCTAGTTGTGTTTCACACGAACGATCTTTTATGAATCCTTGCTATGTGTCAGTAAATCGTTTTCTTCGAGATAATTCATAATGTTCGAACACAGTATATGTTCCAAAAACCTACTGCAAATCGACGTTACTGATATGGGCCTGTGGGATGTATATGGATGAAGAAACTAATAGTAGAAGAAACAAATGTAGGAATTAGGAAACGAGTAGGATTTCAGGTAGGCAGGAGGAGGGTGGGCTGAAGCCTTCAAGAGATTGGAACAGGTGGGATAATTACAGTTCATAGTACGGATAGATCTCAGTGACTACTTCATATTGTTGGAGGGAGAGGTGGTTAAATATCCCTGGGCGGCGATGTCAAGTTGTTTTTCCATCTATTTTTTTTGTAATACTTTTTATTTTCTTCAGTTGAAAGTAGAAAGTACTCACAGAATGGGGTAAGAGTACGCTAAATTATATTTAGGGAATCTTTCATTACTCCTCTAATAACAATTGGGTGGCATCGAAACTTTCACATAGCGTTACCAAGATGTCAAACTAGGTGTTGCATGTGTAATTGCTATAATAGAAGAAATAATTATTTAAATAAAACTTTTTTTAAAACGGTCTTAAAAGGATTAAATAATTTCTCCTAGCCCCATACAGATTCCTAACCTCGCACAGACACTCCTTAAAAATTTGTGCTTGTGAAATTTTAATAGCTATGAAAATACACTCCTGGAAATTGAAATAAGAACACCGTGAATTCATTGTCCCAGGAAGGGGAAACTTTATTGACACATTCCTGGGGTCAGATACATCACATGATCACACTGACAGAACCACAGGCACATAGACACAGGCAACAGACCATGCACAATGTCGGCACTAGTACAGTGTATATCCACCTTTCGCAGCAATGCAGGCTGCTATTCTCCCATGGAGACGATCGTAGAGATGCTGGATGTAGTCCTATGGAACGGCTTGCCATGCCATTTCCACCTGGCGCCTCAGTTGGACCAGCGTTCGTGCTGGACGTGCAGACCGCGTGAGACGACGCTTCATCCAGTCCCAAACATGCTCAATGGGGGACAGATCCGGAGATCTTGCTGGCCAGGGTAGTTGACTTACACCTTCTAGAGCACGTTGGGTGGCACGGGATACATGCGGACGTGCATTGTCCTGTTGGAACAGCAAGTTCCCTTGCCGGTCTAGGAATGGTGGAACGATGGGTTCGATGACGGTTTGGATGTACCGTGCACTATTCAGTGTCCCCTCGACGATCACCAGTGGTGTACGGCCAGTGTAGGAGATCGCTCCCCACACCATGATGCCGGGTGTTGGCCCTGTGTGCCTCGGTCGTATGCAGTCCTGATTGTGGCGCTCACCTGCACGGCGCCAAACACGCATACGACCATCATTGGCACCAAGGCAGAAGCGACTCTCATCGCTGAAGACGACACGTCTCCATTCGTCCCTCCATTCACGCCTGTCGCGACACCACTGGAGGCGGGCTGCACGATGTTGGGGCGTGAGCGGAAGACGGCCTAACGGTGTGCGGGACCGTAGCCCAGCTTCATGGAGACGGTTGCGAATGGTCCTCGCCGATACCCCAGGAGCAACAGTGTGCCTAATTTGCTGGGAAGTGGCGGTGCGGTCCCCTACGGCACTGCGTAGGATCCTACGGTCTTGGCGTGCATCCGTGCGTCGCTGCGGTCCGGTCCCAGGTCGACGGGCACGTGCACCTTCCGCCGACCACTGGCGACAACATCGATGTACTGTGGAGACCTCACGCCCCACGTGTTGAGCAATTCGGCGGTACGTCCACCCGGCCTCCCGCATGCCTACTATACGCCCTCGCTCAAAGTCCGTCAACTGCACATACGGTTCACGTCCACGCTGTCGCGGCATGCTACCAGTGTTAAAGACTGCGATGGAGCTCCGTATGCCACGGCAAACTGGCTGACACTGACGGCGGCGGTGCACAAATGCTGCGCAGCTAGCGCCATTCGACGGCCAACACCGCGGTTCCTGGTGTGTCCGCTGTGCCGTGCGTGTGATCATTGCTTGTACAGCCCTCTCTCAGTGTCCGGAGCAAGTATGGTGGGTCTGACACACCGGTGTCAATGTGTTCTTTTTTCCATTTCCAGGAGTGTATATGTATAGTTTAAAACGAAAAACGTGGGGTTACATGATATAGACAATAGTAATGAGATGAACGCTTCATGCATCCATTATGTGTCCCATGCACGCCACGTTTTCGTTTTAAGTGCTACAAGTATTTTCATAATTATTAAAAATTCATATCCATTAATTATAAAAACTGTCTGTATAGGACTCGGAGAAACTGTTTTAAACATTTTAGACCGTTTTAAAACATGTTATAAGAAAAAGATTTTTATTTAAATAGTTATTTTTTGGTTTTTAGTCTTGTGTATGAAATATTTCAATCGATTTCAAACATTTTGATGAGATTACAACGGAGACATGCAGTAAATTTCAGGATTATTTCAGTTTCTTTCTATCTGAGTCGGCCAATAGATTACGTCCTCCTACGACTACCTCACGTAAAGAACTCAAAGGTTAGAATTGGAGACTGGAGCTCACATGGGAACTTACTAGCTACTACTCTTACAACGAAATATTTACAAGAGGAACAAGAAAAGCGGGAAATTGCAATGGTACACAAAGTACACTCCACCACACACCAGATAAGAAAACAAGTAAATATTGCATTTCTATCTAGTTCTGAGCTGTACTGAAAGCTTCAAGTTTCTAACTCATAGTGAAATGATAGTGGTAAACAAAGTACCCTCGGCCACACATCGGGCAAGAGACGGAGTTAATATTGTGTTGCCGTCCAGTTCTGAGCTATGTTGAAAGTTTCAAGTCTCTGGAACAAACAGACGAGAAAGCGACCTAATAAAAACGTGTTACAAAACAGATATGGCGTTCTACCAATCGGTGCATTGAGTATTAGATCCCAGAGAAATAAATAGGCTGAACTGTAGTTATTTTTAGTCTCCTCCCGAACGAGTCTACTGTATAACCACCACGTCGCTCTGTATGTTCTTCTTTATTTTCTTAAATAATTTCAAACGAATTTGGGGCGATCATTCAGAAGTTCCCATCGGTAGCATTGTTTACCGTTACGCAAAGAGCTATTACTCCGTCTGTAGCAAATCTCGATGGCAAAGCAGGGCAAATCCCTTAAAACTGGGGTATGGAAGGACTGAAGTGGAGCGCGCGGCGTGACAGCTCCTGCCGTGGGAAGGCTTTTTGCCACACGACAGCACACGTGCGCCGCACGCGTTCCAGGAAGCCTCGCTTCGACACGCCGCCTGCAAGAAGAACGCTAACCGCACATATCGCAAAGAACCACTCCTGATTTTATAGGAACCACATGTCGTTCTTACAGAACAGAAATCTTCGAGCGCCAAATCCTCACACGTAAAAGTAGCTTCGGACGTGCCTTCTGTTCGAATTACCAGACCATTACAGTTCACAATACATAGAAATGACCTAATGTATAACGTCGGAAGCTCCATTACGCTAAACGTGGGTGATGAGTTGCAAGTAGCGAAGCATCGACGCTAGAAAATTGTAGTGAAATGCAGAAAAACCTGCAGAGGGTCGACACTTCGCTCAGGAATTTGCAGTTGATTCAAATGTAAACAAATGTAGCGTACTGTGCATAAATAGGCCGACAGACGCGTTATTGTATGACTACAGGTTACCGAACAATAACTGCTATACACTGCTGGACATTAAAATTGCTAGACAACGAAGGTGACGTGCTACAGACGCGAAATTTAACCGCCAGGAAGAAGATGCATTAGCTTTTCAGAGCATGCACTCAAGATTGGCGCCGTTGGCGACACCTACAACGTGCTGACATGAGGAAAGTTTCCAACCGATATCTCGTACACAAACAGCAATTAACCGGCATTGCCTGGTGAAACGTTGTTGTGATGCCTCGTGTAAGGAGGAGAAATGCGTACCACCACGTTTCCGACTTTGATAAAGGTCGGATTGTAGCCTATCGTGATTGCGGTTTATCGTATGGCGACATTGCTGCTCGCGTTGGTCGAGATCCAATGACTGTTAGCAGAATATTGAATCGGTGGGTTCAGGAGAGTAATACGGAACGCCGTGCTGGATCCCAACGGCCTCGTATCACTAGCAGTCGAGATGACAGGCATCTTATCCGCATGGCTGTAACGGATCGTGCAGTCACGTCTCGATCCTTGAGTCAACAGATGGAGACGTTTGCAAGACAACAACCATCTGCACGAACAGTTCGACGACGCTTGCAGCAGCATGGACTATCAGTTCGGAGACCATGGCTGCGGTTACCCTAGACGCTGCATCACAGACAGGAGCGCCTGCGATGGTGTACTCAACGACGAACCCGGATGCACAAATGACAAAACGTCATTTTTTCGGATGAATCCAGGTTATATTTACAGCGTCATGATGGTCGCATCCGTGCTTGGCCACATCGCGGTGAACGCACATTGGAAGCGTGTATTCGCCATCGCCATACTGTCTCTCAACAGTTGAAAACGACTGGTCAATGGTGGCCGAGCAACTGGCTCGTCACAATACGCCAGTCACTACTGTTGATGAACTGTGGTATCGTGTTGAAGCTGCATGGGCAGCTGTACCTGTACACGCCATAGAAGCTCTGTTTGACTCAATGCCCAGACGTATCAAGGCCGTTATTACGGCCAGAGCACTGATTTCTCAGGATCTATGCACCCAAATTGCGCGAAAATGTAATCACATGTCAGTTCAAGTATAATATATTTGTCCAATGAATACCCGAGTATCATCTGCATTTCTTCATGGTGTAGCAATTTTAATGGCCAGTAGTGTATGTCTGGCAGTAAGTTTACGGAACAGTATAAGTCTAACGATCACATAAAATTAATCGTAGGATAAGCAGATGCCAGGCTGAGAATCCTTAGAAGAATGATCAGGAAGTGTAGTCCAACCAAGGAGGACGTAGCTGGTGTTCAAAATGTGCTAATGTGTGTGAAATCTTATGAGACTTAACTGCTAGGGTCATCAGTCACTAAGCTTACAGCCGGCCGCGGTGATCTAGCGGTTCTAGGCGCTCAGTCCGGAGCCGCGCGACCGCTAAGGTCGCAGGTTCGAATCCTGCCTCGGGCATGGATGTGTGTGATGTCCTTAGGTTGGTTAGGTTTAAGTAGTTCTAAGTTCTAGGGGACTAATGACCACAGATGTTAAGTCCCATAGTGCTCAGAGCCATTTGAACCATTTTTGAACAAAGCTTACACACTACTTAACCTAAATTATCCTAAGGACAAACACACACTCACCCATGCCCGAGGGAGGACTCGAACCTCCGCCGGGACCAGTCGCACAGTCCATGACTGCAACGCCCGAGACCACTCGGCTAAACCCGCGCGGCAGGATGTGGCTTACAAAATCCTCTCGTTCGACCAAAAACTTGACTTTTGCTCGATAGTGGTTTGCTGTTAAACTTCCCAAAGTGCATGTTCTGGGAACCAATATAGTGGTCCCTCCTACGTATATGTTACGAAAAAACCGTGATGGTACGAGTAGTTAGATTCAAGCTCACATAGGGTCTTAGCAATAATAGATCTTGCCACGCATCATTCGCGACTGCAACAGAAAAGGGTGGAGGTTACAGAGGCACACAAAATACTCTCCACAACACAGCATCCTTTGGCTTACGGAGTATAAGTGTAATTGTAGTTGGAGGTGTGTAGTCTTTCCTCGACTGTCAAGTAGACATTCTGAGGCCACGACACATGCCTCACTCATCTCACTGTAAAATAGTAGTTTCCTCTGATTCAGGTACTGATGAGTGTAGAATTTCACAGAAAATATTGATCCTTTAAGTTCACTGGCTAACTTATTACTTTCCGAGCACAGTAATAAACTTGCCGCGATCAGGTTACATTCTATGTATTTCTCTCGTTCACACCCGTCCATAACACAACCAGCTGGATTGCACAATACAGACATAGAGGTAGATGTAGTAGCAGATGGATATGTCAGCGTAAGCATGGAACGTGCTACGAGACTTCCAGAGACGCATTGTCTCCACATTTTTCCGAGAACCCTCACGTTTTGAAGCCAGAAAAGCGAAGCATAATCACCCCCAGTGTGTAAGATTTCTTCGAAATTCCTCCATAGCAACTTCTCGGGAGTTTGAAATGCTCTCCAGACGAAGAGACATGAATGTTCAACATCTCGTCGATGGCGATGAATTTCAAAACTGAGCGTCACAAGGATGGAGAATGTAACTAGCTGTGTCCTTTCAAAGAGAGCCATTGTGGTATTCTGCTTAATCAGTTTAGGGTAATGGCGGTAAATGTAAATCTGACTGCATGGTGGGGACTGTAGTCCGCACCACATCGCAAGATCAACGGCTTGCTTCTGGTCTGTTTAGAAAGTTAAAGATATTTTAACGTGGTGGCCAGAGGACCAGCTTAGAGAACTATCACCCTCGGTACGTTGTAAAATCATTGTAGTTCATGTGTTTCCCGTAAATAATATTGGTTTAACCGCACAAAAATTCATTTGACACCCGTTTGGATAGCGAGTGGAACAGTCAAGAAAGTGATGAATATCGATATGAATTAGGATCCATCATACACTCTACATTAGATTGTGGGGCATATATATACATGTGAATGCAGTGAAGCCAGAAGTGTTATTTGTTGCAATATGGTGGGCATCAAGTAACATTACCCAGCTGGAAATTCGATAAGAATGGAACCAAAACGAAATGAACTTTAGGTAGCAGCAGGCGACCATCAGCAACAGAATTGACAACTGTGGTGGCAAGAAACTAACTGTAGATTCTTCTAATAACAAAGAAAGAATTAGTTTGTAGGATGGTCTGAATACTATTATGATTTAAAAGTAAAGATACTCTTGATTATGAAATTTTCTTGTACATATGGGTCCAGAGAATGACCTCGGCCAAACAGAAACGGGAATTAAAACATGCATAAACATCTACACACATTTAAATCTTCGTCTATTCTACACAAGCCACCTAACGGTGTATGGAGAAGGGTACATCGTCTACTACAAAATTCGACATTTAGACAATAGAGGTACGTAGTGTAAAATTAGTAAAGGTATGCAAACCTTTTCTCTAGCTTCTCGCAAATTAGTTTGGTGTTGTAACTGAAGAGAACAGACAGAACGCCGAAATACTAAATTCTGCATTTCAAATTCAATTTCGCATACGGGTACTTACTGCCATTCAGCGCCGCGCTAATTTACCAGTTAGAGATACTGAAGTAATCGCTCCCGGTATTGAGAAATAATTGAGACTGTGCATAGTTTTCAAGGAACCAGACCCAGACGGAACTCTAATAAGATGTTGGAGGGACTACGCTGTACATTTAGCCCCTCTCCCACCTGATATTTACCGACATTCTCTGTCTCAGCGAGTATCCCGAGGGACTAGAAAAGATTGCAGGTGACTCCAGATTATAAATATGGGAAAAGAACGGATGCACAGAATTAGAGTCCAATACCACAGACGTCCATTTCTTGGATGATCCGACAGCATGTTGCATGTTCGGACGTTACAACGCTCGTGAATAAAAAGAGGTTTCTCTGAAAGTATCAGCACAGGTCACAGGGAAACCACATAAGAGTCTGTGTTCCTAGATTTCCGAAAGGCGTTCGACACTATATCACATTGTCGATCGATAGCTAAGATTTCAGAAAGGAGCGCATGCTGGGCATTTGAGTCATACAAAAGTGAAGAGCAGACGAGGCAGTCTCTATTCTAAAATATCATAGCGAAAGTCATGATATGGAGACTGAAGCATAATCGTTACCTCTCCACATTCCCCATTGCATTACGACTTATTTTGCAAACAGTTACACTTTCATAATTATATTGCAATTTAAACAATACTATTTGTTCAATACCACTAGCTTGGTGATATTTTTTTAGAGATGTTTATTAAGATATGTGTTTTAGATTAACTTAGCTTAGACCGCACCTACCACAGTCAGACAGGAGTCCACCTTGTTCTGGGTACTTTAGGCACCCTCTAGCAAGGGCTACATGGGCCGGAAGAAGCTCCTGAAAGCCAGGTGCTTCTGATGGAGTCTGTGTACAGATTGTGTGTGGCCTGAAAAATGAATTCCCAACTATATTCAAGTTTGTTTACTGCAGTGCTTGAAGCAAAATCTTAAGACTGTTCTTTCGAGTGCTTCTGTTCTAGCGGACTCTACCGAGCTTTTCTGTAGAGTGATGCTGGTAACGGGACAAATCAGTGCTAACTTTTTCCAATACCCAGAAAGACGAGAAATACTAGATAATTGTGCCTCTAAGCAATACCAGAGAATTGTGCCTCTAAGGAGCCTCCTTGGCAAATAAACTGCACTTCTCAGGATACTGCGCAAGAACCGCTGTCTGCCGTTTTTGTTCTCAACTACAGTTAGTTACATGCTTCTAACAGCCGACTGAGATATTTGACGGGCACGGCGGTCAGTAATGATTCACCCCTTCCGCTGAAGCAAGGCAGTTTAGCATCTTTTCATTTAACCTACGTATAAAGTCATATATGCTGATACTTAGCGCCGATCTAATCTGTAAACGTAATAGACAAACGATTAGGGTACCATTTTTATGTTTCCGTACCTAAGCTCAGTCGGTAAAAACGGAACCTTTTAGGATCACTTTATTGACCATCTATTAAGACCCCTTTTCCGCAGCAACGGGTCAAGGTACCAAGTTGAAATTATATCAAATACTTTTGGCTACTGTCCCTAGACGGTGTAAAAAAATCTAAGCTTCTAACTCAATGTACAGCTATTTATGTAAAATACTTTGATACTCGCAAACTCATCCGTCAAAATCTATAGATGAACTATCTATAAATGTAATTAAGTTTGTACTGAACCCACAGACCGCGATCCCACTCATACTTATCCGGCTTTTTTATTTGTTATCGATTGCATAATACTTTCACTAAACTAGAAGATAAAAAGTACGGACAAGAAAAGAAAAGAAGCTTTTGGAATGCAGTCTTACAGTAGAATGCTAAAGAGAAGTTTGGTTGTTCGGGTAACTAATGAAAAAGTACTGAATAGAATTGTGGAGAAATAGTTTTATGTCACAATTTGATTAAATCATTTTGTAGGTTGATAGTTCACATGACACATAGATGACTTACGTTATTACACTAGTGGAAACGTGGAAGTGAAGATGCTGACACTATGCTCCCTAATCAATGAAGTTTTATCCACATACTGCAGTGGTTATACGGTAAGTGTCACAGGGTAATATACGTGTGAAGATATTGTCCTGGGTAAAAACTTCAGTGTCTTGTTATGCATTCTCTATCTGTAATGTGGTTTTGCAATAGTGCATAAAGCCAAAAATGGTGCCTGCGACCTTATCTGTTGTCGTAACTTGTCAGGGGATGTTTCAAGGAATTCGAGCCGAAACAGAAGTTGTCCTAAAACTGCCACACGTCCTCACTGGAGTGAGGAGTTGACCAATATTTCGGAAACCTCCTTGGGTAATACGAGAAGTGCCCATACGTCGTAAGGTCACGACGGGACTGGATGACGATTTGGCACTCTTCAGCTTTTTTTCAAGAAACGCGGCTAACAAATGAATGTTTACGTTGTTAATGATAAACACTCCACTCAGTCTGATAACACCTTGAGCTCTTATCAGTTGTTCAGACTCACTCTCTCTAATAAATACACTCGACAGAAATTTGCCATCGGTAGGAGACATCACACTAACATCGCCTCTAGCCTGGATGATGATCCCAATGCTGCGAGGAAGAGAGGCCACAAATTTTATCAGGCATGCCACACCAAATTGAAGTCACTCATTGATTATTAGATCCTGAAGAGCTACCAAATTACGGGAATGTTGATTGCCACGAATTATCCTCTCATACAGACGGTCCGATATTTCCTATGCTATTAGGATCGTGTACCTTAGCGGGCCAGGCGAGATGCGACACGGTGCCTGAGGATACGTCAAACCGGGAACGTAAGAGAGCAGTTCAGTGAGCAGCTGTCAACTCGAAAGGCGACAGTGTCCACAGCATACTTACTCTGTAGATTTGGAAGAAAGAGTTACCGAGTAGACGGCCACAACACAAGCAGCAACAAGGAAGTAACCGATTTTGTCACTTTTACGAGTTCTTAACCAGGAGAGAATTTTATAATATCATCTGTGTGCTTTAATAGTTTAGTTTCTTGTATTTCTCTGCGTTTATATTTAACAGCCACAGTTCTCGCGTTTTCGTTTGTGCCGGAAAGTAAATCGATTTTGCGACATTTTACAGGTTCCTAATCATGGGCGAATTGTTTAGTTTCACCTGAGTGCTTCGGTAGTAAGGTTTTTGAATCTCTGCGTGTTCATCTAACTTATTAGGCACAGTTCCTGCGTTTTCGTTAGGGTTTACAGTAGAGCTGCGCAGCACGTGCCGGTAGTCCGTTTATTTGCATGTTTTAGTTTTCCACGGTCTTTGGACAGGAACTGTGATTGTTGTGTGCGGATGCGAGCCGAGTTGGTGACACTTCGCTCTCAGCTTCAGACTGTGATGGCTTCGGTTACACAGCTTGAGGCTGCGGTGGAGGGGCACCACTGTTGTGGGCCGGCCGTGGGGATCCAACGGACGTCCAGCACGGCCGAGTCCTCCGATCGGTCCTCACCGGTGGACAGCCCAGTTACTCTTCGCAGTGAGGTTGACCCCATCACCTGTGGTCGAGTGGGAGGTCGCCCCTGGGCGTAGCAGGCGGCGAAAGACTTCCCAGGCGGCCGCACGTAAGGCCTCCCCGGTTTGTCTGACAAACAGGTTCCAGGGGCTGCCTGTGGCTGACGCTGTCGCTGAGCCAGATGCTGTCTCCTGTCCTGTTTCAGGGGAAACCTCTCAGCCCGCATGATCCAGACAATCACAGAGGGTGGTGTTATTGATAGTTGGGAGCTCCAACGTTTGGCGCGTTATGGGGCCCCTCAGCAACATGGCTGCCAAGAAGGGAAAGAAAACCAATGTGCACTCCGTGTGCATACCGGGTGGAGTCATTCCGTATGTGGAACGGGTCCTCCCAGATGCCATGAAGAGCACAGGGTGCAGCCAGCTGCAGATGCTTGCTCACGTCCGTACCAATGATGTGTGTCACTTTGGACCAGAAGAGATTCTCTCAGGTTTCGAGTGGCTAACAGAAGTGGTAAAGGCTGCCAGTTTAGCTTGCAAGATGAAAGCAGAGCAGACCATTTGCAGCATAGTCAACAGGACCGATTGTGGATCTCTGGTACAGAGCCGAGTGGAGGGTCTGAATGAAATGGAAATGGGCGTTTGGCGTCTTTGGCCGGGCGGCCCCTTACGGGTCAGTTCCGGCCGCCTTGGTGCAGGTCTTATTACATTCGACGCCACACTGGGTGACCTGCGTGCCGGATGGGGATGAAATGATGATGAAGATAACACAACACCCGGTCCCTGAGCGGAGAAAAATCCCCAACCCATCCGGGAATCGAACCCGGGCCCCTTAGGACGGCAGTCCGTCACGCTGACCATTTTTTTTTTTTTTCATTTTGTTCGATATAGTTCGTTGCGTTTGGTCTGGGCGGATGTCACAAGACATTCGTTCAAATTGATCGTTGATCTCTTGACTCACCTTTTTAATTACAGAGAGCACGCAGCCCCCTGACCGAACACGTTCAGCTACCGTGCCGGCACCATGCAGCTATCGGGTCGGACGGAGGGTCTGAATCAGAGGCTCAGACGGTTCTGCGACCGTGTAGGCTGCAGATTCCTCGACTTGCGCCAAAGGGTGGCTTGGTTTCGGGTTCCGCTGAATAGATCAGGTGTTCACTATACGCAAGAGGTGGCTACACGGCTAGCAGGGGCTGTGTGGCGTGGACTGGGCGGTTTTTTAGGGTAGAGGGTCTCGGAGAAACACAAGAAGGACTTTAGCCACAAAGGGAGCAGGCCGAACACAGGAAGAACGTAGATACAGGAACCATCGGTATAACAGTTGTAAATTGTCGTAGCTGTGTTGGAAAAGTACCAGCGCTCCAAGCGCTAATAGAAAGCACTGATGCTCAAATCGTTATAGGCACTGAAAGCTGGTTAAAGCCGGAGATAAGCTCAACTGAAATTTTTGGGAAGAATCAAACGGTGTTCCGAAAGGGTAGGCTAAACACGGTTGGCGGTGGCGTGTGTGTTGCTGTTAGAAGTAGTTTATCTTGTCGCGAAATTTAAGTAGATAGTTCCTGTGAGTTAGTATGGGCAGAGGTCATTGTTGGCAACCGGAATAAAATAATAACTGGATCCTTTTACCGACCACCCAATTCAGATGATACAGTTGCTGAAAGGTTCAAAGAAAACTTGAGTTTGATTTCAAACACGCACCCGACTCATACGATTATAGTTGGTGGTGACTTTAATCTACCCTCGATATGTTGGCGAAAATACATATTTAATTCCGGGGGCGGTTCTAGGCGCTACAGTCTGGAACCGCGCGACCGCTACGGTCGCAGGTTCGAAACCTGCCTCGGGCATGGATGTTTGTGATGTCCTTAGGTTAGTTAGGTTTAAGTAGTTCTAAGTTCTAGGGGACTGATGACCTCAGCAGTTAAGTCCTATAGTGCTTAGAGCCATTTGAACCATTTAATTCCGGGGGTACCCATAAAACATCATCCGAAATTGTGCTAAACGCATTCTCTGAAAATTATTTCGAGCAGTTAGTTCATGAGCCCACTAGAATAGTAAACGGTTGTGAAAACACACTTGACCTCTTAGCAACAAATAATCCTGAGTTAATAACGAGCATCAAAACGGATACGAGGATTAGTGAACACAGGGTTGTCGTAGCGAGACTGAATACTGTAACGCCCAAATCCTCCAAAGATAAGCGAAAAATATACCTATTCAAAAAAACTGATAAAAATTCACTTGACGCCTTCCTAAGAGACAATCTCCACTCCTTCCAAATTAATGATGTAAGTCTTGACCATATGTGGCTTCAATTTAGAGAAATAGTATCGGCAGCAATTGAGAGATTTATACCAAATAAATTAACAAACGACGGAGCTGATCCTGCTTGGTACACAAAACGGGTCAGAACACCGTTGCAGAAACAACGAAACAAACATGCCAAATTTAATCAGGCGGAAAAACCCCAAGATTCGTCATCTTTTACAGAAGCTCGAAATTTAGTGCGGACTTCAATGCGAGATGCTTATAACAGTTTCCACAACGAAACTTTGTCTCGAAACTTGGCAGAAAATCCTAAGAGATTCTGGTCATATGTAAAGTATGTTAGCGGCAAGAAACAATCAATTCCTTCTCTGAGCGATAGCAATGGAGACACTATCGAAGACAGTGCTGCCAAAGCAGAGTTACTAAACGCAGCCTTCCGAAATGCCTTCACAAAAGAAGACGAAGAAAATATTCCAGAATTACAATCAAGAACAGCTGCCGACATGATGGTTCAAATGGCTCTGAGCACTATGGGACTTAACATCTGAGGTCATCAGCCCCCAAAACTTAGAACTACTTAAACCTAACTAACCTAAGAACATCACACACATCCATGCCCCAGGCAGGATTCTAACCTGCGACCGTAGCAGCAGCGCGGTGCCGGACTGTAGCGCCTAGAACCGTTCGGCCACAGCGGCCGGCCGCCAACATGAGTAACGTAGAAGTAAATATCCTCGGAGTAGTGAAACAACTTAAATCGTTTAATAAAAGCAAGTCTTCTGATCCAGACTGTATACCAACTAGGTTCCTTTCAGAGGATGCTGATGCATTAGCTCCTGCTTTACAATCATTTACAACCGTTCGCTCGACGAAATATTCGTACCCAAAAACTGGAAAGTTGCACAGGTCACACCAATATTCAAGAAAAATAGTAGGAGTAATCCACCTAATTACAGGCCCATATCATTAACGGCCATATGCAGCAGGATTCTGTAACATATATTGTGTTCAAACATTATGAGCCGGCCAGGGTGGCCGAGCGGTTCTAGGCGCTACAGTCCGGAACCGCGCGACCGCCACGGTCGCAGCTTCGAATCCTGCCTCGGGAATGGGTGTGTGTGATGTCCTTAGGTTAGTTAGGTTTAAGTAGTTCTAAGTTGTAGGGGTTTGATGACCTCAGATGTTAAGTCCCATAGTGCTCAGAGCCATTTGAACCATTTTGAAACATTATGAATTACCTCGAAGACGACGGTCTATTGACACACACTCAACATGGGTTTAGGAAACGACGTTCTTGTGAAACACAACTAGTTCTTTATTCGCGTGGAGTGTTGAATGCTGTTGACAAGGGATTTCAGATGGATTCCGTATTTCTGGATTTCCAGTAGGCTTTTGACACTGTACCACACAAGCAGCCTACAGCGAAATTGCGTGATTATGGAATATCGTCTCAGTTATGTGACTGGATTTGTGATTTCCTGTCATAGAGATCAGAGTTCGTAGCAAATGACGGAAAGTCATCGACTAAAGCAAAAGTGATTTCTGGCGTTCCCCAAGGTAGTGTTATAGGCCCTTTGCTGTTCCTTATCTATATAAACGATTTGGGAGACAATCTGAGTCGCCGTCTTGTTTGCAGATGACGCTGTCGTTTATCGACTAATAAAGTCATCAGAAGATCAAAACAAATTGCAAAACGCTTTATAAAAGATATCTGAATAGTGCGAAAATTGGCAGTTGATCCTAAATAACGAAAAGTGTGAGGTCATCCACATGAGTGCTAATAGGAATCCGTTAAACTCCGGTTACACGATAAATCAGTCAAATATCAAGGCCGTAGATTCAACTAAAGACCTAGGAATTACAATTACAAACAACGTAAATTGGAAGGAACACATAGAAAATGTTGTGGTGAAGGCTAACCAGAGACTGCGTTTTATTGGCAGGACACTTAGAAAATGTAACAGATCTACTAAGGAGACTGCCTACACTACGTTTGTCTGTCCTCTTTCAGAATACTGCTGCGCGGTGTGGGATCCCTACCAGATAGGACTGTCGGAGTACATCGAAAAAGTACAAAGAGGGGCAGCACGATTTGTATTATCGCGAAATATGGGAGAGAGTGTCATAGAAATGATACAGGATTTGGGCTGGCCATCATTAAAAGAAAGGCGTTTTCCGTTGCGACGGAATCTTCTCACGAAATTCCAATCACCAACTTTCTCGTCCTAATGCGAAAATATTTTGTTGATACCGACCTACATAGGGAGAAACGATCACCACGATGAAATAAGGGAAATCAGAGCTAGTATGAAAGATATAGGTGTTCGTTCTTTCCGAGCTCTATACGAGATTGAAATAATAGAGAATTGTGCAGGTGGTTTGATGAACCCTTTGCCAGGCACTTGAATGTGATTTGCAGAGTATCTATGTAGACGTAGACGTAGAGAATGCTGACGTAAACATCCTGGCTCATGTTAATTGTGACCTGTATGAGTTGATTTAAGTCATGGAACGAAATACAAGCCCAAAACATCAAAGGAGCACATCCTGCCTGTACTACACCCCGCATACGCTGCGGCATAAACAACTCACTACTCTGGTGTCTTTAGGATTTGTTGTTATTCTCTTACGTAGAAACTCACGTACATTATACATCACTTACAGCTGACAGTCCACAATATATGTTAACAAAATAAACGTGTGCTCTGGACTATCAACTGTATAAATGATGTATAATATGTGTGAGTCTCTGCATAAGGGAATAACAAGGAATTTTTAAGGCATCAAAATAATGGAGCAGCTCACACGTCGCAAACATTACGCCTAATACTGGGAATTATTTCCCTAAACGAGTCGTGCCGAGGATAAATGGAAGACAGTAATGACAGACAGTAGAAATTATTATTTTATAACGAACAAAATCATTGTTTTTACAGTCGCAGACCTTCACGTACCATTCCTAGTGGATAAAATAAAAACTGAATTCTTTTTAAGTCTCTTGTACATCTTAAACATTTAGCAATTCAAGAAGTTTACACAGATTATAACAGACGTTCTCACAGATGTATTCATTCTGAAGATCAGTCAGCTAGTGACATCTTGTCAGTGAAAAGCTGAGTGAAGTTTGGAGATTCCCACGTGGAATTCGGCGGTAAAAATAATCAGTATGTCATTGAAGGGACGGAAAATGACCAAAGACTGCTTTTTATTGGCAGAACACTTAGACGGTGCAACAGAAGTACTATAGAGACCGCCGACACTACGCATGTCCTTCCGTTTTGGAGTACCGCTGCACGGTGTAGGATCCTTACTAGATAGGATTAACGGAGTACGTCGAGAATGTTCACGGAAGCGCAGCACGTTTTGAACTATCGAGAAATAGGGGAGAGAGTGTCACAGTCATGTCCAGGATTTGGGGTGGAAATCATTGAAACAAAGGCGGTTTTCGTTGCGGATGGATATTCTCACGAAATTGCAGTCACCAACTTTTTCATCGGAATGCGAAAATATTTTGTTGACGCCGAACTAGATAGCGAGAAACGATCGTCGTAATAAAATAAGGGCATTAGAGCTCGCTCGAAAGATATAGGTGTTCGTTCTTACCATTCTGTTCGAGAGTGGCATAATAGAGAGTCAGTGTGAGGGTGGATAAACCCTCTGCCAGGCACTTAAGTGTGATTTGTACAGTAGGCATGTAGATGGAGATTCTGACCAGAATGTCTGAAATATGCTCCAAAAACGGGAACGACCAGTCTGCTTGTTCCACAAATGTAAGCAGTTATCGTTGAAAGCCTCCGGAGATGGGATAAGGCGACCGATATATAACGCTCGGAAGCTCTGTTGTCCACTGCTCTTGCTCTTATATCACGGTTATTGTGTGAGCAAGTCTGCATTTATATGTACACCTAAGTCTGTGGCAAAATGATGTACCTGCCTTTCCCGTTTGTTCACGGATGGAGAATGAGGAGAGTAGATGGGTATATGCTTACTTGTACAGTGCGAATTGTCATTCATCTCATCTTACGATCGAGATCCCGACGGATGCGACTAGATCTGTGATTTCTTGCCATAAACGGAACAGCTGATAGTAACTGACGAGGAGTAATCAGTTGAAATCTAAGTTATATCTCGGGATCCCCAAGGAAACCTTGATTTAGGGACTATCTCTCAGATTCTCTGTAGATGATGCCGTGGTTTACCGTGTAGCAAAGTCACCACAAGATCAACACGAATTATAAAACGATTTAGACAGATGCCTGGTGGTATGATCTAGAATTATAAAAATTTTAAAGTTCTCCAGACGAGTACCACAAAAAAAATCCATTAATTTCAGTTATAAAATAAATCATACAACTTAAAAGTGGTCAGTCGAAGTAAATACCTACGGAGTACAGTTATGAAAGTAGCCATAAAATAAAATAAAATTGAAATATGGGAGGGAATGTTAGGAGTGTGATAAGTGGATTGGAATGGCAATCCTAAAAACAAAAGCGCTTTTTGTTGCGTTAGGTGTTTTCATGACGTATCAATCACCATTTTTCTCCACTGCATGCCAAAGTATTTTATTGAGTCCCCCTACGTAGGGAGAAATGACAGTTAAGGTAAAGTAAGAGAAATCACGCATGGAAAGATGTGGGAGTTATTCGAGTTTGGAACAGGTAGAGAAATAGTTTAAAAGTGGATCATTGTAATTAATAAATAATATAATTAATAAATAGCTAAAAAACTAGTTTCGCGTCGCTTGAATATCTGTGAAAGTATGTGGGTATAGATTCAAGCAGCGCAGGGAATGTAAGAGTAAGTCTTAAGAAATGATTCTAGGTTTTACCGGGGTAGGAAAAATCTTGAATAGTTCTCGGGTATTTAGGTGACTGGCTTCGTCGTCCAGAAGGCGCCTTCTGGTCGACGCCACCTCGTTTAATACCCGAGAGATATTCAACTGTTACGCAACTAAATCTTGCTTTACTGTGATGCAAACACAAACTGTAACCGAAATGAAGGCAGTTTCTTCAAAAGTGCGCATCTGTGAAACGGAAATCTACTGCCGGATGACATTTAGTATCGTGGTGGTCCAGCTGGTGCATGGCTCGTCCTCGGCATTCTGTTCTCAAGTTGGTTGTGACATAGCTGCCCGAGCCTGACCCATTCCAGAATAGTGGTCGTCCTGAAGTGATCCAGTGCCTGAAGAGGGTTCATGAGACGATGCTATACAAGTTCCTACTAGCACCAACCATGCTCAATCGGGGCCAGCATATTCCACACGTCATTATATTCTGCTGATTCCTATAGTCGTGACATCAATTCTGGACGCTTTATTGAAATGTTCATTAGTTTTAACATCACCAAAACAATGTTGTGGTACGGCGACTAAATCAGTAATTTATGCTTCAATTTTTTTGGCTCTGAGGACTATGAGACTTAACATCTGAGGTCATCAGTCCCCTAGAACTTAGAATTACTTAAACCTAACTAACCTAAGGACATCACACACATCCATGCCCGAGGCAGGATTCGAACTTGCGACCGTAGCGGTCACACGGTTCCAGACTGAAGCGCCTAGCACTGCTCGGCCACATTGGCCGGCATCTGTTTTTTTTTGTTTACGATACGTATTTAATATAAATGAGAACATTATAGGTTAGGTTTTTCGTGATTGTTACTGACATTGAATGAGCATTTCATTCGATACGATATTTTTATCAAATATTTATATTTTTTTTTTAAAAAAATAGGATGCGTTATTAAAAATAAATAAACAAACTCAAGTGACAACGAATTAAAAACTTCCGTATTTTACATGCTTGTGCGCCTGCAAAGCAAGTTTGTCATTTGTTCTGTTCCTACAAACCAAACAAGCAATGCATATTATTACTGCTTTATCCAGTGAGAAGAGCGTTCTGAACATTGATGTAACAGTAATAGTCAGCAATACATTGTTGCTGCTGAAATGTAATATTTCTTTAAGGCTAGCTGAAGTGAGACAGAAAACAATGTTTGTTTACCGAAACGTCACAGAGTAAGAGGAGTAAGTCAATAACACTCCGTGAAGAAGGTGACACTTTTGTAGAAACAGCAAAAAGGTTGGTGGAGGCACTACAGTATCGGGTGTGAGGAAAGTATGCAAGCAGAATGATGAAACTGTCTCGACCAAAACTGGTCCAGGAACCCGCAGATAACGAATATTGACTGTTGTGGAATCTGCTGTCTTCTATGTAAGATCGTTCGTACCGTACAATCTGTAAATGCCATCTTGAAGACTTCAGGAGTTGAAGTTTCTCATAGAACAGTCGAAGAACTCCAGAAAAGCGGGGACTGCAACAAAAACAAGTCTTATCTGAACAAAACGCAGAGCCAGAACCGTATGCAATGATGCAGTAAGCTTTAGCACAGAGAGAAGGCTAGGTTAGTGCCATATAGAGTGACGAGACTAAGAACAGCAACTTTGGAAGCGATTGAATTAAATTCGTTCGTCGTCTACCAGCCGAAGACTTGCCACCATGAAACATCCCATCAGTGTACTGGTGTAGGGCTGCATGGCGAGACACGGAATTTGGCGTCTGCAAGTATTATAGCGCAACGATAACGAAAATACCAAGAAGTAGTCTTAGAGTTGAAATTGCAGCCCTTTATCCGCGATTTGTTTCAGTGTAACAACGACCAGTGAATCTTTCTGCAAGACAGTGCGCTACAGAGTCAGTGAGAAATGGTTCGCTGAACATCGGATTAGTGTACTGAGTAGACTGGCAAACGTCCCGAACTCAATCCGATTGAGAACTTGTGGTCAAGACTGAAAATAATGGTTATACGACGGAATACCACTAACAAGAGGTTAGTCTGGTAGACATGATGCCGCACATAATCGAGGCAGTTATTAAATCAAATGGATATCTCTCGAAGCACTGAGAAATATTGCAATAATAAAAATGGTTCCAATGGCTCTGAGCACTATGCGACTTAACTTTTGAGGTAATCAGTCCCCTAGAACTTAGAACTAATTAAACCTAACTAACCTAAGGACATCACTCACATCCATGCCCGAGGCAGGATTCGAACCTGCGACCGTAGCGGTAGCTCGGTTCCAGACTATAGCGCCTAGAACCGCACGGCCACTCCGGCCGGCTATTGCAATAATATTTGTAGCAAATAATTTGTAGCTTTCTGGGGTTGTGAGTATTTTGTTTGAGTTTTAGTTGTTCAATTAAATCTTTATATTTTAACACGCTTTTCCAGACAGGACACGTAGTACTGGTATTGAACACATGAAGTTTCCACAAGTTTGAGAAAAACTTCCAGCAACTGGCAAGTTCGATAAATCCTTGCAGCCAGACGCAAGAAACTGTTTCCACTTACATCCGGAAGATACTTCTGCAAGTTGACGGCACTTGCGGAAGTCGACTCGCTGGGGTTTTTCCGCGTTAAACAACTTTCAGAAGTAACTCTTGCAAACGACTTACAGAAGTTTAGTTGCTAGTGGACACACGCCTTTACGATTCAGACAAGCCGAGCGGTCTAAGGCGCTGCAGTCATGGACTGTGCGGCTGGTCCCGGCGAAGGCTCGAGTCCTCCCTCGGGCATGGGTGTGTGTGTTTGTCCTTAGGATAATTTAGGTTAAGTAGTGTGTAAGCTAAGGGACTGATGACCTTAGCAGTTGAGTCCCATAAGATTTCACACATTTGAACATATTTTTGATTCAGACAAGGAGGGATGTTCTCTGATATGTCGGTACAAGCGGCAGGCGAAGCGCCTGCAAGTGCGGCTACCTGCCGAAGCCCGGCCAAGGTTCCGTTATCGGGAGACTGCGGGCCTTGGTCTGAGCTTATAACTGAAAGTTGTGATTTCTTTTATGGTGCGCCGGCGGCGGTGGTCTTGCGGTTCTAGGCGCTCAGTCCGGAACCGTGCGACTGCTACGGTCGCAGGTTCGAATCCTGCCTCGGGCATGGATGTGTGTGATGTCCTTAGGTTAGTTAGGTTTAAGCAGTTCTAAGTTCTAGGGGACTGATGACCACAGATGTTAAGTCCCATAGTGCTCAGAGCCATTTGAACCATTTTTTATGGTGCTGCGTAAAACGTACTCGTGGTTAAGACAAATGACTAATTACACATATGGTGTGTAGTATTTTGTTATGTCGATGCCAAAAATATCATAAA
Source organism: Schistocerca nitens (assembly GCF_023898315.1). NCBI lineage: Eukaryota > Metazoa > Arthropoda > Insecta > Orthoptera > Acrididae > Schistocerca > Schistocerca nitens. The sequence continues at coordinate 929,851,279 of NC_064616.1, forward strand.
CAGTTTGTAATAAACGTCGGTAAGATAAGCAACCGGCCTAGCTGCGTATTGTACCGCTAAGGGGCAAAATCATGTGAATGTGGGACTCTGTGACATCACTTTACTGCCCACAATTCCAAGATGAGAAGAATCCAGTGCTACTGGGTAGACAAACAACTGAATCATGCATGGCAACTCGAAATATTGCATGCGACGTTTCAATAAGCATCTTTGCAATATAGCTACAAATGACTATCAGGATGCCCTATAATGCAAAGCTGAATAAATGTCGTTTTGTTGAACTTGTACCTCTTCTCAGTGACTAGAGCGAAAAGCTGATCCATCATTTAGAGTATTCTTCTGTTTTCTCAGAAGAGTAAAATATGATAGAGAGTGACTTGATTGCTTCTGTTTGAAACACGCTCACGAATAAAATAAAACAAAAGAAATAAATGTATCGATTTTTCTGTCAGTCATTCTTGACGAAGTAACTGATGTACGTCATTTCCTGTAGGCCTCTTCAGTACTTCACTATGTCACAGCTATTGGTCAATCTGATGGAAGATTTCTAAAAGTCATGAGTATGCTCGGAGTCACGATGGAGCTACAGCTACGGCTGGTCTTTTGAACGGATTGCAATCAAGGGCGATAAACACGTTATCTGCTACAATGCTCGTTCATCGTTTCGTTTTTCAACTGAACCAAGTGCTATCACAAGTCGTGTCAAAGACAAAAAAAAATCAAAAAATTGTCCCTTAGTTCGAATGGTCTTCCTACTTTTTCCCAGGTCAACCAAAATAACCTGGTCTCTAGATGAAGACGTAAAGAAACGACTACTTAACCGTCTGCCACGTGGAGTTCTGGATCTCGTTTGATGAAAGATTTCAGCCTAGATTGCGACTGTTCATTGCTAATCAGCGGGTGAGCCCCAACGTTGTCAACTTTGAGTCGTTCTTGATCAGCAAGGACATCTTGATGAACACTTTGGGGTGCAATGGCAGCAGGACAGTATATCTTCTCAATAGGAGTGGGATCTAGACATCTGCCGATTAACCTGAAAGTTTGTTCAAGGGACTGTCCACAGTCTTGGCGTGAGTCGACCTATACCACACATGGGATGCATACTCTGCAGCGCACTAGCACAGAGCCAATGGTGTGGTTTTAATAACTTGTGGTTTTGCACCCCAATTAGTAACTCTTAGCTTCATCGCGATGTTACGAGGGTTGAAACTCTAATAGTGGCAACTATTTATTTACAGCTCGTACAAAATAGATACGTGTTTCAAAGTTTTAATAACCTTCAAAATAGTCACCAGTATTGTGTATCACTCGTTGCCAGCGATGCGGAAGTCGCAGGATACTCTTAACAGTGCCAGTCGTGTTGACAGTTCGAGCGGCGCGGTCTTTTACCCGACGAATTTGTAGCAGTTCTGAAGCGAATGCCGTGAAGTGCTTCATTCAGTTTAGAAATCGAGTTGAACTCACGAGAGCTTAAGACAGGGGAGTGCAGTAGGTGGTATAGCACTTAGCAGCCCCTTCAGTCAAACAAATCAGTAACAGCTTGCACTATATGTGCTTAAGCATTGCCCTGCAAAATGATGGCCAGGTCCTGCAGAAAGTGTCATCGCTTCTATCTCTATGCTGTTCATTTTTGGAACACAACCTACCAACAGGCTCTGTTTTATTGGCAGAATACACAGAAGGTGCAACAATTCTACTAAACAGACTTATGCTACATACTTCGGCGCGGTATGGGATCTTTACCAGATAGGATTGACGGAGGACATCGACAAAGTTCAAAGGCGGAAGCTCGTTTTGTATAATAGCGAAGCAGGAGAGGGTTGAGAGAGAGAGAGAGAGAGAGAGAGAGGGAGGGAGGGAGAGAGAGAGAGAGAGAGAGAGAGAGGGAGAGAGAGAGAGAGAGTCCGGGATATGACGAGTGAGTTGGGGTAACAAACATTAAAACAAAGGCGTTTTTCGTCACGGCGAGTTTTTTCACCAAATTTCAACCACTAACTTTTTCCTCCGATTGTCAATATTTTATTAACTCCCACCTACACATGGAGAAATGCCCATCGCAATAAAATAAGAGAAGTAAGAGCTCTCACAGTTAAGATCAGATGTTCGTTTTCCCCATGTGTCATTCAGGAGTGGAACAATCTAGAATCTGGAAGTGGTTCTGTGAACCCTCTTTCACACACTTTAGTGTGAACTGCAGAGCAGTCATATAAATGTGATGTAGTTAGTGTTAGATGTGAAAGTAGTGGAATGGACCACCTTAAAGTCATGAATGAAACTATGAATGAGAGTCATGAGTACGAATTATCATCTTTCCTAGGATTCCTAGATTCCAAGAAAGCGTCTCGCTGAATTTCAAAACCTGCACTAACAGCAGCAGATAGTTAGGCCATTGATTTAAGCTATGTTTCACTGAATAATATACACCCAAAGCTGCCGCTTCCATTGGACTTCGTGAGATTAGTGGGAAATTCGGAATTGAAAGAGGAATCAGACAAAGTGCATATTTCAGCAAAGCTATTCCCAGCAGCCCTAAGAAAGTTTTCATATCCTTAAACTGGACAAAACGTTACAGAATACTTGTGGTTGTAACATACATGAATTTCCTTCCTTTTTCTGATGTAGTTCTGCTGATTACGTCTAGTAGAGAACAGATATATTTAAAAACTAAATAGAGGAATTTGACGATACTTGATGTCTACTTCATCGGCTCCTCAGTACGCATACACATCTGACCTCGCATTCCAGATTAAGAATTTGTCACCTAAACATTACTGAAACAAGAGGTCTTGTATTGTATCCTAGCTGTGCCCATACATGAAACAAATATGGTCCCAAAACTCGTTATCCGTTGCTGCCGTTCCCTGTGGAACAAGGTACCGTGCTCTCAGCTCACGATACGGAAGCCTTTTGCTTATAAGAAGAGCTGAAACACTTATTTTGTCAACCTCATAACGTTCCCCTAAGAATCAACGTATATGCTGGAATTCCTCTGCCACACAGTAAAGAAAATAACCCCTTCTTCCCCCAGCCAGTCTTCTTCATCCTTTACTTTCTCAGTCAGTCACATCTGTTTCTTTTCTCTCTCTTCAGCACTTAAGTAGTATAACGTTTCCTTTCTCCTTCACTTCCACCCATTCTATCGTATTAAGTGATGCTGGAGCTCACAATCTAAATCACCCTGCCTGTAACTTGTATTCTTTATTGCTGTACGTCTCATGAACGAATGTTGACATTTTTGTCTCTGTTTATGTCATAGTAATTCCTAAATTTTGGATTCTGTGTAGTTGTACCTGTATCTAATAAAATGCTTATCACAATTAATGTAACGTAAAATCAGTAGAATGCCTGATTAGATTTGACAGAGAGTATGACGACTATAAACTTGTCAGGATAGATGAATAGGTTTGAAACTAATGTTGATATCAGTTCTTGTTGTTGCGTATTCAGTCCGAAGACTGGTTTGATGCATCTCTGCACGCTAGCATATTCTGTGCAACTCTCTTCATTTGTGTATAACTGCTGCAACCTACTATACATCCAGTCCAGTTTTCGAGACTTTGTACCCCTCTACACTTTCTGCCTCCCTTCCCCCAAACTGTTCTCTATTAAAAAACTGACTATTCTTGATGCTTCAGAATGTGCTCTATCAATGTGATTCCTTCCTTTTTTTCCAATTAAGCTCAGTACCTCCGTATTCTACCGATCCACTTAATCTTCAGTTCCTTTTTTTCCAATTAAGCTCAGTACCTCCGTATTCTACCGATCCACTTAATCTTCAGTATTCTTCTACAGCACAACATTTCTGTTCTTGTCTGACCTATTTATCGTCTATGTTTCACTTCCGTACAAGTCTGCACTGCAGACAAATAGTGACTAGTAGATCTCAAGAGACTGATGACTATGATGATGAAAGAAGAACAAAGTTTGAGACAGATTTCCTACGAGGTACGCAGGATGTCTGGGTTTAAATTATACACTCCATACAGGACCGAAAGGTGAGTCTTGTAAGGAAGATATCACCGAATCTTCCACTCTGCGTCGGCGTGCGCATTGTTTTGAAACTTCCTGGCAGATTATAACCGTCGAGTGCACATGGACCCGAAACCTCAAGTCTTATCTTTAGCGGGCATAACTCTTACTGTAAAGTTTTCTGGGCGAGAGTCCCGATCCGGCACGCAGGTTTTAATCTGTTGGGAAGTTTCAATTGAGCCCTGATAGGAAATGAATATTTCAGGCAGCTTGAGGTCGTGAATATGTGAAGCGCATGAGGCATATGTTTGTAAACAGTTTATTTTTCTTATCAAACAACTGATAGCGATCTTGAAAAACAATAAACAGTCGCCTTGGTATATCCACGATTTAGTTTACCACTGTTTACAGTTCATGGCTGGCTGTCGAAGACGTGAGATTACCCGTTGCAGGAATTTGGAGACATGCATTTAATGTATGATGGTGCAAGATGTAGTGCTCGGACCTCAAACGAGAGCACAGAGAAAAGGTTCGCTACATTCACCATACTAATTGGAAGAAATGTATCGCCAACAGTAGAAACTTAGGAGAAACTACGTCATTCTCGTCACATAAAGGCTTCGACAAAAAGCTGCTCCGGCTCTACAATTGGAAGCGGTGGCGCTGGATGTGGAGCAGATTCACCCGTCCTCTTGGCCGTGACGCACTCTTAGAAGAATGCTATCTGCAGAGCACTACCGAGGTAGCAGTTACAGCCCTATCATGAACACCGAGTGCAGACAGTGGAGTCAAAAAGATTTTTTACCAAGAATTCAGCTTTGTAGACTGATTACGTAGTGAGACAGGCGTCGATCACTTTTAACAGTTGCTACATGCTTAAGCCGTTTCTGTAAAGTCCAAGTTTTTTACGACAGTAGAGATTCGTTTTCGACCATTAGCTACTTCTCTCGAAGCACTCACTTCAGTTCAACTACAATTTGCAGAAACTGGAAGCTGAAATGCGGCGAAACCTCGTGTGTTCTTTAGTATATTAATGTATTTGTAATCTGTGCGTTCTTTCTCAGCACAGTCAAAAGCTGTATAAAAATCTGAATATCCCAGACGAAGTTATCATTTACACACGTTGTTATGTTCTATAATTTCGTTCACAAGTCGCAAATAAACTATTCTGGCACTTTCTTTCCTTATACAGCGACTGGCTTATCTCACTTCATCTGCCATTAATCGTGACCTGTCAGTACTTTCATTACTAATTGTGTTCCCAATTAATCTATTGAAGAATACAAACATTAAGGAAATTTTGGAATGCTCGTACAATTTTCTTTCAGTCTTTAGTTAGAATCTATATGTTGTCTTAACTGAAATCTGCTGTCGTAACTGGAGAAATGTGTTTACGTAGTACCAGGATACACTGTCTGATGAGAAGTATTCGGACTCCCATATGTAAGGCGGAATTGACCATTAGATGCCACGAGAGGTGGACCTGCCATAAAGAAGGAGGTATGGAATATTGCACTGGCCATAGAGAAGAAGTAACAACTGAATGGTTGGGACAGGGCAGCTCTGCGACTTCGAACGTGGAGTGGTTCGCTGGACGTCAGCTGACTGACATATCTGTCACGAGTATTTCAACCTCTCTGAAGCAGCCCAAGTCGACTGCTGATGATGTGATTGTGAAGGAACAGCCCAGCTAAAGCAACGCCGAGCAGACCTCACGTAGTGAAGGGCAACGACCGTCAAGGACTGCGGAGGGTGGTTTTAAAAAAAATCGCGTAAAATCAGCGCAAAGAATGACTCATGACTTCCAGGCAACACGATGACTGTGCGCAGAAGGGGGTACAAAGATCGAGCAACTCCTTATAGGCCATACATTTGTGCAATCTGTGCTAAGCGACGCTTGAGAATGGTTGGAATGATGGAAAAGAGTGACTTGGAGTGAAGAATCACGATGTACCCTGTGGTAATACGATGAAATGGTTTGGATTTAGTGAACGCCTGTAGAACGTTGTCTGTCATCAAGTATAGTGCCAATAGTGAAATACGGAGAAGGTAATGCTACGATATGGAGGCGTTTTTAGTGGTTAGGGTGTTGTCCCCTTATTGCGCTTAAGAAAACGGTAAATGTGAAAGGATATGAACACACTTTACAACATTGTGTATTGCGTACAAGAGAGGAGACGATAACTTTTCCAGCATGACAATGCACCCTGTAATACAGCAGCATCTGTGAGGCGACGATTCGTGGACAATAGCATTTCTGAAATGGACTAGCCAGCTTTGAGCCCCGACCTGAACCCAATGGAACAGCTTTGGGATGAGTCGGAACATCGACTTTGCTCCAGACCCCAGGGTTCAACACACCTTTTCTAGCTTCGGCTTATAAGGAAAAATAAGCTGCCATTCCTCCACTGATATTCAGACGCATTATTGCAATTGTCCCCAGCAGAGTTTGAGCCGTGATAAAGACGAAGGGCGTGCACATCCAATATGAATGACCACTAATAAGGTCCGGAAGCTTTTGATCATATAGCGTATGATTCGCAAATTTATCATGACATCAAAATGGATAAATTCGAACGGATGCTTACCCCGTCCTCTCCCCCATACACAAACACACACATCCACACTACCGAAAATGAAACAGAATGGAGGGAGAGCGTTGCAAAGACGTTGAAAATTCTTATCTGGCAGATACATGGAGACACATCTCACGACAGGCGGCTTAGGAAACTGGAATAACCGCCTTTCACAGCAGAGTCATCAAAAATTATCAGCGCATAACGTAACACCACCGAAGTTCGGAGTTTGTTCATCGATACCTCCTGAGTATTTGGTAAAAGGGACCCGTGGGCAGCGGTGGTTCGTTACAGGTTAATATCACGTATTCGATTTGTTACCTAAGTACATTAGTTTCTGTGAGAAAATCTTCACAGCAGTGAAATATGCATTCCTCAGATGGTTGCAAGTGTACTGCTGTGTAGCTGCTGTCGCTGAGGGGAAACCTCAGCATGGCCTCATTGTGTCGTCCTTCTATCGCATTCACTGTAGCCATATGAGAGGTTAATGTTGGCCATCTCTTCATCAGTAAACCCATCACTGCTAACGTACAGCTAACACTCTCGAAAACATATCCGAGACACAGTCTAGCAATATTGAATCCAAGCATGAGGGAGGAAGTGAAGTGGGCGTTACTGCTGTTAACTCAAGTAGCGTCAGTCAATGGGACAAATTTGTTTCCGAACAAGACGCGCAGCGCGTGTCGTCGACATTTCCGCTGTTGTGCAGATATTTTCAGTGAAATAGAAAAAAATGGTTCAAATGGCTCTGAGGACTATGGGACTTAACTTCTGAGGTCATCAGTCCCCTAGAACTTAGAACTACTTAAACCTAACTAAGCTAAGGACATCACACACATCCATGCCCGAGGCAGGATTCGAACCTGCGACCGTAACGGTCGCGCGGTTCCAAACTGTAGCGCCTAGAAGCGCTCGGCCACCCCGGTCGGCAGTGAAATAGAGATTCAAACATAAATGGGAGTAAGAAATCAAACGAAATGATATTTACCTGTAACGAGTCACCTTACGCCACAGTCCCTTTCACCAAAACACTTTGAAAGTATCCCTAAACAGCCTCCAAAGTTTTAGCGGAGGAGTTCAAATTCAGCTAATATTCCGTTGAGATTGAGCAGTGGAAACCAGGCAAATAACAGCTCGTACGGAAGATCACAAGCAGGCATTCGATTGGAACGGGAAATAACCTTAATATACCGTACGCACATTAATACCTCCTTCCACGAACTTCACTTTGATTCGTAACTGAATAATAGGATGAGAATAAAGACCCATAGCTTGTACCACTTTCAGCATTTCCATGATTTTACTTAAATCTAAAACACATTATCTGAATCTAATGCTAATAATGTGTAGTTCAGTCTCTGCGTCACACATGGCGGAAGTTTCGAAAATAATTTTTCTACAATTTAAAATATATAACACAATAGGTGGAGAGGTACAAAGTGGTACAGTTGTAAGCAGGTGTTCAACATTTTACCACTGGCGTTATAAATTATATAGCTAAAACTTTTCTCCACTATGGTGGGAAATACTGAAATCTTGTGAGTACGAAAAATATTTGTTGTTATTTTTGGGACACTGGCTAACAGTTTTGAACCATTAATACATATTAATTATGTAAAATTTTAAGCTACTTTTAGACTTACATTGAGCAGTTTCTACATTAACTACTGTAAGTAGTCTGTTTAGGTTTTTATGTTGGTAACGCCACGTAGCGCTCTGTATGAAAATTACTGACTGTGCTGTGTGCAGTCTGTGGCTGGTTGACATTGTTGAAATATTCGCTATTGTAGTGTTGGGCAGTTGGATGTGAACAGCGCGTAGCGTTGGGCAGTTGGAGGTGAGCCACCAGCAGTGGTGGATGTGGAGAGAGAGATGCCAGAGTTTTGAGAGGTTGCTATAAGCGGACGATCTGGACGTGTGTCCGCCAGAAAAAGGAAATTTGTAAAGTGGATGTGATGAATTGATAGATGTATATATATGATGATTTTGAACACTATTAAGGCAAATACATTGTTTTTTCTCTGTCAAAATCTTTCATTTGCTAACTATGCCTATCCGTAGTTAGTGCCTCCAGTAATTAGAATCTTTTATTTAGCTGGCAGTACCGGCGTTCGCTGTATTGCAGTAGTTTGAGTAACGAAGATTTTTGTGAGGTAAGTGGTCCATGAAAGGTATTGGTTATTGTTAGTCAGGGCCATTCTATTGCAGGGATTTTTGAAAGTCAGATTGCGTTGCGATAAAAAATATTGTGTGTCAGTTTAGCGATGATCAGAATAAGTAAAGAGAGAACTGTCTGAGTACGTTCAGTTTTAGTCAGCTGTCTTTGTATCAAATAACGTAGAATTTCACTGTCACAGTCATTCATAATTTTTCTAAGGGGACGTTTCACTACTCATTCAGGTTTGCACCTATCAAAGTAAAATACTTTCCCCTTCGCACTTATATTCGTACACCGAGTGTGGAACTATTCATAATATTTTGTCCTCCTGGTCTACTTCGCAGAGCTCGCGGAATCACCTTCAAGACGTATTGCCACTTTTGGCTTCGCCAGTTTTAGTTTTGTTCTGCCTACTTTTGTCTTCCTCAGATTCTTTGTCAAGGACGAGCCTCTTGTAAGGACTAGCGGTGATCTCAACAGCAGCCGATGTTACTCTGTTTTTTTTTTATGCAGAGTTAGGATAGTGGATATATCTTGTGGGCCTACTGACACCTTACTACTAAATATTTGTTTTGTAGAATTTGAAGTATTAAGGTGTACGTCATTTCCACTATATCGTCTTGATTTCGCTCGGAGTTTTTAACTTCCCTTGTCCACTCATTTCTCGTTCCTCACTTCTAGCTTCTGATCCAAGATTGGATTTAATCACCACGAAGTCCGAATCCTGAAAAAATGTGTGAATCCAATGGCGAGATTCCAGTTTTTGAGAAGCCACTAATATCGTTTTTTACGGTTGCAGCCCTACCATGTGACTCTCCGAACAGCTGAGCAATCCTTTTCTGAGTGATATTGCTGTCAGGGTTTGTGCGAAGCCATTTGTCAGCTACTTGGTTGCAATGAGCTCCAAGGGTCTTAAAACTTCAACATTTAATGACTGTAGCCTGTGAGTTGTGTGTTGTGGCAGACAAAGTACAAATAAACCACTATCTCTAGCTAAAGTAATAGCAGGCATCACAACTAACTGTACAATTATTAGATAAAATCAGTTGTTAAAACGTGTATAGTGAACATTATTTTGAAATGTACTCGCAAAATATATAAGAAAGGTGATGGTACGATTAGAGGACGACGCCGCTTTGTACCGCGCAAGAACTAGGGTGGTTTCCAGTGTTTCTACATTATATTATGAGGACTTTACATACTTGGGAGCATGAAATAAATGTGAACCACTCCACGACAAAATTCTGTACGGTCTGATGAAAAGATCACGTACAACAGCTAGATACAACATAATACGCATTTTGTCCAGCATGCGATATCACCATAGAGATCAGGGATGTACAGACCGTAGCCAGCTGGACGCATGCAGCCCACCGTTAATCTGTTGGCTCCACATCGTTAATTCTCTTGATATATTTTTTTCTCTAACAGGAATGGAGAGGGCGGGACCATGTAGTACATAGTTCTTTTGAAAAATTTGTCGATAGAAACAATTGTAAGTTCAAATGGCTCTGAGCACTATGGGACTTAACATCTGTGGTCATCAGTCCCCTACAACTTAGAACTACTTAAACCTAACTAACCTAAGGACATCACACACATCCATGCCCGAGGCAGGATTCGAACCTGCGACCGTAGCAGTCGCGCGGTACCGGACTGAGCGCCTGGAACAATTGTAAGTTACAGGTAGATAGTGAAACAAAATTTGCTAACCACTTCGGGCGAACTTTTATATGTGAAAAAACATTTTTGCATAATGAACATTACCTAATCAACAGTACAGGAACCGAATAACCAACGTCAATTTTGTACTTGTCTACGACAAAAACTTAGCCAAACATCAAAGCAACTGTAAAATCAGTGGACGGTCACGTTTCAAATTAAATGGTATAACCAATGTTTCTGTAAAAATACATTCTTGTAATTATATTTGTTATAATTATTAAGCTTGTGTCCGTTATGTGGTCGCAGTAAGCGGTTTGTGGCCCGCGGTACTAACAAGTCTCTACACCCGTGACGTAGACAGTTCGCTATATATTTTGGTGGTACAATTTAAAAAGCCCTACAATTTGTAAGACTCTACCCGACGTTCCCCCGCCGCACCTCGTAAGCATACTTGCAGATATAATTGTAGATGTAGGTGACTCGATATGACGCTATACAGTGGTGGCATATTGTTTGTAAGTGACGTAATCGCGTTCTACTTCACTTGAGAAGCTGAAAGGCGCAGTCGTCCTCCGGCGGGCAAAAGAAGCGGCCGTCTGGAAGGAACGAGCTGCCAGCAAAAATGACGGCCCGCTCGGCTCGCACTTATCTCTTCCAGTCTCCATACTCTCAACACTCATCTGCGTCACAGAATACGCTACCTACTTTCCCTTGGTATGGTGGATTACGTCCCACTGAAATAATATTTCTGTCTACCGTTATCACTTTAAATATACTCCCTAGTCATGCGAGCACTAACAGTTGTACGAGAAACTCAAAAATTACATAATCCTGTCTTCCAAATAAGAAATTAAATAAATTGCTAAGAATTACATTAAATTACGTTAAATTAGTTATTTTCTTTGGATAACTCAGAGAGACGTCTTTATAATGTCGAAGACGCACATTCAATTTTAATTAATTGCATAACAGTCAAATGACTTAGTACTGTAAAAGACTATTGTATTACAGTGCTAATATTAATTAAAATAACATGAAACAGTAATTTTGAGATTTTATGTGAAGATACTCTTCAATAGTGAAGAAGGAATTTCTCAACAGAAGGTTCATTAATTTAGCCATAAACTCCACCATATTACCGATAAGACATTTTATGTGCTATGGAAGGTTTAACGTATGTGTATCCATGTATCTCATTCTTTTCTTCATTAATAGTAACCCACTGAAGTCTTCGTAGACTCTGATTTTGGTCCTTCTGTTATATACATGATTTTTATAACGTCTCGAGAAAAGATAAATATTGGTAATGACGAAGTACGGTAACGAATACATGTATTGTGAAGTAACTGTCCAAATATCAAATTTTTTGAAGAGGTCTCTACGGGATCTAGAATTAGCACCTGGTAGAATTCATATAATTTGCTTGTGTATTCTAAAAATCTTCTCCCTGTGAAATGAGTGTCCAAACTGCTGATTCTGTAACACATCAGTGAAAGGAAATGCGCAGAATAAACTTGTACTGTCGGTTTCAAATCACCTATTTCTACTGCTAACGTACCTTAACTAAAGCGCTTCATTAATTCTAGTCAGCGATTTTCACATTTAATGTTGTGATTTGTCATGTGTCTACTTTCCACCATTGCTCATTTACCCCAAAGCTGTGCGCTCACAGTCAAGGAAATGCGTTTCAATAAATGACTTGTAGCGTTCTTCTTTGGAGACATTTCATGAATTAAAAAAAAAATGTCTTCGCACGATTACATTTGTTCCTACATACACTAAATTGCTCCATAGTCAACTACTTATCGCGTAGTAATAAAATATTGATACCTGATGCCATAAGTGGAGCAAGATATGTCGAGAACGACGACAACAGGTTTATTAACCATTACCGCGCTTGTGGAAGTGTAACTGAGCTAGTGACTGTGCCATCGATGTGTCGTAATATCCTAACCAGGAGAGAAAATGAAAAGCCGTTCTCACTATCAAAAACACTCGAAAGGGGCAGCACTACGTACTCATACGTTTTCCAGCACCTCACAGCGACTATTACAGTGTTACTGTGCTTGTTTCAGTGGTACTACCGACTTTCCCCATGTCTTCCTTTTATCGGGATTTTAGCTACAAATACTGGCGTAAGTTTTTTGTCTCCATTATAGCCTCCTTATTATTGGCAGCACGTTTTCCTAGTAGCCTATACCTGGAGAAAATGCTTAACATAGCTAAATATAGCTACAGCGTCTTCAGAAATATTGCTGTTATTTGTAGCTCGAGCTGAGTGTTGGCGGAAAACTAAGTGCGAGCGAAAACGCAAAGCAGTAATAAAAATTATTAAAATGTAAGAGACACTATGTTTGGCGGTCTAATGCGTTGTATGATCACCGTAAGGTTAATAGCGTAGATAGTGATTTGTAACTGTGCTGAAAACTGACAAAATACAACACTGTTGTAATCAAAGTTTGTCTCATTACAAGCAATTACGACTAAGTGAGTGTTTCTAATTTCTACCGAATCCAGAATGAATAGGGTTGACTTTTAAGCAAAGAGCGTAGCTGACTATTATTTTTCAGCAAAAAACTGTACCTTTGGTCTAGCAGTAAACGTTTATATATTTCTGAACGTTGTAGCTTGAGATTCTGGCACGCTTCTACGTAGAATACTGTACCTAACAGTGGAAGAGTCAGAGAATGGTGTACAAATTAAATCTGGAAATTTGGATCGAAGACTTACTAGGAAACATAACTCAGTATTTAATTGTTGCCACAGTGTTTAAGTGTACAGACAATGGCTATGTGAAATAGTTACTTGTGTTGTAATGCTACCAGAGACATTTATATATATTTAAATGTGAGAGGTAGCAGTATAATGCGAATAATTAGAACTCAGTACGTCGTACTCAAAGTCAGAGTAGCACCCCTGCGAACTAAGACAGAACGATACATATAATGATTGATCTAAATGACACGATAGATGATGGGGTGAGCTGTCTGAGGTTGTTCAGGGCGTCGCAGTTAGATACAAAGAAGTGGGACCATTAGATAATTGTTGCGACACCCACAGAAGTTAGTGAGTAATCGACACATAGCGCAAAGACTGGCAACTTAGCTACAAGTTAAGCAAATGTATTACAAGTTTATAGATGGAAGTCTCGATATTGTTGATTATGTCATCATCGAGCATGCACTGGAATCATTCAAATGCGCCAAATAATTTAATCTGTAGCTATTTAAAGTGGAGCGATGACATAAATCCATCGAGAATGCAGCTACCAATATCAGAATCGTTAGATGAATTCTGTGTAGGAGTAATACTTCCTCGATAGAAATCGCTCACGAAAATCTCGACTGAGCGATTACTTCGCGTTTTCATCAGTCGAGGCCCCCAGCAAACTGAGTTAATTAAGGAGATAGAGAGGATTCAGAGAAGACCTGTGGAATTCATCACGAGGCTGGTTCATTAGCATGAGATAGTCACAGAACGTCTCAGTAGAGTCTTGTAGGAGGCATCACGGAAAAGCTTAGTCTTAAAATTCAACGAGTCGACGTTAGAAGACGAGCTAAGAAAAAAATTACATCCCCTCAGACACTAGGTCTGCTCAAAAATTTTATTTTACGCGTCAACCAAGCGTCCAAGGGATGTACAGTTGGCAGGTATCATCCGTCACGACCGCCCAAGTAGCCATGACAGTGAGACATCATTTACTTTCCCAGATGTTGTAATTTAGTGAAAAGTGACACGGTGTTGGTAGCGAATTATATGGTGAAAATGGCAAAACATTTTCGAAACGCTTAAATTTTTGTAACAAGCTTACGAAGATGTTCTAGGCCACATGCAGCGTTCTGCCTATTCAAAAGCAATAACAAGTCAGCTGAAGATAAATGCCAAGAAGATCCTGAACGTGTTGATGTTTACATCCAGAAAACCAAGCATCTGATGCGTGCCAGTTGTCAGAAACTCGCAAAGGAGATTGGAATGTAAGTTGGTTCCTTTTGAAAAGGTTGCGAAGAGAGGCTAATCGACGCAGAAACACAACTTATGTTCCCTTCAGCATGACAACACGCCTGGCCACCACCTTTATCTGTTATCGTGACAACAATGATATAGCCGTATACCCATAACCAACACATCCACCTACCTCGATCATTTGTTTCGATTTTTTTTCAAACTGAAAGTCAACGTCGTTTCGTTGCCGTTGATGACATTAAGGGGGATTCACCACGGACCCAGAAGGACTTCCAAATGAAGGTTTCCATAAGATGAGGTCTTTGATACGAAAATGACTATAAGGACTATTCATCTCTTAATTCAATATAATATTATTAAAAGAATTTCTTTTACTCTTGAACATATCTCGTAGATATCACATACTAACTACGACAGTGAAAGCAGAGATTCGGACTTACACGGAGGTGTATCGACAGTTTCCTTACCACGCATTACCTGTGAATGCAGTCCAAAAGGTGGAAAATGATACTGGTACATCCTTCCTCCCATAGCGCACAGGCTACAGAGATACAGTAGGCGAACTGCGAATTTAATTGGGTGAACACATTAAATTCTGAAGACTGGAGATATTAGCATATAAAATGACTTCTCCTCTACTAGTGAACTAGACAGGGAAGAAACTAAGAAACTAGACAATGTGTTGCTGGTAATGAGGCTGGAGTATTTTTCTCGTACTGAGAACTTGAACCGACTAAAAATACATCGCGATATATATATATATATATATATATATATATATATATATATATATATATATATATATATATATATATTCAAGTGTCTATTGTTTACCGGTAAACATTACTGCGCAAAGTTAATACGCTTTGCGGTTGATCCTGTCAGCGTTACGTTAAAGCGATTGCTTCAGGCCTGTCATAACCGGCACCATCTTATCTTAAACAATCAGTACCTGCTGCATTCGCTCTCCATTGTCACCCATTGACAATAACAACTGGTGTTTTATCCCAGGCTCAGAAGAAGATTTTAAGAATACCATCAAACGACTGGAATCCCCGAACAACAAAACTTCTTTTCAAGGTGAGAAGCACGCCATCTAAGTATTTTCTCAACAACGAGTAAAAATGCCTATCGAACAAACACTGGGAGGACGCAATCATATGTGAAGACGGTAATAAATTTCATCAGGCAATGCCATATCTATTATACCTGCTGTCACTGGTGTAAATGGAAACTGGAGAAATCCATCTGTACACTTGCTGGGCGTGCACCGAGGGATAGTCCCAGCTACCAGATACCGGCCTCACTTGTTAAACAGGGGGCCAAAGCTGAACCTGCTGGAAGCCCTGAAAATTAATATGCGGGTGGTGTACGACACTCTTTGCGCTTTGAATGTTCAAACGAAGCTTAACACCTCTGCCCTTCCACTCATCACCTAATTCAGCCAACCATTTCCCTCGCTTTTCTTATTAGTTTTCCAGTCCTTTTTCACTTTTTTTCGAAAATTATGCTTTTATTTCTGTGATTTCCTCTTCACTATAGCTTACTACAGCAGATAATTCGTCCATTATCGATGTCGACATAGCTATACCATGTTTTTAAACCTGTAGTCTAATCTATTTCTCTATGTCTATTGACACACAGCATGCTTTGCAATACGCATTTCCACTCTTACATCTGTTTTCCAGAGTTATTCACCACAATGAAATCATCTCTGAGGACTAGACCTTTACTGTCTTCTGTTGTCCTCATTAGCCTAAAATCAGTCAACAGTAATTTTTAATCATCAATACAGGGTCCTTTTTCCAAATATTCTGGTATTTTCTGAAAAAGTGGAGCTATATTTGTGTACGTGCCGAACAAAGATGCTCGACTTGAGTTTACGATAACTACGTCTCTTCTTTTACAAAGTGAAGGGCGGCCACCACAAAAGCAATGTTTTAGAACTAATAATTCAGTGGTTATTGTTCTAGTTATAAACTCATGTTGTGTTTAGGTGTTCACTACTTGAGATTTTCATTATTTGGATTATGAGGATGTGTTTTGTTTTTATTGTTGTTATTGTTAAGGCTGTAGCCTTGAGCCGAAGGACCGGTTTCATGCAGCTCTCTCTGCTACTCTAGCCTGTGCAAGGCTCTACATCTCTGAATAATTACTGCAGTCTACATCTGTTTAAACCTTCTTCCTGCCTAGGTCTCCACTACAATTTTTACACACCACACTTTCCTCCATTGCCAAGCTTACTACTCCTTGAGGCCACAGGTTATGTCCTATCAACCGATCCCTTCTTTTGGTGAAGTTGTGCCATAAATTCCTTTTTCCCCATTTCCATTCAATATCTCCTCAGTTAGTCAATCTACCTACGTAGTAATAAAATTCTTCTGTAGCATCACGGTTTCAAATGCTTCCATTCTGTTCTCTTGTGAACTGTGTATCATCTACATTTCGCTTCTGTACATGGCTACATGTAAGACAAATATCTGCGAAAATATTTTCTAACATTTAAGTCCTTAATGCCGAGTGTCGCCAATTCGTATCATACGAGTGCTGTGCCAATAATTGGACGGTTAACTGTTTTTGAATGCCAATGCCGGTAGGTGCCTATTCTTCATGAAGCTACCAACACTTCTGACAAGTGCTGCATTCTTCTGCGTGTTTTGGGTACCTCTAAAGAGCTACGATTTTTTATTTTTATCTTTCACCTAGAAATTAATTCAGGCATTAAGGGGTTAAATTTATATTAGAGGTTAACATTTACCTTTAAAAAGAAAAATGCTTTTCTTGCTATTGCCAGTCTGCATTTCATACCCTCTCTGGTTCGGCCATCATTCACTTATTCTGCTACCCAAATAGCAAAACTCAATTGCCATCTTTTATGTCCCACATTCTCATTTAATTCCCTCTGCATTGCATGATTTAGTTCAGTTTCATTCCATTACCCTCACTTTACTATTGCTAGTGTTCACATTTAACCTTTTTTCCGGGTACTGTCCATTTCGTTGAACTGCTCTTCCACGTCGTTTGCCACCTCTACCAGAATGACAATGAGATCGGCACACCTCAAAGTTCTTATTCCTTTTTCCTGAACCTTAAATCATTTTCCAAATGTATCCTTGATTTTCTTCCTAACTGCTCGGTGTGCAGACTGTGTTATGTAAAAATTATTGAGATCGATAAGTCCTTCGGATGCAGCTAAATTTGAAGACAATGCACAGTGCAAGGAGGTATGCACCATTGTGGAGGAACCTCTGTGTCAGTGTGAGTTACGTTATATCTGAAACTTGACTGTTCATCTATAAAAAAATATCTTTCAACTGCTAATTATTGTATACTTTAAGACTTCAATGCGAGCGTAGTAGTCGAGAAAACAAACGAATATATTTTTTTTACACTTTAATAACACGGTTTACGAGATGACAAAGGAAGACTGTTTCAATCTATTGGGTCCTTTCTTCACCCTAATGACTTACCCTTAAAAACTTCAGTGAAACCCAGTTTGTCCTGAAATTTTGTTTATAAAGCTATCTCAGTACTTTTATTACCTGCATAACATGACAGAAGTGTCTCTGAAATGATTTTCGCAGGCCGTCGTTTGTGGTAAGACGAGGCACGATAAGTTTACAAATACCCAGAAGCATTCTATGACTGTATCTTATAGACCGATTGAAATGAGTACACTCTACCCAAACGCAGTGGGTATCAGAAGGACATAATAGACTATAATGAGCACACTGTCGCCATTGCAATAAAATTAAAATTAAAAACTTAAGCACATGTATTTGAACTCTGCACTCGAGATTTTTTCCTGCCGTATGAAAGAACCATTTTGTAGTTTTGTTACTGTCCAAACACGTTACAGCACTTTATGAGAGTAATATAGCAAATTACTCTACAACACACGTTGTTTGCACTTGTGACTCCATTTCTGCTCATCGTTCCTAAGGTATAAGATTTAAAACCCATGTTTACTGAGACTTTTGTGCTTCTGTTATCGTGTACTTCCAACTGTATGCGTTTACGCCATTTATTATGATACACCCTGTATTCAGGGTGAACCACGACACCACCGACAAATATTCATATGTAAGGTATGGACCAAAACAAGGAAAAAAGTCTGTTATGAATGTGTTCTAACGTGCGTGCATTAAGATCTTAGAGTGCTTGTTCATCCCCACAACTGTGAAACACATATCTTCCACTGAAGAAGTGGTCATAGCTCTTTACATCTACATCTACATCTACATGATTACTCTGCAATTCACACTCAAGTGCTTGGCAGAGGGTTCATCGAACCACAATCATACTATCTCCCTACCATTCCACTCCCGAACAGCGCGCGGGAAAAACGAACACCTAAACCTTTCTGTTCGAGCTCTGATTTCTCTTATTTTATTTTGACGATCATTCCTACCTATGTAGGGTGGGCTCAACAAAATATTTTCGCATTCGGAAGAGAAAGTTGGTGACTGAAATTTCGTAAATAGATCTCGCCGCGACGAAAAACGTCTTTGCTTTAATGACTTCCATCCCAACTCGCGTATCATATCTGCCACACTCTCTCCCCTATTACGTGATAATACAAAACGAGCTGCCCTTTTTTGCACCCTTTCGCTGTCCTCCGTCAATCCCACCTGGTAAGGATCCCACACCGCGCAGCAATATTCTGAGGACGAACGAGTGTAGTGTAAGCTGTCTCTTTAGTGGACTTGTTGCATCTTCTAAGTGTCCTGCCAATAAAGCGCAACCTTTGGCTTGCCTTCCCCACAATATTATCTATCTGGTCTTTCCAACTGAAGTTGTTCATAATTTTTACACCCAGGTACTTAGTTGAATTGACAGCCTTCAGAATTGTACTATTTACCGAGTAATCGAATTCCAACGGATTTCTTTTGGAACTCATGTGGATCACCTCACACTTTTCGTTATTTAGCGTCAACTGCCACCTGCCACACCATACAGCAATCTTTTCCAAATCGCTTTGCAACTGATACTGGTCTTCGGATGACCTTACTAGACGGAAATTACAGCATCATCTGCGAACAACCTAAGAGAACTGCTCAGATTGTCACCCAGGTTATTTATATAGATCAGGAACAGCAGAGGTCCCCAGGACGCTTCCCTGATATCACTTCAGTTTTAATCGATGATTTTCCGTCTATTACTACGAACTGCGACCTTCCTGACAAGAAATCACGAATCCAGTCGCACAACTGAGACGATACCCCGTAGGCCCGCAGCTTGATTAGAAGTCGCTTGTGAGGAACGTTGTCAAAAGCTTCCCGGAAATCTAGAAATACGGAATCAACTTGAGATCCCCTGTCGATAGCGGCCATTACTTCGTGCGAATAAAGAGCTAGCTGCGTTGCACAAGAACGATGTTTTCTGAAACCATGCTGATTACGTATCAATAGATCGTTCCCTTCGAGGTGATTCATAATGTTTGAATACAGTATATACTCCAAAACCCTACTGCAAACTGACGTCAATGATATAGGTCTGTAGTTTGATGGATTACTCCTACTACCCTTCTTAAACACTTGTGCGACCTGCGCAATTTTCCAATCTGTAGGTACAGATCTATCGGTGAGCGAGCGGTTGTATATGATTGCTAAGTAGGGAGCTATTGTATCACTGTAATGTGACAGGAACCTAATCGGTATACAATATGGACCTGAAGACTTGCCTGTATCAAGCGATTTGAGTTGCTTCGCAACCCCTAAGGTATCTACTTCTAAGAAACTCATGCTAGCAGCTGTTCGTGTTTCAAATTCTGGAATATTCCATTAGTCTTCCCTGGTGAAGGAATTTCGGAAAACTGGTGTGCATTTCGTAGCCTGTATTTACTAGACTTTATTTTCCTGTTTTGGTCGACACTTCTACCTCTGAAAATTTATCGGTGGAATTCTGGTTCACCCCGCATACTTCTAAACCATCTTGTTCCTTTACTAGATTAAAATCTAATGTTTTCAGCGCAGATAATTGTAATTTTTGTAAATTATTTCCAATACTGAGAAGAAACTGATGAGTCTACAGTCTTTTAAGCATTTACTATCCGCTTCCTAATATCTGATTTAATCTCATATGCCTCCACAATCTTAAATAAATTCTTATAAACTATATTACTGATTTCCTGTCACATCAGTTCGTTTCTAGTTTATATGTACTTTTACTCTACGTATTATTAATCAAACATTTCCTTTTGTGGTTTAAGACAGTCTCATATTGATTATTTGTGATTCAAAACAATAAAATTAATTTTTAGTTGCATTTGGTTCATGTAAAGCACATTTTTTTGCTTGTTTTTCTGTGGCGTAAAATATTAAAAACGAACCTGCATATCTTTATTTAAATATTTTACTAATGAACGAACTATTGGAATTTTCAGTCAGTTTTAAAGAATCATTTCTTAATTTCTTGTTAATTTTGCGCTACAGGACCCCATCATTGTCTTTTTGTGGGCTCTTCTGTCATTTATCACTTCTTCTGTATCTGCATAGATGTACTATACTTACCCAACATAGGTTGGAGCACATGCTTAAATTATACCTGTATATCAATTGTTATTGGTTTCTCCGTCTTGAGGTTACTACAGTTAATTAAAGTGACTTTTACACCAGACGCATTTAGCTTTTTATTTGCAAAGCACCTTCTATTGTCATTCTGCAAATATTGATACATATGTTTGTGGTTTTTGGTTGTTTTAGATTAAAGACAGTATTTTTTGTGAAGCTGGTGTGCAATTTACTTACAGTGTATGTGCCGCTTGTTCATATACTGTACAAACCACTGGTTCTTCTCATCCCTTCTCTTCCCTTCCCTTCCCTTCCCTTTCCTTCTGTTCCCTTCCCTTTCAATGTAATTCCAGCGTTTCTTTTTAATTCTTCTTTGTGATACTGAACACAATATAAAAATATGAGCGCTTAATACTTTGTTGTTGTGGTCTTCGGCCTGATGAGTGACTGGCTGCAGCTCGCCAACATCGTCTGTCCTGTGTGTTCAAGCCTCTTCATCGCTCTGTAACCACCGTAACCAACTTCCGTTTAAACCTGGTTGGTGTAGTGAAGTCTCCATAATACTTACACCCCACGCTTCCCTCTAGTACCAGATTGACAGTTCCATGATGCCTCAGAATGTGATCCATCAGCCGATTCCTTCTTTTACTCAAGTTGTGCCAAAAATTTCTTTTCTACCCATTTCGATTCAGTACCTCATCTTGAATTGTGCCATCTATCTCCAGCATTCGTCAGTAGTACCACATTTTAAAAGATTCTATTACTCTCCTCTTATCTGAATTGTTTATCGTCTTCGTTTCAGTTCTGTACAAGATTACACTCTGGATGCACTTATCGTTCACAGAAGACTTCCCTGCCAGTCTTAATTTTATATCCTCTCTACTTCGGCCACCACCAGTTATTTTGATGCCTAAATAGCAAAACCCATCTACCACCTAAGCTTCTCGTATCCCGACGTAATAATCTCGGCATTGCTCGATTTAATTCGATTACATTCCATTACAGCTACATCTGTATCCTTACTCTATTAGCGACTGTGAAGTGTATGGCTGAGGGTATTTCCGATTCTACCTGTTATTAGGCCTTATTCCCGTTCCAGCCTCATATGGAGAGCGGGAACACTGCTTAAACGGCTGTGTACCCGCTGAAGCTTTGTTTTAATTCTTTAACTGGAGTAGTTTAAGATGTGTGAAGTAATATACTACCTGCTATAGGCAGATAGGGGCCTATTAGCGTAACCCAGCAGTGTCAATAAATGTTGGACGACTTGCTGCAGTACTTGACAGCTGAACGAATTTTCGTCTGCGTAGTTTATGGGTGATTCAGCATTACACGAAATGTCAAGTTGTGATGTATCTGCTACGGGCAGCCGGACAAATGTGTAGCCGCGAATGTTGACGAGTACCATCACTGCAATGTCATTCAAACGGGTTACATAGAATAAGTGTTTGTAATTCAGGTAAATGACTTGCCGGAGAAAGATGCCGTGATGGTATACTTTTCTTGCTTTAATTTAGTGAAGCAGGGGGCAAACCAATTACACGCCGTCTTCTAACACGAGCTGTTAATAGTTCTGACAACAACAGCAGAGTTTCCGCATATTTACGACAAAGCATAAGTAAATGTCACTGTAAGAACAATATTCATTGAAACCCCAGGGGACGCACATTTCTTAAGGGGTCATTTGCAGTCATACGCCGGAGGGATACACGGAACGCACGCCACTCTGGCGTCTCGAATCACTGACTTTTTGTCCTGTTGTGTCATTAGACTTTATGGCCACATCGGAGCGTAAATAGAACGGTTGTTTCACCGTTTCAATTCAGTTCCGGAAGTGCGTAGTCTAATGAGAAACAAGCGACAAACGCAATGTCACTTTGGTAGGGTGTGCCACATAAATTTAGAACTCTCTGCTTCGCGCACGTAAATACTGGAATTATCGTCATCGAGGAGAACTAACAAGTTAAGTGGATACCATTACGGGCTAACTACTATCTGTCTACGGTCTCCCCACAGCGTTTTCGCAAATTACTTCCACATGTGCGTCTCCAGTTTGCAAGTCACCGCAAAAGGTTAATTTTTAGACGGCCAAATATTTATGCTTCTTCAGGTTTCAGTCACATACGGAGCATGAAAGCTTACATGGCCTTGTAGAGCTGTTATTAGCCTGATTTTATCAGTAGTCTCCTCGGAATGATGTGAAGGAAGAAAGATTCCAGCTCAACGTCCAGTCGACGACGATGTTATTACTGCTGGATCGGATAGATATGCAGAACACTGAAGAATATTCGTAGATTCCACTGTAAACGTTAGTCTGAGGGATTTTCTCTCATGGTTTAGTAGAGGTGCAAGATGTCACTCCTTATATGCCTGCAGATTCAGATTTCGCTGCAGTTTTGTTGCACTCTCACATACAATAAAAATGCCAGCAAGTATTCAGGCTGTTCTTCTTCGTATACGATCGATGTTACCACAAGCTAATATATTTTCTACACACTTGTTCATTATTCTCGTGTAGTTCTTGAAATCTGTTTCCAAGCTAAAATTCAGTGTTACAGTAGCCTACCAATGAATCGAATCCTATATTTTACCCAAGGTCACCGCTCATCCAAACTCGCATCTCCACGCATTATTATTCTCAGATGTTGATGTGAGGTGATTCACTCCGGTAGTGACTCGTTAATCCAGCACGTTGTTGCTCTTCATTAGAATTTACACGCACGCAAATGGCTGATGTTTTGTCGAGATCTGAGTGGGTATTAATGCAGTTTTTATAGGATAACGCTTCTTCATAGTTGATTGTGACATCTGAAATTTGCCTTTATCCTATTTACTATCCTCATTCGGGAGACTAGTAGTTCAAATTCGTGGTCAGTCCTCCAGATTAGGATTACCTGTAGTTTCCCTAAATCACTTAAAGCAAATAACCACCTGTTTTCTCTGAAAAGGACATGGCCGATTTTCTTTCCGAATCCAAGCTTGTGCTCCGTCTCTAATGCCTTATCTTCGATGGTCCGTTTGCCTGACGTCTGCTTCGGCATTTGAGTACACTACAGACAGAAAACGGACAGAGAAATTAAACTATTGAAAAAAATATAATTGTGTAAACACGAAATGTCTGTAGCGAAATGCAAATGTCAATAATAGGACATTCTGTACTATAGAGGACAACCCAATATAGTTTCATCACGGCACATGTATGAAGAAAGCAGCGAGCAAAATGTGCAGTGGAAACAAAAAATTGTTAAGACCTAGGGTAATTTGTGCACCAATTAGTTCTTTTCAATCTATCAGTGGAAGGTTGACGCCAAAAACTGTAAAGTAATAGCTATTTCAATGTTTAGAACTGTTCTATGACATACCGTCAACTATTTTTTTCTTTTTTGAACTAATTGATATGTCCGCAAATGCTTGAGAATCATCATACACCCTTAGTCTTGCTGTTTAGTTTCACAGTTTGTCGAAAAACGACACATTAATAAACCTATTACACATTAAAAAATGTCGATGGTAAAGCATTCTCAGAAAGGGACTAAATTTACAATTTGTGCTGAAATAAATGGAAATCACCAAACAATAAGAGTGAATCGACATTCAGAGTAAAAAAACTCATGACTGGGAACATATACTCACAAAAATGTTCAAAACATAATAGTGGGCAGCTTTAAAATCACACATTTCGGACTTCAAAGTGAAATCTGAAATTTTCATCATAAAAGCAAATGCTGTCACACCTAATTGCAATAATGCTTCTTTATATAAATTATGTGTATCACATTGTGAAAATATTCGTCAGACATGCATGGGAAACAAAAGCTCTTCGCTCTGTCAGTTGTGAAAGACATTAAACCTCGAACTTTGCTTCTCCATCGAAACGACGAGGACTCTCTTTTGCCTCCTTCTTTCACAATGAGGCCTGGTGCGCTGTTGTTTTAGAGGGCAGAAACTTTTCTTCAATTTCAATGGTTCGATGTGAAATATTAACCCTTCAGCTGCTTTTCACTGCTCATTTCCATACTAAACACTGCAGGGACAGCATGTTGCAGAGTAATATCGTCATAATTTTGATCTTCGCCGTTCCAGAGCGGTTCTAACGCATCTCGGCATTATAACAACATGCAAAACAAAAAAAAAAAAAAAAAACGGGCGATCTGTAAATTACTCCGGAAAAGTTGAGAAATTCTATTTTGGTAAAGTTGTCCCCTTCCGACCAATCTTCCTGTCGCAACAATGCCAAGAGGTATCTTTGAGCCTATGTACAAGATAATAAGGTTCCATGTTCTGGACATAGACGAGCCAATCTAGCCCGGCCGACCTCCGTGTCGTCCTCTGCCGATAGCGTATGGAGGGGCATGTGGTTAACACACCATGCTCCCGGTCTGTGCCGGGTTTCTTGACCTTGGAGCCGCTATTAATCGGTCGATTAGCTTCTCGGTTTTTCTCATGAGCTGATTGCACCTAGTACCAGCCTTCCCATCGAGGAAAAATCTCTGGCAGTTCGAGGATTCAAACCCGGGTCTTCCACATGACACTCAGCCGTAGTAAGCACTCAGCTACGCTTGCGGACAAATATAACACACTATTTATACTTAAAAATGAATCTGAAATACAATTCTATGCTCTATTAAGTAAAACAAGAGGTTTCTACTGATTTGTGAATGAATGAGCAGGACGAGTCAAATGGTTGAAATGGCTCTGAGCACTATGGGACTTAACATCTGAGGTCACCAGTGCCATAGAACTACTTAAACCTAAGTAACCTAAGGTCATCACTCACATCCATACCCGAGACAGGATTCGAACCTGCGACGTAGCGGTCGCGCGGTTCCAGACTGAAGCGCCTAGAACCTCTCGGCCACACCAACCGGAGGGGCGAGTCACTTTCGTTGATAACAAAAAGAAAGCATCTCCTTCCAGATGATAAGGAAATATAGAGAAAGACTTGTAAACACCAGGCAATGCTGAAAAAGTGCAAGGGGGCCGTTCTCAAATTTATTATGTGTGCAATGCAAACAGTGGCTCCTCTATTCGATAAACAGAGACTTAAATATAATCGTTTTTGGAAACAGACAGAGTTGTCGTACATGAAAGTTGCCTCAGTTGAGGGTATCTATTATTGATAAATATGTACCTTAAAAAGAAAAATATGTATTACATTTTGCTCAGGATGCTTCAAAAATAAAAGAAGCGACATGCGTATGGCAAACAAACTTAGAGCGTTTTGTCTAGTCGCAGAGACGAACCTTAATCACTAAGATAATCTAGTTAGTGACTAAGGAACAGACAAATTACCTTTATTCGCCTTCATAGTTATCTCCACTCAATATAGCTGCAGGAAATTGTTAGCGAGGCTGTTTCTTTTTCGAAACGCAGATGTCGCTGGTTTTTGACGACAGCTGTGCTCAGAGTGCGCTAGTTGTAGTTGCCTACCATACTCCAGGTCCGACAAATAGCACTGGATCTCATCCCTGTGTAGAAGATGTAGATAATGGTCACGCGTGTCGATGAACTCTCCAGCAGTCTCCAGCTAGCAATAGATTTTGCACGTAAGGAAATCCTTGTGGGTGATGGCGTTAACACCAAGTTTTTTTATGTCAGTCTCTGAGACGGTGGCTGTCTCTCTCACTCGTCGACGTTCTGATCGATAGTCGCCCAATTTACCTCCAAATGTCTGAAGTAATCGTAAACATATTTTCGGCTCACGGCTTCTGTTTACATCGCTAGCACCAACATTGCATGTACCTCAATTGCAATTTTTCGAAATTTGCTAAAAGCAATAACGTTTATGCTTTGCTCCGTTTCATATTCATCAGATACGATGACTTATGGGTGATCATGAGTTGAACTGGAACACTGGATCGCCGTTTTCAGCAGTGTCTTTAGTTAAAAGACGTCACAGGTCACGAAAGAGGTGAAATAAGGATAGCTATTATGTACAAAATCGTACTCGACTAATCACTATGGGAAAATATAAATAAAATAACCCAGAAGATATCTAGAAGAAAGATGCAGATATACCTTCAAAGAAAATAGAAGGGAATAACAAAATTATCATAAGATACTAACCATATATGTAAACATAAGTAACGATCGTGAGGTAGGCGTGAGCTGAGCTGCGTGTGGTGTGCTGATGGGCCTTGGGGAGCGCCAGGAGTTGCAACTTGTGACATGTTGCAGCACAGCGACTCACGAAGAATACTTGGTACTCACCGAGGTGCAGACTGCGTCCTTTCTGGAGCCACGGAGGACATGTGGCGGTATAAATAGGGACGCTGACAAAAAACGCATAAGGGGCGACCGAAAAGTTTCTGTTCGAAGATCTCACTAACCCCTTGCCTACATGTCGGTGCTTATATACCAGCATCGGAGTCGCTATGGGTTGTATATACGCTGCAGAAACGCCCTCAAACGGAAAGTTTTTGATCGTCCCTTATAAATCATGTTTTCAGTTATTGTAGAAAGTACAATGTTTGGGCTGCCCAACCTGGCCAAAAAACATAATGCAGTTGCTGTGCTCGTAGTCCTGTCGGTCTCTGTTTAGAAGTGTTGTGCAGCATAAATTTTAAGCCGCTGCGCAGAATGTGATACTGATAATTACTATTACTCACACACAAAATGTTGGGAGAAACAGCGACAAATCCATTGATAATAAAGAATTCACTATTTACAGACTGGCAGCAGGGATGGAATTTCTTAGACACAGGAAAGGGAACGTTTAAATTTCTTCGTATTTTGAGCCAAGTATGGGAATGATTTAATACCTGTCCAGAAATGGAGCATATTATACATATCAGAACGGAGTTTGTAGCAGGGCAGTTACGGTTGTTGCGAAATCGGTACCCGAGGCCATATCCTAAATGACTGCTAAAGAAACGGCTAGGACTGTTAGGCACGCTTTAAGAGGTAAAACTGTTTGCGACATAATCAAATTAAAAGAGGACTTTGATTCTATAAATCTTTTTGCTCATGCTGTCTCGGAAAAAGCAAAACGTAACTATAGATAAATGGGCACCACAGCAAAAACGACTAAAGCCAGAAGACGAGCCTAGGGGAGCAAGAAAGAAGCCCGAAAGCTCTACGATCACTTGTTCTAGTAACGGAACAGTGAACGCGAATCAGTACAGTGGTACCTGCAAAGAATCAGTGGAAGGGAAGTGATGGGCTCTGATCTGTTGCCATGCGATCTGGAGGCATCAAGATGTTATTGCACCCAACTGTCTGGTACACAATCTACACAGAAAAAAGATACGATCAGATAATAACAAAATGTGTGTGTCCATGTCAGAGGACGGGGAAGAGAATCTAAGTGCAGCTAGACATGACAATACACTATCAAACTGTGACAGACGTTCAGCGACCCTAACTTCATGTTAAGTAACAGTAGTATAAGTATCAGCATTTGTGTTACTAACCCAAGTTTTAGTATCGCACTGTAAGAAACTCAGGATGGTGGCAGTAGTACAAGAGCGCGCTGAAAAGTAAGGCCTCTGATTCTTTTACGTGAAAACTCTTACAGCTTTTTAAATAAAACAAACGTTATCAACATTCTATGTCTTTATTCTTAATCTCTACGTATTTCTTTCTAAGGTGTTCTTTAAGTTTTGGAAACAGATGAAAATCGGATGAGGCCAAGTCGGGATTGTGGGGGGATGATCGGTGATACTGAACTTACAGAAGTCGCAGCGCTCGTGTATGGTCTGGCATTGTCTTGCTGAAGGATGAGGTGCTCCATGTGTTGACGAACTCTTCGAATTCGAAACTCGATTACAGCACGGTGTTTCTCACGCACCGAAATAGTTAGTTCAACACTCTCATGGTACTTGCTACAATTCGGAGCCCTCTAGTGGAAGGGGGCTGCAAATACGTGGATATGAAGAACAAATACGTAGAATGTTAATAACGTTTGTTTTATTTAATAAGATTTATGAGTGTTCACATAAAAAATTCGGAGATATTGTTTTTTAGCACGCCCTCCTAATAAGGCCTTCTAATAAAATTGATAGCTGCGCAGTTGTTGTCCTAGTAATAATAGCACACATCTGATTAAAAGTGCCCGGACACCCTATGTAGTGCAGAACTGGTCACTAGATGTCACGAGAGGCAGAGTTGCCAGCATAAAAGGAGGCAGGGAATACTGTGTTCTCAGTAGGGAAGCCGTTAACAGCAGAATGGGTCAGTTAGGTGAACTCAGTGACCTCGAACGTGGACTAGTCATTTGATGTTACCTGAGTAACAAATCTATCAGGGACATTTGAACCTTTCTAAAGCTGTCCAACTCCACTGTCGGTGATCTGACTGTGAAGCGGAAACGCGAAGGAACAAGCATAGCTAAACCAAGACCAAGCTGACATCAGATACTGACCTATAGGAGCCGTCGACAACTGCGGAGGGATTTGCAAAAAACACATCAAATCTGTGGAAGGAATCACTAGCGAGTTCCAAACTGCTTCAAGCATTGAGTGTGGGTAGGGAATTAAAAAGACAGAGGAGCTCCTCGTAAGGTACACATTTTTGTTGTCAATGATAAGCGCCGCTTGAGATCGTGTTAAGATGAGTACTGCCGCGCAGTGGATGGCTTGAAGTAGTGATATGGAGTAATGCATCACGCTACATCCTGTGGCAATCCGATGGTAAATGCCTGGAGAACGTTATCTGTCATCATGTGTAATGCCAACAGTGAAGTACTAAGGAAGTTCTTTTACTGTATTGTGGTGTTTCTCGTGCTTAGGATGTGGTACCCTCACTGCGCATAAGAAAACGCTAAATGTGGAAGGATACGGGCACATTGTATAGCATTGTGTACGTAATACACTGGAGCAGCAGTTTACATTAAAAACCCTGTCATAAAGCAGTATCTGTCAGCGAGTGGTTGGTGGACAATAACATCCCTGAAATGGAGTGACGAGCCTAGAGTCCCCACCTGGACCCAATGGGGCAGCTTTGGGATGAGTTAGAATGATGAATTCACTCCAGACCCCAGAGTCGAACATGACTACCGTCTCTGGCTTCGGCTCTTGCGGAAGAATGGGCTCTCATTCCTTCAGAGACATTCAGATACCTCATTGAATGTGACCCAAGAATAGGTCAAGCCGCCATAAAGGCGAAGTGTGAACATACCCATTAATGATCATTAATAGTTGTCAGGATACTTTCGATAAGGTAGTGTATATGCAGTTGTAATAGCACTAACAGAAAAATGTGATTAAAATAATTCTAAAATTTGTTAAAACAGATGAAGTAACGAACCCTATTGCTCTCTCGCTGTCACAGTAAAAGAACTTCTGGTGGAGTGGATAAAATATAACAGGACACCTTAATGGAGAGTGTCATACAGGCAGGCATTTAAACATTGTTCACTAGTAGATACGTACAGAGATAAGTAACAAGCATGATAGAGTTTATATACATAGTTCAATATTCAGAATAAAAATATAAATAAATATTGACATAATGATATAATATCAAATGTTATTTGATATGTAACGGTCAGTTGTTATCAAGAAAGTAGACTGGAATGAATGAATAAATATATTAATCGTGTAAATACATGTAATCGATGCGTAACGTAGGATGGAAGCAAAAGAAACGACCGTTACCTATGTGCCGGCCAATGTGGCCGAGCGGTTCTAATCCTGCCTCGGGCATGGATATGTGTGATGTCCTTAGGTTAGTTAGGTTTAAGTAGTTCTAAGTTCTAGGGGACTGATGACCTCAGATGTTGAGTCCCGTAGTGCTCAGAGCCATGTGTACCGTTACCTATGTATTTGGTTAACGTAGTATTAGATGAATTTAGATAGTATGTAGTGTGTCTGTTTTAATTAGTGAATTAGCTGGAAAATGGTACATCTCCGAAAATGGCTACCAAGGAATTATACGAGTAGAATACCACTTATTACAGACAATAAAATGTTGTTGTTCGCGTTAGCTTCTAGGCGGAAGAGACACTATAAATAAATGTGTACTCCGTTTTATTTTGATAAGTGTGTTCTGTTTGACTGCAGAAGACAAATCTGCTTGGGTTAGTGTGCCTATCACTACAAGCTGCTTGTGGGAGGTTTCTCCATAGGCTCACTCGTTATTAACATACTGTACGTTTCCACTTAGATATCGGGCTAGTCATCAACTCTTTCAGATGCTCCTCCTAACATGAAACGATATGGACAACGTATAGATGACAGGGGCTGGAAGGTAAGATGGAGAGACAGAATCGTTCGACAACGGGAACCTAAATAATGTCTTATGTCGTAATTGTCCAGGGTAACTCTTCACGTAGAAGTGCGGTATTGCTTACGTAAAAGTGAGCATTGAGATTAATATGAGCTTTTTTTACCAACCATCACCTAGTAGAAGCCTCCTCAAGATGTTAAGTATTTTGAACGCTGCTACACAGTACATTTGCTGACTAATGATAGTCCTCGTCAATAATTCACCACGTTTTGAGAAGAACAATTATGCTCACAGATACAACACCAGAATAAACTATTGATTTTACTACTCATTACTAAAGCTGCCAGTTGCTCAGAATGAAGCTCAATATGCAGCCACAAATATCCTTTGCCTCAAATGTTCCAGAGAACATGTAACTAACAAAGTAGCTATCATCCTGTGAGTGTAGAAGAACTAAGTGCAATAATTAGAATTGTAGTCGCTGCCGATAGTGGAATCTTAGAGGTGCAGCGTAAGTGCACTGATATAGAAAGCGTTTCCCAAATGCTGGTGTGACTTTCGTGTGTGCTGAAGAAGAAATATACAGTTAGCGTATTGTAAGATATATCCCACCTCTAGTTGCTCATATCTGTTTCCTACTTTAATTTCAATTTTACCTCTAACAGCCACATCGCTGCTGTGACATATCATTTCCAGCATTTTTGTAGAAGCCCTACATTTGTTATGCCTGCATTGAATGTTGCCGTTTATGTAACAGCTTTGTAACTTTTGTAGCGTTTTTTTAATGAGGAATTAAGTCTGTTCACATCTCGAAAATGAAATAAAGTAAGAGTTACCGTTTTAAAGATGTGTCTGAGCTGGAAAAGAACACTGTCCACAAGAGTATTGTCAAACTCCCGCCTGTTATCTGTTATTCAAAACCTGTTTATAGTACTTGGAACAACTGTACCTGTACTCTATAAGATGGCTTATTTAGAATCATTACATCATCGTATATACTCGTAATTTCTTTAACTTTGAAAGCATGAATGTTTTTTATTGTAGCTACATGTAATACCTTTCAACAAACAAAACTGACGTGACGGAGATTTTGATGAGTTCAACTGTCATATTGCACATCTATTTACTGTTCGCGCTTAATCTGGAAGTATAAATACTATACGTTAATCTACGTGTGTCGAAGCGCTGTGTTTCCGTGCTGGCATATAATGCAGCTTTTTAAAGTGTCTCGCTCCCAACCTCCTTTGTAATGTGAGACGTACCTATCTAAATAACAATCCTACCTTTCATTTGCACTCATAATTCTATAGAATTGAGCATTTCCATCAGCATCACAAACGCAGAGACTACCTGTACATGGCATTCAATACAAAGATCCTGAAAGTATCCAACTTCTCACGATGAGCCTGCAGTGGCTCTAAAGCTGGCTAAAGGGACAACAAAAATTGCAAAAGCATTTTAAAGTTACAAAAATAAAAATTCATGAACGAGGAAACTGGGCATATATTCATTGAGATTTTTCATTTTTTTGGTGTCTCATACCCGCTGGCAGATTAAGACCCACATTTAGGACGCTCCCAGTCATTACTTGTGCCAGGTATTTGTGCTAGTAGTGAAATAAAACATTGTTAAGTTATTTCATTAGCGGAATCTGACACTCTGAGCTATTAAATTTAGAACTACGCATATACATTGCAAGCTACTATTTTTGGATCTACATCAATTCTATGTAATCCACTGTTACTTCTCCCCATTCCTGCACCAGTCACGAATGATCTACGGGAAGTACCATTGTTGGTAGCCCTCCACTGAGCTGCAATCCCTCTAATTTTATTTTCACGGTCCAGGCCGAGGCAATTTATTGGTTGACTCATCTAGGAAGTTACGTGAACTTTGACAGAACCGCACCGTGATGCAGAATGCCTCTCTTGTAACGTCTGCCACTGCAGTTGCCTGGAAACTTCCGTGATGATTTCGAGCTTACTAAATGAACCCGTAACGAAACACACTGGTCTTTTTTGGACCTTCCCTCTTTCCTCCATAAATCCTATCTCCTATAGATCCATCACTGATGAAAAATATTCGACTGTTCTTCGAACCAGTACTTTTTAAACTACCTCATAGATGGGTGGACTACACTTCCTGAAGATTCTTTCAGTGAATCTGTCTGGCAACTCCATTTACTGGTATTAATTTTTCGCGGTCGTTCCGCTTTAAAACGCTGCGTACACACATTCATATTTAATGGATGTGACTGCTTCCAGCGACTGTTCTGAAAACGTGTAATCATACGATAATGGGTTTTTGTATGTGTTTATGCGCATTAGGTTGCATTTGTTTATTTCAGTCCCGGCCATCCCTTAACCGAAGGTCGACCCACTTTCTGTATTTCGCTACAGTTTTCTAGCGTTTCGACTTCTGCGTATACAACGGCATAATCCGCTAAAATCTCACGGAACTTCCGACGTTATCCACTAGGCCAAATCACGTAGTGCGGAAGAACTATTTGGCCAAAAGTGTAGGACAGAAAGACAGCATCAAATGATGGAATTCGAGCATAGGAACAAAGGGGTCGCCATTGAATATTTACGGAGCTATGCCAGCTCGAAAACGGTGGTCAGTTGACATACTTAGGTTAATTAAGTAGTGGCAGGTCTGTGTACAAGAGCACACTCATTTTTCATTTACTGTGACTCTTTTAAGACATAGTGAAACATGATTGTTTTCATTTCTAAAGAAGTGCTGTAGCTGTGTCAGCTAAGTATAGACACGTATATGTGATGCTTTAAGTTCTTCTTTTTCTCATCATGAGTGTCGGTTAGACCAAATATTTTGTTCACTTATACTTTTTGTCCAAATTACATTTAATTTTGAGTAAAGACGGTCCATAGGTTAGTTTTCAGTCACGTTCCTGTAGCGCTGAAAATATTCATGTGCAACCCCTCGTTTCTATACTCAAATTCCTTTATTTTGTGCTCCCTTTCCGCCCTACACTTTTGGTGAAATTGTTTTTCCGCTATTGACGATCTCTCTGCGTTAAGAATAACAAATTATGACCCGTTTGCTAGGAACTCATCTATCCAATTAGATATTTCTGTAATTCCATCTTGTGTGATGGTATGGAATTGCGGCTGTTCGAACATTTGAAGTAACTAGATACCAACAGCAGTAATTTTATTTAGCTACCAGTTTCGGTCCCTCAGCGTAACAACCTTCAGAGTTCTACACACGAAACTAGGTAAATCATCTAGTCGTTTGTGCTACTGTAGGGACAACTATATCCAGCTGGTTTCCGCAGACTTCTAAAGCTTCTTGGTAGATGTGGACACTTCACATCTCTCGTTTGAGCCGCAGCCTCAATAACGATTCAAGCGCCCCTTCAGAAATCCTACAGAAAATCCCCAGAGAGTCCATTAAATAAATTCCGAAAGAATCCAGTCCGAAAGAGGAACACTCGTTTAGACTGCCCCCAGAATGAACTGAAAAACTTATTCGACCGCATTTCCGATGAGTGTGAAAAGCAATGTTTACAATCAGTGAGCGTGATCAGCTTTGACTTATAGCAATGAACATTCTGTAAAAGTCTTTTCGTAACGGAGCTAGTCACTGAGCAAAGAAGAGATGAAGGTTGTGAATTACTGGGAGAGAGGGGCAACAAATAAATGGTTTGCGGTAGGAGCTAGAACTGAAGATGTAATTTGAACTCTAGTATAAATAAAATGCAGGTGGCAGCAGATATGGCCAGAAGAATGGATGGTAGACGTACGAACGAAAGCCCGAGACGATAACCTAATGGAAGATTACCAGCTAATATTATAAACGTGCAGGATCGACACGGATGAGTATGATTCAAGGCAGTAATTCGTGGAGACTTTTATCCGGCAGCGATGTCAAATGTCTGAAGACGATCAGTGACGGACTCAAACTTTTCTTCTGTTCTTCTTCCTTTGGATTGTATTTCTTCGAAACTTTTCCGTTTCCCGATGAAAGACAAAAGACGTGATGCTTATCTTCCGTCGACGGAAAACAGTAGTGTGTCTCTGTGTATATAACGTTATAGACAATGAAATCACACTGAGTCCTGTAGTGAGATTTGAGACCTAAGCCCTTGAATATTAATGTCCGTAGCTAACACTACAGTGACATTATAGATATTTGAATATTAAGATGCTAAGTTTTTGGAAATTTATAACGTAGAAGCCGACCTCGGTGAAAATCAGTATGGGTTCCGGAGAAATGTACGAACACACGAGGCAATACTTGTCTTAGAGACAGGTGAATAAAGGCAAACGTATTTGTGTATGTAGAGAAACCTTTTGACAATGCAGACTGGAATATACTCTTTCTAGTTCTGAACGAAAAATCTGTGAAGCGCGGAACGGGAACTTCTTTACACCTTGTACAATAATCAGACTGTAATTATAAGACTCGAAGGATATGAAATGTCAGCCGTAGTTGAGAAAGGAGTAAGACAGGAGTGTAGTCTGTCTCTGATGCTATTCAGTCTATACAATGAGCAAGCAGTAAACAAAACCAAAGAGCAATTTGGAAAGGGAATTAAGGTTCAGGAAAAAATTGATATTTCGAGATTATCGCAATTCCGGCAGTGGCGGCAATTTACTGGGAATATCAGCTGAATGGAAGGGATAGTGTATTTAAAATATGTATGCTGAATATCACCAACACCAAAACAAAAGTAATGGGATGCAGACCGAATAAATCTGATATGACGATGGAATTAGATTAGGCAATTAGACATTAAAAGTAGTAGATTAGTTTTGCTTAGATTAGGAAATGAGACATTAAAAGTAGTAGATGAGTTTTGCTCTTCGGGCAGCAAAATATCGGGCACTGGCCAGAGTAGAGAGGATATAAAATAGAAGGAAATTTGTCCTGAAAAGGAGAAAAATGATGTCAAGAAATATAAATTTGTCAATGGAGGATAAGGCCTGAATACAACACGCAGGTTCTGATGGATATACGCTCCAGCAGTTGTTCACAGATGGAGAGGCTTGCACGGAATAGACTCGGGTCGAGACCTGCATTAAACCAGTGTATCGACTGAAGACTGCTACAACAGCAATGTGGTTTATTAGATTTGTTTTTTCGTCTTATACCGAAGCACAAATGGAAATGAGACACTGGAATTCTATCGATAGCTTAAGACAGCGTGTGTTTTTATTCTACAAGATACTCTCTGTACAGAAAAAGCTAACACGGCATTGCGTTAAAAATAAATATGTGACGGAGCGTCTTCAACGTTTCTGTTCTTGGCGCATAGTACTGTAAGTAAGAGTGAGAAACTCTGCGGCTGGTGTGTGTGCAGTTTCCTTGATATTTGGAGCCAAATGGAATTTAAAATGACTCCAATAAATCGAAATTCATGATTAAATTACTCTTTTATGTTAGCAGGAAGCACTGCAGAGGTGTATCGAAACATATACGGCATCCTCGCTTCAGTTTGTGGCGTAGGAGGGTACGAGGCAATGTTTATTAGTGCCGCTAATGTTTAGAGATCAATTAACAGTCAGTTCGTATATTGGTGTTCGAAATTTAAGCTTAAATAACATACGCGCAGCTTCAGCATACATGCAATGCTTGTTTAGAACTGTTTATAAGCAAAAAAAATTTGGGAAACATAACATCCCATATAATCATCGGATGTCAATCTAGCTTAAATGACGTCGTTTGCGAACTTGGTACGTTCCTCTGCTTCGATAAGTATATTAAGTATATAAAAAAATCTATTAGTAGAAGTAAACGCAAATTCGTTCGTCTGATACTGGTTGCCATACGCAGGGAAATATTGTTACCATTTTTTTCAGTTTCTTTTCTTTCTTTCAGTTTACTTCAGCATTCCTTTCATGTGGACCTGTCACAGCTGTATGTCAGTACTACGTAATCCGAATGGTTAATTAGCATTAAGGTCGTCGGACCAACCCATTAAGAAAATTGTTCCCTTTGTAGCTCAGCTTGGACAGGTATCGTAGCTGTGTCGGGGAACTCGGAACCGAGTGGAAGACAAAGGGGCTTGACGGATTCTCTGTGCAGCACTCACTTTTAATCTCTACAGTCTGCTGGAGAGTGAAAGATACATTCGGTTTTCTGTTTTCTCTCTACCAGCACGGAAATTCGTTTTAATGTCGTGATCTGCCTCTGGTTAGAAGAAGGAGAATTCTTGCGGCTACACACCCGAAACTTAATGGAACTACCTCTGATACGTTTGCGATATCAACTGATTTGCGAATAGTTTAAGATAACTGGACACCTTTTCTTTTCGACGGGGCTTACAACATAGAATACGTCATAATATGACATTTTGTAATGAATAATTCCAGGTAAGCAACAGAAGGTTTAATTAGCAATCCTTCTTCTTTACTAAAGACTTGTTTCGGCTATAGCGCCATTCTCAAAGAAAACCTGTAGATGTTACTCTTGGCGAATTTACTTACGTTTATAAAAGTTGTACATTAATGTCAGTTTGCATACATACTTACATCTAGTTGGAATAGATGCCCATATTGCTTCAGTGAGTAAATTTTCGACTGTCTATTCCTTGTTTGATCGCTATAACCCCGTAAGTTTTGTTTGTGTAGATTATTTTCGTGAATTACTTTTGACAGCTGGATTAACAGTTTATTTTTGTTGATACTTAATAGTTACAGCGTTATCTTTGCTAGTCAGTGATGTTAGTTGCGTTTTATTTGCTATCATAATTTTGTTTTAATTTGTATCTACGGCTATATTTTGTTTTCTGTTTATTGTGATTTTTATCCGTTGCTTTCCAACATTTAAAGGTGTACTTGAAAATGACGCTACAGCCGAAACAAGCTTATAGTAAATAAGGTTCAAAAATGGTTCAAATGGCTCTGAGCACTATGGGACTTAACATCTGTGGTCATCAGTCCCCTAGAACTTAGAACTACTTAAACCTAACTAACCTAAGGACATTACACTCATCCATGCCCGAGGCAGGATTCGAACCTGCGACCGTAGCAGTCGCGCGGTTCCGGACTGAGAGCCTGAACCGCTAGACCACCGCGGCCGGCAGTAAATAAGGATTACTAATTAAACCTTTTGGAACTTACCTCGAATTGTTCATTACAAAATATCATACCGGACTCCTGTTCGGAAGAAGTGCTGTTGACACCCCGATAAATCTACCCTAACTTACG
This sequence comes from Schistocerca nitens, assembly GCF_023898315.1. Taxonomy (NCBI): domain Eukaryota; kingdom Metazoa; phylum Arthropoda; class Insecta; order Orthoptera; family Acrididae; genus Schistocerca; species Schistocerca nitens. The sequence continues at coordinate 929,889,464 of NC_064616.1, forward strand.
TTTTCTATTATTCTGGAGGGGACAAAGTCGCTGACACAACAGATGTAAGTCCTTATCACGAATGGGGAATTTTTAAGTTCAGGAAGATACGCTTGCAACATGTTCAACAGAATTAGTGGTACTATCAGACGAAACATGTGCCAATTAATAGCATTCTCTAACTGTTACATCCGACAGCTGAAACAAATTCCCTTACTATTGTAAGGCATATTGTCATTCAGTGAAACCAAACATGAGTGTATGTACTCGTAGTTGTCTAAAATATCTATATCTGGACATTGGATCGAGAGGATTTCCGTCAACGACTAAACACCAAGACTTGCATTCGTATATAAAAGAATGGAAGGAACTCTGAAGGCTGTAGATAGGTAACATGATTGACAGAAGTTCGCTGAAACGGCCGTTGATGTACACGTGCAATATGTTGACCGAAACATCACCTAGTGGTCGATTATCACCATTGTATGGTGTTAATATAAGCAGGGTATCCCTTGTTAACCAACTCTTTAGAGCTACAGTGAGGCCTTACCCGCAGAATGACAAGAAATGATGTAAAATACAATTCACTTGACTACACAGCAGTCACATATGACACACGTAAACGCATTCCTGGCTACTGAGAAGTGACTCTAATTCTTAAGCTTAGAGACCAAGCTTTAAATACCAGTGCCATTTAAGTGACTTATTTTTCATAAATTAATCTAAGTAAACCCAGGGCTGGGTGTGATACAGTCCCATCAACTACTTTTTTAAACTAAGTTTTCCCTGTAATTTTCCGATGACGAACAGACACGCACGCCAACAATTTATTTCATATTTCCATATAGTGCCGTAATAGACACATCCGACGCGACATGCGTTCCACTTACGCGTCTGCTAGGTATTAGTCAAAAGACTTCGTTAGATCTGGAAATGATCCATAGAATTTATCCCAAAATTTGGTAAGTTTGGTGAGAAAATGACCCATATCCCCAACTCCGGGTCTAAGATCACTCTGATTTTGTCAATTATAAAAGTTTTTGTGAAAGTCTACGACTGTGAAAACAGATGGTTTGTTCATAAATGACTTTTCTGCTACCAGTCATGATCTTTTTTATTCCTATTTTACACGATGTGTTTCGGGAACAATTTCCATTTTCAAGTGTGTTTTCTCTTTGTGCTATGCCATTTTTACCTAATGTTTTCCATGTGTTAGGCTCCGCTTTGTTTTGTTGACCTTACTGCAATACATAAAAATGCCCAGTTTTTAGTTAGTTATCGATTTTTATACGTAGTTAGTAGCGAAATTTGTAACAATGTGTATTCTATGTGTGTGTCTGTTGCTAATGTTTTGTGTTACAAGATCCAACAATAAATAACTATAGTGAAATAAATTGCAGTTTCCAATGATTATATTGCTTCCATGGTTGATACAGTCATAGACAAAGTGAAGAAAGGCCCAAACACAAAATGCACCAGAGAAGAAAATGGCAAAAACAAATGTATATCTAGCAGCCCATACATTGGCAATATATCACAGAAGATTGCAAATATATTCAAAAGTCACAAAGTATCAGTTGGGTTTTCTACATCATATAAACCATAACAAAAATGGTTCAAATGGCTCTGAGCACTATGGGACTCAACTGCTGAGGTCATTAGTCCCCTAGAACTTAGAACTAGTTAAACCTAACTAACCTAAGGACATCACAAACATCCACGCCCGAGGCAGGATTCGAACCTGCGACCGTAGCGGTCTTGCGGTTCCAGACTGCAGCGCCTTTAACCGCACGGCCACTTCGGCCGGCTATAAACCATAACAAATACTTGTACATAATATAAAGCGTAATCATGACCCATACCCAGACTCCGGAATATACAAAGTAACATGCCAGGAATGCTCCATGCTCTACCTAGGGCAAACAAGCCGGAATTTAACACCAGGTACACAGAGCCCATTAGAGCCTAAACACACAACAGACACACAACATCAGCAATAGCGACACACATACATAATACAGGACCCCCACTTGGATAAGTAGAGTAAAACGTCGAAGTATTCTAGCGATTAAATAATGAGCGCAAAATGGATTTATTAGAAGAACTGGAGATACATTCACTTTACAGAAAATATGAAGACAAAATGCTAAACGAAGAACTTGAGAGTGAATCAGGGAATTGATTCAGATGCTTTGACAATATACTCAAATAATAACTGTAATACATAGAAATAAGCACCATTGCAAAACAGACATATGCAAATTAGGATCCACACTGTTAAGATAAATACCCTCTGTAAAAAGTATCTCATTCTCTGTAGAATACCTGTAACATTATCTCTGTCAACTACATCTAAAAACATTTTTGTAACTGTTTGTTTATGTAAGTTATTCTCGGTGTACACTGTCCACCGATAAGGTGTGTGATGTTGAACATGTGCTAGACTCTGCACAAATGGACCATAAGGAAACTGAAAGTACAAATTCTTCCAAATTTCGCCACTAACTACATATAAAAATAGATATATAACTGGAAAATGGGCGTTTTTACATATTGCAGTAAGGTCAACAAAACAAAGCAGAACCTCACAAATCGAAAACGTTACGAAGATATGACGTAGTACAAAGAGAAAACAAACTTGAAAATAGGAATCATTTTTCGAAACACGTCGTGTAAAATATCAATAAAGGAAAATCGTGACTCGTGGCAGAAAAGTTATTTACGAAAAAAAACCACTAAGATCATTCGAAAATCCATCGACCAGGTACCGATAGCCGAGCACTGCGCTGTAGTAATTTGACTGGAGCCTAGATATGGTTTTTGTTTCTTGATTTTCTTTTCTTTGAAATGTTTTGGTCTGATATGTCCATGTTTTTCGACGGAACACCTTGGCATGCAGCCATAGGCTTGAGAGGGAGTTCCATGCATTTTAAAGGATGAGGATTCAACGCTCACGCGATAAAATGTGCCACAGTTGGAGAATCTACATCTACATCTACATCCATACTCCGCAAGCCACCCGACGGTGTGTGGCGGAGGGTACCCTGAGTACCTCTATCGGTTCTCCCTTCTATTCCAGTCTCGTATTGTTCGTGGAAAGAACGATTGTCGGTATGCTTGTGTGTGGGCTCTAATCTCTCTGATTTTATCCTCATGGTCTCTTCGCGAGATATACGTAGGAGGGAGCAATATACTGCTTGATTCTTCGGTGAAGGTATGTTCTCGAAACTTTAACAAAAGCCCGTACCGAGCTACTGAGCGTCTCTCCTGCAGAGTCTTCCACTGGAGTTTATCTATCATCTCCGTAACGCTTTCGCGATTACTAAATGATCCTGTAACGAAGCGCGCTGCTCTCCGTTGGATCTTCTCTATCTCTTCTATCAGCTCTATCTGGTACGGATCCCACACTGCTGAGCAGTATTCAAGCAGTGGGCGAACAAGCGTACTGTAACCGACTTCCTTTGTTTTCGGATTGCATTTCCTTAGGATTCTTCCAATGAATCTCAGTCTGGCATCTGCTTTACCGACGATCAACTTTATATGATCATTCCATTTTAAATCACTCCTAATGCGTACTCCCAGACAATTTATGGAATTAACTGCTTCCAGTTGCTGACCTGCTATTTTGTAGCTAAATGATAATGGAACTATCTTTCTATGTATTCGTTTAAACAATTTCTGTGTCATATTTATGTGGTATTAGCTATCCGAGAGAAATCTTAAATGACTATAACATTTGAATTTCTCGTCTTGACTCAAAGTCATATATGCAAACGCTTCAAATCGAGAGTTGAGACAAAAACGTAGTTCCGAGTAGAGATTTCCTATGGTCGCATTCTCTGTTCTCCTCTCCTCTCCCTTTTCATCTGAGAGTCTCCTCCGCCAGTCTGCCGCTGTTACCTGTCGAATAATGCGATTTCCGGCCAATAAAGTGCCACTAGAGGTAGGAACAGTTTTCAAGCTTTGTAAGTGAATTTCGGAATTTTCACGCATGGAGTACATGTGCACTACCATGCCCGACAAGCGTCACCCACTTTTGCAACTAAAATGAAACTAAGTTAGTGTATCTAGCAGCTACCACCTACCTCGCTACGTCTCCACATTATTGTGTAAAGAAACTACTGGCAACCAATCACAGAGTATACAAAACTAGAATCTGGTGTGTTTTACAAGAATGTAAGAACTAATAAATGACATATTTTCTCTTCATTTAGCTTTTAAAATTTATGATGATCATAACGTCTTGCGGAAGTCTGAGAAATTGCAAAACCAGTGAAGTTCGCAAGAGGAATATATATTTCTAATGGCCACTAAACGAGATATTTCCCACATAAAGTACTTCAGAAGGAACAGAAAAAATGTTATTATCTAGTAGCGGCCACCGCAAGAAGTAAGGTGGATTTGTATGAAAGTTGCGATTATGTATGGAATTATATTATAAAGCAGAGCAGTTGCGCTACTGAATTTTCATCCGTGAGTATTTGCCAGTCACCCAGTAATTCAATTTGCAATGTTCAAAACTAGTTACCTGTCAAAACCACATTATTTATCCGTTAGTCGCGGCTTATTCAGTATCTAACCGGACCTGATCAGTGTCGGATGCACAACTAAGACATACCAAATATGTTTCCTTCATGTTCCTTAAATGTAACTGTTATGGACTCTGAACTGTAGGAAATTATAAACAGCACAGTAGCTGCCATTTATAATAATCTATGTATTGAATATTTCTTTAGAAGTCCAGGCGATCTGAGATTAGAATGCGAAAATATAACAAATCTAACGCAAAGCGAAAGTAAAAGAGCGCGTGCTGTATATTGGAAGTGTTCGGGAAAAAATGACGGAGTGCCACTTCTCGCACCGTCGTTTCAGCTCCGTTAGTACAGGCACGTCATTGAAACGACTCAGATGTCAATATGCGCTGACAGCATTGCTGATCCCATCTGAATGCTTAACTTCGTCGTTAGGAATCAGTTTTCCACGCATATTTGAGACGCGTTGGTATAGTTATAGGCTGCATGGATAATGAGATCCACAGTAATAATTACTTTGCGAATAAAAGCCCACTCCGATGCGGATATCACAGCGTATATCTGAGGAGATTCGCTAGTTAGTTATAATTATTACTGATGTAAGGCATTGTTATCATCCATTCGGGACAGAACGCCACTGTTTTTGTTGGAATTTACAGTATGATGGAACAGATGGAGGCACTACTGGCATATACAAAGGTCCTGCTTTTCTACACAATGGCACTTAACTCCTTTTTCCGTCGTATAAGCAGCATTATGCCTGAGTCATTCCAGTTTCGTTTTCATTGACGGCTGTCACTAATACAATTACAGAAAGTTGTCACAAAGCGATATTAGGACTGTTCGAGGACTCTTCATCCTTTAGTACGTCCGTTCCTTGTTCTGACAACTGTATGTGTTTCGCGCGCGACATAAATAAATTACTGTATAAACTCCGCCAATATCTCAGCATTTCTCTTAAATTTGTTAAAAAGTTAACAATTCAAAGGTTATTAGAAGAAGTGTAACACCGTACATGATTTATTAGTATTGAGTATTAACGCATATTTGATAAGCTAACTATATGACAAACATTTGACAGTATGGAATATATGACTTCAACTTTTAACGATTTCAGTTGACGTCCTAGCGTTGCATGAGAATTCCACCGAAAAGTTCACAAAATTACTTTCCGAAATTATGACCGAAAATAGTAGCTTTCAGGACGTATCAAGAAAATGATAGGCTATGTTGTCTTAAAAAATGCTCATGATCGCGCTTTGCGTTCTTAGTCTGTGGAATGTAAATTAGAAGGTCCGAATTTCAGTAGACGAAATTTCGAACCAGGCGAGTTTGTCCTAGCTTCAACGTACTGAACGGATGAAAGGGGTTTACAAAACTTTAATAGCTGCAGATGGGAATCAAGGCTTGCGGGTCTAGTTAAGGGACTTGCAGACTGGAGACTTTCGGAAGCAAATAGCATTTCTCTTACACGAGCAGAGAGAACATGTTTTGTCCTCCCCAAGACGTAATTTGCAGTCTCATAACTAATTTCGTTTGATACCCGATAAGATTAATAAATTTTGGTGTAGTAATCAGTCAATCGTTTTCTTGGAAGTCAAGAAATGTTGGGACTATCTAACAATAGCTTTTTGGCTTCAGTTTCGTACGACTGATGTTTTCGAGTCCATGCTGGATAGCATGCAGCTGATCATGCTCTTAGAGATACCTATTTGCGTTTGAGTTCAGAATATGTTCTAAGATTGTAGGACGGGAGGAAGATGTAACCCCGGATACGATGTGTTTGCTTACTCTAAGTCACGGTTGGCATTGCGGAGGACGACGGTTCAGATGACCGTTCGGCCTTTCACATTTAGGTATTCTGTGATTTCCCTAAATCACAAAAGGAAAATTCTGGAATGATTCCTTTGAAAGGGCAAGGGCGATTTCCTTTCCCTAACGTCCTTAATCTGAGCTTGCGTTGCGTCTCTAATGAGCTCGTCGTCGACGGGATGCTAAACACTACTATTCCCAGGGAACCCACGTGTGATTCCTCATAAAGTCGAGTTAGTTTCCACCTTAAATATAATATTATGTAGGAGATTGTTTCTAAATCACCACAGAAGACATGTGCTTTCACAATGTAATGGAGATTGATCACAGTGCATACGATGTGGACGCTTAACATTCAAAGTAAAATAATACCACATGAACGAAAGAAAATGAATATGTTTCATTTTATTTATCTTCTGTTAATAGTCGCTAACATCATAATCATTATTTCCTTTGTACGTGAAATACTTCTGTGCTACTGAACTAAAGGCTCTTTGCTAGCCTGTCATGCGCGATTCTCTTCTTTTATATTTCAAAAGCTATAATTTTTCTGTAATGCTCATCTTTTTCGTAGGAGATACGTGTGAACATAATTTTAAACTCTTGTATGATGTTATTGTGGTTCTGAGTCCGCCGACTGGTTGATGAAAGTCTTAGGTGCTTGCCTACCCTATGCAAGCTTCTTCATCTCTGCGTAATTATTGCAACCTACATCCACTAGAATCTGCTTACTGCAGTAAATTTTTGCACTCCACACGTTTCTCCACTGCCAAATTGACAATTCGTTTATGACTTAGAATAAATAAACAGATCGCTTCTTCTCGCCTAGTTGTGCAATAAATTTCTTTTTTCTCCAATTCGAATCAGTACCTGTTGATCAGTTATCAGATTACCCATCTAATGTACATAATTATTCTGTAGCATCAGATTTCAAAAGCTTATATTCTCATCTTATCTGTGCCATTTATTGGCCACGTTTCACTTGTATACAAGCTACACTCCAGAAAAATGCTTTCTGAAAGGACTTCCTAGCATATAAATTTATATACAATATTAGCGACTACCTTGCTTTTAGGATCACTTTTCTTGATATTACCTGATTTCGGCAATCGTCATTTATTTTTTTTCCCAAATTGCGAAAGTCATCCACCACTTTTAGCGTCACATTTCCTACATCGTCGCCTGAGCTGATTCGACCACAAGCCATAACACTTATTGGTGTTCATCTCACAGCTCTTTCCATGAGATTATTCATTCCGTTCAACTGATCACCCAGGTCCTCGGTAGTCTGTGACAGATATGCAGTGTCATCGCTAAACCAGAAAACTTTTATTTCTTCTCTTTGAACTTTAATTTCATTTTCAGATTTCTCCTTGGTTTTATTCACAGTTTACTCAGTGTACAGATAGAAAAAATCGGGACTGCTCTACAGCTCTGTCTCACTTTCATATCAGCTACTGCTTGTCTATCAGATCCTTCTAAACTTATAACTGCAGGCCGGTATCCAAACAATAAGCATATAATATTTCGATCCCTGAATTTTATCTCTGGTGTCTTCAGAATTTAGATATCGTCAGAAGCTTCCTCAAAATCAGCAAATATTATAAATGTAGGATTGCCTGTCTTCATTCTGTCTTCTAAGATGAGTCATACGGATAGAACTGCCTGGCATGTTACTTCATTCCTCCGGAGGCCAAACTGATCTCTGACGGCTGCTGTTGCCAGTTTTTAAGCTCTTTTGTAAATAACTCTTGTCCCTATTTCGCAAACATGAATTATTAAACTGATAAGTCTGTAATATTCATACCTGTCGGTACCTGCCTTCTTTGTAATTGAGAGCATTGCAGCCTTCTTGAATTATGAGGGTATTTAATCTGTTTCATATATTTTACATATAGGGCGGAGTACTATTGTAAAGACGTATTCTCTCAAGGATTTCAATAATTCTGAGGGAATGTCATTCTCTCCAGTGTCTTGTTTCGACTTCAGTATTTGAGTTCTGAGTTGAATTACTTTCTTACTATCATACCTTCCATATCATTTTCCTCTTCTCGTTCCATAATATTGTCCCCATGTTCATTTCCTTTGTATAGCCCTTCTATATATTTTTTCCATCTTTCAGCCTTCCCTTCTTTGCTTAGTACTAACTTTCCGTCTGAGTTCTTAGTACTCATACAACTGCTTCTCTTTCATCCAAAGCTCTCCTTAATTTTGTTATACACGGTATTTGTCTTTCCCATTGTTGTTGTTGTTGTTGTGGTCTTCAGTCCTGAGACTGGTTTGGTGCAGCTCTCCATGCTACTCTATCCTGTGCAAGCTTCTTCATCTCCCAGTACCTACTGCAACCTAAATCCTTCTGAATCTGTTTAGTGTATTCATCTCTTGGTCTCCCTCTACGATTTTTACCCTCCACGCTGCCCTCCAATGCTAAATTTGTGATCCCTCGATGCCTCAAAACATGTCCTACCAACCGATCCCTTCTTCTAGCCAAGTTGTGCCACAAACTTCTCTTCTCCCCAATCCTATTCAATACCTCCTCATTAGTTACGTGATCTACCCACCTTATCTTCAGAATTCTTCTGTAGCACCACATTTCGAAAGCTTCTATTCTTGTCCACACTAGTTATCGTCCACGTTTCACTTCCATACATGGCTACACTCCATACAAATACTTTCAGAAACGACTTCCTGACACTTAAATCTATACTCGATGTTAACAAATTTCTCTTCTTCAGAAACGATTTCCTTGCTATTGCCAGTCTACATTTTATATCCTCTCTACTTCGACCATCATCAGTTATTTTATTCCCTAAATAGCAAAACTCCTTTACTACTTTAAGTGTCTCATTTCCTAATCTATTTCCCTCAGCGTCACCAGATTTAATTTGACTACATTCCATTATCCTCGTTTTGCTTTTCTTGATGTTCATCTTATATCCTCCTTTCAAGACACTGTCCATTCCGTTCAACTGCTCTTCCAAGTCTTTTGCTGTCTCTGACAGAATTAGAATGTCATCGGCGAACCTCAAAGTTTTTACTTCTTCTCCATTAATTTTAATGCCTACTCCGAAATTTTCTTTTGTTTCCTTTACTGCTTGCTCAATATACAGATTGAATAACATCGGGGAGAGGCTACAACACTGTCTCACTCCTTTTCCAACCACTGCTTCCATTTCATGTCCCTCGACTCTTACAACTGCCATCTGGTTTCTGTACAAATTGTAAATAGCCTTTCGCTCCCTGTATTTTACCCCTGCCACCTTCAGAATTTGAAAGAGAGTATTCTAGTTAACATTGTCAAAAGCTTTCTCTAAGTCTACAAATGCTAGAAACGTAGGTTTGCCTTTTCTTAAGCTTTCTTCTAAGATAAGTCGTAAGGTTAGTATTGCCTCACGTGTTCCAACATTTCTACGGAATCCAAACTGATCTTCCCCGAGGTCCGCTTCTACCAGTTTTTCCATTCGTCTGTAAAGAATTCGCGTTAGTATTTTGCAGCTGTGACTTATTAAACTGATAGTTCGGTAATTTTCACATCTGTCAACACCTGCTTTCTTTGGGATTGGAATTATTATATTCTTCTTGAAGTCTGTGGGTATTTCGCCTGTCTCATACATCTTGCTCACCAGATGGTAGAGTTTTGTCATGACTGGCTCTCCCAAGGCCATCAGTAGTTCTAATGGAATGTTGTCTACTCCCGGGGCCTTGTTTCGACTCAGATCTTTCAGTGCTCTGTCAAACTCTTCACGCAGTATCTTATCTCCCATTTCGTCTTCATCTACATCCTCTTCCATTTCCATAATATTATACTCAAGTACTTCGCCCTTGTATAAACCCTCTATATCCTCCTTCCACCTTTCTGCCTTCCCTTCTTTGCTTAGAACTGGGTTGCCATCTTAGCTCTTGATATTCATACAAGTGGTTCTCTTCTCTCCAAAGGTCTCTTTAATTTTCCTGTAGGCAGTATCTATCTTACCCCTAGTGAGACAAGCCTCTACATCCTTACATTTATCCTCTAGCCATCCCTGCTTAGCCATTTTGCACTTCCTGTCGATTTCATTTTTGAGACGTTTGTATTCCTTTTTGCCTGCTTCATTTACTGAATTTTTATATTTTCTCCTTTCATCAATTAAATTCAATATTTCTTCTGTTACCCAAGGATTTCAATTAGCCCTCGTCTTTTTACCTACTTGGTCCTCTGCTGCCTTCACTACTTCATCCCTCAGAGCTACCCATTGTTCTTCTACTGTATTTCTTTCCGCCATTCCTGTCAATTGTTCCCTTATGCTCTCCCTGAAACTCTCTACAAGCTCTCGTTCTTTCAGTTTATCCAGGTCCCATATCCTTAAATTCCTACCTTTTTGCAGTTTCTTCAGTTTCAATCTGCAGATCAGAACCAATAGATTGTGGTCAGAGTCCACATCTGTCCCTGGAAATGTCTTACAATTTAAAACCTGGTTCCTAAATCTCTGCCTTACCATTATATAATCTATCCGATACCTTTTAGTATCTCCAGGATTCTTCCAGGTATGCAACCTTCTTTTATGATTCTTGAACCAAGTGTTAGCTATGATTAGGTTATGCTCTGTGCAAAATTCTACAAGGCGGCTTCCTCTTTCATTTCTTCCCCCCAGTCCATTTTCACCTACTATGTTTCCTTCTCTCCCTTTTCCTACTGACGAATTCCAGTCACCCATGACTATTAAATTTTCGTCTCCCTTCACTATCTGAATAATTTCTTTTATCTCGTCGTACATTTCATCAATTTCTTCATCATCTGCAGAGCTAATTGGCATATAATTTTGTACTACTGTAGTAGGCATGGGCTTTGTGTCTATCTTGGCCACAATAATGCGTTCACTATGCTGTTTGTAGTAGCTAAACCGCACTCCTATTTTTTTTATTCATTATTAAACCTACTCCTGCATTACCCCTATTTGATTTTGTATTTATAACCCTGTAATCACCTGACCAAAAGTCTTGTTCCTCCTGCCACCGAACTTCACTAATTCCCACTATATCTAACTTTAACCTATCCATTTCTCTTTTTAAATTTTCTAACCTACCTGCCCAATTAAGGGATCTGACATTCCACGCTCCGATCCGTGGAACGCCAGTTTTCTTTCTCCTGATAACGACGTCCTCTTGAGTAGTCCCCGCCCGGAGATCCGAATGGGGGACTATTTTACCTCCGGAATATTTTACCCAAGAGGACGCCATCATCATTTAATCATACAGTAAAGCTGCATGTCCTTGGGAAAAATTACGGCTGTAGTTTCCCCTTGCTTTCAGCCATTCGCAGTACCAGCACAGCAAGGCCGTTTTGGTTAATGTTACAAGGCCAGATCAGTCCATCATCCAGACTGTTGCCCCTGCAACTACTGAAAAGGCTGCTGCCCCTCTTCAGGAACCACATGTTTGTCTGGCCTCTCAACAGATACCCCTTCGTTGTGGTTGCACCTACGGTACGGCCATCTGTATCGCTGAGGCACGCAAGCCTTCCCACCAACGGCAAGGTCCATGGTTCATGGGGGGGGGGGGGGGGGTCTTTCCCATAGCCATGCAATTTTACAACTTTGCATTTCTTCTCTGGCCATTCTGATTTTTCATTGGCAATTTCCTGTAAATCTTGTTTTCAAGCGTCCGCATTTTCTTTTGCTATTTCACTTACATAATTTCTGTATTTTCTCCTTTCGTAAATGAAATTCATTATTTTAAATGCTATCCAAGGAAATTTGCTGGACTTCGTCATTTTCCTTATTTTATACTCCGCTGTCTGTGTCCTTTAACGAACTGAATAATTATTTTATGTAGTGATATAGTGTTCCAATCTCTTCATCATCTGTGGAGTTAGTAGGCATACAAACGTGTACTACTGTGATATGTACTGGCTTTGTGTCTACCTTGATTGTGATGATAGGTTTCACTACGCTGCACATAGAAACTCGCACTTTTCTGTATTTCCGTTTGCAACCTTCGTTTTCAAATGTTAGCTTGAAAACAACAAACAGCTTTGAGGCTCTTATGCTAGGGTCTTATTATGGTGTTCCGTGTTCCTTTCTTCAAATCTGAGCCGCAGTGAAACTGTGTTTTGTTGTGTTATGAAAATCTACGTGCACAAACCGTAGTCTTCAAGTTGAAGAACTGTAGAAAATCATAAATGGTGTCATGACATATTCAAGTGGCATACCCGCCAAAATTGTTTTTAACCTCAAAATGGCAGGTAAATGTAAAAAACTGCTAAGTAAAATTATGTTTTAAAATTTTTGTTACGAAACAAAATGTCTTACAGACCACCGGTTATGCTTCAAATAGAAAAGAAGCTAAATTCCTACGGCAGACAGTAAATTTTATTTAATAACAGAGACAGGCTGCAATTACTAACAAAATAGTCATAAACAAACAAGTTACTGCAGTTTGTGTCTATTCAGAACCAGTGACCGCTTGAAAGTTAAAAATTCGTACATGAAAAATGCAATTACTTGGAAAGACCTTAACATCAGAATCTTAGATAGAGACAATGAAATCATATTTATTCCTTTAATGCTGTAAGTATTCGTCAGAACCGTCGTAGAACAATGGCTTCTAATAAGGAGGCAAACTATAAAACTGTTGGTAATAAAGACTAAATTCTGTTATTGGCTTATTACGATTCGCCCTTTATTTAAATGTGTTGGAAAATAAACTGCTACGTGCACAAGGCAATGGAACCTGAGGAAGGAACAACGGCCGCTGAGCCCAGAGGAGTTAGAAAAGTTATTATTGCCAAGGATTTACTATAAAATATGGCAAAGAAGAAATAGGAAATGGAAAGGAGAAACAAATGATTGAAGGAAAGAAGATTATGATTCACGGTCAAGTCTAAGAGAAATTATTAGAGATCGGAAACATGCCATCGACATTGACATCGACGAGGCACTGGAGTCGATGGGATAAAAATTTGGGAAAGCTGCCTTCTGCCATTCACCTGATATGATTTAGCAATACCACAGCAAAAATAATTCGACGATAGTCGGGTGGGGCTTTGAATCCACCATCTGCTGAATTTCATTTCAATATCTTATCACTGCATTGACTCATTTGCGAGAAGAAGTGAGAACGATGGAAAACTGGGTGGATAAAGTATCCACAAACCAGAATTCATAGATGACAATCTGTCAAAATTCAAGAAGATCCCAAAACGATGAATAGAAATTCTCCGTAGTAAGAGTTTAAAATATCTCAGCCAACAACAATCATGAAATAATGAAACAATGACTGTCCGAGGAGGCAGACTACTGTCAAACTAGAGTCACAGTCAGGCTCATTGGTCACTACACTCTCATTAACTGAGCTAAAACGTGTACCCACAGAATAGGAACACTGATAATCAGCCAGGAATTGTGAAGAATAACTACACGTATTGAAGAGAAGCCAATGAAACGGAGTTATTTCAAGACTGCAAATGAAAATTATTGTAACGGAGGTGTGGAAATAGCTATGGAGGAACGCTGTTTGTGAGGATGAGAAAACTCTGAAATTAGTGCAAAATAACCCTAGTTATGTAGAGATTTGAAGAATTCAAACATGTAAGAATGAGCACAAGTTAGATGTGCAGAACGACTTAACAAGTTTCGAGGGTTAGCAAACAAACAGAGATAGAAGAGAGAGAAAAAATTCAAAAGATTTGTCTGAAACCTTTACATGCAATCTTCGAAGATATTTATGCTTCAAAAACTGTGTAAAGGAAACAACTCGTTGAACACGGGACCAAAATGATTCAAAGAACTTACGAAATAATTTGAACTAGTTGAAGTTCCAAAAACCAGAAATCAAATTCCTCATCTGAGCTGGAAAGGAATGTTTCGGTGTGGCAAAAGCTGTTACAACGACGATTCATACGATAAAGATAGCTCCTACCATCTTCAGCAGTACGTTGACGGAGCACATGAAAAATAGCTGAGAACAGAAATACGTAATTATTAGTTTGAAGGGAACATCAGTAATGTCAACAGCTACAAAGAAATTTTGCCTTTCCGTTTGTATACAAGGCACTCTTCAAGAAACTACGTTCTCAAATAGAAAAGCGTCTTAATATATAAGTGGTTATCATTTCTTTTTCTTACTTCTGTGTTTAAAGGCAAGTGGTAAACAAAATCACACCAATGTAGAATGGTGAAATATGCAGTACTTTTCAGCTTTTCTCATTCTAGATAATCAAACATCCAGAAGAGGTATTAACTTCATTACATTCGCCACTAATTGAACGAGGTAAAACGACAACTAAATCAGTGTCATACCATACTTTGTTCACAACATTTTCGACTTGAAGATTGATTTCTAATGTATTTTTCTCCATATATAAGTTAATTTTCTTATTCAAGCGCTATCTACAAGTGTTCATTATCCTTTTTCCATTATCAGTTGACATTAAACCAGTCTTGTTTTATTTGTTTAGTTTGATATTCTTCTCGTTACTATTTTGCCTCTCATTTCGTGTTCAACTTCTTTTATTGCTTGTAGCCTGATATGTTTTGTGAAGCTTTCATTTACTCACCATGAAATATCACACCTTAGAACTTCCAAATTTTATTGTAGACTTGTCAAGCACTCACTAACCTCGAAGTTTAATTGTGTTACATTTTTCACTGCATAACTCTAGTGTTGTGCACTTTCTCATCACGCACAACTATTTTAGACACCATATTTCTCTGCTTGGGGACATATTACACTGGGCGTTACACAGTGTTTGAATATGGGTCAATTATTGCTTTTTCTTTGTGTTAATGATCTACTATTTTATTTGAATCAGGAAGTAGAAAATGTCTTTCTGCAGATGATGTTTTCAAACCAACCAGAGAAATTTCAACGAATAAAATAATAAATTATGTTTTGTGAAAATGATTAACCATTTTTAAACATAAAAACCAGTTTTCAACTTCCAGAAAGTACTAGCTCTCAACCTCCAATTAATGTGCAGTATCGAAAAGATATAATAAATAACGCAAAAAGTTACAAGTTCTTGGGTGTACAAACTGATGTAAACTTAAAGCTGAAAAAATCTTTAGTAGACGTGCTGCATTTTTAAGTTCGATTACTTACCCAGTCAGTGCAGTTTCCGAATATATGGATATATAAATTAGAAATTAACATAATTTGCACAATTTCATCCTATGATGTCCTACAGGACAACACTTTCTGCAAAATTCTCACTTATACGAAAAATATTAATTGCACAAAATAAAGCAATGGCAGTTGTTAACGTGTCATCAAACAGAAACTACCAACACCCTACTAGCACATTTACTCATGAAATAAACTTATTTTAGGAAAGAAGTTAAATAGGCAGCTAGTCTACAGATAGCAATAAAATTTCTGGCAGATGATAATAGTACTTTATGATGCACATAACTATATGTTTTCCTCCATAATTCATTCTGTACGTAATAGAAATATGCATTCAGTTACAAACGGTAAAGATCCAACATGAAGCTATACAAATATTCTAAATTAATATATGTCTAGAGCCACTATTCGTTTTTTGTTGAGTGTTGTTAGTTTGGGACTCTCAACACCCTGGGTTAATGGGAGAGATAAACAGGATCAAACGACAAGTGGCACGTTTCTTCAAGGTTGCATTTAGTACGTGCGTGAGCATGGCGGAGATGGTTAAAAGCTGTAGAGCTAAACGCTGCAAGGTAGGTGCTTTGCATCACGGAGAAGTTTGCTATTAAAATTCCGAGAGCGTACGCTCCAAGAAGAATCGGACAACAATTCACTTTCTCCCACACACGTCTCGCGAAATGACTGTTGTGGTTGGCAAGAGAGCCAACACCGTTTTACTAAAGGAGGCCGAAATGCACGCGTTAGCTCACGCAGGCTGGCGTGAGGTCTGGAACATGACAAGGAAATTAGAATTTAGAAAAACGGACGTAGCTGGTGGAATACTTAACTTTAATCCATTAATGATGAACGTCGGTTTTGACGGTACATGATTCACAATATCAATAGTAACTGATAATGGTGCCTTGCTAGGTCGTAGCAAATGACGTAGCTGAAGGCTATGCTAAACTATCGTCTCGGCAAATGAGAACGTAAGAAGGCAGTGAACCATCGCTAGCAAAGTCGGTTGTACAACTGGGGCGAGTGCTAGGAAGTCTCTCTAGACCTGCCGTGTGGCGGCGCTCGGTCTGCAATCACTGATAGTGGCGACACGCGGGTCCGAAGTATACTAACGGACCGCGGCCGATTTAAAGGCTACCACCTAGCAAGTGTGGTGTCTGGCGGTGACACCACAATGACCACGATGGAAAAATCAAAGAATTTGGAGCTCATACTCTGGCACATCGAGAGTCACATTTCCCCGCTCACCATTCGCGAACAGGATAGTTAAGGGGGGACGGTGGATGATAGTGGTACTGGAAGTATTCTTCGGCCCAGACCTGAAGGTTGCTTGCGAAGCATACATGCAGAGGTAGTTTCAAATCCATTCCGCAACAATCAGACAAAATTTTCTGGGAAGGGATAAGGGAGCAGCTAATATACAGGAGCCTCTCCAGCCAAGATGTTCCTCTATTAGAAGAGTAATGATAAGGTTTCGTTGCATTCTTTCGTAATGGAGCACTTGAGTTTACTGCGATCCGCTAACATCAACCCACAGCTGGATGATCAAACATGCAACATTTGCAGCGTTTCTCAAAAACAGAGCAATACTTGCATTTATGCATCCAGTTTTCAAAGGATTCACCACTTTTGGATGATACGTGTATAGTTTTAAAAATGAGATCTTGTCGTTTAATATTTGTAACATTAATTCACGACACCATTTAAGGACAATTGACTCGCTTACAGGACATTCGTGATTCGGTTCCTAGACAGATAATCCTTAGTGAATAAATCACTACATGCTCGGGATGATTTAGACCAACATAGTGTCCATCTTAGATAGTCTTCCGACCTCAATAACCTCAAGGACGACAGGATACCAAATTTTAGCCTTCCTTCATTGTAACGAAGTCTTGTTTTTACACTGTTGCTTTACCAATGGAAACGAGCTGTTTTTCATACCTACAACGATTCATAAAATTTTATTCACATGGATTACACGCTTTTGATATTCTAGTAGCAGATGGAAGCAACGATGTTGGAGGATATAGTGCATATAGCGTAAATAACCAGTACAATAGAAATCTTATACAACTGTAATGGAAAAATAGTCTAACAGAGCTTTAAAATGCTTTGAAACCTCAATATTAACGCTAATGAAGTATGAATATTATGTAAATAAATGATAAAAGTCTTAAGTGAAAATTGGTAGCAACGACCTAAAGTGATTATTTAAGAGAGGTTACGTCCTCTTGTTCATGATACTTGCTACACTGTTTTACTGCATAAATTATTACTTTTTTTCTATTTGCAAACTGACCACTTAGAATCAAGGTACAATTTCATATGCAGAATGGAAATTATTGCCTTTATATTTCAGCACGGAGATTAAAATAACCCAAAATTCAAGTTTTAGTCACAACAAAACTGGAACGAATAGTTGCTGTATGAGTTCATGTTCCTCTACTCTATGCTCTATAGTCTATAAGCACCAAATGAAAGACTTTTTGTACTGTAGCATAATTTTTGCAATCTTTCGTCAGTCACAGTTGTGTAAATAACGGTAACTTGCATAAATATCTTAGGTAACTGGTTTGCGTAAGGGGACAAGCTTTAGGCATGTGGATTTCAAAGTACCAACTGTGCCACCTTATGAGATGTCTTACTCGTTGAACTGTGATATACGTAGCGTAAAATTTATGTGAAATGTGCGCATAGCTGTAGAAAATTGTAATGAAGTGAGTGGTGTTAAAAATGCAACCGAGATCCAGTTTATAGCATAGAAGCGATTTTGTATTCCATTAAAAATGAAAACTCTAGGAAACATACGTCATGCGATGCTGTCTTAGGTTGCTTTTCAGACATACCACAAACTAAAATTGCTCAAGTTAAGAAATAATTCGGGTCCATAGTCTCCGAAATAAAAATTCCTTCTTTCAGTAGAGCTGCACAAACTTCGATCTTTAACAGTATTGTCCGTACTGTATGTGAATGAAATTCCATTTCACATCAACGAATGTCGCTCGTCGCATTTAGATATACTATACTAATGCTACATTATATTGTATATTATACGCAGAATACTATAATTAATCTTAATCTGGCTGTAATAAAAGGTGAATATCTATACGATTGAATTTTTTCATGATTATAGAGTAAAATGAGATCCTTGAAAAGCAATTATTATTTGTGTAAGGCTCTCTGAAAGTGTTTCTCCTTGAAAAATTGATTCCATTCCATTGCTGAAATTTTGCGTAATGATGCGAAGTGGATATAACAGAAAATAATAAAGAGGTTATTACCGTTACTTATTCCTTTTCAGGTTATTGTATAAACTCGCGTTTGAGTGAGCAGTAGGTACGGAAACACACAAATGAAAAACCTCATCTTGTAATAGATTATTTTCACTTAACTGCGTTAAGTGACGTAACTATCTAATTCACCAGCCAGTCTATCAATTTTCACCGCACACATATTTCAAGAATACAATTTTTTCCGTCTTCAGATCGCTCGTTCTTGAGTTTAAGCCCTTTTGGTTATTGAAAGCTTACGAAGTTACATAGTTACATCCAAAAACAAAATTCATAAATATACACTACTAGCTGAAAAAATACTTTATGATCAGAATGTGTACCTCAGATTATACTTCTGACTACCTAGGCTCTTATAGAAAAGGCTGAGCAAATGTTACTACATTGTCTTTTTTCAATCTTCTTCTGTGGACAAAAAGAGCGCGAGATACACGGTGATGGAAATAAGTGCTGCCTGCGCAGTTTACAAACTGGTGGCGTTTTTAAATAGAAAGACACGTGATGCAAGAGATGTGCCGCAATGCCGGCAAGTGAGAACATCATTGCCAGAGCGTCGGAAACTTTCGACGAATTGTTATGCAGGACAAAGTAATAAACTGCGAGAAAATACTTGAACTGAAATTTAGAAATATAAATTTACTGTAAAAAATTTAACTTTTGTTCGATAAATATTGCAAACAGGACCCTCACAATAATACACATTATTCAATTCAATGGTTATTGATGTTTTACTTTGGGGTAAACATTGTGGTGTTCACTGAGTGACTGCTGCATTTACGTTTGTGGCAAGGCAAATCTCAGCAAAAATCGCTGGAAGGAGTAATTTTTCACCGATGAAAGCGACATATGTGTCTTGGAATTGTTTATGCGCTTCTGCATTAAACGTCAACGAATTTTAATGGGAATTACTCTTGTAAAATATATGAACTTGAAACTACCTGACGAATTTAAATAGTATGTTGCATGGAACTGGATCCATGATCGCCGCCTTTTGTTGGTAAATTCCTTACCGACTAGCAGATAGCCAGTACCTCTAGTTCCAAAAATTAGTTTGCGTTTTTCAGTCCAGGGATAACATTGTGGAGGAACTACTCAACGCTTTCGTGACACGGTTCTCTGAATGACTGCCGTGAAATGTTTTTCTTAACAAAAACTAAGTCTAAATTTCAAATACACACTCTTATAAGTTACATCAGAAGGTAACATAGCTTGTATGCTACGAAGTAATCTGCCATTTTCGTGCAGTGGCTAAACAATTGTTACACAAGGCAGAGAAGCACAGCTCCACACCGTTACAGAGCGCAGGCAAACCATTATTGGCTGAGTGACAGAAGGTCTTCTATGACGATCGACGTTTTAGTGTACATAGATTAATAAGCTGTGTGGCATGTTAAGCAGGAAACTTTTGAGTGTGATTGGTTTTAGTTATGAACGTGGAAAATTTAATGTTCCAGCGACGCCGAGTTAAATGGAAATTAGTTTTTGACTTTATTTAAAAGAAGGCATGGAAACTACTGTTAAGTAAATATAATGTTGTAATAAATTGTATACTTCATATTACGGATATCACGCCAGTAAATCTTGCACTTGAAAGTGTGAAAGTGAACGCTAAAAAAAAAAAAAAAGATAATGTCATAATCATTGGATATGCAATATACTGTATAATGTGTGTATTCCGAGAAGTGATGGCATAGCTAAAAAAGGGAACATTAACGTTCAACGGCCGTGCAACTCATTAAAAACCGGAACAACCTTAGTTGGACAATACTGGGGGATCACATTGTCCGTCACATTATTTACGATATTAAAGTAAGTGGTTCAGGAAAACTGTGAGAAACAATGACATGGATTTGAACCATGACACTTGTGAATTTCAGTCTAGTCTCTCAGTACTACACCATCTCACCACGTGATTACAAATAAATGAGACTATGGCTGGTGGAATCAGATGACTTCCAGTTACTCAAGTTAAATAATCAGTTACATGTCAAATTGTGACATTCACAGTAATTGTTTGGGAGGGACATATTGAGTTGTACAGAATCATGTTCAGTTGATTGCAGTGTATGAATATCTTTTACTTGTGTTTGTGTAAGTTTACAGTCTCGGCTTCCCTTCTGCAGTCCTTGTTATTTCCCTTCGGACTTAAGACTTGTATCTCAGTAGCACAGAAGAAATAATCTTCGTCTCACTTCATATCAACCGAGCGAGGTGGCGCAGTGGCTAGCACAATGGACTCGCATTCGGGAGGACGACGGTTCAATCCCGCGTCCGGCCACCCTGATTTAGGTTTTCCGTGATTTCCCTATATCGCTCCAGGCAAATGCCGGGATGGTTCCTTTGAAAGGGCACGGCCGACTTCCTTCCCCGTCCTTCCCTAATCCGATGAGACCAATGACCTCGCTGTCTGGTCTCCTTCCCCAAAAACAACAACTTCATATCGCAGCCAAACCTTTACATTTCAGCTGAGCAAAGATAGTTTCATCTTACGATATTGCCCATAACTTTTACTTTTTGTATTTTATTCTTAAAACTGAGCTCATTGAATACAACTAATTTCTTCAGTAACAAGTCTACTGCTTTCTGTAAACAATAATTATTTAAATGTATTGCCAAGGCATTTATACATATATGGACCAAAAATATAAACGCAATTTGTTTCTTTCGTGATCTGTGCCAGTGTACGGAGTAATGAAATATTGCATAACATAAGCTATTTAATAGATATACCATATGATTTCTTCACATTCTGTTCCCTTGTATAGCCGTTCCGCAGCAAAGTTTAAAGCATTCTATCTGGTTCATTGATGCCTTTGATACAACATGTCCCTGGAAGGTTTTCTGCTACGAGAAATTGAATATATTAACTGTTTACATAGGGTAGCAGGAAATACAAAGTGCGAGTACTGGACTTTTGATGGTTGACTGTAGCCTCTCCGTGCACAATTTCTCGACAAGAATTAGTAATCATGTTGCCGGTTTTATAGCTCTTTATACTGTTTTGGATCAATTCCAGATAGTATACGAATGCACTGTACACCTTTTTTTAAAATGCAGGTTCAGAGGCAGACCTCGTCTCCGAAGCTCCTAAATCTATTTGATCGAGCGGCGTTGAAGTGAAAATCTATTAATATTAAAATGTCTACTGTTACCCTCTAGGAGAAGTGACAGACACATTTTGTATTTGTGAGATAATAAATCTGCGATAAAACACTTACGGAGATGGAAACAAAAATAAAGTATCAAAGGAATACCGGTTTCATGGAACAGTCCTATAAAGGGAGAAACTGTCAGTAGCATCTCTTGTTAAACGAAAGAGAAAAACAAACAGCAGACGCGAAGAGTCATTGTGTGGGCTAGACAAGTTCCCGTTCCCCATCCTCCCCTGGGAAGTGAACACCTGGAACTTGTCTAGGGACTATGCTAGACTAACGAATCCTCGCAACGGTGCCACAACTGGTTCTAGGCCGAGCAGCTTATCTAGTTCTACCAACTGGAAATAGACGCAGCTCCTGTACGCCTTGACTGACCGGCTGCTTGAAGGGTACAAGAACGCAAACTTCTAAGAGCTGCTTAAAGATGTGGCAGCTGTCACATTTCGTGGTTACGTTTAAGGAATTATAGAGACAGAGTTTGATGCAGCGATTGTTCGATGCGCTTTTCGTAAATGGGAAGTTTGATTTCAGGCGAGTTGTAGATTATTCGACATCCCGTTAGAGAACCATGACGTGCGCTTAATTCTCCACTACACGGTTCTTCTTAAAGACAGTCGGTATCGTAAGCTGGCCAATGTCCGTCTTCCACATAAGAAACTCTTGGAAGATGAGATCTGTCAGATATGGTTTTGGTTCCTTTACCGCAGGACGCGTCACGACGCAAAGTGAATTCCCCGCGTTTGCAAACGAGCTATATTACTTTAAATAACTAAAAGTAAACCTCTGCAGACACGCCTACACTTCATCTGTCGTGGTAAGACTGACGCCACTTGCATCTTAACTCTATTTTCCATCAATAAAATCATTGTTACAGTTATATATTCCTCACCAAGTACAACCAAATACATGTCTAATTAATATGCGTTCAAGTATTTCAAGAAAAAAGTTTTCATAGAATTTTTACTGTATGTTGTTTCCCAGAGCAACCACTCGCAAACAATGAGTTGCTCATTTTTGCGGTACGCTGCTCACGAAATATCAAAATGGTTCACATGGCTCTAAGCACTATGCGACTTAACTTCTGAGGTCATCAGTCGCCAAGAACTTAGAACTACTTAAACCTAACTAACCTAAGGACATCACACACATCCATGCCCGAGGCAGGATTCGAACCTGCGACCGGAGCGGTCGCTCGGCTCCAGACTGTAGCGCCTAGAACCGCAAGGCCACTGCGGCCGGCCACGAAATATCAAACATCAAGTGTGTGGTTCATTCATTTGGTACGATAGGGGAGTATCACTGCACATCTTCTTGATGTTCCCTTTACAGACATGTGTGCGGCTTCATTTCATTTGCAGGTTTAGCTTGTGGAATGTATGATTTGTAATAGGTGAAGTGTAATTGCTTTATTCACTCTTGTTGGCGATCTTAGTAATGCTCCAATAAGTCCTGCAGAAATATCCATCTGGACTCCTTCAAATCTTCCGTATTAATTTCGCTCAAGTTGCGCTGTTATACACCGTAGCCAAGTCAGAAAAATGCAAAATGACGTGCTGCCACAATTTCGCTTCCATTGTCACTGTCATTTCTGACGTTTCATCAATTTGTAATTAATCCAACACCTGCGAAAACATGTCATTGGTAGGGTCAACAGTACGCAGACTCCATTATTCCACTACTGAAAAGAGGAACTGATTAGCCTCTACTTACCACTGGTTACAAATTGAAACCACACATGGTTATTTTGTTTATTGCGAAATCTTACGCGTAGTAATATCTTGAGGCATATAAAACGTTATCTGAAAGACACAACAACTCGTATTATCAACGAAAAGTGAATTTCTCTGAACAGTACAGCCAAAATCAAAGAATTGTCTACTTAATACAAGTTGCATAAGCCACAGCAGTGATCTCAAGCACGGAGGCGCCCTAGGCCTGTTACTTTTCATTTCTTTTTTGTTATCGACTTTCAACATTTTAGTCCTCAAGCACAGTGTACAGCAACAACCTGTCAGATAACCTCGTTAATAATCCAATTCCCCAGCTCATTGAATGTTTCATTCTCAGTGTTCGCATCTTTAATAAACAGCTTTGGCACAACGCCCTCGTTTGTACTCCGGCCATATGCGTCAATTGTTATTTTTCTTCCGCACACTCTTCGCGACTTTTCTTGTTACTGCTTCTGTTCTCTATTTCCTCGTTTCCATATGCTGGCACCTTCATGATACCATCAAAAGCTCCTGTCTTCAATCACCACTTCAACGCTGTCATTAAATGGTGTCACATTTTCAGCTGACTGTTAAATGTCACTTCTACCAATCGGGCGGTTGACATTTGCGTTTTCATGCGTAGAAAATTTTAATGCTGGTGTTGACTATATATTCATTTAAAGTCTTTTACACTGTTGTTGTTGGCTAGATTTTCTCTATAGCTTATCAAGCTTCCTCGTTCCGCATATTACGTCTTCATTTGGTAGCATGTCATCGTTTGCAACTCGGTACAGTTCAAAGAAAATCCTTAATCAAGCTGTTATATATTTGCTACAGGTTACTCCATTGAATCTTTCCATATAAGGTTACCTTTTTAAAAATTTTCATTTTCTTTCGAGTGGTGTCATTTTTTCACACTATGTTACTGACAAAACATCTCTATACGCCCGTAACGTCTGTGGGATGACAATGACACACCAACATTTATGATATTTATTGCATGAACCATAACACAAACGTCACTGAATGGCTGGTGTTATATTTAGAAGGCTTCAGACTCACGTTACATCACTGAGATTATGATTTCGTTTTATTCTTGTAACACATGTTAAGAACAGCCCATTGTTTCATTTGGACTTTCGTTCCATCTGAATTATCCTTGCAGTTCATGTAATGAAAACTCAACCAAAAACAAAAAAACCCTTAAAATTTTACACTTCTGAAAGAAGGTGAGGGTGTTTCTTGAGATATCCAGTCTATAAGAACTCAAAATTAGGGTTTTCTGAAAGAAATTTAAGATATGTGATTAAATGAAAGGGTTCTAAATTATGAATTCTACCAACGTGTCACATATCAATTTATAAGCTGTCACTTCACCATACATTACAAGTACAGCAAAGGAGGAAAATACCTTTCGCAATTACTATTAGAATAATTACATAATGTTTTTGTTTGCGTTATAATGTTACTGTTACGTTTACAAAGTTTCAGGTACAACGATTTGTTATATATAGACGATCCTGGCTTCGGTTTTGCGTACTGTACCTATATCACTAGAGGCAAGACAACGGTTCATTTCTTCCCATCCATATCCACCTCCAACCACGGTCTCCACAAAATGCAATACTATAAAATCTCTCTCTCTCTATCTATCTATCTTTCTATCTATCTATCTGTCACTTTGTATGCCTGTCTATTACTTTGTCTCTCTGTTCTTCTCTAGCTTTACAAAATACAATTTTAGTTAAATATATCCACTGCGTTGCCAAACTGATAACACTGAGAACATTTTTCTTTTGATGGTGAATTTTAATTTGCATTTACAGATACAAAACGGCATACACACCTTGAACTATACAGAGTTGGTCCCTTCTGCTCTGCTTAAGTGGCTTCATAGTTTCTGCGGGTACACCATATGTTACTTTAGTTTTGTTTTGTTTTCTTCCGAGTAATTGCTAGATTGTTGTTGTGACCTTGTGCAACTTTTTGTAGTGCCAACAGTTATTCAACGCCTTTACCCATCTTATCCTAATTTATCATATCAGGTATGAGCTGTCGAGTACGTTTGCTACGGTACAGGGAATGGTCTACTTGATGAAGATTCGAGTTCAGGCATTTCATGTATATGAAGTTCGTTTCTCATTTCTCACGAACTTTATTAAGTTAAATGAGGAGGAGTTTCCGAATTACTTCATAATTTAAGGTCGATTTACGTTGTAAACTTTATTCGCTTAAAGAGCCAATGGTATCCATTTTTTAGAATCACGAGATTTTTGTTTTGTTTGACGTGTCTTTTCTGTATCACGAAGTTTGTGCGCTTTTATTACGTCTACCTGAGACTGTCCTTCCTTGTTCGCAAAGATAACAACTTAGAAGTACTTCCGCAGTGGATGACCATAATTTCATTTTTTAAGTTAATATTCGTTCTTAAGATATAAAGTTTTAGGATTTTATTATAAAAATTATTAAAGATGCAGCAAGAAAAGGCGGTTTTATTTACGAAGCAAGTATTATTATGGATATCTGCCAATACAATGTTCGTAACGGACGCTGTTAAATATATTAATGCTGCTGTTCTGCTAGCGGTTGACAAGAGTTCATTCTCTGTATTGATGGGGGGACTGATGACCTTAGCTGTTTAGTCCCCCTTAAACATCCCAACAACCAACCAACCAACCAATCTGTATTGATGTAAGAGCAGTATGTGTTGTAACGATAAATTTTCAATTCATGAATTCGTCGATAATAAGTGCAATTTAGAGCCTTTTGGTGTAACCAAGTATCTGAATTTTCGTTCTGAAAACCAAAATGTGGGGCTCTGGTTGACCATATATTTGAGGACAAGTGCTCAACAGTCGTGCCTTCTTTTCAGAAATAGAAAGTTTTAGTTTTTGTTACGTTTTTCGTACCGTGAATAGAAAGTGTAATTCAGATGGAGCTTAAGTTCAAATTGTCAAGCTAATTCGGCAGTGAAACATTTCCATGAAATAACGCGGTATCCACCTGAAGGATTTTAAGAGTATGTTGAAAATATTATACCCTGTCTAAAAACTTATTATACATGCGACTATACCTTTTCACCAATGTGTGTGTGTCATCCACAAAAGTAATTCAAAAAATGTTCAAATGTGTGGAATCTCATGGGACTTAACTGCTAAGGTCATCAGTCCCTAAGCTTACACACTATTTAACCTAAATAATCCTAAGGACACACAACCATGCCCAAGGGAGGACTCGAACCTCCGCCGGGATCAGTACAAAAGTAATTGATGAGCCATTGTTACAGGATAATAAATCCCTTGCACTCGAAAAACAATGTTTCCAGTTACAGGAAATATATTTCATTATTCATTTTATGAGAGAATGCTTCTAGTTTTGAGCAAAGCTATTGTAATTTAGATTGTTTAAAATAGCTAGCTATACATGTAAACACGAGTATTATGTAATCAACGGTCAATTTACACATAAATGTTTAACTTCACTTTATCTTTCATGCTACAAGTGGGACGCTGAACCTGAAACTGTGAACATGGAAGGTATATTTTCGTTGAGAACAAACATTTACGTTATCAGTCATCTTTTATTGAATATTGGTCTAAGCAAGAAATATTCTGGAAGATTATCATTACCAGGTGCTTTCGGCTTAATACTGTTACATTAAATCGGCGATGCGTTTTTATATTACGTCTTAGTTTCGCAGTGAAGCGGAAAAACGACGCAAGTATACCTCTTGAAAATTTAAAAGTATGAGGGCGTATACTCGCATACCAAAACGGGTAGTTATTTTGAAGAAAAGATTACTTTATATATATAAATTATATTTCAGTCAAAGTTGATTACACGTTACTTTTAAGATGAAGCTATGTGATTTTTACTTCTACAGAGACATTGTGCCTGAAAAAGAATGCTTTCAGTCACTCACAGCAGAAGGCTGATCTCACCTCGTCTGACTGCAGCGCAGGTGAAGTTGCTGCATCAACTTCGAACAAAAAAAGGAAATTTTGTTGTTATTTCATTTGAATATGATAGTGTGCCAGCTAGAGAATCATGACACAATTATCGGTGCTGCTTGGTTATTTGAATTTTTTCCTGGGATGGAAGGAGTTGTTCTAAGTACAATATTGTAGGTGAATGACTACAACGCTGTGTCAGAGACTGCGCTGGAAGAACAACTTTGCATATCTGTCGGAATGACAGAATTAGTGCATTATTCAACAATACAGATTAGAGGAAAAGAAATATACAGACCAAGTTGTTACCATGAATTGCATAAACCAAAAATAGGTTTTAAACAATTAAAACGATCATTCGTATTTCGCTGAAATTGTTTAGTTTTAAGTCGTTTGTCCAACTGATGGAGAGGCAGTTATTCTCAAGATTACTCCCTTCTTCGCTTCCTCAGGTTTACGACCATCGTAAGGGCCAACAATATTTATCATCTTTGCCCCGTATCGTGAACTGAGTTCATGAACTCGCCTTCCATTTGTTACCGTTGCTTTAGACGACCTTCATTGCCTCGCTACGAAAAGAATTAATTAAAATTTTCAGTTTTCTGAGTATGTTTCGAAAATTATTTCGCAAAGTTTCACCGAGCGATATATTTAGATTACAATCGATGTGAGGTAACGTAGCCATCTCTTGTGCTTTCCTGAAACATTGTGGCGTGACTGGAAAGAGTACTATTGAGTTGGTATTTTGAGTATCTATTTCTCAATGAGAGTTGGGCACGTTTTATTGACGGTGACATGGCGATTATTCTGATCATCTGCTCTAGTGATGTAATGAGAAGGACTGTAAAAGACCTGCCCTCCAACGCCGCACCGCTTCTGATTCCGTTCGGTATCGGTCCTCGGCTCAGGTAATACTGTAACATCAGTAGCTATATTGAGAGTTTGAAGAGTATTCAGCGAAGGAAACTGATGAATCACTTTCAACTTTTTAGTAAGTAGCTGTACCAGAAACTATGTGTCTCCAAATTGCATTCCTTTTCGATATCTCTAGATATGTTTAACACACTAAACCTCTGAGGGTAGACGATCTACACTAGTATCGAAGAGTGATGCCTAATCAAAAAGTTACAGGACCTTTTTCCAACAGAACTGCGGAGAGCAACAGAACTAAATAAAGGGTAATGACAACGCTGTTGTGTCCAAAACGCAACCCTGTAAATTCTGGGACATCGTGAAGCAAAATCTGTCGGCAGGCAGGTACACAAGGCATATCGGTAAGTATTCACAAACAGAAAAAAGCATGATTTGCATTGAATGCAAGAATTGGTGTACAAATTAACTGGAGACCTTTACATGGCAGAGAGAAAATGTAGCCAGACTTAACGTAATACCTGAAGAAGACTGGATTAAAAGGTTTAATCAGCTATTATGATATAACTAGCACACACAAGAAACTTGGGAGCTAGAAATCTTAGACAGGTGGCTTGGAAAGGACAAACTGGGTACGAAATTAATAGAACTGAAGAACAGAAAGGCAATAGGGACAAATGGGACAAATCGGCAACTAATTAAGTACAGGTATACCCTATAAAAGTGTAGTATTCTACATAATTTCAAAAGCTGCTGGGGAAGGTACTAAATACCTGACAGATGGGACACTGTAGACGTTATGTCTCTTTTCTAGATATGAAACCGAAATAATAGCAGTAATTCGAGAGGTATTGGGATCTGAAATATAGATTGCAAATTACATGGAGAAATAATAACATCTCCAATTCTGTGATATTTAAAACTTAGCTGCGTAGAAATCGTTCAATGACATTTCGGGAGAACTTCCGAATGTGAGTAACTTGCTGCCACAACATTTCGGTGCAGAGTCTTCTCGCCTTCTTCAGGTGTATATAGCTGAAGACGACCAAAAGGCTCTTTGACAAAATATCATGGCAGCAAGTTACTGCCGGCCGCTGTGGCTGTGCGGTTCTAGGCGCTTCAGTCCGGAACCACGCGGCTGCTACGGTCTCAGGTTCGCAGGCTCGGGCATGGATGTGTGTTGTGTCCGTAGGTTAGTTAGGTTTAAGTAGTTCTAACTCTAGGGTACTGATAACCTCAGATGTTAAGTCCCTAAGTACTTAGAGCCATTTGAACCATTTTGAACCAGCAAGTTACTGATTTCCGGCAACTGGCCCGAATAAAATTAGAAAGCCAACAATATACAAACTCCTGACTGTACGCTGTCCATGAAACAATTCTAGAAGGGCAAACTGTCGGACGCAATGTATAAGCTACATCTCCTGAGCCATACATGTAATTAACAAATTTCAAGACCAAAAAGTAAGTTAATGGCTTTCCTAGTAAAGAAAACAGTGAGCTCAGAACTCTACATAAGTTCTAGGCGCTACAGTCTGGAACCGCGCGACCGCTACGGTCGCAGGTTCGAATCCTGCCTCGGGCATGGATGTGTGTGATGTCCTTAGGTTAGTTAGGTTTAAGTAGTTCTAAGTTCTAGGCGACTGATGACCTCAGAAGTTAAGTCCCATAGTGCTCAGAGCCATTTGAACCATTTTTTGAACTCTACGTAAACTGTAAGACACTGCAGCAAGTTCTCGTTTTCAGAGCTTCGGCTGCAACGTAACCTGAGGAGAGGATAAAGACGTAAAGATAAAACAAACAACTATCCATGAATTTGTGTGAAAATTGTAAGTATGAGAAATAGAATACCTCAGACGTATAAAAATTTGCAGCAGGAAGATAAAATCAATAATGGCCGAATCAGGTAAGAGATCTAATACAGAGAAGGCTATACAGAACGAAAACTTATGGAAGCAACTTGTCATATCCCAAATCAAGTCTTACATCATAAACCAAGCACAAAATGGCGGAACCCGAACATTCTTATCTTATGCTGAACCTGGAATATTAGAAGAAGAAGATAAGCTCGGGAAACGGAAGGTACACTATGGAATCAAAAGTATCCGGACACTTCTATGCGTTGCGGAATAGTCCACTAAATGTCAGGAGACGCGGTCCCGCCAGTATAAATGGAGGTAGAGAGAACTGTGTTCTCATTAGCAGAATGGGTAAAACGTGAATTAGTCATTTGATGTTACCAGGGTAACAAACCATGAGGGACTTTACGACCCTTATAAAGCTGCACAAGTCGCCTGTTGGTGATGTGGTTGTGAAGCGAAAACGCGAAGAAAAAAACACAGGTAAACCATGACTTGGCAAACCTCGTGTACTGTAGAAGGGGCATCGAGCATTGCGGAGGGACGTTGTAAAAAATCACATAAAATCAGCGGATGGGATGAGCCGTGATTTTCAGAGTGCTACCAGCAGCCCATCTGTGCGTGGGGAGTTAAAAACAATGGGGTACGAAGGTCAAGTAGCTCCTCTTAAGCCACACAACACTTTAGTGACGCTTAAACTGGTGTAAAGAGAGACGCCGCTGGACGTTGGTTGACTGGAACGAGCAGTTTATAGTGGCGGATCAGGCTATAGCCTTTGGAAATCCTATGGAATGGTATGGATTTGGCGAATGCCTGGAATACGTTACCCGTCATCATGAGTAGTGCCAAAGTGAAGTACGGAGGTGGTGGTGTTACCGTATGGCTTCTTGGTTAAGGTGTGGTCCCTCTATTTCGCTTAAGAAAACGATAAATGTGGAAAGATATGTACACATTTTACTGTATTGTGTGTTGGGTACAGTAGGGAAACAGCTCGGAGACGATGCCGGTACCTGCCGCACGGATTGGCCGCGCGGTTTGAGGCGCCATGTCACGGATTGCGCGGCCCCTCCCGCCGGAGGTTCGAGTCCTCCCTCGGGCATTGGTGTGTGTGTTGTTCTTAGCATAAGTTCGTTTAAGTAGTGTGTAAGTCTAGGGACCGATGGTTTCAGTAGTTTGGTCTCTTAGGAATTCACACACATTTGAAAATGTTTTTGATGCCGGTACCAGCATGAAAATTCAGTCTGTCAGAAAAAATAATGAGAGGCAATGGTTTGTGAACACAATCTCGACATGAACCTAGAGGTACACCTTTGGGATTAGTTAGAACGTCGACTTTGCTCAAGACCCACAGCATCCAACATCACTATCTTCCCTAGTTTGAGTTCTTGAGGTTGCTATTCCTCCACAGACATTACGGTACTTCACTGACAGTACGCCAAGCAGTGTTCAAGCTACCGTAAAGGCAAGGGTGAACACATCCGATATTAATGTCCATCAATAGGTGTCCGAGTGCTTTTGATCAGATAGTGCAGATATTTTAAAAAAACAATTAACAAAATCCAACAATCTCATTTACAAGAACAAAACTTGTAATATGGGATGTGGTTCTCCATACGCGTCAGACGTGTTTGGTGGAGACATTTAGTCCTACGTGCCTCTATGGGATCGTTCAAGAGCTCTCCTGTCATTCCTGAGAAAGATCTGGTGAGAAGTCTATTGCTTCTCTTATACTAGACATTCCCTACAGTCACCTCACTGGTCTTCCCATATCATCATCAGTAATAAATGATAGCTACGCGTATGATGCCCCTTGAATATTATCTCTAGAACAACTGTAACTTTGAAAAGTTAATGTGAGTTTTCTGTTCCTCACCTCTGTACTCGCACCTCCTGGCGTTATCAGAATTCCTCCAACTATTAATGGAAATGAAAAGCTACAGCACGTCCTCATCAATTTCTAGTTCTAGATTGACCACCAGGAAATTGGGATCTTGCCATGATTAATGTTGATTATATTCGCTACCCTAACTAAACTCCGCCCGAACAGGCCTTGGAAGCCCCAACAATACCGACCGGCCGCCGTGTCATCTTCAGCCCACAGGCGTCACTGGATGCAAATACGGAGGGGCATGTGGTCAGCACACCGCTTTCCCGGCCATTTTGGCAGTTTACGAGACCGGAGCCGCTACTTCTCAATCAAGTAGCTCCTCAGTTTGCCTCACAAACGATGAGTGCACCCCGCTTGCCACCAGCGCTCGGCAGACGGGATGGTCACCCATCCAAGTGCTAGCCCAGTTCAAAATCGCTTAACTTCGCTGATCTGACTGGAACCGATGTTAGCACTGCGGCAGGGCGTTGGCATATCCGCAACCCACTGGCAAAAATAAGAGCGATGAGAATCACTTCCAAAGCTGAAGTGAGATTCGTCTGTGATGATCGTATCCCTCCATTCATTAATGGCCCAACCTCGATGTTGTTAATTTCACAAATAACAGGCTTATCTTTGACCTGATGAACATACCACTGAGTGGTTTACATACAGACCAGCTGTTCTGAGCTCACGATACGCACATTCTAGGAAAACTACAGCTTAGGGTGCGGCTGTAAGCTCTGCAACAACTATTTTGTAGATTTTGACGTGGAGTTAATGCCACACGTTGACCCTTTACGGAGTAGTTTCTATTCTTTGGACTTTTACTGGCTACGAAGAAATTGGTGCACTTTCTTTCTCTGTTCTGTATTCCGATGATATTTATGAACCTCACAAAATACAATGGAGAATGAATTCTAGAAAATCGTATATCGTGTTGCCAGTGAAGTAATCGACAAATTCAGTCAATACGAGTGTGTTACAAGAGTCACTGAAGATCTTTCCGTAGCGATCTACGTCTGGATCTATACCGATCTCTATACTGTGCGAATTACTGTATAGTGCATGACGAAAGGTATTTTTGATCGCAGCATACGCTTCAGTCTCTTCCTGTTCAGCGTGGGAAGATTACTGCTTGTATTCCTCTGTGCGACGTACAATTTGCTCGTTTTTATTTTATTGGCACATACGTTGGGAACTGAAGAATATTTGTAGTTTCTACCCTGAAAGACGCATCTTGAAGTATGCTAAGCAGGTTCTAGAGACATGAGTGTCTCCCAGATAAGACTAACGATATTTCTGTTAAACTGTCGCTTGCCAAACAGTCCTGTTGTCATTCGCACAGTTCATCTCTGCATGCTTTCCATGTTCTCTTTTAGTAAGACATAATTAAGGCACCATAAACTTAATTAATACTCACGTATGGGATGCACATGTGTTTTGTATGCAATCTCTTTCATAGAAAACTGCAGTTTCCCGGTACCCTACCAATGAATAGTAATTTGCCATTTTCGTTCCCTATATTTGATCCTAATGATGATTTCAGCCCACAGTTTTGCACGTTGTTTGCATAGCGTCCATTAACTAAGTATTCAGAGGAGACCACGAGTGTACGTTTCGTGGCGTGCCCAAGTTCGACTACCTTGGTAGGTGATATTCTTTGCGTGACTGAGATATCGAGAACCAGTACCTTTTAAAATTAGTTATCGATTCAGATGCAGTTTTGGAGCAAGTAATAAAAGGTAGTTTGCCGCAGTACATCCCGTCAGCAGCTAGATGCTACAGACAGTTCGCGTATGACCAGATGACGATGGCAGAGGACATCATACGATGGCACTCATTTTCTCTCTTCTTCATGAAATTCTACATCTACATATATACTCTGCAAACCACCGCGAAGTGCATGGCATAGAGTAAGTCCCATTATACCAGTTAATAGGATTTCTTCCCGTACCATTCACGTATGGAGCGCGGGAACAAGGATTGTCTGAATGCCTCTGTGGGTTCTGTAATTATTCTAATCTTGTCGTCACGATTCCTATGAGAGCGATAAGTAGGGGGTTGTAGTATATTCCTAGAGTCACCATTTAAAGCAGGTTCTCGAAACTTTCTTAGTAGACTTCCTTGGGATCGTCTATCTTCAAGAGACTGCCAGTTCCGTTTCTTCAGCATCTCTGTCACACTCTCCTTCGGCTCAAACAAACCTGTGAGCAATCGTGCTGCCCTTCTCTGTATGCGTTAGTCTTATTTGGAACGTGTCCTACACACTTCTAGAATGGGTCGCACGAGCAGGGAATCTTACACCATTCAATGACTTTCGTAAAAGAAGCGTAAAAGCTAAAGCGTAAGTAGATTGTAAGCACTTAAAAAAAAAGGCAAAGTGATCGCTTACGAAATCTGATGATTTACCTTATATATTAAACCTTATAAATTACCTTATATATTAAACGCACACATTTAATTCCATTACGGTCAAGAGACTTGCCACCAACCGAAATTACAATGCAAGTTGTATAAAATGTGGAAAATTTCACTTACTTCTCACGGCAATTGTCTGTTCGCGACGTGGAACTATTAGATTCTGTTGGCTCTTCAGTAACTTCGTTTTTAACTGAAGTATTTAACGAAGCCGAGCTCCCGGCTACCTGACAACTCTTTGGAAAGTGACAAGTGGAAACAGCCCAACAAAACCAATGCCAGCAGATTCGTCCCCATTCTAATAACTGGCGAAGTCCCAGGAAACTACGTGATGCTGTTCATGTATAAGACTTGGGTCTCAGCTTTATTAGTGAATTTAATTCAAACGTTTTTATTTAAATTACTGTAAATTTTGTGCGTTAACTGACGCGGGGAAAACAAGGCCAAATTTATATTTGAATTTCTACATCTACATCTACATCTACATCTATACTCCGCGAGCCACCTTACGGTGTGTGGCGGAGGGTACTTATTGTACCACTATCTGATCCCCCCTTCCCTGTTCCATTCACGAATTGTGCGTGGGAAGAACGACTGCTTGTAAGTCTCCGTATTTGCTCTAATTTCTCGGATCTTTTCGTTGTGATCATTACGCGAGATATATGTGGGCGGTAGTAATATGTTGCCCATCTCTTCCCGGAATGTGCTCTCTCGTAATTTCGATAATAAACCTCTCCGTATTGCGTAACGCCTTTCTTGAAGTGTCTGCCACTGGAGCTTGTTCAGCATCTCCGTAACGCTCTCGCGCTGACTAAATGTCCCCATGACGAATCGCGCTGCTTTTCGCTGGATCATGTCTATCTCTTCTATTAATCCAACCTGGTAAGGGTCCCATACTGATGAGCAATACTCAAGAATCGGACGAACAAGCGTTTTGTAAGCTACTTCTTTCGTCGATGAGTCACATTTTCTTAGAATTCTTCCTATGAATCTCAACCTGGCGCCTGCTTTTCCCACTATTTGTTTTATGTGATCATTCCACTTCAGATCGCTCCGGATAGTAACTCCTAAGTATTTTACGGTCGTTACCGCTTCCAATGATTTACCACCTATGGCATAATCGTACTGGAATGGATTTCTGCCCCTATGTATGCGCATTATATTACATTTATCTACATTTAGGGAAAGCTGCCAGCTGTCGCACCATTCATTAATCCTCTGCAGGTCTTCCTGGAGTACGTACGAGTCTTCTGATGTTGCTATTTTCTTGTAGACAACCGTGTCATCTGCAAATAGCCTCACGGAGCTACCGATGTTGTCAACTAAGTCATTTATGTATATTGTAAACAATAAAGGTCCTATCACGCTTCCTTGCGGTACTCCCGAAATTACCTCTACATCTGCAGATTTTGAACCGTTAAGAATGACATGTTGTGTTCTTTCTTCTAGGAAATCCTGAATCCAATCACAAACCTGGTCCGATATTCCGTAAGCACGTATTTTTTTCACTAAACGTAAGTGCGGAACCGTATCAAATGCCTTCCTGAAGTCCAGGAATACGGCATCAATCTGCTCGCCAGTGTCTACGGCACTGTGAATTTCTTGGGCAAATAGGGCGAGCTGGGTTTCACATGATCTCTGTTTGCGGAATCCATGTTGGTTATGATGAAGGAGATTTGTATTATCTAAGAACGTCATAATACGAGAACACAAAACATGTTCCATTATTCTACAACAGATTGACGTAAGTGAAATAGGCCTATAATTATTCGCATCTGATTTATGACCCTTCTTGAAAATGGGAACGACCTGTGCTTTCTTCCAGTCGCTAGGTACTTTACGTTCTTCCAGAGATCTACGATAAATTGCTGATAGAAAGGGGGCAAGTTCTTTAGCATAATCACTGTAGAATCTTAAGGGTATCTCGTCTGGTCCGGATGCTTTTCCGCTACTAAGTGATAGCAGTTGTTTTTCAATTCCGATATCGTTTATTTCAATATTTTCCATTTTGGCGTCCGTGCGACGGCTGAAGTCAGGGACCGTGTTACGATTTTCCGCAGTGAAACAGTTTCGGAACACTGAATTCAGTATTTCTGCCTTTCTTCGGTCGTCCTCTGTTTCGGTGCCATCGTGGTCAACGAGTGACTGAATAGGGGATTTAGATCCGCTTACCGATTTCTGTGCAAGTAACTTTCTTAGATGCGTTGTCATTATTTCATTTTGTTTAGCAACTATTTTAGTAATCACAACAATGAGAGAAATGAATGACTAAAATTTTATATATTGCTTTTGGTTACTCTGAGGGGAAGTATAAGTTTGAAAACGAAGTCTGATCACAAAATAGTTAGTGAATTTTTAAAGACCTTCCGTTCAGACCAGGAGCGCAACGGTAAGCAGTGCTACGAGTATAAGTGTTGATGCGTATACATGGCCGCCAAGAAACACAAATTCCCTCGATCTTTGCTAACCGTCTGATTGGTAGTTCTGTTTTGGCTGTCACTGAATTGTTGCCGATCACAATACTCTCCATTCTCACATCCGTAGCAATGATTATTGCACTGCTTAAACATGGTGTTTTAGCAATATAACTAAACGAATGGAAAGAAACTGTAAAATTACTGATAATAGCACTTGCGTACATCACATTCTCGGCCAGGATTTACCTGACATACAATGAACATACTTACAGGCAGTCGACATAAGATGATGACAACGAATATACAAGGAAAGAAGTGCTTTTTGTTAGCGCCCAGAATACCTTTTCACGAATGTAAATACGATAATGTTCTGAACTTACTAACGGGGGACAGCAATATTTCAACACTTTTTCGAACGAATATAAATCACTGACTCTTTCGTACTTCTAACACATAACCGATAACAAGAGAGTAATGACTTGCCAGTTTCGGTTCTAGGTAAATTTTCAAGTGGTCCTATAATAAATTACATCGATGATATTTCTTTTGTATAAAACTGCACTGATTCACAGAAATTATATTAAAAAGCATTAAAATTGGGGCAGTTATGAACACACATTACCAAACGTATTTGCTTCTGCAAACCCCTGTATGTAAGCATATGAAGGAATCCTTACCAGAATGAGATCCAACCAAACTACGTATCACTATAATAAGATAATAGTTTCCATATTACCGCCAAACGACAGAGAAGTAAAAAATCCCATATAAAAGAGCATAGCACCTTTTCACTCGCGTGGATGTACAGGCAGTTGTTAGCAAAACACGGAAGAGATATTTAAAAGATAACACAACTGATGGAAAGAGCCTGGGAAGAAGGGAACTGACCTAATGGCTCGAAAACAGCACTACCCATACACTACGCAAAACGATGGCAGAGGTGATCTTTTACCTAGTCGCTGGAAAGGCACCTTAAAGTGGCTGAAATTGGTTTACGATGTCAGTCTATATTTCATTTCTACTTTTGTCAGTGACACCCGATCCGATGCTACTCCCACAACAGGATTTGTCGAACTGCCTGCTAAACACGATTCCTATTGTGTTTCTGTAATTATATCCCATCCTCAGTTGCGAAATGGGTTTTTGAATACGAAAGTTTTCAAAAATAAAGTCTAAGTGAGAAGTACGATAATCATAATTTTTGGAAATGGATTAAGTAGCTTTATGTACGTGTTACAAACACGTTGTGCTTGGATATGATTCTTTTTGAGAAGCTTATACAAGTCACACAGAGACATGTAAACCCACGCTACATGATCAAAAACTACATATTCAAGCCGTTAAAAGGTTATAGAGAATTCCAGAATTGCTTGTCGGAATTCCGAGAGCGCCTTTCTCATACCAAAATAAGGGAAAATGTGCAGACATATGATACAGCTCTCGCGTTGTTACTTATAGGAACTACACAGTGGTACATTATCTGTTTCAAATAGTTACCTAATAGAGGTTTATCATAGTGAGATCAGTTTCTGAAAACAGCAAAGTGTTTCCATCCATTACCTGCAGACGCGTATCATTGATGCTTCGTCGGTGATGCGCCATTCCAAAAGGCAACAGCTTTCACATGTGCTCGTGACTGCATCTCTACATATGCAATATCAGCTATAAAATATGATCTTAGGTAAAATTCTGAAGGATTAAGGCAGGGGGGAGGGCGGGGAAACGGCAGAACACGGAACTCGAAGGACTGACACGGCGCACCATCAAGTTGACTTTCATCTGCTATATCACATAAAACTTTCTTAGAAAGGCATTCTTCTAGATAAATCATTTCTTGGTAATTTTTCTTGTACTTGATGAAAAAGAGGCCTTGAAGTCCACGCAGTTATTTTGATACAGCGTGTATGTAAGTTATGCGTCGGAACGAAGTCAATCGTCGGAACGTTATTGACTCCTGACGATCAAGCTGTGTCATCAAAACGCAGGGTGGTCATCAAAAAGAAGAATAACACAGGCACTTCATTAACAATAAATGATGTCATTTCTGTTGTATTCATTTCTCATCTATGTTTTGCGTTTGTCGTGTGTAATTCGATTCAGTGCTTGCGTCCCGTGAAACCGATAGGGAGGTATCATCTATACCAACTGCTGTAACTATACTTCTCTCAGTATTTGAATCTGTTATTAAAGGGAAATGGATACACTGTTAAAAGTACTAAATGGAGTATTTTCTTGAAAGTAATCACCATGATGGTTAAATCCCTTTGCTATACAAGATGGTTCACAGAAACTGCTCTCCACTACTTCGGATGCATTACAAATGTACTGTTCTTCTGGCGTACGGCGCAATTCCTTTTGTTTCGTAAGTTGCATAGCTACTTGCTCCTCTCAAACTAGAATGCACCTCAACGCTCGTTTTCTGAAGCACGCTAATTTCCTATAAATATATATTTTAGTCTGTTTAAACAATAAATGTACAAAAGTTGGACATAAATATGGAAACATCAAAAACACAAAACATTACCATGTCTAATGAAGTATACGAAACTCTTTGGCATTCAAAACCGCTTCCAGTCGTCTCGGAATGGATGAATATAGGCGACGTATCATTTTAAAAGGGAATCTTATACCGTACTTCATGGAAAATAGTGGCAAGTTCAGGAACGAGAATGGAGGTGGAGAGCGATCCCGTACACTTCTCTCCAAATTAGACCACAAAAGCTTCATAACATAGGGATCTGTTAAATACACTGGCCGGAAGACATGCGAAAATGCTAGGATGCTAGTCCTCATAAAACAAGTTCTGGACGATGACTAGAGTGTTAACAGCGACCCTCTCGCTTCAGAACACAGCATCACACTGGGGAACAAAACTTGTACCATGAAATGGATGTGATCTGAGAAAATGGTCACATAACCTTTGATAGTAATGCGGCCTTGCAGAGTAACCACGTGGGCCGTGGAATGCCACGATGTGGCTGTCAGAATCATTACCGAACCACCGCCATGTTTCACTCTTCCTTCCATTCCTCCATAGTCCCGGTTTTATGGCTTCTGCACCACTTTTCCCTTTTACGGACATTTGCATCACTGATGAGCGATTTTGGAACTGCAGCTCTCCTTGCAGTTCCCTGATTTTGAAGCTTACTTCGTATTGTTTTAGTACTGACTTGGTTTGCGACTGCGACATTCAGTTGTGCAATGACTTTTGCAGCTACCGTCGCCCTATTTTTCGTCACAATCCTCTTCACTGACCGTGTGTCACAATCACTCAACACTCACTTTCGTCCGCGCTATGACTTAACGGATGGCCGCGCGGGATTAGCCGAGCGGTCTAGGGCGCTGCACGCATGGACTGTGCGGCTGGTCCCGGCGGAGGTTCGAGTCCTCGAGTCCTCCCTCAGGCATGGGTGTGTGTGTTTGTCCTTAGGATAATTTAGGTTAAGTAGTGTGTAAGATTAGGGACTGATGACTTTAGCAGTTGAGTCCCATAAGATTTCACACACATTTGAACTTAACGGATGATGTCTTAGCGCTTTCCCCGTATGCGGTATAAATCTTCGATGCAGTGCCTCTTGAAATACCAAACACTTCGGCTATCTTGGTTACGGAAGCACCTACCATACAAGCACCAACAATTTGACCACATTGTAATTCACTGAGGTCCGACATAATGCACTCACAACTACAAAAAACACTGTTCTCTTCATGACTGATAGCTGCAACGTATTGAGGACATTACACAGGTGCCGGTCGCAGTCAAATACAACAGTGCAAACTGCAGACATGGTTAGAATATCGAATTATGTTCAGGCACGCATTTCTTGTGGTATTTAGATATTGTTGTCCAACCTCTGTATATAAGGGTTGTTAAATAGACATCCTCATACAAAAGTTACAAAAGATCTCTCGCTTATTCCGGGTGGCGGTGCCTCATTTACTGGCGTCAGAAAGAGTGTGTCTGGAAGGCTTTCATTTGTAAGTGAATTTGAATAACTCACATAGGTTTCATGATTTTTACATGTACTACCGTGTTTGGGAGTGTGGTTCCTCATAAAAATCTTGCTCTTAGTGCATTGTACGCCAGAATGTCACAGCTCGTAACGTGTTGACCACGTCGCTTTTCACTCTGTATCAATTTATGTTAAGGGTAGATACAAGATGCAATCTTGTCTGTCTGTGAGACAAATTCTGTTCTGAACAACAGATACTGCTTATTTACCACAGTGAATTTTCGCTCTGCAGTGCACTGATCTGAAACTTAATGGCAGATTAAAACTGTGTATCGCACCGGGACTTGAACCAGGGGACTTGACCTTTATTGGGATAGTGCACGACAGCCTATATTTTGAAAAATGGACTTAACCATTTACAGCGTGAATAAATAGCTTCTTCTTTAAAAGAAAAAAATATGTTCAGTAAACATAAACAGAAACAATTTTTCTCGCTTCTCCTTCTGTGAAAACAAAATCTTCATAATATTTTCTTGAAATAAAATTAAAATGAATTCCTCTTCCTTCCTTTGTGCACAACAGTGGAAAAATGTTCTGATAAAACTTTTTTGCATTTATTTTATTCCTTCTAAGTCGTTTACAATTAGTCATTTGCTAATTAAGTAATAGTGAGTTTTAAAGAGTTTGCCATCATTCTCTTATATTTTTTGATCTTAGCTGAATTGCTTTGTAGTGATATAAAGTCAAAAATCTTCCTAGCTTTTATTTTCTTCTGTGAATGTGTAGTGTGTTGTCTGTCCTTTCCTCCAGCTCACGGCATTGCGTTTTGTGGTTAGATACGGAACATCATCTGGCTTTAGAAAATCTGCTGCTGTTATACTTTTGGGATATTTTTTATATTTTCTACCTGCTGCCCGACATTTTAACAAATTTCATTTACGTTTTTACACACAAATGTGTTTTCTTCGCTGTCGATTAAGTTAGAAGATATACACATGGGATATATACTAAATGGGTATGAAAGAGTCTTGTGTTGGTCCGAAATTTCCTGTTAACTGCTTTGTGTCAGGTCGCCTTCACGTTTGATGACAGATGCCGGCAGGTGATATTTTTCCAGGTAGCTTCCTAATGCTAGGCTGGGAATCTTTGTTCCATCGCGATAACAGTACTTTTATTTTCCAATAGTTTAAGATGTATTTCCTTTGTCTTCGTCATATTCTCCGCCGGAAATTTTGTGTATATGTAACTGAATTCGATTAAAAATGCATGAAATGGTGAAATCCATTTGTAACATTTTGCACGCCTATAGGCGGCTAAATTATACAATTACGACTCACGATCCACCATCACAGTTTTCCTTCGCTAGTACGTCATCTCCTACATTCCAGTCTTCGCAAAAGTTCTCTTGCACATCTTTCGGAATTAGCTCTCTTGGAAGAAAGGAACTGCAGAGGAATGACTTAGCCACAGCCCGGGGAACTGTAGGATTCATAATTATAATTCATTCGGAGCGGTTTCACTACCTTTAAGTGCATCATATCTGTTTTATTCCTATGAAGAAGTAGTTATTTGCTGGTAGATCACGTATATATTTGTCACTTAAACTAAATTTCAGGCATTGTAGATATTAATCTTCGATCGCGTTTTACATAAATTAAGGGGAGTATAATGCTGTTAGAATATAATTTACCAAAATTTTTATCTTTATCATGTGACGTAATTCTTATGTACTATTTTTATTCAAGATTTCTTGAGAATGAGGCTGTGACCCCAGAAATAGGCACAAAAAAACTAAAGACAGAAACAGTATGTAGCTACGGAACATATATTTTCAGAACAAAGATGTTTGGAAGCTGATGAGGTTTCTGGCCTTGACCCAAGTGACGCCCATCGTTAGGGGAACTGCTGGTCTCGTTTGTTAGCATGGGTATTCAACACACAGGCTATTTCTCCATGGGAAATAGATTGCATGTATTTTGGAAAGCAGTTATTACTGCACAGAACTTGTAGATGTCATGAAGCACTAAAATAACTTTTACCTTCATCGTCATAACAAGCAGTTTAACGTAAAAGACTCCTCTAGACTTATTCAATGTTTTCTTATCTCTCTCGGAATCCAGCAAAGTCCTTACCTGTTCTCTTATCCTAACTGAACGTGATCATCTCGTACACCATTGACTGCATCGTCTTACAATGAGGTAACCGTTCTAGTAACTAGGCGGATTACTTGCAAGGTTCCAAATCCTGTTCATAAACATGGTTCTTTTTTGAATATGCGAGGTATTTAAAATTTCACGTATTTTATACTCTTCAAACATACTTACAATCTTTAGTTGTAAGACTACACAACGTTCTATACATTCAGCATTCTTTTACTTGGGGACTCATTTTACTATTTCTCAGTGCTACCATCTCCTCGATTTACTTATCATTTTACAGAAAAAAATAGATTTCCTCGATAAGAGTTACTCCGTTTCATGGATCGCCACCAGCAGTTAATTTTAAGGCGGACGTGTTTCTTTCAAAACACCACTTTATTTGCTTCCTATTCTTTTAACGAGTCCATAATGACTTCAGCTGACAAACAGACACCGTTGAAGATTTACGTTTTATAAATAAAACTGAGACTACTGTCTGTATATCCATTTTTATTTGCCTGTCTTTAGGCTTAAAGGTTGAATTGAGACTGTCCACCGAGACCTGTCGGGTGCTGCACCTTAGATAGATTATATTGTTAAATAATTAGGCAATATTTAGGAAATTTGGTGAAAAACGAACTACAGCATTACTAAACGACAGATCTGTGACAAAACGTGCTGAAATTCTACTGGTCACTGGGCAGAACCAGCAGTCGATAGACTTATTACAGTAAACCTAGGTTGTGTTTGGAAAAGTGACAATAATTGAAACAGTGACAAAAAAGGGTTTTGCCTTATATTTCTAATAAAACTGTTAATTCTTTAACAGCAATACTGTTCCCGGAACATAGTATATCCATAACGTAGAAGTACATTAAACGAATGTCTGATATTAGACAGCCATGTTTCCAATGTTTTTCGTGCGTCAGGTCGTTGTAAGTAACTAGATTTTTGCATGATTATGACGTTTAACAACGCTGTAGTTTGTTGTCCGTTAAGACTCCTACGGGTCCCCCATTTATTTATTGGCGAAATGACTCTATTGAAACCTTTAATTCTTGAAGATGGAGCTTTTGATGTGAAGTACGCATAC
Source organism: Schistocerca nitens (assembly GCF_023898315.1). Classification (NCBI taxonomy): domain Eukaryota; kingdom Metazoa; phylum Arthropoda; class Insecta; order Orthoptera; family Acrididae; genus Schistocerca; species Schistocerca nitens. Next base: position 929,933,608 of record NC_064616.1, read on the forward strand.
GTAAATAATAAAAGGAAATACAAACAGTTGAAAGACTACTATTCATCAAATACGCAGTGGATCATATCTCCACCGTTTGTTTCTTTAGGGTCATTTTCTACGTATTTTGTTACAAGGTGGATCTAGTGGCTAGTTACAGAATAATTGGATTTCGTTTTATTTTTTCTCGTTGTTTATCTTCTTGTCTATATTGCATTGAAAATATCTGTACAACAGCGCAACTGTCGAAGACGTGTACTGTGTGTCTTATTTGAAAACAAACGGTACATTACCTTGACAACAGTAAAGTTCACTTAACTCTTCATCCTCGAGCTTGCATTCAGTACTGCTCGTTTGTGTGTCAGGTTTGTTTACCCCACTGTGTTGGTTGTACGTTCACAGTCTCTCTACACTGTGCCCTGATAATGGTGGTCGACATGTTGAACAATACAGTAGTGGTTAAAAATTAATAATATACATCTGGTTTGATACTGACGAAAAGTTGCCCCATGTGCACTCCGAGTGTGGGTTCAGTGAATGCAGTACAACAGCTATGCTGATCTGTTACTACACCGAGGACAACCATATCGTAATGACTTGGCCTTCGCACATATGCGCCTTTGAGAAAACGGGTCCTTTCTTGCTGTAGTGATTGCGTATGACAGACGATTTCACTGTTGTGAAGGTATGTTCAAAGAAACAAAGGTGATTCGAATAACAACCACAGTAAATTATAATTACATTATTACTTTGTAATGAGCCAGTGCAGTCCGCTCCTTACGCATAACTATTCAGAAAATATCGTTGAACAACCACAGAAATGTTGTCGGTAGACTTCGCGTTCAGCCTGTATTCCTTAATCGCGACCTCGTCGAATCTTCGGTGAAACGAGAACTAGCTGTATGTTCTGGTGCTGTCGTCGTGTTCAACGCACTCTGGCGAGGTCTGCTAGTTAACAGGTGGCGATATATGTGCTGAAAATATCGGCGCAAGCAGATGTTGAGGGAACGGAAGCGAAGCGGGGCCACATCCGGCCAGGCAGCTGCGTAACATCCGCGCCAGATTGGCACAGCGTTGTCTCGTGCCGGTACCAGACAGCACTGATTCCACAAAAAACAGCCCAATGCTCGGCTATTTTCTTACCGTTGTCACATTCCCGACGGGGAAGCCTTGTAGAGGGCGCGGATTTTGCATGTGTGCCACGTAGCTGTATACCTAATAGTGCTTGCAAGGAGAGGCTGACCGCACGTCGCTATATCTCAATCACATCTTCATCTCGTAATACCAGCGAATTCAACGTAGCAAGAATGGTTACTCATTTGCCTCTTGGTGAGTTCTTACTAATCTCCACGTGTCTACACGATCGCTTTATGGAGAGGGAATTCGTAGTTCCCACTCTGAAAAAGGCAGTCACGTAGTTGCAGTATTCCTTGACTTCTGCATAGGTAATGATGGAGTACCGCAACAACGCTTATAATCAAATAATCTTACTGGCTACCAAGCAAAATTTTTGACTAGATTTCGAGCCTTTAAGCAGTTATTATCCCCGCGCTCCATTAGTAAATGGAACGGCTAAAAGTCTTCAAAAGTGGCACAGTGGGAAGTACCCTCTACCATGCACTTCATTGAGGTTTGGAAATAATGGTAGGTAAGAAACAGCAAGTTATTTTGAATGGAAATTCGACGGCAGATAAGGAAATAACATCAGCTGCTACCCAGGGAGGTGTGCTGTTAGCATTGCTTTTCCTGTTGCATGTTAATGATGCTGCAGAAAATATAAAAGTACCCACAGAATATTCTCAGATTTTTTGGTTATGTATAACGAAATACTGTCTGGTAAAGGCTACATTGACTTTGTCAGATGTGCGGCTGGTCCCGGCGGAGGTTCGAGTCCTCCCTCGGGCATGGGTGTGAGTGTTTGTTCTTAGGATAATTTAGGTTAAGTAGTGTGTAAGCTTATGGACTGATGACCTCAGCAGTTAAGTCCCATACGATTTCACACACATTTTTGAACTTTGTCAGATCCTGATAAGCTTTCAAAATGGTGCAAATATTGGCAACTTGCTTTACTTGTTCAGAAATGTGAAATTGTGCGTTTCACAAAATGAAAAAGTGTAGTATACTGTGAGTATAATATCAGTAAGCAACAACTGGAATCAGTCTATTCATATAAATACCTGGGTGTAGTAGGCTGTAGGGAAATGAAAGGGAACGATCACATAGATTCAGTCGTAGGTTAAGCAGGTGACCAACTTCGGCCCATTGACAGAATACTAGTGAAATACAGTCTACAAGGGAAACTGCTTACAAAATACTCGTGCGACTCATACTGAATATTGCTGAAGTATTTGGAACCCATACCAAATAATACTCTCAGGAGACATTGAACGTATACAAAGAACGGCAGCAGGAAACCTGCGAAGGTTTGTTTCGACCCATGGAAAACGTCATGGAATAGCTGAAAAAACTGATCTGGAAGCAGTTTTAAGTAACGAATGTAGGAATATACCTCAACGCCCTTAGCGTCGCTCCGTAGGGATCGCGGAAATGAGATTTGACTCATAAAAGAGCTCACAGGGGCGTGTAATCAGTCATTATTCCCCTGCACCGAAAGTGAATGGAACGAGTAGAAGACTTAGTAAGAGGTAATATGGGAGGTACTCTGTGACATGAACTCAATAATGGTGTGGAAATTATGAATGTAGATATAGGTAAATATGAATATGTACAAAAATGGCTCTTTGAAAGCACTGGAAAGGTTTTTGCAGGATTCTAGACGTGTTTATTTACGTTTCTGAGAGTACTATTTTCAAATATCTTTCTACATCTGTACTGTCAAAGCCAACGTGTGGTGTGTGGTGGGAGTTCCCAATGCTCCAGTATCGTTTTCCCCTTTGGTATTCCATTTGGGGATGGTACACGTGAAGAAAGACTTCCCGAAACCGTCTGTGTGAGGCAGAATTTCATTTTAACATCGTGGTCAGTACGCGATGTATGTAGGATGAAGTAGTATATGTTTCTTGACTGGTTTCGGAACGTGGCCTCTTGCTGTTTTGTGAGTAAGGCTCTCGGCCTTTCTTGTAGCGTCTCCCTCCGCACTTTGTTGAATGTTTCTCTGAGGCTCTTACACTTTATAACTTTCCCATTAATAAGACTTGATACAAATTGCAGGCAAATGAACAGTCCTCAAGAATTAGTAGAACGCGTGTTCTGTAAGCGACCTCTTTTGTGCATGAACTAAACCTCCTTATGATTCTACCAATGTATCTGAATCTGGCATCTGCCTTTCCCAACGTTCACTCCGTCATTTCGTCTTAAATCACTCCGGACGGAAATAACTAGTTACCTGAAAGTAGTGACTGACTATAAAGTAATGAATCACTGCTCGTGTAGCTAAATGATAACGGATGAACTCCGCACTGCATTACACTTATTTATGTATAGGTTCAGGTGCCAGCCTATTCACTAACGATTTGCAAGCCCATGTTTATTTCGCGGCAAATTTCTAACGATATGATCTCCTTGTTTACAGCTGCGTCCCTGCGAACAGTTCAAATGGTTCAAATGGCTCTGAACACTATGGGACTTAACTGCTGAAGTCATCAGTCCCCTAGAACTTAGAACTACTTAAACTTAACTAACCTAAGGACATCACACACATCCATTCCCGAGGCAGGATTCGAACCTGCGACCGTAGCGGTCGCGCGGTTCCAGGCTGTAGCGCCTAGAATCGATCGGCCACCACGGCCGGCTCTTGCGAACAGTATCATAGGGCTACATAGTTTATCTGCCAAGTCATTTGCGTATATCGTAGTCATGAGTGATCTTATTACACTCCTTGAGGTACGTGGACACTAGAATCGTTTCTAACGATGCCTTTCTGTTCGCATACCTGTTCGGACATTCCATGCGTACGTATTTCCTAGGGCACTCTGCCGAACTGTACCCAACTTCCCTGTAACTCCAATGTGATTTACATCTATGTCAGCAACATTTTAGTGGCTGATGCGTATCATCTATGATAAAAGCATTGTTGACCTCATGGGTTTGAAAACTTTCTTCTATGGACGAAGAGAAATAAATATAGGTGTTATACGGCGTTTTCGGCTGTTGTGTGCTATTATGGTTCAACCGCCTAATTCTTAAAGATTTCCACTTATTCACGCCTACTGGGCTCCTTTCCTTCGCGTCTCAGGTGCAACTATCCGTGTAGGTGCCTTTGATGAGTGCATGGAGAGTACAGTTTGGTATTTTTGTTATTTATGGTGGTGGTGGTGGTGGTGGTGATGATGTTGATGATAATGATGGTGACGAGCGAGTGAGAACGGTGAAACGAGCGACAACACCCAGACCCACCCCACAGAGGAACTGTCGTAAACAGTATCACATGGTCTCGTTCCACGAGATTTGCGACTAATTTCAGAACAGCGCTGAATTAATCGGAAATCACACAATTTACACATCTTCTTGCCTCCAGATGATGAACGTCTCTTGTAACTGGCTACGTTCAGGACGAGTCCAACTGTAGTTTCGTGGTGGCGCGATCTTGGCTACAGAAACCAGTGACTTAGATCATTAAACGCTACGAATTAGTTGTCACCCTAACAGATATCAACCGTTTCTATGGGAGGAACCTGATCGCCATTTAGACATGATCTTAGGTTCATTTCTCACTTCATCGCCAGCGTATATTATTGTCACACACTTCCACGAGCAATGGTAATTGTGTCCTAACTACGCATACGAACTGCCCGCTGTATGCGACCTTACAACCCAGCAGTGTCTGCTTAGGCACGCAGCTCTCGTAATTAGAGGGCACAGAGGCGCCATTCGGCAAGTTTTACATCGCGTTGTGGCGTGTTTGCATCGACAGTGGACACACAGCCTTCACTGCGGGTCGTAACGGCAGCACAGGCTTCTCACGGCCCCTGCGACAACACCGCACATTGAACTGGTAGTTTTGTCCCACTGAGGGAGCTACGTGGCTCTAATAAGCAATAAAAAATCGTAACGATCTACCTACAGTAAGATTTTTTAAAATATACACGGCTGGCCACTTAAACTGCTACGCCATGAAGGTGGACTGCAACAAACGTCAAATTGGCACTTAATGGACAAGACGCTTGGATTTGTAACTGATTAGAATCAGTCTGTATAAAAGCAGAGATTATGCAGCGGGTTTCTCAATCATGAACCTCATATGGACGTTGGTTGTTCGTGAGAAGGTTGTGTTATGCCTCGAGTAAAACGGATAAACGTCTACCAGCACGTGTCGCAATTCGAAAGCTGTAGGATCGTGTTGTACCGAGAATGCGGTTTATCGTTTCGTGACGTTGCTATGCACGTTGAATATGACATCGATGGGTTCAAGTGTGCTATATTCAACACGATGCTTGATCTAAGAGGCCCATCGAGACTACCCCCCCCCCCCTCCCCCCCCCCCTTTCCCCGCTGGGACAGACTGGGACAGACTTATTGTTCGCTCAGTTCTGCAGGATCTTACAGCCACGACACGTAACTTTAGACAGGAAATGGGCTTTTTTACTGTAAGACAAGCATTTAAACAGCCAGTATGATGATGTATGGAGCACTACGGAATGTTACCAAGGCTTCCCTTGACACGGGAGCGCGTCGACGGTGGTGTGCTCAGTGACAGCACTGGACGGAGGAGTGCTACCAAGTCGACTTTTGGGACTTGTGGAGGCTCCGAGGAGAACTAACGTTGCCAGGGTACACTCGCCATCGCCATACGGGCCCACCACCTTGCGTAGTAGTATCGCGTGCTATTGCATACAAAATATGATCGACTATGCTTCTCATAGTCGGTGCTTTGGAGACCAGCCTTTACGTTTCTGACTTATTAAGGCTAGTGGCTGTGCGTATCTTAGAGGGATCCGTGACGTTAGCTTTCAACAAGATAACGCAGCACCGCATATTGTCAGTGGTGTCCTGCCCTACCTCGATTGGTGTGTTCCACTGTTATCGATAGCCGGCCGGTGTGGTCGAGCGGTTCTAGGCGCTTCAGTCTGGAACCGCGCGACCGCTACGGTCGCAGGTTCGAATCCTGCCTCGGGAATGGATGTGTGTGATGCCCTTAGGTTAGTTAGGTTTAAGTAGTTCTAAGTTCTAGGGGACTGATGACCTCAGATGTTAAGTCCCATAGTGCTCAGAGCCATTTTTTGTTATCGATAATTTTTTTCTGTTTTACGCAAAAACTTGTTGTAAAGCAAAAAATAAGGAAAGAAAGAAAGAAGATTATGATTATCGACGTTTCGAAGACGAGGTCATTGGAGACAGGGCAAATGTTCGGACTGAGGAAGGAAATCCACCGGCTCATTTTCAAAGGAAAACTTCTAGTATATACCTTACGCGATTTAGGTAACTCACAGATCACCTATACGTGGATGGACAGATGGGGATTTGGATCTTGCACTCCCAAATGTGGTCATCCTAAGTTTTCAAGATTACAATCAGCTGGTTCTATTGAATGCAGCGTGCCTGAAAAATGTCATGTTACAACGTGACGTGACAGTCTATATATACAAAGAAGAATGTCCGTTTATTTGTTAGTAATTCATACAAAACTACAATTGTATTCCGATCTTGATGGAATTTTGCACATTTTACCTTCAAGACAAGAGGAATACCACTGCCTACATAAGATTTCGCAATCTGACGTGAAACAATGTACGTAATATATAAAAGGGAAAGGCTGTTGGCCGGCCGCAGTGGCAGAGCGGTTCTAGGCGCTTGAGTCTGGCACCGCGCGACCGCTGCAGTCGCTGGTTCGAATCCTGCCTCGGGCATGGATGTGTGTGATGTCCTTAGGTTAGTTAGGTTTACGTAGTTCTACGTTCTAGGGGACTAATTACCTCAGATGTTAAGTCCCATAGTGCTCAGAGCCATCTTAACCATTTTTTTGGAAAGGCTGTTACCATAAATCTCTAAAAGCTCTTGGCCGATTTACTTCACATTTCTACACGATCCGCTGATGAACATTTGGGCGGACATACTCTATGTATATTTTTTAATATACACAATATATAAATAAATATAAAAAGTACATGTAAAGGAGAAACGTTGTTACCAAACATCTCGAAAACTTCTTGACCAATTTACCTCAATTTACTTCAAATTTCGACATTCAGATGAAACAATGGAGAAAATTAATGATAAATTAAATGCCTAACAAACGTAATCTATCGTGGTGAAATGACTGTAACTCTTATTGCGAGGATAAATTACAGTGGCAATACCCGTCTTAGAGGTAAGTACCATCAAATTCCACCAGATAACTGGACGAGTGAAAACTCGAGAATTTGACAGAAACATGATTGTCAACTCTTATTTATTTATTATTTGCTGTTGTTAGATACGAGATATAATCTAAAAGATTCACAGTTACTTTTATCCTTAAAATCTACAGTGTCATACAAACGCTTAGGCAGGTCGTGGATATTGTATCAACGAAAGTCACTAGATTGTGGGCCTATCAAAAGATGGAACAGAACCCGAGTGTTTTCGAACTGAGACGTAAACTATTCGAACACTTTAAGGGGTCCTCAAACATAGCCCTACATGAAACAATGAAAACTGGGCTGAAACAATAGGAGACGTATTCTCCAAAAACACAATGCGATACTTGCCGCAAAATGTAACAACAGATGGTGCAATTAGTCACCTTTTTATACAGGTGCAGACGTATTCATTCGTCGCATTCGGTAGACACCAAGTGACTCAAATATGCTCTTCGATTTAAAGCGATTGCAGTTCCCCACACAGCTTGCATTCGCCATGAGTATGAACAAGGCAGAGTACCAATCAATTCGTGTGGCAGATATTAAACATCCAGGGCAACGACGGGCACTGAAGCTAGTTTTATTAAAAATGACAGTCTAGCGATGATATTCTGGTACATACTGAGGAGGGCATATAGTACTACCGTTTAATATAAGTAAAGCTAGATATTAAAAGCATTTTCGTTCACTCTTCGAATAAAGATACGTTGGAGACAGCGCACAAACTTTGGGTTGGGGAAGGTAATTGGCATGTTTTTTTAGAAAGGAAACATCTCGGCATAGGTCTTTATCGATTTATGGAAGTGTAGAAAAACCTAAATCGAATACATTCATAAAACTATCCAGCTTTATTCGAAGACGAAGAGTAATTGCAGGTGAATAGGTATACTCAATCTTTCTAAACATGATATCTCTTCGAGATTGCATCCAGTTATCATCTAATAATCAGGATGCAACAGGCTCCATGAATTTTCCAATAATTACACAGAACCGCAACTATTCAAACAGAAACGAAAGGAACATAGGGTGCGACTCAAACGTGATACGACTGTTAATGTTCCCAGGGTGGTTATAATTAAACTTTCGCTACTTGAGAGGGACCCCATGAAAAACGAGTGACCATAGGACAATGAAACTTCTTGGAATAATTTGTGGTACATGCGGAAGACAAATAACAAATAAACTGTTAAAATAAATAAATTTTAATTTTCACAAGAGAGGGTTCGCGTCTGGTGATCTTGGTGGTTACGCGGTTTGGACCGATCGGACAATGATTCAGTTCTCTCGAAATGTTTTACATAGTGACCGAATGACGCCACGAGCAATGTGAGTTGGAGCTCCATCATGCATCAAAACAGTTGAGTTCAGATCACCTCTATCTTGTAGAGCAGGGATCACATGTTGGCGAAGCAGATCACAGTAAGCCACGCCGTTCACAGGTGAATTTCCTTGGGGCTTGGGCTCTGAGTTCCTCAAAGAAAAATGGACCAGTCATGTACTATGCCGTGAAGCCACATCATACAGTCAAGCCTTCACTATGCAGGGGAAATTCATTAACGATCGTTGGCGGTGACGATAGCCAAATTCTACAATTGTAAGTCTTCACTGCCCCAATCAGCGTAAAGTATGCTTCATCATACCACAATATGTTCCAAGGCCACATGTCATCAACCTTAACCCTTGCAAGAAAAATGAGAGCGAAGTCTACTCGAATTGCCTGCGTCGCGTGACAAAATGGTTCAAATGGCTCTGAGCACTATGGGACTTAACTTCTGAGGCCATCAGTCTCCTAGAACTTAGAACTACTTAAACCTAACTAACCTAAGGACATCACACACATCCATGCCGGAGGCAGGATTCGAACCTGCGACCGTAGCGGTCGCACGGTTCCAGACTGTAGCGCCTAGAACCGCTCGGCCACCCCGGCCGGCCGCGTGACAAAAGTTCGTGAGGAATGTGAAGCTTGTACGGGTAACATTTCGCAGTTGTTCGCAACACTTTTTGAAAGAAGAGCCCCGACAAAATTTCCACTTGCTGTAATGAACAGCATTTGTCTTTAAATGTGGAAAAATGGAAGACAGTGCTTATAACAATGATAAAAAACGGTACGAATAAATCTAAAACAATGTTTACAACAATGGCAAAAAACCGTACAGCATCTGATACCAGATTAGTTCTGAACACCTGAAGCACGTCACTTCAAAAAAATGGTTCAAATGGCTCTGAGCACTATGGGACTCAACTGCTGTGGTCATCAGTCCCCTAGAACTTAGAACTACTTAAACCTAACTAACCTAAGGACATCACACACATCCATGCCCGAGGCAGGATTCGAACCTGCGACCGTAGCAGTCGCACGGTTCCGGACTGCGCGCCTAGAACCGCGAGACCACCGCGGCCGGCACACGTCACTTCATTTATATATTTTGGGGTAATACTAAGAAGTGACATGAAATGGGCCAGTCATGTCAATTCAGAAATAGGGAAGGTTGATGGAATACATGGATTAGGGTTCTGTGAAAGTATTTTGCGTCTGTAAAATAAATCACAGAAAATGCGCCGGTGTGACTAATTCTAGAGTATCACTCCCTATCAAATAGGCAGAACAGGAGATATCGAATGCTTTTTTCCAAAGTATAATTAGTCATCAGCTGCACTACTAAAATAATGTAATGCATTTAACAGGGTTCGACAGATTAATCTATAATAAAATATTTCAGTAGTGCAGTTGACAATTGTATACATTTTGAAAAAAAATACATACCACAGTTGGTTAAAAATGGGCAGCTATGAACAAAATCGTAGATACCAATAAATTGAGAGATGGACAACTAGTATCGTAAGAGTTCGGTACAATCCACACGAAAGTAATAGAGACGCTCGGGGTACTTAAATGGTAATCTATAAAGGCGATATTGTTCTAGCGAATCCTGTTAGCTAAATTTGCAGAAGCAATATTCGTAAATGAACTATCGCTTATCGCGAGAGTAAGATGAGAGATTAGAGCGCACGCAGAAGCATAGAGACTGTCATTTCCCCTTTTCTCAACATGCCAATGGATTGGGATATAAAATTGCTAATATTGAATAGAATACGCTTTGCCATCCAGTGTACAGTGGCTTGCGGAGTATATATGTAGATGTAGGTACAGGACAGCCGGTCCTCCCGCCTGCGAATACATTGTCTAAACACTGGGCCAGTTCACCAGCGCACATCAATTAGACAAGCGAGTGATAGGTTGGCATTGCTAAATTGTAGTAGACCCAGAGGTCATCGAATTATGGTGCTATTGTTCGCTGCTACGAGCAAATGTGTCAGGCACAGTTTCTCAGCTACATCGACTATCAGAATGTATGCAAGGCAGGACAGAAGTTTGTTAGCTACAGTACCAGGCATCCAATGATATTGTAGAGTCCTAAACTAAAATTTGGTGGACTGCAGACTGCTTTTCAAATAATGGGAGTTGTCCGAATAAGATTAACGAGAATTTCAGTATCCTCTATAGGCAAATAACGTCGTTGTCTCTTGCTCACTGTCAGTAATCTGTGCTGTTTTAATGTGTTATATCGGTTCTAACCCATTAAGCATCTTGTGGAACAGAACTTGGATGACAGACATCGTGAGTCGTGGTGTGCCTGATTCTAGGCAAACCATGAGCAGGAGTTTTCAGTGGGTGCGAAATGTGGAGAAAGAGATTAAGACAAGCCAGGACAGCTCGGGCAACATGCAGTAATGTATTATTTTGTTGAAAGATAATGTCGAGAGGCCTCGAAGATAGAGCACAGCCACCCGCACTAACACGTCAGAAATGTAACGACTGCATTCCAAACGACGTCATTGTGAACCTGATGTGATCATGTTTTGTACCTAATGGCATCCCATAACAAGTCTATCTCTGCTGCCCGTCAATGGAATGCCCAACAGAGATCGTTGTGGTGACTGTCTGTATAGCTCCAGACGTCGTCTCACTGTGGTCACTGGTCTCGCTAGTAAACCCATTTCCCGATTCAAAGTTTGTGAAGTGTCTTTACACGCCTGCATGGCCGTGCGAACAGTATGTATGTCCTCTCGGGTGCTAAGCGGGTGGGGCTGTTGGCATCTCGCATGCCACTGAGTATAGCCTCCTTCAAACCGTCGACCCCAAATTCGCTTGACAATCGTCGGAATCCCACCAACGAGAGCTGCAATATCTTGGAATGAAGAACCACAGTTTCGATACGGCACGATCCTGCCGCTGTCTAATTTCGCTACGTGATGGCAGACGTTTCGTCTTCACAGACGAGGCCTGATGCCAAACAATCAACATTTAAATATGATTTCAGAGTGAGAAATCAGCAGCTAAATCTTTCCTTTTAGACAGAATATAGACAGCGCTACTCCTACTTTCTTCGTGCATTTGCGCTGAAAAATTAATCATTTGTCTATCAAAGCATATAGTACTCGTACGCTTCATGCCTATTTTACGTTTTCTGCATTCCAACTTCATATATATTGCGAGTTATGCACATTCTCGCACCTAATGCATAGGGTATTTGGAAATTCCCGTTACAAACTTCTAGGGCTTGTAGAGGGGAGTGAGTGTATAATATTTTCAACAAGAACCCATGTCCGAAGAAGCCATCCAACGACACTACAGAACGTCAAAGTTATAGGCGCCGGTCCCTGTAAACCCCTATATTTAAAAGGAAATGTCCTGTCTGACCCATCATAGCCCAGCCCAAACCGCTAAGGACAGAAACTTGAAATTTGGAGCAGGTGCGGACCTTATACTGTAGGCGTCGTTTAATAAGGGATTTTTAGAAATCCCGACCATAAGGTGAAATAGGGGATGAAGAGGTTTTTGAAAAATGTCGCTATTAATGCAATTTTGAAGCTAGACTGAAAACTGGTATTTGGTTTCGGAAATAAAGAAATATGTGTTTCAGCATTTTTGGAAATTTGACCCTATAGGGGTTTAAGCAGTGGGTGTAAGCTTTTTTTTGAAAATACATCGTTATTAAAGAACAACTAGAGTATTTTTAAAGCTATATCTATGAACATTGGTATTTGACTTCTCGGTTACAAATAAAAAATACGTGTTTCAGTGTTTTTATAAGGGATGAGATTTTTTTATAGAAATATTAAGAAAGCGTTTTTAAAGCTAAGTCTATTCAAATTTAAATTTGGCTTCTCAGCTGGAAATTAAAAAAACGTGTTTCACTGTATTTGGACATTCAGCTGCTATGGAGGTGAAACGGGGGGTGAAAATTTTTATGGAAATACTTAGCTAAATCTATGAAAATTTGTAATTTGGCTTCTCTGTTAGAAATAAAACGTACGCATGCCACTATTTTTGCAAGTAGGGGGTGAAACATTTTATGAAAAATTTTTCGCAAGACATTTTTAGAGCTAAATCTTTGAAAACTGATGTTTGGCTTCTTGGTTAGAGATGGAAAAACACATGTTTAACTGTTTTTGGAAATTCAGTCCCTAAGGGGGTGAAATAGGGTCAGACTGATTCACTGACTCATTGTCTCCCAGCAGAAACCGCTAAGGATGGAAAGTTTGAAGAGGGTGTGGATCTTATACTGTAGGCATCGTTTAAGAAGGGATTGTCCGAAATTCCACGCCTAAGTGGGTGAAACAGGGGATGAAAGGCTTTTTGAACGTATGTCACTATTATGGGAATGTTGAAGCTAAAACCACGAAAACTGGTATCTAGTTACTCAGCCTGAACATAAAAAAATATGTGTTTCAGCATGTTTGAAATTCAACCACTAAGTGAGTAAAATACTGTGGGGAAGTTTTCTTGAAGCTTAAAGAATTAGTAAAGGAATTTGGCCAACGGCCTTGCTGCAGTGGTAACACCGGTTCCCGTCAGATCACCGAAGTTCAGCGCTGTCGGGCTGGGCTAGCACTTGGATGGGTAACCATCCGGTCTGCCGAGCGCTGTTGGAAAGCGGGATGCACTCAGCCCTTGTGAGGCAAACTGAGGAGCTACTTGATTGAGAAGTAGCGGCTCCGGTCTCGTAAACTGACATACGGTCGGGAGAGCGGTGTGCTGACCACATGCCCGTCCATATTCGCATTCAGTGACGCCTGTGGTCTGAGGATGACACGGCGGCCGGTCGGTACCTTTGGGCCTTCATGGCCTGTTCGGGAGGAGAGAGTTAGTAAAGGAATTAAATGCTGCATCTATGACAACTGGTATTTGACTTCTCGGTTAGAAATAAAAAAACATGGGTCTTTCAGTATTTCTGGAATTTCAGCCCCTAAGGAAGAGCAATAGGAGATGAAAATTTTTAAGAAAATATTTCGTTACATTAAAAAAATTTTAAAGCTAAATTTATGAAAATTGGTATTTCACTTCTCGATTAGATATAAAGAAATATTCGTTAGGCGATGAAAGTTACTATGGAAATATTTCCACAAGAACGCAAAATGTGTGCTTAACAAAAACTTTGGACTTCACCTACCAGAGTCGCTTTTTTGTCAGAAGTACTTTCGGAAAAGACAATGCTTGTATGGCCTTGATTAGCGTGAAAAACTTAGAAGGTGTTGCTATTTGTGAAGAATATCAAAATTCTAAACAATAAAAAATATATAGTCTATGCGAGCGAATCGGCGGGAGCTAAGCTAGAGTATGTATACACAGGGTGATTCCGTGACGATGTTACAAACTTTCAAGGATGACGGAGAAGTATAAATGTATCAATCTGAGGTACGGGTCCCTAGCTCGGAAACGAACTAGGCAAAAGTTACAAGCGAAAATCATTTCAATACCTCTGGCAGTTGAATATATGTACCGGTGTTGTTGGAGCTCAGAATGTAGGGAAGTGTGTAGTAAACATGGGTTCTAAAATGTATACCTGAGGAGCCACGAGCAGTTGGTCATGCTAACTGGCAGAAGTAAATCTGTGAGGACGGGGCGTGAGTCGTGCTTGGGTAGCTCAGACGGTAGAGCACTTGCCCGCGAAAGGCAAAGGTCCCGATTTCGAGTCTCGGTCCGGCACACAATTTTAAGCTGTCAGGAAGTTTCATATCAGCGCACACTCCGCTGCAGAGTGAAAATCTCATACTAGAATCATTTCTGTATTGATCAAAGTGGCAGGAATTTGGGGTGATTAAATGAACACCTAGCAATTATTCGTCTACAACAGGCAAACAAATCATCTCATTATCTTGAAACTGGACACTTGCAAAAACTATTCTACAGAGCAATATTTGTGTTGTTTTCCTTTTTCGCAGTTTTCAGAACTCGATGTGGTATTAGTTGCAATGTATCCTTAAGCTATTACTTCCTCAGAGTGGCTTCGAAAGCGATAATACTTTGTTGAGAAATATTGCAGTCCGAACATAGCACCCGGGCTACCTCGAGGTAGTGAGTGAGTGCCTCTCCCATTCACGATGACCAGGAGGGTCAAGTCTAGGAGAGAGTGTACAGACACTTGACACACAGTGCATACAGACTTTCAGAGAATCAATGTCTGGAGCAAAGATTGCTAACATAAATAAATATAATGTACGGAAATTCAAGAAAGGATTCGATATCATTTGAAAGCTTTATCAGCGGTCAACCACGAGAATCAGTCACAAGCTTCAAGTATCGAAGGACGTCCGTCCGAAGTGACTTACGGCGAAATAACCACCTGAATTTCACCGTGGGGAAGGCAGATCTATGACTCAGATTTATCAGAAGAATTCGAAAGATTTTGATTGATACACTAAAAAGGTCGCTGAAAATTTACTCTTTTGGTCTGCTCTAGAGTATTTTATTCGGTCTGTGATATCTGCCAAGATGGATTAGCGAAAAATTTAGAATATTTTCGAAGAACATTGAAAGCCTTTTACTAATTTATACTTTAGCCTCTGGGTTATGAGAGACTACGACCCCGCGTTTTACTTCCTTAAAACATACTATTCTATACGAAATCTCACAAATATGTGAATAAACGCAGCCTGACTAACTTTGTTATAAATTTCATACTGACAAGAACTTTTCAATAGCACAACGAAATAATTAGAGGTGTAATAGGAGTCAAACCAAGACAAAACAAACCACACTCCCCACAACAAATCTCACGCAGCTACTGACTGTGTAACTATATGAATAACACCTTACAGACGTATATCTTACGATGCAAATGTATTTGCATTCTGTATAGTACAACACCGTGTAAATGGAAAATAATTGAACTAGTGTGGTAACAGAGATTTATCTCGAAGTCTGCGCCTCCGCATGCATGTGTCTTGAAGTTCAACAGCAACGTGAACTTACCTGGATGGCTGAAAATTTAATTTAAATACAAATTTCTTCAGTGCTGAAGTTAGTTTATTCCCTCTCTACTTTAAGTGTAGTTAAAGTGTACGCAAAATACGTTGGTAACGATCCCAAACTTACTGTTCAGAAACTGAATACAAGTCTCATTCTTCACACGCAATTCCCATTCAGCGAGTCATGTGTCTTTATATGACAATCCATACACAAAGTACCAAGAAAATCATCATTTTATTCATATTAACACCAAAGTATTACGTGATGAGCGGAAAAGCAACGAAATAACAACTTGAAACCTAAGATGGCTGAACAGAAATTGGGTATTGATTGCCGTGTGTTCTAACTCGAATAAACACCTTACCTTGCCTTCTTTAAACACGACTGCAAAATATCTCATGGAAAGAAATCTAATGCTCAAAATTCTGGAAAGTCAAGTAACGTGCAATCACCCAAATGCAGCGCAATGATGCAGCCAGGAACTACCTCAACATAATCGAGAACGAAGTGGCTTCAATGTGCCCATTTTGTTATCACAAGACAAAGCGTCTGTACTTCCTCACAGCACCAGGAGCAAGAAGATAATGTCCTGTTGCCCTCTGACCATACGGCTACATTAACCACCGAGCTCAATTATTAGCTGGCTCACGTCAAAGTCTACGTGACTCGCTGACATATAGTCACAGTCTTCACTCAAAGAGAAGCTATGTTAACAGGTGGAGAAGTGACTACAGATTATTTGAGACAGACAAGTGCCTACCCACGTGCAAGTGAATACATGACATGAAACGTGTCTGACAGCAGATGACGTTCAAGAGTAGACGATTCGCCACGGTTTTGTTTGATCAGCCTGAGAGCATCACAGAAATCCTCAACGAACCACAGCGGGACACGTTACAAGAAAGACGCCGTGCATGACGGACAACATTACCCACAAATTTCCGAGAGCCCTGGTCCAAAAATGTCAAGAAACGCACTACTTTCTGCAATACATCCAGCTGCCCTATCGTTGTCAGTTTATGCAACCTGCAATGTTATATTTGGCCTTCAAAAGCCAAGCGCGAGAGTCTCATATTCTCTCGCTTGCCATGCGAAAACTATTAATCCCACAGAAAAAATTAACAGGACGCTTTTGTAGGACAGTTAATGTAGCTAAATTTGGTGCTGGGATGCATTCTCGCTAGAGGCCATAGTTTTAGAGTTATTTAAGAAAAATGTACAAATGTTACCTTCAAACACCCCCCCACTCCCACACTCAGCATCGATTAGGATTTGTAGTATGTTGTTCATGGCTCTCTTTCCTACCACTGTAGGGGCCGATGACCGTAGCAGTCTGGTCCCTTTAACCCCCCAAACCAACCAACCAACCTACCACTGTACAAAAATTCGCGACTGCACGAATTATTTCCCACAGGCGATCTATTTTGACATTTACTTATTGACCATATTACGAAAAGAGCTTAATCGAGCACTCAAAAACTTTAAAATTGACGTTTGTGTATATTTTACCTAACAATTTAGTGAATTTAACAACATAAAATAAACAATTTCATCGTTGTATTCGTCAGGCATTCTGACTACAGGGGTGCTGTGCTTGTAAGTGTTAAGTTTGGATCGAATTGTCAACGGAATTAGTTGTAGCATAACGTTTACAAAATTCGTTTTTCTTTCATTACCCTCACGGGCACATTTAAATTAATAATGTTTATGAAACAGCCGACGATGCTGCTGGCGTGATAGCCCAACGAATAGAGATTGAAAAGGGCCGAATATCGGGAATAGTTCGTGTAGCCGGAAATTTTTGTACAGTGGTAGGAGGGAGTGCCATGAACGGCATACTAAAAGTCCTGACTGGCGGGGGACGAGTGTGGGGGTGGCGGTGCGTTTAAATGTGAATTTTGTACGTTTCTTTCGAATAACCGGAAAACCGTGGCCTCCAGCGGAAACGTATCCCTGAACCAAATTTAACATCATTAAATGTCCTACATAAAGGCCCTGTTCCTTTTTTTCTGTAGAATTAATAGTTTACGTGTAGCGAGCGAGAGAATCCGAAAATCTCGCTGGTGGTTTCTGATGGCCAGGTACAACGAGATCGGCAGGGGCAGTAGAATCAGCCTCTATTTCGCATAAGGACCACAACGGTAAACCGAGAAAAATTCAGACTCACCCAAGTGGGTATTTACAATCTTTCTTTCGCCTACCAACTGTGAGTGGAATAGAAATGAGACTGGGGCACCATGTGTCCTGTCCGAAAATCTCCATTGTAACTAACCTATGAGCAGACCCGCACAGATGGCCGTACGCGTTAGCACACTGCTTTCGCGATTCTGGGTGAGGCGCCGGCGCCCGGTCGAATCTCCCAGGCGGATTGATGACGAGGGCCGTTGTGCCGGCCAGCGTGCATGTTCCCCTTATCCGACTAGGGAATATCGGGCTAGTACCCACGTCCCGCCTCAGTCACACGATCTGTAAGTATTTCGATAACGTTCTCACAGTTTCACATGGGATAACATTAGAAGCAGTCAGATGGGGTCCAAAAGTTCCGTCCCAGGTTGAATGGGTGGCGACAGGAAAGGGATGTGGCCACCCTCTACCACTGACATTGCCAAATTCAGAATAATGTGATGTAAGAACGCAGTGCATAATCTTATAAAGGTGCTTGAATTATCTACGATAGTCACTCTAAGGAAGGAGCTAAGAGATTACCAGACGACTGACTGTAATTAATACCTTCAGTGGCTTCAGTATTCAACAGTACGGTGAAATCCCTGCAGTATTCTTTTGCATCACACATAGCTCGCTCAGGAAAATTACCCTGTTCTCAAGTTAGGAATTTTCATAACTCTTGTTTGTGATTAGAATGCTATGTTACGAGAGAAGGAAAACATTTTACGCTCTCCATCTGTTCACCTAAGAATCAGGCGGTAGTGCTGGAGTTTTGAGGAATATTATTTCATTCTCTTTAAAAGTTAAATGACATTCGAAGCTATATGGTTTCTTTGCTCGTCTCTTTTTACGTCTGAACTGCAGCTGCTCGCCGGCCGGTGTGGCCGAGCGGTTCTAGGCGCTTCAGTCTGGAACCGCGCGACCGCTACGGTTGCAGGTTCGAATCCTGCCTCGGGCATGGATGTGTGTGATGTCGTTAGGTTTAAGTAGTTCTAAGTTCTGGGGGACTGATGACCTCAGAAGTTAAGTCCCATAGTGCTCAGAGTCATTTTTTTTTGCAGCTGCTCACATCACTGCAGGTGAGATGGACCAGCTGACTGGCCCGTGCTGACCAAGTTTAATGCACCGGTAATTCTGTTGGTCCTCATTATCGCTCAGTCTATGAGCGTATAACACAGCCCAAAACGTATCGTTATGATCGTACTTAACTGTATTGGACACAGCTTGGCTTTCGCTCCACGTGAAACGAAATCCAATGAGAATCAAGCAAACGCGCAAGAATACATGTTTACATCAGGATTATTCTTGTAATGAACAGAGTATAGTTGCTTGTGTACCACTTGTTTTCCAGTTGTATACTATTTTCACACATATTTTTATATGCAATGGTGATGCAAATGGATACAGAAATATATGTGGTCCAGTGAAATTAATGTGATCGCTGCCTATATTCGACGTTAACGGCCAACGGCCAATAACCACACATAGACGGCATGTGGCGGCACCATCAGTGGAGGACATATAAAGGGTGTCGGACGGACGCGTATAACAGTGACGTCGTTGTCGTAATGAGGAAACGGAGCGATTTATCTGACGTCACGATCATTGGCATTCGTCCAAGGCTGGAAGTATTTCCGAAGCGGCAAAGTTTGTAAAATGTTCGTTTGCCGCCCCAGTTAAAGCATACCGTGCATGGCAAAATGGCGCTTTCGAACTTGGCGAGGGAACTGTGGTGAACCACGGCCCATAGATGACAGAGGTGATCGACGTCTGCAGGGATGGGTACGAGAGAATAGACGCGCAACTGTTGAACAACTGATTGTCCAGGTGAACCAAGAGGCTACCAACAGCGTCTCCTGAACGACCGTTCAGATATGGGCCTTCGCAGCAGGCGCCCGCTTCGTGCATGGGGGAGCATACTTTGTGTAGCCGCTACGACTTCCTTCTTCCCTATTTGTCTCGATTGGTACGCGGGAACAACGATTGGTGGTAAGCAACCTTGCAAGCTCAATTCTTTCTAGCATCGCCTTCATGGTCTTTTCGCGAAATTTACCTACGAATAAGCAATATATTCCTCTACGAACGTCTTGTCTCGGAATTTTAAACACAAATAACCTGTAGCGTCTGCTGTGCAATGTGTCGGATTTGTTTATTCTGTGGTCAGCTGCGAATCCTTGCATCGAGCGTCGGTCCTCTGCAGATCTTCCTGTACTTCGCTATAGTTTTCTATTTTTCAAACTTCTCTTCACAAAACTGCCTCATTCACGAACAGCCTCGTAGAGCTTCCTTTCTAGGGAATTTAACTAGCAAATAAATAAAAAATTACTATGGAAAATATATGGGCCAAATGTTACGGATTACGGGAGGAAGGAGCCATCATTGATTTCTAAAGCGGTTGGCTGATGAGAAGTGTCAGATACACTTTATCGAGTAGGTTCTGTGACGTATACCCCTGAACATGGTTAAACACGTTAGCGACAAGAAGTGTTAATAAGAACATGAAAAATTACGGAGGAAAACGCTTGGGGTACCCAGAAATAATCACTGAACGCAGTGCAGATAAATGCGTGCCAATGAAGACCACTTGATATCGGTTTGCTTTATAGATTCGAGGTTTGAATCATTCTTTGGCAAATATCGTAAGTTTCATATGTACTCTAGCGTGTCACCCATTGTTAGGATGCATGTCAGCTCCGACAACGACGCGATCTACTGGCCGATATACAAGTTGCTAACGTTTCTTTATCAAATTCCTGATAAACGTTGGACAGCGGATATACTCAGCACATGATTGCATTTCCTTCTCAGTAGAATACGCTCTGAAATTTTCCATGTCCTATTTTCAGACGCGCTGTGTGAAATCTATGTTCCTCAGAAAAAAAAATCCATCCCCTTCTCTCTGCAGTCGTCTTTCTTTGTGCTTCCACGGCTGAGAGAAATATTTGTTGATGCCGTTTCTGGAGTGATTCCTTGTTTTGCACTGCCTATAGAACAGTCCCTGTGTTGAAGCAAAGCCCTGAACATAGTCGCACACTCACGGATGCAGCAGGATTAAATCCGGCGTATCTGCTCGTCAGTATCTTAAGTCGTTCATTATAGCTCGTGATGTATTTTTCCGGTACCGAAAAGTATCTCGTCTGACAGTTCCTCTTGCGCCTTCTGGGGGCTTTGCTTGTTAGTCACTTTAGATATATTTCGTGACATATCTTGAGAATTTAGCAACCAATTAGAAGCTCAAATTCTTTTGAAATACAGTTCAGTAATACATAGACTCTAGAGCATAACAATGAACTACATTTGCTAGTAGTCTTATTCTTAGCTAACATTTACGGGACGAAAGCGTCACACGGAAATTAGGCTGCTTTTTAGATATTTACGCAATACTGCAGTATTGTGGAATATATTTCACAAACTGTTTACGTATTGAAGGCCTGTAAAGTGTGAACAGCTTGAAAATGGCCACCCGACAGGCAATATCGGTGTATTAAAATAATGTGTACAGCAATAGCGATCAGACATTTTCGAACGTTAAATGATTATTGCTCTACGCTTACAACGCTTCATGTTTCACACATTTTCACGAAACATTGTCCAGATAGGGAAAAATATGTAATATTGTGTCAGTCCCGAAGTTTTTACTTCGAATACTCTTCGTTTCGACGATTAAACCCTCATCATCACGGGGAAAGTGTCTTTTACATATCTCCCTTCAATTGCAAGGAATTGTCATTTCTGATAATAGCATGTGAGATGGCCATAATAGGTTGGGTTTGCAAATGCAAGAACAAGATTAAGTTTATTTATTCATTCTCGTTTCGGAAACATACGGATTATACACAGTTATGACGATATTACTTTTTATCAAAACTTTGCCGCTTCCAACGTATTTTGTGTTCCTTGGCGAAGTTTATCTTCTGTGCAGGAGGCTAGACACAGTCGTCATTGAAGCATGAACAGTCTGGTTTCCTCCACAGTCACACTGAATATCATCTTTACCAGTGTAGTCCCATTTTGCCAAGTTAAACTCTGGTCTGCCGGGTCCGGACCTCAGTCTATTAAAAGACTTCCAAGTTGTCCATTTCTCATCGTAGTCAGGAGACAGAGCTTCTGAAACACTTTTCCACCCGGGAAGAGGTAGATCGTAGCCCTCCATAGTTGCAACCTGTCTTTTTCAGCAGTGATTGTGAATGCCGTCGATGTTCTAAGTAAACTCTCCCTTGTCTTCAGTCATTGTGTGTGCGGTTGGTGCCCATACAGAAGATTACTTCTCTCATGCTCCACTTCCTTTCTTTCCTCATTCGCAGCTATTTCTCTTCGTACAGGTGGTGGTGCTATGCCCGCGAGATAGTAAAGCCATTCGACTGGAGTGGATTTCAAGCAACTTGTTATGATTCTGCAGATATCAAAATTGGTTCAAATGGCTCTGAGCACTATGGGACTCAACTGCTGAGGTCATTAGTCCCCTAGAACTTAGAACTAGTTAAACCTAACTAACCTAAGGACATCACACACATCCATGCCCGAGGCAGGATTCGAACCTGCGACCGTAGCGGTCTCGCGGTTCCAGACTGCAGCGCCAGAACCGCGCGGCCACTTCGGCCGGCCTGCAGATATCATTGAGAGCCAGGTCTACTTGTCTGAAATATATCACACACTGTCACAGAATAGCATAGGGCCACTGCAGAGATCTGTAAAGTTTCAGGTTGACTACCCCACTGTGTATCGGCCACTTTTAGCAGAAGATTGTTCCTAATGGAAACTTCTGACTTGGTTCATGCAGTGCTTCTTGAAAGTAAGAGATCTCTCAAGTGTCACTCTTAGATATTTTGGGGTCTTACAGTGTTCCAGTTCGACAACTGCCCATACTGTCTTTAATTTGTGACTAGCATCCCCGTTCCTCAAGGCACACACTAGTGTCTTTGTGGGACTGGTTTAACTCGGTTTGCGTTTCTGTACTTGGAAAGTTGTTTAAGGGCGTTCGCGTGGGTTTTCTCCACTGATTAAAAATCTGTGCTCTGACTGGCTAGAGCAAGGTCATCGAACATACAAGAAGGTCCAACTACTGGGTGCTACGGGTTAGGCATTCGTATAAATATTGAACAGAAATGGAGACAGCCGACTTCCTTGCGGAAGCCTGTTTTCTGTAGTCTCTATCGGCTGACGAAGAACCTGCGATTTTGCAAAAGCGGACGATAAGCCCGGTTAGGCTAAAATCCTTGGTCAGGTTGTAGACGTTGGCAAGTAGTAGCTGGTGATTACATGAGTTGCAAATACACTCCTGGAAATTGAAATAAGAACACCGTGAATTCATTGTCCCAGGAAGGGGAAACTTTATTGACACATTCCTGGGGTCAGATACATCACATCATCACACTGACAGAACCACAGGCACATAGACACAGGCAACAGAGCATGCACAATGTCGGCACTAGTACAGTGTATATCCACCTTTCGCAGCAATGCAGGCTGCTATTCTCCCATGGAGACGATCGTAGAGATGCTGGATGTAGTCCTGTGGAACGGCTTGCCATGCCATTTCCACCTGGCGCCTCAGTTGGACCAGCGTTCGTGCTGGACGTGCAGACCGCGTGAGACGACGCTTCATCCAGTCCCAAACATGCTCAGATCTTGCTTGCCAGGGTAGTTGACGTACACCTTCTAGAGCACGTTGGGTGGCACGGGATACATGCGGACGTGCATTGTCCTGTTGGAACAGCAAGTTCCCTTGCCGGTCTAGGAATGGTAGAACGATGGGTTCGATGACGGTTTGGATGTACCGTGCACTATTCAGTGTCCCCTCGACGATCACCAGTGGTGTACGGCCAGTGTAGGAGATCGCTCCCCACACCATGATGCCGGGTGTTGGCCCTGTGTGCCTCGGTCGTATGCAGTCCTGATTGTGGCGCTCACCTGCACGGCGCCAAACACGCATACGACCATCATTGGCACCAAGGCAGAAGCGACTCTCATCGCTGAAGACGACACGTCTCCATTCGTCCCTCCATTCACGCCTGTCGCGACACCACTGGAGGCGGGCTGCACGATGTTGGGGCGTGAGCGGAAGACGGCCTAACGGTGTGCGGGACCGTAGCCCAGCTTCATGGAGACGGTTGTGAATGGTCCTCGCCGATACCCCAGTAGCAACAGTGTCCCTAATTTGCTGGGAAGTGGCGGTGCGGTCCCCTACGGCACTGCGTAGGATCCTACGGTCTTGGCGTGCATCCGTGCGTCGCTGCGGTCCGGTCCCAGGTCGACGGGCACGTGCACCTTCCGCCGACCACTGGCGACAACATCGATGTACTGTGGAGACCTCACGCCCCACGTGTTGAGCAATTCGGCGGTACGTCCACCCGGCCTCCCGCATGCCCACTATACGCCCTCGCTCAAAGTCCGTCAACTGCACATACGGTTCACGTCCACGCTGTCGCGGCATGCTACCAGTGTTAAAGACTGCGCTGGAGCTCCGTATGCCACGGCAAACTGGCTGACACTGACGGCGGCGGTGCACAAATGCTGCGCAGCTAGCGCCATTCGACGGCCAACACCGCGGTTCCTGGTGTGTCCGCTGTGCCGTGCGTGTGATCATTGCTTGTACAGCCCTCTCGCAGTGTCCGGAGCAAGTATGGTGGGTCTGACACACCGGTGTCAATGTGTTCTTTTTTCCATTTCCAGGAGTGTACAAAAGATGAAGAAACTAATTGAAAACTACATCGACCAACTGATATGAAAACTAGCAATCTCTCAGGTGACATCAGCACGGACAAACATGAAAAAGTCACTGAAAAATCGTAAAATTAAACAGCAATATACATCGCTTAACCTCCAACTAGCATTGTAGCATCAGAAATTACGGCACAACAAAAAAGCAAGCCAAACAAAATAAAATGGTTTATTCCCAGTTTCACGTACCTCATAACGGCCGTTAACTTCCATAGTTAGTTATTTGTTCTGCAAGGTTGCCATCGATTCGTTACACCATCCTATTCTGACTCCATTCACTATACTTTGAAAAACAAAACTGCTGATCACCCGAAGCTCCCACCGCGAAGTCAAGCGCTTCTGCGTCACACAACAACACTCAAATTGAGATGTTAGCTACACAGAAACGGAACCTGTTCTTGTAGTCTTTCCATAGCTGGTAGATGTGGACGAAGCCCTATGGACAACAGCTTTCAGATACAGAACTAAGACGTCTCACCTATCCCCGACGAGGGACAACAGCCGACTCGTCGAAAGCACGCGTACCCAGCGGTCCCTGACATTTTTAAGATCCATGCATTTTCTCTAATCGCCTCTGTAGCTACACTTCGGCATCTTGCCACACCCTGGGCCTTTATGCTGGTCTAGCCTCCTGTTCCTCTACAAGTGTTACTCTACAATGTGCTACGTTCTGACCAAAGCTCAAATAAATCTTCCACCGTAAACGTCAGAAAAGTTCTCATGACGTCACAAAAACCGTCACATCAAGTCCACGATAGCCGGCAGAAGTGGATTCCCGTCATTAATGACTGTATACAAACGGAGCCACCCAGCTTGCCTACTAGTCGAAGCTCGTTAGAGTGAGAGAAAGAGGTGGGAGGGGAAATTAAAGGTGAATAACTATTAGAAGAAATTTTTGGGACCATGAAGGAGGAAGCAACAGAGAGCAAGAGAGATATGAATTTAAAATAACAAAAAATAGCCTCAAGAAAGTCCCTCATAATTTGTTACTTTTTAAGTATGAGGGCAGAGAACAAATGAAAGAGAAATGTAATACGTGAAAACGTATTTAAAAGAAATTTATTTCAATTAAAACGGCAAGTTAAAGAAAACCTAAATGATATTTTACTATATCGGGTTCGATACTTTTCTGTCGCCAACTGACCTTCACAGGCTCTCACTGATAGAAAATTGAGCAAAAGTACAAGCAAAGTAAGTAAAATGTTCTCAGTGCTCTAATATCTTGTTCACTACCCAACATTATTGCTAACGTTAATCACGTGTCTCGGTATGGAATCTATAAGGAGTCGGACGTAATTTGCAGAAGAGACAACTTCCTCCCAGGCTTCAAGAACACAGTCTCAGCGTGAATCAGACGCATCAGGTTGGTACCGTGGCCAGTTATCTGACACTTTTCGTGCTTCCTCAGCTCAAATGATCTCTTTTGGATTCATATCGGTAGCATGTGGCGTCCAGTCCACAACGTGGTACCCATACTGGACAGCTGCTGCTAAACGAATGCCGAATTGTGCACGAGAGAATGATCTTCCTGTAACGTGAATTCTCCTTCACCGTGTAGCAGCTCGTGGTCTTGTTGTCAGCATTGCAGACTCTCGCTCACGAGGCCCCTAGTTCCTTCCCCGCCCACGTCGAGGATTTTCTCATATCTGGGCTGTGCGAGTGTTGTCCTCGTCATGGAGGTGCAAATCACCGAAATGAAGTCAAATCAAAAGACTTCCACCAGGTGGCCGAACACCCCAGATGGGGTCTCTCGGCCAATAATGCCATAGACACACTTCGTCTACTCTTTCAGTCTATAGCATTCGCACTAAAGGAAGCATCACATCTTCACTGTACGGGCGTACTGTCTGTTGTCAAGCGTTCCCTCAATTCTGAGAAGTACTCATGCTTCTCTCGCAGAAATCCAACTCCAGCAGGAAACCGATAGCCGCCCACTTCTCCTTGTAGTCGCAACATATTCTTCGCAATTTATTGTCCCTCGCGGTCTTTAAATCACGCTTCGACCATCCTTGCTCTTGGAATACACCTTGTCGTTAGTGAAAATTACGTTTTCCCATGCCGCGTTCAGACGGAGCTCCACGAATGCCAACTGGTATAAAACATTTTCCTCTCTTGTTTCACAGCGGATCTTTGTGCATGAGCCCGTTTTCCCCCAGCCCTCGACGAACTGTGACACTGTAGCCGACCACATTGGTCTCTCGCCGCAACTGCTTCGCGTTTAGGAAGGGAAACTGTCGGCTTTTAAGCGCAAGATCTGTGTTCTCCTGGTGTGTTCCCAGCCTGTTCCTCCCTGAGCAGGAACTCTGTTCGTAGTGCCTCATTCAGCATAATTCCTCAAAAATCTCTTTGCAGTAGTAGGTGGCCCACCATACGTCTTGCCAGCATCTATAGCTGAAAACCCTCCTTCTTCAACCAGTCTTCGTCAGACACCCTTCTTCTTCAGTCAACCTTCTTCAATCAATCGGTCTCTAACTGAAGGTTCTCAGTCAGCAATTGTGATTACCTGCCGTCGATCTGATTTCTGCTTTTCATATGTATACTGATGCCTGGGGAGTAAGTAACGCCGGCCGCCGTGGCTGAGCGGTTCTAGGCGCTTCAGTCCGGAACCGCGCTGCTGCTACGGTCGCAGGTTCGAATCCTGCCTCGGGCACGGATGTGTGATGTCCTTAGGTTAGTTAGGTTTAAGTAGTTCTATATCTAGGGGACCGATGAGCTCAGATGTTAAGTCCCATAGTGCTTAGAGCCATTTGAACCATTTTTGGAGGAACTAACATACACTCCTGGAAATTGAAATAAGAACACCGTGAATTCATTGTCCCAGGAAGGGGAAACTTTATTGACACATTCCTGGGGTCAGATACATCACATGATCACACTGACAGAACCACAGGCACATAGACACAGGCAACAGAGCATGCACAATGTCGGCACTAGTACAGTGTATATCCACCTTTCGCAGCAATGCAGGCTGCTATTCTCCCATGGAGACGATCGTAGAGATGCTGGATGTAGTCCTGTGGAACGGCTTGCCATGCCATTTCCACCTGGCGCCTCAGTTGGACCAGCGTTCGTGCTGGACGTGCAGACCGCGTGAGACGACGCTTCATCCAGTCCCAAACATACTCAGATCTTGCTTGCCAGGGTAGTTGACGTACACCTTCTAGAGCACGTTGGGTGGCACGGGATACATGCGGACGTGCATTGTCCTGTTGGAACAGCAAGTTCCCTTGCCGGTCTAGGAATGGTAGAACGATGGGTTCGATGACGGTTTGGGTGTACCGTGCACTATTCAGTGTCCCCTCGACGATCACCAGTGGTGTACGGCCAGTGTAGGAGATCGCTCCCCACATCATGATGCCGGGTGTTGGCCCCGTGTGCCTCGGTCGTATGCAGTCCTGATTGTGGCGCTCACCTGCACGGCGCCAAACACGCAAACGACCATCATTGGCACCAAGGCAGAAGCGACTCTCATCGCTGAAGACGACACGTCTCCATTCGTCCCTCCATTCACGCCTGTCGCGACACCACTGGAGGCGGGCTGCACGATGTTGGGGCGTGAGCGGAAGACGGCCTAACGGTGTGCGGGACCGTAGCCCAGCTTCATGGAGACGGTTGCGAATGGTCCTCGCCGATACCCCAGGAGCAACAGTGTCCCTAATTTGCTGGGAAGTGGCGGTGCGGTCCCCTACGGCACTGCGTAGGATCCTACGGTCTTGGCGTGCATCCGTGCGTCGCTGCGGTCCGGTCCCAGGTCGACGGGCACGTGCACCTTCCGCCGACCACTGGCGACAACATCGATGTACTGTGGAGACCTCACGCCCCACGTGTTGAGCAATTCGGCGGTACGTCCACCCGGCCTCCCGCATGCCCACTATACGCCCTCGCTCAAAGTCCGTCAACTGCACATACGGTTCACGTCCACGCTGTCGCGGCATGCTACCAGTGTTAAAGACTGCGATGGAGCTCCGTATGCCACGGCAAACTGGCTGACACTGACGGCGGCGGTGCACAAATGCTGCGCAGCTAGCGCCATTCGACGGCCAACACCGCGGTTCCTGGTGTGTCCGCTGTGCCGTGCGTGTGATCATTGCTTGTCCAGCCCTCTCGCAGTGTCCGGAGCAAGTATGGTGGGTTTGACACACCGGTGTCAATGTGTTCTTTTTTCCATTTCCAGGAGTGTATTTTCGTTAAAAAGAGCGATAGTTGTGTCAAACTAAGGAAGAGCTATTAAAAAATTCTTGGTGTTTTAGGTCTGCCCTTAAGCCAATGAGGCTCCGTCTCGTGGACGTCTTGTGCGCCATGACACTAAGACGCATATTCGAAGATCATGGATTCGAAACCCGCACGCGAAATTGACGATGTTGTATTAAGTTTGTGCTCGTCCATATGTGTCTGCGTGTGTCCTTGAATAAACATTTTTGAACTAGTTACAGAGAAACTTGCTTGAATTTTTAACAAATAATTGATAGCTGTACTGTAAAGTTGCTAAATACCACTAGCTTGAGTCTTTAGCAAGCATGTGCCCAAGGCCAGTTTTGTTAAGACGTGTGTCTAAATAAAGAGAAAAAGTCAGTTTGGCCGACCTGTTACTGCAGATCGCTGGTTCGAACGTATTCCAGGGCACGGTGATTTTCCTACTGTGTTTGTGTTACCTTTTTGCATACTCAGCGAGCAATAACGATGACGATGAAACACATTGAATGGGTATTTGGCCAAATTGTCG
The DNA here is from genome assembly GCF_023898315.1 of Schistocerca nitens. NCBI lineage: Eukaryota > Metazoa > Arthropoda > Insecta > Orthoptera > Acrididae > Schistocerca > Schistocerca nitens. The sequence goes on from NC_064616.1 coordinate 929,962,748, forward strand.
AATGCTAGTTTCGCGAATTTGAACCATTGTAACATGTACGTGTAAAACGTCGAATCCGTAAACGAAAGGAAAATGAATCATATGTACTAGTAGTATCTGAAGCAGACATACCGGTATAGGTAATGGATGTCGGTCTGCTGTTGGTTTCCCCTGAAGACCAAGCATTTACTGGGTCCGGAGCTTGAGTCTAGGAATAAACCCTTGACATTATGAGGTTACAGTCACCGCAAAGGCTGATATTTATTCGACAGTTCCCAACACACAGGCAACGTCTGTTCCTTGAAGTGAACATGTTTAGCTTCTGACAATAAATGTTAATGTGTTACTGCCACTTAATCACTGTCGTGTGGGCCGAAGATATCTAAAAACTCATAAATCTGCCAGGCACGTCATGCACGTTGATGGAAAGTGAGTTTATCTGCATACCGTAGGCCTTTGCTGAATCTTGTGCGGCTGCGGTTGGGCTCATTGAAGGACAGGTCATGTGGCTGAAGAAAACTGCTTTAAACGCCTTTGGCATCATCAGTACGACAAAACAGATGAATAAATATCAGATCAATATGCTACTTCTGACGTAAATCATAAACCCCTTTGATAACACCTCAGTTACAGACATCCATCCACAGTCAGCACCACGAGCATAACACAGTTATTAGGAGGTGAATAGTTTGAGTTTAACCCGGAAGATGAGTAATAGCGTGCAGTGGTCTGTTCGTTTGTTTGTCTATGTTTATTTCTCATATTTGTTACTAGAAATTAGTATCCTGCGATTGTTGAAAACTTTTCCCACTACTCTGTGGTCCCGCGCTACTGCTGCCAATGGTTCATCCCATGATTGCCACTCATCTCACTATCTTATTTCTCGTCTTTTTTCTCTTTTAGGTGTGGTTAATCTGTTGTTGATTTGTTTGTAAGTAACTGCAGGAGCATCCACACGATATACAGTGTCCCAGAATTCGCGTCCAAGACATCAACCGTTACAAAGAAAATACACTGCTGGCCACCGTAAATGCAACACCCTGAAGGAAGCATCCGAATCAAGTGAAATTTACACCATGGGTTTGCAGCTATGAGATATGCAACTGATTAGAATTTCAGCGCAGACGCACATCACGCGCGCCTGTGGCGCCACCTCATAGCGCCATTTAAGGCTTGGCGATTTCGACGAGTGTACGTTCGGCACGTGTGTTTACCTTGTGGTTGTTTCACAAGACGATCAGTTATGCCTCGTAGACAACAGCGAACATCGTTTGATCAAGTATCCGAGTTCGACAGAGGAAGGATAGTGGCTTACCGAGATTGTGGATTATCATACAGAGAAATCGCTAGTCGTGTTGGACGAAACCAAACAAATGTAGTGCGGATATGTGACCGTTGGATGCAGGAGGGTACGACGGACCGACGTGGTCGATCGCATTCACCTCGGTGCACCACTGCACGTGCTGATAGGCAAATTGTGCGCATGGCAGTGACGGATCGCTCAGTGACATCCCGAACCATAGCACAGCACATTGCGTCTGTAACGCATCATCCAGTGTCTGCGCGTACCATTCGACGCCGTTTACAGAAGAGTGGTCTGTCCGCAAGACGTCCATTGCTTCGTCTACCATTGACGCAGAACCACAGACGTCTCCGTCGCCAATTGTGTGATGACAGACGGATGTGGACGGCAGAATTGAATGACGTTGTCTTTACTGACGAGGCACGCTTCTGTCTGCAGCACCACGATGGTCGGATTCGAGTGTGGAGACACCGTGGAGAGAGGATGCTGGACAGCTGCATTATGCACCGCCACACTGGTCTTGCACCGGGTATTATGGTATGGGGCGGTATTGGATATTACTCTCGCACGCCTCTAGTACGCATTGCCGGTACTTTAAATAGCCGGCGCTACATATCCGAGGTGCTGGAGCCAGTTGTCCTTCCTTACCTTCAGGGCTCGGCCACAGCCATATTTCAACAGGATAATGCGCGACCACACGTGGCACGCATTGTCCAAAGGTTCTTCGTCAATAACCAGATTGAATTGCTTCCCTGGCCGGCTCACTCTCCGGATCTTTCGCCGATAGAAAACATGTGGTCCATGGTTGCTCAACGAGTGACCCAGATTACATCCCCAGCTGCCACACCAGATGATCTTTGGCAACGTGTGGAAGCTGCTTGGGCTGCTGTACCCCAGGAACACATCCAACGTCTCTTCGACTCAATGCCGAGACGTGTGGCAGCGGTGATCTCCAACAATGGCGGCTACTCTGGCTACTGATTCTGGCAGGAACCACATGTCACAGACGTCTGTAAACGTAATCATTGGATACTTGGTCAACATGTTATCTACAAAATAAATTTTGTTGTGCTACCTTTTGTCTTTCTTGGTGTTGCATTTACGGTGGCCAGCAGTGAATGAATAATATTACAGGTCCTATACAGAAGGCCGGCCGGAGTGGTCGAGCGGTTCTAGGCGCTACAGTCTAGAACCGCGCGACCGCTACGGTCCCAGGTTCGGATCCTGCCTCGGTCATGGATGTGTGTGATGTCCTTAGGTTAGTTAGGTTTAAGTAATTCTAAGTTCTAGGGGACTGATGACCTCAGAAGTTAAGTCCCATAGTGCTCAGAGCAATTTGAACCTATACAGAAGTTGGAGACTTTTTGCATAGAAGGGTTTGTGGAATTGCATTTCACAGCTTCGATAGTGCGCTGATTCCATGCTCGCATATTAGTCATAGAATGGGAAGTAAAATAGTATTTCGGCACATGTGACGGATGACATTTGTAGGTGTATAATAGTGCATCGTGATGCAAAGTTTTCGTTAACTAGACCAGTGACAAGAAGCTACAGCTAATCTAGAATTTTTACTGTATGAAGGCAGAGTCTCGTGGCAATAAAAAGCTCTCAGCGTTCCAACAACGTCAGGTTGTTAAAATTACACGAGCTTTCTGCCCAGCATTCCCTGTCTATTGTCAAGTGATACGACTACCAATGGGCTGCTGGTAAGCCCATTATATACGCTAGCTGCCGGCTGTGACGTCACTGGTGTTCGCGGCATCACCATACATGGGCATACTTTGACTCAGCATTCGACGCGCCCACTTCAACAGCGCGGTAGCTGTATCTATGCTGAGGTGCAGGCCACCGTCTCTATTTATCGCGTTATCGAGGGTTTTTATTTCAATAACTTCTTTAATTACATAGTACCAGTAGCCGTTAGTACGAGCCACGATGGAACTTTCGTCCAATTTTATCCGGTGGCCGTTTTCTAAAGGATGCTCATCTAAAGCAGATTTCTCGGGGTAGGCGATGAAACCTCTGATGCTCCTTCCTCTATCGCTCCACAGTGCGTACTGTTTGTCCGACGTAAGAATGGCCACACTCTCAGTATAGCTTTTAGACACCAGGTGCTCTGAGACCTGCTGCGTCTTTAACTTCTTCTTCTTCTTCTTCTCTTCTTCTCCTCAGCCATCACAGGCCCTGTGGACCAAGCGCTGCATCAACTATCTGCTTCCAACGCCTTCTATCTCTCGCAGTCTCTCTCTACCCTGCGGAAATTCCTAATGCTGCGATGTCCTTTTCTATGTCATCTTTCCGTCTAGTACGAGGTCGGCCCAATGGTCTCGTTGCCTGGAGAGTTCCATCAAATGTTTTTGGTGATTCTGTTGTTTTCCATTCTAGCCACATGTCCAGCCCATTGCTGTCTCCTGCTTTTTAATTTCTGGATGATATTGGGTTGCTTCATTAGCTGACAATTTCATTTTTCATTCGAATTCTTCATGTGCCATTCTCCAACACAGGTCCCCAGATTTTTCTCATTACTTTTCTTTCGAAAACATTCAGATTTTCTCTTTCATTCTTTGTAAGCGTCCAGCTTTATGAACTGTGCAGTATTAGGGGCAGATGATAGTGTTGTATATCTTCATCTTTGTGGTGACTGACAAAGCTTTACTTTTGAGTGGGTTGCGTAGTGAGTACAGACATCTTGATCATGAGTCTATTCTTTCGTTTATATCCATTGTTATGATATTTTTACTCATGAAACGTGATCCAAGGTATTTAAACTGAAGAACTTTTCTGAATTTAGAATGTTGGTCAATTTCAAAGTAAGGATTTGGGTTTATGACTCCAACTATTTCTATATATTCAGTTTTCTCTTGGTTATTCAAAACCCCCATTTTGCTGGCACTGTGCCTGAGAGATCTGTACATGTCTTTCAGTTTTTAACAGTCTTTAACTGGTCTCAGTAATTGACCGATTTTTGTCGGAGGCCAGAAGATCGATTTGATCTTGTGTCGTTACAGCAGGAGTCTCACCTTTTCCCACAGAACGGCAAGAAAGTGCGTTTCTTTTCCTGCCCCGTAATTATGGAATACGCATACTGTGATACGAAGATCTGCGTGCTACTGGACGAAGATGACTCCAACTATTTCTATATATTCAGTTTTTTCTTGGTTATTCAAAAACCCCATTTTGCTGGCACTGTGCCTGAGAGATCTGCACATGTCTTTCAGTTTTTAACATTCTTTAACTGGTCTCAGTAATTGACCGATTTTTGTCGGAGGCCAGAAGATCGATTTGATCTTGTGTCGTTACAGCAGGAGGCTCATCTTTCCCCACAGAACGGCAAGAAAGTGCGTTTCTTTTCCTGCCCCGTAATTATGGAATACGCATACTGTGATACGAAGATCTGCGTGCTACTGGACGAAGATACTTACCTGAAATTCCTACACGAACGAGCATCGAGAATAATAAGAAAGATATCTGAGCTTCTCAAGCGCTCTTCGGTGGAAGACTGTGTGGCCAAGAATTTTCTCCTGCAGGCACCTAGCCCATCTACTGTTTATACTTTGCCGAGTATCCACAGAATGGGACGCCATTCCGGCTCGTCGCAGCCATCATTGTTCACAAGCATACAAGCTGATGAAGAACTTGGTCAATTTATTGGCTCCACGTGTGGGGCACCACGAACATTATGTTAAAAACTCAATAGATCTTGTCAACCAAATTAATCGTATTCGACCTTGCGAGGGAAACATTACTGTCAGTTTTGATGTGGTGGTGCTGTTTACGAATGTGTCTGTCAAAGTCTCGTTGGACCTGGTATCCCAGTTATTTGTAAGTGACGTGGTCGAGCTGTTTAGGGACACACTTACGTGTTCTTATTTTCTGTACAACGGCGGCATTATGAGCAGACGGACGACGTCGCAATGGGTATCCCAATGGCTCCAGCTGCTGCAAACCTCTTCATGCAGGATTTTGAGGATATAGTCTTAGACACGGCGCCATTAAACCATAGTTGTTTCTTTCACTATTTTGACGGCACCTTCGTCATTTGGATCCGCGAACGTGAGAAACTGGACAAGATCTTGGAACACTTCAACAGCATTAACAGTAACATCCAGTTCACCAAGGACGTAGAAAAAGACAATGCGTTGCACTTCCTCCTCATCCTTCTCCGCCGCAAACGAAATGGCTGCCTTGGCCAGAGCGTCTATAGTAAACCTTCCCACACCGATGTCCGCCTCCGTAGCGTAGCGGTAGCGTTTCCGCTTAACACGCAGGGGGCCCGGGTTCGATTCCCGGCAGGGGAGTGGGTGTTGTGTGTCCTTCATCATCATTGACCCGCAAGTCGCCGAAGTGGCGTCAACTTAACCTGTAGAACTGATCTCTAGATCTTTCGATTACTGCTCCACTCCTCTAGCCATCACGCCAGATGAGCCAGATATCATAGCACTCTCCCTGAACACTTGAATCCATATGCTCACGGAAAGTATTTTTGTGGCTCTTACCTTCATTCTAAAAAGTTGAACTTTATCATTTCAACTTGCAAAAGACGAATATGAGCGATGAAAAAAGTAAATCAAACCAGTTGGTAAAATTGGTCTTACATTCTTTCTTAACCCTGAACCAGAGGTCGAGAGGCATTAAACACTGGCGGAAAAAAACACAGCACCGAGAAGGAGTTGTGTGACGAAAGTTGGTAGGCGTGTTTCTACACCTGAAAGATGATATCTATTTAAATTTCATGCCAGTCGCATTAGGGTGGAGCGACTATGAGGACGCCGATCAGGTTTATTTAAGTATACGCTGTATCGGTCGTGAGCGTTAGACCGGACGTGATGTGTTGATGTTACTCAAAAATGCCTTTAAGGCGACAAAGACGCCATTATCAACACCTCACTGAATTTGAACTAGATCGTGTAATAGGGCTACGAGAAGCTGGATGTTCGTTTTGCGATATTGCAGAAAGACTTGGCAGGAATATAGCCACAGTACATGATTGCTGGTAGCGGTGGCCACGAGCGAGTACAGTCGGAAGAAGTGAAGAGCGTGATGTTCGGCGTATGGCTCTGGCGCATCGTACTCCACCTGAAGCAGCAGTTGGAATCACTGAGATACAAGAAACTGTTACAAATCGGTTACTTCTAGGACAGCTCCGAGCCAGATGCCCTGTAGGTGCATTCTACTGAACCCAAACCAGCTCCATTTGCGACTTCAGTGGTATTAAGCGAGAGCTCATTGGAGGGCAGAGTGGAGGCCTGTTGTGTTTTCTAATGGAAGCTGATTCTGTGTCAGTGATGGTCGTGTGTTGGATAGGAGGAGATGAGTTGAGGACCTGTTACCAAACTGTCTGCGTGCTACAGCCACTGGGCCTACAACTGGAGTTATGGTCTGTGGTGCAATTTCACATGACAACAGGAGAAATTTCGTGGTTATCTCATGCACACTCACTGTAAGTGTGTATATAATTCTTCTGATTTGACCTGTTATGCTGCCATTCATGAATAGCATTCCAGGGGATGTTTTCTAACGAGATAACGTTTGCCCACATACCACTGTCGTAACCCAACATGGTCTACAAAGTATCGACATGTTCCCTTGGCCTGCTCGATCACCAAATCTGTGTCCAATAGAGCACATATGGGACGTCACCTGACGACAATTCCAGCGTCATACACAAGCAGCTATAACTGTCCCTATATTGACCGACCACAAAGAGGCATGAAACTCCATCCCACAAACTGACATCGGGTACCCGTACAACACAATGCATGCACGTTTGCACGCTTGCATTCAACATTCTGGTGGTTACACTGGTTACTAAAGGTACTAGAATTTCACATTTGCAATGGCGTACCTCAAGCTTACATTAACCTGTGATCTTGCAATGTTAATCACTTAAAAACATTATCTAGAAAAATGTACTCCCGAAAGCTCATCACTCTGTGCTAATTATTTTTGGCGTTTTCGATTTTTTTCCGTCAGTGTAAGCTTATACTTCAAACTTTTATGGCCCCTGTGTCTGATATTTGTTGATATTCAGATGCTGCCACTGCGATGCGGACATTCAGTCAGGTCCATAATCTGTGTCGTAAGATACGTGATCCTTGGCACACGGGGCATAAGTAAATACAGAATGAACGTCGGATATCTCGTACTTCCTCAATCAATGACCCACTTCAAAAAAAATGGTTCAAATGGCTCTGAGCACTATGGGACTCAACTGCTGAGGTCATTAGTCCCCTAGAACTTAGAACTAGTTAAACCTAACTAACCTAAGGACATCACAAACATCCATGCCCGAGGCAGGATTCGAACCTGCGACCGTAGCGGTCTTGCGGTTCCAGACTGCAGCGCCTTTAACCGCACGGCCACTTCGGCCGGCAATGACCCACTTCCACTGTCTGATGTCATTCCCTGACCCTGTTTTTATACTGCTATTCCTAAACGGTCTGATTTTTCTGCCGTTGTGTCTACAGTGGCCTAGTTTTGTTGCCGTTGACTGTACATTAGTTTTCTCATTTTCTTGTTTCGTTTTCAGTCCGAAAATTGGTCTGCAGCGTTGTCATACCTTCATTCCTATCTTCCACAAACCTTTTCATTTCACAGCACGCTGTTAATATTACGTATTGTGTGAAATGATTAACGTACTGAAATCTTGGGCTTCCACTACCATTTCCCTGGTATTTTTCTTTATGTATTTTTCAGTGTGAAACGACACAGCTGTACAGTCAATCAGTCCCTCTCTTCCGTGGCGGCCTTCCACAATGATCTGTTTCTCCCATGTTACTAATGACGTCTGCACTGGCTGCTCTAACTGTCAATGAGGTCTTTAGCGCTCTCCTCCAACACTATGCCTTCCCCTTTAATTCATGCCTCTAGACCATAGAGAGCAACGATTAAAAAAATTACATACTGTTTCCGAATTTTTAAATTAATACTGCGCGATGTTTGTTTCTCCTTATTATTATTCTTATTATTGAATGCTGTTTTGTGTTTAATCTCCTGGCCTGATCTAGCATCGCCCTTATTCTGCACCTAGATACTTAAAGCATATTACTCGTTTCACATTCTTATGTATAGATTTACGTTTGCATCTACTGGAACTGTCTTGTATATCAACTTTTCAATTTTATTCTCATTTATTTTGGTATATGTTTACGAAATACTTGGTTCTTGCCTGCTATGACATGTATGTTCAGGGAATATATGAAAATTCTTAAATTTGCAGATGATGTGGGCCGAACCAGGACATTGTCTTTAAAAGAATACAGAAGGTATGGACGAGATCTTTACAGAAACGTATAATATAAAAATAAATCGGAAGAAGGTGGAAATCTTCAATTTTGCCAATAAGTGCAAACTATGGCCGGTTCACTTCTCAGAAAGTGTTACGTTAAACTGTCACAGATGGTTGCGGATAATCACATATACATTATAAGTCTGCTCATTATAAAACGCTGCCCATATGTTCTATACCCTTCAATTTTATTCATTGCGCCTGTGGTATTCTGAGAGTAACGCCCGTGTGAGGATGTGCCACTGCCCACCGATGTTAATAAGTACACGAGGAAACGCAGGTAGGTAATAAAATGTGCGCGCTACATTCAAAAAACTCAAAGGAATATTTTCCACACTGTGACTGTCTAATCGCGTATTTCACAACAATTAAAGTTTTACTTACATGGGGCACATTTTTAAGCTGTTATTTCTGGTCAGTCATTATAAAATATTAACTTACTTGTACGAAACTGCAGCAAATTACCATCAAATTATCCTTACCTTTTCTTTATTTTATTATCAGAAAATGGGAAATCGTACATCAGGTTTTAATTACCCAAAGGTTTTGTATAATAGTTTCATTTTTTCTTTTACCTTCTATCCGTCTACGTCATTGCATTTAATTATTTCATATTCATCGCTACCTACACTGTAAGACAGTGTCCACGCATGCAGTGTCCATGCATGCCATTGTTATGGCTGTATCTGTCACTGTCATGCTCCACTAGTGTGTCAGTGAATTTAGAACGTTGACAGTGCGATAATATGAACAGCCGGAGCAGTAATTCTGCATGTGACTGGAGAGGTGTGATAGATATACTGTTTGTTTTTACTGAGTATTAAATATTTTAATAAAGAGATTAGATGTCAATGTGAGACTCACGTGGTAATACTTGCTACAAATTATTTCTTATGAACATTCGTGTAGAGCAGTGTTTTGAACACTGCTATATGCCACCTGGCAGAGGGTGTTTTTAGTGAGGTTTTTCTGCCATTCCAATTGTGGATGGGTGTGGGAATTTTGGCTGCACATCCACGCCTCTGTTATCTTCTGCTAGTCTTATTTTATCTTTACTTACCCTACAGCCAGCGGTATCGAAGGGACTTACGAATGTTTGTAGACTCTTTCCCCAACATCGATTCGTAGGATATTCCAAGATGGTTTTCGATAAAGGTTTGGACTCTCGCCAGAAGCTTACGGCAGTTGCAGCTCCTACCATTGATTCCATCGGCAGGCAGATAAGCCTATAACCCTTCATGTTGCCTTTCTTTGGATTCGTTTGGAATATTTTTTTGGTCCAGTCTGATACAAATCCTACGCACCTGAGAATTCTCTAGGTGCACAAATTTGCCGCTAAAAGCAAAACTGCTATTTCACAGTATTCAGTCAACGAACAGAAGGAGGCCTGTTGCTTTGTCCACAACTGAGCCCATCTATCACAAAAACAGGACAAGTCGTGCACGAATAGATGCGCTCGAATATTGGTAATATGGAAAATAATGATTAATAGTGAGCCTCCGCGCGTTCAGCCGAGTTGTTGTTTCCATTTTCTGCTCAAGAAAACAAAATGGAAACAACTCGGCTAAAGACCCGGAAACACACTATAAATCAATCACTCCGAGAAAACCTGAGAGATCACGAGAAATAATGAACCTATGTAGAGCGAATTAGCAAAATACAGTACTTAGGTAAAATGAAAATATTCCTGTGTGGAAGTGAAAGTACATTTTCAAGTAGGAAATGCACCCTTTAGGACAGTGCAGATATTCCTACATTTCTCCAGCGAGCAGATTCCACGCTATTCTGGAAGGACTTAGAAAGCAGTCTAAACTCACACGCATCCACATGTGAGGATTGTTGAAATACAGAGGATGCCATATCTAGAGAATCGGGTATATTTTCCAACAACTTGTACTCCAAATCCATTAGTTTTCCTGTTGCCACAAACGGTGCCTTGGCGGCACACTACACCTATTCTCATGTATTTCTTTCAGTCCGAATCAAAATGACGTGTGTAGTATTCCAAAGTTATTGGCTTAGACTTTTATAAGGTAATGCTTTCTGGAACCCAGACTACCTGAACCATAGCGTTTAAATTTCGTCTCCTTTGGTACAGGACCATTGGATCTCAAACACTGCATTGATAAGTGTTGCCTTCCTTGAGTGGAGTAGTGAAGTCAGAATGAAACCATCAAGGTTCTTTTCTCAACGGTCTAAACATAAATACATACAGAAAATACCACGTTCAGAATAAAAATTAAAAATTTCATAATAAATGACTTCAGCATCCAGTTCAGTGTCAAAGAAGGACAGTCTCTATTAACTTCACCGTAGTACTCGTAATACAAAAAGGCATCAGAATTGTAAACAAGGGCCACAAATGGTTCAAACGGCTCTGAGCACTATGGGACTTAACATCTGAGGTCCAGTCCCCTAGAACTTAGAACCACTTAAAACTAACTAACCTAAGGACATCAAATACAACCTGCGGTCGTAGCGGTCGCGTGGTTCCAGGCTGAAGCGCCTAGAACCGCTCGGCCACTCCTGCCGTCAAGGGGCACAAAATTTAAAAATGAAATTCAAATATTGCTTCAATCCTATGACATAGTTCTTTTCGAGTCCGATAAAAGAGACATTATTCCTCTCATACAATAGGAATCAATAGGAATAGAAGTCCTCAGAGAAAATTCTTTGCTAATAAACGTCAGCAAAATAAAATATTTTGTATTTAGCTGTACTATCAAGTCCAATCTGAAGCTTTTGAACATGTAAAAGTGTTTAATTATCCGGGAATCTTCTTCAAACGCTCAAATAATGCAAGCGGCGTCCCGTCGACAATGAGGTCATAAGAGACGGAGCTGAAGCTGGCATTGGAGAAGGATAGTGTCTTTTCCCAAGAATCCTTCCTGAATTTCCTGGATATCTCAGCACGGACTTCGGTGAAGTCGATGATATTATAAAACCCGACTCAAAATGATGCTAGAAAAATCACAAATACACTCCTGGAAATTGAAATAAGAACACCGTGAATTCATTGTCCCAGGAAGGGGAAACTTTATTGACACATTCCTGGGGTCAGATACATCACATGATCACACCGACAGAACCACAGGCACATAGACACAGGCAACAGAGCATGCACAATGTCGGCACTAGTACAGTGTATATCCACCTTTCGCAGCAATGCAGGCTGCTATTCTCCCATGGAGACGATCGTAGAGATGCTGGATGTAGTCCTGTGGAACGGCTTGGCATGCCATTTCCACCTGGCGCCTCAGTTGGACCAGCGTTCGTGCTGGACGTGCAGACCGCGTGAGACGACGCTTCATCCAGTCCCAAACATGCTCAATGGGGGACAGATCCGGAGATCTTGCTGGCCAGGGTAGTTGACTTACACCTTCTAGAGCACGTTGGGTGGCACGGGATACATGCGGACGTGCATTGTCCTGTTGGAACAGCAAGTTCCCTTGCCGGTCTAGGAATGGTAGAACGATGGGTTCGATGACGGTTTGGATGTACCGTGCACTATTCAGTGTCCCCTCGACGATCACCAGTGGTGTACGGCCAGTGTAGGAGATCGCTCCCCACACCATGATGCCGGGTGTTGGCCCTGTGAGCCTCGGTCGTATGCAGTCCTGATTGTGGCGCTCACCTGCACGGCGCCAAACACGCATACGACCATCATTGGCACCAAGGCAGAAGCGACTCTCATCGCTGAAGACGACACGTCTCCATTCGTCCCTCCATTCACGCCTGTCGCGACACCACTGGAGGCGGGCTGCACGATGTTGGGGCGTGAGCGGAAGACGGTCTAACGGTGTGCGGGACCGTAGCCCAGCTTCATGGAGACGGTTGCGAATGGTCCTCGCCGATACCCCAGGAGCAACAGTGTCCCTAATTTGCTGGGAAGTGGCGGTGCGGTCCCCTACGGCACTGCGTAGGATCCTACGGTCTTGGCGTGCATCCGTGCGTCGCTGCGGTCCGGTCCCAGGTCGACGGGCACGTGCACCTTCCGCCGACCACTGGCGACAACATCGATGTACTGTGGAGACCTCACGCCCCACGTGTTGAGCAATTCGGCGGTACGTCCACCCGGCCTCCCGCATGCCCACTATACGCCCTCGCTCAAAGTCCGTCAACTGCACATACGGTTCACATCCACGCTGTCGCGGCATGCTACCAGTGTTAAAGACAGCGATGGAGCTCCGTATGCCACGGCAAACTGGCTGACACTGACGGCGGCGGTGCACAAATGCTGCGCAGCTAGCGTCATTCGACGGCCAACACCGCGGTTCCTGGTGTGTCCGCTGTGCCGTGCGTGTGATCATTGCTTGTACAGCCCTCTCGCAGTGTCCGGAGCAAGTATGGTGGGTCTGACACACCGGTGTCAATGTGTTCTTTTTTCCATTTCCAGGAGTGTACATCTGGATCGTTTGTCAGTATTTTTATTATGTGATAGCAAAAGAAGAGCCAACACTACTGGAACACACGAGGCAGTGCTGAACTGTAATGCATCCGAGGTTCATATGTGAAAACTCTTAAAACTTTTTAAATAAAAGAAACATTATTATCAATTTAAGTCTTTGTTCTTCATGTGTCCATATTTGCAGCCCTGCAGCCCTCTGCCGCTATAGAGCTCCGAATTGTAGCGTATAACATGCCGATGTGTGATGCGACATCTGCAACAATCGAAAGCCTTGGGTTTCCCTGTCATTGATCATCCTCCACTGAGTAACGACTTGGCTCAATGTGATATCGATCTCTTTACAAAACACTTTCGAGGACTTCATTTTGATAGTGATAGTGATAGTGCAAGCAGGATCCATCAACAGATTCAAATATTCTACAGTGCCGGTTTCAACAAACTGATCTCTCGTTGGAAGGAACGTGTTCGTTGCTAGGATGACTATGTTGAGAAATAAATATGTACACGTGAAGACTAAAGACGTATATTGTTAATAATAGTTGTTTTATTTAAAATGCTTAAAGAGTTTTCATATAAAAATTCGGACGCATCACTTTTCGGCACACCCTCGTATAACTTAGCCTGTTAAGTAAGATCGTGGTCGGGTTAATCAGTAGAAAAAATTCTTTGAAAATGAACTAAAACATATACATAAATCATATATAAACACAAGAAAAATGCAGTTACAATTAGCTAAACATCAACTCACCCGCAGCGTCGATAATTGCTTGGCATCTCTGAGGCATGCTTGAAACCAAGTTTTCCGCGTATTCACGTGGATGAGGCCTCCAAATGCGTCAAATTTGCACTGTCACCTGTTTTTTCCGTGTAACTTCTTTTTGGCTCCAAACATCTCTGATAAGTTTGTAACATCGTCTGTGCATTTAAATTGTTGGTAAAAAAGTGCAAATCTCAGTCGAAAATTCAAAATACACTAATACTTTATGGACATTGCATGAAGGATAAAAAGTTCCCAATAGTGGGTTGTGAAAGAACTAAGGCGATATCTTTTACGATCTGTGTGTAATATCGAACACTTTCTTAACGGACTGTACGTCTTGGAGGCTCATCACCGTAAATAGCAAAACATCTCACGTATGTTTCTATAGACTTTTACTAGCTGTGTTACCACAAGAAGGAGAATACGATTTTAGTATTACTTAACTCAAGAAGAATTGATTGATTCCCTCCCATAAGAATTGAGTGATGGACATTAATTCACAGAATCATACAACGTTATCACTTATGGTTTCTTATTTATTTATTAAAACTACAAGATGTATAATTTATATTATGCATGGTTGTGTAGATAAAGCTATACGGCCTCAAGTTACGTAGTATGAATAATGATGGCAGGAGGCTCGTCATTAATTCATGTATTATTAGTTTGCCGTTCAAGAAGGTATTTAACTTGCAAAAGTATGTTTATTATATTTTTTACGAAAAATCAAATTAACTTGTAAGGAGATGCCTTTGAAAAAACAGTAACTTATAAATCAATAAATCAACTAACACTTAACAGGAAGAAAGTTAAGATCTTAAGAATCAAAAGCTTTCAGCAAATTTTAAAGAAGAAGAATTAGTTAACTCTGCAAAATGCGAATATAACTGTATGAAGATAGCCGATAAAGACATTATCTGGCCAGCCCAAGTACGGTCTGTAGGGTTGGTTGGAGCCCCCCGGACTGAATGCTCCAACTTCGAAATCCTCAAAAAATAAACGAAAAATACGAATATCTATTCAAAAAAGCATATAAAAATTCGCTTGACACCTTCCTGAGAGACAATCTCCACTCCTTCGAAATTAACCATGTAAGTGTAGACCGGATGTGGCTTGAATTTAGAGAAACAGTATCGTCAGCAAATGAGTGATGTATACCAAATAAATGTACTGAAAACCGAGCTGATCCATCATGGTACACAAAACACGTCAAAATACTGTTGCAGAAACAATGGAAAAAACATACCAAATTTAAACGAATGCAAAATCCCTAAGATTGGCGATCTTTAGCAGAAGTTCGAAATTAAGCACGAACTTCAATGCGAACAACATATAATACCCTCCATAACGAACCTTTGTCTCGGAACCCGGCAGAAAATCCAAAGAGATTCTGGTCACATTTAAAGTATGCTAGCAGCAGCGTGACATCAATGGAGATACTATCGATGACAGTGCTGCTAAAGCAGAGTTACTAAACACAGCCTACCAAAATTCCTTCACCAAAGAAGACAAGGTAAATAAACCAGAATTCGAATCAAGAACAGCTGCCAACATGAATAATTTAGAAGTAGATACCCTCTGAGTAGTGAATCAAATCAGTTTACAATAGCAAGTCTCTCGTGATGGCTGGGTGTTGTGTGATGTCCTTAGGTTAGTTAGGTTTAAGTAGTTCTAAGTTCTAGGGGACTGATGACCATAGATGTGAAGTCCCATAGTGCTCAGAGCCATTTGAACCATTTTTTGAATAGCAAGTCTTCTAGTCGAGATAGTATACCAATAAAGTTCCTTTCATAGTATGCTGATGCAATACCTCCATACTTAACAATCATTCACAAAAGCTCGCTCGACGGAAGATGCGTACCCAAAGTTTGCAAAGTTGTACGGGTCACACCGATATTCAAGAAATATAAAAGGAGTAATCCACTAAATTACAGGCCCACATCATTAATATCGATATGCAGTAGGATTTTGGATCATATATTGTGCTCGAACATTATGAATTACCTTGAGGAGAACAATCTATTGACAGATAGTCAACACGGAATTAGGAAACATCGTTCTTGTGAATCACTACTAGTTTTTCGTTACACGAAGTGTTGCGAGCTCTCGACAAGGATTTCAAATTGATTCCGCATTTCTAGGCTTCCAGAAGGCTTTTGACGCCGTACCTCACCAGCGGCTTGTAATAAAATTGCAGCCTTATGGAATATCGTCTCAGTTATTCGGCTGGATTTGTGGTTTCCTGTCAGAGAGGTTACAGTTCGTAGTAGCTGACGGAATGTCATCGAGTAAACCAGAAGGAACTTCTGACGTTCCCCAATGTAGTGTTATAGGCACTCTTCCTTACGTATACAAAAGTTTTAGGAGAAAATCTGAGAAGCCGTCTTAGATGTTTGCAGCTGATGCTCTCGTTTATCGGCTAGTAAAGTTATCAGAAGATCAAAACCAATTGCAAAACGATTTAGATAAGATATCTGTATCGTGCAAAAATTGGCAATTGACCCTAAATAATGAAAAGTGCGGGGTCATCCACAGGAATGCTAAAAGGAATCCGTTAAACTTTGGTTACATGATGAATCATTCAAATTTAAGGGGCGTAAATTCAAGTAAACACCTACTAATTAAAATTACGAACAACTTAAATTGGAAAGAACACATAGAATATGTTTCGGGGAAGGCTAACCGAAGGCTCCGTTTTATTGTCGGAACACTTAGAAGCTGCAACAGATCTAATAGATTGCCTACACTACGCTTGTGGGTCCCCTTTTGGAATACTGCTGCGCTGTGTGGGATCCTTTACAGGTGATATATACAGAGTACATTGAGAAAGTTCAACGAAAGGCAGCTCTTTGTATTATCCAGAAATAGGGGAGAGAGTGTCCCTGCAATGATACAGGATTTGGGGTGGAAATCATGAAAACAAAGGCGTTCTTCGTTGTGGCGGGATGTTTTCACGAAATTTCAGTCTCTAGGTTTCTCCTCAGAATACAAAAATATTTTGTTGACGCCGACCTATTTAGGGAGAAACTTTCACGATAATAATACAAGAGAAACCTGAGTTCGCAACGAAATATATATGCGTTCATTTTTTTCTGCGTGCTGTTCGAGATGGAAATAACAGAGAATTAGTGTGAAGGGGATTCGATGAACCCTCGCACTTAAGTTTGGTTTGCAGAGTGTCCATGTAGATGTAGATGTAAGGAAAACGCATCGAACAATGAATCATTTCAAGACAGTTGTGCAGATACAATCAGGTGTTTCAGCGTGTCCTTATTAAATACAGCGATAAAAACGCGCGATAAGTCGACCAAAGCGCACTCACTTCCACGTGCAATAATACTGTGTTCGGCTAATAAACAATGTCACTGTTGATTTTCTTTGTCTTCCTTTAAATACACACATTATAAATCACCTTCATAATGTGCAAAGGGACTCCAAAAAGTAAGTTATACATTATCATTACGGGCCAAGTAATCTTTATGGAATGTTGCATTGCACTTCGAAGTGACACACATGCCTGCCACTATTTTTCAACATAGTCACTAAGTTTCGGCAAACAACTGTCGGAATGCTCTACCTCGACGATAGAAATCCTATCGTTTTGTCATGGAGCCATTCCGAAACTCCCTTGTGTAAACGTCCTTATAGTCGGAAAGTCTCTTTCTCCAGATGTTCTTTCAGCATGCGGAAAAAATGGAAATCGCATTCGCAAGATCTGGACTTTCCTATCAGTAACACATTGCTAAAATTATTAGCACCATTTTACTATGGCTGGACGTGATATTCCATTTTTCGGAGTACGTTTCCAGTTGCCGTGCCATTTCGCCTGTAGGAGGCCGGGAACGTGTACTATCTTCTGACAATACGCCACTCTCGTTGTGGTCTTAGCGTGGGACGACATACGAAACCTCCTTTCTGAAGATCCGCCTCGGCAGCTGCGAGTTCTAACCGAAGGTGCCCGGGTGCGATTCCCAGCCATTTCAGACATTTGTTTCCGCTGAGGGAGTGGGGTATGTGTTGTCTTTAAGTTCGTATCGTCATAACTGACATAGCTCTTATGGGAATGCGTGGTGCCTCACCTTTCGGACATGTCTGAATGAAAAAAACAAAGAACAGACACCATGCAGAATTCTCAGCTGTTATACATTTCATGTAAATTGAAGGTGGAGGTAGGGAGAAAGGAAAGGAAAGGGAAGGGATTACTGACGTCACCTGCATCGGGACATTACACGGTATCAGTGGCGACGAGTGAAAATGTATACAGGACCGGGATTCAGAGCCAGTATCTCCTGCAATGGATCCACCGCTTCAATGCGGATGCGCAGGTACGTCAGACCTCGTGCGGGACTCTCAGAGTAGCGAGCATGGATGAAATGGACAGGGGCTGCAGATAGGTGAGAATGTGGGTCGGCGGTGAGGCGGACCGGATAGTTCGCGCAGTTACAGCCCTGTGTCCCAGATGGAGCAGTGGTTAACGCATTTGCCTCGTCAGCAGGAAGTCCCAGGTTCGGTTCCCATTTTCACTGGTCACCGCTGATTCCGTGTGATCTCCTGATGCAGCTGACGTCAGTAATCCATTCCCTTCTCTTTCCTCCCACCTCCACTTTCAATTTATATGTGACGTAGTACCCTTGAGATGGCGGTCTTGGCACAACCCGAAAGCCAATAAATTTAAAAATATACTCTCTGACGCCCCTGCGTAGTTAATGTTCAGCTACATCGTTAAACGTGCTATATTGTTTTGTTTCATAGTTACTTGAAGTTGTTCTGTATTCGAAGAAAATAAAAATCTCTCACCTGTTAATCGAAGATGGTCCACGTATGATCCACTGATGGGTAAGTTACTCCTTTTTCAGATTTTTCATTGATTTAAAAACATCTTTCAAGAATATAGAGAAATGAACTGGTGAAGTGGACTCTCCTTGCTTTAACACCTCTTCTAATCCTGAATTTTTTCTGTCTTGGCATCCTCTAACTGAGGCTTACTTAATACAATGAAGCGATTTCTCGTTTCTCGAGAGCTCTCAGTACATACGTGCACAAAACAGAATAATATTTGTAGAAATCGCTAAAGATATGAAAACAGTAATTCATATAACATTGCTTTTCTGTGTAGCAAATGGCTTTCAAATGGCTCTGAGCGCTATGGGACTTAACAGCTATGGTCATCAGACCCATAGAACGTAGAACTACTTAAACCTAACCAACCTAAGGACATCACACAACACCCAGTCATCACGAAGCAGAGAAAATGCCTGACCCCGCCGGGAATCGAACCCGGGCGCGGGAAGCCAGAACTCTGTGTAGCAGCTATTTGAAAATGCAGATGGCCCAGTGCGCTGTATCCATGCCCAAGACCTATTTCTTGTTTGTTCTGGTGATACTCGAACGCGTGCCGAATGGTAAAAGTGGTTCAAATGACTCTGAGCACTATGGGACTTAACTTCTGAGGTCATCAGTCCCTAGAACTTAGAACTACTTAAACCTAACTAATCCAAGGACATCACATACGTCCATGCCCAAGGCAGGATTCGAACCTGCGACAGTAGCGGTCGCGCGGTTCCAGACTGTAGCGCCTAGAACCGCTCGGCCACTGTGGCCGGCGCCGAATAGTAATGCATCCGAAATTTTTATTCTGTTCTCAATATCTGTTGAGGTATTACATGCCATGCGTATTACTCGGTCGACTTCCCATCTTCGCTGATTCAAGTCGCAACCCTCTGAGGCTAGAGGGCTCATTACTCTAGGGTGTAACATGACAGTGTGTAACGTAACTATAGCGGTGTTTGAGAAACAAAGTGCTCAGTGCGTTGTAATCGAGTTTCTAACCATAAAAAACGGCCACACGTGCAGTACCCTCACCTGCATCAGACCACACAAGAGCGCTACGACATCTGCAACAATCCAACACTTGTGATTCACTGTCATCGATCACCCTCCATACAGTCCCGACTTGGCTCCATTTGATTTTCATCAGTTTCCAAAACTTAGAAACAGCTTCGAGGACTTCACTTTGATAGTGATTAAGATGTGCAAGCACAGGTGAGATTGTGGCTCCGTCTACAAATTCAAACATTGCGCGAATACAGCGACGGTATCAACGAACTGGTATCTCAATGGCAGAAATGTGTTCGTCTCCACAGTAAATCTGTAGACATCGAGGATAAAGATGTAGAATGTTAATAAAGTTTGTCTTATTTAAAAAAAAACTTCGAGAGTTTTCGCATTAAAAACTCGGAAGCATTAGTTTTCAGAACGTCCTCGTATTTAAAAAAACTATCATGAGAATTTCGGTTATAGCGTTGTACACTGATGACCAAGAACATTATGACCACCTACCTAACAGCCGGTATGTCCACCTTTAACACGGATAACAGCGGACGCGTCGTGGCATCGAAGCAATGAGGTCTTTGTTGGTCGCTGGAGGGAGATGACACCACATCTGCACAACCAGGTCACCTAATTCCCGTAAATTCTGAGGAGGGAGACTCCACGTTCAATCACATCCCAGATTTTTTCTATCGGGTTCAGAGCTGGCTAGCAGGGGGCCAGCACATCTACATCTACATCTACATCCATACTCCGCAAGCCACCTGAAGGTGTGTGGCGGAGGGTACCTTGAGTACCTCTGTTCTCCCTTCTATTCCAGTCTCGTATTGTTCGCCCCCGGCGCCAACCTTGTGTGAATGCTCTGAAAAGCTAATCATTTGCATATCACAGCATCTTCTTCCTGTCGGTTAACGTGGTATGTAACGAGGGATTCGAACTCGCCACTGTGTTCCTCGAACTACTCCATCACATTCCTGGGATTCTGACATGGCGTATTATAAGGTTGAAAAATGCCACTGCCGTCGGGAAACATGATCGTCATGAAGCGGAGTACGAGGTCTGCAACCAGCGTACGATACGCCTTGGCCGTCACGATGCCTTGCACGAGCTCCATTGGACCCAATGATGCCCACGTGAATGTTGCCCAGACCATAATAGAGCCGCTGCCAGCTTGTCTACGTCCCGCAGTACAGGTGTGAAGCAGCTTTTCTTGTGGAAGACGACGGATTTGCGCACCCCTGTCGGGATGATGAAGAAGATTCATCAGACCGTGCAACGCTCTGTCACTGAGACAACGTTCACTGCCAACGATCACGTGCCCATTTGAGTGGTAGTTTCCGGTGTCGTGGTGTTAACATTGGCACATATATGGGTTGTCGGCCAAGTGGGCCCACCGTCAGGAGCGTCCAGTGTACTGTGTGTTCAGACACACTTGTACTCTGCCCAGCATGTTAGTTCCGCCACAGTCCGGTGCCTTTACTGCTTTACTAGTGCGCCCAGCCTACGACGTACATCTGTAACGAGGGGTGGTTGTCCAATCCCACAACGTCTGAACTTGGTTTCACATTGATTTCGAAACATGTTGAAGACACTCACCACAGCACTCCTCGAAAATTTCCGAAATGCTCTTCCCAAGCCTCCGGGCCACAAAAAAAAAAAAAAAGAAAAAAAAATCAAATGGCTCTGAGCACTATGGGACTTACATCTTAGGTCATCAGTCCCCTAGAACTTAGAACTACTTAAACCTAATGTTTTGGTTGGCAGGAGAGCCAACACTGTGTTACTAGAGGAGGCCGAAAGGCCCGCGTTTTAGCTCACACAGGCTGGCGTGAGGTCTGGAACAGGACAAGGAAATTAGAAATTAGAAAAACGGACGTAGCTGGTGGAATACTTAACTTTAATCCGTTAATGAAGAACGTCGGTCTTGATGGTACATGAATCAATATCAATAGTAACTGATAATGGCGCTTCGCTAGGTCGTAGCAAATGACGTAGCTGAAGGCTATGCTGAACTATCGTCTCGGCAAATGAGTGCGTATTTTGTCAGTGAACCATCGCTAGCAAAGTCGGTTGTACAACTGGGGCGAGTGCTAGGAAGTCTCTCTAGACCTGCCGTGTGGCGGCGCTCGGTCTGCAATCACTGATAGTGGCGACACGCGGGTCCGACGTATACTAACGGACCGCGACCGATTTAAAGGCTACCACCTAGCAAGTGGTGTCTGGCGGTGACACCACACCTAACTAACCTGAGGACAGCACACACATCCATGCCCGAGACAGGATTCGAACCTGCGACCGTTGCAGTCCCGCAGTTCCGGACTGAAGCGCCTAGAACCGCACGGCCACTGCGGCCGGCCCGGGACACACAGTTTGCCCTCGGTCAAACTCATATAGATCACGCGCGTTCCCCATTCTCCACACGGACAGCACGCTCAGTGATACTACATGGAACGTGCGTGTGTCTGGCTAGCAGTCATTCTTCGCTATCGCCTGGACGGGTTTATATCGATAATAGGTCGGTGGTCGTAATGTTGTGGCTGATCAGTGTATATCCTTGGCGAAAGTCTCTATGGTTTGTTCTCTCTTTCCTTTCCCATGGATTATATGAATACTTGAAAATTGCCTTTTATGCAGAGATTTATTTTTGGATAATTGTGCAAGTTTCACATTACCTTCCCCTGTTTTAACTACTTATCACTCTCCCTTGACTGTCAAATGTAGTTCAATTTTATAGCTTTATCTATATCAGTTTGCCAAATTTGAGGAACACATTCATTCTGAGACTATTTTACCGGAACATCCGTTTCATTAGGTCGACTATAGAAAGCCTTGAACAAATTTTCGAAACTTAACGGCATCAAAATATTTCATATTTTGCCACCCTGCACTCTCCTGTTTCATCTGCTCTTCAGTGTCATGTGGTTTTGTTTCGTCTGGTACTTTAAAAATGACCTTGATTTCGCTGTAGATTTGCTATAGAATGCTACCTTTTCTGTTATTTATCATGTCTTATGTCAATAGTTTTGGGTCTGAGGTTACTCTCTAAATTTTCCTGATGTTCTTCTTCGTTGATATTTAGACCTCTGATTAATTTAGTGTCTAAACGTATTGTACGTGTTACTAACCTGTGAGCAGCCGGGTAGAACGAGGCCACGAGTCATACGAGCGGCTGTGCCCTCCTTGACACTATGGATACTGCCAAAAAAATTGAAACTAGAAATGTAAAAAGGCAAGGCAGGTGGAGTATAAAACTGTTTTGTTCAGCACAAATCCTACACTCCATCTAAGAGCTAAAATTCTGTAGTTTTACACGTCCTCTTTTTTTTATTTGTTTTACTGGAGGAACAACTGACATTTGACAGGCAAACAGTGAAAGTTAAATAAATTTTGGCTGTGATGTAACGTGATTCAATCGGAAATGACTCCGAATGGTAAAATAAGACATAGCCAACTGTAAGCAGTATAAAATCAAGGTACATATATTATTATAGTACTAGAATTCTTTGAATAACGGGTAAACGTTTTCAGGTATTCTGATGCGACTATATACCAAAGCCTCTTTCCAGTTATTTTCCTTTATACTTACATTTCTGTTTGCTTTATAGCTCATATGTATTTTCTTTGCATGTTAGGTAAATTTGTTATACACTGACATTACGCCTCGTGTTAGTTTCTTCGGGCTTAGTTCATTATTTTGTCATGTCACGATTTTTTTTACTAGACCATAGTACGTTTATGGTTTGGAAATTAGTGGTAAGGACTATGGTACCAAACTGCTGAGCTCATCGGTCCATAGGCTTACAAACCACTTAATCTAACTTAAACTAACTTATGCCAAGGACAACCCACCCACCCATGGCCGAGGGAGGACTCGAAACTCCGACGGGGAAAGCCACGCGAACCGCGACAGGACGCCTCAGACCGCACGGCTACCTCGCGCGGCTATGGTTTGAGTTTTATTGTAATTTGTGTATGTAATGGAATACTTCAAAACTTGGCCCACTCACATATATAAGAATTTCTTCGCAACAGGCTACACAGGGTTTAAAAAAAAAAAAAAAAAAAAAAACTATTCCATATTTTGTGAGGTGGTAGTATGGACCAAAATGAGGCAAAATGTTCAGTAAGCATAGGTTTTAAGGTGGATACCATAAATGCTGTGAGCACTGGTTCATCTTCGCTAGAGAGAAGCACATCTCTTCTAATGAATATGTGCCCATATGCATTTTACAACTCAGGTTTACTGTACATATTTTTAACCGACAAACTGATAAAACACGACTGTACACTGATGAGCCAAAACATTTTGATCGCTGCCCACGGCGAGGTTGAATGCCTCTTGTAGGTGTTGCGGGCACGTGACGCAGTAAGGAAAGAATGTAAGAGACGAGAGGGCAGCCACTATAGCGAAGATACGGGCCCCAAATGTGGCGATCCCCTAGTATAAGCGGTTCTGACAAAGGGAATATTGTTGTGGCGCTGCGGCTAGAAACGAGGATTTCTGAAACGGCGAAGCTGGTCGGTCGTCTGTTGGCGTACTACTGTCGTGAGCACCTATGGAAAGTGGTTGAAGGCTGGTTGAATAACGAGTAGGCCGTATGGTATTGGACTACCACGTCTCATCACAAAACGTAGAGGTCGGAGAATCCCCCTGTGTGATGTATGGTAGGCAGCAATTTGCGGCGGGCCTGACCTCAGAGAACAATGCTGACGCTGGCATAATTGATTCGGAGCACACCCTTCAAAGGCCATTGTTGAACGCGGAGCTCCACATTACACGACGCCTACGGTTTTCTGCGTAGACCCAAAGACATCGTCAGTTACGATTTCAGTGAACACAGCATCACTGAATTTCCGTGGAAGCTCGGCCGCCAAGTGCGAGTCTTATTTAAGTGGAGGCCACATTGGGCCACTCGCGTGCCGGTGATGAGGATGAAATGCTGATGCGGACAACACAACACCCAGTCCACGAGCGGAGAAAATCTCCAACCCGGCCGGAAATCGAACCGGGACCCGCTGCATGGGAGGCAAGCACGTAGCTACTCAGCTAAGCAGGCGGACATCGCACTGTAGGTGCAGGCCGATGAGAGGGAAATTGTGCTACTGGGTACATTGGTTGGGCTTCTGTGGGACCTGTGGCAGGACTCAAAGGCATCATGACAGCATTGAACCACGTGAACATTATTGCGGACTCCACCGAGCGAGGCAGCGCAGTGGGTAGTACGCTGGACTCGCATTCGGCAGGACGACTGTTCAATCCCACTTCGGGCTTTCATGATTTAAGTATTCCGTGCTTTCCCTAAATCGCTTCAGGCAAATGCCGGGATGGGTCCTTTGAAGGGGAACGGGCGACTTCCTTCCCTAATCTGATGAGACCGATGACCTCGCTGTTAGGTCTCCAACCCCTATCCCCCCCCCCCCCCACCTACATTTCATCACGGTTGAAGTCTTCTCTCCCTGCGGAGGTTCGAGTCCTCCCTCGGGCATGGGTGTGTGTGTTTGCACTTAGGATGATTTAGGTTATGTAGTGTGTAAGCGTAGGGACTGATGACCTTCGGAGTTAAGTCCCGTAAGATTTCACACACGTTTGAACATTTCTGAAATCTTCTCTGATGCCGATGACATCTTCCAGCAGGATAACTCTACGCGAGACAAGGCCTGAATCGTGCTGCAGTGATTGAGGAGCATGATAGTGAGCTCACATTTTGATGTCTTAGCCAGGAAATGTCCCTGATCTGTAACCACCGGAGAACATATCGGACGCCAGCTACGTGCCCGAAAACCACCGTCCCGTAATGTGCTGGAATTTAGTGACCTGTGAGCAGACATCTGGTGCCCCATACTTCTGGAAACCTATCAACGACTTGTAGAATCCACCCCAAGCAGAATCGCTGGTGTGCTGTGTTTGAAAAGTTGACCAATACGTTACTGAACAGGCGGTCGTAATGTTTTGGCTCATCGATGTATAATAGAGCTTATGCAACATGAGTGTTTTTAATGCAAGTAATTTATCATTTTTGGAATATTTTTGCTGCTTTGTCTTCACTTTATGTAATGTCAGTTTGTTACAGTGTTAGTTCTCTGTTTCGTTAGCGCGTCACTAAAAATGGATGTGACGCTTGTACTAATTTCGTAATACTTTAATTAAAAACACTCATATTTCACAGCTTTTGTCGATTTTATTATATAAAAATGATCTACATTTCGCATATGAGTTGCTTCAATGAAGTAGAGGGATATGTCAGGCATCTTTCGGAACTGATAACAGAAGTACAAATGGAACCAAACTTGGACTCAAAAAGAAACGACCCCCTAGAATCTACACCTGCGTCAGTACGCCACATAGTGCGTTGCGGATGGTGCAGAAAGTAAACAACCTTAAGTTTGTTCACAGTCTGAAGGTTGGATTGAACGCCACGGAGCTTCACTAGGCGTGCTGGTATGCTCCTGCCTTCGTCGGACCTTTCCAGTCAGCTACAGGTGGATTTACAATTTAACGTGGATGGACTCCAAACTACTGTGCAGCTTGACATATAGTTGATTGTCAGAAGTGAAAGAAGCAATAAGTAACAGAAAAAAAAACCGCCGACGGGCTGGGGATCGAAACCAAGACGTGTGGAATTGTAGTCTGGTGCTTACCCACTGAGCCGTACGAGTACCATTTTCTGTGTTCGTATTTATTTTGTGTATTTTGCTCGGGAGGAAAACATATGCAACCCTTTAAGACATATTTATCTAATTTTACCGTAATGGCACATAAAATGATGTCCCTGGAAAGAAGTAAAAATTTCTTTGCTCGCCTAGGAGTGTGCGCTCTCAGACCTTGAGAGGAAGCTAATACGTCTTCCCTGTGGCGTCTAACATTGGCGACATTCGGTTCCTTAGGACATTCGCCAACCTCGACCTTGAATTTCTCCCAGCGAGCTGTCGCAGTGGTCAGTACTTTTCAGTCACATGACGGAGGACGACTGTTCAAAAAGGGCACTGCCGATTTCATTTTCCATCCTTTCGTAGCCTAGCTCCGTCTCTAATGACCGCGTTGTTGACGGGACGCTCAATTCCAATATTCCTTCCTTACTTTCTTCCTTTCCCTGAATTTAATTCGTTAATGCTATTATTAAAAATGGTATACTGTCGAACTACATTCAATAACTAGTCAAAGAAAGTTCTTTAAGCAATGTAGATATGGATGAACTAAACTCACTCGCAAATCTTTTAGCAGTCTCAGTCTAGGACCTAGTATTCTCGTGAGCAGTTTGTTGTATTAAGATCAATTTCAAGCTGTTCAGGACGGATGCCCCTTTTCTGGTGACGGTGTAATCGATCAGCACTGCTCGTCTGTTTACACACATGACGTTTTGAGGTTCATCTGACAGTCGTTGCACCAAGTGTCGATCATCTGGAAGCTCTCCTGCATTTCGTAAGAGTTTTATAACCATACGACCTCCCTGTGTGATACTGTTTCTCGTGAACAACTTCGGAAAGATACCTGAAAGCCTCCTACAACACTTCGTTGATGTGCGGCTGAGTGTACGTTTGCTCCTGAGAGTGCTACAACTTCTCTTTTCGGTTTAAAAGCCGTAATCCTAATTACACACTGATGTGATTGTTTCACAGTGTTATTTACAAAAACGCAAACTTTTACAGACGTAACGTAAGTGTGGCACCACAAAACACGTCTGACGGAGATAGAGGTGTAATAATAGAAAGCTGCGATAAGTAATAATCGTCAGTATTGAGGCACTTGATAAATATTGGCGATATTTTACAGAAGCTAGAAATTTAGCGCGGACTTCAGTGCGAGATGCTTACAACAGTTCCCACAACGAAACTTTGTCTCGAAACCTGGCAGAAAATCGAAAGAGATTCTGGTCACATGTAAAGTATGCTAGCAGCACTATAATCAATGCCTTCTCTGCGTGATAGCAATGGAAATACTATCGATGACAGTGCTGCTAAAGCAGCGTCACTAAACACAGCCTACCAAAATTCCTTCACCAAAGAAGACAAAGTTAATATTCCCGAATTCGAATCAAGACCAGCTGCCAACATGAGTAACGTAGAAGTGCCTGTAGATATCCTCTGAGTAGTGAAGCAACTTAAATCACTTAACAAAAGATAGTCTTACGGTTCAGACTGTATACCAGTTCGGTTCCTATCAGAGTATGCTGATACCATAACTCCAAATTTAACAATCAATTGCAACCGTTTGCTCGACGAATGATCCGTACCCAAAGACTGGAAAGTTGCACAGTTCACACCAATATTCAAGAAAGGTAGTAGGAGTAATCCACTAAATTTTAGGCCCAAATCATTAACGCTGATATGCAGCAGGATTTTGGAATATGTATTGTGTTCGAACAATATGAATGACCTCGAAGACAAAGGTCTATTGACGCACAGTCAATACGGATTTAGAAAACATGGTTCTTGTGAAACACAACTAGTTCTTTACTCGCACCAAGTGTTGAGTGCTGTTGACTAGAGATTTCAAATTGATTCCGGATTTCTGGATTTCCGAAAGGCTTTTGACACTGTACCACACAAGCAGCTTGCAGTGAAATTGCGTGCTTATGGAATATCGTCTCAGTTATGTGACTGGATTCGTGATTTCCTGTAAGAGAGGTCACAGATCGTAGTAACTGACGGAAAGTCATCGAGTAAAACGGAACTGATTTCTGGTGTTCCCTGAGGTAGTGTCATAGGCCCTTTGCTGTTCCTTATCTATATAAACGATTTGGGAGACAATCCGAGTAGCCGCCTTAGGTTGTTTGCAGATGACGCTGTCGTTTATCGACTAGTTAAGTCATCAAAAAATCAAAACAAATTGCAAAACGATTTAGAAAAGATATCTGTATGGTGAGAAAATTCTGAATTGACCATAACTAACGAAAAGTGTGAGGTCATCCACATGAGTGCTGAAAGGAATCCCTTAAACTTCGATTACACGATAAATCAGTCTAATCTAAAGGCCGTAAATTCAACTATATACCTAAGAATAACAATTACGAACAACTTAAATTGGAATGTACACATAGAAAATGTGTGGGAAAGCCTAACAAGAGACTACATTTTATTGGCAGGACACTTAGAAAATGTAGCAGATCTACCAAAGAGACTGCCTACAATAGGCCTATCCGCCCTCTTTTAGAATACTGCTGCGCGATGTGTGACCCTTATCAGATAGAACTGACGGTTTACATCGAAAAAGTTCAAAGAAGGGCAGCACATTTTGTATTGTAGCGAAATATGGGAGAGAGTGTCATTGAAATGACACAGGAGTTGGGGTGGAATTATTAAAACAAAGGCGATTTTCGTTGTGGCGAAATCTTCTCACTGAATTAAAATCAGCAACTTTCCCCTCCGAATGCGAAAATATTTTGTTGAAGCCGACCTACATAAGGAGTAACGATCACCATAATAAAATAAGGGAAATCAGAGCTCGCACGGAATGATATAGGTGTTCGGTTCTTCCGTGCGCTATACGAGATAGGAATAATAGAGAATTGTGAAGGTGGTTCGATGAACCCTCTGCCAGGCACTTAAATGTGATTTACAGAGCATCCATGTAGATGTAGATGTAAAGGCGGTTCTGAAAATAAAAGCAAGTATTTTTGGTTTCAACGGGATTTAGTACTGAAACAAATTTTCTGAACAATAATTTGTCACTTTAATTAGCATATCCTTTTATTTTGAGTTCCTTGCTACCACAGAGTTTCGACTGTGTAACAAATCTCAAGTGTCTGAAGTCTTATTATTTCGTTTTTACCCGGACATTCGTTCAAAGATTGTACTGTTAATAAGGAAAATAGGAGACCGCGTGTATACTTGTCTTATATCAATTGTAGCATATCACACGACCTAAAATAATAATAGCTACGAAAACTATTGTGTTTATTTATAATGTTTCATCCTGTAATCCGGATGTTCCTTCAGTGTTGCCGAGCTAAGGAGGAAGATGGGAAGCTGTCCACAGGCTGGTTTTATGTTTGTTCAGCTAAACTGTGTAAAACTTAATTATCACAAAACTGTTATCACATTTCATTTCTGTCATAACAACTTGTAATTACGACACCATCAACGTAAATACGACCTCTCTTCGAACCGTACACATAGAATAAACAAAAGCTAAACCTTCTTTCCCTTCCTGCCGTTCATTCGCGTACTGTGTCACTGTCGTAGGTGAACAAATACGTCTTTAATATTGTTTTTACGACACGTAGAGCTGTTTAGGAAATACTTGGTCTCGAGTTGATTAAAGTGCGATAATGTAGTAAAATATTTTATTATAATATATTATCCCTTATTGTACGCCTACAACGTTTTAATTCTGATTGTACTTAACTGTGTACTAGGCCAGCCTATTGTATAAGCAACGCCGGTATGTATCCCAAGCACGTCCGTTTGAGCATTTACCATACGCAACTTCTCTATTATTTTGATTTAATTTTTTAATTATTATTCTGTCGACTAAACAGCTAACGACTGCTTTATATTTGTATTTTAACGGTGTTACGTTTGGTGTGTACTCGAGGCACTTGAAGATGGCTGCACATCCGCAACCGAGCAACAGTGAAGCATACAAAATGAAGAGGTATTCTAATGAAAGTAACGACAGCCACTGGGGCAAGTTACTGTCTTCAGGAAACAATGACTCGTTTCTCTAGTGTAGTAAGATAAATGGAAACAGTTGCTTGTTTGTGATGAGAGGATTGCATAGACGGCTGATACAGACCATACCGAGCGGTAGACAGAGCTACACCAAACTCTGCGACAGCACGTCCTTGAAGAGTGACGAATCACCAGGATTCGAGTGCGATCCTTGCGCATGACTGCGAATTCATTTATCCATCTCCCAGGTATTTTAGTGGACGCTGAACAGACAATGTTTTGATAATGGTATCATGTTGATAGACAGCTTGGTTTCCTCATTAATATAAAAGCAAAATTAGATTCAATGCGTAACAGTATCACTTCTGCTGCAGTCAAAGCGTCAAAAGAGCTGCGTGCTCAACCGTGTGGTACATCAAGGCAGACAGAAGTTACTCTCTGCGACCGTTTCCAACAGAAGTGCAGGGAGATTGCGAGGAGCAGTCATCGGATGTAGCTCGCAAGGAGACCACAAAGGGATCGGATTTTAGTAATTTTTTATATTTGTGGCATGTGAAGATCATAACCAAATATTCCTCCAGAGGAATTCCCTGCAACTCTCAAACATTCTCGAGAAAATCTAGCTGAACGTCTTTAAATCAGTAAAGAGAAGACAATTTTTCGTTGAACCACGTGGCTCTGTGATAGAATGGTCGCCTTTCCTTGAGTGTGCCGGGTTCTATTTCCAGGCGGTGCGAATTTTTAAACGATGGTACATGTTCTACGACCATTTTCGTGAAGCGTAAAATACATCAAGATGAAAATAATTGAGTTGTAATTTTTTATTTTAAACAACCATTATTAACAATATTTTAAAAATGATCGGTAATTAAGAGTCTATATTTGCAATGATATCTGAAATTTTGTGTGCAAATTGTTATTAGAAATAAAAAAAACTTGCATTTTTCTTATAATATGATAGATATGTGTTAGTTAGCACATATTCGATAAATTCACTTAGGTATTCGAACAGCGAAAAAAAGACTAAATCGAGACTCGAATCAGCAGTTCAGCTACTACCAGTCTCGAGAACTATCGATGATTTTATATTTGTGTAGTCTACGCTTCACAGAAATTCTCGTGCAACACACACCTTCCTCTAAAAATTTGCATCGGGTGGTGGGGGGAAGCGAACCCGTGCCACCCACAGTGCAGGCAATAATTCTACCACAGAGCCACGTCGCCCATCGAAAACGCGTTTCAGCTACAGAGAATTAAAGATACTCGGAAAACTTTAAAATCTTTTCTCGACAATTTTCGAGAGTTGTATCGAATATTTCGGTGAACTGATGTTTGAATTCTGAACTTCACATCCCATAAATACAAAAAATTACATAAATACGATTACCGTGTGGTCTCCTTGACAACTTCATTTTTTCTTGTTGCATATTCTTATTCGATTCCTATTTCAAGACTCGTAATCTGTAATGAGAATTTCGGAGAACTGTTTGTAAGGGTCATCCGTAAATATTTGAGAAGATGGTTAGGAAAAACTGTAGGCAGAAACCTGTACCTGCTTGGCTCGTCAGTTTAAAACGCTCTCTCCGTCGTCATCGCCAGGGCCCGATGTATTTTGACCAGGAAAAGCCAATTACAAGAAACTTCTTCACTGCAGAAGGTAATCACGGAGGCATCCTTCCATCACCTTTTAAAATGGAGAAATGGAATCTAAAAATGACCCACAGTTTTTATTAGAAGTTCATTGAAATCTGAAAGAATGTTTAAGAACATAGCGTTGAGTAACTTCCTGGGAGATAAAACTGTATGTGTCACTACAGTTAGCTATGAGTCTTTGAATTTCGCGCTTTCTACATCTAAAACTATAACTGTATTCGGCAAGCCGCCTTCTTCCGGTGTGTAGCGGAGGATTCATTGCGTGCCACTTTCACTCCTCTCTCCCCCCCCCCCCCCCCCTACCCACCCTGTACCAACTGACAATAGTCTGCGGGAGCAACGATTATTGGTAAGCTTCTGCGTGGGTCCAAATCTCTGTAATTTCACCTTCGTCGTCTTTTCCAGAGGTATATGCAGTTGGAGGCAATTATTGGTTTACTCTACTAGAAAAATTCACCCTAGTGACTGTAAGAGTAAACACACCGTGATGTACAACGCCTCTGCTGAGACGTTTGCCAATGGAGTTCGATCAGCATCTGCGAGACCCTTTCATGCTTACTAAGCGGACCTGTGACGAAACGCGCTGGTCTTCTTTGTGCCTTCTCTAGCAATCCTATCTGGTAGAGATTCCACACAGACAAGTAATATTCAAGTATTTGTCGAGCGAGAGTTTTGTAAGGTACCTCCTTCGCGTATTGACTGAATTTCCCGAGAGGTCTTCCAGTGTATTTTAGTCTGGCATTTGCATTACATACAGTTAGTTTTGTGTGGTCATTACACTTTAAATTGTTCTGAAATAGCCGGCCGCTGTGACCGAGCGGGTCTAGGCCCTTCAGTCCGGAACCGCGCTGTTGCTAAGGTCACAGGTTCGAATCCTGCCCCGGGCATGGATGTGTGCGATGTCCTTAGGGTAGTTAGGTTTAAGTAGTTCGAAGTCTAGGGGACTGATGACCTCAGATGTTAAGTCACATAGTGCTTAGAACCATTTGAATTTGTTCCGTAAAATTACTCTCAGATATTTAATAAATGTGACTGCTTCAAGTGATTGTTCCGCAGTCGTGTAATCTTACAATAATGAGTGCCTGATTGCAAAACAGTCACTCAAAGCAGTGATACCCATTACATTTCATGACTAGACATCGGAGTGATCAGTTCTACGAAAGTTTTTTCGGCAAAAATCAATAACTATGATTCACGTCCCGGTCAAGCAATTCGCTTAATATGTGTAATCTGGAAACAAGCCATGGACTGTCGTGACGCGACTTCTCACTTCCCAGGAATACTGTTCCGGAAAGAAATGCGGGAGATTATATGGGAATAGCAGGAGAAAGGTGTCGGGCTGTGAGGCATTCTGACGTAGCTCAGCTGGTGAGACGACAAATAAAGATCCAGGATGGAGTTGCGGTCCACCATGTAGAGAATTCTATCGAGCGAAGCTTTAGGGTCTCAATTCGTAATAAGCTATTTTTCACCAGCAATAAAACTACAAGTTAACACTGATTATGTGGTCAAAGGTAGTCACCGTTAGATTATGAATGGGAAAATGCTTAGAGTGCGGTAACTGTAGTATCATCGTCACTGGCCATTCACATTCACTTCCGGATAAAGGCTAGAGGAGTTCTTCACACATTACGGCAACCAGTCGTAAGAATCCTTGCTCTTTCTTCATATATTTAAGATGATCTATCTATATTCCATGACAGCTGCCAGGTTAGCGTGCCAGACTGACAACCGAAAGGACCGCAGGTTCGTTTCCCGGTCAGATCGGAGATTTTCTAGGCTCCAAGAGTGGATGTAGAGTTGTCTTCATTTTCTTATCGTCATAACTGACACGAAACTTGCCTGCGTGGTGTCATATGACAAGTCTAAGCCTTTGTAACATCTTACTCGGGTACGGCTTGACCCTAACGAATGTCCTTAATTTTCGGAGCACACTGTCGTATCGCCTTTCCACTGTTGAGATGGTTTTATCGGCACATCCCGAAAGCTAATAAAATTTTTAAAAAATACCTTCCATTATGTCATGTCTTTGTCATTTTGGTATACTGAAATACATCAGGGAACGTCTTTGATTCGTATGCTATCCGTTCGCACGGCTACGCTACACGTCCTGCGCATTTGTATCTTAGTTTCATTACAGTTATAAACTTTGACCAGTGTCAACTACAATACATTACTTGAAATTGTAAGGGTAGCAGTGACAAGATGATGGTCATCTTCAACTTGTACAGGATCTGTCTACGGTTGCAAGCGTCGAAGGACATAGAAGGGAATGGTAGTTTAGAAGGAAGTGGGACAATGTTATTCAGTCTATAGATTCAGCAGCAGTAAAGGAAATCAAGGTTAAATTCGAAAAGGTAATCAATGTTCACGGAGAAGAAATAGAAACTCCGAAGTTTGGCGATGATACTGTAATCCCATCGGAGAGAGCAAACGACATGGAAGAAGATATGAATGGACTGGATAGTAACTTTAAAATGATTTGTAAGATGAACATCAACAAAAGTAAAATATGGGTACTGGAATGTAGTCGAATTAGATCGGATGATGTTAAGGGAATAAGGTTCGGGAACAAGACACTAAACGCAGTAGATGCGTTTTGCTATTTGGGCAGAAAAATATCTGATGATGGCCAAAATAGGAAGCATGTAAAATGTGGACTTGCAACAGAAAAAAAATAATTTCTGCAAACGAAGAATCTGTTAACATCTAATATAAACTTAAGTGTTAGGAATGCTTTTCTGTGCGTGTTTATCTGGAGCACAGCTCTGTACGGAAGTGAAATGTGAACGATAAGCATCCAGACAGCGCAGTTCTTTCTATTTCAATTGTATTTTCACTGATATATATCAAAACTAGTAACACACAATGATTTTCTATCCCTCTTCTCGCATATCGGAAGGTTAGTTTTGAACTTTATGTTTACGTTAGCAAAAGCACTCCAGGCTGCTTTTGCTCTTCTGTTTGTATCTCCAACTACTATAAAAATAAAAGATCATCAGCTGCTTCTGTAATTTCTTTGTTAATTTCCACACATTAATTTTGGCTGCGACGATTATAAACGGTTTTAGCCTTGCCAGAGTTGATTTTCAGATCTACTTTTAAATTTGTTGTATTAAATTTTTCCATTTGTTGTTGTTCATCTACACAAGAGCTAAGCAGTACAGTGTTATCACATGGTTTAGATACTTTCGATTAACACATATTCCTTCTTCGTTTTCTCCTTTTATGAATCTGACAAATTATCCTAGGATAGCTGAGCATTGTTTTGGCGATCTACTTCCCTGACTACTCTTTCAAGTCTAAATTTCCTATTATCATAATCGTATATTCTTCTTTGCAAGATGTCGAAAGTGACTGTAAAGCGCTGATTTACGTGAACTTTATGTCTCCTATTTTCAGCATGTGGCTAAAACAGTCTTATGTGTAAAAAGACATTCTCTGAATTGGAGGGAGAAGAGCAAACTCTTACTTTGGCCTACTTTCTGCCTGTTTAGAACTGGACATCTGTATAAAACTCGCATTCACTTAATTTTACAGGTAGACAGCATGTTATGATTGACAACATGCTATGTATTGTTATTTTTCGTATTGTTAACGCAGGGAATCCCTTGTTACAACCTAACACAGTCACTACTTAGGATTTACAGTTTTGTAGATTGTAGATCAATTTAAAATTAGTTGACCGCTTGTGTGAATGTAGACGACGCGACGTTAGTATAGTTTTCCCTTTACACAATAAGACTTTAACAAAATCAGTTTTCACAATTTATTTTTTTCCGTAGAAAAGAAAACAAAGGAAACCCATGGAATGTTGTCGTAAAGTCTGCAGTGTGGAACATAGCTGTTGACCGTCACCGTCAACGTCGGTATGGAGAAAATATTTAAGGTGTCGAAGTTGAGTGACTGTAGGAAGATACAAGATGACTTAGACAAAATTTCTAGCTAGTGTGATGAATGGCAGCTAACTTTGAATGTGGGAAAATGTAAGTTAATGCGGATGAGTAGGAAAAGTGTACGTGAAATGTTCGGATACAGCATTAATAGCGTACAGCTTGACACGTCCTTTCAGTATCTGGGCGTAGTGCTGCAAAGCAATATGAAAAGGGACGAGCATGTTCGGTCTGTAGTAGAGAAGGTGAATGGCCGACATCATCTGTAAAGGAGACCGCAGATAGGACGCTGGTGCGACCTATTCTTGAATACAGCTCGAGTGTTTGGGATCCGCACCAGGTCAGATTGAAGGAGGACACTGCAGCAGTTCAGAGACGGGCTGTTAGGTTTGTTACCGGTAGGTTCGAACAACACTTAAGTGTCACAGAGATGCGCCGGGAACTCAAATGAGAATCCCTGGAGGGAAGGCGACGTTCTTTTCGAAGAACACTATTGAGAAAATTTAGAGAAACGGCATCTGAAGCTGACCGCCATAGCACATTTCGCGTAAGGACCACTAAGATGAGATACGAGAAAATAGGACTCATATGGAGGCATATAGACAGTAGCTTTTTCCTGTCTCTATTTGCAAGTGGAACAGGAAATGAAATAACTAGGAGTAATAGCGTACGGAGGCTTGCGGAGTATCTGTGTAGATGTAGATGTATTGGATAATTTTAAGAATGTGTAAAACCTCAGTGTTGTATATCTTCAGCCTTGAGAAACTTGCAGCCAGACAGATAGAGATATACGAACTTGCAGCATACTGCAGATGAAAAATACGTCCGCAGGGGCATTTTTCTGTACATGGGCTATCGCCTGTATTTGTCACACCTGCAGCACGGTATGCAACTAGCAGGCCAACATGTCAATTGGAACACATGAAAAATTTCCGTACCTTGCACGTGTATTAGTGCACTATAACTGTATTACGAATATGTACCTCGTTTGTATGAAATTGTCATGTTAACGCTAATTGTCTTTGTGCGATGGTTTGAAAATGGACACAGTGGTCCGAAACTAGTCACCATCAAGAAATAGAAAATATATATCTTTCAAAGCAACTTATGACGGAGCTACTACGATTTATTTCAGATACAGCTCTGCTAAAACAATCAGGTATAAAATATTTAGGCATTAATGAAAGCGTGAACGGAAACAAAGACTGGGAATATTTCATAACATTTATTGATAATGTTGATCGCTTTCCTATTCAGAAGACTATCGTCGGACAGTTGCAGTCAAAGACGGTAGCATTCATATGAACGACTTCGGAAAATATGTGTAAGTGAAACGGAGTGCTGCAAAATAGTTACATTTCACAGGCCAAACAGGGCCAAAGGCATAGTGCAACACTTCACTAACAGAATATAGGAGGAAAGGGGGAGAAAGGAGTAGTTGCTGAGGTGCCAAAAACGATATCATATTTTTAAACTGTGCTGCAAGTAAATAGAAATTTGTTACTTAGGTGTTAACGCTTACGGGTTATAAATAATAAAAATCGTTTACACAAATCAGTATGAAGCAAAGCAGTTAACTTCAGGCGGTACACGCGTTTGATCAAACGAGAAGCCGTTTCAAGTTCAGAAAACATTGAAAATTTATTGTTTTCGTCGTCTTCTATCTGTGTTTAGTCCAAAAATAAAAATTATAAATTAAGAAAATTAAAAATGGTAGGAATGAAATATAAATGGCGCCCATTTAATTTTCGAACTCCATGTAATACGAAACAAAAACAGTTTATGTTGGAATCAACGTAATTGTTGATTTGGTATTTCTGATGTTTCATGACGTGTTGGTGAGTTTTTTTTCCTATTAAACAGTTTTGAGCGTTCTCGCTCGTACGGACCCATCGTATTAGTCCACTTGTCCTTTTCATTGTATGTACGTTTTGTGGTCAAGTTCTGGGTAAAACTTAACAAATTTGTTACCTGATTTGTCTGCAGTCTTGAGGAAACATTATTATAAAATATTCAGATACTCTTCTATTATATTAGTACTACCGACTAATTTCAACTCTTCAGCATCAACCGAAAAACAAGAATCCCATCACATAAACATTACCTCCTGTACGCATTGCAGTAGTGAAAATGTCACAATTATTTACATAGCCTTCGAGCCGGGGAAGAAATTGACTTTTATTGCTTTCATCTGGAGAGATGACAACTTTCAAACACTCTGCATCCTTTATCATGTAGCTTTCGGCGAATTCAGTCCTTTGTTTTACTTCCTCCTGGCTGATCAACGGTGTTCTCTTGGTTACTCTTCCGTCGTAGCTTTCGTGATGAAGTGGTTTCTGGGTGGACTTCGTTGTAGTAATTCCGCCGCGCTCAAGCGGACATTTCCTTTTCCCTTCCGTATGTCGAGTCATCTTTCTCTGTCATCCTAGAGGCGTGGTAGGCTTTCCTGTCATAAAGACTCTAAACTATTCTCATTCTGGTAACGGTGGACGATATCGCCGGCGGTATATTTGGCAAACATAAAATTTCTCTTTTCAGCCTTCTGAGGAGGCAGCGATAACTATCAAGGGACAGTTGAAGGAAGAACTTCGTCAAGAGTGGAATAATATTAGCTCGCATGTTATAAAACTAGTTTGCATTCCATGTCAGAGACATCAGAATAAATTATTGGAGGAAGATATAATATTAACAAGTTTCGTTATAGATTTTTAGAAATAAACGAGGCAGTCAAATGGAAACGAGACAGACGGAAAAAAGGAAGTAAACTGTGTATTATTTCAAAGGAAATCTCCATAACGGTTAGTAAATTTATCCAGTATAAGACAAGAAGATCAGTATCTTCATGGAAAAAACGTTTGCGGCTGTATCCGGAAGCATGATTGTACTTATGCGTGCACCTCTTCGTCCGAAGCAAATCGACGACCACGAACGTCTTTCTTAAGGGCTCCAAAAATATGAAAGTCACATGGGGAGGGATCGGGACTGAGTGAAGTATGTGTAAGGGCTTCCCAGCGAAACAACCTTGGCAACATGTAGGCGGGCTCACATGTTTCGATTACCCCGCAGACGTTTCGCTGGGAAGCGCCGGATTTTTAAAAATAAACAACACCTCTCTTGTAACGTCTGGAGTTGAGTTCTATCGTTGAGTAAACGAACCAGCGATGAAACGTGCCACTCTTCTTTGGACTTTCTGCTCTATTTAGCCTTACCTGGTACGAATCCCGTAGAAATGAGTAACAACCCAATAATCGAACGATCAAAATTTTGTGAGCTACTCCTTTTGTGGGGAACTACAATCTGACTCTCTACCGTTGGTGCAACGCATGATAATGAAGTTCTGTGTGTGAGAGTTTGTTGTGTGGTATCAGCGCACTGAAATGGGTCAACGTGGAAACGTGACAGAAAGGCATAAAGGAGCTATCGTATTTGGACGTAGCCATTGTCAAATTTTGAATGAAATTACCCGACTTGTTAGTGTCTCAAACTGGACTGTCCGTCATGTCTACAGGCCATGGTGCACCAATTGCAGCCATTTAACGTACAGTAACAACAGTGCTCGCAAAAACATCCTGACGTATAGGAACCCTAGGCGAGTGTTACGCCTTACGATGATAATCAGTTTTAAACCCGACAGGAACTGCTGCTATACATGGATGCAGGTCCATCTCAACCAGTTTTCGTGCGAACACTGCGAAGGGGACTGCATGCAATGGTCACTTCGAGTCGAATGCCTCGCAAAAAGCCTTTATTCCCAGCAGTATATAAAGCTGCA
Source organism: Schistocerca nitens (assembly GCF_023898315.1). NCBI lineage: Eukaryota > Metazoa > Arthropoda > Insecta > Orthoptera > Acrididae > Schistocerca > Schistocerca nitens. Next base: position 930,002,244 of record NC_064616.1, read on the forward strand.
AGTCTTTAACGGGCCAAATAGTACACATGAATGTTGTGGTCCAACAAGTCGCGTTGTGCCTCTTTCCAAATGCTGGAAGGCGTCGATTGCACAGAGGATCCAGCGAGGCGTCTTAACTGCAGTGTGTAGAGTGTGTAGTTTTGTGAGGTTTTGGAGGTGTTCCCGGTACCATGACTTAAACCCATTTACTCACGTTACCTTGACCACGAACCAGGATGTTATTTCTACTTTCTCGGCGACAGAGGGTTGCCACAACTTCTTCTTTGACCTACTTGAAGAATGTGCTGTGGACACTGTCGTACTCTAAAATGAAAACGGCTGTGGTCACAGGGTTACCGTATCACAACTCTACTAGCCCGCTAAATTACCCCATCTGAATCCCACACCAAATGTCTGCGTCTGTTTGTAACAGCGGCTGAAACGTAGCGATCAGCATCTTCCCAATTTGGTTTCCGTTCGGGATCTAAACATCAATGAGTTTCTTCAGCTGAATATGGCACACCAGAAGAAACATGTGGACTCTTTTTCTAGGAGTGACTTTTTTTAGTACAGTTAGTTACGTATGTATTTCCATTTACGGTCTCAGCGGACAGATAATTAAAGGTTTCTTGAGGTTGGTGCTGTTTCCAGAGATTTATCATTTATTTGCCTGAAATATGTTACATTTAAGTATTTTAAAGGTCTCCCATCAGTCTTTGAACTAAGCGGCGATATCCTGCACATCTTGACGAGTGACAGTTGCAACTGCTACCAGTGATTGCTCGGTTATGGTCCATTTGTGGCAACGTCGAGTTTTTGCACCACTCTCGTCCGTTAACACTCAAAGTGCTGTAACCGCATAGCTATTGACAATTGGACAGCGACTGCTTACAGTAGCTGCTCCTCAAATATTTGCGCTACCTCCTGAAAGCCAGCTTGTACTGGCTCGAGTAATACGACCTGGCTCAACACTGCCTAACTAGGTACACAAACCAACGAGTCCAGCTGTTCATAGCACTAGCACCCTCTGCAACAGATACAGACGGTATACGCGGACACGCTAGAATTACGGTCTGGACCACTCGAGTACCCGGAAAGCTGCGAGGTGCATGTCACTAGTCTAACGACACGTTATTTTCTTATCACAATAGGTCTAGTAACTACGCCGAAGGACAACTGGTGGAAATCGGCAGCTGAGTTCCAGCAACGCATTCAGTTAAGTAGAGAAGATCATTACTCAGAAAAAACACGCGACTTCAGCATTATTAAAAACGTGAAAATAGGAGTTAAGCAAAATTCATGGATGAAGGGATTAGAACCTACAATTGTTCTGGAAAGGAGTTGGATCCATGTAATACAGTTGTGAGAAAATGCTTGACTCGGGAAACGACCTAATGGCACTGTGTATCATATTGTCCCAATTAACGTAGGCATTACGTTTTCATTTAAGTTTACGGACATCGAACTAAAACTTCCGATAAATGATTATACGAAAAGGAGCGACTACTTTAATGTGTGAGTAACGCGAGCAATGTTTTATCAGTCGAAATTCTTTAGTAAATGTGTTTTGTAAGTGAAAAAGTGCCGTTTTTCAATGGTAACACTAGTCTGCAAGGTATCAGATGCTGAAAGCTAATATGTGATCCTACCTCAACACTTTACGCTGATTCCAAATCTGTTTTCAGTTTTTCCCATCACGTGCAGTTCCGCCACAATTTGACTTCAAGTGTGTGAAGATCGTAAATATTTTCTGTTACATTTTTGGGAACTACACGGTGGCTAAAGAGAATTTGTGTAAGAAGCTTACTATGCTTACTTTAAAATGAAACTTGGTGACCAGAACAAGGGATGGGCGCCAGAGACAGTTTGCCGCTATTGTTGGGAAAGGTTCGCAAAAATGTCTTGCTTTCTATGCAAATGGGACAGTCGGGTAAGGCGAAGTCATTGTAATGTGAGAGTTTGGTCAGAGCGGAGAAATTATGCGTATTGTTGGAGGGAAATTCCTCAGCAGAACCCTGTATACCTTTAGGTTGTTACACCTGTTGATGCTAGTTATTATTGTGTGTCCCTGAAAGTATTCCTTGTCTCACAGGCATGGATTACCAGTGCTATATTGTGATTAATCTGCATATTTAAGACAGTATTAATAAAACACTTCGCCCACTGTTGATAGTTACTACTACGTCAACACTCAAGTGTGTGAAGATCGTAAATATTTTCTGTTACATTTTTGGGAACTACACGGTGGCTAAAGATAATTTGTGTAAGAAGCTTACTATGCTTACTTTAAAATGAAACTTGGTGACCAGAACAAGGGATGGGCGCCAGAGACAGTTTGCCGCTATTGTTGGGAAAGGTTCGCAAAAATGTCTTGCTTTCTATGCAAATGGGACAGTCGGGTAAGGCGAAGTCATTGTAATGTGAGAGTTTGGTCAGAGCGGAGAAATTTTGTGGCTGTAACTAAAAGTATCGTGCACGAACTGCTTGTAAAAAAAAAAAAAAAAAAAAAAAAAAAAAAAAAAGTCTTGCTTCCACCTCTACAAATAAAATAAATAAAATTGGGCTTTATGAAGAAAGCCGTAAAGGCTCTACCATAGGATGACCCTGCATCAAGTACCTTTCCAAGAGATTTCCCTTCACAATATGAGACAAATTCAAAGCTGGAATTCTTTTTTACTCCTCAAATAAAGAAATTGGCAAAGGATGAAGATTCTGAGAAGACAATGAACAAAGGAGAAGAAGGTGCATGACCGCCTTCCGATCAGTTACTAAGCACTTCCTATGGTCGAATGGAATAACAAAGATCCCAATTACAAGGTCATTGTTGAAAAAAGTTGCAAAATTTCAAGAAGATAGGTTGTTAAATGAGTGTGAAATTCCACTTTGCACATTCACGTATCGACTACTTTCCGGAAATTTGGGACATTATATCGAAGAGCAGAGTGAGCGTTTTCACCGAGATATTAAGAGGAGCACCAGTGGCATTGGACATCAGCAGTGATGTCCGGCTACTGTTGGATGTTGAAAAGGGACAGTCGTCATATGCAAGGATCTGCAAGGAAGTCAAAGAAGAGAAAGTAAAATTTATAGAACACTGTTGACTTCTTGTTTTTATTCATGGTATTCAAGGGACAAATTAGGGGAGTTCTGAGGAGTAATTTTAAATGTATTTTTTTTCATATGTGTTTTGATTAAAAACTCACCTTGTGTGAAATGATGTTAGAATATATTTGTGGGCTCAGAAGTGAAAATCGTCAAAACATTACTTCTTATTTTGTTTGAAAATCTGACGTAATAGACAAAAACGGTAGTTATTTCTAAAATCAGCATAAAATTGATTCAAGATCACCTAATTTCAACAAATCATCTGGTAAAAAGTTTTAAAATGCAGACTAGTGTAATCGATAACTCTTTAAAAAGAGGAATATAAACGGTTTTGACAAAAATACGGAGACACCGCGAGGAATGCATGCTTGAACATAAATGCAGATGCTAGCCACTGTTGTGTTTGATGACGAGCGGCGCCTGTCCATTGCCCTCAATACGTCGCAAGTTCAGTCGTGGTCATAACAGTGCTTTATGTCAGAGGTAATTGGAGCGCGAGTGAATTTCTGATGCTCGTATGGGAGCTGCTTCCGTAACCAATGGAGCCAAAGTGCACACAGGGAAAGCGAAAAAACATCATCTGCTAAATCACAACGCGGACGAAAGTGTGATTGTCACAGACGGCCACTGAAGAGGTCAGTGCCGAAAATCAAGAGGACGACGCCTCAGAAAGTCACTGCAGAATTCAATGTCGGACTCGCTAACCCTGTCAGCAACCAAACAACACGAAGGTAACTCCACGAGGTAGTAATTGCAGGGCGGACTGAAATCCCAAAACCACTCATCAGTGGAAAACGTGGTGCCGAAGACATAAAACTTAGGCTATGGACGGGTTCGATGACGATTTGGACAGCCATGTTGTGGTATTCCATGGGCCAATAGTTACACTGCAAGGCCATATTACTGCCACGGATTAGAGTCCGTTTTGGTTGATGAGGTTATAAGTAGGCTGTTTAGGTTTTTATGTTGGTAACGCCACGTAGCGCTCTGTATGAAAATCACTGTGCTGTGTGCAGTCAGTGGCTGGTTTGCATTGTTGGAATTCGCGGACTGTCTTCATGGACTGTGAGAAAATTTTAGCTTTTGACCAACATTGTATTAATAGGTGTGTGCATTTGATTTCTTTGTTATTGTAATTTTGAAATTATTTTTCAAATCTGTATTGGCCACTGCCCAAAACAATTTGTAAATTTTTTTTGTGGGGAGCATGGGGGCTATGTAAGTAGGCTGTTTAGGTTTTTATGTTGCTAACGCCACGTAGCACTCTGTATGAATATCACTGACTGTGCTGTGTGCAGTCTGTGGCTGGTTTGCATTGTTGGAATTCGCCATTGTAGTGTTGGGCAGTTGGCTGTTAAAGCGCATAGCGTTGCGCATTTGGAGGTGAGCCGCCAGCAGTGGTGGATGTGGGAAGAGAGAGGGCGGAGTTTGGAGAGCGGATGATCTGGACGTGTGTCCATCAGAGACAGTAAATTTGTAAGACTGGATGTCATGAACTGATATATATATTATGACTTTTGAACACTATTAAGGTAAATACATTGTTTGTTCTTTTTCAAAATCTTTCATTTGCAAACTATGCCTATCATTAGTTAGTCCCTTCAGTAGTTAGAATCTTTTATTTAGCTGGCAGTAGTGGCGCTCGCTGTATTGCAGTAGTTCGAGTAACGAAGATTTTTGTGAGGTAAGTGATTCATGACAGGTATAGGTTATTGTTAGTCAGGGCCATTCTTTTGTAGGGATTTTTGAAAGTCAGATTGCGTTGCGCTAAAAATATTGTGTGTCAGTTTAGTGTTGATTAGAATAAGTAAAGAGCGAAATGTCTGAGTACGTTCAGTTCTGCTCAGCTGTCTGGAAATCAAATAACGTAAGAGGTTTATCAGCACAGTAATTCAATAATTTTTCTAAGGGGACGTTTCAAGGTCCATCCCATGGTACAAAGTTTGTTCCCCAGTGGATACACTGTCTTCCATAACGACAGGGGCTCTGCTCGCATCGTCCAGGACTGGTTTTGTGAGGACGAGGATGAAGTTTCACATCTCTCCTACAGTCATCATATCTCAATATTATTGAGCCTTTGTGGGATATTTTGGAGACAAGCGTGCCTGACCGCTATTCACCTCCATCATCGTCATCCGAACTTGAGACTATTTTGCAGGAAGAATTGTGTAAGATTCCCTTGAAAACCTAACATGACCTGTGTTCATCTGTTCCGAGACGACGGGAAGCTGTTTCGAGTACCAACGGTTTTCTTACACAGTATTGCGCATGGTTATGTATTGTATTTTGTTTTGGTGTTTCCATATTTTTGTCGACCTCTGCAGTAATATAAAGTTTGCTGTAGTTTTATGTGAACCCTTTGTGGAACATTTGCTAAATATGGTGTTCAGAGTAGTCGAAAAAATTTAATTTCCGCGTCGTAAAGCGTTGTTAATGTGACAAAGCTATTGAAATTACATAGGATTTCATGTTTATAAGTTCCCGTCTCTTTTTGTCGAATATTTTCAATACACACAATAACGAACTTCATATATGTATAGTCCTCCTTTGAAGAGCCATGCTGGAAATATTGTTTCCATTTCTTGACATTTTTATGAAGTATTAGTGGAGTATATTAGAAACTGTACTCGAGGAACAAATGGGACATAAATAAATTTAGGGAATATATGTCCGCAAAGAGAAGTACAACCGTAGCCAGTCCAAGTTCAGTAATTATAACTGCAGCGTCCAGACGACAAGTATTAACGATTAATTGAGGACCTCTATTGAAAGCCGTAACGAGTGACAAAAGTAACAATTGAGTGCTGTAAAATAACCATAACGGGCAAAGACAAGAAGAAAGATGAGGGTGTAACGTTCCGTCGGCAACAAGGTCATTAGGGGCGTAGCAGAGCTCGGATTAGGGAAGTAAATTGACCGTGTACCTTTGAATGGAACCACCCGGCATTTGCCTCAAGCGATTTACGAAAGCCATGGACAACTTAAATCTAGAATCCTGTAAGTGTAAATAAAGCGTCGTTCTCTTAAATTTTTGTCCAGTGTCTTACCATTGGACCACAGAGAAGTCCCAACGCTGGAAAATTGTAGCCAAATGGGGGAAGACCTGCAGAGGACCGAAACTCGGTCCAGTGACTGAAAATGGAACCATAACACAAACAAATGTAACTTATTGTTCATTATCAGGTGAAATCACCCATTGTATTGTGTATTGTGTATTTAAAGCGGGGACCTAGAAACGACGGAGAGGCGTCGTCCCGTCGTAGTCCTCAGCGGTTCGCAACCCCACAACAGGCCACAGCCGCGCGGTGTGGCCGCGTGGTTTGAGGCGCCCTGTCACGGATTGCGCGGCCCCTTCCGCCGTAGATTCGAGTCCTCCCTAGGGCATGGGCGTGTGTGTTGTTCTTAACATAAGTTAGTTTAAGTAGTGTGTAAGTCTAGGGACCGACGACCTCATCAGTTTGCTCCCTTAGGAATTCACACACATTTCAACATTTGAACAGGCCACAGCAGTCCACCCACCCCAGCGCCGCCCCTCACCGAACCCAGGGCTATAAATGACCCATTACTGCATGATTACGCGATTGCAGAACCAAAACTGGAAACAGTCACTTCCAGTAAATATCTGGGAGCACGCAGACGGACCGATTTGATGTGGGAAGACCATATGAAATTTATTACAGTGAAGGCAGATGCAAGAATGCGATTCATTGGAAGCATCCACAGGCATTGTAGTCCACATGCAAGGGAGGCTACTTAGAAAACGTAAGTTCGACCGATTCTTTAGTACTGTTCGACAGTCTGGGATCCGAACCAGATAGGTTTCATACAAATAATAGAGATGACCCAAAGAAGAGCAGCGCCTTTGTGACCATTTGTTTACCAAGCGCAGAGGGGTCAAGGCGATGGTCGGCCAACTCCAGTAGCTGACTCTACAAGAGAGGCATTTTGCACCAAGAAATAGTTTTCTGTTAAAATATCGAGAGTTTACTTCCTAGAAGAGTCAACCAATATATTGCTTCCTCCAACATATGGTTCACGAGAAGATCATGAAAGAAACATTGGAGAGATTCGAGCTCACACAGACTCTTACCAAAAATCGTTATTCCCTCGCATAATTTGAGACTGGAAAAGAAAAGGGGAAATGACTACGCTACCCAAAGTACCCTTCGCCACGTACCATAATGTGGCTTTCGGTGTACATACATATCTGTAGTAAATGTGCCATCTCACTATGTCTCTATTTCAGGACAGAACCAGCGAATATTTTTCAGCTGTTTTACGTACCCAGCGACCATGAAGACAAAAACACACTTATAACAGACTCATATCAACTGTCATTCCCTTAACTTCTGTCAGCTAATGATCCGGGAACAAACCTTAGTATGTGTTATATCGTTAGACTGAAGACTATTAGTCCCGTCTATGCATGAGTATAGGTACCTGACGATGGGAATGAGATCTTTTAATAATGTTTTAAAGGAATGTTTTCAGCGTTCACTTAGAACACCTCTGAAATATTATTAAACGTAGAAGAGAGCACAAGAGACCAGATCACACGTCTCAGTAAAATGTCAACTGACATGTGCACGAAGGACTTCTCGATAGATCAGGTTCTGTAAGATGTCACGGGATTCTGATGTGCAGACGTACTGTAGCTCACCCTCGTATTTATACGCGTTTTGTTATCATTCATTTAGGACTACGTAATTCTGATGCAATTATTTGTACCTTCGCGAGAACAGCCAGGCTCTGAGAGTGACCCGTTAGCAGAAATTCTCTTTACAGTAAGTAAACTACGAAGAAAAATAGTTACAGTCCCAAAAAAGAGAAAATTTTGAAGAAGCGGTCAGGGAGTTCTCGAGTAGACGGCCAGCAGCGCAATGGCAAACTTTGAAGTGGCTCTTAAAAGTAAAACAGAAAGAACGGCTTCTGCGGGGGCGGCGACGTCGCGCACTGCGGCCTGCTAGAATATCTCTTTGCGCATTTGCGTCGAGACAAAATAGCCCGCTCTCAAGGAAAGAAATGCTCCTCCAATCGATAGAGAATAATGTCGTAGCTAACAGACTAAAACCTGGACGGATCCAAATGATTTTGGGTCTAGGCATGTCACAACTGGACCGTTAGCGTCCTATCATAAATAACATGGAATGAGGGAGAAAAAATCGGCACTAGCTGTTGTGTTTTGGAGATGATCTGCGAATTCTCTTTTTATATTCAGTGGTGATGTGATTTAGTATTTCTCCGAAGTGTGGTCTGTATATCAAACATATGGCTGTTTCGCTTGCAGAGTGAAATGAAAGGACGCGTAAAAACGATATCCACCAACGACACGTAGCCAACTTCTCTTAAAAATAGTGACATAAATAACTCAGTACATAAAATGCAGTTACCTCATGTCTGAGAGGCTGATTGAGCACTTACTCATAATTGTGTACTCAAAAAGTTGTTGAGAAGTTCTATTCACGTTCATAAGTGTGTAGCACCAGTAAATGGCGGAGGGCCCAACGGGCTAATATTTCTGATTTCATTTGCTAGTCCACTGGCGTATTCGGCGAGGTAAAAATAAGTATAGTGCAAGAACAACGGCGTCTTTCTTCCAAGGACTCCCACTTAAGTTCCTCGAGCATTTCTGTCACACTTTCTTATAGTCTATATCGACCCGCTACGATTCTAACTGCACCTCTCTGAATTCATACGTTTCTGATCGTTCCTACGTGACAAAGACTCCCAACACTGGAACAATTGCCTACAATTGGTCGCACTAGCATCTTGTTTGCGATTTCCTCTACAGAAGTATAGCATTTTTCCAAAACCCTACCAACAAGTCACAGCCTTATGTTCACGTTCCCTAATAATAAGTTTAAATGACCGTCCCACTTCGTATCGCTTCATAGTATTAACCCTAAAACATACGATATAACGTGCTCAAAAACTTAAGTAGCGCTTTTTTAATCAAATACTATCCAGTTCTTTGTCTTGGCCTTACATTTATCCACATATCCTTGTACGCAACAGTAACGTCTACGATCATTCTTATAGTGGTGATGATAATAGCTCGCAAACTTTTTATTTACCCTGAAAACTTTTAGCTTTCCTATTACGCTCCTTTGGATCACATCCGAAACTGCTTTCGGTTCTGTAGATCTTGTGCCGTCCAGTATAACACACCGAATTCTTGTAGAACTTTCCTACAACATTTAAACCGAGTTCTGTCAGTTAAATACTCCTCTAGTCAGTCACATACGACGGCGGGCTGAAAATTACTACCTCCGAATTTTGAATGTGAAAACTCTTAAAGCTTTTCAAATAACACAAACTTTATTAACATTTGACTTCTTTATTCTTTGTATCTACACAACTATTTCCCAATATAGGAACCCTGTCGACGAACACGTTTCTCAAAAGACAGGTTGTTGATACCGTCACTGTAAAATGTTTGACTTCGCTCACGGACCCAAAACCTCACCTCTGGTTGGACCGTTTCATACTATCAAAGTGAAGTCCTCGAAGGCGATCTTTCAGTTCTGGAAGCAGATGAAAGTCGGATGTGGTCATGTCGGGACTGTATGTAAGATGAACCCAAGGCATCAGACTTTTGCCGATGTCACAGCACTCGTGTGCCATGCTGAAGGAGAAGGTGCTCCATGTGTGGGCGAAATCTTAGAACCAGAAACTCGATTATATAACGCTGTTTCTCACTCACCGACATAGTTATGTTTCACAGTGACATGTTACACGATGCAATTCGGAGCCCTCTAGCGGAAGGAGACTGCAAATATGTAGATATGAAGAATAAGTACGTAGGATGAAATAACACTTGTTTTATTTAAAAAGCTTTAAGATATTTCATATAAAAATGCGGAGGCGCTACTTTTCAGCGCCGGCCGTTGTGGCCGAGCGGTTCTAGGCGCTTCAGTCCGGAACCACGCTGCTGCTACGGTCGCAGGTTCGAATCCTGCCTCGGGCTTGGATGTGTGTGGTGTTCTTAGTTAGGTTTAAGGAGTTCTAAGCCTAGGGGACTGATGACCTTAGATGTTAAGTCCCATAGTGCTCAGAGCCATTTTTACTTTTCAGCTCGCTCTCGTATTTACGAAGATAATTCATATGATCATATCGTTGTCGACAATGTGGCACAACATCAAACACCTTTCGGAACTCTAGGCTGATGGAATCTATCTGTTCGCCTGGATCTATTGTTTGCAAGGTGTCATGTATGAATAAAGCAAACTGTTTCACACGAGTTGCATTTTTTGAATCCGTGCTCATGCTGTCAGTGCAGCTTGTTGTACTACAGAACTGTTGTAATGTTTCAGCTCAGAATACCTCCAAATATTCCACAAGAGACAGACGTCAGCAGCAATATTGGTCTGTAATTCTGTACATACAATTTTTGGCCCATTCCTTAAACAGGAGTGAACTGTGCACTTATGCAGTAACACGGAACTATTGGCTGTGCAAGCGACTTCCGATAAATGTGAAGTAGAAAAGGAGGTAATTCCGTGGAGTAGTCAATGCAAAATTCCATCACAGACCGTTGACTTTTCCGCTTTTACTAGTCTTAAAAATCCTTTTACTTTTATTAAGTTTCATCTCCACAGCCAACGGGAGAGTTAGGAAGACACATAGAGAAACATTTTTCCTTAATGTGATCTAAGGATATTTATATGTGTAACTGGACAGCTTTTCTAAACCATCTGCTAGTCTACGTCATTGGTACTATCTCCCCCGAATCGAACAAGTTGTGGCATACATACTATCTTTCTTTGTACACATTCGTCGTTCATTATAATATTCGAATATTATTGCAAAATAGTCTACATCTACGACGATACTCTGCAGTCCACGTAACGGCGCATGGCGGAGATTACCGCGTACCACTACCAGTCATTTCCTTTCCTGTTCCACTCGCAAATAGAACGAGGGAAAAATAACTGTCTATTTGACTCCGTATGAGCCATAATTTGTCGTATTTATCTTCGTGTTCCTTACGTGCAATGTATGTTGAAGGCAAAAGAATCGTTCTGCAGTCAGCTTCAAATGCCGGTTCTCTAAATTTTCTCAATATTTTTCGTCGAAAAGAACGTCGCCCTCCCTCCAGGGATTCCCATTTGATTTGCCGAAGCATCTCCGTAACACTGTGTGTTGCTCCAATCTACCAGAAACAAATCTAGCAGCACGCCTCTGAAGTGCTTCAATGTCTTCCTTTAATGCGACCTAGTACGTATCCAAAACACTCGAGCAGTTCTCAAGAATATGCCCCACTAACATCCTACACGCGGTCTCCCTTACAGATGAACCACACTTTCCCAGAATTTTCCCAATAAACCGAAGTCAACCTTTCGCCTTTCCTACAACAACCCTCCGTATAGAAATTTTTTCTTCATAGAAAAATTGTAATTTCTCGGTGTACTACCAAGAAATTGATATGTTTCATTTTCTTTGTTTACGGCAGAGACTATTTAATTGCACACACCTACTATGTTTCGCTTCTAGATGTTTCTGTAAGATGATCCAGTACTGATTTATTTTTACGTGTCGCGAGTGCACAGCCTTACATTTCCATACTTCTAGAGCTAGTTCCCAGATGCCAAGCTCATATTTTATTAAGATCTGACTGAATGTTTCCACAATTTTTATCAAATAATATTTACTCATAGATAACACAAGCCTGCCTTTTTGAAATTTTTGTCAGACGATTTCTCAAAAGTAGGTATTCTGGAATCAGTCTGTAATGTTGATTCTGGAAATTAGTCTCATCTGTCATGTCAGTATTTTTCACAAACGTAAATTTCATAATTTAAAGATTTAAGTAATTGACGCACAAATATTAAAATTTCAACTAAGGTTTATATTTTTAAAATTATTGTTTCAGTTTTTTAGGTTTGTACTAAAAGTACCAGCACACTAGCAACATTATGAACATTCTGTTACATTTAATTTTCAAACTTTCGCATTTTGTTGATTTCCTCTCAAAATCATCTTTACATCTACATAGATACTCTGCAAATCACACTTAAGTGCCTGGCAGAGGGTTCATCGAACCGTCTTTCCTGTCCCTCTTCAACATCGGACAATAATAGTCTGCCATCACACTTTAATTCCATCTTTTCTGGTAACTTTTCTCCTTCTCCATAACATTCTGTTTGGTGCGCAATTCCTTGCTTGTCACTGTAATGTCCCAGATTGTCAGAAAACTAATGAATTTGCGAGTGGAGGATGTGGACTTTTCATGTTAAAGTCCAACGCCTCGAAATTTTCCAACATGATTTAGACAATGTTCTTGTAACTTCAATGTTGATATTTCAATAACAGACCCGAAGGATCGGCAAAAATTCCGGCCCTCATCGTTTTTTCACTGATGGAAGAAAATTTCATAAAAAGTCAATTAAAGCAGAATCCATCTTGAGAAAGAGCTCTTACGAACTGCTTCATCAAGCTCAGTTTCTCATACAGCGATGGAAGTAATTGTGATCTACAAGCGTTTCAAGCAAAATCTTTTGTAGTCGCAGGCACAAAATGTTTACAACTGGACAAAATCTCTTCACCCCAATTCTTTTTGTTTGTCTGTCTACCACCCTCGCCTAAAAAGTAGGGCGCCATCGTGTATCCTGCTTGCAGTCCCAACAAAACTCCTATGGCTAAAACTAAAACTTTGTCCCATTACGAAAAAGCTGTACGTAGTAGAAGAAAATTGAGAACAGTTTTGAAGTCAGCATGAAAAAGCTTGTTAAGAGAACGTTTTATATTTTCAGTCGTCTCATATCATACAGAATCTGTTTGCGAAATGTCTTAGACTGTCAGCATTGCGGTCTGCTGGGCTGTATAGGTAGTCAACACTAAGGCTGCTTTGATTCAGTCCTGCATTCCTCTTTCCCTTCAGCCCTCCACTTCCCTTCAGTGTTAAATAATGCATCAACTATTTGCGTTGTCTACTCACATTTACGCCTGGCTCTGCGCTTTTTCGCTTACAGTCTCTCTTCAGCTATACCTTCCATATGTGCCCCGTATCACTTCGACTCATTGCGTTATTTATTACAATTTTTTTGCGTTAACTCGTTGCTGGACGTCTTTACTCTTTACTCAGTCAATTTATGTGATGTTCAACAGGGTTCTGCAATTCTACATTTCAAAGACACCTGATCACTCCATTTCTGTGTTAGCCATATTCCAAGTTTGGCACCAGACTGAGCTATGTTCCAAACATAAATTTTCCGGAACGTTTTCTTGACCTCCAAGTTTATATTTTTGGAGCGAGAAACGAAATTCTTTTTCAAATATGGCTATTATGTGGCTGCCATAAAGTCAGCATTTTCACTCTGCCATCATACCAAAATACATAATGAACTCTGTAATGAAGTGTCTTACCAAAAATGGAGTGAAGAAAGCTGCAGAAAAATTCCTATGATTAAAACTAAAACTTTGTCCCATTACTAACAGGATCATGTTCTACCCGCAGACCGATGGGGTGTCTTCATCACTTCTCCATTCATTGCCCATTTCATAAGGCTAAAACACAGGGAAAGAAATATTTTCTATAATTTGTACGAAAACTCGACTGTGGTTATAAGATTCAAAGGACTTGAAAGGAAAACAGTGGTGGAAAAGGGAGTGAGAAAAGGTTGTCACTTAGGTCGGATGTTATTCAGTTTGTACACTGAAGAAGCACTAAAGGAAACAAGGGGGAAATTCGGATAGAGAACGTAAGTTCCAGGACAAAAATAAAAACTTTGAGATTGACCGATGACGACATAATTCTGTCAGAAATAGCAGAGGACTGGGAAGATCAGTTAAACGGAATGGATAGAGTCTTGATATTATAAGTTGAACATCAACAAAAATAAGACAAGGATAGTCGAATGTAGAGCAGCCTAACCAAATCGTGTCATGCTGAGGGAATTAAACTACGAAATGAGGCACTAAAAGTATTACATGGCTTCTGCTATTTGTGCAGAAAAATAACTGACGATGGCCGAAATAGAGAGGGTACGAAGTGCTGACTGGCAACAGCAAGAAGTGAGTGTCTAAAAAAAGAGACTTTTTAACGTAAGTATAATTTTGTGTTAGAAAATCTTTTCTGGATGTATTTGCCTGGATTACTGCATTACATTGAAGTAAAAAACGAACGATAAATCGTCGAGAAAAGATGAAAATAGAAAGTTTTGAAATGTGGTGTCACAGAAGAATACTGAAGATTACGTTGGTATTTCGGATGACCCATGAAGTGGTACTGAATTGAATTGGGGAGAAATGGAATTTGTGGCACAACTGGACTAAAAGAATGGACCTGTTAACAGAACACATCCTGAGCAATTAGGGAATCTGATGTTTGGTGATGGAGGGAAGTGTGAGGGGAGGGGTAAAAGTTGTAGTGGGAGACTAAACCTTGACTGCAGTAAGCAAGTTCAACTGTATGCTGGATAGACCATGCCGAGAAGAAGAGACTTACACAGGATACAGTAGCGTTTAGACTGACTGAAGACCACAGCAACAACCTACCGATGATTATAAATGGTTCAAATGGCTCTGAGCACTATGGGACTCAACATCTTAGGTCATAAGTCCCCTAGAACTTAGAACTGCTTAAACCTAACTAACCTAAGGACATCACACACACCCATGCCCGAGGCAGGATTCGAACCTGCGACCGTAGCAGTCCCGCGGTTCCGGACTGCAGCACCAGAACCGCACGGCCACCGCGGCCGGCTCTTAGATTATACACCGAGTAATATATACCTCACTAGGATTACACAACTGTCTACATCATCGTTATAGAGTTGAACCCCCATACATTGTAAACGGAACGTCTAATTTTCGTGGTCTGGAATCAAGCAGCTGATAGGCGACTTTAACGCGGAATAAGTTGACGACCAACCGATTGACAGATATATTCACTGTTAGGCTTACTGGTACAAAGTGCAGTGATATCTGTAGAAGACTTAAATCAGAAAAGAAACTACACACGCTAACAAAAATTACAGAACTTTTTCAGTTTCTTTCCGAACTTGTGGTTCAGTTACGCACTGAGATGTTGTTATGAGGATAAATGACAAATAATTAGCGTGCATAATAGTAATGGTAGCATTGATTAAAAATAACATTAATATAGTTTAGCACTTGCGAAACAGTGTTTAATATGAACAGAAACAGGAGGAAAATGAGAGAGGAGAAGAATGAAATGACAGTAATGACAGTTTCTAAGATAAGGAAACCAAACTGATAAACTTATTCAGCAGAGGGATTTGTAGACAAAAGGGAGGGAAAGGCGTAGTGGGAGGGTGAACGATTTCACTACCGTGAGAGCAGACCACAGTGTGGGCGAGATAGCTATTGTGATAGAAGGTGGACTATTGGCTGTCTTTTAAAGTAGGAAAGGAGTTCAGTTTCTATGGCAATCCGAAGATGATCTTACCAAAGTCGGGTCCGTCATGCAGAAAATTATTTTGTGAACGTAACTGTATTGTGTAGTGTTACAGGGAGTTGTGGTGGAGTCTGTATGTATGAATACGTTTAACTTTTTCCATGTATTTACTCGGTACCAGTGGACACCCCAGTTTATTCGCCTAATACAATATTTGTCGTGTCTGCTAAGAAAATGTAACCGAAGATTTGGGGCTGCGAGGCACGGCTACAATCTTAACGTGTTTTACCCCGTGCCCTATGTTTTGTGGGAATACCTGAGATGTCTGCCTAAATTTTACAGTCAAGAACCCCAGAGGAAAGGTGGCACCCAAACAGTTACAGTTATAGTGTTCACTTATTTCAGGTAGCAAATGGTACAGCAGTCAGTCGTAAAAAAATATTTATTCGCCTGTTTTCTAGAACTTAGTCAAGTGAGTGGGTATCATACATTAACATCTACATCCCTCAAGCAACCGTAATGTATAATTATATTACTAGCAAACACCGCAATGCTTCGGAATTGCTAAGTATGTATAGTAAGTGTCTATACGTCCTAATCTCCTCCTCCTCCTCCTCCTCCCTCTATCTGACCCACCCCCCCTCCCATCCTCTCTCTCTGTCTGTACATCTCTCTCCGTCTCTCTGACCCTGAGTCTTATTTGTTGTTATTGTTAACGAAACCTTGATTTGGAATTGAAATCCTTTAAAACAAAAGGGTAAGTCGATTTGGATCATTGGTATACGGGGTGTGAGACATCTCCAGCTGTTGGATCTGTAAGGACAGTAGCTTCAGTGACATTTTTTCGCATTATTTTAAACTGCAAAAGACTAGGATTACAAACTTTCGATGACTCAAATTCTGTAATTGTAAGACGATGAGCCATAAATACAACTTCCCTGTTTTCTGTTGAAACGGAGTGCGAGGGAAAAAAACCAAAACAGCACCACTGTGTAAAGAATTTTTGTTCACAATTGTATACAAGAAGAAAGAATATACAAGGTGAGAAACAATTTGCTAATGATTTGAATGTTCTCCTCTCATAGCTGCGAGAAACAATAGGAAAACACAGGTTTCATAGCAGAGCGGCAAACAGCGTCATATTTATTGCAGTTGGTTTCAACAGACCATCTGTACATTGTTGTTTAAAACAAATATGTAGCTCATGTCCACCAGAATGTTTATTACAGTAGTGTGTAAAAATCTGAAGCAAGTCGGTCAAGATCTTTTCGAGGTTTTTGCCAACAGCTCTTCCCTATTATGTTTAATATCTTTATTTATATTTCATAAATATTAAAAAAGATTGCAGCCTGTGTCCGTCCAAATGTCTATTAGAGTATCGTGTAAGCATTTGAAGTAAATCGATCAAGAACTTTTCGAGGTTTTTGTTAACAATAATAAACAAGTAGTTGTCTTGATATAGTAACATAGGTTACTATATATATCTCTCTCCTATTACTTCCCTCCACCTTTCGGTAGGCCTTTACATAAGCCCAGCATTCTCTAATTTGTTACACTGCATGTGTTTGATATGGAGAAATCAACATATTTACGAATTATACTTTTATAATTGCTTATCATTTTCTATACTTGATAAATAGGTGTGCGTTCACAAATGGCTCACAGCAATCAGTCGCGAATAATGTTCGTTGCAGATTCAGATTTCAATCACTAAGTGTCCATCTCCAGTGCTATAAGACATGCAAAGAGCCAGTTATAATAAGGTAACATGCATGATTCTTATACGTACAGTTGTATAAGCTTTAAATGTGAGTTAATGTTAAAATACATACTAGTAAATGTAAGTTAAAACTCTAAACCCTCTGATGTATACAGATAGTCCCAACTGGACAAATCATGTCAAGAACTGAGTTCACATGAGGACACAGTTTACAGTTAAAACACAGCTGGCTTCCGCATGCGTCATATTAATCTGCAGTGCCTTCTTTACACGTGTGATACCTTGACAACATGTATCGGCTTTACTTTACAATTTGTATGTTTTATCATTTTATTTATTATTTTACGCTTTATAGAAACTTACGTACCGAAAACGAATAAGGCAGTAGTAACAAAAACAGTGGCTAATGTTTTACAGTTATACATACTCGGTGGTAATTGTGTGATCTTCAGTGGCATTGATTATCGCTACACACGTTCAACTTACATGGCTAAAAAATACAAAACATTTTGTTCAAAAGATCTAAGTTAATAAAAAATTGAAAAAACATTATTCCAAAAATTTAAAAAATTTTATTAATTTAAGCCTTTTGAACAAGACCTTGTGTACTTTTTGAACTATTTTCAGTTGTAAAATGTGTAGCAGTAACCGATGCCACTGGTCGGTTCATACAATTACCATCGTGCGTGTATAATTGTAAAACATAATTCACTCTGTTTCGTTACAACATCATTATTTGCTTCTTGTACGTAAGTTTTTATACAGTGAAAAGTAATAAATAAAATGATAAAACCTAATTATTCTAAAATAAAATTGATTTATATTGCCAACGAATAATACGTTTGAAGAGGGCGCTGTAGATTAGTATGATGTACACTTAAGCCAACTGTGTTATAACTGTAAACACCGGCGTCACTGTGAACTCAGTCTTTTACATCAATAGTCCAACTGGGACTACGTTTATATATAAGTGGTTGTAATGTTTTAACTTGGAATTACTGCTATGTATTTTATGAGTGACACATTTAAAACTTATACAACTGTACATATAATCAGAAGTGCATGTTACCGTATTGTAATTGGTTCTCTGTATGTCTTATAGCACTGAAGAAGTCCATACAGAGACCGCAATATGGATTTGCAATAAGCATTGTTTCTGGCTGATTGCTGTACCCTTTACTATTTGATATTTCCTAGTAATAATTAAGAAGTAATAATTTACACTTATGGCACTCACGGAAAGCCGTAGGTGAATTGCTAAGAAATCTGTATGGTAGCCGAGGAAGGTCGTTTTTGTAGAATATTTCTGGTATGGAGAGATACGCTTTTAGAATGGATGTACTTTTGGATCATTACTATATTATGCTGCCTGACAAAAGTGAAGCATCCAGAAGATATTATCAGATGTCAGTGTAACTTCGTACACGTACACACCATCGGCGAGTATTACATGTTTAGAGCCGGCCGCTGGTGGCCGAGCGGTTCTGGCGCTACAGTCTGGAACCGCGCGACCGCTACGGTCGAAGGTTCGAATCCTGCCTCGGGCATGGATGTGTGTGTTGTCCTTAGGTCAGTTAGGTTTAAGTAGTTCTAAGTTCTAGGGGACTTATGACCTCAGCAGTTGAGTCCCATAGTGCTCAGAGCCATTTTTTATTACATGTTTAGAGTTGGAATTCCCTGTAACGGGTAGAACGGCCAACAGTGTGCTCCTGTTTAGTGTCGTTAGCAGGTCTGGTAAGACGTAAAAGTGACGTGAACAACGATACATGTTATGTGACCACACGCAGATGACGCAGTCTTGTGAGACTGCGTTAGCAGCACTTAACAGAGTGTGAAAGTGAAGTCAATGTGCGTCTCCATTTGGCCACCAAGTCGAATCGGGAAATAACCTGATCTGTGCAACATTCGGATGTACCAGTGGCCCGAGGTTGGACTGCATGGGAGGGTGATGATGTACATACTGTGAGTCAAGGTTTCTGCCGACCACAGCCAGGATCAGCACCTCACCTCTGCATCTGCCATCCCGTAACATGCAATTCCTCCCTGCAGTACTCTGTGTGATCGCACACCAACGGTCGGGTCTAGCAGCAACCAGACAGGGAATTAAAGTCCCGTGCGTAGGCTGGCGTCAACGCTACAACACAACCACTGCGCTTGGAGAGGTACAGAGACCTGGAAGCATGAACTGCTGACAAATAGCATCGCATTGGGTTCAGCGATGAATCGTGGTTTTGTCCTACCCCGGATGACCACTGTCGGCGAAAATGGCAGCGACCTGGGGAGAGATCCCATTCTAACAATGTTTTTGAGAGCTCCAGCGGTGTTACTCGTGGTGTCATGGTGTGTGGAGACATTCAATTCACGGCTAGTAATGACTGAGGGACCTTTGCCTGACAACGGTACGTCGGGAACATGCAGCGTCCTCACGTGATACCTCTCATGTGACAGCATCGTGGTGGCATTTTTCAACAGGTCAGCGCTCATTCACATGTGGCGCGTGTTCCTATGAACTTCTGCGTGATACAGAGATACCCTACTCCGGTAACAAAGAAGATCCCCAGATATATTATCCATAGAATATATGTGTGATCAGCTCGTAGGTGAACTCTATCCCAGAGCCAGCATCCGGAGTATCAAGGACTAGTTACAACATATGTGGACCAGCTTGCCTCAGGAGAAGACGCAACGATTTTATGACAGCCGAATCTGTGCATGCATCTAGGCCAGAGGGTGTGCAAATGATGCTAGTTTGTCGTTTCGTTATGCCAAGTTATTTGTAAATCTGACTCGATTTTCTAATCACCGAAATGAAATCACGTATCCTCTCTAGCTGTGAATTTTTGTTTAGTTTACGCGTCCCCTTCTGGGTGTATAACTTTTTTTGCCAGACAATATAATTTTTCACAAGCTACGACATCGTCGCGAAAAGACAGTGACCCGTATATGTAATAAGTTTCCTTTAATTTACGTCTATGTTCACAAACTTTTCGTTAACAGATTGCCGGTTTCGGTCTTTAATGACCATCATCAGATCTGTTTCATAAAAACAAAGTCCTAATGTACTGCAGCCATAGTGGCATCGTCAAATGTTAAATGCGGAATCAGCACCAGCATCGTCAAATACATATAAATAACATCACATGTCGTCAGTAGTACTACAATATAATTTTTCTTTACTTATCATAAAGACTGAGTATTAATCATAGTGCCTTATTCTGAAGCTTCGGCAGTTTATCTTTCTGTGGAAGAAGTATGCCCCAATATGACTCAGTTGTAATATATTACTTGTTTTGGTGTCGATATGCACAAGACACACCTTTCCTCTGACTTACTGCGTTATGTAAAACACCTAAAACAGTATTTGCTTTTGTGTGGAGCTTCTTGAATGTACGGCGTTACCTAATCGAAGTCAGAGGTATTTGATGGAATCTATATCTGACATACTTTCAGGCAAATACAGAACAGGTTTTTGCAGGAAACGTCACTGGTATTTGAAGAAAAAATGCTTTTGAACACGTGCATTCTACCTCACCAGTCCAGATATCAGGTTTAATGTGTCATCAGAGAATTCGCATGTAATATATTAGTTCATTATACAATTCTCTGAGTGATCTGCTGCTATGTTGATGAGTTATTGAGACAACAAACAGAAAAGTTAGGGAAAAAAGAGTTAATTCTAGATAGAAACCTTGGGGGACTGATAGGTAAATAAGGTACATTTGACGTGCAGAAACACAAAAGTACGAGGGCATGCTGAAAAGTAAGGCCTCGAATTTTTTATGTGAAAACTCTTGAAGTTGTTTTTAAATTAACAGACGTTATTAACATTTTAATCCTTTATTCTTTACGTCTGTATACTTGTAGCCCTCTGCCGCTAGTGGACTCTGAATTGTAACGTGTAACTTGGTTCTGTGTAACGTAACTATGTCGGTGCGTGAGAAACAGCATACTGTAATCGACTTTCTAATTCGAAAAGTTCGTCCACACTTGGAGTCTCTCTACTTCAGCGCGACAGACGCAGACCACATACGAGATCTGTGACATCAGCAACAGTCCGACGACTTAGGTTCACTATCATCCATCATTCTCCATATAATCCTGACTTGGCCCCATCCGATTTTCATAGTTTCCAGAACTTAAAGAATCATTCGAAAGTGCTGAAGCGGTGCAAGCAGAGGTGAGGTTATGGTTCCGTCAACAAAGTCAAACATCCTGTCAACGAACTGGTCTTTCGTTGAGAGAAATGTTTACGTTGCTAGTGATACTGTATTGAGACATAAATATGTTGATATCAAAAATAAAGACGTACAATGTTAATAACGTTTGTTTTATTTAAAAAAACATCAAAAGTTTCGACACAAAAAGATCAGAGGCATTTATTTTCAGTATTCCCTCGTATATTCAAAGTACGATCCTTGAAATCCGAACGGGTTAGCCTTAGGATACCAAGGAAATTATAAGATTATCTGTGGTTGTAATAAACTATTGTACCACACTGTATGCGAAGTATATAGTTTATTTGCTTTATGATGTTCAGTTCTTGCTTCGTCTAGTCGTAATAGTTAGGGTGGCACTGAGTATTCTGACGAAAACTAGCTGAGAACTTGTTATAATGAATTTATCATTTCATATTTTACATATTCGAAGACGTATGATCCTCTCAGCCACTTAAAATTAATTTGTTTCTTTTATGGAATCGTATTGTTTTTTCTTCGATTTAGGTGTACTTATTACAATGACGTGCCTCGACATACCGTGAAATTACCTTAAACGTAATTTTTAATGCATTTACAAGGTAACCATGGAACTTACAGCGACTTTTTTTCTCACGTCACATTGCTTGTTTCATGAACTTACAGGGGATTCGGTTATGACAGGATGTTATTAATATCACGTACATTAAGTCCTTCTGCCACTGAAGTACAACCGTGACGCATTCTGGCTTGCTAAACGAGCTCCTTTTTCCTTTCGTCTTCTCTATCTCGTTGTGGTTCCATAGATACTGAAAAGATGGCCAGAGTGGCCGAGCGGTTCTAGGCGCTACAGTCTGGAACCACGCGACCGCTACGCTCGCAGGTTCGAATTCTGCCTCGGGCATGGATGTGTATGATGTCCATAGATTAGTTAGGTTTAAGTAGTTCTAAGTTCTAGGGGACTGATGACCTCAGAAGTCCCATAGTGCTCAGAGGCATTTTTTACATACGGAAAACATTTATAGTCTACAAGAAAGCCACGAAAATTACTATTCGTCCTGGTTTGAATAAATGTAATTCGTCAACATAGCAGATAAACTATCAGTACGTCGTGTTTATGGAGCAGCTACACAAATAGAACAGTGGTTAGCACACTGGACTCGCATTCGGAAGGACGACGGTTCAATCCCGCGTCCGGCCATCCTGATTTAGGTTTTCCGTGCTTTCCCTATATCACTTCAGGCAAATGCCGGGATGGTTCCTTTGAAAGGGCACGGCCGATTTCCTTCCCCATCCTTCCTTAACCCGAGCCTGTGGTCCGTCTCTAATGACCTCGTTGTCAATGGGACGTTAAACACTAATCTCCTCCTCCTCCTCACAAATATAACAAGAGATTAATCAAGAAAACTCACTGATACAACGACAAGTATGGCCAACTACACAGGAGAACCTTTTATTGAAAAAGATGAATAAGATCCGTCAAGGACTCTCGTATAAGCTCGGGTGTTTTCCGAAGGAGCATTGACACGTCTTAGTGAATAAAGTTACGATCGGTTCATTGACCAGATCCGTCAAAACGCAGCTGTGTATTGACCGACAAGGGCGAACTAAGATAAACTAATAATTTTTCCCCAGAGGTAATGAGACAGGATATCACACCACCGCCGGCCGGGCTGGCCGAGCGGTTCTAGGCGCTACAGTCTGGAACCGCGCGACCGCTGCGGTCGCAGGTTCGAATCCTGTCTCGGGCATGGATGTGTGTGATGTCCTTAGGTTAGTTAGGTTTAAGTAGTTCTAAGTTATATGGGACTGATGATCTCAGATGTTAAGTCCCATAGTGCTCAGAGCCATATCACACCACCGTTTTACTCTTGGTTTGAGATTTTTTAAATCAGTAGTTCTGGGTTTTAAGTAATTCATTATGCGGAAGCGACAACTTATTATCAGTCTCAGCCGAAACTCTTAGTTCCGCGAGGCACGTACACAGAGTGTGAAATTACTCACTGGCTACGAGAGGTGCTAGCTAAAAGCATAACAAAGATGATGATCAGTTTTCGCAGCATCGAACATGCTCCATCTGGAAATACTGTACCAGATCGTCCATAATCACTGATTGCTTTTCAGACTAGCAAGCAAAACTTGCGGAGCCAAGATGGAAGTCTCGTGACAAACTGAGCTTCTTTCTGAGTGACGAAAATATAACCAGGAGATTTCCAGAAAGATTCTCTGAGGTATAATCTGACGTCAGAACAGCAGGTGTCAAGTGATAGGAGTTACCGGCCGGAGAATGTATAGTCATTCTGAGATTCTGACTGGATATATTTTTGCTCCTTTTGGTATACTGAAATTCTTGCCCTTCGCCGTGTTTGTGTGTGTGTGTGTGTGTGTGTGTGTGTGCATTTTCTAGAAGTCAGTGGTATTACTAATTTTGACTTTACTACAACATTCTGATACGAATATTCTTATACAGAAATATTTTTTCACTCGTCGTGTCACTAACTGTCACACGCTTCGAACAGCACCGAGCAGTGTTGTGGTTCGAAGGCTTCCATAAAACATCTCTGTATCATGAATGAGTGCTGTGCGAACAATTTATATTAGATAATACTGCAAAAACTAATCCAGTCTATCGTGGTTGGGGAAACAGGGTGGTTACTATAGCAACTGCCTATTTTTCACGGTCGATATCATTAAGTACATATCCTGCAGATAGCCTGGAAGCGTGTTCTGAATGAAGTTCTTTGTAGACGGAAGCTGTAAGTCGTTCTGGGAGAACATGTGGATCTACTAGAGTCACCTGCATTTACTGCCACACATTACTCTCAAATTACTGCTGGTGTCTATACAGAAATGCATCGCAAGGATTTCCATGGTCTGGTTGTGGAAATCGCTATTCCATCTCATCCAAATGTTATTTCATCGGCCAACAAGATTAAAGGTGCAAAGAACTGATGAGCAGTTTGTGTGGTAAGCCATCGGCAAAAGGACTCCCATGTTCAGCGAGCGGCAAACGAAACATACTGCATATGTCGATGACGGTACAGAAAAATGAACTACACGTTATGAACTCTTCAAATGGTAGTACTACATGTGTTACATGGTGATGCTCGGATCTTTCTCGATAGGTTTCAGGACTTAATCTTTCTAGTCATACGAGCGTTTGTGGTGCTACTGATCTCGTAACAGCATCGTGATGATAAACACCAGAAAAGATTTGACGACTCACCACTTGTATGTCTGGTACTGCTTTTTAATACAACTCTGCAGTGTCATGTCCATTAATGTAGGCTCGGCTGTGCATAAATGATGTATCTGACAGCTAAGGAAATGATTGTCACTGATACGACGCACATGAAACATACAAGACAGAATAACCGCAAATGTACAAAAGTCTCCATGGCAACAAAGCGCCATCGAGGATATAGTGAGTGCATCATCAGATTTACTTGTACCGATAACGTCACTCGATTTTCTAAAAAAAATTAATCTTAAGTGCTGTTTACAAAATTCGGTTGTCGGATTTTAAGTTAACTTTAATTGATAACAAAAAAATAAGTTTTAGGACACAAATCGATCTTTTCCTAGGTTTTGGTGAGTGGTAAACCGCTCCTAAGATTTTGTAAAACTTTCTCAAGCACACCTTGTATAAAATCAAGAACGCATAAGTTCTTATGTAACTTTATACTCATTGTCTCAATTTCATATACATTTACAACCAAAAACACAAAATCTAGAACAGCTATACCAGCAGAATTTAATTCCAAATAATAATTAAGGAAAATGTGGCTGACTGATCATTCTACCTAGACAGGAGATCAGACATCACAGACGTTCCTGAACACAGACAGCATCACTTGACTCTCCCGACTGTTAAAGAAAGATACCTAAAACAAGTGTGCGCCAGCACGTGTGCAGCTTTACTGAGAGTGGAAAATCCTCTTCGCAATAACACGAGGTCCTGTTCCTCAACATCAAGTGACCCCATCGAGAGAATGTCTCAGACAGGCATGTCAAAATGTTGTGGCAATACCACAGGGTAGTCAAAGAAGTGGCTTATAACTGGGGTATTCATTAAATGGCTGCATTTTAAAATTGGACGAGAGGCATTGAAGGAGGTAGATGAATTTTCCTATCTCAGAAGTAGATCAGATAAATGTAGCCTGTAGATGATCCCGGAGCCGGTCCTGCTGCCGCCGCGAGCTGTTTTGAAAATCGACATAAATGAACAGAATCTGTAGGCTGCAAAACAATGAAGGCCGCTAGGATGGTGTTATGAGCCGTGCGCACCTCGCCGCCAGATTACTTGTAGTTGCCAGTTGGTGCCGAGCGCTACAGTGAATTGTTGATAGCATGCTCTATCGGCAAACACTCAGTGGGAGCACTTAGACGCACGCCTCTGTCGGGCCTCCGCTTATAGCTATCCGTATCTGCCACAAGTTCTCAACAGTGTAGCATCTCTTCACCCACAAGGTCAGTACAATTTATTTACTTAAAGTGCACTTGTGTCAATTAATGATTTGATTGCCTCTCCAGATTCCTACGGCGACAGGTCCCTTTGGACACCTTCCACCCATTTATCATCAGCAACGAGGACGTAACATTTGGCTCCTCGGAACATCACCAGCTCTAATCATAGCAATAAAGAAGGAAGATGCAAGGAAGAAGTAGTTGTAAGGATTTTACAGAGTCAAATGGCTTTCTATGAAGAGGCTGTTTACAACCTTAAATATTAACCATGAAATCAGAAAAATACACGAAAAGCTATGTGTAGAGCACAATCCTCATGGATATTAACCGTGGACAATGGAGAATACAGAAATGAAACGATCAGAAACTTCGAAATTTGATGTTGATGAGGCTTATGAAGCATGGAGGATTATAGAGTATGGAGTGAAAACGTCTTGCAACGAGAAAATAAGAGTCGTAAAGACCACAATAAATCGAAAGGATGGAACTAATGGGCACATAATAAAATAGGATGCGTTATTGAAGACTGTAGCTCAGAGGGTAGTTGAAGGACAGAATACCAGAGGCAGGCAGAATATGAGAACATAAGGTAGATCGTTTATGGGGTGGTATGCGTTGAAATGTTTACAGGCCAAAGACAAAACTATAGAACTGTATTCAACCAAGTTTAGTTAATGATAGAGACAATAATCGACGACCGCCATGTCTTCCCGTGCCAATGGCGTCATCGGATGCAGTAAGGAGTGGAGTAGGGTCAGCATACCCCTCTCTCGGCTTTCTTCGCCTTGGAGCCGCTACTTCCCACGTACGTAGCTCCTCAGTTGACATCATGAGACTGAGAGCGCCCCGTTCCAGCCCTCCCACTAAGGAAAAGTCGCTGGAAATACCTGCAATCGAAGGCGGGTCCTCTGTGCGTAGCAGCCAGACAAACTGACCACTGACCGACGGAGGCGGACTAATTCACCAATTTTAACAACACTCAGGGGTACAATCTCTGTAATAGTATAACAAATGCCCCCAAGATAGATAAAATAAGCGGTGTTCTGATACTTTAGCAATACTTGTGTGTACACTACACACACATTTGTGCGTGTGCATTTCTGAATGTCACGTGTCTCCGAGCGTGTATTTTGTATTTTGAGTTTAACCACGCTTGTCACATTTTTAATTCCTCTGACCTAAGTATGAGACTCAGTAACCTCAGAAAGGGACATACGTGAGTTTCATATTCTGCAATGTTCTGTCTCTCACAGCTGAAGGCAAGACCGCTGAATGCACTGTATAAGTGCCTCAACTACACAACGTGATTTGCAAACAGGACGCGTCTGTCTTAGTTTAACAGGGTTTAATAGGCTCAGTTGGGCGGTATAACACGAAAAGCCTAGCAAACTGAGGCAGACACGTTCTGTTTGCAAATCGCGTTGTGTAGCTGAGGCACTCATACAGTGCATTCAGCGGTCTTGCCTTCAGCTGTGAAAGACAGAACATTGCAGAATGTGATACTCACGGATGCCCCTTTCTGAGGTTACTGAGTCTCATACTTAGGTCAGACGAATTAAAAGTGTGACAAGTGTGGTTAAACTCAAAATACAAATACACGCTCGGAGACACGCGACATTCAGAAATGCACATGCACAAATGTGTGCGTAGTGTACACACAAGCATGGCTTAAGTATCACAATATCGCTTATTTTATCTATCTTGGGGACAATTTGTTATAGTATAACAGAGATTGATCTTATGTCTGAGTGATTCGCAAAATTCTGCAGCGATTTCTTTAAATCATAAATTAAATAATAGTAGAATTGAAGTTAGATTGTAGTCCCTGTTTCATTGATCATTCTTAATTTCCTCGAAGAAAATATTTTTAATGATTTTCATAAACTATGAAATGGACGATTAAATGAGTAAATAAAACCAGTGTCGGATGAAGACCATTTTCGGATCTCTAAATTCTTTTATCCTAATTATACCTTGGTCAGACTTTCGTGTTAACCAAGAGATGGAATATTGCGAACCGAAGCTCTTCTATTCAAAAAGATAATGAAACATAGGAGGAACACCGTTGCCCAATTCCTTACGAATAAAACTGTAAGTTTTTGATACTTTTATAATATATCTTTATATGAAAATATTTAGCTAAGCTTTTCTTCTCTTCAACGTACAAAAAGTATCAGTATGCAGTATGCTACCTGTTATTTCATAAACACAGAAATAAAACGAAAAAATTTTATTCTAGCAACTGAATATATGCTAAAACACGAGGCGATATAGCCGGCCGATGTGGCCGAGCGATTCTAGGCGCTTCAGTCTGGAACCGCGCGACCGCTACGGTTGCAGGTTATAATCCTGCCTCGGGCATGGATGTGTGTGATGTCCTTAGGTTAGTTAGGTTTAAGTAGTTCCAAGTTCTAGGGGACTTATGGCGTCACATGTTAAGACCCATAGCGCTCAGAGCCATTTGAACCATTTTTTGAACGAGACGATATCTGTTCAGCAAATAACATGATTCTTTGTTGTCAGTTTGGTCTTTACCATGGTATTCTTACAAAGATTCCACAACTCACCTGTGCCCAATATGCATAAAATCTCAAGTTTATTTAATCTCCTCCATATTCGTTTAGTACGATGGAATGTGCAAAAATTTGTACGCAGACTGGTAGCGCAGAAATATCGCGTTGACAAATTAATATTCAACAGACAGATCAATCGAGAAAGGAAAGGCCGACTGCGTCCTACTGGCTGCAACCTCTTTCCAGAGAATCAATAAGATCCCAACAGAAATTCACGTTTACCTTCTATCTGCACATTAATAAATGACACCGACGCATTAATAACAGACGCGGACTGTTTTATACCAATTACCGATTCTCGTGATAATGAACGCTGAAGACTCGAACATACTGAGCCCGAAAAAACAGAACTGTTGCTGAATTACTAAATACGGCATCAAGAGAATTCACACATTAAATATGTATTCAGACTTCTCGGGCTTAAACTTCCTTTGTATCTCATATTTACCGAATTGATTTGCCGAGGAAAACTGAACAGTTGTTGTACATGGTACGCCAACTTCGACCTGTCCTGCTCCCTGTCGTCCGCTTTTATAATGTGTGTAATAACGACGGAATTATAACCTCTAGGATATTGTTACAGTTCTATTACTCGATAAGTCTTGTGAAGTGAAGGAAGAGACGTTGTGCAAAATTGAGAGGTATTCGAAAACGCCCATTCATTCTCTTTCCTCGAACTAGTTCAGAGGATGCTGAAACGAGCCCATCGCATTGCCTTAAGCTCCTATAAAACCAGATGATAACCGTTTTCCACTTGGAAATTCTCTAGGGACCGGTTGTGCGTCGAACGTGAGAGGAAACAGCAGGCTATCAGACAACTAAACTATTCAAAAAGAAAATCCAAACAAAATTTCGCGTATCTTGGACTGGAGAAATTATTTTAAGGGTCGCATGTTGCCAGCGATGTGCCTTACAAATACATCTGGACAAAGCTACTACAACACTATTACAGACAGGTTAGAGGAGCATGTAGCCAAGCTACATGAGTTAAATGGCAATAAAAACCAACTGCTGAGTTTTATTACTGATACAACTGTTATAGTGTAATAAGACTTTATCTTTTGATGTCATCAAGCAATGCTACAACCAGTTTTTTTTTTTTTTATTTTGTCGTGTTGGCTAAATGCAAGTACGGTGAATATGTTGACTCAGTTAAATTGTTGTTCATGTTTCCAGTGAGGTCCATTTACCTTCAGGCTTCGTGCGGTAGCGTTCTCGCTTCCCACGCCCGGGTTCCCGGGTTCGATTCCCGGCGGGGTCAGGGATTTTCTCTGCCTCGTGATGGCTGGGTGTTGTGTGATGTCCTTAGGTTAGTTAGGTTTAAGTAGTTCTAAGTTCTAGGGGACTGATGACCATAGATGTTAAGTCCCATAGTGCTCAGAGCCATTTGAACCATTTGAACCTTCAGGCTTACAGTCGACAAAAGTGTCAAAATTGTCTCCAAACTTAATCTTCAGGTAGGTAAGATACAATAAAGCAATGCATCGATTGGAAGTGGTAGGAATAACGAGTTTCGAGCTTGCTGACGTTGGTACCACATGTAGTTGTTCTTGGTTGTTACTGTGCCATGCCGTTGTGCATGTGGGTCACTAGGGACAGAACAAATTAGAGAATTTTATTTTTAGATGTTTCTGATCGGTAAACTTCTTACAGAGAACTTAATATTATAGCTTAAACTTATTTGGCCGTTAATATTATTTTGTCACTTAACACATTATCAACCATACGTGACAGGAACTAGATGACTGCTTATCTCACTCTGGTTGAAGTTGTATTGTCACGCTTTACTCACATTCTCTTCACAGATTTACCATTCCATTTGTTTCAAAACGGAGGATACCTGAATCTGTTTGCTGGCATGCATCTTTAAAAACCATCGAAATGTAAAAAATAATAATAATTTACCATCTTGTAAAGTCATCAGATGACCGAAACGAATTGCAAAATGATTTAGATCAAATATCTGTATAATGCGAAAAGGGGCAATTGACCCTGAATGAAGAAAAGTGTGAAGTTATTTATATGAGTACTAAAATAAATCGGCTAAATTTCGATTACGCGGTAAGTCACACAAATCCTAAGGCTGTAAATTCAACTAAATACTTAGGGATTACAATAACAAATAACCTAAATTGGAACGATCACATAGATAATGTTATGGGTAGAGCAAACCAAAGACTACGATTCCTTGGCAGAACACGTAGAAGGTGCAACAGGTCTACCAAAGAGACTTCTTACACTACGCTTGTCCGCCCTATTCTGGAGTATTGCTGTGCGGTGTGGGATCCACATCAGGTGGGACTGACGGATGACATCGAAAAAGTTCGTTTTGTACCATCGCGAAATAGGGGAGATAGTACCACAGACATGATACGTGAATTGGAGTGGCAATCATTAAAAGAAAAAGGCGTTTTTCGTTGCGACGGGATCTTCTCATGAAATTTCAATCATCAGTTTTCTCCACCGATTACGGAAACATTGTGTTGGCACCCACCTATACAGGGAGAAATGATCATCACGATATAATAAGAGAAATCAGGTCTCGCACGGAAAAATTAAGTGCTCGTTTTTCCCACACGCCGTTCGAGAGTGGAACGGTAGAGAGACAGATTGAAGATGGTTCATTGAACTCTGCCAGGCAGTTTATTGTGAATAGCAGAGTAATCACGTAGATGTAGATGGAGTTTGTTGTTGAGCATCTCGCAACGCTGTCGCGCTGACTAAACGACCCCGCGATGGAACGTGGCACTCTCCGTTGTATCTTTTCTACCTCTTCTATTAATCCTTCTTCGTAACGGTCCTTGATCGATGAACAATACTCAAGAATCGATCGAACAGTTGTTTCGTGAATGAATTACATTTCCTTAAGATTCTTGCAGTGAATTTCAGCCTGGTCTATCTTTTTCTTACAATTAGTTTTATGTGGTCATTTCACTTTAGATTGTTCCGTATGGTTACTTGGTTGGTTGGTTTGGGGGATCAAAGGGACCAGACTGCTACGGTCATCGGTCCCTTCGTATGGTTACTCCTAGGGATTTTGCGGCAGTTAATGATTCCAGTGATTTTTTTCAAATATTGTAGTTAAACAGTAGTGGATCTATTCACATTTTTTCAGCAATACGATAGATTTATTAACGTTCAGGGTCATCTACCAGTCCCGAGATCAGCCATCGATCCTTCCTGTATTTCTTTTGACTTTCAGCGCTCGTAGTATATATTGTATAACGAAGGGATCCCTAAGGATCGGGGAAACTGTACGTACCATGCCGTGCCTGCTCGATGTACTTCCGTCAGGCGA
This sequence comes from Schistocerca nitens, assembly GCF_023898315.1. Lineage (NCBI taxonomy): Eukaryota > Metazoa > Arthropoda > Insecta > Orthoptera > Acrididae > Schistocerca > Schistocerca nitens. The sequence continues at coordinate 930,033,937 of NC_064616.1, forward strand.
TCGGCAGAATGATTCTGATCATTGGTTGTGGATTTTGTCTTTAAAATTACATAGGACGATAAGACCATTTATATCACGACTTTAGCACAACCCGGCAAACTGAATATGTTCTAAGAACGAAACGGATCGTAGCACAATAAATGTGTAATTATACACCTGAGGTAATTACTATTGGTCATTAAAATATGTAATATCAGTTTTCCCCAGTGCTAAGCATGATTGGAATTAGGCAGAGTCGCTTTCGCGGCCTGAGGCCATTTCAGTAAGTTCCTTCTTACCGTGGGACCACATCACGATGTGAAAGAACTACCAACTTTTCGCCTACTATTGCTGGCATCTTTCATTAGACTAAATGTCGATAGTTTTAACATATCACGAGGCGGTATCACATCCATTTGATGGTTATTGATCATAGTTCTAATATTGTTAAATAAAGCCTCTGCCATACGCTGTGAAATGGCTTGCGGATTATAGATATAGACGTAGAGAGCCTGCTCCCAGGGGCTGTGGTGGGAAGTTGCCTGCTACGAGACTAAGTGGCCATGCGTGTAGGTAAACACGACACTACTCGTAAAATTAACGCCAGTTGGCAGGTGGTCGTATGCGCATTAGTATCGATAAATAAAAAGGTAGATCAAATTCGTTGATGTATGGCAACTTTTATTGGCTGTTTGCGCTGCTAGCGCTTGTTATAACTCAGGGACATGAATTGCTGCTGTCGTACAGCAGAAATTTGTTGTGTAACTTCCAGGTTTCTCTTTGGTTCGGTGTTTGTCAGGGTATTTACTTCCGTTTCGAATAAAGAACGGGTCGCCAGTTGTTTGGTGTCTGGATATGACACCGCATACGGTTTTACTCTGTATCCACATATAATAGCTGCCAAGTCAGACGCCAGAAAGTGTGAGGACCATCCACTGTGCAGGTGGCTTTGCATATTCTTCTTCGGCTTCTTCACGTCACGGTGTAGCTCTATCCGGAGCGTTGTTCTCATCTTTTCTGAGCTCTTCCGTCGTCTCTTCGTCCTTTATGTCTACACTCATGGTTAGGTAGTCTTCTGCGGTCCATACTGTCGGTATGGGCTTCCCATTTACTTCTATTTTCTTCCATTTTTGTTCAGATTTTGTTAACATGTAATTCTGTTCGTATCTCATGATACCGCATTCCATAAAATGTAGAGACTCTTTTCAATTTTCTTAACATTTTCATTTCGGCTGCTTGGATATCGTTCAAGTTGCTCTTCAAGCGTACCTATATCGTAAACGGTAGCGGCATTATTTTGTAATTTTAGCTCTTGCATCTTACCTGGTATCGTTATTGTGTATCCTGCTGATTGCCCCACATACGCATTAGAAGTGTTGTTTTTCCATATCTCTGTCTTTGCCGTAGTTTACGAGACATTTGTTCACTTGAGTGTCAGAGACAACTATGACCGGCGTGTCTTTAGCAATCTGTTATAATTTGTAGGTGAACCGTTGTACGTAGTCTTACGTTTTTTTATAGCAATTATATGGCCAGTGTATAAAATAACTTATTGTATTTTACTTCTGTAATTATTCCGTTTTTCTCTTCATTTCAGATACAGTCTACTTATACGGCGTGAATTAGAACGCCACCAGCAATATTTCGGAGGTTGTTCAGAGATATTTTCAGAGCATTTTAATATAAGATACTCGTGGTCTCCGGTGTCTTATAGAGTAATAATATAAATAATTTATTTGGCTTGTCGTCTCATATATCTTCATTTCCGCTAACATATCTGCACAACAGTGAAACAGCTTATATTATGCAGTCACTAAAACATATAACACGAAACAAAGAGTAATGCAACAACACTCGGAGGAAAGACTTACAGTTTTGTCACAGTGTGTTCCATCTGTTATTTTAGTATACTTTACAGTTCATAACAAATAGAGCACTGATACATTACGGATAGTGTTCTAAATGTCAATTACCATGATTACAGCCAATTGTACAGCGACTGTCAACGCTAACTAACATTACTAGGGAAACAAACCCTACAAAACACCAAGCAGAACTGAATGCAAGCTTGAGGGCGAATGATAACATGTAAATTACTGTTGTCTTCAGCGAATAATATGAATGAAAGCAACAAGTTCGTTTACAAATAAGACACACAGTGTATACCAACGAAACTTTACTATCGTGCAGGTGTTATCTGTGCAGTACACACCCACACAAAAAAAAATGCGGGTAAGGCATGATACGAAATGCAATTACTCTACAATGAGCTAGCAGAGACCTTGTACTAAAGGTCTCAGTAAATATCACTGAACAGCGGTCGAAATTTTGTGTCGATGGAAGGAAGATTAGACTGTAACGTCCCGTCTACAGTTAGGTCATTAAAGACGAAGCACAACATCAAATTATTAAAGGATTGTGGACGAGATCGGCCGTGCTCTTTTCAAAGAAAATATTCCCTCATTTGTCTGGAGCGAAACTACGGAAAACCTAAATCGAAAGGGAACTGAATCGTCGTCCTCTCAAAAGTGAGTCCAGTGTGCTAACGACTGTGCCACCTCGCTAGTTTTGCAGTGGACTTCGTATATAGTATACATGGCGATTATGCTTAGCTGTTCACGTCAGGTACTTCATGAATCTTTCAGAATACTGTTTTCACCAAGATGAATTACGAGAACGTTCTCACTAAACGACGTTTAGTCACTTTTCAAAACTATATTAATTACAGTGCTATAGTTATCAACTTGGCTTTCTCGAGTGGAACTGTAGTAATTACCCTTGCTTATATCATAGTTCAGCCGGCCGGGGTGGCCGAGCGGCTCTAGGCGCTTAAGTCTGGAACCACGCGACCGCTACTGTCGCAGGTTCGAATCCTGCCCCGGGCATGGATGTGTGTTGTCCTTAGGTTAGTTAGGTTTAAGTAGTTCTAAGTTCTAGGGGACTGATGACCACAGCTGTTAAGTCCCATAGTGCTCAGAGCCATATTATAGTTCTAAAAGAGACGAATGCAACGGGATGTCGGTCTTCAAAACCTTTTATTTTTTTTTTCGGAATAATTACAATATTTTGAGCTAAGGCTGTATCTGTTTTGAAATGAAAAAAGGTTGCTGTCTTATGTGGAAATTCGTTGTTACCCAACCAGGGGAATACAGGGTGGTTATAATTAAATTTTCGCTACTCGACCTAGTGTGGACGGAATGGATACCAAATGTTATAGGATGACGTTGAGACTTTGCGCCACAGAATTGGCACTGTTAGTGGTGTTACTGTCATGACTTGCCGATAGGTAATGGTACTGTTACGACCACGTAAGCATCAGTATGCATTACATTTACAGCCATTAAACATAGGTCTGGAAAAGGCGAGCGGGGCCTTACTCGCAAAGCTGTTTTGAAAAAGCAACAGCAGTAGTGCTGCTGCTCATCGCTAGTGTCGATATATTAAGGGAATACGGAAAGGCACTCTTTCCACTCCGAGGTTGAAGAACATGATTCGGAAGTTCGAATTAACTGGCTATTTTGAAATTGTTCATGGGAGAGGCTGACAGCCAGTTTCACGACAAATTGTTGAAGAAGTTACTTTTGGCATGGCTGAGAGAGCTCGACGCAATTTGTGATATTCTAGCAGTGCACAAGCTGTGTCACGACAGCTGAACAGTCCACGTCCCACAGTTCGAAAAGTGCTGCGAACAATTATGAAATTGTATCTCTAGTGCGGTTCCAGACTTCCGTGGATGAAGATGGTCGCCACATTGAGCAACGTTTGAAATCTGAAACGCGAACATTGTGCGTAATTAAAAAATGCTACCCTCTCGTGTGGAAATTGAAATTAGTTTCTTTCAATGATTTATTCGTTATTTTTCTTCCACGTGTCCTTACAAATGTTTCCAAAAAATTTCCGTACCCTACCATCACTCGTTCTCCAAGGGGCCCCTATCAAGTAGTGAAAGTTCTATTGTAACCACCCCGTTCGCCACGATGCACCGCCACGATACCGGTTCAAAAGGGGCACAGAAGAAACATAGTTTTCATCTGTCTGCGTCGTCCACCGTGCTAGTGCTTGTTGACTTGAAATAAAAAGAAATGGGGCTTTATCAAGGGTAATGCAAAAGGAACACGAAATGGACACTTCATTTGTATCAGTTCAATTGTATCCCCACAGACGATGTTAAATGAAAACGACAATTCAGCAAAAGTGCAAAAAAAATTGCAATAGCACAGGAATATACACAAGGATTAAGTAACAAGCTTCCAAGGAGATGAGTGAACAGAATAGACGTTCTGGCAGCTGTTGCTCATGACCCACATCTTAGCTACAGAGTCTGCCCGGAGTTGCTCGCATTTTGCACGCAAACAGGTTCTGTCCATGTCAAGTGTCACCTCACCAGCAGATTAACCAGCGGGACTGCAGAAGACGCACGAAATTCTGACACTCGGTTCTAACGGGGCATCAAGTAAGTAGATTCGTTCTCCATTACTTTTCTTTACCGATTAAGCTGCGTTTAATAGCAATGGCTTGCTGAATGTAAGAAATATGCAGTACTCGTCCTCTGGAAAACTGCACTGGCTAAGGCATATCGATCATCAGAGGCAGTGGAGGGCGAAAATTTGCTGCGAGGTTACGGGAGACTACGTGATTGGTCTTTACTTAATTGAAGACGCCTTAATGGGTAAAAGATACGTAAAATTTCTTAGCTAAGTACTATCATCTCTCCAAGAGAAAGTACCACTTGAAGCACGTAGATGTACTTGATACCCACACAACTGTCCGGTTCACTACTCTCTTGTGGCTAAGCCGGCCGTGGTGGCCGTGCGGTTCTGGCGCTGCAGTCCGGAACCGCGGGACTGCTACGGTCGCAGGTTCGAATCCTGCCTCGGGCATGGGTGTGTGTGATGTCCTTAGGTTAGTTAGGTTTAAGTAGTTCTAAGTTCTAGGGGACTTATGACCTAAGATGTTGAGTCCCATAGTTCTCAGAGCCATTTTCTTGTGGCTAGGAAAGCGCTCACCCTTGTCTTTCCTGGTAGCTGGATAGGGAGTGAAGGCTTTAGCAATTGATCTACCACTGGACTTTTTCTCTGGGGCAAATTCAAAGAAGAGGATTTAAAATATCGCATTGTTGTGGCATGTGCAATAATACCGAAGAAATGTCTCCACCCTGTCTCGCCACTTTCAGGAGTGATGATGAAATGATGAGGACAACACAAACACCCAGTCATCTCGAGGCAGTTGAAAATCCCTGACCCCCGCGGGAATGGAACTCGGGACCCCGTGCCGGGAAGCGAGAACGCGACCGCGAGACCACGAGCTGCCAAACCCGACGTCCTTCAACCAGCGACTGAAAACGTCTTTTGCAATAGCCAATAGACATGGAATTTGAATGATGTGTTTATGAAAACATTTTTTGTTGTTTCGTGTTTTTTGTTATTACTGATGCAATTTTGCAATATTCTAGGGGCATTCAGTAACTGATGCAACACATTGTTTTCTCGACCAATTTCGATTCCAGGAATGGGGAGTTTGTTATGCGACATGTTGGAATATTCGCGCTTCATCACCTATAGTTTGATCAAGTTCTGATAGGTGGCAATGCCACACATAGCCATCAAAATGGCGTGTGTAACGGAGGTTCGTTCCAAGCAGAGAAATGACTATGAGTTTCTTTTGGCGGAAAACCAGAACATCGCAGATATTCACAGGCGCTTGCAGAATGTCTACGAATACCTGGCAGTGAACAAAAGCACGGTGAGTCGATTGGCGAGACGTCTGTCATCATCGCAATAAGTTCGCGCAAGCAGCTTCGACTTCTGGAATGTTGGAACGTGCTGACACTCTCATTCCTGGTGATCGACAGGTCACAATTAAACACCCCTCTGCTCAACTGCACGTCTCTGTTTGTAGTGCTGACATACTCGCCCCCCGCTGCAGTACTCAGCCGTGTGTGACCCCCGCGTTCAAAATGGTTCAAATGGCTCTGAGCACTATGGGACTCAACTTCTGAGGTCATCAGTCCCCTAGAACTTTGAACTACTTAAACCTAACTAACCTAAGGACACCACACACATCCATGCCCGAGGCAGGATTCGAACCTGCGACCGTAATGGTCGCGCGGTTTCAGACTGTAGCGCCTAGAACCGCTCGGCCACCGCGGCCGGCTTCCCCCCGGGGTTCCTTGCCGCCAACCAGATGACCATAAAGAGCAACGAAGGACCATCTGTGCGGTATTGCTTGCGCGTTACGCAGTTGATTATGACAATTTTTTGTCGAACATAGTCACAGGCGATGAAACATGCGTTCATCGCTTAGAACCGGAAATAAAACGGCAAGACATGGAATGACACCACACCACTTCTCCTCCGAAAAAAAAGTTCAGTGCCACACCCTCAGCCGGTAAAATCATGGCAGCTGTCTTGTAGCACTCCGAAGGGGTTATTCTGTTTCATGTCCTCCATCATGGTGAAATGATCAACTCTTAGGTTTGTTGCGCTACCCTCAGAAAACTGAAGGAACGACTTCCGCGTGTTCGTAGCCACAAAAAGGACAACGAACTTCTCCTTCTCGGTGACAAAGTAATGTCTCACAAAAGTGCGCTCACCAGAGAGAAGCTCACAAAATTTTATTGGACTGTTCTTCCTCTAATTCCCTACATCCCGGAACTCTCGCCTTTCAACTTTTTTTTTTTTTTTTTTTTTTTGGACCCAGTAAAGGATGCACTCCGTGGGAAGCAATTCGTGAATGATGGGGAGGTTACTGATGCACCAGGATACTGGCTCCGACTTGGTCCATCAGAGTGGCATACAGGCCCTCCAAGTAATTTGATGTAAGATCGTCGCACTGAACGGAGATTATATTGGAAAGTACAGCACTGTAGCCAAAAGAGTGAGCAATAATATGGTGTACTAGAATCCTTTACAAAACTAACCTAATTTCAGAAAAAAATGTGTTCCATTACTTACTGAACGCTCCTCGTTTGTCGCTTGAGATGGTTCAAATGGTTCATATGGCTCTGAGCACTATGAGACTTAGCTTCTGAGGTCATCAGTCCCCTAGAAATTAGAACTGCCTGAACCGAACTAACCTAAGGACATCACGCACACCCATGCCCGAGGCAGGATTCGAACCTGCGACCGTAGCGCTCGCGCGGTTCCAGACTGAAGCGCCTAGAACCGCTCGGCCACCCCGGCCGGCTGTCGCTTGAGATTAAAATCATGACGCGAAGTTATTATTCAACAGTGTTCCTCAATTCTCTGGTTTGAAAATACATTCAATTTTGGAGTTACATATTTCTGTTAGGTCTCTGACAAAAGCAGAACTGTTACCATAGTTAACTAGTGAATCATCTATGGATTTCATGATCTATTTTTCTTCAGCTGGTATGTCAGTCCAACCACATGTAGCCAGGAGCGATTAGTATCAGTTTAAAATTAAATTTCTCTCCACTGTTCCGCTTTGGTAAGCCAAGCTAGAGCGCTCCATTAGTATGAGGCGCCTGTTCCGTATAACAACACGAATCTCGCGTATAACAACACGAGTTTCCGCGTATTATTAACTTAGCGGAATTTTGTGCTGCTACGTTGTTTTATGTTCAAAACAGATAAATCCTCAGTTCAAAATAAGGTAATATCTCCGAAATAACTAATCGGAGTTTGGAGAGTGAAACCCGATGAGTTCCTCTCGTTTGGACTACGGCCCCACGTGCGTTTTTTCCAGCAGAATTTGGGCTGGAAAAAACTTTGCAGAAATAGAACTGCAGCGTCTAAGTGGAGGTCTCACATAGCGCTGGAATTCATGCCGCCACAGTAGAGAAGAGGTGCGTTTCCAAGGTCGCACGCAGAAAAATGCACTGCGCCAATTTTTCTGCTGGAAATCCAGCTGCCTGAATGGCCACCCTAGCAGTTTTCCACGTGGAGTTCCGTTCATCGCGCGCTCCCGACTAGAACTTCTGACTGGTTTGCATCCAGTATTCAGTCGTTGCTTGTTTCCATGAACTCTTTTCTGAGCGTCTCCTACAGAACCACTCTCGTATCGCAAGTAATCCGTCCAATCGAAGAACGACCACGTAAAAACTCGAAGTGAAGTGAACGGAGTGAATTCCTTGAGCCTACGTACCTGAAAGTTATTTAGAAATTATAATCCTCGGATTATAATGTATACAAATTTTATGTTGGGTAAGGAGGTACAGAAACGTTGGAAAGCATGAATGATCGCTCTCTGAGAACATTAAAAATGCAGGACGGCGTTTTGTAAAGGCAGCAAATAATAAGAAGCCTTATCTCTATAGCAAGCAAATGACCTTTCTGCGGCCATGGTTTCAAGTACGAGAGTGAGTTATTGAGGTATATTAAAAATTTTGTTAGAATGTTGCGTTGGTTTTAAGTACTGCAGTACAGAAAAAGAGATAGCAGGACAATAGGAATCAATGCGCCATCGCCAAATGATTCAGCTGCACCTTTCGTTGCGCCTGTTTCAATGGTTGCGAGATAGTCTAAAGAAAGGAAATATATTCAAGTATCATTAGAACAGGAAATTCTCAGTGTAATTAAAAATAATGTAGGACGATCTCCCCAGAATACAGATCCTGATGAAATGTTTTTACTATCCCAGATTCTAGTGTTCAATAAATTCAACCAAACATACAAACTTGATTTCCAGGCGAAATTTTTACAGTTAGTGCCGTCTTACTCATAAACATCAGCATATCCACCAGCACAGTCCCCCAAGACTGTATTTGTTTTAGAAATGTTACTTTCCACCATAGAGAACGGTCTTTCGAATCAATTAACTGACATTCGGTAATACTTTAAAAATTATCTGGATATCCCTTTAGTACCTTTTTTAGGAGAACGAACTTTCCTTTTCTTGACCTGTCACTCAGTTTAGCATGTCTTCACCACTTACTCTGCTATCTTTCGTTTCGATGAGGACGATGAACAAGTAAAAAACATTGTTACCTAAGGAAACAGTATCCATTACTGCTCTCGCGACATTGCTTCTCTGGAACCTGCAGTTTTTCCTGCTCTGTGTGGCCGCCACACTTGCTGGAATTCCTACCACGTTTTCGCCAGCTCGAATCCCACTGGAAGAAACACCGAGCGAGGTGGCGCAGTGGTTAGCACACTGGACTCGCATTCGGGAGGACGACGGTTCAATTCCGTCTCCGGCCATCCTGATTTAGGTTTTCCGTGATTTCCCTAAATCGTTTCAGGCAAATGCCGGGATGGTACCTTTGAAAGGGCACGGCCGATTTCCTTCCCAATCCTTCCCTAACCCGAGCTTGCGCTCCGTCTCTAATGACCTCGTTGTCGACGGGACGTTAACCACTAACCACCACCACCACCACCACTGGAAGAAACGTACGTGGCTCCGTAGCCTTAGAGCGACGGCACTAGCACTGGAAAACACTACAGTTCCATTTGAACCTATGAAAAGAGACTATAAGACATTTAATTAAGAATATTTCGCTATTTACCTCAGCGAAAATGGAAATGAGCGAATGCGGTTATTGTCCTGTGGACCGCATCTGGTGTTGTTCGTTCTCCTGGTGCAAGTCTATTTATCTGACGCCAGCTCGGCGACTTGCGTATCGATGACGATGAAATGATGATGATCACAACAAAACACCAAATCCCCGAACGGATAAAATCTCCAACCCGGCCGGGAATCAAACCTGGAGCTCCAGCACGGCAGTCAGAATTACGATATCTGAATCACCCGGTATATTAAAAAGGATGGGTGATATTCTACAAGCTGCTTCTACTTAATTTATCATCCTTATTTTAATAGCCTTACTTCTTCCCATATTAAGAACAATGTGTGCCGTTTTGTAATTACATACTTTTTAAAACTAGAATGAGCTGGTTGGCTTCTAGCTGAATAATTCGCTGGTTCCCAAAAATACCTCTCAAACCAGTCGCAGTAGTACACACACTTTCCGCTCGCCAATACGGGCTCGTAAACCCAATTCCTCTGATTGCTGCACTCACACTCTAAAAGCGCTAGGTTCATTGACGTCTGAAAGCTTCAGAGCCAATGAAATAACAGAATCAAATTAGAGAATCTACTTCCGTTTTGTGGCTCTGATTAGGATAGTACCACTATGGATGTGTTAAACGATTATTGGGAAGGACATGCAAGTGGCACATAGGACTGTCAAGGTACGAATAACAACTTGTCGGCGCTATATATTGCCCCGGAGGAATTAGGATCAGCTGACTTTAATCCTGTCAAAATAAATGCTATGTCTCTTCACAGTGGTGGTTAAACCGGAGCCCTCAACAAATATACTGTGCGCTAATAGAAAGGAGTTAGAGGTAAGCAGCAGTTTAGACCAACGAAGAAAGTCCGGGTTCGAGTCACGGCATATAATCCATAAGTCCTACTTTTAGGACTATGGGCACGATCGTACCGCCACATTCAACAGTGTTTTTACATCGCGGCCTGTAACAATTTGTAACTAAAGAAATTTACGTATTGTAAATATTGAAGCTAGTTAGTAATACACTTCTTAAAAAAAAAAAAAAAAAGGGAAGCTCCCGGAGTGGGAGGATGAACCGAAATGAAAATTGACGTACTCAGAGCGTTGCGCCAAGACCCCGCCTGGAGCAGCAGAAGGACCCTGCGACCGTCTCAGCGCCTGACTTAATGATAAGGAGTACTCATTTCCATCCAGGGCAAGCGACCTACGTTGAGGTACACTGTGTGCCTGGACTTCTTAACTACCTAGCTGCCAGCCCTGTGTGCGCAATATCTCTTGCTGGCTGACGTCCTGTACAATCAAACTTCATGACTAACAGCTGCCACCGCTCGCACTTGGACCACAGTTTGGCTCCGCACACTTTGATGCCTCCTGTACGAAGCACCAGCCGACGCGGCTGCCTTCTTCGGCGCCCGGGTTCTGGTCCGAATCGGCGCCACACCAGTGCACCGCTGACCACATAGCTTCGCCTGTTGTCGGCTGGACGGTGGCGACGCCGCAAGCTGGCTGTGACAAGAGGCTGCCTGCACGCTTCACAGTTCGAAACCAGCCTGTACCTTGGGGCGGCTGACCACCACTTAGTACCACCGTGATCGATTTATTTTGGCACAGAGTAAATGTATGGTGGGAACTGCAGGTTTGATGACTGGACGTGGGACAACCACCTCGCAACACTACTGCGAGCATGCCCTGGCTGGAGCTCTGAAGGCCTTCCTGACCATTACCGCCTGGGCTGCACTGCCCACCAAAGAGGTCGCACCAGTGCTTCATTTGAGTGATGTACACCGACTCTCCGTACCAGTACCTGTGACGAAAGAAATATCAAAACCGCAGATTTTTAGATGTGATACAACAGATCTTATTTTCTACCAGTATGAATGTTGTATTTGCACTTTTAAAATGCGCAGAAAAACGTTGAAATAACGATTTAAGAAGTCGAAATTTCAAACCACTCCCTCGGAAGGTCATCGTACTGGAACTTCTTTATTTACAAATCGAGTACTTGGTCACACACCCCCGACCTCTAAAAGTGGACAGCTGTAGCAAGGAAGACGTCAGCATCCGCAGCGGGCAGAATCAGGATCACAATAGGTTAAGAAAAGAGTATTCTCCCCACCCCCCTCCCCGCCCCCTACATGTAGCATGAGGTGTCAGTGGGTCTTCTACCATGTCAAATTATACGAGGTATTAGGGGTATAAGTATGGATATTGTGATCACTGGTACCTTACAATTTGCTAACGAATGTTTTTGAGCAGTTGTAACTCCACCGTTAAGTGGACTACACGTGTCAGTATAGATTAGCTGGTTTGTATACATGCGCTTCAACATCTGATCTTCTGTCCACAGGAAAGTAAACGTTAATGGCTTGCTCTTGTCGCATCTGGTTGGAGGTACTAACCAACCTAAAAACATACTATTACTAACAGTTATATTTATTAATCTTGAAATGATGTAAATACTGATGTAATATTGTTCAGTACACTGTGCTGTGTCATGAGCACTCGTAGAAATATCTGCACTTATAACCGTAAAACCATATGTGTTAATTTGCCCCTGGTTAGTTTGAGCAAGCGTCTTGTTGTGGGCAAGGGGTATGGCTCGTTGTTTTCAAGTGTATAAAGTAGTAATCATGATTACCAACTTAGGTGGAGAAATCAAGTTACAGTAAGAAGTTTTACGACAGTGGTTCATTTCAATGTCCTTTTCGTCATCCCATGTTATTCTCCTGTTTGTTTATATGCTCTGAAAAGAGGTTCCGCGGTGTCTGTGTCGGAAACACTGGGATCACACTTGAGGAGATGTCGCAAGCTTTGGCAGTTCAGTTAACTCAGTTGAGTGCAGACAACGCGAATATGCGCAGGCAACTGAAGGTAGTAAGAGGGAACAGGTCTGGGTGCAGTTCACCTGCTCCCACACTATGTTCAACTACTGTTCGCCGACTTAATCGTGTTGATTGTTTTATGAAGATGAGACGGAAAAGGTGCGAACAGTGGTGGGCTAGATTGAGGCAGTAGATTGTTAATCCATGTGTTAATTATGTCAGGCATAAGGAGATGTTAACTAAGAGTTGTACTTTCACGAAAGCAGCCAGGAAAAAGGAGTTAATATTGGGACTTTAACTGATGCAGAAGGTATTCAGATTGCAGAAGTTCAGGAAACTAACGTGGGATTAGCATCTCGAATGTCCTGTGAGAATACATAGTCAGATTAAACTGTAGTGTAAGACGAAATGAATTAGTGTTGTGCGGAGGTAAATGAGTACGTGAGTAACAACGTGTATGATATTCATCTAGCTGCCGTAACATATGCGTCATTGGAGGTTGATGGGTGCTAGACAAAGGCCGTAGAGCCTGTGTCAAGTGGTCAGGTTTCATCCTGGATGGACACGTACAGTAAAGTACACGTGCCAACAATTTTTGTGACCTGTTGAGTACAAAACATTCACCTGAAGCTACTGATGCTAATTATGTTGTAAATGTTGGGGTAAGGGAGTGGTGCAGACAAATTTAGTGTGAGAGGCAGCAGATTCGTCGCCACATATTAGGGCGGTGTTCTCCCAGAAGGAGCGAGGGTAGAGAGAAGAGAGAGGATAAGTGCTACTGATCGGGCTCACAATGCTAAATCCTTTTCGAGATGGATACCTGAGACATAGGAGCTTCATAAAATCGTTCATAATTGCTATGTAATATGTAGATGAATAAGGAGAAGCATCATGCGAAAACTGATCTTTGCCAACACATGGTGAAACTCGGGCTGCAGGGGAAGGGGAGAGGCGGACATTGGTTCCACTGTTGCCAATGACACGCAAGGTTCTCCTGTCGCGAAGGATAAACCAATTAAACTGATTGCAAAGTTATTAAGAATCAATTTATGTGATGTGATACTGCAAGATACATGGAAATGTAGCAGTGTAAAAAGTGTGCAGCCTCCAGTTAGCATTAGGACTAGGCTATCTGTTAGTATAGTCAATATAGTTTCAGGAGTGAATTTCTTGGGAAAATATAGAGTAAACTCTTGTTGCAAAGACAAGGTACCGAGGGATGTACCAAAACAGCGCGTTAAGAAGCCACCAGGCACACGGGAAGAAATGCCAAGCATGAGAGATCAATTGGTTAGGACCATATCCTTTTAAAATACGAAATATTAAGCAAATTTGTTGGGAAGAAACAGTTTTGCCATGTTATTTTGTTAGTTCGTTCTCTATATTGTTACATGATGATTCAGAGCAGTAAAAGCTATCTGCAAGCAAAGAGGGATGAGCTAATCGCCACTCAAAAAGGACACATTACTGTGCAGCAAATACTACTGCATATAAAACGGTATTGGATTAGCCGGCAGCCCAGGGCAGTGTTCCATTTTCTGTTTCCATTGTGGTTCCGACTCTGTTTTGTGCGGCCTGTATCTATTTGAGGTGAAAACGACCCACCCACCTGAGCTGTTACCTGTCGACTGGATTAACCATACCAAGTAATAGTTAAGTAATGAGCCAATGCGCCTTGTGGTTTACGCTAGGGTAGTATAACGAAAACTGAATGTATTGTACATATTTGTCAAGCCATAAAATGTATGCCGCGTCTTTGCAGAATTGTTATTAAGTGTGATACCGTGGAGTGGAATTTCCAAAGAGGGGAGGCGTGTTGCGCGACGGCCGCACTTAGCACAGCAGCAGGATTCTGCGACGTCTCAGCAGGATGACACGAGATAGCACAGCAACACGGCAAATAGGGGTTCTTGCGTAAGAATCTGTATTGAAACTACGCTGACATTGTAGAAGTTGGCACCTAGAGCTCCTGAAAGGCGAAGTTACTATAGCATTAAAGTACAGCCAGGGCTGTGAAATTGCTGATAAAACGTAAGGACCGAGGCGGTGACGTCAAGACTGACCAACGGCCACACTCTGCGCCTCGACTCTGTTGTAACTTGGAAGAGAGAACTGCTACCGTTTCAGAAAAATGACGGACTGCTTTCGTGTAAATATTACTCATTTTAGACATGCAGCATGAGTCAGGACCCAGCTACAAGGGGAAGACTATGCCACACATCTTTGAGATATAGGTCATCGAGCTGTCGTCATCAAAAGAAGTCTTCATTAGATGAGGATCTACTATCGGGGCTAAGTCCAAAGCTGCAGGTTTGGCGTCTTTCAGCCGGCGTGCCACCTGGTGGGTCACTTCCATCCGCCAGCCGCCACGCACTGTTCTGTTACTGTTTGACCCTCTGTGTGAGCAGACTTCACCACCGTGAGCTGCAGCTGCCCACGCTGGGGTCCGCAGTCTTTGGAGCCTTTGATACCAGTACCAGTGGGCGCAGCTGCCTTCTCCAGCCGCCGCACGGCGCCTGCCTCGGGTCTGATTCACCATCGCCCTACTGCGGCGCTGACCACACAGATCGCCTGCCGCCGGCTGGACGGGGGCGACGCCACACGCTGGCGGTGACGAGAGGCTGCCTGCTGATCCAAACACCTTGGGGTGCTAAACACCTTGGAGGTGCTAATCACCACCACTGATGTATTTTCACACAGAACAAATGTATGAAGTTCCTATTTTTATGGCTGGACCTCAGAAAATCTTGTACCCACCCACCACACTGCTGCAACCGGGCCCTGGCTGGAGAGTTGAAGCCCTTTCTTCCCACTAGGAGTCAGACTCCACTACCCTCCGAACATGTAGCACACTCTGACCTCTACAGGATGACATGTGAGATTATGTCAAACAGCATCTACCGTAAAATATATAGGAGTAACTACCCAGGGCGGTCACATAAAACATGGAGTAGGAAAGCAGGTGCGAAACGGGTTTATAGGAAGCATCTTAAGGAAATGTAGCTCATAGATGAAGTCAATGGCTCACAAGGCGCTTGTTCGAGCGGTTCTTGAGTTTTGTTAATCTTTCTGGGATCTTCATACCAGACAGAACTGATAGAAGAGATAGAGAAGATTCATTGAAGAGCGGCACGATTCGTCACAGGATCGTTTAGTCAGCGCGAGAACGTTACAGAGATGCTCAAGTAACTCCAGTTAAAAGAGAGGTGTTGTGCACTACGGAGAGGTTTACTGTTAACATGTAACGCCGGAAATGCATATCCTCCTATTTCCATCTATTGTACTATAAATTTTTTCCTTATTTTGTCACCTGAAGATATGACATTTCTGTCTCTTTATATATTGTAATTGTTTTACTGTTTATATATATATATATATATATATATATATATATATATCGCTATATAATTGGTTTGTTTTGTAAATATTATTTGTATTTTTACGCTGGGTCTGGCCTAGGGAAAACTATGCTATCGAACGACTACATCGATAGGTCGTGTGGAGAAGCAAAGTGTTTAGGATCTTTGAGAGTGTTAACTCTGACGCGTGGAGCGCGGGCAGAGAGAGTCTGGCTGGAGGAGGGCAGTGGAGCAGATGTGTTGTGTGACGCTCCCGCGAGTTGCCGCGCTTTCGGGGTTTGGCAGCATGTAATTGCGCTCGACTTGCTATGTTAGTTTCTGACATGGTGTCGCGGACGGGAAGCGTTAGCTGGCACACATCAAGAGCCCGTTTCGGCTGGAGACCGTGTCGAGAAGAAGGCGCGCCAACATCCAGCTTCTGCAACAGCGACGGCCGACAATGAGTGACTGTCGCTACCTCCTCGATCGACGACTTCAAACCTTCAATCAACCAACAAGGAAGACTGGTAGCACGTAAAGTTTTAGAACTGTATGGCAGCCCTCAGCTTTTCAAACTGTTAAATTTTTCTCACTAAATTACAGCAACGTAGCATGAACCTTTGTTGCTCATTGTCCCAATTGCATTACCAAGCAGGGTCCCTTCCTTTTCCGGAATGAACCCGAGTGTCGTTGAAATTCAGACGCCAGCATTAAAGTAATATCATTCCATTTCACTGCTTTAATTTCAA
The DNA here is from genome assembly GCF_023898315.1 of Schistocerca nitens. Lineage (NCBI taxonomy): Eukaryota > Metazoa > Arthropoda > Insecta > Orthoptera > Acrididae > Schistocerca > Schistocerca nitens. The sequence continues at coordinate 930,050,297 of NC_064616.1, forward strand.
AGTTCAGTTAAAGTATTCATAGCTGGCTACAATATTTAGATTACACAAGTACAAATTAAGAGTGCGAGTTTTGTTACCGTATTTCAGCTTACCTGCGACTGCAGCTCAGCTTGGTACGTACTAAATTTTACTATTGTTAATTGTTCAGAATCATTTAATTCAAGTTCAAAGTTAAATCTCTTACTTCTAAATTGCGTAGATTCAAGTAGCTTTTGAAATGATTGTTGAGGTAGCCCAAGACTAACCTTCTTTTATTGAATTTCGTAGTGCTTCAGAAACAAAGTTCACTATTAATTTCAGTCACCAAATTAACCTTCAATTTTCCGGTTTTATTAATTCCTTTGCTAAATTAAGTCAGAGTGTAGCGAAATTTATTACTTCTGACATAAATTCAGTTTTCACACAATATGTGTCAACCTTCGGTTGCCATGCTTTTAGTGCCAAATATATGTGCATTAATCTTTCATTTTAAGTTATTATAGTAGTTGTCCATGGGAATCCGAATCCGAAAACAAAGGAAGTAGGTTACAGTACGCTTATTCGCCCACTGCTTGAATACTGCTCAGCGGTGTGGGATCCGCACCAGATAGGGTTGATAGAAGAGATAGAGAAGATCCAACGGAGAGCAGCGCGCTTCGTTACAGGATCATTTAGTAATCGCGAAAGCGTTATGGAGATGATAGATAAACTCCAGTGGAAGACTCTGCAGGAGAGACGCTCAGTAGCTCGGTACGGGCTTTTGTTAAAGTTTCGAGAACATACCTTCACCGAAGAGTCCAGCAGTATATTGCTCCCTCCTACGTATATCTCGCAAAGAGACCATGAGGATAAAATAAGAGAGATTAGAGCCCACACAGAGGAATACCGATAATCCTTCTTTCCACGAACAATACGAAACTGGAATAGAAGGGAGAACCGATAGAGGTACTCAGGTTACCCTCCGCCACACACCGTCGGGTGGCTTGCGGAGTATGGATGTAGATGTAGATGTAGACTGGCGACCGTAATTTTCCCCAAATCTCAAATATCTAATTACTGCTAGTTAATTGTTAACGTAACGGCCGCACATTTACTTTCTTTATTAACTTTACCCCTTTTCAAAATTAATTTCCACCAGTTTCATTTGCATTTTTCTTTTCATTTAGATGTAACCCTTTCCTCCCTCTTTACCGACAGATTAACTTCGGTGACGATTGCTTTTCCCAAATTTCCATTAGGTACACGCGGTTTAATTTTTCACTGTCATTAAGGTCGATAAGTGAGGGGGAGGTTACAAACAGTAGGAGAGAGCACTTTTAGGGAAGAGCCGGGCAATATATTACCCCCCCCCCTCTCCCCTACATCTTGTGGAACGACCACGACGAGAAAATTCAAGAAATTAGGGCTAGTACAGAGGCAAACATTCTTCCTGTGCGCCGTTCACGACTGGATCAGGGAAGCAGGGATGAGTTAGTGATATCAGAAAGAGCCTTCGCCACACTCCGTTGGGTGGCTTGTTTAGTAATGATGTAGATGTTTATAAACCCGAGTCACATTTACAAAGAACTACGCACATGACCCCACTTATTAGTTTGACCTCGTGCTCTCTCTGATCTGGATGCACTCACTGATTCGGCTGGGAACGGTGTCAAAACCGTTGTATCGTCTCCTGAGTGAAGATGACCAACAGATTTCGTAACTGGGCCTAGGAATTCCGGATACTGGCATCTGACAGAATTGACGTCCGAACTGGTACCATACATGTTTATCGAGGTCAGATCTGGGGATCTTCTGACCGCAGAAGTACCTCGACATCAGATGGACAGTTCATAGAGACACGTGCCATTTGTGGACGAGCACTAAGCTGTTCAAAAATGGCACAACGATACTGTGGTATGAGATGTCACATATGAGGACGTAGGATGTCCGTGGAATACTGTTGTGGCGTCACAGTTCCGTCAATCAGTATTAGCCGTGCCCTGAAGTCATACCCAATGGCTCGCCACACGCTGACGCTAGGAGTATCACCGATGTGCCTCTCTAAGACACTGGAAGAGCGGAACTTCTTCCCAGATCGCCGCCATAACCACCAACTCCGGTCATCCAGGATATAACAGAACGGCTATACATCGTTAAACCCAATGTGATGCCATTTATCCGTGATTCCCGGTCAGGGCACCACTCCAGACGCTGTGGTGTGTTGTACTGTTGAAGGCTGCCAGTGCATGGGACGATAATCCCCTTCTGCTTGTCCTCGACCAATCGTGTGTGATGACACAGAATGTTACAGGGAGTCCATAAGTTGTTCTCGTGTAGCAGGTGCTGATGTGAAGGGGTTGGGGTGTGCCCGATGCCCCATAAGACGATCCTCCCATTGGTGGTCACACGGGGCCGATGGGAATTTGGACGACAAGTGTGCCTCCCTTCATGTTCCCATGCAGTCTAACGTCGTCATATCCGAATTCCCCACAAATCTGGATATTGCGAATTTCAACCAGCCGGCGAAAGCTAGACCCACAATGAGGCCACTTTAGAGCTCTGTCAGGCTCTGATAACGATGTATCATACGCATAGGCGGCATTTCTGTGTCCTTCACGGTGATCCTTGATCATCTGACGCTTTTTACTCCCCTTAGACACTCTACCAGACCTGACAATGTCCACTGGTTGCCTTCTACCTCCAACAGAGAACTGCAGCCCTAATCATTTACATACCCCCCCCCCCCCTCCATGTTGTCTCGTTGTACGAAGGTACATTGACTTCTGACAATTTCTTATTGGTGCTCTACTTTTTTTAAAGTCAGTGTACTTACACTCATAGTTATAAGACATTCAACAATTTTTGGTGTAGTTTGTATTTTCTTCCCTTGATCCATGGCTGTATGTGCCGTAGCATATAAACTGATGCACGTTTTTGTCCCTACTCCATACTTAACATATGCGTTCTACAGTATCTTTACCGTATGCCCCCATCCTCTAGAGGTTAACATCGAGTAATAGCAGGTGTAGAAGTATGAAACCGGAATTTCCCTATAGATAGTGCAGCCGTCAGTGTAGGGCTCGTGAGACCGTGTCTGCAGCGCCTTCTGCTTTCTGTAACGGCTGACACAGAGTAACCCAAATTACGTACATCGGTATCTGTTTCAAAACCGTAAACATGTAGAGTTTTGTGCCTACTAACTACGAATTGCGGACAGCATTGGTTTCTGCTATCATCTGAAGAAAACTGCTGCATAATCGCATCAAATGATTGTCGAAGCTTTCGGCAAACATGCTCTTGGGAAAACACAGTGTTTCGAGTGGTTCAAAAAATTCAAAAGTGGTGATTTTGACGCGAGAAACGACGAGCTCGCGAAACCACAGAAAACGTTCGAAGACAACGAATTGCAGGCCTCACTGGATGAAGATGACACTCAAACTTAACAGGAACTCGTGAGACAATTGAATTTGACACAGAAAGCCGTTTCTCTTCGGTTGAAAGGCATGGGAAACGCGCAGAAAGTGAGAAAATTGGTTCCGCATGAACTGTATGAAATACAGCAAGCAACTCAAATGACCACTTGTGAAATGCTGCTCGCCAAATACAAAAGAAAGTAGTTTCTCCATCGAATAGTGACAGGTGATGAAAAATGGATCCTAAGCATAGTAAATCATGGGTGAATCCAGGCAAATCATCGACATCCAGGGCAAGACCAAATCGCTTTGGAAAGAAGATAATGCTCTGTGTTTGGTGGGATCAGATGGGTGGCATCTGTTATGAGCTGCTAAAACCTGGTGAAACCGTTAACACTGATCTCTATTAACAGCAGATGCTCAATTTAAATTGAGCGTTTAGTGAAAATCGAGCGGAATATGGAAAAAGGCAACACGAAGTCACACACAGCAAAACGGGCCATGCAAACGATCGAGGAGTTCAGTTGGGAAATACTAGGGCATGCGGCTTGTTCTCCAGGCTCCGTCCAATTAACATGTATTTGCATCACTGGGACCCGCTCTCGCTGAACAACGCTTCAATTCTTATGAAAATGTACGAAAATGGCTCTCCGGACGTTGTGGCCGAGTGGTTGTAGGCGCTTCAGTCCGGAACCGCGCTGCTGCTACGGTCGCAGGCTCGAATCCTGCCTCGGGCATGGATGTGTGTGATGTCCTTAGGTTAATTAGGTTTAAGTAGTTCTAAGTATAGGGGACTGAGGACCTCAGATGTTAAGTCCCATAGTGCTTAGAGCCATTTGAACCATTTTTGAAAATGGATCGCTGACTGGTTCGCTTCAAAAGAAGAACAGATTTTTTGGCGTGGCATTGATAACCTGCCGGAGAGGTGGGAGAAATGTATAAATAGCCTCGGAGATTATTTTGAATAAAATATTGTTTATCAGTTTCAACAAGAGACGTGGAATTATTGCACCCAAATTCCGGTTTCATCCTTCCACACCTGTTACTGAGCGTTTAGGCCATAGGGAAGGACAGGTACGAATCCAGCGGAAACAAAACGCTTGTTAAGGTAAGGTAGCACATTGTCGAATACGCTGTGTGCCATAAATGTCGAGTTCCGGCTAAAATTAGTATACACAAAATGAATTTTTCGGAAATTTAACTGTCTGCGAAGCCTACAAAGAACATACAAATGATTTTATTACCAGTAATAGAGTACTAGGGACATGGAGATAAACAACCAGAAAATATGTCATAGTAACAGGAGCAAAAATTATTAACAGTCTTAATTACTATAATTAGGGACATTCTGTCGATTATTCAAGGAGAAAAAAAAGAGAAAAGAATTGGGACGTACAATAACCACAACCAAAAACAAATAGCTGAGGAAATGGTCATATTAAACAAACTCGTCATGCATAAGGCAGAGCCACTTGAAAAATCCGGAATTTCGTGGAAATTCATGAACATCTAAGTCCTCAGTAAAATGAACCATACAGCGACAATTCTACCCAATGCCCTGAATACAGAAAACAAGGTATTCTCTTTACCCTATTGGTTGATATGGGGAGAACGTACTTTTGAAACATCCGTACAAGGTAGCCTCGACCTCAAGATCTTTAGAAAGCAACGGACGACAATGTTTATCAAAGAGGCAAACAGTAATGGAAATCTACAGAGCATCACAAGACATTGGAGCCCCAACAGATACCAGCGCCAGTTGACAGAAAACATATGCTGCCTCTCATTTGCGTGGAGTCAAGTTATGTTCACAAAGTTCCACTTCCCTAGAGCTCTAAAAACCTAAAAGAAATAATTAATAAAACCGTGCCCCCGAACCCAAAAAAGCTGAAACAGAGTCGTACTTAACGGTCACAGTATGGATAACGCCTTGTTAAACTCCGGTGTCTTATTCTCAGTATTGGCCTACGTAAACGATCTGACGGACAGGATAGGCCGCATCTGCGGCTGTTTGCTGCTAATGCTGTAGTATACGGGAAGTTGTTGTCGTTGAGTGACTGTAAGAGGATACAAATATACTTACATAGAATTTCCAGTTGGTGTGATGTATGGCAGCTAGTTCTAAATGTGGAAGAATGTAAGGTAATGCAAAGGAATAGGAGAAGCAATCCCGTAATGTTCGAATACATTAGTAGCGTACTGCCTGACATAATTACGTTGCTTACACACTGTATCTAGACGTAACGTTGCAAAGATATATGAAATGAAACGAACATACAGGGACTGTAGTAGGCAAGACGAACGGTCGATTTATTGGGAGAATTTTAGAAAAGTGTGGTTCAGGACACCGCGTATAGAACGCTAGTACGACCCATTCTTGAATTCTGCTTGAGTGTTTCGGATCGCCACCAGATCGGCTTAAAGGAAGACTTCGAATCAATTCAGAGGCGTGCTGCCAGATTGGTTACCTGGAAGTGCGACCGGCATCCAAGTATTACGGAGATGCTTCGTGAAGTCAAATAGGAATCCATGGAGGAAAGACGACGCTCTTTTTGCGAAGCACTGCTGCTGAAATTTAAGGATCCAACATTTGAGGCCTGCTGCAGAACGATTCTACTGCCGCCAACGTAATTTCGCGTAAGGACCACGAAGATAAAATGAGAGAAAATGAGCCTCTAGTGCGGAGGATTTGAGTTAGTCGGTTTTCCCTTACCCTGTTTGCGAGTGGAACAGGAAAGGAAATGACTGGTAGTGGTACGTGGTAACCTCCGCCATGCCTTGCGAAGTATGTATGTAGATGTAGACTACAGACGAGTATGACGCCTGGTCAGTGACAGTCACTTCCATTCAGAGGTGAATTGCTACTTGCTGGCATTGTGGATTAGTCTCAACCAGTTTCCGAGCGAACACTGCGAAGGAAACTGTATGCTACGAATATTTAGAATCAGGTACATTTCAAAAAGCCATTTCTCACAGCAGTACCTGAAAGTGCTCATCTTTAATAGGCGAGACAACACGGAAAGTGGGCGTATCTGATTTAAAGCGCGTACTGTGATCGGACGAGACGCGAGTTTGTCTCTTTTCAGATGAAGCAAGCCGTCGAGTTCTCAAAACGCCCCATCGAAGCGTTTAACGTGCAGTATGTGGAGGGTAAAGTTCAAGCCAGAGGTGGTTCTTTGATGATTGGCGAGAGTTTTTCGTATCGTGACTTTGGCCCACTCATTCAGTTCCTGGTCTACGTTAGCTGGATATGTCATACCTGATGAAGCTTATGGACTCTCTCCCTCGCAAATTGAGGGCATTATTAAAATTAGAGGTGACTAATTTTTTGCCTGGTTTCCTTACCAATTTAATATGCCAGCAGTACTCTCAGACCGCTCTCTGACGAAGCCGTTGTTTACAGAGAAATGTTGTCGTTGGACGAGCAAAAGAAAATGTGGAAAGATTTACACAACCTTTTCACTTGGCTACGGAGTTTCTCGTAACGGAGTCCTTAAACAGAAGTTCTCGGTTTACTTTCCACGTTAAATTTGAATAATATTTCGGGTTTATTATGGCTGCTTCCATCATCGAAAGCTTGGAATTTTAACCGAATCCGACGCTGAAAGTAAACCAAAAATTTATTATGCACATTTTCACTTGATTTAATGGAGGGTAGTTTTCTTTATACGTGTATAACTACAAGACAAAATCCATTACAAGGAGAAAGAGCTCGTCAGTAGCTGATTATGTGATGAACTTCTTGACCGTATTACACCGTTCAAACATATTGGAATTCAGTAATGCTACGAAATCTTGTGGGGCAACATGTGACATTAGCAGAAGGAGAATGAAAGACTATAGGTTTGTTGGCAGATTTCTGGGTGTGAGAGGTACATCTGTTGAGGAAAATAAATACGAGTATAAACGGGAATTTTTGGAAGAAAGGTAGTGTTATTATCTCGAAATCCTGTTGGGCAAATTTAGAGACCGGTTTTCATACAAGAATCTGTGTCGTTTTTACGGCGTCCTTCATATGTTTTGTTCAGGGGTAATGAGAATGCATATGAGAGATTATAGCACCATGCCGTATATTCACTAATTTTTCTACGCTCCGCACGCAAATGGAATAGCAGTGAAAATCTCTACTATTGGTATGAGGTAGCCCTCGGCGTGTTCTCTTCAGCGGTAAACGTGGGATATACGTAAATTCAGAAGAGAACAACTGATTGTTTCTGTGGAATCCTGTAGCAGCCACAATCTTTTTCGCGATATCCAAAAGTCGATTAGTTTAAACCGATATCTGTTTTATATCTTTACGACAGGGATAGACAGTAGTGATTATAACAACAAGAATTGTCATAAGGGGAATAAATAAGTTGAAACAACTCGAGATTTTTGAGAATTTCATAGGAAACATTAGTCAACGACTGACAGAAATAGTCTACAGAAATACGATAGTGGGTAAATGGGTAGTTTTAAGAGATTAAATAGTGCAGGTAGCTGCTAAAACAACTGTGCAAACATATGTTAACGTCTAATACAAACTCAAGCGTTAGGAAGTTATTGTCTGCAGTCTTGCGTTATATGAAAGAGAATAGAAACTTTTGAAAAAGTTGTGCTACAGAAGAACGGTAAGGATTAGGTGTGTACACCGGACAACTAACGAAGAGGTATCCAATCAAACGGGCAGAGAGGAAATTTATGGCATAACTTGACTGAAAGAAGGGATGGATTCACGGCACACACCATGAGGCATTAAGGATTCGGCAGTTTGGTTATGGAGAGAAGTGTGGGGGTAAAAATTCTTCAAATGGAGAGAGGTGGCAGTAGTTATACAGCTATGAAGAGACTTGCTCTGCATAAACTAGAGTGGAGAGCTACATCAGATCACTCCCTGGCTGTTGACTGTAACGACAGTTGTTTAAATAATAATTACTGAGCTAAATAGAAAAATTCAGTAACTACAGAAGTAGTTTCTCTAATAGTAATAACCCGCCTTCCGAACAGGCCTTGGAACGCCCAACGGCACCGACCGGCAGCCGTGTCATCCTCTCAGCCCAAGGGCGTCACTAGATGCGGATACGGAGGGGCATGTGGTCAGCACACCGCTCTCCCGGCCGTTGCCAGTTTTCGTGACCGGAGCCGCTACTTCTCAGTCAAGTAGCTCCTCAGTTTGCCTCACAAGGGTTGAGTGCACCCCGCTTGCCAACAGCGCTCGGCAGACCAGATGGTCACCCATCCAAGTGCTAGCCGAGCCGGACAGCGCTTAACTTCGGTGATCTGATGGGAACCGGTGTTGCCTGTGCAGCAAGGCCGTTGGCTTATAGTAACAAAAATAGCAGTTTAATGTTGCTTTAGCACTGACTATAAACACTATATGATTTAAGAAGACTGTGACGTATTAAAAGCTGCTAGGTATTTGACGATACTGACTGGAATATGGGGTAAAATTCAGGGAGCGAAAGGCTGTTTATAACTTGTACAGAAACCGGACGGCAGTAGTAAGAGTCGAGGGGTATGAAAGGGAAGCAGTGATTGAGAAGGGAGTGGGTCAGGATTGTAGCCTATTCCCGATGCTGTTCAGCCTGTACATTGCACAAGCAATAAAAGAAACCAAACAAAAATTTGGAGCAGGAATTAAAATTCATGGAATAGAACTGAAAACTTTCAGGTTTGTTGGTGACATTGTAATTCTGTCAGACACAGCAAAGGACTTGGAAGAACAGCTGAACGGAATGGACATTATCTTGAAAAGAGGATATAAGATAAATATCAACAAAAGGATAATGGAATGAAGTCGAATTAAATCAGACGATGCTAAGGGAACTAGATTAAGATACGAGACACTTAAAGTTGTATGTAAGTTTTGCTATTTGGCAGAAAAATAACTAACGCTGGCCGAAGTAGAGAGGATATAAAATGCAGGCTGGCAACGGCAAATGCAGCATTTCTAACGAAGAGAAATTTGTTAACATCGAATATAGATTTAAGTGTTAGAAAGTCTTTTCTGAAAGTATTTTTCTGGAGCATAGCCATGAATGTAAGTGAAACATGAACGATAAACAGTTATGACAAAAAGAGAATAGAAGCTTTCGGAATTTGGTTCTACAGAAGCATGTTGAAGATTAAATGAGTAGGTCAGGTAATTAATGAGGAAGCACTGAACAGAATTGGGGAGACAAGAAATTTGTGGCACAACGTAACCAAAAGAAGGGATCGGTTGACAGGACACATTCAGATACATCAAGGGACTGCCAAGTTAGTATTGGAGGGAAGAGCGGGGAATAGAAATTGTAGATGGAGACCAAGAGATGAATACACTAAGCAGATTCCGAAGGATGCAGGTTATAGTAGGTATTCGCAGTGAGTCTCGTACGTGATAGAGTAGCATGGAGAGCTGCATCAAACGAGTCTTCGGACTGAAGACCACAACAACAGCGACAACATCAGGTATTAAGTTATAATGCGACACAAATAAATGCAGCTCCTTAACGGTCTATGTAGTCTACAGAACTCATGCTCGTCAAAAACTAATGTTAATGTGATGTACTCAGTCAGTAAGAATGTACGGACAGCAAACAACCTGGTATTTGTAGCTGTAGCCTACCTGGACTTCAGGCCTCGACGCTGAGCGGCAAGGAGCTCATAAAACAAAGAAATATCTTTATCGAGAATCTGAATCTTGTTAAGTTGCCGTCTTCAAATATATCTCAAACCTTTCACGAGAGGATTCACTGCGGAAGTTAAAGTGACAGGCAGAAATCATTTCGTGAGAGTCCGTGAAGAGTATTCAAAAATAAGCTCAGTTGCGTTTGCTGTCTGTATGAAGTTTCTCTTTTGATGTGAAAGGATTATAGTTTAACATATGGGTATAAGGACCAAAAGTGCCGTATAAGTAACAGTAAAGCAGTATAGCGCCAATTGTTTGAATGTTCGAGGCGGCTTCAAAAAGTAAGTTGCACATTATTATGACATGCCAAGTTAAAAATGGTTCAAATGGCTCTGAGCACTATGGGACTTAACATCTGAGGTCATCAGTCCCCTAGAACTTAGTGCTACTTAAACCTAACTAACTTAAGGACGACACACACATCCATGCCCGAGGCAGGATTCGAACCTGCGACCACAGCAGTCGCGCGGTTCCAGACTGAAGCGCCCAGAACCGCCCGGCCACTACGACCGGCAGGCCAAGTTATTTTACTGAATGCTGCACTACTCTTCAAAGTGACACACATAAATGATACTTTTTTCAAGACAGTCACCATGACTCTCTACACAACGGTCGGAACTCCTTATCAATCGTTCAATTTCCAGGTGATAGATATCCGCTCCTTAGTTACGGAGGCATTCGGGAACGTCTCTGTGAACTTCCCCATTGTTGAATAATACCTTTCTCCATCGACATTCTTTCGGCTTACCGAAAAGATGAAAATCTAATTTTGCAGGGTCTGAACTGTATGGCGGTTGAACATCACCCACATTTGTGCGGCCTTGATCAAATTGTTGGCACTATTTATCTTCGGCTGGATGCGACATTGCGTTTGGTCCATATAACACCAGAACTTAACAGTGAATCTGTGTGAAATTTAAACATTTTGCCCACAAGAATTGTGCTGTCTCGCGTACTTCAGCTCTGGAGTATATTTCGAACTGCCGTGCCATTTCCTTGCTATAGTATGATGCACCCGTTATCCCTGTCGTAGCAGAGCTCTGCAGGAAACGAGGGACGTGTACTCGCTTCTGACAATGTGCCTCTCCAGTGGCGCAATAGTCTTAGCGTGGGACGACATCTGAACTACCTACATAGAAACAAGGATGGCAGTGGTGCTCTAGAGAAGAACTTCCTAATCCACTGACAGAGCTTGTCCACAACATTCTTAGGCAAGGCTAAGAAAAGTGCCCCTTGTCCTGGTATTGCCATACGTAGTAGAAATAGCATCTTTGAGCGGACCAACCGATAGTCTCCTGCAAGGGAATGAAGTGAAATTCCAAGGCTGTTACCTTTAGGTCACCAGGAAAGACGAAGTAGAAGATTTTCATCAGCAGCTTCACTTGGAGAGGAGCCTCATGCATGTAGTAGAGTATGCCGTAACAAATGTGAAAACATCTAGAAAAGATATACCTTTGATAACAGCGTATTAAAACCATCCACCTACAATGGATAGAACAAACTTGAAGAGTCTCACATACTACAACCGCTAGTAGATTGTTGGAGACACGCACAGATGATGGTGATGATAATGATGATGATGATGACGACGATGGTGACCAGTGTTGCTGGAAAAGCAGTGACGTCGGCCAAAAGAAGTGATGCTGTCAGATGCACTATGTTTGATCTATAATTGATCTTCGATATGCCGCTGCTCAAAAGAAACTTCTTGCAAATCAGTTAAAATGAGCATGTGAACTGCGGAACTGCTTTCAATTTGACTGACACCTCAAGCAATATCGACTGGCTGTCACATCATTATTATAGGACTACTGCATATCTGATGAGACAATGTTCAATATTCTGACATCAGCATCTCACCTATCTCTGACACACTCATTGCTGGACTAAGTCATTTTTGTGAGTCTGGGAACTGCAGAACCTGTGCGCGCTCTTACACAACAGGAAGACAACATGACGACAGTCTGACGTGAGACATCAAGTTGCGAACAAGTCTGAATATCCTATACTGGAGTCACAGGAACTAGTAGTCTTAACTAAACACTACGTTGGGCATGCAGGCATGACGGGAGTGACACTTGATTTTCATAACATTTATATACTGATGTAATCATTATGTATTTATTTTCTTCTTCTTCTTCTTCTTCGTTTCACCCAACTTTGGGGTACGTTGAATCAATCACTTCTGTGTGTTCTGTGCCTTTCTTTTCGCCCAGTACTGCTTCATTCTTTCTGATCTTGCTTTTCTTTCCTCATCAGAGATGACAATCGTTCTTTTCTTCCTATTTTGGAGCTGGAATCCCTCTTTTCTGTCTTTGCTTATCATTTTTGCGGTCCTGTCTGTGAGCATTTTTTCTGTGATGTGTAGTTCTCTTAAGTCTTTCTCTGTTCGGATAAACCAATTTGGTTTGGATTTTTTATTCCTGAAGTAGTCAAACATTCTTTTTGTAAGTCTATTTGGGTTCATTCTGAGAATGTGCCCATAAAACTCAATTCTTCTTTTCCTCATTGTATCCGAAAGTTTTTCTGTGGTTTTGTAGAGTGTTTCATTTTTGGTATGAACTAGTTTGTCGTTATGAAATTTGCGGCCTAAAATTTTTCTCAATATTTTTCTTTCTTTGATCTCTAGCCTTTCAATTGGGCCATGGTTAGTGATAGATAATGTCTCAGCTGCATATAGTGCTTCTGGTTTAATGACAGTGTTGTAATGTTTTATTTTTGAATTCCATGAGAGGGACTTTTTATTATAAGTATTTTTAGTAAGCTGAAAGGCTAGTTCAACTTTGTTTCTTCTTAATTCTATTGCTTTTTTCTCAAGGGCGTTCCAGCTAATCCATTCACCAAGATATTTGAATTCTTTAACAATTTCGATCTTTTGGTCTCTTACTTTAAGATATTTCATTGGCTTTTTTATATTTGTGATTATTTTGGTTTTTTCAAAAGAAATTTTAAGGCCTATTTTCTCTGCTTGTTTCTGTAATTCGAGGATCTGTTCTTTGGCTTCTTCCCATGTTTCAGCTAGTAGGGCCATATCATCTGCAAATGCTAGGCAATTAACCTTGATGCCTTTGTTTTTTGTTCCTAGTCGGATTCCACTATTGATTTTCTTGTTCCATTCTCTTACTATTTTTTCTAGGGCACAGTTAAATAACAATGGAGAGAGTCCATCACCTTGTCGTACTCCAGTTTTTATCTCAAATAGGTCTGAGAGTTCTCCCATAAATTTAATTTTGGAGTATGTGTTGGTGATGGTTTCTCTAATTAGGTTTGTAGTTTTATTGTCTAGGTTCAATTCTTTTAATATGGAGATTAGAGATTCCCTGTCTATGGAGTCGTACGCCTTTTGAAAGTCAATGAATGTGATGACATACGCTTTTGCTCTCGATTTTTGGTAGGCCATAAGATTTTTGAGGTTTAGAATTTGTTCTGGGCAGGATCTTCCCTTTCTGAAGCCTGCCTGGTATTCTCCAAGTTGACAATCTAGCTGGGATTCTGCTCTGTTCAAAAGGACTTTAGACAGTATTTTGTATGTTACGTCAAGGAGCGAAATCCCTCTGTAATTGTTAGGGTCTGTTCTGGATCCCCTCTTATGAATTGGGTGAATGAGGGCCATCTTCCATTCATCCGGAATTCTTTCTGTTTTCCATATTTCTTCAAATATGTTTTGGAGAGATTCTATGGCATTTCTATTGACATTTTTCCACAGTTCAGCTGTAATTTGGTTCTCTCCCGAAGCCTTATAGTTTTTGAGATTCAAAATGATTGATTGTAGTTCCTCGACGGTGGGTGGTTCTGAGTTAGGACTTGTTGAAGTTGAGTTGCTGAAATCCATTTTTTCAATTGGTTCTTTACAGTTGAGAAGGTTTCTGAAATATTCCCTCAAAATTTTGCAATTATCCCTGTTGTTGTGTGCAATATTACCATTTTTATCTTGTAATTGGAGTGTCGGTGGGCTGTACTTGGTTATTTTTTGTTTAAAAGTTCTGTAAAAGCTCCTAGTCTTGTTTTTGTTGAAGTCTTCGTTGATCTGCAAAAGGAGTTGATCTTCTTGTGCTTTTTTAATTCTTTTGAGGTTTTTACTCACTAGTTTTCTTACACTTATTTTATAATAATAAATTTTCCAATTTCATTTATTTACCCAAAGTGCTGTATTTGAAAACTCCAAGCAGATACCGGATAGATTATCTTATGCAGCCAGGGAAGAATGAGCACTTTGAGTTGAGCCGCATTCTGGCTTTGAAATAAATTCAAAGACTACAGGGGAAAATTTGCACCGCACCGGGACTCGAGCCCGAATTTCCCGTTAAACGCTAGCGATTACCTCTACAGCATCGGCTATCACGGCACTCTTCCCATCCGACGCAGATTCCTATCCTGTCGAACGCAAGCAGCGCCCCTGTCTATTCTCCTCCTGCTGGCAGATCACTCTGAGTTCTACAGGAGTTCGGAAGTAATGTGCATCCGTACTGAAATAACTGCAAGTGCCGTCGCGCTCATAGACATGAAGATATACACACATATATATATATGCATGGCGTCTCTCGTAAGAGTCTTCAGGCAAATTTTCTCTGTGTTTCGGTAGGTATTTGTAACTTAGTTCTTGCAATGTGTAGTTGGAGTCAGTCGAAACAAGTGCTGCTCATCAAGTGTTTCGCGCGATGCCCAGTGTCCACGATAGGCGTCAGTTTAGTTCCCATTTTGTGCAAAATGATTTTTAAAGCGGTATTTTACGAGACCATTCGATTATGCTGTCCAAAATTGGTCTACAGCAATATTTGGTTTATCGAAGTGTATGAATAGGGACAGTAAAACAAAAGACAAGCCAGTCCCCCTGCAGCAGCGACTAAGCAGTCAGCGCTGGCCTGGCTGTGCTGTCCCTGCTAGAGTACTGATTTATATATGGATGCACGGTCTAGAGACGATATACAGGGTGTTAAAAAAAGGTACGGCCAAACTTTCAGGAAACATTCCTCACACTCAAAGAAAGAAAATATGTTACGTGGACACGTGTCCGGAAACGCTTACTTTCCATGTAAGAGCTCATCTTATTACTTCTCTTCAAATCACATTAATCATGGAATGGAAACACACAGCAACAGAACGTACCAGCGTGACTTCAAACACTTTGTTACAGGAAATGTTCAAAATGTCCTCCGTTAGCGAGGATACATGCATCCACCCTCCGTCGCATGGAATCCCTGATGCGCTGATGCAGCCCTGGAGAATGCCGTATTGTATCACAGGCATCCACAAAACGAGCGCGAAGAGTCTCTACATTTGGTACCGGGGTTGTGTAGACAAGAGCTTTCAAATGCCCCCATAAATGAAAGTCAACAGGGTTGAGGTCAGGAGAGCGTGGAGACCATGGAATTGGTCCGCCTCTACCGATCCATCGGTCACCGAATCTGTTGTTGATAAGCGTACGAACACTTCGACTGAAATGTGCAGGAGCTCCATCGTGCATGAACCACATGTTGTGTCGTACATGTAAAGGCACATGTCCTAGCAGCACAGGTAGAGTATCCCGTAGGAAATCATGATATCGTGCTCCATTGAGCGTAAGTGAAAGGACATGGGGCCCAATCAAGACATCACCAACAATGCCTGCCCAAAAGTTCACAGAAAATCAGTGTTGATGACGTGATTGCACAATTGCGTGCGGATTCTCGTGAGCCCGCACATGTTGATTGTGAAAAATTACAATTTGATCACGTTGGAATGAAGCCTCATCCTTAAAGAGAACATTTACAATGAAATGAGGATTGACACATTGTTGGATGAACCATTCGCAGAAGTGCACCCGTGGAGGCCAATCAGCTGCTGATAGTGCCTGCACACGCTGTACATTGTACGGAAACAACTGGTTCTCCCGTAGCACTCTCCATACAGTGACGTGGTCAACGTTACCTTGTAGAGCAGGAACTTCTCTGACGCTGACATTAGGGTTATCGTCAACTGCACGAAGAATTGCCTCGTCCATTTCAGGTGTCCTCGTTGTTCTAGGTCTTCCGCAGTCGCGAGTCATAGGCTGGAATGCTCCGTGCTCCCTAAGACGCCGATCAATTGCTTCGAACGTCTTCCTGTCGGGACACCTTCGTTCTGGAAATCTGTCTCGATGCAAACGTACCGCGCCACGGCTATTTCCCCGTGCTAATCCATACATCAAATGGGCATCTGCCAACTCCGCATTTGTAAACATTGCACTGACTGCAAAACCACGTTCGTGATGAACACTAACCTGTTGATGCTACGTACTGATGTGCTTGATGCTACTACTGTAGAGCAATGAGTCGCATGTCAACACAAGCACCGAAGTCAACATTACCTTCCTTCAATTGGGCCAACTGGCGGTGAATCGAGTAAGTACAGTACATACTGACGAAACTAAAATGAGCTCTAACATGGAAATTAAGCGTTTCCGGACCCATGTCCACATAACATCTTTTCTTTATTTGTGTGTGAGGAATGTTTCCTGAAAGTTTGGCCTTTTTGTAACACCCTGTATACAGATAATATTTTCTCAGGCTTCCAGCCGCGTCGAGTGGTTTAAAATCCTCGAGCTTTCGGCCGAGTTCTCCTCGGCCATTGTCAAGTGGTCACGTGATGTCACTGAAGACAGCGCAGCTATATAAGGACGGGAGAGCAATCATTCGACAGTCAACACTAGACAATGGACGAGGAGAACTCGGCCGAAAGATTATGGATTTTAAGCCATTGGACGCGGCTACAAGCCTGAGAAAATTTTATCTGGAGTACTGGTTATTCTTAGTGTTTTATTGTCCCTGTTAATACAGATCGATAAAACGAATATGGCACTAGACTGACCTGAGTCCCCTCAATCGAACGGGTGCGTAAAATACCGATTTAAAAATCATTTTGCTCGTAACGCGAAACAAAGCGATGCTTTCTGTCAAAACTGGGAGTCACATTAAAGACTTGATAACCAGTATTTGTTTGTGCCGACTCCAGCTATACATTGCAAAAACGAAATTGCAGATATTTGCCGAAACATAATACAAATTGATCCTGACTAAGCATAGGTGAGACAGCCTGCATATATGTTATTTATAAAAATTCGGTTCGCGTTTTGGGCCGGTATAATAGCTAAGAATAGTTTTGATACCCCAGTTCAGTGCGGTGATGTATTTATCATTTACTAAATATCGTTTTACATATTTAAAATGATGTGCCACTGATCAAGCAACTATATGTAGTACCCTTACCCACTATGTGTTTGGAGACATAACGTTCACATGATAAGTAAATAAAATAATTAACTCATAAAGAAGCCAATAAAATAAGTAAATTGCTAAGTTACATATATTAATACAATCAGTCATACAGCCACGTCTCTTTTTGTACCAGACATACTGCATCGTCCTTAGACCATAGCTTTCTTGTCGCACCTGGCGCTAATAACTCGATTACTTCGATTTCCGATCTTTCTTGCAAATCAGTCTGACTACGGCACTGTACTGGAATTTCACAGAAGGTTTTTGTAATCCGACTTGGTAACATTTATGTTTAGTTCCCCTTTAAAAGTTATTAAACGTTTTATTCCTTTATATTTCACTGACGACTGAAAGTTATGTTACACCAAACAGGGCAGAAATATGGAATTTTCGAGTTCGCTGCAATTCTACCAACCCGATTATTCCCCATTAAGTCCATATAGAGATTTGTTCTGGCTGCAAACGAAGCATTCTGACGGTTCTCAGTACTGTCATGTACTTTGTTGTGTCGATTCCCTAAGGTCTCGACACAATGAGTGGCTAGGTGCACGCGAAACTACCGCAGACGGGCGTAAATTCTGAAACAGGAGACTGGATGAAAAACTATAAAGAAAAGAAGAGAGATTGTCATCTACTTAACT
Source organism: Schistocerca nitens (assembly GCF_023898315.1). NCBI lineage: Eukaryota > Metazoa > Arthropoda > Insecta > Orthoptera > Acrididae > Schistocerca > Schistocerca nitens. The sequence goes on from NC_064616.1 coordinate 930,068,193, forward strand.
TTTAATGATGTTCTTCTTGTTGAAATACATCTCTTGCATAGTAGTAAGCAATTAGCAATGATACACATGGCGCCTTGCTAGGTAGTAGCGATGGACTAGCTGAAGGCTATTTAAACTGTCTCTCGGCAAATGAGAGGAAGACGTGATACGTCTTGTCGCAAGCTATGTCGTCCGTACAACTGGGGCGAGGGCAAGTCCGTGTCTTGTGACCTGCCCTGTGGTGGCGCTACGTTTGCGAATACACAGTGGCGACACGCGGGTCCGACATGTACTACGGGACCGCGGCCGATTTAAGTTACCACCTAGCAAGTGTGGTGTCTAGCGGTGACACCACATACTTTACGCACAAGAAAAAGAAAAATTTTAAACGACTAGAGAGGTTAAGCTCTTGAACCATCTGTGGTCTTTAATCCCCTGACGCCCTAGGAACGTAACAAAACTTCAAAGTAAGCTTTCGAGGAACAGACGTTAAGGAAAATCTCTTTATTGTGCACTTGTTCTCCAATAAATTTGTATACCAAGATAGCAACATCATTTACACATCCGTTGACGGCATCAGTAAGCCAGCTCCAAAAATTTTAGTATATCTCTAATACAATCAAGGGAAGATTTGAAGCCGCGCGGGATTAGTCGAGCGATCCCGGGCGCTCCAGTCATGGACTGTGCGGCTGGTCCCGGCGGAGGTTCGAGTCCTCCCTCGGGCATGGGTGTGTGTGTTTGTCCTTAGGATTATTTAGTTTAATTACTGTGTAAGCTTAGGGACTGATGATCTTAGCAGTTAAGCCCCATAAGATTTCACACACATTTGAACATTTTTTGAAGATTTGAAGCAAGAGACGATAAACAAATTACTGACTGTGCCATTGGTTTACTGACATGAAGGACAGACAGAAGGAAACTAGCAGATATAGTCTAACGAGTGCAGATATGGAAGCCCTCAGAAGACAAGTGGAATAAACATTGCTAGCTAGGAACAGAAATGAAACATAAAATAAAAACTAAATATTTTTAGCCTGAGTGACAAAATGAAAGTATGTGCACGACTGTTTGTAAAAAGTGAGACAGTCAGAAACAATGGTTGGCAACATGCTACTATGAGAGGACGCGTCGAACAGCGTACCAAAATAAGTGTTTTAAACGCAGAGAAGTGGCCTCTACGTAGGCCCAGCAGGAGACCTCGTTTGTGTGACCGGACGTATCGGTGCTACGTAACGCTCAGTCGGCCCGGAGTAATCACACGAAGTGGAAACGTGTGACCAAGCGCCAGTATGCGTCGCCGACATTACACATCGGCATGTGAGTGCATTCGGGCGGGGAAAAATGACAGGTCTGCGGGAGATGGATCTGTCTTTCCATCTAGTGGAGAGAAGAGGGTCGTACACAGCGCCGAGAGGTTACTGGGCGACACAACGTGTCCACAGCTCGAGCTGATCGCCATCTTGTCCGCTTGGCCGTAACAGACGAAGCAGCTTCGTCCACAGTGGTGGCGCGACGTTGGAGCATTGCCACGGCTGTGGATATGTCTACGCCGACGGTTCGACACCGTCTTGCGCGGGCTGGACTGGTGGCACGCATGCCAGTGCGTCAGTTTCTTTTGACTAGAACCCACCAACGCCGCAGACTGCAATGAGCACGCGAACGCTGTCACTGGCGTGTGTTTTCGAATGAATCCCGCTTCAGCTTGTCCTGCCGTGACAGCCGCATACGCACTCGACGCAGTCAGACAGATAGTATTGTTGAGTGGTACAACGGCTAAACGCCAAGTGCAATGGTTTGGACACCATTGACTACAACACTCACCAGTGTGGGATCCGTACCAGATCGTGTTGATAGAGGAGATAGAGAAGATCCTACGGAGAGCAGCGCGCTTCGTTACAGGATCATTTAGTAATTGCGAAAGCGTTACGGAGATGATAGATAAACTCCAGTGGATGACTCTGCAGGAGAGACTCTCAGTAGCTCGGTACGGGCTTTTGTCGAAGTTTCGAGAACATACCTTCACCGAGGAGTCAAGCAGTATATTGCTCCCTCCTACGTATATCTCGCGAAGAGACCATGAGGATAAAATCAGAGAGATTTGAGCCCACACAGAGGCATACCGACAATCTTTCTTTCCACGAAAAATACGAGACTGGAGTAGAAGGGAGAACCGATAGAGGTACTGAAAGTACCCTCCGCCATACACCGTCAGGTGGCTTGAGGAGTATGGATGCAGATGTAAATGTGGAACACACGATCTTGCCTCCTAAGTGTTCAGGGCGATCTGAACAGCTACTGCTAAATCAGGGAGGTTTTATAGCGCGATACACGGCCCTCCTGCAGTCTGTTCCACATACCATATTTCAGCACGATAGCGCCCTGCAACATGTGGGAGAAATGTGCAAGCCATCTTCGATGAACGCCGGGTACCACTGCTTTCCTGGCCTGCTCGTTGGCCTGACGTGTCGAACGTGTCTGGGCTGTGTTCGGTCGGCAACACGTTCGTTGAGGTCCTCCTGCAGACACAGCTGATGCTTTGTGGACCCGCCTACAGTGGCAGATTATTCACCAGCATCATATTCAGTAGCTCTTTTACTGAATGCCACGACGTATAGAAGCTCTGATTGCAGTAAGTGACGACGGCGCTACTCCGTACTGAATTACGACAGTCACAGTGCATTTATCGGTCTCTGATGCTCATCATTTGTTTACTGTCCCTAATCTTCTTCTTTTCCGTGTGCCTTTGTCCAACGTCTTCGCAGGGTCGGCATGGTTAAGGTAGGATCTGGCATGGTTAATTTAAAGGGTGGCCGGATGCCCTTCCTGTCGCCACCCCGGTACGCGGATGATGATGAAATAACGAGGGCAAAACAAACACCCAGACCCAGGGCAGAGAAAATTCCTAACCCGGCCGGGAATCGAATCCGGGACTCCGTGATCCAGAGGCAACAACGCTAGCCACTAGACCACGAGCTGCGTTTTAGTGTCCCTAATAAGTGGAGGGAATTTCATTGCGATCACATATCTCGGTCTTGGTGTTTCAGATTTTCCAAACAGTGGTGTATAAGCAACAGCAATTTTTGGAAAGACTGAATGGAATCAGAATGGAGAAGACACCGCTAATCGACGAACTAAGGAGGTTGGATGACTGAAGGCAACGAGTTTGTTCGAGAGGACGTAACAAATAAGAAATGGTTCAGTAAATGATGATGACAACAATCAATCAGTTTCATGTGGCTCATCTGCCTAGTCCACGTATTTGAATTGGACACCAGTTTGGCAACCTGGGTCCGCCCAGATAGCTGAGTGGTCAGCGCGGCGGTCCGTCACGCCAAGGAGCCCGGGTTTGATTCCCAGCTGGGTCGGAGATTTTCTGCGTTCAGGGACTGGGTGTTGTGTTGTACTCATTATCATTTCATCATCATCAGTGGGAAACCACCACGGGAATCACTTCCCTAGACGCTCATGCGGTGGACCTCTCTGACGAGGCTTCCCCCATGACAATATCAGCCGTAAGGCAGAACACAAAGCTTAAGTTGGCAACTTGCGTGCCAGTAACCTACTCTAGTAATCCTACCAGGGAAGGGGAACCTGCATTTTAGCGTGGAATCTGAACCACGTGTCGTTCCTGGCGAATCTTCACAATACTGAGAGATGAAGAGTAGGTTAAAGGCGGACTGAAAAATTTGTGGTCGGACCGGGATTCGATCCGCCGACCTGGTAATTTCCTGGCCCGACATGATGAAGGTAATGATGATAATACTCAGTGAAATGAATACTAGCCAGTAAATAAGTATCAGAAAGCGGTATGCAAAACACATGCTATCAAAGCACAACTTCAAATACGAAGGAAAGGAACGGATTATGCATACGAGGAAAATGATTTTCACACTTCTTTCCAGTATCTCCACAAAAAGCAGAGAAATTTAAACCTGAAACGGGAACTACGGTGCGATAGACATAGAGATATGAGAAAAAATGGAACAGGTACTCTATTCTAACCAGCAGCATTTTGTAAAATCACAATATCGCAAATGTGTAAAAATCCATGTAACTAAGCACATAAGTAGCAGCGCTTGTCGTAATGGACAAAACTGTCACGAAAAAAACGCAGCGATGCCTTACATGGATTTCTGTCCTCTATTTCACAAGAACTATATTCTTACGAAGAACGGCAACACACACAAGCGCTGCACCATGTAAACTCGGGAAGATGGGCGAGCAGCGATCAGTGAAAGAATATAAGAATGCACATCAACAAAGAACACAGTCCGTCATTGCTGGGTGCCACCTCGCACCTTACTCATGACGACAGATCAGCACCCATTTGACATGAACTGGAAGGCCTCCACAGACTTCTCTCCCCATTGCGGCGATGCTCCAGCGTGCACTCTACTCTCATCTGCCCATTAGTTGTACCTACATACTTTCACTTACGTCGTCTTCTCGCGTCTCTTGGTATCCAACGAACTTCCTTGAGCCATTCGCCATCCGTTCGGCTGGCTAAATGTTCCGTCCAGCTCTATTTAATTTTCATTATACTTCCAATTACATCATCAATCTGTTACGAGTCCCATTTGCTTGTTGTCCCGTCTCAGCTGGTAAGAATGGTCTACAACAAAGAATTATAGAGAGAAAAGTGAATGGAATGAGAGGAATATATACGAAGCGATTTGAATGACGAAGGACATTAGAAGAGGACGAACATACAAACAGACGAAGGAAGATGCTCAGAACAGGATTCGATGGAGACCCTCCAGTTGAAACCTGTCATAAGACAGATACACTAAAGAAGAAGAAGAATGTTCAGCCCCATTTCCCCGCACAACTTTTGCTTTTGTTTTAGAAGTTAATTTATATAAATCTTAAAAAGGATCGAGCATAAGCAGCACCCTTCACGAAATCTGTTTAATATTTTATGTTTTGCAGTCTGTTCACCTCTGAATTTCACCCTTGTCTCCACTCCTTGATACGAACTGCTTATTGCTTCTATGTATTTCCTATGGAGCATAATTTTCCGACATCTTATACAGATTTGTTGATAGGAACATTATAATGCACCGTTTTCTTATTCAAAGAAGTTAGCTGTGTATCTCTGTACCTGCAGTGAAACCATACAGTTTCTCCAAAGAAAATGCTTGTCCTTAATTTTACTCTTACAATTTTCGTCGTCTTACATCATGCACATGTATTCCCAAGACACTATACCGTTTGCGAGCGTGTGGTTCTGTTGTTATGTTACATAGTGTTCTTATGTATGTGTGGTTACGTGAAAATCGTCGAGCCTACACTTGCGAATGTCGCCACAGTGCTGTGTGTAGAAAAAAATTGTCGGCAGTGTCTACGAAGAAATATAGGAACGATCTGAGGAGACGGAACAGCCATAACTAAGCTTAAGAATTGTCTCTGGCCCCTCTCAACCAAATTGCTAACGAAACTGCTATTTACTATAATTTGTGTCGCAAAAGGAAACGATTGTCTTTATTATTTTGTAAACAAAAGTCTAGGTTACACAGTTTTATTTCTGTAACCAATTTGGGCTAAATTCTTCGAGGCTAAATGCGGAGAGTATATCAGCTGTCATCATCATCAGATGATGCACGCGACGTAGTTTGTTTTTAAAGTAAACTATAAATGTCGCTGTGGCAACTAGTGATGTTTTGAAATCATGTGAACCGTATTTAGTCAATACAATGCTGTTCAACAGGAGACGCAGCCAAAATATTGCTAGGTATTGTGGACACCCTTTTGTAGCCGCTCATTACCTTACAAATACCTGCCGATTATTTTGCGAGACGTGTGATAATCAGTTTGGTTGCCATTATAAATAAAATTAACGGCTTCTCTGGGGGGAAAAATGACAGTTTTATTGAAAGAGTTGATGCTGCGTGTCAGGCGTTACCACGGGGCGAAGTAGGAAGGAGCACGCTGAGAAACCGCCAAGACAGAGAAAAGAAAACATTATATATTGATCGATGCGCAATGCGTATGAAAAAGTGCCGCCGTGCGGGGAGCGGAGAGGGGGGGGGAGGCGAGGAGGGGAGCTGCCGGTCGCGGGTTGGGGGAGGGGCGGGGGAGGGGGAGGGGAAGGGGCGCGTGGGGAGCGTCTTGGCCAGCCGGCCCGCCCCCGCCCTGCCCGCCCCCGCACGACGGCGCTCACGCTGCTGCCGCCACGGCCTTCATAAATTATGCGCTCCATTTTATTTCGCTACTGCTCCTGCCAGGGGTCAGCGATCAGCAGTTTGTTGGCGCACTGCTGCCGCGCACCTTCTCAAACTTTACCGCATTACGTTATTTATCTGCAATTCGCCATATTCCGGGGACACCGGGAAATTCGCTCTAACGTTTCAGCTGGAAACCCAGCCGACCCGACTCGGAACGTTGTAGAAAATATGCAGCTGGTGTTAGATTCAGCTTAATTCCGATACATCGTGCGTTCTCGATAATTTACTGTGGTGTTACAGATAATTTCGACTGATTACTTCGCACGTTTATACTGATATGGTGGGTTGCGAAGATTGGCTTCAACCGAAAGCGAGACATGAAACGTCTCAGCGATGACAAGATGGTGCAACTGCGACGAATGTGTGAATTGCCGAGAACCAGCATGGAAGAGTCGAACATGAGGAAACCCCACCTGAATGAACGTTAGCTCGAATTGGTATTCGTTGCCAAATATAATGTCGTTCAAAATCGCTTTCTGTAGCGTGCCCTGTGGTTTTTTCTCTGAATAATTACTTAAACTGGTCGCTGTCTCTCTCTCACACACAGAACAGTACGAGTCTTGTCGGCAAAACACCTAAATTGTACGTAGATTCCTGGCTGTATCTGGACCAAATTCAATGTCGCGTCCACCCGTAATCAAACGGTACCAACAATTTGACCAAGGCTGCACAAACGTGACTGATGCTGATATGGAAGGAAAGAAGATCTTGCACCATGTGAGTTCTATCTTTTCGGCAAGCCAAAAGAACACCTGTGAGGAAAGATATTTTCCAGCTATGAGGACGTTCATAGAGAATTTCTTGAATCGCCATTTGACCAAGGAGCGGATTGCTGCCGCCGAAGAAATGAACGATTGGTAGCACGTTCCGACAGTTTTAAACAGAGCCTTGGTGACTGAGTTGAAAAATAGTGTCATGTATCTGTGGCATTTTGAAGTGTAGTGCAGCATTCAATAAAACTTACACTGGGTGCCACAATAATGTGTGACTTAGTTTTTGTAGTTCCCTCGTAATTTTGGATAACTTGCATACAAGAGAATCATGGTACACCCAGAGAGAGTAGAAAATGATTTTCCGCCATTCGCACATACGAAGTTGAAAGAGGAGGTGCTTTCACAGCCGCATGACTTAGCTGTCGTTCTGCGGCTGCTGGTTGGATCCACGTTTGGGCAACGCGAGGCCGGATCAGTCTTGAGCATGCAGGAACCACAATCGCTACAGATGGGGCTGTGGTCCAGATAATGGTAACTAAAGCCTTGGTTAGTAGTCTAGAAACACGTAGATGATGAAGCGACGTTTTGTAACTGTGGGATCTTTCGTCGATACTTGGATGGGACTGTCGGCGGCGGACATTCGTGCTCCGGATTTGGTATTTTTAGATTCACAGACAGTCTCTATTGGTATTGCGGGTGGAGAGTAAACCATCACATTTTATGACATAAGACTGTTGTCAAATTAAGCTTATCCATTACAGATGTTTTAGAACTCGTGGCTGTTTTTTCAATGCAAATACATAAAACTGCCACCAATCACCCTTTTTTTTAATAGATATTTTTTCATTCCGTGAGCCAGTTTTCGATCCCTTTCAGGCTCATCTTCAGATGGCTTTCCAGAAGTTACTTAGCTATTTTCAAGCGTAATGAATAAATAACTATTCCAAAAAAGTGACTGGTTGCAGTTTTACGTATTTACATTCTGCTGTCAAATGCATAGCGTTTAGATGCACCATTGTTCACTTGAGTGGGACACAATCTGAAACGGCGTGTTGGTTTCTCCCCTGGCCCCTTAAACACCGTGGGCATTATCCGCAGGATGCCAAACACATACTGCAGAACTGTATTTGGTGTATAATTGTGTCACAACTGCGGTATAACACAAAGCTTAATCATCATTGATTACAATGCGTAACGCATTTTTACCACTTTTTCAATTTTTTTTTCTACGGCCTTCACCTGCTCTATGTAACGGTACCATACCCCACAAGCGGAGCTTACGTAATACTTGTCTCCTTTCAGTTCTCAGTCAAAAACTAATGCTGCCTGAGTAAAACACCGCCTGTATGTGGCCTAATGACTATGAAGCTGTCACCGAAGATATTATGTCCCCAGTGCGAAATCTTCAGGCAGTGCGTAGCATCTTCACTACACATCATCACAGTGATATCTGCTGATCATCTGTGGAACAAACGTACATGGAAAAATAAACTTGTCCACATCGTGTACATTTGCTTTGGACCTTTTAGTACCTGCACACATATCACAAGAAAGTCTTAAGAAACGGAGATTCGTAAGAGGTGGGTGATAAGAAGGAATTTGATTCTGCATTAAGAAGTTCCCTAGAGAATTATTTTCCTTTTCTAACGACATTCGCCGATTATCATTCTTCTCTAGTTTTTTATGACAAACACTTAGTTTTTACTTCAAACCACGTACGTTTAAATAATGCAAACTACAGTTCAAACAAAATGTTTTTTAATTAAAACTTTTAAATTTATCCTTACTTAACTTTAGTAGTATCGAATGTTGTACTGTCACCAACAAAGTTCATAAAAATTTATCATCCTATCAGGAACATGGTCATGTATAACACAAAATTGTGCCTCTTATCCACTTGTATGCATGTTTTATGAAAATAGCATCGAATAATTCAATAAGAAACAAAGCTGCTGACTTCAGTGGTAAGGATATAGTTGTAACGAAAGTGAACATTACAAGGATAGCAGAAAGCCGCCGATACAGGGAAGTGAAATGAATGAGTTCTGAATAAGCTGAAGGAACGGCGGCTAGATACTACGGAGTTAGAAGTAGAGAGAGGCGGTTAGATACGGTGACGTAATGGAACAACTGGTACATAAAGGGTTACAGAGATAGCTAGCTGTCCTTGTGCACTGCATCAGGGAGAGTGGAGTTGGAAAATAATTACGGGCAGCGCAGATTCGCATCACAGTGGACACTGCTACACTGTCTATGGAATAGCCAGATAATGTAACATATGCCTGCCACCAGCTGGGGAGAACAGTACAGTCGCGTATAAGACATAAGCTCTGTATTTTGCTGCAAATCTACAATCAAATTCTAACTGCATCGAAAATTTGCAGACGAACAGTGCTGATTTCAATTATTTCCATATTAATAGTGATAATGCTCGGTTTTAGGCATCTAATACTTCACCTTGTCATAACTAATTGAGATCCTTTGAAATAGTGCAGCATTTCTAACACGTTCGTTCTTCGTTTGTCACGATTGTTAAGAGCGAAAAGATGAACTTCTTGCTACAATACTTCAAGATACGGATGTGGGGTATGAACTAACTGCCAATATTCTGAGTAAGACTGGTTACTTCGCCGTCCCTATCTTAGCGATAAAAATGGTTCATAAGGCTCTGAGCACTATGGGACTTAACATCGGAGGTCATCAGTCCCCTACAATTTAGAACTACTTAAACCTAACTAACCTAAGGACATCACACTCATCCATGCCCGAGGCAGGATTCGAACCTGCGACCGTAGCAGTCGCGCGGTTCCGGACTGAAGCGCCTAGAACCTCTCGGCCACAGAGCCCGGCTATCTTAGCAACATTCTGTCAGACAATGACAATTGGCGGAGAAGAAAAGTAAACGCGTCTTGAAAGACATTTATTTGGGAAACATGAGACCGATAAAGAAATGCTTAATATAGTCGACAGCAGACCACCGGCAAGATGCCATAGTGATCACGTTTTGTACTGGTGATGGCTTCGATCTACCCGTTGATATTTACCCTTGAATATTTCCTTCTTCTGGCTTGAAATTATGCTTCCGATTTTCCGAGGGTACAATGTCCATAATCTCAAGGTATAACATAAAAGGTAAGAGAATTCGACCTCGTAGCGGGTCGTAGAATTCCCAACATGCATGCCGCCCGAAGTGCAAAGTTATAAAATTATAGAAACTGGACCACATACTTGTAAGGACAGTCATTCTTCCCATCTGCGTTCGTGAATATAACATGGAGGAACTGATGTTACCGGTTCCTGGTTCCCTCTCACATACACATCGTGCAGTCTCAACACATATATATTTCCGTCTCATGTTGCTCCATGAAACTAAACTTGTATATTACCGAAATGCACGCTGTTGCATGTAATGATGCATTTTAGGACTGTTGGTTCAAATGGCTCTGAGCACTATGGGACTTAACATCTGTGGTCATCAGTCCCCTAGAACTTAGAACTACTTAAACCTAACTAACCTAAGGACATCACACACATCCATGCCCGACGCAGGATTCGAACCGGCGACCGTAGCAGTCGCGCGGTTCGCGACTGAGCGCCTAGAACCGCGAGACCACCGCGGCCGGCCGGACTGCTGGTCACAGTCAATTTAGTACTACCCGACTTCGTTCCGTTTGACCAGTTTTATACATGTACGATTTCATGAGCGTTGTTCCTATGCTGGTCTGCTAGAGACTTATTTTTGACATTGGGAATTGACGGCTTTATTAATATCTTCCCTCGCTGTATCCACTCTAGGATATATTAAGGAGTTTCTTCTGCAGTGTAGTCTTCACCTGGAAACAACCGCCGAAGAAAGTTGGATGAAAGAAATTTTTGTTCTCTCTCTGATCCACTCGCATCTCATCCAGTACAGCTGGGATGCCTTTACCTTGCTTATGCTGTAATATGGATTCAATAGCAGAATTTCTTGTAGACTTGATGGCATGTAGAGAACCCTACCCCATGCTGGTGTTATCCTCGACGCCAAGGTCATTGCAGACGGAGCACAAGCTAGTATTGGGGAAGGAAGATGGCCATGTCCTTTCAAAAGAACCATCCTGCCACTTACACTTTTATTGGCATACACAAGTTATATCTTGCAGCAAAGTCTTATTCACGTTGCAACAGTACGGTGACACGCCGGCCAGTCCGAATGCAGGATATCCCTGTTGTTTGCTAGTAAATGACACAGCCAGTCGGGAACTTACCAACGAGATTGCGGCCTGGCTTCAACTGGGATTTGATACACCAATGACTCCATGGGACCCAGTAGGTAAAAATTTATAGGAGTGAGATCTGGCAAGTATCTGTTGTTCAAGTTCGCACGGACATTAAATGGGATGGTGCACCGTCGTGTTGAAACCACATTCTCTTCTCTACAGCAAGAGTTACAGTAAACAAGAACAGCAACACGTCTTGGACGAATGTCAGGAAATGTGCACCATTCAAACGGGATGGTATCGAATAAGATCCTGTTAGTCGGTGCATAATTCCGGTCCAAACAATTATACAGAATCGTTGCTGATAGTAGGAGACGAGAATCGCGCACGGATTTACATCGCGAGAAATACAGCCATTGCAGCAGATGAAAACACCACTACTGTTGCAAGGAGCCTTATCCGTGAGCAACACAAACTGTAGCACGTTCGGCATGACGGAAGTGAGCTCTAAATTCGAAATTATTTGGTTCCATGGGCTGCAATCGTTGTTCGTGACAGATGTGTGATTGATGTTCCACAGATGTTCTCCACAACGAATTCTTATATATAATGAGCAAGCTGATGGATGATTATTGGTGAATCTTCTCACACATATGATCCAGGACCAACCCTGCACGAACAATCCTTGGTCGAGAAGCTTACTCAGCTGTCTGCGGCATGATTGGCCCAGTTGTTCGGCAATTTACACCCAGGGCGACAGATTTCTTCTAATTAGTATGGCGCCTGTTGCGAAACATTTCTTGCATGTCCTTTCAGCTTTCTGGACACTATATCATGCTGCATCATACACTAAATGCATGTTTGCAGGCTTCTGTAATAAATAATTATCCACCTTCGTCGACTAGTCACGAACTGTAGACAGAGTTAATTCCATTGACACATCTAAGACGAGTGAGCATTGCTTTTGACGTTAGCGCCACCAAATTCGCTGCGAAGGCAACTGTTGAGGTTTATAAACAGGTTACTCGTACGCACTGCTCACTCGAGACCTCGAAATATTAACTACTGACCCATGGTACCAACACTCACTTTATGATTCCCTGTCATCTGTGCAATTTCGACTCTAAGGGCTTGGGACAGACAGTATACGCTATATGATTAAAAGTATCCGGACACTTATTAGTGGCCATTACTGTGAGATATCCGCGCTTCGGCTCTAGGATTGCTTGACTCTGCTGGTGGACACTTTCAATGATGTGTCTTAATGACAATGGAGTAATGGCAACCCATTCTTCCTTCGCAGCCGAAGTCGGAGGAAGTAGTGGTGTTGGACGCTAGGACGTGGAGCCAAGTCGACGTTCCCATAGGTGTTCCGTTGGCCTCATTTCGGGACTCTGAGCAGGTCAGTCCATTACAGCAATGTTATTGTCCACGAACCGTTGCATCACACATGCTGCTTTGTGACAGGCTGTATTTTCATGCTGAAACAGTCATCGTCTCCTCTTCCGTACGTAGTACGCAATGCTGTAAAGTGTGTTCATATCCTTCCACATTTAGTATTTCGTTAAGTATAATGAGGGGACAACACCCTAACCACAAAATAACTCACCCGTATCGTAGCAACACCTCCATCGTAATTCACTGTTAGCCTACACATAATGGCAGATAATGTTCTCCAGGCAGTCCACGAACACAAGCCCTTCCATCGGATCACTACAGATACAGCACGAGTTATCACTCCAAATCAGTCTTTCCAGACGTCCGCTGTCCTCTTTGCACCACCTTAAGCATCGCTTAGCCCTGACTGCAGAAATGTGTGACTTAAGAGTAGCTTCTAGAGCATTGTACTCCATTCTTTTTAACCACGCACATTCAGTGTTCTAGCTGGACTGTTGGCAGAACTTGGGAATTCACGAGTGTTTCCTTCCTCTGATTTCATATGATTTGTTACAGTCACTATCCGCGATACCCGACAGTCGCTAAACAAAGTATAAGGTGTGCCCGGTTTTGGTTTAGCCATGGTTGCCCCTTACCGTTTCCACTTCACGATCTCATCACCAATAGTCGACTTGGACAGCATTAGTAGTGATTTTTTTCCATAGAATACGTGTAATGATTTGTAAACACAACATTATGACCAGCCTTGAATATGAAATTTTACTGTTTGGCTCTACTGAACAGAAATTTTAGCAACGAAAGGAAGGACAAATGCAGTGAGTTTCAAAGCAGGACTGAAAATTAATTGTAACGAAATGAAAACAGTGTTCACCGACACATCAAAAGAAAAAGTAGGGGAGAGTGTGCTGTACCTAGAAATCAGTGTACGTAGTTTTGGTCTAGCGATCAAACGAAGGAGTGCACACTAGAGACCACCATAAGCAATTTGCCGCCATTTGCTTCAGTTATTGTTGCTACCCATGAGGTTACGTTCTGTGCAGCATTTGCAAACATTTAGAGTGTTGAATAATATATTAAAACTATCTGGAACTTGTTGTTAATTCCTCATTTACAATGTTTCAATTGAAGCGATTATGGTAGCCGTTCATGGATGTTTTGCAGACATTCCAGAACCACATTTCAGGGCTAGATTGCAGTCACCGATAAAACTTTTGGCGGATTGGTGAGCACGCTGCTAATAAGTGCATTTTTACCGAAAAGATACTTTCTTGATAGGCATAGAAAATTTCGCCAGTTTCTCAAATAATTACGAGATTTTTAACCGTGCATGTGGATGTAGCTTACTTCCCACACTGATATTTCGTTTGCTTGTCTTTCCCTTTCCTGATAAGCGATCCGAAAACTATTGTGGTAGTGTACACGGCAGCATTTTGTTTCTCTACACAGAAGGAATCACATGCAATGACAGATACTGAAATTAATTAATAGTGATTTTCAAAGACAGTGAAAGTAGATCACTCTTTTACGAAAGCCAAGCGAGCTATACTAAACAGTATTGTCTTTGGAGGTGATAACAGGACTCGTTTTGTCGATGGACGAAGCTAGTGTTGTAATATTTTTGGAATCAAAAGTCGTCATCAGGAATAAGAAACTCATTCGCCACGTCCCCAGCTTTCTAACCCTAGAATGTGGCGCTGTAACCGCTTCAGAGACATTAAAATCCCTGCTCCGTCATCCAGAGTTAGGATTTCTGTGTTTTCATAAATCGATTCAGGCAATGCCGAGATAGCACCTTTCAAAATAACACCCCCAATTTCCTTCCGTCATATTTGTCTTCTCTGAGTTTATGCTGAATCAGTAAGGTCCGCGTCGTCGACAAGTCGTTAAAGCCTCATCTTGCTACCGTTTCTTCGCAGAAAGATGATATGGACGCTAAGAAGCTGACGCTATGGGCTGATACTGATGCAGAGTTGATTCATTATAGATCTGATAGGTTATACAAGGCAAGTTGGACGAATCTCTCCTGTATACAGCAAGTAATATGTTGTACATGGGTATTACGGCATTGCTACCATATTCTTTAAACCTCCTTATTATGGAGGATGTACCTTAATCCAAGCGACAAAATTTCTCTGGTGACTCGTTACTGAGAAATTGCGTTTCGATTGATTTCTTTCCCCCCTTTATCTTCTTTTTCTCTACTGCACTGAAAATATCTGAAAAACAGTACAAATGTGCTGTGTCTTTTGTACGGAAACAAAGCTATTCCATTCATTTGCCGTATTTGTTGTTGACAACAATAACGCCCAATTCACTATTCGCCCTCAAGCTTGCATTCAGTACAGTTCGGTTCTGTCTCGTGTTTGTTTTCCCGGCAGTGTTAGTTGTACGTACGCAGCCGCTGTACACGTGGCCTGATGATGGTGGTCGACATGTTGAACAATACCTGTGAGGGACGACTTCTTGCATTTGAAACAGGACAGATTCAACACAATGTAATAAAAGTCTTGGACTTCTCCTGAGGGTTGCTGCATTACGTTGTGTTTCGGTTTTGGGTCATCAGACTACTGACTGGTCTGATGTGGCCCGCCACGAATTCCTCTGCTGTGCCAACCTTTTCATCTCAGTGCAGCAGTTCCAACCAACGTCCTCGATTATTGACTGGATGTATTCCAGTCTCTGTCTTCCTTTACAGATTTTACCCTCTACGGCTCCCTCTAGTGCCATGGAAGTTATTTCCTGATGTCTTAACGGATATCCTGCCACCCTGTCCCTTCTTCTTCTCAGTGTTTTCCGTATATTCCATTCCTCGCCGATTCTGCGGAGAACCTCCTCATTCATTACCTTATCAATCCTCTTAATTTTTTACATTCTTCTTTAGTACTATATATCCAATAATTCGATTCTATTTTGTTCCGGTATGGCCACAATCCATGTTTCACTAACATGCAACGCTGTGCTCCACACGTACGTTTTGAGAAATTTCTTCCCCAAATTAAGGCCTCTGTTTGATACTAGTCGACATATCTTGGCCAGGAATGCCATTTTTTGCCACTGCTAGTCAGTCTAATTCTATGTCCTCCTTGCTCCGTCCATCATGGGTCATTTTACTGCCTAGGTAAGTACATTCGTTAATTTCGTCCACTTCATGATCCCCAATTCTTAAGTTAAGTTTCTGCTTCTCATTACTTTCGTCTTTCTTCGACTTATTCTCAGTTCGTAGTCTGTACTCATTAGGCTGTTCATTCCATTCAACAGATCGGGTAACTCTTCTTCACTTTCACTGAGGATATGAATTTCATCAGCTAATCTTGTCATTGATGTCCTCTCACCACGAATTCCACGAATTTTAATCCCATTCTGTTATTTTCGTTTGTTTTACGATTAGTTATTGCATATTACAAGATTTTTCAATGTTGTGTAAAGTATTTTCACAGAAAAAAGGTAACTAGAATAGCAAACCAAATAAGTCAGAATTCCATTATTACGCTGTAACGAGACACTGTAGAGCACGAGTCCCTGATACCAAAATACTCTGGAAACATCCCTCCATAACACCTGAAATTTTGTCGGGGGATTTGAGCTGTACCCTGTATATAGCCAGATCGTCGTGCAATGTACAAAGCGGATCAACAACCATTTTTCTGTTAACCGGCCAAATTAAAAAGGAAGACTGTTTGAAAATCTTTCTCTCTTTTCTTCATCTCGTATTCGATTATGGAGCTGCATTTGCTAACTTCTGCGCATTTTCTACATCTACATCTACGTGATTACTCTGCTATTCACAATAAAGTGCCTGGCAGAGGGTTCAATGAACCACCTTCAAGCTGTCTCTCTACCGTTTCACTCTCGAACGGCACGCGGGAAAAACGAGCACTTAAATTTTCTGTGCGAGCCCTGATGTCTCTTATTTTATCCTGATGATCATTTCTCCCTGTGTAGGAGGATGCCAACACAATGTTTTCGCAATCGGAAGAGAAAACTGGTGATTGAAATGTCATGAGAAGATCCCGTCGCAACGAAAAACGCCTTTGTTTTAATGATTGCCACTCCAATTCACGTATCATGTCTGTGACACTATCTCCCCTATTTCGCGATAGTACAAAAAGAGCTGCCCTTCTTTGTACTTTTTCGATGTCATCCGTCAGTCCCACCTGATGCGGATCCCACACCTCACAGCAATACTCCAAAATAGGACGGACAAGCGAGGTGTAAGCAGTCTCTTTAGTAGAATCTTGGTTCTCCTCAACAATTACTTTTGAATGTAAAAGTTAACAGTTGAGGGCTTGTGATGGTGATGGCCTCCTCACCCTGCTGATCAGGCTGCGTGCTGCAAACCTCAGTCCGACGAGAAGAACAACGTTCACAGTAACACTAGACGTTCAAAAGTTTAATTTACATTACGACAAATAATATCCGTGTCCTTAATTCCTTTCTTTGGTATTTGGTTTGTCAAATGGTGTATCGGTGTATTACGTAATGCTAAAAGGTGATCGCGTAAGTCTTTCAACATCACAATCCTAAATATTAAACTTGTCATTTAATGTAACATAAAATGCGGTGATGCGGTTTTTCAGGGACTGTAATCATGCCGTGGTCAGCCACCAACTCCCTTAGTTACGAGATGCAAATGCAAACGCTTATTGCTTTTTCAGAAATCAGAAATAAGGGACAAGACACCACAAGAAAGCAGGTTCGATGTTAAGATAAAAAGGAAGGGTCGCCGTCCATGGAAAAAGTGAGGCTACGAAAGCGATGCTCTAAGGGAACACCTAACAAAAAGGCCCACGTGGTGTGATTTTCAACGCACTATGACACAAATATTCTCCACGTCTTCGTCCATATTCTCACGTTTGCGGCTGAGGGTACATATTTTGCTTAGTCCATGGATGAAGATTTCTTTCAATGCCTTGCGCGGATACAGCGCGGGAACTGGAACTGCTTATTCCCATGTGGGAACGGTACTTGACTTTTTGAAGAATATGCGCAGGTTCCTCCCTAAAAATTGCTTTTCTCGTGACTTTGGAAGCCTTCTTATGAGTGTCTACAATCTGAGGTTTTCCAGCATTTCTGTAGCATTTTGATACGAGGCACAGGAGTTTCCTGGACATCTATTATTTCCTTGAGTTTCGAGAAACTTGAACACTATTCTGTATTACGCCGCAAAACTCTTTTTCAAGTTATGTGAATGATAATATTTTACCGAAGAGGCTATCACTGAATGAAGTATAATTTACCTCTATTTTATTTCCATTGCTGCAGATTTCACTGTGAAGTGTTTTCCATATACTCTATGTCATCAAAAGTATCCGGACACCAGCAAGAACATACGTTGGTCATATTAGGTGCATTGCGCTGCCACCTACTGCCAGGTACTCCATATCAGCGACGTCAGTAGTCATTAGACATCGTCAGAGAACAGAATGGGGCACTCTGCAGAACTCGCGGACTTCGAGCTTAGTCGGGTGATTGGGTGTCACTTGTGTCATACGTCTGTACGCGAGATTTCCACTCTCCTAAACATCCCTGTTTCCAATATCATAGTGAAGTGAAAATGTGAAGGGACACGTACAGCAAAAAGCGTACAGGCCGACCTCGCCTGTTGACTGACAGAGACCGCCGACAGTTGAAGAGTGTCGTAATATGTAATAGGCAGACATATATCCAGACCATCACACAGGAATTCCAAACTGCATCACGATCCACTGCAAGTACTGTGACAGTTAGGCGAGAGGTGAGAAAACTTGGATTTCATGGTCGAGCGGCTGCTCATACGCCACACATCGCACCGGTAAATGCCAAACGACGCCTCGCTTGGTGTAAGGAACGTAAAACAGTTAACGATTGAACAGTGGAAAAGCGTTGTGAGGAGTGACGAATCACGGTACAATATGTGGCGATCCGATGGTAGGGTGTGGGTATGGCGAATGCCCGGTGAACGTCATCTGCCAGCGTGTGTAGTGCCAACAGTAAAATTCGGACTCGGTGGTGTTAGGGTGTGGTCGTGTTTTTCATGGAGGGGGCTTGCACCTATTGTTGTTTTGCGTTGCAGTATCGCAGCACAGGCCTACATTGCTGTTTTAAGCACCTTCTTGCTTCCTACTGTTGAAGAGCAGTTCGGGGATGGCCATTGCATTTTTCAACACGATCGAGCAGCTGTTCATAATGCACGGCCTGTGGCAGAGTGGTTACACGACAATAACATCCCTGTAATGGACTGACCTGCACAGAGTCCTGACCTGAATCTTATAGAACACCTCTGGGATGTTTTGGAACGCCGACTTCGTGCCAGGCATCACCGACCAACATCGATACCTCTCCTCAGTGCAGCACTCCGTGAAGAATGGGCTGCCATTCCCCAAGAAACCTTCCGGCACTTGACTGAACGTATGCCTGCGAGAGTGGAAGCTGTCATCAAGGCTAAGGGTGGGCCAAAACCATACTGATTTCCAGAATTACCAATAAAGGGCGCCACGAACTTGTAAGTCATTTTTAGCCAGGTGTCCGGATGCTTTTGATCAGATAGTGTATATGCATACGTACAATCCATACTCTGTTCGAAGTCTAATAATTCATTAATTACACTTTTGATTGGTCACTTTTATCCGACTTCACAGTCGAAGTCTTGACAACAAGCGTATCTAATAAAATATTTATCCAGCGTTCCAATTAGAGCCGTATGTACATATTATACTACGTACACGTACGTATAGACTCGCATCCAAGTAGGCTGTTTTACGGGAAAACTGCAGTTTCCTAGTATCCTTACATAGAATGGAAGTCTGCCATTTCTTTACCTACATCTGAGCCTTTCTTCACATTGTTATATCCAAGTATTTCTATGATACGCCCGAGTCCAGTTGTGACTCGTCAATCACACAGTCGAGAGCTGCGTACAGTGTGCAACGTAATGCTTCCGTGTAGAAATAGTTACCAGTTTTTTACAGCGGGCGAAGATTTTGTCAGTATCTTTTGAAATTCCTACAATTTTATCGGTTAATATTTCCTCATAGATAATCATGTCATTTATGATAAATGTGCGGTTGCAACTAATACTAGGATTTAATTCGTTAATATGTAATTTAAAGTAATTCATCACATTTTCCTGTGACACAGATGGAATCATTTCTACGTCTTTGGGTGACTCTCCATACAAGAATCTGTGCTACGCTCTGCTTGTGAATAACTTATAACTGAGGCGTAAACCTGGATAAAAATCCTAAACAAATATATTTTCTTTCCTCTGCGTCAATGCAGTACTGCATCCAAATCTCCAGAAGTATTATTCCCCATTGCAACTGACATGCGAGTATATAGGCTACATGCGGACAGGCAACTTTTCAGATGTAGTTAAAAGGTTCACGCCAAGAGACTGGCGAGTGTGAACGGACTGTATACAGATCCGGTATGTACATTTTCCGTTATTATCTATTTTTTAGCGTCTTTTATATCCTTTTGCATTAATGAGGCACATTTTGTGAAAAATAGATAGGTATATGAGCTACAGTTGTTCATCATGGAGTTACCATAGTAAAAATGACAATGTAGAAATTTGTATGGCGTTAATGTCGTACTGTCTTCACGAGCCTGTGCCATCGCGTTTGAAACTGCACCAGAAAGGCTGAAACACGCTATTTGTTGAGTTATAGAATGGCAAGCTTCAAACAGCTCCTGTCACCGGATTTATATACATTTTCGATAATGTCTGTATCAATGTGTATGTGATTACACAGACCACATTTTCAGGCTGTTGACAGTTTTTAAAAATCACTGTTCCGTCAACTGTTTTCACCTTACCTTCGTTTTTCTGAGTCTTCTGTCTCCGTACAGCTATTATAAATAAAATAGTCTGAAACTGGTCTCTTATGATTTAGTCTGTGATCACCTCTTTTCCAATACTAAATCAGCTGATCATGCAGAGGTCAAATGGAGGCCCATCATTACACCGGTTTTTATGAGTTTATACCCTCAAGTATCTGAACTAATAACTTCGCTTTTCCACTTTTTGTCAATATTTAAAATGTTTCCAACTTCCTCTGCGCCGTGCTTCACATCGTCAGATTTTGGTCTTCATGCAATGCTGTGCTTTGATCATAAAGTTCAGTCGGATTGTAATCGGATTTACACACTGTGCTTCCAAAGTATATCGTACAATTATCTTTCCGTGTACTGATACATACATTGTTCGCATTAAATTCCAGGAGCATTTATTTTAATGGGCTAATGGGAAAGACCAGAGGGCTTTGGAAACTCACTTTCACTGCAAGTAAAATTATACGAATATTCTACTAACGATTTGACGTTTTGACATAGCCAAAATTCAGCGATCCTTGAGTTCAGTTACCGACTGCAGCTTTGTATTAAGATTATAAATATTATACCTTAACTATGCTCCCCGACAAACATCGGGGAAAAAGAAATTCTTTATTACAGACACCAATCGAAAGTTCCTGTTGTTAAATGAAGTTATTCATAGCGCAGTTATTTCAATGCTTGCAGCTTTCGGAATTATATGTCACACTTATTTCAAAAGTGGACTCTGAAGAGTTTCCTATATGACTACGCAGTTCTTAAGAGACTAATCCAAAAGTTTATTGTTGCTCGCAATAAAGGCTTCAGAGGGCCCAGGTTTTAGATTTTATGCCTTCGCATGAAAATTTAGGAATAAAGTAATAATAATGATCAGTTCAAATGATTCAAATGCCTCTAAGCACTATGGGACTTAACATCTGAGGTCATCTGTCCCCTAGACTTAGGACTACTTAAACCTAACTAACCTAAGGACATCACACACATCCATGCCTGAGGCAGGATTCGAACCAGCGATCGTAGCAGCAGCGCGGTTCCGGACTGAAGAGCCTAGAAACGCTCGGCCACAGCGGCCGGCTAGTGATTAGTTAGAAAGAAAATTACGAAGCCGATTAGCAGAAACACGGATTGAGTACAACGATACCAATAAAGATCTGGTGCCCCAGCTAATGATTTTCATATTACTCAATCCATAAAAGCCACTGCTTTTAAAGACAAAATATTAACTTCTATTTGTCTAGTACGTTGTACTTCACATGTTTGTGAGTTTATGAATACTTATCGAATGAACATATTGTCAGTTCATTGTAGGTATAGAGATTTGTTTAGCTGTGCGTATTAATACTACAGTTACAAAAATTTGCAGTCGTAGAATCCTGATAACTCGATAATCTGTGGTATCTGGCGACGGACTGCGAATGGCTTTTGCACCAAAAACGAAAATTGAATTCATATCTTTAAAAGCACATCAAGTCTACGTGATAAAAAAATGGCTCTGAGCACTATGGGACTCAACTGCTGTGGTTATCAGTCCCCTAGAACTTAGAACTACTTAAACCTAACTAACCTAAGGACATCACACACATCCATGCCCGAGGCATGCGACCGTAGCAGTCGAACGGTTCCGGACTGCGCGCCTAGAACCGCGAGACCACCGCGGCCGGCTCTACGTGATAATAATGTCTACAAGATATTCTGTTATAACTGGTGGAACGTATCACGGTTCATCTAGAAGTGAATTTATTATTGTCTAGATATTACAATGCGTTGGTATGAGGCCGTAGCTTGCAAGTACCGTTGAAGACTATTTCGAACAAAATTCCACACCTAATTTCTCTTTTAGAGAAGCGGTGCTCAACTCTCCGTCTAGCCACAGTTATTTAAATTTTTCATATTTTCCATATTTCTTTGAACAAACCACAGCCGATTTCGTTCCCCGTTCATGTCCTTGTGTTCTGTCTCTAACGAACTCAATATTTTTACTATTCGATTTTACTGAATTGCGTCAAAAGAGATCAAAGGAGTGGAATTACGTAACGTAGGCTGAAATTTGTGACTCGAGTTGAACACAACTAGGGGCATTTGTACGAGGGCGTGCTGAAATATAATAGCTCCGAATTTTTTTTGTGTGAAATCTCTTACAGCTTTTTAAACAAAACAAACGTTATTAACATTCTACATCTTCATTCATAATGTCTACATATTTGCATCCCTCTGCCGCTAGAGGACTCCGAATTGTAGCGTGTAACATGGCAGTCTGTAACGTAACTATGTCGGTGCCTGAGAAACAGAGTGCTCTAATCTAGTTTCAAATCCGAAGAGTTCGTTCACACATGGAGCATCTTCTCCTTCAGCACGGCTATGCCAGACCACACACGAGCGCTGCGACATCTGCAACAATCCGACGCTTTGAGTTTACTGTCATCTATCGTCCCCCATACCGTTCCGATTTGGTTCCATCCGATTTGCATCTGCTTCCAGAACTAAAAGAACACCTTCAAGGACTTCAGTTTGATTGTGATGAGTGGTGCAAGCGAAGGTGAGGTTGTGGCTCCGTCAACAAACTCAAACACTGTAGAGTGACGATATCAACAAAGTGGTCTCTCGCTGGGAGAAAAGCGTTCGTCGCCAGGGTGAGTATGTTAAGAAGTAAATATGTAGACATGATGAATAAAGATATACAATGTGTATAAAGTTTGTTTTATTTAAAAAGCTGGAAGAGTTTTCAAATAAAAAATTCGGAAGCGTTAAGTTTGGAGGCAACTGAAACGAGTTTCTTGATCATCTTATCAGTGTGTGACTTCATATTAGTTTTTAGAGTGCCCGTGCGATTCTGGCGCTGCAGTCTGGAACCGAGCGACCGCTACGGTCGCAAGTTCAAAAAAAAAATGGCTCTGAGCACTATGGGACTCAACTGCTGAGGTCATAAGTCCCCTACAACTTAGAACTACTTAAACCTAACTAACCTAAGGACAACACACACATCCATGCCCGAGGCAGGATTCGAACCTGCGACCGTAGCGGTCGCGCGGTTCCAGACTGTAGCGCCAGAACCGCTCGGCCACCAGCGGCCGGCAGGTCGCAAGTTCGAATCCTGCCTCGGGCATGGATGTGTGTGTTGTCCTTAGATTAGTTAGGTGTAATTAGTTCTAAGTTCTAGGCGACTGATGACCTCAGAAGTTAAGGCGCATTGTGCTCAGAGCCATTTGAACCATTTTTGAACAAAAGGAATGTTTACATGTAGTTTCAGGCAGTGTATGTGAACAATTGCATTCATTTATAGAACTTGTAAAGTATTAATTCATTTTGGAATCACATGTACGTATAACATAATATTCTGATTGGAGATAGTAATACAGCTGTCGCTTAATTTCTGTAACGCAGTCTATGTTTTAGAAAAAGGCGTCGGACTGAGGTAATTTCCTACAATGGTTGTAAATATTTATCTTTTCCGTGAATCACGAAGCATCTGTTATAACGTACTGAAGAAAATGTGCAACGTGTAAAAGATGTAATTTTCTACGACAGAAGGCAAATACTTGTAGCACCGCACTGATTATTCGTCAAGTGAAAGCGAGACTTTTACTCATCCAGAAATCACCTGAATATCACTTCCTATCAGAAAATTTCCTTTTAGTTTTGCCATTCATCTCACGAGGTGTAATGAAAATATACGTGTAGAAGATGTAGACAGCAACTCACGATAGCTCATCAACCATAGGAGTTTGAATTTTGGGGTTTTCACTATATTTACTGCGTAATAAACAAACCAGCGCGTTCCTAACTGCTTGAAGGAGAAATGGAAGTGCAAGCAACTTCAGGGTAGATCTGATACTCCCACTTCATTAGACACCATATATAGAATAATGTTTCCCCATCTATTAAGATTCCGTTTTCTTTTACCTGCGTTTGTTTCAGCGCCTCTAAATGGTCACGGAAACGTTATGTCTTGCGCGAGAAACACAGAGACAAATTGTCGCAAAGAACTCACTTTCCCACTGTAATATGAAATGGACGGTTTAGTTTCACCACGTGAGTTTCGCTTTGACGATACAATATTCAGTTTGTTGAACGGTAATAACTCATCCATTATCATATATCGGAGGAAATCTATGTCATATAAAATGATGATTTTCAACAACAATAGGCAAGGAGTGACAAGCAATTTCCTGTATTACTGCTCCGAATAGTCTCAATTGTATGTGAGAACTAATATTGCACAGAAATTCCGTGAACGTCGTTTATCGTATAGAATTTCGTTATGGTCTGTCTTTCAGCTCACGAGGAACAATAAATCCAATAAAAACGCAACTCTAGGAAAAAAATGTAAGATACTAAGTGTGGGAGCTGGGCCAACACAGGAATAAGAAATCCGTGGATTATAATCAAACCGTCTGACCAGTGTTTTTTTTTTCCAGTTGTGGGTTGGTGGAAAGAAAGTGCTCGTTACCTTGCAGGTAGCTCTTGGATAGCTGCTATACAGCCGGCCCGGTGGCCGAGCGGTTCTAGGCGCTTCAGTCCGGAACTGCGCGACTGCTGCGGTCGCAGGTTCGAATCCTGCCTCGGGCATGGATGTGTGTGATGTGCTTAGGTTAGTTAGGTTTAAGTATTTCTAAGTTCTAGGGGATTGATGACCTCAGATGTTAAGTCCTATAGTGCTCAGAGCCATCTGAACCATTTGAAGCTGCTATAAAAACAGGGCGTATTAGTGACAACATCTCAAGGATAACAGTGAACTGATTAATTTTCCTGTTTGTCCCTCATGACCGAGATCTCTGTTATGTTACCATTACCACCTGTGATGGTTACAGCGGCTCTGAATAGTTATGGAGACACTATGTTTATGAATTTCTACAAGAACTGCTTGGACTATACGATTTCCAGTCACATGCAGAGAAGGTTTTGTTTTCATCATGTGCGTTTCACTTTGACGCTACGCGATCAACGAAGTGGTATTCAGGATAACGACTTCTATTCGATTTCTCATCAAGAGGCATAAAACGAATTCCTTCTTCCCACATACCACATGCTGCCTTGTGGGTTCTCTGCAACTTATTTTGGTGGACATGTGCAAGTTGTAAGTTTTGGATTACCTGTATATCTACGTTACCGATTTTGTATGCTTCAGTTTACATTTTTGTTGCTCTCGCATCATTCAACAAAATCACTCACTAAGAGCAAATTATTGTTTAGGTTATGGAAATAAGTAAAACGAAATACTTAGCAAAACAAATAGATGCACACACACACACACACACACACACACACACACACACACACACACTCACACACATACATACACACACACACAAACGTCTCACAAGTCTATTAGAAAAAATAGTGTAATATGTCGTATCATTGCAGAGCAAGTACAATGCTTCTCACATTTAGTGGTTATCTTGACAGACTGGATAATTTCGTAAGTATCCAGCAGTCGCGAATGGAAAGAATAAACGAGGTCAAACAGACATGTGTTTCATACAATATCCGAACATTCTGTTTCGAATTAATACACGACCTGTCGTCAACGTGGAAATTCTGGTAGAGGCATGATGTCCCCACTTCAGTTAACTTCTTGCCCAAATGGAAGCAATACTGTCAAATTTGTACAAATATGTTTTTTCCCCAAAAGACACTAAATAGTTCTCCTCCTTTTTCCGCGAATCTTTACTTATTATAGCTCTACATACAGTTTCAAGTGTTTAGACAACACGTCACAGTTTATAGATGGCGGAGAATTTGTAGCTTACAGTATGATTTGTCCCAGTTCCTAGGTCACTCAGGCATTATTCGATTTTTACGAGGTTATTTGTAACAATTTCTTCGCGGTTTGCGACATAAAATCTGAAAAGTCTTACGTGCTGAGCTCAAATTATCACTGGTCGTGCTTTCCTTTTCTTTTCTATGTTAAGTCTTCGTTATTGGTTTAGGAAAATCCATTCCAGATACATATAAAAATATTGTGTTTCTGAATAATCAAGGTAGTTAATAAGTGAAACATTTGTGCGAAACATATGCTGATACTCCATGCAGACTGTTGCAACAACGTGAAAAGCAGACAAGAGCTAACTTAGTCTATTACGGCAAACCAGGAAAGCCAGAGTTTAACGGGCTGTCGACGATGAGATTATTTCAAGAAGGAAAAGATAGGACGGGACGAATGCCTGATAAAAATTGGCAGCGTCCATTTACAGAAGCCATCCCACTATTAGCCAAAAATTATTTAGACAAACCACAGGAGACATACATAGTAAATGAATAAATCCTGATCTGATGTATTGAGTATTGTGTATCATCTTATAGTATCGTTGCGTGTCATTATACTTATTTCCATGTTTCACGATTTTGATTGTGACGTTCCTGCGCAACATCGTTCTTGAATACGTTGAAATGGCTCTGAGCACTGTGGGGCTTAACATCTGAGGTCATCAGTCCCCTAGAACTTAGAACTACTTAAACCTAACTAACCTAAGGACATCACACACATCCATGCCCGAGGCAGGACTCGAACTTGCGACCGTAGCGGCCGTGCGGTTCCTGCCTGAAGCGTCTAGAACCGCTCGGCCAGCCCGGCCGGCTCGAATACGTCGGTCTCCCCATTACTTTGATGGCATACTCCGCCTTTCACACCAACCGAAGTGATAATGAGATTGGAATTTGGCTGAGGTCCAAGTCTGATCATCATGATTTCGATTATGCGATAATTTGAGTCATAAAAATAGATATCGGATGTTTATTCTCTCGACATCTACTAGATGTTCCACTGCTTTCCAGAACAAGTCCTCTGTAAGTCTCACAGCCAATAAAGCGTAATACAGGGTGTCCGTAATTAACGTTCCAGTTTCAGAACGCTGTAGAAAAAGGACCACGGCTTAGAATATCTTCAAATTTGAAATGAATGTTATTGGAGCTGGGGAAAACTTCATGTAAAAAAATAAATAATTCAATAAATTAATTTGAAAAATAAAAAGTAATAAATAAATATATAAATAAAAAAATTGGCCAGTAGATGGCCCTGTATGTGTCAGAATATTCGCACCAACAGACTCACACGGCCGTTCCTCAGTTCCAGCATGACTGTTGCCATGAAGCCTCTCTCGCCGCTTGTAGAAGGGTGATTGCCCGCCAGTAGCCCTGCAGGAGTTCCGGACGCTCAAGGGTGTGAGGAAAGGCAACGGTCTGGTGTCTGCTAAGGGCCTGGAGAAAATGATTAGAAAATTGGAAAATAAGGGTTCTTTCGAAGCGCATGTGGCAGAGGGAGAAAAGCAGTTGATCCGACGTTTGTCGAAAATTTGGCCGCGGCACTGCAAAAAAATGGCTCTGAGAACTATGGGACTAAACATCTGTGGTCATCAGTCCCCTAGAACTTAGAACTACTTAAACCTAACTAACCTAAGGACATCACACACATCCATGCCCGAGGCAGGATTCGAACCTGCGACCGTAGCATTCGCGCGGTTCCGGACTGAGCGCCTAGAACCGCGAGACCACCGCGACCGGCTGCGGCACTGCAGGAGGGGTTTACTGGTGATGTGCAAACGCGTAGTGAACGGGGAATTGTCCGAACGTTGGACAAGCCTGCGAACGTGGTGCACAGAATCCTACGAAACATCCTGCATCGCTATCCGTACAAAATCACCCCTGTTCAGGAGTTACTTCCTGCTGATCTTCCAGCAAGACAAACGTTCGCTCGGATTTTCTTGCTCCCATGGAAGTGCACAACGAATGGCCATGGAACATTCTGTAGACAGACGAAACCCATTTCTACCATCAAGAACATGTCAATACACAGACTTACAGGATATGGGCAACTGAAAATCCACACGCACATCAACCGTTACCACTTAGTTTTGCAAAGGTGACAGTGTGGTGCGGGTTGACGCCAGCGTTTATCGGAGGGCGATGTTTTTTTGAGGAGATGAGTCCTGTGGGTCCTGCTCGCTGGTGAACACTATGAGACTCCTTTGCGCATCATCGTTATTTCAACCCTTCAACAGTGCGGACGTGTGGGTAGGATCACTTTTATGAAAGATGGCGCTCCTCCGCACGTTGCACAGCCAGGGAAGCGGGTGCTGCAGAGGCATTTCGGAAATGCTACAGTTATCAAAATGTTCAAATGTGTGTGAAATCTTATGGGACTTAACTGCTAAGGTCATCAGTCCCTACTTAACCTAAATTATCCTAAGGATAAACACAAAAACCCATGCTCGAGGGAGGACTCGAACCTCCGCCGGGATCAACCGTACAGTCTATGACTGCAGCGCCTAAGACCGCTCGACTAATCCCGCGCGGTACAGTTATCAGCTGTCATTTTCCTACAGCCTGATCTTAGGCCGTATGACTTCTGGCTGTGTGGTTATGTGAAAGATGCGTGCAGTAATCCAGTTACGAACATTGCTGAACTAAAGGCACGTATCGCGCAATGCACGCTGAACGTGACCCCCGAGATACTGTGATCTATATGCTGTTTCTCGATTTCAGCTTGTGGCAGAAGTTGGTGGACAGCATATTGAACATGTCTGGCTCCAGTCTCACAACAATTAAAACCCGATGCCATTTTGCTTTTTATGCGGTTTTTGGTCCCAGGACAATTAAAAAACGATGGCCTCTGGACATTTAAAAACCGATTTTTCCCATCCGATGTGATGAGACTTTTCCGTGGTGGCTGGGCTCACCTAAATAACAGTGCCACAACTGTTGACTGCCGAACATGTGCAGTCATGCACACTGAACAACACGGATGGTGCAACGTGCAACTCAAACCATAGCCGACGTACTGCGATTCGTCTGTCACTTGTAGCCGCTACCACTTAAGACACTTGCAGCGCTATCTATTGATGAATGTTTTGTTACTTTGTTTGTTCCATGACATTTCCTCCTGCGTCAATAAAATGGCGTTCTAATTTAACCTGCTTCTGGGCAGTGGTTCCCTTTCTACAGCGTTTTGAAACTGGAACTTTAATTATGGACAAACTGTATATTCTAACATTTGTCGTGTAGTGTAGTATGGATCTTCTGCTGTCTTTTTCGTAAAGAAAAGAAATGTTCTTCCTTATTCTATAAACGAAGAGATGTCGACTTCATTTTATCGTTCCGTAGTCAACTACATGCCAAATACGTCTCGCCTTCCCCTTTCCTGTTTCTGCGTGGCAAGCAGGTTACTTCTTAATATCTCAGTACTTGACACAGGAGTGTTTTCTTGTCAATGAAAGTTTCTACTCTCATAATAATCAGGTTTTTACTCGAGCGTCTTTCCTGCAGTGATTGTCTCGCGTGAAATACTTTGTACGCTTTTGAAATCAACCACTGGCGTCCCGGCTGAAACGTGTGAATACTAACAAAATTTAATGGAAAATTTTCGACGGAAAGAAGAGAGATGTTAGCGAGAAGGCGGGGCCGTGTGCAAGCTATTATTATGTCCATTACTCGGATGCATAATTTATAAACGAGTCGATATCGCGTCGGTGCTTCGTCGGCATGACTGTGGAAGCAAGCTTTCATTAATGCGAACAAACCTCCTCCAAGCAGAACAATGGCGCCGTCAGTTTTTCTGAAGGCTTTATAAAAAGATATGCTCGATAGTTGTCGTCAACAACGGACTCTTACACATCAGGCAAAATTTTGAACTGGAGAAACTTCTGAACTTTGCTTGTGTTTTACGATTAGTCAGTTTTAATCTGAAAAGTGCGTGTAGAAATTAAAAGCAAATGCACGAATTAAGGGCACCATCGCTCTGACAGGAATTTGCATTTATATAGAAGCAGCTGAACATATCAAACTTGTTGGGTTCTAAGAATTACGGCGGTGTCGAAGGCCATTTTTTGTGACCTATAAACGATTTTGATATTTATTTCAGGAAACTTAACTGTTACGTAACATTTTGCCATCACAATAGTTGCTCGCTGGGAAATACGTTGCCAAGTCAGTTTTCTTCGGTTCATGTGATCGTCTTCTGCATGTCAAGCACCAGAAGGTATCTCTACTTGTGTCGCTAGCAGCAGCAATAATGATAAATATAACAAAACTTTTTCTGAGAAAAATACTGACGAAAATACGCTTTAAAATTCAATCATATCACAATGCTGTCATTTAACGAACAGAATAATTGCTCTGACTGATTAGCAGTAACGCAAGAATACACAATTTTCATCTTCTGTTTGTCAGTAATCTTTTTTTCAGATAAATGTAACTCTGTTCGAAACATAATCGTGTTTCCAGTATTTAAGTAAAAAAATGAAGTCAATGAATGCAGTCTGAAAAATAAACCACGATAAAATGGAAAAAAACTGTTTCCTACTTTATGTGTCTCTTCTATACAAGGAAAGATAAAACGATGATGAAAACTGATAATAGTTACAAAACCATGTCGCAGTGATAACGTTGGTGTATTTGTTCGTCATATCGTCTGTTACCAAGACTAAAAGAACACGTTCGAGCACTTTAATTTGATAAAGATGAAATGCTACAAGCGAAGGTAAGGTTGTTACTCTGCCAACAGAGTCAAACATTCTACAGTGACGATATCAGCAAAGTGAACCTTCGTTGGGAGAAATGCGTTCGTTGGCAGGGTGACTATGTTGACAAATAAACATGTAGACATGAAGAATAAAGATACAGAATGTTTATAGCGTTTGTTTTATTTAAAAAGCTTGAAGAGTTTTCATATAAAAAATTCGGAGGCCTTACTTTTCAGCATAAAAATGGCTCTGAGCACTATGGGACTTAACTTCTATGGTCATCAGTCCCCTAGAACTTAGAACTACTTAAACCTAACTAACCTAAGGACTTCACACACATCCATGTCCGAGGCAGGATTCGAACCTGCGACCGTAGCGGTCGCGCGGTTCCAGACTGTAGCGCCTAGAACCGCACGGCCACTCCGGCCGGCTTTTCAGCATACCTTCGTAAGCTTAAAGGCAACTGAAATGAGTTTCTTGATCAATTTATCAATGCGTGACTTTATATAAGTTTGTGGTTTATGTGAACAAAAGAAATGTTAACGTGTAATTTCAGGCAGTGTGTTTGAACAATGATATGCATTTATAGAACTTGTTTAATATTAATTCATTTCGGAATTACATCTAGGTATGACATAACATTTAGGTTGGAGGTAGTAAAAGAGCTATCGCTTAATTTATTTAACGCAATCTCTGTTTAAAAAAGATACGTCAGATCGAGATAACTTCCTACAGCGGTTGTAAAAATTTTGCATTTTTCTGAATCACGACGCATCAATTATAATGTACTGAAGAAAAATGCAACCTGTAAAAAGTGTGATTTTTACGGCAGAAAACCAATATTGATAAAGTAAATACTTGTAGCACTGCACTGAATATTCGTCGAGTGTATGCAAGACCTCTACTCATCCAGAAATCCCATAAATATGATAAAACTCTTTCTGAGAAGAACACTGACGAAAATACGCATTAAAATTCAGTTATATCGCAATGTTACCATGTAACGAACAGAATCATTGCTCTGACTGATTGGCAGTATCGCAAGATTGCACAGTTTTCATCTTCTGTTCTACAGTAATATTTTTTTCCACCTAAGTTTTAGTCTATTCGAAACAAAATCGTGTTTCCAGCAGTTAAGTAAAAAATGAAATCAATGAGCCAGTTTTAGCAACAAGTCACAACAAAATGAAAAAAAAAACTGTTCGCTACTTTATTTCTCTGTTATATACATGGGAAGTTTAAACGTTGATAAAAACTGGTAATAGCTGAAACCATTTCGCAGTGAAGACGTTTGTATATGTTTTCTTCAGTGCTCTTCACACACTCCCTATCTGCCATTTCTGCCTAGTCACTGTAGATGTTGTTCTTCGCAACTGACATTATTAATTTTCAATATAATTACGTAAACTGTGTTTTATCTGTGAGGTTTCCTGGTACCCTCGTTATCGCGTGGAACAGAAAATCGCTTTATGAACTGAAGCTTGTGTCGCAAAGAATGCATACAGAAAGCAAAGAAAAACAACGGCACTCCCATCAGTGGATGGTGAGGCGGAATTAAATCGTCCCTAAGTAAATATCAGTGGTCGATTTAATCGTCATCGTTTGTCCGATATTAATCACGTTAAAAGGTGTTCCTGTAAAATTAATATCAGTCGCCAGAAGACACTAAAGGCCAAACGAATGGTGTATAACGAATACAGTCCGTCGGCGACACACTTCCGCAAACTTATGACATTGTTATTAGATCAATTTTTATACCCACTGAAAATTACAAATACTGTGAGATCATAAATTTTCTTCGCGACAAACAGTTAGTCACTTTTCTCCCAAGATAAATGACGTTGACAATAAGCTTTAGAACTAACTCTCATTGTAATAATGAAGTGCATCGTCTAGCTATGTCACCTGCAGCGTTAAAAGTTTTAAAAATTATGTAGTGGTGTCGGTGGTAATCAGGTACAAAACTGAGTGTTGCGAGAAAACTTACGATCTTTTCGTAAAAAATATGAAGAGCTCGTTGGAAGACTGAAGTGTTGTTACCATTCAGTCGTATCAAACGCCGCTACTGAAAGGCTGGGCATTTGGTGAAGTAAATGACGAGAAAACATTACCAGCTCTCCTTACAAGTCATAATATTCCTATCCTCAAACAATACGTTTTCCAGAAGCTTCTGGCTTTTTGGAAAGTGACAGGACACTTCGGAAATGCAACAGATCCACTAAGGAGACCGCCTGCACTACGCTTGCCCACACTCTTTTAGAATACTGCTGCGCGGTGTGGGATCCTTACCAGATAGGATTGACGAAGTACATCTAAAGAGTTCAAAGAAGGGTAGCACGTTTTGTATTATCGTGAAATAGGGGAGAGAGTGTAACTGAAATGATATAGGGTTTGGGATGGACATCATTAAAACAAAGGCGTTTTTCGTTGCGGAGGAATTTTATCACGAAGTTGCAATCGCCCACTTTCTCCTCCGAATGCGAAAATATTTTTTGACGTCGATCTACACGGAGAGAAACGATCACCATGATAAAATAAGGGAAACCAGAGCTCGTACGGTAAGATGTAGGTGTTCGTTCTTTCCGCGCGTTGTACGAGATTGGAATTACAGAGAAATGTGAAGGTGGTTCGATGAACCCTCTGCCAGCCACTAAAATGTGATTTGCCGAGTATCCATGTAGACGTAGGTGTAGATCATATTATTGTTCCTTAATACTTCCCAAAATTTTGTCTTTCGATATAGAACCGGTGCAGAATAGTTCAAAACCCACAATAGTACGGGTACAATGTAAATGTTTATGGGTCAAATATTGTACTCAGCATGATGGTTAAGTCATATTGAAATAAAAGCAATCAATATTTATTCCGTAGGTCAATGGAAATAATTTTTAGAAATAATTTTCCTTACAGAGGAAGCTGCGATTAGAAATTTAGGAATTCAGAATCACTTAAGAAGCAAACGAAACGATTTCCATTTGCTAGATGATATGACGAAGGTGCGCACAGAGATAAAAGCTCATCGTTCATGACACCACTTAGTTTAAATTCGTGGAAAACAATGTTTACACAGGCTAATATGGTCACTGATTTAAGGAATATCAAAAATGGTTCAAATGACTCTGAGCACTATGGGACATAACATCTGAGGTCATCAGGCCCCTAGAACTTAGAACTACTTAAACCTAACTAACCTGAGGACAGCACACACATCCATGCCCGAGGCAGGATTCGAACCTACGACCGCAGCGGTCGCGCGGTTCGGGACTGAAGCGCCTAGAACCGCTCGGCAACTGCGGCCGGCTAAGGAATAACAGCAGAATAAATTCGCAATACATTAACATTAAGTTAGATCTCTCAAACATTGCACAAGACTTAATCGCTACGTGCAAGGAAGCTGTTTCGTTATGAAAACATTACCCGAGGCAGGATTCGAACCTACGACCGCAGCGGTCGCGCGGTTTGGGACTGAAGCGCCTAGAACCGCTCGGCAACTGCGGCCGGCTAAGGAATATCAGCAGAATAAATTCGCAATACATTAACATTAAGTTAGATCTCTCAAACATTGCAGAAGACTTAATCGCTACGTGCAAGGAAGCTGTTTCGTTATGAAAAAGTACAGGGCGAAAGCTGCTTCGTCGTTTAAATGAGTCAGTCTATTTTGTAGTATTTGCCAACGTGGAACGCGGAGAATTTGAGTTATACTGTCAGTATGGTGCATTTAATCAGTTCGCAGACTGTATCCATATTATCCAGGTTATTAAGAAAACCTGACGTCAAGTGTACGCACGTATTTTGTTTGGAAAAAGAGATCTTCAGTCTTCAGTACTGAACACATTTCATTGCATTTTGTCGACAAATTAGATACAAAGATGAAACAAGAGTTTTAAATGGAGAAAGCAGCTGAGGCCATCATATTTGTATGGAGACATTAACGCGATCTGCAGTGGAGGCTGTTTTTCTTCGGAAGGACTCAGCATGTAGGCGGTTGCATTCGTAGTTCGGGAAGAAATGATTTTGAGGACGGCGTACGGGCGGCAGTGACCTTAACGTCAACATTTGCTTACCCCTTCCGTTCCAATTATGTACGTAATCTACGGAGTCAACACGGACTCCTCCTTGCAGTAGCTAAATAAAAAACTGTTTTACTTCCATAATTTTAAAATAACAGGGAATGTTGTCTCAGGCGGTGGACCGTAATCGGCCAATCTTTTTCGGCTTAATAGATCGACGTGAATAGCTACAGCCTCCCTGAACGTGTAATTTGTGGTGAACGAGAGGACAGATGAAGTCGATGGGAATTTGGCGCCGCAGCAGCAAATTTTAGTGAAATATCGCCACCCTTCTGTCACTTCGCTGAGTGACTGAGTAAAGACATAAACAGAAAGTAGCTAATGTGTGTGTAAGGTTCATGATTAATGTCGCATTACTGTCTTCTGCTGTACTGTATCTCGCCTCTACTGACTGAACGTTTAATACTACGCTATAATTTCAAATTACAGCAGAGAAACATACAATTTTGTTTTCGTATAAAGTCTCTAAACTATTTAAAATAGAAACGATGAAGCGACGTATTCGATGCAAAGCAAGGATTACCATCATTGTCGTTTCGAACAACGCTCTCATTAAAACTGAGTGAATCTGAAGCCGAAAAATAGATCGAATAAAATGAAATAAAATTTTGTGAAACGTATGCAAAATGTATGTTTCATTCTGTAATGAAAACTTACACTAATGAACTATTGTATGAATACGAAAACTTCAGCAAGAAAAGTAACAAATTCGGAAATTCTTGAAGACACGTTTCTGGTATAGTTTGAGTTCCTTAAACACGGTCCAGTATCCGTGTACTTATTTAAAGGGCATTGAAGATGTGGAGGTAACGGTGATGCCTAACAGTTATACTACTAATGGAAATTTCAAGCGATGGTAGGCGATGTAACTAATATCATGAATAAGTTTAGTGAGATCTTCAGTAGATAATATAAAATAAAATTCTCAAAGCACCAGAAGAAAAGTTTATTTCCTTACGAAATGAATTAGTGTGGTTCCCCTAATGTTCTGCACAATTTTTATAATGTCTGCTAACATAGGAATACCTGAATGAAACATAAATCTATTGACTAATTTTTCATATTGTGGCAGTATTGATAGTAACTGTACTTCAAGAAACCTGAATTTTTTTCGTAGTTATGTAGGAGCATTGCTGATACACTTTCCACTGAGTACGAGTTTGGAAAATTTCATCAGCCCTTCTAGGTATCATTACGTCTGGCTGATAAGTCTAAAAAAATTCCAACTAACTTCCTGGTGTTTACCATAATCTTGCAGGCTACCTAAAGAGGTTGTTTCGTTTCCTTACAGACTTGTGCTGTTGGGCATGAAGATGACGCCACCAGTCCCACAGTCTCCAGCAGGAAGGGTACCTGTTCCAAAGCATTCCATTGTAACTGTCTTCAAATTATATTTTACGAAGTCCCCAAAAATATGTTCCCGGATTTCACTGTCAATAAAAATGGAGATGGGCAGACGTAGATCGAAACTTCCATGTGCCTGTGTAATATGGTTCATACTGACGACACCGAGGAGGTTGGACCGATACCTTAACGACATTTTATTGAACTTTTGAACAGGAGTTTGGTAGTTCCATTAAGTTTCGGGTGTGCAGCCGCAAGAAATCTCCTACTTCTTCTAATATTTCGGCTGTATAACGTTCAGCCGCAAGACTTACGGCTCACTCTGAAGATGGCTGAACGTTATACAGCCGAAATATTAGAAGAAGAAGGAGATTTCTTGCGGCTGCACACCCGAAACTTAATGGAACAGTCTTTGCGCCGCAAAAACCTGAAGATTCACATCAGGAGTTTGGTAGCCTGATAAAAATTCCGTTGTAAGCCTGCTTCCAGATTGCTCTACAAAGTCTTGTAAGCCTGTTTCGTTTGTGATATGACAGAAAACTGCGCATTTACGAGAAAAAATTTGCAGCTAATTGTTTGCCTGAAAATCGTATCGGCCCGCTTGATATTTTTTTCTACTACTCCGTACTCCGTACTCCGTACTGGATGACGACGCAATTCGGTTGTCTGCCCTTACTGCAAACCATTCAGGTTTGCTGTAATAATTCAGAAAGTTGTCCTATATTTAGTGGTCTAATGGTCTGCATATCGCAAATAATAGTGAACGAGAGCAGTGAAACCTTTCAAAACCAGAAAGTCAGAATCGAAGCGTTCCAGAAAGTGGCACAGCTTCAGTGGAGCTACTGCTGACCACTAAATGTGTTAAACAGTGTCCAAGCAGCCAAATTCAAGAATGCAGGAAAAAATGTTAGCTGATGAGCATACTGTACGTCTTTTAGTGAGGTCTTTCAATAAGGTGGCGACGGATTATCATCCGCCACGTACGGCAGCAACGATTTGTCGGCAAAGACGAGTCCGTGGCATCCAACAACGAATATACATTCCATCAACTGTGTTACGATTCAGTAAAACTACAAAAGTCTCAAGGCAAAGTGCATCCGAATTTTTGTAGCTACCACTATGTACAACAGTATCCCATTCGAATATTACCTGTACGTATTCAGCAAGAAGTATTCTATATTTTTCACTCAGCCGGCCGCGGTGGTCTAGCGGTTCTAGGCGCTCAGTCCGGAGCCGCGCGACTGCTACGGTCGCAGGTTCGAATCCTGCCTCGGGCATGGATGTGTGTGGTGTCCTTAGGCTAGTTAGGTTTACGTAGTTCTAAGTCCTAGGGGACTTATGACCTCAGCAGTTGAGTTCCATAGTGCTCAGAGCCATTTGAAGCATTTTTTTTTCACTCAGATACTTCTTAGTTTGCCATCGTTCGCCATCATTGATTGTCAATCATTCACAATAAGAAGACTGCGAGCTTTCTGAAGTCTAATGTTGCAGTAGATCAATGTAAACATATTTTGTCCCAGTACTAATATTTGCAGTGAGCAAGTGACGTATAGTAGCCCATGTCCGAAGGAACATTGCATCGAACTAAACAGACAGACGGCACTACTGTGTTTTATGCCAAAGCAAGGCAGCCTGACGAGAAAAACAATGTCTCTCCTCATGTAGGAGTCACATAGATTACCTGCGAGCACTTTGGGTTGTGAACACTAGGACATTCAGAAATTTGGGTCGGTCCTGGAGGAGTGTTTGGTTAGCTTAAGTTGTTAAGGCGGCAGCTCACGATAAGCTGGAAATCCAGGATCGGCATAAATTTTTGTATGTTTCTAGTAAATGGAATAGCAGTTGTATAACCGTGTTCGAAATCTGCGAATGCATTTCATAACAATCTGGTAGGACAGACAACAAACTGCAACGAACTTCCAGAATGCTGGAATAGCTGTGGCCCAGCAACTTCTGTTAATTAGTACAACGAAAAACCACTCCAAAGTTGCAAATTTCACTTTTTTTCCACTCGATGACTAGTTTCGGGCCGGGACCCATTTTCAAATCATCGTAACATAATCAAAAATGGTATATCCGAAAACGTAAGAACCATGTCAAATATGTGCAAAGGAACAGTTACAGCGTATACAAGTTATCTTGTGCGCTCTAACTGTATGCACATTTCTGACTTGGTTTTTACATTTTCGGAAATACCATTTTGACTATGGCTCAAATGCTTCAAATGGCTCTGAGCGCTATGGGACTCAACTGCTGTGGTCATTAGTCCCCTAGAACTTAGAACTACTTAAACCTAACTAACCTAAGGACATCACACACATCCATGCCCGAGGCAGGATTCGAACCTGCGACCGTAGCAGTCGCGCGGCACCGGACTGAGCGCCTAGAACCGCGAGACCACCGCGGCCGGCTATTTTGACTATGTTACGATCATTTGAAAATGGGGTCCGGCCCGGAACTAGTCATCGAGTGAACAAGAAAAAGTGAAATTCGCAACTTTGGACTGGTTTTTCGTTGTACTAACAAATTACAACAACTAGAACCGCAGAATAAAACATAGTAACCCCAAGATACTTGACGCTAACACCGTGTAACTCCGCCGCTAACATTGGTAATGGCCTCATTTCGGCGAGAAAGGCGGCACACGCGATTCTTAAGATGTACCATATCCAGCTGTAGCCACTCATTGAATCTTACATCACCAGATCTATCAGATATCGGGGTTGTCGATTACGACGTTTCACGAGCTGTTCCAAAAACTCCCAGAAATTTTCTACGGGATTAAGATCGGCTGATTTATCGAATCATCTAGACAAGATGTGGTGGTTGTATGTTCGTCAAACCAGGAATGTATGCCTGCAATTCTGCAAGCACGGTTGTTCTCATCTTGGAGGGCTTTGGTATCCTTACTCATCACGAAGATGCAGAAGAAAGAGCAACACGTAGTCACTCTCAATATTTATTTCAACAACCAGGTCCACGTTCACGAAAATATGAATAGGTGGGCTCAAGTCATGCTACGAAAAACACGCACAAAACATCACAGAAACACCTCCGGCCTGAACTACACCCTCCACAAATTGAGTTAGATGCATTATTAAGTCGTTAGTGACTCGGTGCCTTATAATTTGAAAAAAAAATAGTAAAACTACGACTCGCTGGACCTCTCTACGTGCCTCCAGTCGACCACAGTCGATTTCTGTGTCTTCTAAGCCACCGAAGACGTACAGTTCCATTTGCCGCTGTGAGCAGTCTTTCGCGAGGTACCCGACTCCAAATGTCTTTTACATCCAATTTCCCTCGCGATGTTGAGAGA
This sequence comes from Schistocerca nitens, assembly GCF_023898315.1. Classification (NCBI taxonomy): domain Eukaryota; kingdom Metazoa; phylum Arthropoda; class Insecta; order Orthoptera; family Acrididae; genus Schistocerca; species Schistocerca nitens. The sequence continues at coordinate 930,107,702 of NC_064616.1, forward strand.
AGCCCGCCATTACCGACAGCAGAATTTATTTTCAGGTTTGAAACTGTTTATCATTTATAAGGCGTGATGCTCATTTCTGGTCCAGTTGGTCATGATTTTTTTCGGCCTCTTCTCTTATACCGTGATACATAGCTGCGAATAACACTCCAGTCACTCCAGAGTCTAGACGCACTGGACAGCCGGCGTTCATACACCGACAAATCAGACAAGTTCAGTCGCGGTGAGGTCACGGGCACGTCCAAACACGGTGTTTTTTTTCTGCCATTTTGTTACGTTTCCACGTCGGCCCGTCTGAACTCGCTGATTCGATACAACCAACTTCTCTGCCCTGACTTATTTCAGCGGTGGAGGATCAGTTGGCCTACCCCATCCATAGCGCTGCAAAGCGACCATTTCATTCTTTCAAAGGGGTGACTAACATTTCCCACGGTCAGCATATTTCGTCTGTGGAGTGACATGGAAGACTCGTTTTAGTTATATTCTATATGATACGGCTAGAACAGAAGACTCGACTCTTGCCTGAGTTTGGTGTTACTTCCCTGTAGTCGCGCGGAACTAGCCAAGCGGTCTCAGGCGCTACAGTCATGGACTCTGCGGCTGGTCCCGGCGCAGGTTCGAGTCCTCCCTCGGGCATGGGTGTGTGTTTGTCCTTAGGATAATTTAGGTTAAGTAGTGTGTAAGCTTAGGGACTGATGACCTTAGCAGTTAAGTTCCATAAGATTTCACCTCCATTTTTTGCCTCCCTGTAGGACATTCTTGTTGCTACGACTGAATCTGATAACACAGCAGGTTTATTCATTGCTCTGCAAATATCATTACGGCAAATGATCTCGTTACTGTTACTCCAACAGTAAACTGCAATATCAGCGTGACCGACCTCCAGAAACTTACTTCTTGTAGGTTCATTGTCTCTAACAATTTCAGAACGAGACCTGATACAAACAGTACGTGATGAATGTTGTGACTGAGTGCCGTAGGCTCCGATTTGCATGGTGCTCTAGCACGACAGTTTGATGGCGCTGTACCTTGTGGCATCTATTAGCAGCAGTTACCGACAAACTTTTTTAAAGCTTTTAAAGCACATACAGCACAATTATTTGACAATCCTGAGAATATTTTCAGAATCCTTCATCATTGTAATCTCCACGATGGAACGTGCAGTTCGTTTTCTTCTATTACAGATTTCAACCTCTTACTCTCATTGCTTTCTTCAGCATCCGATATCTGTACGGCTAGTCGATTTATGGAGCAAAGCCTTTTGTCTTCCATTTCTCGTAATAACTGCTCGAACCGATTGCTGTTTCTTTGTATTATACATTATTATTTCCTGTCTGACATTTTCGTTTATTATCTCATCTCTAAGGATTAACGAGTCGTTCTTTTCTGGAATATCACTTACGTTACTTCAGTAGCTTTCTCCTCCTTTCGGTTCAGCGCCAAATTATTATAACCATATAACTGCAGAAGCACTGCCATCACTTCATAGAATTTAATTTGTTGATGGTTTCTTGTTTTGCTGGAAACCGTTCCGTCCGTAGTTCCACACATCGTTCTGAATTCATTTAATCTATTCGTCAGCCTACATAGTCATCATAGGATTTCAAATGTCCTGAACAGCTGACTCTGCTAACTTTCTCAGTTAGTTATTTTCAGTTCAAGTTTTCTAGCGGACTGGAAATTTCCTCTCGAATGTCGCTGCTGAAGGGACATTTCCAACGGTGAGGAGTTCACATAGTGTATCTCGATGACTCCGTGACCAGTCTTTGCCTACTGCAATCTTCTTCATTATTCATTGACCCTCAGCTCCTTTATCAACTCCTTCACATCTTTCCGACAGCTCGCTTATGATCGTGCTGCCATCTGCATGCATACATTTCACGTCACACTCGTCTCTGCGCTCCACACTAAATACCTGTCATTTTACTTTTTCCTACGATGTATAAATGTTCCCGCCCTTGTACATGAAAATCGAAGGTAGTCGTGGTGTTAAGAGGGCAACAGTATCTTGTAAAAATAACACAGCGTACAAGATCTGAATTCCTACACCTTTTTGATTACTTCGACACATACGGCAAGTTTTGTTAAACTACGATATTATCAAAATTTAACTTAGTCAGCCTCCGCGTTTCAGAAACATGGCCCAATCGTGAGGCTAAATGTAATACTAAGCACAACGTGAAATAACAAATCAAGCAATTTCGATACTTCTTGAGAGCTTTGAGAACGCTTAAGTTGCGTTGCTGTATTGCTTGCAAAACCCTGATCTTGATATGAATAACTGTCTTACTACACCGTTAAGACTGCTGTCTTGTAATGGCTGTGATATTAATCTGGAAGGATTTCACAGCGCAGTGTTAACAACGTTGTTCATCTTAAGAACTAAGAATACTGCTTGAGATTGTACTGCATGTCTATCTTAAGCTGTGTCTGATGCTAAGACCATAATCCGAAAACGCGAAGCCTAAAGTAATTTTAATTGTACCTGAGTTGATCTTTGTTCGTATGGAATTAAAGATATGATTCGGGATTCTTTTTATCGTTCTTATAAACGCAATGGAGGAAATTACGATCTGTCTTCATTTGTGTGGCCATCGTGTACGCATTTTCTTTTCAGTTATTAAATGCAAATAAAAACTGTCTGTTTTATACTCTGAGAGACGTTTTGTTATGCTTCAAGACAGTAGCATAGTCTACTCTATTACCTCTCTGAAATGTCATAAATTTATCTTAGCGGGATGGGCACAACTGTTATGTACATTGTTCATAACTGAAACTTCCTTAAAGTTACACCTGAAGATGGGGCTGATACCTAGAAACCGGGTTGTGTAAACTTCAGTAACAAAAATTTTGTACATCTGTAGTGGAAGTTTCAGTTATCTCTGAAATGTGTTTCTCTGAAATATTTTTGAGTTCTTAAGACAGTCTTTTTTCTCATTCGTGACTTCCGTTGATCTTATATAGCAAAGCCTATGCTTTGCTTCTGCACATCCTCCTCCTTATAATTACGAGTAGCTGCTGGCTATAATCTGAGACATATGCAATACTCGCAGCTAACCGTTGCACATCAATTGCAGAAGATGTCCTGGTAAGTTAAATATCTCGCCACGTCCTTTCGTGTTCTCGTAACAGTAGTGATCGCCGCACTGATGTTTACGGTAGAATGTACACTTAATATGATGCTTCCGAATAGACAACCGCTCATGCCGTAGCAAACACTGCACTATCCGTTACACGTTAATACCTGACACCGAACGCTAAAGAAAGTTCAAGACGCACTTTCCTCAATTGTAATGTACATCAGAAGGAAAGATAGCGTATGCACTGAAGAAAGATACCAAATAAAAATTACTTGGAAACAGAGACAAACAACTCCAGCTTTTAACCCTGGTTTTTCATTTCCTTAGCCTTTTCGTGCAGCTTAGCTATGACAACATAAATTTAGCCACTGTTGTCCTAACTGACGCGGGTCACAGACATTTAAAAATAACAGAGACATGCATTCTCCTTATCTTAACGTGAAACTACCGCAGCAGGAGTCGTTTCTCAAAACTATGACTTTTCATTCTAAATTTATGTGCCCTCATATGAGCTGGTCGAAAATTATTTTCCAGAGTTTGTTTGTACAGCAGTCGATAGTTGAGGACCCCAAAAAAGTGTACACACCAACTACAGGGAATTATTGGATAACTGTCAGACTTGACCGTCCTGCAGGTATGTACAGAGGTACATCCGTCGGTGACCCTGCCGTATTTCATAGAACTACTTTAGGGTTGGATACCTGCTACCCACTTCCTCCAACCCGTCTTGCGTGGCTGTCAGAGACATTCGTGGTAGATGCATGTCGCCTTAATTAATGCTGCATAAAGTCGATTCCAGAGCGTCACGTAACATCCGAATGTTAGTTCGGTTAACATCCGTGTCCAGTTGGATGTGAGTTGCTGCAGATCTGTGACATCAAGCAAATTTCGTCTGAGAGTAGCTTCGCTTTTGTTATTATTATTAGACTATTATTAATATTAATATTATTATTAGTTAAGGGAATGAGGCTCAGTTTTTCTGTTGTGTCGATTGAGAACGCTGGAGAAGCTCTTTCTACTCCTGCGAGACTTCCTTCAAGACGGATATGAAGTCAACGGGAGATAATATAGCCAAATATGGTGTTGTGCCAGAATTCATACTTTATTTTCCACTGTGCCGGAACTACCCTCTACCTGATAATCCTCAATGTACGTGCCCCCATATGACACTTAAAATCGAGAAGATCTATCAACTATATGTCGTATATTGTCAGATTTAGAAGATACATTGCATATATAAAATATACACGAATATTTTCTAACAACGGAACTTAAATGTTCATTTACTTGTCAAAGATTCTCAACAAAAATTGATGCCCAGCCGATAAGTGTGAAGCTTCATCGAAAGGGGTATTGAAGATAAACCCGAATCACCAGCTGCGTCTACTTAAGACCAAAATTTTGCGCTGTACAATGAAACATCGTATACAGCGCATGAGGAGAATTGTTGATAACTTCCGCATATTTATTCAATCTATAAAATGTGTCTTCTTCGCAAAACTCGTGACTTTACGTACCACAATCACAATTAACACTATTACAATACCGGCCGACTTAATTTTTGCATTCGAAAGTTTCTCATGATAAAACGCAAGATCCAGATGATCTCAAGAGACAGCTTCTTGTCTGATTCAGCATATGAGAACTCATATTTGATTAAATAATTCCCTCACGTGGATAATCACAGCATAGAAGTATGTTTCACGTGGATGAAGATGATTTACTGCGACAGTCTACAGGAAGAAATGATAGACTTTACTTTTATTTTTTCCGGAAATACCTATTTGCGAACAAAAATTTTGGAATTACTGATTTTTTGTTTGTTATTCTATAATTTTGTCAACTGAAGTAGAACAATTTTAGATCAGCCAAAGGTGTCTAGAACGACGACAGTTGAAGGAAAGAAAATACATTTGGAGAAAACAAAAACCTTCTTCAGATTCAATGTATCTGCTTTAAGCGTTCCACGCTATGTATTAGTTTCTGTAGGTCTACAGACCACATTTAATAATAACATGCCAATCAGTCATACTGATCTGAAGGGCAATACGAAATGGCGGCCGAAGTGATCCTTGACCGCGGCATATTGTCAGTTCTACTCTTATTACGATCAGGAAGAAGGATGTGCTGCGTCTCATAGCATGTTTTCACTTCATTTGACGCTAGCTACGAGGGCAATTTTGGACCCACTTGAAACAGCAAATCACAGTGATAGTAGTGTTGGTATTAATGATAATAATAAAGGTGTCAATTATAAATATCTAATGCCAATGTAATATGTTATTACATTTTAGAATAATTAGTGTGGTAATGATATAACGTCTAATTATTTATATATTATCATTATTGCATAATTCATCTGTTATCGTGCAGAGTAACTGAAATGTGTTTGTCCTAAACATACGCCATATTTTCCTTACTTAATTGAGAAGCTCTTCCTTTATTTATATAGTAAAATGAACAAATTTCATCGTTATTTATCCAGAGTTTTCACTACAACCGAACGTAAACGTCGGAATCTGTAATGTGAGTGATAAGTCATTATTGCTCGGAAGCCTTCTTGAGTGTGTGAAGCGTATTTTATACTTCAGTATCTCAAAGCAAATACCATGTATCTGTCAACTCTGTCGAACAATAGTCACTTTTCGAGTGACTTTACAATCCCATTCGTGATCAGAAATGTTTGTGTAATATTCTCGGTTACTAGTCTCCTCCATGTTGTACATTCACAGTCCGAAACATCCGTGCCGAAACAGATACATCTTGATAGGAGAAGGGAATAACTTTTTTTATTTCCTAAATAGGCGTCAGCTTGTGAAAACGGATTCATATTTACATGTGTCAAGTATGAAAGACATCAGGAGTGTGATTTACATACGCAGGTACTTGATGAAGCACCCGAACTTTAATTTACACACAAACAGCGCTCAAGCTATGGTCAGGAAATGCAGAAAATGCTTTGTGCCAAAAGCTTGAGGGCGCCAACTGCTGTTCCTTATAAGAATAGGAGCAAAAGGCAAATGCTTCGAGGGGTGATAGTATTAGTGATTCTGAACAAAAAACGTCATATGAACATATGTCCTGTTCTTAACAGTTTCCGAGGTATCTAACGAAAACAGTGGGGACCAGTACAGTAGCAGGTAATAGTAGATGAAACATTGTGACCTAATGTTTTGTTTAATTGTGCGTATTTCCTCGCAAACGACGTTCAAAAAGTTCACCGTCAATTGAAATGCATTTGGCTGTCCTTGTAGACAGTTGCCGAGTTGCTGACCTGAGCTCATTCTTACGGTCCTTTACTTGAGCAGACGCATGTAAAATACGTGCGAGAATTTCCTCCTTAGTGTCCACTCTGGGCTTGTAGACTTCGGTCTTAAGTCAACCTCATAAACAGTGACCTAATGCAGTACGACAGGATGGTATTGGTGGCCAAGAAACGACTCCACGGACACCGATCCAACGCCCAGGGTACGTTTCAGTGAGATGCTGTGTCACTGGCCGTACGTAATTGAGGTGGTCAGTAAAGACAATTTTACGTAGTCTAATGTCGTTTTGGTTCTATTCGCATGGTGAAAAACGACATGTGACTGACGCCCGTGATTTTCCCAGCTGTATGTCGGATACGGTTAAGAAAAGGATACATGTTCATTTGAAGTTTTTTGTTCAGAAGCACCAATAACACCAACCCTCAAAACATGTAACTTCCTCCTGACTCACCCTGCATACAATATCAGTACGAGCACTTTTTTGCTGCTATGATAGGTTTCAACCTATCGGAGAAGTTTCCACTAAGTTCTAATGATCTGAAGGTGGAGCGGGTTTCCATGGTTCAAATGGTTCTGAGCACTATGGGACTCAACTGCTGAGGTCATTAGTCCCCTAGAACTTAGAACTAGTTAAACCTAACTAACCTAAGGACATCACAAACATACATGCCCGAGGCAGGATTCGAACCTGCGACCGTAGCGGTCTTGCGGTTCCAGACTGCAGCGCCTTTAACCGCACGGCCACTTCGGCCGGCCAGCGGGTTTCCATGTTTTTATTTAGTGTGATGAATTGACTTGGCACACAACTAATTCATCTCCTAAATGTTGGATGCGGTGCAGCTCTGGAATAGTCAACCAATTTTTCCTAAATATCAACAAGCAACGATATTGTGGGCAAAATTATTATCATCGTGACACATAACAGTACTGTTGTCACGTTGTGGGCACTATGACAGTGTCCAATGTGTCTTCACACACAGTTAATTCCATTTTGTCATCGAAGGAGCCTAACCGATCGAGTCCAAGACAAACAACACGGAACCACCTCGTCACATCCGCTAAATTTCATTGTCGCGTCAACACAGGTATATACCGTTCGCCAGACATTCGGCCTCATGCCCGGTGGGAGGCTCAAGACGTTCTTCCACCTCTCTACAGATGCCCTTGTGATTTCTCTAAGCGACATTCTTGTAATCAGTGGCATTTGGATAGCGACACAACCTTGACCAGAGACCGGTCGTTCAGTCACTGGCACTGCACCCAAGAAACCGAGTTTATGGATCAAACTTCTCGTCAACAGCTTGGTGATTAGCGATGAAACACAAGTTTGGATTGGGGAATGATGGGGAAAAATATCAGCCATGTAGTTTTTAAAGGTACAGCTACATGTACATACATACTCCGTGGCAGAGAGTACCCTGTACTATTACTAGTCATTTCCTTTCCTGATCCAATCGCAAACAGAGCTAGGGAAAACGACTATTTATATGCCTCCGTACTAACCATAATTTTCCTTAGCTTATCTTGTGGTCCTTCCGTGAAATGTTTGTTAGCACCAGTTGAATCGTCCTGCAATCAGCTTCAAATGCCGGTTCTCTAAATTTTCTCAGTTGCATTCCTCGAAAAAGAACGTCGCGTATCCTACAGGGGTGCCTATTTGAGTTCCCGAAGCATCTCCGTAATGCTTGGGTGCTGTTCGAACCTACGGCTTACAAACATAGCAGCCCGCCTCTGAGTTACTTCGATGTCTTCGTTCAATCTGACGTGTGGATCCCAAACAGTCGAGCAGTACTCAAGAGAAGGTCGCATTAGTGTCATATATGCAGTCTCCTTCACAGATGAGTCACACTTTCCGAAATTCTCCCAATAAACTGAAGTACGCCTTAAAATTTCATGATCTCTCTCCCTTAATTTCTTATATCTAACAATGGAATCAGTGGCTCCTACTTCACAATAACATCTCTAGCTGTGGACCTAGGCACGCATAACTGAGAAATAATCGACGGTAAGTCCCAACTGCAAGAATTGCTCTTTCGAATTCGCTCAGTTCTTTCCATCATTCTGACCGAACGGACACCTACGATGACTACTGCAATAATACACAGGTATTTGATCGCTTAGTGTAGCTCCGGCTTAAAACGTTACTTGTTATACACATTTAATGTTTCCAGATATCAGATTAAAATGCAAGCACTGCAAAGAAATATTTAAGATCTGAAGTGATAATAAATAAAACATACAGCCGCTGAACGCTCGTAGATTTAAATATTTCAGCACTAGGAAGTAATCCTGCTGTTACATTTTTAACATTAAGTCAAAAATCATCGTTAGTTCGAGTTCCAGAAGACTACCCATGTTGTGACGTGTACATGACAGTTACTGAATCCAGTAAACAAACATTGCACGTCTGCTGCAATATCGTTTATCAATAATGCAACGAAATGGTTAGCTAGCAAACTTCAAATTTATGTGGTCAATGGCAGCACCAAGCCTTCGACACGATTTCATATGGTTTCTTGACGAAGTAAATGCGTAAATAGCGACCATCACATATGTGAATGCAGTGAGCTATCTCGGTAATGTGTTGTTAGGGGGAAGACTTCGTCAGCAACGGAAGCATACAGGGTAGCTCTCTGAAAGAACTGATGGGTGTAACATTGCTAGAAAAAGCAGTATCACTACCAAATTACCTTCGTCTAACGTAAAGGCTGAAACTACCTCTCTGAAGAAACAAATGATTAGTAGAGCGCGTAATCTGGCAAGCAAAGCATATTTGTTCGACCAAACGAGGTGGCACCTCAAAACACGCTCCACTTGTACTAGGGAGGACGACGGTTCAAATCCGCTTACGGCCACCCATATTTAGGTTTTCAATGATCCCCCTAAATCGCTTATGGTGAATATGTGGATTGTTTCTTCGAAAGTGCACTCTCGATTTACTTTTTTAAATTGTCCCAGTCCGAGCTAGTGCTCCGCATCTAATGACGTCATCATCGATGAGACGTTAAAGAAGCACAAAAAATATGTACGGTCAGTGACGACTGAGTATGGAACCAACTTTCTGAGAAAGCCCCAGGGTGTGATTCATATATACTGGTGTAATTCTCAAACACCGCAAAGCATCTGCGAGGTTCGGAAACAGTTTCATCCGAACCTGTCGTGATTACCGATCCTCTCTCTGGTATATTTATCAAACAGCATTAGGAAATAACACAAGGAAGATTCTCAGAATAATTTTTCGATTATCTACGGGTTTGTTTAGCAGGAGTATCACAGACGTCCATCACACACACACACACACACACACACACACACACAGTAGTTATTCAAAACCATAGGCGTTGTAAATCACGAGGAGGATTGTTCCAAAAATTTTAAGAATACCCTTTCTTAAGGGCGTTCCAAATATGTACATGTAGCCTAACGACTAAATGAACCTCGAATTGACATCCACCCTCATTTGTATTCTTCCAGCTAAAGAGTGTATAACGTATACTAAGATGATCTCAGATTGACATTTCTCGAAATGAGTCAATCTAGAATGGTGAGTTAACAACGTATCAGTGTGATGGAAGGGATGGTAACTGTCTTTTTATTCACATAAATGTTAAAACGAGTGCTTTAGGGTTCGTAAAAGCTTATTAGCCTTTGAATAGATAATTAATGAGACACAAAATGAGTGAAATACGTCGGAGAAAAAACTGCATTTATGGAACCGTTCTTCCCCCACAAATGCAGTAGAAGAGGGAACTGAGGATACAGCTCAGTTGCGTATCCTCTATCAAAGACGATGACTTCTTTTGTGGGTAACACATCACACAACTATAGACGATATTAAAATCGCGTGATTGTAGATTTCATCCGAAGCTTCATCTTCGCCTGAAGTCAACGAAAAGATTTATCCCGTTTCTTACAGAACAGTTACTTTACTAAGATAAACGAACAGACGCATGACAGGTGTAGCCTTGGCCAAATAGACGTAACCAGAGCATGTATCGATGAACTGCCATGAACAAGTTCTTTTTTTTTTCTTTTTTTTTTTTTAATTTGTGGTAACGTCTTATGGGACCAAACTGCTGAGGTCATCGGTCCCTAAGCTTACACACTACTTAATCTAACTTAAACTAACTTACGCTAAGGACGACACACACATGCCCGAGGGAGGACTCGAACCTCGGACGGGGGCTACCCCGCGTGGTCTGAGGCGTCTTGTTACGGTCCGCGCGGCTCCCCTCATCTGAGGTTCGAGTCCTTCCTCGGGCTAACAAGGTTTTGCATGTAGAATTAGTGGGAAAACCGTGTTTTAAACCATGAATGATCTAATGTGATGAACCGGGCTTAGTGATGCAGCATAAGATTTTCAAAAATGAAATGAGAAGTCTTCGTCCAAAATACCCGCGCAAGAGTACGATGACACATGCCACATCAAACGCAACTAATATCCAGGGAGCCTCTGCCGGGACCAAGACGTCGGAGGTAACACACAGTCCCATGTCGAAGCTGTGCAGAAATTATAAACGCTTCTTTTATTAGTGAAAATATTGTATCATCTTTCAAATTATGCCATTACGGTTTTCCAGCGGTTTTGAATTGATGTACCTAGACCCCAATGAAGCCCACGACAAAATACACAACCTGAAAAAAAAGTGGAGCGCCTAGAAGGGGAAAAAAAGAAACGAAATTAAATTTCACTGTTTAAGACGTTGTGTCGTGTTATTTCAGTGACTACAGTAACGAGTCAAATTTACAAAAAAGTTGGCCCACTTACCAGTCTGCGTCGCACGCCCTCTGGCTTGGATGCTTCGGCTGATAAGGGTGTCATAAGGCCGGTGTGTCCTCTCCTGAAGAAAGCTGCCCCACAACTGCTGGAACTGCTCCTTCATATCCTGGATACGGAGCTGATCCATACAAATTCTATCGAGAGTAGATATGGAGATCGTTCTGGCCAAAGGAATACTTCAGCATCAAGCAGACAGTTCAGAGAGATATGTGCCTTGTGTGTACCAACATTCTCATGTTGAAAAATGGCATCACCATACCGTCACGCGAAAGGTAACACAAGAGGACGCAGGATGTCCGCGACGTACCGTTCTGAAGTCATAAATCCGTCAGTCATAAACAGACGTGGACAGAAGTCATGCCTGATGATTCCCCACACCATGACGCCAGGAGTAAAATCCACTGTGCCTCTCCAAAACATCCGAAGAATGGGAGCTCTTCCCAGGTCGCAGGCATATTCGCCGACGAAGATCATCTGGGCTAGTGCAGAGACGCAGTTCATTGTTCACGTTATTCGTCAGCAGTACATCCATCCCGATCACGGCACCACTCCAAACGCAGCTGTTTGTGTCGAAGGCCGCCTTCGGATGTCCGCCTGCTGCCTGTGTCCGACCAGTGGTGTAAGATGAAGCAATGTTACTGTGAGTCCATTACCTGTTTCTGGATGGCCGTCGCAGATGTGAAGGGGCTAACATGTGCTCGGTGCACAATATGGCGATCCAGCATCGTGGTGGTCAGACGTGGTCGATGGGAACCTTCAGGACGAGTATGCCTACCTTTGCATTCTCACGCAGTCGAAAATTGATCCACTGTCAGATCAGAATGCTTCACAAATGTGGACATCGCACAAATCGAGCACTGTGCCAAATGGAGACACACAATGAAGCCCGTTTCAAATTCTGTTATGTGCTGATAGAGCTGTGTCATGCGCATACTTAGGAGCTCCATATCCATCATAGTGATCTCTGAGGCTGTTCACGCCCTCATATAGCCTATAAGCCCTGGTGACAACATTAAAAACAAACAACGCTATTTCACTCTGTTGGCCGTTCTACTTGTCATGGAGAACTGCAACTTCATACACGTACGCACCGATGATGTGTACGTGTATGAAGATACGGTACCATGCAGTGTAGAGAGATAGGTGAAAATATCTTTACCATGGTTGGAGCCACAAAAGCATTAAATTTCTCGCAGTAAGTCATTTTCCTCGCGCCAGGCAGCTTTTAGCAAATTTGATTTGCGATTAGCTAATTTCGGTGTCATGGGCATTATAACAGAACACCAGACAAACACTGAGTTCAAATAACTTACGGGTTTGTTGCCGGGTGACGTCGTCGACCACCGCCGATATTTTGACAGTAGTACACCCTGCCATTCTCAAGGCACAACTGCCTCGTGCCTTGAGAATGGCAGGGTGTGCTCCTGTTGAAATATCGGCGGTGGTCCACGACGTCACCCGGCAGCACACCCGCAAGTTATTTGAACATTCAATTCGCCGGGAAAAGTTAAGGTCTCACAAACACTAAGTTGTATGCTTCCATTTGTCCGCACTTCGTGAGAAGATAAACATGTATTGGTGTAGCATTTTCTTGTCGAATGACATAATATCCTGCAATCACAGATGTGAGGTTCAACATCGAGAATGAAAAAAGCGCACCGGATCAGCGCAAACTGCGAGGGCCGTTTAGTAAGTAGTACAACACTTTTTTCTTAGAGGATTGGTTTCATTCACGATTCTAGTCACCATATTATTCCCCACTCTACTGGCTACAAAATGCTATTTTTCAACATAATCTCCGTTCAGTGCTACGGCGTTACGCTATCTTACTGAGAGGGACTGTATGCCCGCATGGTACTACTTTACTGAACGACGTCGGAGCCAACGTTGTATTACATCAATCGCCTCCCCATCATCCGTATACTGCTTGCGACGTTGTGCATGCTTCACTAGACCAGACAGATGGCAGTCGGAAAGTAGGGCTGTAGGGTGGATGAGGAAGAACAGTCCGATGAAATTTTGTGAGCTCATCTTGCGTGAGGCCTTGCTTCATCTAGGAGAAGGAAAAGTTCGTTTACATATTTGTGGTGAGGAACAACCTGAAGTGGTTTCTTCGGTTTCCCGAAGATACCACAACAGAATCCGGAGTTGATAGTTGCACCACTGGGGAGGACGGACACCTCGCCCAACGACTCGCCGTGCTTTTTTTTCACTGCCAGGTCTCCGCAGACACTCTGTAAGGGCCTACGAATAATTGCGATGCTCTGGTTTTCCGTCGAAAGAAACTCAAATGACAGCTCTCTGCTTGGAACATTTTCAAGGCTGTGCATAGCGCCGCCACCTATTGAAACTTCATGAAACTATAGGGGCCAAACCGAGAATATTCCACGATGTCCCACAACAAATTCCCCATTTTTTCAACCGAAGCTGGGCAAGAAATAAAGTTCCATTACTTATTGAGGGCCCCACCTATATTAAAAAAGGGCAGGATATGTTTTTAAATGGAAACACACCCGCCTATTCCTGAGATAGTAAACGTTCATACTATTTTAAGACTTTGACCACCACAAGTGTGTTTTTAGCTCAGGACAAATGCTGATCTATATAAATGTTCTGTGTATGTTGACACTATAGTTACATTTCAATACATTTTAATTGTGTTCGAAAGTTCTCGAAAAGTCGAATACAGTGAAACAACGATCGTTAATGTTGACGATCAAAGTTTCATAAGAATTCTCAGATATATGCTAAATCGAAAGGAAGGCGGCTGTATTCAGGCATTGCGATTTAAACAACCTCTTGCGGGGCAATGACGACAGGGTCACTCGTCATGAAGATAGCACGAGACTACGAATATTCTCTTGTGTCTGCTTTGTACAAAATAGGTATAGAGCCAGGTACAATTTCTGAGCCTGGAACCGAACGTTTACGTTTAGCGAATCACAAGGAGAATAGTAAAACTGCTAAAAATACTTGTATGTATTGCCTTTAGCCTACGAAGCTTGGCATGAGAGGTCGTGTGGCGGGTGGTGTTTACTTTACAAGAGCGGATTCCGGCCACATTTCAATGTGTGACGGAGGTTGCCGTCACTTTTACCCTCCCGTGTTCCAGTTTCGAATGCTGTGTGAGAAGAACGACTGACGATAAGCTTCAGTATGAGCTCTAATTAATTAATTAATGCAATTTTATCGTCATAGTCGTTCCTCGAGGCATATGTGGGACGAAGTAATATCTTGCCCGATTCATCTTCGAACGTACCGTCCCAGAAATTCAACAGTAATCCTTTCCGCGACACACAACGCCTCTCTTATAACGTCTGGTACTGGACTCTCCGTAGCGGTCTCACGCTTACTAAAGGATTCAGTCAGTAAACGTGTCGCTATTCATTGGATCTTCCTTATCTCTCCTATTAATACTAGTGGGCAAGGATCTCAGACTGAAGTACAACACTCAAGAATCGGTAAAATTAGTGCTAAAAAAAGTATACTTTTCCATTTCAAAAATTATATTAATTTTGGCGTCTAGATTGATGTAAGCGGTTTTAGCATTAACTACACGACAGAATGTTGTGGCCCAGTGTGTAGTTTGTTGATAAGGCTGTTGCCAATTACGTGACTCCTCCTGTGGAGATTAACGGGGATATCTACCCGATATTTGGGTAAATGCAGACTTGCTTTTGGGATCAAGATGAAGAGTCTTTCTCGCTAGTAATTGATAGGTTAAATTTTTAGCCCAACTCTGCATTTTTGTGCCACCTCTGCACCTGCTTCCACGTTTCTGTTGCTTTTCTTTCCTCGTCGTATTATGATTTATCCACGTTCTGTCTGCGGCACCTAACGTCAGGCCGCGAGTAAGTCAACAAAAAATCGTTTCGTGTCTTTAGGGGAGTGATGAATTATGGGTAATGCGGAAATCAATTTGACGCTGTTCAATCAATTTGTCATTCTCTTTTTCCGTATTTGATAGAGTAAACATAGCGGGAGCGTTCGACGAAAACATTAGGCTAATGCCGTTTGAGCAGCGAAGGAATAATGTAAGTCAGAATGAAGTGGTTTGTGGTGGGTTCTGGTGTCATAATCAACTCAACATTCACAAGGAATAACAGATGTAAAAGAAAAGACTTCTTTCGAAGACACTCCAAAATTTACGTAATGTAAACAAACACAGCTTAAACTGCATTGACTTCAATTCTGTGGCAGAGTATGCAGTACGCCGGCTATCATGTTTTACCGCCCATGTGGATTGTTGACACAAGGCGACGACCGCACGCAGCTTTTAGGAATTCATCACCCAACTTTAGTCGATGACTCCTTAGCTCTAAACGGCTGAAATCTACTGAATTTTTCGAACACATTGGCTCTGGCGCTAGGCTCTACCTAAGTAAATTACGCGCGACGTAAATGCTACATTTTTGTAACACTTATTGCAGTGACTTTAAAGTAGGTAATTCGTGTTTGAATTAGCGGAATTGTGCAGATTTCTTCTTACTGATTGTTCAAATGCTATTCTTTTTAGTGATTTAACAATTACTTGGAATGTCACGACAGTTTTAGACAGTCATTGCTTAACCATTTGATATTCTAAATACCTTTATTAATCGTTTGCCTAACTGATGTGAATAACTCGGAAATAATGAAGACGCTGTATGTAACCAACATGCAGGACACACCACTAGTTAAGCTAGAAGATTATATTGATAACAGCTTACATGTTTACAGAGGAATTCCATGGAATTAATAAACATCTATGTAGTCATATTAAACTGATCTTTCTTCGCGTAACGAAAAATTGTAAACACTGAGTTTTACAAAAAAAAAAAAAATGCTCTGAGCACTATGGGATTTAACATCTGAGGTCATCAGTCCCCTAGAAATTAGAACTACTTAAACCTAACTAACCTAAGGACATCACACACATCGATGCCCTAGGCGTCGGCCTTTGTGACCAAGCGGTTCTAGGCGCTTCAGTCCGGAGCCGCGCTGCTTCTGCGGTCGCAGATTCGAATCCTGCCTCGGGCATGGATGTGTGTGATGTCCTTAGGTTAGTTAGGTTTAAGTTCTAAGTTCTAGGGGCTGATGACCTCAGATGTGAAGTCCCATAGTGCTCAGTGACATTTGAACCACGCCCGAGGCGGGATTTGAACCTGCGACGGTAGCGGTCGCGCGGTTCCAGACTGAAGCGCCTAGAACCGCTCGGCCACACCGGCCGGCTCAAATTTACATAAGACAAAAAATTCTTTGATCCATTTTTCATCTCTGAAGGGAACTACTACAGCGGCATTGACAGTATTAACGAGACCATTTCGAAGATTATGTATAAGGCTAAAATTATTGCGTTGGCGGAAATTTCATATCCAGACACATCGGTTCAATCCATTTTCTTGTAAGTTGCAGCTGAGAATGTTATTGCAGCTATTCTGCTAACATGAAAACGTCATTAAGCTGGCATGGTTACACAGTTGGTTGTTACAATACCGATGCAAGAGAGTATTCGTTTTGAGGAATTTTTTTATTGCCGCCTTCAACTGCTTGTGCTTTTCTCATTATTTTATCTGCTTTTGAACTGTAGAATCGAAGCTAATCGCTCTGAATTCTCTGTCATGTACGCCACTGCAGTGTGCACTACAAAACGTTATAAAACTATGAAGACTGGAATTTCACTGAGCTGACTAAATGTTCTTTGGTAAAGTTATTAATTGAACTGCTGATAAACGTACTAAAGAAAATGCCAGCTGTTCCGCATACATTAGAACAGATTCCACACCAAATTTAAGAATACTGCCGTCCTCAAACCGTTCCAAATTTTTTTATCGCGTGGGAGGGGTGGGTGGGAGGGGGAGGAGTGGGGGAGCTGCCTCCACTGCTCCTCGCTGGGTACGCCGTTGTCAGACGACTACATTTCTCTGGAAAACTATCGTTGAAACTTATCTCTCCGAATCACTGAAGAACTTGCAACAGAGCGTTCTAAGTAGATGTTTGTCAGATAAATTGAGCAGGTCACCTAGGAAATCAAGCCATGAAATGATTTGGAATGAAATAAATGAAGGTAACAGGACGGCGCACCTTTCATGTCACAGCCTACATCGTTTAATTGTCGTTAATTAGGAACGTCGCAGATTTTACTCTCCTATTTATTATCATTAACTAAAAATTCAATTCAATTTACAGACGCTAATGCACTAAGACACGCCAATATTACGACACAATGTAAACGCAGCCGTTTTTCACTTTGGCCGTACAAGAAAACGTAGCAAGAAAAGCAATAAAGATAAACAAGACGAAAAAATAAGAAGAGATAAAGAAGAATAAACAAGACAGTTGACAAGCTACTTATCACGTATTTTTCAGTCGTAGCACGGCTGTTCTCACTTGTAAAAAACACAGGAAAGCAGATTTCATGTACGGTACCAAAACGGAGACACGATTGACAAGACCTTTTTCATTTATAGAACGGACCTATATGAATCTTCAATATGTACGAGTATATCAGTTTAACAATTATTTATTGATGACTGTTGGCATGATGGATAAATTATTTATGACGTTCACAGAATTGCGATGCTTAACCAGCAGAATTAACTTATAAGAATTTCAACCGGAATGCTGCAGACATAGTTTGTATTCTTTGTATGACGACAACCTTGCTTTCCTTTACATTTTTCCGTTTCGCCGCGAGCTACGATCAGAATTGCTTTCAACACATGCGAAATGGCGATTAAAGTGTTAAAATATTTCTGTAAAATTTCCGTTGTACGATAAATCATACGAATTTACGTGTTGCCCATTCAGATAGGTTCCACGGAGCTACAGTTCCGAAATCTTAAATTGGCAGCATCGTACAGAAAATATGTGGAAGGCTAATCAAAAACTGCGCTTTACTGCAGAGCACTTGGAAGATGCAACAAATCTTTGAACAAACTGCCTGCACTACCCTTGTCCATCCTCTTCTAGGATACGGCTGCGTAGTTTGGATACCTTACCAGACGAGATTGAAGCAGAAGATCATAAAATCTCAAAGGAAGGGTAGTTCGTTTGTATTATCACGAAATAAGGGAGAGAATGTCACATATATGATGACCGAACTGAGGCGGGAATCATTAAGAGAAAGACGTTTTTGTTTCGGTGAGATTGTTTCAACAAAATTTTATTTACGACCTTTCTTTTTGTTGACTCACACCTGCATAAGAGAAATGAATATCATGATAAAATAAAATAAACCTGAGTTCGTACGGAAATATTTAGATATACATTTCGTCCACATGCTATTCGCGACTGAAACGATAGAGAAATGGCCTGAGAGTACATTCTTTGCCAAACACTTTAGTGAGAACTGAAGAATAATCATGTAGATGTAGAAATCGTTCTAAATAAAACAACGATATTGCACAGTACAGCGTCGTAAGACAATTTTTTTCCTATATTTTAAAGCTTCGGCCATGTCCGGTGTCGTTACTTGTAAGTGAAATGTGGAAGTGGACACGTAATTTACGGAAAGGAGGCTGAGTTCGCAGGAGACGCATTAGCTTCTGCAGA
The DNA here is from genome assembly GCF_023898315.1 of Schistocerca nitens. Classification (NCBI taxonomy): domain Eukaryota; kingdom Metazoa; phylum Arthropoda; class Insecta; order Orthoptera; family Acrididae; genus Schistocerca; species Schistocerca nitens. The sequence goes on from NC_064616.1 coordinate 930,126,358, forward strand.
CGCTAGAAATGAGGGGAAGGCGAGAGCACCGAAAGCTGGGGAGGAGCAAAAAAGGTGAGATAGAGAGGGCGCCAAATTCATTTCCATTCCCGGACACAAAGAAAATTATTAAAGGGTGATTGGATCTTCTAAAATAAGTTTCAATGGGATTTTTGGAGAGCGCAGCCAGCGTTCTTGGGTTTCTTTTCTCTCTCTCTCTCTCTGAAATCTAAAAACAATTCTGCCCCTAATGGTTCTGAACAAATGAAGCGTGCGAGCTCGGACACCGGGAAGCTCCTCCAATTGGTACTAATAACTTTCTGAGGAGCTGCCAGCGGAGGCGGGGGTGGGGGTGGATGCGGGGGCGGGGCCAGGGGGCAGGCGTCCAGGGACGTCGAGCCAACTACATTTGCGAATCATTTAGAATTCGGCTAATATTCGCGGCACATCTATAAATAAGACGCAAATGCGATGGAGCGGAACTGATGAGTACGAAAATAAACTCCCGCCGACCACTTGAAAGGAGAGTCTAATTTTTGAAGTTTGAATTTCTAATTAATGTTTCTTTCATTCGCGAAGGGTTTATTACGGGCGTCGTCGGCGCAGGCCGATCTCGGAGGAAAGAAGGTGAGGGCGCTTACGTGTGGGAAGGCATTAATGATTGGCGGTAGACGCTGTCATCGAACGTCTCTTGTAAATATTGCAACACTGTTATTTCCGTAATAATAATGTACGCTTTTGAGTCCGTTATGATACGTAATTAAAGCGCTTTCAGTGTCTTTAACTTATCCAGCGCCGTGATGTTTAACTTCGCCATGACTGCCCTAGCCTAAGAAAAAACTGAGCCACTGGTTTCTGAATCTTACGATTGTTTTTTACAAACATATAATTTCGGTCTTCTTAGTGCAGTCAGTCCTTAGATGCAATTTCGATCGCCGCAGACAACACGTCCGCGTGGCTATCGAAGCACTACAGTTATGTACCGCCGCAACAAAAGAATGAGGCTCTCATATCATATGACTTGAAGTCACTGGCGGGAGAGTAATAGAAATTCTGCGAAATCTTACAGATAATGGTGAAGGAAGGAACGTAATCTGTCATCAACACGTACTTACAATGTTCGATGATCATGTTTTCACGGTAGAATCTAAGAATATTCTTACCCACCCTCCACCAGCACCCACTCCCCAATCCTCCCCCCCCCCCAAAAAAAAAACAATGCTCTCCTTGCGGCAGTGATGATAAAGTGTAACAATTAAAATGTGATACATAGGCATATAGTCTTAAGATTTTTTTTTGTCACATTCACCGTAAGTACTGTCCACTGTTTTGATCTCAATCTTTCCCTAATGGAATGATTACCGGCAAGTCTATATTAATCATTTTAAACGTGTAATAATACTTAACAACTGGTAGCCAGTAAAAAAGAAAAAAAAATGTTTATAAGTGTAGTTGCATGCGTAGGAATCAAATGATAACGTGTTCATCAATGTTAATCATGAATATATATCCTGTGAACCGACTCGTGCCACATAATTTCGATGAAAGAATAGTTCAAATGATCTATGGAACTTGTAACTAACATCGCGAACGTAACTTTCCCTCGGACAACTGCTTCTACTCTCCTGAAGAATATCTGCTAAGAAGTTCTTTAAGTAATGTTAAGTCATTTCAATTCACTGTAGTTAAATAAGATGTACATTACTGGAAATTTAGATCCGCCTGTTATGCTAAAAACTAAAATGTGTGTGAAATCTTATGGGACTTAACTGCTAAGGTCATCAGACCCTAAGCTTACACACTACTTAACCTAAACCATCCTAAGGCTGCTAAAAACTATTATTTTTAAATGCTGAAATACGTTTCAGTCTATTTGTGCCACTATCAGTGGGTACTTTTACTCAGTTTTAATTATTGAAACCTATTGGGTTACTTTCTGTATGACCTTCTGTACATTATTCTGTAGCTAGCCATAGTTATATTCGTGGTACTTGTCTTAATCAGCATGCTCATCTGCTGTAGCAATACACGTAGAGATACAGTATATCTTTTTACTGAACCACACTCTGAAATTATAATTTCTAACTTCACAAGACCCAATGTTTATATTGCTGTTGGTTGCTTGGTAGATGGGCCACGCTGCAAGTGTGCTTCGGTAAAAATATGCACTGCTTCTGTGTTTCTACAGCGGATGAACTTGTTGATGAGGATACATAACACGAAAATAACTATGGCAAGCTATGTAATATTGTACAGACGGTCTTACGGAAAGTAATATTCTCAAGAATTAGAGCTAAAGTTAAGTATGTCTGCAAAAATGGTTGCTTTGTAGCTTGGAAAGCAAACGACCATGGTAAAACGTACATCTTAGCCTTTTCCCACATCTCACACGGGGTACGCTTACGGCAGTGTTCAGAACGAGCTTCATCGCTGTAGCGGCTTTCTGCTGTAACGTTACTCAGTCTTCCACGGATAAAAAGAGTGGAGACAGGAAATACTGGAATTTAATTGCTGGTGTGTGAGGGAAAAACACTGACCTTAACCTGCACTATGCCTAAATGTTTTTAATGCACGGTGATTGTTGTGTGTATTCGACAAATAAATGTTCCGCTAAACATTTCGTTGATAAGCATAATAATTTATTAAGCTAAGCGGCAGTATACAGCGATTTCTTCAACACTCTCTTGAGAGATCTGTTTCGTATTTCTTTCTTTGCCGTGGAGTTGAGGGGAAGGAAACGTACGGAAGAATTGCACAACAGCGGAAGTGGCGGATATTTAAATTTTCAGGCATCGAAGCCCATGCAAATAAGCTGATCCTATCAATTGTTTTCCTGTACGTGCAACCTAACGAAATTTATTTCCGACACTCGGACCGCACGATCGTAGATCTCAGCCCATAAATTAATCTCGCTCGTCCACAGCTGCAGTTCTTTGTAAGGAGCGCCATCTCCGTGTCAGATGAAATCTCTGACAATCTCTTTAAGGAGCGCGGCTTAATGTACTCTAATAGTAGGCGTCTCCATTTCTTTCCACGTACGAGCGACTGGCCGGCCGGCTGCAGTTTGCCCGCGGCTGGCGCGGCTGGGAGGCGGCGTTGCAACACAGCCGCTCCGGGTCATTCCGCGACAAATTAGTGAGAACATTACAGCCGCGTCTTGTGACATTCACGCGTCATTGTGCGCACGATCGATAGCGCGCCGACAGTACCTCATTAAGGAGCCGTTGGCCGAAAATTCACAACACTCCGCTATCAAAGGTAACGCCCAAATAAAATCCTGACAAACTAGCTCGATGACATTCCCGTGAGCGAGCAGTTTTTTTGTGTAACAAACACTTAGTCTGTAAACAGGCCACCCTGTTCGTTAGTTTATTAGCCAACAAGATGTACGTTCGTAAAAGAAGAGCATTATTTGAACGTTTTTTCGTATCTTTTTATATTTCGTAACATTGATTTAACCCATGGAAAAAATATATTTTCACAATCTCAGTGACTTATTTTATAAATGATGACTAGTTCATATCATGCAGTATTCATATTCAGCTTTACCGTTCTATCGCCCCGAGGATAATAAAAAATAAATAACTATGACGATAAACGTAAGGTGAAAATTTTACGAGAGCAGCCACAAAGCGTTATTAGTCAAAATTCTTTAAAAGTTTTCACCTAACAGATATTTAAAGCTACTTATTGTATCTACTTATTGTTTCATCTATTTTCATCTTTAGAGCTGAAAAAAATCGAAATTATTATGACAGTATTAGCTACAAAGACTTTTTAAAAAAACTCATATACAGCTGCATTTTGTCTCATTGCGAAATCACTTGGATTATTATTATTATTATTATTTCAATGTTCTGGCACGTATTGGCATTTACCGTCTTGCTTCCAACGCAACATTGTTAAGTCTTAATAACAATCACTTAATTTTGTATACTCTTTTAAATGTTCTTTGTTTGTTCACAATCGAATCAATATTGCGACACAAAACACATTCTGCAGACGGCATAATGGATATATTACGCAGAAGCGAGGCCAAACAGTCATGTCCAGTATTTGAGCAGAATGTGGCTACTGCTTCTCTCCTTGGTCCGCGAGGCTCTACCGAGTCGTACAACAATTTTTTCCAGATCTTTCCCTCACATGAAATTTTATTGTATTGTTTTAATTCTCCTTGAAATTTGTTGTTGATGAGCAGCGAAGAAACCGGAAAAATATCTATTCGTAATTTGTGTTAATGTCACTCAGTAAAACTACTGCAGTTGAAAGCGAGAAATAATTACACAATTGGGAGAGAGGGGTAGTGGGGCATGAACATTTAGAAATAGGCAAATGTCTTAAGTGACAGTGAGCCTGTGCTCCACGAAGAAAATCAAACTGTTACCTTGTAGTTAAAGTAAGGCTTGCATTTTGACTAGTATTAGCATTGTAAAAATTAGTTTTCATTGTGCGGTGACGGGCTCTCTGTCGTTTAAAATGACAATCGAATTTCTTGACACAATACTTGAAGTTTTGAAAGTTGTACATTCATCACAGATGCAAACAGTATAACCTAATACTTGTTTTGTTTCTGTTGACGATACTGTAAAAGCTTAATTAAATGACTTGAATACAACCAATGTTGACATGTTTATTACCAGACTGTAGCTCTGTGTGGGGACGAGTGTTATCTTTTAGAAATCAAAGACAGTTCCGACCTGCATTACGTAATGGAGTTATTTTAACATAACAGAATCATTATCGGTCTCGAACTTGAATATTTCACCATCAGACAGGATCACTTCTCATTCAGTATCTACAGTACAAAATTTAAACCACAGCAGGTCGAAATTTCCGCTACCAACCTATATGCCTGTGTTAAAAAACGAATGCAGAAGACATTGTGTAAAACGTTAATTACTATCTTGTGATGGTCCCTTGTGATTCGAAATAAATAACAGCTCTCTTTTGCTAGCACAACAACCACTGAGCCATGCTTCCGTCTTAATTTCTGATAAAATTATCTATAACTGTTTTTTTCATTATATTTTGTAAGTATTGGTCCGTTTCCGCTTAGCTTTTGAGTTCAACTGAACCGTTTCTATTTATGAGAAAACTAAGGAACAAATATTAATTTCTTTTTGTAAAGGCAAGAAGAGTACTACAAACGAAACGCTTTAGTATCTGAAATCGTATTTGAAACTGATTAGAAGACAGAGTGCTGTTATTTTCTAGTGTATGAAGTAAAGTGCAATTATGGTCTGTATGTGTATGTAATTTTTACTTGCGTCAGTACGGGTGGCCAGCTATAACTTGCGTGTAAGAACAGTAACTAACAGACTTTTTTGTTTAATAAGCATAGCTTGTTGCCCATAACTGTATATTTTATTATGTATCCACCACATTATTCATATTTCCGTAAAGGTTTCTCTTTACGTTATCTCTCTATACCTCGAGACAGTAAAATCCGTTCATAAATATACTATGAGCTAAATATTTCTCTAAATAAATTAATATCTGTGTCGACTCATAGCGATCATTTTAGTTATCATAAGAGCAAGGGAGAGAATAGGTCCAACCATTATTTAAGGGATAACGTTGGCGGTTGGTTTCAAATGATTTAGGAAAACCAGGGTAAACTTGTTTTTCATGAACGAAATATTGGGATAAAGTTTCTTGACTTGATAGAGAGAGAAATCAATGCTTTACGAACTACGAAATCTACGATTCTGAATCTAAAGTGATTACCTGACAAATTAAACTGGAGCATCTATTACAAAGTTACGAATATCTCCAGTGATATTTGATGCTCTCGTAACTTAGTAACAAGACAGAATAACGACAAAAGAAAGACACTCTTTCCAGGAATAAACACCAACAACAAGTGAAGACGAACATAAAAGATCCTCACAATCGAACTGAAAGTTAAGAATAAATGCGAAAGACGGGTAAACGTTTGAACAGGACTTAGAAACGGTGGCGAGGTGGTGAGTCCTTCGGCCTTTATCTTGGCCTAATCTGGTTTCATTTATCTTCGTCCCCACGCCTTACGTTCCTCTTTCTCTTTTTCACTGCGTTTGCAGCGTTTATCAGAGGAAATTACAGCGTCGGGAGCTCAGGAAATGAACTGCGGTTTTCTCAGGAAGATCAAAGGTGAGGCACAATTCTTTAAGTGCACTGTTTATGGCGTAAATTTCAGTCCGTTGTCAACAGTTACCAACTTCTCGTCCAGCTGACATCCAAATTAACTCTATTACTCCGTGTCACATATGAAACTGTAGACGAATAGATATGCCTGTATCTAGCGGTTATTCCTTCTAAGTTTCTGTAACGAGTAGACTTCCATCAATGATAAGGAGTTTTCATAACATTTTACGTTACCCACGTTCCGTTCGCAGCATTTCGTACTGCAGTGCTAATTCAGCTACTGCCAAACGACGAATTATTACGATAATTTTTACTTAATGCAGCTGCAGTGTTCCTGCATATTTTTAAGAGTGGAATACGTTATTTATAACAGTCTATGTGGAATCGTTGCTAACCCCATCGACGATTTTGCACAGTAGACTAAAAGAAATTGGTGAATATTTGTAGTGTAATAAAGACCTTCGAAAAAGCTTTATGAAAGTTATATGCTGAGAAATATTGCTCTCTGTCCGTCTCTCTCTCTCTCTCTCTCTCTCTCTCTCTCTCTCTCTCTCTCTCCAAGTGCTTGTAGCACGCATTTGTCTTTGTAAGCAGAACGCTCCTGAACGCATTGGGAGGACGGCCTATTCGATAAAATCCTATGTCTGCTTAAGCATTGAGGTATACGGCCGAAAGTTGTCGTTAAGAACGGATTTAAAATTCCGTTTCACAGAAATCAATAGTCGGATAACAGTAATGCAGTGGGGTCGTAGCGCTAAATATTTACGACTTGAGTCGTCAATGTGAGGTTTCGTGTGTACTCAGAGCCTCAGAGAGAGGAATATAAATAAAATCCACTCTACGTTACAATGAAGTCACGCCGAGCCGTTTTTCTTCAGGGGGTTAGAGCTAAGCGATGACAGTTTGTGAAAGGTAACAGATTATTCCAAAAAGAAGTGCACGTACGACATTAGGAAAGGAGATTTAAAATATTACCAAACAGATTTAATCACACTAGTATTTTACCCAAAACAAAAAGTACCGCTTCATTATGATAAAAAGGAATGTCTAGCGAAGAAAAAGGACGATCAATGACAGAACTTAAAACTTTACTTTTGGATCTCTTCTTTCTAAATCCCGCCTTTAAAAATTTTTGTTAGCGCGTACGAATGATTTCTTCATCCTCGCCAAGAAAATGTAGAGTTAATACATAGTTTGTTACGACAAAAGGGACGAGGGAACAGAAGAGTAGTGTTGCTATCTGTGCGACTGCTTTCAAGAGAACGTACAGTCACTGGTACATACACTCGTGCCAGAGCCGCAGGGAATTTCGTGTACTCGAAGCTGAAATGAAATCCTTGTTTCTTTTGCCTTTGAATTCAGAGTGCAGTTAACAGTGCTATAGAGCAGTTGCCCTGAGATGCAAATGTAAATCAACACAGCAACTGCGGTAGTCAGAGAAAAAACAGAATTAAAATTTAACCCAATTCTAAAAACATAAGGAAGGCACCACTGTTTAGTATAGCAAAATCCCTAAATGTTGAAATTACGCTTCTCGCGTAAACATTTCTCACACAATCATCCTCATCCGATGCAGCAAGAATATTGTAAATGAAAACGCTGAATGAAGGTGGCAAAGATGTGCTGTAACACGTTTTACAATGGAAAAAATACTAAAATTTATTTTTGGCAGGGGGCTGCTGCGTCATGAAGAAGATATTTACACGCGGTTGTCAACGTGCTGCTAACAAGGGAACCTCCCCATCGCACTCCCCTCAGATTTAGTTATAAGTTGGCACAGTGGATTGGCCTTGAAAAACTGAACACAGATCAATCGTGAAAACAGGAAGAAGTTGTGTGGAACTATGAAAAAAATAAGCAAAATATACAAACTGAGTAGTCCATGTGCAAAATAGGCAACATCAAGGCACGCAAGAGGTCAGGACCGCCGTGGTCCCGGGGTTAGCGTGAGTAGCTGCGAAACGAGTGGATCTTGGTTCAAGTCTTCCCTCAGCTCAAAATTTTATTTTCGGAAGAGATCAAGTCTTCCCTCAGCTCAAAATTTTACTTTCTTTATTTTCGTAAAGTTATGATCTGTCCGTTCGTTCATTGACGTCTCTGTTCACTGTAATAAGTTTAGTGTCTGTGTTTTGCGACCGCACCGCAAAACCGTGCGATTAGTAGACGAAAGGACGTGCCTCTCCAATGGGAACCGAAAACATTTGATTGCAAGGCCATAGGTCAACCGATTCCTCCACAGGAAAACACGTCTGATATATTCTATACGACACTGGTGACGGCATGTGCGTCACATGACAGGAATATGTTGTCGACCCACCTAACTTGTACACTTAGCGAATGGGTAAAAAGATTCTTCTACTTTGCCCGATTTAGGTTTTCTTGTGGATGTGATAATCACTCCCAAAAAAGTGATGAAAACGTAAGAGTTTGTCACATAAAGTTAAAATAAAAAATTAAACTTTTCAGGCGAGGGAAGACTGGAACCTAGGACCTCTTGTTCCGTAGCTGCTCTCGCTAACCACGGGACCACGGCTCTCCTTAACTCCAATTGTCCTTGATGTTGCCTATCTTCGCATGGACTACTCAGTTTGTATATTTTGCTTATTTTTTTCATAGTTCCACACAACTTCTTCCTGTTTTCTCGATTGATCTGTGTTCAGTTTTTCAAGGCCTATCCACTGTGCCAACTTATAACTAAATCTGAGGGGGGTGCGATGGGGAGGTTCCCTTGTAAGCTGTAGATATGCCAGCCGAACAAACTTCGAGACGTCCCGAGTTTGTAGGATTATAAACCTACTTAACTTCCTGAAATGAGATTTTTCGATAAATTTTTCGGCGTCTATTTAAAAAATTTATCCCTCACAATGAATCGAAAGTTGAAGTTCGTAGGTTTACTCGCTCATAGTCGAGTTCCATAAAATGCTTCTAGATTAGGGTATTTAATATTACTGGGACCATTCGTTAACTCCATTATACTCTCACCAGCTCCCTTTCTTTCTACTCAGATGACTAATTTCATTTATGCCGTTTTCTAAAGAATTGTAGGGGCAGGGGAGAAGACAGTACATTAAAGTTGCGTTACGCCAGCAGTGTTACACACCTGAAGAAACTTTGGTATAGTATGTTACAACATGACGCTATCCACATTCCAGGAGAATGTTGCGAAAATACGCGGGAGTGTCGGATTTCCATGATATTCCCAATTATTTTGTAAATAGAATTGTTATACGTGGGTAAGTTTATTCCTATAAATGAGAGTTCCACGTATACACTTTTTTAAATTATTTTATTTCTTTGTTGTCTACTAGTTTCGGGAACACAGCCTATTTCCAAGCACTCGTTTTAGTTCGAATCAGCCAATTTTTCACGCTGCAGTGATGAAGCCAGGTTCCAACTGATTTCCACGGGAATGTGCTTGAGAACGGTGCTGCGCATAACGTACGGCTATGGAACTGTTGTTTCCAGGAGAATATTCGAAATTTACGTTTAACGAGAGATCTTTTAATTTTTACTCTGCTTAGTCTACAGCCTTAAGTTACGGATAAGTACGGAATGATATTGCTGCAGCTGCCAGAATTTTTCCGTGCTTTCCGGAATATAGTGTGCCATTTCCTGCAGTTTTGACACAAAACTCTGCTGTCTTAACATTTGCAGACTACTAATCTGTATCAATCGTCGGTAAATCCTCAGCAGAGACTTGACTGTTTAACAGAAGTTTCACAAAACTACTGCGAAACGCAGAGGTGATTCGTTTCATAAATAAAATTAAGGTTTACTCGAATCTGAGAAGGAAATCATTATATGAAGCGCTGTTTTTAAGTACCTGAAATATAATCAGGTTATTGGGGGACTTTTATTCATGCTTGCGTAACTTTTCAGTACAAACTACATAATTTTTAATTACAACAGACACTGAGTAGAGGGACTTCTGATTGGCTTCTACCATTTTTAAGATGTGCACTACTGTTTTTTACAAGTACAAATTGTTTATTTGACGTAGAATGCTTCGGAATAAACTTAAGTTTTCTGTGTGCACTGCGAGTAATACTGTCACCAGTTTGCTTAGTTTTGAGATTTCTTGTGATGTTAGGAAGCACAATCAGTGTTCTAGTGGACACCAAACACTCGTTATTTCTTCGAAAAAATATCGGTACCACGTATTCTTATCTACCAACGGTTGCACTGGCCTATATTCATTTATTTATTCATTTTATTACTAAATCTTGGCGAATAAATTTTTATTTTAAAGTTTGCTCTTCAGCGAATATTGCAATTCAGTGAACATATTTTGCTTGTTTTCTTTTTTTTTAATGGCGAAATGATAATGAAATAGGCAATAAGAGAAGTCACCAATTACGAATTTACATACGAAACATTCTCGCCATTATGACGCTGACAGAGCTCAGAAACTGCTGCTTTATGTCTTGTTTTGATTTTCAGTTCTGATTTTTATTTATTGAGCTGCCTTATTCTATAACAGTTGTACTGAAAAAACGTTGGAAAGATTAACGCTTTGATTGTGAACAGACCGTCTCCAGTTCTCTCATAGTATTAAGCAGTCTCAAAGTTCAATATATTGCATAAAATTATTCAAAGGCGCGTGTAATTATAGCGGAGAATCAACTCAGAAACTTCGAAAATAAAAGAAAGAAGATAAAAAAAAAAGAAATTGAAAAGAAGGAGAAAAAAATGGTTTCGCGCGAAATAAATAGTGAAGCAATGGGGTGGGAGGGTGTGGGCGTTGTGACTATTGAATTGGGCCGCGCGTCGGCCATGTTTCCATCAGTTATTCGGACAGCGGGGATCGATCTGTGGACTCCACGTTCTGCGGACCGACCATGTACTGCGCTCTCTGCACGCACCAAAAATTAATACGACATGCCTTTACACGTTTCTTTCGTGTTAAATCCCTCAACTGGGTGTGCGTACAATTTTCATTAGATCTAATTCCATTTTTTCTTTTGTTTACTTTTTCTTCTTTTTTTCGTCGAACCGTTGACGTTTGCTATGTTTGCCCTAGATTTTCATTCAAACGCCTACACTTTCACGTTCGTTCCAGACTGAAGCGCCAGACAGCAGCCCTTGTCACGAGAGCTAGTCAATGAAGAGCAGATTGGTTGGGAATCCCGCGTCAGCGGGCGGTGTTGTAAGCTGAGCTCGACACATTGAAGCCAGCTGCTTTCGCTGCGGCCGTCGTTAATATTTCCCGTCCATGTCATCCCTACGATAAAAACGCATGTCTCTACTCAGAATCTAAACAAGTCCCTAAAGCGAAACGGCGCATCATTTTAAACGAACATCGGAGAAGATACACAGTTGTTTTTAAAACTGGCCTCAGAATTACAGCTGACTGGAAAATAACGGAGAAGCGGAAAAAAAGAAAGCGCCCGAGGATACATGCTCTCTCCCTTCCCCCTCCCCCCCCCCCCTCACTCTCTGTCGAACGTACACACGAGTAGGGCGCCATTGCAGCCGCGCATGCGCTGTCAGAGCGTGCTCGTGGTGCGTAGAAAAGTGCGTGCCTCTTTGACGCGTAAGCTGTACAACTGGTCGCCCGGGAACGGGCCGGGGTTCGAACCCCAGCTAGCACTAGCGAGGCGTCCCTAGCTCCGCCCCTAGACCCGCATAGAAAAACGTTTTCTAATCCTGGCCGCTTTTTATTCGACCTGTAGTGGCTATTGAAGAGCCTTAGGGGGGCGATGTGGTACACATTGTAATTCATCGTTTCCTAGGCAAGAGATCAACATAAAACTTCAGTCCGGCAAGTGAACACGTGTGCTAATTAAACTTTAATCAGCATATGTGTCCATTTTCTGCCATCGATATTGCCAGTATCACATGTTCCTCTCGTGGGCTAGTGCTGAAAATTTAGTTACGCTAAACCTATTCTATCTAATGCGTCACTTGAGAAAGACAGAGGTAGATAAAAGTGTCATTGATGGGATACTTTACATGCACCGTAACTTTTATCACGGATCCAGCTTATGTGAAAGCCTATAGTAGGAATGCAGACGGAAAAGTAATTCGCATTCCGTTGCAAATGCAGCGTATGTTTTGAAAGGAAAAATATGAACCATGACAGATCGTAATTTCACTGAATTCTCTCACTTCCAAGTGATATTTTTTTTTTCAAAACTGTCCTGACCTTCAAATTTCCGCAGAGCTAGCAATAGCTACTTTTGTGAAGAGCGGAAATTATGAGTGCATCCAGAATTACGTCAATTTCCAGTGAAGTACAATACCTTTTGAGCATGTACCTCACACTGGATATACTATTTTATTATTCCAGTTTATTATTTTAAGTTGAAAATTTACCTTGCTCGCTATTTAAGATATTGTCAATGCAATTAAAAAAGTTGTCCTCGGGAGTGAGGTTGTTTTAAGGACCAAATTGTTAAATTGGAGATCTTACGTCCAAACCGCTCATCGATCTTGTTTCACACCGTTTATTACTGATTTTTGGTGATAAAAGTGGCACAGTTAGAAGAAAGACAAATGCAAGAAATTAGATTGAGCTAAAATGGACAAAGAACACCAGGAACAAATAATATGATTAAACATGAGATATTGCCGATCAATATAGAGAGCTGTCCTCTCTCCCCACCTCCACCTACACGCCCCCCTCTCCACCCAACAAATGCCTCCCTGTACATTAAGACGCTGATGACGCACATTGAGAAATAATTAGGTAAGCAACGCACAGAGGTGTCAAAATGTGCATCCACAACCAAAAGAAAGATATATTCTGTTTTTTTTTTTTTTTTTTTTTTTTTTTGCAGAAGCTCGATTTTCCGCAACCATATTTATTTTCCAAACATGTATAGAACTAAGAACTGAAATATTATTTAAAACAAAGATCTAATAAGGCAATTACATAAGTCAGCTAGCGACCGACATATCGAAGGGAGGACCAAACTGGCGAATTTGTAATGGGAGAGTGCCAAGATTTTGTGTGGGAATAGCCAAATTTAAGAGTGACACCCAATCACAAGCTCCAGTTGCTGTCAGCTGCTGCATATCAGTGCGACAAAGATGCTACTGGCTGTCAAGCGAATGGCGAGCGTAGGTAGCGGTGTCGCGAGGCCTGAGGATTGCCTAGGGAGACGTGGTTCAGAGCGGCGTGCTCCTCCCGTGGCGCCGCGCACACGTACCTCTGAGCCTGACGCGCTTCACAAAGACACCGGGGCCGTGGCGACGCCCCCGCAGAAGCGACATTTCGCCAGCGCTCGGCACACGCACGCACTCGCACACGCGTCCACTCCCGCACTGCCACACTTGGAGCGCACCATTACATCCTCGGATGAAACCCGCCCGACGGGTTTGCCTCCGGCGGTGGGAGAGCGCGCCTTACCTGCTGGCTGCGGCAGTGACGACCAGGCCGTGGACGTGCTGCGGAGGCTGCGCCGGTCCGACTGACTCCGGGTTCAAGAACCTTCGTGTCCAAGGGCACGCCGGCGGACCCTTACCAGCGCTAGGCGCGTTTTTTGTGCTAGCCGCCCGGCTACAGGTGAGTAGGAGGGGGACCGACAAACCCGCCTCCCTCCTCCCACATTACATTAAATGCCCTCGGATTCCCACAGCGGCCACTTCGCACGACCTGCCTGCCCTTCCGCCACTGGACTGTCGCAGTCAACAGGTTCCTTCCGGAAAATGTCCCCGTACCCGACTAGGCGACGACGCTCGCATCGCCAGTATTCGGTTCGAATCCTAGCGGTGGAAGAAATGGTCACCGCCAGTATTTGGAGAAGAAGTGCTGCATTAACCCATTCCACACGTGAGCTCCTCCCATTATCCTATCGCTGCATAAAAATTCTGATCGTCCTGTGTCAGGTTCGTCCGCAGCTCGTGCTCGTGCGGTAGCATTCTCGCTTCCCACGCCCGGGTTCCCGGGTTCGATTCCCGGCGGGGTCAGGGATTTTCTCTGCCTCGTGATGACTGGGTGTTGTGTGATGTCCTTAGGTTCGTTAGGTTTAAGTAGTTCTAAGTTCTAGGGGACTGATGACCATAGACGTTAAGTCCCATAGTGCTCAGAGCCTGTGTCAGGTTCAGGAAGAGTCCCATGAGGTTAACAAAGAAGTCGGAAATACGGAAAAAAGACTATGTTTATTTTAACGTGAGTGTCTCATTCTTACAAAACATCGGTCTTTACAGTCACGAATTTCTTTAAAGGCCTCGTGCTACTAATATACGAGGGCCACTCACAAAGTAAGGTCCGATCGATCGCGAAATGGAAACTACTCTGAAAATCCGATTAAGCTTTGCAAAGATGTGTTGGGAAGAGTCTCTAGTATGCCCGTCGATCGCATCACGTTGCTCTTTTAAGTTCTGAGCGCACAGTGAGCACGTAAAGATGCCTAGAAAACAGTGTCTCCCGCCAAGTGGGAGGGTCTGGTGAAAGATTTCGCCTGAAGCTATACAGCCCACATAACACGACTGTCATGCGAATCCTACTTCATGACAATTATCGTCCTCAGTCTACAGGAGCAATGAGGATGAGAAGTGTTTGATTACCAACAATACAGCCCGAAATTGGCTCCCACTACGTTGCGTTTCTGCTCAAATGAACCGCTGACTATGAAGACAACAATTTGGCACAGACAACGAGCTGTAGACCAGCGTAGAGATTTGGCAGAAAGCACAAACGGCGGACTTCTATGACTAGGCATTGGAAAGTTGGTACAACGCTACAACAAATGTCTAAGTCTGAGCGGCGACTATGTAGAGAAGCAGATGGAAAGGCTAGCTAACTGTTTCAAATAAAACATTTTTGAATTTCATAGTGGTTTCCATTTCGCGACCGATCGTACCTTACTTTCCAAATGGCCCTCGTTCTACAAGTAATACAATTTCATTCTACACAGTAAACGCGCTACACCAATGCTGCCTGCTATCGAGTGCGAGCAACGTCTCATATTCGTGTCCAAACAGCGACTCTCTGTCTCTCTCGCACACTCCAACACCCTCTAAATGGCTCAAATGGCTCTGAGCACAATGCGACTTAACTTCTGAGGTCATCAGTCGCCTAGAACTTAGAACTAATTAAACGTAACGAACCTAAGGACATCACACACATCCATGCCCGAGGCAGTATTCGAACCTGCGACCGTAGCGGTCGCTCGGCTCCAGACTGTAGCGCCTAGAACTGCACGTCCACTACGGCCGGCCCAGCACCCTCTGCGCGATGGTGCACACCAAACCAGACTTATTGCTTAAGGCAGAAGCAAACAGTAATGTTCTCTTCAAGTTGATGATGAGGTCCCATACTCCTTGACAGAGCGTAGGGGACGATGCTTGAGACCCGCACCGCCGTACTATGCAAGGTCCTAGCGGAGGTGGTTTGCCATTGTCTTCCTCCGACAGTAATGGGGATGAATGATGATGAGGAGGACGACACAACAACACTCAGTCATTTCGAGGCAGGTGAAAATCCCTGACCCCCCCCCCCCCCCCCGGGACCCAGCGCTCGGGAAGCGTGAACGCTACCGCGAGACCACGAGATGCGGACTCTCTTCATGTTACGTAACAGTATATGATTGAGAAAACTAATCGAAATTTCAAATGTATACGTACGATATGCAATAAACTGATATAAAAATAAGACATGTAAAATGCGTATATCTCACACATTATAAATTATGAGGTTCTAACAAAAAATAGATTCCAAATAGTCTGAATAACACACAATACTAAATTCAACATTTAAAAGAAAATTGGATAAGATACTGGGACGGGTTCGCATGGACCCACTAGGTATACGCAGAAGTGGGAAAAGCGTAGTAAACGTGTCCAGTGACATTAAAGTGACCACTCCCTATGTCCGACGTAAACTTGCAATAATGACTCACAGAGGGCAGATGGCAGCACTAGCAGTGGGTATATAATGCGTGACTGGGAAACGCGCAGTCGTTGCAATGCGGAAACGGAGAGATTTATCTGACGCCCAGAAGGGCATAATCGTTGGCTTTGGAGCCAGGGGTGAAAGCATTTCCGAGGGGGCTAAGTTTGTTAAATGTTCGTATGCTGGCGTTGTTAAAGTATACCGTGCATGGCAAAATGGCGCTATCCAACCAGGCGCCTAGGCAACTGTGCTGCACGGCGGGTCTTAGATGACACGGCTGAACGACGGCTACGGAGATGTGTAGGGGAGAATAGACATGCAACTGTTGAGCAACTAACCACCCAGATGAACCAGGGGGGTACTAACAGAGGTGCGCCGGCCGAAGTGGCCGAGCGGTTCTAGGCGCTACACTCTAGAACATCGCGACCGCTACGGTCGCAGGTTCGAATCCTGCCTCGGGCATGGATGTGTGTGATGTCCTTAGGCTAGTTAGGTTTAAGTAGTTCTAAGTTCTATGGGACTGATGACCTCATAAGTTAAGTCCCATAGTGCTCAGAGCCATTTGAACCATTTAACAGAGGTGCCTCAACGACCGTACAGCGAACGTTGCTGCGTATGGGCCTCCGCAGCAGGCGCCGGCTGTTGAGCGATGATGAAGGCTGGAATTCGCACGACAGTAGCAGAAATGGACGTCCACTGAGTGGCGACAGGTGGTCGTATGAGATGAATCATGTTGTACGCTCCATTTGACAGACGGCCGTTGCAGTGTACGGCTTGAAACGTTGGAAACAAACACCCTACTACAATCGTCGGAAGGGTCCAGACCAGAGGAGGGATCGTTATGGTCTCGGAAATGTTTCCGTGGCATTCCGCAGGTGATCTAGTTATTCTGGAAGGCACAAAGGATCGACACAAGTATGCATCTGTACTTGGGGGCCATGCAAATTCATACATGCAGTCTGCTTTTCCTCGGCACTGTGGCAGCTACCAGCAGGGCAATGCAACGTGTCACACAGCTGGCAGTGCACATGAGCACCAGAATGAGTTTACCCTGCTCTCCTGGCCACCAAACTCCACGGATCTTAACCATATTGAGAATCTGTGGGATCTTCCAGAACCTCAGTGACCCTCTTCCTGCGCGACTCGCAGCGGTCACATTCATGTGACTGGACAGTATTACTCTTTAAACAACAACACTGAGTAGGTGTCATTTCATCAACTGGTCATGACAAAATGCATTCTGCATTCCGTGTAGAGGTTAGACACGTCGAAGTCATAACTTCTCCATTTTTCTACCGCTGGCTTCCTCTTTTCCTGTACGACGCCTACCATTTGTGCTAATAGAACATCATCTAACTCAGCAAGATAACCATTAGAATTACTTGAGGAATACGGATAATGATTGACATGGCTCAGAAACCTAGTCATCTGTAGGTCGTTCGCTTCTCGTCAGTTACATTTCGCACGTCCCCTGTGATAATGTTAGTTTCCGTGTCTTCATCCTCTGAAAACCCAGATAATAACTCGTCATCAGGTGTATCACCATTCAGCAGATGCTTCTGATTCTCTGTATCTGATAATCCGAACATCTGGAAACAATGCAAATAATTACTGTACAGACACAACATTAGCCACTGTAAACTATTAACGTGTCTTTTCTCCCAATGGGTCTATTTGGAATTCATTGGAAATAGCACCCTACTGGAGAGGGTAATACCGTACTAGGCCACTTCGTACACTTGTCTCTGAATAACACACACTATTATGAGGTTTTATAGGATCAAGAATATACTATAAATAACCATCAAATTATTGTATTTCTCAAGCGGCTACAGCGCACATTCAACTGTTTGAACTTGCTAAGAAGAGTGAGCGTTAGCTCGATCCAGTCGGTGTTAGCACCCACTGATGTCACAGACACACCAGAACGTAACAGTGCCATGTGATTTCATTGGACATTCAAAGATATCTTGTAACCACAAAAGAAACACATTGGGTCCACAAGGGCACTGAGGACTGGGAAGGGTTAAATTCCAAACACCTCTCGTAGAGTGAGCAGCTGTGGCTCTGTTGACAGTCGTAGGTTTCACTCGGCAGTCTCTTTGTGCTGTTCGAGTGTAGTGGGCTACGGCATCCAGCCTTGCCCTTCACAGCAACAACACGCTCCAACTGCACGCGCTCTCACCAGTCACCATCCCTCCTTTTCCCCGACGAAGAGGGGACATTAGGTTTCATGCTAGCTGTAGTGGCTATTCTTGGCAGCTGCCCTTGCCATTTTAGTGGTAAGGCGTGTTCCTCGAAACTGAAATGTCGTGAGATCGAATCCCAGTCGAACCACGGAATATTTCATTCGGCATTTAACTAGCCGTCAGAGATGTGAAATTTCACCAGGAATTCCACGTTGGGATTCCACGTTAAACTGTAGATCTCCTTTGCACGGTAGGGTTACTGGGGTTGGTTGTTGTTGTTGTGGTCTCCAAATGGTTCAAATGGTTCTGAGCACTATGGGACTTAACATCTGAAGTCATCAGTCCCCTAGAACTTAGAACTACTTAAACCTAACTAACCTAAGGACATCACACACATCCATGAACGAGGCAGGATTCAAACCTGCGACCGTAGCGGTCGCGCGGTTCCAGAGTGTAGCGCCTAGAACCGCTCGGCACTCCGGCCAGCCCGTCTCCTGGTTAAAGCGAGTTGTGTCAAGATGCTTGCCATGAAGACATTCTTAAAAAATTATACAATGTAGGCTTTCACGACCGGATGTCAAGCTGCTGCTGACTCTTCCCGGCTGTGTGGCCCTTCTCAAAGAACCGAAAAGTTACTTCGGCAACAGCCATACAGCCCGGAAGACTCATCAGTAATTCGTAAACAATAGTCGAGAGTGGAAGACTAGGAGCTGATGTTCAGGAAATTTTGTACGCAGGAAAACCACAGACTGCCGGACTAAAAAACACATAAGTGATGAAGTACATCGACTTAGAATGCCCCAGAAATGGTGTTGGCAGGAATCCGACTGATGGAGAACTTGTTTGTTGAAAGAAGAGAGAGAGGAAAAAGCATTTGGCACTCGGTGTTTATTGGGTGAATCTGTTTAGTAGAGCAGATTCTGTGCAGAACAGGGTCCGGACAGGAAGTTTTGAGTAGACCCTGCATTCCTTCACATCGATTACAGTGTGATAATCTGGTGGCATCTGCTGGTTATGGAGGGGTTACGTTACGCGTTTTTTGACACTTAATTAAATTCATGAGGACTCATCCACGATCAGCGGTAGTTACGTGTTTTGTTTTCCTTCCACCATTTGGTACTATGTAGAAATCGCAATGTGTCCATCATAGGCCACGTTTCATACTATTAAACTGTTAAGATGTTAATTATTTGTGAAGTCCCCAATTCCTTTTGCGAGTACTTTGCCAAGTTAATGGTTCAATGGCTCTGAGCACTATGGGACTTAACATCTGAGGTCATCAGTCCCCTAGACTTAGAACTACTTAAACCTAACTAACCTAAGGACATGACACACATCCATGCCCGAGGCAGGATTCGAACCTGCGATCGTAGCGGTCGCGCGGTTCCAGACTGTAGCGCCTAGAACCGCTTGGCCACTCCGGCCGGCACCAAGTTAATCAGCGCTTGAAGTGTGCCTCATTTATTTGATCGAACTGAATGTTGCTTTTGTCGTATGCCCAGTTGAGATACATGTTAATGTTATTTTTTTAACCCGTGCTGGTCGAGAGTGACTAGGATAAACTTAGATTATACTTGGGCCTAGATTTTAATTCAGTAGCTACTGAATTACTTTTTCTGTACAGTATTTTTTTAATGATTTTTGACAAGCCCAACACACAAGACTCACTTACAAAGGCCACCCCAATTATATCGTAAGATCCGTTCCGTGCAGTTCTTAATTGAGTTCTCAGCTTGTCAGTAGCAGATCCTAATACACACATGAAAAAAAGTTTTGCATCACCCCTGTTCCCAGAACTCCTGAAGATAGACGTTGACTGTGGCTATTGCACCAGAGACACAATCCCTTTTACTGTTCAGAGATGTCACTAAACTCGCCCAGAGATGTAAACAACCATGCATGAACAGCGCCCATTAGACGGAGGGGGTCCGATAGCCGATCAGTTCTAGTCATTCCACGAGGAAGAAGGTACACATATCGAGATGTCTGTAGTTCAACCCTGTATAGACGGTCAATACCTCGGTTAGATTGCGTTCGCATTGTTACTTTGTGCCAGGAAGGGCTCTCAACAAGGGAAGTGTCCAGGCGTATCGGAGTAAACCAAAGCGATGTTGGTTGGACATGGAGGAGATACAGAGAGACAGGAACTGTCGATGACATCCTCGCTCAGGCCGCCCAAGGGCTACTACCGCATTTTTCAACCACGACGCCATACACCGCGGTACAGATGGGCCCAACAACATGCCGAATGGACCACTCAGGATTGGCGTCACGTTCTCCTCACCGTTGAGTGTCGCATATGCCTTCAAGCAGACAATCGTCGGAGACGTGTTTGGAGGCAACCCGGTCAGGCTGAACGCCTTAGACACACTGTCCAGCGAGTGCAGCAAGGTGGAGTTTTCCTGCTGTTTTGGGATGGCATTATGTGGGGCCGACGTATGCCGCTGGTGGTCATGGAAGGCGCCGTAACGGCTGTACGATACGTGAATGCCATCCTCCGACCGATAGTGCAACCATATCGGCAGCATATTGGAGAGGCATTCGTCTTCATGGATGACAATTCGCGCCTCCATTGTACACATCTTGTGATTGACTACCTTCAGGATAACGACATCGCTCGACTAGAGTGGCCAGCATGTTTCCAAGACATGAGCCCTATCGAACAAGCATGTGATAGATTGAAACATTGCTGATTATGGACGAACGTGACCCCCCAACCACTCTGAGGGATCTACGCCGAATCGCCGTTGAGGAGTGGGACAATCTATACCAACAGTGCCTTGATGAAGTTGTGGATAGTATGCCACGACGAATACTGTCTTGCATCAACGCTAGAGGACGTGCTGCTGGGTATTAGAGGTACCGGTGTGTACAGCAATCTGGACCACCACCTCTGAAGGTCTCGCTGTATGGTGGTACAACATGCAATGTGTGGGTTTAATGAGCAATAAAAAGGGCGGGAATGATGTTTATATTGATCTCTATTCCAGTTTTCTGTACGGGTTCCGGAACTCTCGGAACCGAGGTGATGCAAAACTTTTTTTGACGTGTGTTGAAGTCAGAAAGCTCGTGTTCATAGCTCAGGTGTTTGGCTACTGTTCCAAGACTCTATTCATCACGATGATGTATTTAATACATGGAAATTAGTTTACTAGTCATAGTATTAATCAGCCCCTTAAAAGACCACGCTGGTCACTGTAGAGCACAAGGATGACGTAGAACGGATACGAGAGGATCATGTGCGCCTTGACCTCTGACGTCAGTCATGGCAGTGAAATGATGTGTATGTCTCAGTCGCTGCAGTCCGGAACCGCGGGACTGCTACGGTCGCAGGTTCGAATTCTGCCTCGGGAATGGATGTGTGTGATGTCCTTAGGTTAGTTAGGTTTAAGTAGTTCTAAGTTCTAGGGGACTGATGACCTAAGATGTTAAGTCCCATAGTGCTCAGAGCCATTTGAACCATTGTCTCAGTCGGTCGTATGGAATTAGCACGCAGGGTCAACGTGGAGAAGTGATAGAATGACAGAAAGGAGATATCGTGGTTTTATTTGCCTATGACAACACCGTGAATAAATTTTCCCGATTTGCTGGTGTCTCCAAGTGGACTCTCCGATGTGACTGGCACTCACAGCCATGTAACACGACATATGAAGATCCCGGCCTGCAGGAAACAGAGACGACTTTCATGCCTTTTCAATGGCAGTGGTTTTCAGAATCGATTGTAATTATTGCCATCAATGAATGCAGTTCCATCTCAGCCAGTTTAAAGTAAATTTAGGGAATGAAAATGTATGCAGTGGAAATTTGGGATTGGCTATCTGGCACATGGCCATTTCTCACAGAGACACAGTATGCTGCACGTCTTCAGTGGGCCATAAAACGCAGAACAGGACAGTAGATGACCTATGACCAGGGGCGCACCCAAAGTCCGATTCTTGAGGTCTCCATCCTTTGTTGTCTCTCCCTCCACCTCCAAATATAGCTAACAGCCACTTTGACATCTAACGTGCTACAACTTCCCTGACCTTCAATAAGATTAGGGATAAAATATGTGTTTTACGTAATCATAATGATTTTTTTACAACTGTGATTAGTCAGTGCCTTTGCTTTTGGAGGGGGGAGGTCGTGCTCCCCCTTTCCCCTGGATCTGCGTCTGCTTGAGGCGGGAAGTGTGGTCCGACGAATAAACCGACGGCTAAATGAGGCTTTTAATTCGCAGTGTATGGAGCCTGTAGTTCAAGCCGGAGGTGGTTCTGTCATGTTTTTGGGCTTGCTTTCTTAGCGCCACATCTTTGTTTCTACTCATTCAGGTTACCGTGAATGTGAACCACGATGATTATTACAGCATTCTCGGTATTCAAGTATTTCCATTCTTCAACATGTTCATAAGGGGTATACTACCGACATTGCTATGTTTCGCTATGACAACAGCCATGTTCATACGGATGCACCAATATGTTCCTATTTTGACACCCTATCTCACGTAGACTGATCCGCAATATTTCTCTACCTTAATCCCTCAGAAGTGTTTGGCACTGTTTGTAACAACTGGTGAAATTTAGCAGTCATCACCCCCTGAATCTGGCAGCTCTACGGAATTTCATCATCAGTGAGCGGTTCAGTTGGATCCGGTGTAGTTGACGAGACTTTGGATGCTCTTCCTCACCAAACTAAGCTCATTATCATTTCTAGAGGCGGTTTACACGGTATTAACGTAATATTTTTGTATGATGCGCTTTCATAATCCTGATCGAGGTCACTTAACAATACTGGGTGAAATATTGTTTTTGTAAACATGACGACGCTGTCACGTAACCACTAACGCTTTATTTAAGACGACCACGGCCACTGAAGCTTCACTCACACACGAATAATTTTTGTCTAGTGACCTCGTGGCTTTGTCAAATGTCCGTGGCCAGAAACTGAGACGCATGGATTATGGGTGCTTCTGTTGCTAACAAACGTGACTTTCGTGAGGCGGGAATACCAACTTCGGAGAGTAACCTTGACAAAGCGCGTGCGATTATGCTGAACGCCAACGATGGTTCAGTATTTTGTACGCTGTGAGCTCACTGCTGTGACTAAGCTTTCTCAAACGGACAAGTGCTCATCACATCAGAATTTCAGAAGCAGTTCTGCAAACGGCCTGGCCAAGTGGAATCCACGTGGTCCACATGGCATCACCAGCGCAAGCTATACGACAAAACATATCTCAGACTGTTGATAGCTCCACTCACACATAACACAGTCAAACAGCATGTCTAAAAGTCGCGATAAAAAACACAGTCGTTGCTGTCTGCCCGCTTTGCCCTGTCTAGCTCAATTTCATACTGCTCCCTCTCCATATTGACACTTACTTTGGCGCTTTCGTTAGGTCTGACTCGTGTTCGCTGCCTGATACTGCTAAAACAACGGACTTCCCTGCTGGAGCAATGTCTAAATCTTATCTCTACGATATTAATCTCTTATTGCTGGCACACTGCTCTGCGGTAGTTTGGATTCACTCGGACAGCCCTTTCGAGGTGTTGCTCTTTTTACAAACGTTTAATCTAATATCAGCTTGTCTTTCGTTGTAAATTAAATTTTTCTTCCCATTCAAGAGGTGAAAATGGAAATTTGTCTTTAAGCCGGGATTTTGCCATATAATTTAGCGATCAGGTATTTTTCCTGGACACTGTTTCTACTTCTGAGTGCACAATTTTCGCTGTAAAAGTTCTTTCACCAATGCCTTAGAATCCTAGAACTTCTCCATCGACCACTGACGCATCATTGACGCCACAGAGACAGCTTCTCGTAGAAACGAATAACTGTTTCGCTTAGTATGGGTTCTCCTACGTACTCCTGGCTTTGACCATCTGCTATGGGGTAAAAATGGGGAAACTACATACTCTTCACTGGCGCCTATAAACTGTGGAAAAAAGTGCAAAACATAAAGCAACTGACACGAAAGTAGAGCATTCAGGACCACAGCAAGTTAACTTTTTTCCGTTTTTTTTTTTTTTTTTTTTTTTTACGTCGTTCAATAGGAAGCGGGCTGGCAGCGCTCCTGTTGCCGCTCTTCATCCACAGAATAAAACAACTGACAATTTATAAAAAAACACATTCGTCGGAATGAAAACGGCGCTTTCACGGTGATTTAAAACTTTTTGAGACTGGATGGTCTTAAAGCTTATCAGGATGATTTACTATGGGATCATGATAACATTTACTGGGAGAGGGATTTAATTTCTGATAGGACTGCAGAGAAACTAATATGGAAAACGATTTGAGATGACTATTGGGAACGGTCAAGAGACAGTGCGTAGGCCATGAAAGGCTGGTAGGATTTCATATTGGGTTGGAGCCATCAATTGGAGTCGAAGGGCAGGAAGAGTTGTAGCTGACTGGCTTGTACAGCTTAGGAATATATCTCAGGAATAAGGTCATAATCTGCGAGAGATGGCGGTTCAGGTCACGCCGGTTGAGGGCATGGTGAGTATGGAGATGTAAGGGGTGTGGGAGGGGATAGTGGCGCGGCAGCACGCCGGGATTCTTAAAGTTGGCGTTCAGTGGGTTATTGCGATTCCAATTTTGGGAAGACATGTGAGTGGTGATGGTAATCCACGTGTTTATATGGTACGTAGTACAGCAATCGAGTGGGGAAGCTAAACGGTACGGAAAGCGTAACGATCAAGAAAACGAAGGGAGTAGTAGAACTCGGGAGGAGCGGAGATTCGTGCACCATCTGCATCGGCGAGGATGGGACAGATTCAGTTCACAGCGCTTCTGGCTTTCTTTAAGTTCTCCTCCAACGAAGATCCAATAGATGTCTTAACCACAGTGAGTACAGGAACCACACACGAATCTGCACGCTGTGCTTATTGTATGAACTTTTTTACCAGTGGAACCATTTATTTCTTTATTAGAGAATTCTGTTGGCATACTAAAAATGCACAAAACTACCATTTACGTGTCACGGGCGGCGCTACAGAATCGAATCGTTTGTAGATATGTACGATACATGCAGATGACATGTATCTGCTTCCATGCACTCGGATAAATAGGCACCCGACCTTACCATACGCCCTCCTTCCTCTGGTTACAGCCAGTTAAATGTACCTCTCACCCCCTATCGCAACCAAACGCGTTTACAGTGAGAAATCCAGCTTGTTCACTGGACTTCATATCAATGGTAGACCATTTGCTACACACACCAGCAGCGATTTATCTTCGAAGTTTACAGGGGACGTGCGATGATTAGATGAGAAGCCAGAATCTGCTATCATCAATCAGGCAGCTGCGTAACGCATGCCTTTGGACAAGGCAGTGTATGAGTGGGCTCGTAAATACATTGATCAGCCAAATCATTATGACTACTGCCCACCGCCAAATTGAATGCCGCCTAGTGGAGTTGTGGTCACGTGACGCGGTAAGGAAAGTATGTAGTGAGATTTGTGAAGAATGGGGAATCATTTTAGTGACTATTAAGGCAGAAAATCGGGAAAAGCACTGAAATAACTGACTCAGTCAAAGGGTAGGTTGTTTTTGCCCAGCAACTGGGACCGAGCACCTCGGAAACAGTGGAGCTGGTCTAATGTTCGCGTGCTACTGTCGTGAGAATCTATGAAAAGTGGTTGCATGACAGGGGCGACGAGGTATTGGACGTTAGCGCCTCATCGCAGAATGTGGAAGTCGAAGGTTTACTCACTCTTTAATGCAGGATAAGCGGCGTTCTGTGGCAGACATAGCGTCAGAGTACAATGCTGGTGCAACCACCAGTGTGTCGGAGAACACCGTTCGGAGCACTCTACTGAGCGTGGGGCTCCGCAGCAAACGTCCCGCGCATGTTCCCATGTTCACTTACGACATTTTCAGATACGATTGCAGTGGCTGCGGGATCACTGAGATGAGATGGGACTGCAGAGCAAACGAAAGGCGTCACCTGGTCGGATGAATCACATTTCTTGCTACACCAAATTGATGGTCCTGTCTAGATACGCCATCATCGAGGCGAAGACTGGTTGAATAATCCACTGGGCCACACATGCAGGCCAGTGGAGGCAGTATTACTCTATTCTGGACATTCGCCTGGACATGTATGGGAGCTGCGGTAATAATCGAAGTCACTGTAACAGCTATGGACTATTAAACATTACTATGGACCACCTGCATTCCTCCATGCTGGATGTCTACCCCAGCGGCGATGACATTTGGCAACAGGATATCTGTCGATGACACAATACCATAATCGTGCTAAAGTAGTTTGTCCACGATAATGGACTCACAGTGATATATTTGCCACCAACTATGCCTGTTATGAACTAAATGCAACACATTTGGGACGTTATCGGGCTCAAACTTCACACCCACAAACCACAGGCACTTAAAACTTTCTGGCAGACTAAAACTGTGCGCCGGACCGAGACTCGAACTCGGGACCTTTGCCTTCCACGGGCAAGTGCTCTTTCGTCTGAGCTACCCAAGCACGACTCGCGACCCCTTCTCACAGCTTCAATTCTGCCAGAAGGCAAAGGTCCCGAGTTCGAGTCTCGGTCCGGTACACAGTTTTAATCTTCCAGAAAGTTTCATATCAGCGCACATTCCGCTGCAGAGTGAAAATCTCATTCCGGTACAGGCACGTAATTTATGAGAAATGCGTGTTGGTGCCTGGTGCCACATACCCCTAGAAACCTACCAAGCACTTGTCGAATCCATACAACGCAGAATTGCATCTGCGTTGCGGTTCAGCGATGGTCATAATGTTCTTGCTCAACAGCGAAATTAGATCCATATCTAGGAAGGGCTATGGACATGAAATATGAGGTACCAATTAGCATTCCTTGTGTTTTTCGATGGCATAATCCACCACTTACTGAAACAAAGACTGTTTTAGTGGAGTACAATTAAACTGATTTCTATTGCTGGTATTCTTGAGAGTCATCAGTCCATTACCGGATTGTCGTATCTCATTTTCTCACGTAAATTTCATTAAACACAATGAAAGTCATGTTTCTACTGATAATTTTATGTTAGATACTAATCATGGTAAAGACATCAGTGATTGTAATGGTCAAGCCATCTTTTTCTATCTATTAACTTTCTCTGTGCTGACGGTGAGTTTTTTCATGTGGAATAGTAGACGTCGATTGCGATCGGTGGTCCCTGGAGCCAGCGTCAAGTCACAGAGGAACCGGCAAGCCGAGATCTCTGCAGTGCTGCCCATAACTCCTGAGGCTCTGCCGACAGGAGAAGGCGTAGTCCTCTGGTCATCCGGAAGAGAGGTACACGGCCAATCCTCATTCTTCTGATAGGTGCTGTTTCAACTGTCCTTCCATATTTTTCTCATTAGCTGTAGACGGAATGTGCAAGCACTTTCTAGCTTCGGAAAGACGGCAAAGAAGACAATAATTATATTAAGTGGTAATATTGAAAGCGTATATCGAGAAACCCATCTGATACATCGAAAACACTGCTTACTACACTGAAATCGCATTCGGAATGAGAAGGGTTCAAATTTCCTTTCGCCTCTGTAAATTAAAGTGTTTCATGATTTTCCTAAAGCGATTAAGTTGAATGGCGAGACGATGCTCGTGAAAAGGACACATCGGATTTCCTTCCCTATCCTTTTCCAATCTTAATTTCTGCTCCGTCTATAGCGATGTAGTCGTAGATGGAACATTAAGAAATATTAAGGCTTAACTTCTTTTCCACGACGAGGTCAGTAGAGGTGGAGCGCAGACTCCGACTAGGGAATGACGGGGAAGAAAATCCCGGTATCTGCATTAAGCTATCAGCGGAAACCACGGAAAATCTTAATCAGCATCGCCGGAAGGGGATTTGAACGTTAGTCCCGAATGCGAATCAACATTATTGGGTACCGTATAAGCAGTCGTTGTCGCGGTGCGAGGTGGAGCTGCGGTTAAGGGAAATTACGGAAAATCGAAACCTGTGCGGCCGGACGGGAATCGCACAGCCGTCCTTCCGAATGTGAGTACAGCGGCGCAGTGACCACATATTCTCCTCCATCCCCCCCCCTCCCACCGCTAGTGAAGAGACTGTGCATTAGCTTTAAATTCTTGGAAACCAATTTGTATACTTATACGAATGTAACTTCTTTCATGCCTATCTTTGACACAAGAGTATCTTTGATTTTGGAAGAGCAGGCGAGTCGGCATGCATATAACGACGTGAGAGAAAGGAATGTGGTTAGCGTGCTTGTAATTCGGGGCTAGATAATGATTAGCTGTGGACAGTTGTTGGTTGTTAGGATTGTTTCTTTCTTCAGTTTGATTTCCCTGTTATTATGACGAAACTGAAATGTCTCGTCTATGTCAAAAGTAGAGGAGGTGATTTTTCTTAGATTAAATAAACAGGCAGAAAGAAAGCTTGCATATTATTCAAGAAACTGATAAAAACTCGACCATTATTAACACTAGGTCAACAAAAGAAATAATCCTCGAGACAACACTGCTGAAATTAAGCATCTGCACTCTTTAACTGAATGTATTCCTCTCCAGATTAATTAGAAGTGCAAAGAAGAAGTTGTCTGATCTAAAATGCCTTCATTTAATTACTGTTCCCAATAATATCATTGTGGGACTGGGGCCTGTTGAAACGCCTTTTGTTGTTCTCTTGTCGCCATCTCGACACACGTTCAGCAATAAACGAGAAAGTGAGAGAGCTTGCGAGACCACTACCGCCAACCACCTGAACTGGCAGCCTATAACTATCGGCCAAGCGTTTTTATGAGTAAGTTAAAATTCACGTTGTGTTCCTATTTTTATGTGTGTAGAAGATATGGTCTTGCGAAATAGGATGAAACTTTCGAAACTTAATGTGTATTCACGCATATGCTTTATTACAATTTCGCTTCAATTTCCTCTTCATATCAGTGGATTTTTTGCTTCGGTAAGTGGACGCCAATGGAAAAAATGACTCGTTTAGGGTGTAGGCGGTAAGCCTTGGCGAACGGAGGCGCACGCCTCACGGTGCACCAGTTCGGAACGCATCCTCATGCATAGATCCGTGATTCGCTGCCCATCGACGTCCTAAGTGGTTCGAAAGTCCACCATCCTTGATCATTTAGGGCGATGAGCAGACGCCTAGCGTAAATAAGCGCTAGGCGGCACGTGCTTATGGCGGAACCAACTGATCCTTCTCCTAGCGATACACAGTGACGGCAGTTAAGCCCAATTTTCATGGCTTCCGTATCCCCTGTTCGAAAACGGGTTAACTTTTACAAACCTGCACGAACCTTCAACTGTTACTCTGTACATTCGGAACAAACATCGAAGCGACTGCAGCTTCTACCTAAGGGTTTTTCTCTCCAGAACTGTTGGATAAGTCTTCGGAGGAGACCTTCAGGCACGCCAGCACACCCCTGTCTCTTTCATCTATTCAGATTCAGCATTTGGTATCAGAGATGGCCCATCCACTTTAGCACGAATTACCTTTTCCGTTTAATCCACTTCTTTCGGAAAAAGAGAGATGGGGCCCCTCCACGCCCGCACCAACGTGGTGACCAAACCAAAAGTTCTACTGTCACCTCCGTAAACATGTTAGTTATCTAGTAGGTGGATCACAGGATGCTGGGCTGTGATGTTGTCCGTGCGTCTGGGTAAGGCTACGCATTAACACGGTCCATCAGGTGATAGATAGTGCACGAAACGCGAGTGAGGGTAGCGATTTGAAGAGCAGAGGGAAAAAAGTGCCATGGCTCGTGCCGTGGGAAAAAAACCTCTGCGACAGTGGGATGGGTAGTAAGAGCAGTAGTGGCTTACTAGCTACGATAGCTCATACAAGGTTGGATTTGTTAGTATAGGTATCATGCATCATTACCGTGACAAGCGATGGCGATGTGTCCCAGTTGCTGCAGCTGCTACATTCCTGGAACAATCAAGATCGTTATACAGTAGTGGGAGATCGGCCATAGATCATCTCACTGTGTGGGGTATGTGTGGAGCTTGTTTGCATGCAGTGTACGGTACGGCTTCCCTGTGTGGTGCCAGTTATTCGGCAGTGTATTTCAGTTGGATATCCAGTAAATGCGTCTGATTAACAGGGGTTCGCCTGTGCCGTTATGTTTGCGTATGCTTGGCCATAGATGTTATGTCCTTGCAAGTATGTCTTTTGGTCTTTTATGTTTCCATCTATGGTTGTGGTCGTAGTTCCCCAGATTCAGAATAAACGGGTTCTGCGAATGTCTGGAGTTTCTGTATAGTCTTGTGGTGAGTTTGTGGATTACCTCCGTGAGAGCTGAAACCGATTCTTATAGCGTTCATCAACCTGATAAAGGCATTTCACATTGTTTACAGAAATGCGTTCTTAGTATCATTTCTTTGAATGAGCTTTAGTCGTAACTTCTTTGGCTGAACAGAAAACTGAAAGTTGCTCGTGAAATAATGTTATTCTGAAATTGACGGAACAACTTTGGGAGCTCAACCAGAAGCCGTGAGGATCTCTGCAGCTGCTTTGTTCTTGTCTGTAGCTAAATACGCATGCCGTGTATAGTGTAGATCCCACGGCGAGAGGTAGCGCATAATTACAGGCCGCCTACGACCCACCTCTGTGAAGAAGCTACATTATCTTGCTAGAATTGCTGCTGGTGACATTCAACAAGAAGTACTAGTCAGAAAAAGGAAGAACAGTGCAATAACATTTGGAGTTTGTTATCCGTTTACTTACAAACAAGCACATTCACGAACGAAATCCAGGAAGAGTTTCCATAAGACAGGTGAGACATTGGCAGCACCATCACAGCAGACGAGACTACAACATGTCATTTTAGAACTAGCATGTTGTGGTCGTGCGGTAGCGTTCTCGCTTCCCACGCCCGGGTTCCCGGGTTCTATTCCCGGCGGGGTCAGCGATTTTCTCTGCCTCGTGATGACTGGGTGTTGTGTGCTGTCCTTAGGTTAGTTAGGTTTAAGTAGTTCTAAGTTCTAGGGGACTGATTAGCATAGATGTTAAGTCCCATAGTGCTCAGAGCCATTTGAACTAGCATGTTCTGTTATGTATGATACTTGGAGAAAAAAAACCTCATGGCAATGGACTACCTTAGGTTACTCAACCGACTCCTTTCTAGTGTTACAAGGAGTAAAACGTCTCTCCACAGATGAAGTGTCTGTGTTCTTCTGTGAATGCGAGGCTTAGGAGATCTCAGCCACCTTCTCGAAGTGTCGCTTATGTCTAGATTCGTGCAACGTGGAGGACGATCAGTGCACTACATACTGCAGTTTATTAAGGTCTGTAGTGTTTATATTTTGCCCTTAGCTAAGATGTGCATATCTATGTTGTATGTCATTTCCTTCTGACAAGACAATTAAATAAATCTGATAATTATTACTTCGTTCCACGAGAACATGTAGCATGTCCCCGGGAAGTGTCTTGGGACGCTTGCCGTTTGCTGTATATTAATGACCTCGCAGACAATATTAATAATAGTGTTAGACTTTTTGCAGATGTTGTCCATATCGACGATGAAGTATTGTCCGAAAAAAGTTGCATAAATATTCAGTCATATCTCGATAAGATTTCAAACGCGTGCAAAGCTTGGCAACTTTGTTTGGATGGTCACAAATGAAAAATGCCCTTCACTAAACGTAGAAGTATTGTACCCTATGACAGGTATCAATGAGTTACGATCAGAATTTCTCAATACGTGGGGGATATGAAACGAAATGATCTCACTGGGTCAGTCGCAGGTAAAAGACATGACAGACTTCGATTCAGTGGTAGGATAATGCAAAAATGCAGTGGAGGTTGATCACGAAACGCTGGTGCGATCCATCCTAGAATACTGCTTAGTTGTATAGAACTCATAGGAAATAAGACTATCGGGCGATGTTGAAGGTATACAAGCAAAAGCAGCACGAATAGCCATAGGAATTTTGATCCATGGGCTTGCGGCACTGAGGTTCTGAAGAACCTGAACTGGCAGAAGACAGACACCAACAAGCCCACGAAACCCCAATTACCATGTTTCATTAAAAAGTATAAAATGAGAAGTATAGGAGTCTAGTACAACCCCCTACGCATTACTCCCGTAGGAACGCCGAAAACAAAATTAGACGAATTACAGAAATCATTCTTCCCGTGCTCCGCAAAAGAATGGAGTAGGAAGAAAACTTAATAGGGGTACAATTCGAAATACTATCTGCAGTGTACTACAGAGTGGTTTATAGAGTACAGACGTAGGTGCAGATGCCTATAAAACTACATTACGTACTTGCTCATACGCTTCTTGACGTTTCTTTTCCTTGAAGTACGATTTTGGAGCATGATGCACTGACAGGAACATTTTCAATAAACAACTAACCTGTTTCTCTACCAATTTCCGAAAATTCAGCATAATAGAAGTATGTATAACAAGCGAAGAGAAAAATGGAAAGAGAATAAATAAGTAATCACTGTAACTGACACAATTTTACGAATTAAAGACCATCGACTGTCAATGTTTAGGTGTTCAGGTTTTTGTTTCCGAGTCATATTTTGAAGTGAATGCTTCATCATGAGAATTTTCAACATTCACGTAAGACCTCCTGGTGATGCAGTCGCACCTGCATGTTGTGAGAAACTGGAGGGGTTGTGCATTCCGGTAACGCTCGCGTCGCCTAAAACATCACGTCAAGAAACGCTCCTCTTTCCGTTGGATCTTCTGTGTCCCGTTTATTAATCCTACGTGTTCAGGGTGCCGGAATGACGAGTAATACTCAATAATCTGGCAAACAAGTGTTTTGTAGTCATTTATTTCTTAGATGAATTATGCTTAAAATTTTTCCAGTGAATTTCAGCCTGGCATCTACCTTTCCTATACTTTGTTTTGTGGTCATTCCACATTATGTCGCTCCGGATGGCTGCTTCCAAGTATTTTAGAGTAGCCACAGTTTCCAGTGATTTATTTGCAAAAATTGTAATCGAACGGAAGTGGATTTCTTCTTCTCTCTGTGCGCAATACGTTACACTAACTACGTTCAGGATCAGCTATCTGCCCCTGCACTGATCTTATGTTCTCTACAGGTCTTCCCGTGTTACTCTACAGTCTCGTGGCGTTGCTACTCTCCTACAGACAACTACATCTTGTGGAAGCACATACCG
Organism: Schistocerca nitens; assembly: GCF_023898315.1. Lineage (NCBI taxonomy): Eukaryota > Metazoa > Arthropoda > Insecta > Orthoptera > Acrididae > Schistocerca > Schistocerca nitens. The sequence goes on from NC_064616.1 coordinate 930,159,565, forward strand.
TCCCATGCGTGCGCAATACGACTGAAATCAGGCGACGTGTTGGGGAGGGGGAGAGTGGGAAGTGAAAGAAACCACACTACGTTGGAGTTTCTCTTAAATCATTCTGAAGTTTCGGCAGAGATGTGGTGGAAAATCTTTACTATCCCTCAGAGTGCACAAGACGATGGGTTGATACGTCGTCCGTCGGCGAGGGACAGTGGCCGCCATGTCGTGGTCCTCATTTCATAGCCGTGTAGATATGAGCGACCTGTCCACTGATAGCCAGTGGGTACATCGCTTTGTGTGGTTTCCTGCGTACGCGTAGCCTGCTATCACTGCGTGTTAACGCGTACAGAGAATCGTGGGGCCAGACGACCTTTTTCGATGCCTCGAGGGTCTGTGGCGGCGTTCCACTAGCAGGAGCGGTGGCACGTGTTCATACGGTGATGATGATGTTTGGTTTGTAGGGCGCTCAACTGCGCTATTATCAGCGCCCGTACAAATTCCCAACCTTTGCTCATTCCAATCTTGCCACTTCCACGAATGATGATGAAATGATGAGGAGAACACAAACACCCAGTCATCTCGAGGCAGGTGAAAATCCCTGACCCCGCCGTGAATCGAACCCGGGACCCAGTGCTCGGGAAGCGAGAACGCGACCGCGAGACCACGAGCTGCGGACTGTTCAGCACAGAACCGGTGGCTGATGTGTTGGGCTACGACTATTATTCCCTGTATAAAGAAAGGTTGCGACGCTAGAAAATTACTGGTAAATGTAGGAAGACCTGGAGAGGGCAGACGCTTGGTGTAGCTATTGGCGGTTCATCCTCAACATAGACAAATATAACGTATTATACATAAAAAAATCAAAACATTTCGTTATTCCATAATTCCACGATAGCCGAACTGACACTGGCAGCAGTGACAACTATTAAATAGCTTACGTAGCGATCTGAAATGAAAAGAATACATAAAAATAATCCTATCAACGGCAGATACCAGACTGAGATTCATTGCATCAATGCTCAAGAAGTGAAGTCCACTCACGACGTATGTAGCTTACAAAACACTCGTTCAATTGATAGTGGAGTATTCCTCGTCAGTTAGGACCGTTACCAACTATGACTGATAGATGAAATGAGAAAATTGAAAGAAGATAAGTGCGTTTCGTCACAGATTCGTTTAGAAAGCGTGAAGGCGTTGCGGATATAATTACACAACGCAGGTGTCAGACGCTACAAGACAAGTATCACAATGTGGCTTACTGTCAAATTTCCGAAACCGTATAAATAATGGTTAAAATGGCTCTAAGCACTATGGGACTTAACATCTGAGGTCATCAGTCCCCTAGACTTTAGAACTACTTAAACCTAACTAACCTAAGGACATCACACATATCCATGCCCGAGGGAAGATTCGAACCTGCGACCGTAGCAGGAAACCATATAGTGCTAGAAGAGTAGACTAATATATTTCTTCCTCCTACGCATACTTCGCGGAAAGACCATGAAGGCAAGGTTAGAGAGATTCGAGCTTGCGCGTATACTTAGCAACAATCATTCTTGCCATGCGCCAGGAAACACGAGGGAGGGTGACAATGGCTCAAGAAGTACCCTCTGCCACGCACCAAAAAGTGGCTATCAAAGTATTGTAGCATTGTTTTCCCAGAACTGAGGTACTCACTGAAAAAAAAGCAACTAAATATTATTGGAATTCGCTGCTAGTACTATCGGTGCCGCGCGGGGTAGCCGCACGGTCTTAGGTGCCTTGCGACGGTTCGCGCCGCTCCCCCCATCGGAGGTTCCAGTACTACTTCGGGCATGGGTGGGTGTGTTGTCCTTAGCGAAAGTTAGTTTAATTTAGATTAAGCAGTGTGTAAGCCTAGAAACCGATGACCTCAGCAGTTTGGTCCCATAGGAACTTACCACAAGTTAATTTTTTTTTGTTTTACTATAGCTATCTATGTGCAGCGAAAATATGTACTGAACCCCACATTATCTTTCACGGTAAAATGTAGAATGTTTGGAAAAGATCTATCCGAACTCACAGATCAGTGAAGAAAGAAACTTGGAGTTCATTTTAACGACAGAGTTTTATTTTCAAAGGAAACATCCGACTTTACAAGGGTGTATCTTTTACGTGCATGCCATTCTTTCGCTCCGCATTCAGGTATAAACGGTGAGGTTCAGAGCACTAGAATCAACAAATGCAGACGAGCTCTTGCTTAGAAAGTGACCACCACCACTTGAACATTGTTATTAACTACATAAATATACAGCAGTCGTCTCGTTCATTTCATGTCACACTGTATACGCGATGTCTTACGGAACAGGACAAGAAATTTCTGTTGTACACTGCTCTTCCATTTCCTTAAAATCGATCAATTTTGGTGGAACTTGTTACACAGTAATGATACATCTTGATACAAAAAGAAATTAACGCACTAACGCGTAACGACAAATAATGTCTTAGTGCTTTGGCAGTCCGACATCCTTATTGCCAACCCACGCACGTTAAAAATTCGATAGATTATTGTTAATTAGGGAGACAATGTAAATTAGAATATACACCATAAGCTAACAGCTTGTGGTGCAAACGATTTGCTGACTACGCGTATTGCTCATCAGTCTATGAACCGTTCCAAAGTCAGTTAACATAAGGAGAGAAGTTTTAGGAAAGAGCTGCGTTTCTTGCAGATATTTTGAGCAAGCCTGACGACACAGTCTCATGACAGACCGTATGCTTTAGAGTTGAGCTCACGCCTTCAGTTAAAAATACAATATACGCAGTAATTAATCTCTACAGCGACATATTCGTACTACTGAGTACGGAATTTGTACCTGTAAAGGACTTGCTGTACATTAACGGAAGTTATTAATAACTCGAGGAGGAACACCGGAAAAATTAGTCATGCCAAGAACGTTTATATAAAGTCCTGTGAACATGGGTGTTGTTATATTTGGGCTCAGGACTTCGATAACATACTTATCATGAAGATATAGAAGCAACGGTAACACTAGGCAGCCAAGAAAGCTGAAATAGAAAAGAAGCTGGTCCACTTTGGCGGTAACCTGACTCAATGGGCCCAAGTCACAGTAAGAAAAACGTCACAGAAGCAACTTCGGCTTGAAGTAGGCCCCGTGGGCCGTCGGCGCAATCCAAGTCTTACATCATTTGGAAATATCAAAATCGCGACTCGTTGGGAAACACTATATACTTCCAGTTTCTGTGCTGTTGAGCCTATTAAAGACAAGCAGCTGTATATGCGCTGTGAGCAATGGACATATCCAATTGTCCATTGCATACAGTTCCGTTCGTGACGCTCGCTCGAGAACTCATTGAAGCGACAGCAAACCGATTGTCCTCGACAAGGCGCAATACTGGTCTCCGGCTCTTGTCGGTCAGGACATTTTTACGACTAGTGCTCTAATGCCGTGATGTATGGTTGTGAGTCGTACACCATTCATTGTCGACACGTGGGATAGTCCGTGTAGAAACACCAGCAAATCGAGCTATTTCATTCACGGTGTGGTCATAGCTGCTGCTCTCCTGTCATCTCTACGTCGGCGCTTCTTACACGCTGATTACAAACAACTGACTGGCACATAGACGCCACTTGACCGCCATGACTTAGGACAGCGGTGAAGGGTGGCATGCTGCCTGGTAGAAGTTCCACATCATCCGAAGCGACCAGTATGCTCTTTTAAAGAGGCAACTAACATGTTTTTCGGTGAGCTTATATGTACTAAAGCGCCAAAGAAACTGGAATAGGCATGCGTATTCAAATACAGAGATATGTAAACAGGCAGAATACGGCGCTACGGTTGGCAATGCCTGTATAAGACAAGTGTCTGACCCAGTTTGTTAGATCGGTTACTGCTGCGACAATGGCACGTTATTAGGATTTAAGTGAGGTTGAACGTGGTGTTATAGTCGACACACGAGCGATGGGACGCAGAGGTAGCGATGAAGTGGGGATTTTCCCGTACGATCATTTCAAGAGTGTACCGTGAATATCAGGAATCCAGTAAAACATAAGTTCTCCGACATCACTGCGGCCGGGAAAAGATCCTGCAAGAACGGAACCAATGACGACTGAAGAGAATCGTTCAACATGACAGAAGTGAAACCCTTCCGCAAATTGCTGCAGATTTCAGTGCTGGCCCATCAACAAATGTCAGCGTGCCAACCATTCCACGAAACATCATCGATATGGGCTTTCGGAGCCGAGGGCCCACTCGTGTACCCTTGATGACTGCACGACACAAAGCTTTACGCCTCGCCTGGGCCCATCAACACCGACATTGGACTGTTGATGACTGAAAACATGTTTCCTGGTAGGGCGAGTCTGGTTTGAAATTGTATCGAGCGGATGGACGCGTACGAGTATGGAGACAACCTCATGAATACATGGGCCCTGCATGTGAGCAGGGGACTATTCAAGCTGGTAGAGGCTCTGTAATGGTGTGGGGCGTGTGCAGTTGGAGTAATATGGGACCCCTGATACGTCTAAATACGACTCTGACAGATGATACGTACGTAAGCATCCTGTCTGATCACCAGTATCCTTTCATGTCCATTGTGTATTCCGACGGACTTGGGCAATTCCAGCAAGACAATGCGACACCCCGCACGTCCATAATTGCTACAGAGTGCCTCCAGGAAAATTCTTCTGCGTTTAAACACGTCAACTGACCACCAAACTCCTCACACATAAACATTATTGAGCATATCTGTGATGCCTTGCAACGTGTTGTTCAGAAGAGAGCTCCACCCTCTCGTAGTCTTACGGATTTATGGACAGCCCTACAGGATTAATGGTATTAGTTCCCTCCAGCACTTCTGTGGGCACACGATATTAGGCCGATATATCAGTTTCTTTCGCTCTTCAATGTAGATATATGCCGCGTGTATCATGTGATGTATGCTGGATTTTTTAAAATCCGTATGTCATTCTAGTAAGGAGTAATGATTCGGTGTTATAGAAACCCAAGTCCAAAGAAGAAAGAAGAACATCATTATATACAGAACGATGGTAATAAGCAATATTGTATACGACAGAAATTTGACAAATAAGAAAGACGTGCTCACAGTAAGGGTTACACTTAAAAATAAAATTCCAATAGTATACATTTCAGTACAAGTGAAGAAATATATAACTTCCTCCCACATTGGAAACGCGCGCAAAGTGTGGCACCAAATGGAGTCCGGTTACCTGGTTTTATACAGTCCCAGTCTGTAAGCTGACGGAGAACCTTTGCTGCCGACCGAGGTGGCCACGCGGTTCTAGGCGCTTCAGTCCGGAACCGCGCGACTGCTACGGTCGCAGGTTCGAATCCTGCCTCGGGCATGGATGTGTGTGATGTCCTTAGGTTAGTTAGGTTTAAGTAGTTCTAAGTCTAGGGGACTGATGACCTCAGATGTTAAGTCCCATACTGCTCAGAGCCATTTGCACCATTTTTTTTGAACCTTTGCTGGTGATTGGGGCCGAACGTGTATGAATTTTCATCACTTCATGCACAGCTACTGCGTCGGTTGAGGACGCCATAACGATTAAAAAGGGGTTCATCCGTGAGCAGTAAAAACTGTAGAAATTTAGGTACTGCGGTATTGCGAAAGAACTGATCTTTAGGCTCACTGTTTGCATGTGTTCATCGCACAGGTGAATTAAATTACTCTCAACACTCTATGCGCATATCGTAGGCAAGTTGATGTGTGCTTGTTGATGAAATTGCCACACCATCTCGTCGATTTTTTGTCTGCGAAAAATTCTTTGTGAAGAACTTTGCAAAGTTCTACACACACAAAAAAGTCTTGCATCACCTCGGTTCCGAGAGTTCCGGAAGCCGTAAAGAAAATTGGAATAGAGATCAACATAAACATCATTTCCACCATTTTTATTCCTCATAAAAATCACACATTGCACGTTGTACCAACGTACAGCAAGACCTTCAGAGGTCACTGTCCAGATTGCTGTACGCACCGGTACCTCTAATACCCAGTAGCACGTCGTCTTGCATTGATGCATGCCTGTATTCATTGTGGCATACTATCCACAAGTTCATCAAGGCACTGTTGGTCCAGATTGTCCCACTCCTAATCGGCGATTCGGCGTAGATCCCTCAGAGTGGTTGGTGGGTCACGTCTTCCACAATCAGCAAAGTTTCAATCTATCCCAGGCATGTTCGATAGGGCTCATTTCTGGAGAACATGCTGGCCACTCTAGTCGAGCGATGTCGTTATCCTGAAGGAAGTCATTCACAAGATGTGCACGATGGGGGCGCGAATTGTCGTCTATGAAGACGAATGCCTCGCCAGTATGCTGCCGATATGGTTGCACTATCGGTCGGAGGATGGTATTCAGGTATCGTACAGCCGTTACGGCGCCTTCCGCGGCGTACGTCGGCCCCACATAATGCCACCCCATAACAGCAGGGAACCTCCACCTTGCTGCACTCGCTGGACAGTGTGTCTAAGGCGTTCAGCCTGACCGGGTTGCCTCCAAACACGTCTCCGACGATTGTCTGCTTTAAGGCATATGCGACACTCATCGGTGAAGAGAACGTTATGCCAATCTTGAGTGGTCCATTCTGCATGTTGTTGGGCTCATCTGTACCGCGCTGCATGGTGTCGTGGTTGCAAAAATGGACCTCGCCATGGACGTAGGGAGTGAAGTTGCGTATCATGCAGCCTTTTGCGCTCAGTTTGAGTCGTAACACGACGCCTTGTGGCTGCACGAAAAGCATGCTGGCGTTACTGTCAGGCTTCCTCCGAGCCGTAATTTGTAGGTAGCGGCCATCCACTGCCATAGTAGCCCTTGGGCGGCCCGAGAGAGGCATGTGATTGACAGTTCCTGTCTCTCTGTGTCTTCTTCATGTCCGACCAACATCGCTTTGGTTTACTCTGAGACCCCTGGACACTCTCCTTGTTGAGAGCCCTTCCTGACACAAAGTAACAATGCGGACGTGATTGAACCGAGGTATTGACCGTCTAGGCATGATTGCACTATAGACAACACGAGCCGTGTACCTGCTACCTGTTGAATTGACTGGAACTGATCGGCTGTCAGACCCCGTCTGTCTAATGGGCACTGCACATGCATGGTTGTTTACATCTTTGGGCAGGTTTAGGGGATTGTGTCTGTGATGCAACATCCACAGTCAACGTCTATCTTTAGGAGTTCTGGGAACAGGGGTGATGCAAAACCTTTTTTGATGTGTGTGTAAGGTACTTTGTAAGTTTCTATCTGTAGCGATAAATTTCTCCCGAATAGGATAATTTCTGTTGTTAAAATTTTTTCTGTAAATTTGTTTGTGTTTCCGAGCAGCACATCCTGCCGATTTTTATAAATTCTAGTAACGAGAAATGCTCCATCTTCGACAACCGATCGTGAGCTGTAAACAGTGGCAAGCTGCACCGTGAGTACATCACAGAGAACTGTGTACTGTTTTGAAAGGTAATGCCACAGAAGTTTGAAACATGTCGGTCACGAGGTGGACTAATACGTCTCATGTACTATTGCCATTGTTTAAATTTATCGTAAACCGTACCATGTTTCTACTGATTAATGAATATCTGATGCAGATAAAGTGGGTGATGATAGTGATTGCAATGATCGATCTGGTTACACTTCTTAATTTCTCTCACCCTATGTAGTAAGGTGCGTGTCCCATGCTTCTTGTGTTGTACGAATGTGACAGAGTTTGGATGGGCCACATGGTAGGATGAGGCGAGACGCCACTATAAAACAGATTCCAGAGCTCCATGGTGAGAGCAGACAGGTTCTGAAGATTACGGTAGTTGGAGCAGGAGAAGAATACCCTGGCACTGACCGCCAGGTTGGCATTCACGAGTTCCGTATTGTCCGCCGTGGTGCCGGCGAGGCGTACGCAGTCAAGATGCCACAAATTGCTGCAACGTGTTGTCCGGTCCGGGACTCTGGCTAAAAAGCCTAGTATAACGAAACACGTTGCGCTTCTGCTCAGAGCAAAATAAATTAGTTTTAAAGTCAGTCTGTCTGCTCAGAGAACAGCTGGGTAGAATATCGTTTTCGCCAGTAAGGCTTTTCCTAGAAAACTAGTGGGTACCAGGCTCACCGAGGGATATTTATCACTGCTTTCTCATGGGAAGCTCTGCAGCTGTTAATTGTTGAAAGTTTTTTTTTCTGACTTTGTGTGAGAGTTAGTGCCAGACTCCATGAGTCGTGAGAATTTCTCTCTCTCACAAGGTGGACGGTATAAAAAATATCTGTCAGTGTGTCTTTAGGACGTCGTTTCCTAAAAATTTCTGACGCAAATACAGGGCTATTACGAATGATTGAAGCAATTTCATAAATTCACTGTAGCTCCATTCATTGACATATGGTCACGACACACTACAGATACGTAGAAAAACTCATAAAGTTTTGTTCGGCTGAAGCCGCACTTCAGGTTTCTGCTGCCAGAGCGCTCGAGAGCGCAGTGAGACAAAATGGCGACAGGAGCCGAGAAAGCGTATGTCGTGCTTGAAATGCACTCACATCAGTCAATCATAACAGTGCAACGACACTTCAGGACGAAGTTCAACAAAGATCCACCAACTGCTAACTCCATTCGGCGATGGTATGCGCAGTTTAAAGCTTCTGGATGCCTCTGTAAGGGGAAATCAACGGGTCGGCCTGCAGTGAGCGACGAAACGGTTGAACGCGTGCGGGCAATTTTCACGCGTAGCCCGCGGAAGTCGACGAATAAAGCAAGCAGGGAGCTAAACGTACCACAGCCGACGGTTTGGAAAATCTTACGGAAAAGGCTAAAGCAGAAGCCTTACCGTTTACAATTGCTACAAGCCCTGACACCAGATGACAAAGTCAAACGTTTTGAATTGTCGGCGCGGTTGCAACAGCTCATGGAAGAGGATGCGTTCAGTGCGAAACTTGTTTTCAGTGATGAAGCAACATTTTTTTCTTAATGGTGAAGTGAACAGACACAATGTGCGAATCTGGGCGGTAGAGAATCCTCACGCATTCGTGCAGCAAATTCGCAATTCACCAAAAGTTAACGTGTTTTGTGCAATCTCACGGTTTAGAGTTCATGGCCCCTGTTTCTTCTGCGAAAAAAACGTTACAGGACACGTGTATCTGGACATGCTGGAAAACTGGCTAATGCCACAACTGGAGTCCGACAGCGCCGACTTCATCTTTCAACAGGATGGTGCTCCACCGCACTTCCATCATGATGTTCGGCATTTCTTAAACAGGAGATTGGAAAACCGATGGATCGGTCGTGGTGGAGATCATGATCAGCAATTCATGTCATGGCCTCCACGCTCTCCCGACTTAACCCCATGCGATTTCTATCTGTTGGGTTATGTGAAAGATTCAGTGTTTAAACCTCCTCTACCAAGAAACGTGCCAGAACTGCGAGCTCGCATCAACGATGCTTTCGAACTCATTGATGGGGACATGCTGCGCCGAGTGTGGGAGGAACTTGATTATCGGCTTGATGTCTGCCGAATCACTAAATGGGCACATATCGAACATTTGTGAACGCCTAAAAAAAGTTTTTGAGTTTTTGTATGTGTGTGCAAAGCATTGTGAAAATATCTCAAATAATAAAGTTATTGTAGAGCTGTGAAATCGCTTCAATCATTTGTAATAACCCTGTAGATATCTGAAAAGTGGGAGTATGGTGCTTAGTTTTCTCAGAATTGTGTTGTTGGAATGCAGCGTTGGACAATTTAGAAAACATTTTCTAGGTGAAGCGTTGGACCAACGTTTTTTATTTTTCAAAATTATGATTGGGCAATATTTAGTTAAGCTTTATGATAAGTTAAGTACCTTCTGCCGAGTATTTTTCAGGGCAGAGAGAAAAGATGGAAACACGAAAGCCAACACTTAGTTTTTGGACACGTAGAGAAACAGACACTCTGGATAGAGATGTGGATAAGGAGACTCTGACTTTCGGGATGCGGCAGATGGCAGACTTGCATTTCTGAGGGTCAGCAGCGGATGAGAAGTGGTGGCCAGCGGTCCCGGCCGCATGCAGGACTCGACTCCACAACTCACCGGCTATGGTGAGTATGTCTGGCAGCACGGTGTACCCGGGAAAGAGAGCAGTTAACTGAGTTTTTGTGCGTTCCTTTTAAACTCGATTAGGTCCCGTGATTTAACACCTGATCAGGTAATCGAGGGCTCGTCCATGATAGAGCAGACTTTGTCATTTGTAGGCGAATTTCGTACGTCTCTGGCACGATAGAAGCGATCACGGTACACTCATCCGTGGTTATATTTTCTCGAGAATGACTTATTGAGATAACGGTCACTCCCGTCTCACGTGTTCCTTGTGGGCTTTGTCAAATGAACCTAGTTCTGGCTTAAATATGTTTCAATGTTCATAACTGCCAGTTCATTTCACTTTGTGTTTTGTTAATCATGTTAATGTGTAATTATACCTTTCTTGTTCGTATTTATGTTAACAAGGAGTAATTGTAATAAACAGTGGTCAAACTGGGCAAGGAGTCCATACCTGAGTTCCCAGGGACCAGTCTGACTCTCGATCGGCCAACATGTACAGATCGTGTCAAACTAATGATGAAAGAATTCAAAAAACTCAAGCACGAAATAAATATTGAAAGCAAACTCTGTCCCAGCAGCACATCCTACTTATCCACTGACATAAAGAAGACCTCCAACTGATGTAGCTAGCTCCTCTCCTTCACCCCACCCCCCAGAGAAAACCCAGTACCCCTTCTCAGAGAGATGCGCGCACACACACACACACACACACACACACACACACACACACACAGACCATTCACATAGTTACATACGTAGCAGAAGGATATTGTACTGGATATTAACACTATATAAATGGTTCAAAAATATCGCCCATCCGTCACTACAAAAGATCTGTTTACAGGGCAATGTGGGCAGTTAACAGGTCTATTATGACTAATCCGAAGTCCTAGGTATCCAGTGTTTGCATATCGTCTTATTTCATGTTGAAGTGACACCTCCTTAAGGAGTTCTGAAAGCCAGCAAGGTCATTTAGGTGGAGGAGAAGATAGAAAATCTCCACTAATCTGTGATGAATTGTTCAAGCCCTAACATTAACTGACAAGCGATCCAGTGGAAACGACTAGGTAGACACGCGATATTTGGACGTTGCTTAGAGTCGGCGACCTCATAGCAACACACTCAAACTGATTGCTTACATCCATCCTATCGTAAAAGGAAGTTTAGGATTCAGTACACCTTCGACGACGTGGTCATTAGGGATTGATCACATGGACATGGGGAAAGCTGGTAAGAGAAACTGGCAGTGCCCTTTCCAAACGAACCCTCCTGGGACTTGTCTGAAGCGATTTAAGGAAACCGCGGGAAACTTAGGTGCTCCATACACACTGTACACCCTACAGACTGGCAACCCTTCGGACAGCAATGGTGTCCGAGTGGCCTAACCTCGAAGGGGTTACATCAGCAGATGACGGAGCTTCAATGAATGGACAGCAGGCGACAGTGCGAGCCCCAGCAGAGGCAGCTGGCTCCACGGACCCGTTTGCCTCTACAGGCCACATGACAGTAAACAGTGTCTCCAGTATCTCTGCGTATTTAGGGTGGCGCAAAAGCGCTCCGAGGCATCTTCTAGTAACCTCTGTGCCAGGTGCAGACTGCACTCGCAGTTCTTCAATCAGAGTCTCGATCGGAACCTTCTGTAAGTACGACGCTGAGCCAAACCGCCATCTGAGGGCGCCACCAGTGCCTGCTTTCACCATTGCCAGGGCTTTGCACTGAAGACTACCAGAAACCTGATATCGGCGGTCGACCTTCACTATGTTATTTTGTTCTACTTACGAGTGAATATTAAACTTTGACTGTTTCATCATTATGACCTTCAGCCTAAGTTCGGAGTTCCGTAAATTCAGTCCATATCATGAGCTTTCACAGAATATTGTAGTATTGCAATAATTAACATTTCTCCGAAGAAGAGCTTTTGGTTGATACATCTATTAACAAAACTATTCTACATAGTTTACCATGGCGGTGTTCTCATTGTGCCTCAACCGGTGTAAGACTTAGTACTAAATATAAATGATCAGGCAAGGACTAGGGTCAACTTCCAGTTGAATATGAAAGCAGTGTCTTACCATTGCTCCACCTGATTCCATATCCGATATATCATTTCATAAGAATTATTTATTTAGTTCTAAATCCTAACACGTCCTGTGTCAAGCTTAATTCCGCGACATTTCGCGGAATCAGTGGTAGAAAACACATGATTTTTCAAATCAAACGACTGAAAAATCGTTTGAAAAACAGCAACAATGATAATAATAGCAGTAGTAAAATGTTCTAGTTGCATACAGTGTACTGAAATTGTTGATAATACTACTGGCATAGTTATCTGGTTAGTCAACAGGTATTAATGAATAATCTGAATAATCAGAATTAGTGCGGGTGACCTCGTATGTGATAACTGGAACTGATTTCAGGAGGAGCGATGTCTAAATCTCGTGCAGCCCTCCGGGTTGAAATTCCCCGTGCTTTGTTTTAGGCGCATCAGGTAAAGGTCAGGATTCTTTTTCCAAGTAAGCGACTGCCGATTCTGTTTCCAGTTTTCGTCCAGTCTAACTTGTGCTGTCCATCTTGGCCCCTTGACAAACAAGACGTTTCGTCTTTACATCCATTGACATCATTCCAACGTCTCACATTCTTTTATTCAATCGAAATTCTACATTCATGTACATCTATGTTTCGCAAACAACATTACGGTGTGTACCAGAGGGTGCTCATACAATTTCCCACAGTTTCTGATCCATTCGAGAGTGGTGCGGCTGTCGGAAACCTCCATAACAAACAAATGTGCCTATCTTTTCCGTCGTAGTCTCTTTGTGAGATATAATGGGTACAGGAGGGGCTAATATGTTGTTGCTTCATTTTGGACCGTATGCTCTCAGAATTTTAACTGTAAACTAATCCACGATTGACAACTTCTCTCTTTAGCGTTTGTGTCTGGAGTCTGGTGAGCGACTCTGTTACGCTAACGCACTTACTAAACGAAACCAGCACGAAACTCGCTGCTCTTCTTTGTATTTTCTCCATCTCTATCAGTACTACTTGACATAGGCCCCAACCTGACATGTTGTGCTCAAGAATTGGCTTTTCTATGCTTCCTGTTTTGAAAACAAACATAATTTTCTTAAAATTATTCCACTGAATATTAGTTTGGCATCTGCTTTTCCTACACTAGTTATATGTGATGATCCCACTTTACGTCGTTCCCGGATATTTTACGGTTGTAACTGTTTCACATGATTGCTTATCAATCCCGCAATTGAGCAACAATGGATCTGTCCATCTATTTCTGCGCAACACTTTACGTCTGCTTGGCCATTAATTTGATTTCGATGTGGTCCACAGGTACATGAAAATGGTTAATTAATAACTTATTTCCAAAAGAGCTGTTATTAAACAGCATTAAGTAACAGTTTCCGGTGTTTTTAGATACGAACTAGTGTTTCACTGTATGCTGGTCAACTGGCACAGTACTCGTATTTATTTATAACAGTCCCTGCATCAAAGTCTCGTTACCAGCATCCAGTTTTTCCTGCACTCTCGACCCATAACCCTTCTCTGCCATCTGTTTAAGCTCTATGAAAGATTGATCCTCAACAGAATAGAGAAGATCGTTGACTCGAAGCGAATTCCACACCAAGCAGGTTTTAGACCTGGAAAGTCCTGTACCAGTCAAATTCTAGCATTGACGGAACATATCGAGGATGGGTTTGAGAATAAACTAATGACCGGGATGGCACTAGTCGACCTAAGTTCCGCCTATGATACAGTACATCACCGGACACTACTGCACAAAATCTACGAGACCCTGAAAGACTACCACCTAGTCAAGATAATCGAATCCCTGCTCCAAAATAGACAGTTCTTCGTAATGCTTGAAGGGAAAAAGAGTCGATAGCGGAATCAGAAAAATGGGCTCGCCCAAGGGAGCGTGTTGGCGCCAATCCTATTCAACATATATACAAATGACGAACCAACTCCAGACAAAACCAAAACTTTTGTATATGCAGACGACCTAGCAATAACAGTTCAAGGCAACAGGTTTGAAGCCATCGAGGAGAAACTAGAAACCGCCCTTTCTATAATGTCAACCTACTACAAAAAGAATTCTCTAAAACCCAATCCCTCCAAAACTCAAGTGAGTGCATTCCATCTGAACTCGAGGCAGGCAAAGTACAGGCTCAATGTTACCTGGGATGGGACATTACTAGAACACACAGATACTCCCACCCACCTTGGCGTCGTGCTGGACAGAACATTGACATACAAATATCATTGCGAAAAAACACGCAAAAAAGTAGAAGCACGAAATTCCCTAATAAGAAAGCTGTCCAACAGCAAATGGGGTGCCAAACCTACCGTGGTCAGAACTTCAGCCCAAGCTTTGTGCTTCTCAACTGCAGAATATGCCTGCCCGGTATGGTGCAGATCCGCCCACGCAAAAAAGGTACAGGAGGGGCTAATATGTTGTTGCACCATTTTGGACCGTATGCTCTCAGAATTTTAAAAGCTGACCCGTACATGCAGGATAGTGACAGGCTGCACGAAACCTACCCCCATAGAAAATCTTTACAGGGCCGCAGGTTTCACAAACCCTGACTCACGTAGGAAAGCCCATGAACATACCGAGAAGCTAAAACAAACCTTTGATGCTCGTCACTCAATATTTGACCTAGAGTGTGGCCCCAGCAGACTCAAATCCAGACGCCGTTTCCTAAGCTGCGCCTTAGATGAGCCCCCCATCTACTATCCACTAGGAGAGGACCCACCAAGCGGCGTTTCTGGTGATTGGAAAACCTGGAGAATGCTCAACCGCATCAGAACTGGGGTGGCTCCTGTGAAATCTAATCTGATCAAATGGGGTTTGTTGGACGAAAATGACGACAAATGCGACTGCGGCACTCGACAGGACATGGAACATCTCTTACAATGCCCAGCCAGCCCGCACAGATGCACCCTCGACGATCTATGGCTAGCTAAAGAAGAAGCATTGGACATTGCCCAATATTGGGCAAACAAATTGTAGTTTCCGGAGACGAAAAAGTAAAGTAAAGTTTCCTGCACTTCTCTATAATTTTCTGGCGCTGTGATTTTTCTGTCCATGGCAGGTTAATCGCTATAAGCCTTAATGAGCAACCGACGACACCAACCAAGTTATCTGTATGTAACCTTTCGTTAAAATTTTGAGAAACGGAGAAGGATCTGCTGAGTTCTGTCTGCTGCACGGTTCTGAACCCGGTCAAAAAGCTGACCCGTACTTCACTGAGGTGACAAAAGTTGTGGGCTGGCGACCTGCACATATAAAGATGGCGGTAGTATCGCTTAAATGGCAGTGCAGGGGCAAAGCTGTCATTTGTACTCAGGTGATTCATGCGAAAAGATTTCCGATATGATGATCGCACGACGGGAATGAAGAGACTTGAAAGGCGAAATGGTTGTTGGAGCTAGACGTATGGGACTTTCCATTTCGGGAATCGTTAGGCAATTCAATATTCCGAAATCCACAATGGCAAGAGTGTTCAGTGAATCCAAATTTCAGGCATTTCCTCTCACCACGGACACCTCAGTGGCGGACGGCCTTCACTTAACGACCGAGAGCAGCGTCGTTTGCGTTAAGTTGTCAGTAGAAAGAGAAGCAACACCGCGTGAAATGACCGCAGAAATCAACGTAGTACGAACGAAAAACGTATCCGCTAGGACAGTGCGGCGAAATTTGTCGTTAATGGCTTATGGCAGCAGACGGCCGATGTGAGTGCCTTTTTCTAACAGCACGACATCACCTGGTCTCGTGACCATGTCGGTTGGCTCCTAGGCGATTGGGAATCCGTAGCCTGGTCAAAAAATGGCTCTGAGCACTATGGTACTTAACGTCTGAGGTCGTCAGTCCCCTAGAACTTAGAACTACTTAAACCTAACTAACGTATGGACAGCACACACCTCCATGCCCGAGGCAGGATTCGAACCTGCGACCGTAGCAGTCAAGCCTGGTCAGATGAGTCCCGATGTCAGTTGGTAAGAGCTGATGATAGGGTTGGAGTGTGGCGCACACCCCACGAAGCCATGGACCCAAGTTGTCAACAAGGCACTGTGCAAGTTGGTGGTGGCTCCGTAACGGCGTCGACGGTGTTTACACGGAATGTAATCGGTCCTCTGATGAAACTGAACCGATCATTGACTGGAAACGGTTATGTTCGGCTACTTGGAGTCCATTATCCATTAACGGACGTCATGTTCCTAAATAACGATGGAATTATTGTAGATAAAGCGTCATGTCAGCAGGCCCCATTTGTTCGCTACTGGTTTGAAAAGCATTCCGAGCAGTTCGAGCGAACGATTTGGCAACCCATATCGCCCGACATGAATTCCACTGAATATTCATGGGATGTAGTCGAGGGATCACTGTGTGCACAAAATCCTGCACCAGCAACACTTCGACAGTTATGGACGGCTATAGAGACAGCGTGGCTGAGTATTTCTGCAGGGGACTTCCAACGACTTGCTGAGTCCGTGCCACGTCGAGCTACTGGAGAAAAGGATGTTAAGAGGCACCCCACGACTTTTGTCACCTAAGTGCGCAAGGGACAGTTAAATGAAAACGAGAAGATGGAACAAAAGTAATTAAACGATTTATTATTTCAGAAGTGGTTGCCATAACTGTTAACACATTGATCTCACTGTGAGGCAATACAGTCATTGCCTTCATGAAAAAATGTTTACTGTTGCCTACGGAACCATACTTGTACCCAGGTGTGCGACTCTTGGTCCAAAGCAAATCAATGGCCACGAGTCTCTTTCTTTAGGGCTCCATTCGCATGGGGAGCTATAGGGACTGTATGGAAGATGCGTAAGGAACTCCCAGCCAGTGCAACAGAAAGATCCCGTCCGTCAACGTTCCTTGGGGTTTGCACTCGATGGCACGCCTCAATTAAAGCACATCAGTAGGTGGACAGTCTGCAAAAACTGAAGCGCGCCGTCTAGTCCGAAGGCCAAGAAATGTTGACGGATGGCACCATTCTGTCGGAGGGTAATGCCCTCCCACATTTTCCAAGGTTATTTCGACTAAGCTGCAGTAGATACACTGGGAAGCCCTTATATATTCTCCACAGAGTCCCCGTCTCTCCTCATGCGAATTCCACATTTTTGGAGTGCTGAAGAAAGACATTCGTCGCTGTCGATTTACTTCGGGCAAAGAGCCAGACGCCTCGGTGCAATCATGGCTATGTAGGCAACCGAAAACGTTTTTTCCACTAAGGAATTGACTGTCTTGTCTCACAGAGGGATAAATGTATAAAAAATTACGGCGATTACTTTTGAAATAACAAGCAGTTTACTTACTTTTTTCCATCTATCATATTTTCATTTGACTGCCCCTATATATTCACTAGGCGAAAAAATGGAACTATATTATATGCCTTCCAGAAATTAAGGGACACTCTCCGTGCACATTATATCTGAAAGAGAAGGTCGACACCTAGTTGTGGCTCGCTACGCCAAGCCTATGTTCGCCCATAACAAAAATGACGGAGCAGTGCTCTGGTCAGTGAATACAGTAAACTACGGAATAGTACGTTGCTTCCAGATCACTCCGTGTCCGAATATGCAGAAAACGACAGATTTGGCTCCAGAGGTTCCTGGTACATAAAAGTCTGGAAACTGAAGGTGGTTTAAAAAATATTCATCCAGGTTCACACGAATACGTCTTCGACATGAATCAAAATAAAAGCTTGTAAGTTTTAACTTAAACATTCAACTTCAATATTTTCATTTTCAAGAGAACCATCTGGTTTGACAAGGGTTTATATCTTTTACATGCATGCGTATACAACCTTGGTGTACCTTTTACAATTATAGTTAAGACCAATGTTTTCATTTACTTTTCAGAAATGTTCTGTGTGCCCTCCACAGGACGCACTGCAAACATCCAGACGATAATCAAATTCATTCCATTCTTTAGTGAGAACACGTGGAGTCACTCCTGCTGTTTATGGCGTCTCAGTACTCCAAAGTTGGTCGGCCACGGTGGCCGAGCGGTTCTAGGCGCTTCAGTCCGGAAGCGCGCGACTGCTACGGTCGCAGGTTCGAATCCTGCCTCAGGCATTGATGTGTGTGATGTTCTTAGGTTAGTTACCTGTAAGTAGTTCTAAGTTCTAGGGGACTGATGACCTCAGATGTTGAGTCCCGTAGTGCTCAGAGCCATTTGAACCATTACACAAAAGTTGTTGGAAAGGGATGTGTACAGACGGACCCATTCACAATGCACCCCACAATGAAATACGTGAACTGAGATCGGGCGGCCTTGGATGTCCGTGGTGCAATGTGAGTTACGGACAATCCATCGTTGAGGCCTTACCCTGGACAAAAGCCCCGTTGCACAGTTATAACTGCATCGTGACTGTTGAAATGAAGAACAGAAAACGCCTTTTGTTGATGTGTTGTTGTCACCTCACTCACCGAACACTCGATAATTATCGAGCTAGCAGCACCAGGAAGATCCCTACGGGCACCATAATATCCGGCAACTTACAACTCACGCCAAGGCAAATTCTGCTTCGATACGTAAGCTTAAGTTTTTACGTTCATTCGTGTAGCAGATATAGTCTCGTGAAGTCTGATAAATATTTCTGAAGACACCCTGCATTGACAATTTTAATATAACCGAAGCCTGGTTATCAAAGCTCGAAGTTTCCTCCACGATTTGTGCCTACAGCCTTCCCTCTATCACGGAAAATAACCCCGGACTTCGACAAAAATACGGGCCAGCCTGAGCAAGAAAGAAACAAACCACGGCAAACGCGCGTCATATCGGTGGATAAGGGCCGCCTTACCAGTCTCAGTAGACAAATCATCTACCAGATGGCAGCGGAATGCCCTTCACGTTCGTACTGTGACGAAAATTATCACTTCTTGAGTACGATTCCAAATGCAACCGAATACGCAAGAAATCTGACTGCTTTGTGAGTCTTGAGGTTTATTACGCGAACCTCGGTGACCTCTCGTGCCATACGCTAAATAAATAGCGGTCGGCGCTACGCAAAATGCGTCTGAAGGGCGATCGACTGGGCCCGCGGAGTGGACGCGGCCGGCGCTAGCCCCGAAGCCGCTAATGAAAACCGTCCGAAAATAAAACTCTTTCCTTTGTGCTGGGCAGCTGCTTAAGCCTTTTTATTCGTGTCTCCCGAAATGAAAGCTCATTATGACCATTCAAATATGTGAGCAGGAGGGGCCGTCGCTATTCAAATAGCGGGCCCCGAGCTGGGCGCTGGGCGTTTTTTGGCGGCGGGGCCACACAGATGGCGCCCGCGACCAGCCGGGCAGCTGGCGTCTGACCCACTGAGCCGGCCTCCGCGCGCAGCGAGTGGACCGCGGCAGCCGCGCGCGTATAGAGGAGAAGGCTACGTACTGGTTCCCCTTCTCTCCCAGCTCCTTAGACGACAAGATAATACTCTGCTGACCATGAAAACTGCAAGTATATGAGGGAGCATGTAATAAATGTCAAATTGCCGTTAAGTGTACTGCGTGCTCGGATATGCAAATGATTAACACTGTAACTCAAGCACACAAAGTAAACAGAGGCAACGGCGACTATATTTTATGTACATGGAAAGATTATGCAGTGAGTTTCTCATACAGAAATTGCATTCGAATCTTAGTTGCTTATGAGAATATCGAGCTGTGTCTCGAGTAATAAGATGGTAGTCTATTAGCACGTATCGGAATTCGACAGCGGCAGGATTCTGCGCTGTCGAGACTGCGGCTTATCGTTCCGCCATATTGTTGCTCTCGCAGATATGGAGTCGATGGGTTGAGGAAGGCCGTACTCAACGCCTTGTAGGATACCAGTGGCCCTAAGCGATTAGTGCCCGACAGGACAGACATCGAACTACCGTACAGGGTCCTACAGCCTTGTCACGTAACTTGAGTCAGTAAATGGGCTTATTTGCAACAAGCAAGCAGCCACACTCACTGTGCCATGATGCCTGAAGTATAGGACCGTACTTGACGATTGCTTGACGCGACAGAAGAGCCGCGTAGACAACGACAATACTGGACACGTGAGTGTCACAGCATCTTGTTTTCAGAGTTTACCCTATCTGCATACAGTGTCAAGACGTACGTATCTGTTTCTGGAGCATATGAGAAGAACGAGCGTCACCGTATCGCATTCGTCATCGTCATACAGGCCCACCATCTTGCGCACAGGTACGGTTACGTACACAGCGCATACAGATAATTTGGACTGCAGGCGTTACGTATCTGGTGTGTTAAGGTCGTTGGCTGTGCCCTATCTTATCGCTCCGTGACATTTCCTTCAACACGACAACGCAAGACTGTGTGTTATTCGTGATGTCCCGACCTACCTCGATACAGAGGCTATTCGATGGTTGCCATGGTGACCAGGTTCTGCAGATCTGTCAACCATTTAAAATGTCTGTTGCAGGGAGACCGACACGACACTACTCACCATCTACTACAATCGATGAACACTGCCATAAAACTGAAGCAGCATGGAATGACTTACCCATATGTGTCTTTCTTCAAACCTCAGTTCGGCTCGATGCCCATCCGTGTTGGAGCCGTTGTTGCTGCCAGAAATGATAGATCTGTGCACTACACTACGCATCCTGAACACCTCGAAATCACCTACAGATTTATTCATTTATTATTTTTAGTATACTAAGTACTCACATTCAATAAAATTTCTTTATTTGCTACACTTCCTGTTGCTGCAGTTTCAATGTCTAATAAATTATATGGGGTATATTGATTTTTAGGTTTAATTTCACGTATAATTTTTGCTTTGCCACAATCGATTAGTTCAACTCACAGCATCTTAGCTTGCGAAATCGGGAAGTCAGCTACAAGGGATCGAATCTGCCCGGCCGAAGGAAAGGAAGATTATGGTTTAACGTCCCATCGACGACAAGGTTACTAGAGGCGGATCGTCGAAGGATGGGGAAGAAATTTCATTGTGCCCTTTTCATTCCAGGAATCATGCCAGTATCTAAGGCAAGTGAGTAAGGGAAACTACTGAAAACGAAAGTCAGGATGGTCGTTCGGTGATGGTTCCGAATCGCTGCTTCAGCAAATATGACAGTACTTAAAAGACAGCACAGGTTACGACCCTCTACGAGGATGGAAAAAGTTGTCCACAAAACAATCGTCCAGTGTTCTTGACAGCCAAATTTTGTATAATCTTACAACATTTTCTGACCTTAAACATAATTAAATATGTCGAATAGAATGATCCGAGCCCCCGTTCAAGTTGAGAAAACAGTAAAGAAAACTAACGAGAATTTTGAAAAAAATAGCAGTACACACAAAAACTCTGAGGTTTTTCGATGACATCTGATTTCTATCAGACACGGTAAAGCATATAGAAAATCAGTTCAACAGAATGGATAGTATCTTGAAACGAGATTATAGTGGTAAACAATGGTAACTGAATTTTGTCGAATAAAAGGAGCCAATGTAGAGGGTATCAGATCAGGGAAAGAGACACGCGAAGTAGTAGGTGAGTTTTGCTATTTGAGCAGCAGAAGTAGAAAGAATATAAACTGCAGACTGTCAATACCAAGAAAAGAGTTTCTGAAATTTCTTAAAATCGAATGTGAATTTAAATGCTAAGAAGCCTTTAATGAAGGTATTCGTCTGTAGTGCCTTCTTAAGTGTGAATGAAACGTGTGTGAGAAACAGTTCAGACAGGAAGATTAGAAAAGCTTTTGAAAAGTAGTGTTGCAGACGAATGATGCAGATTAGGTGGGTAGATCAGATAACTAATGAAGATGACACATTTTAAACAAAAGAAACTTTTGGCCCAGCATGAGAAAAGGACCACGTTGCATGGGCAATTCCTAAGACACCAACGAATTGTAAATTTGGAAATAGAGGGAAATATGCAGGGAGGGTGGTTGAGATGAAAATTCTAGAAAGAGATCTAGACTTGACTAGAGAAGAAGATCCAAATGGATGTAGATTGCAGAAGTTATGAAGAGATGAGGCTTACACAGGTTAGACTAGTATGGAGACTAGCATCAAACCAGCCTCCGGACTGAAGGCTACAACAACCAAAACATGCGATAGGACTGAATATTACCTTGAAGAAGGAATGAAGTACGCCTATCGTAATGGACAGGCACCATCAAAACTGAAAACAAAGTTTGGGATTCCTTAAAGTAATAAGACACAATCGACACCGTTCAGGCTGCGTGTAAACGTTCTGACAAATAATGTCTAAAACTTTTCACAAACGACGAAATTGTGTACAGGTATGTGACGTGGATAGAAATTTGTTACGAAACATGGGCGAACTGGAAGGGGATCACCACCTGGTGCAAACCCTCAACACAAATTAAGGTAGTGTAAAGCACGTAAACGGCCGAAATGGCAGTATATCTTTCGACTAGGCGCACGGCGATCGGTTCCTGGACTCAGTGACAGCTGTAAAATATTCCGGAGTATGTGTTTGGAGGATTTGAGGAGGAATGACCACTTGAAGATTCCACATTCATAATTTTTAGAAGAATCCTAAAGTAATGTTTTTCATATACGACAGAAATCGTTAAAAAAGCTCATTCTACCAATTTTTAGGATATTCCACGTTGTGAGACACTTACCGAGTTAGATTAAAGGAAGAGACAGATAAGGTTTGAGGAACGGATGCTAGGTTCGGCACGGGTTCGGTTAATAGCCTCAAGAATCTCGGATAAACTCGACGACGTGTAGCTGGAAACACTGAGAATGCGACGTGCGTATCACGGAGATCCTCACGTAAAACCGAGAATCCACGCCACAAGAAGAGCTGAGAGTAGTAGAATAAATAAGGGAAGAATTAATCTAGTGTACTACATACTATCTGCCGATATAGATGACGTTCTGGTTCTAACTTATCGTTCCCTTACCAGCTTCCTGTCCGATGCTGATTTGGACGGAACGTCATCTTCAGTGACACTTCCTTGCGTCTTATGTCGGATAAGAGCCTATAAACACGCTGCTGGAACACTATTTACAGCGTCGCGACGATAGTTTGAAGTTCCTGGCGAGATACGTCACTCTTACACCGCCTGAGTCTCCAAGGGACAAGGCCGCGTTATTAACTACGCGACCTTAGGGACTCCCAAACACAATGGCTGTTTTTTGTGACCCCGTCATACCTGCACTGTTCGCCATTCGGTGGCCTGCTTGAAGAAACCGAGCTACGTAGTTATGATGTCTATGACATGGGTCGCAGCTCGTCGTCTCCTGTTCTTTTCAAAGGAAATCAACTGTTGGGTCGGAAATGCTGCCGCGACAGTTCCATGTCTGGGCGGAGAGCTACAAAGACACTGAGTAGATAGGACACAAGGAAACGCTACCCCGTTTTCCCATCCTGAACTAGAGTAACATATTTTATCTAAATCTACATTGACATCTATGCTCTTCGAAGCACTGAAATAATTGACAGAGGATACTAGTCCCTATTGTACCATGGATTAGGGTTTCTTCCCGTTCCATCGATAACGCTTCACTTTTATGACTTGAACAAATAATAATTAAATAAGGCAGTAAATTGAGAAGTTGGATTTGGTTTCTATGTTATCTTCAAGGAGGTAAAGGGTTAAATTTTTATAATAATAATTTGAAGCCATTTTGCTAAGTAAACGCATCAGATTTGTTGGGACGGGGTGTACCATTCCGTGCTTAAACACTGTTTTAAATAAACGCTTGTACATGAGATATTTACTTGATTATTGTTTAACAAAACTGTTAATAAAACAACTTTCCTCATTCTAGTCTTAAACAAAAAACAAGAAAAACTAAATCACAATACAAATTGAACACACGACAATCAACAAAAAGGTATGTGGCGAAGGTCTGTTGATTATTAAAAGCAGTATTAACTATTTAACACGGTCCGGCATCTCAGCTGAATACGTTACAAAAATATTTTCATCAGGTACCAGAATTTACAAAAAGGAGGTAACCGTGCATCCTACGGACCGATCTCTCACGGACACGTCACAGAGTGGTTGACTGAATGCCGCTCCCCGATTTATAATTAGTCTAATCTTATTTTCGCGGTCACTACGGGCACGATACGTATATTCCTGCATTCCTCGCTTAATACTGTTCCTTGAAACTTAGTGAGTAAGCTTTCTCGGAATAGCTTGAAACTTACTGAATAAGCTTTAGCGCGATAGTTGCGCGTGTTTTCAAGCGTTTTTCATCTTCTCAATGAGGATTCCCCAAGGATCAAACAAACTTGTGACAATTCGTATTGTCGCCCTTTGCATGTCTTCATTACACCCTGTTCGTTCTACTCTGGATGCGTCCCATGCACTTGAGAAATTTTCGAGGGTGGAATGCACTTGTGCTTTGCAAAGCAATCACCTTCGTAGAATGGTTGCATTTTCACGAATGAAACGAAGTCCACACCTTTGCTTTACCTTCGACTGAACCTATGAGAGCCGGCCGGGGTGGCCGAGCGGTTCTAGTCGCTACAGTCCGGAACCGCACGACCGCTACGGTCGCAGGTTGGAATCCTGCCTCGGGCATGGATGTGTGTGACGTCCATAGGTTAGTTAGGTTTTAGTAGTTCTAAGGTCTAGGGGACTGATGACCTTAGAAGTTAAGTCCCATAGTGCTCAGAGCCATTGGAACCATTTTTTGAACCTATGATATCGTTCCTTTTCATATTCCTAAAAATTGCTACATCCATGTGTTTGTACGCATTGGCCGATACCAATTGTGGCTCATTATAAATGCAGTCATACGATAAAGGTATCGTATTACCATTACATAGATTTAAAGAAGTATGTAATTCATTACAGCAAGTGGGAATGTCCAAGTCTTTCTGCATTTGCTGAGAGTCGTCCAGCGACGGTAGCTCGCTGTGGACAACAGCACGGGACTGGCAAGGCACGTTACATTCGTTTTGATTTAACCGGTGCGCCACCCCACTACAAGGTGCTGCGAACGTTGGCTAATAATTTGTCCCCGGGGGCATACATTACGACAGAGGCCGTTAAGTCGAACGGAACCTCGTGGGGCCCGTCAGACAGGGGTGGTCTCTCGTTCGGGAGATGAAAGTTGGGAAGCGACGCGTGTGCAGCTGTTGCTGCGGCACATAACGGCACCACACGAGAAGGTCGCATTGTCTTTGTGAGGATGTCCAGCCCGGTTCCCACGGCGCCAGCTGGTCCACGGCGCATTGACCTCGGCCGGCTGCATCCTGCCCGGCCGCCACGCCACGCAACTGCCGCCCACGCACTCTTTTCACATTTTCGGTTGCCGCTCGATACCCATCGCCAGAGGCGGAGGCGGAGGACCTGCCTCGTGTGCTAGGACTCGGTTCCGTCACTTCGAAACCTGGTCGTTGTTCTGGTTTGATGAAACATATACACTACTGGCCATTAAAATTGCTACACCACGAAGATGACGTGCTACAGACGCGAAATTTAACCGACAGGAATAAGATGCTGTGATATGCAAATGATTAGCTCTTCAGAGCATTCACACAAGGTTGGCGCAGGTGGCGACACCTACAACGTGCTGACATGAGGAAAGTTTCCAACCGATTTCTCATACATAAACAGCAGTTGACCGGCGTTGCCTGGAGAAACGTTGTTGTGATGCCTCGTGTAAGGAGGAGAAATGCGTACCATCACGTTTCCGACTTTGATAAAGGTCGGATTAGAGCCTATCGCGATTGCGGATTATCGTATCGCGAAATTGCTGCTCGCGTTGGTCGAGATCGAATGACTGTTTGCAGAATATGGAATCGGTGGGTTCAGGAGGGTAATACGGAAAGCCGTGCTGGATCCCAACGGCCTCGTATCACTAGCAGTCGAGATGACAGGCATCCTATCCGCATGGCTGTAACGGATCGTGCAGCCACGTCTCGATCTCTGAGTGAACAGATGGGGATGTTTGCAAGACAACAACCATCTGCACGAACAGTTCGACTACGTTTGCAGCAGCATGGACTCTCAACTCGGAGACCATGGCTGCGGTTGCCCTTGACGCTGCATCACAGAAAGGAGCGCCTGCACTGGTGTACTCAACGACGAACCTGGGTACACGAATGGCAACAACTCATTTTTTCGGATGAATCCAAGTCCCGTTTACAGCATCGTGATGAACGCACATTGGAAGCGAGTATTCGTCATGGCCATACTGGCGTATCACCCGGTGTGATTGTATGGGGTGCCATTGGTTACACGTCTCGGTCACCTCTTGTTCGATTGACGCACTTTGAACAGTGGACGTTACATCTCAGAAGTGTTACGACCCGTGGCTCTACCCTTAATTCGATCCCTGCGAAACCCTACATTTCAGGAGGATAATGCACGACCGCATGTTGCAGGTCCTGTACGGGCCTTTCTGGATACAGAAAATGTTCGACTGCTGCCCTGGCCAGCACATTCTCCAAATCTCTCACCAACTGAAAACGTCTGGTCAATGGTGGCTGAGCAACTGTCTCGTCACAATACGCCAGTCACTACTCTTGATGAACTGTGGTATCGTGTTGAAGCTGTACCTGTACACGCCATCCAAGCTCTGTTTGACTCAACGCCCAGACGTATCAAGGCCGTTGTTACGGCCAGAGGTGGTTGTTCTGGGTACTGATTTCTCAGGATCTATGCACCCAAACTGCGTGAAAATGTAATCACATGTCAGTTCCAGTATTATATATTTGTCCAATGAATACCCGTTTATCATCTGCATTTCTTCTTGGTGTAGCAATTTTAATGGCCAGTAGTGTACATCTACATCTATATCCCGCAGGTTTCCTTACGATATGTTTCGGAGGTTACTGTAAGTACCACACGCACTCTTCTTCTCCCTCCCAATTTTCTCGTTCCACTAGCGAATGGTGTGCGCGAAGGACGCTGTCTTTCCGCGAGATAAAAATTGGAAGAAGCAATACATACTGTGATTTCTAGGAACGCACTCTCTCGGAATTTCAACTGTAAACCACTCCGTGAGGCACAGCGCTGCTCTTGCATCTGCCACTGGCGTCGGACACGCATCTTCCTGACGCTTTCGCGCCTACTAAACGAACCTGTGACGAAACTCGCTGTCCTTCTTCGAATCTTCTCTGGTTCCTCTATCAGTCCCATTTGGTAAACTCAGATATTGGTCAAAGGAGATATTTGTTAGCTACCTCTTACGATTAATTTTGTGTGGGCGAACCTCTGTAAACCTCACTGTACTTATACTCCGAGATATTTAACGGGTGTGACTGCCTTCAGCAGTTCCTCAGCAATCGTTTACTAACGGTCCATTTGTTTACGATGATGATCGACTGCTAATACTTGCACCCCCGCGACTTCTATAAACACAACAGCAGGATCCACGAACACCTTCATGGAGCTTCCGGAATGATCTACTAGCGTACCCCATCCAAGTCACTTGATCTCTACTGCGAACTAAATCCACTTAACTTGCATACTGTGCTCAAACCTTGGTTCCCTTTTACAACTTCCGCATACCTACTCCTCCATTTTACCTTTAATTACCAACTGAACTACTTTATACTTCAAGATTTGTCCTCTTATCCTTCTTTTAGTCAAGTAGTACCACAAATTTCTGTTCTTCTCAGTTTCACTGAGTACCTCTTCATTAGTTATCCGATTTGCCCATCTAATTTTCCTCATTCTACTGTAGCACTGTAATACAGAAGCTTCTATTTTCTTTTCGTCTGAACTGTTTATATTCCACGTTTCACGTCCGTAAAAGGCTGTACGCCAGTAAAATACACACATTCAGAAAAGACAGTACTCAAATATATCTTCGAAGTTAACAGTTTTCTTCCTTTTTTAGGAAATCATTCTTTGCTATCGCCAAACTCTACGTTATATTCTCTTTAATCTTGTTATCGCTAGTTATCTCGCAGCCCAGTCAGTAAAATTCCTCTATTAATTTTAGTCTATAATTTCCTAATCTCAGTCCTTCAACATCACTCGACTTCATTCGAGTATCCCCATTATCCGTGTTTTACTTTAGTTTATCTTTATCGTATAATTATGCTCAAGACGCAATCAATTCCGCCGCTCTGCTCTTCCAAGACGTTTACCGACTCTCACACATTTGGGAAACTATGAGTTTTTATTTCATCTCTCTTTATTTTATACCTAATACCTTCTGGCTTTCAGAGAATGTGTAGCAGACAATATTGTCAAAAGCTGTATCCATCCTGTTGCTGCAAGAAATTTTCGTAAATCGTATTTGGCCGGCAAATAAGGTAAAGATAATTGTTTACTTGCAAGTATCTTGGGCTACACTCCAGATTCTTCCAGAAAGATTTATCGGGTGCTGTTGGTGGAAATCACTGGTATACGACTGGGATGTTGTAGATGGCGATTCTCTTGGTACTGGTCTAAAGAAAGAGGGTACATGCCAAACCGGGTTGAGATTCTGTCTCCGCTTTCTCACGCTCATCAGTAACACCAACCATACAGGAAGAAAGGAGGCGGGTCCAGGGATTAACGCCGCGTCAACGATAGGGTCATTAGAGATGGAGCACACGTTCGGATTTGTGAAGGATGAGAAAGGAAATCAACTATCGTCACCGTCCCGATATTTTCATTAAGCTCTCATGGGGAGGCTATGACAGCCCTAAATAAGCATAGCCGGAAGGAGATTTAAACTGCAGTCCCAAATGTGGGTCAACATTACTGCGCACCCTCTAAGCTCCTGTTGCTGTGTGAAATGACACTGTGGTTAAGGAAAATGAGCTCTTGCGCGGGTGGACTGGGGTTCACTTCCTTGTCTAGTCATTAACATTTAACTTTTCCATAATTTCCGTAAATCCCTTCAAGAGAATGTCAGGACGCCTACTATGTTAAGTGCACGGCCAGTTTCGTCCACTCAGTCTGAGCTTGTACTCCATCCTTGATGATCTCGTCGTTGACTGGATGGTAAACTTTAATCTTCCTTCCTTTGTCTTCCTTTGCCAGCGGCCTTGCCGCAGTAGTGACACCGGTTCCCGTCAGATGACCGAAGTTAAGCGCTGTAGGGCTGGGCTAGCACTTGGATGGTTGACCATCCGGTCTGCCGAGCGCAGTTGGCAACCGGGTGCACTCAGCCCTTTTGAGGCAAACTGAGGAGCTGCTTGATTTAAAAGTAGCGGCTCCGGTCTCGGAAACTGACATACGGCCGGGAGAGCGGTGTGCTGACGACGTGCCCCTCCATGTTCGCATCCAGTGACGCCTATGAGCTGAGGATGACACGCGGTCAGTACCGTTGGGCCTTCATAGCCTGTTCGGGAGGAGTTTTGTGTTCCTTTATCACCGGTACCTATAGTCCGAATCGAACATGAGAGTCGCAATGAATGCACCGCTATTTGTCCTGTGCGGCTGGTCCCGGCCGAGTCCTCCCTCGGGCATGGGTGTGTGTGTTTGTCCATAGGATAGTTTAGGTTAAGTAGTGTGTAAGCTTAGGGATTGATGACCTTAGCAGTTAAGTCCCATAAGATTTCACACACATTTGAACATTTGCGCTATTTTTCACGCTAAATCTGTACTCAGGGAAATTAAAAATTGAACAGGAAGTATAAAACATTACAATCCACATTATTATCCTATCTGGATAAGCCATACAAAATAAAAATAAACAGCCGGCCGCGGTGGTCTAGCGGTTCTAGGCGCTCAGTCCGGAACCGCGCGACTGCTACGGTCGCATGTTCGAATCCTGCCTCGGGCATGGATGTGTGTGATGTCCTTAGGTTAGTTAGGTTTAAGTAGTTCTCAGTTCTAGGGGATTGATGACCACAGATGTTAAGTCCCATAGTGCTCAGAGCCATTTGAACCATAAAAATAAACACACACACACACACACACACAGATATAAGTTGGCAGGTTTATCGGCGATTCGATTTGGATCTTCTGTATCTCTTCCATTCCTTCAACATTTTAAGGGTCACAGTCTGTTGAGCAATACTCAATAACTTGTTAAACAAGTGTTTTGCAATTCACTACTTTAGTAGATGAATGACACCTCCTAAAGGTTCTGTCATCTGCTTGTCCTATAACTTGTTTGTTGTAATCATTTTACTTTATTTCGATCTAAATGTTTATTCCTAGGTCTTTTACGGCGATTGCATTTCCCAAGTATTTGTCCTAAAAAGTGTAATCGAAAAGCAGTTATCTCTTCGCCTATACATGGTGTAACAGGAGCATGGTCGATCATTTGAAGCAAACAAGTTTAGTCTAGTAAACAAACAAGTCCAGTAAACATGGGCTCTAAAATGCATACCTCAAGATCTGTGATCACTTTTTCATCTTCGATACTGTGAAACAAATGTCTTCTACTGCAAGCTCTTTGCTTTTCATTTGTTGGAAGTAGGTAGTGTGGACGAAAACGATGGAATATTATCTAGAAAACATGGGCATTAAGACGCATACCCTAACAGCTATGAGCACTTTTTTCAGTAGAAGAGTTTTGTTCCGCCGTAGCGCATATGAAAAAGTGCTCATATCGCTTAAGGTCTGCATTTTAGAGTCAGTGTTTGTTGCAAGTTTTTCCTTCAAATTATCATTCCTGTCATATTCTGGGATATTTACCAAAGCCCCTGGGACTCCATTTATGTTTATGGTCAACTTCCAGTGAATACGCCAATCGCCGATTCTCTGCAACTAGCTACAGCATTCTGGCATAGCAATCTTTGTGTAGACAATAGCATTGTCCACGAATAGCCTCGCGAAATCTCCAGTGCTGTGCACTAGATGAGTAATATAACGCATTAAGAACGACATGGAAGTTCTGAGTCCAATCACTTGATACGTTTACAACTTGCCCATTAATCCAGATGCGAGCGCTAGACTCCTGTCTTACTACCAAGGAAATACTCCTCGCAGTCCCGGGAATCGAACCCGAGTCCGCCTCATAGCAGTCAGTCTTGCGGAAATTACACAACACGGAATGTGATCTACTGTTAATGTAGGCTTTAGTAGGCTTCTGATTGGACAGGTTTATATTTTCAACTTTTGTCGCTTTATGTGGGTTAAAGCGTGTAACGCTGTGGGCGATATGCTAAAGTTCTTCTTCACTTTCAGACTGGAATCGCTGCTTTGGGTATTTTTCTGGAGGATATCAGCTATTTTACACACCGACGGAGTGACACAGGGTGCAGATTCGTAATCAGCGGGATTCAGATCCACACTCGATCATCAATGATTAGATTTTCCCTGGTACGCGTGAACAGAGGGTGAGTCAGTTACTCCTACTGACGTTATTTTATGCATCTGACCTTCAAAAACCACGCACGAGACTTTCATATAATCTCGCTCGCTACGCGCTAACTATTAGTCCTACAGAAAAAAATAAACATGATATTTTTGCCAGAAATTCAGTTTTGATAAATTTTGTACTGGGATACGTTTTTTCTGGAGGCCAAAGTTTTCGAGTTATTCAGTAACAACTTACAAAAGTGACCTTCAAATCAAATTGCAAGCCTTCGCATATCCACCACTAGTCGGCATTCATAATATGTTGTTCGTGGAACTCCATCTCACCACAGTAAAAAAATTTCCGACTACACGAACTATTCCCGATACTATCGCTGTCGTTTTCCGCCCACGAATATACGTTAAATATCGGTTTATTTCAGCAGTAGTGAGTGTGCGCATATCTAAACTGGAAGTAACGTGACGAAAAAGTTCTATGCTGTCTGAGAATCAAACCTCACTCATATCATCGTTGTCGACTGCACACGAAAAAATGGCTCTGAGCACTATGGGACTCAACTGCTGAGGTCATTAGTCCCCTAGAACTTAGAACTAGTTAAACCTAACTAACCTAAGGACATCACACACATCCATGCCCGAGGCAGGATTCGAACCTGCGACCGTAGCGGTCTCGCGGTTCCAGACTGCAGCGCCAGAACCGCGCGGCCACTTCGGCCGGCTGCACACGAAGAGGAGTTAACTACTGAAATCTGTTTCACCACTTGGAGTGGGATTTTTGGACCTGAAATGATACAGTGAAATGTTCTGTTTCTCACTGGTAGTCAAAACTGGCACCAATCCTTTCTGTTGTCACTGCACGTAGAGTCGTAAGACATCACGATTACTTTTCGCCTGTAGGTCAGTGGACGCCAGTTTCAGCTGTTTTGTGTCGGACCAGGATTCGACCCCAGACAAGTAGTTTTCTTGGAGATCTTGAGGAGTTTGGAACGTGATAAAAAAGTGGAACGATGGAGCTACATCTCCCTAAAGGGTCAGATCCTGCGACAGGGAGATCTGAGTTCGAGTCTCAATCTAGCACTATTATTTTCAACTCGAGTTCGAAACAATAACAAATAAGTGCTCCGTAACCCTACAAGACGATTAGTAAGAAAGTCTACTGGTGACAGAATGTTTACTTGTTGCGACTCCCGAAGTCTGTCTATGGCCCAGGCTACACCGACACTCCTGCAGTCAGTAGCGA
The DNA here is from genome assembly GCF_023898315.1 of Schistocerca nitens. Taxonomy (NCBI): domain Eukaryota; kingdom Metazoa; phylum Arthropoda; class Insecta; order Orthoptera; family Acrididae; genus Schistocerca; species Schistocerca nitens. The sequence goes on from NC_064616.1 coordinate 930,192,002, forward strand.
AGGGAGATAATGTTTAACGGGTATTTGGAACAATGCAGCAGTTCTGTGTTGTTCAGTTGGTGTTCCAGAGGTGGAGAGTGTATGTTCGTGTTTGTTAAAAATCATTGCCTGAAGTGTGAACTGAGCCCATACTTTATAGATAGATAGAATTATTCCAACAAAAGAACAAATTGCTCATTTAGCTGGCTTGTGATTTTGTTGTAAGGGATGAGAATTCTGACTACATGGAGGTGGATAACACCCTGTTAAAAATATTCATTTCCTGGTTCTTCCGGATTACAATTTACCAGTTGTCTCTAGCTACCCAATGTGTAATTTCCACTTGCTTATGTAATCAGTGAAGTAAAATGACGTAACGGCCATGTGGACGAACTGATAACAAAGTAGGAAGCTAATATTTCTGCAGAAAGTGTTGCTTTTCAATTGAGCTGCACTGGTGTTGTACACTGAACAGCCAAAACATTTTGACTACTGCGCACCGCGGCGTTGGATGCAGCCTGCTGGCGTTGCGGGCACGTAACGCTGTAACAAAAGCATGGAAGCGGAGCAGACACGGGCAGATCACCCTAGCGAAGATATGGACTGCAAATGGGGAAATCCATTGAGATAAACGACTTTGTCAAAGGACAGACTATTATTACGCAGAGCCTGTGGACGAGTATCTAGAGAACGGCGTCGGCCAGAGTGGCCGAGCGGTTTTAGGCGCTACAGTCTGGAACCACGCGACCGCTACGGTCGCAGGTTCGAATCCTGCCACGGGCATTGATGTGTGTGATGTCCTTAGGATAGTTAGGTTTAAGTAGTTCTACGTTCTAGGGGACTGATGACCTCAGAAGTGAAGTCCCGTAGTGCTCAGGGCCATTTGAACCATTTTTTAGAAAACGGCGAAGCTGGTCGAATGTTCACGTGCTATTATCGTGAGCGTCTACGGAAAGAGGTAGACGGACAGTGAATGTACCACTAGGCGCTAAATGGTTGGACGTCCACGATTCTTCACTGAACATAGGGTTCGGAGGCTTGTCTATTCTGTAAAGTAGGATAGATGGTGATCTGTGGCATCTCTATCAGTAGAGCACACTACCGGTGAGCGCCAAAGTGTTTCGGAGCACACTGTTCATCGTGCGCTGAAACATGAAGCTCCGCGGCAGACCACCCGTACGTGTTCACATGTTGACACACTGACATCGTCAGTTACGATTGCAGTGGGCACGGGACCAACGGGATTCGACCGTCGATCAATGGAAACGTGTCGGCTCTTCTGGTGAACCATTTGTATCCCTTCATGTTTGATGTCCGTCCCGACGGCGATGTCAAGCTTCAGCAGTACAGTTCTCCGTGTCTCGGAGCTGGAACCGTGCTACAGTGGTTTGAGGAGCTTTATAGGGAACTCATGTTGATGTCTCTGGGACTAAATTCGCTTGACGTAAATCGTATGGAACAGATATGGGGCGCTATCAGGTGCCACAACCACGTACGCAAATCAGCGGCCCGTTATTTACACGAATTACACGACCTGTGCGTAGACATCTACTGCCATATACCTTCACTAACCTACCAACAAACTGACGAATCCCTGATACACAGGATCAGTGATGTATTTTGTTCAAAAGACTGACAAATAAACTATTAAGAAGGTGGTCATAATGTTTTGGCTCATCAGTGGGTATCGAGCACACTCCTCTTATAACATTTTTTTAACCGCATTTCGTCTCAAATAATTGTGTAGCCAAGGACGTTGTGATCTATAAGTTGTCGGAGATTTTATTTGATGTGTTGTCACGCAGGCTGCTGCTAGTATATTTGTTGTTGTTGTGGTCTTCAGTCCTGAGACTGGTTTGATGCAGCTCTCCATGCTACTCTATCCTGTGCAAGCTTCTTCATCTCCCAGTACCTACTGCTACCTACATCCTTCTGAATCTGCTTAGTGTATTCGTCTCTTGGTCTCCCTCTACGATTTTTACCCTCCACGCTGCCCTCCAATGCTAAATTTTTTATTTGTCGTTCTAGAATTGTTCTTGGGGTAACTTATTGAATGTGACATAGCTAAGCCTGATGAGGAAGGTCATTTAAGCGTTACAAAATGGAGCGTGATACGGAAAAAGTCTAAAATTTGTAATATTTTGGTCTCTGTCGATTTAATGGAGGATTGCAGGTAGAGGAGGCAGATGGAAACATTCGTGCCGTGTATAGGGTGGGTGCATCGAAGAAATAGCTTCAGAAAATCAGTTTGTCGTTTCCAGTAAGATTTTTTCGAGGTGAACAGTTTGCCACATTCAAGAACGTCAACGGGATTTGATGAAGGAGGTTTTCTACGTCTTACCGCAATGGTCCAGGCGACTATTGCCAAATGTGATGAACTTCAACCAATCAACTTTCGTGACCCAATTGCGTTCAGCGGGCTAAGTTTGAGAAAGAAAGAAGGATGATCAGACTTAAACATCCCATCAACGACTAGGTCATCAGAGACAAAGCGAACGCTAGGGTTGGGAAGGACGAGGAAGGAAAACGACTGGGCCTGTTCAAATGAAAGGTCCTAAGATTTTCCTTCATTTATGCAAGAAAATATCGTGAAGCTTAAATCAAGATGGCTACATCAGATTGGAACCACCATGCGTTAACTTAATAAAATGAAAATAATGGTTGGCTCCAACAAGAAACATCTTAAGTAAAGGCCGGTGGGACTCCCCAAAATGTAGCGTTATGCATCTGTGGGAATTAGGAAGGTGTTTTGTGTTACGAACTGCATCCTCGGGGTGTGTCGATCGCAGCTGGTACCTGTTGCCAACACCTGAGGGTCATGCAGTCATCATATAATGACAACGGCTAAGGAATCTGCAGCAAGTGCTGCTTGTGTTCGAGAATGCCCGTTTGCACTCTGCTGATTTCACTAAAGAACTTATCCAGGAGCTTGGGTGAAAAGCAATCCCTACATCTATATCTACATTATTACTCTGCAATTCACAGACAACTGCCTGACAGAGGGTCCATCCAACTACCTACAAGCTATTTCTCTATCATGCCATCTCGAACCGCGCACGGGGAAACGAACACTTAAACCTTTCTGTACGAGCTCTGATACTCTTATTTTACTATGGAGATCATTTCTGCCGGCCGGAGTGGCCGTGCGCTTCTAGGCGCTAAACTCTGGAGCCGAGCAACCGCTACGGTCGCAGGTTCGAATCCTGCCTCGGGCATGGATGTGTGTGATGTCCTTAGGTTAGTTAGGTTTAATTAGTTCTAAGTTATAGGCGACTGATGACCTCAGAAGTTAAGTCGCATAGTGCTCCGAGCCATTTGACCCATTTGATCATTTCTTTCTGCTTGGGTGGGCGTCAACAAAATGTTTTCACAGTCTGAGGCGAAAGTTGGCGATTGAAATTTCATGGGAACATGCTGTGTAACGCTTTTGTTTTAGCCATTGCCACCACAATTCGCGAATCGTATCTGTCTTATTAATCTAATCTTCTGCCCTCAAACGTTCACATATCTCTGTCTTTACCGAACAGCCATCAAGAAAATTTCTCTGTGGACGAAAATGCAGTTTAAACTTCGACTGATGACTTCTTTATCCCAGAAGCATTAACTTTAAACTGTCGTCCAGTATAAAACCTAGATGAGCATCAACAGACTGTATTAGTAAATGTGTGAGAATATGTTTTCGATGATACATTTCTCTCCTATGTTTTGCTGTTCTATTAAATAACCCAACGAAAAACACTATAAAATATGCACTGTTCTAATACACATTAATTGTTATTAAGAATGAGAAAAACCTACTTTAGTAAACAGAAAGTATCTTAATATGAACCTGCCCAAAGCATTAGTAAGATATTATACACTTCATCTACTTGAACTCGTATCCTTTACAAGAAGCATTTTGTGATTACCATGAATATTTGTAAATTAGGTAGTGAAATTAAACGCAAAAAGATATCCAGTCAACAGATTTTTCAGTAGCATAAATATATCAGTCAAATTGCGTATTTACCCAAAACAATGTCAGTACAAGCAGAAAATATAAGTTTTAACAACGGTGTAACTTCAAATTTTCTTAAATTTTTTGCCTTATATCTAGGGAGTACGAATTCGATGTAGTGAAATTAAAATTCCCTTAATGATTAATGAACAGGAAACTTGTAGTTCGTTACGAGAAACAATAAAAAGCTGAAGAACTACCTAGATACTCAGAAAGTGTGTAACTAAGACATAATACATCTTCCCCTTCACAACGTGGCAACGTCACCACTTACATAATGACCCAGTACTGTTTGCAGTACACTTTCATTGCTGTACTAACTGATAATAGGACTATTTCGAGATGTAAAATATGAGTTTAATTGTAGATTCTGCACGGAACGACATTCCTGGATGCAAATCATAAATCAGATAACCCAGAGTTAAATCTCAATTGAGAATCAATCTGATAATTTATTGAAAATAACAAGAAAATATCAAGGGAGTTTTGCTGGATAATTCTGAAGCACCCCAGGAAGTAAATCGATGGCATCAAAGCCGCCAAACATGTTGTACAATGAAACTTCCTGGCAGATTAAAACTGTGTGCCCGACCGAGACTCGAACTCGGAACCTTTGCCTTTCGCGGGCAAGTGCTCTACCAACTGAGCTACCGAAGCACGACTCACGCCCGGTACTCACAGCTTTACTTCTGCCAGTATCTCGTCTCCTACCTTCCAAACTTTACAGAAGCTCTCCTGCGACGGAGAGCTTCTGTAAAGTTTGGAAGGTAGGAGACGAGATACTCGCAGAAGTAAAGCTGTGAGTACCGGGCGTGAGTCGTGCTTCGGTAGCTCAGTTGGTAGAGCACATGCCCGCGAAAGGCAAAGGTCTCGAGTTCAAGTGTCGGTCGAGCATACAGTTTTAATCTGCCAGGAAGTTTCATATCAGCGCACACTCCGCTGCAGAGTGAAAATCTCATTCTGGATCTTGTACAATGTTGCCAGTTCTCCATTACCCAAATGACAGGAGAATACGACTGCTCACCTCTTTTTTTTTTTTTTTTTTTTTTTTTTTTGAGTTGGCTTGCAGTTAGGAAGCTCGCACTTCGAAGACGCATTAGCGCCAGCTACCACCCCATGGACTGGAAACCGAAATGTCTAAAGCAGAAGCCAATGCGTTTGATTAGCATTTCTGTAACTATAATTTGAGTCCAAAGAGTACTTACGAGTAATAGCCAGATGCACCGACTGCAACTCGAACACCGGAATTATTTGGGGAGTCCTCCTCTTGAATAGCAGTCGTAACTTTTTTGGGTTTCCGACTTCAAACGTCCTGCAAACAAAAACAGAGATTTCGCTGGAAGCGATTCACTTTTTAGCATCACAAGATAGTGTTAACATTATGAGTAAATAACATTCTTTTTAATGTTACACACTTAACAGTTTTCCTTAAGAATCATTTCATTGGCACCACCTCTAAGACTTAATAACACCAAAGGTAAGACAAAGTAACACCGACTAAAGAATGTGAATACCAACAAAGAAAAGCCATATTGAGGAACACACATCTTCAAATCAGAAAAGGTAACAGTGCAAGGAAACCTTACGCAACGGCCGATAAATAGGACTCATAAAACCGTGGCAAAAATGAAACAAGTGAAGGAGTACAATGCAAGTTCCATTACAGCTTGAGATAAAGTGGAACGAGAAGCAGTAGGGATGAGAATACGGAAAAAGGACTGCAAAACGCTGACGATGATGTGGCTCGACTTGCGCCATAGGGTGGTGGGGTTTCGGGTTCCGCTGGATAGGTCAGGAGTCCACTACACGCAACAAGCGGCTACACGGGTAGCAGGGGTTGTGTGGCGTGGGCTGGGAGGTTTTTTAGGTTAGATGGCCTTGGGCAAGTACAGAAAGGGCAACAGCCTCAACGGGTGCAGGGCAAAGTCAGGACATGCGGGGACCGAGCAGCAAACGGTATTGTAATTGTAAACTGTCGAAGCTGCGTTGGTAAAGTACCGGAACTTCAAGCGCTGATAGAAAGCACCGAAGCTGAAATCGTTATAGGTACAGAGAGCTGGCTGAAGCCAGAGATAAATTCTGCCGAAATTTTTACAAAGGTACACACGGTGTTTAGAAAGGATAGATTGCATGCAACCGGTGGTGGAGTGTTCGTCGCTGTTAGTAGTAGTTTATCCTGTAGTGAAGTAGAAGTGGACAGTTCCTGTGAATTATTATGGGTGGAGGTTACACTCAACAACCGAGCTAGGTTAATAATTGGCTCCTTTTACCGACCTCCCGACTCAGCAGCATTAGTGTCAGAACAACTGAGAGAAAATTTGGAATACATTTCACATAAATTTTCTCAGCATGTTATAGTCTTAGGTGGAGATTTCAATTTACCAGATATAGACTGGGACACTCAGATGTTTAGGACGGTTGGTAGGGACAGAGCATCGAGTGACATTATACTGAGTGCACTATCCGAAAATTACCTCGAGCAATTAAACAGAGAACCGACTCGTGGAGATAACATCTTGGACCTACTGATAACAAACAGACCCGAACTTTTCGACTCTGTATGTGCAGAACAGGGAATCAGTGATCATAAGGCCGTTGCAGCATCCCTGAATGTGGAAGTTAATAGGAATATAAAAAAAGGGAGGAAGGTTTATCTGTTTAGCAAGAGTAGTAGGAGGCAGATGTCAGACTACCTAACAGATCAAAACGAAAATTTCTGTTCCGACACTGATAATGTTGAGTGTTTATGGAAAAAGTTCAAGGCAATCGTGAAATGCGTTTTAGATAGGTACGTGCCGAGTAAAACTGTGAGGGACGGGAAAAACCCACCGTGGTACAACAACAAAGTTAGTTAACTACTGCGAAAGAAAAGAGAGCTTCACTCCAAGTTTAAACGCAGCCAAAACCTCTCAGACAAACAGAAGCTAAACGATGTCAAAGTTAGCGTAAGGAGGGCTATGCGTGAAGCGTTCAGTGAATTCGAAAGTAATTATCTATGTATCGACTTGACAGAAAATCCTAGGAAGTTCTGGTCTTACGTTAAATCAGTAAGTGGCTCGAAACAGCATATCCAGACACTCCGGGATGATGATGGCATTGAAACAGAGGATGACACGCGTAAAGCTGAAATACTAAACACCTTTTTCCAAAGCTGTTTCACAGAGGAAGACCGCACTGCAGTTCCTTCTCTAAATCCTCGCACAAACGAGAAAATGGCTGACATCGAAATAAGTGTCCAAGGAATAGAAAAGCAACTGGAATCATTCAACAGAGGAAAGTCCACTGGACCTGACGGGATACCAGTTCGATTCTACACAGAGTACGCGAAAGAACTTGCCCCCCTTCTAACAGCCGTGTACCACAAGTCTCTAGAGGAACGGAAGGTTCCAAATGATTGGAAAAGAGCACAGGTAGTCCCAGTCTTCAAGAAGGGTCGTCGAGCAGATGCGCAAAACTATAGACCTATATCTCTGACGTCGATCTGTTGTAGAATTTTAGAACATGTTTTTTGCTCGAGTGTTATGTCGTTTTTGGAAACCCAGAATCTATTATGTAGGAATCAACATGGATTCCGGAAACAGCGATCGTGTGAGACCCAACTCGCTTTATTTGTTCATGAGACCCAGAAAATATTAGATACAGGCTCCCAGGTAGATGCTATTTTTCTTGACTTCCGGAAGGCGTTCGATACAGTTCCGCACTGTCGCCTGATAAACAAAGTAAGAGCCTACGGAATATCAGACCAGCTGTGTGGCTGGATTGAAGAGTTTTTAGCAAACAGAACACAGCATGTTGTTATCAATGGAGAGACGTCTACAGACGTTAAAGTATCCTCTGGCGTGCCACAGGGGAGTGTTATGGGACCATTGCTTTTCACAATATATATAAATGACCTAGTAGATAGTGTTGGAAGTTCCATGCGGCTTTTCGCGGATGATGTTGTAGTATAGAGAGAAGTTGCAGCATTAGAAAGTTGTAGCGAAATGCAGGAAGATCTGCAGCGGATAGGCACTTGGTGCAGGGAGTGGCAACTGACCCTTAACATAGACAAATGTAATGTATTGCGAATACATAGAAAGAAGGATCCTTTATTGTACGATTATATGATAGCGGAACAAACACTGGTAGCAGCTACTTCTGTAAAATATCTGGGAGTATGCGTGCGGAACGATTTGAAGTGGAATGATCATATAAAATTAATTGTTGGTAAGGCGGGTACCAGGTTGAGATTCATTGGGAGAGTCCTTAGAAAATGTAGTCCATCAACAAAGGAGGTGGCTTACAAAACACTCGTTCGACCTATACTTGAGTATTGCTCATCAGTGTGGGATCCGTACCAGATCGGGTTGACGGAGGAGATAGAGAAGATCCAAAGAAGAGCGGCGCGTTTCGTCACAGGGTTATTTGGTAACCGTGATAGCGTTACGGAGATGTTTAACAAACTCAAGTGGCAGACTCTGCAAGAGAGGCGCTCTGCATCGCGGTGTAGCTTGCTCGCCAGGTTTCGAGAGGGTGCGTTTCTGGATGAGGTATCGAATATATTGCTTCCCCCTACTTATACCCTCCGAGGAGATCACGAATGTAAAATTAGAGAGATTAGAGCGCGCACGGAGGCTTTCAGACAGTCGTTCTTCCCGCGAACCATACGCGACTGGAACTGGAAAGGGAGGTAATGACAGTGGCACGTAAAGTGCCCTCCGCCACACACCGTTGGGTGGCTTGCGGAGTATAAATGTAGATGTAAATGTAGATGTAGATGTAGATGTAGAATATGTTATACCTAAGCAGAACTGTCATTGAGTCTATAAAAACCGAAGGCACGTGTAGTATCATCTACTCATAGCAATTACAACCTGATGAATGAGCTTTTCAGCTTTCAGAGAGCTTAAGACAGAGGAAAAGCAAAGTAACTCGAAGAGATTCAGGTAGGTAAGCTTGGGATGCAATTTCTATGCAACTCCTCACAGTTGATGCATTTTGATGTTAGTTTATTTCATTGTTGTCTCACACTAACGACACTTCTAGCTGTCGGAACATTCATATGACAATTATCGTGGTGTAATTCTTAGAACAGACGGTTACGTTAAATACTATGGTACACACGGCTGAATCTGACGCCGTCGAAAACGCTAATTTCGGGAGCAAACGTAATTCATTGCTTTCCGTAAGCTTTCCCATGTTGAAATCATCCCTAGATGGCGCACAAAATGATAAATACACCTCACTAAATACCTCTTCGAGTTATTTTAGACACTCATTTTGGTAACTCGAGGATATACGGCACTCGCTCCTGTCGTCATCACAATCCCGGTGCGTTGCAGCCTTTGATCTCGCTATCCGAGGCAATAATAGTTACTGGGACAATTTTTAGGCGGACCCCGAACAACTACATTCACTTTGGTACTAACGAAACGTTTTAGATAAGCCTCAGCAGTCTTGTGAGGCGAGGATTATCAAGTCGTCAGTTCTGAATCACTGTTATCTCTGAAACTAAGTTCCAAATTCGTACTATTAAACCAGAAACACATACCACTACCGGTCTCCACATAACCACCAACTTGCACCCTAAAATTTCATAGGAAAGTGCAGCAAAGATATAGTTTGAGGAAACTGCTGATGTAACTCCGCACGCGCGCGCGGAATACTGAGTTCATGCAGTACCTCCACACCACTTCTAACAGCTCAGAGGCGTCGTTTGTGTGAAACAACCAGTAAATAAAATACCTGCAAAATGCACCACCTGTCGGGAGCTGCCAGCAGCTGGTGGTTTAATAGTTAGCGTTGCTGACTCTTCATCATGTGGCAGCGGGTTCGATTTCTGAGTGAGTTGGACATTTTTCTCCATTCGGGACTGAATATCTATCTTGCCCTCTTCATCATTTCGAAGCCGTTGATACTTCTCCTTTCTGAACATGCCCTCCGCTCGTTTTTCTTACTTATTTACTAGCTTTTGGAACCTGTGCTTCAGCCACCTAAACACAGGAAATGTTATATTACAATTGGTTTTCACAATTCATGATGGACATTATTTTTAGTCGTACCCAGGTACGATGTAACAGAGGATTAACAAAGGAGTGATTCGATACAAAACAATTTTTACAATCGGAGTGTACTAAAAGAAGTAAGCAAGACAAAAATGAAGCAGTGGATACTATAAAAATCTTAACGCTCACACAAGAAGAAATGATAAATCGCCGTTGGTACACATTTGGGATTTTTCCAGTTCAGTCCACATTATTGACTACAGTCTAAATTTACAATAAAATGTTGTTTATACGTCCTGTGAGAATTGTTTCACAAGCTGCGGATAGATGCGAATAGATAATTGAAAATTTGTCCGGGGCTATAAGTACCATCTGGGCAGAAGAGGAGAACAATTAACAAGAATCACACTCTCTGCACTCATTCACTTCTTTCATTTTCTTCATGGCTTTTTGAGTCCTATTTATTGGCCATTGTGGAAGATTTCCTTGCACAGTTTGCTTTTCTGATTTCAAACTATATGTTATTCACAACACATGGAATTTCTTTGTGGGCGTTCACCTTTTGTAATCAGTATTATGTTGTCTTTTCGTTTGTGTTATTATGTGTTACACGTGGTGCCAATGAAAGGATCAGTAAGGAAAACTGTTATTAAGTCTAAAATATCCAAAATCATTTTATTTAATAATAATGCTAACAGGGTCTGTTAATGTAGTAATGTAGAAAAACAGTGAATTGCTATTGGTGAAAGTTCTTTATTTGTAGTACGCTTAAGGATGTAAAACAAAAATTGCTAAAACAACTTCTGAAGTGGAGAACCGCCGAAGAATTCCCCTGTTCTTTACTTGTGATATTCTAATTGCAGTCGGTGCATCTGGATACTATTCGTAACTATGAATTAGATCTAATTATAATCACAGAAATTTGAATAAAACGCATTGTCCTATACTTTAGGTATTTCGGTCCCCAGTCAGTGCGGTGGCAACTGGCGCTAACATTTCATCGAAGAGCCAACTTCCTAGCTGTTAGCCAGGTCACGAAACACACCGGGTGTGCAGTCGTATTCTTCCTGTTGCTTTTTTAACGGAGAATCGGCAACATTGTAGAATACATTTTGAACTGGTTAGATCGTCGATTTGTTTCTTTGAGTGGTTTAGAATTACACTACGAAATTCACTTGATATTTTCTTGTATTTCCAAAAAATTATGTTATTGACTCTCACTTATGTAGTATCATTGGGTTATCAATTTATGATTAGATTCCAGGAATGTAGTTCTATACAGAATCTACAACCAGATTCATATTTTACATTAAAATTATCTATTTCCTAAATTACTATGACAATGAAAGTGAACTGCAAACTATACTGGCTCATTAAATAAATGCTAACGTGACTACTTTGTGAAGGGGAAGTTGTGTTACGTCTTAATTCCAAACGTGCTGGACACCTAGACAATTTTTCAGCCCTTTGCTTCTTCTTTCACAGAGCCAATCACTTACAAATCGAACATATGTAAGGCAATCTTAATTTTCCTCCTTAAGTCTTCTCAGTTTAGTGCCTGTTGATCAAAAAGTGAAAATTCCATTTATCGCCTTATACTGACGTCATTTGTATTTTTTTGCTGACTGCACAATTTGTTAATTGGATTTCTTTTAGCCTCTACTTACACTGCCAAATTCACATATTTCATGGTATTTGTGAAATGCTTCATGGATAGGACACAGGAGTTCACATAGACACAGACAATATAAAGGGCTAAAGTGTGCTATATCTTACTAATGTGTGAAGTTTTGTGTATTAATGATACTTTAAAAATGTACCTGCACAGGCAGGACCTGTGACGAGAGGCCGTGGCGCCTGCAGGCAGGCAACGCCGCTGCTAAACGGCTGCCCTGGCTCGGGACTGTAGGCCAGCCAGAATCGGAGAGTGTCGAAGGGGTTGCTGGTCAGAAAACTCCTAGCCCTTCGTCACGGCTTCTCCCTGCACAGGTACATTTTAAAAATTCTCTGTAATGGTGGTCGGGTGTCACCGAGAGTTTTTCCTTTTGTCTTAAAGGACCTTTTTGTCAGTGTCTCATCCCTCCATGACCACGCCACAGGACACAATATAGGAGCGCTGAAAACCCATAAGCACCATTTACTGCTTCGGATCACTTTCAAATTTCGTAGAACGACTTTCAACGGTCCCTAGTGGTTCCATCCTGTGCATGAGAGAAAAAATTGCGGTCGCGCTGCGTTCCAAACGGGTGCGATAACGTTCGATGGGGTTGCAACCCCACAATGTCCTCAGAGGAGGGTTGAAATGCCCGAGAGTTTGAGGAGAGTCGACCGACGTTGCTCATCGCAGTGCTAACTGTCGTTTTGGACCACGCATTGTGTGGGAGTCAACGCCCCACAAAAAGGAGTGGTTTTATTGACCCCTTTATGCCAAACCTTGCAACCTTTTCGGCCGATTCTGAGCGGCAGTATGTTTGGAATGTTTTCCTCAATCACTCATCGGAAACCTTTAAGCCAAATTTCAAACTTAAGCATCGCAATGGGTGAGAATTACTACATTTCACAAAAGTGATCCTTTAATTCTGTTTCCCAGTATAAAACAGTATGGTGACGCTCATTTAGTTTTTGGATTTGAAGCCTCTTTAAAGCTTCTGACTCCGGGATAAAGATGTCAGCAATAATAGTTAAAACTGCAGTTTCGACCACAGTGATATTTACACCTTCTGATTGACAATAGATGCATAATATTACTATTTTTGGAGTCGCACCAGCCTTTGCTTCAAATATTTCTCGTTAGAGATACCCATTATTTTCATTTTATGGAGTTAACACATGGTGGTTCAAATGCCCAGCTGGTCCCGATTTAAGGTTTCCGTTATTTCCTTACATAGATGAAGGCAACTCATGGGATCTTTCGTTTGAAAGGGACAAGTCGTTTTTCTTCCCCAACCTTTTGAATCCTAGCTTCTGCATCATCTCTAGTAACCTGTTCATCGATGGGACGTTTGGACCCAATTAACCTTCTTTCTTTGTTTCCCCAACATTGCCCACTGAATTCAATTGTTTCATGAAGGTTAAATGCTCACACTTCATCTCTTTTGCGAATAGTCGGTAAAGGCTCTTCTCTAAGACCTCCCAGTTTTGCAAAACCCTCGGCAGCACCTGCCCACTTTTATTGAAAATTTTAAAAATGTACATGTACAAGCGCAACCCTTGACGAAGTCCTAGGCGCTTGCACAGCGGCAACCCCTTCGACATACTTCGATTCCGGCTGGCCTACTATCAGGCGCAAGAGCACCAATGTAGTGGCGAAACAGCAGCACCGTAGCCTGCCTGTAGCCGCCTGGGACTCACATTTTGGGTTCTGTCTACATCGATACCTTTTTATGGTGGCCAAAAAAGGCGGGTGGGTGGCACCGAAGCTAGTTCTTTTTGTTATTCAGGTAATACTCTCTAGAATGTTAGGTTCTGTGGGGCATTTTTTACATTAACATATGAATTACCATTTGCAACGAAAGAGTGTTATTATGAGTTTGTCTTGCCGGAAACTCGCTTTTTGCATGGACATATTTCTGTTGTGTGTTATTTTGGGTTTACTTACATTTATTTTAGTGGTACTTGTTCTCTTCGGCACTCTGATCTTTTGCTGAAATACACACAGGAACACTATACATGTTTTTACTGAAGAACATTCGCTAGTTACAACTTCAGCCTTAACATAACCTAATTTTTATGTGGCTGCTATGGGCATGGCCCACAGACCAACTTTTAACTTGCAAATGTCGTTCAATACAAACATGTAGCGTGTGTATCTCTACAACAGACAAGCATTCTGTTGAGGAAACAAAGCACGAAAATTGATTATAGCAATCCATATTATGGTGTAGAGAAGGTTCTACAGACCACAACATTCTAGAAAATAAGACCTGAGCAAATGTACCCCACTGATAATGCTACAAATCTTTTGAAACACGTTTTAGCGTTAAAAAGAATAGTTGTTTACATAATAGGCAGACTTGAATCAATTTAATCACCTAACACGGCCATTGTTAGAGCTTCAATCCCGAAGGATGACCAGCTTGTTCTCAGTAGACGTCGGCAGAGCATTAACAACTAAAATTCGTCTTTTTCACATTCCGTGTTCTCTGTACAAGAATGAAAAGCTCTTGTGATCAACTTGTTTTCCGTGACACATGTCACTGATCATATTCTTATTCCCGTCACTGACTACTTCGTTTTCTAAATTACCCTATGTCATTCATTAATTCACGCCCATATTTTCGTTTCTGCCGGGCAGAACGAGTTAGCAGCGTTGACACGCCACCCGCAACGGCGCAGATGAGGGGATATCTGGAAGAATGTGGGGTCGGCGGTTGTATGCGGCTGCTGCTAATTGAGTTGTCACGGACAAGCATCGCGGACCCACCAGCTGGAGCCGACCTAAAGCTGCTCCAAAATCTCGATTTAGGGACTGCGTGGCCACACATAGGACGCAGCCGCTCGCTGCGGAGGGGATTCAATTAGTTGCGTTGTCCTCGCAGTTTTCACTGCCACGAGGTCCATTAACGAGAACTTCCAAACCTCGGATCCGTCGCGGGGACCTTCCGCACTCCAGGTGTTGTTGTATGTCACACATTCCAGTATGCCAACAGGACAAGCTATGTTGCAGCGTCAAATAATCGAGCATCTGAATGTCAATGTGTAAAATTTCCACATTTTTTTTTTCATTCCCTGAGCGACAATGGACTCAGTCAGTATCTGAAAACGTCAAGAGACTGATATGGGTAACAGATATAAAACATAAAGGGCATGTCCGAGCAATAAAATACACCTAACTGAATACCGTACTAAGACATTTTACTGTCAATTCATGTTAGTTATTTCCAAAATGAAGCTAAAATAAAGTATGTACAGAATTGCTGAATTGATAAAATCACCTGCCGTAGATATTTTGTAATGATAAAATTTTATCGCACGCGCTTGTGAATTCGAGCAATACTATCAGTAAACACCCCTGATACATATCAGGCTACCACTAGAGAAGCCTACTAGATCTCCGGAAATACTGAATGCTTACTAGTTCTTGCACTCCATCGCAAAACGATTCCGGTCACCTGAGTGATTACACACTCTGTGACGTCAGAGCGTGCAAAACAAAGGCGTAAGTTACCAATATCGTAGAAATGTTTTCTGTCGGAATGAGTCGACGAACAAAAGTGACTCCCCAGAGGACGTAATTGTGAGGGTTTACTAGCTGTCAGAGAGATTTCGCGGGAGCAATATGTGCTCATAATCAATGTTACCCTTGATAACGCCAAGGTTTTCGGTGTGATTTTGCTGATAACCATCATTTGCACCTATCATTTTGCCATATAGGAAGCTTTCTATGTTACATGAGCACACTGGTCGCTTCAGGGAGCTTAAAGAGAGTAGAATTGGCATTTGGCAGTCATGTGACCCTCCACCGCCTATTTAAGGCGTGGCAGTGAAGTGTAGTGTATGTGCCAGCCACTTGCACGGATCCACGCCAGTAAGATGCGACGACGTGGAGACGGGACACGATGGCAGAAAGGTGCTGCTGTGTTTCACACCGTGAATCCATTTGTCCCATAGTTGGTGGATAAACGCGGAATATCCGTCGTTACCACAAGGAATGGTGCACACCTCGCACTCATGTAGAAGTTCGCAAGAATAGCCGTCGTAAAGAGATCTTAACCGACAGACACGGGAGTCGAGGGGTACGAACTGTCAATGACATACGGTTTCAAACCCAACAGAAACAGCTGTGTCAGTGAATGCAAGTCCATCTCCACTTATAACGTTGCAAAGCGGTATGAAATGGAACGAGCACGTAAGGACGGTAATAGGGAGAACTTTAAAAAAGTGTATGAGATTGCGTACGGAACACTAGTCCAACCCATTGTTAGGTACTGCTCGAGTTTTGAGATCCCCACCAGGTCATACTAAAGGAAGACATCGAAGTAGTAGATTACAGAGGCGTGCTGCTAGATTTCTTAACGGTAGGTTCGGTCAGTACGCGAGTATTACGGAAACGCTTCGTGAACTCAAATGGACTCACTGGAGGGAAGGCGACGTTCTTTCCGTGAAGCACCATTCAGAAAATTTAGAGAACTGGCGTATGCAGCTGATTCTAGTGCCACCAACGAAAATTCCGCTTTAAGACCACGAATGCAAGACAAGAGAAATTAGGGGTTCCACGAAGTCATTTAGACAGTCGTTTCTCCCTCACTCCATCTACGTTTGGAACAGGAAAGGAAAAAAAACCAGTAGTCATTCAAAATACCCTCCCCCGTGTATCATAGGGTGTCTTGAAGAATGTGCACGTAGATTTAGATTTCCGAACAATCATTCCGAGCGCCATTGTGGACTGCAGCATATAAAGGAAGAAGGAAGGTCAGAGTTTAACATCCCGTCGACAAAGAGGGTATTAGAGAGAGAGAGAGAGAGAGCGAGAGAGAGAGAGAGAGAGAGAGAGAGAGAGCACGATCTCGTATCGGGAAGGTGGCCGTGCCCTTGCAAGGGAAACATGCCGACATTTGCCTTATGTGATTTTTGGAAATCACAGAGATTCTTAACGTAATCAGGGTGGCTGGATGGGGATTTGAACCGTCCTCCTCCCGAATGCGAGTCCAGTGAGGTTGATTGGTTGGTTTGTAGATCAAAGGGACTAAACCCGAGTCCAGTGAGGTAACCACTATGTCACCTCGCACGGTAGCATATAAAGCTCCTCGTCTTCATTGGGCCAAGCAACAGAGCAGATTGCCCAACGAATCGATTAGCCCACGTAGGCCAGAGGTGCTTCTGAGACGATTTTGGCTTCTTTTTTTCGTATAACGACTTGGTACACTCATTTAGGTTACCGCGAACATGTATCAGGAAATTTATTTTAACATTTTCGACGGTTAAGTGTTTCTCTACAAGCCGAATATATTGAGACACTCCCGTCCTACAAGATGACAATACCCTTGTTTCCAGGGATACATGCATACGTTCCTGATTTGACGAACGTTACGTGGACCTTTCGCCTCATGAATGGTCTGTTAAATCAGCCGATATTATTCCTATAGGAAACGTCTGAAATTATTTGGAACAGTGGGTGAAAGGTAACAATCCACATCCTAGAAATTTTGTAGCTCTATGGGGTCTAATCATCAATCAGTTACTTCACCTGGATGTGGCGTACCTGAAAAAACCCCTGGGCCCCTTTCCTCGCTAAACTGATGCCATTATCACACGTAGAGGCGGTGTTACGGGGTATTAGCCTCACGTCGCCCGGGAATGACCGATTTTTTTTGTTTGTCCCGCGTGTTTATGTAGTGGACTGACAAGGCAGCCAGTCCACAGTGACGGGTAACCGAAAGGCACGCGTACACACACGCCGACTGGCGTTAAGTCTGAAACAGGATACGTGATGAAAGCTATAAAGAAAAGAACGGAGCTTCTCGTATACTTAACTTTAATTCATTGTGGTACATTTCTCTTGATAATACAAGTGAGACTCTCTCCAGATATGCTTAATGCGCCTTGCTAGGTCGTAGCCATGGACTTAGCTGAAGGCTATTCTAACTGTCTCTCGGCAATTGAGAGAAAGGCTTCGTACGTGTAGTCGCTAGCAATGTCGTCCGTACAACTGGGGCGAGTGCTAGTAAGTCTCTCGAGACCTGCCGTGTGGTGGCGCTCGGTCTGCGATCACTGCCAGTGGCGACACGCGAGTCCGACATGTACTAATGGACCGCGGCCGATTTAAGCTACCACCTAGCAAGTGTGGTGTCTGGCGGTGACACCACAGTTTATACACGTTTTATACATAGGCAAATTAGAATACAAGCGCACAATAATAATAGAAGATAAAAATACCCACGAAGGAGCGATCGAAAAGTTATCATCCGAAGGCCGTTCGGTTCAGAAATGGTATACCAGTCAGACAAAACCGTCGTCAGCAAGGACTCGATCATCCTATCGACGTGCAAGGTTGAAGATAACCATTTGGTAAAACACGGTGCCCTGGTGCGTGGAGAAGTCCGCAACTGACTGCTGCACATCTTCGTCCGACAGAAATTGCCAACCCTTCTAGGCCATTTTTAAGGCATCATAGTCTCATGGGGAGAGAGGAGGACGCTGGTGCCTGCCATTTGAACTGGCGTTTCTTCTGCGTTGCGACGTTTGCGGTATGAGGGCTTACGTCATCATGAAGCAGCAACACCCCTTCGCACACCATTCCACAACGGTGGTTCTCGACAGGCATGCTGCCCCATACACGTTCTTCATTTTTCGAAGGACGTCAATTGGTGCTTGTACTTCGCCAGCCCAGAAACTAATAGCAGCACGTTGGCCCTGATTGAAGCCATCCGGTAATTACGTCGCCATAGTTCACGTTTCCGCATTTACCGCAAGCTCGTCGGATAGACACAAGTACCAAACTAATCCCTTGTCTACATGTCGGTGTTTAGATACTCAAATCGGATTCTCGGTACGTTGCATATATACGCTGCAGCAAAGCCCTCAAACGAAATCGTTTTGATCGTTCCTTATATACAATGAAGTGACAAATCTTATGTGATACCTCCTAATATCTTGTCGGATCTCCTTTTTCCCGGCGTAGTGGACCATGTAGGCGTGGCATGGACTCAACAAGTCGTTGGAAGTTCCCTGCAGAAATACTGAGTCATGTTGCCTCTAAAGCCGTACATAATTCCGAAAGTGTTGTCGGTGCAGGATGTCCTGCACGAAGTGACTTCAAGATTATGTTCCATAAACGTTCGATGGGATTCATGTCTAGCGATTCGAGTGGCAAAATCATTTACTCGAACTGTCCAGAACGTTCTTCAAACCAATCGCGAACAATTGCGGCCCGGTGACAGGGTATCGTTGTTTGGGAACATAAAATCTATGAATGGATACAAGTGGTCTCCACGTAGCCGAACATAATCATTTCCGGTCAACGATCGGTTCAGTTGGACCAGAGGACCCATTTCATTCTATGTAAACACAACCCACACCATTACGGATCAGCCACCAGCTTGCACCAATTCCTTGTTGACAACTTAGGTCCGTGGCGTCGTGGGGGTCTGAGCCACACTCGAATCGTACCATCAATTCTTACCAACTGAAATCGGGACCCATCTGACTAGACCATAGTTTTGCAGTCGTATAGGGTTCAACAGTTACGGTCACGAACCCCGAAGAGGGACTGCAGTTGCTGTCGTGCTGTGGGTCTGCTGCCATGTCTCATTAACGCCAAATTTCGACGCACTATCCTCACGGATGCGTTCTTCGCACGTCCCACATTGATTTCTGTAATCGAGTTTCTAAGCCCAGAACTCGTACTTCCAATTGAAATCCATTGAAGAATGAAACCACTGTACGGTGGTGATTGTGTCAACATCAGTAATGTGTGACATTGGGTTGTTCGTGCTTGTAATGAAAGAAATGGCGGTGCTAACTTTAGCTTGTTTGACAGGGCTCAGAGTGGACGACCGCGAGCACCAACTGGCGAGATTCATCAGAATTAGCTTGATGAACTCATCAGAGAAAATCGTTGGATAAGACAGACACAGCTCTCAGGTAATAGTGGCGTATAATGAGAGCATGTACAGGCTATCATTGCAGATCTACGGTACAGAAAACTATGTGCGTGGTGGGTGCCTCGAATGCTCAGCCCTGACATTGAACAGAGGAGAATAAGACATCTGTCATCAATTTCTTTTGCGTTTTGAGCGTGGGAGTAACGATTTTCTTAATAAAATTACCACATGTGATGGAACTTGGATCACCATTTTGACCCCTAAACAAGAGAGCATCAGTGGAGTTCCACCACAAAGGATCACCGATGCCAAAATCGATCAAGACCATGTTATCAGCAGGCAAAGTCAAACTCACAGCGTTCTGGGACATTGAGGGTGTGGCGCATTCGGAATTCATGCCCAAGGGCTCCATCATGAACTCTACAAGGTACTGCAGAACCCTCAGAAAATTGAAACTACGAATTTGAAGATTTCGTCCACACATGGAACAACCTTTCCTTCAGAATGCCAATGCCAGAACATAGGCCGTCCGACCTCTGCAGTAATACTACAGCTTGTATTCACTATCATCGATCATCCTCCACACAGTCCCGACTAGGACCCACTCAATTTTCATCTGTTCCCAGAACTCAAAGAACGCCTTCGAGGAATTCACTTTGATAGTGATGAAGCGGTGCAAGCAGAGGTGAGGTTGTGACTTCGTCAACTAATGTGACGGTATCAACGAACTGGTCTCTCATTGGGAGAAATTTGTTGATTTCCAGGATAAAAGTGGTGAAAAATAAATAAGTAGACATGAAGAATAAAGATGGTGAATGTTAATAAAGTTTGTTTTGTTTAAAAAGCTGTAAGAGTTTTCACATAAAAAATTCTGTCGCATTACTTTAAGCACACCGTCATAAATAGCACTTGGATAAATTTAACAATGACGTCGCTGTGTACGTCAGGAAGAGGGAAAGTGAGTATACACTCCTGGAAATGGAAAAAAGAACACATCAACACCGGTGTGTCAGACCCACCATACTTGCTCCGGACACTGCGAGAGGGCTGTACAAGCAATGATCACACGCACGGCACAGCGGACACACCAGGAACCGCGGTGTTGGCCGTCGAATGGCGCTAGCTGCGCAGCATTTGTGCACCGCCGCCGTCAGTGTCAGCCAGTTTGCCGTGGCATACGGAGCTCCATCGCAGTCTTTAACACTGGTAGCATGCCGCGACAGCGTGGACGTGAACCGTATGTGCAGTTGACGGACTTTGAGCGAGGGCGTATAGTGGGCATGCGGGAGGCCGGGTGGACGTACCGCCGAATTGCTCAACACGTGGGGCGTGAGGTCTCCACAGTACATCGATGTTGTCGCCAGTGGTCGGCGGAAGGTGCACGTGCCCGTCGACCTGGGACCGGACCGCAGCGACGCACGGATGCACGCCAAGACCGTAGGATCCTACGCAGTGCCGTAGGGGACCGCACCGCCACTTCCCAGCAAATTAGGGACACTGTTGCTCCTGGGGTATCGGCGAGGACCATTCGCAACCGTCTCCATGAAGCTGGGCTACGGTCCCGCACACCGTTAGGCCGTCTTCCGCTCACGCCCCAACATCGTGCAGCCCGCCTCCAGTGGTGTCGCGACAGGCGTGAATGGAGGGACGAATGGAGACGTGTCGCCTTCAGCGATGAGAGTCGCTTCTGCCTTGGTGCCAATGATGGTCGTATGCGTGTTTGGCGCCGTGCAGGTGAGCGCCACAATCAGGACTGCATACGACCGAGGCACACAGGGCCAACACCCGGCATCATGGTGTGGGGAGCGATCTCCTACACTGGCCGTACACCACTGGTGATCGTCGAGGGGACACTGAATAGTGCACGGTACATCCAAACCGTCATCGAACCCATCGTTCTACCATTCCTAGACCGGCAAGGGAACCAGCTGTGCCAACAGGACAATGCACGTCCGCATGTATCCCGTGCCACCCAACGTGCTCTAGAAGGTGTAAGTCAACTACCCTGGCCAGCAAGATCTCCGGATCTGTCCCCCATTGAGCATGTTTGGGACTGGATGAAGCGTCGTCTCACGCGGTCTGCACGTCCAGCACGAACGCTGGTCCAACTGAGGCGCCAGGTGGAAATGGCATGGCAAGCCGTTCCACAGGACTACATCCAGCATCTCTACGATCGTCTCCATGGGAGAATAGCAGCCTGCATTGCTGCGAAAGGTGGATATACACTGTACTAGTGCCGACATTGTGCATGCTCTGTTGCCTGTGTCTATGTGCCTGTGGTTCTGTCAGTGTGATCATGTGATGTATCTGACCCCAGGAATGTGTCAATAAAGTTTCCCCTTCCTGGGACAATGAATTCACGGTGTTCTTATTTCAATTTCCAGGAGTGTATATACATATTCTCACTTGCGCTCTTCCTGACGTACACAGTGACAGCACGGTTATGTTTATGCAAGTGTTATTGATGACTTTACTATAAACAAACTATGCCCCAATGCACTTATCATGTATTTATTTAAGTTCAAAATGGTTCAAATGGCTATGAGCACTATGGGACTTAACTTTTGAGGTCATCAGTCCCCTAGAACTTAGAACTACTTAAACCTAACTAACCTAGGGATATCACACACATCCATGCCCGAGGCAGGATTCGGTGCTGTACACATTAAACTCAGACACTGGCATCAAGTTATCAATAACTTGATACCAGTGTCTGAGTTTAATGTGTACAGCACCGAAGATGATCACTATGTGATCGAATATCGATTCTGCTATCAATGAAACATCAATATTACGATCAACGCTGACCTTCCTTTTAATATAACATATATGGTCGTGGTGCACGCAGCACTCCATGGAGTCGCCAATCAATAATGTAGTTATGATTTATTCGGTTTGTTACCATAATCACCTTTTCCATGAAAATATGTTCACAACAGTGAAATGGCTTATAATATGCAATCAGAAAAAAGTAGAACATACAACACAGAGCATTGTAATACCCCTCAGACGAAATGCGTAAACTTTAATCACAGTGTGTTCTGTCTATTCTGGCAGAATAATTCTGCAGAATTAAAAGAAAATGGTACTTTCCATTTTTGCTCTAATACTTTTATTGGGTCAAAGTTAGACTCAGCTTTCTATGCCATTACGAAGTGTTGTTATTTTTTAATAGTAAACTATGCCATATGTACTGAAAGGGCAACGTCTTTAAATTTGTTTCTTCTATTCGTGTTGGTTCACAAATTCTGTCTCGTTGATTTTACAGCTTGACATTTACAAACACAGTACAGTGAGCAATGTAAATTCTTTGTGAGTGGCAAGCTGTCAGACCAGCAGGACAGCATATGTGAACAAACACGAGCAGAAGACACCAGTTTAAAGACGCTAGACAGAACCGAAGAATACGGAATGCAGACTTGAGGATAACGAAGTAACGAGAGCATCACTGATGTTAACAGAAGATACCGTGAGCAAATAGAAATGAGACACACAACATATACCGTTGACATTTGGACTGTTATGCACTATTTTCAGTCCTACACAGATACAAAGTTAGTATGGTGAAAAACCGAACGTAATGCAATAACTCTGTAACGAGCCGCCTGACACCGTGAGCCCCTCATTTCAAAATACTTAGATGGTATCCATGAACAACCTCTGAAACTTTTTCCGTGGAATTCTGGTTCACTCTGTACATACGAACATCAATAAGAGCTTTGCATCATCCCTTTATTTCGAAGTAGACAGAAATATGTTCAGTCAAAAGGTAAAGTGTTAAGGATTGGATTGTTTGGGGGAGGAGACCAGACAGAGAGGTCATCGGTCTCATCGGACTAGGGAGGGACGGGGAAGGAAGTCCGCCGTGCCCTTTCAAAGGAACCATCCCGGCATATGCCTGGACCGATTTAGGGAAATCACGGAAAACCTAAATCAGGATGGCCGGACGCGGGATTGAACCGTCGCCCTCCCGGATGCGAGTCCAGTGTGCTAGCCACTGCACCACCTCGCTCGATACAGTGTTAAGTAAGACAGCCAGAGAGTGCTCACAAAATCTGTCTATGAGGCATGCACGTACAATCATTTTCAATGTGTATAGATCACCCGGTTAAAAAAAATTGTCTGTTCCACAGCAGTCCTGAGCAACGTGAATACATGGTGGAACGTCCCCTTGCGCGGTTGCAGGCTTGAATTCGTCATGGCATACCATCGATGAGATATTCAAGTCAGACCTGGTTCAAATTATCCCGTTGTTCAACGGCGATTCTGCAGAGTACGTGGTCGTTGTCGACGTCCAAAAACAGCTCGTTTCAATCGATCTCACATATGTTAGGTTCCGTTCATGACCAGGGACAGGCAGGCCACTCCATTCTCTTGATCCTAGCATGCTGAAGGAACGTATTCGCGAGAACAGCACGATGAGCACGCGATTCATCAAGATCAAATTATCACCAAAATGTTTGCGGTACGGTTCGACTATTGGCTGCAGAATCTCATCCATACACCGTAGGGCCGTGATATTGTCCACAAGAACCATTAGAGGTGTACGGTGGCCACATGTAATGCCACCTCGGAACATAATTCCAACACCGCCTTGTTGCACATGTGGGACAGTGTTGGAGGTATTCGACGCGACCGGTTTGTCTCGAAACACGTTACCTGCGATTTCAGGGTACAAACAGGTAAGAATTTCTACCGTAATCAACACCCGACACCAATCCTGGGGCGTCCATTCTGCATGTTTCCTTGACCATCTGTTAGGAAGTACACAGCCGGCGATTGTGGCCGAGCGGTTCTAGGCGCTTCAGTCCGGAACCGTGCTGCTGCTGCGGTCGCAGGTTCAAATCCTGCCTCGGGCATGGATGTGTGTGATGTCCTTAGGTTATTTAGGTTTAAGTAGTTCTAAGTCTAGGGGGCTGATGACATCAGATATTAAGCCCCATAGTGCTTGGAACCACAGACAGACAGGAAGTACACGATGCAGTAGTATATGCCGTGATGCTATTGCCGTGGTCGTTCAGAATTGAGATACGCATCATGAAAACGTCTAGGAAAGCCGAATGCAGTTGTGGAGCACTCAGCCCACGGATCCTTTGACTCAGAAGTCGTAGATATCGATCACCCTGTGCACCTAACGAACGTGGGCGACCTGTGCGGTGTAAATCCTCAGCCACTGTCCACTGGAACCGACTCCATGTGCACACCACAGCACTCAGGTGCAGAAGTCGAGCAACTCCCCTGTTGGACAAGCCTTCTGTTCGCAACATGATGATGCAGACGGGATCACTGGTTGAGATTACCATTCGTGGCATCATGGATGTTCACTCTGCTGTTCCACTGATGCCACTCATGATCCGTACTGATGCTTTCGCTTTGGGTAAAATGTTGTAATCCATATGACAGTGGCGTTCTACCCGAAGGTAGTGCTCTTAATCCTTATGACGGTGGCGTTCTAGCCGTAGGTAGTGCTCATGGTAATTGTGTGTATTTTTACCAACAACGTTAGGAGTAAAGTTCTAATTGGTACAAGTAGAGCCACAGTAGAAACACACCTACACGACATATCGGTGTGGTGGAACACTTTCGCTGACATATACACGTAATTTCACCTCGTCGTGGGAAAAAAATGTTTGATTTCATCTCGCAGCACACTTAACAAAAAAATCAGTCGAGCATCCCAAACGTAGATAATAGTATGTTGTTAGTAATAAAACACACCATCATCAATTGAATATGATGCAGTATCACAGCTATTGTATTCAGATGGTTTCAGTCACTCTTCTCGATTTGTGATACACACCACATGACTATCACAGCTGCGATGCCACATCATCTTTATTTGTTATGACTGAGAGAACCCCACAGAATATATTCTATACTATATAAATATAACACTCTCTCGCTGTGTCACTTAACACTTTACCTTCTGATCTAACATATTTCTGTCTACTACTTCCACTGTTTCTTTCTGGGTTTCCTTGTGAGCCTTTTCAAATTTTTGGATCGATGGTATATTCTTTAATTTTACAATGTATGTCATAATATATCAGAAAGTTATAGAATATATCACGGATACGACAAGTTAAAGAGAACCTGACGAAAGCCTAGATGGTGACAATCGTTTAAGGTAAACTGTAAACTGTTGGGTACTAAAACTGTAAAACGCCATTAAAAATGAAAGCGAACCATGTGGACTGAGGAAAGGACAATACCCAACAGTAAGAAATATTAGAAACGTACATAAAAGCATTGCGTTGGCTATCAGGGTCCATACGCATAATAATGATAATAATAATAATATATTTCTATCTATATTAAGTATGCTGGCTTGACTTCTAATGACTGGTGTGTTTGAAGCAGGTAGCAAATAAAATTTTTCAACCACGTTGTCTTGGTTAAAGTGACGTTCTTTCCATAGAAGAAGAAATTAGACTTTGCGTATACAAAGGAGGTACTGTAGCCATCATCTGGAAGAATTTAAGGAAAACACAGAAATTTTTAATCCTGGTAGCCGGACAGAGATTCGAATTCAGTCCCTCTCGACTGTGAACAGTTTCCTGGCGCAGTGTGGAATTCAGAGCTTCACGTAACCTCATAGGTAGACTAGAAGTACATACGCTCTAGGAAATTATAGTACGAGAATACTGCGAACGATGCTTTCGACCGGAGTACAAAGATAATGGACAGAACTACTTTATGCCACTGTTTTATCAGGTGACTGATCGTCAATAAGCGAGTCATTACTTATGTATTGCGTTATTAAAGACTGCATTCCGATTGCGAATAGCTTTTTGTTAGTCGATATCAGATGCTCTGTCGACTTCTAGGGAAAAAAGAGACGAATATCCATAGTGGACAGCAGTGCTTTCGCGAAACCTTTCGGGTAATTCGTTTTGGTGTACGACTTTGACGGCTTTCGCGCGGGCCGGCAGCGCTGTTCTTGATGTCAAATATTGTTGGGGTAATTACTGATCGTGATTGCTGGAGAACATCTGTTCCCCTCCAGGTGAACGACCGCCGGTGTACCATCTGCTCCTACAAGAAAATCTCTCGCTCTGTGCGGACGGCGGGCGGCGGCTGGCGGCCGGCCACAAAAAACCCATTATTGCCGGCCTGTGGACGTTTGATGGCTATCGTAATTGAACCGTCTTAGCCCTGAAATAACGGGAAACAAATGAACAGTCTGTACGAATTAATCATAAATACGACCGATCATCCGATTAAGAAGTTCCATATGTGATAGGCGCAAATATGTACTGACCGAATCGGTAATGCAGCTACTTTCAGTCGATGTGCGGCTGTTCAACAGTCGGGTAACTGTTTCCCACGGGGTTAGCGGACGATTATAACTGGCACAGCTTGTACTGTAAAAATTCGTTTCAACGACTGTTACAACATGAATTAGTATGTGCTCTATATCGTACGATAAGGAGACGTAGATTTGCGTTTATTTTAATGTACGTAACAACGGCCAAGGTCAAGCAGTGATGTATAAGGCGCAGCACTTCCGCTCTGGAAGACGCAGATCGCGAACAAACATGCCCCTGCGATTTCAATTCGGAGAGGCGCATCCCCGTTCGCCGGACCCCTTTTAGGAATAATAATAAGAGTTCGGCTCCCTCTTCGCTGGAAAAACCCAACAAATTAAACTGGGTATTTTCTTTTAAAATTGATTTCATTATCTGCTACCCCATCACTAGACTCTGCGACTGCTCCCATGATATGATTTTGAAAAGGGACAGTTTGCTCCTCGCAGAACGTGCTGTTATCCTCGCAGCTTTCCACAGAAACACCGGACGAATCAGGTTTCCAGAGAGACGAGCAGCTTACGTTTGCTACACACTGGCCAGGATGTCACAGCTACAGAAAGTCACATGAATTACGCAAAGTAGTAATAATAAGGAATTCATAATACCACTCCTTTTACGTACTTGTGCGACAAAAGGATGGACTGTTGGGCTATGTGGCCTTACTTCCATAGAAATCTAAATTGCGGACTACAGCTCAACAATATTTTTTTATGGAAAGTAAAAGCTAATCACTCACTGCTGTTCTGCTAGTCAACTGTTTTTATTGTTTTAATTTACTTGGTTGGAATCGATTTCGAAGCACCATAGCTTTATTTTGAAGAACATTAACACTGTAGTCAATATGATATACCAACCTCACACTTACAATACACAAGATAGTGGGGTTCATTAACAGAATGTACGAGGGGCGTTCAGAAAGTAAGCTCCGATCGGTCGCGAAATGGAAACGACTATGAAAATCCGATAAAGCTTTGCACAGATATGTTGGGTAGTGTCTCTAGTATAACCCCAGTTAGCATCACGTCGCTCTTCTCATTTCTGAGCTCGCAGTGAGTGCGTAAAGATGTCTAGAAAATAGTGTCTGCCGCCAAGTACGAGGGCCTGGTGAGAAATTTCGCCTGAAGCTATGCAGCTAACATTACATAACTGTCGTGCTGTTTGTTCTTCAAGACAATTCTCAGCCGCATTCTGCAGGGGCAATGAAGATGCTCCTGCATCGTTTTCAAATGGAAATGTGAGATTACCCACAATACAGTCCGCAATTGTCTCCCCCTGAGTTTCATCTCTGGTCACATGAACCGCTGTCTTTGAAGACAACATTTTGACACAGACAACGAGGTGTAGGCCAGCGTGGAGAATTGGCGGAAAGCACTGGCGGCTGCCTTCTATGATGAGGCTATTGAAAAGTTGGTACAACGCTATGACAAAAGTCTAAGTCAGAACGGCGACTACGTAGAGAAGTAGCTGAAAGGTGTAGCTAATTGTTACAAGTAAAACATTTCTGATGTTCACTGTGGTTTCAATTTGGCAATCAATCGGAGCTTACTTTCTGAACAGGCCTCGTAGTTGCTGTGGTATAAAAGTACAGTACATTGCTAGAGAGTCTGTAGATGGATTGTTGCTTTAAAATTTTCGTGCAGACATCCCAATAACTGGGTATTTTAATTAATTTTTTTTTAGGTTTTGCGTGGTTTCGCCGAATCACGTCGAAGATTTCTGCAAATGTTCCTAAAAGTGAGGCCACTGGAACTCTGGGTTTGTTTCTTTTACAGTCCGAGGCAGTCTTCTGTCTTTACTGAAATGGACATCGTCAGATTGTAAAACTCTCTTTCTCTCGGGTTCACCCACGTCAAAATTCTAAGCTGGTTTATTTATCTGACTGCGTGGCGAAACGTCCCAGAAAACATTAATTAATATGAGATTTTCACAGGTACTGGATCAGAATAGTACATTATTTCCGGAGCTTAGTATTCGTACTGGAAGTCTAATAGGTGTTTGAATTTTCTGAGAAAACAGGAGACGGCTTCAAGCTTTAACATGAGGTCTAGGGTCTCTCACACTATGCTTATCTGCTATTTTTTTCTTGTATGTACTCCTCGTCATGCTATGTCTCAATACGACCAAGTGAATATGTATTTGTGGAATAAATACACCATTATAACAGCGTTAGAGTAAAAAAAAAAACTGCGTCCTACTCTCCAGTTCCCACTTCGCATAAATATTCAAACCTACTACACTCTAGCTGGTGTGTATTTATCCATTAAATATTTAAATGGACAAACTAGAGAAAAGAAATTAAAATACTTCTCTGACATTTCAAAAATACCCACCACCGGAGAAATATATTTTGCTGTGAGAATTTCTTGCAATGAACAGTAAGTACGTGATAGGAAGTGTGACTCCAGCTAAGACTCCAACATAGTTACTGTGTTCTCTTACTTCTTTCTTTTTGCAGGAATACTTCTAGCAGTAATTTATCGTAGATCGCTTGAGCATCGAAAGGTACCTAACGACTGGAAGCAAGAGCAGGTCATTCCCGTTTTTAAGAAAGGCCGTAAGACAGTTCCACACAATTATAGACATATATCGTTGACGTCAGTCTGTTGTAGAATTATGGAACACATTTTATGCTCAAGAATTATGACGTTCTTGGAAAATGAGCAGCTCCTCAATAAAAATCAACATTGATTCCGCAAACAGAGAACCTGCGAAACTGAACTCGCTCTGTTCCTCAATGAGACCCACAGTGCAGTGGACAACGACGATCTCCGGAGTATCGGAGCAGACCTGTGATTGGATTCAAGACTTCCTTGCAGATAGATCTCAACACGTCACTCTTAAAGGAACTAAATCAACAGATGTAAAGGTAATATGCGGAGTACCACAGGAAGTGTGATAAGACAACTGCTGTTCACAGTATACATCAATGACCTAGTAGAAAGCGTTGGATGCTCTTTAAGGCTATTCGCAGATGATACGGTTGTTTATACCAAAGTAGCAACGCCAGAAGATAGTAAGAATTTGCAGATTTGCAGAACGACCTGCAGAGAATTGATGAATGCTGCAGATTCTGGCAGTTGATCCTGAACGTAAATAAATGTGACATATTGCGCATATATAGGAAAAGAAATCCTCTACTCTACAGATACACTATTGATGACAAACAGCTGGAGACTGCGTCTGGCGTAAAATATCTAGGCGTAACTATCCAGAGCGACCTTAAGTGGAATGACCATATAAAACAGTTAGTGGGAAAAGCAGACACAAGACTCAGATTCATTGGAAGAATCTTAGGAAATATAGCTCATCCACGAAGGAAGTGGCTTATAAGGCGTTTGTCCGCCAGATTATTGAGTATTGCTCATCTATCTGGGATCCCTATCAGGTACAGCTGATAGAGAAGATACATGGAAGAGCGGCGCGCTTCGTCACGGTATCGTTTAGCTGGCGAGAGAGTGTTACGGAGATGAAAAACAAACTCCACTGGCAGACGTTACAAGAGAGATGTTGTACATCACGGAGAGATTTAATATTGAAATTTCTAGACAGCACTTTTCAGGAAGAGTCAAACAACATATTCCTTCCCCCCTCCCCGCCATAAATCTCGCGTATTGACCACGACGAGAAAATTCGAGAAATTAGTGTCAATACAGGGGCTTACCGACAGTCATTCTTCCCACTCACTATTCACAATTGTAACAGGGTTGGAGGGATCAGATAGTGGTACCGACAGTGCCCTCCGCCACACACCATTAGGTGGCTTGCAGAATATGATGTAGATGTAGAGTGGAGTTCTAAAAAGAATCCTTTCAAGACACTAGTTTAGAAAATGTCACCTGTTGATTTCTATGGCCATTTGTGACAGAATATAGACAGACACTAGTTTATTATCGGGGAACAGCGGGGCTGAAATATTCATCCCGTTACTCTTTTTATGAATCACTTTAGATTAATCCCTTCGACAGAGATTGTTTTCTGCACTTCAGCTGGTTCTCCGTATCCAGTCATCTCCACGTCAGTGCTCTAACCATTTACCCTACCTTTTCTTTTATGAATACTGCCGTTCGTACCCAACTGTTTCTGCTGTTGCCAACAAATGATATTGTTTCTATTTGGTTGCGAAGAGTGAATACAGAATACCTCTTGACAACAAAGCCACTACTGGTGCAGCCTGTGCCGTGTCACGCTAGACAACGTATGGCCATCTTTAGCGAGGGTTCAAAGAAAATATTAAGTCTTTCACGGACCGTAAGTAATTTATTTATTCGTTGTCCGGGTTTCAGCTGGGCGTGCTGTCGGTAATTTTCAAAGTCTCCAGCTAGTCCTCGTGGGACCAACAGGTGATTGCCTCAGAAATCGAACTGCGGTTGCGAACCCCGAATATTACAGCTCTAGCCAGCTGGGTGTCGGCGCAAGAGAGAACTTTGAGGCTTGGGCCGGTTTTCTTGAGGTGGCAGCTAGCGGTGATCGCCAGATTCCTCCCCCATGTTTCATACTGACTACAGGCCTACTCAGAGAGTGCATACGTGGTGGACCCATGCGAGTGAATATGGGATAGATTCATAAGTGGTTTGGGGAAGATGCAACCACATCTGAGGTGACAATCCCACAGCGCTCATAGGCTATAATGAATTGTAACTGAACGATATTATACTCTCGAAGAAAAGTTTGAGATGATAATTAGACTGTATGTGCAACGTGTACATAACCTAAAAATTTCCAAATTCTTGAACGTGAAACTACAAGACAATCGTGAAACCATATTTTCCTGTGACGGCTCGATTCCAATGAAAGACATCGTTTATGATAGGACTAAGTTACGAAAATAATATTTTACTACATCGTAGAATCTGAATAAACAGAGTAAAACAGCTTTTATGTGCCGATTTCAATAATAGGGGACTTTATTTCAATTGAAAAGTTGAAAGGACTTTGTTTGCATCAAGGTCTCTTTCGCCCATTCACCATTGTCATTGTTCTGCTTTAATGATCACTTTTCTGTCACGATATTGTGTCAACGGACTCTGTACTGCATTATGCGTGTGTTGGAATGAGTACACTGTGCATCAATGGAATTAAGGTTTATCGTGATCCATGTGATAGAGATATGGTTGACCATTTTTACTACAGCACTTACACTGAATCTGAGTTGCAAGCACCACCAACATAAGAGCTGCTGAAACCCACTGACAATATAAAACTTGGAGTAACTGAAGCCTCAAGACAAGCATTTGAGCCGCGTTTAAGTTTTTCGTTGCGTGTTGTTAGTAAAAAGGAAGAAAGAGAGATAAAGATTTGACGCCCCATCGACGAGCATGTCACTAGAAACGGTACGTTGTTGTAGGTGTGATTACGTACACGAATACGTTAATTCCAACGTACAGTGGTGTCACATTCTCGATAATGATGTGAGCGAAGCAGTGGATCTAAGGGTAGAGTATATTATAAAGCTTCAGTACGTTATAATGTGAAGTTTATTATGAGGACGGAGTACGTTATCACAAATTAAGAAGCGAGCCTAACCACGATCGGGTGAATCGCTCTTCCAAGTTTTCCCGACCCTTAGTTGCATACGTCAAAGTAAATAAATAACGTGTCCCTTCCAGCCTGCACTGTCGCCAGAATCACCCACTGGATCATCAACAGCAGGTTTAATAAACTCTAAGCAAACACGGTGCATACTTAAGAAACCAGGACATATGAACCATCTCAACTGCTATCACACTCAGAGGACATTGCTGCTCATAAGTGTAGAATTAGGACTGCACGAGGCGGTATCGGATACCATCCTTCAAACCAGGTTCTGTATGGGAAACGCTATCATTCGATCTCGTTTGGATTGAAAAGAGCCGGAGTCTATGTTTTTTTCAACTACGGTCTGAGATGATAAGACCAACAACAAGATTAAAGAGAGTCGATGTATGACAACGAAATGAAATAGATGTTAGGCGCTTGGTGTAGAAAGAGTGAATAGAATCGGACCTAGTGGTCGTGATTGTGATTGGCTATAGTTCTAAAATTCGCTTAAACCAGTTCTACACTTAATTACATCTTCCAGAGTATAAAATCTTAAAAGTGATAATATCATTAGCTGTTTTTAATGCTTACATAATAGTATAAGTGTAGCGTATGAAAGCGAAGTAGAAAGAGAAGTTTAACTATAGCGTGATTTCATATCTAAGGACGCTGCTTCGAATCACATTGTCGAATTAAATGCGCTCCTGTAAAACAGTCGGGGGAATTGACATTTAATTATACAGTCGTCTCGTCATCACAGGTTGCCTAGAAAAGTCAGTGTTTCTACCATGAAAAAAGAGTCTCACTTTTGCTAATGTTGATAAATTTGATAGAAGACACGACGTCTTATGCAACGTCAACAGCTGCGGAACTATGAAATAAGAAAATAGTAACACTGAAAAAGCAGTAGCCTGTTTGTTAGTTGCGAGAACTTACATTGACGTGAGTAGTGATGGTTAGCAGTCTGCACACTATTTGGTATCACGTTGCTTTAGGTAGCTGCAAAATGTTAATAACTTTAGCGGTAAGCTTTTCAAAGAATAGATGCGTTTAAAGAAAGATGTGCCTTCCAGAGGGAACCTTCGACACTATAGAGGAGTGCGTCCTGTTTTGAAACTTCCTGACGGATTACGACTGTGTGCCGGATCGCGACTCGAATCAGTACTCTCGCCTTTCGTGGATTATGATCGTACTGCTCACACCGCTTTATCTGTGGTAGTAATAGGTCGTGAGTCGTGCCTGCATAGCTTAGTCCGCGGAAGGGATGGTTTCGCGTTCGAGTCACCGACCTACACACGGTGTAACCCGCTAACAATTTTCAAGCTGCCCTTTGCATCATTAAAATGGTTCAAATGGCCCTAAGCACTATGGGACTTAACATCTAAGGTCATCAGTCCGATAGAACATAGAGCTGCTTAAACCTAACTAACCTAAGTACATCACACACATCCACGCCAGGGGCAGGATTCGAACCTGCGACCGTAGCGGTCACTCGGCTCCAGACTGAAGCGCCTAGAACCGCTCGGTCACACCGACCGGCTTTGCATCATTAGTGGCCAGTCATCGAACCTTACCGTTTAGCTTGACTACCAGTGCTGTGTGTTCCACATAGCACTATGTCACTTAGTGTGAGATTAGGCCCAGCACTTGACTTGACAAGCATCCTGGAGATTCCTCTTGAACAAGAATTTCCCCAGTGCTTCAGCAGTCTTTACGAAACTTCCTTTCACTCAACTGACAGCGGAGAGAGTTTATTTTTGCCATTCGAAACGAAAGTATCTGATCGTGGCCTCTCCTCGCAGCTGCCAGTTCCCTCCCCTCATTCACCTCTTATCGATCTCCCCCCTGCCTACTCCTCAGAGAATCGGATCGTTCTTCAGTCACACTTTTGAAAACGCCGCAGGATCTCCATACGTTTCGATCTCGGCAAGTGAGAAGAACTGTCCCAATCACCAATCACTCCTCACTTGAAGAGAGCCACCGCTCTGTACAAGCCCAGATTTCTCTTTTCACACCGCCGTGGACGTCTGGTGTGACTTATACTTCCTTAGGATTCTTCCAATAAATTTAAGTCTGGCATATACCAGCCATACCCCTTAAGTCTCTCCCTATAGATGCTCCTAAATACTTGACGGCATTCACTAATTAGAGCAACTCACCATTCATCGCATAGGCCCATGATATCGGATCTTTTCGTCTCCTCACGCTCATTATATTATATTTATCTATGTTGATGGCCAGCAACTAATATCTGCTCCAGGTACTGATCGCCTTCAAGACTCTCCCATTTCGTAACATTTCCTAACAATGTCAAATACCTGCTTGTAGTTGTGTCAACTGCGAACAGCCATCAAAATAAATGAGAACTACATTCTTTAAGAAGGTATGTTACTGATGACCGACTTCTTTAACACTTTACCGTCCTGTCTCGAATGAGTCACCAGTGTGGACGTCAGAATATGGTAATAAAAAGTTACGCAACTTGTATACTGCAAAGTTCTGTTTTGTATATTGTCTTATTATGTTCTGTATTTCATCTCATTTTATCTTATTTTATTCTGTGTCCTTCAGTCATGTATTTTAAAGTACATTTCATCACTGATCACACAACAAGTATAATCATGTGTGTAGTGGAATACGCTAAATAAATAAATACAGCTTGTCGTCACATAGAGCATTAGGTGAAAACCGAAAACAGTAACTGAAAGAAAATGTTGAATATATATTTTTTAATCTTCGTCGTTGTTGACGACGGTATCTCGGACACAGACAGCCGCAGTGTATTTTACTATGTGAAGGATTATGGACTTCCTCAGGTTGCACATAACTGATGTTGATTATTCATACAACACAAGTAACTGATTCCAGAGTACACGTTACATTATCAAACGTATCTGGAAAATTAGTCACATCTACAGTGGTTCAAGGAAATATGCCCATACGTGGATAGCCGATAACCAATTATACCTTTCCGCTCTACTTTAATGCGTGGGTAAAATCGCATAATATTTTGAGAAAAATTTTGTTTTACAGCATTTGCGAAGTCTAGAGTGCCGTGAACGTACCAACCAAAGCTCAGGTACACTCCACGGTCGGTCAGCTTGGGTTTCGTACGTGATGAAAACCAAAAAAGTTTTTGCAGAATGTTACGTGATTTTGTTTACGTGATTAAGTGGTAAAACAATATACCGAAGTTTTTCGGCTACCCACGCGTGGACGTATTTCATTGAATCGCTGTAGAAATGACTGGCTTCCCAGATAAATATGATAATGTATGTTCTGAAGCCGATCATGTATGTTGTATCAATAATCAACATGAGTAAAGTGCAGACTGAGGAAGTCCATAATCTTCCATATAATGAAATTACTCTACAGCTTTCTGGCAGTTTTTGTCGGTGTTTCATACTGAGTGGAGATTACTTTATATGAAAATAATAATGATATGTAAAGACAGTCAGGGATATTGCAATCCTACCGGCGGTTTGTAAGGGAATTCTGGGTATGACTATGGCAGTACCTGACGGCGCGAAAAGTCTGCGTGCACTTGGCCGCCTGACGGACAAACAAACTTGACAGCGAGGGAGGAGGCGAGGCGTTTTAATATAGCCACTGAGAAGTAACACTCGGAAAGATAGGGAATTGCCAAGAAAGAAACAAGTCTCCTTAATGAGAAAAAAGAATGATGACTGGTTTTGTGGGAGGGGAGGCGGCGTCAGGGAGGGTGAAAAACTCGAGATGAGAAAACTTGAGGAGAGCGCAGGAGAGCACCTAATGGAAAGAAAGCGTAAAACGCGACGCGGGGGCGGCAGAGGCGGTTCGCAGGTACTCTTGCCCTCCGTGTCACACGTCCCGCGCGTCGCGCCGCTCCAACCAAATAAGCTAATTAGCAGCGCGCGCTGTCAAAGTCGCCTTCATTAAATCAAAAAGACCGCTTTGTTTTGCACTGAAATGTACACACAGTGACACACCATTTACAAAACGTCATATGCAGGCACGATTTGCAAACGAAAGTCTTTCCGCGAGTTACTCTATTTATGGTCATTCTGTCGGTTACGACACATATATATGACTTAAACCTGAAAAATAGAAACAGGAAAAGAGAAAAGCGGTGTAAATGCAATCACAGTCATTAGCAGTAAGGACATATCGTACACGCTAAAAGTCGCAATAAGGCGTATACCGTAGCTGAGTGTCAGTATTATATTGTACTCACCTTCTTCTCATTCTGTAGTCTGATACCGAAGGAGACAAACAAACCTTGAGTGTGGTAAGACGGAATATTTTTGCAACTGCAGTAGGTTCAACTTTATCGCTACGATTCTTGCATGATAAGTTCCAAAATTGAATGACATATTCGAGGGGCGTCCAATAAGTAATGAAACACACTTTTTTTTCCTCGGCCAATTTCCGTTGGAAAAATGCGTAATTTGTTGTGGGACATGGTGGAATATTCCCGCTTCAGGCCCTACCGTTTCATGAAGTTTCGACGGCTGGCGACGCTATAAGTAGTAACGGAAGTGCATTAAAAGCAGACAGCTAATGAAATCTTCTCGGGCTTCCATTCCGGTAGCCGCGTCGAAAATCCGCGGTTTCGATGAGTGTCATTCTCATCATCTCCTGGCGAAGTGATGGGAATCTTCGCCAGAAGATGATGAGAATGACACTCACCGAAACGTCGCGGATTTTCGACGCATCTACCCGGATGGAATCCCGAGAAGTTTTCATCAGCAGTATACACCGGGAAAGCCTGCATTCACATATGAAGCAAACAGCTGTCATTGAGATTCTTTTGGCCGAAACCCAGAGCATCACAGATGCTCACAAGCGCTTGCAGAATGTTTGTGGAGCCTTGTCAGTGAAGAAAAGCACGGTGAGTCATCGCAGTAAGGTCGCGTAAACCATCTTACAAGCCGGATTTCTCTCCTTCCGATTTCCATCTGTACGGCTCAGACGCCGACCAGTAGAAGAGTACCATACGGGTATACATACCCTCCCAGTAAGATGGCCCAAGGCTGTCACATTGAACGGAGATTATATTGAAAAATAGTGGGGACCAATATGGTGCATTCGAGTCCTGTACAAAACCAAGCTGGCTGCAGAAAAAAAAACTATGTTGCATTACTTATTGAACACCTTTCATATGTTTCTTTACATAATTCACAATACTTCAACTCACAGATCTCGCTATATTGCTCAATAATCATCGATTTTAGAGGTTCATTTTGAGCAAACAGTCCTGCCACAAAGGGCGTAGCTCATCTTGGACCAGGTTTCAATGTCCTCAGTCATTCCGACTTAGTAAGGACCCCAGACAGATACGTAATTAACACTCTTGGAGGCACCATTAAGTACATCCTTGGTAGGGAAATGCTCATTAGGAAGACTAAGGAAGAGTTAGAGACAATAACATCAATTTCTCACGTACAATAGATTCATAAAACGAGAGGATGTAACAAGCACAAACTTAAAACCTCAGGAAAGAAAAATAAGAGCTTAGTTTGCATAGGCCCAGTATTAGATAATCCATTTTTGTGCACTCTCGCTATGGACATAACATGTTAGTATTAAAAAAATGAGTCCCATATTCTTTCAGGAAATAATATTGGTAAAATGCAAAAAAAAAGTCGTACAATCATAAACCAGGAAAAATAGCCTTTGAGATGTAGACTAACTTACCTTACCTTCACTCAGCGATGTAGGCTGTCTTTCTGTCGAAGTTGATTGCTAAGTTTTTATGGCTATGTTACTGTTGATGTACTCATTCCACCAAATATTGAGCTGATGACGGTAACAGCAGTTACATCTGTTTTTTATATCAGTCATTCCATTCAGAGGTAGGCTTGTTGAGAGCTAAATATCTGCAGTTCAGGGTGTCTATTTTATCTACGGATGAATTGGGATACATGGGGAGTGTAATAATGAATTACAATAATAGTGGCTGGTGGACCGGTCCAAGCCCTGGGCAATCTAACAAGATAATATGTTCGTTTATGTATCAGGTTGTGGGCGTTAATTATGGGTGACAGACTCAAAAGGCCGTGCGCCTTTACCATACACATTGACAAGTACTGTTTATCAATAATTTCTAAGCGAAAAAAATATACGCGGTATTGAAGAAAGCTATCGTCAAACAAGGAAAAAATATTTCTGTAGATGAGCCTGAGAAGAATCGATAACTTGTTTGTGGAAATAATCAAACACTTCACGAGGGACTTGTCTCAGTTACTGGATTTATATTCAAATAATTCTACGATATCCATAATCAATGAGCTTAACAACAACGTAGTTTATGCACTATAAAGCGAGATGGTATAGTATTTTCTACGATTCGCATAACAATAGCTAACAAATTTTTCATGACCGATGGATTGGCCGAGATGGTCCGCTAGCATGGCTTCCCCGCTCAACCGACGTTAACCTTTCAAAATTCTGGCTATGGAGCATTTAACAGCAATAGTGTGTACCACTCCCACGCACAAAGTGCACACGTTACAGGACAGTGTGTCCCATACTTGTGACCAAATTCGAGGGCAACCTAATATCTCAACAAGTTTATTCTTAGATCTTTTTGTCTGAATTTGACGTGTACCATCTCCTTTAAGCGTATGGGGCATTGACTTTTAAACACCCTATAGATGAGCGCGGAAAACACTCACGTTTGGTAAGTATGTATGCTTGTAGTTCAGAAATAAAATTTAAAAAGAATTAGGTACAAAATAGAAATTTTTTTCAAATACAAGTATTTTTAGTTTGATTTTAAACGTAACTTTACTATATGTGACTCATTTTAGATAGCTGATGGCAAAAATTTCCACATCATAATTTACCGTTTTTGAGTACCACTAGCTGCAATAAATTATTTATCACGAATTTCGTAAGTGTATACGTACTGCACAGTCGTTTCGAAAATTCCTAAGTACAAAATAACTGTGAATAAGTGCCACTCATTGAGCTTATAGTACGTTATCGTGGAAAATAAAGCTTCTTTCTCCGATATGAATAACCAAGCATATGATTGGTTACGACGCTGGGGAATGGTGGACTGGACCTACGAACTCCGTAGACAGGTAGTGGACCAACCAAAGGAGGAGCACTCATTTAACCTTCTCTACCACTACGAATCGGGTCTTTGAAAGAAGAGATGGGTGAAATGAAAAAGTTTCCCCATCCGGAAATGGAAGCGCATACAGCCTGAAAGAGTTGCATATCTCGCCACCTGCAGCTCACAACAAGCACTATAAACTCGAAGAAACCTTCTCCGGTGTTCTCGAGGCCTGTGTCAGTCTGCTTTCGGCTGCGGTGGGGCGAGGACGTCCGCTGCGGCCCGCCGTGCGCGACCGTGAGCGCTTGCTTGTGTTTACCTTCTCGCGGCGCGAGTTGTATTTGTTCCAAGTTCAGTGCGATTATGGCACACACATGGCGCCACGATACGATCAAAATTACTTTCCAATCAGATCACGCGCGTCCTCGAGCCTATGAAATAGAACTGTTCACACGCGACGATCTACGTTTAGATCCGGCGACTGTCGTCGGAATACATTTTTCTATAACGGCGAGCGTGGTTTATGTTAAAATGACCAGTGCAGAGGTCTGCGCGACAGTGGTTTCTAAATACTCGAACTCTCTCCGATTCAAACATTCTGACGGGCATATCGGTGCAGTGACGGTGGATCATGCAGGCATGGGCCTAAGAACTGTAAGGGTTTTTGAGCTCCCCTTCGAGGTCCCAGAGGAAGTTGTCAAGGACGCCTTCCGACCATATGGCAATGTTATCAGCCACGTTGCAGAAAAGTGGCAAACTTTCTCGACGTATAAGGTCTACAATGGTGTGCGCCAAATTAAACTTGAGCTCAAGAAACATGTGCCGTCCTATTTGAACATCGGTGGCTGTCGTGCAATCATCATGTACGACGGTCAACCGCGTACCTGTTCCGGATGTGGGCAGGAAGGCCATGTTCGATCGAGCTGCTTACAACGTAAAATTACGCAGATACCAGTGGGAGACTCCGTTTCCCCGACGGGGCCGACAATCCTGCCCCTCACGTACGCTCAGACGAGGACGCGCACCATAGTTGAGGACGAAACGGGCGATCAGACACATCCATCGACGCCAGAAGTACCAAGGGAGGAAGAGGAAGGACCCTCGGTGCCAACCCATATGTCGCCCCCTCCACAGCAACAACAGCAGCAACAGTCCCACGGACTCCAGACGCAACATAACATTCAGAATGCGATGGACGTGGACGCGAACGTTGTCCCGACCGCGGCTTTCCTAGCGGAAGGTGATACGACGCTGGATTGCCTCCCACATTCGGATACGGATGTCCACGTTCGAAAGCAACGTTCGCCTCGACGACGCAAGCGACGTCGGCGGACCCCTTCTGACGATTGCCTCCTACACACGGCCGGTCAAGAAGGTGACATCTCATCAGACAGCATGGATGCTGCGCCTGCTGAGGATCTAAGTGGTGTAGACGGTTCACTTGCCCATACTACGAGTGCCCAGTTACACACGTCCCGTGTGCGGAATTGGAAATGCTAGTGCGTGACCTCCACCTGATTGACACGTGGCGCCACATCCATGGCCCAGCTCCTGGTTACACCCATTATACAAGCCATTCATCAAGTCGGTTGGACAGGATTTACGTCACAAGCACCCTTTCGACGGCGACGAGAGGAGCAGAGCTCTGGCCCACTGCATTCACCGACCACACAGCCTATATTTGCACCATTGCCCTCCAACCTGCACGTGTGTGGCGCAGTAGGCCCCCCTGGAAACTGAACGTCGCCCATCTGGACGAGCCGGCATGTAAAGGTGCTGTCGAAGAGTCGTGGAACGCGTCCTTACGGCGTCGTGGTCGTTACCGATCGACCCTCAGTTGGTGGATTGAATGTGCGAAGCCTGTTCTTAGACGCACCTTCGTGGCTTACGGCCGGGAAGCAGCGGCATGGAGGAGGAGCACGGAAAACTTTTATTACACCGTCCTACGGGAATGTCTTGCTATGGAGCCCTCACCTGACAGGCAGATCACAGTCAATCGCGCGAAAGCGCAGCTCGTCTCCTTAGCACGCCATCATTTACAAGGCGCTGTTATACGGTCGCGTGCTCCAGACATGATATAATCAGAAAGGCCATCTATGCACCACGTGCTCATAGAACGCAGGAGGCGCCGTAGGGCACTGGTAACCGACATGATAACCGACGACGGTCGACATGTGGTAGAACAAGCAGATATAGCAGAAGCCTTCTATGGGCATTACGCTCAACTTTATTCAGCAGTGCTCCCTGATATGGCGACGGTAGACACCGTTTCAGCACATGTCCACGGTACAGTTCCACCAGACATGGTACCGACTTTACTGGGAGAAGTGACAGAAGAGGAAGTGCTCGACGCCATTGGTAAAGGTGCTCCCCATAAATCACCAGGAATCGATGGGTTACCATTAGAGTTCTATCGAGCCTTTAAACAACTGTTGCTACCGTGTTTGATTGAAATTTGCCAGGAATTGATGTCCCCGGGTATAACATTGCCTGCACCATTCTTGGAAGGTCTGATTGTCCCCATCCATAAGCCGAAGGACGGAATCATGTCCGCGACTATCGGCCCTTAACGTTATTGAACAGCGACTTCAAGATCTTTTCGAGGCTGCTATCAGAACGTATTCGCGGCACACTATTGCACGTCTTGTCCGGCGATCAGACGTCCTTGGGGGGACCCAACAACATCAGAACTGCGTTATGTCGTTACAGAGATCTCATCTCCCTTGCACGGGTGAGACGTTTGCCGGCAGCCCTCGCGTCTATCGACTTTAGCCAGGCTTTTGACCGTGTGGGCCACACTTTCCTCACGGCCGTTCTACGGCGTATGGAATACCCCGACCCCTTTATCACAGTGTTGACACGCCTACTACATGGTGCAACTTCTCGAGTTCTTGTCAATGGAAGACTGACGGCACCCATGCCGATCCGCCGATCAGTACGACAGGGATGTCCATTATCAACATTATTATTTGCATTTGCCTTAGAACCTTTGTTGTGTGGTCTCCGAGACAGGTTCACTGGGATACAGTTCGGCGGCTCCATCTATCGTTGCACCGCATATGCGGATGATTTGATGATCGTCATACGTGGAGCTGACGACATGGCCGCGGCTTTGGACTGGATTGCAACCTACGGTACAGCTTCTGGTAGCCTAATCAACGTTGACAAGTCCGTCGCCTTGAGCATCGGGATTGGGCTACCGCAGGAACACATTGCCCCCTTACGCTTCAGTGATACTGTACGCTGCTTGGGCTTAGATTTCATGAACGACATGCGACGCGCGACGACGCTCAATTATCGACGCCTTCTTAACCAAATTAGGGCCGGAATTGCAAATCAGCGCTTGTGATCCCTCAACATCGTTCAGCGGGCGTATTATGCCAATGTATACCTTGCGTCCCGCATACCGCATGTCGCCCAAACGCTACCCATTCCGAAGCCCTTGGCTCGTAGCATTATGGCAGCGCTGGGATACTTCGTCACCGCTGGTATGTTACTGAAGATCAGATACGTATCTCTTACCCTCCCCAAGGAAAAAAGTGGTCTCGGCCTAGTTAACGTCCATGATAGGGCCATTGCCCTCTATGTTAGCTCACATTTATGTCTGCTGCGCCGTTGTCCTACGAGCCTCACGAGTCTGCTTCTGACGGCGCTACGACCTGCTTCACTAAGAGCGCCGGTGCCACTACAGGACATCCCAGCGCCCCTCTTTTATATAGGACGTTTCTATTTAGAACAAAGTTATTGCAGTGTCGCGCTCACGACACCACAAATGGCCAAAACTCGACGCCTATATCATGACATGCTGCAACGCCGCCCCCTAAATGTGGTCGAACTAAAATATCCTGACGTACGGTGGCGCTTGGTGTGGAAGACTGTACACGATGCCATGCTTGATTCCGATGTTGTTTCTCAATGATACGTAGTCGTTAATGGGAAGCTCGTGACGCAAGAACGTCTCTACAATATTCACATGGCATAATCTCCCAATTGTGTGGGTTGTAATACAGTAGATTCTGACGAGCACCGCCTCAGCTGTGGAGAGGCGGAACCGGTTTGGCACCTAGTGCGGCAGATGCTGGCTTATCTCTTGCGAGTTAGGCCGGAGCATATATCTGCACGCGCGTTATTGTTTCCGGATGACACATTTTACCCCAAGACTCGAACCAACTCTGTCACCTGGATACGTGGATATGCAGTCCATTACCTCTGTCGTGACGGACACAAGAATTTCCTTGACTTCTGGCTCTACTTGCAAGAAAGACATCATGCTATTTCCGGGCATACCAGATATCGCCAGTGCTTCGCAAACTACCTATGGAGTGCCTTTCACAGCCCCCGTGTAGCTGGAATGTTCCAGGCAGTGGCAGATGAGCTCAGAACGAACTGCAAACGACCATATATTGAACAATCTTTATCAGTGGGCGCAGTCGCTGGGAAGCCTCACTACGACGTGGTAGCTTTCTTTTCATGTTATTTATGTTTCATATCTTCGATGGCGTCTTCGTTCTGTTTTAGTTATCCAGGCTTGATTAACTATGACTGTTCGCACATTGATATCTAAAAAAAAAAAAATAAAAAAAAAATGCGCTACCGTCTGGAACGGCGCGACCGCAGGTTCGAATCCTGCCTCGGGCATGGATGTGTGTGATGTCCTTAGGTTAGTTAGGTTTAAGTAGTTCTAAGTTCTAGGTGACTGATGACCTCAGATGTTAAGAACGATAGTGCTCAGAGCCATTTTAACCTTTATGAAAAGGCCTTGTGGACTATGTTAGTGGGCAGTGGCCACTGTCTGAGATACCAGAGACGTAAAGATACCTTGTGTTATTATCCGTTAAAGACAAGCTTCATTTACTAGATCTTTTTAAATATTTGTCTTTCGGCTATGTAGTCGTTCAGTAGTGTCAAATTGGTTTTGAAGACGTAAATATTTCACCACGTCTGTCATTATTGCCACAGCTTGCGAAATCTTACACAGTGTAAAGGCACGTTTAACCTTCACACCGACGATACTGCGTGATTCACAACCACGACCCCTTACTTATGACGCAGCCACGATATCCCGCTACAACGGAGCCGGTTAATTTCCGAGGTCACGAAACAAAGGCTGATTCGGTCTTTCGTCACCATATTTCACTGATGTCCCTCGAGCCCACGTTTTTAAATTCGTCGCTGCTGCCTTTTTGCTGAAGAGTTCCCATTGACTGGCAACGGGCTTGATGGTTTCGTAATGCGTTCTTTACTGCCGATGTATTGGCGTACGTGCTCCGTGGCGCGAACGGATGACGCAGTCCATAGATAAGAGATCGTCGGAGAGACGGTCGCGGACCAGATGTCTTTTATTCTTTTCGATTTGGTAGGCAGCGCGAGACGCCGTTTTTCCCCCAGTTCGCCTCGCTCCTTAAATTATCTGCGTTCCCAGCAGTCTGTAATAGCCCCTCACTCGCGACGTTTTTGTCCCTTTAAGAAGCAGACGCCGCATAAATCACGAGAAAATGAAAAACTTTGAGAAAGCCTTTTTAATCTACTTTTAA
This sequence comes from Schistocerca nitens, assembly GCF_023898315.1. Taxonomy (NCBI): domain Eukaryota; kingdom Metazoa; phylum Arthropoda; class Insecta; order Orthoptera; family Acrididae; genus Schistocerca; species Schistocerca nitens. The sequence continues at coordinate 930,236,907 of NC_064616.1, forward strand.
ACAGAGAATCATTTTTCACCTCAAACAAGGGACGCACTAAAGTGTTTTATAAATCACGAAATTTTACAATAGTTTGAGAAATGGCACTTATCTTTTCAGACACCGGAGAATGAGGATGCGTAATTTCTTGACTGGAGGGGAAAGAGGCGTCGCGTGTTAGCTCTAACATCGCCAGCGAGCAGCCGAGATCTAGTTTACTCTACAGAGAGAGGTCGCTGCTAGAACAGTACGAAATCTGTTGTTTGAAACACATAAATATATGAGCCCGCGAAAGTAACTTACGATTTTTAAAATTTTATTTCTTTAAATGTGACATCTCGCTACAGTTTTAACTAGATGTATGCTGTGAAGCTGTTCTTTCAGATGATTTATAATAATTTGATGCAATTTTTTTCACAACGTGTTTGCTGTGCTTCCTTCTGAGTGTGTCTCCGTATGTGGAATAACGTCTACAATGGAACTGTGACACAGCGTATGTTAATTTGTTAATATCCAAAAGGTAACTTTAAAAAAAAGCCATGCTAAATCTCTGACCGAAGTCTGCTAACACACAGCTGATTCGTCTCCAATTCCTACGCTATGTTGGCAAAGCTTGAGTCACAGCTTCCAGATATTTTTGAAAAACGTTTCGCTGTGAACATTAACTATATGACTCTACTTTGTCCACGAACTATTAAATGCAAACAGAAAATACATCGGTTAATTTTGTAATCTACCATTGCTTTTTTAACTCTATAACTAAAAACGTTTCGGAGTAGAATTTTACGGAAAACTGCTTGCCTCTTTGCTCACTGTTATTTTATGAAAACCACTAATTTGTAGATATTAAGTATGTTACAAGATAGGTGGCGAGAGAGATAGAGAGGGAGAAAGAGAGTCAAATGGCTCTGAGCACTATGGGACTTAACTGCTGTGGTGATCATTCCCCTAGAACTTAGAACTACTTAAACCTAACTAACCTAAGGACAGCACACACATCCAGGCCAGAGGCAGGATTCGAACCTGCGACCGTAGCGGTCGCGCGGATCCAGACTGTAGCGCCACTGTGGCCGGCGGAAAGAGAGTCATGTTGCGTAGAAGTTTTCTGTAGAATCATCTGAAGTTTGTTCTGTTAATGGATACAGCGATTGATGGCCCAGTAGAAGATGAGGCGTTATAAACAGCATTGCGATTAATCAGCAAAAAACAATTTACTCGTGTGGTGCATTTGTGGCACCCGTCGGTTTTAGTCGCCAGGGGCAACTATTGGCGAATGGTGCTAATGGCGTGGAGCATTTGTTGCAATCGTTAGCGAAGACATGAAGGATAATGGCTATGTCTCTCTGTTTTACAGTAGCGACGTGCGTACTGCGTATGAAACATTTCCGTCCGTTTCACGTGTACACAGGGTGGAAACACCAAAAACATAACACATTACCATATCTAATATGATACCTATCGGAAAACTATTGACTTTCAAAACAGTCTCCAGTCGTCTCGGAATGAATAAATTACAGATCCTGTATGGTTTGAAGAAAATAGCGGCAAGTTTAGCTAACGATGATGGAGATGGGTAGCGATCGCTCACCCTTCTCCCCAACGTAGACCACAGTGGCTCAATAACATTGAGATCAGATGAATGTAGTGGCCAGGGGAGATGTGAAAATTTATTCTCATGCTTATAAAACCAGTTTTGGGCAATGGGAGCTGTCTCAACAGGGACCCTGTTGTCTTGGAAAACGGCGTCAACGGGAGCAAACACTGAACCTTGGGATGGACCTGATAGCCAGAATTGTCACATAATCCTTAGCAGTAATGAAATTTCGCAGTGACCATGAGGCCCGTGGAATACCACGATGTGGTTGCTAAATCATCATCGAACCTCCGTCAGGTTTGACTCTTTGGACGGAAACTCGACCATACATTGCAAACAGTGTGAGACAAGACTCACCCGACCAAATGACGTTCTTCCATCGATCTATAGTCCAAATAGTATTGCTTCTGCACCACGAGGACTGCTGACAGGGTTCGAGAGTCCAACATTCATTCCTGCAGCGACTTTTGTTGCTATCGTCCTCTTACATTTCGTCGTAATCCTCTACATTGGCCATTTGTCACAACCACTCAACATACACTTTCGTCCGCGTTGTGACTTAGTGGGTGACGTTTTTCTCCGTTTTACCTACCTGCAGTATAAATCTTCGATACGGTACATTTTGAAACACGACACAGTTCGGCTACCTCGGTTACGGATGTAACCGCCATACGAGAGCCAACAATTTACCCACGTTCGAATTCAATTAGCTCCGAAATAATGCACTCAAAACTACACAGAGCACTGTTCTGACCACTACTGACATCTGCAAGGTACTGAGGGCGTTGCACGGGGCAGATCGTAGTGAGATACAATAGTGCAACCTGTAGGCTTGGCTAGCATAAGCATTTATGTTCGAACAACCATTTCTTGTGGTGTTTCCCTGTTGTTATCCATCCCCTGTAGAAGCTACAATATATGATCAAAAGTATCCAGCCATCTAGTACTGGACAGTAATATGGGCTATGTACAGGGTGATTATAATTAAAGTTAAACTTTCAAACCGCTGTTGAAACAACACCACTGGTCAGAATGACGTCGAATTGCAACGGAATATTATCGGAGAAGGGGGAAAACGTATGGCAGAAGAAAAATAAATAGTTACAGAATGTAGCAATAGATGGCGCTGTGAGCATCATAATTTAATAGTGGTCGACTACAAATACAACAAAGCCTAAGTGTACGTTTGACGCTAAACAAACTGTGCTACTCAGTGTGCATGGGTGTACTGGTGTGATAATGTTAGTTAAGTAAGCCCATCCACCACGGCAAGGTCATATTACATCGGATGAGAAAAATCGGTTTTTAGTTGTCCTGAGGCCAAGAAACTGCATAAAAAGCGTAACTCACAATGGTTTTTAATTGTCCTGAGGCCAAAAACCGCATTAAAAAGCTGCAATCACAATGAAATCGGATTATTAATTTCCGTGTGACTGGCGCAAAGAATGTTTAGCATGCTGTCCACCGTTTTCTACAACAAGTTGAAATCGAGACACAGCATGTTCCACAACTGATCGAAGTGTTTACGGGGTCACGTTCAGAATGTGTTGCGCAATGCGTGCCCTCAATGGAACTAAGTCTGCAATCGGAACACTGAACACATCTTTCAGATAGCCCCACAGTCACACTGACTAAGATCAGGTGATCGGGACGGCCAGGCTGTAGGGAAATGGCGGTTGACAAGTCTAGCATTTCCGAAATGGCGCTGTAGCAGCTGCTTAACTGGATTTGCGATGTGGGGAGGTGCGCCATCTTGCATAAAAACGATCCCGTCCACACATCCACGCTGTTGGAGAGCTAAAATGACGTGGTTGCGGAAAAGAAAAATGGCTCTGAGCACTATGGGACTTAACTGCTGAGGTCATCAGTCCCCTAGAACTTAGAACTACTTTAACCTAACTACCCTATGGACATCACACACATACATGCCCGAGGCAGGATTCGAACCTGCGACCGTAGCAGTCCCGCGGTTCCGGACTGCAGCGCCTAGAACCGCACGGCCACCGCGGCCGGCTGCGGAAAAGACACTCACAGCGTTCGCCAGTGACGGTACTGGTAACAGGACCGGGACCACCTGTCTCTTCGAAAAAAATATGTGTTTTCATTTACGTGTTCTGACACATTCAGCGCCATCAATTGATCAATTTTCACGCTACTTATTTTTCTTCAGCCATACGTTTTCCCCCTTCTTGGATAATATTGAAGTCATTCTGACCAGTGATGTTATTTCTACAGCTTATTGAAAGTTTAACTTTAATTATAATCACCCTGTACATCCTTAGACTGTATGACGGCTTGAGTTCTGATGGGTACAACAATGAGGTATCTGAATGTCTGTGGAGGAATGGCACCCATCAGACAAGATGTTGGTCTTAGACACTGGGCTGTGGAGCAAAGTCGACGTTCTAGCTCATCCCGAAGCTATTCCATTGGGTTCAGGGCGGAACTCTCGGCAGACCAGTCCAATTCAGGAATGTTATTGTCCACAAACCGTTGTCTCACGGATGCTGCTTTATAACACGGCGTATTGTCATGTTCACACATAATGTCATCGTCTTCGAATTGTTCCTTTACTGTAAGCAGTACTGAATGCTGTAAAATATATTCACGTTCTTCCGCATTTAGCGTTTACTTTAGAGTAATAAGTGGACCACATCCTAACCAAACAACATCTTAACACCATCTGCTCCGCACTTCACTATTGTCACTGTGCATGATATCAGGTAACGTTCCCCAGATATTCGCCAAACACAAACTCTTCCATCGGATCACTACATGGTGTAGCGTGATTTATCACTACAAATCATTCGGTTACAGTCAGTGCAGTCACTCTGTACAGTACTTCAAGCGTCGCATAGCACTGCCTACGGAAATGTGTGGCTTATAAGGAGCAACCCAGTTAGTTTTAACTCCCTCCGCACAATCATTGTGCTGACTGGACTGCTGGTAGCACTTTGGAACTCAGTAATGATTCCTTCATCTGATTTCATGATGCAATATACAACCACCCTCCACAATGATCAACGGTCCCTGTCTGTGAGTACATAAGGTTTGACTTGTCTTGGTTCAGCTGTAGTTATTCCTTCGCGTTTCCACTTCACAGTCACATCATCAACAGTCGACTTGGGCATGTTTAGAAAGTCGATAATGTCACTGATAGATCTTTTACTCACGCGACGTCCAGTGACTAGTCCACGTTCGCAGTTACTGACCTCTCCTAAGTGACTCATCCTGCCGTTACTGCTTCTCTTCTGACAACACAGTCCTCCCTGCCTCCTTTTGTACTGGTACGTCCGTCTCTCGTGATATCCGGTGGTCAGTTTCACATTACATACGGGTGTACGGATACTTTTCCTCAGAGACTGTATAAGCTCTCCTGCCGGGCGAAACCAACACAGAGCGAAATTCTGGGTCTTCATTGTGGCTGTCACTGGAATAAGTAAAACTGCCCGATACTTTGTTTCCATTATTGTTGAGTTTCTGCTGAGAAGCCTTTTCAAATGCATGCACAAGTACAGCTATTAGAAATGACTCGACTATGGTCAGTGTCCAGGACAACATCAAGTCACAGAACCATTAGTGTTACGACAGGTTCCTAGACAATCTGAGCACCTCACTCTGATTGGATTACAAACTGATGTAGGCAATGTATCTAGACGAAAAGCAGCAATTTACTCCGAATCATAAAAAAAGTGTGAAATGCAGCATGTCAACTCAAAAAAGAGACTTTAACTTTCGCGTTTGTTGGAGTAGCCATCTTCCTCAGCAAGCATATCAATACTTATTTTGCAAATCAAACTGCAAGCGGTAGGAAAAGGCAGTTTGATTTGCAAAACAAGTACTTTAACTTTCGGTTACACGAAAAATCGCGCAAATTTAAATGTTGTTGATTCAACTAAATACCTATTAATTATAGTTACTAACAACTTCAACTGCAAAAAAACACATAGAAAATGTGTGAAAGACGAAGCAAGTACTGAGTTTTATTGGCAAAACACTTAGAAGGGCGACAAATCTACTAAAGAGACTGTGTACGTTATTCTTGTTGGTCCTCTTCTAGAGTCATTCTGCACGGTACTGGATCCTTATCAGGTAGGATTGACAGGGGAAAGATATCAACACGAAATAAGGGAGAGGGTGTCCGGATATGATAAGTGAGTTGCGGTGGCAATCATTAGAACAAAGGTGTTATTCGTTGTGGCGAGATCTTTTCACAAAATACCAATCACCAATTCTCCTCCAAAGACCGAAATATTTTGTCGACCCCCCCCCACCTACGTAAGGAGAAATAACCATCATAATAAAATAAGAAAAATCAGAGATCTGTCGGAATGATTTAGGTTTCAAATTTTCCTCGTTGTGCTCGAGAGTGGAAATAAAAATTGGAAAAGTGTGATATGGTCTTATGGGATCAAACTGCAGAGGTCATCGGTCCCTAAGCCTACACTCTACTTAATCTAACTTAAACTAAGTTACACTACGGACAACACACACACCCATGCCCGAGGGAGGACTCGAACCTCCGTTGGGGGGGGGGGGGGGGGGCGCACGGACCGTGACAAGGCGCCCAGATAGCGCGGCGAGAGTGGGAAGGTGCAGAAACACTAACAGAGGTTTTATGCTGTCTCTGACGAACACTTAAGTGTGAATTGCAGAATAATCATGTAGTTGTGACTTTCCACGTTATAGAACTTCACATTCAATGATGGAACCAAACTGCTGAGGTCATCCGTCCCTAGACTTGCACACTGCTTAAACTAACTTATGCTACGAACAACACACGCCTCCGGCGGAAAGGGCCGCGCGATCCGTGACAGCCGGCCGCTGTGGACGAGCGCTTCTAGGCGCTTCAGTCCGGAACCGCGCTGCTGCTACGGTCGCAGGTTCGAATCCTGCTTCGGGCATGGATATGTGTGAGGTCCTTAGGTTAGTTAGGTTTAAGTAGTTCTAGGTCTAGGGGACTGATGACCTCAGATGTTAAGTCCCATAGTGCTTGGAACCATTTGAATTTGATCCGTGTCCGCAGCTCGTGGTCGTGCGGTAGCGTTCTCGCTTCCCGCGCCCGGGTTCCCGGGTTCGATTCCCGGCGGGGTCAGGGATTTTCTCTGCCTCGTGATGGCTGGGTGTTGTGTGATGTCCTTAGGTTAGTTAGGTTTAAATAGTTCTAAGTTCTAGGGGACTGATAACCATAGATGTTAAGTCCCATAGTGCTCAGAGCCATTTTTGAATTTGATCCGTGACATGGCGCCTCTAACCGTGCGGCCACTCCGGGCCGGCTTGAACTGGTGGCGCAGTGGTTAGACACTGGACTCGCATTCGGGAGGACGACGGTTCAATCCCGCGTCCGACCATCCTGATTTAGGTTTTACGTGATTTCCCTAAATCACTCCAGGCAAATGCCGGGATGGTTCCTCTGAAAGGGCACGGCCAACTTCCTTCCCCATTCCTTCCCTAATTCGATGAGACCGATGACCACGCTGTCTGGTCTCCTTCCCCAAACCAACCAACCAACCAACCAACCAACCGGCTTGAACTTGTTGCTATGCTTTTGACTGTAAAGGCTGATAATGTGGCCAACCACGTTCTTGGGCTCTAAACGCAGTGTGGACATTCAGATGCGCTATATTAATACATACATTTTAAAATTTCTCCACGACTGATACTAGAACAATGGGATCAAAGTAAAAGGAAATTTTACTTCATCCAGCTTCAGCCACTGTGTTAAAATGTTAACTTGAAGTGGCTGTGGACTCATTTGTAACCATTATTCACTTTAAGTCATCAGACAAAGAGTAGAAGTTTTGTGGGAAAAACCTTTTCACCAAAGTACCGTCTGAACTGTCATCGCACGCACGAGTCGGCTGCAGTAGACTCTCAGAGAACGCGTGCCGAGGGTTCTCATAAAAATACGGCGTCGATGTCATGTGTAGGATTGTCAATACATATCTCACAGGGCTTCCTGAGCTACCATCAACACTGACAGGAGAATATTTTTACTATCCGGACGTTTCTTTAGCGCAGATATTGGAATAAGTGGTAGATAGGCCCTCATCTGTGCGTTATACTTCACACAGATAGTTACTTTCCTGGCTCCCGTAGACAGAGCGCCAGACTAAATTCACTGGATCATTAATTTATGAAGAAGAGATTTTTTACGTAAGTAACATGTGAAGGAGAATACAAAAGGCGTGTGACATTCCGCGAAGGAGCAGCGACGTGATGGAGTTTGTCAGACACATCACGGCTTTCATTATGAGAAGTACACATGAAATGGCTCAAATGGCTCTCAGCACTATGGGACTTAACAGTTGAGGTCATCAGTCCCTTAGAACTTAGAACTAGTTAAACCTAACCTAAGGACATCACACACATCCATGCTCGAGGCAGGATTCGAACCTCCTACCGTAGCGGTTTCGCGGTTCCAGACTGACGCGCCTAGAACCGCAAGGCCACACCGGCCGGCACACACATGAAATGCTTGTGTGTGTGTGTTTTTTTTTATTTTTTATTTTCACGCTTGTGTTAAATTCGTTTGGTCTAAATGAGACCTAAACCAGTATTCTGTATAGTGATTTCACATGCATATTTAAACAGGACGCCAACAAAAATGAATAGACCGTAATATAGCTCGTTTCAGTTTCGCTTACAGATGGCAACTAAGCTTGATGCACAACACCAGAGAAGCTTTAGTGCAGATGGCAGCTCGGTGACCCAAACTAACACCACACCTGCCATTTTCACCCTACTGCCTCTTTTCACTCAAATACTCAATTCAAATTTCTCAATTTTATATAATACACTTAAAACCCAAATGTTTCATTCAAATTTCTAAACTACGTGTAAATAATTAGTACTGTCATTTCTTGATTCAGGATCGTGTGAAACGATCGTTCTATCTTTGTAGTTCAATGTGAGGATTTAATAATTATTTTTCCTTATCCTTGACGCCTATTATATGTAATCCTGTTTAGCTTTTGTTTTATGCCCGTGTAGAACATTTTACTTTACTGATGTTACTTATTTGTCCAAATGAAGGGAAACTGGCATAACGGTTGTTAATATTTGCTGTGAAACATTTTGGAAAAGTCTTGTAGATTTGTGGCCAATATCTACTTGCACAGCGCGGTGTTAAGCGATGTTTGCGAGGATGGGGAGTTGAAACTGCGCTACGCCGGATGCCTAGGTTTCGTCTGAGACAAGCACTACTCTGAAATCTATCACGTGTTACATTATTTTATGATTTTATCAGCTGTCCAGCGATGTCAAGAAACATATAATGCTTTCGGGAAAAAGCATTTGCTTCAGAATTTCGGAAAATAAAAAAAAATGTGTTTATCATGTTACAAAATAATCCTCTTCTTTCGTACCATAATTTGTTTCGATATATTGTTCTATTATAAATGTGCAACGACTACGTTGCATATAAATTACCGTGTATGTAAATTAGGGAGACACCCGTTAATTAATCGGGTATGGCTTCTTTTTGAGAAAATTGATTAATCGACTTTAAGAACCAAAGAATTCTGTAGCGTAGTACTGTGATTATAAGGCAGGCAAATAGAAGTGCAGTGCTAGTGTGCGTCTATGAGAGTGCCTCTTCCTTTTTTGCAACCAGACTTACTCTTATTTGGCAATAAGGACCAAGATCTATAGTCGCAAGAACATTGTAAGTCTAGATAGATAATTACATTTAGTTAAAGTACGTAGTGTGTAAATATCAGAAACTGAGGATAGTAATTCACAAGAGCTCAGGTCATTAGTATAAATAGCAATTCTTATAACTAAGAGTTCAAATCACTGCACACAGAATCTCCCAGATCGTCGGCTAACTTAATCTCTGTAATAAAAAAAATAATAATAAAGTTAAATGAATCAAGGACATAGTACGAAGCCTTTCGTGTTACTATACTGCACAGTGAGAGAAAGAAAATTAAAAATTTGATAAAACAGTATGTTGAATCACGCGCGTTATCTTGTGTGTGCTGTACCTATTACTGAGAATATTCTGAATAAACGTAGATCCTTTACAAAAGAAAATTAATCTAAATATTCACTTTTTCAGCTTTCTCTGATGCTAAGTGGAGAAATGTGGCACTGATGTGGTGTCCAGGAGTTGCTCAAGCAGTATGTGAAACGGAAACCAGCTTCCAGCACATATCTGTCCGGGCAACAATTTTTGTTTGTATTTCAACAATTCTAATAAACTCGACATCAAAGAGCACGTTAAATTCCAAACTTCCTTCTTAACCACCTGTTCTGAATTTCGAAAAGAAAAGTAAATTTTGACACTGAACTGGATCTACCTCAGTAGCTCGGTAGTTAATAAAGCTGAAATGATTAACCATACACCATGTTAGGTAGACCTATTATGTAATATTATTTCTCGAAAACCTTGGTTCAGTACCTTAAACATTAATTAAATAATAGGGCTGTCCTACTCTACACCAAACATTCTGTACAAATGCAGAGAGATTTTGCTAGAGCTAACACTAACGCTTCTGTCAATGAAACCAACAATACAATACTGAGAATGGTGAAAGTAAATAGGTAAAAGACTTGCGGACGAACAGAACAACCGAGGTGAGCCACACATACATTTATCCTGAACTTCAAAATGGCACTAGTATTCAGAGATAATATAGATAAAAAGTTTCATTTTTTCTTATTTACTTCGTAAAGGACTGGAAGCAGATTAGAGTTGAAAACGAGGCCATCTAGAAGGAGCACAATTTTTCACAAAATTCACCTTTATCTTCACAATAAGCAATGAAAAAAAGAAGTAGTTGGCTAAAAGTAAACACTCAATTATTTTGAAGGTGTTGTTTCAATTTGCAACCACTGGGACATAAAATTTTCAACCACCCGTCACTTCATGAGATATATTTGAAAGTAATTTGGCATTTTTCCTACACAAAATCCAACGTATCGAAACTTCCATGAACATGTAATGCCTAAAACAAATTATAGTTCTAGATAACACTCAAACATGGGCCTAAAATTTGATAAATTAATACAAAAACTGCTTACTTCTCCAGTGGTTTCCTTTCGAAACAAATCTTTCCAAAACGACGGATAACAGCAGCAGTACAAACGATCTCCTAAAAAGGCAGCACAGTCTCCGTCCGACAGTTGGTTCGAACGCTGTGATTGCTAACATTTCTAGAAGTACGTTAATCAGTCACTAGATGTCACTGTCTTGCAATAGCATCGGTGGTCTCATGCGAAAGACACTGGTACTCAAAAAAAAATAAATAAATAAATAAATAAATAAATAAATAAAAATGGTGGCTTCCGGCAGAATCCACTGTTACTAAGGATAAGGATGAGAAGGGAAATAAGGGGTGTCGATTTTAGCAAAACTACACCGTCATTTGTGTTAATTAATCTAAGGAAAGCTAGGAAAATCAACATCTGGATGACTGTCCGGGGATTCGATCACTGCTCCTCCCGAATAAGAGTTCACTGCATTATGTACATCGTCCACCACGAGTATGATTTTCCAAACATCTTGTTACACTCTGTGCAATTTGTACGGGTACAAATGACTGCCGGTTCCAGGGCGATACATGTATTACCAGCGCCGTGGAGTGATCGGCCTAGAGACGTAACACTGCACATGCCGCATAGTTTGTCGGTGTGAGCACAAAGCGCCAGAACAGACAGCCATGCTGTTCACTGACGACAATTAACGTCCACGGAAGCTTAGACATCCATGCTATCACTCATGACGACAGGAGCGTAGGCCAAAAGCCGATAGCTTCTCGTTAATCGTTGCTAGACGTGTCATTCCCTACTGAAAGGAGCATAAAGTACGAATGCTGCTAGATTAGGAGCTAGGAGTCGTTTTAGTTTCTCTTGTCTTCTCACCCGCACCAGATTAGGCGTAATACAGGGCGTTTCAAAAATATTTATCATACTTCACAGTACTGTATCTTCTACCTGAATGGAAGTAGAAACTTGAGATGGATTTTAAATTTTTAATCGAAACAGAAAGTTTGGCGCCAACTGCAAGTTGTCTGCTGATGTTGTTGCTGGTAAGAGTCTCCTGTAGTTAGCTCGCTCGTTCACAAGGTTACAGGAATCATGTACCTGGACGTGTCGGAGATCGGGCGTTTTCCATAATTGCTAGACTACGCCGTAAAATTTCATGTTTCAACAGATGAAGTACCACCTCACTGACACCCATACGTAACAGTATTTCTTAAAAATAAGCCATCCCAACTATGGCTTGCTATATGTGGTGTATGGATCTCGCATTGGACCACTGGCGTCCAAGGTCGCCTGATATATAGGTAAGCGTGGAGATTCGTGAAACACTTGGCCCATGTGCTTCCACTTCCATCAACTTTCGGTGTACTGTGACGCCACATGAAAGGAGCAGAGAATCCAGTAGCTGCAGACATGCTCGCAAAAGTATACGGACGAGTGTGAATATCATCTGCATGTATGTCGTAGGCCCACTGGAGAGCATACTGAAAACTTTGATCGTAAACTTACTTGCAAGAAGTTTCCCAAAGTTGTATGTATGCACGTGAATAGCAGCCCTTGTACAATCGTATGGTTTTTGAAAATAAAAACTTGTAGCCCTACACGTAAGTTAATACACAACCCAAGTTTCTGTAGAAAATGCATTACTCTGAAATCGGAATGAATGATATTGAGCAATCAATTTTACAGAGGGTGAACGGAAGACTTAAATTTGTTGGACGGATTCTGCGGGAGTGTAGTGCACCTCTCGTGGAAACGCCAAAGAAGACGCTTCAGTATTCGGTTTCCGTATCCAGTAGGCCGAAATACCAGGGGCTGATAGAATTTAAAGACCCGCTTCTGGGTGGTAACAGTTTCGCATGACTTATAAAATGGTTTTACTTTTGGTACAGGTTTCTGCTGCACTATTGATTTATTTACTCGTAGTGATTACAAAGTTACACAACGAGCTCGTAACTTTGTAATCATTACGAGCAAATTAATCAATAGTGTAGCAGAAACCCGTACCAAAAATAAAATATGTCGTACTTCGACCTCACGCATGCTGCGGGTCCGCTAAAAAAAAAAAGGCTTGATCATTAAATGGTGTAAAGAGAGCTGGAAGAAAGGCAGTGTTAGAACGAGAGCAGCCATTTATCTCTCCAGGGAGCACAGTTCCCCTCCTCTTTTACTCCAGTAATATCCTGATTCATCGGTACATGTAACAGTAGGAGAACTACGCTGTGCAACAACTCTACTGCCTGCAGCGTATCCCTCTTCCGGGGACGACGAGAATAAGAAAAGCGATATTACGGGGCGTGCACTTTGCTTCATACGCGACTGGAATAGGACAGAAAGCCGCTCACGTTGATGTGAACTGCTCTCCGCAATATACTGCAGAGCATACGGGATATATTTGTAGATTTTGAGCATTCCGCTCTGAGACACTTTGAAACTTCGCGCCGGACAGGACACAAACCTGGGACTTTTGCCTTTAGCGGGCAATTGCCGTCCCGCCTCAGTTATCTGGCCACGACTCATGACCCACCCTCAAAACTTCATCTCCAACAGTATCTCTCTCCTACCTTTCAAACTTCAGATCGTCCATGTTGAACTACTTCCATTTCATTTTTCTCCATCTGGCTCTGCACAATTTGGATACAAATTGAGCAAAAAAAATAGTAATTTTTAGTTTCGAATATATCTGGAGGGAAAAAATATCACAGCTCATGCAGAAGCATCAAAATAGTGTCTTAAATCTCGCTCCATTCGCAGACGGAGTCGAACAGGAAGTGGCTAATACCGGTGATCACTACCCTGCGTCATGCATTACTTGCGGTGTATTTGTGTAGATGTGAATCCTTTACTGCGTATTTGCTTCTTCTTAATTATACCAATACATAAAATAGGAGCCCGCATCTCGTGGTCGTGCGGTAGCGTTCTCGCTTCCCACGCCCGGGTTCCCGGGTTCGATTCCCGGCGGGGTCAGGGATTTTCTCTGCCTCGTGATGGCTGGGTGTTGTGTGCTGTCCTTAGGTTAGTTAGGTTTAAGTAGTTCTAAGTTCTAGGGGACTTATGACCACAGCAGTTGAGTCCCATAGTGCTCAGAGCCATTTGAACCATTTTGAACCATAAAATAGGAAATCCTTATTAGCAGTCATGCACAGAATTTTCCTAGATGTCATATGTTTGTTATTCCTAATGACGGGCTTGGACCATTTCTTTATCAGATCTAAATATTTTGTCAAGAGCTGTTCTGAACATTACAGTGCTGTTCAGTACAGCTGGTGACTAGATATGCAAGGTGTCCCAGGACGAATGGTCAATATTCAGGGATATGACAGGAATGGCCATTCGAGGCAAAAAAGCCTAGTACAAATGGGCTATTAAATGCATACCTAAACTTCCTTTCATCTTCGAAAATGTGAAGCGGAGCTCTCTTACCGCAAGTTTTTTTGCTTTCCATATTTTGAGAGGTGGTGGTAGTACGGACAAAAACAAAAAAAAAAAAGTAAACATGGTCTCTTAAGAGCATACCGTGAGAGATATAAACACTCGTGTTCCTCTTCAGTAGTGTGAAACACATCTCTACTGAGCAACTGCTCGTAATTCTTAAGGTATGAATTTTATAGCTCATGTTTACTAGACTGGTTTGCTTCGAAAATCGTTGCTGTCACCTTCCTGAGTATTGACCATTCGTCCTGGAAAACCCTGTTTATTGAATATAACCTTGCTTTTATTTTGTTATCTACTAATATTGTCATGATGTTCCGTGCTAACCAGTTTATGCATTATCTCACAATGGATTGCTTCTTTCTCAAATTATGGTTATGCTGGAAATGCGTCATAAAGAATAAAAAAAAAACATTGCGGTCAGTCCAAATTCTGTGTTAATCATTCCACTGGAGCTACTATCTGTTGACAGTTTTTCAGTTTTCTCGATTTCTTGTAGCATTAAATCAGTTTTAATGAAAATTAAACATAAAATTCAGTGACTGGTTCGAAATCCTACAGGTGAGTTGAGCAGTATCGTAATAGTAATAATTTTCTCGAGGTATTCTGTGGCGTTGCGCCCCGATAGCGTGGGATGTTGTGTAGTTTACGGTGGAATCTGAACACAGTGCTGTTTGGCGCTCGTATCGTTTAGTCTTGCTCATGAGAAACTGATTGAGCTACCAATCGCTAAGACGCGATGCCGGAGCTCTTCCGCGAAGCTAAGTAAAATTGGCCTACTTTTGCTCTGGCTGTTAATGACGCATGTCTTCCGATTTCATACCTTCAGTACGTGGCCGTGCTGCCCTCGGCTTAATCACTTAACACACATGGGTATGATCAGTAACTTCATTTAACCCGTAACTTGAATAAAATTACAACCTAATTGACAAGTAGAGCGCTTTATTCGAATAAATCGAACCGTACACGAATTGGGGAGTAGGAATCCCATCACTCATCTGTAAAGTTGCTGAGTTATTTACCGAAGCATAGAGAATGAGCATAAAGTCTTTTCCTGATTACAAAAATTTATCTGTAGGTAACTATGCTGCAGCTACGTGATTTATTACAAAGTTTAGATTAACTCAGACAATTTTTAATGCCTACACTTTCACATGTACCCCATTTGTTACCTGTAGTACACCTTGGCGCTACTCAATTTCTCTCTATGTTTTTGCTAACATCTTATCAGTCACCGCCTCTAAGGCATCTCGTATTCGTGCGGCAAGAGTCTGCAGATGATGGTAGGCGTACCCTGGAAATTCTTTGCCAGATGCCAGTGGAAAGATAAGACTGAGATGAATGGAAGGACAACACGGCTGAAGTTTGAAGAAGCATGTCAAATGCCTTATGAAAATACCTCATAACGTCGTCCGAATCTAACTAGTGTTAAAAGAAACGTGATTTTGAGGGAAAGTGTGTGAGGAGATCGTATGAAGATGACCAACAATACATTGACTGCGCGAAACAAAATTATTCAGGTATATGGCTTGCCCACAGTAAAATGTGTATTATCACACCAAAAGAGATGGTAAACTATTCACTTAAATCTTTCTTTCGTTTGAGGTATTGAAATGAACAAAAAAGTTTAAATGAGTGCTGTGTCATAAATTTTGTTGCGAAATGCATCAGATTGCAAACTAGATTCATCTCATGTGGGAGGTACTCGTTTGATTCGTCCATTTATATATAAACGGCAATGACTGGGAGCTCATGGAATTAATCCAAACGACCACGGTTAAATTAAATTGCTTTTGAATGAATCCTGGAACATATTGAAACTGTGATGAAGAGATCTCTTGGATTACCATAGTCGCATGCTTTTCTGTAGTGCTAGCAGGTTCTCCGGATATTGTTATAATTAAATACGTATGTGGTAATCGATTAAAATCAATGGGTACGAATTAGACGATGATGAAGTTAGTGAAAAAAACCCTCTTATGGAGCAACACAAGTATTGTAACAGTAAAAGGGCAATTGTTCCTCAAAACGATACAGCACATCACATTTTGAGGCTATATTCGTAAATTGTCACTGTCGGAATTATATATCTGCCGACGGAAACTGTATGCTTTTGGCTTCATACGCACCGGTCCCTCTATGAAACGGAGATACTTACCTCGGTTTAAGTCGTTGTACCCAACACTGTCTCGAATTGCATATCTCTTAATTTTTAAAGGTTGCAATGCGTTTAGAAGTTCAACTTTAGACGACCATTCATCTATATTACTAACGAATTATTTTACGTCGATTAGTTATATATGATGGTCAGAACAATGGTTATAGAATTTTGCCCCAGAAAAAATGTTGATTACATTCGAGTCTGAAGGACACAGTGACATGTCAGAAACATACTCAAACTGACATCAAAAGTCGATTTTCATCCACTTCACTTTCATGGAGATCACCATGTATCGCAAAAGATACGAAACAGTATGATATGTTCTAACATTGGAACAAGCCGAACGTAAAATATTTCAGTATAGCAACACGTGGTACACAGACGAGCAGAAATGAAAACACATGACTCCCCAAATTTACCTGGTGGTAAAATAGATTCACGAATGCTTCTGCAGACAATTAGCGGTTTTAAAGCCAAATCCATGAAGTGAAGAAAATAAGGAACTGTAAATCACAACTGAACATATGTGAAAGAACATGCACTACAGAAACAATACCTCAACAAATTAGGGTGACATTTTATAAAATGACAGAGGTTCCAAAGCTATTGTATGGAGGTGAATTGGTGGTTATAAATAATCGACACAGAACTTCACTCAGCCCCAAAAATGAGATTTCTCACAAAAAGCGATAGAATGTGAGAGGCAGTCAGAGTTGAGTTACGATTAGAAAATAGCTGAATTTCGAGCCAAGAGACTGGGAATGTTTGGCCAGAAGAAAACGGCGATGGGTGCCTCAGGTGGCATACGACAAGATGACAATGGTAATGTTTTCCAAACAATGGCCTAAAGACGCGCGGAGGGTCAATACAGGTTACGGAGTTACAGCAATGAGCTACAGTGTATGAAACGACTGACTATCGTTCCAACTGTCACGCAGCCCCTGCGACCCTCCCTCCTCTCCCCCCCCCCCTCCCCCCGCAATCACACTGGACGCAGCGTTGTAGGGTGGTCGGGGCAGGCTGTGGATGCAGCGGTGTCGCTCTCAGAGACAAGCGAATGTCTCTCTCTACAAAATGAACTACGAATACAAATCTGGTGATATAGTCAGCTTGCCAAAACGTCGCATTTACCGTGCTACTGTCGACGAATGCCACATAGAGCTCAAATTCGTAGCTTCTCTCAACGGGCTTGAGAGCGGACGCGGCGCGGTGGCGGCGAGTCGTAGCGTGACGTAGCCGGGGTTAGAGGTGTCGGCAGCGCCAGCGCCGGCTGGAGTCGAATGGGCCCCGCTGACCCGGTGCGCGCCGCCATTTTGTGTCACTGGGCGGGGGCCGCCCTTGCCGCCCTTCCCCAGCCGCCCTTGGGCCCCCGCCCCGCCCTCCGCCCTCCGCCCTCAGGCCTGCGACCCTCGCCTTCCCGCGCCTTCGTTCGCCTTCCCTTCCCTTGCCACTTCCGGTATCGCTGTGCGGCGCTCCCATTTCTCGGGCCGGCAGAGTCACGCGTGCAGCCGCGCATCTGCCGCCTTCCCTAGGTACCGTTACGTTAGTTCCGGTGCACAAATTCTTCGCCACTCTACCGTTCTGCCGCATCGAGGAAATTCGAAACACCGCTCAACCGACTCGTTCCTTCGACTCAATGGCACCGAGTATCTATGTTATCGGTCGTCAGGGTGACTGACCGTGAGGAGCAAATATATCACTCATTTTCTTGTAAAGCAAATCTGTGCTCAATTCGATATTTAATTTCAACATCACAGTGTTTTACTACGCGCTGCCGTATTAGAAATGGTGCTCGCTCGTATCCCCCTCTCCCTCCCTAACCCTCCTCCCCAACACCTGAGAACCGGTTTAGACAGTCATTTCTAGGGCGTGTTACGGGTTGCGACTTGTTCGCGATGAATAACACAGTAATACAGCAAGTATGATGTCAACGGCCCAACAGCACACATAATACATATTGGCGAAGGTTTACGCGGCTACCTCTTTACGCATTGCTTGCTGGCACGCGTCTCGGTACCTTTGGCCGTCATTTGTTTGGTGGTTTATCTTACCGGTATCGTCAAAGGTTCACCAACAACTGCTGGTGCCACCAGTAGGCATAATGTTTGCTACTGTCTTCCCATTGTGAAGGAAGGAAGAAGACTAGTATTTAAGCTCTCGTCAACGACGAGGCCATTAGTGACCGAACGCAAGGTCGGAATGGGGTAGGAAATGTGTAGTACCATTCCAGAAGGACCATCCTGTAATTCGCCCATGTCGTTTGGTATCATACCGGATGCATTAAACATATTCTGTTATCTGAACCCATCTTAGGGGCATATATCTCTTTTATTTCTTGACGTTTCCTGTGTTTGACGCTTGGTAGGCCATCGTTTAACTGACAGATTACGGCTGCAAAGATCTAAAAATGGATCAAATGGCTCTGAGCACTATCGTACTTAACATCTGAGGTCATCAGTCCCCTAGAACTTAGAACTACTTAAACCTAACCTAAAGACATCACACATATCCATGCCCGAGGCTGGATTCGAACCTGCGACCGGAGCGGTCGCGCGGTTCCAGACTGAAGCGCCTAGAACCGCTTGGCCACATCGGCCGGCTGCAAAGATCTGGGATTCATCACGAGTCAGTTCTATGACTTTTATCAATATTTCTTTCACCTCTGGCATTGTATGTTAATGAGAAAAACGGCGAGTTACAATGTGGTTTATAGTGCACGTTGAACGGTAGATCTCCTACAACTGGCTAGATAAGCCACTTGAGAGGTTTGAGGAAGGGCAAGTGGATACTGCATCCAGTCGGACCATGCCCAGTATAGCACTGCGGTGTTCAAACCAACTTTCGGTTTGATGATAACTTTATCTTAAACTAAAAATAATCCATACAAAATTATTTGGAAGCTTTGACTGAAAGTCAAACCAGGAAAAAAAAAAATTCAGAAATCTACAGGGTGGTTACAATTACAAAGGTCCAGTGTGGACTGTAATTATCTTATGGCAGCGAAACTTGGTAAAATGCTAATGCGTTAATGCGGAACAGATTTACACCGGAAAATATACCTCCAATTTTTGTCACCAGGTACAAATCTGGGGATGTACTGCATCATGTCGAAGCCACCGGTGCTCAAACTGAACAAACCGTGTAAGCGGCGGTTAATAATAAAATCAGCATTAGGCCTTTCTCACTCGTTTGACCTTTTCTTCCCACATACCGTTCCTAATCCATTAGATGAGGGAACATTTGTGTACGTCTTTCTTGCATTCACGGCGCCAGATGTGCACCAAGTGGCCTAAACTGAAAACTTCTTTTTTTTTCAGTGTAAATCAGTTCCGTACTAACGCATTAAAATATCAAGTCCCGTTGCCATGTGATAATTACAGCCCTCACTAGACCTTCACCCAGATCTTCTACGTACACAAAACATCGCAAGAGATAGACATCACGTTACTTAGTAAAGACGAAAAAGCAATAAGTGAGAGAAAGAAATCCTAGCACCAACCGGAGCCTGAACCCCAGGTCGGGCACTTCCTTACTGAGCTAGAACTGACACAATTAATTGGAGCACCCAATAACCGAAACCTTGGGTCTTTTATGTCGTGGTCGTTAAAATTATTATGTTATCCGCTATCTGAATGAACTAGAACGTTTCATTTTTATAGAAGTCGTGCAAAAAGCTAGCATCTGACTGATACACAATGTAATTTCATCACGGAATGAAACTATCTCACATCTGAATGCGACAATAAATGAATTAAAATCGAACGGAAATGTTTTTGCACGTGTTTCCTAGGGTTATGAATGCGGAGAGAAGGAAGTAACTACAAATTTGCTGGGAAGCTTGTTGCGGGCGCATGGATCGACGACGGATTTCTGGGACATAGGTGTCTGACTAAGGTAGTTAAACACACTCAGGAAACGTTAATTTTCCGACAAGTTAACTCACTAATTTGTTTTACCGGTTTTCTACCTCGTCCCAATGAAAAGAGAAAGTAGATGTTAACAAGCCTCGCCCGTACCAATCATCTTCTGACACGTGTGCTGACGAGACGGAAAACGGCCACATAATCACATCACATCCTTCGACCTACTACATCAAGCTTTTTCCATCTTGCGATAGTAAGAGCTCCGAACCTTGGTTCCTTTGTGCGTACAAATACTTTACTGAGAAACCACTTACACGGTGACTTAGCCGATACGTATCTGGAGAGGCAGGCGCAAACCCGTCCGAATTATTTCCACTTACTAGGCAGCGTCTAACGAGGGCGTACTAATAGGGCTGGCCAGCCCTTCTCAGAAGCGCCAGCCAACCAGCTGTATTCCCTGCTCCGCTGCCGTCTGATCATCTTCCCTTCGCTCTCGGAGCCGATGTCGCTACCGCACGCCTGCCGGTGGAAATCGATTCGAGTTCTGGTAGTGGAGGAAATTTTCGCCACTAATATTTGACGGCCACAATGGTCAGAGACAACGGTGTAAAGGACACCAATGTCCAGGATTCAATTCCCATATCCCTCGGCAGCGTATCATGGAATGACATGTGACACTGTTGATCGTAATATGTTTTCGGTTAAAAATGGCTCTGAGCACTATGCGACTTAATTTCTGAGGTCATCAGTCACCTAGAACTTAGAACTAATTAAACCTAACTAACCTAAGGACATCACACACAGCCATGCCCGAGGCAGGATTCGAACCTGCGACCGTAGCGGTCGCTCGGTTCCAGACTGAAGCGCCTAGAACCGCACGGACACTCCGGCCGGCTATGTTGTCGGGATGGGGAGTTTAAGCGCTGCGCTCCACTTGGAACTGTTCGAGAGAAATGGAAGAGATGAAGGAAGAAAAATCTGTCGATTTAAGCTGCTAAACGTACCCCTCGAGGTCTTCAAGTCAACGACACTGTACGATTCTTTCCTCTCCTCCTCTTCACTTGCTCCCAGCCCCGTTTCACTTCTAGAAGAGGACACGTCAAAAACCGATATTTTGAATGTTTCGTAATGAACACGTAAAAATTACGAAGTTGCTGCAGAAAAGAAGAACCTACTTCGAGTAAAAAAAAATATTCAAAATAAACACGATTCCACTCAACAGCGTGTAGAGAGAGTCCCAGATGTCTGAAGCACAATTTCGATACACTTAGTTCAAATGGTTCAAATGGCTCTGAGCATTATGGGACTTAACTGCTGTGGTCATCAGTCCCCTAGAACTTAGAACTACTTAAACGTAACTAACCTAAGGACATCACGCACATCCATGCCCGAGGCAGGATTCTAACCTGCGACCGTAGCGGTCGCGCGGTTCCAAACTGTAGCGCCTAGAACCGCTCGCCTATCTAACTGCTTACAGGGACAACAATAATATGATTTTCAATGTTGCACATGATTACTGAACGAATTTAAAATGCTGTGACAATCTACTCATTAAGAGATAGACTCTCACGCTAAATGATTAATACAATAGGGCACGTATTACTGTTAAAACTGTGTGTTGGTCGTAAGGCAACTAACGGCGTTCTAGGCGCGCAGTCCGGAACCGTGCGACTGCTACGGTCGCAGGTTCGAATCCTGCCTCGGGCATGGATGTGTGTGATGTCCTTAGGTTAGTTAGGTTTAAGTAGTTCTAAGTTCTAGTGGACTTATGACCTAAGATGTTGAGTCCCATAGTGCTCAGAGCCATTTGAACCATTTTGAACTAACGGCGCGCAAATACCCGGACTTTATTTATCTGGTATTTTAGAATGAGAGCATTTAGCGATTTACAGCAGACTTTACGCATAATTTGAATCGCTTACAAAATTTTTTCTAGCTCCCACCCCTCACAAAATGATGAAAGGAAAAAAGTTTACAACTTACAACAGTTACGTTGTTCGTGGAGTCAAACGTGAGCATCAGACGTAAGGTTTTAATTTATTTCTCCTTTGCTGCCGACTCTATTCCCAACACACTTTTCACACAGTACCCACAATATACTAGGGTGCGCTGAATGGTAATGCCTCAGAATTCTTTATGTGAAAACTCTTACAGCTCTGTAAATAAAACAAACGTTATTAACATTCTGTGTATTTATTCTTCACGTTTACTTATTTATTTGTGAACGTAGTCACATCAATGACGAACACTTATCCCAACGAGAGACCAATTTGTTGATACCTTCACTGTAGAACGATTATCTTTGTTGACGGAGCCACAACCTTACCTATGCTTTCACCGCTTCATCACTATCAAAGTGAAGTCCTCCAAGTTGTCCTTTAGGTGATGGAAACAGATGAAAATCGGATGGTTCGAAGTTGGGACTGTTCGGACAGTGGACCCGAGGCGTCGGACTGTTGCAGACGGCGCAGCGCTCGTGTGTCACGCTGAACGAGAGGGTGCTCCTTGTGGGGGCGAATTCTTCGAATTCGAAACTCGACTACTGTATACTGTTTCTCACGTCACGACTTAGTTACGTTACACATCGCCATGTTACGCATAATTTGGAGCCATCGAGCTGCACAGGGCTAAAAATATGTAGACATGAAGAATAAAGATGTAGAATGTTAATAAAGTTCGTTTTATTTAGGAAACTTTAAGACTTTCCACATAAAAAATCGGAGGTATTACTTTTCAACACACTCTCGCACTTTTAGAAAATCATCCCCTCATATCTTTGACGGCACATGAAATAAGAGCAATATCGATGACTATTTCCTTTTTGTTCTGTGCATCCTTCGCTGTTTGTCCGTGACACAGAGAATGTTCACAGATGCAGTGGCTGTTTGCACAAAAAGAGGCACTCTAGTGATCTAGCATTACAAGCTTTTAAAAATGAATGGGGATGGCAAAGAGAGGGATGAGAATTCTGAATTATACATCTGTGGAGGCCCTTGTAGAACTCTCGACTGTTTCTCACCACGTCCCAGCATGGAGAGACTGCCCAAGGCGATCTCAGTTTGGAATATTCTGAAAGGATTTTCAATCTCTGTGTTTCGTCGAAAACGAAGAGGGACCTACTGGAAAACGCCTTAGCAACAAGAAGATTGAATCTACTCCCGTTTATTGCTAGAACAGCATTTTCCTAAAAATAAAACGTGTATATGTGCCTATTTCATGTACGGATATATTACTGCCGGGCGGAGTGGCCGAGCGGTTCTAGGCTCTTCAGTCTGGAACCGCGCGACCGCACACTATTATGCTGTTGAGTATAAGAAAGCTGCAACATAAGAAAATAGCATCTAAATGGAGGATGACTGCAAAGAAACAATCGTTGCTGGGTGGACTAGTAGCTGACCCTCAAAATAATCAAATGTGACTTATTGCAAGTAGTTAGCTAGAAGGAACCATTATTGTTAGATCACACGAGTATCGATACATCTACGGAAACTGCTGCGACTAGAGATCCAGAGTGAAAGGGCCACATGAAACTGTTAGGCAGACAGGGACTAGTGTTACATGACCATTTTTCTGGAAACAGTCATGTAACGTATACAGATTCATACTGAAAGACCCATTTGATCGGAACATGTAACTGACGCCGAGCAATATGGTAAAATACAGTACTAGTGATTGTCGGTAACTGGCTAATGCAACCTTACGCTTGCCCCTGATTCAGATTTACTTGCCTTGTAGAAGAGCCCAGAGATTGTCAGGAACAGTAGATACAGCCACCATTCCTAGAGCCAATTCGCATAAGACGTTTTCCTTGGGCGGAATCTTCACACGAAATTTCGATCACCAACTTTCTCTTCGAATGCGGAAAAATTTTGTTGACGCCGACCTACATACGGAGAAACGATGCGCTGTACGAGATTTATATAACAGAGAGTTATTGTGAAAGTTGTTTCATGAAGCCGCTGCCAGGCAGAGTATCCATGTAGATGTAGACGTAGGTGTAGAAAGCCTGCGAAGGAGAGGTGAGGCTCAATAGCCCTCAGGCATCAGCAATGTTTTCATAGTTCCACGCTGGGACATCCAGCTTTATTCTGAAGAATCAAGATGGGATCTCTCGTCGAGAAAATTTCTGGTGAACAGATGTTACAATCTGGGAGTGGTCTGAGAAGGTTCGCTTTTTAGCAGAAGGCACTATTATCCCCAAATGTACAAAGTTGACTGTTTCTCCAGAAAGCACTATATGTCAGAGATAAACCTCTCGAAGGTGGTTGGGGTCCCACAGTTTGAAAATGCTGAACTTACTGACTCCGAAAAAAAAGCAAATGTTTATAAAATGTAAGTACCACCCGCATCACTTATAAAGCCAAGGCCTCCGGTCCAGATTGTATATCAGTCAGGTTCCTCTCAGAGTATGCTGATAAAATAGCTCCATATTTAGCAATTATATACAAAGCCCACAGAAAGATGGCTCCTAAATACTGGAAAATTGCTCAAGTCACACCAATACCGAATAAGGGAAGTAGGAGTAATCCGCTGAATTACAGGCCTGTATCACTAACGTCGATTTGGAGTAGGGTTTTAGAACATATGCTGTATTCGAACACTATGAAGTACCTCGAAGAAACGATTTATTGACATATAGTCAGCACGGATTCAGAAAATATCGTTCTTGTTAAACACAACTAGCTCTTTATACTCATGAAGCAATAAGTGCTATCGACAGGGAATGTCAAATTGATTCCATATTTTTAGATTTCCAGAAGGCTTTCGACACCGTTCCTCACAAGCGTCTTCTAATCAAACTGCGTGCCTATGAAGTATCGCCTCAGTTGTGCGACTGGATTCGTGATTTCCTGTCAGAAAGGTTACAGTTCGTAGTAATAGACGGAAAGTCATCGATTAAAACAGAAGTAATATCTGGCATTCCCCAAGGAAGTGTTATAGGCCCTCTATTGTTCCTGATCTTATATTAACGATATAGGAGACAATCTGAGTAGCCGTCTTAGATTGTTTGCAGATGATGCTGTCATTTACCGTCTTGTAAAGTCATCAGATGACCAAAACGACTTGCAAAATGATTTAGATAAGATATCTGTATGGTGCGTAAAGTGGCAATTGACCCTGAATAAAGAAAAGTGTGAATTTATTCACATGAGTTCTAAAAGAAATCAGCTAAATTTCGATTACGCGATAAGTCACACAAATCTGAGGGCTGTAAATTCAACTAAATTCTTAGGGATTACAATAACCTAAATTGGAACGATCACATAGATAATATTGTGGGTAGAGCAAACCAAAGACTACGATTCATTGGCAGCACACGTAGAAGGTGCAACAGGTCTACCAAAGAGACTTCTTACACTACGCTTGTCCGCCCTATTCTGGAGTATTGCTGTGCGGTGTGGGATACGCATCAGGTGGGACTGACGGATGTCATCGAAAAAGTACAAAGAAGGGAAGGTCGTTTTGTACTATGGCGAAATAGGGGAGACAGCGTCACAGACATGATACGTGAATTGGAGTGGTAATCATTAAAACAAAGGCGTTTTTCGTTGCGACGGGATCTTCTCATGAAATTTCAATCATCAGTTTTCTCCTCCGATTGCGAAAACATTCTGTTGGCACCCACCTACATAGGGAGAAATGATCATCACGATAAAACAGGAGAAATCAATGCTCGCACAGAAAAATTTAAGTGCTCGTTTTTCCCGCTTGCCGTTTGAGAGTGGAACGGTAGAGAGACAGCATGAAGGTGGTTCATTGAACCCTCTGCCAGGCACTTTATTGTGAATAGCAGAGTAATCACATAGATAGGATGGATGTTATTAATTACCAGCTAGAAAAAAGTGATTCGTGTTTTGTAAGGAGAATTTTTAGTGATCAGGGCTTGGAGGATACAGAGCCCAAGCAATCTGACTTTTGTGAGCGATGCAAAACGCAGCAATGCAAGGTTTCCGTATACTTAACATTCGATCAGAAATCACTTGATCTTGAGGAGCCTTCTCCATCAGACTTCCAAATTGAGAGCTTCCGCCGGCCGGAGTGGCCGAGCGGTTCTAGGTGCTACAGTCTGGAACCGCGCGACCGCTGCGGTCGCAGGTTCGAATCCTGCATCGGGCATGGATGTGTGTGATGTCCTTAGGTTAGTTAGGTTTAAGTAGTTCTAAGTTATAGGGGACTGGTGACCACAGCAGTTAAGTCCCATAGTGCTCAGAGCCATTTGAACCTTTTTTTTTTTTTTTGAGAGCCTCCGTCGACTATGCCAGCCTGCTGCGCTGCCTGAGCTGGTGCTTTGGAGACTTAGCCGCTGGTGAGGGTCGTCGGTTCCTCCAATGACTAATTCTGCAGCCACTTCGTTATCCATCTGCAATACTATTCTGAGATCGAGCTGCAATTGGAAGATGACGTGTAGTGACGTTAAAGTCATTTTACAGTATTCCAAGAGCGTATGGTCAAAGAAGACTCAGGTAATATATTACTACCTTCCGTGCGTAGCTCTTCAGATAATAATGAATTTAAATGAGATAAATCTCAGCTCAAACAGAGGTCTTCGTGCACCTCATTTACGAATGTTGCAGCAAAGGGGGATATTATAGTGGCACCCAAAATACCTTCACCACACACTGTCAGGTTGTCGCTAGAGAATGAATGTTCAAATAGAGAAACATTATACTGACGAGATTGCGTTGCATGACATAACAATTTAACTGGTTTAATAATTTACACTCATATTACAATAAGACTGAAATATAATCTAATCATAATATCTAATCCAAAAATTTAGACTTGCAAGATTAACACTAGAACACAAAATTGGTTAAACAAAATAATGGGTAAAATGAAATAAGGTAAGGTTTTCAGGCTTGCATGCAAATGTACTGGGCTGGAAATCTCACAGTAAACTTCAGGCATGATTTTCCATATTCTTTTGATGCATGACAGTTTATACCAAACTGTCCTTTAACTTATGTGAAACCCATGAGAAAGAGTCGAGTCAAATCAAATCAGAATAAATTAATCTCATTGGACATGAAATGTGAAACAGTACCAGCAATTGCCTATATTTAACTACTTAGATTAAAATTTTCTATGTTAAACTGCATGAGTAGCTAAATGAGACGTCACTGTGAAAGCAGCTTGGACTCTGTGGAGAAGAAGGGAAGCGCGGTAGGGCCACAAACTGCATGGAGACACTCTCCCACCCGTCATTCGCAGAACTGCCGCTTGCCTCCGTGCGACGAAAAACAGCAGGCAGGTACAGCATCGGGTCGGGATGTGTTTTGAAAGGAAGCTGCCCTGGCTCCAAATATCTGAAGCCACACAATGCACGGTATATCTCCAAAATGTGCGGGGAGCCAGTCTGTTTTTCGTGAGTTGTGCGCTCACAGAATGCGTGCCAGTAGACAGCAAAGTCCTGGAAGAACTACCATTGTGGAGAGATCAGCAGCTAACCAGAATCCGCCAAAAAACACGGACTGTTAAAATAACATCTTAGAAAGTGGCAACGGAACAGAGAGATTACGACTCCCTTCAAGATTGCGAGCCGCCTACACCTCGTGCAGGTAACACCAAAACTGTATGTTTGAGGCCACGTAAAAATGGCTACCATTGGTTCACCAAAACTGTACGTTTAAGGCCACGTAACAATGGCTACACATAAATAATTAGAAGTGGGGGTCAGGAGTGCAACTATGCTTACAGAGGTTCTTCGATATTGGCCAGAGCACAACCGTAGACAGACAGAGGGCGTGAGTTGGACACTTTTTGGAGCGCTATGCCTCTCAAGTTTTTTAACTGATTGACCACCTGAGATGCGACTAAAGGGGAGAGACCAACGTCTTCTAAGACAACTTCTTACGGTTCTACACTCACAATTTTAGTATTCAGCTAATCAAAAATTATGTGATGTTCAAAAACGCAGGGCACAGAGTTTTCCTTGTTGGAAGCACTTTGCGGAGACTTGTTCTTAGGGCGGAGTCTTCTGTGGTGGACTCTTTCTCAGGAAGGGGTCTTCTCACTTTCTAGCAGGCTTCTCCACAGGCAGACTTCACTGCTGGACGACGTCTCCAAGACTCGTCTCGGCCGAGAGGTTCTCATCGGCTGAGATGAACTCAGACGCAGAGAGCGAGGGAGTCAGTGAGTGGTTCTGCAGCCACGCCAGCAGCCGCCTGTAAATTTGAGTATGGTGAGATGCAGCCACAACAGCGATGAGAAGTGTAGGGAGAACTGAATCATTGGTAACGATGTTCAGTAATTTTAATATTCATTCTGAACGCTTGTTTGCACATGCTTTCAACTTTGACAATAGATGCACATGCACATCCTTCTGTAGTATTTTTTATTTCCATGTATTAGTCTTCGGCATTCAAGGTACGACTTACACGAATGTAAATGTTTTGTGCTGATACGCGTTCTGTTCAATCACATTGCCCATCCCCTATCCAAACTATCAAGGCATTCGTTTACTCTCTTTACCGTTCGTTCCATTTCCTTATTGTGAATTTAATTATATACGTGTGTAATAAAATGGAGTTCACTGAGACTTTTATCTACAGAAATACAGGGACAAATTAAGATATTTAATTAAAAATTCCAATTAAAACATCCGCACGTCATGACAGGACGTAATCTTACACTATGACTCAGACATAATGTGTATGAGAAGTGCTCCTTGGATTTGTTGTAAAATATCAAGTCTTTTCTACACCAGTGCTGTACCGCTATTCCAGCGGCTTTCCGAAACATTGACGCCTTTGTATCGATCAGGACTCGGTTTCCTAATGCCGCACCTGGGATTCCTTCTCTGATGTACGTGGGCGCTGTTACCGCAACAGGTGGTGTGTCAGTCATGTTATTATTGTAAGCATTTGGGCTATTCCATTCTGTGAGTGTTACACTGTGTCTACCAACCCTTTAAGGTAAGGTAACATTCGCAATAGCAAGCGAATACACAGGAGAAACTTTCTAGGTCGGCCTCCCTGGCGAAACCAAAATTGTACACCTCTTCCGCCCCCCCCCCCCTCTCCCCTACACACAAAAGTACGAAAAATTTGGGTACCTTTTAACCACATTTAGAAATCCATTAAAATATTATGTAGTAGGTCTAAAATGTTTTATCTCGATTGCAATTTGCATACTGTATGTGTAATATAAGCTTTTATTCTTCATCATCTGTCGCGCCTTAGGACAGAGTCCACCTGATAGAATATTAGCTTTCACCTAGCGCTGTCATTGGCGCCTTGTGGAGATGTCACTTCGTAGCGTGTCAATTCAATGTTCCTTAATTAATGACAACATTTTAAACAGCACAGAATTTTGAACCAATATTTTGTACGTAAGTGCACAGTTTCCCAAAAGCCGTCAACCCCATCTTTATAAACTTACAGGTCTTAACTTATATTTCTTATGTGATATAGCATACTTTGTAAAAACAAATTGTTACTAGACTCGTATTAACCCCGGGAAGGTCGAACATAATGTGCCCAGTTTCAGTCCTACCACATCTTAACATTTTTTTTTTAAATCCGACTACTCTGAGTTTGTTTTGCTGCAACTGGAATGTTTTCAAACATTACTGTATGAAGGGAATTTTCATACAACATTTCTGCGATTCCTGCGTATTCTTTGTAGGCGTAGTAGGAGTCGAGTCGCAGAGCAGCGAGCAACTACGAGTAGCAGCTGTACCTAGTTTGTATACAGCGCATAGTTTAGTCACTTTTTTGCGTGCTTCTACAAAGACGTGAACAGTAACTAAATTTTCAAATGTGTGCGAATTCCTAAGGGACCAAACTGCGGAGGTCATCGGTCCCTAGACTTGCACACTACTTAAATTAACTTAAACTAACTTATGCTAGTAAGAAGACACGCCCATGCCCGAGGAAGAACTCGAACCTCAAGCGCAAGGAGCCGCGCAATCCGCGCATTGCGCCTCAAACCGCGCGGCCACAGCGCGCGGCGAACGGTAACTGTCTATCTTGGTCAAGTACTGCCAATTAGTATTTTTCTTAGTTATCTTTGGTGTATAATGCTCTAGTTCAATGGTTTCATGTCGTGCCTCTATTTGAAAGTGATCTGTAGCTGTTTATTCATTGTCTGTGATGAATAGTGCTTTTCATTTCTCTGACTGGCGTATTTTGCAAGTGGTAGTGAGGCGTTATCGGACTCAGTGAAGTTTCACGCTATCAAAGCACCATTCAGTTTGAATTAACTGCCACTGAAAAAATAGTCGGTAGCGCCCCAGACCACGACGACACTGTGATAGCCGCAACCAGTACTTACAAATATTTACCTAGCGATACGCACGGTTTGTCCGGTTCACACTTAACTGTGGCTGAATGGCGAACACTGGCGAATCTCTGAGCGGAAGGCGAAACTTAGTTCTGGGTGCATGGCTTATGCTTCGAAAACCGCTTTTACGAGTAGACCTTGGCCATTGTCAGGACATTGCACATATATATGAGTACCAAAAGGCAAAGTGATTCCACAACAACGCCTAGGCATTTTATCCATGGAATTTGAAATCTGGATAATGCTAAAAGCCCTTCGGAGAGTGCAAAAAAGCCCTCCACAAAAGCAAAAACTTCCGAGTTTTCACCAACTAGCAATGTAGAGTCAGGCGAACTTTAGCATATAATAAATTATACTGATGAAGGATTCCGCGTGAAAGTTACTAATGTAATGCGTTCTAGAAATATCACACGCAAAACTGACTGGGTATACAGGGTGTAACAAATGCGTCTAGTCAAACTTTCACGAAATACCGTCACACATAGAGGAAGAAAATACGTTACATAGACGTTGTTCCGGAAACGCTTTGTTCCCATGTTAGAGTTCAGTTTCTGCAACTCTTCAATACATTCTTCATGGGATTCACACAGGAAAAAAACGTATCAGCATAGCACGAAACACTTTCTTAAATGAAATGTTCAAAATTCCCTCCGTTAGCAACGATATCTGCATCAGTCCACCATCACAGTGAATCCCCGATGCGCTGATGTGTCCACACAGAGAAATGCTTAATTTCTTATTTCACAGCGTTCCAAAATACGGGGCCGCAGACTCTGTATTTCTTGTACAGGGCATCCGTAGACAAGACTTTTCAAATGCCCCAAACATAAAATACTTGTGCATTTAAGTCTGGAGAGCGTGGAGGCCAAGGAATTCGCCCACCTCCAACCCACCCATCTGTCACGGAATCTGTTATTTAGAAGCACTCTCCAGACAATGCTGTGTTCAACGTTACTTTTTGCAGCTAATTGTCTTGCGCTACCACCAGGTCCCCGTCAACTGCACGAAGAAGTTTCTCGTCCATTTGTGGTATCCTCGTTATTTCTACGCTTTCCCCTGTCGTGAGTAGTAGGCTTAAACGTCCTATGCTCCCTAAAACGACGATCAGTTGCTTCAAAGATCCTCCTGTCGGGGCATCGCGTTCTAGAAATCTCTCCCAATACAAACATTGAGAGCCATGGCGATCACCATCTAATAATCCGTACAGAAAATGGGCATCTACTAACTTCGCATTTAAGTAGGCTTCCATTGTACTGCAACGGAAACCAAGTCCGCGATTAACACTAGACAACTGATGCTACGAGCGCAGCCTTAGTTGAGCAAAGAGGTTATTCGCATGTCAACACAAACAATGAAGTGAGTCACACATCAACGCTACCTTCGTTCCTGTGGAACAACAAATACTGTTCGTGAACCTAGGAATTACAACTTATTGTACATTCAAACCAAGCATAACAAAGAGGGTATTCTGAACATTTCATATCAGAAAGCTTTTCATGTAATATTAATACGATCTGTTTCTATTTGTTTATCACGACTAATGTGATTATGAAGAGAAGTAGAAAATGAGTTCTAACGCGGGAATGAAGCGTTTCCAGATCAATGTACATATAAAACATTTTATTCCTCTATATGTGAGGAATTCTTCATGGGCGTTTGGTCATGCCTTTGAACTACACCCTGTCTACAACAACTGAAAAAGAAAATGCAAAAACGAAATAGTCCGGTCTTCCACTAGTGTGGCAGCTACTGTTCCGATCACTCACACGGCCGCTACAAAATCAGACATTGAAAGCACCCAAGCCAAGCAAGGTAGAAAGCTATTCCTCAAAATGAAGGGCAAAAAAGACCGATACGGTCGCAGGTTCGAATCCTGCCTCGGGCTTGGATGTGCGTGATGTCCTTAGGTTAGTTAGGTTTAAGTAGTTCTAAGTTCTAGGCTACTGATGACCTCAGAATTTAAGTCGCATAGTGCTCAGAGCCATTTGAACCAATAATAATAGAGATAAGGAGTAGAGTTTCTGGAAGTGGCTAAGAAGAAAGCAAAGCAAGGAACGGAATGGATGACTACCTACGGACAAGGGAGACTTAAAAAGGAACACACTGTCAAATTCAGAACAAGCTGAAAATGTAACGAATGCAGGGAGTGATAGCAAGCAACACGTAACAAAAGCGGAGTGTGAGAGCACGGGACAGCTAATGGAGGAAGTTAATGAAAATGTAGAGATCATAGGAGAATCTACAGATGACTATAGGAATTACAAAGAGAGGATAAACAGTGGTGGATACAGAATGAGAAACGGAAGAAGTATTTGATCAGAAAAAGCAGAACGTCTGGTTACGAAATGTGTAAAAACACAGTTGGACTAGTTAGATTGCATGTGTTAACCACGGCGATAAGACACCTGGTTAGGCACATTCCTCCAAATGGCTGTACCTTAAATTTTCCTGTTACAGAGGACGCTGATCATACAACATTCCTACAAACACAGAGGAACTACAGAGCTAACTCGACCCCGTCTATCTGCTCCTCTCCCTCTGTCCGTCTCATGCTTCCCCTTTCTGTCCGTGCTGTCATTCCCTCTCTTTCTGTCTCTCTGTCCCTTTCTCTGTCCATTGCCTCCTCTCCATATCTCTATCCATTCCCTCCTTCTCTCTCTCTGTCAGTCCATCTCCTCTTTCCTTCCCCCCCCCACCCGTCTCTTCCTCTTCTCCACCCAGCCTTTCCTTCCCCTCTCACTGTCCACCTTCTCCTCTTCCCTTTCTCCGCATATTTTCTCCTCCCCCGCTATCCATCTTCTCCTTCTCCCTTTCTGTCCTCCCATCTCCTCTAGCCTTCTTTCTTCATGCGATCACCGCCAGTGTTTCTGACATCATACCTTCTGAACATTGTGTTATACAGTGACATAATTTTTGCAGTGTATTGAATTTTATATGCGAATCCCGTTTGCAAAATATGTGGCGAATACAGTTGTAAACAAGTAATACGTTAAAACATCATGCTTAATGCGGCAGTTTTACTGGATGAATAGCGAAAGTGTAGTAAGCGATAAACTTTTTCGTTTCATTATTTTGTGAGGGTTGTCAGCGACAAAATTTTTTGTAAACGTTTGCAATTATGTGTACACTCGTCTGAGTTTAAATACTTACGCAGGCCACTAAATTCTCGAGACATGAACGTTATTGAGCATACACTATGTGATCAAAAGTATCCGGACACTTAGCTGAAAGTGGCCGTGCGGTTAAAGGCGCTGCAGTCTGGAACCGCAAGACCGCTACGGTCGCAGGTTCGAATCCTGCCTCGGGCATGGATGTTTGTGATGTCCTTAGGTTAGTTAGGTTTAACTAGTTCTAAGTTCTAGGGGACTAATGACCTCAGCAGTTGAGTCCCATAGTGCTCAGAGCCATTTTTGAACTTAGCTGAAAATGACTTAAACGTTCGTGGTGCCGTCCATCGGTAATGCTGTAATTCAGTATGGTGTTGGCACACCCTTAGCCTTGGCGACAGCTTCCACTCTCGCAGGCATACGTTCAATCAGGTGCTGGAAGTTTTCTTGTGGAATGGCAGCCCATTCTTCACAGATACTGTACTGAGGAGGGGTATCGGTGTCGGTCGGTGAGGCCTGGAACTAATTCGGCGTTCCAAACATCCCAAAGTTGTTCTATAGGATTCACATCAGGACTCTGTGCTGGCCAGTCCATTACAGGGATTTTACTGTCGTGTAACCACTCCGCCACAGGCCGTGCATTATGAACAAGCAATCGATCGTGTTGAAAGATGCAATCGCCATCCCCGAATTGCTCTTCAACAGTGGGAAGCAAGAAGGTGCTTAAAACATCAATGTAGGCCTGTGCTGTGATAGTGCCACGCTAAACAATAAGGGGTATAAGCCCCCTCCATGAAAAACGCGACCACACGATAACACCACCGCCTCCGAATTTTACTGTTGGCATTACAAACGCTGGCAGATGACGTTCACCAGGCATTCGCCACACCCACGCCATACCATCGGATCGCCATATTGTGTACCGTGATTCGTCACTCCACACAACGTTTTTCCACTGTTCAGTTGCCCAATGTTTACGGTCCTTACACCAAGCGAGGTGTCGTTTGGCATTTACCAGCGTGATGTGTGGCTTACGAGCAGCCGCTCGACCATGAAATCTAAGTTTTCTCACCTCCCGCCTAACTGTCATAGTACTTGCAGTGGATCCTGATGCAGTTTGGAATTCCTGTGTGATGGTCTGGATAGATGTCTGCCTGTTACACTTTACGACCACCTCCAACTGCCGGCGGCCTCTGTCAGTCAACAGAAGAGGTCGGCCGGTGTGCTTTTGTGCTGTACGTGTTCCTTCACGTTTCCACTTCACAGTCACATCGGAAACAGTGGACCTAGGGATGTTTAGGAGTGTGGAAATCTCGCGTACAGACGTATGTTACAAGTGACACCCAATCGCCAGATCACGTTCGAAGTCCGTGAGTTCCGCGGAGCGCGCCAATCTGCTCTCCCAAGATGTCTAATGACTACTGAGGTCGCTGATATGGAGCACCTGGCAGTAGGTGGCAACACAATGCACCTAATATGAAAAACGTATGTTGTTGGGGGTGTCCGGATGCTTTCGATCACATAGTGTATCTTGGATGCCTCGCAACGTGCTGTTCAGAAGAGATCTCCACCCCCTCGTACTCTTACAGATTTATGGACAGCCCTGCAGGATTCGTGGTGTCAGATCCCTCGAGCGCTACTTCAGAGAGTCGTGGAGTCCATACCACGTCGTGCTTGTGGGGGCCCTGCACAATATTAGGCAGATGTATAATTTTCTTTGGCTCTTCAGTGTATTTGTTCACCAGTCATAAGTTTTAAAATTCATTGGTGCTCTGTTCTACCGTCCTTAAGACGCAGAACAAGGCAGGCGAGAAGATTCTACCAGTGATCCATAGGGGAATCAGAACGACAAAGAACGCCGATTTTCTATTGAGCAGTCAAACAACAATACCAGTGCCATGTCTCTGCAGTACCCTTTCTTTCAGGAGTGCTAGTTCTGCAACGTTCGCAGGAGAGCTTCTGTAAAGTTTGGAAGGTAGGAGACGAGGTAGTGGCGGAAGTGAAGCTGTGAGGACGGGGCGTGAGTCGTGCTTGGGTAGCTCAGACGGTAGAGCACTTGCCCTCGAAAGCCAAAGGTCCCGAGTTCGAGTCTCGGTCCGGCACACAGTTTTAATCTGGCAGGAAGTGTCATATCGCGCACACTCCGCTGCAGAGTGAAAATCTCATTCTGGGAAGAATACAA
Organism: Schistocerca nitens; assembly: GCF_023898315.1. Classification (NCBI taxonomy): domain Eukaryota; kingdom Metazoa; phylum Arthropoda; class Insecta; order Orthoptera; family Acrididae; genus Schistocerca; species Schistocerca nitens. The sequence continues at coordinate 930,272,497 of NC_064616.1, forward strand.
AAGACTATTACGCGAAAAAAGAGTAGAAAAATGAGAGACGTACGTAAGGACCAAATGGTAACAGATGTTTATGGTTTTCCATACAAACTCGCAACAAGCAAGGCTTGATTACCCATTGTATTTACGACATCGAGACGATCTTATGGCACAAGAAGACAGGTTGGAGGACATCAGTGCAGTATCTATTAAGAACACTGTTCCCGGATGATACGACGCTGGGAGACAAAGAGTACCACCAGTATCTTCACTGTGAATTACTGGAGCAGCACGTGAGTAATAGAATGGTCATGCCATTTACTCTGGAAGAAGGGAGAATTACAATAATGAAGCTAAAGAAGAAGGGAGGCACCTGGAACAGATAGAATTGTGGCAGAAGCGTTGCATCAGCAGCTAATACTTTTATTAAACGAATGTGTCTTGCAGTGATGGGTGCCCAGACTTTGGAAAATCCCGAATACCATTATTCCAAAAATAAGGGGAAGACAGAGACCCGAAACCATCGAAAGATCACAGACAGATTTGTTTGGTGAATGCCGTAGTCAAAGTACAGGAGAAGCTTCTGTGGCCCTGCCTGAGGGATCACAGAAAGGTAACTGACACGAGCTCCATGCAGCACTTTCAGGGAAGGGAAATTCACCAAAGGTGCGGTAAATTACATAACACCTTATGATTACAAGACAAGTGCAATACGTTATAGACATAATGGTGAATATTAAAGGGCGTCCGATAGCTTATTGTTGCCTACCCCGTTCAAAAGACTGAACAGGGTGCCTACAGCAGAGAGACTACTGCACAGACAGGCAGGTGATATTGGAGTGTGAGGGAAAAAATCTGTGAGAAACATCAGCAAAGGCTGCCCATAAAGCTCCGTTTGTGGTCCATATTTCAGGGTTGTTGTCATAAGACCGTTTCTGAATCGGCTACAAAATATGACAAACGATGTAGACTGCATCGCATACGCAGACGATCTGCTAGTTAAAGTGCACTACTGGCCATTAAAATTGCTACCCCACGAAGATGACGTGCTACAGACGCGAAATTTAACCGACAGGAAGAAGATGCTGTGATATACAAACGATTAGCTTTTCAGAGCATTCACACAAGGTTGGCGTCGGTGGCGACACCTACAACGTGCTGACATGAGAAAAGTTATCAACCGATTTCTCATACACAAACGGCAGTTGACCGGTGTTGCCTGTTAAAACGTTGTTGTGATGCCTCGTGTAAGGAGGAGAAATACGTACCACCAGGTTTCCGACTTTGATAAAGGTCGGATTGTAGTCTATCGCGATTGCGGTTTATCGTATCGCGACACTGCTGCTCGCGTTGGTCGAGATCCAATGACTGTTAGCAGAATATGGAATCGGTGGGTTTAGGAGGGTAATATGGAACGCAGTGCTGGATCCCAACGGCCTCGTATCACTAGCAGTCGAAATGACAGGCATCTTATCCGCATCGCAGTAACGGATCGTGCAGCCACGTCTCGATCCCTGAGTCAACAGATGGGGACGTTTGCAAGACAACAACCATCTGCACGAATATTTCGACGACATTTGCAGCAGCATGGACTATCAGCTCGGAGACCATGGCTGCGGTTACCCTTGACGCTGCATCACAGACAGGAGCGCCTGCGATGGTGTACTCAACGACGAACCTGGGTGCACAAATGGCAACACGTCATTTTTTCGGATGAATCCAGGTTCTGTTCACAGCACCATGATGATCGCATCCGTGTTTGGCGAAATCGCGGTGAACGCACATTGGAAGCGTGTATTCGTCATCGCCATACTGGCGTTTCACCCGGCGTGATGGTATGGACTGCCATTGGTTACACGTCTCGGTCACATCTTGTTCGCATTGACGGCACTTTGAACAGAGGACGTTATATTTCAGATGTGTTACGACCCGTGGCTCTACCCTTCATTCGATCCCTGCGAAACCCTACATTTCAGCAGGATAATGTACGACCGTATGTTACAGGTCCTGTACGGGCTTTTATGTATACAGAAAATGTTCGACTGCTGCTCTGGTCAGCACATTCTCCAGACGTCTGACCAATTGAAAACGTCTGGTCAATGGTGACCGAGCAACTGGCTCGTCACAATATGCCAGTCGCTACTCTTGATGAACTGTGGTATCGTGTTGAAGCTGCATGGGCAGTTGTACCTGTACACGCCATCCAAGCTCTGTTTGACTGAACGCCCAGGCGTATCAAGACCGTTATTACGGCCAGAGGTGGTTGTTCTGGGTACTGATTTCTCAGGATCTATGCACCCAAATTGCGTGAAAATGTAATCACATGTCAGTTGTAGTATAATATATTTGTCCAATGAATACCCGTTTATCATCTGCATTTCTCCTTGGTGTAACAAATTTAATGGCCAGTAGTGTATATGCCAATGCAAGGGCTAAATTAGAAAAAAAAAAGCAGGGAGGTTCTTGAAACACTTAGTAATTGGTTAATAGAAAATAAATTAAAATTCTAAACAAAATAGTAACAATTGGCCAAACAAGCTTTCAGCTGCTTCTAATTGCAATGAGAACGTATCACAACGTAATCAAATGTTTCAAATGGCTCTGAGCACTATGGGACTCAACTGCTGTGGTCATTAGTCCCCTAGAACTTATAACTACTTATCCCTAACTAACCTAAGGACATCACACACATCCATGCCCGAGGCAGGATTCGAACCTGCGACCGTAGCAGTCGCACGGTTCCTGACTGCGCGCCTAGAGCCGCGAGACCACCGCGGCCGGCCACAACGTAATCTTAAGCGCTTTTGTGAGCAAGGTAAAGATAATACAGGCTCCTCGGCGTGGGCATAGAGGTGTACTCCTACAGCTGACAGCCTCGTATGGAACAACACCGGCTGCCGCGCTGCTTGTAGTACTGGTCTTACTACCAGTGGCCCTATAGGTGCACAATACTGGCTCAAGAAGGGTGTATATGATACGGTGAAGGATGTCATGGACACAAGAGCTACATCAAATACGGAAATAAAGGCATGCGTTGACAGAGAATGATAACAAAACTGGAACAGGACAAAAACTGAGAGGAGAAATTACCTACTCCTTCCAAACAAAAAAGAAAGCTCAAGAATGTCGTAGTTCCTTCCAACCAAGGAACTTATACGCCATCTGTCGGGACGTGCTCCATATCCTAACTGTTTACCGAAAATACGGCAACGCACCACAGATGCGAGTGAATGTGGAGCAATCGGCACCCCATACCAAATCGTCTGGATGAATGCTATTACACAAGGAATTGGAAATCAGAGTAGAAACATCTTCGGCAGTACGTCAGTCTATAATATAATAAAGAATGAGGAGCTTTGCACAGGCTGATTTTTCCTGACAGCGAAAGTATCAACTTACGAATTGCAAGCCTACATGTCCGAGATATAACGAAGAAGACGCCATACATCATGATGTACACCACCTACAACAGCTTTCCGGAAGCAGTGGGAGACGAGTCCTGGGGACTAACAGGAAGGATTCCATGAGATCCTGACAATTATCACACAATCTCTACGTCTTGGGTGACACAACAGCACAGCCCCTGTGAGTTGTGTCTAAATGCGCCTGTGGCTAGCTATCCAGATAAATGAGCTAGTCTAGTTTAGTTCTGATACCAGTTGCAGCAGTGTAGTGTAGTGGAGTGTAGTATTGTACAGTACAGTGAAGTCTAGAAATAAATTACAAAATTTGTGGCGTATCAATGTAGTACAGTACTGTAGACCAGTAGTATGTGCTTTCTGGTTTCCGTGTCTAAAGGTAGTACTTAAATTCTTAAAATAATTCAAGTTATTATTATTATTTATTAGGAAACTATTGTGTGCATATATTTTTCGCTTAACACCATAATATTTATCTGAAGTAACTCATTTTAAATTATATTAAAGTACACTTTATGATGTTCCAGGTGTTACAGTGTGGTGAGACATAATGTTGCATGGACGTACTGACCTCCAAATCTTACGCTCACCGAATAGCGTTGTTCTAACACTGCCTCCTTCCCATGTGCGTCTTTCCAGGCGTGAATTCGGCCCTGACTTCACTTTTATAGATGGAAATGCGCGACGGCATCGAACTGCACATGTAGAGGAGCTCTGGAACGAGAGGATATTCGGCGAATGGAATGGCCTGCACGCTCCCACGAATTAAACGCCACCAAGCGTATGCTGGATGCTTTGGTGAGACGTACTCCACTAACGAGCACGTAGTTGCTCCCAACCACACTGGTGGAGGAATGCAACGCCCAATCAGAAGAACTCCTTGCCACCTTTGTGACCAGCGTCGGAGGAATGCACTGCCGTCCGTGGTGGTCACACACATTATTAAGACCCCTCCCCTCCCATTTCTGATGTCCAGGGGACCATTACGATTTGCAGTGACTTCAGTGTAATTGTTGTCTTTGAATAAAACTGTCGTTCCTGTTCGTCTCATTGCGTATTTCTTTCAGTTAGCCTCTGTACTGTACTGTAGAAGTTCTTTCTATGTTCGTATGGTTCAAGTTTTATCCATCTGTATTAGTTGGCAGAGACACGTCATACGAAAGTTACTTTCGTCCTTAAGTTTCGCACGCCAGTGTATGACGTGTTATATTCGAATAGACTAATTTGTGTGCAACATTTGGTCTGTTCTGGTATCTAGATAAGAGAGTATATGAAAACAGAGAATAAATAAATAGCGTCTGGACATGTGTAATGGGTAGATTTCCTATTCACTGAGAGTTCCAACGTTACTGGCGCGATGTAACCCCTCAGGGAGGCAACGGACAGTCGGGAGAAAGGCCAGTGGCACGTGCCCAGTTTACAGGGAGTCTCTTTCGATGTGTGGATCAGGCTGTGGAGGCCGCTAACGGGGCCAAAGTGGCCTACCTGCTACAAGTCGTAACTCACGTCTGCACGATGTCGGACGCCTACCGTGTTCGTAAAGAGGACACTGGAAATTGGAAATTTGTGGTACGTTCCTATGGTACCAAACTGCTGAGGTCATCGGTCTCTAGGCTTGCACACTACTTAATCCAACTTAAACTGTCTTGCGCTAAGGACAACACACCCACCCATGCCCGAGGGAGGACTCGAACCCCCGACGCGAGAGGTGGCGCAATCCGTGACATGGCGCCTCAAACACAGCGGGATGGAGTGGGGGGGGGGGGGGGGGCGCTAACCGTGGCAAGGCGCCTGAGACCACGCGGTTACCCCGCGCTGCTAAGAGGACATCCTCGCAAGGGAACTGTCCAGTTCGCCATATAGAAACCTGCCCTGATTTCTTTTGTGCATGAAGAATACACCGAAAGAAACAAGATGTCAAAATTTTACCTGCAAAGACACACTGTAAGAGGTTTTAAAACTATAGAATTTTGTCATATTCGTAGCTCATGATGTGGCTGAAGAAATGTACATACCTGCCATAGCTGTAGCAGAGAGGGTATGTGCAACACGGCGAGCACATGTCCTTGATTGACAGCACATCGGCAAACAGATAACACAACGCGATCGTAATTTGCAAAGCGATTTTCAGTTTGTGCTGATAGTTTCTCTCACACAATTGTTCGGAGCTACTTATCGCACAAATTTGCAACTAGTTTAATATCTTCTTTTAGAAATAGAGAACAGCCTATCAGCGGCAAAATGGAAGATCTATTAAAACCGGTTACCGTGGTCTCAACGTCTATAAAAACTTTTTCGTCAGAAGGAAATACTGGCAATCTAAACAAGTGTTAAAAGTGAAAAACTCGTTACGAATACAAAAAAGAAAAATTGCACAGACTTACTGGATTACGTGTTGTGGCAGAAGTACATTAAAACATAGCGGAAAGGCGTCACTCAAATGTAAAATTGCACTTCCATAATAATTAAAACATGCTCATCATGGTTTTGTCATTTGGTATTTCCTCACCAGCTATACTCTGGTGAGCAAATACCAAATGACAACAACCATGTGTGCATGTTTCAATTATTATGGAGATGAAATTTTATATTTCACTGACATCTTTAGGCTATATTTTAAAGTACCTCTGCCCCAACACGTAATCCAATAAGTATGAATAATTTGTTGTGAAAAATGGAAGATTTATTTAAATATCTTTACCATGGTTTCAGCGTTTATAAAAACCTCGTCTTCAGAAGGAAATACTGACAGCCCCTAACAAGTAAACAGTTAATACCATGGTAAAGGGGTTTTAACAAATCTTCCATTTTGCAACTGATTGGCTCTTTTCCTATTTATACAAGAATATTTCATTCTACGCTTGCTGCTCCAGCAATTCATTTAATATCCATAATAATTTGCATTTTCCTTTGTGGTATCACTAGGTGTTAACAATGGAGATACAATTGGATTAATTTTCTTTGTGATTTCTTGGCATATGATTACTGATAGCAACTGTCTTTGTGCACGTTCCATAATTTCACAGTAAGTGGAATCCAGTTAAAGTTTCCAGTGTTGCAAAGGTAAAATATGAAGCACATGGTATGCAGTCGAAATCATCTACTTCTCCTGAAGACCTACATGTGTATTATTTATTAGTCAACTCCTTGGATATTCATTCCAATGTCGGTATTTCATTGGAAATTGTGGTAACATCAGAAGAAAAAAGAAATAACTCTGACAATTCCGTCAATTTTGGTGCGAATGATGATTGCTGCGCTAAATAAATTCCAGAATAAATGTAAAGTACCTTCTGAACCCAAGGAAAACATGTACAGTAATAGCTTTCAGTGAGAAAGGAAAATATTTTGGTTAAACAAATGAGGTAGAAAACACTAAAACTTAAGCAAAGCCGGTTTCATTCCGTAAAATCTGAACATGAACTGTATAAATGGAAGAAGGATTTACATGAAGTATTAAATATGGTCAAATTGAAACTCGCGGAAATGTGAAAACAAAACTGTTCGAAAGATTTAGAACTGTTGGTGAGAGTCAGTGCACCATTACCTGGGAGTCATCGAGACTGGGCGCCACGAATTGCAAGTGAGATGAACATTAATGATTTCCAGGACTCTTGGAAGTGGTTAAACGGATTCAGGAAATTATACGAGAAAAGAATTCGCAAAATTACTATGTTTACCTCAAGTACACGTGTAGAGAAAATGTCTATAGTAGGTAATACTATAGAGAAATCCGTAGGTGATGTAAATACGAAGCTTCTCATTATCCCATAAAAGCTAAGTATAAAGCCAATGAGTGACGTTTCGTACAACCAACACATAATCATTTCGAGAGGAAAAAAGGAGGAGTCACTTGTGCAGTGACACAATCATATGCTATGACACAATCATATACAACAATGCCAGCCGTAAGTGAGAGATGAGAAACATCGAGGCAAAAAAAAAAAAAAAAAGAGACTGTTTACTAGCAAAGTCTGATAATCGATGTAGCATAATCTGGATAAATGGGAGAGAATAATTTGCAATTTAACATCCAAAACGTCTTCTCACCATTTGCAAAAAATATTTCATTTTTTGTATGGACATAACGACACCTCTGTCTTGACGAGGACGACGAAAAGACTGTTAACGTAACTCTGATTCCACCCAGAACTAATTGTGTGTTTCAGTCTCTCGATAAAGAAATTTTTCGACACTGTAAACCATATTTCAAATAATTGTCTGACAATATAATTCCCGATAGCTCTTTGTCATTTCAGTTTATCAGCGAAACGGTGTTGTTAAACTTCAGTCATTTCTGCATTGTCTGTCTGCATCACCACATTTTACGAATTTCATAAAGTATGCCTGGTATGCAGCACAATACGCCGAACAACGGCCACGATCATTTTGTACTCCATTCCAATAATTACCGAGAAGTGCCTGAATGCATTAATTTTTCTCTTATCAGGTGTGTCTGGTGTAAGGGGATTATTGGTTTTCGTCGTCCAGCAGACACTTGGTTTTATTGTGGGCTGCAGCGAATAACCAAAGGGCTGTTTCATTGTTAGCGAAATATACATTGTTCAAAAATTATCATAAGAAATGTGCTGCAGAAATTGTTCTGAAACATTTAATGTCAACAGATTAAATTCCCGACTGATGGAAATCGTCTGCAATGCAACATCGTAGACAGGCATGGTTTTAGTTCCTCGCAAGTCACTTGTTTAACAATTACATCCGCAACAGTTTAGCTGCCGACGTGAGCTGCAAGTTATTCAAAAAATTAATGAAGTGAGACTTTTCTGTGTGGTTTAAGTACTTCAAATTAACGCGTGTGCACACAAAGAAAGAAAATATGTTACGTGGACATGTGTCCGGAAACGCTTACTGTCCATGTTAGAGCTCATTTTATTACTTCTCTTCAAATCACATTAATCATGGAATGGAAACACACAGCAACAGAACGTACCAGCGTGACTTCAAACAATTTGTTACAGGAAATGTTCAAAATGTCCTCCGTTAGCGAGGATACATGGATCCACCCTCCGTCGCATGGAATCCTGGATGCGCTGATGCAGCCCTGGAGAATGGCGTATTGTATCACAGCCGTCCACAATACGAGCACGAAGAGTCTCTACATTTGGTACCGGGGTTGCGTAGACAAGAGCTTTCAAATGCCCCCATAAATGAAAGTCAGGAGGGTTGAGGTCAGGAGAGCGTGGAGGCCATGGAATTGGTCCGCCTCTACCAATCCAGCGGTCACCGAATCTGTTGTTGAGAAGCGTACGAACACTTCGACTGAAATGTGCAGGAGCTCCATCGTGCATGAACCACATGTTTTGTCGTACTTGTAAAGGCACATGTTCTAGCAGCATAGGTAGAGTATCGCGTATGAAATCATGATAACGTGCTCCATTGAGCGTAGGTGGAGGAAACTAAAATGAGCTCTAACATGGAAATTAAGCGTTTCCGGACACATGTCCACATAACATCTTTTCTTTATTTGCGTGTGAGGAATGTTTCCTGAAAGTTTGGCCGTACCTTTTTGTAATATATATATATATATATATATATATATATATATATATATATATATAGGATGGAGAATACTCCATACTTGCGATGCAATATTACGACCTGATATCGAAGAGGGGAGCCCTATTATTGCTTAGTTAACTGTCGGAGATCCCATGGAAAACTCCCAGACCTAGTCTCGCTTGTAAACGGCAATAATACCCACATAGCAATAGCAACAGAGAGCAGCCTAGAGCTAGAAGTGAAGAGCAGGAAAATTTACTATGGTGATGTCTGAATAGTATACCGGACACGGGTGATGGAGGCATCTTTATATCCATAAATAATTCGAAAATTAATAATGTGAAAGAAATATAACGAATACCGGCTACAGGGAAAAGTGGAAAGTAATTTAAATTTAGCGACGACGCATCTGCCAAGGTGCGAGGTTCTCCCAGGAACATTCTGCTTATGTAACATTTTAGAAACATGTTATGTAGGATTACAAATTGTGGTCTTCAGCGGGACAAGTCTAAAGAAAACCATAATGCGCCTGCAGGAGGAATAGCAGGAAGTTCACCGGTGTCCAGCGAAGCACGGCGCGTGTTCTCCACTAGATGGAGACCAGGAGCATGGAAGGCTCGCTGCTGTCAGCGGCAGTCTGGAACTGGAAAACGCGACAGTCGCGACGCTGCCGTCTCGAAACAGCATCCATCTCGACTCTTTCAAAACTTCAACAAAACAGCACTCCGTGGCAAAGTGATCTATTGCAGCGCTCCAACCGATCTGTGTTCTCCTCCCTTGCTGTTCTTTGCCGCACTGTGTACTCTCGTTAGTTTGTCTTTGGTACGCTCTCCTGCCTATGTGGTTTGACTTGCAACAGGTCTTCTTGGTGTCACTTTGTACGTCCTCTAAACAGATTCTCCGAGATACACTTTTGCATCGAGATTTCCGTGATGGGTACTACTTGCTTTTGGCTATGGGAGAGTTCCTTCTAGGATGGACAGGTTCACATCTTCTAGTTGTTTTCTGATAGTGCCTTTGGTACAATTACTCCACATTGCCACAGTCGTTCTCCAGACCGGAATGTTTGCTGTGTCCTAATGGGTGGTCTAGAGTTCAGAGAAGTAAGCCAAGCCAGCTGCCGAGAAACAATGAACGGACAGTTTTCTGAAGCACTCATCTTCCTGTAGCTGTATGCGTTCCTATCTCACGAACTAATATTGTGGTCAGAATTATACTGAGTGTCTACAGTTATCGAATCGTATCAGACGCAAATAAAATCACCGGCATATCAAGTCACTTTTCACCTATATTTAAGGCCATATGCACAAATGTTTGTCGCGGAAGCACAGAATAGTTACAGAATGTACATGAACTGCAGGTAGAGTATGGAAACTTAGTGCTCCGACTTGCCTCTACAAGAATAGTCTATGTTGTCAAGTATTTACTTCTGGGTTCGATTCCCGGACGGGTCAACAATTTTCTCCGCTCGGGGACTGGGTGTCGTGTCGTTCTCACGTTCCTATCTACATAACTGATGTTCCACTATTTATATGGCTATATGGGCACGTACCGAAAGCCAATAAACAAAAAAAAAGAAAAGAAAAGTATTTGCTGATTTTATGCTGCAGTGGCATGTACTACCATGCTCAGGGGTAAAACTACGCATTTGTAATGGGTAGTGTTAGCTTAGAAAGGGACTATAATAACAACTTCCAGTGTTACTTCACGAACTTTGTTCTAAGACTGCTATGGTAGTAAATAATACTTCCTCACACTATTCGCTATTAATAATATGAACTCATACGAAGGATACTACCGCAGTCACTCGGGGAACATTCAACAAAAATAGTAGTTGTAGCTTGAGACATATAGGAGCTGGTCTTCAGCTACAGTTTAGTACCTGTTACACAGTTTGCAGGCCTGATGGCCAGGTATAATGAATTGTTCGTCTAATATTTAAAAACCCATATTTAATTGATTTTACAACAGAAACCTTTTCACAAACAGTTTAAGTACTGCATTCATTCAGTTGCAATTTCGTTTTTATATATGCAAGTATTTCTTTCGCTTTTGATAAATTACGCGTCACTGTCGTCTTTGTGATCCATTACACAAAGTAGATCTGCTTCAGTCACTAGGGTGAGAACATATAACAGAAAGGTGTAAATTGGCCACCACGGAACCAATATTTGTAATTTTTAATGGGACTAACAACACTAAATGACAGTGTTCAAGAGTAAATTTTGTATTATGAACAGTAACAAGGTAATCTGTTGCATTTTTGTTTACATTTTTGGTTATGTCTTATCGTGTTGACCTTCACATTACAATGAGTGCACTGTTAGGCAATGATACGTTCTACGCAAAGACAGCAAGTTACTAACTACATCATCTGTATGTATGTGACCATAAATTTTGTTAAGTAATAACTCGAACCTAAACACTGATGCAAGAAGAGTGTGATGGACAGATAAGAAAAGAACCCGGTGGTGCGGTCTAACGAATTTCAGCATTCGCACTGCAAAAACAGACAGTAACCATTTGGATTTTGACAAATTTTCTTGCCCTAGCATCACGCCCAACAACAGTGAGAAGACAGCAGTCCAAGAAAGAGCCGCAGAGAACACTTACAAATATAATTCTCTTTCTTATCACACCAAATTCAGGCAGTAGAGTACCGTAGCAAAATATTAATGTTATATGCATCAGAGATAAATGCCAGAAATGAACTAACTAAAATGCAGAGAAGAAAAGGAAAGCCCTAAGAAAGATTTTGAGGGCGAAAATAGTAACAGCAGATGAGTTTACATTTCAGCTGAGATCAAACAAGGAATTGAACGAAAAGTTTGAAAAGAAATCAACCACAATAAAGCTAACATGCTGGCTTTCGTAGGTCACATTAAAACAAGAAAGAGTAGCTGCTAAGACGTTGACCGACCAGCAAGACTGGAAGACACACGCCGGCCGCGGTGGCCGTGCGGTTCTGGCGCTGCAGTCCGGAACCGCGGGGCTGCTACGGTCGCAGGTTCGAATCCTGCCTCGGGCATGGGTGTGTGTGATGTCCTTAGGATAGTTAGGTTTAAGTAGTTCTAAGTTCTAGGGGACTTATGACCTAAGATGTTGAGTCCCATAGTGCTCAGAGCCATTTGAACCATTTTTTTTTTTTTGGAAGACACACGAGTGAAAGAAGTTCATCGGGTTCTACGGAAGTATACGATCAATGAATATGATTTATGAAATACAGAGCGGTTCAGTGAAAATACCAGATGAACTTCAAATTCGCCATTATTATTTCAGATTTTGTTCATCGATGTCCATAATAGTATTTTCACGGCGTATTGACTGATACATTAGATTTTGGGTGGGCAGATAACGGTTTCAGTCTGGACAAAGGATGGAATCGGGCACTTTCTTTGATCAAGTGAAAAGGACGCCTCTGCAGTGGAGCTCCTACTGATGCATCGCTATCCCAGCGTCTAACCACAGATTCAGTTCACATACGGCTCTTTGCCGCCGAACAACATCTCTGACCGCAAGCGCAGTGACGTGTCTCTCGTGTGGCTTCGGTGTCAGGTCACCCGGAAGGTGGCCGAAGAGTATACGACTAAATTATCACTTGCAAAAACTGACTGTCTTCGGCTGCACGCCTGGAATGTAATGGATCAGTTGTTCAGGGATATTTTAGAGTATTTCGGAGGCTCGTTACAGATTAATTGCACTTCGTTTGATTTCTTATCCCAATTTATCTTTACATCTGTACCGCACTGAAATTAACAGCACAACAGTGAACTGTCGACGGTACACATTACCTCCCTTGTTCGGATGCAAACTTGTTTCAGTCACAAACTATATCGTACTTTCAGTTGACAACATTAAAGCCCAATAAACTCTTCGGCCTCGAGGTTGCATTCAGTACTTTTGGGTTCCACTTTGTGTTTTTCTTTTCGGAAGTGTTAGTTGTACGTTAACAGTGATACACAGAATTGACTCAAATGGCTCTGAGCACTATGGGACTTAAATACAAAATTGTGGATATGTTTACAGATAAAGAGTTGGCGGATATGAGCCTCGTGTAAGGTTCACTAAAAGCAAAGGAAGTGCGGCACAACCACGCAACGCTGAGCTGTTATCGTAGCGAAGCCAAGCACAAGACTTTTGCATCTGTATGTGGCGCATTCTTGCATAACACAGTGTTTCATTTTGTATGGCTCATGGCCTGCAGCCAAGTATATACCTATTAAAAACATTTTATATGTACTGTTATAGCAGGACGCTGCTATTTTATGAAGCTTTATTCAAGAGTTTTACAGTTAGGAGATAAGCTAATTTCGACTGCATTGTTCAAATGGTTCAAATGGCTCTGAGCACAATGGGACGTAACTTCTGAGGTCAGCAGTCCCCTAGAACTTAGAACTACTTAAACCTAACTAACCTAAGGACACCACACCCATCCATGCCAGAGGCAGGATTCGAACCTGCGACCGTAGCGGTCGCTGACTGCATTGTCATTTTCAAGCGATTTCCATATCTCATCGTTGACGTTGTAGTGGTCAAATATTTCTGCGTATTGTATTTGTAACACGGATTGAGCTGTTTTTGTTTGTATATATTTTTGCTCAAAAGTAGATGCTATTTTTGAGTGATATTTTTGAAGTTAACATCGCTTACATACGTCAAGTAAAGCTGTCAGATTTATAGAAAACGAAAATTTCAGCAACAGCATCTAGTATTGAGATAAATATATATAAACAAAAGCAATACAATCTGCACAACAAATACAATAAGCAGAAATATTTGAGAACTGCACCGTCAACGATGAGATATGAAAATCGCTTGAAAATGGCAATGCAGCCGAAATAAGCTTGTCGCCTAACTGTACATCTCTTGAATAAAGCTTCATGAAACAACAGCGTCCTGGTGTAATAGTATATATCAAACGTCTTTACAACAGTGTTTCATGGGTGCGTTTTGGCGGTTGCGTATTACACCCTTTTGCACTGTTGCGTGGGTATTTTAACAGAAATGAAGGTAATTACGGCCACAAATCTAATAAATTACGATTATATCATTACTCTGTAACGAGTCACGAGGGATCACGGATCCATTACCCCCAAAATACTCAGAATATATTCCCGAATAACATCCGAAATTTTGTCTGACCATCGCGCATATACGGCTGAAATTATCAAATAAAGAAGCAAATAAACAAAACAAGTTGATTCTGTATGGCAACAGAGGCACCTTAGCATCAATGACCGAGGTAGATGAGACCGAGTGAAACACGTACGCGAGGAAAGATGTAAATGAAACGTGAGGCGCGGCGTGATGTGAGTAGCTTCCGGCCACGGGGCGGGTGGGCAGCAATGAGTCGCGACCTCGTAGGTTATTGACCCGCTTCGGCATGAAGTGGGGAGGGAATAAAAAGAAGAAGGCGTCGTGGTGGCGGTGGCTGTGGCGCCTCCCCCACAGAAGGGTTGGCGAGCATCAGCTGCCGCGTCTTCCGCTGTAAATAAAGGCCGAGCCCGCTACCAATCAAAGCGCCACTTGTATGTGCTTCTTCTCCCGAGTTGGCGCTACACTTTTTCACTCAAACGAAGCGTAAACTTTGGAATAAAAGGCGCCGGCGAAAGGGGGAACTTGTGCCGAAGCGATGCGAGCCGTTATTGGTCTTCTGTTTTCAGCCTTAAATTAGCAAAACGGCTACACTTAACGGCAACCTACTCCGCCTTCTTAAAATACAGCTGCGTGTGCGTAATAGCTTTGATGTCGACAGGCTCCCATTAGGCTGTCGTCAAATTTACAAAAATCGTCGCGGGAAGAAAGAAATGACATTAATTTTTAACTCAAATTCATAATTAGAAAGAAGTTCTATCGGGTACATTTCAACAAGCGAACTTAAATGGCGTTTCTCAATATTTGGCAACCCATGAACATTGCTAGGGAAGTCGAATGCACGTTTTTTGATATTTTAATAGGAGAAGGGGAACATAAAAACAATCGGTGCGGGCAGCGCCTCTTGCGAATGGAAGACAAAAGGTCTATTAAAGAGAGCTTTCTCCCCAAAGGGTCTGGTATTAGAAAAGTTGGAGCGAACCGCATGGCCAATTAAGAACGTTATAAGATGATAATGATGATTATCGACAGAAGTAATATTAAAATTTGGTTCTGTCAACAATGGAATCATTAGAGATTACCTAATGGCTCAGCTGTAGAAAGATGGGGAAATAAATTGATCGTCACGGTTTTGAAACGGTCATTTAGCACTCACCTAAAATAGATTACGGAACAACATTTGTTTTTTAAACAGCACAGATCAGCTTAACAGTGTCAGAAATTTACCTGCTACAGCTCTTTATTGCATCTCACATATACGTCCAACGAATTAGAATGCTGAGGTTGGCAGGCTCTTAGAGAAGTATGTGTCATTCCAACAACAACACAAAAGCAATAATACGCTCAGTGCTCACTCTGCTCTATTCATGTTTGAAACTAAATTTGCCGATTTTGACGCTCTCAACTCAACCATCTGCACAGATAAGTTTCCCGAAAGATAGGCGCCAATGTGTACTAAGAAAGAAAGCATTTTCAGTTACACGGTTCAAAAACTTCTTAGTCTTCCTTTGCCCTCAAAAACAAAAACAAAAAAAAACTTTCTCTATTTCGCCCCCCCCCCCCCCTCTCTCTCTCTTGAGGCAGTAGATTCGATTAATATTTGGGGCTAGCGCAGTTCAAATCCCAGAAAGGCACTCTATTGTACTGATGTATTTTCTGAAGTGATTAAAGCGAATTTTGCAAACAGCCCTTAAACAGGGCACCTTTCCCCATCTGATTTTGTGCTGTGTTTCTAATGACTTCGACATTGACGAAACAGAAATAACTAACGCTCCTTACTTCATTTCTCTTTCTGCCACGCAGTTGTATAATTCAAGGTGCGCTTGTCGTGGGTGGGCGTAAGTGAGCCGGAGAGTAGTTTCTCTGCTTTTCTTCGAAATCTACATCTATATTCGCTGCGAACACAATGAAGTTTGTGGCAGGGGATACGAGATCTACGGTTCAAGTGCGAGCTGTTTTATTTGTCTAATTTCATCCTACGGGGTAGGTGTACAGGGATATGAAGAATATGCGTAGTTTCTATTTTGAGAGACAGTTTTTCAAGGTTCTTCTGCCCTTAAAGACAGTTCTTGAAATTTTCCAAGCAGGTTCTCATGAGATGTACAGCGTCTTCCTTCGAATGTCTGCCAGTTAGGATTTGCTAACATTTCTTTCATACTCTTTCGTTCGTCTTACAAACCGGTAACTGTCCGAACTGTCATTCATCATACGAGGGGCGTTCAGAAAGTAAGCTCCGATCGGTCGCGAAATGGAAACGACTATGAAAATCCGATAAAGCTTTGCACAGATGTGTTGGGTAGTGTCTCTAGTATAACCCCAGTTAGCATCACGTCGCTCTTCTCATTTCTGAGCTCGCAGTGAGTGCGTAAAGATGTCTAGAAAATAGTGTCTGCCGCCAAGTACGAGGGCCTGGTGAGAAATTTCGCCTGAAGCTATACAGCTAACATTACATAACTGTCTTGCTGTTTCTTCTTCAAGACAATTCTCAGCCGCATTCCGCAGGGGCAATGAAGATGCTCCTGCATCGTTTTCAAATGGAAATGTGAGATTACCCACAATACAGTCCGCAATTGTCTCCCCCTGAGTTTCATCTCTGGTCACATGAACCGCTGTCTTTGAAGACAACATTTTGACACAGACAACGAGGTGTAGGCCAGCGTGGAGAATTGGCGGAAAGCACTGGCGGCTGCCTTCTATGACGAGGCTATTGAAAAGTTGGTACAACGCTATGACAAAAGTCTAAGTCAGAACGGCGACTACGTAGAGAAGTAGCTGAAAGGTGTAGCTAATTGTTACAAGTAAAACATTTCTGATGTTCACTGTGGTTTCAATTTGGCAATCAATCGGAGCTTACTTTCTGAACAGGCCTCGTATATGCTCCATAACCGCTGTCAGCTGGACCTGATACGGGTCGTATAAACTTGGCAGTACTTACGTAAGGACCGTAGAAGTTCTTGTATTTTTCGGCTGCGTGACAATATAGAAACTAATTTCAGAATTTCCAAACATCCGAAATCCCAGCTCACAAGAAGAGAGTATTCCGAGTCTTCCGAAAAAGCGCACCGAAGTCTCTGCCTAGAAATTTACATAATTTTAGGTTGGTGATAACTTGCACATGGCCAGTTCAGATTGTCAGTTGCCAAGTATCGCTTTCTGGAAAGCTCGCTGAATAGAACCGTTGAACCGTTTGCTGCTGCTCGAGAGTGCTGTCCAAATATTTGCTAATCTCATCTATAAGTGTCCCTGTGTTGCTGCAGAAGTGTTACGAGTAACACTGGTATTTTGTGAGTCACAACGCCGGACATGGTATGCGGTTGCTTTGCTGGTGTCCGTCAGGTTCTTCAGGCGAATTTATAGCTCATTAGTGGAAAAATGATTAGAATTGTGTGCCAGACTGGGATTCCAACAGAGACCTATGTCTACCGACCGCTCCGAGCCCGATCTGCCGGTAGCCTCCCCATATCTTCCAGACTTCACACAAGTTCTCCAGAATGCTTTGCCACCAAAAAATTCCTGCGACAAGCGATCTGGCAATTAACAGCTTTCACAGGTTGATGATTGCATGTGGTACGCGGCGTTTACCCTTCAGAAGAATGAAACTGCACAGCATATACGCATCTACCTCTATACTCGGCAAGAAACGTCAGGATGTGTAGCGGAAGGTGCTTCAGAGAAGACTATGTTTTACCAGTTTTAACATTTGAATCGCAAGTAATGAAACTCCCTGACACATTAAAGCGGCCGGCCGGGGTGGCGCTAGGCGCTACTGTCTGGAACCGCGCAACCGCTACGGTCGCAGGTTCGAATCCTGCCTCCGGCATGGATGTGTGTGATGTCCTTAGGTTAGTTAGGTTTAAGTAGTTCTAAGTTCTAGGGGACTGATGACCTCAGAAGTTAAGTCCCATAGTGCTCAGAGGCATTTGAACCATTTTGAACCACATTAAAGCATGCCACGGATGTAAACATTTGCCATTCGTCGGCAACGCTTGTACAAACTCAACCACATTTCTCTGACTAGGGTGCATTAAACTTCCGTTCACTACTATTGCCTCCAAAGGCTAGGGACCAGAACGATTAATGAGGTACATTGTTATCTACATATATATCTATACTCTGCGAACCACTGTGATGTTTATGGAAGAGATTACCTCCAATTATACCACTTATTAGGGCTTGTTCTTTGTTCCATTTTCGTACGGAGCAGGGGAAGAACAATTGCTTAAAAGCTTCTGCGCGAGCTGTAATTAGTCTAATTTTGTCTTTGCAATCAGTACGAGTGCGATACGTAGGAGATCGTAGTATATTCCTAGATTCGTCTCTTAAAGCTATTTCTTGTAACGCTGGAATTAAGTTTTCACGGGATGTTATGCATCCATCTTCAGGCGTCTGCCAGTTCACTTTTTGCAGCACCTCCGTTACACTATCTCATGTGGCAAACAAACCTGTGAACATTCGTGCTATCGTTCTTTGTTCCCTCTTAGTTCTATCTGATAAAGGTACCTAGGAGACGTCGGACAAGTGTGTTGTAAGCAGTCTGCTTTGTGCATGGACTGCATTTTTCCAGTCTCCTGCCAATGAACCGAAGCCTGCTACCTACTATACT
The DNA here is from genome assembly GCF_023898315.1 of Schistocerca nitens. NCBI lineage: Eukaryota > Metazoa > Arthropoda > Insecta > Orthoptera > Acrididae > Schistocerca > Schistocerca nitens. The sequence continues at coordinate 930,291,109 of NC_064616.1, forward strand.
TATAACTGAGCCTACGAGATGACTGCGTTTCATATCCCAATAAAAAAAGTTGACAATCACTTTGAAATATTGTCAAAATATGACTGAATAATCTTGCAGCTGTTCTCCAGAAACACTGGAACTCTCTGATTCCTTTGAGCCATGGCTTTCAGGACAGTTCTTGGTCTGATTGCCCCTGAAGTTGGGTGAGCAGCTCGGTGACGAACTGGCACCTACTAAACGAACACATTATAACACGCCCCACTATATTCTAATAACACACTATCGCAATTTATTTAATCATTGTTTCCTACCGGCAACGCGTCTGTTTCTTATTTACAAACAGGCCACACAAAGACTCTAATGCAAAAGTATATTGACTATGAAGGGTGAGGGGGGGGGGGGGTGAATGTCAAGAACGTTAAAACAAAAGAAAGATCGTATATTACGATTCCAGATGGAGCACAAGCTGGAGTTCGGGAAGGAACCATCCCGGCATTTGCCTTAAGCAATTTAGGGAAACTACTGAAAACCAAAATTTGGATGTCCATCTAGGGATTTGAACCGCCACTGCATCCTCTGGAACTCGTGAACAATACCCTGGGGCTGCAAGATCTCAATGCGTATTTTATGAAAACGCTACTGGATATACAATAATTTATCTTTTATCAACTCAGCAGACATTGATAAGCCACCAGTTAAACAACCATAAGCAATTGAAAGAAATCGCACATTCATCTACTTAATGCTGTTATACAGAACAAAACTGACACGGTAAAAGTATACGATAGTAGAAGCGAAAACATTCTAGTACACGTAAGCTCACAAAGGAGCCATTTGAATGATAATTGCGGCTGCCTGATTAGTAGCCACCAGTATGAAATGTCGTTTTACTTAGTACAAACATACACAGCCTGACCAAAAAGTGAAGCACCCAGAAAAGAAGAAGGAAACAAACTGAAACTTCAGAGATGTGGAAAGAATGTGACATTATTTCAGCGATTACAAAATAGAGTCAAATTTACAAACGAGATGGCAGTATGAAATGTCGTTTTACTTAGTACAAACATACACAGCCTGACAAAAAAGTGAAGCACCCAGAAAAGAAGAAGGAAACAAACTGAAACTTCAGAGATATGGAAAGAATGTGACATTATTTCAGCGATTACAAAATAGAGTCAAATTTACAAACGAGATGGCAGTAACAGTAAGCGTTGCTCCTCCTCTGGCTTAGATGTATGCACTGACACTGTTAGGAAGGGAATAATAAGGGTGTTGTGTCCACTCTTGAGGCAAACTCTTCCACAAGCGATGTAACTGGTCCTTGATATCCTGGATGGTCAGCGTAACGCGAGGAGTAACACCGATGTGCGTCTCCAAAACATTGCTAGAGTGGCGGCTTCCCTGGCGCCGCCACACCCGCCGACGACGCTCATCCGCGGAGCACAGATTCACGATTCATCGCTAAACACAGCACGACGACATTCATCATCATCCCATAATTATTGGTCCGATAGCACTCTAAACGCAGTCATTCCTTTGTAGTGTTAACGGCAGCCTGCGCATTGCACGCTAATTCTCTGTCCGCCTGCTGCTGTCTCTGACCAATGGTGTGGGATGAAGCAGAATGTTAAGGGCGGCCATTACTTGCTGTCGGATGACAGATGAAGGGATTACGATGCGCTTGGGGGACAAAACGGTGATCCTCTCTTGTGGCGGTGAGATGTGGTCAACGGAAACCTTGAGGACGAGTATGGCTTCCCTCACGCTCCCATGCAGTCTAGTATCGAGCCGCTATTATATCCGACTGCGCTCTAAATCTGGATATTGCACAATTCGACCAACCGGCCAGATGGAGACCTATAACGAGGCCCTCTTCAAACTCTGTCAGGTACTGATAACGCCGTTTCATACGAGTTCGAAACATCTCCGTGTCCTTCAGGTCGGTTACTCGACATCTGACGATGACCACGTCCCTTATTCACGTTACCAGGCCTGGAAACAACACTAAACGCGAACAATACTAACGCACTCTGGTGGCCGTTTAACCTGTCATAGAGAATTAATCACGTACGTCCATGCACACCAATGGTATATACGAGATACGTACCAAGTTATATTGACATCCGATGATGTCTGCTACTTTTTTGTCAGGCAGTGTACTTGAAATCTAAGCTATTCGATTAAAGTCCCCATCCAGCTGAGCTCGAATCTGACGTAAGCCACATACTGGAATCAGTGGCAGCTCGTGACCAGACATTCTCAATTACCTCGCAAACGGCTCGTCTGCAGACCCGTGTTTGATAGGCCTTTTTTGCTTCTATCATCGTGTACACTCTCCCGTGGCAGTTCCCACTATTAATTATGATACACAGCGTATACGCCTTAACAACTCCCGGAGTCACGCCAGCTGATCAAAGATAAATTGTTCAAACGTCCAGTAGTGGTTTCATTGTCAATAATTAGTTGCTGCTCTTAGGTCCAGTGTTCTCGCGTGCACATCGGCGATATTCAGCAAATAGCTTCTCGATCATTTTACCATAAATTTTTAGTGGTGTACAATGTCCTCTTAAATGTAGTTCTGTTTTTCTATACCACACAAACTTATTACCATTATTAACGATAGTTTAATGTGAGGTCCATTATACGCGAAGATCAGAAACAATCGTTCTTTTACTTTTTCGGTGAAATTGCATTTCGGTGGAACAATTCGTTTACCGTAGTTGGTGGCTCCGGTACCATCAAAATGCTCCATGATTTTTAGAAGTGTTTAAGAGCACTCGTCGTCTCCTGCATCCATTACTCCAAAAGGGTATGTAATCCAGATCTACATCGTTGTCGCACTCTTGTCTGCGCATCTTGTCCCCTCTACCTCTCCCGTCTTCTCTTTCAAAAGGGAGACTATTCCATATCTTTTTACAGGTCGCATTTTCTCCCCCATTACTTAAGATGTGCATATGCTATACTCAAATTCGTTTTATTCTGTCTGTCATCTTCGTGATTTCTTTTACGTTCGTATTTGGCTCTTTCTCCAACTGCAGTAGTCTGCAGCTTCCCCTCATTACATCCGTCTCCTGATTTTATGATTATCGCTTTTGGTTTTTTTTTTTTTTTGACGATCCCTACTTATAACTCCCTCAATATTTATCAAAAGCGTCCTTTTTTTAACGTCATTTTTTACGGATTTGATCTAATACTGAATACTGTGCAAGCCCTTACAATGTTCATAATCAACAGATAAGTCTTTCTAATGAGATAATATGACTAAATGCAAATAATGATAGTTTAACTTTCCTTCTCCGAAGTCTGTTGATGTCACACGTCCGTTATATGTAACGTATGGATCGCGTAATATGTCACATTCTGGTATAGGGCACAGAAAGTTACAAGGTTCAAATGGCTCTGAGCACTATGGGACTTAACTTCTGAGGTCATCAGTCCCCTACAACTTGGACTACTTAAACCTAACTAACCCAAGGACACCACACACATTCATGCCCGAGGCAGGATTCTAACCTGCGACCGTAGCAGTCGCGCGGTTCCGAATTGAAGCGCCTAGAACCGCTCGGCCACCGCGGCCGGCGAAAGTTGCAAGGCTTCTGCTGAATTGTAGTTTTTGAAAGATACCTACCAACTAGTGTCGAAAGTATTTTTTGTCTACAGTACTACAAATAAAAAAAAATTATGTTCCGGTGTACTCGAACTTACTGTCACTATCTTCTTGCTACGTTCTAATAATAATGATACGAGACATACACAAGACTTACCATCTATGAACACGAATGAAGTATGTCGAAAGCCACGTTGCATTGAGGACAGAAGCTGCGATTCGCAGAAAAACCGTGCGTTTATATTTAGTTCACAGACTTGCTTACTTGAACCCACTTCCGATGAATGTTCTACCTTTCTGTCGAATAAGTCTAAATGGATGTTACAGAATTTGTTAGAAATGATAATTATAGCTGCAGGAAACATTCGGCCGTAACACATCAGATTTCAAGACCATTCGTTGGGCTATGACAGGAGCAAAATATTGTAAATTTCATTAAACGTTTTTGACAGTAAAATTAGAAGGATTCTGGCTTAAGTACCGACATTCGTTCTTGTCACTTATCGTCCACGTATAGAACAGGAAGATTGACAAATAGCGCTAGAACACTGCGTCACAAGAAGTACGATGGCTCGTAGAGTGTTAATGCTGACCTAAAATTATCGGTCTACATACATAAATGCAATTGATGTAATCGCTGCCTCCGATAGTCCAGATGATACGAAAAACGTAACAGGGTTTCAGTTTTCAACAGTCACTAAGGAATTGATATCAGACTGTGAAGCGTCACATATGGTTCACGAAGACATTTTCTCCGTGTACATATCAGTTCCAGATTTGTTTCACGCAACATGTTTGTGTCTGCTACTTCCAGTTCCCGCTCCGTTCTATCTTCCATCAATCCCCCTCGATCACGGGATACCCAGCTTGCCACTTGTAGGCACTTGTCACTGAACAGGTGCCGGAGGGATGTAAAAACGGCAATAGCTTCGCGAGTCTCTACCATTTCGCCTTATTACTGTCGATGGAGAATATATACGATGAAGATCATCACTAGAAGCTCAGAAATAATCAAAATGTTTTCCAGATGGATCGTAACCACAGATATCTTGGCAAGAACCTAAAGAAGCACTCCTGAACACCTTCCTTATTCAGGAAGGCAGACAGTTAACTTATATCAGTGGCACATAGGTTCCCGTTTCCCATTACATATTAACATTTTTCAGCCACAAAAGAGTGCACTGCTAGTGAAATACATATTGTGCAAGTCTTTTTTGAATTTCACAGGGCATGCGTTCAGACTCAGGTTTCCATTTTATTTTTCTATAGCATTCCTTTTCTGAGACAGGATAATGTGAATAGTTGGAATCATAAGGTAATCCGAGAGAACATTTTAGCTGAAGATAAAATGCCTTATGCTCTAGCTGTGTACGTCTTGCTATTATTATGAACTCTCGTAATGACTGTTTCTTTGGAAATAAAATCTGGATACTGGTTTTCAACAATATCTGGTACCTTAGCAACGGAGTCAGTGGCTTTATTTTTTATAAAAAAACAAGTCAGTATATCAATCACGTAATTAGTTTGTAAAATAGCAACACGTCGGACCAGATTCTGGGTACTGTACATTCTAAATGCCTCTGTTTACGTATGTAATGTTGTGAGTGAGTGAGTGTGTGTGTGTGTGTGTGTGTGCGTGAATTCCTAAGGGACCAAACCGCTGAGGTCATCGGTCCCTAGACTTACACACTACTTAAATTAACTTATGCTAAGAACAACACACACCCATGCCCAAGGGAGGACTCGAGCTTCCGGTGGAAGTGGCCGCGTAATCCGTGACATGGCGCCTCTCACCGCGCGGCCACTCCGCGCGGCATGTAATGTTGTATCGGCTTGTGTGGGAGTCAGCACCGACACAAACAAGGAAAGAGAGAAGATATGATGGCCGGTAGCAGGTATCCAAAATGATCTGTACTTAACACTTTAAGATTAATTAATCACTTTATTTCTAAAAAGAAAATGAACATAACTTAACTCGCTTCCTGTATGCAAGTCCTTTTCAATATTACTACTTGCAGAGCATAGGGCAAGTGTCAGGTTTCTATTACTGAGTACGGATGCTTTCGAAGTCTGTGATCGAACTGGCCGGATGGTTAAATCAGCATTGACAGAAGGAGATGAACTCTACCTTCCTGGAGGCGTTGCGCTGTCTGCTCTTTCCATCGGCGCGTGGGTCAGCGCCTTCTTGATGCCGCTTCGCGGCGCTGCACCGGTCGGTGCGCAGCCGATGCTTTAGGACTGCACATGTAAAGAGTTCCAGAAATTCACCAATAATTTTCAAATCGGATACTATTGCGTTCTTTCTAGTTTTGGCATATTATCTCCCATTTATCCACATTTAAGGAAGGCTGGCATTCATTACACCTAGTGTAAATTCTGTCCAAGTCTCTCTTTATTTTCTTACGATCGTCCAACGACGATGCTTTTCTGCAGACAACATCATCATCGGCGAAGAACCTGATAATGTTCCTGATGCTACATGGTAAATATTTTGTGGAGTATTGCAAAAATTAAACGTCATTTTATGTTTCCTGAGGGTACAACCGATTGTACTTTCGTTTTTGTTTGCATTAGGCGTTCAGTATAAGGTACTGGGTTCTTATAGTCAAAAATGCATCGAACCCTTTGAATATCTTGAAGATATTCTTTATAATACGACAACTTCACTTAGGTACCTGGCAATGAACAAATGATTTGGGTTACGAAACTATACAGTGTGAGGTCCCACGTACACATCATGGCATGCAATTAAAGAAGGGCCGGAGGTCTCACGTGAAGTGAGTAGACAAAGCATCAACAGAGGGGACGGCCCGTAACGAGCAACCACATCGCACCCATTTCAAGAAAGCACTGGTGCTTGTCGATCCTTGCAGAGGCCAAGCAAACTCCTCACCACAAGGGACGAGGTGCTGTCCTACTGCAATGTGGCAAGTGGAAGGCTTGGGTTATGAAACCTCCCTTATCTAGCGGTTTCCGTTCAGATTGGAGTCAGCACGTAGGAGATGAAATCGCATATAATATCCGATTATGTCTGACATCATAACATCTTATGCTTGTCCGTTAGACCCGATAAACACAATTAATTGCCATATGTTGGACTCACAGGTGGCACGTAAATTCTATGTAGGGCCAATTGGAGCGGGAAACACCCAGCACGCTGACGCCTGTGTTCGCTACAAGGCGTTGGAAAGTATAAGTTTTTCCCCTTTATTTTTGAGAGACGTCGAGTACATGGCTAGCACGGAGCTGTACCGACACGAGAACGGGACGCGGCTGTGGTCCTTCTACGTTGTCCAGTCTCCGACAGTCGCTTCTACACTGCTGCCCCCCCCCCCCCCCCCCCTGAACCCATAGATTCCATGTTCACACAGCAGTCGTGGGCACCTAACTGGCGCGAGGAGCAATATCACGGAACGATAAACCACAGTTTCGACAGGCCATTATCGTACCACTTACCACTGTCGAGTTCCAACAAGCACAGGTAGAATTTTTCTCCTTCGTTTAAGAGACGTAACACCATCTCCTTAGAAACAACTAAAAGCTGTATGCGATATCGGAGTGACCACACCGCTGCGTAATCTTTCCATACATTCAGGGTGTTGCTACTACGAGGGCTGCCCAGAAAGTAATGCACCGCATTTTTTTTCTCGGCTGAAAACAATGATACGAATGCGAAACGTTACGTATGTATTTTTGAAATCTCTTGAGTGAGCGCTCCAAGTTTCCGTCACTTCCGACAGATAGCGTAGCTGCAGGACAGTTTCAAAATGGCATCTGAAGGTGGTGTACGTTACAAGCAATGTGCCGTCATTGAATTTCTCAGTGCAGAGACAGAAACTGTGGGGAATATACGTAAACGCTTGTGCAAAGTCTATGGAGCATCTGCTATCGACAGAAGTACAGTTAGTCGGAGGGTTAGGTCATCAGAAGGCGCAGCTCTACGATTTGCAGCGGTCAGGGAGACCATCCCGGCTGTCACACATGACATATTGCAGCGAACTGACGCCAGTCGCGAGGCAGACGTATTGCGACTCACCAGTTGGCGCTATATCCGTCAAGACATTTGGAGGGCGATGAGGAGGTGATTCACGTAGTGAAGCACTGGCTCCGCCACCAGGACAAGGATTGTACCGACAGGGCACACACGTCCTTGTTTCGAGCTGGAGGAAGGCCACAGAATGGGATTGAGATTACGTGGAAAAATAGAGTGTGTAGATAAAACACCATTCTTTCGTGTGTAATTCTCATTATGTTCAACAAAGAATAGTCGAAGAAAAAAATGCGGTGCATTACTTTCTGGGCAATCCTCGTATTTACTTTGTACCTCTTTTTACTTTTTACCCTCGTATTTACTTTTGTATTGCACCTTCATAGTGTTGCACTTTTAATTACCAGCCGTGTATCTAGAGGTGCAAACCACGCGTGTAGACCGAACATCATTTCTCGTAGGCCAATAATTTGGCCCGTTCCAACTTATCCACTGGGGAACTCCTTTGCCTACTACCAGCTCCACAAGTATTTGGCTGAAAAAAGAAAAGCATAGCTTCTCCATAATTGGTTGGAGTAACAACCTGAGCCTGCTCTGTAACTTGGAGTAGAGAATGGGAAAAACAAAAGAAAAAATCCACACACAAATATTTGTGCCTGAGAGATTGTGGATTTGATCTTCGACACTGGTAATTTTTTCCAGTTTTTGGGAAAGGCTTTGTAATTGTCGAATGTTAAAACGGCAGCCATACCCCCACAGCCTGAGAACTTCCAGATCCCAGTCTTGACGTAAGCACTTTTTAAATTTCGCAAGTTTTTCCTACTTTTCGGAAAGTATCCACTATTTTGGCAGTTACGAAATTGTTTCATTTCCTCCCACCTATTGGGAATCACGCCTTGAATGTTCTAAGCTCGAACTACACTCTGTATTTTAATAATTTTAAGAAATTTCTACATTTTAGGTAATTATTAATCTTACTTTAGTTAAAATGATAGTAAGGTTCCGCTCACACGGAGAATCGCGGTTGAAAGGATCTGGGCTCTAGTCACGACGTTGGTATTCTATCAAGTAATGCTATTTTCGGAAATTTTCCGGTATTTGAACAGTTTTACAAGCTTCGTATTACTTCTACTTATTGGGATTCCCCAACAGTGACGCTTAATCTTTCCAAAGAATTTGCTGCTGGTGCCAGGTCGAACAACTGGGTGAAAGTAGGTCATCATTAGAAACAGCCACTCTTGCACACATCTCTGAGCTGTCTTAATGACGTGCTGCTATTATACCGTCACTAGTCATCGCGTTTCGCTTCATTTGTGCCTTTCTTTCGAAGTGAAAAAATTTTCACAAACATTTACTGTGTTACCCACGTGCCACAACCAGACATGTACACTTAACACTTTAAATTGACAAAAAGAAAGGTTTGTTCACCCATTATTTCCATAAACGAGGTGGCGACTAGCCACGCAAATGTCTCATAACTCTCTGTTGTCTGGGGTTGCATATGGTATTTTCAATTAATAATTTGATTTGCTGGCGAAGTCTCTTCTCTCCATCCAATACAGTAGGACCATGTGAGATCACGTTGAGCAGCACTTGGACGTACCAGGGTCTAAAAACTTCCCTCTGTCTTCACTCTCTTGGACGATGATTTCCTTTCAGAGCTTCGTTTCCACACTTTAACTGGTAGGAGACACTTAATCACCAATACATTGAGAAACTGGTGAATTCCGAACGAAGACACCATTTGCATTTACATTCTAGAGCAGCAAGCAGAGGTTTCTCAAGCGTTTTTGCTACCAATGAAGGGTTACCAATACGCAAATCCTTCTCGCAAGACTGTATTCGACAACTTTAAGTTTCGTGATCTGATGATAACACAGAAAAGAAATGTTATCTTTACAATTAAGGAATCTGACAGAAGGAAAATCTTAGATGTTCAATCAAAGAGAAACTATACTTTTGTACAACAAATTATGAACGAGAGAGAGAACTGCTATGAGCACTTACAGACGTTAACATTTAAAGATAAAAGTAGATGTCGTGTTCTTTGATTCGCTGAAGGTATTTCATATCGGACAAGCCCTGTGAGTGGACTCAGAACTTTCTGGCAGAGCCACGCGGGGTAGCCGCGCGGTCTGAGGTGCTCAGGCGCCTTGTCACGGTTCACGCGGCTTCCCCACCCCCTCCCCCTCCCTCCCCCGTTGGAGGTTCGAGTGCTCCCTCGAGCATGAGTGTGTGTGCTGTCCTCGCCGTAAGTTATTTTAAGTTAGATTTTATGTTAGATTAATTAACGTTAAGCCTAGGGATCTCAAGAGTTTGGTCCCATAATCCTCAATACAAATTTCTAAATTTTCCTAGCAGACAGAACTCAATGCGTCTTTCTTAACAGGGCTTAATCATCAGACGTGAAATCGACTTGAGGAGTAGGAGAAGGGAGTGCTACCCGTACATAAATGATCTGGTGCACAGCGTCGAAGAGTCCGTGAGGTTGTTTGTGTATAGAAGAGAGTCGCAAAGCTAGAAAACTGTAGCGAAATTCCGGTCGCAGGTTCGAATCCTGCCTCGGACATGGATGTATGTGATGTCCTTAGATTAGATAGGTTTAAGTAGTTCTAAGTTCTAGGGGACTGATGACCTCAGCAGTTAAGTCCCATAGTGCTCAGAGCCATTTTTTTGTAGCGAAATTCAGTAATATCTGAAGAGCAGGAGACAGACGGTAGAGCTTCAGTATGAGAAATGCAAATTATTTCATATAAGCAAAAGAAAGACCTATTGCTAGTTTAGATGGTCGCTGATAAATGACTGGAAACAGCAACACTCGTAAATATCTAGGAGGAGCCTACCCGTACGGAACAACTTCAAATGAAACGTCTAAATGAAACTAATCGTAAGAAAAGCAGACGCTGTTCTGGAAAGCAGTACAGGAATCCTACGGATCGATAATTTATCGACAAGGTAGGTAGCTTGCAGAACCTTGGTTCGATTGATTTTTAAGCAGCGCCTCGTCAGTCTGGAAGCCTTACCTGTCGGGAGTAGTGGAGGAGCTGGAGAAGATCTGAAGCAGGATGGGTGGTCATTCAGTAAGCCGAGAGTGCCACAGACATGGTCAGCAAACTCTTGTGTTACGTTGTATATTCCTGTGGGAATATGCCATTTGGTACTCTCGTCATGAAGTGTATCACAAAGAGGTTTGCCATTGTGGGGACACAATGATGAGCATTTAGCCTCCCTACAACAGTTACCAAATCAGTCCTGCTGTCATATCCAGCAGCTCCGCACACTGTGAATCAAGGAGGTGGAGAGGATCTCTGCTTTCTGTAGCCTTTCGCCGGCTGGTCTACGAACACGGTGGCGTTGATCTGACCGCCGAAAGCGGAAGTGATTTAAAATCGCAGAATGCCACTCACGAGGAAACACCACGAATTTGAAACCATATTTTAAGGAGAAAAAAGCACACTTGCAAGTATCAGCCAAAGCAATCGATTCCACTGGAATATGTGGGCCATAACTCTGACATTTCGCAGCGATGACCTTCTGAAAGTACAGCTTTTAAATCTCCGCGTGCACCGATTGTTTGTCACTAACGCCACCCCACTGCAGCCGCCTAACGCGCGAGCGTGAAGTACTGTTACTTACCAGATAGGACTGACGGAGTACATCAAAAAAGTTCAAAGAAAGGCAGCACGTGTCGTATTATCGCGAAATATGGGAGAGAGTGTGACAGAAGTGATACAGGATTTGGGCTGGAAATCATTAAAAGAATGGCGTTTCTCGTTGCGACGGAATCTTCTCACAAAATTCCAATCACCAACTTTCTCCTCCGAATGCGAAAATATTTTGTTGACACCGACCTACATAGGGAGGAACGATCACCCCGATAAAATAAGGGAAATCAGAGCTGTTACGGAAAGATATAGGTGTTCGTTCTTTTCGCGCGCAATACGAGATTGGAATAATAGAGAATTGTGAAGGTGGTTCGATGAACTCTCTGCCAGGCACTTAAATGTAGTTTGTAGCGTATCCATGTAGATGTAGAAGTATTGAGTAAAAGGTTTGAGAAATATTATTTTTAGTTTGAGACTGGTAACATGCTTTGCACATTCTGTGAAACTGCGCGGTGTCTAACTCGTAAACCGTACCAGGGATCTGATTGCTCTGAACGTTCCTGAGTTGTGATTCACAAATGCAGTGTGAATGAATGAAACGAAAAAGTGCGTCATTAAACAAGTAGCGTAGCGCTATTTCATCATTAACATCGCTGTTGTGCGTTATTTTCTTTGGATTTTAAAGATAGCACTGTTGAAATCAAGAACATTTGCAGGGGATGCACTATTCTTCAACGTAATTCGCATGATTAAATTGTAAATCGAAAATCATTGAAATTAATCTCATAATAATTCTTCAGTTTCTTTGGTTTATTCATTTTCATTTTGATACGTATATATAACTGCAGTATATCAATACGAGAGTAATGTTAAAATAATACTGAATATACATGTGGAATAGGGTGACATATTACATAGGTACTCATATTACTTACTGTTTTTTGCAAAGAATAATACGTGTTCTCGAGCGGGATTTCAATTCACGTCTGCGGATGTATCCACCACCCGCGTCCTCTACTGTTGCCTTCAACATTCCATAAATAGGACTGCTGAGGTCGTCACTCCACTACGCAGTACTTCGCGCTCGGGCATTAGGCGGCAGCAGTGGGGTGGAGAGAGTAACAAACAGCCGGTGCCCGCGAAGTTTAAAAACTGTACTTTCAGAGGGTCATAACTGCGAGCTATTAGAATTATGGACCAAATTTTCATTCGGAATTAATTTCTGGAGCTGATATCTTGAATATATGACGTCAGTTTGGTGATGTTTCCTCGTCAGAGTCGCAGTTCATTGGCTCTATACCCTGCTAGTATCAGTTGGCTGTAATATGCTGTCAGCAGTACACTACATATCTCTACCGAGCTTCCAGTAATTTGTCCCCGACAGTCTCTGGTGACACTCTGCCTGCAGCCTCTGCACGGATTTCAGCTGTTGACGTCCATGTGTTCGTCAAAGCCAGTCGGACAACCCATTGATCTGCTCGCGGCATACCCCTTCTGGTAGGATTCGTGACCTCTCTTCTAGTCCCGAGTCCATATCAACACTACACGTTTCGCAGTTAATGTAGTGCAGCACCTTTACGTACGATCCAGCAGGCCGCTGTGGCCGAGCGGTTCTAGGCGCTTCAGTCCGGAACCGCGCTGCTGCTACGGTCGTAGGTTCGAATCCTGCCTCGAGCTTGGATGTATGTGATGTCCTTAGGTTAGTTAGGTTTAAGTAGTTCTAAGTTCTAGGGGACTGATGACCTCAGATGTTAAGTCCCATACTGGTTAGAGCCATTTGAACCATTTTTGTACGTACGATCCGTTGGTCTGATGCTCCCATGTCCTTCAGGCCAATGATTCGACGTTCCTTAGAGTCCGAATAGCTACGATCTGCTATACATCAATGTCCTCTTTTAATGCCGTGTTGTGATATTCACCTAAGAAGTTCCAGTAATTTTAGATAACTCAGTAGCCTATATCGATGGTTAGCACGCTTTTTCTGTACTGAACCCAGACTTGTATAAAGATGAAGTTCTAACCTATGTGTCACACAGCCACGGATGCACTGGAGTATCGGTTTGGTAGCGGTCGTCCAAGGTGTTCAAGATTTACACTTCCATTTATCTAGAAACATCTCGCTAGATGAAGATAATGATGAAACATGAGAAACAAGCTCATGCCCAGTTTCACCGACACACCATTCGCGAATTGAACAGAATAAGGAGGACAAGGATGGTTGTAACTGAAGCATCCACCCCCAGACACAGCAAAGTAGATGGCGGGTGTAAGAGACTTCTCAGTTTGGAGAAGAAGTTTTTTCCCCGCGGGACGCTGCCGGCGTCGCGGGCGGCAGCCCCAGCCATACGTGTCGGTGGAGCACCGACCGCTCGTGTGAGGCGAAGCACACCGCGACACCTGTTGCGAGCACACTTGTTGCGCGCCGCTCTGCCACGCGACACAGGTAGGCAAACACACGATTCGGCCAGTCTCTGGCGCCTCGTATGCTGGTCGCCGCTGTTCACCGAGATGCGGGCTCCCATAGGTCTCCGAACACCACACCCAACTAGTCCACTGTGTCAGATATACTTCTACAAACTGGGGCGATAGATACCGCAGCTTTTAAACAAAATATGTGTCGTTACAAACTAAACTCCGGACGTCCAACGTTTTTAAGTTTTTAACGAAATGAGGCTGTTCGCGGATGCTGTCACTGTAAATAAGAGGGCGTGCTAACAGAAATGCCTCCGCAATTTTTTGTGTGAAAACTCTTGAAGATTTTTTAATAAAATGAACGTTTTTTACAGTCTATATCTTTATTCTTCACGTCTGCATATTTATTTCTCCATATAGTAGCTCTGGCGACGTACACATTTCTCCCAACGACGGAATACTTTGTTGATACCGTCAAACAAAGTAAGAGCATACGGAATATCAAACCAGCTGTGTGGCTGGATTGAAGAGTTTTTAGCAAACAGAACACAGCATGTTGTTCTCAATGGAGAGACATCTACAGACGTTAAAGTAACCTCTGGTGTGCCACAGGAGAGTGTTATGGGACAATTGCTTTTCACAATATATATATATGACCTAGTAGATAGTATCGGGAGTTGCACGCGGCTTTTCGCTGTAGTATACAGAGAAGTTGCAGCATTAGAAAATTGCAGCGAAATGCAGGAAGATCTGTAGCGGATAGGCACTTGGTGTAGGGAGTGGCAACTGACCCTTAACATAGACAAATGTAATGTATTGCGAATACATAGAAACATGGATCCTTTATTCTATGATTATATGATAGCGGAACAAACGCTGGTAGCAGTTACTTCTGTAAAATATCTGGGAGTATACGTACGGAACGATTTGAAGTGGAATGATCATATAAAATTAATTGTTGGTAAGGCGGGTGCCAGGTTGAGATTCATTGGGAGAGTCCTTAGAAAATGTAGTCCATCAACAAAGGAGGTGGCTTACAAAACACTCGTTCGACCTATACTTGAGTATTGCTCATCAGTGTGGGATCCGTACCAGGTCGGGTTGTCGGAGGAGATAGCGAAGATCCAAAGAAGAGCGGCGCGTTTCGTCACAGGGTTATTTGGTAAGCGTGATAGCGTTACGGAGATGTTTAGCAAACTCAAGTGGCAGACTCTGCAAGAGGCGCTCTGCATCGCGGTGTAGCTTGCTCGCCAGGTTTCGAGAGGGTGCGTTTCTGGATGTGGTATCGAATATATTGCTTGCCCCCACTTATACCTCCCGAGGAGATGACGAATGTAAAATTAGAGAGATTCGAGCGCGCACGGAGGCTTTCCGGCAGTCCTTCTTCCCGCGAACCATACGTGACTGGAACAGGAAAGGGAGGTAATGACAGTGGCATGTACAGTGCCCTCCGCCACACACCTTTGGGTGGCTTGCGGAGTATAAATGTAGATGTAGATTAATGTACAATGACAGATTTTGTTGACGGAGCCACAACTTCACCTTCGCTTGCACCGCTTCATCACTATCAAAGTGAATTCCTCGAAGGCGTTCTTCAAGGTCTGGAAACAGATAAAAACCCGATGGGGTCAAGTCGGGACTGTATAGAGAATGGGCGACGATAGTAAACCGAAGACGTCACAGCGCTTGTTTGTGGCCTGGCTGTGTCATATTGAAGGACAGAGTGTTACATATGTGGACGAACCCTTTGAATTCGAAACTCGATTACATCACGCTGTTTCTCAGGCACTGACATAGTTTATTACACGCACCTATGATAGGCGAAGTCCATTAAATAGGTAAGTTTTGTTCAATATCTGGATTTCCCCCTTATTGAGATTTGGTGAGGTTTATCCCGTAGTCGGGTGAAAATGAATTTGTTTGTTTGTCTTAAACATTGATTAAAGCACTGTAACAAAAATATGTTTTATTTAGGAAGTGCACTAAGCAGTGTTTCTAACACACGATCAGAAACACTATTTTAAAGATACCAACCCTGAGTAGTGTTCGGACAGACGGACAAAAAGGTTAAATGAATATTGTATTAACCGTTTTGTGGGCTTCCTATAGGTTAAGCTTTTATTGATATACTGTATACATTAAATGTCATTAAACCTTTATTTACTTTGCAGACGAAATAAAACATTGTCTGTACCTTCCTTTGAACCGTACGATTACGCAGCTTTTCAATCTCTTGATTTATATGATCACTAAGAGAATTCCTGTCGGCGGACTTTAGCTTAGTTTCCTTCCACAAACGAGTAACCTCTTGCTGGCACGTGTGTTTCGATTTATCGCCCGCATCTCGTGGTCGTGCGGTAGCGTTCTCGCTTCCCACGCCCGGGTTCCCGGGTTCGATTCCCGGCGGGGTCAGGGATTTTCTCTGCCTCGTGATGGCTGGGTGTTGTGTGCTGTCCTTAGGTTAGTTAGGTTTAAGTAGTTCTAAGTTCTAGGGGACTTATGACCACAGCAGTTGAGTCCCATAGTGCTCAGAGCCATTTCGATTTATCGCCATGCCGTTTAACGTATAAAGTGTAAAAGTTTTGATGCAGATTCATGTTGAACAGAATAATATTGTCTTCGTATGCGCTGCAGCATATCACGACTGGCTCACTGTCTGACACACAGGGATTTCGACTGGCGCGACAGGGAACCTCCTGAATGCAATCTGCAGAACTTGTTTCAAATCGGAGAAGCCCGAGCATGCACACTTGTAAAGCATCCAGATCAGTTCACAGAAGCCATAAAGATAAGTGGGCACTATAATGTCGCTTATACTCGGGATTAATTTTTTAAAACAAAATGTTATCCCTTATAAGAATGTCTAGTCTCTGAATTATGAAGGTGAAATTAGATTTTCATTGTCTACGCGTTTAAATAAGATTTGGTGCGATTTTGCAGTACCACAACCCCGCCTCCCCCCTCCGTTTTAAGCTAACGTAATTTACGGGCGTCTTTTTGCACGTTACAATACAGAGACCTCTAGTGGCAGATTGTTCCAACTTGCATCAGCTCGGGGGGAACGTAATATGCATGACATGTAATACCTCAACCGATACTGAGAACAGAATAAAAAATTCGCACGCATTGCTTTTAACAACATCTTCGTAGAAAAGTCGCAAGGCTAGTAATTTATAGCGAGATGCAGGAAGACCTGAAGAGGACCGACGCCTGGTGCTGGGACTGACTCTAGACATAAACGAACGCATAAATAAGCGGGAGTATGTGTACGTAGTTATTTAAAGTGCAACACATATATAAAACTAATCGGGGCAAAGACAAATAGCACAATCAGATTTATTGGAAGAAACTCCAGGAACTGTAGTCCGATCACGAATGGAGTAGCTTACAAAACTCTTATGCGACCGATAATTGAAAATTGTCTGTCAGTCTGGGAACCTTACGAGACAGGTTTCGTAATAGAAATACAGAAGATTCAACGAAGAAAAATGCGTTTCAGCACTGGTTCGTTTAGTAGGGACGAAAGCCTCACGGAGAGGCTCGTCAAATTCCGAAAGATGCGTTGGTCAGTATGGTGTGGTTTATTGATGGAATTTCCTAGAGCGTGCTTTCCTTGTAGAGTCAAGCAGTATATAAGTTTCTTCCTACGTGTGTCTCGCGAAAAGACCTTGAAGCTAAAGTTAGTGAGATCTGGGGTCGCAAGGTGGCTTACAATCATTCTTCCCGCGAACGAAGTGACAATAGTAGCCGGCCGGAGTGGCCAAGCGGTTCTAGGCGCTACAGTCTGGAACCGCGCGACCGCTACGGTCGCAGGTTCGAATCCTGCCTCGGGCATGGATGTGTGTGATGTCCTTAGGTTAGTTAGGTTTAAGTAGTTCTAAGCTCTAGGGAACTGATGACCTCAGAAGTTAAGTCCCATAGTGCTCAGGGCCATTTGAACCATTTGACAATAGCAAACAAAGTACTTTCCTCCAAGGACTGTAAAGTGGCATGAGGAATACAGGTGTAATTGCAGACAGGTGTAGATCTAGCCTACACGTTTCGATATGGAATCCAACCAGTGAATTTAGTAACTTTTAAAATTAATTTTCTGTGATAATCGAGTAATATGAGCCATAATAGTAAATCTGCTCAATCACGCATTCTTCACTTCATAACGTTATGTTCCTACGGAGACTTATTTACATCGGACATTTCTGTAGATCTGAAGATATTCTACCATGAACGTTCAATGTGTGTAGTGGCAGTTATAGTGAAGGAGATCTACACTACCTGAAAATATTATGGAACGCAAATAAACGTATATAATACTGATTGCAGAGAAACTTGAAGACTTCGTACGCGCAGGAAGTAAAAAAGAAAGCCGTTGGTGGTGCAGCACCATTATTGATACGAGAATAGTAGTGGCTTTCTCCAAGAAACGGAGGATCTGTAGCGGTATACAAAAGCCTGAGAAAATGTTTTGTTGGAGTTGCATATTGTACAACGGCGATACACTGACAATGAAAAGATAGTAGTCCTGAATTCTGCACGATTCTGAAATTAAGTACATCTGCTTAAGATTGAGCCGGCCGCTACACGCAACAGCAGACACACAACGAGCTGGCTGAAAATACGACCACTACACTGGTATTTACGTATTATTTGTTTTAGAAATAGACTACACATTGTTTTTATTTTCTTTATTTATCTTTCGACCTCGGCGACAAGGTACACAGTGGCAACTCCGATCTCAAGCAATCATTCCTGCTATAAGCCAAGTTATGAGGATGGACTCTGGAATCATCGATGCTCACAGCCAAACTAAATTGCGTGCTATGCAATCACGCTTCAGAATGGGGATCGACCACGAAACTAGTTCTAAAGATAAAAAGATAAATAAATAAAAATACAGCAAACTGTAGCTGTGGAACAACAGACCATCCAGTAAAAGTCTCATTAAAAATAATTGACAAGTTCATACATTATGACCCTATCGCAGGAGGCGTGTTATTATATACATTTAAGCTTATGAAATCTACATTAATAACGCTTTTAGCAAAATTTTAGCACTTTATTGTAAAAGCCAGAGCGTTTGTTACGTTTGCGGTAAGAATCATATGTCACACAGTGTACTGGTCTGTAAACTGAAGCAAGCCGTGGTGGCCGAGCGGTTCTAGGCGCTTCAGTCCGGAACCGAGCGAATGCTACGATCGCGTGCTCGAATCCTGCCTCGGGCATAGATGTGTGTGATGTCCTTAGGTTAGTTAGGTTTAAGTAGTTCTAAGTTCTAGGGGACTGATGACCTCAGAAGTTAAGTCCTATAGTGCTCAGAGCCATTTGAACCATTTTGTAAACTGAAGGACGAGATAGATAAACTAACAAATCGGTAGAAATAAATGAAAGTACGGGAACATGTTGACAGACGTCTCTCAGTCGTGCACTGAAGGCTAGACGTCACATGACATGAGATCAGCGTCACTATAGCGCCAAATGGTGCTGGATCCACAAGAGGAGGAAGTTGAAGGATGGGAAAAAGATAGTGTGTGTCAATCAGGGAGCAGTTACGGTGCACTGTGATGGTATTCTTCATTACAACATGGCCCAGAGACAATATCTCGATGACTTCACACGGGGAAGAATCATCGAGAAACTGGAGAAGGAGGAGGAGATCAGCGTTTAACGTTCCGTCGACAACGAGGTCATTCGAGACGGAGCACTAGGTTGGATTGGGGAAGGATTGGGGAGAAAATCGGCCGTCCCCTTTCGAAGGAACCATCTCGGCATTTACCTTAAGTGATTTTGGGAAATCACGGGAAACGTTAAGCAAGATAGCCGGACGCGGGTTTGAACCGTCGACCTCCCGATTGCGAGTCCAGTATACTAACGACTACACTGTCTCACTCTGTCAGGGAAATTGGAAGAAGGACGAAGAATGACGAGTGTAGCCCAGGCATTTGAAACTGCTTACAGCGTGGTTTCACGGGCATGGAAAGAGTTACGAGTAACAAGCGCTGCTGCCTGAAGCAGAGGAGGTGGTCGACCAAGGTCAATTACAGCAGCAGATGGTCGCCACGCCGTGCAGCATGCAAAAAGCGACCCACGTCAGGTAGCGGCTGCAACAGCAACCCCGTGTAACACGACTGCAAGGCACGCAATCTCACGCATCACAGTGTCACGGTGACTGCATCGGGTGGTCTCTTTGCCTCACGTAGTGTTCATCTCACACCAGGACGTTGGTGACACCGTTTACGGTGGTGCTAAGGGCATACGAACTGAACCAACGAGAAGTAAGGTCATGTAATGTACACTACTGGCCATTAAAATTGCTACACCACGAAGATGACGTGCTACAGACGCGAAATTTAACCGACAGAAAGAAGATGCTGTGATATGCAGATGATTAGCTTTACACAGCATTCACACAAGGTTGCCGCCGTTGGCGACACCTACAACGTGCTGACATGAGGAAAGTTTCCAACCGATTTCTCATACACAAACAGCAGTTGACCGGCGTTGCCTGATGAAACGTTGCTGTGATGCCTCGTGTAAGGAGGAGAAATGCGTACCTTTTCCGACTTTGATAAAGGTCGGATTGTAGCTTATCGCGATTGCGGTTTATCGTATCGGGACATTTTTCTCGCGTTGGTCGAGATACAATGACTATTAGCAGAATATGGAATTGGTGGGTTCAGAGGGGTAATACGGAACGCCGTGCTAGATCCCAACGGCCTCGTATCACTAGCAGTCGAAATGACAGGCATCTTATCCGCACGGCTGTAACGAATCGTGCAGCCACGTCTCGATCCCTGAGTCAACAGATGGGGACGTTGACAAGACAACAAACATCTGCACGAACAGTTCGACGGCGTTTGCAGCAGCATGGGCTATCAGCTCGGAGACCATGGCTGCGATTGCCCTTGACGCTGCATCACAGACAGGAGTGCCTGCGATGGTGTACTCCACGACGAACCTGGGTGCACGAATGGCAAAACGTAATTGTTTCGGATGAATCCAGGTTCTGTTTACAGCATCGTGATGGTCGCATCCGTGTTTGGCGACATCGCAGTGAACGCACATTGGAAGCGTGTATTCGTCATCGCCATACTGGCGTATCACCCGGCGTGATGGTATGGGGTGCCATTGGTTACACGTACCGGTCACCTCTTGTTCGCACTGACGGCACTTTGAACAGTGGAGGTTACATTTCAGATGTGTTACGACCCGTGGCTGTACCCTTCATTCGATCCCTGCGAAACCCTATATTTCAGCAGGATAATGCACGACCGCATGTTGCAGGTCCTGTTCGGGCCTTTCTGGATACAGAAAATGTTCGACTGCTGCCATGACCAGCACATTCTCCAGATCTCTCACCAATTGAAAACGTCTGGTCAATGGTGGCCGAGCAACTGGCTCGTCACAATACACCAGTCACTACTCTTGATGAACTGTGGTATCGTGGTGAAGCTGCATAGGCAGCTGTACCTGTACACGCCATCCAAGCTCTGTTTGATTCAGGCGTATCAAGGCCGTTATTACGGCCAGAGGTGGTTGTTCTGGGTGCTGATTTCTTAGGATCTATGCACCCAAATTGCGTGAAAATGTAATCACATGTCAGTTCTAGTATAATATATTTGCCCAATGAATACCCATTTATCATCTGCATTTCTTTTTGGTGTAGCAATTTTAATGGCCAGTGGTGTAGTAATAGATTCTGTCGGAGTAATGACTTTGGACGTACCCTCGTAATACGAGACGCGCGAACACGGAAAACACGCAGACACACTGTCAAACACGATCGTTTTGAGCGGTCATGGTGTTATGGTGCATGAAGGTATAATGTTGCATAGGCATACTGACCTCCAGATGTTTAATCACGGATCAACGTTTTGCGAGACAGTATTCCTTCCTCATACGCTTATTTTCGAGGCGTGCGTACGGTCATGTCTTCATTTTTATGGATGACAATCCGCGACCGCATCGAAAAGCACAGGTGGAGAAGCATATTCGGCGAATGGACTCGTCTGACTCGTCTGCCAGGTAGAGTAACTCAAAGCCTTTCGAATACTCGTGGGGTACATTGGACAGACGGACTGCAGCATATTCACATCGCAAACGGTGTCACGAACGTCCTGGCGTCAACGGAACACTACGTGCTGGTCGTGAGGCAAGGAGACCATCCCATGCAGTCTCCGTGCCACTGTGATGCGTGACACTGCGTGCCTTGCAGTCGTCTTAAACGGGTTGCTATTGCATCCGCTGTTTGACGTGGGTCGCTTTTTGCATGCTGCACCATTTAGCGACCGTCTGCTGCTGTAACTGACCAATCCTTTCCCAACCACCAACCTTATAGCCAGCATGAGAACACGTTGCAGGCAATGATTGGCTTCCATGATTACCACACACCCTATTAAGAACCATGCCTCTTTTTTTTGTAATGTCGCGGTGACTTGTAATGATTGTCTCCGAATAAAAGAGTCGCTTCCGATCGTCTCATTGCGTATTTCTTTCAATTACCTTCTGCGCTATGCAGTAGCAGTTCTTTCTATGAATGGTCCAAGTTTCATCGATCTATATTACTTGGCAGTGGCACATCACGTGAAAGTTAGTTTCGTCCTTATGTTTTGCCCACCAGTGTAATTCTCCACACAAACATAAGATCTGTAGTAGAAGTATAAATGTGGTGCAGGCTTTGCTGGCAGAAACGATTTCCAACTTCGCTACCAATTCTAAGACGAAATAGTATTCCGCATTTTCACCTCATCTGAAGGTCATCGAGCCTACATGAGAAGTGAGCCTTAACATCTCTTTACTGAAAGTGTGTCCCACCAAGTCTCTGACTGAACGGAGTGCCACCAAGTGTTTGACGGAAGTGAGAGCGAATCATTGGTAGACGGTAAGCTCCCCGTTCTGCTCGAAAGCACGTCTTGAGAATCGCAATCCATCCTCTCACGCTGCTTGTATTCCTGTTTTCTTGTATCAAGAACTCTTCTATCGATCCTAAGCTTTTACTTCACTTTTACAAACTTTAATTGTAATGACTGGCGTATCACTATTAATTATCTCTGTTTTCTGATTTATAGAGAAATTATATGGCGCAAACTCCGGGTAGCATCGTTAAGGGTCTCTGCTACTCGCGAAAGCCCATCTGTCCGTGTTCTGGTCACCTGGTTGGCCAACTTCCGAGAATTTGCTTCGTCTTGATCTACAAGCTTTACTGCTCACCAGTGACATCAGCATTCAGAGACCCAAAACAGAGAATCCTAGTCTCTAGTATATGTAGTCTCTTAATAGTTTCGCTGGAGGACTGTATCGTTACAGTAGGCAGAGAGAGTAAAGAAGAGTGGGAGGATAAATGCTGCTGCTGGACGTGTTTGAACCAGGAACAAGACAATATTGAAAGTGGGAAGGAATGTTAAACGGTTTAAGAGCGACGTGTGAGTTGCAAGAGAAAATAAGGATGGATAAGGAACCAGAACCTGGATGACCTCTCAGTGCCTGCAATTATAAGAAACCTAAAGTGGGAAACGGTCGACGTGAAAAACGGAGACAGTGGTGTACCTGTTTACATAACATTAAAACTACGACGAAGAAGAATGGTATTTGCTCATATAATAAGGTAAGCAGGTAACATTTGTACTCAGATTGATCTTCATGTGTGACCTTGAAACTCATACATAATATAAAAACGGATGTACGTATATACACTCCTGGAAATGGAAAAAAGAACACATTGACACCGGTGTGTCAGACCCACCATACTTGCTCCGGACACTGCGAGAGGGCTGTACAAGCAATGATCACACGCACGGCACAGCGGACACACCAGGAACCGCGGTGTTGGCCGTCGAATGGCGCTAGCTGCGCAGCATTTGTGCACCGCCGCCGTCAGTGTCAGCCAGTTTGCCGTGGCATACGGAGCTCCATCGCAGTCTTTGACACTGGTAGCATGCCGCGACAGCGTGGACGTGAACCGTATGTGCAGTTGACGGACTTTGAGCGAGGGCGTATAGTGGGCATGCGGGAGGCCGGGTGGACGTACCGCCGAATTGCTCAACACGTGGGGTGTGAGGTCTCCACAGTACATCGATGTTGTCGCCAGTGGTCGGCGGAAGGTGCACGTGCCCGTCGACCTGGGACCGGACCGCAGCGACGCACGGATGCACGCCAAGACCGTAGGATCCTACGCAGTGCCGTAGGGGACCGCACCGCCACTTCCCAGCAAATTAGGGACACTGTTGCTCCTGGGGTATCGGCGAGGACCATTCGCAACCGTCTCCATGAAGCTGGGCTACGGTCCCGCACACCGTTAGGCCGTCTTCCGCTCACGCCCCAACATCGTGCAGCCCGCCTCCAGTGGTGTCGCGACAGGCGTGAATGGAGGGACGAATGGAGACGTGTCGTCTTCAGCGATGAGAGTCGCTTCTGCCTTGGTGCCAATGATGGTCGTATGCGTGTTTGGCACCGTGCAGGTGAGCGCCACAATCAGGACTGCATACGACCGAGGCACACAGGGCCAGGGTGTGGGGAGCGATCTCCTACACTGGCCGTACACCACTGGTGATCGTCGAGGGGACACTGAATAGTGCACGGTACATCCAAACCGTCATCGAACCCATCGTTCTACCATTCCTAGACCGGCAAGGGAACTTGCTGTTCCAACAGAACAATGCACGTCCGCATGTATCCCGTGCCACCCAACGTGCTCTAGAAGGTGTAAGTCAACTACCCTGGCCAGCAAGATCTCCGGATCTGTCCCCCATTGAGCATGTTTGGGACTGGATGAAGCGTCGTCTCACGCGGTCTGCACGTCCAGCACGAACGCTGGTCCAACTGAGGCGCCAGGTGGAAATGGCATGGCAAGCCGTTCCACAGGACTACATCCAGCATTTCTACGATCGTCTCCATGGGAGAATAGCAGCCTGCATTGCTGCGAAAGGTGGATATACACTGTACTAGTGCCGACATTGTGCATGCTCTGTTGCCTGTGTCTATGTGCCTGTGGTTCTGTCAGTGTGATCATGTGATGTATCTGACCCCAGGAATGTGTCAATAAAGTTTCCCCTTCCTGGGACAATGAATTCACGGTGTTCTTATTTCAATTTCCAGGAGTGTATGTACTAGGTGATCAAAAAGTCAGTATAAATTTGAAAACTTAATAAACCACGGAATAATGTAGATAGGTAAAAATTGACACACATGCTTGGAATGACATGGGGTTTTATTAGAACCAGGCGCTCCACCCCATATTGCTAGACGCGTGAAAGATCTCTTGCTCGCGTCGTTTGGTGATGATCGTGTGCTCAGCCGCCACTTCCGTCATGCTTGGCCTCCCAGGTCTATCGTGATCGACCGACATCTCTAGGGATGCTGAAAGACAACATCCGACGCCAGTGCCTCACCATAACTCCGGACATGCTTTACAGTGCTGTTCACAACATTATTCCTCGACTACAGCTATTGTTGAGGAATGATGGTGGACATATTGAGTATTTCCTGTAAAGAACATGATCTTTGCTTTGTCTTTCTTTGTTATGCTAATTATTGCTATTCTGATCAGATGAAGCGCCATCTGTTGGACATTTTTTTGAACGTTTGTATTTTTTGGTTCTAATAAAACCCCATGTCATTCCAAACATGTGTGTCAATTTGTACCTCTCTATCTACATTATTCCGTGATTTATTCAGTTTTCAAATTTATACTGACTTTTTGATCACCCAGTATGTATCTATCTTCTACATCCCCTCCTAAACCACTGGACAGATTTCAACCATACTTGGTACACATACCACATACTGTCTGGAAATTATCGCTGTGGTGTAAGAAACCCCTACCTACCAAAGGGGTGGAGGTGAAAAAACTGTGTAGCCCAAGACGCCCGAATACCCATACTTAAGTTATCTAGTACTTGAGAAAGAGAGTACTTATAGACTTGCAACCAAATTTCCACAAAATTTTCTCGCTGATGATCCCCGAAAAGTAATGAAAGGAAAAATGCTTATCACTTACTACATTTTCACTGTTCATATAATAAAACTGACACGTGAAGCATTTATTACGTCTTTAATACTAACTCTATTCGTAACGTATTTGGCACACAGTAGGCACATACACACGTATCACTGGATGTGCCTGCCAAATTATATCAATGTTGCACATATACTTTGTGATCAAAAGCATCCGGACACCTGGCTGAAAATGACTTACACGTTCGTGGCGTCCTCCATTGGTAAAGCTCGAATTCTACATGGTGTTGGCGCATCCTTGGCCTTGATGACAGCTCCCACTGTGGCAGGCATACGTTCAATGAGGTGCTGGAACGATTCTTGGGGAACGGCAGCCCATTCTTCACGGAGTGCTGCTCTGAGAAGAGGTATCGATGTCGGTCGGTGAGACCTGGCACGAAGTTGACGTCCCCACAGGTGTTCTATAGGATTCATATCAGGACTCTGTGCAGGCCAGTCCATTACAGGGATGCTATTGTCGTGTAACCAACCTGCCGCATGCCGTGCATTATGAACAAGTGCTCGATCGTGTTGAAAGATGCAATCGACACCCCGAGTTGCTCTTCAACGGTGGGAAGCAAGAAGGTGCTTAAAACATCAATGTAGACCTGTGCTGTGATAGTGCCACGCCAAACAACAAGGGGTGCAAGCCCCCTCCATGAAAAACACGACCACACCATAAAAACACCGCTTCGGAATTTTATTGTTGACACTACACACACTGGTAGATGACGTTCACCGGGCATTCGCCATACCCACAGTTCACCGGGCATTCGCTATACCCACACCCTGTCGTCAGATCGCCACATTGTTCACCGTGATTCGTTACTCCACACAACGTTTTTCCACTGTTCAGTCGCCCAATGATTACGCTCCTTACACCAAGCGAGGCGTCGTTTGGCATTTATCGGCGTGATGGGTGGCTTATGAGCAGCCGCTCGACCATGAACTCCAAGTTTTCTCACCTTTCGCCTAACTGTCATAGTACTTGCAGTGGATCCTGATGCAGTTTGTAATTCCTGTGTGATGGTCTGGATAGATGCCTGTCTATTACACATTACGACCCTCTTCAACTGTGGCGGTCTCCGTCAGTCAACAGGCGAGGCCCCTTTTGTGCTATACGTGTCCCTTCACGTTTGCACTTCACCATCACATCGGAAGCAGTGGACCTATGGATGTTTAGGAGTGTGGAAATCTCATGTACAGACGTATGACACAAGTGACACCCAGTCACCTGACCACGTTCGAAGTCCAATGAAAAAATACCAATCGCCGTTATTTAGGTTTATTTCTAGGGTACCAGTTTCAACGATACACAGGTCGGCTTCAATCGCGTTACCTTCGTGTTACTAAATACAGCGGCGCTTTTAACTGGTCTCGTAACAAGTATTTCGTACATGTGTACTCGCTGGACAACTTCCAACAACTATCGAAGTCCGTGAGTTCCGCGGAGCGCCCCATTCTGCTCTTTCACGATGTCTAATGACTACTGAGGTCGCTGATATGGAGTACTTGGCCGCAGGTGGCAGCACAATGCACCTAATATGAAAAACGTATGTTTTCGGGGGTGTCTCGATTCTTTTGATCACGTAGTGTAAGTCAAAGGCAGAATGGCATAAACATTAAGCTGCGTGAAACATAACACTGAAGGTCGAAATTCGCTAGAGGCTCAAATGGCTCTGAGCACTATGGGACTCAACTGCTGTGGTCATCAGTCCCCTAGAACTTATAACTACTTAAACCTAACTAACCTAAGGACATCACACACAGCCATGCCCGAGGCAGGATTCGAACCTGCGACCGTAGCAGTCGCACGGTTCCGGACTGCGCGCCTAGAACCGCGAGACCACCGCGGCCGGCATTCGCTAGAGTCAGAGGTGAAATGTGTATATTAATACGTGTGGAAAATGTTAAATATTTGTGAAGCATACGAGTATTTGACATGTGTGAACACGAACAAAGCCGCGGATAAAAAACTCAACCTAAACTCCTGGAAGGATTTCAACCAATTGTGGTACTCTTATTAGTTGTTGTTGTTGCGGTCTTCAGTCCTGAGACTGGTTTGATGCAGCTCTCCATGCTAATCTATCCTGTGCAAGCTCTTTCATCTCCCAGTACCTACTGCAACCTACATCCTTCTGAATCTGCTTAGTGTATTCATCTCTTGGCCTCCCTCTACGATTTTTACCCTCCACGCTGCCCTCCAATGCTAACTTTGTGATCCCTTGATGCCTCAGGACATGTCCTACCAACCGATCCCTTCTTCTAGTCATGTTGTGCCACAAACTTATCTTCTCCCCAATCCTATTCAGTACCTCCTCATTAGTTACGTGATCTACCTACCTAATCTTCAACATTCTTCTGTAGCACCACATTTCGAAAGCTTCTATTCTCTTCTTGTCCAAACTATTTATTGTCCATGTTTCACTTCCATACGTGGCTACACTCCATACAAATACTTTCAGAAACGACTTCCTGACACTTAAATCTATACACGATGTTAACAAGTTTCTCTTCTTCAGAAACGCTTTCCTTGCCATTGCCAGTCTACATTTTATATCCTCTCTACTTCGACCATCATCAGTTATTTTGCTCCCCAAATAGCAAAACTCCTTTACTACTTTAAGTGTGTCATTTCCTAATCCAATTCCCTCAGCATCACCCGACTTAATTCGACTACATTCCATTATCCTCGTTTTGCTTTTGTTGATGTTCATCTTATACCCTCCTTTCAACTATCCATTCCATTAACTGCTCTTCCAAGTCCTTTGCTGTCTCTAACAGAATTACAATGTCATCGGCGAACCTCAAAGTTTTTATTTCTTCTCCCTGGATTTTAATACCTACTCCAAACTTACCTCCGGAATATTTTACCCAAGAGGACGCCATCATCATTTAACCATACAGTAAAGCTGCATGCCCTCGGGAAAAAGTACGGCTGTAGTTTCCCCTTGCTTTCAGCCGTTCGCAGTACCAGAACAGCAAGGCCGTTTTGGTTAATGTTACAAGGCCAGATCAGTCAATCATCCAGACTGTTGCCCCTGCAATTACTGAAAAGGCTGCTGCCCCTCTTCAGGAACCACACGTTTGTCTGGCCTCTCAACAGATATCCCTCCGTTGTGGTTGTACCTACGGTACGGCTATCTGTATCGTTGAGGCACGCAAGCCTCCTCACCAACGGCAAGGTCCATGGTTCATGGTGGGAGGGTTACAGTCTGGAAAAAAATACTATGGAGGTAAGATTCACCAGCTTCCTATTGGGGTGAGCGTTGATTACACGGAGAGGGAAGGGAGGGGAATAGATGGACAGAGGGAGGGGCAGGAGGAGATGGACCGATGGTGCGGCTGGAGGAGGTGGAGAGAGAGAGAGGGTGGGAGGGGGGGTGGAGGAGATGGACAGAGAGGAAGTGAATGAGGATATGGACTGAGAGACGGGGAGGAAGATATGGACTAATAGAAGATTGGAATAAATAAATACCCAGTCAACGCCGGATACTCAGTTGTAATATAATTGAGTTTACAGAGGTTTATCAAGGACCGTTTCAAGACAGAAGACAGGCGAATCTTCCAATATTGGCTGCTGTGTATAGTCGCATTGCTGAGATGGATCTATGTAGACCATGATTCTTTGGTAGGCGTGGTAAGAGAGAAAGGACTCTGCGTGAAACCAGAGACGATCCTGGTAGGGGGATCGTAAGGTTTGCAAGGTCGTTCGCCTTCTGATTACTGATCACTGGAGAACAACCCTTCCTAATTGATGTTGGATGTGTTCCCGTAAATAACAGGGAGCATACGTTTTAAGGATGAAATAACATTAGCATTTTTCACTCCCATCGTTCGAGGTATACTGAACGATATCTGCCATTACAGTTGGAATGATATGGGATGAGCCGTTCTATGACCTACAATATTTCCCGAGCTTAGTTCTTCGAGTATCTAGGCAATCAAAAACAATTTATTCATGTAGTCGACACTCCTAGTTCAGAGGCATTTCATCACTATGTCATTGAAGATCGTGGACGCTTTCGTCTGTGTCGAGTGGTGTTCTAAAGAATCCAACAAGTGCATGGCTGTGTAGAAGCACAGCAGGAAATTTTGAAAATTTATTATGAATTTTTGTTTTGAGATCTTCATCAAAAATACTTTCATAAATATCTCAAAAAGGAGGTTTTTCGGACATCATACGCTCGTGTGGACATTCTTTGTGTTATTATATATGTAATCTACCCCAAAATTTTCTAGCAGTAAAACAATTTCTAGTATACCTTGTATACGAGCAAGCACAGTGCTTCAGAATCATGTAGTATCTTCTGTCAGAATAGCTGATATCGCTGATTGAGTAAAATTTCTTCCTATCCAAGCTAGGAGGTTTTATTCACACAAACCGCCTTGAAGGACTACGAGGACATACAATTTATTTAGTGCACATTGGAATTATTGTTAAGTTAGATAAGTTCAGGCATCGAATCTGAGTCATTTCTCAAGAGGTTAACAGTTAGCGAAGCTATTTTGAAGTGGAAATGGAGAATCAGTAAAGTACGAATCGAAATGTACTCTTGTGAGACTACCACATTACCTTATGGAGACGCCTGAATTGCATCAAGGAGTTGTTGGGTATCACTGTCAGTCACTGCATCGGGCATCTGATTCAGATCACAGTCATAGATCTGTGGCAGAGTGATCCTTCGAGAGGCGATAGGGTTCGCTTTGCATCAACGTCTTATTGCCCAGAAGCCACTTATCACAAGAGAGTAACGCAAACAGCATTAAAGATGTTTTTATGTAACGTTGAGTCACGGTACATAATGTGGCAACCAGACTAGGTGCGTGGAAGTGAGGGATGCTAAACGTGGACAAGAATATATAGACATTCGGTTTGTTGATTGTGAAAAAGCGTTTCATAGAGCTGACTGGGTATCTATCTGCAGTCCTTGAAAGATGTTGATATAGAGCGGAAGGACAGAAGACTGATAAAAGAGTTACACACAAAACGCAAAAAATACCACGAGGAATTATCGGTGGCGGAACATATGAAGAGGTATTGCAAGAATTGTTCGGCAGGGGCTATATTTGTCACAACGATATTCAACATTTATACTGAGAAAGAAGAAGATAAAGCATTAGGGAAAGCAAGAAGCATAATAGCAGGAGAAGTAAGAATAAAGACAATGAAGTATGAAGATAAATGAATAGTGTCGGTGGAAACACAGGAAGAATTGCGATTTATGATGGGAATGGTTGTATTCTTCCAATACAGAAAAAAATCGAAACGTGGATTTCAGGGCCTAACTTTTTTAATTAGAGATAAGAATGGCAACTTGATAAATGACAAGGAAAGAATTGTAGGAAAATGGAAAAAATACTTCTCAGAACTGTTGAATCGCCATAGCCAGACAAGATGTTACCTGAAAACGCTACGGAGGAAAGGAAAGATGAGGAAGAGTGGGAAGTTAGTGAAGAAGACGTGAAGATCGCAAACAAAGGACTCAGAAACAACAAAGCCCCAGGGGAGGATAGAATAACATAGAATTAATCAAGGAGGAAGGTGATAGCTTACACTTAGAAATATATAAACTGATCCATTTGATATGGGAGAAGGAGACGCTGCCAGAAGAATGAAAATTGGCTATAATATGCCCAATATACAAGAATGGAATGCGATAACTACAGAGGACTCAGCTTGTTGAATGTAACGCATAAGGTGTTGTCCATCTTATCCTCGGAAAATTGCAACCATTCATAGAGAACAACATACAGGAGTACCAAGCTGGCTTTCGACCAAACAGATCGACAGTAGATCACATTTTCACACTAAGACAGTTGTTTGAAAAACACTGGGAATATGATAAAGATATCTATAGCCTGTTCGTCGATTTTCAACGTGTATATGATAGCATCCACAGGAATAGCCTATATAATGTAATGCATGACTTCAGAAACCCTGAAAAGCTAGTGAGAATGGTGCAAGTTCGTATGGAAGGGTCAAAGGCAGCAGTACGTTTCCGAGGAGCCACATCAGAAACATTCGAGATTGAGACTGACCTCACACAAGGGGATGCTCTCTCATGTATTCTGTTCAGTGTCATCTTAGAGAAAGTAATAACAGAGTGTAGGCAACAAGAGTGGGCTGGAGTAGAGATGGACGGTAACTTCAGTTGTCTCGCATATGCAGATGACATAGTACTACTAAGTGAATAAAAGCACGAGTGGAAAGGAATGTACCAGAAAATGGACAATTATGCACAGAAGGTAGGGCTCAATGTGATTAGAGACAAAACAGAGTTCATGCAATTAGGAAGAAGACTAGAACAGGAAGAATTTCTTGAGATAGATGGCAAGAGGTCCAAGAGAGTACACCAGTTCAAATAATTGGGATCTTGCTCGAACAGTCCACGGGTGTACTGCCGGTCCATCGTGTGCAACGGGCGCGATATTTCGGCGATCAGACATGTCGCCATCGTCAGGTGCGCTGACGAACTGAGCTCCTGAGGGCGGGCGGCAGTCTCAAATCCCCTCCCATTGCGAGGCGTTCTCTCCGCGGTCCGCGCCCGCGCGTCACCAATCGGTGAGACGCTGGCGACGGCGTCTGTGGTGGCGTCGGTGTAATTGCCTCGTCCGCCCTAGTCGCCCGTTTGTTTCCTTTTCTGAGCATCTTTTTAATTAGACTCAATGCTGGTTCCCATGCCCTGCTGAGGTTGTACCGCAATCTCGGTTGATGAGTCCGTCCCTGGCAAGAATTTCGATTCTAACGACGCTGTCCCAGTATTTAGATGTCTGTGCCAAGACCCTGGTATGTTGGTAGTTCATTTCGTGATTTTCGGACAAACAGTGCTCTGCGACCGCCGACATGTTGGGGTACCCAAGTAGAGTGTGCCTCTGATGTTCTCGGCAACGATCTTCGATGGTGCGCACTGTCAGTCCAATATAAGACTTCCTACATTGACACGGAATCTGGTATATGCCGGGCTGCCGCAAACCAAGATCGTCTTTGACACTTCCCAATAATGCTTGAGTTTTATTTGGTGGGCAAAAGACAGTTCCTACTCGGTGTTTCCTCAATATTCGTCCTATTTTCCCCGATAGTGCGCCAGTATACGATATATACGCAGTGGCTATCTCTTTCTCCCTGACTTCTTCCGTCTCCACACACTGTACCGTAGAGGTGGGGCGCAGAGCGAATCTGATGTGCCATTCCGAGTACCCGTTTTTCCGGAATATAGTTTTGAGGTGTTCCAGCTCTTGGAGCACTCTCTCTGCGTCAGAGATGGTGCGCGCCCTGTGCTCCAGTGTTTTTAGCACCCTTTCTTCTGCGCAGGGTGGTGGCAGCTATCCGCTTGCAAATACACGTCGGTGTGCGCTTTTTGCCGGCCGCGGTGGCCGAGCGGTTCTAGGCGCTTCAGTCCGGAACCGCACTGCTGCTACGGTCGCAGGTTAGAATCCTGCCTCGGGCATGGATGTGTGTGATGTCCTTAGGTTAGTTAGGTTTAAGTAGTTCTAAGTTCTAGGGGAGTGATGACCTCAGATGTTAAGCCTCATAGTGCTCAGAGCCATTTGAAGCATTTTTTTTTGTTCGATTTCTTCCTGTATACCCCGCGGCGCAGGGTGCCATCCGCTCTTCTTTTGACCATGACGTCCAGGAATGGTAATCTTCCTTCTACTTCGGTCTCCAAAGTGAATTTGATGTTCAGATGTATGTAGTTCAGGTGCGTAAGGAAGTCTAGGATCTTGTCCCTTCCATGGGGCCAGATCACGAACGTGTCATCCACATAACGTAGAAAATAAGTAGGTTTCCATTTCGATGATGCCAAAGCTTCCTCCTCGAAGTACTCCAATAGAAATTCGCGACCACAGACGAGAGTGGGCTCCCCATTGCGACTCCTTCTGTCTGTTCATAGTATTCTCCATTTAAGAGAAAATACGTGGAGGTCAGAACGTGCTTGAAAAGGTCGGTCGTCTTCATTTCTGTGCATTAAGCTCAACTGACTCTCGAAGAGGCACGCTGGTGAATAATGGAACAACATCAAAACTCACTAGGGTATCGAGTCTTTCAGCTTGAAGTTGTCAAGACGTTTTAAGGTATCCACAGAATTACGAACGTGATGAGGGCAGGTATTTGGCCAGCAAATATGTAGGTGCCCTAACGTTGGTGACCCCCCATCCCCCCTTTGTGGACTTTAGGGAGTCCATAAAGTCTTGGCGGTACGGGTTCTTGAGGTGTCAATTTATTGGCGACACCCTCTGCTCTCTGCAAAATCTGCGTCTTTCAGAAGAGCACTAGTCTTGTTCTACACCTTCTTTGTGGGGTCAGAATGATCTTCCTGTAAGATTCGTCATTTAGCAGGCTCTGCATCTTCTCAATTTAGTCCTTATGGGAAACAACAACGTAGCATTGCCTTTGTCAGCCGGTAAGACAACAATCTCAGGGCTCTGTCTCACGTCTCCAATGGCTGCCCTCTCCCTGCTGCCAAGAAATTGAAACCTCAAGGACCTGTACCGCCAAGACTTTATGGACTCGGGGAATGGTGTGTGTGTGTGTGTGTGAATTCCTAAGGGACGAAACTGCTGAGGTCATCGGCCCCTAGACTTACGCACTACTTAAACTATCTTATGCTAAGAAGAACACACACACCAATGCCCGAGGGAAGACCAATGCCCGGCGGGAGGGACCGTGCAATCCGAAACTTGGCGCCTCAAACCGCGCCCACTCCGTGCGGCTCGGAATAGTAACTGCAGCTAGACACATGGAACAATCCATTTCTGAAATCGTTAGAAAATTCAATATTCCGGGATCCACAGTGTCAAGAGTACGCCAAAAATACCAAATTTCACGCATTACCTTTCACCACAGACAACCTAGTGGCCGACGGCCTTCACTTAACGGCTCAGAGCAACGTCGTTTGCGTAAAGTTGTCACTGCTAACTGACAAGCAACATTGTGCGAAATAACAGCAGAAATCAATGTGGGACGAACTCCGAACGTGTCCGTTTGGACAGTGCGGCGAAATATGACGCTAATGGGCTATGGCAGCGGGCAACCGATGAGAGTTCCCTCACGAACAGCACGAGATCGCCTGCAGCGCCTTCCCTGGGCTCGTGACCATATCGATGGACCATAGACAAGTGGAAAACCATATTCTGGTCAGATGAGTCCCGACTTAAGTTGATAAGAGCTGATGTTCGAGTTCGAGTGTGGCGCAGACCCCGCGAAGTCACGGACCCAAGTTGTCACTAAGCCATTGTGCAAGATAAGATGATAGTTTAAACTTCCTGGCAGATTAAAACTGTGCGCCGGACCGAGACTCGAACTCGGGACCTTTGCCTTTCGCGGGCAAGCGCTCTGCCAACTGAACTACCCAAGCATGACTCACGACCCGTCCTCAGAGCTTCAATTCCGCCATTACCTCGTCTCCTACCTTCCAAACTTTCACAGAAGCTCTTCTGCGAACCTGCAGAACTAGCACTAGTTACTCTACTCGTTACTGGAGTAACTATTAAATAGAAATACTTTTTTGCTCACCGATCAAGCTCTGCGTATAGCGGCGCTCGTGGATGCGCCGTTTCAGAGGTATCTCTCTCCTGAACACATCTTTGTTTTCCACATACTGATGAAGAATCATCATGGCTGTATTAGCACTAATCGTTACAGATGAAGTTGCTTGAGTTGAACCCGTATTCATATGCATACACGCCGAACTGAATAGCCACTGTGACACAGGCCATTATAGGTCGACACTGCAATTCTGCAGCACATCCGCTTGCCTCTGTAATGGCAAGGCACGGCTACACACGGTCACCAGATGGCAATTCCCGTTTTCCAGTCACTTGTCTTAGCCCTGTTAAAACCACCATTTAACGCTGCGAAATATCGAAAGGCCAGCGATTTGCCATACTGTGGAAGCTGTAACGTATGGAAAGAGGGATCTAGAGTATTATGAATACTGCTTATTCCGCCCGAGTCGGACAAGAATTGGATGTCGCAAAGAGAATATGGCAAGTGAAAAAATTTTATTCCGTACTCCGTATCACTGAAGATTTCCTCCGCTGCAAATATGAAATTGTTGGAATACGAAAACTACCGAGCTGGAGCTAACCTGCGAAAAAGAAGTAAAACGAGTAGCGAAACGTTTCCGTTACTCCGAGTCTGCTGAGGCTAACTAGTTTGAGGAATACGAAAACTACCGACACGGCCGAATCGGGCTCCAGCTTCGTGCGGTGAAGACAACATAACAGTAACGAGAAGTTTCAGGCAGTAACCAAACGGTGCTTCGAATTTCGAGGAATACTTTTTACCCAGTAACGAATACATATGATATGCAACAGACCAAGTTGTGAGGGCCAGAGAAGATCCTCATCAGATCAGTCGTGAAATGTCTTGTGTGTTTGAACCCATGGCCGAAATGAATGTCTGATTGTATTTCATACGTAACCACTCTTATTGATTAACACAAGAGAAATACACTCCACGCAGAAAAAAGTAGGAGAGAAAATCTATTGTAAGGCTGTTGTTAGTGTGTAATTCTTTAAAACTACCTTCTTTAAGTTCGGGGATCGGTATGTTATCCTTTTGGTCCTATGCTTGGAATTAACCTGGAAAATTATTCCAAATCACATCAATAAATGTAAGTATGCAAAGTAAAGTAATTTACTAATGATTTCATCACAAAAGTCGGCAAGAGCAGATACAGCAAATGTTGCTGAACTCAAGCGTTCCAAAAGATCTACAATGCGTGATGTACAATTCTAGTTCTAATCAATACGCACACCCAAGAACTCTGAAGAATAAGTTTCATAAAAAAGTGAAACATCAAGAAGGGAAAGGGGAAACGAAATGAAAGTTCACGTGATCAGAGCGAGTGTGATGGTATGTCAGTGATAAGGAAATCGAGTCAAATTCGCAAAGAATTTGTAAGTATTGTAACGTCCCCTTAGAAAAATTTATAAATGACTGTGCTGGAAAACCTCTACGTTATTTGATTTTCAAACAGGTGAGCAAAACTGAACATACTCAGACATTTCTCTCTTTACTTATTCTGATCAACACTAAACTGACACACAATATTTTTAGCGCAACGCAGTCTGACTTTCAATAATTCCTACAAAAGAATGGCCATGACTAACAATAACCTATACCTTTCATGAATCACTTACCTCATAAAAATCTTCGTTACTCGAACTACTGTAATACTACTGCCAGCTAAATAAAAGATTATAACTACTGAAGGCACCAACTACTGATAGGCATAGTTAGGAAATGAAAGATTTTGATAGAGAACAAACAATGCATTTACCTTAATAGAGTTCAAAAGTCATATATATATATAAATTCATGACGTCCATTTTTACAAATTTCCTCTTTCTGACGGACACACGTCCAGATCGTCCGCTCTCAAAACTCTGCCATTTCTCTCCCCACATCCACTACTGCTGGCGGCTCACCTCCAACTGAACAACGCTACGCGCTGTTCACATCCAGCTGCCCAACACTACAATAGCGAACATTACAACAATGCAAATCAGCCACAGACTGCACACAGCAAAGTCAATGATTTTCATACAGAGCACTACGTGGCGTTACCAACATAAAAACCTAAACAGCCTACTTACAGTATGAGCCCACTTATCAGCATGAGGTGGCACTCTCTCTCTGCCCTGCTTGCACTGTCTCGGGTGCAGAGGGTGTGTAAGCCGTTGCAACATCTCCTGAGTCACACGGGCCCACAACTGTTGTAGCTGGTCCCTGATATCCCGGATACTAGCACTGGGACGCAGTTTACATCCGAGCCGATCCCTCACGTGTTCTATCGGGAACAGAGTTGGGGACGTTGGTGCCAACGGAAGTACCTTAACATCACTCATACAGTTCATAGACACACGTGCCGTATGTGGACGAGGATTGTCCCGTTGAAAAACGGCACTAGGACGCATTCGCGTCTGCGTGACGGGTAACTCAAGAGTATATACTGAGATACTGAAGTAAGTACGATTTTTAAATTGAACCGTATACTTTTTATAACTGCATTTGACAGCTCTTGAGTAAACAGTTACTGTGATATAGCATTTGTTAATGTTGACGTTGAAACCTATCGTAAAAAATTCGAGAAATCTCCTAGAATGTGAGAGCACAGTGACCGGAAACGGCATTTGCGGTGTAAACACTGTCAGGCAGGCATCTCGGATCAGCCTGCGTAGTTGTGTATCGTAAGGCAGACCAGCACTAAGAGAGTAAAGCCGTAGATCCACTTGAACCAACTTACGATCGACATGCAGGTTCACCTATGAATGTTGTATGCGGAAATACGGCATAGGCTGGAATCTAGTGTATCACAAAGGGCTCAGGAAATCTATTTCACATTTGTGTATCCTCCCAAATTTACGTGAGCTAAAATAGAGAAATCAGCTATTTGTTCTTCAAAAATAAAGAGGTCGTACACGCTGCAAAAAGCAACTACTGTGATAAATATGTAAATGTTAGAAGGAAGATTTGACCTCTCTTTTCCTACACGTGGCTGTGTGTTTCTTAGAGGTAAAATACATGCTGTCGGTCAACTGTCTCTATCTGCACTGCTCTAAATTATATCATATTTGTTACATTCGTTGAACTAAACATTTTATTAAAAATAATTTGGTGACGACCTATAGACCGCAAAATAAATATTCTTCGTAACGAAATGTCGTTTCATGCTGTATCTACGCGCGTAATGACAATGTTACCAGCTACGTATAAGACACGCTGTCGACTTACTTGACATTGCAAAGCAATTTGGTACATACGTAAATGAAATAAACAGTTTACTAATAATGATTTGGTAACCACTCAAATCACATAACATAAATTTTGTCTTCCAGAAAAATAGCTTTATCCATCATTTAAGCGTGTGTTCAAACTACTGACCGTGGACTGAAAGGTACATTTGCAATCGCCGTTCGAGAGAACGATGAACAAATGCAATTACAGTGGGTGATATGGTAGAGCATGCAATGGCGATTTGACGACAAATATTGTCTGCCGTAGTTGGGGCTTCGTCATAGACTGCATCTTTGAGTCCTCCCCAAAGAAAGAAATGGAGAGGAGTCAAACTGGGGAACCTCGCAGGCCATTTGCTAACAGAATTTCGTCCTATCCAGTGTCCAGGACAGTTCTCATTCAGTATTTGCGTTGCAACACGGGACGAGTGAGCTGGACGAGCCGGCCGCGGTGGTCTCGCGGTTCTAGGCGCGCAGTCCGGAACCGTGCGACTGCTACGGTCGCAGGTTCGAATCCTGCCTCGGGCATGGATGTGTGTGATGTCCTTAGGTTGGTTAGGTTTAAGTAGTTCTAAGTTCTAGGGGACTAATGACCACAGCACCACAGCAGTTGAGTCCCATAGTGCTCAGAGCCATTTGAACCATTTTTTTGAGCTGGACAAGTTTCAGCCACATACACTGTCGAATATCCAGTGGTACCTCTTCTAGAAGAACCGGCAGAATGTTCGTCAGAAATTGTGCGTACGAATGTCCATTTAGAATGCTTAAAATGAAGTGAGGTCTCACAATGTAATTTCCTATGATGCCACACCTCGCGTTTACGCTCCACGGCAGTTGCTGTTGCGCCTGACGAAACATGCGTGGATTTTCGGCTGCCCAGTAGTGCATCTCATGCAAATTTACAGTAGCGTGGTTAGTAAACGTTGCTTCTTCGGTAAAGAGC
The DNA here is from genome assembly GCF_023898315.1 of Schistocerca nitens. Taxonomy (NCBI): domain Eukaryota; kingdom Metazoa; phylum Arthropoda; class Insecta; order Orthoptera; family Acrididae; genus Schistocerca; species Schistocerca nitens. Next base: position 930,330,375 of record NC_064616.1, read on the forward strand.
ACACTTTGGAAAAACGTAGGGTATTCTTTCAGTTGCTGAAAGGCAAACCGACAAATTTCTGTGCGACGTGCGAAATCACGGTCGTCGAGTGCCCCATGTAGTGACAGATGATAGTGACGGAAATTCTGTCGATGCAAGATGCGAATCGCATTCGTCTGGCTGATTCCACATTCCATGGAAATATGTCTCGTACCACCGTGCGGATTCATTAGTGTCGTAGCCAGAACAGCTTCTTCGTGTCCTCTGCCAGTTGCAGTCTTCTTTCCTGTCCTCTTTTTCATGTTCAAGAAGTCTGTCCGTCTTAATAATTCTTACAGTTGCATGGCGTGTCGGACATTGCCGATCAGGATAGATATCCCTATACCACTGTACTGTTCTTACGGCATTTCTTTTATATTCACCACATAAAAGTAGTACATACAACATCTGCTCATTGCTGTACATGTCTGCAAGAAGCAGAAATGAACAGCCTGCAGGGCAGAGAAGTAAACAGGCAGATGTGTTGATATTCTGATGCAGCGTAGCACGAGAGCTCTGCTTGGCGGTGTTTGCACCACCAATGCACATTCCGGCGACCGTCCTCTCAAATTCTGGGGCATTTCTCGAATATTTTTAAGCCAGGTTTCAACGTCAACATTGCTATATCACTGTAATTGTCTTCTCAAGAGCTTTCGAATGCGGCTATAAAAAGTATACGAATCCATTCAAAAAAAGTTCTTGCTTCAATATCTCTGTTGATACCAGCACAAAAAAACATTAACTGAACAAAAAAATACGCGCCCCTCGACGCTCTAACATATGCCGAAAACCGCTAATCGATATGTGTAACCGTTCACGAAATAAAAGAGGTGTTACGTCTTACGTCACTCACCACATGTATACATCCTTACTCGGAACAAATTCATCATGAGAGCTGCATGAGATATTTAAAATAACCCTTTACTTCCTATCAGTTAAGTATGAAATGAACCATTGCGTATTGTAACTCGAAAGCGAGGAGGTGTAAGTTTCTCCAGAAGAAAATGTGATTTACATAGTCCGATGTCTTAGACAGATCATAGCCTTCTGTAAAAGCCTAAATGTTATGTTTGTTGTCATTATGGGTAGTATATGTTGGAGCATTAACATGTTTAGTGTATCATTTTGGAGTGTGTGCTCTTCGCGGTTGGTAAGACCATCAGCGATGCACGCCTTTCCTGTAACGTCCGCCACTGCAGCTGGTTGAGCATTTCTGTCAGTGTGACGCTAACTAAACAAATCTGTTACGAATCGTGCTGTTCTTCTTTGAATGTTTCCGTGAGTACCAATTGATAATGGCCCCAGACTGGTGAACAGCGCTCGAAAACTGGTTGAATAAGTGCTTTGTAAGCGACCAGTTACATAACCTGAGTTCAACATGTGTCTGCACACGGCCATTTTTTTTTTTTTGTCGTTCCTGCTTAAATCAGTCCGAATAATGACTGACCGGCAACAGTGTAGCCAAACAGTATCGAATATTTCGCCTATTTTATTCCATTTATTTATACTAAGGACGCCTGACAATGTTTGTACCGAACGTTGCTCACCTGCAACTTCCTATTTAATCAGTGATAAATGTCTATAGTTATCGCCTTCTTGTACATAAAAGCGTCTGTCAACAGTCTAACGGTGACTGACTTTGTCTGCCAGGTCCTTTACATAACCGTTACTCAAACGAAAACGAGACAGATCGAAAAAACAAGTAAATTAAACTTCCTGGCAGATTAAAACTGTGTGCCCGACCGAGACTCGAACTCGGGACCTTTGCCTTTCGCGGGCAAGTGCTCTACCATCTGAGCTACCGAAGCACGACTCACGCCCGGTACTCACAGCTTTACTTCTGCCAGTATCTCGTCTCCTACCTTCCAAACTTTACAGAAGCTCTTCTGCGAACCTTGCAGAACTAGCACTCCCGAAAGAAAGGATATAGCGGAGACATGGCTTAGCCACAGCCTGGGGGATGTTTCCCGAATGAGATTTTCACTCTGCAGCGGAGTGTGCGCTGATATGAAACTTCCTGGCAGATTAAAACTGTGTGCCCGACCGAGACTCGAACTCGGGACCTTTGCCTTTCGCGCACTTGCCCGCTGCAGAAGTTTCTCGTAGTAGGAAGGCCTTACATAACCTCCATACAGTTCCGATCCCTCCCCATGCGATTTCTATATTTTTGTTGCTTTGAAGATAGACATTTGAGGATGTAGATTTGCTTCGGGCGAAGAGCTACAAGAGTGGGAACAATCACGGTTCTGTAAGGAACCGCAGACATTTTCCCATGACGGCACTGATCATCGTGACTCACACTGCGATGATTTATTAAGAGTTACGGAGATTACTTTTGAAATAACAAGCTGTTTGCTTATTTCTTGTCCCTCTGCCTCTTTTTCATTTCACTGCCCCTTATACATATCACCAAGTCCCTGTGTCGCTACTACAGTCTGGAACCGCGCGACCGCTACGGTCGCAGGTTCGAATCCTGCCTCGGGCATGGATGTGTGTGATGTCCTTAGGTTAGTTAGGTTTAAGTAGTTCTACGTTCTAGGGGACTGATGACCTTAGAAGTTAAGTCCCATAGCACTTAGAGCCATTTGAACCTGTGTCGCTAACTTGCGATACACCACATGCTACCTTGGCATCTGGCCGCACCTTCATGTTAAGAAAGACACACCGAGTTCTCTTCGCTAGGAAGTCTTTAATCCAATCTCATACCCTTTCGGATATACCACATGCACGAATTTTATTTACCATATGACCTTTATCGAAGGCCGGCCCGTGTGGCCGAGCGGTTCTAGGCGCTACAGTCTGGAACCGCGCGACCGCTACGGTCGCAGGTTCGAATCTTGCCTCGGGAATCAATGTGTCTGTTGTGCTTAGGTTAGTTAGGTTTAAGTAGTTCTACGTTCTAGGCGACTGATGACCTCAGAAGTTAAGTCCCATAGTGCTGAGAGCCTTTATCGAAGGCTTCCTGAATGTCACGAAACACAGCGTCAGCCTGAGCTCCTCTATTTACCGCCTTCTGGGTTTCACGAATACACAGAGTATACTGGGTTTTAAATGATCCGCGCTTACCGAAATGTTGTTCGGTCTCTAGAGAAGCTATGACAAGATAGGACAATGCCATCCTGGAGGAAACTGACGTCATCGGGATATACTTATAGTTAAGCACATCGGTCTTGTGGACATATTGCTGCTGCTGCTGCTTCTGTTGTTATGACTGCACCAAACAAGTGGACTGCGACAATTTGCCCTCGCCGGAAATACGTCACGTTCGAAAGATTCGATAATCATCACAAACGCATTGTAGCAGCAGAATGCTTCTAACATTGTAACACGGAAAGGGTCGAATCGAATTTTCCCAAGTGGAAACTGGAATCCTACAAAAGCCAATATCTCGAACCGAGCGCAGTATAGTGCATCCGTAGCGCGAACGTAGCAAGTATACCGAGCTACAACGTGGGCAACGTGTATGGAGTCCATTTAAGTGTACAGCACGCTAGCGGCAAATACGCTGTTTTAGATGCAGCCAGGGGCCGCCAGTGCTGGAAGGACTAATCCATTAGGCTGCGGCGTGATCAGCACTAATGGACAATAACGTGAGGTGTTACACCCCCGTAATAACGGACAAGTGTGTTAGTTTCCTTATAGCGATACCTCTGCAGTCCCTGATACGAGCGAATGTAAACGGCTGCACCCGGCGGCAGCGTTTATGGGAAAAATCCCGTCACATTTCATAGCGTGACAGAAAAGCGCTATTGTGATGGAGAAAATACATGCTGAGGCAGACGTACTAACGTACGAAGTAACGCGTATTTGTGACAATTTAAAACAGAACTTTGAATTAATGGATAATGCATCCTGCCAGTAAAAAGCGTGGCCTCGACTTCGAGTCCCGGTCTGACAAACGGTTTCAACTAGTTAAAAATAGGAATCGCAGAGCACACTCCTCTGAAAAGTAGAAACATGCCATCTCAAGTAACGGATCGATGTGACGTTATATCCTAAGTAGCGGATGGCAGGAAAACAGCCTCAGCCTATGTCTGCCTTCACAATGGGTTAGTTTTGTGACATAAAGCTTTGCGAATAAAACGCATTACGTTCTGTTGGAGTTTGATAACAACCTACGAAACGCGAGCCAATACGATTCGCGGTCACTGTCTACTCCACAGGCTGAACCGAGAAGTCTCCATATTGTAACATTAAAAAAAGTAGCTTTCAGCACGATTTGTTATCACAAAATACTGGACAGCAGTATGCTTGTGTTTAGGAGAGTTACCACACCTCTAATCGCAGAGGTAAATCCATAGACTGGGAAAATAAACTTCACCCGATGTCTTACTCAGACAGTCTTTGTAAGCATCTGCGCTGGTAGTGTGCAAATGAAAACTCTGAAATGAACATTACAACGTGTGGAGGCAAAAAAGTTAAAAATCCAAACTTTGAGGAAACTGGTGTTATGCGAACACGTAGGAGCAAACGACGTTCTTTATTTGGTGAAGTATCTTGGTATCTTGGCACCTTCAAATCAACGGAATTTTGTCTAGGAGGAAATGGATGGTTTTTAAAGATCTATTTTCGACGTGTCAGGCTCCTTTGAATTCACTGACAACTCCAGAAACTACTTCCCGAGTTTCACCGCGCATCTTTGAAAATCGCTTATGCCTTTAAGCCAGCTATATAAGCGTGTCCAGTTTCGGAAGCAAAAATTGTGAGTTTGGCACCACCACTATAGCTCGAAAAAAGTAACTTGTTGTTGAACAGATGGCTGTGGCGGGAAGCAGTGTTGTGGCGTTCCACAAGCAACTCTAGACAAGTCTTTACGTACAAAAAGTAGTCACCCTCAGGCGACACAGCTTCTAGCCTTGAAACTGGCTTCATTTCGCTGAGGAGGAGAGTCCACATGTTTGTTCAGGTACGCCGTATCCAGCTGAAGTCATTCATTGACGATTAAATCTCAAAGAGGTAAACAACTGCGGAGATTTGGACTGATACGTGTCCCCGATGTTTCAGAAAGTCCCAAAAATTATCTATGGCATTAAGATCGGGTGATTTAGCGCGCCAGTCGAGTTGGAATAGGTTTCTCGAGTGTTATTCAAAGCAGGAACGTCTGCGTGCAGCGCAGTCAACACGGCTGTTGTCGTATTGTAAGACGAGGCTGTCCATAGCACACTCACCGCGAGGATGTAGAAGAAAGAGCAAACCCCGGTCACTAAAAATGTTGAAAGAAACACTCTACTTCATTTATATGGTAACTTGAACGAGTGAGAACAAGTCGTGCTATAAAAACAGCTCTAAAACGTCACAGAATCAACTTTGGCCTATGCTGTGCTCTTCACAGCGTGCGGGTCAAATGCCTCACTGGGCAGTCGGTGCACCCGACGCCTCGCATCATCAAGAAGGAGGCAAAATAGTGGCTCGTCGGACCATACTTCGCCCCAACTCAGCTACAGTACACTTTCTGTGTTGTTTGGCCCACTGAAGACATGCTGTTTGGTGTGCCGCTGTGAACAATGGCGTTTTATGAGATACCAGAGTCCAAATGTCCATCGCATGCAGTACCCTTCACAACTTCCACGTTTATAAGCCGATAAATCGGGCAACTTAATTCACGGTGTGAACATGGCACGTCCGTTCTGCCATTCAGTCACCTCTCTACGACGACACTACTTGCTGCCTGATTCCATGTAGCCAACTAACACATGCACACCAGATCACTGCCCTGACGTACATCAGCGGAGGAGGCTCACGTGGCAGCCTGGTATCAGTTCTACACCTTACAGCGCCCTGGTGCGACCATTGTAGCTCTTTACATCCACATCTACATCTACATCTAAATACATACTTCACAAGCCATCGTACGGTGCATAGCAGACGGTACGCTGTACCACTTCTAGTCATTTCCTTTCCTGTTCCAGTCGCAAACAGAGGGAGGGAAAAGCGACTGTCTATACGTCTCCGTATGAGCCCTAATTTCTCGTATCTTCGTATCCCTTGCGCGAAATATACATTGCGGGCAGTAGAATATTTCTGTAGCCAGCTTCAAATCTAGGTTCTCAGTAGTGTTCCTCGAAAAGAAAGTCGCCTTCCTTCTAGGGATTCCCACCCCTCAATACTTGCGTGTTGTTCGAACCTACCGGTAACATATATAGCAGCCCTCCCCTGAATTCCTTTAATTCGGCAGTGTGCGGATCCCAAATACTCCAGCAGAAGTCAAGATTAGGTCGCACCAGCATCCTATATGCTGTCTGCTTTACAGGTGAACCACACTTTCGCATAATTCTCCCAATAAACCAAAGACGACCATTTGCCTTCCCTACCAAAACACCCACAAGCTCGTCCCATTTCATACCACTTAATAACATCACGTCCAGATATTTAAACTACGCCACTGTGTCAAACAGCACACTACCAATGGTGTATTCGAACATTACGGGTTTGTTTTCCAACTCATCTGCATTAACAGATTTTTCTACATTCAGAGCTAGCTATCATTCATGACAACAACTAGAAATGTTGTCTAAGTCACATTGTATCCTCCTAGTGACTCAATGATTACACCTTCCCGTACACCACGGCATTATCAGCAAACATCCGCAAATTGGTGCCCGCCCTGTTCGCTAGATTATTTATGTATATAGAAAACAATAGCGGTCCTATCATTCCTGAAGGTACCCTTGTCTCCGACGAACACTCCCCGTCGAAGACAACGGACTGGATTATATTACTCAAGAAACTACGAGCCACTCACATATCTGGCAATCTATTCCATATGCTCGTACCTTCGTTAACAGTCTGTAGTTGTGCACTGATTCGAAAGCTTTTCGAAATTCTAGAAATGTGGAATATTCCTGTTGCTCTTCACCCATTATTCGCAGTATGTTGTGTGAGAAAAGGGCAAGATGAGTTTCGCACAAGTGATGTCTTCTAATACAGTGCTGATTCGTCGGATCTAGCCTTTTTGCCTTAATAAAGGGGAGTGAGTGTTATTTTATCCGATGAGCTTACCTACAAATGAAACAACGCGGCGAATATGTGCCGTTCGAGAAAGAGTTAAGATCGGCTTGCAACTACCCATACCATACGACTCGCAGTAAATTCAGTCAGCAAGTTATTTCAGTGGAAGTACAGAGAACTTCGTGGACTCAGAGCACGTCCCGTGCGAGGATTTATGAGTGCTCACCAATTACGCCCACAGCAGGTTTAACCACTCCACTGTTAGGCAGCTGGACGATGTAGTGCGTGCCAATCTTCTAGCTTGTGAAGCAAGCCCATTAGTGTGAATCTTAACCAGTGTGGAGTACATTGATTCACGTACCTGTAAGAGTGAGGTGGCAGAGGGGTTAAGATACTAGCCCATAATTTCTACGAACGGTGCTCAACTCTTGACAGCCATCATGATTGTTGGAATAACCTACTGTTAAATGAATGAGGCCATGATCGTATGTGTAGTTCATTATGTCTTCACATTCAGAATACATTGTTAGTGCAACCGAACTTACCTCCTCGTACATGCAATGAAGATCCTGAGGTACGGCATAAAGGTATTTCCTAAGCAGTACTTCTCGCAAAAGAATTACAGTTCCTTAGTTTCCTCACAGCAAATCAGACTGCTTATTGGGTACTCATGACAAAACCTTTGTTGAGTTCCTTTAGGTACCACTGAATCTTCTGAATCTAGAGATTTGTGTGACGTGGTTCATACTAGAAATCCTGCGTTACGATTAAACTCCATTATAAACTTCTGTGACTTCGCGATTTTCTATATTCTGAGTCTAACAAATATACTCACCAGCAGTACACTAATATATTAACGTAACACTAGCTGAAAATTGTGCTAACGTGATCAGAGACAATTTAATCATGCAGTCTTAAGTTTGCAATCTACGATAAGCGTAAAACACCTGCTGTATTAGTGCAACAGGGGTTTAATGTCTGTACAAGAAAAATACGCACTCTACAGTGCTATGTTTGCGGGTGTAGATCTGGACAGACGGACAGGAATTTAAAGCACACACCTCTCGAATAAAGAATCGGTATCTTATTTTCTTGGCAGCCTAATTATATTTCAATGTCAGAGGCAAATCAGCAAATGGTAGGACGACGACCGAAAATGATTTCTCACGGTGAATAGAGCTACGATTCGGATATTAAGAGAAAATATTTCGCGAGAATGTATGAAGGAAAAATGCCGTTGTTGTATGAGAGAATTAAATAAAATGAGTCTGAAAGACGAAGTGTTTAGTAGCCGAAATGATGAATTCTTCTCGGGTTATCAGCCGAGTGGTGGCGTCGTCTTGTCCCAACGTTTCGATGAGTTTCGTACCCTTCATCTATGCCAGAAGATGATGGATACGAAACTCGTCGAAACGTTGCGACAAGACAACGCCACCACTCGGCTGATAACCCGAGAAAAATTCATCATTGAAATACGCCGAGAAAGATTTCAATTGCATATAGTAGCCGAAATGTAGTGATTTATCATTGTGAAAGATGGAAGATTAATATTAATGTTAAATGGCACAAAGAGATGTAACACGATTTCTTTTGCAGAAATACGGTATTATCGTTGAAACTGCCAACCCTGCATTCGCCTCAGGCGGTTTACGTAAATCGTGAAAAAATAACCTGAGTCGGTGGAAGGAGGGGACAGGGCATTTTATAATATTGCACTATTGGACTCGAATATGGGAAGTAGGGGAGCGGGTGTAATGGTGCGTGTGTTTCTTAGAAAATTATCGTATATCCTTGCATAGTATTACAGGGTCATTCGACGCCTTTTTTTCCGACAGTACCTTGCGGCGAGCAAAAACAAAAATGAAGGGTGAAACAGAGGAAATGAAGAATTTTGACAGGGAAATGGCTGCTGCCTACAACAAAAAATGTAGAGCCGGTGAGGGAGGAGCCACTCGCAAGGATTAAGCCTGCGCTGTCTTAGCGCGCCCTCTCAGAGTTAGGACACCCCGCGCTCTGCAGTCCCCGCGGTTAAAAAGCTGCTAATGCACTGCCCGCCCCCAGTCGTAATCACCACGGACACTAAAACCTGAACCCACGGCCCAACGAAGGTACCTGCAAGTGCTGAAACAGGACCGGAGCAACGTGACGCATTTTGCATGCTGTACGGCGAAACTTTCCCTTTGCATTTCCGACCCGTTAGCACCTACTCAGCGCGTACAAATCTATTTTCAGAATAAAATGTGATTAAGTATGCCTCCACATGAATCCAGATATAAAATTCAGTCGCTTCATTTCAACTAGAAACTATTCACAAAGCAAGGCTACATTCACACAAACTCCTGGTGCCAATCTGCACTTCATATTGAAGCATACGTCACAATTTTAGTGGCTTATTCTCATGTAGATAGTGCTTAGCACAACTCCGTTATGTTTCTTGACCGCGCATCTATATCTTCGTGTAGACAGTGGGATTACTATGATGTGTGCGACAGAGTACACAGATTCATTACTGGTGGAGCATGGGAAGCGGTATGCGAGATGTTTATCCACACCATCTCTACGGGGCACATACGTAAGCTGTTGAAGAATATTCGTAGTTTTTAGCCTGAAAGACTTTCCTTGAAGTTTTAGAAGCAGGTTTTCACCAGACCTGCAGCGTGTTTCTTCTAATGTCCGCCAGTTACACACTCTCAGCAGTGACACGAACTTGTCATCATCCGCACTGTTCTTCCTCGCATACGCTCGATTAACTTATTGGCCTCACTTGATACGCGTCCCATATATTTGAGTAGAAATTAAGATGGACAGTACACGTGCCTTTATGCAATCTGTTGTGTAGGGAAAGTGCAATTGTTGCCACTAAGTGAATGCCTTCCGTTTCCTTTTTTCTGCGTCTGAGTCTGTGTGATCGTTCCACTTCCTACGTGTACACATCGTTACACCTAATTATTTTTATGAAAAGACGCTTTAGTTGTGATTCAGTGACACAGTAACCAAAGGATAAAGTGTTTTTACCATTCAGGAGGTGTACCAATTTTGCGTTTCTCTACGTTGAAGGCTAGAAGCCACGTTTGACAGTAGGCCGATGTTTTCCTGACATCTAACTGGATACTCCGGTTTCCGATCAAAGATTTCCAGACACCTACTAGCAGACACGATTAAGGACACCAGTTATATCGTCATCAGTACTCAGTACCTCCGTTTCCTAGCATTTCTCTGTTCGAACTATTGGGAAGTGTTCCCATTAAATTCTGTTATAATTAAGATGAGACTTTTCGTCATTCTACCTGAAACACAGCGCAAATTGTTTCCAGGGTTTACAGGAATTTATCTACCACACAAACAAACAAAAAATAAAGATTAAGAGTATACATATCATGCTTGGAAAAATAATTAAAGGCGAATCACATGCGTCGAATGCACAGAGCGACGGAAGCCGATTGGCCGCTACCTCCTTAAAGGGAGTATCCCGAATTTGCTTTAAGCGATTGAGGGAAACAGTGGAAAACCTAAATGAGCATTACGAATCTTTGACTCTGCAGAGGAGTGTGCTCTGTTTTGAAACATTCTGACATATTGTAACTATGTACCGGGACTCCAACCCAGAACCTTGCCTCCGTGAGAGGTAACTGAAGCTGAAAGACTCCTCACCCTGACGATGCGAGTCGTGTTTGGATAGTTCGGTCGTTAAGAGCATTATCAACGGAAGGTAACATTCCAGGTTCGAGTCCGGGTCAGGAATAATTTACCAGGTGGTTTCTGAATCACCATCTCCTAATGGTATATTAAGCCAGTTCGTCCCACATGCGAGTCCACTATTTTAAGAATTACGCCAACTGACTTAGTGGTACGCAACCGAAGCTCTATTTGAGCGTGAAGCTGTTCCATGGCTTTGCGTACACAGGAAAGGAAGTAAGACAGGGTTTAACTTCCAGTCGACGGAGAAGCCGTTAGAGTCGGGATAGGACAAAGTGGAAGAGGGCTTTCTCCGTGTCATTTCTTCCAAACCACCCCTCCGAGATTTAATATAACCTGTTTAGGAAAATTCCGGAAAATATCAAAATATGCGGCCAGACGTGGATTTGAACGGCGTTCCTCTCTCAAGAGAGTCGAGTACCTCAGGCAGCGCGTTGCCTCGTTCAGTTTGTGGCTGCTGGTACAATCGTCCTGATACTGAGGAACTGGAGTGCGCATGTCATTGTATTCAATATAGCCTCTTTACGTGATGATGGCAAGCTCCCCTGACAAAATATTTGTCACCCCTTAGAAGACCACACTAGTGCTTTCATAGTGCTATATATAATACAGAATTGACACGAGTTGGTCAGGCGTCCCTCTGCCGCTGATTTAAGCCGTGGCAGTGAAGCGATATATATTTTCCAGTCGTTTGTACTGATCGAATCGTGTGTGTGTGCCAGCGTGTCTGGAACCAACACAAAAAAAGGGTCCACGTGGAGACGTGATTTAACGACGGGAAGAATTTAATGTGTTAGGAAGAGCTTATCACCACACCGCGTACATAGTGTCCAGATTTGTTTGTGTATCAACGCGGATTTTAAAACATGTCTACAAGGCTTATAGCTATGTAACACAGTGCAAGAAAATTTGTCGTAATAAGATTCCAACCAACAAGGGCCAGAGATGAGTGTCATGCCATGTCAACAATAATCAGTTTCAAACCAAATGAGAATTGCTACTTTCAGTCATTAAAAATCCATGTAAAGCAGTTTCCAGTGAAAACTGCTAAAGGAACTGCATGCAATGAAGATCTGGGGTCTAATACCTACTACCAGACAATCACTTCCAACGTCACAGAAACCTGTACGTTTTCAATGAGCCAAAAAACATAGAAAATGAATACCAACTGACTAGTTTTTAGTGGGGTCTGATGAGTCGCGATTTTGCCTATTTTCTGTTCGTGTAAGTAGTAGAGTGCGCCGACGGTCCAATCAAACGTTTAAAGCGCGAAGTGTGGAAAGAAAGGAAGAGGAAAGTTTAACGTCATGTCGACAACGAGGTGATTAAAAAGAGCGGTCATTAGAGTTGGAGCACAAGCTCGGATTACGAAAGGATGGGGAATGTAACCAAAAGAAACATCGTGGCATTTGCCTGGAGCGTTTTAGGGAAATCACACAAAAAGTAAATCTGGATGGCCGGTCAAGGATTTGAAGCGTCGTCCTCCGAATGCGAGAGCATTAACCACAGCGCCACCTCACTCGATCAAAGTGTGGAGGGAATAACTCGGACTACGGGTAGTTCTCTGACGTTTTGAGGGAGTTTTTCGTACCGTTATTTGAGCCCATGCATTCAGGTTATCGTGAATATCACACAGGATGTTTACCCCAACATTCTGTCTTAAGTGTTGCCATCTCTTGTACTTCTTCATGATGTGGACTCTTCTGTCTTCCAAGATGACAACAGACGATCGTAAGTCTGCACACATACATTCCTCGATTCGCAAACACTGAATCACCCTAGCCCAACTGGACTGGCCCGATAAATCATCCAATATCAACGCCTGGGACGATTTGGGACTGGGGATGGATCGTAGCCATCGACATCCCGAAACTGGGTAGCTGTACGGCACGTAATCGTCGATGGGTGGCTGCAGCTGGGTATGAAACACCTGAAGAAGCTCGTGAACTCTCTACAACTTATAAAGGGTGTAGGCCGTGTTTCACAGTATTAGCGTAAAACCTCCTGGGCGCGGTGTACTTATTGTCGGAGCAATTAAGGAAAGTCTTGTGTAACGCCGCATCTTGACAATCAATGCTTGTTTGTTGTACTACAGCACAAAGGGACTGATAACCATGCTGTTTGGTCCCTTTACCCTAAAAACCATTCAACTACAGCAGGATTAGACAGAAAACCAGAATGCAACGCAGAGGCTAAGAAATGTGGCAGACCGAAATCTAATAAAAGTGCGATATTGCAGTGCCTGTGTTATTCCGAATTACGATGCAATGTTCATGCAGCGACTATATCAGCTGTGTAATGGAATGATGACAATGGAAATCCGTGCCGGGCCGGGACTCGAACCCGGATTTCCCGCTTATCTGAAGGAACATTCGGCCGTAATTCGGAATAACGAAGGCACTGCAATATTGTAGTTATCCGCCGACGCCGGGCAAGAGACATTCAAATAAAATTTCTCCCCTGTGCGGAAATATACATAATGGATGGAAACATTTGGAAGTTCGTGGTAAAGTCTTATGGGACCAAACTGCTAAGATCATCGGTCCCTAAGCTTACACACTACTTAATCTAACTTAAACTAACGTACACACCCATGCTCGAGGGAAGATTCGAACCTCCGACGGGGGTAACAGCGCGGACCGTGACAGGGCGCCTGAGACCGCTCGGCTACCGCGCGGACATAATAATGGATGTACGAGTACGGTTCTAGACACATGGTTGACGACATATGAAAGTTTGGGTCTGTCTGTAAGTCGTGGGCGGATAGCCAAATGGTATGGTGAGCGCTCGCGATAAGCGCGAAATCCCTGTCCCAGTTCCGGGCCCGGCACAGATTTTCACTGTCGTCATTCCGCTATACAGCCGACGGTTGTCCATATTCACTATTGCGAATACATTTAATGTATCTAAGAGTGAGGATTACTTGTTCATAACTGCATCAACTGAGAGGAAGTGCAGTCGTTAGGCAGTGTCTCCACACCTAAGCAGCCCGAGAGACGGGGAGAGGCGAGCCGGCAAAGAGATTCTCCTTCCGAACAGGGGAGCGTCCCCTCCAGCCAGGTAGCCAGGCGGCAAATTCCTCTACAATGCCCACCGCGACACACAGGGAATATTTGCAGGGCGCGCCTGCGGGCCGGGGAGCGATGGAGTGCTTCTGTGGAGTCTGGAGCTCAACAACTGCTTACAATAGATTACAGTCAGACATAATCTGTACTAGCGACAGACAGTGGTTAAAGCGATTTTACAAGGGCGTCCTGAAAAGTAATGCCTCCGAACCTTTTATGTGAAAACTCTTCAAGCTTTTAAGTAAAACAAATGTAATTAACGTTCTGTATCCTTATTCTTCATGTCTACAGTCCTCTGCCACTAGATCGTCGGCAAGCCGACGCCTTGAGTTCACAGTTATCTATAATCTGTTTCCAGAACTTAAAGGGCTCCTTCGAGGGCTTCACTTTGATAGTGATGAAACAGTGCAAGCAGAGGTCGGGTTGTGTCTCCGTCAACAAAGTCAATTATTTTACAGCGACGGTATCAAAAAACTGGTCTCTCGTTGGGAGAAATGTGTTTGTCGCCAGGGTGACTATGTCGAGGAATAAATATGTAGGCATAAAGCAAAAATGTAGAATATTAATAATGTTTGTTTTATTTCAAAAGCTTTAAGAGTAATTACATAACAAATTCGGAGGCATTACTTTTCAGCACACCCACACACCCACGTAGTAAACTAGTGTGAGGGGGGGGGGGGGGCACCGCTAGAAGTGTCATAAATCTGCAGGGAGAGACCATACAGACGACACATGATGTTATGAGGTATGGAGCACTGACTGAAAATGAGTAACTCAAGTGGTACGAGGTCCCGTGTGTGTAAGTCACGTGTTTGCAAACTCCTTATGCTTCGTAACGTAAAGTAACTTCGACATGCGTGTGCTTTCTTAAATTTAAGGATATTTCAAAAAGATTCATCCGGCTGCACAAGACTAAATTTTCTAAATGAAAGGAGGCAGAAATTTTTGCGTGAATTTTAACTTACGCACAGTCTTCATTTTGAAAAGGACAATCCGATTTTACAAGGATATAGCCTAATACGCACATACGTACAGCCTTGAGGTGCTTTTTAAAATTACATTTAGGAACAAAGTTTTCGTTTATCTTACGAAAGTTTTCAGTGCATCCTCCACCGGAAGCACGACAAACGTGTTCGTTCACTATAAGGCAGCCATGTGTCATCTGAATCCTGTGTTGTTGTTTTTTTGAGGGGGGGGGGGGGGGAATGAAATGCCCGTCATGGGCTGATAATCAGCGTGAAGTGGCCAGATAACTATTTAGCCGGCCTCTGTTGCCGAGCGGTTCTAGGCGCTTCAGTCCGGAACCGCGCTGCTGCTACGGTCGCAGGTTCGAATCCTGCCTCGGGCATGGCTGTGTGTGATGTCCTTATGTTAGTTAGGTTTAAGTAGTTCTAAGTGTAGGAGACTCATGACCTGACATGTTACGTCCCATAGTGATCAGAGCCATTTGAACCAATTTTTGAAAACTAGTTAGTGGTATAATAAATAGTATCAAATTCAAAACTCCACTGGCTGCATACAATCTACTAAGCTAAGAATTTAAAACACAGTTCCAGTTCGTCATCTACAATGGACATTGTGAATCTAACGGTATTCAAAGTCGTCCCATACTTTTGCAATCCAGTGTAATGTTCCTGCGTTCACCGCTGCTGCGTATATACGGATTCTTCCACAACCCCACTAGAAAACAGACATACCATGAAATAAGGCAACTTAGGAAGCCAATGGTGCAATGCGAGACCCTTACGCCCTTTAGGACCGATCCATCGTTGCAGTATCTTACTTTGAAGGTATATTGTCACAAGTTGGTGCGAGAGCAATGGTGTTCCGTGCTCATCCAAAAAGAAAATTTTCGGTATGTTCTCGTGTCATCGATAAAATCAGATCTCCGAAATACTCAGGTAAGTGATTCCTGTAAGGAAAGAGTTAGCGACCAAGTGAGATAGCTCCACCAGGTAACCCATGTCCTACAGGCAACCCCATGAACCAGAAACTTACAGCTGACATCAAAAATGAGGAATACTAAGATTCAGAGAAACATGGTTTTTATTCCCAAGAACTACCACTAGGTGGTACAACATTTACGGAAACTGGCTACGGTCGCGGAGTGAACCGTACAAGTTCCGGAAAGAGGATTTCGCCGTCAGTAGGAAAGACTGATGGACACGTCCAGAGGATAAGGAAGCTGGCAACCAGGAGAGCGACCCGCTGTAGCGGCCGCTACCTCTCCGACCCTCTTGCGTACCTCACGTGACGGCACCCGGTCCTCCGTATGGCGAGTTTGTGCCAGAATGTTGGCGTCTTTCACTCACCAATACCGTCGTGGCGTCCCTAGCCCAGCATAATAGCGCCTCAAGTACTGCGGAGTACTTACGTAACTGCTCACGCCGCTGCCTGAGGCTAAGTTAAATTATAAAAGTAGAAAGCAATATAAATTTTGACCATTATTACCCATTACCATGTACAGCATCTGGTCAGAAAAAAACCTTGCCTATTCATGTGTTTCATGTTTAATTACAGTGTTCTAAATCTACATCTCCATTTGTAGTTTGTGTGGTGGCATTCACAAATCCGGCCAGAGTGGCCGAGCGGTTCTAGGCGCTTCAGTCTGGAAACGCGCTACCACTACGGTCGCAGGTTCGAATCCTGCCTCGGGCATGGGTGTGTGTCATGTCCTTAGCTTAGTTAGGTTTAAGTAGTTCTAAGTTCCAGGGACTGATGACCTCAGATGTTAAGTCCCATAGTGCTCAGAGCCATTCTCATTACGAGGAGAAAGTAACGCCATGGAACGCACGGTGCCAAATGCCAATAATAATAGTAATAACAATAATAATAATAATAATAACAAAGCACTGCGCATTTATGCCCCTCGTGTTGAATTCGTTCTGCCGGCCGGAGTGGCCGAGCGGTTCTAGGCGCTACAGTCTGGAACCGCGCGACCGCTACGGTCGCAGGTTCGAATCGTGCCTCGGGCATGGATGTGTGTGATGTCCTTAGGTTAGCTAGGTTTAAGTAGTTCTAAGTTCTAGGGGACTGATGACCACAGCAGTTAAGTCCCATAGTGCTCAGAGCCATTTTTTGAATTCGTTCCCTGTTTCCTAGAATCTCGCTGTAACTAAACGAACCACTAACGGAACTAGTAGTTTGTAAATAACTGTTCTGTCTTATGGCAAACTTTGTTGGTAAGGCAACCAAACTCATTAATGATATTTTAGTATCAGCAAGCTGGTACCTGTTGTAAGTGACCCCCTTGGTTGACGAATGTCAGTTCTTTATAGTTCTTCCACAAATTTCAGCCGGCCGGAGTGGCCGAGCGGTTAAAGCCGCTACAGTCTGGAACCGCACGACCGCTGCGGTCGCAGGTTCGAATCCTGCCTTGGGCATGGACGTGTGTGATGTCCTTCGGTTAGTTAGGTTTAAGTAGTTCTAAGTTCTAGGGGACTTATGACCACAGCAGTTGAGTCCCATAGTGCTCAGAGCCTTTGAACCTTTGAACCATTTGAACCACAAATTTCAGAGAAACATCTGCCACCACGAGAACTGAATTTATAAGCTCCTTCAACCGTAAAATACCCAGGCATATATCTCTAGATATCTGAAGTTTTAGATGATACCAGTGAATGATAATTGTTGGTTTAAGTAAACAGTATCGAGCCTTTTTGCCTGTTTAAGTGCATTTCAGTATTTTTGTTTATGTAGATTATGAGCTATCAGTATTTTCTCCAAACGAATGATGCTGTCGATGGTCGTCTTGCATTTTGCAACGATTTACTGATTATACAGTTACCTAGTTCAAATGGTTTAAATGGCTCTGAGCACTATGGGACTCAACATCTATGGTCATAAGTCCCCTAGAACTTAGAACTACTTAAACCTAACTAACCTAACGACATCACACAACACCCAGTCATCACGAGGCAGAGATAATCCCTGAAGTTACCTAGTATACAGCTGTGTATTTCGTCTAAAAGGTGGAGTTTCTAGGGAACACATGTTTACTGACATTGTCAATTACATACCATTACGGATTTCACTGAACCTAATCATGCTCATTATTTTGCTTTACTGGTTATCGTAACACGCATTGTTGCATCTACACTTATGCGAAATTAATTATTATTTTCGGTTACGTAACTCATCTATAAATTGTCAGAAAGCAGACATATTTAAATACAAATTAAGTTAATAATCTTAAAAACTAACTTGTTTCACCTCCTTTCGACATATCGTGAAAGTGACCCGTGAAATATCTAACCAAATAACAACAATTGAGAAGCGGATTAGTGGGACGGGCAGTCGTGGTCAGATGTTGTCACTACGTCAAGATATTAATCGTAAAAGCAATCAAATTTTCAGTTTGTGTCACGCAAATAAAGACTGTATTAAATGCCACGCTTGAAATACGGGTGCATAACTTTAATTTTAAGTGCCGAAACTACACTATCTGATGAGAAGTATCCGCACACCTCTAGGTAATGCTTGATTGACCAGTAGATGTCACGACAGTGGACCCGCTAGTTGAACAGGAGGCGGAAAGCATTGTGTTGTCAGTAGGAAAGAAGTAACAGTAGTATTGGTGATTCAAATGAGCCCAGTGGCTTCGTACGTGTACTAGTCATTGGATCTCACCTGAGTAACAGATCCATCAGGGACGTTTAAATCTTTCTAAAGCTCCTCAGTTCAGCGTTGTGCTTGTGAAGTGGAGACGCAAAGGAACAATCATTACTAAACCAAGACCAAGCAGGTTTCATGTACCGTCGAGTATTGCGGAGGGCGGTTGCAAAAAATCGCACTAAATCAGCGGCCCGGGTCACTCGTGAGTTCCAGAGTGGTACCAGAAACTAGGTAGCGCAGTGACTGAATAGGGAGGTAAAAAGAATCTCATAATCCACCCATTTCTGTAGTCAGTGTTAAATGCTGCTTGAAAGGTGTAAAGAGCGAAGTCACTGGAAAATGCTTTCGAGTGATGAATCTCTCTGCACTAGGTGGCAGTTCGATGGAAGGGTTTGGGTTGGGCGAATGCCTGGGGTACGTTAACTGCCATCATGCATAGTGCCAACGGTCAAGTACGCAGCAGGCGATGTAACGTTATGGGGGTCATTTCCTTGGTTAGGGTGTGGTTTCCTTATTGCGCCTTATTAGCATGGCAACGCACGCTGTCATAAAACAACATCTGTGGGACGCTGGTTTATGGATAATAACACTCCTGAAATGGATTAGCTTGCCCAGAATCCCTAGCTGAAACCGATGAAACACCTTTGGGATGAGTTAGAACATCGACATTGCTCCAGATCCCTACGAGCAACATCACTAACTTTTTTGGTTTCGCCTCTTGAGGAAGAATGGACTGCTATTCCTCCACAGACACTCAAGAACCTCATTGAAAGCGTCGCTAGCAGAGTTCAAGCCATCATTAAACTGAAAGGTGGACACACCCCATATTAATGTTCACTAACAGGCGTCCGGATACTTTTAATCAGATAACTACAATATTTGATAAAAACGATGCGAATTGTGGCAGATGGTCGGATTCGCGTTGTATTTACTACTTACACCGTTAATGATTCAAATGGCTCTGAGCACTATGGGACTTGAAATCTGTGGTCATCAGTCCCCTAGAACTTAGAACTACTTAAACCTAACTAAGATAAGGACATCACACATATCCATGCCCGAGGCATGATTCGAACCTGCGACCGTAGCGGTCAAGCGGTTCCAGACTGAAGCGCCTAGAACAGCACAGCCACACCGGCCGGCTTACACTGTTAAATCCGGTATCCGTAGAGAAGCGTTTCAGAACTTGAGACACTGTGACTCTTTGCGAAAAGAGGGATATGCCATTTCCTATTACTTTCGTAAAAAGACTCGAACATTTAAATACAATCAACGCATTGTTTAACTAGTGTTACGAATATGTAACTTAAGTAGCCTGACTAGACTGTATAATAGTTACCTCCTTAAAAGAACATACTGGTTACTTCGGAGATCTGTAGATGGTGGAGAAATCATACCAGGCGGTCATGTCACCCTACTCCGCTAACGTAAATCGTGGCAGTGAAATGGTTCAAATGGCTCTGAGCACTATGGGACTCAACTGCTGAGGTCATTAGTCCCCTAGAACTTAGAACTAGTTAAACCTAACTAACCTAAGGACATCACAAACATCCATGCCCGAGGCAGGATTCGAACCTGCGACCGTAGCGGTCTTGCGGTTCCAGACTGCAGCGCCTTTAACCGCACGGCCACTTCTGCCGGCTCGTGGCAGTGAAGTGGTGTGGATATGCTGGTCTATTGTATGAAATCAGAGTAGTAAGATAGGTCGACGTGACAGAATTAGAGACTGTAGCTGTCGTGTTTGAGAGTGCCCATAAGTACACTGTGAATATAAACGTCCAATTTGCTGTTGTATCAACTCGGACTGTCCAACCTGTACCACGTGCAGCCATATAGCAGAACGTAAGAATGGTGTTCTTACAATGATCCTAACAGACAATGATCGGAGGCGAGTGTCACTTATTGTCGATGACGGTAAGAGTCAAGACTGTCAGGAATTGCTGCTGCTCCATTTCAACCAGTTATCGAGAGAAAACTGTCCAGGGAACTGCATGAAAAGGACTGTCAGAGAGAAGAACCTTGCAAAAGGCCAGTGCTTACAGGGACTCATAAATCGGCATGTCTTCAGTTGACCAGAAAACTCAGCAACTGGACTGCAGTTGACTGGACGCGTGTAGTGACATCCGACGATTCTGCTTCCTTCCAAATTCGATGGTTCAGATTAGATGTAGTTTTGTGATGTTTTCGTACCATCACGTGGTCTCTTTATTTCAAGATTATTGGTGATCAAGTCTCGCCCTGTGTTCTACATCATTGTCATGAGTATGCTACGAGCACTCCCACCTTCCAAGATAACAACAGCCGTGTTCATATTGTTGCACACATACGCTCCTGCTTTGAGTAACACCTTGACACTATCATACTCGTCTGGTCAGCTAAATGACCCAGTCTTAATCCTACAGTGACTGCCTGGGAGTATTTTCAAGAGCGGATGAAACGTAGAAAACGACTTCCTCGTAGTTTGGTAGTTCCGCGGGATGTAATGACCGAAGGTTGGCTTCAGGTGAATACGACCTACATGAACGAACTTATGAACTACCTTGCTAGTCGAACCGATGTCATAAGCAAAGTTATATGCGCTGTTACACAGTATTAACCTGATGTGTCCTCGTGGCTAATTTTTGTGGGGTGTGCTTAACATTCTGTTTAAAGATCTTTGTAGAACGAGTCACTCTGTGGTTGGAGGGCGGTGAGTGTGTAATTGCCGCCTTTCCTAGTCACGAAATTCAAGCTTGTACTGTTCTCCTCTACTTACAAAACGACAGTGTGCGTCAGAAGAAATATTTAATATTTGAAATGGTTGAGTCACGGTTATTTGAATGTTACGGATAAAAGAAAAAAACGTAAAAAAGTAACCAAGTTCACAGGAATGAGTTATTAAAGCGTTTACTTATTAAAAGGCAAGAGAACGCCCACGAACAGTTAACACTTAAGTATTAAATACCCCAACGTCAAATTCAATACATATTTAAGCTTTCTCGCAATTCGTACAAGCTACTCTTTTTCGGTCGTCTGAACATTCTGTTCCTGAGATCTAAACTGTTAAAAAACAAACGGCCTGCTGTTTCCTTGAGGTTTTTCACAGTTTATTTACTTCGACGATTTCAGTTTTATAAGAAAAATCTCATTTAGTTAGAGAACGCTAATTACAGTTACTGATTACCTAGGGAGGCTTAACATCTATAAAGGGCTACAAACATGTGGAAAACCTTCTCTGCTTTCGACTCAGCTTACAAACACACTACAGACGAGTATGGATTTCGTAACTGGTAGAACGAATATATGCAGATAGAAGCGACGAACGAAAAGTTTTACCAAGGTCGGGATTCAAAAGGTAATAAAAAAAACTGAGTGAAGTATTAAACGATTAATGTCATGTGACGTCCGCATAGACCAACTAACTACAGAAATAACGAACAAAATTAAGAAAAAAAAAAGGGAGCAAAAGACCACGGTTCGGATCCTGGCCTTTAGTCCGTCGCTTCAGCCGGCATACATACATCATAGGTGTTTGAGACTTGAAAAGGTCTCTGCAACCATATTGCTTGATTTAACTGGTAGAATTTATCACAGATGTGACATCAATGTAAAGCGGAAGGAGTCAGTGTTAATTAACTGCTCAAAAGTGATTTTGATTGGAAAATGTTTGTCAATATTTGTTTGATCACAAGAAACCGCTACATGCCACGTGATGAGTGGACATAAAAGTAAATCTGCATTGTCAGTGATGTTCAGTAGAGAGCATCTCGTCTCCGCTCGTAACGGGACACTGCGGCTTGTTTTCTCTGTGCAGCGCGGCTGCATGCCCCCCCCCCCCCCCCCCCCCCCCCACGGCTAGACTGTGCGCGCAACGGCACTTTGCGGCAACATGAGGTGCCGGCGTGCAATAAAACATTCAGCCGCTGAGATACAAAACGCTGACGATCTGCACTGGCAGAGACATAGTGTGGAAGTGGTCCGATGATCCTTCTGCCAAGCACTGAAGTGTGAATTGCAGAGTAGCCATGTAGACGTGAGGGACGATCGACAGCTTAAAACCGAAACCGGCATTTTAGTTCCGAATATTCGGTATTTTTCGATATTTGTTTGATCTCGGTTATAACAGGTGTTTTTATTTGTTACTGATAACCTGGTAAAAATACCGATATCAGTTAGCCATTGCAGCAGGGCTAAAATTTTTCACTTTGAAATATATCTTTTTTAAAGAACGAGTCATTTTTTTTTTCGTAAAATTTGCATTGCTTTTAAATATTGCGTTATTATAGAAAATGGGAAAAGCGATCAGTTCTATTTTAATAACAATACCCGACAGAAACGAGCAACAAATACGTGCTATAATAACTGGTACAGCATTGTTGAGATAGTAGTGTACCTTTTCTTATGCGGCGCGGCCTATTATATGAGATGCATGAATATACAGTGTGCAGGACTTGCCCCATCTGGTCCACATGATAGTCTCCAACTGTCGTCGGTGGAAGAGGAGGAAGAGACTAGTGTTTAACGTCCCGTCGACAACTAGGTCATTAGAGACGCAGCACAAGCTCAGATTAGGAAAACATGGGGAAAGAAATCGGCCGTGCCCTTTCAAAGGGATCATCCCAACATTTGCCTGCAGTGATTTGAGAGTCCAGTGTGCTAGCCACTGAACCACCTCGCTCGGTCGGTGGCTCGTCATTGGACATCAGCTATATTACAGAATGGCGCCATCCCTAGTCTGGAAGTATTTTACGAAGAGCGGTATCAATGCAGTACCGCTCCAATTGCTTTAAAAGATTAAAAACTGGAGGAGCCTCAACAAACGTGTGGAGAAAGAATAGGAGAAAATAGTTCATTCATAGCTACAATAAAAATAGCAAAAGACACTCGCGTCGGTTGTCTGCAGCCACAGCCCATTAACGCAAAATTCCGACGCACTGTCCTAACGAATGCATTCGTCGTAAGTCCAATATTGGTTTCTGCGGTTATGTCAAGCAGTGTTGCTTGTCTGTTGCCACTGACAATTCTACGCAAACGTCGTTCTTCTCGCTCATTAAGTAAGTGCCGTAGGCTACTGCGTTGTCCGTTGTAAGAGATAATACACGAAATTTTGTATTCTCGTCACACTCTTGACGCTGAGGATCCCGGAATATTGAATTCCCTAACGATTTCCGAAATACAATGTCACACGCGTCTAGCGCTTGAAAACGGACAAATTAAGAAGATAAATAGGGTTCGTCAATCTCAGTTAAGATACACAAACACAACGGGCCGAGGAATGCGTGATCACTTTTCCAGTTGCCTATGCCGCCAGATTGTGTTCCCAAGTCGCACAGTGTTCACGCTGCCCGCGGTGTGGCCGTGGAACCGTACAACTCCGAACGGCCAATACTCGTGCGCTCATCTAGATAACGGTGTCCGATTCCGCCGATGATGCTAAAGTTTGTGTAAGTAATTTAATACTGCTCTGCCAGACACGTCGTTCGACCACAGATACTTGTATGTACGTATGTATGTATTGAACTGGGGACCTAGAAACAACGGAGAGGTTCGTCCCCTATGTAGCCCTCAGTGGTACACAACCCAACAACAGGCTACAGCAGTCCACTCGGCCCACCGCCGCCCCACACCAACCCAGGGTTATTGTGCGTTTCGGCCCCCCGTGGACCACCCCGAGAACGTCTCATTCGAGACGAGTGTAACCCCAATGTTTGCATGGTAGAGTAATTACGGTGTACACGTACGTGGAGACAGTGTTTGCGCAGCAATCTCCGACATAGTGTAACTGAGGCGGAATAACGGGAAACCGCCCGCATTCGCCGAGGCAGATGGAAAAACCGCCTTAAAAACCATCCACGGGTTGGCAGGCACACCGGACCTCGACACTAATCCGCCGGGCGGATTCGTGCCGGGGACCGGCACGCCTTCCTGCTTGGGAAGCACTGCGTTAGACCGCGCGGCTAGCCGGGCAGCCTGACCTTGATGCTTAGTACTAGCCTTGCGAAGCTCGTAAACCATTGTTTATTACCATGATTACTGAACGTGTGCGACCTGTGTTTTAAGAGACCAGGTACAAAATTTGTGCTAATAAATGGAACTGAATTGTACACTGCTGGCCATTAAAATTGCTACACCACGAAGATGACGTGCTACAGACGCGAAATTTAACCAATGCTGTGATATGCAAATGATCAGTTTTTCAGAGCATTTACACAAGGTTGGCGCAGGTGGCGACACCTACAACGTGCTGACATCAGGAAAGTTTCCAACCGATTTCTCATACACAAACAGCTGTTGAACGGCGTTGCCTGGTGAAACGTTGTTGTGTTGCCTCGTATAAGGAGGAGAAACGCGTACCATCACGTTTCC
Organism: Schistocerca nitens; assembly: GCF_023898315.1. Taxonomy (NCBI): domain Eukaryota; kingdom Metazoa; phylum Arthropoda; class Insecta; order Orthoptera; family Acrididae; genus Schistocerca; species Schistocerca nitens. The sequence goes on from NC_064616.1 coordinate 930,355,061, forward strand.
GACTTTGATAAAGGTCAGACTGTAGGCTATCGCGATTGCAGTTTATCGTATCGCGACATTGCTGCTCGCATTGGTCGAGATCCAATGACTGTTAACAGAATATGGAGTCTGTGGGTTCAGCAGGATAATACGGAACGCCGTGCTAGATCCCAACGGCCTCGTATCACTAGCAGTCGAGATGACAGGCATCTTATCCGCATCGCTGTAACGCATCGTGCAGCCACGTCTCGATCTCTGAGTCAACAGATGGGGACGTCTGCAAGACAACAACCATCTGCACGAACAGTTGGAGGACGTTTGCAGCAGCATGGACTATCAGCTCGGAGACCTTGGCTGCGGTTACCCTTGACGCTGCATCACAGACAGGAGCGCCCGCGATGGTGAACTCAACGACGAACCTGGGTGCACGAATGGCAAAACGTCATTTTTTCGGCTGAATCCAGGTTCTGATAACAGCATCATGATGGTCGCATCCGTGTTTGGCAACATCGCAGTGATCGCACATTGGAAGCGTTTATTCGTCATTAACATACTGGCGTATCACCCGGCGTGATGGTAGGGGGTGCCATTGGTAACACGCCTCGGTCACCTCTTGTTCGTATTGACGGCACTTTGAACAGTGGACGTTACATTTCAGATGTGTTACGACCCGTGGCTCTACCCTTCATTCGATCCCTGCGAAACCCTATATTTCAGCAGGATAATGCACGACCGCATGTTGAAGGTCCTGTACGGGCCTTCCTGGATACAGAAAATGTTCGACTGCTGCCCTGGCCAGCACATTCTCCAAATCTCTCACCAACTGAAAACGTCTGGTGAATGTTGGCCGAGCAACTGGCTCGTCACAATACGCCAGTCACTACTCTTGATGAACTGTGGTATGGTGTTGAAGCTGCATGGGCAGCTGTACCTGTACACGCCATCCAAGCTCTGTTTGACACAATGCCCATGCGTATCAAGGCCGTTATTACGGCCAGAGGTGGTTGTTCTGGGTACTGATTTCTCAGGTTCTATGCACCCAAACAGCCTGAAAATCTAATCACATGTCAATTCTAGTATAATATAATTGTCCAATGAATACCCGTTTATCATCTGCATTTCTTCTTGATGTAGCGATTCTAATGGCCAGTAGTGTACTTTCATTCGGCTCTCTGAGTACACCTCCACGTTCTTAAAATTTATAAAGTTATACAGAGTGTGGCAAATAAAAGTTGCTCGGACAAGTGGCTGCGATTCGACGTGAATATATGCGTATAACCACACCCGTTGACGCGCACAGCACGTGTACGTACGCCACGTGATTCACACCTGTTCAGTGCGTAGTGCGGGCTGTTTCAGTGTGAGTGGCTGGGTTCAAATGGCTCTGAGCACTATGGGACTTAACATCTATGGTCATCAGTCCTCTAGAACTAGTGTGAGTGGAGCAGTGCAAAGGGGACGAAGGCACTCAGAGTGGAGTAGTGGGTGATAATTGTGGAAGTTACTTGACAACAAAGTCATGCAAACTGTGTGGTCAGTTGTTTCCTGAGAAGTTTAATGGTGTCAAGGTGCCAGCAAAGAGTGCCATGCGTGGCTTAGTCCGAAAATGACGTCAGGCGGGATTTGTTTTGAACAAATAAAAGAAACCATTCCGAAACATGTCCGCACCACCCGAAAATGTGGCTGTAGTTCACGAGAAAGTGCTTCATAGTGCTACCAAATCAACCCGACGCCTGTCGCAAGAGACTGGCACATCACGTCGATCATACTCAGACTGGACTTGCAGTCTGGTCGTGGCCCTAGCAGCATCTGCTGTACTTCCTCACCTCTGCTGTGTTTCTTTGCACCACGGAACTCTGTTCTCCGGACCGCTTTTATTTGCCTCACCCTCAAGTGCCCTCCGACTCTTCCGTCGTCCCTGGCCACCACCTAATGAGGCATGGCCTCAAGATGATTTTTGATCAAACCGAAACAGATTACCATTTTGACGTGCGATTTTTTAGTTATTAATAAATCCTTGTGATCAAGACTGATGAGTATTTTAATTTAAAAAAGTGGTTCAAATGGCTCTGAGAACTATGGGACATAACATCTGAGGTCATCGGTCCCCTAGAACTTAGAACTACTTAAACATAACTAACCTAAGGACATCACACACATCCATGCCCAAGGCAGGATTCGAACCTGCGACCGTAGCGGTCGCGCGGTTCCAGACTGTAGCGCCTAGAACAGCTCGGTCACTACGGCCGGCTACTTTAATTACAAAGTTCGATCTACCACAGCCAGTCATGATCTATAAACAGTGCTAAGCTCCACCGTAGACATAGCATAGACGAGAAAGTATTGTTCACCATGGTAACGAAATCAAAGTTGATTCGGCATACAGTTGTTTGTTTTGAAACAAAAACAGTTTACAATCACTACAGCTTGTGCTTTTTTTTATTTGCTGCTCCGTGTCTCCTACAACAATATACAAGTAGCATCGTGGGTTCACCTTGATACAAACAGGTTTTGTTTATTTAATTCCCCAAATTAATTTCGGCAAAATATTGCCTTCTTCAGGCGGGTTTCTTTATTCACTTACTTTTAAATGCATTGCATAATTTCTAAGTTTGTTGCCGTTTCTCCACATACACCATGTCATGTTAGTTCGTCATCTTCAGCTGCTCCAAGAAACATTAGTAACTCAAATATTACGCCACCTATTTTTATTACTGCCACAGAGAAAAGTTATGATTTTTTTCCATGTTTTTCGGAGCAACTAAAGACACGTGTTGTAATAGTGTGTGCCCGCATCTCGTGGTCGTGCGGTAGCGTTCTCGCTTCCCACGCCCGGGTTCCCGGGTTCGATTCCCGGCCGGGTCAGGGATTTTCTCTGCCTCGTGATGGCTGGGTGTTGTGTGATGTCCTTAGGTTAGTTAGGTTTAAGTAGTTCTAAGTTCTAGGGGACTGATGACCATAGGTGTTAAGTCCCATAGTGCTCAGAGCCATTTGAACCATTTTTTTGTAATAGTGTGTGCCACTGAAGTTAGACAGAGATGTTACACAGGGTGTCTGATGAAAATGCACAGTCCATTTTCAGGCACATAGAGCACTAAATAAAACCAAAAACACGGCTTACATTTCCACATACGTATGTTTATAAAACCCCACAGACCTCATCCACTTTCATAGAACACAGTACGTTTCTGTTGTAATTCTTCCTTTGATGATCTGTACAGTAAGAGTCTTTTAGAGTTGTGCTAATTTCAGTATCCAAACATTTCAAATAGGTCATTGACTTTTAACATAGATCTTCAGATGAATGCCAGACAGGGGCAGTCTCTTTGTCTATCCTATATAGCTTGAGAGATGGGTCAGCGTCAGTACAGCCGTTTACAACAGAATTAATAATAAACCGGAAAAAGGAAATGGTATTGCGTAAAAATTTAGAAAAATCTGAACAATAAGATACATCGATATCTCCACAAACGTATTTTCGCCTGTTATATGCAAACGACAAAAAAAATCTGTAGAATCAGAGCTCATTTCCATTTTAATTGCACGGGCTCCTAGAAGGATTTTAAATCTTCTGTTTCTAGCGGTGGACACAAAAGTGAATGTCGTAACTTCCCTCTGTAATATCTCACATTCCCCAAAACATGGTTCGTTTAGTCTGTGGTGGTTACGTAGCAATTGGTTTATTACTTTTTCGTTCATGCTTCTTTCGAGCAAATTTATCTTTACTTCCGACTCATTTTCAATCCTCAGCGATGGCAGAAGGAAGACAAAAAAGATATTCGTCACTCTTCTGGAGCCGGCCGGGGTGGCCGAGCGGTTGTAGGCGCTACAGTCTGGAACCGCGCGACCGCTACGGTCGCAGGTTCGATTCCTTCCTAGGGCATCGATGTGTGTGATGTCCTTAGGTTAGTTAGGTTTAAGTAGTTCTAAGTTCTAGGGGACCGATGACCTCAGATGTTAAGTCCCATAGTGCTCAGAGCCATTTGAACTATTTTAAATAAATTAATAAGAGACAGAACTGATTCCCCACAGTACACAGGACAGGTCAGAACACTGGTGCTACCGCAGCGGTAATGCACACCAAATTCAAAAGAACGTGAAATCTCCAAGACTGGCGATGCCCTACAGAAGCTCCAGATTTTGAATGGACTTCAGTGTGTGATGCTTTCAATAGTTTCCACAATGAAACTGTCTCGAAATCTGACAGAAAATTCAAAGAGATTCTGGTCGTATGTAAGGTACACCAGTGGCAATACACAATCAATACCTTCACTGTCCAGTACCAATGGTAATGTGACAGCGAAAGTAAACAGCAATTACTAAACACGGTTTTCAGTTTGTTTCAGTAAAGAAGACGTAAATATTCCAGAATTCGGAGAAAGAACAGCTGCCAACATGAGTAAGTTAGAAACAGATATCCTCGGAATAGTGAAGCAACCTAAATCACTTAATAAAAGCAAGTCTTCCGGTCCAGATTTTGTGGTCTCAACGTTCGATACCACACTTGTTAGGGGTTGCAGTTATCGACCGCGGACCGTTCTAGTATCGCTGGACCCGCGAGTCGAGACTAGCACCGCTCCACGGCTTGCAATAAGTCTCTAGCGTGCGCTCGGCCACTTTTGCTCGGGACGTCAAGTAGGAAAATAGTATAGCCTTCAGCTGATAGGAAGTAACCCATAACAAGGCGCTTATTTAAAGTATGGCCTATATGATGCACCTATAGCTCTCTGTTTGTAATTATATTCCTCCTGACTATGAAAACTCTTGTACCACCAGTTAAGTACAATATATTATTTTTTACCAACGACTTCCAATTATTTTAGTTGTTGTGGGCCCAGCCCATGTCGCCAGCTCCTTATCGACTTCACTAACAAACCTGCTGCATATGCAAAGAAGAGATCTGTATGTTTCTATTTAGCATTGGCCACCAGTCATTCACAATGGTGCCGATTCGTTCGTCGTCATCGTAACAGATTTAATACCAATTAGGTTCCTTTCAGAGTATGCCGGTGCAATAGCTCCATACTTAACAATCTGTTATGTACATAGTTTCGCATAGTCAGCGCGTACACAACTTTCCCACTAGAGCGCGCCTCGCTAAACACAACAGCGCAGGCGCAGCGCTCGTCCGTCTACGCACTACGAGATGGCGCTGTCTTAGAGACGGACCAAATTCTGCTTCCGCCGATCCGCGTATTAATATGTAACGCAGCCAATGAGATTGCTGCTAACGTAGAACCTTTTCTCTTCGCGGATCACACTCGCACAGTGATACCTGAACGCGCGAGGTATTATAACGAGTGTACAGACCTCCGATTGGTCAATCTGCATTTGTCTGCATTAGTCTGTAGTCAACTTTTCAGTCTGCGCCTAACAAGATTACCATATTCCTGTACATAGCCATGAAGATAAATGAATAGACACTTTGTCAAGTATCAGAAACATGTGAGAATAAGATTAACGTACCAAGACCAAAGAAACTTCAGAATGTCAATTGTAAATAGCATCCAGAACCAAGTTACGTTATTTTTATGCCGGCCGGAGTGGCTGTGCGGTTCTAGGCGCTACAGTCTGGAACCGGGCGACCGCTACGGTCGCATGTTCGAATCCTGCCTCGGGCATGGATGTGTGTGATGTCCTTAGGTTAGTTAGGTTTAATTAGTTCTAAGTTCTAGGCGACTGATGACCTCAGAAGTTAAGTCGCATAGTGCTCAGAGCCAGTTATTTTTATGCTTGTTATTATTTTAATAAATGTGTTTGAAAATTAATCAAGTTCTGTTTAAAGTTGGTCACCGTCAATCTGCTACTCTAAGCGTGCAAGTGGCATTTCTATCGGCAGACCTAAACGGCAGAAGATAAACACGCCACGATAAGACCACGAGACATATTGCTGACACTCGCCTACTTCGTTAGAGCGACAAGTCAAATAATCTGATGGTGTGCGTACCGAAGGTCTTACAGTACGCATCACCACACAATCATATACAACCGCTCGCTCGACGAAAGATCAGTACCTAAAGACTGGAAAGTAGCACAGGTCACATCTGTACTCAAGAAAGATAAAAAGAGTAATCCGCTTCATTACAGGTACATTTTACTGTCGTCGATCTGTAATAGGATATTACAACATATAGTATGTTACACGAATTATCTCGAAGAAAATCATATACTGACACACAGTCAGCTCGGATTCAGAAAATCTCGTCCTTGTGCAAACAACTAGCTCTTTATTCATACAAAGTAAAGAGTGCTGTCGACAAGAGATCTCAAAATGATTCCATATTTCTCGATTTCCAGGAGGTTTTGGTGACACCTTTCCTCATAAACGACTTCTAAGCAAATTGCAGTACTGTGATTGGATTCCTGATTTCCTGGGAGGAAGGTCACACAGTTCATAGTAATTGACAGACATCATCGAGTAAAACAGAAGTTATATCTGTCATTTCCCAAGGAAGTGTTACAAGCGCCCCACCTTTCCTAGAATATAAAAAGGATTTAGGGGACAGTTTGATCAGCTCTCTCACATTGTTTGGAGATGATGCTTTCGTTTGTCATCCAGTGAAGTCATCATAAGGCAAAAAACCAATTGCCAAATGATTTAGATAAGATATTCTGTAGGATGCGATAACTGTTAACTGATTCTCAATAATTAAAAGTGTCAGGTCATTCGCATGAGTACTAAAAGGAATCTGTTGACTTTCAGTTACACGATAAATCACAGAAATCTGTAGGCTGTCAAACTAGTTGAATACCTGGGGGCTACAATTAGCCTACGAATAACTTAAATTGGAACGATCACACGAAGAATATTGTAGGGAACGTGAATCAAAGACGGCATATTATTGGCAGACCTCTTAAAAGATGCAAAACGTCTACTAAAGAGACTGCGAACACTATGCTAGTCCGTGCTACGCGGTATTGGATGCTTATACAGATACAAGAATTTAAAAATAACGGGTATCAGGTTCAAAAAATAATGTTCAAATGGCTTTGAGCACTATGGGACTTAACATCTGAGGTCATCAGTCCCCTAGAACTTAGAACTACTTTAACCTAACCAACCTAAGGACATCACACACATCCATGCCCCAGGCAGGATTCGATCCTGCGGCCGTAGCGGTCGTGCGGTTCCAGACTGAAGCGCCTAGAACCGCTCGGCCACATAGGCCGGCAGAAGTTTGTGCTCCTCAAGAGCTAAGAACACTTCTACAACTTCGATAATACGAAAGAAATCTCTTCTACCGAAACCTCTTCTTACTTAAAGAGCTTTGAGTTCGTGTTCAGTGAAAGATATGTGTTTCACAGTAGCGGAAATGAACAAGTGCTCATAGCTCTTAATGTACCTTTTTAGAGCCCATGTTTACTGAACATTTTTCTTCTTTGGTCGGCGCTGCAGCCTCGAAAATATGGAACGCTAAGAGCTTGCGGTAGAAGAAACTTGTTCCACGGTATCGAAGAAGTGCTCAAAGTTCTTAAGGTGTGCATTTTAGAGCCCATGTTTACTAGACTTTTTGCTTTGAAAGGATATTCCTGTCAATCCCTGAACATGGGCCATTACTGCTGGATCGGGCTGTAAGATGTTCACCTCCATTTATGTTAGCAGCGGTCCGACAAAGTCCTTGCCGATTCTGATGTGTAAGATGTAAACATTCCCTTTTTGCAGGTCACAGCCTCATTCAAGCGGAAGAAACATCTATTGCTATATTAACGTCTACAAGGTAGCCAGGTGCACTGTTCCAAACCTCCGCACTAAAAGACATTCATCGACTGTTTGCTACATTCCCGTCAGTGGAGATACAGACTAAAATTAGTCATTACGTTATCATTTGAATATATTTGAAATTAATGTGTAGGGTTACTATAATCGGTATTGTTTCTTGATATAGCTTCTGCTTAGTAAGAAAAAGGTGCTCTTGATCGACGAGTTCGCTAAAAGAGTCCTGTGTGGTGCTGCTCATCTCTGACGTATTCGGCTCGAATGCTGATGGAGGCAGAAAATTTCAGCGCCAGTATTTCGCTGACAAGGAGAAAGTGGTGGCGAAAACTTTACCGATTACTATAATTGCACCAATGCCCCAAATTATGTTACAACCTTGTGAGCACTGCCTCTTGGAATAGCAATGAGCCCTCTCTACCGTGTACGCGGGCGTGGTGGAAGATAATGTCTCCGAATTTCTTATAGGAAAACTCTTAAAGCTTTTTAAATAAAACAAAAAAAAATATTCAAATGTGTGTGAAATCTTATGGGACTTAACTGCTAAGGTCATTAGTCCCTAAGCTTACACACTACTTAACTTAAATTATCCTAAGGACAAACACACACACCCATGCCCCAGGGGGGACTCGAACCTCCGCCGGGACCAGCCGCACAGTCCATGACTGCACCGTAAATAAAACAAACATTATTGACATTCTAGATATCTATATTTCATGTCCACATATTTTCAGAGTCCTGCCGCTAGAGGGTTGAGGACTGTAGCGTCTAACGTGGTGGTGTGAAACGTAAATACGTCGCTGCGTGAGAAATAACGTGCGGTAATTGAGTTTCAAATTTTAATAGTTCGTCTACACATGGAGTGCCCTCTCCTTTAACATGAATACCAGACAACACACGAGCAGTGGGACATCTGTATCAATACAGCGCTTCACTTTCATCGATCATCCTCCGTACAGTCCCGGCATGGACCATCCGATTTTCATCTGTTTCCAAAACTGAATCAACACCTTCGAGGACTTCACTTTGCCATTGTTGAAGCGGTGCAAGCAGAGATGAGGCTGTAGCTCGGTCAACACAAATAACCCACAGTGACGGTATCATCAAATTGGTGTCCCGTTGGGAGAAATGTGTTCGTCGCCATGGTGACTATGTTAAGAAACAGATTTGTAAACGTGAAGAATACGGATGTAGAAAGTTAATAACGTTTGTTCTATTTAAAAAGCTTGAGCAGATTTCACGTAAAAAAATTCGGAGGCATTACTTCTCATCACGCCCTCGTAACATTGGCAAGGAGCCAGGTATGCTACGCAACATTGATACGAAGCACCTCCTGCCACTCAACACTGATGAATGATGCCCTCTGTCACGCAATGTCAGTACGAAACACCCTCTGAGGTGTAACACTGGTCCGAAGCTCCCTCCACCAACCAACTTCAGAACGAAGCACCCTTTGCCTCATGACACTGATGTGAAGCGCCTTCTGCTACGCAATATCGGTACGAAGCAGGTTGATCCGTCTGGAAGCTACTCCATCCACTTCAAAAACAGTACGAGAAAGGAAGTTCTAATCCAAAACCGGATATCAGCTTAATAGCATGCAATTAAGATTTTTTTCATTCTTACCAGAGAGAAAGTGGTAATAGAGGTTCAGATAGTAACGCTCTTTAAAAAAAGTCGTTGCGAAGACTGGATGATTCCTAGTGCAAATAGGACAGAAGGCACATTCCTTAGAGCGTGCCTCTGAGTTTTGGTTTTTCAACATGGTTTTCAATGTTTTTTCTAGAAGTTACCACTTGTGAAATGACGTGATGCCACTATTTTTTCTGTAGATACTGCGGACAGCAGTGTGTTTTAGACAGGTAAGTAAAAATAATACTTTCATATTGAAAATTTTGTTGACACTTCAAATTTGTGCTACAGGGAATTCTAATGGGAGATAACAACGACAGATTTACACTGAAGAGCCACAGAAACTGGTACACCTGCCTAACATCGTGTAGGTCCCCACGCAGAAGTGCCGCAACACGCCACACGACTAATGTCTGAAACCGTGTTGGAGGAAATTGAAACCATAAATCCTGCATTGTTGTTGTTGTTGTGGTCTTCAGTCCTGAGACTGGTTTGATGCAGCTCTCCATGCTACTCTATCCTGTGCAAGCTTCTTCATCTGCCAGTACCTACTGCAACCTACATCCTTCTCAATCTGCTTAGTGTATTCATCTCTTGGTCTCCCTCTACGATTTTTACCCTCCACGCTGCCCTCCAATACTAAATTGGTGATCCCTTGATGCCTCAACACATTTTCTTACCAACCGATTCCTTCTTCTAGTCAAGTTGTGCCACAGACTTCTCCCCAATCCTATTCAATACTTCCTCATTACTTATGTGATCTACCCATCTAATCTTCAGCATTCTTCTGTAGCACCACATTTCAAAAGCATCTATTCTCTTCTTGTCCAAACTATTTACCGTCCATGTTTCACTTCCATACATGGCTACACCCCATACAAATACTTTCAGAAATGACTGCCTGCCACTTAAATCTATACTCGATGTTAACAAATTTCTCTTCTTCACAAACGCTTTCCTTGCCATTGCCAGTCTACATTTTATATCCTCTCTACTTCGACCATCATCAGCTATTTTGCTCCCCAAATAGCAAAATTCCTTTACTACTTTAAGTGTGTCATTTCATAATCCAATTCCCTCAGCATCACCCGAATTAATTCGACTACATTCCATTATCCTCGTTTTGCTTTTGTTGATGTTCATCTTATACCCTCCTTCCAAGACACTATCCATTCCATTAACTGCTCTTCCAAGTCCTTTGCTGTCTCTGACAGAATTACAATGTCATCGGCGAACCTCAAAGTTTTTATTTCTTCTCCATGGATTTTAATACCTACTCCGAACTTTCCTTTTGTTTCCTTCACTGCTTGCTCAATATACATATTGAATAACATCGGGGATAGGCTACAACCCTGTCTCACTCCCTTCCCAACCACTGCTTCCCTTTCATACCCCTCGACTCATAACGGCCATCTGCTTTCTGTACAAATTGTAAATAGCCTTTCGCTCCCTGTATTTTACCCCTGCCAGCTTCAGAATTTGAAAGAGAGTATTCCAGTCAACATTGTCAAACGCTTTCTCTAAGTCTACAAATGCTAGAAACGTAGGTTTGCCTTTCCTTAATCTAGCTTCTAAGATAAATCGTAGGGTCAGTATTGCCTCACGTGTTCCAACATTTCTACGGAATCCAAACTGATCTTCCCCGAGATCGGCTTCTACTAGTTTTTCCATTCGTCTGTAAACAATCCGAGTTAGTATTTGGCAGCTGTGACTTATTAAATTGATAGTTCGGTAATTTTCACATTTGTCAACACCTGCTTTCTTTGGGATTGGAATTATTATATTCTTCTTGAAGTCTGAGGGTGTTTCGCCTGTTTCATACATCTTTCTCACCAGATGGTAGAGTTTTGTCAGGACTGGCTCTCCCAAGGCTGTCAGCAGTTCTAATGAATGTTGTCTACTCCCGGGGCCTTGTTTCGACTCAGGTCTTTCAGTGCTCTGTCAAACTCTTCACGCAGTATTATATCTCCCATTTCATCTTCATCTACATCCTCTTCCGTTTCCATAATATTGTCCTCAAGTACATTGCCCTTGTATAGACCCTCTATATACTCCTTCCACCTTTCTGCTTTCCCTTCTTTGCTTAGAACTGGGTTTCCATCTGAGCTTTTGATGTTCGTACAAATGGTTTTCTTTTCTCTGAAGGTCTCTTTAATTTTCCTGTAGGCAGTATCTATTTTACCCCTAGTGAGATAAGCCTCTACATCCTTACATTTGTCCTCTAGCCATCCCTGCTTAGCCATTTTGCACTTCCTATCGATCTCATTTTTGAGACGTTTGTATTCCTTTTTGCCTGCTTCATTTACATCTACATCTACATCTATACTCCGCGAGCCACCTTACGGTGTGTGGCGGAGGGTACTTATTGTACCACTATCTGATCCCCCCTTCCCTGTTCCATTCACGAATTGTGCGTGGGAAGAACGACTGCTTGTAAGTCTCCGTATTTGCTCTAATTTCTCGGATCTTTTCGTTGTGATCATTACGCGAGATATATGTGGGCGGTAGTAATATGTTGCCCATCTCTTCCCGGAATGTGCTCTCTCGTAATTTCGATAATAAACCTCTCCGTATTGCGTAACGCCTTTCTTGAAGTGTCCGCCACTGGAGCTTGTTCAGCATCTCCGTAACGCTCTCGCGCTGACTAAATGTCCCCATGACGAATCGCGCTGCTTTTCGCTGGATCATGTCTATCTCTTCTATTAATCCAACCTGGTAAGGGTCCCATACTGATGAGCAATACTCAAGAATCGGACGAACAAGCGTTTTGTAAGCTACTTCTTTCGTCGATGAGTCACATTTTCTTAGAATTCTTCCTATGAATCTCAACCTGGCGCCTGCTTTTCCCACTATTTGTTTTATGTGATCATTCCACTTCAGATCGCTCCGGATAGTAACTCCTAAGTATTTTACGGTCGTTACCGCTTCCAATGATTTACCACCTATGGCATAATCGTACTGGAATGGATTTCTGCCCCTATGTATGCGCATTATATTACATTTATCTACGTTTAGGGAAAGCTGCCAGCTGTCGCACCATTCATTAATCCTCTGCAGGTCTTCCTGGAGTACGTACGAGTCTTCTGATGTTGCTACTTTCTTGTAGACAACCGTGTCATCTGCAAATAGCCTCACGGAGCTACCGATGTTGTCAACTAAGTCATTTATGTATATTGTAAACAATAAGGGTCCTATCACGCTTCCTTGCGGTACTCCCGAAATTACCTCTACATCTGCAGATTTTGAACCGTTAAGAATGACATGTTGTGTTCTTTCTTCTAGGAAATCCTGAATCCAATCACAAACCTGGTCCGATATTCCGTAAGCACGTATTTTTTTCACTAAACGTAAGTGCGGAACCGTATCAAATGCCTTCCTGAAGTCCAGGAATACGGCATCAATCTGCTCGCCAGTGTCTACGGCACTGTGAATTTCTTGGGCAAATAGGGCGAGCTGCGTTTCACATGATCTCTGTTTGCGGAATCCATGTTGGTTATGATGAAGGAGATTTGTATTATCTAAGAACGTCATAATACGAGAACACAAAACATGTTCCATTATTCTACAACAGATTGACGTAAGTGAAATAGGCCTATAATTATTCGCATCTGATTTATGACCCTTCTTGAAAATGGGAACGACCTGTGCTTTCTTCCAGTCGCTAGGTACTTTACGTTCTTCCAGAGATCTACGATAAATTGCTGATAGAAAGGGGGCAAGTTCTTTAGCATAATCACTGTAGAATCTTAAGGGTATCTCGTCTGGTCCGGATGCTTTTCCGCTACTAAGTGATAGCAGTTGTTTTTCAATTCCGATATCGTTTATTTCAATATTTTCCATTTTGGCGTCCGTGCGACGGCTGAAGTCAGGGACCGTGTTACGATTTTCCGCAGTGAAACAGTTTCGGAACACTGAATTCAGTATTTCCGCCTTTCTTCGGTCGTCCTTTGTTTCGGTGCCATCGTGGTCAACGAGTGACTGAATAGGGGATTTAGATCCGCTTACCGATTTTACATATGACCAAAACTTTTTAGGGTTCTTGTTTAGATTGTTTGCCAATGTTTTATGTTCGAATTCGTTGAATGCTTCTCTCATTGCTCTCTTTACGGTCTTTTTCGCTTCGTTCAGCTTTTCCTTATCAGCTATGATTCGACTACTCTTAAACCTATGGTGAAGCTTTCTTTGTTTCCGTAGTACCTTTCGTACATGATTGTTATACCACGGTGGATCTTTCCCCTCGCTTTGGACCTTAGTCGGTACGAACTTATCTAAGGCGTACTGGACGATGTTTCTGAATTTTTTCCATTTTTGTTCCACATCCTCTTCCTCAGAAATGAACGTTTGATGGTGGTCACTCAGATATTCTGCGATTTGTGCCCTATCACTCTTGTTAAGCAAATAGATTTTCCTTCCTTTCTTGGCATTTCTTATTACACTTGTAGTCATTGATGCAACCACTGACTTATGATCACTGATACCCTCTTCTACATTCACGGAGTCGAAAAGTTCCGGTCTATTTGTTGCTATGAGGTCTAAAACGTTAGCTTCACGAGTTGGTTCTCTAACTATCTGCTCGATGTAATTCTCGGACAAGGCAGTCAGGATAATGTCACAAGAGTCTCTGTCCCTGGCTCCAGTTCTGATTGTGTGACTATCCCATTCTATACCTGGTAGATTGAAGTCTCCCCCTATTACAATAGTATGATCACGAAACTTCTTCACGACGTTCTGCAGGTTCTCTCTGAGGCGCTCAACTACTACGGTTGCTGATGCAGGTGGCCTATAGAAGCATCCGACTATCATATCTGACCCACCTTTGATACTTAACTTAACCCAGATTATTTCACATTCGCATTCGCTAATAACTTCACTGGATATTATTGAATTCTTTACTGCTATAAATACTCCTCCACCATTGGCGTTTATCCTATCCTTGCGGTATATATTCCATTCTGTGTCTAGGATTTCGTTACTGTTCACTTCCGGTTTTAACCAACTTTCCGTTCCTAATACTATATGCGCACTATTTCCTTCAATAAGAGATACTAATTCAGGAACCTTGCCCTGGATACTCCTGCAGTTTACCAATATTACGTTAACTTTTCCTGTTTTTGGTCTCTGAGGACGGACGTTCTTTATCAACGATGATAATGTTCTCTCTGGTAAGCCGTCAGGTATTTACTGCATTTTTATATTTTCTCCTTTCATCAATTAAATTCAGTATTACTTCTATTTAACCATACGGTAAAGCTGTATGCCCTCGGGAAAAATGACGGCCGTAGTTTCCCCTTGATGATGATGATGAGCGTTTGGCGTCATTGGCCGGGAGGCCCCTCGCGGGGCAGGTCCGGCCGCCATATCGCAGGTCTTATTACATTCGGCGCCACATTGGGCGACCTGCACGCCGGATGGGGATGAAATGATGATGAACACAACACAACACCCAGTCCCTGAGCGGAGAAAATCTCCGACCCAGCCGGGAATCGAACCCGGGCCCAGAGGTCGGCAATCCGACACGCTGACCACTCAGCTACTGGGGCGGACAGTTTCCCCTTGCTTTCAGCCGTTCGCAGTACCAGCACAGCAAGGCCGTTTTGGTTAGTGTTACAAGGCCAGATCAGTCAATCATCCAGACTGTTGACCTTGCAACTACTGAAAAGGCTGCTGCCCCTCTTCAGGAACCACACGTTTGTCAGGCCTCTCAACAGATACCTCTCCGTTCTGGTTGCACCAAGGTACGGCTATCTGTATCGCTGAGGCACGCAAGCCTCCCCACCAACCGCAAGGTCCATGGTTCATGGGGGGGGGGGGTGGAATCCTGCATAGCCGTCCATAAATCCGTAAGAGCACGGGGGTGGAGATCTCTTCTGAACAACACGTTGCAAGGCATCCCAGACACGCTTAGTAATGCTCATGCCAGAGGAGTTTGGCGGCCAGCGGAAGTGTTTAAACTCAGAAGAATTTTTCTGGAGTCACTCTGTAGCGATTCTGGTCGTGTGTGGTGTCGCATTGTACTGCAGGAATTGCCCAAGTCGGTCGGAACGCACAGTGGACATGAATGGATGCAGGTGATCAGGCAGGATGCTTATGTACGTGTCACCTGTCAGAGTTGTGTCTAGATGCATCAGGGGTTCCACATCACTTCAACGGCACACGCCCCACGCCGCACGCCATTACAGAGTCTCCACCAGCTTGAACAGTCCCCCGTTGACATGTAGTATCAATGGATTCATGAGGTTGTCTCCATTCCGGTGCACGTCCATCCGCTAAATACAATCTGAAACGAGACTCGTCCGACCAGACAACATGTTTCCAGTCAACAACAGTCCAAAGCCGGTGTTAACGGGCCAGGCGAGGCGAGGCGTAAAGCGTTGTAATAAGGTTACACAAGTGGGCCTTCGTCTCCTCCGAAAGCCCATATCGACGATGTTTCGTTGAATGGTTCGTACGCTGGCACTTGTTGATGGCCCAGCATTGAAATCTGCAACAATTTGCCGAAGGGTTGCACTTCTGTCACGCTGAACGAATCTGTTCAGTCGTTGTTGGTCCAGCTTCAGCGATGTTGGAGGTTTGATGTTTTACCGGATTCCTGATATTCACGGTACACTCGTGAAATCGTCGTACGGGAAAATCCCCACTTCATCGCTACCTCGGAGATGCTGTGACCCATCACTCGTGCGCCGGCTATAACACTACATTCGAAATCACTTAAATCTTGATAACCTGCCATTGCAGCAGCAGTAACCGAGCCTACAATTGCGCCAGACACTTGCCTTTTATAGGCGTTGCCGACCGCAGCGCCGTGTTCTGGCAGTTGACATATCTCTGTATTTGAATAAGCATGTCTGTAGCAGTTTCTTTGGCGCTTCAGTGTAGTTCTGCTGCGTCGTTGGCTGCAGAGGCAGCCGCCAGGCTTTCCGGGTGACTACGCAGTCCAGGGACGCCGCCTCCGAGCCGCTGGTGCAGCGTCGCCGGCGCCTCCTGCACGAGCGTCGACAGCTTCGCCTCCTGCGTCGGCAGGAACGCCGACGCCGCCCCCGGCAGCTGCTCCTCCTCCTCCTACATTTGCGGCGGCGCGTGTAGCAGTCGCGGCGACGCCTCTTGCTGCAGCTGCGGCGGCGTCTCCTGCAGATGCGGCGACGGCGGCGCCTACGAAACACAGCTCGAGACCTTCGCTGCTTGCCGCTAGCTTGTAGCGTCCGCTGCGGACCGTCCGCGTTCCGTCGTGCGAGCCCCTCTTCAGGGTATGCAATACCCGCACCTCGTCCACCAGCGCAAAAGCATCCCCCTGGCCTCAGATCTGCACTTCACGCCGCGACTCAGTTAGGCACAGTTTAGCTAGCGAGGAGCTTACCATTTTGGCGAACGAGGTGTTCTTCTGCTCCAGATGTTTGACGGCCTGCGACAGGACCGTCAGCAGGCGTCTCCGGCCTCCAGTCCGATTGCTGTCCTCATCCGTAGGAGACATGGCTCAAAGGTGAGACGGAAATCTAGGCTGACGACGGCTCTGCAGCTGCTATGACGTCTCTGCTTGTGGGAAGCTGTTGTCCGGTAACGTGCTGCACTTTATTTTATAGTTTTCCTATAATGCCATTCGCTACATATGTGTACAGTACTACTACGGATTTTGTACGTTTTTGTCAGACACGAAATCGTAATAGAGAGCTTATACACAGATCTTTCCTGATGATAGTGTAAGTAGGTTGTTTAGGTTTTTATGTTGGTAACGCCACGTAGCGCTCTGTATGAAAATCGCGGACTGTGCTGTGTGCAATCTGTGGCTGGTTGGACTCAAAATATTCGCTTATGTAGTGTTGGGTTGGGCAGCTGGATGTGAACAGCGCGTAGCGTTGGGCAGTTGGAGGTGTGCTTCCAAAAAAATGGTTCAAATGGCTCTGAGCACTATGGGACTTAAGATCTGTGGTCACCAGTCCCCTAGAACTTAGAACTACTAAAACCTAAGTAACCTAAGGACATCACACACATCCATGCCCGAGGAAGGATTCGAACCTGCGACCATAGCGGTCACGCGGTTCCAGACTGAAGCGCCTAGAACCGCACTGCCACACCGGCCGGCGATGTGCTTCCAGCAGTGGTGAATGTGGAGAGAGAGATGCCAGAGTTTTGAGAGGTTGCTATAAGCGGACGATATGGATGTGTGTCCTCCAGAAAAAGGAAATTTGTAAAGATGGATGTCATGAATTGATAGATATGTATATAACGACTTCTGAACTCTATTAAGGTTCAAATGGCTCTGAGCACTATGCGACTTAACTTCTAAGGTCATCAGTCGCCTAGAACTTAGAACTAATTAAACCTAACTAACCTAAGGACATCACACACATCCATGCCCGAGGCAGGATTCGAACCTGCGACCGCTCCAGACTGTAGCGCCCAGAACCGCACGGCCACTCCGGCCGGCACTCTATTAAGGTAAATACATTGTTTGTTCGCTACCAAACTCTTTCATTTGCCTTCAGTAGTTAGAATCTTTTATTTAGCTGGCAGTATTGGCGCTCGCTGTATTGCAGTAGTTCGAGTAACGAAGATTTTTGTGAGGTAAGTGATTCATGAAAGGTATAGTTTATTGTTAGTCAGGCTTTCTTTTGTAGGGATTATTGAAAGTCAGTTTGCGTTGCGCTAAAAAAAAATTATGTGTCAGTTTAGTGATGATCAGAATAAGTAAAGAGAGAAATGTCTGAGTACGTTCAGTTTTGCTCAGCTGTTTGAAAATCAAATAACGTAAGAGGTTTTCAAGCACTGTCATTTTTAAATTTTTCTAAGGGGATGTTTTAATAGCGTTGCAATTTATTGTTCATCCTGTTATCTGCTCCGCATCATTTTCGGGTGGAAAGCAGCTGCACATTTTGTATACATGGATGATCGTAATTCAGAGTGAAAGCTATAGATTCTGTGAATGTGTTATAACTAATTGTTTCTCGTTTTCTCTGCAATTCACGAAATTCGTATACACTACTTATACCCTATTTGGCCATTTCTCTGGACCTCAGGCTGATATTCTCCAGTGTCGGCTGCTACCAGTTTCTCTATTGGCTGGCTCTGAGCACTATGGGACTTAACATCTGAGGTCATCAGTCCCCTAGAACTTAGAACTACTTAAACCTAACTAACCGAAGGACATCACACACATCCATGCCCGAGGCAGGATTCGAACCTGCGACCGTAGTGGTCTCGCCCAGACTGAAGCGCCTATAACCGCTCGGCCAAACCAGCCGGCTTTCTCTATTTTTCTGTAAATAATTTGCCTCATGATTTTGCAACCTTGACTTGTTAAACTGATGATTGGGTGGTATACACACCGTCATACAAGTTCAACGTGTCTGATCATCGGTATCATTCAAATACTGATAAAGTAATTAAAAATATGAGATCAGGTCCTGAGTAGGACCTTGATTATCCAGTCAATAATAATTCTGACAGCCAGCGCCAGGGTTCTAGTTTCGAATCTCAGTCGGAAAGACAATCGCAGTGTCCCAGAATGGCTCATTGGAACATTAATAGTGTAACAAAGTTACCGTTGTACTGAGTGCTGAAATCCTGACGCATTTCGCCTAAGGCATAGACTAGGCCGGATCAAACAGACGGGATACATGACAAACACTTATTACCTGTTTTTGTTGTTCTGCAACGTTTTTTAGAATTCGCTAGGTAGTGGAATCCATGGCAGTCCGTAAGTAGGTAGAGTGCCGCGTAGGGCGCTCCCGGTCTACCAGCCATCGCGTTGGCCCCTGGGCGTTATGCCAAGCGCCAGTCCCAGACGCCTGCCCGTCGGCTTCCATTTCTGCGTCACGCATACCGTTCACATCACACAGCTGTCTGCTTAACCCTCAGCACCCTGTCCACATCCTCGCTTCCTTACTAACAGAGAATGGCGAACTCTACCTTAATAGTTTATCCCCGTGTTTAGTAATTCAGTAAGACAACCTAACTACAGCCGTCACGCTCAGGGAAAGCTGTCCTAAATCCTAAGGTTGGTTTGAGCACCACAGTTTTTGATAAGGTATGGTGCTATTGCCCTTATCCTCCGTCGATCTTCAAACTGATATACCTACCCAGTTATAGGGAAGCCTATACTTCAACGTAGAGTCAGGATGACACTACAACTTGTCTTTTCCCAAATAAAAAGTGTTACGAGAGGTGAAAGAGATGATAAGTTACGGTTAATAATCATTGGAGCAAATGATAATTGAACTACAGACCCTTGAATTTGAAGCTGTAAGCCACAACTTAATATTTTGCTATCTAGACAGATCATATTTCTTTTCGTGACATGCAAAGAAAAGTATCCATGTATCGTTGTTCGTGCTACAAGAAACTGGATACTGAGGTAGAGTGTCACAAGAGGAGACACTCTCAAGTAATTTGAAAGTTGAGATAACGACCATTTGTTGCAGAAATAGATGCAATAAGAGTAAGATCAGAATCCGAACCGTACGTCACAACTGTGGAGACACTTACTATATTAGCACTGTCTACTGGAGGAATAAGAAGAGCTACTAATACATTCATTTAGTAAATGTTAGTGTATCACATAGGGATGCATCTGACTTAGGAAGCGATCTTGGCCGGCCGGTGTGGCCGAGCGGTTCTAGGCGCTACAATCTGGAACCGCGTGACCGCTACGGTCGCAGGTTCGAATCCTGCCTCGGGCATGGATGTGAGTGATGTCCTTAGGTTAGTTAGGTTTAAGTAGTTCTAAGTTCTAGGTTACTAATGACCTCAGAAGTTAAGTCCCATAGTGCTCAGAGCCATTTGAACCATTTTTTTTAAGCGATCTTGTATATTAAGATACTGGAAGATGTCTGTTTCCCCTCCTCAATTGCCGTAGGGTTATCTACCATCGGCCCGCATCTCGTGGTCGTGCGGTAGCGTTCTCGCTTCCCACGCCCGGGTTTCCGGGTTCGATTCCCGGCGGGGTCAGGGATTTTCTCTGCCTCGTGATGGCTGGGTGTTGTGTGCTGTCCTTAGGTTAGTTAGGTTTAAGTAGTTCTAAGTTCTAGGGGACTGATGACCATAGATGCTAAGTCCCATAGTGCTCAGAGCCATTTGAACCATTTATCTACCATCAGTACTGTAATTACAACACCATCGGAATAGTCAATAAAGAGTGTTGTTCCATAATTTTTCGGTGCAAAAATTTATATGAAATTCCTTTAGCCACATCATTCTCTGAAAGGTTAGCTTCAGTTCGCTAGAAAGCCATTCCTTAGAAAGTCATCAAGGGTACGCGAGTCGGCTCCCAAAGCTCATATCGACGATGTTTCGTTGAATGGATCGCACGCTGACTCTTGTTGATGGTCCGGCATTGAAGTCTGCAGCAATTTGCAAAAGGGTTGCACTTCAGTGACGGTGAAAAATTCTCTTGTAGCATCTATTTTCGGCCGCAGCGATGTTGGAGATTTGATATTTTACCGGATTGCTGATATTCGCGGACACTCGTGAAATGGTCGTACGGGAAAATTCCCACTTCATTGCTACCTCGGCGATGCTGTGTCCCATCGCTCGTGCGTCGACTACAACACGTTCGAAATCACTTAAATCTTGACAACGTGCCACTGTAGCAGAAGTAACCGATCTAACAACTGCGCCTGACACCTGTTGTCTTATGTAAGCGTTGCCGACCGCAGTGCTGTATTTGCCTGTTTATATCACTTTGTGTACGCACGCCTATACCAGTTCCTTTGGCGCTTCAGTGTATCAGAACTGTCAGATTTTGATACAATAACTAAACATATGAGGACTGATCGTCAGTAGGGCCTGGATCGTCCAGCCGAGAATAATACTGACGGACAGCGTCAGGGTTTTGGTTTCGAATCTCAATCTGATAGACAGTTGCAAATCTCACTGAATGGTTCACTGAAACATAAATAATCTAACGAAGTTACTGTTGTACTGGGTGCTGAAATCCTGACGCGTTTCGGTTAAGTCACAGATCAGGGCGGTTCAAAGAGACAGGATACGTGACAAGCAATGATAACCTGTTTTTTATCTTCTGCAACATTTGTTAGAATTCGCTAGGTAGTGGACTCCATTGCAGTCAGTACGTAGGTAGAGTAACGTGTAACACGCTCCAGGTCTAGAAGCCATCCCGCTGGCGACCAGGCGACATGCGAATCATGAGTCCCCGACGCCTGCCCATCGGCGGTCATATCTGCCTCACGCAAACCGTTCACATCACACAGCTATCTGTTTAACTCTGAGCACCATGTCCATGTCTTCGTTTCCTTACTGAGAAAGAGTGGCGAACTCAATCTTAATAGTGTATCTCCGTTTTCAGTAATTGAGTAACACAACCTAACTAGGGCCGTCACTCTCGAGGAAAGCTGTCCTCGATCCTAAGGTTGGTTTGTGTACCGCACTGTTTGACAAGGTATGGTGCTATTGGAGGGGGTATGCCCTTGTCTTCCTCCAATCTTCAAATTGATATACACTCCTGGAAATTGAAATAAGAACACCGTGAATTCATTGTCCCAGGAAGGGGAAACTTTATTGACACATTCCTGGGGTCAGATACATCACATGATCACACTGACAGAACCACAGGCACATAGACACAGGCAACAGAGCATGCACAATGTCGGCACTAGTACAGTGTATATCCACCTTTCGCAGCAATGCAGGCTGCTATTCTCCCATGGAGACGATCGTAGAGATGCTGGATGTAGTCCTGTGGAACGGCTTGCCATGCCATTTCCACCTGGCGCCTCAGTTGGACCAGCGTTCGTGCTGGACGTGCAGACCGCGTGAGACGACGCTTCATCCAGTCCCAAACATGCTCAATGGGGGACAGATCCGGAGATCTTGCTGGCCAGGGTAGTTGACTTACACCTTCTAGAGCACGTTGGGTGGCACGGGATACATGCGGACGTGCATTGTCCTGTTGGAACAGCAAGTTCCCTTGCCGGTCTAGGAATGGTAGAACGATGGGTTCGATGACGGTTTGGATGTACCGTGCACTGTTCAGTGTCCCCTCGACGATCACCAGTGGTGTACGGCCAGTGTAGGAGATCGCTCCCCACACCATGATGCCGTGTGTTGGCCCTGTGTGCCTCGGTCGTATGCAGTCCTGATTGTGGCGCTCACCTGCACGGCGCCAAACGCGCATACGACTATCATTGGCACCAAGGCAGAAGCGACTCTCATCGCTGAAGACGACACGTCTCCATTCGTCCCTCCATTCACGCCTGTCGCGACACCACTGGAGGCGGGCTGCACGATGTTGGGGCGTGAGCGGAAGACGGCCTAACGGTGTGCGGGACCGTAGCCCAGCTTCATGGAGACGGTTGCGAATGGTCCTCGCCGATACCCCAGGAGCAACAGTGTCCCTAATTTGCTGGGAAGTGGCGGTGCGGTCCCCTAC
The DNA here is from genome assembly GCF_023898315.1 of Schistocerca nitens. Lineage (NCBI taxonomy): Eukaryota > Metazoa > Arthropoda > Insecta > Orthoptera > Acrididae > Schistocerca > Schistocerca nitens. Next base: position 930,377,767 of record NC_064616.1, read on the forward strand.
GGCACTGCGTAGGATCCTACGGTCTTGGCGTGCATCCGTGCGTCGCTGCGGTCCGGTCCCAGGTCGACGGGCACGTGCACCTTCCGCCGACCACGGGCGACAACATCGATGTACTGTGGAGACCTCACGCCCCACGTGTTGAGCAATTCGGCGGTACGTGCACCCGGCCTCCCGCAAGCCCACTATACGCCCTCGCTCAAAGCCCGTCAACTGCACATACAGGTCACGTCCACGCTGTCGCGGCATGCTACCAGTGTTAAAGACTGCGATGGAGCTCCGTATGCCACGGCAAACTGGCTGACACTGACGGCGGCGGTGCACAAATGCTGCGCAGCTAGCGCCATTCGACGGCCAACACCGCGGTTCCTGGTGTGTCCGCTGTGCCGTGCGTGTGATCATTGCTTGTACAGCCCTCTCGCAGTGTCCGGAGCAAGTATGGTGGGTCTGACACACCGGTGTCAATGTGTTCTTTTTTCCATTTCCAGGAGTGTACTTAGCCAGTTATAGGGAAGCCTATACTTTAACGTAGAGTCAGAACCACACAACAACTTGTTTTTTTCCAAATAAAAAGCATTACCAGAGGTGAAAGAGGTAATAAGTTACGGAAATAATCATTGGAGCAAATGATAATTCAACTACAGACGTTTAAGTCTGAAGCAGTAAGCCATAACTTAATATTTTGCTATGTACACAGATCATATTGCCTTTCGTGACATGCAGAGAAAAGTATCCGTATCATTGTTCGGGACAAAAGGAACAGCATACTGAGGTAAAGTGTCACTTACAATAGCAGAAACTCTCAAGTAATTTGGACGTTGAAATGACGACCATTTGTTACAGGGATAGATGCAATAATCACAGAATCAGAATCCGAACTTTATAGAATCACAGTGGACGCAGTTACTACATTAGCACTGTCTGCTGGAGTAGCACATACTATATATGTATGTAGTAAATGTTTGTGTACCATTTAGGGATGCATCTGACTGAGCAAGCGATCTTGGATCTTAATATTCTGGAGCACTTCTGTTGCCCCTCCTCCGATGAAGTAGAAGGGAAACATTTTAATAAAATTCTTTTGAATGTTTGCTTCAGTTCGCCAGGAAACCTCTTCATCATACAAATACGGTCATTAAGGAGACGAAACTATTAGATCTTCACGGAATGTAAGTTGTTTTGGAACAACATCGGCTAGTAAGCACCGAGGAGGGGGTTCAGCTGCCTATTCGGAAAGGTGTTTCTTCCTCCACGCATAGTGACTCTTCCCTTACAGCGTGTAAGAGGTTTGTCCTAAGTGTATCTGACGAGTTTAAATGTTCGTAATGGATATTTGTATAGTATGGTGGAATGTTTGTGTTATATGATTACGAGACAAGGCGAAACCGGGTACTGGCACACAGATCAATCCACTCGAATAACACAAGGTGAACGCTGAGCTTAATGTCCCCATTAGACGGACGGACCAAGATTGACAGCATCACTTCCAGTTAGGCAAAAAGACAGTGCCCTGATGTCTGTGCGACAATACGGGACATTGATGCAATTCTGCCGATCGGGAAAATTTTCACCAACACCTATTCTCTCCTTGCCGCCAAATACTAGAGGTGAAACTTTCTTGCACCACCAGCATTCGAACCGATTGCGTCATATTTGAGCACCACCACACACGCTTTTGTTAGCGGCCTCTTCAGCGAAGACAGCCTTTTTCTTACCAACAAGGGGACCGTACTAGATGCCCTGACCGATCTGATAAATATTATAGGGTGTGTAGATCATGGCTAGGACCTGAACATACTTGTAAAAAGGACAACTCTCGCCCGTTTTCGACAAAATCGAGTTTAAAAGTTTTAGGTGCGCGTATATACTAATTTGTGGTCTCCGGCAGCCAAAGGGTCCGTAGCCGACCGAAACACCCGCACAAGGACAGAGTTAAATATTCCTGCCACAAGGATGGGTACGCAAGCGGACCCAGGACCACCGAGGGACCGCCAATTGCATCCTCCCGTGTGGGTACGATCAACGTCAACGATATACACTCTGTAATCAAAACACGCATGTTTCATGATATGCTCCGGGAAGCGGACCTAGATATCAACCTTCCTTCAAGATGTCCATCCGGAGTTGCAATTGAATGAATATTTATGGGTACACGGCCTACGGCATCCCATCTAGAGACAGTGCCAGTGGAACCGCCATCCACTTACGCGACAGCATCGAGGCATCGGACGTCAAGTATGTGCCATTTCCACGAGGCCTTGCCATTACGGTGGGAGCAGTCCGTATTGTCAATGTATACGCGCCCTCCGGGACATCTGGCCGCGAGGAAAGGATCACCTTCTGTTCCGACGAAATTGCTCCACTTCTGAATGGGAAAACAGAACACTACTCCATAGGCGGCGATTTCATTAGCGTCCTGGATCCAGCGCACAAAGGCTGCACTACTCTACCTGGCCGGCACTACAGAAACTTGTGCGGGATCTGGCGCTTCAAGACACATGGCTTCTTCTACATGGGGACCACCGTGTCTATACATACTCTACCGACCACTCCGGCTGCCACCTCCACCGGATATACGTCTCCCGAGGACTCCGAGCCGCGACAGGGGATGCGGAACTGTGGCCGACAGCCTTCACCAGTGGCATGTATCTGTTCATTCACACTGCCCCGACATACTGAAGCCGCTGTGCATGGACGCTAAACGTTTCCTACCTGTACGAGAACGCATGTCGGCGAGAGATCACTGTTCCGTGGGACAGCTGTCCCCGGAGTCTGCATATCCATCCTTCTGCCTTACATTGGTGGCTCGGCAGCGCCAAGCTGGCCTTGCGACGGACGCTCACGGAATATGATCGTGACAGAGCGTGCTGGTATCGGGCGGCGTTGAAATTTTATTGCACAGCGCTGAGGGAACTAATGACAGACGCCATCACGAGACCGGCGGACAGCGGTTAATCGTCTAAAATCTCGCCTACTCCGTCTCACCTCGCAACAGTTTAACGGAGCCGGAGACTGGGCGAGAGCACAGGATACCATACCCACGGAAATGACATCCGTATATCATGTCATCAGAGTGAGACGTCGCCGCAAGCACCAATTTATAACACAGTAGAGACAGCAGCGGTTGGACGCGTCGACACAGAGTGCTATCGCCGCAGCATTCGTTCAGCATTACAGGATGTTTTATGCTGAGGACCCGCGGACCGTCCGAGAGTATGAACGCATTCTGCGCGATTTGCCTAACCCCAAAGTTGTGGCCAAGGGCGACGCTCTCCTGGCTCCCATAACTGCTAAAGACTTAACAGCGGTCTTGGCACGCGGGGCCCTCAACAAATCACCGGGACCAGACGGCCTGCCGAACGAACTCTGCGGCGCCTTCTATCCCCTGATGGGAGCTCAGTGAATTGCTCGAAGGCTTCATGATATAGTTCCAGCGTTTCTCACCGTTGTCACGACTATCGTCCTCTTACGCTCCAGAACGCGATTTATAAACTTTTCGCCCGTATGCTTCGCACACGTCTTGAGGTCACAATCGGACACGTGATGCATTCTGACCAGACATGTTTGGATGGCGAAAAATAAACCCACAGGACACTTGGCGCCTACTGCGACATCACAGCGCTGGCGGCGGCCTCTCTCATCCGACGCGCCCTTGTCTCCGTCGATTGTGATGAAGTCTTCCATCCTATCGACTACTCTTGCCTTCGCGCCGTGCTTGAACGGATGGGCCTCTCGCAGTCGTCGGCAAGGTTGATCCTACGTTTAATCCGCGGGGCGCGCTCCTGGATTATGGTCAGCGGCCACCAAACCGAATACATCACTGTTGGACGGTCGGTGCGACAGGGATGTCCTTTATCAGGAGTCTTATTCGCGGCTGCCCTCGAACCCGCACTGCACTGCTTCGCCAACGATTGGAAGGCATCTGCATTCGAGACGTGATCTTCCGATGTGGTGTCTTCGCTGACGACGTGGTCCTCTTGGTGCCGTCGGTCGACGAAATCCAAGAGACGCTTCAGTGGTTGTGTCGCTACGGAGCGGTATTAGGCAGCGTCGTCAACATGCACAAGACGACGTACATGGATGTCAGGAGACGCCCTCTCCGGCCGGCAGCGATCTCCTTCCAGGACGTTCCTAGACGGACCGCATTCTGAGTGCAGGTCGCCTATCTGCGACAGCCACGCACGACGGCTACTACAACGGACACGTGCGCTGCTCCGTGACAGCGAATTTCGCAACACGGATATGATTCCCCGGACGCGTTACGTCAACATTACCTGGTGTCCAAACTTAATTATTTAGCACACATTCTTCCCCTAACTGTCATCATGGCCCATATTTTCCAAGCGGCGTACGGACATTTTGTGAGCTTAGTAACATATTCAGGGTCCGCTACACTACCTGAACGAGGCCTCCACTGGCGGGATGCCTGGAGTTGACTCGTGTCCACAGTCACACGCTGGAGTTATACCTACGGACGACGCGATGGCACGGAGCGCGGCCAGCACCAGTTTGTCGGGGACGTTGCTTCAGATCGTCGCGCCCCGAGATCTTCGAGCGCCGGCCGCTGTGGGCCACATAGCACCGTCTGTCGTCCACGTCCAAGACTTCCTGGTCGAACTGAGCTACATGACCCATGACCGAGGATCCACCGGCGACGAGGGCGCCGAGCACGAAGGACTATTACCGCTTCTATCGAGCACGACAACTGCGCAACAACGTCAGACAGCACCACCCGAACATCTGCTGGACCAGGGTGTGTCGGTCCGTCCACACCCCATACCTACCCACGTACGCGCCTTCCCATGTGGTAGCGGTGGTGCACGGAAAGCTAGCCACACGCCAACGCCTCCATTCCATCCATCTTGGACGACCCCTTGTGCCCACATTGCGCAGTTGTCGATTCAAACGCGCATCGCTTGATATGTGCTGCGAAGTGCAGCTGCTGTGATCTTATACAACGTATGCTGGCGCTCCTGTTGCAACGCCGGACTAACTTCTACTCCCAGTTACTGTTTATTTTCCAACCACCAGAACGAATGCCGTCAACTGGCTGAAAGGCATGGCACTGTACTACGTTTTGCAAGCTGTGCCCGAAAACGCTCTCGACTTGTGGTTCCATCTGACGACTACACATGAGGCGTTCCACCACCATGCATTGTACCGGACACGACTATCGAATTATTTAGGCGCATTATTCGGGGATCCTCCTGCTCATTGCGGCGTTCCGAGTACTAGAAGGCACACCTGAAGACGATTCACGGCACATGATTGATCCTCTGAGGAAACGGTTTACAGGGAGTCTCTTCTCCATTAATTTGCGTGAAGACGATTTGGAAGCTTCTGGTGGCGGTAGAAGGATCCGGTTACAAAAAATAAAAATTTTAAAAATAAAGAAAACAAAAATATATACTTATAAATAACTAAATAAATTTGTTCAAATAAAGCTCTCTTGATCATGTAAGACGCCTTTCCTTCCTTGGCTCTGGGAGAGGGAGAATGGGGCATCGTGGCCAGGCCTCAGAAGGCAACCCCTGCCCCCTTTGGAAGAAAAGGTGGTAAAATGCTAGAGCCTTAACCGTAAGGGCGGGGAATCTAATCCCTATGCGATACCGAAAAACAAGTAATTGCTTGGTTTCATTAAACGAAGGACGCTGGATCGAATCGTGGTCCAGCTAATACTTTTTTTCTTCGCTCTCATGTAATTCTAATAAATGGTTTATTATGATGGTGCAAATCATCAGTATCTGAGGAATTATTTATCGTTAATATAATCTTCACCTTGAAAATTCGAATTTTTCTCTAACTTTTTGAAAGTAGTTTACCACTTTAACCGTATTTCTGGATTTACATTTCAACCCATCATGAGCCCCTTTTCCCGGTGTAAGTACAAGTACGAATCCATTTTCTCTGTAATCCTCCACTTAGGTTTGACCGACCAGAAACAGCAGCGTGTGCACAGGTGGAGGGAGAAAGGGAACAGTATTTACAGATACGAAGAATACTTCATTCTTATGTTAGCCTCCGAGGTAGTTACACGTCAACGGGCCAAGAAGTCTGATTTTTCTATAAATGTATGTGCCTGGTACTTTCACAGTAAGGGAACGAGAACCTGATTGTGAAGCCGGATCAATTTACAGTGAAGCTTCACAGTTAAAAACGGCACTTGTGTACAGTGAACAGTTACTTCTCCAGAACAGCCTCATCGCTTCTAAACGTTCTGCAGTAATAACATAAGAATACATTAAATTGGAGAAGAAATACTTCGCAGAATTTTAGAAATGATAGCGGAGAAACAACTCGTGATACAAAACGAACTAATTGCTCACCAAGACATCGATGAAGAGGATGAGTTTGAAGAAACTGAAGAAGTCACTTCATTTTCATCAGACGATTACAAGGCCGAAGAGAAGCAGTCGGATATGGGTAGTGATTACGTTCCGCAGTATTACAAGATTAGGGTGGTCAGTCTAGCGAGAGAGCATCCAGGATGGAGTTTGGCCACTCTTCGTAGAAGGGGAGCTTCACGCGTTTGAAAAGATGGGAAGAGCGTATAAAACAGTGCGGAACAGGGCATGACCAACTTAAAACATTTGATTCGTTGACCTATGATCGTTTCATAGGCGATCGAGAATTTAATGAGCAGGTGGCGACGAGAAACCTGTAGGAATGGGCTCTTGCTGCTGTTAGCCATTTCTTACTCGTAAGTCGTGCTTTTCAAACGAAGACACCGAATTCGTCAGAGAAAAATCACCAGATTTGTACCAGAGAAGGAAAGCGCTTCACTGCAGCAAGTTCATGGTGCCGCAGCAAATTTTTGAATACAGACTCGAGTCCTTATAATAAAATACGACAGTGATTTTTTTATTAACACTTATCAAACAGGTAATAGATATAAAAGTACCTTATTCATTTGCATCAACTGCGATACTATTTTTATAGACCATACGATGCTAATTTTTGAATGTTTGTTCTTTGGTGCCAATATCAGTCAACTTATAACCGAACTCTTGACGAACGCGGAAAATTGGTAGCTCTTGTGCAGCGAAAGGATATGCACAAGGTGCACAACGCCTACTGCACAATGCACTGATGAGCCAAAACTCTATGGAAACCTGATTAGCCGGCCGAAGTGGCCGTGCGGTTAAAGGCGCTGCAGTCTGGAACCGCAAAACCGCTACGGTCGCAGGTTCGAATCCTGCCTCGGGCATGGATGTTTGTGATGTCCTTAGGTTAGTTAGGTTTAACTAGTTCTAAGTTCTAGGGGACTAATGACCTCAGCAGTTGAGTCCCATAATGCTCAGAGCCATTTGAAACCTGATTAATAGCTTGTTTGTCAGTCTGTGGAACGAAATACAGCACTGATTGTACGTATTAGGGATCCGGAAGTTTGTTGGTAGGGTTGTGGAGGTATGTGGCATTAGATGTCTACAAACGGGCGATGTAATTCACGTAAATAACGGGCCGCTGATTTGCGTACGCGGTGATGGCGACCCAGGGGTTCCATAGATTTACATCAGGCGAATTTGGTCGCTGAGACATTAACGTGAGTTCACTATAATGCTCCCCAAACCACCGTAGCACTGTTCCGGCTCCGAGACACGGACATGCCGGGATGGTTCCTTTGAAAGGGCACGGCCGATTTCCTTCCCAATCCTTCCCTAACCCGAGCTAGCGCTCCGTCTCTAATGGCCTCGTTGTCGACGGGACGTTAAACACTAACCACCACCACCACCGAGACACGGACAATTATCCTGCTGAAAGGTGACATCGCCTTCGGGGAAGACATCAAGCATGAACGGATGTAGGTGGTTCGCAGCTGTCAGCGTGTCTTCGATTACTACAACATGTCGCATGCAAGCGCAGGAGAATGTCTCTCATAACATAATACTGTTCCCACCAGCCAGCGTCCGTGGGGCGCTGCGCGTTTCGAGCCGCCGTTCACTTCGATGAGGACGTTTGTGGGGACGACCAGCGACCAAGTGTAGCAAAAATATGTTTCACCCGAAGAGCCGACACGGTTTCTTTGATCGGTTGTCGAATCCCGATGGCCCAGTCTTTACTGAAATCGTAACTAACGATGTCGTCGGGCCAACACGTGAACACGTAGGGCTGGTCTGCTGCGGAGTTCCATGTTCAAAGATGCACGATTAACGGTGCACTCCGGATATCTTGTGCAGAGATGCCACAGATCACCATCTGTCCTACTTCACAGAGCAGACAAGCCTCCGAACCCGACGTTTTGTGAAGAGTCACGGACGTCCAACCATTTAGCACCTAGTGATAGTTTCACTGCCCTTCTACCTCTCTCCATAGATGCTCACGGCAGGAGTACGTGAATATTCGACCAGCTTCGCCATTTTAGAGACAGTCGTTCTCAGGCTCTGCCCTTTGTCAAGGTCGCTTGCCTCAGTGTATTTCCCTCATATCGTCGCTAGGGTGATTCCCAGCCCGTGTCTGCTCCACTTACATACTTTTGTTACCGTGTGATGTACTCGCAATGCCACCGGCGCAGCGGTGGGCAGTGATCACAATGTTTTGGCTCATCAGTGTATGCTGTCACCTTATCTCTAAAATTGCTACTAATGGTCTTCGTTTGCTCGAAAGAGGCCGCTGGCTCATTTGGACCAAGTGTGCAAAAAGCAGCTGATGAGTACACACACACAAATACAAAAATCTTTTGATAAAATCTTCGAAGTCCAGCAAACTCACAACAGTACTATACAGGAAATTTCTAGTTGACGTCTTGAAGCCATACGTGACAGACTAACAATTTTTTGCTCCTCGATTTGGAAGGGCAAAGGAACTCTGTTTTGTATATGAAATTTTTCAAGATAGTCTGCAAACGTGCAGTACTAAAGTGATTCCTCCAAAATGTACAACATTTATTTTTACAGGCAGGTGAAAAACCTTATAACGAGAGTATAAATTGCTGGTACATCATCGAACACAATAGAGAGATAGCTTCAGCAGAAGAATGCGTAAAAATTCAATCAATCGTACACCATCAGTTGTCTCCACCAATATTCGGTGACATTATCAGAGATGCATGGTACGCCGCGAAACTGTCACGTTTCGCAGTATAAATGATGAAAAAGCCCATGTTCGTGCAAAAACTCAGCGTTCATAACGTGTGCTGTATGCCACAATAATAATTGTTTTACATGCTTCCAAGATCGGTATCATCCTGATTCTTGCGGTTCCCTATACGTGTCACGAATTTAGGTACAATAATGTCAATAGAAAGAATATAGCGATTTGATTCAGAACGGCTGTGTATCCATTTTCATTTCCAATGTGTTCACAAAAATATTTTGCTTACCTAGTTTTCAGGATAAATATTATGCAAATAACAAAAGAATAATTAAATATTGATAATTTGGACAGTCATAATAAATCCTTTGTTGGAGTGACATGAGAATAAAGGAAAAAAGCACAAGCAGCAAGATTAGATCCAGAGCCCTTGCGCTTATGAAACAATACAGTTTATTAATCGCTTGGCTACGGACTCCTTGCTTGTTATATATATATATATATATATATATATATATATATATATATATATATATATATATATATATATATATATATATATATATATACGGAAGCCTAATCCCTTGTAAGTAGTTGTCTGTATAAAGGAACAGTATCAATTATAGTAACCCCACACGCTTTTCCAAACGTATTCAAATGATAACATATTGACTAATACTAAAGCGCATCTCCCTTGGAAGGAATGTAGTAATGAGGCGACAGATGCCTTTTAATGCACACATTTCGAGCGGTGTCCCGCAACTACTTTGCAACTGTGAATGTAGCAGTAGACGCTGCGTTTCTTCTGCTTGTATGAGATTTTAATCTGCAGAAAGGGAATGTTTATCTCTTACACATCAGAATCGGCAAGGATTTGGTCAAGACCCTGCTAACATAAATGAAGGTAACATTCTACAGGCTGCCCTATGCGAAATGGTCATTGTTCAGGGATTGAGAGGAACGATTATTCAGAGCAAAAAGGTCTCTAAAATACATACCGTACGAGCAATGAGCACTTCTTCATCTTCGTTACCGTGGAACAAATCTCTTCTACTGCAAGCTCTTTGCGTTCCACATTTTGCAAGGTGATAGTATGGACCACAACAAGAAAGTTGTCATTAAACATGGGCCCTAAAGTGCATATCTTAAGAGCTATGAGCAGTTGTTCCTCTACGCTACTGTGAAACACATCTCTTCCACTGAACACGAAATCATAGCCCTTAAAGAATACTTTTTATATCCCATGTTTACTAGGCAGTTTGTTTCTTGTTTTGGTCCATATTATCTCTCCCCTAAATATGGAAAGCAAAGAGATTGTAGTAGAAGATATTTGCTTCGCATTATGGAAGTTGTGGAAGTGCTCATAGTTGTTAAGGAGCACAAAATTCTCCTTGATTACAAACAACATACTCATGAAGCCAAAGTGTAAACAGCTTCTGATGGCCTACGTAGTATCAGGATGACCTGATGATAGGAGTAGAGCTATTTTATCATGCAATGTTTTTATCATTGGCAGCGCATAGCAAGTTATGATTAATATCTGACTGACATGATGGATCAACCTTTCAAAAAAAATCTTCCGCAGCACAATATTTATGCAGGAATTTGTTAGTTTTTTGTGTATAGGGACACGATGACTCATTTCCGTGGAATAAAGAGGTTAGACGTTTCTGATATGCGTTATTCTTAATTTACGATGAAATCTCTGGTTGAGTTTAGGAGCAGAATTGTGACATATGTAATTGTCGATACAGATACGAACGTTTAATGGATAGTGCTACTACACTGTTTTCTCTAACTGTAAACTAACAGCGTGTTCGTTGGAGTGCATTCCAGATGACTGAAAGGAAAATCAATGTCTTTACTATGAAAGCTTATAAACAACTGACACTAAATTTCGTCCCAATAAGAACGGTGGATGGCTATCCATAGCCCTGGAGAACACTAGATACGAAGAAAGTTAGTGCCGGAGATTCGCACGCAACGTTGATAGTTTTCCGTATAGTCACAGCTCATATTTTGCTTCATGCTCTGAAGATTATTCTTACATAAAAAAGTCCTGTTTTTTTTAATTTTTTACCGTCGTAATTTTTGGCCTGGTCTTGCCAAAATCGAGACAAACCCTAATTTCCTTCCTTCTTTCTAGTTATTTTTAAAAATACTAAGAGCAGTTTCTTGCTTTGTTTTGTTCGTGTTAAGTGTGAATGTGTTGGGACTGTTCGTTTTAGACGGTTGCACGATTAATCAGCTATGACAGGGGATCAATGCGATGTGCTCACGAGACAGCTGCTATGAGCTACAGTCGTATTTCGCGGAGAAGTCTGTAACGGCGCTTATATTTCCTGTGGCTTTTCAGTGACGTGTGCCTACAGTACTCCCATCTTCGAGTAAATTTGCCATAATAATTGTACTTTCCACTAAAAGCCACAATCTTTGCGGACAGGTCAATTTTGAATTTTGTCTCTTTGTATGAATAAACGTTAGAGCTCAAAATCTTGTGAACAGTGAGTCCGTTAGACAAAGAGTACTAGCTCATTTGGTGAAGATGAGAGACTGAATCAGCCATATCCTAGTTAGAGGAAGATTTCCAGAATTCACTTTAAGTGATTTATGAAAACCACGATAAAGTTCAGTCTTAATTAATGGATTTGAACACTACTGCTCCGAAATGCCTTTCCAGTACTTAATCATTGCATCATCTCGTTCGTTTTTTTACTCACGCTGACTGATTTCATTTTGTATATGGCTTGTACTATGGTGAACTTAAACCTGCAATAATTTTACGGAGAATTCCTATACACAATGTAAACTAAAGTCCGCAGTCGCGTTTTTCTATCTGCATGTGAATGCTTATCTCAGGAACTACTGTAGGGATTTTTTTATGGTTTTTAATAATACGCTGATTCACGAGGAAGATATGCGTATATAATGAATTAGGCTACGCCAAACTAATCATCCAACCATAGACATTTAGTACTACCATTGTGAAGTTAGGGTGTGTCGCGGGCCGCCGAAAAGTCTTACTGTAAGCCAAAGAAATAAGTAACCCTCGCTCGGTATGTTTAGATTTAGTTTTCTAAATCTGCATCTATTCTCTTTAAGCTACCGCGTGGCTTGTTGGGAGGGTACAGAGTTTTCTTATTCTCCATTCTTACTACATTCGTGAATGGTACGGTGGAAGACGGTCAGTACGCCTCTGTATAAGACTGGATTCCTCTAATTTTACCAACGTTGTTACTACGTGAGACGAATTCTGGAAGAAGTAACATATTTTTTACCATCTTTGCAACGTGATCTTTAGGAACTGCTTGGGTAAGGCTATCTGTCAAACATAACATCTTAATTAAGAAGTCTCCCACCATGGCCTGTTGAGCGTATTATGACACTCTTACGCTCGTGACGGATCGCGTCGCTGTTCTTTAATAGCCCAGTTAGTAGCGCTCTTACATCACGAAAAATACTGAGCAACAAGATACAAGATGCTTTTCTATTCGACGCCTTTCGTACATATCAGTAGGAGTTTTTCAATATATCTGGGTCTAGCTTGTGACTTTTGCATGGCTAGATTTATATGGATGATCCACACCAAATCGCTCTGGACACGTACTACCAGATACTTGACTATTGTGAATAATTCCAGCGACTCTTCGTCGATCGCATAGTTAGATGGTGTCGAATATTTTTGTCTATTAATATAATTCACTCCTTCAGACTGCGACACTGGTTACTTTGGAGTGCTGTAGATATGTAGGATTGGTACCAGGGGATGACGTGAGTCTTCACCGCTGACGTGAGTCCCGATGTTATGCAAGTCGATTGTAAGGAATCAGCGCATGAAGACAGTTCGGCGTGGATATGTGACAGAACGGCAGAAAGGAGCTATCGTGTTTTGTAATGCTAATGATACACCGTGAATTATGATGCAAGATTTGTAGCAGTATCGGCGTGAACTGTCCAACATTTTACAACGAATGGTGGAGCAATAGCAGCCATGTAACACGGCGTAAGAGGAGTCGTTGTAAAAAGTTCGTAAAGTACAAGAGCCAGGGATAAGTGTCACCCCTCATCAGTGACAAGTTTTGACACCAGTCCTGACTTTCTGCTGTCAATGAACGGAGGACGACCTCAACCAGATTCCGACGGAACGTTGCAAAGGGAATTGCATGCAGTCGATATTTGGAGTCGGGTACCTGGTAAAAGCCGTTGCTCACTGCGGTACACGGCGCTGCTTGTCTTCGATGGCCCAAACAACAAAGAAACAGGGTGATAACTTATTGGAGCCGTGTAGTATGGTCCGGCGAGTCCCAAAGTTGCCTCTTATCAAATGATACGAGGCGCCGTGTTCAACTCGCAGTGTGCTGGCTGGAGGCGGTTCACTGACTTTTCGAGGTGCTTTTCGTGTCATGAATTGAGCCTATTCATTTAGATTACTGTGAACATGAAGCAGATTTTTCTCAACATTCAGGGTGATCAGGTATTTCCCTTTCTTGGACCTCTTCACGATGAGTAGGTTGTGGACACTCTCGTCTTCCGAGGTGATAACAGCCGCGTTCACAGGGCTGCACGGTCCCGTCCCTATTTTGGCGAGCACTTTGGTAACCTAACATCGTCTGACCATGTTAAGTCATCCTCTCTTACTCTCATAAATATGTTTGCCAATATTTTGCAAAGTGGGTGAAATACACCAGGCAAAACCCCGTAATTTGATATTTCTTTGGGTTCTAATCATCGATGAGCGATTTCAGTTGCATATATGACATTCTTGAAGAAACTTATAAACTATTTTCTTCGCCGCATTTACGTTATTATCAGGGTTAGAGGAATGCTGCTCGATACTAGCGTGATGTCTGTGGCTAACGTTCTGACAGGTAAGCTGACTTCTTGCTTTCACATGTGTGTATGGAATGGGAGAATCTATCATTAAAGACAAAACAAAGTAGAATATGAGCACTCTCTTACACTCTTGCTGACGCAACTACAAGGTGACGATTATTGATCTATATGAAATAAAATCGCCATAACTTCTGAGCGGTTTGCGTTAGGACGTTCAAACTGCACGACTGGCCGCTGTCATCATGGGGATTAGTATGCGCATGCGTGACAAAGCCCACTTTCAAAAAAATGGCTCTGAGCACTATGGGACTCAACTGCTGTGGTCATTAGTCCCCTAGAACTTAGAACTACTTAAACCTAACTAACCTAAGGACATCACACACATCCATGCCCGAGGCAGGATTCGAACCTGCGACCGTAGCAGTCGCACGGTTCCGGACTGCGCGCCTAGAACCGCGAGACCACCGCGGCCGGCTGCCCACTTTCACTTGGACGGGTTCGTCAATTAGCAAAATTGGCGCATTTTGGGGACTGAGTATCCGCATTTCGCGATCGAGAAATCTCTTCACTCTCAACGGGTGACTGTGGGGTGTGCAGTGTCCAGTCACGGAATAATCGGTGCGATATTCCTTGGTGGCACGGTGATTACCGAACGGTACGTGGAGGATTTGGAAGATGATCTCATTCTCATTACCCAAAGTGACCCTGATTTCGACAAGATGTGGTTCATGCAAGGTGGAGCTCGACCCCATTGCAGCAGGAGAGTGTTTGATGTCCTGGAGGAGCACTTTGGGGACCGCCACTGGCACGGACCTCGATTGGCAGCTATATTCTTCGGATCAGAACACAAAGGACTCCTTTTTGTGGGGATATATTAAAGAGAAGGTGTACAGCAATAACGCCAAAACCATTGCTGACCAGGAAACAGCCATTCAGGAGGTCATCGACAGCATCGATGTTCCAACACTTCAGCGGGTCATGCAGAATTTCGCTATTCGTCTGCACTACATCATCGCCAATGATGGTAGGCGCATCGAACATTTCATAACTTAAATCCTAATATATGTAGTGACGTTATACATGTTGAAAAAAGTGTGTGCACGTCGTAGTTTGTAATTAATTTACTTTATTTTCAATAATTGTCACCCTGTATGTGAAATGGTGTTAAGGCGAAGGAAGAGAAACGCGTGAATACTGTTCGGTGTAATAAGCACGGAAATAAGACGGACAGCTGGAGCGTAATGCAGTAACGGGGCAGGTAATGTGGCCAGTATGGCGAGTAAAGCCGGCAGATATGCGATCAGTGAGCTAGCCGCGGGCTAATGAGCGCTCGTATTACCGGCCAATACAGTTACCGTACAGCCGGGCCACGCCACAAGTCGGCTGGCTACCCTAGCTTCAGACGCCAAATAACAAATACTACTTCGAGCGTGATTAATCTATATCCGTACTTCTCGCGCCGCCTTATAATATGTGGCGTAGGTTACTTATCATTTCCCCGCTTTCTTTCTTCGTTCAAGAATTTTACGCAGGAAGAACGGCTATCTGTCAGCGATAGCCGAATACAAAATCAGCTGAAATCGTTCGGTGCAGGAAAGGTGACTGGAACTGTTGAGATGCCTTTATGAATCGCTTTAGATTACGAAAACTGACTTGCTTTTCTTCCAGCAGAGTTCAAGTCACTGGAGCTACGCAACATCCCAAGCGAGTAGAGAAAGCCGTATGCCATTCCAGTCCTCAAGAAGGGTCAGCGGACAGAAGAGTAAATGTGTAAGGCAATGTAACGTTAACATTATGTGGAATTACGGGACACGCTTCATGACCAAGTATTATAAAGTCCTCCTTGGAGGTCGAAAATCTTGTCCGTAGGAATCGATACGGATTCCGCAGTTTCAGTTTATTCTGTTCCTCCATGAGATTCAGAAGGTAGTAAATTATGGCGATGAAATTTTTCCTGACACCCGAAAGGGGTTTCATTCACCGCCATCTAGTGACGGAATATTGGACTATCTTTGTGATTGGAACGCGTATTTCCTAGCAACCAGAACTAAAAACCGAGATTTAAAGGAATAAGTAATACTCTCCTGCGAAGCAATATAGAACCATAACTGCCATCGGTATATACCAATGACCCAGTGGATAACGTCGAATGCAAGCGTAATGAGGCCGATTTCGAAAGATTCTTTCTATATATAGAGAAACAGAAATCTGAGGAAATTTTAGTCAAATGTCATAGGCCTGCAATGAATCGACGCTTGTGATACGGTATGGCAGCTGACCATGAGAATTTAAGAAATATAATGTATAAAGCATAAACACATGGAGAGGTCAATTAGTGTTTCATTTCAAAATTTGAGGCGTGTCAGTGGTAACATGCAAAACGCTACTTCTTTCAAAAGCTACTTCTTTACGAGCTGTAATATCGTGGGACACCACACATACGGAAATATACCGACAGTTTTTCTTCTCGTGTGCTTCTCGCAGGTGGTAAAGGAAATGGAGAAACGGCATTCGTACTCAAAGTACTCTCTGCCAAACTCTGTAAGGTGATTTGCGAACTAAAAATGTAGATTTTCATTTGGACACACACTATGATTAGCAAGGATATAGACGTTTGCCATGTTTAAACGCACGAAAAAGATTTGTTGCAGTAAAAATACTGACATAGAATATACGAGGGCCTGCCGAATTTTGCATGTGAAAACTCTAAAAACATTTTAAATAAAACAAACGTTGTTAACGTTCTACAACTTTATTATTCGTGTCTACTTCTTTGCATACCTCTGCCACTAGAGGGCTCCGAATTGTAGCGTTTAACATGGTGGTGTGTAACGTAACTGTGTTGGTGCGTGAGAAACAACGTGCTGTAATCGAGTTTCGAAATCACAGAGTTCGTCCACACATGGAGCAGCCTCTCCTTCAGCATGGCAGTGCGGGACTACACACGAGCGTGTCTAGGCTCACTGTCCTCGATCATCTCCATACAGTCATGACTTGGCCCCATCCGACGTTCACCTATTCCCGAAACTTAAAGAACATTTTCGAGGATTTCACTTTGATAGTGATGAAGCCGTGATAGCGGAGGTGAGGTTGTGGATCCGTCAACAAGGTCAAACACTGTACAGTGGCGGTATTAACAAACTGATCTTTCGTTGGAAGAAATGAGTTCGTCACCAGAGTGACTGTGTTAAGAAACGAACATGTAAACATGAAAACGGCGATGTTGAATGTTAGTAACGATTGTTTTATTTAAAAAGATTTAAGAGCTTTCACATTAAAAATTCTGAGGCATTACTTTTGAGCACGCACTGGTACATTTAGTCCTTTGGTGGCAGTTGAAATCATATCACAAGTAGACTGGAGATTTTTCTTTTTCTTGGCTTGATCATGTTAGACGTTTGTGTTTTCATGGTCTGGGAGGAATTAATCCGTTTTATCAATGCCCATTTTTGTTTAGTTACCTCTATATCAGCTCCACAGGGTCATTTTCTGAAATTCACAAGTTTACAGGAACCTCTGACATGATTTTAAATTAGACTAAAGTTTTTGATTCGTTTTTCTGTTATATAACAGCTGGGCTTTTGTATAACAGCTGTGTTTGTGCATGGTATGTCAAGGATACATTAAGTTAATTTAATAGTGTGCAAAAGAAGTAAAAAAACGTGGTGGTAGCCATAGCTATAAATCAAAACTAATATTATCATACATATAATCTGATACATGCAACTTCTCTGAAAACATCTGTCTCTTAACGAGCGATACATGTTACTGTAGTGATGGTGTTCAGTCCGACCTGGATAATCTCGCAGAGACGTTGCTACAGTTGAGTTCCTATTGATGGATCGATAGCCCAACGCCCATCAGCGTCTAACTACATATTCAGTTCATACAAAACTCATTACTACCGAACAGCATCGTTGGCCACTGTGTTTTCTGTGGCAGCAAGCGCAATTACGCGACTCCCGTGTTTAAATTAACGGTTGCCAGTGCTGAAGCTTCAGTACCTTTGTTCACTCGGAAGATGGTCGTAAGATATGCCGCCGAAATGTCTGAAATGGAACTGTATGCTAGTTATCTAATGTATTAATCAATACGCCGCGCAAATATGAAGCTGCACCTACGAATAGTGTTCTGAAGCAATTTATATTCAGACTGACTAATTAAACGGGCATTGCACTCAAAATCAAGAATGACTGACGTAGATTTAGAAAATAAGAAAGAAAGAGAGAAGCCAAGGATATCTTATCTCCGGAAAGATCTGTAGACTCCTACGGAAACACGGCATCCGATTTATTTCGCTCCTCTCAACAAAGATGGAAAGCGTTCTTTGTAATGTTAAAGTTGATGTATGTCTCAGAAATGCGTGCGTGTAGCGTGTTCCATGGGAATGCGGCGTGTCTTAAGTGGAGCAGACTATTACAACAGTCGAGGAGAGGTGCAAGAAACATCAGCGACACACAAGACTAAAACAATAAAATGATCACACAGATCAGCAGTCGCTGAGAACTGTCTCAGGCATTATTAAGACATGAACTACGACCTGGCAAATGGCAAGTTTCTCGGATAGACTAAGGAGACTAACGAAAGAAGTATATCAGAAAGACTAACTAAATGAGAAGGAGGCCTCAGTTTCAGCAACTTTGTGTATACGGTAGTCCATTTATTTAGATATATACTGTACATCACGTTCTGGTTGGAGCCCAGGCGCCGAACAAGCATGACACAGCTCGCAGTACCTGAAGAAGACGGTAGGGCTGGTCTTCGAAATATCGTGCAGAAACACGATATCAACATCACGGCTGATCACCCGTCAGGACACCTTTAATTAATAGCGCAGAGAAAAGCGTGTAGATCACGGAGCGAGGATTCTTACCGGGAGGCTCTCTTTAGTCTCGACCAGTGTGTCAGGCACCAGACGCGTAGATGTGGTCAGAGATCGGGTGAGCGAGCTGGCCACCAAAAAGGAACGCTTCCTCTTATCGACCAATCAGGAAACGTCTCACACAGGCGTTCACTAACAACACGTGCAATCTGAGATTTGAATCCGTCATGTTGGAATCACATAGGTACATGAGCTACGTATAGGATATTTCGTCCCCAACCGATCCCATCCATACTCAGGTGCGCCTACATGTACGTTGCAATTACCTGTCCTATAACTTTGGCAATTACATATATAATAAATCAGTTTGTTACATCGAACAGAGGAAGATACTTAGGTTGTGGAGTTGCACTGTCAGAGTTACCGCAAACCGAGTTTCATTTCGTAACTTTTTACTTAATCGTCTCCGGACCGGGGTTCCTTATCTCGAACCGACACGTTTCCCTTCTCCGTCATCCCTGCAATTTGGCGGCATCATCGCGGAAACATCCAGTATAGATGTTCAATATGCTCATCTTCGACCAGAGTGTAAAAAAACAGATATTATACCTAAGAGATTAACGTAGATCGACAGTTAACCAAAGCTGAGAGACATGAAAAGCGATTAACCTAATAACACAAATAAGCAGTGAAATTGAGGGATCTGTGAGCGAAGGGCAGCGCTAAGAAGAAACCATCACAAATGTGGCAAGCTGCAATGAAAAAATAACGAATGGGTCCCATCATGATGTAGATTTTACCTGGTCGAAAGCAACTGTAAACGAAAGGGAAAGTGAGCAAGAATTTGTAAGGAGAATATGACCGGAGAGTGTCTGCCTTGCCTCTCCAGCCTCAAACTGCTTTCCTGCCTGTAAAAACAAAATACTGAGACTCGAAATAAATGCCACAAGATACGAAGAAATGATCGAACAGATACAGTTTATTACTGTACCTGCTATTTAAACTTACAAACACTGAAGTGCAGAAAACGTAGCACACATGCTCGTCGGTTTACAGCATATTTGCAGTGCGCGACACCTTGTGCGTTTGCTGCGTATTTCGGACAAAACTGGAAAGCAATCAGACCGATATGGTCGCATTCACGGGAGGACCTGTCAGGAAGTAACGTGGAGACCTCGTACAAGGAGATTCCACACCCTGTAACACATCGTCAGACTAGCTACAGCGTACAGAACTCCTGTAAAAGGATTTACTTCATTATACTTCCTTTTAAGAAAGGAATGAGATGAAATGTCATGCCTCAGAATCTGCTCCTGAATACATCAAATCGTTCGAACACTGGAAAATAAGGTAATTGTATTGATACATATGAGGTTTGCATCATAATTGTCTACAAAAAGTCATATAATTAAGAGGGCATCCAGAAAATAATGCCTCCAAATTTTTTATGTGAAAATTGTTACAGATTTTTAAATAAAACACAATTTATAATATTCTGCATCTTTATTCTTCATATCTACGTATTTATTTCACAACGTAGTCACCCTTGCTACGAAGAGAGACCAATTGGTTGATGCCGTCGCTGTAGACTGTTTGACTTTGTTGGCGGAGCCACAACCTCACCTCTGCTTGCTCCGCTTCACCACTATCGAAGGAAGTCCTCGAGGGCGACCTTTAAGTTAAGGAAACAGATGAAAATCGGGTGGGACCATGTCGGTACTGTACGGAGGATAATCTATGACAGTGAACACAAGACGCTGGATTGTTGCAGATGTCACAGCGCTCGTGTGTAGTTTGAAGGAGAAGGAGAGAGTGCTCCATGAGTAAATGAACTGTTCTACGATTAGAAATTCCTTTACAGTACGCCGTTTCTCTCACACCGACGTAGTTACGTTGCACACAGCCCGATTACATATTACATTTCGGAGCCCTCTAGCGGCAGAGGACTGCAAATATGTGGAAATGAAGAAAAAAGATGCAGAATGTTAATAACATTTGTTTTATTTAAAAAGCTTTAAGAGTTTTCACATAAAAATTCGGAACCATTACTTTTCAGGACGCCCTTGTAATAATTTCAGTCCTTAGCAGATAGCGCAGATATATAAAGTGCTCTCATGAAATTCGGTTCACATTGTCGTCAATCGATTCAAAACGAACAAGTAAAGACTGTTAGAAGTTTCAAACATTATGTTGACAAATATCGTCCTCTCTTCCTCCAATGGCAGCATGCCACCCCCCATTTCCCAGCCTATTGTTAAAGGAGAGAGTGAACCTTGAAATATATAGATCTACATCTACATATCCAGGGTGGTCCATTGATGGTGACCGGGCCACATATCTCACGAAATAAGCGTCAAACGAAAAAACTTCAAAGAACGAAACTTGTCTAGCTTGAAGGGGGAAACCAGATGGCACTATGGGTGGCCAGCTAGATGGCGCTGCCATAGGTCAAACGGATATCAATTGCGTTTTTTAAAATAGGAATCCCCATTTTTATTACATATTCGTGTAGTACGTAAAGAAATATGAATGTTTTAGTTGGACCACTTTTTCGCTTTGTGACAGATGACGCGGTAATAGTAACAAACGTGTAAATACGTGGTATCATGTAACATTCCGCCAGTGCGGACGGTATTTGCTTCTTGATAAATTACCCGTGTTAAAACGGACCGTTTACCAATTACGGAAAAGGTCGCTGGACTACCCTGTATACTCCTGAAGTCACTGTACAGATGACGGCAGTTGCCACATCATACCAGCCTTAATTCTCCATCTTATTCTACTCAAATTTTAAGCGAGAGAGCAATGACTACGTACGTACCTTAATCTCTCTTGTATTTTCTGTAGCCCTACACGAGATACACGAAGCTGGCAGCATAATGGCCATGGTCGTACAGCCTTCTTCGAATACAGGTTACCTGAATACACCGAAGATGGTTCCGTGAAAACTGGGTCGTCTTACTTACAAGGAATCCCAGTTAATTTCCCCGAGTATTTTTGTTTGACTTTCTTATCGGCTATTCTGATATCTTATGATCCTAGCAGTGCGTCAATGAATATAAGGATTCCAAATTCAGGAACAATACTCTAGACATAGTCAAGCTAGCACCTTGTTTGTAATGACGTTTTGAGCTGCATCGCATTGTTTCGGGAAACTTCCAATAAATCTGAGTCCAGGGAAACGTAAGACAGCTAAGCAGAATGCCACGCCCGCCCACGGGAACGCACTTCCGTTTGTTGGAGCCAATCCTCATTTGAATACTAACGAAGCATCACCAACGCCTGACTCTGGTTAACGTCGCGAACTCCACACCACAGGACCCACGAGGGCTACTGTCCAGCTCCACGATTTGCGGACTTCCGAACTGCTCCACGAAATTATTTAACATCTGTCACTTTCAGCCATTCAGAATCACGAGCGGAATGTAGGCGTTTTCATTGACCACTTCCTTTTCCCGCTAGTAGTACTTGCTATAAGGTGCTGACCCCTACCAGGACTTCCAGAAATTTCTTTCCAACAAGTGCTGGAAAACGTTGCCCTTCAGGGGAAAACTGCACGCCCTTGAGATGACCCTAATACGCTTCGACTACTACCCGTTTAGGTGGACCATGGAATCGCCAGCACATCATCCCCAGGCTGAAGAAAGACCCATTCCCCTAGCTACCGGAAACTGGCTGTAGGGTTCACGATAGCTAAAAGGCACAGGATACAGGCCAAAGAATATGTTACAATAGATATGATCTCTCAGGTTTTCTTGGCGTAATTGGTTAATTATGAGCATCCGAATGTTCAGTCGAGATGTTGTTTCCATTTTCTGATCAATATTTCGACGACTGACCAGTCATCTTCTTCAGGTTCTTCGAGTTTTGTTATTACGTGTACTCGCTGCCTGGACTCCAGCCAGACTGTCCGCTATTGTTAGTCTCTCGCCCCCATTTATAGTCGAATTCGATTTCCGACGTCCATTGCGCCGTTTGACGCTCTTTCGTTTTATAGATCACGCGCCGATACTGCGTGAATCGCAAATTCCCTCAGTGTTTTCTAACTCCGATGGATGTAATGGTCGGCGAGGTTTTAATAAATCGAATGCCGGATCCCAAGCGTAATTTAACCTGAAACATTCGTCCCTGTATATTAGGTTTTCCGGCATCTTTATTTCTATATATTCCTTAATTATACTGTCCGAGAAACTTGGCGTTTGCACCACAATAATGGTGTGATTGTATTTCATTCATTACTATATTTGAGGCAGTGCTTTGCGACAGCTGATTTGCTTTAGTCGGGTGTGTCGGTGTGTTCCCTGCATGTTCCTTCGACTGTTCTGTTAGTATGCCCGACGTAAGACATGCCACATTCGCATGGAATTCGATACACACCCGGCTTTCGGAGACCTATAACGTCTTTAACATTACAAAGAACACTTTTTATTTCAGTTGCAGGGGCGAAACACCCTGGATGGCACGTTTCCATTCCATGCGAATGTGTCTTACGCTGGGGAGAGTATCAGAACAGTCGAGGAGAGACGCAAGGAACATCAGCAACACACCCGACTAAAACAAGCAAGCAATTCAGCTGTCGCCGGACACTGCCCCGAATATAATCATGAAATGAAACACAATGATACCAGTATCGTCGTGAAAACGCCAAGCTTCTGGGACTACGTAACTAAGGACTATACCGCTCTAAAGATGTCAAAATGGTTCAAATGGCTCTAAGTACTATGGGACAACATCTGAGGTCATCAGCCCCTAGACTTAGAACTACTTAAAGCTTACTAACCTAACGGCATCACACACTTCCATGCCCGAGGCAGGATTCGAACCTGCGAGAGTAGCAGCAGCGCGGTTCCGGAATGAAGCGCCTAGAACCGCTCGGCCACAGCGGCCGGCTCTAAAGATGTCAGAAAACATAATTACCATAATAAACAGGGACGGAAATTTCGATTTAAATAACTTGTAGGGCCCGGCTCTCAGTTTACCAAAATGTCGACGAACATCACATCCATCGGATATCGAAAACGCTGAGGGAGTTGGCGTTTCACAGAGTATCAGCGCGTGCTCTTTGAGACAAAAGAGCATCAAAGGGCGCAGTGGTCGTCGCCAGTCGAACTCGTTTACGAAAGAAATGTGAGACCGAATAGAGCTCACAGTCTGGTTGGAGTCCAGGCAGCGGGTACACATAATATCAAATCTCGCAGCACTTCAAGAAGACGCCTAGATCGGTCGTCGAAATATTGTGCCGAAAATGGAAGCGACACGCGGAAGACCGCAGTGGCATTGTATGTTCGACCTCTGAGTGAGCAGACGTTCCGCCAGACCGTGGCTAAGTACCGGATCTGGTGCTTAATCCGAGTAATCGTGGCGGCGTAGAGAGAGTGTGAGAGGAGTTACCTGGGTGGTGCGGTCCGGCGCCGGCGGCGGCAGCGACCCCGACTGGCGAGCCGGGCGGCGGTCCACGACCACGCCTGCGTCCGCGTCCAGCGTTTTTGCCGCACGCCTTTCCTTTCTGCGCCAATTGTTTGTGTACGCCGGGGGACAAACTGGGGTAGGTCGGGGCTGCGCCGGCAGCTGACCCGCGGCCATTCACGCGCTCAATTATCAGGCGGCGCTGTTTTTTCCTCCCCGGCGCTGCGCGGTCACAATTAACGCGGAGAATGGCGAAAGAAAATAGCGAGCGGCTGGTCACTGGCGCAGCTGGCGAGGGCCGGCTGTCCTGACCAACGCACGTGGCGCGCGCTCAACCTCTGCGCCGCAAGACGCCGCTCCCTGTGTGGCGGCCGCGTACTGCTCCCGAACCACTCGCGGGAACCACGACTGTCCCAATCCCTCCGTGCAGGCCCGATAACAGCAGGTCTGTGCCGATATCAGAAATGTGATTCGCATCCGCATTTCCTTCGCCCGCAAATATTCTACCCGAATTTGTTCATATTAAACATTTGTAAACCACTTTAACACGCTCGGTACGCCGAAACTGACGGAAGGATTCTTTAACTTCATTTATTTAATGTTGTGTATGAAGCGGAACTATGGGCCTCACGGGAAAAGGGTGACTCGGCTGAGTCACGCAATTTGACTCTCAGTATGATCACGAGGTGTGGCCATTAATTGCACGCGTTGATCACGTAGGCTGACGTGAGGATCAATGAACTATACTTGACGGGATGTATCTGGAACATCTTAGGTGATTAGAAAGTTAGTAGGCAGGAATACAATTAAATACTTTGCTTTAATTCAGCATCAGCGGTGAACGTCGATCGTGAGTTAGTACCATAATATTTACAAGTGCAGTTATAGACTGAACTGCGAATACTTCTTTACAATTCTGATTGCTTCACACCTATAGATCAAATATCAATGCATAAACTGTATGTGGCGCCTGGCTAGGTCGTAGCTACTGACTTAGCTGAAGGCTATGCTAACTAGCGTCTCTGCAAATGAGATCGCTGAAGCTAAAACAAGTGAACCATTCCTATTAAAGTCGGCTGTAGAACTGGGCAGTGCACTAGCTTGTCTCGTAAGACCAGCCGAGTGGTGGCGCTCGGTCTGCTAGATTCGACAGTGGCGACTCACGGGTCCGACGTGTACTGACGGACCGCGGCCGATTTGAAGCCTACAACCTAGCCGGTGTGGTGCCCTGCGGCCCTCTCTTACATCTAACCAGTCATTCTATAGGGTGTCCCATAAAGAGCGCAGGTTTTAATTTAATAATAATACACGCAAATTATTGGAATATTGCTAGTACTATTATGTCAATACGAAACACAAATAATACAATTAAACAAGAAAAAAAATATCGGGCAAATGTCCACGACTTCGTCTGCACGCATCCACTCTGTGGACAAAATTTTCGACGACTCTAGAGATTAGTTCCATTTGAATTTGACCCATGACACGTCTTATTTTTGCCTTGAGTTGAGGGACGCTTCGCGGATTGCCCACATAAACACAAGAGTTGATATACGCCACAAAAATGTCATATGGTGTCAAATCGCACGATCTAGGTGGCCAGTTCTGATCGCCATTGCTTGAGGTGAGATGAGCAGGGAATCTTTCTCTCAGCAAACTTCTAGTTTCAACGACAGTATCGCAGGTTGCCTCATCCTGTTGGAGCCACACGAGTTCCAAATTCAGTTCTTGCAATTGTGGCCATAAAGCTGTGTTATAAGTGGCAGTAACAATCACCAGTCTGTGTCACTGCTTTTCCAGTCTCGTCTTCAAAAGAGAACGAGGGAAAAATGACTGCCTATATGCCTCTGTACGAGCCCTAATCTCTCTTATCTTATCTTTGTGGTCTTTCCGCGAAATGTAAGTTGGCGTTAGTAAAATTGTACTGCAGTCAGCCTCAAATGCTGGTTCTCTAAATTTCCTCTGTAGCGATTTACGAAAACAACACCTCCTTTCCTCTAGAGACCCCCAAGACTCCCACCCGATCTCCTGAAGCATTTCCGTAACACTCGCGTGATGATCAAACCTACCAGTAACAAATCTAGCAGCCCGCCTCTGAATTGCTTCTATGTCCTCCCTCAATCCGACCTGATAGGGATCCCAAACGCTCGAGCAGTACTCAAGAATAGGTCGTATCAATGTTTTATAAGCGGTCTCCTTCACAGATGAACCGCATCTTCCCGAAATTCTACCAACGAACCGAAGACGACTATCCGCCTTCCCCACAACTGCCCTTACATGCTTCTCCCACTTCTTATCGCTCTACAATGTTACGCCCAAATATTTAATCGACGTGACTGTGTGAAGCGCTACACTACTAATGGAGTATTCAAACATTACAGGATTCTTTTTCCTATTCATCTGCATTAATTTACATTTATCTACATTTAGAGCTAGCTGCCATTCTTTACACTAATCTCAAATCCTGTCCAAGTCATTTTGTATCCTCCTACAGTCACTCAACGACGACACCTTCCCGTACACCACAGCACCATCAGCAAACAGCCGCACATTGCTATCCACCCTATCCAAAAGATCATTTATGCAGATAGAAAACAACAGCGGACCTACCACACTTCCCTGGGGCACTCCAGATGATACCCTCACCTCCGATGAACTCACCATCGAGGACAACGTACTGGGTTCTATTACTTAAGAAGTCTTCGAGCCACTCACATACTTGGGAACCAAAGCCCTATGCTCGTACCTTAGTCAGGAGTCTGCAGTGGGGCACCAAGTCAAACGCTTTCCGGAATTCAAGGAATATGGCATCCGTCTGATACCCTTCATCCATGGTACGCAAGATATCATGTGAAATTAGGGCGAGTTGTGTTTCGCAGGAGCGATGCTTTCTAACGCCGTGCTGATGCATGGCCAGCAACTTCTCTGTCTCAAGGAAATTCATTATATTCGAACTGAGAATATGTTCGAGAATCCTGCAACAAACCGATGTTAAGGATATTGGTCTGTAATTTTGAGGATCCGTCCTTCTACCCTTCTTATATACAGGCGTCACCTGCGCTTTTTTCCAGTCGCTTGGGACTTTACGTTGGGCAAGAGATTTGCGATAAATGCAAGCTAAGTAAGGAGCCAATTCAGTAGAGTACTCTCTGTAAAACCGAATTAGAATCCCATCAGGACCTGGCGATTTATTTATTTTCAACCCATTCAGCTGCTTCACAACCCCAGGGATGTCTATCACTATGTCCTCCATACGGGAATCTGTAAGAGACTCAAAAGGCGGTATGTTTGTACGATCCTCCTGCGTGAAAGATTTCTCAAATGCTAAATTTAAAATTTCAGCTTTCATTTTGCTGTCTTCCGTTGCCAGGCCAGACTGATCAGTGAGTGACTGGATGGAAGCCTTCGACCCGCTTACTGATTTTACGTAAGAGCAGTATTTCCTTGGGTTTTCAGCAAGATCTTTTGCTAAGGTATGACGGTGGTAGTGGTTGAATGCTTTGCACATCGCTCTTTCTACAGCAGCACGAATCTCTACTAACTTTTGCCTGTCCTCATTCTCCCGATCTTTCTTGTACCACGAGTGCAACTGCCTTTGCTTCCTGAGCATTCTCCGAATTGCGCTGTTACACCACGGTGGGTCTTTTCCATCCGTAACCCACTTTTTCGGCACATACTTGTCGAATGCGTGATTTACAATGTGTTTAAAATTTTCCCATAATTCTTCCACGTCCATCGTACCGGAAGTAAATGAAGTCGATTCATTTACTAAGTGGGATGCTAACAACTGCTTATCTGCTCTTTCTTGTAAGAATACTCTCCTAGCCTTCTTGACTGACTTTTTAACTTTCGTAACCATAGTCGTAATGACAACATCGTGATCACTAATCCCTGTCTCAACACTGACACCGTCGATGAGGTCTGGTCTGTTCGTGGCTACCAGATCTAAAATATTTCCATTACGCGTTGGCTGTCGATTTAGCTGCTCAAGACAGTTTTCGGATAATGTGTTCAAAAGTAATTCACACGACGGCTTGTCTGTACCACCTGTAGTGAAACCATAGACATCCCAGTCTATACTAGGTAGGTTGAAGTCGCCTCCGACTAATATAGCATGATCCGGGTACTTCTGCGATACAGTACTCCCTTTGATGATTCTAGAACTGTCACGGTGGAACCTGGTGGCCGATAATAACACCCCACGATTAACTTTTTTTCCCCTAACCCTGTTAAACGTGTCCAGATAACTTCACAATCACACTCTACTTCGACCTCAGTAGTCACAATATTTTTGTGAACTGCAATGAAGACACCACCTCCTACGGTGTCTAATCTGTCTTTCCGATACACGTTCCAACCCTCACTAAATATTTCAGAAATTCCTATCTCAGGGTTCAGCCAGGTCTCAGTCCCGAGAATAATATGCGCGCCACACGCTTCCTAGAGGGCAGTAAATTCAGGAACTTTATTCCGAACACTCTGAAAATTTACTGCTAATATCTTGATAGCTGAAGTATCTTTACACTGAGCGAGTCCTCATTTCCCTGCTTGCACGTCGATTGGTGAGTGTTCATCAGGACACCTCGCACTACTGCCTAGCCTAAAAAAAACCCATGTGCACGCCACAAGTACTCTGCTACCCGAGTAGCCGCTTCCTTTGTGTAGTGTAATTCACTTCACCAACGCTGGAAGCAGCGATGAGTTCCTTTATCCAACACGTGGAATTGTGTGATACGAACCTTCAGTACGGTTGACCAAATGACTAGGATGCATTTTCCTTGTGTTTCTGTTTGCTTTTTATAAACTCCAGGAAGTATACCAGTTACGCTACACGCTTTTATACAGTGTGTACTTGGACGGAACAGTCAAGAGAGAAATCGCATTACCGAATGAAACACACAGGATTTATTTAAAAAAGACGTATATATCTTCATGTCTTCTAAGGGTAAAAGACTCTGTAAGTTTCTGCGCATTTAATGGGTCTATACAAAATATTTTTGGCTACTTTACGCACTAATAAGCAAAGCTATTATGCAGTTATTTCTTCAATCGCTAGTGGATTAACTTCTATTCATTGTCTGAGTTGGCAATGGCTGATGAACGTCAGCGCCAGCACATTACGGTGTCGGAGCTATAGAAACCATTTGCAACATCCACCGGAAGTGTTTAAGAACAAAGGCAGTAAAACACTATCACAAACGTAAACAAACAGATACATAAGCTGCGTTAACTTAAACAATACACATCAAAAACTTCACAGTAAAGGAACGAGATATCTTGTTAATTGATAACAGAGAAATATCGAACCGAGAAATAAATTTGTTGAGACGTGACGTGCTGAGTATGTAACAATGGGACCACTACCATTTCTCCTTTTCCCAGTTTCAGCCACGAACTGCATGTGGGGAAAATTTGTTGCCCAGCTTGTCTTGAAACAAATAAATCTTATCGGAATTTTAACACTAAACATCTCCTTGTTGTACACTCCCTATTCATGTAGCATCTGACTCTTGGATTCGTTGACAGTTTCTGGAACACAGTTATCACATTTACTGAACTATCCCATGACGAAACGAACCGCTATTCGTTGCATCTTCTGCATCTCCTTTGATTTGTCTGATAAGGGTGTCTCAGTAATCAGCAATACTCAAGAATTAGTTCAACAAGTCTTTTCTAAACCACTTCTTTGATAGATGAGTTACATTTCTTTTTGAGCTCTTGTGTGCATACAGTCTCACACGTGCTATCCACATTATAGTTTTATGATGTCTCTCCGCCTTAATCAGCTCCAGGTGGTTACCCTAGCGTAGTTGTAACTATTTATAATGTTACAGACGTAGATGGCAACACTTGCAGTCTCTTAAGGAAGTAAATATGTTCCGTCATGCTCATTTCTGCACAGGAATTGACATTATCCACGCCAGTAAGAGCGTGTTTAGTCTCTCAGGCCATCTGGGGGAACAGTACTGCCATTGGCTTCTTAAAACAGAGCGTCGCAGACCCATAGTTTAGCAGTTGTATCTTATTTAAGGAAGAGGCAACATTTGCCCAAAATGAAATATTATTTTTCCGAAATAAGCCCCTGTGGCCAAATGCAAGTTCTCGAGTGACAGTGGAAGCAAGGCCTCAGGTTCACTTTACTTTCAGTGTGTGTTCAGAAATAGTGGGTGGCAGAATGAACACGTTTCCCGCACTCACTCACGGGTGATATACACCGAAGAGTCAAAGAAACTGGTACATCTGCCTAAAATCGTGTAGCCCCCCCCCCCCCCCCCCACGAATACGCAGAAGTGCCGCAACACTACGTGGCATGGACTAGACTAATGTCTGAAGTAGTGCTGGAGAAACTCACAACGTGAATCTCTCAGGGCTGTCCATAAATCCGATAGAGTATGAGGCGGTGGAGGTCTCTTCTGAACAGCATGTTGCAAGGCATCCCAGAAATGCTCAATAATATTCATTTCTGGGGAGTTTGGTGGCAAGCGTAAATGTTTAAACTCAGAAGAGTGTTCCCGGAGCCACTCTGTATCAATTCTTTACGAGTGGTGTGTCGCACTGTCCTGCTGGAATTGCCCAAGTCCGTCGGAACGCGCAATCGACATGAATGGATGCAGGTGATCAGACACGATACTTACTTGTGTGTCACCTGTCGGAGTCGTATCTAGACGTATCAGGGGTCCCCTATCACTCCAACTGCACACGCCTCACACCATTACACAGCCTCCACCATCTTGAACAGTCCCCTGATGACATGCAGGGTCCATGGATTCATGAGGTTGTCTCCTTACCCTTCCACGTCCAATCGCACGATAAAATCAGAAACGAGACCCGTCCTACCAGGCAACATGTTTCCAGTCATCAACAGTCCAATGTCGGTGTTGACGGGCCAAGGCGAGGCGTAAAGATTTGTGTCGTGCAGTCATCAAGGGTACACGAGTGGGCCTTCGGCTCCCAAGGCCCACATCGATGACGTTTCGTTGAATGGTTCGCACGCTGACTCTTGTTGATGGCCCAGCATTGAAGTCTGCAGCAATTTGCGGAAGGGTTGCACTTGTCACGTTCAACGATTCTGTTCAGTCGTCCTTGGTCCCGCTCTTACAGGATCTTTTTCCGGCCGCACGATGTCGGAGATTTGATGTTTTATCGAATTCCTGATATTTACTGTACACTCTTGAAATGGTCATCCTGGAAAATTCCCACTTCATCGCTACCTCGGAGATGTTGTGTCCCATCGCTCGTGTGGCGACTGGAACACCACGTTCAAACTCACTTGAATCTTGATAACCTATCATGGTAGCAGCAGTGACGATCTAACAACTGCGCCAGACACTTGTTGTCTTACATAGGCGTTGCTGACCAAAGCGCTGTACTCTCCCTGCTAACGTATCTCTGTATTTGAATAGGCATACCTATGCCACCTTCTTTGGCGCTTCAGTGTATGACGACTACCAAAGCTACGTGACAAATTTCACCTCTAGGCGAACGTTTTAATTGCAGAAAAACAAAGGAAAAGTTCCATTCCCCACGTAATAGCGCCTCATTTTCTATTCGTCGCATGAGAGTTCCTAGAGATGGAATGTAGGTGAGTGTTTTGCTCTCAGAATGTTTAGCATTCTCAGGTAGTAATCGCAAAATTGTTTACACTGGGGGCGAATTTTCGCTGATAGTTACTGTCTGATAGTTCTTTGCAAGTACTTCTTGCAAGTGTCTGAGATTCTTACGAGAGCAGATGTAGGAAGCATTTACATGCTGAGAGATGCGAGTGTCTGTGAGACCTGATATATCAATTTCTCGAGATTTTTCTGTCGTCATTCAGTGCGTGAAATAAGAGGTTACGATGAAAGAGTGTCGGGCTGGAGCTGCATTTTTAATACTTTTAGTAGCAAATATAAAACGCAACCGACAGTGATCGTATTGGATAACGGATCGGATTATGCTGCGTGATAATTTAGGAGCATACAAGTATCTCACCTTAGTGCTTATGATGGAACAACAACTACAATATCGAAATTTTACGAGAATGACAGCGATGGAGATGGAAAAAATACACTTTATAATTCGACCCAAAATCACGAATTTAAATACTATTACGCGCAAATCCGTTACTGTTAAAGACAGACTGCTTGTGACAGTAATATTTGTAGCATCAACTACGTTTATTCCATTTAATATTCGATATAGTAATAATTAATTTATTTTGATACCCACAGGCGTTCAAAAGCCAATTAGGGTGGATAGATGATAAATGAAGCATTTCCGGATGTAACTTTATTTGAAATTTTTTACTTGTATTGATTTAGGGAACCACTCGTAAATTCCTGAAGGTGTGTTCTTCAACAGCCAATATAATAACATAATCAGTAAATACCACTTCATAACAAATTATATACATAGCTGTATTGCCAAAAGAGTATTTGATTTCCTTGGCGCATTTACTGTGGGATACTTTTTGCTAGCACACGTGGGCTTTCATCAAGACTCCATAGTCGACACGGTGTTGTCTTTGGGCTTTGGCTGTTTTGGCTGCGGGGCCTGAGGACGACGGCAGTGTATCGCCGAAGCTAGTCGTGTGATGGAATAAAGACATACTGAAGATACAGCGTTGGTGGTAATTTTTCTTATAACTTCACTTGCTTCTCTATTTTAATTAAAATGTTAAAAACTATAGGCATTTCAGCCAACAAATTTTGCTCCTTATCTGAGTTCCCGTAGTCCATTAACTGTACGTTCCATAATTTTAACATTTCCTCGTACAAAGTAATTAAATGCACAACTTTGTCCTGAATCCACTTTCTGGTTGCTTCTTTTATTACTTTTTTGCGACACATCACTGACATTAACTCAGAGCGCGTATCTATTGTGACACTAGTCTCAACTGTCCCAACAATACCGGTATACGTTTGAAGGGCAGCTCGTTGCAGTGTCGATTTAGCATAGTGGGTAGCATTCATAGATTCACTTCAATACGGGATCGGCTCACTTCACTGCCAATTTTTTTTTTTGTTTTCGTTTGTTAATTTTACATAATAACTCTATCATTTTTATTATTATTTGCTGCCCAGCATTGTCTAAGTCTAGAGATTTCTACTTACACTAGCTGGTCGTGCTGTTCGCTTAGGAGGTAAAATGGGCGATTTCTTCGAGCAGAAACGTGGCACTTCCACATATTATGGCTCCAAACACGCAGTTTCGTGGGTACTTGCGTTTAATGTGTGCATGAATGCGGCAAAAAATATTACCTTCCACATATTATGGCTCGAAACACGCAGTTTCGTGGGTACTTGTGTTTAATGTGCATGAATGCGGCAAAAAATATTACCAAGATGAGCCGGCCGGGGTGGCCGAGCGGTTCTAGGCGCCACAGTCTGGAACCGCGCGACCGCTACGGTCGCAGGTTCGAATCCTGCCTCGGGCATGGATGTGTGTGATGTCCTTAGGTTACTTAGGTTTAATTAGTTCTAAGTTCTAGGGGACTGATGACCTTAGAAGTTAAATCCGACAGTGCTCAGAGCCATTTGAACCATTAACAAGATGTGGTAGTGAACAAAATGTGAATACGGTTCAAATCTGGGACGGAATATGACCGTTGAGCGCTCTCCGAGTACTTTCAGCTCTCCCGACAATGCCGTTACAGTTTTTCTTGTCTGACAGCTACAGCGAGCAGCTCCGAGAGATGGAGGTTACCGTCTACGCGAGAGGTGTGAACTCACAGAACACGAGTATCCGAGAGTTTGGCCCACTCTCGGACACTGCCGGCGAGCTCACTCTTGGAGCAGTCCACACGACTCGTCATACTCGAAAAAGCTTTCTAAGAGTGAAAAATTTTCAACAGTATGTCTCGCTAAAAACAAAGACTTCATGAACAATGGGTTACTTGAGTAGATCTCTAGGCACGACTTCCCATATAACAAGGACTCAATCTTTTGGTTATCTGCTCTGGAGGTATTTAATGGCTTTGGTGTATGCCATACCCTCCGTAAGAGGAGGGTATGTGCCATACATGTTACTAAATCAGAGGGAAGCCACGACTACTCTGTACAGGAACTCGCAGAAACGAAATTTTACTTGGCGTGAATCGGTTCTTCGTGGAAGCCACAATCACTCATGACGATATCCTCCGCCGTGGGGGACAAAACGTTAGGGTATCCAGGAAAGTGATTCAACCACGGAATTATATCTGGTAATATTTTAATACCTTTCCGGACGAAAAAGATTGTTTTTTACATTTAACATTTCATTTTCAGTTTTAAGAGGATCGCGGGGTAGCCCTAATACATATAGCACCTATGATCTGTGGTGAGAAGAGGTACACGTGAGTATTGTACTGCGTAATAAGGAGGTTCTTCCATGAGATCTAGATCGTCGTAGAAAATGACGGCCACGTCGATGCCCCATTCCCTGACATCAAGAACGCATTTTACACAGATACAAACTGTCATTTATTGAACAAAAGACAAGCTTACACAGTATCGGAGCAGACTTCGATTGGAATCAGGACTTCCTTGCGTCTCACGAAACGGAACAAAATTGACTGATGTAAAGGCAATGTCAGGCGTACACTTAGGGAGTGTGGTAGGTCCAACAGAGTTTAGGAATGTTCTAGTCGATAACGTTGGAAGCTCGATGAGGCTGTTCGCAGACGATGCAGTTGCATACATGAAGGTAACAACGCCAGAAGTTTTTGTCGAGTTGCTGCAATGTCTACAGAAGATCGATGATTGATGCAGGGTCTGGCAGTTGTCCCTGAGCAGAAATAAATATGACCTACTTCGCATAAATAGCTAAGTGAATCCGCTACTACTGTATTGCATTATTGGCAACAGATCAGTGGAAACGATTACTGCGTTAAAATACTTAACAGTAACTCTCCGGATCGACCTAAAGTGTTATGACCACATTGCTGGAAAATCAGATGCCAGGCTGCGATTCATTGAAAGAATCTTAACAAAATGTAATTCGTCCAAGAAAGATGTGGCTTACAGAACATTTCTTTTACCGATTCTTGTGTATTGCACATCACTGTGGGACCCTTGCCAGCTTGAATTAATAGAAGCCCGCATCTCGTGGTCGTGCGGTAGCGTTCTCGCTTCCCACGCCCGGGTTCCCGGGTTCGATTCCCGGCGGGGTCAGGGATTTTCTCTGCCTCGTGATGGCTGGGTGTTGTGTGCTGTCCTTAGGTTAGTTAGGTTTAAGTAGTTCCAAGTTCTAGGGGACTTATGAGCACAGCAGTTGAGTCCCATAGTGCTCAGAGCCATTTGCACCATTTGAACCAATTAATAGAAGAAATAGGAAAGATCGAATTAAGAGCGGCGTATTTTTTCATGGGTCATCTAGTCGGCGCGACAAAGGTACGGAGATGCCCGACAATCGCCAATGGCAGACGCTAGAAAAGAGCTGTTGTGCATCGTGAAGAGATTTACTACTGAAATTCCGAGAGACTACGTTCCGGGAAGAGTTGGGTAACACATTATTCAGTCCAAATACGTCTCGTGAAATGACCACAACAAAAAATCAGAGCGATCTGAGCTAATACAGGGATTTACTGACGATCAGTCTTACCACACGGCATTCGCGAATGGAAGAGGACGGGGCTGAGATAGCGGTATTAGAAGTGCTCTCCGGCACACTCCGTAAAGTAGCTGGCGCAGTGCGGAGGTAGATCAAAGGGTGCTTAAGCACATTGTTGTTCAGGACAGTTGAAAGCGGTGGCGGTTTTCACGGAATCGATGTAATTACGGGACACCGTTTACGGCTAACCAGTGTTTGCGCTACCCGAAGATGGTGTGTGCAGCCACACACGTCCTGCGTATCGCTCCTGCGGCACTGGCCGGTCAATATGAAGTGTGACGACATTAGAGTGTCCTACCGTTTCCGACTTTTTCTGTGTATTTATTTATGACGGAAAGGATAATGCCATCGTGACCCCCTTACATATAACCAGGCGTTTTGTATACACTCCTGGAAATTGAAATAAGAACACCGTGAATTCATTGTCCCAGGAAGGGGAAACTTTATTGATACATTCCTGGGGTCAGAAACATCACATGATCACACTGACAGAACCACAGGCACATAGACACAGGCAACAGAGCATGCACAATGTCGGCACTAGTATAGTGTATATCCACCTTTCGCAGCAATGCAGGCTGCTATTCTCCCATGGAGACGATCGTAGAGATGCTGGATGTAGTCCTGTGGAACGGCTTGCCATGCCATTTCCACCTGGCGTCTCAGTTGGACCAGCGTTCGTGCTGGACGTGCAGACCGCGTGAGACGACGCTTCATCCAGTCCCAAACATGCTCAATGGGGGACGGATCCGGAGATCTTGCTGGCCAGGGTAGTTGACTTACACCTTCTAGAGCACGTTGGGTGGCACGGGATACATGCGGACGTGCATTGTCCTGTTGGAACAGCAAGTCCCCTTGCCGGTCTAGGAATGGTAGAACGATGGGTTCGATGACGGTTTGGATGTACCGTGCACTATTCAGTGTCCCCTCGACGATCACCAGTGGTGTACGGCCAGTGTAGGAGATCGCTCCCCACACCATGATGCCGGGTGTTGGCCCTGTGTGCCTCGGTCGTAAGCAGTCCTGATTGTGGCGCTCACCTGCACGGCGCCAAACACGCATACGACCATCATTGGCACCAAGGCAGAAGCGACTCTCATCGCTGAAGACGACACGTCTCCATTCGTCCCTACATTCACGCCTGTCGCGACACCACTGGAGGCGGGCTGCACGATGTTGGGGCGTGAGCGGAAGACGGCCTAACGGTGTGCGGGACCGTAGCCCAGCTTCATGGAGACGGTTGCGAATGGTCCTCGCCGATACCCCAGGAGCAACAGTGTCCCTAATTTGCTGGGAAGTGGCGGTGCGGTCCCCTACGGCACTGCGTAGGATCCTACGGTCTTGGCGTGCATCCGTGCGTCGCTGCGGTCCGGTCCCAGGTCGACGGGCACGTGCACCTTCCGCCGACCACTGGCGACAACATCGATGTACTGTGGAGACCTCACGCCCCACGTGTTGAGCAATTCGGCGGTACGTCCACCCGGCCTCCCGCATGCCGACTATACGCCCTCGCTCAAAGTCCGTCAACTGCACATACGGTTCACGTCCACGCTGTCGCGGCATGCTACCAGTGTTAAAGACTGCGATGGAGCTCCGTATGCCACGGCAAACTGGCTGACACTGACGGCGGCGGTGCACAAATGCTGCGCAGCTAGCGCCATTCGACGGCCAACACCGCGGTTCCTGGTGTGTCCGCTGTGCCGTGCGTGTGATCATTGCTTGTACAGCCCTCTCGCAGTGTCCGGAGCAAGTATGGTGGGTCTGACACACCGGTGTCAATGTGTTCTTTTTTCCATTTCCAGGAGTGTATATCTTGGATTACGTTCTTAGCGACACACACACTATAAAAGACTTACATTTAATATGAGATACAGCGTTTAACACTTGGCTTGCGGCTACATAATATTACGGCGCTTGAGGGAAATGAGAAGGTGCTGCGGACGTAATATTGCGTCACGCCAATTATGCTGATTTTCCACGGTGTCGAACGAATATTTGAGACTCCCGTAAACGTCTGTTAGGTCAGCGTGCTCCGTAGTTATGCTGTGACCGCTGGATGCTAGTAGTGGTAAAAATTAATTGTTTTTTAAACCCTTGTAACGTTTCTTGTTTCACAGGCACTAGCTGATGTTGGAGTTTTCTCTGTTTCATGTGTCTAGCGTGCGTTTTTTGTTGATTATCTGTTGAAAATGTGCAGTGAAAAAGAGAAATGTTTGGAAAAAACAATTTCCGAAGTCCTTGATGAGTCTGCAGATGACGAAAACGAAATATTTGATGATGGTTCACACTACACATAATCTTAATGTAGCAGTAATTCTAGGGTTTTTTGAAGATGAACTGGTACTTACGTTTATCATTTTATTTTCACAGATAGTGTTTTCATTAAAAATTTAAAAAAAATGGTTCAAATGGCTCTAAGCACTATGGGACTTAACATCTGAAGTCGTCAGTACCCTAGACTTAGAACTACTTAAACCTAACTAACCTAAGGACGTCACACGCATCAATGCCCGAAGCAGGATTCGAACCTGCGGCCGTAGCAGCAGCGCAGTTTCGGACTGAAGCGCCTAGAACCGCTCGGCCACAAGGCCGGCGCTATTAAGAATTCTCTACAGGTACATCAGGACATGAAGCTGAGAATATGCCTCCAGTGAGTGTAATGTCAGACTACATATCTCTCCATGTTTCAGTTTGTATCACACAACGTCCCACTGTGAGCGCTAAATTTTGCTTTGACCTTGCATTTCTTTAGATTTAAACTGGGTGTGAAAGAAATTTAAACAGAAAGCTCACGTTTTTGCTGAAGTATTTGAATACTAGAACTACTTTCCCACTTTTTCGGCGTTAATCGCTATTAAACTGAAGCTCCATCCGTGTATTCACATTTAGACCTAACAATACCAAAATATACTCAGGTGACAAAAAGTCACGGGACAGCGATATCCACGTATAGAAATTGCCGTAGTATCGCGTACACAAGGTATAAAAGTTTGGTGCATTGGCGGAACTGTCATTTTTACTCAGATGGCTTATGTGAAAAAAGTTTCCGACGTGATTATGAACGCACGATGGGAATAAACAGACTTCAACGCGGAATCAGAGTTGGAGCTAGACGCATAAGACATTCCGTTTTGGAAACGGTTAGGGAATTCAGTATTGCGAGATCCACAGTGCCAATCATGTGCCGATAATAACAAAATTCAGGCGTTACCTCTCACCACAGCAACGAAATGACCGACGGCCTTCACTTAACGACCGAGAACAACGGCGTTTGCGTTGAGGTGTCAGTGCTAACAGACAAGCAAAACTGCGAGAAATAACAGCAGAATAGAGCGGCGTTGATGGGCTATGGCAGCAGACGACCGACGCGAATGACTTCGGTAACAGCACAACGTCGCCTGCAGCGGGGCTCGTGACCATATCGGCTGCTCATAGACAAGTGGAGAACCGTGGCCACGCCAGATGAGTCCCGATTTCACTTGGTAAGAGCCGATGGTAGGGTTCGAGCATGGCGCACTTAATTTGTCTAACGGATTACGAATATCCATGTTGGTTGCCCGCATTTATGCCACTTGATTGAGGAAGGTCTGAACCACCTCCTCGTTGGTAACTTCCTCCATACCTGGTTCGCTCATTGCGAAGACTGTGCTTTCAAAAAAAATGAGGAAAAAAAAGAAAAGGACTTCACCAGTACGCCTTTTATTACAGACACGTCTAATCCTTACGCCTCCTAAATTTAAAACAAATCGCTGCTGGAGTACTGTGCCCCAACATGTCGCACTGCCTATACCGAACTCGGCGAAAACCACCATCTGTCCCCTTCGTGTGTCCGCTAAATTCACTCAAATCAGTGACTGACTCCACTCCCACCAATCGAACTTTCCATTAAGAGACCAAATTCAGACGAGTAAAACAAATCGCTGCTGGAGTACTGTGCCCCAACATGTCGCACTGCCTATACCGAACTCGGCGAAAACCACCATCTGTCCCCTTCGTGTGTCCGCTAAATTCACTCAAATCAGTGACTGACTCCACTCCCACCAATCGAACTTTCCATTAAGAGACCAAATTCAGACGAGTAAAACAAATCGCTGCTGGAGTACTGTGCCCCAACATGTCGCACTGCCTATACCGAACTCGGCGAAAACCACCATCTGTCCCCTTCGTGTGTCCGCTAAATTCACTCAAATCAGTGACTGACTCCACTCCCACCAATCGAACTTTCCATTAAGAGACCAAATTCAGACGAGTAATGATTAACAACGTTACACGAAAAACAGGTTGCGAGGTGCCGGGGCTAGCAGTGTATTTAACACTAAATTCTTCTAGAATCTTCATATGGAAATGATGCTCTAAGCCCCCCCTTTTCTAACTCCGACTCCGACACATGAATTAAGAAGAAACGCGAACTGACTGTAATCGATCCTGCAAGTGGAGTAGAAAAGAGTTTGGCACCTGCAATAATTAATTTGATAGAAATTAATTTGATAGAAACTAATTTGATAATGAAAAGTTTCATTAACGTAGTGAGAAATGAAAGGGTTGCTCTATGGATCAAACAATGAAAGTTCTGTCCAAAAATAACAATTTGATTTATTATGACTAAACTCAAAATAATAAACAAAACACATGAAACATTTACAATACGTCAAATTGGATACTCAAATAAATTCTGTGAAGGTGAAGTTGTCCATAAACTAGATTGTGACATTTATGACCAAGTGGTATGTGGAGACAATTCCTTGCAACTCAAATCTTAAGAGAAACACCCAGCCAACCCAACATTAATTGCTGCTACAGTAGTGAGAACTCAGACAATGAACACCGAAGACAGAACCACGTTAGAAAAGACAAACAGGCGCACTCTGCTGAGCTCTGATTATCACCTAGCAAAATTACCTAATCTTCCGGTGCTGCGGACATACATTACCAAGCTGTCTTCTTAACTGCAAGGACACGTTCTGGCGTACCGGAGGCGATAGCTGGTTGCTTCAACCTCCCGTCGTGGTGATAATGTCGCGAGTATAGCTCGAAACAAATTATCCTGGTCTGGTTGTTCCATACTAAAGACTTCATATCATTACAAATGCGCCTCTGAGGGAGATGAAGAAGGCTCGCTACACAATCACTGACGGTACAGTGATTGATTTTAACAAGCGAAGTCATACAGTAACTCCGATACAGTCAACTTTAGCCAATACTGTTTAAGACGGACAACATAGGCCGCTTGTACGCAGAACGCTCGATTGCCTACTGTACTCGGAAAGTTACGTTGAAGTCGAAACTTAAGCAACTCTGTCAAACAGTTACAATTGAATGAAAGTATATTAGACAGCCAACGGAACGCGGGCTGGCCAGAGCAGCGAGAGCTCAGTCTTGTAACCTACTCCGACCGAAAGGCGAGAGCCGATCCCACTCAAGAGCACCCGTAAAAGCCAAACACAGAACATTCCCGCCCCCACGACAGTGGCCGTGGTTAAACATTCCAATCAGCAACTCGAAAACCGGCGGAAAATTCCACTCTATTGCCGAAGCACTACTATTCCACCAATGGAGATACATGGAGCCAATTTCTGCGCCGATTTTGCTACGTCACGGAACTATCCCCTGAGCAAGCCAATCACAGTTATGATTTTGCAGAAAACGGGGGAATTTGCCCGCCATGACTGCCTGGGAACACAAGTAATTCCCACGCCTCGCTGGTAGCCCGCCAGAAAGTGTTTTCACTACATTTCTGCGAAGTAACGGAATCTCCAGCCCAGCCGCTCCGTCAGGCCCCTGTGGGCGTGTCGCCCCCGCTATTACGACAGTGTCGGCATCTGGAAACCATCCACTCGACTTCCTCACACCCAGTGGCTTAACCCTTTCAAGATCAGCAGAACCAGCCTGTCACCGGACCACCCGGGTGACGAGAGACGCTGCGTGGGAAGTCCGCGTGTGAAGTAATAGCAACTTCTCACCGCATGCAATTAGAGAGGAAAATCGAATTGCTCAGAGTAAGATAGAAATACGAGAGGGGGCTCATGCCACCTCTCAAGGTAAGAAACAGTTTGCTTCCACTCACCACGTTCAAATTAGGCTGCTGATCGTCGTTCCCCGCCGTCGCTCATTGTTACTAACGTTCTTGGGTTGCCAAATGTAATGGAGTTGGATGTGCGGACACCATTTAATGCTGGACGGTCGTTACTGCCCTAGTATGGTGTGTGCAACGATGGTGGTTACGTACCACCAGTATCGTGGCGAGCGCAGAACCATAAGATATCAATTAGCAATAAGTTGCTTATTCTGCGTGTCTTCAGTACAGAAGTCGATGGCGACGTCTAGGTGGCGTGGTCACCCCAGCAGCGGTGGCACAGTAGCGGCGTGCTGGGGTGAGTACGCCAGGCGGGAGTGGAGAGCGGCTGGTGCAGCCACGCGGACGCGACGCTGTTGTGCGGCGTGCGGCAGGCACTGGCGTACCCGGGTGGGCAGCCGCTCCCAGCAGTGGGGCAGGCGCAAAGACTCGCCAATCCCTGGAAGCCGTGGAGGTGCCCACCAGAAACGGCATCTGAAGCTGACTGCAGAACGATTCTACTGCCGCCAACAAACATTTCGCTTAATGACCACAAAGATAAGAGAAACTAGGGCTCTTAGGCAGCCATATTGAAAGTCGTTCCTCCCTCGCTCTGTTCGCGAGTGGAACATCATACGGTGGCTTGCGGAGTGTGTATGTAGATGAGCCGATCTGGCCGATGACGCTGCCAGACGTACACTACTGGCCATTAAAATTCATACACCAAGAAGAAATGCAGTTGATAAACGGGTATTCATTGGACAAATATATTACACTAGAACTGACATGTCGTTACGTTTTCAAGCAATTTGAGTGCATAGATCCTGAGAAATCAGTACCCAGAACAACCACATCTCGCCGTAACAACGCCCTTGATACGCCTGGGCATTGAGTCAAACAGAGCTTGGACGGCGTGTGCAGGTACAGCTGCCCATGCAGCTTCAACACGATACCACACTTCATCAAGAGTAATGACTGGCGTATTGTGACGACTCAGTTGCTCGGCCACCATTGACCAGACGTTTTCAATTGGTGAGAGATCTGGAGAATGTGCTGGCCAGGGCAGCAGTCCAACATTTTCTGTATCCAGAAAGGCCCTTACAGGACCTGCAACATGCGGTCGTGCGTTATCCTGCTGAAATGTAGGGTTTCGCAGGGATCGAATGAAGGGTAGAGCCACGGGCCGTAACACATCCGAAATGTAACGTCCACTGTTGAAAGTGGCGTCAATGCGAACAAGACGTGACCGAGACGTGTAACCAATGGCACCCTATACCATCACGCCGGGTAATACGCCAGTATCGATGACGAATACACGCTTCCAATGTGCGTTCACTGCGATGTCGCCAAACACGGATGCGATCATCATGATGCTGTAAACAGAACTTGGATTCATCCGAAAAAATGACGTTTTGCCATTCGTGCACCCAGGTTCGTCATTGGGTACACCATCGCAGGCGTTCCTGTCTGTGATCCAGCGTCAAGGGTAACCGCAGCCATGGTCTCCGAGCTGATAGTCCATGCTGCTGCGAACGTCGTCGAACTGTTGGTGCAGATGGTTGTTGTCTTGCAAACGTCCCCACCTGGTGACTCAGGGATCGAGACGTGGCTGCACGATCCGTTACAGCCATGCGGATAAGATGCCTGTCACCTCGACTGCTAGTGATACGAGGCCGTTGGGATCCAGCACGGCGTTCCGTATTACCCTCGTGAACCCACCGATTCCATATTCTGCTAACAGTCATTGGATCTCGACTACCGCGAGCAGCAATGTCTCTATACGATAAACCGCAATCGCGATAGGCTACAATCCGACCTTCATCAAAGCCGGAAACGTGATGGTACGCATTTCTCCTCCTTACACGAGGCATCACAACAACGTTTCACCAGGCAACGCCGGTCAACTGCTGTTTGTGTATGAGAAATTGGTTGGAAACTTTTCTCATGTCAACACGTTGTAGGTGTCGCCACCGGCGCCAACCTTGTGTAAATGCTCTGAAAAGCTAATCATTTGCATATCACAGCAATGGTTAAATTTCGCGTCTGTAGCACGTCATCTTCGTGGTGTAGCAATTTTAATGACCAGTAGTGTAGATGAAGCTGTTGGCCCACATGGAACCAACCGTTGGCATTACACGGCGTCGGCTTTAATCAAAGCCACGGTGCTGCTAGGGGCTGAGCAGAGACGCTGCCCAACTACGCTGCGACAGGGCCCTGGCTCCAGTCGTGCAAGTGAACACAGCAGCACTGCACTGTGCCACAGCACGACATAATTAAGAACTATATTGTGGTGGGCCACCTGGCAGCTGGATCTTTTAGCGGGCTCACTTGCCCGCCTCTCGGCACGTTGCAAAATTTGGACGGAAGTTGTTGCTGCAATAGATGAGAAAGAGAGAAACGGAATGTGGTGAAGTACTAAAAAAGGTAACCTGTTGATGGGGAATAGAAACATAACTAGGACAAG
Organism: Schistocerca nitens; assembly: GCF_023898315.1. Classification (NCBI taxonomy): domain Eukaryota; kingdom Metazoa; phylum Arthropoda; class Insecta; order Orthoptera; family Acrididae; genus Schistocerca; species Schistocerca nitens. Next base: position 930,421,939 of record NC_064616.1, read on the forward strand.
AAATAATTTGCTTTACTGTTTAACAGAGATAAAATGGCTACATATGTTAGTTTTTTAGGCTAAAGTTATCAGGCTGCCCAGCGTTCTTAAAGAGCAACAGAGCTATGAATTTTGTCCAAAGTGAAGGGTAGTTTATTCCAGAGACGGACGGCGGAAACGGAGGGGTTTGCGAACCCTTTTGGTTCATAAATGGACATAGGAAGAATGGTAGATAAGTGAGACCTTACTTATGCTGTGATTATGATAGGATGACAGGTACTTTATGTCTGATTGAGGATACTGGGTTGCACGCACAGTGAGAAGTCGATGAAATAGACTTAGCGTCTGGTTTTTACGTAACTAGACTGGCGGGAAACATCCTAACTGGGCGTTTGAAGCTCGATAAGTAATGCAGATGTAGCGCAGACATTGATGGTTAGTTCTAACCTCCGTACCGTATTGGATTCATTGCAACAGCGGAGGTTCGGCGGAACGTGTGGTCGCACAAGTGTACAGTTCGCATTCTGTAGAAATATATTCCTAAACTTCTGCTGGAATACAGTGACAAACTGAATTACTTATAATCGTGACATCAGGATTTTCGGTCCAACTGAGGAGCTCATTGAAAGTTACACTCAAATTTGTCACCCTTTTCTGATAAGGCATTGTGACATCGTCGATGATAACACGACGCAGTTTCCCGAGGAGTCAATAACTTACTAGTTTTCGATGGGACTAAAAATACTTGTGATTTCTTACCGGTTAGTTGAAGTTTTAGGTTTTTCGCCTAAACATAACTGGGGTCATCAGCATAGAAAAGATATTTACAAGAGGACAGAATCAACCACATACCATTTATATGCAAGGAGAAATATAATGGCCCCAGGAGTGCTGTGACACTCCTGAGAAAACTACCGAACGACTTTTCGCTCCAACAGACAACACGCAGCTGTGGGTTTCTCAAGTAGCTTTCAAACCACCTTGATCGGCGAGATGCACGTTTACGCATGACGGACGAAGCAAGGAGGATGTAAAAAGGAAGCTAGCACAGGCCCCGTGACATGCCCCATTGCCATCCATAAAAATTTCAGTGTCATCAGAAGATCTTGCAAAGAAAGTACTAATTGCACAAAAGCGCGCAATGAGAATAATATATGGTTCAAAATGGTTCAAATGGCCCTGAGCACTATGGGACTTAACTACTGAGGTCATCAGTCCCCTAGAACTTAGAACTACTTAAACCTAACTAACCTAAGGACATCACACACATCCATGCCCGAGGCAGGATTCGAACCTGCGACCGTAGCGGTCACGCGGTTCCAAACTGACGCGCTTAGAACCGCACGGCCACATAATATATGGTGTTCACTCACAGTTACCTTGTAGCTACCATGTTACGGAATGTTGTTGTTGTTGTGGTCATCAGTCCTGAGACTCGTTTGATGCAGCTCTCCATGCTACTCTATCCTGTGCAAGCTTCTTCATCTCCCAGTACCTATTGCAGCCTAAATTCTTCTGAATCTGCTTAGTGTACTCATCTCTTGGTCTCTCTCTACGATTTTTACCCTCCACGCTGCCCTCCAATACTAAATTCGTGATCCATCGATGTCTCAGAATATGTCCTACCAACCAATCCCTTCTTCTAGGCAAGTTGTGCCCCAAGCTCCTCTTCTCCCCAATTCTATTCAATACCTCCTCATTAGTTATGTGATCTACCGATCTAATCGTCAGCATTCTTCTGTAGCACCACATTTCGAAAGCTTCTATTCTCCTCCCGTCCAAACTATTTATCGTCCATGTTCCACTTGCATACATGGCTACACTCCATACAAATACTTTCAGAAAAGACTTCCTGACATTTAAATCTATACTCGATGTTAACAAATTTTTCTTCTTCAGAAACGCTTTCCTTGCAATTGCCAGTCTACATTTTATATCCTCTCTACTTCAACCATCATCAGTTATTTTGCTCCCCAAATAGCAAAACTCCTTTACTACTTTAAGTGTGTCATTTCCTAATCTAATTCCCTCAGCATCACCCGACTTAATTCGACTACATTCCATTATCCTCGTTTTGCTTTTGTTGATGTTCATCTTATACCCTCCTTCCAAGACACTATCCATTCCATTAACTGCTCTTCCAAGTCCTTTGCTGTCTCTGACAGAATTACAATGTCATCGGCGAACCTCAGCGTTTTTATTTCTTCTCCATGGATTTTAATACCTACTCCGAACTTTTCTTTTGTTTCCTTCACTACTTGCTCAATATACAGATTGAATAACATCGGGGAGAGGGTACAACACTGTCTCACTCCCTTCCCAACCACTGCTTCCGTTACATACCCCTCGACTCATAACTGCCATCTGCTTTCTGTACGAATTGTAAATAGCCATTCGCTCCCTGTATTTTACCCGTGCCACCTTCAGAATTTGAAAGAGACTATTCCAGTCAACATTGTCAAACGCTATCTCTAAGTCTACAAATGCTAGAAACGTAGGTTTGCCTTTCCTTAATCTAGCTTCTAAGATAAGTCGTAGGGTCAGTATTGCCTCACGAGTTCCAACATTTCTACGGAATCCAAACTGATCTTCCCCGAGGTCGGCTTCTATCAGTTTTTCCATTCGTCTGTAAAGAATCCGCGTTAGTATTTTGTAGGTGTGGCTTATTAAACTGATTGTTCGGTAATTTTCACATCTGTCAACACCTGCTTTCTTAGGGATTGGAATTATTATATTCTTCTTGAAGACTGACGGTATTTCGCCTGTCTCATACATCTTGCTCACCAGATGGTAGAGTTTTGTCAGGACTGGCTCTCCCAAGGCTGTTAGTAGTTCTAATGGAATGTTGTCTACTCCGGGGGCCTTGTTTCGATTTAGATCTTTCAGTGCTCTGTCAAACTCTTCACACAGTGTCATATCTCCCGTTTCGTCTTCATCTACATCCTCTTCCATTTCCATAATGTTGTCCTCAAGTACATCGCCCTTGAATAGACCCTCTATATACTCCTTCCACCTTTCTGCTTTCCCTTCTTTGCTTAGAACTGGGTTTCCATCTGAGATCTTGATGTTCATGCAAGTGGTTCTCTTATCTCCAAAGGTCTCTTTAATTTTCCTGTAGGCAGTATCTATCTTACCCCTAGTGAGATAAGCCTCTACGTCCTTACATTTGTCCTCTAGCCATCCGTGCTTAGCCATTTTGCACTTCTTGTCGATATCATTTTTGAGACATTTGTAATCCTTTTTGCCTGCTTCATTTACTGCATTTTTATATTTTCTCCTCTCATCAATTAAATTCAATATTTCTTCTGTTACCCAAGGTTTTCTACTAGCCCTCGTATTTTTATCTATCTGATCCTATGCTGCCCTCACTATTTCATCCCTCAAAGCTACCCATTCTTCTTCTACTGTATTTCTTTCCCCAATTCCTGTCAGTTGTTCTGTTATGCTCTCCCTGAAACTCTGTACAACCTCTGGTTCTTTCAGTTTATCCAGGTCCCATATCCTTAAATCCCCACCTTTTTGCAGTTTCTTCACTGTTATTTCCATCATCAAAGTGTTCACTGAAGCGACAGAAGCTACGGGATACCTCATAACATTGTGTCGGACATCCTTTTGCCTGGCATAGAGCAGCAGTTCGACGTAGCATGGACTCAACAAATCGTTGGAAGTCGCCTGCAGAAATACTGATCCGTGCTGCCTCTATAACCGTCCACGATTGCGGAAATGTTGCTGGTGCAGGGTTTTGAGCACGAACTGACCTCTCGACTATGTCCCATAAATGTTCGATGGGATTCATGTTGGGCAATCTGTGTGCGCGAACATCTGTGGCCCGGTGACATGGTACACTTTGATTGATAAAAACTCTGCGTTGTTTGGGACCATGGAGTTCGTTAATACACTCCTGGAAATTGAAATAAGAACACCGTGAATTCATTGTCCCAGGAAGGGGAAACTTTATTGACACATTCCTGGGGTCAGATACATCACATGATCACACTGACAGAACCACAGGCACATAGACACAGGCAACAGAGCATGCACAATGTCGGCACTAGTACAGTGTATATCCACCATTCGCAGCAATGCAGGCTGCTATTCTCACATGGAGACGATCGTAGAGATGCTGGATGTAGTCCTGTGGAACGGCTTGCCATGCCATTTCCACCTGGCGCCTCAGTTGGACCAGCGTTCGTGCTGGACGTGCAGACCGCGTGAGACGACGCTTCATCCAGTCCCAAACATGCTCAATGGGGGACAGATCCGGAGATCTTGTTGGCCAGGGTAGTTGACTTACACCTTCTAGAGCACGTTGGGTGGCACGGGATACATGCGGACGTGCATTGTCCTGTTGGAACAGCAAGTTCCCTTGCCGGTCTAGGAATGGTAGAACGATGGGTTCGATGACGGTTTGGATGTACCGTGCACTATTCAGTGTCCCCTCGACGATCACCAGTGGTGTACGGCCAGTGTAGGAGATCGCTCCCCACACCATGATGCCGGCTGTTGGCCCTGTGTGCCTCGGTCGTATGCAGTCCTGATTGTGGCGCTCACCTGCACGGCGCCAAACACGCATACGACCATCATTGGCACCAAGGCAGAAGCGACTCTCATCGCTGAAGACGACACGTCTCCATTCGTCCCTCCATTCACGCCTGTCGCGACACCACTGGAGGCGGGCTGCACGATGTTGGGGCGTGAGCGGAAGACGGCCTAACGGTGTGCGGGACCGTAGCCGAGCTTCATGGAGACGGTTGCGAATGGTCCTCGCCGATACCCCAGGAGCAACAGTGTCCCTAATTTGCTGGGAAGTGGCGGTGCGGTCCCCTACGGCACTGCGTAGGATCCTACGGTCTTGGCGTGCATCCGTGCGTCGCTGCGGTCCGGTCCCAGGTCGACGGGCACGTGCACCTTCCGCCGACCACTGGCGACAACATCGATGTACTGTGGAGACCTCACGCCCCACGTGTTGAGCAATTCGGCGGTACGTCCACCCGGCCTCCCGCATGCCCACTATACGCCCTCGCTCAAAGTCCGTCAACTGCACATACGGTTCACGTCCACGCTGTCGCGGCATGCTACCAGTGTTAAAGACTGCGATGGAGCTCCGTATGCCACGGCAAACTGGCTGACACTGACGGCGGCGGTGCACAAATGCTGCGCAGCTAGCGCCATTCGACGGCCAACACCGCGGTTCCTGGTGTGTCCGCTGTGCCGTGCGTGTGATCATTGCTTGTACAGCCCTCTCGCAGTGTCCGGAGCAAGTATGGTGGGTCTGACACACCGGTGTCAGTGTGTTCTTTTTTCCATTTCCAGGAGTGTAGATGCAAATGGTCTCCAAACTGATGAGGTCATCAGTCCCTAGGCTTACACACTACTTACTCTAACTTACGGTAAGGTCAACACACACACCCATGCCCGAGGGAGGACTCGAACCTCCGACGGAGGCCCCGTAAGCGTACGAGGGGGTGGAGATCTCTTCTGAACAGCACGTTGCAAGGCACGTCAGATATGATTAGTAATGTTCATATCTGGGGAGTTTGGTGGCCAACGGAAGTGTTTAAATTCAGAAGAGTGTTCCTGGAGCCATTCTGTAGCAATCCTGGGCAAATGTGGTGTCGCATTGTCCTGCTGGAATTTCCCAAGTCCGTCGGAATACATAGTGGACGTGAATGGATGCAGGTGATCAGGTGGGATGCTTACGTACGTGTCACCTGACAGAGTCCAATTTAGGCGTATCAGGGGTCCAATATCACTCCAACTGCTCACGCCCCGCACCGTTACACAGCCTCTACCAGCTTGAACAGTCCCCTGCTGAGGTTCAGGGTCCATGGATTCATGAGGTTGTCTCCTTACCCGTACACGTCCATCCACTCGACACAACTGTGGCAGACACTTGTTCTCTTATATAGGCTTCGAGACCGCAACGCCGTCTCCTGCCCGTTTACATATCTCTGTATTTGAATGCGTATGCCTACACCACTTTCTTTGGCACTTTAGTGTAGATGAAAATTTTTTCTATGTATCATAAACACAACATTTCCACCGCCAGTTTCCCCACTACGTACATCGCATATGAATCTGTTTTAATTCTGGGAATTTTGAGCTCTGTTAATTAGGAGAGTAGTCTCATCCCTTACACAATTATTAAATTAACGTTTTCGCACTGTATACGACGCTAACTTCGAGATTCACTCGTATGCCGATCATATAATATACTGGCATTCGAAGGCGTTGTCAGTTGCGAGGCACTGATATTGTTGAATAATTCTGGGACCATCGCTGATAGATTTGTGAATGAATAAGCGAACGGCATACGGGAATCGCAAGTGCGCACGCGTGGGCTGGCCAGAATGTAAAGTATAGTAGAACTGGTCGTCACTATAAGCAAGGATCATTGAGATCCCAAGGTTTACAAAATCCAAAAAGATAGATGATTGAAGAGAGGAGGGGTAGCTGTTCGTCATGTATTGAAAGGAGGATATAAGATCAATATCATTAATGGCAAAACGAGGGAATAGAATTTTGTCGATTTAAATCAGGCGATGCAGAGGGAATTAAATTCGGAAGTTAACTGCAAAAGTATTAGATGAGTTTTGCTATTTTCAGGCAAAATATCCTTCTGAAGAAGAGGAATTTGTTAAGACCAGTAGCAACAGCGCGGTGGACTGAAGCGCCTAGAACTGCTCGGCCACAGAGGCCGGCTGTCTTCGCACAGAAGACCACTACAACAAGAACACAATTTGCGCCGGCCGGGATGGCCGAGCGGTTCTAGGCGCTACAGTCTGGAAGCGCGCGACCACTACGGTCGCAGGTTCGAATCCTGCCTCGGGCATGGATGTGTGTGATGTCCTTAGCTTAGTTAGGTTTAAGTAGTTCTAAGTTCTAGGGGACTGATGACCTCAGAATTTAAGTCCCATAGTGCTCAGAGCCATTTGAACCAATTATCCTTCCTCCCATAATGCCGCACCATACATTACCCCGCCAAGGTTGCTGATCTTTCACTTGTCGCAGCCATCGTGGAATTTCCGTTGCCCAATATTGCATATTATGCCGGTTTACGTTACCACTGTTGGTGAATAACGCTTCGTCGCTAAATAGAACGCGTGCAAAAAATCTGTCATCGTCCAGTAATTTCTCTTATGCCCAATGGCAGAACTGTATACGACGTTCAAAGTCGTCGCCATGCAATTCCTGGTGCATAGAAATATGGTATGGGTGCAATCGATGTTGATGTAGCATTCTCAACACCGACGTTTTTGAGACTCCCGATTCTCGCGCAGTTTGTCTGCTACTGATGTGCGGATTAGCCGCAACAGCAGCTAAAACACCTACTTGGGCATCATTATTTGTTCAAGGTCGTGGTTGACGTTTCACATGTGGCTGAACATTTCCTGTTCCCTTAAATAACGTAACTATCCGGCGAACGGTCCGGACACTTGAATGATGTCGTCCAGGATACCGAGCAGCATACATAGCACATGCCCGTTGGGCATTTTGATCACAATAGCCATACATCAACACGATATCGACCTTTTCTGCAATTGGTAAACGGTCCATTTGAACACGGGTGATGTATCCCGAAGCAAATACCGTCCGCACTGGCGGAATGTTACGTGATACCGCGTACTTATACGTTTGTGACTATTACAGCGCCATCTATCACAAATCGAAAAACGTGGTCCAACTAAAACATTCATATTTCCTTACGTACTACACGAATACGTAGTAAAAAATGGGGGTTCCTATTTAAAAAAGACAGTTGAAATCCGTTTGATCTATGGCATCGCCATCTAGCGGGACAACCATAGCGCCATCTGGTTTCCCCCTTCAAGCTAGACTAGTTTGGTTCTTTGTAGTTTTTTCGTTTGATGCTTATTTCGTGAGATATTTGGCGCGGTCACTATCAATGGACTACCCTGTATAGAGGCCAATCCTCTCTGACCGAACACCCTGAGCTACCGTGCCGGCACCCATCTGAGCCACCGAGGACACAGAGGACAGTACGACTGCAGGGACTTATCTCTGGCACGCCTCCCGTGAGACCCACATTCGTAACTTATTGTTCCGCACTATAATCATAGTGCCCCTGCTCACTGTGCTCATTACTCGCGGCTTTACTGCCAATTCCCGCAAGAGCTCAGGCACTGTTTGTGCATCCGCACAGAAGAAGAAGATGGTCAAATGGCTGGTGAGCCTTAACTATATATGAATGAAGATGGTATGTGTTCTTTCGGTCATGTTTTGGACAGCTCCTGCTAGCACGTAAACAGTCGAAATGCTTCATACAAAGACGTAGCGCGTGAACAACGATTCCGGACGACTTGCCTTTCAGTTATGTCGCTGTTGGTTGGTTTTGGGGAAGGAGACCAGACAGCGAGGTCATCGGTCTCATCGGATTAGGGAAGGACGGGGAAGGAAGTCGGCCGTGCCCTTTGAAAGGAACCATCCCGGCATTTGCCTGGAGCGATTTAGGGAAAACACGGAAAACCTAAATCAGGATGGCCGGACGCGGGATTGAACCGTCGTCCTCCCGAATGCGAGTCCAGTGTCTAACCACTGCGCCACCTCGCTCGGTTTATGTCGCTGTACTCATCCTTTTAAGAGCTTTCGGATGCTATTAAAAAAGTATATCATTCTATTCTTCTTGATACGTCAGGGGTGCACTACACAAAGAAAGCAACTACGTGAACAGCAGAGAACTTGTGGAGTGAATATGACGGTTTTATTTAGACTAGATGGTAGTTTGAGGTACGCTGACGAACACCCACCAATCAATACGCAGCAAGGGGAGTCATAGCGCGTTCAGAGTAAAGACACTTCGACTATCGAAATAGTATTAGTAAACTATGGAAGTATTCGTAACAAAGTTTCAGAATTTACTGCTCTCCAGGAAAGCTCTCGCGCTGAAATTAATCTTGGGACCGAGGGCTGGCTGGAACCCGAAGTGGAAAGCTCCGAGATATTTAGCGAGTCAGACAGATTAGAAGCCATAGGAGGGGAGTGTTCATTGGAGTTAACAAAAATGTTGTCTCTGTCGAGATCGCGCATAGCAAGTGAAGGTGAAACCAAGCTAATTTTTGGATGTTTCTACCGGCCCATTCCGCTGTGACAGTTACAGAGTCATTAAAAGGAAGTGTACATTCTGTAGCGCCTAAATACCCAGATAATGCAAAACTAGTTGGAGGCGACTTTAACCTACCGAGTATACTATAGACTGGACTGTCTATGGATTCATTGCGGGGGTACAGACAGACTGTCGTGCGAAATACTTTTGAACACAGATTTTGAAAACTGTCCTGAACAGCTCGGCAACCCACACACACACTGCAAACAACTTAGACCTTGTAGCTACAAATAGGCCGGATCTCATCGAAAATGTCAGTATAGAAACTGCGATTAGCGATCATGATGTCATTATATCATCTATGGTTGCGAAAGTTAATAAATCAGTCAAGAGGGCTAGGAGAGTGTTTCTGCTAAATAGAAGAGGTCAGCAATTATTAGCAACTCAGAGAGTGAACTGACTTCACTTAATTCCAGTAAGAGGGACCTAGAGGGATCATGGGCGAGGTTCAAGCAGATTGTAAATCGTGGTCTGAAGAGTTATGTGTCTAGAAAGTGGATAAAGGATGAAAAAGAACCACCACGGTTTAATAACGGTATTCGGAAAATTCTGAGGAAGCAGAGGCTTTTGCACTATCGTTTCATAAGAGAACGCATAAATGAAGACAGGCAGAGGCTAGTAGAGACTCGTGCGTCTGTGAAAAGATCTATAAGCGAAGTATACAATTACCAACGTCATACCGCAGCAAAACATCTGGAAGAGAATCTGAGAAAATTCTGGTCCTATGTAAAACTGCTAAGGTGTCTAAGGCTTCCATTCAGTCCCTGGTTGACCAGTCTGGTGTGACAGTCGAGGACAGCAAAACGAAAGCCGAAGTTTTAAATTTCGCGTTCAAGAAATCGTTCACGCAAGAGAACAGTACAAACATACCGTCATTTGACCATCGGACAGACTCCCATATGGACGACATAGTAATAAGCATCTCTGGACCAAGAGAACAACTGCAAGATCTGAAAGGAAACAAGTTACCAGGACGGAAGGAATCACAATTCGTTTTACAAAGAGTACTCAACGGCACTGAACCCTTACCTCGCTTGCATTTATCGCTAATGTCTCTCCCAGGCCACTGGAAAAAAATGCAGGTTCTAACAAACCTACCACAACAAAGGTCAAAATTTAATAATGATTGTGGTGTTGCTCACGCTGCTAAATAGTGCATTTTCGGGCAACAACAAAGTTATTATGTGGCAGGTGCCATTAGAGCACAGTTAATAAAGTTATTTCATGTAATAATGAATAAACTAGACACTCATCTTTTCGTGTTTCCAACGCTGGTCTCGTTGTAAAATCATGGCTTAATCGTTGAAAATCTAGGTGGTAATGATTCCAAGCTCGGATGCAAAGAGGCCTAGGTTTTATTCTGCTATATTCAAAAGTTTTGTAGATGCGCTTCACAAACCATTCTTGAAGATTAAAACTTTTAAAGTTAGCACAATAGTGATGTAAAAATAAAATAATCAGCACTCCAGATTTAAGTTACACTTCCTTTTAATTGCTTGTATTGCAATATCACGTAACACACAAAACATCACTTCACAATACAAAACATACTTGAAAACATCTTCCTCACTGTTAAAGTTCACATTTTATAAGCTAGAGACAATATGCGTCTTTCCAACATGACGTCCAAGACTTGACTTTTTTAAGGTTCGACTCTTTAACAACTAACTATCGCTTACGTGCCCAAAAATCAGAGTTACAAGTACGACAAAGATCATAGGACAAAAGAAAGAATACACGTAAGAATAATATCAATGCAACATAAACATATCGATGTATCAAAGTACCTCTACATTAATGAAATCAAATCTGAATATTGTCTCAGAAATATGTTAACTACTTCTACAGAAACACAGTAGAATATTACTGGTATCGAGAGGTTCAGGTGAGGTGCCGTAATGGTTACGTAATTCAAGTACCATTACAAGGTGACTCCTGTATAAAGAAAGGGTAAAGGAATGGACAGGCAAAATTACAAACCAATATCTCTTACTTCGTTTTGCTGCAAATAAAATGGCTCCAAGCACTATGGGACTTAACATCTGAGGTCATCAGTCCCCTTGACTTAGAACTGCTTAAACCTAACTAACCTAAGGACATCACACACATCCATGCCCGAGGCAGGATTCGAACCTGCGACTGTAGCAGCTGCGTGGTTCCGGACTGAAGCGCCTAGAACCGCTCTACCACAGCGACCGGCCGTTTTGTTGCAGAATCCTTGAACATATTCTCAGTCTGGATATAGTAAATTTCCTTGAGACTGAGAAGCTTATGTCCACGAATCAGCGTGAGTTCAGAAAGCATCACTCGTGCGAAACTCAAGAGTGCCCTTCTCTGACACATATACTGTGAACTATAGATGAAGAGCAACAGGCAGATAACATACTTCTATATTTCTGGAAAGTGTTTGACAAGGTGTCGCATTGCAGGCCTGTTAACGCAGGTAGGAGCATACGGAATAAGTTCACAGATATAAGAGTTGCTCTAAGACTTCTTAAGTAAGAGAAGGCAGTATGTTTTTCTCGACGGCGAGTGTTCATGAGAGACACGGGTGTCGCCAGGCGTGTCCCACTAGGGAAGCGTGATGGGAACGCTATTGTTCTCTATATACATAACTGATTTGGAGTACGGGGTGTGTAGCCATCTGCGGTTTTTGCTGATGTTGCTGTGGCGTATGGTACGGTGTCAAAGCTGAGTGACTGTAGGAGGATACAAGATGACTTAGATAAAATTTCTAGTTGGTGTGAAAATGGCAGCTAGCTTTAAATGTGGGAAAATGTAAGTTAATGTGGACGGGTAAGAAAAATAAACCTGTAATGTTTGTACAGTATCAGTAGGTTACTGCCTGACACAGTCACATCGCTTATAAACGTGATCGTAACGTTGCAAAGCGATATGAAATGGAATGAGCATGTAAGGAATGTGGTAAGGAAGTCGAATGGTCGACTTCGGATTATTGGTAGGACGCAGGTGCGAACTGTCTCTGAATACAACTCGAGTGTTTGGGATCCGTACTAGGTCTGATTGAAGGGGGACATCGAAGCAATTCGAAGGCACGCTGCTGCATTTGTTACCGGTAGGTTCGATCAGCACGTAAGTGTTGCTGAGATGCTTCTGGAATTCAAATGGGGATTTCTAGATGGAAGGCGACGTTCTTTTCGAGGAACACTAGTGAGAAAATTTAGAGAACCGGCATTTGAAACTGACTGCCGTACAATTCTACTGCCGTCAACGGACATAGCGCATAAGGACCATGAAGATAAGATACGAGAAATTAGGGCTCATGCGGCATATATACACCTTTTCTCCCTCGCTCTATATGCGGAAAGGGTATGACTAGTAGGGATACAGAGTACTCTCCGCCACGCACCGTACTGTGGCTTGCGGAGTATCTATGAAGATGTAGGTTTAAAAGTGATACTTGATTTAATATCTCGATCGATACAAGATTTTAGTCTACATAATCACACAGGAAATGTACGTGCCCCTTAGCGTACTATCCTCTGCCGGAAACATGGTCTGTTCACGAAACAAAAGAGGTTTTATAATTTACGTAACTCATCTTGTACAAATAGCATAGTACACAATGTCGAAAATTCCATCAGTATTTTTACAGATGATGTATATAGAGAAAATTGCAACGAGATGCAGAAAGACTTGCAGAGGATCGATGTACGGTGTAGAGAGGGGCATTTGACCCTTAACATAAACAAATTTAAATACATAGACAGAAAGGCCCATTATTTTATGAGTACACGATTGCAGGACAATTACTGGGAGCAGCTATTTCCATAAAATATCAAGGACTATGCGCACGTAGTGATTCAAAGTAGAACGACCACATAGGACTAATCGCAGGAAAGCGAGATGCCAGACAGATTCGTTGGAAGAATCCTCAGGAAATGTGGTTCGTGAGTAAGGGAAGTAGCTTACAAAACACTCTTTCCACCAATACTTGAATATTGTTCGCCATTCAAATGGTTCAAATGGCTCTGAGCAATATGCGACTTAACTTCTTAGGTCATCAGTCGCCTAGAACTTAGAACTAATTAAACCTAACTAACCTAAGGACATCACACACATCCATGCCCGAGGCAGGATTCGAACCTGCGACCGTAGCGGTCACGCGGTTCCAGACTGAAGCGCCTTTAACCGCACGGCCACACCGGCCGGCCTGTTCGCCATTATGGGAAACAAATCAAAACTACGCCGGCCTGGGTGGCCGCGCGGTTCTAGGCGCTACAGTCTGGAAGCGCGTGACAGCTACGGTCTCAGGTTCGAATCCTGCCTCAGGCATGGATGTGTGTGATGTCCTTAGGTTAGTTAGGTTTAAGGAGTCCTAAGTTCTAGGGTACTGATGACCGCAGATGTTAAGTCCTATAGTGATCAGAGCCATTTGAACCATCTGACACAAAGAAACGTTCGATAGAAGAGCAGAGCGTTTCGTTACAGGGTCATCTAGCAAGCACGAGAGCGTCGCGGGGATGACCAATCAACTCCAGTAGCAGAAGCTGCAAGAGAGAAACGTTGCATAATGATGTTAATTGTTACAGTTCCTAGAGCGTACGTCGTCAGAATGGTCAACAAACATATTGTTTCCTTCTACGTACACCTCGCGGAAAGACCATTAAGATGAAGTTGGAGAGATTCGTGCTCCCACGAAGGTTTACCAGCAGTCGTTCTTCCTACTAACCGTTTGCGAATGGAACAGGAAAGGGGGTAAGTGACAGTGGTACACACAGTAAGATGGTTTTTGGAGTGTATATGTAGATGTGCTTCAGGGTTGCTACCCACCTGTGTACAAATGGAAAACTTTGCCAATTACAGTCTGGGTTTCAAAAGGCTTCTCTACTGAATCAGCTATTTGTACATATACTGGGCACATAATAAAATCTTTAAATGATAAACATTACCAGTTGGGATCTTCCGTGACTTACCGAAGGCAACAGATTATATGTATGTACGTTCCACATCTTCTCCTAAGCCACTGGACCAAACTTGCTACACACCTCACATACTGTCTGGAAAGAATCGCTATCGGGGTAAGCACCACCGACCTACCAAAGGGATGGGGGTGGGCGTGAAAAAAGAAGTGGAGCCTATCGCACGCGAATACCCACGCTTTATACATCCAGTATTTGAGAATGAGAATACTTAGCGACTTGCAACAAACTTCGCACATGATTTCAAATTTTTTCTCGCTGTTAAAACCGCAAACTTATGAGCGGAAAAAAGTTTATCACTTTTGTCACATTTACGTTTTTCATCCAGCAAAACTGCTCCATCAGGCATGCCGTGGGCAATTAAATTTTGTTGTAGCTCATATCGAATGTATTCCTCTCAAAAAAAATTTTTAATCTTATCTTCGTTTTGTTACAGTGCAGGTGGAAGTAGAGCATTGAATCTGTCCAAGGTCTGCTTTCAATTACGAAATTATGGATAAAATTTAGGTTTACACCTGATGAAAAATTTTAAACATAGGCATATGACACTGACTCCACAAAAGAAATAATTTGAAAAATTTTCATTATTCTTATAATTAATTGATTTATAGATCCACTTGCAAATAAATATCATTAATGATGACGTATGTTCATTTATCAAATCATCCACTCGTAGCATCTTCTTCATCCTCTCATGAACATTTATGGAAATATATTTCAACAATTATGTCCATAAGATGAAACACACAAATTGCTATTCTTAAAAAGTTAATTAAAATTCTTAAATTAATTCTCCTGGTAAAGAAGGCATAATGAAAAATCTAAAAATTATAATAATTTTCACTCGTGCAACCAGAGAGTTTCTTCAATTGTTTTCAACAGTGACATTATCGACTGTTGCTTCATTTCACAGTTCATTTGTTTTCTTGCGCGAACAGTGCACATCATACTCACAGCGTATTTACCTACATATCCCACACTGTTCAAGTTTCACACGCAATTCTCACGTAAGTGCCGTGTCTTGAGGAAATGTAGATGCACTTTCCTTGTATATCACTGTGGCTTCTGCTCATAGTCCACACTTAGAAACACTAGTAATTAACAAATTCTTCTACCTATCTAAAAAATTGTCTGCTAAACTATCACAGGAGTAATCTCACTGTCTCTTAACCTACCACAGGAGTAATCTCACTGTCTCTTAACCTACCACAGGAGTAATCTCACTGTCTCTTAACCTCTAGACAACATAAACTTCTTGATATTTATATACACATTCGACTCATAGTCAAATTCCACTCTAAATTCTTCTCCATATTTGGTATCACAGATCTACGATCCTTCAAAAAATTTCTTAATATCATTATGCGGGAATAATCCCTTTATTCTTTTCGATTCGGGATATGCCAACAAGTATGATCCCGGATTTGGTATATTTACAATAACATATGGTCCAGTATAAATAAGATTCCATTTCTTTATGTTCTTCATCAGTTTCGAGGAATGGATGTGTCGTCTCAATAAAACATTTTCTCCAAGATGAAACGTCTGAATCCGGTGAATCCGTTTGTCATATGTCAATTTCCGTTGTATTGCCTTTTTAGTTAAATTGACAAGTGCGAGTCGAATCTTTTCCTCCCATTTTAAATTCTGGTCTTCATACTTTGGCAGATGGTTTATCCAGAAGTTCTTTTCAATCTGACTAAACATAAGCTCTGTTGGAGTAAAGTTAGTTGAGGTATGTGTCAGATTATTGAATATTTGTTCAAATTCTGACAAATAATCAGCCCATGATGTTTGTTTACTGTGACAGTATGTACGCATAAATCGGTTTAATTCTCGGAAAACTCGTTCTATTGGACTACCTTGTGGATGGTAACACGATGTCAAAATTTGTCGAATACCAAGTTGTGTTAATGTTTGCTTCCATTTAAATCCAGTAAAAATTCTGGCATTATCTGTAATTATGGATTTCGGTAAACCTACATGCGGAAGATAGTCACGCACCAATCTCACTACAACAGCTCTTGCAGTAGCACACTTTAATGGATATAGTTTTACATATTTGGTAAACACGTCAAAGAATCCAACAATGAATTTGACTCCTCCTCTTGATCGTGGGAGAGGGCCGCAGATATCACATGAAATTAACGCCCTTGGCTCTCGTGGAATATTTGAATGCAGAACATGCCTCTAACAAATAATGAAGCTGCTGCCTTTGTTCTCCGGTAAGCTGATTTGATTCACTAGCTTTTATCATTGTTGTTTGATTAAAGTCCTCCTGTTGTATCAAATCCTTTGAAAGCTCCTTCCAACGACCGTTTGTAGTGTCAATTAATTGAATTATGGCACCGCGACAATATTTCTCATGCACCGTTTCCTTTCTATTTAAATCCAGTGCTATCTCTTTTCCATTTAATCTAAATTTAACTATTCCTTCCAAAAAATCAATCTGACAATCGTACTCCTGCATACTCCCAATACCCAGAATACAGTCCACTAATAACTTCTCCACTACAAGGAACGTGCATTTTATTGCTACATTTCCCATTTTCATCTCTAATTGTGTTTGTATTTTGACATTGGGAGAGCGTGCTCCAACAGCTCCAATGATTTTGCAGTTCTGTACTGGCAAAATTGGTACCTTCTTCTTCCTAATAATTCTCCGAAAAAGAGCGCCTGAGATGACATTGGCGGAAGCGGCGGTGTCCAATATCACATTCGTTGGAACTTCCTCTATTTCAACAAATACTTCCGATACCGGAACACTCGATCTGTCATTATGACACGTTATTAAATCCTTTGTTAATTCTTCCGTCAACAGCTCACCATCATTATATCTTAACAATTGTAATTTTACTGTTTCGCCCCTAACAGATCCCCTGACCGCTCCTCCGGGGCACGATGCGGTCACGTTTAGTTTGACTGACTGTTGGTCCGATTGGTATTTGTCTCTTCAGCTACTTCAGTGATTATCGGTTGTTGTGGTGAATTCGGTCTATATTGTCTTGCTTGATTTGTGTAATTATTGTTGTTGTTCTGCTGGTGTTGGTAGAACTGTCTTGTGTTGTCATACATTGGATTATATCGATTAAAATTCCTATTGTTCCTAAAATAGCCCCTCGCTGCACCATTACCAAAGTTTTCATTATGGTAATAATTATTGTTTGCATTTTGTCCATTTCTAAGTCTCCTCGGAGAGTGTAGTTGGTTATGATTATTGTTACCACTACCATTACTGCCATTCCCATTCGAGTTGCAGCTCGGATTCGCTTCTATTGCTCTTCTTTGATATGACATTTCTCTTGCCCTTTTATTGTCCTCCTCAATTATATCAATACGATCAAGTGTAGTCATAAATGAGTCTATATCCTTATCATTTATATATAACAGTTGATTCCTTATACTGGTGGGTAGTCTGGACTTGAGAATTCTAAGTATATCCGACAAAGGAATCGGTACATCCCAATACAAAGATTTATTGATGTATTTCTCAAAATATCTCTTTAGAGATCCTCTAGAAAATGAGAAAGGCTCAGGATATAATACTTCCTGCCTAAGTCTTTCTTGTACTCCAGCAGACCAATATTTTGCTAGAAAAGCCTGCTCAAATTCTTTGTAACATTTACAAAAAGATGTTTGTTCAGATGCCCACAATGCTCCTGATCCTTGTATATATCCTGATACAAAACTAATCTTTTGCCATTCTGTCCAAGATCGTGGAAATAGACCTCTGAAACTTCGAATGAAGACTACAGGATGAACATTCTTTTTGTCAGGGTTAAAGATTTGAAATTGTCTCTGTTTAATCATCTTCTCCTCAACGGTACTACGATTCCAAAAATCATCCTGTTCGTACTCTTCCCTGTGGCTATCCGTTATATCGAATCTAACTGGTGACGTTCCAGTTCTGTCTACATCGGATCTTGACGCGGACGGGATGTCACGCGCAGATTGAGAATTTTGTTTCCTACTTCCCGCTGTTTCTAAATCCTCCTGCGAGAGATTTAGTGATCTTTCGATATTTTCTTTCCAACGCGAGAATTCTTCGCCAAGTTGTTCTCGAACTTTCTTTAACCCTTTGTTGAAAAAATTCTCCTCCGAACTCTCTGAAATTGACTGTAAAGCTACTTTCACAGTTTCTTCTATGGTTTCCGAAGGAAAATTTTGCCGCTGTAATGTCATTTCTGAAAACTTTCCCGCAAGTACATTCATTCTATGTTCCACTGTCTCCTGTTTTTCCTTCACTTCGTCAAATTGCTTCTTTAGATTATCTTGGGATTCTATAATTTCTGGTATCATAGCTACGGAACACTGTATGTCCTCTTGAGCTTGTATTACTTGAGGAAACAGTTCTACTTGTTTTTGTATCGGGTCAATTTTGACGTATACATATTCGGTTAGTTCCGCTTTTAATTTACTATTATTTTCTTGGCACTGTTGGCGGACCTGCTCAATTTGAGCAACAAGATTCTGCTCGGTCCTTTCTGCCTGTTCTTTTATTTCCTGTGTCTGGGTATTTAATCTCTGATCTAATTCGGTAAAGGTTGCTCTTAACTGATTTTGTAATTCTGTTTGATTTTCGGCTAATTGATTTTGAAGTTCATTTTGTATAACGGATAAGTCTCGTTTTACCTCCGCTTGGCCTTCGGCTAATAGAGACAACTGTTGCATAATAACAACTAACGTGTCAACAACAGTCTGATCAGCTGTTGTATGAATGTTTTCTGAACCAGCGGGATTATTTATATTGCTACCGCTAGCCACAACAGTCTCAGAATTGCTATCCGTGGCCTCTGCTTCTGAGCAAACAGCTGAAGGCTGTTGCACGTCTCGTTGCTGATTCAATGACATTTTAAATGCCGCTCTAGTCAATAACAATAAATAACTATCAATATCAGGTTCTAATCACAAAATACAGTTTCAAATTTACTGTCGTAGACACACTTAACTTTCAAATTACTTCACAGATGGTATAAAGTTCAATGTCCAGATACGAAAATCACACAATATACAGTTCTACAATCTTAACTACTATCTGGAAAAAAGTTCTTTCTAAATTGATTTCAAACTATTTTAACTACAGGATAAAAAAAATTAGATTTCTCTGGCCTTTTTCTGTAGTCTCGGTGTTGTCCAATAGTTGAAATCGTTTCTTGGTATCAGCAATCTTTTACTATGGGCACCGTATCTCACTTCAGGTTCATTACTTCTCGTTCTCGTTGGTTTTCATGAAACAAAAAATACATATATAACAATCCAAGAGAGTCCTGTCACACTGGCGCCATTGTAATTTTTTCTTCCTGCTTTCTACGTAATTCTGTAGAGCTTCTATATATTTCAAAATTACTGGATTTAGGCTTTCCTATCTTCTTTAATACCTGAGCTGGGGTCTATTCTTCCAGGTTTTCCAGGGTTTCCCTGTGAAGGCCAGTTCCCAAATGGGTAGACCTTTTTTCGTAATTACACCAATCTACATCTTCCCTGGTTATGTACTCGGGATGCGGATATACCCCGGTACATGTAAAAGCTACAGCTTAGGTATTCTCGTAACTTATTGTCTTAACATGTTACCCATACTCTCTATAGTAAAATTTTACGAATTCAAAATATTCCTCTTTTGAATAAACAACCCAACAAATTTTTTTCTGTTAGCTCGCAAAGTGTATTATCATTAACTTTGCTCGCTGCGAGGGGCAATTGTAATATCTCTTTATATACGATGAATTATTCAGATACAATTCTACCCTTGAATGACGTTTACTAATTTTCTATCTTCATACTCGCAGAATCCATGCGAAAAGTAGTTTCATACAATAGCTATGCCATGAGCGCATAAGTATTCTTTGTAGTACTCTCTCTGGTGGTTGTTAGAAATAAAAAAAAGAAAGAGAGCTTCCGAGATTGTCTTCGTGCCGATTAGCCTGAACTTGGTTTGAAGAACTGTAATCTAATTATTGAGATTTGTGACAGAAGATAACGGATACGAAATTGTACGATTAAAAGTGAAATACATATATATGGCTCCTTCACACAAAAGGTGTGTATTCGACTTTTGAGAATTAATGATATTCATCGATATATTGCGTAGTTGTTAATCAGAAGGGAACTTCCGAAAAACTGGATACGAACCTGCATTTAATAATCCAAGAGCTCCATTATTTCTTCGGAAGGTTAAACTTCATCAAAGCCAAATATCCGCTTGATCTGAGGTTTCCCGACTGATTATACAACGCTCCCAAAATTACGAGGCATTTTATTTGTACAGATTAGCGGACTTCCGCAAAGCACGAGCCTGCAGAGAAGAAGAATCATCGCCTGATTTTATTCTAACAAGTAAAATTTCAGAATCATTTTGAGTGACTGAGCTATGACGGTGTTTCCTATCATGAATGATTGATTGCTCGAACGAATTGAGAGCTACAGAATTACGTAGATAGGAGGAAAAGTTACAAGATCACCGTAGTTAAGCGCTGTTGGGCGTGGCCGGCACTTGGATGGGTGACCATCCAGCTGCCATGCGCTGTTGCCATTTTTCGGGGTGCATACAGCCTCTTGATGCCAATTGAGGAGCTACTCGACCGGTCAAGAATACCATCATAACGACCGGGAGAGCGGTGTGCTGACCCCACGCCCCTCCTATCCGCCCCTCCTCAGCTGAGGATGACACGGCGGTCGGATGGTCCCGGTAGGCCACTCGTGGCCTGAAGACGGAGTGAGTAATAATACGCATAGTTCAGGAGATATGACGTCATAAACAATGATCCGCGTAAAACGAAACTGCCGTCGATATTCACTAGAGATACAGGTGGACTATATGTACAAATATGTGTGAAATGTGTTAAGTATGCATGAAATACATTTGATATGTGCGTAAGCGGAGAAAGCCGTGGGCAAAAGCTCCTCTAAACCTCGAAATCAATTCCAGTCGAACTTGGTACACCTACTACTTAATATCTGGAAAGAAACAGTGTGGGTGTAAGAACCATAAATCACCTATTGGGGTAGCGGTGATAACGTGGAGAGAGAATGGCGTAGGAGCAGATGCAAAGAGAGAGGGAAAGAGAAGATGGACACAGATAGGAAGAGGGGGAGATGGACAGGGACAGGGGGAAGGAGGGTATGGAACAATAGAGAACTGAAATAAATACATACCTAGGCAACGTCGGACACCCACCTCGTTCAATTATGAAGTTCGTTATCACAATCCATCTGAGTTCGAGATAAACAGAAATATTCACAAGTATAACAGTAGAATGAAAAATGATTTGCATTACCCTTATACGAATCTAACTTCGGTACAGAAAGGGGTGAAATATGCAGATATGGTAATAAACGCCAGTAAAATGTCTGACAGATAGCAGAAATATTTTCCAATGTAAATTCAAGGGCTTTATCCTTAAAAACTCCTGCTGCGCCATAAAGTAACTCTTCAGTAGAGATAATCAGTAATAAAAAACTATAAATGCCCAGCATACAGCCACATTAACATTATTTTTTATTTTTTTAAATTAGCTGCAAATAAGTGTTTTATGTGTGTTCTGTTGACACGTTCCACAATGTAACGTTGATTGTGAATTTAATCTGAGGAACAAGTAACTAATTAATTAAGTGACTATGATAAATAAGAAGCTGTGCAACGATTGAGAAGACGATAAAGGGGACACGGTAGTCTCTACACGCTCATCGGCACGCAGCCGTGGTAACTGTTAGCAAGCAGGTGTGATATGGTCGAAACAGTGTACGCCACAAGCAGATCGCACACAAGTATTCTTTGACAGTTCCATAGCTTGGAAAATAGGATCATCACAGTCAAATATGGGGAGTAGTAGTGACTGAACGAATTTCTCTTTAAGTTCGAAAGGAAATACTTTTTTAAGTTTCTGTAGTAAATGACGTGACGTTGACACCTTCTTACAGATTGCAGTTTGCTCGTAAAATGTGAAATGTAGGTATCATTTGGAAATTAAGAGGTTGGGTTGCTTATAAGAGATAGGTTGGATCATCTCAGGAAAGATTTGATGGTCTCGGAGGGGAATGCCGTTGAAATTGCTCTGGGAAAAGACACAGACTGTGTGGAGATTTTAGGAAGGTTGGAGGTGGCGGCAGAGGCACGACAGCGCCCACTGATTGTCGAAAGTGGGGAATACAGTGAGTTACTGGGATGAGATTTTGCGGGAGACACAGAACTGGCGAAAGTATTTTAAGTGTCCGAGTGTCCAAGGAGGTGTGGGAACTTAATCAGTTTATGCAAGATGCAGATGAGAATAATCGGTTTCGAGAAGGTAGACAAATACATGACATTCAAGAATTTGAAGGTAGTAGCTAAACTTGGGAGAGACCGTGCACCATTTGCATAGGTAAGAATGGGGCGGATGAGATGCTTTTAGGTTTGTATGGTGATCGAGGAATTTAGCCCCATGTTAGGCAGGTTAGGAGTTTTACCCTATTGTGGGCTTCCTTTTGGATGGTTAGTACGCGGGGGTCTCATGTTGGGTGCAAACTCCTTTTTCTGCGGATAACTAAACAAAATAAGCAAATTAAAAACGGAAGTGGTTGGTATCTTTAGTTGAATTAAAAACAAAAATTGAATAGGAGTCAAAGAAAAGTGGGAGAGGGGAGATATACGGATAGGAAATGTGTTCATTTAGCCGTAAAAAATTTCAAAAAGTTCCCTGTGTATGGGTGGGCACAGTCCTGCATTCCTATAGCAAACCTTGCTTCGTCAACATTATATCTGTCCATATTTCTCGGCTTATATGAACAAAATAAATGTCAAAATTATCAAAACGTCTATAGTAGTTTATAAACCAACAGGAACTGAAACACAGATTGTGAAGATGCTGCCAATTTAGATATTTCGCAAATTTAATTGGTATTTACTGAACAATGGCTTCATAAGCCGAAACCTGAAGTGAAAATAAATAAATAAAAGCCCAGGTGAAGAAAAAAAAACGTTGTACGACTCTACGACTCTTTTGGGAATGCAGTCCCTCGTAATTTCAACAATAAACCTCTGCGTGATGCAAACACCTCTCCTGTCGCTACTGCCACCGACTCCGTAACGCTCTCGTGCAGACGAAAAAGGAGCCATATGACTATCTCGTTTTTGTAACTTTTTATAATTATGGTACACGAAGTTCAGAATTGAAACAAAACTCATCTACAGCAGTTCGATGCAACTCTCAAAAATTCACCCGATCGTTTTTAATATGCTAAAGAAAAGTCAGTTGTTCTGAAAAGGGCTTGTGGTTGTGTGCTAAAATGTTCCTCTAACACCTGTATGGCACAGGTTCGATTCCTAGCCGAGCCAAAATTTAAACAAAGGTGCATGTTCTATCGACATTTCCATGAAGAATAAGATACATAATGTTCAACGGAAAAAAGAACAAAAAACTAATGACCGAAACGAGACTCGAACCAGCGACTACCAGTCTTGGTCGTTGCTGGTTTTGTCCATCTGTAAACACATTGGACTTCACGGAATTTCTAGTAGGCAGGCACCTCTGTTTAAAAATTTACATCATCCGAGAATCGAACATAAAATTTCTAAGTGGCAGGCGAGCAGTCTACCACACAGTCACACCGCCTGTCAAGAAGAATTGGCCTTGCTTTAAGATATTAAAGATGGCCGGAAAACGTCGAAGTCGATTTTCTCGAGAATTGTTTAGAGTTGCATCGAATTGTTTGGGAGGATTAATTTTTGAGTTCTGAAGTTAATGTACCATGAGTACAAAAAGTTACAAAAATCTGATCGTCGTGTGTAAGCGATTCCGTGATGAAACACGCCTCTCTTCGTCGGATATTCTCTATCGCTTCTATGAATACAACTTAGTACAGGTCACAGACTAGCGAGACTAGCGAGAAATACGCAAGAATCGGTCGTAGAAATGTATGATAAGCCACTTCTTTCGCGGGTAATTGCAGTTCCTTAAGAATCTTACGATGAATCTCAGCCAGGCATCTGCTTCCATTACGATTTGTTTTATGAGATCACTCCACTTTAGGTAGCTCCGAATGGTTAGCGCAGATATATTACGGTATTAAGTATTCACAGTGTATTTATCACCAATAGTAAAATACAACAGTAATGGATTTATTCGCATTGTTATGCACAATGTGTTACATATGTTTACGTTCCGAGTCAGTTGCCTGTCTTGTACCAATCATCGATCCTCTGCAGGTATTTCCGAAATTCGTTACCGTCTTCTTGTGTTGCTACCATAGTATAGACAACTGCATCGCCTCTGAAAAACCTCACTGCATTTGCGACGTTAGTCACTAGATCGTTTATACAGATTGTAAACAGTGAGCGTCCTATCACACTTCAGTGGAGTACTTCCGAAACTAGATTTACAACCGTCGGTTTTGTTCCTCTCAAAGCGACGTGTTGAATCCTACCTGCAAGAAGGTTCCAAATTCAGTCACGAGTCTGGTCCGATACTCGGTAAGTTCGTATTTTGTTCACTAAGCGACGATGCGTGTAAGTGTATAAAACGCCTTAAGCAGCACGGCATCAATCTGGACGCCCTGTCTACGTCCTGCCACGGAATCA
Source organism: Schistocerca nitens (assembly GCF_023898315.1). Taxonomy (NCBI): domain Eukaryota; kingdom Metazoa; phylum Arthropoda; class Insecta; order Orthoptera; family Acrididae; genus Schistocerca; species Schistocerca nitens. The sequence goes on from NC_064616.1 coordinate 930,446,537, forward strand.
AGGAGCAGAATACGCTAAGAAAAAACTCTCTGAAAGTCCATGTTAGAAAATGTTTGAATAATTAAAAATGAACTGCCACAAGGATGTTTTGTTTATCTTTTGCACAAACGATACATCTCATAATTTTGTTGTGCACATGATATTGCTGTACCAAAACAAAGAAATTTTTCGAAGAGGAGAAACACCTCGCCAGGGGATCCAGACACTCTCCCTCCTTCTAAGGTTTAACCCATAGTATGGTGTTTACTGTTTTTATGATTTTGCAGATTTATTTTATTTGTTTCTATTCGACATAGTGACAAATTTTATTTCAGACTGAAGGGAAAAGGTAGTTCCGGACATAATACAGGTGAAAATCGAGTTTAAAAAAATAAATTGATTGGGTTGGTTTTGGGTTGTTAGTACAGCCAAAATCATGAAACAAATTTACCAATAATTTAGCGAGTGTTGAACATAAATAATATTTTCGTGTTGATGTTTTGATTAGCCCTTATTCATTAAAATATCGAGTTTTGAATGTAATTAGGTACTTGCCCCGAGTGATACAGCTCAATAGCTCAGTGACTTCGACATAAAATGTTATTTAAATCATGTTGCGCATCAACTTTCGTATCTCAATTACTGCAAATAGCTCATTTAAACCGTCTATTATGAAATCCATTACCTCATTGTGAATAAAAAGTGGTCCTGGCTCTCGATATGTATTAGTAACGGTAGGTACAATCTTAAAACGAGAAACGAAAAGTGAAATGACTTCATGTACCGATACACTTCATGTCAGTCCACAAACATACATCACAAGCCACCACAAAGCGAATGACAAAACGTACTTCGTTCCTATATTAGTGACTTTGTGTGCAATTGCATTCGCGTGTGGAGCTAGAGAAATTTACTTTTAGCATACCGAGGTGCAAGCGATATCTATTTTCTTCTTTTATTCTCTTAACTCCTTTGTGAGAAAAATATTATGGAGGCAGAGGAACTGTTTCAGTCTCCCTAGAGCAGCGGCCACTAAATTTACCCAATAAGTTCCACGATAGAGACACTACCTGTCTTGATACTTGATAAATGCTTCAGGTGCTAAAGCAGTACTCGAGAATCACCCCAAGTATGAGGTTGCCACCACAGATGCATCACACTTCCGTTAAAATTGTCAGTCTCATTTACTTCTGATTGCACGTATGAGTTCCATATCTGCTCGCGGAAATATATGGAAACCTTTGGTATCGGAGGAAACAGAAAATATACGACCTTCCAACACAATGGAATAGCTGTGAGTCAGCAATTTCTGTTAATCAGTACAACGAAAAACCATTCCAAAGTTGCAAATTTTACTCTTTTTATTCATTCGATGACTAGTTTCTGGCCGATACCCACTTTTAAATCATCCTAACATACTCAAAAATGGCATTTCCGAAGATGCGAAAACCATATCAAAAATGTCCGAGGAACAGTTACAGCGCATACATATAACTCAAATTTGTAACTTTGGACTGTTTTTTTGTTGTACTGAACAGAAAACTGAGACCAAACATATACCGTAGTCAAAAGTGCTGCATCACAAATAGGTATTATTACGCCGTAAAGTGACGTTAGAAAATCTGAGATTTTCAAGTTTAGAAAGTCGTTCAGTCATCAGCCGCATGCACGCTACCGACATTTACGCATAAAAGACTACAGATTCGTGAGAATCGTATTAAAATACTTTCAGAAGCCATGTAGTGTATGAAGTTCCTGTCTGATGACAAATAATGTAAGGTCATTCATTGTTATACTAAGAATCTTAAGAGGAATGTATAAATAAGATAAAGCTGCCGTCGGAAGACCGCAGTGCTATACTGCGCATCGACCTACTAAACTAACTTGCCCCTTTAGTTGTAGAGGAACCTATGGTTGCAAGTGTTGTTGTTGTTGTTGTTGTTGTGGTTTTCAGTCCTGAGACTGGTTTGATGCAGCTCTCCATGCTACTCTATCCTGTGCAAGCTTCTTCATCTCCCAGTACCTACCGCAACCTACATCCTTCTGAATCTGCTTAGTGTATTCATCTCTTGGTCTCCCTCTACGATTTTTACCCTCCACGCTGAACTCTAATACTAAATTGATGATCCCTTGATGCCTCAGAACATGTCCTACCAACCGATCCCTTCTTCTAGTCAAGTTGTGCCACAATCTTCTCTTCTCCCCAATCCTGTTCAATACTTCCTCATTACTTATGTGATCTACCCATCTAATCTTCAGCATTCTTCTGTAGCACTACATTTCAAAAGCATCTATTCTCTTCCTGTCCAAACTATTTATCGTCCATGTTTCACTTCCATACATGGCTACACCCATACAAATACTTTCAGAAATGACTTCCTGACACTTAAATCTATACTCGATGTTAACAAATTTCTATTCTTCAGAAACGCTTTCCTTGCCATTGCCAGTCTACATTTTATATCCTCTCTACTTCGACCATCATCAGCTATTTTGCTCCCCAAATAGCAAAACTCCTTTATTACTTTAAGTGTCTCATTTCCTAATCCAATTCCCTCAGCATTACCCGAATTAATTCGACTACATTCCATTATCCTCGTTTTGCTTTTGTTGATGTTCATCTTATACCCTCCTTTCAAGACACTATCCATTCCATTAACTGCTCTTCCAAGTTCTTTGCTGTCTCTGACAGAATTACAATGTCATCGGCGAACCTCAAAATTTTAATTTCTTCTCCATGGATTTTAATACCTACTCCGAATTTTTCTTTTGTTTCATTCACTGCTTGCTCAATATACAGATTGAATAACATCGGGGAGAGACTACAACCCTGTCTCACTCCCTTCCCAACCACTGCTTCCCTTTCATGCCCCTCAACTCGTATAACTACCATCTGGTTTCTGTACAAATTATAAATAGCCTTTCACTCCCTGTATTTTACCCCTGACGCCTTCAGAATTTGAAAGAGAGTACTCCAGTCAACATCGTCAAAAGCTTTCTCTAAGTCTACAAACGCTAGAAACGTAGGTTTGCCCTTCCTTAATCTAGCTTCTATGATAAGTCGTAGGGTCAGTATTGCCTCACGTGTTCCAACATTTCTACGGAATCCAAACTGATCTTCCCCGAGGTCGGCTTCTACTAGTTTTTCCATTCGTCTGTAAAGAATTCGCGTTAGTATTTTGCAGCTGTGACTTATTAAACGGATAGTTCGGTAATTTTCACATCTGTCAACACCTGCTTTCTTAGGGATTGGAATTATTATACTCTTCTTGAAATCTGAGGGTATTTCGCCTGTTTCATACATCTTGTTCACCAGATGGTAGAGTTTTTTCAGGACTGGCTCTCCCAAGGTCGTCAGTAGTTCTAATGGAATGTTGTTTCGACTCAGGTCTTTTAGTGCTCTGTCAAACTCTTCACGCAGTATTGTATCTCCCATTTCATCTTCATCTACATCCTCTTCCATTTCCATAATGCTGTCCTCAAGTACTTCGCCCTTGTATAGACCCTCTATATACTCCTTCCACCTTTCTGCTTTCCCTTCTTTGCTTAGAACTGGGTTTCCATCTGAGATCTTGATGTTCATACAAGTGGTTCTGCTTTCTCCAAAGGACTCTTTAATTTTCCTGTAGGCAGTACCTATTTTACCCCTAGTGAGATAAGCCTCTACATCCTTACATTTGTTCTCTAGCCATCCGTGCTTAGCCATTTTGCGCTTCCTGTCGATCTCATTTTTGAGACGTTTGTATTCCTCTTTGCCTGCTTCATTACTGCATTTTTATATTTTCTCCTTTCATCAATAAAATTCAATATATCTGGTGTTACCCAAGAATTTCTACTAGCCCTCGTCTTTTTACCTACTTGATCCTCTGCTGCCTTCACTGCTTCATCCCTCAGAACTACCCATTCTTCTTCTACTGTATTTCTATCCCCCATTCCTGTCAATTGTTCCCTTATGCTCTCCCTGAAACTCTGTACAACCTGTGGTTTAGTCAGTTTATTCAGGTCCCATCTCCTTAAATTTCCACCTTTTTGCAGTTTCTTTAGTTTTAATCTACAGATCATAACCAATAGATTGTTGCCAGAGTCCACATCTGCCCCTAGAAATGTCTTACAATTTAAAACCTGGTTCCTAAATCTCTGTCTTACCATTATATAATCTACCTGAAACTTGTCAGTATCTCCAGGCTTCTTCCATGTATACAGCCTTCTTTTATGATTCTTGAACCAAGTGTTAGCTATGATTAAGTTGTGCTCTGTGCAAATTCTACCAGGCGGCTTCCTCTTTCATTTCTTAGCGCCAATCCATATTCACCTACTACGTTTCCTTCTCTCCCTTTTCCTACTACCGAATTCCAGTCACCCATGACTATTAAATTTTCGTCACCCTTCACTATCTGAATCATTTCTTTTATTTCATCATACATTTCTTCAATTTCTTCGTCATCTGCAGAGCTAGTTGGCATATAAACTTGTACTACTGTAGTAGACGTGGGATTCGTATCTATCGTTGCCACAATAATGCGTTCACTATGCTGTTTGTGGTAGCTTACCCGCATTCCTATTTTCCTATTCATTATTAACCTACTCCTGCATTACCCCTATTTGATTTTGTGTTTATAACCCTGTAGTCACCTAACCAGAAGACTTGTTGCTACTGCCACCGAACTTCACTAATTCCCACTATATCTAACTTTAACCTATCCATTTCCCTTTTTAAATTTTCTAACCTACCTGCCCGATTAAGGGATCTGACATTCCACGCTCCGATCCGTAGAACGCCAGTTTTCTTTCTCCTGATAACGACGTCCTCTTTGCAGCCCCGCCCGGAGATCCGAATGGGGGACTATTTTACCTCCGGAATATTTTACCAAAGAGGACGCCATCATCATTTAATCATACAGTAAAGCTTCATGCCGTCGGGAAAAATTACGGCTGTAGTTTCCCCTTGCTTTCAGCCGTTCGTAGTATCGCAACAGCAAGGCCGTTTTGGTTAGTGTTACAGGGCCAGATCAGTCTATCATCCAGACTGTTGCCCTTGCAACTACTGAAAAGGCTGCTGCCCCTCTTCAAGAACCACACGTTTGTCAGGCCTCTCAGCAGATACCCCTCCTTTGTGGTTGCACCAGTGGTACCGCTATCTGTATCGCTGAGGCACGCAAGCCTCCCTACCAACGGCAAGGTCCATGGTTCATGGAGGGGGGGGGGTTGCAAGTGTGGCGGAGGGTACTCTGATATCACTAAATGATCCCCTTTCCCTGTTTCACTCGCAAATGAGGCGTGGGAAGAATTATTGTCGGTAAGCCTCTGTCTTAGCTCTAACCTCTCCAATTTTTTCATCGTGGGAGGAAGTAATATGTTGCCCGACTCTTCCCGGAAAGTACTCTTTCGAAATTTCAGTAGCTAACCGCTCTGCGATGTACAACGCTTCTCTTGTAGCATCTGCCACTGGAGTTTGTTGAGCACCTCTGTAACCCTCGCACGTCTACTAAACGATCCTATGGCGAAACTCGCCGCTATTCGTTGGATATGCTCTATCTCTTCTATTAGTCCTACCTGGGAAGGCTGACATAGTGATGAATAATACTCAAGAATCGGTCGAACAAGCGCCCGCATCTCGTGGTCGTGCGGTAGCGTTCTCGCTTCCCACGCCCGGGTTCCCGGGTTCGATTCCCGGCGGGGTCAGGGATTTTCTCTGCCTCGTGATGGCTGGGTGTTGTGTGCTGTCCTTAGGTTAGTTAGGTTTAAGTAGTTCTAAGTTCTAGGGGACTTATGACCACAGCAGTTGAGTCCCATAGTGCTCAGAGCCATTTGAACCATTTTTTTTTTTCGGTCGAACAAGCGCTTTGTAACGCATGTCTCCCATGGTGCAATACCTTACATCTACACTGAAGAGCCAAAGAAACTGGTACACCTGCCTAATATCGTATAGGGCCACAGCGAGCATGCAGAACTGCCGCAACACGACGTGTCATGGATTCGACTTATGTCTGAAGTAGTATTGGAGCGAATTGACACCATGAATCTTGCAGGGCTGTCCATAAATCCGTAGAAGTACGACAGAGTGGGGATCTCTTCTGAACAGCACGTTGCAAGGCATCCCAGATATGCTCAACAATGTTCATTTCTGGGGAGTCTGGTGGCCAGCGGAGGTGTTTAAACTCAGAAGAGTGTTTCTGGAGCCACTCTGTAGCAATTCTGGACGTGTGCGGTGTCGCATTGTCCTGCTGGAATTGCCCAGGTCCGTCGGAATGCACAATGGACATGAATGGATGTAGGTGATCAGATAGGATGCTTACGTACGTGTCACATGTCAAAGGTGTATCTAGAAGTGTTAGGGATCCCTTATCACTCCAACTGCACACGCCCCACACCATTATAGTGCCTTCACCAGCTTGAACATTCCCCTGCTGACATGCAGGGCCCATGGATTTATGAGGTTGTCGCTTTACCGGTACAAATCCACACGGTCAATAGAATTTGAGACTCTTCCGACCAAGCAACATGATTCCAGTCATCAGCAGCCCAACGTCGGTGTTGATGGGCATAGGCGAGGCGTCAAGCTTGGTGTCGTGCAGTCATCAACAGTATAAGAGTGGGCCTTCGGCTCGGAAAGCCCATATCGATGATGTTTCGTTCAATAGTTCGCAAGCTGATACTTGTTGATGGTATTGAAATCTGCAGCAATTTGCCGAAGGGTTGTACTTCTGCCCCGTTGAACTATTCTGTTCGGTGATCGTTGGTCCCATTCTTGCAGGATGTTTTCTCGACCGCAGCGATGTCGGAGATTTGGTCTTTTACCGGATTCCTGATATTCAGGGTATACTCGTGAAATGGTCGTATTGGAAAATCCCCACTTCATTGCTACCTCGGAGATGCTGTGTCCCATCGCTCGTGCTCCGACTATGGCACGAAGCTCAAACTCACTTAAATAACCTTAAATAACCTGCCACTGCAGGAGCAGTAACCGATCTAACAATTGCGCCAGACACTTGTTGTCTTATATAGGCGTTGCCGACCGCAGCCCCGTATTCCGCATGTTTACATATCACTGTACTTGAATATACATGCCTAACCAGTTTATTTGGTGCTTCAGTGTATTTACATTCAGGGCCAACTACCAGAGACTGCAACATTCATCGATCTTGCGTAGGTCATTTTGCACTGCTACTTTCGTATAGACAACTGTGCAATCTACGAACAGTCTTTAAGACTTTCTAATGCTTTCTACTACATCATTTATAAATGTTGTAAACAGTAACGGTCCTAAGACACATATTGGGGGTGTTTTAGAAATTACCTGGACGTCTGTCGATTTTGTTCCTTTTGGAGGGACGTGTTGAGTTCTGTCTGCAAGGAAGTCGTGAATCCAGACGCAAATGTGGTTTGATACTCGGTATGCTCGCAATTTTTTTTTCACTAGACGGCAGTGCCGGTCGGTATGAAATGGCTTCCTGAAGTGAAGGAGCATGCCTCAACCCGAGCGTCGTTGTCTACAACTGTGTGGATCTCATGGGGGAACAGAGCGAGCAGAGGCCGGCCGTGGTGGCCGAGCGGTTCTAGGCGCTACAGCCTGGAACCGCGCGACCGCTACGGTCGCAGGTTCGAATCCTGCCTCGGGCATGGATGTGTGTGCTGTCCTTAGGTTAGTTAGGTTTAAGTAGTTCTAAGTTCTAGGGGACTGATGATCTCAGAAGTTAAGTCGCATAGTGCTGAGAGCCATTTGAACCATTTTTGAACAGAGCCAGCAGAGTTTCGCCAGATCTCTGTTTGCGTAATCCATCTCTATTTTTATCTTTCGTCATACTGCACTTCGGTCCGGTACTTTCTACAAGAAACTGCAGAAGTAGTTTAAGTATAAAAGAAATGGTTGAAAGGGCAGCATGGTTTGATGAAGACTGTAAAAAGTCGGTGGCAGCGAGAAATGAGGTAACAAAGAAAATGATAAAAGGGCAACACTAGCTAATACAGAAGAATTCATGAAGAAAGGGAGAGATACAGACAGAATTTTTAAAAGAAATAAACGACAGAGAAGAAATGGATTATGGAGCTAGAAGAAGAATATAACGACCAAGAAGTAAGGAAATTCTACAAGAGAATTCAGGAACTGAAGAAAGTCTTTAAATCACGCCCTGTCTTCTGTAGGGATAAAGAAGGAAATTTTGTAGGAGGGGGACAACAGATGCTAGACCAGTGGGCTGAATATTTCAGTGAGCTGCTGATCGTCACTATAGAGGGAGAAGTACTGGAAGAAAGTGAAACAGGGAACGACCAACCGCGGCAAAATGTTAGTCAGGATGAAGTACCTGTACTCACACCTACAACAGAGGAAGTTAGACAGGCAATAAAGAATAATAAGCCTCCAGGTAATGGTAACATTTCCGCAGAAATGATGAATGTGAAGTAGATCGTCTAACAAGACATTCCATCAAGTGATAGATGAAATATGGGAGAAGGAAGTGATGCCAGACGAGTGGAACTTGGCCATTAATTTTCCTGTTCATAAGAAGAAGGATAAATCAAATTGTGAACACTACCATGGTATCGCTTTAGTCAGTGTCGTATACGTATTAGCCAAAGTCATTGCTACATGACTTGCTCCACTTACAGAAGTACTTGGAGACTTCCAGTCTTTGCAAGAAACAGATCAACAACTGACCAGATCTTCACTAGAAGGCAAATAATGGAAAAACTGTTATGAATACAATGCGGATGTACATCAGCTTTTCGTAGACTCCAAACAGGCCAATGATAGTGTTACAAGGAAAAAGCCATATGAGACCCTGATGGAGATGTACTTCCCATATAAACTAATCAGACTGGTACCAATGATCCTCAACAGCGCAAAATATCAAGTAAAAGTCGAAGGAAAACTCTCTGAAGAATTTGAGGTCAGCGAAGGGTTGCGACAGGATGATGTATTATCCACACTACCCATCAACATAGTGTTGAAGAGAGTGATACGAAGCGTGGAGATTGATAACCCAGGTGGCATTCTATTTAACCGTAGCTACCAAAATCTAGCATATGCCGATGATGTGTGTATCCTCTCTATAAGACTGAAAGAATTGGGAGGATTTGGCAGAATAGAAAAGGAGGCAGAACAGTAGAGACTCCGAGTAAACAACACCAAAACACAGTATCTCGTTGCACTCAAGAAAAATACTGCTGTTAAAGCAAAATACATTGAGCTGAATGGAGGCAACTATGAGAGATGTGAGAAATTCCAATACCAGGGAGTGCTGGTTATGGAAAATAAGAGTAAAAGAGAGGAAATAAAAGGAAGCATTGCTGTGGGAGACAGAGCTTACTGGGCTGTGATTAAGATCTTTCAGTCACGTAACATGAGCAGGAAATCGAAGGGGAACGGTCATAAGGCCGGTGGTAATGTATGGCTCAGAAACATGGACAATGTCGGTAACCACACACATCAAAAAAAATTTTGCATCCCCCCAGTTCCCAGAACTCCTGAAGATAGATGTTGACTGTGGATATTGTATCATAGACACAGTCCGACTGTTCAGAGGTGTCACTAACACCGCTCAAAGATGTAAACAACCATGCATGAGCAGCACCTATTAGACGGGGTGGGGTGGGGGGTCCGACAGCCGATCAGTTCCAGTCATTCCACCAGGAATGTTGTCTGTAGTTCAACCATGCCTAGACGGTTAGTATCGCTGTTCGATCGCGTCCGCGTTGTTACTTTGTGGCAGAAACGGCTCTCAACAAGGGAAGTGTCCAGGCGTATCGGAGTAAACCAAAGCGATGTTGTTCAGAGAAGAAGGAGATACATAGAGACAGGAACTGTCGATGACATGCCTCGCTCAGGCTGCCCAAGCGCTACTACTGCAGTGGATGACCGCTACCTACAGATTATGGCTTGGAGGAACCCTGGCAGCAACGCCATCATGTTGAATAATGCTTTCCGTGCAGCCACAGGACGTCGTGTTACGACTCAAACTGTGCTCAATAGGCGCAACTTCACTCCCGACATCCATGGCGAATTCCATCTTTTCAACCACGACACCATGCAGGACGGTACAGATGGACTCAACAACATGCCGAATGGACCGCTCAGTATTGGCATCACGTTCTCTTCACCGATGACTGTCGCATATGCCTTCAAACAGACAATCGTCGGAGACGTGTTTGGAGGCAACCCGGTCAGGCTGAACGCCTTAGACACACTGTCCAGCGAGTGTAGCAAGGTAGAGGTTCCCTGCTGTTTTGGGGTGGCATTATGTGGAGCCGACGTTCGCCGACGTTGGTCATGGAAGGCGCCGTAACGGCTGTACGATACGTGAATGCCATCCTCCGACCGATAGTGCAACCATATAGGCAGCATATTGGCGAGGCATTCGTCTTCATCGACGACAATTCGCAGCCCCATCGTGCACATCTTGTGAATGACTTCCTTCACGATGACGACATCGCTCGACTAGAGTGGTCAGCATGTTCTGCAGATATTAACCTTATCGAACATGCCTGGGATAGAGTGAAAAGGGCTGTTTATGGACGACGTGACCCACCAGTCACTCTGAGGTATCTACGCCGAATCGCCGTTGAGGATGGGACAATCTGGACCAACAGTGCCTTGCTGAACTTGTGGATAGTATGCCGCGACGAATACAGGGATGCATTAATGCAAGAGGACGTGCTACTGGGTATTAGAGGTACCGGTGTGTACAGAAATCTGGACCACCACCTCTGAAGATTTCGCTGTATGGTGGTACAACATGGAATGTGTGATTTTCATGAGCAATAAAAAGGACGGAAATGATGTTTATGTTGATCTCTATTCCAATTTTCTGTACAGGTTCCGGAACTCTCGGAACCGAGATGATGTAAAACTTTTTTTGATGCGTATAGAAGAGGATTTCTGAAGAAGATGGGGGAGGAAAAGATTAAGAAAGACTTTTGGAAATCTGATTCAGGCGGAGCAGTGGAGAATATGGAGAAACCAGGAATTGGAAGAACCGTACAATATTGCTGACTTAGTTACGGAAATAAAGTATAACCGAATGAGATGGCTGGGCAACGAAGAGCGACTGTCGGTGGACAGATGTGTCGAGAAGGTCTACAGAGCAAACCCAGGTGACAGAAAGAGCAAGGGGTGACCTCGGAAACGACGGCTAGAGGACGTGGAAAATGATCTGGGAAAGATGAGTGTAAGAAGATGGAGGACACGAGCAGAAGATTGTCAAGACTGGGCTATGATCGTCAGAGAGGCCAAGGCCCTACATGGTCTGTAGCACCAAGGAGTAGGTACGTATGTAAGTTTATTTTTATAGAGGAAATTTTCGTTCTCGAAAAACGTCGTAATTCTTGAGCATAAAGCATATTCCCTAATTCTACAACAGATTGAAGTCAACGATATAGGCTTATAATTATGCGCATCTGTTCTACGACTCTTCTTGGAAACGGAAATGACGTGCGCTTGTTTCCAGTCGCTAGGTAAGCTTCGTTGCTCCAGCGATCCACGAGAAACTGCCGACACAAGGGGAGCGAGTTCTTTCGTCTAATCTTTGTAGAATCTTGTAGGTATATCATCTGGTTCTGTTGCCTTTCCACGACAAAGCTACTGCAGTTGCTTTCCTATACCGCGATTAGTTATCTCAATATCTGCCATTTCGCCGTTCGTACGATGACTGCAACCATTTCCGAAGACCAAATTCATTATTTTTTCCTTGTCTCCCTTATCATCACCTTCGGTGTCCTTATTATCACTGAGTGACTGAATACATGGTTTCGATCAGCTTACTGATTTCGCGTAAGACCAATACCTCTTAGAGTTTTTAACCAGTTTGGGTAGCAAAATTTTACTTTAAGAGTCACTGAACGCTTCTCTCATTGTTCTCCTTAAGCTCATTTCTGCTCCGTTCACCTTTAGTTTGTCCACTAGGTTTTGACTTCTCGTGAATCTGTGATGAAGCTCTTTTTGTTTACGTAGCAGATTTCTAAGCGGCTATTAAGCCACGGTGGGTCTTTTCTATCCCTTAAGATATTTCTTAGAGCATACTTGTCTTAGCTATATTGAACGATTCTTTTCAATTTTTTCCCATTTGTGCTGCACACCTTTGTCCTGAGCATTGAATATTTGTTGTTGACTACTCAGATATTCTGCGATTTGTATCCTGTCCCTCTAGCTAAGCAAAAGTATTTATACCTTTCGTAATACTCATTTCCATACCCGTAGTCGTAGTTGCTATCATAACTTTACGATCATAGACACCTTCCTCTACGTTAACTGATTCGTTAAGTTCAGGTCTGATTCAAGCTGGGTAGCCTAAGACGTATACTTGTAGAGTTGGTTCTCTAATTATCTGCTCGAAGCAAATTTCGGACAAGACATTCAGAATAATGTCGCACGAATTCCTGCCTCCGCAACTTTTCACATTAAAATGTCACTGTCACGGGTGAGAGGAGCGATAAGTTCAAATGGCTCTGAGCACTATGGGACTTAACAGCGGAGGTTATCAGTCCCCTAAACTTAGAACTACTTATACCTAACTAACCTAAGGACATCACACACATCAATGCCCGAGGCAGGATTCGAACCTGCGCGCAGTTCCAGACTGAAGCGCCTAGAACCGCTCGGCCACTCCGGCCGTCTGAGCGATAAGTGGGGGGAGGGGGGGGGGGATCGTACGTATTAAAAAACAAATAATGCTTAGGGATGTATATGACCCGCACTCGATTATGCATTCTTTTTAACTAAGAGCTGGTGACCTTACATTTTATCCGTAACCATTTTATCCGTAAGCATTTACCTGCCCACAAAGGACTATTTATTAATCATGCTGGACAGTTCGTCGTTGACATTTATTTCCTCTTCTAATCTTTGATCTGCGATTTAATGTTGCTTGTACACTGTTTATTCGATCCAGCTTCCAGAGACAAATATCATTAGTGTGGCAATGGGCCTGTGTGAAACATGTAAGCTGTAAGCGGTAAACGTCACTGCAAGTCTCCACGAAGAGATATTAGCACGTACAGTTTGCAGTTGTTGGAATCCTAAATCACACACCATTTCGTTCTTTAATTGCTGGTAGAAAGTAATGCCGTGTTCTCTGTAATCTTCCAGCTGAATGCTAGATCCCGCCTTCCATTTCCTATTAAAAATTATTTGAAGTATTGTTTGATGTGTCTTAGATACTCGAGTTACAGTAAATGAATAAATTTGAAGCACTAGAAATACAAATATAGAAAATAGAAATCCGCTAGTTATGAATGACTGAATGAAGAGTAAATTACTTGAGCAAGAGCAACATGTTTATTGTGATTCAAAGACGCTGCATATCACAGCAGAAGTGATAAAAAAACAGGCTGAGTGAACACTCAGTTTAAAATACGAACTGAAGTAAAAGTTTCAGGCAGAGATTTTCTTTTGAAGAAGGTGAAGGCGACTTATAGCCACTAATATTCTATCGTAATATTTGATAGACAGAAATTAAAACAAGGAACCTCATACTCACATGTACAGTATGAACCTGAATTTCGCCGACAAAATTTGCGAAGTTGTTTAGGCACGTTTATCTAGTAGTTTGGTTTAACGGACCCGTGGTATCCAATGACTTGGTCCGGAGGTACGATATAATTGTGAGTTATTCGTTTCGTTACTCCAGTGACTTTTGTTTCTGTAAAAATACATCCACAAGAGTGAAAAGCGTGTAACACACAATCACCAAAACGTGCAACACGAAACAGCGAGTAATGCAACAATCCCCAGACAGATGCCCCCGCTGCGAGACAGATGAGTATGGCGCCGTTCTGCCGCTCTTCGATTGAATTCGGTGAAACTCCACACCAGGTGCACGTCGGCCACTTCTTCCACATAGCTGTGTATCACTGTTAACCTACAACTAACACTGACGGAAAAACGAACCTGTAACGGAAGCAAGCACTGCTGAAAGCAGATTTGAGGGAGATGAGTAAAGTGAATCAACAGCAAGTACCGCGAATGTGTGGAATAAGTTTATTGAAAAAAAAAAAAAGTTCAGATCGTAGTCATTTGCAACGATGTGCTGATATTTTCGGTGTAATACGGATACCAAGATAAAAGGGATAAGAAATAAAACGAAACGTCACCGGGAACCTACCAAAATACTCAGAAATGATAGGCGAATACACTAAGAAATTTTATAAATGGAGATCAGATCAGTTACGTATACTAAGAAAAGCAACGTCACTAGAACAGAGTCCTCAATTTCACACCATCACAACCAAATTCAAACCTACGCCCTGAATGTACGAAATGTGTTGTTGGTATCAGAGACATTGCCTGTATCAAGAGTAAGACCATTAACACTCATCAGTGCGAAAATTATTATTTCCAAATTCTGCAACTACTTGGCCCAGTACACAGACTATTCTTCCTCAGTAATCGTCCTTCAGCTTACCGTTTTAGCAATTCATAGTAAACAAGCTGTCTGTATTTCTACGAGGCCGAGTCAAATGAAAAACCTAAATACTTTTTAGCTTGAAAATTGTTTATTGTACCCTAGGCGGACGAACTGTATCAGTTTACCATAAAATCTCCATTACGCTCAACGCAAGTTCTCCAGCGCTTACAAAACACTTGAACTCCATAGAAAAGAATTCGTATGGGAGTACGTCTTCACGAGAAGGAGTCGCCAGCCTACCGAATATCTAAGCGCTCCATACTTATTGGTGGAGACTGGGGAAGGTTTGGTGATTGTTTTGAACGTGGAAGACATTCAGATATCAGGTCTGTAATTATCGCATCTGTTGAAGGGGCACGGTGTTATGTTTCAACAAAGATCCAGCAGACAGCAGTATACATTGGCAGAAAAAAAATTGCAGCATCAGAAAATAATTATGTATAGTTAGGAAATTTTGGGAATACATTTGTCTAGATAACATATTTAAGTGATTAACATTGCAAGATCGTAGGTTCGTGTAAGAGCGAGATAATCCACTGCAAATGTGAAATGCTGATACATTAATAACCGGTGTAACCAGCACAATGTTGAATGCAAGGATGCGAACCTGTATGTCTTGTGTTGCACAGGTGCCGGATGTCAGTTTGAGGTCTGTTGCCGTCGGTCAGTACGGGGACGGTTAACGATGGAGTTGTCGACCGATGGTGTCCCACATGTGCTCGATTAGAGACAGATCTGGTAATCAAACAGGCCAAGGCAACATGTCGACACTGACAAGGGAACCTCCCCATCGCACCCCACTCAGATTTAGTTATAAGTTGGCACAGGGATCGGCCTTGAAAAACTGAACACAGATCAATCGAGAAAACAGGAAGAAGTTGTGTGGAACTATGAAAAAAAATAAGCAAAATATACACTGAGTAGTCCATGTGCAAGGTAAGCAACATTAACGAGAGTGTTAGATTACGAGCGCCGTGGTCCCGTGGTTAGCGTGAGCAGCTGTGGAACAACAGGTCCTTGGTTCAAATCTTCTCTCGGGTGAAAATTTTAATTTTTTATTTTCAGATAATTATCAAAGTTCAGGCACTCCCACATAATCAACTTCGCTCTCCAAAATTCCAGGACATGTTCAGATTTGCTTGGACATATACAGAATTTGACGGTCTACGCACGGAAACATTTGAAAACGTAAAAAACTATTGTTTTGACAGAGCACAGGGAAAATTGTGCGACTCTGAAACTGTTGCATTCATTTGATGCAGTTTATGTGACAAACTCTTATGTTTTCATCACTTTTTTTTGGAGTGATTATCACATCCACAAGAAAATCTAAATCGGGCAAGGTAGAAGATTCCTTTTACCCATTCGCCAAGTGTGCAAGTTAGGTGGGTCGACAACATATTCCTGTCATGTGACGCACATGCCGTCACCAGTGTCGTAAAGAATATATCAGACGTGTTTTCCTGTGGAGGAATCGGTTGACCTATGACCTTGCGATCAAATGTTTTCGGTTCCTATTGGAGAGGCACGTCCTTTCGTCTACTAATCGCACGGTTTTGTGGTGCGGTCGCAAAACACAGACACTAAACTTATTACAGTGAACAGAGACGTCAATGAATGAACGGACAGATCGTAAAGAAAGTAAAATTTTCACTCGAGGGAGGACTCGAACTAAGAACTTTTCATTCCGCAGTTGCTCACCCTAACCACAAGACCACGGTGCTCATCAGCTAATATTCTCTTTTATGTTGCTTATCTTTCACATGGACTACTCAGTTTGTATATTTTGCTTTTCTTTTCATAGTTCCACACAACTTCTTCCTGTTTTCTCGATTGATCTGTGTTCAGTTTTTCAAGGCCTATCCACTGTGTCAATTTATAACTAAATCTGAGGGGGGTGCGATGGGGAGGTTCCCTTGTCAGTAGAGCATGCTGAATACAACAGTGGTACGTGCACGAGCGTTATCCTGTTGGAAAACACCTCCTGGACTGCTATCCATGAGTGGCGCACAACACGTCTAATCACCAGAGAGATAGCACCCCAGAACATAACTCCAGGTGTAGGTCCAGTGCATCTAACACGCAGACAGGTTCGTTGCATTCCCTCAACTGGTCTCCTTCTACCCAACACACAGCCATCAATGGCACCGAGGAAAACCAATTTTCATCAGAAAAACTAACAGATCCCCACCCTGCCCTTCAATGAGCTCTCGCTTGATGGAAGTGAAGTCTCAAATGGTGTTCGTTTTGGGTCAGTGGAATACACGCTACAGGGCTCGGAGCTGTCCTTCAAGTAACCGATTTGTGATGATTGGTTGTATCACTGTGGTGGCAACTGCCTCACATATTGTTCAAAAATGGTTCAAATGGCTCTGAGCACTATGGGACTTAGAACTACTTAAATGTAACTAACCTAAGGACAGCCGGCCGGAGTGGCCGAGCGGTTCTAGGCGCTACAGTCTGGAACCGCGCGACCGCTACGGTCGCAGGTTCGAATCCTGCCTCGGGCATGGACGTGTGTGATGTCTTTAGGTTAGTTAGGTTTAAGTAGTTCTAAGTTCTAGGGGACTGATGACCTCAGCAGTTAAGTCCCATAGTGCTCAGAGCCATTTGAACCATTTTTAACCTAAGGACATCACATACATCCATGCCCGAGGCAGGATTCGAACCTGCGACCGTAGCGGTCGCTCGGTTCCAGACTGTAGCGCCTAGAACCGCTCGGCCACTCCGGCCGGCCACAGTCATACGCCGAACGCGATGCTCCTATCTCTCGGTAGTGCCACGTAATCTTCCGGAGCCTGGTCTGTCTTCTTGCGACCAAACATTCTCGCCATGTACAGTGGCTCCCTTCCAGCCAAGTCTTTCTGCAATACAGCAGACAGATCATCCAGCTTCTTGTAGCCCTATTACACGACCTTGTTCAAACTCAGTGAGGTGTTGATAATAGCGTCTTTGTCGTCTTAAAGACATCCCTGACTAACATCAACTCTCCACGTCCATTCTCAAAACGAACTAACACTCGCGACCGTTACAGCGTGTACTTCAAGCAAACCTGATTTGCATCCCCATAGTGGCGCTACTAGCGCCATTCTTATGAGACTGACGCGAAATTCGAATAGATATCATCGTTCAGATGTAGAAACACGCCTGCCAACTTTCAGTTATGTCGCACAACTCCTTCTTGGTGATATTTTTCCATCAGTATACGTCTTTTCGCTTTCGTTGCAGGCCGAAAATGGTTTTATAGGAGCTCGCTACGTGCAGGGTCCGAAAATGACATGATTTTCGTCCCAAAAGAGGACTAGCAGAACTTTACCGGCCGATGTCTGTGTCTGCAGCTTGTTTGGATTGGGTGATCAGTAAGAATCGCATTCATTAGTCGCCTTCTTCGTTTCTCGTTACTTATTGTGGTGCCAGCTATCATCTCCAACCGGAGACCTTCTGCTGTAACACATATAGATCATCATATTGCACCTTCATTCTGTGACGTATCTCGATAGGTTTCGCACCTTCTCAACGCAGAAATCAAATGACCGAACGCTACTCGCCCTGGGGAAAGTTTATAGTATAGCGGGCATCATTATACCGCTCCTGTGCTGGTGTTTGTGCAGCTGCATGATGCTGCCATCTAGTGAACACGTGGCTTACTCTCAGGAACAGGCTCACCAGCTTAAAGGGTACTAACACCATTTTACACTTTTTTTAAATTGCAAATGTACAATTTTTATTGCCTATACAGAGCGAACCTGTGCTTCACCTAAAAAATTTCTGAGAGTATTTAGAGATTTTTCTTTGTATTTCGGTATAAAGGACGCTTGCTCTCTGTTGGCTCGTGTAGAGCCGGTTCATGTCGTTTGTGTTCTTCCCTCATTGCTCTTTGTGTATGTATTGCAATAAAAATATCTCCAGAAAAGTCCAGCCATCGGGGTTATACGCTGTGTGTCTTGCTTAGAGCCAAACTCGTCCCATTCACTTACAGTATTTGCCGTTGACAGTCGTAATGCTCCATCTTACTCTTCGCACTCCAGATTGCATTCACTACTGTTTGGTTCTATCCCGAGTTTGTTTTCCCGGGAGCGTTAGTTGTACATTAACAGTGATTCACAGCAGTGTAGGGAAGTTTACTGATGAAGACTTGGTCCATATGCATCTCGTGTATGGGTTCACTGAAAGCAACGGAAGAGCTACACTTGCAGCGAAGGCAGCCTCATCACATCTACCAGAGGGTTACTGCATTACTCTGTGGTTTGTGTTGAATATTACTTGCACTTTCAGTGCTGTGCCGGTAGTTCCATGGAAACAACGGTTATTGGGATAACAAACCAAATGAATCATAATTAAATTATTATTCTTCATCGCATACACGGGTCCCTTATAAAAAATACTCAAGGAATGCTCATAAATTCCTTCGAAATTTTATCGGTGACGTCCAAGTATATCTAGTATTGGCGGTGTTGTTTTGCCCGTTGCATTTATGTAAAACTCCGATCTCGAGACAAATTTTCAATGAAGAGAAAATGGCTAATGTAACATGAGTTCTCACTGAATGGTGGCTGTCTATTGAACGCTGCTTCAACATCTGTTTATTGCATCTATAACAGATCACAAAAGGACAAAAGGAAAATATGCCTTGCAATACATGCGAGATAAATCCTATTCTCGTCGAAGAACATTTCATTATTTTCAGCCCTCATGACTAATTTCTTGCGTTAAATTATAATTTAATCCCTCTCAAGGTACTTAACTGTAGGCCACGTGGATGAAGGCTTCAGGGAAGGCCAGCACATCGTATTCTCTGCTCATTGGCAACTTATGTGACAGATATAATTTTATGCCAGTTCCTCACCAGGACCGAGGGCTTTGGCTTTACAGAAGGTGCTCCATCAAATGATCCAGTCGAGCAAGTCGTAACTCCCAAACCGAAGAACAGTCAGTAGAACATCTCTTCTACATTTCCAAACTCCACATGAATTCTCCCGCGTGCAGTCACAGAAGAGAACGTCGTAACTACAGCGTAGACCCGTTTCTTGACTGATTCTGATATGTTAGTCCCGATATTAAGACGAAGGGGGTCGCCAGTGGGTAAGATAATGAGTTTGTATTCTAAAGGACGTGGCTGCAAATCATTGTTCAGACATTGAGATTTAGGTTTTGCAAGGATTCTGTAAATTATTTCAGCTGAATGGTTTCCTTACCCGTCCTTGTGGCTTCTCTTCCGTCCCTAATTAGATCCGTGTCTCCAACCTTCATCCTTCATTCGTCCCTTTTTATAAATTGCTTGATGGGTATGAAAAGCGAAGTCCGTATCGTAAGTGAACGCTGTTAACTAACTGATTACTCGTATGTCATTAGTACCTCCTTGAACGAAGCTGTAACTACATGGAAAACCCTAGTTCGATTACAGAAAAGTATTGAACATTTTTTAAGCAGTAAGTGCAACTATTAGCTATTTATCTTTTCTTCGTCATTTTTGTGAAAATTCTTTTATGCGTGTCATTGAGATATCTGAAACACAGTGCTTGTTGCTAACCTCAAACATCATCATACGATAGTTTTTACTGTTTCCTCTGAAACGTAGTATGTGGATTGGTGCTACTAGCAAAGAAGAAACTATCTTATGTGTGCTTCTTACTCCAATAGTTTATTTTATTTGGCAGCCAGTTAGCAACATTTATTAAGTTATAAAACCATTAAAACTTTTTCATGCTTTGCTTTCTTATATGAACTCATTTCTTGTCGACTGTTTAAAAAAAATAAAAATAAAAAACTGGTGTACAATATATTTCTTGCGTAGGGTGAATGCAATAATGAAAAGAAAGTAAGCTAAATCAGAAATTCACATTGCCCAAAGAAAGCTCAAATACAAAAAAAGTCACTGGTAATTGCGTCTAAAAGCTAAAAAACTGTAATTGCGCTCACGGCAGAGAAACTCAGTCAATATGACTCCCATCGGTTGCTGAAGACGTCGATAGAGGACAGTCCAGCTCCACCAGATTCAAAAGCTATGTTGTGACGTCTTTTTGATTGTGACGACTAAAATAAGATATTTCACGGTTCTTCGTTATTTCATTTCAGACAGTGTGGCCAAATTGTTTCTATTGTGGTTGTGATTGAGACTATAAAGTATCATACAGTGTTCTGAATTCTAAGGAGATTGAACAGATTTCATTACGAACGTTGCATGTTTGAGTGAATCTGATTCTCGTGTAACCTGGGCTTCAGATTTGGAGGAATATCACCACTCCACCGCTCCCTAACACTGCTGCTGATATTGTGTGCTGAACCTTTCTCCATCATAGGCGAGCTGTTATCTGCCGGGGGACAATGGGACATAAGTTTCATTATTCTGTCCGCTACCACGTCACTGACTCGCTCGCTTTGGATATATTTTAGTGGTACAGATTCAGAAGGAAAAGGAAGATTCGGGTTCAAAACATCTTCGACAACGACGCAATTCGAGACAGAGCACAAACTCCGGGGCCACGGATGGGAAAGCAAATCGGCTGAGGAACTGTCAAAGAACTATGTTGAGATCTGTCTGGGGAAAGCATGGACAACGTAAATCATATGGACTGGACGCATTTGAACACCATTTCTGAACACCGCTCAGGGAGGTAAGTGCTAATTTGGAATAGAACAAGCCGAAGTTTTGCTTCTCGGCAAGATGTAAACCTCGTAGTATAGATACACTGTTTAATCATTTCTTTGCCAGCCTGAAAAGTTTCCCACTAAGCTCATAATATCCATTTTAACCGTAATATATCACAAAACTAACGAATAAAACGCTTTGTCCAATTGTTGGAAGAGAGCACAGGTCACAACTGTCTCCAATAAAGGTAGGGGAAATGATCCAAAATCTACCGTCCAAAATATTTGTCGCGCATCTGACGTAGAATCTTAGCTGAGATGAAACATTATGAAGTATCTCAAACAGAATCACCTCTTACGTGCCAACCAACATGGATTCTACAAGCATCGGAATTTAGGACACTCGCCTCGCGCTTTTCTCATTTGACACGATATCTATTTGGTACAAGAAGTGGCAACTCACCTTGAACAATAAAACATATGAGGTGCTCTACATAAGTACTAACAAAATCCCGTTAAATTTCGGTTACAGTATAAATGACAAAAACGTAAATCCTGTAGATTCAACTAAATAACTAGAGTAATGCGGCGAGGTATGAAATATTTACCAGATAGAATTGACAGGGGACAGTGAAAGAGTTAAAAAGAATGGTAGCTCGTTTTGTATTGTCACGAAATAGGTAAATAGGTCATGATAAGCGAGTTGGGATGGCAATCAATAAAACAATGACATTTCTCTCTGCGGCGAGATCTATTCACGAAACTGCTATCACTAACTTTCTCCTCCGGATGGCAAATTATTTAGTCGGTTCCCAATATGAAGAACTTATCATCGTGATTAAAGAAGAAAAATTAGTGCTCGCACGGAAAGATTTGGATGTTCATTTTTCCACCTGCTATTCGAGAGTGGAACGGCCGAGAAACAGAAAGTGATTCTACGAACCCTCTGTCGAACGCTTAAGCGCGGATCACAGAGTAATTATGTAAATATGGACATCCTGAAAGCCTCGGATCTATTCAAACAGGTGGATGCAGTTGTTCTTGAGTTCTGAAAAGCATATAACTTTGTACCAAACCACCGCTAATTAACTGAAAGCACCATCACTTGGGGTACGAAACGAAATTTTCGACGAGACTGAAGACTTTTTAGTTTGAAGGACCCAGCGTATTATGTTGTATGCAGCGTCACCGGAGGAAAAGTCCCTAGTGCCCCGGAGAAGTGTGTTTGCTCCTTGCAGTTCATGTTGTGAATTAATGATCTGGTAGACTGTTATTAGTAGTAAGCTAAAACGTTTTGCAAATGGTATAGCTATATATAATAAAGTTCTGTCTGAGAAAGACTGCACAGACGCATCAGTCAGACCTTAACAAAATTTTTAAAATTTTGCAAAGATGGGTAATTTGCTTTAAATGTTCAGAAATGTCAAACTATGTACTTCATGGAAGAAAAAAAACGTAGTATCTCATAACCACCCATTCTGACAACACCTATACATCACCAGAAATGGTAGATGTGTCCCTCTCATTTTAGGAACACACCTATCATTTCTGACGAGATATGTATATTTTTCTCAAAATGGGAGGGGTAGACAGTGTCTTATTCTCCGATGTCATCTCAATATTCAGATGCTCAACAGTCTCAACGATTTCACGTTACCATACGCAAGTCCGACAGCACTGTTTTAATTATTCCTTCATTTGGGTCTACTTAAAAAATAGCCCCTGCTGGACCTTCCTCAACATAAATTTTTAACACATTTACGTTAGGGACGTCTGGCATTCTCCAAATGTAAATTTTCAGTGATAACTGGCTTTATTAAGTTTGACTTCCGTTGGTAGTTGCGTCAATACTGCTCCTAATAGCAACTGGGAACACACATTGAACCATTTCGATAACATGGGACATTAGACCTTGTAAGTAATTTTATGATAGCTGCTCATCCCTTTTGTTGCTGATTCACGTGGCATGCTTTTAATTTTTTAAGAATTCTGAGCTTAGTAAGTCAGTAGTACGATTCTTATAGAGTTTCGTATAAAAAATTTTTACGCAGAAATACACCCGAGGATATACCGGCATGACACGAAACCAGTTATACCAGTCTCCGAGTGACTACAATAGCCGGCCGGAGTGGCCGTGCGGTTCTAGGCGCTACAGTCTGGAACCGAGCAACCGCTACGGTCGCAGGTTCGAATCCTGCCTCGGGCATGGACGTCTGTGATGTCCTTAGGTTAGTTAGGTTTAATTAGTTCTAAGTTCTAGGCGACTGATGACCTCAGAAGTTAAGTCGCATAGTGCTCAGAGCCATTTGAACCATTTGACTCCATTAAAACAGCTAGCACGGAAAATTGGATTCGCAATCAATTTTACCAGCGTTTCAACAGCTCAGCATATTCTAATTTGCTTCAGTATTCCTTTCAGTCTGAACTTTTCACAATGGTTTACGGAGCATGGAGATAGGTATACTAAGCACAGTGAGATCGCAGGTTACTCTCCCCGTACTGCGGTGTCGGACTGGGATTTCCACGCTTGGTTTCGGACATTAGTGGAGGCTATGCGATGTTTCCGTCCGCTCCGCCGCGTTGAATTAGCCCCAAGCTACGCAGCGCGCGGAGTGAGCTGCCTCTGCTGCCTGCTGCTTGAGGAGCGACGCTTCAGTTTGCTACCGCCAGATGGCAGCACCTTTCGCAGACCTCTGCGAGACGACCCACAACACTCCCCCTTGCCATTTCAGCAGCACTTTTAAACCTCTATGTTCCTTGCTCGGTGTCCTTAGAGAAGCAGTCAACTTGAAAAGAAATATTTCTGAGAAACCATCAAACGAGCAATGAAGTACTTCTGACGGTGGTTATATTACGCATTTATTACGCAGTTGTATTTCTGACCAACGACGTTTACCCGTTGTTCTTGGCGATACTAACTGGGCAATTTTGTTTCAGGCTCACTGTTACCGTACGTAATTTCTATTTAACGCTGTCACTTTCATTATGGGTTACATTGTAAAGATGCCACGTGTATGATAACTCTGCCGCTCCAAATGTTACGTGGTATTACGGCAAATTAAGAGTAGAGTGTCGTCTTTGGAAGCCAATCTTCGCCACGAGAATGATGTACAGTTGCAGTCTTTTTTTTTTTTTTCCTGTTCCTTCACCAGAACATCTTCTCTGTGTTTGATACACGTCTATAAATTTACATTCTTTTTAATCCAAGAGTTCCTTTCTTTTGAACTCAAGTTTATCATCTCTCATTATCGCAAGAGTATTCTTCTCGAACATTCTGTTTCCAATTTGCGAAAAAAATGGTTAAAATCACTCTGAGCACTATGGGACTTAACATCTGAGGTCATCAGTCCCCTAGAACTTAGAACTACTTAAACCTAACTAACCTAAGGACATCACATACATTGATGGCTGAGGCAGGATTCGAACCTGCGACCTTAGCGGTCGCGCGGTTCCAGACTGAAGCGCCTAGAACCGCTCGGCCACATCGGCCGGCTCCAGTTTGCAGCCACAGAGTAATCAGCAACACATGTAAGTGCACGTGCTTTAGTTTGCTCTCCAGATGCACCAATCACTCCTGATGGGCGCATGAAACTTGATTATAAATTAAGACCGAGGCTCACCCTAGACCTTTTCGTATACGAACTACACACTTGCGGAAGATTCTGTCGATGTGAGTGTCAGAAGCGGAACAGAAGCTCTCAGTAGACAGTTATGGATGTGGTAGTCTGGCACCGAGGAGCAAATAATGAAAATGAGGTACCGGTAATAAGACGTAAGGCGTGACAAAGGGATGATCTAGGAAATCCGCTGCGACCTCGCTGAAGGATGCAATTTAGGAAGACTGTGTAAAACCTAAACCAGTTCCGCCTGATGGAGCTCCCATCTTACTGCGCCTACGTGCTGCGCCTACGTGCTGCATTGCACCTAGCTAAAAGCAGAAATATTTAATTGCTGAAATAAATTCTCTGGACGCAGTATCGAGGATACAAGTGTAGCATGTTAAGCTAAAAGCACTTAATTCTTCATGATGCGAGTGAATATATCAGGGCCGGCCGCGGTGGCCGTGCGGTTCTAGGCGCTTCAGTCCGTGACTGCTACGGTCGCAGGTTCGAATCCTGCCTCGGGCATGGATGTGTGTGATGTGCTTAGGTTAGTTAGGTTTAAGTAGTTCTAAGTTCTAGGGGACTGATGACCTCAGATGTTAAGTCCCATAGTGCTCAGAGCTATTTGAACCAATATATCAGGAAGAATGGGATGGCTGTATACTTTACAATAAGTGGAAACGTACACGATGATTATTATTAAACTTTCTCTGCTCGAGCAGAAAACTATTTACCGTATGCATACCCAATTTTATAGGAATGATGTTCAGACTGTGTGCTCCAGGATTTGCGTTGTTACTAGTGTTATTGTCATGATTTACCGTTAGGCGCCGGTAATGGTACGGCGACGTAGGGTAAACCAAAGCATCAGTGTGCATTGTAGTTGCAGTCAACATGGGTGAGCTGGGCTTTCCTCGTAAAGCTGTTTAATCGAAAGAACAAAATTCAAATGGCTCTGTGCACTATGGGACAGTCCCCTAGAAATTAGAACTATTTAAACCTAACTAACCTGAGTACATCACACACATCCATGCCCAAGGCAGGATTCGAACCTGCGATCGTAGCGGTCGCACGGTTCCAGACTGTAGCGCCTAGAACCGCTCGGCCACCCCGGCCGGCTAATCGAAAGAACAGAAACAGTGTTGCTGCTCTTCGCGGTTATCAACACATTAAAAGAATATCGAGGTTGAAGAACATAATTCGGAAGTTCGAATTAACTGGTGACTTGGGAATTGCTGCCGGGAGAGTCCGACTGCCAGTTTCGCCACAAACTGTTGAGAAGAATATAAAAATGCTGCGTGGTTGCTTAAAACGGTCGCTGGCTTTCTCCGAATTAGTTTATTGCGTTTCGTGTTTCACCTAACATTTGACGACCTATTATAAATAGACAGAAGTAACAGGATATACTCGTAGTCTTTTCGTATTTGTTCATTAGATTTGAGTGCACCGTCACTGTCTACTAACTTCATTCGGCAGCCATCTAGTTACTTTAGGATTAAACTGTTCCAGAGAGGGTGCGTTAATCGTGTGGCATGCTGCTCATCTTCGAATAGGATTTCTTATCTGTCGTACAACGCTGTTGGCCGCTTGTAGCGGTCTCGGTTGTCGTATGACATCAACGTGAGTTCACCATCATGCTCCTCAAACCATTGCAGCACGATTCTGGCCTTGTAAGACGGACAGGAAGACATCAAGCGCAAGGGGCTACAGGTGGACCGTAATAAAGTTCGCTCAGTTTACAGCTGTCACGGTGCCTACGATTACTACCGCAGGTCCCATGGAATCACAGGTGAATGTGCCCTATAACATGCTCCCACCGACCTGCGCCCGTGGCGTGCTGCATGTTCTGAGCAGACGGCGTATCTGGACATGGTAATCGACCTGGTTTACCGGGATTCATCCGACCACGAGACACGACTCTATTGATTCGAAGATCCCGTACCCACTGTAATCACAACTGACGATACTTTTGTGTCAACATCGGAACACGTAGGCGTCCTCTGTTGCTGAACACCATGCTCAACACTGTACGCTGAATAGTGTTCTCCAAAACATTGCGCTTGCGCCAGCACGGTATTTTGTCTTCAGATCAACTACAGATCTCCGCCGATCTTATTTCAGAGGGCGGGCAAGCCTTCGATCCTTATGTTCTGTTATGAGGTATGGACGTCCAACTTCTTGTCGCCTACTCATTCAGCATTCTTCAGCCACTTTCCACATCTACATATACATCTACATGATTACTCTGCACTTCACATTTAAGTGCTTGGCAGGGGGTTCATTGAACCACAATTATACTATCTCTCTACCATTCCACTCCCGAACAGCGCGCGGGAAAAACGAACACCTAAACCTTTCTGTTCGAGCTCTGATTTCTCTTATTTTATTTTGATGATCATTCCTACCTATGTAGGTTGGGCTCAACAAAATATCTTTGCATTCGGAAGAGAAAGTTGGTGACTGAAATTTCGTAAATAGATCTCGCCGCGACGAAAAACGTCTTTGCTTTAATGACTTCCATCCCAACTCGCGTATCATATCTGCCACACCCTCTCCCCTATTGCGTGATAATACAAAATAAGCTGCCCTTTTTTGCACCCTTTCGATGTCCTCCGTCAATCCCACCTGGTAAGGATCCCACACCGCGCAGCAATATTCTAACAGAGGACGAACGGGTGTAGTGTAAGCTGTCTCTTTAGTAGACTTGTTGCATCTTCTAAGTGTCCTGCCAATGAAACGCAACCTTTGGCTCGCCTTCCCCACAATACTATCTGTGTGGTCTTTCCAACTGAAGTTGTTCGTAATTTTAACACCCAGGTACTTAGTTGAATTGACAGCCTTGAGAATTCTACTATTTACCGAGTAATCAAATTCCAACGGATTTCTTTTGGAACTCATGTGGATCACCTCACACTTTTCGTTATTTAGCGTCAACTGCCACCTGCCACACCATACAGCAATCTTTTCTAAATCGCTTTGCAACTGATACTGTTCTTCAGATGACCTTACTAGACGGTAAATTACAGCATCATCTGCGAACAACCTAAGAGAACTGCTCAGATTGTCACCCAGGTCATTTATATAGATCAGGAACAGCAGAGGTCCCAGGACGCTTCCCTGGGGAACACCTGATATCACTTCAATTTTACTCGATGATTTGACGTATATTACTACGAACTGCGACCTTCCTGACAGGAAATCACGAATCCAGTCGCACTACTGAGACGATGCCCACAGTAGCACACGACAGTAGCACGATAACAGCCGACCAGCTTGGCCGTTTCCGAGATTCCCGCTCGCAAGCACTGGGCCACAACAATCTGGGCTTCTGTCGAAGTCGCTTAAGTCGGCGGATTTCCGCATATCTGCAAATTATCGTCGCTAGAATGGTTCCCGATTCGCCTCTGCTCCGCTCGTACTTCTCTTACTACGTCTCGTGCCCTCAATGCCAGCAGGCAGCATACAACCTCGCAGTGGGCAGCTGTCATAATGTTTTGACGCATCAGCGTATACTGCAGAGACGCGAGATGTTACCAGCAGGTCTGACGTATACACAGAGTACAGCACAGAGCCGATGACGGATCGTGTGCCACCCCTGCGCGCACGCCTCTGATGCTGGAAATCGCATCACACATTACGATAACGGGAGTATAATTCTGAAGACAGCTCGCCAAGAGCAGAACGTAGGAACTCTTGACAGCTAGGTTTAACCATTTGCACAAAAACCCTTTGGAACACACACTATCAAATGCTCTGGACAAAAAATTAACAAATCTTACAAAAATGCAAATTTCTTATAAAAATCAGTTCTAAACGAACAATATTCAAGATCGAAACGCTTTTTTGTACAGAAATACATAACATTTTAGAGAAAAACCCACGAGACTTTGATATAGATGTCCAAATACTGTCATTAGTAATATGTAGAGTAACAGGTATCACCATTAATCGTACAGTTCGACCCTAACTGTTGCAATGCAAAACACGCAATGACCAGCGCCATCATGTGTGTTGCGTGGAAGGCTCGTTCACGTTCACGTTTAAAGAGCGCCGCACAGATTCGTTGACGTTGTGTGCACTGCACTTAAATTTTTAAGAGGTAGTTGCCGAAAGTGCGTATCAGTAGGTATACAGGCATCATCTGCGAGCTTTCCCGTCGCTCGGGACTTTTCTCTGAACGAAATATTTGCGATAAATGCAAGCTAAGTAACGGGGCAATGCTGTACAGTACTCGTTGTAAAATAGAATTGGGATTCAAATGGTTCAAATGGCTCTGAGCACAATTGGACTTAACATCTGAGGTCATCAGTCCCCTATAACTTAGAACTACTTAAACCTAACTAACCTAAGGACATCACACACATCCATGCCCGAGGCAGGAGTCGAACCTGCGACCGTAGCGGTCGCGCGGTTCCAGACTGAAGCGCCTAGAACCGCTCGGCCACATCGGCCCGCTGAATTGGGATTCCATCCGGACCTGGCGGCTTACTTGTTTACAAATCTTTCAGTTGCTTCTCTGCGCTAGGGATGCCTATTACTGTGTTTTCCGTACAGGAGTCCGGGCAGTGCTCAAAGGACGGTCCTCCTGCGTGATCGATTGCTTAAGGGTGAAATTTAAACTTCCGCTCACCTTTTGCTATCTTCTGTTGCCACACCAGAATGGTCAACTAGTGACAGGATAGAAGTCTTCGACGCGATTTACTATTTTAGAAACGATCAGAATTTTCTCGCGTTCTCGGCTAGTATGACGGCGGTAGATGCATGCTTCGAGCATCGATCTTTTTACAGATGAACGAAATGCTGTTAACTTCTGCCTGCCGTCATTTGGGCGTTCCCTTTTGAACCGAGAGTGCAATAGTATTTGCTTCCTCAGAATTTTCCGAATTTTAAATGACGGCGTGTCTGTTCCGTCCTTATTCCACTTACTCGGCACATACTTCTCCAGAGCGTGATTTGCAATTCATCATATCGGAGTTACGAGCTCAGTTCCCGTGCTTGCAGAAAAATAATAACTACGGTGGATCCGCCGTTTTGCAAGCACACAAATTATTATTTTGTGTTATCACCTAAATATGTTTCACCACAGTTGTGCATCTTCTGTGGTTTTTTCTATTGTTTCCTGAAATGCATAGATAGTGGTTAGTTTTAGGTTAAGGAATATGACACATGAGATTTTGTTGTCATTTAGTTGTATGTGCACCTTACTTTTCATTTTACATTGTCTGTGTCCTGTGGCTGCCAACTAAAATCAGCGACAGGTCTAAATTACTACACCATGTCATCTGCAAACATGAGGGATGTTAGAAAATCGTCTGAATTGAATTTTTTGTTTATTATCCGATCTCTGAAATTTATGTTCTGGAAATTTCGTTACGTATGTCTGTTTTGGCATTACCATTGTAGTATTTTGCTTGTCCTTAGCTACGACAAGTTTTCTTTCATGTACCAGCCGTGTTTTGGTTAGTTCAGTCGAACCTGTGGGCATATATAAAAGTTCTGTGAAGCGTAAATATGGCAAACTATATCGTGTAGTTTGTTATCCACAAATAATTATTCTCAAATTACTAGTGTGCGACAAATTTCATGGCGGGCAGTAAATTCGGGAACTTAGTTACGAATACTTCGACAATTTACTGATAAAATTTTGTCAGTCAAAGTGCGTTTACTCCGAACGCGGTCTGATTTCGCTATCTGTGTGTCGACCGTCGAGTGTTCATCAGAGTACCTCAAACTACCACCTAGCCTACGAAAACGCCATGTGTACTTCACAACTATTTTGCTACCCAAGTAGCTGCTTCCTTTGTGTAGTGTACCCCTAACCTATCAATGGGACACCTACAGCTCTCCATACGATAACGCATGTCCAGAAATCTGCAGCCAAGACCGTCACAGAGCCGATGAACGCCTTGCTTGAGACTCTCCACGCGGCTCCAAACCAGAGGAACCAGATCAGCTCTGGCAAAATTGCTGTAAACTGCGAGCTCTGCTTGCACCCCGTGCTCTTCACTGAAGGAATTTCGAAAAACAGTTATTAACTCTGCTTTTGTAGCACTGTCATCAGTGAGATTACCAATACTATCGCGCAGTGAAATTATTGACTGCGTGTTCCCGCTAGCGTATTTAACATACGGCCAGGCTCCCTTTGAGTTTCCTACCAGATTTCTCCTCAGAGTTTCGTTGTGGAAACTATTAAAAGCATCTCGCAATGAATCTGGCACTGGATTTCGAGCTTCGTGGGGATTTTGAGTTCTTTCAAACTTGGCATGCTTTTTTCGTCGCTTCTGCAACAGTGTTATGTCCTGCTTTGTGTTACGCGGGGATCAGTACCGTCTCTTATTAATTTATTTGGCATATGTCTCTCACTTGCCGTCGGTACTATTTCTTTGAATTTAAACCACATCTGGTCTATGCTTAAATAACCCTACTGTAAGGAGTGGAGACTGTCTCTTAGGAAGGCGTCGAGACAATGTTTGTCTGCTTTTTGTAACAGATATATTTTGCGTTTATTTTGGTGGATTTGGATGTTACGGTATTCATCTGCGCAGGAATATTTTTTGCTAAGTCGTAAAGTACGTTTTCGCAACCATTTGCAATTCGATTGGGCTCCTGAAATAATTGTTTAAAATAATTTTCTGAGAAAGCATTCAGCACGATTCTGGGTGAAGTTTTACGCCTCTTACCGACTTTAAACATGTATTTTCGCTAAGATGGAGAGGGTGGACTGAAGTCATCACAAACTCCAACAGCATGAGTGGGGTACCTATTTGAAATGCGACTCAAGTTTTCTTTGAACTTTTCAGAAATTGTGTCATCTGGGTCGGAGGTCGGCAAAGGGAACCAGTTATTAATTTTTTTCCGACTATCAAGTATGGCCTGTACCCATACTAACTCACAGGAGCTACCTACTTCCGTTTCACTACAAGGAGAAATAATCACTCCACCACCAACTGTGTTTAATCTATTCTTTCTGAACACGGCTAGGTCCTCTGTAAAAATTTCGACCGAACTTTTCCCTGGGTTTAGTCACTTTTACGTACCTGTATAGATCTGAACTTCAGTGCTTTGTTTCAGCCCTTGGAGCTCTGTTTCTTTCCCAACAGAGCTTCTACCGATTGTTGCTAGGTATACACTCGTCCTTTGTTTGCCTTGCACCCGTTTGGAGTGAAGCCATTTCTGTAGTTTTCCGAGACCTTCTAACCTTCTAACCTAAAAATTCGATCTACATTCCTTTACTCTTGTTTGTTTTCCTTGTTATTCATCACACAACATCTTTTCAAGACGCTATCCATTCTTCTACTGTTCTTCCAGGTCCTTTGGCGTCTCTGACAAAACTGCGATGTCATCGAAAAACCTCCATTTTTGTCTCTTCTCTCTGAAATTTGATTCCGTTCCGGCTTACTCTTTGTACAGATTGAATAATACCTAGGGTAGGCTACAACTCGGTGCCACTCCCTTCTCAAACATGGCCTCCCTTTTATGTCCTTCATTCATGACTGCCGTCTGGTTTCAGTACAAATTGTAAATAACCTTTCGCTTCCTAGATTTATCCCCTTCTACCATCAGAATTTTTATGAGTATAGAATTTTAAAGAGTGTAGTCATCCAGAATATATCCTCCCATCTTTCAAATTTGCCTTCTTTCTTTAGTACTGGTTTTCCATTTCAGCTCTTGATACTCATACAGCTGCTTCTCTTTTCTCCCAAGATCTCTTTATTTTCCTATTGGCGGTATCAATCTCTCCCGTAGTTACACGTGCTTCTGACGCCTTGCATTTGTGGTCTAGTTGTTCCTGCTTATCCATTTTGCACTTTCTGTCAATCTCATTTTTAAGACATGTGTATTCCCTTCGCTTGCTTCATTTGCGGCATTTTTACGTGTTGTTCTCTCGGCAATTAAGTTCAATATGTCTTGTTATATCCAAAAATATCTACTAGGTCTTGTTGGTTTACCTGTTTGATCCTCTGCTGCCGTCACTGTCTGCTACTGTATTCCTTTCCCCTGTTGCAGTCAATCGTTGCCTAATGCTCCCTTTGAAACTTCCAAAAACCTCTGGTTCTTTCAGTTCAACCGGTTCCCATCCCCTTAATTTACTATGTTCGTGAAATTCCATGACAATTACTCTACAGTTCAAAGCAATAAACTGTGGCCAGAACCACTACATGTGCCCTAAAAACGTCTTACAGTTTAAACTATGGTTTTGGGATCTCCGTCTTACCACTTTTTACTCAGTCTGAAACCCTCCATTGGCTCCAGGTCTCCTGCTCGTATACAACCTTCTTTCGTGATATTTAAATCAAGTGTTAGCAACGGTTAACTATGCTCTGTGCAAGATTCTGCCAGGCGGCTTCCTTTCCCCCAGTCTATATTCTCCCGCTATTTGTGTTTTTCCTACTACCAAATTCTACTCCCCCAACATAATCAAATTTTCATTTCCCTATCTCGATGATTTCTTCATACATTCTGTCAATACCATCATCACCTGCGGAAGAAACTTCTACTTCTCTGATGGCATTTGGATTAGAGGTACGGTTCAAAAGTATTGCTTGCTTCCCCTGTTTGTCTTGTAAGGTGTATTGAGAGATGCTACATTTTTTTCGCATATTTTTTGATTCGCTTTGTGAAATACCACAATAATTACTCAGAAACTTTATCTTCTTTAAAACAGCCTTTATTTTGATGTACTGCTGTTTGTCGTGACCGGTATGCACGAAAACTCGTGCATCACACAAAACGTAGATCATCTGAGGACAAATCTTACATTTCGCCAAAATATTTCATCCTCTACTTTTTCCTTTCGGTGTGTATTTTGTTGTATAGCTGCTGCTAGAGAGCGCACTGCAGGAACTGCACAGCATTTGGCACAATTTTATTCCTTCAGAAAAAAATTGGTGTTCAAAATTTCAAGCAATATGCTGTTCCTGGTTTTGTTAGAAGACTAAATGCTCATAATTCATTTATTCAGATATATTTTGTGTAGGTGGTGTTGGTAAGCTCTGAGGAATATTTAGAGTTTCGTTTTACAGTATGCAGCAGCCCTACTTATTTATTAGTGATTATTGATTTCACATCTCCCACGGGTAAGAAAAGCTATTGAATTGTATATTCTACGATTGCAATGCTTGAACATTCTTAAAACTTATAGTAGTGTGTAACATGTTTTATACCTAATAATATAAAATATTCAAATGACAGAACAAAGTAGGTAAGCAGCAAGTATTCAATTCCAACATTTCAGTTCTTTAACTTTAATGAATTTACAAATACATTTACAGGCTTGATTATTCAAAAAATTTATAACTAATCGGAGTGAGAAATAATCAGTAATACCGAGAACTTCATGCTTCTATTCATTGTTTGTCGTACCTAACACTCTCAATAATAAAAGCATTTTCAACTGCACAGTGACCTCAGTTCGGATAGTGTATTAACTTTACCAAATGATTCATGTTCTTTGTAACCTATTAATAGTGATGGTCACTTTCCATATGAAACCAGGATTAAGGAACCATTGGTGCGTTATTTGCACTTCTGTAAATATTATAAACACTCTCTTCGTCTGAGTAAGCTAATGGTGACTGTTTCTTGATGTGAGATGAAATAAGTGTTCCGACATATCGACTCTCGAAGCCTCGACAGAAGAAATATCTATAACCCGACAGAAAACTGCACCTAACATTCCAACCTTAGCGTCTTTTTCAACCGAAAGAAGTAATATTTGAGAGCTGGATGACGGCATTAAACACCATATGACAGTAGCAACAATAACTGGTTTCGCGATGAAACAGCAACAGGGGAAACGGCCTTAAGGAAATTGCTCTCTCCAGAAAGGCAAACTTCGACGAAGGTAGCGTTACTCTCTCTGGAAGAAACCGTTATAGTGCAGCTTTACAGCCAAGTCCCACATTGCAAGTGCGATATCCTGCTAATGATGCTGTCTGCTCAGCTTTTCGTTCCAACTAGTTATAGTCGTCACACCTGCAACGCGATGTGCCGACTATTGAGGTGAAACTCCCTATTTTCGGATAGTCCAGGAAGAAGAGAAGTCCTGATTTGACACAACCGATATTTTAGAGAAAGAAATGCACAGGTGTTAGACACTCTACTTGGAAGTATACTAATGGGAATCATCAAACATATAGGATATTCGCTCCAAGAAATAAAAACGTCTATACAAATGAAACACAATGTCTCACGAAGCTATCCCTGAAGAATGAAACTAGTCAGTTCACCATTGGGTAAACGGTTTATAAATGCAGTTTTATTTTATTATCCTCGCAGAATCTGAAGATTAGCCAGAAACCTACCCATTTTCAAAAAAAAATTGTTTCGGAAAAGACAGATTTAAAAATATCGGTTTCGTCAAAAAGTTTACGGTGAACGCACACTGAGACAAAAGTGAAAATAAATAACAGGACTGTCGAAAAAGTTAATTTGTTTCATCTTTGGAATTTCCAAATGTCTTATCATTAAGAGAAATATACTGAGAATAATTCGTCACAAAATAACTCAAAGGCGTCCTAAACCCGACTCGATAGCACAGATATAGGTCATGCATAAAGTAGTAGCAGGAGTTAACTTTAATCTGCCTAATATCGTCTGGCAAACAACGCATACGTTATCGGTGGTAAGGACAGTCTTGCGAAATAATACCGGAAACATTTACTGTTAACTGCCTCGAACAAATGTTCTAACGAGCCACAGGCAAAAGACAGACCCGAAGTTTTCGACATTGTCACCAGTGAGAGAGGGGTAGGCGACCGTGATCCTATTTCAAGAACAAAGGTCACCAAAGGCAAAGAGGTTATCAAGAATGGTACGAGAGCATTAGTGTTAGAGAGTCACTATCAACTAAGAACATTTAATTCAGATCTGGCAAACACAGAAGTTGAAAGATTTTATAAATATGTTTTGGATAAGTACGTTAAAAGTAAAATAATGAAAGACGGTAAATAACTAGCCTGCTTTAAAGGTCTCATTTGGAGAACGGCGTGAAAACGGAGACCACTATACTCTCACTACAATGGAGACTGCAAAGAAACTGATAGGGGAAATTTAATAGTGAGACGTGTGTTCCTAAGAAGGGCAACTAGTGGTATCTATAACAATTTTCACAATCAGATCCTGGAGGAAGATCTATCACAAAATCATAAAAAGTTCTGCTCATACGTGAAGTCAATGAATGGGTCCAGACCTTCCGTTCAATGTGTCGTGGACCGTCTGTTTTTGAAGCTGAAAATAGCACAGAGAAAAAAGAAATATGAAATTCATTCTATAGAAACGAAAGTATCATTGCGTGCGCCCCATGGAAGTGTAAAAGGGCCTCTAGTGTTCTCAATATAGACAAATGATTCGTCACACAGAGTCAGCAGCGCTATGAGATTGTTCACTGACGTTGCTGCTGTGTACAGCCATCGATGGCCAAGCGTAAGTAACTGTGGAATGGTTCTGATAAAATTTCCGCTTTGTGTAACAAATGTCAGCTGTGTTTAAGTGTGAATAAGCGGAGGATAAAACCTACGACAAAGAGAAGGAAAACGACCGTATCTGGCTACAAAATCAGTTCAGATGCGGGCTGCTAGTTTTGTTACCGACCGGTACGTTCGATCAACGGAGATGCTTCAGGTACTCAAATGGGAATCCCTGATGGAAAGGCGTCATTCTTTCGAGGAAATTTAGAGAACCGAATTTGAAGCTGAATGTAGAATGATCCTATTGCGCCAACGAAAATTTCGCGTAAGGACCGCGAAGACAAGGTAAGAGAAATTAGGGTTCGTACCGAGGCACACAGAACGTCGTTTTTTCCTCGCTCTGTTTGTGAGTGGAACAGCAAGCGAAATGATAGGTATTGGTACAACGTATCATCCGCCCCGCACCGTACGGTGGCTTGTGGAGTATGTACACTCCCGGAAATGGAAAAAAGAACACATTGACACCGGTGTGTCAGACCCACCATACTTGCTCCGGACACTGCGAGAGGGCTGTACAAGCAATGATCACACGCACGGCACAGCGGACACAACAGGAACCGCGGTGTTGGCCGTCGAATGGCGCTAGCTGCGCAGCATTTGTGCACCGCCGCCGTCAGTGTCAGCCAGTTTGCCGTGGCATACGGAGCTCCATCGCAGTCTTTAACACTGGTAGCATGCCGCGACAGCGTGGACGTGAACCGTATGTGCAGTTGACGGACTTTGAGCGAGGGCGTATAGTGGGCATGCGGGGGGCCGGGTGGACGTACCGCCGAATTGCTCAACACGTGGGGCGTGAGGTCTCCACAGTACATCGATGTTGTCGCCAGTGGTCGGCGGAAGGTGCACGTGGCCGTCGACCTGGGACCGGACCGCAGCGACGCACGGATGCACGCCAAGACCGTAGGATCCTACGCAGTGCCGTAGGGGACCGCACCGCCACTTCCCAGCAAATTAGGGACACTGTTGCTCCTGGGGTATCGGCGAGGACCATTCGCAACCGTCTCCATGAAGCTGGGCTACGGTCCCGCACACCGTTAGGCCGTCTTCCGCTCACGCCCCAACATCGTGCAGCCCGCCTCCAGTGGTGTCGCGACAGGCGTGAATGGAGGGACGAATGGAGACGTGTCGTCTTCAGCGATGAGAGTCGCTTCTGCCTTGGTGCCAATGATGGTCGTATGCGTGTTTGGCGCCGTGCAGGTGAGCGCCACAATCAGGACTGCATACGACCGAGGCACACAGGGCCAACACCCGGCATCATGGTGTGGGGAGCGATCTCCTACACTGGCCGTACACCACTGGTGATCGTCGATGGAACCCTGAATAGTGCACGGTACATCCAAACCGTCATCGAACCCATCGTTCTACCATTCCTAGACCGGCAAGGGAACTTGCTGTTCCAACAGGACAATGCATGTCCGCATGTATCCCGTGCCACCCAACGTGCTCTAGAAGGTGTAAGTCAACTACCCTGGCCAGCAAGATCTCCGGATCTGTCCCCCATTGAGCATGTTTGGGACTGGATGAAGCGTCGTCTCACGCGGTCTGCACGTCCAGCACGAACGCTGGTCCAACTGAGGCGCCAGGTGGAAATGGCATGGCAAGCCGTTCCACAGGACTACATCCAGCATCTCTACGATCGTCTCCATGGGAGAATAGCAGCCTGCATTGCTGCGAAAGGTGGATATACACTGTACTAGTGCCGACATTGTGCATGCTCTGTTGCCTGTGTCTATGTGCCTGTGGTTCTGTCAGTGTGATCACGTGATGTATCTGACCCCAGGAATGTGTCAATAAAGTTTCCCCTTCCTGGGACAATGAATTCACGGTGTTCTTATTTCAATTTCCAGGAGTGTAGATATAGAACAATCCAAGCGCCCCCTTTCTTTAACCAAAGATACACTACTGGCCATTAAAATTGCTACACCACGAAGATAACGTGCTACAGACGCGAAATTTAACCGACAGGAAGAAGATGCTGTGATATGCAAAAGATTAGCTTTCCAGAGCATTCACACAAGGTTGGCACCGGTGGCGACACCTACAACGTGCTGACATGAGGAAAGTTTCCAACCGATTTCTCACACACAAACAGCAGTTGATCGGCGTTGCCTGGTGAAACGTTGTTGTGGTCCCTCGTGTAAGGAGGAGAAATGCGTACCATCACGTTTACGACTTTGATAAAGGTCGGATTGTAGCCTATCGCGGTAGGTTCAGGAGGATAATACGGAACGCCGTGCTGGATCCCTACGGCCTCGTATTACTAGCAGTTGAGATGACAGGCATTTTATCGGCATGGCTGTAACGGATCGTGCAGCCACGTCTCGACCCCTGAGTCAACAGATGGGGACGTTTGCAAGACAACAACCATCTGCACCAACAGTTCGACGACGTTCGCAGCAGCATGGAGACCATAGCTGCGGTTACCCTTGACGCTGCATCACAGACAGGAGCGCCTGCGATGGTGTACTCAACAACGAACGTGGGTGCACGAATGGCAAAACGTCATTTTTTCGGATGAATCCAGGTTCTGTTTACAGCATCATGATGGTCGCATCCGTGTTTCGCGACATCGCGGTGAACGCACATTGGAAGCGTGTATTCGTCATTAACATACTGGCGTATCACCCGGCTTGATGGTATGGGGTGACATTGGTTACACGTCTCGGTCACCTCTTGTTGGCATTGACGGCACTTTGAACAGTAGACGTTACATTTCAGATGCGTTACGACCCGTGGCTCTACCCTTCATTCATTCTCTGCGAAACCCTACATTTCAGCAGGATAATGCGCGACCGCATGTTGTAGGTCCTATACGGGCCTTTCTGGATAC
The DNA here is from genome assembly GCF_023898315.1 of Schistocerca nitens. Classification (NCBI taxonomy): domain Eukaryota; kingdom Metazoa; phylum Arthropoda; class Insecta; order Orthoptera; family Acrididae; genus Schistocerca; species Schistocerca nitens. The sequence goes on from NC_064616.1 coordinate 930,485,403, forward strand.
AGAAAATTTTCGACTGCTGCCCTGGCCAGCACATTCTCCGGATCTCTCACCAACTGAAAAAGTCTGGTCAATGGTGTCCGAGCAACCGGATCGTCATAATACGCCAGTCACTACTCTTGATAAACTGTGGTATCGTGTTGAAGCTACATGGGCACCTGTACGTGTACACGCCATCCAAGCCCTGTATTACTCAATGCCCAGGCGTATCAAGGTCGTTATTACGGCCAGATGTAGTTGTTCTGGGTACTGAGTTCTCAGGATCTATGCAAGCAAATTGCGTGAAAATGTAATCACATGTCAGTTCTAGTACAATATATTTGTCCAATGAATACCTGTGTATCATCTGCATTTCTTCATGGTGTAGCAATTTTAATGGCCAGTAGTGTATTATCTCCTTAAGCTGGCTTCTCCGACCTCAGGTTCCCTACCTGAGATTGTTCAGTTGGCATCGTCTATGGCCTGTTAAATTTTTGCACCTTCTTACTGACACACCCTGTGTATGACATGCCTTATGAGTAATGTTGGAGCACTTTCCCCTTTGTCCAGTACACGAATGGGAGTTGATGAAAGTCTGCTGCGCACTTTCAGAGTTTTCTGTACGTCATCAAGCATCGAAGTGCCTATACCCTTCTCTCAAGTAGCCACAGTGCAGTAACACACTTCCGCCTCTACATACATAAGCCGAAAGCCCTGTAAAGCGAGTGGCTGAGGTTTTCTATATCCATATTAGTAATAGTAGTGGAGAGACAGATCATTGTCCCTATGTCTTCGTATACGCACCAACCTCTCTTACTTTTTCTCAAGATACCTGCGTAATTTATGCAACAGAGACAACAGAATTGTCATCCAGTCATTCTCCGTTCTTTAAATACATCAAACAAGGTTTCACGAGAACAACGTTAACTTTCTCTCAAAAATGTCAGTTTTAGTTCCCTGAAGCCCTCTGCTATTCTTTAGTATCGGTAATACCAGTGTCTTATGATCCTAGCACAATCGCTCTGAATTTGTCCGATATCTTCTGTCACGCCTGCCTGACAAGAATTCCAATGTGTGGACCAGATGTCACACCAGCTTCGTGATATTGCTTCAAAGATGCGCTGCACTTTACCAGATCCCTTCCAAAACAACCTAAGTCTTCCATCCCCCTTCCTGCTACAGATTTTACGTGTGTGTGCCATTTCAAACAGCTTATTAGTTGTTGTGGTCTTCTGTCCAAAGTCTGACTTGACACAGCTTTCCATTTCCAGTGTTCCACCATTACTCCAGAACTTCAACCGATCTTTGCCAGTTTTTTTTTTCATTCTTCGGTAAATCATTCGTGTCAGTATATTGCAACCATCACTTATTAAACTGATGGTACCGGGGGTAATATTCACACCTGTCATCATCTGACTTCTTTGTAATCCTTCCAGAAATCAGAGGGTATCTCCTCTCTGTGACGTATCTTGTACAAAAAAAAAGTTCAAATGGCTCTGAGCACTATGGGACTTAACTTCTGAGGTCATCAGTCCCCTAGAACGTAGAACTACTTAAACCTAACTAACCTAAGGACATCACACAAATCCATGCCCGAGGCAAGATTCGAACCTGCGACCGTAGCGGTCGCGCGGTTCCAGCCTGTAGCGCCTAGAACCTCTCGGCCACTCCGGCCGGCTTTGTACAACACGTGGAATAATTTTGTCATGGCTGGCTCTCCCAAAAATTTTAATAATTCTGAGAAATATCGTCTGTTCCAGAAACCCTTTTTCACACTTATGTCTTCCAGTGTTCTGTCAAATTCTTCCCGCAGAATCATATCTCCAGTCTCATCTTCACCTACTTCCTCTTCTCTTTCAATAACATTGTCTTCAGATTTATTCCTCTTATATATACCTTTTATATATTCCTTCCACTATTCAGCTTTCCCTTCTGTGCTTAGTACTGGTTTTCCTTATGAGCTCTTGAAATTAGTACAGCTGTTTATCTTTTGTCCAAAGTTGTCTTAAATTTTCCCACTGGCACTCTTTATCTTTCACCTAGTGTGCATGTTCTTCAACTCGCATTTGTTGCCTAACCTTAGTCACTTTGCACTTCCCATCAATTTTATTTTTTAAAATCTGTATTCCTTTCATCCTCTTCATCTGTTGCATTTTTATGTTTTCTTAATAGATGAGCATCCGCCTTCACTCGAATTTCGACCATGTCCTCCTCCTCTTACTCTTTCTGTCCATCTCCTCCTGCATTTTCTCCCCGTCCACCTCCTCTTTTCCCCTTTCTGTTCCTCTGCTACTCCGACCTTCTCTCATCGCCTCCATACCAATAAGAAATAGGAGGCAGGTGGTTTTAACCCTACAGTATTTCTTCCCAGATCGTAATTAGTATATGTACCAAATTTGGTAGAAATCGTTCGAGGGCTTTTGTATGAGCTGCTTTCCTATTGTTTTCCCCACGTACGCACATGTCACATATATTTAATAAATTTCACACGTATCTCTACACACGTTTCACCCGTAACTCTAGCGAATTTTGCACTGCAGTTTCATTTTCACGCAGCTCAATGTTTATGAGATGGTATCTCCTGAACTATGCGTCATACACTGACATATTTTTCTAGGTACATTCAGCGATTTTTTCCAGTCCTTAAGTACTGTGTGTACCAAGTTTGGTTGAATCTAGTCCAATGGTTTAGGACGAGATGTGAAACCTACATAAATTATTATAATATGTATGGATTTCGTGAATTAAATTCAATATCTCCCGAGCTATTTAAGTATTTCCACTAGGTCTTGTCTCTTTACCTGTGTGATCCTCTGCTGCTTTTAATATTTCATTCCTCAAACGTACCGATTAGTTTTCTGTTGTATTCCTTTTTCCTGTTTCAGCCAAAAGTTGCCTAATACTCCCTCTTAATCTCTCTACAACTTCCGATTCCCTCAATTTATCCAGGTACTTTCTCCTTAATTTCCCACCTTGCCGTAATGTCTTCACTTTTGGGCTGCAGTTCATAATATGAATTATGGTCAGGTCCCAACTATGTCCCTGGAAATATCTTACAGTTATATATTTGGTTTGGAATTCTGTTTTACTATTATTCGGAGTGTTAACTAATACGTGGGAAACCTCTGGGGAATACATATTGTCATTTTTTGTATTTTATTACTTACAGGCATTTATTTTGTTTTTACGTATTTACTTTGTTTCTTTTTTTTCAGATTTCCAGAGTGGTTCTACATTTTTCTTTGTACCTGTTGTCTGTTCAAATATGGTTCAAATGGCTCTGAGCACTACGCGACTTTACTTCTGAGGTCATCAGTCGCCTAGAACTTAGAACTAATTAAACCTAACTAACCTAAGGACATCACACACATCCATGCCCGAGGCAGGATTCGAACCTGTGACCGTAGCAGTCGCGCAGTTCCGGATCAAATGGCTCTGAGCACTATGGGACTTAACTTATGACGTCATCAGTCCCCCAGAACTTAGAACTACTTAAACCTATCTAACCTAAGGACACCACACACGTCCATTCCCGAGGCAGGATTCGAACCTGCGACCGTAGCGGTCACGCAGTTCCAGACTGAAGCGCCTAGAACCGCTCGGCCACCCCGGTCGGATCGCAGTTCCGGACTGAAGCGCCTAGAACCGCTCGGGCACCGCGGCCGGCCCTGTTGTCTGTTTTGGGATGTGTAAGTTAAAGCCGGCCAGGGTGGCCGAGCGGTTCTAGGCGCTTCAGTCTGGAACCGAGCGACCGCTACGGTCGCAGGTTCGTTTCCTGCCTCGGACATGGATGTGTGCGACGTCCTTAGGTTAGTTAGGTCTAAGTAGTTTCAAGTTCTAGGGGACTGATAACCTCAGATGTTAAGTCCCATAGGGCTCAGAGCCATTTGAACCTTTTTTTTTATTTTTGTAAGTCAATGCCTTCTCATGTTTATCTTAGTTGCTATGATACTAGAAAGTAAACAAATCCTTTTAGTATAGAGAACACGATCAGTAATGAAAGCTTACTCAACATTTCTTATTGGACAAGTGTTTAGTGTGTACTGAACATTCTTTTCTTACTGGGAATAGAATCTGCTATTTGATAACCTAACAAGCGTATGTTTCGACCTCAGTTGGAGGGGACGTGTTGTCTCTGAATTCTGTTATGAGCGTTACGCCTGCTCGGCCGTATTCTTATTGGACTAGTATGTACTGTGCACGTCTGGCTAAAATATCTCCTGATTAGGACATGGTGGATATGCACTTTACATATAGACTTGGAAACTGCAAGGCGCCTGCAGTCAGATGTTTGTATGCTGAAAGATTTCCTATTAGACATTTACCGAACAATAAGACACTTCAGAGAATACGTGAACGTCTTCTAGAGACAAGCCCTTTTGAAAAAGGGTCATTGATTTTGATTTTGGAAGACCAGATACTGTTAGAACACCTGATTTAGAAGATCGAATACTTTATCATAATGAGGACAATAATTGCGGTTCTAACAGAGAAATAGCAGAGCCTGAGAATGTGAGCCACTTAACTGTGTGAAAATTGTTACGAGAGCAACTACTTTAAACATAGCATCTTCAGAGAGTGCTACTAGGTCTTACTGAAATATACTTTCAATCGAGACAACCATCTACATCCACATACATACTCCGCAACCCACCATACGGTGCGTGGCGGAGGGTACCTCGTACCACAACTAGCATCTTCTCTCCCTGTTTCACTTCCAAACAGAACGAGGTAAAAATGACTGCCTATATGCCTCTGTACGAGCCCTAATCTCTCTTATCTTATCTTTTTGGTCTTTCCGCTAAATGTAAGTTGGCGGCAGTAAAATTATACTGCAGTCAGCCTCAAATGCTGGTTGTCGAAATTTACTCAGTAGCGATTCACGAAAGGAGTCCGCCCCCGGTAGCTGAGTGGTCAGCGCGACAGACTGTCAACCCAAAGGGCCCGGGTTCGATTCCCGGCTGGGTCGGAGATTTTCTCCGCTCCGGGACTGGGTGTTGTGTTGTCCTAATCATCATCATTTCATCCCCATCGACGTGCAAGTCGCCGAAGTGGCGTCAAATCGAAAGACTTGCACCAGGCGAACGGTCTACCCGACGGGAGGCCCTCGTCACACGGCATTTCATTTCATTTCACGAAAAGAACGCCTCCTTTCTTCCAGAGACTCCCACACGAGTTCCTGAAGCATTTCCGTAACACTCGCGTAATGATCAAACCTACCAGTAACAAATCTAGCAGCCCGCCTCTGAATTGCTTCTATGTCCTCCCTCAATCCGACTTGATAGGGATCCCAAACGCTCGAGCAGTACTCAAGAATAGGTCGTATTAATGTTTTTGTACTTTCTACCATACTATTCACTGATGAACAAAGTCTACCAGGAATGGAGTGCAAAATTTTCACAACACTCATGAATGGACGGATAAGAATTCTTTTTCAGTTATGGAAACAATATATCAACAACAGTTTAGCATTGATGTATGGGCTGGTATTATGTGAGACAGGTTAACTGTACCTTTCATTTTCTATAGAACACAGACTGGAGCATCATACAGTGGATTTTTAATGGAACATTTAAATGTTTTGCCGCAAGATGTTCCACTTGTCATCAGACCATTTAGTTCATGCACGGTGAGGCACCAGCTCATTTTGTTCTGCATTGGATTTTTATTTTTACGGACATTAAAAGGACATAGTGTATTCAAGACTTCTTGCGAATATTGACATTCTTCACCAGCGCGTTCGTGAAGGATTTCACCATATACAGCGGACGCCTGGAATGTTGGTGCGAGTAAAGCAATCCATGATGCGGCGATCAGAAGCTTGTGTTGGAGCTAGTGATAGAGCACTTTATTTATAGTACGTTCAAAATTACTTGATAGAGGACGTCGGTGACTTGCCGCTACGGTGTTACCACGTCGGCCGCCGGCTGCTGCTCGGACACAGATAGCACACGAACACTACAAGCCACTTCATAAAAGAGGTGTAACGCGGAACAGTTGGAATTGGCTGCCGCAAGGCATGTCGGAACTGCGAGATGCTCTTTCGACAGCTGTCAGTCTTCACTGACTGAGCTCCGCGTTTTGCAGCCCTGGATTGAATCTCATGTCCTAAGCTAACCACTACCTCGAAATGTGTAAAGTATCCGAGAACGTGGTGGTCAACGACCTGTGGCACAACTAAAATCACGATCTCTTTCTCCAGGGCTATTAAAGCTAACATCTACGAGTAAACCCAAGATATGAAAAGTTCAGTTTCAGCGCTAAACGCCAACTGTAATTTACGATTTAAATAATGAAAAATGTACCAGTTACTATTTTCTTGCAGCTTAGCACAAAGCGTTTCGAAAATTTACTCTCTTTTTTGAGTGATCTTGTGCATTTGTTTACACGAATATGTTTGGTGATGTTTGCATGTGTGACTTTCTGCCTCTCTTGCGAGTTTCCGAAGTTAAGACTGCATTCGAAAAACCGTATAAAATGAATTTTTGTTTCTTTTTAACACGCTAATGTTAGAAGTGGTATTTTTGTTTGTTTACTTACAGGTACTGTGCTTCCTCCATTACACAGAAAATCACACACACGCAAATCATCACTTACACAGTGACTATATATGGAAAGAACTGCTACAGTGTGGTACAGAATATAAGTGAAATAAACTTGCAATGACGAGATCAGAAATGACCCTTTTGTTCAAAGACTATAATGGTCTCCTGGACATTATGAAAGGCTAGACGTGGTTATTAATATGGTACGTTCTCGCCACGGAAGACAATGGATGATCTACATCTACAGAGATACTCCGCAAGCCACCGTACGGTGCGTGGCGGAGGGTACCCTGTACCACTACTTGTCATTTTCTTTCTTGTTCCGCTCGCAAATAGAGCGAGGGAAAAACGGCTACTTACCTGCCCCCGTATGTGTCCTAATTTGTCGTATCTCCTCTTCGTGGCCCTTACCCGAAATGTATGTTGGCGGCAGTAGAATCGTTTGGCAATCAGCTTCAAATGCCGATTCTCTAAATTTTCTCAACAGAGTTTCTCGAAAAGAACGTCGCCTTCCCTCCAGCGATTACCATTTCAATTCCCGAGACCTCTTCGTAACACTTACGTGTTGTTTAAACCTACCGGTAACGAATGTAGCAGCCCGTCTCTGAATTGCTTCGATGTCTTCCTTTAATCCGACCTGGTACGGCTCCCAGACACTCAAGCAGCACCCAAGAATAGGTCGCACTAGCATCCTATACGCGGTCTCCTCTTTTCTAAAATTTTCCCAAAAAATCCGATGTCGACAACTCGCCTTCCCTGCCACAGTTCTCACACTCTCGTTCCATTTCATATCAGTTTGCAACGTTACGCCCAGATGTTTAAAAAACTTGACCGTGTCAAGCAGGACACTAGTAGTACAGTATCCTAACATTCCAGGTTTTTTCTTCCTCCTCATCCGCATTAACACACATTTTTTCCACATTTAGGGCTAGCTGCCACTCATCACACTAACTGGAAATTTTCTCTAAGTCGTCTTGTATCTTCCTACAGCCAGTCAACTTTGACACCTTACCGTACACCACAGCATCATCAGCAAAAAATCGCAGATTGCTGCCCACCCTGGCCGCCAAATCATTTATATAGAGAGACAGAACTACAGCTGTCCTATCACACTTCGCTGGGTCTGTTCTGATGATACCCTTGTCTTCGATGAACGCTCGCCGCCCAGAAAAATATACTGTGTTCTATTACTTAAGAAGTCTTCGAGCCACTCACATATCTGTGAACTTATTTCATACGGTCGTAACTTCGTTAACAGCTGCAGTGGGGCACCGTGTTAAATGCTTTCCGGAAATCTAGAAATATGGAATCTGCCTGTTGCCCTTCATCCATGGTTCGCAGTATATAATGAGAGAAAAGGACAAGCTGAGTATCGCACGAGCGATGCCTTCTAAAATCATGGTTATTCGTGGACGTAAGCCTCTATGTCTCAAGAAAGATCCTTATAATCGAAGTGAGAATATGTTCAACGTTTCTGCAGCAAACAGAAGTTAGGGAAATTGGTCTATAATTTTGCGGGCCCGTTCTTTTACATTTCTTATATACTGGAGTCACCTGCGCCTTTTTCCAGTCTTTTATGATTATGTGCTGGGCGAGAGATTCGGGATAAATGCAAGGTAGATAAGGGGCCAGCACCGTAAAGTACTCTTTGTGAAACTGAACTGGGATTCCATCTGGACCTGGTGATTTATTTGCTTTCAAATCCTTCACTTGTTTCTCTGCGCCAGGGATACTTGTTTTGTCTATTCAGGAGTCTGTCTAATGGTCAAATGACGATATGTTTACTTACCTCTCCTGTGTGAACGATTTCTTGAACATGAAATTTAAAATTTCGGCTTTCGTTTTGCTATCTTCAACTGCCACACCAGACTGGTCAACAAGAGACTGAATAGAAGCGCTAGAACCGCTTAGCGATTTTACAAACGATCAGAATTTTCTCGGGTTCTCTGCCAGATCTTTTGTTAAGGTGTGACGGTGGTAGATGTTGTATGCTTCGCTCATAGATCTTTTCACAGACGCACGAAGCTCTACTAACCTTCGCTTTTCGGCATTTGAGGGTTCTCTTTTGAACCGAGAGTGCAACAGCCTCTGCTTCCTCAGCATCCTCAGAATTTCGTTATTGAACCATGGCCTGTCTTTTCTGTCACTTATCCACTTACTGGGCACATATCTCTCCAGGCTGCGATTTACAATCTGCTTAAATTTTGCCCATAATTCCTCTACTTCCATATTACCAGAATTAAGTGATGCCAGTTCACTAAGTGAGATGCTAGTGACTGGTTATCTGCTTTATCTAGTAGAAAGACTTTCCTAGCTTTCTTGACTGATTGATTGACTTATGTGATCATAGTTGCTGTAATGATATACCAATCGCTAATCCTCGTTTCTATACTGACATCGTAGCTACGAGATCTAAGATATTTCCACTGGATGTGGGCTTCCGACCTAGCTGCTCAAGACAGTTTTCAGAAAACGTGTCCAAAAGTATTTGGGTTAAAGTCGTCTCCAACAAGTATTGCATGAGCTGGATATTTACGCCATATTGACCGTAGACTTCCCTTGAACAACTCTAGAACTGTCACAGCAGAATCGGGTGGCCAGTAAAAACATCTGACATGCTCCAACGGTCGCCCCAAAGTTGGTCAGTCTCAAAAACGTAATAATTCCAGTCTGCTGCATGTCAAGGCTCTAAACAGACCAGTAATTCCACGTAAGATTCTAAAAAAAATAATAATGAGAGAGGGGGAGAGAGAAAGAGAAATAGAGAGAGCCAGTTTATTTATTGCTTTCTTCACGAGGGCATTATTGTGCGAATAGGGAAAAGACACTATCCCAAATCATTACTGCAGTTTAGAAATCGCGGGGGTGCATGAAATGTTTCCATACGGATGTGTCTTCCTTTACCTTCAATCAACAAAAACCTTCCGAGTCTATTAAGCCACCGACACTTCCTACAGCAACACTCTCACGTGTGCCAGAAATGCACCAGTTTCACACTCACGTATATGAGGGCCACAGCTTGTGCGGTGACTGGTTACTCAGTTCTGAAGCATACGTTCACAGTGGTAGGACCCTAGACGACTGGAAAACTGTGGCCTATTCAGACAAGTCCCAATTTTAGTTGGTAAGAGTTAATTAGTTCGAGTATGGCGCACACCCGACGAAGCCATGGACCCAAATTGTCCGCGCGACCGCTACGGTCGCAGGCTCGAATCCTGTCTCGGGCATGGGTGTGTGTGATGTCCTTCGGTTGGTTAGGTTTAAGTAGTTCTAAGTTATAGGGGACTGATGGCCTCAGATGTTAAGTCCCATAGAGCCATTTGAACCATTTGAACCCATGCCGTCTACAAGGCACTGTGCAAGCTAGCAGTGACTCCATAATGCTGTGGGCTGTGTTTTCGCGGAATTGAATGGGTCCTGTGGTTCAACGAACCGATCATTGACTGAAAATGGTTATATTCGGCTACTTGTAGACCGTTTGCAGTCATTTATGGACTTCATTTTTATGCCAAAGCGCCATGTCAACCGGGCCAAAACAGTTCGCGATTGGTCTGAAGAACAGTGTAGACAATTCGAGCGAATGATTTAGCCAGCCATCGAACATTGATGAGACGTAGACGAGAGGTCAGTTGGTGTACAACTTCCTGCACCGGTATCACTTCCTCAATTACGGACGGCTCTAGAGGTAGCGGTACTACCACCATCTATTTTTGTCCATTTAGCTATCCCATGACTTTTGTCACCTCAGTGCACGATTGTATCTTACGAAACGGAAATATTATTTCGTGTATCTACGAGGGTTTGAACTGTTCATTTTTGGAACACTACCTACTGCCAGCTTAGAGACAGAAGTGATGACACTTTCTGCAGGACCTGACCATCATTTTGCAAGACAATGCTCAGACACGTACTGTGCAAGCTGTTACTGATTTGTTTGACTGATGGGGCTGCTAAGTGCTGTACCACCTACTGCACTCCCCTGACTTAAGCCCTCGTAAGTTCAACTCGATTTCTAAACTGAAGGAAACACTTCACGCTATTCGCTTCAGAGCTGCTACAAATTCGTCGCTCGAACTGTCAACACAACTGGCACTGCTACGAGTATGCTACGACTTCCACATCGCTGGCAACGGCCTATACACAGTGCTGGCCACTACTTCGAAGGTCAGTAAAACTTTGAAACCCGTATCTATTTTGTACGAGCTGTAAATAAATAGTTGCCACTATTTAAGTTCCAACCCTCGTACCTACAGCGATTCTGTCACCAAACAAGACTTAGAGGTCAGAATGCGTAACAAAAACTTTAATTGGGAGAGCAGTTAAATGTGATGCGTTCCCATTGATTTTGGCCCGTGGTCGATTGAAATAGGCGAAGATACTGACGTATGGCTCCAGACCAGAGGGCGCAATCTGCGGCGTTGAGTAGAGAGTTTGGAGTGAGACCTGGAGAGTGACAGAGAGGGTCGGCGAAGTCAACGGAGCGTACCCTGCGAAGGACCAGCTTTGGGATGGGTGTTGTGTACCCGCCCGTGTTGGTACTGCAGAGACGGCTGGCCTCTGTCAACGGAAGCGTATGCTGCAGAGCGAGGAAGTGTGTTGGTGCGAGACTTGCGGCTGTGGCACCGGGTTTGGTGCCGAGTTGTGATAAAGGCTGTGCACCTTGCCTGAGGAACTAGGCTGCATATTCACGAACTTTACAAACGAGTTCCTTGACTTCGGCCCAACTCGCCCTAACTTTACTCTCTGTTTGTGAGTTAAAGTTTTGCTTTGGGTTGTGTGGCGGGGCGAAGGGTGGGCGGAGGAGCGCGAAGCTGAGTGTGTGCCCTGTTTTCCCACGCCTAAGTAAGTGTTTACATTTTGAAAGCTCTGATTTGAATCGTAGTTTCTATGATAAGCGTAGATGTTTAAGAGTGCCTTTCGTTAAGCTGGCGTTGTGGCGGGCGTGAAACGTAAATTATTCTGTATCTAATTGCATTTTTCTGTCTTTTACAGTGTTCTTTGTGATTTGGTCATCTCCTGAAATCACCTCGTACAGTGTGGGGATGTAATGGCAATGGGAAAAGGTGACGAGAACAGGTGCTGTGCTCTGTGTGCAAGCTGCTTAAAGTTTGGCGTGCCATATATGAGTACCACTGGATAACTGTATGAAGATCTCTTATGTCTTTTCTTGGGATTGTTCTACATTATTAACGCTCTTGTTCTTCGTTTAGTGACCATTCAGAAACGTGTTTAACTTAGTTCGTACAGTTTTCCCATGATTACGCATGGTCACGTTCTTGCAGAAATGTCACCTTTTAAAAGAATCTGGACTCCTTTGACTTATTGCGGCCGCTCTTATTGCTTGAAGAATACTGCAGTCTCAATTCATTTAAATAGTCTGATAAATGGAAATGCCGTGTGGCTAGGACCTCCCGTCGGGTAGACCGTTCGCCTGGTGCAAGTCTTTCCAGCTGACGCCACTTCGGCGACTTGCGTGTCGATGGGGATGAAATGATAATGATAACGGCAACTCAACACCCAGTCTCTGAGGGGAGAAAATCTCCGACCCAGCCGGTTCAGATGGTTCAAATGGCTCTGAGCACTATGGGACTTAACATCTGTGGTCATCAGTCCCCTAGAACTTAGAACTAATTAAACCTAACTAACCTAAGGACATCACACACATCCATGCCCGAGGCAGGATTCGAACCTGCGACCGTAGCGGTCACGCGGTTCCAAACTGAAGCGCCTAGAACCGCACGGCCACAACGGCTGGCGACCTAGCCGGGAATCGAACCCGGGCCGCTGACCACTCAGCTATCAGGGGCGGACAATAGTCTGGTGTTTGTCAGCGCCTAGTCAGAGCCGTTTCAGCTTGTAAGATTAGACTGCTTAGCTGTTGGTTAAAATACGGCCTCTTGGTTAATACTGTATTGTGTTTCTTATAACGATTGAACTTAAATGTTTCTTTGTGGTCAGTTAAGACTGAAAATCTGCATATTTACATACTCATGCTGCCAACTGATCACGAGAGTTCTAGCAGTAAAATTATTCCTGGTATTGTGTAAGTGGCTTAACTGTTGATGGATAACGAACGCTTGTTTAGCGCTGTGTTCTGTTGCTTTTAAATAATTAATCTGTTTTCTTTTACTAGTCAGTTGCGGTCATTCTTCCCGTGTGTTTATTCATATACACACACTGCCAGTTGTTCTTGGGCGTTCTCTTGGTAAAATCAAGTCTTTTATTGTGCAAGTAACTTAGCCGCTAGGCAGTAGTGGCCACTTGCTTAATGCTATGGTATTTTGCTCTTAAATATTTAATCTAATAGTTCGTTTTACTTTTCAGTTACGTCCGTTCCTGCTCAATACGATTTGTATTATCCGCTCAGTATTGGTCAATAACGGCCGCTTGTTTAATGTTACGTTAATTTTCCTTTTAATTTGTAACTTTTACCTGTTAGTCACGACCGTTTGAGATAAAGAATTCTTGCAAAATGATTTTCAAGGATATTGAATTGAGATGGCTCTCTGGAATTGACTGTCCGTCCGAAAAAGCCTCGGAAGGCCAAGTGTTACCGTCCGACAGCCATGTCGTCCTCAGCCGATATGCGCAAAGGGATGCGGATGTGGAGGGGCACGCAGCCAGCACACCGCTCTACCGGCCGTTGTCAGCTTTCGTGACATGCGCCGCTACTTCTCAGTCAAGTAGCTTCTCAGTTGGTCTCACAAGGGCTGGCTGCACCCCGCTTGCCAACAGTGCTCGGAAGACCCGGGCAGTCAGCCATCCCGAGCTCGACAATCGGTGTTACCACTGCGGCATGGTCGTTGGCTCTCTCTGAAATTAGTAGACTTAACTTTATCTAAGATAAGAGTTATGGTCCAGAATTCATTTGAGTCAGGATATTTAAGGCAAACACAGATTTAACTGAACTCATATTTTCTAATGCAAGAGCTCTTATTGTATTGTTCTCTGGCAACAATAATGTATATGCTTTGTTTTATTGGAAATAAATATTTTTAATTATGAATGTCTTTTCCTGTATTGCTGAAGCACGGATGTATGTACTGTTTGCTTTGGTGTTAAAATAAATTTTGAAAAGAGCTCAGTGGCTTTCCATCAGGGACCACTGTGACCAAGAAAAACAGCTCAAAGCTTAGGTATAACTCAGTCTCCAACCCCCCCCCCCTCCCCTTATCCTTCCACCTGGCTTCATTTCAGTATTCTTAGTGGTGAATGTCAACGGCAACTTGATGCTAGAAGACTATAGAGAAACAAGCTGAATTATCCACCGCCTACCGATACCAGCATCTCTACCAATACTCCTCCATAACAGTCATCGGCAGCGCGGGATTAGCCGAGCGGTCTAAGGTGCTGCAGTCATGGACTGTGCGGCTGGTCCCGGCGGAGGTTCGAGTCCTCCCTCGGGCATGGGTGTGTGTGTTTGTCCTTAGGATAATTTGGGTTAAGTAGTGTGTAAGCTTAGGGACTGATGACCTTAGCAGTTAAGTCCCATAAGATTTCACACACATTTGAACATTTTTTTGAACAGACATCGACATAAGTTACGTAAAATAGGGTACCACGCAGCCTAAAGATAATGTCTGACGACGGGGACAGAAGAAGTCGTTGAATGGCTGAGAGCATATACAAATCTAACGCTACAAGAATTCCGTAAAGCGTTTATCCAAGATAAACCTCTGAGTTTGTCGCTAGGTTGATCTTTCCATCTTTGCAACATGTCGTAGTTTCTGCCGTATTTGGGACACATCTCACACAATTTCTCCCGTCCGTAGTTTAACTGTTATATCCCACGCAGATACAGTAACCTGTGAACATTCTGCATCACTTAACCTCCCATCCCCTACATTCAGTACCTTAATGTAACTGTACGCTATCATGATACCACCTTCGACTGAAATAAAAACAAATAAATCATTGCCAGTTTTGGATTTTCTGCATGCAGTGGCATGTCATGGGCAAAGGCTAGGCAGTCTTCTGCGGCGTTATACGTTATTTTGTTTTTCGTGATTTCCGAAAACCTTTTGGCTCAGTACCAGAGCACCATTTATTAATGGACGTACGAGTACAACGGGTGTCAAATGAAATTTGTGACTGAACAGAGGCTACAGTGGTAAGAAGAATGCAGTATGTTATCTTCGATGGAGATAATTGGAAACTGTAGAAGTAAGTTCACAAACGCCGCAAGGAAGTGTGTTGGATCCTTTGCTGCTCATTTTGTATATTAATGACCTGGCAGACAATATTAACAGTAACCTAAGTCGGTTTTTAGGTGATGCACTTATTTGTAATGTGCCACTATCTAAAAATTGAACACAGATATTCAGCCAAATTTTGATAAAATTTAAAATTAGTGCAAAAGTTGGCAAATTGCTGTAAATGTTCAGAAATGTAAACTGGTGCTCATGAAGAAACTAAAAGAACGCAGTATCCTATAACTTCATTATCAGAGTTCCAGCTGGAATTAGTCAAATCGTACAAATACATAACTATGGCAATTTGTGGGATTTCAGTAGTAGGTAAATCAGTTAGCGGACTTCGTTTCATTAGGCAATTAGTGCACAAAGTAGGTTGTTTGCAAAACAGTTGTAAATGCATCCTACGATGCTGCTCAAGTGTGATGGATCCATACCAAGTAGGACTGACAGAGAACACTGAACTTATGCACAGAAAGCAAGAACAAATGCTCTCAGATTTGTTTGACCCATGAGTGAGCGACAAGAAAGTTTTGCAAAACGTGAAGTGGTGGACGTTTCAAGATAGAGGCCAACTGTCTCGCGAAATTCTACATACAAAGATTCAAGAACCACTATTATGTGAGGAACTAGGAATGTACTGCATCCTCGTACGTTTCTATCCGTGAAGACAAGAGCAGACTAATGACATCGCGCACACAGTCACTGCGCTCCCCACGCGAATAGAAAAGATAGAAATGATAATTCCTAATACGTAGTAGAATGAGGGGTACCATCTACCACTCAATTCACAGTTCTTTGCAGAATATAGCTGTGAATTCAGGTGTACTTTTAGATACAGATATAATAGATCAAAAGTATCCGGTCACCAACAAAAACATACGTTTTTCATATTAGGTGCATTTTGATGCCACCTACTGCCAGGCACTCCATATCAGCGATCTCAGTAGTCATTAGACGTGAGAGAGCAGAATGGAACACTCCGCGGAACCCACGGTCTTCGAACGTGGTCAGGTGATCGGGTATCACTTGTGTCATACGTCTGTACGCGAGAATTCCACACCCCGAAACAGCCCTAGGTCCACTATTTCCGATGTGATAGTGAAGTGGAAACGAACAGCAAAAAAGCATACAGGCCGACCTCGTCTGTTGATTGACAGAGACGGCCGGCCGTTGAAGAGGGTCCTAATGTGTAATAGGCAGACATCTTTCCAGGCTATCACAGAGAAATTCCAAACTGCATCAGGATCCACTGTAAGTACTATGACATTTAGATGGGAGGTGAGAAAACTTGGATTTCATGGTCGAGCGGCTGCTCATAAGCCACATATCATGCCGATAAATGCCAAACGACGCCTCGCTTGGTGTAAGGAACGTAAACATTGGACGATTGAACAGTGGAAAAATGTTGTGTGGAGTGACGAATCACAGTACACAATGTGGCGATCCGATGGCATGGTGTGGTTATGGCGAATGCCCGGTGAACGTCATCTGCCAGCGTGTGTAGTGCCAACAGAAAATTCGGAGGCGGCGGTGTTATGGTGTGGTCGTGTTTTTCATAGAGGGGGCTTGCACTCCTTTTTGTTTTGCTTGGCACTATCACAACAAAGGCCTACATTGATGGTTTAAGCACCTTCTTGCTTCTTACTGTTGAAGAGCAATTCGGGGATGGCGATTACATCTTTCAACACGACCGAGCACCTGTTCATAACGCACGGCCTGTGGCGGAGTGGTTACACGACAATAACATCCCTGTAATCGAGTGTCCTGCACAGAGTGTTGACCTGAACCCTATAGAACACCTTTGGGAAGTTTTGGAACGCCGATTTCGTGCCAGGGCTCACCGACCGACATCGACACCTCTCCTCAGTGCAGCACTCCGTGAAGAATGGACTGCCATTCTCCAAGAAACCTTCCAGCACCTGATTGAACGTATGCCTGCGAGAGTGGAAGCTATCATCAAGACTACGGGTGGGCCAACACCATATTGAATTGCAGCATTACCGATGGAGGGCGCCACGAACTTGTAAGTCATTTTCGGCCACGTGTCTGGATACTTTTGATCGCATGGCGTATGTAAACAATCCGTTCACTTTCAGTAGCAGTGGTTTATTTCGCCTGCATTCATTGTTCGACCGATTTTCTCGGGACCGCTCAGTGACAACCTATCTTCTTATCGTACTCCTGTCCCTCTAAAAAGTTATCCGGCACTGTGCTTCGTAATACGACCAACAGTTAAAATTAGTTTTGTTAAATAGTGTTATACGGTATTAGAGACAAAAGTCACTCTGCTAATGCAATAAATAGATTTTTCTACAAACATTATTATGATTGATATTTGTGTACAGTAGAGGGTTGGCTCACTTGAATGTCTGATGCGTCTACTAATAGGCCGTTGCCATGTAAATATTGAGTTCAACTATGACATGAAATTAGTTTTGTGAGTAGACATATATTTTTAAGTTCATATGGCTCTGAGCACTATGGGACTTAATATCTGAGGTCGTCAGTCCCCTAGAACTTCGTACTACTTAAACCTAACTAACCTAAGGACATCACACACATCCATGCCCGAGGCAGGATTTGAACCTGCGACCGTAGCGGTCGCGCGGTTCTAGACTGAAGCTCCTAGAACCGCTCGGTTACAGGAGCCGGCTATTTTTAAGTCTGGGAGCACAGATATTGAGGGACTCGTGTATTCATAACTATGCGAAAATGCATTTGCAGACACAACACAAGCATTGCTCCTCTTTAGCGTTCCGTTGCTGTGACAGGATCCGTAGCACCACAAACGTTGGAGTGACGTACACCTTGATTCACTCTGACCCCCTTCAGAACGAACACATTCTGCAAGCTGAAGAAGATCCAGATCTGAGCCCACGACACCTCGCCACAGTATCTGATACATGTCACAGAGGGTACTTCGCAGTCAGCTCACTCGTCTGTATCATCTCAGTCATGGTTTGAGCTCTGCTCGCTGATCACTGACAACTAGAGGACTTAAGTCAATCGCTTGTTGCATAAACTGTCAGTCATTAGTTGGTTACGATGAGTCTTGTTTATAGAAGAGGCAACATTTGTAGTTGATGAAACAGAAAATTTTGTCAAATACCATTTCTTTATCGGGAAAGATCTTTACGATAAAGACACCAACAGCAGTGTAAGAGCAATGTGTTGAAGGAATTTGTAGGTGACTGTATGGTTTTTCAATAGGTATTGCAGGTGCTGGTTACAGACAAGTAACTGTAATCACGTCTTTTACTTACGGTGCACAGAATATATGAGTGATACGTTGGACGATGTGTGTTGTGTCTCATGCAACGGGCCTGCTGGGTAGGCCGCCGTTCCGTCACAGAGGCGTGTCGGAGTAGCCTACATGCAGGCTTTGGCGGTTGTTCCCGGAGACAGACAGCAGCGGCTGCGCTATTTCCCCAGGCCTTGTCATCGACGCGTTCAGAGAGAAAACGAGCAGGGCCTGTGTTATCTCCACCAGCGACAGCCAATCACATAGACTCAGATTATGAATCTGTGCGGTTTTATAACTCATATCCCTGCGAGTCAGCGGCAGCTCTTCGCCGATCAGCGGTGGAGATTATCGACAGTGCGTCAACTACGCAGTCTGGAGATCGCACTTAGCCGCAGTCTGACGAGAGCAGCTGAGAGCCTGTAATTAGTTGCGTACAGTAAACAGCCCACGAGGATAGCAACTGTCACTACTCTTGGCACCGCGAAGTTGGTATCGTAATTAGTTTTTGGACGAGTGTTTAATTATGGAAGCGGCCGTTTTGTTATGGGACTCAGTTCGCAACCTGGACAGATTCGTATGTGTCTAATCGGAACTGGATGTTATGGTTTATGTGTGTATTGCAATAAATAAGTGTTCAGTTATATTGCACCAATTAAATTTATGTTTGGGTGTTACAGAACCCGATCACGACGGACATATCCACCCACATACGAGTACAGTGAGGCAGTCGGCTAGATATCAAACTCCCTTACATCAACAGGCACTGGATGATATTTAGTAGATAATATCTACTAAAGCAGATGAATAGGTAGCGGAGAAGCAATTCCATGACCTGCAAATTCTCACTCCTTTGGAATATCACCCACAGTGACACCTAAAATTATTGATTTAGAGATCAGTAATGTGTAATGGAAGCTGGTGAAACCGTACCACAACGCCCTTCGAACATTCAGAACCGTCATGAGCATATGTAGAAGTACTCACTCACATGAATGATATGCCAGCAGTGTTAAGCCATGCCGATCAGAGAAATCATCCGTCTTCGATGACGTTTACACTGTTAGTTGCCAAAGAATGTCTGTGAGCAAAGGGAGCAGGGTGCATCGTGTTTATAGACTACATTCAGTCTAACCAGCAGGGAAATGAACGACAATAAATTTACCGAAATACCTGCAAACACTTACCCCGTATAATATCGTGACAATAACACTTGTGTTGCACCTGAGTGTAACTTCTTCCTCGATCGTTTAATCTTGTGTGATATTTTATGTACAGTAAAATGATCAAGAACATGCGATAGTGCTAGTGGAACTGATCGTTCAGTATAAAATAAATGCGGACGTAAAATGAAGTATTTGCATGTAAATCTGTTTGTCACTTGCTAGATCATTACGTTAGTCACTATGAGCGTGCTGTGGACAAATTATATTTCCAGGACTAAAAATTCTAGCTCTCATCCTTACAGCCTCTTCAGTTCTTAATTTTGTTATTGTAGCGATGGCAAACTGAAAAATGGAGCAGTTGATGGTAAACAGAGTCACCTAACGTCGGAACCCATTGGAAGTAATAAAAGCCGATAAACTTGTGAGAAAACATTTTACTACTGGTCATTACGGTAATCTGACAATCACAGCCACTCTGTGCCCGAAGACAAAAATACTACTTATTATGCTGAACCATCGTTAATCCAAATCAGTCTTCCTAAATGTGTGATATAAATATACAATTAGCACTTTTAAAATTTGTTGCAGCTGACTCGCGTGTTGCCTCCCACATAATTGCACTAGGAAGTGGCATGAGTCAGGCATCGACATAGGCTCCTTCCCTATCACATCTCTTTCCATCAAGAGCTGCATGGAAACGATTCTGAAAATCGTGTTAACTTCTGTACATAGTCGTTAAGACAGGACACCCCAGATGTATCACCTGTCTTGTTTAGTGATGGAGACACATTTATCAAACAATGGGTCAAATGGCTCTGAGCACTATGGGACTTAACATCTGAGGTCATCAGTCCCCTAGAGCTTAGAGCTACTTAAACTTAACTAACCTAAGGATATCACACACATCCATGCCCGAGGCAGGATTCGAACCTGCGACCGCAGCATTCGCTCGGTTCCGGACATAAGCGCCTAGAACCGCTCGGGCACATCGACTGGCTACACATTTATCAATCGAGGCTAGGTAAACCGCAGAAACATGCAATACTGGTCTGTTGACAGTCCCCGTTGGCTTCGTCAGGTGGAACGTCAGCGTCCATGGAGTGTAAACGTGTGGTCTGGGATGGTTAACCATCAGCTCATAGGCCAATGTTTCATAGACAGAACACTGAACGCGCACAAGTATCGTAGCCTCATAACAAACCATCTTCCACGGATGCCAGAAGTTCTTCTGAAGACTAGGAGGAACTTGAGGTACCAACATTATCTCTGTCCAGTCCATAGTGCAGGAAGTACTACAGCATGTCTTCACGAACTGTATACAAATCATTAGATTGGATGCAGAGGGCCTGTACCTTGGCCGGCCCGTTCCCCAGATATGACCCCTGTAGACATTTTTTCTGTGGGGAAAGCTGAAAGATGCTGTCTACGAGGACTTACAAACTACATCCGATGATACGCAATGGCTTATTGCAGCAGCCTGCTCGGATACCTCCGCTGAAATGCTAGCTCGTGTGGAGCAGTCGTTCCATGCCAGACTGGAAGCATCTGTTGCCGCTGGCGGTGGTCAGTATGGACACAACCTGTGTTGGTCAATTGTCTCGTTACTGGTCAGAATTCGCACAAATAGGGTATGGTTCAAATGGTTCAAATGGCTCTGAGCACTATGGGACTCAACATCTTAGGTCATAAGTCCCCTAGAACTTAGAACTACTTAAACCTACCTAACCTAAGGACATCACACACACCCATGCCCGAGGCAGGATTCGAACCTGCGACCGCAGCAGTCCCGCGGTAATAGGGTATGCACTTATGTTGTTCTTTAGTGTGTGCAACCATATGTATTGTACAAGTGACTGCGTGGGAACTTTTCAAAATACAGTACATCGTAAATGACTCACTTTAGAATCCTGCGACAAATATCGCTGACATTCTAATTTACACTACTGTTAGTTTGTTAATGTGAATAGGCATTGTTCCATTTAAAGAAGTGAATGTTTGCACAAAAATACTCTTTTTAAGTATTATTACAATCTATTTATTGGCTAACAAAATGGTTCAAATGGCTCTGAGCACTATGGGACTCAACTGCTGTGGTCATGAGTCCCCTAGAACTTAGAACTACTTAAACCTAACTAACCTAAGGACAGCACACAACACCCAGCCATCACGAGGCAGAGAAAATCCCTGACCCCGCCGGGAATCGAACCCGGGAACCCGGGCGTGGGAAGCGAGAACGCTACCGCACGACCACGAGATGCGGGCAGGATATTGGCTAACAATACGAGCCCCTGACTATCAATCCATTCTGTGATTACCGCACATCAATAGCACTTCCCATTTCTGCAACATTTGCGTTGCCGTTTCAAGTGATTCTCCATGTATGTGTAACATAATCATAAACATGACGAAATGCGGCTCCTAATACTTCACATCCCTGTATTCTCCCCTCCAGCTTCAGTTTGTCCTTGTCATCCACATTCTTCTCTTGAATAGCAGCTGTGTCAAACTTATAGTCTAGAAATAATTTTGATATACGAGGGCCATTCGTAAAGTAAGGTACGACCAGTCGCGAAATGGAAACCACTGTGAAATTCAAAAATGTTTTATTTGAAACATGTGCTTCTCTACATAGTCGCCGCTCAGACTTTGAGATTTGTTGTAGCGTTGTACCAACTTTCCAATGCCCAGTCATAGAACGCCGCCACCTGTGCTTTCTGCCAAATCTCTACGTTGGTCTACAGTTCGTTGTCTGTGCCAAATTGTTATCTTCATAGTCAGCGGTTCATTTGAGCAGAAACGAAACTCAGTGCGAGCCAATTTCGGGCTGTATTGGTGGTAATCAAACGCTTCCCATAGAAAACGTCGAAGGAACATCGTCATTGCTCCTGCAGAGTGAGGACGATAATTGTCACGAAGAAGGATTCGCATGACAGTCTTGTTATCTGGCCTGTATAGCTTCAGGCGAAATCTCTCACCAGACTCTCCCACTTGGCGGGAGACACTGTTTTCTAGGCATCTTTATGTGCTCACTGTGCGCTCAAAACTTAAAATAGCGACGTGACGCGAGCGACAGGTATACTAGAGACACTGCCCAACACATCTGTGCAAAGCTTCATCGGATTTTCACTGTCGTTTCCATTTCGCGATCGATCGGGCCTTACTTTCCGAATGGCCCTCGTATATTCGCATTTTGACCTACTACGTCGTTCTATATTTAACTGAGAAATACAGAGGGTAGGTGTGGATTTCTGGTCTGATGGTTCTAGTATGAATCGTTCTATTGCTCTAGTGTGTCCACGCGTATGCTAGCCAAGGGGCCTCGGTGAGATCTCTGGCTGCCACCAATTCCTTTATCTCGTTTACCTTTATCCGGGGTACACCACGTGTATGCAGGCTAGATTTACACAATTTGTACCCCTATTCAATGAACGAAGAGGATAAGGAATTGTGTGGACTACCGAATAGGAAGAAACGGTGCTTTGTCGTAAGAATGACAAGTTTTCAATCAGCCTTCTATCAGTTGAGCGTCTACGTGATGCCTTACCCAGAGTGTAGCCACCTTGTTCGCATCAGCGTATTTTATCTTTTCTTGTGGGGCCATATGTACGAGACATCAATAGAGACTGCAGA
This sequence comes from Schistocerca nitens, assembly GCF_023898315.1. Classification (NCBI taxonomy): domain Eukaryota; kingdom Metazoa; phylum Arthropoda; class Insecta; order Orthoptera; family Acrididae; genus Schistocerca; species Schistocerca nitens. The sequence continues at coordinate 930,508,156 of NC_064616.1, forward strand.
ACATCACGTGAGAAGGATTCTCGCTGCCTGTGAGATTGTTCGGACCTTACCGGGTCGATGCCATGCCTGCAATGAAGATGGAGACGCCGCTTTGAACGTTAGTTGTTAATGTAACACCTTGGGTAAGACGTGCGGAAAATACCACACTCATAAAAGATGGTCTACCTAGATTTCTATCAGATCACTATACCACACACTGTACAACATGAATACAGTCACAGACTTGAAAAACACCAGCGTCTGTGAAAACTGCAACGTTCATAGAGAGGCAGCCGCTTCAGGCAGGCTCGGAGGATGTGAAGAAGTGTATACCTGGAATAAGAGATGGCGCGCACGGCGGCGCCACCAGTCCACGTCGGCACTTCCTTCCCAGCCCATCGAGCGAGGTGAGTAGTAGGTAGCACACTGGACTCACATTAGCGAAGACGACAGTTCAAATATTCATCCGACTATCCAAATTTGGGTGTTCAATGATTTCTCTAAACCGCACCAGGAAAATGCCTGGATGGTACATCTGAATAGACACGTCCGATTTCCTTCACCATCCTTAGTACAGTCCGGGCTTATGCTCCGTCTGTAACGACCTCGAAGTCGGCGGGATGTTAAATCCTAATCTTCCTTCTTCCTTTCTGTTCAATTAAGTGGCTGCTTGAAAGAAAGTCGAAAAGTGCAATATCAGCAGGTGCCTTATTTCGAACGGGAGAAACTGACGTATTTACTGGTAACGGGTTTGTCATACCGTGAGCCTTGGACTTTAACAAGCCACCTTTTAACACCCAGGAAGTTGTTGTAGGTCTAACGTCCACGCCCACGTGGTGATCAAAAATTAAAAGAGAAATTATGAAGATTATGTGAAAATTAAAGTAAAGTAAATTATGTCATACCATAAAATACATGTTATGGTTCAATCCCACCGCTGTGGGAAAACGTTGTCAACAAATATACATGATAAGGGTCATATATATAAAAGCCAGGAGACAAATGACAAAGTATTCCCTTTAATAAAAATTTTAAAAGAGCAGACAGTTAATTAGTAGTTAGTTGTGGACCGAGTTATTATATGCACACCACAAAATTTGTTTGTAAATATAGCTATATGCTGGACATTTATAAGTTTTTTTAGTTAGTAATTCCGCCCACTACCTTTCACATATAGCAAAAATAGAAAATCTTATAAAAGAAATGGTCAAGGAGAAATTATTTCATTTTATATTCAGTTTTTTCTTTCCTGCCTCTCAGAAATTTTATAAAGGGTGTTAGGAAATTCCCGTTAAAAACTTCTAGGTCTTGTAGAGGGGAGTGAGTACACAATATTTTCGATAGGAACCCATGCTCAGAAACGTACCGTTTCCGTTCTACGACGATTTCTGTTCAGATGTGTGACGCGTCCATGTCTGCTGAGGGAAAGAGAAAAGTCTCAAAGCTGCTTGTTCCGGTATGCAATAGGGTATATAGGATGATGTGTACTACGTCAGACGGTCACCTGATGTCACTCTGCGTCGGTCTTCCGTAGGGACAGAGAAACATCTACCGGCCGTTGCAATAGAAGACACCAGGTGAGATGGAGAGTGTGTACCACAACCTGTGTCTTAAGTACAGCGTCTGTAACAACGTTGGTGGTCGCCACATCGAACCGCATTTCTAACATCGGTAGTGTTCTGTACGTACAGTATGCTAGGTTCTCTTCTGTTCTGCTATAATGCAAACACGGAATGCTTAAGTTTTAATACAAACAAGTGTGCTTAAGTGATGGATGGACATTTCATTATGTTGCCTTTCGAATTGTTGCCTAAAAATGGTACTGTATCGCGGTTAGATGAGTTTAATAACTGAACTGAAACCATTGTAGGACGCAAACAGTACGCTTCTGCCCATGGGTTCCTGTTCAAAATATTATGTACTCACTCACCTCTACAGGTCCTAGACGTCTGTAACGGGAATAATTTCCGAACACCCTGTAATACGGTGTAAGTGATCAAAAATTTTAGTTACAGCATTGTTCTCCACTCATTCCGCCAAAGGTAACATTAATACGGAGTAATGAATGTCATTTTTCCTTCTGGTATTGTAATTATGTACATCATTATTCCTTTGGACTGCAGTGGATTACTTACAACAAACTTCATGGGGGAATAAACAACTGTGAAGCAGCAGTCGTAATCCCCAACTGCTTAAACAGATATTCACAAGCTTATCGTGTGTGAGCACCACATATTATTTATTCTTACACCACGTTTCTGGGCAACGAATACTTTTTTATTTAAAGATGAGTTACCCCGTAACATTATTCTATATGACATTACTCAATGAAAACATGTTAATTACGTCAACTAATTGTTTTGTCTCTCCCTATGATTTGTAATGATTCTAAGATATGTGTAGCAAACTAACTTGTTTTAAGAGTTCACAAATGTGACTTTTTTGCCTAAATTCTCACTAGTATGGACACGCACAAGTCTTGCATTCTCCACAATATTTATAAATACTCACCATCTGTACACTTATCAATGGTGTAGACGTGCAAAAATGAATACGTTTTTTTTTTTCTTTTTTTTTACGATTAAGAGTGAGACCATTCCAAGAGAACCAGTCAGTTGCACTGTCATGGAAATTGCTTATAATTTCTTCTCGTGCCCTACATTTCGTTGGTCTGATTACAATAATAGCGTTATCTACAAAACGAACAAATTATGCATTTTGTATACTGGTCAGAAGATCATTTACATGTATGAGAAACAGTGGTTGACCTAAGATTGTGGGACCGTTAACATCGCTGTTTGGTCCCCTCCCCAGATCAATCAACCAGCCAACCTAAGACAGCGTTGGGGAACCACATACGTGATTACTCCCTAACGAGAGAAATCTCCCTGATACCACTGGCTGAATTACTAAGTACAACTTCCTGCATGATTATGGTTAGATATGACATTATCCATTGTTTGGCTACGACATCGATTCCGTAAAAACTCAGTTTACCTACAAGATAGTGTGGTTCACACAGTCAGCTGCCTTAGATAGGTGATAGAAAATAGCAACGCATGCTATTTTGTAATTTAATGCTAGTAAAATTTGGCGAGTGAATGTCTAAATAACGTTCACAGTACGGCAACTCTTCTTACATCCAAACTGTGACTTACTGATAATATTATTGTGGTTCCGGTCGGATACTATTCCAGAAGACATCACCTACTCAAAAAATTTGGAAAATGATGTCATTAGTGAAACAGGTTGATATTCATTAATATGTCTCCCATCGCCTTTCTTATAAAGCGGTTAAACAATGACATATTTCAATGACACATCAAGTAAGTGATATGTAACATACTTCGGATAAGACAAGTCTTACTATATGGGAAAAGATCGTTAGCATTTTTTGGAAAAATCATGAAATAAAATTGAGCTTTTGTTTTTGGGAGAATATATAATTTTCTTAATTTCAGAGGGAGAAGCTGGTGATACAGTCATATGATAGAATTTTACTAGAGTTGCTTTTTCAACAAACTGCTGTGATTTTTATTTTGAACTGTTTATCCCTTTATTTTCTACTATATCTGAGAAATGATTATTAATCCATTTGCTACGACTCATCATTTATAGCCCTTCCATTTAATTAAAAAGTGATGTTATCAGTTCTTCGTCCCTTTATCCTGTCTCAACCTTCACTGCATTCCATATAGCCTTAATTATGTTGTTGAAGTTACTGATTTCTGACGTAATATTCATGTTTTTTTGTTTTTCATAACTTTTATTAGTAATTTTGAGTAGTATTTGTAGTGTGTAGCTACTACAGGCTCTTTACATATTCTTGCCAACATATGCAATTCCCTTATTCTTTCGCCAGATGCTTTAATGCCACTAGTGATCCATGGCTTTTACATGGCTGTTTGATTTTGTTTCTGATTAGCTTATATACAGAAACCAATTTTGAAATAATAATATGAATTTATCACGGAATTCAATAAATTTTATGTCATCATTATAAATTTCATCCAAGCTCATGCCTTGTAAACTATTCTTAGAAACATTGTTCTGGATTCATTAATTATTTTAACTGATTTCCACCGAGGAGAATCTACACTGTAAGGTGCTATCTCATTTATCTCAACTAAATGCGTGTCATGAATAGGGAGAGAATTTTTTTACATCAAAGCAAATATTATCAATTAGGGTCCTACTATCTTTATCTACTTGTTTCTTGGAAATTAATTAATGAGATTAACTTATAGGATCCAAGTAAGCTTTCCAGACCATTTTTCCTATCATAACCCTTTAGAAAATATGCGCTGAAATCACCACAGACTAGCAACTGCTTGCTGCTGTATAGCGTCGGCAGCTGTGAGCGAGCGGTTCTAGGCGCTTCAGTCCGGAACTGCGCTGCTGCTACGGTCGCAGGTTCGAATCCTGCCTCGGGCATGGATGTGTGTGATGTCCTTAGGTTAGTTAGGTTTAAGTAGCTCTAAGTCTCAGGGGAATGATGACCTCAGATGTTATGTCCCATAGTGCTTATAGCCATTTTTTGCTGTATGACACTAAGCACGGTAAGGAATCCAAATTTCTCATAAACAACTCAAAATTTCCCAGTAGGGATTTATATACAATTTCAATTAAAAGTGAACTGTGTTTCAATATTAATTCACAAGCACATACTCTTTGTGCTGAACAGTACAGATTCTAGTTGTCTCAAGGTTTTAGAACTTGTGTTGTGTCTTAATATATGTAACAACTCCCCCTTTCTCCGTATTGGGTCTACACAAGTAAGATGCGGGAGCGTAAACTTTTAAATTTAGCTTCTCTATCTCTGTGGTTTTTTGGTACTCAGATGGGCACAGGAGGTATATATTTTCCGAGTTCTCTAAATTTTCTAAACAGACAAGAAGGCCTTCTACCTTACTACTTAGTAGTTTAGTATCCTGATGAAACAAGCTAACCTTACTTTTCTGTACATTCTCAAGCGTTTTGTGTCTGCTGTTAGTTTAACCTCTTACATAACAAGGTGGCTGAATGCTTATTCTAACCTTAAAGAAGTACATCTATGACACCTGTAACCACAGCCAAATTGCTTTGTGTGATAGTGGGAGAGGGGCAGGGGGTGGGAGGAGGGGGGAGTGGAGGGGGTGGGCAGTACAGTTTCTGCAACAATCTCAACTAGCCTATCTTTTTCTCTTTTATTCAGGTTTAGGCCGTGTCTAGTATACCCCAATCTTCCAGTTGAAGCAACAGGCACCGCACTCATGTACAATTTCATTCCAGTCAGCAGCAATCTGCTCAAATTTGTTCAGCAGTGGCCATAGCGCTGCAGGACCTCCACAAAACTCAGACTTCTCATCCTGGTCACCCCTAATACTCAATTTGTTTTGTTCACACAGGCTTACCCTGCTCCCCCTACTATGATAACCTGATCCTCCGTGTCACAATTCCTACAAAGAATCACTATGTCCTCTTTCACCAGACTAAGACTCGCTCTTGGTTTCACAATGCACCTGGAAGCCTGTTCCTAATTTGAAATGTTTCTTCGCTAGAAGTCTGTTGCTCCCTGCTATGACCTACAGATTGATGAAGATCTTCCCATGCTACTTCAGGTAACAAATCATATTTATTGGATACTGTGAGCTCAAGTGTAGATGAGGTTTCAGAGCTTTTCCCTTTTCGCCTAGCGCTTGTTACCTTTACTCAGTTCTCACGGTCGTTTTCTCACTTCAACTTATCTAGTTCAAATATCGCGCAATCCACTTCAACCTGAACGGTACAAATCCTGGCCTCCTGCTCGTAGAGTCTCTTGTCTTTTTTGCAGAGCCTACAATTCCATGGGAGAGCCTCGTCAAATACTCTTCGCGAATTCCAGACTACAATCCACATATATCCCCCCCTCCCCCTCCACCCACCACACGGCCAGTATGACTATCTTATGGGAGCATCTTCACTTAACACGCACTGCGACAGAGATTAAACGTAAAAATAGAATTAAATCTCTTAACACTCTTAACATTACACAATTTTTTGTAATTTACGAGCTGCAACAATTAGGCCTGCAGGTAGGCGATTCAGGTGTACGTTAAAACATAAAAAGTAATTTTTTTTCGCTTAAAGCAAGATCTTAGCACTCACTTAACTGTTAGTTAACTAACTAACAGTAAAATGTATCTACTTTTTTATTGGTATTACTTTGTGTTAGACAGTGCTCAGAAATATAGAGATATAAACCGCTGAGGAATGAAGTAAATTGGAAGTGCAGGGAAGCTAAGACGAAATGGCTGCATGACAAATGTGAAGAAATCGAAAAAGAAATGATAATCGGAAGGACTGACTCAGCATATGTTGTTGTTGTGGTCTTCAGTCCAAAGATTCAAAAATGTTCAAATGTGTGTGAAATCTTATGGGACTTAACTGCTAAGTTCATCAGTCCCTTAGCTTACGCACTACTTAACCTAAATTATCCTAAGGACAAACACACACACCCACGCCCGAGGGAGGACTTGAACCTCCGCTGGGACCAGCCGCACAGTCCATGACTGCAGCGCCCCAGACCGCTCGGCTAATCCCGTGCGGCTCCAGAGATTGGTTTGATGCAGCTTTCCAATGAGCTAATCTATCCTGTACAAGCTTCTTCATCTCCCACTACCTATTGCAACCCACATCCTTCTTAATCTGATTAGTGTATTCATCTCTTGGTCTCCCTCTAAGATTCTACCCTCCACACTGCCCTCCAATACTATATTGGTGATCCCTTGATGCCTCAGAACATGCCCTATTAACCGATCCCTTCTTCTATTCAAGTTGTGCCACAAATTTCTCTTCTCCCCAATTCTGTTCAATACCTCCTCATTAGCTATGTGATATACACATCTAATCTTCAGCATTCTTCTATAGCACCACATTTCGAAAGCTTCTATTCTCTTCTTGTCCAAACTATTTATCGTCCATGTTTCACATCCGAACATGGCTACACTTCATACAAATACTTTCAGAAACAACTTCCTGACAATTAAACCTATACTCGATGTTAACAAATTTCTCTTCTTCAGAAACGCCTTCTTTGCCATTGCTAGTCTACATTTTATGTCCTCTCTACTTCGACCATCATCAGTTATTTTGCTCACCAAATAGCAAAACTCATCTACTACTTTAAGTGTCTAATTTACTAATATGATTCCCTCAGCATCACCCGACTTAATTCGACGACATTCCATTAGCCTCTTTTTGCTTTTGTTGATGTTCATCTTATATCCTCCTTTCAAGACACTATCCATTCCATTCAACTGCTCTTCCAGGTCCTTTTCTGTCTCTGACAGAATTACAGTGTCATCGGCGAACCTCAAAGTTTTTATTTCTTCCCCATGGATTTTAATTCCTACTCAAATTTTTCGTTTGTTTCCTTTACTGCTTGCTCAGTATACAGATTGAACAACATCGGGAATGGGTTACAACCCTGTCTCAACCCCTTCCATTTCATACCCCTCGACTCTTATAATTGCCATCTGGTTTCTGTACAAATTGTAAATGGCCTTTCGCTTCCAGTATTTTACCCCTGTCACCTTCAGAATTTGAAAGAGAGTATTCCAGTCAACATTGTCAAAAGCTTTTTCTAAGTGTACAAATGCTAGAAACGTAGGTTTGCCGTTCTTTAACCTGTCTTCTAAGATACGTCGCAGGGCCAGTATTGCCTCATGTGTTCCAACATTTCTTCGGAATCCAAACTGATCTTCCCCGAGGTCGGCTTCTATCAGTTTTTCCATTCGTTTGTAAAGAATCCGCGTTAGTATTTTGCATCCCTGACTTATTAAACTGATAGTTCGGTAGTTCTCACATCTGACAACACCTGCATTATTTGGGATTGGAATTATTATATTCTTCTTGAAGTCTGAGGGTATTTCGCCTGCCTCATACATCTTGCTCACCAGATAGTAGAGTTTTGTCAGGGCTGGCTCTCCCAAGGCTGTCAATAGTTCTAATGGAATGTTGTCTACTCCCGGGGTCTTGTTTCGACTCAGGTCTTTCAGTGCTCTGTCAGATTCTTCACGCATTATCATATCTCCCATTTGATGTTCAGCTGCATCCTCTTCCATTTGTATAATATTGTCCTCAAGTACATCGCCCTTGCATGGACCCTCTATATACTCCTTCCACCTTTCTGCTTTCCTATCTTTGCTTAGAACTGGGTTTCCATCTGAGCTCTTGATATTCATGCAAGTGGTTCTCTTTTCTCCAAAGGCCTCTTTAATTTTCCTGTAGGCAGTATGTATCTTACCCATAGTGAGATAAGACTCTGCATCCTTACATTTGTCCTCTAGCCATCCCTGCTTAGCCATTTTGCACTTCCTGTCGATCTTATTTTGAGATGTTTGTATTCCTTTTTCCTGCTTCATTTACTGCATTTTTATATTTTCTCCTTTCATCAATTAAATTCAATATATCTGGTGTTACCCAAGGTTTTCTACTAGCCCTCTTCTTTTTACCTACTTGATCCTCTGTTGCCTTCACTATTTCATCCCTCAAAGTTACCCATTCTTCTTCTACTGTATTTCTTTCCCCCATTCCTGTCAATCGTTCAGGGGACTGATGACCTCACAAGTTAAGTCCCGTAGTGCTCAGAGCCATTTGAACCATTTGTCAATCGTTCCCTAATGCTGTCCCTGAAACTCTCTACAACCTCTGGTTCTGTCAGTTTGTCGAGGACCCATTTCCTGAAATTCCCAGATTTTTGCAGTTTCTTCAGTTTGAATCCACAGTTCGTAGCCAACAGATTGTAGTCAGAGTCCACATCTGCCCCTGGAGATGTCTTACAATTTAAAACCAGATTCCTAAATCTCTGTCTTACCATTATATGAGAATCTGAAACCTTCCAGTATCTCCAGGCCTCTTCCATGTATACAACATTCTTTCATGATTCTTCAACCAAGTGTTAGCTATGATTAAGTTATGCTCTGTGCAAAATTCTACCAGGCGGCTTCCTCTTTCGTTTCTTATCCCCATTCCATATTCACCTTCTACATTTCCTTCTCTTCATTTTCCTATTATCGAATTCTAGTCACCCATGACTATTAAATTTTCGTATCCCTTCACTATCTGAATAATTTCTTTTATCTCATTATACATTTCATCAATCTCTTTGTCATCTGCGGAGCTAGTTGGCACATAAACTTGTACTACTGTGGCAGTCGTGGGCTTCGTGTCTATCTTGGCCACAATAATGTGATCACTATGCTGTTTGTAGTAGCTTACCCGCACTCCTATTTTTTTATTCATTATTAAACCTACTCCTGCATTACCCCTATTTGATTTTGTATTTATAACCCTGTATTCACCTGACCAGAAGTGGTGTTCCTCCTGCCACCGAACGTCACTAATTCCCACTATATCTAACTTTAACCTATTCATTTGGCTTTTTAAATTTTCTAACCTACCTGCCCGATTAAGGGATCTGACATTCCACGCTTCGATCCACAGAACGCCAGTTTTCCTTCTCCTGATAACGACGTCCTCTTGAGTCGTCCCCGCCCGGAGAGCCGAATGGGGGACTATTTTACCTGCGGAATATTTTACCCAAGAGGACGCCATCATCATTAAACCATACAGTAAAGCTGCATGCCCTCTGGAAAAATTACTGGTGTAGTTTCCCCTTGCTTTCAGCCGTTCGCAGTACCGGCTCAGCAAGGCCGTTTTGGTTAGTGTTACAAGGCCAGATCAGTCAATCATCCAGACTGTGGCCCCTGCAACTACTGAAAAGGCTGCTGCCCCTCTTCAGGAACCACACGTTTGTCTGGCCTCTCAGCAGATACCCCTCCGTTTTGGTGGCATCTACGGTACGGCAATGTGTATCGCTGACACACGCAAGCCTTCCCACCAACGGCAAGGTCCATGGTTCATGGGGGGGGGGGGGGGGGGGGGGAAGGCTCAGCATATAGCAAAGACATAACATCCTTCGGTGAAATTAAAAGCAACAGTGGTAACATTAAGGGTATACGGGAATTCCACGGATAAATGCAGAAGAGGGAGCAAATAGGTGGAAATTGCACGTTGAAGGCCTCTATGAGGGGGAAGATTTATCTGATGTGATAGAAAAAGAAACAGGAGTCGATTTAGAAGAGATCCAGTATCAGAATCAGAATTTAAAAGAGCTTTGGAGAACTTGCAATCAAATAAGGGCAAAAGAATAATACACAGAGGAATGGAAAAGGAAATTGAGGATGTGTTAGATGACGATCAGTTTTGCTTTAGGAAAGGTAAAGACACCAGAGAGGCAATTCTGACGTTGCAGTTGATAATGGCAGCAAGATTAAAGAAAAATCAAGACACGTTCTTAGGATTTGTCGACCTGGAAAAAGCGTTTGACATTATAAAATGGTGCAACATGTTCGAAATTCTGAGAAAAATAGGATAAGCTATAGCGAGAGACAGGTAATACGTAAAATGTACAAGAGGCAAGAGGGAATAATAAGAGTGGACAACCAAGAACGAAGTTCTCAGATTAAAAATGGTTTAAGACAGGAATGCAGTCTTTCACCCCTACTCTTCAATCTGTACATCAAAGAAGCAATGACGGAAAGAAAGGTTCAGGAGTGGAATTAAAATCTAAGATGAAAGGATAACAGTGATACGATTCGCTGATTACACTGCTATCCTGAGTGAAAGTGAAGAGGAATTACGCGATCTGCTGAATGAGATGAACAGTGTAACGGGTACAGAATAATGAGTGAGAGTAAATCGAAGAAAGACGAAAATAATGAGAAGTAGCAGAAATGAGAACAGCGAGAAACTTAACATCAGGATTGATGGTGAAGTGAAGGAATTCTGCTACCTAGGCAGAAAATTAACCAGTGACCGACGGAGCAAGGAAGATATCAAAAGCAGATGAGCACTGACAATAAGGAGGAGAAGTCTACTGGTATCAAACATAGACCTTAATTTGAGGAAGAAATTTCTGAGAATGTACGTTTGTAGCACATAACTGTATGGTACTGAAACATGGACTGTGGGAAAACCGGAGAAGCAGAGAATCGAAGCATTTGAGATGTGGTACTCCAGACGAATGTTGAAAATTAGGTGGACTTATAAGGTAAGAAATGAGGAGGTTTTGCGCAGAATCGTAGAGGAAAGGAAATTGGGAAAACACTAAGAAGGAGAAGGGACAGGATTGTACGACATCCGTTAAGACATCAAAGAATGTCTTCCATGGTACCAGAGGGAGCTGTAGAGGGCACAAACTGTAGAGGAAGACACAGACTGGAATACATCCACCAATAATTGAAGACGTAGGTTGCAAGTGCTACTCTGAGAAGAAGAGGTTGGTACAGGAGAGGAATTAGTGGCGGGTCACATCAAACAAGTCAGAAGACCGATGAAAAAAAAAAGTGTTACTGTAGTCAGTGTACGACCCACTACGCGAGATGTGCTTTTACGTGATAACTGAAAAACAACACTCAGATCACGACTATAGCCTGGATCAAGAAGTTATAAAGGAACGAATTTCTGCATAAAACAGTTTTCACACACTCTCTTTACCCTATGAAAATTGACTATGTTTAACTAGTAACACATGCAGGTTCAGTCGGGCACCAATGCTGTCAATAAAAAAGTGTTAGTTGTATAGCGGTATTTTTTAGTTCTTCAGTCAAAAAATGTATAAAACTGCATTACAAAGCCTGCAGTTATCATATTTTATGACAGAAAAGCGAAGCGCCTGTAACAAGCAGACATTTTGTAAAACGTTATGTCAGTACGATAACAAGCTTACTGCATTTAAGTTTCAAATATTTTAAACGTCCTTTACAATTTCATATTTAAGACGAAGTATCTTATACATAAATATCAATGTTAGAGGGAAACACTGTGCATACTCAGTGACCTGTGTGATGCAGATGACTTCGCTTCTGCCCAGCCGAGGGTATCCGAGTCTGGCATCCTAGTCGCCTCGCCCGAGTTCATTTCCTTGTCGACAGCACTCTCGTTCAGATCGCACGGCCAGCAGGCGAACTCGACCCGTTGCGCACTTGCGATGTTCACATACAGCTCCAAACGAGAGGTGGAATCGTGTGTCTATAAAATGTCTTAAGAATATTAAATTAGGATCACTTGCGTGGTCTGTCTGCTTAGGCGAGTGGTTAACGCGACAAACCTACATGTGGGAGACCCTGGTTCTATTCCCGATAGAGTCAGGGATTTTTTGTGGTGGGAAGACTGGACCGGGGTGTACTCAGCCTCGTGATGCCAATGGAGGAGCTGCCTGATTGAGAGTTCCAACATCCAAACTCCGACAATGGCCAAGAGTGCGGTGTATTCTATATGCCCCTCCGCACCGCCTCCAGCGTTGAATGCTAAGGATGACACGGCGGTCGGTCGACTATCGAGCGGTCTTCAGAGCCTGTTTATGGGGTAAAGGAGAGCATCCCTTGCGAACTAAAAGTGACCCTTTAATAATTTATGCATTTCTATTCATTGAGCACCGCAAATTTGTTTTCCGTAAGGTTGTCCAGCTGTCTTCCGTTACCAATTCTGCTCAGAACTTTTAATTTTTCGCTCTTGTTAAAAATAATTTTTCTTTACTAAAGTGATTTGATCCTTTTATATCCATGATCCTACTAATGTATACTAATTTACTTGGGATTTCTCTAAACCACGGCATGTACCTTACGGTATTGCATCACTTTATTTCTCTTTGTTGTGATTTTGACTTCATCTCCATAATTTATCTTTTCCTTTTTAAACTTATTTGCCTTGCAGAAAAGAGGATGGCGGATACCAGACGAAATCGCTCACTTCGTCAAAATTAGTGTGATTCTGTCTGACAGGAATTTATTTTCATAACTAAAAACTATTAAAACTTGTAATGATCCGTACATCCCTCTACCATACTCCATGCCTACAAAGCCTTAATCGAATCTATTCTCTCTTACGGCAATTTCGCCAGGATTTCTGCTTACTTCTTCAAAATTCGCGAATGTCATACACTTTACCTCGCCTTCCGTATTTGTCTATCCCCCTCACTCTTACCTCATACGAAAATATTAATCTCCCCCACCTCTCATCTTTCCCACTGAACACTTACTCATTTTCTCACTTTCCACAACTTTGGTCACTGTTACCTAGTCGTTACTAACCCTGGTGCTCTGCCACGCTTGTACCAGCACATCCCACCAGCCTTACATTTATCCTACCCAAACCAAAATTGAACCGCGTCCGCCCACCTGACGCCGAAATCCACCCTCAGATCTATCCATCCTTCCATATTCAATAGAATAAAAATCTCTTCTTCATGTCAAGATTCTTCTTCATCTCAATCTTCGCCCCACTCTCCCCTACTAACAGTATGTGTAGAAACGTAGTCCCCTTCATGCCAATCTGACATCCTTCCGAATTACCGTTGCACAAAAATCTTCATCACCTGCTGCTCGTCTTATAATCACAAAAAAGAGTGAGTCCTATTTTTAAGAAATCCTCGGGAAATAAATCTCGATTTCAAACAGTTAACTTTGTGAACTAAAATTAGGTCTTTCTGGCTGAAGATAGGACGTGGTACAGGTTTGACCGCAATATCCCACCGTGTGGGACCAGAGGGAAGAAATATTGCGGTTATTTTTGAAAAAATGAATAGAACAAGGTGTTACATAGCGACGAGTCCGTGGCGGACTACATCACATGCACTGCATGGCTACCTTCTGATTCGTAGGTTTGTCACGGATCGTTTCGCTCGGTCAACGTGCTGGCTCGACTCTGGCACATACCAGCGTCTGCTGCGGTTTGGTTGGGGGGCTGCCTCGGTTTGCAACCTGCACAAACCACAAACGCCTCGGACTTCGACCGGCCGACATGGCGCCCGCTCCTAAGGGTCTCCATACTTGCTCGGTACGGCATGCTGTCCAAAAATAATACTGTCAGTGGAGTTTTACAGAAACTCAGCGCTGTTATTTCAGAGGCGGTCGAAATGATACATCAAGAGAAAGAAGAATTAATCCGAGTTCAAACTTAATTCGCGTCCAGAGAAATTGTAAGTAACGCAAAAGAAGTGAGATGATGGAGAGACAGAATTTCCCACATCATTTCGTTCCTTGTCCAAGGTAAAAATTCCACGTGGATGGCTACGTAAGAGGCGGTAACAGACCCAGAAACATGTTTCACAATAAATTTTCACTATTACTCGATGGGAATCACTATTTCATTTTGTGAAGTGCACAATTTTATATTTCTGCATGTTTAAAGCATGTTGCTAATTCTTGCACCATTCTCAAATATTAATAATATCTGACTGAATATTTCCGCAGCTTTTTTTCACACAGTACTTCGTTGTAAACAACCGCACCATGTGCGTCAGGTCTGTGGTTACTATCAATATTGTCTTCAAGGTCACCAACATACAACATGAACAGCAAAAGGCCCAATACACTTCCCTGAGTGGTCCCGGGTTCGATTCCCGGCCGGGTTGGGCTGGTTCAAATGGCTCTGAGCACTATGGGACTCAACATCTGAGGTCATCAGTCCCCTAGAACTTAGACCTACTTAAACCTAACTAACCTAAGGACATGACACACATCCATGCCCGAGGCAGGATTCGAACCTGCGACCGTAGCAGTCACGCGGTTCCGGACTGAAGTGCCTAGAACCGCACGGCCACCGCGGCCGGCGCCGGGTTGGGGATTTTTCTCTCACGGAGACTGGGCGTTTGTGTTGTACTCCTCATTTCTTCCTCGTCATCATCATTCGTGACAGTGGCTCGGTTGGACTGCGTAAAAAATTGAACTGTGAGAAAACTGGGACTTTGTACGGGCGCTGATGAGCGCGCAGTTGAGCGCCCTACAAACCAAACAAAACACTTCCCTGAGGCCCAATACACTTTCCTGAGGCACACCTGATATTACTTCTCCATCTGTCAATGACTTTTCATCCAAGATAACTTTCTGCGTCCTTCATACCATGAAACCCTCAATCCAGTCACAAATTTCGCTTGATATTCCATACGATCGTACTTCCGATAATAAGCGATTGTGCAGTACAGGATCAAATGGTTTTCGGAAGTCAAGAAATACTGCATTTACGCCCGAAAACCTCGGAATGCTGTCGGTGGAGCTTCGGTTCTCCCTATAGATGAAGACCGTAATGCAGGCGGAAGTCTGGAGGAGGCCTCGAGCGAACAGTGGATATCTAGTGAGTAATGATGACGATTGTGACTGAGCCCATTACGTGACACGTCCTGTCCATCACTCGGCTCGCGGAGAGAGTGGGGCTGAGCCGCGTGTTGGGCGGCGGGCGCAGAGGCTGCGGCGGACAATGCGGCAGCAGCTGGGGCCCGGGAGATGTGACCCCACGGCTCCGGGATCCGTCGGCGGAGTCGTGAGAAGCGCGGCACACACGCGGCTAACGGGGCCCGCACGTATCGCCCTCGCCCTAATTACAGGAAGCGCAGCCATTCGCCGGCGAGATGCCTCACTACAACGGTGCCATTTAGCCGGACCGCTACTCGTGCATACGGCGCAGAAATAAAGGAGCCGGCTACTTACAATTTCGAGTCGAACGAGCACGCGGGCTTTCCGATTCAAAAGGAGCACCGGCAAACGAGCGCAGAGACATCTGCGGACAACGGTTCCGCTTTCCAAAGGAAGAACGCAGCCATTGTCAGCCCGGTCCTTTTACAGGAGGCAACTCGCAAAAAGTAGGAAAATGATTTGCCGGCGAAGCAGCTGAGGGTCGCACTGGCGGGGTAGAAGAGGCGATGCCGACGACTGCGCTCGGAGCGTAGGATTACTGCCCTGCCCGCACGTGGGTGGCGTCGCAGAGGGACGATTGCTGCAGAGGTACACTCCAACTCTGCGTGCGAATTAAGAGCCGAACTGGAGAATTATGCTTCTTGTGTGTGTGTGGTGTTGTCGCAAAGCAGCTTAAATATTTGGGGCGCCTGCGTACAGCATTCCCTGCAAACTCAAACTCATCAGTGAGGGAGTTAGTATACACCGCGAATTATAATAGCGGAAACTGACAGGGTGAGAGTATAAGCCAACGGTAGTAGCAGCAAACAGAATTAGAGAAACATCGGCCCGAAAGCAGACTAATTGCGAGAGAATTGTGGGTGTGTGTTTACGAGGTGCCGGTGACTTGAGTATGAAAGAATATCCTAGTTAGTACAAATACATTTGAAACGTAAACTTTTCGATCACCTCCCCATCTTACTGGGTCCATATTTCACACATAATCAGCGTTGGGGGCTGTGGTACAAAAATGGTTGAAATGGCTCTGAGCACTATGGGGCTTAACATCTGAGATCATCAGTCCCCTAGAACTTAGAACTACTTAAATCTAGCTAACCTAAGGACATCACACACATCCATGCCCGAGGCAGGATTCGAATCTGCGACCGTAGCGGTCGCGCGGTTCCAGACTGAAGCGCCTAGAACCGCTCGGCCACAGAGGGCCGGCCTGCAATAGATCAGTGTTAAGTTTATTGCAACAAGTAGGGTGCTGTTTTTTTTAAAGTACGACATGTCCGAAATTTGATCCCAGTTAAACTCGCATTTAATCGAAATGTTTACTTTTCAAATACAGAACTAACTAGGTCAATATTTTACACTGAAGCCAGTAACCACGCATTCGCTATTATTTCGCAAACGGCTCGTTCGCGGACTCATGTTCACTGGAAATTTCCTTTGTAATGGTTCCCCAGTGGTATTATGAAATCGTTACAGAACAAATTACAAGTCTGGAGATTATCAGATCAGTTTTGTAATTTGCTCCAAGATTTAACTAGCAAACAGAGCCCGTCATTCTTAAGAGAGCAAAATTGTCAGACGCAACAGTAAGTTTCGACGTATCCCAAGAGAACACTGTTGGCCCGTTATTGTACTTGACAAGATACAAAAAAAAAAACTATTTGGTAGGTATTATTGTAATCTCCATCAAGCATTTCGCGCTTGACACACTGTATATAGGAAAACTACAATAACAAAAAAACATGTCAAAATGCAGGAAGAATCACAGAAATTTGACGGTTACTACAGCCACTGGCATTGGCTCCATCCATAAATAAATGTAACCTGTTGAGCATAAAAGGGCGGAAAGACCAAGTATTGTTCGGTTACACGATTGACGATCAGTAACTGGAAATAGTAGCAACCGTAAAATATCAGCACTACGCGTCCGAAGCGACCTAAAATTGAACAACCACGTAGGAATAGTCTTGGGAAAATCAGATTCCGGGCTACGTTTCACTGTAATAATTCGAAGAAATGGAGCTCATCCACGAAATAAGTGGCTTACACACACTCGTTCGGCGGCTTCTTGAGGATTGGTCGTCGGTCTCGGATCCTGACCAGGAAGAACTACTGAAGAAGCTGAAGCAAACAGAAAGAAGAGCTATGCGTTTTGTCACAGGTTCGCACAGTAAGCGTGGGAGCATTACGGAGATGCTTGACAAACTCAAGCGGCAGACGCTGCAAGAGAGGAGAGGATTACTGTTAAAATTTGTGTAGCGTTATCGAAGACAAGAATCACTCAATATGTTAATTCCTACCACATAAATGTTGCGGAATGACGACAAGAAATCCATAGCAAGTAGAGCTCATACGGACATTGTCTTCTTGTGAATGGAAATGGACAGGGGGAAATGATAGTGGTATGCTAAGTACTTCCCAAACGTACCGTAACGTGGATAACGGGCTAAAGAGGTCATGACTACAAGTCCAAGACGCGAGGCGAAAAGTAAACATTTGCGACAATTAGCCCTGCATACCATTTCGAAACCATTATTTACACACGTTGGTTGTGCAATGTTGTCCTTTCGCATATTTAGCACGTCTTCGGAACCAAACTTGTCTTATTGACCTTCATGTGCACTGCTTCCCTAGGGTCACTGTTTATATCATGATCACTGTTTTTACACTGGTGTGCATGGCTATTTGTCACAGGTACTAGCGTTTGCCAGGCATACCTTAAAGGCAGAATAGTTTCTACTTGTGTTATATTGTATAGCTGAAATAAGTGAATGGTGCACAGATACAAAATATTTACAATCGTAGTCGCGAGGCTTTTGTAACTTTGTAAATTAAATATTTATGCATAAAAATACGACAGGGAGAATTATCGTGTGGCGTTCATCAATGTTTAGAATCCACGCTCACGGACATTGTCATCTTCTGGAAATAACTTGCCGTCGCCATCTTTGTCAAAGGTGATAGGCAGTTACAAAACATGTCTCTACTGGCTACTAACACTATCTAGTTGAAACTTTCTTCCTCGCATCTCGTATTAGATTTTCCCAGATAGCTTCGGGCTAGTGGCGCTATGGTTCGACAACACGACCACAACCCATTTCTCTGCCCCATCCTTGCCCAGTCATAACTCGTGTTCCGTCGCTAATAATCGCGATGTCAATGAGGCTTTAAAATCAAAATTCCCTTCCTGTATGTCTGAACATTGAGTTCAGAATGTCGTTTAGCTATAAGATTGTAGTTTGTTTAATGCTGACCTGCATTCTACCATTTTTGATGACATATAGAAGAATATGTCATCTAACGAATTAATTATAGTCTCATTTATACCATAAATAACTATCCCCGGCATACATGCCGTTTTAATTTTTTTTTTGTTTTAGAGTCGAATTTGGTAATTCGTAGCAATGTACCTTCATCATTCGCATTATAATGGTAAATAACTTCACCTTCGGCTTCCAGTTTTTCAGTTACAAAGATACATGCTACGCTCTTTTACGCATATGAATGCCATGGATTCTTAAGCTATTTCAGACATTATATTACGTGCCCACATAACAGTCATCTCGCTTTTTTTTAAGGTACAAATCGAATCCATAAAGGGTTCCACCTTTCACGCACAACATGAACGTATCTCTAAATAACGACTCTCGGAAGATGAAAGTGAGGAAGAAATATACTTTTAAATTCTATGACAGCACTAAGACACTTCTTCATTTAAGAAGGGCTTTGGGGATACACGTGTATACAGCAGCCCGGGAAGCATGTCGGCGCACGTAAAATTGTGTTGCAAGAGACAATGGATCAATGATTGTAAATCTGCGCATGTGGCTGAGTCGTCTTCGGTCTGTTTGGGATTCCTCTAGTTCGCTGGTTCCCAAAATCTGCCACGGCGTTAATGGCGAACCTTTTCCTATTTAACTTTCGCAAAGGACATATTCTGCCTTACCGGACCGCTTCACGCAGTCCATAAACACTGTTCACTTTTCCGCCATTATTTAATATATATTGTGAATGCAAATAAATAACATTTTCCCGCTGAGATCGCTTTTCGATCCAGTCAACAGTAAATGTCACGTTGCTACATTACTACGAAAGCGAGAACTCAGGTGCTACATAATGGTTAAAGTTTTACTCTCTCACAAACGTTTAATAATTTTAAAGCAATGTATTGACAATTCAGGAAGTTGATATCGTCACTCTTTTCGAAATTCGAATTTTCTGCTTTGCTACACAGTACCGACTGTGTTTTTACCTACGAAGGTGCTGAAATAAATGATTCGGGCCCAACAGCTTGTCCAAAAAATTAACCTATCGAAATAATCAAATTATGCTCTAGCTTTGCATCATGGTTAAGCAGCTTGAAGTAGATAAATTGACATATAAAAAAAATACTTGTCTATCCAGGCCAGGTGTAAGAGACGACCTCATGAGCTGCGTTTCATTGTAGAAGCTAACTATTCAGAAAAATAATTATACTGCCCTGGAAAGTCCCTGAAACCTGACACTGTTATCGCCGTTGTCGTCAGTCACGTTGTTCATATAAATTATGTAGAGCTGAGGAACGACAAACTCCTGTTACCCAACCACCACCACTTCTCGATATTTACCAGTCACAATCAGGTGCACACCTTTCAATTTATCCACAAAAATTTCATGACCCTGTAGCGTGCAACTTAAGATAAGCTCATTTGCCACTAACTACTCACAAACTGTCAGCGTCTGTGAAGACATACGAGCCATATGACTCGTCCGTTATTTACTCTCCGCAAGCGTCTTATCTGGCAGAAATAATTGCACTGAAAGTTCAGGAACAGGGACAACTGTACTACGAACCGTATGGCGGAGATAAATGGCCGATTTACTTCTTTCGAGAAGAAAGCTCAGAATGGGAGGGAAGATGCGGATCATATACTCTGAGCCGAATTCTAGGTACTAGTTGGAAAGTTACTATGGGTAATGCATACAGTGGGTACGCGTAGCAATGCAGATATCGTTTACTAAAAGCAGAAGTGTTATCAAAAAAATCGAAAGAGTAGGAATAAATTAATTGTTACTTCATTCCACAAAGATCATTTCTTTAATGCCAGCTTTGTTGATTTTGAAACATGGCATGAAAAAAGTGATATCGATTAAAATTATGAATGAAACACACAAAGAAGCTTTACTTAAAGATTCACGGAGGGGGCTCTTAGTGACACTAAAAACAGTGTATCATCTAATAGGTGACATGGAGCAACAAATATAAACGTGGTAATCCCGACGTAGGTGGCACCAATAACGAAATGACGCGCTATTCCGAACACAACAAAATTAGTAGTCTTGGAATGTAAGAAACGCAACGTGGAAAGGAAGTTTTGCTGAGACTAAGCTAATAGGGCAAGCACTGGCTCAGTTACACACATGTACTGTGCAGTTTAACCTCGAAAATGGCACAGTCTGTTGACAGTTCTTACGAAGAACCCTAGCAATTGTTGTAATCGATGACTGCAGGACAAAGGATGCCGAATACGAAAACTTGATGAAAGGGATAAAACTGAAAGGGATCGGTAGTGTCCACGGAAACTGGCTGTAACCTACACCCATTTCAACATGCTTTCTGTGGTTTAGATTTGGTCCGTCTTCACAATCTCCCTCACCACCAGTTCCCACTTCCATCCGTAATAATAAACTTACAATTCTTTGAAGCGACACTGTCAACCAAACCTTTCTTTCAATCATGTACCATAAATTTCCTTTTCCCTATTTTCGATTTAGTACTTTCTCGTTGGTTATTCGATCTACCCATGTAATCTTCTGCATTCTACCACAGCAGCACGTTTCAGAAGCTCCTATTCTGTTCTTGTCTGAACTACCAATAGTCCACATTTCATTTATGTATGGGTCTACGATGCAGATAAAATTCCGGAAAAAAACTTTCCAAAAGTTAAATATATATTAGTTGTTAACAAATTCCTCTTTTTCAGAAATTCTTTTCTTCTTATTGCCATTCTGCATTTTCTATCCTCTCTACTTCGACCATCATCAGTATTTTCCTGCCTAAATAGCAAAACTCATCTACCGCCTAATCTAATTATCCCAGGGATCGCCTCATTCAGTTCGGCTAAATTCCGGTACCTTTGGTTTACGTTTGTTGTCGTTCATCTTACAATCTTTTATCAAGACAGTATCCATCCCATTCAACTGTTCTTCCAAAGTATTTGCCGTTTTTGACAGAATTACAATAGCAACGGCAAACTTTAAAGTTTTTATTTCTTCTCTCTGAAGCTTAATTCCTTTTCCAAATGTCATTTTAAACAACCTTTCGCTTCCTGCATTTTATATCTTACACTTTTCAACTAGTTTAGATCAGTCAACATTGTCGAAAGCTTTCTCTAAATCTGCAAAAGCTATAAAACTACGTTTACCCTTCTTCAACCAATCTTCTAGGATAAATCGCAGTGTTCCTACATTTCCCCGGAACCCAAACTGATCCTATCCGACGTCGGCTTTACTAGTTTTTCCATACTTCTGTAAACAATTCTTATCAATATTTTACAACTATGACTTATTAGAAAAATAACTATGTTAATAACAGTATAATGATTTCCAAAATAACGAATAAACCTGTATGATGGCTGGTTAAATGTATAGTACAAGCAGCAGGTTACTATGCAATGTAAACTGATTTCTTACCCTGAAATGTAAGCATAATGTATTGAAATCAGTGTTTATATGTAAATTCGGTTTGGTATCATATATACTACTTTAGTTTAGCGTCAGTGGTAGGAGAAAAAGCATATTTCGAAAGTTCACAGCCAAACCGAAGAACTAAAATTGTGTTCAGGCGAAGGACTAAAGATTTTCAGTTCATTTATCATTCGTTGTCAGGAATATGAGGAAGTAAAATAAAACCGTTACGAGACGAGAGTATTTTCCTCCAGACGACTGTAAAGAATATGATGGTGTCCAACTTATTACGCTGCCTACTTCGCCATGTTTGCAACTTTTATGTGGTTCTGACGCACCTAAGTGCATGTCATTATTTAAAACGGAAACGGTGTGACACTGTCGGAGTTGATTGCTCTCATAATGATCGAAGTCCTGATATGTCCTTACTCATGATGTTGTGAAAAAGGATACTTAATGTGAAACAGGTTGGACATGATAACCCTTCTAGTCACCCGGCTAAAGGTCCTATAATACAATACGCCTATGTCGCCAACTAGAATGAAAATAGTCAAAGCTTCCCCCACTCTATGGTCACAATGACATACTTACTGGGAGGTAATCGATGATTAGAACTAACTGCCTCATTTTTAACATTGTTTTTTCCTTCCGATTATTTCGTTATTAAAGCTGATCGCGGAGTGCTGAACTACTATATTTTAGACGATTTCATAGCGATCCTGTTACCCTCCGATGTATAAATTTGTATGAATACCTGAAACACAAATTGATGTGGAATTTCTGTAAGCTTTTATAAATTGGCTGGATCTGTGTTTCACTTCGTTCTGCGTATTCAGAAACGTAAACAGGAGAAACATAAAAATACATGACTGTGAATTAGGAGCATTTCATTGAAATATTAAAGCCTCTAAAAATATAAGTCTCTGTGATCGTATAACTGTCATTGAACTGGTACTTCAAAAAATTCATCATTTCCTCCGAATGATAGTATCTATACCTTTAAGATGCCTTCATCTACATTCCCCTCTATTGATAGCTTGATAGAAGATTCTTGCCATGAACAAAACACTAGGAACATCTAATTTTATACGGCATTACATATCTATCATCTACTAGATTCCGTTCTTTCCATCTGAAATACAGTAAAAGCACTCGCTGAAGCTTCAGATTTTTAACATGAGTTCCAAATTCTTGCAGGAAATGCATTAATTAAAATGATGTATTTTCTTTATATTCTAGTAAATTAATAAAATTTGAAAGAAGCACTACTAATTTCTGCATGACCACTGATCAGTCAGTTTCGCAACAATTCGAGTAAGTCCAACGAACGATCAGAAGAGTTATTTCAACGAAACTGTCCCCCAGTCTTCTCTCTAAATCACGTCATTATTAACAAAATGCAGACGGTTATTACGAGCGCGGTAATGACTGCTCAGCCATACTGAATCAGACGTCTCCCCCGGGTACAGAAAGAGGTGCGCTACATCCTATTTATTTCATAGCACAGTACTTTGCACCGACAAGCCACGAGAAACAGGCTTCCATCTTCTTCATTCATTACAGAGTTTAACTTCCGTTACTTGTACTCCTTAGTTGACAATTTCTCTTCTGATAGCTGCATTCGTCACTCAAATGAGGTGACTCCTCGACAAAGTATCTGAATATTTTATAGAATGATTAAAATTCAGTTTTGAGTGCTCCAAATGATTCATTTTCATATTTCCAAGTCAAAGAACTGGAGCTGAATACCCGTTGGTTTCTGAAGCTATTTTTCCATATTTTCCTCTTCGTTAAGGTGCCAAATCTGTGACAATATTACAACAATTTTAACAGCGAATTGGCTTCCATGTTAAGAAGTAGCCCTTCTCGCTTCCTCAAAATAAACAGCTCAAAAGCAAGCATATGAAAACAATTCAGATAAAAAAAAGGGTTTTGTCAGCAGTCACTTACTGACAAATAGTGTAAGGCCGCAGAACCGTTACAGTTCCACATACCGAGGTGCGGTACTAAGCACCATTACAGGATGTACAGGTTTGCAGAATATTTTTCTTATCCATAATTTCAATGCTTTTGTTAGTGTTTATTGCTAATTCTGCAGATAAATGAACCTGCTAGTACGCGCAAGACTGAAACTAGTAGTACAGTATTAAGCTGTTCTTGAGCAAGTGATTCGTAGCGGATTATTTGCAAAATGCCTTAGTTTTTCCGTACTCACAGAATGTGACCTACTATGGAACTATGTCAAAGAAAGCATCGCGGTGTTACAGCGATTCTTGATGACTTTTTTCCTTCACTACTGGTCTGCTTCAGGGAGAAAACGATGCTTATACGTTATTTTCTTCATGTATCAGATTCTGTGGGCGAAGCTACTTCTTCATGGAGCGAGTTTACTGAATGCTGAAAAGAAAATTTACAAGTAAAAGAATCTAAATAATTTATGAAAGACGAAAAAAATGATGAGAGAGTATACTAATAGATAACACATTACAGGGAAAAGCTCTCAGTTACTGTGAAAAACTCCTGTATAGAAAATGAGTGTGCCACATGTAAAAGTATATACCTAGATTTGAAAACTTGAGGGTTATCACTCAATTTTTCCAGTTCTGATGGAAGTCTATTGAAAATGAAACCTACTGAATTATGCAGATCTTCCGTATAATTCTTACGGAAATGCTAAACGTTCTTCAGTCTAGTGACCACTAAATGAATGTTACAGTTTCTTCTGAATGAATCAATATTGTGAAGCCATAGCAGAGTGTATGTACAGGGACAGTAAGGGTGGAATCCCAACACACCTAAACATCTACCTACACGAAGTTCACGAACTGACACTGCAGATATGCCTGACCGTCCTTTTCTGGACTGCGAAATACAAGACGCGTTACTCACTAATGGACTCAACATTTCAGTTACGAATTCTGCACGCACGCTACTGGAACCGTTTGTATGTCTGTTTTATTGGAACTTAGAACCGCCTGGCATTGAGCAGCAGTCAACTTTTGGGACCGGCGTGCCTTCTAACGTACAGCTTTGACAAACGATAGCGAATTTATCTGAAATGAAAGCTAATTGAAGGTCAGACAGTCAATATGAAGAATGTTACAAAGTCAGACGTATTTCAATGTGTACGAAAACGTGTAGGAGACACATAACTCTGCAGATGGAGAAGGGGCAGTAAAATCTGTATCAAAGACGAAACTACTCGTGAAATTTGTATGCAGGCAATAAGTAACAACGCAAGTGAGAAACACAGTAAATAAGAGAATCTCACTCAAATCATATAACACTCACACTGTTTTCGTGTTTCAAACAAATCACGTGTAAAAATGTGCAACATTCGAAGCACTGACCACGTTTTTAGGCGAAAGACGAAACGCATGTGACGATAAATAAAACGATTTTAATACTTTCATATGTAGCGTAAGATTTAATAAAGTATTTATGTAGCAACCACAGGTACCATGTTTGTACAAATAAAAAATAAAATTAAGGTATACTCTAGCACAATCAATAATATCACATTTCATGAAAGTTCGTGTATACTAGTAACCAACTGTATCTCTTCATAGCATCAGAGAAAGAATATTTAATTTGATCATCTGATGATGGGCTTCAATTAAAACCCAGTCACAGCTAAACTGTACATTCCACGAAATTGTGTTCGTAATCTTCATTCAGTTTAGCAGTGTTACTAATCATTATAATGCTTAAAATTCAAGAATTTTGTATTCTTGTTAGACAATGAAAATGATAGTCTGATATGTAGAAAGTGTTGTCCACCTATAATACCTCTACGTTCTGGAAATATAATTTAAAATTGAATGAGATGCAATGCAGGATTTTTAATTCTTTGCTAAAGACCACATTAGGGCTCCTTGTAAGTCCTATTATTGTCTAAGTATTGCAGAAGAGTTAGAAATGATGGAGATGACCATCTCGATATTTTCATGGAAAAATTACTTAAGTATACTTTATCAAAGCGCCCATAAGCTGAATGTTTTGTCGATCGTTTCTGTTCTGAAATGAGCTAAAGTACTGCCTAAAGCCTTGAAACAAGCCAAAAAAGGTTGGATTTCAGTGTATCTGTGAATATGTAGCAGGATTTCAGAACAACAAGAGCGAACCACGAGGTTAGAGTGAATTACTCGGCTGTACGCTGCAGCGGCGTGACGCATTAGAAGTTACCGCGCGAGCTGGCTAGCTGGCTAGCTGGATCGTAAGATAGGGTGCGCGAGACAAAGACGCAGGACGCGCCTAGAGCACACGTGGAGACCGGGCGCGCCCCTCCGTCATAGATCATAGCGAGCGCACAATAGTAAAACCTACGCGCAGTCTGCCGGCGCCGCCGCTGCCGCTTAGTAGGTAGGTAACGACTCCTTGCAAGGCACTGGCGCGTCGCATTAGCATCACGTGCTTACAGCTTTGTCTCCTCGTAACTTTAGAATACGCAGAACAGTCCACCGGCACGGCTTTGTAAAAGAATTCAAGATGGCACACAACTCTGGCGGGAAAAATAAATCGACTCTCCTCTTAGCCAACTTTAAAATGTATGAAACGGTTCGTTCATCAGATAGTAAGCCGGGAGGCCCTGGAAAACAGAGGATGTTTTGCTTTTTAAGAAAACTACGTTACGAATTTTCGAATTCCCTCCCATCTTCTTATTTAGGCGGTAAATACTGTTACGGTCATTCAGAATTTGCCGCGTTATTTATCTACATGTACGTTTATATGATTACTCTGTAATTCACACTGATAATCTTTGGCAGAGGGTACACAGAGCCACGTTCAGTCTCTTCCTGCGCCTTTACGCTCTCGAAAAATGAGCACCTGAAACTTCCCGTCCAAGCTTTTACCATGATGGTTACTTCCCCCTAAAAAGATCGAGGTCAACATAGCATTTTCACATGCGATGGAGAAATTTCGTGAAAATCTCTTGGACCTCACAATAATTAAAAACGCCTTCGTCTTAATGTTTGCCATTCCAACTCCATTACCATATCCGTGACTCGAGCAGTAGATACGAGCTGTTCTCAGAACTTTTTTGACGTCCTCCCTCCCTCCCGACCAGTAAAGATCCCTTAGCGTAACAACACTCCAGAAGAGAACGGGCAAACGTAGTGGAGGTAGGCTCGTTAGTAGCATTAACCTTCTAAAGGTTCTGCCATAAAGCACTTTCTTTGGTTCACATTCCCCACATTTTCTATGTCTTGGTTCAAATTTAAAGTGTTGAGAATAGTAATCGCCATATGTTTAACTGAATCTACAAACTTGAAACTTGTGTGGTTTTTCGCGTAAACGAAATTTAACAGAATTTTTGTACTACTCATGATGAGTAACACACAAATCTAGCCTGAAAATGAAAATTGTAATATGGTTGGACACAAGAATACTTAAATAATGCGAATCTTGTTTTTTATAGACTTTGTGTAGGTGGTGACCAACAGAAGGAATCATATTCCCAAACCGCATAGAGCAACTGATAAAATAATGTTTTATTCACTACCGCTTGTGATCATCTAATACTCTTCAAGAACCATAAAATTATTTCAAAACAGCCCACAGGGGAACAATCTTATTATGTCGCCAAATAATACGTATGTAAAGTTCACCGCACCAAAAGGTGTGATTAACTATGACAGAACATTGCACTATTGACTGTGCACTGTATTTTAATGTTGTCAGCAGTGACGCATGATTAGTTTTACTTTATTTGAGGCCACATAAAGAAGGATGACATGCAGAATGCTGTATAATAATATTATGGTACCTGAAGATGACGGAAATTGGTAGTAAATTAAGAATTTCTTATCATCAGCTGTGCGTGGTTTTAAAATATGAATTTTTTCCTTCTTGTTTGCCTTGTTTGAATGTGGAACACTTTAGGACTTTGGGAAAAGGACGGGAGATCGCGATTGTAGCTGCTTTTTGCGAGCGGTGCTCTAGCGTTGCATCTCAAAGAATACAGCACTGCGCGAAAGACATAGACTGACAGGATGTTTTACCTGGCATACATAGTCTGTTACCGTTATATCAGTACAAAGATTTTGTTACTCTTTGCTTTCCATTTGAGAGATTGCTTAAAACATTTAATGTTTTGTTTAGTATATGGAAAAGTAAACTGAGTTTCAGCATTCAGTAGAGCATTACCAATTTCTAGTACACTATAACACAAAAGAAAATCTGTGTCACGATTTTCAAGATTAATCATCAGGACATTTCATCACTGCACGTATGGTAACCCTATATAAATTCTTTGATGTCATTATTCTGCAGCAGATATGTAAATTATTTGTTTCTTACATGATGAACTTCTATAGTACACCAGATGT
This sequence comes from Schistocerca nitens, assembly GCF_023898315.1. Taxonomy (NCBI): domain Eukaryota; kingdom Metazoa; phylum Arthropoda; class Insecta; order Orthoptera; family Acrididae; genus Schistocerca; species Schistocerca nitens. The sequence goes on from NC_064616.1 coordinate 930,536,342, forward strand.
GTCTCGCTCTTCTATAAAAATACGGAATCAGTATTTATACTATAAAATCAAAAAATCTAAACGGTTCTTATTAAGACAGATTTAAAATGGTTTCATAATTCTAAGTTCAGAAATATGATTACAGTTTTCACTTTCACTACATTTCAGTTCATTTAGTGCTTCAGATTTTCCGACCGTACTCGCTCTGTATCGTTCCACTTGGTGTTAGCGTCAAGTCGGAAAAACTGTTTCAACTCTGAATAGAAACTGCCAAACTCTTTACGAAGGTTTAAATAAATATTTACATGCGATTCATTTATCAGTGCTGCCATGACGTCGTAAAGTGGAGATCTTTTCCTACAAACATCAACGTAAGTACTGTGTTCTGTATAGACAGAGCCAAAGAACTTAAAGTTTCTGACTCTATACTACTATTACTAGCAATATGATAATTTAGATAATGATACGGAATAAATACTGGATATCCTTTGTGTATAAAACTGTTACGCATATATTTTATTGTGTTTCACATTAATTATAATAAACTCTGGGAAGTAACTCTTTATTTTGTTTTCATTCCGTCAGTTAGGTGTGATATGGACTTATTTTTGCCACAATGCTCACATTGCTAAACGGAATAAACTAATGGGTCTGCAATTCAGTACATCATTAAGATATGTGAGCCTGTTGCCCGAGAAATGCAATGCGATGTAACGTAAAACATGTGTAATGCGGACTCTGTGATCTACTATAATGATTATCGTTACGAGCTAATTCTGATTAATTGGAAGGCCAGAACGACGAGACTGACGGATCTTGCACTATTTTAACAACTAAAGCTCCAGGTGGCGCAGAAAGATAAATGTATTTCTTACTTATTGGAATCGATGGCGTGCACTTAGAGAAGAATGTTCTGTAGCAGTAAATATTACAGCTTTCTTATTTCATTCTTTGACTTTCCTAACTTCACTTCTAGTTGTAACGAAAATAATGTACATTCACTTACTATCTCTCTGAATGAGTAAATAACACACCAGGTGCAGTGTTTTCAGTTGCTTTACTTCTTACGACTCTTAGTGATGTATTTCGTGGGATCAGTTCAGCGGTAAAGTTTTATCTCATTTCCCATAAGAAGCTTCGGTGCGTGTTGCATACATATCTGCATCTCATTAAAATGAGTCACACCAATTACGTCTACGCCATAAAATGAGAAAGTATGTAGTTGTTTTTCTTGTTTGTAATGTTGCGCTGATAGTATGTCATGCGTAGAGTGACACTGAATAGTTCTGGAACTGAAGTTCATACCGAAAACTGGATAAATAAACTGTATCACAGATTCTAAGATGTTACGGTGTAGGCAGCTGTACACTGTTTTCAGCTACTAAGTTTATTCAGCAATAATCCTTATTTGAAAGTCTACAGTTAAGTAACCATTATGGATTATTGTTTGATGTACGTTTTGCTCTGGAACATAATTTACGGCAATGACCTACCATAAAGTAGTGAAGGCACTAGAAAACATCTACATTTTACAGTATTATCGTATGCAAGAAATTATTTGTGAATGTTGAACGTGCGAATGACATTAAAACACCGGAAGCTGTTTATTGACTCTACAACTATTCGTTTAATAATATAGAAGAATGAGAGAATTTTAAAAAGCATTATAAAGCAACCGGTCGTAGTCAATTCAAATGATTCCTTCTTGTAAATGCATTTGAAAGTTTCAGATTTTCATGACTCAGATCTAAAGATAACTAATACAGTTGCATTTTTATGAGAAAACGACACAAATCTGAAAGCGCGTCCATGCATTTTTTCTCTCAGGAAAATAACCCTCACACTTGGTTGGCTCTTACGACCCAGTGCATTTCACTGCACATCTAACGTATTAATTTTGTTCTGTTGAGTTCCGTTTAATGGCTCAGCCTTCTACAGTAGCATGATTAATGCTTCAAAAAGTGCGCATTCCTTATTCGTAGGAATATGATTAGATATGTGTAACAGAACTATTTGCTGTGGTGATGGGTATGTACATTTGGGAATGTATAAAGTTACTCATTTATAAAACTTGTTCCTAAGGTCTACACTATTTAAACGGAGTTCGATTACTGTTATATGGAACCTCAAATAGCACCCACCAGCAAAAAATTTAAATAATAAAATTAAAAACGCCAACAGAAAAAAATTACCTACGTATCCTGGATTTCTTCATTTTGCGGAGATAGTACGGAACTTTGGCGTACACTTAAAAGAACCATAATTGTTTTTCCTTACACTACAATGCTGTGGTAACTACGTAATTCCAACATTAATCGATATAATACGTTAGCTATTCTTATGTACCATGTAGACAACTTTCGCATTTACGAAAGTGAGCCTATTTTATTTTCCACGGCAGTAGCTGTGTGGGAGTACAAACTGAACGCTAAGGTCTGTATTTTACTGCTGAACTTACGGCTCAATTGTCAAAATACGTTGGCGAGGGCATAAAATAATTAATTTACACAATTCTAAATTATAGGAGCAGCACAAGAATACGACAGGTAGTCGGTCTATTCGATTGTCCGCCTAGTGTAAGAGAACACCTTCATAGGGATTTCAAATCTTTTATTTACCTTGTTTGAGATGACGTCGTTAACAAGGAAATTTCTCAATTACCTCTAATATTGTAATTTTAATTTTTGTTCTGCATTACTCCCTTCACTACCTACAATGCAATCGGTTAGAGGTGTTTTGTTTGTACTGCCAAAATAGTCTCTTTGTCTTTGCCTGTATTCATTTGAATTTCCTGATTGGTACGGAACTGAATGATAAAAAATATTTGAGGAATCACTGCTGCTATATAGTCTTTCTCGTTCATATCTCTGTTTTCTGCTAATTTTCGTTTCACAATGTTACCCTCGTTATATTAGATGCATACGGTTGTTAGATAATTTCATTTTCTTCACCTAGGATTATATAGCAAGATGCTGTAACACTACTACCGTTCACAAGTATTACATGCACATTTTCGTACGTAGTTCGTATTTAATAAGGTATTTCTGTTTTCCTGATAATCTGTTCTACACAGCGAAAGGATGGGAACTAACAATAAATCGATCCCCGAAAAATATTCTTGATTGTCACTGTATTACTTTTTGATCTAAAACAGAAACAAATTCCTGATCTGTGTTATTAACATTATTTTCAGACACCACTCACAGTTCAGAAACAACTTAGTTCTCGTTTGTGTGATACTCAGGGAAATCGTTCACAATATTTGACTGCCGTTACCCGCTAGTAGATCACTGAGTTCATTACGTGTTCCAAAGATAACGGTCACTATAAGCGTTACCATGCGGAGGGTGGATGCATGTATCCTCGCTAACGGAGGACATTTTGAGCATTTCCTGTAACAAAGTGTTTGAAGTCACGCTGGTACGTTCTGTTGCGGTGTGTTTCCATTCCATGATTAATGTGATTTGAAGAGAAGTAATAAAATGAGCTCTAACATGGAAAGTAAGCGTTTCCGGACACATGTCCTCATAACATATTTTCTTTCTTTGTGTGCGAGGAATATTTCCTGAAAATTTGGCCGTATCTTTTTGTAACACCCTGCATAAGCATGAAAGTCTACTTTACAAAATGATTAGAGAACTTCCGCTACTGGATCTCTTACGAGAAATATATCGAGGCGTACGCTGGACGTGCTGCTTTTGATTTGTCAATATTTCTCTTACAAGTTCCATAGAACAGTTCATACTCTCTAAATCTGTTTAAGCTGAAAACTGGATGTGAGCGGTGTAGACTTTCGCTCTTATGTAAGACTAAAGATGAGTCATTAACGATAAGGATTTGGCAAATAAATTACCATCATTAATACATCTGAAGGTGTTCTAACAAGATATTTTATATGATACAAAGTTAGTTGCTAAAACAAGCTATGTAACCTTTACATACGTTCCACATACATTGCACTAGAGCGTACGGGTGAGGCAGCATTACTTACCGTAAATCACGCAACTCCTGTAGAATGCCGGTCTTGTTAATGGCGTGTGTGTGATACCGACAGTAATAGGGCACTGGCTTCTCTTTATCGAATATTCGTCAAGCACGTTGTTCAAAACGTAAATTTGCTGCACTTAGAGATTTGTGTAACGCTAGCAGATATTGTTTCATATTTGATCGGCGTTACGCAGCTACATTTTGTGCTGGCCGTCGCCAACGTTTGTGGAAGCATTAGGCCATAAGCTGCCGTTTCAGAATACTCGAGTACGTACCCTTTGATGTAAGAGTCTGTTCGTTTCGCATTCTACCCTCTTAGAAAATGGGCAGGTCAAATGAATTAAACACTGTGAAAATATTTGTGTTGCAGGTTCCAAGTCGACGTCAAAAATTTCGATTTTAACAACAGAAAATTCACACCTAATCGTGATCTGAATGTTAGAAAACAATACCTTACGCATCTTCCTCCTGTGATTAACTTTTCTAAACCACTTGGACTGCAAGAAAACTTGCATAGGCACAACTGGAATCGAAACAGTTTTTTCTTCCTTAACATTTAAATTGAAAATAACTTGATGTTTAGGCAAAGCCTCTAAGGAGTAAATAATTTATATTCGAGTATTTGATTGTTACGTTTCCAATCTGTAGTCCGTATAGTTTCAAGGTATCAGATCTCCTTCTTTATTATTTTTGACTTTATTTTATTTTTTTGCAACTAAGAATAAATTCAGACTAGAAAATAGTAGGTAATATATCACACTATTATTTATTCAACATCGAAAGCTGATTATTATCACATACTCTTTTTGTGTGGGCAAGAGAGACCTATCATCATTTTTTGCGAGAGACGAAGCAATCTGACGCCAACAACCCACTACTACAGCCACTACGTTACAGAGTCGTTCTGATCTTCTTAAAAGACTGTAATTCGCACTTATATCTGACAGTATACTGCCACGGAAAACAGCTGTACCATATGACGAGAAAGTTCTATATTTAATTATCATTCAATCTTCATCTTATGGGAGTCATCGTATAAACAGAATATTATGTAGTATTTCCATTTCAGAACAAATTTATACCGCATACTGGGAAAGCGGAAAAACATCATCCGGTAAGTCACAACGCGGAAGAAAGTGTGTGTTGAGTGATCTGAACAGACGCTCATTGAAGAGGACTGTGATGAAAAATAAGAGGATTAAATCTGTAAAAATCACTGCAGAACTGAATATCTGATTCGCGAACCCTGACAGTAACAAAACAGCACGAAAGGAGCTTCATAAGAAGGGCACTGCAGGGCGAGCTGGGAATCAAAAAGCACTCATCAGTGCTAATGCCCGTAATAGGAAAACATGGGGCCGAGGCCATCAAACCCGGACTATGCAGCAATGTAAGAATGTCATTTTATACGATGAGCCTTGTTTCGCATTGTTTCCAACTTCTCTCCGAGTTTACGTCCCAAGACTGGTACTCGACAGATTTTCCGTTACGATTTAGGCAGCCATATCGTGACATTCATTACGCCCCACGGTTATTCTGCAAGGTAGCATTATTGACAAGGATTATGTAACCATTCCGGGTACAGTTCCATTCCGTGGCTCATTGTTTTTTCCCCACTGGTGATGCAGTGTTCCAGGAGGACAGAGCCCCAGTTCACTCAGTTCGGATCGTCCAGGACTGGTTTTGTGGGCATCAGGATGGATTTTCCCATCTCCACTGCCCATCACAGTCACCAGATGTCGATATTATTGAGCCTTTCTGGTCTAGTGTGGTGAGAAGGTTGCTGACAGCTCCATCGTCATTACCTGAACTTGGCACTGTTTCATAGAAAGAATGGCGTAATATTCGGTTGAAAACCATACAGGACCTGTTTTTATCCATTTCGAGATGACTGGAAGCTGTATTGTATTCCAACAGGTTTCCCACACCGTACTAGTCATGATTATGTGTTGTGTTTCCATATTTTTGTCACCCCCCCCCCCCCTTCAGTGCAGGTCCTTACTCAATGCTCTTTAATCCATAGATGAAGCGCGTATATAACAAGGGGTTGGGCCAGTAAATACGAAAGATCATTCTAGCATCAAGGATGTGGAGCAGTCGTTCACCAAGTGTTCAGAAATACGAAAATATCTTTCAAGCAAACGAAAATACATAGACTATAGTGGCTAACTCGGTATTATACACGATAATTCAGAACTAATATAGGGTATACGAAAGGCCACAGTTATTTGATGAATAACTATACAACGATAAGAATTACACACTCTATGAAAGAAAGGATAAAATTTTGATCGTTGTGCAACCACCGTGGATCGGAAGGAAAAAGTATCGGTGCGTCCAAGTGCCTCAGTAAAAACGTTGAAACATTTCGCCTGTTGTTTAAACGTACAAATCCAGTACGGAGCTACAAATGCTGCTAACACCTGTTTGTCGTGTTATCGAAACGAAGATGAAAATGAGACCTTGCATAACTCAATTTTTTTAAAATGGTTCAAATCGCTCTAAGCACTATGGCACTTAACATCTGAGGTCATCAGTCCCCTAGATTTAGAACTACTTAAACCTAACTAACCTAAGTACATCACACACATCCATGCCCGAGGCACGATTCGAACCTGCGACAGCAGCAGCAGCGTGGTTTCGGACTGAAGCGCCTAGAACAGCGGCCGGCAACTCAAATTTTACAGGAATCGAAATACTAAGACTACGTCTAAAGTACGAATCATCGTTAGCGGCACAACATTCGAATATGAAGTCCGAAAAGCGTACATGTGTAACTGAGCATCCGTGTGACTCACCGCAGGTTAATGTGTTCTCTGTGATGTCAGAACAAAAACTGTTTGTTCCTGCTATCCGTTTTCCTTAATTGTGTCAAGTGTTTCAATAAACACTTACCTGGACATATTCGAGCAATGACTGATGTCACATTTTGACACGGATTTCAAAGTTTACGTCATTCAGCAAGATGGGACTCCCCTGAATGGGAGCACTGAGGTTTGCACACTTTTAAATCAACGTGTTCCAAACTGATGGATCGGTCTTAATGGACATAGCGACACTACTTCGTACCTGACACGCATGGATTTATTGTTATGGGATTATGTGAAAGATCCAATTTATTTGCCTCCTTTTCCGAAAACAGTTTCGGAATTCGAAATTTACTTTTATGACGATATGCAGCAGGATTTTAGAACATATATTGTGTTGCAACATTATGAATTACATCGAAGGTAACGGTCTATTGACACACAGTGAACATGGGCTTAGAAAACATCGTCCCTGTGAAACACAACTAGCTCTTTATTCACATGAAGTGCTGAGTGCTGTTGACAAGGGATTTCAGATCGATTCCGTTTTCCTGGATTTCCGGAAGGCTTTTGACACTGTACCACACAAGCGGCTCGTAGTGAAATTGCGTGCTTATGGAATATCGTATCAGTTATGTGACTGGATTTGCGATTTACTGTCAGAGAGGTTACAGTTCGTAGTAATTGACGGAAAGTCATCGAGTAAAACAAAAGTAATTTCAGGCGTTCCCGAAGGTAGTGTTATAGGCCCTTTGCTGTTCTTTATCTATATAAACGATTTGGGAGACAATCTGAGCAGCCGTCTTCGGTTGTTTGCAGATGACGCTGTCGTTTATCGACTAATAAAGCCATCAGAAGATGAAAAGAAACTGCAAAACGATTTAGAAAATATATCTGAATGGTGCGAATAGTTGCAGTTGACCATAAATAACGAAAAGTGTGAGGTTATCCACATGAGTGCTAAAAGGAATTCGTTAAACTGAATACCTAGGTATTACAATTACGAACAACTTAAGTTGGAATGAACACATAGAAAATATTGTCGGGAAGGCTAAGCAAAGGCTGCGTTTTATTGGCAGGACACTTAGAAAATGTAACAGACCTACTAAGGAGACTGCCTACGCTACGCTTGTCCGTCCTCTTTTAGGATACTGCTGCGCGGTGGGGGATCCTTACCAGACAGGACTGACGGAGTACATCGAAAAAGTTCAAAGAAATGCAACACGTTTTGTATTATCGCGAAATATGGGAGAGAGTGTCACAGAAATGATACAGGATTTGAGCTGTAAATCATTAAAAGAAAGGCGTTTTTCGTTGCGACGGAATCTTCTCACGAAATTCCAATCACCAACTTTCTCCTCCGAATGCGAAAATATTTTGTTGACACCAACCTACATAGGGAGGAACGATCACCACGATAAAATAAGGGAAATCAGAGCTCTTACGGAAAGATATAGGTGTTCATTCTTTCCGCGCGCTATACGAGATAGGAATAATAGAGAATTGTGAAGGTGGTTCGATGAACCCTCTGCCAGGCACTTAAATGTGATATGCAGAGTATCTATGTAGATGTAGATGTACATGTGGATGATGCGTTCGTGTGGGTGGCTTCACATATGCTATATAATGTTAGGCGTGAAATGATTTATCACTTAGACGTTGTCTGTGTGAGCAAAGAGAGGTATATAAAACACTTATAAATGATGTAAAAATATTGAACTTCCTTTTATGTTTCCCGTAACTAGGATCGATTATCGTTATACATTAGTTATAATCCTTTGTAGTCACTATATTCGCTTTGAATTGCCTACTATTTTTAGCAAAGGAACATATAAGTTTCTACTACACAGTTTTACTGCAGACAGCAGGAGTAACCACTAAATGTCTCGCGAAAGTAGCCTAAGTTAGCACACGCTCTATATATGCGTATTCAGTTGGACTTTTATATGGAAAATGCTTCATAAGATGAGAATCTGCTGGCGCAGCTGTGTCGATTGTTCCCGTGGATAAATGCGGAGGAAAGTAGCATTGCAGCTGTAATTTGTACCTGCGTGCAACACGATTCTGGAAATAAGCGCCGAGTTAGCGGCCAGTTCCTTCAAACCTTCACACATGACTCGCGTATTTTATCAGTAAGCGCGACATTATTCTGATGTCGCTCCTGCCATGCTCAAAAGAAAATTAAAAACTTGATGAAGCTAAGGCGATAGTAAGACAGAAAGAAATAGTATGTCATGAAGTACGCCAATACGGTTACGTAGCATCAACAGTCTTCCATAGATTGTTACAATGTGCGACCAACAGAGCTACGAATTTATTCAGATACGTACGTTTACATTTGTACAAAGTAGTAACTTCAGCAGATGAAAGCAAGCAGGGGAGCGTTCCGAAGTCATTAGAATCGGAGATCTTGTTCGGGTTGGGAAAGATAACTGACAATGTTCTTTGCGAAGGATCCATCTTGAGGATTTCCTTAAATGATCTGGAGAAAACACGGAAAAGCTAAATCTGATGGTGGGAAATGTCCATGAGCTGCCTCCTGCCGTTGCGAGGCCGCTGCGTGAAGCAAAGAAAGGATACATCTGAGATATTACGCAAACTCTCAGCTGAAACTAATTATTATAATTATATTTTTAATTTCAGGGTTATTTCCATGTAAGTTAGTGTAGAGCGAAGTGAACAGACAGGGCAGGTTTTTACGTATCTGATGATCTTATCTGAAAATACGGATGCCCTTTTTTCCAATATTTCTGCTGAATATTATTGAACGCAATCTAGTATACAAACTGCCTTCATATGTTACAGACAACGCCACTGGCAAACTCTGTGGCTACGAGCAACTTCTCTGCTTTTTAACTTCTCATGATCGGCGTTCCCCGTCATGTAGAATTTTTGTAGACGAAATCATATTCATCGTTGACTGTAAAAATTATTTATTTTACAGTTGAAATTCCAGCCTTTGGGCCATTACCAAGTGATACTGAATAAGATTCTGATTCAGCAGATGTCAGACTAAAATCCTCCGACACATGTGCATGTAAAAGTCTCTGCTTTTTTCGCTATTTATAGTGCTAACATTCATGTTTCTTTAGGGGTCTTCGGGGACCATGTGCTAATTTCAAGGCCTTTCCAGTTCTTAATCAGACTTCGTCCACTATAATCGTTTCTCTTTCATCTCGCTTTGAGCTTTACTGCACAAATTCTCATTTATCCTAACTTGATGCCGTTTTGTGTTTAAAACTTGGATCTGTAAACTACCCTTTCTGTTGCTTATCCTTCTTTTACATCCTTTCTTAGTACACGTCTTTAAGGCCATATAGACAATTTCTTCACTTTACTTCTTTAGTATAATGTTTCTATTCAAATGTCTCATTCTTATTGTTTACATTATTTTTCTGAGCATCGTTATATATAATTATATTACTCAATTTTCCGACTTCTATGGTTGTGACATAATTCTTCCTTCTTTTTGTGTCGTTCGTAATTTAGCACTAAGGATAGTGTTTGATTTTTCAAGTAACTGCTGAATTTATAATGGCCACAAATCTCATAGTTAGCGACATATTGTTTCTTTTGCCGCTGAATAAAGAAAGGCAATGGAATCACATTAAACTCGTATAAAACTATCATTGACATCAAAAAGACGTTTATCGCTTTAGTTTACTACTGTTCAAGCGGAAATTACTGTCGTTTTTGATTTATTCTTGTTCCCAATTAAACAGATGGTATAAATTTACCACGTCCATATCCTAATAGCTTTCCGTGTGAAAATCTGTGCACGTTTGGAAATAGCAGCTTTGGTTGCCGTTTTACGGGTACAGCGCATATCTGAAAAAAGTAGCTGCCGCAAAAATTACAAATAAATATTTTATATGCAACATGGATAACTATGCCATGAGAATATGAACACACATTGTTGACGAGCTATGTTAATGAAATGATCAACATTATAACACTGTCAAAGGTAACGTTTGTCTGAAATTAAAACAATACATAGACGATTGTTCTACTGCATATGATTTAAAAAATACCTCATGCAAAGAAGTGGAAGTAGAGGAACAATTTTAAGACTACTGAATGGTTACTGAAGAGGCATAGTCCAATTAGGCTGAGATGACTTTCAACAAAGGCAACATGGACTAAGTGTGAACACAATAGCCAGACAATACATGTACATCGAAACCAGTTTCTCAGAGAGTGGCTCAGAAGACTAGTTTTGATTCGTGCCTTACCATTGCTGTTCACGCTCATCTAAGATTTGGACAATTTTTCCTTGCTCTTGCCAATGCTACATGCCTATTGAAAATACAGATGTCCAAGACTATTCAGTGACGTGTGGCTTGTCCGACATACTGTATACAAGTGCCTGAAATCAAGCTATCCTTAGCTAATCAAGAAAGGTTCCTGTTAGCAAAGATATACTACAGTTATTTACCAAAGTTTTCCAGAAAATTTGTTTCTGGTGCTAGACCGCTACTACGCTACCTGGCTGACTTGAAGCTATATAGCTAACTGATGTGGCAGTCATACCTACGTTATATATAGAAATTAAAGCAAAAAGTAATATAATTGTCACTGTGAAATATATTGGAATTTAGAAACCGCCATGTAAAAACTTGACTGATTTTCAGAACTTCTGATTCATCAAGTATTGTTTACACAGAGAAGAAGAAGCTGCTGCGAATATCCAAATCAGTCTTTCAAAGAATGTGTTATGAAAGTGTTCAGATGACAAGTAACGTGTTTATTACCCGTGCTCCGTCAAGCTGTACCTATGCATCGACATCCTTCTAAAGTGTATTAACAGTCTGAACAGCTGTGTTGCGCAAAACAACATAAATCTACCTCTTACTGTGGCAACGAGGACTGTGACTGAGTAGGAAGTTGCGGGTGAATATAACAACCAGCAGTTTGGATTCATTACGGGTACGGAACCAATTGTTCTACCCACGGATAAACCCCATCAATTGAGTTTTACTTTATTTACTTATTTATTTATTTAACCTGATCGTATTAGGCCTTCAGACTCTCTCTTGCATCGTACCAAGGTTTACCCATTCGTTACTGTTATACGACAGCTACATAAGAGTTAACAATAATTTTAATATGAATAACAGTACTTACTAATAATTAATTACGTTGATGCAAGCGTTACTGCTGCGATTACTACTACTATTACTACTACTACTACTACTATTTCAGCTGCTACAGCGACTAGTAATAATAATAATAATAACAACAGTGATAGTAGGAGATATAACATGTATTTACAGGTGTACAAAAGTAATACTATTTTCCAACATAATGAGTTCTGTGAGTTCTGAAGGAGACCAATTTAGGTCGACTGCACCAGCTAAAGGTTTCGGGAAATGAAGAAGGTCTGGTTGGAATGAACTCTAATTAGCTGCAATGAGGTATGGAGTACGTATAGAAACAGTGGCAGACATTATTTGTCGCTTTAATAAATATGTCATTAATTGCTATTTGAAGCGCAGATTTTTTTCATCTGAATAATGTAGGAGGCCATTCAAGAGGTTCCTGGAGCCGAGTGATGGAGTGAAACAACAGCGATTCTATGTTCTGAAACCACCAGGAATCAGTACTGAGAATTTTACCTCACCAGTCGTCAAATGAGTGATATTTTCACCTTGTGTTTCGAGATTACGTTGTTCCATCAATAGCTATAAAACAAGGAAACCAATCAATAAATCGCAAACTGCACTTTCTGAAACACATATAAAAATGTTTATGTTGTCCTGTAGTAGAACATATCCTAAAGCTTCTGTGCCATTCTGCACCGTCTAAAGCAAACGCCAGCAGCAACCATGCACTATCAAACATAAAACATTTCCTAGAACATATAATGCTGGGGTGTCATACTCTCAAGGCATAGTTGTAAACTAAAGGCAGCCGCTCTCATCCTCCGAAGATAGTACATTCTGCAACCCATATGTGACAGCACCCAACCATGCTACTGCCTATTACAAATCTATGAACTTCATGTGTCAAGTCCCAGTAAATTCTGAAAATACCAATACTATACCTATGTTGCAACACGTGTTTGTCCATAAAGCGTGACCAATAGAAAACATTAACCCTGACACCACTAATTCGAAAAAGACGGTGGCAGCTTCCCAAGGAGGACATCGCTTAAGATGCCAGGACTTGACATTTAATGCTCATAGATTTGATATAGACAGTAGCATCGTTGGGGTCTGTGTCATATTCGTTGCAGGAAAGTACTATCTTTGATAGGTGAAACCGGCTCCCTTTAGTTTACAACTGTGCCTTAAGAGCATAGCACACCATCATGACATGTTCTACGAAGAGTTTTATGTCTGACAATGTCTGGTTGCTGCTGGTTTTTATTTTTTACTGTGTCTAATAGTTTAGAAGCCTTAATTATGTTATATTACAGGATGGTTGTCAGAACGTGTGGTATTGAGATTTATTTATTAGTTTCCTTGTTGGGATAACGTAGTCCCGAAACGTATTGTGTAGAAAATATCACACATTTGACAAATGGTGGCGTAAAACTCTCAGTACCGCGAACGGATTCTGCTCTGATGAGAATGGGTGTTTCCTGCTGTATTATTCAAACAAGAGCGTTAGGGTCGAGTAGAGATGTGAGCGACTGCGTACGTTAATAAGATAGTGGGAGAGACAGAGTGTGCGGAAATCTCTACACTTGTCTACGCGTAGCCGGGATACCATCATAATTTCGTGCAACACATAAAAGCTTGTGTTAGAGAACACGTCACGTACTGTGTGCATCTGAGAAAATGGGAGATTTCTGAAATATTTTCCACAATTTGTTCCATTTACTGTTTCTTTAAGTTAAAAAGAATTCCCTATGATTTATAATTTCCCATAATATACTATTCATTCCAAATTTCTCATATCATTTTGCTATGAAGAGTAAACTCCTTGTATGATGCAACACTTGGAAATACTCACAACAGGTTTTAAGGTGACAGCGAATTCTGCAGATATACATTTTGCGTCACAAAATATCAAGAAAAAATCGTTAACATAGTAACCGAACTGTGACGGAATATTATTAGGGAAGTATATGAAATGCTGACTTCCGTGAAACACCTGCCAGTTTTCACTTTCACAAATTTCTGGATATAACTGCACGCATACCCTTTGATAACTATCATGCTGAGAAAATACTTCGATAAGCTGCTGGAAAGAATATGTCTAACTGAGGAAATAGATTCATGTTACAGGCGTTGCTGAACTAGCGTAAACATAATATTAGAAATATAAATCGCAACTGCTATGACAACTTATTAGAAGTTGAAATACCTCCCCTTATATTGAGCGATGTAACAGACGTTAATGGGTGCTGATAGTTTTGATCCTCGACGTGATTTTAAGAACTTACTGAACGAAACACTTTTTATTCGGTAATAATGCTACAAGATATTGACAGGCGGGTTTCAGGAGAGTATTTACAGTAGTTTAAGTACTCCAGATAAAATATCGCACATCATAAAAGATATGAAGGCACTAGTATGTGTTCCAGTAACGACCCTGCTTCGTTTGAGAGTAAAATTTCAATATGTCTTTCTAAGAAAAAGTCCCCCCCTTCTGACTGTCTTCCTTCAGAAAGTTAGTAGTTTATCTCTATGGTAAATTCTGTCGTAAAATCTTGAGAATCTGCTGAAAAGGAAGTAAACTCCTTTTCTTCTGGTATGTGAAGGAAAGACCACATTTCATTTAAAGTATAGATGTTCAGCCCTTCTTGAGTGTTTGTGCATTTACACGAGAGATAATCTACTCACTTGCTGAAAGAAGACAGACGTAAGGTAAAACCACTGCTTCAAAAAAATATGTGAGTTAAACTCTGAAACAAATCAGATTCATCAGTGGGTAAAGATGCCTGTGAAACTATATCTTTTAAAAAGTGTAATATTTTATCTGTGAGCATTTTAATTGTTCTAAAGATTTTTCCCGAAAACATCTGTCAGTATCTACCCACTCACCTACCTACCTACCTACCTACGAGTACCTAGCTACCTACGTACGAGACTAGCAGTGCAGCTAGTCCTTCTTATCCACGAAATAAAAGTAATGAATTGTTCGGTCGAAGTATATTTACATCCCGCAGAATTTATTAACTTGCTTCTGCAATGGCAATTACTGCTTATTCCTAAAAGTAGACATAATAGTGTTGCTACCTTCAGTTTTACACAAAATTATACCTTAAAAAGTTCACGCAGTTTACACAGAAAAAAATCAGAGTGTAAGGTAGACCAAATTCAGATTTTGATACATGTAATAATTTACACTGGAAAATATTGGCTTGCAGATTCTGTTATGTAAATAATCCCGGCGTCTTCCACCGTACAAATAATTGACAATCATACATGTTGTCTATTTTGCGCAGTTTAGTTAGCTGGTAGTTCTTGGCATGTTCGTTACAGAGACCGAAGCTACTCACGGTGTAAGAATAGGTCAGTAGGTGGCTAGAGCTGTCGGAGTTAGTCAAGTTTCATTATGACCAAAAACCTGTTCCATGCTGAATCTATATCTAATATGGGAAACAGTGCAAAACTGGTCCCTCAGCTCAAGTGAATGTTGTCGGATTTTTACATTTTGCGAACAGAGTGAATATGCAAATACTCAATGGCGTTAATAACTCTCTCGTTATGAGACAGACGTATGTAAACGGAACTGTGTGATTTATTTAGAGTGAAAATAAGGTTTTTCGGGTTACAATGAAGACACAAGATGTCTGGATAATTTCCTTTATTGTAAATAGCAGTTGTTTAGTGTCTTGCTCGGTATTTATCGTAGACTATTGTACTTGCAATTCGACAGGAGAGTTTAACTTAATTTACTGTGCTTGCGTTACTGTTCTCCAGGTAATAGACACAAACAATAGTGTACTTTTGGTAGGATTAAAATACGTTCGTGGCAACATGAAAAATGTTTTTAAATGCATCGAAGGCTTAACCAAATACTACGTAAATGTGTACGAAAGTGAGGGCTTCTGCTACTTCATAAAATTGATTTCTCCAGGTAATAGACACAAACAATAGTGTACTTTTGGTAGGATTAAAATACGTTCGTGGCAACATGAAAAATGTTTTTAAATGCATCGAAGGCTTAACCAAATACTACGTAAATGTGTACGAAAGTGAGGGCTTCTGCTACTTCATAAAATTGATTTTAGAATCAAGCCAGTTTGAGGAATTCTCTGAAGATGCTTTCGTGAAAGCTGAACGTATGTTTTATTCCGATGAGCTGCTCTCGGTGCAGTCGTTTGGTCGGCTCTCCTTAGAACAGTCAAATAGGGCCTGCGCTGGACGTCGTGTACAATAAAAGGCTGCTCGCGCTTACCGCTATGCCACAGCTGTGTAACTCAGACAGCTAAGTGGGTCGCCCGTTCAATTTCAGAAAATTGCGGCGAGTTACTGTTTTCAGAAAGTGCTCCGGGCTGCAGGAGGCGCACAGGTGTGCGCCCTCGCGTGTCCCGTATATTACTCAGCCGCTCTCTACGGCTTTTACGAATCTCCCTTTGCGTCAAACACGAATAACCCGTAACTGCGCATCTCCAAACTCCGTGTTTATTTGGATAGTACGAAACGGTACCTTCCAAATTTCTTCAATTTCCTTTCCACTTTTACTATCACAGAAAAGAGGATTTCTGCTGGCGAGATGAACTCAAAAGCCTTTTGCCACAAAACCTGGAAATCTCCCTTTCCTGTGCATTCGTCGATGGTAATTCACCAGGTTACTTGCGCCACACTAGATTAACAATCATCCAACTGACTTGCTCTTCTGGCTTGCTCTACAGAATTACGACGCGTCGTTAAGAAAAATTGCTTTGGCAAAAGGACATATCAATGATATATTTGACTGACGAGTTGTCTACAGAAGTGAAACGACAACATGAAGATTCACTCCGCGGTTACTGATCAAGAATACAGTATCTATGTACGTATTTGTCTTTAAAGTTAGTCCACCTGTTGGTTAAAAATGAACTGTATCATTTTAAAAAGATATTTTAATAGCTAAATACATTCTAAACATGCACATACATTTTTATTGTCGATTATGGTAGCATTACTTTTCTTTGTTTTTAATTGCTTCGAGAAATATCCCATACAACCAAGCGAAACATTTACAAACATGACAGAAAGTTAAGTTGGTTTTAATTACACAAATGACATGAACACAACGAAATTTTTTAATAAATTTTTCACTGCTTTCGCCTACACTTTTGGAAGACGACTTTTTTACGGTACTGATAACTTTCCACTTGTTCCTTTAAGATAAAATTTGAAAATATGGGTAAATAATTGTTTAAATGCATCTAGTACTAACAGTAAGAATACGTGGAAAATAAAAGGAAACAGAGGAGAAAGAAACGTTAGTGTTATACAGTGATTATCCCTCACAATGTCATGTTTCAACTATGTGAAATTCTGGGTTAAAATTGCACTCGACAGCTCATTCCCTCTCATAACGCCCATATGGAGTCGACTGCCTATGCAGTAGCTTAGCTATTTAGTATCAACGATCTCTTGTCAAGAACATATGGATTCTGGTAGCAGATACAACCCTTTCTCTTTAAACTAAGTTACTCATGTTAAATTTACTGATGTTAAATTTACCGGTACGCTACAGGTGACGAGGACAGATGTAACGTTCTGGTAAATTTAATATTGCTCAGGTAAAATGAGAAAGAAATGCATACGGTAAAAGGCACGTTACGTTTGGAGTTGTCTCATCCAACATTTTGTACGTGTCGGGGCATCAGTTAAATTACAGTATGAGATCACGTTCATAACTTGCTACTGAAACATATTTGGGAGAATTTACCACTAATTTGTGATATCAGGAGACAGAAAATTTATTTCAGCTCTCAAGTCCTCTCTGCTTCTCTAAGTAAGCGTATCTGAAAATGCAGGAGGAAATAAGCTGATATGTAACGGATAACGTGAGCTACGCAAACATAATGTTTACATTAATTTTCTAATACTATTCTATTTAAGAAAAAATTTTCTGCTGTTTCATGTGATAAAGCAAGATCAAGAAATTCGTTGAAACCCTGTGCAAAATCAATTATCTGTATAATGAATTTCTTGACGCGTCAAATTTCACTGATAGGATGAACGTTCACAGATTGGTGTTATTTGCATCAACTTTCTCTCAGTAATAACACTAAATACAAATTTATGCACTTCGCTAATACTTTCTTCGCTACTGTAGAAGTTTTCAGGCTTAGTTTTCAATATAATTTCTATAGAACTGCATAGCTTGGGAAACAATAACAAGATTTCAAATCTAAGTTGAAACAATGCCTTGTAGCACGCATTTTTTCCACTGTGCAGATATTTCTCGCAGTAACATGCCTTTCTCTGTGATCTGTCGTTCATTTCTGTATACTACTGTATTTCTTTACTTTCTTCTTTTTTATTAAGCCCCTCTTCAGATTCACAGATCAAAGTTTAAAATAAGAAATAGTACTTATTTAAGAAGCTAAATATAAGATGAAACCTTCTGAATCATCTTGAAATTATGATTTTACGTGAGTAGTCACAAATCGTGATCAGATAAAGTCTTCGAAATAAGAGAACTTATCCGGAAGTTACATAATCCCACCACACCAGCCTCAGATTCTTAGTGACAGATACTAGTGGCACACAAAATGTTGTTAAAACGACTTCGTATGGAACAAAAGTGTGCATCAAGGGGTGATGGGTAGAAGGGTAGTAGGAAAGGACGAGAAAAATTGTTCAAAGGTTCTCGCCATTCATCCTAATCTATTTATGCACTTACTGTTATTTTTGTTTTTAATTTATAGTTTTGAAGATGATGCTCTGCATGATCGAAACTACACATCACCTTTAGTCAATATGTGCACCTTAGACAGTAAAAATAAACATTTAAAAAATATGATGCAGTGATATGTCCCAATGCAAAATGTCGTCCGTTATCGAAATTAGCTGTTTAGTTATTGTTTTTTATAAATCAAACCGTTTCGACAACAGGAGAGTGTTCTTCTTATATTTTGTGACGAAACATTTAAAAACAGTTTGTTTGTTTGTGTTGTTTTGTACATATGCAACAAACAGTCGATCTATTAAAATCTTTTCAGCTTCTAGTTACTTTTCTACGATAGGTAATATATTTTTCTTAGTCCACTAGAGCAGTTCACTCTATGTAGAAACAAGCTGGAATAGTATCATTATTATAACAGACGTTTCTTAAGGGTAAAAATAAATCACTGGTGCTCCTCACTATTGCCTTCTACTGCCTTTAATTTGACACTGGCACCAACTGATCAAAACTATTCCGAAATGAAGTCTAATTTAATATTTTTGGTCTTTCTCTTGTAGTGACCAGGCAGTCATGATCTCGGTCAGGTGATTAAGCATTGTGAGAAGAAAGGGAGACTAATGATGGCGCTAGGTTTGAATTTAGGACCCACGACATCTGAGTCACTAGCATCGCACTCACAATTTACGTTGCATCACGTAAGGACTGTATTTTGTCTAAAACTCTTACAAACGGACTCGAAAGAAAAGTAGATGTAAAAAAAATTGAAATTAAAATGGTTGATCGTCAGTGAGAGGAATGGTTAACCACCCGCCCTGAAACTCATTAAAATATGCTAATGGTACCTAATATTGTGGCCGGCCGGCGTGGCCGAGCGGTTCTAGGCGCTTCAGTCTGGAGCCGCGCGACCGCTGCGGTCGCAGTTTCGAATCCCGCATCGGGCATGGATGTGTGTGACGTCCTTAGGTTAGTTAGGTTTAAGTAGTTCTAAGTTCTAGGGGACTGATGACCTCAAATGTTAAGTCCCATAGTGCTCAGAGCCATTTGAACCATTTTGAACATAATATTGTGGATATGAATCCGGGTAATTTTCAGAACTTTAAAACTCTTTACACATTAGAATAATTATTCCCTAAAATTGAATGTAGGTTACTATCCATTACTCATAAAGTGCTGTAGCGGTTGTAAGTATCGGTATAGTTGTTGGCAGTCTAAAGTCAACTAGCCGTTTGATACACCCCGTAATCTTTCAGTTAGGTTGAAATTAGGGTTAGATACATTTTAATGCAAAACCGAAACTTTTCATAATAAGATCACTGCCATACGACGTACGAATAATTCCACTTCCGTGTCTGTGAGACAGTGGGTATCCCACTTCTTTTTTTTATATCAAGTATATGATAACAACTAGGCCAGCCGTGACGATGTGACATAAAACAACGTGAGTGACAAACATTCTGCACAAAGCTAGGCGTATGTTATAATTTCTCGATTTGGAAATTTTTCTGTAGACTTTATGCTGGATGCCATCGAAACACCACTCTGTATTTACAAACTTAAGATTACACAGAAATCTTAACAAGTTTCTACAGATCTCTGACAGTTTCCCAGACACCACGTCAAGCGAAATTTGAAATTTGGCAGAATGATGTAGAGTTGTTTGTACAACTTCTTCATGTTGCTTGCACTAATCGGTCACGATTTTGACAATGTATATGTTTCCTAGCTGATTTATTTATCCGGTTATTTACCGAGGCAGTTTAGATTAAAATGACAATATACATACTCTCACATAATAACAAAAAGCGAGACTTATGAGTAAGATTTTACTGTCCATTTACGTAGAAAGATGGTAAAGGAAAACGAAAGCTACATTAAGTTTCATGAAAGAAGTCATGAAAGATGATTTGGAAGAAATTTGGAATGTTACTCTCGAATGTATCGCGGGCGTTGTTGAAGAGAAAAAGTTGTTTTTCACGACACTTGTGACAGTGTGATTACGGAAGACACTATGGAACAAACGTAGTATGTGCAAATTCTCTGAACAATGCCTCAAAAATGTACTTTTGGCAACAGTTTGTGGTCAATTCAACAAGACAGCGTAGTCGTAATTCGGACTTCACAGTGACGGGTATTGAAACAATTTCCTTTCCATGACGCACATATCTTTTATAAACTATTCAGATTATCGTTCAGCTAGTATTACGGCAGGACCTATAGCTGATGAACTATTTGAGGAAAGGAACAGACGTTAATCTCGGGTTTAACGCCCCGCCCGTGATGAGATCATTAAAACCAGAGCACAGGCTCAAATCTGCTGACGAATGGGGAAGAGAGAACAGCCTGACATTCGCTCAAAGTGGTTTATGGAAACCACTGAGAACCTTTTCTGTCAGACTAAAGTGGGATTTCCAAAAGGAAGTAGAATACTTTATTAAAATGCGCCAGAAACAAACTTAGTTCGATGTACATTTCAAAAACAATTAGTGTGTTTATAGTATCGAATAAAATAATCTGGGATTTTGACGGGACTTTAAAATCGAGAGGATTTTATTCAACTAAATGACTAGGAAAGAGCCCTTGGACACATATTTGTAGTATTCTTTGTCTTTCTTCCCCTCAAAAGTCTAAATCATTCTTTTGCTGTCAGTTACCACGATGTCCTGTTATACTTAAACTTTTTTGAATAATCATAAGACACACCACTTTTTTAGTAACATTCCGACTGCATGTCAAGTAGACCAAACGACAATAAAAAGTAATCTTCAGTATGAGGGTATATAGTTACCTTCATATTTCCTGGTCTGGAGCTCAGACGCAGTTGAGTTATTACAATCCACAATGACGTTTCCAGGGAAACGATGGGTAACCAAAGTGAACTGCACATAGGAATGCACTACGGACTTATTGGTAAGAATAGTCAAGGAACCTTTCTCATCAGCCTGACTAACGCTTTTACCATTTGCCTGCAATAGTGGAACGGACACGCCACTACGTTTTACACTTCTGTAGGAAATCAGAAACAGTTCAGCAGAATTTTTGCAACATTCGGAGTCAGCTGGCTGCTCCAGGTGCACCTTGTTACCGGAGAACTTTTTTAAAATCTGAGTACCAATGTATGTGGCATCTCATACTGTCTGACAAAGATTTGTAGTGAAACAGGCGATGCGCTATGTATGCAGTACCCTTCTGAAACAGTGCCCGGCGCTTACTACTGTGTGATGTCGTTGTAGGACCAGAAACATTCTGCATAAGGCCACCAGCGGCGATAGGCTAAAGAGCAACTGATCAAAGTGTTAAGAAACATGGTTTTGCTCTACTTTTTTGTAGGTAATGCAGAAAGAAACCATCGTCGACGCCTGTACCATGTGAGGAGGGTACCAATATCATTTCCATCTTATTTTACTTACGGGTGGTAAATCGCATACCGATGTACTATCTCAATTTTCATTATCATTACGCTACTACTTTATGTCCCTTCAGTCGTTTCTGAAAAACCTGATACATCTAAAGTCGTTAGTGAACAGACAGAAATATTGCAGGACATCAACGAAATGTTCATTTTTAACACGTTTTTATTAGTTCGCTTTCTTGTCGATTCGTCTGTCTGGTACAAATTTTGCAATTGATTTTAAACTAACTTCCCGATGAGCTACAGACCCTAAATTGTAAGCATAGCTCAGAACTAGATTGCAATGCAACATTAATTCGCTTTTTTGTCGGTTGACAATGGCGTTGCCGCAGTGATAAAACTCGTTCCCGTCAAATCACCGAAGTTAAGCGCTGCCGGGCTTGGCTAGCACGTGGATGGGTCACCGTCCAGCTCTGCCGAGTGCTGTTAGCGAATGGGGTGCACTCAGCCCTTGTGAGGCCAATTGAGGAGCTACTTTATTGAGATGTAGCGCCACCGGTCACAAGAAGTGACCGCAGCTGGGAGACCTGTGTGCTGACCACATGTCCCTACATCTGGTGACGCCTAAGGACCGGGGATGACACGGCGGCTAGTCGGTACCGTTGGATCTTCAAGGCCTGCTTCAACAGTGTGTTTTTTTTTCTTTTTCTTCTTGTCGGTCTCTTTGTCAGGCGTGGGGTGGGGGTGACACCGATTGATAAACCCTGGCATCTAGGGTGCTCTACACGACTGGCGTGTTGTGCAAGTATTACTGGAATGAGTTTCCTGGCGTGGGATACATGTACGGATGTGCATGGGTGAGCATAAAGAAGGGCGAGGAAGAGATGGACAGTGAGGGAGGGAAAATGATATGGACAGCGATGGTGTGGGAGGAGTTGGACACACATAAAGGTGGCAGGTAATGGACATAAAGAGGGGGGGGGGCGGTGGAGATGGATTAACAGAGTAGGGGAAGAGGAAATGGACAGACAGAGGTGGGAGGAGGAAATGCAAAAGGAGAGGGTGGAAGAGATGTCGGACGGAGAGAGGGGTAGGAATAGATGGACAGACAAAGGAAAGAGGACCAAATAGCCAGAGAGAGGGGGAAGTGTACATGGACAGAGAGAGGGCGAGGAGGTGATAAGACAGAGATGTGGGAGGAGGAGATACACAGAGTGAGGGGAAGAGGAGATTGATTGAGGGAGTGGGAGGAGGTAGTGGAAAATAGGGGCGACTGGAATAGTACAGAGGGGGAGGAAGGAGGAGTAGAGAGAGAAGGAGGAGGAGATGGAAAGACAGAGGGGGAGGAGGAGATGTAGAGAGAAAGGGAGCACGAAGAAATGGACAGAGAAAGGGCGGAAAAGGAGATTTATCTCAGTGGCTCTCCACACGATCATATTTAAAATAGAATAGTTTCATATCTAGCTGTTAATAATACATCAGTCCGTTTCACTATTAATTTTCTAAAATATAAAATAAGGAAGTAACCAAAATTAACTCTGTATGATTTTCATAGGCTTTATATTTCAGTTTCAGATTTATGACACGGTTTCGGCCTGTATGTGTACATCACAATATTATACACATCTCCTCCTCCTCTCTCTATCCACCCCCTTCTCTGCCCTCTCTCTGTTCATCTCTTCCTCCCCCTTGTCTCTGTCTGTTTCCTCCTTCTCCACTCTGTCAGTCCTTCTCCCATTCCTCCCTCTTACTTTGCCAATCTCCTCCTCCCACCTCTATATGTCCATCTCTGACTCCCTCTGTTTCTGCCCATTTCATGTTCTCCCTCTCAGTATCCACCACCTCCTCGCGCTTCTCTCTTTGTAGCCATGCCTGTCTGCATGTGTTCCCCTGAAACACATTCCAATACCACCCACACAATAAACTGGTCGTGCAGGGTAGTTTCGATATCATGTGTTACCAAGCGGATTCTTCCCCATCCCACCACTATCCAACAGACCGCCAACATAGAGAGCTAATATTGCATTATCATCCAAAATTCCAAGTCCTAGCATATCGGGAAGTCAGCTTGAAATCTGTTGCAAAATTTGTACCCAACAGACAGACGAACAAGTAAGCAACCAAATAAAAACGCATTAAAAATGAGCAGTACGACTAATAAAAGAAGATCAGCATTAGAGGCACTTGTAGGAACATTGTTAAGTAAATTAAAATTTTGTCTGTTCAGAACTGTGCATTTACTCCTCTCTAAAATGTAAGGACGAAACAGATAAAGTATGTGACATATTAACAACTCTGTGGAAATGAAAGTGTGGGAGCAGTTTGTCAGAGGTCTCCCAGTCGTGCACAGGAATGGCTCAAATGGCTCTGAGCACTATGGGACTTAACAGCTGAGGTCATCAGTTCTCTAGAACTTAGAACTACTTAAACCTAACTAACCTAAGGACATCACACACATCCATGCCCGAGGCAGGATTCGAACCTGCGACCGTAGCGGTCGCGCGGTTCCAGACTGAAGCGCCTTGAACTGCTCGGTGCACAGGAAGTTTTGCGTCACATGGAGTGAAGTCAGCGTGACTACAGCGCAAATGAGGCTGGCTCCACAATAAGGAGCAGTTGAAGGAAGGGGAAAAAGACAATGTGTGTCAATCAGCTAACTGTGGTGGTGTTCCTCATCACAACATTCTCTGGAGACAACTTCTGGATGACCTGACGCGTGGAAGAACCATCGGGTAGCTGGAAGAAGGACGAGGAGTCTCGATCACAGCCGAGGAGTTGGTTATTACCCACACCATTACTGACGTGTTTGGGGAGCGGTTTGTGCGACAGGCACTGCTGCCTGAAGGAGAAAAGTTCGTCGACCGTGATGAACGTCACGAGCAGATGACCGCTACATTGTGCAACAGGAAAGAAGGGACCCACGCCAAACAGCCGGTGAGATTCCGCCCACATTTAAAAGCACTGCAAGACACGCTCGGTGACTGCATGCCAGGGGTCTCTTTGCCCGACGACTAGTACGTAGTGTTCCGTATACACCAGCACACTGACGGCATCGCTCGCGATGGTTCTAAGAGCATAGGCACTGGACCGACAGGATATGATGTCGCGTGCTCTTCTCTGGTGAAATGAGATTCATTCTGAGTAGTGATTCTGTGTGCATACTCGTAAGGCCAGAGGTGGGAGCGCGTAACGCAGCCAGGAACGTTATCTAACATGATTGTTTTGGTTGTTCAAGTGTTGTGGTATGGGGAGGCATAATGTTGGTTGATCCCTACCGACCACCAAATCTTTGAACATGGTACACTCACCCTTCAGCGTTATTTTGAGACTGTACTCCTTTCACATGTGCGTCTTTTCAGGGGTGTAACTGACTCTGACTTCGTGTTTATGGACGACAGGGCGCATCCGCGTACGTGGGAGAGCCCCTGGAACGAGAAGATATTCCGCGGATCGACTGGCCAGCTCGTTGGATCGGCCTGAATCCCATCGAGCATACGTTGAGTAGACGTATTGCAGAGGACCAACGACTGTGCAACAACTGCCAACCGCGCTGATTGAGGAATCGAACACCCTGCCCTACGATCTCCTTACCAGCTCGTCGGCCACGTTACAGACTATACACTGCTGTCCGTGGTGGTCACGTAGCCTATTAAGAACCGTATCCCACATTTTGCAGTCTCCAGGGAGCCATCGCGAATCGCGGTGAGTTCAATGTAATTACCGTCTTCGAATAAAAGTGCCGTTTCTGTTCGTCTGACCGCATACATCTTTCAGATACCTTCTGTATTATACTGCAACAGTTCTTTCTATGTATGGTCCAAGTTTCATCGATCTCTGTTACTTTACAGTGAGACATCATCCGGAAGTTTCTTTCGTGCGAAAGTTTTGCACACCTCTATATGCTGATGTGTGAGTTACCGCACGCGACATAGGGGATTTTCAGCAATAAATAACCGTGTACTCAATTATGAAACTAGCATTAAATAACCGTGTGCACAATTATGAAACTAGAAGTAGAAGTGATTTCCACAGAGATGTACGAACAGCGTTCTTTGTCAGAAACGTATGATATATCATTCTAAAATTATCTTCAATGTGTTTCCTGCAGAAGGAATATAAAAATAAGATATATTTAAAAAAAAGAGTTGAAAACCAGCTAATATTTAATCGTTCTTATTGCACTGAGGAATATATAAATTATTTACACTGACAGAAGCCTGCCGCCTTATTGAAGAACACATGTTATGCGTTTTCTGTGCCCTTCACAAAAAAGAACTTTTATGGAGTTTCTTTTTTAGTTTGATAGTTTGATGACGACGGGCACCAAGAAAGCTGTTGAAATGAGCTTGGCGACGAGCAGTAGTTATTGAGTAAGTGCTGTTTTGCGTGGGAAGCAGTGAGAGAGAGAGAGAGAGAGAGAGAGAGAGAGAGAGAACCCGAATTCCTACGAAAAAATGTCAGATGCTGTTCGGGGACGTTTTCTGAGTATTTTGGTATAGTCGACTAGTAGTGGCTGTTGGTTTGTTACAGAAAAATAATGTAGTTACAATTTATTCGGTTTGTATCCCCATATGCCTTAACCTTTGTAGAATAACTTCACAACAGTGAAAATAACCTGCAATATTCAGTCTATTCAATCACTAAAAAGTACAACATACAACACTATAAATGAAACATCCCTTAGATGTGGCATGATTGACGATGCAAGAAAAGCTCAACTTAGCGCCTTTGTTTTGCTCTTGATCGCATATAGTGAACCCATACAAGAGGTGAACACCGGCATTCTCTTCTTGATTAATCCTATCCATCCTACTGTGTGTCACTGTTCACGTACAACTAACCCCGCCCGAAAAACAAAAAAGAGACAGAACTTGGTATTACTGAAATGTAAGGTTGAGGGTGAAGATTAAGTGGGCGTTACTGTTGCCAGCATTAACTGCTATGACTGGATGATACAACATTGTTTCCAAACAAGACACACAGCGCGTAAGGTCGGCCTATGAACTGTGCGCAGATATTTTGAGTGCAATATGGACATAAAGATAATGGGGTGAGAAATAAAATGAAATCCAGTTATTGTGGAAACGAGTCACCAAAAATCACGGGTCCATTATATCAAAATACCATTAAATATTCCTAAACAATCTTTGTAATTTTGTCAGTGGCCTAGGGGTTTGCCCCGTACGTGACCCTAGAAGTGATGAGATACAAGTTAGAAGTTAAGATTATCATTGTGTGTACATAATGAGATGAAAACTTGTTACATTATCTATATTCTCCATACGTTTTTCTATGTGACTTATCCACATAATTAAAAAAATGATCTAAGAATGAATAATAATATGTCATTATTATTATTATTATTATTATTATTGTAATTACGTATTGGCCTCGGATTGCGTATTCACGCGGTATCATATCTTAGATATCGAGGAAGATCAGGTTCGCTTCCAGAGAAAAACAGGAGACGCGGGGCTCTAGGACCTGCAAATGATCTTAGAAGATTGACTGAAGAAAGGCAAACTTACATTTATAACATTTGTACATTTCTAGAAATATTTTGACACGGTTGATGGGAATACACTCTTTAAAATTCTGAAAATTCTGAAGGTAGAGGAAAAGAATATAGGAAGCGAAATGTCACTTACTACTTATAAAGAAACCAAACTGTATTTTCAAGAGTAGCAGGGCATAAAAAGAAGGCAGGATTTCAGAAGGCAGTGAGACAGGATTATAGCGTAACCGCGATGTTATTCAGTCTGTTAATCGATTGTACAGGAAAGGAAATTAAGGTGATATCTGGAAAGGGAACGGAAGTTCAGCGAGTAGACATTAAAATTCTGAACTTTGCCGAAGATATTGTAGTTCTGTCAGAGATGGAAAAGAATTTGGATGATCAGATGAAATTATTGGATAGTGCCTTGAGAAAAGTTGAACGTCAACAATGGTAATGCAATGGTAATGGGATGTATCTGAATTTAAACTGCCGATGTGTGAGGGAATTAGAATATCAAATAAAAAAAAATCTTCAACATCGAATTGGAATTTAAGTATTAGGAAATGTTTTCTGAAGGTATTCGTCTCGAAGGTAGCTTTGTACGGAAGTGAAAAATAGACGATAAACAGTTTGGACAAGAAGAGAATACTAGCTTCTTAAATCTGGTGTCACAGGAGGGTGCTGAAGGTTATATGAGTGGATTATATTACTAATGAAGGGATATAGAATCGAAAAGAGCAAAAAAGAAACTTACGGCAGACAGTGACAGCAACAAGGGATTGCCTGTTATGTTAGGATAGATCGAGAGGAATAAGGAAATAGTTAAATTGGTCATGGAGCGAAGTGTATGTGAGTGTGTGTGTGTGTGTGTGTGTGTGTGTGTGTGTGTGTGTTTGTGTTGAGGGAGGAGGGTTAAGACTGTAGCGGTAGACGAAGGCTTGACTAGAGTAAGAAGATTCATGTAGAACGCAGTAGCTATGCAGAGATGAAGGCTTCACAGAAATGACTAGCTTGGAGAGCTGCCTCAGACCAGTCTGCATCTGCATCCACATGGACATGACAACTCTGGTTTTCACACTTACACGGGGTGGAAAAAAAATATGGAAACGTCAAAAACACAACACATCACCAGTGTAGAAGAACGGTTGGCGTTGAAAATATCTTCATGTGGTCTTGGAATGGGTGAATACGGATCCTGTACGATGTTCAACCGAATCTTATATCATTCTTCCTGCGGAATAGCAAAACGTTCAGGTAACGATGATGGAGGTGGATAGCTATCACGCTCTCTTCCCACCAAAGTAGCGCACAAAGGCTTAATAATGCTGATATCTGGTGCTTCGTTGGCCAGGGGTGGTGGGACAATAAATCTTCACGCTCAGAGAATCACTTCTGGACGATGAGAGCTCTATGAACTGTGGCCATGTCGCATTAGAACACAACATCACCAGTAGGGAACAAACACTGAACCGTGGAATGGACCTCTTCGGCCCTAATGGTCACTTGGAAGTAATGCGATCCTGCAGAGTGGCCGCCGAATTCATCACCAAACCTCTGCCATGTTCCATTCCTGGGACATGAACTCGGACAGAAGTTGGATACAGTGTGAAACAAGACTCATCCGATCAAATGACATTCTGCTATGGCTTCATAGTACAGGTTTTATGGCATCGGCAACAAGTTCTCCTCTTATCGGCATCTGCAGCACTGATGAGTGTTTTGGAATTCCAGTTTGCCCTGAAATAACCTGCTTGTTGCTTTGGTGCTTTCAGGGTTCGAGAGTGCGACATTCAGTTGTGCAGTGTCTTTCCCAGCTGTTGTCCTCTTCAACGAGCGTCTGTCACGATCACTCACCACACGCTTAGTGGATGATGTTTTTTTCCACGTTCCTAGTAAGTCGTATAAATCTTCGATATGGTGCCTCATGAAACACCATTTCTTCGGCTACATTGTTTACTGATGCACTCACAACTACACAAAACACTGTTTTGACCACGTTTGACACTTGCGGCGTAATGAGGACATAGCACAGGTGCCATTCGTGGTCGAATACAACAGCTCATCCTCCAGGCTTGGCTACCCTTTGAATTTATGGTCAAGCACTCATTGATCGCGGTGTTTATATACTTTTGTCCGACCCCTGTAAGTGCTTGGCAGAGGGTTCATCAAACCTCTTTAAGACTCTTCATCTACCGTTACACTCTGGATAGCAATAAGGAAAAAGAACAAGTAAATGTTCCTGCGAGAACTCTGATTCTTCTTATTTTATTACGAGAGTCAGCTCTTCCTATTTAGGTGGGTGTCAACAACCAAATATTTTCGCATTTCCAGGAGAAGTTTGATGACTGAAATATCGTGAAAAGATCTCGCCGCAACGATATACGCCATTGTTTTAATGATTGCCATCCTAATTCGCGTATATCTGTGACACGTTCTTTCCCATTTCATGACAATAAAAACGAGCTGACCTCCAGAAGAGAACGGTTAGTGGATTTGTTGACTCTTCTAAGCATTCTGTCACTAAAACGCAATCTTTGGTTCCCTTTCCACACATTTTCTCTGTGATGATCCAATTTAAGTTGTTCGTAATACTAATACGTAGGGATTTAGCTGACTCGTCAGACTAAATTTGTGTTCTTTATCGCTTTGCCGAATTATAATGAGTTCCTTCTAGCACCCATGTGAGGGACCTCGCACTTTTTATTGTCTTTAGCCAGTTACCACTTTTAGCACTATCCACATATCTTCTCTAAATCATCTTACATTTGTTATGTATTTTATGATAATTGTATTACGTGTTAAACGACAGTATCATCTGCAAACAGTCTAAGAGGAATACTCAAATTGTCTACGAAATCATTTATATAGATTAAGAACTGTAGATGGCCTATAACACTTCCTTGGGGAAAGTCAGATATCACTTCACCTTCCCCCGATGACTTCGCATCAGTCATTATGAATTGTTACCTTTCCGACAGGAAATCACCAAGGTGGAAACAACAATATGCTTGAGAAAGTGCTAACGTTTGTCTGTGTTCTATTATTTCGTCGAATGTTATGGTCATTCTACGTTAAATCAACCCGCACTGAATCTTCTAGATACTTGAAGGTTGACTGGTTCCAGTTATTGTTCAGTGGTCGCCTATTCAAACGGTTGGAGCTTTGTGTCTATATATTTACCTACATTAAGATCTATGTGCGTACTGAATACTCCGCAAGCCACATGGTGGAGGGTACATTGTACCAATGTTAAAGATTTTGTATTGCAGTCCATCCGCGAATCACTTACCCAAATGTTTTCTCTTACGCTCATATCTACACGAAATGTAGCTGACGGCAGGGTGATAATCGAAAAATCCTTTTCAAATGCATGTTCTCTAAATTCATCCAGCGGGGCTTAGCGAGAATTATGTCATCTTTAGTCCAGGGATTGCCATTTTATGATCCAAACCGATATGTTTACGTTCCTAGCAGCGCATCCATGAGTTCGCTCGACGCCTGTCGTTATGTCCACTCAATGAGAAATCCAAACGCAGGAACAATACTCACGCTAGAGTCTTATGTGCGATTTACTTACAGATGCATAGAATTATTCCAAAAAAATGGTTCAAATGGCTCTGAGCACTATGACACTCAACATCTGAGGTCATCAGTCCCCTAGAACTTAGAACTTCAAAACCTAACTAACCTAAGGACATCACACACATCCACGCCCGAGGCAGGATTCGAACCTGCGACCATAGCGGTCGCACGGTTCTAGACTTAAGTGGCTAGAACCGCTCGGCCACACCGGCCGGCGTATTATTCCAGAATCAGTTCAGAAATCCAAGTCTTCCTTTCACCTTTCCTAATGCTGGTGTTACAAGATCATCGGATTGCATTAGTATTATCCCGTTACCCCAAAATCCTCATACGAGGTGACGTGCTCCAGTTTTTCGTAACCAATCTCGTACTCAGATACTAGCCAGTTCTATTTTTATATGAATTTTCTTGCACTCATGCACATTCAAATATTGCTGCAATTTGTTACACCAAGTCTTTATTTGGTCCAAGTCTTACTGCATTTTTGTACGATCGTGCAAGGATTCTGTAGACAACTGCATCGTCAACGAACAATTTTTTAGTGCTACTGCTCCTATCTGATAAATCATTTATGCATAGTGGATACGTTAATCTTCGAGTTACTTTTCCCTGGCCGCTTTAGATATTGTGGATGAACGTTCTCCGCCCACTATTGAATTATGAGCTCTGTTACTCAAATTTTCTTCGTGTGGTCTTCGTACTTTTATATTTTTATTATATTTATATTACATTTTATATGAATTTTCTTGCACTCATGCACATTCAAATATTACCGCAATTTGTTACACCAAGTCTTACTGCATTTTTGTACGACCGTGCAAGGATTCTGTAGACAACTGCATCGTCAACGAACAATTTTTTAGTGCTACTGCTCCTATCTGATAAATCATTTATGAATAGTGGATACGTTAATCATCCAGTTACCTTTCCTTGGCCGCTTTTGATATTGTGGATGAACGTTGTCCGCCCACTATTAAATTATGAGTTCTGTTACTCAAAATTTCTTCAGGTGGTCACATACCTATGAAAATATTCTGACATTAGTCAACCGTCAGGAATGCCGTTTGCAAATACGTAAGTAGTGAATGTCCTTTTTCTCTCGCACATATCATTTGAAAGATATCGAGTGTGAATAATTCGAGTTTAAAATACCCTCCTAGATCCTGGAGCAGACGGTTCTTTCCCTTTGTTATGGGTGTAGAAATCCTAGGGCTATTTTATATTTCACGATTCAGTCCAGTTTTACGCAAACTTTCGACGTCCGCCGGCCCCCGGCCGCGGTGGGGCTGGTGTCGGCGCGCGCGGCGCATTTGAAGTTGGCGCGCTGCGGCGGAGGCGGCGGCGGCGGGGGCGGCAGGAAGCATGGCGTCGTCGGCGGGCCCGCCCACTGCCACCCCCGCCGCCGGCTCCGCGCCGACGCCGACGCACCACGGCGTGCCGTGCCGCGCCGCGCCGCGCTCACCGAATTTGCTGCGCCTGGTTTTCCTCATTTTTTCTTTCGGGAAGGCGGCGCACGCGAATCTGTACTGCGTGGGAGGAGGCGCAGGCGGGGGCGGGCGCCGCCTCCCGCCGCGGTTTCCGATTTGTCACAAAGTAAGCGACCACCCGCGCCGCTTGTCCGTTTTATAATTAATCGGGCCGCGAAGCCACGTAGAGACAGGTTATCGCCGATGTGACCTGCCTTTCGTGGAATAATTCCAAATTGTATTTTCTCAGAGCCCCACCGGATCTGTCAAACTGGACAGGATCGGTGATACCAAAAGACCGACGAGTTCGCGTCGATCGACAAATGGGGCACGGAGATCCGTAATCTCACTCTCGCGTTCCTTATTCACGGAAGGCTCCGGAGGTTCGACTCTTTGCCATCATCGTTCCGCTGTCTAAATTCATAAATCACGAACTGAGCTAATGTACTCGGCAATTCCCTCGCGACGTATTCCATTCGTGCGCAGTACAGCCAAAATTAAACATCCCCAAATATTTCTTGGAATATAACTGTCTTACTGCGATGTTCGCATAAAAATAATTTGGACAAGTCTCACCTGTGACATTCGCCCGTCTAGACTGGTTCCTGGTTGATTTACTCGCAATTTTTAGAGAATATCTTCTCGCTATTACACAGATAATTGCTAAAAATTTATTTTTATTCAAATGAGCTCTTCGAATAACATCTGCATCCGTACTCTAAGCCACCGTACGGATGGTACTTCACATACCCCTATGGTTTCACCTCCCCTGTTCTGTTCCATTTCCGAATGATGCGTGGTCTGAAAACCTCCGTATGAACTAATTTGTCTGATTTCCTACTCGTGGACATTTCAAGAGCTGAGTGTGGGAGGCAGTAATGTTTTACATGACCCTTCTTAGAATGAAATCACTAGGAAGTTTAAATCCTCATCGTCATGTACAACGCCTCTTGTGGCATCTACCACTGGAGGTTGATAAGCGTCTCTGTAAGGCTGTCGCGCACACTACACGAATACGTAACGAAATGCGGCACTCCTTGTTGGGTCTTCTCTACATATTTTGTTAATCTTATCTCGTAAGGGTTTCAGACGGTCTTTTGGTACTCAACAATCGCTAGAACAAGTGTTTTTAAGCATTCTCTTTCGTGGATGAATTACTTTTCCTTAGGCTTCTTCCAATGGTTGTTAACCTGGCTTATACTTTTCCCACACAGTTTTATGCGATCATTACACTTTAGCTAGATAATTTACAGAGTTTCGACTGATTTATTGCTAATAGTTTCATTATTCAGTAATGGTTCTCCGCAGCTGTTAATGCGCAGTTTGTCACATTTATCTACGAATTTTGTCAAATACTCGCTCTTCAGCAATCATAGCCTGACTTTCCTTCCAACGTTTTCAGTAATAGTGAATATCACTGATCAAGGTTAAGACACTCGAGGGAAATTCGGGAAGTGTGGGGTTTAGGTGTTAGCCGAGTCACCCCTATGTGGTTACTTCGTGTTCTCTTGAGCCGAATATCGATACTATGGCCAATGGTAAAAATTTCTTCCCCATCACTCTATCACCAGCTCGACCTGGATGGAAAACCGAAACTCTGCCGTAGCTTTAACCCATGAACCTAATGATCCTGCACTACGGAACAGTTCTGAGGAACACCCGACGCTGCACTAAAAAGATTACATCGAAACTCTCTATTTGCTTCTCAGAAGTTGTTTCACATGGCTATGTGTTGTCGCTCTGCACTGAGATGACGAAAGTGATGGCTTACCTGCTAATGTCGTGTCAGACCTCCTTTTGTCCAGCATAGTGCGGCAACTCTACGAGACATGGACTCAACAAGTCGTTGGAAGTCCCTTGCAGAAATATTGAGCCATGTTGCCTATATAGCTGACCATAATTACGAAAGTGTTGCCGCTTCTGGATTTTTTGCACGAAGTGACCTTTCGATAATGTCCCATAAATGTTCGGTGGGTGGCCAAATCATTCAGTCGAACTGTCCTGAATGTTCTACAAAGCAATCGCGAACAGTTATGGCCTGGTGACGTGGCAGGTTGTCATCAATGAAAATTCCATCATTGTTTGGGAACATAAAGTCCATGATTGGCTGCAGTGGTCTCTAAGTAGCCGAACATAATCACTTCCAGTCAATGATCGATTCATTTGGACCAGAGGATCTACTCCACTCCAGGTAAACACAGCCCACACCATTACGGACCCACCATAAGCTTGCACAGTGACTTGGTGACAACTTGGGTCCATGGCTTCGTGGTGTCTGTACTACACTCAGACACTGCCATCAGCTCTATCCAACTGCAGTCGGGATTCATCTGATCAGGCGATGGTTTACCAGTCGTCTACTGTCCAACCGATAACGTCGCCAGCCCAGGAGAGGCGCTGCAGGCGAAGACGTGTCGTTAGCAAATGCATTGACGTCGGTCGTCTGCTGTCACAGTCCATTAATGTCAAATTTTTCTGCAACACATTGATATCTGCGGTTATTTCACGAAGTGTTGCTTGTCTGTTAAACACTAACAAATCCACTACACAAACGCCACTGCTCTCGGTCGTTTAGTGAAGACCGTCGGACACTGTGTTGTTGTGGTGAGAGGTAATGCCTGAAATTTGGTGTTCTCGGAAGTTGACACTGTACATCTCGGAGTATTGAATTACTTAACGACTTCCGAAATGGAATGTCCCATGCGTCTAGCTCCAGCTACTAATCCAGTTCCAAAGTCTGTTAATTCCCGTCGAGCGGCCATAATCACGTTGGAAAGTTTTTCACATGGATCAACCGAGAAAAAATGACAGCTCCACCAATGGGCTGCCGTTTGATACGTTATGTACGCGATGCTATCGCCATCTGTATATGTGCATGTCGCTATCCCGTGACTTTTTGTCACCTCAGTGTAAACCAGCCATTCTATGAAAGGAATTTAGAATTCAGCGTTCCTCCGACATCTTGCTCAGTTGAAGCAAGCAGAGAATCTTTGCATTTAATGTGCTGTCTGTGGTGTCACTGCCAGACACCACACTTGCTGGGTGGTAGCCTTTAAATCGGCCGCGGTCCGTTAGTATTCGTCGGACCCGCGTGTCGCCACTATCAGTGATTGCAGACCGAGCGCCGCCACACGGCAGGTCTAGAGAGACTTCCTAGCACTCGCCCCAGTTGTACAACCGACTTTGCTAGCGATGGTTCACTGACAAAATACGCTCTCATTTGCCGATACGATAGTTAGCATAGCCTTCAGCTACGTCATTTGCTACGACCTACCAAGGCGCCATTATCAGTTGCTATTGATATTGTAAAGAATGTACAGACAAGAGCTACGTTCAACATTAATGGATTAAAGTTAAGTATTCCACCAGCTACATCCTTTTTTTTCTAGTCTAACTTCCTTGTCCTGTTCCAGACCTCACGCCAGCCTGCGTGAGCTAAAACGTGTGCCTTTCGGCTTCCTCTCAATTTAGTGGGTTGGTCTCCTGCCAATCCACAACACTGTCAACGATAAGTTCATTAGAGACAGGGTACAAATTACGAATGGCTCAAATGGCTCTGAGAACTATGGGACTTAACATCTGAGGTCATTAGTCCCCTAGAACTTAGAACTACTTCAACGTAACTAACCTAAGGACATCACACACATCCATGCCCGAGGCAGGATTCGAACCTGCGACCGTAGCGGTCGCGCGGTTCCAGACTGAACCGCCTAGAACAGCTCGGCCACACTGGCCGGCAGTTACGAATGGAAAAGGACAGGGAAGGAAATCGAACGTCTCCTTTTCAACACAGTCATCACGGTATATTTCTCAAGCGAATGAGGGAAACCACAGAAGATCTGAATGTGGACGTCTGGACGGGTAATTGAGCGTAGGTGCAGTTTCACAGTGACTGAATCACGGTGTTCATTGTCTACAGTCGTGGTGCAACCTTCATTCAGTTGGACAAAAATTAGAGAATCTTTTATCAGCGAATTATTCCAGTATACGAAGTTGTTTGAGGACTTCATATAACCCGTATATCAAAATTCCCGGACAGGGAGTTGCAACATCCCTGACTTAGGTACAGAGGATGTCCCAGAAAAACACAGAGAAGCTCTAGGGACAGGTTTCTTACACCAAAACGAGAAAAAAAGTCCAGTAAACATGAGCTCTAAAATGCATATTTTAAGGGGATGAGCACTGAAGAGATGTGTTTCACACTAGCGAAGATGAACAAGTGTTCATAACTCTTAAGGTATGTATTTTAGACCCTATGTTTAATTGACATATCAGCTTTTGTTGTCACAGCGGCAGCATTTATCATCTCTATAACTCCTGGATTTTGTAAAACCATCCTTCATATAGCATTTCCTATTAAGCATTGATACTGCATGGAAACCGAATTAGACTGGATGAAACACTGACTCGAAAATGAAGCAAAACGGTATCTGATTTTACTGGCGCTTTTCCTTCCTGCATGATTCCTGGGGAACGCCCCCGTTATCTCCTAAAAATTACCTTAAAAATCATAATTGAAATTCATCATCTTGTCGTCCGTTTGTGTGTGTTCTTCGAGACTCATTTTCTTGCTATTGCGAAAAGAATACTTTCCACAAATACAATTTTGTTTCTAACGGGAACTGGATCTAGGTAACAACTAAATCATTTTAATATTCCGTTTCCTCAGCTGCACCTTTAACTTTATTTTCCCAGTACATGCACTGCTGTGTGTTCTGCACACATATTTATACTCACTGGATCACTGAAGCGTATTGCAGAGGGTACTTTGTGTTGTACGATATATTAGCTTTCTTCCAGTTGCATTCAGTGACCGAGTGAGAGCAGAATGACTGCTTTAACGCCTCTGTTGTTCATCTTATTTTACCTAAGCGATAAACAGATGAGGGTCTGACCAATAGTTTTTAGTATCTGCACTGAGAGTGGGCTCTTCAGGTTTTCTAGACTGAGCTTCTTCGACTGTCCGGCATTAAAGATTTTTCCACTGTCTGTTAGATTCTCTCGCCAGTTAAATAGGACTGTGATCACTGCCACTGCCGTTCTTTGTTCTCCCCTGTTAGTTCGACGTATATGGGTCCCAAACGGTTGAGCAGTATCTAAGTATGCGCCACACTAGTGTTTTGTATGCAATCTCGTTTGCAGAAGAACTGCAGTTTCCCAGCTTCGTGCCAATGAATCGTAGCCTGCCTTTTACTTCACCTGTGACTGAGCCTGTATAGTCACTTACACATTGTTACTACCTAATATTACTAAGACGTGACTGACTGTTGTGACTCTTCAATCCAATACTCAAAGGTACCACGCTTTCAAGTTTCGTGAAGTCCACAACTTCGTATTTTGTTTACATAAAAATCAAATTCCTAGTGTTTGCACCAAGCTGATACTCTCTCGACATCTAATTGGATGTTGCTACATTTTTTACCGGATAGAACATCCTCATAGAGGACTTCATCTGTGAAAACCCTAAAAATAAAATCCGCTATGTAAATAATGTGGAATACGAACAGCAACGGTCCTGTCACACTCTCCTGTAACGCACCAGACATTACGTCAGTATCTGTAGATAATTGTCAGTCCAAGATAACGTACTTCGTTCTTCCTGCCAGGATATTTTCATTCCAGTC
Organism: Schistocerca nitens; assembly: GCF_023898315.1. Taxonomy (NCBI): domain Eukaryota; kingdom Metazoa; phylum Arthropoda; class Insecta; order Orthoptera; family Acrididae; genus Schistocerca; species Schistocerca nitens. Next base: position 930,574,432 of record NC_064616.1, read on the forward strand.
ACAAAAATAGTTTGGTATCCCACGGGAACGTATTTTCTTGCAGAAGGATCAAAACGTTTTGAAAACTTCAATAACAAAGAACTAACTTCGTTTCGTTTCTCTATAGCACTGAGGCGAGCAGTGCTCGCCATATTAAATGTTAGTGAGTGCTTTCACAGTTAAAACCGTGATCTTGCAGTAAGTAGACTGTGTTGTCTGACATGACGTGCTCCTCCTCCTAACACTTAACCGGCACTCCTGTCCTCATCCAGGGATCGCCCCATTGCTGAGATCCCGGAAAGTCTCCCGCGAATCTGTTACCGTCTTACCTGAAAAGCAAGGTTGCGACTGTGGGAACTGGAGACAACACACTCCTGTGGATGGATGACAGCAGCCGAGCAGCGACCAGCTGGCCGCAGTGAGAGCTGGCCTCTGAGGAAGTCTATCAGGAGTAGAAACTTCCAAAGACAATACGGCATTCTAGCATAAACGATGTGATTTCTGCTCCTGTGACCAACATCTTGCAACGCTCACCCTGGTGGCTTTGAATGCTGGAATGTTCTAAAAAATTGTTGTTCAGTTTTTTTTATCGTAGGTCCCTTTTTTCAGTTTCAATTCTTGTTCTCAATACTCAAAAATGATTTATGTAGTAAGGTCAGCAACACTGTTTGCTGGCGATGCTGTTGTTAATATGTAAGTATCATCATTGGAAGACCTTAAGAAAACGTAGAAAGAATGGAATTAAATTTCACCTTGGCGTATTTATTGGTTAAACGTGGATAGAAGGAAATTAAAGCCTAAAAACACATAAAGAGACAGTATCTGAAATGAAAATTAGCAGCAATTACTGGATCACGTCACGTCGTTTAAATATTTAGGGTTGGGCTGATTTGGGGAGAAGAGACTAAAAAGCGAGGTCAACGGTCTCATCGGGTTAGGGAAGGATGGAGAAGGACGTCGGCCGTCCCCTGTCAAAGAAACCATCCCAGCATTTGCCTGAAGCTATTTAGGGAAATCACGGAAAACCCAAATCAGGATGGCTGGACGCAGGATTGAACCGTCGTCCTCCCGAATGCGAGTCCAGCGTGATAACCACTGCGCCACCTCGCTCGGCGACATAAAATGGCATTAACGCGCAAAATCAGTAATAGTTATGGTTTACATTTGTTGCAAAGGCTTAAAAGTACATTGCATCTGTTAACGAAATTACATACAAGACGCTAGTGCTAACAGCTATAGAATATTTTTGCGGAGTCTCGAGTGCTTGTCAAGGTGGCATGAAAACAGACATGGAACTTAGGAATGCGCTGTTAGAACCATAACAGTTCGGTACAGCCAGAACAGGGAGATGCTCGATCAACTTCTATGACAATCTTTGGGTGAAACCCTTGTGGGTAAATTTAGAGGACCACATTTCGCAGAATACTGAATAGCAATTCAACTGCGACCATCGTATGTAAAGAATAATAAAAAACCTCTATTAATTCACGGCACGCCTTGGCACTATAGTTTTTATTTTCGGTGTAGGCTTTCGCACGGAACCCCTGCAATGCATTGTAATAACATCTTTCCTCTTTCTGAGCTCAACACATTACTCACTGATGACTGCTAACTTAGTTTTTCAGGCACGGAGATGCGAAGTGGCAGTGCACAAAATCAAACATCATCATCATAGCTCTAATGTTAGTTGATAGTGTGTGTGTGTTTGTATGTGTGTGTGTTTGAGTGTGTGTGTGTGTGTGTGTGTGTGTGTGTCTGTGCAGCGACTGATGCTGAGAAATGGATCAACCGTGTAGCACTAGATTTTCAAAACCTCCTTGGGACTTGAACCCCAAACTCTTTTCGGGGTTAAATGCTCCACCCACTGAGTTAACCAGGCATTACGAAATAATGTATGAATAGTGAATGACTGCAGTGATCGGCGTTCAGAAATGAACAGTGTAGCACTAGCTTTTCTTTTATTTAATAACTTATTTGCAGGAATATACAGGATGAACCAGAACCACATCGACAAACTTTCAAAGGTTGTTCAGAGATACCTTCTGAGTATTTATTTTATTTCGTCACATTGTCTCCGGCAGCTCGTTATGGAGTTGATATATCTCGTTTTGTGTCTTGGTCCAGCTAGCTTTGTGTCTGTATTGACTGTTCAGACGTTTAGGGAAGTGTCCGTGTCAATATAAAATCTGCTATAGAGACAGAAAAGTACCAACAGCTACCCAGTCTAAATGTGCCGGTTGCGAGGAATGGTGAGAACCTGGGACACAGCGTGTATCAAAAGCTGACACACGGGGACCGATACTCCTACAAACTGTCAAACCATCATCACAGCCAGATATGAGGGATGTTTAATACGTTCGTAACGCCCGATAGATGAATTTATGAGCCGCAGCACATTTAACACGTGATGCAATATTTGGAAAACATTCTGAGATGTGATGGATACTCCACCACTTGTGTAAGGACTGCCACGAAACCTAATATTCGGCGGATTGAAACGCCGAAAAACGAAATGTTGGGTACGGTCTTCCTGCCACACAGCCTCAGGGTGTCAGACAGAATCGGCCGTGTATTACGCAAACAGGGTGTGATAACTATTTACAAACCAGCTTAGAAGATCAAAGAGACTCTCAGATAGACAGTGGACAAAAGGGAGCTACTTGCAATGTCGGAAATATACCGCATACCCTGTATATGTGGGAAAGTATAAGAGGTGTGGCTAGAAAAAAACCGGACTAGTACTGGTGAAACAATAAAACGAATGCAATAAGGCTGAAAGTCGCGTGGCCTGACACGTGACTCTCGCTCCGCCTACTGCTCGAGTTTCATCTGCCTCCTGCACTCAGTCTGCCCGTGGCGTCTGTTTTAAGTAGTTGACGTTTTGTCTGTGCGTCGGAAAATGTTGAGTGTACAGAAAGAACAGCGTGTTAACATCAAATTTTGTTTCAAACTAGGAAAATCTGCAAGTGAAACGTTTGTAATGTTACAACAAGTGTACGGCGATGATTGTTTATCGCGAACACAAGTGTTTGAGTGGTTTAAACAATTTAAAGATGGCCGCGAAGACACCAGTGATGACACTCGCACTGGCAGACCACTGTCAGCAAAAACTGATGCAAACATTGAAAAAATCGGTAAACTTGTTCGACACTTTCCTTGTCAACTCCTGTTAACTCAGACACTGCTCTGATTGTTAAACGGCGATCTTGTCGAACAAGTTTACCGATTTTTTCAATGTTTGCATCAGTTTTTGCTGACAATGGTCTGCCAGTCCGAGTGTCATCGCTGGTGTCTTCGCGGCCATCTTTAAATCGTTTAAACCACTCAAACACTTGTGTTCGCGATAAACAATCATCGCCGTACACTAGTTGTAACATTACAAACGTTTCACTTGCAGATTTTCCTAGTTTGAAACAAAATTTGATGTTAACACGCTGTTCTTTCTGTACACTCAACATTTTCCGACGCACAGACAAAACGTCAACTACTTAAAACAGACGCCACGGGCAGACTGAGTGCAGGAGGCAGATGAAACTCGAGCAGTAGGCGGAGCGAGAGTCATGTGACAGGCCACGCGACTTTCAGCCTTATTGCATTCGTTTTATTGTTTCACCAATACTAGTCCGGTTTTTTTCTAGCCACACCTCGTATGTTGGAACGACTGGAAGTTCTATCAACACCAGGATCACCGAACATAAACGGTATTGCAGGTGGAACATGCGTCGTGTGAGGCCGACCACATAATAAAATGGGCCGACACGGAAGTTACTGCTGTGGTGAAGAGCTACCAAGACCGCTTGTTACGGGAAGCAATAGAGATCCACAAACATTACAATAGCTGCAACAAAAAAGAGCAAAGCCTCAGGATGAACGGATCCTGGAATCCCGTGGTGCACTGAACGACCGTTGCAGGAAGCAAGGAGAGAACCACAGCAGAGAAAAGGAGTCAGACGTTGGCGCTCCAGGTACACAGACTCGCCACCAGCAACGGAGGGTAAAGCTTTCAGAATGCCAGCTACTCCTGCAGGCAAAACGTCAAGAAAATCATCAAACAAACGTTGGCCGAAGAACCAGATAGTGAATCCAACAGGCATTTTGTCAAATCATAATTACATTTTTAATCGGTAACGAAATGCTGGAGACGGTGGGTGTCTTATACCAACGTACTCAAAATATATCCCTGAACAGCTCCCGAAAGTTTGTCGGTGGAATTCTGGTTATCCCTATATAAATAAAACAGTGTATTTACACTAAGGATAAGTCGAAAGAGGTTGATCCGTTTTTAAACGGACTGGACTTTTATTTGGAAGGATGGAAACTCCAATCTCTGTCCATCATCCTCATTAGGTTTTCCATGTCTTCCCTAAACTACATCACGCCAACAGCGGGATGGTTGTTGCCATAAGGCCACAATCGACTACCTGTCCCATTCTTGTCGAACTAGGCCTATAAGTATGTACATACCTGTATATACAAATTACGTTTTCTTGTTCTTAAGCTGTAATCTTAGAAAATAGATGAAGGAAAGGCAAACCTACGTTTCTAACATTTGTAGATTTAGAGAAAGCTTTTGACAATGTTGACTGGAATACCCTCTTTCAAATTCTGAAGGTGGTAGGAGTAAAATACAGGGACCGAAGAGCTATTTACAATTTGTACAGAAACCAGATGGCATTTATAAGAGTCGAGGGGCGTGAAAGGGAAGCAGTGGTTCGGAAGGGAGTGGGACAGCGTTGTAGCCTATCCCCGATGTTATTCAGTCTGTATGTTGAGCAAGCAGTAAAGGAGAAAAAAGAAAAATTCGGAGCAGGAATTAAAATCTATGGAGAAGAAATAAAAACTTTGACGTTTGCCGATGACATTGTAATTCTATCAGAGACAGCAAAGGACTTGGAAGAGCAGTTGAACGGAATGGACAGTGTCTTAAAAGGAGGATATAAGATGAACATCAACAAAAGCAAAAGTAGGATAATGGAATGTAGTCGAATTAAATCGGGTGATGCTGCGGGAATTAGATTAGGAAATGAGGCGCTTAAGTAGTAAATGAGTTTTGCTATTTGAGGAGCAAAATAACTGATGTCGGTCGAAATAGAGAGGATATAAAATGTAGACTGGCAATTGCAAGGAAAGCGTTTCTGAAGAAGAGAAATTTGTTAACATCGAGTATAGATTTATGTGTCAGGAAGTCGTTTCTGAAAGTATTTGTATGGAGTGTAGCAATGTATGGAAGTCAAACGTGGACGATAAATAGTGCAGACAAGAAGAGAATAGAAGCTTTCGTAACGTGGTGCTACAGAAGAATGCTGAAGATGAGATGGGTAGATCACATAACTAATGAGGGGGTATTGAATAGAACACAACTTGACAAGAAGAAGGTATCGGTTCGTAGGACATATTCTGAAGCATCAAGGGATCACCAATTTAGTATTAGACGGCAGCGTCGAGAGTAAAAATCGTAGAGGAAGACCAAGAGATAAATACGCTAAACAGGTTCAGAAGGATACAGGTTGCAGTAGGTACTGGGAGATGAAGAAGCATGCACAGGATAGAGTAGCATGGAGAGCTGCATCAAACCAGTTTCTGCACTGAACACCACAACAACAACATGCTGCAATACCACGACATGTCCGACATCCTTGTAAAACTGATCCACGGATGAACAGAACTACTACTACATTTCTTACATAGGGTTCATGAGCGTAAGACCAGAGAAATGACGTCACGTCCAGAGGGCTGAAGATAACCATTTTCCCCTCTCTCCGTACGCACATACAACAGGACACAAAATCGGCATACTGCTACGAATTACCCTCCAAACGTACTGTCCAGTGGTTAGGGGTTGTATATGAAAATGTAGATTTATTACAGAGTATTTTGCACGTAATCCACAATTTCAACCAACACCATTAAGCTGTTATCTTGCCTCACGGTGTAGAAGGCATTCCAGATCTTCTCGTAACAGAGCCTGGTTTTAATATGTTTTCCGTATGAACAGAACAACAGTGATAAAATATCCATTCTCTGTGACACCTGTGCCCGACACGAAGTTTTTTACATAGTAATTTACTCTTCCCCTTGCAACTATCACTCAGAATGATTTTTCCGTTTCCTAGGTTTCATGGTGAAATTCGAAACTACTTGCAAATTATCACATTAAGCTAATCGCTTCATTACAGGCATTTTAAAATACTTTCGTCGACGTCCCATAGCTTCTATGATATATACTTGCTGCTATCCTTGTTTGATATATACATAGCTCTTTCTCCGGATATCATCTTATAAGAACAAGGGATAACATCCTTGCTTTCTTTTTCTGCGTTAGAATTTTGTCTTCCTGGTCGTTATGTTTCTATGAGATTTTTAACTTTTCGAACATAGCTGTAGCTCCACCACCAAATTATTGTTGTTGTGTACGTTGATACGTCTCTTCTATGTACACTTACCATTCGCGGTTCGTTTTTCAAACTTTATAATCAGTATTCAGTACTCCATTTAATAACTACCATGTCTCCTTACACAATGAATTCGAAGTTTTCACACCGTAACAGTCCGAAACTTTTAGTTTTATAATGTACTGACCATTCAACAGTTAAATAATTCTGTCCTTTTCCACATCATTCTCGGGCGTCCTAGTGGTTCCCTTTCATCTGACGACAGCCTTGATGTATCTGTCATGTGATTCCATTATATGCCCAATACACTTAATCCCCTTAGCTCTTATTTTTGCATGTTCTTGAATTTGGACGTTCACATTATCTTATCCGGACACCTTTAGCGGATATTAATATGGGATGTGTAAACACTTTTCCTTCGCGACAGCTTGAGCTTTGCCGGAGACACTTTCAATAGAGTGTCTGAATCTCTCTGGAGCAATGGCAGTTCATTATTCCGTAACAGCCAAAAGCAGAGGGAACTAGACCGTAAGCACGGAGAACACAACTCCTCCGTACTCCTCTGTTGGGACTTCGTATGACGGCAGCTAGCGTCTACAGGCACTAGGCAAAACCCAAGACCTTCCATCGGATTGCCACAGGGTACAGCGTGGTTCATCACTCTGAATGATTCGTTTCCAGTCATCTACTGTCCAGTGGCGTTGCTCTGTGCCTCATTTAGCGCTGAATAAAGAAATGTGAGCCTTATGAGGAATGGCTCGATCATTGTACCCCATTATTTTTAATTCACTGCGCACAGTCATTGTACTAGTGGCGCTGCTGGAGGCACTTTGAAACTCACACTTGATTTCTTCCTCTGATTTCAAGCGATTTCTTACAGCCGCCCGCCTCAAAGACAGACAGTCCCTGTCAGTTAGTACTTGACGCCTACCTGGCCTTTGTTTAGCTGTAGCTGTTCCTTCGCACTGCTTCCTCACGGTTTCCTCACCAGCAACAGACTTGGGCAACTTTAAAAGGGCTGAAATGTGCCTGGTGGATTTATTAGTAAGGTGACATCCAACGATGTGTCCCAGTACGGAGTCGCTGAGGTCTTACATAGGGATGTACGGATATTTTACATCATCTACCGTACTTCTACGATTTTTGGATTCCCCATTCCCTACAAACAGGGCCCATCATTGCTCTCAAGGATTTGCTTAGCATTTTCCCCTCTAATTATTCTCAGAGCTCTCTCATACTTTTTTTTAAAATTTTCAGTCAAGACTCCTCATGCATATGTTACAATTGGTTGAATACGTGACATTTAGATCGATACTTCAGTTTTTCTAGAGCTGTTTTTTTAGATATTTGACAAGGCACGATACGTTTATGGATTTAGAATTTTAGGCTCGTTTAATACATTGTTTGCTACATTAAAAAAGGTACACAGCTATTTTAAATTCGTTTATGTATCCAAATAATCCACTTTGGAGTTTCTAGTTGTCATTATACTTTTCTGTAAGACTGCGAGTATTAGTCCTGCCAAATATAATGCAGCTTATTCAGCGAGCGTGAGAACCTAAGATTTTAATTAACAATGACATTCGATGCAGCTGAGAGTAATTATACAGATGGATACTGCCTTCATTATTTCACAGCAGAACATGGAGAGTTGATTATAATTAGAGCATCACTAGTTACGTCGGTACATAGCTGCAATCGCAACCTGCCTACGGTACCTGATACCAAATCTGCAGCACCAGTCGAGTCCTCTTATAAAGACTTATCTAATGTAACTTGCTGCTCTATACGCTCTGCTAGAGATGTGTTTACCACATGATATGATATTGTCATCGATAGTCTTAACAACGAGGATTCGATGTCTGAAGACTTTCGGTAATCTTTTGCTTAGGTACTACACCAGCGTCTAATTAAAAAAATAACGTGTTAATGGAATGTTTAATTTGGTTCACAGTCGATGGAAATTTTCTCGTCAGCATTTTATCCTGGATGACGAGTCGTCTGCAGACACTGAAGTGAAATCTGGGTGTCCCAAGAGAGTGTAATATGATTAATATTTTTCATGTTATGCGTTAATCATTTAGCTAGTAGAACTAGCTAAAATCGCAGACTTTTTGTATATGACGCGTTTATCTATGACGAAATTTTGTCCTGTTGAAGTTATGGTCTTATCTACTTAGATGTCGTTAGAATGTAAACGTCGTACAAGAGCTGACTAACTAGTAATGCAAGAAAAGGAGGTAAATTTGTTTACTTCACGAAACGTGAAAATGAATGAGCTTATAATTACACTAGTAACCATTGGCAAACAGTAGTTTGTAATGTCAGACATATTCCTGGAAGTAACAATAAGTAGGTATATGAAATGCAATTAACACGTGAGCTCAGTTGTAGATAAAGCAGATTGAAAGCTATAATTCATTGGTTGGATACTGGGCAATTGCAGTCTGTCTACAGAAGGCATTACACAGAAAGCAAAAGCACTGCGAATAATCGAATTTTGTTGAAGCTACGCAAATCACATCGGGCTAATGGTGGCCAACAAGAAATGTGGTGCGATTGGTCACGGACTTTTTTATCTGGCGGAAAAAAGTATGAGAAACTCTCAAAAACATTAAATAGCAAAAACTAGAAGGTAAACGGTGTTTGTCTCGTGAAAAACTGTAGAGAAAACTTTAGGAACAGTCTTTATAGGCATAAACTACTAACTTTCGCCAGCCCCCTAAGTATCGACAGGCTGATTGTGAAATTGTCGTTCACACCAAGCAGTCATAGTTCCTGGACTTCACACATGAATGGAACTGAAAGAAACCTTGATATACACGTAATGTTCTAGAAGTAATGGTCAGTATCCAGGGATACGACAGGAACGATCATTTGAAGCAAAAATCTCTAGTAAACATGGGCTCTAAAATGAATGCCTTAAGAGCCTTGAGCGCTTCTTCATCTTCATCGCTTTGAAACAAATCTCTTCTACTGCAGGCCCTTTGCTTTCCATATTTTGAGGGTGATAGAGTGGACCAAAACAAGAGAAAATATCCAGTAAATGGATGAAATGGCTCTGAGCACTATGAGACTTAACTTCTGAGGTCATCAGCCCCCTAGAACTTAGAACTACTCAAACCTAACTAACCTAAGGACATCACACACATCCATGCCCGAGGCAGGATTCGAACCTGCGACCGTAGCGGTCTAGCGGTTCGAGACTGTAGCGCCTAGAACCGCTCGGCCACTCCAAAAATATCCAGTAATCGTGGGCTCTAAATACATACCTTAAGAGTTATAAGAACTTGTTCACCTTCGCTACTGTGAAACACATCTCTTCCACTGAACAAGTACTTATAGCTCCTAATGCTGCATTTTAGAGCCCATGTTTCCTAGACAATTTTATCTTTTTTTGGTCCATGCTACCGCCTTCCTAAATATGGAATGCAAGGAGCTTGCAGTAGAAGATATTTGTTTGACAGTATCGAAATGAAGAATTAGTCATACATCTTACGTTATGTATTTTAGAGCCCACTTTTACGAGACTTTTTTGCTTCAAATTATCGTTCCTGTCTTACCCCCGAGTGTTGACCATTCTCCTGTGACACTCGGCGTAGGAAGTACCCCCCGCCACACACTTCAGCTGGTCAGCCCTACATCATTATTGGCTGAGCTTCCATGTATTTACACCAAAAACTGGCTGACATCTCATTTGATTCAGTGTGAAAAAGATTATTATTGATTATGTGAGGAAGCGTTAGCCCTTAGTGTGTAGTGTCTGAACCTTTGAACTACGGGTTATGAAGCATTTCACGACATATGGTACACTAACTTACACTATTTATTACAATAAATGATTACTTTATTTCTTTAGTGCGAGTATACCAAAATGGTAAATGTATTTAAAAAAATTCTTTATGCAACAAATCCTATCGTGAGAAAAGTTTTATAAATACGAACTTCCAGTATTGTATTACGTTCGAAAAATATTTATATACTCATCCTTGGAAAATGCGCAATGGAATTAGAAACTAAGATGTGCGAAAGACGTAGTATCTTACGTGCACTTTCAACATAGCAAAGCAGTGTACAAATATAAGTGCGACAGTCCTTAGAAATTTTTAAGCTTTCGAGAAGTTCTTGCAAGAGTATGATACGTCTACAGCAGATAGAAGGTCTCAGCATTAAAGCTATTACCACAGATGCAGCGTGAAGCCCTTTTCCCAGAGCGAGATTTGGAGATATGTGGAAACTCCCGCCTTGTATTATAGCAGGATGGTAGAATGACGTAATTGCGCTTCTGATGCTACGTTACACCGGAGATCTCTCCGAGTTATGGAGGGCCGCGAGGGCTGTTCGCATGCACGCTGTCCTGCGATGTTTTCTTTTCGATACCAATTTCACACAAATCATTAAGTGATACATACAGAAATCGGATTGCAAATAACAACAAAACACAGCTATATACTTTTTGGAACAGGTCTCTTTTAAAAGCTTGTATACACCGTTTTTTCATTCGTTAGTGTCATAAATCATAGAGAAACCAAACTGCAGTTCATAGAGTCGAAGGACACGAGAAGGAGGCATAAGTCGAAAAAAAGAGTTGGACAGGGCTACAGTCTGTCCTTCACGTTATTCAAACCATACATTGCGCTAGAGGTAAACGAAACTACGGAGAAATCAGAAAACGAAAATGAAGCTTATGAAGGATAAATAAAAACATGTTTGCCGGTGACGTTCTAATCCTGTCAGAGACTGCAGAGGACTTGCAAGATCAGTTAAATGAAACTGATAGTGTCTTGAAGAGATTATAATCTCCTTTAATTACTCGTACAGATTTACGAGGCGACTATCAAAGAAAGACACTACCCCATAAAATAAGGTACATTCAGCATTACTCAACATAAAACTTTACGAAGTTTCACTTAACTTTTTAAGCCAGACGAAATAACATTGTCCGTGAGTTTGTGTATGTCCTCAAGTTCACCACTAAAGCCTTGCGCAGAGCACTCGATCAGGTGGTCCATCGACTGATTGAGTCTACACTCGCACGAGGGACATTCGACAGGTCCCACGTTGATTGTCTCGCTACATGTTCCGAGGTTGTCCTCACACAGTTAAAGGTAGCGCATAGTCTTCTCAAAAGGTTGAAGCCCTCCACATTTTAGATCATCAACCAGACGTCTATTCTTGACTTTGGTTCTACTCCACTATTTCATTCCTCTCATGGATCGCAGGGAAATACATCTTCCCCTGTTTGTAATAGGGGTGACCTTGATCTCAAGCGGCTTTTTGGAGTCAAGTCCTGGTGTCTAGTAAGATTACAAGATGAACATAAATAAAGTTAAGACAGGACTAACAGAGTGCTCTTATTTTTAGTCAGATGACAGTGAGCTAAACATATTACAAAAAGAAAAACTAAAAGTAGTAGATGGAATATTCTATTTGGACAGCAAAATAAGCGATGACGGTGAAAGAAAAGAAAATATAAAATGCAGACTGGAAATAAAAACAAAGAGTTTCCTGAAAAAAGAGAAATATGTTAACAGATAACATAAACTTAAATGTTAGAAAGTATTATCCGAGTGTAATATCATACGAAAATGAAATGTGGAGACAAAAAAGAGAAAAGAAGATACAGGAGAGTGGTAATAAATCAAGAATGGTAAAGACTGTATGGGGAAATAGAATAACTAATGAAGAAGCACTGAATCGAATAGGGGACAAATAAGCACATGTCACAACTTGATTAAAAGAAGGATTTTGACGAATAGAAACTGTGGGAAAAGGGGTTTAGGGCATAACCAAACTTAAAAAAAAAAGGTAGGTTGATAGGATTGTGTAGGAGTAAAAATTTAGGGACGGAGACAAAGAAAGTAAGCAGTTTCAGACGGATGTAGGGTCCTGAAGTTATACAGCAATGGTTAGACTTTTGTGGAGTAGAGTACCGTAGGGATTTACATCAAGCCGAGCTTCGGACTGATGACTACAACAACGTCATACGCTGTCATATGTTGGAGTAACTCATCATGCCAGGTTGAAGTTATCCTGTAGAATCAGCAAGGGCTAAATATTACTTATTTTCGGAATGGATTGAAGATCGTCTTACAGAAGCCAGTTCAAAGCGCTGATTGCATTACCTACTACCCCTCAAAACACAGTTCACAATATCCATACAAGGAACGATCACCATAGAGACTCCAATTAACTCCTTCACTTTGGTCCAGAAAAGAGTCCGTTGTTAAGTATTTTCAGTAGTTTACCATCAACCATCAAAAGTTCGAAACTTCTTCTACTCCATTTAGGCCTTTTTTGCGTAACCAAACGATATAATTGTTATTAATTACATTCCATAACAGCAGTACTCTGTAATACTTGAACTCGGCACAACTTCAGTGCTGGAACACGATATGCTTTGCAAACAGGCTTGTTTTCGACAAAATTTGTGTAAAATAGCCTTGGAATTACCTTACCCACATTTAGATTCTTCTTTGTAAGCGTTTTAAAAAGTGAGATAATTTTTAAAAAATATATAAATTCTTCTATGTTTTCACATCCTTCACAACTTAGGCTTTATGGAAGTTTTTCTGAAAATATGTGTTATGTGTCCTATTTTTTTGATACGTAGCACATCATCGAGGACCTCGTGACTATGGCGTTATAGGACAAATAGTACACTCTGTTATCACAAGACAATATGGATCTCGAATAATCCAAATACCTACGAATGAGTTTCCTTGGGAGTATCACATTTATGATATTAGGTAGAAACTTACTTTAAGAAATACACCAATCAAAAAGTGGTTGATTGCTGTATTTCTTAAAATATTGTAATCCTCAGCCATGGAGCCCAGCAGTCAGTAAAATGTATAAATTAATGTAGAATCATGTCGCTAGCTGCCTGCGGTCTTACTGAAGGAGAAAGTCCGAAAATATTTAGGGAAACTTATATCTGGTTGGCCTAGTTCATTTTATTTTTCACGGCTATCTATAAGATAATTTGCCTCAAAGCGCAAATATCCTTACTGATGCCAAATACGCGCATTTTTTCTGCTTTAGCTACAGTCATTTAGATATTATCAAAAAATGATATACCGCTCAGCAGGGTAGAAGAGTGGAAAAAATTTTCCTTTATAACTGCAAAATATACCATTGTTGTGGAACTGAATGTAGACATTGTAGCAAATTGGGAGTTGGTAATTTTATCTGTGACTTCTTCAGTATATATTGCAAATCAACCAAGTGCATGCCATTAAGTCGCGCAGCTCTTATGAAACGTTTATCTTACTAACAACAAATCGTCGATTAATTAGTGAAGTCTGGTATTTGAAATTTCTAATATGAAAATTTCTAACATGGAAATTTCTAACATATCTCGGAAATGTACGTCGAGGATACTGTGCAGAAACCAGATGTCGCATTAGAATATTTTTCTGTCGCTGACAATGGCTCTCTGTCCCACGTCAAAACAGTGATGTGAGCACTGTGTTTGCCCTTTATCGCCTACGTAAAGGTGGTTAGCACAATGGACTGGCATTTGCGAGGACGGCGTTCGTCCGGCCACCCGGATTTAGGTTTCCCATGCTTTTTCTGAGAAGCTTAAGACAAATTTCTGGATGGTTCCTTTGAAAAGGACACGCCTGATTTCCTTCTCTATCCTTTCCCTGATCCGACCTTGTGCTCCGTCTCTGATGGATACGTCGTCGGCGGGATGTTAAATCCTGATCCTGCTTCTTTCCTTCCTAGTAACGGCCCTGTTAGACCAATCACATACAGATACACATTCTTCAGCATTATTACAAATTATGGCTTTCTTCCATAGACAGTCCGCAGCTCGTGGTCTCGCGGTCGCGTTCTCGCTTTCCGAGCACGGGGCCCCGGGTTCGTTTCCCGGCAGGGTCAGGGATTTTCACGTGCCTCGACATTATTGGGTGTTTGTGTTATCCTCATCATTTCATCTTCATTCATGAAAGTGGCGAGATTGGACTGAGCAAAGGCTGGGAATTTGTACGGGCGCTGATAACCACGCAATTGAGCGCCCCACAAACCAAACATCATCATCATCATCTTCCATAGACAAAATTTACCTTCCAAAAATCCTGGCAATGAATCCAAGCGACCAATTTGCTTTACCTGATACATTTGTGATCCTTGAATTTCCTGCTCCTGCTCTAATCTGAACATTTCATTATACGAGCGTAGCTTTATTTTTAACTCCTTTTTTTTCACGTCTTTTAAATACTCGAGGTTGGATGTCAACCATAAGACCGCTATAACAGAACTCGTAGTCTGTAAACTTTCACATTTGCCTAGCTCGTCAACTAATTATGGTCTTGATTTTCTGGCCTGGTCAAATTTCTACTTCTGCAGAGTCTTCATTTGCAATTAAGCTTCACGTCCCCAGGTGCCAAAGATCATTGTTACAATCTGATACAGTCCGATGTAATTCATTACAATACTGAAATGTAATGTGTACAATCGTCTTATTTGACAGTACACCAAATTAGTCACTAACAGTCACCTGCTGTGCCAAGAACTACCAGGAAAATTTTCCGGCTAAACACTGAACTCATTTATCAGTTTTAACTGACGCATCTCACCAGATGGTTACAAAAATGACTGTGTTTCGGCCTTCAGGTATTTAGCTTCAACTAAGTTCCCGAACATAACATAGTTTTTTTTTAAAATGTATAACTTTTCCTCTAAAAGCTGATTTTGCCGTTTTCTTTTAGCCTTATTCGTGCACTTCGATTCTATGTTACGATTGCTATACATTTCTTATAGGCCCTGCAGATTTAATGCGACTGTAATTATAATCAATAATATGGGGGGTAATTGATCACTATCGTCAAAACAAATTTCTGCTTATATCTAGTAACTTATTACGAAAGAATCATGGAATTTAATCAACTCCTCTACTTATAATGAATGAATTATCAACATATGTTCTTGTCATATTTATTATTTTATTACGAGTGAACTGCAGACATAATCTAGGCACCCTTTCTCAGTGAACCACATTTATAACACCCTGATGGGAATGGATATCTTTAGACGTTTTACTAGAAAAATTGATCTCTAAATTCTTATTTAAACGAATGATTTCACCGAAGCTTTGTAATAAAGACCTCAAAAGAAACAGCAGATATAAAGTTAGATGAGGTTGATTAAAATTTTATTCGTCTCCTTTTGTTGTAGATATGTAACGAACAATTACAGGGAGTCTAGTTGTTCTAGGAACAGAAGTGGATGAACAATATTTCTTGAACAGTTTGCCAGCTGACATGCAACAATATGAGATGTAATATAATGCATTTAAACAGACTATATAATCTTACATTGTTTACACCACTGTCCTTCAACCAGTGTGATCCAACACTACAGAAGAAACAGATGTTTTTGGAAATTCAGAATCATAAATTCACTGAAAGACGCGAGGAATGTGCGACCGAGGGCTACAGCATGGTGGGAAAGTGCGGGCGTAGTCTATTTCTTGCTAAGATAGGCTATAGGTGACACCTATATGATCGGTTCACATTTCAGATACATTTGGGTAATACTTCATACTGAATTCAGTTTCAGGTCGTGACCACACACTCACGACTACCTCGCAAACGCCTCGTTCGCGCACCGATGTTTACTGAAGCGCTTTTGCTTGTACTGTGACAGTTTCCGCAACTAACCCTGTTAAAGTTACGTACTACACTTGACAGCACCTAAAATAAATTCCAGCAACATAGAAACTGGAACTGAACAGGGCGTGCAGCACCGTTAGTGTCAGGATTACACAACGTAGAGGATCCGAAACTGAGCACTTAGACTTAAAGCTCCCTAATAGTCTTAAAAGAGTAATCAGTTATTTTGCTCTATTCCACAATTGTCAGTGTCAAAGCACGTATTGCAACGACATATAAAATATTGTCACATTCTCTCGAAGGGAGCAGCTACCTGTTGTAAAATGTGACAGCCAGCTGGGTGCCTGCCAATCTCACTGCACCTTCCTGGCGTGCACTTCACGGGATGAGTTATTGCTGGCTGTTGACAAACCTCCCACACAACCCGACGTTTACCCCTCAAACAACTCCATGACGAGAATACTGGCAGATCTCTGTGGTTTGTGCGATTCGGTTTCATATTCCTTTCGACTAGCATGAGGCTTCCCGGTAAGGGCTAAGATTTCCATCTGTCACGTAACACTTCCTTCACCTCTGGTAAGGTTTGTTAATGTGAAAGATACCGAGTTGCACCGTTCTTTGTAGCCCACCTTGAACTCCAGGCCCCATAAATGGTTGGATAACACATGTAAAAAAGAGCTGAGGAAGGCAAGGGCATACTACTTGCAATTACATCAGTGAAGTACTGTTGCTTTTTGAATAACCTTTCACTTTACCTTTACCTTACGAGACGCGCTGTTGTGAAGACTTTTTTCTGTACGTTCGTTCGGATTTCCTTCGTTCGATTCCTACTAGCCATACGTTAAAACGAATAATGCTTTTCGATGGGTAATAAAGAACTTAAACTGGAAAGCAACATCTCGGTCACACCTGAAACGATTTTGTATTGTTTTGCAAAGTGGTGCTGCCAACGTAAATGTGGCAGGCACTTGTTATTTTGTGAAACATACGCCTCACACGGATTCCTTAATCAAGACCACGAACTACCTAAAAGATGTATTTCCGAACATTGGCTCCGTATCTCAAAATACTGTGTTTAGTATCTTTTACAGTGTGATTCTGTTATTTGTTTTACAAACAGCGACCCCCAACAACAGATTCTCAAATCCAGTGTCCCCGCGGATATATTTATATTGTGAAGCATGGTTGTTCGGGACTGTAGGTTCAAGCATCCATTTTTCCATTGAGATGATCTTGACTTTATGAGTAACAAACAAAACCTTTTAGCAATGTTTGTTTATTGCTGTTCAGTTCAGTTAGGCCAACGAAGCTGAGTTTTTGATTTTATTAAATATGTTGGCAATACCGACAAACTCAGCATTCCCCAAAAGCCGATCACACGTCCGCCCACCATCAACTGAGACTAAGTTTTCGATTTTATTAAATATATTTGCAATACTGACGAACTCAAAATCCTCGAAAACCGTCCACACATTCGCTCACCTTTAACTGAGGGAGCGTGTTTTAGTCTGGAGGCTTACGACGTCATTCCGATGGCGTCAAATAACAATTAAGACGTGTTTTAAGTATCACATTAAGTTATGTATAATTTTAAGCGATGTTGATCTACAGTTATATGGGTACTAAACTAAATTATATCTGGAGTCCCTCATAAACTGCCGCTTCTGTTCGCGTGGAAATCACGTTGATAACAATTTGACTGAACCGGAAAAAAGACCAAAATAATAAAATAAACAAAACACAACGCTACTGTGATGTACACAAAACCATTCCGTTTGATAAGAGATTACAAAACTGAAACAGGATTTTTGTTGACAAAGTATTACGCCAGTTTTAGATGTATCTTTATCGACGTTTTAATTAATTAATAGTAATTAAAGTTCTAGGCGCTACAGTCTGGAACCGCACGACCGCTACGGTCGCAGGTTCGAATCCTGCCTCGGGCATGGGTGTGTGTGATGTCCTTAGGTTCGTTAGGTTTAAGTAGTTCTAAGTTCTAGGGGACTGATGACCTCAGAAGTTAAATCCCATAGTGCTCAGAGCCATCAAGTAATTAAAAATAATGTTTGAAGTAAAACTAGTTATCAGAACCGAGATATTTCGACATAGTGCTTCGACTGAAACACCTTTATTGCGTCAAAAACATTTTGTAAGAAAAATGTCAAAATTAAAAGAATCAGTCTTCTCTCATCAGGTTTCGCAGAATTAGTTGATGGAAATATATGTTGCAAAATCTGAGCATAATTTCTAAAAGAGAAACAAAATACAAAAACCCGAACAACACGAAGAAATCTGACGAAGTAAAAGAAGTAAAAAGGAATGCATAATTTCGAGCATTTTTCCGTAGGGACCGAAAGCATCTAATGTTACTTCACAACCAATTTTTAATACATTGAATCTTAAGTTATAGTTTACAGATAAGTTTTGGTCTGAATTAAGCTATTTGCAATAGTTCTAACAGTAGCAATAGATGTCAGATTTATGAAAAGAGTGCCGAGTTCAACAGAATTACGTTACAGCCATTTGTATAACTAGGACACCGGGTATATTTTCCACCGTATACTGTATAGTGGCTTTCAGAGCACCTCAGTTAATCTAGAGATACATGTCGACTAATGAACGGTGATAGATCTAGTAACTTTAGGTAAAAGTATTTGTATGACTTCTAGATCTAGTTTAACAGATTTAGTTGTTAGCTACACAAAATGGGTTTCAAACACTGAATAATATAGTAACTGGTAATCTGCCGTGTTACTGATACTTGTTGTTTTGGTAAGAAGAAGAGATCTGTGCTTCTCACGATCAAGCGAACGAGACGTGCAGAGGAGGATGACTGCAACAACAGTGTCTCGATACTAAAACTGAGGTGAACGCCTAGATGTACGTACGAGAAATCAGTGGGCGTTTCATTCTCCCACGATAGTAAAACTACAGTTTTTATCTGTTCACAAAAAATCTCTATTTCGATGTGCCACTCAATACTTAAAAAACAAATGAATTTTCTTGTTCTGACCATACTTCGGCGACCTGCATGACAGTTTCGATGTGCTCTTGTAGAGCAAAAGAAACGTCTAACTATCATACAATGAAGAAATCTCATTTCTTTATCGAATTCAACACCGTACAGTGTGTTTGTAAGATATATCGGTTGGCATTGTACAAAATTAGAATCTGAGGGGCAGAGAAGACAGTGCTTCCTATTCTAGGTTTTAAGTGGCCAGATAGAACCATCGTGCGTGCTCGGTCCCTATTTCGTGATCCGCGTCAGCTGCTCGCCAACTCACACAATTTTCTGCCTTGTCTATGCGCCTACCTCGTTATGAGAGACCGTTACGAGGTCGGTGCACAGGCCGAACAACACGAAGAAAGGGGTAATTCTTGTTAAACTTACAGATTTAATACTTTAGCGAACCTCGGCTACATGATTGCCTGTGACCACCGTATTTCAGTCAGAGAGTCCACATAAGTTCCCGGACGATCGCTCAATCAGTATGAAACTTTGAGAAGCAGAACTGACTTGTGTCTTACATGGGATACCACGCCATAAATCCCTGCTCTCTGGCCCTAATAATAGAGCATAGCTGTCTCCTGTTTTCTATTATTACTTCCGACTGCATCAATATTGCGAACTAAGTCGTATTAAATTTATATCCCCTTCCAGAAACATCCGTAGCGCACGCAGACACAGTTAGTTGCCAATTACTTCTGTTCGTTGCTTTACATGCGTCATCGTGGCAGGTTATTTATTATTACTGTTCATATCTGAGCCCTCCTGCTCCATGTCACTTCCCTTCCCTCAGAATGGGCTCTTTTCATATCCTCCGGGCTTGCTAGGTATTTCTATCTGGCCAGATGTGCTGCCATGAGATTTTTCCTTTCGCTCATTTCCTGTTGTCTTAATCCTGCTTCTTCCAGGTCTTCTTTTACAATTTTATTGCCTCAGTTTTAAATGTGCTACTAGTGTCGTAGAACTCCATAACTTTACTGGTTAAATTGGTTGTTGCCATTCTTTTAATGCATCCGCAGTTTTTTAATATCAGAGTGAACTTAGATGCACTTTTGAATTTCCTTACTTGCACTTAGTCTAAGTTTCTGCACTGGACTTAAATTCGGGGAAACGACGGCTCAAACCCTCGTCCGCCCTTCCTGTTTTAGGTTTTCCGTGATTTCCCTAAATCGCTTCAGACAAATGCCGGGATGGTTCCCCGCCTTCCTTCCACATCTTTCCCTAATTCGATGGGACCGGTGACTCCGCTGTTAGGTCCCTTCTCCCAAAATCAACCAACCAACCAAATAAGTTCTTTCTTCAGAGTACTTTTAACCTAAGGTTTTCCTAGTTACTTTTCTCTTACGAAGTTTTTAAGTGTCTATTTTTAAAATGGGGAACTGGTTTCATGACCGTATTGGAGTGTCTCAGTTTCGTAGTTTCAGTTGCAAATTGTGTTGTAAATGACTTTTTGCGTTGGCTATTTAGTTGTATTTTACAAACATTATTCACTTGAATTTCAGTAAAGTTATGGAACGATACAGTTCATACTATTAACTTAACATATGTTTGAACCTGAGAAACATTTGTTGATTTATATATGAGATATCTAGGGCTTTCTGGATTTCCCGTTATGTGATGGGGACCGAGCACATATTACTATACGTATCAACTCATACCCGAAAGCGTACGTTTACACTCTGTAGGATCAAAAACATTATGTATTGTGCTGTCTGGAGTTTTCAGGGTGAAACAGAAGTTGTAGATCAATGCGAGTCTGGTATATATAGAATTTGTTCAAAATGGTTCAAATGGCTCTGAGCACTATGGGACTTAACATCTGTGGTCATCAGTCCCCTAGAACTTAGAACTACTTCAACCTAACTAACCTAAGGACATCACACACATCCATGCCCGAGGCAGGATTCAAACCTGCGACCGTAGCAGTCGCGCGGTTCCGGACTGAGCGCCTAGAACCGCTAGACCACCGCGGCCGGCATAGAATTTGTAACCAGCGCACTAATGACGTAACAATTGGCTGTTGTAGGTGAAACGAGGTGTGAACCCTAACACCGAATGCACAGTTTGATACGTAAATAGCGAACGTTTCGTGTTACCACTTGAACTACATTACTTAATTATAGGTATGATAGAACAAGGGTCCGTATAAACTGTCTGACACAGCTGACACTGAAAAGTGCAATATATTATTTTACATGTTTCATCTTGTATCAAAATTACCCTTACTTGATCACCACTGTCAGACTTGAAAATGTTAATTTAGATTTGGGAACACCAAGTACACAATAGCGACAAACGTTTACGTTCAGTAACAGCAAACATACGGGATAATTTTAAGTAGAAATTAAGAAATAATAAGAGGCGATAAGAAGTACCATTCTGGAAGGAAAGCGTCGTAAAATTACATGCCCCATTATACATGGTTTCCGTCATACAGACGTTTCAAAGTGTCTGTAACGCTAACGGTGTAGGTATCAGTAAACTAACAGTTTAATTTATTTTTATGTCTCCCCAACCTACAAACATCAACGATTTTCTGCCCCACACCATTTGTCGATTGCTTGAAAAAAGTAACGGGACTGTGGCACAGACTTCCTCCAGAACAGATTCCTTAAATATATCCAACAGGCTTACGCGAGAACATAATCGACTTTCTTCCAAAGATTCCCATTCAAGTTTCGGGAGCATCTCCGGTACACTTTCACACAAGCTGCACCGAAATGCTACCCTCAGAGCAACGTATCTCTGAATTCGTTCTATGTTTTGCCATGCCTGCTACACCAAACGATGGTCCAGTATTCTAGGTCTGGCCGCTCTAGCATCTTGTGGACGGATTTCTTTGCAGCGGCATCGCAGTTTCCCAGAGTGTTTCAATCAAATTTAACTCATGCGTTTCCCTTCTCTTCTACTCATTTCAGATTTCATACTACTTCTTCGTTTTACCCATAAACATTACCCGATATGACGTGCTTAAGACGTTTACGGCTAATCTGATAGTACTGTGTCATCTCTTTTCAAAAAATGGTTCAGATGGCTCTAAGCACTATGGGACTTAACATCTAAGGTCATCAGTCCCCTAGACTTAGAACTACTTAAACCTAACGAACCTAAGGACATCACACAGTGTAAAGTGTAGTACGTAACGTCAACAGGGTTAGTTGCGGATATAACGATACAGTCATATGTAGAAGGGACAGGATAAGAAATTAGTTTATAATGGTGAGGCGTAATAGTAAGAGAGCCACATGAGAAATCACATAAACAAAATTGCTAGTAAATGAAATAACCAAATAAATCAACTTAAAACAAAGCTACAGTTATAATGTTTTTTCTTTAAGTTATCGTTAAATACTTTAGTCGGATGTTTCTCTACCTTCTTAATTTTACTATTGTGAAAGAATTGCATATCTTTTTCATTATATTCATGTTCCGTCACAGTAAGAACAGTGTTACCTTTATCTCCTTTAAGACTAATTGCATTCCGTGGTCTAAGTTTCTCGTTAATACCTTCATTAGTCAGATGGTTGTCATGTACCATATGGCTTCTATGTTCTTGCCTACCTAACTGCTGTCATTTGACCATTTACACATTTTTAGGTTTTATTCTTTAAATTGGAATTTAGCTATTTGCAACACCACTTTTCGTGTTTCCATTTCACAGTCACGTCACCAACAGTAGACTTCTATAAGTTTAGAAAGGCTCAAATGTCCCTGATGGATTTGTTACTCGTTCAGGTGAGATCTGACGACTAGTCCACATTCGAAGTTACTTTGCTATCCCTACCAATCCATTGTACTTTTTCTGTTTCTCTACTGACAACACAAAAGCCCCGCCTCATTTTATACTTGCGGGTCCGCCTCTCACGACATCCAATGGTCAATTCCGTATTACATACGGGTATCCGGATACATTTGGTCAGTTAGTATACATTCAAACCTTGTGGTAGTGTACCATCTTCAACGCCTATTTATGAACTGTGAACGGTTGTAAACTCGTCTGTGGACACATCACAGACGATTGTGCGCTGTGTTCCAGCAGGTAGATGTGAGTTCTGAAACATAACACGTATCTCACACATGCTGCTCATCCAAGGGCCCGTATTGTGTGCAACATTAATTTTAGAGCATTGCAAAGCAGAGAAGTCGATTATTTTAAATTTTTAGATTCATGGTAGATGAGACATTTTCTTGGAAGTATAACGTTGAAGAACATTTGCAGGTACTGAATAATCTCTACTGTCTGATACCAAAACACTAAGGCTTGTTTACTTACACTCTGTTATCTCCTACAGTATCATAAGAATGGTTCAAATGTCTCTCAGCACTATGGGACTTAACATCTGAGATCATCAGTCCCCGAGAACTTAGAACTACTTAAACCTAACTAACCTAAGGACATCACACACATCCATGCCCGAGGCAGGATTCGAACCTGCGACTATAACAGTCACACGGTTCCGGACTGAAGCGCCTAGAACCGCTCGGCCACTACGGCCGGCACAATATCATATTCTGGGGCAACTCCGCTCACTCATAAAAGATATTCTTAGCCCAGAAAACGGCGGTCAGAAAGACAAACTTCATGTAGGCCGTTGTTAACATATCTCGGAATTATAACTGTGCCATCTCCACACAATCACTCCATTATAGAATTTCATTCTGAAAGTAGAACTTGAAAAGTTCGCACTCGTCAGCAGTTTTCGTTTTCAGTAGACTTTCAAAAGAGCTGAAAAATATGATCAATAAACTCATAGTCCTCAAATCAAAGCTTAAAGGTTTCCTTGTTGCACAATGTTCTGGAGAACCTCACAGTAGTTAAGAACATTTTTCTGTAAGGCATTATTCTACATATTCAAACATACAACGCTAGTCACCGTGCGGTATGTGGGGGAGGGTACCCGATACCACTACTAGTCATTTACTTTCTTGTTCCACTTGCAAATGATGTGACGGAGAAACGACTATCTATATACCTCCGTACGAGCCCTAATATCTCTTATCTTACCTTCGTGGTCCTTACTCGAAATGTACGTTGGCGGCAGTGGACTCGTTCTGCAGTCAGCTACAAATGCCGGTTTCCTAAATTTTCTCAACATTAATCCTAGAAAATAACGTCGCCTTCCGTTCAGGGACTCCCATTTGAATTTCCGAAGTATCTCCGTAATACTTGCGTGTTGTTCGAACCTACCGGTAACAGTTCTAGCAGCCCGTCTCTGAACGGCTTCGATGTCTTACTTGAACCGACTTGGAGTGGATCCCAAACACTCGAACGGTACTCAAGAATGAGTCGCACTATTGCCCTATATGCCGTCTTGTTCACAGCTGAACCACAGTTTCCTAAAATTGTCCCAATGAATTCACCTTCTTACTACAATCATTACATGCTCGTTCCTATTCATATCGCTTTGCAACATTATGCCTGGATATTTATACATATACGTGGTATCCATTGAGGCGTACAATGTCCGACAGAACAAATGTTCAAACGTGTGTAAATTATTAAGGACCAAACTGCTGAGGCCATCGGTCCCTTGACTTACACACTACTTAAACTAACTTATGCTACGAACAACACACACACCCATGCCCGAGGGAGGACTCGAACCCCCGGCGCAATGGGCCACGCAATCCGTGACATGACGCCTCAAACTGCGCGGCCACTCCGCGCTGCTCAGACAGAACAGACTTCACTGGTGGTACAGCAGCCTTATAGATTACAATCTTAAGAGGAATCAGGATTACAGCCGCATACGGGCACTGAAATAAATCAAAGGCGAGGGTTTGTGCCGGACTAGGACCATTTGACTCGGAAGGTACGCATATCCAGATGCCAGGATGGTTAAGGCAACCGTTCTAGAGAAGCGGAGCACCCGGGTTCGATTCCCGGTCCGGCGCAAGTTTTCAGCAGAGACTTATTTCAGTACTTGTATGCGGCTGAAGTCCTGATTTCTCTTAATATTGCTTAAGTGACAGCACACTACTAATGATATATTCCAACAATTCAGGTTTGTTGTCCTACTCATCTACATTATCTTACATTTCTCTGTGTTTAGAGCTAGCTACCATTCATCACACCAACTACAAATACCGTCTAAGTTTTTTGTATCCTCCTACAGTCACTCACACTTTCCTGTACATCACAGCATCATCAGCAAACAGCCGTAACGCCAGGTAATTTATATAGATACATAACAACAACGGCCCTCACACTTCCCTGGGGCACTCCTGACGATACGCTTGTCTCTCATGAACACTAGTCGTCGAGGGCAACGTACCAGATTCTGTCACTTAAGAAGTCTTAGAGCTGTTCTCACATCTTGGAACCTATGATCGTACCTTCGTTAGCAGTGTGCAGTGGGGCAGGGTGCCGGCCGCTGTGACCGAGCCGTTCTAGGCGGTTCAGGATCGAATCCTGCCTCGGGCATTGATGTATGTGATGTCCTTAGGTTAGTTAGGTTTAAGTAGTTCTGAGTCTAGGGGACTGATGACCTCAGATGTTAAGTTCTATAGTGCTTAGAGCAATTTGAACCATTTTGGGGGGGGGGGGGGGGGGGGAGGGCGGCAGGTTATCAGATGCTTTTCGGGTATCTGCCATTGCTCTTCATCCTTAGTTCGTAGGATGTTATGTGAGAAAAGCACAGGCTGAGTTTCGCACGAACGATGCTTTCTAAAACTGTGCTGATTCGTGGACAGAAGCTTTTCCGTCTCAAGAAAATTTGTTACATTCGAACTGAGACTATGTTCACGAGTTCTGCAGCAAACCGTCTTTAAGGATATTGGACTATGTTTGTGCGGGTCCGTTCTTTTACCCTTCTTATGTACGGTCTCACCCTCGCTTTTTTCCAGTCACTTGGGACTTTGCGCTCGACAAGAGATTCGCTATAAATGTAAGCTAGGTAAGGGGCCAGCGCCTGTTTTCAAAACCCAATTGGGATTACATTCGGCCCTTGTGACTTATTTGCTTTCAGGTCTTTCAGTTGTTTCTCTACGCCAGGGATGTTTATTGCTATGTCCTACATACAACAGTCTGTGCGATGGTCAAGATGGTCAAACGACGGTATGTTTGCACGATTCTCGTCCGTGAACGCTTTCTCAAATACGAAATTTAAAACTTCGGCTTCCCTTTTGGTACCTTCCACTGCCATACCTGACTGGTCAACGAATGACTGGATAGAAGCCTTCGACCCGTTTAGTGATTTTACGTAGGACCAGAACTTTCTCGGATTCTTGGCAACATATTTTGCTAAGTTATGACTGCGGTAGATGTTGTATGCTTCGCGATGTTTCTACAGGCGCACGAATTTCTACTAACTTTTGACTCTCTACATTTGCGCGTTCTCTTTCGAACCGAGAATACAACAACCTTTGCTTTCTCAGCAATTTCATAATTTCGTTCTTGAACCACGGTGAGTTTCTTCCAACCTTAATCAACTTACTCGGCACATACTTCTAAAGAACACGATTTACAGTCCGTTTAAACTTTGCCCATAATTCCTTTACGTCCGTCATACTAGACTTTAATGATGTCAATTCAATGTATAAGTGGGACGCTAACAACAGCTTATCTACTCTTTGTAGCAGATATACTCTCCATCACTTCTTGAGTGATTTATTATATTTAGAAACCATAGCCGCTATGATGACATGTCTCTATACTGACGTCGTCGATATGGTCATGCCTGTTTGTAGCTACGAGGTCAAAAATATTTCCAGTGCTCGTGGGCTGTTGAACTAGCTGCGGAAAACGTGTTCAAAAGTACTTCGCAAGACTACCTATCCGTAACTACTTCAACGAATCCTTAGAGGTCCGAGTCTACTCGGTAGGTTAAAGGCGCCTCCAACTAATATTACACGATCTTGGTATTTCCGCACTACTGAATGTAGACTTCTTTTGAATGACCCTAAAACTGTTACGGCGGAATCGGGTGGCAGGTAAAAACATCCGATAATTAACTTGATTTCACCTAGCCTTATTATACGGTCCAGATAACTTCACAGTCTCACTCAAAATCGACATCATTAGAGACAATATTTTTGTCGACTGCAATAAACACTCCCTCCCTATGGAGTGTAATCTGTCTTTTCGATGCACGTTCCATGAATCGCTAATATCTCAGAGCTTTTCTACTTCGTTTTTCAGCCTTCTCTCGCTCCCGAGAATAAACTGAGCCCGTGAAATTTCCTGGAGGGCAATCAATTCGGGAACTTTAGTACGAATATTTCTACAGCTTACTGACAAAATTTTTATAGTTTAAGGGTGTTTTCTCTGAACGCGGTCTGATTTCGTTATTTGCGAGTCCTCTGGCTTGTGTCGATCAGAGAGGCTCCAACTACTGCCAGTCCCAAGAAAACCGCCACAAATACTCTGCTACCCCCTCAGTTGTTTCCTTTGTGTAGTGTAACTCTGACTCATTAAGGGGAGTCATACAATTATCCATCCGATAATGCAGGTCCAGAGCTCTGGAGTCAAGCCTGTCACAGAGTCGACGAAGCCTCCACTCGGCTCCAAACCAAAAGACCCCGGTCACCTCTGAAGTGAGGTCTCAGAACCCAAGCGACACGCGTCCTTGACGCCGACGTGAGCCTCAACTTGGGGAAATGACTGCACCCTGCATGCTCGGTAGCCACAAGCAAGGCCTCCTCCACATTTCGGATGAAGCCCCCTGCAGACATAGCAAGTGCACATCGACTTTCTTTCCCTAAGGGGCTCCATTACGCGTTTTACGTCGGATCTCCCGATAACTAGGAAACCCCTTCCCCCTGCGACTGCGCGAAATCTGCTGAAGAAGCGGCCACCTGGCCACTCACAGGGCGAGAACGCGAGGCCAGACAGCCAGCCTCCACATTAGCTCTCCGCCTCATGCGACGCCACTCACCCTGCTGTGAGGGCGGATCCACTGCTGCGAGTACAGTGGGAAGTGCCGCGGCAGCAGAGCCCGTGGGCGAAACAGGCTACACCTGAGGTGTCCCATGAGACGCGCGAGATTCGCCGCCATCGCTGCACCCCCAGGCATCAGCCTTAAGACGACTGATAGCTGGTCGCGCTCTGCGGCAGCTCCTCGTCCGTCTGCACACAACGTACACGCATCTTACCCACCCTAGCATTACTAACTTAAGAACTGAGTATCAAAGCACAGGCAGAAACTGGCTACCATCCTGTCGTGGCACCAATGTAGGCTCACTCGTTATCAACCGTGTAACTAGCTGTTTAGAAGAAATGACAACTGTGCTACAGACTGCGTGACTCTACACTTCACTGTTACAAAAATTCGACAGTACACCTCTTAAATAGAAAAACACCTACGGAGTTTAAGAAATATAATTTATTGCTAAGGAGACACAGAAAAGCGAAATACGTAACTTGCCGCTCTGCGGGTGTGTACTAACATTATTGATATATATAAAATATCGGGAATCCGATACATCGACATTTAGAAATATCATTATCAAGTCTGTATAAATCGAGAGTGCGTATCGATGGAAAAAAATCGACGTACCGGCCTATAAAAATATCGGCTTATCATTTTAAATATACTGCCGGTTTTAGAACTGTATATTTAAGTGTTGATTTATTATTAGATATTCTGTACATCAACAAACTAGCAGCCTGCGTATCCTCCTTAGAGCAAAAACTGAAAGGAAAACGACGCCCGTTGACGTTTGGCGATAACCCCTTTGCTAACAATGGTAACTGCATGTAAGCGGCACCATAAAAGGTGTCCGATGATTCTGTCGTTCGGTTTCGTCACATGATTATCAGATTTGTCCGGAACACTTCGTGTCGACTTCCCTGTTTTTTTTTTTTTTTTTTTTTTTTTTTTTTTACGCTAGCGACCTAGCAGTTGTAGTGTCAAAATTGCGTTGTGAAGCTAAACGTTGCACATTCTGTTGGTAGCGCCGAGCGCCCAAAGACCAAACTTGTCCTTAGATTTTTGTTCATCATTTTTCGCAACTGTTTTTGAAGAATGCCGATGGGAAGAAATAGCTCTCTAGTTGCGTTAAACTTTCTTTTTTTTCCCCTTTCTTTTCACGCAACTGGTGTGCTATTTCTCCACATTGGAAATCTTGTTATTTATACACATCACCACCTCCCCTCCCCCTCCCCCCAAGCATTGCAATCGGTCTTCCTCTTATGTGCCACATACACTTCTTTCACACAGTCAAAGAGAATAGTTGGGCGTGATAAAAGCTCAAAAAGTAGTAAGACTCCTTCACATAGTGAAAGTAAAATTATGTCCTACCACACTTTCAAAAGAACGATTTAAAATATTCTACGAAAATTGTGAAAAACACGCTATAAAATAAAACTATCGGCACTCGATAATTCCATTTTGATATCCTTATATCGACACAATCGGGGGAAAAGAAGACACCCTGTTTAGGATTTCTACCTTCCGTATAACTTGACCTAAATGTACCGAGCGCATGGCATCTGTCATCCATATCTCAAGTATTGCTTCCTCTTAACGAGAATAACACTCTTTCTGATTCATTATCTGTTGGTAAAGATGTAAACGATGATAAAGTACGGAATCGTGCGAAAAAATAGGAATTAACCAGCTACAAACTAATCGTCTCCAGAATTTCTTTATTCGCTTTCTCTTTGTACTATCCCTTGCATTATAGAAATAAATATGATAGTGTTTTGGGCCACCATTGCCTCTACTATCGTTGTCGTCATGCAGTGGTCTACAGTCGTGCTGGAATTTTTCCTCTCATCGAGCCCGAACTGTTGTTTCAACGTGATGGGCACATACATGACAACTGTCGCTAATTCCGTACGGGTTTCAAGAGCTCCTGTACCTTGTGTAATAAAAGCTTGGAAATTTAAGGGAAAATTTTATCTTTTAATGCAAATAATGTTTTGTTACAGAAGAATGCCGAAGATTAGGTGGGTAGATCACATAACTAATGAGGAGGTATTGAATAGAATTGGGGAGAAGAGGAGTTTGTGGCACAACTTGACAAGAAGAAGGGACCGGTTGGTAGGACATGTTCTAAGGCATCAAGGGATCACAAATTTAGCGTTGGAGGGCAGCGTGGAGGGTAAAAATCGTAGAGGGAGACCAAGAGATGAATACACTAAGCAGATTCAGAAGGATGTAGGTTGCAGTAAGTACTGGGAGATGAAGAAGCTTGCACAGGATAGAGTAGCATGGAGAGCTGCATGAAACCAGTCTCAGGACTGAAGACAACAACAACAACAACAACAACATGTAAGACACCCTAATTTCAGAAGGGCTTTAAACGAAACTTTCCTTAATACGTGGAAGAGATAAGAAACGTTTAAGACAAGACAGTGAGACCCATCTTTGCGGCAAGTCTAATGACACCGCCATTGAATGGGGAGCAAAGGAATTTGCGAACTGGACGAACCTTCTGTTGCTGAAACGTAGAACGTGTTACATAGTGTTACATCAACCCACAATTTTTAATTGATTGCGCATGTATTCTGCTCATCATGGTGTGAGTATTGTCCAACTGTGATATTATTAATATGTTAGTAAACTACAATTAAGTTAGAATTACGATATAAGCTGCACCTATGTTAATATCATTAAATGACTTCTGTTCTATTATACATGTTCCTGGCATTGTAATAATTCTGTTAACACTTACTATGTAGTAGCATAACTAGAAATTACTAGGTGGGGGCCTGACAAAGTATGCAGATGTTCCTTTATTTAGCACTCAGTTTCGGCTCCTGTCCGGGCGAAGGTGTCAGTGAATGCTTTACTGTTGTACTTAACTATGAGTCGATCCACATATTGACTTTTGACAGCGTTCCACACCAGTTCGTCTCAAGATATCTCCCCGTGCGGCCATTGTCTCCATCTTCTTAGGCGTTGGGGCAGTATCCCAGGAATGAACGTCCGAGAGACTTGGACGTCCACCACGGGTCAGTTCCTGAAACGAACCAGGTCTCGTGGGTCTACTCACACGACAGTCGCTTCGTCTTTGTCGGTGCTGGCTGCGTTACGTCCTTGAAGTAGCAAGCATTGGAACTCTGGTGTACGCTGGCAGCTTGTTTTGCGAGTGAATGAATATCTCCAAGATGTAGCAAAACTCGCCCCTCTCGATCGTAGCATTTCATACACGTACACTGCTCAGAAAACACTTACGTACAGTTCAGTATCAGGTTCTGTGACCCTATAGTACCATTATCCCATGAAATAACTTTTTCCTAGGTATCTCCCGGTTTATGAGCACGTTAGTCGCTCCCCACACGGCGATAGTCATGTTTCTCCATTTGTTCTTGTTATTGTTGTCGACAGACAGAAGAATGGTTTGACGTTGCTCTCCACGCTAATCTATCCTGTACAAGCGAATTTATCTCTGCATAAATACCGCACCATACGTCTATATGAACCTACTTACTTTGTTTAAGCCTTGGTCTCCCTTTAAAATTTGTAATTCCCACATTTCCTTCCATTACCAAATTAACAGTTCCTTGATGCCTCAGAATGCCTCCCGTGAACCTCTCGATTCTTTTAGTGTGTCATAAATTTCTCTTCTCCCCATTTCTATTCAGTACCACCTCATTAATTATGCTATCTACCCACACAGCCTTTGGCATTCTCCTGCAGCACCACATTTCTAAAGCTTCCGTTTCTTCCTGACTGAACCGCTTATCGTCCACATTTCATTTCCGTGCAAGGCTACACTCCAGACAAACGCCTTGAGAAAAGAATTCTTAACACTTAAATATATATTAGAAGTTAATAAATTCTTGTTTTTGAGAAATGTTCTTCATGCTATATCCAGCCTGCATTTTGTATCGGCCCTTATCTGTTATCTTACTACCGAAACAGCAAACCTCATCTATTTCTTTAAATTTTTTAATTTCCTAACCTAATTCTCTCAGAATCGTTTAATTTAGTTCGATTACACTCCGTTACCCTTGGTTTACTTTTGTTAAAGTTCACCTTATATTGTCTTTTCAAGACGATATCCATTCCGTTCAAATTTTTTCGAAATCTGTTGCCGTCTCCCACAGGATTACAATATCATCGGCAAAGCTTAAAATTTGTATTTCTTCTCTATGAACTCTTATTCACTATTAAAATTTTCCTTTGTTTCCTTTATTGCTCACTGAATGTACAGATTTAATGACACAGCGGATAGGCTACAAAAGTGTCTCACTGCTTTTTCAAATATGGCTTCCCTTTCGTGACCTCCGATTCTTGTAACTATAGCCTTGTTACTGTACAAGTTGTAAATAACCTTTTGCTCCCTGTACTTTATCCCTGATACCTTCAAAATTTCAAAGAGCGTAGTCCAGTTAACATTGTCGAAATCTTGCTCTAAATCTACAAATGTTATAAACGTAGGTTTGCCTTACTTCAGTCTATCTTCTAGGATAAGTGGCAGGGTCAGTACTGCATCGCGTGTTCGTGTATTTCTCCTAAAACCAAACTGATCTTACTTAAGGACGGATTCTACGAGTTTTTCCATTCTTCCGTAAATAATACGTGTCAATATTTTTTAATCATTATTTATTAACAAGATGTTTCGATAGTATTCACACATCTCAACACCTTCATTCTTTGGAATTGGAATCATTAAATTCTTTTTGAAGTATGAGGGTATTCCACCTGTCTCATATATCTTGCACACCAGATGGAATAATTTTATCGTGGCTGGCTCTGCCAAGGAACTCGATAATGCTGAAGAAACGTCGTCTATTCCAGGAAGCTTGTTTCCTCTTATGTATTACAGCGTTCTGTCAAATTCTTCTCGCAGTATCATATCTCCCATCTCATTTTCACCTAAGTCCCCTTCTCTTTCTGTAATAATGTCCTAAAGCTTCTTTCCTTTGTACAGAACCTCTATATATTTCTTCCAGCTTTCAGTTTTCCCTTCTTTACTGTGTACTGGGTTGCCGTCTGAGCTCTTGATATTCTTACAGCTGCTGTTGTTTTCTCCAAAACGGTCATTCGTTTTTCTGTAAGCGACATCTATATTTCCCCTCGTTATGCACACTTCTATGGCCTTGCATTTGTCATCTAGGCATTCCTGCTTAGCCATGTCTTATTTTCTGTCAGTCCCATGTTTAGACGTATGTATTCTCTTTCGCCTGCTTTATTGCTGCATTTTTATATTTTCTCCTTTCGTCAGTTAAATTCAATACGTCCTGTGTTATCAAGAATTTCTACTAAGCCTTGCGTTTTTACCTACATGATGCTCTGCTACCTTCTCTACTTCTTCTTTCAAAAGCACTCATTCGTCTTCTATTGTATTCTTTCCCTCGTTTCAGTTTATCGTAGTTATATGCTCCTTCTAAAGACTTCAACGTACTGTGGTTCCTTCAGTTTATTCAAGTCCCATCTCCTTAATTTCCTTCCTCTTTGCAATTCCTTCAGTTTTATTCTGCACTTCACAACCAATAAACTATGGTTAGAGTCAGCATCTGGCCCTGGAGATGCGTAATAGTTTAAAATCTGTTTCAGAAACCTCTGTTTTAGTGTAATATAATTCATTTGAAATCTGTCCCCAGGCCATTTCAATGTATAAAGCCTTCTTTCATGATTTTTAGACCAAGTGTTAGCAATGATTAAATTGCACCCTGCGCATTCTTCTAGGTAGTTTCATCTGTCTTTCTCTTCCGGCAGTTCATGTTCTCCTGCTACTTTTCCTTCTCTTCCTTTTCCTACTACCGAATTACAGTGAACCATTGCAGTTAAATTTTCGTCTCCCTTCACTAGTTTCCTTTATTTTACTATACTTTCTTTGAATCTGTTCCTGTTCTGCGGAGCTGGCTGACATATAAACTTGTACTACTGTGGTGAGCGTTGGCTTCGTAACTTCCTTAGTTACGATAAAGCGTTCACTGTGCTGTTCGTAGTAGATTACTAGCATTCCTGTTTTGTTATTTGTTACTAACCCACTCGTGCATTACTTCTATTTATGGGCCCAATAAGATCAGAGCATAATGTAATTAAATGTTTGGCGCTTGTGTATTACAGTTACCATGATGGTAAACATAACTGATGGATTTACAACTTCGATGCAAGATATTAAGAGTCTCTCCGACTTGAGAAAGGCATTTTTCGCAGAGACTTATTACTCAAAATAAGGCGCCATACATTTCAGAACTTCGCATACGACGAAGTAAACAAGCGCTCATTATCCTCTTGAAAGTTGCAAGCGGACTTTTGCTTTCAACATCAGTCTATCTTTCACGAATTTGTTGAAACACTATAGAAATGAATACCAGTTTTGTTGCTTCTAATGATGTAGTACAGATAAAGAGAAGAGCTTATTAACGACATGTATTCGTACTCGGCGCGTCCTTAGTCTTCTGTGCACAATATCAGGCGTCCGACGAATCCTGCCATCACCAGTGAAGGGATACTACAAACCGAAACAATTCAGAGACGCATTGCTAGGATCCTGATAGTTGAATATAGTCCACATGAAAATACTGGAGAGGTTTCCAAGGAACTGATACGATAGATTCTAGAAGAAAGACGACGTTTATCTCTCGAAACCGTATTGAGTATATTTAGAGAATTATATTCGAGGCAGATCGTGCAACACGTCTGCTGCCTGTGTCATATATCTCGCTACAGATCGAGAGAATTGAGTAAGAGAAGTTAGGGCGCTAATATTGGTATAAAGTACCCTTTGCCAAGGGTGTAACGCAACATGGCGAGCCCAATGACAAAATTTGTGAGGTTGTTCAGCAAAATTTTCTGAGTGTCTTTTTATAAGTGACCCTTGGTGCTCGATGGCTCGTTAGTGAGTAATAGTATACTTCCAATATGTTTGGATGGTTGCCCTCGTTATCTTCGCTCCTATGAGAATACCTCCACAGTAATGTAAAAGCCTACAGTACCCAGTCACTTTAAAACGTGACATTACATCTCGTAGGCAAATATTTACAAATGCAAAATGACTGTCCCTCTCTTCCACTGCACTCACGAGAAGAAAAGGACAAGCGCCATAACCCGATTTCTCAGAAACTTCGCTCACTGGAAGTGGAGTCAAAACAAGCGAACATGTGTTTCGGTTTATCCATCGATACTAGGCAGTTCCTGAGAAAACGACGATCGAAGTTTTCGAGGTATTTTCCAGGTACTTTGCCTGCCTTGCACAAGGCGCTGTCCTCAGCCGAAATGCTGACACAGTGGTTAGTGTCGACGCATTTCTTTAAATTTAGCGCCCCGCGTTCGAAACCCTAACATTACTTTTATTTTTGTTTTTCATTTACATATCCATGTCTGTAGAAGATTACTACACGAAGGTTTGCCAGTGTACATTAATATAACTTTGTCCTTATTCGTGTACTGACTGCATGTCGGATGAATGAATTTAAAAAAATAATTAGAAAATTATTTGAAAATGTTTTTGGTGAAATGCCTGTAGTGTACTTTGTTTTATAATCAATTGCAAGCGCCGGTTTTCGGAAAAGTGATCCATTATGCATGGCTTGACGCGAAATTATTGCCAACGCGCGAAATTTTCACCAATGTTAAGGACGTTTTTATCCCCAAGTGAGAGTCATAAGAAGAAATGTCACTATGGCAAAATTGACTTCGCACGGTGCTCGTGGTTTTCGGATCATCCGTTTCGAATGTTTCTACGATCGATATCATCCAAGGGAATGCACAAAATCTTCCTGAAGGATAAGCATATGAATAAAATATAAAAACTAACATAACAATGAAATTGATATAAAAATGAAACATCAGAATATAAGAATTCAAGAAGATTGTAACCAAATGGATAATAAAATGGTTCAAATGGCTCTAAGCAATATGGGACTTAACATGTGTGGTCATCAGTCCGCTAGAAATTAGAACTACTTAAGCCTAACGAACCTAAGGACATCACACACATCCATGCTCGAGGCAGGATTCGAACCTGCGACCGTAGCGGTCACGCGATAGATTGTAACCCCTCAACCTACCATACACTCGTATATTATATAATAAATGTGTGACTGTGAAATTCAGTGGTAATTTTACAATTAATATAACGCCCTTGCATCCACTAATATGAGAAGAAACATTCGTGCAGTAGCCTTCTACGGACATGGGTAGATAAATGAAAACAATACAAATGAAATAAAATCAGTAATCGGATTTGGAACACGGGGTGCAAAAATTAAAAAGCGTCGTCGTTAACCACAAAGCCACCTGTTTGTCTGAGGTTATCGCACGGTTAGGGTGCATAAAGTAACTCGAAAATACCACGAAAATCTTGTCCATTTTCAGAAACGTTCAAGTATCTACGGATAAGTCGAGACACGTGTTCGCTTATTTTGACTCCACTTACACCGAGCGAATTTTCTTGGAAATTCGGTGATGGCACGTGTCGTGTTATCGCCGTCAGGAAACCCGCACACGATGTGTATATCGGTCAACCGTGCATTAGTAAACCTATCCACATTGCTGGGTATCAGTTTTACGAAATAACTGACACTGCCGGAAAATTAATCCGAGCGGTTCTGAATGTACACTTGACGGTGAAGAGTGAAGAGAGTATTAGTGTTGTTAATCGCAACTACCGTGAATGAATGGGAGCAGTTTGTTTCCAAACTAGATTTACAGCACGTACCGTCGACATTTACAGTGTTATGGAGATATTTTCAGTCCAATACAGTTACAAATATAAAAGTGTGTAGGAAATCAAACGAAATGCAGTTACTTTGTAACAAACCAGCGGACAGCACAGGATATAAAAATACTCAGAAAAATCGTTAACTATCCCCATAATTTTTTCGTTGAAGCTCATGTTCATATCATTCCGTTACATCATTTGTAGCCTCAAAAATGTATTTTACAAGAAATAATTCCTGCATTGCTTGTAAGTCACTTAAACCAATGAAGATGTCTGACAAAAGAAATCCTTGCCGGGTATCGACAACGTCATTTGCAATTCCACACACGCTTTAAGCGAGAATTGTTTTCGTCTGACCGTTTCGGAATGTGTGACGTTGAACAACAGTTTGAGCGTAGCAGCAGGCCTGTAATTTGCTGTTGTGCTATTCTCTTTCTGATACCTATCCTAGTCTGGAACACAGTACCACTGTTGCGTTTCAACAGCTTATTATGCACTCCTGTAGAAAAAAGTAACCTGCTTAACGGCATACACGGGATGTCAGACACCAACACTAAAATTTGACGATACAGTAAGGTATTAGCCATTGGAGAGACAAGTAATTCTCCTATTCATAAAACAGAAACTCGGAAACGTCAAATTCAACATGAAATTCGTCGAACAAATTTTAGGTCTACACCTATATCAAACCTGGATTTTTTTCTCTCTTTACTTACCATGAAACTAACAATCCTCTCTCATTAATCAGTGGTAACGAAACTTTAAAATGAATTCCATTGCATATTCAATAGTTGTTCTACCATGTGATCTCTCAAGGGTTCAAAAAGAGGATCGGTTTTAAAAGAACTGGCACAAGGAAATTATTTCCGGTTTTCATTCGAGAAGTCTAGAAACAGTGAATGAGGTCTGTGAGGGACTGAACAGGTCGGTTATTAGTTGCTTTATCCTCTTAACCAAATAGCCAATACGACTCCTTTACGAGTAATACGGATAGAGTTGGTCAAGAAATATAACTCTGTCACAAGAAATGGCTTATGGAGAACACTAAACTAAGAATATTTATGAAAGAAGATGTAAAGCAAAGCATGCACAAGTAAAGGTAGACAGCCGAGAGGAGGGGCGCGGGTAGCGGTTTCCCCAGAACAAGAGCTGCGGTACAACTTGTATCCGGCTTTCCCTTTCCTTCCCGCCTCTGCATCGACGCTAGGAGAGGACATCACAAAAGCCAAAAGCCATTCAGTGTATCACTCGTGATGAAGGACAACCAACACAGATTTGAAGTATAGGGAGGTAAAATGTGGAGAGAATGCAGAGTCAAGAAATGAGCATTGGGTATTAATCACATAAACGAACATAGGGCCGTTACAAGTTCTTCTACACAATGGACATTTTGCAGATTTTGAGTTAGATTACAGAGTAATGCGATGAGTGTGAATAAACACTTTGTGTGGGATTTATAGGTTTCTGGAAAGCACTTGATTCAGTTTCAGCAAAATCTGAACAACCAGCCTTTGAGGAATACCACATTCATTCAGTCTACGTCAGCATACTGTGGAACAGATGTTAATGGGACATACCTCAACCAGCTTGGTTTCGCGCACGTCGAAAAGAAGACAGTACAAATTAACACATGAACCAGTCTTTTTTTTCATGACAGGTGGAGAGAACTAACGAATAGACAGCAAGTAAATAAAAGAGACAGTAAAAATGACAGGTAGTGCCTTTCGTAAACTGAATTCCAATGTCATACGACAGGAAGGTTTATAATCAGTGCGCACTGGCAGTCTCGAATTTAGGAGTTGAAACAAGGACTTAACGCGGAAGCCATTCTAATACGGTGGGTTGCAGAGACGAAACGCATATTGGGAACTGTTAGGAGCAACAGGTGAACAAAAAAGTTGATCAGAGAACATTATGTAATAGGTGATGTAATTACGACTAATGAAAGCAAAATAGAGATGGTGTGGTGCTTATTTAGCATCACAAATGAACGGTAGACAGCCGAAGGAAGTTCTTTACAGGATTCCAAGATACAACACCGAGACGCGACACGACGACCTAAAGGAAGATAAGTAGATGTCATAACAAAGAGTGCAGGAGTTATGTAGGTGCGAATCACTGAATACTACAATGTATGGAAATGTGTGGAGGTAGACTTTACCAAGCAATGGACCTCAACAGTCTGACGATGTGTAGAACAGAATACGGTAAAGCTACACGTGCCCAATTTAAATTCCCGGGTAAAACAATAAACGAATATTTTGTTGACGTAAGAGCTATTGAAAAGAGTTGCGAAAATAAAATCGGTATACCAGAATGTCTCCAGGCACCGCAAACAAAGTTTTAACGCAACGGAAGATACATAATACATTAAAAAAAATATTCCCCAAATCCTGGTGTGATGAAGCGTATAAAAATGATAAATTTGCGGACCAGAATATTGATCACTACGGAAACAGCAGTCAGCCAGTAACGGATATGAAGAAATGGGTTGGTAAAATAAAATGTAAATGTGAAATTTCAAGGTAGTGGGGAGTATTGTACTTTGGTATACTTCTCTGACTTCTGTCCCTAGCCCGCCCTGTAATGGTAGTTTTATATATTTTTTATTCCATGTTTAAATTTTGGAATTCACTTCTTATGTGCTACAGTCTTTTTCTGAAATTACAAAAACTACACCAACTGTGAAAACTTGTTCCAAGGTACAATATGGTCATGTACGAAGCAACAAACATTCTATTGAAATTTGAAAGCGATGCGATTGAGAAAATATTATCACAGTTGTATTTAATTGCCAATGTGTTACATTATCACTCCACTAATCGCTGAGAGAAATCAAATTAAGTAAAGCAGTTACAAGTAAAATATATTTTGAAATAGGAGCTACTGGAAACTAAAAGCTGTTTCCATTTTCAAGACAGATAAAATTATTAAGACATTAAAGAAACTCATTTCAATTGTAAGTATCACCCGATTCGTGATAAAAGACCTTGTGTTTCATGTTACAAGATGGTGCATGAATGACGAAGTGCAGGTTGGTTGTCTACATATTATATAAATGTTTCTGAAAATAAATAGCATTTTACTTACCGTAAAATTCTGTTCCTAAAGAATTAAAAATTTATTTCAAGTAGTTTTAACACTTCATACAGCACTTAAAGGCATAGAACGCGAAATATTTTCAAATGCTGCATAAAACTCAACCCCATGTCGAACACCAACAAAAACTGTAGAAAATGACGGAAACTCCTTATGGTGGTCTCTAGTGCGCATTCCGTCGTGTGACTGTAAAACAGTCACTAGAGTGAAGTACCGACCAAAAAACATCATTTGTTCCTAGATACAATAGCCTATGAATACAACATTCTCCCTACACAATAAGAACTATAGGCCAACAAAATGGCTCTGAGCACTATGGGACTTAACTTAACATCACACACATCAGTCCCCTAGAACTCAGAACTACTTAAACCTAACTAACCTAAGGACATCACACACATCCATGCCCGATGCAGGATTCGAACCTGCGACCTTAGTGGTCGCGCGGTTCCAGACCTTAGCTCCTAGAACCGCTCGGCTACACCGGCCGGCCTATAGGCCAACAATAGTAAGCCGAAGAGGAGGGAAAACCGAAGTGAAAGATCACAGTAACTTGACCGTAAGCAAGAAAGAAAGGTCACTGTCATTACTTTCAAGCCTTATCGCATCCAACAGATTACAACGCAAAAAAATAAAAACATTTTTGCGATACTTTTGTTGGCGTAGATAGATGAATTTTAATGGGAAAAAATAAACGCAAAACGACTGTGTTTGAGTCTTTATTATTACTCTGATGTAGTATAAATGAGAACAATATGTGAAATGTTTAGAGGAAATATTCCATGTTTTGCAGAAAAAAATTAAACAACAGAAATACTTCCGATGATACGCCGCCCTTAAAATTCAAGTTTCACTGTGTTACTTTTACGAGGAAGGACTGACAATGTTACAGGTGAATCACAGCAGTGCCTAGTAACCGCACATAAACACAATACTGATGTGAGAACTATAAATGAAATAACTTCTGTTTGCAAATTTTGATAAACATTTTTTAACCAGAAGTGAAATGACGACCAAGGTAGGCAACTCGCAGAGGCAATGATCGTATCTGGTAATTGGTTCAAATGGCTCTGAGCACTATGGGACTCAACTGCTGTGGTCATCAG
Source organism: Schistocerca nitens (assembly GCF_023898315.1). Lineage (NCBI taxonomy): Eukaryota > Metazoa > Arthropoda > Insecta > Orthoptera > Acrididae > Schistocerca > Schistocerca nitens. The sequence continues at coordinate 930,615,200 of NC_064616.1, forward strand.
TCCCCTAGAACTTAGAACTACTTAAACCTAACTAACCTAAGGACATCACACACATCCATGCCCGAGGCAGGATTCGAACCTGCGACCGTAGCAGTCGCACGGTTCCGGACTGCGCGCCTAGAACCGCGAGACCACCGCGGCCGGCGTATCTGGTAATTATTTTGTATTGTTGCACCGATGACTATATGCAGCGGATGCTTCTTTACCTGCCTAATACAGTTCGCTCGTGAGAGTAGGTTCTCTGTTGCATTCTCTCCAAATTTCAATTTTTATTAAAAAAATTACTTCTGCAGCCTTTTCTTCCACGTTGCGCAGTAACGTCATGGGATCTAGCTCACTGTCATTTTCTAGAACACAAGTACTTACTTACCTATTTTGTTACAATATTGCCGCCGACTCTGCAGCAATAGGCAGTGTAGCTACAATGTAAAAATATGCAGCAGAGGTATACCAGAGGAGGTGCACACATTTTGATGCCAGATTAATGTATTCCAGACTTCTTTGTTGCTTTTTTCGTTTTTAGTAGATGTGATCCCAAAAATTCAACCATCACCTTAAGAAAAAGACACCTTACACTTACATAAGCAAATAACTTAGAGCAAGTGGAGATACGGTAAGAAATAATGAGTAACGTAAAAATATAGGAAACCTTCTGTAGTAATTTCTGTTGTAAATTCCCACATGATTTTCTAAAATTCGTTTCACTAGTAAGTCAAGATATTTCCCTAAGTTAGCATACAGCGTATTTCATACTACTCCCATTGATTTTTAGGCACGCGGAAGCAACATACATTGCTCTGCAGACCAGAGGGACAAGATAGGTAAAATAACGCAACTTATTAACAACTCGGTGGAAATAAATGAAAGTGCGGGAGAGTGTTGCTTGAGGTCTCCTGGACGTGCAAAGATAGCTGGACGTCAAATAGTGTCACATCAGCTGTCCCCGCTACACAGTGCAGTTGAGGGAACAGAAAACGGCAGTTTGTGTCAATCAGTGAACAGTTACGGTGCACTGTGGTGGAATTACTCACTACAGCGTGGCCCAGAGACAACAGTCGAATGACTTTGGAAGTGGGAAAATCATCGGGAAGCTGGAAAAAGGACGAAGAGTGAAGAGTGAGTAGTCCTGGAGTATTCTATTACCCACACAGTTGCTGGCGTGCATGGGGAGCGTTCCAAACCACGGGCACTGCTGCCCGAAGCAGAGAAGGCGGTTCACCATGGTCAACTTTAGCAGCAGATAACCTATAAACTTTCCAACAGGCAAGAACGGACACACGTCAGGTAACGGTTACAATTGTAATCAAATTTAACAGCATTGCAAAGCACACAATCTTCTGCTCCACAGTGGCACAGGAACTGTATGCGAGTGGACTCTCTGCTCGGCGACTAGTGTGTTTGTTCCGTTGACACCCGCCCGAAGACAGCATCGTTTGCGATGGTGCCAAAAGCATAGGGACTGGACTAATAAGGAGTAGGCTCACTTGATCTCCTCGGATGAGAATAGACTCAGTCTGAGTAGTGATCCTGGAGGTACCGTCATACAGCGAGAGGTGGGAACATTGTCGAACATGATCGTTTTGGTGGTGTAGATGTTATAGCTGGGGAAAGCAAAATGTTAGAAGGCCGTGCTGATCTCCAAATCTTTGAACACCGGTCAACGCTATTGCGACGCCTGTACTCCCTCCCCGTCTGTGTCTTTTGAGGTGTGCATTTGGCCCTGTCATAATTTTTATCGATGATAATGGTCGACCCATCGCAGAGCAGAGGTGGAAGAGCTCTTGGAACGAGAGGATGTTCGACGACTGGACAGGCCTACTGGTTCCCACGACTTAAATCCCATCGAGTACGTGTGGGATGAGGTGAGAAGAATTGTTACAGCACGTCCACGTGTACCAGCGACCATACAGCAGTCGTGAACCGCTATAGTTGAGGAATGGAACGGTCTACACCAGAACTCCTCACCAAACTTGTGACCAGCATGGGAACACGTTGCAGAACATGCATTGCCGGCCGTAATAATCACACACCGTATAAGAACAATGTCCCAACTGTTAATGTCCAAGAGACCACGATAGGTCTCGGTGAGTTCAGTGTAATCATTGTCTTTGAATAAAAGTGTCATTTCTGTTCGTGTCATTGTGTATTTCTTTTAGTTAGATTCTGTGCTATACTGTAGAGATTCTATATGTGGTCGAAGTCTCATCGAGCTGTATTACTTGGCAGTGACACATCATGCGAAAATTTCTTTCAGCCTTAAGTTTTGCACACCAGGCTATTTCACCAGTTACAGCTAAAAATACCCGACAGCATTTGGTGTCAGAGCCAACTTTATTAAAAGAAATAAGAAGTACCCAGGCCGTATGTGGTTTTCACATTATATATGAGCTGAATAATATTCTTTGAATTTCCGGAGTATTGTTCCCCTATTCCGAGTTACGTGCTGTACTGGCACTGAAACAGTTACAGGAGTCAGGTCAACAGTCTTGGATATAAACGTCCTAAGGTTCATCAAGTTTTCGTCTGCCTTACCTACGACCCTATGTCAGTGAATCCTACAGACCTGTGTTTCTGAATTCTGCTTCTTACGGTCTAAGGCGCTGCAGTCATGGACTGTGCGCCTGGTCCCGGCGGAGGTTCGAGTCCTCCCTCGGGCATGGGTGTGTGTGTGTTTGTCCTTAGGTTAATTTAGGTTATATAGTGTGTAAGCTTAGGGACTGATGACATTAGCAGTTAAGTCACACAAGATTTCTCACACATTTGTACGTTTTTTTCTACTTCTTAAAAATAAATAAATAAATTATTTCACTGTTCGCTACGTAATTCACAGTTGTCGACTACTCAGCGGACAGAACATCTGTACTCAAATACAGCATTTCTTCATCAACACCACACGGCCTTTACTTATGAACTAATTTCGACATTCTGTCTTGCCACAGAAGTACAAATCACAGTTTAACAGAAGATTAAAGAATTTGCTGGTTGCCAACTCCTCTAGACACCTGATGAATTGCTTAGTAGAACCAAATGTTGTATATAATATTAACAGTAGGAAATAATGGAAGCGTCACATAAAATCAGACATCTGGACACCTTTATAGCATAAAGGCGCTCAGTGTAATTAAATGTTATAAAACAATTTTATGCATTTTAGTGACCGTGCATGTTTGTGACAAGTTTGGTATTATCTTTTAATTTAAGCTATGTTTTAGATTTTTCACTTATTCCACTCCTTTGAGGACAGCTTCACGAATGAGCCGTGGAAGGAACGTTATCACATTTCTTCTTTTCTAAATGTACACATGTTTTTTATGGTGTAGTCTGCTTTGTCTTCCGTATGAACCTATGGAAAGAAAAGCATACCTGTCTGTCAGCTACGATTATTGTATTACGTATGTGTTGCATCTCAAGCTAACACCTTCTAACATCGTAGCTGAGTGGTCAGCGCGGCAAAATGTCATGCGGGGGCCCGGGTCGGAGATTTTCTCCACTGGGGGGACTAGATGTTTTGCTGTCTTCGTCATTTCATCCTCATCGACACGCAATTCGCCGAAGTGGCGTCAACTAAAAAGATTTGCACCTGATGAAGGGTCTACCAGATGGGAGGCCATAGCGACACGTACACCGCCCAAATTGCGCGAGGAAGATGGTTCGCAAGATTCTACAGATATGGTCCACAAGATGCCACTCATTGATGAAAAGCTACAAAACCTGGAGGATGCAGTTTTACTTTTCATCCCCTACTCGAAATAATCGCAGACGTTTTACATGGGATAAATATCAGGTGAATTAGCTGGCCGCCGGCCGTAGTAGCCGAGCGGTTCTAGGCGCTACAGTCTGGAACCGCACGACCGCTACGGTCGCAGGTTCGAATCCTGCCTCGGGCATGGATGTGTGTGACGTCCTTCGGTTAGTTAGGTTTAAGTAGTTCTACGTTCTAGGGGACTGATGACCTCAGAAGTTAAGTGCCATAGTGCTCAGAGCCATTTGAACCAATTAGCGGGCCAATTCAGGTAGAACTTGCACAGTAAACACAGCTGTTGTCAACTTGCAAGAGAGGAGTATCCACAGCATACTCATCAACAGATATAGGAGATAGAGCAAGACTTGGGAATCGAGAAAGTTGAAATAAACATCCTGGTTCATCACCACGGAAACCTGTTTGAGTGGGTCCAAGTCGTGGTACGAGTAACACCTCCAAAACGTGATACGGTCTGAACTACGCCGTCCACAAGGTTCGGTGAACACCTAATTGGGCCGCACATACATTCGACGCACTGCAGCATTTAATAAGGGAAAAAACTGTGACTCGTCACACTGCACTCCACGTCGTCAGTCAGCTAGCACCCAGCTGCCGTGTGAGGCCCAGAACTCACGCTGCTTTATGTGTAGCTGTGAGCAGTGGCCTACTGTGTGGCTCCCGACTACAAATATAAACTGCACGTAGTTGTAGTTCCCTTCGCAATGTTTGCTCGGAAAGCGGTCGGGTTAGAGGTACGTCCTCTGACAGCAGAAATTCCTATCGCATTTGAAACAGATTTTCGCTGACAAGGTGTCACACTGGTCTCCCGTACATGTCGGTTGCCATTTCTGTGACCACTGTTTTCACGCGACGTAACGTGATTGTCTGTGGTACACTATCACTTGTAGACACGTTCGGTAATCTGCGTTGTCACACCAACAAATCGGGCCACTTCGTCCAAGGTGTGGCCACGGACACGTAAAAATAAGGTGGCATCTTCCTGCCATTCCGTCACGTTTCCACGTCGATCCCTCGTGGTGCACTGGTTTTATACAAGTGACACGCACATACATACCACTTCACTGCCATAATTTACGTAGCTGTGGAGGATCACGTGACTGCCTGATATCATTTTTACGCAATATAGAGTGCTCTAAAGCGACAGCGTGCGCTATTAAAGGGGTTGTCTAATTTTTCGTCGGATGAGCTATTTATTGACTGTTACAGGTGCGGCGCCATACCGGACGCCAGTAACGGAACACCATTTATAACTCAGCTAGGTAGGTGCCGGAAAATTTATCTGCGAAATTCAAATTTAGATTTAGAAGACTAGAAATCCCCTTCGATGCGATGACTGGAAGAGCACGTTTTGGTGCTGCGAGCAACGTGTGTGCGGGCACGTGACAACGTGCCCTGCGCTGACAATAACGGCAGCTAATTGATTAAAGGAAAGAAGTGGCGGACACGGCAAACGATTAATTGGGCGCGGCAGGGGATAACGGGGCTATAAATAAGCTGGTGGCATGGGCCCCGGAGCAGCCACACAGCCACGAAAGCTGCGAGCTTTGTATTGACTGCCGCGGGCGCCGAACCGGCGACCCTCCGCATAGGAGGCCCTTAAAATGGGATGCTGACGAGCCCGCGCTCTGTTCACCTATCAACCGGTTCAATTATTCAGAAGTCGCTGCGTCGGACTGTAGAGCCGCACATACTCCCCACGGGCAGTCTTTCTATGGCCAGACGTGACGCTTAGCGCACAGACTAGTACGTATAGCATCACTGTAGACAAATCATCTGACTCTTTCCTCATATTTAATCATTCTGTGTACCAGCTGCTATTCGAATGAATTGCTTTCTTTGGTATCAGCTTTTGGACCACATTAATCTGTACTTTACTGCTGGAAAGTTATTTGGAGAATGGCAGCCCATTCTCCACGGAGAGCTGCACAGGGGAGAGGTATCGATGTCGGTCGGTGAGGCCTGGCACGAAGTCGGCGTTCCAAAACATCCCAAAGGTGTTCGATAGGATTCAGGTCAGGACTCTGTGCAGGTCAGTCCATTACAGAGATGTTATTGTCGTGTAACCTCCGCCACAGGCCGTGCATTATGAACAGGTGCTCTTTCATGTTGAAAGATGCAATCGCCATACCCGAATGGCTCTTCAATAGTGGGAAGCAAGAAGATGCTTAAAACATCAATGTAGGCCTCTGCTGTTATAGTGTCTCGCAAAACAACAAGGGGTGCAAGTCCCTTCCATGAGAAACAAGACCACACCATAACACCACCGCCTCCGAATTTTACTGTTGGCACTACACATGCAGGCAGATGACGTTCACCGGGCATTCGTCACACCTACACCGTTCCATTGGATCGCCACATTGTGTACCGTAATTCATCACTCCACACAACGTTTTTCCATTGTTCAGTAGTCCAATGTTTACGCTCCTTACACCAAGCGAGGCGTCGTTTGGCATTTACCGTCGTGATGTGTGGTTTACGAGCAGCCGCTCGACCACGAAATCCAAGTTTTTTTACTTCCTGCCTGTCATAGTGCTTGCAGTGGATCCTGATGCAATTTGGAATTACTGTGTGATGGCCTGGATAGATATCTGCCTACTAAACATTACGACCCTCCGCAACTGTCGGCGGTCTCTGTCAGTCAACAGATGAGGTCGGTCTGTACGCTTTTGTGCTGTACGTGTCTCTTCTCCTTTCCACTTCATTATCACATCGGAAGCAGTGGACCTAGGGATGTTTAGGAGTGTGGAAATCTCGCGTACAGACGTATGACACAAGTGACACTCAATCACCTGAAAACATTCGAAGTTCCTGAGTTCCGCGGAACGCCCAATTCTGCTCTCTCACGATGTCTAATGAGGTCGCTGATATGGAGTACCTGGCAGTAGGTGGCAGCACAATGCACCTTATATGAAAAACGAATGTTTTGGGGAGTGTCCGGATACTTTTGATCACATAGTGTACATAGATCCATTTTTATAATATTTATGGATATATGGATTTAGTACTTATCATTTCATCAAATAACAAGTTTCTCGAATATCCTATATTTCTGTAAATAACTGCACTCTCCGCCCAGCAGGTCAGTTCTCTTCTGGCTGTGCGTTGGTGTTCTTAACGAACGTGCTTTCAGTGCTAAGTATCGTATTTTATTCATGACCCTCCTTTTGGATTTGGACTTGAGCATGGTTTCGATGTGACAATATGTTGCCCAGCTCTCCTTGTAACTTAGGTGATTGAAATTTCAACACTGAACTTCTCCGCGATGCACAACGTCCCTCGTACCGTCTGCTACTAAATTTTTTCAGCACACCGCAACCCTGATATGTTCACTAAACGAACCCGTGACGAAGTGGGCCCCTCTTGGTTGGATCCCTGTCTCTTCTATTAACTCAATCTGGTAAGAGCTACAGACAGACGGTACTCAAGAATTGCTCGAACAATGCTTTGTAAGTCACTATTCTCAAATGAATGTTATTTACTTCAGATTCTTCCATTGCATGACAGATGGGCATCTACTTTTGCTACAACTAGTTTTATGTGCTTATTTCACTTTCGGTCGCTCCGCACGGTTACTCCAACGTATTTGACGATTGTTACTGTTTACAGTGGTTTATCGCCAAAGTGCAGTCTAAAATAAATAGACTCTAAGCCTGTTTATGCACAATGCGTTACATTTATTTTCGTTGAGGTTCGGCTTGTTATATATATTAGCAGAAATTATGTATTTTTACTGTTATCACTTTAAAGACTACTGTAGTAGCGTTAATAGTAGTTATTGCAGAGTTATATGTTGATTGTGTCAACACTTACGTGATGTGAAATGTCATGCTTCGAATTTTTAATATTTGGTTTTGAGCACACTGACTTCAGAGGAGTCTAGTTCAAAGATTTCCTACATAATTTATCACAAAGAATTTATGAACAACTGTTAAAATTTCTCAAAAATATAACCTGTCATGAAAGTAAATTGTAAGACTAAATTTGTGACAGTCTCGTTATTTGCATAAAAAATATTGTAGCCTAGTGCTGTGAAGGAGTGGTATATAATAACCCATTCATCTGATTCGAAAATTTCAGAATTGAACGTGATGTAGACTTTTCGTGAATGAAATCTGCTACACGATGTAATATACGAAAACTGATTTAGATTCAGTCTCTGAAATTATAAACAAAGGGGAGTGTTGTGAATTCCAAGTTTGTGGGTACGCAGCCGAGTTAATGTTTATTTTTTTCCACGATATTTCGACGACCTACCCAGTTAGCACTGTTAGGGCAGAAAGTACACTGCGGCTCCGAAGCAGGTGTCGGCGAATGTCAAAACAGCTCCGAATGGATAGGAATGGAGAATTAGGTAATGAGTAATTAACGTTAGACAGCAGTCCAGACGAAGAACATATGATTACATCTGTGTAAGGGAAAAGACCAAGCAAGCCAGAGGCATGTAGGTAAGGAGATGATGCAACCAGTCCGTGCCGAGGTCCAGCTGTTGCCCTAACAAGACCACGGATGTCTTTCGTCACGCTTGTACAATCCGTCTTAATGTTCTATACATCCTCTAACCTTGCCGGGAATTGCCGGGACAGTTCATTTCCAATGGACACGGAGACTTCCCTTCCACAATCCGAGCTTGTGCTCCGTCTCTAATGACGCTTCACCCCAGGGACGGTAAACCTTAATTTTGCTTCCTTCGTTCTACGTTGGAAAACCAGTTACTCCCAGATTCTATCAGAAGTATACAAAAACAATTTATGAAACTTCCTGGCAGATTAAAACTGTGTGCCGGACCGAGACTCGAACTCGGGAAAACTCCCGAGTTCGAGTCTCAGTCCGGCACACAGTTTTAGTCTGCCAGGAAGTTTCATATCAGCGTACACTCGGCTGCAGAGTGAAAATCTCATTCTGGAAAAACAATTTATGTTACAAGGTGAATGTACAAAGTGCTTTATAACAGGGACAGCTGAAACATGTGAAAGTATGCGATAGTGGAAGTACAAGCGTTACAGTAAACATGGATCCACAACTGAGCCGTTAACGAATAGTAGCGAATGTCTTGTTACGATTCGCCATTGACTTAGATATAGAGATATTCTAATAGTTTGTAAAAACGTATTTGAAATGTAAACTTTTGGATTAAGACCCCATCTGTTTAGGCCCAAATTTCACCCATGATCTATGACTGTAGAACGTGGTGCATGCACGATGTAAGACGGCATGTAACGGAAAAATTTGGTCTAAGGTTATAGTTCTAACACGACTTACTCCTTGGTCTCCAAGAACATCTGACCTCCATCCTGTGGATTCACCTGTGCAGGGTAAACTCGAAAGTGGGTTGTACCACACTGTCGTTGGTACACTTCAGTTGAAGCAGCGAAATGTATAGCCTTGTCAAGATTTACGAAATATTCCGGATACGCTTGAAAAAATTTATAACTGACTACAAAGAGTAACTGAGTATCACGTCTAAATGAGAGGACGACACATGGAACATCTTAAACAGGTACGGGTGTACAGTAATATGTAACGCGCTCAAATAGTGATGTTTTTCTTGTTAATGTAGGCCGTCGGTGACAGTTGAGTCCAGTTAGAACGGGATTCAGTCCAAAAGTCTACATTTCAGACACATTTGTACTAACTACGAGAATATTTTGTACTGAAGTCAGTGGCACTTCGTAAACACACATTCCCAAATACCTCACAAATGATTTGTTTGCGCACCCACGTTTATTGGAACGTTTTTGCTTTAATTTTGGTATGTGTTCACCAGTGTCACTTTCCTCTGTTAATTACGATGGATCCTTTAGTTAACTACTCTCAGTCACCAGATAGTCTACACAAATGTGCGATAGCTGAAGGAAATCTGCTACCGTAAAAATATACTTTTTCCATGAATAAGGTAGAAACGGAAGCTTCATTAGCTCACAAACTGTGATTAAGAAATTAATTGTAACGTGATATAAAACGGCACAATTATAAACTGATCAGATTTCTTCCTAGACTTAACAGGTAACCATGCTGACATCTTGTTCGTTTTTGGCTGCTCTTATAATACGTGAGCTATTTTTCAATCGTCATTGTAACATGTGATTTGAAATATTTGGTGTCCTGGTTGCAGTTTTTTCTGTTTCCTTCTCCACAGTATGAATTAACTAACTTTACGTGAGATACCCCCAGTGCTTTATCTGAAGTATTTGTGTTGCACTCCGCAAGAAAGAGGTCATCTTTTTTTCCTGCATAAACCCGTGCAATCTCTTCTTTTCCTCTCGTTACTTGATTCTCTACCGTTTCACTCCACATACGAGGGCGTGCTGGAAAGTGCTGCCTCTCAATTTTTAATATGAGAATTCTTCAAGCTTTTTAAATAAAACACGTGTTATTAACGCTATACGTCTTCTTTCTTCATGTCTACATATTTTTTTCTCAACATATTCACGCTGACGACGAACACATTTCTCCCAAAGACAGACCAGCTTGTTGATACCTTCACTATAAAATGTTTGACCCTGTTGATGGAGCCATGCCCTCCCCTCTGCTTGCATCGCTCCGTCAGTATTCAAATGATGTCCTCTAAGGTGTTCTTTAAGTCTTGGAAACAGATGAAAATCGGATGAGAAGTCGAGACTGGATGGAGCATGATCGATGTCAGTGAAATCAAAGCGTCGGATTGTTGCAGATTTCGCAACTCTCATGTGTGCTCTGGCACTCTCATGGTGAAGGAGAGGCTGCTCCATATGTGCGGGATCTCTTCGAATTCGAAATTCGATTACAGCACTTTATTTCTCACGAACAAACAAAGTTACTCTTACACTCTGCCGTGCTAGACGCCACAATCTGTAACCCTCTACCGCCAAGCAGCTGCAAATATATAGACATAAAGGAAAAGTTGTAAGGTGTTAATAACATATGCTTTATTTGAAAAGCTTAAAACATTTTCACATGTAAAATTCGGCCTCGTATATATCTACTGTCTACATAATTTTCATTTCCTCGTACTACACCGTTCGTTATTTCTTTTTTCATTTTTCATTCTTATTCTTGCTACTCTTCTTTAGACCGTCTTACAGGTGTTAGCGGAATATGTGTGAACCATATTGCTTTCGCTAATAACATTCTACTGTTTACCTGTAACGCAGTAATCTACAACTGTAAACAGATGAACTTCACACAGTAACTTTGAAAGTACACGTGTAAATCAATTATGCAAATTAAAAATCTCAGTCTTAAATGGCGCTGACAAGCTGTTATGTTTTCTAGCAATTAAACACAACCACTAGGAGGAGATCAAAACAAAAAGTGAAAATGTTCTAGAGGGCTTTTGTAGTTTTCTAAACTGAGCATCCCAAATATGGGAAAACAAAGTTCGCATCAGCTGGTTGTGCAGGTTTTGGATTATGGCAATGAAATCTGGACTTCAAAAGCGGACAACGTTAAGAAACTGTGGTTTCCTCCACGACTGAGAGAGAGAGAGACGAATGTTGGGAATTATTAGGAGTGACAGGAATTTAACGAATTAAGGAAATGACAGAAACGGAAGGAGTAGTTGTAACAGGAGCTGGTCGCGCCGTATAACCAGAATGGATGGTAGGTGCACCAAGGAAGTTCCTTACTGGATTCCAAGACAAAAGTCGTGTCCGAGACAACGACTTAATGGAAGATGGTTAGATGACATCAGAAACCGTGCATACATTATCGAAGTTGTTAAGAACGCCAGCTTACTTTCACCTGCGAACATAAACATCACACCTATACCTGATTGATAACAATGACGCAAAAGAATTCAGTTATGGAACTGACAGGAAAGTTTCTTTTACTAACTTAATTAATAAAAACTGAGAATCATTCAGGTGGAAATTGTTGGGAGAGGATATCGACCATTTCCCCTTCTATAAAATCACAATATTTTTCGGTCAAAGTGATTTAGAGAAAACGCTGAAACCTAAGCTTTGATGATCAAAAGGTTATCTGATACCAAGTCCTCGGGTTCGTGACACGAACAAATGGAACTGTTGTGTTTAATTTGTTCTGCATCGTTTTGTACCACTGCAATTCATTTATTAACTATCATTTTCTAAGAAACTTCCTGGCAGATTAAAACCGTGTGCCGGACCGAGACTCGAACTCGGGATCTTTGCCTTTCGCGTGCAAGTGCTCTACCAACTGTGCTATCCAAGCACGACTCACGTCCCGTCCTCACAGCTTTACTTCTGCCAGCACCTCGTCCCCTACCTTCCAAACTTTACAGTAGCTCTCCTGCGAACCACGCAGAACTACCACTCCTGAAAGAAAGTATATGCGTAAACATGGCTTAGCCACAGCCTGCGGGATGTTTCCAGAATGATATTTTCACTCTGCAGCGGAGTGTGCGCTGATATGAAACTTCCTGGCAGATTAAAACAGTTTTAATCTGCCAGGAATTTTCATATCAGCGCACACTCCACTGCAGAGTGAATATCTCATTCTGGGATCATTTCCTGAGTTTGTTTCAATGTTTTGTATCATCTCAGTTTTATTTTTGGTGGTGGCCATACTTTATCTGATACAAACCAACATCCGGTATGCAACAAAGGTTATGTGAAATCTGACATCCACAAAGTTATAGATAAAAGTTATACATTGTATATGTCTGTTGTAAAGCGACGTAAGATTTAATTTACACGACCGACTGATTGAGTTTTCCTCAACCAGAAATTTAAAAAATAGTAGCTACCACATACTACAACAAAATGAACCTACTTATTTTATTCAGGCCTTTGTCGCCCACTACAGTATTTACCCCTTACACTTCTCTCCACTATCATATTGTCTGTTCCCTGATGGCACAAGATGACAACTACTGTGCTGTCAGTTCCTTTTCTTCCCAGTTTGATTTAATACCTCTTTACTAGTTCTCAGTATACCAATTTCATGTTTAGCATTCATCCGTAGAATCACTTTTCGAATACTTCTATTCACTTTATGACTTTATTCCTTTATGGCCCACGTTTCACTTCCATATCTCGCTGCACACCAAACGAATACTCTTAGAAAATATTTCTTTAGATTTACATTTATGTTTAATGTCAATATGTTCGTTTCTGTGGTGTAGTATTTACATAAATACAGTGTCGCCTATCTTATGATTTTACTAGTAGATAAACGTCAGAAATACGAATTAGTGATCAAATGATGCTCGCAGTTAACGACATGCATGTGTTTGGGATACTGTTTTTGCTTTGGCGAAATCGAAAATGAAGATGCTAGTAAGAGGTGAATACGGAAATTTGAAACTAGCTCATTAAGAATTAATACTAGAAAAGAAAGGGAACTGGTTTCGGCAAGGCTGAAGAGTAAATACGCTAGTGTAAAAGAAGAAACTTATTCAGCAACGTACTTGGTATTCGTCATCTTTTTTTACTTATGAATGTCGCACTGAGAAAATTTCCTATCTTATCAAACACTGCTAATGAGTCATAAAGTTGAAAACGGTGCTGGTAAGGAATTTCGGAAAGGGTTGGACAAAATTTTCACTTGATGCAACGAATTTCAGTAGGTTTCAAATGTGGACTATGCTAGACACAGACTGCAACAAAGACCAAGAACGACATAGTATCCGATTACAAGATTAGAGTTGAACATGAAGGGCATGTCACAATCTATAACTGCTTAGGACGGCAAAATAAAATATTCGAAGAGTCTCGCGGAATTTGACCCTTGTCAACGAACAGGAGAACTGCTCGTCACAGAAAATGCTTGAGTTGCAGCGTGTAGGCAAGCAATCGCTTGTAGAGTCTACCGGTGATGTCTGAGTGAAGCGGAATTAGGGCTTCTGGATCCTCGGTTTTTAATTTCTTCATATGAGGCCGAGCTGAACTGTCAAGGTATATGAACTCGCTGAACATGCACCATTATGCATCAGAAAATCCCCATCATTATTTTGAAGAGCTGTTGCATAACATTAGTGCGCAATGTCTGGTGTCCGTATCCTAACACTGTTCTCTCACCAAACTGTTGAAGCTAACCAGAATGTCCGGAAACTATTTAACCTATATGTGGATCAACTTCCGGAAAATGAACAACTTGATGAACATTTTCCTTGAGAGCCTTGTCACTAGAGCAGGATGTGTTCGGTGAGAAGAGGTCAACCAGCGTTCTCTTTCTTTCCTGTGAGTTTTAGCTGTGGTGTAAATGTAAGGGTCAGGTATACTCCAATAATTCTCACGCACTGAAAGAGCAACAGCAGGACACTGAGAACGTGATTGCTGCTATCCGTCAGGCAGAGATGCTGCCCGTGCCTCACAGTTTAATAAACTGAGCACAGCTCTGCATGGACGTCAGCTGTGGCCATTTCCAGCTCTTCTGTGATGCTCATTAACAAGTGTCAATCCCGAGTCGTTCGACCAGTTTGATCTCGCCCACTCTTTCATAAGCGATGTGAAAAGGGACGATCATGCAAAATCAGTATTTGGGCGGAAGAACAGAAAACATAAATTTCTTCGAAAGGTTCTCGGAAACTGCAGTGGATCTGTGAGGGTAATCGCGTACATGATGCTAGTGTGACGAAGTCCAGAGTATTATTTCAGTGACAGGAGTCGGTATAGCTTATACGAAAGTATAGCAGAGGTGCTCGGGAAATTTAAAAGGGCTTCCTTGGAAGAAAGAAGACGTAGTTCTCACGAAACGCTATTTGCTAAATTTAGAGAATCTGTATTCGATGAAATGCGTGTGACCTCTGCCGCCAACATGTACACTCCTGGAAATGGAAAAAAGAACACATTGACACCGGTGTGTCAGACCCACCATACTTGCTCCGGACACTGCGAGAGGGCTGTACAAGCAATGATCACACGCACGGCACAGCGGACACACCAGGAACCGCGGTGTTGGCCGTCGAATGGCGCTAGCTGCGCAGCATTTGTGCACCGCCGCCGTCAGTGTCAGCCAGTTTGCCGTGGCATACGGAGCTCCATCGCAGTCTTTAACACTGGTAGCATGCCGCGACAGCGTGGACGTCAACCGTATGTGCAGTTGACGGACTTTGAGCGAGGGCGTATAGTGGGCATGCGGGAGGCCGGGTGGACGTACCGCCGAATTGCTCAACACGTGGGGCGTGAGGTCTCCACAGTACATCGATGTTGTCGCCAGTGGTCGGCGGAAGGTGCACGTGCCCGTCGACCTGGGACCGGACCGCAGCGACGCACGGATGCACGCCAAGACCGTAGGATCCTACGCAGTGCCGTAGGGGACCGCACCGCCACTTCCCAGCAAATTAGGGACACTGTTGCTCCTGGGGTATCGGCGAGGACCATTCGCAACCGTCTCCATGAAGCTGGGCTACGGTCTCGCACACCGTTAGGCCGTCTTCCGCTCACGCCCCAACATCGTGCAGCCCGCCTCCAGTGGTGTCGCGACAGGCGTGAATGGAGGGACGAATGGAGACGTGTCGTCTTCAGCGATGAGAGTCGCTTCTGCCTTGGTGCCAATGATGGTCGTATGCGTGTTTGGCGCCGTGCAGGTGAGCGCCACAATCAGGACTGCATACGACCGAGGCACACAGGGCCAACACCCGGCATCATGGTGTGGGGAGCGATCTCCTACACTGGCCGTACACCACTGGTGATCGTCGAGGGGACACTGAATAGTGCACGGTACATCCAAACCGTCATCGAACCCATCGTTCTACCATTCCTAGACCGGCAAGGGAACTTGCTGTTCCAACAGGACAATGCACGTCCGCATGTATCCCGTGCCACCCAACGTGCTCTAGAAGGTGTAAGTCAACTACCCTGGCCAGCAAGATCTCCGGATCTGTCCCCCATTGAGCATGTTTGGGACTGGATGAAGCGTCGTCTCACGCGGTCTGCACGTCCAGCACGAACGCTGGTCCAACTGAGGCGCCAGGTGGAAATGGCATGGCAAGCCGTTCCACAGGACTACATCCACCATCTCTACGATCGTCTCCATGGGAGAATAGCAGCCTGCATTGCTGCGAAAGGTGGATATACACTGTACTAGTGCCGACATTGTGCATGCTCTGTTGCCTGTGTCTATGTGCCTGTGGTTCTGTCAGTGTGATCATGTGATGTATCTGACCCCAGGAATGTGTCAATAAAGTTTCCCCTTCCTGGGACAATGAATTCACGGTGTTCTTATTTCAATTTCCAGGAGTGTATCTTGCTTAGGCATCATGAGAATCAGGTACGAGGTCAGGGCCCGTGCAAGGTACGCATACAGTCATGTTTCCTTCGCTCAATACGCGAAATGAGAAGGAAAGAAAACCAATAATACAGGTACGATGTACCCCCCACCACGGACGGTAGAGTGGCTTACTCAGTATATGTGTAGATGTAAAAGCCAATTTTTGCTCACATCGCAGTGAGAGCCAACGCTCAGTGTCCAGAGGGATAAACGTCAGTATTCAAAGAGGACGGGGAGAGTGGGAGTACGGGAGACAGCCGTGCTACGGTAAGCAGCTCCCGCGGCTGTATCTCTAACGACCAAAGCAGGGATGTAGCTGGCGGCGACGTGCGCCAGCGCCTAAGACACTGCCTAGCTCTGTAGAACATCTTGCTAATGCAAGAATGGAGCTGTCACAGGAGATTAGCTGCAGCGAAGCGAAAAAAGAAAAGGCTCATTTTCCGTCGTTCCTCCCACGTGGTGAAAAACAGCGATAATTTCCAATACATTGATAGGTTGTACATTTACGTTATGTGACAACTGAAGCTTGTGGCAGAGGCTAGTTTTTTTGAACTACATATTCTTGTTTCTTCCATCTCCACTCACCGATGGAGTGAAGGAAGAAATACAGATTGTGCGCCTATGAGCAGGGCGTTGTTTCCTCATTTTATCTACGAGATCTCTTTGGGATGGACAGTGTGACGAATCTTTGGAATTTCTGCCTCGAAAGACGATCTTTCAATTTCTGCTAGGAATTTTGTCGCTAGAGACAAGAGATATAGAACGTCTTTCTTCGGGTGTTTGGTAGTTACGAGTTTTCTACAGTTTCGTTAGCCTCTCTTGTCTGTTGAAGAAGCTTGTGACCATTCGCAAAGTCTTTCATTGTAAACTCTTGATGTCCCCTGTTAGTCCGTCTTGGTTTTCATCCCATGCAACTGAGCAATCAATTATGAATCGGGAAAGAGTTTTGTATGCAATCGCTTATGAAGATGAACTGCAATTTCTCAGTATCCCACCGACGAATCGTGGCCAGCCGTTCGCTTTACCTTCAACCGAACCTATTTAGTCGTTCCACATCAAATCTCTACACATTCTTGGTGGCAGATATTTGTATGATACTCAGTTTTGACTCAAGCTATTAGTCAAAAGATACCACGTACTAGGATTGGAACTTTATTAGTGGCAACTATTTATTTATAGCTCATACAAAATAGATATGTGTTTCAAAGTTTTACTGACCTTCAAAGTAGTCACCAGCATTGTGAATAACCCGTTGCCAGCAATGTGGAAGTCGTAGGATATTCTTAGCAGTGCCAGTTGTGTTGACAGTTCGAGCGGCGCGGTCTATTGCCCGACGAATTTGTAGCAGTTCTGAAGCGAATGCCATGAAGTGCTTCCTTCAGTTTAGAAATCGAGTTGAACTCACGAGAGCTTAAGTCAGGGGAGTGCGGTAGGTGCAATTAGCACACCCACCAGTCAAACAAATCAGGAACAGCTTGCGCTGTACGTGCTTGAGCATTGTCCTGCAAAATGATGGTCAGGTCCTGCAGAAAGTGTCATCACTTCTGTCTCTAAGGTGGTCGTAGGCTGTGTTCCAAAAATTAACAGCAGCGCTCCTAGAATTCGCTCGATATCTGTAGACAGCCTATGTGATAAGGGCTCCAAACGCTGGAATAATACTCTAGAATTGGTCACATTAGCGTCTTGTGTATCATTTCCCTTACAGAATGCATCTCGTTGCCAGAAAGCTTCTATTCGTGCTGTTTGAACTGGATGGTCCCATGTCATGTATGTTCTTAGCATACCCTCTAGATATCTACACGATGTGACTTACTCTTGATGTTTACCATTATCCTTGTAATCAGATACTACTAAATTATTTCTCATTGCTATGAGCAATATCTTACATTTATCAACATTCAAAGAGCTGCAATTTTTACACCAACTGGAAATATTGTCCAAGTGTTTAGTCATTTCCTGAAGATCGCCCAACGACATTATTTTTCTATAGACAGGAAAGCACTGCGTTGCAGCGTTCAGTGTAGAGTTATCTGCTACGGAAACCTGCTCACTCTATGAAACAGTACTTTATAGGAATTTGCAGCTGTGAGATTAGACGTGTGGTTCTGAGTCCAT
This sequence comes from Schistocerca nitens, assembly GCF_023898315.1. Taxonomy (NCBI): domain Eukaryota; kingdom Metazoa; phylum Arthropoda; class Insecta; order Orthoptera; family Acrididae; genus Schistocerca; species Schistocerca nitens. The sequence continues at coordinate 930,633,249 of NC_064616.1, forward strand.
ATAATTCGTTCTGAAATGCTAAGACTTTGGTTGTTCCGTCGTGCACGGGCGACCAGCAGACGAATAAAGTAACCGGAAACAGTACTAGAACCCGAAACGAAAGAGAAAGGAAGAAACGATTGTTTGGCTAGTTGGCTTTCACATGCAAAGCTTAAGGTATAATACTGTGATGTACATCACAGAGAGCAAAGCTTGTCACTGAAGTCACAGTTGGTGCTGAATATGTGTTGCAGACTTACAGAAACTTGTTACAAGGATATGACTGGATCCACAAAATTCGTGTAAGCTCGTATCTCCTTCCTCTACCGCTGCGCCTTACATAGTTATTCATTCATTTTTTCTCAGAAGATACAGGGTGCCCCAAAAGGAATGGTCAATATTCAAGCATGTGACAGGCACGGTTATTCTAAGCAAAAAAGTCTCGTAAATATTGCATATAAAATTCATATCTTAAGAACTATGAACTCTTCTTCATGTTCAACGTCGTGAAGCGCATTCCTTCTTCTAAACAATTGATCACAGCACTTGGGTTACGCATTTATAGACAATTTTTTCTTGTTTTGGTCCATAGTATCTCCTCACAAAGTATGGAAAGCAAAGAGTTTACAGTAGAAGGTATTTGTTTCACAGTATCGAAAATGAAGAAGTGCTCATAGCTGTTAAGGTAGGCATTTTAGAGCCCATTTTTACCCAACATTGTTGCTTCGAACGGTCGTTCCTGTCATATCCCTGACACTAACCATTCCTCGTGGGACATCTTGCATATTTCCACTTAATAGCAATGACTCAAAAGTGATCGATTTCGATGTCGCTGAACTACATCGTTAGTCTAATCATCAGCGCCCTGAGTACTGGCTCAGAATCACGATGGCGTATAACATCTGGTGTGTTAGGTGTGGCAGTAGTCAGCGCCATTATGTCACACACACCACAATACACATGAAATTTGTCACAGAGAAGTAGCTAAGGAAGTCAGTTATTTGCATATCACGTACTTCACTGTTTTATAATATTTATGAACTTGATATGAACGGGTCAGTTTACAGGTAATGCATACTTTATTTGTTTGTCTGATGTGAATTTGACAATTGTTAACATATTACCCTTTGTCACTACATGTTGCTGCAAGTGAAACAGATTAGACAAAACAGTAAACATTTAATGCTATATTTTACATGCTACTAGTTTTTAGTGAAAAATTTGTCTATGGAACAGGAGGAGTTGTCAAGAAGAAATTATTTTAGTTCAGATTTAGTATTTGCTGTGCTGCCTGTCTGATACTTCATATTATTGGAAAATGATGAAAGATTCATGTGCACACAACCCCTTTCTAAGCCACTTACAGCTTTAGCAATGTATGACGAGGTACTTTCTTCTGCTAATGCTCTACCTATTGACACTACTATTCGTCTCAAACTGAGATGCATAACTTTTGACGAATTTCATTAGTGAGTATTCCATATTGATATGAGCGAGACAGTTCTCTCTGTAGCTGAGCATCTGCTGCTACTGCTGCACCATGAGGTAGCCTCAACTATCTCCTTAATTATTTTCTATTCCGTGGCGATAGTTAAAGGGAAGATGAGAATTACTCTCTAAGAAAGCACGAGGGCGAGTTATGCCATGCTGCCAGGAGCGTCTCGCTAAGTACGGTGTGCAGTGACGGCGCTTTATTGTTGACTCGATAGCTACGTGACGCCCTGACAGCCGTGCTACGCGACCTGTACGACCAGCCATTCATAATGATATGGGAAGAAACTATAAACGTGAAAATAGTATTGGCACAGACAAATGCCGTACTACGTTCACCGGGCGCTTTCTGAGTAGATTTAGCGCTTCAACGACGCGAAAGATCCATGCTATCCCTGGGTATTGCATGGCTGTCCGAGTACCTGAAGGAACTGAGAAAGATCTGAAATGCTGCACAGATGATACGACCAGGATGCTTATGTACACGCGAGTGCTTCATGACGATATAAGAAGTGGATCGATTACAAACAATAGCAAGAGGATATGTAGAGAAAATGATTAGTAAGGTGAAAATTTATTGAAATTTGATTTGGTGGCAAAGTGAAGTATTTTTGGAGAAAACTCAGAAGTAGCCTGGATCACAGAAATGAAAACAATGGGAAAGATCAATATTCGTCAAACATAAATGATAAAGAAAAACCATTACACTAATGAACACAAAATTACCAAAAGTTATAATTTTGTGCCATCCTCTCGCTCGAAATTTTCTAGGCGGACTGGTTTCATCTACATCTCATTACATTTCAGGGTTTGTCTGGTTCACTGCTCAATTCATTCTTTATGACCCACCTAAGATGCATTTTAGCCACAGAACTCAGCGTTACTGTTTTCGGAAATTGTACTGATACGATAGGACTGAGACACCCAGTATTCATATATACGTTGCAGCAATTTAATATTTATCGAGAGTTAGCGAATAGGTTCATTAAAATACTGCGCTCTTGCCACTTATACAAAATACAAGCTCGCTACATGAGTGAGCATATAGAGAAATGTAGTAGAGAAATGTGAAACATTCAGAACGAAGGGAAGGATATTTTATTATAAAATAAACCACACCAAGCTTCTAAAAGTTTTCCTTTTCTTATTCTGAAACTAATTTCAACCTAGCGTTTATCGCCTGGGAAGAGTTTCAAAATTGTTTCATGGTGAATACTGCATGTCTATAATTCTAAGTGCAGCGTACGACATGTCTTTAATTTTAAGTTCAGCATACGAAATGTCTATAATTTTATATTCAGCATATGAAGTATCTGTAATTTTAAATTTAGCTTGAGAACACGTTTAAAAGTTCTGCCACGTGATGACCACTAGGCCAAAGGTAATAAAATAATAACAGGAAAACTTTTTGCGGCTTGGCGTTGTTATTTTAAAAATAAGTTTCTGTCATGCAAACTATGCCGCATGATGTTAGTAAGATTTTATGGAAGGAAAAGAAGTTGATGGATAAAGAGGAATATATTTCAAAATGTAGATCAGGAACATTAGAGAAGGTGGGTAGGCTGTAGCCGCTGGAGAAAGACGTTACCTCAGTACAGACACTTCGCTAAGAATAACATCAGTGATTGCGTAATACCAGCTAGACGGCGCACTTTTAAGTGTATCAGAGACTTGGCAATTACAAATGAGGAACATTAATTAAAAAAGATACAAATAGGTTCATTGAGGAATCGGTGAACAACTGTTGTAGCTTCTGAGGATTGCGGTCTATTGCCATCCAATTTTCAGAGGCTGAATTCAAAGACCAGAAGATTTACATTAATGAATAACAAAATATCTTCAGGGAGTACTGACTGTCGCCAGCCATTGCGGTGTTCTCCGTCGACGGCGTCATTGGGCACAAGGATACAACCTTGTCAGACAGACAACTGGCGCAGTATTCGGGAGGACGACGGTTCAAATTCTCATTTTTTCCGGCAGTTCACTGAATCTCCTAAGGCTAGAGCTGCTATACTTCCTTTGAAAGACCACAGCCATATTCTTCCACCATCCTACTCTAATCCCAACTTGCACTCCGTCACTAATGACCTCGCCGTCAACGGGTCATTATGCACTAATCTCCTTGCAGTTGCTCATGCGCGAAATGTGGGCTTTTTCAAAAGTTGCATTCACGCAGGCTGAATATACCTACGTAAAGTTGCTGCATCAAGGAAGAACTACTGTGTTACTGAGAACCGAACCCAGGTCCTCCATGTGCTTGACAGACTCGCTGAGTGCTTAACATAAGATTATAAAGAGAACTAAATAGCAAACAAAGAGCTAAATTAGCGAAACGATAGCATATCTATAAGACGTGTAGAAAAGTAGTTAAATAAAAACAAGACCTAGACGCTGGGAAGACAAATGGAATCACATTGCAAGAAATCAACGACAGACGACCAGCCTCTACATGAGGCAACCTGTAAGAAGAGTAAAACGAGGAAGCTAGAAAACAGAATTTCATCACATTCTCCTTGGATACCCAAACCTTATTATTTTGTAAATATATATATCTTCGGTTATGGTGCCCCGAGATTCATTATTTGGTATCAAGGAAACACTAGGAGTGCAAGACGTACTGTATCATAATAGTTTACAGCCAAATTCCTCCACAGGTAAATTGAGCGAATGCAGAGAATCGAAGAAATGGTTTGTGTCCACAGAACTAAGTGGCTATAGCATGTCTGTTGTACCAGATCTATCGTACGAACCCAGTTTGCGACAGTTGTGTGTCCGAGGTTTGTCGCTTTCATGCATTTTAGTCAAGCCATTAAGGACCAATTGAGTAGTAAATATACATGTCCTCGGTCTGTGCTGTCAACTGACTGAAACAAGTTCGCTTTGTTCGGCGACAGGGTTATTACAGCCAGGCGGAATCCAAGACTGGTGAGGATTTATGAAGAAACTCGACCGGCATCCTTTCAGACGAACTATCCAGAAATTTGTCTTAAGCAGTTTTGGGGAAACCACGGACAATATAAATCTGCATGGCCGGACGAGGATCTGAACTCAATTCTTCCACAATGGCGAGTCCAGCATCTTACCTCTGCTCCACCTCGTTTAAAATAAACCAAACATGTATTGTCCGCAAAAAGTTGATACGTTCTACCGGTTGGATGATATGAACAGAACTTCGTTCCTGGCACTGAAGGAGAGCTTAAGGAATAAATTTTACATTACAACGGGGGTACTTACAAATTCAGTTTTGAAGATATAGCAAGGAAAGTACTTTTCCTCATAGTTACTAATTTGAAGATACAGAAATGGTAGAAGCAGTTTTTACCAGTAAAAATATTTGAAACAGAATGCGAGAAAGCAACTATTGTTACAGCATTAGTAGTATAAGAGGCTAAAACACCTAGAAATACATTTAAGAGCTGGATGGTGCGCCAGTATTTAACCATAGCGTAGGCTACGCTGCTAGAACAACTATCGGTTACAAGTGGTAGAAGTCGAAGTCGTGTTACTGCTAATATAAGTGTTAGCATTTGTAGTAGAAAAAATATATAGAGATATAGCAGACTTTTCTGTATTAATTATCAATTTACGCTTCGTATCTGATTGGTTTCAAAATATTTTCTGTTTGTTATGCTTAGAAAACTTTAGAAAAGATTTTTAACAACGTTGGTTGCTATTAAAACTATTTGATAAGCGACCGGTTTCGGTCGAAGTCCGTTTTCCAGAAACTACAGTACTAACTTCATGCGTACCGAGACTGCAGGTGGCAGAGTATGTTTCAGAATTGTAGCAAAAGCATTAGGGATACTTACAGCTTACGTTAGCAGCAAGAGTTACATTATAAATGAACGACATCAAAAAGGAAGCACACTGACAAAATGTCGACTCCAAACTACATCAGGAGACAAGAAGCAGCAGCTTGAAGATCTTATATGCGAATAGGAAATATGCGGTAATTAAATCTGTTACTTTAATTATGTGGGGAGTAAATATGGTCTTATGGTATAGAATACGTAAATTATAACAAAATAACAAATGTAGTTTGAAATATTTTAAGATTTATTCGAGCAGACTGGAAACTGAGTATCTGTTAAATATCGATCAGTTTGGCTTTAGAAAAGATAAAAGGATCAGAGAGGTAGTTCTGACGTTGCTTTTGATAATGAACGCAAGACTCAAGAAAAATCAAGATACTTTCATAGGATTTATCATCCTAAAAGAAAGTTTGACAGTGTAAAATGGTGCAAGATATTCGAAATTCCCACGAAAGGAGATGTAAGCTCTACGGAATCTCATATAATATGTACAGGAACCAAAGAACCAAATAAGAGTGGAAGACAAAGAACGAAGTGATAGGATTAGAAAGGGTGGATGACAGGAACATAGTCGTTTGCCCCTACTGTTCAGTCTGTACACCGAAGAAGCAATGGCGTACATAAGAGAAATATTCAGTAGTGAAATTAAAATTCGGGATGGAAGGGTACCAACGATAAGATTCGCTGGCGTTATTGCTATCCTCAGTGAACGCTAGGGGTAACTGCAGGACCTGTCGAATGGAGTGAACAGTCTCATAAGCGCGAGAGTAAGCCTAAGAAAAACAGTGTTGTAACGTTCTTTGTACCGTGGACATACTCTCCTACGGTTTTGATCAATATAATATTTATCGCAACCATTGCACTACACTTAATACATGACTGTGGTAGTGTGGTGCCGGGTCAGATTTATCCCCTACCTTGTGTTGAATTTTATTTTGAGCCCGAAAATCAGTTTTTACCCCTGTTTTAGCAGCAGATCTTGTCGGATATTTGCCCGAAATATGGTAGGTGTAACATTTTGGTTTCTGGATTATGTCATCAGACGTGGTCGGTTTCTGGAAAACATTAAATGCATGACTCTCATTTCCATTACGCATAGTAACATCTAGAATGTTCATACTCTTCTCTTTTCCATATTCAATGGTGAGCTGTTTGTTCTTGTGAACTTGATTGACTTTATGATTTCTTTTGGTCCACTAAATGATGCAATCCTGTCATCCACATAACCGCTATAATACACCTATAATGTTACCGGCTCGCATTGGATGTTCCATAAAAAGATTATTTTCCAAGTGATCGAGACAGACATTATCTTATGTTCCCACCAGACCTGCAGCTAAGGCTTTATTTTGCTTGAAAGTTTTTCCTTTAGAAACGAAGTAGTTATTGGATAGTATTGGCTGCAATGTTTCAGTGTGTTCAATAATTTTGGCCTGGCACTTTTATTGCATATGTGAGCATCATGTATCTTTGGTACCTTAAGTTGCCTATGAGGTATGGCACTCACAACCGCAAAGTGGCTCTGTAATGGGGCAGTTGCTACGCGAACTCTATTTGCTTATTGCTTCGGTCCTGCATAGTATGACGTATGCCTGCACGTATCTAATACTACTAAAAATCCCAGTTTCACATTGCCTATCTAAATCCTAAAGGCTTAAAATTTAAACTGCTGTCATAATCTATAAATTTGGAGCTACAATCTTACTTTTGAGGTTTACACACGAAATCAAGTAATATAGTTACACACTCTGTATATGTTTACTGAGGCAGCGTAACTCAGGGGGTGAAAAGTATCCACAGTATAGTCATCCAGCATGATGTTTAGATTTATTATGTCTTTATTACTAATTCTATTCGCTACACATCTTGCACACAGAATACAAATACAGCAGTTAATGTACCTGTAAAATTATGTCATCGTACGTCACTTATTTCAGGAGATCTGACACCGCAAACATGGACATGCGCGAAAAACTACCTTTTGCTTAGAACAGCGCAAATTACCCAACCTATAGTCATCCATTGTTGGTAATGAGAATACTTAACGTCTCTCAACAAATTCAAAACATAATTTCAGGCTTTTACAAAATATTATCTCGCTTACATGTATAAGGTCAAATATTTAACAAACTAACTTATTTTTAAATTAATCACACGTTTGAAGCAGTTTTATATATGACAGTTCGACTGTTTAAAGAACAGTTTACTAGTAAGTCTGCAAAATGTTATAAACCACATCTGCTGTTCGATTATTCGATTACGTTATCATTAACGTATTCTACTTTTATACCATACACACATGTTTACCCTCCATACTGGTAACATGACATGTTTAGTTATCGCAAATTTTTTATTGCGTAAATAATATTCTGGTTGCTAGTTGTTGTTGTTGTTACATCGTGTGCTTTCAGGTCGGCTTTTTGACGTCATTGTATTCCAATTAACTCCTGTTATTAACCCAAGTTGTAAGTTATGCCTGTAATTGTGCTACAGCTTTAAATGATACTTTTTAACCTATATTCTCTGTAGTCATAAGGTTTATACTACGGATGCTGGAAAATGATGTTTGATCGAAACCAATCACTTATTGAAGAATACGTTTAACAGTAGCTTAAATGTTCCGTGATGTAATTTCTAAAGCTATTCCTTGCACTTACTCTTATCTACAAATGTCTATGATGCCATAAAGAAAAGATTCGCCATAAAAGAGCGAAAGTAATTGTAATTTATGTGCAGGGTACGAGTGGAACATTATAGAAGAAAATCTCAACGCAACAATTAAATAAACTTACTTGTTTTACTGTTTCAGAAAAAATAATACAGGAACTGAATTATCCATTTATTAGGATTATTCAGTTCTCATATACGTGTTAGCAAAAGTCTAGAAACCCTGTTGAGTCTTCTGTATAATTTGACGTAGCTTTACTCTCGGTTTTTGTTCAAAGTTCAACTTAGAATAAGTTTGAAATCTTTTGCAAAATCCTATTTCCACAACAAGGATAATCTTCCATGTTGTGTGCTGCGTTGTCAAGTATATAGCGCTTGTTACGTAGCATATATAAGCCTTCTCTTTTTTTTTGTTTTGTTGGTGCTATGGCACTGTAGTGGAGATGTTCGCTCGTTTTGGTGGCTCGACCCCAAATCATCGGACCCCACCTGAAACAAAGGAAATAAAGTTGTGTATACCAGTCATACTTGTAATACACATTATCTTTATTACCGGCATCTAGTATGAGTTGTGATGGTTGTTCATGATGACGTGCCACTGGCTATTATAACGTAGGCGATGTGCATAATCAGACCAGGGATGTTAGTGAACACTCATCTACGAATGGAGTGGGTAGACGTAAATCGTAAAGTGAAGCATTAGTTTTGCAAATGATAACACCCACTGCAGACTACTAGCAGGAGAGCAGCAACGTGAAGTGACGTTAATCTACTCCACTGGTCTGCGAGTACAACACATTGTAGAAATACAGCTTCGTATCGTTAATTCAGCTTATGTCCATGCTGTATTCTCTGACATTGTAAAAAGATCAAGTGTTTTGTAAAGTTAAAGAGACGACATTGTGAATGATAGGTAGGCGTAGAACACTGGAACGATGCACGGTGGGCTCCTTCTTCAGAAATGGAAAGAAAAGTGTTGAGTGTCCTGTCTGTGCCACTGAGTGGCATGTCTTAGTGTCGTATGGTATCCTGTGCCGACACATTTTAATCAGCGATAGATTTAATTAAGCAACTGAGGTCGCGAGGTTTTTTGTTTTTTTCTTATTGTTAACAAGGGACGGCAAGGAGCAGAAGAACTGCACAAGGAAAAAACGACTCTAGCATCTCGTTCAGATGTTAGGACTGAAATTTTGAAATTCATGGTTCGGCTCTAGCATTTATTTCAACCTCCGTCTCTTCAAGTATGTGAAAAACCAGGTAGCATTATGTTTAGTGTTTCTCATGTAACTGCATGACCCACATGGAATTGCCTTCTGTACTTAACCCTTTTAATCTACACTTTGCAGATCTTCACACAGTATTATTCAGGCGCGTCTTCTTCTTTGTGTAGAATGGAATGGTCATACTCTGTCATCAGATATGAATTGTTGCATATGCTCTGATGACTTTCTTTCGACGATACCGGCGAAACATAAATTACTTCACAAGTTTCATGATTATAATGCACAATTCCTATCTAACTGGGACAATAGATAATATATCAAGGTAAAACAAATTAATTTGAGGACTCTGCACCAATGAGAACTATCATCGACGACTCAACACAACGATAAATTTTACGTCCAATAGCAATGTTGTATTTTACCTCAGCAGCTGTTAACAGTGCTCTGTAAAGGAGTGCAGTATTACAATGGAATGTTAGAAGCTTAAAGTATGTATTGTGTATACTTAGATAAATTAGCTTTGTGCAAAGGTATGTTTGAATTTAGGTAACTGTTTGTGTCGAAAAACAAAATGACGGATATACTGCGTTAATTTTTTTCGTATGTTCTGCGTGCTGTATATTAAAAGGTGAATAACGACAACGAAATTATTGAATCAAGAGGGTCTGAAACTTTTGGGTATCCAGCAGTCGCTATACATATCAGCGGAGAAGGCCAACAAGTTGTGATTTTTATTGCCCTTTCACTACCTTTTTAAAAGGCTAGGTGACAGACTGTTGAGTTTAGCTAGCGTTCATGCCTTTTGTTCCTATGAAATGCAGAATGCCGGTAGTGTTTATTGTTCCCAAGGACTGTATGGTGAATCAACCTGAGGAATAACTGAGTGCCACGAATGAAACAATGTGTGTATACTGTGCGTAGCGTATGGCGTGTTTAGTGTGTGCACTGAATGGGAGCTAGAAGTGAATGAACAGTGTAGTACTAACAGCTTACATCATTAAATGACTTCTCTGTAAAACAGTATTGTACAGGAGGGCTAAACCGAATGCGATAGCACTGCTTTAAACGGACTGGCCTTGCAATAAGCAAGGTGAAGGCTTCGCTCTTCATCCGGCCATCCTGATTTGGGGTTTCCGTGGTTTCCATAAATTACTTCAGGTCAATGCTGGAATATTTTCTACTACAAGGCCATGACCAATGACATGTTCCAGTTTTTTTCTCCCAGGTACTTAAGTGTGATTGCAGAGCATCCATGTAGATGTAGATGTAGAATTCTGTAACATCTTATCGGCAACAAGCTTGCTGGAGGCAAATAACTAACTCGGAACTGAATACAGGGAAGGGAATTGCCCGTGGTTTCAATTAAGAAATCATTCCGAATTTCGTCTGAAAAGACTTTGGGAAAACTGCAGAAATCTTAAATCTAGATGACCTGACGAGGATTTGACCACCACGCTTCCTGAATGTGATTCCAGTGAACCAGTTTTCTGTGTTGGACACATATTTCGCGGGAACTAGATTAAGATAAATGAGTATCACACACCTTAACTATATTCCAAAATGTAATTCATTCTTTCGTGGGGATCGAAGAAACTACACTCCATCCTTTGCTGTTGACACAGCGAAATTAATGGGCAACAGCATGAATGTTGCGCTCAGTGTCGGAGCTTCGAGTCCTCCCTCGGGCGTGGGTGTGTGTGTCGTCCTTAGCGTAAGTTAGTTTAAGTTAGATTAAACAGTTTGTAAGCTTAGGGACCGATGACCTCAGCAGTTTGGTCCCATAAGATCTTACCACAAATTTCCAATTTTTTCCGCTCAATGTAATGCCAGGAAATTGTCATTCTGCTGTTATTTCTCATTTTTATGGGTTTATCTGAATAATATCCATATTTAAATAACACCAGTCATATACACATAGATATTTTAATTTTCATACAATATTCCGCAATTTAATGAAAATTACATTCTCAATTATCAAAAAAAATTTTAGGAAAATATGTGGAAACATTCACTCCCACGATCTCAACTGGACACACCTTTAAAATACTTTCCACTTTCAGACTAGTTGACACACCTGTTTATTGAGATATTATTTAGGAAAATTCACTTAGTTTACGTATCACTCATTATGAGCTTGTTTTCAGGAGAGTATCGTTTTTCACCTTCTGAAAGTCATACAGATTCTGACATGACAATGAATAAAATGTGCCAATCACACATCCACATTCTGTTCCTGCTTTTCACCAAAAGATTGAGTTCGTTAGTGGATAATAATGTTTTAGTCCTTGCAGTATGTAGATTTTATGACAGAGTTCAATATAAACAGACAGTGAAAAACGACAAGTCAGAGCCACAGCAATTTCGCACATACAACGGAAACATCAGAAGAACAGATCTATTTAAGTATCTAGGAGGTGTCATTCAACCTAAGGGAGGGGAACGAGATATAGAGCAAGAATACGAAAGATGTACTTAGTATTTCATTAAAAAAAGATGTTTATAATAAAAATCATTCTCCGCAAATGCAAATATTCATCACTGCACTGGGTGCATAAAGTCATGTGGAAAAAAGTAAAGACGAAGTTTGAAAAAGAAGGCTAATTTACAATGGCTATTCCAACGGATGAGTTCTGTCTGGGAGACAACAAAAATTGTACAGGATTTTAATAAATTAAAAGGAAAATACAAGTAGCTTACAAAAGTGCATGAAGACTTAGAATGAACTGACATAAATGAGCAAGAAATCGGAGACAGAATAAATTGTTTGTAGTTTTTGTGGTCTTCAGTCTAGAGACTGGTTTGATGCAGCTTTCTACGCTATTCTATCCTGTGCAAGATTCTTCATTTCCGGGTAACTACGGCAAGCTACATCCGTCTGAATCTGCTTGGTGTATTCACCTCTTGGTCTCCCTCTACGATTTTTACACTCTAGGCTTCCCTCCAATACTATATTGGTGATCCCTAGTTAGGTGATCTACCCATCTAATCTTCAGCACTCTTCTGTAGCACCACATTTCGAAAGCTTCTACTCTCTTCTTGGTTCAAATGGCTCTGAGCACTATGGGACTCAACTGCTGAGGTCATTAGTCCCCTAGAACTTAGAACTAGTTAAACCTAACTAACCTAAGGACATCACACACATCCATGCCCGAGGCAGGATTCGAACCTGCGACCGTAGCGGTCTCGCGGTTCCAGACTGCAGCGCCAGAACCGCGCGGCCACTTCGGCCGGCCTCTCTTCTTGTCTAAACTATTAATCGTCCATGTTTTACTTCCATACATGGCTATACTCAATGCAAATACTTTCAGAAAAGACTTCCTGAAACATATAATTGATGTTAACAAATATCTCTTCTGCAGAAACGCTTGTCATTGCCAGTCTACATTTTATACTCTCTCTACTTCGACCATCATCAGTTATTTTGCTCCTGAAATAGCAAAACTTATCTACTACTTTAAGTGTATCATTTCCTAATCTAATTCCCTCAGCATCAGCTGATTTAATTCGACTACATTCGATTATCCTCGTTTTGTTTTTGTTGATGTTCATCTCATGTCCTTCTTTCAACATAATGTTAATTCCTTTCAGCTGCTCGAGCAGATCCTTTGCTCTCTCTGACAGAATTACAATGGTGTCGGCAAACTTCAGAGTTTTCAGTTCTTCAGAGTGGATTTTAATCTTACTTCAAATTTTTGTTTTCTTTCCTTTATTGCTTACTCAATATACAGATTGAATAACATCGGGGAAAGCTCATCTAATACTTTAAGTGTCTCATTTCCTAATCTAATTCCCGCAGCATCACCCGATTTAAATCGACTACGTTCCATTATCCTCGTTTTGCTTTTGTTGATATTCATCTTATATCCTCCTTTCAAGTCACTGTCCATTCCGTTCAGCTACTCTTTCAGGTCCTTTGCTGTCTCTGACAGAATTACAATGTCATCGGCGAACCTCAAAGTTTTTATTTCTTCTCCATGGATTTTAATTCCTACTCCGAGTTCCTTTCATGCCCATCGACTCTTACAACTGCCATCTGGTTTCTGTACAAATTGTAAACGGCCTTTCGCTCCCTGTATTTTACCCCTGCCACCTTCAGAATTTGAAAGAAGAGTATTTCAGTCAACATTGTCAAAATCTTTCTCTAAGTGTACAAATGATAGAAACGTGGGTTTGCCTTTCTTTAATCTATCTTCTAAGATAAGTAGTAGGGTAAGTTTTGCCTCACGTGTTCCAACATTTCTACGGAATCCAAACTGATCTTCCCCGAGGTCGGCTTCTACCAGTTTTTCCATTCGTCTGTAAAGAATTCGTGTCAGTATTTTGGAGCTGTGACTTATTAAAATGATGGTTCGATAATTTTCGCAGCTGTCAACACCTGCTTTTTTTTGGGATTAGAATGATTATATTCTTCTTGAAGTCTGAGGGTATTTCGCCTGTCTCATACATCTTGCCCACCAGACGGTAGTGTTTTGTCATGGCTGGCTCTCCCAAGGCTATCATTAGTTCTAATGGGATGTTGTCTACACCGGGGCCTTGTTTCGACTTAGGTCTTTCAGTGCTCTGTCAAATTTTTCACGCATTATCATATCTCCCATTTCATCCTCATCTACGTCCTCTTCTCTTTCCATAATATCGCCCTCAAGTACATCGTCCTTGTACAGACCCTCTATATGCTACTTCCATCTTTCTGCTTACCCTTCTTTGCTTAGAACTGGCTTTCCACCTGAGCTCTTGATATTCATATATATTCACCAAATGTCTCTTTAATTTTCCTGTAGGCCGTATCTATCTTACCCCCCAATGATATATGCCTCTACATCCTTACGTTTGTCCCTGCTTAGCCAGTTTGCACTTCCTGTCGATCTCATTTTTGAGACGTTTGTATTCCTTTTCGCCTGATTCCTTTACTGCGCTTTTATATTTTCTCCTTTCATCAATTAAATTCAATATCTCTTCTGTTACCCAAGGATTTCTACTAGCCCTCGTCTTTTTAATTACTTGATCCTCTGGTGCCTTCACTGTTTCATGTCCCTAAGCTACCCATTATTCTTCTACAGTACTTATTTAGCCCGTTCTTGTGAATCGTTTCTTAGTGCTCTCTGAAACTCTCTACAACCTCTGGTTGATTCAGTTTATCCAGGTCCCATATCCTTAAATTCCCACCTTTTTGCACTTTCTTCAGTTTTAATCTACAGTTCATAACCAATAAACTGTGGTCAGAGCCCACATCTGCCCCTGGAAATGTCTTACAATTTAAAAGCTGGTACCTAAATCTCTGTCTTAACATTATATAATGTATCTGAAACTTGCCAGTTTCTCCAGGCCTCTCCCATGTATACAACCTTCTTTCATGATTCATAAACCTAGTGTTAGCTATGATTAAGTTACGTTCTGCGCTAAATTCTCCCAAGCCGGCATCCTCTTTCATTCCTTACCCCTATTCCATATACACCTACTACTTTTCCTTCTCTTCCTTTTACTAATCAGTCTCGTAAACTGACATACGGCAGGGAGAGCGGTGTGCTGACCACATGCCCATCCATATCCGCATACAGTGACGCCTGGGGGCTAAAGATGACACGCCGGCCGGGCGGTGTCCGTTGGGCCGTCCAAGGACAGTTCAGACGGAGTTTAGTTTAGTTTTAGTTTAGTTCCTTTTACTTCTATCGAATTCCTTTCACTATATGAATAATTTCTTTTTTCTCATCATACATTTCTTCAATCTCATCATCAGCTGCGGAGCTAGTTGGGATATAAACTTGTACTACTGTGGTAGACGTGGGCATCTAACTTTAACCTATCCATTCAACTTTTTAAATTTTCTGACCTACCTACCCGATTAAGAAATGTGACATTCCACTCTCCGATCCCTAGAACGCTAGTTTTCTTTCTCCTGATATATAAACAAAATTAAGAAGTGCGAAGGTTCCCCACACACACAAGATTCGAAAAGAGAGGGAAGGAAATGTAAAATAGAAGAGGACGAAGAAGAAAGTGAACAGATGAAAGAATATTGGAGGAAGCATAAAGCTAACTTAATTATTTATTGCGTTTAATAGTGTCCATTGCTAAAGGTGGAATTTACAATGTTAAAAACACAACATTCTCCGTAAATGAATTGTATCTTTGCTTACAATGTTCATTTATCTAACTACTGGTGTCCCTTGCGGACGCTAGTCAGTTGTTTCCTGACGATGGTCCAGTAAGCCTAAAATCAGTTAGAAATAAACAAATATCAGTAGAACAAAAAAGGTTTACTTCTTATTGTACCTAAAATATGGAATTGTATTACCAACAAGTGACAGAAGAATCTGTAAATAAGACTAACTTAATGACTTAAAAGTGGACCTCAGCTGTTCTGTAACGAAAGAAGCAGAAGAAGAAAAAAAACGTGGCATTCCAGAGCAACAGCAAATTTTTGAGGACACTGCAGCATGAACAGTTTCGAAACATAAACACGAGACCAATTTTCTGTACGTGTTGACGTGCAAATGTGCAGCAGAAATCTGAATGCTAACTACACTTTTAGCCTGTCACGGGTTCTAGGCGGGAATATCATTTTGTAAGTGGGCTGTCGTCAAAATGAGCAACATACTGTATTTCTGCCACGAAAGTTAGTGTAGTGATGGCATACGTTGTGTAAACCTAACGTTTGTGAACAATGCTGGGACTGCACTGCGTGTCCACGACAAACCACGCTGTGTGCACACGGAGACGGATAGAAATCGAAGGCTGCAGAGTAGCGGCATGGAAAGGCTTGGTCCTCAGACTATTAAAAATGTTCTCTTCGTGAAAGAACTAACTCTAAATATTAATAAGAAACACACACTGAATACAATGACTGGAAAGTTGAAAATTTGGCTTGAGCTATTGTGATTTATTTCCGAATTAATAAATGCTTCAGTAAGTCATCTGCTCACAATTTCGTTTTCAATCTAGGGATGTGTTCAAAATATTTATCTACTAGAACTAGTTTGCAATACTTGTTCCCAAAATGGTTATTGTTTATCTTGAAACACCCTTTACATTACATTGGGCAACTGTCTATTAAATTCCATGAAATATGTGTTCATTGAAATCCCCCTAAGGAAAGCGTTTCTGAAGAAGAGAAATTTGTTAACATCGAATATAAATTTACGAGTTAAGAAGTATTTTCTGAATGTATTTATCTGGAGTGTAGCCTTGTACGGAAGTGAAACGTGGATGATAACCATTTCAGACAAAAAAAAGAAACATGCTTTTGAAATGTGGTGCTAAAGAAGAATGCTGAAGAGAGACGCTTAGATCACGTAGCTAATGAGGAGGAACTGAACAGAACTGGGGAGAAAAGAAATTTGATTCACAGCTTGACTAGAAGAAGGGATCGGTTGATAGGACACATCCTGAAACATCAAGGGATCACAAATTTAGTACTGGAGGGAAGTGTGGGAGGTAAAAATCGTAGACGGAGACCAAGAGATGAACACGATAAGCAGATTCAGAAAGATGTTGGTTGCAGTTGTTATTCGGAGATGAAGACGCTTGCACAGGACAAAATAACATGGAAAGCTGTATCAAACGAGTCTTCGGATAAAGACAGCAACACCACCAGCAACAATTTCTTTTGGTTGGAAAAATCTGAGTGCTTGTGATTCCAAGTGATCACTATGAGTAGTTGTATGTATTTCTTATTTATACTAAAATCATAGTGAATTAACACTCTGAGATCAACGAAATAAAGCTATTTTATCGATAGTAGGTATAACAGTGGATAATAATCTAAAAATGCAGCTTAAACATCCAGTTCAAGTGTAAAGCTTCACTAACTCTGATCTTCTTCGAGACTGATGTATATAAATCCAGCAATGTTTTCAGAGGTATTTTATACTCTTTCTCGCAGAGAAACTGCACTAATTCTTTGTAAGATCGAGAGGAAAGATAACGTGGACTTACTTGATTTCCTAATACAAGTCATGGTGGTTCAAGAATACCCATATCATTAAGAGAATGTAAGACGTTTCATTTCAACCTTATTCCCATAAAACTAACCTTCCAGATTCGTGAATGGGGTATTGTTACTGTGAAGGATATAACTGTCAGCGATATGACTCCATGGGACAATTAATCGCAGTTGTAAGGGAGCAGTTCAAATATTTCTCTTTCCCTGTTGGACATGTAAGTATCAGAAACCGACTTAATAATATGACGCCGGCAGAAGTACTGCAGGAATTTCGTCTTTCAAAAATTGCGTCATGATATCGCTCGTCATTAGTTTCATTCATAAGTTATATGATTAATACACAATGAACAGTATTAATTACTTTTATCCTTCATTTTTAACTTACAAATTGCCCTGTCCTTACTAGTATCATTTTCTTGTATAAATATATCTACGCATACGTAAAAGCTACGATCATAAGAATGGCATAGAGTTCTTTTATATTAATATGTGCAAATTTAAGACATAGAGAACTAGACTCCAGTTATTCAGCTGCAACTAATATAGTGAAAATTCCATCACGTGGTGGCCTTTTAAGCCAAGAAATGCTGTATCGCACTGCGTTTAAAACTATCCTTTATTTGTTCTTGTTAATGCCATTTTCTCATGGTTGTTCAAATTTTAACTTTAGTTAGGTTAAATGATAATGCCTGCCAAGGTCGAAACTGGTTGCAGTAGTACATATGCAGTGCGAGTGTGACTGCGATAAGCCTTATTTTTATAAAACGTTGCTCGATGTGGCTGTGTGCCTTGTGTTGTAAATTAGAACAAAATATTTGTATTCCAATTGTTGTATCTATTTTTCGGTTGACATTGTGTTCTGTTGACTGTTATTAAGTTCAAAAGTTACTACTACGGCAATGCGGTCTTATCGGAGGTCCTCTTAGACAACGTCCTGTATGTTTACAAAGATGAGTTTTCCTTTTGCAGTTGTGTACCTCTTTTAGGCGTCATTCCCAAGATCGGGTTCATGCAGTTCTACATGATATTCTGCCTTGCGTTAGTTCTATAATTCCTGCTGAACTGCTGCACTCGGCATACATTTGAACCTATTTTTTGTATTCATCCCTTGGTCAACTTCTACAGTAATTTTCCCCCACATTTTCTTCCATTATCAATTTAGTTGTTCCTTGACTTTTCTTTCCTCCTTATTTCCGTTCATCCTCTGCTCATTAGTTACTCGGTGTACCTAACTAATTTTCAGCACTGATAGCAACACATATGAAGAGATTCTATGCTCTTCTGGTCTGCACTGCTCATCGCCCACGTTTCACTTCCACAGAAGAGGACCTCCAAATAAATACTTTTAGAAAAGACTTACACATTTGTTCGATAGTAACATAATTCTCTTTTTCAGGATAACTTTCCTTTCCGCAGACAGTCTATATTTTGTATACTCTTTGTTTCCACCGTTGTTCGTTGTTTTGCTACCCACGCAACAAAACACGTCTGCCACTTCCAGCTGATCTTGCAAGCCCTTTCACTCTGTCAGCATTTTAATGCCCAATCCCGCGTCCGGCCACGCTGATTTAGGTTTTCCGTGATTTCCCTAAATCGCTCCAGGCAAATACACTCCTGGAAATGGAAAAAGAACACATTGACACCGGTGTGTCACACCCACCATACTTGCTCCGGACACTGCGAGAGGGCTGTACAAGCAATGATCACACGCACGGCACAGCGGACACACCAGGAACCGCGGTGTTGGCCGTCGAATGGCGCTAGCTGCGCAGCATTTGTGCACCGCCGCCGTCAGTGTCAGCCAGTTTGCCGTGGCATACGGAGCTCCATCGCAGTCTTTAACACTGGTAGCATGCCGCGACAGCGTGGACGTCAACCGTATGTGCAGTTGACGGACTTTGAGCGAGGGCGTATAGTGGGCATGCGGGAGGCCGGGTGGACGTACCGCCGAATTGCTCAACACGTGGGGCGTGAGGTCTCCACAGTACATCGATGTTGTCGCCAGTGGTCGGCGGAAGGTGCACGTGCCCGTCGACCTGGGACCGGACCGCAGCGACGCACGGATGCACGCCAAGACCGTAGGATCCTACGCAGTGCCGTAGGGGACCGCACCGCCACTTCCCAGCAAATTAGGGACACTGTTGCTCCTGGGGTATCGGCGAGGACCATTCGCAACCGTCTCCATGAAGCTGGGCTACGGTCCCGCACACCGTTAGGCCGTCTTCCGCTCACGCCGCAACATCGTGCAGCCCGCCTCCAGTGGTGTCGCGACAGGCGTGAATGGAGGGACGAATGCAGACGTGTCGTCTTCAGCGATGAGAGTCGCTTCTGCCTTGGTGCCAATGATGGTCGTATGCGTGTTTGGCGCCGTGCAGGTGAGCGCCACAATCAGGACTGCATACGACCGAGGCACACAGGGCCAACACCCGGCATCATGGTGTGGGGAGCGATCTCCTACACTGGCCGTACACCACTGGTGATCGTCGAGGGGACACTGAATAGTGCACGGTACATCCAAACCGTCATCGAACCCATCGTTCTACCATTCCTAGACCGGCAAGGGAACTTGCTGTTCCAACAGGACAATGCACGTCCGCATGTATCCCGTGCCACCCAACGTGCTCTAGAAGGTGTAAGTCAACTACCCTGGCCAGCAAGATCTCCGGATCTGTCCCCCATTGAGCATGTTAGGGACTGGATGAAGCGTCGTCTCACGCGGTCTGCACGTCCAGCACGAACGCTGGTCCAACTGAGGCGCCAGGTGGAAATGGCATGGCAAGCCGTTCCACAGGACTACATCCAGCATCTCTACGATCGTCTCCATGGGAGAATAGCAGCCTGCATTGCTGCGAAAGGTGGGTATACACTGTACTAGTGCCGACATTGTGCATGCTCTGTTGCCTGTGTCTATGTGCCTGTGGTTCTGTCAGTGTGATCATGTGATGTATCTGACCCCAGGAATGTGTCAATAAAGTTTCCCCTTCCTGGGACAATGAATTCACGGTGTTCTTATTTCAATTTCCAGGAGTGTAGTTCCTTTCAAAGGGCACGGCCGACTTCCTTCCCCGTCCTTTCCTAATCCGATGAGACCGATGACCTCGCTGTCTGGTCTTCTTCCCCCAAACAACCCAACCCATTTTAATGCCATCATCCAACGTTAAAGTTCTGATTTCTTCTCCCTGAACTTTATTCCTCTTTGAAAATATCTCCCTAGCATCTCCTGCTTGCTCCATGTTATGCATTGAATGACATGGGAAATGGGCTACAACCCTGTGTCACTCCTATCTCTTCGTGCGTACAACAGAGCAAATTTTTATGTGAACTCTGTATGCTATCGTGACACTAGATGCTGTAGTTCTATATAGCCAAAGTAAATTTCGTACTGTTGTTTCGGATGTACCAACTAAGCGGGCGTTATTGAATTCATGACGATTTGCCGTTATAGAGTTTTGTGGTCGTTACAGCCTTTTAGGCGACTCAGAATACTTTGCTGGACATTGTCGCACACGTGTAAGCAAGAGACACTCTCAGTAAGATCTGGAACGTAGGCGTTCGTAATAATTTGGTCCAACTCCTATATAAATGTAAATCTTCTGTGTCTCCTTTCATCCTGCGGATGTCTTCCTTCACGCAGCGTGATATTTTCATAAATGGATGTACGCTTTCAGATTTTAGACGTGTAAGATTCATTGTAAATTAGGTACAGTTATCGTTTAGCTGCTAGCTGTGGAGAAGGAAATAGCTTGTGAGAAGTTTAATAGCCGCGGTTTACACCTGCTGGAGAGAGCCAAGTGAAAGTCAAGAGTTGCCGCTGTCGTGGCCCATATTGCGCCTTCCACACCTGGTCCTCAGCTGTCTCGCTTCACATGGCACACCTAGCCTTTGTTTCCCAGCCTCTACAATCCTCTTGTGCCTGCTTCAGTTTGCCTGAGATTTACTCCAATACGATGGTCTTGCGCTTTATTGATGCTTACGCGTATTTTTTTCATGACAGGAAACGTTTCGCAGTTTTATCGAAGTCTGTGTTATGTCTTATACTCGATGACTTCTGCATCAGACTGTATAATGTTGCTGGAGGGTAAAAAGTTCCATTCACTAGGTGAACTGTGTGGGCTTATACCTGTACGTACTAGAGCACAAAATAGGGTCTAGAGGTCTGTAGTAATATCACACAGCATACAGGCTTCAGACCGTACCTCAAAACCAGACAGACTGACTTGTCTAAATCACAATAATCTGCCACGCTAGCTGTCGCTATTTTGACTGATTATCCTTTTGCTTTGCATTCTTCGTTACTGCACAGTCTCGGATGTCTACAATTTTCAAGTCTACAGTATAACCCGCCAAACGGACAGATTAGGATTACAGTCAAAATGTATGTTGCTCATATGGGCATTGTGTGGCACAAAGACTAGTGAGGCATTTCTTTCAGTATTTTAGCGCAACAGGACCCACAACCAATACAAATTTTCTAATGACAATGATGTGTTGTTACTGCGGTGTCGGTTGGTTTAACGAGGCGGATGCACATTTTACAACACATCAAACACAATAGAAGGATTAAAAAATAAATGTATTTTAAAATTTTGAACATAGCTACTGTTCAGCAGCGACGAATGTAAATGAATCATTTCAGTAAATCAGCCTACAAGTTGCACGTATAAAGGTTTTGTTAATAACCCTTGACCATGGTGCCAACGACTGTAAAATTGTCTTCTTCGGAAGTACGTGAACCTTTTGAGGAAACTTTTTTATACATCATAGTTAAAAAGAAGTATCAAGGTGTAAAGGATGTACAAAATCACTAGATAAAAATATAATAAACAAAGATTACTTACACGTAAAAACACATATGGTGACGACAAATTTCAGTGCAAAGAAGCTCGTGTCGAGTAACGTGGTATATGTGACCATTAGTAAAACCAAACAAAATCCATTAAAAACATTCCCATTGTAGCTGGTCTAAACGCAGAAGTCTTCACATTAAAATATACATAGAATTAAAAGGCAGTGAAACAGCTCGTACGTGGATGGTGCTATGCGGCAACTGAGTATTTGTCGCAGTGCACGGAATAGGAAACATCGGTAGGTGGCGTACTAGCGCGAAAACACATGCCCATGGCAAACAGATAAAGCGTAAACTATCAGTACCCACGTTATATCTAAAAATGACAGAGAAAATTCCTAGTAAGAAAACTGTTGAGAAATGGGAGATGGGAAAAAGGAGGGGAAATTTAATTATAACAGTAAAAAGGAGAATAAATAGAACGAGATAAAATATTTTACATGAAAGTAGAAATTATGGTGAGAATTAACGACAGCTGTAACTACATTAATCGGTCTGAAGCACCAGCTTAAAACATTCCGGAAACTGTCGACTCGCAAGTTGCAGCTGATCATTTAATATGTCACCACACCTACTGAGTGTGTGTTTAGAAATTTTTCTAGCTATTCGCTTAAGTCTAATAGCCGCCCTTTAATCTCCTTACAGAAAATTACGGTGTCCCACAGATCTTTTGGGGAATGATAAGTAGTGAGTAAATGTTCAGCAAACGTGGAGTGGTGCACATTACCAATCGTCTTTCCTAGTAAATGTTCTTTATACCTTACTTTGGTCGCCCTGCCAGTTTCAGCTATATAGTAACAGAGGCAGATATTAAAAATCATTTTATAAACATCCGTATTAGAAAAGGGATCACTGACATTCTTAATTGCATGCACAAGGTTTTTCTTTCAGCTGTTGTCAGTGAAGAAGTTTACGTGGCATTTGTATTCATTCACTAATAAAGGTTTTATCCTGTAGGATACATTTCCTAGCATGGAAATAGAAATTCACTTACTACTTTCCGCTTTGTTGACCGCGGGTGTTTTTCTCTGTGTAACTGAATTTCGATCATATCTGTTGCTAATGGCAATAGATTGTACAACAACAATTCACTCCGTAAATTAATCGGGTAAAGGGGCGTTGATAAGGCGCCATCAATAGCGGAATTAAAGAAAGCAACTTTGTATGTACGTTTTGCGGCAGAATCAACTGGAATAATATTTCCCCAGTAGGTAGGCTTGCGGCAAATATTAAAGCTGAAGTTATTATCTACTATTGAAGTCGTGAGATTAAGAAAATTAAGCTTGCCACTTTCGTTTTCTATTCCTTGTGTGAAACAAATTGTCTCATGTAACATATGTAAAGTGCTAATCAACAAATCTATTTCATGGACGTTCCCATCGAAGACAAAGAGTAAAATAGTCGACATAGCGAGCACAAATTTTATTTTAGTTAGCTATTCTGAATTGGAACTGAAATATGAATTTTCAAGAGAATTTATGAAAATGTCAGCAAAGATTTGAGCCAGACGGCTACCCATTGCTATGCCGTTGGAGCTGTACTTATATTTTGCCACTGAAGGTGAAATAAACATTTTTAGTATTTCCTATTTCGTGTACTGTGACAACTTTGTCAGTCGCCGCATGACACCAGTACTTATCGGCCGTTTTACTTCCTTTTAATTCCATACACATCTTAAAGTGTTGACTTTTACACTTAGCCCATCTCCAATGGGAATGTTTTCAATCGGTTTTCTTTGGTTTTATTGATGGTCCCACATGTTACTTGCACGACCTTTGGCTCTGAAATCTGTCGTCGGTGATATGCCCTTTTACGTGCAAGTAATTTTTATTTATTATATTTTTATCCAGTGGTTTTGTACATCATTTATACCTTGATAATTCTTTTTAACCGTGCTGTATAGAAAATTTCCTCGAAAGGTCCCTGTACATCAGAAGAAGACAATGGTACAATTGTTGAAAGCATGGCCAAGAGTTTATAAAAAACTTTTACACCTGGAGCTGGTTGTCTCATTTCCTCAAGTCATTCACAAATGTATTTCTTTAGAAAATTTTTATATAAAGAGTTCGTAGTTTTGTGTGCAGCCGTCTCTCTATTATCTCTTACTCTGTTCTACTAATACTTACTTAAAATGGTCAGTAGCAGTCGAAGTAGCAATGGTCTCGAACTAGGTTCGTAAAGTCTCACTGGCTTCATACTATGTTCGTAATAAGGCGCTGCATTGCCGTCCCAACGCGCGGTGTGATCGGAGGGTAGTGTGATGATATGCTGAAGATAATCTGACAAGAGGAAGTCCTCAGACACGCACAAACGATTCGGCTCGTATTTGGGCGGTCGCTTATGTACAACCTAAAATGAAACACTCTAACACACTTTTGGCTCAAAACCGTACGGTTTTTTTTAGAAAATTGCCCCTAAATTTCACAACACGAAGTTTACACAAAACTGTCGGGAATGATAGATAATAGAAACTTTGTATTTTTCATCATCACTTAAGGGATCTGCAAACACATGTCTGGCTAGAAATCGAAGAAAGAAACTTTTACGCGAATGTTTCCAGAAGGAAAACGCTATTCAATGGAAGAAAAAACTGGTGTAGTGACCAAGGCGTTTCGGTGGGAAGCGGAGAACCTGTGATCGGTTCCCAAGTGCAGTCTGAAGGTTTCTTTTATTTGTATTTATTCTCTATCGAAACCTGTAGGAATTTAAGGGTTAATATGGTAAGTAAATCAATAAGAAATAATAACAAGGTATCCAAAAGATTCGTCAACGACACCAAACGAAATACGTCTCACACGAGGAGACGGAAAATGTCGAAGATAGACAAAAATTGGTAGCACTTTTCAGAACGCAGAGAGCACCACATATTGCCGGTTTTAGTCGTGATTACGTTATCAGCGCCGAACAAACAGGACACGAGAATCTGACGAAAATTCGGCGCACGTCATCACATAACGCAGAAAAACAAACTCTTGTCCTGGTCGGTAGTACAAATAAAATAACGAACACACGGCTCAATTTTCCATCACAGCGCGTGGAAAATTGGTCCTCGGCTTGTAGAAGAGGTTAGTTGTTTAACTGACTGGTTAAAGTACGTTTACGTCACTTGCCGCAAATCCGGAAACTTGAGAAATTTAATTTACAAAACATATCTCGCTGAGAGCAAGTTATGTCTGATATTATATCCCTGGAGTTGACTAATGTCCTCATGCACTATAGCATGTTTATAGATGACGAGGAACAACAGACCTGCACGGTAAAAGTAATACCGCCGAACTGCACACCTGTGTGACAGCGTGTCACGTTTATTTGTATCGCCAAGTTAAAAACTTTATTTCGAGGCTTCAGAATTTCAATGTCTTTTTTTTTTTTTTTTTTTTTTGAAACCAAGTAGTAGTTGCACAACCACGCGTATCTAATACCAGTAGATAGAATAATTCATGATCATCTTTCAGCATCCATTTTTCAGGCAGTCTTAACGTATCGTGGTAAGCATAAAAATTAATTCCCCAAAAACGAAATATTTTTAAATTCACTGGTCTGTTTTCCGCCGAATCTTCTGATGGAACGCTGTAGTTCTGCGAATACAGCATTCATTAAATACCATAGCTGCCATGAGTATATTTATTTCGAAGGTGTATGTAACAAGTACCATTCACCAGTTGTTTCACGGAAGTGCATTTGTAAGGCGACCAGGCTAACAGTTTACTTCTTTACTAATCCAAGCTGTGTGAGAAATGTATTTTCCTACCTTGTTATTATTCCTTACTGATTACTTACCCCATAAATCATACCATTCTTAACAATTTTGATACGAAAATAAGTATCAACAGAAAAAAATGCAGAAAACATTTAGGAATCCAGCACAGGTACTCTGCACCCGAGTCAGATGCCTCGGTCGCTACACCAACGGTGCTTTCTTTACCTAGCGTTTAGGGACTCCCTATAAGATGATGAGAAATACTCAGTTTTCAATTGTCTATCGGTCCTGTCAGTTCTCAGGCGATTGTGTGGAATGAACTTTTGGGATGTTTTTTCTCAAAAACAAGAAGGTATTGAGCCAAATTATCGTAAGTTTGTTTCATTTTAGGTTATACTCGAGCGACCTGCCAAATACGAGCCGAATCGGTTGGCCGTGGCTGAGGACCGTCTGAGGGGGAGGTCTGAGTGAGGCGGCTCACAAAGACGTGAGGACCAATCACTACTGCAGCCGGCCTCAGGTGTCATGTGTACCGTCACCTGCGGTTTCTGGCCAGCTCACGGCGGCCGAATTAGATGTTTCTTCTGCCTAGCTGTGTGCAGCCGACGAACAGGCCGTCGACACCGCAGTTACTCTTCCTTTAACCCAAATTTATCGGATTAAGGGGTTATAGTACACATTTGAAAAGGGAAACAAACACAAAACTGCACATTGTAAAAAATACAAGTAAAAGGATATTTCAATCCTAGTATCGACAGCCAGTATGGCGTATTATTGAGACTGGCTTTGGACCCCATTGAGGTTAAAATATCAGTTCTAATAATTAGCACGATATTGTTTTTCATAGTAGCTGCTAATGAATGCAACAGGATACCCCTGGGGAATCGGTGCACTGCTTTTATCTAGAGATTTTAGTTATTTTACAATTTTACAGACAGATACTTCTACACGGGAGCGTGGAATGTCAGATCCCTTAATGGAGCAGGTAGGTTAGAAAATTTAAAAAGGGAAATGGATAGATTATATAGTAGGAATTAGTGAAGTTCGGTCGCAGGAGGAACAAGACTTTTGGTCAGGCGAATACAGGGTTATAAATACAAAATCAAATAGGGGTAATGCAGGAGTAGGATTAATAATGAATAAAAAAATAGGAGCCGGCAGTAGTGGCCGTGCGGTTCTAGGCGCTACAGTCTGGAACCGAGCGACCGCTACGGTTGCAGGTTCAAATCCTGCCTCGGGCATGGATGTGTGTGATGTCCTTAGGTTAGTTAGGTTGAATTAGTTCTAAGTTCTAGGCGACTGATGACCTCAGAAGTTAAGTCGCATAGTGCTCAGAGCCAAAAAAATAGGAGTGCGGGTAAGCTACTACATACAGCATAGTGAACGCCTTATTGCGGCCAAGATAGACACGAAGCCCACGCCTACTACAGTAGTACAAGTTTATATGCCAACTAACTCTGCAGATGACGAAGAAATTGAAGAAATGTATGATGAAATAAAATAAATTATTCAGGTAGTGAAGGGAGACGAAAATTTAGTAGTCATGGGTGACTGGAATTCGGTAGTAGGAAAAGGGAGAGAAGGAAACGTAATAGGTGTATGGATTGGGGCTAAGAAACGAAAGAGGAAGCCGCCTGGTAGAATTTTGCACAGAGCATAACTTAATCATAGCTAACACTTGGTTCAAGAATCATCAAAGAAGGTTGTATACATGGAAGAAGCCCGGAGATACTGACAGGTTTCAGATATATTATATAATGGTAAGACAGAGATTTAGGAACCAGCTTTTAAATTGTAAGACATTTCCAGGGGCAGATGTGGACTCTGACCACAATCTATTGGTTATAAACTGTAGATTAAAACTGAAGAGACTGCAAAAAGGTGGTAATTTAAGAAGATGGGACTTGGATAAACTGACTAAACCAGAGGTTGTACAGAGTCAGGGAGAGCATAAGGGAACAGTTGACAGGAATGGGGGAAAGAAATACAGTAGAAGAAGAATGGGTAGTTTTGAGACATGAAGTAGTGAAGGCAGCAGAGGATCAAGTAGGTAAAAAGACAAGGGCTAGTAGAAATCCTTGGGTAACAGAAAAAATATTGAATTTAATTGATGAAAGGAGAAAATACAAAATAGCAGTAAATGAAGCAGGCGAAAAGGAATACAAACGTCTCAAAAATGAGATCGACAGGCAGTGCAAAATTGCTAAGCAGGGATGGCTAGAGGACAAATGTAAGGATGTAGAGGCTTATCTCACTAGGGGTAAGATAGATACTGCCTACAGGAAAATGAAACAGAAATTTGGAGAAAAGAGAACCACTTGTGTGAATATCAAGAGCTCAGACGGAAACCCAGTTCTAAGCAAAGAAGGGAAAGCAGAAAGGTGGAAGGAGTATATAGAGGGTCTATACAAGGGCGATGTACTAGAGGACAATATAATGGAAATGGAAGAGGATGTAGATCAAGATGAAATGGGAGATACGATACTGTGTGATGAGTTTGACAGAGCACTGAAAGACCTGGTTCAAAACAAGGCCCCAGGAGTAGACAACATTCCATTAGAACTACTGACGGCCTTGGGAGAGCTAGTCCTGACAAAACTCTGCCATCTGGTGAGCAAGATGTATGAGAAAGGCGAAATACCCTCAGACTTCAAGAAGAATATAATAATTCCAATCCCAAACAAAGCAGGTGTTGACAGATGTGAAAATTACCGAACTATCAGTTTAATAAGTCACAGCTGCAAAATACAAACGCGAATTCTTTACAGACGAATGGAAAAACTGGTAGAAGCTGACCTCGGGGAACATCAGTTTGGATTCCGTAGAAATATTGGAACACGTGAGGCAATACTGACCCTACGACTTACCTTAGAAGCTAGATTAAGGAAAGGCAAACCTATGTTTCTTGCATTTGTAGACTTAGAGAAAGCTTTTGACAATGTTGACTGTAATACTCTCTTTCAAATTCTGAAGGTGGCACGGGTAAAATACAGGGAGCGAAAGGCTATTTACAATTTGTACAGAAACCAGATGGCAGTTATGAGTCGAGGGACACGAAGGGGAAGCAGTGGTTGGGAAGCGAGTGAGACAGGGTTGCAGCCTCTCCCCGATGTCATTCAATCTGTATATTGAGCAAGCATTGAAGGAAACAAAAGAAAAATTCCGAGTAGGTATTAAAATCCATGGAGAAGAAATAAAATCTTTGAGGTTCGCCAATGACATTGTAATTCTGTCAGAGACTGCAAAGGACTTAGAAGAGCAGTTGAACGGAATGGATAGTGTCTTGAAAGTAGGATATAAGATTAACATCAACAAAAGCAAAACGAGGATAATGGAATGTAGTCAAATTAAGCCGGGTGATGCTGAGGGAATTAGATTAGGAAATGAGACACCTATAGTAGTAAAGGAGTTTTGCTATTTGGGGAGCAAAATAACTGATGATGGTCGAAGTAGGGAGGATATAAAATGTAGACTGGCAATGGCAAGGAAAGCGTTTCTGAACAAGAGAAATTTGTTAACATCGAGTATAGATTTAAGTGTCAGGAAGTTGTTTCTGAAAATATTTGTATGTCGTGGAGCCATGTATGGAAGTGAAACATAGACGATAAATAGTTTGGACAAGAAGAGAATAGAAGCTTTCGAAACGTGGCGCTACAGAAGAATGCTCAAGATTAGATGGGTAGATCATATAACTAATGAGGAGGCATTGAATAGGATTGGGGAGAAGGAAGGTTTGTGGCACAACTTGACTATAAGAAGGGATCGGTTGGTAGGACGTGTTCTGAGACATCAAGGGATCACCAATTTAGTATTAGAGGGCAGCATGGAGGGTAAAAATCGTAGAGGGAGACCAAGAGATGAATACACTTAACAGATACAGAAGGATGTAGGTTGAAGTAGGTACGGGGAGATCTAGAAGCTTGCACAGGATAGAGTAGCATGGAGAGCTGCATCAAATCAGTCTCAGGACTGAAGACCACAACAACAACAACTTCTACACATATCACATCAAACTTTGCGACACTCAGAGAGGCAAGG
Organism: Schistocerca nitens; assembly: GCF_023898315.1. Taxonomy (NCBI): domain Eukaryota; kingdom Metazoa; phylum Arthropoda; class Insecta; order Orthoptera; family Acrididae; genus Schistocerca; species Schistocerca nitens. Next base: position 930,662,944 of record NC_064616.1, read on the forward strand.
CTTTATTGGCTTTCATCAGTGACAAAATTCTGAAGTGAAAAAATTTAGAATTTCTGCTTTCCCTTAGCTATTATGAAGTTAGAGGACAATCTTTAACCAAAATCTGTTCATTGGACCATACAGGAGAAAATATTTTGGACCATTTCATCGCTCTATAACTGCTTAAGAATTTTTACATAGCTTTTCCCCAGGATGTTTAATTCTCATTGACCGCTTTTTAGCCGAAATCGCACAATTTCATTTCTATCTCTGGTACAACTATCGCATCCTTTTTCTCATATATCTGATGTTGTTTTGAACCATCATGTTTTGGAAAAGAGCGTCTGCGAACTGCATAATAGCGGAAGGATGCAGAAGTTCTGAGCTTTACATTTCAAAATTTTGTCACTGATAATAATTCTTCTCTCTCTGAGCGTTGGACAGTCTGAAGATGGTACCTTCTATCACTTAGTACCTTGTGCAATACCCGATCGCCTAACAACGTAGCAATTGTCTGTAGCATTTACAGAACGCGATGAGACTTATATACAGGGTGATTCAAAAGTAATGTCCCATAGGACAAAAATTATGAAGCAGAACTCTACCGACAAGCTTTCAGAGATGGTAGTATGGATAAAAATAACAAAAAAATGTCTGGAAACATGGGATCTAAAATGGATACCTTAAGAGCTATAGGCATTTATTCAGTAGATGAGATGTGTTTCACAATAGGAAAGAGCTTTCACTAAAAGAGATCTATTTCACAGTATCAAAGACGAAGTGTTTTTTTTGTTTTTTGTTTTTTTTGGTCCAACTACCACCTCTGGAAGTTTTTTGGTGGAGTTCTAGTTCACCCTGTTCGTCCTATGGGGCATAACTTACGAATCACCCTGTATTTCTTTTGTGATCTTTCCACGGCCGACGCTCCATTATTTGAATAAAGTTGGATGGCGTACCAGCGTATCCACATATACGACCTCAGCAATCTTTTGTAAAATATTTGTCTAAGTACTATTCATTACACGTCGATCCAGTGCACAAGAAATACATAGCATCGCAGAGCAAGTCAGCGTAAATTTGTCTTTTTAGTGATGGTTATTGTAATAAACTTACCTGCACAGGGCGTTTACGCAGGTAACATCCTGGAAATTAGCCATCTTCATCCTCAGAAGCTTTCACTCGGAAAGAAGACTATACGTGGTCAAACGAAGACGAAATCATTTTCTCCCGTTAAGATTAATATACCGTTTTCATTGAGATTAAATTTATTTTAGTTATTGGTCAGCACAAACTGCGAATAATTTGAATGCAATACTGCTACAGAAATATCAGCTTTTAACGCTAATTTCTGCATCTACATATACGCATAACTGTATGCTTTGCGAATCTCGTGGAAGTGCTTGGTTGAGGATACTTGTTATTGTAAACCATAACCATATTCACATTTCCTGTCGTCCCATTCACGGATGGTGCGTGGAGAGGATGACTGCTTGTCCACCTATGTGTTTCATTTTGTCAGCACCGACTCCACGGGATACACACCCAAGGAAGTGAAGAGTATTCGTAGTTTCTGATCCGCAAGATGTGCTTTGAAGTATTCTAAGCAGATTGTATGCATTTCTTCGAGTTTCTGTTAGATTAGGTTTTCCAACATTTCTGTTATACTCTGTCGCCAGTGAACCAATCCTGTAAACTTCCGCATCGTCCTTCTTTCTACGCGTTCGATGCTTCCTGTTCCAGCGGCCTAATATAGGTCTCAAATACTACATCATCATTCAGATACTGTACAGGGTATCAGTCAGTAAAAACGTAAATTTGAGTAGTTCTGTTCTGTGTTAGACTGAGGACAGCAAATTGAAAGGCATTCCTATTTTCCGTGCCCTGGGATTTGAAGTATGATTTTGCAATGAATATTACTGTATTGGAAAAACGTGGATTAATGTCTGCTGCAGCTGGAGCATTTGTGAGAAGCCAGGTGGCGATAAACGGGTAAGACCACTGCTGTTGCCTACGGTTTTAACGTGTTGTGATCATCACTGCGGAGACATTTGCACAAACGTCCCATCGTCGATGGAAAACTTAGTTTTGTTAAAATCTTGTCCACCACAGAATGAGGAAATCTGTGACTGTAATATTAGTTCCATTAGAATCGCAACAGCTAGCCACATTTGTAGAAGAATTGGATATTTTGAAACCATGGTAGGGCCCCAGCATTTCATGCTCGTCTTCAGACAGTTTAAATTTTATTTTGGTGTTTCACGCACATTCAAATCGTCTCGGAGTGTATATGACGTTACATCCAACCGTTACAATTCTGTAATGTCACTGTTTGTAATTCCTGGTTCACGATTTGTTTATTTCATGTCGTTTTGACACACTTTTCAAGAGCCTTACACTGCATTTGTATATAACTGGTGCCAGTTTCACACAACTTTTGCTAAAGCATGAGACTTGTATTCGAAAACAGCAGCTAAATTTTAAAATCGGTTTTGATCGTTATTCATAGTAAGGCCAAATGCAGCTATATTACGATCTGACATCAAATCTTTCGTTGTGAAGGTAGTCTTTCTGCCATGTTCTGCTAACTACGTGTCCGTCTGCATGCATCGAAGGCGAATGCAAATCATTGGAAGACTGTTGCTTCGCATTACATAAAAAATATTGTGTACTTTTCTTCTGTGCAGTAGGTAAGGTGACCTCGAATTGGCCTGGTACATTGCAGTTCGAGGATGGATACTGAATGGCATAGCAAATCACTTCTGACTACTGCGATACGGGCAAGGTAACGTTGAGCGTTACACGTCTTACAATGTGCTTTATAACGTCGCGTAAATGATCCGATGATCAAATATTTAATTGAGTTTATGTTGCCTGTATTCAACGCAAACTAAACTTAAAAAATATTTCGAGGCACCGTAGAAACGAGATGTAACGCGGAATCCGACGACGGTGGACCAAAATCGCGTTAAATTAGGTAAGAGTCTAATTGATTATCCAACGGTACAACTCTGTGCTTGTTGTGTGACGCAATGAAGCTGATAAATACCTTCACTTACTTAGACTTCCTTATGTCACGTTTGTTCAAAGATGACTGCCGTCACTGCTCACTGGTGCTAATCGAGGGAGTATTTTTCCTTGTGAAGGTAACCTATTCGTACTTTTGCCACAGTGAAACGTGATACGATGCTGATACAAAACAGAAAGTCCTCTATGGAAAGTCGTCTTAAATTTTTGACTGAGTATATAATTCCACGTTAGTTACATCGCTAGTGTGACAATCCGTCTGTGTGGCTTAAGACCTGCTCACTGATTTATATGTGTAATTTTCAGAGAGTTTGTTGCAGCTTCACAGCGTGCTCTGTTCTTCTTCATCTGATACAATGCTGTAAAAACGTGCATATCCAACCATCTTTGTTAACGACAAATAAAAAAACCGCGTTCTGTATCCGGAACAGAATTCAACTGTTGCGTTTAGTTCAGTTGTATATTTATTTCTGTAACCTGACCTTACTAGGGCCATCAAACCCTCTCTTACGTCTGACCAGGGTTTTACACATACAGTACCTTTTTTACATTATAGTTACCTAATAAATAACAATTTTAGAATGATAAATAGTATTAAAATGAGTTGAGTGTCTATAGTGGCAATGTGAGTAGTGACAATAATGACAGACGCAGATATAAAAAGAATTTATAGGTTTTTTTCAACTAAAACGCGTTTTCGCCTGAAACATTACTTCAGTTCAAGAACGTTGCTAAAAAAAAGGTATTATTAAGACTGTTTTGTGCTTCAGTTCGTCTATACTATGAAGCCACAAGAGGCGACTATCATTTGCTTCTTATATTTCAGCGAAGCGTTTGCCCCTGTCGACATTGATATTTTACTTGCCAAACTTAGAAGCCTAAATTTCCTGTCCCCAGAATTCGATACACCAGAACACGTCTACTTCGTACACCTATAAATTCTACTTATATCTGCTTCTTTTATTATTGTCACTATTATCAAGTTAGTTATTATCATTATTCCTATTACAGTGTACTAACAGAGTGGCAAGAGGCCACTTTTAAATCGATACAGATGAGCTTCGCAGTAACCCAACACATTTGCTCCTTGACTGTTCTGTAACACATGTTATTTTGACGTGTCCGGTTTCAAAGCAAATTTAGCTAAGAATACTGGGAAATGAGGAACATCTAGTTGGAAGGAAGCATGTACAAGGTTATCGAGTGCGTACAGGCTCAATGATAATCACTATTTTTGCTTTAGCAGGTATGTCATTGACTGTCTTCTGAAGCAGGAAATGTTATTCACTTCTATAATATAATGCAGCAGGTTATTCCAAATTCGGGTTCCTACTACTGAAAAGGACTTCGAGAAGATGGCTGCACGATGGAGTATGACAGAAAGGATTTTGCTCTGATGGGAACGAATATTTTTGCCACGTTGTACAGGCAATAGCATTGGGATCAAGGAGAGATATGAGGGTCGGTGTACGTTCATAAGACATTAGAGAAGACAGTGTGTATGGAAATCTCTGCATTTTACTTAAATGACTTACGAGGATTCAGCCGGGAGACGTTGTCGACAACATTTCGACAGGAGTACATCTTGCCACTTTCAAAGCAAAACTGCAGCAAGTAAACACTATGCAAGCACTTACTTGTTGGAATTTTGCCTTAAAATGGCAAACTGTGCTCCTGTCGCAATATAGGTGCTTGTCGACGGCGTTACCCGTCTGAGTTCCCGTATATTATTTGAACATTGTATGCGCCGAAAGAAAATAAGATCTCACGTATCTGCGCTTGTCTGTACGCAACCAGGCTAGCTGTGCACATGACGGTGAAATGTGATCAAAGAGTCGAACATCACAAACACATCATAACCTGTTCCAGACGCTGTGAACTTTCCTGAGAAATACCTCGTAGGATAACAACGCTGCAGTCAATAATTGGACGTATAAGTGCTTGTTCAAATTTCTCTTTCAGGTGAAGAGGGGAGAGCGTTTTCTATTTTTCTATGGCATGGAGAAATGCTGATGCCTTCATGCACATTGCACTTACGCGTTCATCCAATTTAGCAATTCATCTGTTATTACTCCTAGACTCTCCGCTAAGGAAGAGTTGATATTTGTCACATTTAGGGTTAAATAGAAAGTGGTGGAAAACTAAAAATGACGAAGACCATAAAAGATATATAGAGGACAAGAAGAAGTGCAAAGAAATAGTGGAAAAAGCAAAGAAAGAGGCATGGGAAGAGTTAACAAAAAAAAACTTGAAGAAGATGTGAAGAGCAATAAGAAAATGTTCTATAACATGATGAAAAATAAAAGGAAGGCTTCTGAAGTACCAGTAAAGATGGAAAAAGAGGACGGTACCGTGATTGAAGATCCAGGGAATATAAAAGATCTCTGGAAAGAACATTTTAAGAAACTGTTAAACGCTGAGGACCAGGTACACGAGGAAACAACAAATAATGGAGAAATTGAGAGAAGTGGGGAAGCAGAATTAGGACAAATTACACTGGAAGAAATGGAAATAGCTGTGAAGAAGATGAATGGGGGGAAAGCCCCAGGACCTCATGAAGTTTCAGTGGACATGATAAGCAGCAGTCCAGTGGGAATGCAGTGGCTGTATAGAGTACTATCAAGTGTGTGGAGAAATAGTATAATACCTGACGATTGGAGAAGAGGAGACATTGTTCCCATCTACAAAAAAAGCAATAAAAGACTATGTAAAAACTACAGAGGAATAACCCTTATCAGTCATACAGGCAAGATTTTTGAAAGAATTTTACTAAATCGAATAAGTGAAAAGACAGAAAAGGAGCTGAGTGAAGAACAGCATGGGTTTAGGAAAGGAAGAAGCACGATCGACTTGATATTTTCTATCCGTCAACTGATGGAAAAAATTGGGAGTATAACAAAAGGATGATAATGGTTTTTATAGAAATAGGAAAGCCATATGACTCAGTTAACAGGGAAAGAGTCTGGGAAGAAATGAAGAAGATAGATATAGAAGATGGATACATTAATGTAATAAAGACAATGTACAGAGGACACAATTGTAGAATTACAACATTATTGGGGAACTCTGAATACTTCGAAATAAGACAAGGACTTAAACAAGGAAGTATTCTATCTCCTGCACTTTTTAATGTTGTGATGGAGGGAATGAATAGGGCAGTTAAAGAAATAGTAAAAGGAAAAGACAAGAAGATAATTTTTGCAGATGATATGGTAATATGGGGTGATAAAGAGATAGATGTACAGTTACAACTTGATGCGTAAAAGGAAATAATGGAAAGGCATGGATTAAAAATAAATAAAGATAAGAGTGAAGTAATGGTATTCGGAAGAGAGAAAGGGATCAATGAAAATATTACCCTGAATGGAGAACCCCTCAAAGTGGTAGAAAGTTTCACTTATTTAGGGAGTGAAATATCTAGGGATGGAAGAATAACTAACGAAATTAATAGGAGGTTACAGAAGGGAGGCAATTTCTGCCAAGCAATAAAACACCTGATTTGGAATAAGGAAATTTCAGAAAAAGCAAAACTCCTTATGTATAAGAATTATTACTTCTCTGTTGCCATCTATGGTGGAGACACATGGGCAATGACAGAAAGGGACTGGAGCAGACTGCAAGCAGGGGAAATGAAATTTCTCAGAGCAGTAAAGGGAAAAACAAGAATGGACAGTGTAAGGAATGTAGAGATTAGAAAGGACCTTAAACAAGAAAGTATGAGAGAAGAAGTTGGAAAAAAAAAGATATTAAGATGGTACGCGCATGTCAAGCGGATGCATGGGCAGAGACTCCCCAAAATTATGGAAGAACTAAAGATGGATGGGAAAAGACCTAGAGGGCGCCCAAGAACACAGTAGAAAATGGGAGTGAGAATATCTGTGGAAAGGAGAGGTATGGCCTGACAGCAAGTGGAGGAAGAAAAGTGGTGGGAGGACCGAGCCAAATGGAGAGGACTCGTCAGCACCCAGACCCGGCAGTAGCTGGAGCGGGAACCGGATATAGATAGATAGATTGATAGGTACGGTTAAAGATGGAAGGCATTCTCGATATTTCGGGCCAATGGTCCTAGAATGACCGAACAGTAACACTTGCGTTTTGTATGGATTGAACGTTAACCCTATAGCTTGCATCCATTTTGATAGTACATACAAATCAATACTGAGATATTCATTAGCTGTCTTCAAGTTTATTTGGTTTGCACTTAAGTTCAACTGGCGGTTAGCCAGTGGTATTTGCAATAGGACAAAACTGAACCCCCGTCATTGACATACAATGAAAAGGGTATAGGACCTACTACCGAACCCTGGGGGACGCCTAACACTACCGGCTTCGATTGTGACTTTATGGTTCCAGACATGACGCACTGCCAGCTAAACGTCAGGTAGGAGCGAAACCATTTCACAGCACACTGCGAGAAATTTAAGCTGCTAAGTTTGCCTAGTAAAATGTCAAAGTCGACAGTAGAAAGGCTTTGCTGAAGTCTAAGAAGGACATGATAGTAGCCTCTTGTGCATCATTTGCATAGACGGACTGAAGCTCAAAACATTCTTAATAAATGTTTTTTCTTTAACAACTTTTTGAAATGAAGTAATGTTTCACGCTAAAACGTGTTATCACTGAATGCGGAAACAGTCTACTCACAGAGTAGCTTGAGGTTACTTTTAAATCGATACAAGTGAGCTTCGTAGTAAACCAGCACATTAGCTCCTCGACTGTTCAGCAGCACGAATTATTTTTACGTGGATATCTCCGGCTTCAAAGCAAATTTTTTTAGAACCTATATTTCAGCGTGGACGAATCAGTGTATGTCTTCTTTCACTCCGTAATAAAGTGTATTTCGCTCCTTGTTTCTGAATGTTATAAATAATGAACCAGCGCACTGAAGGTACGCATCGCCCCATGAACCATGGACCTTGTTGTCGGTGGGGTGGCTTGCGTGCATCAGCGATACAGATAGCTGTACAGTCACAACGGAGGGATATCTGTTGAGAGGCCATACAAACGTGTGGTTCCTGAAGCGGGACAGCAGCCTTTTCAGTAGTTGTAGGGGCAACAGTCTCGATGTTTGACTGATCTGGCTTGTAACAAAAACCAAAACAGCCTTGCTGGGCTGGTACTGCGAACTGCTAAAGGCAAGGGGAAACTACAACCGTAATTTTTCCCAAGGACATGCAACTCTACTGTATGGTTGAATGATGATGGCATCCTCTTCGTTAAAATATTCCGGAGGTAATGTAGTCCCCCATTCGGATATCTGGGCTGAGACTACTCAGGAGGATGGCGTCATCAAGAGAAACAAAACTGGCATACTACGGATAGGAGGGTGGAATGTTAGCTCCTTTTATCGGGCATGTAGGTAAGAAAATTTAAAAAGGGAAATTGATAGTTTGAAGTTAGATATAATGGGAATTAGCGAAGTTCGGTGGCAGGAAGAACTGGACTTCAGGTCAGGTGAATACAGCTTGATAAATACAGAGTCAAATAAGCGTAATGCTGGAGTGCGTTTTCTAATGAATAAGGAAACAGGAATGCGGGTAAGCTACTATGAGCGGTATAGTGAACGCAATATCGTAGCGAAGATAGACACTAAACCCACGCCTACCACAGTAATAGAAGTTTAGATGCCAACTAGCTCCGCAGATGATGAAGAGACTGAAGATATGTATGACGAGATAAAAGAAATTATGGAGAAAGTTACAAAAGAATAAAATTTAATTGTTATTTGGGACCGGAATTGAATAGTAGGAAAAGGAAGAGAAGGAAAAATAGTAGGTTAATATGGACTGGGAGAAAGGGATGAAAGAGAATGCTGACTGGCAGAATTTTGCACATAGCATAATTTAACCATTGTTAACACTTGGTTTAGGAGTCTTGAAAGAAGGTTGTATACTTGGAAGAGAACTGGAGACACCGGAAGATATCCGATTGATATATTGGTTAGACAGAGATTTGGGAACTAGATTTTGAATTGTAAGACATTTCCAGGGGCAGATGTGGACTCTGACCACATTTTATTGGTTATGAACTGATTAAAACTGAAGAAATTGGAAAAAGCTAGAAGATTAAGAACACGGAAGCCGATAATATGAAACAACTAGAGGTTCTTGAGAGCTTCGGAGAGAGCACCAGGCAACGGTTGACCAGAATGGGAGAAAGAAATACAGTAGAAGACGAGTGGGTAGCTTTAAGAGAAAAAATAGTGAAGGCAGCTGAGGATCAGATAGGTAAAAAGACAAGGCCCAGAAGAATACTCGGATAACACACGAGATATTGAACTTAACTGATGACAGGAGAAAATTTAAAAATGCTGCAAATGAAGCAGGCGAAATTGAATGTAAACGTGTAAAATGAGATTGACCGGAAGTGCAAAATTGCTAAGTAGGAATAGCTAGAGAACAAATGTAAGGATTTAGAACCATATTTCACAAAGGAAAGGTAGATACCGCCTACAGGAAAATTAAAGAGGCCTGTGTGGAAAATAGAAGCAGCTGTATGAATACCAAGAGCTCAGGTGGAAAACCAATCCGATGCAAGAAGAGAAGGCTAAAAGATGAAAAGAACATGTTGAGGGGCTATACAAGGGAGAAGAACTTGAAAGCAATATTATAGAAAGGCAAGTATACGCAGATGAAGATGAAATGGGATATATGATACTGCTAGAAGAATTTGTTATAGCTCTGAAAGATCTATGTCAAAACAAGGCTGCGGGAGTAGACGATATTCCATCAGTCAGAAATACTGATAGCACTGAGAGAACCATCCATGTGCAAGATTTATGAGTCAGGCGAAATACTCTCAAACTTCAAGAAGAATGTGGTAATTCCAATTCCAAAGTACGCACTAGCTGACAGGTGTGAAAATCAGTTTAATAAGTCACGGTTGCAAGATACTAACACGAATTCTTTACCGAACAATGGAAAAACTCGTAGAAGCAGACCTCGGGAAAGATCAGTTTGGATTCCAGAGCAACGTAGAAACACACGAGATAACACTGATCCTACGAATTATCTTAGAAGGTAGATTAAGGAAAGGAAAACACATTTTCATAGCGTTTGTAGACTTATAGGTAGCTTTTGACAATGTTGACTGGAATACTGTCTTTGAAATTCTGAAGGTGGAAGGGGTAAAATAAAGTTAGCGGAAGGCTATTTGCAACTTGCACAGAAATCAGACTGCAGCAATATGAGTCCAGGGGCATGTAACTGAAATATTTGGAGTAGGAATTAATGTCCAGGGAGAAGATACAAAAACTTTGAGGTTTGCCAATGACATTGCGATTCTGTCAGAGACATCAATGGGCTTGGAAGAGTAGTTGAACGGAATGGACAGTGTTTTGGAAAAAGGATATAAGATGAACATAAACAAAAGCAAAACAAAGATAACGGAATGTAGTTGAATGATGTGAAGGGAATCAAATTAGAAAACGAGATGCCTAAAGTAGCAGATGAGTTTTGATATTTAGGCAGCAAAATAACTGATAATGGTCGAAGTAGAGAGGATATAAAATATAGTCTGGAAATGGCAAGAAAAGCGTTTCTGAAGAAGAGAAATCTGTTAACACCAAATATAGATTTTAGTGCTAGGAACTTTTTCTCAAGGTATTTCTCTGGAGTGTAGCCTTGTAAGAAGCGAAACATTGACGATAGACAGTTCCGATAAAAAGACAGTAGAAGCCTTCGAAATATGGCGCTACAGAAGAATGCTGATAATTGGATGTCTTAGATCACTTAGCTACTGAGAAAGTACTAAATACAACTGGGGAGACAAGGAATTTGTGGCATAACTTGACCAAAAGAAAGTATCGGCTGGTAGGACGTATTGTGAGACTTCAAGGGATCACCAGTTCAGTATTTAAGGGAAGTGTTGGGGGTGAAAATTGTAGAGGAAGACCAAGAGACAAATACAATAAGCAGATCCAGAAAGATGTAGGTTGCAGTTATTATTCGGAGATGGAGAGGTTCGCACAGGATAGAGCAGCAAGGAGAGCTGAATCTAACCAGTCTATGGACCGGAAGACCACAGCAACAAAACAAGGTAGGCATATGTCGAGTTTCTGAAAGTGATTTCGAAATGCTTCGTTTCAACAAAATTTTAGTTACTTTTTCGCACTCTTTAGTCTTTTAAAAACCGGATCTTACTGCGAAAATTTTAGAACGTGGCTATAACTTTTGGACTCTGCTACACACTGGGTACAAAATTAAGACAGACAGGGAATTGAGATGGTTAACAGGTGTATTCATGATGACTTACTGACGAATAGAGGAACACTAACTACTTCGTAAGGTCATGGTACGTTCTGTTTCAGGATAGGCTAATGTGAAAAGCGAAGAATGAAATTACTCAAGGGCCCAGGCAGATGAAACTTTTCTGCCACGGGAGCGTGGGTATGTTCCGCAATAGCTTTCTGTCTCACACGGTTGTGGCTTTTAACAAGACGTTGTGAACAGAGAACAACTTTTTCCTTACCTCAAAGACCTCAGTTTAGGCAACTGTAAGCATCTATGTAATTTTTGCCAAAAAAGTTTCTGATGCTGTGTACGAGGGGCAATAATTAAGTTGCAATTATCAACTCTAAAAAGTCAAGTTGCGACCATGAAATCTTATGATGAAGTGAGTCTTTCTCTATGTGTCTGTCCATCAACGCGACACATTTTTCCAAGCACAGATGACCTGACGGAGACGTCGGTTGTAGATGTTTGCATTTTGGCTGTTCACGAAACGTTCCAGCTAGAGAATCACCTCGGCGTTACTCTGGATTTCCATGTGAAGCAATTTTCATCTTCTTCCACAGAAAGAGAAAGAACTCGATGGGTGCCTTGTAAGGATAATATGTGGAGTGAGGTAAAATTTGGCATCCCAAAGAAGCAGCATGATGATTCTACAACGCGCAGAACGAGTGGCGATTTGTTGTGTTGTAAAAACAGCTTTACGCGACGTTTCGTCTTAAGAGCCTCCCGTAAACTCGACGCGATACTGAACATAATCTTCTAAAACCATATAATGGCTGTCCCAAAATTTACTCAGAATCGCCTTGACCTATGATCGTTGTTTCACCGCATTGGTGAATAGACATATTGCCGGCCGAAGTGGCCGAGCGGTTCTAGGCGCTTCAGTCTGGAACCGCGCGACCGCTACGGTCGCAGGTTCGAATCCTGCCTCGGGCATGGATGTGTGTGATGTCCTTAGGTTAGTTAGGTTTAAGTAGTTCTAAGTTCTAGGGGACTGATGACCTAAGATGTTAAGTCGCATAGTGCTCAGAGCCATTTGAACCATTTTTTTTAATACACATATTACACGGCTCACTTTGTTCCTTTGCGTCGGCGTCATAGCGATACCGCTAGCAATCGTCCGTGGTGGTTAGATGGCTAAAGAAGGCATCTGAATCGGACTGACAGAGTTGTAACATTTCCGCTTTTTGAATGGGAGAGGAGCGGAGGCCTGTGTTATGTTCAAAATATCGTGCAAGATGCTGGAAAACAATCCATCACTGTTTTGTACTTTTTTCTACTATCGCTTCGATTGTGATACGCTTATCACTTCTCCTGCTGTTCCCTAGTCTCCACAGAGATATTGTTTGCCACTCAGTTCTTCGTAGTTCAGACTTGTCTGATTACACTGGAAGCGTTTCCGCCACATGATCACTGTGTTATGTGATGCTGTAATGTTGCCGGACACTTCCACCACCCAGGCATATATTGTTGCAATGTTGTTACCGCTGATATGCACAAAACGACGTACCGCACAATACTCCACTGTACGAACGGGCTGCACCTTTAAATTTTGGCTCCTTTACCGGAGTACTCTAGAGCAGCGATTTCAGTATAGACCAGGGCTGCAGACAATATCTGCTAACAAATAAAGAATTAACTACGTAACTTTATTTTTTTCCATTGATAGTAAAAAACTACATGTTATTCCTCATACATAAACAAGCGCAATGTCGCGCATGTCAGCTTCCCAACCTCCATTATCTCCTCGTCTAAGCTCTTTATGTTCAAGACAAAACCATCCAGACCACCCATGACTAATTCTAAAAATATCCGCGATTTCTTATCTTCCATTTCATTAATCGCAAGAGTGACCATATCAGATAGGAAGGAGGGTGACCCCCCCCCCCCTCCAAATTTCTCTCAGGGAAAGGAAAAAGATAGTGTCGTTAGGTGTTTTTCTTTCAAGAATATAATTTAAAAATCGGTATTATACATATTTCTTGACTAAAGGCCGGTTAGCGTCAGTTTCATATAGAAACACTTTGTATATCTAATCCCGAGAAAAATGACCCGTGGGGTTTGAACTGTAAATGTATTCATGAAGAGCGAGAGTGTGTGGAGTGAGCACCGCAGGCAGAGCGCGCGGCCTGCCATTGGTCGGCTTCCTGCGCGCCCGTATCCGTATTTGCGGTTTATTTACTGCGATGCCGCCTCCGGCACTCAGACCACTGACCACACACCCCTCGATCCTCGCTGCTACAATCACTTGGTCGTTCCTCATTTAGCTACGCAGGCGCAGAATTAACTTCGCTTTACGCGTGCAAAAAAATTATACTTATCCCATTTGCACCAACTCATTCAAATCACATAGTTTCTTTCCACATTAAACACACTAACATGCTTCTTAATTTACACGTAACAACACTATGATTAAGTACAGTAGTAGCAAGCACTTAAAAAGTCAAGTTAGTAGGAAAGAAAAATAGTATGGAAAAATGTGCTTTCAGAACCTCATCCGCGAAAGTCTTTCGCCCTTAAAGTTTCATCTAGAGCTGATAGGACGTCCTGAGAGGACACCTGGGTGCCGAATTAAAACCTCTGAATCAGGCTTTCGAGCAAAAATGAGGAAAAGAAGTAAATACATTTCTACGTCCACATAATAGTAGGCTTAAGGACAAGGATGAAACACAACGCTGTAAGTACACAGTTTCTCTCTTTCATTAAGAAAGTAACAGATCAAATCGCTCAGATTTTACACAAATTTAACATCAAGTCGGTTTTTAGACAAATAAAGAAAATATGTCACACCCTTCGATCTGTAAAGGATAAACGCCCTCCTTTGTCGGCATACAGGGTATATAAAATTCCGTGTACGTGTGGCAAGGTCTGCATTGGAACTACCAAGAGAAGCGTAAATATACTACTGAAAGAACATAAAAGTCTTCGTCGACGAAGGAAAATAAAAAAATATCTGTACCAAACAGAGCGTGCTCTTCACTCACGAAATAATGACATGAAATTATCCTAACACAAAATCTTTTCTACAATGACAAACTATTATCCATGGCTATATACTGAAGCCATCGGAAAATGGAAACGTGGGGATAAGTTTAAGAGAAAAGAAGAAGGAATGAAATTTAGAGCTACGTGGACAGTGACTCTATAGAACCGATAGATAAACTTTATCTTGAGAATGCAAATATTGTCTAGACAGACTGTACTATATTTATTATCTTTGAAATTGGCCAGTTTGAATCTTTGGTCGCTTTCAAGCACGTATCTTAAGCTTCCAGCTTCATTTTATATCATAATATGTCGCTGATACATGTGGACAGGAATATATCTTACTTTTGTGCGTATGTGGCACAAAAACAATATGCTACTGTACATGGTTACGTCTTTACCAGCGATATATTATGATTTAAAATGACGCTGTGAGACTAGGATACGTGCTTGAAAAGGACCAAAGGTCGAAATAGGCCAATGGCTTAGATAATAAAAAAACAACGCAGTTTATCTGAACCATGTTTTCATTCTCAAATTATGTTAAGACTGTGGACCTGCACAAAAATATAATTTTAAAAAGTTTTATGTTCTTCAGACGAAAAGTTCGATGGTTAGGTTTTGTCTCCGACAGTAATTATCTCTGAAGATCACGTGTATTCTTTTACCACGCCCCAATTTCACAGTATTAACGTCGCTCTCCCACTCCCGATCTTTCAATCGGCAGGACTCAACAGAATCAAGGGCACCTCTGAGGGTGTCCTACGCACTACGGACGAAACATCAGGAACGAAAAAGTTACATGGACCACGTCCATAAAACACGGAAGATTTATGACGCCTGGTCGTGAATGCCTTCATTGTATCTACTTTCTGCAATCAGGATGGATTCGTTCGTCATCATTCATAAAAGGCAACACACTTCTGTTGCTACCATCCGTCTCATTTTTTCACCATCTCTACCAACCGGCTGTTAAATTGCAAGACATTCCACTGATCTCTCCTTGAAGGTTAGTTACTTGATATTTTGCCCAGGAATTTTTATTTTTTTAAATTTATTTACTTATTTGCTCATCAGTTTCCATGGGACCATGCGAGCGAAAGCTGTTTGGTCACGTTAAGAGTCAGAACATAATCTATAGAATGCTGATTAGAAAGTATGTGCCGGCCGGGGTGGCCGAGCGGTTCTAGGCGCTACAGTCTGGAACATCGCGACCGCTACGGTCGCAGGTTCGAATTCTGCCTCGGGCGTGGATGTGTGTGATGTCCTTAGGTTAGTTAGGTTCAAGTAGTTCTAATTTCTAGGGGACTGATGACCTCAGCAGTTAAGTCCCATATTGCTCAGAGCCATTTGAACCATATTTTTAGAAATATGTAAACGAACAATTAAAGAATTAATACGTATAAATGACACGTTACAGAGAGATAGTCTCAACAACTAAGAGAAACAACTCCTGTACCGAAATAAGGGCGCCTTTCATCTTGGATTTGAATACTTGAGGTTAACACACCATTTTTTCAATTCTCTGTCAGCTTTCTTAAAATGAAACCTGTTGAATACCGCAAACATGTCTGTACAATGTTTCCAGAATATAAGGTTTTTATTATGTTTTGGGGAATCAGATGGTAATTTATTCTGGTTTTCTTTTGAGTGTTAATTTAAGTCCGTTTTCATTAATTTCTTCTAGTATTTCTTCGAGTACAGCGTGTTATGTGACTCCCTCCACATCCAGATTGCTGTTGCTTCTAATATTTTCCCTTACAAGTTTCAACAGAGTCCACGATTGACAGCCGTACATTAAAGTGTTTAGATGACAGTTTTTTTGCTCTATCGACGTAGTTGTTTGCAAACAAATTACATTTACTTCTGAGGGATTATTTGGTCTCTGTGATTCAAGGACCATGAATTTTGTGCCAGTGATGTGTTATGTACTCTATTTTCTTGTACACTCCGTCTATACGCTGATGGTCTTCAGAAGTAGGTAAATGCCAGTTTTTCGGTCATCTCAGAGAGATTATGCAGCAGGTATGTTGCGTTGTTTCAGTCATTTCTGTATGTACCAGAGGTCTAGAGTGGATTCTAAGTTCTAACGTCGTGATCTATGTATACTGTAATGCTCTTCCCTATGGGAACTAGAAGGAATCCTAAAAACAATGATTATTCGATACCAGCTCGATTTTATGTGGACGACGTCCTACAAGATATTGATGAAAATGGAAAGATGGACATAGCGTTTCTAAACTTTCATATAGCTTCTGTAAGTTTTGCAAAGTGCGCCAGCGTTCTTAAATGAATTATCTTTGTATGGGGAAAGTAATCCGGGTGACGAGAAGAGTCAGAAGTTCTTGACGGGAAGAACACAACACGTTGACTTGGACAGAAAGTGATGCAAAGACAAACAAGTAATTTCGACTATCCCTGAAGAACGTGTGGCGTTGTCAGTACATAACGAATAGTGAAAGTTGCCAGCTCAGATTTTCCGGAATGTCAATGAGGAAATGATCTCCGATAAAGCATCCAGTAACATCCAGAAACTTTTGCAGACAATGCTGCACATATTTTTATTGAAAGAAAAAAATCCCAATACCATGAACTGGTTTATGAAAGCAGTGGTTATATGTTCTGCTCACAAAGCAACTTATTGGTGTTCCAAAACTGTATTTCTGTCGATATATAATACAATATTGACGAAATATATTGCCAGCCGTCTCTTAATACATTAAAATAAACTTGTGTACTCCATGAATAGTAAATATGTAGTGGGCACTGATTAACATTTCAGTCAAGTCATGGCATAGGAACATGTGGTGTAGCATGACCATATAGGCTGGAACGTAGACGAAGCGAATGGGGACGTACTGAATTCTTTATGCATATAATCGAATACAACTCGCGCAGATGCATTTAAACTATCATTCTTCCATTTGTTCAACCGTTAGTAGATCGATAAGAAACGTTAACGTATGATGCAATAAAAAGTAGACTCTGTAACGAGCTTTACAATAATTTGCAGATTACAGATATTCGGCATTATGATGTGTAATAATCTTGGCCTTTTAAGTAGAATAAACAGCAGGTTATTTTAATAAATAATTATAAACAATAAATATTTGCATTTAATTTCCGAATTGGATCCTAACTAGACAGAACGAAAGATTAAAGTATGCAAGAAGACTTTCTCTTGTTTACACGTCATTGTATAATTTAGCAATATATTTATATATATCAGGGAAATTGTAACTTTTCCGGAAACTAGTCCTATCAAGTCATTACCACTGTGGTATAGATCAACTTCGTGAATATTTCTTACAATTTGATTAAGCTATTAACACTCGAGTAAGACTTTCCTTTATGCTCAGGTATCTAGGCACACGACGTTACTTTCACACATTGTTTTACATTCACTCAGTAATTCTCATACGTCTGGTTTTTCATCTTATACCGTAACTATTTTGCTTATTCGGAGTTCTCACTAAGTTTATGTGTAACAGTAATATTTTCCGAAACCCCGTTACATACAGAGGGTTGGAAAAAGGTGGAAACGCTAAAAACAAAACACATTACCATGGATAATATGATGCAGGAGAACCGTTGGCACACGACATGTCTGCCCAAATTATTACCTAACCCCCGCGATGTTTCATTCTTGGCGGCAAGCTGCATCAGTCGTGGGCTTGGAACAGCGTCCGCCAGACGAAAACTCGGCCTAAGTTGGAAACAGTGTGTTACAAAACTCATCCGACCAAATGACTTTCTTCCGTCGCTCCATAATCCAAAGTTTTAGAGCCTCGTTACCACGTTTTCGTGTTACGGGCATTTGCAGCATTGATGTGTGGTTTTGGAATCAGAACTTGTCCTGCAATTCCCTGTTTATAGAGCTCCGTTCATGTTATGTCGTTGCTAACACGGTCCACGCCTGCGATATTCATTTCCGTGCCCCGTTATTTTTTCTTCACAATCCTCTTCAATGACCGTCTGTCTCTACCACTCAGCACACACTTTCGTCCGAGTTCTTACTTAGTGGATGATGTTTTCCGCTATCCCTGTAAGCGGTATGAATCTTCGATATGCTGCCTCTTGAAACACCAAATACTTCAGATACTTTGGTTACGGAGGCACCCACTAAACTAGCACCACCAATTTTCCCCTGGTTGGAATTCACTTAACTTCCACTTAGTGCGCCGACCATCACGCAGAACGCTGTTCTGGCCGAGATTGACACTTGCAAAGTATTGAAGACATTACACAGGCGCCGTTCGTGGTCAAATACAACAGCACCACCTGCGGCTTGGCTTGCATCTGCATTTATGTTCAGGCACGCATTTTTCGTGACGTTTTCATATTTGTGGCCAACCCACGTATATAGGATCGACCTCTATGCTGCATGTTCGTGAGAAACCATCGGAGCGAGTTCTGTCGTTATGTAACTGAGCTGTCTCCTTCCCGTGAAACAGAGTGATAGAATCCTGACCAGTCCTTGAAAATTCTCCCGTCATTCTTCGTATTTTTTCTCTGTTCTTTCTAGTTTGTCTCTCTCTACTGCCTCATCTCTCCTGACTTCTTTCTTTCTATTATAAACGTCATTCCTGTATTAATCACCTAGCTGCCACTGCAACGGTTACCGGCGTAAAAGTTGTCGCATTGCATATGAATATAGCGAGTACACAAATAAGTCAGCCATTGTAACTAACATTTCTACCATGTTCGTTAGTACTGAATCAGTAGTTCCTAACCTCGACATTTCTTTTCACTCTGACACTATTCATGGAAAGAGAACAATGAAATGCGTCTGATCTGATGTAAGAAACGAGGCGCAACCGTCTTAATAAGGGCAGGTGCGATAAATTTATAAACTTGATTGTATTTTACACTCTTCATATTCAGTTTAGTAATTAACACGCTGCAAGAATGTAGCACCGTTCTCACAGTATTACAAGTTGGATTTATATTTTACTCCATATTACTAGCTGATTATTGACTGATAATTATGTAATGAATCTGAGTAAACAATATTTATACCACGCTTTGGTAATATTTGAGTATTTCAGTCCGTATAGCTGCAAAGAAAAAAAAATGTTATACATAATAATTTTTTTAATTTCTTTTTATAGTAATCGCTGTTATGCTGTGACTCCTACTATAGCAATATCTTTTCACTTATGTTGTTACTCACGTACTGTGCGATATAAAAAAAAAGTACTTCATGCCCCCATCGCACTGTATCATTAGTTTAACAAAACCAGTACAGAGGCTGTACATTATTTGATGCCAGCTTTATGCGCAATACTGTCTGAAATTAAAGAATAAATATTTTCTTCTTTTTCCAGTTGCGCACGAAGCTCCTCAAATATCTGGGACTGTTCGTGAAGAATTTTTCACATCCGACCAAGACATTTTTGCCACCTCCAACCGTCACCAGAGAAACTGAGGACTGTTAATGGAGCAAAACGTATTCTCTATACTTTGCTGTCTGCAGCTCGTGCTAAAGGGTAACTGAAGAGAAAGAGACGAAGAAGGTCTGAAGAGGCGTTGTGAGACGGTCGCTTAACGGTAAGAGTTATGCATGGCACTGTCTAGGGCGCGTGCTGCGTCAACCCTAGCAGAAAAACTAGTTCTTCATTGTGCGCGTTCATGCCGCGAGGATACGGCACCAATCACTGCCTACACAAACACGCTTAGTTCTATTTTCTCTAACGTGTAGGTTATTAGTATGTTACAGTTACTTACCTGTGAGCACTATGGGACTTAACATCTGAGGTCATCAGTCCCCTAGAACTTAGAACTACTTAAACCTAGCTAACCTAAGGACATCACATACATCCACGCCCGAGGCAGGATTCGAACCTGCGAGCGTAGCGGTCGCGCGGTTTCAGACTGAAGCGCCTAGAACCACTCGGCTACACCGGCCGGCAACCAGTACTATATCATCAGCGAATCGAAGGCCGTTTAGGTACATGAGGAAATATTCCTTCTTTGTTTTCGCTCTTTAAACATTTGAAAACTTCCTGTTGGACTGCTACCATTGGTTTAGGTGATTTGGAATTGCTGTGCTTGTCGCCTCTTTCAGTTATGAATATCTGACTGTAGACACATAGTTTATGGTAGCTTTAGCACTGACGTATACATGCTTCAGTTTACTGGCGTAAGTTGAATCAACATTTTGTTTCTCGAGGGACATTTCTACAGATTTCTCTGAAACTGAATCAAAAGTATGAATTACACGCAAAGCCGTAATTTATTCTTGTTATCACATTCTATAACTTGGTCGGTTACTTGTTAATGGCCCATTGTACTGTTACCACTAACAAAGTCAGCTTGTTCTTTCGCCTAATTAAAATTCATTATTTCATCAATGCGGCTGGTGACAATGTCAGTGAATATCTTGCACTTTATGAAGACGAGGTTGCTGATTTTCTGTCTAGGCCGTCTTCTTTACGACGAACGAAATAATTACAAGTGTGTTCCAGTTGTGGGGACTTCTCTTCCCCAGACATTCGGCAAACAATTTTGCTTCCAGTTTTGAACATTTCTACTGAGCGCCATCATACTTAGAAACCTTTCCGTCCTTTGTACCTCGAATAATAATAATAATTCAATTAATAATAATGATGATATAATAATAATGCAATAGATAATAATAGAGATACTGATAACATGATGGTTTTGTGTAAGTTGGCAGATGATCTGAAATTGGTGAATAAGCATACTGTCGGTTCTGTAGCATTTCCTCCTGTAAAATACTCTAATTACGGCAGAAGACTTGGACAGAGGATATTTAAAAGATTAATACCATACAAACATATGGAATGAGAAAGGAGGAAAAATCCTGTTGGTAATCTACCACGTGCCCAATCAGCTGTAGACGCAGAAGGTGTAAGTCCCACTAGCTTTTGGCCTCGGCTGCCGAGATCTTGAGTTGATAATTGTTCAGCAACGACTGTTTGTACGAAAGAAAAAGATTTTAGAGAAAAAACTGTAATAGCTCTTACCTGACAAGAAAGCATTCTTGCAGTGTCATCTAGCCAGCCTTCCTAGTTATTTGGATCCGAAACCTTAAGTTTGTTTCAAAATATATATATATATATATATATATATATATATATATATATATATATATATATAATGTCAACTCTCCATTGGTTTTTAATTAAGAGGATTTCCTTCGTATTTTCATTGATGAGGATCAAAAAAGGACCATATATTCTGATGACACTAGCATAATTATCCGTAGTGGGTTCTCTCTGGTGGCAATTCGCCGAGAGCTAAAATAAAGAAGTACTTGTTATGAAGAAACCATAGTCACACTAAATAAATCAGGCATCTATTCGATGTCAAGTTATATGAAATGAGCATTGCTACAGAGTAGGAGAAAAGTGTTACAAACAGGGATACGTCTGATAAATGCACCAGTGGAAGAGACTACATCGTGTGTTCATAATGCAGCGCCGACAAACATTGTCTGAAGGTACGAAAATATTAACACATACACGACGAATGTTTTCCTTAAATCATAGCGTGAGAAAAGTTATGTCACAGTTAATTATGGAATCCTGTCTTCCCCCAGAACGAACAATTTCACTAGCCGCGGTTGATTTTTCATAACTATGTTGGAGTCTTAACGACAGGAGGGAACGCCAAAGAGAGTCCAAAGGGTGATGTTTCTAAGGCAACATATGTCGCCATTCCAATGTTGTCTATACGTGGGATCACAGTACACCCACTCTCAAATACCTACAGAAGTGCAGCCATTTACATTCTATCTGAAACATGCTCACATTTTATCACAATAAAATTCACACTGTTTTTTAAAAAATACGTTTCTGAAAATAAGTTTATTAACTTTTATTCGGTCGTTCTTAAATATTAGTGGTTTTTCATCTGACAATGATCTGTGCAAAGAACGCTTGCTGATTGCTATTCAGCAGTTGCTGCCATCATGTGCTATAGTGTGCGGCACATTTGGCGGTATCTGTTCTACGCCAGAGATTCAACCATCTACCATTTTCCCTCCAGACGAATGAGCGTCGAGACGATTTCTGCGAACTGAATTGGGATTGTTCTATACATATTTGATGTCCCAAAGCATATAGTAAATGAGTTCATCTTTCTTCTCGGGAAGTAATTTGGCCTTTACCGTGCATGACTTCTGGCTCTCACATGGTGACAGCTTCTACCAATACGATAAAGTAACATCCATCCATTTTGCTGCATGATGTTTCGAATACACTAATACATTTACATCGTTTCATAGAACTGCAGATACTAGATACTTATTAATAATAACAAAGAAATAAATTCCCTAAATGAGTCTGTGGCCATAGTGGATTTTTGCGAACAAAGCCGTCTAGATACCTTTATATATTTTCATTTAACACGACTTTTCAACTACTGTGATCTCGGATGATACTGATTGTTATAACAGAAACAATCATTTTTATAATCACAGCAGCATGTTAATACAAAATATATATAAAACTTAAGTTTTATGGGGCTGATGTGTGTTTGATTCTAAAGGACATGTAAATAATGATTATTGTTGTGCTTAGGTAACTCCCCAAGCAGTTATTGCTACCATCTAAAATACTAACATTATGATTCTGAAATCATGTTTTATAATAAAACTTAGGCAACGTGTTCCCCAATAGCTCCACGTGCCTAGTAAATGTATTTCTGTAAAGTTTTGAGAAAAGTAGTTACCAACCGTGCGCAGACAGGGTGACGGCTCCAGCGAGCGACCAAATGGTGTAAATTGAACTGAAGATGACCCCATCTAGGGTTGAAACCGGTTGGCGGCAAAATAAATAATGCGATTGTGACTGTCATTTTGAATAATTGATTATACGTAAATTAATCGCTGTTATCTCACACAACTATGTTGTCTGAAAACCGAACTATCAGTTTAATAAATCATGGTTGCAAAATGCTAACATGAATATTTCACAGAAGAATGGTAAAAATGGTAGAAGCCATCCTCGGGAAAGATCAGTTTGGATTCCGGAGAAATATAGGAACACGCAAGGCATTACTAACCTTACGCTTTCTCTTAGAAGATAGATTAAGGACAGGCAAAGCTACGTTCATAGCATTTGTAGGCTTAGAAAAAGCATTTGACAGTTTCTCTGAAATTCTGATGGTAGCAGGGTTAAAAACACAGGGAGCGAACGGCTATTTACAACTTGTATAAACACCAGACGGCATTAATAAGAGTCGAGAAGTATGAAAGGAAATCAGTGGTTGAGGAGGGGTAGTCTTCAATTTGTACAGTGACCAAGCAGTAAAGGAAACAGAAAAATGGAGTAGGAATTAAAGTTCAAGGAGAAGAAAGAAACATTTTGAGGTTTGCGGATGATACTGTAATTCTGTCAGAGAGAGCAAAGGAATTTGCACGCATTTGAACGGAATGGACTGTGTCTTGAAAGGATGATATAAGATGAACATCAACAAAAGCAAAACGATGATAATGGAATGGTGTCGAATGAAGTTGAGTGATGCTGAGGGAATTAGATTAGGAAATGAGACACTTAAAGTAGTGGATGAGTTTTGCTATTTCGGTAGCAATATAAATGATGATGATCGATGCAGAGAGGATATAATATGTAGACTGGCAATGACATGAAAAACATTTCTCAAAAACAGAAATCTGGTAACATCGAATGTAGTTTTAAGTGTTAGCAAGTCATTTCTGGAAGTATATGTAAGGAGTGTAAGGAGTGTAGCCATGTATGGAAGTGAAACATGGATGAAAAACAGTTTAGACATGAGGAGAATAGGGGCTTTTGAAATGTGGCGCTACGAAAGAAGGCTGAATATTATATGGGTATGTCGCGCAACCTGACTAGAAGAAGAGATCGATTCATAGGACACATTCTGAGATATTAAGGGTACACCAATTTAGTATAGGAGGTAAGTGTTGGGGGCAAAAATCGTAGAGATGAATACAGTAAACAGATTGAGAAGCACGTATGGTTGCAGTAGTTGTTCGAAGATGAAGAGGCTTGCACAGGATAAAGTAGCATGGAGAACTGCATCAAACCAATCTTCCGACTGAAGACTACAACAGCTAGATGAAGAAATATTGTTCCACGACATCTTTTCCGAACAGTATACATTAATAATACCTGAAGCGTGTGACATGATATGCTCCATTACTTTTGAACGGAAATTTTATTGGTGTGTCCGTAGCTGAAAAAGTATTTGTTTTGGAAGCAGCCGTTTCAGTTGTGATGCCAGATCCCAGCCTGATGCTTGGCTGATTGCAGGAATGGGGCTGCAACCCGCAAACTAGACACCAAGAACGAAAGATAAAAACTAAGTGGGAACTGTGCGTCTGGCATCGGGCGGCTTCATTCTTATGTTTCAACTTCTTGTTTTTTCGCTATCTCGTTACTCTATGCAAATACTTTCCGGTAGGGGAGCAGTGCCTTGTATGGGTCTTAAGCCGAAATTGGTACAACATTTTTGTTGCTTTGAAATAGGGTATAACTGCATAAAATCTTTATTTGAACATTTGTTGTGGTGAAATAGTGAAAACAAAACTCATAATCAAAAAATGCAAGAAAAGAATTTTTAAGACTTACAGTTCGAGATGTTAAGAAAAGCATGGACCATGGAACAAAATGTAGGTTTTAAGAGAAAAGGATGTTTTTGCGATTTACAAACAAAACTCTTTGTATATCAAATGTACAAAATGATAAAACAATAGTTGGTTCAAAAGCCTTTCAACTTGTGGTCGATTGAACGTGATACAAAGCATTGAATTTGTGGACTGAGATTTTCTGTAAGACAATTATGGATGGTCTTCATAACGTTTCGATAGAAATCTTACCTGCCAACTTACTTTCTCCGTTAAATCTGTGAGACAGTTTTAAATTTTCAGCTAAACAGAATTAATCTGCGCTCTAAATCTCTCATATGTGCTACATGCATTGCTTCCAAATTTTCGTCAAATGTTGATTTGAATAACCCATCTGAGGTGTCAAAGATGTCTGTTCAGTCCCTAAAATGATTTTTAACCTCCTTTACAGTGTAGTTCTAGGAACATTTTAACGATTAGCAGCTTGATCGGTCATTTCGCTTTCCAAAAACGCTTCAAACTGATACTTCGTTGTAGCTCGGAACATTGTCCTTGACAGTCACTGGCACGTTTCTACTTCAACCATGGCATCGTGCTCTGAAAACAAACAAAAAAGATTTTTTATGTGACCTATACCACCCACTTTTGGTGTGGCTTATACTACGTGACTGACACTACAAACTAAAACTTAGCAGAAACAGAAGCTGCTTTGAGTGAGCGGAATTTCATTATTACGATAGAATCTACCGTAGACTTATTAAACATTAAAACTAGGATGATATTATAATTTCTTGCCTTTTAAAGGATAAACCGATGGTGAATATTACATCGTTCAACAGTTGCACACTCAGAAACAAATAATGTTTACTTCCGGCAGAAACTGAACAGCTACATAACTCAAGTTCTACCAAATGGACAAGTGATGTCTGCGCTTTCTTTCAAGCACTGCAAGCGCCCGCTATCTTGCATCAAAACCGAGAAACACCTAGTGGCCCATAGTACCCTCGGCCCGTACTTACCGCACTTTACCTATTTCATTTTATTTTGCATTGTATTATTGTGGTAGTAAGTGAGATTGGACTTCATAATTGTGCTCGTTCGAAACTTACGAATAATTATTAGTTTTGTTTTCTGCAGGTAAAGGACAGAAATTCGTTTCAGGTAGACCGCGACTTATTTATGTGACAAAGCAGTCTTTCCACGAGAAGTTGAAACATAAGAATGAAGCACCTCAGTGCCATACGCACAGTTCTACTTAGTTTTTATCTTTCGTTCTTGATGACCAGTCTGTGGGTTGCAACCCCATTCCCAAGTAATGATTCCTGCAATCAGCCGCCGGCCGAGGTGGTCGAGCGGTTCTAGGCGCTACAGTCTGGAACTGCGCGACCACTACGGTCGCAGGTTCGAATCCTGGGTCTGGCATGGATGTTTGTGATGTCCTTAGGTTAGTTAGGTTTAAGTCGTTCTAAGTTCTAGGGGACTGATGACCTCAGAAGTTAAGTCCCATAGAGCCATTTGAGCCATTTTGCAATCAGCCAGTTGTCAGACTGGGACCTGTCATTACAACTCGAACGGCTGCTTCCAAAACAAATACTTTTTCAGCTACGGATACACCAATCAAATTCCGGTTCAAAAGTAATGGAGCAGAACGTGTCACAGGCTTCAGGTGCTATTACTGTGCACTGTTTAGAGAAGGTGTCGTGGAACAATATTTCTTGATCTTGTTGTTGTCTTCAGTCCGAAGACTGGTTTGATGCAGCTCTCTTCGCTACGCTATCCTGTGCAAGCCTCTTCATCTCCGAATAACTACTGCAACCCACATCCATTTAACCTGCTTACTCTACTGGTCTTTTGGTCTCCCTCTGCAGTTTGTATCCCCTCACTTCCCCCCAGTACTAAATTGACATTTCCTTGATGTTTCAGAATCTGTTCCATCAAGCGATCACTTATTTTATTCAAGTTACGACTCAAATTTATTTTCTCCCCAATTGTATACAGTTCCTTCTCATTAGTTACGTGATCCGTTTTCAGCACTCTTCTGTAGCATCACATTTCAAAAGCTTGTATTCTTGTCTTTTCTGAAATTGTTATCGTCCACGTTTCGCTTTCGCACAAGGCTACACTCCAGATAAATGCCTTCAGAAAAGACTTCTTAACTCATGAATTTATATTCGATGCTAACAAATTTCTCTTCTTCAGAAACGCTTTCCGTTCAATTGTACTTCCAAGTCTTTCGCTGTCTCATCTAATATCCTCCTTTCAAGACATTGTCCATTCCGTTGAATTGCACTTCCAAGTCTTTCGCTGTCTCTGACAGAATTACAATGTTACTGAGAAGCCTCTAAGTTTTTATTTCATCTCCCTGTACTTTAGCCTCTTTTCCAAAGTTTTATTTGGTTTCCTTAATTGCTTGTCCAATGTACAGAGTGAATACCGTCGAGAATAGCCTACAACCCTGTCTCATTCCCTTCTCAACCACTGCTTCTCTTTCACGCCCTTCAGCTCTTATAACTGCCGTATAAGTTTCCGTATCTTTGGAACTGGAATTATTACATTGTTATTGAAGTCTGGTGGTATTTCCTCAGCCTCAGATACCTTGCACACCAGGTTTATGTCGTAGTTGCGTCTCCCGTGAATGTCAGATGTTCTGAGGGAATGTCGTCTACTCCACGGGCCTTGTTGCGGCTTAGGTCTCTCAGTGCTGAGTCAGATCCTTCTGGCAGTTCCATACCTCTCATCTCATCGTCATCTTCTTCCTCTTCCCTTCCTATAATACTGTCTTCAAGTTCATTCGTCTTGTATAGTCTCTCTATATATTCTTTCCTCATTTCAGCTCTCTCCTCTTTGCTTCGGTACTGGTTTTTCCATCTGTGGTCTTGATATTCGTACAACTGCCTTTCTTTTCCTCAAAGGCATTCTTCAATTGTCATGTAGGCAGTATCGACCTCCCTCCAAGTTTTACTCGTTTCTATAGACTTACATTTGTCCTCTAGCCATTCCTATTTAGCCATTCTGCACTTTCTGTCAGTCTCATTATTTTAGACGTTTTTATTCCCTTTTGCCTTTATTTGCTGTATTTCTGCATTCCCTCCTGCCATCAATTGAATTCAGTATCTGCTGTGATATCCAAGGATTTCTACTACACCTTGCATTTTTACGTATTTGATAATTTGCTGCTTTCACTGTTTCATTCAAAATGGTTCAAATGGTTCTAAGTACTATGGGACTTAACATCCGAGGTCATCAGTCCTTTGGACTTAGAACTACGTAAACCTAACTAACCTAAGGACATCATACACATCCATGCCCGAGGCAGGATTTGAACCTGCGATCGTAGCAGAAGCTCGGTTTCGGACTGAAGCGCCTAGAACCACTCGGCCACTGCGGCCGGCGCTACACATTCGCCTTCTACTGTTTTCCCTTCCCCCATTACTGTCAATCGTTGCCTAATGATCCCTTTGGAACTCCACATATGGCTGATAACAATTTATTGCGATTTCAGTTTTGACAGTTTGTCATTGTTAAGCATTTAGGTATGTTAAAGTGCGCTCTACAACGTTAAGTTGCCACATGACTCGCGCTCATATGGAGTGTGGAATAGGATATTTGGATTCGGGCTGTAGAGTAGAGTTTAAGATCCTACAAGACAAAACGTTGAAACCGAAATTGCAATAAATACTTTTAACAGCTATATACTGAGTGACTACTTTCAGTAATTAAATTAAGTGTATCAAATTCTGTTATTTATATGACACAGCTACATTACATGCGACTGAGGTGTTCAATAATACACCGCATCTCTACTGCAAAAAGGCAGGTTTTTGCGAATGATGTATTGCATTTGTGATGGTCATTCATACGTTGGACCATGTATTGTGAACGTTTCCAGAATACGTAATTGCTATTCCATTTGGTCACGTTTCCAGAACAAGTAACTGCTATTCCATTTGGCCAAGTATGGGCAGTTTGTGCTGTCGATCGTAAACTACAGTTGATTGTTGACGTCTAAAGGTAGTGTAAATACGCTGACAGAGCTATGAATATTGTCCCCTAACTACATTTTTTCGTCTTTCCATATTTTCTTTGTGTCACAATACTCAGTAGAGTTTCTCCGACTACTCCTCTGTATTTCCACAAACAACCAGCTTTGCCTGTGTCTTCAATACTGCTTTGCCTAGAGTCAAGAACTTTACCAAGGTGTGGTATAGCGGATGTTTGGAGTTTGTGGGATGTTAACATACACGATGTTCGTGTATGGCTTTACCCACACATGTATCGTTATACAGATACAATTGCAAAGGCTGCCTTCTCTCAATAAATGTTGTACTTTCATAAAATCTGTGCTGGTGAGCAGATCTTCAGCAGAGAATGATTACTCACATTATAACTATACATGGAGATGGCAAAGTCATGGGACAGCGATATTCAGATATACAGATGAAGGCAGTATCGCGTCACTAAGTATAAAAGGGTAGTGAATTGGCGAAGCTGTCATTTGTATTGAGATGACGCATGTGAAAAGGTTTCCACTATGATTGTGACCACATTACGGGAATTACTAGACTATGCACACAGAATGATACTTGGAGATAGACGTATGGTACGTTCCATTTCGGAAATAGCTGGGGAATTCAATAGTCAGAGATGCACAGTGTCAAGAGATTGCCAAGAATACTAAATTTCAGGCATTACTCCTCACCTCGGACAACGCATTGGCAGACGGCCTTCACTTAACGACCTAGAGCAACGGCGTATGTGTAAATTTGTCAGTTCTAGCAGACAAGCAGTACTGCTTGAAGTAACCACAAAAATCAATGTGGGACGTACGACGAGCGTATGCGTTAGGAAATTTGGCGTTAATGGGCTACGGCAGCAGACGAGCGATGCGGGTGCCTTTGCTAACAGCACATCACCTCGAGCGCCTTTCCTGGGCTCGTCACCATATCGATTGGACCCTAGACGACTGGAAAATTGTGGCCTGGTCAGATGAGTCACGATTTCAGTTGGTAAGCGCCAATGATAATGTTCGAGTGTGGAGCAGGCTCCACGAAACCATGGACCCAAGATGTCAACAAGGCACTTTGCAAACTGGTGATGGCTCCAGAATGTTGTCGGCGGTCTTTACATGGAACAGACCGGGTCCTCTGGTTCAACTAATCCTGTCACTGACCGGAAATGGTTACGTTCGGCTAATTGGACACCATTTGCAGTCACTCATAGGCCTCATTTTCCCAAATAAAGATGGAATTTTTGTGGATGAGAATGCGGCGTGTCATCGGGCCACAATGGTTCGCACATATTTGGCCATCCAGATCAGCCGACGTGAGTCCCACCGAACATTCATGAAACGTAATCGAGTGGTAGCTTTGAGCACAAAATTCTGCACCTACAACCCTTCCGCAATTATGGACGGTTATAGATGCAGCATGGCTCAATATTTCTGCAGGGAATTCTAGAAACTTGTTGGGTCCACGCCACTTCGAGCTGCTGCATTAAGATGAACAAAAAGGAGGTCCGACAAGACATTTGGACGTATCCCATGACTTTTGTCAGCTCAGTGTCAGTGAATTGACTGTTCAGTCTTTTGATGGGTTAGACATTCGAAATTACTGGGTATTCATTGCAACAAATTCGGCTTCTCACATCTTCACCTCGTGCATCAATCCATTACCATTTCTTTTTCGTCTCAAAGTCGTATACCAATAGCAAAGTGAAATATGTGCATAAATTAATAAATAGCGCCCCATACCTTTGTCTCAGTGAACATTAACCATATTACATAATGAAATAAACATCGCTTGCAGTTATGGCTATGAGGAATTCGTTATTATATTTCTTTTGTGTTCAAAGAAGCTTACCACGTGAATATCTCAGACACAGACAGATGTTATACCGTTATGGAAGAGCAGCGCTGTGTTGTAGTTTGAATAATTTCTATTATAAGAATACTGAATTGTAAGGAAATAACAGTAACGGATATTTTTAACGATCTGATAATTTTAAGTAACACGAAATTAAAGCAAACATTCCGCAAAGCTAGTTGCACGTGAAACTAGTTGGCATGAGGACCACTCTTGGTTACACTATTGAAGCATAAGGTCTGAAACAAAAGGATCGAGACGAACGTTGCAATTTTGTGTACTCACCAAATGGTGATCGCCTTTAGCGGAAGTCCGTACTTGACTGCATTCATTCTGCCAAAAGTGGTTCTGCCTGTTGTTTTGCGTGATGGTTTTACTACTCAAAATTTTTTTCACTGATGACGACGTTTGCCAAGAGAATACATGGTTGGTTCAAATGGCTCCGAGCACTATGGGACTTAACATCTGTGGTCATCAGTCCCCTAGAACTTAGAACTACTTAAACGTAACTAACCTAAGGACATGACACACATCCGAGCCCGAGGCAGGATTCGAACCTGCGACCGTAGCGATCACGCGGTTCCAAACTGAAGCGCCTAGAACCGCACTGCCACACCGGCCGTCGAGAATGCATGAACACGCCAGCAAAAAACGCTTGCCTACTGATACTGAGTTGATCGCATAAGTTGAAACTTGTCAACAGATAGTCAACGCCCGAAAACCAGTGTCACCAGCTTAGTAATGGGAACAGTGTCGCAGATTTCGAATATCAGTTGTGCTGTAGATGAGTTTCTTTAATAAAATAAATTGCTTACAATCTGGAGCATCAGAAACTCCTCAGGCAGTAATGAGTGCAGCTGTTGCTGCGTCGTAGTGCAACCTGTATTATGTGATTTTCACAAGGTATGCTTGACATGACACATGCTGTCCAGCTACTGTTCCACGTTGATGGCTAGTATTCAGGCTGAACCGGAAATCCGGAGTTTGTTCAGAGCTATTTTCTGAATATTCTGGTACAAGTGAGCCGGGGTCTTCGGTGACTCGTTATAGAGATTATGTAATTATGAATTATTTGGTTCGTTACCCCAGTTACCTCTGCATCTTTGGAAGTACCTTCACAACAATAACAAGCGGTACGATATTGTTGTGCCTGTGTTATTACGAATTACGATGTAAAGTTCCTTCGGACTTGCACTGCGGCGACTAAAGCCGTTATGAAATACATTAAATGTATTCTCACAAGGGAACCTCCCCATCGCACCCCCCTCAGATTTAGTTATAAGTTGGCACAGTGGATAGGCCTTGAAAAACTGAACACAGATCAATCGAGAAAACAGGAAGAAGTTGTGTGGAACTATGACAAAAATTAGTAAAATATACAAACTGAGTAGTCCATGCTAAGATAGGCAACATCAAGGAGACGGTGGTCAAGGAGCGACGTGGTCCCGTGGTTACCAATTATTTATGGCGAGGAGACATATTCAGGGTTGGTGCGACTACCGTTATACTGGATGTCAGAAACGGGGGCCTCGGTTTGGTGGATATTCGCAATAAAGCGTCTGCTCTGTTCCTCAAACGGACTTTCCATATACTCAGAGAACTTCCACAATGTATAACCGCAAAGCTCTTTGAGGCTGTGACACCCCATAGCCTGCAAGCACCGATTGATGTGCGAAGGATTAATGCCCATCTGCAGTATATGAGGAACTTTTTCCTCGAAGCAAGTTATCTTAGTGACGAAATCAGAAGCAACACACGTATCACAGAGCGCGACATCATACTTGAAAGGAAGTTAAATGAGGGTAGAAACAAAATTGAAACGAAATTCCCAAATTGTGACTGGAAAGCTGTATGGCGGAACATCAACTATGCCGGGCTATCTACAGACGCTATTTCCGCATGGTTTGTTGTTGTTGTTGTAGTGGTCTTCAGTCCTGAGACTGGTTTGATGCACCTCTCCATGCTACTCTATCCTGTGCAAGCTTCTTCATCTCCCAGTACCTACTTCAACCTACATTCTTCTGAATCTGCTTAGTGTATTCATCTCTTGGTCTCCCTCTACGATTTTTACCCTCCACGCTGCCCTCCAATGCTAAATTTGTGATTCCTTGATGCCTCAAAACATGTCCTACCAACCGATCCCTTCTTCTAGTCAAGTTGTGCCACAAACTTCTCTTCTCCCCAATCCTATTCAATATCTCTTCATTAGTTATGTGATCTACCCACCTTATTTTCAGCATTCTTCTGTAGCATCACATTTCGAAAGCTTCTATTCTCTTCTTGTCCACACTAGTTATCGTCCATGTTTCACTTCCATACATGGCTACACTCCATACAAATACTTTCAGAAACGACTTCCTGACACTTAAATCTATACTCGATGTTAACAAATTTCTCTACTTCAGAAACGATGTCCTTGCCATTGCCAGTCTACATTTTATATCCTCTCTACTTCGACCATCATCAGTTATTTTACTCCCTAAATAGCAAAACTCCTTTACTACTTTAAGTGTCTCATTTCCTAATCTAATTCCCTCAGCATCACCCGATTTAATTCGACTACATTCCATTATCCTCGTTTTGCTTTTGTTGATGTTAATCTTATATCCTACTTTCAAGACACTGTCCATTCCGTTCAACTGCTCTTCCAAGTCTTTTGCTGTCTCTGACAGAATTACAATGTCATCGGCGAACCTCAAAGTTTTTACTTCTTCTCCATGAATTTTAATGCCTACTCCGAATTTTTCTTTTGTTTCCTTTACTGCTTGCTAAATATACAGATTGAATAACATCAGGGAGAGGCTACAACCCTGTCTCACTCCTTTCCCAACCACTGCTTCCATTTCATGCCCCTCGACTCTTACAACTGCCATCTGGTTTCTGTACAAATTGTAAATAGCCTTTCGCTCCCTGTATTTTACCCCTGCCACCTTCAGAATTTGAAAGAGAGTATTCCAGTCAACATTGTCATAAGCTTTCTCCAAGTCCACAAATGCTAGAAACGTAGGTTTGCCTTTTCTTAATCTTTCTTCTAAGATAAGTCGTAAGGTTAGTATTGCCTCAGGTGTTCCAACATTTCTACGGAATCCAAACTGATCTTCCCCGAGGTCTGCTTCTACCAGTTTTTCCATTCGTCTGTAAAGAATTCGCGTTAGTATTTTGCAGCTGTGACTTATTAAACTGATAGTTCGGTAATTTTCACATCTGTCAACACCTGCTTTCTTTGGGATTGGAATTATTATATTCTTCTTGAAGTCTGAGGGTATTTCGCCTGTCTCATACATCTTGCTCACCAGATGGTAGAGTTTTGTCATGACTGGCTCTCCCAAGGCCATCAGTAGTTCTAATGGAATGTTGTCTACTCCCGGGGCCTTGTTTCGACTCAGGTCTTTCAGTGCTCTGTCAAACTCTTCACGCAGTATCTTGTCTCCCATTTCGTCTTCATCTACATCCTCTTCCATTTCCATAATATTGTCCTCAAGTACTTCGCCCTTGTATAAACACTCTATATACTCCTTCCACCTTTCTGCCTTCCCTTCTTTGCTTAGAACGGGGTTGCCATCTGAGCTCTTGATATTCATACAAGTGGTTCTCTTCTCTCCAAAGGTCTCTTTAATTTTCCTGTAGGCAGTATCTATCTTACC
Organism: Schistocerca nitens; assembly: GCF_023898315.1. Classification (NCBI taxonomy): domain Eukaryota; kingdom Metazoa; phylum Arthropoda; class Insecta; order Orthoptera; family Acrididae; genus Schistocerca; species Schistocerca nitens. The sequence continues at coordinate 930,697,238 of NC_064616.1, forward strand.
CCTAGTGAGACAAGCCTCTACATCCTTACATTTGTCCTCTAGCCATCCCTGCTTAGCCATTTTGCACTTCCTGTCGATTTCATTTTTGAGACGTTTGTATTCCTTTTTGCCTGCTTCATTTACTGCATTTTTATATTTTCTCCTAAATCGGGCAAGGTAGAAGAATTTTTTTACCCATTCGCTAAGTGTACAAGTTAGGTGGGTCGTCAACATATTCCTGTCATGTGACGCACATGCCGTCACCAGTGTCGTATAGAATATATCAGATGTGTTTTCCTGTGGAGGAATCGGTTGACCTGTGACCCTGCGATCAAATGTTTTCGGTTCCCATTGGAGAGACACGTCCTTTCGTCTAAAAAACAGTTAATAATGTCATCAGCACCAACGAGAGACTATATGGGATCGGTTTAAACCAGACACAACTTTGTGGAAAATGTAATCTGGTGGATACACTCAGCCACAGATTCACCTGTGGTGGCAATGTGCATAACTGGAATTGGATCAGGCAACAAATCGCCTTTCTCACCATATCCTCTACGGAATATATAACGCCATAGCTCCTCCTGAGACCAGACATGAAATACTTTCCGAAATTAAAAACCAACGCCATTAGCTGGTTACCGGGAAACTATGTTAGTTATGTCATCCACACACTTGGGTCGGACAACGAGATAGAATTCCGCGTTTACCTGAAGTGTGAAATGCAAAAATCAGCACGTATCGCAACCACAAGAAGCACTACGGCAACATGCTGAAGATCATTTTTGAAAGAATGGGTGTTGGTTAAATATGTGGAACCACTACAACACCTTGAACGAGAACAAACAGAAGAAAATTAAAAGTCACTTGGTTTCTTATTATTATTTGCTATTACCTTGCTTCCGAAACACGTTTTTTTCTTTTTTCTTTTTTTTTTTTTTTTTGAAAACATTTTGTTCAAAATTACTCGTGTTCGACTTCCAAAGTATTCGTGTGATTCGGGAAGAATTGTTAAGTTTTTTTGTCAGTGTTCAGTCTCTATTCAGAGAAGAGGTTTCTTTGTCTTTCTTACGTCGGAGAATGGGAATATTGTGTTAAGATTTCTGCACACTTAGTGCTATGACCCAACAGGGAACATGAAAAATGGGTGGGAGGGCTTTGGGCCTCGACGCCCTGGCAGTGCCGTGAACAGACCCCACTGCTAGTGTGGCGTGTACCACGCCCTGCCCATCCTAAAAATACAAAAAAATAAATAAATAAAGAAATAAAAAATAAAAATAAAATAAAAGTGGTTAATAAAAATTGGATTGCTGGAAAAAAAAGAAAAAAGTGGTTAGCGAGAGCCACTACGGAATGAGAGGTCCTAGGTTCAAGTCTTCCCTCGAGTGAAAAGTTTAATTTTTTTTTATTTTCAGTTTATGTGACAAACTCTTATGTTTTCATCACTTTTTTGGGAGTGATTATCACATTCACAAGAAAACCTAAATCGGGCAAGGTAGAAGAATCTTTTTACCCACTCGCTAAGTGTACAAGTTAGGTGGGTCGTCAACATATTCCTGTCATGTGACGCACATGCCGTCACCAGTGTCGTATAGAATATATCAGATGTGTTTTCCTGTGGAGGAATCGGTTGACATGTGACCTTGCGATCAAATGTTTTCGGTTCCCATTGGAGAGGCACGTCCTTTCGTCTACTAATCGCACGGTTTTGCGGTGCGGTCGCAAAACACAGACACTAAACTTATTACAGTGAACAGAGACGTCAATGAACGAACGGACAGATCATAACTCTGCGAAAATAAAGAAAGTAAAATTTTCGCTCGAGGGAAGACTTGAACCAAAGTTCTCTCGTTCCACAGCTACTCAGGCTAACCACGAGACCACGGCGCTCCTGAGTTCAGATTGTCCTAATTTTTTTCATAGTTCCACACAACTTCTTCCTCTTTTCTCGATTGATCTGTGTCCAGTTTTTCAAGGCCTATCCACTGTGCCAACTTATAACTAAATCTGAGGGGGCTGCGATGGGGAGGTTCCCTTGTCAGCTGCGATTATTGACAACCATCGGCTGTATAAAGGAATGACGACAACGAAAATATGAGCCGGACCGCTTGTCCGAAGGAACTTTGCATCAAAATTCAGAAAAACACAGGCGCAGAAATATTGTATTTATCCGCCGACACTGGGAAAGCGACTTTCATGTAATATGTCTCCCCTATAGGGGCACATACATAATGGATCGGGACCGATGACCATTGCAGTCTGGTCCCTTTAATCCCACAAACCAACCAACATAATGGATGTGGAGTACAGGCTCTAGACACGTGGCTGACGACATATGAAAGTGTGATTCGGGCTGTGAGTCGTGGCGTATAACCGAATGGTAAGGCAACTGCTCGCGATTAGCGGGAAATTCGGGTGCGAGGCCCGGACCAGCACAAATTTTCATTGTCGTCATTCCATTGTACTGCTGATGGTTGTTGATATTCGCAACTGATAATAATTTGAACAGAAAAAACCTGCAATATGCTCTCACCAAAACGTGCAACACAGCACCAAACGGTAATGCAGCAACAGCAGCACTGTGTTCTGGTTGCCGTCTCGCGTGGACAGCTCAGAACAGCATCGTTGTGCCTATCTTCTACTGTATGCAGTGAACCTACACAAGTTTTGCATATCGTCCAAGTCTTCTTCAGAAGACCTGTGTACTACTTTTTGCGTACGACTAACACTGTTGGAAAAACAAACGCAAGACAGAACCGAGCAGTACTTGATGTAAGATTGACGGCGCAGAGTGAAGTCGGCATTACAGTTGTCAAAAACGAGTTCCTTGAGTGGATAGAACAAGACACACTGCGCATATTGTCGATATTTGCTCTGGTGTGCAGATATTTTCAGTGCAGAACATGTACAGATATGAATTCCCGCAACAATTCAAATGAAGTTCAATTACTCTGTTAAGATGCGCTGCAGACCATAGCGCCCTTATACCAAAATGCTCAGAAAATATCCCTGAGAAACCTCCAAAATTTTGCCTCTGGAGTTCGGGTTCATCCTGTATATCTATAATTCATAAAATTTCGATACTTCAGTGCTATTTTTATCGGTAGTTGTCTTTCAGTGTAGTCTGTCAACAGGGTTATAACATTTTTGCATTAGGTAACAACATGTAAGTTGACAATGTGTCAGTTGGTTCCACTTTGCCTCGCTTCCCTGTCGCATTAGCTTCCCTACGTATCTCTGTAACGAGCTGCTTGTCGCAGGACATCTTTCTTTAGATTCACAGAATCCCTCTTCCCGTTCTTCATTACATTTTTAGGCTTACAGATTTAGCGTTTGTCTGACACTACAAGATGTCTAACGAACAGGAAAAAAAGCCGCACGTTCCATGAACAGAAACAGAATGGCTTTGTATAGTAATTACGTAAATATTTTCTTCAATGTTGTCACAAATATTGATACAGTGAATCACGAGCAAAGCAGTGCATTAGAGTCAACAGTCACAGTATCATAAGACAGATACTGAAGATTTTTTCCTATACTCAGGTTTTAGACAATATTCCATAAAACAAATCTTCGTTTCGAATTTGCTCTGTCCGTTTAATTTTTAACCATTTTTATTTACTTCAAGTTACTTGCGGGAATGCGGCCGGGTGGCCGTGGCCAAGCACCGATATTTGGACAAGAGCACGCACTGCCATTTTCAAGGTAAAACTGCAGCAAGTATGCGCTGAGCGAGGGCATCTGAAACATTGCTTCTCAGGCAAACTCCGGGAAGATGACACTCACTCACACTGCATACACTGTCTCCATCACAATACAAAAATGACCGTCGTCGGAAGTTATCGAAAGTGAGGTTAAAATCAACGGGTGAAGTAGCATAAATCCTAAACTCTGTCCCTCTGTTATTGACAAAGGAAAGAGAAGAATTCCGTGCAGAATTTAAACGAAAACCACCATATGTATTTATAAGTTTACTTGCTAATTTAATTTCAACCGTTTCCTCAGTGACACTATCTCAACAGCTGGAAGTGTATACCAGAATCTCTGTATTACTATATTCCACAAGGCCGGTGCCATGACAGTGTTCTGCAATGGCGGATTTGTTCGGTTGTTGACAGCGTGTGTGCCGCTTATGCGACGTACCCCGGTCCTCTACAGATCTTGTAGTCTGACGAATATATGACATGCCGCAGTTGCAACAAATACGGTAGACACCCGCCTTACACAAAACAACATCATCTTCACGAAACATAAAATAAACCTGATCTTAGATGGTGGTCGAAAAACATAATTCACATCCTGTTCGAAATTCTCCCTGCGAAAGGCAAAAAGGCCGTAAACTTTCCAGAATTAGATTTTCACTCTGCAGCGGAGTTTGCGATGATATCCTTTCTTTCAGGAGTGCTTGTTCTGCAAGGTTCGCAGGAGAGCTTCTGTAAAGTTTGGAAGGTAGGAGGTGAGGTACTGGCAGAAGTAAGGCTGTGAGGACGGGGCGTGAGTCGTGCTTAGGTAGCTCTGATGGTAGAGCACTTGCCCGCGAAAGGCAAAGGTCCGAGTTCGAATCTCGGTCCGGCACACATTTTTAATCTGCCAGGAAGTTTCAGTACCGTAAACTTTGTTTTCACTTCGATGTTATCATTCTTCACCGAGTGCACAGTTGGTCGATAGCGCAACACACGTCTGATCTGTCTTTCACTATAACAATTGTGACGAAAGGGGACTTGGAGATTGGCTAACTCTGCTGACAAACTTTCAGCGTGCGAGGATGGTGACAACTGTCAGCCTGCAGATACACGTCAATGTGAGTAGGCCTCCTATAAACGGCACGTCCCAACGTACCATCCGCATCCCACCTGACCAACACATCAAGGAAGGGAAGGCAGCCATCCTTTTCCACTTCCATCGTGAAACGAAGATTCGGGTGGATTGAATTCGGGTGTTCTAAAAAGTCGTTCAAATTCACTCCCATAGGTAAACAACGAAATTATCGTCTACATACCTGGAAAACACACAGGTGATAATGGGCTTCCCATCGCAACTCAGTCTGTCCGCTCTTAGTGCTGGTCATTGAATAAAGAGTAACAGGTTCGTTAATTCAGCACCAAACTTAGCCTCAATAGACAGTAAAGAGTCAGACAGAGGAACACGAGTGAAGAGAGAGAACACATTAAAACTTATTAGAATATCAGAGTCATTCCCTCTAATCGAAGTACGAATTCCGCCATTTCTTAATTTAGTGCTTGTATCGCCCTACTATAGGGCTCAACTGAGTGGCAAGGTGCTATGATATACAATATGTCGGAGCACCAGTGTTACTCAGAATAGGAAGAAGAGGAACCCCTTCCAACTTTTGCCTTGAAAATGGCAGGGTGTGCTCCTGTCGACATATCGGCGACTGTCGGAAATGTCACTCGGCTGCATTCCCTAAATTACTTGAACATTGTATACCCCGGGAGCAACTCACGTCTCACAACTTGTGTTTCCCTCCGGCTCACGCTTTCGTATTAACTAGTTTCCTTCCCATGTTAAGTGACACTTTTAAAAAACAAATTCCTTATTGACAGCGTGTAAAACATTGATAAACTGCAATATTTCAAACTAATTCTCTGGATAGGCGGTAAAATATGTTACCACGCTTATTACCCTTCAGAGCAGTTATTTTTCGAGATTCTTCTATGTTTGAGGCAGTTATCAGTTACTTTACAGCACAAATGCAATTTGTCGTTACAGGTTTTCAACGTCGATATTTACCTTCTGAGCATTCAGTCTCTTCTTGTTCACTCACATTTTCAGAAAATGTATAATGTAACTTAAGCCCATCCTCTTTTAGTTTCATTGAGATATTAGTTATGCAGACTCGACTGCCAAATGCTGTCTTCTGTTTTTCCTTCAAGTTCCTGAAAAATTATTTATTACAGCGGTGCGTCAGTTGTCTTGACACGTGACGATAACGATAAGGGCTGGGGTGTGAATTTTCACTGCTAAATCTAGCAACAAAGCATGACCATATTGGTGATTGATGACCTCCAGTATACTCGATAGCCTTGTCACTGCACATTACAACACACTCAGGGCCCTCAAAGCATAATAGCTGCTAGGAGCAGACATGTTTCCGAGAAGAACTAAACAGATAACGAGAACCACTCGCTGCCGACGTATGAGAAAACACAAAAGGCAACGAGTGAATGTGAACGCAGTACGTGGAGTTTACGACATACCACTCCAGTAGTTCCTGGCTCATAAACTACCGTCTTCGAATGAAAAAAAAAAGAAACACACATATATATATATATATATACAATACCTTGAGGTGCATATGATAATTCTTAGGCTGTTGCAGCTACCCATCATCAAAGAGAAAATCAGTTTACAAGACTTATTTACATTGATCACATTACGTTACTGAAAATGTGCGGAAGTCAGATTTTACGTAACATGTTATATGATGTTATTAATGATACATACACGTCCTTCAGATCTACTAAGAAATTCGTCACTAGAGAAGGTGTTAGCCGCCAATAGATTATATAGGTTCCTCTTAAACTGAACTTTAAAAGTAGTTAAACGTTTTATGGATGCTGGCAAATTACTGAAAATGTATGTTACTGAACAATGGACATCCTCTGGGATCAAACTAAATGACCTGCAGTATATGTGAAGATTATTCTCGTTTCTAGTATTGATTCCATGAACTGAGCTGTTGGTTTGAAAAAAAGAGTTATTTTATGTATAACAAATTTCATTAGGGAATAAATGTACTGGGAAGCAGTAGTGAGTACCTCTGGTACCTCGATTAGGCGTGAGTTTACACAACAAATACTCGTCATCGTAATACACACTTTGAGTTACCCGTTTTAAAATGATCCTCTACGACATAATAGAATGAAAGTGAGTCAAACAGTAATGTGACCATTTGCACAACTTTTTTTCGTACGAGTACAGTGTCTATTGTTTATAGGCACCACGTATACTGCTGGGTTATTCAGCGTGATGCAAACCATCTTTATCACAGAAAACCCGAAGTTCACCCTCATTTAGAAAAAGATGCAACACCTACACTATGCTTTACCTAAGACTCTATTTCTCTTGTACTTCAACTTCTTGCCCCCATGGATTGTTATTCCCAAGGATACCATAACTGACATCAGATGTGACCCTTGAACCGTGTAGGTGATCGAAGTTTGGTGAATTGTGAATTTTACGTTTCTTTACAAATAGAGCTAGCTGCACATGTACGTGACTTGTTCTTAGCGTGATAAAAAGCAGTGTTATCACTTGTCACTACCTGACAGATATCTGACTCACACGCGGGAACTCTGAGATAGAAACTAACATTTTGCACTTACCCAGCCACCTAAAAACTGCAACCATTTTATTTACTAAACCGTTCAAACTAGCGAAGCGACAGAGACATAATTTTATCGCATGTTCAAACCACTTTTCTCTCGTATGATCTGATATATGGAAGTATATTTCTAATATAATTTTTTAAATGTAACAGTATACTGTTTTAATGGCATACCATAGCTCTTAAAATGTCGAATGAAGTTATATAGCCCTTGTTAACGGTGCCGTTGAAACTTTTCTACAAGCTGTTAGAGAAATGTGTTTAAACCGAAAGGCAAGATGGTCAGTATCGGCTACTGGGGTGCAAACACTGCCAAGTGTGGCTCTGTCGTTACATGCAGCAACAAGACAGGCCTTCACTAATGTGATTAATCGTAGTTCCTCTTGGTCTTACATTATACGACGAAGATAAAAGGTCAGCCGCGATCAATGCAACTGGAACAACGATAGCGTGCTGAAAAGTAATGCCCCAGGATTTTCATGTGAAATCTCTTAAGCGCTATTAAACAAAACAAGCCTCATTAACACTCTACATCTTTGTTTTTCGTGTCTAATATCTGCTGCCCTCTGCCGCTAGAGGGCACCGAATTGCAGCGCGTAACATAGCGGCGTGTAACATAATTATGTCGGTGCGTGAGAAACAGCAAACTGTAATCGACTTTCGAATTCGAAGAGTTCGTCCACACATGGAGCACCCTCTCCATGAGCCTGACAATGCCAGACCACACACGAGCGTTGCGACATCTGCAACAATCGGACGCTTTGGCTTCACTGCCATCGATCACGCTCCAGACGGTCCCGACTTCTTCTCAACCGATTTTCATCTGATATTCTTCGAGGACTTCACTCTGATAGTGATGAAGTGGTGCAAGTAGAGGTCAGATTGTGACTCCGTGAAGAAGGTGAAACGTCCTACAGTGTCGGTGTCGTTGGGAGAAAAGTGTTCGTCATCAGGCTGACTATGTTGACAAATAAATATGTGGAATGTTAATAACACTTGTTTCATTTTAAAAGCTTTAAGAGTTTTCACATAACGATTGAAAGGCATTACTTTGCAATTTGCCCTCGTATATGCTAACTCCTAACGCATCGGGAACGGCCTGGGAGAACTATTTCAAATGCTCGTACGTACTTATGTTAAATTAAACAGCTTTTTTGGAAGAATGTGAACAGTGTAGAGGTTGACTACAACGACAGAGCCCGTCACAAAAGCACCACTTGGTAATGTTTACATCGCATTCCGGCCGCCTTGCCCCTCACGTTTAGCTCATTTCTCCTATATTTTTGTTAAAATTTTCATCACCAACTCTAACAATCTTTATATCACTACAGACTTCTTTTAAATAAATTTCTAGTGCCGTTGAAAATGTATATAATTCCATTTTTAAAAATTCACTTGATTCGGTATCATAGTTCATACCATGGACTAAACATGGAAGGACATTAGGTGCCTCTCCACTTGTTATCATATGCTGAAAACCTCATTTCGGTATCTTACACTGTTCAAGAAATTTATAGGAGTGCAAAATTAGGTGATTCTCCCCTCATAACATGAAAACGAGCTGCCCTGTGACACTTCAGTGATGGCTGCAATATGCCTCTTCTGGCGGAATAATATCCGAATGCACGTCCGGCCATCCTTATTTCAGTTTTCCGTGGTTTTCCTAAAGCATTTAATGTGGAGGGTAGGATGATTCCTTCCATGATTTCATGACCTGATTTTCCCCACTTTTGTCGAATTCGAGATGGTGTTTCGTCTGTAATAACTGTTCTGTCGACGGGATGTTAAACACTAGCATTCCTTTTCTTTTTCTAACTGCTCTATCTTTCTCTTGTTTTTGTTTTGTTGTTTTTTTTTTTCCTCTTGCTATTACACTCTTACAACAAAGATACCTCCTTTCTTGTGAATGTGCCGGATTTACACTGCTAAGCTTGGTAGGCACAACATTTCATATGTTTACAGTTTCCTTTCAGCCTTCACCATTATAATATTTTATTCAAGTATGACACCGTGCAATGTGGCAAACATTAGTTATTCTCAGACAAAGTCATAACACAAGCAAATTCATTTTTCTGAAGAAAACTGCCTTACGTCGACCAATTTGAGTTATTACGTTTCTGAAACGGCATAATCCCCACGTTTATGTAAACACACATTAATCATTTTATACACTTAAGCTTGCAGTTATTCTTTAAAGATATGTTTGTAGCTGTTTAGGTGGGTTGAAAGTCCTACTCTGTTGCACAATATTTCGACAACAGACCTAATACAAAGAGCTGAGACGACTAAAACGATTAATTAAACTTGAGAACATTGTACACAAGAACGCAATTTGCAACATTACTATCCTGTATGAATTACATCTTCCATGGATACTAGTGGCGAAACCTTAGAAGTCCCATCGCGATTCTTCTTTCGGCTATGTCTAATTGATATTATCCTTCTTTTGTTATTACGGTATATGAGAACTGAGTGACGTAGCAATTCCATGCTATTTAATAATTTCCGTAAATTATCGTTACTGTCTGCTCGGGTGCCAAGTCTTCCTCGAATAATAACACAGACGTGCTTCTTTTACAGCATTTTTGGATGAGGAGGATGCTTTTGACGATGTTGGCTAGACTACGTTCCTTTCAGTTCTGAAGGTAGCGCGGTTAAAATGCAGGTGAGTGAAATGTCATAAACAACTTAGACATATAGGAGACAGTCATCATAGGGAAGCAGTAGTCCGGAAAGTTATTCAGACTGTACCGTGGGCAAGCAGTAAAGGAAATTAAGCAGAAATTTGGAAGGGAATTAAGGTTCATGGAGAAGGAATAAAAACATCGAGGTTTTCCGAGGACAGTCCAGTACTATCAGAGACGGCAAAGACCTTTGAAGAGCTGTTTAACAGTGTCTTTAAAAGAGGGTATTAGATAAAAACCAACAATTGTAAAACAAGTGAAATAGCATGTAGTCGAGTTAAATTAGACGACGCCGAAGGAATTAGATTAGGAATGCAGACACGAAAAGCAGCCCCTACCTGGCCTGCAGAATAACTGGCGGTGACTGAAGTAGAGCCAATGACAAGAGAAGCATTTCTGAGAAAGGGAAACAGTTCAACGAGTATGAATCTAACTGTTAGAAAGTTTTTCCTCAAGGAGATAGCTTAGTACAAGAGAAGAGAGATGGACGGTGAACAGTTCATACAAAAAGAGAATGGAAGCTTTTGAAATGGGTGCTACAGAAGTATGTTTCAAATTAGATGGGTATACCGGATAACTAATGAAAAAGTACTCAATCTAATTAGCGAGAAAAGAAATTTATGGCACGACTTCGACTAAAAAAATGGTTCAAATGGCTCTGACCACTATGGGACTTAATATCTGTGGTCATCAGTCCCATAGAACTTAGAACTACTTAAACATAACTAACCTAAGGACATCACACACATCCATGCCCGAGGCAGGATTCGAATCTGCGACCATAGCAGCAGCGCGGTTCCGGACTGAAGCGCGTAGAATCGCTCGGCCACAGAGACCGGCTACGTCCCTTGGCTTAGCCCTGCACAGAATGGTGAGAGTGAGGTTATGCGATACTATCCACGAACCAAATATCGAAATGAAGTATCTAAATTAAGGAACTAGAGGGAGATCAAGACTTGACTACATCAAGCAGGATGTAGGTTGCAGCAGTCATGCACAGATTAAGATGCTTGCGCATGGTGGACTAGCGTTAAGCGCTGCATCATAGCAGTCTTCGTACTGAAGACCATTACAACAACATTCTTTGTCCTGACATATTTACACATGGTATTTATCTTTCATCAAGGGCGTTGTCTCAGTGATAACACCAGTTCCCGCCAGATCACCGACGTTAAGCGCTGTCGGGCTGGGATAGCACTCGGATGGGTGACCGTTCGGTCTGCCGAGCGTTCCACCTCCACATCCAGTGACGCCTGGGGCCTGAGGATGACACGGCGGGCGGTCGGTACCGTTGGGTCTGCCAGGAAATGTTAGGAAGGAGTTATCTTAGTTACTTATCTCTCACTGTCGTCTTTAAATTGGCTTTTATTCTTTTGGCTATCGTTACGACAAAGCCCTCTGTAATATTACAACTATATTTTGTAGAAACCATGTCTCGTAGATGAGAAATACGTTATAAAAGGCAGTAGTTTTAGTTACCTTTAATCCCCGTAAACATTTTACTACTTACCTCATCGACTTCTTTCGGAAATAAACCGAGTTTACTCAGCCATAATAAGCAAGAATCATCACGGTACATAGATGTTGGCATCTTTAAAACCGAGCGTCTTAGGAAGTTTACAAATGCGTATATATTCGAAAACAGGAAGTGGCCTTATAGGTGTTTCGGTTCCAAGTTTTCTACATCAAAGTTCAGTAAATGATGTTTATTTCACGATTACTCTAAGAATTTAACGCATCTTGAAGAAAACTACAAAAGTATTCAATAACAAAATATCGACCTCACGCCATAATCCGTCTAAATTGTAAATTTATTTTCTTTCGGACACGTTACTAATGACGAATTCCACACGGAATAGCATGTTATTTCATTTAACAGTTTTTCTAAAAGTATTTCACTGTCATTAAAGAAGAAATCTGCCACGTAGAAAGCACTGTTAAGCCGTATGGTCGAAGCAAGGAAGAAATCAGAAGTAAATTTGGGTAGGTGAAGATTTCTTTTTGCGAGAAAGTGAGGAGAAAGTTTCCTATGGTATGTGTCTAGGCCACAGAGTTTTACAGAAGCGAAATACTGACGAAAATCCGCACAAGACAAAACTGGAAGTGTTTGTCATATAATGCTGTTGGAGAATGTAGAAAATCAGTTGACAGATGCAAATGTAAAAATGAAGAGGTACTAAAGAAAAAGAAGAAAGAAAATAATGGATGAGCAGAGAGGTGCGAGGACAACCTTAGAAGAGGTGAGGACAGGTTAGAGGGACATCTGCTACGGCGCTGGCTCGACAGTGGAAGGGGCGCTACAGGAGGAAGAGCTGAATGGCAAGATTAACACGTGCCTCCAAGAGGCACTGACCGCCACTACCTGTAGAACGACTCGCGACTTTCGAAGAAAGGAAGGCAATGTCGTCCGCGAATATTAAACTTACTACCCTTCTTCCGAACACTTTAAATGTGTTTTCATGTTTACTCATTAAGGCTCCTCCATCCCCAACCAAAAATCATTTTAGTAAAAGCGTTTACATTTTCACGTGCATACATCTCCAGATTTATCAGTTAACTTTCAGGGAATAAAGTAAAATGACAACTAAGTGTCTAGTAAAACGCAAGGAATTTTAGAATCTACAAGCTGTTTTAACACAGGATACGTTTCAGTTTCTTGAGTTAGAACTGCCTGTTGTATATTGGATAGTGACGTGAATAGTTTCTATTATTATTAGGTACGATTTGACACTGCTGGATCACGCAAAGTTTTTTGATCTATATGCCCGAGTTTCAATGCAGCTCTCAATATTTCTCCGTGAATTATCTTGCTTTCTCTAGCCCATAAGGTTACTTTTTTCCGGGTTTTCATTCTCCGATTGCACTTTTCATCTGTCATTTGTTTGTTTGCATAAGTTTCTCTCCAAACCTTTCGTGGACTTCATCTGGCCTTTTGCTAGTTTTTCCTAGTTCTTCTTTGATTTGTTGAGTTCAGGGTATAATTTCAGTCGATCTATGTACGTTAATATTTCGTGGGTAAATCTTGTTACAGGCAGTGTGTCGATGTGCCCACAAAATTTCAGTGTTTATTTTCAAATGTCTGCTGGAGGTTGAACAATTTATCCGTTGTTTTCCGGGATTTTTGCCTGTAGCCATCTCCCGTTCTGGTTTTGTCGAGAATCTTTCTCTTAATTTTGCTCTGCTCTTTCAGAATGTTTCCCATGTCACCTTCTGTGTTAAGTGTGAGAGTTTCGCCGGCGTTCAGGGTTCTGTTTTGATACTCGTGTTGAAACTGACTCACGTTAGACGACAACGGAACAGAACGCAGTGGCAGGCGGTGTCACCTTCAAGCGATGGTGTGTTCAGACAAGAGCGAACGTCGGCTATACGTTCCTTCGCTTAGCCCTGTAGAGAATGGTGAAAGTGAGGTTATGCGATACTATCCACGAACCAAAGGGCGAAATAAAGTATCTAAATTAAGGAACTAGCAATGATAAAGTTTACCAACGGTCACATAAAACTACATATGAATGTTCTTAATAGGATTGGTTTGGTAAACTGCTGATACTTGTAACAACACGAAAAATGTCATCTAAACATATCAAAACATGCACATTTATTCGCATACAGATACATCAAACAGTATTTATAAGGCAATACATTGAGCCTGTTAACTTATTTATCGTGCATTTTTTTTCTTTCTGAGTATCATATAATGTTAAAAACAGCTGCTCTTTACCCTTCAATAGAGCGTAATTTTTCGCTGTCAAAAAATGGTGAAAAGTACTCCATCAATTTATTTTCCTAATTATACACAGTGTAGGCCTTTTCTCTACCCAGGTGGTGCGAAACCTAAATCGTTTTCGTTTTCAGTTACCTAGGTTCTGTTCTCTGGAAAGATACTCAAAGGAAAAAATGTCCAGGTCGCCATGGAACATTTGCACTGTCACAAGAAATGGCTATGAGCACTATGGGACTTAACATCTGAGGTCATCAGTCCCCTAGAACTTAGAACTACTTAAACCGAACTAACCTAAGGACATCACACACATCCATGCCCGAGGCAGGATTCGAACCTGCGACCGTAGCGGTCACGCGGTTCCAGACTGAAGTGCCTAGAACCGTGTCACAAGAAAGAAATGAAACAATAAAATAAAGACTAAGAAGACACGTACGCATGAAATCCCCTAGCGTAAGATGAGTGAGCGCTGAGAAAACAGGGTAGCTTCCGACATAAGCAGACGACGACACCGTCCCACCGTTGCCAAAATTGTGGTCCCGAGAACCATTACCGTGGCGTCCTGTTCATGGCCATTGTGAAATGTTTTGACTTTCCGTCTTGTGTGATACTAACATGAGAGTGCCTGAGTTTTATATGTATGAAGAGACATTTTTGTTGTATATTTCGTGTGTTCTTCCACACGCCCTCTTGAGTTTCTGTAGGCGAATTCTCTATACTATTTTATTTCTCGCCGTAGGATTAGATACGTGAAGTAGGGGCTCTCTCGATTTCATCACATTTGTTTCGAACTCATAAATTGAATTCTATTGCAAAGAAATTCGTAAGTCAACTTTTTTGGTGCATTGATTTATTAGTATCATCACCTATGTTTGTGCTCTGCTAGAACACGTTATGAGAAACGTACAGCATTTTTAGAGTTTTTTTCAGCTTTCCGTTGTGTCGATATTAATTTGATTCTCTCAGAATGGGCTCTTTTCCTATCGTCAGACCAGGTTGTTCCGTCTTCTTGGGCTTTCCTCCAGTCGTGAATCTTCTGCCTATCCTTGTTTCTATGTGGCTGTGTTATTCCTGCTTCATTCAGGCTTTATTCTGCTACACCGATCCATTTTATTGACACAGTTTTAGCTTTACTGTATCTTTTGTAAAAAAAGCACAACCTTTCTAGTTAACCTGAGTGATTCCATTCTTTAGTATGTCCAGAGAAATGTAGCCCACATAAATATTGGTAAACTTTTCAATTTCCCTATTTGCTGTTAGTCCGTATGTTCCTTCTTCAGTATAATTTGACCTAAGATATTTCTGATTCTTTTCGTTCTGCTATTCAATTTCTTCATTGTTTCTCTATCGGTTTAGAATGAGTGTTTCAACATAATACAGTACTGTGGTTTGACGACCGTACTGTTGTGTCTATGTTCTGTGAAGCATTTTCCATTATAAGTATCTTTCGGAAATCTGAAGGCTGTTTCCATGTTACGGAAACGAATATCATAACTAACATTTTCTAGACTAGTCTCTCGAATGATTTCGCAGAAAGATTTGAACTGAGAAACTCTCCATATTTAGGACGAGGAAATCCGCCTTATGCAAGACACATTTTCAGTTTCGTTATACCCATAGCCGGCCGGTGTGGCCGAGCGGTTCTAGGCGCTTCGGCCTGGAACCGCGTGACCGCTACGGTTCGGGCATGGATTTGTGTGATGTCCTTAGGTTAGTTAGGTTTAAGTATTTCTAAGTTCTAGAGGACTGATGACCTCAGATGTTAAGTCCCATAGTACTCAGAGCCATTTGAATCATTTTACCCATAATAGGCGGATTTTCTCGTCCTCTTTTCATAGCAAGCACGGACATAAGAACTGTAACACCAAAACATGATTATCGCCACATTTAGTTTCTGGATTTTGGATGCTAGATTGTTGCTAGATATGTACTTTGTTTTTTGAAGTCAGATTTGAATACCTACTCGCTCTCCTGTTTCTCAAAGAATTATTATTTTCATATTTATTGATTACATTCATTTATATATTTCTCTGTCTAACAAACTGTACGTGATAGCATTCAGGCTGCTATCCACCAGATATATTTGAAACATCCAGTGTGTTATTAATGACGTCATTTTTCCATTATTTCGTTATAACTATTAGACAAAAGTTATATATGTCTCGCAGAGCCGGCCGCTGGTGGCAGAGCGGTTCTGGCGCTACAGTCTGGAACCGCGCGACCGCTACGGTCGCAGGTTCGAATCCTGCCTCGGGCATGGAGGTGTGTGTTGTCCTTAGGTTAGTTAGGTTTAAGTAGTTCTAAGTTCTAGGGGACTTATGACCTCAGCAGTTGAGTCCCATAGTGCTCAGAGCCATTTGAACCATTTTTTTGTCTCGCAGAGACGGAAATCAACTGGATGTTGCGCAACGTCTATACTCTGTTGATACGTTACCTGTTGTGTACGTTCGGATGTATATTTTTGTTTTCACTGTATAATCTTTTTTTTAATTTGATTTCGGTCTTCTATGGACAACGCAAATAAATATTTATGATATAACTTCCAGTTTTTCTAAATAATTTTTCATTCTATCAGAGAGCTGTAGAACTTCCGGTGACTTCGCTCCAAATTTCTTTTTTGATTTTCCCTGGAGATGGGAAACTAAAACCTGCTGTCGAAACGTACGTCAGTCCATAATTTCACGTTCTTCACTTTTCTTCTCTTTCAGATCAGTATTAATTTCTTGGAGGCATCTGCAGCAGGTCGATATTTTTCACTTCACATTTACAAAAACACTGTTATATATTCTGTTTTCATTCGTGCGCTCCAGATGACCGCACATCACTCTACGTTTTCTTTACATTTAGCTGTTCTGTTCTCTTACAGAGATTCTCAGTACTCCTGTCTTTGTGTTTTAATGGCCCCAATATTTTTCTTAGGATTTTCCTATTTTCCTTTACCGCTTCCCATTTCTCCTGTCTTCCTCGGCTCCGCATGAATATTCTGGTTTTGTTAGTGTGAAATAATTAATAATTATCTAATGTCCCTTGAAAGGAGATCGAGCTACTATTGTCAATATATTTAATCAACTGAAATGCTATTTCCAACTTCCTTGGTCTGACTTTATTAGCGTCCTCGTCACTGCCTCCTTCTTTACTACTTCATCAAGACGTTTATATTTATTGACTCCTTTAATTTTTCTGTAATATGTCTTCGTGAAATTTGCAGCACCTTTTAAGCTTCTGCTATATTCTGATTTTGAGTAAGATGTTTGAAGATCGGATTTTTTTTTCTCTGGTTCTTTTCAGAATCTTAATTTTTCTCTTGCCATTGTTACGTCGCCAAACATTATTCCAAATCATCAGCATTTGGTGATGTCTATTGGAGGTGAGGGGGTGGGGGGGTGGGGGAGAGACAGTAATGAACTGTGATTCACCTCGCCCGGAACCGAACTCTGGGTCCCGACTTCGACTGTGCGGTAGTGTGAAAACAAAGAAAGCGCCATCAACACTGGGGGGGGGGGGGGGGGGAATTCTTCTGGATGCGGAGCGACCGCTGTCGACATAGCAGGCTGCAGGCTGCGTGTTTTGTTCGTGTTATCGCGCGCGCGGAAAAGAAGTGTCGCAGCGGCGCGGCCTGAGGCTGGTGAGGTATGCGCGGGCACTGCAGGGCGGACAGTGACGCGCGAGAAATGTCATGACGGCGCGGCCTGGCGGAATGCGATTAGGGCCACTTGCTCGCGCAATCCATTCGGCCGTGTCCACACCGGCGATTCAAAAACACACTGGCGCGTGCCAATATCGCCGACACGCACCTCGCGTACGCCTGCAGGAGCCTGTGCGCCAGCAGCCAGGAATGGCCGCCGCCTGCTCCTGAAACATCTTCCTATTCACACCGCACATTCGAATTACAAGCCGTGCATTTAAATTGCTGCCGATCCTGCGCCATTTTGAAATCACTCCGGTGTTTGAAAATTCTCGTAAGAGTTGTTACGGGCGTTTCCACAGATCTTTTCAATTTCCTTGTTATAATTTTGTAATTACATCGATCTCATACAATGACTCTTCATCCAGTATTTCCCGACACGCACACACACACACACACACACATACACAAAGTGCAAAAGCGAGACGTAATGAAAGATATCAAATTTCGCAATCAACAAGGGCTACTGATGAAACAAACCTTCATTAACTACCAGATTCCATCAAGCGATCATAATCAGGGACCATAAAAGCGTATATATCAGTCTGTATGGCAACGTTCCCATTGTGGCGTCAAAAATAAAATACGGGGAAATTCGAAATCAATGTATCGATTACAACGACTTCAACTATTTAAGTATAGCAATACATCGATATGAATTACAGAGAATGTAAAAGAATGTTCCGAATTTCGACTGGGGTATGGAGGTCTGCTCTTTTTTACATCAACAGCTTGCAAACCGTCGTGTTAGTCGTACTAGCCATGACGCTGTATTCTACTCTTGTCCACCTGTCTCTCCGGACCTACATCTATGTATTTCCTTTAATGCGGTTATGTGAAATGCATTGTGTATGTGTGTCGCTTGCAAACAACGTTTCCTAAACACAAAACGCGTATTTCTAATGCTATCGCGTCGGTGAGTCCACATACGCTTCAGAACGCATGGCGTCAAGTGGATTATCGCTTAGATGTTGTCCGTATAAGCAAGGGGAGTCGTATAGAACACCTATTAAGTACGTAAGAATTTCTTCTAAATTTATTTTACATTCTCTGTAATTCTTGTCCATGCACCGGTATGCATGAAATAGTTTTAGCCGTTTGTACTTACTATATTCCTCTTGAATCCCCCTGTACAAAACCATCCTGCGTTCCTAAAGCTACCATCAATTAAAGGTCTTTACTATAAAGGCAAATTTTGTGAAACAAGAAGTTTATCTCTTTTACTTTTCGCGGTTCAGTGGGAACGTTGTGATACAGACTTAGGTAATTAACATTATGGTGCATGATGAACTGTTAGTGAATACATCTTTCTTTCATCAGCAGCTCTGGATATGCCTGGAATATGACTTTCTTCAAATATTTATGAGCTTGGATCATCATCTGCACAAAATACATTGGTAATCGTTGTAGTGGTTCTCATTGCGATTAACCTACTTTTTAAGTGTAATTTTCTGTGAGCAATCGATACTGTAGTTTCTGAGATTAGTGTAATGCGAAATACAGGTCAAGGGTATTTATTAAGAGTGACAGCTACATTTGGGAAGTAGTTTGTGTTCACACCAACTACTGCATAGCCGGTCGGAGTGGCCGAGCGGTTCTAGGCGCTACAGTCTGGAACCGCGCGACCGCTACGGTCGCAGGTTCGAATCCTGCCTCGGGCATGAATGTGTGTGATGTCCTTAGGTTAGTTACGTTCAAGTAGTTCTAAGTTCTAGGGGACTGATGGCCTCAGAAGTTAAGTCCCATAGTGCTCAGAGCCATTTGATTTGAACTACTGCAAATGAATCATCCAACAGGGAGAGAGAGAGAGAGAGAGAGAGAGAGAGAGAGAGAGAGAGAGAAGGGAGGAGAAAGGAAAAGAAAGAGAGAGGGACAGGGACAGCGGTTAACGTCTCGTCTACGACTAGCCAACTGATATTGCAACTGCAAACATTTTCCGAAGTCCGACCACTTCACAATGTGATATTCTACATGGGTGAAAAACAATGATCAGGAATGGTGGAAATAATGATCGAAATACTCTAATGCTATCAATCACTCACCGATATCTTGTCACAAGCGAAGCAACAATTAGTTTTCGTCGTGGCTAATGTGTTCAGAATTGGTGTTGTGAATAACCCCAGTGCGACTGCGACAACGAATCTAATAGTCGGCTAAAACACATATTTTTTATTATTCTCAATATGAAGATTATACGGAATACTAAAGCTTTTAAGATTAGAAAATGATGTACACTATACAATTTTTTCACAGCTTGTCAACTTAGCCCGTAGCTCAAATAAGTGTATTTACAAATTAACGACAAAAATGACAAGTTAGCATCGAGCACAACGACGTTTCGGACCATGTGTGCCTTGTTATGTGTGATTCCTAGCATCGATATGGTAACGTGAAATACATTCAGAAACACAGAGCATTCTATAATTGCTAATGCAAAAGGGAGTCGTAAATCACAATACTTAACGCAAAATGATGTAAACATTACATAAGAACAAACCGGGATTTTCCGGAGGAACGATAGCTGTATGGAAAACGCATACAAAATGCCCAAGGCAAACAGCCCGTCGACGGAGAAGTCTTAGACAGACGTTGCTGGAAACAATGACAGATCTACCTGTGTTTGCCGTCAGTAAATACCCTTAAACACCACATCTCACCAGGCTAATATGATGTCGCTCTACTGCATGGGCACACAAATTAGACTATAAGTACAATGTTGTAGTGCGACACACAAAAGCAATTTCCAATTACACTGAAGCACCCAATAAAGAGGCCGTGTTTTGGGGGTCGTAACTTACACATTACGAAAATGGGACTGAAAATATCTTCGTAAAGACAGAAAATAGGCGTCATCGGACCTGCTGGGGTCGAACCTCGGACTTTTCGGCTTGTAGTCTGGCAGTTACCCAGTGAGGCATAGAGACAGCGAAATATAAATACGCAATAAGTAAGCGTATGACTTCATTGTTTATTTGCGTTATTTTCTTTTCAGTATCTTTATTGTACGTTATTTTCCTCTTATTATAATCGATTTTTGAAGACTTGTTCTGTTTCGCAGTTTAGAGAACTTAATACTGAATTTGCTAATGACGTGATGAGATGTGGTGGAGATTGAAATGTTATTAAACTTGTACTTAAATATATTTTCCTTTCAGTATGTTTATTATATGTTATTTTCCTCTTCTTATAACTTATTCTCAACGCTTGTTCTGTTTTCCAGTTTAAAGGACTTAAAACTGATTTTGCCAGTGACGTGATGAAGTGTGGTGTAGACTGAAATATTAACGACCAAGTTCTTTAATATACTAATGTAGGACATGTGTTCGTTCCAGAATACGTCTGTAGTCCCTAGAGCAATTTCACCCCACCATTTTTGTAACTTGCATCATCCCTGCGATGAACAGTACAACGATCACGCAGGTGCAGAAAAATTTTTAATCTATGATAAGAGATATATTCGTCGACTGAACCACAAAAATATATTTGCTATTACTGACTCGAAACAATGGAAGAACTGGTAGTCAGGGTGCGTCTAGTAAGACGTAACACCCTTCTTCTTTAGAGAAGGGTTTAACATATGGAAACTAAGCTTTCGACATTTGTTAGTACACAGATGGGCACATATTTTTATTGCATGATTAACACTCTTAATTCTTATATAAACCAAGATATTGAAATAAATATTTTTTTTTGTAAATGGAACTATATACTTTTTAACGGTATTCGAAAGTTCTTGAAAAGTCACGTACAGTGATGTAAGACTTGTTAACCCTGGACTGGAACGTGTCGCAAATATACAAGAGATACGAGATGATTATTACCGCCATGTTCTATCATTGTATCAAGCCATTCCACTGTTAACATGTTTCCAGAAAAGCTGTTCACTCAAAACATGAATACATACATACATAATTTTTTAAGCTCCTTCAGAGGCACTAGAAGGTAGCATATAGCTCTGTTTACAACAATCATAGCTGACTGTATATAAGTCATATGAAGTTGGGTCAACAGGAATTACTTTTTGTCTTAGCAACGAGGGCCAGTCTTCTTGCTGCATGTAACCACGGAGCGTGGCATGAGAGCCCAACTCGGAGGCGTTTACACCCCAATAGCATATTTCGGTCACCCAGACTTTCAATTTTAGCACATTTTTGGATATTTTTTGCGAAAAGTTTCAACGCTCCCACCAACAAGCGCTACATCAACTCATTCATCGTTTTACAGAATTCTAAAGTCTTTGAAAAGTATATCGCTACTTTAAAAATATATTCTTGCTTCAACAATTTGATTAACACATTAGGTTCCCATCTGTGTACTATCGTTCGACGAAAACCTCGTTTTATAATCTTGAACCCTTATCGAAATAAAAGAAGTGTTAGGTATTAGCGATTCACCCTATATATTTGACATATGTGAAAAAATATGATGAAAGCTGAACTCCAGTAGTATCCATAGGAATGGCGTTAGTAGGATGAAGCAGAACTCGTCTACGTTAGGGTCAATTTCAGTCAAACATATTGGACATATGACTCAATATCTGACATGTTGCTTTGGGTGAAGACCTCGGAAAAGGATAGCAAAAAAAATTTATACCAGTTTCATTTGTCTGTGGAACACAAGCTACAGCAATGTGTACGTCACTTCAATTATAATGAGTTACCAAGAACACACTGTCAAGTCAGCTGAAACGACAGAATGACTTCTACTTTGTCCGTAGCTGGCCTCACTGCGAGAGAACTCTATCTGAGGCATCTAACGACAGTCTCATAAGGAAATAGCACCATTTTATTCTACTATTTGTATTACAAATCATACTTAGAAGACAAATATTTTGATGAAATTGTGAGATTATCTCTTAAGACATTAAGCAGTCGCATGTGTGTTTGGGATTTATGTTTCATTGCCCATTTCTCGGCATTACGCTCAAAAGTGGGAACATATTCATCAAATGAAAACTGCTCATACAGTCAACGTGCCGAGGAAATACTAATCCAATAGCATTCTTGTTGCTGTGAGTTATCATAGTTCTTTCAAAGATGTTGTTAACGGAAATTTGCACTCTTCCGTACTACTTCATACTCAGACAGGCAGTTCAACGTGACGAAAAGACGTAAAAATGATCAAATTACTTACCTTATATTCAATTTATGGTGTTTTGGGAAACCTGAATTCAAAATCGAGATAATTAGCTCCATTTTAGATGAGAAATTTTGTCAGAGTTAAGCACTCTGCTCCAGTTGTGAAAAATATGGTAAAATGAGACTTGCTTTAAGGCAAATTATTACATATTAGTTTAACAGGTATTGAGAGTTGCGTCTCTTCGTGAAGTGATACTGTACTAGTTTAAGGAAGAAAGAAACATTACAGGCTGTGCAACGATTCTGCTGCAGCCACCTTATATCTTGCGGAAAGACCATAAGAAGAAACGAGAGAATCTACTCAACACAAAAAATTCGGAAGTATGTTATAATTAATACTTGTTTTAATATTAGATTCAAATTTTATTTCCCGCAGCTAAGTACTTTGCAAGTGCATGAGCATTTTGCACGCTGTAAGAATACCTATTTGAAAAAAAATTTGATCAGACTGGCAACTAAGTGGAACAACATCGTAAAATGAAATAATTTTATTTGCGCAGAAGTACGAATTCGCATAAGAAGCTTTTAAGTAACACAAATGAAATTCAGAGTCCGTAAATTGAGTATCAGAGATTAAATTTTGAGTATGAGTAATCTGAAAGATAACCTTGTCCTGGGTTTTAGTGGTTAATTTTACGTCTTATAGTAGTGTGCTAGCTTGTTAAGAATGGTTTAAAAGTGAAAAAAATGTAGGAAGAACTGACTTACACAAGCAGTGTCCTCGCTTGGCTATTATCTCAGTACATATATAGTGACAAATTAGCACATAGAAAATGCTCATTTTCTCCGTGACCTGCCCAGATAAAGTTATTAACACACATGAAATATGTGATCGGATTCGCACACTTACACGTAAGGTGGTCCGTGTTGCATGGTCCGGAGTGATCGTTTCTTTGGCATTCAGTTAACATTAATTTTTCTTTTATATTCGAAAATAATTAGGAATAGTAATTGGTTGAATTTAATTGTGGCTGCGGCCGAAATGAACGTGACACGCAGAAAATTTAAAGGATCTACGCTGCAGCAACATAATCGTAACAGTCGAATCCAGTATGACTGTATACTTTCGTTAAGAACATTATATCTTTACCCAAAGGACGTAAACTGACGGTGGGCGCCCTGAGAAACGAATCTCTTATTTACTAGACCCTTGTTTTCTGTCACCGTCTCCGTAGCACATAGACAATTTCTTCGAGCTCTTCTCTTAGGCAATAACATATTCAGGATGGAAATTTGCGTGTTCAAAAGATGTGTTTACCAGTATTAAACATTCGTAGAACTTGATTTCTCCACAATATATTAACAGAAACAACACGTTTCCTATTTTCTTTATTTGCTAGGACGCTGAAAAATCAGTCATAGCTATTCCTTCAACTACCGTCAACCGAAGATGAAGGTGGAACTCTAATGTGCCTGTTATAGCAGTCTACACTTCGATACGATCTGCGCTTCACGAAACAGAGATGCTTGTTGGCGCATGGCAAAAAGAAGAAAAAAGAAAAGAAAGAGAGAGAGAACTTTGGAATTAGGTGGATCATTACCATCAGTTCTGAAAAAAAATCGTACGAAGAATGATTTTTCCCATACTGAGACAAACTAGTTCTAACCGGAAGTAAAAATATTGTTTGTATAAAATACTTTTGTTCATAGCCTTATGTTTTTGGATTGCATACTACCTCTTATGAAAAGAATATGTTGATAGTCTTACGTTGCTCGCTGGCACAGAAGCAATAAGCCTTCGGATATACACAAATTTTTCAGCTATCATCGTTGTGTTTTAGGTCTGAGAGAAACAAGCCCATCTTCCCCTGGTCTGATTGAACACATATCGAAGTCAGTAAAAAAACATCTTCCATGATTCACGAGGTACCCGATTTCATTATTGTATATTAATCCAGCAAGAACTTTTCATTAAATTAATATAATCTTTTGAGAAGCCAGCAAGATAATTCTTGCAGAAATCAGTGGAGAGAATGTTTCTCATAACAACTGTTATTTCTATCTGAAGTTTTAAGTAATTTCATAAATTTTGTTCTCACTACCATAATAGCGCTATCATTATTATAATATCCTTTATTATTATTACTATTATTATTAAAGTTGATTCGGATTACATGAGTAGGGTATAAATATCTATGAAGACAGATTAACGAAATATGTTGTGTTACTCGACGGAAGGACCTAGAGGTATTAGTCTTACTCGCTGAAAAAATTTAAATTAAAAAGCAGTAACTCCATAAGATTCATGAAAACGTTTCATTAACACTTTTAAATGACACATTACGTTCGGTAATATTTTGAAACATACCATTAGCAGTGTATCAGCTGAGACAACAAGATCTTCCAGGATATCTCATGTATGAGCACAAGTAATAGCTACAAAAATATTTTTGGGTATTAGGACACACAGCTTCACTTGCAATAATTCTGCAGATAAATTATGTGTTAAAATTAAGCCACTGCTGCAGGTGAGGTTTGATCTGGCCTACATAATATATTCCGTTCTCGTATCTCTCTTTTCTCAAAAGAGTTGCAACTTTTTAAGAATAAACGTTTCACAAAATAACGAACTGAATGGGAGAGCTGAGACGATGTAGACGAGTCAAGTTTGGCAGGTGAAAGCAAGCTAGTGCTAACAGGAGGTTGCGGCACAACAGACAATAAGACATGTTAACTACTTACGTCTAGAACGTAACTGGAGTAGGGGCCCACATGAGTGGGTTGCGGTCCAAGTCGTCTTCGGGTCGTAGGAATCAAGTTTTCCCTAAAAACACAAGATAAAAGCCGGACTGGTTTCTTCGTAAAGGTCTTGACTAAAGTTCTGCGCCATCCTGCCGTCCTCATCCAGTCCAGCCTTGTGGTTCGTCCGCAATAATTTCGTCGGTGGACGTTAAATTCTATTTTCCTCCGTTGTTTATAGCATTTAAATGAATGCATTACACAGCTGCTTCCCTAATCTCTATCATTCCTCCTTATGTTTAAGTCTGCGAAGAAATGTAAAGAAATCTTAAAACATTCTGCAGACTGAGTAACTTATTAAACTTATGTGATATGTGTGCTGCGAACTAGACAACAGCCATGAAGGAAAATGCCTGCGAGAAATTCTAGCAACGTTTAAAGTCGTTTCATCGGCATTCCTTCTTACGTATCATAAACCAAATATGATCTTTAATGTTTGGTACGTGTTTACTTTATGTACAAACGTAATCATAAAGCACTAGTATTTACTAAAGGCATGATAAAATATATGCATGAAATTTGTACGAAATGTGTTTTTGCCACGCATTTCACGGCTGAGCATTTAATCATTGCACACAGCTGTTGTTATGTACTAAGAAACAGAGAAACACTTCAGTGCTATCAAATATTCCCTGCAACGGCAAAAAAATAAACCCACACATATCCCAATGAATGCCAGCAGATAATATAAGGATATAATCCTCGCATACACAAATGAATTTAGTTGCCACGCCAGTGTCACTGATGTGAAAAGATAATTACGATCTATATATTCCTCCACTGTATGGAGCTTGCTGGAAGCCGTTCCATTGGAAATAGTTACGATCAAAGCTGTAAAGAGACTTATTCTTAGCCATTTCCTTTTAAACAACAAACATGCAGTTTTTTTAGGACATTCAGCTCCTTATTTCTACGGGCCTAAATCCTTTTAAGTTTATAGGTCCTGTATTTCTCTAAATACACCATATTGTCTAGGTTATCTGCAATTTTACGCTCCCCATTTTCCACAAAATGTAAAATTAACAAATGCTCACAAGCTAAAACACGGATGCTGTTACTGTTCTTCGTTACAAAGCTAGTCAACGGACATGTAGCGTTATCGAATCTGTACTTAACTGCCAATCGCGCGGGACGTATAATATTTCACAGAAACTCTTTTATATTAGTTTCAGAAGTTTAGTACCACAATGTGATTTTTAATAAATTAGCTATCGGAGATGAATTATCTATTACACTGAAATATATATACAGAACTACTGATACTGCAAAATATCTTAGGGACATTTTTCTGTTTCATGATAAACTTTTTATGAGTATTTTTAATTAAAACTACCAAATTTATTCTTCTGCCTCCATTAAGGCTCCGGCTCAATTTATAGGCCCACATCACACAAAAGCAATGCCCATGAATTTTATCATCTAGTACAGTGTATGAACCAACGGCCTTGCCGCAGTGGTAATACCGGTTCCCGTCAGATCACCGAAGTTAAGCGCTGTCGGGCTGGGCTGGCACTTGGACGGGTGACCATCCGGACTGCCGAGCGCTGTTGGCAAGCGGCGTGCACTCAGCCCTTGTGAGGCAAACTGAGGAGCTACTTGACTGAGAAGTAGCGGCTCCGGTCTCGGAAACTGAAATACGGCCGGGAGAGCGGTGTGCTGACCACATGCCCCTCCATATCCGTATCCAGTGACGCCTATGGTCTGAGAGGATGACGCGGACGCCGGTCGGTGCCGTTGGGCCTTCATGGCCTGTTCGGGAGGAGTTACGTTTTTTTACAACAGTGTATCATTATAAGTCTCCATATATCGTACCTAACAAATGCTCACAGAAGACTGATGCATGCAGTTCTTCGGGACATTCGGAAAATCGCTGAATATCTAATCTATCGTGGTACAATTATTACTCATTATTAGAGTGCTAGATTTTCCTTTTTAGTACAAGTGATATTTCTTGGCCGATGCCATGCTATTAAATGACACTCCTCTGACTCCAGTGTAGTTCAACGTAATTCAAAGGTATAGTCCGATTTACCTAAATTTATAAAGGTTTTTAAACTGAGAAACCGTTGTGTGTCTGTGAATGTGTGTGTGTATGTGTTGTGTTTGAGGTGCGAGGTGTATAATATTTAGATTTGAAGATAATTACATGCATTAACTGCAGCAGATATTACTGATATTTCTTTGAATCACAAGAAAAGCGTTAGATGCTGAAAAACCATATAAGCTTAACGAAGAAAGGCCATTCACGATATTTTGTCAGCACTGCTGACTCCATTTAGATTATTTTGAAATCTAGCACATGAGAAAAATAATGTGTTTTCATACATTTTAAAGCGACCGAAGCAAAAACCACAAATATTTCTGTACTGACTGTCATTCGTACAATAATTTCAACATATGAATCTTTAAACTTCATTCATTACTGCGAATCTTTCACTAGGTTAGTGAAAGAAATACAACCATATGGGAATTGTGAGTCCGGCTTCATGCAAAACACTTTTTGTTATTTATTTATCCCCAAAACTGGTTTCAGCGACAAATATCGTCATCAAAATCTTGTGCACATTCTTCGATATCATGGTTTTTTAGAAAATAGCATAATTATAAAATAATGTAAAAAATTATTACCTTTGTACCGTTTGTTTTTTTAAAACATTGTTTTCTGTGAATACTTTCGTACTACCTTATTTATTATACGTTACAGCATGGTTTTAAAGATTGCTATCGCTATTTGCGGCATGTTTTCTGTGCTTTCTGTTGCCGTTTTTCTCGGCATACAGCATGTCATCGGTGAGCGGCTGTTAATAAACAAATACATAACCGTAACTTATGTATGTCAGCGCTATACAATTGGGATTGCGTAAGTGTTGTGGATGCAGTTTTGGTGTGCACTAGGCTGTTACTAATACATCTTGAAAAAGCAAGGGATCCCAATAACATTCAGAACAAACAACACAGTTTGAAAAAGGCTAAGACCAGACAAAAGAAAATCAACCAAATTCAGCAGTGCTGGAATATACCAACTCACATGTAACTCCTGTCGGGCTCAATACATAGGACAAACAAGCAGAAATATCCGAACGAGGTACACAGATCACATGAGAGCTCTAAAGAATGACAGCACACATTCCACTTCCACAGAACACCTAATGAACGAAAACAATAACCCCACTAATATCGAAAGTGATCTACACATCCTGAAACGCCACAACAGTTTATACCGACAACTACAACGTACAAAAGGCTATAGTGGAAGGGAAAAACGTAGTAAACGAAAACACAACACTGGCAACAACACACTCTTTACCGCTCTGAGAGAACTGACTCAGGACATAAAACAGAAAGCACACACACACACACACACAAAAGAACTACTCCCCCAACAAACACAGAGACAATAAAAAGGAACAGAAGTTGCCAGAACGCCCGCAACTTTTTCATACCCTTCTCGCAACAGGCGATACATTTCTCGCGACACACGGAAATGTTGGGTTATGAAAGAAGTGCGAAAGATTTTTTTCTGCGTATAAAATTAGCTGCACGCCGTCCAACGAACGTGAGTGCACGACAAACTAAGTAGAAGGCTAGAACACACCAAAACTGTATCCACAACACTAACTCAATCCCAACTGTATAACGCTGACATGCGTAAGTTCAGGTTTTTGTATTTGTTTACTAACAGCCGCTCACACAGTTGCAGATGACATGATGTTTGTTGTTGTTGTGGTCTTCAGTCCTGAGACTGGTTTGATGCAGCTCTCCATGCTACTCTATCCTGTGCAAGCTTCTTCATCTCCCAGTACCTACTGCAACCTACATTCTTCTGAATCTGCTTAGTGTATGCATCTCTTGGTCTCCCCCTACGATTTTTACCCTCCACGCTGCCCTCCAGTACTAAATTGGTAATCCCTTGATGCCTCAGAACATGTCCTACCAACTGATCCCTACTTCTGGTCAAGTTGTGCCACAAACTCCTCTTCTCCCCAATCCTGTTCAGTACCTCCTCATTAGTTATGTGATCTACCCATCTAATCTTCAGCATTCTTCTGTAGCACCACATCTCGAAAGCTTCTATTCTCTTCTTGTCCAAACTATTTATCGTCCATGTTTCACTTCCATACATGGCTACACTCCATACAAATACTTTCAGAAAAGACTTCCTGACACTTAAATCTATACTCGATGTTAACAAATTTCTCTTCTTCAGAAACGCTTTCCTTGCCATTGCAAGTCTACATTTTATATCCTCTCTACTTCGACCATCATCAGTTATTTTGCTCCCCAAATAGCAAAACTCCTTTACTACTTTAAGTGTCTCATTTCCTAATCTAATACCCTCAACATCACCCGACTTAATTCGACTACATTCCATTATCCTCGTTTTGCTTTTGTTGATGTTCATCTTATATCCTCCCTTCAAGACACCATCCATTCCATTCACTGCTCTTCCAAGTCCTTTGCTGTCTCTGACAGAATTACAATGTCATCGGCGAACCTCAAAGTTTTTATTTCTTCTCCATGGATTTTAATACCTACTCCGAATTTTTCTTTTGTTTCCTTTACTGCTTGCTCAATATACAGATTGAATAACATCGGGGAGAGGCTACAACCCTGTCTTACTCCCTTCCCAACCACTGCTTCCCTTTCATGTCCCTCGACTCTTATAACTGCCATCTGGTTTCTGTACAAATTGTAAATAGCCTTTCGCTCCCTGTATTTTACCCCTGCCACCTTTAGAATTTGAAAGAGAGTATTCCAGTCAACATTGTCAAAAGCTTTCTCTAAGTCTACAAATGCTAGAAACGTAGGTTTGCCTTTCCTTAATCTTTCTTCTAAGATAAGTCGTAAGGTCAGTATTGCCTCACGTGTCCCAGTATTTCTACGGAATCCAAACATGATGTATCCCCAGAAAAACGACAACAGAAAAAAAAAAGAAAAACATGCCGCAAACATCAGCAGCAATCTTAAAACCATGCTGTAACGTATAATAAAAAAGGTAGATTGAAAGTATTCACAGTAAACAATATAAAAAAACAGACAGTACAAACATAATAATGTTGTAAAGTATTTTATAATTATGCTATTTTTTGCATGTTTTAGATTTAAAGAACCCACTGATGATGGCGTATATGTGACAGAAATTAGTGTGGATAATAAGTAAATAACAAAAAGTGTTTTGCATCAAGGCGTATTGCTTGATTGGTTGGTTGATTTGGGAGAGGGGACCAAACAGCGAGGTCATCGGTCACATCGGACTGGCGAAGGATGGGGAAGGAAGTCGGCCGTGCCCTTTGAAAGGAACCATCCCGGCATTTGCCTGAAGCGACTTAGGGAAATCACTAAAATCTAATTCAGGACGACCGGACGCGGGTTTTAACTGTCGCTCTCTCAAATCCGAATACAGTATGTTAACCACGGCGCCACCTCCCTCGGTCATCAAGGCGGACTTAAAATTCCCATATTGTTGTTAGTTGATGTCCATTTAATAGTTCATGTAGATCACTTCAAGCCTCCTTCAACAATACAGACGTTTGAGAAAAATATTACTAAGTAGCTGAAATGTGTCAAACAAAATCAAGTCATTACACACGTATTTATATAATTCAAAACCATACAGCGAGTTCCCGAACGACTCCCCATCATTCTCTAAAGATAATGCTTTATTGCTGTAGTTCTTCGTCCCTTTCTCTTCTGATTTCGCTAGTTGGTCGTATTGCCTCAGTTAATACTACTGGCCACTTTGTAAATGTAGTACTTGCCGCAACCCAAAATATCCTATAGAAATTGCTCGTTGGATTTTTCCTACACTGTGAATACTTTTGTGTTTCTTCTCGATTTCCGCATCTCTCTTGCTTCCTGTTTTTTGTTTTTACAAGCTTTTTTTACTTTTTTCTGAAGGTGTTTGTTCAATAGGTTACCTATATCTCAGTTACTTGCGTAATTATAATTGTGATGTTCTTCATGTCATTTTGTCACTGATATTCTGTTATAAAATAAACTGAATTTCATTTGACTTATAAAAATTTTCTATTTTTATGTTCGTTCTGGAGTTGGTGTTCGAGTTATCCATGGCCATAATTTTGGTTTAATTGTATTCGTTTTATCTTACATACAGTTAGGTCATATCTGCCTTCTTAAAATGCATATCGCAATCAGGCAAAAAAAAAGTTGTAACACGAGTAGAAATCGGGAATCTATAATTTATGTCACTGAAAAATACGTGCGAAGTGCCCCAAGTAGACATTAAAATCTGGGTTCCCAGAACAGAGCAGATCAGGTTGTGGAAAGGGGTCAAGGTCAGTTACTGTTAATTATACAAGAACACACAACTTTATTGCTCGAACCAATGCACAGTTTTCTCTTTAAAACAACAAAGGTCAATTCACGGCTGAGGGCTCAAGTAACTTCTCCAGAATAAGTTTAAATGATTACTTTTAAAACACCAGGATTCAGAGTAACGGCTGAAGGCCTTAAGTAAAATTTCAATATATTCTCGGCTAAAGGCCGAAATAATATTTCAGATCAGATAAGGAAATTATTTAGAAGCCAAGCATTTACAATATTCGGCTAAAGGTCATATTAAGGAAAATTCAAATAAATTCTTCTGCTGAAAGCCCAATAAATTTTTTTTTTCACATAATAGAAGAGAGGCTTTAAAGATAAGCTTTTACACGGTACAACAGAAACATCTTAAGAAAACTTGAATTATCTTGTAGGCTGAAGACCCAAACAATTACTCAATAATAATTAATGACCACCTTAAGATAAACATTTACAGAACACGGCTGAAGGCCGTTTAAAGAATTGGAGATAATTAAAGTGAAACCTTAGAGACAAGGATTTAAATTTAAAGCCACAGATTCTGAAACATACACGGCTGAAAACCTAAATACAGAGCAACAAGAATTTTAAATAAAACACGCATGAAGGCCTAATCTTAAAACAGTTGTCATGAAGTCGGATGAATGCCATATACTAAACATAAAACAGACAATATTAATACACGGCTGAAGACCTGGCACAGTACCTGCGACCAAATAAAATGACAATCACAAACAACAAACAGTGGTGCTCAGAAGTGTTCCAAGGGTCGGCCTGGGGAGGAAACTCTAACCACAGTTTAGGTGAGACAGGCAGACAATCGTAACACTAAACAATCGGGTGGCAGCAGGACCTAGGGACGGCTGAAGAACCAACCAACAACCTCATCAATTCCCTCCTCTCTGCTCTGTCGCAACCGACCGACTGACTACTCCAGTACGCAGACAGCATGCATCTGCTCAGTGGAAATCACAGTAGCTACACACAGTTCTACGTGAACACACTTGCACAAGAACTCGAACAATCGTAAAAGCAATCACTGTGGAACAACAAGGACGAATGAATTCGACACACACAGAGTTTCCACAAGCGGTCGGCGACCAAATACACGTCGTCCGATGAGACGACTGACCTAACGACCAACACAGGTCGTTCCCATTCAAGTTACGTGTGTCGGCGACGGTCGGGTGAGCCTTGGCTGTCCGAAGCTGACTGCAGCTCCAACCCGACTCCACTCCACGTCCGTTCGGAACTCGGAGTCACGGCGACCAGGGCACCCTGGCTCGGACCCATCCATGCAGAGGTAACTCCTGCCCATTGGCCACGAAATCTCTGCACAAGGAAGAAACCGACCAACGTCCGGCAAGATGGCCAAGTGACGAGGCCCTGAAACGGTCAAAAGAACAAATACACGTCGCCCGATGAGACGACCGACCGAACGACCGACTAACGGTCGTCCCGCTCCAATCTCCTCCCGTCGAACAGTTCGTGTGTGTCGCCAGCGGATGGCGAGCACTGGCCTTCCGCAACTCACTGGCGCTCCGGCCCCGACTTCACTGCTGCTGCGTCCGGACTCAACACCCAACTGAACTCCAGAGAAACGACGACCCGGAAATACTAGCGGTCGCTCCAGAGTTGGTACGACAGTGCAAGCAAACCAGCAACCTAGTGAGGCCAGTAAATCGAATTAAAGAAAGAACGGGGCGACAGAACCACAAAAACAAGATGACGAGCAATAAACGGCATGAGCGCGGCTCAGATCCTGTTGGCAGCATTCCATTACGTTGGGACACTTCACATTTGAGAACCGTTCTTTGTCGAGAATCTTGGACACCTTGCTATGTCTTGCCTATCGTACTTTTCTAGCCATATGAGCAAAAATTCTTTGAGTCAAGAGGAGGCCTGTAGAGAAACCGTATTTTGGGCATTGACTCCGCTTCGCGTTTGCCGAGTACTGCAATTCAGAAAGTTAATGTAACGAGTATCGCTTCACCTTTGACAGCCACCTGTAAACTGCAGTAAGCTCCTACGAGAACACATCACAAACGATTGTGTACTGTTTTACAAGATAGTGTCACAATCGTCGATACAACAGTCATGGCTGATATGAGCAGTTTACTATCGCACGTGCATCCATTCGTACAAGATGTGTTATTACCTGGCATATTTACTTCCGGCCATTGTTCCCTGATCTCTAAATGTGTGGAGGTACTATGTGGCTAAGGATAGACAGCCAGAAAGTATGAATTCTTCTAAGCTCTCCTGTGTTTAAACACAAAGTCTGATTCAGTTAGCTGGTTGTCAGCAAGTTTGAAGATGAAGGATACACTACTGTTGATGCTGATGAACTCCATGTCAGAGAACCTTTGACATAATATTTCTAGTTCTTTAGAAGCCATCATGTGAAGATGAATGATTGGTCTGGTACTACCCCTAGAAATTTACTGTTCTTTTACCGAATGGATCCATACATCCTTATTTGCAAGTTGACTGTTAAGATGAAACGTGATTACTTTGTGGTAATGCAGCTCGATTGGAACATTTAAGGAAGATCAGGGGTAATGTCTAGTCAACGACGACAGATGGAGCACAGGCTTGGATTAAGGAAGAATGCGGAGGAAATTGCCAGTGTCCTTTCAAGGAAACCAGCCCAGTATTCTTATAATCATGGAAAACGTAAATCTGAATGGCGGGATGGAAATTAGAACCGTCGTCCTCCCAAATACGATTCGAGGGTGTTATTAGTGCACCAGCTCTCTCTGTAGCCCTTGGTCGCACCCTCCAGTTACTAAACCTCTACCTGAGGAGTTACAAACCTTTGGTCGGAATAGATACCATAATTTCTAGCTTCTCGTGGCTTGCTGCAAGTTTAGGTGTCAGAATATTCGAATTTACTTGATATAATCCAGGGCGTGTCTGCTGTGTGATAAACTTAACAGCGAACACAGATCATTGTTAAAGACCAATACTGAGTTTATTTTGAGAATCATCTTGTTGCCCATTAGCGCTTGAAAACATGCGTTTCCTAGCACTGCTCTGGCCTTGTTTCCATACAGTGTGTGCAGCTAACCGTAAGCTGTTCTTATCTTCTGAGTGATAACGGGACCACTTGAACCAGGCCATCGTTAAGTTGTCCTCACACAGAAAATCGAAGCTAGCATTCAGGACATTTACAATGTCTCAACATGGAATTTCACAGTACGAAGTCCGCATTAAGTTCCGTCTGATTGCAACAATGTGCTGAATCAACACAGCGCAAGATGCTTTCCCACGGCGCAGACCGAATCGAGGAGATATCATGCTGGAATACTGTTTAATAGAACTATGACGCGATATTTGCTGCATTTTGTAGAAGATCGTGCAAACAATGAAATTAGGCAGTTTGAAGGCACTAGCTCATTAAATATGTACAGAAAACGCGTCGTTTTGCTATGATCTTTTTCAGTAATATCCCAGGACACTGTCAGTCTGATATTAGAAGTGCCGTCATGTCACTGACAGGGCAACTGACTCAGTTGGAATGGCTAAAACCGATTAATTTTTTTTTAAATATGGAGATACGTTTGTTGTACAACCGATAAGTTATATGAAAACTCTTTACTTTCATTCAATCGATGTTTGAATTTAAAGACTAAAGCTAAATAAGTCGCTGAAGAAACAATACCACGGAACAGACATTTATGGCATCGTGGTGGATCTTCATATTGGATTGCTCCAGTATGGATACAAAACGTAGACGTGTTGTCGCTGCCAGGCGTGAACATTGTTCCATTCTGTTGTGTTTTAATCACTTCGTTGAAACATCATATTTGCACTTCAATGACAACAAATTTCTGTTTTGTATACATGTTACTCTCTTAGTATTTCAAGTATGAACATATTTTTATTCAAGCAAATCTTTAACATTTGAGGTAATACTACATCATTTGTGAGTGTTGTGAACATGCTGGTGATAATCATCTGTTACAAAGTATTTTTTCAATGGTAACTAGTGTGATAATCACATGTTACAAAGTACTTTTCATATTCTAACTTGTGCTTCTCTGGTCCTTACATTCGCTAACCTTCAGAAATCGTTTGTACGCAAATGGAGATTTACACAGATGAATGCCCTTGTTGGGTTGTAGAACTGACGCATTCGTGTTTTTTAATAACTTTTATGTTGTTTTAAGCGTTGCAGGTGGGATGTTTACCTTTTAAGTATAAAAATGTGAAATAAGAATATAAACTACTCCACTTCTTTTAGTTTACAATGTCTGTGTCATTTCCACTGACCACGTACACTGAAAACTTTGTTTAAAATGAAGTTGTGGCAACAAAAAATGGTTCAAATGGCTCTGAGCACTATGGGACTTAACAGCTATGGTCATGAGTCCCCTAGAACTTAGAACTACTTAAACCTAACTAGCCTAAGGACAACACACAACACACAACACCCAGTCATCACGATGGAGAGAAAATCCCTGACCCCGACGGGAATCGAACCCGGGACCCCGTGCTCGGGAAGCGAGAACGCTACCGCGAGACCACGAGCTGCGGACTGTGGCAACAAACAACCCGTCAATCCGAACTTTATGCTGCGTGAACATACACTGATGTTTCAGTTTGAGCTTACATGTGAAATTATCAAATATACTGTGTGTGTAGGAGGGCCCCCTATCTTTTCCACATACGTGGAAAGAACAACTGTCGATAAACATTAATCTCCGTATAAACTCTAATTTTTCAGATTTTCTCTGCGTCGTCGCGAGAGTTTGTGGTAGGAAGCAATAAGTTACCAAACGCCTGTTGGAACGCATTCTACCGGAATTTCAAAAGTAATCTTTTCCATGATGCACAACGTCTGTCTTGGGGCCAGTCCCACAGAGGGTTTGGTTTGCTTCTCCCTAATGCCATCTCGCTTACTAATAGATCCCGCGATGAAACGTGCCGGTCGTTGTTGGATCTTCTCTACCTCTTATATTAATCCAGTCTGGTAATGTTCACCTACTGATAACAATTACTCAAAAATCGGTCTTCCAAGTGTTTTTAAACTCGCTTCTTTCGTCGATGAATTACATTTCATTATGATTCTTCCAATAAATCTCCGCCTATCACTTAGTTCGACGTGAACATTTCACATTAGGTCTCTCCGAACGGTTACTCCTAGCTATTTTGTAGTTGTTACTAATTTCAGCGATTTGTAGTCGACAGTGTATACGAACAAAAAAAATGGCTCTGAGCACCATGGGACTTAACATCTGAGGTCATCAGTCCCCTAGAACTTAGAACTACTTAACCTAACTAACCTAAGGACATCACACACATCCATGCCCGAGGCAGGATTCGAACCTGCGACCGTAGCGGTCGCGCGGTTCCAGACTGTAGCGCCTAGAAGCGCTCGGCCATCCCGGCCGGCGTATACGAACAGTAATGCATTTCGTAACCTATTCGTATGAAATTTAAATTTATTTACGTTCAAGCTAACTGCCAGTCCTTGGACCAAGCATCGATCGTCCGCAGATTTTACTGTATTCTTCTACCCTCTTCCTACAGACAAACGTATTATCTACGAATAGACTCATGGAGCTTCCGACGATATCCATTAGATTATGTAGATCTATTGTATACGGGAACGTTTCTGTAGAAATTATCTGTACGTGTGTCTATTTTCTCCCGTTAAGAACACATTGTTGATTCGCATCAGAAATCAGCTCCTGAAATCAGTCTCTTAGCTTGCCGATACTCGGGAACTTCACACGTTTTGCAAAACGACAGTGTTGAACTCTATGGAACACTTTCCTGAAGTCAAGGAATATATCTATATGGGCGCCCTTATATAGTGCTCTCTAAATTTAATGGACGAACAGATTGAGCTGAGTTTCGCTCGATTTTTTTTTTCTAGGAGGACATTGGGTAAATTTTAAGATTTTTTTAGCGTATTAGCGCATTAGTGCCTTCACAATTACTTTCGGAATTTTTCCCGCAAATCTGTGAGAATTGCTAATGAAGATAACGCAGCTATATCACACCCATTGTGCTTGCCTGAGCAGATGCCGTTAGAGGACGCTGCACTTCTGATCGTCTCTGAGCGACCACCGGTCACGGTGGAATCCACACCCACGTTCGCTTTCACGTTGCGGCTTTAGACCTCCTTGTACGTATCACATCGCGATTACACTGCAGTTTTGTTTAAGAAATTTAATCTCTTCCGGTCGTCGGTTGTAGTTCTTTTGCTTGTGCAAAGCGTATGTCCTTGTAGGCATAGCATGAGGTGTACGGAGGTACTAGGAAATGCACGGCCGCGTTTTGCTGGCCACGCCGCGTGTTGCCCTTAGCGCTGCGGCCGTGTCCAATGAAGCGGGCAGCTGTTTTCCACCTGACCTGCGGCCAACTTCCTGTGGCGTGCTATTTACGCGTACACACACATACGCTCACACATACTCATACACACACACTTACACCTCTTACCTGCAGTTAATTAACTTCTGTGCAAAAGTGTCGCCCATCCTGTTAGAGAAGCCTATCTCTGCGTGTAACTCTCTGCAGTTAGCGCACTGACGACGGCCATCTTCCGGTTAGGAAATGCAGTTACACGGCAATCTCCGCTATTTATGATTACTTTGAAAAGAAAAAAATGTGATTTCGAGCACTGGTATTACTGAGGTCTGTCATGATGGCATGAACATTACCAAAAGTCTTTCACGAGAGTCAAGTGAGTTTCAACAGGTATTACGGATGGTGCTGTGCGTTCCTGTTGCTTCTACGAGGCTGGAAGTTATTTTATTTTCAATACACAGGCTCATCTGTTTTTGTTGTTTACTTCATTTGCAATATTTTTCGATATATATTTACGGTTTCATCTTCAGGCACTTCGGCACAGTTATTGAAATGAAATCTTGCTGCTGTACCACAGTACCCCCTATAGTCTCATATTTACTATATTAGTCTCATATTCACTACTTTAGTGGGTACCGTGGTATAGCCACTAGATATAACTGCGGGTCTATTTTGTTGCGATAAATGTACCTAAGTGTGCAAAGACAAGTCCACAAAAAATGCTTGGAAATCATTTGCAATAAAGTATTCAACAAACCGAGCAGTTTGTTACGCTCCAAATCAAAATATTTTCTGTTTTCTTATGCCGGAAATGAGCATCCTACAGTAGCCTTACTTTATAGATGTTGGAAGCATTTCTTCGTATTTCACCAATAATAGATATCCTCGAATTCATTATCTAACCATACATAGAGGCCGCTCTATATCTTGGACACACAAAATTATAATTTAAACAACATTTTATATGTAAAGAGAATGAAATGCAACCACCTGTTTACTGTGGGAATCTCAGTCTCTGTTTGGGATCACTCAACAACATTAGATAAACGGCAGTGAAAATACTTTTCCAGACAACAGACACCTTTTAGTAGAGGCATCTGATTGCTACTTATAGAAGACTAAAAATGAAAATAATCACCCATAACACAAGTTTGTTATGGTCGGCTTCTATATACATATTCGTTTATAAACAAAACGACAAGTTTGTGCTGCACCGTTGATTGTATTTTACTCATATTAATCCCAAATTTTAAACAGTTAATGTCTTGAATTTTTACATTAAATAAAATAGCAAACACAGACAATTATACATGTTCCAACGAGAATCACAAAATCATCAGTTCAGTCGCCTGCGTGACACAGGGAGGGACATAATATAATAGCTACAAATTAGCCGAGGAGCGTTATATTTAGTCAGATTTTGTTAGAAAACTCCTACAAACAGTTTCAGAACGGACTCTACGAATTCAGCCTGTAATATATTGCTTCCAGAATGAGAATTTCACTCTGCAGCAGAGTGTGCGCTAATATGAAACTTCCTGGCAGATTAAAACTGTGTGCCCGACCGAGACTCGAACTCGGGACCTTTGCCTTTCGCGGGCAAGTACTCTACCATCTGAGCTACTTCTGCCAGTATCTCGTCTCCTACCTTCCAAACTTTACAGAAGCTTGTAACAACAGCCAACACTGTGCCATGTACACAATAATTATTCCCCTTCTCCGAAAGGAACAGGAAGAAAAGCAAATGTGTGATACCATAAAAAGTACTGTCTTCCGCATACTGTGTAGTGATTTTCAGACGTAGGCCTAGATTTAGGAAATGAAGGCAAGTGAGTACAAGAAACAAACAATTAGCGTAAACTGTATACTGATTCCGAAGGAATATTGTTCTGTACAACTAGTTCCTCGGAGTGAAACATCATTACTTATCCACACCTAGTTTCTTCCCCGTCTCGAAAAAAAATATACACCAGAGTATTCCACGTGTCACAAAATGAACGCAATCTCTTGAAAGAAATTCTTAGAACCAAGACGAGGAAAATAAAGCGAATTTAGTATCCTACTGCTACCACAATATCTGTGATGCAAAGCAAGAACATCGGTGCAGCCCGTTGACATCGCTAGCGTTCCTGATCTTGTCGGTGGCAAGAAGTTCAGCGATGCAGCCGCCTCCTATTCGTAATGAACCATTCACTAAATCCAGACAGGAGACTCTGTCTGTTGACTAGCCGTTCACGTTCTTGTGCGGCCACTACATTCATGAAGTCATCTAGTGCACATTGTTTATCATTCGGTACAGCATTTCAAGTTGCATACTATCGGGAGCTCTGTAATTTATTTGAAGATTTAGTCTTCACAATCCCCTGTCCAGTAAAAGGTGGACGGCAGTTCTTTCCATAATCAGACTGAGCAATAAACCGCTGCGGTTAAGGCTCGAATATCGCATTGGGAGGCATCTGGGCTGAAATTTATATCCTGCCATCGAGATTCAGGATTTGCAGGTTTTCCGTAATTCATTGCAGGCTAACGCCGTGCACTAGTAAGACATTGTACTCCCCGTCCGGCCACCTAGCTTTAGGTTTCCCAAAACAGTTCAAGGCAAATGCCAGGATGGCTCGTTTGGAACCGCCACTGTCGGTTTCCTTCACCATCCCTCCCACGTTCCTCTCTGTTGACCTTGTCGTCGGCGGGTCGTTAAAGTCATGTCTTTCGGCCTCTTTCTTTTTCTCATCCTATAAGCTGACACCTACCTCTCGTGGCCATTCCAGATGACAACCCTGACTCACCCTCCCCCAAATTCATTCCACGTTCTTTTGCATGCAACTTCATGTACCATACCTTCATCAAAATTTCTTACCTATAGTTACCAGGAGCCCCAACAACCGGAGCAGAACAACTCACTTCACCATGTCACGAATTCATCGCTGTTTTATCTCTTTAAAACTTATTTTATTTTATTTTTATTAAGCAAAGATAATTTGGCTGCTTTGAGGCCATGTCCTACTGGGGGAATGTAAATAATAGACAGTAAAAAGAAGAAAAACTTATTATTCGTCGTTCCCTCTCCTGTTCCGTTCATGCATGCAACGAAAGAAACGTAGCTGCCTGTATGACTCCACACTATCTTACTTTGTCCTCACCGTTCTCAGACGCAGTATATGATCGGCAAAAGGATCTGGAATACCCACTATTGAGTGTCAATTTTCTAAATTAATTGGCAGGATGAACGAAAGAAGACAATCTCTTTTCTCGAAAGAATTACCATTCAGGTTTCCTTGCCATGTCTGTAGCCCGTTATGATGAGTAAACAATTCGCACAATCCAGGCAGCAGACGTTCATACCTTATCTTCTACTGAGGATGAAACACTACTAAGCATCATTTATGATGTATCCCCATAACTGCACAATGTTTTTCCGTATTCTGCCATAAATCCATTTTTTCCCTAATTTTATGTAGTATATTCTGTCCTTTATTAGTTGGAACTTGACGAATTCTTCGACGCAGTGACGGACTTAATATACCAAGAAGATGATTCCCTTGTAATTTTATATTTCGTTCCAACTGTATTGCTTGCCTCATATTCATACGATGTTACAGATCGAAAATGCTCCACTATTAAGAGATCTTCTTTATTGCCCGTATTTCATTCGCGTATGTTTAAGGCAAGCCAGCCAATTAACAAACGGAAGTTACATATTGAAATTCTAGATCAGAGAATATATACCAGAATCCATCTGTTAAGTTAATGCAGCCTTTATGGAGTTAAAATTATTTTGATTGTGAAAAAAAGTTATACAGACTGTTAATACGGACAGGAAAAGAAATTAGCTTTGTCATACGCTGACTGATGAGACTTAGGTTAAAAAATAAGAAAACTATATGAAGACGTGGAGGTAATGATCAGGCCAAGAGCGACTTGGTTCCGCCGAGTTTAATTAAACACAATTAAATTGCTCCTCTCACGCTGCACCGACGTCGCGCCAGCTCGTACTGCAACTTGGCAGTATCCACACCGGTCAAAGCTTTGTTGCTGGAAGCTAAATATTGACCACGAACGGTCTTTTCCATATACTGCGCTCTTGGTTCGGCCACGTTGCTGTGGGATGACTGGCACTCTTAACTCCAACCGACTCTGATAGACAGTTTCCGTTTCCCAC
The DNA here is from genome assembly GCF_023898315.1 of Schistocerca nitens. Taxonomy (NCBI): domain Eukaryota; kingdom Metazoa; phylum Arthropoda; class Insecta; order Orthoptera; family Acrididae; genus Schistocerca; species Schistocerca nitens. Next base: position 930,739,327 of record NC_064616.1, read on the forward strand.
GATTTTCTCAAGGTCTTTTTTTTTTTAGTTTTAAGCATGCGTCCTCATTTTGCCTGCGTTTTAGCCATCAAGGCTTATTTATTTTTCAGTATCTAATATGCTCTAGGCATTCACCAAAATTCAGCAACCAAATCTACAGCTTGAGACACGGAAGACATGATGCGGTCCCAGGATTTCTAAGTGGATGCTTCCCGTTTATTTTAACTTTCTTATCGTAGCATCTGGTAAATTTAGACTTAGACTGCATACAGTGACCAAAATGTTACAAACCAACAACAAATCAACACATGTACAAACTAACAAAGAACATTTTCGAATATTCTATGCTATCTTTGGGCAGCATGGTCTACTAAACTTTCCTTACAATCGTTTAGTGTGTTTCGTTAGTTTGAAATTTACATCTCAGCACTGAAGGAATCATTGTTGATATTAACTACAAGGGATTCGCGTGACTACTTTTGGTGTCTTCAAATGGTGTTTTGAGTAATATATTTGTTCATTTGGCTGTTTCATTTGCATGAAACTTATATTTAATAATAAAAATAATGTGTGACTGAAACGTTATTTTCATTGTCAAGAAGTCCTTAGCTGTTTGTATTTGTGCCACTAGCAAGATACTCTTCACACTGTGTAGCACCAAGTATCGACATGCCTTTGTTGCAGAAAAATGTTCTTCTTTTTGTTGCTTTTGCCAACAAACAAATACTGTCACTCCAACAAAAGTGTGTTCAAGGCTGGTGTTGTACTTCATAGGAGTGCATTTTTTTCAAATGTACTAAGCTTTTGATTAAAGAACAAGTAATAAGAGTATTAATTAACCTGAAAATAAGAAAATCAAAATTATTGTTTTCAGTTTCAAAAATGTCAATGTAAACACCCAAAGGGATAGAGAACCTCGGAAGGCCAACTGGAATTAAAATGATTTCGTTTTTCTTTTTTTTTTTCAGGCCGCTCGTGATGTTTTCTATGAAAAGGTTAGAAGCTTGTGGCCTGTAAAAGTTATTGCTGTTTTCTAAGCATCGACATATTGTCAACTGAAAGCATTATGAACTTTTATATAGCAATTATGTCAAGATCGCCCAATTACTACAATATTCACATCACCGGTTTCGGCAATTTATTACCATTTTCAGACTTAAAAATTAATCCACTAATCATCGTCATGATATACGAATGATCAAGTTACATGTATCTTGAGGTTTTGTGTACAATGATGAAGTTGCTAATGGATTAATTACCACAACTGAAGATGCAAATAAAGATCCGAAACCGGCAATTTGAATACTGTAGTAAGTGGACGATGTTGACGTAGTAAATTATTATATATCGTTATTTGTGGTAGAACATCAATTACAGCCTATAAACCTGATGCATATTTAAAATGTAAAATGAGTACTCAACAGGTCATAACGTACAAAAATTTTTGCCTATTTGCGCTCTCAGTGTCCAACATGAAAAAATGTCTACAATAGCCAGAATAATTTATTTCGAAGACTGAGAGTAAATACAGTTTCCTATGCAAAGTAGTGTAAGCGTTGTGATGAAAAACTTTGTCCGACATTGGTCACAACCAGCTCAATTCCTGTCAGTTAATCGAGTAACATATTTCGAAAACTGGCAAAATTACAGCACCGCCAATCGCTCACATGGAAGCTAGCGAAATTCGCGCATCTCATTTTACGCCAAGTAGCCTCAGTACAATACCAGAAGCGTCACGAAAATTTTATTATCAGCCATATTCTGTGACAGTTGCTGCAGTTAATTGTGGCATTAATCTACTGTAGTTGGTAGCTGTGAAAACATAAGCTGAATGTTGTATTTGAATAGACCTGTGACGGGTGACGCAAGAAGTTGATCAACTGAAACTGCTCATTTCTAACTATATTCTGTAACTCAATGTATTACTGTATACTGCACGGTAGAGGGTATTTCATTACCTTATTTCTCTCTTCCTTTCCCATCTGTCATTTCTTGGTGAATATAATACGTGGATTATGTCTTTATGGGCTACAACTGCTCTTACCTTATTCATATTATAAATTGTTTTACGATTTGTAAAGAATGTTGGTTCTTAAACTTCGGCGTAAAGAACGCTATCTTTTTTCCAACGAATCACATTTGTGATCACCAAGCGTCTCAGTAAAGCGGTCGTGCTGACAGATTCGTTGAACAACAAATCTCACAGTATGTTTCTGAATTTATTTAGTCATCTCCTACAATCTGACCTCCAAAGCTAACAAAATCTCGTGCTTTTCTAGAGACTGGGTGAGTCTTGTACGTGATATTTTTTGTGTCTATACTGTAATCTCACCAGGGCTTTCTCAAAAATATTATCTAAGTACTGGTGTTGAACTAACTACAGGTGGTTTTGTATGTTCGTCCCACTTTCGCTTTCTAACTATGTGAATCAGTCTAGCAACCGATCACAGGCATCGTACTCAAAAACTACTAGCTCTTTCTCAAAATTCATGTACGTTATTTTGCATTTATCCACAATTAAGGAAGACTCGATTCTTTACGCAACGCCGCTGTACTTTCTAAGTTATTCTACATTTCCCTACCATCATTGTCAACAACATTTTATGACAGTTGCTACGGTTAACTGTAGTATTAATCTGCCGCAGTTCGTAGCTGTGATAACATAAACCGAATGTTGCATTTGAATAGAATTAATGACTGAAGAAGTTGAACAACTGGCACTACTCATTTCTAACTATAGTCTGTAAATTCCTGCATAAGGCACAGAAGAGAGTATTTCATAGCACAATTTCACCGAAAAAGCTGAGTGTGCTATATTACATGAATTGAAAGTAACACTGGTTCTATCACGTTGCCTTGCGGCACTCCCTGGATTGCCTATACTTCAAGCAAGTATTCATCGTAAGTTATAACGCACTGGTTTCTACCAATCGAAATAGTCTTCGAGCCGATCATGTGTTTGAGAAGATGCTACGTACTCTCGTTCCATTGGTGTAAGTCGCAGATTGTCGAACATGTTTTGGAATTCTAGGAACACGGATAGTGCCTGCTCATCTTCGTCGATGGTTTGCGAGACACCATATTCTGTGAAAAGAACGTACTTTCTTTCATCAGAATATTAAATCTATACTGATTTTTAATTAAAGTCTTTTCTGTGGGTACATGTGTAGTTATTTTCGCATTCAGAAAATGTTTTAGAAACATTAATTAATTTGGTTAATTATTTAGCTTATCTGTCCATTTAGCCTTCGTATAAAACAGAACTAGCTTGAAATTTTTACCCGTCCTTCACCGAAAATTTTCGCTGTCAATTTCTTGTACGGATACCTATAGCAAGTGGTTATCTCTGGAAGCATATGCTTTCATAAAGTAACAGATATAAAACAATGTAGCTCCTTGACATCAATAGTTCTAATGAATTCAAAAACGGTGCAGTGAATGAAACAATTTATTTATAAACAGCATAGTTGTGTATGGGCCTCATCATTCGTATAAACTATCGGCAAAATACTGTGTTTGCGTTATACTGGTTCGTATCAGAGCTAAGAACATATGTTTCTCAGGCTATTGGAAATATTAGATTTACCTGAAGACAAGCAGTGGATAAATAATTCAGTGTAGAAGTATCAACACAAGAACGTGTGTGGAAGCATGGTACAACAGCGAGAGTTTTCAAAATGTCGTATTCTAATAACTCCTCGAAGTTTGGAATTTTATCATATTAAAGATCATAGGTGCGTCAGTTTTCCTTGTTACATTCTATTTTAGAACAATGAGAAATTATAACTTATATTCTTTATCCATCATCTAACAAATATAACTTAAATAATTATCTTGGGGCTAATATTCTGCGCAACTTAATTACTAATGCTGTTGTTACTGCATTCTGTTTGGAACTCACACGAAGTACTTGCCTGTGGAGTGCTATGAAGCCTTGCTTCGCTTTATCAGGCGCTTGGTTCGAAGACGTTTGAAGAATTAATTATCACTGGGTGCCTTTTATGTGACTTTTCGATGGTAGTTTTACAGCACTTTAAGACTGGACACGTATTCGGGAGGGACATTAATAACAAAAACCTACTTCAAGAAATTATCCTGCGTAGTAAAATGTGTAGCCCATCAATTTCAATCTGAGGTTTGTCGTTCATGCTTTTCTTTATTTCATTTCAGTTGGGAGCCTAGTCAATATGCAACGCTAGTAATAGAGCACGCATTTTTATACAGCTGATGTCTGTCTGCGAAGCACAATATATGGAGTAAGAGGCCCATAAATTAACCTCCTGCGTCTCTAATACCCATTCATTTTCAACTTTAAGAAAATAGTTTGCGGTAAAACGATTCGTATGTTTAAAGTTGTCTGCAGTGTTGGAGATAACGCGTAAAATGTTGACGTTTAAGCGACTGTCACATCACCAGGTTAAATACAGTCAAGTCTTTTCTGCCCCTTCTCTCGCAGTACATAATAGCCTCCATATCATTTATTAATTCTCAGGACCGATAAGGAAAAATAACTGTCAATATAAGAGAAATGTGTACTAAGAATCATGTTTTCCTTGTTCCGTACGTTATGGAAGAGAACAATGAATTATTAATATACTTCAACGTAGCATGTATTGACTAGAGGAGAGAAGGCCTCACTACTGATCACAGGGATGGACGTGGATGTTAGCATCCCGCAGAGAACGGGGCATATATGTTGCCACGTGGATGTAAGTCCCTGTCACTTGTTTTAGAAATCTAAGAGAACTTTTGCTTCAAATAGTTTTGCATGCTTAAAATTGTGAGAACTGATGAAGAATGCGAGTAATGTAGTTTTAAATATGTTTAAGACTAGCGCTTCCCTCGATGGCGTGGCTGGCGGTTCCCGCCTTGCCGCCCTAGATCGTGAGAGATCTTTAACTACTGGCGATGTCTATTTGTGTATAGGAAAGGACGGGCTGGATAAAAGCTGCTCTAGTGGCGAGCTGCCGACCGTTACGAGGCGAGGCGAGACGAATAGCGCGCAACCGGTTGCCAGCGAGCACCGGGTTCGAGCCCCGGCTCTATTCATCTAGCAGTTGCGTAGCGACTTTCTATTCACTAGCGCAGCAGGCTGGCCGTGTGAGAAACATGTACGCTCGCCTCACGTGCCTAGGAAAGCTGCAGATGCTACGGTCATCACACTCTGCTTTCGCCCAAAGTGATCTATCTATCTTCGAACCGAAGAATTCGATTTCTACAATCGTTTTCTGCCGATAGAGAGATGAAGGACGATCCCTTAATTTATCATTACTAAATGTGCTAAATGTTATGCGCGTAGACACAAAGTACGCACTGCGCAGAAACTTATTGTGAGGTGAATATCTCGTACCCATTCTTAAACTTCACGCAGGCAACTGCTTAAAAAATCGCACGTGCTAACAACAGCCACACAATAAATTTACTTCGTTTTGAAGTTTGTCGCGAAGAATCAGCCACAGTTTGAGTATAATAGCAGCATATAACGTAGAAACAAAAGTAGCCTCAACTATCCACAACTTTACTTCACCCTTGGACAGAATGGACTTAAATATACAACCTTAAAAATATTTGACCGTCTTACTTGTGAATTAATGGTGCTAATACCAAATCCAAATTAATTTTGCTTGGCAACACTTCTGATCCATACAAGAATATCGGAATAGATAGTATGTATGTGGCTGGGTTATATTAATTTTTTCTTGACATATTAAGAGTTATGTAACTGGTCAATTCACAGAGAAAATGTATCTTATCTCGAAACCTCCTGACATCTTTCACATCATAGCGCAAAGACGTGAATGTGATAAACGGGACATGCATAAAAAAATGAAACTACACTAAAATGAACTTTTTTTGAGGAGTATATGTGTTACCATATCCAGAAATAACAGTGGAATCTTTCATTGTGTTTTTAAGGATTTGTTATGACAAGAGATTGTCTCTACATCTGTAGTTTCATTTAGTTGGCACAAACCATATACGACAGCTGTAGCAAAACATATTAAAGATATTGGCTGTCCTTTCAATTTACATCATATTAGTTCGTTAAGCTAGTATATGAAAATAAGGATGTTAAAGAAATTAGGATTTTAATAAGGTTTAGAAGAACAGGAAAGTCAATAAAAGCGTAATGTTACAACACAAAGCTTATCGAAATTCCAGAAATATTTTAGTTGTCATATGCTTTCTTCGTCATTTCATCTCTTACTTTCACGCTGTCAACAGTACTAGCTGTTTATCTGAATCAGTGTATAATATATGTGCTACTGTAGAATGTGAAGACCGATTATTGTTCGTGCAGTGTAAACGCATCGCTTTTCAGTGACTGTAAAATTTGACTTAGGTATGCTGTCAGAAAGAGAAAATCAATGCGGCACCATAAGAAGAATACTAACGTATAAAATAGAGGGATACTTCGGGGTTTGCTTCCTAGTTGCAAAAGAACACAGGTCACTTCTGTGATAAACGCTCTCGCTCCAAACGCCACCGAGCGAGGTGGTGCAGTGGTTAGCACACTGGACTCGCATTCGGGAGGACGACGGTTCAATCCAGCGTCCGGCCATCCTGATTTAGGTTTTCCGTGATTTCCCTAAATCACTCCAGGCAAATTCCGGGATGGTTCCTTTGAAAGGGCACGGCCGACTTCCTTCCCCGTCCTTCCCTAATCCGATGAGACCGATGACCTCGCTGTTTGGTCTCTTCCCCCAAACAATCCAATCCAAATCCAAACGCCAAATTTAAAGTAAAGCTGATAAAAGACGTTCGTCTCGAGAGTTTTGGGAAAAACTGAATTACCTAATTTCGGGTTTCCTTGAACTATTGGAGATTCTGTCCTGAATATATGTGATTTATCCTTCTTCAATAAAATTCTTCAGGGTATCAGACCGCATCGTCATAATTTAAAATGCGCCAACGTTTCGGCCAGCTGGCCGCGGAAGCCTACGCTTACATATGTGATTTATGTTAAGAAATTATGTTTCCTCAAAGTGGAATCCCCAAATACTGTCATAATATGTGTCAGCGGTAGTAGTTTTATCGAGTAATCCTCCGTAGAAAAAAGTCACAGCAATGTGTGAGAGGTTTTAATACCGTAGATGCTGTAAATCACCCTCTAGCACTGTGTGTAAGACGCATGGTACTAGAAAATAATTTCTAAAATCATTTAATACCTTTTAAACAGGCTTCTATTGAACTTTCTACCTTTTCTAAGTGCACGTTGCAGCATAGTGGGCACAAAATTCTTCGCTGCACTGACTATTGTTATGAGACCTATGACGCCTGCGTTGAAGCTGAAAACAGATATGCAGATGAAGCTGCTACATATTCCACGATCTGATGCAAATACCTGTAGACACACTACCGATTTCGATATTTTTATGAGTGTCTGTAGCCAGAAAGAGAGACAGTTGAAGGGTCTTTAGTATTCTATCGTAACCCAAATCATAGCTCGCTTCTTGACACGGTTTGACTTCTTCACGGAGATACTGTATCTGTGACGGAATTTAACCCGATCACTCACTCTCAGAACGACTTGCGTTTCGTTTTCCTCTTATTGCTACTCTTTGGCTGTCAGAGTTTCTTCTTCTTCTTCTCCAATTTGCAAAACCATATTCTACCGGTGCGCGAGCAGCATGTTGCGAACTTCTACTCTACAAACCACGTTATGGGGAAATGTAGATGCGTTTTATGGAAGTAAATACTGTTTTTCAGTGTTCTGTTGCACGTATTAGTCAATGATTTGTTTAAATACCACAGAAAATTTTCCTCATAAAGAAATTTTTTACTTTGATTACAACAAAGTTTCTTTTTTTGTTATCCAATACGTCTCGAAAACTTCATGATTCCTTAAGATGGTAATGATGATAAGAGTAAACACTCAAGCATATCACAACATCGTCAGATATGTGGTGTATTTGATTGTAGCCTAGTTCTGTGCCTAAGTACGTCTTCAGACGGAGGTATAAAATTCTTGGGTCACCTGCGCGTACTGTTTATTATGTGTGTGCGTGAGTGCGTGAGTGTATGTGTGTGTGTGTGTGTGTGTGTGTGTGTGTTTGTGGGCGTATTGAATTAACTACATCTATTTTTTCTCTGATACACTTCGTACTAAAAAATCCTTTTCGAATACAACAATATATGACGTTATTTTGACTGACAACAATTATTTTTTTCTTATAATAAAAAATTCTTTAGTTTTTCTTCAGCGTTGTTGTCTCTTCATTTACTGAGACCTACTGCGGCTTGGGATATGACAGGCACAATAAGGAAAGAATAACTTATGTTCCATGACGTAAAATATCGCAATAACTTGTGCAACATTATGTAATAACTTGCAGGTACTTGTGTGGAAAACAGGACGCAACAGTGGCGTTAGGTCTTGGCTTTCCTCAGGTTAATTATTGACGTCCAGCTGACACCGAGCTTACTATTAACGGACCATTAATGGCCAAGTTAGATAAACGCCGGAATAGGATTTAGCTGCCGCTTCTGCTGGGCGTATGTTAGGTAACGGGTTTGTCAGTGCTAGTTTAGGAAAACTGCTGAAGGTATCCGCTACCCGAGCTAAGTACGACTCGCATGGGCACAGCGCACAATTGATCTTCCCTATTACTGGATACAAGGCGATTTAACGAATACCTTGCTACACCTCTTTTGAACATTATGAAATAGAAAACAGCCAGAAGTTCTTCTTATCTAATGGCGGTTCTTAGAAACATTTTTTTCTGTTATCAGAGGTCGACTTTTTTCTTCTATTTGTGGGCTTTCATAGTCGTGTTTAAGTTCAAATGGCTCAAATTGCTCTGAGCACTATGGGACTTAACATCTATGGTCATCAGTCCCCTAGAACTTAGAACTACTTAAACCTAACTAACTTAAGGACATCACACAACACCCAGCCATCACGAGGCAGAGAAAATCCCTGACCCCGCCGGGAATCGAACCCGGGAACCCGGGCGTGGGAAGCGAGAACGCTACCGCACGACCACGAGCTGCGGGCGGTGTTTAAGTGAACCTGTAAAGCCCAGAGGCACCGTACGGTAGAATTCTGCTGAAGCAGAACCGTCGCCTCCTCCACGAGAGAATACTCGCACCACTTTCCAGTATTGTGAATGTTTTTCTATTAATACTAAAATAAATTTCCTACTGACTGTTATTATTTTCAGTTATTAAAACTTATGGAACCCCTATTCCTTTCGAGGAATAGTACTCATTCTTTACTACATTTTATTTAAATGTGATTCCCGCCCATCGAATGTGAGCTGCTAAAACTTTATTTCAAATTTCAATAATCCAGAGTATGCGTAAATTCATCATTAGTCTTATCACTCAGACACTATAATATAAATATATTATACCAAGGGAATGGAAAGCTGCCTGCTAGGCAGCATTTCTTGCAAAGCTGGCGATGAAAGTTTCCACATTACCTCGAAACTTGGGATGCACAACAGTATAACTTTCAAATGCGACGCTTAGCTGTGAACGTAAGCGTAGGTTTGGTAGGTTTGTCTCACAAATATGGAGAGTGCAGATGCCTACGATGCTGCAGTGGTCACATGAAGCGTCTGTCATAATACTCTGTATGTATTAAATAGCACTTATAACTTTTATCTAATACCATACGACATACATTAAAGTTCTGTTTACATATCATAACAAACAAAAATTGTGTTTGTGATGCTGATTCGTAACTGCACCGAAGACGTTATCCAGGAAAAAAGCCCTCTGAATCCACGAAAATTAAATCTTCGTATACGGATTCTGTGACCTGCGTTTTTAATTAGTTCTGAATGCGATGCTCATGACCAATACACTATCATAAGAATTGAGTTCCAACATACACTGAGACAACATTCCTGGAATACACCGTTGATTTTTAATACCTTGTTTTTAACGTGTGGCAACTAAAGCACAAAGTTTCTGTTTCTCAGAATAAAATTGAAACTAACACACTGAGATTTTACGTCATAACCCTTCATAGATTTTAGGCATCATCTGCACTAATTGTATACTTTGCATTTGACTACCTAGTAACACGGCATCAGTGAGCGGGAGAATTGCAACAAAACTGTAAGAAGGACAGAAAAGCACGATTGCCAGGTATGACTCTTCTTCGAATGTTAAATTCTTCGCTTGATTCTTATAATTGATTTGCTGTTGCTCAGTTTTTGTTATGTAACTTGGGGAGCTCATCTGAAATCCTGCTTGTTCTTCTGGTTGGCTCTTAATCGGGCTGAAAGCAAGACATAACTGTACTAACACTGACATTTGGTAGAAAAGAACACTTCATTTTCTGGACGTTCCTGTTTCTGTAGTTTTAGTGATGACGATGGTCCACTCTTTTCAAGAAAGTAATAGAGGCCTTCAAAACGTACGTTCTCCGTTACTGAAATAATTAACGTTTTCATGTTGTGGAAAATAGCACACCCGTGATCAATGTATTTTTAAGGACACTTCTTGTTTAAAAAGCAGAGGTTATTATTATTCACCACCGAGTATGTTGAATATGACTGTGAATCACACACAATTTGTGGAAAATTCTTAAAGAAGTTTATTGTCGACTGTTGTATCCATCTGGAGACTTACGATAGTGCACGGAGGAGAGATAGCAGTGGATTCTTGGTGAACGCGGATGGACCAAATTTTCGGTAGACAGAATAAAGATATTTTATACAAAATGTAACTGTTGTTTCCAGACGGGAAGTAATGTGATGCATGCTCATTGAACGTGCTGTAGCCTCGGGGAATCGCAGGGCAGACAGGAAAATCTCAACACTTGCAACAAGGCTTTCAAGATGCAGCCGGCTGGCCGGCCGCTGTGGCCGAGCGGTTCTAGGCGCTTCAGTCCCGAACCGCGTTGCTGCTACGGTCGCAGGTTCGAATCCTGCCTCAGGTATGGATGTGTTTCATGTCCTTAGGTTAGTTAAGTTTAAGTAGTTCTAAGTATAGGGGACTGATGACCTCAGATGATAAGTCCCATAGTGCTCAGAGACATTTGAACCATTTGCAGCCGGCTGGATTCCCGAAACTCCTCTGAGTATCGGCACGTCGGAAAAATGTCACAATCAAGACTGAATCTTTGCGAAAATTAGGAGAAATCTAGAAATCACCCCAGCATCTTTTTGGTGAAAAGATGGAATGAAGCAAGGTCAGACGTCAAATATTTTTGTATTACCTTGTAATATCGCATAACCATTATACAGCAGAACATGGTAAGCAACAATTTTTTTCTATCAGAAGCACACAAAGGTAACGACAAATTCGATGCAGCAGAAATAATGGTCGTTGAGAACTAGGAACCAGACCACAAGGAAGGACGAAGTTGCCAATGAGATTTACAGGTGTGAAACTAATGTTAAATTCTTTCTGATGTTTTACGCAGTTTTAAACTTTGATATCATGGATATTTACAAAAAGTGAGACCGCCAGGGTTAAGCATTATGAAAAGGAGGGGAGGGGGACCGGGTGGAGGAGAGTGGAAAATGCCAAGGAGATTACTGCTAGAATGTGACAAAATACACGTAGATAGAAGACACTTGGGTGAGAAAAATCCGGTGGCAGTTAATCATTGTGCAAAAAGATATAGGACGCTCTTGTGCACCACGCCCTACAAACTGGAGCTGAAAAATGACTTAGCGCCAACACTGTATAATAGCTTTCATGTATCAGGACACGTATGAAGGATTAGAATTTTTCTTATTTTTGTGGATATTAAGATCTCTTAAAATGTTAGACACCTTAACATTAAAACCCGTGGATTGGTATGTCACATCTTTGTTTCTGAATTAGCAGCTGATACCCTCGACCTGAAGCAGAAATCCTCAACACACGTATGGCTTCTTCGAATTTTGTGTTTCAGTCAGACTGACGTATGTGTAACTCAAGCCGTTAACAACAAATATACATCCTTAGGAGTCTTCACAGCTTGCATTTTGTGAATGTCGAGGTATAACGTAGAGATGGGTGTAAAGGAGACCGACACAATTTTTGTTGGGAAGGCCGACGAGCACCGGAATATGTTCAGAGACGAAGCTCTGACCTCGCCAATTTTAGTAGGCTGGAAAGACTAAAAAAAATGGTTCAAATGGCTCTGAGCACTATGGGACATAACATCTGAGGACATCAGTCCCCTAGAACTTAGAACTACTTAAACCTAACCAACCGAAGGACACCACACACATCCATGCCCGAGGCAGGATTCGAACCTGCGACCGTAGTGGTCGCGCGGTTCCAGACTGAAGCGCCTAGAACCGCTCGGCCACATCGGCCGGCTGGAAAGACTAAATTCGTAAGATTTGACAAACAGATCATAACTGCGACCTAGTCTAGTGGAAGTTCCGAAGAAGCTGCAAATAACGTGAGACTTTTTTGCCTGTGAACTACCAATGGTGCCTTGAGACAAACATCTGATTCTGCGTAGAAAAGTACCACAGCCGATAACGCTCCCTGCATAAGTCCACTTGTTCTCATTCACAGCTGTTGGCATCCTGTAATTCCTTTCCTTCTCACCTCATCGACATTTGATCGACGGCAAATACCACTTCGCATCTGAGACATAGATCAGCTTAACGTATTAAGAATGTACTGTGCACTAGCTGATTAAGTAGTCTTTCACTGGCAGCGCTTTGTTTTTGAGTTCTTTGTCTAGCATTTCGGGTAATTATAGCATATATCTAATAGTGGTACAGAAAGATTACAATACCAGACACAGCTCGACAGTAGATTTTAGAACAAAAAAATGTTACTGGGAAAGAAGTAGCGCACTGTTGCATCCGGGCCGCCATATTTCGTAATGTCTACCAAAATATGGACTTATTCTTCAGCTAATTTTAATTTCTCATATGAGTGCCGAACGATACAAAACCATTCTGTCAAGTCGTCCTATCGATGTTTTGCACACATTGGTCCTTCCGCAGTAAGACGTGCCTACAAAGGAGAAGTGTTGTTGCTGAGCCAACGTACAGCTCTGTAAAGCACATCGACGACTTCTAAGAACATGCGCGCTTCTTCTCGAGTGAAATCACCAATGATAAAATACGCAACAGAGGCTTTAATGCATCGATAACCACATTTCGATGACCTGAAACACTTGGCACTAAACTTCGGGTGCAAAAGACGCGAACAAAAGAGTAAAATAAAATTTCTCATAAAGTAATGGAAGGAAGGCTGGAGCACTCCCACACAGCCAGACTGCCAAATTGGTAACCTGATGAGAGACAAAGATATTCTCAAGAACCAGACGCGAAGCTGATTGCAATATCGCGCATTGAAAGCCACAATAGAAATATAGTATGGGCAAATTTAGACAAAAATGCCATAGAAACTCCGTTCCACGTTGTTAGAGTGAACAAAAAGTAAGTTAAAAAGTTACATAGTCCACATGCATGAATCATTCCACACTCATCTCCACAGCGCTGTGACTGTGATCAAGTAACAATATGTGATATCAAAATATTTTCTTAAAAATGTACTCGTAAATTGTTTGACAACACATGCCTAGATATTATCAACCACTATCTACAAATATCACAGTCCATCCTCATGAAAATAACTTATTAATGAGTAAAACAATAATAAAGTTTTAAACAAATGTAACTGTACTCTGTGATGCACTGGAAAAAAGCCTTAAATCACTGGGACCTCTGTATGGAAAAACAGACAAGTCCTCAAAATCAATGGTGGTTACTTCATTTTGTTAGATCCACGTAGCAACTTCAGAATAAATTTCCATTCAGAATCTTCATTTCGGGGGTTATATCTTCATCATTGAAGGGGAAGAAGGTATAGTCAATTCAAAAGCCTTTCAATCATGTGCTTGTAGAAATTTAAACATGAAGAGTAACGAAACTAGATTCTGTCTAGCTGAGAACATGTGTATCTTTCGTATGTGAGTAGGCGCGTTATTATTCTGTACATCTCCAGTGAAATGGGGTTACTATTCGCACGATTTCCATCATGTACGAAGATGTAAACCTCTTTTTGTGGTTGAAAAGTATGTTTCCAGTACTTAAACGCAAGTGAAAGGTGAGCCATTCGAATTACTACACAAACTGGGCATACTATCCGAGCGACCTCTCCTACACTACAGCCATTCCACTTGATCTTATTCAGTGGTTAGCACACTGGATTCGGATTCGGCAGGACGACGGTTCAAACCGGCATCCGGACATCCTGATTTAGGTGTGCCATGATTTCCTTCAATCGCTCCAGGCAAATGCCAGGACAATTCCTTCGAAAGGGCACGGCCGATTTCCCACCCTTGACTCGACCAGAGCTTATGCTTCGTCTCTAACGACCTCGATGTCGACGGGACGTTAAACCGAATCTTACTTTGCCTTTTTTCATTTTATTCAAGAAAAAATGTTCCTATATTATAAGATATCTTGTAAGGACTTTCTCAAGAGCAACAAACAGTAACATTTGTGATTGTTTTTGCGAGGTTACAGAAGTTTGCCTCCTTGTTTAATTTGTATTATTTTGTTGTCATCTGAGAAAAACTATGTCATATTAATCATAAGCTATCTACTGAGTATGAGCAGCATCCGTGCAGCAGGCCTGCATCCTCTGCGAAGCCCAATAATACCTTTCCTTTGTACTACTGGCTTGTCCGTTCCGCTGCGGGTGGTTCCGTTATTTTCCCATTTTTAGTCCCTAGCGAACCTAGCAGTTAGCTACAGGAGGAAGAAAAAGTATTTATGCGCAGTGCACAGCGAACATCAAAACCATTCTCAGAGGATAGCTTTCTACACAGCGCTCAGTAGCTTATTACTGGACCTTTCAATTTTCTTGAAACACTACTTCTGAATCAAGATTGGAAACAGTTTATAAGTGAGCATAGGTTTTAGAGCTGTTGATGATACAAACCTTTCGTTTAAATTACGGGACTCAACTATCGCCACACTTGCATCCCAAGAAAGAAAGAACCATCATTTCCGACTTTTCCTTATACATGCATATGAAGCATCTGTGTGACTTGTTCATGTATGGTCGTTATATAAGCTTTTATGCTCAGTACTAACGCTCTAACGATATGTTACATTAAGAATTTCAAAAAATGCATCACTGCGTTGGTATATGGTGTCATCTCATGCCCTTACATTTTATTTCATTCATTATTTATTCAAGGAACAGCAGTAAGCCAAAATTTGTTGAAAGCGCTTACGCTAACATTCAGTTGTAGTTACATATACGCACAGTTAACAAAATCTGTTCGTCGGTTAAATGCTATTATACAGGCGAACTGAAGACCACGGTGTGTGTATGGTGACAGTTTAAATCTCGTAAGTTCATTTCGACGCCTCTAACTTTTTTTTCCTCAGAATATTGCAGCACAATTTCCTAGACATAGTCAACTTCCTAACCAGTGACTTTCCTGTTTCCTTCAGGATTCCACTACCAGTCAGCTATTGTGGGTGAAGCCAAAACACCACAGTTATTCGCACTGATATTACGGAACTTTGAGGCGGCTGTATTTCGTCTGGGCTAAATTCTATGTACTACGAAAGAATAAATATAAAACTCAAAAACCCATTTTCTAACAAGGAATGTTTTGCAATAAGGAACCTGAAATATTAAAGGGATTACTGGAACAAATTTATTTATAAAGGCTTCTAAAAATTACCTGCAAAGAAACGCGTTCTATACAATGAAAGATAATTTAGCTTACACAGAGCAGGGTTTTTGTAAAAAGTAGCAGGTGTAATTAATAATAACACACCTCTGTCATTTCTCAAGACACTTTCGTAATATAATGCTTTTTTTATTTTCTAGGAACCTTACAACAAAGCTCTTTAAATAATAATACAATCATCTATTTGTCGTTCTGAGCTATACGTCATGCTCATTATGAAGCGATACGGACTCAGTATTTCGGACAAGCAAATGGGAAGTTGGGGTACATAAAATAGAAACCAAACGTCGTCGTCATAGCCCTGCTGCCAGTCAATAATTTTTGTGTAGTGCGTGCAGTGAGCGATGACGAAAAATGAGCGAACATTTTAGCACTAGGTTTTTACATTATGAAATATTGTCTTTGCAAAAATGTGTAAACATGACAGTATTGTACACTAAGGATAAGCCGAATGATGCCCTGATTTAAACATACTAGCCGGCCGCGGTGGTCTCGCGGTTCTAGGCGCGCAGTCCGGAACCGCGCGACTGCTACGGTCGCAGGTTCGAATCCTGCCTCGGGCATGGATGTGTGTGATGTCCTTAGGTTAGTTAGGTTTAAGTAGTTCTAAGTTCTAGGGGACTGATGGCCACAGCAGTTGAGTCCCATAGTGCTCAGAGCCATTTGAACCATTTTTTAAACATACTAGCCTCATGTTCAAGAGGATGACTGCTGCGATGCCCATTCGGCAATCATGATTTAAGTTTTCCATGGTGTACCTAAATTATTTGAAGGAAATCCCTGGATGTTTCCAAATATAAGGCCAAATATTTAAATGTCTGTGCTTATGAATTATGTTTTTTTTTTCATTCTGACGCTGTAATACCATAGCATGTGCAGTGTCGATGTGAAAGCGATCCTCGGATGAATAAAACTACTACTCAGCACTATTGTAGGGAAGGAAGGCTGGTTCCAGTAGCCGACGTCACCAACTTCTGTGTTGTGCATCGCCGTAACAGAGCTACTTCGCACATACGAATCTTCAGAGCTTCGTAAATCGTAAATTTGTGGTAAGATCTTATGGGACCAAACTGCTTAGGTCATCGGTCCCTTAGCTTACACACTACTTAATATAACTTAAACTAACTTACGCTATGGACAACACACACACCAATGGACGAGGGAGGAGTCGAACCTCCGACGGGCGGGGCGGGGGGGGGGGGGGGGGGATGGGGGGGATCCGCGCGGACCGTGACAAGACGGCTGAGACCCCGCGGCTACCCCGCGCGGCTTCAGAGCTTCGTGTGGGATTTGTTAGTGAGCTTTGAAATACAGTATTTCTTATTTGTGTTAACCAAAAATGGTTCGATAAGCCTCTTGACTTCTACAGTGGTTTCCTTTTTCTTGTCTTCTTATCACAAGTCACCTCTTTGGAGTTTGAACAACTACGAGAGAGCGATTTTGGGAGCATAGCCTCATATAATATAGTCTGATTATATTGTTCATTGACCAGATTTCCTGTTAGTAAACACTTTGCTGAAGAATCAGCTGTTTTCGTTTTTTTATTATATGGGGCTAGCAAAGACGTTTATTTTAAAGTACAGTATAAGCTCCTTGGGATGTAATTCGGTCTGTTCATTCTCGTGGCAACTAATTGACCGATGTTCAACTTTCAATACATGTGACAGTTCATCATCAACGTGATCCTGAAAATTCTAGGTTTTCTCCTATTTGCCTGCATCTATCAGTACAAGAGCAAAACCATGCATGCCTAGACCTATAATTTGTCAATTTAATTTACAATGATACGAAAAATTTGTGATTCCTCCTCATACAAGCAGGAAAAATAAAGTGCCAAATACAGTGATCCATGCGAGATTACACTTTACCATCTTAGAAACTGCTCACATTTTTCCTCTTATATCTGCTCTTAGCTCTTAGTTTCGTTGTTATATGTACATCCCCATTTAATTCGTCTCTGTGAAAGGATCCCTTTCATTTGTAGTGTCCTATACTTTTCTCCTAAATTAGCTATATACGATTATAAATACTAACTACGTTTTATGTTACTAATTTTGTCTTAAGTTGTAATGGTGTAACCAGACATATGACCTGTTTCTCACCCCAACATATCCCGCACTTGTGCAGTATGTATGGGAGTCAATTTCAATCAAGCTTTGTACGCTATTTAATCACAACAAGTGCATGAAGTGACACATTCCATCAAGCTAGATTTTCGAAAGGCGTTAGGCTACCTACCACGTGATCGACTAATAACCAATACAAGGTCATACAGAGTATCTCCTCAAGTACACGATTAGCTCCAGGAATTTTTTTAAAAGTAAATCGAAAATACTCATCAGACGCGTAAGTGACTTCGAGTGTAGGTCGAAAATCCATAATATGACTTCTGAGATACACTAAATACATAAATGATTTATCAGAAAATATTAGCCGCGCTACAAATTAATTGACGATAATGATGTCCACAGGAAAGTGTTCTCGTTTTCCGATCGAACAGCACTGCAGAGAAACTTGGAGAAAATACCCATTTCGTGCAATTACTGGCTTTCACTGAGTGTGGATAAACAGAATACAATGTCCAGAACAACGGAAAAGAAAAAAACGCTGTAGCATCCGATTGAAAGATCAGGTTGACATACGGAGACAGTAGAAACAATGAAATATTTAGATGTAATACTGGGTAGTGATGTGAAATGGGACAATAACAAAAACAGAAAGGTGAGTGGAAGACGTAGATTTGTGATAAAGTTTCTGAAAATCTGCAGTTCACCTGTAAGGCCATAGACATTCAAGACTCATACTGGTATAAGTGCGACCAGTTCTAGTATACTGCTACAGCGTTAGGAGTCGTTACCTACGAAGCATAACAGCACACGACGAGTTACTGCAGAGACGCTCTCGTACCATTAAAAGAGGTCCGCATGCCCGTAGTTGAAAGGCGATTCGTTCTCGTGAAATTTTGCTAGATGATTTTAGACCATCCGTACTCGACGAAAGATGTTCGACAGTCCTACTGTCACCACCGTATATCTCAGCTAGGGATCATAAAAATAAGACAAGACAGAACAGGCAAGTAGAGAGCTATTTCTCCCTCGCTCAATAACCGAATGAAAAATGGAAAATAGCTAAAATTGATACAAGGGGCTCTGCATCATGCACTGTACAGTCGCTTGCATTGTGTGCTTGTGGATGTAGAAGAAGGAATTTAGCCAGACGAGCTTTGTTTGAAATCAATAAAAATGAGACACACGTAGCGACGAAATCATTCAACTGCGTCGTTCATACGGCTGGGCCTAGAACGCTGCATTAAAAGGATAGAACAACAGCTTTCTGCGAACTTCCTTCCGCACGTCTCGTGCAGCACGAATTTATCCTGTGATACATTGGGTTTCATCATCACTAAAGTGTGTGTCTGTATGCGCATATGTGTGTGTGCACGTGTGTGTGTTTTTCTGTCTTTGTGCTTCTTTTTTGTGGCTGATAATTAGCAGAAGCACATTCTCTGGAACTGGACACTGCAGAGGGGTATTTAATCAATTCCTATGATAGACGATACTTTTTTCCTGCGGCAACCAGCAGCGTTCGCTATCGAATGATTAAAATTCATTATGTAAGCTCTACCTAAATTACACAGCTGCGAGAAAGGGAAAAAAATAACAAATCCATTAGGTGTGGGTCGGGAAAAATGCGGCATAATGGTCGGCGCGCGCACGCGGCAGCGGCTGACTGGCGAGGGGCGGGCCCTGCGCCCCTCCAGCCGGGCATCGAACGCGGACCTCGGCATAGAAAGCCGCCATCGCCACGCACTGCTGCCAACTTTGCCAACTACACTCGACATGCCGCTGGCCACAAACGCTGTTAACATTTGAGCAGCCCTCTGGGCTTACGATATGTTTTATGGAACGCCGTTCCCTAGAGAAGTAAAACGGAGCACGGCCATTGAGCGGGCTCGGCCTGCGTCCACTTGCGTGTTTTTTAGCTCTGCTCGCCATCCGCCGAGCAGCTGCAGGCAGTGGTATTAGCACCGTAAGCCTAAGGCCCTTTCGGTCGCCAAATACTCGCCGACTGTGCTGCATCTCTGATACGGCTGCCAAATTTACTCGATATTTCCTCCGGGCTTCATCGAATTCCAGTGGGCGAAAATCTTTAGACGCATCCTACATTCGTATTCAGGGCTTTGTGTGCAAGCGATGCAGAGCTGAAATTCTTCACCATCTTAAACTGACCCACTGTAGTTAAGAATTCCAGAAATTAGTGATGTTTCACTGTATCAGTTCTACAAAGGGTTAAACTCGTACAAAATAGAGAATCAGGCTTAAGGTGATATGCGTATCACTCGACAAACATCAAACGTTCAAAATAGGAATAATGCTTATAACAGACGGTAGCTGCCGTAACGCAGTTGCGCGAAAGCGAGTCACGGATTTTAAACTGGAAAGAAAAATGACGTATTCAAAATGCATTTATGAAAATTGTATAGGCTAAAAAAGAAAATAATAGGACTGCGAAAATTAGAAACGTTGACATTAGAAAACAACTTTTTGTTATTATCATTCAATAGAACTAGACTAAGGAGAAGATGGAAGTGACACCTGCAAGGAATATATCCATTAAACATTTTCCACCAATTAAAGAAAGGAAAAGTATCAATGGTGTATTAAGGTATATGCAGGGAATGCAAAAATCAATTACTTTTGTACCCGAGGAAGGGGAGGAGAGGTGGCTGGAGGGGAGGGAGTGGGGGGAGGGAGTCCAAGGTGGAAATGTAGTTCAGAGAAGGCGGACGTGAAACTTTCATCGTATGCAGACCTCTGAGAGACAAGTGTGGGAGTTTTTAATATTCTCACAAGTATCCTCGCTGCTCTCATTCTGCATCCCTACATCATGCGTTACCTGTCAGAAGATCACGGAACAGAAATTGTCGTCTGGACATTACATTTTGGTGACCGATTTGACGCTAGACATATAAAAAGGCAGAAACGAGACGGATAGCCAACATCATGAGCACTTCGGATATATAACCATATAAAGAAATCCTATTCAAAATCGTTTTGTCTAGTTACGGTTAAGTCAGTAAATTTTTTCTGGGTTTTTATGATACACGAGCATGAGGTGAATGGATGGTAAAATATTCTTTATTAATGAAAAAAGAAATTTTTTCCCCTTCCTGAAATTCACACTCAGCATTTGACACTGACGTTTTCACTGAGGTCAAAGAATTTTGAAAGGAAAGAAAACCGCTGGGTTCTACTCAGCATTGACTGGTACCACTTCGTAGTACTTCTTCAAAGAGTACTAATGGAAATGATATAAGCTGCGCAATAGTCAAAGATATTTAGGCACATTCCGTCAGAATTACAATTCAATCAGTACCTGAATGTTACGGAGATGTCCACATATGTGGAAGATGATGATGATGTTGATGATGCTGATGTCGCTACTGCTGCTACTGATGATAACGTCTTCTTCACGAATTTTAAATTACTGAGACATTTACAATTTTTTATTGCCTCCATTGTACATCTAGCGGGTAGACCATAAGAACAAGCCGAGGGAGATTAGAGACATTCAGACAGTAATTATACCCATTTTCCAACCGCAAATGTAACTGAAAAGCAGGCACTTACAACGGTAGTAAGTACCCTCTGCGATATATTGTTTATTAGCTTTCTGAGACTTTATGTTCTTATTAATTCACACGGGAACATCACAAACACATACAGAGATCACAAAATTAAGGAGATTTCACTGAGCAGGATACATTAATTATTGAAATATTATAGATCACATCAAATGGACAGTTTGTACCTGCAAATCTGAAATACAACAGAACGATATAAATCAAAGAGCAGTTCTATAATTTTTATTGTTACTGCATATTTGGTTCTTCTCTTCAGTTACATGAATTGAGTTTATACTTTTCCTACCATTCCACCGCACCTTTAGCATAATCCACATGCGCAGTGTAGCTAATCTATCACTTACATTGAGGTCTTCAGAACTGTTAAACTTGTATGGTAGTTTTTATATAGTGCTTTTCTCATCTTAAATTGATCTAGTTGTTAGTTCTATTCCACGCATTAACTAACTGACATGCGTTCTCCGTATTTATTATCCGATATTCTTATGTAGTTATAATCCAGCCGTGCTTCTCGCCGCTTCTTCTTGCGTCATTTCTTCCCGTCTTTCCCCAGGGCTGAAACTGAAACAGCATTCTGATCACTGAATCTCCATATTATTATTATAGTGACTGATAATCGTAAAAATAGAATTGTCAGTTTTACTGGAAGCTGGTCTACACAGTACAAGAGTCGGTGCTTTGAAAGTTGTTCACAACTGGAAATTGTCGCTCCCCTGAGTATTCCGTTGTTACCTTCAGTGATGTCTTCAAGACTTACGGTTTCTCAATACTGGGGTCTAAAGCCTGTCAAATGTTACATGCGTCCAGTTTCTTTTTTATTTGCCAGGAGACATATAGACTTTTGCTCAAAAACGGCAGGCCATTAACGGAAAGACGTCGACACTTAATAATGGACATAATTATTCAAGTAGTCGAGGTCCATAGTAGCATGAAATTGCAACTGCTCATGCCTAGGAACCTACGGTTTAGGACGAAATACAGTTTTAGAGAGCAAAGAGGAATATAAGGAACGAAAGCTAGTCATACTTGTGTATTTTGCAGTACTGTTTTTATTTATTTGCATATTTTTCTTTTTACTGCACCGTTGCTGTGACCTCCAGTGCAAAATACTAAGAACACCACTGAATGTAAGGGCTTCATCAGGTGCTATGACTAGGATAGTCATTACACACTGAATCGATTGGCGACACTTCCAGCAGCTTTTGTAAACAATATTTTCATTCAGTGTATGATAATTTCCTGTGTGTAATAACATGAAATTTCCTTAGAGCTTTACGTATCCCTAAAAAAAGAAAATTGTCATAAGCAAAGACTGTTACGTCCAATACAATAGTTACGGGAGTGTATAAATGAATATTATCAATACATGTGAAAATATAAATTCTTAAAGAAACAGCAGAAAGAGTAAGTTTCCAAATCTCATTTCAAAAGCAATTGTATGCATCGTCTGACGCCCATAATTCCAGAAACTAAATACGGAAAATCGAGAGTTGCTCATTTCAAATATTTAGGTGAATTAACACAAGAGACTAAACTGGAAATGACTGATTACGAAATTCGTTGCTACAACTTGGAAACAGCCTTCAGACTTAAGAAATACGTTTACAATGAAATATACTTTACACACCTGAGACACTGTAACATGGTCATCATAGAAGACAGTCTTAATGCCGCTAAACATTTGCATTGAATGGAAATAATGAATAAATCCAACAGAAGAAAGAAATGAAATTTCCTAAATGTCAGCTCCACAATACTCTCAACAAGGAAAATACAGACTAACAGCAAATAAAATAATTCGAAAGTATACAAACATTAATTCGAGTATGACGAAGTGCAAACCAAATGTCTAAGGGTATAATCAAAGAAAAGAGAGAACTAGATTAACTAAATATGTTGTGGAATGTAATGAACCTCAAAGTACAGCTAGAAATATTCCAATAAAACGTTTATACTCTGCGAAAGAGGACCCCAAAGAGGGATACTACAACATGAAATACAATACAGAAAAAGATTTGGGCTGAAAATTCACGTCTGTACAGATGGCCAAACTAAAAAAACCCAAATCGGCTAGAACCACTTTGAGACAGGGTAGGAGAACAACCAATTCCTACTGAATGGAAATGATACGGACCGTAATAAAATTCCAAAATTCCATTTACTTCAGGTGGTCAAGCAAATTGCAAAGATGAATAACAATGATTATAAGACAGCAAAATCTCTACAACAATGTCTCGCAGCCTGAGAGTCTTCGTCGTGCTCAGGATCAGTGTCTAGACACAGAGTACAGGTCTGAATATCGTTTGAATGTTACTGAATAAAAGGATCATTCCGAATTTCAGTGGAACCTTGTATAATAAAATATGGAACAGTCTTTTAGTAAGGTATATCCATCTCAGTGAGTACTAAAATACCTTGATCTAAACGTAAGACTTATGAAAGAGAAGATAATCCATGGCTGGTGCCATTCTGCAATACACGGGATATTCGGCGACGACAGTGATAAAATACCATATAGACCAGGTAAGGGAAAGTTTTCCACACTCCACGTACACGTGAGGCACGATCTAAGTCCGGAAGTTATAAGGCTAATATGTCACTTTACCGCAAACATTACACAGCCATGAGCGAAGTTTTATTATTGGTGCACTGGTAAATATAGACTAGTAACTCAAATTGATTGCTGTAATATTTTGTTCATGCCACTGTCTAAAGTATTCATGAGGTGCCTGTTTCGATGAAACTGCTCCAAATGCATTACGGTATGGTCTAAAACTACACATATCCTTCGCAAGGACTACAGAGCACATTACACCAAAAAATCTTTCATTCATTATTTTACACTTTTACAGTAATTCGAGATTCACAATAATAGTACTGCACACTTCCTTCGTATGTTCGGAGCTTTTTAGTGTCATTTATTGTGTAGGTTTACAGCGCACATCGAGAACACTAAAGGTTCTATTTATTTATTTCTATGTGCGTTAAAAATTTCGAACATATTTTTCGCTACCAATAGCTTCCGAGATAGTAAAGCCAACTGCAAAAAATGAGCGACACCTTCCTTTTTCGGAATTACAAATTTCCTGCATTTCCTACGAAGGGCGTACATAAATTCTGAACAATATTCACTATATTTGGAATCCAAATTCAGAAAATATACTATTTAACACAATTAAATTCGAATTAATGTCTTCCGAAAATCAAAACGAGTAAAAACAGCACCATCTTTGCTGTTGGCCACGTACGATTTAGGAAAAGGGAAGAGCGTTTATAATTAATTATAAGCCCTGTTTGAGCAGATGGAACTCAGAAAAACACTGAGAAAATCGAGGATTATGAGAAAAACTGGAAACTTAGGATGAAAGAGATTGAATTTCAGATCTGCGAGTCTTGAAACCAATCGTTAAAGACGCGTCAAGCTGCCGGGATCCAATCAATGCAGATGAAACATGTAATCAGTCCCACATCTTCTCTGAATAAATCAACAGCTACTACGAAAAGTGAAAAGTCTTGTTTCACCTTTTGTCCGCACTCTCATTTGCCGCTTCAATATGACACAGATGGAGAATATTAATGTGAAATAAAATTTTTCTCAAATTACTAGTAGTATTTTAGGCTCAATTAGTGGCGGAGGAGATGAATGGAGAACTCAGATCTGTTACGAGGCACCTGAGAAACTGCAGTTTATCTGTAAATGCACCCATATAGAAATCACTAGTGTAACCTCTTCTAGAGTACTGCTCCGAGGTTTCAGTCCTCATCAGATAGTCATAACACATCGGAGAAAATCATAAACGTACTTTTAGGTCAGTACATTGTGCCCTAAAATGTATCAGAGAACTAAAATGAGAATCTCTGAAAAAAAACACGATTTTTTTAACGAAACTCTGTTCCGCAAATTTTAATAAGTAGTATTCAGATGAGATTTTCGCTGTGTTGTATATCTAACGTAGAGATAATGAGAATAAGACGAGAGAGCTGATACATAGACGCGGCAATCGTTCCTTCCGTTTACAAGCGGTTGGTAACGTCGCTAATATTGGTACCAAGTACCCATCGCCATGCACTTCATAGACATTTCTGAAGTTGATGTACAGATGTAGACATAGATGCAGATGGAGACATTGACGCCATATGTCACGAAATTTGTTTCGTAGATCTTACTTTTTGACTACATTGTTGATTCCTTGAGCCAAGAAAGCTCTCTTTGATACTTCATTACGTCTCTAATCTACATCTTCATCATTTTGTAGTGTCTTCAGTTATTTTATACCGGCTTATTGTTCAGTTCACTGATCACACCACTTTCACACAAAGTGATGTAGCGCTATGGTTAAGACACTGAATTCGTATGCGTGATAAGTGGGGTTCAGATGGCTACACAGTCTTTCATATTCACTTCCCTAGATCACTTAGAGCAAATGTTCGTTGAATGAGGACACGCCCTGTTTCATTCCTCATCCTTAGCCGTTTCTAATGACGACTACATAGTCAAGCTGTTAAGTTATAGACTACCTTCCAACCTTTTTTCTTTAGGAAGACAAGTAATATCTTGAAATTTAATAAATGGGCACACAATATCTCTGTTAAAATATCTGTATCACCTGTCACATAACTAACATTCTGTCATGGAGTATCTGTAGTGCTTTATATAGATGAATCACTTACATTTTTCACTTTCTGTTATTTATCAGAAGTGCCAACTAACAACGACCTCGCAATACATTTGTTCACATGTGAAGTTTTTTGGTGAAGAATGAGACACAATTCGCTAATGATAGCAGCATTAATAAATATTACACCAGGAACTAAAAACGTCCACTACTCGCAACGTACCTTTACTCTTTCACAGAAAGCAGCTAATTGTGTAGGCATAAGAATATTTTACCATCTCCCTTGTGAATTAAATGTGCTAGCAGATAATGAAAGCTCCAAAAACAAACTGAAATCATTTCTCCTTGATACCGCCTCCTATCCCTCTGTTAAATTTCTGAGTGGCTAGAATGTATATGGCTAGGTTACATTTACCAAATTTTGTTGTAGATTAAGATTAAAACCAAAAATCCAGTTATGTGCATGGCCAGCATGGAACTACCTTTCAACAATGAAAATAAATAGTATTCGTTAATTTTCTGACATATTCGACATCGTGTGAGTTGTCAACAATATGATCAATGGAACATTAAAAAATATTATACTAAACTAAACGTAAGACCACAAGGATCTTAATCTCCTTATAAAGATACCTTTGTTTAACTAGATATGTAAAATATTAACTTTTTGTCAGGAACTCGTTTGGTTCAAATCTAAGGTCGGTTGTCCTTCTATGGATTATTTGGGTTACCAAAAAACAGACTTCCGTGGTCTTTCCCAGAACTCAGCACAATGTCACTTCTAATACGCCATACAGAGCTGATCACGACCCCTAATTAAAAGGACACGTGTGTATTTTAATGTAGACTGGAGAATATAATTGCGGACATGCTTGAAATAATTGTTACTAAATCTGCGTTTGTTACTGTAGTATAATAACCGCAACATACGTCAAATCATAAGGTATATTCCAATTTATAATGTACTATTCTATATCTTCAAACAAATGGAAGCTTCATACCCATCACAAAATTAAATGGCTGCGTATAACTAGAGGTAATAATTTAAGACTTAATACTCGTATATCGAACATATACGACTGGCACTGTATTCAACAGCACTTCCGAAGAAAAGCGAAACTGTCGTTTTATTGCGCGTGATTTTAATACTTGGTTGGAACATAATGAACTATATTTTTGGAGAACCTACTTCTCAGATAGTTGATAGACACCTGATTAAATTCACAGGCAAACAATCCCTTGTGAACCAAAGCAACATACAGGAGACTTCCTATAATGTATGAACATCATATTAATTAAACGAGACACGTCGAGCAGTTCCTACTAGAATACGAGGTATGAGAACGTTTCAGAAGCTGGAAACTGCTCAAAACGTATACAGGTTTATGCAACACTGTCCAGAAGGAAAAGTGAATAACGATAGAGATAGAAATTTCAGACTTAAGTCAGTAAGTATAATTTAATAAGCTATAAATTTTGAAACCGAAACAAAAAAATTGTGAATAACTCTCCCGAACTGAATCCAAACGACCAAACCGAGTTACCTCTACTGTATTTCACCAAAAAAACGAAAATTCCAAAAACTAATTGAAATCATATCCACCTGATGACGCCTCGTGATGAATTTCTGAGTGGATACAATGTATATGGCTAATTTAGACTTACCAAATTTTGTTGTAGATTAAGAGTAAAACCAAAAATTCAGTTAAGTGAATGGCAAGCATATAGTTAGATTCCACAAAGAAAATTTTTCTGTTTGCTAATCTGCTGACACATTAGGCATCGTGGCGAGTTGTCAACAATATGATTAGTGGAACATAAAAAAACCTGTTCGATTTTCCACTTTTGAAAAAGCTGTTATTATGAAAGGCGTCCCGGGAGGAATTGTCAGCATTCCAGGATTAGAGTGGAATTGTCATTCTAAGCAAAATAGTCTATTAAAAATGGGCTCTAAAATGCTTATATTGAGAGCCATGAGCACTTCATCTTCGATACCATGGAACAAATTTCTTCTACAGCATCCTCTTTGCTTTCTGTAGTTTTGGACAAGGTAGTATGGACCAAAACTAAGAAAGTATGTTAAACATAGGTTCTAAAATGCACGCCATAAAAGCTGTTGGCACCTGTTCAGAGACGACTTTCACATTAGCGAAGATAAACGAGTGCTCTTAGTCCTTTAAGGTATGCAATTTAGAGCCCATGTTTATTGGACTTTTTCCTTGATTTGGTCCCTATTACCACCTCTCAAAATGTGAATAGCAAAGAGCTTATAATGGAAGAGATCTGTTTTACAGTATAGAAAATGAAAACGTGTTAATAGGTATTAAAGTATGCATTTTAGAGCCCGTGGTCATCAGACATTGTTGGTACGAATTATATTTCCTGTAATATCCCAGAATATTGACCATTCCTCCTAGGACGCATTGTAGTAGTGTATTAGTAGTGTTGCTTGTTTTGATGCAACATAAACATGTGTGATATAGACTCTGATTAATACACACCTGAGAGTTTCTTTAAAATCTTTGGCTGTAATGTCCTTTTTCTGTGGAACAAGGCTCTGTTTCTCAAACGTGCATATCGGCTGTTGCGTTTTTTTTCCATTTATGTGGAAGTAAAGTTCTGTAATCTGTCCGAGAGTTATATTACATGGTTCTGTATATACAACTGCCGTTTATTTTGCATTTCATTATTGTGTCGTTTCCAATTAATTTCAAGAATATAGCAGTTATAAAAGGTCATCTTATTCAGTCAGAGTACATTTCAAAGAATCAGAATGGAAATGTAATACCTAGTTCAGTAGTCCTACTGTAGGTGAGAGGTGTAATGAAGTTTGATTTCAGCCAGGAACAGCTGGAGTGATTTCTTGGTTAATGTATGGATAAAAAACATCCAAGAGGAAGTGCATTACAGCAGTTCAGATCATTAGAATAAGAACTGTGTTATTGTCATGCTTTTTTTACAGTTAGTATAAAATGTGTATCTTGTGAGAGCAGAACTGGATGTCACTTTCTCTCTAAGGAATAAAAAAAAACCATGGAATACATAATTGCGAAGTAAATAAAAAGGCATGTGTCATTAGATATTTATTGTTGTTGTAACAGCAGCTTTGTTGCAATATGTACTGCTCACTTTTTATCATCTTATAGTATAAACCACTATTTCCATTAATATAGTAGTTAACAAAGTTTGCAGAACTGCATGAAGTAGATCAAGGCAAGTTTCATAATGTCATTAAATTAAGCTACTAACTGTCATTTAAGTGTGTTACATATACTGTTGTTGATGAAGTAGTATAATTTACAAAAGAGGGAGGCAAAGCTGATTTAGCATCATTTCATCGAAAATATCCAGAAACAGTTTTCTGGCAAAGTGAGTTTCTCGTTAAGTATTTTTAACAATACATATATATTTGGAGGTATCCTTCTTTGATAATTTATTGATTTCCTCAGCGATGTGGTATATATTGAAATTACTTTCATGTCTGTTTTTTAAAATTGCTACACACACCCATGTTTGTCATCAAAATAGTATTAATTAATAGTCGATGAAATCATATGTGTTAGGCTCAAATTGCGTAACTTTTGCCCGCCTCTTCAACAAAGAAACTGGAATATATGTCACTCCTAAATTCATAGCAGTCACTCTGTGGTATCACTGCCCGGGTTTGTTATTGCTTGGTGCATTATTGCAGTGCGTTGTTAGTTTATTTGACTGTCATTTATTTAAACTGCGTCAACAGCCTAGTAGAAAACTTTCATTCGAAAAGATATGGGATATATGAGACGAAGCGGACAGTCGTATTTTAACGTTTTATGAAGGCTTAAAATTACAAGTGGGCGACATTCGTTAGTGAAGCCGTGGTTTTAAATTTATTTTATGCATTAAGCAACGATGAATACAGAGTTGTACAGAAGATATAAGGCAGTCCTAGTAGACGTAACAGTGTGCAAAATGAGGTAAGTAGTACTTTTTAAGAGAAAAGCAGTATTAACTGTTTTCATGTAGCTTGAAGTCCCTGTATGATTGAAAATTTAATGAGTAATTACTCGTACATCGGCTGTGACACAAAAGCGGGGTATATTCACCAGTGTAAATTTAAAAGCATGCCCTCTTCAGGGATTCGGATTACTATTGGCAGATTTTTTTTTATTATTGGCCTGCTTAGCTGCGTGTGACATTGTACTATCGTATTTTCAGAAAATTATTTCTCTTCTATACACCGCAGAGATAAAGTTCGGTACACAAAACGTTGTGTCTACACCTTGTATGTGATTGTATAACGTCAGTGAAACACTACATGGAGATATTATATCCATGGAACAGGAAAAGAATACCATAAAACTGCATCTGTTATTTCTAGTTTATGTTTTCTCCGTATATTAAAATAGTAGTCATTTACTGTTTCCTAATTGAAGGCACTGGTACAGTAATCAGGTACGTCCAAGTTTGGCGGAAAATGAGATTTTACTACAACTGCTTAGTTTGAAACCGCTATGGCGTGTGGTGCACGAATGAGACCTGTCCGTGTTACCAATTCAGAAGAACATAGGAAATGGACTTGTCGACGTCATGTGTTTGCGGCAAGAAACCGACGTGTCCAGGGTTTGCTTTGTCGTTGCACCAAACATTAGTCAGAGTCTGGCATGGTGAAATACATACATGGAGTTCACGTTGGCTGATGTTACACAAGATCTATTCGTAGACTTCTTGTTCCATCCAAAGAAAGCTGTTTCGAACTAGCATTAAGAGTGCTGATAATCAGAAGTTTACTGTTTCAAAGCAGAGGTTCTTTGAGCATTCAAATGCATGTAGCTTGCTGTACTTCATCATTATCACAAATTATCTATCATGATTTCGTCATTCGGGAAGCTTCAAATACGTTTAATTTTGCTGAGGAAGAACTTTATAAAGTACCTCGGCCAGTTAAATCTCAAGAGTCTAAGGATGTCATGAAACTTGCCAAGAAGTATGTATCCGTCTCAGACATGGAATTTTATAATGAGGTGGTCTGTGACAGAACTGTTACGGATGCTACATACAGTTCATGAGAAGGAGAAGCACAATGAACTTCTTATTATCCTTCCACACTTCTCAATTTTATCAACTTGTGTGTTTAATTTTCAGACTCTTCATCATATTCAGTAAACTATGAAGTGCCAACAGTTATTGTTTCTTTAGTTACTTCTTTATTTTTTAAATCATATTCAAAACAACATAACTGTTTGGTGCAAGAGGGAGACAAATCCACTAACAAAAATCGACACATGTCATGGTAAATCTTTGCCTGGATATGTAATGAGCTGTTGAGGTGTGTTGGGTGACTAAATAAAGTTAGAAAAAGACAAGACCGATTAATAAAGTTTACCAATTTCTGAAGAGTTTTTTGTGTTTTACTTGAAAGCATATTAACGTGACTTTTCTGGTTATTGCACCATACCTTAATATTCTTCTCCTGCACACTTCTGAGTTTCCTATTTAATAATTCAAATGCATGAGATGTCAGACGACGATGCAGTTTCCGTGTTTCCTCGCTTGTAGTTTGATTGTGAACGTGAGGCTCACGTTTTGCAGAAAAACCATTGGTATTCTCTCATACATCGAGATACTGAAACCTTTATTCAAAGTTTCGACACGAGGAATTAAAAATATTTTTAGGAAAATGTGAGCACCTGTACGTTCCTGCAGGATCAAAGCAGATGGTTAATTTTTCTTACTTTCGGTGCGTCACACTGAAGTACCAACATTATTAGCATCGTGAAAGAAGACGCTTCACCGTCCGCCGACGGACACGGCATGAATTCATATATCACTGCTTTCCGAAACTGACTAATCGAAAACAAAAACGAATTATTCCCGTTGCCAACAAGTATCGCTCATCATGCTTGGAACACAAACCGAATGAACCATGCTACTGCTGACGTGCTTTTGGTTGTGCATAAGGAAATAGTGAAATTATTTTCAAATACACGTTTTTGAGTTATACAACTGTTTATAGAACATCAAACAAACGTTTAATAAGGGAACGATAAATCCAGCGCCTCACTGAATTTGCTCATATTTTACGCCCTTGTAGTAAATACTTAGAAGTAAAGAATGCTACTCAAAAACGATGCTCTTCTCAAGCGTTTAGGAAAGATCGAAGTTCAAAGTTTTACAAGCCCGTTGAAAAACTTACGAGATCGCCGGTCGTCGAGCAGCGATTTTACCGCGATGGGCTTGCTATCTGTTCGTACTGCGTCTAGCTATGAAATAGTGACAACTTCTGAGCATGTACAAAATCTCTCTCCCTTACTTTCATGCAGTTCAAATATTTAGAAAAATATTTCGCTCCAAATTAAACAAAATTTAATCCAGTTGCCAAATCTTAGCTATTGTGATGTTCAACATTGCACAAATTCTGAAAACTCCAGCTTCATCTGAATAATCTCGTGAGACGTGTGTAACGTTCGGTTGTCCTTCCCATGCCCAGTTTGGCTGATACGAATGGACAGGCGATGGGATTTTCACACGCTCTGTTTACTTCATCTGTCTGTTAGTCACAAGTGACAGCAGTACGTCTCCTCACATATCAAATACCAGTCACCATTCCATGACTGCAATACCAGATCTGATGCGTCCAGCATCTTGGCTGTTCTTTTGCCTAATGCTAGATGTTTCTCCGTCTCCTCCACCACTTCGGCCATACAACTGTGGAACGAACTACCCTGTAACCTGCACCTCATCCAAAACTACAGAGCATTAAAGGAGAGTTTAAAGCTTCATCTGTTGTCATCGCAAAGCTTCCTTCTCAAAAATATGCCAACTGTTTCCCTTTCTCTGTCACACTGCAAATTATGCATGCTTTATTGATCCGTTTTCACTTCTGTTTTCTTCCTTCCATTTAATCAGCTAACTTTACCCTCTTATTTCTAGCTGTCCTCTTATCATTTAATTTCGTCTCCACAGTGATTCCGTCTGCACCGCTGCCGCATGTCATCACTCACTTTCGACAAGAACGTAATGTGGAAATTGTTTAACACAGTACTGATAAGGCTGCCATATCTTAAATTCCTATATATTCATCATTATTGCTGTTATAGTTATTATTATTATTATCATCATTATCATTACACATTGCTCATGCGATGTACAAACTGTAATGTTGACTCATTAAAAATGTGTGGATAGAGAAAATAGAGTGCCTAACGGCCCTAATCCTGCCAGTAAAATAGATGCATAAATAAATAATAAGGGCACATTTGTTAATCCTTATTTCGTGATGTGAGGTAGGTTTCTCGTTGCCTTGGGCGGGCTTTCGCATGCTACTTCGAATGCAGCGGAATGGCCATTACTGCACGCCAGATAAACACATGCGCTGCACCGTTCTAAAGGCTAAGCTAAGTGAATTTACCCATTTCTATGACAGTGATTCGTGGACCTCGTAGAATGCATTATCCGCGCCTAACCACGAGTTCAGAGAAACAGCTAAGCGTGTCTGTTCCACCGTGCACCTATTCTATTGCGCCAGATCCCTTCGGCAGTTCTGTAGGAAATGGATCGTTAGATGCTATCCGCTCGTTCATATGAAACTGTTATATTCCAATATTATATAGTTCTTTATTGACTTATTACTTCAGTACGTAAGATACATTCATTGGGCTGCATTTAACAATAGTGACCAAAGAGCCGAAAATGTAATTTTGAATTCACTATTCGTAGGAAGGTTATTGTAGATCACGTAAATTTACTCCGTAAACAGCCACTATACGCTGTTATCCAGCAAAGATAAATCAGAGCAACACTTTCCTGTAATATCCGAGTGAAAATGCTCTAAGAGAAGTGTTGGCTTAGCTAATTATCTCGAATTGCACAAATCGTGTAATTAACAGCTGTCGATGAAATGACATAAAAACTAAATTCTTCTTAAAGTGTAAACAATGGATTTCAAGTTCCGTTTGTCAACTGAGTCAAAAATAATCGGTAATGGAATGACTCACTAACTATTAGATAAACGTCAGAGGCTCCTAAACTGGGGATAAAGGAACAACGGTAGGAAATAGTTTTTTCGGGTAGTACGATGTCTTGAATTAGCAGTTAATGCGATACACGTATTATTAAACAGGTGACATGCTTGAAAAACATCTTGCTGCATCACTTGTGGCACTACTTTGAAAAACAATACACAGCAATGTTTCATGTGTTCAGGATGTGACTCGTTGCAGAGACTGAGCATTACTCGATTCAGGAAGCTACAGACACACTGCTAAAGTTTTGTGCAGCAGGATGGACTGTATGGAGTGGCCAATGAGTGGTGTACTATCGGTTTGCAAATAACAAGATTCGCGGTTAACATCTTGAGCACATCACATCGTATAATTACTTAGAGATAATACTAAGAAGAATTTGATACAGCACTGAAAGTCGAAAGAAGTTCACTGGAGTGGACAACATTCCCTCAGGACTGTAGTAGTCCCTCATAAATCGAGCCGTGGCAGAACTATTCGACTTGGTGTGTAAGATGTATGAGACGGGCTAAGTACCCTCTGACTTCAGGAAGATTGTAACAATTCCAGTCTCAAATAAAGTAAGTGCTGCCGGTGTGAATATTACCCAGTTATCACTTCAATAAGTCAAGGCTTCAAAACGCCGTCACGAATTATTTACAAAAGAGTGAAAGAACTGTTAGAAGCCTGGGGAAGGTAAGTTTGGGCTCCGGAAAAATACAGTAACACGTGACAAAATACTGAACCTACGACATTTCTTAGAAGGCTGGATGAAGAAAGGCAAACCGACGTTTATAGTGTTGATAAATTTAGTGAAAGCTTTTGACAATGTTGACTGGACTACACTTTTATGAAATGCTGAAGATGGCAAGGGTAAAATATAAGAAGCGGAAGGTTATTTAAATCTTGCGTAAAAACCAGAGAGCAATTATAGAAACGGAAGGCATGAAAAGAAAGCAGAAGTTGAGAAGAGAACCAGACAGGGTTGTAGCCTATATCCGATATTATTCGGTCTGTATATTAAACAGACAGTAAAGGAAATCAACGAAAAATTTGGAGAATGACTCAAGGTTTAAAAAAAAAAAAATAAGAAAGTAAATGTTTGAGGTTTGCCGATGGCATTGTAATTCTGTTAGAAACAGGAAGGTGCTTGTGACAACAGCTGAAAGGAATGGAGAGAGTCTCTAAACGAGGATATAAGATGAATATCGACAAAGGCAAAACAGGGGTCATGGAATGTAGTCGAATTAAACCATTCGATGCTGACGGAATCACATTACGAAATGAAATCCTAAAGTAGTAGATGAATTTTGTCATTTGGCAGTAAATTAACCGACCATATTCGAAGTAGAGAGGATATAAAATGCAGACCAGCTATAGTAAGGAAAGAATTTCTTACTGAGATGAACTTCTTAACATTTAACATAAATTTAAGAGTTATGAAGCCTTTTCTTAAGGTAATTGTGTGGAGTGTAGCACTGTACGAAAGTGAAACGGAGACAATAACTATTTCAGACAAGACGAGAATGCAGGCTACTGAATTACGCTGCTACAGGATGGTGGAGATCAGATGCGTAGAATGCTTTACTAATGACGGACTACTGAATAGAATTGGGGAGAAAAAAATTTTCTAGCACGACTAGAATAAAAGAAGGTTTCCGTTCATAGGAAATTTTCTGAGACGTCAGGGAATCATAAATTTACTACTGAAGAGAAGTGTGGGGGAGGTAAAAATTGTACGGGGATGAAAACAGTAATCAGATTCAAGTGGATGTAGGTTGCAGTAGTTATTCCGAGATGAAGGAGCTTGCACAGGATATGCTGACTTCAGGAGCTGGATCAAAGAGTCTTAGAACTGAAGACCACAACAAGAAAATTATGAAACTGTATGAAATGAGACGGTCACGTAACATTAGAATTACGGAAGACGAATGGAAGACGTAGATTTGTTTTCACGCTCTTTGGAAAGTGGAGTGCATCTGTAAGGGTAATAATGTACAAAATGCTAGTGTTACCAATTCTAGAGCATTGTTCGAGTATTTGAAGTCCTTATCAAGTAGGTGTGACAAAATAGAATAGAACGAATTTAGAGAAGCGCTGTTACGATCGTAACATGTAGGTATAGCCAATAAGAAAGTGTAACAGATATGTCTGGGAACTTAAATGGGAATACTTGGAAGAAAGACGACGTAGGTCTTGCAAAACGCTGTAGGGGAAATTTAGAGAATCTGTGTCTGTGTGACCATGAAGCTTGGTCCATCACATATCTTGCATAGTGATCACTAGAATGATGTGAGAGAGAGTATTGTGCTTACAGAGGCATATTGATCGCAGTTTTTCTCTCGCTCAATATACGAATGCAATAGAGCAGTAAATCTAAAGGATCTATACGATGTACCCTCTGCCATACAATGGACAGTAGCTGATGGGATATATCTGTAGATGTAGTTGTAGATTCCAAAATAAGTAGTGGACAACCTTCCCACGCAAGTCACACTTTGGACGATGCGATATGGTGGGTACTGCTGAAGCAGCAGCTACACATCTGTACAACCAGTGAGGTCAAATTGATTTCAACAAAGACATCAGTTTAGTCAGTGAATTACGTTGTAATGCATGCATGGAGTCTGAAGCCGTCACTTTGAAAAGTTACTTTGGGCTGAAGTTGTTGCTGTTAGGTATATGTTAGGTATATGTCAATAAAAACCGAAATATTTATTTCTGTCCGTTAGTTCCTAATCTTAAAGTACTCCGCGTAGAATATTCTACAATTCGTATAACTTCTGTTATAAGTACCCGGTGAATATATAAC
Source organism: Schistocerca nitens (assembly GCF_023898315.1). Taxonomy (NCBI): domain Eukaryota; kingdom Metazoa; phylum Arthropoda; class Insecta; order Orthoptera; family Acrididae; genus Schistocerca; species Schistocerca nitens. The sequence goes on from NC_064616.1 coordinate 930,775,988, forward strand.
GCAATTTTAATATTCTATGTACTACAGGTCTAAATTAGTGCGAGGCTTTATTGTACACGGAGGAATGTGGCGAAATCGTTACGATACTGAACATCGTTTCATATCACCGTCCAAAGTCGCTGATTCATCTTTCTCACTGTTCTATTTAAGTATTTAAGATTACTTCTGATACTTTTATTTCGAAAAGTCCACTGCAAGCAACTGTTTATTCCAAGGTTTACCATCTGACAAGTCTTGTTTTTAGTTTACCATTTCACATGTGCGTATTTAATTAACTGGAAACGATAAGTAACTTACTATTAGGATACAAAATCATTACAATAACGAAAATCTATAAAGAAATACTTGAAAAAGAACGTTTTCATACACCATTCACATAAAATGAACGAATTGCTTTCACGTAATACACAGGACGGAAATCACACTATGAAACAAAATTCAGCAGAATTTCTAACTGTGGCGGGTAATCCTCTAAATGTCCTGATGTGCACCAGTCAAATTTCGGTGCACTGGAAAACATTGGTGAAGAGAACTGATTAAGTACTAGTGACTACAGCTTGATTCTCAAGTGGAGACTGACACCATAATCATTCAGCAGAACTAGATCTGAAAATCCTCTTACCGAGTTCTTCCAACACTGAAATCTGCATACGTCCCACGGCTGTAGCTGCTTCCCTCCCCCCCCCCCCCCCCCCGCCCCCGATCTTTTGGAATCACCACATGAACATATTTCGCGTCCTCAAAACGATTTCTTCACACTGTCCACACCCATTTTCATAGCTTTAAAAGAAACTAATGGAGAGTTTTGACCGAGAACCCGAGAGTCTCTTTTTAAAGTCCCAAAATTCTTGTGACGACATCGAAATCTTGTATACTGAAGTCCGACCACATCAAAGGGTATCTGACAGAAGTTTTCATTCCCAGTGTGAAAGAGAAATGTCTATTTTTTTTTTTTTTAGATTCTATGGTGGTCAGTGGAAAGAACAGTTTTGAGTGTCGTACACGAGTACAAGGAACTTGTTGTTCTGGTGATTGCAAAAGGCTTAACAGAATTTAGAGGATCGCTTGCCACAATTTTCCGAATCCTGCTATATTTTATTTCATATTGTGTTGTGCGACATGTGTATTATTTGAAGAAATTTTGCTGATTTTTATGTGCACGGTGTGAAGAACGTTATGTTTTATGCATTTCTTTACAGATGATCATCACTGTAATGATTTTATATCATAATAATAAGTTACTTACTATTTTAAATTAAAAAATATCTGTTTGTGAAATCGTAAACTAAAAAACAAAGCAATATGAATTGAAAACGTAAAATAACAATTGAAAACATAAGACAAATATAACAACCACCAATAATTAGAACAAAGATGAATGTGTAGATGTTTGAATAAAGAATGTTGAAAATATTCCGACAATACATTATTTACAGCTTAGTTCCCATAAACGGTATTTTATATACCAGCTTTATTACACATGGATAGAAATCCTCCGTAATTTACGTTGCCAAGAAATTTTTCATCTTTCAAAATTAACAGTAGTGACGTATTTTGCTAAATTTTAGATTAATGCATAACTTGATTATAAAGTTTTCAAAATCGTTAATTACACTTCAGTTTTTATACGAAGCACATTTTTATGTATAACGGTACTGAAAATACTCCCTCTGAGTACGATTTGACAAATTAGCTTTCGGGGTGTTTTGCACCTTAAAAGTGAAATTGTGCAAAAACGAAAAACAGTATTACATTATTTTGCCTGCTCTACATACCCGCCTAGTTTAATCAAGATCGTTTAGTTTCACCTTAGAATGTTACCTAGTGAGCCTGTTTACGGCCTGTAATCGCCTACATTTCAGTGAAACGCGAAAACCTCACTTTAAATTTCCTATAAGGAATAAAATAAGTTTGCGCATAGAGAGCATTTTCGTCTTAGATATGAAAACATCTGAGTTTATTACTCTCGGTTTGCATTTGTAGGTTTGAAGAAATCTGAGTTTATTACCCTCAGTTTTCATTTATCTTACAAGCTTATTTAAAGCAGTATTCGCAAAATACTTCAAGTTATTCTTCAAAATAACGCAAATGCAATCCCAGCGCAAATCATTTCTGTGTTTCGTGTTCACTGACGTAATACTCTTGGAAAGAGTTCAGTTTAGTCATATGCAGGCTTTATATAGTTCGACAGAATATTAGAGACCAGAAACAAGAATTACTTCAGAGGCCAAGGCTGGAACATCGTCCAAGTATTAGTTTAAAGAGCACAGCATTTTCTCAAAGATTCGTTACCATGGAAATTTATTAATGTCCTTTTCTGTTGCCATATCAGCACCATTCGAACCTAGAGTGTGAAACTAGATCTGAAACAATATTTACAAAGAATTTTAGTGTTTAGCGTTAGTACAGAAAGGATTCAGAAACATGGGTATACATGCAGTCAAAAACTTGTTATGGTGTATTAAGTGTCATGTGGGAAATATGGTGGGCATCAAACTCTAACACACTGAAATGTACTTCAAGGGTGTTCCTAAAGTTTGTTGTTCGTCATAACGTAATTCATTTTATCGATTTTGTATTACCATATTTCGTAAATTTAGCTCATTCTGTTATATTGCACTTAGATAAAATATATATTTTTTACTTCTTTACTCATTCCAGATAAATAACTTCATGACAATTATTGGGAAATGTTATACAATGTAGTCTAAAGTAACGAACACCTGGAGAGCTGCTGAAATAAAGTATCTGAACTGTCACCGCACGTGAATCTGGTATCCTTTCACAAGGCTAAGATTCGCTTTTGGGAATTCGTTGGACTGCCTGAGAATACGATGTCATAGGGCATAACCCAGGAAAAATAACAGTTAACAAGGTTTCGAAACTCAGTATTAGTGACATTGGAGAGTATTTTGATATTGCAGACACAAGATCCTCTACGTAATCTGTCGAACAAGCTTTCAGTTCAGCTTCAGTTGTAGGATATTAATCTATTACGCTTCGAACATAATTTGATTATGTAGTAATAACAAAACGTTCTTTTCTCTGCAGTTCTGCACAGGCGCTATGTTTTGTTGCACTTAAGCGACAGTATGTAGCGCTGATGTATCTTTTTTATCACATTACATATATTTCCTAATAAATTGTTAGAACACCAATGTATTCGGTGTTGCTAACGGGTAATCCAGAATATTTTTGAAAAGGCTGGGATTAATTTGCCTGTGTTACATACTGAGTCCTGTCTAAATGCGAAGGAAGCGGCGCAGTTCTAATTCCACTAATTCTTGATTCAAACAAACCAAAAGAACACAAATCACCATCCGCCTAATATCGTCCCACCACTAAAAATGTCGCTAAGCGAAAAAACCCAGTACTTCCAATTACATTCTATAATATTACATGCGAGTTTGACACAAGCAAATGGACGCTCAGTACTAAGCTCTTGGGAATCTTGTAGCACAGAAACCCCCACACCCTGACAAGCGCCTGTTTTTGTTTAAACCAGCTGTAACGCGTGCCTTCAGTTCATACTGATGAATAATTACGTAGATATCCTTAGGTAGATTTTAAAAACAGTTCTGTAAAACTCGCTGTGCAGAGATTAGAAGTTTTAACAGCTCAGTTCTAGTAAAGCTCCAATAGTTTCAAATGAACCTGATCGTTGGCATGGTTCTGTAAAAGTATTTATTTTGCATCATAATTGTACTTCGAAATTGATAGTTGTAGAACTTAAAGTAAAACTATGTGCAAGGAACAATATTATATGTAAAATTATTGGATCAACATGAGGAGCGCAGCCAGAACTTCTACGATCATCAGCAGTGTGACTTTCTTTTGCAGACGGAGAATATACGGCAAAGTATGGGAGGCGTCTTGCCACCCACAACAAGTAGACGGTGCGTTAAGTGACACTATCAAGATTGTCATCGGATGTCTGAGGCTTACACCTGTCCACAAAACGTACCCACTTGCAACTATACTACGATCAAATATCATATGCAAAATAGCCGGTGAAATAGAGAGGGGAAAAACTCGTTTTAAGATAAGGAGGAGTTTTATCCAATAGCACTTTATGGCTGGACACTGCAAATTACAAACCTGCAACAACTAAAGTAAGGTAGTACACAAACGCAGACAACTAAACATTTGCTCATGAGCCTAAGAATCGCGTCTGTTTGCGCAGCGGATGCTCTGTTTCGATGCAATGATAAGACCATTAAAGCTGTAGAATTTTGGGAGAAGAGAGTTTTGGTGTCCTCGCCAGGACACGGAAAGTAATTATTATCATAATCACCTTTAAGGTTTGAAGCTGTAGATCTATTCCTTCTTCAAGGAAAATGGTTCATCCATCTGGTGAGGGGTTGCCTTCCGTTTCGTATTCATGTTGGCTTATTCGGTAAAAAAGTCTTTCGAATTTTGTTAAAGTCCATTTGTATAATATGTTCTTTCCATTTTAGATTACTGTTCTGTATTCTATGATTTACACTGAAGATTTCCAATCCTTTCCTTATATTATTACTTCTTTTCATATCCAGGAATGTGTATAGCGTACAACATGTCTTGAAAGTCTCATTTCGGCAACTTATAATTTGCTCTTCCATGATGTGTCCAGTTCTCGTTTCTGTAAGTAAACACGGAGACTGGCATCAACTTATACAACATATTTGTATTGATTTTTGGGTTTTATCCCTTAATGTTCTGTTAGTTGTGCTAGACTTACCATGTAATTTACTTATTTTATTGATAAATTCCATTTATAATTTTATAATTTATAGATATGTTGTTTCCTGTGCAAGGCAATCATCTTGGATTTTGTCACAGATTTCTCCTTTAACAACGTTTTTAAGGATATTGTCAGCTAATTGCAGTTCGTCTCCTTAATAGTTAAGAATAGCCTAGTCTTCTACAAATAAAAGGGTATTGTCTACTTTAAAATTATATATCAGCGTACTTTACCACACCTTGTACGCTTGTATGAAAAGTGCAGGTGACATTGGACATCCATGTTTTGCTCCCTGACTTAGGACTAGGTTCATTTGTACAGTCACTTTGCTGTGTTTCAACCTGTTCTGATGTACTTTTGTATAAGCCTTTCGTTATTTTAATCAAATTTTTTAGGAACTCCTTCAACTTCCATCGTTTCCCATAATTTACTCTCGATCACATGATCAAATGTCTTTTCGTAATCTATGAAAAACAGTGATATTGCCAGAATATAACCCTTCTTTTCTGAATCAACTGCTCCAGCACTAATATCCTATCTGATCTGGAGTGACCAATTCTAAAAGCAAAATGGCTCTGAGCACTATGGGACTTAACTTCTGAGGTCATCAGTCCCCTAGAACTTAGAACTACTTAAACCTAACTAACCTAAGGACATCACACACATCCATGCCCGAGACGGGATTCGAACCTGCGACCGTAGCGGTCGCCCGCTTCCAGACTGTAGCGCCTAGAACCGCTCGACCACTCTGGCCGGCTTCTAAAAGCACGTTGTTGCTTTGTCAGAAGAGCGCCACTACACATTTATGTTTTTCTCATTATTTTTTATTATATTTTGTACTTTGAGTCTACTGAACATATTTTTCAATAGTTCTGGCATTCTTATCTGTCCCTTTTTTATGTGAGGTGTTTTGAGCCCTTCAGCAGTTTCCATGGTACTCTAAATCACCTCCATCAAACATTGTTGAAGTCTGTTTAACGTTCAGTGGATTAATTCAGCTTTCATGCCATCTCCTAAAGGATTTTTTCTGTTTTACAGTAACTGGGTATTTCCTCGAATTCTTCGTACGTCATTGGATCCACAACTGCTTCTTCTTTAATGTACTGGTGTCATTCGAGTGTCTTTCCGCGATTCTTTATGGTCTTATAAGATCGTTTCTTCTCTAGTTATACTGATTGAGTCACTGAACTTTCCAGTCTGGGTGAAATGCTTCACGATTTTATATGCTGTCGTTTATGCGGTACGCTCATGGTAAATGTATTTATCTCTCCCAGATTTCCCTATTTAGTTTTTTAAGTAAGCATAAACAGCCAAATCTTATTTTTAACAAATATAAATCGTCATTTTCGAGAAGCAATAAATGCGTAGTATAGTACATATAACTGATTAATTGTCCATGAGACTTGCAGAAGTTTGTTGGTACAGGTGAGAAAAAGGTTGTAAAATTTCCACATACCAACTTTTGACAGTTTTACCGTTGAAAAGGTGTTCTGAACGTGTTTGGGTTAAAAAGCCTTAATTTACCTAAACAGCACTCGAACAGTTCAGATGGTGTGTTACTTTTATTCTCTTCTCAACTCGTTCTCTTACGTCTTTAAGTTTAAAAATCGTACCACCGCAGAAATAAGATGCAGCGATTTTGCAATAGGAATTGTGTTCTTCTCCTGTACGGAAACTCATCTAGTTTGTTATCTTGTCACACTGTTTGTGCATCTGATACGTACGCAGATGTCCGGACGTCAGAAGTTTCTATCATACTCTAAATCCCTCTCATCAAACACTCTGAAAGCCTGTTTAACCCCCAGTGGTCCAATTCAGATTTCGTCATCCCCCAAAGAACTTTTTTTCTGCTTTATACTATCTGAGAATTTCCTCGAATTCTTTGTCACATTGTTTTGTGCAAGTAATAAGTTCTTTGTGATTTATAATGTTTTCAGGTGCATATTATTTCATTATTATATGAGAGTAGCAGTTACTCTAAACGCATGAGCACTTACTTTTGTTGTTTCCAGTGAATTTATAAATATGCCTAAAATCACATTCAGCGTCTCAGAAACTACAGAAAGCTTTTGTTTAGCTAATGAGAAAATGTATTAATGACTACGTTATCCAAGTCTATTATTACTAAACCTCGAATTTCTAAGCACAACAAAATAGCAAAATAAGTAATCAAATTAGCAGGAAGAACGCTGAAAATATGCACCAAAATAAGCAAAAATGTATACAAGAAAATGTGACAGGTTCACAAAACTCTTATCTTATTGAAGGTGTTACAGTAAACAAGAAAGGTGATGCTGAGATTTTTCTACGTAAAACTCGTACGTCTATATGTGAAGAATGATTTGTATACTGAAAATGTTCTTTCTACGTCGCATGACATCACAGGTGCTTGGGAAAGGTACCGTAGTTCTTCTTCGGTGAATTACTTTCTCTATTTGTTTCTTCACCAGAAAGCTTTTAAAAAATTTGACACAGTGTTTTGTAACCGAAATTTTTCTGTATCACCTAATTCAGTTTCTCGGACGCTAGTTTTGCAATCCCGTGAGTTTCTGACGACAATGTTACTAAAATTTCGTGTATCGGAGTGTTCCAAGGAATTATTTCGAGCTTCCAGCTACTTTAAAATACCAGATATTTTGGAGATACGATTATGAATGTACTATATCTTATCTTGGGTGCCGTTTTTATAAAAGCATTCTTCGGCTGTGGCACTACTGTCTGCATCTTCTGCATTTAGGGAGTTCTAAGCGTTTTTCACCTCACTTAAATGTATGTCAGCCTGTAACCGCGTTCCCCACTGGCTGAGGAGATAAAGCCAAATTCGAGTGGAGTTCAAGAAGTTTTTGAACTCTAGTTGGTCACCTGACAGACACTTCCATCAAACTAGAAACATGAAGATCCACGTCGTTATACTGACTTCTTACAGTTTCAGCGAAACGATGTAAACCGTGAGAAAGGCACGTAAGGTGAACTAATCTGAGGTGGTGAACCTTTAATCCAGTTCCCGTATATGGAGCAGCACCACTGAGAAATAACAGTACACTGTCATACCAAATCTCTTCTGGCCACAAGAAAGCTGAAGAGTCATTAAAAATTTGGCAACAGTGAAATGATTTGTATGTTAAGTAGAAATGATATACATCTACATCTACATAAACACTCCGCAGGCCACCGTACGGTGCGTGGCGGAGGGTACCCTGTACCACTACTTGTCATTTCCCTTCCTATTCCACTCGCAAGTAGAACGTCTGTCTATATGCCTCTGTATGAGCCCTAATTTCTTGATTTTTACTTTCGTGGTTCTTACACGCAATTTATGTTGACGGCAGTAGAATCGCTCGGCAGTCAGCTTCAAATGCCGACTCTCTAGATTTTCTCAATACCATTTCTCGTAAAGAACGTCGCCTTCCGTCCAGGGATTCCCATTTGAGTTCCCAAAGCATCTCTGTAACACTTACGTAGTTTTCGAGCCTACCGGTAACAAATGTAACTCCCCCTCCCCCCCCCCCCCCCCCGAATTGCTTCGATGCCTCCCTTCAATCCGACCTGGTACGGATCCAAAACACTGGAGCAGTACTGAAGAATAGGTTGCACCAGCGCCCTACATGCGGTCTCTTTTACAGGTGAACCAGTCTTTCCTAAAATTCTTCCAACAGTTCTCTCAAGCTCGTTCCATCTCGTATCGCTTTGCAACGATACGCTCAGATATTGAAACGACTTGACTGTGTCAAACAGGGCACTAGTAATACTGTAACCGAAGAGGAAAGGTTTGTTCTTAATACCCATCAGCATTAACTTACATTTTTACAGGTTTAGAGTTAGCTGCTATTCGTCACACGAACTACAAATTTTGTCTAAGTCATCCTGCATTTCCTACAGTCTCTCAACTTCGACACGTTACTGCACACCACAGCGTCATCAGCAAACAACCTCAGATTGCTGTCCACCAAATCATTTATGTATGTAGGGAACAACAGCGGAACTATTATACTTCCCTGGGGGACTCCTGACGATACGCTTGTCTCTGATCAACATACGCCGTTGAGACAGCATGCTGGGTTCTATTACTTAAGACGTCTTGGAGCCAGTCACATCTGTAAACGTATTCAATGTGCTTGTACCTTCGTGCACTGGGAGCACCATGTTAAATTCTTTTTGGAAATCTGGAAGTACGGAATCTGCCTGTTGCTCTTCATCCATAGTTTGCAGTACATCAGGTGAGAAAAGCGCAAGCTGAGTTGCACATGAACGTTGTTTTCTAAAACCATGCTGATTCGTGCACATGATCTTCTCAGTCTCAAGAAAGTTTATTACATTCGAACTGAGATTATGTTCAACGATTCTGCAGCAAACCGAAGTTAGGGATATTGGTCTGTAATTTTGCAAGTGCGTTCCTCCACCCTTCCTATACACTGGAGACACTTGCGCGTTTTTCCAATCGCTTGGTACTGTTGGGCGAGAGATTCTCGATGAAAGCAAGGGGCTAATGCCGTAGAGTACTCTTGGTAAAACCGAATTGGGATTCCATCCGGACCTGGTGATTTATTTGCTTTCAAATCTTTCAGTTGTTTCTCTACACCAGGGATGCTTATTACTATGTCGTCCATACGAGTCCTATGGTTAAAGGACTGTATATTTGTACGATTCTCCTGTGCGAATGATTTCTTGAACTTGAAATTTAAAACTTCGGCTTTCGTTTTGCTAACTTCATCTGCCACACCAGACTGGTCAACAGTGGACTGAATGGATGCCTTAGACCCGCTTACCGACCCTACATAGGAGCAGCTCTCGTAGCACCAACTACAGCACTATACAGGCACTGTCCCGATGCATCTGTAGCCAACAGAAAGATTCCTCTGGTATCCTTTTGTTTGTTTATTTTTATAAAAATACACGAAGCTGCACATTATTCAGTTTCCACAACGGTATGTCAGAATCGACTAATGCTAAACACAAGCGTTCGGAAAATTTATCGCTACAGCTCTTAAACTTCTCCTTACGGCGCGTGGTATCTATGTGCTGCACAATGTCATATTTTTTCGTCGCAGAAGCACTCTTTTCACACACCAAACAAAGACGCTGCAGTCTTCACTGAAAATATTTCCCTTAACTTCGTTTACGCAGTTGTGTGAGAATGTTGATTGAGAGAGTTTTGTCGCTGGTACTTCCTAATTACAACAGCAAGCAGTCACTCACACTCAAACTAACGAGCGTTGCACAACACACTGCAGCTTGAAACTCGGGGATTCACCCTCCATGCCGGTGACGTAATTTCGATGCGATAACTGACTGATGAAGTGATGTTTCATCTTCCCAATCGCAGCAAGTTGCTTTTCCTTCACAACATCCGTTCCGCTTATCATTGCTCGCTTACGCATTCAACGGACGTTAATTTCTATTATCCGGTAAAAATAGTATCTCTAAGTGATAAATGAATGCTGTGAATGAAATATGCACTTTTATAAAGACAGTTTTCGGTAAAATATGCTTTTTTAATTAAAAATAATAAAATAAATAAGAAAAATAAGCGTAGACAAACCTAGTTAAAACTGCTTATCTAGATGTGTCTTATGAAGTCTAACCTTTCCGCTTATCCCTAAAGTTGTGGAAAAAATCGTGCCTTTTGCTTAGAAATTTAGGCTTAATTACTAAGTTTGTGAATTCCATTATAGTCACATCCTTGACAGTATCTTTACCGGTTGGCATCTATAAGCCAACAAAGTCACCTTGTGACTTGTGTACATATGTATTCCTCCTTTAAAAACCTGGGCAGTTGCGAACGATAACAAAATTACTTTTCCACTGTGTTGACGTTAATTGGAAGTAGCTTTTTTTTGTAGACAATCTACAATGCCTACAGTTTTTATACCATATAATGCAGTCAGACACATCCAATGGAACATATCCATTGCCAACAGTCTGTACAAAAGTAACGTCGAACAGAATATATCAAATTGACTGAAGCAACAGAGAAGCGGAAAAACTTCCTCCGTAAACAATAAATTATACCTAAAATCAAAACATAAAAACGATGGTGCTAAGAAGATCCATATCTGAAAGCAAGGATTTATAAAATTATGGGCATGGCATATCTCCGATTATACATGGTATAGAATGGAATAGACATACAGATCGAATACTCTAAACACATTAACCCATGTATCTGCAACGAACACATGAAATTCCAGTTTCTATACACACTACCTATTAGGGCCTTACACTCATAGTCGTCCGCAGCTCGTGGTCGTGCGGTAGCGTTCTTGCTTCCCACGACCGGGTTCCCGGGTTCGATTCCCGGCGGGGTCAGGGATTTACTCTGCCTCGTGATGACTGGGTGTTGTGTGCTGTCCTTAGGTTAGTTAGGTTTAAGTAGTTCTAAGTTCTAGGGGACTGATGACCATAGATGTTAAGTCCCATAGTGCTCAGAGCCATTTTTTTTACATTCATAGTCATCGCATGTCATGGAAAGAAACGGAGCAAATCTAATTTCCTGCAGCAGTTAGAGAGATTGCAGGATTTTTTTTTTTTAAAAATCAGAGCGATAGTTGTGACGGTGCGTGACTGAAATATTTCAGAAATACTGTAAATGATCTTCTCACTGCGAGAGTTATATTTTCATTCATACGACAGCTTTGAGATTTTAAATCTGACTCCCAAAGGTTTCGTAGGTTCCCGCGTGGTGTGACCAAACTGGGGACGTCGAAGTGATACAATACGGCTCCATTATAAGGCTGTATGTGCTCTGAAATGTATTTCGGGACCAATAATACAGCTCAACTTATAGAATCGATTTTAATCTCCATCCTTCAGTGATGCTTGCTGACGAAAGACTCAGACAGTCTAAATGTTTCATTCTCACTCTTCATTGAGCCATAGAAAGGCAGGTTATTTCAGTCGTATGAACCCAGAAAACCACGTTCAGCAGTATACCTGCTGTGTCGTACCCCTCTGATCCCAAATATTTGAGAATAAGATTTTATCCCATAAAATTAATATCTGAATAAACATATATTAATCTTGGTTCTTCTTGACTTAAAAGATTTACCAGTAAAGTTCCGTTTCTTTAAAGACTCGAACTGCCATGTATAAAACAGCCTGAAACGCCTGATTACTATACAAATGAATTACTGTGTTAAATATTTGCCTTTCAACAGAAGTTTAGGAAAGGTTTGAAACTACACTTAATGTTTGTCGAAAGTCGCTAAGTGTTCTGATTACGAAACACTGGATGAATATAGTCTGGGAATTTGTAAAAATGGTTCAAATGGCTCTGAGCACTATGGGACTTAACTTCTGGCGTCATCAGTCCGCTAGAACTTAGAACTGCTTAAATATAAGTAACCTAAGGACATCACACACATCCATGCCCGAGGCAGGATTCGAACCTGCGACCGTAGCAGCAGCGCGGCTCCGGACTGGAGCGCCTAGAACCGCACGGCCACCGCGGCCGGCTCTCCAAACTGTGTTGCGAACAGTGTATTAGTAGTAGAGAAGCAATGAATTAAAACTTCACGACTGATGTTAGTTTGACTGCATGAACACCGAAAATGTAGCAAGCATAAACTTTTATCTTTTCATTATTTGTGCGTGTGTGGGAATGAGGAGCGTGGGGCTTCGCCAGCGACAAAGGTTTGAAATTATGTGTAAACTTTGTTGGATGTCGCTATGTGCCGTCATTCTCAAATACTGGACGAATGAAGTCCGTGTATTTGCCCGCTGTCAATCGTGTTGGTTTACTGTGTTAAACTTTTGACGTAAGATTATGTCTCTTAAAGAGTTGAGTATGACACCATTTTAAATTTGTTAATTCGGTCAATAATTACACGAAATATTAAAACTGATATTTTGTTTTGCCTACGCTGCAAGTAGTACCGGATTCGGGACAGCATTTTAGTCATATAGGATGGTACCATTAAAAACTACGCTGTCTCCAGAATTAAAAGTTACAAAATTAATCATTAAATGTACCATTTGTTTTCCACGAAACATGAGACTAAAGAAGAAACATTTTCAGTACTCCAACCCCAATATTCCTCGGAAGGTCATTTTGAAAATGGAGGATTTACTTTGGTACATTTCTGCAATATACTGGAAATTTTGTCGTTACGTGTCGTGACTGTTGTTAACTGTGATTTATGTAATAATTTTACGGAAATTTAAAATAGATGCAAAGTGAAAAATTTGTTGACATCTGTCTTCAGTGATAGAGGTTAAACGTTTCACAGAAACTAATGATGACAAGTACTAACATTGCCGATGGAGAGTGAATTGAGACACGAATAGTAAGTCATTTGAGGGGAGTTTATTGATAGGCAATGAATTTAACGGCGGCCATACAATCATTCCATCGTGGGCATATTCTGTAATAACGAGAGCGATTTTCTCTAAAGACGTGGTCAACAAATTTAGTAGTTTCATGATGAAAGACCGTCGCATAAAGATTCGTAAGATTTTCAGTATGGTATTTATCTCCTGTATGTGAGTGAACTAAATGTTACTAAGTGATGGAAGCCCGTCTAGAAGAGAAACGCTTAGAAAAACGTATCAAAAGTTGACACATAATGACAAAGACTTTTGGTGTCCTTGTGTGATTTTAGACAAACGGTGAAGTTATCATTATATCGTGGATGTAAAACTGCATAGAATATTAGGTTGCCAGACACGAAAGTTCGCAGATATAAGAGAGAACCATTTTATCCGCAGCACTACCTAAGGTGAGAATGTATCTGCCGCATCTTTTTCATAGAAATCATTCCGGCTCTAATAAAGAGGTTATCGGTACTGTACACAAATATTGCACAGAGCTGTATTTTCTTTGGAAAATAATTTGCTGCAGATCTGATGATGGTCATTAAAGACCGAAACAGGTAATCTGTTAGCAAAAAGTTTGTGACCATAGATGTAAATTAAAGGAAACTTATTACATATACGTGTCACTGTTTTTTTCGCGACGATGTCGCAGCTTGAGAATTTCTTTTTTTTTTTTTTTATTTTTTGACAAAACTATCGATCTATCCTCGTATACATTAGGTATATTTGAAATTTGAAATTCCAACGTGTCTTTATGTGATGTATATTCTCTACGATACGAAGGAGAGAGAGCCTTCCGTGTTCTGTTTACTTTTTTACATTTCCTACCATTTCTGAACAACTGATCTGGAACGTGTCAATAGATTCACATTTTTAGGATCTCAGTGAAATATGGCAACAGTTTGATGTTTGCTTTGATAATAAACGTAACCTGACCACACTCACATATCTAGTCGGGCTTTCATACGTGTGTTCGTAAGAGTTGCCATGTGGAAATGATTTCACTGACTGACAACGCTTAAAATCGCAAAGGAAATGGTCAAATAATTTTGTGCTTGCATAATTTTCTCATTTTTGTGCAAGAAGAAGCTTATGATGCAAACATTTTTTTCCCTTTTGTTATTATTATGAATACTGCTATTACTTTCAAAGTGTAAGTTCTTCTTCACTACAAACTTTGTAAGAAAACAAACTTATTGTGAAGCTGTTCTTAATATGCCTAGTTTTTCTACTGTTGCCTGTATAAGGCTCGAGAAAGGGCACGAGAAATTATCCTTGTGTCTGAGTGTGGCAGTGCCGCAGATCATAGCTTCCTGCTGATGTCATCAATAAAATCAGCTGTTTGGTGCTGAGCTACTGAATGTAAGTGTTTGAGAAGCTCTATAATATGTGATTTTCAATTTAAGCAACAGTTAATAAGAATATTCAGGAATCTCTAAATTTACATTTTACATGTTCCACGCCGTAGCAAAAATGGTTCAAATGGCTCTGAGCACTATGGGACTCAACATCTGTGGTCATAAGTCCCCTAGAACTTAGAACTACTTAAACCTAACTAACCTAAGGACATCACACACATCCATGCCCGAGGCAGGATTCGAACCTGCGACCGTAGCAGTCCCGCAGTTCCTGACTGAGCGCCTAGAACCGCTAGACCACCGCGGCCGCACGCCGTACCCTAGTGATATTTATGATAATTTATCGATCCTTGTAGAGAACTGAATGAACTATGTTTTCACTATATTAAATGTACAATGAATTACCAACAACCACTCAATATTTTTTCTAAATAATTCGTTTGTTGTTCCTTCAGTAGTAGAATCTCTGTTGTACTTGATTATGATGACGGATTCATCAACAAAGAACAATATTTCTTCTTTGTCAATGTAACCTCACTAACACATAGCAAGACTAGCAGAAGTAGTAATACTGAGCCCTGTAAAATATCAGTAGTTATGCATCCCCATTCAGAAGAAAGTTCGTCATAAAGCCTACAGAAGGAATCTGACATGACTCTTTGCTCGCTGTCAGTTAAATACGAAGTGAATCACTTGCTGAATAATTTTAGAATTTGAATGTTTCCTAAAACAGTACTTTTCTTGCTCTGCTACGCGGCGAAGCAAATACAAAGAATATTAAAGCACCTCCCTCGTAGAAAAAATGGATTGTACTGTAAAGTTTCAAATACATATTATGTGAATGAATTCTCAAGAGAGGTCACGCTGAACACAATAATTCAGAAATTAAATGGCGACCGGTGTTTTATATTTAGAATGGGAAGCAGTCTCACAATGTTTGTGTAGTGTTTACTAGATTTATGCTGCTATTACCGACAGTTAAATCCTGCGCAAATGGGACGCGTATGGCGCGGAAGCCCAAAACGTAAGGAGCGAGACTGGTAATACGTCAGTAAGCCGGGACGCAGAGCAGCGAGCGCAGAAATGTGATTGCGGCCCGCAGCTGGCTCTGACGCTGCAATTACATGATTATCCCAAGATGCAGGTCAGCTTCACTTCTTACGCTCCTAGGGAAAATAGCGTCCTTATAACTGCTACCCGTCCCGTTAGTCCATAGCATAAAGGACAATCGTGCTGCCGCCGATTTGAATTCCGGCACTCAGAGATACCGCTCTAGATACGTGTTCCTCCCGGCTCGCTTCAGTGGTTGGGATACACCAGTTTTAAAAAGTTTTTCTTTCAATCACGCCATCTGCTCCTCCGTACTGAAATATTGTTGCAGGAAATATAGGTCGTCTCGGTAGGGCAGTAACATCTCACATAACGGAAAAGTATTGTACATTAAGCGGGCAACGATTGTAGGTGACGACCCAGATGCCGAGCGGAAGAGAAGCTTTGGACACTGCGCTTTCTCAACAACTACGGACAATGTGCGTAAATTAAATTCATAACAGATATTCGCTGTTTATTTCTCCTTGACTCGGAAGACCGCAGCCGACTATTAGAGCACGTGGAGGACCACCCTCATTGAGTGAACAGTTGTGAGCGTCTTTTACTTTTATTTTACGTAATACCCACTTCAATTTTCAAATTCTGTTGTGGGGGCGGCTCTTGTCAGTACGGGACAGAGTGTACACCTATACTTCCAAATTAAAATTCATATTCTAAAAGTTTGCAAGACTTGCACAAAAGAGGTCTACTGATCTCTGCCAGAGAAGTCGACATTAATGTACCGTTAGAAAAATTAGTCACTACATTTACCTTGTTCTTAAGCGAACATATGGTATGCCATGGGAGAATGTCATGTTTTTGCCTCTCCACGTGGTCGGCGGCAGTATGTGAATGATAAACACGTCCTTTATTCCTTTAAGAATTTGGGCCAACTCTGTGCATTCAAACAGAAGAGTGCGGTCGACCAGATCTGCGATCCAACTTCGTGTACGCCACTGTACATATACGCTCAGTACATATAATTAATCGTGAAATTTAACTTTGGAAATGTAGACTCATTCAAAAGAAACTGCTTCAATCATTCAGTGAACACTAGACGGATAAACGATCTGCACTCGGATACCAGTTCCCTAAGAAATGTGCAGAAAGGTATGCACCGCTGAGCACGTTTAATTTCTTACAGATTATAGCTTACCAGCAGAACTGAAAAAGAAACTGAATGATAAACTAGAAGCTTTCAAGCGTCAGTTGAAAGGTTTAGTTGCGGTAAACTCCTTCTACTCTACGCAGGAGTTTCTCGTAGTACTTAAGAACATTTTTTGTAATGTATTATTTATTCGCATACTCTCTCACGATTTTTCTTTGTTTGATAATACCGAGGTGTCACCATTTCTACGGCATTTATGCCTTACTCAGGAAACCTTTCCCACATGATGAGTGTGTTTTGTGGAAATATAGAACGTGTTTTTCGACCACCACCTAGGATTAGGTCCCTTTTAGTGTTCATAATGGATGATTTTGGTTTGTATAAGGCGAGTGTCTATCCTATTCCTTGTAGCTGTGGCATTTCATACATTGGTGAGACCATCAGGGCCGTGAAGGACTGGTGTACTGAGCACAAGCGGCATACACGCTTACAGCAGCCGATCAAATCTACTATTGCAGAAAATTGCATTGCCACTGGTCATCCTATGGCATATAACAACACTGAGAGTGCATGCTCTTCCACCTATTGGTATAGTGTTATCAAGGAAGCAGTCGAAATTAGCAAGTGCCCTCATAAATATAGATGGATCTTTTTGCTGAAATGCTGCGTGGAATCCTGCTCTCTCTCATGTAAAAAGAACAGAAGGGCAGAGTTAGTGTTACGTCACACGCTGGCTATTGAAGTTCAATGTCGGTAACTTTTCGCGTAGGTTCAAAAATGGTTCAAATGGCCCTGAGCACTATGGGACTTAACATCTGAGGTCATCAGTCCCCTAGAACTTAGAACTACTTAAACCTAACTAACCTAAGGACATTACACACATCCACGCCCGAGGCAGGATTCGAACCTGCGACCGTAGAGGTCGCGCGGTTCCAGACTGAAGCGCCTAGAACCGCTCGGCCACAACGGCCGGCTTTTCGCGTAGGTCATCTCTGGTTTTGTGGTGGCCCTAGTGTTAACAGCTTGTGTGTGTGTGTGTGTGTGTGTGTGTGTGTGTGTGTGTGCGTGTGTGCGTTATACGTTCTGCGTACCTAGGGTTAAAATTCCATTGCACAACGCTTCTTTACTACATTTGTTGGTCTCAAAACGACAGGATGTAGGCGTACCGAAATATCGGCGGTTGTAGAACAAGTTACCCGGCTTCCTTCCGTAAGTTACTTGAATATTTTATGCTCCGGGAAGAACTGAGGTTTCAATTTATTTCTTTTGTTTATAAATTTTGTTAATCATAATTCTGCAATCTACGTATACACCCGTTGCGTCTCTAGCTGGCCTTGGCTCGCATAGTACCTCAGAACCTGATAAATAAATGAAATGAAAAACACACAACACGATAACCCTGGAGTATACTGTGGAGTACCAAGCTTGAATATCCTAGTCTGCTACATCACGCTCATAATTCCTGAAATTGGATGCCGAAATTGTTCCGTGTGAGGAACAGCCAAG
Source organism: Schistocerca nitens (assembly GCF_023898315.1). Lineage (NCBI taxonomy): Eukaryota > Metazoa > Arthropoda > Insecta > Orthoptera > Acrididae > Schistocerca > Schistocerca nitens. Next base: position 930,794,082 of record NC_064616.1, read on the forward strand.
CCAGTTAACTAGAGTTATATTTGTACTTACAACCCACAGCATCGTAAGAGCAGCCACGTTTATTTCTTTAGATTTGAGTTACTCCACAGGCCACCATAAGCTGTGTGGTGGAAAGTACAATGTGTACCAACAGCATTTTCCCCTTTGGTACTCCGCTCTCGGACAGTACGCAGGTCTAAAGACGCTTCGTCTACGAGGACAAATTCTCTATTTTTAGTGTCGTACTCATTACAAGAAATATGGAGGAGGAAATATGAAATGTCGCCTCTGAATCTTGAAGCAAAGGACTCTGCACAACGTCATTCTTGAAACTTCTCCCAGTGAGCACATCTGTGGCACCCTAACCGTGCCTAACAAACCCATGGCGAAACATGCAAGCTCTTCTTTGAATATTTTCTAACTCTCACGTTAGCGAAATTTATTAAAGATCCCAAACTAACAAACAATACTCAAGAAGTGCTCTAATGAGGATTTTGTAAGCAATCTCTTTTTCTCGTTCATGAATCGCACTGCCTTAAGGTTCTTCCTATAAATATTATTCTTATATCTGCCTCCCATGCAGCTACATTTGAGTGGTTTGAATTATGGCCAACATCAGAGACGCGTGCATTTAGGGAGCTGTAGTCCTTTGCTTACGTGATTTGTGGACCAAAAATAAGGTAATCACAAGCTAGCTTGGGGTAGAATGTGCTTCTGAAATTCGTCAGGTGGGAGTCGATTTTCCATTTAAACAGATGTTATGTAACTCCTTTGCAAGAGAAGTTATGTATCCCTGAAAACTGCCATGGTTTCATGGGGAAAAAAAGAACAAGAAAATGGTGACATAAAATATCGAAACAGATTCATATTCTACGATCATGTATTCTAATAGAAACGATAATGTGTACCTACTGTGCTGTCGGAGTGAGACTGCAAATATTGAGACAGGACTCGTAACCTGGCATGACCATCATCATATAACTGGTGGCTGAATATTTACAGCTGAGTAATGGGATAGGTTCTTAGACAAGGTCACAATCGCTTCCATTAGCCATAAGCTTAGCGTTCAATGACCTACCCGATGGAACGTTTTAATACAACAAAAGAAATGAACATGTTGCTGTTAGTAGAGGGAGCTGCAAAAACTGGTACTCTACTGTAACACTTGCCTGACTATCACATTTGATAAAAATCAAAGATCTGCCTATGTCAAACAAATTAAAAACGAATGATTCATACTATTCAGTGTTTCAGATACAAATGTGGTATAACCAAATTATTGTTACATGAAACCCTGTCAGTAAGTCGTTGAGAGGTTCGTGGATACGTGGAACCGTTAAAAATGGAACATTTCAATATCTCAATCATTTACATGTCATTAAATTAGAATATCTGAAATGCGGTGTTTTGTTTTGTATATACGCTAACTTCACTGTATATCACTGTTACGCAAGATATCGTACATACTAACTGCTACTTATACAGGTGTACTGCTTCTGACTTGCGTACGACAAATACAAAAAAAAGGAGCAGTTTCAAAGCACTCCTGTTGCCATAAATCGTCAGAAATACTCATGTTTTCCATTTACCAGTATCAGCTGTGTATTGTCTCTCGAGAATAATTTTTATTCTGACATGTAAGAGTATTTGCGTAAAATAGTGACTATGTAAGTGCATATTTATACTAATCATTGATTTAATTGACAACACATTAGGCAAATGTACTTATTCATGTTTTAGTTTTTTTATTTGTCTAGTTATTTATTTTGACCTCTAGTAAATCTCCAGTAACTTCAGACAAAATATTTACACTACAGTACTGAAACTCCAATGCAATTTATTCCAGTAGAAACGTAGAGAAGTGAGCAATATGGACTCTAAACTGGAAACGCAACCCACTACACAACGTACGTATTTGAGCAATAGCTAAATGTATATCAATCGTGCAACTACAAACATATGGTCTGTAGCTTGATTCTCAAGATTTCCTGGTTAACTCAGTCTTCCAGAAGTAATAGTAAATGTTAGCAACACACGGTTTGTCAGAATGTTGACAGACTTTACGTAATACAGTATAGAAAGCTCCGTATCGACGATTCACACTCAATAAATTCATCTAAGGAGTTTTGTTCAGAGGCGACTATATAGCATTTATTGTTACTAGACGGAAACCTGGATTTATTTTCTTCACCTACATGACCTTGAAATATTCCTCTGGTTTAGAAAAGTGACAGTACAGCATTATGCAAATATTAACTGAAACCTGTATAAGTATTAAAAACGGTGAATTTCCATGACAATCAGAGGAGCGAAAACTTGTTTGAACTACTGAAATCGTTTAAACCTAATCGAATATCATAACATGAGTAGGCAACGTACAGAACCAGATAATTTTGCGAATAAATAAAAGCAAGGAGAGCGGCCACAGATATGAGATGGCTACAGGCGTATGTTCAGCAATATTAGATATTTATTTTTGACCTTCTGTCTCTTTCTCATCCATTACAGATACTTATTTACTTTTGTGAACGTAGAAGGCATTTTAATTTCAATAGTAATTAGAGTTTTAGAAGACTAAATGTTTAACATTCGAAGCCAACTTGCAAGCATACTAGTAGGTAAAGGACAGATGCCAGGTTTGCAGATATGACATTGCGTTTTTCTGTGTTTGGATTGAGGATTTCTCGATAAGGAGAACACAACATGTTATCTGGTGTAGAGAGTCGGCTACAAACGTAGAAGTAATTTCAGGTGTGCCCCAGGGAAGTATGTCTGGACCCTTGCTGTTCGTATGTGTGGTAATGACAATATTAAGAGTAACCTTACATGCTACGCAGATGTAGTTAGCTATAATGAAATACACTCCTGGAAACTGAAATAAGAACACCGTGAATTCATTGTCCCAGGAAGGGGAAACTTTATTGACACATTCCTGGGGTCAGATACATCACATGATCACACTGACAGAACCACAGGCACATAGACACAGGCAACAGAGCATGCACAATGTCGGCACTAGTACAGTGTATATCCACCTTTCGCAGCAATGCAGGCTGCTATTCTCCCATGGAGACGATCGTAGAGATGCTGGATGTAGTCCTGTGGAACGGTTTGCCATGCCATTTCCACCTGGCGCCTCAGTTGGACCAGCGTTCGTGCTGGACGTGCAGACCGCGTGAGACGACGCTTCATCCAGTCCCAAACATGCTCAATGGGGGACTGATCCGGAGATCTTGCTGGCCAGGGTAGTTGACTTACACCTTCTAGAGCACGTTGGGTGGCACGGGATACATGCGGACGTGCATTGTCCTGTTGGAACAGCAAGTTCCCTTGCCGGTCTAGGAATGGTAGAACGATGGGTTCGATGACAGTTTGGATGTACCGTGCACTATTCAGTGTCCCCTCGACGATCACCAGTGGTGTACGGCCAGTGTAGGAGATCGCTCCCCACACCATGATGCCGGGTGTTGGCCCTGTGTGCCTCGGTCGTATGCAGTCCTGATTGTGGCGCTCTCCTGCACGGCGCCAAACACGCATACGACCATCATTGGCACCAAGGCAGAAGCGACTCTCATCGCTGAAGACGACACGTCTCCATTCGTCCCTCCATTCACGCCTGTCGCGACACCACTGGAGGCGGGCTGCACGATGTTGGGGCGTGAGCGGAAGACGGCCTAACGGTGTGCGGGACCGTAGCCCAGCTTCATGGAGACGGTTGCGAATGGTCCTCGCCGATACCCCAGGAGCAACAGTGTCCCTAATTTGCTGGGAAGTGGCGGTGCGGTCCCCTACGGCACTGCGTAGGATTCTACGGTCTTGGCGTGCATCCGTGCGTCGCTGCGGTCCGGTCCCAGGTCGACGGGCACGTGCACCTTCCGTCGACCACTGGCGACAACATCGATGTACTGTGGAGACCTCACGCCCCACGTGTTGAGCAATTCGGCGGTACGTCCACCCGGCCTCCCGCATGCCCACTATACGCCCTCGCTCAAAGTCCGTCAACTGCACATACGGTTCACGTCCACGCTGTCGCGGCATGCTACCAGTGTTACAGACTGCGATGGAGCTCCGTATGCCACGGCAAACTGGCTGACACTGACGGCGGCGGTGCACAAATGCTGCGCAGCTAGCGCCATTCGACGGCCAACACCGCGGTTCCTGGTGTGTCCGCTGTGCCGTGCGTGTGATCATTGCTTGTACAGCCCTCTCGCAGTGTCCGGAGCAAGTATGGTGGGTCTGACACACCGGTGTCAATGTGTTCTTTTTTCCATTTCCAGCAGTGTACTATTTGAAAAGTGTTACAAAAATATTCAGTCAGATCTCGATTAGATTTCAAAGTGATGCAAAGGTTGACAACTTGCGTCATACAGTGAGGTGACTTAAGTCATGGGATAAAGTTGTGGACATAAACAGATGCAGGTAGTATCGCAGAGAGTTCGAACGCGGAACGGTAGTTGGAGCTAGACGCATGGGACACCAAAATCGTTTGGAAATTCAATATTCAAAGTTTCAGAGTGCCAAGAGTATTGCGACAATAGCACATTTCAAGCATTATCTCTCACCACGGACAACACAGTGTCCGACGGTCTTCACTGAACCACCGATAGCAGAGGAGTCTGGGTAAAGTTGATAATGCCAACAGAGTGGAATAACCGTAGAAATCAAGGTAGTAAGTACGATGAAAGTATCCGTTAGGAGAGTGCGACGAAAGCTTGAGTTAACGGGCTATGGCAGCAGGCGACCGATGCGTTTGCCTTTGCTAACGTCAAGACATCGCCTGCAGCCCCACTCCTGGGCACCTCACCACATCGGTTGGACCCAAAACGACTGGAAGACCGTGGCCTGGTCGAAGGTTGGCAACAAGGCACTGTGTAAGCTGGTGGTGGCTTCATAATGGTGTGGGCTGTGATTACATAGAATGGACTGTGTTCTCTGGTCCAACTGAACAGATCATAGACTGGAAACTGTTATGTACGGCTACATTTTCAGCCATTCATCGACTTCATGTTCCAAGAAATGATGGAATTTTTATGGACGACAATGCGCCATGTCACTGAGCCAAATTGTTCGTAACTCGTTTGAGGAACATTCTGGACATTTCGTGCGAATGATTTCGCGACCCAAATCGCCCGAAATGAAACCTATCGAACATTTATGGGACATAATTAAGCGGTTAGTTCATGCACAAAACCCTGCAGCAGCACCACTTTTGCAGTTATGGCCGGCTATATAGCTAGCATGGCTGAGTATTTTAGCAGGGAACTTCCAACGACTTGTTGGGCCCATGAAACGTGGAACTGCTGCACTACGCAGGGCAAAAGGTGGTCCAGTCCGATATTGGGAGGAATCCCGTGACTTTTGTCACCTTAGTGTATTTGCAGAAACGTAAAACATTGCACATCAGAAAACGAAAAAACTTAGGGGAGGGTGTTGTGCCTTGAGACGCTTTTCAGACTTTCACCTTTAGCCAGCTCTGTAATAGAAGTTCACTATATTTTCTTTTTACATTTTTAACTGATGCATTCGATTTTTTTGTGGTGTTGCTTTTTTCTGAGACTTCAAAACTACTCTGGAAAATTTGTGTTTTTACAAATTATAAAATGGGTTCCAAGATATAAATGCTCTTATAGTTAGAAACGAATATTCTATTAAAATTTAAAAGCGTTGCAATGGAGGAAATCTTGTCAGTACCGTATTAGGCGTCTATCTGTTACGTTACTACTCTACTATGTACCAATAATCAGTAAACAAAGTCAAATTAAGCAGAAGTATTATGAAAAACCAGTTAAAAGTTAAACACATTCCGGAACTGAAGCTACTGGAAGCTGACACTTGTCTTGAAAGACAGGTAACATTGCTAAAACACGAGAGAAACTTAATTTGCAAATATCGCATATCCCATGGTAAAAACTTTCTCTTTGGAGGTACAAGATGCTGTACGACCGAAGATGCATGGCTTTACCATCCACACGATATGTAACTAATTTTGGAAATATATAGAAATTCACTTGCCATAAAATTCTGTAACTCATGAACGAACGATATATTCCAAATAACTTCAATATATTATATAGCACTTAAGAGCGTAGAACTCGAAATATTGACAGGTGCTGTACAAAGATCAGTCTCATGTCCAGCAACAACAAAAAAACTGTAGAAAATGGCGGAAACTGCTTATGGCGGTCTCTGGCGCCCATTCCTTCATGTGATTCTAAAATCAGTGACTAGACTGAAGTAACGACCAAAAAACATCATGCATTCCCAGGTACATTGTCCTCTAGGTAAAAACTTTCCCCTACTATCCTATGTCTATAATGAGTTACAACTGGAATCAGACTGCTCGGGGTGTAACAATTTCTGGGGATATGAAATGTAACGATCCATAGGTTCAATCGTAGTTAAAAAACGTGACAGACTTCGGTATAATGGTAGGATACTAGGAAAATTCAACTAGTCTACAAGGGAGACTGCTTACAAAGCGGGTGTACGATTAATCGTACAATATAAATGAAGTGTGTGGGACCTGTACTAACAAGGGATATTAAACGTATACAGAAAATGGCAGCACGAATAATGACTTATTTGTTTGACCCATGGGCGACCTTCATGGATATGTTGTCAAAAAACGACATGCATACGCTTGTAAGTAGACGCAAACTATCCCGTGGAAGTCTGCTTACAAAGTTTCAAGAACAAGCGTGGATAGAGGAATCCAGAAATATGCAACAATCTCCTGCAAGTGGGATAGTCAGTCGCGATAAGACTAATTTTTGTACGCACAGAGGAGTTTAAGCAATTATTCTTCTCACCCTCCATACGAATACAACGGGAAGAAGTTCCAATAACTAGTATAATGGGAATCTTCCTCTGCCATGCACTTCAAATTGATTTTCAGAGTATATACGTAGATGAAGGTGTGGGTAGATATGTGAGCAACACCGCCAGATATTGAGTTGCACAGTTTTAGTCACTAATGGTTTCAGTCTGCATGACCATCTTCAGGTATCTGAATGCACATACGAAACATCGATTCAATAACAGAAACATCGTGTCTTTTCAGTCCAAGCTTGAGTTCCAATTATAACAACTTCGACGGGACATTATACTCTAATCTTCCCTCCTTGTTTGCGAAAGACTTGTACTACCCATACTCGCATATTGACCAAATGTGTAAGATGACTTTAAGGTTGACTAGTAGGGAACACGGAACGTATGCAGTGGACAGCGAAGCGAATGGTTATGGTACTGACTGGCTGGAAGAATTGTAAAAGAAAATCTTAAAAGGGTTATATGGCAAGCACACGAAGAAATAAGCTGAATGTCTCGGGAAAACCTGCTTAGAACACTGCAATGGTCATACCGACGATCTTGTTATTCATCACTGCTATTCGTTTATTTAAAAAATAACTTTTTCGTGTTGCAAATTTAGTGTTCATTATCTAAGACATATTTCGTCCTCTACGTAAAAGACATTTTCCTTGGATGATCTGAAAGAGTGTGTAGTTTTAGTTTTTACTGATATTTTACTAATATTAACCACAGTTTAAAACAGTTCGGAACAAATTTTTCTACAAAACAACTGTATACTATTCCAGAACTTTCTCTGACGATGCCTTTCGCATTAAATTTAAAAATAAATACCAAAATCTTTGCACAAAAAATGCGTTTTCTGTATGTACAGCTGCTGCGGGGAGTAGGCACACGAAAAAACTTATTATCCTTCGTTACTGTTCACTAGAATTATCAATCATTCTCGTGAAATGGACGTCGAAGTATTCGTAACCTAGCATTTACGCGCAGTCTGGAAAGGAACAGAGATGATTTCAGCGAGATGGGGGTGTAGATGTCCAGACTTTCGCTAACCTTCTTGCTTATGGCGTCCAGTCACCGGCTACTCCCCAGCTCCGGATTATGCTAATACAGGACTAAGGATATTACAGCATATCCTCTCTCAAGGCAGCGCGTGCATCGAGACACAGCTAGATTGTCCCCGTAGGGTGTCGATGCCAATACTGAATTAGTATCGCATACGACCATAAATCGCACACTCACATTCCAAAAGTATTCGCTTTCTACTTTGAGATGGTCCATTTTTCCATACTTCAGTTACGTCATTGTCCATTATCCTCGCTTAACTGTAGTACTTCTGGCAATGGAGAATACTAGCGCCGATGTAGAATCCATGACGCGTGGATCCAGTTAAATTTGGCTAACTGCGTACTCTCTAACTAACCGTCCATTTTCTGTAACAAAAGTGACAGCCACCCCGCATCTTCACACAACCGCAGGAATGTTCCAAGAATACGTACTGCTTCGTGTCATCGCCCTTTGGTCTCCTACACACAGTCAACGTTCCAGAACCATACCCTCCGAGGTACCTGCTCCCATGTGATGACGACACTGCTTTCCTTGCATTCCATCCCACCTTCCATTCGCCTCATCTCTGTCTCTGTCCCAATAATTATACCCCTTAGTGTAGCCAGTAGTAACTTTCCATCAACCCAGTAAAAATCCAGACAAGAATTATGTGAAAAATTACGCGAGACATCCACCACACATTGCAAATCGTTAATTTATAACTTCCACGAACAAAATAATGCAAAAGAAGACCCTCAGCGAACTAAAAATACTAATCAATTGAACATAGGAACAAACTCACTATTCTTCAGGCGTAGCTACTAGACTCTTATCTCTCCCACTCTCTCCCATACAAAAGTTAAAACAGGACAGAAGGCAGATTAGTGTTTAACGTGCTGTCGACGATGAGGTCATTAAAGACGGAGCACAAGCTCAATTTGGTGAAGGATGGGGAAGGAAATCGACTGTGTCCTTTCAAAGGAACTACAGCGACATTTGCTTAAAGAGATTTGGAGAAATCACGGAAACCTACACCTGAATTGCCGATCGGGGATTTGAATCACCGTACTTCCCAATACGTGCCCAATATTTAACCTATACATGAAACTCCCTCCAAACGATTATCTCCAGACCCATGAATGTCATACAATCTGTCTCATTTCTGAATCAGATTACATTCCTGGACTGGCATCCTGTACAGTTGATAATGTTCCCACATCTCCTGAACCACCAAGAACGCCTTAGCCATTCTTAATTCTCTAGCAAAACTGAATCTCAACACCCCACTTGAGGACCATAGCGTGTTGTCGCCACATCCCACCTTCTTTACATCTTCAAACTCCCCATGTGCACTTCCAGAATAATTTCAATCACATTCTCTTCTCTGAGCACTAAATTATTCTTGATCGGCTATAACCTAACCTATCTCTTCCATTTTAAAAGAAAACTCCAACACACTCTGTCCCTGCACAACTGCTGTCATATCCGCCCCTTTCCACCCACATTTGTTTCATTGACCCTCCCTAACACCCATCCCACATCTTCTTCTGTATAGCTTTCTCTCGAATCACATCTGCATTCTAATCCATTTCCTATAAAATGTTACCAGTAGCCTACAGCAGTACCAGGAACTGCACATATTACCAACATTTCATCACGCTTCAAATATTAGTTTTATATTTTTATTGAGGGGAGTTCTGGTCGAGAGGCACGAAAAATGGGTGAATCGTAGAATTTTTTCTTTACAATGATTGTTTTCATTAAAACTGGTATTTCACACTTTATTTACCACTTTGTTATACATACATTCGTCGAAGAAAAAAAAATTACCGCGTAACAAAATAAAAATGGCGGCTACAGTCCTTGCATGCGCAACGAGGCACGTCCTGGTTTGCGCTGAGCGTTGTACACACCCGTGACTATATCTGAAACCCATGAAAATAGAAAATTCTTAAATCAGAATCAATTTGAGAGGAGAGGATTACGATGGGGGTTTGTAAATACCTCAAAAAAATGGCAGCTATTTGAAACACCTGTCAATTTCTTGGCATGTTTCCCTACGTTCAAATGTTTAAAAAAATATTTAAGATTCAAATAAAAAAAACTAACGTCCCTAAATTTAATTATCTCTCAATTTAGGAAACTAAAATAAATCAGTTCATCTGTCGAGTGTCTAGAGTGCTCTGCATGCTGAAATATGTTGTTTCGAGAAGAGAGGGTTTAAAGTTTGGAGTAATAAAAGAAAACGATATTTCAAAAGCTTTTCAAAAGCTTAGGGTCACCTGCGATTCCAGGACCATAGAAGCATTCTTGCTCATCCTCATACATGCTGTGATTCTGAATTTGGTGCTGTTCAATCCGGGCTCTTCTAACAAACTAAGACATTCCTTACTCCTCGTCGGCCACTCATTTCCTGTCACACAACTCAGCAAATTTTTTCTATTCGTCGCAGTGACGAATCCTAACACGTACATGGTCTTGAGAGTAGATGAGTAACCTATATATGCTTCAGTTGCAATAGTTTTTGCCACACACTGAAGATGTCTCGGTTCCAGTTTCCAAATGCACGCGTTGAAGTACTCGTTATTATTTTGCGTGTTGGCACCGGTGCATGTTTTAGGCAAATGTTATTGGACAGTAATTCATAAACTGATCGAAAATTTTCTTGAAATAATTCATCGAGTGCGTGCAGCTGCCTACATTCCGTCGGCGCACGGTCCCATTCAACACGGAGTAACTTCTGAAATACCTTCACAGCAAAAAAATATTTTTTCAAGCATAATCTATATACTTCAGGGATGCAAATTATATATACATATCTACATTTACATTGTGTTTTGCAATTAATTTGAAACTGCGTTCCAGAAGAGACATTTCTGTTTGGATGATATTCTTCTCGTTGCATTCATTGGTGCTACATGTTAAGAAATCTTCAGATTATGATATTATTAGTGTATTATCTTCAACGATTCCACACGAGCGCAATGTGCAGGCTGAAAAATCTGCACCGAAAAATCTGTTATTGGGAGTTCCTGTGACAATGTACATAGGATGTTTCGTTAGGGAACAGGGATTCGTCAAGAAACGATACAACATACCATTCGGAAGTGAAAATATAGTACAAATATATGCTCTTTTCTGAATGGTTTCCGAAATCCAGTTGCTTCAAACTAGCAGGAATGTGAATACTGTAAGTGACAGTAAATTAACTGATGATTATTTGTTTAGTATTAATTTAAATTTGCCTCCAATATTTACGGACAAAAAATTACCAACAATTATTGTGCATATCACAACTCATGTAAACGATACATTCGCAGTCGAGGCTGGAAATTGCATTTGGTGTACAGTTGACATCAGTTATATTTGGAACTCAACATTTGCTTATATGAATTATCAAATGCGGCAGTAAATACAGATTGTAACGATCTGTGACTACAACTTACGCTGTTTCATCCCTATTGATTTTCAAATACTTGTACCCCGAACCCTTCAAGAATGAAGATATTTGATTGTACGAGGCTTCCATTCAGGATGGATACATTACCTACTGACATCAATTCCTTTCCTTTCTCCTTGATGCAATACTTGTAGTGGTTGTTGCATATTAACAAATTCAGACGTGGAAAACGATGTTCAGATCCTGGTAAGTATTAGTTTACGAATTATTTTTTAGTATGTTCAACAGTTCAGATATTTCCACATTTCTATTCTGCAGCAAGCAAATCAAACTCATCGTCCCTCTCCATACATTTTCGATATCCACGGTTAGTCCGCAAGAATATATTTTCCACACATTCAAGTAGTGACCGCGCAAGCGGCTTCTAACAAATGGACGTACGAACAGCCTGCAGTTACACAATGATCTATAAGTGAACTCATATCCGTCTTTTTCCTCACCAACTACTAAGTTTACACGAGCTTTGAATTGTATGTTTGTTGTGTTTACACTGATCACTCAGAACATTATGACCACCGACCTACTTGTCGGGTGTTCGAGGAGTACTGTGGTGAGTGTCTTCTACAAGTGGCGAAAACAAAATGAAACAACGTCCACACGTTGTACAATTGGGCGGTCACCCCCTTATTACAGATGTTGGACGTCGTAGGTTGGGCAGACTGCTAAAACTGGGCAGGCGACGAACAGTGGCGTAACTAACATCAGACTTTAATGCTGGTCAGAGTACAAGTGCGTCTGAACACACAGTGCACCGAACATTCGTAATGACAGGCCTCCGCAGCCGACGACCCATCCATATGTCAATGATTACAACACGGCATTGGCAACTGCGACTGAAATGGGCACGTGACCTTGGGCACTGGACGTTGGTGCACGATAGCTGCATTGTGCCGATTGGAAGACACGAATCCGTCGTCTTCGAGGAGAGCAGCTGTACTGCTGGACTGCGACAAGCTGCCAGCGGCTGCATTATACTCCGGGGAACCTTGACGTGGGCATCCATTGGTTGAGTGGAGCTCGCAGGGGCACCATGACGGCCAAGGAGTATCGTACACTCATTGGAGACCACCTGCACCCCTTCATGACGATCATGTTCCCGGCAACAGCGGCAGTTTTCAACAGGATAATGCGCCACATCACAAGGCTAGGAATGTGATGAAGCGCGTCCAGGAACACAGTGGCGAGTTTCAGTTGATGAGCTGGCCCTCCTACTCGCTAGGTATGAACCCGATCGAACACATCTGGGACGTGCATGAACATTGCATCATTGCTCATCGTCTCCTCTCCGGAATTTAGGTGAATTAGGTAACTTGAGTGTGCAGATATGACGCCAGCGACCTACCACGGTCTCCTTGTTTCCATGCCACGACGCGTAGCCGCTGTTATCCGTGCTGAAGGTGGACATACGGCTATTACGTAGATGGTCATAATGTTCTGGCTGATCAGTGGAGTATTTCCTCAGTAGATGTTGTGGTAACTTTTAACTGGCCAGCACATCACGGGCACGTTACGCTGTGTATGCGTAACTTGAATCCTATAGCACTCGAGTCCTCAAAGTAATTATACGCAGAATATTACTGACTGACGTTCTTGTGATGGTATTGCGAATCGTCTAAAAAAAAAAAAAAGCAGGATGCCCATCATACGCAATCCGACTCATGTTTACAAATATGCCTAACTTAACAAAATCCATGTTTTTCAACCAACAGATTCTTTGCCTTTCCTTCTTTCTTCGTGCCTCACTATGTCACTTTTGAACCAATTACGAGACAGATACGTTGCTTTCAAGGTCTCTTTATTGTTGCTACATTTTTCAGTTCGAAGACTGATCTATCACGTTAGTCCATCCTTGGCAAGCCTCTTCATATCTGCATAACTGTTGTAACCTACATTTTCATTGACTTGCTTCCTGTAACCAAATCTTGGGCTCCTACTACATGTTCATCCCCTATCCTTTCTCCCCAAATCTGTTCAGAACCAAGTCATTAGTTACCCGATCTACTCTTCTAATTTCTAACGTTCTGCTATAGCATCAGATTTTATAAGCTTATATTATTCTCTTCTTCCTCTTTGCGTCTCACCGTCACGTTTCACTTCCGTAAAAGGTTATATTCCAGATAAACACCGTCGTAAAAAAAAAAAAAAAAAAAAAAAAAGCTTCCTAACATGAAATTTATTCGATTTTAACAAATTTCCATTTTTCAAAAATATTTTTCATACTGTTACCATTCACGATTTCGTATTCTCCCTACTTCGGTCATCGTCAGTTATATTGCTGCCCAAATAGCAAAATTCATCTATTGCTTTCGGTGTTTCGATATTCTAATCTTATTCCCTCACCATCATCTGATGTATTTGACTGCACCGTACTACCTTCATTTTGTTTTTGTGAATGTACAACTCACAACCTCTTTTAAAAGCCACTATCCATTCACCATAATTGATCTTTCACGCGGTTTTTTTTTCAGTTTCTGACAGAAATATAGTGTTATCGGCATATCTCGTGGGTTCTCATGAAAAGTACTTGAGACAATCGTTGTTGAGTAATGTCCGCTTGCATGTAGAAAACTATGCCGGAGTTAAGAGAACCATTTTATATCATTATCATATACTCTTTCCCTTAATTTACCTGATGATCTTTCGTGAGAGAAGAGTCTTCTTTCCTCCTCCGATTCACAATGAATGTCCTTTAGCATATCGCTCACAGTCTCTTACCATACATACCGACTCGGAATTCCGCTGTTACGTCGACCTCATGAGTGATGAGTGAGGGTGGTCGAACTTACGTGCGCTGACCGACCATCAAACGCTAAAACTCAACTTTCTCCGAATGAGAAAACAAGAAGCATCGCAACAGGAAGCCCATCGAATAAATGCCTGGGCATGCCTGAATTGAAAGGAGAAACCGAGGTTCAAGGACAAGGGCCGGCTCTGCCTACCACCTGCGGTGTAGAACGTGGGAAACGTTTAGTAGCGTTCTAACACGTCAGAGTGACCCACATATCTTATAACGTCTGGAATGGGATGAAACATGGGATTGTTTTTGCCCAATAACTACCGTTTACAAAAATATGGTGATCTCAACGAACCATGAGCCGTGGAAACAAAGTCAAGATAACAGCTGACACACAGGTTTTTTCTGACACCTTTTCCAATGCATTTTAACCTGGTAATCTTTCTTTCTCTTCCTTTTTGATACTTAAATATGTCTGTCTCGTCTAGTACTGATTGTTCTGGTATATTTTCAATTATTTTGAGGATGTGGGAAGTAAAATAATTAAGTAATAAAAATATGGTACGTTGCATCTCTCGTAAGAGAGAGAAATGAGACACACAACCCTTCACTTTATTATTTGTTTCCAGCTGAGATGAAACGAAAGGAGTTAAAAATTTATGCTATTTTCTTGACTACATTACGTTCATGTTTGAACAGATTTATAACTGACGGTACATTTACTTATGTCTGAAGCTAAAGAAACACTCACTCAAACACTCGTGTTCAAATGTATAAAAATCACCGATTTCGTCGATTAGTTGACTGAATAATACTCGTACACGGAACATTGACTACTATGGCTTTATACAACTTCAGTTTCTCGAAAATTAAATTTCATTACTGAAATTAGACATAAAAATTACTGGAACTACTTATACAGAGAAGTAATTTCCCAAACATGTTTCATAAGTACAGATGAATATTGTCAAGAATAACATGCAACTTCATTTTTGTTTCCGAGTATGATCGTATTGATTAGCCTCTTTAGAGCATTTTATTTCACTAGTCTCCAGCCTGGACAAATACTGTCAGTATCTTCCAAGCACGAAAAGCTGGCTCTCAAATGGCTCTGAGCACTATGGGACTCAACTGCTGAGGTCATTAGTCCCCTAGAACTTAGAACTACTTAAACCTAACTAACCTAAGGACATCACAAACATCCATGCCCAAGGCAGGATTCGAACCTGCGACCGTAGCGGTCTTGCGGTTCCAGACTGCAGCGCCTTTAACCGCACGGCCACGAAAAGCTGGTTCATACAAGTTATTGTTTTAGACATTGCGATACCAGATGAGCATCATGCCATGTTCTGTTTGTCATTGCGGTAAGTAGACATCTGGCATTCCGTCATGGTGAGTCAGTGGAAGAGAAAGCTACAACTGAGGCGCCTCGTACTGCAAACTTTTCTCTCTGAGTAGTGACACAGCGGCCCTTTGACTATATCAGCTGCTTTTCAAATCCCGGTAAGCTGAGAATAAATGCATCCGTAATGTCAGTGTTGTAACCTTCTAAGTTTTACATGGGTTGAAATCCGTTACTGTCATCATTTGTTAATATGTTTTTATTGATCCTTTCTGAAAACGTACTCTGACTTGCACTGGACGAAAATACATTCGTCGACACGATGGTGAGTTCTTTACTTTGCTCCGGGAGGAGACCGATTGGATACCATAACACATAAATTATTAGTTTATTTAGTTATAACATATATACTAAGAATTACTTAACTTTGTTCAATCCATTTTCACAGGAATGTCATGAGTATTTACAACTGTCTGAGCATTAACGTATAACTTTAAATGCGAACATTTTTAGGTTAGGCTTTACCGTGACTGTTACTGACATTAAATAAACAACAAGTTTACTGTTACCAGTCACCACAGCTTATAACTGTATGTACATCAACTACTGGCACCAATGTATAACTATCTGCATATTTTATAGCATTAACCATTGTATTACCCCAACCTTTAGGCAGCTAATATATGCAACATGTAATCTTTAGACTCCTTGCCATGTAAATGTTTGCTCTCATATAATCACTCTTTCCTCTCTCTCTTCAAAGAGTGTCATCTATGTATGATTTTACTGCTGTAGCCAATATGATCATTGTAATTCAAATCTGTAACATTTCACCTAATTGTTATTAACAAGTATGAAGTTTAAGCCATTTTAACATTTCATGCGATTGTATAAACGAGTACGAATGTTTATCTGTTTTAACTTGTCGAAATTGGATTTATATACCACCTGAAGTACACACACATATATTCGACAGCCGGCCGGTGTGGCCGTGCGGTTCTAGGCGCTTCAGTCTGGAACCGCGTGATCGCTACGGTAGCAGGTTCGAATCCTGCCTTGGGCATGGATGTGTGTGATGTCCTTAGGTTAGTTAGGTTTAAGTAGTTCTACGTTCTAGGGAACTGATGACCACAGATGTTAAGTCCCATAGTGCTCAGAGTCATTTGAACCATATATTCGACACCTCAAAACAAACACCTCCAAATACTTTAAATAATTATTCTGTAATAATGTTGTTACGATGTATATTCTTTGCACTTTGCGATTATGTCTTCTCTTCTGCTATACGAACCTTGCACCCAGCTGATTCCAGACGCCATATTTGTTTATAAATGTGTTCAGTATACATGTGATGTGTTACGACAGCAAAAGGAACCTGTGACCACTGGAGGTACTCGAGTTAACTTATTTAAGGTTTACCATTAGATATCAGTTTAATTTTTTGACAAAAGTAATCCTAAACCATATTCTGAAATAGTGCCACAAGGTCCTCCAAAAATCGTAACACAACACACACACAAATGCAGTACTAACTAATGTAAATCCACCTTCGAAACGCGTCGGCGAAATAAAGAAAACGGTGACTGGTAACAGTAAACTTGTTGTTTATTTAATTAACGTATAACTTGATACAGACAAACTACAAATCTCTCACTCAGAGTACATTTAACAATAACTTTCACGTAGAGGCGTGCCTAATGCATTGATCACGCTATTGGCCTGCTAGGAGAAGATGCTGTCATCTTATGCGGTGATCGTGGGCTGAGCAGTGAGGTCCCGTGCGCGGCCGTACGCAGAACAGCGGTTGCGGTTGCGGTTGGGTAGCGAAACTCCTACGGGTGTGGATACGCCTGTGTCGCTCATTCGTCTATGCGGCTCGCAGTGCCTACCTTCTGTTGCGGTTGCGTTGCCAGGTACCAACCATGCTTTGGCACCTCGCTATTTGGACGACACCTCCCTGACAGCCTGACAGATGTTTTCCTAGGTTAAATTATGTCTGCAACAGAGCTTTTAAGAAATTCAGACTGCTGCTGTGACAGGGAAAGAGCAGAGGGATCATTAAATCGAACTTCTCTTTTTGAAACTTTACTGCCATTCGCAGTGCGATGGCTGAATTCTATGAGCGAACATTTCCAGTGCAGTTAAGAAATCCATTTTGTGAGCGTGACATTAAAACATAAATTCAAGTAATATTTGACAAACATGGTATATGTTGTGACGTCATTTGGTAACGCTTAGACTCTTGACTGATCTACAGTAACTACGTTTAAAAAAAAATGTGTGTGAAATCTTGTGGGACTTAACTGCTAAGGTTATCAGTCCCTAAGCTTACACACTACTTAATCTAAACTATCCTAAGGACAAACACACACACCCATGCTCGAAGGAGGACTCGAATCTCAGTCGGGACCAGCCGCACAGTCCATGACTGCAGCGCCTAAGACCGCTCGGCTAACCCCGCGCGGCACCATCGTTTTAAAATATGATTCCAGTACCATAATGGTATGGCTGTTGTGGCTAATCTGAATTAAAGAAGTCTGACGATGTTCTTTCTCTAAATATCTACCATTTCATTCACATCCCATTTCAGCACATGCAGTGCCTATATCTCTAAAAAAAATTCGTAAGTTACTGCAGGACAGAGCATCATGAATAGAACATTGAGATAATTTTAGCTATTCATCTCATGCAAGGACGCAGGAAAATTGACTGTCTGTATGCCTTGGTACTCTCACTGGGTGGAAACCACATGGCAGTTATAAAATTGACTGTCTGTATGCCATGGTACTCTCTCTGGGTGGAAACCACATGGCAGTTATAAGAGTACAGGGGCATGAAAAGGAAGTAGTGTTTGATAAGGGAGTGAGACAGGGTTGTAACCCATCCCCGATGTTGTTCAATCTGTATACAGAGCAAGCAGTAGACGAAACAAAAGAACAGTTTTGAGTAGGAATTAAAATCCATGGAGAAGAAATAAAACCTTTGAGGTTTGCCAATGACATTGTAATTCTCTCAGAGACAGCAAAGGACTTGGAAGTGCAGCTGAACGGAATGGACAGTGTCTTGAAAGGAGGGTATAAGATGAACATCAATAAAAGCAAAACGAGGATAATGGAGTGTAGTCGAATTAAATCAGGTGATGCTGAGGGAATTAGATTAAGAAATGAGACACTTAAAGTAGTAGATGAGTTTTGCTATTTGGGGAGCAAAATAACTGATGATGGTCGAAGTAGGGGGATATGAAATGTAGACTGGCAATGGCAAGGAAAGAGTTTCTGCAGAAGAGAAATTTTTAACATCGAGTATAGATTTAAGTGTCAAGGAGTCCTTTCATAAAGTATTTGTATGGAGTGTAGCCACGTATGGAAGTGATACATGGACGATAAATAGTTCAGACAATAAGAGGATAGAGGCTTTCGAAATGTGGTGCTACAGAAGAATGCTGAAGACTAGATGGGTAGACCACGTGACTAATGAGGAGGTACTGAACAGAATTGGAGAGAAGAGGAATTTGTGGCACAACTTGACTAGAAGAAGGGATCACTTGGTAGGACATGTTCTGAGGCATCAAGGAACCACCAATTTAGTACTGGAGGGAAGCGCAGAGGGTAAAAGTCGTAGAGGGAGACTAAGAGATGAATACACTAAGCACATTCAGTAGTTACTCGGAGATAAAGAAGCTTGCACAGGACAGAGAAGCATGAAGAGCTGCATCCAGCCAGTCTCTGGACTGAAGACCACAACAACAACAACGTGGGTGGAAGAGGCCTTTTATACGACAGTCAGTATATCTCGGTGCTTTTCAGTGTGGTGCTACTCAAATTCAGTTTCCCAATTTCCTAAAACATTCACACTATTGTGAAGTGCACAATAAGACTCATGCTGATATTAAGTCCCAAACGTTGTTGAAAGGGAAAATACGAAAGGAAAAAGAATAGCCTACGTTACTTATTGTTGAATGTTCTTTCAATTTTCTTGGAATCTCAATTTATGGTTAATTGTACACATACTGGCTAAGTTTAGGAACCATGACTGTGTGGAATAAATGTTTGTATTTTATTGCTACCAGTCACATTTATTTATTTTATATTTCATTACATACAATACATTCATTACTTAAACAGTAATTAAATGTGACTCATAGCAAAAGATACAAATAAGTAATTTATAGTGTTTTTAGTTTTTGTAGTTCTCTTACATATCTGTAAATACGGCTACTCCAAGCCAAAAATAACTTCAGAGGTTTCTTCTGGATACACGAGCTGCTGTATAATTACTGTCTATATATTTTTTAAAAAATTACGCTGTAAATGTGTATATGGTATTTTTCAGATATAATGCATCGATTACCAGACTTTAGGCAGTTGTAAGGAACACACAATTTCCACGTAGCCATAGAACAAAAATGTTCTTAAAATTCCCCATCAGCGCTAGAATTATGTGAAACATTGTCATGCAGAAGGTACAGCAGTATATGCCATTAAGAGTTACACAGGGTATCATTAGAGCGCCTAAGCTTTAACAACTGTTCCGACAGACATCAACAAAAATTTCATCATTTCTTATTTTCGATAAAGATAAAGGCTGAAGCAATGAATTAAAATTTGTGCCAAGGCCGGGACTTGAACACGGGTTTCCTGCTTACCAGGCACAAATTTTAATTCATTACTTCAGTTTTTATCCTCAACGAAGATAATGCTGAGATTCATATGTCTCTAGCAAAATGTAATTCCATCAGATCAATTCCTTATTTTATTACTCTTCTCGCATCAGGCTTTGTTTCGTTTTTTTTCCTAATATTGCTGAAAGGAACTTTGATTTCACGCAGTTAACAGTTTCTTGATTTTGAAAATCGAGTAATCGTACTCACAGTGACAAGTAATACTCCTAGGGCCCTGCTCCAGTGTACTTCCATCAATTCTGTGATAGACGCTCTAATCGCTTTTCTTTGGATATGCAGTTTAGAATTTTTCGTACCACTTCTATCATCCGGAAGTATTATCGAAGATAATCTGTCATATATGTTATGGTTCAAATGGCTCTGAGCACTATGGGACTCAACTGCTGTGGTCATAAGTCCCCTAGAACTTAGAACTACTTAAACCTAACTAACCTAAGGACAGCACACAACACCCAGCCATCACGAGGCAGAGAAAATCCCTGACCCCGCCGGGAATCGAACCCGGGAACCCGGGCGTGGGAAGCGAGAACGCTACCGCACGACCACGAGATGCGGGCATATATGTTATCTTAAGCTCTGTGGCTGTGACTGAACTGCGTTTATGTCCAAGAATGCTGTAGCTAGACGTTTCCCTCAGAAAGTTCATTTCAGTGGATATTAACTGTTTCCTTTCTTGATTTCGAACGGTGCGTGCTTCGCTACCAGAACAGAGGACCGAAAATTAAAGTTTATTTCAATCAAATACTCACGCTTCGACTGACAAGTAATTATTACTAGCCCATAAATGCTTCTTGGCTGTTGGCGATCTCAGAACATGCTAGTAATCAGTACTTCCGTGCGGCTTCTAGTAGAGTGATCTAGTAGGACACAAATATGAACTAAACAGAGTGTTGGTCGCATGAACTGTTTGATCATCTTAAAACAAAGATAACTTTCGTTGTTTGAGGAACTTAAATGATGATTCTCATTACACAACTGTAATTTTGTGAAACATCTACATCTAAGTTTACATCCATATACACACTACACAAGCCACCGTATGGTAGTTGGCGGAGGGTACCCTGTTCCACTGCTAATCATTTCCTTTCCTGTTCTACTCGCAAGTAGAGCGAGGGAAAAGCGACTGTCAATATGCCTCCCTAATTCTAATCGCTCTTATCTTATCTTCATGGTCCTTAGGCGAAATGTACGTTGCGGCAGTAGAATCGTTCTGCAGTCAGCCTTCCCTCCACTGATTCCCATTTGAGTTCCCAAAGCATCTCCGTAATACTTGCTAGTTGTTCGAACCTACCGGTAACAAATCTAACAGCGAGCCTCTGAAATGCTTGACGTCTTCCTTTAATCCGACCTGGTGTCGATCCCAAATACTCGCACAGGATTAACAATGGGTCGCACTAGTGCCCTGTATGCCGTCTCCTTTACAGAAGAACCACATTTTCCTAAAAATTCTCCCAATAAACCGATGTCGACCGTTTGCCTTCTGTACTACAATCCTTACATGCTCATTCCATTTCATATCACTTTGTAACGTTACACCTAGATATTTAATCGATGTTACTGCGTCAAGCAGCATACAACTACATTCCTGGAAATGGAAAAAAGAACACATTGACACCGGTGTGTCAGACCCACCATACTTGCTCCGGACACTGCGAGAGGGCTGTACAAGCAATGATCACACGCACGGCACAGCGGACACACCAGGAACCGCGGTGTTGGCCGTCGAATGGCGCTAGCTGCGCAGCATTTGTGCACCGCCGCCGTCAGTGTCAGCCAGTTTGCCGTGGCATACGGAGCTCCATCGCAGTCTTTAATACTGGTAGCATGCCGCGACAGCGTGGACGTGAACCGTATGTGCAGTTGACGGACTTTGAGCGAGGGCGTATAGTGGGCATGCGGGAGGCCGGGTGGACGTACCGCCGAATTGCTCAACACGTGGGGCGTGAGGTCTCCACAGTACATCGATGTTGTCGCCAGTGGTCGGCGGAAGGTGCACGTGCCCGTCGACCTGGGACCGGACCGCAGCGACGCACGGATGCACGCCAAGACCGTAGTATCCTACGCAGTGCCGTAGGGGACCGCACCGCCACTTCCCAGCAAATTAGGGACACTGTTGCTCCTGGGGTATCGGCGAGGACCATTCGCAACCGTCTCCATGAAGCTGGGCTACGGTCCCGCACACCGTTAGGCCGTCTTCCGCTTACGCCCCAACATCGTGCAGCCCGCCTCCAGTGGTGTCGCGACAGGCGTGAATGGAGGGACGAATGGAGACGTGTCGTCTTCAGCGATGAGAGTCGCTTCTGCCTTGGTGCCAATGATGGTCGTATGCGTGTTTGGCGCCGTGCAGGTGAGCGCCACAATCAGGACTGCATACGACCGAGGCACACAGGGCCAACACCCGGCATCATGGTGTGGGGAGCGATCTCCTACACTGGCCGTACACCACTGGTGATCGTCGAGGGGACACTGAATAGTGCACGGTACATCCAAACCGTCATCGAACCCATCGTTCTACCATTCCTAGACCGGCAAGGGATCTTGCTGTTCCAACAGGACAATGCACGTCCGCATGTATCCCGTGCCACCCAACGTGCTCTAGAAGGTGTAAGTCAACTACCCTGGCCAGCAAGATCT
This sequence comes from Schistocerca nitens, assembly GCF_023898315.1. NCBI lineage: Eukaryota > Metazoa > Arthropoda > Insecta > Orthoptera > Acrididae > Schistocerca > Schistocerca nitens. The sequence goes on from NC_064616.1 coordinate 930,816,769, forward strand.
CCGGATCTGTCCCCCATTGAGCATGTTTGGGACTGGATGAAGCGTCGTCTCACGCGGTCTGCACGTCCAGCACGAACGCTGGTCCAACTGAGGCGCCAGGTGGAAATGGCATGGCAAACCGTTCCACAGGACTACATCCAGCATCTCTACGATCGTCTCCATGGGAGAATAGCAGCCTGCATTGCTGCGAAAGGTGGATATACACTGTACTAGTGCTGACATTGTGCATGCTCTGTTGCCTGTGTCTATGTGCCTGTGGTTCTGTCAGTGTGATCATGTGATGTATCTGACCCCAGGAATGTGTCAATAAATTTTCCCCTTCCTGGGACAATGAATTCACGGTGTTCTTATTTCAATTTCCAGGAGTGTATTTCTATACCCGGACATTATGAGTTAGGTTAGTTCCTACCCATGTGCATTAACTTACATTTTTCTACATTTAGAGCTAGCTGCCATTCTTCACACCAACAAAACAGTATGTATATAAATATATATAGACGAATTTTTCATCTGAGAGACTTTTTCGCTTGTTTGCTCAAATTACGGACTGCATTCAGAGAGTGAATAGGATGTTGCACTTCATTTTCGGTGTTACCCAAGAAACATGATTGTCCGCATGTAGTATAGTGTCTATTTCTTTGAAACTGAAATAATCATCTGCACAAGACCTTTCTTTTCGAAAATCATTTTGCTCCTCACCTAACAGATTTTGGCAGCGAGCTATGATTTTATTTCTTATTCTCCTATAATTTTTTTATTTCGATTTTTTAGTCGCTAAGACTTCCTGTTTTGTGAACTGGTTTAACTATAGTTTCTCACGAACATGTTGTTGGACCTGCAGTTTAGGAAACTTTCAGTTTGGATTATAATATGAAAAGAAACCGTAATATTCATGTCTCATTATAATACTGTGATGGTGTGTGATGTTTTATGTTTATATTAATAAAGTTATCGGTATTAAAATAAATAGAAGGCAAGTGTTCTATTGGTCCTTGGTTATGTAGTATCTCTTCGAACAATACAGAGGCGAGGCCACAAAAATCATGTTTACTCACAATGACAGACACTGCATTAAAAAAGTCTTCACATTGTCTGGCGAGAGAAATGAGTTTCCTTTACTAAATGCGCTGATGTCATCGGCGTAGCATGGTTCGCATTTTCTATTTGAGGCACTGTGGAACCGTAGTGGAACGGTCACGACGAAATTATAGTTGCAAACCTGTCCAGCCCGCCTGATTTACGTTTACTGAATTATTCCAAGCGAATACAGGGGCGGCGCCTTAATCAAGGGCTTGTCAGTTGTGTGTAAGTTGTCCATCTTTAATAGCTGCGGTGCCGTGGGCATGTTAAACACGGCGCTCCTCCCACATGCGTCGCAGCCGACCACCCTCAGTGCCGGCTGCTCCCTTATTCTTCGTTCAGTGCAACAACGAAGGAAGGTTACGATTAAAAATTCACTGCGTTTCCTTTCTTTTTATTTTCTAGTGGTGACGGTAGAGATTAGTGGGAGTCCTTCAGCTAACAGTCTTCAAATTAGCTGCTACGTGTTTTCTTCGAAACAGTCAAAAGTTCATTCTAGTATACATTATATTTGGTAACGTAAACTAAAGAATACAGCATCCGGCTACGTTGTTCAGCCACCTTCCATTACGTCGTTGTCTTGATTTTTCTTTACGTTTTCCTCTCTCTTTTGCTTGTGCCAAACATGAATATTTCAATTTCTCGATTCATGCCTAGCTTTTTTTAATGACTTCGGCACTTCAACTCACTGTCAAAACTGGCAATATACATCGATTGTAAGCTTTCATTTTCAGAATCGAAGGTTTAGTTCTGATAACTCTGTTTGGATTCCCAAACGCACTGCGTGGTTTTTATTCTTTTGTTCATTTGTTCTCCAGTCCTCCAGTAACTGGCGTCAAGAACCTTAAAAACAAACGCTCATCGACTGCCACTACGGCTTCCCTGTTAAAAGTACTGTTTTCTTTTCAGTATCTCGGTTGTACGTAGTTGAGTTTGAGCTTGGTTATTTGAGTATTCCATGGATCGTATCTGCGATTTCTATCATATGGAAACACTCAGTTTTAAATTGATAACATACTTTATCAACGAAAACTTTGGCAAAATGCTTTCTGTTTATAAGTATATATGAAGCCACTTTTTTGTACATAAATGACTTCTGTTTAACTATATTCACCCTCTCTCTCTCTCTCTCTCTCTATCTCTCTCTCTCTCATTTTATTATGTGTTAAATCCATTGCAGCACTGGATATATTGCCAAAGATTTTACAGCTGAATTCCACACTTATTCCTGTGCCACGCTAAAGCTGAGCGATGGACAGTGTAAGCCATTTCTCCTTCTAGTATTATATTTACGTCGTTTTCGAATGGTAATTGAGTGTTGAGAGCAGACTTTCAAAGGAAGTAAGTTTACTGTGATGCTGTTCTTAGTACACCCAAATGTTTGAAGTGCTGTGTACATGAGCGTCTGGAGTGGACACCAAATATTATCCTCATTACACTCTGTTTTGCAACGAATGCTGTCGCCAGTAACTAGTTACCGCAAAATATGATGCCATACGGCAATAGTGAATTAAAATAGGATACGTAAGTCAACTTTTCGGCATCTTATCAGCGAAATATGACATTACCCATGACCTGAAGGTAACAAGATACATAACATGTGACTTCCTGTTCAGGCTTTATCAATATCAAAACCTGAAAACTCGAAACATTCTGTTTGATTTATTGATTTACCCTCATGAATAATTTCTAATGGCGTGGTCAAAAATTTTGTTTCATTCATTGATTTAACCTTAATCATTTTTTAGGCACTTTCATCATCACCAAATGGAACTATTTCTGATTCTTGATGTATAGTAGCAAGTCACTTGTACATTGAAAGAACAAGAGTGAAGCGAATATTGATCCCTGTGGTAGGCAGATATTGATTATTCCCCATTCAGAAGACGGTCTTTCGTTGTTTATACTCAGTGGGTTTCTTAATAAGATACTTTAAGTCTTCTTGGTTACATATGACAAAAACCATTTATCAGCAAATTACCTACGCCACAATATTTCAAATTCTCTCGGAGAATATAGTGAAATGGACAATAAAATGCTTTTCACAACTTACAGAAAATACCAGTTGACAATATTTTCTCGTTTAAATTTTGTTTTATCTGATTCATGAACTGAAAATTGGCATGATCGTTGAAAATACTTTTTGAAGTATAAACTAAGCCTGACGAAGTATTTTATTTTGTGATATGTGTGTTATTTTTCATGTGTGTACATATTTCCAACCACCTTCGAAGAGGACGTAAACAATGAAACTAGCCGGTAATTATTAGTTTCTGTACCATTACCGTTCTTGGAAAGAAGTCTAATAATAGAATATTTCAGTCGGTCTGGAAATATCTCCTGTGATAGTGATAGGTTGCACACGTGACTAAATACATTCCATATGTGTGAAGAAAATGTTTAATAATTTACTTGACGTGTTATCGACTCTGTGCGAGCTTTTGCTTTTGAGTGAGTAAATTATCTTCTTAATTTATCTGGCAGAGCATGAAGTAATTGTGATTTGGCTGCAATGGCTGTGCTTCTTGCATGTATTTCATCGCTTTATTTCTTGAAATTTCCACTCCAATGTAATGAGCTACTTACAGGAAGTGATTAATAGATATTTTGGCTAACAGGCAGCTTCAATAAATTTTTTCTCTGTTTTCTTTAATATCAGAGTCCTCGTAGTCCTTACCTTATTTATACTGGTTTTATAATAATTGAGTTTTAAACATACTTTAGGACTTGCTTTGATAAGCTCTTTCATTCTTCTGTGACGATTATCTGCAATAGAGGCAATCTGTAGCGACACGAAGGTGATCCATTAACACAGAATCCTTTTTCAGTTACTCTATTTCACGTCCTGGCTACACTTATTATATTAATTACATCTAGCCGTATAGCAGCTGCGAAGTGGAACCGGATAGCAAAACGGCATATTTTGTTCAGTAAGGGTAATATAAAATTAAAATATTGAAAATCGTGGAAAACATTTTCATTTCTCAAGACGTAAAAGATTATTTCGTTATGTCGTTTGCAAGAGAAGAATGTGCTACTCCAGAGAATGATAATTGCCTCTCTTTGTGGGATAATGAAGTTGTGAATCTGTCACGCAGTTGAAGACCAGCAGATATGTTGCTCTGCTAACGCTGTTCCAACGTGTTTGATACAACCGAGAGTAGTTGCCCAGCCTGGATCACATGCCGCTATTCTATTCCGTTAATAATTGCTGTTCATCTCATTCGATTCAGGTTTCTTCACGAAAAAAAAATTCAGTACGTTTCCTTAATACCTCGAATTCCATCACCCTCAGTGTGCGGTAAGTATTTAAGAAAGCTCAGAACGCTCCGAGAAACCCCTGCGAAGAAAATTTCTCGCTGCTTTTCAAGCTATGCAAAACGCGTCTCGGAAACACGATATTTTCGGACATTCTTGACCTCTCTGCTGCAGACAAAGTATATCTCTGTAGGAATTAAAGAAGAGCTGCAAAATTCGTCAGTTATTTTGATTTGGCGATACTAACGGACAGCCAGACACTACTCAAAGATGGGCTGCTTGTTTTGAAAGCTTTTTATCAGGTTAGTTAACTGCAACTTAGTTACATCATTTCATTTCAGTGGCACTGTACGTTTGTAATAATGTACATTATGTTTTCATCTTTTTGTGCCAAGATTTTTTTTCTGAATTTCCTCGGATGTGTTCAAACTTTATATAAATCGATTCTGAAATAGAATCTTGTAATGCATTCATGAAATGATAGTTATTTCTTTAGGTTCTAGTATACCTGTATGTATGAAATGAATTCATTTTGTTTCATTGCTTTTGTAAAACACCTAAATGTGGCGTACACACAAATAAACACCACTTATAAGTGGCAGCAAACAAACCATCAGACATTTCTATTCTATTATTTGAGACAAAACCAAAAAATCTGTGAACCCGAAGACTGATGATGGCGATACTTTTGGCAAGCTTTCCATGTATAATTCTATGACTTCCGTCACGAACTGTACAATGATTGCAGACTGCACATAATATGTTTACCAGGACTAAAACTTAGTAATAACCGCCTTCTCAGTACCTACGTGACACGTAGAGGGAAGCCTTCCATGTTTGAAACTTCTTCTCTCCCTATGAAGAGTTTTCAGTTTCTCTTAAACTGTCATTGCTTGCTTTTCCTGGAAATTACTACTTCAAAAATTCTTGTAGTTATCTATGGTTCGTTTTACAACTTTATATTAGGTACAATTATAATGCAGTCACGGCTGCAAAATTATGATAATGAATTCTGTGTCTGTCTTTGCTTAAACGGTAAACCAAACGCGGGACGATTGCTTTCTATGTGTGCGCTCTTCTTACGATTATTCAGTTGTTTGTAGCAGATTATTTAACATGTGCATTCGATGCTGCAGTCACTGGTCCCATAATCCCAGTAACTATCTTCTGTCTCGGACTTTATCATTTTGTAGGGCCATCTATGCGAAATAGGAAAACGTGGTGCCTGGTATGAGCCCAGGGAAATATTCATTCTAACAGTACAATAAGACGAAATATGTTACGACGTATTCCTATCAGCGGAGCTGTACGTGCCTGTCCCTGCAGTACCATCTCGTCAATACTGAACGCACTTCTCCATTGCGATTAAAAACACTACACGTTCACTTTACGAGTGACAGGTGACTCTCACTCTAGACTAAAAGTGTCGAATGTACATTTGTTAAAATATTATGCCTGTCGACCAACGTTTCCCAGTGTGCCGTAATCTTTTTTGTTTTGCTTTTCAGATTCATAAGATTGTTGCTTACTTTCACGTAAGTACATTTGGAAAGGATTTCAAAGTAGCTATACTTCCATTATAGTACATAAGTTACTTTTACAATCAGGTGATAGTAATTTAAAGATATTCCTAAAAATCTACATTAACCTTAATACTACTGACTCTACTTAGCGGAAATACTTGAAAAATTACACACACTTTCTCTCAACTTACGCTACATATATTTTCATCTCTGTATGATGGCAAAATAATTGAGTTCATTGTAAATAAAGTCATGTTTCATCCTTCATGAACTGTGTTGTGGAGCTGGATAATAACTAAGAAGTGAAATTGTAGCCTACTTGCAAGACGGAGGACACGTATGGAATATTAGCCAAATTGTCTATCCAGAGGATGTAACACGCTCCACCAACACCGCTACACTAAAAACAAGGCTGCAGGGGTCTTTTCTTTTGAGTAGGCTGACGGCGTTTATCGACAACGTCTTCGAAACGAGATGATTTCGTTGTTAAGTGAAGTTCTTGGCCAATTGCACTCTGATCATTTCGGTATCTAATTATGATAAGTGATTGGAAACAGTGAGGTTACACATGTACTGCAGAGCACCGATTAGTCGCTCGTGGCGTTACGGCACCATTCTGTCAGTGTCACTTTTGGTAAATTTCACTTATACAAATGGCAGCTTTCATCAAACAATAGTAAAATGAACTGTTTTTTCCATGTTTATTTTCACCTTTTTTAGTAATTGTTGAGGTGTTCCGCTGCTATAATTGGCCTCATCTCTCATTTGTTTCCAGTTCTTCTTGCCGCTTATACTATATCGTGAAACGTTTCTGAGTGGATTTGTTTAATAATAAAATAATGCGGCGGCCGAGTGACGTGTATTGAAGGCAATACCTACTTGCGGTGTGTTATACTGCACCTCTGACAAGTCCCTCATTTTCCTTGCGTACACGTAACTCAGACACTAATTTGGTTTTATACAAAAAAAAAGTCTTTGGCATGATGGATAGGTCCATAGTTCGACATTGTGCCCAACTTTGTGCTTTGAGCTTAAATACTTTCTTTCTCAACTACATACATTTACTCAAACAATGCATATAAGGAAGCTTGAAGAGGTCTTACGACACTTGGTGAGATACTGCTTTATTATGTGTGACCCACAATATTACATTCTTTGAACTTACACACAATGTCCTAATACAATGTCCTATAGATACGTTCCAATAAATTTCAAAGGTTGTCCTTTACAGAAACCCGGAAGAACACTGCCTCCGAAAAGAGGAACTGTACATAACTTACCACATTTCCCTGCTGCACTCATGCAAATGCGTAACAGTTTGTACACAGTGGTCGAAAAATCATTTCTTGTTATTTATGTCCGCTGGCTTTTTGATACAAGTGTACGAGTTGGTTCCAAGGACTTCGAAAACTAACTAAATTCATTTTTTGTTACACGTCTTGTATGTCGCTTGCAATTTCCAGAGCAAAAGAAATGCCACTGTTGACAAAAGCATGAAAACATTGTGTGACAAGCTCTAGGTCACAGAAACGGCTTGCTGAGAACTGAACGACCACCGGTCTCAGCAGACTCCGTGGAAGCTGCGAAACAACGTTTCGCTACAACAACTGGAACTGCACATATTTGCAGCTACATCTTCCTCAACTGTTAATTCAGTTACGTAAATTATAATAAACATAACAGGTGTGGGGTTGCTAAACCCCCCAGTGGACGCCTGTACATCTGGCAGATAGGTAAAAGTCACTCAGATATGGCTGGTACTGGGGAAATGAAATATCCGGGATGGACCAAAAACTAACACAGATGTAAACCCGTTAGTGTCTGTTCTGGCATCCATCGGCTAGAGGTCAGCATCTGTTCACCATGTTCGTGGTGCTGATACAAATATGTCTTGATCTCAACAATTAAGTCTTTAACATTTGTGACCTCAAACATAGACCACCACAACCACCTTCAAGTTGAAGAAACCGTGATGGAACAACAGGAAAAATATCGATTACCCCAGGCCCCAGTAGATATACTGCACGTCCCTAGTCACTGGATTCTGAGGGACCAGGAACATCGTGAAAAGGAGAAAAGTCGGAGATTCTCGAAACCTCTTCGCAAACGCTATATTGGCACACTCAACACAAATACACTGATCAGGATAGGCAAAATCAACAGCTTACGGATGTTCTGGAAAAAATTCACATCAATATCCTCACAGTACAAGAGACACGTTTCACAGACGAAAACCACTTCGACACAGAAACTGCATGGTATACAAAGGAAAACCTGCCGTCAGAAGAGGAACACCGACAATGTTTGGCACAGAATTTTCGGTTCACAAATCAGTCGTAGACAACATCCCAGATTTCAAAAAAATTGTTCAAATGGCTCTGAGCACTATGGGACTCGACATCTTAGGTCATAAGTCCCCTAGAACGTAGAACTACTTAAACCTAACTAACCTAAGGACATCACACACACCCATGCCCGAGGCAGGATTCGAACCTGCGACCGTAGCAGTCCCGCGGTTCCGGACTGCAGCGCCAGAACCGCTAGACCACCGCGGCCGGCTCCCAGATTTCAATTCAATATAAGACAAGATCGTTATAATAATCTTCAAATCAGGAAACAAAATGTACACAATCACCAATGCACATGCACCGACAAACGACCATAACAGAAAGAAACCACAAGAAGTTGAAGACTTTTGGGAAGATATGGAAGAAATAGCAAACAAAACACCTGAAATATATGTTTAACTTGTATTAGGAGACTTCAATACACAAATAGGCAAACGCAAGAAGTACAAGCAGATCAGAAGTCCACACACAGCACACGAATGCCCCATTAAGAATGGGGAATATCTCGTATTGTCAAAAGTTTAAATTAAAAATTATATCAACACAATTTCAAAAGCCAAGGCGAGAACTCACAACATGGGAAACTCCCAAAAACATGTGGGGAGGGGGGAGGGAGGAATTCCAAATAGATCACGTAGCTATAACAAACAAAAATACAAGAGAAATTCTGAACGTGAAAACACGCAAACCATTTTTAGAGGCCGGTCACAACTTCCTACAATAAAAATTAGACCAATTCCAAGAAACAGAAAGACAACGCAGAATAAAATTATAAGACCGGACCCAGAATACTTCAAGATAAACAAAGACAAAATTATTAAAGAAACTAATCACAGTTTGACAGGAAATTGGACAAACTTTGCGAAAACAATTTGCAATACAGTGTTTCAGGGTCAACCTCCTAGGAAACGAAAATATAGATGGTAGAACGTAACTTGTGATCAGACCACTGAACGTAGAATCCAGGCTTGGAAAACGTTTAGCTGTAAAAGAACAACAGAGACATACCTGGGTTTCCACAAAGTCCAGAGACAATTCTCGAAAGATTCTACATGAGTGAAAAGGACATGCATCATAAATAGACTAAATGAAATCGTGGAAGACTTCAAGAGAAATAACACGAGAAGTTTCTACAGAACCTGTAGGGAAAATATAAAGGGTTATCAGTCTCCGGATATCTGCCTCAAAATAGCAGACGGATATCTGAAAACAAATACTAAACAAAACTAAAAAAACTCTTACAAAATGCCACAATTGCTAGAAGCCTAAAGAAAAATTACACTTCACGCCAACAGTACCAAACCCAGATTCGAAACTGCCTACAATAACAGTGGTAGAGGAGATTGTAAAACAACTAGAAAACAACAGAGTTATAGGAGAGGACGGCATTATCTCTGAGATCTGGAGCTTCAATGACCAAAACATCACAAAGGATATTCATAAAATTCTCACAGAAACATGGAATGCAGAGAAAATTCCACAGGAATGTGAATGGGCATTGATTCACTCGCTCCAGAGAAAGGGCAACACAGACCCTAATAACTACAGAGGTTTCTCATTATTACTGGTCACCTACAAAATTCTCTCCAAGACCTTACTCAACAGACTAGAAACACAAGCTGATATAAAGATTGGCGAATACCAGGCAGGCTTTAGAAAAGGAAGGTTCTGTACTGAACAGATTTAGGTCAGACAGACGAACACCGCTGTAGTCACATTCGTGGACTTTAAGAAGGCATACTATTCCAAATACAGGTAAACTCCGTTTGACACATTAGAAGAATATGGAACAGACAGAAAAAGTAAGACACCGATACACAGACACTTACAAATACCACATCTACAAAATAATTATGGGAGAAATCACAGACACATTCGAGATACACAGAGGGGCCAGACAAGGAGATGGTCTCTCGCCTGTTTTATTCAACATGATCCTGGACAAAACTAACAAACAATAGGAAGGAAAAGTAACAGGTGTTCGGTTAGGAAGAACATGTACAGAAAATACGATCATAAAACGCCTGGCATTTGTAGATGATCTGGCAGTTCTCCAAATGAAGTCTCTGCCGAAACAGGTTTACAGATATCATACGAGAAAACTCGATACACGGAAAGAAAGAGAAGCAAGAACCAAGCCATGCACACAAAATACGGAAAGGTTAACAGAGTGGATAAAATCAGATATTTTGGGGAATATATAAAAATTGGCGGATCAAACAAGTCATGCAATGTAGAAGGAACAGAAAAACTTGAGAAAGCCTAAAAACTAACAAGAGCGTACTACTATAAAAGAAATGTTTCAAGACAGGCCAAATTCAGGCACTACAATACAGTTATGCTACCCGAAGCGCTCTACCCACCAGAAACGACCACAATCGAAGCATCCGGCGTCATAGAGACAGAAAAATAGAACGTAAAACCCTCAGAAAAATATTTGGAACGGTATACAGAGATGATGTATGTACGAATACACCAACCAAAGGATTATACGAACTCACGGACACACTCACAGACGTGATGAGAAAACGCCGACTAACATTCTATGGACACATATGTAGATAAAATAAACAATAACAAAGCCACAAAGAGGATTTTTAATCCAGTAAACAGTTGAGTCAAAAAATTGGTTTCAGAAAACTGAAGAAGACCTAAAACAAGCAGGGATAAGTACTGGAATGACAAATGAAAAATACAAATTCAGAAAGAAAATAATGAACATGAAATTTGAAGTAAAAGAGAAGACGAAAACAGGCACAACATAGTCAGAGCAAAGGAAATAGAATCACAACCAAAGAATAAAGAGGTTTTTGGAAGAGAAAAGGAAGAAGAAAACAAGGAAAAAATGAATAATCCTGTCACACTCAAGTTAATCACTGTCCGGGAGGCAAAAAAAGTGTAAAAATAATAGAATAATTCTAAAGATAATACGTCTTCAACAGCTGAATGTTTATTATTGTTTTCAGTCAAACATGTTACATCTTTTCATACCAGGAACCACTAGTGGTTTATAAAAATAATATATGTGTTCAGCGATACATACTTTGTAATGGAATATGTAGTGTTTCCTGGTAATCTTACTGTGCTTTTAACTATTATTGTTACATGTGAAACACAGATTTTACAGTGAAGTAAACATGTTTCTAATTGTGCGGCATTTGTTACTGACATTACGTCAAATATTTCACCACAGTATAAATGTTACCCAGAAGAAATGACTCCCAATTAAATTTAAGATTTCTTTAGCTGCTTGTAAGATATTCTACGTTACTGGACAAGACATCAAATAGTGTTGTGGCTGCATACTTATACCCTCTTTCCGAGCCACTGCCTGCTTTAGGACCGTATAACGAAGGTAATTATTCTTCAAGTGTTGTTGCTATGGCTACTGATATATCAAATTAGGATGCATGATCTACTACAAATTTCATCCGGTAAATTATGTCATAGAACTTTAACGAGAAGAAACATGCGAAATATGTGAATATATTGATTTTTTCGTTTCCATAACTAGCGTTTATCCGACGTGCATAAGTTGATAAGCTTAAAACACAGGGTTCAGTCTTTTCATGGTTTTAAATGTTAACAGCCATTTCTTGACAAATATCGTTCTTGTGAAACACAACTAGCTCTTTTTATTCATACGAAGTAATGAGTGCTATCGACAGGGATCTCAAACTGCTTCCATAACTCTAGATTTCTTTAAGGCTTTTGATACAGTTTCTCAAAAGAGACTTCTAATCAAATCTACATCTACATTTATACTCCGCAAGCCACCCAATGGCGTGTGGCGGAGGGCACTTTATGTGCCACTGTCATTACCTCCTTTTCCTGTTCCAGTCGCGTATGGTTCGCGGGAAGAACGACTGCCGGAAAGCCTCCGTGCGCGCTGGAATCACTCTAATTTTACATTCGTGATCTCCTCGGGAGGTGTAAGTAAGGGGAAGCAATATATTCGATACCTTATCCAGAAACGCATCCTCTCGAAACGTGGACAGCAAGCTACACCGCGATGCAGAGCGCCTCTCTTGCAGAGTCTGCCACTTCAGTTTTCTAAACATCTCCATAACGCTATCACGCTTACCAAATAACCCTGTGACGAAACGCTCCGCTCTTCTTTGGATCTTCTCTATCTTCTCTGTCAACCCGAACTTGTACGGATCCCACACTGATGAGCAATACTCAAGTATAGGTCGAACGAGTGTTTTGTAAGCCACCTCCTTTGTTGGTGGACTACATTTTCTAAGGACACTCCCAATGAATCTCAACCTGGCACCCGCCTTACCAACAATTAATTTGATATGATCATTGCACTTCAAATCGTTCCGCACGCATACTCCCAGATATTTTACAGAAGTAACTGCTACGAGCGTTTGTTCCGCTATCATATAATCATACAGTAAAGGATCCTTCTTTTTATGTATTCGCAATACATTACATTTGTCTATGTTAAGGGTCAGTTGCCACTCCCTGCACCAAGTGCCTATCCACTGCAGATCTTCCTGCATTTCAATGCAATTTTCTAATGCTGCAACTTCTCTGTATACTACAGCATCATCCGCGAAAAGCCGCATGGAACTTCCGAAACAAATTGCATGGCAATGGAGTATCGCTCACTTGTGCGACTGGACTAGTGATTTCCTATGAGAAAGGTCACAGTACGTAGTAATCAAGAGAAAATCGTCAAGTAAAAGGGAAGTGATATCTGCCGTTCCCCATAGAAACGTTATAGACCCTCTGCTGTTCCTAATCTATATAAGCTGTTTAGGCAACCATCTGAGTAGGTCTCTTACATTGTTTCAGATGATGCTGTCTTTTATCGTTTAGTATAATCATCAGAAGATTAATACCAGTTGAAAAATGTTTTGGATGCAATAACTGTAAGTTAGGAAAAGTGTCAGTTGACTGTGAAAAGGAAGAGTGTGAGGACATCCGCATGTGTACTAAACGAAATCCGTTAAATTTCGGTTGCACGATAAATCGCACGTTCTAAAAGTTGTCAGTTCAACCAAATACCAAAGTACAATTATGGACAACTTAAACTGGAACGATAGCATAGATAATATTGTGAGGAAGACAAATCAAACACTGCGTTTTATTAGCAGATAACTTAGAAGATGCAACAAGTGTGCCAAAAAGGCTGCCTACATTACCCTTGTCCGTCCTCTGCTAGAGTGCTGCTATGCGATTCGGAATCCTTACCAAATAGTATTAACGGAGAACATCAAAATAGTGCAGTAAAGGGTAGCTCATTTTGTATTAGCGCGAAACAAGGGAGAGAGTGTCGCGCATATCATATGAGAGCTGGGGCGGCAAACATTACAACAAAGGCGTTTTTAGTTGGAGCGAGATCTTTTCACGAAATTTCAATCACCAACTTTCTCCTCTGAGTGTGATAATATATTACTTACGCCATCCTACAGTCGGAAAAATGTAATCGTAATAAAAAAAGTAAACACAGTTCGCACGGAAAGATTTTTCCCAAGCTCTGTTACAGAGTGGAACCTTAGAGAAATAGCCTGAAGGTGGTACGAAGAATCCCCTCCACAGGCACTTAAGTGTGAATTATAGAGTAGTCATGTAAATGTAGATCTGGATTGACGTGTTACACTTAGCAACGACGATACGGCCAACACTGCACGTCGGTACAGATTCCTTAGCAAACGTGGTACGTTTTTATTGCATTTTACTGTTTTTTATGTCTTAATACTTTTATAAATAATATATATTTTATAGCTTGTTCAGATTTCACATTAACTGAAAAGCAATTTTCCGCTTATTTTCATAGGTCAGTCAACCGAAGCCGGATATCAGAAAAATGCAATTTTATATTTTATTGCGATCAAGAATATTAAAAATGTTTTTTAACCATTTGAGAAGCTGAGTACCAAGTTTCTCTAAGATCAAAATTTCGGCTGCATGTACGCTCATGCATCTGGAGCAAATGCCATCCACAACGCATGTACTTCACGTCTGACACTAAAACTCTTTGTATATATTTCAGATTTTAGAATGGTAGTCAGATGACAGTCCTCGGGTGAAGAGGAAAGCTGTCACTCTCGTCTTAATATCCTAATAGTTTCTTTCGGACAGTAATTCGGCATTTGTAATCATATTACCTTCGACAATTCCAGATATTACAATCAGTATCAGCAGTCAAACTGTCAACACAAATCAAGGGTTTAGGTCTATATCTCTTTCAGTAAGACACATTAGAAGTTTATGTTTCAGTAAATACAATTCTTAATTAATTCTCAAATCTGGAATTATATCTTATTTACTGAATTTTTATGTTGTACTTATCCCAATTATTCACGTATCTGCATACACACACTCGACTGAATGTTTATGTTGTACTTATCCCAATTATTCACATATCTGCATACACACACTCGTAATTTACGAGTTCTAGGATATCATACATGAAGAGTACTACTTACGTCGGTCAAGATCTATATTTTTGTGTATTTAAGTTTAATTAGCTTCGGGTTGACCGACTTGTTCCAGCTAAGTGGTGTTTGTTATAAGCCAATATGAAGGTTTTGTTCGACATAAAATATCTTGTTTACTTCCAAAACTTTCTGCTAGTTGGACGATGTAGAATAATGTTGATGTGATCTTCACTCCTAAGACTGGTTTGAGGCATTTCACCTTGTTCATCCATACTGTGCACGTATCTTCATCTCTGCGTAACTACGAAAAGTTACATTTATTTTAACCTGCTCGCTGTATTTCATCCTTAATCCCCCTCTACATTCCCCCTTCCCTCCCCTCCCCCTGCTATCAGAAAGACACACTTCTTTCTGTTATCGAACTCACAATCTCTTGTTGAATCAAGATGTGTCCTGTCAACAGATTCTTTCTTTTAGTCAAGTTGTGTCATAAATATCTTTATTCCAAGTTCTATTCAGAGATTCCTCATCAGTTACTCGATCTACCCACTTCATCTTCAGCATTCTTCTGTAGCACCACAAATTTATATTATATGTTGACAAATTCCGCTGTTCTAGAAAGGCTTCTCATGCTGTTTCCAGTCTGCATATCCGCTTTACTTCGGCCATCATCAGTTATTTTACTGCCCAAAGAGCAAACCTCATCTACTACTTTCAGTGCCTCATTTCCAAATCTAATTCCTCTGCATCACCTAATTCAACTGTACTTCATTCCATTAACCTTGTCCCCTTTTTATTCGTTTTCACCTTATAGCCTCTTGTCAAAGCACTATCCATTACGTAAAAGTGCTCTTTCAACTCATTTGCTGTTTCTGACAGATTTACCAAGTTATCGGCAAATCGTAATGTTAGTAAATCTTCTTTCTGAACTTTAATTCCCTTTTCAATTTTCTCTTGGTTTCGTTTACTGCCTGCTCCATGTACAAATTTAATAACGCCGGGGATAGACTAGAAACATGTCTCACTCATATATTAAGTGTTAATTCCCATTCACGTCCTTCGACTCTCATAACAGCAATTTGGATTCTGTACAAGTTGTAAATAACCTTTCTATTGTTGTATTTCATCCATTCTATCTTCAAAATTTCAAGAAGCGTAGTCCAATCCAAACTATTAAAAAGTATTTCTACATCTATAGATGCTATAAACGTAGGTTTACTATTCATAAATCTGTATTCTAAGATAAGTCTTACGGTCGGTACTGCATCGTGTGTTCCTGCCTTGCTCCAGAAACCAAACTGATCTTCCCCGGGACCAACCTCTATCAGTTTCTGCATCATCTGCTGCGTTTCCTATTTTATCTGTCAAAGCTACCCATTCGTCTTCTATTCCTTTCCCCTGTTTCAGTATAACGTTGCATAATGCTCCCTCTGAAGCTCCCAACAATTCAAGAAAATGAACCGGAGGAAACAGTGCAGACGAAACGACTGGTAGTTACTGAAAGTAAGTATATGTTTAGAAGTTGTGTTCTTCTCACATCCTGTGAGGATTTTACATTCAGCGTTCGGTAGATGTTTTGCCGCAATGTTATTTTTGCATCTATGTTTCTTCTGACTGTTGGTTTGATATGCCTACTATACCGCATTATAATCATTCTCTACCCGACGTAAAACTCTATCTCATATATATAACATGTCAAAATCTCGAGTAGGTTGTAGCTGCATAAAAATTTCAGTGTATTGTTATTATAATTCATATATCGTTCTATTTTATATAGGTAGGAGAAATACAAAATGTAAAATGTAAAATTATCCTTCTTTTATTCCTTGAATACTGTGTAAATTTAGTAAGTTATCTTCAGTGGATTATTAATATCCAGTTTGAGAACTTTAAAAAAAAATATCGCCACGTGAAATGTATATTCTTGCTTCCAACAATATGCTGTGTCTGACCATAATTAAATACAAGAAAGGAACGAAAAAGTGAAATGATAAGTGTATGTTCTTAACACTGTTCAGCGCGTACGTTTTTAAAAATAGAACTTTCTTTTTGATACAGTGAAATTAAAGTTCCTTCATCTTCATCGTAGTTTTGAAACTTGCCGTTGTTTTGGAGTTACAAAGGAGACTTAAAAGAGATTTTCTAATAGCCACGGCTCGTGTTATTGTTATTACGCATACTTTCCTCAATCCGTGCTTAGGCGTCATCTGAATCACAACAACAGTTCCATAATAATTAATCATACGGCTAACGACACACGGATAACTGAAGTTTGATTTTAACGTCAGCTCCCTTGCAGGAAGGGGCCTTCCTAAAAATAAATTCTTTCTTTTGGCTTGTCTTTTGCTTTCCATTGAAAGCTCTGAAGTACCTTTGATTTCTAGAGTTTTTTTCTATTATACAGCATTGGTAAACGACATTTTATTGCTGTGGTGCACTGAAGTCGAAATAATGACTGTTCGGTTAATTCCCTTATTTTACAAAATGTGTATCTGAACAGGTCAGAAATTGGCGTTTCTTGCTGTATGTTCCTGTCAGTAAACTAACTCGCTTTCGGCGTTAAATGTGTATTCACATTTACATCTACATGGATACTCTGAATATCACATTTAAGTGCCTGGCAGAGGGTTCATAGAACCACCTACACAATTCTCTATTATTCCAATTGCGTATAGCGCTCGGAAAGAACGAACACCAATATCTTTCCGTACGGGCTCTGATTTCCCTTATTTTATCGTGGTGATTATTTTTTCCTGTGTAGGTCGGTGTTAACAAAATATTTACGCATTCGGAGGAGAAAGTTGGTGATTGGAATTTCGTGAGAAGATTCCGTCGCATCAGAAAACGCCTTACTTTTAATGATATCCAGCCCAAATAGTCTATCATTTCAGTGACACTCTCTCCAATAATTCGCAGTAATACAAAACGTGCTGCCCTTCTCTGAACTTTTTCGATGTACTCCGTCAGTCCTATATGGTAAGGATCCCACACCGCGCAGCAGTATTCTAAAAGAGGACGGGAAAGTGTAGTTTAGGCAGTCTCCTTAGTAGATCTGTTGCATTTCTAAGTGTCCTGCCAATAAAACGCAGTCTTTGGTTAGCCTTCCCCACAGCATTTTCTGTGTTCCTTCCAATTTAAGTTGTTCGTAAATGTAATTGATACAACTTTGTATCCTGTCATCTATAGTTTGATGAATGCAGATTATGCGCAGAGGGACCGAAATGGTTCAGAATGGAAGATACGAAAAGTATCGTCCTTATATGTAACTGTTGTTGTGGTCTTCAGTCCTGAGACTGGTTTGATGCAGCTCTCCATGCTACTCTATCCTGTGCAAGCTTCTTCATCTCCCAGTACCTACTGCAACCTACATCCTTCTGAATCTGCTTAGTGTATGCATCTCTTGGTCTCCCCCTACGATTTTTACCCTCCACGCTGCCCTCCAATACTAAATTGGTGATCCCTTGATGCCTCAGAACATGTCCTACCAACCGATCCCTTCTTCTGGTCAAGTTGTGCCACAAACTCCTCTTCTCCCCAATCCTATTCAGTACCTCCTCATTAGTTATGTGATCTACCCATCTAATCTTCAGCATTCTTCTGTAGCACCACATTTCGAAAGCTTCTATTCTCTTCTTGTCCAAACTATTTATCGTCCATGTTTCACTTCCATACATGGCTACACTCCATACAAATACTTTCAGAAACGACTTCCTGACACTTAAATCTATACTCGATGTTAACAAATTTCTCTTCTTCAGAAACGCTTTCCTTGCCATTGCCAGTCTACATTTTATATCCTCTCTACTTCGACCATCATCAGTTATTTTGCTCCCCAAATAGCAAAACTCCTTTACTACTTTAAGTGTCTCATTTCCTAATCTAATACCTTCAACATCACCCGACTTAATTCGACTACATTCCATTATCCTCGTTTTGCTTTTGTTGATGTTCATCTTATACCCTCCTTTCAAGACACTGTCCATTCCGTTCAACTGCTCTTCCAAGTCCTTTGCTGTCTCTGACAGAATTACAATGTCATCGGCGAACCTCAAAGTTTTTATTTCTTCTCCGTGGATTTTAATACCTACTCCGAATTTTTCTTTTGTTTCCTTTACTGCTTGCTCAATATACAGATTGAATAACATCGGGGAGAGGCTACAACCCTGTCTTACTCCCTTCCCAACCACTGCTTCCCTTTCATGCCCCCTCGACTCTTATAACTGCCATCTGGTTTCTGTACAAATTGTAAATAGCCTTTCGCTCCCTGTATTTTACCCCTGCCACCTTTAGAATTTGAAAGAGAGTATTCCAGTCAACATTGTCAAAAGCTTTCTCTAAGCCTACAAATGCTAGAAACGTAGGTTTGCCTTTCCTTAATCTTTCTTCTAAGATAAGTCGTAAGGTCAGTATTGCCTCACGTGTTCCAATATTTCTACGGAATCCAAACTGATCTTCCCCGAGGTCGGCTTCTACTAGTTTTTCCATTCGTCTGTAAAGAATTCGTGTTAGTATTTTGCAGCTGTGGCTTATTAAACTGATTGTCCGGTAATTCTCACATCTGTCAACACCTGCTTTCTTTGGAATTGGAATTATTATATTCTTCTTGAAGTCTGAGGGTATTTCGCCTGTTTCATACATCTTGCTTACCAGATGGTAGAGTTTCGTCAGGGCTGGCTCTCCCAAAGCCGTCAGTAGTTCCAATGGAATGTTGTCTACTCCGGGGGCCTTGTTTCGACTCAGGTCTTTCAGTGCTCTGTCAAATTCTTCACGCAGTATCGTATCTCCCATTTCATCTTCATCTACATCCTCTTCCATTTCCATAATATTGTCCTCAAGTACATCGCCCTTGTATAGACCCTCTATATACTCCTTCCACCTTTCTGCTTTCCCTTCTTTGCTTAGAACTGGGTTGCCATCTGAGCTCTTGATGTTCATACAAGTGGTTCTCTTATCTCCAAAGGTCTCTTTAATTTTCCTGTAGGCAGTATCTATCTTACCCCTAGTGAGATGAGCCTCTACATCCTTACATTTGTCCTCTAGCCATCCCTGCTTAGCCATTTTGCACTTTCTGTCGATCTCATTTTTGAGACGTTTGTATTCCTTTTTGCCTGCTTCATTTACTGCATTTTTATATTTTCTCCTTTCATCAATTAAATTCAATATTTCTTCTGTTACCCAAGGATTTCTACTAGCCCTCGTCTTTTTACCTACTTGATCCTCTGCTGCCTTCACTACTTCATCCCTCAAAGCTACCCATTCTTCTTCTACTGTATTTCTTTCCCCCATTCCCGTCAATTGTTCCCTTATGCTCTCCCTGAAACTCTGTACAACCTCTGGTTCTTTCAGTTTATCCAGGTCCCATCTCATTAAATTCCCACCTTTTTGCAGTTTCTTCAGTTTTAATCTACAGGTCATAACCAATAGATTGTGGTCAGAGTCCACATCTGCCCCTGGAAATGTCTTACAATTTAAAACCTGGTTCCTAAATCTCTGTCTTACCATTATATAATCTATCTGATACCTTTTAGTATCTCCAGGGTTCTTCCATGTATACAACCTTCTATCATGATTCTTAAACCAAGTATTAGCTATGATTAAGTTGTGCTCTGTGCAAAATTCTACCAGGCGGCTTCCTCTTTCATTTCTTAGCCCCAATCCATATTCACCTACTACGTTTCCTTCTCTCCCTTTCCCTACACTCGAATTCCAGTCACCCATGACTATTAAATTTTCGTCTCCCTTCACTATCTGAATAATTTCTTTTATTTCATCATACATTTCTTCAATTTCTTCGTCATCTGCAGAGCTAGTTGGCATATAAACTTGTACTACTGTAGTAGGTGTGGGCTTCGTATCTATCTTTGCCACAATAATGCGTTCGCTAAGCTGTTTGTAGTAGCTTACCCGCGTTCCTATTTTCCTATTCATTATTAAACCTACTCCTGCATTACCCCTATTTGACTTTGTGTTTATAACCCTGTAGTCACCTGACCAGAAGTCTTGTTCCTCCTGCCACCGAACTTCACTAATTCCCACTGTATCTAACTGTAACCTATCCATTTCCCTTTTCAAATTTTCTAACCTACCTGCCCGATTAAGGGACCTGACATTCCACGCTCCGATCCGTAGAACGCCAGTTTTCTTTCTCCTGATAATGACATCCTCTTGAGTAGTCCCCGCCCGGAGATCCGAATGGGGGACTATTTTACCTCCGGAATATTTTACCCAAGAGGACGCCATCATCATTTAATCATACAGTAAAGCTGCATGCCCTCGGGAAAAATTACGGCCGTAGTTTCCCCTTGCTTTCAGCCGTTCGCAGTACCAGCACAGCAAGGCCGTTTTGGTTATTGTTACAAGGCCAGATCAGTCAATCATCCAGACTGTTGCCCTTGCAACTACTGAAAAGGCTGCTGCCCCTCTTCAGGAACCACACGTTTGTCTGGCCTCTCAACAGATACCCCTCCGTTGTGGTTGTACCTACGGTGCGGCTATCTGTATCGCTGAGGCACGCAAGCCTCCCCACCAACGGCAAGGTCCATGGTTCATGGGGGGGTATATGTAACTATTAAAAGCAATAGCGGAACAGATTTTACCACTTCAAGTGAGAAAAAAATGCTAAGAATTATAATTCAGATTACTCAATTGAGGGTGAAGCATTGTGATAATTACACTGACGCACGCTTCTCAATAATCTCAATAACCTATGTTCCATTTTTATTTTCATACAATATAAGTCAGGCTGTTTAATCGTTGTATATTAACATGACAACAATGTATTTCAAATTAACACTGTGGTGTAATATTGCAACGAAGATCCAGTACGCAAAGCAGAAACTAAATCCAGTGTCTATATTACCAGTGTTACTGCTGCAGTAGTATAACAAGCGTTGCCAACACGACGAAATTCTTTATTGGAATATTAGGCGCGTTATTGGTGTAGTATTACATCGGACTGCAGAAGTTGGAGTTTTGTTATTTAGAACAACGCCAGAAGAGTCCTTATTGATGGTTTCTGATGTGCAGACTTTCTAGTGCAGCAAGTTTTAGTCCTTTGTTGCCTGAGCTTGGAATTATCTTTTATTATAGATTTGTGTATGGCTTCTAGGTAGTGTTATGAAAAAGTGAATAAGTTTTTAAGCTAGTTGGTATCAATCGCATTCATTAGAGGTAATGTTATAAATACTAATTAATAGCACAGGGGCTGTTTGTCTTTACAGTTCAGCAGGTTTTCGCCCAATGTATCTATACTATGAGAGTAACTGAGCAATATTTCACTTTCTAGATATTGGCAGATCTGGTAGACAGTTTTCATAGATATAGGTGAGGGCATTACCTCTTAACAGATATTGGAGACACTGCTACTAGCTATATAATATATTTAAGGTCTTGTGTTTTTTCCCACTAAAACTCTGTATAGCGATGGGACAGTTACGATTATTTAAGGATACCGACTTAATAGTATAACATTTCAAATAAAAATATTTTTCTGTTTAAAGTAACAGCATGTGTCGAAATTGAAGTGAGATGTAACATAGATCACTAGGTGCATAAAAGAATCTAGTTTAAAGGAGTATGTAAATATCTCTTTATTGTAAGTTCTGAACTAGTGGCTTCCTGTTCAAAATATTGGGCAGGAAACAAATTTTGAGGATTTGCGGAATATGTGCAGAGGACGAAGAAAGTACGAGTATAGGGAAATAATCCAGCGTTCTGTAAGAATCTCCTGCATGCTACGGTTTTTGACAGAATGGCTTGTTTCTGGGACTAACGCTTAGTTGACTTGTGTACTCCGCAAGCCACCTTACGGCGTATGGTGGAGGTTACCATCACTTCTCCCCTTCCCTTACCACTTAGTGCACACGGTGTGGGGGGAAAATCTCCGTTAAAGGGGTAATCTATCGCCAAACCTCAAGGTTGGTTTCAGCACCACAGTGCTTTAGATAGCATGGGACTGTTGGAAGTAATACGTCATTGCCTTCCTCCATACGGCATATGAGCTCTGATTCTCTCGTTGTTGTCATTTCACGAGACTTATGACGGAGAAAATAATACGTAGACCACACCGTGATGCACAACATCTGTCTTGTAGCGCTAGCCACTGGAGGTTTATTGTTCACCTATCGAAAGCTCTCGCGTTTACTAAACGAACAGCCCTTCGTTGAATCTACTGTCCCTCTTCTGTTTATCCAACTTGGTGATGGTCCCAGTCTCAATTTGTCTCAACATTCTGTCGAATGATTGTTTTGTAAGGCACTTCTCCGTGGATTAATTAAAATTCCTTTAAGACTCTTCCAATGAATCTTTGTCTGGCACTTTGTTTTCCTACAACTAGTTTTCTGTTGTAATTCCACATTTGATCGCTCTGGGCGGTTACACCCGGGTATTTTACGGTTGCTACAGTTTCCACTGATTTTTCATCAGTACCATAATCGAACAGCAATGGATGTGCAAGACATTACATTTATTTACGTTCACGTTCAACTGCCAGTCTTTGTACCGCTCACTCATCCTCTGCAGTTCTTCCCGCATTTCAATGAACTCTTCTGGCGTTGTCACCTCCCTATAGACAACTGAATCATTTTGCGAACACTTTCGTGATGTATACGATGTTAACCACTAGATCATTAAGTGTTTGTTATAAATAGTAAAGGTTCTATACTCTCCGTTGTGATAATCAGGAAATTACTTCTACATCTTTCGATTTCGTCCCGTTAAGAACGGTGTGATGAGTTCTGTATGCTAGGATGTGAAGCCAGTCACAAATCTGTTCCGATACCCTATTACCTCGTACTTCTATCACTAGACGACAGTGCGGAACTGTATAGAATATTTTCCGCAAGAGTAGGAACAGAATGTCAGCTTAGATGGTTTTTGGTGACCTGGATTTCATGGACGAACCATGGGAGCTGTGTTTCGCAAACTCTTTGTTAAGGAAATCCATGTTGAATTCTGTAGTGGAGATCATCGTTCTCCGCAAATGTCGTAGTGCGTGAGCATAAAACACAGTTATACAACAGACTGGAGCCCGCGGTGGTTATGCGCGTGTGTCCGGCTGCCTTTCTGGAAAATGAGAATGACGTACGCCACTTTGCGAGCGCTCGGTACTTTTCAGTGTTCTCGCGACTTAAAATAAATTTCAGACACAAACAGGCGGCGAGCGACCTCAGTACGCGGTTGTGCGAAGTGTGCGAGTAAGACGGGGGGCCAGTATTCGATCCCCACTGAGCTTCAGAGCTGCCGGCTGTGTATTAAGGCCCACCCCCGGCTGTTTGCCATTTCATGTTCGGAATGAAGGTACACGAATTCTCTGTGGAAGTGCCGTCAGGCTGGAAATGCGCCGCCCGTCACTGTATGGGCGCCGGCTGTTTTCAGCTAATCCTTTGTCGTGTTCACGGCATTAATTGAGGCGGCGTTCATCTGAATGCGGGGAACCGACAGCGGGACATGCCGCCTCTTACGCTCTGTCCCTGCTGGCTCGCAGATCGATTCGCAGGTAACGAATATCTGTAAAGCGCCTTTATTTTATCACTCGCAAAAACGCCCTTCGATAAGCGTCTACCAGATTAAAATATATTTGCTTTCCTCTCTTTCACGGAAATAGAAGTACCGGCGCCTGTCAGATCTCACTGAGCGAAGTTGTACCGAATTCGCTGCCGCATAATTATGCGCGATTTAAAGTGCATTTGCTTGTTGCATCATTGCACAGGGATGTGTTTTCCACTTGTTCCTACGGCCTTGCAAATCAGTTTGACAAGTTTAGTCACGACAACCGACTGTTCACCTTCACTTTAGAGCACTAAACGAGCTTGTACATGGAATCAAACAAAACCGAATCCCCATGAAGCATTTGCTAAATGCTACCCAGTGGCCTCGGCTAAAGCAGAAAAAAATGCTGCTGGGCAAACAGTTGCCCTGCTCACACACATGTGACTCGTTATTCCAAATTGTAACGCGTCCATACGGGGCAAGTTGTACGGCAGGTGATACACTCAGACAACACTAAAATGCAAGCCAGGAGACACAACATAAAGAAAGCATGAAAAAGTGGCAACAAAACACAATAAACACGTCCCAATTTGCGTTTTTTGGTCGTAATATTCCTGCAAACATAGAGAGGTTCAAATGGTTCAAATGGCTCTGAGCACTATGGGACTCAACTGCTGAGGTCATTAGTCCCCTAGAACTTAGAACTAGTTAAACCTAACTAACCTAAGGACATCACAAACATCCATGCCCGAGGCAGGAGTCGAACCTGCGACCGTAGCGGTCTTGCGGTTCCCGACTGCAGCGCCTTTAACCGCATGGCCACTTTGGCCGGCAAACATAGAGAGGAATTAATATACTGTGTACATATATTTAGAAAATATTAGTATTTATAACCTTAAAACATCAAAATGAAAATTAATTGTGCTACCACAGAACAGATGGCCACTTCAGCATTGGCCCAAAGTAAAAATAAAATATTAAGTAATAATTCGAAAATTACGAAAGGTATAACATTTTTATACATCACATACGCACATTTCTCGAATTTACGACGTGTTTAGTGTTACAAAGCTCTAATCATATGATGTCAACAGCCGATTATAATATTAAATTATCTTTTAGCAGTGTCATGTTCATACAACTTGCATTCACATTCAGGGGCTTGTCTTACATTAACACCGAAAAGGGAGTAATGAACGCTACCCAGCGTTTCTGTCGTTGACACTAAAAGAATAGCTGATGTTATTAGGTCGTTATCGTGATCGTTACCAAGATTACACAATTTTTTACGGTGGTTATCTTCTTTTTTTCCACGCTGGCGTATAACGTATGGGTACATTCAGGCAGGCCCAAACCTGTCTTAGAACTCATCTTAAGGTAATAATATTGTTCTTATCCGGCGGCTCCAAATGTATCCCTTCAGTATACAGAGCAAGACATCATTCGAATTTTCTTTGAATTAACGTTCTGTGCTCGGGTTCAGAGAAGAATCGTTGCACTTGTTGTCTCTAATGCACGAATCGTCATTAGTATTATTTTCCAGATTCCGTAACGTTAATCATCCGTTTGTACAGTACCTATCTATCTTGTCAATAAATTTAATTTTTAATAATGTAACTAAGTAAATGGCATGCGAAATATAATATCTTTAGTTTAACGTGGGTATCGTCATTCGTTATTATTTTCCAGAACCTGTGAACTTTAGAAGAGATAATTTTTGTAACTTAAACCACACGTTTGTGCGGTTTCCATTTTGTCAATAACTTTTCTTTTAAATATCGTAATTAATTCAATAACGTATGAAAACTAAGATCTTTAATTTAACCTGCTATCTCATAGTACTCTATCAGTTTTTTTATCTAAAAAGCTGTTTATGAATATGATTTTATTTAATTCTAAACTGAAACACTGATCACGTTGTTCCGTTATGAGCAGCCAGTATGCTATCAACTGGAATCTGTAATATTCTAACACGGGGGAAATTTCATGGCTGTTCTCAAAAACCCCCACACTTCCCTTGCGCTGTTTATCACGTGACTTACGAAAAACGGCCTACTGAAGATGCAATGTAGTTAATGCCATACGAATACGGAGAGCACTTGGTATTTCATACTTTTGAAGATATAATATGCCAACTGCCAACTCATATGAATTAAATTTTCATTGTGACCGAGCAATTTAAATAATGTAATAATGTAATGCTGTTTCTTCCATTACTGACGTTGGACTCAGAATTTTTGTCTCTACTAAATTAATATCTTCAACTTTTAAGTGTGGCGTAAGTTCTACTCTAATAAATTTCTGCTACATATGTACGTGATTGCCAAGTGGCGGTTTGTTCTTGTTTACTAAAACGATAACATTTAGGACGTAAACTGAACTAGATTAATCTAATACATTGTGATGTTATGATACATTTAATAAGATAATGACAATTATTCTGCAATTTTTTAATCTTCAGTAGTTTCAGACCTATTTTGTGGTACCATGTAACAACAAGAGTAACTTTCTCGACTGTAGTTACAACATAGCATCAAAATATTAGTTGTGACTCAGTTGGCATCCTCTGTCACTAACAATCGAGATAACGTATTACATGACTTTGTGAAAGCTGCTGACGTTATCTCGACAAGTTCGCATTGACTACTCACTAACTGCAAGATAGTAGCGCCTGATTCTTACATGCGTACAAGTTGAGCTACGTTGTCTACATACAGAAATGTCTCCAGTACTAATACATGTGCAAAGTAGTGCCAGCATCATTTTCATTACACGCAGTAAACTTCCCTATTCGAAATATAAGTCTGTAAATCGAGCAGCAAAACAAATATTATGCTCAATTTATCATATTAGGAAAGCAGACGTACTGGCCTATGTTGTATGCAATACTACTAAGGAAAGAGGAAGACAGTGGAATGTACAGGCTTGCACACCTAAAGAAGAGTATACCCTGCGAATCGACCATGAAGACAAAATCATAAAGATTCGAACTGACACGAAAGTTCGTCAACGCTCATTCTTGCTGCATACCATTAGTGACTGGAACAGGAACGAAGGGGAGTGGCTACGATACAAAATTATCGCCCGCCATAGACCACTACTTGAGATGTGTAAATGTAGTTGTAGATCTCTCACGAAGTCGTACGTACTCTGCATGTTACCCACGAAGTAAAATCCTTACATCGAAATATTGTAAGCTCTTTAAACCAACACCACTACCAAAGTGAACTGTCTCTCCGTAAACGGGCTTTCTTCGTGATTTGTGAGCTAATTTACACTAAAAAGTTTCTGACAAGGCTCAGTGTTCCCCTCTGTCACAATATTAAAAAAACGGTACTGAAGAAGTATTCACAAAATTTCTCCTCAGGCTGATAAATTAATAGATGAATGTCGGAGTGATTTCTTCAAATCAAAGTCAAAACCCCTTCCACGTCTTCCTTAAGTACTCCATCTCTAGAGACCTTTATGGCGACAATATCTTCAATTCTAACCCCCCTTCCTGTATTTTTATGTGTATAACGTTAAATTTTGAACTCGTCGAGGGGAGCCTTTGAGAGTCACAACTGGGTCGGGTGACGACAGCCCACGCATGTTAGCGTATCACCACTGGCGCTTACTCAGTGTTCTCCTCGTTAAACCAGCGGACTACAAGCGCACCCAGGCACAGTTTTATCGACTATAGTACCTCTCGAGCAAAATGTAGCCCCTTGTTAAGATTCCATAAAGAAACGAGACATGCCGAGGAATCGGGCGCATGCGCGCTCGAATGAAAAGATTTCTATAGAATCCAAACTCTCATTCCGTAACAAAACAGCTAACACTTGCGTGCAGTTTATGAAAAAATGGCAAGGAATAGCGGAAAGGATAATGATAAATACTTAATCGGACTCATAACCTCCACTGCCGCCCTGAATTTCTGTAGATGGTACCCTATCCGTTTCGTAGCTAGCTAGCTAGTGGTGATAAGGGGTCCTTGGAGAAGACACAGACTAACACTGCAACTGGATTTACGTAGCTTGTGCAATCTAATACCAAATTTGGTTTATTACGTACTATGCCCCAACAGAACAAATAGTCCCGTCACGGAAAAGCCACGTATAACACTTCTGTCCGCTATTGCTATACCACAACCTTAAAGTTGGAGGCAGGTCGTGAAATAAAACTATCTTGTTAAAGCAATTATGGAATAAAGCAACAGAGCTGTGTTACCCTCAGAGGAATTTTGTTATGTTGACCTGAAATACCTAACGGAGGTAGCTTATCGGAAGTGAAATCCAGAATTACGTAAATATTTAAACAGCAACAAACAATAATTTGCCTATCCACAGTGCCCAAATGATAATAACAACGCTCGCCAGCCTAATAAGACATAAGAATGAGTAACATTGTTATTCAAGAAACTGAAAGTAAGTAACTTCAATGGACAATCACAGCCTATACTTCGTCACACGAGAGTGCAATGAACTCTGGCACCTGCATATTTTCAAGGTTAAAGAATGTGCTAACAGTTATAGGAGAACATCGCTATTTGCATAAAGGTAACAGAAAATGATATATACTTTTGCCTTCAAGGCTTGGTCAACTGAATGGTCTCAATAACGTTACTATTAATTTTCACTGTAGAATCGTAAATTGGACATAGGTTTAATATTACTTTTCAAACAAATTCCTATCTGACATGAAATATGAATATGGTCCACCGCAAATTTAGTTACTGTGCATAGATTAAGTCTTTCACTACTAAACTCCTTTCTACTTGGAATGAAAATTACATGGAATTCACTAACAGATTACTTCTCACTGTGCCCGCATCTCGTGGTCGTGCGGTAGCGTTCTCGCTTCCCACGCCCGGGTTCCCGGGTTCGATTCCCGGCGGGGTCAGGGATTTTCTCTGCCTCGTGATGGCTGGGTGTTGTGTGCTGTCCTTAGGTTAGTTAGGTTTAAGTAGTTCTAAGTTCTAGGGGACTTATGACCACAGCAGTTGAGTCCCATAGTGCTCAGAGCCATTTTGAACTTCTCACTGTCTTTTGAATGAAGAAATTATTGTTTTCATAGATAGTGGTCTTTCTATTAATCGTTATCTAGCATGAGCACAATAGACTAACTGTTGATCCTGTTACACCATTAATATGCACTTTTAATACACAAGAAAAGCACAATATTGTACAGAATTTCACTTGAATAGAAGACTAATTGAAACTTGCTATAATTAAGTAACTTTGTGCATTTGAACTACTTTCATTGGACAGGGCCCCTTAATCTTGATCACTGCAGCAGAGCATACTAAACACACTTCCACTACACGAAAGAAACAAACCCTTAACAAGTATGAACATGTAATCTTCAGCCGGGCGGGGTGGCCGAGCGGTTCTAGGCGGTACAATCTGGAACCGCGCGACCGCTACGGTCGCAGGTTCGAATGCTGCCTCGGGCATGGATGTGTGTGATGTCCTTAGGTTAGTTTGGTTTAAGTAGTTCTTAGTTCTAGGGGACTGATGACCTCAGCAGTTAAGTCCCATAGTGCTCAGCGCCATTCTGTAACCTTCAACAGTGTTAGTTCTCATCTCTTACTGAAGTAGAACACAACCTGATGTGGTTATAAGACAATAGCTCACCTTTGGTTGATTTTCTACAGACTGCACTGTGATCATTTACCAAGCAAACTTTATAAGCCTCAGTTTTGAGAACTTTCACTTTTGAAGTTGGCAATAAAATTTTAATAAGCAGCTTTAATAGAAAAATTATTTTCAGCAAGCATTATTTACTATATTACTCATTTCTGCTAAAACACTGAGCTTTAATGTTCTTTCAGTAAGGACACTCGGTAATCACTTTAGCATGGGAAGGGCCCTAGGTGGTTGTGTGACTACGAAAAAAATTCAAGGTAGGTATACGAGTTCGAGTATAAGTTACCTTATATTTGTGCACACTAAAACATCCTATGAGCTGATCCTTCACCACACATGTCTACTATTCTTTGGTTCCTTTTCAGTGATTGCGCAATGTGGTAGCGATAGCATGTTGGTAGGTGGATTTGCAGGTAGAATCGTTGGAATCTTTCATCTCTTGGTGGCGATGATAGATATCAATTCCAGAATAGTTCCAGCTCTTTATCCATACATCCGAGGCATTGAAAACCTCTCTCGGCACCAGCACAATATATAACTTTTACATGAGCAGTTGACAGTTTGGTAGCTCGTCCCCGACTGACTCTTTGTTCCACCTTGCTATCCGTGCCAACCACATTTGACGCGCGCTACACAGTTCCGTTCCCAAGGGGAATCACAACAACTTTTGCATATAAAATAACTAAGAACCCTAAGTGAAGGTCAGCAGTTTACGTAACAGTAACCAAACATATTAAATAAAACAGAACATTTGCACATATTGACATTTCTACAAAAAATTATTCCCCCAAATTCCAAATATATACAGCAAGTTTTGTTTCCCTTCAAATGAGACAGAGAATTTAAATGATAGATACACTACATTGCATTGAATCAAATCATGACAACAAAGTTTTTAACAAAGAAAGGAGTGTACTTTCGTGCTATTAATGCAATCAAACAATATTTACAGAAACTCAACGATATAACACTAAACAAAAGAAAAGGCAAAATAAATCAGTACAGCATTAGAGCTATGGTGTTACAAGACCAGTCAGAAGTACTTCTTATGAGCCTCTGTTTTAGCCTTTGACTGGTGCACAGTCAGCTGACAATGCGCTGTGCAGAGACTGACTTTGCATCAAGTATCCTTGGCTTAGCGCACGACTGAAAATATGAGAAAGCCATATTATTTATTACCAAAACTGACAGTGATACAGAAAGGAGGTCTGAATGCAGTCAAAACATCTCTGATCCATTGCCCAACACAATAAAATTTTAGATGTGATCTGCAATCATTTTTACTAGACAACTGTCTGATTTTGAGGAATTTTTAATTAAAACACTGGCAGCATTTGTCGTAGCAGAGCACGACTATATAATTACGTACTTCGAAATCTATGCTTCACTCGCAACTTGAATAGCGATAAAGTGTAATAAGTTTATTCTTAGTACAGTAAATGGCTGGCATGCAGCCATCAACAGAATTAAGTCATGTCTGTGGAGCCTTTAAATGGCTCATTCCATTCAGTTTCCATAGATATTGTGAAAATCATTAGTTTAATATGTAATTACCTCTTGGTCTTACTAATTTCGGTGAATTTCGTTGTTGATGTTACGTCTGGTTTGCATTCAGGAAGATGTTTCTCATTATGTCAAACATTCCGTACAAAAACTGACCAATCATTGAGAAAACACTATAATAAACCAAGGAACAATTTGAAAATTGTATTATCGCTCTATAAAAAGGAACAAGAACTTTGAAATTTCCAGTCAAACTGTTTTTCTGGTCCGACACGGCAAAGGACTTGGAAGATCATTTCATTAGAATGGGCAGTGTATTGGAAAGAGGTCAGACAAGGCTTTATTATACTAATCAGGTTCAAATGGATGTAGGTTGTGGTAGTTACTTTGCTCTTCTGCTTTTTCGCCCAGTATTCTTTCATATTCTCACTATGTATCCTTTTTCTCTCCCCAGACCAATTTGTCCCTCTCTTCTTCTCCCTCAATCCTTGGAATCCTTCCATTTTACCACTTTCTTCTTAAAAATCTCTCTTTCCGTTGCGTCTTCTTCACTTATGTTGTTTATCTACTAATTTTTCCTGACTTCTTGAATCCAGGCTATTGTTGACTTCTTGTTGCTTGGCTAGCTGATTTGGGGGAGGTAACCAAACAGCGACGTCATCAGATTAGGGAGGGATGGGGAAGGAAGCCGGCCGTGCCCTTACAAAGGAACCAGCCTGGCATTTGCCTGAAGCGATTTAGGGACGTTACGGAAAACCTATATCAGGATGGTCGGACGCTGGTTTGAAACGTCATCCTCCCGAATGCGAGTCCATTGTGCTAACCACTGCGCCACCTCGCTCGGTGACTTCTTGGCCCAGTGATGTTTAAAAATCTGTTTGGTTAACCTGTTGCCATTCATTCTGTATAAATGTCCAAAACGTAGCAGTCGACTCTTCCGTAGAGTTTCAGTCAGGTTTTCTATGCTCTTCATTACTTCTTAATTTTCATACCTCTGCATTTCTTAGTGGACCAAGTATAGTTAGAATGATTCTTCTTCCTAGGACTTCAGGTGTGTGTAATTAGTGATTCAGTACTAAACATTCACTTGCATGAAGAGATACTGGTTTTATTACTGTGTTGTAGTGCAGTATTTTTAAATTTTTAGACAGAGACCTTTTGTTGTAAATGCTGTTGGTTATACCATATGCTCTCTCCATTTTATGTACTCTTTTTTCTATAACGAATTATTCTAAGCCATTTTCTTCAGTCATTTCGCCCAAATATTTAAATTTACTAACGCTCTTTATCTGTCCAATATCTGTTACTGGGATTTCTAGAGAATTTCCTATTTTTGTCATAAATTTTGTTTTCTCTACAGAAATTCTTAAACTTGCTTTGTTGGCTACTTTTTCTAAGAGGCTGATTTGTATTTCTGCACTTGTTAGGTTTTCAGTAAGAATAGCAAAATCATCCGCAAATGCTAGACAGTGAAATTCAGTACCTTTGTTCTTAGTCCCCAGACTTATTGGTGATGCCTTATGTTCTGTCATGTTTGTTTCCATTCTCTTACTATTTTCCCTAGAATGCAGTTGAAGAGTAGTGGAGACAGGTCTTCACCTTGCCTTAAGTTTGTTTTTATTTTGAATAACTTAGATACTTCAGCCCGAAAGTTTACTTTTGATTTAGCGTCTGTGAGCGTCTCACGAATAAGGGCAGCTAGTTTACATTTAATACCAAATTCTCGGGTCACTTTATCTAGTGTTTCTCTATCAGATGAATCAAATGCCATTTTAAAATTTATAAATGTTACAACTGTGTCTTTACAGGTTGTAAGCCTGTGACGGATTATGGACTTTAGGTTGAAAATCTGTTCTGCGCTAGATCCGCTCTTTCTAAATCCACTCCGATATTCTCCCAAATGATTATCAACTGTTGCTCCTACCTTGTTTAGCAATATTGTTGAAAATATTTTATAGCCCACTGACAACAGAGCTATACCTCTGTAGTTATTTACATCGTGCCTATAACCTTTCTTGTGCAGAGGATGGATAAGAGCCATTTTCCAGTGTTGTGGAATCTTTTTAGTTTCCCATACTTCTTCAAACATGATCTGAAGTTTAGTTACTGTTTTTGGTTGAGACCATTACTACTTCAGCTGTAATACAGACTTCTCCACTGGCTCTGTTATTTCTCAGTGTATTTATTCCTTTTTCAGTTTCTTCAGCAATAGGTGGTGGAGCTGCGTCTGTGTTTTCATGAAGGTCTGCAAATTCTAGCTTACTGTTCGGTCCCTCACCGTTCCAGAGTTGTTCAAACTATTTGTCAGTATTTCACAGTTTTGGTTATTGCTTAGGCCTATTTTACCATTTTCATATCTGACGTCTCACAAGATCGTTTAGCACCCTTAATCATTCTTGCTGTTTCTTTCCTTTGCGTTTTAAATTCATCAAGATCCTCTGTCTTCCCAGAACATTTCCATTTTTTCCACTATTTTGTTCATTCTGCTGCTTTTTGACATGTTTCATTCCACCAGACCCTTTTTTTAAAAACTTTTTGTTGATTCAAACACATTCTTCGCTGCTCTGTTGATTTCTTTGGATAATTCTTCCCATTTCCCTGATTTAGATGTTTTAATTTCTTCTCGAAAATGTTTTGTTGGTTCTTTTGTGATGTTGAGCCTTTCTGTGTTAGATTTAATCAGTTTTTCCTCTATCTTTTGGTTTTTATTAGGGAGAAGTTTCAGTTTAGTTTTAGTCAGCTAATTACACAGCTCTACAAAATAAAATTTTTTTTCGTTGCCAGGGAAGTTTGAACGAAAATGGGATATTGTTATGATACTCATTCCGAGTATATTTGTACTTTTTCAAAATTGGCTCTGGTTTTTGAGATATAGGTTATTTGTGGAAATGAGAGTTTCATGTGGATAATATCGACTGCAGGGTCCATATATGGTGTAATGTATTTGCTACCTGTTTTTTAATTAGTGATATTGTACTATCTTTATTAAACAATTGTACTCAGGGAGTGCATCTGTGTGGTTGAGGATTACATCATGCAAACATCACACTGTCAGCATGTGTTCAGTCCTGTTGTGCGGTGCGTGTGTTGAAGATATTGAGGGTTGTGCAGATTTGAATTCGGCGGTACTCGACATTCATTTGTTGGCCGAGGTAATCCCCGCAACAGCCGATAGGTAGCGTTCAGTGTAAACAAGAAAAATGGCGATGGTCGAAAGTCACACACATGTGCAGTGCAGCTTCAAGGAGATAGAACCTTTTCATCGTGACGTAGCAAATAAGAGGTGAGTATTCATTTCACACAACACAATTAATGATGTTTGTTGGATGTGATTGACATGCAAATACAAGAAAGTTCTGCATAATATGTAGTATTTGTGCAATTTTGTTTTAGGAAAACATGAGTTCTTCACGCCGTCTTTGCGTGAACCATCCAGATGAGTTCTGCTACATTTGTGGTGAATACGTTCTTCAAAAGAACAGGAAGAATATCACTCCTTTTGTGAAGGAAGCGTATCTGGCATATTTCGGAATTAAACTTGGAGATCAAGACAAGGCGTGGGCACCCCATAAAGTTTGTAAATGCTGTGTGGAGTGCTTACGGCAGTGGACAAAACGAAAAAGGAAAAGCTTAAACTTCGGAGTGCCTATGGTATGGCGAGAGCAGAAGAACCATACAGATGATTGCTATTTTTGCATTGTTAATGTGAAAGGTTTTAATAGGTTCAAAAAACGAAAGTGGGAATATCCCGATTTGGAGTCAGCAAGAAGACCGGTGGTGCACAGCAACGATGTTCCTGTACCAACCTTCACAACATTACCCACGCTAACATCATCAGATGACGATGTGCACGGCGAGGAATGTACAAGTAGTGGTTCGGAATACGAAGGACGTGAGACACAACCCCAGCAGTTCGACCAGAAGGAGCTCAGTGACTTGATACGAGAACTCAATCTTTCAAAGCAAGCATCAGAACTCTTAGCATCCAGGCTTAAGGAAAAGAACTGTCTTCATCCAAGTGTTAAAATAACAGCTTACCGGACGAGAGAAGAAAACCTTCTTCCATACTTCAACCAAGAAGAGGTTATAGTGTATTGCAGCAATATACCTGGACTTTTACTTGAATTGGGGCTGCCGGAATATAGACCAGAGGACTGGCGTCTCTTCATAGACAGTTCCACTAGAAGTTTAAAATGTGTTCTCCTACACAATGGCAATCGTTACGCATCTATTCCAATTGCCCACTCAACAAAACTTTGTGAAGCATATGCTAACATCTAGATGGCTCTGCAGAAAATTCAGTATATGCAGCACCAGTGGTTGATTTGTGTTGATTTGAAAATGGTGAACTTCTTGCTTGGACAACAAAGTGGATACACAGAGCACCCATGTTTTATCTGCATGTGGGATAGTAGGGCAAAGCACGAACATTGGAAGCAGAAAACATGGCCTCCAAGGGAACATATGGCTGTTGGTAAAGCAAACATCATTAATGAACCTCTGGTTAGTAGGGACAAGATTGTTCTCCCACCATTACATATTAAGTTAGGACTAATGAAGCAATTCACCAAAGCTTTAGACAGAAATGGTAATTGCTTCACATACATCTGCAATACGTTCCCTGGACTCAGTAGTGAAAAACTTAAGGCAGGAATATTTGATGGTCCTCAAATTCGCAGGCTCATCAACGATACCAATTTTACAAGTGTCATGACTGTTACTGAAGCGGCCGGCCGAAGTGGCCGTGCGGTTAAAGGCGCTGCAGTCTGGAACCGCAAGACCGCTACGGTCGCAGGTTCGAATCCTGCCTCGGGCATGGATGTTTGTGATGTCCTTAGGTTAGTTAGGTTTAACTAGTTCTAAGTTCTAGGGGACTAATGACCTCAGCAGTTGAGTCCCATAGTGCTCAGAGCCATTTGAACCATTTGTCACTGAAGCATCGGCCTGGAACAGTTTTGTCGCTGTTGTAAAATGTTTTTTGGGCAATCATAAAGCTCCCAATTACGAGGAACTGGTCAAAAACATGCTCACTAACTTTCAAAACTTAGGAGCTAACATGAGCATAAAATTGCACTTCCTTCACAGCCACTTGGATCGATTTCCTCGTAATCTAGGTGATTTCAGTGAGGAACAAGGAGAGCGGTTCCATCAAGATATGAAAGGAATAGAGGAAAGATATAAAGGAAGATGGGACAGGCATATGATGGCAGATTATTGCTGGAATCTGCAACGTGACTGTTCTGAAGAGACCTATAAAAGGAAAGCGTGCAGGAAGCGGTTCGTCATGGACGGAAAATGATATACTTATAGAGAAACTTTTCAATTATGTTTTATACGTGGACAAATGCCTATCAGGTTTTCATAG
The DNA here is from genome assembly GCF_023898315.1 of Schistocerca nitens. Classification (NCBI taxonomy): domain Eukaryota; kingdom Metazoa; phylum Arthropoda; class Insecta; order Orthoptera; family Acrididae; genus Schistocerca; species Schistocerca nitens. Next base: position 930,853,354 of record NC_064616.1, read on the forward strand.
AAGCTATTTATAAAGATTATTTTCTTTTTTCATTGTAGTTTGTAGCGCTCGAGTTCAGTATTAGCAATTTTTTCTAATTTTTTGAATAAATCATGCATTATCTCAAAAACTAGAGCCAAACTACATAAATGGTTGCTATATTCGTCCTCAGCACCACTAACCCATCCTAAAGCCACTCAAATATCCTTGGCAAGAAAATGAGTGTTGACCAGTGTTATCAGAGTCAAATTCCCTGGTTCTTCTTACTTTTACATTCATGAATTCGTTCATATTGCTTTGAGAAATAGCCACATGATCTAACTGGATCTACCCTGGTATTACATTTAGAGACATGAACGTTTTTGCTTTTCTCGGCAGTTTTTTGAAGGAAGTTGCAATTAACTTCAACTGGGATGTTTTCAAATATTAATTAATCTTGCGCTATTTTTGTTCGTTTTCTTAGGGACTGGATATCCTCCTAATATTTTTCGAAAAGCTTTTCCCCTCCCGGTTTGTGTGTTAAAATCTTCCAGTATTACGACAACATTTGAATTTGGAATTTTTGATATTTTGTCTTCCAAAAGTTCCCCGAATGCTTCCACTTTACTCGAATTTTTCTTATTGTCATCATTAATTGGAGCATGGCAATTAACAAAAGTATACTGTTTGTTTTTGCATTTTACTCTGAAAAGAGAGTCTTTCTGAACTGGATTTGAATTCTTTAACGTTATATATTTAATTTTTATGACTACAGAATGCGGTACACGGTACTGGCATGCCTTTCATAGTTTTTATTGCTCGTTTATCCTTAAAAATTCTGCAGTTTTTGGTTTCTGAAAGATTCTAGTCCAAAAACCTTGCTCCTTGTACTACTAAAATTTTTATTTCATGCTTATGTAAGGTAATTTTAAGTTGTTTCCCATTGTCAAGTTTTGGTAATGAGTTTACATGAAGCTGCTTGCGAAGGATTTCCTTTTGAACTTGAGTTTGGAAGGATAACAAGGATGCTCCGACTCATCATCACTCTAGATATTGCAAATCCCCTGAACCCTAGATCCAGATGAATTGCATAAAGCAGTGGTGGATTCCTCTTTCGAGTTATGACTTGGGTAGTGTTTACTTTCAGCGGACTTTCCATTCTGCAATTGAAATTGTGCATTGTACATGGTAGGAAATAAATTTCAAGATGAGATCGGATTGTTAGTCCGAAATGATTATTTTTCATGGTTTCCTCCATCAGGTTCTTCCGCTCTCTCTGGTGTTGGGAACTAGGATTCGTCTTCCATCTTTAAGACCGTTGATCAAGTTTCACCTGTAACCCTAGGTATGGTGCTACCGTCCGAGCAAATCGACACAGGGCTGTTTACGAAGTCTCGCTTTTTATCACTGTTATTATTAACTCTGTTGCTGGTCTTACGCCATCCCTCCAATCTTCCAAATGCCTTACTCGGAACTACCACCATGGTGATTCTTCACCATAATACGTAACAATGGCTTCTCGTGGACGCTGCCAGCTACCGTCAATTCTGTTTATTATGCTCTAAAAAAATTCGAATATCTTGTGATCCCAGCCTCTGACGACGATGTGGTTTTCACAAATCTCACTTTAATAAAATTGCTCATCCATCTAATTAGGTTTCTACCTGCTTCCTTATCGTAATCATTACGATAATCTGCAAACTTACTAACTTAGAAATGAATATGTAAAGTGAGGTGACATAGTGTCACCACGTCTCAGATGAAATGGTGAATCTGCTTTTGATCAAGAAGATGCTGTCAGCAACAAATTTCTTGAGTCAGTGACAACTATGTATTAACTTTGGACTTCTGAGCTAAAAATATTCTATGTTCCTCATTTGAGTTGCTTCAGAACGGTAAATGTTTAGAAGTACAAATATACCTAATATAGAAGTAAACAACTTTAAGTAGGAGCAAGTCACGTGTGATGATGGCAGAAAATACTGCAGAATGAATTCGTAGTTTTCACTTCAGAAAGAAATCATATCAATTCTTGCTGTCACCATTTTCGGCAGTTGTAGAACCACTCCAGAGTGATTTTTTCCTTCTGTTTATCTGTTTTGCCCTGAGCAGCTATCCTGTACGTAAGGATATAGTTTTCAGTCTTAGCTACCATGTTTGCCATTTGATTGTACAAGCCTTATGAACATTTTGCTAATTAATTTTCAGTATCATTGTAATCATCCACAAGTGATCAAGGAGTTAAAATTAATTCTGAGAAACTTGAATGGCTTTTATCAGTTGTCCTCATTAATAATAGAGCTGCAAATTGAGCAAATATTACGCGAAGAGTACTACACTGTTCACTTGACAGAATCGTTACAGTAATTTTTTCTTCATAATATCATCTGTCATTTTTAAAGGTGTTTCTTTTCCTCTCTATTCCAGAATTTTCGTTTTTCACATTTGTTAGGTACCTGTAACGTTCCATAGTTCATTTACTTACCCTTACGTTTCCTGTAGTTCTCAACTATATTCTGTTTCATTGCTTTTCTTTTTTATTTCTTCATTTATAATATTTCTTGACCCTTTCGTGAACAGAAATATCGTTAGAATTTTAGGGTACGAAGCTGAAATTCTAGAGCAACATATTGTCCCAAAAATGTTTGTGCAGGGATATTTTAATATAGTTATGCGTATCCTACTACAGGGAAATCAAGTTTAATTTTGCTTTTATTGGAAGAGAGACGATGCAGAGATCCATTCAGTTGGCAACGTCAAACCTGTCATCGTTCATCATAATAATTTTCATATTATTACATATAACAACAAAACTTATGTTACCGAAAATAGTTTTCAAATAATGATGACGAAATAAGTTTTGGACGATGGTGGCTTACACAGTCACGCACAGTTACGAGTAAGAAGATTGCAGTGATGACATTGTTTTACACAAAAACTCCCCTCGAAAACGATGGTAATTACGGTGCTCTTCGGTCAATGACGCTCCATTCTTATATGTGTACAGAATTTTTATATCTAAACTATAGATACAGCAAGTGAAAGTTTTAGCAATTATTTTAACCTGAGAGAGATTGTATGTGGATGCCTGGAACTCAGGATTATGTATATGAGCAGATGCAAGGCAGTTTACAGCTTTAATTCGAATTATTATTTCGGCGATACGACAGCTGTGGTGTAGTGCACCAACTTCTGTGCTTGTCGCACGTCCCCACATTGCAAATGTTGTTACGCCAACTCAAGTGTGATGCAGTCTATGGCCCGCCCTGATCTCTTTCCATGCTATTTCACGGCTTCGTTCCCTTAAAAAAGGCCTTGAAGAGTCGATTACTCCTGTCAGGCGATCATGTGCAGCAGTCAGTTACGGACTTGTTCACACAGCAGCACAACGTGTTTTGCAAAACTGGTACCTCGTCTCTTACCTTCCAAAGGAGACGAGGTACTGGCAGAAGTAAAGCTCAGAGGACGGGTCGTGAGTAGTGCTTGGGTAGCTCAGTTGGTAGAGCACTTGCCCGCGAAAGGCAAAGGTCCCGAGTTCGAGTCTCGGTGCCGGCACGGTAGCTCAGCGTGTTCGGTCAGAGGGTTAGTTGCCCTCTGTAATAAAAAAAAACTGAGTCAATCGATCAACAACGAACTTAAACAGATGTCTTACGACGTCCGCCCCGAGTAGATGCAGCGAAAAAATAAAAAAAATAAAATTGGTAGAGCTCTTGCTCGCGAAAGGCAAAGGTCCCGAGTTCGAGTCTCGGTGCCGGCACGGTAGCTCAGCGTGTTCGGTCAGAGGGTTAGCTGCCCTCTGTAATAAAAAAAAACTGAGTCAATCGATCAACAACGAACTTAAACAGATGTCTTACGACGTCCGCCCCGAGTAGATGCAGCGAAAAAATAAAAAAAATAAAGTTGGTAGAGCTCTTGCCCGCGAAAGGCAAAGGTCCCGAGTTCGAGTCTCGGTCCGGTACACAGTTTTAATCTGCCAGGAAGTTTCATATCAGCGCACACTCCGCTGCAGAGTGAAACTCTCATTGTGTTCACCACTGTTTACATATAAGGCAAGAATATCGAGTGTAGAATGGCATATTTTTCAAACGTAATATTTTTGGGAGAATGAAAATTGTCACGTTACAACTCACTGTAGAGAGGTGTCGTCTAGAAGCACTATATTCAGAGAACTCCTAGACTGGTTGCAGGATGCGTGTCTGCAAATAAGAGGAAGCGGATGGGTTATGAACGATGGGACGCTGGCATATTCCAGTGATTGTAATCGGGATGCATTGTAGGATACATACCATGGCAAATGGAAAGTGTGGAAGGAGATGGCTAGTATCATGGCTTGCCTATTTCCATCACCTTAAAGGAATAACAGTGTGATCACGTAAGGCAATTCGTTCCCGCAGGAGACGTTCCTAGGGCGGAGACACGTCACGGAATTCTGCGACAGCTTCTGGGGATGATGCAGTGCATGAATGTGTGAAAGCAAGGTGATTATGTTTTGATCATGTTTTATAAGTCTCTATATAAAGAAATTTGTAAGGTGTTTTGTATATAGTTTTACAAATACATTTACAAGGACTCTTTTTCTTATTTCGACGTTTGTAATGTATTTCTCATACACCCCGTACACTGGAAAGAGAAAATATTTTACAGTTACATTCTAACTGTGGTACTTGCAGTACAAACAGACATCAAAATAATCGAGAGAATATCGTAGTATGTATTTCACTACTCCACGGTCCATGGAAAAGTATTATCCTAGAGATACTGACGTAGAAGTCAACCAGCATCGTAATGGGAAACGTTGGTAGCCTATGTAGTACGTTCACTTCTGTAATCAAATGCCATTATTTCATTTCAGTTAAGACACAAGAATGTTTTTCTATTCTTGTTGAAGGTATCTTTCTACACTATTTTTAAAATTCAGGAAATAGATTTACGTATTGTCCACGTCGATGACACATGGACTTGTTTAAAATTTCATTCTGGTTCCAGTGGAGATAAAACACTTACTTGAGAAACATTTTCGGCAGGCGTTGTATGCACCGTATAACAGAGAATGCGGCGATTAGAAATGCACGTCTCCGTGTTGGACGGCGAGGTGCGTGAGCGGCTACGCTTGAGAGATCGCTGGCAGAGCTTCATATTTCCGGCCGCATTATCGCGCCGCTCATAAATATAAATCAGCAACGACAAGAGAATAGTTAGGTCGACCTGCGGGACGTTGAATCACACTTCAATTTTCGATGAGACATCGACGTCAATCGCCCTGCATTGCGTCCTTCCAGACAATTAGCGAACAAAAGCGGAGGAGCGGCAGTTTAAAATCTGAAATGTACAAATGGTAAACGTAAGCCTTTGTGAATTCAAAAACATTTAAACAACCCTTGCAGAGTAGATATACCTAGCTAAAATCGTGCGCCAGTAATCCTCCCTAGAGTAAGGATGAGATAATTTCCGAGGAAACCGTAGAAAGGGTATTTTCGCACAGCCGCCTTAAGTCTTCATGCCGACCCGACGGCTAGGATGTAAGAGGTATGTGACACACGGTAATTTTTGCGGTGCCATGTCGTAAGGTACTTCGTGGTCAGTTTAGCGAAGAAAGGGATGGCGGACGATTATTTTAATTTTATCTCCAGGAGTCTACTACAGCAATTTGTAGAGGATTATAAAATATTCCTACGTTCCTCACGGAAAGCCGATTTATCATAATCGTCATCAACAACAGTTATTTGATACCCACAGATAACCGTCCTTTATACTTTCCCACGCATTGCGTCTTCACTCGTATACAACCATGTTTTCTCCGCATGTTTTATAATGTCAGCTATAAAGCTATTTTCTCGAACTTTTCTTGGCTCTTGGAGTACAGCAGAGAGCTTCCTTGGTCCATGTATAATTCATTCGCCTGTCTACATACCCTGACCACTTCCAATTCATTTGCACTGCGGTTGGAGTTACGTCTTCCAACTAGTTTAATCCGTGATACTTTTGTCTGTTTGCCCGGGTCTACTAGTAACTCGTATCATGCATCTCTCCATCGCACACTGAGCAGTCATCAGCTTTGGAATATTTTCGCATTTAAAGTCCATGTTTCATTTGTCAAAAGTCAAAATTAATAATACACCCTGATCGTAACCAGTCCTTTTGAGACACATCAGAAGATTTTTTTTACAACCTCTCCTTAATTTTACAAAAGTGCTTCATGTTATTTTTACTACCTCGTTTCGTTATTCTTCTCATGCGTTCTTTAACAAGAATTCTCGAAGAAACAAAAAAATAACCTCATTATCTGATTCTATTACAACATTGTTAATTTGTACTTTTATCTTTCCCTTTTGTTTCTTAGAAATTATTTTATTATTATTGAAACTGATTTTCAGTTTTCTTTTGAACTTGCTCTATTAAACTCCTCAACTCGTTGTTGACGTTTATTTGTACTCGAAGTGAATGGCGCACTGACACCATCAGAACGATGGTGGATCAGGTATGTTCTATTTAACACTTCTTACTTCGTCTTTCTCCCTTTTCTTGCATCTGAAAACATTCTCTGGAGTTCTGAGAAATGTTTTGGTGACATGATTACTGACTCCTCCTTCGATTCTGAATTTCCCACTACACTGATGATGTTTAATGGAGACTGTAGCGTCGATGTATACAGGGTGTAAACATTATCATTAATGGCGTAAACGCATACAGTTGAAAATACGTGATACTAGAAGTAAAACGTCTCAGTAAACATAGCGGCGAAAATGCACACCTTAAGAGCTACGAGCAATTTTTCATCTTCAGTACTGTGAAACAAATCTCTTCTATTGCAAGTTCTTTGCTTTCCATATTTTGGGAACTGGTAGTATGGACCAAAACAAGAAAAAAGTCCAGTAAACATGTGCTCTAAACTGCATTCCTTAATAGCTATGAGCAGTTGTTCATCTTTGCTACTTTGAAATACATCTCTTCTAATAATCAAGTGCTCGTAACTTTTAAGGTATGCGTTTTAGAGCATTTTGCTGGACATTTTTTTCTTGTTTTGGTCCATACTATCACTTCCAAAAATATGGAAAGCAAAGAACTTGCAGTAGAAGAGATTCGTTTCACAGTATGGAAGATGAAAATTGCTCGTAGCTCTTAAGGTATGCATTTTTGACCCAATGTTTACTGAGACTTTTTTGCTTCTAGTATCGTGTACTTTAAACTGTATGCGTTTACGCCATTAATTATGATACACCCTGTATGTACTTCAGTAAACTAACAATGCTAGAATCAACGTCTTGTGACTATAGGGCTGTTAGTACCGCCCCGGTTTTTTTTTTTTTTTTAATTTCAAGGGCAGGATGATTCTAGATATTACGAATCTGTCTAGCCTTATATGTGCGTTCACATTTTTCAGCTTCTTTCTTTCTGATGCCCTCTCGCCAGCCGGACAAATGAGGCACTACTCAGACTTTAATCTGCGACAAAAAGTCTCCACCATTATATGAATAACTGGGCACACCCTGGGCACGCTTAGGTCGCTAGTAACGAGAGTCCACTTGTTGTTAAGACATTTTTACTATCGCATTTAGAGTGTGGCATCATCAGAATATCGGAGAAAAAATTTAATACAGAGTATTGTGTAAAGTGTTCGATACGATTAGTCTGGCACCTTGTTCTCTGATATTCCGATGATGGGCCGCACTCGAAAGGCGTTAATAAAAGAGTTTTAACAAGTGGACTCTCGTTAATGGCGATATAAAGCAGTGACAAGGACATGCTCATTTACGGTTCATACTGCCTCTGTTTATATAACCAGGACGTCCTCTCTTATTCCATGGTGATAAGGATCCCATAGCCAAGATCACACTCCCAGTAATACGTAGATAAGTAGTATTTGAATAAACAAGAACGAACCGTTTGATTAAAAATATATTGATCAACTGTGACCAAGAAATACATTGTCTTTTTTCTCAGATAACGATGGCAACACTATTAGTACCGTGACTTTCCGGGGGCGTAAGAATAAACTTGCTTGATGGTTTATCCAAAAAGTTATAGCGATCTTCTTGAAGCTTTTTTTCCCCTAATTCTTTCTATCTCCAAAATGATCTGGAAGGAGAACATAGTTTCAGAGACGAGAACCGTCTTGCTATGTATTGATATCAGTTCCATTGTAACACAGTTCTCTCTGATTTTTAAGTTAATTAATGTTTGGCCTTATTATATAAGCACGGTATTTCAGAGGAAACATGAAGTCATAACAAGCTTTCTAGCTTTCGGACATATCTCAACTGACGAAACAAAATAACCTCATTCAGTTTGTGAGTAGGTTACAAGTAACTGACATAGAAACCGGTGTTATACCTCGAATGGCCGAGGTAATATGTGGTGGGAGTTTCTGAACATCTATCTTCCTCCAGCTAGACTGAAGCTTGGTGGAACAGTTGAAAGTTTCCTTCCATCTCGTCCTCAGAGCTTCCGTGGCATCGGGCGGTGTCTCACAGCTGCGGGCACAATCGAAGCACTGCTTACGACGTGCGGCGTGTCAGATAAATTAAGCGATTTACTTGGAAATATTTACTGGCGGACCCGGATTAGTCCTTCGATTCACTACACAATTAAAATACCCTAAACAAACATCGCCAGCCTCGCTTTGATCCGCGAGACAGAGTAAAATTGCCGCTGCTCTTATACCATTAATAAATGACAAGCAGTAATCCATCTGATTTCAAAAGTCTCAGATTTGACTATTAGATTGATAAACGAAGGCCACAAACTGTTTCTACACAGTCTCCATCTGGTATCTAGAAACTCTCGTTAATAATACCCCCCATATACAAAATATGATACCGGTTTAAGTCAAAAGAAGAAAAAAAAACACAAAAACACCACACTTCAAACTTCCACGGGGTCAAACGGAATTCTATCAGCCCTCGCGAAGTTCGCCTCATTTCAGTCAAACGCTACTTCCACCCTCCACGTTTTAATATATGTTGACTGCCTTGACGAACACGTGCTCGCACACTAAATCGCAACACTATCCGAGAACATCTGAAAATGACTAAACCCCATTCCAAGCACACTAATGGAGAAGCACATTTAGATTCCTGTAGGTTTCTGTACCATCCGATTAACTGCATCGATCACTGAGAATCACTCACTGCCGACAGGCAACGTTAGAAATATCAGACTCACCCTGTTGGGTTCACGACTTGATTCCTATATATCCACGAGCTGGTGACTGACGTCAGAATTACACTCTGAAACACCATCCTCCTCAGACTGCACAATCCTGGCCCCCTACAGCCAGCGACGGCTGTTGGCCGACTTCTAGATTTTGCGAACTCTAAAATCGCTGCACGAAATTGTTTCAACGCCCAGGCCTTTCAGCCAGTCACCTGTCGGACCAGCACGTAGCCACTTTCATTGGCCAGTTCCTCCTGCGGCAAACACCACAACTCCTCTTGAAAATGTTAAGTCCAGCCAGGGATTTTCAGAGCTCGTTTCCAACAGGCGCCGGAAAACCCCCGCCATCGTGCGAGAATCGCTCACCCTTCAGTCAGCTTCGGCGGCCCAGACCGAAACCCATTTAGAAGGAGTACATAAAAACTCACCCATAGTTCGCAGGCTTGACGAACGCCACCGTCCTCCGAATACCGGGGACAAGCCCTGGTGTACACAGGAGCGAAGTACACGGCCAGAAAATAATATTTACACAGTCTCGCGTTCGTCCGTTTTCATCAATTTGGAGAAAAATTGTTTTATACGAAATGGCAGAGATTTGAAAAAGTATCGTGTAAATCGACTTACAAAAACACAGGAAACATTTTGCAATGAGAAAACCTAGACTGTTCGGCAACCCGCCGATTTCTGCTCTCATAGGAACTAAGAAGGTGAAATGGAATTAATTACAACTCGCACGGAATCAGACAAGCGGTTGTTTTTCCCACGTCCCATCCGTGGAAGTTACACGAAGCTCCTTAATGTATGGTTTAGTGCCACACGCCCTGCAGTTATTTGCAGACTGTGCACACAGGTTTAAACTAAAATGACAGTCATTCTCAAAATGGATTCCAAATGTGTTTAAAAATGGTGACACGTAATGAGCACGGAAGGAAACAAATGTTCGTGAAGCGTGATGTAAGGATCCACGAGTTAGGCACAAGCAGGAAGTGCGCCTCGCGTGTGGGCTTAAACCTGCTGTTTGTCTTCTCCCGACTTGTAGACAACACGCGTAATTTCGCACGAGCACATTGCGTAAACGCAGTAGAGAAAATAATGACGAGGCTACTCACTGAGTAGGCTAACTGGCTACCATGATGTTAACCTGGCTGCTCAGCAGTTTGTGTCCAGCTCCTTACACTGGACGGCTAAAAACAGTTAAATTGATTTTAGAATACGGATTTGCGTCATCTAGACCACCCCTTATCTTTAAAAATCTGCATTTATCTGCTATCGATGTCTGAAGGTTAACGAGCTTTGAGAGCACAGACGCACACTCGCTGAAAAAAACCATACCGTGTAACAGACAACTATGGCGAACAAATTAACGTGAGTCGTAAATGGGGTATTATTTGGCAGAAAGCAGTACATTTACTTGATAGAAAATGTATCACCCTGTGTAGTAATTAGAGATTCATAGTTCGGAAAACAGAAGCTGCTGTGTTGTCTTACGTTCTTTCCTTATTCGTCATCGAAGTGCAAATGTAGAGTTTCAGTGAAGTAATTAAAATATGACGGAATGAAACAGAACGCATCCTCGACAAGGCTGCGTGTGTACATGCTACATCATTCTACGTCTATCCGCATTGTGTTAGTCCAATATCAAAAGCCACAGAGATGAAACCTAACAGTTCTTCAGAAAGGTCTCTTCCATTCCACCATGTTTTGCTTACTCCACTGAAACTCCATATTCATTCTTCGATAACGAATAATGGAAGAACGTACGGTAGCACCTAAACGTCTGTATCTGGAAACATTACTCTTTAAGTACTGCGTCTGTTATTTTAACCTTTTTGCTTAAAATACCTCGTTTATGACTGTTGCGAATCTCCTAGTTAAACGCTTTCTGATCAATCGTATCCGTCCACCTGTAATATAAGTGAACGTCAGTATAGCATGTATCCACCAGTCACCTTTGTAATGACTTGAAATCTGCTAGGGACACTTTTACTGAGGAGTGTGAATGTCTGTGGAGGAATAGCAGATCGTTCTAACTGTAGAGCCCTCACCAGAGAAGGTAGTGATGTTGGAAGCTGTGGTCTGCAGCGAACTCTACGTTCTAACTCATTCCAAAGGCGTTCCACTGGACTAAGGTCGGGATTCTGGACAGTCCAGTAAGATTCAGGACCGTTACTGCCGAGAAACCATTGCCTCGCAGATGCTGCTCTATGACAGAGTGCCAAACTATGCTGACACAAACAGTCATCGTCTCCGCGCTCTCTCTGTAATATAAGTAATACGAAATGCAGCAAAATGTGTCCATCTCCTTCTACATCAAGCATATTCTTAAATGCAATAAGGGGACGACATCCGAACCACTAAAAACACCCCCAAACCACAACACTACCTCGTGTCGGCACTACATGTGTTGGGAGGTAACGTTCTGTAGACATTCACAAAACCCAAAACCTTCCCATGGATTGCGTGATTTATCACTCAGCGTCACTGGTTTCCAGTCAGTCATTGTCCAATGACATTGCTCTTTACACTACCTCAAGCGTCGCTTAGCATCGACTACACAAATGCGTGGCTTTTGGGGATCTGCTCGAACATTGTACACAATCCTTTTTAATTCGCTGGGCAGAATCATCTGCTCCATCAAACATAGGCTGTGACGGCTCGGGGTGACTTGTGTGCCTAAGTAATACAGATAGCTATACTGCAGATGCAATCACAACGGAAGGATATCTGTGATTCTAGAAGAGGGAAGCATCCTTTTCAGTAATTACAAGGGCGTCACTCTGCATGATTGAACCGGCATTATAACATCAGCCATCATGGCCCTGCTGTACTGGTACTGCAAACGGCTGCAAGCAAGAGGAAATGACAGACGTTTTATTAAAAAAAAAATGGTTCAAATGGCTCTGAGCACTATGGGACTCAACTGCTGAGGTCATTAGTCCCCTAGAACTTAGAACTAGTTAAACCTAACTAACCTAAGGACATCACAAACATCCATGCCCGAGGCAGGATTCGAACCTGCGACCGTAGCGGTCTTGCGGTTCCAGACTGCAGCGCCTTTAACCGCACGGCCACTTCGGCCCGCCCGTTTTATTCATGGGGATATGCAACTCAACTGCACGGTTAAATGATGGTGGCATCCTCTTAGGTAAAATATTCCGGAAGTAAAAGAGGCCCACATTCGGATATCTGGTCGGGGGTTACCCAGGAAGGCCGGCCGAGGTGGCCGAGCGGTTCTAGACGCTACAGTCTGGAACCGCGCGACCGCTACGGTCGCAGGGTCGTATCCTGCCTCGGGTATGGATGTTTGTGATGTCCTTAGGTTAGTTAGGTTTAAGTAGTTCTAAGTTCTAGGGGACTGATGAGCTCAGAAGTTAAGTCCCATAGTGCTCAGAGCCATTTGAACCATTTTCTTACTCAGGAGGATGCTGACACAAGAAAAACCAAAACAGATATTCAGCGGACAGGGGCGTGGAACGTTAGTCCTTTAATCGGGTAGGTAGGTTAGAAAATTGGAAAGGGAAATGGGTAGATTGAAGTTGAATATGGTGGGGATTAGTGAAGTTCGGTGGCAGGACGAACAGGATTTCTGGTCAGATGAGTACAGGGTTACTAGTACATAATCAAATTTACGTAGTTCAGGAGTAGGTCTAATAAGGAATACGAAAATAGGAATGGGAGTAGCTACTATGAGCGGTATAGTGAACGCAGTATAATAACAAAGCCAGATACAATGCCGAAGCACTCCACAGTAGTACAGGTTTATATGCCAACTACCACCGCAGACCACGAAGAAATTGAAAGAATGTATCATGAGACAAAAGAAATTATTCATGTAGTTAAGGGAGAGGAAAACTGAATTAATGAAAGAGGAAGCCGGTTGATAGAATTTTTCGTAAGGCATATGTTATTCATCGCTAACACTTGCTTTAAGAATTATGGAAGACAACCGTATGTATACATGAAGGAGATATGCCCACATTGAAATGCTTCAGATTGTCTGTATAATCGTCAGACAGGATGTTATGAACCAGATATGAAACTTTAAGGTATTTCCTCAGCCTCTGATCATAATTTATTGGTTCAAATGGCTCTGAGCACTATGGGACTTAACATCTATGGTCATCAGTCCCCTAGAACTTAGAACTGCTTAAACCTAACTAACCTAAGGACATCACACAACACTAATTTATTGGTTATGAACTGTAGATTATAAATGATACAGTCATTTTTGAAATGGCCTTACTCCCAAGTCTTAAGTTTTCGGGAACGGCGGAAAAAAATTTCGCGGGTGAGTAGATGGAATGTGACAAGACAGGCTTACCAACGGTTAAACAACAGAATGAAGTGAACATTTAGCTGTTACTGCAACTTGCTAACTTCTGTAATCTCTTTGAAAACAAAATAAGTCCATATTTTGGAATAACGTACTTTTCTTGAGGAAATAATTCATGTGGTTATGTTTTAGTAGTGTTTTAAGTAGCTTCTTTTTTACTCATACATTTCACAGTAACTCTAATCAAAGTACATACAAAATGGTTCCACTGATCATTACTAACAACAATGTTACATACAGACCATTTCATCAAATCGTCATAGCAAGATATAAATTCATGCGGAATACAATCAAATAAAAATCGAAAGTTTTGCATTTTGTTCCCGTGAATAGCTACTGGTACAGTGTAAACCTTTTCAAAACTAAAAACAGGAGACACTTCTTGAAATAAAAGATCGAATGTATGCTTCTGTATTCCTCCTATGTATTCAGAAGCCACAACACCTGATTGTAACTTACTATGTTCAAAATTCACAAAGGAACATGACTGAAGCCTGATTTTCTGACTTTTTGGAACATGTCTACCTCGTGACTCGTTCGACAACCTTCGTTCCTGTAACATGTTGGCCATGACTTAGAGAAGTTGGAGATATCCTATGCTTATACTAGCTTTGTGGTTAAATTATATTTTTTGGGAGCAATGGCAGTAATTTCACAATATTCTTTCACTTTATACACGCTATCAGCTATTCTCGTTACCCGTTTCACCACAGAAATGTTTCTGTCACAGAAATTATACAAATATCCACGAATAGAAAATAACTGTTCCACTTTATCAAAATCAAAGATGCACACATTCGAATTATACAGTGAGTATTATTTTGCCCATCGCATCCATCGAAAAACAAACGTAGTTTTTTGACGTTTTCTGGTACATGCTCTGTAATACAACCAAATACGAAGGAGAACACTTAATTCTCTCATTTCTTCGCAATGCCTTAATGGAATACATACATTACATACTCACCGTTATTCGTGTTATAGACACAAAACACATTTACCCATAGCTTCCGAAGTTAAAATACATCTCTAAGTTTTGCATTAAGTCTAAACCAATACCAATAAGTGAATTACTATGTGCTCTCCCTCAGTAACTTTTATGCGGATGTAGAGCTCATCATCTCGGCATTTATTTGCAACAAGCCCCGCAGCAGCTATTTTTTTAGCAGTATCATTCAACACAGGATGTTTCATTTTTATTTAAGTGCATTAGATTTTCGATAGTTGCATGCAAAGATTATCATCATTTAAGGGGCATTATTCCAGGTGTAAAGCCCTTTCAGAAATTACATCGCTCTAACGAAATCGCAGAAACACATTTATAGCGTGTGGAACAAAACGCTTTTCATGTAGAAAGGTATATATATATAATCTGATACAATTCTTAACACATTTTATTAAAAATTAGAGAAGGCCGTTTCAAAAATAACTGTATAAAATGAATAATTTGCACACAGATAGGAAACTGAGGAAATGGAAACTGAATAAGTTAAAAGAAGAAGATGTTTTTGAGAGTTTCAAAGGGAGGATTAGGAAACGATTGACTGAAACAGGAGCAACATATAGGGCAGAAGATGAATGAGTAGCTCTTATAGATGAAATTACGAAGACAGCAGAGGATGAAATAGATAAAGAAACAAGGCACACTATAAATCCTTAGATATATCAAGAAATACTAAATTTAACTGAGCAAAGGAAAAAATATAAAAACGCAGCAATGAAACAGGTGAAAGGAAATACGAACCTTTTCAAAATGAAATTCGTAGGAAGTGTAAAATAGTTAAAGATGAGCAGCTAGAGGACAAATGTAAACCTACAGAAGCGTATATAACTAGAGGAAATATAGATAACGTCTACAGGAATGTTAAAAGGGCCTGTGGCGAAGGGAGAGGCAGTTGTATGAATTTCAAGCGCTCAAATGGAAAAATACTAGAAGTACTAAGCAAAGAACGCAGAGAGAATGTAAGATGGAGTAGAAAGGATATAAGATGTAGAATGAAATACATTTCTGAAGAAGAGAAATTTGTTAGCATCCAATACAAATTTAAGCAATATGGAGGCTTTTCTGGAGGTATTTGAGTGGAATGTAGCCTTGTACGGGAGTGAAACGTGGACGATAAGTATTTCATAGAAGAAAAGAAAAGAAACCTTTGAAATGTGGTGCACAGACGAATGCTGACGATTACATGGGTAGATCACGTAACTAATTAGATGATACTATGGGAGAGAACAAATTTGTAGCATAACTTCACTAAAAGAAGGGATCCGTTGATATGACACAGTCTGAGTGAGACATCAAGTAAAAGTCAATTTAGTACTGTTGGGAAGTGTTAATTGCAGAAGGAGACCATGGGATGAGTACAGTAACCAAATTCAAATTGACGTGGGTTGCAGTAGTTATTCGGAGATGAAGAGGGTAGCACAGGATAGAGTAGCGTGGAAATGACTGCATAAAACCAATCGTAGGACTGATGGCCACAACAACAACAACAACAACAACGAACAGTCGTTGTGTTAGCTGGACTGTAGGTAACAGTTTTGAACTCACTAGTGATTAGTTTCGCTGATTTCATGCAGTGTTTCACAACCACCATTCGCTAAGCACGGTGGTCACTGTTCGTAAGTAGGTGAGCATATTGCATCCTGGAATACTTTTGAAACTCTCTCTTTTAACCAGTCCTGTAAAAGTTATTCTTATTGCATTTTGAAATTCGCTTTATATGTGCTTCAGAGTTTTACTGAAAGTAAGAAATTTACCTTGTTTAAGTAAGGTTTCTGAAAACGTGAAAAATTGTTGCAAAGTACAACATGGTCATTTCCTAGGAACAAATATTATATTCGTATTTTAAAGTGTTTCAATGGATAAAATATTGTAAATAGTGTATTTAATAGTATCTGTATTACACCTCAAGACACCAGTAACAATCAGCAAGTGAAATAAAATTAAGAAGCCGTATTATTGGAAACCAGTTACAAATTGAAAACATTTTCAAATGCAAACTACTGGCAACTAACAAAATATTCATTTCGCCAACTCTACACACCAGTATTAATCAGAAAGTGAAATCAAAGTAAGAAACCAGTTACAAGTTAAAAACAATTTGAAATAGAAGCTATTGGCAACTAACAAAATATCCATTTTGAAGACAGGGAAAACTGAGATGATATTAAAGCAACTCAACTCATTTGCGAATGTCACGTGTGCCATGGTAGAACACCTTCTTCCGTTTCAAAGTACAAGACGCGCACGACCGACGATATATCGCTTAACTGTCCACACGTCATGTAACTAGTTTCAAAAATATACTGAATTTTATTCACCATAAGACTCTGCAACTGAAGAATTACGAATATCTTCCAAATAGCTTTAATGTATTACACATCACATAAATATGTAGACCTCGCAATATTTACAAACGCTGCTCAAAACACATTATGTCTCACAGTAGGAAAAATGCTAGAAAATGCCGGGGACGGTTTCCAGTGTGCATTCCTTCATGTGATTCTAAGATCGGCCAATAGATTGAAACTGCGACCACGAAACATGGCACGTTCCCATGTACACTGTGTTCTAGGTACAACACTCTCCCCAGTGTGAGGTTTTAGCTGTGTTTGTTGTTTCGCGTTTCCACTTCACCATCACAGCACCATCGGTCGCCCCGAGAAACTTTAGAAGGATTGAAACGTTGCTGATGGATTTGTTCCTTAGGTGACTACCAATGACTAGTCCACTTTGGAAGTCTCCTCTCCTGAAATACCGCTGTTAGTGCTTCTCTACTGATAAACAATAGTGCTTACTTCCTTTTATATTGGCGCGTCCGCCTAGCGTGGCATACGAATGTAGTGATCAGTTCCGCATTACTCAAGGGTGTCTGGATACTTTTGACTAGATGATGCAACCGTCTGTAACACAATATTGTTTCTTGTGTGTCTGTATTATTTAGATTCGCTAACCTTCAGACATATATTGTACACAAATGCAGAAGTTTTTCACATAAATGGCCTTCTAGGATCATAGAACACATATATCTCCGTAATGTAAGATAATTTTTCTTCACTTTTAGCCGTTCCAGTTAAGGTCTTCCCTCATTACTATAATTTAATTACAAAACTAAAGTCTCATCAGACTTATTTGCCAGATGTCTCGAGTCATTTATCTGCACCAGGAAACTCGATACTCAGCGATCATCAGTGGTACATTTGGCATGTTGCTTGTACACTGCTAGATGAACCGTGCCTAAGTCTATCTGACTAAAATGTGACTATCTTAGATCAAACAACTCTGATTTACAGCATATTTTCTAATTCAAGTGATGTTTTCCGTAAACACTATTTCTTGACAGGAGATTCAAGAAATCAATTAAATAACAGAAAAAATGTGATATCTTGGGGTTGAGACAGTAAATTTCAATTTGTTCGAGACCAAAGCACATTCAAATCATTTACATCTCTAGTGTGGAAAATGCCATTGCAGACGTATGTGACCATGGGGCAGCGTTGCTGCTCCGTATTATTTGAGCCGTAGGGGCATAGTTGTAGGCTTCAAATATGGTGTTTCTATGGTTGTCCAACATGACTAAATCTTTTCCCAATATGAAAACCAACCACAATAAGTGACACTAAAATACACACAAGGAAGTTATTGAATCTATGTTAGTACACTGAGGACTGTATGACATATACTCGTACACCAATGTTGCAGCTTCCAAAGAGATCTTGAAGGTAGTGTGATATTCAGAAAAAGAAGAGCAACTGAGAAAGGACACTCCATACTACCTAAGTTACTCTCAGCAGCTCTGTGAGAAGTTTCCAGATCTCCAAATGGGAAAAGAATGAAGGTATTCGTGCTAGAAGCACACATCTGAAACACGACAGCCTTTTTTTTTTTTTTTTTTTTGCTACAGTGTTGGCCTGTAGTGAGCATGAACTGGAACAAAGAATAGAACATCGTAGAGAAAGTATCAAGGTAGAAATGATAATCAATATTAATAACATAGATACGGAGTAAAACACCTGCTCGCGGACGACGAAGATCCCGAGTTCGAGTCTCGGTTCCGGATACAATTTTAATCTGCCAGGAAGTTTCAAGATTCATATAATTTATGATCACTACCAAAACAGTACAAATTTACAATCAAGTCAAGAAAGCAGATGGATTTTTCTATTTGGAGCAGCCCGAAAAAGTGTTTGGAAGGCAAATAAAGAAACAAACAGAAAGCCATAAATGACCTGGAGTCATTTTAGGAAACTAATGGACTATTCAAAATCAGTTTCCGATGTGCGTGAAACTAGAAATTTACGTTCAGTGCAGAGAAACAGTTCACAGTAATGACAATGAGACACAATATGCCACTGTAAAAACCATTCGAAACCTCACAATTGCTCAGAGAGCAACGGAGTGACTCTTGTTGATAATTATTAGGCGACGATGGAAACCATAGTAATTTATCGTGGAACACGCCGGTATAAAAGATGTAAATATTAAAGCAATGAAAATTTAATAGAAGTGGGAACGGTGTGTATCTTGTTGAATGGATACTAGATGGACGAAAGAGGTCCTCTGTTGGTTTCCAAGAAATAAAGGGATGCAGAAAACACGATCTAAGGTCAGATGGGAGGATGATGTTAGGATACATGAAGGAACAGCTTGGGTAGGAACAATTAAAGACGGGAGTGCGGCAGACATCTAGAGGAGTGTATGACGAACACCTAGCACTACATAAGATGGCTTTCAGGGTATTGATGTAGGTGTAGATATATAGACGATGGCAACTCTGCACTGAAGGAAGGAACGTCAGAACGTTAGGACGAGAGATAAAAGCACATTCCTAAATATACTCACGTTTCGCACACTTCAAATTATACTTTCTGGTATGTGGTTAAGTAAAAGAGTCTTGATGTACACTGTTACTCACTAGAAGGGTCCATTCAAAATTTAACATCGTGAAACGCAAAGGATAGTGACAGAAATCCGATGTTCACAAAACAGGCAGTAAGAAGAAAATGTTCTTCTGTTATATGCAGAATTAAAGAGAACGAACTATAAGAGTTTTAAACCAAATGTTACCCGGCATATCAGGAAAAAATGTTTAGTGGTATCAGTATTTGTTTATCCTTGAGACATTTTTAGAAAATTTAGTTCGAGTCTTCTAGTTTCACATAAACATGAAATATACAATATGCATAAGTAGGAGGATAAATGGGGTACCTTCGAAGTACAATGATGGCAGTTACCCGCTGCACTCCATCGCGTGTATGAAATATCTAAGACAGTTGAAGGCGATATGAAGCGAAATGAAAACCAGTTGTATGAAGAATAAATAGACGACTAAGAATTATTCAGATAATTCTGCGAAATATAATTTATCTACACTGCAGTCTGTGCATAAGACTGTGACATCCTTCACTATGATCAAGGGTTTGGGATTAGGATATGAAATTGAAGGAATTCATAGATTTGTACAAAAATTTGTAAGAGTTTGTAATATCGATGTGAAATTATTTCTACCTAATTCTTTAAATGTATAACCTCTGTCTTTTGATATGTGTAGCTACGTGTAATGAAATTTACCCCACAACGGTAATTTATCTGAACATACCGGAAAAATTCAGCGACTAAACAGCAAGATCGCAAAATATTTTGAATCAGAAATATAAATCGAATGATTAGCTGAAAGTGGAAGGTCAGGCCTCACGAAACTCAAGATATTGGTCTGTAGCAATAATTAGAATGTCAAGCTCAGGCATAAAATGAGTGAAATTTATATTCGTGCGTTAGAAAACGGCCTGGCATCGTCGACAGTGCGGCCATTAGAGAAGCAGCACAAAATCACTTGGACAAGGATAGAGA
Organism: Schistocerca nitens; assembly: GCF_023898315.1. NCBI lineage: Eukaryota > Metazoa > Arthropoda > Insecta > Orthoptera > Acrididae > Schistocerca > Schistocerca nitens. Next base: position 930,873,648 of record NC_064616.1, read on the forward strand.
AAGAAAAGCCAAGGAACCATTCGTCTGTTTCCTTTATGACAGTTTTGCAAATGGCATAATGTTTTATGGGGTGTGAATTTACTGCACAATACAGACTGTTTCACAGAACAGAGTAAACATAAAACTCGTCCACTTAAAAAAAAAAAAGTCGTATGCCATACTTATTATACAACATATCGTCAGCCAAACAATACACAATATATAAGACAATAAACATAAAATATGTGCAGTATGTACATAAATATCACGAAACTCTCTCCACAGTTCATATTTTAAGTTCATACATTCGTAATTCCTCACTGAGAAAGTATTAAATTGTGTTGTATATTGACAGTATAGAAACAACGGCGGGCGCAGTTGATATTCTATGACTGATCGTATAATTTGCACGCAGTTTTCAAATAATAGGCTGGTCCAACAAATCTGTACTCCTGAACTCGTTGGTTGATGGATGAGTTTCCCCTTATGCTCTTCACGATCGTTATAGAAAAGTCACCACAATAATGGAGCAGCTCACAGATCACAAATATCACGCCGAGAAAGTTATTGTACTCAAAAAAGCTCTTGATAATGGGAGCTACTTACCGAAACACGTCGTGAGCAATATTAACAAAAAATCGAAACTGGCAGCAGCAAATATTATTTTACAACACATAAAACGATAGAGTACTTACAAAATTATTAACAAATTCTTTTCAAGAGTCAATAATTCCCTAGAATTGGAAAATGCCTGGAACCATTCTCCTCACAAGAAAGGAAACAGACATGAAGCACTACATGTACATCAGCCTTCTAGCCGATATTTTCTAAAATTGTCACCAACCACGTAGAAGACAAAGGTTAGCTTTTAATCAAGCAAAATAACAATTCGGCTTTAGAAATATGTATATAGAATAACAGATCATTTCTAAACCGTAAATAAATGGTAGAGTGGAACAACGACCACAGCTCACCATATTTCCTGGGATTCACGAAACATGAGCAAGCTTCTGGTTTGAAACTTCCCCGGAGATCAATACTGGGACCTTTTCCTTTCGCGACAAAGTGCTCTGTCCACTGAGCTGTCCAAGTAAGACTTGAGGTTTGAAATCAGCGTTCACTTCACTGCAAAATGAAAGTACATTGTAATTTATACTTAGTTTCAATTAAACCTGTAATGACAACATTTCGTAAGCGAAGCATTGTTTGAATGTATTTTACTATACAGAAACAAACATATCTCAATGTTACAGCTACGATTGGACTTAATCTAGATAGCGAGAAACGTAAAATTGAAAGATGACTGAGCCAAGGACATTCTATAAAATCAAAACTGTTCTCAGCAGTCTAGAGGAAATTTTCAGATCCTTAAGCTCCAAAAACACAATTTAATAACACATATCTCGAACAACTTTGTTTTGCTGATGTCAAAACACCGAAGGAAAAAACATGATAGAGGATGAGCATCTAAATTAGGAAAAACAAACTGTTACAGCAGGTAGGATACCTCTCTCATGCCTTCATGCAATAATAAAAAAAAATCTCCACCTCAAACAATTAAACAAAAATTTGGTCAGTCCTTACTCCTGCCAAATCTTCAGTGTTGTGATGTAGTGAAATGTGGCACAAAGGGTTAAAACTCTACACTACTCTACGTAGGTATACATGTTTGCGCAAAATATGTGTGTAGAATTTGGTAGTTTCATCACGTCAGTCCTGCTAGTACTGAGGCGGGATGCGACCGGGTAGGTAAGATAATTTTATTTCATCCGTTTATTTGTCAGTGGCGTCCTCAGCACTTCTTCTCACATACTCACACACCAGGTATCTATCGTCATTGCAGAACTGCAATACTAAATCGGATATTTCCAGCATCTTGGCTTTATCTTTGCATAACAATAATTCTTTCTCAGTCACCTTCACCATTTCGAATATATGACCGTCGAACGATCTACCTTGAACCTGCGTCTTAATCAGAACCACTCTGCATTCAAGATGAGATTAAAACTTTACCTCTTATCATCGGCGTAACTTCCCTCTCGCCATACACAGCTGCTTTATATCTGTCCAACACGGAACCGGTATCTCTGTCCCAATGGATAACATCTATGCTTTTCTTATGCACTTCTCCTTCTGTTTCCTTCCTTCCATCTCATCCGTTAATCGTACCCAGTTCTTTCTCGCTTTTCCTCTAACAAGTCAGCTTCTTCCCCACACCGATCACTTCTTTACTGCTGCCATACCTTTCCGTTAGATCTCATACCTTTTATGCGACACGAACGTAATGATAAAAGTGCTAAATATATGTTCATTACTGTATTATTATTACATTCTTTACTAAGTGTTGCTAATGTAGTAGACAAGCTAAACTGTTGACTCAGTACCGACGTCTGGTTGGATCTGAGGTGATATAAATGAGAAAGTTTCTCTAATGAAATAGCGTCCCTATAAATATGCACCGTTTCAACACACTTATCTTTGACTCACTCCAAACAGAAAAAATCGTTTTGGCGTTGACAGTTTGTGTGTACTCTTATACAGCGTGGGCAAAGTAAAAATGGTCCATAAGATATTTCATGCACCTTATGGTAGGCAACCCAACGTACAGCATCGACACTTAGGACGGATGGTGTAACTTGGCTTGCCACCTTAACATGCATGAAATATGGCTGAATTACTTTCTTCGCAAGCTATCTAAATAATTCTGGACTTAAACAATACAGTGAAGCGTGAATCACGTATTATTATTCGAAGAGGCCCTTCCAAGGTGATCGCATAGCACAAAATCAGGATCAGATTGTGGCACAATATGAAGCCGAATTTACAGATAGTAACGTAATTTTTTTCGTAATTAACCATTTGAAAATATTTGCACTGATGTATAGTATACAGTTGTTTTCGTTGTGTATGGTATGCTACAACTTAAGAATGAGTTGTGTAGCTATAAATACGAACTCTGATCGTACATTTCCGATAGCACAGTAGCAACATACAGAACATTGCAAAACATTTTGTAGTTTCTTACTGAAATCTGGTTCATGAATTTTTGGATTTTTTTTAAAATATGTTTCGTCACTTTCTAAGCTTTACAGTTCCTAAAATATTCCCACCATTTGAACAAACACGCGGAAAACATCGTTCTGCCCAACGTTGTACGTGTTTTACTTCTTTTTTCGTCCAACGTGGAACACTCAGCGCAGTGATTGACGACAGGGCGTACAAGGGTTCTGCGACCCATCTCTTCCGTAAAACAGCTCATTATCTTGTTGGCGAATGTACCTCTGCCGCCACTTCCTTGGTCCATCGATGAACGTCTATTTCATACACACCGCATTGTTACACACTAGTATTTCTATGACGTGACTGTTCGCAACTTATTAATTCTGTAACGACAGATTGTTAGAGTCTTATGGTGTCACAGATTTAAGCTTCCCGTCGCAGATAAGTGTGTCACCTTCAAAAGGACTGACTTGCAACTAATTTTGGCTTATATGACATTGACAAATACTACGAGGTGAGGTGGCTCCATATGAGTTTCTTAGATACATCTGTGCCAGCTCATGACTCCATCCAGAATAGCGAACGGCACATTGCGACTAATAAATCCTCTTACATAAACGTGGTTAACCACCAGCCACTGACCGGAAAGCCATTCGACAGCTACAAAACTCACTACTGTCCTGATCACTTCGGCTCATTACTTTTTAAGAACCATTGAAGAGTGAATAGCGAGTAACCGGAATTTTCAAATTCCAAGCAAGTTTTTGTGCTGAGAACTGTTTTATACAAGACAGATCAGAGGGTTTCAGAACGTATACTAAGGCTTTATAGTGTGCCTCATTCTGGATGTACAAATCATATACATATATGTTGTATTTGAAATCAAAGTACTCAAAACTCTTTACCCATGTTGTGCATTACCTGCTAGCTTTCTAGACTACACTATTGTTTATGACGATCGAAGGGGAAAGGCTGAAAGCGTAAACAAAGGAACAAATGCTTACTTGAGTGTTACATGTTTTTCCACATTAGTTTTTAATAGCTTATCATCTGCGCACATGGGCCGCAAAATGCATGCAAGCTGATGGTGTCATTTTTTCGTTTGTATTGCAAGGAGGATTTGACACTAATGTACAATTCGTATTTATCTATTAATTTGCCATACTATTAATATTACTGAATGCTTCATATCACTGTACTCCACATTTTTCGCATAGTTGCATAGAATGTGGATATATGACGTTATTTATGGAAATTCGTGGGGTCGTGGACCCCTTCGGCCGACTGCAGACGAGTATGTGCTGTCTTACCTACTACATTTCCTTACTGACCGTCATAACAAACAACAAAATAAAAGTACACATTACTCTCAATCCTCACAGTTATCTTCGCGAATCAAATTTAATCAGGCGGAAACCTACAGAAGTTTGTCAGGCAATTGCGTTACCCGAGATTAACGGTTTTCATCTTTGAGAGGGCCCATATTGTGAGCTCTTGGCCTTATTCTGTTTCTTCCTGGTGCAGTTTCTCTACGAACTTATTTTTTGTAAAAGTAACGTCGAAAAATAGGCACTGACGCTCCAAGAACTTCATAATGGAGTAGGTGTTCCACTTCAGTAATTTCGTTGCACTGGTTTTTATATATATATCAAGTTTGCAGTGGTAAGGTCACAGAATGAACTCTCGATCATGAGTTTGTTTTCTGAAGCACAGTTTGGCACTCTCAATATTGTTTCAATTTTCTAAATGCTACTTTCTCATTAACAGTATCTATCCTGACACCTGTTTCCGCGCCAGTGCCAAAATAAGTATAAAATTCGTTACGGGTATGTGAGAGTTCTAGAAACAGTTTTCTGTTGTGGCAGACATTGAAAGGTTCATGCATCTCTTCTTCAGTTAAAGTAAAGTTTTACTCGGGCTATTAAATTACTTGATAGCTTTATCTTCTGCCTTAGAAAGTGTTGTATAAATACACATTTCCGAATCCATAGAACAATAGCTGTAATGCCTTGGCAAATTTTCTGAACTTTATAAGATTAACACAATAATAATAACAGTAAAAACACTAATAGCAATAATAATAGTAATAACAATTGAGAACCAAAAAATAAAGTTGTAGAAAGTCGTAACATTATGCACAGAAGTAAAATATATAAGCCATCACACGTTCCCAAATTAAATATTCACTTGTGCTCTATAACCTACGGTTGCACTACGGGATTTCTAAAATTTCCAATCACAGTACGCCGTTTGAGATTGCTTTTTGGCATTTTCTATTTTGTGAATGAACTCGGATGGTTTTGTAGGGATCGATAGAAATCGAGTCGCAGCGTGCCATGTGAGTTGCCACTGGTTACGTTTTCAGCTATACGGCGTGAATGAACATTACAAATTACAAACCAAATTCTGCCTTCCCGCTGAGTCTCTTTCCTTGACAGTCACATGCAACACAATTTAAATTTGACTGTCAGGAAACAAAGTCTCTCTGGAAAACACACTTTATATCTACACCTCTCTCTCTCTCTCTCTCTCTCTCTCTCTCTCTCCCTCACACACACACACACAGAAACACGCACATTACCACATGCACATGCTGGTAGACCATTAGGGATAATAATACTCACATATACATGGCTGTAGTTGAACTTACAACTTCTAGTAGATGAGACTGACATAGCTGTCAAAGTTGCCGACAACTAAGTAAAAAATCATTTGACATATTAACTACGCACAGCAGACAGTATTTATTAAACGATAATAAAGTTTTTTTAAATCTGTTTTCCGTCTTAGTTGCTCTATTAGTTGCTCTAAACTCATGGAGGTATGTACCGTCTATGCAACTAAGTGAAGGCAATTTGTTTGTTGCCATAGGCGTTTCGCATCATTTATTTGGGAAGCATCATAAGTGGCCCGAAACACGTTTCTTTTTATACATACAATAAACGTATTTTGTGATAGATATAATATGCCGATATGTAACATTTTGTCGTGTTTTTCTCTTGCTTTTTAGGCTAGAAGCAACTTTTGCTGCACAAGTTTCGTATTGTGAATGTATCGTTCGGTGTTACTTATGACTTCCAGCGCTGTTAACACATGTGTTTGTTCCTGGAGACGGTAATAGTTTTTGCTTCACTTAAGAGCAAGATCAGAATTGCTTTGCTAGTCAAGATATATTTTAGGTAGGGTAAAGTCTCGTTAGTCGTACCACAGCCGAAGTCGTCTTCTTGTAATATATTATGTCACGTTTGTATAATGAGACATCAAGTTATGTAAAACTGAACTAAACAGTTGTGCGAGTAGGCGTGAGCCTACTGCTGGCTATCGTGACAGAAAAATTATTAGCATGTTAATTTGTCTGAGTGTTTTTATTACATGCTTTTGTTCTTTTGTATTTGATTTCAGGGGAGAATATGATGTTAAAGTAATTGTTTAGTATCATTTCTATTTTCGTGTTACTCTTCAATTCATTTAAGCATAATCAAGCTGTAGAAGACTGAGGTTATGCCCGTAATTCTGGTTTGAAATGGCAGATGTCCCACTGCCTAAGTCCTACCAGTAGAGAATTCGTTAATCGTGTCTGCACGAATTAAGAATTGACGGAATTACATATAAACCAAAAATTGTTTGTTTCAGCTGACCGTACAATAAGTGGAAGCAGCAGGATATGGACGACTAAAACATCCGAATGGCGAAAACACAAATAATGAAGCATGTAGAAAATATAATATATCAAAGCCAACACTACGTTTTCATTTCGAGCGTCTAAATAGAAGATCAAAATTTGAAAGATCTAATTATATGAGAGCGGAGATCGAAGATGAATTAACGCAGCATTTAATTAACTTAGAATCTAGTTCCCTCGGAGTAAATACTACTGAATTAAGGAAACTTCCCTACCTGCTTTCTGAGAAATATGATCTATCGTATCGCTTTAGCAAAGAAAAAAAGGTAAGCAGTAAGAAATTGTAGTACGAGTTTTTGAAAGATCATCCCACTTCATGCTTGCGAGTTCTGAAAGTAAAAGCGATGGCACGAAGAAAGGGGTTTAATAAAGAGAGTGTTCATGAGTTTTTTGATAAATACGAAAAACCACTAGAGGAACATAAATTGACTCCTGACCAAATACATAACGCGGATGAATCCGCATTACCCACAGTTCACAAACCGTCTAAAGTATCTGTGCGAAAAGGCAAACGCCAAGTGGTCGCGCAGCCACAAGCAAAGAAATCGGTCTCACGACGGCATGTGTATGTACAATGAATGCGGCACGTGAATTCATACCTCTGACTCATTGATGACTTTAAAGGTGAGCTTCACCAAACACAGCATTTGGATGCTCGATAACTGGACGGATAACATCGGAACTGTTTGCCCAATGGCTAGAACATTTCATAAAAGATACGAAAGTAGAAAAAAGGGACCAGAAACGAATTTTGCTTTTACTGAATCCACATAGCGCAAATACAAAAACTTTTGATTCAGTTCAACTGGCACGAGAGTATAGTATATTAGTGCTATCACTTCCTGCTCACACAACTATCCTCTACAGCCATTGGACAGATCGTTTTTTAAAACCCTAAAAATGGATTACAATGAGACAACTTCTTCGTGGCTACGTTCAGATCCTAGCGGTGTCATAGAAAAACTAACATCGGAGAACTCGCGCGTAATGCATACCGCAGATCCGTTTCTGTGGATGTATCACTAGACGATTTTTAAGGCCACAAGCTTGTGGCCCTATGATAGAAATGTCGTCAAAGAAGAAAACTTTGTAGCTGCTACTGTACATGATGTTGATAAATCGGACCAAGAATCGGCTGGTGGAACTGAAGCAACGGCGCAAAAATCTGGAAGCCCGCCTAACGTGGCAACACTACTCAGTGATCAGTCTGGACCTTGTACAATGTCTCAAGAATGTGGACGCGAAAGCAATACAGTAACGGTTGCCGAATTTGTCAGTCAACAAATAAAAAAAATGGTTCAAATGGCTCTGAGCACTATGGGACTCAACTGCTGTGGTTATCAGTCCCCTAGAACTTAGAACTACTTAAACCTAACTAACCTAAGGACATCACACACATCCATGCCCGAGGCAGGATTCGAACCTGCGACCGTAGCAGTCTCACGGTTCCGGACTGCGCGCCTAGAACCGCGAGACCACTGCGGCCGGCATCAACAAATAAAGTCATACTAAACAATTTATCTCCTATCCCGTGCATAGCAACAGTTAATAAGAAACATATGAAACGACGTAAACCTACAGTGGAATTAACATCAAGTCCTTACAGAAGGAAAATATAAGTCAAAGAAAAGGCAAATAAAAAGGAAAAATCCGTGCAGAAACGTATAAAAAAGCGACAGACAGATGGAAACTTTAACAAGACTAAAAAAATGGACAGAGTGAAGTGTTTGTGTCAACTCCATATGAAAGATACAGAAAAAGACACAATTCAATGTATGAAATGTAAAGGCTTGACCTATGCGCTGGAGTGGAAAGTGAAACTAAGAAATATTTCTGTGATATTTGTGTTTAAACCAAGTGATCTTCATAAGTTAGTTTAAGCAGTTTACGTTGTTAAGAATTTATAATTTCATTCCCTTTTAACTATGAAAAATGTAATTTGATATCTTGAAGTTTTGTTACATTATTCAAATGGTTCAAATGGCTCTGAGCACTATGGGACTTAACATCTATGGTCATCAGTCCCCTAGAACTTAGAACTACTTAAACCTAACTAACCTAAGGACAGCACACAACACCCAGCCATCACGAGGCAGAGAAAATCCCTGACCCCGCCGGGAATCGAACCCGGGAACCCGGGCGTGGGAAGCGAGAACGCTACCGCACGACCACGAGATGCGGGCTTTACATTATTCCATGGATTTGTTATGTAGTCTCAGACTTCGTCTCCTAAGTACGACTTAGGCAAAAGAGGGTACGGATTTGGAAACCAGACGCCTTAATCGTACTGAAGGTACAGATTTGAAAAAGGGTGAAACTCATTTTTCGAAAAGATTTTTGTATTTGTGTGGAAGCTGGATAATAACTTTAAAAAATAAAGATTCAGTGTACGCAAAACAACTTGAATTTTTTAAAATTACCCTACCAAATACAGTATTTCTCCCTTGAGAGTTACGGCTTGAGCAACCTTAACCTATTACCGTGAAATTATGTTAGTAGTTCTTGACCAAATAACTTGCATTTCGTGGCTGTGAACAGGAAACACACGTCTAAATGGAACGCACGCATACCGGGTATCTGGTGCATGTCACATCTATGTTCCAAACGTTGAATATCTTTGGCTAAACTTTGGTAATCCACTATACGATAGCAAGATTTTTGCCGTGTTGAGATCTTTGTAGCATTAACGTATTACGTTTCTTCACTTTCTCTGACACATACGCCCTACAAACAGTGTTCTGCAGTTGAAGCATTTTCAAAACCGTATGGGGCTTAGAACTGATAACACATATGAAAATTTAATATATATCGATATCACAGCAATAAACTAAAGTATATTCAAAGAAAATACGCATTCATAGTATTATTCTACAGTTATTTTAGACTGCGACAACACTTTTCGGAACAACCGTGTTCACGTAAATAATTACAAGTAAATAGTCTCAGTAACCACTAGTGTCAGTTGGTAATTTACAGCCACCCATCTGAAACCCACTACTCGTAGCGACAAATCTCCCGATTCTCTAGTTGATAATACCGATATTTCCTTCTTATTCCACTATCCATTTCGTAGCTGAAGAAACGCGTTACGTCCGTAATTTATTGATGATCTTCTACAGTTTCAATTAAATTAATCAGCTGTCAGACAGGGCATTTGTCGCAATTGATGGGTTCGATTTCATTAAATATATTAGAAGTAAACGTGACTTGAGTGCTAAAATGTTATAAATAACGTGAAAAATTGAAGTACATTCGAAGAAAAAGGGACCTCATAAGAAGTTCAAATAATTTATGGTTCAGTTTAACGAATATTTGACTAATGAAGGTGAAACCTGGGAAAAGTCGAAACAGGAGTATTCGATGGAAAAATAATTTAAAAGACAGGTAGTGTCGTTTCAATTATATTCGTATTTCTTTACTAAGGGAAGTAGAAAGTAACAAGTAAAACTCGAAAGTCCGACATATTTCTTTTGTACTCTACACTGACTAAGCCACTGCAATCAAGACGCGGGAACTCGGTCTGCCGCTTTCTTTCTCCGTATGGCATGTTTTCGTCAAACCAATCTGTCTCCTTTAGAATTGTAGAGAGCGTGGATGACGCAGTCAAGAATGTCTTTTAGGCGACACAGACGCCAATTTTAACACCCCACTGAGTTTGAACGAGATCTATATCTACATCTACATCTACGAGATACTCCGCAATCCACCGTACGATGCGTGAGGAGGGTACCCTGTACCACTACAGGTCATTTCCCTTCCTGTGACACTCGCAGATAGTGTGAGGGAAAAACGACTGTCTGCATGCCTCCATATAAGCCCTAATTTCTCGTATCTTTTATTCGTGGTCCTTACGCGCAGTGTATGGTGGCTGCAGTAGAATCTCTCGGTAGTCAACTTCAAATGTCGGTTCTCTAAATTTTCTCAATACTGTTTCTCGAAAAGAACACCGCTTTCCCTCTCCAGGGATTTCCATTTGAGCATTCGCCTTCCCTACCACGGTTCTCACATACTCATTCCACCTCATATCGCTTTGAGACCTAACGCCCAGATATTTAAACGACTTGACTGTGTCAAGCAGGACGCTAGTAATACATATACACTCCTGGAAATTGAAATAAGAACACCGTGAATTCATTGTCCTAGGAAGGGGAAACTTTATTGACACATTCCTGGGGTCAGATACATCACATGATCACACTGACAGAACCACAGGCACATAGACACAGGCAACAGAGCATGCACAATGTCGGCACTACTACAGTGTATATCCACCTTTCGCAGCAATGCAGGCTGCTATTCTCCCATGGAGACGATCGTAGAGATGCTGGATGTAGTCCTGTGGAACGACTTGCCATGCCATTTCCACCTGGCGCCTCAGTTGGACCAGCGTTCGTGCTGGACGTGCAGACCGCGTGAGACGACGCTTCATCCAGTCCCAAACATGCTCAATGGGGGACAGATCCGGAGACCTTGCTGGCCAGGGTAGTTGACTTACACCTTCTAGAGCACGTTGGGTGGCACGGGATACATGCGGACGTGCATTGTCCTGTTGGAACAGCAAGTTCCCTTGCCGGTCTAGGAATGGTAGAACGATGGGTTCGATGACGGTTTGGATGTACCGTGCACTATTCAGTGTCCCCTCGACGATCACCAGTTGTGTACGGCCAGTGTAGGAGATCGCTCCCCACACCATGATGCCGGGTGTTGGCCCTGTGTGCCTCGGTCGTATGCAGTCCTGATTGTGGCGCTCACCTGCACGGTACCAAACACGCATACGACCATCATTGGCACCAAGGCAGAAGCGTCTCTCATCGCTGAAGACGACACGTCTCCATTCGTCCCTCCATTCACGCCTGTCGCGACACCACTGGAGGCGGGCTGCACGATGTTGGGGCGTGAGCGGAAGACGGCCTAACGGTGTGCGGGACCGTAGCCCAGCTTCATGGAGACGGTTGCGAATGGTCCTCGCCGATACCCCAGGAGCAACAGTGTCCCTAATTTGCTGGGAAGTGGCGGTGCGGTCCCCTACGGCACTGCGTAGGATCCTACGGTCTTGGCGTGCATCCGTGCGTCGCTGCGGTCCGGTCCCAGGTCGACGGGCACGTGCACCTTCCACCGACCACTGGCGACAACATCGATGTACTGTGGAGACCTCACGCCCCACGTGTTGAGCAATTCGGCGGTACGTCCACCCGGCCTCCCGCATGCCCACTATACGCCCTCGCTCAAAGTCCGTCAACTGCACATACGGTTCACGTCCACGCTGTCGCGGCATGCTACCAGTGTTAAAGATTGCGATGGAGCTCCGTATGCCACGGCAAACTGGCTGACACTGACGGCGGCGGTGCACAAATGCTGCGCAGCTAGCGCCATTCGACGGCCAACACCGCGGTTCCTGGTGTGTCCGCTGTGCCGTGCGTGTGATCATTGCTTGTACAGCCCTCTCGTAGTGTCCGGACCAAGTATGGTGGGTCTGACACACCGGTGTCAATGTGTTCTTTTTTCCATTTCCAGGAGTGTATAACAGCGATAGGGGAAGCTGGTTATTTTTCCTGAGATACTGCAGAAAGACCTAGCAGAAATGTAGCCACTGTACATGACTACTGGCAGCGGTGGTCACAAGAATGTACAGTCACAAGAAGACCGGGCTCCTAACGGTGACGAGAGGGAAGACCATCGTGTTAGGCGTATGACTGTGGCGCATCCTACTGCATCCGCAGCAGCAATCTCAGCAGCAATTGGCACCACAGTTGATATCCTCGGAGTAAGGAAGCAGCTTAAATCACTTAATAAAGGCAAGGCCTCCGGTCCAGATTGCGTACCAGTCAGGTTCCTCTCAGAGTATGCAGATAAAATAGCTCCATATTTAGCAATTGTATACAACCAGTCGCTCACAGGAAGATCCGTACGTAAAGACTGGAAAATTGCTCAAGTCACAACAATACCGATAAAGCGAAGTAGGAGTAATTCGCTGAATTACAGGCCTATATCACTAACGTCGATTTGCAGTAGGGTTTTGGAACATATGCTGTATTCGAACATTAGGAAGTACCTCGAAGTAAACGATTTATTGACGCATAGACAGCACGGATTCAGAAAATATCTTCTTGTGAAACACAACTAACTCTTTATACTCATGAAGTAATAACTGCTATCGACAGGGGATGTCAAATTGATTCCATATTTTTAGATTTCCAGAAGGCTTTCGACACCATTACTCACAAGCGTCTTCTAACCAAACTGCGTGCCTACGGAGTATTGCCTGAGTTGTGCGACTGGATTCTTGATTTCCTGTTAGAAAGGTCACATTTCGTAGTAACAGACGGAAAGTCATCGAGTAAAACAGAAGTAATATCCGGCGTTACCCAAGGAAGTGTTATAGGCCCTCTATTGTTAAAAAATGGTTCAAATGGCTCTGAGCACTATGCGACTTAACTTCTGAGGTCATCAGTCGCCTAGAACTTAGAACTAAGTAAACCTAACTAACCTAAAGACATCACACACATCCATGCCCGAAGCAGGATTCGAACCTGCGACCGTACCGGTCGCTCGCCTCCAGACTGTAGCGCATAGAACCGCAAGGTCACTCCGGCCGGCTATTGTTCCTGATCTATATTAACGACATAGGAGTCAATCTGAGTAGCCGTCTTAGACTGTTTGCAAATGATGCTGTCATTTACCGTCTTTTAAAGTCCTCAGATGATCAAAACAACTTGCAAAATGATTTAGATAAGATATCTGTATGGTGCGAAAAGTGGCAAATAACCCTGAATAATGAAAAGTGTGAAGTTATTCACATGAGTACTAAAAGAAATCAGCTAAATTTGGATTGCGCGATAAGTCACACAAATCTGAAGGCTGTAAATTGAACTAAATACTTAGGGATTACAATTACAAATAACCTAAATTAGAACTATCACATAGATAATATTGTGGGTAGAGCAAACCACAGACTGCGATTCATTGGCAGAAGACTTAGAAGGTGCAACAGGTCTACTAAAGAGACTGCTTACACCACGCTTGTCCGTCCTATTCTGGAGTATTGCTGTGCGGTGTGGGATCCGCATCAGGTGGGACTGACGGATGACATCGAAAAAGTACAAAGAAGGGCAGCTCGTTTTGTATCATCGCGAAATAGGGGAGATAGTGTCACAGACATGATACGTGAATTGGAGTGGCAATCATTAAAACAAAGGCGTTTTTCGTTGCGACGGGATCTTCTCATGAAATTTCAATCAACAGATTTCTCCTCCGATCGCGAAAACATTCTGTTGCACCCACCTACATAGGGAGAAATGATCATCACGATAACATAAGTGAAATCAGAGCCCGCGCAGAAAAATTTAAGTGCTCGTTTTTCCAGCGTGCCGTTCGGGACTGGAACGGTAGAGAGACAGCTTGAAGGTGGTTCATTGAACCCTCTGCCAGGCACTTTATTGTAAACAGCAGAGTAATCACGTAGATGTAGGTGATGTAGATGTAGACACAACGAAGTGTTATAAATATGTTACTTCAAGGACAGGTACGATCCAGATGCTCTGCAGAGTGCATTTCACCGAATCCAAAACCACCGCCATTTGCGACTTCGGTGGTGTCAAGCGAGAGCTCATTGGATGGCACGATGAAGGTCTGTTGTGTTTCCTGATGAAAGCTGATTCTCTCTCTGTGCCAGTGATAGCCTTCTATTGGTTTGAGGGAAGTCAGTTAATGGCCTGCAGCTAACCTGTCTACGTGCTAGACACAGTGGTCTTACACCAGGAGTTATTGTCTGGGGTGCGATTTCGTTCGACAGCAGGAGCAGTTTCGTGATTATCCCACTCACCCTGACTGCAAAATTGTACGTCAGTCTGGCGATTCGATCTGGCGTGCTGCCATTCGTGAACAGCATTGCAGAGGGCGTTTTCCAACAGGATAGACCTCGCCACATATCGCTATTGTAACCCAATATGCTCTACAGGGTGTCGACATGTTGCCGTGGCCTGCTTCATCACCAGAACTGTCTCCTATCGAAGCACATATGGGACAGCATCGGAGAGCTCCAGAATCGTCCATGAACAACACTAACCGTCCCAATTTTGACCGATCAAGTGCAACAGTCACTGAAGTCCTTCCCAACAGCTGACATCCGGCACCTGTACAGCAGACTACGAGGTGTGGCTAGAAAAAAACCGGACTAGCACTGGTGAAACAATAAAACGAATGCAATAAGGCTGAAAGTCGCGTGGCCTGTCACGTGACTCTCGCTCCGCCTACTGCTCGAGTTTCATCTGCCTCCTGCACTCAGTCTGCCCGTGGCGTCTGTTTTAAGTAGTTGACGCTTTGTCTGTGCGTCGGAAAATGTTGAGTGTACAGAAAGAACAGCGTGTTAACATCAAATTTTGTTTCAAACTAGGAAAATCTGCAAGTGAAACGTTTGTAATGTTACAACAAGTGTACGGCGATGATTGTTTATCGCGAACACAAGTGTTTGAGTGGTTTAAACGATTTAAAGATGGCCGCGAAGACACCAGTGATGACACTCGCACTGGCAGACCATTGTCAGCAAAAACTGATGCAAACATTGAAAAAATCGGTAAACTTGTTCGACACTTTCCTTGTCAACTACTGTTAACTCAGACATTGCCCTGATTGTTAAACGGCGATCTTGTCGAACAAGTTTACCGATTTTTTCAATGTTTGCATCAGTTTTTGCTGACAATGGTCCGCCAGTGCGAGTGTCATCACTGGTGTCTTCGCGGCCATCTTTAAATCGTTTAAACCACTCAAACACTTGTGTTCGCGATAAACAATCATCGCCGTACACTTGTTGTAACATTACAAACGTTTCACTTGCAGATTTTCCTAGTTTGAAACAAAATTTGATGTTAACACGCTGTTCTTTCTGTACACTCAACATTTTCCGACGCACAGACAAAACGTCAACTACTTAAAACAGACGCCACGGGCAGACTGAGTGCAGGAGGCAGATGAAACTCGAGCAGTAGGCGGAGCGAGAGTCACGTGACAGGCCACGCGACTTTCAGCCTTATTGCATTCGTTTTATTGTTTCACCAGTACTAGTCCGGTTTTTTTCTAGCCACACCTCGTATATGCACGCTCGCATGCTTGCATTCAACATTCTGGCGGCTACACTGGTTGTTAATGTACCAGTATTTCACATTTGCAATGGTTTATCTAGCGCTTACATTAACCTATGATCTTGTAATGTTAATCACTTAAATATCTCACTCAGTCAAACGTATTCCGGAATTTCTTTACGCTTCGTTAATAATTTTTGATGTTGCGATTTTTTTTTGTCTTTGTAACTTTATTGGTTCAAGATAACTACCGGTTCCAGGCAATTCTGAGCCTATCTTCTGCTGTACCAGAACCGTAGAGCACGTGGCCACTGCGCACTGTGAACGCCAGGCTGCGGCATCTGACAGCAGCACGTGAAGCCGAGATCATTCCGTATCTGCGTGCAGCGTGCAGCGTGCAGCTGTCAGCTGCCCACAGCCTACTGTTCACAGCGTACAGGGGCACGTGCCCCACGGTTCTTGTGCACCTGAAGGTAGGCTCAGAATTTCCCGAAACCGGACATGATTTTTAGCCAGTAAAACTATTTACAGCTGAAGTTGTTGATTATCTGACTCTGTCACGAAGCTCAGTTGTAGCTGTCCTCCTACCAAAACCATATTTCTGTTTATCAAGGAATTTTATTAATCTAGGTTAGAATTAGCAAGAATCGACTGCATATAGAATGAAGAATTAGTGACAAAGTTCCTAGCAAAAAAGGCAATTTTGGCATTCCATCATTGTTCAAAGAGTCAATTAATTATGATATTCTTTATCGTAAATAATTTTTTATATTGTCTTGACAAAGAAACGATTGCACATACAGGCAAATTATTTCGGAATTCGTGGTCACATGAAACTAATGGTAGCAATAAATTTTACAAGAAAAGGAGAAAAATGATCAGTATGTCTACGGTAGTGTTCGGGATTCTTTTGTATGGTATATGTTGGCTGAAAAGAAGAGATAAGACAACAAAAATTCGGTAACTTACTTACTAATTTACTGAATGGACTATTATTCGATTAGAAACATCCGTATGAGCAATTTGATCGCAAGATTTGTTTTCCTCATCCACAGAGAAACGTGCAACTCAGGTATCAGATTTCATGCGTTGCATAACACTGTATTTTTGCGTAAGGCAGCCGGCTCATGGCAAAATGTCATCTTCCATCATCAGTGCCTGTGGCATTGTTACTAACAAACTTTCACAAATAGTTCAAGATGTTGGAAAATGACATACAGTATTAGGACATGACGCTGCAAATTCTACTTGTTGCATACACTTCAACTAGGCATTTTGTTTCCTAAGTATATTTGATATACGAGAGACAAAAAATTGAATGTACAAGTTGTCGAAAGTGGGTTTCTGGTAGTAACTGTTTTTACCACGATGCAAGGGACATTTTCTTTCAGGAGGCTTCAGTCATTACGCTAACACAATAACGACTACATTTTTAACTTCCGTCACAGTGATGAGCAAAATACTATCATGACTAACGAGTTTTTTGTTTACAGAACAACTATCATGACTTCCTGCTATCGGTCACAGATAATGATCTGACTCCAGAATGAAAAATAAAGCCTCAATCTATAGTAGTACTATTGTCTGTCATCATTCTGACGCACTTTGTTTATATTTTGTGACACCCTCTGACATGACTTGGTGACAAACGTCTGCTGTTCAGGCAATCACAACTAAGTATTAAAATGAGGCAGCCGAACCAGAATACATTTTTAAAAAATAAGTTCAATAAATTTAAAAAATACAACTAGCCGTGTTGTGGTTTTAAACCAATGCCCCGTCTCCAGCCAATATCAATGTAGTATTAAAATGAGGCAGCTCAGTCAGAAAATATTTTAATTGAATAGACAAAATAAATTAGTAAATCCAATTATCCTAATTGTATTTTGTAATTCTCCCCTCCCCTCCACCCAGTCACAGGATAGTTTTAAAATTGCGTGTAAAAATATCGTAACATAAGCTCAAAAAATTGTGTAACTTTCACAGCTGTTAACAGCTTGCCTGAGACAAGAATGCATGCATTTTTATCGAATCGGTGATATATGGGAGACTAAAAGATAAACTTCTTGTGAAACATAAGAGGACGAGTATAAACCTTACCCTCCATCAACAGTGGAAAACCAATGAATTTAAGTTGGAAATGTTTAATTTGAGGTTGTAGGGTGATTTGCATCAAGTGTAGACCTAATTAAGTACATTATTCCAATAATTTGGACTGCCTATTTCTTTGTATGCCTGTCTGCCTAGTGTATTATTTAGGTAAAATGTATTTTCTCCAGTTATAAGTCTGGTCAGGTTAGTTCTACATCGATCTTTTAGACATAACCTGTAATGTCAACTGTTACCTTAGCCTGTTTTTAGTAAGTAGTTAGGCATGAGAAGGTCATTGTAACAGTTACTTTAAAATTCACAATCGTGTTTTGATCACTAATTTGATAGATATATATGTATATGGAAAATACTTGTGATACTTGACGTAAACATTGCACGTTTTCGACATTTTAGACTTAAAAAGAACACTGTGACACTTGACGAGGATCATAGATGTGGAAATTAATAAATTTTTAGCTCTAATGTATCTTAAACCAAGCATTTTCTTTTTTATTTAACATGATCTGATAAGGGGCCATCAGGCTGTCTCTTACATCGGACCAGTGTTTCACACATACAGCATGCCTAGCATTTTCACATCGTAGTTGCCTAAAAAAAAAAAAATTGTATTGTAAGTAATATTAAAATGATTCGAGTGTCTGTCATGACAGTGTGAGTAAATAATACTAACTTTGGACTAATAAAGTTAATACTGGCAGTATTTCTAATAGTGCTTTTTTGTCGAAAACTGACATTCTGAGCCCGTTGTTGTGTACAAAATGTAGGCTGACTCTTACAGAGAAGGTAACAGCAAACAGCCACTTTCTACAATGCAATTTATTTAAAGCCGTAAAATGGATCTTAACGTGAACAAACCGTCTGAAGATGAACTTATTGGTTCGAAACCAGTAAAGGCGCTGTTTAGATAAGTAAATAGCTCTGCAAAAAGTGGCTGGCTGCTGTTATCTTCTCAGTAAGAGTCAGCCTATACTTTCACTACTGCTGCAGCCACCACTAACAATAATCATAACGATAACAGTAACAATGATAGTGGCAGATACAAAAAAACTTGCAGGCGTAGAAAATAGTTGTTTTATAATATAGCGAGTTCAGGGGGAAAGGAAATTTAAGGAGACTGCAGCAGCTAAGAATATTAGGAAATTAGGAAGACCTGGTTGGAAAAAAGGATGCACAAGGTTAACGGCGGCGTAAATAAACAATGGTAAATCGTAATTGTTGCTTTAGTAGATATGCCATTAACTGACTTCTGAAGCTGGAGAGGTTATACCGTTCTCTAATATAATGCAGAAGGTTGTTGCAGAGCCGGGTTCCTGATACTGAGAAGGATTTCGAGAAAGTGATTGAACGAAGGACTGAGACAGAAATGATTTTGGTGTTACTGCCATGCTCTTCAGATAAGAACATTAAGGTCGAGGTGAGACATGAGGGATGCACGTCTAAATATGAACGCCGCCATCTGTTCGTGATAATAAGCGGCTTGAGCTTAAAGTAGAAGTTCATTTTATTTCGCCTGTATGAAGTTTTACGAAATAGAATTTAAAGTGAAATTCTATTGGACGACTGCATATTGCTAATTGGTTAGTTATATTGCACAAGCAACGTTGGTTGTTAACTGTGTGTGTAGAGTAAAGCATATACTAGCTCTCTCACATTTGATAAGATTACGTGCCTGTTTATCAAGCCCCATGTGCTTAGGCGTGAACATAGCATTGGGGTACCTTACAGTTCGCAACAATGCTTTAGACACTAATTTGACGTAAGCACTGTACTTTTTAGCATTGCTGACATATTATTACAGATATCTTAGACGTGGAAGGAACATTATGATACTTGACAAGCATCATAGAAGTGCAAAATAATCAATCTGAGGGAGTCACTATAATGTTTAGCGGACTTTGCTATCAGACGAGTTTTTGACAGGGTAATAACATTGTTTATTCTCGTCAACAACTCCGTATTAAGCTACAATGCCTAAGTGTGGCTCAAATGGTTCAAATGGCTCTGATCACTATGGGACTCAACTGCTGAGGTCATTAGTCCCCTAGAACTTAGAACTAGTTAAACCTATCTAACCTAAGGACATCACAAACATCCATGCCCGAGGCAGCATTTGAACCTGCGACCGTAGCGGTCTCGCGGTTCCAGACTGCAGCGCCTTTAACCGCACGGCCACTTCGGCCGGCTGCCTAAGTGTGTTTTGCAATGTATCATGCATATCATATTACTGCCGATTGGATGTGAGACTTGTCAGAACAACCAAAAGTACTTTGTCAACTGGTTAATATTTTCATTATGTCCCACATATCACCGACTCGAAAAAAATGCATTTGTTCTTTTCTCAGACAAGTTCCAGCTTGCAAAATAATGTGTAGACGTGTCTGTGTGTGTGTGTGTGTGTTTGCACATTCGATTCAGAGGCAAATATGTTTGACCTTAGCGTTGTACAGGTTACGTAATTTTTTCCTACGTACCTGACGATATTTTTACGCATAATTTTGAAACTACCCTGTGATTGACTGGAGAGGAGGGGAGGGGAGAAGGGTACAATGCACAGCTAGGCTAATTGGTATTTTCCCATATATTTCATTAATTTATTGAAACTACATTCTAGTTGGCCTGCCTTATTTTAATACTTACCTGTGATTAGCTGGAGGTAAACAAAGTAGCCAGAAAGCCCATAGACAGAACTACTTACCGTACGCCGGATTTAAATGAGGTAGATAACGTTCGCCAAGTTTATATATACAAGTCAGAGTCTCAACTCATGTACCGTGACTTATTTCTCCATACCAAATTATCATAATTGTCCGCAGACCAATGAACCTACTGCTTGCACTTTTCTAAGCGACCAGCAGCAACATTAGTCGTTTGCAAGAGTTGAACGGATTAACTGCGGGCTAGATTGAGCAATTTGCCATAGAGTTCGGCAATGAATGAAAAGTGATTTTAATGCTTCCGCTCATTTCACAATAATTTCGCTAAAACTGGACGGGGACATGAGCAATTCCGATTCAGATTCCCTCAGTTTTTTCAGGTGATGTATTTTGACAAACAGTACCTCAATAATATCTAGATATTGTGCCTGTAGTTATGTACTTGCGCTACATAGCGTATTGTACTAGGAGAGCTCTCCGCTGCGCAACAAAATTAAAGGATCACTTTTTCGAAGCCCCGTAATTTTCTGCCAGTTGCGATGCATAAGTTTGAAATTTTGCTCAAAGGTTCCTACAGCCATCCTCTGCAATGGTGCAAAAGTATGGCACTCCGCAGCCTTGCCATCGGGCTCGACGGCGCTTCACACAGCAAGGAGTGGACACATACGAAGAAAAGGCCACAGCTCGGAAGTTCATACGAGCTGTAAGGTGCGTTAATGACGTCACATTCGCACCAAATTTCACCACAGTTCTGCCCAATGCCACACGATGAGAAGGTCTTCACAGCACCTGTTACCTACATTTCACCCCTTCTTTTGACTTCTCTGCGATCGCGATCAGAACCACTACACCCTTCGTTGACAACACACGGTTCTCTTATGGGTGTCCGAGGATGACATTTCAGAAACACCGCTGCTCTGAATCGTCACACAAAGGTCTCAGAAGGTGGCATAAAGGGCGTAAATGAAAACTCCACTTTCCCTGGGGCGTTCATCACCATACATTTGCGCTCGAAAACGACAGTTCACAGTTCGATGAGCAACAAGAAGATGTACTTGACAACTTTTGACACTGCCGACACCCTCGAACGTTTCAATCCTTCTCTAAGGATATTGTGGGGCTGGATCCCCATCGGACGTTATTGCACTGCTGTTTTTGATGTTGTGTACAGGGTGGAAGCACGAGGGGCTCTTCGAAACCATTCAACAAAATCTGAACGTGATTCGAAGCAGCAAAGGGTACTTATGCTTTTTTAGCCCTCATGTTTTCTAACCGGCTGTAGCGTAATCTCCTGGGAATGTGACATTATCATGTATGTGACTCAAATGGGAAAGGGTTCCTGTAAGACCCCCCAGTTCGGCAACGCTCTGTGTACCACCCATGCAACTTCGTCGAGCACGTTTCAAACGTATCTGTCAGAAACTTTGACGTGGTGGCTTCTCAAGGGTCCGAAGGTAGGCTAACGACATCCAAGGGTTGTCGAATAGGTTGCGTAGCCCTTACATGCTAGAGCAGACGTGAGGCTGATTTGGTGCCGAAATTTCTGGAGGTACATTTCTAACGCGCTCAGAAACTGTCCGTCAGGCGTCCGCTTTTCCTACAACTATTTATATGTCGATGCTCTGATCGGCAGTCGTGTGAGCGGAAAGGTTTTTGGACACAATATGTTTGAGCTGTCATATTGGGGCTCAACTGCCAGGTTCTGCGTCGATTCTCTGTGGCTCCTGCATATCGCTACAGTCTTCTGGCTTTATCATCGTCATCTTCATCATCAACAACAAAGTCACTATCCGCAAACTGTCTCATAGACCATATCGACCTGATCATTTACGTATATCAACAGGTACGGTCCAAACTGTACGTTTGTTGGATTATTTCAGATCGTTACATCGCTTTTCGTAAGAACTGACAAAAATTCATCTATCTTGATGACCTGGAGCTCGGTTAGGCGCCACACGGCGAGGGATACAGGAAGCATATGACTGCCTCCAATTGACAAAACAACAGTGAACAGATCTGAATAGGAACGTACAACAGTGCAACTATTGTTTATAATTATGAAGTTTACACTGTGTGTTAAGCGTTTATGACCCTCAATAACGTCTACTTCACGAACACGGAATGACAGGGTAACAACGAGTCCTAATTTTACTACTGTGAAGTACAGTGTTTGGATAGGTCTCGTATATTACATAGCTTTTTTCCTGTCTCGATACTGGGAAGGCATTTTCAGTAGACCCTAAACGGTAAGGCGTAACATTTTCACGTATTATCTTTCGTAATACAAAATATGAAATGTATTTTGAGCGCCGTATTTTAATTTCTTTTAGTTTCTACATGGAGCCTGAAGTTATCCTGGTGGTGGTAGTTAAAACTTGCACTACGCGAACGGCAGATGGTAGCATTGTGCACTAACAGTTAGTAAAGCATTTATCTGTGACTCAGTCACAGGGACATATATCATCTCCCTGTAGCTAAGACGAAACTCGATGACATGTTTAGAGTTCACCAAAGTAATAATGAAAAGTGAAAATAAAGTTACCTCATGACACAATGATACGAGAATTCACTTGTAAATAAACTCAGCTGTTTTCCTCAACGTCTAATTTTTCGTTCTGTGCAGTCACATAGCTCATGACACACTGTGTGACTCAAGTCTCGGATCACAATGAGAGAATAACTAAGCCATCATCTAGATTACATATGGGTAGTAAAACTGGTGTATAAAGTGGCCCAAAGTGCAAAGAGTTTTAGAAGACTCTGCTAGCTTACACCCCAACTATACCGACCAAATATGGTTTAGTTAATGGTACACTTATTTTCTCATAGTCTAATAAGGACATCATACACCGTAAATTGAAAAGCGTACTGTTCATTGTAGATTGGCTCCGGTGTTTTTTTCCTAATCATTTTTCATCATTCTTGAAATCTGAGGCAGATGATGTGAAATTTCATAAAAAAATCACGAACATGTAAGCAGGACTCCGCACACTGATGAGTATAAACGATAGCTAGTCTGAACCACAGATTCTTATTTGCACTAAAACCAATACTTTCTAAACGAAAATGGTACCGTGAAAGTGGGGCAGTGTACGATAGCGATGTATGTATTAGAAAAAGTGCTTCTTTATCCGGCAAAATGATAAATTGGTGTGATGGCTACCTTAAAGTTTAGATTTCGTTATCACTGTTGCTCAGTTCAATTCAATACTGCTCGGATAACAAAAGTTCCTATTCGATACACATGGGGAGAACAAAACTATGGAAGCACCAAAAACACAACACATTACTATGCTTAATACGGTGTAGGAAATGTGTTGGCATTGAAAAATGCTTCCAGTCGTCTCGAAACGTATAAATACAGGTCCTGTATGGTTTTCAAAGGAATCTTAACACCAGCCTTCATGAGAGACAGCTTCGAGTTCAGGTAACGCTGATGGAGATGGATGGCGATTACCCATCCTTCACTCCAAAGTAGACCACCACGGTTCAATAATATTGGGATCTGGTGACTGTGGTGCCCAGGAGCGGTGCGAAAATTCATCCTCTGTTCGCAGAACCAGTACTGGACGACGCGAGCTGTGTGAACACAGACCTGTCACCTTGGAACACAACATCACCGCTGGACAACGAACAATGTACCATTAGATGGAACCGATCAATCAAAATAGTCACAGAACCCTCGTCAGTAATGTGACCTTGCAGAGTAACCAAGGGGCCTATGGAATACCATGATATGGTTCCTCTAATCATCACCTAACCACCGCCACGTTTCACTCTTGGATCGTAAACTCGGGCAGAAGTTGGAAACAGTGTGAAACAAGACTCAACGACATTCTTCCATTGCTCCACAGAACAGGTTTTATGGCTTCGACACCACATTTTTCTGTTACAGTATTTTCACCACTGATGAGTGGTTTCGAATTGCAGCTGTGCCTGCAGTTCCAAGCTTACGATACCTCCTTCGTGCTGCATTGATGGTGACAGAGTTCACAAGTGCAACATTCAGTGCTGTAGTGACTTCTGCAACAGCCGTCCTCTTATGTTTCGTCGCAATCCTCTCCAATGACCGTCTCCCACGACCAATCATACACAACGTTGTGACTTTGCGGAAAACGTGTAGCCCATTCGCTTTCCCTGTAGGCTGCATAAATCTTCAATATAGTGCCTGTATAAACACCAAACAGTTGGGTTCACTTGGTCACAGAAGCGACCACCATACTAGCACCAAAAATTTGCCCAAATTCGAATTAACTTAGCTCCGACATAATGCACTCACAACTACACGGAACACGGGTCTGACCACGACTGACACTTGCAGCATTTTGAGGGCATTGCACAGTGGTCAAACAAACTATGTGATCAAAAGTATCCGGATACCTGGCTGAAAATGACTTACAAGTTCGTGGCACCCTCCATCGGTAGTGTTGGAATTCAATATGGTGTTGGCCTAACCTTAGCCTTGGCGACAGCTACCACTCTCGCAGGCATACTTCAGTCAGGTTCCGGAAGGTTTCTTGAGGAATGGCAGCCCATTCTTCACGGAGTGCTGCACTGAGTACAGGTATCGATGTCAGTGTCGGTGAGACCTTGGACGAAGTCGGCGTTCTGAAACATCCCAAAGGTCTTCTATAGGATTCAGGTCAGGACTCTGAGTAGGCCAGTTCATTACAGGGATGTTACTGTCGTGTAACCATTCCGCCACAGGTCGTGCATTATGAACAGGTGCTCGATCGTGTTAAAACATGTAATCGCCATCCCCGAACTGCTCTTCAACAGTGGAAAGCAAGAAGGTGCTTAAGACATCAATGTAGGCCTGTGCTGTGATAGTGCCACGCAAAACAACGAGGGGTGCAAGCCCCCTCCATGAAAAACACGACCACACCATAAGACCACCGCCTCCGAATTTTACTGTTGGTACTGCACACGCTGGTATCGGATCGCCACATTATGTACCGTGACTCGTCACTCCACACAACTTTTTTCCACTGACAAATCGTCCATTGTTTATGCTCCTTACAACAAGCGAGGTGTCGTTTGGCATTTATCGGCGTGATGTGTGGCTTATGAGCAGACGCTCGACCATGAAATCCAAGTTTTATCACCTCCCGCCTAGCTGTCATAGTACTTGCAGTGGATCCTGGTGCAGTTTGGAATTTCTGTGTGATGGTCTGGATAGATGTCTGCCTATTGCACATTACGACCCTCTTCAACTGTCGGCGGTGTCTGTCAGTCAGCCGGCCGGAGTGGCCGTGCGTTTCTGGGCGCTACAGTCTGGAACCGAGCGACCGCAACGGTCGCAGGTTCGAATCCTGCCTCGGGCATGGATGTGTGTGATGTCCTTAGGTTAGTTAGGTTTAATTAGTTCTAAGTTCTAGGCGACTGATGACCTCAGAAGTTAAGTCGCATAGTGCTCAGAGCCATTTGAACCATTTTTCTCTGTCAGTCAACAGACGAGGTCGGCCTGTACGCTTTTCTGCTGTACGTGTGCCTTCACGTTTCCACCTCACTATCGCATCGGAAACGGTGGACCTATCGATGTTTAGGAGTGTGGAAATCTCGCGTACAGACGTATGACACAAATGACACCAAAACACATGACCACGTTCGAAGTCCGCGAGTTCTACGGAGCGCCCCATTCTGCTCTCTCGCGATTTCTAATGACTACTGAGGTCGCTGATATGGAGTGCCTGGCAGTAGGCGGTAGCACAATGCACCTAATATGAAAAACGTATGCTTTCGGGGATGTCCGGATACTTTTAATCACATAGTGTAAAATAGCCCATCTTGCAGTCATGGCTAGTATTGGCAAATATTTTCAAGCATGCACTTCTCGCGATGTTTCCATACTTTTGTCCAGCCCTGTAATAGCACGTTTATGTCTGATATGACAGTGTCTAATTCTTCAGGTTAACTTCTGCTGCGGATAGAAGACAAAACCAGGGTGCTTCACGAATCACTGTTTTTATATGAATACTACTTTTTGAGAAAGTTTGCAAGTTCATCCGCTTGTTTGAACTTGGAATTTTAAATAATATTTGTATTGATTGTACATATAAACTCAATAAACTTGCCAATAACAGATGAGGCGTCCAGATGCAAACTGCTGTAAATCCACTTTTTCTCGAAAATGAGTTGGTGCCAACATTTTGTTCTCTGTGGTGCCATCTATCGATTACGCTCTTAAAACACAAAACAGCTTTTTTCTGCCCTAAAATGTACCTTGGAAAACGTCTACAGATGCACAGCTCTGTCTTTCCACTTACGGTTGGAAAGCAAAACTGAGTGAATCCATTGTATCATAAAGAAGCAGAACTTGGTATATCCTTAGCATGCGCCGCTATTAAAAAGGTTTGAAGATGAAAATCTCGCTTTGTACACATTATGTATTTTGTCCGAATAATACAGCCTTCCCATTTCATTACTTCATAAACTTTACTTTTGAGCCTATGGGTGGCAATTTGTCAAGTTGTCCCTACTGCAAACTAACGTGAAAGAAAAAACAGTAGCACGTCAACTGTTACCTAGCCATATTGGCGCGTTTTTCTTGGCTTGGGTTGTTTGTGAATGCATGGAGAGCGTTTGTGGTATTGTTGTTGGATAAAATACGAAGAGTGCTTTATCATTTCCTCCATAATCCTGGATGTTACTGATGGAAGACATGTACAATCAGTCCCAAAAGGAAAAGTCTGTAAAAACCGGCCAATTCTTCTGACTGGAAGAGGAAAAAAGCAAAACGCATGAGGTAAGATATAGTCAAAAATGGTTCATATAGCTCTGAGTACTATGGGACTTAACATCTGAGGTCATCAGTCCCATAGACTTAGAACACCTTAAACCTAACTAACCTAAGGACATTACACACACCAATGCCCGAGGCAGGATTCGAACCTGCGACCGTAGCAGAAGCGCGGTTCCGGACTGAAGCGCCTAGAACCGCTCGGCCACAACGGCCGGCTAAGATTTAGTCCTCAACCTTAGTTGTATGGAAATAATAAGAACTTCGTTACCAACATTTCTGTAAACAGTAAGTTACACTGTGATATTTTAGATTTATGTTAATATAAATTATTGTCATTTCATATGGCTGCAGTGAGGAACGATTTCCTTGAATGAATAGTGTATCATTGATTTTATAATAATTTGTTTAGGGACACATAGTAGAGTATGTGATTTTTTTAGTGCATTATCCTAGCTTTCTCCTTATTAGTACTGTTCTTTGGTGGATATCCCGCAAGTGTGTTGCCAGTTCGTCCCCACTGCAAGCATGCAGCTTCATCAGTATACCAGTGTGCGAGAGTATCAATGCAGGATGCAAGGAGATCACGTCAGGCCTTTTATAAAGTTGCACATAAAATTAAATAGGACGAGTTTATAATTATACACACATCAGTCGAATCTCCGAGGAGGCGTCGGATTGAAGCAGCACATACCAGGAAAAACATAAATACTTCAATCAGGTACTATTTGCCCCATCTGAAGCGGTAAACCAAACTCAGCAATTGCACGTGTGCCAAAAGATGTTTACTAGTGTTCTTGGCATATTAACAGCGTGAATACAAAGAGTCTGTAGACGGTACTTATAGACAGGAGAGGCTCCAATTGAAAGACGAGGTGGAGACCGAATGGCGAATATTTATCAAGGGAAACGAGGTGCGGTTAAGGAGTTTATTGAGAAGCTGAAACCAGTGCAATCACACTACCGCCGTCGAAAAAACTTCAGTACTCTTTATGTCCCGTAAATTATCGATTGCAAAGCTTTGGAAAATGTTTAATGGGGATCCAGAGAAAACTGAGGATAAATTACGTACGAGTTTTTCAGATCTATTTTTGTATCTGATTATAGTATCAGTTTCGCTTCCCTAGCAACCTACTGTTGCTCAGTGTGCAACAGCTTAGAACAACAAATAAAGCAATTAACCCGAATAACTGTAGATGAGGTGAATAAACAAGAATTGACAACACCACGTGCTTTACACAAAGCTAAGGCAAATGATTTTTATGATATACTGAATGTTGAGGAAAATGGTGAAATAACCCTGACATTTGACTGCCAGGAAGCCTTCCACTGCCTAAATTGCAGGATAAAAGTGCTTATTATACACGTCAAATGTACGTGTATAATTTTACAATCTGTCAAGGATCATCTGGTTAACGCAAAACAAGGAGAACACATTTACATACACATGGAAAGGAACAGACTTTGCAAATGGATCCAATGAAACTGTATCTTGTGGACATCACAGGTCAACATCTGCAGACCTAACTGACATCCATACCATCTGACTGATGTCAGACAGTTGTGGAGGGCAAAACAAAAACCAGACGATGTTTTTGTATGCTGTGCTATTGGCTAACACAAGAAGCTCCTGTCAACGTGAAACGAGTGAAGATATTCTATCAAATGGTTGCATATCAGTTTCTACCACCCGACAGAATTTTTGGAAGAATAGGAAAGGTTCTCAGGTCTAAAGTCACAATTACCTCACCGAGTAAATACAATGAAGTGTTTGAGGATCACGGAATAGTTTTGCAATTAGGAGTAGATGTCAACAATCTGTGTTGGAAGGATGCAGTTGCTGATGTCAATGCCACTTCAGATTTGCCCCTGTAAAACGGGTTATGATCACCAAAAGTAAACAAAGAAACACGCTAGTAAGAGGTGAAGTGGCTTACAGAACGGGCGCTGGTGAAGGGAGAGGGATATGCAGACGAGGAAAAGCCTACTGGTCCATGGAGCCAAACTTAATCAGAATTGGAAAAGCCTTAAAGGAGGTTAAAGTGAGGGATATTGATTTCCTGCTCAAAAAGCATTTCTGGCACACTTGGGAAGAAAATGAAAATCTTGCTTTCTACAACAATGTAATCCATTGTCAGACAGCAGAGAACAATGCAGATGAAGATTCGGACTTTGAAATTTATCCAGAGGACAATGAGTTGCCAGTGTAATTTAGAGGGGACGGGACAGGACTTGAAAGCTTGTGAGGTATCAACTATTTCAAACTATTGTTTAATGTCACATACTTGGTAATCACATTCAGTTTTAGTCATTAAATCTTTTGTAACACTATTAAGGTGTCTTTTTATTTTTATGTAATGAAAATATACGCACATCAATCTCTACAGAAGCATAACTCTGTAGATCCCTGGGAACAGAGACAAAACTCGGAGAATCCAAATTATCTCAGATAATAACTAGTAAAATAAAAGCAGAATATTTTAGAGATTGTCAGAAATATACTCCTTAGGTAAGCATAAATCTGTGATGAAAAGGAATTTCGAGTATCTGCCATATGAAGTAAGTAAGAAGTTTTTTGCGTTTCCTGAAAAAAATGTTCTAGCGCACTCACTGCATTTTGCTTCTGGACGCCCCAGATGCGTTTGCCTAAAAAATTGCGGTTCTTGTCATCTTAAGCGCGATGAATTCTGTGAGTCTGTAAGAAGTAACACAAGAAAATGTAAGAAAATGTAAGAAAATGTATTTAAATATGAAATGCACTCGTCGTTCTCCCAGAAGGCGAGAACGACACCTCAACCCCAATTTTATTTCCTTAGCAATGAGACTATGAATTATGAAAGTAGAGACACATAACTGTGTGTTCGAGTTCGGAGGAAGTAACCGAAGCGCACTTGCAGTACTTCCTATGTAGAAAAGTCTTTTGCATGGTCTACAAAAAACCATTTTTAATTTAATTCTTCGTCTCATTTATTTATATCTTTATCAGAAAACATAAAGATAGTCGCATTTCCTTCGACTGGTAAATAATTTTAAAAGGAGAAATGATTGACATGATACTAATTTAAGGAGAATACCATCAAAATGCACCAATAACAAAAGACCTGCATGAAGATGCGTTTTTGTTCAACCCATTCCATCTCCAACGTTTCTGCTTGAACCCTATACGAGAAGACTTATGAAAGTTACGAACACTCTTATTACAGCTGCTATAATAATGTATAGACCTATTGTTATATATTGATAAAATGTTTTGCACATTTTTCATAGAAATTAAACTGTCTTTCCACATCTTGCTGCGTCGAGACTGAGGTGACAGTGGATTTCAAATTAATTTGGTGCATTTTTTATGGATTTTCCTGAGTGGTAATTATTTTGTGAAGAAACCACTGATGTTTCGAGGACATTTATTTCTCTTGAAGTTATCTTAAACTTTCACTCAGCGAGTTAACCAGGTCTCACTAAGAACAAAATATAAAATCTCAAATGTAAATGATATTTTACTCCGTAATTTCTTTTCACATCTACAGTATAGTCACAAATGAATTTATGTCACTAATAAATATTGAATCATAAATATATCACACAAGCAGTAAGAAATTAGGTTATTTGTCTCGAAGATCAGTACTTGACGAAATCACACTGACCATTAATTTATGCCCTCGCCCCATGTTGCTATTAAAAAAGGTAACAAGTATCTCCATCATGACGAAATATATTTGAGGCGAAACAGTTAAGTGGGACTCACTAGAAGTAAATCACCTGCCAAATATTGTCGTTAACTCTCTGGGACAGTCCACAAAAGAACAAGCTGTACACACAAAAATCACATCATTTGAAAATTTTTGTCAAATATAAAAAGACCTTCAGCTCACGGACACATGTTTCCACGTTTTGATCTCAGCAAAAATTACTGTTTAAAATAGATCTAAATTCCTCGTTATTTGTAGTACGCGTGACAACTCATTTCGTAACATTTCACACTCATTAATAGCGAGTATTTTACAACCTTCTAAGCGCCGCGTGTCGAATCCTGTGTTTACACGGAGCTCAGACGGGCTTTAGTACACCCAGTAGCCGGGATCTTGCCGCTTTCAAACGATGTATCTAGGTTATCGTTAACTCAAGTTCCTTGTTTCGATAATATCGTCACTCTAGAGTTCTTCATAATAACTAAATTAGTACCACCCAAACAAGTCGTCAACAGCACTGTGTGCTATTTTGCGTTATGATCTTATTTTGTCTTACAGGTCAGTGTAATTCAGTTTTCGGTGTATACAGGACACGAACGCGGCATTAACAAAGTGAATGTTGAAATGAAAAAAGGTCAATTTGCAAATGACCCGCCGATCCAACTTCGCTCTTTAGTCGGCTAATTCCAGATCAGCTCACAAACGCAGGTACCACACTCGTAGGTCATTCGTGCAGCCTCTTGTGCTCTCATGTCTCATTAATGGAAGGATACTAAAGGAGGTTTGTCACAGACACGTATTCACTTCAACAACACACCTCCACCAATACCTGGCAAATCACAGAGGCGCATAATATATTCAAACAGGGTAATTTTTGTTTTCTATTTTAAGGCACCATATTATTAGAGTCAACCGCCTTCAAACTTTTTGCGAGGTCAGTACTTAGGAGACTACAGAATATTAAAAGAATATGCCCTGGTTACCAGTCGTTGCGATCGGGTTACTGTCAGATATTTAATGTCTTTCTTCGATTGCCAGCCGCAAAACTTTGTTCAGTATTTCTGTCGCACTGTCTATATGGGTAAAGGAGAATGTTACCATTCCCACTGTCATTGTTTCTATATACTCGATGTCTTGTGTAAGTATTAGCAGATGCGCATCCCACGCACTAGACGAAGGACGCACTATAGATACTAAGAGCGTTCTCTTTTGCGAAAAATTAAAATTTCCGACTATACTACCTATAAATCGAAGCCTGGCATACGCTTCATGTGCAAGTGGGACTCTGCCTTGTCGTACCTACGCATACTGTAACTTTCAAGTATTTCTGTAGCATCACTGGCACAAGTTGGGGCAAGCTAATCTTGTTATCGAAGACTAATACGCATTAACGTTTATTTTAGTGAACAACTTACATCTACATCTACATCTATACTCCGCGAGCCACCTTACGGTGTGTGGCGGAGGGTACTTATTGTACCACTATCTGATCCCCCCTTCCCTGTTCCATTCACGAATTGTGCGTGGGAAGAACGACTGCTTGTAAGTCTCCGTATTTGCTCTAATTTCTCGGATCTTTTCGTTGTGATCATTACGCGAGATATATGTGGGCGGTAGTAATATGTTGCCCATCTCTTCCCGGAATGTGCTCTCTCGTAATTTCGATAATAAACCTCTCCGTATTGCGTAACGCCTTTCTTGAAGTGTCTGCCACTGGAGCTTGTTCAGCATCTCCGTAACGCTCTCGCGCTGACTAAATGTCCCCATGACGAATCGCGCTGCTTTTCGCTGGATCATGTCTATCTCTTCTATTAATCCAACCTGGTAAGGGTCCCATACTGATGAGCAATACTCAAGAATCGGACGAACAAGCGTTTTGTAAGCTACTTCTTTCGTCGATGAGTCACATTTTCTTAGAATTCTTCCTATGAATCTCAACCTGGCGCCTGCTTTTCCCACTATTTGTTTTATGTGATCATTCCACTTCAGATCGCTCCGGATAGTAACTCCTAAGTATTTTACGGTCGTTACCGCTTCCAATGATTTACCACCTATGGCATAATCGTACTGGAATGGATTTCTGCCCCTATGTATGCGCATTATATTACATTTATCTACATTTAGGGAAAGCTGCCAGCTGTCGCACCATTCATTAATCCTCTGCAGGTCTTCCTGGAGTACGTACGAGTCTTCTGATGTTGCTACTTTCTTGTAGACAACCGTGTCATCTGCAAATAGCCTCACGGAGCTACCGATGTTGTCAACTAAGTCATTTATGTATATTGTAAACAATAAAGGTCCTATCACGCTTCCTTGCGGTACTCCCGAAATTACCTCTACATCTGCAGATTTTGAACCGTTAAGAATGACATGTTGTGTTCTTTCTTCTAGGAAATCCTGAATCCAATCACAAACCTGGTCCGATATTCCGTAAGCACGTATTTTTTTCACTAAACGTAAGTGCGGAACCGTATCAAATGCCTTCCTGAAGTCCAGGAATACGGCATCAATCTGCTCGCCAGTGTCTACGGCACTGTGAATTTCTTGGGCAAATAGGGCGAGCTGGGTTTCACATGATCTCTGTTTGCGGAATCCATGTTGGTTATGATGAAGGAGATTTGTATTATCTAAGAACGTCATAATACGAGAACACAAAACATGTTCCATTATTCTACAACAGATTGACGTAAGTGAAATAGGCCTATAACATTTAACATTTATCAAGTATGACAGTTACTTCCCACTCTTTGCTCAGATTGGTGTTTTATTGACCTATGTTTGTTATTCTCATCGTCGGCTTTCTGTCTTAACAGCAGCTGTGGAATAGTCTAAATTACGGGATTTCAGGATTGCCTTTTATGCAAACCACTAATCTTCTTCGTAGTCCCAACATGTTTCGGCGTGTTTTTGCCATCCTCAGTTAGTGCTTTTATGTAGATCTGTGAAACACCATCATGCTTTAATTAATAATTATTGGAACACGCATTAGGCCTAAAAACATTTTGTGGCTATTGTGATTATTACCGTAATCTCTACGACATTACCTTATATAGGTCCTTTTTATTATTATATAGCTTTCCGTCTGCAACGAAATTATAGTTAAGTAATAGGGGTTAAGGAAATGACCAAAATTTGGTTTCAGAATCAGGAAAGAAGGTTGAACAAGTAGAAGAGGTGTGGAGACACTGGATGGTTTGATTGATTGTACAGTGTTAAGAAAACGATTTCGAAACCAGATTTTAAACTTCAGAACTTTTCCAGGAGCTGATGTAGAGTCTCATCATAATTCGTTGGTTATGAATCACAGATTAAAGAAATCAGAGAAAAGTAAAAACTTACGCTTATGGGCCCTGCACAAATGGAAATAACCAGAAGTTAGGGTGGGTTTCGAATGGAACATTAGCAACGATTGACTGAAACAAGAGGAAAAAAATATTATGAAAAACAAATAGTTAGCTGTGAGAGATGGCAGCCGGCCGAAGTGGCCGTGCGGTTCTAGGCGCTGCAGTCTGGAATCGCGAGACCGCTACGGCCGCAGGTTCGAATCCTGCCTCGAGCATAGATATGTGTGATGTCCTTAGGTTAGTTAGGTTTAACTAGTTCTAGGGGACTAATGACCTGGGAAGTTGAGTCCTATAGTGCTCAGAACCATTTGAACCATTTTTTTTTTGAGAGATGAAATAGTAAAGCCAGCAAACGAGTAAGTAGGCATAGAGATAAGGCCTAGTAGAAATCCCTAGATAACACAGGAGATACTAGATTTAACTCTCGAAAGGAGTAAATATACTACATCTACAGTAAATTAAGAGGGCGAAAGGTAATTCAATGTCTAAAAGCTGAGATTGACAGAAAGCGAAAAATGTATGCGTAGGATTGGTTAGGGGAGAAATAGATGAAGCATTTATGAAAACTTCCCTCGAAGAACAGAGAAGCACCTGTGTGAATATTAAAAGCGCAGTACTAAGCAAAGAACGGCAAGCTGAAAGATGGAAGGAATATATGAAAATATTTTACAACGGAAGTGGAAGACAAAATTATGGAAAAGGAACAGGGCAGTAGAAGAAGACGATATGGAAGATCTGATATTGTGAAAAGAATTTGACAGAGCTCTATGAGACGTAAGCTGAAACTGGGCTCCTGGAATAGAGAATATTCCTGCAGAGCTATTCAGATCCTTGGTAAAGACAGCCACGGCAAAACTATTCCATCTCGTGCACAAGATACATTAGACTGACGAAATACCATCAGACTTCAAGAGGAACACAATAATTCCAATTCCAAAAGACAGGTGCAGGCCGGTCGGGTGGCCGAGCGGTTCTAGGCGCTACAGTCTGGAACCGCGCGACCGCTACGGTCGCAGGTTCGAATCCTGCCTCGGGCATGGATGTGTGTGATGTCCTTAGGTTAGTTAGGTTTAAGTAGTTCTAAATTCTAGGGGACTGATGACCTCAGAAGTTAAGTCCCATAGTGCTCAGAGCCATTTGAACCATTTGAACAGGTGCAGACTATTACCGAACTATCAGTTTCATAAGCCGTGGCTGCAAAACACTTAAACTAACTTTCTGCAGAAGAGTGGAAAACCACTAGAATCCGCCCTTGGGAAAAGGCAAATTGGGATTCGGAGAAATTTGCGGACTCGCATTGCAGTATTGACGCTACGTATTATCCAGAAGACAAACTGAATTAAGCAAGTTATAAGAGTCGAAAGATACGAAAACAAAAGAGTGGTTCAGAAAGGAGTGAGACAAGTTTATAGCGTACCACCATCGTAGCTTAGTCTACACAATGAGAAAACAGGAGTGGAAATCGAGGCAAAATTTGGAGAGGGAATCAAAGTTCAGGGAGAACAAATAAAGACTCGAGGTTTTCAGACGACATGGTAATTTGTAAGGGACTGCAAAGCACTTGAGAGATTAGTTGAACAGAATGACTTACCGTTATTATAGCATAAATGTCAAAACAAATAAAAAGGAAGAATGCAATTTATTTGAATCTAATCAGACGA
Organism: Schistocerca nitens; assembly: GCF_023898315.1. Classification (NCBI taxonomy): domain Eukaryota; kingdom Metazoa; phylum Arthropoda; class Insecta; order Orthoptera; family Acrididae; genus Schistocerca; species Schistocerca nitens. The sequence continues at coordinate 930,909,585 of NC_064616.1, forward strand.
TGGTGAGGAAATGAAGCAAATGAGACGTTCCACGCAGTAGACGAGCTTTGCTCTTTGGACTGCAAAATAACTTATGATGGCAGAAAGAGGCGGAGACTGGCAACAGCAAAAAGAATCATTCTGTTAAAGATCAATCTGATAGCACACAATTCAAATTTAAATGTTAGGAAATCTTTTCAGAAAATATTTGTCTGAAGTGCAGGCTCATACGCAAGTGAAACTTGAACAATAAACAGTTCAGGCAAGACGAGAACAGAAGCTCTTGAAATGTGTTGCTACAGAAGACTGTTGGAAATCGTATGAGTAAACCGAACAACCAATGAGGAGGTAAATCGAATTGGCAGGAAAAAAATTTATGGTGCACCTTGACTGAAATAATGGAGCGGTTGATAGAACATATTCTGAGTATCGAGGAATCGTCAATTTAGTAACGGAGGGAAATTAGAAGGGTGGAAAGTGTAAAGATGCATGAGGGTTTTTATACAGTTATCTGGTTCAAATGGATGTAGTTGCAGTGATTATTCAGACATGAAGAGAATTTGCACAGGACTGACTACCGTGGACCGTAGGACCCGACAGCAAAACGGTAATTATCCCGCTAGATATAAAATACTTCTATGTATAATTTTTGTTCCAATAACTGTTACCGAAAGCACGTATAAATAAAAGTAACCATTGATGGAAAAGAGCCACCGTGGTACAACAACCGAGTTAGAAAACTGCTACGGAAGCAAAGGGAACTTCACAGCAAACGTAAACATATGCAAAGCCTTGCAGACAAATAAAAATTACACAAAGCGAAATGTAGTGTGAGGAGGGCTATGCAAGAGGCGCTCAACGAATTTGAAAGTAAAGTTCTGTGTACTGACTTGGCAGAAAGTCCTAAGAAATTTTGGTCTTATGTCAAAGCGGTAGGTGGATCGAAACAAAATGTCCAGACACTCTGTGACCAAAATGGTACTGAAACAGAGGATGACAGACTAAAGGCCGAAATACTAAATGTCTTTTTCCAAAGCTGTTTCACAGAGGAAGACTGCACTGTATTTCATTCTCTAGATTGTCGCACAGATTACAAAATGGTGGATATCGAAATAGATGACAGAGGGATAGAAAAACAATTAAAATCGCTCAAAAGGGGAAAGGCCGTTGGACCTGATGGGATACCAGTTCAATTTTACCCAGAGTACGCGAATGAACTTGCCCCCCTTCTTGCAGCGGTGTACCGTAGGTCTCTAGAAGAGCGCAGCGTTACAAAAGATTGGAAAAGGGCACAGGGCATCCACGTTTTCAAGAAGGGACGTCGAACAGATGTGCAGAACTATAGACCTATATCTCTAACGTCGATCAGTTGTAGAATTTTGGAACACGTATTATGTTCGAGTATAATGACTTTTCTGGAGACTAGAAATCTACTCTGTAGGAATCAGCATGGGTTTCGAAAAAGACGGTCGTGTGAAACCCAGCTCGCGCTATTCGTCCACGAGACTCAGAGGGCCATAGACACGGGTTCCCAGGTAGATGCCGTGTTTCTTGACTTCCGCAAGGCGTTTGATACAGTTCCCCACTGTCGTTTAATGAACAAAGTAAGAGCATATGGACTATCAGACTCATTGTGTGATTCGATTGAAGAGTTCCTAGATAACAGAGCGCAGCATGTCATTCTCAATGGAGACAAGTCTTCCGAAGTAAGAGTGATTTCAGGGGAGTGTCGTAGGACCGTTGCTAGTCACAATATATATAAATGACCTTGTGGATAACATTGAAAGTTCACTGAGGTTTTTTTCGGATGATGCTTTAGTATATCTAGAGGTTGTAACAATGGAAAATTGTACTGAAATGCAGGAGGATCTGCAACGAATTGAGCATGGTTCAGGGAATCTCAATGTAGACAAGTGTAATGAGCTACGAATACATAGAAAGAAAGATCCTTTATCATTTAGCTACAATATAGCAGGTCAGCAACTGGTAGCAGTTAATTCCATAAATTATCTGGGAGTAGATATTAGGAGTGATTTAAAATGGAATGACCATATAAAATTAATCGTCGGTAAAGCAGATGCCAGACAGATTCATTGGAAGAATCCTGTGGAAATGCAATCTGCAAACAAAGGAAGTAAGTTACAGTACACTTGTTCGCCCACTGCTTGAATACTACTCACCGGTGTGGGATCCGTACCTGATAGGGTTGATAGAAGAGAGAGAGAAGATACAACGGAGAGCAGCGCGTTTCGTTACAGGATCATTTAGTAATCGCGAAAGCGTTATGGAGATGATAGATATACTCCAGTGGAAGACTCTGCAAGAGAGACGCTCAGTATCTCGGTACGGGCTTTTGTTGAAGTTTCGAAACATACCTTCACCGAGGAGTCAACCAGTATATTGCTCCCTCCTACGAATACCTCTCGAAGAGACCATGAGGATAAAATCAGAGAGATTAGAGCCCACACAGAGGCATACCGACAATCTTTCTTTCCACGAACAATACGAGACTGGAATAGAAGGGAGAACAGATAGAGGTACTCAAGGCACCCTCCGCCACACACCGTCAGGTGGCTTGCGGAGTGTGGTTGTGGATGTAGATGTAGACTGAGGATGGCACAAATGTGTCGACACAAGTCTGGGACAGTTCACACATGTTACACATCACTTACACAGTTGACAGTGACCTGTCAGCTACGTAAGTGATGCATACTATGTGGTAATTTCTACATAAGAGGACAACAAGAAATCCGTGTTTAGAAAGTGTTTCCAAATTCGTCATTATCTATAGAGAAAGATATATTATTAATTACATAATTTCCCGTGAATATATTACAGGAGAGGCACTAGGCCACACACCGTGAACATCACGCCTCTAAGTTTCAAAATGCACAAGAGATGAACTTGATAACGGGAATTATTTCCCAAAAGGCATCATGGAGGAAGAAAGGAAAATCATTATTGGACGCAGCAAATGTTATTTTATGACTAACTAAACCTTTGTTTGTACAGGCGTATATTTTCAGAAACAATTTATAACGATAAAATAAAAAGTGCAAAAATACGTTGCTGAAGGCTATTTGAAATACGATCCCAAATGTTTATTCATCAGTTTAAAATAGAGCGCTCTGTCAACGTATTATAAGAACTGTAGCAGTCCTATGATACTTCCCTGGACCAAACGGTAAATTATTTCCGTTCTGATTGCCACGAGGTTTTCGATCCATTCGTAAACTACTTAAGACACTAGTATTTCACGTGAAAGCATTTGGTAACCGTATACGTTTTTTGGTGGATAAATGCAAATGAGCTCAAAGGGCTCTAGTAAGAAGGGGTGAACGAAAGACAGCGTGGTCGGTTGTTAAGAGTAGGAAGACACGAATTGTCAGGAGGTCACCAGCTTGCGTAGGTGTCAAGGACGAAGACGGCGTATTTGTGGAGAGCCGGTCCCAGCTATAGCGGTCTGCGGCGTGTTTAGCCCAAATGATTGGTGCTCGCCGTGGGAGCGGGCAGCTGGGCGCCGCTTCGCAGCTGCCACGCACCGGACACCTCTGACCCCAAAAATCGCCGCCGACGGGTCAGCGGGCCAAACTTTCCCCTCTGCTTACCGGTCCAGAGCCGTTTCTAATAAGAAGAACGGCCAGTGTTTACAGCCGTTCCTAATAAGAGTCAAGTCGCGTCTTATTATACACGGAGCTTAGAGACAGAATCGTTCGTGGCCTCTTTTACGGAGCCACAGCGTTCGGCTGCATTTACTTATTAAAACTGTATAATGGAGGTTAATAATAAGTACCATCGTTGGTGTCTGGTGGAAACAAATTAAAGTGTCATTCACCCTACGATATTTCTCTCTCAGTTATCGTAAGTTTTATGTCGTATACTTACAATTTGCCTCTAAAGCGTAGCAGATGAGTTTACCTTTCTTGTGTCACTATGTAACAAAAACAACGATTATTTTTTTAAAAATCATATGTTTAACAACTGTCTGAACTGATTATTAAAGCACTGGTACTTCTGAATTTCGCACAATTTCATTATTAAAACGTTTTGTACAACAACATAATGAGAATAAAATGGCGTAAAAACTGTATCATCTGTGCTACAGAACAACAACGCGTGACTCAAGTACATGCCAATTTCAGCATCAGAATGGAGCACACATACAGTTCTTCTTGCAACTGTTAATATAGTTCGTACGTTTAACCCATCCGCTACGTCACATTTACAGATCATGCAGCTAATTCATTTAATTATAATCAGTACAAGTCGCAACCTAACCTGTGTGTCTCCTCACGTGCTGCTGCACGAAATCGCCTTTGCTTGCCAGAAAAAAAAAAAATCCATATAAATGATACCTTCCACCTGGTGACGATGGTTAACCAAAAAAAGCGCAGTGCATGACGTGAAACTTTTGTGAGTGAATAATATGTTTATATCTTCACAGTGTATTAGCTATGGGAAATGCAGAAGAACAAAACAACTTACAAGCATACCACATGGAACTTTCTTACATGAAATGTTCAAAATGACTTCTTGGTTACGTTCGGCTAAGTTGAAATTCTTAAGTTCATCGTCAGTGTTTTGTGTTCCATTGCACCGGATGTAGTATTCATATACAACTCATTTATCTTACATACATGCAGCATCAATTAATTAAGTGAGCATTACGAATCTGGCGAGCCCAGAATTGTTAACTAGTGTTCATCGCGGACTGGTTTTCAGTTTAGTTCAGCTGAAGTGTAAAAAATTACCGGATGCCCATTACGTATATAAATTAGTTATTTACGTTTCAATCAAAATATGAAAGCACTGTGATAAGATTATTTTTGAAAACGTTATTGGAGGTATCAGCGAGCTAGTTATAACCTTTGAAAATAATAATAGCAGTCAAAATCGCAAGGCAAATTTATTCAGAGGTGACGGTTTTGATCGTTACATGATCATCTTCAGACCTAGCCATTTTGATGGACAATGGCTGAGTATGGAGCAGGAATCGCTCAATGACGGTAGTCAACAGCTGCAATTCAGCGGTTCCTGGCCCATACTCAGCCATTGTCCATCAAAATGGCTAGGTCTTAAGATGATCATGTAACGATCAAAACCGTCACCTCTGAATAAATGTGCCTTGCGATCTACACTGTCATAACAGTTTTCAAAACCGTAATAAGAGTATTGCATGGGAACGAAAATCCAAGTCGAGAAATGTCAGTTTATGATCTAAATCATTTAAGATACTTTAAAAATAGAATTTAAAACATTGAATAAAAGTACTGAAGGTGGATCAGTATATTTCCCTAATGTAAAGCATTAATATTTTCTCAATTAACTCGCTTATTTGACTAAAAAGTAAGGAAATGGGACTTTGGACAAATCTTTATCATCTTGAACGAGCAGAATGTGGAAATCCACGTTTTGAATATGTTTTACTACAGAGTCAATTCTGGACGTAACACTCCTGTCTTTCAAGTCATTTGGTGATGTCCATACACAGCAAAATGTATATTGCAGTTTAGCAATAGTGTCTTTTCACTCTACACGGGCAAAATTTCGTACCTACAATGCGACGCTCAGCAACAATATAAAAGCGGCTACAGCGTACTTGTTCATCAGTTTTTTTTGCTGTAGATTTGCCCGTTTTCACCAGACACTAATCCTGACCTAATTTTTATCGTTGTGTTATAGAACAGGAACGAAACGAATTAGCTTGGTGACGTAGCAAATGCAGAGGGAAAAGTAGACAGTGTGCACAGAACGACAGGAAGCTGAATCCCAGCGCTGAGCACCCACCGCCATTCGCTGCGCTCAATTTCCTTTATTGCATGCGTCTGATTGCCAATGGTTCGATTGATTCCTCACTCGGGAATACGGCCCTTCCGGAATTCACAGAGTTGTCGAGCAGGCTGTTTTACTTTTAGGCTTTAGGGCGATGTTCAGTTTCATTCGAAGCAGAATGTAATGGTGTGCTCGTCAGCTGCCTACATTTACAGTCGCGCTGTGTATTCATTTCTATCACAGAAAATAGGGGCTGGAGGCGAGTACTTTGTATCTCCACCATGTCGCTCATCAAATCGTGGCATGTTTACTACTCACGGGTTCAGCACAAATGTGGAAGCATTCATCCAGTATGGAGAAAGTGATACCGCTTGCCTTTTGTGGGCTAGGGTTTATTCGTTCCCGTTCGAAACGTTTTCAGATACCGTAACGGATCAGTGGTTATTGGTTAGAAGGACATTGCTACCAACCAGAATTTTATGACTCAGTTTTCTAGTCAGGTATGAGCGTATTCTTCAAAGCTTCGTGCTAACAATGCAAAAAGAGCGCTCAGGAGTCGCTTGCAACTTGTGTCTTGCCACGTAAGAGCTCCCCGCACAGCAGCTACGTGAGCATTAGGTCCAATTATACAGGGTGTTACAAACAGGTACGGCCAAACTTTCAGGAAACATTCCTCACACACAAAGAAAGAAAATATGTTATGAGGACATGTGCCCGGAAACGCTTACTTTCCATGTTAGAGCTCATTTTATTACATCTCTTCAAATCACATTAAATGGAAACACACAGCAACAGAACGTACCAGCGTGACTTCAAATACTTTGTTACAGGAAATGTTCAAAATGTCCTCCGTTAGCGAGGATACATGCATCCACCCTCCGTCGCATGGAATCCCTGATGCGCTGATGCAGCCCTGTATCACAGCCGTCCACAATATGAGCACGAAGAGTCTCTACATTTGGTACCGGGGTTGCGTAGACAAGAGCTTTCAAATGTCCCCATAAATGAAACTCAAGAGGGTTGAGTTTAGGGGAGCGTGGAGGCCACGGAATTGGTCCGCCTCTACCAATCCATCGGTCACTGAATCTGTTGTTGAGAAGCGTACGAATACTTCGACTGAAATGTGCAGGAGCTCCATCGCGCGTGAACCACATGTTGTGTCGTACTTGTAAAGGCACATGTTCTAGCAGCACAGGTAGAGTATCCCGTATGAAATCATGATAACGTGCTCCATTGAGCGTAGGTGGACGAAACTAAAATGAGCTCTAACATGGAAATTAAGCGTTTCCGGAAACATGTCCACATAACATCTTTTCTTTATTTGTGTGTGAGGAATGTTTCCTGAAAGTTTGGCCGTACCTTTTTGTAACACCCTGTATATCGTGGACAAACAACACATCAAACAACAGGTTGATTAACGCCCCTGTTGCGTTTGCTGGAACATTGAAGTATTATGTGCTCAGATCAGAGAAAGAAAAAAGTGCAAGATTTACCCTCCATTTATGGTAGTAATGATCACCACAGACTCCGTCATAGTCGGAAGAAATTCTATGCCTGACCAACGATGTGAATGGAAATGTATCGTGGGCTTTCCATACAAAGCATCCGACAGCTCCCTTAAGTGATTTAGGAAAACCACAGAAATACTAAACGCGAATTGGTGGAAGGATTTGAATGTCCCTTCTGCCGAGTAGGAACACAGCAGAAGCGTCAGGGCCATCCACATCCTTCGATTCAACAAAATAAGCACACCGGACAACAATTTTGTCACCCTCAAGAGGCATTATGTAAATATCTTCTAAAACCACTTCTTCCTTTGAAAATTGACTCAATTCGTCTAGTAAGAGAGTCCGCATGTTTCCTCCGGTATGCTATATCGAACAGAAGCCATTTATTGATGGTTACATCCCGTAGAGTTACCAAATTGCGTGGATGTTAATTCAGCGGTTTGATCGAAGTGCGAGATGCTGCCTGAGCGTTAATCAAATTAGGAACGATGCGTGTAAGTCTGTGAATGCAACTGTTCTCGCCTTCGTAGAACGGAATATTCACAGCGTACTCGTCATAAATATGAAGAAGGAGGGTCAACGCTTGGTCTCTGAGATTCTTAAAATAAATATTTCTGTATTGTGTTCACGTAACCTGAAGTAGTGAGCCGAGATTATGGGACTAAAACACATTCAAAATACTCAGCCACCTGGCCTTAACTACACCTTCCACACATTCCAGGTTAATCGCCTCATTGGACCGTCGCTGCAGCCGACATCTTAGATAATTTACCAAGAGGCAAAACTGGTGCTCCTCGGACTAGTCTCCAGTGAGTAACTGTCCTGTTTGTGTGTCCGTTGGCCCACTGAAGATGTCCAGCTCTGTGTGCCACTTTTACGGGGTACCCGACACCAAACTGTTATATGCAGCTGTCTTCACAACGTTCCCTGGGAAACTGCTTGATAAGAACCTACATTTTCTACCATCAGCAATTCCTCTCGAAATTGAAACCGATGTTCACTAACAAGCTGTTATACTCGTCTCCGCTCCTTGTCGGTTAGGACCTTTTTCGGACCACCGATCGCACGCCATGTTACGTGGCTGCGAGTGCTAAATTATTCCTTGCGGAGGTGCTGGTCAGTCGGCGTTGATACACTAATAAATCTGGTAGCTTGATGTGCGGTGTGGTCATCGGCACTTCCAAACACTATAGCTCGTTTTAGGGAGCTCAGCTTACTTATCTCTGGTACAGGTCACAACTTCAACTCGTAAGTAGTGCCATACAAACACCACATGACAATCCTTAGAAAGCACTTAGATGGGCTTTAAAAAAGTCCGATGGAGAGGGAGGGAGGAGTAAATAATAGAAAAAGAACAATTTTCCTCTCGGATGAAACGTCCATGGCAAGACTACTATTCACTGCTGCGAAAAGCAGTTGGCAGTTATTTTAAAGCTCGTACCATAAAACTGGGCAGCTTGGTGACTTACGTATTACTTTATGACAACAAAGTGTTCTAGCTTTTCGTTCTTAAGTACTTTAACATGGGTCAACATTCAACATATATCTCAGCTGCATTACGTTTTTTCGCAGCGCTCAAATGAAAGCTGAAAGTACGTGCATTCCATTTGAGATGCTCACAGCGCGATATTGTTTGCCGCTGGAGAAACGTATTTGTAGATTTCTCGAAAAATTTCTGTTACGTTGGTAAATTTGAAGCGCTAACTAACTGAAGGTAAGTTGATACAAATAATTTATACGTCCAAGTCATTCTATATAAGATTCAAATTTTACAAAAAATTCCTTCACCCACTGGAAAGTGAAAATAGTTGTTTCCGTAGATTACAGGGGTAACTTTGTGACTGCACTCATATCTGCAGAAACAAGTGTGACAACAGAAACTGTATAAAAAAAGTCTCGTTAATGAAGTTAGGGATATCTGTGATGGTTTCATATATATAAGTGTCGTTTCGCGTCATAACTTTGTTTCTAAATATAACACACTTGCTCAGAATATTTTACTAAATGTGCGATGACTTTGTTTCTTCTAATACCACTGAACTTGCAGGTAAGCGTCTAAAAGTTTGATCTGTTTACCTTGCTTAAAGGCTCTACTGAACAGAACAGTGTAAAGGTTTAATTTAATTATCTTGCCTAATTTAGCTTAGTTACTTTATTCATTCTTATTTTATTTCATTTATGATTATTTTGACTATAGGAAAATTAGAAAAATAACTCTTACCAGTTTGGCAAACTTGGTGACAACTGTTTTTCCACGTACTCATAAAACAAAACTCATAAAACTGAACAAATCTGTAACAAAGTCATAACGGTCAATCATAAAGAAACACTTGGTAGCCCATCTTTGTGACAGACGAATTGAACTCTACTTTCTCTTCCTAAGACTTCATGTCTCAGTGTTGTCCTGGCTGTTGGGACATCGTGACAATTAATATGCTATATTCCCAATATACCTCACTGCTACGAAAACTAAATGATAAAGGTTTTGAAAAGTCCATATACGCGAAAATTAAATGTCGAAGTTATAAAATGTGTTACAAGTGTCACAAAGTTGCACTGCCCCCGATTCACATCAGAAAAGATTTACTGAAAAACTAGTAGCCAAAAGCCATCAGTTTGAACAACTCCTCAAAGCATTATTTATGCGAATTGAATCTGATATGTCTTTGGTGACAATCTAGCTGTCTTCTGTAGCCTGTTACATATTTCTTGTTGGATCAACAGTAATAGCCAAAACTGTTATGCCAAATAACTCACAAAGTATCTACACTCAATTTACTAGGTATATTTAGTGATTTATAAGACGCAAGGTGGAAGATGGCCTGCGTCATTATTTTTCCGCTACGTATTTTTGTTCTATTATAACTAAAGTTACTATACCGCTCCCTATTTCAGTTTCATAATCATTACAGTTATGGTGTATTCGTAATAAGAAATTGTACACATAACGTTCGTGAAACTGTAATGTCTGATCATAAAATACTAATCTGGAAACAGTCAAGGTGGCTTTTTCATTTAATTTCTGGCAATCAGTTTCGTTTAAATCATCTGCAGGCCAAAATGTGACGAGGTGGCAAGGCTGGCACCATTAAATTAGAGTTCAGCAAGGTCAAGCCCAACCGTTACGTCCATTTATATCTCCTTAAAAATCAAAAGTAGTTGTTCCTTGTGTGTTTGGGCGGTAAAACTACAGTTCCTGGTTGATGGAAGCCGATTTTCGAAGGCTAAACACAATTTAGTGAACAGTGTTCAGAAAATGATAGTTCAGTAAATGTACTAAAACTACACTTCGCATGGGAAATGAAGTGCCCTGAGCGCAGAGATTGCTGTAGTCAGCTTTCAGCTGCGAAGCGGAAAGGCTCGTGGCAGTACTGGAGCGACGCGACTCAATAGTCGTCTTTAGAGCTGCGGCAAGGATGAGGCGAGGCGTACACAAATTCGCGTTACGTGCTTAGTTGTGGAAGAAACGTGAATCAGGCACGCCAAACACACTCCAACTGTCAGGGGTCTTCTTTCGCCATCCGAACTATACATAAGGAATTCAGTAATGAGTGCTATAATACAACGTGGTTAATCTGTTTCCGATTGAACAGCGGGTGACGTATGGTACAAGTCCTTTTATAGGAAAAAAATTAAAGAACTCTTCCTTTTAGAAATGAAATAAAACAATCATGTAGATAGTATGTCTGGTCTCGAAAATAACGACATGGATTGTCAGTTTTTTGTGGACATGTTCCCGGACAAAACTGGTGGGTACTAGTGGACAAAACACTTTTCAAATAATTAGAGGTATTATTTGTATCACTTCAAAAAGTGTATGCTGTCCGTATTAGCGACGTCAGCGCTGTAACTATGATGGCACCATGAGCTAACAAATGTAGACCATAACAGTTTCTTTTATGACAAAGTAAATATCTGGTTCTTCATTTTTGAAATGTGCGAAGGCTACGCAACAACGCAGCTCGCTGATCTCGTTCAATTTATTACAGTGCATTATCGCTAACAGTTACATTTTATTAACTATTGCTTGCAGACGCAGTTCATGTATCTATCGTAATAAATTCTGTGTAGCTATCATGACGACACGAGTTCTTTCCGATGAGCAATTGGAAGCATTAATAAATGCATCTGACAGCGAGAAGAATATTTCTGAAGAAGAAAATCATACCAGTGATGACTATATTCATCCTGCATTTGTTGGAGAAGATGTTTCAGACACTGATAGCTCAAATGACAATGTGCCATCTGCTCAACTGATTCGATATAAAGACAAAAAAAATCACATAGAGCTTAGAATCTTTTCCGCATACTGGAAGAGCATCTAGTGCAAACATAAAACTGACTCTGGTCCGATAGGATACGCTATCGCCTGAGTAAGTGACATAAAATTATCTTTTCAAGTTATGATGAAAGATAATATTCAGAGTATTGTGGTGGAAATGACTAATATTGAGGGTCGAAGAGTTTATGGAAATAACTGGGAAGCATTAAATGAAATTATATATGATGCCTGTACTGACGCCGGCCGCAGTGGTCTCGCGGTTCTAGGCGCTCAGTTCGGAACCGCGCGACTGCTGCGGTCGCAGGTTCGAATCCTGCCTCGGGTATGGATGTGTGTGATGTCTTTAGGTTATTTAGGTTTAAGTAGTTCTAAGTTCTAGGGGACTGATGACCACAGATGTTAAGTCCCATAGTGCTCAGAGCCATTTGAGCCTGTATTGACCTGTTATTACTGGCTGTGTGTATAAATCATATGGTGAAGCAACAAAGAGGCTATAGGATCCAGGAACAGGTAGAGCCATCTACCCGTAGCAATATCGCTGAAACGGTTGTGTTGCATCTCAGACGTGTTACGTTTCGACGAAAAGTCTGATGGAAGAGCGCTAAGAGTAAACGACAATATGGCACCTACAAGAATTCTGTCGGATACGTGGGGGAAAATACCTTCAGCATTATTCAATCCTGGCACAAATGCAACCATGGCTAAATAATTGGTGGCTTTCCGAGACCATGTTCCATTGAAAAGCCATATACCAAGCAAACCCTCAAAATATGGCGTAAAAATATGGACGTGACAGTGCTACTTCTTACGTTCTGAAGACATAAATCTATACAGGAAAATTATCTGGACAAGCAGCTGAGAAAATCAAGATTTGAGGGTTTTCATGGATCTGACACGTGAGCTGAAAGAGAAAATGTCACATGTGACAATTTCTTCACATAAAACGCATTAGAGCAAAGAACTTCTGAAAAGACATGTTACAGTGCTGAGGACGGTGAGAAAAAATAAGCCTGAACTGCTTAACAATATATCAAGCAAAGAAGGTGTTCACACTTCAAAGTTCTTTTTTAGACGGCCGTATCTTAAGTCCCAAGGAAGAACAAACAGGTTGTCCTGGTGAGCACAGAGCACAACCGTGAGGAAATAAGCAACAGAGAAGACAAGAAACCAAAAACAATACTGGACTAGAATGACGCTTTAGATCGGCTTTTGGCACTTGCACATTCAAGAGAAAAACCAACCGCTGGCCAGTGATAATCTTCTACAACGTTATAGATATCTCTGTTCAATGGTTTTGTGCTTGGAGAGAAAAACTCGAGAGTGGAAAAAATTTTTCTTTAGAAAAGAAGAATATTTCTCGATGAACTAGTAAGACTCCTTGTTACTTCTTAAATTCCCGGTACTGCCAGCGATTTTTCCTTGGTGGGAGGACGGAAATATGGTGCACTACTTGAGTGAGAAGTAGCGGCTGAAAAGTCAAGAAAGCCGACAACAGCCGGGAGAGTGGTGTGCTGATGCAGCACCCCCCCATACTGCATCTGAATGACGTCATTGGCAGAGGGTGACACGGCAGTCGGACGGTCCCTATTGGCCCGTTTGGGCCATAACGCGCTCCTTTTCTTCCCATCACAATTCATGAAAACGTATCGAACTGTTCGTGTAAAATATCTTGAAAGGAACAATTACGTATCTGCAACTATATCTACTTCTAAACTCCGCAAACCAAATTACTGTGTGTGACGGAGGGCGCTTTGTATTGCCACTCTGTGCACGTATTCCTGTTCTTGTAGCGAGTGGTTCGCGAGTGGAACGATTGTTGACTGCTATAGTAAGGGTTTTCGGTATACGAAAATGTCATAATGCAGGAGCATAAAATACGTTCCATAACTCTGCAACAGACTGACATCAGTTTTAGAGGCCTACAGCTTCATGCGTGTGTTCGACGCCCCTTCCTGAAAACGGGAATAGCCTGCGCTTTTATCTATTCACCAGAAACTGTTAGCTCCTTCAGTAACGTACGATACACTCTAATTAGAACAGGAGCAAGTTCTTTCGCATACTCTATGCATAATTGTTTTGGTATTCCTTCAGGTCCAGTGGCCTTTCCTCATTTTAGTAATTTCAGATCCTTTTGTATCCCGCGGTCATTTTTACATTCGTGTGAAGATTTAAAGGAAGAACCACAGCACGATCTTCCTCAGTGTAACAGTTTTAGAAAAAAGATGTTTAGTATTTCGAACTTCTGTCTGCCAGCCTCTGTTTCGATGCCATTATGGTCAAAGAGTGTCTGGGCAGATAGCTTCGATCCGGTTACTGATATAACATAGGACCAAAACTTTTTTAAGTTTTCCTTCTGAATTCGTTGAACGATTCACACATATGTCACCTTTTGTTAATTTTTGTTTCGCTCCGTTTTTGTTTATCTGTGATGCTTAGGCTAGGTTTAAATTTGCAGTAAAGCCCTATTTGCTTTAGTGGCATTTTTCTAACACGTCTCTCGAACCACAGTAGACCTTTACCGTCCTTCATAACTTTGCTCGGAACATACCTGTCTCAAATGTATTATGCAATATACGAGGGTTGGAACTTAAATAGTGGCAACTATTTATTCACAACCTTTACAAAAGAGTTCCATGTTTGCACCTGTTACTGTCCTTCAAAGTAGTCACCAGCGTTGTGAAGAACCCGTTGACAGTGATATGGAAGGCATAGTATACCGTTAGCAGAGCCAATTCTATTGATGGTACGAATGGAGCGGCCTAAAGTTATGGTACTTCTCGTGTACGACTGTGATGGTGTTATCCTAACGCATTACATTCCTCCACGTCAGACCGTCAATGCACAGTATTACTGTTCGGTTTTGGTGCGTCATCTACGACCATCTTTGAGAAAGAAGCGGCGACACTTCCTGCGCAACCCACGCATCATTTTGCACGACAATGCACGGGCGTATACAGCGCAAGCTGTGGCTGCTCTGTCCGGTTGATGGGACTGGAAAGTACTGTACCATCCACCATACTCCCCGGATTGAAGTCCTTGTGACTTTGATTTGATTCCAAAGATGAAGGAATCACTTCGTGGCATTCGCTTCAGAACTGTTCCAGAGATCCGACAGGCAGTAGACCACTCCATTTCCACCATCAACAGAACAGGCTCTGGTAACGGTATACTACGCATTCCACATCACTGGTAACGGCTTCTACACAACGCTGGTGGCTACTTTGAAGGACAGTAACGCAAACATGTAACTCTTTTGCATCGGTTGTGAATAAATAATTGCCACTATTTAAGTTCCAACCCTCGTACTTAAACTTTGTCGACTGGTGCACAACATTTTCGGCCCTAGAGATTAATTTTTTATGTTAGCTGCTCAGCTGACCTGAAATATGTTTTTTTGTCGCTCTTACTACGTAGAAATATTTTCTTAGTTTCCTTTTCATCCCTACTTACAGCCGCATTTAGTGCTTCTGCATAGGCCTTATGATTACTATGTCTATGTTCTATGCTAAGAGAGTCGAAAAGTACGGTCCTGTTGGCGACTAGAGGATCTAATACATTACAGTCACGAGTCGGTTCTCTGATTAATTACTCAAGGTAATTTTCGGATAAATCATGTAGATCAATTTCACAAGTACCCTTTGACTGCCAGTGGTTTCAGGCGGAATTAATTTCCTTTAATTATCACTTACTGTTAGCATGAAACCACCGTTGCTGTCGCTGGACAGAGACATCTAACGGTAACCTAAGATATTTCTTCGAGTGCAGTGCCTTATAGCTGTCACTTACAGTTTTAAAAGCAACAGTCGGTGAAGATATTGTGCTACGTGGTTGTAGGAGATTGTAACATGAGGTTTTTTTTATAGTACCCATGTTGAGGAGTTTATTGACAGCGACTGTAAGTATGTCTAAAGTTGCTGTAGCGTAAATTTGAGTTTGTACTGCTGCTTTTATGAGTGATTTCAAAAGTAAACCACTACGACAGTAAGTAGCTTTGATACAAAATTTATTACGTTTTAGGCCCATTTTTGCTTGTTATTTAGGACTATAATTTATTTTAGGCTTTGTAAGTTCATGGAAGATTCGAGATGTGGGATTGTGTCTAGGAAAATGCGATGACGTTAGTTGAAAACTGTATGTCCTTGTCGACCCAAAGAGAAACCACCGTTTACAGACAGTCAGTTCCCTCTGCATCAACACCCAACAGGAGCAGTCCTTAGCTATATTTAATTAATGTTCGCCTGTACTACAAGGAATACGGCATAACACAAACTGAAGTAGTAGCTCAATGCAATGCAAGTAAGTAGTGCTGATACGCTTGTTTTGGTTTTTACCACACTCCAAAGTCAGCTCTCACAATGCAAATACACAAAAAATTATGCAAAAACTTGTAGTCAATTGGTTAATACAGTAAAATAATAAAATACAATTCATTTCTTCGCAGAAACAGATGAGAACAAAACATAAATTAAATCCTATGTACAAAAAGAAACTACAGTTACTGCTGGCGTGTCAGCTAGACTCCCAATAATTAAGATTGTAAGATTTGCCCATTTTCATAAGGTCGTATTCCTTTCGTGTCTAACATTTGCAGCATTACAATAAAATGAAAGACCTACAAGGCATTCCAGGGTTGGACGGCCTCTTGGAAGAATATATCACGTAAGTTTTGTACGTTTCCCGCCAGATTCACAGATTTGTGTCGCAAAACTTGAAACGCTTGATCATCCGTTGTATGTGAAGACCGAATATGTCCCTGCAAGCCTTCACGGAAACCGTTAACTTTAAAACTGTATCATAAGATGATTAGTGTTACAACATCAAGAGATCATCTCAAAAATCCTACGGGTTTCCGATTTTTCCGATTCAGACTTTCCATGGTTTCTACTGATTAATTAAGGCAAATATCAGGCTGGTTTCCTAGAAGCAAAAGGTTACAGTTGATATCCTTCACCATCCATGGCTAATCTGTGCTTATGATCTGTGTCCGACGGAAGTTAAATCCTAGCCTTCCACCTGGTTACGTTGTTTAGGTGGTTGTTTCGCATTGCACATGGAAAGGTTCCTTTGTGCAATGAAACCTACAAAGGCCGTCTATATCTAGACTGGGGAAGGTGATTTTTATCCGGGTTTCATTGATACTTGTGTACGCCATGGAAGCTGTGGGCTACACCACTAATACATATGACTATTTTCCTCCATGGTTGGTGCATTCCAGAACGAAAAAAGCAAGAACAAGTAGAAAAATTATCTACGCTGAAATTGTGAAATGGTCGCTTCACGAGTGCCAGTAATGGACGATGCTCAGAGAGTTGGATTAGGAACAGAAGCACTAAAGGTTGTTTATATATTTTGTATTTGGGTGGAAAAATAAATGACAACGGCCGAAGTAGATATAAATTGCAGAATCGTAATAGGAAGAAAAACATTCTGGTTATCAACCAAGTAAACACATTCCATTGTCAACTAACGCCAGGACAGAGTTCACAAACTATAATATTTTAACCCACAAGATTTTATTTCCTGTTCGTGAATACCTACAGGCATTTACCGAGGATAAAGTGGAAAAAATATGTAATATCCAAAATCTGGAATAACTGAAACTGTCTGCCGTACCGAACGAAGACTAGCACGAAATTAAGTACGAGTTGAAATTGTTCTGGTTGCTCACTATACTAAGAGATTATAAACTACAGTCGAAGCGAAAGTCTACATGCAACGTGTAGTTAAAAAAACAACTCGCAAAAGTGGTTGCCTATTTTGCTGCGTTTTATCAAAACGTTCAAATGGTTAGATAGATATTTGACCATAGGGGATACTATCGACGTCTCTAATAGCGAATAACACAAATAAAATAATTCGGACCAGCTGGATACAATCAGTAAGCAGCTACTCCTTCTTAGGGGTTTTGCGGTTTCTGTCAACACCTAAATATGACCACCTTAGGCTACTGTAGAGTGCACGGCAGATGGTACTTCGCGCCAGTATTACGAAACTTTCGTCCCATTCCATTTGAAAAAGGAGCAAAGAAAAATGGAATACTTAGATGTCTCTGTACACTCTTCAATCTCTTTTACCTTATTCTGATTACTCCTGAGAGAGGTATACGACGATGGCAGCAGAACTGCAGCTCAATCTTTCTCAAATTCTGCGTTCAATGAATTTATCGAACATCATTGTTTTTCTTCCACAGAGTCCAATTAATGTTAACTAAACATTTTTGTTACGCGATCCTAGGAGCAGTTCTCTGAATTCGTAGGGTGTCTGTTGCCATGCTTCTCAGATAAGGACTCCTAGCACTGGACAAGGAATGTAGAATGGGTCGCACCTGCGTCTTCTACGCGAGTTTCAATACAAATTTGCCTTGCTTCCTAACATCCTTTATTTTAAATATGACAAAATGTCGTGAATGAGGTTTGCGGCAATATTGACACTTATAAATTTTATAAACAATGGTGATAGGTTGTTGAAAACAGTCACAAGATGTTAGTTGAACTTCTTTATTGCATTACGCGTTTCGGACGTAGCCCAGCATCCGACAATCTATAAAAAATTATTATACAATTACGAGCGCAATGCTAATTGATACCAGGTAGTAATACAAAAATATGTAACACATGACACTGTAGGATGTAAAGCTGATACATATCAAAATACAAAGTTGATGAACAATTTTTCGACGGAAAAAATGTCACACAAAAAAACCACAATGATAAGATGTAGTGCTAAGCGATCAACATCAACGTCAGTACACAAGTAAAGGAAGTGATGCATTAAAAATTAAGATTAACACTACACACACCAGATGGTATGCAGACCAGAAAGGCTGCCTTTTAGCCACGAAAGATTTTCTTTTACATTTGTAATTGCAAATGGGCCACAACTAGTACCAAAGAGACGAAGGATACTTACATACAAGTGATCATTAGTATAAAACAAATAAATTCCTTTCTAGCATTTGTAGACATAGACAAGGCTTTTGACAATGTTGACTGGAATACTCTCTTTCAAATTCAGAAGGTGGCAGGGATAAAATACAGGGAGCGAAGGGCTATTTACAATTTGTACAGAAACCATATGGCTGTTATGAGAGTCGAGGGGCACGAAAGGGAATCAGTGGTTGGGAAGGGAGTGAGACAGGGTTGTCGCCTATCCCCGATGTTATTCAATCTGTATATTGAGCAAGCAGTGAAGGAAACAAAAGAAAAATTCGGAGTAGGTATTAAAATCCATGGAGAAGAAATAAAAACTTTGAGGTTCGCCGATGACATTGTAATACTGTCAGAGACAGCAAAAGACCTGGAAGAGCAGCTGAACGGAATGGACATGGTCTTGAAAGGAGGATATAAGATGAACATCAACAAAAGCAAAACGAGAATAATGGAATGTAGTCGAATTAAATCGGGTGATGCTGCGGAAATTAGATTAGGAAATGAGACGCTTAAAGTAGTAAATGAGTATTGCTATTTGGGGAGCAAAATAACCGATGATGGTCGAAGTAGAGAGGATATAAAATGTAGACTGGCAATGGCAAGGAAAGCATTTCTGAAGAAAAGAAATTTGTTGACATCGAGTATAGATTTAAGTGTGAGGAAGTCGTTTCTGAAAGTATTTGTATGGAGTGTAGCCATGTATGGAAGTGAAACGTGGACGATAAATAGTTTAGACAAGAAGAGAATAGAAGCTTTCGAAATGTGGTGCTACAGAAGAATGCTGAAGATTAGATGGGTAGATCACATAACTAATGAGGAGGTATTGAATAGAATTGGGGAGAAGAGGAGTTTGTGGCACAACTTGACTAGAAGAATGGATCGATTGGTAGTACATGTTCTGAGGCATCAAGGGATCACTAATTTAGCATTGGAGGGCAGCGTGGATGGTAAAAATCTTAGAGGGAGACCAAGAGATGAATACACTAAACAGGTTCAGAAGGATGTAGGTTGCAGTAGGTACTGGGAGATGAAGAAGCTTGCACAGGATAGACTAGCATGGAGAGCTGGATCAAACCAGTCTCAGGACTGAAGACCACAACAACGACAAATAATAATAGTATCAAAATAACGGTTAAAGTGCTGTTATGTAGACCACGACCAGGCGACGGAGAAATCTACTTTCAAAACGTAAAATATGAGTATGTTTTGCACAGAAAATAAAACAAAGTAATAAAGGGAAGAAAACAACAGTAATTCCCTACAACGTAAACGAATATAGCCGTTTATTGCTTTCGCATAAGCACAGGAATGCGCTTGGGCCTACCAACTGAAGCAGCGTACACCTTCAGATTCAACAGCAAAATGATGCAATTACAAATCAAATTAAATAATAATGACAATAAGTGCAGTAAGAAACGCCAAATAAAAGAAAAAGCAGGGTGGACATTTTATTAAAAAGTCCTATAATATTGCAGCAAATATTACAATAAGATGCGAAAATAAATGAATCTGAAATAACTGGTGATAAATGAGATACAAGTAAGGGAGAAACAAAAGACGAGCTAATGAATCAGCAAATAGTGAAAAATATTGAAAAACAAACGCCTGCTATTTGTCACTTGCTCACTGATGATATCCTCCGGAACAGGCCGGCGAGCCACATAAGTTTCCAACTTCTCAATTATATCGAAGTCCCTACCGTTAGGACCAACATGCAAGATATCTAAACTATCATTAACCGTGGAGGTGGGGTGTAGCAACAGACGACAATTCTCTCTCAGATGACACTCAAGTACACCACTTTTTTATAAGTATGCTCCCTAGGTATTGTTACATAATATTGCCTCGTCTGGCCCAACAGGTGCCATCGCAAGAACCACACTTCATTCTGTAAACACCTGAACTTTTAAAACTTTCAGTTTTATCATCGAGAGTGTGCAGAAAAACAAGTCCGAATTTCTTTCGTCTGCGTAAACCTACCTGAACCCTGACTTATCTGATGACATGAGCAATCCTGTTTCAATAAGGGCCAAAGTAAGACACACAAACATGTGTAACTTTATCCTTTGAAGAAGACGGCTGACGTTGCACTTCATTAAGAATTTTCCTACCCATACACGTAGACCTATTCCGAATAGCCACTAGCTTGTCCGTTCCCGTACTAAAACATTTATTTCCTTATTAACAGCTTCATTATCTAAACCTAATTTCGTTAACCGATGAAACACTGATGAATAATGTGCACCCTTGTGCGCTGGAAGATGACAAGAGTCGGCAGCAATAATTATGTCAGTAGCAGTTGGCTAGTGAAAAATATCTATGACCAGCCTGGAGCCTACTATAGAGATTTTTAAAACAAGAAAATTTAGGGAACCATTAACCTCAAACTCCACTGAGAATTATATCTTTTGTGCATTTAAGTTAAAAGCCTGTGCAAATTCCTGGAGGTCATCTCCATTACTCTGAAACTTCGATGAAGATATCATCGACGCATGTGAGATAAACAATAATTTTACTCCTTAATTCCTCATGAGAATTTAATAAAAACCTACTTTCCAGATCATTTATAAAAATGCGAGAGAGAATACCAGAATGTCTAGAATCCATGGCGAAACCATCCCTTTGATAATAAGTCTTGCGCTTAAAAATGAAGTACCTGAAAGATAAAGAGAACCAAATCAGTTCAATAAACTCAGTTGCCTCATTTAAACTTATTTTAGCAAATCGCAAAAGATTCGTCATAATGATCTCTAGAGTCTCGTCAGTGGGGATATTGATGTACTTGCTCGCGATGTCAAGTGTCGCCTCCTCCGGAACATCGACCTCTTCCAAGAGCTTAGACGTTTCAGAACTATTTTTTATACTATAAGACTGAAATAACGTCAAGATTTCTTCAATTTAGCGTTGCAAAAACTGTTAACGATATAACTGCGACTTGGCACGCACAAACAATCAGGCGGGTAGGAGGGCTCGCCTTGTGAGGTTTTATTTGAAAGAGCAGCTTTGACATTTTTGGTTCATTACAGTAAGACGGCTTTTTTTTTAAATCAGAATTGAACAAAAGTTAGAAGTTTTGAGTGAATGGTAGTAGAGGCTGCTTTTTAACCTCAGCTATTGCATTATCGTTAAAGAATTGCAAAGAAATACAGACAGAATCATTAATCAGGACAATAGAAGTAGCCTTATCAGCCATAGTTACTAAAATACTGTTTTCATATAACTTAACAGTGTGGTCCGCCGTGTCCACTGCAGTGGACAGCTGGTAATAGTAGCTTCTGCGACGTTCTCTATCAATCCTGAGGCTGCAGATGCAATCAGTATACTGCAGTGAGATCCCTTACCGATGCTGTGCTCCGCATGCATTTGCAGGCTCATGAATGACGCGACCATTAACAGTTGTCCACTGCAGTGAAAATGGTACACCACGTGGTTATATTCGTCTTTTTAACAATGGCCTTGGGTAATGCATTTCACGTTCAGCCTGCCGTAGCGCTACACGTTTTGACAGCAATGTTGGCTTGTGAAGACTTAGGAATCTTTGTCTGTTCACATCCACTTTTAGCTTCGATATCACCCCTTTAACCACTCTGTAACTGACACATGTGGGCAGATTAAAGCCCAGATCCTTATTTAGAACGTACAGCTCGTCGGCCGAAAATTCAGAGCTGAATAGTTGGACCAATCTGTCTTGCACTGGGGAAAGAACAGACTGTAGGCGAAACCGAAATCATTAGCTGTAGAACTGGCCAGATGTTTAGCTTTATGTGCGGATCTAACTTAACTTCCCACCCATTCACCATGAAACCTGATCTTGATTTCCTGTGCACTACACGATTTGTTAAGTAACTTCAGTGTAGCATAATTAGGTGTTATTTCATTAAACGAGCAGTACTTACTAAAATCGATCTGTATTTGGCTGGTGATGATAGTGGTCTTGGTAAAATAAAACTTAATTTATGATATACTACGGTGCTACTATGAAATCCTGGTTGCCTTAGACGCCCAAGTTTAAGCAATTCCCTACACTTATGCTGCTGCCACCACCAACACATCCTCCGCCACGGCTACCACTGGCAGAGAAACAATAAAGTCATTATTTAGAGCAAGGTATTGGAGGAGGAAGCCCACCATTTCCGAGGTGCGCATATCGGCCGATAGCAGCTGAAAGTCGGACAGCCGCTGCTGTATCGCACTGCAGTGTGTTGTGCTCCGCACGGCTTCCGCTTCGTCTCCGATGGCAGCAGGCGAGCGGCACCGTTGATGTGCTGTCAGACCCCTGCGATCACACGTGGGCGGATGTATAAACAATTAAATCTCAACTCGCATGCCCTGAACAATGGCCCTCTGTCTTCGTGTCACCGTGCAACCCCCACGCAGCCATGGGGCGGCGCTAGTCTTAGACACACTCATAGTTTTATAAATCACGTTTCCGGTCGATGGGGATATTTCCAGAGAACAGCCGTTATTAGCATTTCATCACATCGACTTATTTTTTCCGTAGCAAAATCTATACAGTAAACATTTTCACGTCGGTTGTTCTATATCGCAGCGCGGGATTAGCCGAGCGGTCTGGGGCGCTGCAGTCATGGACTGTGCGGCTGGTTTATTTATTAATTTATGTACTGTTCCGTGGGACCAAATTAAGGAGAAGTCTACATGGTCATGGAACGAGTCAATGCATGAAATTATAACACGATAGTAGAAACAGATAAAATGAAATATAAGAAACATATTCAGGCGACAATTCGTAAGTTTAAATAAAGAAAATCAACAATGTAACACTGGAATTTGCTTAATTTTTCAGCTCTTCCAGGAGCTCCTCGACAGAATAGAAGGAGTGACCCATGAGGAAACTCTTCAGTTTGGACTTAAAAGTGTTTGGGATACTGCTAAGATTTTTGAGTTCTTGTGGTAGCTTATTGAAAATGGATACAGCAGAATACTGCACTCCTTTCTGCACAAGAGCCAAGGAAGTGCATTCCACATGCAGATTTGATTTCTGCCTAGTATTAACTGAGTGAAAGCTGCTAACTCTTGGGAATAAGCTAATATTGCTAACAACAAACGACATTAACGAAAATATATACTGTGAGGGCAATGTCAGAATTCCCGGACTATTGAATAGGGGTCGACAAGAGGTTCTCGAACTTACACCACACATAGCTCGAACAGCCCGTTTCTGAGCCAAAATACCCTTTTTGAATCAGAAGAATTACCCCAAAAAATAATATCATATGAAATAAGCGTATGAAAACATGCGAAGTAGACTACTTTACGTGTTGAACTGTCACTTATTTCCGATACTGTTCTAATGGTAAATAAAGCAGCATTTAGTTTCTGAACAAGATCCTGAACATGGGCTTTGCACAACAGCTTACTATCTATCCGAATGCCTAGGAACTTGAACTGTTCCGTCTCGCTTATTTTATGCCCATTCTGTCTGATCAAAATATCGGTTCTTGTTGAATTGTGAGTTAGAAACTGTAAAAACTGAGTCTTACTGTGATTTAGCATCAAATTATTTTCCACAAGCCACGAACTTATTTCATGAACTACATTATTTGATACTGTTTCAATGTTGCACACAAGATTCTTCACTACCAAGCTGGTGTCATCAGCAAACATAAATATTTTTGAATAACCTATAATACTAGAAGGCATATCATTTATATAAATAAGAAACAGCAGCGGCCCCAGCACCGACCCTTCGGGAACGCCCCACTTAACAGTTCCCCATTGGGACTGAACATCACTACCACTATCAAAATTGCCGAGAATTACCTTCTATATATACGAAGACAGTAACTAGTTCTCGAAAGAACAGTTACTGTTGATGACCGTGCAGCTTTTCCCTGGAATAAATGATGACTAACTGACAACCTCAGCTGCCGACAGGTGTTGTTATACCTCGATGTGGACAGTTGGGAATGTGAGTCTCACGGGAAGCGTGCAAGGGATAAGTCCCTGCAGTCGCGCTATTCATCTGTGTCCCCGGTGGCTCAGATGGATAGAGCGTCTGCCATGTAAGCAGGAGATCCCGGGTTCGAGTCCCGGTCGGGGCACAGATTTTCAGCTGTCCACATCGAGGTATAACAACAACATCTGTCGGCAGCTGAGGTTGTCAGTTAGTCATCATGAATTACCTTCTGCTATCTGTTCTTAAAGTAAGAGGCGAACCAATTGTAAGTGACAATGGTCTAACTTCTGCAGTAATATTTTGTGGTCAACACAGTCAAAAGCCTTCGTTAAATCAAAGAAAATACCTATCGTTCGCAACCTTTTATTTAATCCGTCCAAAACCTCACAGAGAAAAGAGAATATAGCATTTTCAGTTGTTAAACCATTTCTAAAACCAAACTGTACATTTGACAGCAAATTATGTGAATTTAAATTGTCCCGGCGGAGGTTCGAGTCCTTGCTCGGGCATGGGTGTGTGTGATTGTCCTTAGGATAATTTAGGTTAATTAGTGTCTAAGCTTAGGGACTGATGACCTTAGAAGTTAAGTCCCATAAGATTTCACACACATTTGACCATTTTTTTTTTTTTTTTTTTTGGTTCTATATCCTAAAACTTATCAGACCGATCGTGGGCAGTGGTGTGCCATGCCGTGTACGCCGTCACTTTGTCTTGTTGTAATCTGCCTGTACATAAAGATGATGTCTACACTTTGTTTAAGCCTCCTGGTAGAATTTTGCACAGAGTATAATTTAATCATCGCTAACACTTGGTTTAAGAACCATTAAAGAACGCTGAACGCGACGAAGAGGTCTGGAAGCAGAGAAGGTGATTACGTAATCGTTGGACAGAGATTTCGGAACGATATTTTAAACTGTAAGACATTTCTAGAGGCAGATGTGGACTCCGACCACAATTTGTTGGTTATGAGCTGTAGATTAAAACAGGGGAAACTGCAAAACGCTATGAAATTAAGGAGATACGACCTGGATAATTTGAAAGAACCGGAGGCTGTTGAAGAGTTTCACAGGGAGTATTAGGCATCAATTGACAAGAGCAGGGGAAAGGTACACAATACAAGATAAACAGATTTTTCAGAGACGAAATAGTGAAAGCAGCAGAGGATCAAATGTGTAAAAACACAGGGCCAAGTAGATATCCTTGGAAAACACAGGAGATATCGAATTTATTTGATGAAAGAAGAAACCATGAGCAAATGAAGCAGGGGAAAATACAATTGACGCGAAGTGCAAAATGGTTAATCAGAAATGGCTAGAGGATAATTGTAATGATTTAGAAGCACATATCGTTAGGGGAAAGATAAATACTGCGTATAGGAAAATTAAAGACTCATTTGGAGAAGAATGCTAGAAGACATAGATGAAGCTGAGATGGGAGACATACTGTGAAAAGAATTAGACAGAGCACTGAAAGACGTACGTCGAAACAAGGAGCCGGGAGTAGACAACATTCGGTCTGAATTACTGACAGCTTTGTGAGAGCCAGCAATGATTGTGCAAGATGTATGAGACAATCGAAATACATTCAGACTTCAATAATAACGCAATAATTCGAATTTCAAAAAGAGCAGTTTCTGACAAGTGTGAAAATTGTGGAACTATGTGTTTAATAAGTCATAGTTTGAAAACACTAACAGGAATTCTTTACAGACGAATGGAAGAACTGGAAGAAGGCTACATCGCGGAAGATCAGTTTGAATTCCGGAGAAATGTGGAACATGCAAGGCAATACGGGCTCTATGACGTATCTTGGCTCTGAGCACTATGGGACTCAATATCTTAGGTCATAAGTCCCCTAGAACTTAGAACTACTTAAACATAACTAACCTAAGGACAGCACACACACCCATGCCCGAGGCAGAATTCGAATCTGCGACCGTAGCAGCCCCGCGGTTCCGGACTGCAGCGCCAGAACCGCACGGCCACCGCGGCCGGCTATGACGTATCTTAGAAGACAGGTTAAGATAAGGCAAACCTATGTTTACAGCGTTTGTAGACTTAGAGAAAGCTATTAGCAGCGTTGACTGGAATAATCTCTCACGTTGCGAAGGTAGTAAGGGTAAAGTACAGGGAGAAAAAGGCTGTTTACAACTTGTACAGACACCAAATGGGAGTCATAAGAGTCGTGGGGCATGAAAGGCAAGCAGTGGTTGAGAATGGAGTGAGACAGGATTGTAGCTTATCCCCGGTGTTATTCACTCTGTACATTGAGAAAGGAGTAAAGGAAAACAAAGAAAAATTTGGAGTAGGAATTAAAAGTACAGGGAGAGGAAATAAGAACATTGAGGTCTACCGATGACACTGTAATTCTGTCAGAGACATGAAAGGACTTCGAAGAGCAGCGGAACGGAATTGTTTTGAAAGGAGGATATAAGATGAACAACAACAAAAGCAAAACAAAGATAACGAAATGTAGTCGAATTAAAACAGGTGATGCAGCAAAATAACTGATTATTGTCGAAGTAGAGACGGTATAAGATGTAAACTGGCAATGGCAAGGGGAGAAAGAAGTTAACATCGAATATAGATTTATGTTTTAGGAAGTCATTTCTGGAAGTATTTGTAAGTAGTGTGGTTCGGTATGGAAGTGAAACATGGATGGCAAATACACTCCTGGAAATGGAAAAAAGAACACATTGACACCGGTGTGTCAGACCCACCATACTTGCTCCGGACACTGCGAGAGGGCTGTACAAACAATGATCACACGCACGGCACAGCGGACACACCAGGAACCGCGGTGTTGGCCGTCGAATGGCGCTAGCTGCGCAGCATTTGTGCACCGCCGCCGTCAGTGTCAGCCAGTTTGCCGTGGCATACGGAGCTCCATCGCAGTCTTTAACACTGGTAGCATGCCGCGACAGCGTGGACGTGAACCGTATGTGCCGTTGACGGACTTTGAGCGAGGGCGTATAGTGGGCATGCGGGAGGCCGGGTGGACGTCCCGCCGAATTGCTCAACACGTGGGGCGTGAGGTCTCCACAGTACATCGATGTTGTCGCCAGTGGTCGGCGGAAGGTGCACGTGCCCGTCGACCTGGGACCGGACCGCAGCGACGCACGGATGCACGCCAAGACCGTAGGATCCTACGCAGTGCCGTAGGGGACCGCACCGCCACTTCCCAGCAAATTAGGGACACTGTTGCCTCCAGTGGTGTCGCGACAGGCGTGAATGGAGGGACGAATGGAGACGTGTCGTCTTCAGCGATGAGAGTCGCTTCTGCCTTGGTGCCAATGATGGTCGTATGCGTGTTTGGCGCCGTGCAGGTGAGCGCCACAATCAGGACTGCATACGACCGAGGCACACAGGGCCAACACCCGGCATCATGGTGTGGGGAGCGATCTCCTACACTGGCCGTACACCACTGGTGATCGTCGAGGGGACACTGAATAGTGCACGGTACATCCAAACCGTCATCGAACCCATCGTTCTACCATTCCTAGACCGGCAAGGGAACTTGCTGTTCCAACAGGACAATGCACGTCCGCATGTATCCCGTGCCACCCAACGTGCTCTAGAAGGTGTAAGTCAACTACCCTGGCCAGCAAGATCTCCGGATCTGTCCCCCATTGAGCATGTTTGGGACTGGATGAAGCGTCGTCTCACGCGGTCTGCACGTCGAGCACGAACGCTGGTCCAACTGAGGCGCCAGGTGGAAATGGCATGGCAAGCCGTTCCACAGGACTACATCCAGCATCTCTACGATCGTCTCCATGGGAGAATAGCAGCCTGCATTGCTGCGAAAGGTGGATATACACTGTACTAGTGCCGACATTGTGCATGCTCTGTTGCCTGTGTCTATGTGCCTGTGGTTCTGTCAGTGTGATCATGTGATGTATCTGACCCCAGGAATGTGTCAATAAAGTTTCCCCTTCCTGGGACAATGAATTCACGGTGTTCTTATTTCAATTTCCAGGAGTGTAGTTTAGACTAGAAGTCAATAGAAGCTTTTGAAATGTGGTGCTACAGAAGAGTGGTGAAGATTAGATGAGTAGATGGCGTAACTAATGAGGACGTACTGAAGAGAACTGGCGAGAAAAGAAATTTTTGGCACGACTTGACTAGAAGGAGGGATCTGTTGGTAGGACACATTCTGACACATGAAAGGATCACCAATTTAGTACTGGAGGGAAGTGTGGGGAGGGTAAAAATCGTACAGGAAGGCTAAGAGATGAATACAGTAAGCAGATTCAGAAGGAAGTGGGATACAGTAGTTATTCGGGAATGAGATTTACTCAGGATACAGTAGCATGGAGAGCTGCATTAACGAGTTTTCAGACTGAAGACTACAACAACGACAGGAAGAAGAGTGTCCAGGTTCTCCAAAAATGACAACTAACCAAAGGGTTCGAAAGTAGGCGTCGTCTTCCTTTCTAATGATTGAGGTCTGCTTAGCACATCCGGCGAAGACATGTTGACACTTTCCACAACAACCGAATACTGATCACTCGTGGCTGCCAAGCCTCTTTACACACTCCATAGATCCAACATGGCGGCCGTAATGGTGACGTGATCATGTCCTCACTTCTGGTCACGCATTCTGAATTTGATGGTACTTGGAATCCATTCGGAAACTCCTAGCTCTACTGCGCTGTTTTTTCTATTGGGAAGCAATGTGTACTATCCCCTTATAGTAAAGCACTTTTTTAGCAGATGATACGGAACTATGAACCTTTCATTTTCGACATGCACACCAACGTGTGGCAACTAGCCATTAGTATTTACAGTTAATGGAGTTATCTTGTTTTCCCCATGCATGTTCACAGTTTTCCATTTGCTATATTTATATCAATTTATAAGCCTTATTCGCACATCGAAAATGGCATGTTCTTTTTCGAGTAACAGTTTAGATGGCGTACATCACAAAGCACCTCCACCTGCTCTCCGGAGAGGTGCGAGTGGCCCGGAGGCTGTGACACGTGTTATTCCTCCTTCCATTTTTTTTGTTTTAAATAAAAACCTTGTAGCTACTGACCTATCTCACAGGCAGTGGTGGTAGTAGCACAAGTGTGAAGAATTGCTTAAACGTCGGATGTTAGTGTAAATTAGCGGTGTCTTATGTGTGTTTTTAACGTACACACATGCGTGTAAAAACGTTCCTACCTGGATTTTTAAAATTTCCCGCCCTTTTTTACAAAGCCATTATAATTTTATAGTGTCTGAGTCCTCTAAGGTAATAATGTTTCAGTAATGAGGTCATAGCGTGTCACAAATCATACTAAGTAAGATAT
This sequence comes from Schistocerca nitens, assembly GCF_023898315.1. Lineage (NCBI taxonomy): Eukaryota > Metazoa > Arthropoda > Insecta > Orthoptera > Acrididae > Schistocerca > Schistocerca nitens. The sequence continues at coordinate 930,939,262 of NC_064616.1, forward strand.
GAGCGAAATAAACTGTTAAACATGCAGTGCTGCAGTGCGTCTGTAGAAATGTCACTACAAATTTCTTGGAGACGAGAAAAAATCTTTGTTGTCCATGGGTCATTAATTATAGTACTGAAGATAATTCAGCCCCACAATTTATACATCACTGAACAGGGCTATAGAAGTGTGGGGGGGGGGGGGGGGGGGAGAGAAGGGAAACAGCCACTTTTTTGTCATAAATTATAGTAACTGAGTCATAAACTACGTTTAAATAAACATAAGAGAAAAATTGCGTGGTTTGTTTACATGAGGGCCACAGGACGAATGTTTGATTTATTTACATAAAGAGAACTATGGGCCAATTGAGGTAGAAGCGATTTTGATGATCGAGCGAGGTGGTTCGGACTCGGAATCGGGAGGGCGACGGTTCAAACCCGCGTCCGGCAATGCTGATTTTCGTTTTCTGTGATTTCCCTAAATATCTTCTGGCAAATGCCGCGATGGTTCCTTTGAAAGGGCACGGCCAGTTTCCTTCCCCATCCTTCCCTAATCCGAGCTTGTGCTCCGTACTAATGACCTCGTTGTCGACGGGACGGTAAACACTAATCTCCTGCTCCTCCGACTTTGATGCAAAACTATTCGAGCCTGATGCCATTCTGTTCTTAATGATTTCCATTACGGTACAGTTGCCCCCTAGCTTATGGTGTGTGTCGTTTCCTCAGCTGGCCCCTGCGCTAGTATCCGCTTATCTGTACCACCAATGCCACCTGTATCGTAGTATGCATTCCAACATAATGCACTGAAAGAACGAAGCTTTGGTTTCAGAATCAGTTCATCCTTCTTCCAGACTGTATTTTCAGACTGCAGCAGAGGGTGCACTTGGATAGGACACAGGTGCGAATACCGGTCTGGCACACAGTTTTTGTTGTGGGCTGGCAGGAGAGCCAACCCAGGAATACTAGAGGAAGCCGAAAGGCACGCGTTTTAGCTCACGCAGGCTGGCGTGAGGTCTGGAACAGGACAAGGAAATTAGAATATAGAAAAACGTACGTAGCTGGTGGAATACTTAACTTTAATCCGTTAAAGGTGAACGTCGGTCTGACGGTACATGATTAACAAGATCAAGAGCAACTGATAATGGCGCCTTGCTAGGTCGTAGCAAATGACGTAGCTGAAGGCTATGCTAACTATCGTCTCGGAAAATGAGAGCGTATTTTGTCAGTGAACCATCGCTAGCAAAGTCGGTTGGACAACTGGGGCGAGTGCTAGGAAGTCTCTCTAGAAATTCCGTGTGGCGGCGTTCGGTCTGCAATCACTGATAGTGGCGACACGCGGGTCCGACGTATACTAACGGACCGCGGCCGATTTAAAGGCTACCACCTAGCAAGTGTGGTGTCTGGCGGTGACACCACAGTTTTAATATCTCAGAAAGTTTCATTTCATGCTATTGCTTGACACATTCTTTGCGATGGAGGTTTAATTGCTGACCCTTCAATAATTTCCACTCTATTCTTCAATGTGAGTATCACACATGCAAGTTGATGGGCACATATTGATAAATCTCCTCTCACCTGCCGCAGCACCTAACCTGAAACTCCTTTTTTTGTAGAACATTTCCCAGTTCCTTGCAGATCCTGTGACTCAGTTTTTCACACGTTTCTGTGCACAGCGATAAGTCATCACGTGATGAAAAACCAAATACAAAGTGATTTAGACAGGATGTCTGTACGGTGCGAAAAGTGCCACTTGACACCAAATAATGAAAAGTGTGAAGTCATCCACATGAATACTAACAGGAATCCGCTAAACTTCGGTTACACAATAAGTCACTCAAATCTAAATTCTCTGAATTCAGTTAAATACCTAGGTATTAAAATTACGAATAACTTAAATTGGAACGATCACATAGATAATGTTGCGAGGAAAACGACCCAAGGACTGCAATTTATTGGCAGAACACTTAGAAAATGCAACAGGTCTACTATAGAGACCGCCTACACCGCGCTTGTCCGTCTTCTTCAGTATTGTTGCGCAGTATGGGATCCGCATCACATAGGATTGGCGGAGAACATCGAAAAGTTCAAAGAAGGGCAACTCATTTTGTATTATTGTGAAACAGGGGAGATATTTCCACTTATATGATACGGGATTGTGGATGACAATCATTAAAACAAAGGCGGTTTTCGTTGCGACAGGATCTTCACATGAAATTTCAGTCACCGGTGTCCTTCTCCAAATGTGAAAATGTTTTTTTGTGGTCCGTCTAGACAAGCCGAAATTATCATTATAATAAAATAAGAGAAATTAGAGGTCACACGGAAAGATTTAAGTTTTCGTTACTTGCACGCGCTGTTCGAGAGTTTGAAGCCGGTTACATGGCTCTCTGGCAGACACTTAACTGGAATTGCACAATAATCATGCAGATGGAAATAAATTTGTTCCAATAAAGATGACATCGGTTGCGAAAGTTGAAACATCCCCTTAGAAATATTTATGAATGACTGTGCTCGTAAACCTCTTACGTTATTTGTTTTTCAAACAGCTGAGCAAAACTGAACGTACTCAGACATTTCTCTCTTTACGTATTCTAATCAACACTAAACTGACACACAATATATTTAGCGCAACGCTATCTGACTTTCAATAATCCCTACAAAAGAATGACCCTGACTAACAATAACCTATACCTTTCATGAATCACTTACCTCACAAAAATATTCGTTACTCGAACTGCTGCAATACAGCGAGCGCCTTTATTGTCAGCTAAATGAATGATTCTAACTACTGAAGGCACTAACTACTGATAGGCATAGAGGCATAGTTAGCAAATGAAAGATTTTGATCGAGAACAATGTATTTACCTTAATAGTGTTCAAAGGTCATGACATCCAGTCTTACAAATTTCATTCTTCTGACGGACACACGTCCAGATCGTTCGCTCTCAAAATTCTGCCATCTCTCTCCACACATCCACCACTGCTAGCGGCTCACCTCCAACTGCACAACGCACGCGCTGTTCACATCCAACTGCCCAACGCTACAATAGCAAATATTCCAACAATGCAAATCAGCCAATGACTGCACATAGCACAGTCAGTGATTTTCATACAGAACGCTACGTGGCGTTACCAACATAAAAACCTAAACAGCCTACTTACAAAGTTTTGTTTATAAGTGGTTCGTTATTCTGGTATCTCACTACTGAACGCCTCTTACATTTGTTAAACGGAACTGACACTATAGAAAGGTTTGTTATGTATGCCGATGTCGTCCTAGTATTTATGCCTGTAGACTCAAGGACGATACTTGAGGAAAAGACGAATGATGTGCTCATTCAAATGTAGTGGTGGAGCACGGACAGCAAACCGGCTATAAACATCCAATAAAACTACGCATGTTCTTCTCCGTTAGATATAGAGGTAGCGTTGTATTGGTAGGGGCGTGAACAATATTATTGTGTACACTAGGTCGTAGGAGCTCATATATGTATCTAATAAAATACTTCTACGAGTCTGAAGATTAGACGAATAGTCGTCTGGAACACTGGAAGCACTGCATGGCAGGTATACAGCATATTCCAAAGAACCAAGGACAGACCCAGTTAGCGCGACATAAATGCTTCTCGAGGTATCCATGCATGTTGAAAGGTCATGGTCATTATCGAAACATCTACACTGAGTGATGTATCATAACACACCAGTTTGCGAATGTGAAGAAGAATATTCCTCTGAACATGCCATTTTCAGTTTCCTCGTTTCCAGGCAGAGGGGAATCCAAACAAGTATAAACGATCGGTATTCATGGACTACAGTTAATTTAATTGCATGTCGCAAACGAAAAAGCAAAGACTCAACTTTTTGTCTTTAAGATGAAGTGGACGCTCTGAGAATCAAACAAACATTGTTCGAGTCAGTGCTACTCGAGCAACGAGTGGGCGACTCACTAGTGTAGTATGAAGCACAACAGTGTTATCATGATTACTGAATAGTTACAACCTGTGCTACATTTTGCAGGGAACGAGCCCAAAATTTATGGCAGTACGATGAACTGAATTGTGGATTCGTTCGGCTGTCTGTTTACACCTTCGTGTTCTTGAAATTTACAAAGCTCCTTCTCCGACAACCAGCTATAATCTGTAAATCGCGAACGTATCGCAGGCGACAGTGTGTTGTTTTCGATGGTAACATGTCCGCAGCAAGTGGTCTTGCGGTAGCGTTCTCGCATCCCGCGCACGGAGTCCCGCTTTCGATTCCCGGCGGGGTCAGGAATTTTCTCTGCCTCGTGATGACTGCGTGTTGTGTGTTCTTCATCATCATTGACTCGCAAGTCGCCGAAGTGGCGTCAACTAAAAAGGACTTGAAATACGGCTGCCCAACTTCCCCGCATGGGGCCTCCCGGTCAACAATGTCATACGATCATTTCATTTCATGGTAACATCACCAACGTTGATTCTGCATGCCGTTGTTCATTTCGAAACGTAGTTTATTCAGGTAACTGTATAGGCGTGTGCGTCCGAAGTCAGTTAACATAAAAGTTTTGTAAGTGTCGTGCCGCATCATAATGTAAAAATCTTACAGGAGAAACCAACGTTTCGACCACGGTTACAGTGGCCTTCTGCTGGGTCTACTAATGTGCTTTTGCTGTGTGGAGTCGCTTATATTTTGTCTTTGTTTTCTAACTGAGCGTGACCTGCCGGTGTGTACAAGGCGGACTGTCAATGTGGAGAAGTATACACCGGTGAGACTGGCAGGCCGATAGCAACGCGCATACGATAATATTAAAGCTACATTCATCTGGGGCAGCACAGCAAGTCTGCACTGACCGAATACCTGCAAGACTGTGGCAAGGACATCAAATTTTACGGAATGTGTGTACTAGAAAAGCAGCCAATGACGAACGCAAGATCAGGGATGCCATAAAATAATAAAACGTCCTAACAACATGAACAGAAGGGATGGATACAGGCCTGCCCCAGGCTGACTGCCGGCCCTCGGGAGTCACCTACAACACGTGACGCGAGCGCTACCGGCGATAACTGGCGCAGCGCGGCCAGCGCCCAGCAGCACAAAACAGGAGACCGCGCCTTATTCGCTGATGAGCACCAGTCAAAATGGTTCAAATGGGCCTGAGCAAAAAAAATTGATTCAAATGGCTCTTAGCACTATGGGACTTAACTTTGGAGGTCATCAGTCCCCTAAAACTTAGAACTACTTAAACCTAACTAACCTAAGGACGTCACACACATCCATGGCCGAGGCAGGATTCGAACCTGCGACCGTAGCAGCAGCGCCGTTCCGGACAGAAGTGCCAGAACCGCTCGGCCACTGCGGCCGGCTGAGCACCAGTCATAACAAACAATACAACAACCAACAGGAAGCAGCACAGCCCCACTCCCTCCACCGTAGCAACCTATTATAATAAAGTTCCTGCTCTTTCCGCCTCAAGTGACCAATCATAACAACGACGTTTTAAAACTGTGAGGTAACGCCGTGCTAACTGCGCAGCAATGACAAAATATAAGCGACTCCACACAGCCAAAGCACATTAGTAAATCCAGAAAGAAACCGCAGTAACAGTGACCGAAACGTTGGTTTCTCCAGTATGAATTTTTACATTATGATGTAGGATGATACACAACGTTTATGTTCAAATAAGGTATAGAGTTTACAAACACGTGCTTTCCGCCCATTGGCCACTGAAGAACTCGTCCCGTCATAAATATTTATTTGGTTGCCAACCTCGAATTTTTTGCAGTTTAGGGTCCCTTTCCAGCTGAACCTGAAGGTTTCGAACTGTTTTTCTATCGTCATTTGAAAGATCGCCAGTGGTTGGCGGCACCGGTCCGTCACGTAAGCTAACGCGTTGCATAAGCAGAGTAACGCTGAAAGTGCAACCAGCAGTGCGTGCAACGTTTTACAACACAGTCCATGTTATGCAAAGGTGTGCTAAACACCTATTAGTCATGGCCAATGCCGCCTGCTGTTGACATGGCCTTTCTGCTGATAATTTGCCCCCCTGCCGCGCGCTATCTGGCACAACGTTTTTCGCTACGTTAAACTGTCCACAATCGCGATTGTTCCCACTGCATTCGTGGACCTCCAGGCGAAACAAAGTTACTTCCGGTGTGTGGAGTCTTCATTGCCTACACGTGGGCCCTGTAATTCTCCGTCTCCTTCTGCGAGGCTGTAATTTCGTCCAGATGGACACATGGAGCCTAGCTACTGAAGCATGTAATCGACCCTCTGCTATGCTACTGCAGTGACATCCAACAGCTGATACCGTAGTTCAACGTTCTCACCATGAACATGATTGTCTTAAGCAACTATTTTTTCTTTTCATACAGTGATTTATACACAGCTGTGTTCCATCTTTTTTTACGCACACACACACACACACACACACACACACACACATACACACACACAAACAATATTTTATTGCAGGTTGAGGTATTCTTATATAGAGTAGAAGAAGTTATCAAGCTCATATGATTTTAGTTTGAGTGGGAAGTTAATTTTGTAATCTATTAAATTCCTTACATCAATTCTTAAGTCGTTAAGATTTTATTCTTGACTACCACACTCATTCCTATGACACTGTAAGGCTGAGGGAAGGACAGTGTAAGTCATTTTCCCTGATAGTATTATGTTTATGAATATTACTGTTTTTTTCAAACTGTGACGCTGTTTCCAGAATGAGATTTTCACTGTGTAGGGGAGTGTGCGCTGATATGAAACTTCCTGGCAGATTAAAACTGTGTGCCGGACCGAGACTCGAACCAGGGACCTTTGCCTTTCGCGGGCAAGTGCTCTACCATCTGAGCTACCCAAGCACGACACACGCCCCGTCCTCACAGCTTTACCTCTGTCAGTATCTGGTCTCCTACCTTCCAAACTTCACAGAAGCTCTCCTGCGAACCTTGCAGAACTAGCACTCCTGGAAGAAAGGATATTGCAAAGACATGGCTTAGCCACAGCCTGGGGGGTGTTTCCAGAATGTGATGCTGTTGTCAGTATGCCCAATTGTTTAAAGTGCTTCTGGAGAGGACACTAAATATTTTTCTTATTACTCACTGTTTTTCAGTATATATTTCCTTCCGCAGCGTCTAATTACCCCAGAATAAGATACCATTTGAAAACGGTGAATTAAAATACAGAAAAAAGTCAAGTTTTTACATTCATCAGCAAAATATGATATTAACCGTAAAGCACTTACATGTGACTTCCGGTTGATGTTCCAATCATTGCAAACAACTTGTTCTACGTAAAACAACTCGTTCAGTCTGAAATGTCATGATGGTCGCCTAACTATGGACCCAGATTATTGTTCACTTTACTTTAGTCGCTTATGCATTTCATTGTTCACAACCGCAATCAGTCTGATGATGTTTATAGTAGACATTCTGAGTTAAAAATATGCCAGCATGCCCACCATTGTATTACTTTCTCTTTTATATTCAGTGATTTATACGTAACTACGTTAAGTTTCTCGATCTTTCTCTCTCTGCCTCAAAACACACACACACACACACACACACACACACACCACACCACACCACACCACAGACAGTAAGCATCAAAAAATTATAAATTATTCTGTAGAATACAAGGACTTGTCAAGTGGATATTACTTCAGCTAGTGTTTGATTTTAAAATTAACTATCTATTACATTCTTTATATCACTACGTAAGTAGTCTAAAATTTTAACAGCTCAGTACTTCACTCCTTTCTGTGCCAGGCAAGGGGTGATTAAAGAATAGTGTAACTGAACTCTCCTAGCATTAAGTTTTTCGATTCTGTTAAAGCAGTGGAGGGAATCATTACCATTACATATCATCAGTACGTTTGAGTATTACACGCAGCAACGAAGTGGACCAAGTCATTTGCGTCTACTTAGGAATATTACAGAACATTTGGTTCTTAATCGTAATGGCAGTCAGTCGCTGTGCCAAGCATTAGTAAAAAGAAAATCTATTGCACCACGGGTATGTGTGGTGAAACGAGTACTGTTCATCAAGACATCAGTGTCTTACCCGACAGTACTAGCTGACATCTGTGCCTTTATGCATATTACATAATAATTGCCAAGGAAACGTTATCCACTAAATTTGGGCCAACATGCAGTTGTATATCAACAAAACATCAGGCTGGTGCAAGGCCTTGCACCTATCTATTAATACTAAGAAACGTAGAAAGGTTCGAAAATACAATTAATAATTCACATATTACATTGATCACATCATAAGAATACCTGTCGGCAGCGACGTATCATTATATGTGGTGGTACGTAACTAGAAATAAACGAAATAACTTTTCGATTTATATGCAGTATGGAACTACAATTGGCCCAGTACAGAGGTTTCTTTATACGGCACAATCTGGTTGACTGCTACAGAGTTTGTCAACTGCACCACGTCTGACTAGCAGTGGATATCGTCTATCTACAAAGAAGGGAAGCGTGGTCGTTTTCTTGGGTGAAGATCGTAAAAGAAACGCTGGAAAAATTTTACTGGAGGTAGTTGAAGGAAGGTTCCACATTTTCACGAAAAAATCTGCTTGGAATATACGTATAAAGAATGTGTTCTCAGGGCGAAATGTAAAAACGTTCTTCAGATTCCAGTGTCTCGCTCCTGGATGCTGCAAAAACAAAATTAGGCTTGCAGCAGCTCGCTCAGAGCCATGTAAACAGCATTCATAACTCCATCCGCGAAATCTTTACACGCTACACAGGAACGCGCACCTCCTACGAACAAACTTACTGCGAGAAGCAGAGTTGCGTCAGAATCCTTCCAAACTACAAGACAGATAGAATGACTGAAAAACTTTGTAGATAAGGAAATAGGGCTAGAACATGCATGAACTAGTAGTGTAAAGCTGTCTTAGGGAACGTATATAACTAAGACAAGGAAATTGCAAATGCCAATGAGCCACGTTGGAATATCCGCGTTAGGAATCCTCAGTTGATGTCACAATTACAACTCATTAGCTGTATGAGGTGACAGAATATACATACATATTTTATGTAGTTTCAAAATAACATCGTAACATCACCTGATGAGAGGTACAGCTATGTTATGCCGTTTGAAATGCGTAACACTCCAGCTGCCTTAGAATGTATGATGGAAATCCTGCTTCGATATCTCGGATTGCCGACGTGTATTTCCTATCTCGATGACATTGTCGTCTTTCCGAAGAAGGTCTAAGCCACGCGAGAACTACCTTCAGACTGCAGGCCTCTTCCTGAATCCGGAAAAGTGCCTCCTCACTGCCCAGGAAATAGAAATGTTGGGGAATCTGGTGAGTCCGCCTCCATCCATATAAACACCTACATCAGCATCTACATGGCTACTTTGCAAATCGCACTTAAATGCCTGCCAGAGGGTTCATCGAACCACCTTCACAATTGAAACTTCCTGGCAGATTAAAACTGTGTGCCCGACCGAGACTCGAACTCAGGACCTTTGCTTTCGCGGGCAAGTGCTCTACCAACCGAGCTGGAAGGTAGGAGACGAGGTACTGGGAGAAGTAAAGCTGTGAGTACCGGGCGTGAGTCGTGTTTCGGTAGCTCAGTTGGTAGAGCACTTGCCCGTGAAAGGCAAAGGTCCCGAGTTCGAGTCTCGGTCGGGCACACAGTTTTAATCTGCCAGGAGGTTTCATATCAGCGCACACTCCGCTGCAGAGTGAAAATCTCATTCTGGAAACATCCCCCAGGCTGTGGCTAAGCCATGTGTCCGCAATATCCTTTCTTTCAGGAGTGCTAGTTCTGCAAGGTTCGCAGGAGAGCTTCTGTAAAGTTTGGAAGGTAGGAGACGAGGTACTGGCAGAAGTAAAGCTGTGAGTACCGGGCGTGAGTCGTGCTTCGGTAGCTCAGTTGGTAGAGCACTTGCCCGCGAAAGGCAAAGGTCCCGATTTCGAGTCTCGGTCGGGCACACAGTTTTAATCTGCCAGGAAGTTTCATATCAGCGCACACTCCGCTGCAGAGTGAAAATCTCATTCTGGAAACATCCCCCAGGCTGTGGCTAAGCCATGTCTCCGCAATATCCTTTCTTTCAGGAGTGCTAGTTCTGCAAGGTTCGCAGGAGAGCTTCTGTAAAGTTTGGAAGGTAGGAGACGAGGTACTGGCAGAAGTAAAGCTGTGAGTACCGGGCGTGAGTCGTGCTTCGGTAGCTCACACGAAAGGCAAAGGTCCCGATTTCGAGTCTCGGTCGGGCACACAGTTTTAATCTGCCAGGAAGTTTCATATCAGCGCACACTCCGCTGCAGAGTGAAAATCTCATTCTGGAAGCACCTTCACAATTATTCTCTGTGATTCCACTCTCGAACAGCGCGCGGAAAAAGCAAACTCCTATATCTTTTCGTGCGAATCCTGATTTCCCTTATTTTATTATGATGATTTAGTTCAACAAAATATTTTCGTATTCGAAGGAGGAAGTTGGTGATTGAAATATCGTGAGAAGATCCAGCCGAAACTACAAACGAATTTTTTTTAAATTATATCCACCGCTAATCATGTAACATGACCGTGACTCTCTCCCCCGCTCCCCCCTTTTTATTTTTGATAATACAAAACGTGCTGCCCTTCTTTGAACTTTCTCTATGTACTCCGTTAATCCTATCTGGTAAGGAATCCACATCGCGCAGCAGTACTCCAAAAGAGGACGGACAAGCGTAGTGTAGGCAATCTTTATAGTAGATCTGGTGCATCTTCTAGGTGTTCGCCTTACACGCAACATTTTCTATGTGTTCTCTCCAATTTAAGTTGTTCGTAATCGTAATTCCTAGGTATTTAGTTGTATTTACGGCCTTTATATTTGATTGATGTATCGTGTAATAGAAGTTCAACGGGTTCCTTTTAGCACGCATGTAGATGATCTCACCCTTTCATTATTTATGATAAATTGCCAATTTTCACACCATACAGATAGCTTGTCTAAATCGTTCTGTAATTGGTTTTGATCTTCAAATGACTTTACTAGGCGATAAATGACAGCATCATCTGCAGAAACCTAAGACAGCTGATCAGATTGTCCCCCAAATCGTTTCCATAGATAAGGAACGACAGAGGGCTTACAACACTAACTTGGGAAACGCCAGAAATCACGTCTGTTTTATTCACTGACTTTTTGTTAGTTACCACGAACAGTGACCCCTCCGACAGGAAATACGAATCCAGTGGCATAAGTGAGATGATATTCCACAAGCATGCAATTCGATTACAAACCGCTTGTGAGGTACGGCGTGAAAAGCCTTCTCAAAATCTAGAAATGCAGAATGAATCTGAAATCCTTTGTCAAGGCCGCTCAGCACTCCATGTGAGTAAAGAGCATAATGTTTCCAAAATCCGTATTGACTGTGTGTCAATAAACCGTTCTCTCCGAGGTAACTGATAATGTTAGAACACGGTAGATGTACAAAGATCCTGCTGCATATCGTCATTAATGATATGGGCCTGTAATTTAGTGCATTACTCCCATTGACTTTCTGGAATATTGGTGTGACCTGTGCAAATTTCTTTCTTAGGGTATGGATATTTCGTCGAGGGAACGGTTGTATATGATTGTTAAGTATGGAGCTATTGCATCAGCATACTCTGAAAGGAACCTAATTGGTATACAATCTGGATCGGATGAATTGCTTTTATTAAGTGATTTACGTTGCTTCACTACTCCGAGGATATCTACTTTTAAATTACTCATGTTCGTAGCTGTGCTTGATTCGAATTCTAGAATATTTACTTCGACTTCTTTGATGAAGGGATTTCGGAAGACTGTGTTTGGTAACTCTGCTTTAGCACCACTATCATCCATAGTATTTCCATTGATATCGCACATAGAAAGCATTGACTACGTTTTGCCACTGGCATTCTTTAAATACGACCAGAAACCGTATGGATTTTCTGCCAGGGCTCGAGACGAAGTTTTGTTGTGGCAGCTATTGAAGCATCTCGCACTGAAGTCACCCTAGATTTCGGGCTTCTGTAGGATCGAGATTCTTGGGGGTTATCCGTTCGTTTAAATTTGGCATGCTGTTTTTGTTGCTTCTACAGAAGTGTTCTGACTTGTTTTGTATACCGTGGGAGATCACCTCCATAATTTATTTAGTGAAAATCTTTCAACTGCTGTCTATACTATTTTTTTTTTTAATTCAAGTCATATCACATTTGGAACGAGTGGAAATTGTTTCTCAGGAAGGCGTTCAGCAAGTTATTATCTGCTTTTTTTTAATAGATATATTTTTCGTTTATTGTTGGTGGGTTTGGGAGTTACGGTATTCAGCCTCGCTACCTCAACCCTGTGTTCACTGATTCGTGTATCCGTTTTGATGCTTGTTACTGGCGCAGTATTATTTGTTGCTAAAAGATGAAGTGTGTTTTCTTCACCGTTTACTATTCGAGTGGGCTCATGAACTACACTCCTGGAAATTGAAATAAGAATACCGTGAATTCATTATCCCAGGAAGGGGAAACTTTATTGACACATTCCTGGGGTCAGATACATCACATGATCACACTGACAGAACCACAGGCACATAGACACAGGCAACAGAGCATGCACAATGTCGGCACTAGTACAGTGTATATCCACCTTTCGCAGCAATGCAGGCTGCTATTCTCCCATGGAGACGATCGTAGAGATGCTGGATGTAGTCCTGTGGAACGGCTTGCCATGCCATTTCCACCTGGGGCCTCAGTTGGACCAGCGTTCGTGCTGGACGTGCAGACCGCGTAAGACGACGCTTCATCCAGTCCCAAACATGCTCAATGGGGGACAGATCCGGAGATCTTGCTGGCCAGGGTAGTTGACTTACACCTTCTAGAGCACGTTGGGTGGCACGGGATACATGCGGACGTGCATTGTCCTGTTGGAACAGCAAGTTCCCTTGCCGGTCTAGGAATGGTAGAACGATGGGTTCGATGACGGTTTGGATGTACCGTGCACTATTCAGTGTCCCCTCGACGATCACCAGTGGTGTACGGCCAGTGTAGGAGATGGCTCCCCACACCATGATGCCGGGTGTTGGCCCTGTGTGCCTCGGTCGTATGCAGTCCTGATTGTGGCGCTCACCTGCACGGCGCCAAACACGCATACGACCATCATTGGCACCAAGGCAGAAGCGACTCTCATCGCTGAAGACGACACGTCTCCATCCGTCCCTCCATTCACGCCTGTCGCGACACCACTGGAGGCGGGCTGCACGATGTTGGGGCGTGAGCGGAAGACGGCCTATCGGTGTGCGGGACCGTAGCCCAGCTTCATGGAGACGGTTGCGAATGGTCCTCGCCGATACCCCAGGAGCAACAGTGTCCCTAATTTGCTGGCAAGTGGCGGTGCGGTCCCCTACGGCACTGCGTAGGATCCTACGGTCTTGGCGTGCATCCGTGCGTCGCTGTGGTCCGGTCCCAGGTCGACGGGCACGTGCACCTTCCGCCGACCACTGGCGACAACATCGATGTACTGTGGAGACCTCACGCCCCACGTGTTGAGCAATTCGGCGGTACGTCCACCCGGCCTCCCGCATGCCCACTATACGCCCTCGCTCAAAGTCCGTCAACTGCACATACGGTTCACGTCCACGCTGTCGCGGCATGCTACCAGTGTTAAAGACTGCGATGGAGCTCCGTATGCCACGGCAAACTGGCTGACACTGACGGCGGCGGTGCACAAATGCTGCGCAGCTAGCGCCATTCGACGGCCAACACCGCGGTTCCTGGTGTGTCCGCTGTGCCGTGCGTGTGATCATTGCTTGTACAGCCCTCTCGCAGTGTCCGGAGCAAGTATGGTGGGTCTGACACACCGGTGTCAATGTGTTCTTTTTTCCATTTCCAGGAGTGTATTTTTAAAACTAGTGAACGGTGAAGCCGTCACTTCGTGGGTCGTGCATAATTTTGTACCTTCAAACAGAAGAAGGTATTTCGCCACGGAACATGGGATGTTAGCAGATCCACCTATCATGAAAATGGAAATTTGTGTTTGTTTCCAACAGCTTCTATCTCAAAATGTATTTAATTTGTAACCGGTTCATGATAATAGTCCTACTTAATACGATTTCGCTTACTGATAATTGTTGTGTAGTGCAGTATTAGTGTAACAGATAACCGACTAAACACAATATTGGCAACATTTTCTCGACTGCATCCCTTTTAAATTTCAATGTAGTATTTGTCCCTAGGTACATTGCCGTGCTGTACCTTGGAAGGTATTCTTAAATTTTGGGAAAACATTAATTTTCCGGAGTAACATTTGTAATTTTGGAAAAAGACTGTAACATAAAAAGTGAATGCCATCATTTAAAAATGGAATACTAAACGATATTAAACTTACATTAGATAGCTGGCAAGAGGCGAAAGCCTGAAAAGTGTCGCAAGGTAGAGCAGTCTCCCCTACTCGCTACCTAGACGCCAATCAGGGAGCGAGTATACGTAAAGCACGGCTCGGAGTATCTAAAGAAGGCGGCTGGTACTGTGATCGTTAGGGTGTGTTTCTCGTGTCGTGAGTTTGGCCCCCTCATGCAGATTACAGAGAACGTGAACCAGGATGTTTATTTCAACGTTTGCGATGACTGAGTTTTGGCTTTCTTCTAGATATTCGTGGTGAGGTACAAACATTGCTGTAGGTGTACATGTAGATGTAGGTGATTATGCTGTGGGCACTCCCGTCTTACAAGAATGCAAAACCGTGTTTAAATGGCTGCAGCCTCACTTACCTATTTTGATGAACATGGAGGCAGTTAATCGCACGTCGAGTGGCCCGTTAAATCAACTGATCTTTTACGCCTTAGAAAATACCTAGCCCTATATGGAGCAGAGTGTGAAACGTCGCAGTCAGTATCCTCCAAATTTAGTGGCTCTATGGGACCTAATTATCAACTTATTGCTTCAGCTGGACTTGACAAATTTAAAGAAATTCGTAGAAACTTTTCCTCGCCAAACTCAGGTTCTTTCGAAGGCAAGAGACGACGTAATAACGCTATTTCTTCTGGACGGTGATCAAGTTTTTGTCCATTGTCCTTAGTTGCTTTTACATTTGTCAGGGATTCTAGCTGTGACACAAACGATCGTCTAATTCAACCTAAAATTGTAGGCTGTGGTTGAGATCGTGATTTTTAGCAAGTCTGCCACAAATTCACACGATTTTCTTCAAACTATGTTTGAATGGATAGGAGCTGATTTCAAGTTGTTGCCTCAAGTCGAGAAGTATATTAATCTTTAAAATGTTTGTTCGAAATCGATGAAAAATTATGAAACACGGCCAAAATAAGGGTGAGTCACCTAACGTTACCGCTGGATATATTTCGTGAACCACATCAAATACTGACGAACCGATTCCACAGACCGAACGTGAGGAGAGGTGCTAGTCTAATTGTTTAATACAAACCATACAAAAATGCACGGAAGTATGTTTCTTAACACAAACCAACGTTTTTTTTTAAAATGGAACCACGTTAGTTTTGTTAGCACATCTGAACATATAAACAAATACGTAATCAGTGCCGATGGTTCCATTGCAAAATGTTAATTACATCCGGAGATATTGTAACCTAAAGTTGACGCTTGAAACCTCCGACGTTCAGTTGCGTGTTGTAACAAACACGGGCCACGGTCGGCGAGCAGCATCTCCAGGGACATGTTTACGATGACGACCGTGTTTACGAGTGTGGCTGTAGTGCACTGTTGTGGTTTGGTCTAGCTGTCGCAGTGTCCGCATGTAGCGCTTGCTGCTGCTATTGTTATTCTGCATTCGTCTCCGCACGAAGGCCAACTGTAGTACGCCGTGTTACCAGGCGTCTGTGATAGTGTAGTGTTGTAGGGACTGTGACCATGGTGTATTCGAACTCTGAAAAGGCGGAGATGATACTCATCTATGGCGAGTGTCGACGAAATGCACCTGAAGCCTGCAGGGTGTATGCAGAACGGTACCCGGACAGAGAGCATCCAACGTGCCGCACATTGCAAAACATCTACCGCCAACTGTATGCAACAGGTATGGTCGTAGCACGCAAACGGGTCCGTAACAGGCCCGTCACAGGAGAAGCTGGTGCAGTTGGTGTGTTAGCTGCTGTTGCCATGAACCCACACATGAATACACGGGACATTGCGAGAGCCGGTGGACTGAGTCAAAGTAGTGTCATGCCCATACTGCATCGTCACCGCTTTCAACGGTTTCATGTGTCGCTACATCAGCAATTACATGGTGATGACTTTAATCATCGAGTGCAATTCTGTCAATTGGCATTACCAGAGAATGCGTTGCAGTTCTACCTGTTTACCGATGAAGCGTGTTTCACAAACCACGGGGCAGTGAATCTACGGAACATGCATTACTGGTCCGTGGACAATCCTCGCTGGCTCAGACAGGTAGAGCGACAGCGACCGTGGACTGTAAATGTAAGTGCGGAATCATTGTCGACCACCTCATTGCTCCTCACTTCATTGCAGGGGCCCAAACAGCTGCAACATACATCGCGTTTCTACAGAATAATCTGCCAACGTTGCTCGAAAATGTCCCACTGGAAACGCGTCGACGTATGTGGTATCAGCATGATGGTGCACCTGCACATTCCGCAATTAACACTAGGCTGACCCTTGACAGGATGTTCGACGGGCGTTTCAGAGGACGTGGAGGACGCATAAATTGGCCAGCCCGTTCTCCTGATCTTGCACCTCTGGACTTCTGTCTGTGGGGTACGTTAAAGGAGAATGTGTACCGTGATGTGCCTACAACCCCAGAGAATATGAAACAACGTATTGTGCCAGCCTGCGGCGACATTACACCGGATGTACTGCGGCGTGTACGACATTCATTACGCCAGAGATTGCAATTGTGTACAGCAAATGATGGCCACCACATTGAACATCTATTGGCCTGACATGTCGGGACACACTCTATTCCACTCCGTAATTGAAAACGGAAACCACGTGTGTACGTGTACCTCACCCCTCATGGTAATGCACATGTGCGTCAGTGAAAAAGACCAATAAAAAGGTGTTAGCATGTGGACGTAATGTGCTGTTCCAGTCTCTTCTGTACCTAAGGTCCATCACCGTTCCCTTTGGATCCCTACGTAATACGGTGCTCTCCGATGCACACGATCGAACAGTGGAGGAGTGGTATTCAAGCGTCAACTTTAGGTTACAATATCTCCGGATGTAGTTAACGTTTTACAATGCAACAAACGGCACTGATTACGTATTTGCTTATATGTTCAGATGTGCTAACAAAACTAACGGGTTTCCATTTAAAAAAACGTATGTGTACAGATAGGTGATATCCATTGAAGCTAGTGACGCATTCTGAGGTACAAGTACTTCTTTAATTTGCTCGGCAAATTCGTAGCTGTCGCTAATGTTGAAAGTCCGATGATATGTATATGCCTCTTTCAATCTGTTATTTAGGTCTTTATTTAGTTTATAACTTTGGTTACTGGTATTATTAACGATTGGGCGAATCGATTTTTCAACTTTATGGAGCTTCATTTGTGACCATAATTCGGGGATTCGCGGATTCATTACTTTCAGTTTAAACTTTTCCTCCTCTGTGAACAGAAACACACTGTTATCTATTTGTTTCCTTATTTCTGTTTGAAATTTCTTGGTTCGATCTTTCTTGACTTCTACTATTCCGTTCTCCATAAAGAACTTTTCAGTTTTCTCTATATAGTCTGTATCATGTATTAAAACCATAGTGCCGCCCTTATCTGCCTTTGTAACGATAGCCTTATGTAATTCTAACTTCTTATTCAAGCCCTTAACAGTTAGTAGTTCGTTTCTGTTCTTGTGAGCAGAGTGCATTTCATCTATAATCGACTTCTTTATTTTAACTGCCGTGTTGGTCTGTTCGTATCTATTCATATTTGCGATATCACATGAAACTTTCACTTCTGCGACAGTCTTTTTTATTGTATTTGAGTTAATTGCGGGAGTTAGGTTATATTGCAAAAATGGTTCAAATGGCTCTGAGCACTATGGGATTTAACATCTATGGTCATCAGTCCCCTAGAACTTAGAACTACTTAAACCTAACTAACCTAAGGACATCACACACATCCATGCCCGAGGCAGGATTCGAACCTGCGACAGTAGCAGTCGCGCGGCTCCGGACTGAGCGCCTAGAACCGCTAGACCACCGCGGCCGGCGGTTATATTGCAGCCCATTATTTAAAAGGTTCGGCTCATCCTCTGTTAATTCTATCTGAGTTAAGTTCACGACCCTCTCATAAAAAGTATGCAACTTTTTACACTCCGCTTCGTTATCAATATTAAAATCTACACCTAGGTTAAAAAGCTTCTTCTGATGTCTGTTTAGAGTTAATTCTCGCTCCCTGTCAATTCTATTTTCAATCTCTCTGCTTACATATGTGAACTGTAATGGAGATAAAATGTTACCTAGAATCGAATTTGAGTTTTAACCCATAATACTTCACTTTTACGTTTTACTTTTTGTGCTATGTTTGACATATTTCTGATTTTTACTTTTGCGTAATTAGGAGTAATCCCTGCGTCAAAGCATGTTTTGTTAAATTTTATTTTCAAGTTTTCTTTCATTATCTTTGTCCTAATACGTAAGAACTTCGTAATGTATCCTGAAGCCTGACGTGGCACAAACTTCGCAAAGACATAATGTCTTATGGGGTAACAGCAATCAGTGATTTTATAATATTACTTATAATCCGTCTTGATTGCAAAATTTTTTTTATTTATATGACCGGTTTCGGTTCATTCAGAACCATATTCAGATCTGTAACAATAATGATACTAATTTACAATTTTCCGGACGCAAATCTTTTTCATCCTATTTAAACAACATCAAATGTACCAGAACGAACCCGATATTTCAGATACAGGAGTAACCCGTCCAAATTCGGCAAATTTCACATGCTGCGTCACATAAAATTGGTTGGCAGAGTGCACGTCATTTATATTAATTAAACACTATTACCGACAGGTGGCGTCTGGTACATTTGTTACATTCCATTTGCGCATACTATACACCAGGCCGAGAGATGAGAGAAGGTGCGCGGTGGAGGCGCCGGAAGACGCGTGCAGCGCCTGGCGTCGTTGACGGGGCCCTCCTGTGCGGCCCTCTTGCCCGCGACGATGGACATCAGACGACTGAGCGGATCGCGGCACAACACCGAAATGGCGGGAAGCACGGAAGCAGACCGTAGAGGAAAACAACTCCACACCAGCACCATAGATATATAGATCGCCCTATGTTTTTTAGATCGTATAAAAATGATAATTTTACTGTTTTTTAATTTTGATAAGTACATGTTTTAACCTTGACATCTACGTATTTTAATTAAGTATTTTTTAATAAAAAAAGTCTACTGAATATAGTATACGGAAATGGAGTGTAACAAATGTACCAGATGCCACCTGTCGGTAATAGTGTTATAATTAATATAAATGACGTGCACTCTGCCAACCAATTTTATGTGACGCAGCATGTGAAATTTGTCGAATTTGGACGGGTTACTCCTGTAACTGAAATATCAGGTACGTTCTGGTACATTTGATGTTGTTTAAATAGGATGAAAAAGATTTGCGTCCGGAAAATAGTAAATTAGTATCACTATTGTTACAGATCTGAAGATGGTTCTGAATGAACCGAAACCGGTCATATGAATAAAAAAATTTGCAGTCAAGACGGATTATAAGTAATAATATGTTCCAAAGCTCTGGAAACAGCAGGTAATATGCTGATTGGCTCGCAATCACAGGGCAATATCGGATTTTCGATATTAGGAATAGGTCGGACATGCTTCCTTTCCACGAAGTGGGATGGATTCCACTCACGAGAGAAAAACTACGTATCTCCCTTAAGATAGGTATTAAACCACCGGCTACGTTACGGATCGTACTTATGCTATGCCTATCGCTTCAGAAGAGCTTTTCATTGCTGCTTTTCTTGTTGAATTTTTTGTTGGGTGTTTTAGGAGGAAAGTGTCGTGATTAGCTACGTAGTTAGGAGATTCTCGTGCGCTGAAGTTCCTTACCGCATGGAAGTCGATTGGTGAAGGGAAAAATTAATTCGGTTCTCCGGCTGACACCAGAAAAGCAATTTCTGATTTTGCCTTCCTAACACCCCACATGGTTACGAGTGTCTCGTTGCAACATACAAAAGAACGAGTATACTTGATTTTGGCATTGCCAACGCATCGCTTTGCCTTGTTTGGTAGCTTTCTGTGTTCTTCGTAATACTCAGGTTTGGGAATTGTCTTGAATCGTATATTAGCAGCGTTACTGCTACTACTCATTTGTAGTAACTCTGTTGTCAGCCACTGATTATGCGGTTCTCCTACACAGATCGTGTGTATAGAAACATGTTTGTAGTATAGATAAGTGAGTTTATTAGCAAGTTCACAGATTTTACCACCTTTTGCGAGCCTCACCATCCATTAATGTTTAATGTGCCTACGCGTTATACACACATCAAAAAAAGTTTTGCATCACCTCGGTTCCGACAGTTCCGTAACCTGTACAGGAAATTGGAATAGAGATCAACATAAACATCCGCCCTTTTTATTGCTCATGAAAACCACACATCGCATGTTGTACCACCATACAGCGAGACCTTCAGAGGTTGTAGTCCAGATTTCTGTACACACCAGTACGTCTGATACCGAGTAGTACGCCCTCCTGCATTAATCCATGCTTGTATTCGTCATGTCATACTATGCACAAGTTCATCGAGGCACTGTTGGTCAGATTGTCCCACTCCTCAACGGCGATTCGGTGTAGATCCCTCAGAGTGGTTGGTGGGTCACGTCGTCCATAAACAGCCCTTTTCAATCTATACCAGGCATGTTCGATAGGGTTCATGTCTGGAGAACGTTCTGGCCATTCTAGTCGAGCAGTGACGTTATCCTGAAGGAGGTCATTCAGAAGATGTGCACTATGGGGGCGTGTATCGTCGTCCATGAAGACGAATGCCGCCCCAATATGCTGCCGATATGGTTACACTATTGGTCGGAGGATGGAATTCACATATCGTACAGCCGTTACTGTGCCTTTCATGACCACCAGCGGCGTACGTCGGCTCCACTTAATGCCTCACCAAAACAGCATGTAACCTCCACTTCGCTGCACTCTCTGGACAGTGTGTCTAAGGCGTTCAGCCTGACCGGGTTGCCTCCAAACACGTCTCCGATGATTGTCTGGTTGAAGGCATATGCGACACTCATGGGCGAAGAAAACGTGATGCCAATCCTGAGCGGTCCGTTCGGCATGTTGTTGCGTCCATATGTACCGCGCTGTATGGTGTTGTGGTTGCAAAGATGGACCTCACCATGGACGTCTGGAGTGAAGCTGCGCATCATGGCGTTGCTGTCATTCCTCCGAGCCATAATCGAGCGGTCATCCACTGCAGTAGTAGCCCTTGAGCGGCCTGAGAGAGGCATGTCATCGACAGTTCCTGTCTCTCTGTATCTCCTCCATGTTCGAACAACATCGCTTTGGTTCACTCCGAGACGCCTGGACACTTCCCTTGTTGAGAGCCCTTCCTGGCACAAAATAACAATGCGAACGTGGTATTGACAGTCTAGGCATGGTTGAACTACAGACAACACGACACTTGTACCTCATTCCTGGTGGAATAACTGGAACTGATCGGCTGTCGGACCCCCTCCGTCTAATTGGCGCCACTCATGCATGGTTGTTTACATCTTTTGGCGGGGTTAGTGACATCTCTGAACATTCAAAGGGGCTGTGTCTGTGATACAATATCTACATCTACATCTACATCTATACTCCGCGAGCCACCTTACGGTGTGTGGCGGAGGGTACTTATTGTACCACTATCTGATCCCCCCTTCCCTGTTCCATTCACGAATTGTGCGTGGGAAGAACGACTGCTTGTAAGTCTCCGTATTTGCTCTAATTTCTCGGATCTTTTCGTTGTGATCATTACGCGAGATATATGTGGGCGGTAGTAATATGTTGCCCATCTCTTCCCGGAATGTGCTCTCTCGTAATTTCGATAATAAACCTCTCCGTATTGCGTAACGCCTTTCTTGAAGTGTCCGCCACTGGAGCTTGTTCAGCATCTCCGTAACGCTCTCGCGCTGACTAAATGTCCCCATGACGAATCGCGCTGCTTTTCGCTGGATCATGTCTATCTCTTCTATTAATCCAACCTGGTAAGGGTCCCATACTGATGAGCAATACTCAAGAATCGGACGAACAAGCGTTTTGTAAGCTACTTCTTTCGTCGATGAGTCACATTTTCTTAGAATTCTTCCTATGAATCTCAACCTGGCGCCTGCTTTTCCCACTATTTGTTTTATGTGATCATTCCACTTCAGATCGCTCCGGATAGTAACTCCTAAGTATTTTACGGTCGTTACCGCTTCCAATGATTTACCACCTATGGCATAATCGTACTGGAATGGATTTCTGCCCCTATGTATGCGCATTATATTACATTTATCTACGTTTAGGGAAAGCTGCCAGCTGTCGCACCATTCATTAATCCTCTGCAGGTCTTCCTGGAGTACGTACGAGTCTTCTGATGTTGCTACTTTCTTGTAGACAACCGTGTCATCTGCAAATAGCCTCACGGAGCTACCGATGTTGTCAACTAAGTCATTTATGTATATCGTAAACAATAAAGGTCCTATCACGCTTCCTTGCGGTACTCCCGAAATTACCTCTACATCTGCAGATTTTGAACCGTTAAGAATGACATGTTGTGTTCTTTCTTCTAGGAAATCCTGAATCCAATCACAAACCTGGTCCGATATTCCGTAAGCTCGTATTTTTTTCACTAAACGTAAGTGCGGAACCGTATCAAATGCCTTCCTGAAGTCCAGGAATACGGCATCAATCTGCTCGCCAGTGTCTACGGCACTGTGAATTTCTTGGACAAATAGGGCGAGCTGGGTTTCACATGATCTCTGTTTGCGGAATCCATGTTGGTTATGATGAAGGAGATTTGTATTATCTAAGAACGTCATAATACGAGAACACAAAACATGTTCCATTATTCTACAACAGATTGACGTAAGTGAAATAGGCCTATAATTATTCGCATCTGATTTATGACCCTTCTTGAAAATGGGAACGACCTGTGCTTTCTTCCAGTCGCTAGGTACTTTACGTTCTTCCAGAGATCTACGATAAATTGCTGATAGAAAGGGGGCAAGTTCTTTAGCATAATCACTGTAGAATCTTAAGGGTATCTCGTCTGGTCCGGATGCTTTTCCGCTACTAAGTGATAGCAGTTGTTTTTCAATTCCGATATCGTCTATTTCAATATTTTCCATTTTGGCGTCCGTGCGACGGCTGAAGTCAGCCAACGTCTGCCTTCAGGAGTTCTGGGAACCGGAGTGATGGAAACCATTTTTTGATGTGTGTTTAACCCGCTTTCAGCTTGTACGGAGTACGCGATAAATATTACATTGTGTGCTGAGATGTCTGGAGCGAAAGTCTGACTCTGTCAGTCTTTTTTGTTGGGGTCAAATCTATAAGGAAGTGATTGTGTGCCGTATGGTGTGTTCCAAGTGTTGACCATTGGTATCAATGCAGTACTGCAATCTTATTATCATGGATATTTCTTATCACTTCGGCACTTATCGAAGCACATGCTCTGACAACTCTCTCTCGTATATCGTGCAAATAGTAAATATTCGCTGAATACGGCGTATCCATCTAACCATTCTAACGTGCCATTGACATGTAAACACCATTCGACGGTTTCGCAATACAACACTAACAGCAACGGTAAGACTATTATCGTCGAATCAAGCGAATGTGAATGATGTATTCATCCGCACAACAAGTCGATATGCTTTTCATTTACGGAGAATGCCAACGAAATTCAGTGAGAGCTAGAGACTTATACGCTGAAAGGTATCCTCGACGTACTCACCCTACACGTCGTACATTTAAATATGTATATGCTAAATTGAGAACAACTGGATCTTTAACGCATCAGAAACATGCCCGGCAAAGGAAAGACACTAACGAGGAAACGGGAATTGGTACTGTTGCCACTGTGGTTCGAGATCCTTGTGTCAGTTCGTGTCAAATCGCAAGGGAATCTGGCATGAGCCAGAGTGGTGTTGTTCACGTTCTGAATCGCCATAAATATCATCCCTACCATGTCTCCACCAAGAATTAACTGGTACGGATTGTATGCGTCGCATTGAATTCTGCCGATGGACTCAACTTCAGATTCAGAGGGATGACACATTTATTAATTTGATTTTATTTACTGACGAGGCTACATGCACGAAACATGGAAAGGTTAATCTGCATAACATGCATTATCGGGCAACTGAAAATCCATGATGGCTGCGGCAAGTTGCACGCCAAAAACCGTGGTCGGTAAATGTATTGGATTCTGGAGGACAGAATTACAGACCCCTGTTTCATCGAAGGAAATCTTAATGGTAGGAAGTATACCACATTTCTGCAAGAAACATTAGGTCTGCTATTGGAAGAAATACCTTCAGGAACAAGGAACAGATGGTGTCCGGCATATTTTTCGCTGATGTTTAGGAATGAGTTGCAGAGACTGGACGCGGAGCAGATGCGTCGTGGACGGCTCGTTCGCCAGACTTGACGCCTCTGGATTTTCTGGATTTTTTCTTGCGGTGATTCGTAAAAGACATTGTTCATAAAGATGTTCCAACTACAGCTGAAGATATGAGAGAGAGAATTGTCAGAGCCCACTCAATCCATGATAAGAAGATTGCAGCACTGTACTGATACCAACGGTAACCACTTGGAACAACTTGTGCGAATGGACGTTCATGCCACCTTTGTGACCTTCAAAGACCTTACTGTTACATATCATGGAATTCGTCTCAATAGCCGCTCTCAGAAAATAAGTAGCATCCCATTAAAGAAGAAAAAACAAAGTTGACCTTCATATCTCTGAAGCGACCCCACCTAGCAACAAAAAACCAACGTCATATTATAGCCCCGTTGTCCCATGCAACTTTTGTCCCACAAACTTTTCAGCTCCTATCGTACTTTCTGAGCTATTCTTGGTGGCAATAGTTAGTTACTCACTCTGTAAACAATTTCCCTCCTAAGTCACTGCTATCGTCAATATCAATGCTCGTCTAGGTCTCTCTGCTAGTGTCCGTCTTCTACTCCCGATGCTGGCAGGAGGGGCGCTTATATTCTCTTTCGTGTAGAGGGCTCTCCTGTCGTCGTGCGGTCCTAGTCAGCGGGCGGTTGGCTGATGCCATCTCGGAGTCTTCTCTGCTCTTCCGTTCTTCATCTTTTCGTTACGCCGGAACAAGCTTGAAGTTAGCTGTAGTGCAAATTAGTGAAGTTAGATTGCAGAAGGAACAGGACTTCTGGTCAGGTAAATACAGGGTTATAAATATAGAGTCACGTAGGGGTAATGGAGGAGTGCGTTTAATAATGAATAAGAAAACTGAATGCGGGTAAGCTACTATGAACAGCACAGCGAACGCATTATCGCAGCGAAGATAGACACGAAGCCCACACCTACCACTGTAGTACAAGATTACATCCCAACTAGCTCCGCGGATGATGAAGATACTGAAGAAATGTATGATGTGATATAATTCAGAAAGTTAAGGGAGACGAGAATTTAATTGTGATGGCCGACTGGAATTATATGGTAGGAAAAGGAAGAGAAGGAAAAATATTAGGCCAATATGGACTAGGGGAAAGGGGATTCTGCCTGGTAGAATTTTGAACACAGCGTTTAGTCATCACTAACACTTGGTTTAAGAATCATGAAAGATGGTTGTATACGCGGAAGGGATCTGGAGACGCCGGAAGGCTTCAGATTGATTATGTAATGGTAAGACAGAGATTTCGGAACGAGATTTTAAATTGTAAGACATTTCCAGCGACCGACACGGAATCCGACCACAATTTACTGGTTATGAACTGTAGATTAAATCTGAAGAAATTTCAAGAAGGTAGGAAATGAAGGAGATGGAACCTGGTTAGAATGGCTCTAAGCACTATGGGACTTAACATCTGAGATCATCAGTCCCCTAGACGTAAAACTACTTAAACCTAACTAACCTAAAGACATCACACACATCCATGCCCGAGGCAGGATTCGAACCTGCGACCATAGCAGCAGCGCGGTACCAGACTGAAGTCCCTAGAACCGCTCGGCCACAACGGCCGGCGTTGGGAACTGGCTAAGATGAAAGAACCAAAGGTTGACAGAGTTTCAAAGGGAGCATTAGACATCAGTTGAATACAAAATGGGAAAGGAATGCATTGTAAGACGAACTGGTAGATTTAAGAGTGAAGTAGTGAACGCAGCAGATGATGAAATAGGTAAAAAGACAAGGCCTAATAGAAACACTTGCATAAAAGAGGAGATATTGAATTTAAGAAGAAAATATGAAAACTATGTATATCAGATGGAAGAAAATATAAAAAAAGGCAGCAAATGAAGCAGGAGACCGGTAATAAAGACGTCTAAAAAATAAGACTGGCAGGCAGTGCAAAATGGCTAAGCAACAATTGCTAGACGACAAATGTAAGGGCTTAGAAGCATATTTCATTATGAGCAAGACGGATACCGCTTACACAAAAATTAAAGAGACTTTTGGAGAAAAGGGAAGCAGATGCATGCATATCAAGAGCCCATATGTAAACTAAGGAAAGAAGGGAAAGCCGAAAGACGGAAGGAGTATACCGAATGTCCATACAAGGAGATGAACTTGAAGACAATATTATAGAAATGGAAAGTGATGTAGATGAAGATGAGATGGGGTATATACAGCGAGAAGAATTTGACAGAGCACTGAAATACCTAAGTCGAAGCAAGGCCCCGGGAATAGACAACATTCCATTACAACTATTGATAGCCTTGGGAGAGCCAGTCCTGACAAAACTCTACCATCTGATGAGCAAGATGTATGAGACAGCCGAAATACTCTCAGACTTCATGATGACTATAGTAATTCCAATACCAAAGGAAGCAGATGTTGACAGGTGTGAAAATTACCGAACAATCAGTTTAATAAGTCACGGCTGCAAAATACTAACACGAATTATTTACAGACGAATGGAAAAAATGGTAGAATCCGACCTCGGGAAAGATTAGTTTGGATTCTGGAGAAATGTAGGAACATGCGAGGTAATACTGAACCCACGACTTCTCTTAGTAGAAAGGTTAAAGAAAGGGAAACCTACGATTATAGCATTTACACACTTAGAGAAAGCTTTTGACAATGTTGACTGAAATACTCTCTTTGAAATTCTGAAAGTGTCTGGGGATAAAATAAAGGGAGCGAAAGGCTGTTTACGACTTGGATAGAAACCAGATGGCAGCTTTAGAGTCGAGAGGCATGAGAGGGGAGCAGTGGTTGGGCATGGAGTGAGAGAAAGTTGTCCTATTCCCCGATGTTATTCAATCTTTATATTGAGCAAAGGAAACCTAAGAAAAATTTGGAATAGGAATTAAAGTTCAGGGAGAAGGAATAAAAATCATGTAGTTTGTTGATGACACTGTAATTTTGTCACAGACAGAACGGACATGGAACAGCAGTTGAACGGAATGGACAGTGTATTGAAAGGAGGACATTAGATGAACGTACAAAAAACCATACAATGACAATCGAATACAGACAAATTAAATCAGGTGACTCTGAGTGAATTAGATTAGGAAACGAGACACTGAAGGCGGTAAGTAGGTATCGTTATTTCAGCAGCAAAGTTACTAATGATAGCCAAAGTAGAGAGGGTATACAGTGTAGACTGGCAATGGCCAAAAAATGCGTTTCAGAAGAAGAGAAACTTTTTAACACCGAATATAGACTTAAGTGTTAGGAAGTTTTTTATGAAGGTATTTGCCTGGGATCTAGCCATGTGTGTAAGCGAAATACTGACGATAAACAGTTTAGACAAGAAGAGAATAGCAGATTTTCAAATGTGGTGCTACAGAAGAATGCTGAAGATTAGATGGGTAGAAGACGTAACTAATGAGGAGGTAGTGTATAGAATTGGGAAGACAAGAAATTTGGGGCACAACTTGACTAAAAGAAGGGATCGGTTGATAGAACACATTCTGAGACATCAAGAGGTCACCATCTCAGAATTGGAGGGAGTGTGGATGAGTAAAAAACTGTTTAGGAAGACCAAAAGTTGAATACAGTAAGCAGTTTCTGAAGGATGTAGGTTGCAGTAGTTACTCACAGATGAAAAGGCCTGCACACGATAGAGTGCGTCAAACCTGTCTTTGATCTGAAAACCACAACACAAACAACGTCACAGTAATGTTCTCTCAGAAGAGCTCTCGATTACGACTGAGCCGGCCGAAGTGGCCGTGCGGTTAAAGGCGCTGCAGTCTGGAACCGCAAGACCGCTACGGTCGCAGGTTCGAATCCTGCCTCGGGCATGGATGTTTGTGATGTCCTTAGGTTAGTTAGGTTTAACTAGTTCTAAGTTCTAGGGGACTAATGACCTCAGCAGTTGAGTCCCATAGTGCTCAGAGCCATTTGATTACGACTGAAACAGAAACGTGATTCGAGCTGTTTTGTTGCTTCTCACAACACGGGTCGCATCGCATAACGTATCGGACGCCGTATCACCCCAGTGGCAACACGAGTGTACCGTCGCATCGTGCTATCTTTATCTTATAGCAACCTTTGCATCTTCTCAATGTGAACCTCGCCTTACTGCTTCAAATTCTATTAGTCACGATATCATTTTTGTCAGTGTCCATCAAATTTGTATAGTATTTTCATATTCTGTGGGTCATCACCTATTATAATGACATACTAATATGTGTGAGGTATTTTGCAAAAACGATAATTTCTTTACGTTTTTCACTAGTACTTTTGTCGAAGGAAATGGTATTGTGTGTCAATTGCACTAAATATTTTGCTGGAAGGACGGTGGTCTCTGATTCTCAGATATTTATGTGTATCTTTTTTGTTACATGAATCGCAGTGAATCGATATTACATTACTTGCTTGATTTATTTATTTTTACCCAGTATATGGGACAAACCTTTATTTCATTGACAGTGTGTTATAATTTTGAGAAGTCGAGAATTGGTAACGTTCACTGAGAGGATAGACATTCTGCGAGTAGTCTTCTTTTGTGGATGATTAGGAGTCAATAAATTGTGGGAAAATTTAATGCCACTTACAACAATTCTTGGAGTTTTAGAGGGGAGAACTGAAGATTTTCTTGTGAGGGGATCTGAAGTGAAGCGTGTAAGGTATCTGATACATGCGTGAGCTGTTAACTGATCTTGGAGGTCTCAGGTCAGGAATGTTTCTTATTAATATTTTTCCTGTTAGTTAGTTTATTCTTTTGGGGAAAGCTATATAGTGTTTAAGTGTCAGTTTATGCTGGAAGTGATAATTGTATCCATTTTACTGTTTGAGTATCAAGGAACATTTACTGTCGTACCTTACGCTAAAGTCTACATCTGATACACGACATACACGTTTCTTAAACTATGTCATACTATGTGATCCTGTGGGAAGTGATCAGGTAAGCATGTTATTTGCAAACATTGTGGTGAAAGTATTGCTCATTTTTCTGCTACTCAATGTGGAAACATATTTGCTCTTATGGTATTTTTAACAAGCACTCTATTCAAGTGGAACGTCATTGCCATTGTGTAGATCTGTAACGAAGAGAAATTTTTTTGTGTGATAGTATGTGAAGTATCTATGTATGATTTGTTTTAGAAAAGTACACTAAACTATTTTAAGTCAAATTAGGTTCAGATATGGACGGTAAAAGCTTTATAGTGTTTGTAGGTCAGCGATCTACTTCACAACCCGGGATTAAATGAATTTTAGTCAATCAAACGTTTTTTCTTTTGTGAAATTGTATGATTGTGGTTTGCATTACGAGAAAGATCAATTAATGTCAGATTTTTACACAGTATAGGTAACATTTTTTCATTGAATTTTATGACTGTTAATGCGAAAAAAGATAATTCTGACCGTTGGAATTGCATTGAAGGGTTTGTGGTAGTGTTTTGTGTTTCTGAAGCCTTTAATCTTTTGAATTGTAAGATTTTGCTTTAAGTACTTGTCATATAGGACTTACATTTCAAAATATTACTATTTATTCATTGAAGTTGGATTTACTGTGTGGAGTACAGCTATTGTTTTATCTGCTTGATACAAGTCAGTGATTCAAATGTAATTAGAGGGATTCGTAGTTGGAGTTCATATGATATACTACAACAGATGATCTTATCATAGTGTAGAAAGTGGGGTGATTTTACTTAATAATTCAGTATCTGAAACTACAAGTGCAGTTGGAGACTTCTTCAAACGCTAAATACCTCTTCCACATATGACAGGACAGAATGAGACTTGGAAGGAAGGTTAGTGTGAAGTCATTTTCACATGTTTAGAAGGTCTGGAGTACATTGAATTAAATAACATTAGTAAATTAACTCTCATTAATATTCATCTTGGCATTTGAAAAATATTGTGCCTGTAGTTGACTTTATGTGGTACTAAATATTCTATGCTGTGAGATGAAGCTTCTTGCGCCTCTGTAACTATTCATGTACATTTGTGAGTGAATGATAGACGTCTGAAGAGTGATTATTTAACTTTGGAGACATATTTACAGTGACCTTTGAATGTTTTTCAAGTCACTTTTTATTCGCTTAATGTTTTCGTGTGCTTCATGTCTGTCTGACTAATAAGACCACTTTTTTCTCAGCAATGGGTATAGGTATCAAGTTGAAACTCATATCAGACGCTACGCTCAACCATCTCTTGGTGGTCTAAAAGAAAAAATTAAGCTTCTAAGCCAATACACCGAAAGATACGACCGTCAGTTAAGACGTCTCATTCTCCAGCAGCGGAAATAGGTATCGTGATGAACTTTATGTCAAATACTAGAGGAGATTTTCGTTCTTGAGCATAAAAACATGTTCCATAATTCTACAACAGGTTGAGGTCAACGATGTAGGTTTATAATTGGATGCTTTCAATAGTAAAGCTTTTTGTGAACGGGAGTAGAGTGTATGTTTATGAGTGTGACCGTCCGGTCTGCCGAGCGCTGTTCGCAAGAGGAGTGGACTCAGCCAACTGAGGAGCTACTTGATTCAGAAGTAGCGGTTCCGGTAGCGAAAACCGACAAAGGCCTGGAGAGCGGTGTGCCCGTTTAAAAAGGAGATGGAGCCCTCCACGCCCGCACCAACGTGGTGACCAAACCAAAAGTTCTACTGTCACCTCCGTAAACATGTTAGATATCTAGTAAGTGGATCACAGGATGCTGGGCTGTGATGTTGTCCGTGCGTCTGGGTAAGGCTACGCATTAACACGGTCCATCGGGTGATAGATAGTGGACGAAACGCGAGTGAGGGTAGCGATTTGAAGAGCAGAGGGAAGAAAGTGCCAAGGCTCGTGCCGTGGGAAAAAAACCTCTGCGACAGTGGGATGGGTAGCAAGAGCAGTAGTGGCTTACTAGCTGCGACAGCGGTGTGCCCGCCCATCTCTGCGTCCAGTGACGTCCGTAGGCTGGGGATGACAAGGCAGTCGGTCAGTACCGTTAGGGTCTTCCGAGACCGGTTCGGACGGAATTTAGTTTAGTTTAGTCTTCGCATATTTTTGCTTATAATCAATCCTCGTCTGTTCAGAAGTTTCAGATTTTCAGAATGACATCAAACAAAATTCGTCCTCATATTTGGTTACAGCAGTCTGATTTTTCACTTCCCCTTACTTCGTCTGCTGATAAAAAAACTGTAGGTATTTGGAAGGTGAAACTGCCATGCACATGCAGTCATCCACTGGGACCTAAGTGCCTTTAGGGTAGCCCCGCGGTGTACGGCGCCTTGTCACGGTCCGCGCGGCTTCCCCCGTCGGAGGTTCGAGTCCTCCCTCGGGCATGGGTGTGTGTGTGTTGTCCACAGCGTTAGTTTAAGTTAGATTAAATAGTGTGTAGGCTCATGGACCGATGACCTCAGCAGTTTGGTCCCATAAGACCTTACCATAAATTTTCAGTAAATTTCCTTGAGGAGCTTCATCATCTGTTCTTCTTTGTATATTGTTCTGAGGCGGCACAAGACAGTCAAACATCGTATGCTAATAACGCAAAATTTAAATCATTCTGGTTTGAATAATCCTGCTAAATTCTTTGAAGATATGGTGTTATAAACGCATTTGTTGTACAATCATGACAGTCCTGCAGAGCTGTCTCATGTACTTTCTTTCACACTTACGTCGTTTTATTCTTGCTGGTCACTGTAAGGATGCTTTACAGTGTTTTCAGAGAGTATTTCTAGAATTAGAGTACTATGACAGTGGTGAAAGGAATGGTTATTGTAAGATTGATTATCATCTCTTGTGTTCTGGATACGGGAAGCCAGGTGTGTGCACGGAGTGAGTCAGGATTTCAGAGGTACGAAAGTCCATGGATTATTGTTCCTTAACAAAGAACTATGGGGAAATGGTCGAATATCATAAAAAAGTTTTGAAGAGGCAAGCATCTGTTGAATTTCTTTGTCAAGAACATATATTTTCTGTGAAATTTATGACTGTGGCGAGACTGCCTAATTATTTGATTTTAGATATTTATTTTTTATCAACAAACCAAGCTTTGATGGACTTGGGTTGCAGTGAAGTATGTTTGAAGTGTGATGTCACTACAATGAAGTTGAATTTTCATGAGTGTGCTGTTACGAAAAAAAGAAATTCAAGCCACTGTCTTAATTTTCTCACCAGATCTGAGCTGTATTTTGCGTCGAAGCCTTTAATGAATAAGGACAAATTTCATGCAACTCTATTACTAAATTGCAAAAGCGGTGATTGTACTCTGCAGGAAATATGGAGTAGAGTTGACCCATTTGAGATGGCAGATGAAATATTGAAAGGAAATTTGTTTATTGTACTGCCATGGCTCTTCTTGGTGTTTCCAGAGCATCCCGGAACTATCAGAGATTTTTTGTATCAGTTCAAAATTAACGAGCAAGGGAAGTTTTCTGTCAAGCCCTACCCCACACAAATGACATAAAGAGAGGTTTAAGACTGGGATAGATAAAATGCAACAAGGTGTTATTGAGCCTCCTGTCAGTTCCTATAAAAATCTGTTGTTGGTAGTTCCAAAGACGAGAGGTGACGTTAGGTTGATGTTAGATTCAAAGCAGATAAATGTAATTATTTTACTAGAAACTGACAGACTGATGGCGTTAGACGAGCTTCTACAGAAATCTCATTGTGCTGTTTACCATTCATGTAAGCGTACTGGAAACTAAATTGGATCTGTCTTGTCAAAAATTTGTGTTATGGCTCTTATAATCAGTTTTGCACAATGGCTTCCGGATTGAAGGTTGTTTCAGCTGCATTTATTAGAGGTTTTAACAGCACCCTCCCAGTTCATTACAGAAGAAACTGACCACTTATGTTGGTGATGTGTTAGCTGCTGATGGGAGTTTATGAAAAAGGAATGAGGTACTAAACAGATTGGTGAATGTGTTAAAAGGGTATGGAGTAACTGTGAAGTTATAGAAGATGGAGTTTGGGAGAAATCAAGTATATGGAATTCTGATGCATAACCATAAACTGAATTTGAGCATGTAGAACAGGCTCTTCTGGAGGCTCGCATCCTGGATAAAATTTAAAGAAATATGCAACAGAATGAAAGTAAATAATTGAGAGGAAGTAGCAAAAGATAGTACTATTTGGAGGTAACATGTGACATCGGTATGGGAACTTCGAGTCCCTTAAAAGCTAAGAAGAAGAGGTAATGGATTACATGAAGCGCGTAGATTAATGTAATTACATTCCATATGGATCTTCGTGAAATTTCATCCTCACAGGTTATTTTATTTATTTTACTTATATATGTGACATTGTTTATTATTAGATTTAGTTATGAGTCTTTATTATACACTCCTGGAAATTGAAATAAGAACACCGTGAATTCATTGTCCCAGGAAGGGGAAGCTTTATTGACACATTCCTGGCGTCAGATACATCACATGATCACACTGACAGAACCACAGGCACATAGACACAGGCAAAAGAGCATGCACAATGTCGGCACTAGTACAGTGTATAGCCACCTTTCGCAGCAATGCAGGCTGCTATTCTCCCATGGAGACGATCGTAGAGATGCTGGATGTAGTCCTGTGGAACGGCTTGCCATGCCATTTCCACCTGGCGCCTCAGTTGGACCAGCGTTCGTGCTGGACGTGCAGACCGCGTGAGACGACGCTTCATCCAGTCCCAAACATGCTCAATGGGGGACAGATCCGGAGATCTTGCTGGCCAGGGTAGTTGACTTACACCTTCTAGAGCACGTTGGGTGGCACGGGATACATGCGGACGTGCATTGTCCTGTTGGAACAGCAAGTTCCCTTGCCGGTCTAGGAATGGTAGAACGATGGGTTGGATGACGGTTTGGATGTACCGTGCACTATTCAGTGTCCCCTCGACGATCACCAGTGGTGTACGGCCAGTGTAGGAGATCGCTCCCCACACCATGATGCCGGGTGTTGGCCCTGTGTGCCTCGGTCGTATGCAGTCCTGATTGTGGCGCTCACCTGCACGGCGCCAAACACGCATACGACCATCATTGGCACCAAGGCAGAAGCGACTCTCATCGCTGAAGACGACACGTCTCCATTCGTCCCTCCATTCACGCCTGTCGCGACACCACTGGAGGCGGGCTGCACGATGTTGGGGCGTGAGCGGAAGACGGCCTAACGGTGTGCGGGACCGTAGCCCAGCTTCATGGAGACGGTTGCGAATGGTCCTCGCCGATACCCCAGGAGCAACAGTGTCCCTAATTTGCTGGGAAGTGGCGGTGCGGTCCCCTACGGCACTGCGTAGGATCCTACGGTCTTGGTGTGCATCCGTGCGTCGCTGCGGTCCGGTCCCAGGTCGACGGGCACGTGCACCTTCCGCCGACCACTGGCGACAACATCGATGTACTGCGGAGACCTCACGCCCCACGTGTTGAGCAATTCGCCGGTACGTCCACCCGGCCTCCCGCATGCCCACTATACGCCCTCGCTCAAAGTCCGTCAACTGCACATACGGTTCACGTCCACGCTGTCGCGGCATGCTACCAGTGTTAAAGACTGCGATGGAGCTCCGTATGCCACGGCAAACTGGCTGACACTGACGGCGGCGGTGCACAAATGCTGCGCAGCTAGCGCCATTCGACGGCCAACACCGCGGTTCCTGGTGTGTCCGCTGTGCCGTGCGTGTGATCATTGCTTGTACAGCCCTCTCGCAGTGTCCGGAGCAAGTATGGTGGGTCTGACACACCGGTGTCAATGTGTTCTTTTTTCCATTTCCAGGAGTGTATATGCGAGGGCGTACTGAAAAGCAATGCCTCCGAATCTTTTATGTTAAAACTCTTAAAGATTTTTTAAATAAAACAAACCTTATTAACGTTCTTCATCTTTATGCTTGATGTCTCATAGTTATTTCTCGGTATAGTCACACAACACGGACGACGAACACATTTCTCCCAACAAGAGACTACTTTGTTGATACCATCATTGAAGAGTGAGTTTCTAGACGTAGCCACAACTCACCTCTGTTTGCACTGCTTTTTCACAATGACAGTGAAATCTTCGAAGGTGTTGTTTACGTTTCGTAAAAACATGAAAACTGAAACTCGAATGAAGCTGAGTCGAGAATGTATGGACGACGATCAATGACAGCGAACTCAGTGCGTCGTTTTGTGGCGGCAAATGTCGTAGCGCTCGTGTCTGTGGTCTGGCATTGTCATGCTGAAAGAGAGCATGCTCCACTCGTGGAAGAACTCTTCTAATTCGTGCTTTCAGTTTTATAAGGGTTTGTAGAGAGTTTCAGGGAGAGCATAAGGGAACAATTGACAGGAATGGGGGAAAGAAATACAGTAGAGCTCCGAGGGATGAAGTGGTGAAGGCAGCAGACGATCAAGTAGGTAAAAAGACGAGGGCTAATAGAAATCCTTGGGTAACAGAAGAAATATTGAATTTAATTGATGAAAGGAGAAAATATAAAAATGCAGTAAATGAAGCAGGCAAAAGGGAATACAAACGTCTCAAAAATGAAATCGACAGGAAGTGCAAAATGGCTAAGCAGGGATGGCTAGAGGACAAATGTAAGGATGTAGAGGCTTGTCTCACTAGGGGTAAGATAGATACTGCCTACAGGAAAATTAAAGAGACCTTTGGAGAGAAGAGAACCACTTGTATGAATATCAAGAGCTCAGATGGCAACCCAGTTCTAAGCAAAGAAGGGAAGGCAGAAAGGTGGAAGGAGTATATAGAGGGTTTATACAAGGGAGATGTACTTGAGGACAATATTATGGAAATGGAAGAGGATGTAGATGAAGACGAAATGGGAGATAAGATACTGCGTGAAGAGTTTGACAGAGCACTGAAAGACCTGAGTCGAAACAAGGCCCCGGGAGTAGACAACATTCCATTAGAACTACTGATGGCCTCGGGAGAGCCAGTCCTCACAAAACTCTACCATCTGGTGAGCACGATGTATGAGACAGGTGAAATACCCTCAGACTTCAAGAAGAATATAATAATTCCAATCCCAAAGAAAGCAGGTGTTCACAGTCAGTTCACTATCAGTTTAATAAGTCACAGCTGCAAAATACTAACGCGAATTCTTTACAAACGAATGGAAAAACTGGTAGAAGCCGACCTCGGGGAAGATCAGTTTGGATTCCGTAGAAATGTTGGAACACTTGAGGCAATACTGACCTTACGACTTATCTTGGAAGAAAGATCAAGAAAAGGCAAACCTACGTTTCTAGCATTTGTAGACTTAGAGAAAACTTTTGACAATGTTGACTGGAATACTCTCTTTCAAATTCTGAAGGTGGCAGGGGTAAAATACAGGGAGCGAAAGGCTATTTACAATTTGTACAGAAACCAGATGGCAGTTATAAGAGTCGAGGGGCATGGAAGGGAAGCAGTGGTTGGGAAAGGAGTGAGACAGGGTTGTAGCCTCTCCCCGATGTTATTCAATCTGTATATTGAGCAAGCAGTAAAGGAAACAAAAGAAAAATTCGGATTATGTATTAAAATTCATGGAGAAGGAGTAAAAACTTTGAGGTTCGCCGATGACATTGTAATTCTGTCAGAGACAGCAAAGGACTTGGAAGAGCAGTTGAACGGAATGGACAGTGTCTTGAAAGGAGGATATAAGATGAACATCAACAAAAGCAAAACGAGGATAATGGAATGTAGTCGGGTGATGCTGAGGGAATTAGATTAGGAAATGAGACACTTAAAGTAGTAAAGGAGTTTTGCTATTTAGGGAGTAAAATAACCGATGATGGTCGAAGTAGAGAGGATATAAAATGTAGACTGGCAATGGCAAGGAAAACGTTTCTGAAGAAGAGAAATTTGTTAACATCGAGTATAGATTTAGGTGTCAGGAAGTCGTTTCTGAAAGTATTTGTATGGAGTGTAGCCATGTATGGAAGTGAGACATGGACGATAACTAGTTTGGACAAGAAGAGAATAGAAGCTTTCGAAATGTGGTGCTACAGAAGAATGCTGAAGATAAGGTGGGTAGATCACGTAACTAATGAGGAGGTATTGAACAGGATTGGGGAGAAGAGAAGTTTGTGGCACAACTTGACTAGAAGAAGGGATCGGTTGGTAGGCCATGTTTTGAGGCATCAAGGGATCACAAATTTAGCATTGGAGGGCAGTGTGGAGGGTAAAAATCGTAGAGGGAGACCAAGAGATGAATACACTAAGCAGATTCAGAAGGATGTAGGTTGCAGTAGGTACTGGGAGATGAAGAAGCTTGCACAGGATAGAGTAGCATGGAGAGCTGCATCAAACCAGTCTCAGGACTGAAGACCACAACAACAAGGGTTTCTCACACACAAACATATTTATATTACACATGCAATGTTACACACTACAACTGGTAGCCCTCTAGTGGAAGAGGGTTGCAACTTGCATCAGCAAAGAGGAAAACTCGTCTGAGTAATATGCACGACACGTAATACCTCAACCGTTATTGAGAACACAGTAAAAAAATTCGGAGGCATTTATTTCTCAGCGAGCCCTCATATGTTGTGTTTCACTCTTAAGGACCCTCAAAATTATTTTAAAGTTGTTGCTCAAAGAGGATATCGGTATTCGTAAGGTAAGATGTTATTTATTATTTTTAATACATGTTCGGATATTCTGTATCAGGCTTACACCTAATTTTTTGTAACTTCTCATTTATGTTATGAGGGACAGATGGAGTGACCAAGATTGACACATTGGTGCATGAGGTACGAAGTAACTAGTCAGCTGTTTGCTGGGCCTCATGAAAGATATTCCTCTCAGATCTACCCAGAGGTCAATGACGTTGGCGAGCAGAATGACACTCATCCACTACCAGAGCTGGGAGCGCATTCCACACCAGGTGAGGTGCTAGCTGCATGCTAGCACATATATAAACATGACAGCAAACATGCATCATATGAGGCATGTCACAGACTGTCAGAGCCGGCCGAAGTGGCCGTGCGGTTAAAGGCGCTGCAGTCTGGAACCGCAAGACCGCTACGGTCGCAGGTTCGAATCCTGCCTCGGGCATGGATGTTTGTGATGTCCTTAGGTTAGTTAGGTTTAACTAGTTCTAAGTTCTAGGGGACTAATGACCTCAGCAGTTGAGTCCCATAGTGCTCAGAGCCATTTGAACCATTTGAACAGACTGTCAGAACAGCGTTGGCATGAACACTCAATGATATCAGCACACATTTCAAGATATTTCACCAGTGCACTGTTGCCACTCCAATGTGTCATTGTCCAATAAGGAGTCTAATTAGTGTGGCCTTGTATGTCTATGTGTAGATACACCACTCCATCCCACAACCAAGTAATTTTCTTTCTTCATTTTTATATGTTTGATGCAAGAAAGTTTCTAAGGAAAAAAACAGAGTTTTAATCTAAAATATATTCTTTCAAGACTTTCGTTCAGTGAGGAATCCATAAAGTATTGTACTCATTCACTACTTTTATCTTTTAAACTGTTCTGGCTGTTTACAGAAAGTAACACATGTTACTTGTTCTTTATGTCAAATGAAGTCCCTACTGGCAGTTTTCATAACCCGTGATGGAGGAAAACTTAAAAAATGTATGATATTTTAATTTCTTACTACTTCAGGAGAATCTTGCTTTGCGTGCAACTTACTTTATATATTACACAATTTGTTGTTTTTAACGTTTTATTGTTGGGAAACTTATCTCATGAACAAATTTGAGGTGACTATCCACTGTATATGTGGGATTGTCCTCACTGATCAATGTTAACAGAGTATTTTCCCTGTTGAAACAGTCTAGGCTAAGAAGATTTTTAGTGTACTTAATGTCATCATTTGATTTCTGTGTTAGTTGCTGCTGTATGCATCTCCTAATGATTAGTGTACGAAGCGTATTAACATTTTATTACTATTTTTATTTTAACTCATGTTCACTTTTCCTTTAAAATTTTAATGTGATTTGATGTGTACATTGTACATCCAGTTTCATCCACGAACACAGTAATTCAGCTTAGTGCAGGCGTATTGTGTGTTAGTGTCCGCCCCGATAGCTGACTGGTCAGCGTGACGGATTGCCGTCCTACGGGCCCGAGTTCGATTCCCGGCTGGGGCGGAGACTTTCACACGCTCAGGGACTTGGTGTTGTGTTGTCTTCATCATCATTTCATCCCCATCCGGCGCGCAGGTCGCCCAATGTGGCGTCGATTGTAATAAGACGTGCACTACAGCGGCCGGACCTGCCCCGCAAGGGGCCTCCCGGCCAATGACGCCAAACGCTCATTTCCATTTCCACTGTGTGTTAGTATTAATCAGTCTTTTAGTATAAAATACCCTTTATGATCAGACGGGCCTTCAAAACCCCATTTTATAAAAGTGAGTGTAAAACATATTTCGTCATTCGAATTGCAGCGGAAATGTAGCGCGCCACTTTTTCTTTCTTTGGTGCATTTGTAATGCATAGCAGTTCTTTCATGGATGCGTTATCTGTGACGCCAAAGCAATTTGAATTACAGCACGCGCAGCCCTCGCGGTATTTGGTTGTATGCAGTTGCAGGGTGATCGTTCAAAAGTGTTTATTCCGTGCATTTCCTGTGAGAATCCGATCTGCATAATTGTTTTTCTGTCACTCGGTAAGTCAATTTATACCAGTAATTGATAGGAGCGGAATATATTATAAATCCTTAGAATAAATTTGTACAGATAAGTTGGTACATGTAAGTCCCGTCCGGCCTATTGATATGTGTTTTTGCAGGCAGGCTATGGCGAGAAAGTTGGCAGATGAGGAGGTACTGGAGTTACTCCTGGAGGATTTTCCATCTGACATCGATACGCCTGATAAGGAAAGTAGTGAGACTGATACAGAACAAATTTTAGAAAAATTCGAACTCAACAATGTACAAGTGCAAAGAACAAAAAATTGTGTCACAGTCCACCAGTCGACAAGAGAATATTTCCACTTGTTCTCAAGAAGCTGAAGTGATTTTGAAAATGACTTGACAAACGACGAACAAGAAAGCAACAACGTACAGGCGCAACCAGGGGGACATAACAAAAAGCAAGCTGCTGGTCAGAAAGACAATACATACTCTCCCTCCGCTGAAAATGAAAGAAATTCCGAAATTGTAAATCGCAGTCTAAAGATTTCTCTCAAATTTAGGAGACAAAACTGTGTAACAGATTTTCCTAAGTTTACGCTCCAAAAGGGAGTAATCGAGCAACACTTTTCCCCAAAGTATTCTGCAACAGATACCTTTTTGACTGCTTTGTCGAGCAAAGTGATTGAAAATATTATTTTTCAAAGTAATCTATACATTATGGAAAAGGAGAAACGGATTCAGCCTATAACTGAGAAAGAGCTTTACGGATTTCTTGGTATTGAATTCTTCTGCAGTTGTCATCGTTTTACACAAAAACGTCATTATTGATGTTGTGATAGTGATCTGAACGTGCCACTTGTCACGAGAACACTGACAAGAGACGGGCACGAACAGATTCTGTCCGTGATTCACCTCAATGATAATCTTTCTATACCTAAGAAGAATAAAGACAAACTGTATAAAATACGTCCGCTAATTACAGCGTTGAACGAAAACTTTCAGAAAATACGGCTTCCAGATCAGATTCAGACTATCCACGACAGTGTTGTTCGATTCTAAGGACGATCTTCCCCTAAACAATACAATCCAATGAAGCCAGTGAAACATGGGTACAAGCTTTGGTGTCGTACA
Organism: Schistocerca nitens; assembly: GCF_023898315.1. NCBI lineage: Eukaryota > Metazoa > Arthropoda > Insecta > Orthoptera > Acrididae > Schistocerca > Schistocerca nitens. Next base: position 930,980,407 of record NC_064616.1, read on the forward strand.
GATATATCAGACTACATCTACGAATTTGATGTCTACCAGGGTAAAACATTTGATAGCGGCAAAGAAAGTTCGCACTTGGTGGAAGTATGGTGCAGAAACTGACGTTCCGCCTTCATTACAATAATTATGTAATTGTGATGGACAGTTACCTCTCTTCTGTGGATCTTTTTGAATGTCTAAAAGCTCAAGGTGTATATGCGTGTGAAACTGTGCGTCCCAATAGACTTGGCCTACCAAAACTAAAGAGTGATCAAGAGCTGTTAAGAGGGAATTTGACAGTCAAACTTCGAAAAAAGTAATTACATTTTTAAATGGAAAGACAATAGGAGTGTATATTTTTTATCAAATTTTCATGGAACAGAAACAGTTAACATGACACGGAAGCAAAAAGATGGTACGAAATTGATGTGACGGCCCCAGTAGTGATTAGAGATTATAATTCGCATATGGGTGGAGATGATAAAGCAGATATGCTCCCATCAATTTATGACAGAGATTGTAAATCTAAAAAATTGTGGTACCGCCAGTTTTTCACTGCCATCGATATAACACGTAAATTCATACGTTATGTATTCAGATTTCAATGGACAAATACCTTTCCTTCTGTTCAAGTGTATGGTAGATCGTGGGCTTTTGACAAAAGGCAAAACAGTTTTGAAGAAAAGAGGAAGACCAAAGCAAGAAACTTCTCCCAGCTTTTTACTGAATAAAATAAGGAAGAAAGGTTTTTCACCTTCGAATGAAATTCGAACCCAGAATCTCGGAGGTCGTTGGCCAAATTGTGTTGCAAATCCTGTTAGGTGTGAAAACTATGTTTTTCATAATATAGAATCAAGGCCTCATTCTAAATGTTCTCATTTTAAAGTATTTTTATATTTCAGTGAAAGAAAAAACTGTTTTTATGAGTACCACTTTTCATGAAGTAAGGTTTGTTACTGTCTGTACAGCTGTGACTTGTTGGGACTTTCGAGTCACTTTTTGAAAAAAAATTAATAAAATTAGCATAATATTATTTGATCTGGTCTCTCTTTATATTAAACCTGTTTCCTAAAACTAGAATGCCACAGGAAAATTTTAAAATGTCAGAGTCAAAAAATAAAAAAATTCAGGCCATAAACAGCTGTTTATTATTTGATATTTTTCAGTAATTGTTTATGCATTTTCAATATTGTCCAAGTCACATTGTTGTTATTGAACTCAAAATTTATATGATTTCATCCTGAAGGCTTTAATATGATACTGCTATTACTTCAATTTAACTACAGCAATATTGCTTGAATTCCAGTTTTCATTAATAGGTAGTTTTCTTTTTGAACAAGTGTAATGTATTTTTTACATCAGTTTGTAATGTCCTTATTCTGGTTCCCTCCAGAACACATTACAACACATTTCAAACTGAGAAGGAGACGGTGTTCAAAACATGTGTTAAACAGAACTTTCATGCTATTCGCAGTTTGTTTTCTTCAGAGCACGAAACAGTCTTTGAAAATTTTTCGCAAAGATACCCTGTCATGGATAATCCGTAGGTAGAGCAAGCTGTTTATGTCACCTATGTGCGACATACTGCTGCAGTAACATGCTTCACCACTGGCCAAGTCCACCTGCTTGCAGCCAATGAGAATACTGCACAGGCATGTATGCCATGTGGTAGAGAGTGTCTCAACCCGCCCTTTGTTCCGGGCGTCGAAGCAAGGAAGTTGGAGCAGTTCAGAGGTGTTCGATGCAGTTTTGGAAATTTTTGGTGAGACTGTTTCAGTTACTTGCAGTGGCTGTTGGTAGGAAATATCTAATACAGGGTGAGAATTATTGAACTACATGCAATAAACGTAAATTACTTACAAACTATGGTGTGTACACACTTTATTCAACATGTAAACGTCACTACAGATATTCGGATTTAGGTTATGACGTGTTCGATATGCATGCCATCATTGACGATGATGTGGCGCAGACGAAATCAGGGTCACTTTGGATAATGAGGATGAAATCATCTTCCAAAACTACCGTTGGGTAGTCACCGTGCCATCAGGGAATATGGCACTGATTCTTCTGTGACTGGATATTGCACACCACACCGTCAGCCTTTAAGGTCGAAGAGACTTATCGATCGCGAAATGTGGATTCTCAGTCCCTCAAATGCCCCAGTTTTGCTTACTGGCGAACCCATCCTAATGAAAGTGGGCTTCGTAGGCTAAACCAAACCATACTGCGCATACTAATTCCCATCATGCCCCGCGGCCATCCTTGCAGTTTGAACGTTCTAACGCAAATCGTGCAGAAGTTATGACGATTCTATTTCATATAGTTCAATAATTGTCACCCTGTACATTTCAGTAGTGTAATATTCGAATTTGTAATATTACTTTCGTAGCATTTCGAACGCTGAGTTTGTGCCGAATTGGAATTTAGACGCAAGACATTGGAGAGGCACAGAGTTACAGAGTACTCCGGCATCTAACAATCCGGAACGCTCAGTGGTCTGGCACCATCCCAGGCGCGGATCCACTCCGAAGTGTCCACTACGCGTCTGCTACTGGTAGGAGCAACCAGCATTGTTCGGAGTCAATCGGAAGCGTTCGTACTTTCCTCGGCTGATCTCGGCTGTCACCACACACAGGTCCAGTTCATTGTTTAGATTGCGAGCTGTTTTAGCCATTTTTTCTTGCGAACTAGGATGCGTAATACATTAGTGAACGTAAACAGAAAAGTGACCTGTGGAAGTCTTATTAACATCTAAACAGTGACAACGTTCTCGAAACCAAACCTTTCTTCAAGTTCTAAACCAGGAGAGAAACCTTAAGCACATAGCTCTGACCTCTCTGGTGTTACAGCAAATGAAGACAATTTTTATGACTGTTGGTTCAGAAACTTTAAGTTCCAGCATGGAATTGGAAGACTTGATACAATTCGAGAAACATTTTCAGCAAATCAAGAATCAGCAGAAAAATAAAAAGACGAGTTTGAAGAAATAATCACAGGTAATAACCTAACAGCTACTCATATTTACAATTCCGATGAAGCAGGCCTACTACGGCGGTGCTTACCAACCAAAATCTCCTCTAGCTGTAGGAGGTAAAAATGCGCCTAAAGGGCTGAAAAAAGAAACAAAGGCACTGACAGTTTTGCTATGTGCTAATGCGACTGGAAACCACCGAAAACCTCCTCTTGTAATTGGTAAATCTGGAAAACCTCGTCCATTTAAGAATGACACTCAGCCAATACGTGGATGACGGCCACCCGTTCAAAAACCAGATTTTCCCATTTTGTTCCACGAATCAAAGAAAGCTTGAAAATCATTGGTGTACCAGAAGACAGCAAAGCCATCATTCTTTTGGACAACTGTAAAGTGCATCCGCCAGTAGTTGAATTAGTTTCTGGAACCATATTTGCTACACTTCTCCCACCTATTGTTCGTCACTGATTCAACCATTGGCTCAAGGAGTAAACCAGAACTTTAAATGTTTTTAAAGGAACTCTTTCATTCAGGGCTTTTCAGAAAATCAAGAATCGGCAGAAAAATAGAAAGACGAGTTTGAAGACATAATCACAGGCAATAACCTAACAGCTGATCATATATACAATGCCGATGAAACAGGCCTACTACGGCGGCACTTGCCATCATCTGCTCTAGCTGTGGGAGGACTGTCTTTCAAAAAAAGTTTGATGTACAAGATGCCAACTACGCTGCCGCACTGTCTTGGGCTCAAGTACAAAAAGCTACTTTACAACCGTGCTGTAGAAAACGTTGGCCAACTGCAAATTCTACGTTTGATTCAACACCACATATTGTTGAGGAGAAACAACATCTCGAATCAGTGTCTGAAGTTTTGGATGTTGTAAGAAGTGTAACCAACAACATTCCTTTGAAAAACGTATCTGAAGAGGAACTCGTGGAGGGGATTCAATTGGATAGCAATGAACTTATCGAACACCGGCTAACCGATGAGGATATTATCTAAAGTGCAGTAGACCTTCAACCTATACACAGTCTTGAAGAGAAGAACTCAGATGAAGAAACGGAAGGGAAGGCGACAAGCAGCTGGGCAGAAGCCGCAGAGTCCCTAAATAAATTAATCACTTTTGGTGTGTGTAATGATAATTATAATGCTTCTGAACTTACTGGTTTACGCAAGATTAGAAACAACTTTCATGCCGAGTGACGACGATCTCGAAAACAAAAAGATATTCGAGATTTTTTTAGGTCAAACTAAAACATTGTACAGGAAATGTATGTAAACTAAATGTGTTGAATAGAAATGTGGTCCAGCTAAAGTTAGTAACCCAAGGACTCTTCAAATCAACATTTTACCGCAAAACACCATGTTACAGCTGATTTCGCTGTGAGTCTTAGTGTATACCAGCAGTAAGAAGTACCGCTCGATAGTTGGGCATTTTTCGGTGATCCGACACCGGGCTGGTTCAGAACGCGCCGGACTTTCAGACTTCTTATGTAGTTTGTTCTTCCTGAGTTCGAAGGTAATTACAAGACCATGTAGTAGTTACTCAATACGATGCATTACACACTTCAATTTGTCATTCCCTCCTGTATTTTAGACTATTTAATGCCTTACTTGTAAAGAAAACTTCAATTTTCGCAATTGTTAGAAAATAGACTCATGCTCACAAGTCTTTTGATTCCCCTGTAGTGTAAGTTCTTGTTTGGTCACTCCAAAGTTAATGCAGAACAGCAATTCAATATTACTGTCATTCATTTATGCTCTCCAAAGTCATTTATTTAATATCCGTACTTAATTTTGACGCACACTATGTGTGATGACATACTGAGCACACCTGTTACCACAATCCCCTTTGTCTGTTCAAATATTATACTGTATATTATCAGTGTGACAGAAATGGAAAAATATGTGTGAGCGAAAATACATTTATTAGAATAGCTGAAGAAATAACTCGGTCAAAATGTCTTACTTCTTGTAGTTAAAGTTTATTTTGATGGAAATATACGACTTATACTAGAAGACAGAACCTAAGTTATTTCAGTAATGGAGATTTTTGTACTAAATATTCAGATATGAAGAAACCAGCAAATAAGTTTCCCTAAACAAACCCAAGTTGCAACCGTCAACCAATCACTCCTCAACCCTCTCCTCTCTCTCTCTCTCTCTCTGTCTCTCTCTCTCTCTCTCTATTGATATACAGAGTGGTCCAAAAAAATATATCCACTGTTTAAAATTCCATAACTGGCAAACTAATTGACGGCGTTGTCTCATCTTTGGTAGTGTAATAGTTTGTAGTTCCGGCAATCGCCACACAAGCGTTGTATTGCGTCGTTTTGTTTTGTCAGATGACCGTCGCCAGATAGTCAGTGTTTTGTTCTTAGTTGACCTAGTTACTCGAGTTACCGGTGAGGTGTACCTTCAGAACCTTCAGACATCCATTTTACCTGCCATCCGAGACTTATATGGAGACGGTAGGGTTTACTTTCAACAATATGGTGCCCCAGTCCACTACCAAAATCGTGTTAGGGCGTATCTCGACGAAAATCTACCAGGAAGATGGATAGGCCGTAGAGGTGCTGTGGAGTATCCACCACATTCCCCTGACCTAACTCCTGTGGAGTTTTACCTGTGGGGAACACTAAAGGCCGTCGTTTATCAACAAAACCCAGGCATAATTTTTAACATTTTTATGCAGCGACAGCAACTGATATTGTTTATAAAAGAATATACAGCCTACAGTTGCAGGTTAACTTACCTAGGTTTTAACGTTAGTAATAACGTCTTAAGAACACGCCATTACTAACGTTGAAACCTAGGTAAACGATACAGTTAACCTGCAACTGTAGGCTGTATATTCTTATATAAAAAGCCAGGCACATTGGATGAACTTCGAGAATCCGTCGTACATTCATGTGTAAATATCCAACTGAACACGTTGCAGTCAATAGTCCGTGCTGCAGTTCGGCGGCATCGTTTGTGTGTGGATGTTAATGGTGACCATTTAGAACACCTACAGTGATATCTTTAAGTTGGACTTTAAGCTAAATTTTTACCAAAAATGAGACAACTCCGTTAATTAGTTTGCAAGTTATGAACTTTTAAACAGTGGATACATTTTTTTGGACCCCTCTGTATACGAGTATATCGAGAGAGAGAGAGAAGAGAGAGGTGGGGAGAGCTGGTTGACGGTTGTAAATTGAGTTTGTGTGTGTAAACTTACATTGCTCAGCCAGAACGCTACGACCAACTACCTAATAGCCACTATATCCACCTTTGGCACGGATAACATCGGCGACGCGTCGTGCAGTGGGAACAATGAGGCCTCGGTAGGTCTCTGGAAGGTGCTTGCACCTCATCTGCACACCCAAGTCACCTATAAATTCCGGGGAAGCGGGCGATGAATTCTAACGCCACGTTCATCACGCCTGAGATGTCTTCGATCAGGTTCAGATCTGGCGGGATGGAGGCCGGCACATCAATTGGAACTCGCCACTGTCTTCCTCGAGCCACTCTATCACACGTTTGGCCTTGTGACATGGCACATTATCTTGCTGAAAAATGTCAATACCATCGGGAAACATGATCGTCATGAAGGGGTGTACGTGGTCTGCACCCAATGTACGGTACTCCTGGACCGTCATGGTGCCTTGCATGTGCTCCACTGGAGCCATGGATGCTCACGTTAATGTTTCCCAGAGTGTAATGGAGCCGCCGCCAGCTCGTCTCCGTCCCACAGTACAGTTGTCAAGGTGCCGTTGCCCTAGAAGACGACGGATTCGTTCCCTCCCATCGGCATGATGAAGAAGGTATCGGGATTGATCAGACCATGCAACGCTCTGCCACTGCGACAACGTCCAGTGCCCATAGGTAGGTGCCAAATTCAGCCGTAGTTGCCGATATAGTGGTGTTCACGATGGCACAGGCATGGCTCGTCGGTTGCGGAAACACACACTCTACTCTGGCCAGTCTGATGTTAGTTCTGCCACAGTTCGCCGCCCAGTCCCGTTTTACCAGTTTGCCCATCCTACGACGTCCATGAGGGCTGGCCGCCCAACCCCACGACGCCTGGACGTGGTTTCATCTTGATTTGGCCACGTGTTGAAGACACCATAGCACTCCTCGAACACCCGACAAGTTGTGCAGTTTCAGAAATACTCGTTCCGAACCTCCGGGTCATCACAGTCTGTCCTCAGATCACGCGCCTTCCCCATTCTACACACGGACAGCGCGCTCTCTGACACTACACGCACCGTGCATGTGTCTCACTAGCAGTCGTTCGTCACCAGGTGACACCGCTGTCGGCAGTAGGTCAGTGCTCACAATATTCCGGCTGATCAGCGTATAATGAGAATTGCGTCCTGCACTCACTGGTCACAACAGACGAGTAATAACATAATATTCTGCAATGTTCTGCTTTACGTGCTGCCGGCCGCGGTGGTCTAGCGGTTCTAGGCGCGCAGTCCGGAACCGCGCGACTGCTACGGTCACAGGTTCGAATCCTGCCTCGGGCATGGATGTGTGTGATGTCCTTATGTTAAGGCCGGCCGAAGTGGCCGTGCGGTTAAAGGCGCTGCAGTCTGGAACCGCAAGACCGCTACGGTCGCAGGTTCGAATCCTGCCTCGGGCATGGATGTTTGTGATGTCCTTAGGTTAGTTAGGTTTAACTAGTTCTAAGTTCTAGGGGACTAATGACCTCAGCAGTTGAGTCCCATAGTGCTCAGCGCCATACGTGCCATGTTAGTACAATGTATCCACGCCTGTACTGAGCTATTATGAGCGGTACTATTCGACAGGATTTGTACTGATAGTGAATCAAATTTCGATTAATGTGGAACAGAATTCGTTTCTGCAATGATACAGATTTGAATCGTAGGCAAGATATAACTCCGTTCTTAGTTCATCTAACTATTCCCAGTATTTTCGTTGGCTACGTGAGTATTTTGTGAGCGAAGTCTTTGTTATACAGTAGTGTAGATGCCAAGTTGTTCATGATACTTTAACTATGTTCTTCCGCATAACATAAACTACGTTTTTGCACTCAAATAATGAATACTTGTTACAAAATTTTTCTGCATTTGTTCGTGGTCCTCTCCATTGTCAGATTGAGAGCATATAGAACGTGTTTTTAACTAGCCATTTGGTCATGGACTTAGAAGTAACATGATAAGGGGGATTATGCCATGACCAGCTGCTTTCAGAGAGAGTATTTCCTGAGTGAGAATTGTTTTGCACAGGCTGCATTCCTTCATTTCAGAGAGTGATTCCTAGCAGTATCTCTCGTACGTTTCTTCCAGGTTCCAGATTGTAAGTTTTTGTCGAGATCTTAAGAGCAGCGAATGATACACCAAATTATGTTCAGTGTTCCTTTATTATTCATTATTTTCAGACCCTACAGAACAATGTTTAAATTACAGCTATGAGCCAAGCATGCTCAGTGCATATGCTTCTTCTGTTTGGTGGAGTATCTGAAACATTTCGTTAGTCAAGTAATGATCTCTTTGATAGGAAACTGGATCATTAAAGTGCACTTAAATATTCTTTTAAGCCACCTGATTATCGTTGAGCAAAGAAAATGGTTCCAGTGTCAGTTTGCTATTGGAGCAGATCAGATGGCGTTATATTAATACATTCGTAGGTTGAAAATGGTTCAAATGGCTCTAAGTACTATGGGACTTAGCATCTGAGGTCATAAGCCCCCTAGACTTAGAACTACTTAACCCTAACTAACCTAAGAAAATCACACACATCCATGCCTGAGGCAGGATTCGAACCTGCGTCCGCAGCAGTAGCGCGGTTCCGGACTGAAGCTCCTAGATCCGCTCAGCCACAGCGGCCGGCACATTCATAGGTCAATATTCATAAATATAAAAACACATTTTATCAAGAGCAGTTTTCTGTAGTCATTAACACACCTCAGAGCTCAACAACACACAATCCACTTACATGGTGAAAAGAAACTTGCGCTTGTCCATATTTTAACGGCAATATTAAGAAGTAGGTGTTAAATATCCGTCGTTAGTATTTCAAAAATTACGGGTAGTGTGTGTAGAAACGTTAATTTGAAACAGCCGAAATTTTTTGTGACGTTTGCATGGTGTTTACTTCATTTCCCGAGAACTATCTAGCATCCATAAAATCAACAATTATTCTGAATCATTAGCCCCTGGGGATCTAAATCTTCTTGTGTACATCTACATCTACATGGCTACTCTGTAAATCACACTTAGGCGCCTGGCAGAGGGTTCATCGAACCACCTTCACAATAATTCTCTGTTACTCCACTCTCGAGCAGCGCGCGGGAAAAAAACCCAACACATATACGAGTATCTTTCCGTGCGAGCTCTGATTTCCCTTATTTTACTGTGATGATCGTTTATCCCTTCGCAGGTCTGTGACAACAAAATGTTTTCGACCTCGGGGGAGAAAGTTGGTGATTGAAATTTCGTGAGAAGATCCCACCTCAGCGAGAAACGCCTTTGTTGTGTCCGCCCCAAATCCTGTAGCATATCCGTGACACTCTCACCATTATTTCTCGATAACACAAAACGTGCTGCTCTTATTTGAACTTTCTCGATGTACTCCGTTAATTCTATCTGGTAAGGATCCGACACCGCGCAGCAGTACTCCAAAGGAGGACAGACAATCGTAGTGTAAGCCGTCTCTTTAGTAGATTTGCTGCATCTTCCAGGTATTCTTCCAATAGAACGCAGTCTTTGGTTTGCCTTCCCCACAACATATTCTATGTGTTCTTTCCACTTTAAGTTGTTCTTAATTTCAATTACTTAGTATTTAGCTGAATTTACGGTCTTTAATTTTGACTGATTTATCGTGTAACCGAAATTTAACTGATCGCTTTTAGCACTCATGTGGATGACTTCATAGTTTTCATTAGTATTTTCGCACCATACAGATACCTTATCTATGTCATTTTTCAATTGGTTTTGATCTTCTGATGACTTTAGTAGACGGTAAACGACAGCATCATCTGCAAACAGCCTAAGACAGCTTCTCAGATTGTCTCCTACATTGTTTATATACATAAGGACAACAGAAGACGTATAACATTACGTTAGAGAACGCCAGAAATCACTTCTGTTGTACTCGGTGACTTTCCATCTATTACAACGAACTATGACCTACCTGTCTGACAGAAAATCACGAATCCAGTGGCATAACTTAGACTATATTCCCCAAGGAGGGAATCTGATTACAAGCTGCTTGTGAGGTACGATGTCAAAAGCCTTCTGGAACTCTAAAAATCAATCTGAAATCCTTTGTTGATAGGAATCAACACCTGGTGTAAGTAAAGGACTAGTTGTGTTTCTCAAGAATGGTATTTTCTAAATCCGTGTCGACTATTCATTTACTTCAGGTGAAATAACAAATCTGAGATATTAGCTGTGTTTCGTGTTCGCTCACGCAGCTACTGCTGTTCTAATGACAATACTAATTCTAACATCACGTGAGTAATATTAAAGCTGAAAATTCCAGGAAGAGTTCACGTTATTGGCGGCAGACCAGTTACCCGCGTGCTATTCTTCAGATAACAGAGCCCGGAAATGACGCCAGTGTTGATTGTGAAGATGCAGCAGCAGTGATAGTGGCCCGCCCTGCAGAAATGATTAATGGCTTTGTGCAATATCGAATCATGGGGCCGGCTGGTAACAACGCAGGCTGGAGTAATTCGGCGCGTCTGAGGACGCCGTAATTATTGACGACTGTGCTATCAGCTTCCGCAGAGCACTCGCCGTGCTGGGCTGACGAACAAACGACGGTGCCACCCGGCTGCACTGCGGCGCATACGTCACAGCGCACAAAAACCTCCTAGTTCAAATCGTAGCGCCACCTACGAACAGTTAACATACAGGGTGTTTCACGACACTGTATCTCCTACCCGAAAGAAAATAGGAGCTCGCGGTGATTCGTAACGTACGCATCGTAACTACTACCCTACGACGATAATGTTACACTTGGGCTCCTGTGGCCTTTTTAGACAAGTGCAGTGGCCACTAAGGAAAACGCAACGCACTGTGTATGCTTTCGTGACATTTGTGCGTATTTTATCAAGATGTTCAAGTTGTTCTCGTGAAATGTCACGATAAACCAACGGAAGTGCCCTCAGTCCCGGGTACAGTAATATTGTGGGCGACTAATAAGAGGTTAGCTTAGCGCTTGTTGTAAGTTGCCTGCCTACAGGACTCTCCGTAATGCAGCTAGGCCGCTAGCTCATCTTTTTCCACAATGCTGCAAGTTTCATTTTTCTGCAGGACAGCCCAACAGAGCACAGCACCTACATGTACGAGGGGGTACACGGAAATAGCGAAATAACACTGCCGTGGGCGGAGCTTGTGTAGTACGCACTTCTGCCGCTTGACGCGGACAGAGCAACTCATTGCCAGTTCAGTGACGCCTGCATTGTCGACCTGGGTGATTCTATTCACCTGCAGTGATTATTTTTGCTAGCGCTGTTTTGTTCTTGTTTCGTTTTTTATTAGGGCAAGTTTAAGTGAAAAATGTGCAGCTGTGAAATTTTGTTTTCTACTCGGTACAAATGTTGCTGAAACAGTTTTAACGTTGAAAACAGCTTATCCAAATGACGCTTTGGAAAAAACTCAAGTGTACGAGTGGTTTGCTCGATTTAAAAATGGCTACATGTCGACTGATGACAAACTTCGTTCTGGTCGTCCATCAACTGCCCGAAACGAAGAAAATATTGAAAAAATTCGAGAGCTTGTGCTCACAGACCGTCGACAGACAATTGATCAACTTATATGGAAGTTTTAAGAAGATTTTGGAACAGTGTTCGTCAAAAAATACCCGATTTGTTGCAGACAGAAAACTGGTTCTTCTACCACGAAAACGTAACTGGAAACACAGCCATCTCTGTTAAAAAGGTTTTGGCTAAAAATGGCATAGTTTCGCTGCCCCATGAACCGTATTCGCCTGACCTTGCTCCGTGCGACTTTTTCTTTAAAAGGGGCATGAAAGAACACAGATCTGACAACATTGAATAAGTCTCTAAAAAAACAAGGAGGGGCTGTCAGCCATTTCTAAAGATGAAGTTTCGAGCATTGGAAGCACTGGTGGGACAAATGTATTAGTTATACTGGAAGGGGAAAGTCTGTTTTGTAAACAATTTGAAAATATATAGCTATTAAAAGATAATTCCGATTTGTAGATTTTAAAAAATACTTCTTGTTGTTTTTGGGCACCCTCTCGTAAGAGCATTTCTTAACTTTGAGCTGCCTGAACGGTGGATTCGGCGTAATGGGAGTACGGATCTCGCATTGGCCTTCAGGGAAGCCTTATTTCACAACATATGTTTTTTTTCTTTTTTTGAGAGAGAAGAAAGACTCCATCTGCGTTCTTTTAATTCGAATAGGGTTGGGTGTGTTCCGACGCCGTACAGCAACAGCAGTAGCTGCAGTAATTTCAGACATGCTCGCAAAAGCATGGGGCGAACATTTGTTAAGGTTCTGCAGGAATCTGGGTACAAAGTTGCCACGACTTTCTTAAATAACTCCATGTCGCCGCCAGTTGATGAATATATGCACTATTATACGATTTTGGCACCTGTGGACACCACTTCAGAGAAAGTCGTTCAATTACGGCTAATCCATGTGGGTACTTTAAAGAGGCTGAAGATGGAAAATGTGCAGTGGTGCATAAACAAACTAAAATTAATCAATTTAAGGCGGCATGCTGTGATTTGAGAGATTAGTGAAAGATAAATGAAAACTTTGATGCTAAACGTTACTGTGAAAAGTATCTCACGGTTGTATATGCATGCATGTAAAAGATACACCCTTCTAAAATCGGGTGGTTCTTTTGAAAACAAAAACTCTGTAGTCTTATGTGTAAGTTCAAATTTATCCCAAGCTGATATCCTCATTTGTCTAAAAGATTTACTCTCGTAACATCGGATGGATCGTTTTTAAAAACCCTGCATTTTCATTAGTTGGTGATGCACTGAGTAGCATGACGAAAACTGTACTGATTGAACTTGAAAAACGATGCACTAATTCACAGTGTGTTAATGCATCTGATAATATACATGTGTCAAAGCTCCAGCGTCAATTATGCAACATGGCAAATTGAACACTGAAAGGAGAGTGACACAAGGAGAATCCATGTCATCAAAGCTACACAGAAATTTGAGTTATTGTTGAACAAAAAATTTCCCATCTGAAGCAGTCGGTTAGGTGTAAATCGAGAGCTCGTAGCCGATGTCTGATTTAAGAACAACGAGCGGAAAATTCAATTGAATTATATCACAACCCACAGCAAGGAAATACTGACGGTAGGAACTTTGTAAAATAACGTTCTGTCGCATCTGTTATGAGGTTTGTGAAAAGGAAATATTTATTCACTTGTGCACCTCCCTCCCCCTCCTCATCCCTTACCAACCCAATACCGAACGCAAATATTGCAATGCTTACAAAGTGGATCAATTACTGCACACCACTGTTAGACGTGTCATTTTCCTAGTTTTATAGTCTCGACATTTAATTGACCAATAATGTAGCAAGCTGACGAATTTTTGTGCATTCCCGCCAGAACTCATTTCCGGTATTTTCTTAGCAGGTTTTCGTTCAATACTGTGTGACTTTCTCAGAGTGTCAGCCAGATTAGACATCTCAATTTGTCTAAGTTAATCAGTGTATAATTACGCAGGCCTTCTTTGTATTTGCTTATCCTACATAATACGGACCTCACACACCTGTGCAGTATAGCCGCAAGAGCATCTTTACACGGCCCCTTTTGTAAAAAAAAAGATTGTTGCTTCACACTAGTCTATCAAAACTTCGGAACCCAGTATTTGTTTTACCAACATAAAAGCATGCATGGTGTTTCACTTCTCATGCACAAACATTACCAGTGGTAAGTTATTGTACAGTGAAACTGATTCCGCTTGTGGGTCATTCACATGATAGTAAAAAGATACTACCGTGAGACCTTTCTCTTACTCAATATTATTAGAATTTTTCTCTCTCTTCCTAATGACTTACAGTGACCTGCACATGTGTGAAGTGTGGCCCAAATAAAGAAAAAGAAAGAAAGACATTCAAAAAGCAAAACGCTGAAGGTCTCATTTGTTTTAAGATAACTGGCGGCATTTCAGTGCACGCGTAGACACGTGAATAGCAATCCATGTCGATTTTTATTGGATTATTCACCTAAGAAAAAAATTAATGACATGTTCTTACAACACGCTATTAAAAGTATGCAGTGGTTCTAAATGACATGGTATTCATCAAAAAAGAGAGGCACTACAGACTTCCCATAGAGTTTAATTTCATCCGTACTTCACAGTTGCGGAACATGGATATGGACAACTCTAAAAACACGCATTCACCACGTAATCGTTACATGTACTAATATTAACGTACGAAAAGTCCACTGTACGTTATTTTGGCTCAAAACTGGGACATAGAAAGCGCCAGCTAGGATAAAAATAAGGGAATCACTAGACATAAGGAAGAGGCATAGCATGCAAACGTAATGAACATTCAGTTTCATATCCAAGACGTGCACGCTAATTAAAGAAAATTTTGTGTAATTAGGAAAGAAAACTGATGTTATTGTTTAGAAAGCCACATAAAATATTAAAATTAATACAGACATGTTAAATTAGACTCGCTAAACAAAATTCCTAAGCAGCTGTAGTCAAACACCGTCTAAGGAAGATATTTTACAATGTTTATTTAAGCATATCGCATTAGTGCATTGAAGATTTGCAAAAGTCACGTATTACGTAGCACTCACGTCATGTGGAATTGTTACTTCTAAATGAAAATCCAATTAAAGTGTCCTTTATTGTTTTTACATTTTACGTGGTAGTTGAAAATGTGTGACCCTAAACACTTCTCATAATTCATGGGCAATACATGACTAAACTGTTCTTAGTCCTGGAGGTAGCTTGAATAATTCTCGCTGCTGGCGAAGAGAGGGCAATAGTTGTACTAGTGCAGCATAGCGGACAGCGACACGAAACTTATTTAACATTAGAAACATGTAAGTTTTCGCATCTGTGTGCGACATTTGAGTGGACTGAAAATAACGTACCTGTTTAGTGCCTTGGCATGTCGGGTTTTGTACCTAAAAAGCAGCATGTGCGGTTAGTGTCACTCTTCTTTTTTCATCTCAAGAAACCTGCTGCGGAAACTCATTGTTTGCTAGCGTATGGAGAACATGTTCTGTCGGTAAAAGACGTGCAGAGACTTGTTTCAACGATTCAAACACAACTATTTTGAGGTGAGTGACAAAATGCGTCCTGATCGGTGTGGTGTACCATCAGCTGCTGCAACCATCAATCAAAAATCTTTACCCAGGTACATGACCACGTTGCACCTTGGAACATGGTTACACATTAGAAGAAACTTTTATTATCTGGAACTATTTCTCTAATTTCAGAAAACGACCAAAGCACATGAAAATCGAATGCCATTCTTTAAAAATGTAATAAGAAAATACATTAAACTTGTTTTACAGGGCCAACTAGAGGCGAAAGTCAGAAAAATGTAGCAAGCTACAAGACTTTCCCCTACTGAGAAGCAGCGGTTGGTATAGCCAGTTCTTAGAACGATCTTGTACAGGACGTTCTGCGAAGCAAGCACTTCACGTTCACCTCAAGAGCTTTAGAGAAACTGCGGAAAAGTTAATTAACGATGACCGGATACCCATTTGTATCCCACTCCTCCAGAATATCATTGCAAAAATTTAACGAGCTTCATGTGGTGCATAGGCCGTTAGTAAAGTGAACATTAATTTCGGCAGATATGGAAAGACTGTGAGCTTTTAAAATGTGATGGTGCCATTGTGCAATGAATACCTTCACAGTTATACATCTGTCTCTAAGCATGTTTGATTAGCAGAACACGTTGGGTTATAATAGAGGGTGAATATTCAACAAAAACAAAAGTAACATCGGGTGTGCCCCACAAAATCTTAGTAGGACCTCAATACACACTGAGGTGAGAAACGTCACAGGGTATATTCTACACTACTGGCCACTAAAATTGCTACACCACGAAGATGACGTGCTACAGACGCGAAATTTAACCGACAGGAAGAAGATGCTGCGATACGCAAATGATAAGCTTTTCAGAGCATTCACACAAGATTGGCGCCGGTGGCGACACCTACAACGTGCTGACCTGAGGAAAGTTACCAACCGATTTCTCATGCACAAACAGCAATTGACCGACGTTGCTTGGTGAAACGTTGTTGTGATGCCTCGTGTAAGGAGGAGAAAGGCGTACCATCACGTTTCCGACTTTGATAAAGGTCGGATTGTAGCCTATCGCGATTGCGGTTTATCGTATCGCGACGTTGCTGCTCGTGTTGGTCGAGATCCAATGACTGTTAGCAGAATACGGAATCGGTGGGTTCCGGAGGGTAATACGGAACGCCGTGCTGAATCCCAACGGTCTCGTATCTCTAGCAGTCGAGATGACAGGCATCTTATCCGCATGGCTGTAACGGATCGTGCAGCCACGTCTCGATCCCTGAGTCAACAGATGGTGACGTTTGCAAGACAACAACCATCTGCACGAACAGTTCGACGACGTTTGCAACAGCATGGACTATCAGCTCGGAGATCATGTCTGCGGTTACCCTTGACGCTGCATCACAGACAGGAGCGCCTGCGATGGTGTACTCAACGACGAACCTGGGTGCACGAATGTCAAAACGTCATTTTTCCGGATGAATCCAGGTTCTGTTTACAGCATCATGATGGTCGCATCCGTGTTTGGCGACATCGCGGTGAACACACATTGGAAGCTTGTACTCGTCATCGCCATACTGTCGCATCACCCGGCGTGATGGTATGGGGTGCCATTGGTTACACGTCTCGGTCACCTCTTGTTCGCATTGACGGCACTTTGAACAGTGGACGTTACATTTCAGATGTGTTACGACACGTGGCTCTACCCTTCATTCGATCCCCGCGAAACCCTACATTTCAGCAGGATAATGCACGACCGCATGTTGCATGTCCTTTACGGGCCTTTCTGGATATAGAAAATGTTCGACTGCTGCTCTGGCCAACACATTCTCCAGATCTCTCACCAATTGAAAACGTCTGGTCAATGGTGGCCGTGCAACTGGCTGGTCACAATACGCCACTCACAACTCTTATTGAACTGTGGTATCCTGTTGAAGCTGCATGGGCAGCTGTACCTGTACACGCCATCCAAGCTCTGTTTGACTCAATGCCCAGGCGCTTCAAGGCCATTATTACGGCCAGAGGTGGTTGTTCTGGGTACTGATTTCTCAGGATCTATGATCCCAAATTGCGTGAAAATGTAATTACGTGTCAGTTCTAGTATAATATATTTGTCCAATGAATACCCGTTTATCATCTGCATTTCTTCTTGGTGTAAGAAATTTTAGTGGCCAGTAGTGTAATATCGTATAGGATCTCCTTTCTACCGGCGTAGTGCAGCAACTCGACGTGGGATGGACTCAACATGTCTTTGGAAGTCCCGTGCAGAAATATTTTGCCATGCTGCATCTATAGCCGTCCAGAAATGCGAAAGTGTTGTCGGTGCAGGATTTTGTGCACGAACTGACCTCTATATTATGTCCCATAAATGTTGACGGAATTCATGTCGGGACATACAGGTGGCCATATCATTTGCCCGAATTGCACAGAATGTTTTTCAAACCAATTGCGAGCATCTGTGGCCGGTGACATGGCGCAACGTCATTCATAAGAATTCCAACGTTGTTTGGGGACATGGAGCCCACGAGTGACTACAAGTAGCCGAACATAACCGTTTCTAGTCAATGATCGGTTCGGTTGGACCAGAGCACGCAGTCCACTCCATGTAAACATAGCCCACGCCTTACTGAGACACCACCAGCTTACACAATCCATTGCTCACAACTTGGGTCCATGGCTTCGTGGGGTCAGCGCCACACTCAAACAGCTCATACCAGCAGAAATCGTCTCATCTGACCAAGCAACGATTTTCCAGTCTTAAAAGTCCGACCGATATGGTCACGAGCCCAGGAGATGCACTGCAGGCGATGTCGTGCTCTTAGCAAAAGACTCGCGTCGGCCGTCTGCTGCCAAAGCGCATTAACGCCAGATTTCTCCGCAATGTCCTGACGGTTACGTAAGACGTACGTCACACGTTGATTTTTTTGGTTATTTGAAGCTATGTTGCTTGTCTGTTAGCACTGAAAACTCTACGCAAGCGCCACTGCTCTCGGTCGTTAAGTGGATGCCTTCGGCCTGTGCGTTGTCCCTGGTGAGAGTTAATACCTGAAATGTAGTATTCTCGGCACATTCCTGACACTGTTGAGTTCCCACACGATTTCCGAAATGGAATGTCCCACGCACCTAGCCCCAACTACCATTCAGTGTTCGCAGTCCGTTAATTACCGTCTTGCGACTGTAATGATGTCGGAAACCTTTCCCCATGAATCAACTGACAGCTCTGCCAATGCACTTCCGTTTTACACCTTGTTTACGCGATACTACCGACATCTGTATATATCCATATCTCCATCCAATGACACGTGTCATCTCAGCGTATATGAAAAAATATAAAAAGTATTAAAAATAGGATGAGCAGCACCTTTTATTTCAGTGACCCATATCTAACCTGTCCCACTATCAGCAAAATATACGTGCTACGTAAGAGGATTAAAAAATGTAACAATATGAGTCTTTGATACAAGAAAAAGTCCACGTGACTCGATTAGAGCCCAGGCAGTATTCTAGCCTGCTGCTTTAGAGGTTTTCGTTTTTCTACTACAGCTCGCCATTATATTGCCTTTTCGGACTAAATTGTTAGCCTATTTTGAATGTTTTCTCGCGGAATTTTCCATGTAAGCCATCGGTGTTATTGAAGAGAAAGTCGTCCGGGATACTAGTAATTTTTGTTTCGATATTTCGCCTGTTTACCGTACAGTCATCTTCAAGGCGAGTCAGTGACTGGGTTCTGACTCTTCTGGCATGCACGTTTAAACGCTAAAATGCTAAAACCACTTGGCACGAAGATCTGTAGAGCAAATGGTCATGCGTCCCACATAAGAAACCTGGCACAACAGCTCTGGTCAAATGGTTCAAATGGCTCTAAGCACTATGGGACTTAACATCTGAGGTCATCAGTCCTCTAGACGTAGAACTACTTAAACCTAACTGACCTAAGGACATCAGACGCATCCATGCCCGAGGCAGGATTCGAACCCGAGACCGTAGCAACAGCGCTGTTCCGGACTGAAGCGCCCAGAACCGCTCGACCACAGCGGCCGGCTCAGCTCTAGTCATAATATTTAAGCACCTAATATAAGAATATAGCAAACGCTGGGTCAGAGAATCCAGAGTGCTTCCGAATTTTCTGGTTAATTATTAAATTGAAGGGCAGGTGTTGGAATAGCAAGCAGCAAACAATCAGAACTATAACAGCGGGAAATTCGAAACACTTGCCGCAGCCACATAATACTGAGATGCAGTGATCAACTAAGCTTTAGAAATTCAGTTGTGGGACAACATGCTCAGTCGAGACGAGGACATCCACAATGACAAATCATGGACGCCTTTCATTTCACGTCCGCCTTCCCTCAGGAATTATTGTTCTGAGTCTTCAGTGGCTGTCATTCCAGCACCTGTAATCCATTTTAGTGATTAACAGCACTTACTCGTAAGCATTGTGAATTTGTAGACTCGGTCTTGCTAAATTTTTTAGATAGAAGCGTAAGTTTTATCCATGTCAGACTATCTTGTGTTTGACGCATGCACTTTTTGCACCACAGTACACCGACCGTCCAAAAAGTTCCGAGACTGATGTTTTCCCTGGTGAATAATTCACGCCAACGCTGTGTTGGCAGCTTGAGTTACCAACTTTGAACAACGGAAGTGAATTCGGGCAGTCAGTTGTGAGCGGGCAGCGTTAAGCAGTGGACGTGCGGCCGCGTACTGTGTCAACTTTGTTGTGTCACAAATCAAAATGGAGCAAAATGTCCACATCAAGTGTGCACGACGTTCTCTGGAATGTTTTAAAGGAGAGAAAAGTGTGCGCAAAGTTTTTCCCGCACACCTTCACTCGCGAACAAAAACAATACGGCGCCGATAAAAGTAGTTACTCACGTGATGGGTCAAAACTTTGCCGCGGACTTTCAAGCCAATGTGAGGCGCGAGTTGAACATCCCACAGAAGGATTTTTCTGACAGTTTCATATGATTTTACGAAAGTTAGATCCGTTGAACTCGAGTGAGCGGTGACTATGTAAGATACCTGAAGCATTAAAACTACCACATGAACTTTTTTTCTATTTTTTATACATCCAATCTCGAAACGTTTTGGACTGACAGAATGTACTTGTCACGCAGTTTTAGCGCTTTAGCGCATACTTGGAGAATCGGCATTCAGCCACAGACTCACCTTTGAGATGGCTATATGATTGACAGCCGAAATAACTGAATATGAAGTATTTCTATCCAAGATGCAGGCCCAAAATATGATAGAATATTACCAGAGGTGAAAGAAATGGTAAGTGACATATAAAAACGTCGGACTAGGGACACTTAGATCCGTAGTTTGGCATTTCGACACTGAGCCAGTTCGATTTAACTATACGTCAGCTGATGGGGCGATGTACATCACCGAGTGAGATGGCGCAGTAAATAGTGCACAGGACTCGCAATCGGGAGGACGACGGTCCAAACCCGCGTACAGCCATTTAGGCGTAGGTCGTCCCTGTTTTCCCTAAATCGCTCCACGCACATGACGGGACGGTTCGTTTCAAAGGCTTCCGTCTACATCCTCGATACACCGTCTCTAATGACCTCAATATCGAGGGGAAGTTAAACCCAATCTTCCTCCCTTCCTTTTTCATATATATCGGCAAATAAAAGTCAAAAAACTTGTTAAAGACACTTGAGTACCCGCCCGGTGTGGCCGACCGGTTCTAGGCGCTACAGTCTAGAACCACGCGACCGCGACGGTCGCAGGTTCGAATCCTGCCTCGGGCACTGGTGTGTGTGATGTCCTTAGGTTAGTTAAGTTTAGGTAGTTCTAAGTTCTAGGGGACTGATGACCTCAGTTGTTAAATCCCATAGTGCTCAGAGCCATTTGAACCATTTTTAACACTCCAGTAGACGCTAGTTCTTTATAAGTATTTTCCAAGAAGATTTCGCAACATACCATATCCTCCGACGTCTTATTTCACAATTCCAGTAATAGTGATGCTTCAGTCTGATGCCGTGAAGGTAAGAAAAATTAAAGATCAGCAGTGATTCTACAGCTATTTACAGATGCCCTCTTAATGTTAAAATCGGTTAATATATTTTGTTTCGTCGAAATTCTCAATGATAGCGTCAATACCTCATGATATGAGAGAATACCAGTGATGTTTCTGTAGAACGTGAACCTCACCTTCCCAGTCGAGTACAGGTGAGAAAACTTGCAAACTGTAGCACAGTCTGTTTCACAGAGGAAGACTGCACTGTAGTTGGTTGGTTGGTTGGTTGGTTTGGGGAAGGAGACCAGACAGCGAGGTCATCGGTCTCATCGGATTAGGGAAGGATGGGGAAGGAAGTCGGCCGTGCCCTTTGAAAGGAACCATCCCGGCGTTTGCCTGGAGCAATTTAGGGAAATCACGGAAAACCTAAATCAGGATGGCCGGACGCGGGATTGAACCGTCGTCCTCCCGAATGCGAGTCCAGTGTCTAACCACTTCGCCACCTCGCTCGGTGCACTGTAGTTCCTTCTCTAGATTGTCGCACAGATGGCAGAATGGTAGATATCGAAATAGATGGCGGAGGGATAGAAAAACAATTAAAATCGCTCAAAAGAGGAAAGGCCGCTGGACCTGATGGGATACCAGTTCGATTTTACACAAAGTACGCGACGGAATTTGTCCCCCTTCTTGCAGCGGTGTACCGTAGGTCTCTAGAAGAGCGTAGCGTTCCAAAGGATTGGTAAAGGGCACAGGTCATCCTCTTTTTCAAGAAGGGACGCCGAACAGATGTGCAGAACTATAGACCCATATGTCTAACGTCTATCAGTTGTAGAATTTTGGAACACGTATTATGTTCGAGTATAATGACTTTTCTGAAGACTAGAAATCTACTCTCTAGGAATCAGCATGGGTTTCGAAAAAGACGATCGTGTGAAACCCAGCTTGCGCTATTCGTCCACGAGACTCAGAGGGCCATAGACACGGGTTCCCTGGTAGATGCCGTGTTTCTTGACTTCCGCAAGGCGTTTGAATCAGTTACTCACAGTCATTTAATGAACAAAGTAAGAGCATATGGACTATCAGGCGAATTGTGTGATTGGATTGAAGAGTTCCAAGATAATAGAACGCAGCATGTCATTCTCAATGGAGAGAAGTCTTCCGAAGTAAGAGTGATTTCAGATGTGCCGCAGGGGAGTGTCGTAGGACCGTTGCTATTCACAACATATATAAATGACCTTGTGGATAACATCGGAAGTTCACTGAGACTTTTTGTGGATGATGCTGTAGTGTATCGAGAGGTTGTAACAATAGAAAACTGTACTGAAATGCAGGAGGATCTGCAATTGACGCATGGTGCAGGGAATGGCAATTGAATCTCAATGTAGACAAGTGTAATGTGCTGCGAATACACAGAAAGAAAGATCCTGTATCATTTGGCTACAATATAGCAGGTCAGGAACTGGAAGCAGTTAATTCCATAAATTATCTGGGAGTAGGCATTAGGAGTGATTTAAAATGGAATGACCATATAAAATTAATCTTCGGTAAAGCAGATGCCAGACTGAGATTCATTGGAAGAATCCTGTGGAAATGCAATCCTAAAACAAAGGAAGTAGGTTACAGTACACTTGTTCGCCCACTGCTTGAATACTACTCACCGGTGTGGGATCCGTACCTGATAGGGTTGATAGAAGAAATAGAGAAGATACAACGGAGAGTAGTGCACTTCGTTACAGGATCATTTAGTAATCGCGAAAGCGTTACAGAGATGATAGATAAACTCCAGTGGAAGACTCTGCAAGAGAGACGCTCAGTAGTTCTGTACAGGCTTTCGTCGAAGTTTCGAGAACATACCTTCACCGAGAAGTCAAGCAGTATACTGCTCCCTCCTACGTATATCTCGCGAAGAGACCATGGAGATAAAAGTCAGAGACTTTAGAACCCACACGGAGGCATACCGACAACCTTTCTTTCCACGAACAATACGAGACTGGAATAGAAGGGAGAACCGATAGAGGTACTCAAAGTACCCTCCGCCACACACCGTGAGGTGGCTTGCGGAGTATGGATGTAGATATAGATGTAGAGTGTGACAGGTCATGTATTTAAATTATTTAAAATACTCGGATATGTGTAGGAAAACAGTAATGAAACAATACATGTTTACTCCACTGGTTTGCAAACTTAAAGACGAAAGCAACTTTCTCATGATGCGTCACTGACAAGTAACATAACTCTATGAAACTGGGACCATACATACACAATCCGATCGCATCAACGTGACCACCGCCTATGTTCCACGTCAGCGCGCAATAACTACCCACAGACGGCGGGCGGCAGCACTAGCGGTGGAGGGTATGCATAAAGTATCTAGGGAACGAGGAAACAGGGCATCGTTGTAATGCGAAACAGGGCGATTTATCTGACGTCCAAATGGACACGGTCATTGGCTTTGGGGCAAAGGGGGCAACAATTTACAAGAAGGATAAGTTTCTGAACTGTTCTGGTACCTCCGTGGTTAAAGGATACGTACAAGGCAAAATGATGCTACCCGAAACCGACGCCGAGGCAACTGTGGTACACCGTTGGCCACTGACGACAGGGGTGAACGATGGCTGCAGAGATGTCTACAGGCGAATGGGCATGCAACTGATGAGCGACTGACCACCCAGATGAACCAAGGGGCTACTAACCGTCCAGCCAGCAGCAGGCGCCTGGTTAATGCAGCCATGCCGATTGCTGTTCGTCGGGGACGAAGGCTGGCCTACCGCAACTGAGTGGTGACAGGTGGTCTTTTCAGATGAATTGCGTTTTATGCCCCATTGGACAGGTAGCCGCTGGCGTGTACGCCGTGAAAGGTCTGAAAGCAAACATCCTAGATGGCTTATAGTCGGGGGAAAGTTTTCGTGGTATTCCCCGAGTGATCTCGTCATTCTGGAAGATGTAATGGATGAAACAAAGTATGCATCCATCCCTGGGGACCATGTACACGCCTACATGCTGTTTGTTTTTCCTCGGCTCGATATTATCTATCAGCAGGTCAATGCAACGACTCACGCAGCTCGCAGTGTACCTGCGTCATTCGAAGAACACGCGGATGACTTTACCGTACTCCTCTGGTCACCAAACCCTCCCGATTTAAACCCACTCTAGAATATGTGGGACCACCTCAATTGGGCTGTTTGCACCATGGATCCTCAACCGAGGAACTTAGCGCAGCTGGTCACAGCACTGGACTTGGCATGGCTCCCTATTCCAGAACCTCAATGGCTCCCTTTCTGCACATCTCGCAGAGGTTCACGTTGTAAAAGGTGGTTATTTAGGATTCTGACCGGTGGCCACAATAATACGATTGGACAATGTAGGAAGAGCTGCTACAGTAAGGCGCAGAAGTTAACTGAAGGAAATACGTAATGAGACGAACAGAAACGGCACATTTAATCAGAGACAATAAATACACTGAAGTCACCGTACTTTATGATAGTCGTCTGGACATTACAGAAGGTTGGAGATGATTCTTAATAGGGTGTGATATCACCAAGAACCAAAAAGCATGCTCTGCAACGTGCTCACATGCTGGAGACAAAGTTGGTAAGAAATTCTTGTGGTAGGGTTTTACAGTCCTCCACTAGCGCAGGTGACAACTGCTGGACGGTCGCTGATGCATGTGTAAGCGCTGAAATACGTCTTCCCAACTAATTCCATATATGCTTGATCGGATGTAGGACAGGACAACGGGCAGGCAAGTCCATGCGCCGATTATCGTCTAGTCAGATGCACATTATCATCCATAAAAATGAAGTCAAGGTCCAATGCACCTCTGAACAGACGCACGTGGGGTAGGAGATTAGTTGCACAGTGACGTTGACCAGTGAGTGTACTGTGTTCGAAGACTTTGAGGTTAGAGTCAATGTAAAATTATGCCTCCCCACACCGTAACACCTGGACCACTAAAACGATCATGTTCGACAACGTTCGCGGGTGCATTACGTACTCTGATTTGGCGATAGGTGAGAAACGTAACGGACATAGTGTAGGTAAGCAGCATACTCACGCCTTATAAAGTTCACGTCAGTCTTTCCATTGTGTGCCAGCCTAGTCCGCTGTAACTAGCTCTGACATCATAAATGTTGCACAATACTTTAAAAATCAAGTAAATAACCTGAAACGGTTCTAGCATGTCAGGAGTAATACTAAATCAATGTGTTGAAAATCAGTTCAATAACTTTAACCATTTTCGAAATTTGAACGTTTTTCTGTAAAAATCATTGGCGCAACAGAAAAGAGCTAGAAACTTAAAAATTTATATTTAGATTCCTTTTTCATAATAATTTAGTAGAAGCAGTATTCTGGATCCCACAAATTAAAATTTTAGTTGAAATTCATTTTTTTCTGGTTTTTGTCTTAAAAATTAAGGAAGCAAGATAGATTAAGTAGGAGAATAAATAAGGCTAGGATGTTTAAATTTAAGTAAAAGGGAGATCCGCTATAATCATAAAGATGTGAGAAGTTTCAACTGAATAACTATAAAACTATAGCGATAGCGTATCTCCAAAGGGCAAGTTCAGAGCTCATCTACTGCGTGTAGTGTAATTAAATTAATTCTCTCGCCCAAAATATTTGACTTAGCCACGTAAGACTTTTGTTATGATTACTTACCTGTGTGCTGATTGCACAGTTAAATTGAGAGCTTCATCGGCCAGCAGCAAAGGAAGCAATGACTTATTCGATAAAGTGGTGCATTACTAGCCCAGCGGCTAGTCGGGAGAGCGGATTTCATCAGGCGTTCCCTTAGCCGTCCGCACCGCGGTTTTATATATAAGAACGCTGCGCGAGAGAAAAAGGCCCCAGTTCTCTCCAGACGCTGATTAGCGCACCACCTGTGCCGGGAGTCGCGTCGCGTCGGTATCATTGCTATAAACAGCCTCAGATGCCGTAATAAGTTACTCGGGATACGCGTAACCATGAAATCTTTTTCGAGTGAAGTGTTAATGCTGGGATGACTTTAATGATCTATCTTCAGTTTGTGTATGTCGTATTTGCACGTGCCGCCGCAGGACAGACATTCTACCATTATTTAGCGTGGCGTTTGATGAACATTATCATCAAATTATGTCGAGCATTCACTTAAACATTTAATTTGAACAGTTATAATTGCATCGGCGCATTAGACTCTGAACTGCTCTGGTAGTTGGATTGTGTGGATCCTTTTTTGGTCTGTGACTTTCAGAATATAGTGAACATTTTAGAGAGAATCGTTTTTGATTATGAATCCCAGACAATCTCCTAATTCCTCAGAGCTATAAGCTGTAGCTATAAATGTATTTCTCAGATGAAGTGGGCACTAGGAATTCTAATTACAGGCTTCACGTTTTGCTAATCACTTTCTGGTTGCCAATATTGTAGTTAGAGAGCCAGTGTTGAGAACGGCAAACAACAGCATTAAATAAATAATAGGAACAACATTTTTTATAACAACTATTCCACCCGCCGCCCCATATATGGTGCATCGGCCGGGAAAATACAAAACATTTTATAACAAAATTCCACCCACCACCCCATAATAGGATAATTCAAAATTGTTGAGGCTTTCGTGGCCACTTGTTGACAAACTGCCTATTGGCTTCTGTCTCGGGTTCTTCGGCCGAAGAACCCGAGACAGAAGCCAATAGGCAGTTTGTCAATAGGATAATTGTCTAATATTATCGTTTTGGACGTGCAAGTGTTATGGTGTGGATTAGCACTGTTGGATGTATATACTGACCTCCAAATCTTTGAACACGGTACACGCACTGGACAGTGTCAATGTGCAACTATATTCCTTCCCCAGGTGTGTCTTTTCAGGGGTACATTCGACCCTGACTTCATCTTTATTGATGACAAAGAGCGACCGCATCGAACTGCGTAGGTTGAGAAGCTTATAAGATATTCGACGAATCGACTGGTCTGCCAATTCCCCGATTTAAATCGCAACTAGCGCGTGTGAGATGCGGTGGGGAGACATAATGCAGCAAGGTCACAGGCACCAGCAGTTGTCAGCCGCCCTGGTGGAGGGATGCAATGGTCTACCATAAAAACTCGTTACCAACCTTTTGGACAGCATAGTAGCAAGGTGCACAGCATACATTGTCGTCCTTCTTCATCTGACACCTTATTAAGAACCTCGTCACATCTTTTGTAATTTCCAGAGGACCATCACAAACCGCGGAGACTTCAGTATACTGAACTATTGTCCTTGATTAAAAGTTTCGCATCTGTCGTCTCACTGTGTATCTCTCTCAGTTACCTTATGTAGCACACTGTAGCAGCCGGCCGCAGTGGCTGAGCGGTTCTAGGCGCTTCGGTCTGGAACCGCGCGACCGCTACGGTTGCAGGTTGGAATCCTGCCTCGGGCATGGATGTGTGTGATGTCCTTAGGTTAGTTAGGTTTAAGTAGTTCTAAGGTCTAGGGGACTGATGACCTCAGTTGTTAAGTCCCATAGTGCTCAGAGCCATTTGAACCATTTGAACACTATAGCAGTTCTTTTCATATATGGTCCGGGTTTCATCGAGCTATGTAATTTGTTAGTGACACATCGTGTGAAAGTTACTTACGTCCTTAAATTTTGCACGCTACTGTGTCCGCTGTGTTTCAGTACAGGGAGAAAATATGAAATGTAAATAATAGGTGCAGGTATTATGATAGTCATCGTGGAACTAGAAGTGATCTAGTCGTTAGTGAACAATGTATAACCGCTATGGACGCTCATTCGATATAAGGCAAAGAAACGTTTACTGTGTTTTTATAATAGAGCCGTTACCGGGACCTTCAACGGTGTTTGAGGAATCATTATGCGATGATGTGTTTGGTGGAGATAACAAAAAAATCTGACGGGACTGCAGTGCAGTATGGACAGGTTTCTAGTCTGCCGCACTGGCCGGTTGTGCCGACACCGCTGCTACTGTACTAGAAGTCAACGGTAAAATTTCTGAGACACGTATTAGAAGCGCACTGCACTAAGTGCATATTAGAGCGGTGCGGAAGATGAGGCAAGCGGCTGAGGTGTCCCAGCTGCTGGCCTGCTCGCTGGGAGAGTGGCCTGCGGCCCTCGCTGGCCACCAAACTTCCGGCCGGCCCCCTCGCAATCCATCTTCCGCCGTCACACTTTTCTGCTTGCGCTCTCCTAAACTGCGCCTCCGCAACTGACAGAGCAATCGCCCAAGAAAGCCGACGCCTCGTTACCAGCGCAACGCTTCTGCGGCGCATCTCTAACGGCCATTACAAACGCCAGAGGTGGCTATATCTACCATCATCGTCTATTCGAGTATTTAAATTCCTCATTAACAAAAATACTTGCCCTTCAGAGGCAGAATTCAGGTTATACCGTTTCCCGTACACAAACGAAATACACTGCTGACCATTAAAATTGCAGTACCACGAAGGCGGCGTGCATCAGACGTCAAATTGTAATCGATGGGTATTTGAGGGCAGCACTTCACGCTGTGCAGTATTTCAGTAGCTATACGTGACTAGCGCCCAAGAGCACAGACATATTGTTGGGTCAGTCGTGGAGAATTTTACAACCACGTCAATTACCTCGAACGAGGAATTGGGACAGTCTGATGACATCTGGGGTACCTCGGACTGTTGGCATTCTGACTTTCTGTAGGGCCGGCCGGAGTGGCCGTGCGGTTCTAGGCGCTACAGTCTGGAACCGAGCGACCGCTACGGTCGCTGGTTCGAATCCTGCCTCAGGCATGGATGTGTGTGATGTCCTTAGGTTAGTTAGGTTTAAGTAGTTCTAAGTTCTAGGGGACTTATGACCTAAGACGTTGAGTCCCATAGTGCTCAGAGCCATTTGAACCATTTTGAACCTCAGAAGTTAAGTCGCATAGTGCTCAGAGCCATTTGAACCTTTCTGTAGGACGGACTTGAAGAGAGGCCTGCAGGCCGTGGTAGAGGCCCGCAGGCAGTGGTATGCCCAGGCACTGCACATAGGAGTGGCACATTGTCGTCTTTTCAGACGAGACGTTGTTCCGAGTACAGCATCACTATGGACGTATCCGTGTGAGGAACCTCGGAAGAGATCGAATACTGCCAAATTACACTCGTCATCGTCGGCGCCTAGGGTGATCGCATTTGGTGCCATCGGGTACACAACACGATCACTTCGGGTTTGCATAGCAGGTAATTTGGAAGTCAGCAGCTACATTTCAGACGTGTTAATGCCAGTGGCTGTGACCTGTTTTCGAGTTATCTCTGATGTTATCTTTCAATAAGGTAACTTCGGCGTGCAGTCCTCAACTTCTTCGATACAGAGGATAACGGACTGTTAATTAGTTAGCATTTTCTCCAGATCGACAGGAAACATCTGGTCATGGGTTGAGAGAGTTTCACATGTCACAACTGCGTTTCATTAACTGTGGAACTGAACTGAAACAGCATGGAATGACGTGCATGCCTCTGTCATCCAACCTCAGTTCGACGAAAAGCGACTCGTTGTTACTGCCTAAGGTGGCAGCTCGGTGCCCTAAATGAAACACCCCATACACCCTCAAAACATACACAAATTTAATAGTTTATTCTTCTTTCTGTACTGTATATGGACTATAAGTACAGTTTCTACCGAAAATGTATCCGCAGTTGGGAATACGAACAACCATCAGCTGTGTAAGGAAATGACGACAATTTTGATACATTACCCGTGTTAAAATGGACTGTTTACCAATTGCGGAAAAGGTCGATATCGTGTTGATGTTATCAAAATGCCCAACGGGCGTGTGCTATGTATGCTGCTCGGTATCCTAGACGACATCGTCCAAGTGTCCGGACCGGTCGCAGAATAGTTACGTTATTTAAGGAAACAGCCACATGTGAAACGTCAACCACGACCTGCAACAAATGATGATGCCAGAGTAGGTGTTTTAGCTGCTGTCGCGGCTAATCCACACATCAGTAGCAGACAAATTGCGCGAGAATTGGGAATCTCAAAAACGTCGGTGTTGAGAATGCTACATCAACATCTATTGCACCAATACCATATTTCTGTGCACCGGGAATTGCATGGCGACGAATTTGAACGTCGTGTACAGTTCTGCCACTGGGCATAAGAGAAATTACGGGACGATGACAGATTTTTTGCAAGCGTTCTATTTAGTGACGAAGCGTCATTCACCAACAACGGTAATGTAAACCGACATATTATGCACTATTTGGCAATGGAAAATCCACGATGGCTGCGACAAGTGGAACATCAGCGACCTTGGTGGATTAATGTATGGTGAGGCATTATGGGAGGAAGGATACTTGGCCCCCATTTTATCGATGGCAATCTAAATGGTGCAATGTATGCTGATTTCCTACGTAATGTTCTACCGATGTTACTACAAGATGTTTCACTGCAAGACAGAATGGCGATGTACTTCCAACATGATGGATGTCCGGCACATATATCGCGTGCGGTTGAAGCGGTATTGAATAGCGTATTCCGTGACAGGTGGATTGGTCGTCGAAGCACCATACCATAGCCCGCACGTTCACCGGATCTGACGTCCCCGGGTTTCTTTCTGTGGGGATAGTTGAAGGATATTTCCTATCGTGACCCACCGACAATGCCTGACAACATGCGTCAGCGCATTGTCAATGCATGTGCGTACATTACGGAAGGCGAACTACTCGCTGTTGAGAGAAATGTCGTTACACGTATTGCCAAATGCATTGAGGTTGACGGACATCATTTTGAGCATTTATTGCATTAATGTGGTATTTATAGGTAATCACGCTGTAACGGCATGCGTTCTCAGAAATAATAAGTTACAAAGGTATATGTATCACATTGGAACAACCGAAATAAAAAGTTCAAAGCTACCTACGTCCTGTATTTTAATTTTAAGAAACCTACCTGTTACCAACTTTTCGTCTAAAATTGTGAGCCATATGTTTCTGACTATTACAGCGCCATCTATCAAAAAGCGTAAAAAGTGGTCCGACTAAAACATTCATATTTCTGTACGTACTACGTAAATAGGGTTTCCTATTTAAAAAAAAACGCTGTTGATATCCGTTTGACCTATGGCAGCGTCATCTAGCGGGCCAACCATAGCGCCATCTGGTTTCCCCCTTCAAGCTAGACAAGATTCATTCTTTGTAGTTTTTTCGTCTGACGCTTATTTCGTGAGATATTTGGCCCGGTCACGATCGATGGACCACCCTGTATATTCCAGACTGCTTTCTCCTACAATTTGCCCCCTACGGTTCCCTGCAGTACTGTAGAGGTTATTTCCTAAAATATTAATACATGTCATTTCATTATGTCTATTTCTGTAATGAAATGAAATGTCGTTTGGCGAGGGCCTCCCGGCGGGTAGACCTGATCGCCTGGTGCACGTCTTCTGAGGTGACGCCACTTCGGCGACTTGTGCGTCGATGAAGATGAAATGATGGTGATGAAGACGACACAAACACCCAGTCCGTGAGCAGAGAAAATCTCCAACCCAGCCGGGAATCGAACCAGGGCCCCTAGCATGACAAGCCGGCGCGCTGTCCACTCAGCTACGGTGGCGGACTTTTTTCTTATCGGTATTTTCCACATATTCGCCGATTCTGGGGAGAATTAATCAGATCATATCATTCCTCTAAATCATCAGCATCCATCTGTAACACCACATCTCAGACTCTTGTATTCTTTCCTTTTCTCGTTTTCCCAAAATCTACTTTTATTAACTTCCATGCAATTCTGTTCTCTTGAGTACTTTCTGAGAAATTTCATTCTCAAATTATTTCTTATGTTTGAATTTACAGTAGTACATTACCTTCGAAGAGCAATAGTTTCTGTGTAGGTACTGGTGTGCTTCATATGTCTACATCTACTTGAGTACTCTAGGGTTCACACTTAAGTTCTTCGCAGAGGATTCATCGAACAACCTTCAGGCAATTTCTGTACCGTTCCACTCTCGAGCAGCGCTCAGGAAAAATGAACACTTACATATTTCCGTGCGAGCTCTTACCTTATTACGATGGTCATTTCTTCTTGCATAGATGAGCGTTAACAAAACACTTTCCCTTTCTGAAGAGGAACTTGGCAATTAATAATTCGTGAACATCTATCGCTGCAACAAAACAAGGCTTTTGTGCTAATAACTGCCATCCCAACTCGCATATCATATCCGTGGCGCTTTCTCCCCTATTTCGCAGTAATACTAAACGAGTTTCCCTTCTTTGAACTTTCTCGATGTCCTCTGTCAATCCTAACTGGTAAGCATCCCCTACTGCCCAGCAGTACTCCAGAAGAGCATGGACAAGTGCAATGTAGGCAGTAGACTTCTTGCATCAAGTGTTCTGCCAATCAGTACAGTCTTTGGTTTGTCTTTACCACAAAACTTTCTTTGGGATGGTCCCAATTTTGGTTGTTAGTAATTGTAATCCATAGGTATTTTCTTAGGATTTTTATCGATTGTCGGGTAACCGAAATTTGACGGATTCCTTTTAGTACTTATGGGGATGATCTGACGCATTTCTTTAGAGACACTGGCTGTTTTCGGACCATACAGATATCTTGTCTAAATCATTTTACAATGTTTTTGATTGTCTGATGACTTTCCTAGACGATAAACGGCAGAATCATCTACAAACAATGTAAGAGGGCTACTAAGATTCTTTTCTAAATCGGTTATAAAGAGTAGGAACAACAGAGATCCAATTATTGTTCCTTGGGGAACGTCAGATATCATTTATATTTTGGCCGAGGACTTTTCCTTAATTAGTTCAAATGGCTCTGAGCACTATGCGACTCGACTTCTGAGGTCATCAGTCGCCTAGAACTTAGAACTAATTAAACCTAACTAACCTAAGGACATCACACACAGCCATGCCCGAGGCAGGATTCGAATCTGCGACCGTAACGGTCGCGGTTCCAGACTGTAGCGCCTTGAACCGCTCAGACAGGTTATTCCTATTTCCTTTCTTGGGTATTGGCGTGACCTGCGAAACTTACTAATTCTTATGTACGGACCTTCCTTCGAGCGAGCGACTGTGTATCATTACTATGTATAGGACTATTGTATCTGCATACTCTCAAAGGAACCTAACTGGTATGCAATCTGCAAGGAAAGACATGCATTTAGTAAGTGATTTAAGCTACTTCGCTGCACTGAGGATATCTACTTCTAAGTTACTTTGGCGGCTGTTCTTGATTCAAATTCAGGAATATGTACGTCGTCTTGTTTGGTGAAAGAATTTCGGAAAACAGTGTATACGAAATCCTCTTTAGTGGCACTGCTTCCAAGTTAGCAGAACTCACTGCCTCCAGGTACATCATCGTGGTGTCCAATTCGTCCTTCTTTAGTTTACTTTCAGACCATATTACGCACTCAGTAGGCGGATCGCCTCATCCATCATGTCATAAATTCCTCCTTACTTTCATAAAGAATAGCATTTTCGTCAGAGACTCTAACCTTTAATATTCTTTCACCTTGAAAGAATGAGCCACCGCCCCAGGCAGAATAAAAAAGAAGGAGACTCTCACATTCGAACGTATTATTAATCCTTACGTATCTCTCATTGCTCATTATTATATGTGTCTTCATTAGTTGCTACTTCTCCCACAATGCAATACGCCCCTGAGTTGCAGCCGCACACAGTCGAACTGTCTGCGAGACGTGCAGGAAGAGAGTCAGTGAAGTTTCTGAAGGAACTGACAGGGATGTGGAGCCATGGCGACTCCCGTGCCGTGAGCAGTTGCACTATATTTCTCGGTTGAGTATCCATGACACGAACAACGCAATCGAGGTGGTCCCACAGATTGTCTTTATATCCTGGAAGTTTGGCGGTCAGGAGAGTACGGCAAACTCAATCTGGTGCTTTTCAAACCATGCTCGTACGCTGCAAGCTGTATTGCATGTTGCATTATCCTGTTGGTAGACGCCATAGTGCAGAGGAAAACAAATTGCATGGAGGAGTGGACATGGTCCCCAAGGATAGATGCATTCTTGTGTTGATCCACTGTGCGTCCCAGAATGACGAGATCACTCAGGCAATGCCACGAAAACATTCCCCAGACCCTAACGCTCCTTCCTCTGGCTTGGACTTACCCAAACTTCGTTGCAGGGTTTTTGCTTTCTGTTAGTTGGAGCATAAAACATGATTCATCTGAAAAGGTCGCCTGCCAACAGTCAGTGGATGTCCAATTGCGGTACTGGCGTGAAAATTCCAGCTTTCGTCGCCGTTGAACGGCAGTCGTCGTGGGTGCATGAACTAGGCGCCTGCTGTGGAGCCCAGTACGCTCCATCGTTCACTGAACGATCTTGAGAAAACAATATTGGTAGCCCCTTGGTTCGTCTATAGGACAATCTGAAACGTCCCCTTAGAAAAAATGTATGAATTACTGTGTTGGTAAACTTCTACGTTATTTGATACAGAGACAGCTGAGTAAAACTGAACGTACTCAGACATTTTTCTCTTTACTTCTTCTGATCATCAATAAACTGATACACAATATTTTTAGCGTAACGCAACCTGACTTTCAATAATCCCACAAAAGGATGTCCCTGACTAACAATAACCTATACCTTTCATGAATCACTTACCTCTCAAAAATCTTCGTTACTCGAACTACTGCAATACAGCGAGCGCCAATACTGCCAGCTAAATAAAAAATTCTAACTACTGATAGGCATAGTTTCAAATGAAAGATTTTCATAGAGAACAAACAATGTATTTAGCTTAATAGTGTTCAAAGGTCATATCAGTTCATGACATCGATTCTTACAAATTTCCTTTTTCTGGCGGACACACGTCCAGATCTTCCGCTCTCAAAACTCTGGCATCTCTCTCCCCACATCCACCACTGCTGGCGGCTCACCTTCAGCTGCGCAACGCTACACGCTGTTCACATCCAACTGCCCAACACTACACTAGCGAATATTCCAACAATGCCAACCAGCCACAGACTGCACACAGCACAGCCAGTGATTTTCATACAGAGCGCTACGTGACGTTACCAACATAAAAACCAAAACAGCCTACTTACATAGCCCCCATGCTCCCCACAAAAAACTTTACAAATTGTTTTGGGCAGTACCCAATAATTAATTGTTAAATTTTTTATATTAACGGTAACAAATATATCAAATGCACACATTTATTGATATACTGTTGGTCGAAAGCAAACATTGTCCTCTGTCCATAAAGACAGTCCTGATCATTCATCACAGTAGTAATTACATTGCACAAAGTCTGGTCAGTAAAGGAAAATGCACACGGAAGTAGTGGATTTCCATGAAGTCTTGAAGAAGTAGTGTTGTCCTCCCAGCGGAAAGACAGTGCTGACTCTTGACATGCAGATAGGTAATGGGTCACAACAGAGCAAACCCACAGCAGAGTCAGTCGAAATTTTGTAGAATTTTTGTAGGTAGGTCATCACATAGCAGGCCCACAGTATTTCTTTTAGAGATAATGGTATTGGTGGCCCACCACAGGTGCAGACCCACTGTAGTCCTTGTAGAGATGGACAGCAGCCATCTGTTGCGATTGTGTGGGTGCACAATCACCATCGAAGAGTCTTGCGGATAATATAGCATGTCCATAAACCACCACTTGTGCAATTTAAAAAAAAAAATTGAAATGTCCTTAAAACCAGCAATGCTGTTGACCAGTCCCATGCAAGCACTAACAGTATATTGTGCATATACTATGATCAACAGAAATTCGTGCACTGAAATGAATCCCTACAAGTTACTTAATTTGATGAATTGGTGTCAATTACAATTTTGCATGGAACGTGGCTCCCTGGACATAGTGCAGATCATTGCGTGCGTCATACAAACTATTAGGATATGCCGCGTCCACCTCCACGACATATGATACAACATGAGTCTGCAGTCACATCCGTGCATTAACCAAATCCGACAATTTTGCAATCGGACAGCCATCGAAACCCTCCAATGCTAGAGATTGCTACGTGACATGCCCGTGTAAGTGCTTATATCGAGATACACATACACGATGTAAGTCAAATCGTCGTGTGCAATGCACTCACACGTGCGTTATTTGCCTTTTTGCACCTATGAACATATTGGCAAAGTCCCCTGTGAATCCCACATTCAAAAAAGGAAAAAAAAGGTCGACATCGGTTAATAGTGCGATTCTGGCACATGTCATTCTGAGCATTGAATCCTACGAAAACCCTGGTGCGGTGTAATAGAAGGCAGGATCCATCATATATGTGCTCATTCACACACTCCTGAATTTATTGAAAATGTCCGCAAGTAAGCATACATCGCTACCCATGTATACTCCCCTGAAGTCGACACGCAAGTCGCCGAAGTGGCGTCAACTCGAAAGACTTGCACCAGGCGAACGGTCTACCCGACGGGAGGCACTAGCCACACGGCATTTCCATTTACTCCTCTGAATTACAATTGTTGAATTTTCTGCCACACATTCAATGCATTTCCATACTCCGCATGACATTGGCAGTAAGATTACTGGTGAATGTAGTTATGTTCAGCATTGCGGTTTCGTTGAATCTTTCAAATGGCTCTGAGCACTATGCGACTTAACTTCTGAGGTCATCAGTCACCTAGAACTTAGAACTAATTAAACCTAACTAACCTAAGAACATCACACACATCCATGCCCGAGGCAGGATTCGAACCTGCGACCGTAGCGGTCCCGCAGTTCCAGACTGAAGCGCCTTTAACCGCACGGCCACACCGGCCGGCGTTGAATCTTTCCATCGAATCAGTTACTGGTTGGTTGGTTGTTTGGGAGAAGAGCCAAACAGCGAGGTTATCGGTCTCATAGGAGTATGGAGGGATGGGGAAGGAAGTCGGCCGTGCCCTTTCAAAGGAACCATCCCGGCATTTGCCTGGAGCGATTTAGGGACATCACGGGAAATCTAAATCAGGATGGCCGGACGCTCAGTTGGTTGGTTGTTTTGGTAAAGGAGACCAGACAGCGAGGTCATCGGTCTCATCGGATTAGGGAAGGAAGGGGAGGAAGTCGGCCGTGCCCTTTGAAAGGAACCATTCCGGCATTTGCCTGGAGCGATTTAGGGAAATCACGGAAAACCTAAATCAGGATGGCCGGACGCTCAGTTACTGGTATGGGAAGACTCCCTTCTTTGTCACGACTGTCTGAAACCTTACATAATAGAGATTTGCAGCTATAATGAAGTTCATGTACTCCTGACAAATGGTTTCAGTAACTTTTTGAAGCAGTGTGTGCATAAATATCCGTGAGAACCACAGTGCAATATACATGTTCATTACCTTGGACAATGAAATGTATTTTTCGGTGCAGTCCGAAATAAGCCAAGTGCTCTACAGTGAAATGACCATCATACCTGCTCAAATTGTGAAAGAAAACAGGTACCTGTCGTGGCAGTCGGTATTTCTAGTAGCATGCGTAGTGTACCGCTCCACGGAACTTCCCTGTTAAATGACAGTGATCTCTGTTTCGAGTTTTGTAGTTAACGGCAGTCCACAAATATGACATTCAACAGTTTTCTTGGACAAATCGTCATTTTGCTGTGATTGTTTATGGGAATGTTGGGGCGAAAAATCTCATCGATTTTATTTGCAAGTTTATTCAAGACCAGAGAGCAACAAATCGCAGGCTTATCCCCAATGTAGGTTTCAAAACTATTACAAGCCGAGTCATATGGAGATCCTATTTTTTAACTGCTGCATACGGTACATGTCGTTCTGTGAAGGTCTTATGTGAGGCATGGGGTTACCTTCAAAGTACGTCACAGGAGTGAGGAGGCACTAGCAGTCGGCATACTCGTACATTACAAAGGGGCAACGTTCCTGGTGGTGGAAAGTCTTAAACTTCAAGAACCTGTTTACCTCAGCGGGCATTTCGACACATATCGGCTCCCGGCTACAGCAGTCTTTCAAATGCTTTGATAATCGAACACTAGAAGCCAAGGGGTTAAGATATTAGAACAAAAATGTCGTGCACTTTTATTTTTACTCAGTTCGAAGGAGAAAGTTTTAGGCGTGTTCTTGAACTACACGTGGTGTCGTTTCTTCCTCCGGTAGAATAACAACAAATCTTTATGTCACGCTAACCTGCTAGTTTGGGAAAAGAGAGGCGTCTGACGACTTTATGTTTTACATCATTTTTCTGCACATCGTGCTCATTTTCCATCTTCCCATCTTCTTCTTCCTTCATCAAGCTGTAAACATGAATTGATATATGGAGAATTTAACTCTCAAATTCAGGTACATCCTAAAGTTTAATGGGAAATCGATGCCATCAAAATTATATGCTGCACAAATCCATCTACTTCACTGGTTCTCAGATGCTGTGAATTTTTCGTATAACTTTTCTAGTAAGCCAGTACCGACCAAGCACAGCAGAAATCGTAGTTGAAAATTAACGCAGCCCTTTCAAGCACCTATATCTTCAGAAAGCGGAGGATAGGAAGACATTTCATTTAGTGGGTTGCAAAATGTGAACGAATATCCAGGTGAGTGCCCAACCAGAACCTCTTTCCTACAGTTTGGAAAATTAGCTCAGTTTGGCACTTGTTGTGAGGTCACGGTGCCACCCGCCAATTGAAGTACCCAACTGCTACGGTCGCAGGTTCGAATCCTGCCTCGGGCATGGATGTGTGTGATGTCCTTAGGTTAGTTAGGTTTAAGTAGTTCTAAGTTCTAGGGGACTGATGACCACAGATGTTAAGTCCCATAGTGCTCAGAGCCATTTGAACAATTTTTGAAGTGAAGTACCGCACGATATCACGCCATTTTCCCTCAGGATAAAGACACTGGTTTTATTTTCAACGCCACTACAGTCTTGTTTCTGGGGATATGCGAGTTCGCAACATAAAACTGCACTACACTTAATGGTGCGATACAACAGATCGTAGACAATTTTGGGGAGCTCTCTTTCCAAAACCGGTAGACACACGTTTAGGAAGCAGGTAGGGAGTCAGTAGCTTGCAGCAGAGTTATTAACGCGAGCATACTAGATCCTGTCCCTAAATACGCCTGCAACCACTGAGTGGTTTAAAGCTGGTGTACGATTAACCTGGTTCTGCCCAAACTAATAGGACTGGCGAGAGAACTGCTGCTAGACGATACATGTTGAAAATAAGCCAACAATCGCAACATTCAGGGCTGAGGCGAGCGTAGGTAGATTGTTCTGGCCGAGGCGATCGTAATATTGACGAACAGGGCTGAGTCGAGCCTTCTGTCAACAGGCTTGGGATCCGTGAACGCATCGTCAACGGGTCAGCTCGCAGCTAGCAGTGTGATGGACTGGGCTGCAGTGTTGTTGTCACAAGCCTGCCTCCAGACGATCCCAAGTTTCCTGCAGGATAGAACAAATGATCACATGGGTAAGTATCTTGTGTGTAACGATCCGTCATATGCAAGTGTCAGTAATTTCGTTGGTGCTTGTATAGAAAGCATGGATTTCATTTCTTATCATCTATT
Organism: Schistocerca nitens; assembly: GCF_023898315.1. NCBI lineage: Eukaryota > Metazoa > Arthropoda > Insecta > Orthoptera > Acrididae > Schistocerca > Schistocerca nitens. The sequence goes on from NC_064616.1 coordinate 931,019,984, forward strand.
AATATGGTGCTTCTTAACATTCCATCACATTCTACACTGGGAGCTACGTCGTCCATCGTAATATTATTATCCACACTTCCTAGGAACAAAAGAAAGAATAAAACATCTATTTAGCATTGTTGTTGTTGTTGTTGTCTTCAGTCTGCTCAGTGTATTCATCTCTTGGTCTCCCTCTACGATTTTTACCCTCCACGCTGCCCTCCAATGCTAAATTTGTGATCCCTTGATGCCTCAGAACATGTCCTACCAACCGGTCCCTTCTTCTTGTCAAGTTGTGCCACAAACTCCTCTTCTCCCCAATCCTATTCAGTACCTCCTCATTAGTTATGTGATCTACCCATCTAATCTTCAGCATTCTTCTGTAGCACCACATTTCGAAAGCTTCTATTCTCTTCTTGTCCAAACTAATTACCGTCCATGTTTCACTTCCATACATGGCTACACTCCATACAAATACTTTCAGAAACGACTTCCTGACACTTAAATCTATACTCGATGTTAACAAATTTCTCTTCTTCAGAAACGCTTTCCTTCCCATTGCCAGTCTACATTTTATATCCTCTCTACTTCGACCATCATCAGTTATTTTGCTCCCCAAATAGCAAAACTCCTTTACTACTTTAAGTGTCTCATTTTATAATCTAATTCCCTCATCATCACCCGACTTAATTCGACTGCATTCCATTATCCTCGTTTTGCTTTTGTTCATGCATGTGTAAATTATTACTATCATTATTACTGTACAAATATGAATTATGACTCACGTATCATCTTGTCTATAAAAGGAGCACATACCTCTGAACTCATACTAGAGAAAGGAATCATAGTTTGAGGTAGGTTAACCGCCATATCGTTATAAACAACACCTACAAATAAAATTTTAAAAAATCACATAAGCAATGCAAACAAGCTTAAATTATTATTATTATTATTATTACTGTTATTATTATTGTTATTACTATTATTACTGTAGAAGAAGAATGAATTACTACTACACATGTATTTGATAGTTTATAATTGGAGTCCAGCCCTGCGAAATTCGTGATAAAAATGTTTTCAAAACCCTGGGGTAGTCCCATGAAACAGAGCAGATGATGGGGTATAAGTGTCAGACGTAAATACACTGACGATCCAAAACATTATGACCACTGTCCACCGCGAGCCCGAGTGCCTTCTGGTTGTGTTGAGTAGCAAGGAAAGAATCTAAACGGAAGAGAGAAGAATGGGCAGTTATTATAGCAAAGGTAAGGGCCGTAAATGCGGAAACCAACTGCTATAAGCGGTTTTGACAAAGGGGACATTGTTGTGGCCCTACGGCTGGAAACTGGAATCTCTGAAAGTGGTTGAAGGATGGTGGAATAACGCGTAGGCCGTATGGTACTGGACGACCACGTCTGATCACAAAAAGTAGAGGTCAGAGAATCCTCCAGTGTGTAGTCCAGGAAAGGCAGCGTTGTGTGGCAGATCTGACGACAGGGTAGAATGCTGGTTTCGCACAAATGTCTCGGAGCACACCAATCAAAGGCCATTGTTGAACATGGAGCTCCATATCGCACGACCCCTACGTGTTCCTATGGTGACCCAACGACATCGTCAGTTACGGTTGCAGTGGACACAGCATCACTGAGATTTCACCCTAGATCAATAGAAACGTGTCGCCTGCCGAATGAACAGCATTTCTTGTGACACCAGGTCGATGGTTGGATCCTTATACACATTCATCCAAGCAAATGGCTGCACGAAACAGGCACAGAGCCACAGATGCAGGCTGTTGAGGGCAGAATTATGCCGTGGGGTACGTTGAGTTGGGCTTCCATGGGATCTGTGGTGGTAATCTAAGGCGTCGTGACAGCAGTGAACTGTGTGAGCATTATTAAGGACCAGCTGCATCGCTTCGTGCTTGAAGTCTCTCCCTATGGCGATGACATCATCTAGCAGGATAACTGTCCATGTTGTAAGGTCAGAATAGTGATACATTGGCTTCATTGGCATGGTAGTGAACTCACATTGATGTCTTTGCCAGCAAATGTGCCTGTTCTGTATCCACTGGAACACATCCTTAGCGCCTACTGCGTGCCAGTAAACCACAGTCCCGTAATTTGCGGAAATTGGTTGACCTGTGCGAAGACATCTGCTGCCACATACTTCTGGAATCCTATCAAGGACATATAGAATCCATGAGAAACAGAACCTCTGTTGGAATGTGTTTAAAAAGTGGAACAACGGGCTGTTAAACAGGTGCTCATAATGTTTTGGCTCATCGTGCAGCATGCCCACATAAACACTGATTTGACAAAAGTCATGGTACAAATCCTAATATAGTGACAGACCTCCTTTTTCCCCGCCTAATGCTGCAATTTGACGTGGCATGGACTCAACAAGTCATTGGAAGTTCCCTGCAGAAATATGGACCCATGCTGCTTACGTATCCCTCCGTAACTGCGAAAGCGTTGCCGCCGCCTCTCGATTATATCATACACCACTGACCATTAAAATTGCTACACCAAGAACAAATATAGATGATAAACGGGTATTCACTGGACAAAGATATTATACTAGAACTGACATGTGATTAGATTTTCACGTTATTTGGGTGCATAGATCCTGAGAAATCACTACCCAGAACGACCACCTCTGGCCGTAATAACGGCCTTGATGCACCTGGGCATTGAGTCAATCAGAGCTTGGATGGCGTGTACAGGTACAGCTGCCCATGCAGCTTCAACACGACACCACAGTTCATCGAGAATAGTGACTGGCGTATTGTGACGAGCCAGTTGCTCGGCCACCATTGACCAGACGTTTTCAATTGGTGAGAGATCTGGAGAATGTGCTGGCCAGGGTAGCAGTCGACCATTTTCTGTATCCAGAAAGGCCCGCACAGGACCTGCAACATGCGGTCGTGCATTATTCTGCTGAAATGTAGGGTTTCGCGGGGATTGAATGAAAGGTAGAGCCACGGGTCGTAACACATCTGAAATGTAACGTCCACTGTTCAAAGTGCCGTCAATGCAAACAAGAGGTGACCGCGACGTGTAATCAATGGCACACCATACCATCACTCCGGGCGATATGCCAGTATGGCGATGACGAGTACACGCTTCCAATGTGCGTTCACCGCGATGTCGCCAAACACGGATGCTGATGCTGTAAACAGAACCTGGATTCATCGGAAAAAATGTTTTGCCATTCGTGCACCCAGGTTCGTTGTTGAGTACATCATCGCAGGCGCTCCTGTCTGTGATGCAGCGTCAAGGGTAACTGCAGCCATGGTCTCCGTGCTGATAGCCCATGCTGCTGCAAACGTTGTCGAACTGTTCGTGGAGATGGTTGTTGTCTTGAAAACGTCCCCATCTGTTGACTCAGGGATCGAGACGTGGCTGCACGATCCGTTACAGCCATGCGGATAAGATGCCTGTCATCTCGACTGCTAGTGATACGAGGCCGTTGGAATCCAGCACGGCGTTCCGTATTACCCTCCTGAACACACCGATTCCATAGTCTGCTAACAGCATTGGATCTCGACCAACGCGAGCAGCAACGTCGCGATACGATAAACCGCAATCGCGATAGGCTACAATCCGACCTTTATCAAAGTCGGAAACGTGATGATAAGCATTTCTCTTCCTTACACAAGGCATCACAACAACGTTTGACCAGGCAACACCGGGCAACTGCTGTTTGTGTATGAGAAATCGGTTGGAAACTTTCCTGATGTCAGCACGTTGTAGGTGTCGCCACCGGCGCCAACCTTGTGTGAATGCTCTGAAAAGGCAATCATTCGCTTATCACAGCATCTTCTTCCTGTCGGATAAATTTCGCGTCTGTAGCACGTCATCTTCGTGGTGTAGCAATTTTAATGGCCAGTTGTGTATAATTGATCGATGAATTTCATGTTGGGCTATCTGGATGGCCAGATCATTCGCTAGAAATGTCCAGAATGTTCAAACTAATAGTGAACAACTGTGGCCCGGTGACATGGAGCACTATCATCCATAAGAAATCCATCGTTGTTTGGAAACATAAAGTCAATGAATGGTTGCAAATGGTTCCCAAGTAGCGAAACATAACCATTTCCAGTGAGTTATCGATTCGGTCAGACCAAAGGATCTAGTCCAATCCACGTAAACAGAGCCAATACCATTATGGAGCCACCACTAGCTTGCACAGTATCTTGTCGACAACTTGGTTCCATGGCTCTGTGGGGTCTGCGCCACACTCGAACACTACCATCAGTTCTTACTAAATGAAATCAGGGTTCATTTGACCAGGCCGAGCTTTTCCAAGTGTTCTAGGATCCAAACAGTAAGGTCACGAGCCCAGGAAAGGCGCTTGCAAGTGATGTCGTGCTGCGGCCGCAGCCCGCTAATGGCAAATTTCACCGCCCTGCCCTAACGGGTACGTTCGTCTTACGTCCCACATTCATTTCTGCGGGTATTTCATGCATCACTGCTTGTCTGTTAACACTGACACCTCTAAGCGAACTATGCTGCTCTCTGTCGTTAAGGTAAGGCTGTCAGCCACTGGCGTTGTCCGTGGTGAGGGGCAATGCCTGAAACTTGATATTCTCGGCACGCTCTTAACATTGTGGACCTCGGAATACTGAATCCCCTAACGATTTCAGAAATGGAGAGTCCCATGCATCTAGCTCCAACTACCATTCCGCGTTCAATGTCTGTTAATTCCCGTCGTGAGGCCACAATCACATCGGAAACCGTATCACATGAATCACCCGAGTACAAATGTCAGCTCCACCAGTGCATTGTCCATTTACACTTTGTGTACACGACACTACCGCCATCTGTATATGTACATATAGCTATTCCGTGATTTTCATCACCCCATTGTAGATGGATCACGTTTTTACTCACCCAGATGTGAAGCCAGAACACTGCTCCTATCTGGGATAGGCGTTGTAACCTCTCGTAGAGCCTGTGGATTGGGTGGAGAGCCAAAGTTCTGGAAGCACACAGACAGAGGACTGGGCTCGACCACAGCACACCCATCCATCCCCATTTCCTAAACATCACTGAAAAATCATATGAGGGAGAAAAAGGATTACGGCAGATAACTATATTATTCACACACACACACACACACACACACACACACACTCACACTCACACACACACACACACACACACACACTCACACACACACACACACACTCACAAACACAGATATATAAAGTTGTTTATTCATGATTGAATCTTTGTTGGTTAACAGCGCTGGTTCTGTAATTTCGAATCAGATGGCTCCCTCCTCCTGGGAACTGGAAATTAAAAGATCCATTGTACTGCTCCCCATTAATGGTGACAGTATGCTGCAATCTGTAACAACAAAGAAAAAAATTCTGTAGATTGTGGCTATACAACAAACAAGTACCCAACATAAACTGTTTTCGAAACATACCTACCGTCTCGTCACCATCCAAGTGAGAACGTTTTTTCGACTCTGGCACGTTTGCGCTTAATAACTGCTACTGTCAGTGGTCTGAATAAGACTGAAAGGATTGCAGCTGCTCAGACCATCTTATTAATAGTTGGGTAGTGAGGGAAGCTGAATGCACTAGCTTCTCTGTGTGTTGGTTGTGGTGAAATCCATATGGCCAATGTACTGCATGAGTGAACATTGGGGAACTGATGATGCACACCACTCTGCAAGAAGTAATAAATGTACCATTAAGTTTGTGTGAGTGCTTTTATCTATTGAATGGGATGAGTGATTCGGGGGAGGGGACCAAAGTGCTAGGTCATCGGTCCCATTGTATTAGGGAAAGATAGGGAAGGAAGTCGGCCGTGCCCTTTTAAAGGAACCATCTAAACATGAATTTTCCTCTTCCTATCCATACTTTTGCTTGAGTCACGATATAGATGGACAGTTGCACGATTCCAGGTAGTAAATTGAAGAGTGCTTTTAATATTGCGTGTCCACGAAGTCTTCACACTGCCTTTAACATACACAATCACATCAATGTGGTTGAAAATTCGAGGCGATATCACCATTCCAGATTCGTGCCAGTGTACTGTATGAAACTGCGAGTTAACTATTACACACTTCTTAGATTCTTGGCACACTTCACTTCCCTGAATGGCTTGGGTGATACAACATTTGCAGAGAACATAGTCGTCAAACGTACATCGTTTGTCAATATCTGAAAGCCATATCCTTAAATACAAAATGCCCATATTCATCGTAGAAGCTTTGAGTGTTATTAATGATGTTCGTACTCATCACAAAAGCCTCAGATGTCAGATTGTACCTGTAAATTTATGCAACTCATTGCACAATTCCAATGTAAAGCAAATAGTTAATCACGCACTCATGTACTAATAATGTATATTCTGCAGTTTCTTTGGAGAAATTTTCTAATGGTTTTGATTCTATATGTACATGTACTGGCCCAAATTTCACTGTATTATTCTCGTTTGAGCAGTCTATCATGATCATGGACGCCAGCTCCTTAAACATCTGTGGGCTGAGCATACTTCTGAGTCATCATCACTCTCATAGTAAGGAGGGGGAAACATTGCATACATGCCATACAATACACTGTAGATGTCAGTGTATAATACCACTTTGGCTGTAAATATGGATAGATCTCCGAGTTAACGCAAACGTTAGCATTGGTTAGTTTACGACTATCGAATATGCTCGAATACTTTTCCAGACTGTCGGTTTGCATCAGTAGCAGTATAATGAATAAAATTGTTTCTAACTGAACGGCTGTTTTAAAAGCCTATGAAATTCTAGATGTAGTCAGCAGAACTGGATAGTCAGGCAATTCCCTTGAACAGAGAGTTAATGGCAGTTGACTATCTGAATGCAGCACCTTTAAAAATTTCAAATTCTGCTTGTCTGTTAACAGAAATATGAGTCATTTTCCATCTCATTTCTCGTACAAAAGTTTATTCTCTTCATGCTCACCCTCTTGTTCCTGATGTATGAGTTATTATCCACTGCACTTCGTACAAGAATTAATTCTTGCTTCACATTTATGATGACATATGTCTTCAAAGAATCTCATAACCATCTTGAGAGGTCCTGACACACTAAAGCGATCGTATTCGCTTATCAATCGATATATGATCCATCCTGCATTTTGCAAACCATTCAAATCTGAAGTTGATGCAGAAACTTATGCTCTAATGGTCCTGATTTCAACATTTCCTCTGCTGTCGGACTCATCCCCATTCAGGTTTTATCTTATTTCTTGAAACAGAAATGTAAATTCATTATGTGTAAGTTGCAATGTCGCTTTAGGGCTTCCATCCATTTTCATAAATTTTCCTTCCAGGTATACGAAACTGTTACTCTGAAATTTAAAGCACCATGGTGTTGCATAAGAATCCTAATATCATCAGTATTTTTCAATGACGTCAAAAAAAATATTTGTGGGAAATATTCCTTACGTAAAATTCGCTCGTCAAATCTAATAGCAACTGTTATATCGACTGACATCATTGCGTGGTTTTAAGGCTATCAACTTAAGGAATATGAAATTCTCCCATGTTATAATGTTTTGCATCTACAGCAAAATTATATACTGATGACTAAGTGCATCACTTCTATACCTTACATCAATGTCGCTGCTCCTACTTCAAGTGTAGACGTATCACAGTTTCTTCACCATGATAGTTGACTAGACTACTCGCCTGTTCTACTACATTCAACTCTAGATGGTCTAATGTTTGGGTTGTCAGTGGTAGGTGTATGGCTATGGCGGGTACCTAGACGATTTTATATCCTGGGCTCAGAGTCGGGTAAAACTTGTAGACTGTGTAAATCAATCTATAGTTAAGGTACGAATTCGTTACATTATTACAATCAACACGAGTCGAGGTAACTGTTGGCATACCGACAGGATGTGCTGACTCGTAAAATTTATCAGAATTCTTCCTCAAGCTTGAAGCATTAGGAAACCCATTAGTGACCCCATTGAACCTTCCCGGCTGAAGCCTACAGTCTCTTCTGTCGTTTTTACTTATGTTTGAAACGTTTTAGCGTTTGCACATGAATCAATCCCTTTTAAAGATTGTTTTATAAGTGGATTTAAACCTTCAATATCGTATGATCTAGGGGGTAGTTCCGCAACATTACCACTTTTTACATTAGTTAACGTTTCCCCTCTGTCATACTACGCATGCTGTTGTATCTTTACAAACCAGTCATTGCAATACTCCATTCCCTCTCGCTTAGAAAAATTGCCAGAAGATAATTCGTACTTACAACTGATGATCATTGTTTTAAATTTAGAACATATGACATCACATCTAGACCTCAGTTTTTGCAGTTATGTACATGCTGCTGGCTTTTTAAGCAGTCACCAAGAGGAACATGAAGTAGAAATGTTCGCAGGGATTCGTATCGAAGTCTTTGTGGGAAAAGAAAGAACGCTCAACTGTTGGCAAAACAATGGCGCAATTCTTCTGGTGAGTGTAAATTTCCGATTGAGTCAAGGAAGTAGACGTTATACCTCCTTTTTTTAACAAATGCAACCCAGTGAGTTCCATGATCTAGATTTGAATGAGTTAGCGTCGTATTCTACTTAAACACTCAATGAAATCTCAGAATGTGGAACTTTTTTACGAATTTAAGCAGATTTGTATTTGTAAGTAGTCTATGGGGTAGCTTTTTGCGGTGTGGTTGAAATATAGACCTCTCATGATGATGACAGATTCCATCATCCCACCTGTCTTTTCGCCCCCTCAAACTGCTCTGTGCGCTTTGTTCATTTTTTCAATGTTTGGGCCACAGTTGATGCTTCTCTCGCTAATGATTAAATATCTGAAAGTGTTGCAAGTGCAGGTATTACGAATGGGATAATTCCACCTAATGTCTTAGTTATAGGTAAAACGCATGGTGCTTATGGCTGTCTTCTTCTTCTTCATACTTCTTTCTGCTTCAGGACACTTTTAGCTGCCAACAACGATGATTGGATACAATTTTTAAACATCCTTGGATTTTTCTTCTCCTTCTTAAATGGGTGTGCCTCGGAATTCCAAGTCCAAACATACGCATGATCTGGTAACACCGTAAGGAGCGGAACTGTGTGGAGGGACTGCTGTCATTGTCCAATAGCCACTACGGAGCTGTATCTGCTTGTGGTCTGGATACCAGTCCGCCTTCAGCAGTGGTGAGGTGAGCACATCTTGTTTGTGTCTCGCCTGTTGTGCTGCTTGCAGGCGAGCAAAGGTTTGTTTACTTCTGCGCAGCTGCTTGTTTTCTTGTGTGAATTTATCGACCATCATGGCCTCTTCCTATCACAGAGCTACAATTAAATTAACTTTTTTCTCTGGATCATGAACGACCACAAGTGTATGAACGAGAATGGTTTATACAGGACAAAATGTGGCTCTCACTACAAGATTTTCTCATAATTGATTTTTCGATCCTTAGTGCAACTGAGTGCATAAAGGCGGTGAATAAATTGCTGTGCACCGACGTTGTGCGTCACCATGCTAAGGATAACAGGTTCCAATACTCTGACGGCCATATAGGGGCTTTCGTGTTTGATCACTCTGGTCTTGGCCTTAGAACATTGAGGTTTTCGAACTCCCATTTGAGGTGCCATCAGAGCTTGTGATGGCCGCTTTTACACCTTACAGCGATGTAGTTAGTCATGTTGCTGAAAGGTGGAATTCGTTTGAAACCTACCGCATATTCAATGGTGTCCAGCAGTTAGAAACTGAAATACAGAAACACATGCCTTCTTACTTGTTTATTGACTGCTGCATGGCTGTCGCCATGCACGATGGCCAGCCGCACACTTGTTCAGGTTGTGGCCAGGAAGGCCATTTCCACTCTGACTCTCACTGATGTAGACAGGTTCAGAGGCCGCTCTCCCTGTGGCGCCCAATCAGTTAACTCTATTTTCCGCGACTGTGGCAGGACTGCCTGCTGCATCCACTCTGAATCAGTCGTCACTGACGTCGGTTCCTCTTGAAGACGCAACGGACGTTTTGCCTGTCTCTCATACACTGCCGCCAGAGGCAGTACCAACAGACGATGGCCATCAGTTGACACAAGCCTTCTGTTCCGACCCTACAGTTGTTGATCGTGGAGCTGTACCAACCTCCACTTTTCTGCCATCTGGCCACAAGTAAGACGACATTCGTGTGCCATCCAACACAGAACGACATGTTACGAAGGAACGGTCGCCAAGGATATGGAAGAGACAATGCTGTATCCCATCTGATAACTTCCTCCATTGGATGTGTGGACGGTATGACGACCCTCCTACTGATGGTGTGATATCGTCCGATGCCCTGGCACTGTACGACACGACTCCTCTCCCCACCGTCTTAGGTCTGCATCCACCTACAGACACCGACCTTCTCCTGCCTGCGACTGATGTAGTTGCACCCTTTCTCTGTCTGATGCTGCTTGTGAGCATATCTCTGATAGTGTTCCACTGAACCAGCCCAGCGAGACGTCTGTATTCTGGATGTCAGTGTTGAGAATGGACGTTCTGGAGGTGTACAGGGCGATGGAACTCCCTTGGTGGTGTCGGCTCCCTCCCTGCTACAGTGATGTGCCCTTTCATGGGCGTCTAACGAGGAGCTAGCCATGCTTCCTCTATGTTGGCATTGCATGTCCTTCTGGCCATGTGAGCTTTTCAAACTTATTACGTACCTACAGTCAGTTTCAATACCATCTGTACGCACCTTAAACTAGCAATACTCGATGAAATGCTGTATGTTGGTGATGTTGACCTTGCGCTCAACCAGGAGATGCATGTTGAAACTTTTTGTGCTCTACATGGCTTTAAAGCACGCATCTCCCATGCTTCCCCTGCTGGTAGTGTTATGACAATTCTTCTTGACATGCTCTCAACAGCGACATGAAGATTTTTACCTCGCTGTAGGCATTTTTGGGAGGTACCAATAACATCTACACTTTTTGCCGCCCATGACTTCAGCCAGGCGTTCGATCGGATCGATCACGACTAGCTGGAAAGGGTGCTCCGCAATATGGGACACCCTGATACTCCTATCGACGTCGTAATTCGTCTGCTTCGTGGGGCAACGTCCCGCGTACTCCGCAATGGACGTCTCACTCCTATCATCATGATCAGTCATCTGGGGCATCAAGGCTGTCCGATGTCTAACTGATGCGTCCTTTCGCGATAGAACCATTGCTCTGTGGCCTCTGTCAACGCCTGTCTGGGATGTCTCTCCGTGACCATGTCTTTTCCTGCATTTTTTATGCAAGTGATCTCGTCCTCATTCTTTGTAGTGGTGCTGGGGTCAGGGAGTCACTGGTGTGGGTTGCTGCCTACAGTGAAGCTTCTGGTAGGTGCATTAACCTCCACAAGCCAAGAACTATGGCAATAGATGCGAGGCATCCTGTGGACAGCGCTGCTTCAGTGTATGTAGCTGCTACTCTCCGATGCTTAGAACTCGATTTCGTGAGAGATATGCGGTGCATGATTGCCCTCAACTCCCAGCGTCTATTGTCCCAGTAACGAGCTGGGCTTATAGATCAATGTTTACGAGCCCTCAAACTTCAGCAACAGCCACAAAATGTAAATGTATACCTGGCGTCACATATGCCCCATGTGGCACAGACGCTCCCCATTCCACCATCTATGACCTGCCTCGTGATAGCGGTATTGGGTTCATGAATTTGCCAGGGCTTGCTGTTCAAGATAAGGCATGATTCCCTCACTTTCATACAATGCAGGCGCTGTTTGGGCCTGTATGATGTCCATGACAGGGCGATATCCCTCTTCGTCAGCTCTCAGATAGTACTGCGATCCAATTGTCCCACTTGCCTTACCAGCCCGTTGCTTGAGGCCCTTGCACTAGGCACTCTATAGCCCCTACCCAGCTTTCGGATGTTCCGACACCCTTCTTATACATCCACCAGTTTTTCCTTGAACAGCTATGTCCGTACTGCGGCATTGTCAACATCCTTGATGTCCACGAAGGCGATCTATGCCTTCCTTCACCAGAACGGATCATCGAATGTGGTTGAGGGGAAGCATTCCCACATCGACTGGCTTGCCGTCTGGCGATTGACGTGCGCTCCTTATCAGGCCATTGACTTCAGGCTGTGTCGCACCTTACGGTCAATTGGAAACAAATATGCCAGTCACGCCTTCACGAGATTCATCTTGCAGACACCATGTTGTGTGTCGCCTGTGATGTTCTGGACGCGGATGTGCATCTCCTGGTTCATTTCCTCATTATCATCATCATTCGTGATAGAAGCTAAATTGTATTGTGCAAACATTGGACTGTGCCAAAACTGGGACTTTGTACGGGTGCTGATGACCGCGCAGCTGAGCGCCCCACAAACCAAACATCATCATCTCCTGGTGTGCGGATTGGCGATAGATATCTGGTTCTTGATGCGGAAAATGTTTTGCCGTAATTACCCGTACGACTCTTCATCAGACACCTCCTCACCTACTACACTTTCTGGACTTGGAATACTTCCACAAACGCAGACGAACACCGTGAAGTGGATTTGCAGACACACGGCTCACTACTTGTTTGATGACGGCGAGAAGAATGACCTTGATTTATGGCGCCTCAGTGAACGACATCGTTCAGTTGTCCGCAATCCCACATACAGACAATTTTTTTCTCTAATTTTCTTCAGTGTGTTTCTTAACCCACACCACTATGAGGAGCTGGTCCACACATTTTCCACTCTTAGTGCCGGTTATTCTCTGGTCACTGGAATGTTCTCAGAAAAAACTGAGCGTCGATAGTCCCACCGAGTGTAGCGAACTACTACCTACCGCTCCCATTGTAAGTAGGCTGTTTAGGTTTTTTTTATTGGTAACGCCACCTCTGTATGAAAATCACTGGCTGTGCTGTGTGCAGTCTGTGGCTGCTTTGCATTGTTGTAATACTCGCCATTGTAGTGTTAGGCAGCTGGCTGTGAACAGCGCATAGCGTTGGGCAGTTGGAGGTGAGCCGCCAACAGTGGTGGATGTGGGGAGAGAGATGGCGGAGTTTTGAAATTTGTCATGAACTGCTATATATATATATATATATATATATATATATATATATATATATATATATCAAGGTAAATACATTGTTTGTTCTCTATTAATATCTTTCATTTGCTAACTATCCCTATCAGTAGTTAGTGCCTTCCATAGTTTGAATCTTTTATTTAGCTGGCAGTAGTGGCGCTTGCTGTATTGCAGTAGTGGGAGTAACCAAGATTTTTGTGAGGTAAGTGATTTGTGAAAAGTACAGGTTAATGTTAGTCAGGGCCATTCTCTTGTAGAGATTATTGAATGTCAGATTGCGTTGCGCTAAAAATATTGTGCGTCAGTTTAAGCACAGTCTTGTAAAATTATTCAAAGGGGACGTTTCACCATCTCCACGCGAAGTTGGTTCAAAAATGGTTCAAATGGCTCTGAGCACTATGGGACTTAACATCTGAGGACATCAGTCCCCTAGAACTTAGAACTACTTAAACCTGACTAACCTAAGGACATTACACACATCCATGCCCGAGGCAGGATTCGAATCTGCGACCGTAGCGGTCGCGCGGTTCCAGACTGAAGCGCCTAGAACTGCTCGGCCACACCGGCGGCCGCGAAGTTGGTCTTTATTTTTTTTTTTTTTAATTTGGAAATTTGTGGTAAGGTTTTATGAGCCCAAACCGCTAGCCCAAACTGCTGAGGTTATCGGTCCCAAAGCTTACACACTACTTCATCTAACTTAAACTAACTTACGCTAAGGACGATACACACACCCATGCCCGAAGAGTACGCATTAGGAGTGATTTAAAATGGAATGATCATATAAAGTTTATCGGCGGTAAAGCAGATGCCAGACTGAGATTCATTGGAAGAATCCTAAGGAAATGCAATCTGAAAACAAAGAAAGTATGTTACAGTACGCTTGTTCGCCCACTGCTTGAATATTGCTCAGCAGTGTGGGATCCGTACCAGATAGGGTTGATAGAAGAGATAGAGAAGATCGAACGGAGAGCAGCGCGCTTCGTTGCAGGATCATTTAGTAATCGCGAAAGCGTTACGGAGATGATAGATAAACTCCAGTGGACGACTCTGCAGGAGAGACGCTCAGTAGCTCAGTACGGGCTTTTGTTGAAGTTTCGAGAACATACCTTCACCGAAGAGTCAAAGAGTTTATTGCTCCCTCCTACGTATATCTCGCGAAGAGACCACGAGGATAAAATCAGAGAGATTAGAGCCCACACATTGGCATACCGACAATCCTTCTTTCCACGAACAATACGAGACTGGAATAGAAGGGATAACCGATAGAGATACTCAGGGTACCCTCCGCCACACACCGTCGGGTGGCTTGCGGAGTGTGGATGTAGATGTAGATGTAGAGTACTCGAACGTCCGACGGGGGGAGCCGCGCAGACAGTGACAAGGCGCCTTAGAATGCGCGGGCCTACCCCGTGCGGCTCCAAGTCGGTTTGCTGCTACCTTTGGTGGTTGGCAAAAAGGATTAAAAACTTGTCTCATTGATGTGCTTTGAACCTCTACTCCACGTTCCCTGCGCTTTCCTTGCTTGCTGCAGAGGGAACAGGACCTGGCGTCCAGGCCTCGGGTTGCGACCCCCGACCAGTTTGCCCTCTCCCCTCCATCTGGTCGCTATGATGGTTCCATTGGAAAAAAATTTTAAAAACATAAACGTCGCGCATTGTAGATATGAAGTCTGAGTTCGAGATCCTTGTGTTCCCAGTGTTTGCTGAAGTTCTGTCTCATAGATCCTCAAAGATTATTAAAATGGCTCAAATGGCTCTGAGCACTATGGGACTTAACATCTATGGTCATCAGTCCCACAGAACTTAGAACTACTTAAACCTAACTAACCTAAGGACATCACACAACACCCAGCCATCACGAGGCAGAGAAAATCCCTGACCCCGCCGGGAATCGAACCCGGGAACCCGGGCGTGGGAAGCGAGAACGCTACCGCACGACCACGAGATGCGGGTAAAGATTATTCGCTTCACTGTCTAACACAACAGTAATAGCAAAAACTTCCAGAAACAATTCCGCGAAACAGCTCGTGGTTGCGTCACGATCACAACAGTTCAGGCTTCGCTATGAGTTTATCACCAACTGTCATTTTCTTATTTACAGTTCTAGTATTAATCTTACAGTTGCATATGGGATTTTACATGCTTCAAACTTATGAACTTCGTGCAAGAATTTTAAAATAGTCGCAAGTGGTAAAAGAGCTAACATTTGAGACCTACTATTTCCTACGGGATTTAATAGAAGGATGAAGGCAACAGAGGCAACTCGGAACGTTTGTATTGTGTGTGGGATGAGTGCTTTTGGGAAAATACGACTGTAAAGGGAGACTTCGTAAGCTACGAATAACAAAGTTCCTATCAAGAAAGGTTACTGTGCAGGAAATCACATGCAGTAGTAGAGAAGGTGGGCTCAAAAAGCCGTTGAAAATTAAACCAGTCACAGCTAGTGAAGCATCAAGATTTTGAACATTCTCTGATAGTTGTAGTACAGGCAAAGGCAGAAAGAAGTAGGTTTCCCACAACATAAATGACAAGAGACATTGTAATTTACTTGTAAAATAACGTTCTTGCTGTCGAAAACGCAATTTTCCAACTCACCGTCACTCACTATGCACGGATTTTTCAAAATATTTCATCAAAGTTACAAGTAAATATCTAGCGAACTTAGTAGGATAATTTGGCTCCAGTCCTGGAAGTCCATCGACTATCACTCAGTGCCAAACATTTTTTGGATGTCGTTTAATTTATATTTTTTTGGCTCAATATTAGTGATTTTCGTACATTTGTCTTGCTACCTATGCATTAATTCATCTCAGATACACGTATATCAGTGTCGCGCCCATACAGTCAAATAACTAACGGCCGTATCTTTCAGAACAGTGGACGCAGGATTGCGGTGAGCTTATTACTTAACTAACTGTATCTCATAAAACATATAGTGACTGCGTTTGCTGGTGCATAGTAGAAGGTAACATTTGTTGAGGATGCAATTGCCGCAACAATGAACACTGTGCCAACTTTGTGCTATTGAGACAGGTGCTTCATACATTAGATTGAGCAGATTGAAGAGAGTTTCCTTCAAACATATGAGTTCTTGGTTCCATTCTTCTCTTGTTCTTGAGGGAAACGTGAGGCGGTGTAAAAGTGCAGGTGTTCCTAGTGGCAACGCAGTGTGTAGTGTCTGCTTGTTCGCGGAGCAGGACGGAGTGAGTAGAGCTTAATCAAGCTGTTGCTCACAAAATGCACCGACGCCAGCACGTCACCCTCACTTAGGTGTGTGTTTTGTGTGTATTGAACCGGGACCTAGAAACGACGGAGAGGCTTCGTTCCGCCGTAGCCCTCAGTGGTTCACAACCCCACAACAGGACACAGCAGTTTTGCGACAGAGCTACAGGCATTCAGATCTGACATCAATGCGGAAATCTTATTTATTTTATTTATGAACTTCCACATTTCTGTACAGCTTGACAGTGACATGGGACACCATGTAAAAGCAAGCTGTTACTCTGAAACGGTCTAATTCTTGCCGATACAGACTCGTTCGTATTACAGATAACTTTTTTTATTACATTAGGCTTTCGTAATAAGCAGCCTTCATTTGTGTTAGTATAATGCATAATCTAATAGTGTTTTCCATTTTTTACATTGGACAGAAATTAATCAACAGGCTCTTCTCTCACATTATCTAAAACAGTCTGATAATACTCACGTAGTTTAACTCAGATCCTGTAGAATTCTTCAGTCGTGGAATTGGTAAAGATATCGTCAAACCAGGTTTGAAATGCATTTTCGCTCAGAAAAGTACTTCCTTGATGGTTTCTCGATAAGGAGTGAGAAAAGTTAACATATGAGGGTATAAGATCAGAAGAATAGGTGTGAGGCATGGCTTTTAAAAAAAACTCCTGGACTGTTTCGTTTATGAGATAATCAGAGTGCGTTATCTTGTAGTGGCAACACATGATGCAGTTCAGTAGGTTGTTGTTATTACATTGCGACCGAAACATGTGTAGGCTGTTGGCAACAAATACCAACAGCGATAGGCACTCCCCTGGGGAGAGGTTCGTAGCGCACAACACTTCTTAAGCCAGCAGTTGCAAAATATTACGTTCAGACTGACTTTACACGAGTATATGTCTTTTGCTAGGGCTCAGCCATTAATTTCTTCCTAAAAGGTTAGCATAAAGGCATCATCACCAGTAACAATACTACATAGGGATTTTCAATGAGCGAACTGATGATGTTCAAACCAAAATGCAGCATTAGTCATCCCTTTGACTTCTGTAGCTTTGAGTTGGAGCATCCAGTACTCCTACTCCAGACTTTTGAACCTTGGCTATTGAATTCAAACGCCTCACGACGTTTAAATGGTCGCAGGTCACCACATATGTCACTTATAGAGAATTACTAGATGTGGAAAGTCATTCATGCCAGAATGATCTTGCTTGAAACAGAAAAATCATTTTAGTCGTGTTTTCCAAAAAGCACTCATCTCCCACACAATAGAAACGCTTCGAGTTGCCTCCCTTGCCTTCACCCCTCTATTAAACCCATTTCGACTATGTTTCAAATGTTAAGCCTTTTTCCACTTGCGACTTTATTTCAGAATACTTGAGCAACGATCATAAGTTTCAAGCATGCAAAATCCCATATATAACTGCAAGATAAATACTAGAACTGCGAATAATAAAATGACAGTTAATAATATATTCTCAGTCTCCTTTAATTTACGTCTAATGTCACAAACTGTTTCATTACAGATTACCGGTTTCGGTCTTTAATGACCATCATCAGATCTGTTTCAGTGGTACTACTGACAACATGACTCGTGCATGTGGTGTATTTGACGATGCTGGTGCTGATTCCGCATTTAACATTTGACGATGCCACTATGGCTGCAGTACATTAGGACTTTGTTTTTATGAAACAGATCTGATGATGGTCATTAAAGACCGAAACCGGTAATCTGTTATGAAACAGTTTGTGACCATAGACGTAAATGAAAGGAAACTATTACATATACGGGCCACTGTTTTTTCGCGACGATGTCGCAGCTTGTGAATATAATATATTCATAGCGCCGCGGAGCGTTCGGCTGGTCGGATGGCGCCCGGCGTTATGCGGCAGGTGGCGAATGGCCGGTGGCTGGTGGCCGCTGTAGGGCGAGGAAACTCTCGAGCGTGAGCTGTTCTGATCTTGAGCTGTTTGACGGAACTGTTTCTACAATTTTTTGCTATTATTGGTGTGTTTGACAATGAAGCGAATCATCATTGAGGATCCATCAGACAGAAATTTAGCAGACACCCAAAATACGATTTTCAAAAATTAGGCCTCAAACGGTCTCGAACTCACGACTTCATATCTGTATTGCGCTACGTTTACCGCTTTTTTTCGTCGTTGTTCTCGGCATTTTGTCTGGTCGGAGGTCACATAACACCATTCAAGTTCGTAGTTGAATATTTCACTCATCTTTTTTATAACAGAGCCACTAGACTACGAGAATGTACATCCCTGTAGCGGTTCGCGAAGAATGATAGCACTTCCTCTATAAGTCTCGGCATCGTGCAGTGTCGCCCGATCGTGCATATGGCCAGACTTGGAATTCTGACGGGTGGTCAGTTACGTTGCCGCCTTAAATGAACGGTTCCAACTTCGTCTCTGCGGCGACCAGCCGGCAGCCGGGTTTTATGTCTAGACTGTACTGGACTGCTTGCAAGAAATGTTGAAGCAGAATGACCTGCCGACAGTCGACACAGTTACAGCTAATTCTGTAGTGCAGATAAGTAAACAGTCGAAAGACTTGATACAACGATGTTGCCTGGCATGAATGTTTTACAACGCAGTAGCCGATTTTGGCCGATTTGCTTTTCGGTTTTAGAATATTTCTTGGATTCGTTTGGGAAGGGTTTCAAACTCAAAACTGACACGCATTATATCTCTCTAATCATCTTTTTAAGCACTTTCCCATGCCACTAAAAGTATATCATTCTGTGTTAAAAAAAAGTCGTGCTTGCTCCGATACCTCGATCAATACACGAATTAAGATCTTTTATTACATTCCAACTTACATGTCCCTTAGCACATTATCATTTCCGAGAATGACGATTCGATGTCTGATGTAAAAGAGGTATTACGTCTTACATGACTCACTCTGCATAATAGAGCAGTGTGTTGCTACCTTTTGCTTAACTAGGCCAGCGACTGGAAGATACAGCGAATCACCAGTTTTCCTGTCTTCATTCTCCTACCATGATGTCTGGCCGACCTATACTGAACTAAAAACCTATTAATAGTATGTAACTCATTGCTCCAGATGTGAATATCTGAGTTCAGACCCCTCTGTAAAATTTTGAATTGTGGGCATAATTTATGTCTAGAAGTCCGTAACACATTTCATACATTACAGTTAATATTTTCTAACAAATAAATGATCCAGTAATGTTGTGTCATTATTCTGATACTACTGCCCGTTTATGGATTTTTTAATGTAGGCGCACAATTGCTCGTTACATCCTTGCTCATTCACTGTTGGTTGAAGCATTTTGCCGGCCGCTGTGGCCGGCGGTTCTAGGCGCTTCAGTCCGGAATCGCACTGCTGCTACGGTCGCAGGTTCGAATCCTGCCTGATGACCTCAGATGTTAAGTCCCATAGTGCTCAGAGCCATTTGATCCATTTTTTGATAAAAACTATCTGGTGTAGCTGCACAAATTTATAACGTTTCTTATGCTATCTTTTAAGAATAGCTCTCCAAAATTTGTTTTATTGGTTAGATATTTTCACTGACTTTAGACATATATTTGCTACTCTAGCTGCCTGAAGCAAAATATTTTGATTATAGCGAAGCCTATAAGCAATAAGGGCAGCTATTTCGTTACTCTCACATTTTATTTCATAATTTGCGTAGACATTGCCCGAAATTTCGCCGTATTTTTCTTTCCAGTGAATTTGTAGAAATGATAAAAAGAAAAGAAACATAGAGCTTTGAACTTCGCAACCCTCTCAGCCTCCCCCCCCCCCTTTTTTTTTTTACACGAGAAATCACAACATCATTTTCTTCAGGTAAAAAAGGAAACACATGAATGTTTAGTTCCCTGCGCGAAGAAAACAATCTCACAACGTAAAATAATGAAAAATAGAAAATAAAGGTCACACTCCCGGGCACCCGCGGCTGTATGAGACGTACAGGTAGAAAGGGCTACAAGTTGGTCTCCTTGTGCTGCAGACGAGGTTAGGGGATGTAGTCTCGGAGAAAAGTGCCGTATGTCTCTGCCACTATTCCTGTGCTCATAATAAGACACTCACTGTGGAGTTACCTTCTCGTGCCCGGCGCACACCAGCTGCGGGGATGTCCAAGAAAACACTGTCCAAAAAAACCGGCATAGTATTGTCGATAGCGCGGATGGTGCTGAAGACGAGTAAAACGATCCTGTAAAAAGTTAAAAACATCAAGAATGCTATTGTCACTGTTTCTCAACAGATTAGACATCGACATTCCTTTGATCCATGTCACGGAATCAGTCCTGTGGTGAGGGAAAAACCTGTTATCCTTGAATAAAAGTAACTGTGGGAACATTGTGTGGGGGGCATGCGGAGACGAAGGGCAGGCATTTTTATAATCAACTGTCACACCTCCGCAGAAGATCGGCATTCCAGGTGATGTGCATCCGTGTCAGGCAGATGACACTGTCGGAAGGGTGGACAGTTGGCCTTATTAATGGCATGGATCCACTGAGCATGTTATGTTTTTGGTTGACCAGCAGACATCAGGTCGTCCGGGCGTTCGAGTCGTGAAAGGGGTATTGTATTGTATGCCAGATCACGAGCCAAGCTATCGTAGGTTGACGTCATCTTATCACATTCCGCTTACGTCTTCTCATCATCTGGTGGTATACATGACGCACCGCAGGAGCCAGGTGATGGACGTGGATGTAGCTATAGTCAACGAAAGGAATCTTGATGAGGAAAAGCGATAAGGGTACATGTGCCACTGCAGTAAGCGGTAGTAGGAAGGAGGAGAACCAGATTTCCTCGCACTTCGTCACCTGATCACGGAGATGACACCTGTCTGCGTACGCTCGGCAGATCAAGGCCTGACCTCTCAACGCAATTCACGTCAGCCGGCAGTCCAAATAACAGTGGCTCCATGACGATGCCGTACCGACCGGGAGGTGGTAATCGAGACTGCCTTCATCTATTGTAATCCCACCCGATGTGCAGCAAACGACGCTTGGGCGGAGTCTCCCGTAGAAGCATGAACTAGCACTCCGTTGTTTGGCGATGCCAATGCGTTGCTTCGCGCCCGTATTGGATCAGAGTGCGTCGGAAGGCGGTCTTGGCGAATTCTAGCCACCAATTAAGCGTGGAAGAATATGACGGTAGGCGTCTTTGACATTCCCTCCACTGCTCGGTTATAAGCTGCCGACCCTTTGGTTCCTTGAGGAGCGCAACATTCAGTTTCCGTAAGCCCCGTCCACGCCACTAACAATAAGGTGCAGACTTATGCGAAATGGCCGGAGAGTGCCATCGGCCACAGCTCCGCATCAGTCGTCGCCGCCGTGTAGGTCCTGGGGAGATGCAGACACGATCAAGGCGGCTCGCCGAGTGGCTCGTGTATGCGTCGCGAGGTACCCACGTGGTGCGGGTAGATTACGAGGTGTTTCAATTCCGGGCTTGCGGTGGAATTTGATCCTTCGGGGATAAGACGCATATGAAATCGCCTCCGACGTTGATGTGGTCGTAGCTGTCTCCATGTAGTAGTGCTACCTCTTCCATATAAAACTGCGCCCGCTCTCTTCCTTTACCACTACCGCGGGCAGCATATACATTCATAATCTTGACGCGCCAAAAATGACAGCGAGGCGCCGAGCCGATAGGGGGTAGATCACGTCATCTCCAATATCATACACGTTTGAAATCTCAACATTCATTCCATCACTTGCATCTGCCCGCTGAAATAAATCATTCACATTCCCATTTACAACATTTTCTTTTAATTTCTTTACGATTTTCCCTAATTTCCAATAGTTTAAAAAAAAGCTTCAAAACATTCAGTTTCCCCCAAAAATCTGTCCACCTGGAACCAATTAAACTGCTTACACATTTATTTCTCAGCCAGGTTTTCTCTCTTGGTCCTGTTCCCAGCACTGTCAGTCTTTATTCCTGTTCGGACCTCAGCCTGGAGAGCTAGTCGTTCCCCTGGTTGTGAGGTCTATCTGACCTCTCAGCTGGCCCGTGGTCTGTTGTAATCGCTTGTACCATTTGGTTCTCAATTTCTCCTACACTCATTCCAGAAACTTTTGTGAAAGTTTCTGTTGTCTTCCCTGTGACTGCTCCTGTCTCCCTCGCTTCAGGCAAATGCCGGGATAGTTCCTGCGAAAGGGCACGGCCTATTTCCTTCCCCATCCTTCCCTAATCCGTGCTTCTGCTTCGTCTCTTATGACTTCGTTGTCAACGAGACGTTAAACGCTAATCTCCTCCTCCTCCTCCTCCTCCTCCTCCTCTTCCTCCTGTCTCCCCAATCGTGAGTCCTGTCATTTAAGCCGGCCGCTGATGGCCGAGCGGTTCTGGCGCTACAGTCTGGAACCGCGCGACCGCTACGGTCGCAGGTTCGAATCCTGCCTCGGGCATGGATGTGTGTGTTGTCCTTAAGTTAGTTAGGTTTAAGTCGTTCTAAGTTCTAGGGGACTTATGACCTCAGCAGTTGAGTCCCATAGTGCTCAGAGCCATTTGAACCATTTGAACCTGTCATTTAAGAAACTTTTTGTATTTCTAAATTGGAAAGCATTACCCATATTCCCTCCATACCCAATTAATAAATCCATAACCTGGAGCATTCATGTTGCAAATTTTCAGGTAGTCTCCTTTTCCGGCCGGCCGGTGTGTCCGCGCGGTTCTAGGCGCTTCAGGCTGGGACCGCGCGACCGCTACGGTCGCAGTTTCGAATCCTACCTCGGGCATGGATGTGTGTGATGTCCTTAGGTTGGTTACGTTTAAGTAGTTCTAAGTTCTAGGGCACTGGTGACCTCAGATGTTAAGTCCCATAGTGCTCAGAGCCATTTGAACCATTTTCTCCTTTTCCGGATAGAAATTGTAACTAATTGAGCCACGTAGTGTGTCGGCACATGGAGTAAAAAAAGATTTCTCCAAATACCAATGTTTTCACTCTACAAAATGTGTAAATGTGTGACGTTAAATATTGGACGCCTATTACAGCTTATTATTTTAGCAAAATACAGCAATATACCAAAAAAATGGTTCAAATGGCTCTGAGCACTATGGGACGCAACTTCTGAGGTCATTAGTCCCCTAGAACTTAGAACTAGTTAAACCTAACTAACCTAAGGACATTACAAACATCCATGCCCGAGGCAGGATTCGAACCTGCGACCGTAGCGGTCTTGCGGTTCCAGACTGCAGCGCCTTTAACCGCACGGCAGCAATATACCACATAAAACAAATAGCGCAGTAAGAGATTTTAACAACTACGTGACTTTCCCAAGAAAACAAGTTCTACAATAAACAAAATACGTAGAAAGCTTTGTCCCAGCATTACTCATGTGTGACGCCATCATAAGATTGTACATAGCAGATTTGTAGAAAAATACACACACTTATCTATACAACATTACTAAAGGTTCACTTCCAGCAATTACTGGCACCACAGGAGATGAATGGCTGAGAAAATGCACCATTAGTTAAAAATGCGAGGAGGAGACGCAATCGTTCTCAACTGGGGAGAGATCCAGTGACATTGCTGCCCAACGCAGGGTTTGGCAAGCACGAAGGCCAGCAGTAGACACTCTTGCCATGTCCGGACGGGCGTTATCTTGCTGAAATGTAAGCCTAGGATGGCTGCATTGGCAATTGAGATCCCCGGATCTCTCCCCAACTGAGAACGTGTGGAGCACTGTGGGCAGGACCCTCCAACCAGTTCGTGATTTTGATGATCTAACGTGCCAATTCGACAGAATCTGACACGAAATCCTTCAGGAGGACATTCAGCAACTCTTTAAATCAGTGCCAAACCGAACTGCTTGCATAAGGGCCAGAGGTGGATGAACGTGTTACTGACTTACTGACCTACTGACTTCCTGAAACTGTAGTAAGTTGTTTTTCTGTACATGTACATCACATCTACCGATTTCAGCCCCATTCGGATAATTCCTTCGTAGTCTGTCTCTTTTTTTTTAATGTATAAGACAGATAGATGGGATGAAAAGTACAAGTCATTATACGAGGTCTGTATCGCTTAACAATTTTACAAGCTGAAGAGCAAGATACATAAAGATTTTGTGCATTCACTTTTTCCCACGTGCTATTCGAGAGAAAATGACTCCGATATTGGACTTAGGGGAAAGAGCATATATCTCTTCCATTTGCTGCTGTAACCTCGAAGAAATTTCGTTAATAGTGATCTGCCGAAGTCCATTCGATACCGTACGTCAACTCATTACGTTAAGACGAATAACAATACACGCATTTAGATAGAATGTAGTTGTCCTCTTAAAGCATATAGAAGTATCCCGTAGGTGATATGTGATATTATCAACAGAAAATCCATGCTAAGCACACTCCGCCCTGTCGAATGATTGCCAAAATTGTGATGTAAGAATAACAGAACAGAACTGCTAGCGACAATAAGGTAACTGGGTTTTCAGAAATTAGGAAAATGGCCATTATTGTTTATCTAGATGACAGAAGTTTTTAGTTGCGAGAATATAGGCCAATGTAGATTCATATTTTTCTGGAAAAATGATCCGACAAACCTTTAATTTTAATTATGGTAGGCTTAATATAGTATCATCATATCAGATGCCGACTTGGGCAGGGTAAATCCTAACCCTACATGGAAACAGTACAAACTCGTTCCCCTGTGTGGTCTATGTATGTTCTTTCAGGAACTTAAGCGGCACATGAAATACAAGAGCTTTCTGAGATGACCCTAGTGTCTATATACGTAGACTGTATCGAAAAATTATATTTGTAACACGCACATACCAGCTCCCGGTGTGTGGCAGACAGTACGTTAAGACTCATCCTGCTCCACTCGCGTGTGAAGAATAGACGTCGGTAAAGTTCCATAATTCCTCAGTCCAGCCATTTTGCGAGAGATTTGTGTTAGGAATATATTCCCCGTAGCAGACTCTGTTAATTTTTTTTCGCAACAGTAAGCCTGTGCGCTATACACGACACCTCTAATGCAGTGGCTGCCGCCTAGGAAGGAAAGATAGACTGTTAATGTGATGTTTAAATCATAGCTTGAGAGGTATAGTGCCTCCTTGCGGAGTGAATTGGTAATTACTACAAAACCCAAAGGTTATGTGTAACGTTTTTTTTTCAACGACTGTGAACCCACACAGTAAATTTTCAACTAAGAGCAAAAGTGTTCCCATAGCTGCATAGAGAAACACACCCTTAAGTAAACCGGCGTTGGCCATACATATTCCCATGCTTGGAAAGCATTTAGGACAGAAATATGATCAGGATTTTTACTGCTCTTTTGACGATGCCGAGTGTCTGTACCAGTTGCAAAAACCCCTCAGAAGGTGGAGCTGATGCTAGCCAAGGTGGTCAGTGCATCACCGCAAATAAACGTGGTTCGCAGTCTTGGTTCAATTGGCTACATAGCAACGACACGGCCTCAGTAAGTTAATCACCGAATCGATTTGGAAGTAGTTGATCACGCAGCCACAAGATATGCTTGTTAAATATAATTTTCCACAGATTTACAAAACTTGGCAATGAACCTAAAGAGTGATTGTCATTAAACTTACATATTAGCTGTAACGTCCCAGATATTCCTATAGTGGGACAAATTTGGGAGGAAGTAACAGACTGCATCTGTGCAGATGTTTTGTTTCAGGTGATGCTCCATATTGGCTGTCTAGCATCGCTAAATTATCAAAGACGAACCCTTAGCCAAACATGCTACACCAGCACCGAAATAATCCACACTAATCGGAACCACTCTCTAACCAACTATATCATGTACCTGTACGGTACCTCTGCATATGAAACATCGTGACGCATTAGGTCTCTCCCACTACTATTAATACATACAACATATCAGCAGGTAGTCGTGTATTCATGGCCACCTTAGTTAATTTCCAGGTAGCTTGCGCAACTTTGCCATTTTAAATGGGCCTTGCTGACGTGTCTGTGTGTGTGTGTGTGTGTGTGTGTGTTCCGGAACCTGTACAGAAAATTGGAATAGAAATCAACATAAACACCATTTCCACCCTTTTAATTGTTCATGAAAACCACACACTGCATGTTGTATCACCATACAGCGAGACCTTCAGAGATACAGGTCCAGACTGCTGTACACACAGGTATAGCTAATACCCAGTAGCACGTCCTCTTGCACTGATGCATGCCTGTAATCGTCGTGGTATATTATCCACAAGTTCGTCAAGGAATTGTTGGTCCAGATTGTCCCATTCCTCAAAGGCGATTCGGCGTAGATCCCTCAGAGTGGTTGGTGGGTCACGTCATCCATAAACAGCCCTTTTCAATCTATAGCAGGCATGTTCGATAGGGTTCATGTCTGGAGAACATGCTGGCCACTCTGGTCGAGCGATGACATTATACTGTGCACGTTGGGGGCACCAATTGTCGTCCGTGAAGACGAACGCCTCGCCAGTATGCTGCCGATATGGTTGCACTATCGGTCGGAGGATGGAATTCACGTATCGTACAGACATTATGGCGCCTTTCTTGACCACCAGCGGCGTACGTCGGGCCAGCATAATGCCACCCCAAAACATCACGGTACCTCCACCTCGCTGCACTCGCTGGACAGTGTGTCTATGGCGTTCAGCCTGACCGGGTTGCCTCCAAATACGTCTCCGACAATTGTCTGGTTGAAGGCATATGCGACGCTCATCGGTGAAGAGAACGTGATGCCAATACTGAGTGGTCCATTCACCATGTTGTTGGGGCCATCCGTACCGCGCTGCATGGTGTCGTGGTTGCAAAGATGGACCTCGCCATGGACGTCGGGAGTGAAGTTGCACATCATACAGCCTTTTGCGCACAGTTTGAGTCTTAACACGACGTCCGGTGGCTGCACGAAAAGCAGTATTCAACATGGAGGCGTTGCTGTCAGAGTTCCTCCGAGCCATAATCCGTAGATAGCGGTCATCCACTGCAGTAGTAGTCCTTGAGCGGCCTGACTGAGGCATGTCATCCACAGTTTCTGTCTCTCTGTATCTCCTCCATGTCCGAAAAACATCGCTTTGGTTCACTCCGAGACGCCTGGACGCTTCCCTTGTTGAGAACCCTTCCTAGCACAAAGTAACAATGCGGACGCGATCGAACCGCGGTATTGACCGTCTAGGCATGGTTGAACTACACACAACACGAGCCGTGTGCCTCCTTCCTGGTGGAACGACTGGAACTGATCGGCATATCGGACCCCCTCCGTCTAATAGGCACTGCTCATGCATGGTTGTTTACAACTTTGGGCAGGTTTAGTGACATCTATGAACAGTCAGAGGGTCTGCTATCTTCAGGAGTTCTGGGAACCGGGGTGAAAAAAATGGTTCAAATGGCTCTGAGCACTATGGGACTTAACATCTGAGGTCATCAGTCCCCTAGAACTTAGAACTACTTAAACCTAACTAACCCAAGGACATCACACACATCCATGCCCGAGGCAGGATTCGAACCTGCCACCGTAGCAGTCGCGCGGTTCCTGACTGATGCCCCTAGAACCGCTCGGTTATCACGACCGGCGAACCGGGGTGATGCAAAACTTCTTTTGATATGTAACGCTTGATTTGTAAACAACAGATTCTGGTATTGTGATCTTCCAAGGGGTGCTTTAGAAATTTAAACAACTTAAAAAGTCATTTTAACGCTTTTTCGTCAGAGGTATTGGTGCGATTTCCCGGTCGTTTAGTCGCAAATGAGGCACTACACAAAAATTATTAATGTAGAGTAATGAAATTTCGGGAATGCATTTCTTTGGGTAACATATTTAAGTGATTAACGTTGTAAGATGTCAGGTTAATGTAAGCGCTAGATAAGTCATTGTACATGTGATATGCTGGTACATTAATAATCGTTGAACCGCTGGAATGTTGAATGCAAGCATGCAAAAGTGCATGCATTGTATTGTATATTAGTCTGTGTGATGGAGTTCCACGCCTGTTGCACTTGGTCGGTCAGTAAAGGGGCGGTTAATCCTGTTGTGGATGACGCTGGAGTTGTCATCCAATGACGACCCATATGTGCTCGATTGGATACAGATCTGGTGACCGAGCAAGTCAAGGCAACATCTCGATGCTCTGTAGAACAACAGCGGTATGTAGGCGACCGTTATTCTGTTGGAAAACTCCCCCTGGTATTGCTCATGGATGCCTGCAGCACAACAGGTCGAATCACCAGACCGACATACAGTATTGCAGTCAGGGTGCGTGGGATAACCACGAAAGTGCTCTTGCTGTCATACGAAATCTCACTCCAGGCCTTAACTCCAGTTGTAGGCCCAATGTGTCTATCAAGCAGACAGGTTGGTTGCAGATTATCAGCTGGCCTCCTGATCAACACACGGCCATCACTGGCACCGAGGCAGTTTTCATCACAAAACAACACAGACCTTCACTCTGGCCTCCAACGAGCTCTCGCTTGACACCATTGTAGTCTCAAACGGCGGTGGTTTGGGACCTTTTGAATGCACACTAGAGGGCGTCTGGCTCGGAGCTGTCCTTGAAGTAACAGTTCGTTATGTCACTCTGGTGCCCACTGCTGCTCAGATTGCTGCTGCAGTGAAGTACGATGCGCCAGACCCATACGCCGAACATTGTGGTCTTCCCTCTCGGTAATACCACGCGGCCGTCTGGAACTCCGTCTTCTTGTGACCGTACATTCTCATGGCCACAGCTGCCAGCAGTCATGTACAGTGGTTATATTCCTGCCAAGTCATTCTGTAATATCGCAGAAGGAACATCCAGCATCCCGCAGCCATATTACACGACGTCATTCATACTCAGTGAGGCGTTGATAATGGCGTCTTTGTAGCCATAAAAGCATTCCTAACTATATACTGTAAGTAAATACATATATACTATACACTGAAGAGCCAAAGAAACTGTTACACCTGCCTAATATGGTGTAGCACTCCTGTGAGCATGCAGTAGTACCGCAACGCGACGTAGCATGGACTCGACTAATGTCTGAAGTAGCGCTGGAGGGAACCAACATCATGAATCCTGCAGGGGTGTCCATAAATCTGTAAGAGTACGAGGGGGTGGAAATCTCTTCTGAACAGCGCGTCGTAAGGCATCCCAGATATGCTAAATAACGTTATTGTCTGGGATGTTTGGTGGCCAGCGGAAGTGTTTAAACTCAGAAGATTGTTCCTCTGTAGCAATTCTGAACGTGTGGGGTGTCGCAGTGGCTTGCTGGAATTTCTCAAGTCCGTCGGAATGCACAATGGACATGAATGGAAGCAGGTGATGAGACAGGAGTCTTCCATACGTGTCACCTGTTAGAGTCGTATCTAGACATATCAGGGGTCCCATATCACTCCAACTACACACGCCCCACATCATTACAGAGCCTCCACAAGCTTGAACAGTCCTGTATTGAGATGCAGGGTCCGTGGATTCGTGAGGTTGTCTCCATACCCGTACACGTCTATCCGCTCGATACAATTTGAAACGAGACTCGTCCAAATAGGCAACATGTTTCCAGCCATCAACAGCGCAATGTCGGTATTGACGATCCCAGGTGAGGCGTAAACCTTTGTGTCGCGCAGTCAACGAGGATACACGAGTGGGCCTTCGGCTCCGAAAACCCATATCGATAATATTTCGTTGAATGGTTCGCACGCCCACACTTGTTGATGGCCTAGCATTGAAATCTACAGCAATTTGCGGAAGGGTTGCACTTCCTTCACGTTGAACGATTCTCTTCAGTCGCCGTTGGTCCGTTCTTTAAGAATCTTTTTCCGGCCACAGCGATGTCGGAGATTTGATGTTTTACCGGATTCCTGATACCACGGTACACTCGTGAAATGCTCGTACGGGAAAATCCGCCCTAATCGCTACCTCGGAGACACTGTGTCCCATCGCTCGTGCGCCGATTATAACACCACGTTCAAACACACCTAAATCTTGATAACCTGCCACTGTAGCAGCAGTAGCCGATCTAACAACTGCATCAAAAACTTGTCGTCTTATATAAGCGTTGCCACGGCAGCGTCGTATTCTGCGTGTTTACATATCTCTGTAGTTGAATACGCATGCCTATGCCAGTTTCTTTGGCGCTTCAGTGTATAAATGAAAATGTTAAAATGTTTTAACAAATCCCAAAGAAAGCAGGTGCTGACAGATGTGAAAATTACCGAACTATCAGTTTAATAAGCCACTGCTGCAAAATATTAACACGAATTCTTTACAGACGAATGGAAAAACTGGTAGAAGCCGACCTCGGGGAAGATCAGTTTGGATTCCGTAGAAATACTGCAACACGTGCGGCAATACTGACCCTACGACTTATCTTAGAAGCTAGATTAAGGAAAGGAAAACCTACGTTTCTAGCATTTGTAGACTTAGAGAAAGCTTTTGAAAATGATGACTGGAATACTCTCTTTCAAATTCTGAAGGTGGCAGGGGTAAAATACAGGGAGCGAAAGGCTATTTACAATTTGTACAGAAACCAGATGGCAGTTATAAGAGTCGAGGAGCATGAAAAGGGAAGCAGTGGCTGGGAAGGGAGTGAGACAGGGTTGTAGCCTCTCCCCGATGTTATTCAATCTGTATATTCAGCAATCAGTAAAGGATTGGATTGGATTGTTTGGGGGAAGAGACCAAACAGCGAGGTCATCGGTCTCATCGGATTAGGGAAGGACGGGGAAGGAAGTCGGCCGTGCCCTTTCAAAGGAACCATTCCGGCATTTGCCTGGACTGATTTAGGGAAATCACGGAAAACCTAAATCAGGATAGCCGGACGCGGGATGAACCGTCGTCCTCCCGAATGCGAGTCCAGTGTGCTAACCACTGCGCCACCTCGCTCGGTAAGCAGTAAAGGAACCAAAAGAAAAATTCGGAGTAGGTATTAAAATCCATGGAGAAGAAATAAAAACTTTGAGGTTCGCCGATGACATTGTAATACTGTCAGAGACAGCAAAAGACCTGGAAGAGCAGCTAAACGGAATGGACATGGTCTTGAAAGGAGGATATAAGATGAACATCAACGAAAGCAAAACGAGAATAATGGAATCTAGTCGAATTAAATCGGGTGATGCTGCGGAAATTAGATTAGGAAATGAGACGCTTAAAGTAGTAAATGAGTATTGCTATTTGGGGAGCAAAATAACCGATGATGGTCGAAGTAGAGAGGATATAAAATGTAGACTGGCAATGGCAAGGAAAGCATTTCTGAAGAAAAGAAATTTGTTGACGTCGAGTATAGATTTAAGTGTCAGGAAGTGTAACCTCCCCCTCACTTATCGACCTTAAT
Organism: Schistocerca nitens; assembly: GCF_023898315.1. Taxonomy (NCBI): domain Eukaryota; kingdom Metazoa; phylum Arthropoda; class Insecta; order Orthoptera; family Acrididae; genus Schistocerca; species Schistocerca nitens. The sequence goes on from NC_064616.1 coordinate 931,051,440, forward strand.
GACAGTAAAAATTTAAACCGCGTGTACCTAATGGAAATTTGGGAAAAGCAATCGTCACCGAAGTTAATTTGTCGGTAAAGAGGGAGGAAAGGGTTACATCTTAATGAAAAGGAAAATGCAAATGAAACTGGTGGAAATTAATTTTGAAAAGCGGTAAAGTTAATAAAGAAAGTAAATGTGCGGCCGTTACGTCAACAATTAACTAGCGGTAATTAGATATTTGAGATTTGGGGGAAATCACGGTCGCCAGTCCTATAGTAACTGAAAAAGAAAGGTTATTACACATATAATTAGCACTAAAAGCGTGGCAACTGAAGGTTGACACGTGTTGTGTGAAAACTGAATGTTTGTCTGAAGTAATAAATTTCGCTACACCCTGACTTAATTTAGCAAAAGAATTAATAAAACTGGAAAATTGAAAGTTAGTTTAGTGACTGAAATTAATAGTGAACTTTGTTTCTGAAGCATATCGAAATTCAGTAAAATACAGTTAGTCTTGGGCTACCTCAACAATCATTTCAAAAGCTACTTGAATCTACGCAATTTAGAAATAAGAGATTTAACTTCGAACTTGAATTAAATGGTTCTGAACAATTAACAATAGTAAAATTTTGTACGTACCAAGCTGAGCTGCAGTCACAGGTAAGCTAAAATACGGTAACAAAACTCGCACTCTTAATTTGTGCTTGTGTAATCTAAATATTGTAGCCAGCTATGAATACTTTAACTGAACTTTGAAATTAAAGCAGCGAAATCGAATTATAATGCTTTAATGCTGGCGTTTGAATTTCAACGACACTCGGGACCCTGCTTGGCAATGCAATTGGGACAATGAGCAACAAAGGTTCATGCTACGTTACTGTAATTTTGTGATTTGAACAGTTTGAAAAGCTGAGGTCTGCCATACAGTTCTGAAACTTTACGTGCTTTTAGTCTTCCTTGTTGGTTGATTGAAGGTTTGAAGTCGCCGATCGAGGAGGTGGCGACAGTCACTCATTGTCGGCCGTCGCTGTTGCAGAAGCTGGATGCTGGCGCGCCTTCTTCTCGACACGGTCACCAGGCGAAACGGGCTCTTGATATGTGCCAGCTAATGCTTCCCGTCCGCGACACCGTGCTAGAAACTACCATAGCCAGTCGATCGCAATTACATGCTGCCAAACCCCGAAAGCCCGGCAACTTGCGGGAGCGTCATACAACACACCTGCTCAATCGCACTACTCCAACCCGACTCCCCCTCGCTGCCCGCGCTCCACGCGGCGGAGTTGACACTACCAAAGATCCTACACACTTTCTTTCTTCACACGACCTATCGATGTATTCGTTCGATAGCATAGTTTTCCATAGGCAAGACCCAGCGTAAAATACAAATAATATTTACAAAACAAACCAATTATGCATCGACATAAATGCATAAATATATATATATATATACAAATATTAAAACAATTACAATATATAAAGACACAGAAATGTTATATCTTCAGGTAACAAAATAAGGAAAAAATTATGGAACAATAGATGGAAATAGGAGGATATGCATTTCCGGCGTTACAGAAGTCGTTTCTGAAAGTATTTGTATGGAGTGTAGCCATGTGTGGAAGTGAAAAATGGACGTTAAATAGTTTAGACAAGAAGAGAATAGAAGCTTTCGAAATGTGGTGCTACAGAAAAATGCTGAAGATTAGATGGGTAGATCACATAACTAATGAGGAGGTATTGAATAGAATTGGAGAGAGGAGAAATTTGTGGCAAAATTTGACTAGAAGAAGGGATCGGTTTGTAGGGCATATCTGAGGTATCAAGGGATCACCAATTTAGTATTGGAGGGCAGCGTGGAGGGTAAAAATCGCAGAGGAAGACCAAGAGATGAATACTCTAAACAGATTCAGAAGGATGTAGGTTGCAGTAGGTACTAGGAGATGAAGAACCTTGCACAGGATAGAGTAGCATGGAGAGCTGCATCAAACCAGTCTCTAGACTGAAGACCACAACAACAACAACAACAACAACAACAATGTAATGAACATTCCGACAGACAGAACCAACATATTTTTTCAAAATATATGGTGAATACACACTTTATAAAGGGAAACCTTGATAGCAAAGTTCTCGATAAGTTATTGATCGATTTACTTCAAATTTTTACATGGGACTCTAATAAATGCTCGGACGAACGTAGGCTACACACTTCAAATATATATAAATGTATGCATTATATATATACAGGGTGAGTCACATAACATTACCGCTGGATATATTTCGTAAACCACATCAAATACTGACGAATCGATTCCACAGACCGAAAGTGAGGAGAGGGGCTAGTGTAATTGGTTAATACAAACCATACAAAAATGCACGGAAGTATGTTTTTTAACACAAACCTACGTTTTTTTAAATGGTACCACGTTAGTTTTGTTAGCGCATCTGAACATATATACAAATACGTAATCAGTGCCGTTTGTTGCATTGTAAAATGTTAATTACATCCGGAGATATAGTAACCTAAAGCTGACGCTTGAGTACCACTCATCCGCTGTTCGATCGTGTGTATCGAAGAGCACCGAATTATGTAGGGATCCAAAGGGAACGGTGATCGACCTTAGGTACAGAAGAGACTGGAACAGCACATTACGTCCACAGGCTAACACCATTTTATTGGTCTTTTTCACTGACGCACATGTACATTACCATGAGGGGTGAGGTACACGTACACACGTGGTTTCCGTTTTCAATTACAGAGTGGAATAGAGTGTGTCCCGACATGTCAGGCCAATAGATGTTCAATGTGGTGGCCATCATTTGTTGCACACATTTGCAATCTCTGGCGTAATAAATGTCGTACACGCCGCAGTACATCTGGTGTAATGTCGCCGCAGGCTGCCACAATAGGTTGTTTCATATCCTCTGGGGTTGTAGGCACATCACGGTACACATTCTCCTTTAACGTACCACACAGAAAGAAGTCCAGAGGTGTAAGATCAGGAGAACGGGCTGGCCAATTTATGCGTCCTCGACGTCCTATGATACGCCCGTCGAACATCCTGTCGAGGGTCAGCCTAGTGTTAATTGCGGAATGTGCAGGTGCATCATCATGCTGATACCACATACGTCGACGCGTTTCCAGTGGGACATTTTCGAGCAACGTTGTCAGATCATTCTGTAGAAACGCGACGTAAGTTCCAGTGCTCTCCGATACGCACGATCGAACAGCGGAGGAGTGGTACTCAAGCGTCAAATTTAGGTTACAGTATCTCCGAATGTAATTAACATTTTAAAATGCAACAAACGGCACTGATTACGTATTTGTTTATATGTTCACATCTGCTAACAAAACTAACGTGGTTCCATTTAAAAAAAACGTAGGTTTGTGTTAAAAAACATACTTCCGTTCATTTTAGTATGGTTTGTATTAAACAATTACACTAGCCCCTCTCCTCACGTTCGGTCTGTGGAATCGATTCGTCAGTATTTGATGTGGTTTACGAAATATATCCAGCGGTAACGTTGGGTGACTCACCCTGTATATACAGGGTGTTACAAAAAGTACGGCCAAACTTTCAGGAAACATTCCTCACACACAAATAAAGAAAAGATGTTATGTGGACATGTGTCCGGAAACGCTTAATTTCCATGTTAGAGCTCATTTTAGTTTCGTCATTCCAACGTGATCAAATTGTAAATTTTCACAATCAACATGTGTGGGCTGACGAGAATCCGCACGCAGTTGTGCAATCACGTCATCAACACAGATTTTCTGTGAACGTTTGGGCAGGCATTGTTGGTGATGTCTTGATTGGGCCCCATGTTCTTCCACCTACGCTCAATGGAGCACGTTATCATGATTTCATACAGGATAGTCTACCTGTGCTGCTAGAACATGTGCCTTTACAAGTACGACATAACATGTGGTTCATGCACGATGGAGCTTCTGCACATTTCAGTCGAAGTGTTCGTACGCTTCTCAACAACAGATTCGGTGACTGATGGATTGGTAGAGGCGGACCAATTCCATGGCCTCCACGCTCTCCTGACCTCAACCCTCTTGACTTTCATTTATGGCGGCATTTGAAAGCTCTTGTCTACACAACCACGGTACCAAATGTAGAGACTCTTCGTGCTCGTATTGTGGACGGCTGTGGTACAATACGCCATTCTCCAGGGCTGCATCAGCGCATCAGGGATTCCATGCGACGGAGGGTGGATGCTTGTATCCTCGCTAACGGAGGACATTTTGAACATTTCCTGTAACAAAGTGTTTGAGGTCGCGCTGGTACATTCTGTTGCTGTGTGTTTCCATTCCATGATTAATGTGATTTGAAGAGAAGTAATAAAATGAGCTCTAACATGGAAAGTAAGCGTTTCCGGACACATGTCCACATAACATATTTTCTTTCTTTGTGTGTGAGGAATGTTTCCTGAAAGTTTGGCCGTACCTTTTTGTAACACCCTACCTTTTTGTAACACCCTATATATATATATATATATATATATATATATATATATATATATATATGTATGTGTGTGTGTGTGTGTGTGTGTGTGTACACTTGACAGCAAAAAAAGTGGGTCACTGCCGAATGCAACCAACATAACGTAGCTGTGTAGCAGGTCCTCTAAACACCAAAACCCCGTGGGGTACAGTCGTTTGACTACACACAATGGGTACCGCAAGAGACTACTAAGAGACCAAAGGTCTTTATGGCAGTCAGTCTAAGTGTCAACTAATAGCGTCATACAAAACATATTAGAAAACACCTTCTTAGCGATGTGAAACCCAATAAGACTCATAAACTAACTTTAATTACAACAAGTGACATTCCAAAAGTTCTGAGAAAACGGATTATTGTACATATATCGTACAGTAATCCTTAGTCAAAATTAAATACTTGAGACAATATATGGAGTTACAAAGCTGAACGGCAATTAGAAAAAAGTTTTTCGCTCTCTAAAAGGTTTTCCATCCACGTGCTGACGGTCGCTCAACGGCGAGTGGCTCTGGAAACTGGATATTGGACGAACCAGTAGAAAAACGCGATTAACGGCAACAAGCACTCTAAGGAAATCTCAACGTTAACAGTGAATCACCAGTAATTTCTCGTAACACATCAACAGCTACGTGTACACAAATTTGAACTTTAAATGACATGACCAACGTCGTCGTTATGGACCTGGATTCAAACCCAATACCTATAGCCATTGCCACCTAAGCTAAGCTTTGTTTGTGCCTTATTGAGGCCGGATAACTAGGCACAAAGAGACGTGAAGTATAGACGTTTGCGCCAGTAACAGTTATCAATTCAGATCCTGAAAATAAATGACGAAAATGTTTGTACTGAACTGGAAATCCTGTAATAACACTTACCGTCCTGAGAACTACCCCAAACGACGTTTAATATGGTGTCATTGACAAGGAACAAGGTAAGCTCATGTTTAAAATTGAAATCCCACCATATAAAGTTTGTGACAGGGATGCGAACCCAGCACCTAATCGGATTGTTAACGAAGTACACTCATGCTCAAAAGTATCCGAACGACCTGGATTGCATTTCGCCTGATTCACATACAACCCACATAACGCAGCTGTCTAGCAGGTTCTCTAATCGCTCCTTGATACAGTCGTTTGACTATTGAAAATGGTTCCAACAAGTCACCACTAGAAAACACTGCTCTGTATCGCAATAACTCAGGATGTCAAGTAATACCACGATACTAAAAAATCAGGGAACACCTCATCACGGATAAGACTGTCCTTAAGGCTTGTAAGCTCGCATTTATTGCAATAACTGACATTCCTGAAATGTTAGCACTCTCATTATTACGTCAGATAGGTAATGCACATAGTAAGTTCGTCGTATTCACGATTTCCTCTTCAAAGTAACATACCATAATTGTTATTTAACACAAAATGTCATTAAAAATTTACGTTATTCACAAGCAGCAGCTAGTTGAGAATATGTATGAACTTCAAATGACACGACGAACCGACTCGTTCTGCATGTGGATTCAAACCCAGGACATGGAAACTAAGATTTCGCCGGCCGAAGTAGCCGTGCGGTTAAAGGCGCTGCAGTCAGGAACCGCAAGACCGCTACGGTCGCAGGTTCGAATCCTGCCTCGGGCATGGATGTTTGTGCTGTCCTTAGGTTAGTTAGATTTAACTAGTTCTAAGTTCTAGGGGACTAATGACCTCAGCAGTTGAGTCCCATAGTGCTCAGAGCCATTTGAACCATTTTGAAACTAAGATTTCGTGACTGACGGAAACTAACAGTCATTCCTGACTAGTCATAGAGAGAGTGATATACCTCGATATTAGACAGTATCAGTTAACAAATATCAACTTTAAATTTCATAACGTAAACATTTTTAACGGTCGCGAATTCCTACCCAGTATCTATTGTCCCTGTTAACGAACTACGAGAGATGTTAAATACTGCTTCTTCACAAGTAACTTACTTGAAATGCAGTGAGGTAAAGCTTTGTGTTGGACAGGGATTCGAACCCAGAACCTAATCGGATTGTTATCGAAGAACAATCAACTTTTACATATCGGATTTTCTCGGCAGTAGCTAGATGTATTAAATGAAATGACGAGACGAAACATTAATTTTTCCTTTCCAGGACTCCAACCCGGCACATATCGCTGTTATATTCTAGAGAAAAAGAACGTTAAGTATGGGTTTGTTACACCAGCAGCGACATGTGAGCATGTTAGAACTAGAAATCATATGACGAAGTGTTCAGTGCTGACTGAGAATCGAACCCCAAATATATCGTTGTTGACTACACACAAAGAGGCGACACTTACCGAATTTTTCACCACCACCAGCTCGGAATAACATCCCTGAATTTACAGTGATCTCGCAAATAGTTATGTGTCTCACTGGGAGTCAAAAACGTCAGATATCGTTAGTGTTGACAACGAATGAAAATGCATTAAAAATAAAAATTATTATCCACCAGCAGATAGGTGTTGTCATGCTAGAGCTTGAGAATACATAGTGAAAAGTTTAGTGCTGGGCCAGGATTCCAACCCATTCATGCGCAATATGTGGAGATGTTAAGGAATCTGCAGTTTCGAACAAACAACAAGTTGTAGTCGAGCTGTATTGTCACGAAGGGATCAAATTCCGCGTTAAGGGCGGTCTGAGTTGCATTCCCAGTTCAGAACCAATTTTATCGACATACAGAAGCTCAAATAAAAGACGGAATAAAGGTCCTGTGACCATACACAGGGTTTGTTTCGTCACTAGAAATAAATAACTAGTATAAGAAAAGTTACTGGTGATAGAGTTTCTACACGTCGCCACTCCTTACTTTATTGTGGTTCCACCTAACGTCTACTTGGTAGAGAAGGAATATCATGTTTAATGTGATTTTCAGACCACAATGCCATTATACCTTCTTCACTTGGCGTAGCCAGAAGAGAATAGAATCTACCTCTCCTTTTCAAAGAACATCGGCAGAAGTTGGAATCGAACCGAGACCAACAGCATATGAAACTATCATCAGTCCAACAGACCACCACACCCACTTCACGACGGATCATTTCTCTATCGTAACACCGTTGCGGCACACAAGATGAGAATTCCGACACACAGGCTTCCTGTAGTGGAAGATTACACACCTAAATGTTTGACGCAGCTGGTAGGAGAAAACGCTGCATATTTATCAAACCCCGCGCCTCCTCTCCGTATCCTCCTATCACACGAGCACAGGATTTTCCTCCTATAACACTACAGAGCTGTTCCCAGCACAACTGAGAATTGGCAACATCGTCACAAACATTTGCCAACACTGTGACAGTGCAATTACTTCCGCGTATGGTACTGAACTGACTCGCTAGATTCACTTGATATACCCTTTCCATTTGAATGACTCGTGGTATATAATCCTCACGTAAACTAAGACACTGAGACAGAAATTGCAATTTTTTGGCTTAAGAAATGCTATTCTTCACATAAGTGACAACTTTTAACATCTTTCACAATGCGTTATGAGGCTGAGTGACCAATACCATGACGAGACTGGCGTGCTGGCAGCAGCCTATCCGTATCCCCGTGGTACCGCCCGTGTCTCGTGTTCCACCGGTTAAGAAAATCGTCAGTTCTAACTGTGGTAGGGGCAGAACGTGCGAGCTTTTTTTTGTGTGTATTATTTCATTGAGCTGCGAATTCCCAGAAAAAATTCTGTAACAAAATCAGAAGAAAACCTTCACACATCAAATCCTCTTGGCAGCTCGACTCAGTAACTTGTGTTAATGGTCGTAGATCTCGGCTTTCTGACTGCCAAGCTGCTATACAATACAAGCGTCTCTGGAGAAATTCGAATCGACCGTCAACGATACGAAATTCAATAATGTTCTTCACTTAAGACTCCCATGCCAGGGTGGTAAGTATGAAGGAAATAAATTAATTAGCAAATCGTAAGAAAATACTTTCAGCTCATGGTGCAATGGTGAAAAACTTACAATGCTGCGCAACAGGTAACGCCTCTTTCCGCTGCTGACAAGCAAATTTTGGGATTCTAGGAATACGTAACTTTATTTATGAAATGCCACGTTGTCATACATGTTGAGTATGACACAGCATACCGTTGAAACACAGACCCAATCGAAATGTAAGTGAATAGTGTTTTACTAATTCGTGCAGATAGAGGCACGCTTTTGTACAGATACTCAGTTTTGTTAAAACAGACTTTTGTCGTAAGGTTATCGTGGGTAGTTTTATTTCTTTTCTTACAATACAGTGCACAGTTTTCGTAAGGTTTCTTTTAGTGTTGTTAAAACAATGCTAAACATGAGAGAGAAATTAATCATCAACGATATATGCGAATTCTCTGATGTTATCTATAACAGTCTGACAATGCACATGCAGTTTATTGATTACATGCATGTAGAAAACTTGTTCTGAGTTAAAGCTGTCAAACAAGGTTTGAAGAAGAATAAAATGCCACTACCAGACGACAGCTAATGTAGAAAATACTTTTCTGACTACTTTGGCACGATGCGCTCTCCCCATACATAATACAAAAGCTTCAAGCGCGTCTGCTGCCTGGCCATCTATTAAACCTGAAAAGAACAAAATGACCCAGAAGTTAGCCTTTTTTCCACATGCGACTATTTTGGGTTGAGAAGTTAAGAGAATTATGTTCAAAGTTCCATTAAATTGAATACTTTGGCAGACAGCAGAATTGCGTTTAAAAAAAATGTAGTAGCGAATGTAATAGAACACGCGACGTCTTATCAACAGTGCACGACGCTTACCGTTATGCTATTAGCTGCGACGAAGTTACAGCACCTCTGGAAGTGAACAACAGTTCCTCCAGAACTTCGGCATTCCACAGTGCTGTGAGATAATGCATATGGCTGGATATAGACTTCTGAGAGACAGAAAGTTACAGCATTTATTTTGCACTGCACGAGGGTTTCAACAAACAGTTAGCGCAATAGAGTAGCTCAAATCGAAAGGGACACTTCCTATTTAAATTTCTGCATCCTACACTGTTGGCAGATCTGTGTAGGTGGCAGTTACGTTATTATATTTCGGTGATTACAAAATAGAGTCGAATGTATGCACTGGGTAGCCAAGGCAGCTAGTTCATGGCGATTCGGTCAACCAAGTAAATGAATGTACTGAACATCCTACAAACCACTACAGGAAGCCTGTGTGTCGGAATTCTCATCTTGTGTGCCGCAACGGTGTTACGATAGAGAAATGAGCCGTCGTGAAGTGGGAGTGGTGGTCTGTTGGACCGATGATAGTTTCATATGCTGTTGGTCTCGGTTCGATTCCAACTTCTGCCGATGTTCTTTGATAAGGAGAGGTAGATTCTATTCTCTTCTGGCTACGCCAAGTGAAGAAGGTATAATGGCATTGTGGTCTGAAAATCACATTAAACATGATATTCCTTCTCTACCAAGTAGACGTTAGGTGGAACTACAATAAAGTAAGGAGTGGCGACGTGTAGAAACTCTATCACCAGTAACTTTTCTTATACTAGTTATTTATTTCTAGTGACGAAACAAACCCTGTGTATGGTCACAGGACCTTTATTCCGTCTTTTATTTGAGCTTCTGTATGTCGATAAAATTGGTTCTGAACTGGGAATGCAACTCAGACCGCCCTTAACGCGGAATTTGATCCCTTCGTGACAATACAGCTCGACTACAACTTGTTGTTTGTTCAAAACTGCAGATTCCTTAACATCTCCACATATTGCGCATGAATGGGTTGGAATCCTGGCCCAGCACTAAACTTTTCACTATGTATTCTCAAGCTCTAGCATGACAACACCTATCTGCTGGTGGATAATAATTTTTATTTTTAATGCATTTTCATTCGTTGTCAACACTAACGATATCTGACGTTTTTGACTCCCAGTGAGACACATAACTATTTGCGAGATCACTGTAAATTCAGGGATGTTATTCCGAGCTGGTGGTGGTGAAAAATTCGGTAAGTGTCGCCTCTTTGTGTGTAGTCAACAACGATATATTTGGGGTTCGATTCTCAGTCAGCACTGAACACTTCGTCATATGATTTCTAGTTCTAACATGCTCACATGTCGCTGCTGGTGTAACAAACCCATACTTAACGTTCTTTTTCTCTAGAATATAACAGCGATATGTGCCGGGTTGGAGTCCTGGAAAGGGTAAATTAATGTTTCGTCTCGTCATTTCATTTAATACATCTAGCTACTGCCGAGAAAATCCGATATGTAAAAGTTGATTGTTCTTCGATAACAATCCAATTACATTCTGGGTTCGAATCCTTGTCCAACACAAAGCTTTACCTCACTGCATTTCAAGTGAGTTACTTGTGAAGTAGCAATATTTAACATCTCTCGTAGTTCGTTAACAGGGACAATAGATTCTGGATAGGAATTCGCGTCCGTTAAAAATGTTACATTATGTAATTTAAAGTTGATATTTGCTAACTGATACTGTCCAAAAATGAGGTATATCACTCTCTTTATGCCTAGTCAGGAATGACTGTTAATTTCCGTCAGCCACGAAATCTTAGGCTGCGTGATTGGTTCAAATGGCTCTGAGCACTATGGGACTCAACATCTAAGGTCATCAGTCCCCTAGAACCTAGAACTACTTAAACCTAACTAACCTAAGGACATCACACACATCCATGCCCGAGGCAGGATTCGAACCTGCGACCGTAGCAGTCATGCGGTTCCGGACTGAAGTGCCTAGAACCGCACTACCACCGCGGCCTAGCCTGCAGGACCTGGGTTTGAATCCAAATGCAGAACGAGGCGGTTCGTCGTGTCATTTGAAGTTCATACATATTCTCAACTAGCTGCTCGTGAATAACGTAAATTTTTAATGACATTTTGTGTTAAATAACAAGTATGGTATGTTACTTTGAAGAGGAAATCATGAATGCGACGAACTTACTACGTGCATTACCTATCTGACGTAATAATGAGAGTGCTAACATTTCAGGTATGTCAGTTATTGCATTAAATGCGAGCTTACAAGCCTTAAGTACAGTCTTACGCGTGATGAGGCGTTCCCTGATATTTTTAGTATCGTGGTATTACTTGACATCCTGAGTTATTGCGATACAGAGCAGTGTTTTCTAGTGGTGACTTGTTGGAACCATTTTCAATAGTCAAACGACTGTACCAAGGAGCGATTAGAGGACCTGCTAGACAGCTGCGTTATGTAGGTCGCATGGGAATCAGGTGAAATGCAATTCAGGTCGTTCGGATACTTTTGAGCACGACTGTGCATAAAATCAGAAGATAAATATCAAATGTTTTCACCAATAGCGAAATGCTGGAACCTTAATTGACGATAGAACTGTTTTTGCCTGACTGGGATTCGAGCCCAGCATCTAGCACCGTCGTTTTCTAGCCAGGAACAGACGATAAATAGCTGTGTGTAGTCAACAATGATACGTTTGGGGTTCGATTCTCAGTCAGCACTGAACACTTCATCATATTATTTCTAGTTCAAACATGGTCACATGTCGCTGCTGATGTAACAAACCCATACTTAACGTTCCTTTTCTCTAGAATATAACAGCGATATGTGCCGGGTTGGAGTCCTGGAAAGGAAAAATTAATGTTTCGTCTCGTCATTTCATTTAATACATCTAGCTACTGCCGAGAAAATCCGATATGTCAAAGTTGACTCACCAGTAGCGAGATGGGCGCATGTTTAGCTAGACATCAGGCGATGAAAAGTTTTGTGCTGAATGGAATTCAAACCCCGCACACGTGGTCATGAAGAAACGTTAACTATCAAATTCTTTTCCCATAATAGCTAGGAATGGCATGGTTGTACTGTCAATGATGTGATGGAAAATACTCTGCTGGCTAGAAGTTGAATCCGCAACATGTCGTCGTTGGTGATCACAACGAACACAACGTCAAACCCAAATCCGTTTTCACCAGTAGGATGGAGAGGAATGTTTGAACTTGAAAAGATGTAAGGAAACGTTTGATCTTGTAATGTTGTGATAAAACGCTCATCATGTGGCTGTGAGTTGAAACGAACATGTTACAGCTGACAACGCACGAATAGACGTTGAAAATGCAACTATTTTTTACCAGTAGTTCGGAGTGCACATGCTAGGGCTTGAAATGAAATAATGAATATTTTGTGCTGATCAGGGTTCGAAACCAGATAGGTGCCCTTCGAGGACGCCTAGAAGAGGTTGCAATCTTCGGGAACATAGTGAAATCGAATTCTAATCCCAGTCCAGCACCACAATTTTCAACATCTCTGTTTCTAATTAAGTAAGACCCTTGTGAACTTACATGGCCATTGGTTCATTAAAATGAAATACGTTTTCTAGTTTACGACGGCTTGCTGGTGACAGAGTCTCTGCCTTACGGGGTTTCTCCATCTGTCACAGCTCAAACGAATGCCCAGTCGGCAGCGAAGGGATGTTATCTTTACTGCGGATATTCAACTACGGAGCTTACAGGCGTTCTGCACTTGGCGTTACTAGGGGTGAAGAAGAGCTACTTGTGTGTGTTAAAAATTTACGCCCGACGTGAACCTACACGTTTTACACCTCAATACAAGATTAATCCACCAGACCACAGAACCCCCTGCCAAGCACATAATTATGAATTGCAGAGTATTCATTTAGATCTAGATGCACGGGACGCGTAACAGGAAGGAGGGCGATATCTGTGAATGGATTGAAGTGCAGAAGTGCAAAATATAAGCGTGAAATGCTTGAAAAGTATTGATTATTTAGACGTGTGCCACAGTTCGTTTTATCTTACGACCGAGAGATAAGGAAGGACTGTTCTCAGACCGAAGAATGGGTTACAGGGAAGAGGAGATCAACGAATACGGTTTCATAGGTGGTGAGACGAATGATAGAGAACAAAGACAGCAGCAATTAAAAGAGAAAATGTAGCGTCATTGGAAACCGCTAGATTTGTTTACAAAGTTTTGGGGGAGTGTAATAGAAGGGCAATAGTGACAGATAGAGAGAGTGTGAGAGAGAATAGAAGAGATATTAACAACGAGTAAACATAAATGTTCATATGCGTGTGAAACCTTAACGGACTTAACTGCTAAGATCATCAGTCCCTAATCTTACACACTACTTAACCGAAATTATCCTAAGGACAAACATACACACCCATGCCCGAGGGAGGTCTCGAACCTCCGCCGGGACCAGCCTCACAGTCCATGACTGCAGCGCCTAAAACCGCTCGGCTAATCCCGCGCGGCGATTAAACATAATATGAAATCGTTGGCGTATTGTGTGGAGGACGGAGGGTGTATTCATGGATGGAGGGGAAGAGAGAGACGTATTTGAAATAACAAAAACTACTGTGACAGATTCCATTTACGCTGATTAGTTTGTAAGTATGTAGACATGGTATAAATGAAATCAAAATAGAATACTTAACAAACTGTATATTCAAAAGAAACCCACTTGAATTAAAAGGGCAACTCAAAGGAAAGCTAACCCATATTGTATCTTTTCTGTTACCACGTGATCTTCCACTAGCTTCCAATGAGGAAAAATGGCTGGCCGAAGTGGCCGAGCGGTTCTAGGCGCTACAGTCTGGAACCGCGCGACAGCTACGGTCGCAGGTTCGAATTCTGCCTCGGGCATGGATGTGTGTGATGTCCTTAGGTTAGTTAGGTTTAAGTAGTTCTACGTTCTAGGGGACTGATGACCTCAGCAGTTAAGTCCCATAGTGCTCAGAGCCATTTGAATTTTGAGGAAAAATGACGAAAAAGAATACATAACAAAACATTTTAAGAACTCTAATATTTTATCCAGAATCCTTCATTATTTTGTACTTCTATCACGCGTCTTGGCATAGAATGTATAAGCCGTCGGACGCAACAGCCTGAAGAAGCAACTTCCTCCCAGGCTTCCGGGACGCAGTCCCAAAGAGCGTCCGCGGTAGTTGGTTGGTTTCGTGGCCAGTTCTCTGTTAATGTTCTGGCGACCTCAGCCCACATGTTTTCCATGGAGTTTCTATCAGCCGCCCGTGGCGGCCAGTCCATGACGTTGACGCCAATCGTGGATTTGGGAGAGAGTAAAGACAATACGTGCTGAAAAAATGCAGACTTGTGAATGGGAGAATGGTCCTCTTCCAATGTGACGTCCCCTTCTGCGTACAGCATTCGCACTAACGGAAGCATCACATTTTCCAATATGTGGGCATACTGCGCGCTGTCCAGAGTTCCTTCTATCCTGTGAAGAATTCCTGCCCCTCTCGGAGAATTCCAACCCCAGCAGGTAACAGATAGCCGGCCACTTCTTCTCGTTGTGGTTACATATACGCGTCGATGGCGAGTCCCTTGCGGCCTGTAAACGATTCGTGGACCGTCGTTATTGGCGGAAAACACCTTCTCATCAGTGAAAATGACGTTGTCCCACGACGCCCTCAGATGGCGCTCCGCAAATGCTAGCCGGTATAAAACGTTGTCTTCGCTGAGCTCTTGATTCACGGCGGATCGTCGTGCATGCAGTCCAGCGTCCCTCAGCCTTCGGCGAATCGTGTCACTGGAGCCGGGGAAGTTGATCTCCCGCCGCAACTGCTTCGCGTTCAGAAAGGGATTTTCTCTGCTCCTAGACACTAGGTCCTTGTCTTCCTGCTGTCAGATCACTCTCTTCCTGCCTGAGCCAGGAGCCCTGTTGGTGGTGCATCTTCCAAGGCAGACATCCACCATCTCGTTGCAGTGGTATGTGGTACGCCATACCGCCTGCCAGCTTCTCTGATGGAACATCCTCCTTCCTCAATGAGAGCGACGACTCTACCTCGGCCGGCCGAAGTGGCCGAGCGGTTCTCAGCGCTTCAGTCTGGAACCGCGCGACCGCTACGGTCGCAGGTTCAAATCCTGCCTCAGGCATGGATGTGTGTGATGTCCTTAGGTTAGGTAGGTTTAAGTAGTTCTAAGGTCTAGGGGACTGATGACCTCAGATGTTAAGTCCCATAGTGCTCATAGTCATTTCAACCATTTGAACCATGTGTCACATGTATTTCACATACATTTAACGTATTTCACTTGTATTTGTACACGTTTCTAGCAAATCTCGCCTTGCTATTTATTTTCACGCAATTCAATATTTGTGACGTCGTATCTCCTGCTCTATGTGTCGTACACCGAAATAATTTTGCAGGAAATTGCTGTGGCATACATGGCTACAGTCTGCAAAATGTGTTGTGAGTAGAGTCAGTAACAAAGAAGTAATAAGTTTAAAAGTCGTACTTCATGCGACAGTCTTATCCCATGAACAGCGAAAACGTCGTAAGCGATAAATTTCATTCCTCACATCATTTTGTGGGGAATGTCAGCAACATAAAGTTTAATTAATTTTTGAAATTATGTGTAATGTTTGTTGTAGATCACTAAGTACTCTTATTCCCAAATACTGGACGACTTAGACATGGACATTAGCGCGTCGTGGACTACACTGCGTTTTCACCCATACCCCTGTGATAGGTAGGTAGTTCTTAAAATCACAAAGATTCTTTTCGGACAGTAAGTGATGTGTGTACCAAGTTCGGTTCAAATCGGTTCATTGGTTTAGAAGGAGATGTGAAACATATATATATACTTACAAGCCGGCCGGAGTGGCCGTGAGGTTCTAGGTGCTACAGTTTGGAACCGCGTGACCGCTACGGTCGCAGGTTCGAATTCTGCCTCGGGCATGGCTGTGTGTGATGTCCTTAGGTTAGTTAGGTTTAAGTAGTTCTAAGTTCTAGGGGACTGATGACCACAGCAGTTAAGTCCCATAGTGCTCAGAGCCATATACTTACAAATGTATGAACATCTATTTTTATTATGTGTACGGTTAGGTAGTTAGTTGTTACTTCATCAAAAAATCGCTTTAATTCAATTTAAGGCATCTTAGCTTAATATAACTATAAATCATAATTCGAAGTTACGAAATGCGTATATGCCAGTATGTAATTAGTTACACTCCGCAGCTCGTGGTCTCGCAGTGGAGTTTTTGCTTCCCGAGCATGGGGTCCCAGGTTCTATTCTCAGTGGCGTCAGGGATTTTCACCTGCCCCGAGATGACTGGGTGTTGTTGTGTCGTCTTCATCATCATCATTCATCCCCATTACGGTCGGAGGAAGGCAACAGCAAACCATCTCCATTAGGACCATGCCTAGTGCGGCCGTGCGGATCTCCGGCATCGTTCCTCTACGCTCTGTCAAGGAGTATGGGACTTCATTTCCAATTAGTTACAGGTCTGCCATCATAATGTTTATGCATGAGTTACAATGCCGTTTGCCGGCCGGTGTGGCCGTGCGGTTCTAGGCGCTTCAGTCTGGAACCACGTGACAGCTACGGTCGCAGGTTCCAATCCTGCCTCGGGCATGGATGTGTGTGCTGTCCTTAGGTTAGTTAGGTTCTAGGGGGCTGATGACCACAGATGTTACGTCCCATAGTGCTCAGAGCCATTTGAACCATTTTAGAACAATGCTGTTTTATACATACATACCTGCAAACAAGTTAGCTCCAAACAACAGACGAAATGTGAGTCTTTATCCATACCTCATTTTTAGATTTTTACAAATCGCACAGGCTGCCAACAAAAAAAAAGTCAGCAGTCATCCATTATGAAGGAAGATGGAAGGAGATTAGTTTTATCCATTCTTATGATTTTTCAGTAAGATGCAATACTCAGTGAAAGTAATTTGTAGACTAAATGAAGTGTTTATTATTGATTTACACCTCATTTGCACCAGCTCATTATTAGCCTTATACAGATTAGTGTTTACTGTTCAATATGCACTACATAAGAGGTCTGGTTTATCCGCCCTTTAATAAATGTTAATTTTAGATATTTCTTCAATCTACTTTGAAAATATATAGTACAGTTTGAGTTAGTGGTACTGTTTTGAGTTTTGAACTTAACGCTCATTTACGTTTCTAACAATCTCCGTTGTCAGAGGACTTGCATTGGTGGTGTTTTGTCTTTAGCATAAGTTAGCGTAAGTTAGATTAAGTAGTGCTTACGGACCGATAACCTCAGCAGTTTGGTGCGATAAGACCTCACCACAAATTTCCAATTTTCAGAAGACTTACAAAATATTTTTATCAAACGAACTGCACTGCATGAAGTACTATGATTTCGAGTGCTATTGAGTCTTTGAGATTCCTGGAGTAGATCCCGTGGAGGCGTGGTTAACCAACGCAATACCAAGAGGGGAGGCGGGGGTTATTGTACGCCCACATTTTGAAAATATTGTAATCTCGTAATGTACTTTACATATTAAAATTTTTAAAAAATGTTTATTGTTCGTAATGATTTCTTGTGCCAGGTTTCGTAGTTGTTTTTATTTTTTCAATTACACTTGTCCCAAAAATTTAAGAGGTAGCAGTGAGTTTCATTTTTCGTAACAAATGTGATAGACCTATTTTCAGGTTCAGGACTCTTTATACACATCTGTATATCTTTAAAAAGTATGCTGTTTGTAAAAATAATCAATGATAATTAACGAAACTGGGTTTTTTTAAAAAATGTGTTTGTGTGGTCTTACAGTACTCCTCCTCCAGGTGTACACATTACGGAAAACGCGTTGCTATTGATAAGATTGTGCTAAAAGACTGTTTCCGTTTCTGGTTCCTACTTTCACATCAGTAGCGATTTAAAACTAATATTGTTAATAAAAGTTAACAACAATTAACGGATTTTTTTATGGTGGTAAAAATCTTCTTGAGTTTCTGTTCATGCTTACATTTATATCGAAACAATTATCAGCGGCGTGTCCGAGATCTTAATAGAAACTTAGGCCCAATGCCTCAGTCGAGCGAGATATCTGCACAAACTGGACGGGAGGCGGCGTAAAATGCGCGAGATTTCGCAACCGACAGCCTCTTGTCGTCGCCTCGTTTTTAAACGCTCTTAAACGCTTTTTAAAACTCGTTAAACACTTAGCGCAGCGAGCCTCGCGTGGGCAGCGTGCGCAGACAAATTGTGGAAGATGAGGGCAAGTTTAGAGAGAAGGACCAGGGGCTCGAGATAAATTCATCAAAACAAAGTAAGGCGAGGGAAAAATAAATGCGTGCTTGACAGTAATTGGTGCGGGCTCGGGTTTCCCTTTGCCGTGTTTATTTTCCCTTTTTTCCCCCAGCGGCTGCGGCCAGCGGCAGCGCCGGATTTAATGGGATGACACAGAGCGGCCGGACTTTTTTTAAATTCCCTGCGCGCTGGGCGGCGCGGCACGTCGAGTGTTTAACCAGGCGAGTGACCACACGATTCAGCAAATTAACCCCCGAAGTTAACTCCGCGGCTCATCACCCCCCTCCTCCGGGCCGGCCGGACTCGGGGGAAGAAAAGAGGGAAAAAAGGGAAAAAGGGCGAGAAGTGGCCGGCGGCTCTCGCTTTCAGGAAACAATTAACCCGTAAGTGGCGCGAGCGCCCCCGCAAAAAAGGGAAAAACGAGCGACGCAAAAACCCGCCGCTTCCCACATCGAGCATTTATCACCCGCTCTTTGAATATGTCTTTTAAACAAGAGGCCGTATGCGGTCTGACGCTGACAAATCGTTCGTAATGACTGGCTTAAGAGAATCGTCGTTCAGATTTATTCCTTCAAAACAGTATCGTTACCGAAATGATTATAAAAATTGAAGTGTTTCAGCATTGACAGTTTCTAGCTACATTTTTCTCTCTCTTTCTCCATTTATTATTCTTATTTAGTAAATAATACTGTTCTCATATACGTACGTTTGGCAAATGATTCGAATACATCGTTTGTTCCAAGAACATGACCATCCGTTATATTTTATAAACCGTTCACTGTATCGGAACGACGATTTCAGCAGATCATATTGTGCAAAGTCGCCACTATTTTACTGCTCGGTTAACAATTTAATACTGCTGGGCTAGCACCTTAAGGAGACTCTGTTTGTTGAGACCAAAACTGCGTTTGAAAACTGGAAATGCTTTGTATGGCAGACGCCGTGTGAATATCAGGATTACAGTGTAACTCACGTGTAAAATGTGGCGAAAAAGTAATTACCAACAGACATATTAATCCAAGATTTTTTGAAATGTTTGTATAGTTCAAGATACGAACACAGATACTTAATAACGAAGTAATACCAGATGCTCTGAAAAACATTCCATCGGTGATGAAAATAAACGTTGTTAGTAAGGTAAGTGTTGAAGTGCAACTGATTGAAGCAGGAGAAAAAGTAACACAAAAGTGTTGTTGCAGTCTTCAGTCCGATAACGTTTGATCCAACCCTTCGTGCTAGTCTACAATGTGCAAGATTATTCATTTATGCATAATTACTATAATCTAACTCCACTTGAACCTACTTCTATAGTCAAGCATCTGTCTCCATCTACAGTTTCTACTCCTGACGCTTCCCTCTATTACGAAACTGGCGATTGCTTGATGGCACAAGGTCTGTCATATCAACTTATCTCATCTGTTAAAGTAATGTCATTTTTTCTCCTGGATACGGTTAAGTATCTCGTCATTACTTATACGATCAACTCATGTAATCTTTAGCTTTTGATTCCGGCACCACATTTCAAAAGCTTGTATTTTCTTCTAGTCTGAACTTGATACCGTTCACGTTGCACTTCCGTACAAAACCACACTCCAGACAAATACCTTCCCGACCCTTAAATTTGTATTCTGTGTTAGCAAATTTCTGTTTTTCAGATCCGCTTCTTTTCCTACTGCCACTCTGAATCTTATATCCTTTTTTTCTTCAACCATCGACATAAATTTCCTGCCCAAATAGAAAAACGCATACACCACTTCTTCTGTCTCATTTCCTAATCAGATTCCCTCAGAATCTCCTGATTTACTTCTACTACATTCCATTACCTTCTTCTTACTGTTATTAATGTTCTTCGTATAACTTCTTTTCAAGACATTGTCCATTCCACGAAACTTTGTCGCCTCTGAAAATATTACAGTATTATCGGAAACTTGCAAAAACGTTTGCAGAATATCTTTGTCCGTAAAAACTGGGACAAGTTGTAATTACTGAGCTTCAAATTAAGAACACAGACAAGCCATAAAAAGCATCCTCAAAGTATTCACCAAATTGGTAGCAGTCCTATAAAATAACAATTTGAAAAACTTGTCTTTATAGAAGGGTATACACACCTGAGAAAAAGCACAAAAATAATGAGCAAGAAGCGAAATGCAGTTTCAAAGGCTGAGGGGTTGGTGACGCCATTTCAGTGAAGTGATTACAATATTTACAAAGAATTTGGCAGTATTAGCCCACTTATCACTACGACATTACACCAGCTCTGTCCTGGGTGTATGAACTTACTAGGGGGCCGTAAGGACGTTGTATCCTCTCCTGACGCAGATTGGCCCAGAACTTGTAGCTAGTCCTTCATACTGGCACTGAGGCGAACTTATGTCCGAGCTGGTCCCATATACGTTCTGTTGGGGACAGAGTCGAGGAGCTTGCTCGCCGTAAGAGTACCTCAAAAGCATGCAGAATGTCCATAGAGACAGGTGCCTGTGTAGTTGAACACTGTCCTGTTGAAAAATGTTGTCTTGGCTTTGAAATTTTGTATACTTCCAGACTTTCTCCATACGTTTCACACAAAACATTATTATTCATTGTATCAGTATATTCTTGTTTTATAGAGCTCTAAAACGTTATCGAACAGGAAATCACTCTTCCAAATAGTCATAGAGGTCTTATAATGCGTTTTATAAAAAGCTTAGAGGATTATCTAGCTGCTTGAAAACATCGTTCGATATTTTGAATTGTTTGTGAAACGTTCCCTCATTACGCTGGAAACCACCTGTACTCGTATTTCACTTCGTTTCACAGCCGTTATCTTTTCGGTGGAGGCTCCATATACGCTACATTTTGTTTCACAACCAATATCATATATTTCCTTGACTTGACATTTTATCATGTATAAAACTAGCTGTTTTTGTGTCAGTGTATTTGTATAAGTTTCTCGGGTTGGCAGCTGGTGGACCGACTACACTAGATTTCTTGCTATCGAAACTACACAGGCCGGCTTTGGCGCTGTGGTACGTAATTCTAATGCGTTGAGTCGAAATTAAACTTATCAGAAAACATCAGTAAAATACATACAACCTAAAGTTCCTGTATTCACCAGTGAACATGTTCTGTTTGACGCATGCCTAAGTATTCTACAGGATGCTCTATAAGTTTACAGACGTTGTAATAACATCGTACACATATTTCCTGAAGGAGTGCACCATTTTAAGTTGCCTGCTTGGGCGATTGAAATCCGCAATATAGTGCAATAACTGTGTGATTATTTTTGTTGAATGAGCATTTACAAGAAAGAAAGAAACCGCCATGGGCTTCTCAATCGCGTCACAAGGTGAACAGAGGAAATTGTGTTGCCAAACAAGAAACAGAAAGAAAATTGTGAACGAATACGAGGAAAACTTAGCCAAAAACACATAAGCCACAACAAAAGATATCGAGAAACCTAATAACAAGACTCATAGCAGGTTCACAACAACAATGTGGTGTTGTATTTATTACAGATTTGTGGCTGATGTGACAAAATTTAGAAAAAAAAATACTTCCTCACTGAAGATTCCACAGTCTGCTGTGAAACTGGTTTGCATGAAGAAAACCATAAAACTACGTTTTCCGAGAAGGCGAACACTGTTTATCATGCCTGATGCAAGTTCTGCATGGAGCTTAAAAGCCGCGTTAATAACTATGTGTTCTTCTATTGAGTCTGCAATATTAGCATTCTCTAATGATATGTGTGCTACCTTCTCCATTCCAGTTTCCCTCCTCTATTGTTTTTTTCCAGTATCCTCAACGAATAGTCATCACTGAAAATTTTAATAGATTTTTGGCATACAGTACAAGGGAGCTGCTTAGACGACGAATGTCCTCATCCAACAACATAACAACATGTTACTGGGCTTCAGGCATTCAGCCGCTGCTTTTGTGGAATGAGAAGTTTCTGGCAACTCAATTAACTATTTTTTCATTACGAAATGGAGTACCAAATATGGATAAAAATAAAAATGATCGAAATACTACATTCTGAAAGTACATGTCGGGTTACTACAGGATTAAGGTGACGAACGAACCAAATTCTCTATGAAATCAAAAAATATAAGTGGATTGCCTACTATGTTAGTGCTTAGTAATTTTTGGGGTAATGTTTGAGAACTCCCAAATCATCTAGGCTGCACAGTAATATTTTTGATAAACACTGTGTAAAATTTATTAAATACTACTTGCATATAAGCTGGAGGCATTTCGAATAGCCGATTTAAAATAAAAAATGTGGGTATTTAATGAGGCTTTTAGGTATGCTCACCATTCATACGCACATTTTTAAGTCTGGCGCAAAACAGCAAAACGAGGGAAGCCCTGCAATTTTAGTATCCACTATATTTGCAATTATATCAGGAAATACGCATTAATGGATGTACTACTGTCTTCCTTGTTGCAGGCACAGGTTTCGACAATTCTTTTGTCGGGCTTTCGCGTTCCGTCCTTACATGTGTGTGCTGTCACGTCACGTAGGTAACTTTGAGATAAGTATGGACCGTAAAAGCAAGACGTATCACAAACGTAAAGGTGTAATATTCCTTTCTTTTTAATTCTTGCCTCTGAGTCAGGTTTCTTGTATTTCCATCAGTAAGGTAGGTGCTTTGGATTCATGTCGTCCAGCCATTTGATGGATTCCTGGCATAACTAAATGGGGCCTGTGGCACGATGTAGATATGTTTTGGTTGCAGTTGCAGACCCAGATGTTCATATATGTCTCTTTTGTTGTGAACTTCCTTCTGAAGTCTGCTTTGATGCAGCACCCCACACAACTCTATCCTGTGCATACCCCTTCATCTCTGCATAACGATTGCAACGTACAGACACTTGAAGCCTCTGACTATTATCAACCCTAAATCACTCTCTACAATTCGTAACCTCCAAAATTCCCTCCATAACCAAAATGATGTCTAAAGAAATGTGTCCTATAAAGCATGCCTTGTTTTAGTC
Organism: Schistocerca nitens; assembly: GCF_023898315.1. Taxonomy (NCBI): domain Eukaryota; kingdom Metazoa; phylum Arthropoda; class Insecta; order Orthoptera; family Acrididae; genus Schistocerca; species Schistocerca nitens. The sequence goes on from NC_064616.1 coordinate 931,074,893, forward strand.
AAGTCGTGCAATTGTGCTCTTTTCTCATAATTACATTCAGAACCTCTTCATTAGTTACCGGTATTCAGTCTGTCCACCTAACATTCCGCATGCTTCTGTGACATCACATCTCAAAAGTTTCCCTTATTTTCTTGTCTGTACTGCTTAACATCCACGCGTCACCTCCGTATGTGGCTACATTTGTAAGTAGGCTGTTTAGGTTTTTATATTGGTAACGCCACGTAGCGCTCTGAATGAAAATCACTGACTGTGCTGTGTGCAGTCTGTGGATGGTTAGCATTGTTAGAATATTCACTATTGTAGTCTTGGGCAGTTGGAGGTGAGCCGCCAGCAGTGGTGGGTGTGGGGAGAGAGATGGCGGAGTTTTGAGAGCGGATGATCTGGACGTGTGTCCATCAGAAAGACTAAATTTGTAGTACTGGATGTCATGAACTGATATATATATATATATATATATATATATATATATATATATATATATATATATATATATTGATTTTTGAACACTATTAAGGTAAATACATTGTTTGTACATTGTTTGTTCTCTATCAAAATCTTTCATTTGCTAAGTATGCCTATCAGTAGTTAGTGCCTTCAGTAGTTAGCATCTTTTATTTATCTGGCAGTATTGGCGCTCGCTGTATTGCAGTAGTTCGAGTAACGAAGATTTTTGTGAGGGAAGTAATTCATGAAAGGTATAGGTTATTGTTAGTCAGGGCCATTCTTTTGTAGCGATTATTGAAAGTCAGACTGCGTTGCGCTAAAAATATTGTGTCAGTTTCGTGAATGTCTGAGTACGTTCAGTTTTTCTCAGCTGTTTGAAAATCAAATAACGTAGAGGTTTTCCAGCACTGTCATTTATAAAATTTTCCAAAGGTGACGTTTCACATTCCACACGAATTATTTCAGTAAAGAATTCCTAACACTTCAATTTATACTCCATGCCTTTCCTTTTATTATCACTCTGCATTTTTTATTTTCCCCACTATGTCCATGGTGTTTTGCTGTCCAAAGCTCGAAACTCCTCTACAACAGTGAGTGTCTCGTTTCCTATTCCAGTTATCTAAATTTTGTTACATTCAATTACCATCGTTCCACATTTGTAGATGTTCATTCAATACCCACTATTCTAGATACCATCCATTCTGTTCAAATTATCTACCAAGTCTTTTTCTGTCGCTGAAAGAATTGCAATGTCACTGGTAAAAATTTTAGTCGTTATTTCTACTCGCTGAACGTTAATATCTTTTATAAGATTCTATTTGACTACGTTTACTTCTTTTTAACCGTACAGACTTATTAATATGAGTGTCGGGCTAAAACAATTCCTCACTTTCTTCTCAAGTGCTGCCTCCAAAGCAAGCCTTTCGACTCTTACTGCTGCAGTTTCATTTATGTACAAATTCTAGATAACCTTTCGCTCCCTGTTTTTTTTTTTATCACTGCTACAGTCATAATTTGAAAGAGTTTATTTCAGTTAACGTTTTCAAAAGCTTTCTTTAAATGTACAAACTGTGTTGTTCCAGTGTGGGGTTGCTGCTTTTTTCCCCTTGCTCCCTAACCAATATTTGTGGATCTATTATAGAGTACCTGGATTCTAGTCCCAAGTAGGTATTAATCAAATACAGGGTGATTTTTTTCCATCGTGTACAAACTCTAGGCACTGATCAATGAGAGGACACGGAAGGAAAAAGTTCTAATGCACTTATGTCTGGAAATGCATGGTTTCCATGCTTGAGACCATTAGAGAGCTCTGAGCACTATACGACTTAACATCTGAGGTCATCAGTCGACTGCGGTCTAATGCGCGCTGTACCACGCAGCCACAGTTACAGTATCTATCGGAAATGATTTCCATGTGCCTCAATGCATGTGTGGACTCACCGTAGCATGTTCTGTCTCTCACGTTCACATCGGCGAGGCTGCATCCAAACAGTGTCAAAGGCAGCATGAATACGCTGCTCCAGTGTCTCCACACCTAGAATGGACTCTGGATACACGATACGTTTGAGATGGTCCCATAACAGGAAATTGCACCGGTTGAGTCCTGTGAACGAGCAGGCCATGCAACTGGACTCCCTCGTCTGATACATCAATCAGGCAAGACACGACTGAGATGCGTCCGGGCGTTAACGGCGAAGTGGGCGGGAGCACCATCATGTAACAGCCCCATGACCCTTCGTATCATCAATGGCACTTCTTCAAGCAGGGCAGGCAAAGTCACCCGCAACAAACGCCGATAGTTCCCGCTTCTTAGGCGACGTGGAAGGAAGGCTGGTCCAAAAATACGGTCACTAACTGCCCCAGTCTACACATCCCAGCTGCACCGTTGCTAATGATTCGCTGTCACCATACCATGGGGGTTCAGCATACTATCCCACAGATGACTGTTACGAAAGCTGAAGATACTACTACACGTAAACATGGCCTCATTTGTGAATAGGACGTATAACACAAATCCTGGAGTCGTAGTTGCCTGGTGAAGAAACGGTGACAAAACTGCTCCCTATGTGGAAAGTCTGTCTCTAGTAAGCAATGCACACGCTGTAAGTGATAAGCGTAGTAACGCTTGTCATGGAGAATGTTCCACACGGTCGTCTGGCTTACAATGTACTGGCGGGCCAACTGCCTGGTACTGACATGGTGGTCGCCTTAGACAGTGTTAATCATATTTTACTCCAAGTCTGGTGTCGAAACATTTCGGGTATTTCCTTCATGATTTCCTGCTTCCTGAAACGATCCTGTCTCAGACAAACGGCGAAAAACTGTTGCAAACTTTGCATGCTGTGGTTGTTGTTGGCTGGGATATGTATCCTAATAAAATCTTGCTGTCCGTCGCCCGTTGTCATTTGCCTTTCCGTAAGTAAACACTATGGCGGCAAGCTGTCGATTCGAATACGGAACCACTGTATCACATCCACTACAAGGTGAGTCAAAAGAGAGGTGAATCGGACACAACATTACCTATTACTACGGCAGGAGAGGGCGCTAGGGCATGACGTATGAGGAACAGTACCACCCTGTAGGAGGAAACCATACATACTGCAACTGTGGCTGCATGGTACAGCGCGCATTAGACCGCAGACTCAGTAGCAAAGTATGATCGAATAAATGGTCTCTAGCAAGGAAACTATGCATATCCGGACGTACGTTCATCAGACTTCTTTATTCCGTATCCGCTCATCTATCAATCCCTGGAGTTTGTGCACTGTATATAAAATCACGCTGTATAATGACCTGACGAATCTGGATTAGCTGCATAATTAGCTTCATCTTTACAGACGCCGTTAACGATAGCTATTTACTATATTAACAGTTTCGGCAGCCAGTTACAAGCTGTCAATTTTTGAGCTTACGTTCTCCTTCATTTCTGTCAGGAGATTAATAATTATAGCCATAAGCATAGTTATTCTGCTTTCATTATAAACCAACGTAAGGTCCTGTAAGATTCCTCTGATTCTCCACGTATTTCTGGGCGGAATGTTAGTGGCACACACTTTAGTGTCTCCGGTCTTCCGCTGCATTGCTTTAAAGTTTTCCTTGCATTCGGTTCTCGTCAGACAGAGTAGTTTGCGAGTGGATACCTTTATGTCCACCTCAGAGCACTAAAATACTTAATGTACACGTAACATACAGATTTGTTTGTATTATTTACTTAACATAACAGAGTCACTGCTGTTTTGGAAACTGACAGCGCTTTTTTATCAGACGTCAAAACAAGCCTTACACGACATGTCAATAATTTGTTGTTGGCGGTGGCATGTGGCTCGAAACAGACGTATTCATGACTATATAGTCCAAATTTTGTGCAGTGAAAGCCGCAATGTAGCAAGCCAAAATGCTTGAAAACTGCACAAGAAAATGTATCTCATACGCTTCTTAAGAGAAAAATTGTCTCTTGGACGTGTTAATTTTTTTCCCTTCAAACCTGATCAGAAGTAAGTATGTGGTCACAAAAAAATGTGTGTGAAATCTAATGGGAATTAACTGCTAAGGTCATCAGTCCCTAAGCTTACACACTACTTAACCTAAATTATCCCAAGGACAAACACATACACCCATGGCCGAGGGAGGACTCGAACCTCTGCCGGGACCAGTCGCACAGTCCATGACTGCAGCGCCTTGGATCGCTCGGCTAATCCCGCGCGGCGTGTGTGGTCACAGTTCTGGTAGAACTTAGTTCAATTTCTGCCAGATGGAACATTACGGTATTATTACACGTCACTCATCCATCGCCGTCGTACAGTTTACCACGTACCGAATGAGTCTGCGCACTGGTTAACACACTGGACTCGCATTCGGGACGACAGCGGTTTAAATTCCCGTCCGGCAAACATATTTGGATTTTCCATGATTTCCCTCAACAGCTTCAGGCTGCTAGGATGACACCCTTGAAATGGCGCACCCACGTTTCTCCCGATCCTTCATAATCCGAGTTTGTGCTCCGTCTGTAATGACCTCACTGTTGACGAGACGTTAAACTCTAACATTCCTTTGTAATTTAGCGTGTAAACAATGGCTGGTTGCTGACTGATTTCTCCAACAAATTACACCTATTCGAGCACAAGAACGGCTTCATAACCAAATTTGCTATTGAAAAGGCCTTCAATCAGTAGAGATTTCACAGCCTTCTGTTCTGAAGACAACATTTTGACGTAAAACAGGATGAACCCGAATTTCACAAGATTTCGGTATTGGTTCAGGAAAATTTTTAAGAAGGTACACTTGGTCTCCAGGTGGCTCGTTTCAGAGGTGTTATGTCTTTGTGATTACTTCTGTTATTTACTCCAATTACCTATTACCGTCACAAGAGTAAAAAGCCTGTAATAAGCAATCACTATAACACGAAAGAATCCGATTTCTCGTGGGCCCCTATGTACAGATGCAAAAATATTGTAATATGTTTTCCGTCGCTGTAAGGACATTTCGGCATAGTGCCGGTCTTCCATTGCGTTCAGTGACCCCACACACGAGTTGCATAACGGCCAACTCAAGTAACAAACCTATCCTTACTCCTCTGAAACACTATGAACGAAAAGTAACAATGTCAGAATAGCAAACCCGAGACAGATCGAAGCAGTGCGAGCTTGAGAGCTGAATGGAAATCTGACAAATAGCGAAGTGAGTACCGGCAAGCTCCGCCAGAGAACGGATCAAGTTTTTTTTCAGGCAAGACACAAGAGCGCATATCGTCGACATTTGGACTGTTGTACAGGTGTTTTCAATGCAGATACAAAGATAAATGGGTGCAAGAAATAAAACGAAATAAAGTTACTCTCTAAAGGGCAGCCAGAAGCTATACGTCATTACATCTAAGCTTTATGTCATGTCACTAGCATCAACGGTCTGTTACCGCCCTGTAGAAATGCATTTAAAATAACCAAATGCAGATCTGAATGGCTGTCCGAAAGTGCGGTGTATTTCACTGAAGAATGTCAAGTATCTGTGTGACAAGGACGGATTTCCGTAACGAAGTTGAAATGGGTGGCTACGGTGAGGCAAGAAGAGAAAACTGGTGTTTCATAGAATGATGCTACCTGCCGTAGAAGTGGATTACACATTACTGCATTTCTTTTTGTAGGTACTTCACCATGAAAGCAATTTCTCGAAAATAAGTCAAGGAACTGGAGTTCAAACCTTAGTGAATGATAATTTACACGTATTACAATTTCGAAGCGCGAATAAGCCTTCAATGTACTTAAAATTATACACATACCAGCTGTAAACTGTTGAGTGTACAATTACTCCAATCTCTTCAGAATCGGTTCAACTTTCTGGTCAATTTGATGAAGACCAAGTACATCTTAGTGGTTATATTTTCGGGACATAAAGCTGAAGTTCAACTAGCACACATCCATGCCCGAGGCAGGACTCAAACCTGCGACCGTAGCAGTTGCGCGGCTCCGGACTTAGCGCCTAGAACCGCGAGACCACCGCGACCGGCTTCAACACCCTCCTAGGCTACTAGGACTATTTTAGCTCTTTACTGGAGTCGTTACCACATCCAGTTCACCCGCCTTGTCGACTCGCCATCGTACACGTGTTGCCTTTAGCCATGGGCGTTTGCAGAATTTTTTTCAGGGGGACCAAGTCTCTAAATTTGTCATTTTTTTGTACAAATGAGTTTGTCAGTTTCGGGACTTATCATGCGACGGTAACTACTTTTGACAGGCGACACAAATATATATGAATCGAACGCACATGGCTACAGTCTTTATTTAAACCACATACCAAGTATAGCGTAGCAAAATTAGATTTTTGCTACTCAGTGAATATGCACAGGCTGGAAATAATTTTAACTGACGTTCGGCATCCAAAATAAGACCTCTATCAGTATACGACGGTTTCCGCTTCATGATACACTTTTAATGGGGGAAAACCACGAAAAATTAGTGTTTTTTTTTTAGTTTTTCGCTTATAGCTCGAAAGCGATGCATCCTACAGAAATTTTTCCACCATACCAAAATGAAAGAGCATAAAATTTCGCGTTGAATGACATACTCAAAAGTTAAAATCGGTTCAGCAGCTCAGACACAATCTATCGTCAAAGATCGGCAGTTTTTACCAAGTTGGCGGAAGGTGAGTTTGATTATGTTCTAACGCCTGTAACTCAAAAACGGCTATTCCAAATAGAAACTGTAGAGCATCATATTCTGCGTAAAAAGAACTCCTAACTTTTCCTCTAAGCGAAATTACTTTTGAACCCCCAATCATCAACATTCTTCCAAATATTCAAATTGAAGGGCAGTTCAGTTAGGAACCTAGCTACCTAGGTAGTTAGCTCCAAGCACTAAGGTTAATTATTTACCATGCCAGTCCAAAATCGTAATAAAGGGTTTAAAAATGAAAAAAAACGCATCAAATGAAAGCTTTTATTAATGGAAAAATACTTCAGTTACAGTCTGAGTTGTGTGGAATACTGAAGAAGTGTTTTCCTGAAAACAGCTATCTCAAACACACAGAGACAGAGGAAGATAAATACGTTTTAAGGAGGATAGTACATGTGATAGAAAATGTTGAAAATGTTTCAGTCGAACTAACGCGAACTAATCTTACATGACGTTTAACAGTGTATATTTGGTCTATATTAGGAGATGTTCTACGTCTGTAATATCCTCACCGTGTGTGACCGTATACCTTTTCGTAAACAGTGCTTACTTAATTACTACCATAATAAATTAACTTCTGTGCCAAAGAGAAGTAACTCATCGTTCAACATAATTTTCAATGTGTGTGTGTCTAACACGTCTGATTGTTACTGGGCTTAAATCTCCAAAATGAGCGGAAATAATCCGTTGTCGACCGTTAGTTCACAAATGTGTTCTAACTTCGTAGGAACAGTACGTGGTGCTGCCCTATAAACAGTACTAGATTTTGTGCGGTTACAATTTTTTGATAAAATGTTTATAGGTTAAAAATGGAATACAAATCCGAACAAAAGCACTACGTGAAAATTTATAACTGGCACGGTTTTTAAGCCATCGATATTCGGTACAGCAATGGACGTGAAGCCCATATACAAAATATCTTACCCTACAAACATTATTCGCAATATGCCATTTAAAGTTACTCCCATGAATAATTTTTTTCAATTGAATATACATGATTATTTACGACTATGCATATTCAGCTATGCAACTTACTTTCTTAAGAAAAGTAAATAAATAGTTAAGACTGAGAGGTGTCAACAAAAACAAATAATTCTGCATAAAAGTTGTGAACAAGGTGACAAGAAAAATTTTAGCAGTCCCAGGATTTTAGACGTAACTTCTCTATTCTGAGATGTTTTACATTTATTTTGGTATATAACGGCAGCATCCAGTTTAGATTAATCTAGTTGATCTAAACTCAGATTCTCAGATTCTTTTCGGGCTGACTTTAAATATAAGTTACAACGGTTTAGAAAAGTTATCAGTCGTTTCAGTAAGTGGTCAACTGACGTCCACCACATGTTGCTGGATGTCGGTATTTCCAGTTGAGATTTTCACGGTCTATTCCCACGAATAATAATTGTAACTGAAATGCCAATTTTCAGTATACTATGGGTGATACTTATATTTACTTAATTTCATAAAAGTTGACTTATACACGTCCTTTTAATAAAAATAAAAAAGCTATACTAACAGCCACGTTTGAAAATACGCAGCAGTCCAATACCAATAGACTATGAAGCAATAAGAATAGCTCTCGGTCTAGCCTGGCAATTACCACAACGCATAAACAACAATATGAATTAATACAGGATAGAGATAGAACCTAAATTAACGAAATACATAATGTGAAAAATTTACTTATTAGAAAAATAAATTATCTTTTCAAGAATTTGTACCTTATCACGAAGCTCATAAGACGTAGTGTCCGGAATACATTTCATATTTTGACAAACGTGCTAGATTAAATTAATATATAAATACGAAACATTTCAATTGCTTCGTAACTCAGAATTTCAAAACACTCTATTTCTACAATTGTTAACACGTTTATTCCTTTCGGATTTTTGCACCACTAAAATAACACACAGTGCTTAAAACCACTCTTCGAGATGAAAGCATACTTAGCAACGCGTATTTTCCTAGGGAATTGCAGAACAACTTCTGTGTTCAAATTACATGCATTCGTAAATGGAGAAACTATAAATTATGTTTCCACGTAAGATAATACATAAGATAACACATAAATATTCAAATAGTTCATGAAAAGCATCAATATCTGATACGTTTTTAGCGTAAATATAGCCTTCTATCAATCGTCTGCGTAAGAAGGTCAAAATGAAATCGTATAGTTGGTATTGGTATCAGTTCTGCCATTATGAAACATATCGACTCGACATGTCACAGAATGTTTGAATGTGCTGATGAATATACGTATCTTGTGACTAAAATATTTCGCAGTAGTAACATGGCTCTGAGCACTATGGGACTTAACATCTATGGTCATCAGTCCCCTAGAACTTAGAACTACTTAAACCTAACTAACCTAAGGACATCACACAACACCCAGTCATCACGAGGCAGAGAAAATCCCTGACCCCGCCGGGAATCGAACCCGGGCGTGGGAAGCGAGAACGCTACCGCACGACCACGAGCTGCGGACGCAGTAGTAATAGTGATTGTGAAAAGTATTGTTCTTCTACTAGGGAATAAATGGTATTTATTGACCAAAAGTATGGCGGTTGATTTTAATTTCAGATTTCAGAAGACAATATTAAAGTAAAATATCTGCGCGAATCTGAAGCTGAGATGTACAACAACGGACCTTCAACCTCAAGGAGATCAACGTAATAAAAGGTAAGTAAAATATTATCGGGATACTCTCTAGTTTCCTAATGAATCTATATTTCATTTTCCTAACATCACGTGATGAGTGATAGCAACCACGTATTCCCGCAGAGAACTGTAAGTGTCTTTTCAATTGCTGCCATGCTGCAGGATTTTTATGTGCAGGAATTAATGGATTCTATTGTCTGCTGTAAAGAACTAGACAGTTTTTAAAATTATTTTATGTAATGCAGAACCATGCCGGGCGTTGTTACCACTTGTGAGAATTCTGAAAGCAGAACAGGAGGGCAACATTGAAAAAGTGCCTATCTAATAGTGCCAGTAAAAGAAATTAAACAGGTATCAGAGGAGGCTAATGAGTTGGAACTAGTTCAACCAGCTGTAGAAACAGTAGGACACTATGAATCAGGTCTAGAGTAAGCAGGACTATATCGAACTGATCTAGAACAAGCAGGTCTAGAGCAAAGTGCGAGCAGTGCTTTCGTAGGATTTCAAAATATATAGTTCGAAAAATTTCCCAACTAGGTTTTAAAATTTCCCTTGAACTTAGCCACCTGGATACTTAAATTTCAAATGGACTTTGGTAAATAGACAACAAGATCTCAGGTGTAAAGAAAACGAGTGCGAAATCAAATGACGTTATTTGAAAAGAACTCAATAACTTAGATAAGTTTACCGTGGAAACAAATGTTCAGATGGAGTCAAAGATTTCAAAAAACAAATAAATCGGTTGTAGCAACAAAAAATCGAACTGAACACTCAAATTGAGGAAGTCAGTGAGCTACATGACCATGCAACGGCTATAAACAATAAGGTAAGAAAGCTCTGTGAAAGAGTGGAACAGGTTGAGGACAGGGAACTCACAAGGAATCCAGATGGGGACCAGCAGAACTGAAAGTGAATGAAGTGTGATCGGATCTCAGAGATGATATTTCTGTTGTAGAAGCAAGGTGGAAGGCTGAAGCTGAAAATATAAGTACGCTAAATGTTGGTTATATTTATACTTCGTTAAAGCTAAAAAAGTAGAGAAAGAAACTGACCATAATATGTTATCTGTACGTAAGGCTTTTGTTAACGTTCGTTTCGTGCACAGTAATTACAAGAAGGGGCTTGCTCGACGACTTCCTTTAGTATTGGGTATAACAACTGGTTCAACACGCCTGTGAGAAGTTTCCTGTATATTTTATGCAACTTTGCGAAGATTATTTACTTCCTGAAACGATTCAAAAATTATGCCTGTAAAAAGATTTATTGAGGGAGAAGCATTATCTTGGGCCAACCAGCTCAACTTTCAGAAATTTATGTAAACAGAAATGTTAGTAGAGTGTTTGAAGACATAGGCAGACCGTGGCCAGTGTACAATCGGCCACAAAAACCATTTAGACCTAATGAGGGACACAACGACATATTATAGTAAGGACCTCTCCACTGGTAGTCCACAAGGTGAGAGCTACATCTACATTTACGTCTACATGTTGACTCTGCAAATAACAATTAATTCCCTGGTGGAGGGTTCGTCTAATCAGCTTCAAGCTATTTCACTACAATACCACTTTCGAACAGCACGTGAGAAATACAATCACTTAAATCTTTCCACAAGAGCTCTGATTTTTCTTATTTTATTTCGATTATAATTTCTGCATATGTAAAGGGGCGCGAAAAACAACATTATCGCTATTGGATGAGAAATTTGACCACTGAAATTTCGTGAAAAAGTCCTGCCGCAACGAAAAACGCCTTTGTTTTAATGACTGGAACCCCAGATTACCTATCACATCCGTGACACTTTCTCACCTATTTCACGGTGATACGCAGCGAGCTACCTTTCTATGAACTTTTTCGGTGTTCTCGCGGATCGACGTACCACACAGCAATACACTAGAAGAGGACGGACAAGCTTACTGTCGGCAGTAACTTTAGTAGATCTGTTGCATCTTCTAAGTTTTCTGCCAATAAATCGCAGTCTTTGGTTCATTATCCCTGTAACATTATCTCTGTGATTGTTCCAATTTAAGTTAATCGTAATTGTAATCCATCAGTATTTAACTGAATTCACAGCCTTTAGTTTTTGTACGATTTATTGTGCAACCAAAATTTAGCTGTTGCTTTTATTACTCATGTGGATCACTTCATACTTCTCATTATTTACAGTCAACTTCCACTTTTCTCGCCTTACAAATGTCTTGTCTAAATCATTCTGCAATTGTTTTTGATCTTTCGATGACTTTACGAAACGGTAAATGACAGTACCATCTGCAAACAATATAAGACGGCTGCCCAGATTGTATCCTAAAACATTTACGTAGATTATGAACAGCAGAGGGTCTATAACACATCCTTGAGGAACGCCAAATATCACTTCTGTTTTACTCGATGATTTTTCGTCACTGTAATCTTTCTGACAACAAATCACGAATCCAGTTGCGTGGCTGAGATGGTACTCGGTAGACACGTAATTTGTTTAGAAGTCGCATATGAGGTATAGCATCAAAAGCTTTCTGAAAAACTATAAATATCAATCACTTTGATATATCTATAGCACTCATTATTTCATGCGAATGAAGAACTATTTTTGTTTAACAAAATTGATATTTTCTGAATTTTTGGTCACTATTTGCCAATGAACCGTTTGTTTCGAGATAATTCGTAATGATCGAACACAGTATGCGTTCCAAAAAGGCTGGTGCACATCGACGTTAGTAATACAGATCTGTAATCCAGCGAATGACTCCTGTTTCCTTTCTTGAGTATTGGTGAGACATGTGCAACTTTGCAATCTTTGGGTATGGATCTTTCGTCGAACGAGCGGTATATATGGCTGCTAAGTATGGAGCTATTGCATGAGCTTACTCTGGAAGGATCCTACTAGGTATACAGCCTTGCCTTTATTAAGTTATTTAAGCGCCTTTGCCACACTGAGGATATCTACTTCCAATTTACTCATTTTGGCCATTGTTCTCCATTCGAATTCAGTGATAGTTTCTTAAGCTAGTTTAATAAATCAGTTTCGTAAAAACGTATTTAATAATCCTGTTTTAGCGGCACTGTCATCGGTAACGTTACTATTGCTGTCGTGCAGTGAAGGTACTGATTGTACCTTTCCATTGGTGTACTTTACATACGAAGAGAGTCTCTTTGGATTTTCTGCCAGATATCGACACAGAGTTTCGTTGTGCAGACCATTAAAAGCATCTAGCTTTGAAGTCCCCACTAAATTTCGATTATCATCAAAGCATTTCGAATGTGCGCAGATCTTTGTACGGGAGTTCCTGCTGTGTTTGGGCTCAACCATTCCTGTCTTTTCCAACATGTTGGCATAAAGACACCATTGCTCGTCACCAGTAACGATGCAGAACAGGAATGGTCTTTGTTGTTCACGAGCCAAATGATGACGAACAAACAGAGATGCACGTATGGCGACTGACAGATTTTTGTGATTTTGGCCATATACTCTCTTTTCGAAGCTTCCCTGTTGCATGCACGTTGGTGGAATGATTGCAGTTCATCACAACTACCAGTTCTTCAGTACACTGACGTGGATCATGGTGGCTTAAAGGGTTTTCACGATCTTCATCAAACCCCGAAGGTCTTTCTAAATGGTGAGAGTCACTAATGTCAAAACTATCCTTCTTAAAAAGTGAAAATCATTTTCTTGCCGTCCTCTGTCGATTCGTATTATCCCCATACACAGCGCAAGTGTTTCTGACTACCTCCGTTGCTGTCACCCCTCTACTGAATTCAGACAGAAGAGAATATCAGAAATGTTCCTATTCTCCACTTGGCACACCATATTTAGCATCCACAGTTCCACTCACTATCTGCAAATGACAAAATGATAAAATGTAAACTCAAATAGCAACAGTGAACTACGAACAAAATATGACAATCGACAAATAAACCCATGGCAACCGGAATACCAACATGCAAAACAAAAACGGTACCAACTTATGCACCAATCTAATACTTAATTTGCAAATTTACTTATTACAAAAAACAATTACCTTTTTAAGAATTTATATCTTATCAGAAAGCTTACGAGACAACATACTCAGAATACATTTCATATTTTGTCGAATTTGCTAGATCAAATCAATATGGAAATAATATGGTGGTTCTACATTCATTTATACTTTGTTTATTTCCATCACGCACGTTGCACCATCTGATCCATCATTACAGTTGCAAGTATGTAGTACTTTGGTTTACTCGTAGGTGGCAGGACAATCATTAGAACTGTAAACCCTGCACACTGCAGCGCATTTTCTCAATTGCTGTTGTTACATAAATAATGAGTATGATCACCAAAGACAGCATTGGACGACGTGGTTTCTGTGGTAGGAGGGTGCAACCTCTGCGGATATTCACAGGCAAATGATGGCTGCATGTGGAAAGTGTGCACTATCACAAAAAACCGTCTCCAGCTGGGCGGTTGGCTGGTGAAGTGGCCACACATCAACGGAGAAAGGAGCCGATTTTGGAAGGAAAGTGGCTGTTAACGTTTCAAGAGTGGTAAAGTATATTCAGGTGAACAGGTTCGTCACGTTCACGGAGCTGGAGGTGGCCACAAATCCTGCCAGAAAAACTCTGCACCGCATAGTGTACGAATAAGACAGACTCCAAAAACGTGTTAATTGCGTTTCAAAAGAGACTCTGTTTGTAAAATTGCTAATAGCATTATTACTGCTGGGTTTTTGTGCCATTAGACTATAATACACTACAATTAAAAAGCCTTTTCCAGATAAAAGGATATGTTGAAATTTAAAATTGTCTAGGGAATTTCAGAACAACTTCTAAGTTCAAATTACCAGCACTCAGATATGCAAAAATCAAGAATGATGTTCCCACATAAAATAATGCTTACATATATATATATATATTCAAACAGTTCATGAAACCCATCAGCATCTGACCCGTTGTGAGCATAAGTATCGTCTTTTATTAATCACCTGCGTAACGTGGTCAAATTGTAACTATTTATTTTATACTGGTGTTATTTCCACCGTTTTGAGACGTTTAGACTCGACATAACACAGACTCTTTGGATATGGTGATGAGTAAATGTATTTTGTACATGACTCTTTTGATTAAAGTATGCCCAAATAGTGACACTGGTTGTGCACTGTTGCTGTGAACTGGTATTAATCTAGTAGTGGAGAAATGAAAATTATTAACGAAAAGTAAGGCCTCTGATTTCATCCAGAAATTTTGCAAGAAACTGTCAAATAAAATATCTATACGAATATAAAAGTGAGGTGCGCAACAATGAAGCTTCAACGTCAAGATCAACGCAACAAAGGGTAAGTAAAGTATTATCGGAATGTCCACTAGTTTCCTAAAGGAAATTAGATTTCTTTGTGCTAACGTCATGTGATTAGCAGTAGCAGTCACCAGTTCCTGCAGGGAACTGTGAGTGACATTTCAAAGTCCAGGCGAGAGGAAAGTTGATGATGTGCAATGGTTGCGCCTCTTCTAGAAAACGTATAAACTAGCACAAATAGCGTTTGTTAAACTCTGTTGTCTCACTGCGAGCGGATATGTGAAAGTTAAAAGACAGAGTAGAAATGACATGTTTACTTCTCTTTCATATATTTTTTTACAATGAAAACTATGTTGACAGACTGTTTCGTGCCGTAACCAGAGTTCTAGATTTCTTGTGATTTGATGAAGCCGAAGAATGTGGTCATGAAATCCGGGTTTCGATAACAGAACGTACTATATTCGTCTCATTATATATCTGATAATAACATTTTAATTTAAGGATATGGTGGTTTTAGAAAACTCATTATTTCTCTCTAGTATTTCTACCTTCTCTCATCCTCTCACAGTAAGTTTCCGCCTGATAACTACATGCAGTGTCGTTATAGATACTTGTGTTCAATCTGGTTTTAACAGTAATTAATACTAGCATTTCTTACACAATAATTGGTCCTGTAGAGTGACTAACAAGAATAGCTTTAATATCTACTAGGTTCTTGGTTCATTAGAGGAAAGTCACAAAACTTTAACCTCATTTCCAGTGTAGACGTGTTTGTAGTAGACAAAACGACTGAACTGTCTTTTCCTCTCCATTTCTGAATCCAATACGTTTCACCATACTTCCGTTCGCTGCACTTATAAGTTCCCTTTCTCTTAACGATTATCATCATGTGTTTTACCCGAAGGCAGGTCTTCGTACGATTGCTCTCCATGTCCTTCTGTCTTTTGCCGCTCTCTTCATTTCCACTTTCCTTAATGTGATCCATTATGTTATATCTTCTCCTTTCTTTCAGTCTTCATCCAATGGATCCACCATCAAAGAGTCCCGTCGCAACATGTGACCAACTTGCTCTGCATTCTTTTTATTGTAACTTCCAGTAGTTCTCTCTCCTTCTCGTTCTAACACTGCTTCATTAGTCAGTCTATATATGCAATCAACCCTTTCCACCCTCTACATCCACATCTCAGATGCTTGCAACCAACTTTCGTCCTCTTTTGTTAGTGTTCACGATTCAGCTTCATAGAGTGCCACACTTGAGACAAAACACGTAACTATACTTTTGCTATACTCTTCACGTAGCTTTCCACATAATAATTTTACCTTTCAATCGGAAGTTTCGTTATCTACCATAATTCGAGCTTTGACCTAATTACACCTCAGATCTTCCGTTATTAGTCTTCCTAGATATTTAAAAGCTGTCATCTGATTGCTTTTAATTTGTACTATCTCAATATTAGCTATTTTAACTTCTTTGCCGATCACCATGCACTGATTTTTGTGTGCTTGATCTTCATACCATATTCTCTACGGGTCTCATTCAGACCTTTCTACGTTTTCGTTGCACTACTTTCACTTCCTTCTAGTAACGCCATATCATCCGCTAATGACACACATGCACTTTTCTTTCCTAGAACACAAATTCAATTTTTACCAGCTGAGCATTTCTCAATAATTTCATCTAGGTATATGATAAAGTATATGTTAAAGAGCAATGGTGAAAGATGGTAGCCTTGTCTTGCTCACCTTCTGACCATATTCTCCTTAGATATATCCCACCATTATCTCATTTTCATTCGCAGATGTGACGCGGCTAAGAAACCTCATAAGCACAAAGCAACTTAGAATATTAGAGGAACAAGCAGAAAAAGTTTGACTACTTACTTCGTTAAAAGAAACAAAATACCTGATAGGCAACGTAAGACAGTCTGAAATTTAAAGAAGGGCGAAAACATAGTGTATTTGATACGGAATTTAAGTACTGAAGAGGGAAATAAACTGAAAATTATAACGACAAGAAATCCACAATACTAGCGTTGAGAAAATCAACAGAGCGTTTCATTTAGGAAACAAATATTTACAAATAATTACTTTGCTCAAACTGTATTATCGGCATTAGACAACACCGAACAAACCTGAAGCACCGTAAAATTATGAAAAAGTCGTGGACAAGAAACCAAGGAATTTACAAGTTATTACTACACAAGTATTCTAAAAAATTCATAAAAGCACAGGTTCTGTTCGGTGCGAAAAGTTCGTTCGTAAGAGAAATAAAAAGAATGGACGCAAACTGACTGAGGTACCATATCCACACACACACTTAAAAGCAACATCGTGAGATCTAATTAGTACAGAAAAATTAAAAAGAAAGAATTAGGTTCACCAATTCTACAGGATGGAAATACGATCAGGTAAGTCACAAAAACAAATCCTCTCGTTACGTATGAAACAGTAATAATCTGCAAGAAAAGCTAAATAAAACCTTTCTTTCGCTTATTCTCAAGAGATCCAATTACGGGAAAGAAGAATAAAGAAGCGTGTGGGGAGCCAAGACAACTGCTAGTGAAAGAGAATGTTTGCTTATTTCTGCCACAGCTGTTAGCTAATTCAGAAAATCATTACCGGTTTTACTTACTTTTTATCTCTCATATCGCTGGGTTTGTAATTTTTTGATTTTTAAGAACAGATCTTGTTTCTACAAAGATTTTCCTCGAGTGCTATGTAAATTGCTCATATTTCCTCCGGGATCTTCAGTTACAGCTTAGTCTCACGCCGGTACAGCTGCCGGCACAGACACATTCCCGTATAGGGCAGGTATGTCTGGCGAAGAATTATATAAGATATTAATGTTACTCTACAGCCAATACGTATAGCTACTATTTTATATAGCCGAAACATTTGTGCATTTTTAACCCAGTAGGAAATTTACCTTGTTTTTTTTTTCGTAACTATTTCTACAGCTGAAGATGATGCTTAAAGTCTGGAAGATGTAACGTTTGTCAGAATTATCTCAAAACTGTGACTGGAATAAATCATGAATTCACTGAAGAAGCACTTACGAAAATAGTCACTTCCTCACCGTCTGGCAATGACTTGCATGTTATTATTAAGATTTTTTGTAAGTTACAACAATTTACAGATTAAAACGTAGGTTGTAAAGGAGGGCCCTGCAACTAGATGCACTTGCGTGCTGCTAAAATCACGTTTAAACTCACTTTACGCATATCTGTAACGTCGATGGTTTCAATACTCTGGCATATTTTTTACTTCGGTTGGTCTAGGGCTCTTTATCACACTTTTCCTTTTAAATATCCCCTAACATAAAAGCACAATCGGAAAGGACGGTAAGCAAAATGGCCACAAACTTTTCCTAATTGTCCGTTCTTCCGTGAAGGCTACGTGACTGCCAGACAACGACCAGCGACTAATGAGACGTATGGCAAGTTGTTCCACTGTGCTGGATTTCGAGACTAGTTCATGAAAAATTTCACGAGTCTTGTTAAACGAACCAGTGCGGACATAAGATCCAACTCTTTTCACTCTCTTATGCACAGAATACAGAAAAATTAACTGGAATAACTAAGACAATGACGAAAAGCACTTTCAAGCAACAAGCAACAACTAAAGCTGCAACAATTAACCACTCCTGTCACCTAACTGGAAGGTCGAAAGAGCGGAAAAATGTTAAATCACAACGTAGTGATTACTGCGGGGGACTGCTCTCGTTTTGGACATAGCGCATTTTGCAGTATGTTCATTAATAACAGTATTGTAAGTTCTTATTTGATGGTTTCTCAAAAAGCTGATTCAATGGTAGTGACATGTGTGTGCATTATGGCGGGAGCAGAGCTTCGATTGCCTGCCCCCAGAAGCCCTCGGCTCTAATCAGAGCCGCTATTTACTCGTTTGCCAAAGTTGGTGCACACCGTGATTGGACAAGGACAGTCACACACGCCGACCGACATCCTTCTCCGTGGTACCTTTTCGCTGTTTGCTAAACGACGCCCACCGACCGTCTTTCGCTTCTTCCGAGCGCTACTGTTTGACCCGGCAATGCGCCTACGACCATCGGTAACACTGTGTTTGGAAACTAGTTGAGGTGCACAGATGCTACAGCTTCCCAAGTGAGGAAAAAGAGCCATCTTTGGCCTGTCCGTCTTCGTGGTGGGTCCCTAATGACCCCCTTGTCAACGAGATATTTAATAATCTTCTTTACAGTTTGGGATGAGATGGATACTGATGAGTTATCTGTTGGCACCAGTACCTTCCCGTGGTCTCTGTGTGAACAGTACAGTCTCCCATCAAACATATTGAAAAGGAACTAGCTACTAATATCGGATATTATACTATCCATAAAGTAACCAAAATAGGTGTTAAATTTTATGTATTTCAATCTACAGATGTAATTACGTATAATAAACGAAAATTACATTCTTATACATGTAGCTGGAATTTTCAGACACTACAGTTTTATTTCTAACAATAACTATAATAAACAAATAGTTGTGAGTATCGGTGAGCGTAGTTTAATGGTTCACTTGATAAGCTAACTTAAAATTTCCATCATTAGATGTAAATACAAAAAACTAGAACTAATTTTAGTTATCAATTTATAGGTTGGCGCAAAATTGGACAATACACCCGAATTGTGTACGTATTATGTATTGTCTCGGAGAGTTTTATGTCGACTTCCTATTTTAGTTGTGTTCTTCGTAACAATAAGCTACATCCGAACAAAATAGTTTTCCATCTTACGCTTCCAACATAACAGACGAAGTTGAGCATCGAAATGTGAACTTAATTTGTGTTATTGATAATAAGGAAATGTCACTTACTCACGGGAATCCCGTGACAAGTACTGAAGAAGCTACCAGTACATGATTTTTTGTTATCTTGGTCTCCCTGCTTTCTCCAAACCCACTTTACATCACATCTAAAATAAGTATCCTTCCGTGTCAAAAGCGAACATTTTAAGGCAATCTTTTACACAGTTTTAATACCCGAATGGGGACACGGGATGGCTCTTGAGTCAGCTGACGAATTCATATTAAATTCCCAGCTACCTATTCGTAACTTACGCTGCTCCACAACTATTGCTCATTGCACTCACCAAACAATGGGTAAATGCACCCGTACTTCAGCCAATAGTTTAGAGAACAGTTTCTTCGAATGCTACTGCCACCTTCCTGACTGTTCTGTGTACGATTTATTCCTTAAATTCAGTATGAGTGTAACAACATGGTGCCTAAGATATAATCTCGCTAATCGTAATCAATCGCTTATGGTCATATTTGCTTAGAAGACGGAATGGTCTGGGTTACTTGACCATTAATTATGAAATAGCGTACAGTAGATGCAACTTTCAAACTTCCCTGTATGTCGCACAATCATTCGTCATCACAAATGTTTCACAGCTATAAAACTTGTGTCCCATAACTTTCGGCTTAATTTAACGAGTGACCTTTCTTCAAATTAGCCATACAATGTTTCCTAGACAACTTCTTCTCTGCCTAATGATTCTTTATATACGACGACGTTAGGTGATTATTTGTTCTTTTTTGTGCATTTCGCACAACTCGAACTGTTTGTTGAATTTTGCGTAGTGTGGTTGTGCGTTTAATTTTCTTGTACTTCACCTAAAGAATAAGCATCAAAACATGTATGTGGCTTGTGTTGTTCCTACTATCATCATTCATCTGCGGATAAGTTCCAAAGAATAAATATTTTGAAGGACATCATATTCGCCATTGTATATTTCTACAGTCAACGGCGAATATGATGTTCTTTAAAAAATTCCACCCTGATCATGAAAAGTTAAACATTATAAATTCACGAAAACTATCTATTCTTACTAAATAGCTTCAGTTTTAATAATTTTGCGATTTTACTCCGCCGGCCGCTGTGACCGAGCAGTTCTAGGCGCTTCAGTCCGAAACCGCGCTGCTGCTATGGTCGCAGGTTCGAATCCTGTCTCGGGCATGGATGTGTTTGATGTCCAAAGGTTAGTTAGGTTTAGGTAGTTCTAAGTCTAGGCGATTGGTGACCTCAGATGTTAAGTCCCATATCCTTAGAGCCATTTTAATTTTATTTTAATTCACATCGCTGTATAAATTAGAAGTCATAAGGAACACACTGCGCGTAAAAATATCACTCACTAATTCAATGCAGCATTTAGGTTGTAAGTAATAAAAATCAATAGAGCAGTTTAAAAAATATGTGGCATAATATTCTCAGCGATGCAGATAAACGGAGAGCCCATTATGAGCTATTCCAAGCTGCCACCATCTCTACATTTCCGACACAAGTAGGAAACATCCTGTTTGGCAGCAACGTTCAAGAGTTAGGGGAAACAGGGAGACTCTTGCAGGTGCCTCTGTATGGACGGGATGCGAGAGCTGATAGCAATACGTGATAGTCACATAATGTGCAACGTAACTATTGTGATATATTTCGTTCCATTATAATTAAATACAAGGAAGTGAGTATTACATGTGGTGTATAATTACAAGCAGCAGCATGTGTCACGGAGAAGCAGACCATGACACCACACTTCGGTGTAACGAGCATACAAAGAGCTGATACCAACATTCAGAAAACAGTTTTCATTTAGAATTCTTTTTTCCTTTTATGTGATTGTAGCAACAGTTGTACAGTCCGGTTAAGGTACTAGGCAGCACAACATAGGTATGGTAGCAAATAAATAAATTTTGTCATCGCGATGTGTTCTGTACAGAAAATAGCGTAAAAATGGGTATTCGAAAAACTACGACTAGCAAACATTTTTTGAGAAATGGGCGGAGTAGTTAATAACCCATAATGTAGAAACGTTCCCTGTATTCTCTATAGAAAAAGCTGAACGGAATGAAACTGCTGAGCGCATAGCATTGATTCCGTTTGCTTACCACACGCTAGTTCTGAATCCTTTAAACTCGTACAAGTTATCTCCAGCGAAGCTTAAAATGCAGAACACTGCGAAAGAAATGCGCTGTGGATAACGGAGAATGATGCTTCATATGCTTACGTGTGTTTCTATAGACACATTTCGCTGTCCAGTCACTGCTCTCAATCAGAGATAGAACTGTGTTTGTTACCAAGGCAACGGGTACTTTTCTGCAGTCACATCGAACTCTGAACTCACTGCAGATATTCAGCGCACAATCTCACACGTACGTAAATGCGACCGTCATCGTAAAACAAACCTAACTACGAAATGGATGTACTTATGGCAGTCTCGTTTCCGTTTGCCGTCAGTCAGCCGACACATTAGGCGCTGTCATTAGTATTAATGAAACTATACTCTGTACACACGACCATTGTGGGTAACGCAGGAGGAAAATACCTTGTATTCGGGAACTGGTTGCCGTAACTCATCTAAGTTCTGCATCAGAAGTAGCAGATATATTTAGATATTCTACAGAAAAAACTTGGTAATTGATTTATTCGCAGATTGACCTTTTTTCAAAAAATTGCGTTAGTATTAATTAAATGAGTTTACTTATACGAGTAGGACGTTCAGTATGTAATTGGTATGAGGAAGAGGTTTTCTTGGTACTACCGTCGTACTTTAGGAAAAAGCAACAACTTTCAAAAGTTTTCTAAAATTAAATCAAATATATGCTAATTGTTGGTGTTAGAGCACACAAAAAGGAATGAGTCGCCACGCGGGAACAGCAATATCCCTCGAAAGAAGTGGACACACTTCAGACGCAAGATCTGATACATATACAGGGTCAACGCTAGCTTCACCGACAAAATTTTGGTGATCGTTAAGGGATATTTTTTAAGTATTTTGGGATAAGGAAGTGGTGGTCTCCGGTGATTCGTTGCAGAGTGATGGCTTTCCGTTTGATTTCTTCCCCTCACTTACCTTTGTATCTGTATAACACTGTATCTACAAAACACCGCAAATTTCGACGGTATACGCTGTGTGTCTTGCTTGCAAACAAACTTGTGCTTGCTGTTGACAGCAGTAATGCCCACTTCACTCACTCTTGACGGCAATATTCCATTCGGTAGTATTTGTTTCTTGAGGCGCTTTTTTTTTTCTAGGAGTGTTAGTTGGTTAACGTTGATACATTACAGTATGGACACATTTATTCACGATAAATACCTGTAACGGAAAAGTTATGAATTTGTTTCGTACTGTATTGGACACTGAGAGAGTAAATCGAAAACACTGTGATGAAAGTACACAAGTATCGTCTGAAAAATGTTGCATATCTATGTTTTGTGTTGTTCGTTTTGGTGATTGCATATTACAGGCTTTTGCACTATTCTGAAGGTATTTTCTCAGAAAAAACTGTAATACTAATAACAGATCAAAGTAATCATAATGCCATTATTACTATGTAACAAGATATCCGAGATTATGGCTCTCTTAGACCAAAATAGACAAAGTATCCCCGACCACCTCCGAAATTTTGTCAGTGGAGTTCAGGTTTTCCCTGCACATACACCTCGAAGAGACGAGCACAGAAGAAATACCTGTAGCTTTTAAGGAAACTGAGTTAAGGTACGAGGTACTTGAATACAATTGGCTAAACACAGCTGCACGAATTCAAACACCTACTACGTTGATGGAGGTGAGGTTGCTACAAATGTTTTGGGATGTGTAAGCATCAATGCCCATATAAAAAATTTCATTTGGCTTTCCTGAATAATATTTAACAAGTAAGTCGAATATACTTGGCCGTCTAACTATTCCGAGTTAGGGTATTCAGGATTCCCTTAAATCACTTAACGCAAATGGTGCGATGGTTCCTTTAAAAAGGAACGGCCGATTTGAATCTTCATCCATTCTCAGTTCGAGTTTGAGATTCGTCGATAGGATGTTAAACCGTAATCTTCATCCTTCCTCCTAATAAAAGTACACAGTTCGATAAGAGTTACGCATTTTTCTTACATACACGTTATCCAGTATGGAGAATCTTACACACTAACACAATTAATTTTCGGTGTAGTTCAGTGAAATCTGAGACTGCAGATTATACTAACTGATAGATCATATCCACATTTCCTAGTACGTGACTCGGTTATCTCATGAAAATTGTGAACTGACAGGAAATAAACATGGTTCAAAGATCGGAAATTAGCTTTTAATGCAGAGAACTTAAAACAGAGCACTTTCTAGAAAACTGATATGTAGTAGCCTCTGAGTTCACGATCAGTGATTCGCAACTGGAATCAGTCATGACACAGAAATATCTGAAAGTAGTCGAGAATGTGGGCATGAAGCGAATCGAGTACGTAGCCTCATTTGTAATTTTAGCAAATGGCAACAATGGGTAGTGGGAAAGTTTGTCTACGAAAGCGATGCGTGCACTGGCTATACTGGAATACTGACGAAGAGTGAATGATCCATAAAAGGTTTGAGTCGTAGTGGACATCGCGTACAAAGGTAGCAGGAAGCACCACTAGCTGAAAAATCGCGGCTGCCATTTACTTATAAAAATATACCTTACATTTCGCAAGAAACTACGTTTAAAATTGGAAGAGATGCAAAACTGCGGGTATTACTCAGCCTTATAGTGCTGAGTACATAGAGATGATATTAACAAATCGCACAGTGGCTCGTATGCAATTATTATTATAGTTCTTAATGAATGTTACAATTAAAGGCAAACATTGTCGCGCACTCGATACTGATTTTTTGAGAGTAACTAGTGATATAGACAGAAAGAATGAAAGGAATGTTACTGTTTACCGTTTCGTCGATGACAAAGTCTTTAGAGGTGGAACATCAGCTCGGATAAGACAGAAGGAAATCGATTGTGAACAGTCCAAAGTAAATATCCCGGCATTCACCTTAATTTATTTATGGATGCCATAGGAAATCCAAACCTGGATTTCAATCTCGCCCCAGCCCAGTGTCTTAACAACAGCACCACTTCCCAATTACGTTTATAACTGGGAGAGGTAGAGCATTTTGGTGTCTTTTGAGGTAAATTTCTAAAATATCACAAGCATCATGAAGAAAGTACAGTACATCTGAACTCTAAATCTGTCCTGTAGAAATTAGTAATGTAGGCTGGAAATCGAAGTTCTGTCTAATCTTCAGCAATACTGTTGATTACTACTGTCATTCTTATTTTGATTACGAAAATAGCCGCCCTCAGTTCTGAATTGGTGAGCTGTGGCATGTCAAACAATCCCTCATAACAAATGATTACAGATAAAGAGAAGTGGAATTCATGAAGTCTAGCAGTAAGACTGTAGGTCATACTCGTAAATTTTGTATAATTTTGATAGCGAGTATACAGTTTATGCTGCGTCTGTTCTGTTTACAAGTCTTTCAGTCGTCATTTACTTTACAGATGAGTTCAAATGTCTCAATCGCTCTCGCTCCTTAATCCACCTCAGTCGTCGGTTAGGCAGGTTAATATTAACGCAACGTTGAACCAAAGGCCAAAAAAAAAAAAAAGACTCTGTAACGAGAGGAATGCTAGGAATTAGCTTGTTGAGATTTGTTGTTATCGTCGATTCGAGTTTTAGGTAAGTGCTGTGTCCTATTTTGCTCGATTATAATAGCTCACGTGTTTATTGTTAACTATGTCTGTCTACTACGGCATGCATTATGTTGGTGTTCTCACACTCGATGTTGCATTCTGTTGTGAGTGCGTTTTGTAGTAACAAACTAATAGAACGACTACTATTAGGGGGACCGGAAAATTATATCGGTTTTATACATTAAATTGAAACAGATAAACTATTAACAAGGTTTTATTTCTAACCACGATGCAGTCACTGCCGTTATCAACAACATTTGCCATCTAGTGTTCATATTTTCAATACCTGATCGATAAAAGTCAATTGATTTCTGAGCAAAATATCTGTAGATGATATTTTGGACATCATCTAAAGCTACAAATGTTTTGTCACTTAGAAAATGCTGTAACGATGGAGTAAATGGAAATCTGATGGCGCAATACCGGGCGACTATGTTGGATGAGACAGTACCTCGAACCCCAGTTCATTAATTTTTCTCAGGGCTCGTCTTGCGCAGTGCGGTCTTGCATTATTGTGTTTCCAGAATAATGCGGTTTCTGTTGACGATTACTGAACACTTTTCAATGAAAGATTGATTTAATCGACCCAGCTGTTCACAGTAAAGGTCTGTTTCACAGTTTACCCTGGTTTCAGTACTTAAAAATGAACGACCCCTCGAATACACCACCAGACACACAGAAGCGCAATTTTTGGGTGTAAATTTGGGTTACAAGTACTTATTGGCGTTTTATTCCGAGAGAACCACTGCCTTTTGTGTTTTGGCTTATCACAGAAGACGTATTTTTCATCTCCAGTGATCTCAAGTGATCTAAAAACGCTTCTGTATTGTGCCTCAAAAGCAATAAGTTGCCTGTGGTGAATCGGTTATCTTTTTTGTATTTGCCAACCTGCTGCAAATGTTCTTGGATGGTCGTCCGAGGTTGGTTAAGAGTGTCTGACAGTCCGTCGATTGTCTGACACGGATCTGATTCCGCTTCCACCCTTAACATGTGACTGTCTAAAACTGTTGGTCCTCCTGACCGATACAAGTCGGAAAGACCAAAATTGCCGGATTTGAACTAGATAATCTACTTCTGGCATTTACGAACGTGTAATGCACTTGGAAAACATCGCAAATGCTTTTGGTAGCAACTGTTGTACTACTAGCCTTGTGAAAATCAAAAAATATACAACACGGATTTGTACCTCTGTCGGTGTTTGGCTGGCCATTTCACAGTAAACTGCAAAAATCAATTTACAGTTTAATTATTAACAAGTAAACAAGTCACTCTTACCTTAAAATGTCTTTGGCACGATAATGAAGCATACAATGAGTTGATAAATGACAAACGAATATCGACATGCGGAGGAACGACATTACTTTACTGTCCGCCTAATACTGACAGGCTGGACCCGGGCTCCACATCCATGTCACATTATATACAAATCTTTTACTGGCCCCATCGTAGTCTTTTCCAGTGTTTTGTGGATCTGTAACCATGCAGACCATATGAAATTCTATAAAGACAGGTACTTCGTCTCACCTCCCGCATCAGCCACAAAGCGATCCATCCGTCACACCTCTTCTCCTCCTGGAACAATCAGAATCCAAAACATTAACAGAAAAAACCAGTCCCATCGTCCAATATTCTTCAGTATAATTAAAGATCCAGTCATCCGGATGCGCTGTTACATCTGTAGATAGGCACCTACATGCTTAGTCAATTTTCCCTTTCAGAAATTTCAATTATTTCCCATTCGCCAAGAAATGAAATTTATCCCGAAATATAAACTGCCTATCAGCCACAGTTACGTCACACACTGCACTGAATTCAGCTTCTCCTTTCTCTTCTTCCGCTTCCCTTCTCCCCCTCTACGACCAAAGGAGTATCACTGAAAGTTGCCTCTTGTGGTTATTTCACGATACCATCGTCAGTGTCATGAAAGCAATCGTTTTTATACACCATCATCTTCTCATGACAGCATCAAGATTGTCATCTTGTGTCATGTATTTTGCCATGTATTCCAGCTGCAAAACTGTTATCAATTAATTGCATTATACTGTTGTATGCCAAAATTGTCATCTATGTATAATTTCAGTGCCACAGTTAACACCTGGTTTCTGTGTATTTATCACTTGAAATCCATGTATATCTTTGACTTAAGAGCAGCTTTTATTCCGCTGCGAAGCTGCCCCTTCTTAGGGAACTGAAAAAATATCAAAGAAAAAATAGTAGGTTTTTGTAATGAATGAAATTTGTTTTCGGGTCCCAATGTGTTCACATGTCTTTCATGTTACAGATTACATGCTAGGTCATGCCTATATTCGTGCAGTTTTCTTCTCAAATTTGCAATGATCAGCTCAAAATTGCTAGTCGTGGTTTTTGACAAAACTTACAGCGTCGCCCGAATCATGGTTTTACCAACGCTGTTGGACCTGAAGCAAAGACGTTTATTAATTATTATTACTCGCTGATGCTAAGTTAAAAGAAGGCGTACTTTCCGTGAGCAAAACCTATCACCTCCGGCCGCTCTTTACTGTGTTCTAAGTGTCTGTGCAGGAGACTCTGGTAATTATCAGACAATAAATTACGCATTAAATGTAGTCGTAAATGAGCATGGAACATCCTGCTGGACTGTAATATATGGATAACCGTCTGTCTGAATGGCTTAGGCAGTAGTCTTACCCGAAGTGAGGTAAAGTTCCTTTGCCTCAGCCGTCAAACGAATATGTTGTAGAGGAGCAGGTGATGTCAAGCTTCCAGATGAGCAGGGAGCAGCTCGTCAAAGTAATCTTCCTCATTCCTAACAGAGCTAAGCGTGAGATACTGTAGAGATGGTACAAATGTTGGCACAACTTGTTCGAAGAAGCTTGTTGATCACACTCTGAATAAAAGAGAAAAAAGTAGTTGTATGGACTCCGGGGTAGTACTCGACTATCTTTAAAAGAGACTATTCTAAGTACTTTGTAGTGAATCAAGCTATAAAAAAGATTCACATATACATTTAACATCTATTTTTTCGTAAGTGAAAAATTCAAAGTTTCAGTTATTGTGTGTGTGGTGGCCCATGTTGACAGTACAGTGGAGGACTTATCATTTACAGCGAGCGAGTCGGAACAGTGGTTAACGAATTCGAAAGGAGCCCTTCTGGCCATCCAGAATTAGACTTTCCGCACATTCCTCAAAGTGAATACTTTCAAAAGCGCTTAGAGATTTCCTTGTTTATCTCTGTTCTTCACGAGATAGAGCTTTGTCTCTAATAACCTTTGCGTCATTGGGGATCATTTTCTAAACTGGCTTCCCTCCTTCCGTCATCATATACTGAACTCTTTACATTGACAATGTATCACTACACATTCGGAAGGAAGTTAAAATATTGTCAAAATTGCTGCTAGCAGATTATCCAAATGTGTAGAGATCCTGTGAATTAATATTCTAAATTTTCTGATAAACCACTAAAAGGGGTATTTTCGTGTACGTCTAACACATTTCTGTCTTATGTTTTCAATATTTTGGCAATTTAATTCGACATAAATTGGAAACATGAGGGGGCACTCAGAATTCTGGAACTACAGAGGCGAAGGTTACACAAGGAAGAACGTTAAGATTTGTAGTCAAAATGCATTTCCCCTTCAGTATAACGAAGAATTTATTAACCATCTATGACGAAATTTCTGACGGACAACATAACGTCTTGCTTTGTTCGTTAGGTTATAAGACCAGCCATTACGATGCGTATTCGTTCATTATCATGTTCTGATCATGTTCTCGATAGTTTTAGAGTGGTTCATATTGCATTTGAGAAGACCTTCTGACAGTGATGGGCTCTCTTTGTGCCCATGTTAGAAGTAAAACCCTTGCGAAATACCGAAAGGGAACGAATACAGCTACGATAAGTCACAACGAATCACTTCATATGAATATCGTTGACATATCCCCTCACTGACGTCACTGTATACATACATCCGACGACGGAGGCCTCACAACTAATGGGTTTAGAAGCTGTAAATAATCAATCAAAAATGAATGTTTAAACCACATAGGGCTCGTTTATTGTCGCCCTATCATACGTACGTGCATACGATTAAATATCTGTATGAAC
Source organism: Schistocerca nitens (assembly GCF_023898315.1). Classification (NCBI taxonomy): domain Eukaryota; kingdom Metazoa; phylum Arthropoda; class Insecta; order Orthoptera; family Acrididae; genus Schistocerca; species Schistocerca nitens. The sequence continues at coordinate 931,104,014 of NC_064616.1, forward strand.
TTTATTCACCTAAAATGATATAGACGACTCTGTGAGATCGTTTTCTGATCTTTTAATTTCCAAAACATTAGTGTAATCCCTTGACCATACAATATACGCACTGTCGTGTACAAACAAGGAAACAATGATATTTATGACATAATCCGAGAAAAGTGATTTGCGCATTGCGTAGGATGTACTGACCCAAGCCAGAGGAACTCTTTGAGGAACAAACAGACGCATTCATTTTTAACCAACTGCAGTGGGTAGCAGATATTCTTACTGTCAGTCTTAACACATTATGAAGCATTGGAATTTATTTAGGAGAATTATAAATTACCGTTTCTGCATTAATGTTCCAAATTATAAAAAAGGAAGTGAAATTCAGTACCATTATCCACTCACTTTAAAAGTGACGATACAGAACTGTCAGAATCGATATTACTGCTGTGTAATCATTCAAGATACGCTCTACAGGTAGAGACACTGAAATGGTTCTCACTCTTTGAAGAATATGACTAGCATTACATTCAAGGGGAAAAGACTACCCTTGCGTTTAGAACGTAAGATCAAAAAATTTGGCATGTAAGACATTCACTGAAAAATTAATCGCGTATCTCGACATGCCACAAAAACAATCAAAAATCACAAAGAGGATTTCTTTCACGTGTGATGCAATGAACAGAATATTTACACGTTTAAAAGCCTAGTGGATTTGTGTAAGACCCATTACTCTCAGGGAACTAGCCACTCCGGTGTCGTATTCAACGGAATCCAACAGAAATACTGCAAACAGCTTGAACGTTCTCCCCACGTATTTTAACACCTGAAATTTTAGTAGTTAAAGAGATCCCTTATTACGCTCAACCTTTCCAGATCGTTTAATAGTGGTAAAGAAAATACGCTGAACAATTTCGCATCGAATGATCTCGATACCGAAAACTTTAAATTCGGAGAGAATCAACAAGCAGCCGTAAACGAAATTTTCGTCTCCAGAGTTTGGGGAGCGATCCCTAATACCACCTTGTGCTTCAGTGTCCTAGGTTAAACTCCAGATCTTCTCCACTTTAACTTACATGGTGAACGAGTAAGGCATCGTTAATCCGTCGGAAAGGAGCGTCAAACTAGGCAGTCGCTGAGTGCTCCAAAAGAGACACAGAATACGTGCACACACAGGCTTTATGCCTCTCTTCCCTTCATACCATATACAAGACTAAAAATCAGCAGAGGCATGGCAACGAGGCTGGCATAACACGAACGCAGCTGGAGGTTGGCAGAATTATGACACCACATTTGCTGAGCATGTACTGAGCGAGAGCCACAGTTACCAGCAACAGTCCCATGTTCTCCAGTTAGGAAACAAAGTCCATAAACTAAACTTGTTGGCAGCCCAGGAAATAATAAACATCTGTCGTGATTTAATATTAAATGATCAAACATTGCTCAATACTTCGTCTCATCTAAACTTAATCTTCTCAGTTTTTCATTACTTCCCACACTGTCTGTTCCTTTCCATTTCTCCATTTTCAGTACTTTTTTTTCATTGTTATTTCCTATGTACTCCACGTATACTGTTGTTGCAAATGCCAATTGTATGTTTTATGCTGATTGCGTATCACTCTCCACATGTAACATCTGCTCAAGCTGTTCTTTAGTATTCTTGTCAAGTAATAATTTATTTTACTGGGATTGTTAATTTAATCTTAAATTTTTATATATGCAATGTTTTTCGTGTTTAGTGTTAATGTTTTCCATGGTTTTCTCCCTTTATATTCATTTATTGTTCAACATTTTACCTTTTTAATTGCATTACCACCGCTTTATCAGAGCTGATATTTACTATGTGTTTGTGCCTCAGTCTAAACTAGTAACATCTTTTCCAATGTTTTTTTACAAATACTGTAACTTCTTTGACAAAGATAGTAAGTTAAAATATGTGAGTGGACTTGTAAGTTAAAACCGGCTAACTAAATAAATTAATCCTGTAGAACAGATACAATATTGTGCCCTTCATTTACAAAAATAAAAGTATAGACACATGAGCACACGTCAAGAAAATACATTACAGTCTCCCACACATTTCTTTTGTACCGTTTACGTGTTATACGCAATGATAAACCACCTACCAAAGAATACCATGCATAATACCTACGCTAACCCAAAGCGTTATTAATGAGTTTATTTGTCCAGGTTTCTGGAAAGAACAGCATAAGAAGCACCATCAATATCCTCAGTACACAAAAATTAAGTATTTCGTTATGAATAGTTCGGATGTGCATGGAAGCTTGTGCATACAACACTCTCTATATGGAATTTATTTACGATTAAAAAGTCTTATTAATTCCCTGTGTAATGTTACTTACTGTAACGATGGACAATTAGGAGGACTTTTACAAGAACACGAAAATACCATGGCTACTATACGGCAATAATGCTACGAGTCAGATTAATGTAGTTCAGACCAAACAATTCAATCGTAATGACGACGTAAACTGAGGACAAGAACGGCGTATGTGCCATGTCATATACAAACTGAGCTGCACCATTACAGCACTTACTGAAATCAGAAAGCTTCCTTGTAACTGAATCATAGAGTTAATTACGAGAAAAGAAATAAAAACATGGAAAGAAGAGAGAAGAAAAAAATACTGAAATGCTCAACAGAGTGGTGAATGCTTTTTAAAAGTTTGCAGAGGAACCGGACAAAGAATACCGGAGTAATTTAGTCAGAAGTCCGACAGTAACAATACTCTGGTTGATTTTTTTAAAAAACATACTGTGGATAAAACCAGAAGGCAAAATATAAAAATTATTCCTGTGGTCCATAGAAGTCAAAATCGGAGAAAACACGGATATATTTAAAATGTTTCACCAAAGTGAAACTACCTTGTTAAAAATCAACTGGTTTTTAATGGTCTAATGTAAAACACGAGGACAAAATGTACATTTCTTTCTGCCTCGCAGTGCCTTTATGGAAAAAATAAGCTCACTTTTTTAGTTTAATTTCTTTTGAGATCGATGTTCTCTGTCCAGCAGTTTTTCCAATCAGTAATTCCGGCTCTGCAAAACACTAACCTACCTTTCCATTTGTCTCAAAAGGGATTGCGGATAAAACTTTCTTTAGGTGCGGTAACAGGCTGACAGGAGAGGATCTTCCAACAACTCGTACACAGAATCCTACATTTTTCCAAATGTGAAAAACTTTTGTGGATAGTTGGATAGCCATTAAGAAAGGCGACTTTCGTCCAGGCTTCTTCTCACATATTAAATCACGAGTTTGTTCCAAAAGATTTACGAAGTATTTGGCACTTACAATCTGAATCTTTCGAAAGTATCAATAAGCAAAATTTGTTTGGATTTCCAAAATTATGACCACAACCGTATCGGCAGTCGAAATCGACTATTTTTATGCTATGCAACCTGCAGTATCGACTTTGATTGCCGTTTAAGGCCCGGTATGTAGTGCTGGACCCACGTATTCCCCAGAGTGTCACATACAATTTCAGTTGGATAATTCTTAAAATGTTCCAAATATTCCTGAAAAATTTGTTTCCTGCCTGCATTCGACAAACTTGGCACCCCCTTTTAACAGTGCTTCCTCCTAGTTTAAAATATGCTGAGTTCTTTCTTGTGACACGCCTGAGGAGTCAGCTACTGCAAACACATTTACTTACGTTTTGTGTGCTTTATCGATGATCTCGTGTTTGGGATTTTCATCACGTAGGTCATCTTCAGGAGACGATGAATTCAGCTAGTCATTTATTAGCTGTCAGAAACGAAATCTTCAATAACTTTCGACGAATTTACACGTCTAAAGTAATGAAAAAGTGTTATGTCGGCGTAGTGTTCTGGTTTTGACAGTCAAACGAATTACAGGCAACACTACTACGTTTCAGAGGTGTATGAACACAGCTATTCGGTTGACCGAGTTGACACCTGACTACGATTATTGGATCATAAGAGTATATCTGTTTGTGTCAGGCCTGAGAATTGTTCACTTTCTCCTCATGTCTTCAAGAATCGACAAAGTACACAACTGTTCCTAGTACTTCTATAGTTCTTTCTGGTTGTTCATCGTCTATAGGCCACACAGCTGACAGTGAGAAGGTAAAAGTAACAATAATTACTGACACGTCTAACTTTAGGCGCTGTTAACGTCGAAATTCACTTTTAGGAAGCATTATTACGTACTGTGCAGTTAGGAAAGAAAACTACGACAGGTTACTTATGTGTGGTTTTCGAACTGGCGATCTTTTACTCATACAGACTTTATCAGCTATTATGCCACCTTCATGCAACGGGCAGTCATACACACTGTGTTACGATTATATTGACTAGATGGCCAATCAAATTGCACACTTTCTTAGTAGAAAACTAAGACCAAGAGGATAGTTCTTTAAGCTCCTAACCTTCAAGGAAAAGTTCGTATTGACTAGCGGTTGTCTACGACTATGACGAAAATGTGTTTATGGGCTCAAACAATCACGTAAGCTTCAAAAAAATTCTATAAATGAAAAACACTTTTCAAAGTAGTCTCCTTGCTACTTACACACTTGACTCAGCGAGTTTTTAATTTCTCTAACCCATCAGAGAAAAATGTTTTGTCGAACTCTGCAAAATGCCCCACCATGTAGAACATCACTTTCTCTTTTCACAAAAAAAAACAAGTTTTGATACTGGAAGGTAGAAACATATCGTCTAAGCTTAAACTACTGTACCAGTCTTGATCTCTTACCTATCAACTTTTATTCTCAATGATCGCATAACAAAGCCCAATAGATATTTCTTCCTTTACCCGAATGCTATATCGGAACTACACCCCGAGAATCCCAAAAACCTCTCATCTTTCCATCCATCAACTCGGTCTTCGCCATCAAAAATATCGCTTGCATTCTGCGGTGTATCGGGGCTCAAAACGAGCTAATGCTCTCACCATCTGCCTCATACAAGAACAACTCATGACCCACGTCCCAGCTCCATTCAGGAAACAACCAACAGGCTGTAGCTAAGCCGTCTTTCCACGATATCCTTTCTTCCAGAAGTGCTAATAGGGCAGTGGAGTCCCCAATTTAAAAATTCTTATTGCCAAGCCGCATCATTTTGTACATCTCCATTATCAAGTTCAAGGTTCTAATAGACTATGTGTGATCATTGGTTTATGCAGTTATTTTCATACGTTCTCTACATCGATTTTTCATTTATATTTCTACTATTAGAGTCACATATTCGTGCATACGGAAGATGTACTGCAACTAACGACAAAATAATTTTTATGTGTTTTCTTGATAATACACTTCTGACGATTTAATATCGATATGATACAAGCTGTTAGGAAAAATAGCTTGCCCATATCGTTTAACTGTAGTGATTTCAATCAGATAATGGCTTCTTTGCTACACTAACTGCAGCAACAATGATTTAATCGTATAGCAGCTTTTGGGATAAATATTTGTTTAAACATTGTACCGTTGCACTTCATGGCGTTGTTCAGGAGTCTAGGAATTCTAACTCTGACATTCCTGTACATATGTTCTGTCACACGATTTGTTGTTAGCAGTAGTGACTCACACAGAACAAACTGTGATGTTCATTAAGTGAACACTAGATGTAAAAACGATTTGCAGTTGGATAAAGCGTGCATAAACATTGTACAGAAAGATGTGCATCATTCAGCAGCTTTCTTTTTCAATAGGTTTCCAGAAGAACTGACAAAAGTGATAGACCCAAATGTCTTCCCAATTAAGTTAAAAGGTATCCTTCTGCTACACTAACTCTGTTACATCCAACAACTGAGGACTTTTCTCTTTGCTGTTGTATTAGTTCGTATACTCTCTCGCAATTTTTTCCACGTTTTATTATTACTATTATTCACATCTGCACCATATTGGACTACTCAGTGTGCAACGAGGGGCTCTTTCAAAGTCTTTCTTGGCGTCCATAATTCTTCCATTCTCTCAGAATGTGCTTTTTTCCGCTAGTCAGATAAAGTTGTTGGGTTAAATTGCTTGTTTTCTGCCCGGAGAACTGTCCAATAGTGAATTTTCTGCTCAACATTTTCTGCCTGGTATATCAGGTTGCATTACTCATCCTTCCTTCACATCTTATTTCATTACAGCGACCAATTTCATTGTTTACATTTTTGCTTTACTGAGAGTATTGTGGGAACGGCTGAAGGCAATGAGAAATTACAGCCGTTCTTTCCCCCGATAGCATGCATTAAGTATATACTGACAAGATAAAGATTTCGAAACCAGATATAAAAATGTAGTCTAGATATTTTTCAGGGACAGACGTCACTTTGACCATAATTTATTGGTTATGAACTGCAAATTAAAACTGTAGAAACTGCAAAGAAATAGGAAATTGTGAAGACGGGTCTGGATCATTGAAAGAACCATACGTTGTTAACAATTTTACAAGAAGGCAACGCTGAACTGAAACAGGGGAAACTAATACAACAGAAAAAGAATAGGTAACTTCGAGAGATGAAGTAAAGAAGGCAGCAGATGAACACCGTCGGTGAAAAGACAAGACGTAGTAGATATCCTCGCATAACAGAGGATACTGAATTTAACTGAGGGGAGAAGAAAATATAAAAATGCAGCAAATGAAGCAAGTGAAAGGTAATACAGATGCACAAAAAATGAAACTGAAAGAAAAGGCAAATCGGCTAAGCAGGAATAGCTAGAGGACAAATGCAACGCTGTAGAAACATGCATGACTTCGGGAAAGATAGATTTCAACTACAGGAAAATTAAAAAGACTTTTGAAGAAAAAAGAAACTGCTATATAAATATCAAATGCTGAGATTGCAAGCCAGTATACTACAGAAAGATGGAAAAGCTGAAAGGTGGAAGGGATGAAAAATGGTCAATGCAAGGGAGGCGTAGTTGAGAACAATATTATAGAAAGAAGAGGAAGAGTAAGAAGGTGAAGATGAGATGGGAGAAATGATAATGCGAAAAGAACTCAATAGAAACAAGGATCCTTACGTCGCCGAAATTCCCACATAGTCATTAAGATCCTTGAAAATTCCAGCCATGACAGGACTATTCCACCCTGCGTGCAAGGTATAAGAAACAGTGGAAATACCTTCAGATTGCAAGAAGAATGTAATAATTAAAATTCCATTGACAATTGTTCTAACTACCGAACCATGAGTTTAATGTGTCACAGTTGCAAAACATTGACACGACAAATAGTACTTGCAGAAGAATGGTAATACTGCTAGCAAACGATCTCGGGGAAGTCCAGGTTCGGAAATGTAGCAATAGAAAGGTTGAAGGAAGGCAAATCTATAGCATTTGTCGATTTACAGAAAGCTTTTGACATGGTTGATTGGACTATACTCTTCGAAATTTTGAAGGTAACAAGGATAAAATACAAGGAGCGAAAACTCATGTAAACCCGTACAGAATCCAGATTGCAATTATAAGAGTCGAAGAACACGAAAGAGAAGCAATAGTGGAGAAGGGAGTGAGACAGGGCTGTAACCTATTCCTGATGTTGTTCATTCTGTGCACTGAGGAAGCTGTGCAAAGAACCGTGGAGAAATTCGGAAAGGAAATTGAAATTCAGCGAGAAGTAATTCTGGCCGAGACGGTTACGGGTCTGTAAGAGCAGTTTAGCGCAATCCACAGTGCCTTCAAAAGGGATTATCAGAAGAATATCAAAAAAAGAAAATCGGAGTTACGGAATGTAGTCGAATTGAACTAGGCTATGTTGAGGGAATCAGAGTAAGTAATGACAAACTAAAAGTAGTAGATGAACTCTGGCAATCTGGGCAACAAAAGAACTGACGGTGGCCGAAGTAACTGGAATATAAAATGGATAGTGGCAACAGCAAGAAAAGCGTTTGTGAATTTTTTAACATCTAAATTCAATTTAAGTGTTAGGAAATCCGATATTTGTCTGTAGCGTACCCTTATACCGAAGTGAAACACGGACAATAAGCTGTTCAGACAATAAGATAACGGAAGCTTTTGAAACGTGGTGCCACAGAAGAGTGCTAAAGATTAGAATCGTGGATCGAATAACTAATGAGTAATTGGTAAAGATTGACTAAAGGAAGGGAGCGATTAGCAGGACAGGCATGAAGGAATATTCTACTTGGAGTAGTGGAAAGAGTGTTTGGTAAATATTGTAGAGGCATATCTATGCATGAGTATAGTAAGCAGATTCTAACGGATGTGTATCAAGTAGTAATTCAGAAATGGAGAGTTCTGGACAGAACAGACTAGTGTAGAGAGCAGCACAAACCAGTCTTCGAACTGAAGACCACAACAACAGATGTGGTGTGTTAGCCTGAAACTTGTTTCCATTTTGTGACAACGAATTTCAGAACTAGAGCATTCCATCTTTTTTCCTGAATGGTTTCGCCAGAATATTTTAACTGAGAAACTACCTTGATTTTCCAGTATTTAGATTTTTAAAATAATATTTCTGCTGTTTCTGGTTTATCCTTCAGGATTTCTATTTGTTTTTGTATGGTTCAAATGTCCTGACGGAGAATCGCCAGGTAGTTTGCAAAAGCTAAGCAGTCTTTCCTACAACTTATTCTACCAAATTTGATTTGTTCGTCATTGTTAAGTTCTGGTTTTAGTTTCAGCCACTGCTCGATTACTTTTTCTAAGGTATAATTGAAAATTTATCGATCGAGTCCATCATCTGGTCTCAATCTGTTTTACTTTCTAAATGTTTCTAAATTTCGCCCCTGAATTATACCTTGTAACATTCAGTGTTTCGTTAATACCTGCACTGATTTTGATATCCACATCTCGTTCTTTCAGAGTTTTGAATGGAGACTTTCTGTCCACCGGATCGTAACTCTTTTTACAAAAAATTAAGGCAAAAACTATTTTATTATCACAATTTTTTATGCGAGTTCACTGAGCACGTTTCACTACCAACTGCGGCTACACTCCAGATAAATACCTTAAGAAAACACTTTCTAATACGTAAATTGATTTTAGATATAAACAAAATGCCATTTTCCATGCTCTTCTTGCGATTGCCACTCTACATTTTATATCCTCTCTATTTCAGGCAACATGAATTTTTTGCTGCCCAAATAGCAAACTCATCTACTACTTTTGTGTCTCACCTCCTTATCTAATTCCCTTAGCATCACTTGATTTAATTCGACGACATTCCATTATCCTTGATTTGCTTTTATTGTTGTTCATCTTATATCCTCCTGACAAGAGCTACTGCTCTACCAAGTCTTTTGCTGTCTCTGACAGAATTACAGTGTCACCAGGAAACCTAAAAGTCTTTATTTCTTCTCGCTGAACTTTAATTGTCCTCGGTTTCCTTCAGAGAATTTTCATTGCACATACTGAACAACATCGAAGGCAGGCTACAACGCTGTATCACTCTCTTCTCCACAGCTGCTTGTCTTTCATATCCAACGACTCTTGGAACTCCACTTTCGTCCGCACAAGCTGAAAGTAACATTTCGGTATCTGTATTGCACCGCTGCTACCTCCAAACTATCAAAGACTGTATTCTACTCAACACTTAGAGGTTTTCTCTAAATCTAGGAATTCTATAGAAACAGGTTTGTGTTTCTTTAAACTATGTGCTAGTATAAGTCGTAGGGTCAGTACTACCTCACATATTGCTACATTTCTCGAGAACCCAAGCTCAGCTTCCCAGAGGTAGGCTTGTACAAGTTTTTTTTCCAACCTTCTCTAAATAATTCGTGTCTATCTTGTCCTACCACGACATATTAAACTGATAGTTCGGCAGTATTCGCAACTGTCAGCACCAGCCTTTTTTGTAATTTGAATTATTAAATTATTCTTGAAATATGAGGGTATGCCGCCAGTCTCATACATCTTGCACTCCACGTAGAATAATTTTATAAGGACTGGCTGTCCCAAGGATCTTAGTAATTCGGAGGGAACGTTGTCTACCTAGGGACCTTGCCTCCATTTAGGTCTTTCAGTGCTCTGTAAAATTCTTATCGCAGTCTTGTATCTCCAATCTCGTCTTCATCTACTTACTCTCCTCTTTTTATAATATTGTCCTTAAAGTGTGTCTTCCTTATACACATCTTCTACGTATTTCTGCCGTCTGTCAGCTTTTCCGTCCTTGCTTATTTTTCATATGAGGTCTTGATATTCTTGCAGCTGCTTCTCTTTTCTCCAAATGTCTCTTAAGTTTTCCAACAGGCATCATCTTTCGTTCCTCTAATCATGCATGCTTCTACAGTCTTGCATTTGTCCTCTAGCCCTAGCCATTTTGCACACTATCAGTTTCACTTTGCAGACGTCTCTTTTTCCTGCTTCATTTTCTGCATTTTTATATTTTCTCCTTTAGCCAGTTTAGTTCAATATCCCCTGTAATATCCAAGAATTTCTACCAGGCCTTGTCTTTTTACCTGTTTGATCCTCTTCTGCTTTCACTATTTCATTTCTCAAGGCTGCCCATTCGTCTTCTGTTTTGTATTTCACCCTCTTTGAATCCAACCTTGCCTAATCCTCCCCTGAAACTCCCAACAACCTCCTTGATTTTTCTACCTTTTTGCTGTTCTTAACATTCAATCTACAGTCTATTACAAATAAATTATGGCCGTAATCTACATCTGTCCCTGGAAAAGTCTTACAGTTTAAAATCTGGTTGCAAAATCTCTTTCTTACCACTATACAACGGTTATGTCCCTGTGTCCCCAGGTCTCTTTCACCTGTACGACCCTATTTCGTGATTCGTAAACCAAGTGTTAGTGATGATTAAATTATGCTCTGTGCAAAGTTCTACCAGGCGCCTTCCTCCTTCATTTCTTTCTTCCGGCGCTGATAATCTCCTGCCTTTCCTCTGGTCCATGTTCTTTCACTATTTTCCTTATGCTACTACCGAACTCCATCACAATTAATTGTTTTTCTCCCTTAACTCTCTGGATTATTACCGTTATCTCATTATACATTGTTTCAATCTTTTCATCATCTGCGGAACTAGTTTCCATATAAAATTGCTCTTGTGCTTGTTGTACAGACGAACAACGTGGACGACAGAATTGAACCCTGTCTCACTCCCTCCTGACTCCCTTTCATGTACTCGTACTTCTGCAGTATGGTTTTTGTACGTATTAAAAATAACTCTCCATAGGCTTCTATCGGGTCACTCGCTGACGAAAAGGAAAAGGAAAGCTACAGTTTTAAATTTAGTGTTTAAGAAATCGTTCATGCAGGAGGGTCGTAGAAACATACCGACGTTTGACAATCGCACAGGCTCCCGTATGGAGGACATAGTAATAGGCATCCCTGGTGTATAGTAGCAACTGGGAGAGTTGAAAACAAATACGTTGCCAGGCCTGGATGGAATCCCAGTTTGGTATTACAAAGAGTACTTAGCGGCAGTAGCCCCTTACCTAGCTTGCATTTATCGCGAGTCTCTAACCCAGCGCAAAGTTCCAAGCGACTGAAAAAAACCTGAGGGGACTCATGTATGTAAGAATGGTAAAAGATTTGACTCGCAGAATATGCTTAACATCGGTTTTCTGCAGAATTTTTGAGCATATTCTCATACTAAAAATAATAAAAGTTCCATGAAACGGAGAAACTCCTGTCCAACGAATCAGTATGGATTTAGAAAGCATCGCTAGTGCGAAATTCACTTTGCCCTCTTTTGACATGATGTACTGCGAATTATGGATGAAGGACAACATTAAAATTCCGTATTTCTAGATTTCCGAAAAGCATTTGACACAGTGATCACTGCAGGCTGTTAAAGAAAGTAAGAGCATACGGAATAGGTTCCAAGGTATGTGACTAGCTCGACGACTTCTTAAGTAATAGGACCCAGTACTTTGTTCTCGACTGCGAGTGTTCATCAGAGACAAGTGTATCGTCAGAAGTGCCTCAGGGAAATGTTAAAGCACCGCTCTTATTTACGATATACCTGTTCATTAGTAGATCTGGTGGATAAGGTTAGCAGCAATCTGCTGCAAGACGGCTTAGACAAAATTTCTAATTCCTCTGACGAGTGGCAGATGGTTCTAAATGCAGAGAGATGTAAGTTAATGCAGATGTGTAGGAAAAGCAGCCCCGTAATGTTCGAATACAGCATTATTAGTGTGTTACTTGACACAGTCAGTTCGATTTAATATCTAGGTGTAACGTAGCAAAGCGATATGAAATGGAAGGAGTGTATAAAGATTATAGTGGGGAAGTCGATTAGTCGTCTTCAGCTAACTGGTAGAGTTTTAGGAAATTGTAGTTCATCTGTAAATGAAACTAGCATATAGAACACTAGTGAGACTTATTCCTCAGCACTGTTCGAGAGTTTGGGATACCCATCGAGTAGTATTAAAAGAAGACATGAAAGCAATTTAGAGGCTGGTTGCTAGATTTGTGACCGGTAGGTTCGATCAACACGCAAACGATATGGAGTTGCTTCGGGAACTCAAATGCGAATCACTGGAGGGAGGGCTACGTACTTTTCGACTAACGCTGTTGAAAAAATTTGGATAACCGGCATCTGAAGCTGACTGTAAAACGATCCGATTGCCACCAATGTATATTTCGCGTAAGGACGACGAAGATAAGACAAGAGCAATTAGGGCGCTTACGGAAGCATATAGATAGTCGTTTTTCCCTGGCTCTGTGGAACAGGAAGGGAAACGATTAGTAGTGGTACAACCTACCTTTCGCCACGCACCAAACTGTGGCTTGTGAAGTATGTATGCAGATGCACCTTCAACTTGTCAAAGAGTGTATTCCAGTCAACAGTATCAAAAGCTTTCTTTAAATATACGAGTATACAAACGTATTGTCTTAGATAAATCGTAAGGTGTCATGTTTCTGCCTGGATCTTTCAGTGTTCTTTCACTTTCTTGTCGTGATATCATATCTCACATCTCATCTTGATCTACTTCTTCCCTTTCCATGATATTGTCTTCAGGTTTCTGTCCTTCGTGTACCCCTTCTATATATTCCTTTCATTTTTCACCTTCCCCTTCTTCGCTTAGTACTGGCTTGTTATCTGAGCTCTTGATATTTTCACAGCTCCTTTTCTTTATCCAAAGGCTTCTTTAACTTTGCTTTTGATAGCATCTATCTTTCACAAGGCCATCTATGCTTTCTGTAAAAAATACAAGCTTGTTACGCTAAGTGAGACTGTCGCAGAAGTACATTTGACTATTTTGTTTACAAATTCACAACGGGTAATCCCACCATGTGATACTACCCAATATAAGAGTCAGCCACTCTATAAGATATCAGCGCTTCAATTCTCATACTTCAATAAACTCAGCATCCAAACCATGTTTGTCTGGACGGGAATGTCCACTGAGGACACGTATGTCAGCGTACTGGCCCACTAGCAACAAAATTTGGTTTTTAAAAAGACCCACTTTCTGAGAAACACTATGTTTTATTCTTGTTATTTACCCTTTCATTCTTTCGACAGCTGTGTGTGATCCCCTATGGTTATCGTTTTTATTTGTGACCGTTCAGAAAACGTTGTATTAATTTAAAGGTTGTGTTGTACGGATTCGTCTGTTGGTAAACATTTACGACGTGAGAGCTGCTCTTTTAAAAATCAGATTTAACTAGCGAGCACGTAAAACGGCAGCAAGAGTTTCTAAAATGAGCATGACGATTATTTGGTAACAAAATATTCATTGCTGGAGCTTCAGAATAAAAGAACAGTTGCTTTACTAGACTGACGTGCTGTGGCATTGGCTCTCCAAACACCCATATCTGTACTCCAATGACTTAAAGGAAATTCTCCATTTGTGCGATCTTGCCTTCCTATTGTAGCAGTATGATTTCTAACCTCTTGCACTTAAGGTGTTATGAGCGCAGACATGCTTCTTTATTTTGAAAGATTTCCAACCTGCCACCCACCGAAAGGGGTTAAGACAATATGAGAATATATACATGGCAAACACCTGGAAGAGGTGTTTATTAGATACACATCTTCTGTGAAGTAAGCGTAGTTCTTCGTACTTATTTTATCTTATATATTCCTAACTAAGTTACAAGAATCAATGATTTCCTTTACTCTGTCGGGTTCTATATGTAAAACGGTCTCAATCTACCCTCCAGTACTCTTGTCTTGTATTTAGGTTTTTTGTGATTGTCAGTTTAACTTAAATTGTTGTACGAGTATAGTCTTCTCTGTTGCTTAACCAAACGTAGAACTTATCTTCTCTTGAGTATTTCGCTGTTCATGTTGTCCTCCTTTCACCTCATCACACACACACACACACACACACACACACACACACACACACACACACACACACACATAAACACACTGATTTTTTTCGTTCTGCCAAAATGTTTTCTGATATGTTGACTTCATATTTATTTAGTTTAGCTGGGATATTTTCAGTTGCGTCACTACTGCATTGTCAGATATGACTTTTACGCTATTTTCCAGTTCACTCACCATGATTAATACACTTTTTAATGTTGCTTTGAGTACTTCATCGTCTTTGATGATAATGGGCTTGTAAGAGAAAAATCCGGTTTACTGCATTCAATGATATTGTAGATAATCCTGTTTTCTGATTTTCATTTCTAAAAATCTGGACCATGAATTTCAGTTATAATTGAAACCACTACCCGAGTCCGTAATCGACACACAGAATAAAGTAAAGTGCGCTCTGTATTATTGTTTTATACTTGTAAGTTAAAAATCATGATCCATCCGACACGTGACTTTCGTTAATAAATACTGAAAACAGTGCATTTTAGTTGTCATTTTGTGCATTTTACAAGCATATGTTATTGTCTTTGGTATCAAGATAAGCCACTCGTATGTAGTAGTGGTAGAAAGATATTATAAAAACGACCACATCTGAGATTTGCCACTCAAGATTTTCGTTTCGTTCTACCCTCTTCCGTATTTTCATCTTTTGTTTATCCATTCTCTCTACTGCGCCTCCAGAGAGCATCGAATAAGCAAATAAATAAAACTGAAAAGATGTGAAAGATATGACCGATAAACGTCATATCACCATTAATGAAAGTACCTCACCTGTCTGTATTCTCGTTTCGTAGTGACCTATTCACTATGTAGTGTTAGAGGACTTAACTTAAATATCTTAGCCCTCAAGATGGAGGAGCTTAAGCCCTGAAATACGGATAGATTTATAAAAATAGATGCAGGCAGTTTGCCGGTTCTTATCAATAAAATCATATGTTTTCCAAGTGAAGTCAAAAGAAATTCATTGAAGCAAATGACATTTTTATGGGTATCTCTGTCTCTCTGTCTCTGTCTCTCTCTCTCTCTCTCTCTCTCTCTCTCTCCCGTTCAGTTCCATCTGTGTGTCGCAGGCCACTGTTTCTTGGTGGCTGTGGTTTAAATACTGTCGTCACAGTTCATTTGGTTCTCCGTTCTCGTCTTCAAAATTTTTAACACAGCCAGTTCCCTGTTTGTCCCTATGCGCTTGAGCCGTCTCTTTGTTTTTTATTCAGAATTTTGGACAGAAAAACCTAAATTGTTTAGATTTTTCACAATCTTTTCTCTTAAAATCGTTCAGTTCTTTCCACCTGTCTTTCTAAAGCAATGTGTTACCAGCGTATTGCGAAACCTTAGTGGTAACTACGCAAGTCGAGCATGTCAGCTTCGTGTTTCACACAGCTGAGCATTACTAACTGTGAGTAACAGTAAGGACGAGACCTCCATCAGTATCTGCCACACACAATAAATATACTCTGAAAATTCAGTAACTTGACGTTTAGTCAATGAATGCATCTACAAGGTAAGCAGCTTCGTGGACGTAAAGATTAACACAATGTCTGGTATTTGAGAAAAATTCCTCCTCCTCAGTGCCAAGGTTTTCAAATTAAACTGTACAGTGTGTCGTGCAGAAGATGAATGGGCTACCATAGAACTATAAGAAGAAACATTTGCTACTTAACGATTACCGTATAGAGTCTCTGGAATATGTGGTGTGCTCTGTTCAACTTAGTTTGTACTGATGTCTGTTAGAGAAAATGTCGGTGATATGTACTAATGACTTGATCCTCTCTGACTTTCCTTATAATATGCATAAAGCGCGTACACTGGTATGAACATTTTTTTAAAAAATTACATAGCTAACACTGCGCGTGAATAGGAACAGCTGATTAATCGTTAGAGCCTACTAGTCACAGTAAAAGAAAATTGTATATTATTTTGAGATTTAGATGAAAATTTATACCTGATATAAATGGACAATGACCCGTTGGACAATGACAAAAACTGTCCACCTTTTAAAGTTTGCCATGTTATATATTTACATACACATCAAAAAGAAGATTAGTGTTTAATTTCCCGTCGGAGACGAAGTCAATACAGACACTTGACCTATAAATGACACGTGAAAATAGCGGAAGTAGGCGGAAATGCGGCACTACTTGGTTTTGTCTATATATATATATCCCTTGTTCTGTTTTCTTTGTTCAGTTGATAACGCACGTCATGTACACTCCGTTCTTCATATGTTACTTCAAACTCATGGTTATGAGCCGTATGAACTTTCATTTTTCTTACGTCACTTGTAAGCAGAACTGGCAACTGTTTAATTTTTTTGAGATACGAATGTATATTTTTTTTAAAATCAAGTTTTTTCATTTGCATATAGCACAAATCCTAATTATTTACATATCTCCTTCTCTGTATTCTCGTGATTTTTCACAGATAATGTGATCTTAAGGAAAGGCAGATAGGAAGCAAGATTAGGGTGCAACGTCCTGTCGACGACGACGTCATTAAAGACGAAGTATGGGGAAGAAAATTTGCTGTGTCCTTTCCAAAGATGCTCTTGGCCCTTTAGATATTTAGGGAAACTACGTAAAATCAAACGTACATGTCCGGGCGAGGATTGGAACCGCCGGTCGGCTGAACGCGAGTCCGGAGTCTTACCACTGAGTTGACTGAGTTATACGAAATCACGCTGACCACCTCTTAAACACATGATGCTAACTTTTGAATGTGTTGCGTGCTTCTAGTTTGCTTTCTCTTAAACCTCTGTTGTTCTACAATAGCTACTGAATTAAGGAATTTCGTTGTGGTAGTTCCAGTTTGATTGAAGATTCACAGGTAATCGTCAACGCACTTGATGTTTTGAATTGGGTGGGTTGAGTTCCATTCCTACATGATTAGAATGATAGAGATTATCGAGGTGATCAGATCGAAAGCACAAGGTGAGGTTGGAAAGTTTACTTTTTCAAGGTTTTCTTTTCCGTGAACCACTACCGGATGAACTCGCCATGCAGTCGAACTTATCAGTAGATTTACAAATAATATACTTTTCTTCATAACAACGTAGCTACGTGCTGGTCTTTTACATAGCTATATTTATTTAAATCTTGAACTTCAGCAGAATTTGATAATTGTAAGGGAACCACACGGTAGTAGGTACTCGTAAATTCATCTAGAGTAGAAGAATTTTCAAGTATAAGTGACTTAAATTTGTTTTTAAAACTATCATTATCTCCTAGCAGCTTTAATTCACAAGGGGGTGGGCAAATATTGTTATGGTTGCATACTGTACCCTTTTTTGTGTAAGAGAAAGGTTAATTTGTGAATATCGGAAGCAATTTCTTTCCTAGTATTATTTTTATGAATGATACGATTATTTCGGAATTGTGGCTGTCTCTTCACTACAAACTTCTTAAGAAAATAAACGTATCGTGATGTTTTTGTTTGTATGCCTAGTTTTTTAAACAGTCATCTACATGACGTTCGAGGATGGACACTAGATATTATCACCACATCACGTCTCCGTACAATGAACACTGTATTTACGTGTGGAACTGCCTCAAAAAATTATTTCATATGACATCAGTGAGTGTAAGTATGGAAAGCAAGCTAATTTTGTAATGCTTTCATGGAAGAAGAAATCGGCCACTTTCATTTCAAATGAATTGTTCTGGTATTCATCCTAAGTGGTTTGTGACAACCAGGAAAACGTAATTCGGAATAACTAAACGGGAATGAGATCCCCACTACTCCCAAATGCGAATTCAGTGTCATAACCACTGCTGGGTACGGAAAGTAAAGCTATAGAAACATGCTACATACTGCTATGTAGGTGGAGCGCCTTAAACACAGGGTGTAACAAAAAGTTATGGCCCAATTGTCAGGAAGCATTCCTCACACATAGAGGAATAAAATGTGTTATGTGGACACGAGTCCGGAAACGCGTTATTTCCACGTTTTCTACTTCTCTTCATAATCGATTTCACCGTCGGAAACACACATAAACAGAGCGTACTCGCATCACATCAAAGGTTTGCTTACATGAAATGCTCAAAATACCCTCTTGGTTGCCTTTGGATCAAATTTACAGCAAACTACACCGAATGTACAGCAAATCGCAATTCTTAGTTTCACCACCAGTGTATGTTGTTCCACTAGAACGAATTTAATGTTAATATGTAACTCATTTCATTGTTTGTGTTGACATGCAACTTCATCGGTCTATTAGCGTCAAGCATATAGTTTACGTTTAGATGAACACTGTTTATCACGAACATGGTTTCCGGTACAGTGCAATGGAAGTGAACTCAAATAGGAGGTGTACAGCTGTACTTATTAGTGGCTGTTAATAGCCCTGGAGTTCAACCTTTGTGTCGGGGGAGATTTACAGAACTAAGGTACCCCAACAGGACGATTCAAGCAACTGATCGTTGTCTTAGGGAGCATGGTACGCTTAAGCCTATCGCTACAAATAGCTGCAACAAGCAATACTGACCACATGACTGTCTAGAGTCAGTATAATGTACAGTGTGCGCAAGCACAAGCAGCAGCTGATTTTCTTCCACGTGTACACTTATTTGAATGGTTCATTCAATAATGTGTCAACCCTTACTTCAGTGCAAATGAACTTTCCACGGATGAGGCTCCGTTTCGGTGTTATCAGACTGTAATATGGGCTGTCGAGAATCCTCACGAAATTTTGCACTCACATCATCAACAAACATTTTCTGTCAACGTCTGGAATGGCACTGTTGTTGAGTGTTTGTTAGGGTCTCACGTTCTTCCATCCAGGTTCTGCGGAGAAACGTAGCACGCTTTCTTAGAAAATATTCTACCTATTCTGCTACATGTGCCGTTACGAGTGTGACAAAGCTACTTCATGCACCATGGAACTCCTCCTTATTTCAGTGTTAATGTACGTAGGATTCTTAATAACAGAATCGGCAACAGATGGATAGGTAGAGGCGGACCTGTTCCTTGGCCTCCGCTAGAAATTTATTTGTGAGGGCTTTTGGAAGATTTCGTTTACGGAACACCGGTACAAAATGTACCGAGTCCTTGTGCCTGTAATGTGGAAGGCTGTGAAACAATACTCAGTTCTTTAGAGATGCATCAGTGCATCAGGGTTTCAAAGCGACGGCGGATGGATATATACACCCTTGCTACCGTAGGACGTTCTGAATGTTTCATTTAGGAGAAAGTTTCACACTGTGCTGATACGTTCCTCATGTGCTTTGCGTGATTGATGTGTTGAAGTGTTTTAGAGACTGGGCGCTAACATGGAAATAAAGCGTTTCCGGATTCATGTCCACATAACATGTTTTCTTCCTCTACGTGTAGGAAATGTTTCCGGAATGTTTGGCCATACCTCAGTATATTGCTGAGTTTCTAGTCCAATGCGCCATTTAATACCCGCTCAGGGTTAACAATCTTTGGGGCAGTTCATCAACATCAAGATCTATAATCCATAAGCAACCTTATCGTGTGTGGCTGTGAGTATTTCTGGTTCCACTATCATGTTTCTTCTGCAGTGTTCCATTCATGAATAGAGCATGGGAACAGATGAATTTCTTTGATTTTCTCTTCGTGATCATTTCGCCACAGGTATGTGGGAGAAATCAGTACTTTATCCTATTTATCTTGGATTGTAAACTCTCGGAATTTCAACAGTAAACTATTCAATGCTGTACAGCGCCTCTCTTGAGACGTCTGTCAGTGGATTGTGTTCATCATCAGTGCTATGCTCTCGCGCTAACTAAAAGATCCCATGACGAAACATGCCACTCTTCGTTGCATGTTCTCTGTCTCTTCTATCTTCGTATCTCAGATGAACGTGGCTTTGTGCGACAGGATAAGCCTCTGTATATTTCAATTGCAAGGTGAGAGGAAATCTAAATGTTGAGAAATTCAAAGTAACACTAGGGAGAAGGGGAATGCATAGATGAAGATTAGTGACGTCGTGCTGGAAAGGCCGGACTATGAAATGGCCTAGTTAAAAAAATCAAGTTGGAGTTGGAAGATGCAGGTGCAGCTAAATCTAGTACTTTTTTCCGCAGAGCAGATCAATTTGGTGGTAGGTGCTACAACGAACATACCTCACATAATAAGCAATGGGCCAACACACTTCAACCAGATTCTTTAGTTTAAGTATAAATAACAGGATCACTTCTGTCAGAAAACGGCTGCAAACATGGCACAAGGCTGAACAGGAAATAGACTTGTGTCTTGACTGATTGCAAATCGGTTCAAAGGTAAAATGGTCAAGAAGATGAAACGATATGTACTTTGCTTTTGTAGGTATAATGAATGGGGAACAGTGTCAAAATATTCAGGAAATTTTCAGTTTGCAATCTTGTGCTAAAGAATTTTCCTCTATTACTTATTCTAGAAGTTGGCAGCCAAGAACTGTGAGTCTTGAACTGGTAGCCAATTCTGTCACGTTAGCTGTTTTAAAATGCTTTTCTTGTCAAAAATTCTCGCAATACATTATGCAAAAACGTGACCCATAAATGTGTAAATGATGCTGATAACTTGTGTTCCAGATTCAGTGAATGTTCTATCGGCTTATTTATGAAAGTCAAAATAGCATTATTTCGTCATTAACGTGCAAAGAGATGAAACGATGTGAGCACCTCACCTATGCAGCACTGTACAAACGAAAATAACTATGTAAGAAACGTTTATGAAATATTAAGCAGTGAATTTAATACTGAAATCTATTTCTAAACACATTTGCTGTATTTGTGCTCTAAAAATTGAGCTACGGTAATTATATATCTATTATGTATCGCGTGAATCTATTATGCATCGTGTAACATAATTCCTTCAGATCGATTATATATGAACGTAGCTCATTGAGGTAAAGTAAAATTTTTAAATACATCATTTATGTGTAAACAGAGTTAAATTTAACCGGTACCAGTAATTTGATAAGCCTCGATTTGGTGGGAATTACCAATCAAAATACCATTTCCTCTGTATGGTATCCACTTCATATAATAGACAAAGAAAATATAGATGTGGCATGACTGTAGTATTTCTGAATAAATGCTCCTGTTCTTCACTGAAAAGGAACCAATTGCCATAAAACCCGAGAAATATCCATGTAAGCTGACGATAGTATTCGAAATCCCTGATGGAGTTTTTTGCCAAACCGGGGATCCTGAAGTCACAGAAACAGTGAAATCAAGTTAAATGACTCCCTCAGACCTAAGAATTTTCCAAAGCCGTTATTCGACTCATATCTACTACACTATGGTAAACTGCGAGCTTGGGGACCTCCTCCTTAATAAAATTCGCCAATGCAACTTCTAACATACACGAAGTGCTAAGATTTTGAGTGACCTTTTGAGGATAATGCCAGATTTTGCTGCTGTGACACATTACCGTAGACATTGATAACGTTTTTCTTTGTACTGCGTGAGAAACTGCTGACATGTTGTGTTGCCCTGCATAAAAAGTAACCGACAGATGTAACTTTCTCTTTACTCCAAGAGGAAACAAAACAATAAAGTATTATGCTGTCCATAGAATTTGAGAATTAGAATTTTGTTGAACTGCGGACTGAATCAAATACGGCCGATGTAGAGGTGTGGTTACCAGACAACATCGTCTTTTTTCCCCCGAACCCAGATTACTAATAATAAAGCCGCTAGAATGCGCAGCTATTTTGGTTCTCGTGGCGCTGGAGACTGAATGTCTGTGGTCGCAAAAATTGCTTCCACAACTCGAATGGTTCAACATAATGCACTGTTCGCGCCACGTTCGCTGTGACAGTAGAACAGCTACAGCAAAGAAATGCGGCACTTCACATTCGGCCGGTGTTGCAAAATGTCATTAGCGGGCGCTCACACCCGTTGGGGATAAAAGAGCAGCTCACAACGGCGTGCGTACATTTGATTAGGCCCGAATGTGTTTTGTCAGCGAATCGGCGGCGCGGTAGCTCGTGCCGCTGCGAGCGGCGGAGGCGTCGCCTACGGCGGCAGCGGGAAGGAGTGCTTGCCTAGTACTACTCTTGGCTCACAGAGGGCAGCACCACACGTCTCCACCAGCCTTAAGCCGAGGCGACCGCAAGACTCTGGCCGCGGCTGCTGCGTCTCTGACTTCCTGGCGGGCAAGAGGAACTTGCAGCACCTGCGTTGCTGGTTAGGTTACTAGACCACGAGATGACTCGCTGTTCTTTGACCTCCACTTCAGTTCTGAACTGCGAGGCATGACCTATCGCCAACCGGCGATTCATCAACAGTCCACATTTAACATCTTACTACGCCACTAATCAGTGGCCCTTTTAGACTGCGTACTACGCTGTGAAGATATTCGTTTTAAAGCCGTGTATCTTAAACAATGGCTTTAATTACCACATATATCACGAACTACGGAACTATATTATGAAACTCCTAATTTGTTAGGATACTAACAGCAACGGAAATTTAAAAACACATAAATCCCCCATTTTTGGAGCATTTGAAAGTAATAAATCAACTACGAAGGAAGAAATCCGATTCATAAACGTTAGCATTATATCGGAACTAGTAACGATATTTAGAGAGCAGCTGTAACTCGAAGCCAGTCTCGTCTATCCAAGTATTCAATGACAAGTACTTACTACGTTTTGAGTGAGGCAGGAAATTCAGCAACTATCTTACACGTGTAACGGTTTTCATTTCTCGATTACGTCGTACTTGTTAGTTTCATATTTGATTTCATCTTGCTTTTAGCTGTCAGTATTTCATTTTACGGTTGAAATTTCGACATTAAGCCATTTTCAAGCTGCTACAAAACATAATGCAACGTAATGTAAAGTGGGGTTAACGGAAGGTGCAACCAATTTTTTAGTTTGTTGGAAGCAATATGACATCGTTTAAATAATTTACAGAAGCTGTGGACCCATAATACAAGACAGTAACAGTTAGTTCTGTGATGCAAGACGCAATGTGTTTTCTTTCTTTCTATGCTATTCTCGACTCTCGACATTGCCTGAAACACGAACGCAGTTAAC
Source organism: Schistocerca nitens (assembly GCF_023898315.1). Classification (NCBI taxonomy): domain Eukaryota; kingdom Metazoa; phylum Arthropoda; class Insecta; order Orthoptera; family Acrididae; genus Schistocerca; species Schistocerca nitens. The sequence goes on from NC_064616.1 coordinate 931,127,190, forward strand.
TTTCCTTGATGAAATAGGCGTTATAATTTCTATAGACTCACAATGGAATGTTCTTGGGCAGTGACTGTCCGCTGTGCTAAGCAATGAAACAAATGCTGTTCCGCAACTACAAATACAAACTGAAAGCATCTGTACTCTGCAAATCATCACAGTACGTACCAGACCTACTTCGCTTTGAATCGCATGTTAATTATTCCATTCAAGGAAGAGTTGTAAGAATAAAGTCCATATGTGCATATTACCTTTCACTTTTAATCGTGTGATATTTTCGATATTTCTACTGATATAGGTCGTAGCACGCAGAAGGAATCTTTTGGTTTATAATACCAAAGTCGATGTCGAAATTTCACGTGAAATTAACGGTTCCTTCCTGCGCTCATACAACAACTGGGATTTTTTAACATTCTTGTAATAAAATGTTATGTGTCGAAGAAACAAGGGCAGTTCTCTCTGAAAGTATTTTGCATGTATCTTATTGCGGCCATACAAGTCTTTAATAAGCATTCTCACGCGTATGTTATCCGCATTTATCATAATTCCTCCAACTACCGAAACACTAACTACTTACTTCACTCGCATTCTTTAATATCCACGCGTCTGGAACGGGGCTCATTAGACATACGTATAATAGAAAACACCATAGTACATTTTTTACAGTTAATTTCACTTTTGCGTGCCTACATTACATATTACTTTTATCAGGGTTTTTGTGAAATTATCTTTACGGTTTTAGCTTAAACTGCTGCGTCAGCAGCGTTATGTCCAGGCTGAAACTTGTTATAACTGACAAAAAAAATTCCACTCTGGGTAAGAATATAACAGTAACGTTTTTTCTGACATAATGCGAAATAAAATGATCTCTGGAAACCAGTAGGTCGTGAATCGTTCTGGTTACAGATTGGCAAAGTAACTGAAGAAGCTCTTTAGATTCCCATAGGCGAGCTCCTGCTAGTGTAAAACTCCTCAGTACGTAATATTGGTTGCATTGAACTTATTGAAGAAACAAACTGGAACTGAATTATTCTGTGGACTGTAGTCGATTTCATTTATTTTCCTGCTGTTACATTCGAACGGACACCGCCTCCAGGGGGCTCCTATATCACAAAATGAAGTTTCCTACGAAGATAATTTGCACCTACTTAAGAGTAAGAAGACCTCTTTCTTCAGTTTTACATAAGCCGCTGCAGCTAACGTATTGCAGTTGTTCACCTCTGTACGTCGTTTGAGTGACCGATTTAAAATTTTTCTGTCAACAAATTCTAATGGTATTTTTCCCAGTCGCTAGAGCAGTGTTCCTCTGTTCCTTAATTTCGTTATCAACTATCAGGTGTATAAAAAAAATGTACACACACGAAAAAAATTCAGCAAAATGTTTCGCGATCCACAACACGAAAAAATGATGATATATGATAATGGCACACACTATTTTTTCAAGTATGAGTAAGGTACTCAGTTTTCACATGTTTTCCGTCTCTGGGGACGTAATAAATTCTTTATTAAGGAATCAAGTCAGGAACATTAAATTGTTGTTTACTTCAGTAACTGTAATTGTACTTACTATTTGTACGTCAGTATTGTTAGAAACACCGTCCGACATGTACATTTTTTATGGCCACACATACACGTTTTGCTACTGCGGTGGTGGCATTAGTGTTTTTGCTCCTGTTTATTCTAAAATTATACTCATATTGACAATTATACTATTTGGTTTCACATTTACACAGTTACGTTACTGTTGCCAGAAATTACGTTATGAATAGTGAGAGGAGAAGGTAGCTTACGTTTACTAATACACGATTTCAGCTTACCTTTTTGAAGTAAACGCTACGTTTATTGTGAATCAGATAAAGAAACAATGTGCAAAAACTTTTGAAGTTCCTTCAAAGTCGCTAGAGTAGTGTTCCTATGTTCCCGAATTCGATTAACAATCATCAGCGTCACATGTTGTTGATGATATACAGAAACCATAAATATATAAATGGCAAATCAATAATGCGTAACTATACGAAATCATGATGTAAGTAGTTAGAACAATAGAACAGCGTATAAATGTGCAAACAGGAAATAAAATATTAATTTTACAATACACTGATGCAAACCCATCGAAAATGTTACAACAGCAGCGAAATGTGTTTGAGCGAAGATAAACAAACCTATGCTTTGCTAAGCACAGGGCCTAAAAAAACTAAAAGCTCCTCTTTAAGTACTCAGATTTGAACTATCTTTATTACTACATGAGATGACCTTCATGTCGTGGTGAAGTTATGGACTTGACAATACGTGTTTTTGTGCATTTATGCTTACTGAAATTTATTTCTGTTGTCGGGTGGTTCTTATTAAACTAATACGTAAACTGTAAAAGAACGTGTATGCAAAGAACTATTCGGCAGATGGCGTAATCCACGTAAATTTTACGAAGAATTATTCGACTTTGTCAAGACCGGAACACATTCTACCCGTTTCGTGTCTTCCGCTGCATTTTATTACACATTTTGCCTTTTATGGAAACCTTCGTGCAGAAAATTCACGTATGAAACTGAAGAGGTGATTTCAGAGATGAAAGAAATAACTGAGAGCGTCGGAATTTCTTTTTTTCCGTCAGTGTGCGGAGATGAGATTGGTAGGTATGATACCTAACAGAAACTCTTAAACGCTTGCGTACACAGTTCATCCGGGCGATACGATACAATTACGGCTGGTTGAGGCGCTTCGAAACTTGCACGACGAGAATTTTGTGAGCGTGAGTATCCTATTGTACGAAGCGCCGGCAATTAATCACTCGCGTTTTTCCCTAAACTGTGCAACAGGATTAGTGATCAGAAAACTTTCCCGCCAACTCCTCCCTGCGTTTAAAACGTTCTCCACTTAAATTTGGCGCCAAGTTTGCTGTAAAGATTAGGATATATGAGCGGCCGTTAATGCTCCATTTTGGTGAAAACTTCTTCCGCATAATTACTGTTTCTTTATCATCTTATCTTATACGGCGCTGCAGCTACGGTTAGCATGCGACCAGCGATTTACGAGACATTAATTTTTGGCGACTGGTGCGCTAGTCAATACGTTGATTCGGGTCTGCGGATCTCAGATGACCTCATTACTCAATATCCACAAGATGCACTGCAAAACATTAAAAGTCGGGGAACTAACGCTAAAATCAGGTAACAATACCTGAGCTGAAGGTCTGCACAATTTGGACTTTCTCAATAAAAGACAATACACACGAACAAACGGCTGCTCTCTCCTTATAGAAGCACTTCGTACAGCTCAGTAACATTGAAAAAGTAAGAAACGGAGTTCAAAGATGAAGTTCTGTGGCTCAAAACAAGCAGTTGTTTTTCTGAAAACCTACTGTCATTTAATCGAGAATCACAATAAAATCATTCAGTAAAAACTGAAAAATTTAAATTTACAGGAGTTCTTGGGGATAATGCGTTTAGGATCTTGAAAGCGGTTATCTTCAGCAATGTTATATCTACATCTACATTTATACTCCGCAAGCCACCCAACGGTGTGTGGCGGAGGGCACTTTACGTGCCACTGTCATTACCTCCCTTTCCTGTTCCAGTCGCGTATGGTTCGCGGGAAGATCTCGTTTACTGAAGACAGTTAAACACGAAAGCATCTTCACTTTGCGTATTTTTATGCTTGTAAATTCTATGGTATCATACGACTGTGAGAATTCTCAGATTACGTTTTTAACCAAGAATGTACATTATTTCATGAGGATTTGTAGTTTACAATTTGGAATCAAGTCTGGAATGAATTAGAAGAACACTAGACAAGCAAACAATTAGTGCTTTGATAGAATTTCTTCAAACAGTATTTTCAGTATTTTATAAGATATATTTCTGAAAGACTTCCAGCGGAACTGTAAGTTATTTACTACAAACCCTATATTTCCAAGTCAAACTTAAAATGTTCCTTGTTACAAAACATTCTGTTCTGAACATGAATCCCAGTCATTCAGTGGAAAACAGAATTTCGCACGACAGATCCGTGATGCCCCGTCAATTTCGTTACCAATAAATATATCTCTGCAAAAAAATTCACTGAAAGAGAAAGAAAAATAACAGCAACGGTTAGTCTCTTTTGAGCCACTGATGGGCGTCCTTTTTTTTTTTTTAGATACCCATGGTCTCTAATAGGATCGACTGATATGAAGCGCTTGCTCGCTTTGGTTAGCATTATGAAGAATTAGTATGTTGTGAAAGAAAAGTGTGACATGCAAAGATCTGAATGACTGACATCAACTTTCAACACTATTGTTTCCAAGGGCATTCAGTTCTAGTTCTTCTCACGGTTACATCCTGGCTACTCTGTTGATGAAATAAAAACGTATTCTTTATCCCAGTTTACGTAGTCACTTCTTCTCAGAGCGAAGAACGTTTTTTATCTAACCACGTCAACGTAGAGATTTGTTCTTCACATGGTAGAAATTTTAGCAAATCTGACTTTTCTCTTACTTTTCCCACTTAGATTCCATGGCATGAACCCAGCCAAAGATATCTGATCATGGAACAAATCACTATACATAAAGTTCTTACAGTGGTGGTTAAAAAACACGAAAAATAAGTCTTTTGTGATTGTACGTACATATGACGATTACGTTATAGACAAAGGTTATGAAATACCGCGAGGAAATATTTTACAGAATAAAAAGAGTGTGCCATGTGCAAATATTTCAGCTTTGATCCGAAAATATGAGCTTAGCAACTGCTACGAGGAAATCTTCATAGGAAAAAGGATATATTTCATAGTGAAGATTTTCTGCTTTGATATAAGAATCTGAGCTTTATTGTTCACATATTCTGCTTCTGTTCTAAGCATATTGAAAATCCGTATATGTCCATACTTGAGAAAATGCCAAATCACTGCAAGTTTCCTCCTGTGCGATTAAATTTACTTATTACTTTCTATTAGCAGTTATTCGCTGGCGAATTATGGCCGTCCTCTCTTACAGCAGAACACACACCTTCCAGTTACCAGTGCGATCGTGACGAAGACCAAACATGATCATATATAAATAATTTACATTATAACAGCTATGTAACTTATAACGAAAGGAATAAAAATGAGAACACAAAATAATGAGAACTAGGGAAAGAAGACAAGCTGGTAAAAATTGTCGAAGACTTTCGGTGACAATACTGAGACCGCGGATTGTCATGTAATGCATTCAGTGACAAGTAAAGGGAAACAAATTGTTTTACGAAATGAGCAATTTTTAGGTTTTGCAGTTAGTGAAATTTGTAACTCATCATTTTTATGGGTTAGGGTGTTCCATTGACGACTTTTTGCAACATAGTAGGACTTCGAATAAGCATCTATTGTACGATAGGAGATTAACTTACAATATAAAGATTATCATTAATAGAAATGTTATGATCACTGCTTACCACGCCTCAAATTACGGCTGATATATGATGAGTAAAATAATGTACCGTAACCATTTTAAAAATGAAACCATAGACTGGTAAAGTAAATTAGCTCACAGAAAAATCTAAGTGTTGCGTAATTCTGACAACTAAGCACACAGCTTGTGTACATCTAATTATATCTTATCAATACATCTATTGAGAGGAATGCAGACTTTGAAATATGTATTCCTGCTAGCATAAACGCGTTACTCCCAGTAATAGTACACAACATATTTGAAATGTCTGAAACTCGACACTACATAACAAGAAGGTACTAGGTTAGCTTGAAACATTTGTGGATGTTTTCAGTCTCTCATATTTACTTGTAAAGCCGCCTTTCATTCGACGTGTGACTCTAGGGAATGAAAGCGAGTTAACTGGCCTTGTGCTTGAAGGGCCTAGGCGACCGTGGCAGGATAGCGGCGAGCGGCGAGCGGCAATTCATTATAAATGGTATTCGTCGAGCGGCTTATTTATCAGGTCACCGGATCCGATACACAAGCGATGACCGGCGCTATCAAGCACAGGGGAAACACAAAGTGGATGCTAGTCTTTCACTAAGAACAACAAAATACACAAGTGTTATAGTTACGTTTCGTGTTGTCTCGTCAGAAGAATACATTATTCACCGACAAAATAGAAACAAGACAAAAACTTGTTAGAACAAGCTTGGTTTAAGATCAGTTATTTTTTATTAGTCTTGCAAATTTTGCTTATATCTACTTTATATCTCAAAAATAACGGGGGCGAAAATTATTTAGAGTTGATAGCTTTTATAGGGTGAAACTATATAACGTGACGTCATTTCAGAAATGATCTGGCATTAACTCGTAACGTGATATATCTTTGTGGCTACTTCTGTTGACCTTACAAATCCACGTATCAGTTACGTCGTTATTAAAGATTTTTAACAATGCGCTACGTAATGATTGGCCAGGAGAAGGTGTGGGTACTTACAAGGAAGACCTTACTCATTGTCTCTTAGCACTGTCCCCTTTTTTGTCTTCCTGCAGTAATGGATACTTTAAAAAATTCATGCCGCATGTATCCCGTACATCATTACTGTCGTCCTTTATTTATCTGAAGTATCGCTTAGTCGTTACACATTTCAGTTTTGTTCTCCTATTTTATTCAATATTGTCACCGAGCAGTTCCTTCAGAAATTCACTTTATTGCCTCCCCAAGGTTGTCCTTGCTAACTGCCCGCCCGCACTTTGGAAACTATATATTACAGCTTCCTAAGATCAAATAATGTTTTTTGTTTTATTTTTTTATTTTTAAAACTTTTTCCACGATATCAAAACTTTCGGGGTTCACGTCATTATTTACAGCCTCGGATTTAGACCAGATTTTCTGACGGTCCATTTTGCGTGCTTCAGTTGTGTGCAGCAGTGCCAGGTTGCTCAGTATTACACATATTATTTCAGTGTAGAAATATTCTATGTATGTCTGTGGGAAATGATGCAAATGATATGTAATGTAAGGATATTGAGATACTTGCGTATTTCCATGTCCGGTTCTACATCCAAATAAACAGATTATGTACTCTGCAAGAAACTATGAAGTGCTTGACAAAGAGTTGTTTTGATGAAAATAATGACTGATTATATGCCTAAGAGTCAGCTTTCATTAGTCTAATTTTATTTTTAGGGTAGCAAAGGGTGTGATACGTAAGAATCTGAGGAATAGTGGTTAATTTTTTCGTGAAATTAGGTTCATTGAATTTTCTAAGTAGGTTTTCTCGAGACAGGTGACTTTCTTCGAATGTCTGTCAGTTTCGATTTTCAGAATTTCTCTTACACTCTCCCACGAGCATATATGCAGTGACGATTAGCTCTGTATTTCATTATTTGCATTTTAAAAGAGTAAACCGTCATTTGACTGTGTATTATTATATTTATCTTCTGTACAATCTATATTTCGGCTTTTATGCCATTATCAATTACAATGCTAAAATTTGTTATACCATTAAGATAAATATAATAATATACAGTCAAATTGCCGTTTATTCTTTTAAAAAATATTGCAATGACTGTGGCTCAACGCCATCGAAAACTTGTCGTTATATGCTCTCGATTAACCCTGTTAGTCCAACCTAATATGGAGTCCATTTACCTGACCAGTATTTCACAACAGGTCATGCAGCTGCTTTATAAGTTATCTGTTCTTTAAATACACTGTAGCTTTCCACAGTTCCGCCAAAATTTCTAAAAATGTTTCCTCACAGATGAGCTTATATGATCGTTCCATTTCAAACACCAACATACTGTTGCATCCAGCCAGCTGCATCATAAATCATTTGGCCGTCTGTGGGCCTGTAACTTGAACGCTTCGGTATGGCGGTATGTGTGGATATTGGCTTCAAGTATCAAGTGTTGCAGAATATTTTTAAGTTTTCACAGATTTAAGGGAAAAGTATTATCGAACAGCAAGAATGAAAATATACTACAAGGAAAAATAGCTATTATAATATTCGAATTAAGGGGAGGGGGCGTATTTCTAGAACTATTATTACATTAGCTGCGTTTTGTTAGCTGAACTGTGCTATTGTGGTCAGAGACGGCTCAATGCTACTTCATATTAAGATCGCTGAAACAAAGTAGCTTTTCTATGGCAGTTCTTGTGTGCGGAAATATTTCTCATTGTGACAGTTTCTTTATATCTCAGCAACAAACATTGGAAGAGAGAAATATTTATTTTGAATTTAAAACCTTTATTTGAAAACTCAAGGAAGACAGAAAAATGAGACCAACTGAATAGCAAAAACGGAGACATGGTGGTCACAGCAGGGGGCACTCTGGTAGCCGGCTAAGCTTGATGGTAGGAATATTAAAACTAACCAAGAAGAAATTTAAATATCCTTGTAAATCAGTCACGAATTATTATTTCACTTAAGGTAAAAATCGTAGAAGGCTGGATATTAAATCTGCTCTTGGAAAAAACTCGCATCTCAGAAAACCAACGGCAACAATAAATAAAAGAAGATAGTTATTTTTGAGTATTTTTACAGATGACTACACCACACAAAAAATCTCCAAGAGTAATAACTAACAACAAATTGCATCAGAGAAATTAAATAAGATATTCATAAATACTCATAGTTAAAAAGAAAGAGAAAGAAATGTTTTCAGAATGAAAGCTTTATAGCTACCAAGATTTCAAGGCAAAAATAGTAATAACGCAAGGTTGTGAAGAAAGAAGAATGGACCGAGGTGAAATAATAAGAAAGTATTGAATAAAAGGAAGACAATAAATAATTACTTTTCTAAAATTTTCTGAAGTAGCGACTATAAAATTAAAAGATAGTCCCTGTGAGGTTTCGCAGTACGCTGTTATCCTGTACTACAGAATAGGTTAGTAATGCATTCACATTTTGACAGTGATCTAGTTGAAGGACAATGTAAGCAATGTGCATCTCTTTCTGCTCTCTTTGTTCGAATATTCATATGTTGCTCGTTCTGGGCTCTTCCCATAACCAGACACAAGGCATTGCAATGTGTACGAGGGTTGAAACTTCAGTAGTGGCAACTATTTATTTACAGCTCGTACAAAACAGATACGTGTTTCAAAGTTTTACTGTCCTTCAAAGTAGTCACCAGCATTGTGTATAACCCGTTGTCAGCGATGTGGAAGTCGTAGGATACTCTTAGCAGTGCCAGTTGTGTTGACAGTACGAGTGGCGCGGTCTACTGCCCGACGAATTTGTAGCAGGTCTGAAGCGAATGCCGTGAAGTGTTTCCTTCAGTTTATAAATCGAGTTGAACTCACGAGGGCTTAAGTCGGGGTCAGTGTAGCAGGTGGTATGGCACTTAGCAGCCCCATCAGTCAAACAAATCAGTAACAAATTGGTTCAAATGGCTCTGAGCACTATGGGACTTAACTTCTGAGACCATCAGTCCCCTAGAACTTAAAACTACTTAAACTTAACTAACTTAAGGACATCACACACATCCATGCCCGAAGCAAATCAGTAACAGCTTGCACTATACGTGCTTGAGCATTGTCCTGCAAAATGATGGTCAGGTCCCGCAGAAATTGTCATCTCTTCTGTCTCTATGCTTTTAATTTTTGGAACACAACCTACGACCAGCTTAGAGACAGAAGTGATGACACTTTCTGCAGGACCTGACCATCATTTTGCAGGACAATTCTCAAGCACTTACAGTGGAAGCTGTTCCTGATTTCTTTGGCGGATGGGGCTGCTAAGTGCTATACCAACTACTGCACTCCCCTGACATAAGCCCTCGTGAGTTCAACTCGATTTCTAAACTGAAGGAAACACTTCACGGCATTTGCTTCAGAACTACTACATATTCGTCGGGCAATAGACCGCGCCGCTCGAACTGTCAACACAACTGGCACTGCTAAGAGTATCCTACGACATCTATATCGCTGGCAACGGGTTATACACAATGCTAGTGACTACTTTGAAGGACAGTAAAACTTTGAAACGCGTATCTGTTTTGTACGAGCTGTAAATAAATAGTTGCCACTATTAAAGTTCCAACCCTCGTATGTACCACTGAGTGTAGTCGTTCTTTCGTTACGAAGTGCCAGAAGTGCAAAAATTGTGTAAGAAATGATAAAACAATTTTAATCTCCACAGTAGTATCTTTAAAATGGTTTTATCATTCGTAAGTTATGTCGAAGTTGTGGATCCACGCATGAAGAAATTCGTATCATCATTCCCCGTAGCCTTACCTCATATTCGACTTGCTACAGTCTTTATTATATAAAACTTTCATCAGTGCTTAGCATCGTATCGATGAAAATGGCCACGTAAATAGTGGTCACAGCCCATTGACTGACTTCGGTGCGAAATTCATTCGGAACATTGTTTACATTGGAATTACACTGACAGAAGGGAATGCCTTGCGACTGAACTTAACGCCTTACGTAATGTTCTTCCCTGGCGCTACGATGTCAGACACCTAGACTCAGATCCTCTGCTAAGAGTGTCTGTTCCACACTGTTAGTTACTTTCGAACACTTATAGACTTACATCGTTAGCATAAATAACTTAAATCTGTTATAGAGAGCTACAACCGATTACTAATACCGGTAGTTCTTTGCCTCGTGATGACTGGGTGTTGTGTGCTGTCTTTACGTTAGTTAGATTTAAGTAGTTCTAAGTTCTAGGGGACTTATGACCATAGATGTTGAGTCCCATAGTGCTCAGAGCCATTTGAACCATTTTTTTGAATACCGGTAGTGATCCTGATTTGTATTTTGCGTATCACTCCTAAACCAGTCGAGCCTAATGAAAGAATGCTTCCTAACAATAAGCTATAATTCTGTTCTTGTTCGTTTACTGCCTATTATTTGCAGTCCGAAATTAACATATTATGCAGACACATTATTACTGTTACCTAATATATTAAATAATGATTCATTAAAGGTAACGAAAAATTCCACGACGCTGTAGCAACATTACCGTGAGCTCATGCAGTAACACATAAAAAAGATGCGATAAAGTAAATAAGCCAAATGATATGAAATTGTCACTGAAAGGTTATAAGACAGAAACTCGAAATATGGACAGTGAATATGATATCCCGACAGAAATAGGAAACAGAAAGAGCACGCTGTGCCGCTACTGTGTTTGTGGGCTGTCCGCTTTGAAGGAATGAGGCTTGCTGCGCCCTCCGGGATATTAGAGATAATTCGTGGTGCCAGCTAACGTATCGCCATCGGAAGCGCCACACTGCGCCGAATAACGCCCGCCAGATTTCAGATTCCGATGAGCACGACGATTTCGCTGGCCACTATCGACCGGAAGTGCGCATCAGTGAATCGATACCAGTTCGTGTGATCCCTCCGAGTCCGACCCTCCAAAATTGGTGTTAAGATCCGTGAAAACATGCTGTCTCTGTGGCCAGTTACTGTTCCACATCTGCATACACAGGATCGTCGCTTAATGTAGATTTCACCTACACCACATACTTCCGTGTCTCCAGTACTTACAGTGTTGTGACAGGGTGGTACGTAAGAGAGGCACTTGATTAGTAAATGACATAAATGAGAAAGCATATATTTCCTTGTGTCCTCCCGAGCTGGGGATTTCATATTTCTGCACAAAACCAGTGTATATACGACTGTAGCCATGATCCATATCACGTGGTGCAAATGGTGATTTGACGGAGGTGAATGGCGACAACGTCGAAATATTGTGCATGCAAGTAGGAGCATCAGCTTGCTGGACACTTGGAAGTATTGTTTCTATCAGTCAGGCCGGTAAAATCACTGAGGCAATAGCAACAAATGTGGGGCTAGAAAACAGAAAGGAGCTCTAGAAACAGTCTGTGTTGAGAAGTAAATAATGAAACTGTTTTACCTTCTGGAATAAAGTGTAAAGTATAGCAATGCAAAGGGTAATTCAAACATTCCGAGATAACAAGACTGGGTACAGAATGAAAATTAGTTGTGTCCCGAATATCTCACCCACAACAGGGAGAACACATTCGTCGATATATTTAGGGCCGTCGATATATTGAGCTTTAAAGAAATATCGTCAGTATACTGGAAACCAGGGAACATGCATATTTCTTCTGTCATTTAGGCCGGGAACATCGCTCGGAAAATCACCACAGTGATGGGACTAAGAACTGAAAAGGAGGTCTAGAAATTAAATGTGTTGCTATGTAAGTTTAACCCTCGTAAACACGTTGTAAGACAATGTTGAGTGTAGCAATCTGTAGCGAAAAGGCGACATCGGGTAAAAAAGAAAATTATTGGAGGCTCGGACAGGTCATCCTAGAATTTTTAGTTACAGCAGCGAAAAACTTTCCAAATTCTTTCATTGTGGTAGCCGAAATGAGATTTGAGAGCATCTGGAATGGCACGATTAGTGATTCGGCTGGTGGTACACGGCAAGGCAGGAAAAAGTCCGGAGCAGAGGGCCTGTAATTTTATGAAGTGAGAAGCGAGCCCAGCGCCTGCCGCTCCGCCTGCGCCTCCGCCTCCTTCCCCTTTCCCTTCAGCCCCGAGCGCGCTCCGCTTCGCTTTCACAAGAAAAGAAAAAAAAGCCCGGAGAGAAGAGAGTTGGCGTGGCGACTCAGCGTAAGATCAATATTTGAGACGGCGCGGAGCGCCGGCGCGGCCCGGCTTCCCATTGGTCGAGGAGGCGCTACCCCCTCTTCCCCCCTCCCGGCCACTCCTTACAATTTTACCCCACTCTTAAATGACGCAAAAACAAAAATAATGAGAAGCAAAGTCGGCTCTCACTTCTTCATCTCGGCCACTTCTTCTCCCACGTCGCTTTTCCTCCCCGTCGGCGGAAGGGAGGAGGTCCCAGAACTACTCGGTCCCTTCCCCCCGCGAACGTGGAGAAAAGAAAAGGCGAAAATAGCGGGCGGCCTGCGGGCCCGGCCCACGCCGGCGCCGCGCGGCTCTCGCCGACGAGCGTCGCAGCCAGCGCGGGATGCGCTGCCCGACAGATTCGCAAAAATTGCGCGCCGTGTGTCGGAGGTGGGCGTCACGTGTGGTTTCTTGGGCGGCGGTGGCAGCTAGCCTAGCCCCTTCCGGGCTGCCGTGCCGGCACTGCGCGCCGCGCCGCCTCAGTAGTTGGCAGCGCGGCCTGCAGATGCCAGCAGCGGCGCCTGGCGGTGAGTACGCGCCTCCACACACACATACACGTACACGCACACACGCACAACCGGCTGCGCGCTAGGGACCACGCACGATTGCGGGGATAATTGCCGTTTAACGGACCGACCGACACGTCGCGAGCAAAAAATTCTCCGCTGCATATTCCTACATCCTGATTTACGTTGTTTGTTGTCCCAGCTACTTCAGCGACCTTGGCAGCTGAAGAGCACTGACACTGCTGACTCTAGCTAGAGGAACACATGTACATGATGACACGGCAGTTCCTTCGCTGAAATTATAGGTCTGAGGACGAAAGATTCAGGGTTTTGAATAGTAATCTTACCCCGTACGGGGCCACACGCACACACACACACATACACACACACACACACACACACACACACAAACACACACACACACGCACGCACAGAGACATATCCGCACATGAAACACGCTGGAGGACATACGCAAACCACACACGCTAGCTGTCTTGCGACCTAACCATAGTCTTTCGTTTGTTCCGTGTTTTTTACACGGAAGAACTTCAATTGTTTAAGATTAACAGCGAAGCAATGCAAACGCCATAAATTACTTCTGTTTATCAGATTTGGTAATGTACTTATTATTAGCTAAACCACATGTTGGTTCATATCCGTATCAAAAACGGTACAGGGTTTATCGTAACAAACAGTGGAATCTGACACAGACGGAAGTGTACGATAGTAGAAACAAAAATGTTCCAGTAAGCATGGTCAACGAATGCGCCGTTTGCAATATAACTGTAATCGTGTACTTAAGAACACGACTGATTTTAGTCCTAGTAAGTACAAATTTATTTGAAATATAAACTTTTCGACTACGGCGAATTCAACTGGGCTAAAAATTCACCTATGCCCATTCTTGGGGAATGTGATAAGTGCAGGAAGGGCCATCGGCACATTTTGCTGTTAATGTAAGACTACACGACGGCGCCTATGTTGTCCAAGATGAATAGGTCGAGCAGGATCAGCTCACTACAGTCCTCTGGATTTTTCTTTCTTTGTGAAATGTACAGCACTCCCGTTAATACGGTTGAGGAACTGGAACAAAGAATTGTATAGTAATGTCATGGTTTAACTAACTACTGAGACTAGTGCAGTATTACATCGAAATTTTAGGAGCACACGTGATACATTTCCTTCAGTAGGTAGAGTGTACAGTAAATTGTAACCTGTAACGTTCTGCCGTACTGCTGTGTGTCTCGTTAAGGTAGGCCATGAGTGAAACTTGATCCCAGTCAGATGGAAACTTATTCGAGAAGTTTGAACTAAGGAGGACAATGTTTCTTACTAAAGTCAGTGGTGTCTCGCAGTTATCTTGCAAACGGAAGAACGTTCCATATCGGCATGTCAACAATGTCAGTTTTCGCTGTTAATTACCATACATTCTGTATAACGAGACGTGGAACACGTTATGTGCGCTACTTTGCTGAAGAAAGGTTGTAAACTCGATGCACGGTCTTTGGACACATGGCAAGATCACCAATTACAGCAACGAGAAGTTGAAATGTTGGCACGTGACGACTGGGAGAGAATCATGTGTTGCTCAGCAGTGACACACACTTTAAATTTTGTGTGACCAGCTAAATGTAAGAACAAAAGAAAGAAAAGGCAACAACAACGCAGATACAAGAGCAAGCTCGCAGCAGCAACTGCATACACCGCAGCTCATGCAACGCACCCAGTTTCCAATTAAAATTACGTAATGTTTTTCTACGCTAATTAGATGCGACTGGACGAACGTCGATTTCCTTTATCGCCGATCCAAAGTTCGCGCCGAGGATTCGAAAATCGAGATTTGTAGAGACAACGTACACACATACTCGGGCCTGCGATGGCAGCCATTGACACATGCGTGCGGCTTGTGGATCGCGGACTCTCATTAAGTGCTCGCTGCCATTTCTTGAAGTATTCCAATTTCAGCGAATCGTGCTTTCAACTTCTCCGCCGTCCCGCCCTGCCGATAAGTATTTACACAATCTGAGAACTTTCCGACCGAGACATTTCTCTCAGTTTCTCCCTTTCTCGAGAACGCTTTCCCTCGTACTCTTGTCACAAAGATCTCACTTGCACGCAGAATATGATTAAGATTATCGTCTTTCCCTCTTCTGCTAATTGCTTTGTTTTTATACGTACTGTTGCGTTTCATTATATGAATATCAGTTTGTTACTAGGTATGAGATTTGCAAATCTTGTAAAGATACAACCATTGGCGACATCTGGGGACGCAACTGCAACAGATCTAATCCGTAATATGTTTCTGAATTTCGTTCTTATGCTACATGTTATGAATGTGGTCCAAAATATAGACAACTGATGGGCTCATGTCTAAGTGGCATCTATCTCTGTCAATTTGTATCGAAAGACAAGTAATAAAAGTTTACTTTCAGGAAGAATAAATATTCTCAAGCGAAACGTGGGTACTTAAGCCAAATGTGTTTCACATGGCACTCTTCACGTCATAATTCGCAGTAAACGTATCAAATACAACGACAAATTGATATTCTTAGAAAAAATATATTGTAGTCAGGCTTAACAAAAATCTCTATGATATCACGACTTGGCCTGACACTCCAATCGAAATATTGAAATGTAATGCTGGTAGTCAACTTACATCAGTGAACCTCGGAACGGACTGCGTAAGAAATATACGTTTCATAACTGAAAACAATAATTACGTGCTACTGACTGCGCACCACCAGTTCTGTAAATTCCTATTAAAATGAATACAGAGAGCAAATAGTCGTTTCGCTCTCTTATTACAGAGATCTTTAATGCCGAAATTGTAACGAAGAACCTTCCGTAGAATCTACGAACTAATCTCGAACTAATGTTTCCCATCTCATTCCGTCGACGTCATTTTGGAATCCGTTCATCTAGTAACCTAATGTCACCTGAACCTTCAAGTGCGCGTGCAGCTGAGAAGATTTTGTATGTTAACGTGATTTTCTCGTTTCTAAGACAATTCTGTTGGAAAACGTAGCCATTTCTTCTTGCAGTATGCGACTTTAAAATCCTGACCTTACGTATTCGCAGGTATCAGACTTAGCAGCTACGCGGTGGCTGTCCGACCGCGGTGAGTACTGTTTACTGTTCAAAGTGAACGCCTTCGCATCTTCATAACACAGAAGTTACACAAGTCTGTCCTACTATTTATAACAACAAACGCTAAGTACATGTGCTGCTTACTTGTTACAGGATAGCGGACGGATGGAGCTAGCTTCCAGCAAGATTCTGCAAGTCTGCATTCCGACGCGAAAATTGTCTTCCAGTATTATAAAGTAAAATGAATCGAAATCTACATAAAAAATATTTCCAAGTTTTCACCTTCGAGACAAGAACTACAAATTTGTTTTTATATAACCTGGCAGAACGTCGAGCCCAGCACTATTTCAGTCGTTATATTTCAATATAATCCAGGGTATCTATTCCCGAACCAAAACACTAACGTAATGTTTACTACAGTATAATCATCTCTCAACTGAATGGTGTCCGTCATAATTGCATCATGATCCTGCTTGGTTTCATTTCTCTTTCGACAGAAGTACCTTAGTAATCCGTTTCCATAACCTATAAAGATCCAGAGACCATATTTATTCCCAGAGTCATACGCCTCATTGGGAGAGGAGAACAAGAAATCTTCTCAAATGTGCTGTCATACAAGAATCCCTATAATTTGAATAGAAAATTATGTTACATGAAAGTCACCAATACGCAATATTTCATTCTCCGGCCATAATATAACTATTTTGTCTAGAGCGTAAAAATTAACCTTTCTCATACTTTCACTAACTGAATTCCTTTACCACGCTAACTCTTCTGCAGCAGCTTAGTAGAATCTACAATACTGCCTCTATTTAAAGTTACTGCCAACGTATTTACTGTAATTGTAGCTGCTGTGTAATTACTACGGTTTTTGCTCTTTGGATAACTACTAACACATTAAAACTATTATTATTACTATTATTGTTATTATTACAATCATGAAATTATTATTATTATTATTATTATGCCCGCATCTCGTGGTCGTGCGGTAGCGTTCTCGCTTCCCACGCCCGGGTTCCCGGGTTCGATTCCCGGCGGGGTCAGGGATTTTCTCTACCTCGTGATGGCTGGGTGTTGTGTGATGTCCTTAGGTTAGTTAGGTTTAAGTAGTTCTAAGTTCTAGGGGACTGATGACCATAGATGTTAAGTCCCATAGTGCTCAGAGCCATTTGAACCATTTGAACCATTATTATTATTATTATTATTATTATTATTATTAGCTCTATATAATCATATTGTTTACGTTAGGTTTTTAATAAAGAACAGTTGATAATCTAAAGAAGAATGGCTTGTTTTAGTTACTTATTTGTCTTGAAAACCTGTCGTCTTGCGTATCTCAAAGAAACCGTATAATACATTCGTTACACTGAATGTTTTCTACATAATCGTATTCACTTTATCAGTAACTAAATAATACTTTATAATACTTAGATACTTGTTTATACAGTGTAATAAACGAAAGTGTAAGATTAGAAACCTCACTTATTTAGCAGTAAATCTAAATAGAAATAATTGTTATACTCAGAGAAACTGTATGACCGCAGTCTTGCTGAAAACAATAAAACAGGGAACCAAATAAATACTATTAATATTTGTAGCGCTGGGAAACTGAGCGCAGCTACCTAAAGAACGTCGGCCCGAGCACACTAGAGAAAGGAGGAAAGGAAGGCTTAGGGTTGAGGATCCGTGATTAAGAGACCGACAACAAGCTTGGGCTGAGGATGGAAATCTGTAGACCGTACATTTGCCTTAAACCAGTTAAGCAATCCACAGGAAGCTTCAACCTAGATGGCTGGATGGAGACTGGAGCCGGAGTTCAGCAACATTCGAGTCCAGCGTGTTAGCACTTCCTCTGCCACGTTGCTCGGTAAACTTAAGACGTCTGCTTGAAACTAAATGTAGAGCTCTCTTAAAAATTAGTACTATACACCAAGGTTTTTCAGAAAATAAAAATAATAAATATAGGTGAGACATTATGAAATATAAACTTTTGGTGTAGCTGGTCCCAGAAGTCTCCAGTTGAGGACATTTCCCGTAACCTAAAATAATGGGAATTGTGAGTCTGCCACAGCCGTACCTTTCGTGTTCTTTGCTGCATTCTTTGGATAGCGTAATAATAAATATATTTCAAAAATTTGGCCACTGTTGAGAATCCTAAATTAGAAACATGGGAGATATATTTCTTATATTGTGTTGCGTACGTAATTTTTACCGCTGGATCCGCACCTCTAGTCAAAGAAAGATATTCGTCTGATGGACTAACTGTAAATCTCACATTATAATCCTAGTCGTTCCTAGTATAACTCGTACTCGCTGATATATATTCATTCTTAATTTCTACCTACGATAGCAAATTTGCGGTATGCCTATATAATTTTCTGTAGATGAAATTATTTGTTCCTTGTGATTCTTCAGTTTCTCCCGGCGTATTAGCTGATCGGACAGTCGACGGGTGTACTGCCGACTGCCGCTTCACAGTGTCCGCGTACGGAAAGACCAGAGAAGGGGAGGGGCGGGGGGATATAAGTCGGCCGTGCGTCCTAGGAGGTCAGTTCATCAGCACACCTGACGATAGCGATATGTCAGATCTCCGAAATATTGTGCCAGTTTGACAATATGAACCGGCAGTAACCCATAGACTGTTCAACCATACGTTTGCTATTGAATATTAAGTAGACAAATAAATAATGCAGGAAAAAATGAACAGGTACAGTTACCCCAAAATGCTTCTGACCTAAGACAAACGATAGTGCAAGCAACTCTTGCGCATATTTAACTTAATAAAGTGACCACTGTGGAACTTTTTTGAAGAACCGCGTACAGTGATATTAATGTTTGTGCAAAACTGATAGAGGAACAGTTTCTCAACAGGCTGGTGTTAACTACAGTAAAACCACTGAGCTGACATTCATGAGGACTGGGTTATTCGTATCCATTCGGATTATCCGCCGGTAGGTTTCCTGTGCTTTCCCTAGATCGATTAAGGTGAATGCCGGGATGGCTCCTTGACCAGAACCCGCCGACTTTCTGGATATGTGCGAGCCAGTTGTCCTTTTCTAATAATCGCGTGGTCGACGGGACGCTAAACCCTACTCTTCCGTCCTTTTGTATCTTGAAGGCGGAAAATAAATAGTAAGCAATGCGTGCGACACAATTTTACTACGAGGAGCCCTAATGAAGGTGATACGCTATTTGTTCAGAAGGAAATAGAAAAGGTAAAATTGAAAAATGGTCAATACTCATTTACATGCTGGCTTTTTAAACAAATTGTTTAGTGACTTCTGGTCCAGTGGCACATTATATATATTCCCATGAATTTTCAGACTACTTTGGTAATAGCTATTTAGATTCTTAGACTCTTTTCTATATAACATTTTAACATATTTCCGGTTTGGTACCATTAAGTCCGCCTTACTTCCTCACATGTAGTCGCATCACTTGTCGGTAACAACTCGGTAATTTCAGAAAGAATTTTCCAATTACTCAGAGAGAATACTGAGCCAATGGCTCTGTAATGCTTTTAGTCGACACGTGAGACCCGTTTCAGGAGAACAATAGATGATTTGTTTCTCCAGTGGGCTTGTTACGGTAGACACGGAAAGTAGTTTCCCTGTGCTTATTCTACGCAGATTATTCCGCTCCAAATATCTGTGTTACGTCAATGAATTTGTCTTTTAATTCCTCTTCTTCTTGTTATATTTAAGAGTTGATGTATTTTGAAGTCTGCAAGACGGGCTATAATCGACAGCTTAGAGTTCTTGCGAAGGTGAATGCTATTTATTAAAACATGATACAGTTTTCTGAGAAGTTTTAAATCGAAAAAAGACAGAAGGAATAAAGGTAAGGATTCAACGTCCGGCCAGCGTCCAGTCGAAAAATCTAAACTGAGAAGACTGGGAAAGTAAGTAGGGCATATCCTTGTTTAAGGAACCAGACCAACATTCGTCCCAAATAATTTGAGGAAAGTCTACAAAATTTGAAAATTAGTGAGCGGAAATTGACCTAAAACTGGTTTCTTCAAAATACAATATGCGTATCTTAATCATTGTGCCACAAATGGAAGACAGTCTTGGGAGTTTCACACTGAGGACCTGTTCCTATATTCCGCACTTTCACCGGCCCTGGAGAGCGCTTGTGCACTTACATTATTTTCACGATATAATGGCTGCAGTAAATCTCTGCGTTTACCACAACTCGTGGCGTTAGTTCTCAGTCTACATGTTGGCGGATGCTGAAGCTTCTACGCATCCTACGATTGGCGCCCCCACTACACTTGTGATTTGAATACTCAATGTCGATATCATTAACTCCCCTAATAAAATATTTTGGGTCTAATCTGGTTAAATATTTAAAACTCTACACTAA
Organism: Schistocerca nitens; assembly: GCF_023898315.1. Taxonomy (NCBI): domain Eukaryota; kingdom Metazoa; phylum Arthropoda; class Insecta; order Orthoptera; family Acrididae; genus Schistocerca; species Schistocerca nitens. The sequence goes on from NC_064616.1 coordinate 931,147,642, forward strand.
GAAGAAAACAGTTGTACCTGACATCTGATCCACCCAGGCCTCACACAGAAACACATTTCCACAAAGAAACATAGAATAAATTGTACCCTCTCAATGCTCTTATTATAACATTAATTTAAAAAACACAGACAAAAATATCACTCTAGTATTTGAAATTAACAATATGGACGAAATCAAAAATAAGAAATTACAACATAAACTCAGTCAATACTAAACAGAAAAGCGACTTATCTTTTGCCGTTATTATCTTCTCTGTAGTGCAGAAACATCCTTACTATTCAGCAAGATCCGTTTTCAATAAGACTTCCAACAGAAATTAAAAGCGTTAACAAGAAGTTACAGCTTCTTAAAACTAAGCTAATATGCTTCTTCGTGGAAAACATGTATTCTGTGCAGCAATTTCTTCAAACATTTTAGCGCATTTACTGTGGTATGGTATTTACTTGAGAGTGCTATTTCACAAACCCCTATGCTTGCCGTCACCTACGTAATCTCGTTCTATTATCACGTAGCTTTGACTCAGATGATAGCACGAAACTTCAGAAAATAAGTGGCCAGTTAGGAACATTTTGGCACACATGCAGTACAGAGAGATTTGTTGTAAGTGTTCCGACACATTAAACAGATGCCATCGTATAAGTAAGTTGCGTCAATGATGCCGTAATCATCAAATTCACAGAAAATATTCCTAAAGCGTTTCTTCCTTCCCAAAACTGTGGATGTAATTTTTGTTGAATTAATATTCTTGTCATCAAGTTCGGAGTGTCGTTAGAATGAGAACACATGCTCGAACCTGAAGAAAGGTATGTTAAGAGGGATACCAACATACGGAATGAAGTTGCCCATGTTTGTAGGTAAAGATGAAAGTTTAGGACTCGTGGCTAACAGCCATTAAAAACTAAATGTTTGAAATGAAGGCGAGGTTTGTTTTGGAATAAGGGGCAGTCAAAGGAAAAGGAAACAGATGGAAAAAGTAAGTTAACTATTCGTTATTTCAAATGTAATTGGCATACTTTTATCCCACTGTGAGACAAGACTGTCAATGTCTTCATGGAAAAATGCTGGCTATTGCCTACGCAACCAAGCGTGATTCTCTTCGTCCGAAGAAAATCGACGGTTAGCCGCTCGGGGTAGCCGCGTGGTCTGTTGCGTCTTGTCGTGTTTCGCGCGGCTCTCTCCGTCGCAGGTTCGAGTCCTTCCACGGGCATGAGTGTGCGTGTTGTCCTTAGCGTAAGTTGGGTTATGTTAGTTTAATTAGTGTGTAAGCCTAACGACCGATGACCTCAGCAGTTTGGTCCTACAGCTCTTATCACAAACTTAAATCAAAGTAAAAAATAAAAAAATACATTGACGGCTACAAATGTCTTTCTTCAAGGCTCCCTAAATATGAAAATTTCATGGGGAAAGATTGGGAGTGTATGGAGGATGTGCAAGGTCTCCCCAGCGAAACTTCTGTAACGTAGTAGAAACAACTTTGTCAACATGTGGGCGTTCTTGTTCAAACCACAATGAAGAAGAAGTGAATTCAGTTTCTGAGAATGCCGAAACATTTTTTGAAAGACTGAAACGAAGTGTGCATTGGAATGGCAATGCGGTATGTAGTCTTATTCTTTTACAGTTTCAGTTTAAGGAAATCCGCTCGATTACTGTTTGACATACTGACATGCTGTAATTCTTGAAAGACTGATTAATTTGCGTAAATTAGCGGTCATATTTTGAAATTTTGGAAGTATTTATTTGGTCCTGGCCAAGAGAAGTCTACTGTTATCAAACATATGCCTTAATTTGTGAAGAAACTTCCTAGAATGTACATCTGGAGCACAGAACTGTATGATTGAGAAACACTGACCGTAGGAAAATCGGAACAGAAGAGAATCGAAGCGTTTGAGATGTGGTCTACAGAAGAAAGTTGAAAATTACGTGGACTGATAAGCTAAGGAATGAGGAAGTTCTCCGGAGAATCGACAAGAAAATGAATAAATGGAAAACACTGACAAGAAGAAGGGACATGATGACAGGACAGATGTTAAGACGTCAGGGAATAACTTCCGTGATACTAGAGGGAGCTGTAGAAAGTAAAAACTGGAGAGGAAGAACGAGACTGGATTACATCCAGCAAATAATTAAGGTCAATGTTTGCAATTGCTCCTGTAAGATGAAAAGGTTGGCACAGGAGAGGAATTCATGACAAGCCACATCAAAAATAAACTAAATTTACAAAAATTAAAAACGTTGCTGTAATTTACTCATTTTGACCCGCAATGGGCGATCTGTGATAATACAGTACTGAAGAGAGACATCTTGCCAAGATCGCCAATAACAAGCTCCATTACCGATAACCGGTTTCGGTAATCATTGTTACCATCTTATGTCGGCCCCAACAGAACACATCATGAGCCGTGCCCTGCCTGCTGTGATGTTTCATGAATAACTATGCATATCGTTGTTCTAATTTTGAAATGCCGATGCATCAGTCTTCTAGTCTGTTACGTACCTGCCAGTTCATGAGATAGTGTGCTTTTACTGCTATTATGCAGTGCCTATCTGTCGAAATCTAAAGATAGTAATAATAATAACTGAAACCGGTTATTGAGGATGTTGTTGTTTTTGTGATCTTCAGTCCAGAGACTGGTTTGATGCAGCTCTCCATGCTACTCTATCCTGTGCAAGCTTCTTCATCTCCCAGTACCTACTGCAACCTACATCCTTCTGAATCTGTTTAGTGTATTCATCTCTTGGTCTCCCTCTACGATTTTTACCCTCCACGCTGCCCTCCAATACTAAATCGGTGATCCCTTGATGCCTCAGAATATATCCTACCAACCGATCCCTTCTTCGAATCAAGTTGTGCCATAAATTTCTCTTCTCTCCAATTCTATTCAATACCTACTCATTAGTTATGTGATCTACCCATCTAATCTTCAGCATTCTTCTGTAGCACCACATTTCGAAAACTTCTATTCTCTTCTTGTCCAAACTATTTGTCGTCCACGTTTCACTTCCATACATGGCTACACTCCATACAAATACTTTCAGAAACGACTTCCTGACACTTAAATCTATATTCTATGTTAACAAATTTCTCTTCTTCAGAAACGCTTTCCTTGCCATTGCCAGTCTACATTTTATATTCTCTCTACTTCGACCATCATCAGTTATTTTGTTCCCCAAATAGCAAAACTCATTTACTACTTTAAGCGTCTCATTTCCTAATCAAATACCCGCAGCATCACCCGATTTAATTCCACTACATTCAATTATCCTCGTTTTGTTTTTAGCCATCTTCACAAAGAATCATCTTCTCTAATGAAAAATTGGTTTAAATATCTTACAAGGAAGTATATGAATGAAAAACAACCAGTATACGAAAAGAACGGTGTTCCAGTAAAAAATAACTGTTTCACGTGTACCCCGGTATCGTGCAGAGTATTTGTCAAACAATGACGTTTAACTAGATTGAAATAAGTGGAAAAAACAACCAGTCAACTTTTTTCTAGCGGTTGTTGCTTCATATCCATCGATGTTTGTAGCTCACAGGGCAGAGGGGAACGTCAACGCAGGTTACCTTTCTGGTAGTATTTAGGCTACATCAATAGACATTGTATATGCTGACCTAAGCAGTGTGTAGAATGTCCATGTGATGTAAATACTACAAGAAAGGAAACCGTGTCTGCTGAAAGTGACTGCCACACGTTATGCAAATGCAGTATAGCCATACCTTAATAATAGACGTAAATCCATCTGATGATAGCCGTATAATTCTCCGAAACGCGTTCTAGGAAGTATAATACATTAAATGTGACTGGTTACAGCTACTCGTATTTTCAGTTGAGATACGAATGAGTTACGATGAAGCCTAACATAAGATGTTCGCGTTTAAAGTAGGCACGATAATTATTTCCAGTAAATTTGAACGACACGTACTGCAATGAAATTAACATTTTTAACGCTGTTAGATTTTGTTATTAATTAAATTTTACTGCTGAAAATACAGGAATTGAAATTTTTTCCAAATTCCGGAAGACTTATTTATCATCAGCGATTTTGCTACACGTTGCCAGATATTGGTCGCTAGAGTAATTCTTCCGCAAAATGTTCTACCCCACTGCCCCGACGCTTGTCACGTTTTCCCGGCGAAATGAGTTTTCAGATCCGCATCTGTTACTCTGAATTCGGTAAAAAGGAACAGGAAGATATACGATTTAATTAATACGCGAGGACTAAATTTCAGAACTTGGGTGTTTAATTTTAAAACCTGCGTTTCACGGTTAATTATTCGTCAGGTAGGAAGCATTTGCTTTCATCAGTGCCAGCTTCAAAGAAGTTAATTTTACTGCTGCAAGTTATCGCTTCTAAAGTTGCGCTTTAGTTGCCTTATTTTCAGTTTACTTTATACTGATGAATCAATAAGCCCTTATTAAAATTTAGATTGCCATCACACGCATAAAATATATTTTACAGGTTGGCGCTGTTTTAATAGCCTGCGCAAAAACTCCGATCACAGCTTCGGGTGAAAGGAAGTCAGCACCAGGAAGCGAAGTTCACTTCTCCTTCTCGACGTCCTCTAATTCCCACACATCGCCATTGATTTTCGCCTTTTGCTTGACAAACACTCGAAATGTTAAACTATGAATGTCACCTAGGCATAGTTTTTTTCCTAACGTCGTCGGTTCATCCTATACTGAGTATAAATATTTGACTATGACAGATAAGGATTGTAAGCGATCGATATACACCGAAGTCAGGACTTCATATTATTTAAATGAATTATTACGTGTGTGATTGTTTCTTACTTTTCTATGAATTGTTATTTGCACTCACATATAAAAATTGTGGTTTGAAGCGCTCTGACGAATGTTGGATACATATTTGTTCCATTGTGGCATTCAAATCATTTCAGTCATAGTTGGAGCTTATTTATTTTGGAATTATATATTACACATATCCAAGCTATATTGCATTATATCACTGCATTAAATAAGTGATAAAAACAAAGGGGTATAACGTGTTACTCTCTTTTCTAAACGATATGCAGTCTTACAATACGCTACCAACTAACCAGTGTAGACTTTCTGTTTACGAACTAGTGTCAAATAACTGTTTGACGCAAAGACCAGATGCGACTCATTTCTGTACTTAAATTAAGTGTACTTTCCATCATTGCTTAGAAGACAGTTTTCATTGCTTGAATGAAAAGCGGGAAGTATTTCTTTTCTTGTTAATCAGTTTTCGACGTAGATAGCCATTATCAAACAAAAACTGAATGTCTCACAGAGATAGCATACCAATGAAAAGGTATTGAAGCTGAAAAATAAAAATAAATGTACAGATTTTATGTTGTCTTGTTGTCGTACTACTGATTTTAGTATCAATGGTAAGTTTTTCAACACAAATTTCGGCTGTAACAGCTGTTCCAAAATTAATCATTACGACGTTATTGTTTGGAGGACGATGGTCAGTTTTTCTCTGATTTTGATTGTGCTAGCAGAGACAGATATCGAAGAAAAAAATTCTGAAAAGCTCTGTTTACGTTGTCCATTCGTAAATACGAAGCTACTCGCTGTTCCAGTGGCAAGGGAAAATATATCAGTCTCCTAGGGACAGAGAATATTATGCTGTAAAAAAAGCGCACTTTTTCGACTTAGTACGCAAAGTTTTTACAATCACTTCATTTGGTTCTGATCCATTAAGGGAGGTTCTGCCATAACCTCTGCTTTGTACATAAAATGTTTTATAGACACAAAATCTGTGGCTGCTGGAATAGGTGGGAGAGAGATGGTGTCGTATCTAATGAACAGGGTGTATGCCCAAGACTTCGAACCGAATATTCATACTTCTGTGGATAGGTGCATTGTCCAGATGAAAGAAACCTCCTCTCCAAATTTGTTTTTGTGGATGGTGCAATAAACTTGTGTACGACACACGAATTATTGTTTCACCCGCGTCAATCCAGTAAGCACGGATAGTCCTTTTTCTACCCAGAAAACACTCGAGACATCATTTTCGCAAGTTGATTCCGATTTGTTCTTTTTTGATGCAGGGCCACTGGACGCTACACTATGCTTTTATTGTTGTTTTGTTTCGGATGTGTACACACGTCCAAGTGGTTCAAATGGCTCTGAGCATTATGGGGCTTAACATCTGAGGTCATCAGTCCCCTAGAACTTAGAACTACTTAAACCTAACTAACCTAAGGACATCACACATCTATGCCCGAGGCAGGATTCGAAGCTGCAACCGTAGCAGTCGAGCGGTTCCGGACTGAAGCGCCTAGAACCGCTCGGCCACCGCGGCCGCCGACACACGTCCCCAGCTCGCCAAAATGACGCTAGATTAATTATATAATAGTTCGAAATTCTGGGTAATTTGTTTATGCCGCTGCGTTTTGCCGAGCATTCGGAACTGTTGCTCACAGTTTGCACATAGTCTGTTCTCCATACTGAATGGACTGTATTCTTTCTTGCAACACGAGTATGACGTCCCATCTTCAATACGTGACTGATCGGTTCAACACTCTGTACACATTCTTTTTAGTTTCAAGTGTGGTTGTTGGGCTTCACATGTATCATCTTCAAGGTTGTATGACCAGAGCTCAATTCAGCTGGTCTGCTCTCGGCTGTGGAAAATGAATACGTGAGCTCTTTATAAATATTAATCATCTTTTGATGAGTTTCCAACGAATGGAATGGAAAAAAGAAGAATTTTTGATGACGTGGTTTTCAAATTTATCCATTTGAACGACATGTATACAACACGACATCCTTAAACAGCAGTACACAGTAAAATACTTCACAAATTAAGTTGACGCTTGATAGAAATAGCATCACGCGATGAACAAAATTTCATTGATTCACTGCACTAGACCGACTTCGTCTAACATGTTTCTACTTCAAACAAAGAGAAAAAATTCGCATCATTCAACAAGTAACTTTATACACATTGTAGCTTAACTGTAGGATGGCCAGTAGCAGTCCAGTGGCGCTTGGTGAGGCTACGTTTGCGCCATCTAATTAAATACCGTTCACGATAACAAGCCGCAATACGTCTACAATCCGCAAAAATATTCCATACCACATTTGTGGGTATCGGAGAGGTAATGAAATTATATTGTTAATACTTCAACGAGCACACACTCACTTCGATCATCGTGTGTAAGAAGTGACAGATTTTTTTTTCTCAGAAATCTGTCAGGTATGCCGCCAATACATTGATGTGTGCAGTTGTTCATAAGCTGTAAAACATCAGAGTGGCATTTTCTTTGTTTCCTTCCTATTCATCTAGCAAATGTGTCAGTAGGCAATGGAAAAGAAAGTCAAAACCGTATTTTCTTCTCTTATTTCGTCCCAGTACAAAAGAACAAGGGCCCCACATTATCGCCATGTTACATTATCTCCTGACCATTGTCTCACACTTTAGTCTGTTTAAGCTAAATGACGAAGTTCCTAATTCTATCCTGAGGAAACACAAGTAGAATTTGGGGGGTACACACGATAAATAGGAAACCTGCAGATTCTTTATGGGAACTTCGTTATAATTTCATTTGCAAATATGCAGTGATATCCAGCAAACGTTTAGGTAGTAGGCTCTCTCATTGTGAGAGCCGTGTAATATAGGTGCCCAGATCTGCAGGAAGATAATAAATCCAAAACTTAATAATATAGTTCATCCACTGCCATTGCATAATGCATTTTATTTGCCGCTGTTTGTATACAGGATGTTAGGGGAAAAACTGCAGATAATGTGCCAACTTCAGTGTGGTAGCTATTTTTTCTCTTTGTCTATCAGCCTTCCAGCAAATATGTCATATGATATACTACCTGCGCCGTCGTAACTTCACCACTAAGTGGAATACGCCTGTCATTATAGATTAACCGTTTTGCGTCCACGCCTGAACTGCTGCCCAGGGAAAAATAAGCACTAATGGCAAGTTTGTTTGCGTGACAATCCTCCGCAGCAAGAAAAGTAATACTTGTTTTTTTTTTAAATAAAACCGCCTTTTCTTGCTGCCACTTAATTTGTTTATCCCAGACGTGTTTCACCTTTTTCTTGTTCTAAGGCATCATCAGTGTGCTCTATAACGATACAGTTTTGTTATATTTAGATTATTAAACAGTTCACGTCGCAATTTTTTATGTAAAAAGTTATTACTTACGATTTGCTGATCTCTGTTTCCTCTCATCTGGTATGGAGGTCGCACTACAACTTTATTAGTGACATGTAAGCAAAACTTTGTGTTCTGACCGTCTTCACACTGTTCACCACGTTTCTCCTTCTCTTTTGCGGTGTACAATTGTTCTTTTGCCACTCGATATAACTATTTCGTCGGACACTGCTTTTAATAACGTAAATATTGCAGCTCCAACTAGTTCTGATCAAAAGCAGTGTTCGGTGGGGCAACGATGTATCTCGTATCCTCGTTAATACGGTGTTGAACAAAGCCATCCGAGAGTGGGCAAAAGAACTCAAAAACCAAAACTATTGAAAACCTATACGACTTGGAGAACCTAAAAATGACGCCCAAACTTATTGCCTACCTATCGCAGATGTCTGGCAATACTAGCAGACGACAGCAGTTAAACGGACAGGAAGTCTCAACGAATTAGCCAAAAAACAGAGTTGAGTTTCAAATATCCTTCCAAAAAACCAAGTACAGCTGCTCAAAGCATCCTTCTCAAAAACTGATCACAAAGTACGAACGAATCTCGAGAGTACCACACTTCAAGTATTTGAGCGAAGTCATTGAACCTACAGAGCGAGAGGAAATGGCACATAAAATTCGGATGCAGACGCTTGGGAGAGCTTACGGTAAAGTATACAACATCCACTCACTAGAAAATTGGGCACTGTAATAAAGTAATCAAGCCTCAATTCTTGTACGCTACGCTTACACTCCACAGAAAGAAGTGATCTGGAAGTTGTTCAGAAAGAAGAACGCAAAACTGCAAGGAAGATAGTCGCCACCAACAGAACAGAAGATGAACAGAGACTACAGTCCTAAAAAACACAACCAATAAACTAACGAATATCGCTGCAGATTGCAGATATCAGAATCAGAGGAATGAAATTTTATCGGCATATCGACAGATTCGCAACAAGTCCGACAAAACTTCGATACACACAGAACAACTCAGAACCTCATCCTGGATACAGCAGGTCCAAAAGTATTTAGTAAAGGTTCATATGGGTGCATCACGTATTTTCAACAGAAACGTATACACACAAAAATTATCAAATGGGAAGCACTGCCAGGTTATCGGTTACAACCAGACCAGTGCGACAGTGGACACAAAAAAGGGAAAGAATCCTCGGAGAAAACACGAGAGCTGCTGTGAAACTCCGAGGATCGAAACATAATAGGTTTGCGCCATTCGGTATGGTCGAATCGCTCCTAATAACTGCCTCAATTTCATTATAATGCGCTACTCGCATATACGCGATTCTGCTTGGCTGGCAACACGTGAAGATCCTTCCACAGCCGAATGAAGTCTTGAAGTTGAAGCTGTGCTACGAAACGAGTGTTGGTGAACAAAACACTCTGAGGAAAATAACAATAGACGGAATATATTAAAAGTTTTCCAGTCATTACACAGCCTTTGTTTTGCCAACCGTAGCCACTATGGCTCCCATGAGAAAAAGAGAGATAGTAACCTTTGTTAGATCCGCCTGATATCTATGTGTGTAGTATTTGATTGCAATATTTCTTGTTATCTTTTTCGGTTTGTCAAACGATAAAGCTGTAGTTTAACACGGAAAACGGATAACCTACATATACTAACAGCTCTAGAGCGCTGTTCGACTGGACGTCATCGTGTCTCCACCAGAAAAAGAGCTAACAACCTTTTTTGGAAATGACAGATAATGAGAATCAGTCCCCTACTCATTGAAGCATCGAGGGAAACGCAAAATTCAGCTTCCGTTTAAAAAGAAATGTTCCGGTCGTCTTTCTTACGCAGGAGAATAATGACAACCAGTAAACCTGTGACATTTTTATTGCAACTTCCACCCTACAAAAAAATGGTTCAAATGGCTCTGAGCACTATGGGACTTAACAGCTGTGGTCATCAGTCCCCTAGAACGTAGAACTACTTAAACCCGAACAAACCTAAGAACATCACACACATCCATGCCCGAGGCAGGATTCGAACCTGCGACCGTAGCAGTCGCACGGTTCCGGACTGCGCGCCTAGAACCGCGAAACCACCGCGGCCGGCTTCCACCCTACACAAAACTTCTATGAAAGTGAATGACTTAAAAAGCAACATCCGTTTACAGCGTTTCATGTAAGGGCTAAGCACTATGGTTATTACGTCAGCCATCTGTAAAGATTTACCGAGTAATGTTGAAATTGTTTTAACAGCAATCTCGGCGATAATCAATCGTCTGCAGCATGTTCTGATGATTTATTTCACTAGGCAGCCTTTTATAATTCAGAATTGGAACAACTGTAATGGAGCATCGCTGAATAAACCTTATTTCAGACATAAAATAGTCAGGTGTTGTGGCGCCGCAGGACGTACTGTTAGCTGGTGTTCTACTTTTCTGATTTTAGTGCCGTTAACTGTTAATGAAATTGGTATTACCAAACCTAGCAGGCGGTGAAAGTCGTAGCAAAGTAAAAACATATTCACTGAAGGTACCTGTTTTGGGTTCTCGGGCCGTCGGCTGTTTGATGCATATTGCGAAGCCGCTATAATTCTCAAACAAATAGCCTCCTTTGCTCGTGACGCGAAATGTTAGCAACAGTCAGCAGACGACACAGACGCCTCAATCAATATTCCAAGATATGGCTTTGAATGTCTCAATTAGGAATAAAGGCAAAAAATTACATACCAAGTAGATCGCTATTCCTTGCCTCTTCATACTCGTACGCAGCACAAAATGGCTTCACCTGTGAAAAATAGGTACAGTTGTAGCATAGCTTACATTCTTTACAAACAAGTGGTAAACAAACTTATTTACTTCTCTCATGACGGCCTACAACATTTTAAGTTTGGGTCTATCTTATCTATGTTGATACAGATAGTGGTGGACCGATTACAACTCAAGAAACAGCAGATTTTTGTCGTTGATGGAGCATTAATCAGTCTTAAGATGAACCAATGAAGTTGGTGGTAGCGTTTATTTACTTTTTCGATTTCTGATTCGAGGACTACTTTACCATTGTTACACTCTCATGAACTACTTCGTCATATAAAGTGAATGACTGAGAAATACGAGGCATGTTTTTTTTTAAGTTTTGAAATTAAAAAAAGACGTGCTAAAATATCTCAATAATTTTATTTTTACATGAAAGGCTGTACCTTGATCTACTTTTCTACATAATTTCCGTCAATATTGAGGCACTTGTCATAACGTTGTACCAGTTTTTGAATACCCTCCTCATAGAAGTCTGCCGCCTGACTTGTTAACCACTGCACCACCACTGTTTTTGACTTCGTCATCGTCTTGAAGACGCTGACGGCCCAGGTGTTTCTTCAAGCGCAGGAGCAGATAGTAGTCACTGGGCGCAAGATCGGGGCTGTACGGAGGATGATCTCATCTTCCATGGACTGTTGCTTTGATTCTATTGTGACGTAGGCCACCCATGTTTCATCGCCCGAAACAATTTGGCTTAAGAAATCTTCACCGTCGTTGTGGTACCGCTCAAGGAACGTCAATGCACTGTCTAAACGTTTCGTTTTATGCACAGCCGTCAACATTTTCGGTACCCAACGTGTTCACAATTTTCGGTAATTCAAGTGCTCGGTCACAATGCCATCAAAACACTACGAGAAACATTAGGAAAGTCATTCCGCATGCTGGAGATCGTAAAGTGTCTGTTTTCTCTCACCTTACTGTCCACTTCCTGCACCAAACTTTTATTAACGACCGAAGGACGCCCACTCCGTTGTTCATCATGCACATTCGTGCGGCCATCTTTAAATGCTCTCACCCACTTTCTTACCATTCCATCACTCATAACGTTTTCTCCGTAAACTGCACAGATCTCACGATGAATATCGATCGCTTTTACGTCTTTAGCACTAAGAAATCTTATAACAGCCAGTACTTCACAGTCGGCGGGACTCACGATTATCGGAGGCATCTTAAACACTCAGTACACAATGTAAACAAGGAAGAATCACACTGTAATGGCGTCAGTGTGTAGATTAAGGTACAGGCTTTCATATAAAAATAAAATTATTGAGATACCTTAGCACGTCTTTTTTAATTTCAAAACGGTACTTACTTAAAAAAACACGCCTCGTACGAGGGGACTTCAGTAAGTATTATACACATTATTACGGCAGGACAAATAAGATTCACTGAATGATGAATTGCACTCTGAAGTGAAACAGGTACATAACACTATTTTTGTCGTAACCGCCAAGTCTCTCTAAACAATAGTCGGAAAGTTCTACTAATCGTTCACTTCCTCGAAGATAGAAATCCGCTTCTTGGTCAGGGAGCCATTCGAGAACAGCTGTGTAAACGTCGTCATCGCGAGAAAATTTCATTCCTCCAGACATTCCTCCTCGATCGCCTGGAAACTGTCGTCTGTAGTCGATGTCGAGGGCCTTCCTCCTCGGCCAGCATCACCCACATCTGTGCGGCCTCGGTCACATTGTTGGCGCCATTTCACTACAGCTGGACGCGACGTCGCATTTGGTCCATATACCGCCAGAATTTCAAGGCGAATCTCTCTCCAATTTAGATGATTAGCCCATAAGAATCGTACTGTTCCACGTACTTCGAACTCGTAGTACGTTTTCAGTTGCCGCGCTATTCCAATTGCACACTGTTACACACCCGTTACCCGTACAGCAGCAGAACAGTATCTGTGGAAACCCAAACAGGCACTCTTTCCTGGCAAAGGGACACTATTGTTGAGCAATGGTCTTAACCTGTAACGAGTGTGTAAGTTACTTTCTGAAGTGCCAACGTACAATAATAGCTGACAGTGTACAGAAAAGCTGAGGGTCGCCACCTATTGTTAATAGGTATTAACAAGCAATTATTTGTAAAAATGTTACCGGCCGCGGTGGTCTCGCGGTTCTAGGCGCGCAGTCCGGAACCGTGCGACTGCTACGGTCGCAGGTTCGAATCCTGCCTCAGGCATGGATGTGTGTGATGTCCTTATGTTAGTTAGGTTTAAGTAGTTCTAAGTTCTAGGGGACTGATGACCACGGCAGTTGAGTCCCATAGTGCTCAGAGCCATTTGAACCATTTTTTTTTTTTGTAAAAATGTTGAAGAAGGAAACGATGATAGTTAAACAAGAAGCAATCCAGAGTCTTCACACGAAAATGATACTTCTTTAACACATTCGATTTAGTATCGATCACAGTCAATTGGACCTTAGTTATTCGCTCTAATTATCGCCGACGACACAAAAAGCACCTTAGATTTTAATAACGGCAAAATAACAGGCTGGTGCTAAAAGTACGTGTAGTACAATGGACCATCTGCAAGTCGTGAACGGAACAATGACTACGAACGAGTACACTATCTAGGGACCGAGCGAGGTAGCGTAGTGGTTAGCACACTGGACTCGCATTCGGGAGGACGACGGTTCAACCCGGCCATCCTGATTTAGGTTTTCCGTGAATTCCCTAAATCGCTCCAGGCAAATGCCGGGATGGTTCCCTTTGAAAAGGCACGGCCGACGTCCTTCCCCATCCTTCCCTAATCCGGTGACACCGATGACCTCGTTGTTTGGTCTCTTCCCCCAAACAACTCAGCCCAACTATCTAGGAGTCAAAGATTTTAAGAACGCTTTTAACACGTTTCAACTTATTCACCGTTCAAGAGTAATAAGACATGTATTCAACCTGTGTTAGAAGAATGAAGAATACTTACGGTTTCCATCATACTTCTTCAGTATAGTAAAGTTCAGAATTCGAATAGGAGTTAGGCGAGGTGATTCCAGATCACCACAATGATTACCAGCATATTTTCACCTCCTTAAACGGGGAATACAGAGAGCCAATATGTTTTGTGGAACATATCTGAACCACCACCTTACTGACGACACTGTACTGTATAACTGTAGTGCAGATAGCCTTCAACGGATGTTGTCGATGATGTCAATAGTTCTTTTTATTAGTGTCACGTCAGCACAATCTTCCAATCTGAGCAAGCCCTCAGTAAGAAATTCGAAACGTCGGATCTGAGATTCTGTAAGATCGACGCAGTGCCATTAACCATGAACCTTAAATACCGTCAAACTTCAGCACCTAAGAAAAGACTTAATAGAGAAACTTCGAACGTAGTAGATCTGAAAATCACTTATTAAAACAAGAAAATAATACGTGATCAACTCTTTGAAATGAAAACAGTAGAAATTAACGATGAATTCTTAGAACTAGTTAATAAGTGGTTTGTATTTAGTGCAGTTGGAGGCAATGGCTGGGCAGGCAGCAAACTAAATAAACAGAAACGAAGGAAACACTCAGGAGTACGTATGTTACATGGGGTTTTGAAAACTAAGTTTCCGTTGTGTCTATAAACGAAGGTCGTGAGTTTATCAGTTCTGTCTTTTGGCACCGACAGGTGAACTTTTAACGTCGAAACTGTTAGAAAACTGTTAGATGCTGAACTAATGATAGAGAGCTGTATGTTGTGAACACAATCGAATGTGTCAAGGAACAGATAGAATAGAATTCGAAATTATGATGGGTCAGGACATAAGAGAGGCGAATGAATCGCTGGACTTCAAGAGATAAGAAATAATCGATTCGACGACTTAATGGAAATTGGATAGGTGAAGTCAGAAGACCTGCAGGAGAAACATCTGAAAAGCCTAAAGGAGCGCTTTATCCAGCCGAGGACGTGCTGATGTGGACACCTTCCCTATTCTTGCAGAGAACAGAAAAAAATTAGTTTGAGATTCAACAATAAGTTATTTGTTGTTAAACGGCGACAACTACAAACCCGTTGGAAGTGTGTGCTACAGAGGTCGTGAAAGTTTCCTGAGCCGATTTTTGTTAGCCCGCGCAATGAAATTCCTTTGACAGTTTTACGTAATCTGATGAAATGTGTTATTTTTAAATAAAAATAACTTTATAGCCGTGACTTTTATTTTTAATATAAGTATGTACTTGTTTCACACACATTGTCCAGTGTTAACTGAAATTGTACCTGTTTGTTTAAGACAATGTATGTTGTCAACAGTGAATAGAAAATCACTTCAGAGAGAAAATGATGTACCACAACACCATTGTAAATACCAAAACTTACGAAATATCGGTCTGCATGAGATTTGTAAATTAATAACAAGACCTTGGTGGCATTTATTAAGAAATGAACTACCTGCACACTACAAACTGTTACCACAACCACTCCATAGCAGATACATCGCATAAAAGAAACTATCAATTTCTAATAAATATCTAGTGCCATTATCAGTTGGAAGTTTTTGTTCCCTGAAAGCGGACAAGATGAATCTTCGTCGTCTCCCAAAACCAGGCACACTAACGCACCTAGTACATACCCAGTTTTACACCCAATTGCTAACATCAGGATTCGTATTCTGGAGGAGCAGAATTGGAAACTGCGTCCTGTCATCCAGATTTAGAATTTCTGTGGATTCCCTAAATCAATTAAAACGAATTCCGGCGTGGTTCCTCTGAAACGTAAACAGCTTAGTTATTTCGTCATAGAGCTACTTGTCCAATATGAGCTTGCAATCCGTCCCTAATGACCTCGTCGCCGACAGAATGTTAAACTCATCTCCCTCTCTCCAGCATAGTTACTTCTCGGGTACTCTCATTGATGGGAGGCCCTTAGAAAGTGGGATTAAAAGAAAAGATAGAAAAGGTCCAACGACGAGCGGCATGTCTCGTCACGGGATCGTTCAGTCGGCACGAGAGCATTAAACAGATATTCAGCAAACTGTAGTGACCGCGTCTGCATAAGAGGTTTTGTGTCTCACGGAGAGGGCTACTGTTGAAGTTCCGCAAGCTTATGTTCCAGGAGGAGTCGGGAAACACATTACTCTCTCGAGCATATGTCTTGCTAAATGACCATAAATAGAAAATTGGAGGAATTAAGAGCCCACACGGAAGAGGGTAGACCATTCACTAATCGAACACAGAAGGGAGAAAAATGACTGTGGTAGCAAAGGTAACCACCGTAACGTGGCTGGCAGGGCATATATGCAGATGTCAATCCAGAAACCAAGTTTTTCCCTCGAAGCAATATCTTACAGTCGAAAACAAGAAATATTTGAGTTCGTTGTAACGTCTGTATTGTTGAGAAAGCATAATGAAGCCGAAAGCATTGTAGGGCGTTCAAAAGCTATCATATTTAGAATACCCAAAAGTATTTATACTGAAGTGCTTGCTTTCATCAAATCATCAGAGATATTATATCAATACAAGGAATTTTTCTCAACGTCACAGCAGGAGACAGCACCATTTTCTTTCATATATCCGTACAAAGAATCCAGATGGTACGTAATCAAGAAACGGGAGAAGGAAAGATACAAGCTGTGCTCGATCTGTGAATAAAATGTCTACAAGTAAAGCTCACTCTATGAAGTGATTGACGCCGATTATAGAACACTCACACTAAATAGCACATAGTCGTCCTAGCAGACAAGGATAGCCACAAATACTGAAATTACACAAAATTTTTCTTGGAAATGGGCAAATACACATATCGGGAATTGCTCTATGTCGAACAAAACTATCATGTATCTTAATGTTACAAGGACCATGGAGATGCGGTAAAACTAAGAAACGCGGCGTCTAGGTAACAAATAATAACCAGGATGTAAATATAAAATGGAGAAATCATACGGAGATCTGCTAAAACGTTTAAGTTAAGGAATTTAGGCTACAAGTAGCTGTTAACTTTGGAGATATAGAAATCAGTAAAGAAACGTATTCTGTATATTCCCATTCACTGATGTCCTAAAGGGATAATATTCTATTGTATCTCCTCACTTCGGCAACAAGTATTCCTTCCACAAAAGAATGTAATTAAAATTATATGTGGTGTTCCTACATCTTGCAGTCATCTATTTCAGCAACTGGAAATATCAGCCAAAACCTCGCAGTGTTTGTTCCCTGATGACATTTGTTGACGACAATCCACTACAGTTTCAGAGTAACAGAGATACAGGAAGAATAAATGATTGAGAATTCTAGCTAGCGAATCTAACACTAAAGGAATGAAATACACAGCTATAAAATTATTTGACAATCTGCCCATGGAAATAAAATGTGTGACAAAGAGCAGAAGCGTTTCCAAATTAGGTTAAGTTGTTACCCCTTAACAATGTCATTTGTACCACTGAAAAATTACTGAATAGAAATGAATGGTCTGTCACAGACCCTTAAACACTCAGCCGTATATATTTTTTATTGTCTACGGAACCTGTTGTTGAACTTTCACGTTCCACATAATGAAAGTTGCTACTTGCTATCACGTCTCCATTCAAACAGATCAACGCTAGAAGGTGGACTTGAACATGTTATTCATCTGATGAGGTGTGAACGGGTGAATGCCCTTTAAGCTAAGCCTGCACTTATAAGGACGTTGTCCATGAAATATTTGGTCCTCCATCATCGTTAAGTAAAAGTATTTATTGATTTTACTTTACAAATCCTAAATGAAATATTTGTACGCTAGTCTGTCAGAAACTGAATACGTTGGTTACCATATTGCAAGTATAAGTTGTATGTCTTCTACTCGGAAAACATGAAATGAATTCCCACGTGGGAACTCCTCCAAGTACTTTGTTTTCGAGGTGTGAATAAAACTTTTTCGTGGAACCTGCAAACTGTTATTAACATAAAGTGTGTTTTTTAATTCAGCTAAATACATTTTGTCCTTCAACTGGATACGAAGGGGTTTCGCCTGATTCGAATTATCTTAGTGGATAAAAAGGAGAAATTTCTTGACGTCAATATAAAAAATCATTATTTGAATATTAGATCTTTTTGAGCTTTGATGATTTGTGTTTTGCTTTTTCTTTTCTTTATTTCTACGTCATTGCTGCGAAGCGTATTGATGTAAAAAATGGTTCAAATGGTTCTGAGCACTATGGGACTCAACTGCTGAGGTCATTAGTCCCCTAGAACTTAGAACTAGTTAAACCTAACTAACCTAAGGACATCACACACATCCATGCCCGAGGCAGGATTCGAACCTGCGACCGTAGCGGTCTCGCGGTTCCAGACTGCAGCGCCAGAACCGCGCGGCCACTTCGGCCGGCCGTATTGATGTAAGACAAATGGGTTGACTAGAGACACTGCGTATTCATATCCTACTTGCACAACTCGTATCAACATTTCTAATTGTATTATTTCTAGAGCACGTTTGGAAATAATATCTCTTGTCTGCATAATGTTGTTGTGAATCACTTTTCCATCTACGCTCTACGGCCCACCAAACATTAAACCCAGCTTCAGCTAAATTGAAATGTGAAATAAATTGGCCACGACCCATGTTCGGGGTCACTCTATGACACATCTGAACATGTTTCGATGCTCCGTGATCAACAACATAGCGCCAGCTATTGCGTCAACAATAAAAATCAATCAAATTTCGATTGAGACGAGAAGAAAACGGGGATTTCTTGAAATGCGACTGGTGTCTATTACATGAAGGTTTTCTTCAGTTCGGTTCACGACTGTTCTGATACCAGTAGTCTTAGCATCGTTTAGTTCACGTGAAAATTCTCAGGACGACGAGAGCAGGAAAGCGAAGGTCGACGTAATTAATGAGTCTTATCTTGTGTCGCTGACGTCATTTCCTTCCGATGGCACAGTAAATCGAGAAAGTTACACTGTCAATCTGTATCACTTACGCTAGCTAGCTTTTGCTATCTGCAAGCTGCTTACTCCCTCGAACTTCGCACACTGAGATCGAAAACGGAAGTCTGCGAGCGATGACTTCGCCGCCAGCAACATACCGCGCTCTACATTTTACCGAGTAACTCATTTCTGTCCACATAAAATGTCTGCCCCAGAAAAACAATCAGCTGGAAATAATGCAATGAGAGATTTTCTTTGTCTCCTTACCATATGAAAAGAGCAGATTTTACATTTCATTTAAGAAGCCGTAACATTTAACAAGTGCACGTACAGGAGTTGCTTCGAGAGAAAACTTGCTCTTGACGCCCACAGTTGTACCTACAATTGTTCGAAGAAACAGAAAGACTGAATAAAAAATATAGTTCCCTGCAAGTCGTTTCTCTTCCCAAGGAGGAAGGTTTTCTTCTGGCCTCAGTATTTAAAATGTTTAAATCCTGCGGTATAGTTTTCTATGCTTTCTGTTTAAACGTGTATTAAGACTCATCCATAGTTTCACTTTGTAAATTACTGTATGAAGTTTATATTTTTTTATCCAGCATCAAACTCTGTTTCTTTATTCTTACTGTAATAGTGAAGCTATGTAGCGAAGATCTGTAGACTGGAGCTCCTCCACTGATTACGTGAGAGCAATTGAATTAGCTGTTCCTTGATAACAAAATCGAGGATATTAAGTACTCTAAAATTTTTTGTGAACTTAAGTAAAGCGTTACTGTTTGCTGAAACGGTGGGTATCATTTAAACTATTTGACAACGTACACGTTTTCTTAGATCACTTTTCAGCGTAACGTAGTTTACTGCTAGTTAACGACAAAAAAAAAGCATCAAGTAACGCTACTCCCATGCGTGAACAATGTGTAAAAACGATCTGTATGCACTGTCGATAAGCCACATCAGCTCGTTTGGTGGTGTGTGTGTGATTTATTTTATCGTAAGTTTCTCACTGTTCTGCGGTCCATAGCACGTGTAGCGTCTCTAAGGCTGACTAAAAAAAATGGTTCAAATGGCTCTGAGCACTATGGGACTCAACTTCTGAGGTCATCAGTCCCCTAGAACTTAGAACTACTTAAACCTAACTAACCTAAGGACAACACACACATCCATGCCCGAGGCAGGATTCGAACCTGCGACCGAAGCGGTCTCGCGGTTCCAGACTGTAGCGCCTAGAACCGCACTGCATATTTCTCTCTTTCCTTTCTCATTTTAGATAATACTCGTTTTCCTCGAGTTTTCACTTTCGTGTTTCCACACGTTATCTTCCAATGTGCTTTGTCTTCGTGAATTGGCAATCCACTTCTCAAAATGTAGGATCCCACCCTGTGACAAAAGACTCATTGATATCCAGGTACCGTATTCGAGTCCCCATCCAGCCACAATTTCGCATCGTTTCCAATGTTCACTGCAGCGTGCGCTCGTCTAAGAAGTAGAAACATGCCCCTACTAAGACAGGGCTTCATTTCATTCAAATCACCAACTCACAAACTAGAAATTGCGTTCAAATAACGAATACTCTCTAATCACTGCAACCTATGATTATGGAATTTGGTTGGTCATTGCTTGATTAACAATCTCACTTTTTTAATTATGAATAACGTCTCGTCGTAGGTGAAATCTTTCGATCTAAAGCACAAGCACTTGAAACGTATAAGGCATGAGGCACACAGCTGTTTTCTCTTAGACTGATTTAGGCGAAATTAGAAGATTTGTAATTTAAGCTGGTCTCGGTTTCACATAAAAGTCACTCGTCTATAACAGGCATCCGATGCCTGGAGAAGAACAACCACATAGGTTCATTCGCAAATATGGAGAATGATAGGCTCCAATTCTTCGGTAGGATAATCGGCAACAGCAGTTTGTCTAGGAAATACTTTGCCTACAGAGCCATTGTATGGCAAATGCTGGGCTACTATTCGAGTAGCCGACATTCACATCTGGTTGAACTAGACAGACTTGTTTGACTCGCGAGGTCGAAGATCTGAGAATGCTCGAACAATATACACTCGAAGAAATACAGTGGCCACAGAACTCTGTAATCTTACCTAGGAACGTGAAATGTTTGAGACGTAAGAAAGCAAATTTTAAATCTGATATCAAGTGTCCTCTTGTGAATAATTCATCACGTTATATAGGGAATTTTTTTTACAGCAGACTAGCGAAATGTATTATGTAGAAGGCAGGAATGTTGAAATTTTTCCTATGCCTAAGTACGTTTCGGGAAGTAAAATTACTATTGTTAAAGCTGTATGCTAATTTTCATAAAATTTAAGTTACTGTATTATTTATTAATTTGTAAATGGTCAGCGTTTAGTAATACACATAAACAAATCACCTGTACGTGACCTGTCACCTGGATCGTTCCATATCATTTCGATAAAACTTTAGCAGATAATGGATGGAACATTGACTTCACTAAGTAACGCATTACAATACACCGAGAGGCACGATGAATTGAATAAGATACTTTATGAAGTACACAGTGAGATCAGTATGTACACGAATGTAAATAGCGTAAAACTACGCTACAGTCTGATGCCGCACCCAGGCAGAAAAGCTGGTCACCATATTCTCCAACGTGCTATTTTACGTTATTCACAAGGTATAAAATCGACTAAAAGAATAGACGTATGAAGAAGGGGTTTGTAAAGAAAACAATGTGTACAGATGCCTTAGAAATACCGTGCACGTTTGAATAGGCACTGGTAATACGACGTCTAATGTAATGGGTAACGATCATTTGGAAACACATCTACATGCAAGACAAATCAAGAAGAATAGTGGACAAGGACTTCACACTACCAGAGTAGGAAAAGGCAAGTTACCTCGTGGGATAGATATATAAAAATTTTCAGCGACGGCTGAAGAAAAAAATACGTTAGAGTAAGGAAGACTGTGGCCAAGACTTTTGGTATCATCTGACTGTTTGCAGAAAAGTGAATCAGTACCTCGATGAGCAGTTAATGAGAGGAAGCGATCAAGAGAAAAATGTGCGGTCCATGGTTAACCACCTGACGAAGTCGACTTCGTTACGAAATCAGCAGTAGCTCACTGTCTGAAGCACGGTCTGCACGTGGGCAAGCGACGAATGCAGACCAAAATCAAGAAATTTCCAACTCCAGCCTATCGAAACAGATATCATTGATACGTGTGGGAACAAATAAAACTAGCCTTTAACGCAGGGATAGCATGTAAGAGAGAGAGCACATGGCAACGAAGTAAATATTAGTTAAGTGGAAATATGGGAAAACAGATACAGAAACTAGAAAGAAGGAATCATTGAAGTTTGTGTTGTTGTGTATCATGAAGAAGTAGGATAGAGGACCACCGGAATTGGCAAAAGAGAGGATACAACAAGAATAAATGCATTCATTAAAGAAAAACGAAAAACAATCTGGTAGTATTAAAACTGTAAAAAGCAAGAATATGCTGCGGGTCCTTACTCACCGCACCCAGCAATAACTATTTTAAAGCTTTGCTCTCAGACATACTTATTTATATTTAACTTTCGAAGATTTTCTGCAGAACGCAGGAAGTCGCGTCGATGTCGATATCATTACAGACGGAATACAGTCTCAATTGGACAAGGTTATCGGAAGTACCGGTAATGGAAGTCACTTATAATATACGGCAAACCTAAATCATTCGCTCAAACGAAGCAACTGTTAGTGTTATTAAAAAGTCAAATTCGTCAATATAGTTTATGAAGACGTGATATGGATAATACAGATTTTTCTCCTATACAATTTAACGGATTTCAATTATGAATAAAGAAAAGGTCATGACGCGTTATTGAGAAAGGAGAAACGAGTTAGTGGAAACTCAAATTCAGTGAAAGGTAGGCAAACAATAAGACACAGATCTCTAGTAATAGCGGACTATTTGCATGCCGGCCGAAGTGGCCGAGCGGTTCTAGGCGCTACAGTCTGGAACCGCGCGACCGCTACGGTCGCAGGTTCGAATCCTGCCTCGGGCATGGATGTGTGTGATGTGCTTAGGTTAGTTAGGTTTAAGTAGTTCTAAGTTCTAGGAGACTGATGACCTCAGCAGTTAAGTCCCACAGTGCTCAGAGCCATTTGTACCATTTGAACTATTTGCATGCGATCAGTACCTAATAAAAGTAAACAACCTTTGGAACCTACAAGCGAACAATTGTTAAAGCAACAGACGTGGAGGCTTTGACAACTAAACCGAGAAAACAAAGACTAGCCTGATAAGCAGATCCTCCTGCTTCTAGGACTTCGAACAACGGATACGTCCCAGCATTACGGGTTCAATTACTATATGAAATTCTCTGACTGCGAATAGATTACAGGTAGGCATAACGTCGCTCATGCTTGTTTCGAAAACACTTCACATGTCTTGTCGTACTTACATGTTTCACTTCTTTCCAAGTCGACCAGATGTCACAAAAAAGGTAATAACTCCCCCTCATTCAGCCATAAACAAAATGCTCTTTCTTTATAAAGGCTTTAGGCAACCTAGTCACTTCTTTCTTCACTTACGAGAAAATCTCACTATCTTTCATCTGAGCGTGAGACAATAACGCGCTTTGATACAACTGTAAAAGAGAAGCAGCTATCAAATGGAACCTTGGCTAGAATATTATGATCTCTTGGTCTGAGATTTAAAATTTTTGTGGCGTATAGATCGTTCCGTATGAAAATTCGGAGGAACTTCCTGTCACGAAATTTCGGCGCAGAGTCTTCTGACCGTCTTCAGTTCTCTATCAGCAAGATAGAAGCTCAGTGTGCTTTCTCCAGTACACGCCTTAAGATGACCAGGTGTTACATTATATTTAAACCACAGTAAAAATATCTATACTGCATATTGAAAGAGGTCTGTAACAGTTTCACTAACCAAAATTGGCTAGCATCTGTAACTTCTCGAGAAACATGTT
Source organism: Schistocerca nitens (assembly GCF_023898315.1). Classification (NCBI taxonomy): domain Eukaryota; kingdom Metazoa; phylum Arthropoda; class Insecta; order Orthoptera; family Acrididae; genus Schistocerca; species Schistocerca nitens. The sequence goes on from NC_064616.1 coordinate 931,171,334, forward strand.
ACCTAAATAATTAATAACAAATATTTGACAGCTCGAATCATTTTTCTACCTCGCATTTACCAGTTACATAAACTTCCAATACCGGCAAGTCCCATTACTGAGCATATTTACGTAGTTCCACGGTATAAGAAGGGCTTTGAGGGTTGACACTGCCTTGCCAGTCTATTCTTCTTTCGAGATGAATCTAAATACATTGTTCCTTCTAGATTTTAGTTTACCCGGTAATAGGCGCAAGTGATTGTCAATTGCACGCACTGGAATGAAAATACAAAATTAATGAGATTCTTCCACTGTTAGGAATATTGCTATTATTGCTATATTTTGTCAGACATGTGCCATCCAATACAGTACTGTTAATATCCTGGCTCCAAAAAATAGTTGTTGAACAGTAAGCTACAATAGCACTTAATATTGAAGAGATGTTTTGTAATTGCCTTTTCGCAAGATCTGATGGATTTCATAGCTCCACGTCATGTGGAAGAATGACAATAACGACATTGGTAGACGAAGGCGCATGTGCCGACGTCGGATATTTATTTAATTATATCCCACAGATCATAGGGCGTAATACGCAGATAACGTATTTTTGCGGTTTTTCAGCTGAATGATTTTCCTAATCGGTTCATTAGCTCTGATTTATTAATTTTCACAAGAAACAGAATAAGGAGCAAATGACATGTGGCAACGACGAATATTCATTTAGTCTCTGTATGTCCGTCTTTTTAGAGACGATTGCGGGACTCGGCTGTTTGATACAGGATGTCAACTTAAACACTTTTCAGCAGTCTAGTTTCCAACCTTATTTCATTTGGCAGCCAGTTTCAGCGTTGTGATCATAACAGTGGCCAAAAATACTGATATTAGTAGATTTTTGCTATAGCGATCACTTCAACCGTCATGTGCTGATGATCATCACCGTTATGGAGCCACCACCAGCTTGCATAGTGCCTCGGTCGTTAAGTGAAGGTCATTGCGTTGTCCGTGGTGAGCGTTAATGCCTGAAATTTGGTGTTCGCGACACACTCTTGAGACCGTGGATTTCGGAATATTGAATTCCCTAACGAAATCCGAAATGGAATGTGCCAGGCATCTAGCTCCAACTACCATTCCTCGCTCAAAACCTGTTACTTCCCATCGTGTGGCCATAAGCAGGTCGGTCACCTTTCCACAGGAATCACCTGAGTGCAAATGACAGCTCCGCCAATGCTCTGCCATTTTATACCTTGTGTACGCGATACTACCACCATCTCTGTAAGTGCACACCACTATCATATGACTTTTGTCGCCTCAGTGTAGTATTTCTGTCCATCCGTAGATCTCTTTTACTGAGATGTTGGACATGTCTTGATATTACAATTAAAGACCAACAAAATAAAGTAATTCATATATACAGGCATTTACACACTTACAGGTATAGTTTGATAAGGATGGGACAGATAGTCGGCAGCGGCGTTATAGCACGAACTATGCCGACGTTTGCCTGGAGTAATTTAGGGAAAGGGTGCAAAACACAGATCAGGATGGCCAGTTAAAGACAGGAGCGTCTTCCTTCCCGAAAATAAGGCCAGTTTCTTTAAAACATTGCTACCTCATCCGGATAATGCCTACTGTACAACAATGTTCTGCAACGATATTTGCTTAATGATATAAAAGGCATGTGCTTCACTATTAATTCATTTCTCACTCCCAGTCACTGCACACACTATACACGCTATACACACATTGTGTCATAACATAACACTACACACACTATCAGCTGATGAAATGGTCAGAGCGACCATATTTCACACTTGCTATCATGAAAAAACTGAGTCAGCATCGATCTATAACGAGAGCACAAGGTGTTAGTATTACACATTGCGTAGCTTTGGGAGTAAAATGCCCCAGAAAAGAATAAAAAAAAGGAAAAAACAGTGTGAAAGTGGTATGCGAAATGATGTTTTATTATCCTTATTATTATTTACATACGTTACATTTTTACCAACCCTCCTGGCTGTGTCATCTAAGTAACCGTCAATGTGCAGAATTTATTTCTTAAAAGGTAATTCTTAACTGCCTTTTAAAATAAGTTTGTTTAAGCTATATCTTTAACCTCCTTGAGCAATTTATTGTTTTGGTCTATTCCAAGGTAGAAAACGGTGGTTTGAAACTTGTATTTATTCCTTCCTGGTAAATGTAAGTTGAGTCTAGTTCTCCTTCCATGGTCATGGACAGAGCTGTTTTTATAGTAATAATCAGTGTTATTTTTGATATGTACAACTGAGTGCTAAATGTGCTCACATGGTGCATTTAAAATTCCAAGTACTTTGAACAGATCTTTTGACAACGAGCTCGACTGCTATTTTTGATTATTAATCTTATGGCCTTTTTCTGTAGTTTGAAAGCAATGTTCATATTTTGTGCATCTCATCCACATAAAACATTTCCATAGCTAAGAACTGAGTGTACATATGAATAGCATGTAGCTGAAAGACACTGGCTGCTACACACTGACGAACGCCTTGTTACGTACGGTTCTGTTCCAGGTGCTATATTCTTACCTTCTAGGGACCATTGAATCAAAATTCGATTACGGATCGGAAGCGAAACATATGGAACTACGGTATAGCATTCAGTTCTAACTATCCAATAGGTTCTCATGTAATTTGCTGTTGTAGGAAAAGTCGTGTTATGTGTGAAAAACTACCGCTTCCCTTACTTTTAAATAACTATCGCGCCCCTTAAACCACTGAGTTACTGGAAACAATAAACAAAATCGACAAAAAACAACAAAAGACAGAAAGCTCTGCACAGCACACAAATTCCAGTCATTGTGAGACACACATTCTCACCTTATTACATGGAAGCAGTGTAGTTAAGACAATTTATCACATACCATTCGGTATTTTGTAGTTGTATCCTTAGTTTAGAAGTTTCTGGGATAATCTGCTATCAGAATGCATGATGCTTCATTATGGTTTCCAACATTCGTCTCACGACTTCTGTTCAGTAACTTTTTTTTATTGCGTTGGCTGATTCTTCCGCCGCTTTTTGATAGAAAACATTATAATTAAAAATACATTTACGATTTTTTTATATTGCTTGACATCAGGAACCGAATCCATAAAGTCACTGAACTGTACATTACATCAAATCACACAGTTTTTACTACAAGTTTACCTGCTTTCATTACTTTGTAATACATATAACAGAGAATGTCCTCCATTTACACAACAGCAAATTTATAATGCGTGCTATCTATCTCCTCTCAATAACAACAACAACAACAGCAAACAGAATAACTGATGTTATGAAGAATTGTTTCAGGTGAGATTAGATCTCATCTGTATCGTAAAGAAGCTGATAGTTCTCAGTTATGGCAATGGAAATGTCGTGTGGCTAGGGCCTCCAGTCGGGTAGACCGTTCGCCTGGTGCAGGTCTTTCGATTTGAAGTTATGGCAATGAAAAGTCTTGAGAAAGGCGGGTCAATAAATATTTGTCCTGTGCCTTCTGCGAAAACTTATGTTAGATGGCTACAGCTGTTATGCTCTCTCAGAAGTTCCCCTTCGCTGTAATCCACTAAATAACCATACTTTTATACCTTCTGTAGTTTGAATTAGAAATTTCCTTCGAATTGTTCGCAGGTACCTCCATACTTAGTAAAAAATGTAAAAAGATTCAAAACTGGTGTAATAGAACTTATTCTATAATCAAAAATTGATTTAAATAATTTTCGAGATCCTTTTCACAATTTTAGGTAGATCTTTTATTCGTTTCTTTACTACCCTAGAGAAGAGCGACTACGAAGTAATTGTAGACTAGACAAGTAACAGATATAAACTCTGTTCAGGATATTTCTCAAAACTATTATGCCAGTCGGAACACCATAATCCTGTCAAGGACATGTAGCACGTCACGGCACTGCTTACTTACTGAAAGGTAAAATTTTGACTCTGTTGGTTTATTCACCCTCACTTCATATCCCTCACTCAGGAAGCCACCATTAAATATGATTACGTCATCACAACTTTGGGCTTTTACAACGCCATTAAGTATCTAGATCGATCGTTCTTCCAATATGTACTATCGTGGCCAATATTTAGTGAATATGAACTAATACTCTTACCATTCTCAAAGATACCACAAACGCCAACGTAGTGCGTTAAATGATAGCGACATAATACCCTAAACCGGAAACTTGAATATTTTATTTCCGCGGAACTACAGATTTTAAAGTTAAAACAAGAAGACTAAGATCTTTCTGTTGATTATTTATTGATGCCACCCTTCTTCTTCGGGAACATATAAACAGTGATGTTAGTTAAAGTCATATTTCCATTAAAAACTTTTTGATAACAATCAGTTGGCTCGTAATGACAGCTCATTCATACAGAACAATAAGAGCCGATGTAATAGAAGGCACAGTTCTCTCTATATCTGACTAACTATATTATCTGATGTTTCTGACAGCCATGGTCCTATGCGGATATTGTCTCCCTATGTGGCTTTTTAAGATGAAATCCGGCGCACTACTTAAGTGCACAATAGTAGAGCATTAATACGTTTTACTTTAGCCAGTAAATAGAGAATCAGGTGTCCGAAATGGTTCCTTCAAACAAACAGAAGCGTGTGTTATTTTTATAAAATCTTACGTTTCTTTCAGCAGGAGTCGTCGCTTTTCTACACTGATGAACATTGCAACTGTTTACCAGATTGATAAAATGAAAATAATGCAACACATCCAGAGAATAGCAACAGACGCAACTTAACCGTTTGCAAAGGATGTAATACTTTTCTTATTTCTCTACAATAATGGGAAAAAGAACTGTATTACATCCTGGTGACGTCAAACGGGTCGTAATTTTCGCGATGGACTGGCGCAGTGAAGACAGAACTTTCACTGGCCTATCCTGTATACTAATTCTAGCCGTAACCAATAGGCTCATAGAAAGCTACTGAATGCGCGCGATGACCAGTACTAGTAGGGCCGGTAATAGAAACTAGAAACTAGCGTGAAGACCGGCAGATCCCTATCTGCAAGTATAATGTGGCGCAGACTGGTTTCGAACGCGGTACCTCCAGTTCCAGCTTCCCAGTCCTGCGGTGAGAACGTTCACGGTTACAGAGAACTTAATACAGTCCTTTCCAGAAAAATACCGCGACGCATTCTCACTGTCGAAATCTCTTGACTCAAACGAGCAATTCTCTGTAACGTTACAGTTTTCCCTCAGAACCACAAGCAGAAGACATAACAAACCGGATTCTTCATGTTAATAAGAAAAATGAAAATAATAAGAGAACCCGACCCCCTTTAAAATGTCCAATTACGTTCAACAGTTCAGTAAAAAAACTTTATAAAGTAAGTCAGCAGATCCTAGAATTGTGAGTAGAAATGAAAATAACTGAAGGCTACAGCATGATATAGTAAGTACGAAAGACAGTACCGCGTAAACGTAGTCAAATAGTTCAAATGGCTTTGAGCACTATGAGACTTAACATCTGAGGTCATCAGTCCCCTAGAACTTAGAACTACTTAAACCTAACTAACCGAAGGACATCACACACATCCATGCCCGAGGCAGGATTCGAACCTGCGACCGTAGCAGTGGTGCGGTTCCGGACTGAAGCGCCTAGAACCGCTCGGCCACAACGGCCGGCTAAACGTAGTCGTCAGACCTATTGGCGTCATTATAATCCTATAAGACAGCTACCTCGTATTTGCGTTTTTTGTGATTAAGGTGACTACTGCAGTGGCTACTGAATAATGCATAAACACTAGAGCAATTCGTTGATTCCGGAAACAATAACGAAAAACTGTCACAAACAGCTTGTCACAAAACTGCAATCATAAATGGATTAAGATAGCAAAGCAGACATTTTGATAACATTTGACGGGATTTTTGTAGAGGAATTTATTTTGCTACCAAAATGCCCGACGAAACTTATAGACAAATTAAAAACGTTGACGAAACTTATAGACAAATCAAAACAGTGGACCCGGCCAGGAATCAATTCGCCGGTCTTCGCCTCTCAAGAAAATGTTCTTGCAAGGTGAACAGTCCACAGCACAAATCGACGTACCAGCTCCTCCTCGATAAAATGAATTCACTGTAGAAAATCTGTTCTTTTAAAATCGAATACCGAAATAGTTTGAGACGAATTGCATGACCTTTCCTTACAGCAAGCCATTAGTGTCATCTTCACCAAACCTTACTCATAATTCGGAGTTTGTGACTTAGCAAATATGCAATCACATTATTATCGCTATAGCTACTGTTATTAATATTTTGAATTATTATTTATTTATTGGAGCGACATATCCCACGAGCGTAAGCCACTAGCGCATAACAGCAGTTTCACTTACATCAATGATTTTGAAATGACTCACCTACAGACGACATTTATATACTCATTCCTGAAAGATATTGCTCGATACCTTTGCCTATGATTCGACGCAGGGTCACTGAATAACGACTATATTTCGAAAAAAAGTAAATGAGGACGATTAAGGGTGTGGGATAAGTACCTGATTTCAATAAGAAAGGGATCACACTCTTCTTATCACTCAAAATGCGAGAATGTTGCAGCCGTGATGATGACTTACCGTAAAAATCCTACATCATCATCATCAGAAGAAAAATAGCCACATAAATGTTTTGTCTCCCCTGCTAGACGTCTTCAAGAGGAATTTGAACTCGCGGCGTGCCAATGTCGAAGGCTGTGAGCCGCGAGCAGGCATTAGAACGGTATGGCTCCACTCTCTCCAGTCCACTGGACAGAACGATGGCATGCGGGGAATGCTGCGCTTGGCCGATATTAAGTGGTGCTTCCAGTCGACTCAAACGGCATACCATGTGGGAGAACTGTGTGGCTTGCAGACGGACGGATGCAGCTACAAAGCGCTTTCTCCAGACCTGCAGGTAAGGACACTGGAGGAAATCCATTCAACGTCTCTCCACAAACAGCCCCATTCGGCGGATCTCGGCAATGGGTTGCTCGCTCAAACGCAAACCGGTGCCTCCCAAGCGTTTGCAGACATGGACAGGCGATATGTATCGATATTATAGCACCACCCACTGCACTGTCAGCACCCATTGACCTCTCGGCGATCGATAGCGCTGACGAACTTCGAGATGGTTTCACCTCACCATTCTCTCCCGCCGAACTCCACTGGACTCTGACGTTCTCAAAGGACATATCATCCGAATATGACCAGATCCACTATTCCAAGATCAGCAGTCTGTGCAATAACGCAAACTGCGTTCTTATGAACGTCTTCACTGACATTTGGAAGGACGATTCCAGCTTACTGAACGGCTCAAATATTGGTGCCCATATTGAAACCTGGGGAGGATCCTAGTCGAGCAGCGGCGTATTGCCGATTGCTTAGTCATCGTGTATATGTAAGATCTTTGAAAGTCTTCTCAAATTCTTCTTAGAACGGCGATTGAAAGATCAGGATTTGCTTCTCCGAACGCAATGCGGCTTTCGTAAGGGCAGAAGTACTGTTGACAATATCACATCTCTTGCGATGGGCCGGCCGAAGTGGCCGTGCGGTTAAAGGCGCTGCAGTCTGGAACCGCAAGACCGCTACGGTCGCAGGTTCGAATCCTGCCTCGGGCATGGATGTTTGTGATGTCCTTAGGTTAGTTAGGTTTAACTAGTTCTAAGTTCTAGGGGACTAATGACCTCAGCAGTTGAGTCCCATAGTGCTCAGAGCCATTTGAACCATTTTTTTTTTTCTTGCGATGGACAGTGAAAAATCCTTCCTGACCAACGGGTACCTGAAGGCTTTATTTCTTGATTTTTCGAGTGCTTATGACAATGTTATTATTTTTGAGCTGATTAACGAAGCGAAATTACTACACCTCCCGGCATCGGTTTTACAAATTATCCATGGTTTTCCCGGCCGTCGTGTGGTACACGTTCGGGACCAGTGATCCGTAGGCTCTCTCAGGGTGCGTTACTGAGTCCGTTGCTATACACTCTTTACGTCACCGTCCTGGAGACTGTATTAAGCCGCAACGTCAAAGTTCTTCGGTCCCCAAACGACGGTTGTATGTATGCCTGATCGCCGTGATTTTGGATGACAAGATTATGGCTTCACGACGTATGTGACAAGCTGGCCACACGGAAGTTAGGAAATGGACTCACTTTTTCGCTCGGAAAATCTGCAGAGGTGATAGTCACGATAAAACGACTCAATTTCTTATCTGAACTCCAAACTGGTCTGTACAACCTTCCTGTTCAGTTACGTACTAAGCTGCTTGGTGTCTGCTTTGACCACAAACTGACGTGGGCAAGCCGGCCGGTGTGGCCGTGCGGTTAAAGGCGCTTCAGTCTGGAACCGCGTGACCGCTACGGTCGCAGGTTCGAATCCTGCCTCGGGCATGGATGTGTGTGATGTCCTTATGTTAGTTAGGTTTAATTAGTTATAAGTTCTAGGCGACTGATGACCTCAGAAGTTGAGTCGCATAGTGCTCAGAGCCATTTGAACCACTTTTTTGACGTGGGCACGTCATGTTGCGTATCTCACAAACAAGGTGAACACACTGTGGGGGGCTAGGGAGCGGAACCGACAGTACTCTTAACTCTGTATGAAAGGGGTGACCAATTTTTCGGCCGTGGGCCATACCCGGACCCAGTGCCAAAGTGTTCAGCTTCGCTACACATTTACCCACCGCCACGACGCGCTGTCTGAGCGCGGGGAGGGGGAAGAAGGGAAAACTGCATACCACTTGGTTTTACATTTCACGTTTCTCAACAACACAGATCACAAACAAAATAAGTTTTAAGTATTAATTAATTATTTTTGGGGCACTGAAGACATAATTTTCATCTGGTTCATATGGTTCAAATGGCTCTGAGCACTATGGGACTTAACTTCTGAGGTCATCAGCTCCCTAGACCTTAGAACTACTTGAACCTAACTAACCTAAGGACATCACACAGATCCATGCCCGAGGCAGGATTCGAACCTGCGACCGTAGCGGTCGCGCGGTTCCAGACTGTAGCGCCTAGAACCGCTTGGCCACTCCGGCGGGGTTTCATCTGGTACAAACTGTCGGCATACTGACAGACGCAAACAATTTCACAGAGTATCGCACTTAAGTTACCACGTAATCGCGACTTCTTTCGTTTCATAACCGGAAAAAGGTCTTTCACACAAATACGTTGACCAAAATGTTGTAGCACTTTTGCAACCTCGTTATGGAGACTTGGAAAATATACCTGAGGAAAGCAGTGTAGACATTCTGGTAAGTTTTAACTTAAAAAGATTTTTAACTAAACCGGGAATTACTTTGCAGGTCAATCAGTTACATCTGCACATGCACAGCGGCGCTTTCAACTAAAACGACAAATAATCTCGAAAACAGATGTTACACTGGCGCTGTCCCCTAAACCCGTAATGCTATCGTTGAAATTCTTGCGAGGCCACAATGGATTCTTCAAGCCTCGCACTTTTTAGCGCCAGTGAACGTAGCGAACTGGATTGTGTGACAGAATGTGTCCCTTCTGCAACACGATTCTCTTTTTAAATGCATCCTCATCAAATCATAACGAAATTTTGTTACAGTGTCTTACTATGGGCAGCGTGCAGTCAGGTCTGCTTAAAGTGCGAAGTCTGCAATCCAGTCTAGATGTTTTAATTTTCGTTCCTGCACTCCTTTTTCCTTCATAAATTCAGCAATAGCGAGGTTTAAATCGGAAAATTGTTCCAGGCATGCCCCTTGACTTAACCAACGTACTTTTCAGTAATATATCAAGTTTCCATACTCTTCGTTTACTTCCAATGAAAACTGTTGCAATTGAAAATGGAATAATGGGTGTGACTTCCGAAGTTTTACTGTTCGTATCACCAATTTCTTCAAGTGCTCCGTGCCTGCAAATTTAGCACAAAACGCTTCTTGATGTACAGAACAGCGTCGATAGTTGTAATTTGTTGCGCTTTCATTGTCATCTAAAAGTTTTAAGTTATTTCTGCATGGTATTATAATGTCACATTGTAGCAATTCTTATCCCTCTCTTCTGTCATTCCCATTAATTTGAAGGACTGTGACGATAGATCGCTAGAGTGCTAACAGCAAATGAACCTGTGAACGTCCTTCGTATCCCGGACAAATAGCGAAGGTTAAAATGCGCTGACACCACGATTTTGCCGAACTCTGAGAAGGGTATCAGACGGATGCCATATTCCTTGACTTCCGGAAAGCGTTTGACTCGGTGCCCCACTGCAGGCACCTAACTAAGGTACGAGCATATGGGATTGGTTCCCAAGTATGTCAGTGGCTCGAAGACTTCTTAAGTAATAGAACCCAGTACGTTGTCCTCGATGGTGTGTGTTCATCGGAGGTGAGGGTATCATCTGGAGTGCCCCAGGGAAGTGTAGTAGGTCCGCTGTTGTTTTCTATTTACATAAATGATCTTTTGTATAGGGTGGACAGCAATGTGCAGCTGTTTGCTGATGATGCTGTGGTGTACGGGAAGGTGTCGTCGTCGAGTGACTGTAGGAGGATACAAGATGACTTGGACAGGATTTGTGATTGGTATAAGGAATGGCAGCTAACTCTAAGTATAGATAAATGTAAATTAATGCAGATGAATAGGGAAAAGAATCCCGTAATGTTTGAATACTCCAATAGTGGTGTAGCGCTTGACACAGTCACGTCGATTAAATATTTGGGTGTAACATTGCAGAGCGATATGAAGTGGGACAAGCATGTAATGGCAGTTGTGGGGAAGGCGGATAGTCGTCTTCGGTTCATTAGCAGAATTTTGGGAAGATGTGGTTCATCTGTAAAGGAGACCGCTTATAAAACACTAATACGACCTATTCTTGAGTACTGCTCGAGCGTTTGGGATCCCTATCAGGTCGGATTGAGGGAGTACATAGAAGCATTTCAGAGGCGGGCTGCTAAATTTGTTACTGGTAGGTTTGAGGCTCTAGAGGAAAGGAGGCGTTCTTTTCGTGAATCGCTACTGAGGAAATTTAGAGAACCAGCATTTAAGGCTGACTGCAGTACAACTTTACTGCCGCCAACTTACATTTCGCGGAAAGACCACAAAGATAAGATAAGAGAGATTAGGGCTCGTACAGAGGCATATAGGCAGTCATTTTTCCCTCGTTCTGTTTGGGAGTGCAACAGGGAGAGAAGATGCTAGTTGTGGTACGAGGAACCCTCCGCCACGCACCGTATGGTGGATTGCGGAGTATGCACGTAGATGTAGATGTAGATGTAGTTGTGCCGACCGCAGAATGTGGCACCGCAGTGCTAAATGAAATGCTATGGTGTTACGAGTACTTCTGAGAAGCACCGAGCAAAGCCGGGTGACAGGACTGGCTAGCCCGGTCGTGGCTCGCGCACGCTGATGCGTCAAGTTTGGCGCGCCGTGGCCAACCCTACTGTACATGGTCTTGTCCCGCTCCGTCTACGAATGGCAGCATCGTCTATGGCAACGCAACGAAATCGACTTTGTGTACACTCGATGTCCTACATTATAGGGTGCCTCGCCTTCTTGTCTGAGCCATCAGATATACGAGCCGGCCGGTGTCGCCGAGCGGTTCTAGACGCTTCAGTCTGAAACCGCGCGACTGCTACTGTCGCAGGTTCGAATCCTGCCTCGGGCATGGATGTGTGTGATGTCCATAGGTTAGTTAGGTTTAAGTAGTTCTAAGTTCTAGGGGACTGATGACTTCAGATGTTAAGTCCCATAGTGCTCAGAGCCATTTGAACCATCAGATATACGCTCACCAACACACTGTTAGTGGCAGTGTCTGAAATGCCGGTCATCTTAGCCGGCAGATGTCCGATAATTTTCTCTTTAGTCGGTCTTCCATATTTGATTTTATCTCCCTGAAGGCGTTTGGTCAATTCTGGGGGCTAACGCAGACACCTCAAAGACGAAGAACGAACCGAAATTCCATACTAGAATGATTCACAGCTATGAGAAATAGCGACCTCTTTTACTGCTAGCCCTACAAGACTCGAAACTCCCTCCATTTTGCACTTTCTTCACCTCGGCCCCGGTGTGGTACTTTCCATCCGATTTCTGAGCGAGGAGGAACATTAATCACGATCTGGAGTACTTCACCACCCAACAATGGCCACAGTATGCTTGTATCCATTCAGATGGCTTTACAACTGAGGTAGGTGTGGGATACGTCTTCTTCAGCCCCTCTAGCGGCACAACCAAATTTTTGCACTGCCAGCCGAATGGTATTTCTAGCCGGCCGGTGTGGCCGAGCGGTTCTACGCGCTACAGTCACGAACCGCGCGAAAGCTACGGTCGCAGGTTCGAATCCTGCCTCTGGCATGGATGTGTGTGATGTCCTTAGGTTAGTTAGGTTTAAGTAGTTCTATGTTCGAGGGGACTGATGACCTCAGAAGTTAAGTCCCATAGTGCTCAGAGCCATTTGAATCATTTTTTCGTATTTCTACTGGCTATCGGCGATGCTATTTACTATGGGACGCAGACGTTCCTGCTCGTATTGATTCTCACGGTCTCCGAAAGTGTGTTGCAGGAACATCTGGCGTTTAATAAATAGACTAAGAAATATGTCTTAGATGTCTTGGAGTCGATAACAGACGGGCGGACGTTGGGTGTTGAGGTCCGCTTACTCAGGATAAAAGGACGTAATGGCATTCTCCATAATGCAACTTTTAACTGCCTCGCTAAGAGGAGCGTTACGAAAGGACAATTCCGCCCAACACCAATTCCTTATACGGATTTCAACTCTGCATTCAAGAAAGCTATTTATGACGACTGGAACTGTGAATGTCACGTATGCCTGCTCCATAAGGGCGGGCAACTGGCAGCCGTACAACCGAACGTCTCTTCTCGGCATGGTTCACCTCGGTGAAGCTTAGTAGACGGCATGTGACCTCTCCCATCCGAATAAAGCTGGGACACGGGTTTTACCCCGCCCACGTATACCGACAGACAATCGTCACATCCGAACATTGTGATCAAGATACAACAGCGGTGGGGGATCTGAACCACGTCATACCGGCCTGTACCAAGTACTGGGCCACACAGGCATTCTTGTACAGTACAAAAAAATTGGTTGTGAGGGATTACTCCCTACCTACAAGTGTAACTACTTTACTTCACCGGTTCGATGTATGTAGGCATTATTTGCTCGCGAACATTTTAAAAGATGCCGGTATCCAGCTTTGACGTATAAATTGTGTGGATCTTGTCCTCCCAAGGAATCAATCCTGTTCGGAAACTGGGACGTCCGTGTTTTTACTTGGTATTAAGAATTTATCTTTGTAAACGAAACCGTTGTCTAGCTTTCAATTATACGTTGCTGTGGGTCTCGTTCTCCTATAGGACCGGCCCGATTCGAAACCACTGCCGTAATTTTGTGCTTTTATTTTATTTTACGAACGTATCTTTGTACTTCATACTCTTATCACCGTTGTATTGTGAAAACTGCAGTAATGTTAACTTGGTACTGTTTTAACTCCTGCTGGCTGTATGGTGTTCGTCTTTTAGTGTTTCTATTTCACGTGAAATTGCAAATTCGTTAACATGGCACGTTTGTAACTACTGTTGGCTCCAAAAAAATACATAAATAAAAAAACAAGTGGTGCTCCTACAGGACATGGTGCACCTTGCCCATAACTAATTATTCACAAGATTCTGAGTTTTCGTAAGAATTATGACTGTTATTCGCTGCCTGGGGTCACGCAAGGAATTCGATGAGACGAAAGTGTAGATGACCATCAGAACGTGATAGAGTGATTTTATGGACCCCTGGTGAACAGAACGTAAAACGAAGGATACTCTAACAATTGCCGGCGGGAGTGGCCGAGTGGTTCTAGGCGCTTCAGTCTGGAACCACGCGACCGCTACGGTCGAGGTTCGAATCCTGCCTCGGGCATCGATGTGTGTGATGTCCTTAGGTTAGTTAGGTCTAAGTAGTTCTAAGTTCTAGGGGACTGATGACCTCAGATGCTAAGTCCCATAGTGGTCAGAGCCATTTTTCTAACAATTAAACAGCATGTATCACTAAGTCAATCTGGCTCTTGAATGCGTTAGTCGATTTTGTAAGAAGTCAAGAGAAATTCAATCCAGAATAATATTTAGCAGAAATGTTGTGTCTTAGCGATGAGCCGAAGAAACGAACTTTTGAACCGCATGATGATAGAGGGGGAATAATTTTAGACAGTATGGCGTATTGATAACAACAGAAACATGCAGTTACTCTGTAGCATCAATAAATTGATAACTAAACATACCTTTAAAAGTATTTTCCTCATTAGCTTAATGGTCGGGCTGTTTATTACGCCGCACATCGTATCCTGCACGTCAATCAGTCTTCTATGTTTGAGCGTTGATTGCTATTGTTTTGTTACTTCGGTCAAATTCTGTATCCTTTTCCACATATACGAGATATGTGACAAAGAAATGAGACTGACATCACTGTGAGCAATCTGCCAGCACTGTGTTGTTTTACTTACTTGTGTAGAGCGGTATGTTCATCCCCTCCAGATGCTTTGTCCCAAGTTTCAGTTCCGTACAACCATCACGTGATGTTTGAGTATTCCAAAAGTGAAGCCATGTTTTTGTTGTGTGTTACGAAAATGGAACATCGGAATTTAGAGCAATATTAAGCCATCAAGTTTTGTATTAAACTTGGGGAATACGCGTGTGTGACTTGAAACAGGTCTATGGGGAACATTTATTATCAAGAACACAAGTCTTTCGCAGGCACAAACCATTCTTGTAAGGCCGAGAATACAGTGAAGATGAACCTCGGTCAGAGAGACCTTAAACTTAAGAAATCGACGAAAACGCCGAAGTGTACGAGCTCTTGTGAGTCTGTTCCTCCAGGACAAAGAGTCAACCAAGTGTTTTACAAATATGTGCTTGAAAGGTTCAGGAAAATGATGAATCGAGTGAGACTGGTCACCGCAGACAAATAGATGCTTCATCATGACAACGCCTCATGTCACAGAGCCACTTCCATCACGAAATTTTTGACCTCAAAAGGCATTCATGTTCCTTGCAGTTGTGGCATGTCATATATTGGTCACACAATCAGAATTGTGGAGGGCCGGTGTACTGAGCATAAGCGACACACACGCTTATAACAGCCAAGCAAATCGGCCATTGCAGAACATTGTCTTGGCACCGGCCATGTTAAGGAACACATCAAGAAGGAAGATTCTGAATTTACTACCAGATATTGGGATAGTGTAACAAAGGAAGATGTTGAAAATAAATTACCAAATAACCTTATAAATAGAGAAGGTGATTTTTATGCTGTTTAAGACTTTCCCGACGTAGTACCTGCTTCATTGGATCACGGGCGTCGCGTCAGATACTGTTGTAGAAGCTGCACGATATTTCGACGAGACACCTGCTCTGCTTATAGAAAGCACCTGAAGATGACGAGCCCGTGATCCAATGAAGTATGGTGATTTGTCTTTAAATTCTGCAGTAAATCCAGCTCTCTTACTTGTCAAAAAACAGAGGCACAGGGTTTCTGCTACCTCAGTCGTTGATTATTAATATCACTATCAGTAACTTCTGATGTCGGTTATCTTTCGTTCGTTTTAACGGTGTGTGTGTGTGTGTGTGTGTGTGTGTGTGTGTGTGTGTGTGTGTGTGTGCTGCTGTCAAAATATCGGCGGCAGTTAACGATGTCACTCGGTCGCAGTCCCGTAAGTTATCTGAACATTGCTTGCGCCGGGAGAAACTAAGCTCCGGCATTTCTGTTGTTCCACAGCACCCCGACTCACTCTATATGAGCCCTTGTGAATTTTTACATTTTCCAAAATTGGAAAATGTCTTAAAAGGACATCAGTTTGAGACACTGTAGAACATTCAAAAGAATGTGACCGACATGTTAATGGTCCTGTCACTTGAAGCCTTTCAGCGCTGCTACCAAATTGTCATCAACGACTCCGTCGGTGTATGTCTGGCGAAGCGAACTACTTTGAAGGTACAATAATGTTGTTTGAAAAGAATAAAACTTCTGTGTATAAAAAATCAGTCTCATTACTTTTCTCACACAACTCATACATGTCCCATTGTCACAAACCTGCGAAATGTCTTAAAGGGACAAAATTCGTTTTCAGTAAAAGATCTGATTTTTCTGAGGAAACGCTTTCATTTCACGTTGATATAAGCACAATGTTCAAAAATTACTCATCCACAGGGGACATCACACTAGTACCGTGTAACGCCGCTTCTAGCCTTTGTAACGACCTCAGTTCGGACAGGAAGAGAGTCCACAAGTATCTTCAGGTATGCTGCCATGTCCATCTAAAGTCTTTCACTGCTGATTAGTTCCCGTAGAGCTACCAAACTGCGGGAATGTTGATTCTTAGTTTCCCGCACTATTTCAAACAGCCCTATACATTTTCTGTGGAATTAAGGTTGAATGATTTAGCAGGTCAGTCGACGTGCGATTGGGTACTGGGAACGTATTAGTACAGTCCTGTGAACTCAGCTCAAGAGCTTGGAAGACGCGGTGTCTAGGAAACTTGCTTTCTCGGGTCAAACAAATCGTATTAATGAGTTTTATTACAAAAGGAAAAATTACAATATTTAACTTAGACTATTACACAAAAGTGTCGTAAGCAAAGGGCGACATCCAAAATAAGCAATGCTCTTCAGTATAGACTGTCTTAAGTCGCTGCTATGCAAGTGCCTAATCTTGAAGCTTGAAGCTACTCCATTCGACTGGGTCGTGACAAGTCCTCTTCACATAGGGGGCGCTGTTGTAGCGTTGCGGTCAGCGTGCGATTGACTGACGTCTTTTCACGACCATCTCTTCTCTATAGTTCCCGACCTGCGTGCCCGCGCTTGACCTTACGCCGTAACATGAAGTATTCCTCAGTCTGTTTTGACACAATTCGTTGTCCGTAGGGTTGTGCATTTTTCCTGTAAGTAATATTCGAATACGAAGTGTAGTGGGTCAATCAACAGATGCAAATGCTCAGATATTAGGTTTCCATACCCTTTACAGTGAGCTGCATTTGTATTGCCGTGCGTAGCCAAGATTTCCGAACCACTGCCGAACATTCACTGGAAGCAGTCACATCCATTAAATCCACTGCATGATATGGAGCACCCAGAGGGTATATCTGATCTCACTGTAATTGCGTACACCTACACACTGTTCTCGGGAATGCAAATGATTAGATTTTCAAGTCTCTGTGGCGGGTAAAACGGTCACCGAAGTGCATTAGTCTTGTTCGTGTTTACTGTCTTTACTAGGCCTGGTAGAGTATAAAAGAGGCGTGGAAGTCAGAAGTTGAGGGATCACTATGAAGGACACGTACACACCGTGTACTCGTGTATGATAAGGTTATGAACAACTGACGGATTTCGAAATGTAGGTCTCCATTCGGCCGGCAGGACGTTTCAAGCAATATCCGGATTTGTGAGGCATTCGGATGGGACAATGACTCGGTGTTCGACTGCTTGGATAGGCAGTGAGTGAGCGCAGACACACCCATCATCACGTTTCCCGTCGACCAAGGCTGATCGCCTTATTGTGCACCAAGCACGTCGTACCCCCTTCACAGGTGCGACTGACATCCGAGAACCAGTAATGAACTTCCTGTAACATTCTACGTTATCCCGCACCATTGGTCGGAGATAAGCAGCATCCGGACTAGGGAAATACCGTCCCATGCGTAGGCCGCCGTTAACACCACAACGTAAACAGCAGCGTTTGGAGTGGAGCTGTGACCAATAAGCTTGGAATGCTGATGAATGACGTTACACTGTGTTCAGCGATGAATCGAGGTTCTATACTACCTCTGATGACCATCATGACCATCGTCAAAGAGTATGGCGGTGACCTGGAGAGAGGTCCCATTCTTACAATGTTTTAAAGACGTCCATAGTTCGTTACTTCTGGTATCACAGTGTGGGGATCCTATGGGTACGATTTACGGTAACGGTTGACAGTGATCGAGGGAACGCTGACGGCTTGCATCCACGTGGGACAGTGCCATGGTGTCATTTTTCATGTGGACAGTGCTCGTCCACACATGATGGTGTCTCCATGAACTCTCTGCTTCATGCTGAGGTACTCCTGTGGCAACCTAGATCCAAAGATCTTTGGTTGCAGCTCGGACGGCAAGAATGTCTCAGTGCTAGTATCCAGGATATCGAGAAGCAGTCACAAGGGTTATGGGCCAGCTTGCCTCAGGGCAGGATACACCGTCATTATGTGTCCCTTCCCAACCCAGTCAGTGCATGCATTCAGGCCAGACAGGGTGCTACTCCATACTGATAATGGGTTCTTATTCCCTAGTTCTTTGTAAGTTTGAGTCACTATAGTAATCACTGAAATATCATCCCATATCGTCTCAACTAGTCAAGTTCATTTCGTCTTTTCCTTCAGGTCACGGAGCTTCACTTTTTTGTCAGGGAGTGTATCTGAGACCATGCGTCTGGAGCGATTTAAAGTGGAAAGTCCATGTAAGTATAACTAATCGTAGAAAAGGCAGATGCCAGACTGGAAGTCATTAGCAGAATCCTCAGGAAGTGTGGTCCACCCACGAAGGAGGCAGCTTATGAAATCCTCGTTGAGTATTGCTCGTGAGTCTGGAACCTTTACAAGACAGGGCTGTTGGAGGAAACTGAGAAGATCCACGGAATGGCAGCGCGTTTCGTCACAAGTCCCTTTAGCAACCGCGAAAGCGTTACGGAGATGCTCATCCTTGCAGGTACTACAAGAGAGACGTTATGCATCACGGTGTAGTTTACTGTTAAAAATGTTAGAGCATCTTTCTCAGAAGAACCAACGACTATACTGATGCCTCCTATGTATATCCCACAGAAACCCATGATGTCCAATTGGAGATATTCGAGCTCAAACGGAGCATTACTAGCAATGGTTTATCTAGCGTACCATTCGCAAGTGCAACATGAAAGGAGGAAAGTGACAGTGATACTCAAAGTACCCTCCCCTCCCGCCACCCCCTCCCCCGCCCCCAACCAGTCAGACACAATAAGGTTGCTACCGGGATGAAAATTTAGCTGTAGAGGTAGGTTGAATGAGAGACGTCTGTGAGTCCACCTAATCCCTTCACAGATACTAATTCGTCCGGATAAACCACTTCCACGTATGACTGATGCTTGAAAAGAGACTCGTCAGGTTAATACATAGCTGTTCGTTTATTTTATCAGCTATACTGAATGAGACGTCGTCACATTATTATACGTACAACGCGTTTCGGGAGATCAGGCTCCTCTTGCGAGAACCCCTACAAGAATCTGATATACACTAACAGGACAAAACGCAACACCAAGACGGAGCCGTGGTACATAAACTAAAGTTGGTTGCCGTGCTCCTACGTCTGAAAGATTATGGCTATTCAGATTTCGCACGGCCGACTTTCTTCCCTCCATCCTTCCCTAATCCGATGGGTCCGACGACTCCCCCCCCCCCCCCTCCACCCACCCAAATCAACCAACCGGATTTCACGCTAAGAGTGGCCTAGTAGCGCCACTCGCTACTATGAGCATGCAAACCATATTTGATCTAAATACAAGCCATAACGGCCCTGAGCGTTAGTTACCTTTGAGACTGGACGTGGCGACTTGACGTTAGTGAAGAATGTCTTTAAGGCGACAAAAACGCCATTATCAGCGCCTCACAGAGTTTGAAGGGGGTCGTGTAATGGGGTTACGAAATACTTGGCAGGAATGTAGCAACTTGCATGACTGATGGCAGCGGTGGCCACAGGAATGTACGGTCGGAAGAAGACCGAACTCCAGCCGACCATGTGGCACTACCGAGAGGGAAGACCATCTTGTTTGGTAAATGGATCTGGTGCTTGTACTGCATCTGTAACAGCAATCTGAGCAGCAGCTGGCACCACAGTCACACAGCGAACTGTTACAAATCGGTTACGGTCCTTCAACGACAGCTCCGAGACAGACGCCTATAGCGTGCATTCCACTGACCCCAGACAACAGCCATTTGAGACTTCAGTGGTGTCAAGCGAGAGAAAATTTGAGGGTTTGGTGGAGTTTTTGTTTTATTTTCTGATGAAAGCTGGTCCTGCCTCGGTGCCTGTGATAACCGTCTGTTGCTTAAAAGAAGACCAGTTGAGGGCCTACAACCAACACAGGACCTACACTGTGGTCTGCTGTGCAATTCCATATGACAGAAGGAGGGCTATCGTGGTTATCCCACGCACCATGACTGCAAATCTGTTCGCCGGCCGCGGTGGTCTAGCGGTTCTGGCGCTGCAGTCCGGAACCGCGGGACTGCTACGGTCGCAGGTTCGAATCCTGCCTCGGGCATGGATGTGTGTGATGTCCTTAGGTTAGTTAGGTTTAAGTAGTTCTAAGTTCTAGGGGACTTATGACCTCAGCAGTTGAGTCCCATAGTGCTCAGAGCCATTTGAACCATTTGCAAATCTGTTCGTCAGTCTGGTGATTCGACCTTTTGTGCAACCATACGTGAACAGCATTCCAGGAAGTGCTTTCCAACAGAATAACGCCCACACACATACCGCTATTTTAGCGCAACATGCTCTACAGACTGTCGACATATTGTCTTGGCCTCCTCGATCACCAGATCTGTCTCCAACCGAGCACATATGGGACATCATCGGACGACAACTGCAGCGTCATCCACAGACAGCATAACTCACTCAGTGCAGCAGGCATGGAACTCAACCCCACAAACTGACATCTGGCACCTGTACAACAGAAAGCATGCACGTTCAACATTCTGGCGGTTAAACTGGTTACTAATGTACCAGATTTTCACATTTGCAATGGCTTATCTCGCGCTTACATTAACCTGTGATCTTGAAACGTTAGCAGGTAAATCTGCCACGTAGACAAATGTATTCCCGAAATTTCATTACTCTACATTAATTATTTTTTGGTGTTGTGATTTTTTCCGTCAATGCATTTACACATTACGAATAATAATGAAGTAGTAGGTCATTTCACACTACAAATTACTAAACTTAATGTCTTCGTCTTCTTTAGTATAGGGAGTCTGCTGCTCCCTGTGATAACAGCTTGCATCTACCGGCTCAGCGACTTCCTTTGGTGGTGCAGCATATTGTGTATAGGCCCCAGTCACTGATTCTATTAGATATTCATCCTCCATTTTCTTCTTAGTTCACTCGGTAGTAGGTGACTGAGCAATGACTGTTCACATTCTAAAACTAAAACCGCACGGAAGCATAAATTTCATCATGATCTAATAAATAAGAATCTTAGGCTCGAGAGATCCGACGAGTGTAAAATTCAAGATCCTTCACGCGATGCCAAGTAGATAGTAAATCACGGAAGAAGCGTAGCAACTAGAGATAATGAATGTAACGATCTTTTCAGACTTAACAATATGACAAATCAGTTACAGCTAATCACATTTACTTAGTGGTAACGGAGACAACCATCAAATGCTACACATAAAAAAAACCGAAGAAGCGAGATCTATAGGAATAACGAAACTCTGATGCCTACCAAATTGGACGATAACATTTTCAATTATTTCCAACGTTAACATATTCTTTAACGGCCATATGACTGTATGGTACCGCTAACAACCAGAATGCGAAAATATAATCAGGGAAGCGCAAATAAAGGAGAACAGGGCAAGATAATAAAAGGTGCCTAGCCTTCTGTGTGTAATAATATCCCTGATGTCATAATTATTTATCGTGGGTTGCGTGGACAGGACGGACAGTAGCACGTAGTTTAAGTATCGGTATCACGCTTGATAGAACTCTTTAGGCCTGTATCTTTCGTTTCACAATGTAAACAGTGCACAGCTCAGTTACCAACAAGCGAAGAACAAGGAAGGACGTGGTGGGTGTATACAATGGCCAGCTATCAGAAACGTCTACATCTACGCCTCCCCAGCATATGCATGTAAGTATGTACTCCGCACTGTACAGTGAATGGGAGAGGGTACATAGTACCAAAGTTAACGATTTTCTTTCGTATTCTCTTCGCGTACTGAGAGAGAGGAAAGTGACTGTAGAGGGCGAACATTAATAAAGCCTACAAACTGCTAGGACGGATTCCTGACTGGAAATGGAGGGAAAAAGGTCCTATGAACATGTGTCCGGAAATGCATCGTTGCCACGGTAGATGGCGCTGACGAATGACAGTTCCTATGAACACGCGCCGTGTCTTTCCTTTGTGCTGCAGGGAGTGGGATGGATGTAGCTACTGTAAGCAACAGAATGGTTTGCTATCCATGTCGGGAACAATCAGAGATGGTGTTCGTGTACGGCCAAGCAGATGGAAACGGTAGAGTGACAGCAGAGCTATACCAAAACACATAGCCTCACAGGCACCAACAACATCACACAACATTTCAAGCCCTTTTTGGGCGTTTATGTGATCATGGGTCCTTTCGGCAGACTAACGTTCAGGGAGGTGGCGGACTGTGTGTACACCAGATTTGGAGGACTAGGTTTTACAGGATACTGAGACTAATTCTAGTACAAGCTCCAGAGATGTGGCCCGCTAATACGGTGTATGCGAAAGGACGATGTGTATCCTGCATGACAATCGCTATTATCCCTATCACCTGCAAATCCCATGGAGGCCACTTTGAACATCTGTCGTCACGTGGATGAAATGCAGCTCTGTAGCCGGCCGGAGTGGCCGAGCGGTTCTAGGCGCTTCAGTCCGTAACCGCGCGACCGCTATGGTCGCAGGTTCGAACCCTGCCTCGGGCATGTATGTGTGTGATGTCCTTAGGTTAGTTAGGTTTAAGTAATTCTAAGTTCTAGGGGACTGATAACCTCAGCTGTTAAGTCCCATAGTACTCAGAGCCATTTGAGCCATTTGAGCAGCTCTGTACTGTGTTCCGGGATGATTGTTGTTACACGCACACCGTCCATTTCCAGACACATGTTCATAGGACTTTTTTTTCCCTCCATTGAAAGTCAGGAAACGGTCCCCGCAGTTTGTCGGTTTTATTAATGTTCACCCTTATATCTCCGTAAGCGCCCGTATTGATCGTAAAAACGACAGTCTACGTTCCTCTGTATGGGCCCTAATCTCTCTTATCTTATTCGCATTATCCCTCTACAAGATATACAATATGATCACGCAGTCTCCTTCGCATTCTCATTCTCTATACTCTCCCAACAGAGTTTCGCGAGGACTACGTCGTCTTTCTACCAAGGATTCTCATTTACGTTCGCCTAGCATTTCTGTACCACTTTCGTATGGGCTATACCGTCCTATTACGATCACAGCAGTGCGTCTCTGAATTCGTTAGATATCTCTTGTCAGGCCTACTTGGTAAGGACTCTAAACCACTAGGACAGGGGCATACACTGGGAAACACCACACACAGACATAAAAAGAACAGGAATGAACAGACGTTAGAGTTCAGCAAATACTTCGTTACGACATAGCTGTGCTATTTCGTATTTATTCCGCAGAACCAGGTCCTCGACTCTCAACAAGTATGTCCTTCCTGGACGGGAATATGCTAACGTACGAGTTGCAGATTGTGACACATGGACGACAACATACGGAAGTTTGGGTCCGGCCGCGATTTGTGCTCGGATGGTCGAAGCAATTAATGTGATTGATGGCGTAAAGCGGGAAATCAGTGTTAGTCCCAGTCAGGTACAAATTTTCACTTTCGTTTTTCCAATATACAACTGAAGGTGAATCACATTCTTAACTGCGTAAACATTTCCTGTATTCTTCGTTAGATATACAACAAGTACTTAACGGAACTGAATAGGAAGAGACAAAAAGTGAACAAACAGTAGTTACGTCTTTAAATTACGGTTTTCGGTAAAACATCTACACCTAGTGACAGAAGAATTATAGTTTTCCATAGCAATTAGCGCAAAGATCATTAAAATTGTAAAGGAAAACGTTAGTGAGATGAAAACGTAGCTATGTTTCGTAAGTTAAGTTGCAGTGCGACCTCCAGCATGTGACCAGATGAGACGAAACGCAGATTCTAGAGAAAAGCTCAAACAACTATAAATAATCACTTATTTACATAAAAATAACACGATAACTGTTTTATAATCTACAAATATCGCATATCAAAACAAACTATGTTGTTATAGATTCCACTGAAGGTGCTTTAAGTAGAAGGTGAAACGAGTCTGGAACAAATAAAATACATTGCAGTAAGGAAAAGGCGTTTACTTACAAAAAGGAATATTTCTGTGCTTGCTGCGGATGATGGACACACAAACAATTTTTCACTACAGAACAATTTATAAACACTCTCGCAGAGAGCTATTCGTAACAAAAATTCAGGTATGTTTCATATTTTTCTATAACACCCATGAGGAGATGGTAACGTCTTTATACAGCCCCACGTCTATCTAACAAAGCAGAGTCGTAGGCGGGCTACCTGCGACAACAGGTGGACGTTATGAAGCGCCTCTTATGCCCTGGTTCTCACTAACTTCCGTTACTATTATTATTATTATTGTTATTATTGCGGAAGCAGTATGTAGCGGACTTTGAGCGACGCCCGATGCTTACATCGATGGCTTCTGTGGTAGAGAATGCCTGTGAAATGTGTGTTACTAAAATATGTATGGTATTCTTTGACAATGGCATCTGATGAGTGGGTAGTGGGATGTAGATACCCCACACGACAGGCAGTGGGTCTCAAGAGCGTTGGTAAATTCTTGTTATTCCTTTCAACAGTGGAAGTGAATTTCAAGTGATGGACAAGATTACTGGCGGAAGCAGTGTGATATACACTACGTGATAAAAAGTATCCGGATATGCCCAGAAACAAACACTTTTCATATTAGGTGCATTGTGCTGCCACCTACTGCCAGGTACTCCATATCACCGACCTAATAGTCATTAGACATCGTTAGAGAGCAGAATGGGGCGCTCCGCGGAAATCATGGACTTCGAACGTTGTCAGGTGATTGGGTGTCACTTGTGTCATATGCCTGTGCGAGAGATTTTCACACTCCTAAACATCCCTAGGCCCACTGTTTCCGGTGTAATAGTGAAGCGGGAACGTGAAACGACACGTACAGCATAAAAGCGTACAAGTCGACCTCGTCTGTTGACTGACAGAGACCGCCGTCAGTTGAAGAGGATCGTAATGTGTAAAAGGCAGACATCTATCCAGACCATCACACGAGAATTACAAACTGCATCAGGATCCACTGCAAGTGCTATGACAGTTAGGCGGGAGGAGTGAAAACTTCGATTTCATCATCGAGCAGCTGCTGTTAAGCCACACTTCACACCGATAAATACCAAACGACGGCTCGCTTGGTGTAAGGAGCGTAAACATTGGACGATTGAACAATAGAAAAACGTTGTGTGGAGTGACGAATCACGTACACAATGTGGCGATCCAATGTCAGGGTGTGGGTATGGTGAATGCCCGGTGAACATCTGCCAGCGTGTGTAGTGCCAACAGTAAAATTCGGAGGCGGTGGTGTTATGGTGTGGTGTTATGTGTTTTTCATGGAGGGGGCTTGCGCCCCTTGTTGTTTTGCGTGGATCTATCACAGCACAGGCTTACATCGATGTTTTAAGTACCTTCTTGCTTCCCGCAGTTGATGAGCAATTCGGGGATGCCGATTACATCTTACAACACGATCGAGCACCTATTCATAATGCACGGCTTGCGGCGGAGTGGTTACACGACAATAACATCCCTGTAATGCACTGACCTGCACAGAGTCCTGACCTGAATTTCATAGAACACCTTTGGGAAGTTTTGCAAAGTCGACTTCGTGCCAGGCCTCAAGAAACCTTCCAGCTCTTGATTGAACGTGTGCCTGCGAGAGTGGAAGCTGTCATCAAGGCTAAGGATGGGCCACCACCATACTGAATACCAGCATTACCGATGGAGGGCACCACGAACTTGTCATTTTCAGCCAGATGTCCGGATACTTTTGATCACATAGCGTAGCAGGACCTACACACAGCTGCGAGCAGACGCCATCCTACCTAAAATCACGTGACTAGAGATTAGGATACGTGACTCCTATTGGTTGAAAGAAGCCAAGGATCTTGCTCAGCCATAAAAGCATTTAGTTTCAGTCAGCACGCCAAACTCCTAAACTTGTTGCTATTTTCCGAGGGTGAGTAGCAACACTATGTTCGGGTCAAAAGCATGTCCCGTCTACTTTCTGCCCAAACGAGTACAAAAAAGATTGCCAGGTATTTTTGCCATAGACGTCTCAACTCGTTCACCAACAGATGTATCTAAAATGGGTCAAATGGCTCTGAGCACTATGGGACTTAACATCTATGATCATCAGTCCCCTAGAACTCAGAACTACTTAAACCTAGCTAACCTAAGGACAGCACACAACACCCAGTCATCACGAGGCTGGTGTATCTAGAAAGACACCTCACTGACTGCTTGACTCGGGAACTGCTACGTGTGAAAATGCCTACCGAGGATAAAACGTTCTTTAAGAACGCCGTGTGACGCCCCTCAACTGTATACATTGATGCCGAGTGCCTCCTAGCACTTATGGCACGTTGTGAAGGACCCCTCTGCCTCCCATACTAACTTCACAGAACAGCATATACCGTACTTTGCATCAAATCAAATCGTATGCTCGTGTGACTCCTGTCACAACAAATTCGAATATTACGTCAGGGTTAACCGTGAAAGATGGGTGCTCACTGAGCTCGAAAATCTTGCATGCTAAGTTCATGGTATTTATCGCAACAACGTTCACATGGCCGACTTGCGAGAGAATCATGCATGGAACAAGCAGGCAGTTGAGTGTCGCATTTATGGGCTGCTGTTTGATAAAGAAGCGGAAATTCCATGTAGAGATCATTGTCATCTAACGGCGAAGTTCCGCAGCACAGATCGTGACACATGCAACTTGAAGTACCAACTGCCGCAGCGCACACCCTTCTTCTTTCACGATTCAAATGGGTATGATGTCCGCTTTCTCATTCGGCACCTGGATGATTTCAGACTGAAGGGTGATATGGTCATTGTCACACCTGACACCGTTGAAAAGTAATGTCTTTTCCGAGAGAATCATGCAACACTAACGCTGTAATTCCTGTATTCGCTTTTCCTCATTCACGCGTCTCTCCAGGAACATGCTAAAACGATACATCAGGATGACAAGCACATCACTAGAGATGCCTTTCCCGATGATGTAAACTTTCATCTTGTGACAAAGAAGGGGTCTTTTCATACGAATACTTCAATTCGATGTTGTGTGCTGTCCTTAGGTTAGTTAGGTTTAAGTAGTTCTAAGTTCTAGGGGACTGATGACCATAGATGTTAAGTCCCATAGTGCTCAGAGGCATTTGAACCATTTTGAACTTCAATTCGATGGAAAGACTCCTATATATATATATATGCATTGCCCAACATAACCGCATTCTCCAATAAACTAACAGGCACTGCCATAACGAATGTGGCGTATGAGCACGTTGTGAATGTTTGGCAGGAATTTGGTGTCCCTGTTTTAGGAGACTATGCAAGATTATACATGAACAACGATGTGCACCTGCTTGCAGAAATTTTCTAGAAGTTCCAGAGTGTATGTCTGGGCACATACTATCTGGATCCTCCTCCTATTTCACCACACCAGGTGTTACGTGGGATGTAATGTTAAGAAGAACACATGTCAGTATCTAAGTTTTGACTCGTGTTGACATGCTACTCTTCTTCGAAAGCAGAATTCTTGGAAGATTTTGCCAAAGCATGCACAGCTATGCCAAGCTAAATAATCAACGAATGAGTGAGGACGAGTACAGACCCTCTGACGATTTATGTTACATCCTTTACCTGCATGTAAACAACCTCTACAGGTATGCCATGTAACAAAGTCCACCATCTGGAGGCTTATGATGGATGTCCAAATAGGGGATCGCCAGACTTCAAGGAAAAGGTCCATGATGTAGCTGTGCATGCTGGAGAGGCATATGTTCTGGAGGTAGAACTGCAATATCCGACCAATTTGAATGACAAACACAGTGACTTGCCATTATGTCAAGATCGCCCAGTCCCGCGAAATAGTCCCATTCTAAAGCTGTAGGCAACGCTGGGGAACAAGCAGTGTTATATTCTGCACCACCGAAACCTTCAGCATTGTCTCAGATTGGGAACATAATTTGTTTGTTTTCACCCAGGGAATCCCTTCCAAGCAGTGTTGCTGGTTGAAGTAGTACATTAATGTTAACGCCGAACAAGAGGCTCTCACAACATGTGATTTTGAAAAAGACTTTTATAAGCTAAAGAACAATTCATTATTTGGAAAAACCATAGAAAATGTAAGAGAACACCGCTAAATTCATTTAGTTTATCGGTAGGATGGGCGTTATGGCGCAAGTGATTATGTCGCCAGACCAAATTTGAAACGGGTCACCATCTTCAAATGGTTCAAATGGCTCTGAGCACTATGGGACTTAACATCTGAGGTCATCAGTCCCCTAGAACTTAGAACTACGTAAACCTAACTAACCTAAGTGCATCACCCACATCCATGGCCGAGGCAGGATACGAACCTGAGACAGTAGCGGTCGCGCGCTTCCAGACTGAAGCGCCTAGAACCGCTCGGCCACCTCGGTCGGCTCATCATCTTGAATGAAGAGTTTGTTGCTGTGGAAATGGTCAAGGTTTCATTGCAGTTCACGTAGCCTGTCTACATCGGTGTGTGTGTTCTGGAATTCTCCAAGCATCACATGTACCACTTTCACTTTGAGTTTGCAAAGTCAAACTTTGCCGATCCCAAGTCACTTCGTATAGATACCGACAGTTTCACCCACTGGATGAAAGGATGCGATCCACGTGAAGTAATTAGGTACAACCACCAAGAGTTACACGCGTCTGGATATGCGGCCGATAATGCTTTTGAAATAACACCACAAAACAACTAAGTTATTAGCCTGATCAATGATGAGGCGAGTGGTTCGCAGGTTGTGAAGTTCATAGGCTTAGGTCGAAAATTATTTATACACAGCGATACATTCCAGTATAGAGTTATTGTTTATAACAAACCTGAACTTCTTCCCATGATACACAGACGCCTGCACAACTGAGCTAGTTATACTAGATGATAAGGGGAAGGAGGTCCATTCACTTTACCGCCATTTTAATGTGCTCGTATTGATCCACGGGTGTCCCACCATTTTTATATCATGTGACCAGTAGTGAGTTACGTCATGACATTGAATAAACGTAGTGCACTTGCCAAAGAAGTGTGGGTAGGACCACATGGCCAGTATCGAATTACGTCATTACCTCGAATATCAACTGCGCTCTCGACTAAGGTGAGTGGGGGAACCCCAAGTGTCCTTGATAAATTCCCAGTGGTTTCGCAGTAGGAGAGAAGAGGGAGGTGACCTCGATTATGAGTCGCATTGGACTTATCAGTGACCTCGAGACAAGATCGTTATCTTGGTTGAAATCCGTCCTGCTATACTGCTGCTTGTCAATTATGTCATTCTTGTATCACCGGAAGTGATACGTAACTTGCTGTACATCATTCTTCGCACCTTTCCTGCTATGCTACTCACGCCCACCGTTTCAGCACGGAATGCTGAAAAGTTGTTTTCCGTCAAATGCTGAAAAAGTTTTACTCCATGGTTGTGCCAATTTGTTTGGCTCATCTGGCGACATGCTACGGTTCTGTGGCGCAGGGATTTTAGTGTTTACCATGACGGCAGACATGTATTTGTAAACAAACAAATATCTTATTTTCAAACAATGAGAAATCGAGGATGGAATAATGACGATATTATGAAAATGATAGAGTGCTACTCACCGTATAGAGGAGATGCTGAGCCGCAGATAGGCACAACAAAAAGACTGTCAAGAAAGGTAAGCTTTCGGCCAAAAACACCTATTTCCGAACTACACAACATACACTCACACACTCACGCAAACGCAACTTACACACACATGACCACTGTCTCTGGCTGCCAAGGCATCGCTGTCTCTACCGTGGCAGCCAGACAGTGGTCATGCTTGTATGAGTTGTGTTTGTGTGTGTGTGTGTGTGTGTGTGTGTGTGTGTGTGTGTGTGTATGTTGTCTAATTCGGAAGGCCTTTTTGGCCGAAAGCTTACTTTTTGACAGTCTTTTTGTTGTGCCTATCTGCGACTCAAGCTCTCCGCCATATGGTAAATACCTTACTTTTCAAATTAATGATAAAATATTAGAACTACCTCTCTTACATCAGAAGTGAGTGTATTTTGCTTCAGTTTATTCAGCTTATTTTTTATGTATTGTGACAATGTTATTTACATGTTGCATCTAATCAGCGGCTGGTGCATCTTTCTTGTAACACGGCCAGCCACGGCTCGGAGGTGGGAAGACGTGCAAAATGAGCCACGTAGGTGGTCAGAGGAGAGCAGGCGCGTGTTTTGTTGCGGCGCCTTTTCGCAGAGCGAAGACGGAGGAAGAGGAGTGCGGTCTGCTGGTAATGGAGCCCGGGAGGGGCGGGTTTTCCTACTTTGTTGCACTTGATTATACTCGGCGCAGGGGCGGGCTGCCGCAACAATGGATAGCCGCCTACAATGGCTGCGTGTTATACACGCGCATCTTCCCTTTCTTCCGCAGCCATTGTTGCACAGTGATTAAGATTTGCTGGCAAGAAAAAGACGTCGGCCGTGTTCCGGCGAGATGTAGGGGCGGGCCGGGCGGGGAATTTATCACGGCTGTTGCCTCGCGACGCCGCAGCCTGCGCTCTTCTCGCTCCGCCCTGCAGCCCCGTCTTTTCTGCGCATTACGGTACACTTTTTACGCGCACACGGTTAGCTGCAAAATTTAATTTAGGTCACAGAACGTCCTGGACGTAGACCGATATTCGGGTCTTTGACAACTCGTCGTACATTCGCCAACATCATTTTTAATTACCCCGTAGTTCTGCAACTCTCCATTTTTGGTTTATTTTCCGTAATGTTGCACAATTTCGACTTGGAACCGCTATCAGGTACCTAGATAGACTAGTTAGCTGTTTCTAAAACACATAAGGCACGCCATTTGCCTTGCACTTATCAGTACACATTTCATACGTTCAGTTAAAACTGTGTAACTACCATTATAAGTAAGGCAGCGCCTCAAAATTTAAAATCAAGTACAGAGTATTTCAAAAAATTTCGTCCAATTTCAAAAGACTGTATATGCTACATACATGAAGATAGAAACTTATGTTGAATTATCACTTACGTATACCTTTACAAAGTTTTTATTTGCAAAAGAACCATCCCAATGTATTAAACATTTCTCCCTCACTTAAACTGCCCCGTATCGAATGTATTCCCTCCTGCATCTATTTATGGTTCTGTAAAATTCTTTTCACGTCCATTACGGGCGTGATTATTTTTCACACATCAGTATCACCACCATTGGGTCAGGTGGAGTCAAAGGAGCGCACGGAACAACGCTCCGAATCTAGCTTTTTTTTCCTACTAGTGAGTGTAGTGTGGCAGTCTTGCATCTCCAGTCGAGAGCTTTTGGGGTGGAAGACTCAGATGTGTCGTGTTGAGCTTTGAAGCATTCGAGATATGATGTGAGCTACTTTCTGGAATTTTCTATTTAATTATTTTCCATGTAACTGATTGCTATCCGTCTGCCATAGCAAAATCCCAAAGATTTACCAATATCTCGTATGTAAGTACCGGGTGATCAAAAAGTCAGTATAAATTTGAAAACTGAATAAATCACGGAATAATGTAGATAGAGAGGTACAAATTGACACACATGCTTGGAATGACATGGGGTTTTATTAGAACCAAAAAAATATAAAAGTTCAAAAAATGTCCGACAGATGGCGCTTCATCTGATCAGAACAGCAATAATTAGCATAACACAGTAAGACAAAGCAAAGATGATGTTCTTTACAGGAAATGCTCAATATGTCCACCATCATTCCGCAACAATAGCTGTAGTCGAGGGATAATGTTGTGAACAGCACTGTAAAGCATGTCCGGAGTTATGGTGAGGCATTGGCGTCGGATGTTGTCTTTCAGCATCCCTAGAGATATCGGTCGATCACGATACACTTGCGACTTCAGGTAACCCCAAAACCAATAATCGCACGGACTGAGGTCTGGGGACCTGGGTGGCCAAGCATGTCGAAAGTGGCGGCTGAGCACACGATCATCACCACACGACGCGCGCAAGAGATCTTTCACGCGTCTAGCAATACTTTGTATTTTTTTTTTTTTGTTCCAATAAAACCCCATGTCATTCCAAGCATGTGTGTCAATTTTTACCTCTACATTATTCCGTGGTTTATTAAGTTTTCAAATTTGTACGGACTTTTTGATCACCCGGTCCATAACTCACGCTTTAAGACCAGCTGTTAGTTTATCAAGTTGCTATATATGGCAGCTGATATCGGAAGTTCAGAAACCAGCGCCACGAAGAAAGATCCTACGAACTAACTAAGGCAAATGTCCGTATGCGTAACTTTGCCCCAAAACGTTTGTCTCTTCTTTCTTCGGTTTTAATACTGGATGAGTAGATTTATTTAACATATTTAATGGACCTTAATTTATAGTTAACTATTTCACATCGAATGATTCAGTATTAATAAGACTAGTTCAAGTTCATGTTACAAAAACTACCAGAGAAAACGTCCTCCACGCCGTTGTCTTCTCAAACGTTAGAGGAGGCTAAGAAGCTAATAGAAAATAGATCTTCCATTATAAATGCAACTAAAGGACTTGGATGTAGTGAATCCACATTACGTAAAAAACTTAAAGCAGGCTATGAAGTGGCATCATTGGGGCTTTTCAAGAGAATATTTTCTGAGACAGAAGATTGGCAGAGCACTGTATTATCTATAGCATTATGTTTAAACATTTTCGACATTAAGCGTACCTGTTTGCCAAAAATAATGGCGTGAACGGCCCAGTTAATAAAGAAACCCAAGTGGCAGGGGAAGGCTAGGCTCACTCACTCGTCGCTCCTCATAATTTGAGTCTGAGGCAATCGGAAAAAATCAGTATCGGTAGAATAATGGGGTTCAATAAAGCACAAATGGAACTTATTTCAGCAACTTGTAAACTTTGCAATCTAAATATAGTCTGCCGCCCAAACGACCCTATAATGAAGGTGAAACAAAATTACACACTGTACCAGGAAAACTGCAGGGAAATGTGGCAAAAACAGTCAAATAGCAACAATAGAACCAGTTTCCGTGTGTTAAAATGTTTTGTATTTAAATTAATGATATGTTAGTGTCATGTTTTGATGTTTAATATGATCACGATGATGGAGACAATTGAGATGATGATTGTGATATAGTAAAAGAGTGTACAAGTTAATAATGGCAGTACCTGACAAATACTTTAATTACCCTTACGTCTGTTGTAATAATTTCTTTTGGTGTCGAATTTTGCCCCATAACAATAGAAATGTATGATGAAATAAAAGAAATTATGCAGATAGTGAAGGAAGAAAATTTAATAGTCATTGGTGACTGGAATTCGGTAGTAGGAAAAGGGAGAGAAGGAAACGTAGTAGGTGACTTTGAATTGGGGGGTAAGTAATGAAAGAGAAAGCCGCCTGGTAGAATTTTGCACAGAGTACAACTTAATCATAGCTAATACTTGGTTAAAGAATCATAAAAGAAGGTTGTATACATGGAAGAAGCCTGGAGATACTGACAGGTTTCAGATAGGTTCTATAATGGTAATACAGAGATTTAGGTACCAGGTTTTAAATTCTAAGACATTTCCAGGGGCAGATGTGGACTCTGACCACAATCTATTAGTTATGAACTGTAGATTAAAACTGAAGAAACTGCAAAAAGGTGGGAATTTAAGGAGATGGGACCTGGATAAACTGACTAAACCAGAGGTTGTACAGAGTTTCAGGGAGAGCATAAGGGAACAATTGACAGGAATGGGGGAAAGAAATACAGTAGAAGAAGAATGGGTAGCTTTGAGGGATGAAGTAGTGAAGGCAGCAGAGGATCAAGTAGGTAAAAAGGCAAGAGCTAGTAGAAATCCTTGGGTAACAGAAGAAATATTGAATTTAATTGATGAAAGGAGAAAATATAAAAATGCAGTAAATGAAGCAGGCAAAAGGGAATACAAACGTCTCAAAAATGAGATCGACAGAAAGTGCAAAATGGCTAAGCAGGGATGGCTTGAGGACAAATGTAAGGATGTAGAGGCTTGTCTCACTAGGGGTAAGATAGATACTGCCTACAGGAAAATTAAAGAGACCTTTGGAGAGAAGAGAACCACTTGTATGAATATCGAGAGCTCAGATGCAAACCCAGTTCTAAGCAAAGAAGGGAAAGCAGAAAGGTGGAAGGAGTATATAGAGGGTCTATACAAGGGCGATGTACTTGAGGACAATATCATGGAAATGTAAGAGGATGTAGATGAAGATGACATGGGAGATATGATTCTGCGTGAAGAGTTTGACAGAGCACTGAAAGACCTGAGCCGAAACAAGGCCCCGGGAGTAGACAACATTCAATTACAACTACTGACAGCCTTGGGAGAGCCAGTCCTGACAAAACTCTACTATCTGGTGAGAAAGATGTATGAAACAGGCGAAACACCCTCAGACTTCAAGAAGAATGTAATAATTCCAATCCCAAAGAAAGCAGGTGTTGACAAATGTGTAAATTACCGAACTATCAATTTAATAAGTCACAGCTGCAAAATACTAATTCTTTACAGACGAATGGAAAAACTGGTAGAAGCGGACCTCGGGGAAGATCAGTTTGGATTCCGTAGACATGTTGGAACACGTGAGGCAATTCTAACCTTACGACTTATCTTAGAAGAAAGATTAAGAAAAGGCAAACCTACGTTTCTAGCATTTGTAGACTTAGAGAAAGCTTTTGACAATGTTAACTGGAATACTCTCTTTCAAATTCTGAAGGTGTCAGGGGTAAAATACAGGGAGCGAAAGGCTATTTACAATTTGCACAGAAGCCAGATGGCAGTTATAAGAGTCGAGGGACATGAAAGGGAAGCAGTGGTTGGGAAGGGAGTTAGACAGGGTTGTAGCCTCTCCCCAACGTTATTCAATCTATATATTGAGCAAGCAGTGAAGGAAACAAAAGAAAAATTCGGAGTAGGAATTAAAATCCATGGAGAAGAAATAAAAACTTTGAGGTTCACCGATGACATTGTAATTCTGTCAGAGACAGCAAAGGACTTGGAAGAGCAGTTGAACGGAATGGATAGTGTCTTTAAGGGAGGGTATAAGATGCACATCAACAAAAGCAAAACGAGGATAATGGAATGTAGTCGAATTAAGTCGGGTGATGCTGAGGGAATTAGATTTGGAAATGAGACACTTAAAGTAGTAAAGGAGTTTTGTTATTTGGGGAGCAAAACTACTGATGATGGTCGAAGTAGAGAGGATATGAAATGTAGACTGGCAATGGCAAGGAAAGCGTTTCTGAAGAAGAGAAATTTGTTAACATCGAGTATAGATTTAAGTGTCAGGAAGCCGTTCCTCAAAGTATTAGTATGGAGTGTAGCCTTGTATGGAACTGAAACGTGGACGATAAATAGTTTAGACAAGAAGAGAATAGAAGCTTTCGAAATGTAGTGCTACAGAAGAATGCTGAAGATTAGATGGGTAGATCACATAACTAATGAGGAGGTATTGAATAGGATTGGAGAGAAGAGAAGTTTGTGGCACAACTTGACTAGAAGAAGGAATCGGTTGGTAGGACATGTTCTGAGGCATCAAGCGATCACCAATTTAGTATTGGAGGGCAGCGTGGAGGGTAAAAATCGTAGAGGGAGACCAAGAGATGAATACACCAAGCAGATTCAGAAGGATGTAGGTTGCAGTAGGTACTGGGAGATGATGAAGCTTGCACAGGATAGAGTAGCATGGAGAGCTGCATCAAACCAGTCTCAGGACTGAAGACAACAACAACAACAACAACAACAACAATAGAAAGTTTACCCCAAGCCTGGGGCAAGGATTCATTTTCTTCATTTTTAACGTTTTGTTGAATTTAACTTTAATACGTCATACAAGAAATCATCAACTTACTGTATCGTGTAATGTATGATTCTAGGTGTATTGTGCACAATTTTCATTATCATGTAACCAGGAAAGCAGAAGGAAAAATAGAAGCGTGTTAAGTGAGGATATTTGCCCCCGCGTACCCTCTTTCATAGCAGCATACTCTTAATACATTTATTATTTAATGGTAATTGTCGGACAAATAATGAAAAGTCGACGAAATGTCTTCTACGTAAAGAGATTTAGAAAAATATTCAACTGATTACTGAAGGCTTCTACATGAGTAAGGATAGAAACTCGGGCTAAATTTTAACTTACGTATGGCATCATAAAGATTTTCTTTTCAAAAGAACCATTCATTTTCAGCGAGGGTCTGTCTCGACATATATGCACGTATAACGTTAGTGTTCCGTTTACGTTTATGTTTAGGGCCAGAGCGTTCATTCACCTTCCACTAACTTTCACGACGCCCACCACCGGACGTACGACAAACATCCAGCCGTTAGTCAAAGTCAACTCCTACTACTGCGTCCACGTCTGGAATTACTGCATCCACTGCTATTGTTGTGTGCTCCACAATTAATCGAACGTTGTTGGACGAGGAGACATAGCCCCCCTCACTCACTCCCACCCAAAACCAAGAAACAGAGAAAACTCACACACTGTGAGAACTGGTGACCTTGGAGGCCAGTGGAGCAATGCGGGATTCGTTCGGTGTTTACGGCCGATCCATCGTTGAGGCAGCTCAGCTGTAAGTGGCAGTTAAATGAAAACGAGACAGATGTAAAAAATTAAGTAAACTGTTTATTTTTTTAAAAGTAATCCCCATAACTCTTAATACATTTATCCCACTGAGACAAAACGGTCAGAGCCTTTACGGAAAAATGTTGTGGTTGCCCACGGAACCATGATTATACCCAGGCGAGCATCTCTTCGTCCCAAGCAAATCGACAGTCACTATTGTGCTCCGAAAATAAGGAAGTCACACAGGGAGAGATCGGGACTGCACGGACGACTTGCAAGGGTTTCCGAGCGAAGAGGTGCTTCGGATGAAGAGGTGCACGCCTGTTTACAATCATGGTTGGTTCAAATGGCTCTGAGCGCTATGGGACTTAACATCTGAGGTCATCTGTCCCCTAGAACTAAGAACTACTTAAACCTAACTAACCTAAGGACATCACACATATCCATGCCCGAGGCAGGATTCGAACCTGCAACCGTAGAGGTCGCGCGGCTCCAGACTGAAGCGCCTAGAACCGCTCGGCCACCAACGGCCGGCTACAATCATAGTTACTGAGGGAACTGCAGACATTTTACCATAAAGGCATTGACTGTCTTGTCTCACAATTGGATGTATGGATTAACAGTTATGATAATTAATTTTCAAATAAGAAATAGCGTACTTACTTGTTTCCATCTGTCTCGTTTTCATTTGACTACCCCTTGCATATAAGAGGCAGTGGTTTGTTTTTGGGCTACCATTTAGTTTTTAAAACATAACTCACGTCCTATTGTAAACAAATTAAAGAATGATACGGTAAACAGTACTTTGAACTGTCGTGCCTCAAACCATTATTGTGAAATGTAACGTACTCTCACT
The DNA here is from genome assembly GCF_023898315.1 of Schistocerca nitens. Lineage (NCBI taxonomy): Eukaryota > Metazoa > Arthropoda > Insecta > Orthoptera > Acrididae > Schistocerca > Schistocerca nitens. Next base: position 931,208,827 of record NC_064616.1, read on the forward strand.
ATTTTTTCTTATTTTAAATTTGAACACTGTTGGCCAGTTGCCACAGCTTAGAGGTATGATCTAAATTTTGGATGGTGATTCGGTATTGAAAAAACTCACACAAATGACTGAAAAACAATTTATTCACAGAAAACAATATTAGAAAGTGCCAACGTGACGGAAAAGTTCCGATACTGATTTTATTTCTGGCGTACAAGCGGCGTCAATGGTGGCAGCTTGAACTAACAGCTATAAAAACAGCTGTGCATTCGACCAATGAATTGTGAGTAGCCAGTGTTCACCAGTGCAAGTGCGGCGTTAGTGTGTCAACGTTGTTGTGTCACAAATCGCGATAGGTAAAAATCTCTAAATCTAGTGCTCAAGGTGTTCTCCAGAATGCTTTGAAGAAGAGAAAGGTGTGTCCCAATTTTGTCCCACACCCGTTGCCTCTAGATAAAAAAAGCGACGCGTGGAGGCCTGCCACGAATTGAGTGAACTGCTAAACGTGGACGATTCTGCAAAAAATTTTAACGGGTGACAGCACTTAGTGTTATCAGTATTAACCTGCACCAAAACTACAAAACGCAGAAATTCACATGAAGTGTCATCGCTTTGGCGACATTCAAGCCGTTGTGATTCGCGAGTTGAACAACATCTCAAAGAAAGATTCTTCTGACAGTTTCACACGGTTGTCTGAACCTCCTGTGAGTTGTACTCGAGTGACGCGGGACTCTGTACAACACCTGAAATATTAAAACCACCATATTAATATTTCTCTATTTTTTATTTATCCAGGCTCCAAACTTCTTCTAGTGACAGGGTATAAGAATAACCCGAATAAACAATTTCCACGGTGTATTTTCTGACTTATCGGTGGGGAAGTGACCTATTTTTTCCACATTGTGCTATAACGTTCTGCGCACATTTAGTTGTGTTGACTTACCTCCATGGCCGGCCGGAGTGGCCGTGCGGTTCTAGGCGCTACAGTCTGGAACCGCGAGACCGCTACGGTGGTAGGTTCGAATCCTGCCTCGGGAATGGATGTGTGTGATGTCCTTCGGTTAGTTAGGTTTAATTAGTTCTAATTCTAGGGGATTGATGACCTCAGAAGTTTAGTCTCATAGTGCTCAGAGCCATTTTTTGAACTTACCTCCATGACAGACGTTGCAGATTTCCTGTTAGCGCAAGTTTACAGTGTGTGCCTCAGTGGCAACAGTTGCAAACCTGAAAGCTATATATGAATCTACAGTAGTAGAAAGTTCAAGAAAAAAGACATGTGTTGCAGAAAAATTTAACTTAGTAACAGAGAGAGGAACACATGAAAAACGACCCTTAAGTCAAGTAACAAGACCATTTTAACTGAAGTGTCAAGTGAGCGTTACATAAGCTCTTACAGAACACGCCGTTTAGAGAGTGCATAGAAAAGATGCTTTACCAAATCTTGCGAACCTGACTAACGGAAAGAAAAGGCTTCACGGCTAAAAACAACACAAAAGCGTGATTTCCGATTACTAGGAAATGTCATGTGACGCATCGAGGCTACTTTTACCTCTTTACTTTTGACAAACACAAAGCAAACTGGCCAGATTAACTACATACAACTATGAAGGGGGATACAGAAGTGATTTCAGAAATCGTACCGTGTTTTCCAGTGGCTCCTAAAATCTACGAAATCATTTTAGGCGCCAACATAAATTCGGTGGTGCAGGCATTCTTCTCAAAGGGAATAACTTCCAATTGTAATTCCCCACTCTTATGTCTGGTACTTATAGAACATGAGTGTTATGAACTTAACGATAAAACGACACGTCTCCGGCCTTCACAGGCACAGAATTTGAGAATTTTTTAGAATCCATGCTTTGTATTGGAAATAACTATAAGGATCTCTCAATCTCCTGCAGCATGCTTCTAGGAATTGGAAGAGCTCGTAATACGCCATCTTCGTTTATTTCAGTTCATAGGAAGTCTGTGTGATGTAAATACGACTAGAAAAGCAGCTTGCGATCACAGAATGACATTGCCACAGATTACTCAAAAGTGGGACATACAGTACAGCCATGCCTTATCAAGTGAGATAAATCCATCTATGATGGAGGTATAAGTGCCAAAAAGACGTAATTGAAGGTACAATAAATGAGACTGATTACAACAGTTTGCAGTTTCCATTGAATTCGGTGTGTTTCATTAGAGAGAATGTTATGAAACCCAATCGAACACACTGCTATAATTGTACGCTCACATTATTTTGGTCAACCAATGTACTAGTGTACATATAATGCACCTAAAAATCTCCGCCACTGATATATTTCAAGCGAAACAAGTTTTATAAACATGAGTATCAAACTGAGATGACATATTACCTTGAACAGGAGTTCTGTTATCATTTGTGCTTTCAGAAAGGAGCGATGGTCAACGCACAAAGAAATGAATCTTCAGGCAACATGTAGACGTACTCCTTTCTGTCGTCTATCTGAAACCAAGAGCAAAAATCTGTGAGCGAAATCTGTGACGAGAAAAATAAAAGAAGTTCAACTTCCTACTTATGAAATAGCTCATCTGCTTTTCACGATGCTTCTTATATTTAAAATATGCCCGTGGAGGTACGAATCCAAATCATGAAGGAGAAATGCAGAAAACGTTTTCTGTTAACATATGGAAATATCCGTCACTTTTAAGGAAACAACTGTTCTACTTCGGTCTCATCCGTGTTTTCATGCAGCTTTCGTATTCTACGCAGAATTTCTCTTTCGTCCTACAGAACTGCAAATGTTTCAGCTGAAACCGGTTTCCAGACCATTGTTTTCTGTGAGCTGTTCTCAACCAGGCGAGCCCCCTAATGAAGTAACACAAACCTCTCATAGGTGCCTAGCAACACCTTTCCAAATCCCGCCTACTTTTGGCTTCCTGCGTTTTAAGTTTCCTTCTACAATCGACACAAAATATGCTCTACCAATACTGAAAATAGCCCAAGCAGATATTATCTGTAAATATTTACTTAACTGTGGCATTTCTGCACCGACTTTTCCTTTGTAATATTTCTTTCTTCGATAAGATTAGTCCACTGCACGTCTAATATAATCAAAATTCGCTATATTTAAGAACATACCAGCAGCAGTCCTTTTTTAGAAAAGCAACTGTGCGCCATTATGTCCACTAACACGTTTGACTGACTTCGTTGTTTACATTTGAAAGTTAAGTAGCTATTAGATTTGGAATGCAAGATACCAGATTTGGTGCTAAGTCAAAATCATTCAGTCATGTCCTTATTTATTCCTCCTGTCGCAAAATGCCTTGAACTGCATGTGAGTTAACAGGGAGCGTAGGGCCTGCAGGTACTGTGATGTCTTAAACAATTAAACAACTGTTTATACCTAAGACTTCAATTTCAAGTAATGTTATGGCCACTTTTGGATATTTTTTTAATTCCAGTTCGTACTATTTCGCAGTCAAACCCACACGTATTCAAATTTTCTAGTGAAATTGCTGACTCGTTTAATTACCTCTACATTTACATTACATTGTAAGCAAAACTTTAAACGAAGACACACTTACATGAATAACCAATCGAATCCATGAAACTACGAGTGTCGATTGACGTACCTTTTTCTCGTTTGATCGAGAAAATGATACTCAACCGAACAGAAAAGCATTAGTCATTTCATCACAGATTCCATAATAAAGGAATGGCAAATCATTACACATTATTGTTAGTCATTGTTTACCACACTACGGAAAACAAAAAAAACTGCTTAAAATTACAAATCTTCGCTGAAAGATATTCGGGTGGAATAATAAAAAAAAAACATTGTTCTGCATTGACATTGTCCTACAGATCCTACACCATTAGAAGACTCTTTCTGTCTGTGATTCCCTGAAAATTTTGTAAACGTACTGCACGTGCGGTAGACACCGAATTTATGGCAAGAAGCCAATGAATGCAACATTAACTAGATCCAGAGTCGTTGTTTCAGGGGACATACGTAAACGTTAGTGACAACAAGGGCACATGTGACTAAAATAAACTTTCGCTACCGATTTGGTACATGACTTCACACAAATGCCTGGGACGACTGTTCATGATCTTTGAAACTGAAAATTGTAAATTGTGTCTGTATAAACCGTTCGCGCTGTGGGCAGAGCATTCAAGAGATGTTCGTAGCAATTTCTCAAATGGTTCAAATAGCTCTAAGCACTATGGGACTTAACATTTGAGGTCATCAAGTCCCCTAGATGTAGAACTACTTAAACCTAACTAACCTAAGGACATCACACACATCCATGCCCGAGGCAGGATTCGAACCTGCGACCATAGCGGTCGCGCGGTTCCAGACTGAAGCGCCTAGAACCTCTCGGCCACACCAGCCAGCGCGACCGTAGCAGACAGTCGTCCCAGGCATTTCTGTGAAGTCATGTACCAAATCGGTAGCTTAAAGTTGATTTTAGTGCAGTAGTGCAATTCCGGGCTGAAGCTCCTAGAACCGCTCGGCCACAGCGGCCGGCTAGCAATCTCTCTCCTAACGTTTTGAATGCAAGTCAGTAGATCATCAACAGTGTTTGCTGGGGAACCAAGAGAAACAACTTGCAGATCAACCATTTCACATCCAAGTTCGATGAGCGATATGTCAGACGAGTTTGCCAGGTTTTTCTAGACGAAGTCGGGATTTTTTTATGAACAGGAAAATAGTCGGTTTTTTTCTAAAACAGCTTCTCTGATGCCGGAATTAACATATGTAGTTCTGAAATTCGTTTATGTATAGTCTACAGACACTTGAGTTATTGTTTTCAGCCCGTAATGCGTTACAATGACACGAGTCACAATATAGCCAAGTTTGAACTGAGGAAAAGTACTACATGTTACTTTATTGACGTTTATAACCGCACTTCAACCTCCGTAATACAACCTTCCCTGCTAGAACGCCGAGAAAACGAGGAAACCACGAGCACGTAAATGTGTAGTTCATATTCACCATTAAGTCAGATGCTAGTGTGATTATTGATACAGGGGATCTCTCAGATCGCCAAGAGATCCTCACGATGTTAAAAATTGTATCCAAGACACACACTAGAATAAATGAAGCATTCAATACAGATAAAATCATGTCACCTTTAACGTCTTTAAGCGATGAATAAATCTTTCATCATTCGTTATTAAACTTGGTTTACAGTTTCCCTCGTTCTTCAATACTTGTACTTTACTTGTTCCTCTCTACGACGACGAATCCATTTGTAAAATATTTTCTCGAACTGTAAAAAAGTCAGGGTTGCCAACTTACCTCTATCCCGATTACAGGCTAAATTTTTAATTTCAGTTACGTTTACTGTCTCGTAATTTAAGCATTCGTATAATGAACAAACAGTTTATCTTAAATATTACCCGGTTGTGGTGTAACGCGGAATTTCACGTATCCCGACAAGGTTTAATAGAGAGTCGATTTTTCATCATGAAAATCGAGACACTGTGCCTCCAAGTAGACAAGGAGTGACGTCATATGGAGAAAAAGAGCTGGCGTCCAGGTGTGCAGCGCGGTTAACTAGGGCGTTTGTTCTTGCTTTAAATCGTTTACTGAATCGTTTTGTTCTTTTGTGTTTCTCAGTAGCTTCTCGGGCCTATACTGTTTTCAGCAGTTAAATATCAACTTTTGTAATGGTGTATAAATGTTGTGCTCCTGGTTTTTCTGTTAATTAGTACGAGAACAACAACATTTTCAAATTCTCAACTGATGAAGATATGCGGACAAAGTGGACAGCCGTGATCAGGATGGATCATTTCGTTCCGAGCAAGCATTTTGCGGTAAGTAGATTTCTTTTTAGTCATTTACTGATGTCAATAGTTTCGCGAAAATATGTGGCAGTTAAAGTTTGCTTCACAATATAAGTTTAAGCAGTCAGAGTACACCATATTTTTCTTCAGTTCGTAAATTTGAGTTTGCATATTTTCGAAGGCGTTAGACAGGGGAAATACATTCAGTTGATTGGGAAACCGGCACTTATGCAGTTTAGGGGGTACATGCGCTGATCACGAGATAAGTACCAATTTTTGAACGAAACGCGTATTTCTGAAGATATAAACATATATATGTACGGAATACCAAAATATTTTTTATTTCAAAAATTGTGTGTTACAGTCATATCTGATGCGCTCGTCACCAAAAAAGTGCTTATTTTCACATGGATGAAAAAAAAGATCAATCGTCTCAAAAAAATTTTTTATCAAAAATAATGTATTGCATATGTATGCACGGAATTTCAAAAACATTTATTTTTTTGCAAAAAAGATGTAATTAATAACAAAATTTTCTCAAAAAAATCATTTGTTTATTTTACACAGATATACATTAAAGCTGGAATCACAGATTAGATAAAAACAGCTACCTCAAGTTAATTTGTAGCATTACGATAGATTTTTCGAACATGCTCAGTGAAATTGTGGAATGTATTTTCCCAAAAACGTTGACGCCAGAGAAATTCCGCCAGGTAGTTATTCAGCATAGCACGGTGAGTTCAGCTAATTTTTTTTTTTTTTGCATCGTTGGTATTCCGTGCATGTATATGGTTATATCTTCAGAAATACGCGTTTCCTTCTGAAATAGGTACTATTCTCGTGATCAGCGCATGTACTCCCTAAACTGCATAATTGCCGGAAAACGTCATGCACAGTAACGGTGCCTTTAAGCAAACTACAACTCGGAAAATCTGCGGGACCGTATCCTGCCAACCTACTAACGCTTTTTGTCTCTCCATCGCAATGCCCATTATCAGATGCTGATCAGCAACTAAATTAACTATTTATTGCATTCTGACCAATGCTCAGTTTCTGACAGAATCCTTTGACAGTCACCAGTACATTTGTGAAAAATCCATCGTGTGGACAAGTTTGCTTAATAATTACTGTGAATACTTTATGCACAAAAAATGAAAACTGTTTCAGGAGGGCGTATTTTAAACACAGAGAACGGAAACAGCTGTACATACCCTTAGTATATAGCCTTTCTGTTTTCACAATAAGTTGACTTTTATATGATTGCGTTCATGCCTATTTTGCATAAAGTAAACAGGACATAGTATGATTTCCTCTAGGGGAAGGATTTTGTGCCTGTGCTCACGTGGGACTTCAATAGTCTGAGGTATAATTAGAGTATTTGCAAAAGATTTAGTATTATGGTATTGCGGTTCTGTGGCAGTTTTCTAGAAGAGTGAACTCTGTTTTATTAGTTACTTTGCTGATTATTCCCAAATATATTTCTCATAGGCGAGTAATATTTTAAAAACTTTAGTAATGTCAGATGGTAGTTTCTAATTCCATGTTCTGGTGTGTTTTTCATGTACAGGGTCAAAATTTCTGCACAGCATTCCCAGATAGTTCTGACAGCTTAATAGGAATTTTACCAGACGTCTAAACTCTGGTACATAGTTCTGTACCCAACTGCTAGTTATATAAGCTGTGTCAATACATTATGTGGGTGGCCGAGCGGTTCTAGGCGCTACAGCCTGGAACCGCGCGACCGCTACGGTCGCAGGTTCGAATCCTGATTCGGGCATGAATGTGTGTGATATCCTTAGGTTAGTTAGGTTTAATTAGTTCTAAGTTCTAGGGGACTGATGACCTCAGATGTTAAGTCCCATAGTGCTCAGAGCCATTTGAACCATTTTCTTTAACACCGCGTATAAAGATTATGCTTTCAGTTTTACTGTTTTAGCTTCTGACTGTAGTGTGCTGCCATTGTGTATGAATAGTTGTTTTGGTTGTTAGCTTTCGTAGATTACTGATCTTTCCTCTTTTCTTCTTCTTGAGAATGAGGAACATACAGGTACCCCTCTGGCGTATATACGGTATTCATGCATAATTCTAAACGATTGTTTCCTTATCATCGTCGATATTGGCACTAGCTGCTGTTTGTGCACCTTGACAGCTGCTATGTATTGTTAAGTTGCTTTTCAAGAACTGTGTACTGTCACACACATACACAATTTTTTTTCAACGAAACGTGTTAGTAATTTTACTGGGAGTAGGATAACCCTCTCATGTGACATGCACGTTGGAAAGCAGAAGTGTTAGCAGATCGTTGGTCACATGGTACGTAGTAGCTACTGGTCTCACAAGAGTGGCATGGTTTAAAATTCTCTTGTACTATTCAAGTTTTTATTAATTGTCTCAAAGTTATAACAGTTTTTCTCTTGAAGGTGCCTTTGGATTGTAAGAGAATTTCAACTCATAAATGAACATTAAGTACTCATTTTTGTGCAGTGACCAAAACAGGTAAAATTAGAGTTGAGTAATTATTCTTTCTATCTGTGCATAAGTTACAAGGAGACTTTTCGAGCAGTAAGCGTGTCTTTGGAAAAGGTATAGAGTGAAATAAACTACCTCCATTTGGTATGTTTACTCGTCTCAGGAAGTTAGTTTCTTCTTGTTTGCAAAACAATAATACCCAAAGAGTGCTACAGTTATTTACTTTATTACAGGCAAGCTGTGCACGTAATTCACATATATTTGTGGATCGCTGCTTTGTCTTGCAGTTTTAATGACTGTATTACTGGCATTTGGTTCCTTTTAGTCATGTAGAGACATAAACGGCATCTAAAAATTGTTATATAAACATGAGTCGTATTATATTTAACATTTAGTATATTTTTAGTAAATTTGTGATAAGTATCAACAATTGCGTTCTACTTGTGTTACTACGTAATTAAATCTGTTATTACAACAGGTTGAAGTTTTTCGGAGTTTTAAGTTGAGTATTAGTAATAATTTACAACTACATATTGTAAATTTTATGTTTTTGTTTGCTCTCACAATGTTACGTAAGACGTTGTGATAGTAATACGAATTCAGTGGTTAAGACAAGTAGTGTTTGAAATGTGGTACTACAAATATTGCTGAAGATTAGCTTGGTAGATCGCATAACTAATGAGAAGGGGTCTTGAATTGAATTGGGTAAAAAGAAATTTGTGGCACAGTCTGACTAAAATAAGGGATCAATTGATGGGACACGTCGAGAAATGATCAATTTAGTACTGGATGGAAGGGTACGCTGCAAAAATTGTAGAGGGAGAACAAGAGATGAAGACAGCAAGCAGGTTCAAATAGACGGAGGTTGCAGCACTTTTTTTTTTTTTTCATCAGTCTACTGACTGGTTTGATGTGGCCTGCCACAAATTCCTTTCCTGTGCTAACCTCTTCATCTCAGAGTAGCACTTGCAACCTGCGTCCTCAATTATTTGCTTGACGTATTCCAATCTCTGTCTTCCTCTACAGTTTTTGCCCTCTACAGCTCCCTCTAGTACCATCGAAGTCATTCCCTCATGTCTTAGCAGATGTCCTGTCATCCTGTCCCTTCTCCTTATCAGTGTTTTCCACATATTCCTTTCCTCTCCGATTCTGCGTAGAACCTCCTCATTCCTTACCTTATCAGTCCACCTAATTTTCAACATTCGTCTATAGCACTACATCTCAAATGCTTCGATTCTCTTCTGTTCCGGTTTTCCCACAGTCCATGTTTCACTACCATACAATGCTGTACTCCAGACGTATATCCTCAGAAATTTCTTCCTCAAATTAAGGCCGGTATTTGATATTAGTAGACTTCTCTTGGCCAGAAATGCCTTTTTTGTCATAGCGAGTCTGCTTTTGATGTCCTCCTTGCTCCGTCCGTCATCGGTTATTTTACTGCCTGTTGTGTGTTGTTGTTCTGGTCTTCAGTCCTGAGACTGGTTTGATGCAGCTCGCCATGCTACTCTATCCTGTGCAAGCTTCTTCATCTCCCAGTACCTACTGCAACCTACATCCTTCTGAATCTGCTTAGTGTATTCATCTCTTGGTCTCCCCCTACGATTTTTACCCTCCACGATGCCCTCCAATACTAAATTGGTGATCGCTTGATGCCTCAGAACATGTCCTACCAACCGATCACTTCTTCTGGTCAAGTTGTGCCACAAACTCCTCTTCTCCCCAATCCTATTCAGTACCTCCTCATTAGTTATGTGATCTACCCATCTAATCATCAGCATTCTTCTACATCTACATCTACATCTATACTCCGCGAGCCACCTTACGGTGTGTGGCGGAGGGTACTTATTGTACCACTATCTGATCCCCCCTTCCCTGTTCCATTCACGAATTGTGCGTGGGAAGAACGACTGCTTGTAAGTCTCCGTATTTGCTCTAATTTCTCGGATCTTTTCGTTGTGATCATTACGCGAGATATATGTGGGCGGTAGTAATATGTTGCCCATCTCTTCCCGGAATGTGCTCTCTCGTAATTTCGATAATAAACCTTTCCGTATTGCGTAACGCCTTTCTTGAAGTGTCCGCCACTGGAGCTTGTTCAGCATCTCCGTAACGCTCTCGCGCTGACTAAATGTCCCCATGACGAATCGCGCTGCTTTTCGCTGGATCATGTCTATCTCTTCTATTAATCCAACCTGGTAAGGGTCCCATACTGATGAGCAATACTCAAGAATCGGACGAACAAGCGTTTTGTAAGCTACTTCTTTCGTCGATGAGTCACATTTTCTTAGAATTCTTCCTATGAATCTCAACCTGGCGCCTGCTTTTCCCACTATTTGTTTTATGTGATCATTCCACTTCAGATCGCTCCTGATAGTAACTCCTAAGTATTTTACGGTCGTTACCGCTTCCAATGATTTACCACCTATGGCATAATCGTACTGGAATGGATTTCTGCCCCTATGTATGCGCATTATATTACATTTATCTACGTTTAGGGAAATCTGCCAGCTGTCGCACCATTCATTAATCCTCTGCAGGTCTTCCTGGAGTACGTACGAGTCTTCTGATGTTGCTACTTTCTTGTAGACAACCGTGTCATCTGCAAATAGCCTCACGGAGCTACCGATGTTGTCAACTAAGTCATTTATGTATATTGTAAACAATAAAGGTCCTATCACGCTTCCTTGCGGTACTCCCGAAATTACCTCTACATCTGCAGATTTTGAACCGTTAAGAATGACATGTTGTGTTCTTTCTTCTAGGAAATCCTGAATCCAATCACAAACCTGGTCCGATATTCCGTAAGCTCGTATTTTTTTCACTAAACGTAAGTGCGGAACCGTATCAAATGCCTTCCTGAAGTCCAGGAATACGGCATCAATCTGCTCGCCAGTGTCTACGGCACTGTGAATTTCTTGGACAAATAGGGCGAGCTGAGTTTCACATGATCTCTGTTTGCGGAATCCATGTTGGTTATGATGAAGGAGATTTGTATTATCTAAGAACGTCATAATACGAGAACACAAAACATGTTCCATTATTCTACAACAGATTGACGTAAGCGAAATAGGCCTATAATTATTCGCATCTGATTTATGACCCTTCTTGAAAATGGGAACGACCTGCGCTTTCTTCCAGTCTCTAGGTACTTTACGTTCTTCCAGAGATCTACGATAAATTGCTGATAGAAAGGGGGCAAGTTCTTTAGCATAATCACTGTAGAATCTTACGGGTATCTCGTCTGGTCCGGATGCTTTTCCGCTACTAAGTGATAGCAGTTGTTTTTCAATTCCGATATCGTTTATTTCAATATTTTCCATTTTGGCGTCCGTGCGACGGCTGAAGTCAGGGACCGTGTTACGATTTTCCGCAGTGAAACAGTTTCGGAACACTGAATTCAGTATTTCTGCCTTTCTTCGGTCGTCCTCTGTTTCGGTGCCATCGTGGTCAACGAGTGACTGAATAGGGGATTTAGATCCGCTTACCGATTTTACATATGACCAAAACTTTTTAGGGTTCTTGTTTAGATTGTTTGCCAATGTTTTATGTTCGAATTCGTTGAATGCTTCTCTCATTGCTCTCTTTACGCTCTTTTTCGCTTCGTTCAGCTTTTCCTTATCAGCTATGATTCGACTACTCTTAAACCTATGATGAAGCTTTCTTTGTTTCCGTAGTACCTTTCGTACATGATTGTTATACCACGGTGGATCTTTCCCCTCGCTTTGGACCTTAGTCGGTACGAACTTATCTAAGGCGTACTGGACGATGTTTCTGAATTTTTTCCATTTTTGTTCCACATCCTCTTCCTCAGAAATGAACGTTTGATGGTGGTCACTCAGATATTCTGCGATTTGTGCCCTATCACTCTTGTTAAGCAAATATATTTTCCTTCCTTTCTTGGCATTTCTTATTACACTTGTAGTCATTGATGCAACCACTGACTTATGATCACTGATACCCTCTTCTACATTCACGGAGTCTAAAAGTTCCGGTCTATTTGTTGCTATGAGGTCTAAAACGTTAGCTTCACGAGTTGGTTCTCTAACTATCTGCTCGAAGTAATTCTCGGACAAGGCAGTCAGGATAATGTCACAAGAGTCTCTGTCCCTGGCTCCAGTTCTGATTGTGTGACTATCCCATTCTATACCTGGTAGATTGAAGTCTCCCCCTATTACAATAGTATGATCACGAAACTTCTTCACGACGTTCTGCAGGTTCTCTCTGAGGCGCTCAACTACTACGGTTGCTGATGCAGGTGGTCTATAGAAGCATCCGACTATCATATCTGACCCACCTTTGATACTTAACTTAACCCAGATTATTTCACATTCGCATTCGCTAATAACTTCACTGGATATTATTGAATTCTTTACTGCTATAAATACTCCTCCACCATTGGCGTTTATCCTATCCTTGCGGTATATATTCCATTCTGTGTCTAGGATTTCGTTACTGTTCACTTCCGGTTTTAACCAACTTTCCGTTCCTAATACTATATGCGCACTATTTCCTTCAATAAGCGATACTAATTCAGGAACCTTGCCCTGGATACTCCTGCAGTTTACCAATATTACGTTAACTTTTCCTGTTTTTGGTCTCTGAGGACGGACGTTCTTTATCAACGATGCTGATGTTCTCTCTGGTAAGCCGACTGATGGGTCTACAAGTCACAAAAATAGTCCTTAACAGCGTTCTTAATGTGAACCTGTGTTGTACGTATGGCGCCACTGCTGTCCTATAAAATGATGGCGAGATGTGCGCAGCTGCAGCACTAAGTGATAAACAGGTGTTGGTTATTCGCCTGTGCAGTCACGGGATCTAATTTTGTGGCCTTTTATTCATCCATAGATCTCTTTTACAAGGATGTTGGACACGTATTGGTATTGCAGTTTAAAAACAGCATAAATAATGTAATTAATATATACAGACATTTCACACTTACAGGTCTAGTCTGACAAGATTGGGGCAGGTAGTCGATGGTGGTGTTATAGTAGTAAGCATCCCGGAATTTGCCTGAAGTAATTTAGGGAAACTACGAGAACCTAAGTCGGGATGGTCAGAAGAAGCGTCCTTCCTCCCGAATATAAGGCCAGCCTGTTTGAAACAGTCCTCCCTCATTCGGTTTATCCCAAGTATACAATGCTGATACTGTTTTTATAAAGAAGTAATTTAACAATGTAGAAGTCCAGTGATATACTGTTCATTCATTTCTCACTCCTACTCGTTGCAGATGCTACACACACTATACACGCATTGTTTCATGACGTAATACGACACACTCTATCAGCTGGCGTCAGGCCACAGCGACAATGAATGTTTCCATTCTGTGTATCGCAGCTTCCTATTTGATAGCCTGAAAAAAGTGTGTTATCATCCCTCTACAACGAGTGAGATGTTGATCTTAGAAAGAGGCTAAGGTGTGTATTGTACACAGTATAGCTATGGAAGTAACTTTCTCGTGAAAAGAGAAAAAAGGGGAAAAATTGTGTGAATGTGGTATGTGCATTGACATATGTTCTATTGTAGTTATGTTATGTTGTATCTGTTACGTTTTTAGCAAACCTCTAGCGTGTGTCATCTAAGTAATCCTTGAATGTATAGAATGTATTGATTAACATGTACTTCTTAACAGCCTTTTAAAATAAGCTTCTTTTAGCAATTTCGTTCATCTCCTTAGCAATTTTTTGTACTATCGTAGCTTTGATTCGTTTAACGCCCGTGATATTGTCTGTTAACAGTTCAGTCGCGGAATATGATTGTCTTAAGGCAGCGAAATACTATTATTGCGTGTGACACCACCTTATGCCTGTTCTTTCGCTTAGTATTTTATGCGTCGGATAAGAATGGGCTATGCTCTATGTATCCACCATTTCATAGAGCAAAATCCATTATTATCAGATGCATAAAATACTACGCCCCCCCCCCCCCCATGAACCATGGACCTTGCCGTTGGTGGGGAGGCTTGCGTGCCTCAGCGATACAGATAGCCGTACCGTAGGTGCAACCACAACGGAGGGGTATCTGTTGAGAGGCGAGACAAACGCGTGGTTCCTGAAAAGGGGCAGCAGCCTTTTCAGTAGTTGCAGGGACAACAGTCTGGATGACTGACTGATCTGGCCTTGTCACACTAATCAAAACGGCCTTGCTGTTGTGGTACTGCGAACGGCTGAAAGCAAGGGGAAACAGCAGCCGTCATTTTTCCCGAGGGCATGCAGCTTTACTGTATGGTTAATGATGATGGCGTCCTCTTGGGTAAAATATTCCGGAGGTAAAATAGTCCCCCATTCGGATCTCCGGGCGGGGACTACTCAGGAGGACGTCGTTATCAGGAGAAAGAAAACTGGCGTTCTACGGATCGGAACGAGGAATGTCAGATCCCTTAATCGGGCAGGGAGGTTAGAAAATTTAAAAAGGGAAATGGATAGGTTAAAGTTATAGTGGGAATTAGTGAAGTTCGGTGGCAGGAGGAACAAGACTTTTGGTCAGGCGAATACAGGGTTATAAATACAAAGTCAAATAGGGGTAATGCAGGAGTAGGTTTAATAATGAATAAAAAATAGGAATGCGGGTAAGCTACTACAAACAGCATAGTGAACGCATTATTGTGGTCAAGATAGACACGAAGCCCACGCCTACTACAGCAGTACAAGTCTATATGCCAACTAACTCTGCAGATGACGAAGAAATTGAAGAAATGTATGATGAAATAAAAGAAATTATTCAGATAGTGAAGGGAGACGAAAATTTAATAGTCATGGGTGACTGGAATTCGGTAGTAGGAAAAGGGAGAGAAGGAAACGTAGTAGGTGAATATGGATTGGGGGTAAGAAATGAAAGAGGAAGCCGTCTGGTAGAATTTTGCACAGAGCACAACTTAATCATTGCTAACACTTGGTTCAAGAATCATAAAAGAAGGATGTATACATGGAAGATGCCGGGAGATACTAAAAGGTATCAGATAGATTATATAATGGTAAGACAGAGATTTACGAACCAGGTTTTAAATTGTAAGACATTTCCAGGCGCAGATGTGGACTCTGACGACAATCTATTGGTTATGAACTGTAGATTGAAACTGAAGAAACTGCAAAAAGGTGGGATTTAAGGAGATGGGACCTAGACAAACTGAAAGAACCAGATGTTGTAGAGTGTTTCAGGGAGAGCGTAAGGGAGCAAATGGCAGGAATGGGGGAAAGAAATACAATAGAAGAAGAAGAGGTAGCTTTGAGGTATGATGTAGTGAAGGCAGCAGAGGATCAAGTAGGTAAAAAGACGAGGGCTAGTAGAAATCCTTGGGTAACAGAAGAAATATTGAATTTAATTGATGAAAGGAGAAAATATAAAAATGCAGTAAATGAAGCAGGCAAAAAGGAATACAAACGTCTCGAAAATGAGATCGACAGGAAGTGCAAAATGGCTAAGCAGGGATGGCTAGAGGATAAATGTAAGGATGTAGAGGCTTATCTCACTAGGGGTAAGATAGATACTGCCTACAGGAAAATTAAAGAGACCTTTGGAGAAAAGAGAACCACTTGTATGAATATCAAGTGCTCAGATGGGAATCCAGTTCTAAGCAAAGAAGGGAAAGCAGAAAGGTGGAAGGAGTATATAGAGGGTCTATACAAGGGCGATGTACTTGAGGACAATATCATGGAAATGGAAGAGTATGTAGATGAAGATGACATGGGAGATATGATTCTGCGCAAGAGTTTGACAGAGCACTGAAAGACCTGAGTCGAAACAAGGCCCCGGGAGTAGACAACATTCCATTAGAAGAGAGCCTTGGGAGAGCCAGTCCTGACAAAACTCTACCATCTGGTGAGCAATATGTATGAGACAGGCGAAATACCCTCAGACTTCAAGAAGAATATAATAATTCCAATCCCAAAGAAGGCAGGTGTTATTAGATGCGAAAATTACCGAACTATCAGTTTTAGAATCCACGGCTGCAAAATACTAACGCGAATTCTTTACAGACGAATGGAAAAACTGATAGAAACCGACCTCGGGGAAGATCAGTTTGTATTCCGTAGAAATATTGGAACACGTGAGGCAATACTGACCCTACGGCTTATCTTAGAAGCTAGATTAAGGAAAGGCAAACCTACGTTTCTAGCATTTGTAGACTTAGAGAAAGCTTTTGACAATGTTGACTGGAATACTCTCTTTCAAATTCTGAAGGTGGCAGGGGTAAAATATAGGGAGCGAAAGGCTATTTACAATTTGTACAGAAACCAGATGACAGTTATAAGAGTCGAGGGGCATGAAAGGGAGCAGTGGTTGGGAAGGGAGTGCGACAGGGGTGTAGCCTCTCCCCGATGTTATTCAATCTGTATATTGATCAAGCAGTGAAGGAAACAAAAGAAAAATTCGGAGTAGGTATTAAAGTCCATGGAGAAGAAATAAAAACTTCGAGGTTCGCCGACGACATTGTAATTCTGTCAGAGACAGCAAAGGACTTGGAAGAGCAGTTGAACGGAATGGATAGTGTCTTGAAAGGAGGATATAAGATGAACATCAACAAAACCAAAACGAGGATAATGGAATGTAGCCGAATTAAGTCGAGTGATGTTGAGGGTATTAGATTAGGAAATGAGACACTTAAAGTAGTAAAGGAGTTTTGCTATTTGGGAAGCAAAATAACTGATGTTGGTCGAAGTAGAGAGGATATAAAATGTAGACTGGCAATGGCAAGGAAAGCGTTTCTGAAGAAGAGAAATTTGTTAACATCGAGTATAGATTTAAGTGTCAGGAAGTCTTTTCTGAACGTATTTGTATGGAGTGTAGCCATGTATGGAAGTGAAACATGGACGATAAACAGTTTGGACAAAAAGAGAATAGAAGCTTTCGAAATGTGGTGCTACAGAAGAATGCTGGAGATTAGATAAGTAGATCACGTAACTGATGAGGCGGTACTAAAGAGAATTGGGGAGAAGAGGAAATTATGGCACAACTTCACTATAAGAAGGGATTGGTTGGTAGGACATGTTCTGAGGATCAAGGGATCACTAGTTCATTACTGGAAGAAAGCGTGGAGGGTAAAAATCGTAGAGGGAAACCAAGAGATGAACGCGCTAAGCACATTCAGAAGTATGGTTACAGTAGTTGTTCGGAGATGGAGAGGCTTGCACAGGATAGAGTAGCATGGAGAGCTACATCAAACCTATCTCTGGACTGAAGACCACAACAACAACAACATCCATCATTTCATACGGATGTTGTACCGGCCCTGCAAAGCTATCAGCGAATGCCACAAACTTGCCATTTCACGTTTCAAAGTCTGTTCTTGTAATATACGACAGTGTAACTTGCATGTTCCCTTATCTCTAAATAAATGTCGTGCGTATGCTTCAGACTCACATGGATCACGGAGTGATGTGAAAAGGCAACTGGCCAAAATTCTTCTGCTTTACTTTGTGTTATTAAGGAGCTGTAGACGTATGAAGAAAAGACCATGAAGACAAAATTAAAGAGATTCCAGCTCAGACAAAGGCTTACCAGCAGTCGTTCTTCCCGCGAACTATTCGCTACTGGAACAGGAATAGAGTGAAGTGACGGTGATACTCAAAGTACCCACCACCACACACCACAGGGTGGCTTGCGGAGCCTAGATGTGGATGTAGCTGTAAATGTCTACTGTCTATCGTGTTTTTGGACACTGTGATTATGCATGAATATGCCACAGTGCAGGATGGCGGTATTTCGAAGTGTCTTGGAGTCGAAGTTCATTTGTAGGGTTTTAAGTTTCTTGCCAAAATTAATATTTGATTCTTGATCATCTTGGTGCACTATGCAGTTAAAACCTCCAGCTAAACAGCTCGGATATGTAGATCTTTAAGTAACTCGACTATCACCCCAGCATAAAATGTCTTACTGCTAAGTTTTAGTCCCCAATGGTGCGTGGTATACGTTAACACTCCGTATGTTTTGAAATTTGATGGTGATACCACGGCCCGTTTGCAGTAGCGATGTGGTGGTTTAACTCAATCCCTCCTTGTGCAGTTCTGATGTACCCGCTTCACTGCATACACTTATTATTGCAAAGTAACCCGGCATTTGTGCAATATTGGGGTTCGTCACATCCTGTATCGGAGCGGTGTTCAAGTCGGCGCCGTATACGTATTGTCTGAAGCTGTTGATTTTCACGTCAGATGATATCCTATTGACATTAGTGTTTGCGAATGTGCACACATGCAGCATCATTTTGGTGGCTTAAATTTCAGTATCTTCTGGCCACTCTGCTCTATATTGGTCACCGAATTGTTTTGTGGTGTTCTTATGTTCGGTATCGTTTGTATCCTTTGTGATCACCTCACGCGTTTCTGCTTTGTCTGTTTCAGTTGGTATTGGAGATGTCGGGTCGGCGTCCGTCTTGGTATCTCTCCGCGTTTTGCCCAACGTACGATATATCTTCCGTTCCCTGTTTGATGCTCCTGCTCGGGATGTTAGTTTAAAGCCCTTTTCGAGCGCTCCTGTTTCGTTAGTGGGGTGTCGTTACTGGTAGGTAGTGAAACTGACGAATGTGCACGCGTTAAGTTTTATTGTACACTAGCTGAGTACCAGACGTTGCCCGAGTGTGTATTTATTCGGTCCATCTCCTCCTTCTCTCTCTCTCTCTCTCTCTCTCTCTCTCTCTCTCTCTGCCTCTGCCTCTGCCTCCCACCTCCTGCCTCTGACCATCTCTTCCTCTTTCTATGTCCATCCCCCCCCCTCTCTAACCATTTGTCTCTACCCTCTCTCAGTCCACCTCCTTCTTCCCCCTTATCTGTGCCCATCTCCTTCTTCTCCTTCGCTGTCTGTCAATCTCCTCCTCCCCATTCTCTCTCCGCATTATCACGGTTACCCGAATGGACGCTGGTGATTCTTACCCCCATATTATTTATTTACAGATCGTAATTCTGTGTTCCAAATTTGGTTGAAATTGTTCCAGGCGCTTAGGATGAGCTTTTACCCATGGGTTTCCCGTGTAGGCACATGTCAAATACATTTCACATATATTTAACGTATTTCACACGTATTTGTACATATATGTCACCTGTATCTCAAGTGAACTTCGCCTTGTGTTATAAAATGATATAATTTTGTAGATATATCTGTCTGCGATTTTTTTTGTTAATAGCGTTAGTAGTAAAGAAGTAATAAATTAAAACGCCATGTATGATGGGACAGTTTTTCACGCATCACAGTGTTTATGTCGTCATATTTCCTGAACTATGAGCCGTACAGTGATATAATTTTGTAGGTATATTTAGCAACATATGAGGACATTGTATGTGAAAGTTTCTGCGAAAAGAGTCAATGGTAAAGAAGTAGTTAATTTAAACATCATGTATGACGCAGCAGTTTTTCATCATCTCAGCGTTCATGGCGTCATATCCCTTGAACTAATTGGTGTACAATAATGTATTTTTGTAGGAACATTCAGTAAAAAGTGATGTGAATAGAGTTAGTAGCAACGAGGCAATAAATTTAAACGACTCACATGATGCGGCAGTTTTTCACACACCCTCCTGAACTATAGGTCGTATTATTTTGCTGGCACACTCAGTAGACTGTCTGAAAAATTCAATGCGAAAACAGTTAGCAGTAAAGAAATAATTAATTAATAGATCTTATTATCACTTTGCTGGCACAGTCAGTGGATTGTCTGAAAAAAGTTGTTGCGAAAACAGCTAGCTGTAAAGAAACAATTAATTAAAATGGGATGCCTCATGCGGCAGTTTTACTACTTGAAGAGCGAAAATGCAGTAAGCGACAAACATCATTTTGTGGGAGTTGTCAGCAAGAAAAAGTTCCATAAGGGTTTGAAATTATGTTAAAAGTTTGTTCCAAGTCACTGAGTGTTCTCATACTCAAATACTTGATGACTAAAGTTGTGCTATTCGCGCAGGTGGGTTATATTGCCTTTACACCCACACTCACACCCCTTTGACAGGAAGGTGGATCTTAACTTACAGCGATTCTTTCCAGACAGTAAGTGATATGTCGGCCAAGTTTCGTTGAAAGCTGTCCAACAATTTAGGAGGAGATATGGAACATAATTCTACACATACATACCGCATATGTACCTCCATTTTTATAATACTTACGGATACAGGTGTATCATCTACTGCACCGTGACTTGTATCGATCCATGCTGAATCAACTTTTCTGTCTTTGTTTCGTTCTTTTTCTATCTGATCTGGGTTGGTGGTCTATTACCTCCTTCTGAATGTCGTGAGTTAGTTGTGTCTTCGATTTATGATTCAGTTTGTTCACTTAGATTTCGGCACCTTCTTCCCGATTATTTGAAATGTCCTCGCTTTCACTGATCACTGTAGTTGTCTCGTAAGCCAACTGGAACGCTGTGTTCTTAGGTTCATGGGACACACTGGATAAGAGTGTACGGTTTGGGATTTCAAGCTATGAAGTTCGTGCTCTCGAGAAATTATTTGTGTAAGTTGCTGGCTCGTATTAATCTCGAACTGAAACGAGATATTGTGAGACGGAATCTCAGGAACATTCGCGAATGTTTGATGTGGAAGTATTTCTCGTGTAGCACCTGGTCTCGCGACTTCGTTTGTATGAGTTACGGACTATGTCTGCATTCGCAAGGTATCATCAACTGTGACTGGATGTGTTCGTTGGCTCTTGATTGGTGCGTACACTTCGCACTGAGGTGGTCTACAACTTCCATAGGTGCGTGGTAGTCCTTCATACGTTATTAGAACTTTGTAACCCTGTATGCGTAGATAAGACGGAACACTTTTAAGTGACTCTATGTGCAATTATCGAACACCGTTGCTGACGTTAATATGTTTATTGTTTTGTCATTTATCTTGTAGCACCCGTAAAGCGGTACCGCAACGTGCCAGCGCCCGTTTCCCAGCTTCTTGTAATACGTCTAACGAAAGATTGCGATTATGCACCGTGCTCAGTCCTAGCCCCGACTGTTCTACCATGACTTTACGTAGTTCTCCAAAACTTACTTTGGAATCGACTGTACCATTGAACTCGGAAACTGCTCGTGCGCCTGTATCGCTGACGTTGCTTTAACAAACACAGCATTCGCCAGGACGTCGTACTGCAGTCCCGTCACTTTATCAACCCTCATGCGCTATTTTTCCGATAACTGCTCGTCTATTTCTGCGATCTTGAGACGTTTCTGTCCAAAGGGGAATCCTGATCGCCAAGTACAACGCGACATTGGAGCTGGCACACTTGCACAGATTTGTAGTGACACTACATCCTCGCTGCACGCCCGTGCCTGCAACTCGTCGAATAACATGCGTTATTTACGGCGCGACAAGCGCTGCGGCATCGTCCCGCACACTGCCACTGTCACGACGACACTGCAGGCTTTCGAAACACTAGTCCAGTCTAATATCGGTTATATGTTGCAAAAGGTGGGGTAGCAGATTTTTATTTTTTTTTAACTCTTTCATATGGTTAGAGAACTTGGAAAACCAGTTTTTGCGTTCAAAATTTGTGTTGGCTAAGCTTTCTGTAGTCAAAAGACTATAAAAAATTCGAACTTTTTTCAGTTTTCAGGAAATGGAATAAATTCTAATATTTCTTTCATAATCATACGATTTCACTATGGTCTACAAGTAGGGCGGGAGACACAATCAAGATCTCTGACGTCGATCTGTTGTAGAATTTTAGAACATGTTTTTTGCTCGAGTATCATGTCGTTTTTGGAAACCCAGAATCTACTATGTAGGAATCAACATGGATTCCGGAAACAGCGATCGTGTGAGACCCAACTCGCGTTATTTGTTCATGAGACCCAGAAAATATTAGATACAGGCTCCCAGGTAGATGCTATTTTTCTTGACTTCCGGAAGGCGTTCGATACAGTTCCGCACTGTCGCCTGATAAACAAAGTAAGAGCCTACGGAATATCAGACCAGCTGTGTGCCTGGATTGAAGAGTTTTTAGCAAACAGAACACAGCATGTTGTTATCAATGGAGAGACGTCCACAGACGTTAAAGTAACCTCTGGCGTGCCACAGGGGAGTGTTATGGGACCATTGCTTTTCACAATATATATAAATGACCTAGTAGATAGTGTCGGAAGTTCCATGCGGCTTTTCGCGGATGATGCTGTAGTATACAGAGAAGTTGCAGCATTAGAAAATTGTAGCGAAATGCAGGAAGATCTGCAGCGGATAGGCACTTGGTGCAGGGAGTGGCAACTGTCCCTTAACATAGACAAATGTAATGTATTGCGAATACATAGAAAGAAGGATCCTTTATTGTATGATTATATGATAGCGGAACAAACACTGGTAGCAGTTACTTCTGTAAAATATCTGGGAGTATGCGTGCGGAACGATTTGAAGTGGAATGATCATATAAAATTAATTGTTGGTAAGGCGGGTGCCAGGTTGAGATTCATTGGGAGAGTGCTTAGAAAATGTAGTCCATCAACGAAGGAGGTGGCTTACAAAACACTCGTTCGACCTATACTTGAGTATTGCTCATCAGTGTGGGATCCGTACCAGATCGGGTTGACGGAGGAGATAGAGAAGATCCAAAGAAGAGCGGCGCGTTTCGTCACAGGGTTATTTGGTAACCGTGATAGCGTTACGGAGATATTTAATAAACTCAAGTGGCAGACTCTGCAAGAGAGGCGCTCTGCATCGCGGTGCAGCTTGCTGTCCAGGTTTCGAGAGGGTGCGTTTCTGGATGAGGTATCGAGTATATTGCTTCCCCCTACTTATACCTCCCGAGGAGATCACGAATGTAAAATTAGAGGGATTAGAGCGCGCACGGAGGCTTTCAGACAGTCGTTCTTCCCGCGAACCATACGCGACTGGAACAGGAAAGGGAGGTAATGACAGCGGCACGTAAAGTGCCCTCCGCCACACACCGTTGGGTGGCTTGCGGAGTATGAATGTAGATGTAGATGTAGATGTAAATGTAGATGTAGAACTTCTTGATTATGGTTTCTAATGTCAGTCAAGTGCGAACACATTAACACCACTGGCTCGAACGTATATCAGAATGGGCGACATCCTATATTCGCATGGCTAATGTTAAACTCAGTATCTGTCTCCCCAACCCACATCCGTTACCAATTTTGCGTAAAAAAAGCTAATAGTGCACATAATATTCCATCAATCTCGTTGAAAATCTTAAAAAAAACTCTTTCAACACATCAGTACTTCCTTTAAATGTGTAGGTAGCTAACGTTTAGACACAGAGTGCTAGATATCTATGAAACTAATCTGTTAATGACGTTTGCTAATTCACAAATTACGTTACACAATTTCCTTTCTTTATAGCATAGCATCTTTTCTTGCCTACCTTGATTATTTAATGTGTTCTCTTAAATACGTCTCAGATGCGTCCCATACGATGCATATTTACAGAGTCTGTGTTAAAATCTATGGAAGAAAATGTATGGAAAATAAAGTAGAAGAAAGCAATAAAGGATTCAGTTTTATTCATAAGAGCAAGAGCAGCAAAAAACTTCGTTGGATGTGTGAAGGTGATAAGGGAAGGAATGACTGATGTCAATAATGACATGTGTGTATCTTTCGGAGATTACGAAAAATACTTTGGTTCAAGAGATACGGAGGGTACTATGGAGTACAGGAAACAACTGGAAGCCACGTTACTGCATGTCTCCAAGCTTGTTTATTCTCTGTAATGGTGGCAAATCTGAGCATGAAGCCAGTGGAAAAAAAGAGAGAGAGCGTGAAATTTATTAAACATTCAGACGATCAAATGGACCTAGCATAAAGTGAAGATCTCCATTTAATAACTGTAGCAATAAGGAAAATAGGGAAACATATTTGGAACGAATAAAAACATTTTATCAGTAAATAAATGAGAAGCCTTTCATTTGACTTAGGAGACATAATTTCTGCAGATGGAAGTTTTACTCACAAATGTTCAGAGGGAATGGAAGCCTTCAAATAGATAAAATGATTACAGACAAAAGCAACAGGAGCGAATCTAAGAAAATATATAAACGGTTTATTTGGAGTGAAGTTAACGGTGGGCAACAGCGAGGAGAAATATTGGAAAACATTTTGTGCCAAGGTATGGGGAAGAGCGAAAAAAATTGTGTTGTCAGTCAGAATAACGAATGATAAAGTGTTTGAAAGAGAGAAGGAAACAAGACTTCTACTGAATTTATGTTAGAAAGAGGAAAGTGAGGTATGATGGACACAAGGAAATCTTTACACTGAAAATTATCACTGAACGAAAAGCAGAAGAAAGAGAAAGGGAAGTGGAAGAATGTGTGGGCTACTGACAGATCTGAGGGAAGGAATGTGTTACTGAGAACTAAAGGTAGCAGCAATATATAAGACATTACTGAGAATGAAATTCAGCTGTAGGCTATCTTTTGACGACTTAAGGCCGGCCAGAGGATATCTCACAACGCAGCGTTCTGTCACTCAAAAACTCCAACGTTTGTACTAATGACGAGCCTGCTTCTCCCACACGAAAAGATTTATATGTTCTTAGATCCTGTACCTGGAAACACAGGGTGCAATGTTTGACGCAGTGTACAGAATATATTAGTATCATAAAAAGTATAAATACATATCTAATCCCTCAAAGACGTGCTTTTCTCATTTTCACCGGAAAACAAAAATGACTCAAAAGTGAAAAGTGATTGGAACAGTCCCGAGTGCTGCCACTCATCAAATGCACATAAGTCTGATGTTTAAACGATTCATGCAGGATTGTAATTGAAAATCTAAAATCTACAAGGTCTATAATGTGGCCGGCATAGCAGCGCCGTTTATGTCGCGTAAAATCGCAGTTCTCTAAGAACGAATGGCGCCAGCTAGAAGGCAGGTAGATGGTTTTCTTGTTTTTATATGAACTACTTGGACGTATTTTTATGCGGATTACTCTAGCTGTCGTTATCTATAGCGTACAGTGAATCGTTGAATGTTAAGGAATGCCGCCCTGTTGGCACAGTTACGAACGAGATATCTGGAGGTTTTTATTAGACTCTCGTGTGCCACTGGTAGATTCAAGTCCAATCTTTGCGAATGCGCATTTTCTCGAGGTGTATTCTATGAATCAGAAGAATACCTGTATAAGTACAAACTACGACAGTCGGTTTGCGATGCTGAAGACCTAATTCGTTATCACAGCAATGCAGTTGATATAGCACATTGATGGACTAAACACACATCAGTTTCAACATTAGCACTTCTAAACAGCCATTTTAATGCGATTGTTGAGGGCTTATTATTATCTGTATCTTGCAATTTCCTGTAGTTCTCTTACGATTTGTAATTTGAATATAAAATATAGCAGAAATTGAGAACGGAGTGAGAAGTGAGAAGGGTAGTTGCTTATCCCACATGTCCTTCCCTCTGTACACTCAGTAACTAGTAAAGGAAACGAAGGAGAAATTTAGAAGGGAAACTGCAGATCAGGGAGGAGGAATAAATATGAACAACAACAATTCAAAATTTTTAGAATTAAGTAACGTGATTCTGAAGAAATAAAATTAATAAGTGAGTGACTGAAGCTAGTAGACCAGTTTTGTTTTGGGTCGCAAAATAACTAACGAAAGCAGAAGAAAAGAGAAAATAAAATGTAAACTAGTGATAGCGAGGAATTCCTTCCCGAGAAAGACAAATTTGCTAATACTGAAAATAAATTTAAATGGTTGGAAGATTTCTCTGAAATCATTTGTTTACAGAACAGCTTTATATGAAAGTGAAACATGAACAATAACCAGCAAAGAAAAGAATAGAGTAAAAGCGTTTGAAATATGGTTGTACAAAACAATGCTGAAGATAACATGGGTAGATCGCATAACTACTAAAACAATACTCAGTCGGACTGGGGAAAAATCTGTATGACACTACTTGATTAAAAGAAGGGTAGGTCGACAGGACACATCCTGAGGATTAATTGACTGGCTCTGAGCATTATGGGACTTAACAGCTGAGGTCATCAGTCCCCTAGAACTTAGAACTACTTAACCCTAACTAACCTAAGGACATAACACACATCCATGCCCGAGACAGGATTCGAGCCTGCGACCGTAACGGTCGCACGGTTCCAGACTGAAGCGCCTAGAACCGCTCGGCCACACCGGCCGGCGAGGATTAATTAATTTAGTAATGAAGGATAGTGTGACTAGGGGGTGTAGGGTGGAAGGTGGGGTAGGAGGAAGACCAAGGGTTGTTTACAATCAAGTTCAGGTTCAAATGAATGTAGTGTACAATGGTTATCCAGATATGAAAAAGACATGAACAACATTGTTCAGAGCTGCATCAAATTCCTAAGGAACTTTTGTATTTTCTAATATTTACTGATTTTCATCATCTGTAAACAAGTCGCTTCTGATTGGATTAAAGGAAAGAATGGCTTTATCTATGTTGCTGTTATGGTAAGTCCTACGAGAGTTTTGATACAGCGCTCCGTGATAGTCCATTTTGTGCCTTTTCATCTCTACGCAACTACTGCAACCTACATCGTTCGAACTTCCTTGCTGTAGTCAATCATTAGTGTTCCTCTACCATGTTTACCCTTCACAGTTCATCTTTTACCAAATATACGATTCGTTGATGACTCAGGACGTGTCCTATCCACCAATCCCCTCTTTTAATGCAGTGGTGCCACGAATTTTTTCCCTCCTCGCTTCGACTCAGTACCTACTCATTAGTTATACGGTCAGCCTATGTTAATCTTCATGGGCCGCTGTGGCCGAGCGGTTCTAGGCCGTTTAATCTGGAACAGCGCTGCTGCTACGCTCGCAGGTTCGAATCCTGCCTCGGGCATGGATGTGTGTGATGTCCTTAGGTTAGTTAGGTTTAAGTAGTTCTAAGTTCTAGGGGACTGATGACCACAGATGTTAAGTCCTATAGTGCTCAGAGCCATTTGAACCATTTTTTTTCGAATCCTGCCTCGGGCATGGATGTGTGTGATATCCTTAGGTTACTTATGTTTAAGTAGTTCTAAGTCCAGGGGACTGATGACCTCAGATGTTAAGTCCCATAGTGCTTAGAGCCATTATCTATTCTTCAGCTTTCTTCTGTAGCAGAACATTTCAGAAGATTCTGTTCTCTTCTTGTCTGAATTGTTTATCATCCACGTGTTGCTACATTCAGAAAAGACTCCCTAACAATAAAATTTATATTAAGTGTTGATACACTCCTGTTTTCAGACACATTTATGTATGACAGTTTGGTTTTTATAATCTCACTATTTCGGCCAAAGTCAGTTATTTCGATGTCGATAACAAAACTCAACTGCTACATGTAGTGTTTCATTTTGCAGTATATTTCCTTCTGCACCGCCTGATTTCATTCGAATTTACTCCATTACTATTATTGTACTTATGTTGACATTCATCCGAAAATACATTTTCAAAACGATATCTATTCCTTTCAGATGATCTTCCAAGCCAATTGTCGTCACTGAGAGAATTACAGTGTCATCGGCAAACCTTAAAGTGTTTATTTCTTCCTCGTTAAATTTAATTCCCTGTCGAAATTACTCTCATTTAGTATACAGACTGAAGAATGTCTGGAATATATTACAGCCCTGTCTCACTCCCTTCCCAGTCACTGCCTCCCTTTCATATCCTTCGACTCTTATAATTGCAGCCTGGTTTCTGTATAAGCTGTACATCTTCTTTCACTCGCTGTATACTATGCCTGCTAACTTCAGAATTCCACCATGATGTCTCCGAGTGGTTGCGGATGACACAGCTGTGGCGGCCGAAGAAAGGACCTCTGAGGAAGTTTAAATCAAAATAAGCAATGCACTTGAAAGTTTGGGAGAGTACGATGATCTGAATGATCTAAAATCCAATCCAGGGAAGACTCAAGTATGTGCTTTCTTCTCAAGAAACAGGGACGAAAGAGAGACGCTAGAAGAAAATTGCAGATTAAGTGGAGAAGATCGGAAATTCGGTACTGTGACACCCCAAAATATCTGGGAGTTACTTCGTATCCCACCCTGTGTTTTAGAACACACTGTATTGGTTTGAAAGGAAAAAATTTTCAGCAGGAACATCAGCCTAGAAAGGCTGACAAGTTGAAGGTTGGGGGCAAGTCTCCAGCTTCTCCGATGAACTGCGTTAGGACTACGTTTTCCGTGGGAGAGAATAGAGCACCAGTTCGCGAAGCATCGATCCAGACCAGGCATGTGAACGTGGCCTTAAATGGGTCAGTCCGTTTAGTTACAGGATACCTTAAACTAGCCCCCAGCCCGAAAGATCTGCCTCTTGGCCGGCATTGCACCACCAAAACACTTGGTGTACTGTTATACACCTGCAGCATGTCGCTTAAAGTCCAAGAGAAGGTTTTTGCAACGAACGTTACCAGTAGACGTCAAGTCAGAAGCATGTCGCCTAAAGTCCAAGAGAAGGTTTTTGCAACGAACGTTACCAGTAGACGTCAAGTCAGAAGTTTGTCAAGTTTTACTGTACCAAGTAAGTCTTCCTAAGCAAGAGTGCTTCACTCCAAAGGAAGAAATTAGCTGCGATTACCACCTACACTACACTACTTGGAGAACCTTAAATAGTTTAAGAACAGGAGTCTCAAGGTGCAGAACAAATTTGGTCTCAGGGGGTATGAGAAGGACGTTACGTTCATCTGCGGTACAATCCAAACACTTAATCACCTACTAGTATGACAAAAAGAGGACGAATGCTGTACTCCAGAAGATGTTTTAAACGCCACAGTAAAGGGCATAAATATTAGGAATTCTAGAGAGTAGAAGTGTGACACATTTCATCCGAAAACGGAAAGTAAGTAAGTACCTCAGCCCTGCGAAGAGTGCATTCCTGCCAATATTGTCAAAAGCTTCTTCTACAGGGTGGGCCCGCATCTCGTGGTCGTGCGGTAGCGTTCTCGCTTCCCACGCCCGGGTTCCCGGGTTCGATTCCTGGCGGGGTCAGGGATTTTCTCTGCCTCGTGATGGCTGGGTGTTGTGTGATGTCCTTAGGTTAGTTAGGTTTAAGTAGTTCTAAGTTCTAGGGGACTGATGACCATCGATGTTAAGTCCCATAGTGCTCAGAGCCATTTGAACCATTTTTTTCTTCTACGGGGTGATTTTTTTCCACCGTGTACAAACTCTAGGGATTGATCGATGAGAGGATATTGAATAGAAAAGGTCTAATGACCTTGTGGTGTCACCGCCAGACACCACACTTGCTAGGTGGTAGCCTTTAAATCGGCCGCGGTCCGTTAGTATACGTCGGACCCGCGTGTCGCCACTATCAGTGATTGCAGACCGAGCGCCGCCACACGGCAGGTCTAGAGAGACTTCCTAGCACTCGCCCCGGTTGTACAGCCGACTTCGCTAGCGATGGTTCACTGACAAATTACGCTCTCATTTGCCGAGACGATAGTTAGCTTAGCCTTCAGCTACGTCATTTGCTACGACCTAGGAAGGCGCCATTACCAGTCACTATTGATGCTGTAAAACATGTACCGTCAAGAGCGATGTTCACCAATTATGGATTAAAGTTAAGTATTCCAGAAGTTACGTACGTTTTTTCCTAGTCTCATTTCCGTGTCCTGTTCCAGACCTCACGCCAGCCTGCGTGAGCTTAAACGCGTGCCTTTCGGCTTCCTCCTAGTGGATTGGCTGTCTTGCCAATACACAACAGACTTTATGTTCGGAAATGCATGGTTTATTCGATCATAATTTTGTTACAGAGTCTATGATCTAATACGCGATGTACTATGCAGCCACAGTTGCGTTATGCATGGTTTCCTCCTAGAAGGTGGTACTGTTCCTCATACGTCATGCCCTAGCGCCCTCTCCTGCCATAGTAATAGGTAATGTTGTGTCCGATTCACCTCTCTTGCTGACTCACCTTGTAATGGATGTGATACAGCGTTGCACACAATGGTTCCATATTCGAATCGAGAGCTTGCCGACATGGTGTTTACTTACGGAAAGGTAAATGGTAACGGGTGGCGGGCAGCAAAGTCTTATCAGAAGATCCATCCCCGCCAACAACAACCACAGCATTCAAAGCTTGCCACAGTGTTTCACCGTTTGTCTGAGAGAGAGTCGTTTCAGGAAGCAGGATGTCATGATGGACGTACCCGAAATGTTCGGACATCATGCTTGGAGAAAAATGTGATTAGCACAGTGGAAGGCAGTCACTGGCCCGCCAGTACATGATAAGCCAGATGACCCTGGGGAATATTATCCACGAAAATTGTTACTTCCCGTATCACTTACAGCGTGTGCATGGCTTACTAAACGACAGACTTCCCACTGCGGGAGCAGTTTTGTCGCTGGTTTCTTCACCAGGCAACAACTATTCCGGGATCCGTTTCATCCATTCTATTCACAGATGAGGCCACCTTACGAGGAGTGGTATATTCAACTTTCGTAACAGTCATCTGTGGTATAGTATGCAGATACCCATGGTGTGGTGACAGCGAAACATTAACATTGGTGCAGCCGGAATATGTGAGCCGGGATAATTGGCGACCGTATTTTGGGACCAGTCTTCCTTCCACTCCGCCTAACAGGTCGGAACTATCGACGTTTCTTGCCACCCCTGCTGGAAGAAGTGCCATTGATGATTCGAAGGGTTATCCGGCTGCTACATGATGGTGCTCCAGCCCACTTCGCCGTTAACGTCCGGACGCATCTGAATCGTGTCTCCCTGGTCGATAGAGCGGACGAGAGGGTCCAACTGCATGACCTGCTCGTTCACCGCAGTCTCTGTAACAATGTATGATTGAATAAATGGCCTCTAGCACGAGAACCATCCATTTTCGGACATAAGTTGATTTGACTTTTTGTTCCGTATCCTCTCATCGATCAATCCCTAGAATTTGTACACGGTGGAAAAAATCACCCTGTGTTTCTATAAATGGTTAAAACGTAGTTTTGCCTTTGTTTGTCTTCTAAGACAGCCGTAAGGTCAGTATTTCCTCGCGTGGTCTACGTTTCACTGGAATCCAAACTGATCTTCTCTTCACAACTGCGAGCACCTGCCCTCTATGGAGTTGCAATTATTACATCATTCTTGGTCTACGAGTATTTCGCCTGTCTCATATATCTTGTACACCACGTATTCGCTGAGTCGCAACCGTAATTAGTTGCCGCTCAGCCGCTCACACTTCATGAAAATGTAATTCGACCAACTCGTGATACCAGGTCCTTAGCACGTATGTATTTCCCATTGTCTGTTTCACTTACGGTATTTTCATATTTTCTCCTATCGCCCATTAAAACCAATATCTCGTGTATTGTCCAACGATAATATTGTTCAAAGACTTAATGCTGCCATTTTTACTATTCGAACGGTATCTGAAGTGAGTGATCGTTCGACACGAAAATTAGTCTACTTTGCTTATTTTCATTCGGTTATGTCGTTTGGTATTATATTTTGAGGTAAGTCTTCCCATTCTGAAAGGATATTTTGGGCTCAGAAACTGGCGGTTGGGGCAGTAAATGGTGTAAGTACACGAACCTCTTGTCGACCCCTCTTCACCAGTCTGGGTATTTTGACATTGGTCTCTCAAGATATATATTCCTTACTGTCATTTTTTGTTAACAATGTTAGCTTATTCCAGAAAATACACAGCTTTCACTCAGTTAATACTCGGCAGAAATCAAACCTGCATTTGGATCGCACTTCCTTAACTCTTGTGCAGAAAGGTGTGCAGTATACTGCTGCATCCACTTTCAATAAGCTACCACTATAATTAAAAAATCTGAGCAGTAATCCACGCGCTTTCAAATCGAAACTGAAGAGTTTGCTCATGGTTCACTCCTTCTATTCTATCGAGGAGTTCCTTGAAAAATTAAGTTGATTCTTGATGTATTATTGATTGCGTTTACTTAAACCTATGGCTTGACTTTTTTCGGGTTCATAAACATTTTATTTTTATCTGTTATTACTTTTATGTTGTAATTTCTTCCATGATCTTGGAGATTTGCTCCTCAGTTTGGTCCTACGGAACTTGACGTGCAAATAAATAAATAAATATTTACTGCACCTTGACGTTTTGTCTTTTTCATTCTGTCACCTTCATCATTTCTTCGTTAGCGAACAATAAAAATGAAAATTACTTTCTGTCGAGAACGTGCCACAATCTTCCGAATGATTTTGTATCCGGGGCTGGGGAGCTGAGGTCACAAGTGGGAAGGATTACGTTTTCATAAAGTGTGAACGGGAACGTGAGGGTCGGGGCTGCTACTAATTACAGGTGCGACTGAACAAACAGCGAGTGACAACATTCTTCGGGGCGGCAGTGGCGGCGACAGTCATGTGAGGCATTCGCAGTAATTACACGGCCCCAGCTCCCAGCTTCCCGCCTTCGGGAAAAAACTGGCGGGCGCGCAGGGCAGTCGGCGCTTGCGCCCGCGCCCACCCACGCCCACCCTCGCACGCACACGGCTGTGGCTAATGACCACTCTGTATTTGGGGTCTGGCTTCGATTTCCGGCGCGACCGCCTCCATGCAGGTTTTCCGCGGTTCCGGCGAGCTGCCGGCACTGCGGCCACCTCGACTACAACGTGCAACGCTGCTATCGCAGGACCAATAGCCCTAGGTGCTTTGCAAATGGGACTGCCAGCTATCACGTACCATTACCTCTGGTGTCCGAGTATTTCTAAAAAACTTCATCAAGATTATTGTCCCGCCATGCTTTAGTCTCTGACAAAACTGGAACCATCGAGATGAAGGCTATTATTTAAATTATGAACCTGTACTTATTTGAACTAACCATGTTTTACATCAGTATGTTCCGGATGAAATAAAGATGTGTAAGAGTAGATGATTTGATTAATACCATCCTCGTTACTCATAATAACATACATATCTGTTAATAGATTGCGTTATGAGAAACACCGAATCTGTGCATAATTATTTCCACTATTCTGACGAACCCCCTGAAGGAGACACATGTTCACCGTAGGAACGTGATTATATAAACCGAGTATGTGTTTGTGTAACATCTTGAAAATTGCATATCAAGAGAAAATCTGTGGACAATATGCTGAGCGGTACAAGGATAGCACAATTACTTTTTGAATTTCTTCCTTAATGCGATATACATTCATTTGTTGAGGATCTGGACTAAATGCAAGAACACAGAAAAGAAAAATAACATCTTCGCCATCTTTTCTCGTACACAGATTATTTTTAACTTAAAAACGTTAGCAAAAAAAGAATGTAACAGATACTGGGTGATCGGAAATTCCCGTTACACACTTCTAGGGTCTGTAGAGGGGAGTGAGCAAATATTTTCAATAGAAACCCGTGTCCGGAAACGTACCATTTCCGTTCTACGATGGATTCAGTTCCAATGTGTTACGCGTCCATGTCTGCTGAGGGAAAGAGAAAAGTGTCAGAGTTGATTGTTCTGATGCGCAGTACATCAGACATAATGGTCGTGTGCTACGTCAAACGATCAAACGTCTGCCTTTCTGAGAGGCTCCTGTAGAGACAGAAGAAGATATGCTGGCTCGAGTTATGGCTGCTGCTCTCGAAACTGAAGAGACACCAGGTAGGATGGAGAGTCTAACGCCGCTGGTGGTTGCCAAATAGAGCAGCTGTTCTAACGCATCAGCATGCTGGGTTCTTTCTTGTTTTGGAAAAATGTAAACACAAACGCTTAAGTGTTAATACAAACAAATATTTTTAAATGACAAATGGATGTATCGTCGTGTTCCCTTTCGGATTGTTACCTAATAATTGTACCGCGTCACGCCTAATTCAATTCCTCAAGCAGATGTGGATGAGTTAAATATCTGAATTAAAACCGTCGTAGAACGGAAGCGATACGTATCGGAACACAGATTCCCATTCAAAATACTATATACTCACTCCCCTCTACAAGTTTGCGAACATTTAATCAATCAGAGAGAATGGTGTGTGGTTCTTCTGGCTGACGGTAAACAACCCAAGTTGTTACAGCGTTACTGGCTTGTCTCAACCCTTGTACTTACGTGCAACTAGGAAATGGACGAGAAAATCTGACGCAATTAGACTGCGGACCGTCATTTCATATTTCAACACGCTTCTGCTTTCCAGACTAAAGCGGTGATTGTATCAATGCCAACAATGGGCATTGCGGACTTCAATGGGGTGTTGCATATAATGAGGGAACTTTAAATAGTGATGCGCAAACATTGTCAGAACAGAATTTAAGTACCTCGGATCAGTATTTAAACTTCATTGTCGACGGAAAATAAAATATCGAGTTATCTGGGGATGAAACCAAAAGGATCTGATAGAGAAAATCCATAAGATAGTAGTGCAGGCGGAACATTAATGAGGTGGTTGTTCCACGTAAAACAAAATTAGTGTGTGTGTTAGGGGATTGGAGTCAATAAAAGCCTAAAGAAGAAACTGTTACGTGTGAGACTTTCATAACGGAAGGAACGCAAAACGGAAAATGTTTTTCAATCTCAACTCACAGCAAGTAGAGGATGCCGAATTGTCAGTAGGGAGGATATTCTAACAACTTGTACTTTAAATGCCTCAGTTTTGTCGTTGCCAAATCGCATTTTCCGGCTGTGGATTGAAGAACATTTCTCTGCCTCTTCGTACCGTTGATCCGCATGACTGGCCCACTACTGTCTGGCCTCAATAAGAAGAATCTCTTCTACATCCTAGAAAGTGTTCCCAAAGAAGTGGTTCTGACTTCAGCTTTTCTGATGTAGTCATCGGCTTCCACATCAGACGTTGACAGGTGATTCATTTCTGCCCTGGCGTGCTGCGCCGACAACAGAGGCATAATAACAAATACAATAGCTGGATTCCTTCTAAAACAATCCAAGTGCAACTAAGAAATTCATCTCGTACTAGATACGGATGAACCTTCAGTAATGCTACAGTCACCTCCTTCAAAGATTTATCACAGTCAATTTTTTACGCAAAATGGGTACACTCTGTCTTCTGATACGTTTATGACACAATATAATGTACTGCTCTTAAATAGTCGAAGAGTTCCATTGCCGTTCAATTACACGCTGAAAAATAAATGAAAATAGTATTTACCGTAAAATACATTGGAGAAACCATCCAGAGCTACCTGAAGTGGAATGATCTCGTAAAACAAATAGTGGGGAAGCAGATGTGATGCTGAAACTGATTGGGAGAATCTTAAGTAAGTGTAATTCACACACGAATGAAGCGAGTTGCAAAACACTTGTTCGACCGAGTGCTGTGTGGTACCCTTACTATGTTGGACTAATAAAAGAGAGAGAGAGAAGATCCAATGGCAAGCAGAGCGTTTCGTACTGCATCCTTTGGCTCAATTGGTTCAAATGGCTCTGAGCACTATGGGACTCAACTTCTGAGGTCATTAGTCCCCTAGAACTTAGAACTAGTTAAACCTAACTAACCTAAGGACATCACACACATCCATGCCCGAGGCAGGATTCGAACCTGCTACTGTAGCGGTCCCGCGGTACCAGACTGCAGCGCCTAGAACCGCACGCACACTTCGGCCGGCACTGCATCCTTTAGTCGGCGAGAGAGTGTTACAGAGATGCTCAAGAAACTGTATTGGCAGGCGTCACAAGAGATGTGTTGTACATCACGAGGAGGTTTACTGTTGAAATTTCTAGAGCGTACGTTCCTAAGTGAATCAGACAACTTATTATTAGGAGTAAAATCTGAGAGAGTAGAGGTCATACGGAATTTTATCGAGTGACCTTCTCCCTTACGAACCAAACCGCATAAGAACAACTATTTCGAAAAAAGACTATCTCTCGACTTTTCCGTTGTACATTTGGTCTGATGCCTCCTTCCCGACTCACAACAAAGAGAAGACATAGAAAACTGCTGAGCTGTCAGTCTACTCTTCACAACGCTCATAGTATTTGCTTTCATAACCTCCAGTCTCGAAGGATAAACAATCGATTTTAAGCAGGTAAAGGAACAATCTGGTTTTAGTAGTGGATGTAGAACAGTGGACCTTTTGGTAATCTTGAACGATATAATAAAACGGACAACGGAGCAGTGAGTGTAGCTCACCACCTTTTGTGGGATTCGTAGATTTTGAGAAAAGTTATTGTCTCTGTTTGAAGCAAGCCTGAGAGAGATAATTCGATGAAGCAAGAGTAAGCACATTTTAAGAATTTTGCCACAAGTACTCATTTATTTACTTTCGTATAAGAGACATGCACATTATAAACAGTTATTATTATGACAATTTTGTGCAAAACTTGGTAACCTTCAATGCATTTCCTGTTTCTGTTTGAAGCTCATCTTCTGTGCAGGAGGCTGGACACAGTCATCATTGAAGCATTTGACAAACAATCTGTTCTTCTGCAGAGTCACGCTGAATATCATCTTTATCAATATAGCCCCATCTTGCCGAATTAAGCTTTGATCTGTCAACACCAGATCTCAGTCTGTTCCAAGACTTTCAAGTCGTCCATTTCTCATCATACACAGGAGACAGAGTTCCTAAAGCTGTTTTCCCACCCAGGGGCCAGGTAGGTCGTAGCCCTCCATAGTTACAACCTAATTTTTTGAGCAGTGGTTTTAAGTGCCGTCGATGTTCTAAGGAAACTCCTCTTTGACTTCAGTCGCTGCGGCTGCAGTTCGTGCCCATACAAAGGATGCGTTCTCTCCTGCTCCACTTTCTTTCTTTCTTCCTTTCCTCATTCTAGCTATTTTTTTCGAGCAGGAGGTGGTGCTATTTCTGCAAGGTGGTAAAGCCATTCGACTGGAGTGGATTTCAAGCAACATGTTATGAGACCACAGGTGTCATTGAGGGCTATGTCCACCTGTTTGGCATGTCTAGAATTATACCAAATAGGACATGCATACTCTGCCGCAGAATACCGTAGTGCCATTGCAGAGGTCCGCAGAGTTTCAGGTAGCCAGTTTTCGTAGTTTACTTTATTCACACTGATTTTCGGCACGCACCTTCCACGATTTCTTTTGAAATTAGCTTTCATTGATAACATCCATTTTAAGCTTTGTGTTTGTTTCGCTGTTACTATGTTGAAAGAGGTTGAGAATCGCATTTGACATAACAAGCACTGAAACTATGTTACGGTGCTACACGATTAAGGGGAGCTACTATAACGTCAGAAGTCATTGTCTGCACAGAATGGAGAATATCGCCTGCTCACTTTGGTTACATTTCACCGTTATATAAATTGACTTAGAAAAAAGGTCAATGAGTTGGCAATTTTATCTCTGGAACCAAACGGTGTGAGAATAGCGAGTTGCATTTATTTCTGCAGACCACATCCTGATAATATTGAAAAAGATCATTTTTCGTTAATTTTTTCATATTCCTTACCCAAATCTTTTTCCAACCGTTCTAAGTTATAGTTAGAAACTATTTTTATTATGCGAACTTTCATTCCAGAATGTTATACAACATCGTATTGACTATAGTAAATCACGAGTCACAATACCGTGACAAAACCAAGAAACTTGGCAACGCACTATCTTTGCTTCATTATGAGATGTGCTAATATGTCATGTTCCTGTTTATAACGAAATCAGCTGCTTGAATACAAGCCTTCTACAACCATAATGCATAACTTTAACAATTTTTCAAAAGCGCGTTAAGTTTTGAGCATACCATTTCAGTTGTTTTACTGGGAGAAAGGACGCAGACAACAAAAAACCTTGGCATTTTAAATATCTATGTGTGGCCTTCTCTTATGCCATAATGGTTGACTATTTTGCAATCGTTTTAATACCTATTACTGTGACTGCGAGTCACCGAATTTAGTGAAGTTGCTAGATTTGATTCCCTCTCACGGACCAATAGCTTGTGTTTTCCTAAAGCTTGTATTGAACGCGATAAGAACGAGTGATACGTCTAACAGACACCATTTGTTTGTGAGAGCCTAATGGGTTAAAAATAAGGTGCTGTACATGCCTAGCGTCCAGTTTATCATTGGCGGCATATGTTATGCTTAACGCTGTAGTGGCATCTTCTCAATATACACCCCTCAATTTGCAATTAATCTAAAGTTTTGAAACTACTTGGCAGGTTAGAACTGTGTGCTGGACCGGGCCTCGAACCTGGAAGCCTTGTGGGCAAGTGCTTCACCGACTGAGCCATTAAATTAAGAGTCACGATTCGCCCTCACAACTCAACTTATGCCAGTACCTGATCTCCTACCTCCCAAATTTCGCACAAGTTTTCCTGCGTACCTTGCAGGACTAGCACTCCTGAAAGAAAGGATTGTTCGGAGACATGGCTTGGCAACAATCTGGGGGAACTGTTTCCAAAATGAATTTTCACTCTGGAGTAGAGTGTGCGCAGTAATCTAGCTTTGCTTCTCTAACGATGAAGTATATTGTATAATCGTGACAATAATGTTACAGATCTGCAGTTCTCTACAGTCTGTTCCGCTGCAATAGAAAAACATTTCTTTATTCATTCATGCGAGTATCTCCAGTTGCCTAACTTCTAGTGCTTAGCACTGGATTTACCTACAGATTTTCCCATAAGTTACTTCAGCTCAACCCTGTATCATCACACTAGTGCTGCACACACAGCATTAAACCTTTTTTCATCGTCATCAGAAATACCTATCTGACATCTACAGCTGATGAAGGCTTCTATTCCATGTATTATGGCCTTCAGCAGCCTTGCTGCTCCTGCATGTTTTCTAATGTTATCCGCCACTTTCCATTAACTCGTCGTCTCGATCTCTCACGTATCTCAGAATACATCAAAAGTTTTCCTTTCTGTTTAGCATCCATTCGCCTGGCTAAACGTCCCACCACCCTCTGTTATATATATTTCTTTTTGATATGTTGCTTATACATTATTTTAGATTTATTGCAATTTATTTTCATTAGTACTTTTAAATTTTGTTTCACAAGTTGTTACTTTCGATGTTGAAGTTCAACTGTACTACACACACTAGTCCTGTCATGAGAAAAATGTAGATGGTTCATATACGTTCCATTAACATGTATTCCATTTTTGTTTTTCCAGACTTCCTGTGAGTCTTCCGAGAATAGTTTTGGCGATATGGAATTTCCTTGCTTGGCTCCTCTTTCAATTCTAAATATCTGTCACTATCCTGATACAGTGGAATGAAAGCTGTGATACCGACTTATATGTTATTAAGTTCACATGCACAAGGTGAATCAGTTCTTTGTTCTTCAAAGTCTTTGCGTATACTATATCATTCAGGAAGGCGATATCGTGAATTAGGTATCTAGTAAGTTTCTTGTTCTCCTTTTCTACTGTTCTTCTTAACTTTACTGAAGGACTGGTTCTTTGGAGTCCCTCTGTGTGTAGGATATTTTCGTTGTTCTTTGCCATATCCATATTTTTATTTCTACCTTTTCCTCCTTCTCTGTTTACCAAGGACCACGATTAGCACAGGGTAATCAGAAACAGTTTGAAAAGCTTTCAACAGTGTTGCACTGTAGATTTTGCTGAGAAATAATTGTTAAGAAAAAAATTAGACACATTTCGCCGTTTCCGAATTAATAAGCATTGACGTTAGCCAATCAGGCCGTTCCGCGCGAAAACTCAAGCGGCCTACCAGATACAGTTAGTATCACTTGATGTCATAGCGAGATGATAACGCTTGAGACTGGACACCCTTTGGCTCGGGTTAAACCGTTACTGCTGTCCTATGTTCCATTTTAGTATCGCTCTCTTGTTCGGTGTTAGGAAACAAAACGAAGAAAACTTTTGGCAACATGTCTCTCGTGGGTCGCTTGAAACTGCGCGTGCAGCGGACTGATTGGTTAACTTCAAAGCTAATTAACTCGGAAACACTGCAACGTATCGAATTACTTGTTAACAATAATTTCTCAGGAAATCCTACGCTGCAACAGCCTTACCAGCTCCTCAGACTGTTTTTGACCACCCTGTATGATTCCTTGCTTCACCGTGCCCTGCCTTTAACGTCTCAGTATCAAATATTTCATTTTCTTTCCCCTCGGCAATTACGAATTTTGTCTGTAAATGAGTACTACTATCATATTTCTAAAGCGATAGTCTTCACCTTTCGCCGGCCGGAGTGGCCGTGCGGTTCTAGGCGCTGCAGTCTTGAACCGAGCGACCGCTACGGTCACGGGTTCGAATCCTGCCTCGGACATGGATGTGTGTGATGTCCTTAGGTTAGTTAGGTTTAATTAGTTCTACGTTCTAGGCGACTGATGACCTCAGAAGTTTAGTCGCATAGTGCTCAGAGCCATTTGAACCATTTCTTCACCTTTCCTACCAAATAATTACGCTGTTGATTTTCATTACGATTACTCAGCATTTGGGTTTGATTTCGCAGCTGCAGGACAAGAGATCGCCCGTTACCCTGAAAGTAATAATGCGCAAGGTGATCGCTTACTTCGAGTGTCGTTTCGTCTACCCTTACTTTGGCCAGTTATAGCGCTCACTCCCTTACCGCAGTAAATAAGTCGGAAATTTCATATCAATGAAACTGAGATCATTATATTTTTATTTTCTGTATCCGTAACCAATAAATCAATCTCTACATGTACACTCTGCGAGACAGAGTACTGTGAGTGCCGAAGGGTACATCAGGTATCACTAGTTGCTATTCTATAATGGTGCGATGGGAAGAACGACTTTTAGTGAGCTGCTGCACAAAGTCCAAATTTCTCTCTATTTATCATTATAGTCATTTTGCTGTATGTATATGGTAAGAAAACAGTAATTTTCATCACTCTTCTTTGAACGTGTGCTCTTCGAATTTCAACTTTAATGCTCTCCGTACTGCACACTGCACCTACTGTAGAGAGTGTCAGTGAAGTGTGATCAGTCTCTCCTTATCACTAACACAGTTACTAATCGAATTCGTCAAGAAACGCTCCGCTCTTCTTTAAGACTGTCCCATATCTTCCACTAATTATACTTGCTAAGAGTCCCAGGTTGACGATTAACACCCAGAAGTTGGTCGAACAAGGTTTCGCAGGCAACGTCTTTCCTGCTACAAGTACATTTCCTCAGAATATTTGCGATATATTTCAGTCTGCCATATATATATTCTACAATTAGTTTTTACGTGGTCGTTCCACTTCAGATCACTCTGGACGCACACTTCTAGATATTTTCGGCTGGTTGTTCTTTCCAGTGATTGATCGCCAATTGTGCAATCGAACAATGATAGACCTTTTGTCTGTTTATACGATCTACGATACCTGTAGATTCGTTTATGCTAGACGTCAACCACCAGCCTAGCGCCAACCATCAATACTCGTTAGATCTTCTTGAATTTTGTTGCACTTTCCTAGCGTTGCAACAGTAAAGCCCACACATTAATATGATTATTAATTATTCTCATTTTCATGCCCATAAATAGAACACTCTGCCAAGTATTTGACAGTAATCTACAAAATGTGACCTGCAGAAAGAAAAGCTGCAGTCCAGGGCAAGCACTTAGAGGTAGTACAAAAATCATATTCATGTAGCTTTTATAAGATATGGACTGCACACAGTGCGAAGATAATTTAAATGGACTTGGGGGAACTCCTCAAACTAAATGACTACCAACCGAAACATATTCTTGGAGACATGGCTCGTCTAATGCCACTAAGTGAAAGGCTATTTGTATTGTGCCATACGTGTTTCGTTTCTTTTTGTTCATGAGGCGTGTAATATATGTTTTCCTTTGTATATAGTAAGTGCATTAAATAATACTTCTCTATCACTATTCACTTCATTTCGGTTTGGTTTGTTTCCTGTATGTACAATGAACAGGAAAGTAACAAATGACCAGATCAGTATAAGTAATAGTTCATTGATCATGTTAACCACTAAGAAAATAACAAACACAGATGTAGACATAACCAGACCAAATAATAACTCGAAGAATATTAAACTACATACAGACACCACGACACAAACAAAAGACTAAATAAAAACACAGCGCGACTGTACAACACACATAGAGTAAACACACCAAACCAAAACACAGTGAACAGTGAAAGTAAGATGTTCAACCGAAGTGTGTTAGAAAAACGCCGAAAATTGGACATTCTGGTGTGCGAAGACAAAATAATTAAAACCCGAAAACGACACGTATGGCCTAATAAGATCATTAATTATACGTTGAAACAAATATAATTTAATCTCACGAAACATAATCATCATCATCATTATCACAGCCTTTTCCCACGTCATGTGGGGTCGGCGTTGCTTTGCTGGATCCTTCTCTTCCATAAATGCCTATCCAGTGCTTCTTCTCTGAGCCATCCTTTCTCCCATATGTTTCCTGCTTCCTTGTCTTTCCATCTCAGTTTCGGTCTTCCTCTTCTCTTTGATCCTTCGATTTCTAGGTCTCCAACTCTTCTCCCCATGTAGTACTCTCCTCTTCCCTGCACATGTCCATACCATCTTAGCCTACTTTCTTGGATCTTCTTCCCAATGGGCCCCACTTTCACTGTTTCTTCTGATGTTCTCATTCCTTAGTCTATCCTTTCGTATCACCCGATTCATCCACCTTAACATCCTCATTTCTGCCACTTCCATTTTTTTTTATCTTGGGCGTTTGTAGTAGGCCAAGTTTCTGCGCTATACAACACGTATCTCACGAAACATGTGCTACAAAATTTTATCTCTCACCTAATATCAAGAGAATAACAAAAACTGTAACTAATAATAAATCTGTATTTATTATATAACACAATTATTATTACAAAAACAAGCAGGTATTACAGGCTACTGAATAGGCTTCACAAATAAAAAGAAGCGGAAAGCTTATGACACAATAGAAACAGCCCTTCATTATTTGCCTTAAACGAA
Organism: Schistocerca nitens; assembly: GCF_023898315.1. Classification (NCBI taxonomy): domain Eukaryota; kingdom Metazoa; phylum Arthropoda; class Insecta; order Orthoptera; family Acrididae; genus Schistocerca; species Schistocerca nitens. The sequence continues at coordinate 931,251,697 of NC_064616.1, forward strand.
CCTTACCTCCAAGAATTTATGAGCCACTAAGGAACGACGGAAATTATATAAAAAAAGACAAAACATAGTATCATCATACTCGTAATAGTATTAAATGGAGCAGTACTCATAAGTATGTCCAAGTGACGGTAATACACATAGTAGGACGCACGTTTCTGTCTCCCAGAGCTTTCAGTATACTCCATTTGATACTCTCTTGTAATTCCATAGGCTTCCGCGACCATAGAAGATAAGACAAAAGATGTTAGAGTTTTGTGTCACTTCGCATTGTGAGATACCTGTCATTGAATAAAATCTAACGATTCGGATACCGCGCATGACTCCTCTGCTGAGTATGACATTACGCCAAAACATTAAAACTGTCGACTTGATTGGTCTCCAGTGACAGATAGAATGGGAAACTATTAGAATGGTTTAGGGGATCTATTGTTATGTACAGCCCGTTATACTGTGACTGTTCTGGTGGTCTTACGGAACTTGGGTATATTTGGCGTATACTATATATTTTGAAAGTCTTACAAGCTCAATGTGCGCCCTATCAAAACAACACACTGATTGTAAAATCGTGTGAATTGTGCTGCACTCGAAAATGGCAATGACTTCTAAATTGGCCAACAGGGAAGAATAAAACTTTTTTGTTTGCCGAAATACAGCCTAACAAGAAAAAGACACCCAAAGCTGAAAACTGAACGTAAGAGGAAAACTGAACGTTCGATGTAACCGAAAGGTTGATGAAAGGGTTTCTGAGGCTTTCTTGAAGGAAGAGAGCGTATTGAGCAATTTGTGTGTAACGCGCCGCTGCTCAGCGTAGAGAAGCTAGCCGCTGGACGGAGTAGGCTTTGTGGGGGACACAGTAGAGCCTTGTGGGCGAAGCTCAGGTGGGTGCTGATTGCAGCTAAGGTTATGGCCAGTGCCTTGCGCCGCGGATAACGGGGTTACTGGCTAGGTGGACAGCGACGACCTCAAAGCAAGCTGCCTCTCCATGTCCCCTCCTGATTTGCCTCACTGGACACCAACCTAAGGAACTCGGATATATGTAGGGTGAACTAAATATTTTGAACGTCTTACAAATTGTGTACTATATGCCAAAACAACATGCTTCACCGTACACCTATGAGAGCTTAATAATAACAATCATGATGTAATTAGCCAACATCATGCGTTAAAGAACATTTTTAACACAATACGGTATTGCAAGAAAAATTTATTTTCGTAAATTCACTGTTGTTGTCGTCTTGTGGCTTTTCACTTCCATCTCTGCTAACGAAGTGTTTTGAGAAGAACTGTCGTTTCAGTAAGTTCGAGTTTTCTTAACCGATGTTGTGTGGAAAAAAGAAATTATTTAAGAAGCTGATAGACTGGTGAATATAAAGCAATTTAGTTCAACTCATTGTGATTTCTCATTTGTTAATGAATATCAAATTACAGTTGTTTGATGTTACGCTCCGAGCAAAGGTTATAAAAATAATTATGAACAAGAAATGACACACTGGTGCATTTAAATTTTAAAATAATCGTGTGGTAGCTCAATGAATATTTTGTACCATAGTGGAATTCACTTACGTTCTATTCGTTTTAATGCCCCAATGCTAACATGTATATATTAATTTTCTAAATTATGAAAAATTTCAATGAGGCTGTTAGATGCGTTCGGATAGCTCAATTACTAAGCACATCACCGGGAAAGGGGAATAACCAAATTCGAATTCTTTTCAGCACAGTTTTTACATCGTAGGAAGCTTCAGTGAAGATCTGCTCTACATAGCCATGTTTGTTGTTCACCACGGAGCGGTACCCTGGTTAATCACTCTTTGTATGTGTAAAGCTGAGTGTACGGAATGGTCACAATAAACAGCATTTATCTAGTGAAAGAACGCCAATGCAATACTATTCGAGCTACTTATACTATTGTGAAAATAAATTAAAAATGCGTTGTACTCTGTGGCATGTACAATGTGTTAAAATTAAAATTTCGACTTCTTTAAAGCAAACAGATGATGTTATTTCGGTATAGGTAAAAATATTTTGAAGGTTTATTTTACACATAATTAAAAAAGTTGCAACTCCATTGGCTCTGAAAACCAGACACAGGAAAGTCTTTCACTTGTCCCACTAAACCTCCACCTTTGGGTCCAGTTGTTCTGTTTGAGTCTCTCTCGATGTTTTTCAATATCATGTGCTGGGACCTTTTAAACACCAGTATTTCCTTTCTTCAAGAACAAGTTTAAAAATTACGCCGTGATGCGAAAATTTTGCTGTGGCTGTCTCCCCTTTCCCTGTTCTACGAGATAAATTTATTAATTTTCAGGCGGACGTTTAGAAGAATTGGCTTCAAATTTTTTTTTTCATTTGCAATCAATGACAGTCCTCATCTCTGTGTATTGGTATGACAAGTTCCTGACAATGAGTTACATCGTAATTTCTGTCATTGGGTATTTATTCAAGAGGGGCTCTTTTCTGAGGATCCGTGGTCCGATCTGAGATTCCGTATTGTCTGTACATGAGTCATAAACAGAATTGTACGTTGAACCACAGACAGTTAATAAACAATGTTTCCTCTGTGGTCTGGATAACTGTGAGAAATAGCGTTATTGTTTTACAATGTCAACCAGGCAATCGGCATTTTCTGTTGTGACAACCAGGAAATAGGTATTTTCTGTTGTGGCAACCATTTCTTTCCACCTTAAAGAAAAAAAATCAAACAATTAATTCATCTTAAACAAACCATTTGAAGAATCAAGTGCCAATATGCCGACTGCTTTTTCATTAGTATCTACAATTTGTTACGTTTTTTTCCAGGATCGTCAACTAAAAAATATTTTAATAACGCAGTGCTGCACAGGTACAAAATATGGAAAAATCTCCATGTTATATCACTATACGTTGAAAGAGACCATAGCATTTACTGAACTACTCTATTAGGTGGTACGGCCAGTCTCGATTTGAACTTCATTACACAAACTACGTTGCACCATCAGACTGTGTAGTATTTACTTGGAATACAAAATACCAAACGTATAGTAGTGGACAGAATTCGACTTATCCCTCGCTTTTTCACTGTGTTCCAAGTTTACCCTACAGGAATCACTCATATGTGAACTAAACAAACTTTGGAGTTCATGAAAAAAAGTTTAAGCAAAAACGGTGCAATGAAAACGTCATTTGTTTTTCTACCATAATATGTGGTGGGAAATAGTTATCCACAAGTAACAGAGTCTGTAATAGGAAAATTCTTCGCGATGCGCATCTTTTCTTAAATGACATCATGTGGGCCTTGTAAACAAATTTTCAGCTGCTTAGGAACTTTTTCACAGAGTTTTAAGCTCTTTACGACTGACGTGCTCTTTCACTCTTTTCTGCGTCCCCGACGTTAGAAATTCAACGAACAAAGACAGCAATAAGACTTGAATTCTGCAGTTCGGACGCATTAGTCATACTTTTCTGATACATTGGGATGAAACAGAGCTTACATCAGAAGGAATTTTGTGAGAGAAATGACGGAAAGCAAACTATCGACAGTTACTAATGCTGCAAGTTTCTGTCACTTGATTACACCAAGTATAGGGCCTTTATACTTTATATGACACGGCGCAACTTTGTAACTACTACCACAATGCCACTTGTTGGCTGGTTGTAAGATCTATGATGTTTGCTTGAGAATCTCAGTCTTCATTCTGCTAATGTACGAACATGAGCTTGTACAACCAATGTAATATCTACATTGTTTTATTTAATAGTTATTTTATGCTTGAATTGCTGATACAATATTGACCTCATGTTCACGAAGTTTCGTTCTGTGATATGACACGGTATAATATGCATTTGATCAATATTCAGTTAATTGTACTGCAGAAGGTATGGCATATTCCTCGGTACAGTCAACGGCTATGTAGAACTGTGTTACTCCCCTCTACAACTGATCCCAGTGTGCTTGAATATATTGATCCATATCCCAGTGTGCTTGAATATGTTGAGCCATGCTTTACAGGTCTGATAATGGCAACGTGGTTTACTGAAACTGGTCACCACAATAAGTGCTGTACAATAGCGATATTGGCTGTTTGAAGTTGTACTTTTGTTTCTATAATTAAAGTTCCAGTTTCAAAATGCTGGAAAAAATGAACCACTGCTCGTAATGATTTCAAATTCGGAAGTAATATTATCTAAGGAGGGGGAAACGTTATGGGGAAGAAAAACCGAAAATTTTCCCTCTTGATGGCACTGTAGGCTTCAAAACGTTGATGAGTTAGGCTAACAATGAAAGATGAAACGAAATACGACGACTATGGTTTAAGTTGCACATTGAACTAGCGGTAGTGTACAATGTACATGACAGCACAAGTTTGGTTTTAACAGTTGTGGCACTGTTAGTTTGTTGAGCCCATCCACCACGGCGAGATCGTAGCACATCCGATGGCCAACATCAGTTTTTAATTCTCCTGAGGCCAAAGACCTCATAAAAGCAACAATGAAATTGGTTTTTAACTGTCGTGGGACCGGCGCAACACGTGTTCAATATGGTGTCCACTGTTTTCTGTCACAAGATGCAATCGGAAAACAGTATGCTCCACAACAGATTAGAGTGTCTCAGGGGTCACGTTCGGAATTCATTGCGTAATGAGTGCCTTCGATTCAGCTACTTTTGTGATCGAAGCAGTAAATACAGCATCTTTCAGATAATTCCACAGCTAGAAGTAACAAGGATTAAGATCAGATTATCTAGATGGCCAGGCTGTAAGGAGATAACGGTTGACAGGGCTTGTTCTAGCATTTCCAAACTGCGTCTGTAACAGTTGCTGCACTGGCTGTGCAACATGATGAGGAGCTCAGTCTTGCATAAAAATGGTCCTACCCACACACCACGCTGTAGAAGGAGTGAAATGACGCTGGCGTACAAGACTCTCATAGCGTTTACCACTGACGGTACAGGCAACGGAACTCGCCTGAATGACCTCCTCGAGAAAATATAACCTACGGTGAACGATGCCGTCGACTCGCACCACACAATTGCCTATGCAGAATGAAGCGCTATCGGTTGATATGCGAACTGCTTTTCATCTGCCACATTCTGCATTTCTATGTGCTGATCTGTCCACAGAATGTTTTATTGCCATTCATTGTCCACTTCCACACTAGCAAGAAATTCTAGAGCAAACGTTTGTCTCACTGGCAGGTCAGGATGAAGTAACTCCTGAACGTGTGTAATTATGTATGCATAGCAATGCAGGATGTTTCGTTGAATTTTATTTCCCACGCTCATTGGCAAGTCCAAAGTTCGAGCAATTCCCAATGCACTGCATATTTGCACAAGCACGGCTAACCCCCTCCTGAAATGCTGTGGCCACATCCTTTACTGACGTCGGATCAATTGTTTCCCTCCCTCTGCCACATTGCAGTTCATAAGAACCTGTATTTTCGAATTTCGTAATCATTTTCTCAAGACCCTATGCAGACATCCGACCAACGTCTGCTTTCATACCCATGCGTGTCCGGAACTTCTGCATAGCTACTGGTCCACAGTCAACACTCCTGTAAAAGGGCTTTATCATTAGCGCTCGATCATTCATTCTCACGCTGAGCGTCTCAGACGGAAACTGGAAAATAGCTTTGTACCCTACGTCTTTTATTTGGCATACTGTGCCGCATACCGTTACTCTTACCTTTACCCTTATATTTTAAAAACTGTAGAGTAAGATAGAGATTTGAATACATCCAGCAAATAATTGAGGACATAGGTTGCAACTAATAGGTATCAGATAGATTATATAATGGTAAGACAGAGATTTAGGAACCAGGTTTTAAATTGTAAGACATTTCCAGGGGCAGATGTGGATTCTGACCACAATCTATTGGTTATGAACTGCAGATTGAAACTGAAGAAACTGCAAAAAGGTGGGAATTTAAGGAGATGGGACCTGGATAAACTGAAAGAACCAGAGGTTGTAGAGAGTTTCAGGGAGAGCATAAGGGAACAATTGACAGGAATGGGGGAAAGAAATACCGTAGAAGAAGAATGGGTAGCTCTGAGGGATGAAGTAGTGAAGGCAGCAGAGGATCAAGAAGGTAAAAAGACGAGGGCTAATAGAAATCCTTGGATAACAGAAGAAATATTGAATTTAATTGATGAAAGGAGAAAATATAAAAATGCAGTAAATGAAGCAGGCAAAAGGGAATACAAACGTCTCAAAAATGAGATCGACAGAAAGTGCAAAATGGCTAAGCAGGGATGGCTAGAGGACAAATGTAAGGATGTAGAGGCTTGTCTCACTAGGGGCAAGATAGATACTGCCTACAGGAAAATTAAAGAGACCTTTGGAGAGAAGAGAACCACTTGTATGAATATCAAGAGCTCAGATGGCAACCCAGTTCTAAGCAAAGAAGGGAAGGCAGAAAGGTGGAAGGAGTATATAGAGGGTTTATACAAGGGCGATGTACTTGAGGACAATATTATGGAAATGGAAGAGGATGTAGATGAAGATGAAATGGGAGATAAGATACTGCGTGAAGAGTTTGACAGAGCACTGAAAGACCTGAGTCGAAACAAGGCCCCGGGAGTAGACAACATTCCATTGGAACTACTGATGGCCTTGGGAGAGCCAGTCATGACAAAACTCTACCATCTGGTGAGCAAGATGTATGAGACAGGCGAAATACCCACAGACTTCAAGAAGAATATAATAATTCCAATCCCAAAGAAAGCAGGTGTTGACAGATGTGAAAATTACCGAACTATCAGTTTAATAAGTCACAACTGCAAAATACTAACGCGAATTCTTTACAGACGAATGGAAAAACTGGTAGAAGCGGATCTCGGGGAAGATCAGTTTGGATTCCGTAGGAATGTTGGAACACGTGAGGCAATACTAACCTTACGACTTATCTTAGAAGAAAGATTAAAAAAAGGCAAACCTACGTTTCTAGCATTTGTAGACTTAGAGAAAGCTTTTGACAACGTTAACTGGAATACTCTCTTTCAAATTCTGAAGGTGGCAGGGGTAAAATACAGGGAGCGAAAGGCTATTTACAATTTGTACAGAAACCAGATGGCAGTTATAAGAGTCGAGGGGCATGAAAGGGAAGCAGTGGTTGGGAAAGGAGTGAGACAGGGTTGTAGTCTCTCCCCGATGTTATTCAATCTGTATATTGAGCAAGCAGTAAAGGAAACAAAAGAAAAATTCGGGGTAGGTATTAAAATTCATGGAGAAGAAGTAAAAACTTTGAGGTTCGCCGATGACATTGTAATTCTGTCAGAGACAGCAAAGGACTTGGAAGAGCAGTTGAACGGAATGGACAGTGTCTTGAAAGGAGGATATAAGATGAACATCAACATAAGCAAAACGAGGATAATGGAATGTAGTCAAATTAAATCAGGTGATGCTGAGGGGATTAGATTAGGAAATGAGACACTTAAAGTAGTAAAGGAGTTTTGCTATTTAGGGAGTAAAATAACTGATGATGGTCGAAGTAGAGAGGATATAAAATGTAGACTGGCAATGGCAAGGAAATCGTTTGTGAAGAAGAGAAATTTGTTAACATCGAGTATAGATTTAAGTGTCAGGAAGTCGTTTCTGAAAGTATTTGTATGGAGTGTAGCCATGTATGGAAGTGAAACATGGACGATAACCAGTTTGGACAAGAAGAGAATAGAAGCTTTCGAAATGTGGTGCTACAGAAGAATGCTAAAGATAAGGTGGGTAGATCACGTAACTAATGAGGAGGTATTGAATAGGATTGGGGAGAAGAGAAGTTTCTGGCACAACTTGACTAGAAGAAGGGATCGGTTGGTAGGACATGTTTTGAGGCATCAAGGGATCACGAATTTAGCATTGGAGGGCAGCGTGGAGGGTAAAAATCGTAGAGGGAGACCAAGAGATCAATACACTAAGCAGATTCAGAAGGATGTAGGTTGCAGTAAGTACTGGGAGATGAAGAAGCTTGCACAGGATAGAGTAGCATGGAGAGCTGCATCAAACCAGTCTCAGGACTGAAGACCACAACAACAACAGGTTGCAATTGCTAATCTGATATAAAAACGTTGGCACAGGAGAGGAACTCATGATGGGTTGCTGCAAACCAGTCAAATCTGATGTCATTCTGAGCAGTGTTACTTTTTTTACAGCATTTCGGAACTTTAAATAGAATCCTTTATAGTACTGCCACATGCGGATACCACTAATTACAGATGTTGACAGTCGATTTTGAACCTTTAAAGCCCTATCCAACCGTTGCAAAATCGGCATTTCAGTACAAATATTAATGATAATCATTAGATAGCATGTTGGGGCCTAACAGTAACACATGTCATCGTTTGAAATGAAAACTCAGGTCACGAAGTTTTGTTAAAAGTGTAAGCCTATTTCTGTATGCTTCTTACGATGTTTTGTCATCACAAAGCAAAACGCATGGATAGTTTTCAATAATACCGAAGGATCGCAAACATTTTGAAGAAATTAAAGTGGTATTTTGTTCTGTAACCCAAAACAATCTGGATGATACGAAAAGAAACACATACAGCCAGGAACGGTATAAAACCATACGAATTTCGTAAACAAATGTTGATTTATTTCTTGTATTTCAAGAATTCACTAATAACACAAAAACTACAATATGAGGTTAAGCGAGATACAGAGTTTCTGTCCTACGTGTGACAGTTGCCTCTGTCATGGTCTAATCTTAATTAACTTCACCATCATCGATAGCAGGTGGACTTCATAGTGTTTAACACAGTTCCCTCGTCGATAGCAGGCGGATATAATCATGTTTAACATAGCTTCCGAACAATGGTGGAGCCCTGCGTTATTCATTTGCCATTGCCAGAGGTAAAGAAGATCTTTTACTGCGATTTAAACCATTTACCTGGGATTCGAACTGAACAAGAGACCCTTGGCACAGGTAACTAAAACCAATCCGCTAGACCAGACACTTACGTTTTTATGACTAATGAGCCTCTTAATTGTTGGCTGAGGCACATTTTGTATGCTTGTACATTCATTTAATCCATGATCCCCATTTAGAGACATTGTTACAGCTAAATGCAATTCATCTGTGCTCCATATCCCATAACGTCTTCCTGTTGCCATACTGTACTACAAAAAAATTATTTGATTGGTAACTTAGGATAAAGAACACGTTAGAAAATTCACCACACCATTTATAAACCTTATGCTGCACAAGTAATGCTAAGCACATTTCTGAATCGTACTATACAAGCAAGTTTCTTTAACTGCACCGGTACAATACCGAGAACTTATAGCGGTACATTATAGACAATGTCGCAATTTTATCTTTTTAAGTACTTATAAAGGAAGTACAACGAATAAAGATTTATGACTTCCTGGAAAGTAAGGTTTTCATGAATATTCGCCTATAAATAATTGTTGCCACTCATAACAGTAATTTTCTTCACTACGTGCCCAAAATGTTAGATGAAAAAAATCAATTTTGTGTTCAAACGATGTTCCTCAACATAGAGAACCCATAGCTGACAATATGGCTCCAAGAACAATCTACATCTACATGGATATTCTGTAAATCTCATTTAAGTGCCTCGCAGACAGTTCATCGAACAACCTTCGCAATAATTCCAATATCGTTCAGCGCGCGGAAAGAACGAACACGTACCTCCGATTTCCCTTATTTTATTATGCTGATCGTTTCTCCCTGTGTAGGTCGACGTCAACAAAATATTTTCGAATTCAGAGGAGAAAGTTGGTGATTGAAATTCCGTGTGAAGATTCCGCCGCAACGAAAAACGACTTTGTTTTAATGATGTCCACCACAAATCCTGTAGCATTTCAGTGACACTCTCTCCCCTATTTCACGATAGTACAAAACGTGCTGCCCTTCTTTGAACTTTCTCGATGTACTGCGTCAGTCATATCGGGTAAGGATCCCACTCCGCACAGCAGTAATCTAAAAGAGGACGAACAAGCGTAGTCTAGCCAGTCTCCTTAGTAGATCTGTTACATTTTGTAAGTGTCCTGCCAATAAAACGTAGTCTTTGGTTAGGCTTCCCCACAATATTTCCCATGTGTTCCAATTTAAGTTGTTCGTAATTGTAATTCCTAGATATGTAGTAGAATTTACAGCCTTCAGATTTGACTGATTTCTCGTGTAACCGAAGTTTAACGGATTCCTTTAGCACTCACTAAATGTCTGATTGTACAAGATGTACGAATTTTATAACAGTGGTAGTAATCAGATGGCTTTACAGTTTAGGAAACTCTCCCATAAATTTTCTTCAAGGGATAGCATATGATGCGACACTCCGAAAATTGAGACCAGCGGCTATGGACACGCGATGGAGTGGCGCGTGGCGTATCGGGCCGCTCCGTCACACCGTCTCGGATAAAACTTACGTCCTTCGATTCAGTTATGCCAGCCAGCAGGATGGCCGTGATGTACCGTTGAGCCGTAAGAGCTCACTCAGTCATAAACAGGCATGACCTGAAGTCATACTCGACGGCTACGCACATTATAACGCACGTAGTAATAACGCTGTGCTTCTGCAAAACGTTGCAAGTAAGGGACCTGTCCGCAGGTAGCCGCCATATTCGTCGGCTATGGTCATCCCGGGTAACGAAGAAACGCGATTCGTCGCTGAACACAGTGCGATGACATTCATGAGCGGTCAATGCTTCCCTGTCAGGATACCTCTCGAAACGCAGCCGTTCGTGTTCTGGTGTTAACGGCAGCCTACGGATGGGACGGTAATTCCTTAGTCTAGCTGCTGCTAGTCCCCGACCAATGGTGTGGGATGACAGAATTTTGCAAGAAGTCGATTTCATGTTCTCGGATACCAGGAGCAGATATGAAGGGGCTGCGATGTACCTCGTGCACAATACAACGACCTTTCCTCTGGTGATCAGACATAGTCGACTGAAACCTTGACAAGCAGTATGGCTGCCCTCACGTCCCCATGCTGTCCAACATCGGGCCACTGTCAAATCCGAATGCCAACAAATCTGTATATTGTATGATACTGCTGCCGACCGGCTGGAAGGGGACGCACAATGAGAGCTGCTTACAACTCTGTCAGGTGCTGATAACTTTACCTCATCCGAGTACGTAGCACCTCCATGTCCTTCACAATAATCGCTCAAAATCTCACGCTGTTCACGCCTCTTACACACCCACCAGTCTTGGAACGACACTATACAAGAACAATACTAATGCAATCTGGTAGCCGCCCCGCCCCACCTGTCACAGAGAACTGCAACTCTTTAACTGAAACTGTCAATCATTTATATACCAGCAGATAGTATATACCTGTGTGAAGTTACATTGACATCCGAGCATGTCTTCTGTCTGCCTCACTTTTTTGTCAAGCAGTGTAGAGAAATAATTCCAGAAAAAGATTTGCTGAGCGTTTCTCTGACACACTCACGCAGCTAAATAGACCAGTAACGAAGTTCGCAGCTCTTCTCTGAAACATCTCTCTCTCTAATTTTTCACAAGCACCTGGGAGTGTAAATACGAGTCTTTCGTTCGCCTTCTCAACTGTGTCCTTGATGGTTCCAGTTAAAGTCGCTTTCTTGTTGTGAAAATCGCTGATCCCCTTGTAAAACAAACCGGGACCTCTTGCTACATCTACATCTAATCAATACTCCGCAACGGACCTTATAGCGTATGGTGGAGGGTACTATGTGTACCACTGCGGCTCCACACACATTCCTGTTCCAGATGCTAATTGTACTCAGGGAGAACGACAGTTGGTATGCATACGAGTGAGCTCGAGCGTCTCTAAATTTACATTCATGATCTTCTCGTGAGATATATGTCTGAGGAAGGAGCGTGTTGGCTTACACTTCTAGAGACGTATGTATGCTCTCGGAATTTTAATGTAAATCACACCATGATGAACAACGTCTCTCGTGTAGCATCCCCCACTGGAGTTGGATGAGTATCTCAATGAGGTTCTCGTGCTTACAAAACCAATTTCTGACGAAATTCGCTATTTTCTTTTGTTAATATCTTTCTGATATGCCTCAATTACTGTTGGTAATATCCATTTTAAAATTCTGTAGTTCGTCATTAGTTGTGTTGTTTTTGCAAGGTTCGGTAACGTAATAATTTCGATATTCTTGACTAATAACTTCGTTTCACCGTACGGAAGTTCATACCTAACTTGAGGAGGGCTTGTGAAAACCATAAGTTAAAGGAAATCTAAGCTAGCACGGTCAATTAATGCTGTGAACAATCTCAGAGAATTGTTATGCGCCACGTCTTTTATATACAGGTTGTAACATAAAAGTGTAATAAAACTCTCGGGAAAAGAAGAAAAATGTTGTGTGAACGAGAGTCCAGAAAGGCGTTTTTCTTATATCAGAATGTGTCAGCGTGCTATAGTGAGGTGGCAAAAGTCATGCCATACTTTCTAATATCGTGGCGGATCTCGTTTTCATCGGCATAGTGCAGCAACTCGACAAAGAATGGACTCTATTGAGTTAGTCATTGAAGGTCGCGTGCAGAAATATTGAGCCATGCTGCCTCTAGAGCCGTCCATAGTTGCGAAAGTATTGTCGGTGCAGGATTTTGTGCACGATTATGTACCATAAATATTCCATGGGACTCATGTTGGGTGATCTGGGTGGCTCGAATTGTCTAGGATGTTCTTCAAACCAATCGTGGCCCGATGATATGGCTCACTGGAATCCGTAAAAATTCCACCAGTGTTTGGGAACATGAAGTCTGTGAATGGCTGTAAATGGTCTCCAAGAAGCCGAACATCCTGAGGACCTAGTCCATTCCATATAAACATAGCCCACACCGTTATGGAGCCACCACCAACTTGCACAGTGACTTGTTTACAACTTGGTTTCATGGCTTCTTGGGGTCTGAACCACACTTGAACCATACCAACACAAATCGGGACTCATCCGACCGGGCCACGGTTTTCCATCGTCTAGGATCCAACAGATATGGTCACGAGCCCAGGAGAGGCGCTGTAAGCGATGTCCTGCTGTTAGCAAGGGAACTCGCTTCGGTCGTCTGCTGCCATAGCCCATTAACGCCAGATTTCACATCAGTGTCCTAAAGCGTACGTTCGTCGTACGTCCCACATTGATTTCTGTGGGTATTTCACGCAATGTTGCTTGTCTGTTAGCACTGACAACTCTACGAATACGCCGCTGCTCTCGCTCGTTAAGTGAAGGCCTTCGGCCACTGCGTTCTCCGCGGTGAGAGGTAACGCCTGAAATTTGTTAGTCTCGGCACACTCTTGACACTGTGGTTCGTGGAATATTGAATTCCCTAACGATTCCCGAAACTGAACTTGCCATTCGTCTAGCTGCAACTATTATTCCACGTTCAAAGTCTGTTAATTCCAGTCGTGCAGTTGTAATCACGTCGGAAATCTTTTCACATGAATCGTCGAGTACAAATGACAGTTCTACCAATACCTGTCTGGTACCCACATTCCGTCTTGTACATAGATTCCATGCTGGTGTGGCGTCAGGATAGACATTCGACCACCGACTGTGACTAACATTTCCACAACCCGGATATCACGCCGACCCCATAGAGAAACGGAAAATGCAAGGGACATGAACAAGGAGAGGATCTCATGAGTGGAATGTCGCACGATTGATTATTTTAGATTATGTACAGCTCGTGTAACTCCAAAAACAGCGAAAATTTTCTCTGTCGACAGTTTTTTCCGCATATTCACAGTGCGTGCAAGACAGTCACTTCTACGCCTGTTAGCCGTGCATCAGATCAAATTGCCTTTCTTTGTTTAGAAACATTTCGTGAAATTTTTATTACCTTTGGAAGATGACTGGTCTTTTACAATTTTCTGAGAACTGCCGCTTCCATATTTCTGAGTACATAACCCGCCAGGAAAATGTAATTCTTTATTGCTGGCAGCCTGCCGTCTGCTAGACTGTTTTCGACGTAACATGTAAAGTATTTTAAACGTGTGATTCGATATATGTTATGCATTAATGAAAAAATGAACCGAGTTTCACGATTGACAATTAGTATTAAGTCTGTTATTATCTCTTTGTTTATTAATTATATCTATAAAAGAAAGACGCCATAGAAAATATGATAACTTTAATGTTTAGGCCCTTATGAAACATAATGTAGCAGCTACTGCGTTTCTAACGAACAGCACCAGAGAATGGGGCTAATAATATCATTACCAGATCGAGTTCATCACGCGTCACTCCTTTGTTGGCATTACTATTACGACTGCATAACATCTGTCGACACGCAGCGATCGTGAATTATCGTACGCACCACCTTCTTTTCATACAAAATAGTTATATGTAACACCTCATTCGGACGTAGTACAGTCGCGGTTATCCCAGTGTACGATGGAACTGTTTTTAAATTTGACCAATTATTTGAAATGGATCCCTTACACGATTATTCGCGAGTACACGAAGCTCAATGAATGTTTGTGATACGGAAGAGAAAAGGGAGAAGGAAACTGGTAGAACCCACGTTCCGTCATTGCGTCATGATTTCATCTGATCTGCTTTCCTGAAACCTATAATTTTTCTCGGGTGGAAGGTTACACAAGATGTCATTATACTCGCTTAGTTTGCCGTTCATCTAAATTAAACATCAAACGTACAAATTACCGTTAAGTGAAATGAGAAAACAGTCAGTGTTATCACCGTTTGCTTGGTAGACTTATCATCTACTTTCGTTTACATGTCAGTAGATAAAGGCAAATGCGTTCCTTAACAGATCTGTAATTACGATAATATTGTTTTCCTCTTTTTCTTTCTCTCTTTGATTTTACATGTCATTATGTTTCCCACGTGGATGAAATACCCTCTACTTTTCGTGATCGACACATTTGAACTTCTCTTATTGTCTTTTGCATGAAGGACTTCCCTCTGTATTCTCGATTATCAAACCCAGTTCCTTACATTTCAACTGAAGGTACAGTAGCATTGCATTACGGTATTAGTTGACTTACCATTATTAGGACGAGTATAGTATTTACACGTAACCTTCTGTTAACTAGAGTCAAAAGAAAGAGAAAAATAATGTCATGTGTAAGATACATTACCGAAACACTGTCGAGACGCCCCCAAGTATCTTAGACGGAACGATAATACAGCAAGTCAAAACTGAGTTTTATCAGGTTGATTCCACGTCCTTGATATTCATCGCAGTAGAATTTCATAGGAGAGTGGATGCTGCCATGCACTGATGATCTTTCTTGCACCATGGCCTGGAAAAATATGTGCTAGGAAGTGTGTGAAGAGCCAGCCTCTCAGCTGCTCGAAGAAGAAAAAATTCTCTATATAGCGCGAAGATCAGTATATATGAATGTGACGACGTAATATATATACTAATATTTCTATGCTTGAAAATACTGGAAAAAATTTTGCCCCAAGGTATATTCCACCATGAAGTTACCAATGTCATGTACTCTTAAAACTGGTTAAGTCACTTTTGTATTTCGCTATATTGAAGCATACATTCTTTTCTATTAGTTAACTATTTATTTCATTAAATACAATTAAAAGCCATTACCTCGTCACATATGATCGGATTTCTGCGACGGCCAGAAACGCAGGCCGATTTCGCAGATATTTTTGGTGGATCCGGCCCACCGATCTGAGGCCCGTCATTTCTCACTAACGTGCAGGCACTGCCCTACGGATCAAGCCTCTCCTATATGCCCAGAGGCAGGGTCCCTTCGTGTGTGGCGGAAATCGGCGGATTTACGTGATTTATCCTCACACACAGGACTGTGGTGCGTGCTCGCCAGGACAGAGGCCACAAGCGAAGGATTTCAGGGCTTGCGACTGTGTATCTCCGAAAGTACGTAGAACAAGGCATTTGTGAGACATTATTTGATTGTAGTACATTTTAGAATTTTGAAACCCGTTTATATCGTCGTTAAATATGACAGAAGGAAGAAATTAGTGGGAGTCGCCGCCGATTTGTACGCTTTTTGTTGTGGTCTTCAGTCCGAAGATACGTTTGATGCAGTTCTCTACGCTGCTTTATCTTGTGTAAGCTTCTTCGTCTCCGAATAGCAACTGCAACCCACATCCACCTGTTCCTTCTTACTCTACTCGTCTCTTGGTCTCCGTTTCCAAAATTCCCCCCCCCCCCTTCCCCACTCGTCCATTCAGTACGAAAATGGCGATTCGTTGACCTCTCAGAATGTGTTCTATCAATGGATCCCTTCTTTTTGCCAATTCATGCAACAAATTTCCTAACTCTCCAATTCTGTTTGGTACTTTCTCATCAGTGACGCGATCTACCCATATAATCTTCAACACTCTTCCATAGTATCGCATTTCAAAAGATTTTATTCTCTTCTTGTCTGAATTGTTAACAGTTCACGTTTCACTTTCGTACAAGGACACACTCCATAAATGTCTTCAGAAAAGATTTCCTATCACTTAAATTTGTATTCGATATTAACAAATTTCTCGTCTTTAGAAACGCTTTTCTTGCTGACTGCTGTACTTAAAGCGTAAGTTACCGTACTGAAAATGGAGTATTTTCATTAATGTCAATCTAAGATTCAGAGACTCTCAGGATGCTCCTGTAATATTACAGAGCGACACGTAACACACCTGACATGTAACACACCTGAAAAACTTAAATTCCAACCGTCGCTGTTTTCCCTGCAGGCAATGCTTGCTCTCACTAAAGTCTACATTTTATAACCTCTGTACATCCGTCATTACCAGTTATTTTACTGCACACACAGCAGAAATCATATACGACTTTTAGTGTCTCACTTCCTAGTCTAAAAAACCTTTCACAGTTGCTTGACTTAATTCAACTACATTTCGTTACCCATGTTTAGCTTTTGTTCAGGTTAATCTTATATCCCCCGTTCAAAACACTTTCCATTCCGTTCAACTGCACTTCCAAGTCCCTTGCTGTCTGTGACAGGATTGCAATGCCATCGTCAAACCACAAAGTTTTTATTTCTTCTCCATGAACTTCAATTCCTTCTCCAAATTTTTCTTTGGCTACATTATTTCGTGCTTCATGTACAGATTGAATAACACCTGGGACAAGCTACAATCCTCACTCTCTTCTTAACCACTGCTTCCGTTTCATGCACATCGACTCTTGTGACTGGCGACAGACTCTGTAAAAGTTGTGTGTAACTTGTCAAAAAAATGGCTCGGAGCACTATGGGACTCAACTGCTGAGGTCATTAGTCCCCTAGAACTTAGAACTAGTTAAACCTAACTAACCTAAGGACATCACAAACATCCATGCCCGAGGCAGGATTCGAACCTGCGACCGTAGCGGTCTTGCGGTTCCAGACTGCAGCGCCTTTAACCGCACGGCCACTTCGGCCGGCCGTGTAACTTGTCACTCCCTGTATTTTACACCTGCTACCTTCCGAATTTTAAAGAGTGTATGCGGGTCAACACTGTCAAAATCTACAAACGATGTAAACGTAGGTTTACCTTTCTTTAATCTGTCATCTAAAATAAGTCGCAGCGTCAGTATTGCCTCTCTTGTTCCTACATGATATTCATACAGTTACCTCTTTTTTCTGCAAAGGTCCCTTTAATATTCCTTGTAGGCGAGGTCTGTCTTTCCCATATTTATACGTGCTTATATAGTCTTGCATTTGTTCTCTAGCCGCTCCTGCGTAGCCATTTTGCACTGCCTCACAATCTCATTTTTAGACGTTTGTATTCCCTTTCGCATGCTTCATTCGCTGCATTTTTGTATTTTATCTTCTCATCAGTTAAATTCGGTATTTCCTGTGTTATCCAATAATTTCTACGAGGCATTGCCTTTTTACCAATTTCGTTCTCTGCTGCCTTCATTGCTTCATCCCTCGAAGCTACCCAATCGTCTTCTACTGCATTCCTTTCCGCTCTTTGAGTTGATAGTCGCTTTATGTTCCTTTTGAAACTCTAAAAAACCGCGGGTTCCTTCACTCATAAGTGTCCCATCTCCTTAATTTCCTGCGTTTTTGCAAATTTTCATGAATTATAGTCAGAGTCCACATCTGCCCCTGGGAATGTCTTACAATTTCAAAACTGGTTCCAAAATCACTTTCTTACCGTTACATAGTCAATTTGAAACCTTCAAGTGCCTCCAGGTCTCTTCCACGTACACAACTTTGTTTCATGATTCTTAAATCAGATGTTAGCGATGATTGAGTTATGCTCTGCGCAGAATTGTATCAGGCTCGCTTCCTGTTCCATTCCTTTCCCCCAGTCCATATTTGCTTACTATTTTTCCTTCCCTTCCTCTTCCTACTAATTCCAGTCACCCATCAAATTAAATTTTCCCTTCCCTCAGCTATGTAAATATTTTTTTTATCTCCCCGAGAAATCTTTCAGTCTCTTCATCATACGTGCAGCTATTATTTGGCATAAAATTCCTACTACTGGAGTGGGTGTTAGCTTTGTGTCTATCTTGGCTACGATAATACGTTCACTACGCTGCTCATAGTAGGATTACGAGCATTCCTATTTGCTTATTCATTATTTGATCTACTCCTGCATTACCTCTGGTTGATTTTGTATTTATAAGGATGTACTCACCTGACCAGAAGTCCTGTGCACCATCCCGTTCTACTTCACTAATCGTCCGTACATCTAACTTCATCCTATCCATTTCCCTTTCGAAGTTTTCTAACCTATATATCCTATTAAGGGATTAAACATTCCATCCTCAGATCCGTAGAATGCGACTTTCGCTTTTCCTGATGACGACATCTTCCTGAGTAGTCTCCGCTCGGAGAGTCCAGTGAACGACTACATTACCTCTGGAATATTTTGCCGAAGAAGATGCCATCATCATTTAACTATGCAGTAGAACTGCATGTCCGTAAAAGCAACGGATGTAGTTTCCCCTTGTTTTCAGTGGTTCACAGTACCAGCACAGCTAGCCCATGTTGACTGGTGTTATTAGGTCCGATTAGTCTATCATCCAAACTGTTGCCCATGCAATTATTGAAAAGGCTGCAAGACCTTCTGATCGTGCCTTCACTAACCCACAGGCAGGGCCTGCACGTTTTGCAGAATTCGTTGGAATATCCGTGTCCCATCGCTAAACCTGCTCGTATGTGGCCAGTTACTGGAAAATCGAGCAATGATTGAGAATGCTTGCTAAGTTCGGCAGTGAAATGTTTCTCGAAGTTTTAGGGGAAACGAAATAGGGCAATGTTTGACGTCTTGCATTGACACTTAAACATAATAAAAAGTAAAGATACCATTAAAAATCCAATCTGCTTCAGAATCCATCATAGATATACGGAAAATTTAGGTACCTTGAATCATTTATAAAATGTGAGGGATGTTCCAGTGAGCTGCGTCACTGTTTGTAATTTTGGTTCCGTTGGATCGTGAAGTCAAGGACCCTGCTCGAACTGTAGGTTCCTTATACAAAAATACTCAGAAAATATCCGAGAATAACCTTCGAAATTCTTTCTAAAAAATTCCTGTCTTCCAGTACTTTGTACCTAATTTTCTAGATGGAGATACGGTTCACCCTGTTTAATTTGTTAACAGTCCTGCAACACTTCTTTGAGGAACCCCGATGGTAATTTCCTTCTGATGATGTTCCCCACGGATGACGGCGTAATGACTTCAGTTTTCTCGTTTCAGTTATATCTCTAGTCTCATATTCTATAAGCATGTGTTTAGTTACTTATGTGCCAATGTAGAATTGTTTTACTACAAGATTTATAGTCCTTGGTAAATATTTATCGAGAGATTAGTCATCAGCTTATCATATTTTGTAGTTCCATTCGGTGTCGTTTCCCCCAGAGCTCACGGATCTCATCCTAACATAGTCTCTCTCTCAGAATGTCACTTTATTGAGCCTACAGTTGAATAGCGGTTGACATTAGCTTTCCTAAAACACCCACCTGTTTTTGTAGCCTCCTTTCGAATGGACACTGAGTTGTATTCTCGTTAGATGCTACGTTAGTTTTTTGTACTGTAGTGGAGGATAGGGGCAGAGGTCGACCATCAGATCTCATAGTGTCCATTACTTCATTCTGTACTTACATGCCGGCCGCGGTGGTCTAGCGGTTCTAGGCGCTCAGTCCGGAACCGCGCGACTGCTACGGTCGCAGGTTCGAATCCTGCCTCGGGCATGGATGTGTGTGATGTCCTTAGGTTAGTTAGGTTTAAGTAATTCTAAGTTCTAGGGGACTGATGACCACAGATGTTAAGTCCCATAGTGCTCAGAGCCATTTGAACCATTTTTTTTGGTACTTACATGTGCCTCACAAATTTAACATTCATTGGAGCGGCTCGTCCAGAAAATCTAATATGAGAGATTCTTATCGCTGAAGTTGTAGGTGTGAAACACACCGTCCGTCCGAAAAGTTCAACATCTGAATTTATTTCTGGCGTATACGCAACTACGGTGCAGTACCTACGGCAGCATCTTGATCTGATAACTGCAACAATAAATGTGCGTTCGTTCAGTCAGTTGTGAGCAGGCTCTTTTAAGTAGTGGACGTGCGGCCGTAGTATATCAGCGTTGTTGTATCACAGATCGCAGTGCAGCAACGAACAGAACATCTCTAAATCAAGTGCTTAAAATATTCTCCAGATTTTTTTTTAAGAAGAGGGGCCGGCTGGTGTGGCTGTGCGGTTCTAGGCGCTTCAGTCTGGAACCGCGTGACCGCTACGATCGAAGGTTCGAATCCTGCCTCGGGCATGGATGTGTGTGATGTCCTTAGGTTAGTTAGGTTTAATTAGTTGTAAGTCCTAGGCGACTGATGACCTCAGAAGTTAAGTCGCATAGTGCTCAGAGCCATTTGAACCATTTTTGAAGAAGAGGGAAGTGTGTGCAAAGTTTGTCCCATACACCTTGACTCCCGGACAAAAACAACGACGCGTGGACGCTTGCCACGACGTGATTGAAAAGAAAAACGCAGACAGATCTTTTCTGGAAAACATAATCACTGATGACGTGACCTGGTGTTATCAATACGAACCTGCCACAAAACAGCAAAGTGCTGAATTGGTCTGAGATGGTTCACCAAGACAGAAGATGGTGCGAAGTTTCACATAGTTGTATGGACGTTCTGTGCATTGGAATCGAGTGGTGAAAGGGTGGGGGGACGGGGGAGGGGGAGGCGGAGAGAGTCTGCGTAGAGCGCCATAGGCCTTAAAACCTCATCTCCACATGTATCTATTTTTATTAACTAAATTTTGAGCTGGCCGGAGTGGCTGAGCGGTTCTAGGCGTTACAGTCTGGAACCGAGCGACCGCTACGGTCGCAGGTTCGAATCCTGCCTCGGGCATGGATGTGTTTGATGTCCTTAGGTTAGTTAGGTTTAAGTAGTTCTAAGTTCTAGGGGACTGATGACCTCAGAAGTTAAGTCCCATAGTGCTCAGAACCATTTGAACCATTTGAACCAACTAAATTTTGTCAAAAACACGTGATAACTGCTGTTCAACCGGAATGTTTAGAAGACCACTTGGGAACTTCTCGATCGAGGACTCTTCACTGTGATTGTTGATGATGATGAAGAAGTCCCATACTCCTTGATAGAGCACAAGGGAACGATGCGGGAGACCCGCACCGCCGTACTAGGCAAGGTCCTAGTGGAGGTGGTTTGCCATTGCATTCCTCCGAGCGTAATGGGGATGAGTGATTATTGTTGCAGATTCAGTAGTTTCTTTCCACTGAGTTTACATTCTGCTCATTAGACATGTTCGTCCTTGCACATACGATAATAGGAGAATGCTACTAGCTCTGCTCTACAAATATCTAAAGACCACGACATGCACCATATAATTATGTATAACATTGTTTCAGCCATGGATGGGGCGGTGAAAGAATCCCAGTTTGTATACATGTGTACGAGCTGTTATTTATCAGATTTTATCTGTGCAATCTCTATGGGATCGATGCATAGACCGCTGAAGAAATTCGTAGTTTCTGCGTCGAAAGACGGTTCTTGAAGTTTTCCAAGCAGGTTCTCTCAAGGTGTACGATTTCTTTCATGGATTGGTTGCCAGTCCAGAATTTTCAGTACATTCATCAAAAAAATTTTTGCATCACCTCGGTGACGAGAGTTCCGCAACCTGTATGAAAATTGGAATAGAGATCAACATAAACATCATTTCCGCCCTTTCTATTGCTCATGAAAACCCCACATTGCATGTTGTACCACCATACAGCGAGACCTTCAGAGGTGGTTGTCCAGATTTCTGTACACACCAGTACCTCTAATACCTAGTAGCACGTCCTCTTGCATTGATGCAAGCCTGTATTCGTCGTGGCATACTATCCACAAGTTCATCAAGGCATTGTTGGTCCAGACTGTCCCACTCCTCAACGGCGAATAGGCGTAGATCCCTCAGAGTGGTTGGTGGTTCACGTCGTCCATAACAGCCCTTTCCAGTCTATACCAGGCATGGTCGATAGGGTTCACGTCTGGGGAACATGCCGCCCACTCTACTCTAGTGATGTAGTTATCCTGAATGAAGTCATTCACAATATGTGCACGATGGGGGCGAGAATTGTCGTCCATGAGGACGAATGCCTCGCCAATATGCTGCCGCTTTGGTTGCACTACCGGTCGGCGGATGACATTCACGTATCGTACAACCATTACGGCGCCTTCCGTGACCACCAGCGGCGTACATCGGCCCCACATAATGCCACCCCAAAACAGCAGGGAACCGCCTCCTTGGTGCAATCGCTGGACAGTGTGTCTAAGGCGTTCAGCCTGACGGGTTGTCTCCAAACACGACTCCGAGGATTGTCTGGTTGAAGGCACATGCGACACTCATCGGTGAGGAGAACGTGATGCCAATCCTGAGCGGTCTATTCGGCATGTTGTTGGGCCCATCTGTACTGCGCTGCATGGTGTCTTGGTTGCATAGACGGACCTCGCCATGGATGTCTGGAGTGCAGTTGCGCATCATGCATCCTATTGCGCACAGTTTGAGTCGTAACATGACGAAAAGCATTATTCAACATGATCGCCTTGCTGTCAGGGTTCCTCCGAGCCATAATCCGTAGGTAGCGGTCATCCACTACAGTTGTAGCCCTTGGGCGGCTTGAGCGAGGCATGTCATCGACAGTTCCTGTCTCTCTATATCTCCCCATCCGGGGAAGTTCGGCCGCCAAGTGCAAGTCTTATTTCAGTCGACGCCACATAGGGCGATTTGCGAGCCAGTGATGAGGATGAAATGGTTATGAGTCCCCGAGCAGATGTTTCCCCCAGGCTGTGGCTAAGTCGTGTCTCCGCAATATCCTTTCTTTCAGGAGTGCTAGTTCTGCAGGCTCGCAAGAGAGCTTCTGTAAAGTTTGGAAGGTAGGAGACGAGGTACTGGCAGAAGTAAAGCTGTGAGTACCGGCCGTGAGTCGTGCTTCGGTAGCTCAGTTGGTAGAGCACTTGCCCGCGAAATGCAAAGGTCCCGAGTTCGAGTCTCGGTCGGGCACACAGTTTTAATCTGCCAGGAAGTTTCATATCAGCGCACGCTCCGCTGCAGAGTGGAAATCTCATTCTAGAGACATTATTGTTGCAAAATTAAAGTTTTCCTGTTTCTTTATAGTGCTAGTTGGGAACTACAGCAAATGATACGTTAACAGCCGAATTGCAGTTTCTGAAAGTGGAGTTTATGTTCGAAATGTGTCCGAAAAGTATTAATAAATAAATAGTGTCGGGAATCTGTTTATTATTATTAAACAGAGTAACGTAGTACTTAATGGGTAGGTTCGCCTGAGACAAAGGCATTTATATATCTAGCACGCTTAATCACTGTGCCAATGACAATACAAACTAAATAAATTAGCTAATAAAAGAAACATTTTAAAGAATCAACAACTGGGAAAATTATATTCACTGGTTCTTCGGATTAAACAGTGTGATTTCAGATGTTTTTGCGTTCTTGACTACATTGTAGAAATGTACAAATAGTAACTTTTAATTATTATAAAGGGTAATAAAAAATGAAACATTATAGGAAAAAGAATATTGGTGGTGAACAGTTGGAACCCATGCCTTCATTAACAATCATTATTTACGTAGGTTCGTCAGTGTGTTCTGTCGTACTTTTGCAAAACCGTCTTTAGTCGATAAATAATATTTCCGTAAGTAAGACATGCATATCACTCTTTCGAGTTGCCATTTTACATTTCTTGTAGTACTGAATAGAGTGAAATATTTATGCCGTGTGGCACATTATTAGCGCAACTAGAGAGGCAACTAAAACCAACATTCTCGATGGCAGTTAAATCATACCCATTAAATATTGCATACGACCCTGAAGATTATTATTTAGATTACAAAGTGTGAGTTAGTAACATGTCACATAAACGAATAATTAAATATTTCTGCCGTTCTACGATACGTTTTCACAGTATCATTCATGTTATTGGAATATCGATTGCGAGTGGTATGTGATGGGTAAAGCTAACCTGCTTTCTCTTTCCTTAGCACCATGCTTCTGTCATTACGGAGAAATTCTGACACAGTTTTTGAGATAAACGAATGGGGAAGTATTAGGCATGTGCTAGAAATAGAGAGTTATCGCCATAGGTCTGATGCTTGCAGGAAGGGTGTGTGTGTGTGTGTGTGTGTGTGTGTGTGTGTGTGTGTGTGTGTGGAGTGTAGTGAGTGTAGTGCGTCCGATGTGTGCAGTGACTCGTGATGAGATATGAATCAATTATGTAACATTATTTGTAGCATTATTAGCTAACTCTTCTGCAGGTATTTATAAATAATTTGGAATTACATACAGCTTATCAGTCCTTGTGAAACTAGATCCGGATTTGTTAACTTTAATTACGTGTATTGTTCTGTTATTCTGAACTGTCTAATGTTGGTCTGAAATGATTTGTGAATGAATAAACTACTAGCAAAAATTGCTGTTTTACTGCCGTCATCTGTAGTATTATCTGAAAACAACAATTAGCTTTCTATGACGCTACATCCCGGACGTCGCGAATTATGCCGGTAGCCTTGCTTCGAAGGCGTGGACGTCTCGTTTCATAACAACCAAACAGCCACATACGATCCAAAGTAAAGCAACGTTTGCTGGCAGCGTCAGTTTAACATGAGATCATTATGACACGAGTCTCCCCAGAGACAGGGAACACAGACAGACCTATGGAGAAAGCAGATACTGCATTACTGAATCGTTGAGCAGTTGTGGGACTGGCCACCTCCGACGGACGAGAAGTGCTAACACAAGGTATTCATCCCAGCGCATTAACCACCGTATTACAAATTCACGGTATGGGGAAAGTGCTACACGACGTTTCATTAAATGTGCTTGTTGACTGAGACAAGTGGTACAGGTGTATCGGTGTATCTGAAGGACAGGTAGACACAGAAAGGAAAAACGTATTGTGGCGGAGCACCGAATGACAGTCTACATTTGTATGAGTGCTCTGCACTTCACATGTAAGTGCCTGACAGAGGGTACATCCAATCACTTTCACGCTATTTCTCTACCGTTCCACTCTTCGAAAAGCGCCCTGGAAAAGCGAACGCTTTTATTACGATGAAAATTTTTCCCTATGTAGGTGGGCGTCAACAAAATATTTTAACATTGGAGGAGAAGGCTGGAGACTGAAATTTCGTGAAAATATCTTGCCTCTTAGAAAATCACCCTTGTTTTAATAATTGCCACCCCAACTCGTGTGTCACATCCGTGACACTCTACCCCCTATTTCGCAATAATATAAAAAGAGCTACCCTTCTTTCGTCTTTTTCAATGTCCGCCATCAATCCTACCTGGTACGGGTCCATACCATACAGCAATACTCTAGCATAGGACGGACAAGCATAGAATCGGTAGTCTTTTTAGTGGACTTCTTGCATCTCCTAAGTGCATCTCCAATGAAACGCAGTCGTTGGTTCACCTTCCCTACAATATTGTCAATGTGATCGTGCCACTTTAATATGTTCGTAATTGTTGTCCCTCGGCGTTTGGTTGAAATGACAGCCTTTAGATTTGTGTGATTTATCGTGTAACCAAAATTTAGCAGATTCCTTTTAGTACTCATGTTGATAACTTCACATTTTTCATTATTTAAAGGAAATTTCCACTTTTCGCACCATACAAATACCTTGTCTAAATCATTTTGCAATTGGTTTCGATTTTCCGATGACTGTACTAGACGGTAAATGAGAACATCTGCAAACAATCTGACAGGGCTGCTCAGATTGACTCCTGTATCATTTACGTAGACTAGGAACAGCAGAGGGACTATAAGACTTCCTTGGGGAATGTCAGATATTACTTCTGTTTTACGCGATGACTGTGTCCTTTCTGACAGGAAATCACGAATCCAGTCAGACTTCTGAGACGATACTCCATAAGCACTAATTTTGATTAGCAGCCGCTTGTGAGAAACGGTATCAAAACCCTTCTGGATATCCAGAAATAAGGAATCACTTTGAGTTGTCCTGTCGATAGCACTTATTACTTCATGAGAAAAAAGAGCTAGTTGTTTTTCAAAAGAGCGATATTTTATGAGTCCGTGCTATGTGTGAATGGATCATTTCCTTCGAATTAATGCATAATGATCGAACACAATGTATGTTTCAAAATCCTACTACATATCTACGTCAGTGATTTGGGTCTGTAACTGATCGGATTGCTCGTATTTTCTTTCTTGCGTGTTTATATGACCTGTGCAACTTTCCAGTCTTTATGTACGGGCATTTCGACGAGTGAGAGGTTGTATTTGATTGTTAAGTACGGAGCTGTTATATCAGCCTCCCCTGAATACAGTCTGGACCAGAGAACTTGCCTATATTAAGTGATTTAAGGTGATTTGCTACACCGAGGATAGCTACTTCTAAGTTACTTATTTTGGCAACGGTTCCTGATTCGAATTCTCGATTACTTACTTCGTCTTCTTTGGTGAAAGAATTCCGGAAAACCGTATTTAGTAACTCTGCCTTTGGTAAAATCCCTCAACTGCTGTCGATACTATTTCTTTGAATTTAAACCACGTCTGTTCTACGTCTACATGATTAGTTCCTGAATGTTCAAGTCGCATGCAGACTGTTGACTTTTTAAGTCAGAATGACAATACTTTTCAGAACGTCCAACCATAGCATACGAGCAGTGACAGTTAATTTTTGTCATGCTGCGTTCCTCAGTGACAACAACAAATCCAGGAGCGAGATATCCCCAGATATGGCTGAAGTTCTGTGGAGACACATATTTATGTAACATTTATTTGAGTGGCCCAGACCCTTTGGAGCTTCACTGGTATCTGCCGGTTGCCATTTATAATTGTTCATATTAAGAACTAATAAAGAGATAGATTCTATTGTAGTGGAGTCATGTCTTTTTGTTAAAGCATAATAAATTAGTGTAAGTAACGGTGACACAACGTATTACACGAAGCAGCTTGCTGAAACACATTGTAAATCTAGGACCCAGGCGCCTTAGCAGGACTCACTGATCTTAAGTTAATAATCAAAATACTTTGTAATAATTTCTAATACCTCTGCTTTGCAACTAGTTCATGTCGTAAGAAACAACAGCAGCGAAATATCAGGAGTGTGCTAAAGATACACGTCGATTCTCGCTATATATCTGAAATAAATGCTTGCACATGGGATAAAATATATAAGCGCTAGCGTGATCATAAATTTTTTTGCTACCAAATTTTCTTGATTATAACACTATATTTCCAGCGTTTATCATGAACGAAGGTCATGCTGGTAAGGTAACCGCTGGACGAAGTACAAGCACTACATTACAAGAGCCGCAATTGCTTCTTTACAATTCCAGAACATACAACAGCAAACCGAGTGCTGTGTCACGTGAAACCAAAATAATTTGTGAATCTCGAGTAAAATGAGTGTTTTCATTGTAACAATCATAGTGTTTCATCAAGTATAAATAATTAATTGACTCATACCGAACAAACGCAACGTCACTAAAAGTATCGCGACAACCTCTGTGTTTCATTATACTACGAATCCAAGGTTCTGGTAAAGGCACAATGCCTAATGCGTATTTCGCCAGGCTGAATGAAAGGTATGACGAATAGGCATAGGAAGCAAAGAAGGGAACTCAACGAACAATGACAAAAGGGAATTGTTACAGCACTGCAAAACATATGCGCTAACAATGAACTGTACCAAAAAGCGTGTGCTGCAGAAGTACTGTATTGGGCTGGGGGAGGGGAGGAAGGGGAAGGAATTTCTCAGATTTTATTACAAATATTCTTGTAAAATTTCGAGAAAGGGAAAGATATATCTGGACCACCCTAGAAATTTGCAAACCATATTCGAGTAATGGAGATGGGTAATGAAGCATTATGTTAACGAATATGTGGGTTCGTGAGTGTTGCATTCCATTGTCAGTGCAGTTTAGAGAAAGACGGAGGAAAATTTAAGAACACAGATAAAAGCTAGAAAGATGCATAGGCTGGTAGACGTCGCAGTTCTTTTCACCAAGGATGTGCAAGTCAGAAATATTGAACCGAATGAAAAGGGTGCTTAGAACAGAATTTTGATCAGAGGCAAGAGAAAGTGATGAACATTTGTAGAATGGCAAGTATTACTTTGATAATCGTGATTATTGTGAAAGAAGTAGAAGAACATGTCAAAGAATTAACAAAAGATTTTAACATAATGCGATAAGAATTCTGAACTTCATTAAGTAAAGCTGCACAGGTTTCCTGAACCAATGGAGACGGAAGAAACATCTTCGCACAGGAGAAGAAGATTTTTCTTCGACAAAAGTTTACTAATATTTCTGTGTATAAAACAGGAAATAATGTCTGAAAATTGTGTCTGTAGCACTGTGCGTAAACAAATAGTGTGCTTTGAGAATACCGGTAAAGAAGGAATTGGAAACTTTGAAATTTTGTACGACGGAAGGATGCCAGAAGTACGAAATTCAAGGCGTGCTGTAAAGAAAGGAATCTACGTAAAATCCATACCAGAAGAATGGAGAGGTCACCGGGACCTATTCAGTGGCTTAAAGATGTATTGCAGTTGGCACTGGATGTGATAGTAGAAAGGAAAGGTAAATATTAGAATGCGTATAACAAGTTACTGATGGTATTGGGAATAGATGGCATGAAGAAATGAAAAAATAGCACACGTTTGTGAGAGGTGGATTATGTTACCAAATCAGTGGAAAGACTTACACAAAGAAGAGAAATCAGCATGAAGGCACACCTACTAAATAGGGCAGTTGTCAATCATTTCACAGTTGGACAGAAATGCTGAAAGTATGTTTCAAGTTTTTGAAATTTGTTTCAATAACTCTGTTGCATGTTGCATAAACAAAAATTGTGTATGTGTGGGGGGTGGGGGTGGGGGTGGGGGGTGAAGCTAACATGATATGCCCGGCTGGGACACCGGAACATTATTGAGATTTACGTTCTGAAATGTACATAATTTCAATTTTGTGGGATTGTATTTGCGACAGTAATTATTTACGGCTTATTCAGCTTTTAATGAAGTAAATAGATTGCCTCAGTGATACTTACGAACTCCTAAGTAGTAATACGAAATTTACACATCTCAAAGAGTTAAGTACTAATTTAGTTTCATTTGAGATGCGGTTGAAGCTGACAGTATTACTTGACAGTTAATAAATTATAAAAGTCTACTAGTTTTCAACAACATATTTATAATTACTTTACACAGGAAGTATGAGAACAAGCGCCTTCAGTCAAGATTTGTTCATGTTTTATTAAATTACACAATGCATTTCGGACGCCGTTGGTCCATCGTCAGAAACAAATCGTCTAACACATAATTCACATTTGCTCTTGAGTAAATTATTATTTCACAGAAAAATACGAATAAGATTGAAATATAATTACTTTATTTTCATCTGTTCATCAAAAGCCGTAAGCTACTATTTACATCCAGTTGTCCATAGGAGTAAACATGTTATTTTCTTCACACGACAGCAACATTCCACATCGACTTCCTGATATTTTGCAATCTTCATTTTTGAAACATGTTTCATCCACAATAGGCGTCACTCTTCTTTCAGCTTCACTGCCTTCTTTTAATTTTTTCGCGGAGAAGAATCCAAAATAACGCCTTGCAGTTGCACCACATGGAATTATAGCCAACAGCATGTTTCGGTAAGAAATGAAGAGGTTCTTCGCAGAATTGGCGAGGAAAGAAATTTGTAAATAACAATGATTAGAAGAGGCGATATTGTTACAAGACATGTTTTAAGACATGGGGGAATAACTTCCATGGCACTAGAGGGAGTCCAATGGGACAACAATTGTAGTGGGAGACAGACATTATAAAAGATAAAAAAACTTAAGACGTTGGGTGTCAGTGCTAGCCTGAGATGAAGGTATGGGCACAAGAGAGGATGATATGATGGAACGCATTAAACCAGGCGGTAGACTAATGGTAAATAAGAGGCGGAGTGGGCAACTGACACGTTGTGGACTCTTATTGTTAACTGCAATCCTCGTGTCATTTAACAGCAGAATGCTCCTGTAGAAAGTTCGTTCACATTATCCTGCGATTGTGTAAATAATATATTTGATGTCTAATAGTTCTTGCGTCACTTTTACTAGGCTTACTTAATAGATTTCTGGATAGTGACGTATTTGATAACACACTGAGGACTTTTACGGACAGTGTTTACTTCTGTTCAATCTTGCGGGCTGAGAGCGCTTAAGATTGTTCACTAATGTTCTTCAGAGACGAAACATGGGCAACTGTGTACAAAACGTAAGGGGCCCCGACTTTATAGGAGCATTATGAGCTAAATTGCAGGGCACTACAGTTCGCCTCGTGGTTCTGAATGTAAATGATTGTCTCTGACAGATGACATCATTCTCTTTTACAAATAGAATTCCTGACTTTATACAAAATCGGCAGCTATATTTTATTTTATTTATCTCTCTCTGTCTTTATGTTAAAATAATTATGGCGTTTATAAATTTCTGTTAGTTCTCTACGCAAGCGCGCTTTAAAAACGCATGATGCATGACTAGAACACCGGTATCATGGTCTCCCCACTGTAAAAAACGTTACGACCGACTTCGCAATTTGTCCTGTTGTGTGAGGCTAAATGAGTGTTAGTGCTTGTAACTCTTTTCGTGGTTACAATATACATGGCCACAACTACACGGAATTATATTTATATAAAGTGTTGTCAATGAATGACATACATTTTTTGCAGAACTAAGGAATTCATGTATTTTTTGTTGTAGGTTTCAAAATGCGTTTCCACTTCATGCTTTAGAAAACGTTTCCAATGTAGTTAAGTATGTTGTTTATAGAACGAAAGAAAACTTTTCCCTTTGGCAACTGTTGATCTTAATTAGTCCTGAAAAATCTTTCTTCGTTGCCGTAGTGCTCGTTCAACCGAGTAACCATTTTTAATTAACAGTGGGCTTTTAAGAAAAATCGCTATCTCCGGCTCTTGTATAAAGAGGTGATACAACTTTTGAAACACCATACACATTTTAACGAAAAGGAAGAGGAAGTTTAATTAAACAGAGGATATATGTTTGACGTTGCACAACACGAGGAACTCTAACGATCGAGTACCTATAATCGTGAACGACGTCACGTGTCAGACACGCATGCTACATTACGTGACGAATTGTGGCGCCCTCTAAATAGCCCGTACTGTGCCTGTAAATCCGGGGCCCGTTGAGTTTACTAGTGTTGCAGCTCTGAAGCTGTCCCACGCAGATGTGACGAAATGTTAGTGAATAGTTTTATGCAATGGCGACGACCTCCCAGCACAAAAGCTTCGACAGAAATGATGCCCTGAAGTGCCCTCGTTGCTCTGTAAGCAAAATTTAGCGATTTATTTTATGTTCATTATTTTTCTTTGCCTTTAATAATCCACAATATTGTGAACCATGAAGATGAAACGAAAATGTTTCAGTAATCTCAGTAGGTCTTAACGATGCAGTATAATAACGTCAGATGCTTACTGATTCCCTGTTTTCAAACTAACAGAGCAATCACTAATATCCACAGAGTTATATCCATAAGTGCCAGCCGCTGTGGCGGAGCGGTTCTAGGCGCTTCAGTCCGGAACCGCGCTGTTGCTACGGTCGCAGGTTCGAATCCTGCCTCGGACATGGATGTGTGTCATGTCCTTAGGTTAGTTACGTTTAAGTAGTTCTAAGTTTAGGGGACTGATGACCTCAGATGTCCCATAGTGCTTAGAGCCGTTTGAACCATTTGAACATCCATAAATATTTGGTATTTCCAGAAATTTGAATTTAGTAAAAATAGAGTTCGGGTGAAAGTGATTGTATTTGTTCTTTGTAACTAGCTACTGTATGTACTTATTCAAAAAGTTTCTTAATCGACACACTGATCCGCCTAGCTATTACTAACTTCTTACTTTAATTCAGATGCTTACGAACATCGTTTGTCTATATCTTTCGTAGTGTAACCTAACAGTCAAAAAATGTAGGTAGCTGGTGTAACTGTTAAAGACTTCACGATCCCTTCGTTAATACCTGCCTTGTTGGGCTTGCAATTTCCCAGAATAAGTACACTCAATTTTTTTTCATTTTAAAAACTACGTAAAGTTTCTAGTTATGAAAATTCACAAATAACGCCTCTTGAGTCATTTATCAACTATTGATTAATTTTCCGGAACTTTCACGGCGCCCCTATATACTTCTCTTCCTCATTTGATCGAAAATCGTTTGCTGACGCCTTCGAGTTCAATGAAAGGATGGTATAGTGATTACAGGAAGTTGGGTGGTTTCCCAGAGGAACAATTTTGGGAACAGGGAACAGCATGGGCTGTTCCCAGTACTTCCACTGCCTCAGAAGTCTTTCGCTTGGGTTTCATTCCTCAACCGATCACTTTGGATGACCAAATAAAGAAGATGGAATGCTTGCTATAAGAGCCGCTATTTAAAAATCATGATAACACCAGAAACAATACTTACCGAAACAATAATATCGAAAATAAAGTAACAAAAGTCTTCGAGGGCATAAGAATCAACGAAATAGCTGGGAAGGTGCAAATTTTGTAAGGGATATTTTGTTCTTCGAGTAATTTGAGGGATTATATCAGCACACGGAATACGTGCTTACTGAATATAGGGCCATTGTAATCAATAAACTTCCTGGAAGATTAAAACTGTGTGCCGGTCCGAGGCTTGAACTCGGGACCTTTGCCTTTCGCGGGCAAGTGCTCTACCGACTGAGCTACCCAAGCACGACTCACGCCCCGTCCTCACAGCTTTACTTCTGCCAGTACCTCATCTCCTACCTTCCAAACTTTACAGAAGCTCTCCTGCGAAACTTGCAGAAAGGATATTGCGCAGACATGACTTAGCCACAGCCTGGGGGATGTTCCTAGAATGAAATTTTCACTCTACAGCGGAGTGTGCACTGATATGAAACTTCCTGGCAGATTAAAACTGTGTGCCAGACCGAGACTCGAACTCGGGACCTTTGCCTTTCGCGGGCAAGTGCTCTACCGACTGAGCTACCAACTGAACTGAACTAGAAACACGCACACACAAAAAACATCGTAAAATTTTGAGAATCACAGAAGAATGTGTCTTCCTTGTGTTGCACGCAAGATACTTCGCAAATTGTAAATTTCTTTGTACAGGACAGTATTAAGCAGAATTCTCCACCATAAAGACAGATTAACATATAGACACAAAAGATTGAGAGAGTGCTGTGACATTGATGTGCTAGAAAAAAAATCGAAATAACAATGAGACAAAGAGACTGTCTTTCTCCAATTCTTTTCGTCTGTGTTGTGCTAAATACTAGAAATTGTAGTGAGGAGAATTCTGCTGAAAGAAAAGACAGACATTCCTGCACATATCCTTTCAAAAAGCGGAATATGGCTATGCCAGAGGTCCAGTCGGTGTGTCAAGAGCTAAATATGGCCTCTTCAAAAGAAATCGAAGTACACATCAACATAATAGGAGCTATAAAGATAAAGAATACAAACTGCGATCAGGCAGTACTAAAGAGTTAAAAGTGTAAAACGTTATCACTTCTCGTCAGGTAAATAGTTAACGTTTTATTGTCAAACAGCATTACTCATATAGAGCATAGTTTCTCATTTGATAGGTCTTCTTAAATCTAGAAACGAAAAGAAGTTAATAAGGCAGAATCTAGGACGAAAATCAGGAACTCCAGATTTACATTGTCTGTTATATAGTGTTAGGAGACAACTATGGAAAGGTATCTACGACTGGAAGTGAATTTAATCAAAAAGTTAAGAGAAAGCTGACAGTAATTTAAAGTAACAGTAACTTTAATTCCAAAGGAAGATGAAAATGTACATATTATTCGTGAAAGTTTTTCAAAATAGTATGGAAAACCGATGTATCAGATAAAAATATAACCTTATCTGAGGTGTATTTAGAACCAAATCATCAAGACACGTTTCGGAATAAAGAGAGGCTTCTGTGACAGAACGAGTGAAATCACGGTGGAGGAGGCGAAAATAACTTGACAAAGCGAAACTTACGGTATCATATTCCAAAGCTTTTTTTGGACACATGATTTCTGCTTTAATAGTTTTTTCTGTAACAGTGATTGTATTGAAAATTGCGTAAACTGTTAGCAGAAGGCATAGCTGGTGAGGGAGGGACAAAATAAAATGATTGAGGAAAGTCAATAACTTTCCACCCATCGTTACAAATCGCTTTCAGTATCTGAGGCAATTGGTGAGCAGCTGTGTGCGCCAGTAAATGAGTTGAGTAGAGCCTGGTGAGACACACACCCGTTTCGATTGCCATCACAAAGTGAAGCCGGAACATACGCGTTTCTGCCTGTGACATATCACTTGTGTGGCACAGTCATTCTGATCGACGACTTGTATATGAAGCAGAGCAGGTAACGCAGCATTTCGTTGAGTATCGACCAAAAGTGCAATCTGGATTTTTTGTGACAGTAATGGAGGGAAAGGAATTAGTAATTCTTAGGAAAAAAAGCTTTCTCCGCAGCTCTACGCAACTTCTCATTCTGTCTGGTGTCTTGGGAAAGCATAAGCTTGTGCGAAATTGTTGTTGTTTTGTTTCAAGTCGTATTTTTGGAAATTGTTTTATCGCCTCTTTTAGGAACAATTTACTAGCTGCTTTTTATACGCCATTATCAGTACTGGATTTTCAAAGTGTTTTGTAAATGTAATATTCCACGGCATAGAACAAAAGATTATGCACGAATTAATTCACATTGCCTTAACCTTGTCAATGTACGAAAATATAATTAGGGTATACGTTGTTACAGACTGGGACAAAAGTAGCGCAGCGTATTTCATCTTTATCTAACTTTTCATTACCAAGACATCAGGTTGAGTTCAGTTGTTTTAAAAATGGAATCGCCTGCTGCATTCAGGGCATCACAACAACCTTAACGCCGGCCGAAGTGGCCGTGCGGTTACAGGCGCTGCAGTCTGGAACCGCAAGACCGCTACGGTCGCAGGCCCTTCTTATATGGAGGAGTCACCTGCGTTTTTTTCCACTCGCTTGGAACTTAGCGCTAGGTGATATATTCCCTATAAAAGCAAACCAAGTAAGACACCAATACCGTAGAGTGTTCTCTGTAAAACCGAATTGGGATTCCAATCGAATTTAGCGACTTATTTGTTTTCAAACCTTCTAGTTGATTCTCAACGCTAGGAATACCTATTTAAATGTCGACCATACGCGAGTCTTGACGATGGTGTCTCTGTTCGATCCTTCTCCGTTAAATAATTTTTAAACGCAAAATTTAAAAACATAGATTTCATTCAGTTGCCATTTATAGTCACACCAAGTTGGTCGACTAGAGACTGGACTGAAACCATCGACCTGCTTTCTAATTTTGCGGTAACAGTCCCCCACCTATGCCGTCTAGCCTGCCTTTTCAATATACATTCCATGCCTCGTTAAATACTTTGAAGCTTTCTACTTCGGGCATTAGTCAGCTCTCGGTTCCGAGAATAATTTGAGTGCGACAGCTTTCCTCGAGGGCAGGAAATTCGGGAAGTCATGTCTCGCGAAAATCTGAACTCAGTGTTCTAGTGATCTCAACAGTGACCTATTTCATGATATAACTGTGTAGGACCTTCATGTGTCAGTCATTTTCTACAGGACTGAAGTGACCTGATTTTATTTACACACTAAGGCAAAACAAAACTGGCTTTACCCCACTGTTTCCCGCAACGAAACTGAGTTTATTGTACCGGTTCTCTCCCTGTCATTCTAGTACAGCCTGCCAGTACCCTTGCGAATAGTGGGAGGCCCCTTACAGACTGAAATGTTAGTCTGTCTGCCTAACCTAAGATACACTGTGATCAAAAATATCCTGACACCTGGCTCAAAATGAGTTAAAAGTTCGTGGCGCACTCCATCGGTAATGCTGGAATTCAATATGGTGTTGGCCCACCCTTAGCCTTGATGACGGCTTATACTCCCGCAGGCATTCGTTCAATCAGGTGCTGGAAGGTTTCTTGAGGAATGGCAGACGATTCTTCACGGAGTGCTGCACTGAAAAGAAGCCCGGTCGGTGAAGCCTGGCACGAAATCGGCGTTCCAAAACATCGCAAAGGTGTTCTATAGGATTCAGGTCAGGACTCTGTGTAGGCCAGTCCATTACAGGAATGTTACTGTCGTGTAACCACTCCACCGCAGGCCGTGCATTATGAACAGGAGCTCGAT
The DNA here is from genome assembly GCF_023898315.1 of Schistocerca nitens. Lineage (NCBI taxonomy): Eukaryota > Metazoa > Arthropoda > Insecta > Orthoptera > Acrididae > Schistocerca > Schistocerca nitens. The sequence goes on from NC_064616.1 coordinate 931,288,243, forward strand.
CGTGTTGAAAGATGCAGTCGCCATCCCCGAATTGCTCTTCAACAGCGGGAAGCAAGAATTACTTAAAACATCAATGTAGGCCTGTGCTGTGATAGTGCCCCGCAAAACAACAAGGGGTGCAAGCCCCCTACATGAAAAACACAACCACACCATAACACCACCGCCTCCGAATTTTCCCGTTGGAACTACTCACTCTGGCAGATGACATTCACCGGACATTCGCCATACCCACACCCTGCCATCGGATCGCCACATTGTGTACCGTGATTCATCACTTCACACAACGTTTTTCCACTGTTCAGTCGTCCAATGTATGCGCTCCTTACACCAAGCGATGCGTCATTTTGCATTTACCGTGTGATGTGTGGCTTATGAGCAGCCGCTCGACCATGAAATCCAAATTTTCTCACCTCTCGCCTGACTATCATAGTACTTGCAGTGGATCTTGATTCAGTTTAGAATTCCTGTGTGATGGTCTGGATAGATGTCTGCCTATTACACATTACGACCCTCTTCAACTGTCGGCGGTCTCTGTCAGTCAACAGACGAGGTCGACCTGTTCGCTATTGTGCTGAACGTGTACCTTCACGTTTCCGCTTCACTATCACATTGGAAACAGTGAACCTAGGGATGTTTAGGAGTGTGGCAATCTCGCGTGCAGACCTATGAGACATGTGACACCCAATCACGTGACCACGTTTGCATTCCGTGAGTTCCGCGGAGCGCCCGATTCTGCTCTCTAACGATGTCTAATGACTACTGAGGTCGCTGATATGGAGTACCTGGCAGTAGGTGGCAGCACAATGCACCTAATATGAAAAGAGTATGTTTTTGGGGATGCCTGGATACTTTTGATCACATAGTGTAGCTCACAGAAGTAATCGTGATAACAAATTTCTTCTGCCCAGTTTGGATTTATGATCTATATCTACATCTATATCTACATCATTACTTTGTATGTCACAATTAACTGACTAGCAGAGGGTGCATCGAACAACTTTCAAGCTGTTTCGCTACCGTTCCACTTTCGAACGGCGCGTGGGAAACACGAACGCTTAAATCTTCCCGTGCGAGCTCTGTTTTCGCTATTTTATTATGATGTTTTTTATTCCCATGTAGATGCGCCCAATAAAATATTTTAGCTTTCGGAGGAGAATGTTGATATGACAACTTGGTGAAAAGATCTCGCCTGAACGAAAAGTGTCTTTGTTTTATTGATTGCCATCCCAACTCGTTTATGATACCCGTGACACTCTTTCTCCGTTTTCGTAAAGACTCAAAACGAGCTGCCCTCCTTTCAACTTTTTCGCTGTCCTCGGTCAGTCCTATCTGGTGCGGATGCCATGTCGCACAGCAGTACTCTTCTATTCTTGCATATTCTAAGTGTTCTACCAATAAAACACAGTCTTTCGTTCACTTTTTCCATAAAATAAATGTATGTGATTGTTAGAATGTAATTGTTCGTAACTGCTGCAGTCCCTAAGTATTTAGTTGAACTGACAGCCGTCAGGTAGACATTCGCGCTCAGTTCGTTCACTGTCTTACATTCCACAGGCAGATGAAGACGTTGTTCCCAGTCACCGAGAAGCTTGATAACTCAGTTTAGCTCCTTTTCCGTAGAAAATCGTCTGCTGATTTGTTTTGGATATCTTCACTATAGCTGTAAAGAGTAGAAAAACAAATTTTATATAACTGCTAATTACATGGAAAAGTCCTATTTTTCTTTATCTCGTTCTTGTCTCTGTTACATTATTTGTTTGAAAAAGAAATTGGTGCAACTCATTTTGCCTCCTTAAAACTTTTCTTATTTGCTCCAAATTTACTGTAGAAACACTGTAAACTGTACTTCGACAAACATTAACTTTCATTTATATTTCACCACGACTTCATAGCTTCTGTAAAGATATTTATTGAACATGTATCGTCTGCAGTTAGTTTTGAAAAGTATACGAAATGTTCTATCCCAATGTTGCCGTTTCAGATGTTATCATTTGATATTGTTACATTTGTCAGAAGTATGATTCAGTCAACGTGCTTTTTTACAGAATCATTTCTTCTGTGTACCTGTAATGATAGATTCGTTCTGCATACCTGAAAAGTGTACGAAATATTCTATCCCAATGGTGCCGTTTCAGCTATTATTTTTGGGCATCATCATATTTATGTCAGACGTGTGATTCAGTAACCGTGAAGTTTTTACAGAATCATTTCTTCTGTGTACCTATAATGATAGATTAGTTCTACATTCCTAACAGTTGTTCTGTTTAACCCCTTAATGTATTCGATTAAGAAAACGAAAGCACATTATTGCTGTCTTTACGTTTATTGTTGCATATTTTACTGCTTAACATTTGTTTTATGGGAGTTAGATTGAAAAGAAAAAAGGGCAATTTGAAGCAGTTATTCATTGAGTAGTTTTTGTCTCAGATTTTATGAAGATTCGTACTCATTTTTTTAAAATGTCTTTAATATATCGATAGGTGCTTCTGCTTTCTATAGATCTGATCGACCAATTTTCACGAAAATTACAACCAGCAGGCGTGATTTATTTTTTTCACTTTTCTATGGGAGGACAGACATACGTTCAATCGATTTTTCTTTTTCCGGGAACTGAATCCACTTTGACGTCGCAGCCGTTTCCTTTACGATCAACTGAGAATAAAATTAACTATTGCATTTTATTGATATGACAATTGGTTACTGAATGTGAATGTACAATTGGTCAGAATCAATATATGTTCTTCTTAGTTATGTCTCTTCCTTTGAGAGTTGTTTGCTATTAATCATAAGGGTCTGTATGATAAACGACGGTAGACGTGTTCAGTGTTTACTGTACATCATGAAGTCCTCTTTTGCAAGTTTCCGCTGCCCCGCTCATTGTGCTACGACACACTACATTCACAACGTCAGCCAAACGTTTTCGTCAATAGCCATAACTGCGTGACGTTGGAACCGTAGCTACATCTTACATTAGTGAATAAAATACAAACGCAATAGAAAAGAGAAGATAGTGAAAAGAGGAATGTTGCGTAATTACTGTGAATGACTGCAAAGGAAGAAAGATACTGGTTTAAATTGTCGTCGACGACATTGTCAGTAGAGACGGAGCATAATATAGGACAGGAGATGGACGAGGGACGAAATCGGCCGCGCCATTTTGGAACGAGCCATCTCGAGAGCCGTTAGTGGCACCCAGAAACCTAAATACGGATGGCCAGCAGGGCATCCTAACCACTAGATCTCCATGGAGATGTCCCTACAAAGTAACATTGTGGCATCTGTATAGGAAAGGAAGTACTGCTCTTCCCGAGTAATCGCGTCGTACACAGATAACGAAAAGCAGTGCATTAGAAACATAAAGTCTGAGACACATTTACACTTTAGCAGTAAGCAGAACGAAGCTTCGTCGAAAAATTTACAACGTAACGTCAAAAATGCGCCATTTAGACTGTATTAGGTTTGAATCCTCGGACCTTGCACTGGAGGCTCGGAATAACTGGTTATATGCCACAGGTCTTCCTGTGTGTTTGTAGAGAATCGGCGACGCCGAGCTTGGTCCACGAATGAATGAAGGAATGTGCTCTTTTGAGATTAATTCAGATTCGGTTTGCAGAATTATTAAAGTCACACATTCCTCTGAAGGAAAAGTAATACTTAGTGCTTTCACAGGAACAAAATGGAGTCACCCACACTTTACTGGCCGGCCGGAGTGGCCGAGCGGCTCTAGGCGCTACAGTCTGGAACCGCGCGACCGCTACGGTCGCAGGTTCGAATCCCGCCCCGGGCATGGATGTGTGTGATGTCCTTAGGTTAGTTAGGTTGAAGTAGTTCTAAGTTCTAGGGGACTGATGACCTCAGAAGTTAAGTCCCTTAGTGCTCAGAGCCATTTGAACCATTTTTTTAAACACTTTACTGTTTTTCTTCTCAGGAAGAGATTTAAGCGTCTTTGAAATGTTTTTCTTCAGTTCCAGAACTTTTTGAATTACATGTTTTGGACACAGTTTCATGCCAAATATGCTGTTATGAAGCTTCATCTTGTTCTAACTTCCATCTGAAATGAGCTTTCTTCTACAGAAAGGGTGGCGCATTGTTTGAGACGGTGGATGCGCATTTGAGAGGTTCGCTTTGAAAATCTCCGTCTAAAACCTTACAATTGTTACCGATTATAAATATGGAATGTATTTAGAATTAGATGAATTTAGCTTGCTTCGCTTTCCAGGCTTTCTCCTCTAACTAGCTCTGTAACAGAAGTTTAATATATTTCCTTTTTCTGTTTGTAGATGAAGACATTCAGTTTTATGTGCTGCAGTATTTTTCTGAAATTAAGCAGCGCGGTTCTGTACTGAAGCGTCTAGAACCGCTCGGCCACAGCGGCCGACTCACTGTGTGCTCCTTGGTACACTATCCTCTAGGTAAAACACTCTCCGCTACATATCTTACTGAATGAAAAAAATAAAATTAATTCGACCGAAGACAATAACGAAAAATCGCAAATAATGCACAGACAATTTTAACAATTCTTGATTTCAGCAACGCTTTTTATCTTGTTCATTTCGATGTATTACAAAAATGAACCATATGAATTTCTGATACAGTGCAGTACTGTGTTTCGGTTGCTACCTTAAAAGCAGACATGGACGATTCGTTTCTTGGCCTGAGAAGTAATGATGGAAATGTATCTTCTCAAGGGGTCAGCCCATGCTCCCTCATCACAGGATCAGTCCTTGCCCCGTTTTCTCGCTATATATCAATCACATTTTACCTGTGTCACATTCTTGTAACTACCACTTATATGCGCTGAACATTAGCTGTATCAGCCCTAGTAACGTTGGCGCCGAAGTATCACGAGTGGCAAAAAACCTAGGTTTTCAACTAACACCTAAGAATTTACAAGTAACCCTCATACCACATCAGAAGTTGATTGGTGAACATTTTTATGAAACAGCTCTTCCCGTAGGGCTTACTGCTTGGTTGTATCCAGTTACTCTAGCAGAAACATTCCATAACCGCAATACAAGATCTGATACATCCATAATCAGACTATATTTCTGCACAACAATATTCTCTGTTTCAGCCGCGCGACTCTGTAATAGTCCACCCAGTAACCTATGACAGACCCAAAACCACGATACACTGAAGAGTAAACTGAAGTTTTACCTGTTATCATCGGCGTAAACCCCCTCTGGGCATGTTCCAGCTCTCTTTCATCTGTCTAACAACGAACAGCATTTCAGTGTCAATTCTAACGCTAGCCATGTTGTCCTCATCCTTTTCTAAATCTATTTCCTTTCTTCCGTCTCATCTGCTAACTGTTAACTGTTATTTCTCGTTCTCCCTGCACTAAGTAATGTCTGCTACAGATTTTATTTCTGCTTCACAACTGCGACTCATTTCTATTAATATACTATTATTCACTTTAGACAGGACCGTAATGAGGAAATTACATAAAATCAATAAAACTAAAATAACAAACTTACCATTACTATATTATTCTGTACTATTTCATTATTTTGTATATGTCGTGTACTTTGTATATTATAATGTTAACCCACTAAAGACATGTGGTTGGATGTAAGAAAGTGTCTCAAATCCCTAATCATACCAGGTGAAAAACGTTCGTGAATAAATAAGGATAGAGTACTCCGAAATTTACATACAGCCATCGCTTACGTGGATATGTCACTGTTCTCATCTGAAATATTACAAACTACTGAGAAAGTCTGTTTCCGCTCTAGCATCCGAAGTGAACCTCTACTTATGCTCCTGCCACTGATCTCTAAAAAGATTTTCTGATGATGAAAACGGAAATCTTCGTTGTTGAGTTTTTTGTCTGTCTTGTCCATATTTACCTGTTTAGCATAGCGCTGGAAATAAAACTTCTGGTTCAGCGAATGATATGTTGAAGGGTAACCGTTGTTGCATTGCAACATAAATAAACGTCAAAATCGGTGACCAACAATAAAATATTAGTGCATCAACATCATTTTCTTTAAATGGCGTGGTTAGTCTCAAGAAGACGCTACTCACCATTCCGTCAGCACGCACAGTCATGTCACTGGTTTCTGTACGTAACGCCTTTAGCGTTGTGACATCCCGTAGCCGTTCTAGCTTTATATTGAATTCGCCGCAAACTTCCAAAAACTATTACTTGCGCTCTAGGTAGGTCAGATGCGAATAATACCATTTAGTTTATAGGACTTAAAATCGACAACTTGGAATTTAAACAGTTTACTTGGATTATTAACGTCCGATAAAGATTTCCTTCACATTTGTGGTTTTATAACCTCATTTATCAGTAAGATTAAGTTTGAGGCGTGAGAGAGCTCTAGCAGAGACTCATTAGAATACCGTCAGCACACCCGTCAACATCCAGTGTCAGTACAGTCTGTCATACGTGAAGTTCATACTGCTGTAACACCCTCGGAATCATTCTAGTGTGAATGGCATTCGATACAAACCATTACAAAAATCATGAAATATCTTTGAGTGTAAATGTGAAGAACTTTCTGCACATTCTGTCCTATCAGATTTTAAAAATTTGTCCTAGGATGAGTAAAGTACAATAAAATTGTCCGTTCTATTTATGATTTTAGGATCTTATTCGTGATTAAAATTAAATTTTTTGAATACTAGAACTCTATACTTCGCAGGATATTCGTTCCACTGTAAAATCGCTTTGAAACATTCTTGCATATTATCAACGAGTTTTTCGGCGTAGTCAGGCTCATGTAAGTCCTTCTTTCATCTTTTCTTTCATACTTTCTTCCGAGTATATTGTAATTCACTTGACCTAGCTATGGCTTTCTCCCACAGATTGTCTATGGTATTAAGGTTTTATGATTATAAGGAAGCCATTCTTCTATAAAATATGACATTTACTTCGAGTCGTCATCTGTAACAATTTGAATGTAGATTTAATATTCAACTCTTCTATATCCATCTTAGATATTAGTAAACCGCTTCAGCTGTATTTAATCCTTTATTATTGAATCAGTACCGTTTTCGTGGCACTAAAAACTACATCTTCGGGTGAACATATAACTAAAACATTTGAGCGGTTTCTTAATATCCAAGATGACTACTAATAGTTGTTGTTGCCCTACCTACAACGTTTTCTCTACCCTTTTGAAAAAGTTTGTATTAGGGTGTCCAGATATCCCTTCTGGTTTAACGTGCCATCAATGACAGTAATAGTCTCTCCTATACCAGATTACGAAATGCAGGATCATCTCGAATCACTCCACCCGTCATATTTTACAGTAGCTTGCAAATGTTTAACTACAGCTCGTCATTTAGCTTTCGCCACGCCATAGTTCATCCGTCTATTGCAGAAACATTGAATTTGCTCTTATCAGCAGATGTGACATTATTCCACTACTGTGACCTTTGCATACCGTAACCTTTTACCACGGTTCGTTTTGTTAAAGCATGTCTTTTTCGTTGGCACTTTTCCGATGTACTCTTCGTCTCTGATAATCCTGCGGACAGTTGATTCCCTTAGTTGCTTACCCCACTCTTGCAGTAGGTGGATTTGAATCTTAGATACTCTTAATAAATGATTACTCTTACACTTTTTTTCTTACGATCAATCGCACTTTTCTTTCATTCAGCTTCCTTAGCTCACATTTTGAGGGAGTAATTGTATATGATTCTCCTACTGAAACTTATACATATAAGAAACAGAAGTTACCCCCCGCGTTTTTCTGTCGATACCTGAAGGCTAATCTCAGGAACTACTGTAGTGATTTTGACATAGTTTTCATTAACAGGTACACTGATTCACGAGGAAGGTTTGTGCGTATAATATATTACACTTAAATAATATATTACACTTACACTTTCCTGTTGCGTTCGGTTGTAGATACTGTGCTGATATGGCTGTGTGATACGGCTGTGCTACCCGAGCGAAGCCAGGGGGGTTTAGTAGTCGTCTTATAATATCCCCAACCGCATTTATGGATATTTAGCAAACTAGCATTATCTCTGTGACCGCGATCCTTTGTACGGTGAAAGATGAAAAATAGTCGCTGTTCGAATGTCATGTAAGTTGCCCTGCGACCCTTACGGCCTTATAAGCCACGTGTCAGGACGGAACAAAAACAAGTGACCGGATAGTGAGAAACACGCCGATCATACCACACACAACGCATATTTATATAAGAGCACTCAACTCGTGCCCTTATGTGACCGAATGCTGAAGGTTGACAAAAAGATATTTCCGCAATTTCACTGTTTATAATGTGTTTATAGAAATATTTATATAAACACATTATATACAGTCAGATAGCTGAAATATCTTTTCGAAAATATTAGTGAAAGTGGCTCCAGAAAAAGTGAAAACCGTTAATTAGTGGTTGAATCCTTTACGACCTTACCAAATGAATTATATTCACATTCAGTGATTCTTTGTTATTTGAGTACTATCTGCATTGTTCTGGAACTTTTTTGTGAAGGTTTTGTATGTCATAAATTAATAAAAGCAGTTCCTGGCCGAACTTTAACAACTACCACTATAACCCATTTCAGCACCCCATATTTTTAGCAGAAGGCACCTACTAGCGATCAAATCGAGTGTTTGAATACCAGCCAAAAATGCCGAGTATTAGTTTTGCCAGGTTATCTTACAAAGGCGGAAGTGCATCCCGACAACAGCGAAGGTAAATCACAAGCGGTGGAACAATTCCCGGACGCATTAAACGCGCGGATTCCGCGATGGACGTCGCAGTGAGAGTGCAGGCTCCGAAAGTGAAGGGCCGTTTCGCCGGCCGCCTTTGTGCCGCTGTCTGGGCCCAAGATAAACGAGAACCGAGTTATTTTCTGCCAAGTGTCCTGCAGTAAATTCCAAAAGTTCTCAAAACATTCCCAAAGTGCACCCACATACGAGTTTCATATGCAAATGCCGCTATTCACCCGTTCCCCGCGTATCGCGCACACAAAACAGTTGTGAAGCATTGTGTTCTTGCTAGGGAGCGCTACGCGACGCGGAAGCCGGAACACAATGTCGCTAAGAAAGTATCAGCCAGTGCTTCCACAAGACGTTACCCTCCTACCGAAATGTAGCACGCCTGTGTCCGTCCGACAGTTGAGCTCACAGTTAAAATTATGTTCAGACATAAAAGCACAGCATATGGGAAAAATTCCTCGAGAACCAAAATACTGATAATACATTTAGGAAAAATAGTTCCAAAATGTAATGAACACATTAATTTATCCGTGATAATTACGGTTGAGCTCCGTAACGTGGATTAAACTGTTTGAAGAAACATGGCAACAAGCCACTTTTCATGGAGATTTATGTCAAACCGCGTTACGTATTTTCACCAATCTTGAGCTGGACTAATACATTTATATATTTTTAAATAGGGTTTTCTTGTGACCTTGACTGTGGACGCTGTAGATGCCATTTATTCTGTAACTTTTAGCTCATAATTATGCATAATACACAAACTGAGACAGGGATGTAGCGTAGCATTCCCCATGTGGCCTCATGTCGAACGCAGCGCGGCATCGGTATGTCATCGAAGGAAAGCGGAAGTGTGTTATGCATATAGATGCCAACTGCCACTTGAAGATTGGTGAAAACACGAAACAGGCATTGGCATAAATAAAGCTGCATAAAATGTGACTGGTTGCGGTGTTTCTTCAAATCAAAAATTCATGTAGCTAGAAACTACCCGACTCTTAGGACAAAATCATTAACCGAATTAAGAGAAAACGAGGAAATAAAAAGAAAAAACTATAACCTCGCGCGGAACCTGAAGTAAAAACAACAACGCGAGAACCTAAATTAGACATTACAACTTAGTAATTTTGCCTTAAGCGTTATATGCATCAAAAACTTTCATAACTGGAGGCAAATAGCTAACTGAAGCTATAGAAAAGAAGGAAAGAAAAATCATGTGCAACATTATCGGCCAAGGCTGCATAGAGGCAAACCTACATGAAGAGAAAATACCATTAATCATGCCAGAATTCTTACAATATCTCCGAGTCTTTCAGAAAGCGGAGATAAACATTTTACAGACGCGATCTCAGAATAAGCAGTTAATGATTGGCCAAGCGAATTCTCAATTTACTCTCCAACGAGATTTAAGAAAATCAACTCCATAAATTGCGAAAACATCTTCTTGAACCGGGTCTCATAATTACAGTAAAGCTTATTGTACAAGACAATACTAAATTCAGAATTGTAATCAACAAACATTAATTCGCAGAAAAACTTAGTAATAGATGAGAAGATGAGAAAGATAGACACAAGAACGTGAAAGAAACTTCACCGCAAACCTGACCAGATCTATTGAGACAAATATAAAACAGTCGTTATGTACAAATCATTTTTGTAAAAAGCTTATACTCAGCGGAGCAGTTGTTTTAACCTTTAAAAAGTTCATAGTGGTCATGAATCCTAAAGCTCAAAAGACAGGAAGTATATCAACTAATTACATTCTTCCGTTGTTTTAGAGTAGCCTAACAATATGATACACTTGTACTTTCTCTATATGGGTAATATGAACTATCCTCAACATGTGCCACTACAGTATTATCCGTAGTAAAATCACATCCCTTATTCGTACCTCAATGCAACTCACCTTTGTTACAGGTCACCCGATGTTGAAATTTGTGACACAAAACGTGTCGCATTGATAAAATTAAGTAGAAAGAGCAAAACATATAGAATGACAACCTCTACTGAAAATAATCTATTAAAAGAATAACGGATCAGACAGAGAAACAAAGTTTCATTTATCCTAAGAGAATACCAATTTCGGCTCAAAATTATCGCTAATAGCTGCTAATAACTGCTTTTTTTCTGGATATGTAGCCACCTCTCTCGTTAGTCTTGACCATACCTCTAAAATCGTGTCGTCACCTGTTCATAGCACAGGAATAATTCTACTTACGTTTCCGCTCAACTTAACATTAACTGATGTATCGCCTTTTTTCTAAAATCTAGTGTTTTATATGCACCATACTCGCCTTAAGTGCTAACAGTGCCGTATGGGTTTCTGTAGTCAATTTATCCGGATACTGCGAAGTTTCTGAATCGTCTTTCTCTATTAGACCATGTGCTGTGAATAATAAAGTGCTGATAAAAATGAACAGACAGCTCATATGTTACATTATACACCTGCGAAAACCACTTACAGACTTCTCATGCAAAATGGGTATCAATGATGCAGTTATGAAAGTCATCATTCTTTATGGTTTACATGGAGAAATTCGATAAATATATATCTCTAGGAAAGGGAAAATCGACAGGTTATGATCGTTACACAAATGGTTTCTTCGGTGACTACTGAACACTGAAAATTTGAAAAAGTGAGGTGCTCTGTAATTCGGTTGAATTCGCAAGAAGAATGGAAAAAAATAGCAATTCTGAATCAGAATAATGAGAAGGTGCAGATATAAATCCGAAGTACAATAATAATTAAGATCATTCTGGAAAAGAATTTCAAGAATCATCAGACTGTGTAGATAATCCCATCCCTGCTGCAGTTTTTAGTAGATATACTCCATGTAGTTTATACTGACAGATGTTTTGTTAGAAGCATCAGTGTAGTCCATTTTTAATGAGAAATCTGTGTGCGTCCTCCGTATGTGTATAATCAAGAACACGGTCTGTGTTGGTTAAATATTATTTGTTGTTCTTAAATTTTTGTGCGTGAAATGATTTGGAAGGATCCACGAGAACAGTAACAAATAATGGGAAGGTAAGTACTTATCTTTTACTTGTTATTAATGTCTTTTATGATAGAAGAGGGCAGGTAGATGAGGAATACGATGAACGTTGGACTGGTGTTCAAGTCTCGGACTTCCCAATGCTCGTAACACCAGATATATTCTTTTTCGAAAATAACGGAAATGATGGTAAATGAATCGTTACTTTCAATTTCTAGAACAGACAGTTTACGGTCACAATTCTAAATCGTAGCGTCTTGGCTAAGAAAAGGAAAACAAAACTTGCCATGGACCAACGTTTTATGGCGCAATATCATACGGCAAAAGTAACAGTAGATAAACAATTACCTGGAATACTATGTTAAATCAATCAAGATTTTCAAAACTATCAGATGTATTACCAGTTTTGACTTACTGTAGTGAGAAATAGGCGTTTAATGCTAAAAGTATTTTGAAAGTGAATGATACTAAGCGAGCAGTGTAGATGAACGTAATGGTAATTTCTTTGTGTGACGGGAAAACAAACAAATGTGTTAGGGAAAAGAGTGGTCTGAAATACGTATGCGGAAATGAAATAGAAGTTGTGGGGTGAATTCATGGCATATATATCAAGGAAGTTATCAGCTGGATGCAATGGATAAGAGGAGATCGAGACCACGTCGTAATTAAAGGCGGGTACATTAGAAAGCTTGGGCGAGCAGCGTGGCTGCGTATATCTACAGACGTAATCCACAGACAATTCTAGAGGTCTTTTTCCGTCAGTGGATTCAAAAATGCATAATGAAGGTGATAGTTTTATTTGAATTATCTTAATATGAAATATGTAATGGTGAATACATCGCGAAGGGCTGTGTTGAAGCAATTAACTGCATATATCAGAATATTAGGTTACATATACCCTCAACAACAGCTACTAAACAATTGTGTTTGAGTGCTTGTGTAGTGTCTGTAAACAGTGGACACCGCTGTGAAGTGACTTTTGACAAGTGAGTTGCGATGGCGTTCTTTGGAATCTTCGAACCAGCGCAAAAACCTGAAGAACTTTCAAGGAGACTCAGTTTCGCATTTCCTGTAGCCTCAACGATATAGAATAAGTTGCAACTTAAGCAAAATACTTCCCTAAGTTGTAATGTTGGTTGGCGATGTGTATATAACTGCGCAAAGCCCACCGAGTGCAGACGTTGTGGCTACCGTTCGACAATACGTATCCGAAAATAAACTTATAAATGCCGTTATAAAAGTAGTGTGTATGCTAAGAGACCTGTCATGTGGGAAAACTGTTCAGAATCGCAAAGCTTTCAGAGCGCTAGAACACGTACTCTCGAGAAATGGGAGACCGACTTAATCACAAATGAGTGTTGAGTTTTTCCAGGCAGCCCGAACCGAGGAACGGTCACCACAGAACCAACAGCCCACACTGAGGCCAATATGGCAAAATAAATGCGGACAGCACTTCTCACTTACGGAGACGTTTACTCTTGAAGGGTAAATATAAGGAACCGCAACATCAGATATTTTGCTTCCAGTCTCAGACAATAATGGCAGACGTGAAAGTACCGATCACTTAAATCGCCATATAACAGACAGTGTTTTGAATCTTAACATAAAATGCCTCAGAAACAACAAAACATTCAATAAGTAATTTCAGAAAGGATTACTACAGCAAAAGCAACACGAAGTAGAAGGTAGGCGATTAAGATTTTATGTCCGATTAGGTGTGGAAAACCAATGCCGGTTGGTCTGTAGTTCCTCTGCAATATTCACCGATTTAAAAGTCTGAAACCCTACCATGCCAAGAGTTTAACAAAAGGAAAAGAGAAATTGCCCTCTCCTAAGTATTCCTCCCTTCGTATTAAGCGGCTGAATAGTCGTAAGAAGTGGGCAACATTTCGTCCTGCTTCTTTCTTCTACGCTCCATACTTACTTCCTTCATTTTTAAATTGAAGGTAATTGACATTACATTTCACACTCGTGCTTGTATTGACTGTTAGTATAGTTCGTTTTGAAACGTATGTAACGTTTATTTCGATGTTTTGTGATCCCTGTGAGTCATCTTATCTGAGGGGTATAAGACCAATATTCTGTACTAACAACATAGCACACAACTACAACAAAATTCCACTATGTAAATTTCGAACATTATCTGTTAGGTTATGTGCGTTTAAACCTCCATGTTCTTGTATTTACCCTTGTTCAGTTATTTTCTTCCGCACCGTGTAATGCCTTCTCTGTCAAATCTTTTATACGATATTCTAAGAAAAGAGCGCATCGATCTAGGCTCATTTGACAATTCTCCTTCCGCCAGTTTATCTGAAGTGAAAGCAACTCACTTGCTTATTTTCTGCTTACAAAAGTGAGCATTGGACACAAAATTTTATTTTGCCTTATTTAAACATTCCATTGTACAGAATATCACTGTGGAACCATGCTTCAAGTAATTAATTCATCTTGGAGAGTATGCTAAAAGCGAATTCCGATGCTCACGAACGCGGAACAATATTCCATGCCCTTGAGCCTGGAGACTGCAAGCAGTGCTGCCCACAATATTTGTATTTGTTTCCTCATATTCCCACTTGAGTATCCCTAACTGTGCCTGAAATGTATCACTTTATGCTGCCAAAAAGAGCTACACGAATTCTGCAAATTTTAGTTACCAAATTTACATATAACAACCCATTACGGCTTCTGCCAATGTTATGGTTTGTCGCAACACCTTTTATCTTAGTAACTACTATGAATAACGGTTTTATTACTTATTACTACAAGTATGTATGTACCACTTGCTAAATATGATTCGAAAAGTTTTTGAAACGTACTAAAATAGATAGAAACGACATATGCGCAGTCTGAAGTCTGTTTAATTAACAAAAGTGTAAAAGTTACCGTGGCTGTTCATATAAGAAATATAGATTTGGATCACGTGGTTTCGACAAATCAGCGTATAAGTAGACACACTTCGACACTCGGAACGCAATCTCCGACTTGCCTTCCGCATGGCTGTAAAGTTCATAGCCGAATTATCAGAAGCGGAAGTTCTGCTGGTGGGGTACATGTCAGAAAAATCATGAGGTATAATCAGGCAGTTTGCAAACTCGTTGTAATAAATTTTTACGGTATGGATGAATTCTATACGCTCTCTTCATTTCGTAGCATTCGTCCCATGTACAATACTTGTCACCATCTTGAAAACTAAGTAACATTCAGCTTAAGTGAAAACGAAAGATTAAAAGGTTTTTTCTCGAGTACTTGGCAGCCGAAACATGTACTTTTGGAGGTCTGTGTTGCAAGAACCAATAGCTGCAAGGTGGTATTTATCGAACAGATCGTTTTTCGAGCGACGCCCATTTTCACGCAGACACACAAGACAAGCTACGCATGCAGGTTGTTTTCAGACTACCATGTCGCCAGTTTTCCACATTCGATAAACACTAAAACCTAATACATCTCTATCTATTGGTAACAAATTCTTCGAAAGATTTGTGGCGTCTGGAATACAGGTCATGACATATGTATGTTTATCCAGGCGGCTCGATGTAAACTAAAGTCATGAATCAGAGGAAGGACCCTATAATATATGTTCTGCAAATTCCGCTTACGGTTCCTCCTTGTCTATACAGCATATAAAGTGCTTCCGGAAGCAGGCTTGTCATTTGCGAGAATGAGTCTATAGTCGTGCAACGTTGGCAGCAGCAGGTAATCAAATCAAAACACTCTATTGTATTTTACATATCACTAAACACACTTTCTCCCCTAGAACAAAAGAACACATCAGTGTAAGTTATACTTCATTATAATGCCACATTTCCCTTCAGAAGTCAGAGAAACTACTGAAGACAGGAGCTTCCAATTCTACGCGTCACGAGCCGCGTTCATTTGGCTGTCCGTAACAATTTCTCGCACTTACAACACCCTAGTATATAATGAAACTGCGTCATTTTCTCTTGGGTCGAAACTATTAGAAATAACAACGTTTGTCCCTACATGCCACATTTCAGACTATGAAAGACGGTTAACACTACCAAAGGTGAATAATGAGAAGAATGTAAAAACCGTGTGGAGACTGGTGGATATTCAATATCTAATACACATCATTCTAAATTCAAAGTATACTTGTAAAACATACCGAAGGTCCAGCTAAAAGCAGGTAATAACTATAATCTTTGCTTTGACTGATCTCTATGGGTGTGACGAAAGCTAAGACTTCTCCCGACAAAGCCACTTTATCTATTATCCTCAACTAAATATTTACTCTTGAGTTAAAGAGTGTCCGTCCTCTTGTAAGAACACAATGATTTTGTTTGTTTGATTCCGAAATATGTCCCACCTTAATTGTTCAGGGTACTTTATTCTGAAATTTCTGCGTATCTGTGTCACATGTATTGAATTAGAATACTTATAGGCTACCTGGTTTGTACAATTTATCTGAGGTAGTCTTGGGTGTTCTTAATACACTCCTGGAAATGGAAAAAAGAACACACTGACACCGGTGTGTCAGACCCACCATACTTGCTCCGGACACTGCGAGAGGGCTGTACAAGCAATGATCACACGCACGGCACAGCGGACACACCAGCAACCGCGGTGTTGGCCGTCGAATGGCGCTAGCTGCGCAGCATTTGTGCACCGCCGCCGTCAGTGTCAGCCAGTTTGCTGTGGCATACGGAGCTCCATCGCAGTCTTTAACACTGGTAGCATGCCGCGACAGCGTGGACGTTAACCGTATGTGCAGTTGACGGACTTTGAGCGAGGGCGTATAGTGGGCATGCGGGAGGCCGGGTGGACGTACCGCCGAATTGCTCAACACGTGGGGCGTGAGGTCTCCACAGTACATCGATGTTGTCGCCAGTGGTCGGCGGAAGGTGCACGTGCCCGTCGACCTGGGACCGGACCGCAGCGACGCACGGATGCACGCCAAGACCGTAGGATCCTACGCAGTGCCGTAGGGGACCGCACCGCCACTTCCCAGCAAATTAGGGACACTGTTGCTCCTGGGGTATCGGCGAGGACCATTCGCAACCGTCTCCATGAAGCTGGGCTACGGTCCCGCACACCGTTAGGCCGTCTTCCGCTCACGCCCCAACATCGTGCAGCCCGCCTCCAGTGGTGTCGCGACAGGCGTGAATGGAGGGACGAATGGAGACGTGTCGTCTTCAGCGATGAGAGTCGCTTCTGCCTTGGTGCCAATGATGGTCGTATGCGTGTTTGGCGCCGTGCAGGTGAGCGCCACAATCAGGACTGCATACGACCGAGGCACACAGGGGCGGCACCCGGCATCATGGTGTGGGGAGCGATCTCCTACACTGGCCGTACACCACTGGTGATCGTCGAGGGGACACTGAATAGTGCACGGTACATCCAAACCGTCATCGAACCCATCGTTCTACCATTCCTAGACCGGCAAGGGAACTTGCTGTTCCAACAGGACAATGCACGTCCGCATGTCTTCCGTGCTACCCAACGTGCTCTAGAAGGTGTAAGTCAACTACCCTGGCCAGCAAGATCTCCGGATCTGTCCCCCATTGAGCATGTTTGGGACTGGATGAAGCGTCGTCTCACGCGGTCTGCACGTCCAGCACGAACGCTGGTCCAACTGAGGCGCCAGGTGGAAATGGCATGGCAAGCCGTTCCACAGGACTACATCCAGCATCTCTACGATCGTCTCCATGGGAGAATAGCAGCCTGCATTGCTGCGAAAGGTGGATATACACTGTACTAGTGCCGACATTGTGCATGCTCTGTTGCCTGTGTCTATGTGCCTGTGGCTCTGTCAGTGTGATCATGTGATGTATCTGACCCCAGGAATGTGTCAATAAAGTTTCCCCTTCCTGGGACAATGAATTCACGGTGTTCTTATTTCAATTTCCAGGAGTGTATTTTCTGTAGTGTATTCTTTGCTTTGTGCTCCACATGCATTCGTTGTTTCTCATAATGTTTCGAATTCTGTGATTTTTTTTTTTTTGTCAAATGTCAGTGTGTGCAATACTTTCCTGTTTTTGTGCTTTCCCCAGTCCGTGAGCTCTGCTGTATAATCATTACTGGTGTGATGTGCTGTGATACTCTTATGTTCTTTTGTGTCAACTGTGTTTTTAGTTTGTGGTGCAGATTGTCTACTATGTGTACCTTTTAACCATTTTCTGTGGCAATCAGTCTGATTATGTTTAGTTCTTTGTGTACCTATCTTTATCCTTTGGATTTCTGTTCAGTCTCTGTATGAGATATCTGTGGCTAGCTTGTCTGTGTGCCATGGGACTGGTCTGTGTGCCATGGGACTGGTCTGTTGTGTACTATAGTACTAGTTGGGGGTTTTCTGTGTATTGAGAACTGGTGTTGTTTTGTTGTTTTCTGTTGTGATGTGTAGGAAATTTATTTTCTTATGTCTTTCGGTTTCAAGTGTAAATTGGATATTTGAGTGGCCAGTACTGATATCTCTGCGTAACTGTAGTATTCAGTCATGTGTTTCATATATCATATGTCATCAACATAGCAGTACCCATATATTACCTCGTACGGTTTAGCTTGTATTACTTCTTCAAAGATCTTGTTTTCAAAATGGTTAAAGCAGATACAGCTGTTCTCGATACGCTCCGAGACCAAGGAGCGGATTTCTATCGTGGAGGAACTGATAGACTGGTAGCAAGTTCCGACCGTTGTTTACAGGCACATGGTGACCTGTAATGCATCTATGCCACTTTGAAGTGTAGTGCAGCATTCAACGAAAGTTACCTGGGCTGCATAATAATGACTAATTTACTTTTGAAGTCCCCTCGTACATGCAGTGTGTAATTCTTAATTTCTGCAAACCATATCGTCATTGTATGACACCGAAGGTAACACAAAAAGTCCGAAGTCTGCACGAACATAGCTTCTTTCCCCTTTGTTTCCAATGTAGTTTTTGAATTCTGTCGTATAAGGAAGGAGTTCCTAACTATTAAAGGAAGTATGCACAATTATCACGTGGGACTGGAATAGAAGGAGCAGTCGTTTTGCAGTACGTCAAAATCTTTCGAAAGCACCGGCTGTTTGTAAGATTCGTTGATAGCCATCTTGAGTGACGAAGTACTTCCATTGTATGACGTCTAAATAAGCAACTCCGACAAAATACCCTCACACATTAATTAATTGACATCTCATCCACTAAATACGGCTATTTCGCGTCATTTCTCGGCAACATATTCCCGTGGAGCAAAATTTTGCACTAAACGTATAAGTGGAATAGTTTTTGACCACAAGACTACTGACTCGCAAATGGGATCAGTCATATCATACAAATTCTGAGTAACAATGGATGCGGATATGGAACGAAACACCATATAGGCGTTTTTGTTGGCAAACCAAATGAAAGAGGGTAATACTATGGTTGATTAGTGGGAAACGGTTTGCTTACGAAAGTGATTGCTAACATAATAGTTACAAACCCTCCGACCGTCAATGAAGATTTCATTACCTTACGCCCATTCAACTTGACATTTTCAGACACCTGATCCCATAAAAACACTTTTCTTCCACGACGTTAGTGTCATTTAGCCATTTCCAGACAAATATCCGAAATAAATCACTCTGAAAAATGTATCCATCTACGAATATCATATTTACAGACAGCCGCAACTCCTGAGACAGTCATATGTCTTCGATTTCGTCGTTATTTTAAGACCACATATTGGTCCTGTTGTGGATTGGTCAGCCTTACACGATATTATACTTGACTGCGACGCATTTCTTGTTGAATCCTGCTTACTCGCCGAATATGGGGTGTCTAGGAAACGTGCTTTCTCGGATCGCTAGACAACAATTCAAGCAAATGGTATTAATGAGTTTTATTAGGAAAGTAAATGATAATACTTAACTTTGATAAATACGTAGATGTGTCACAAGCAAAGGGCGACATGCAAAATAATCAGTGTTCTTCGGTATACCAAATCCATGATCGAGCTGCATAGAATGTACGAGGAAAGTAATGAGCTTTGACACTTCTATCTGCCGGCCGCGGTGGTCTAGCGGTTCTGGCGCTGCAGTCCGGAACCGCGGGACTGCTACGGTCGCAGGTTCGAATCCTGCCTCGGGCATGGGTGTGTGTGATGTCCTTAGGTTAGTTAGGTTTAAGTAGTTCTAAGTTCTAGGGGACTTATGACCTAAGATGTTGAGTCCCATAGTGCTCAGAGCCATTTGACACTTCTATCTAGTTGCTAGTCTTCAGGCTGCTGTAGAACTGGGCCGCGGCCACGCGGGTGCGGCGCTTCTGTTCTCTTCGCATAGAGGCCACTGTTGTCGCGTTGTCGTCCTGGAGAGGGGTCGGTCAGTGTGAAATTGGCTACGTGTTCTTCAAAGTCCTCTCTGCTCTTTCAAAATGGTTCAAATGGCTCTGCGCACTATGGGACTTAACATCAGAGGTCATCAGTCTCCTAGACTTAGAACTACGTAAACCTAACTAACCTAAGGTCATCACACACAGCCATGCCCGAGGCACGATTCGAACCTGCGACCGTAGCAGCAGCGCGGTTCCGGATTGAAGCGCCTGGAACCGCTCGGCCACAGCGGCCGGCCCAGCTCTTTCGTTCCCGACTGGCGTTCCGGCGCTTGACTTTACGCCGTAAGATTTCTTGTGTTTAGGAAACGCCGCCAAAGCAACGAAAAGAGACATAATGGCACATTCAACGCTTCGTCAAGACGCGAAAGGATTCTATCCATCGCAACAGAATCCAGTGGCGTCTTGTCGGCAAGTCTCCCCATGAGGCTGCGGTCACAGCGAAAGGGCAAAATGCGGTTGCCAAATTTTGTGTATAATGCTGTGTTCTCGTTGTATTTGAATCTGGTGCCTGTTTGAAATTGTAGCATACACTTCTACATCTACATCGATGTACATTTACATCTAAGCCACCGTACGGTGCGTGGCGGAGGGTACCCTGTACTACCACTAGTCATTTCCTTTTGTGTTCCACTCGGAAAAAGAGCGAGGGAAAGAACCCTAATTTTTCCTATCTTATCTTCGTGGTCCTCATGCGCAATGTATGCTGGCCTCAGAAGAATCGTTAAGTAGTCACATTCAAATTCTCCTTCTCTGAATTGTCTCGATATTGTTTCTCGAAAAGAAAGTCGCCTTCCCTCGAGGGATTCCCATTCGAGTTCCCGAAGAATCTCTGTAAAACTTGCGCGCTGTTCGAACCTACCGGTAACAAATCTAGCAGCCCACCTGTGAATTGCTTCATTGTCTTCACTGAATCCGACCTGGTACGGGTCCCAAACACTCGAGCAGCACTCAAGACCAGGTCGCACCAGAGTCCTTCATGGGGTCTGATTTACAGATGAACCACTGTTTCCTAAAATTCTCCCAGTAAACCGAAGTCGATCATTCGCCTTCCCTACCACAGTTCTCACGTGCTCGTTCCATTTCATATCACTTTGCAACGTTACGGCAAGATATTTAAACGACTTGACTGCGTCAAGCAGGACACTCGTAGTATTATAACCGAACATTAAGGGTTTGTTCTTCCTATTCATCCGCATTAGCTTACATTTTTCCGCATTTAGAGTTAGATGCCATTCATCACACGAACTAGAAATTTTATCTAAGTCGTCTTCTATCTTCTTACAGTCACACAACTCCCACACCTTACCGTACCAAAGCATCATCAGCAAGCAACCGCAAATTGCTGCCCACCCTGTCCGCCAAATCATTTACGTATATAGAGAACAGGAATACGGTTTTGTGAGGAAATCTTAAATTTGACGGTCATGTTCAGAATTGTTCACCTTTCGTCTTTCCATTTGCCTCTTTTTCCAATTATGTTTGTGTTGGACACTAGTGAAGCACGTACTACATCTACATCCTGCTCTATATGGTGCAAGGTAACTCACATTACTCCTCGTCACTTCCTTTCCAGTTCCATTCCCAAATATAACGAAGGAAAAATTATTTCCTGTACACCTCATCTCCATATGCGTGTCGTTATGAGCCTTGTTCAAGATGTAGGGTGAACACAGGAGAATCATTCTACAGTGTCCACAATCAGTTTTCACTCTGCAGCGGAGTGTGCGCCGATAAGAAATTTCCTGACAGATTAAAACTATATGCCGGACAGATACTCGAACAAGGGACCTTAGCCTTTCACGGGCAAGTGCTCAACCAACTGAGCTACTGGAGGCGGCAGTCCGTCGCAAAACGTTGGAGTCTTGAACTTACTGTAGAGCGTTTCGCTGGAAGGTCGCAGAGCTGATCGGAATTCTCGCTGATCGAACCTATCGGTAAAAAATCTAGCAACACGTCTCTGAACTGGTTCGAAGTGTCCTTTAATCAAACCTAATGGGATCCTAAATACTGAAGGAGTAGAAAGGAACCAGTAGCACAAGTTGCACTGAAGTTTCTCTGAATTCTCCAGCTAATCAAAAGTCGGCCACTCGCTTAACTGTTACGAATATGTCATGTTTCGTTTCGGTATCGAAGAGAAAGCTGCGAGTTAACACAGATATTTACGAACAGGTCGTAGGGTAAGTTAATACATTTAAAAGTTTGTGGTGCAATATTACGTACACATACTTACATACTGCTTGACGCTACAGCACATATAGGCACTTGACCTCCTGGCAATACTACATACCGGGCAAATAAAATAATATGAAATAAGATAGATATATTTAACTATTTCTGTGAAACTATGTGCAGGACGTTGGGAAAGAAAGTTTACAGAAATACTCCATTGATGTTCTACGAGGTGATAGCTAAACCTGCACTGTTCCGTGGATGCTAAACTGGACACTTAAAAAGATAAATGAAAAGAGAATAGAAGCATGTGAAATTAACTTGCTAACATACGTAACTGGAGGTAAAAGATCTTCAGGAAGACCAATGAAGAAATGAGCTGACAATTTCGAAGGAGACGGAGTAGACCAGAAGGCCCAGTCCCTCATGTAAGTGATGACAATGATGTTGGAAACTGATGCTTCTCGTTCACAACATACTTTAGCAACATGTTAGACCCTACCGATTGATTCATCCAAAAAATGTGATTTCCACTTCACCTCTTTCATAAAGCGGAGATGGTGCTGTGCTCATGCAATGTAGGTGCTGTGCAAATGTGCAAAGCGGCATTGCCGAACTTCAGCCGCGCCACGGTAATTGGAAATTTCCGTATACACATCAGTTCATGTACCAAAGTGTCGTTTGTGGCACTGGTGTTATTTACGCTTAGTTTTTTTTTTTTTTTTTTTTTTTTTTTTTTTTTTTTTTTTTTTTTGCTGTCTGAGATGTTTTCCTATCTTTGTTCCACTCATTCCGAATCCTTTACCTGAAAATCGGTAATAGATCTTCGGCTGAAAAGTGTGTATAGTCTTTTTTACTTGGGGTTACCGCTTTCTTAGTAAAGAGTGAGCGATCCCGTTGGACACTATGTTGTTGTGCGCTTTAATCCAATACAAGGAGATCCTGTGCCCATTGATTTCCAGTTGGTTTACATATGCTATTAACTCGTAGGTTTTTAGATGGCTTTTATGCCCTGTTTCCTCCTGGTTCTTCGAACTACGTGTGTAGAATATCGTCGTCTGTGGGTATTTGGCTCGGACTCGTGCGAAGCATCGGTTGAAATAGTTGAAGACACGGGCAGATCAGATCTCTCTCAGGCTCAGTGGCACTACAGAAGTAACTTTGTACAAACATAAGCAGTCATCGTGCAGAGATGGCTAATCGAATTTACGGTTCTGCCTCTACACAGGATGTTTCAAATTCCTCGCATCAGATGTCTAGGGGTGATAGATCACGTCATGGGGAACATCTTTCGCAACAGACAAAATGTTCACTGATGCTTCTCGGCGACGCTAGGCGTCTTTTTATTGAATTCGCTGGGCCTGGGAAGACGAGATTTCACCTAACTAGGTGGGTCTACCGATCAAGTGTGGTGCATCTTTAGACGACCTGTCCAAGTAAATTAATAGCGTAATTTATTGATTTTCAACAAGAAAACCTTAAGAATCAGTGTCGCTAACAGGAGACAGATATTTTGGAAGCGAGTCGGGAACTCGGCGTACTCCCTTTCACGATAAGCGGATGTCTGGATTACAGGGAAGATACACTGCCTACGAACGCTGCAGAGCGTTTACGCCCTGCCACTTCTCAGAGACACAGCCAATATTACAAGACGCCTACTGTCGCTGGGAAGAATCAATGAACGTTTTCTCTCTAGCAAAAGTTGTTCCCCATGAAGAGATCTATCGGCTCTCGACGTTTGATGCGAAGTCTTCGGAACATCCCCTGCAGGCTACATTCATTTGCTAATGGAGGCAGATTCTTACAAATCCAATAATTAGCCATATATTACAGAAAGTTTTTGGATGCAGGACACAAGGCGTCCTCTGAAAATTGAGCCCTCTCCTCATTAGAAATGTTATGCATGAACATTAGCGCCCCAATTGTTGGGATGATTCTTTATTTTCCACAGGACATGCATTTGTCACGGTTGATTTCATGGCACCAACACATATTCTAGACACTTTGTATTGTGTCTTAAGTTAGCTGCACCCTATATTACGCCTGCCTCTGTTGTTAACACGTTCACCTTTTGCTACTATTTTGATTCGTATGTGCTGTTCATCGCATTTTACTGTCAGTGTTAAAGCCGAAGTATTTCACCAGTGGCTCCACCGGGGAATATATGCTGCTAGTGTCATAGACGGGATTTCTCGCATCCGCTGTCTGGTGTAGATGCTTACAGCACACTTGTCCTGTTAAATAGTAAGTTTTCCTCGAGCCATTACCTGAAAGATGTCATCGCTGCGTCCATTTTATGCTGTGTATCTTTTAGGTTGTCGCTTGTTGTCTGTATACACATACGGCCAAAGTGTTGTAATATGTTGATATTGCCGTCGAAAATGGTGTGCATACCGTCAGCGTATATATTAAACAGCATTAGTGAGAGGATTGATCATTGCGGAATTGCCTTACTCGTCCTCCTTGGTCCCACGTTGCTATTACGAACTTTCATACAAATTTCTCTGTCCATAAGTAGAGGAACGAGTTTGCCAGTGAAGTTGTTCCACTCCATCTTCTTGGCGTCTATTTCTTTGTACAACGTGACTTTCATATGATATGTTCGTCGTTTTAAGATTCGTTTTGTTTTTATTCATTCGAGAATATTCGTAGTTGTAGAAAAAGCTGTCATATGCAAATACAAACGCCTACAACATGATGTAACTTGAAATTTTACGTGCGAATGAACATTATCATAAATGTCATCAGTCATTTGACATCCACTGCTTAATGAAGCACTCGTGTAGACTTCTCGTAGCATTACGGCCTATATCTATCCGCACCCATGTCACTCGTGCATTTTTCTAACGTTGTCTACCCCCTAACACTACGTCATCTTCTAGGTCTTTCCTTATCTCTTTGAATCCGTCAGAAAGCTTCCTTGGTCCGTCTGTTATCCGTCTGCCTGCCTATATATCACTTCCATCTCCATTTCATTTTCTTAACAGGCATAGTTAAGCCTTCCACTACACTTTGTTCCCAGAGACATTCATTTTCCTGTCACTGCTAGTACCTGCCACGATTCATCTCGACTTTGCTCACCGATTTTACTGCTGTAAGTCAAAACCGGTAATACCTACTGATTCTAAATTTTTTTTTACGCTATTTACATAAGCACCCTATACCACTTTTGTTATTCTGTTTATTTCTATTGCTGTCCCTCTATCCATCTTCAGCTACCATAAATATAATAATTCATCAGCTGGTCCTATGACTTTATTCTAAATTTGCGCTATTTTGTTCTCGATACGTGATAATACACCAGTCTTCACTTACTGTAACTGATTTTGACTCATACTTTCAGAATTAAGCTCTTCGTTTCATTCATTGTTTTCCCAGTTAAAGGAGCAAATAATTTTGCCCAGGAGTGGTGAAATTTATGTTGCTGAAATGGAATCTCGCTACCTGACTTCTCTTCCACTTCCGTATTTCTCACTGTTCTGATAAGGTATAACAGACACTGCAGCACTGACGTAAATACTCCTCAGTATGGTAATATAGATTGAATCAATGCCTTGTACTGCATTTCTTACTGCCCTGATGAACTCAGATAGACACTGTAGCACTATCGTAAATTTTCGTCAATATACTGACATGGAATGGAATGCCTTGTTTCTTAAGAGCTGTTAGTACAAATTCTGTTGAAATTCAGTGACCAGCTTTCTCAGAACATATGACTCCCAGACAAACTTCTGTTTCCTACTGTTGCTCTCTTGTGCAATCATTCTTACAGATTCATTTGGTTAAATGCATCGTCTTTCTTTTAGAAGAGGAAAAAAAGAAAAAGAAAACCTTAACTCAGGAGGGTAGGCCTAGCCTCAACAGAAATCAAGTTTCGTGACAGTGTTAAGCCGGTTTGGTTTCCTGCATAATATGTGTGGGTTTCAAATCTTCCGTGTGATCGTCTTGAAGACAATGAAATGGTAACTGCAGCTTATGTATTCTGCACATCGATCCCTATTGACTGAGTGCGCAAAATACATATTATGTTGTGTAATCATTCTTACAGATTCATTTGGTTAAATACATTGTCTTTCTTTTAGAAGAGGAAAAAAAAAAAAGAAAACCTTAGTTCCGGAGGGTAGGCCTAGCCTCAACAGGAATCAAGTTTCGTGACTGTGTTAAGCCGGTTTGGTTTCCTGCATAATATGTGTGGGTTTCAAATCTTGCGTGTGATCGTCTTGAAGACAATGAAATGGTAACTGCAGCTCATCTGTATTCTGCACATCGATTCCTGTTGACTGAGTGCGCAAAATACATATTATGTTATTGATGCACTTTATATATAAGTACCTAAAGGATGTTTCTTAGTTACACTTTCATAAAGCACGTTACGGCTCTTTCCATCTTCACACTCTGACTTAAAACTTCTGAAATAATGCGCTTTGTCCGTATGCAGTATAACTGTATAAGGACATTTTAATTACACTATTTCATGTAAGATGTTCCTACTGTTTGCAGTCTTCGGACCTCAGCTTCGAAATTGCGAAATAAAGTTCAGTGTCAGTATACACCGTGAGTTGTGTAAGATGTAACACCCCTTTTATTTCCTGAACGGTCCAAGATATCGAAACGAGGTATTCAGCAAATGATAGTACGCAGAGGGTTACGCAGTTCTATTCTATGTGTAGTACTAGTAACTACTGTATCATTCGAGATTTTTAAGGAAAGATATACTTTTTTAAACGACAGTCGAAATCACGTGAAAATACGAGCACTGTGATATAGCACTTATACAATTTGGCGTTGAAAATTGTCACAAATGCATCAGAGCAATGTGCTTAAACTGAAGGTAAAGGCGCCCGGTAGCGGCTGTTGAAGTATAAACTCCAGCAAGTGGGGCTCTCGTACCAGGCTCCGTCATCATACGCAGCAAGAAGAAATGACTACACCCCTTAGATAAAACGTTTTTCCTTTTGGCCCTACTTTGTACGGCGCAGATAAAGGGTCAACTACGATTATTCTAAATAGAAAGGTACGCTAAATTCTAGGTTATCAAAAGTTGAGTATTTCAAATGTTTGTACGTACTCATTTCCAAGTGAACGGCTTTAGTGGAAACAAGTCAATAGTCGAAAGGCTTCATACAACAGCGGAGCCTAGGATGAGAGCCCCACTTTGTGGTAATTACTCTGCAAGGGCCGATTCTGGTCGCCTCACCTTCCAATTTTAGCACATTTCTCCTCAAGCGATCTAGAGCGCATTATCAGTAGGCTTTATTAGACTCGTGGAGTCGTACGAGGAATATATTACCTTTTAATAACACTCGTTGCTACCCCATAACGAAAACGGAGAGTATCATGAACGTCAGAGAGAGCACTGTTGTAGGGTCCCACAGTTTCGAGCAAGCCGCCAGACATTTCGATTGCGTGCAGTCAAAATGGTTAACCAGTGCTAATGTTAAGGAAGCAATGAATCCAATCATCGCTCTGGTACCTCTGAGAAATTAACTGATAGCGATCTCCAAAATCATGTGTGGAAGACAGCGACACAAAGATCCGGCGAGAAGCAACAGGATTTGCAGGTACCGAGAACCCAAGATGTGTTGCAAACAACGCCTTCATCGATTGGTGGAATAATGAACAACGGTTTTATGGGCTGCTGAAACATGGTATGTGTTCTGACCCTCGGAGGCGAGCAGAATTTACATGAACGTGTGTTTGATTGCATGGATATATTTTTCCTTAATCTATTGCTGTATATTATTGTTATTCTATGAGAAAATGAATGAACGTGTGTATAACAACATTTAAGACAGTAGGCAGTAGTGTGCTTCTCAGACAGTGGCAACAGCTAGGAATCGTACCTTTCCTGTAATAATAGGTCAACAATCCTGTTAGCAAGACAAGTACAGTTTCCGCCTGGCGTCAAAGAAATCTGAGTGTATTTATTGGAGTGGTCTTCTCAAAACCGAGACTGCTATAGTCTTTTTAGAATGAACTGGAACATTAATTCCATGTCAGATCAGTTTAACCAAGTTTGTATATGGTCCATCATTTGTGTACTGTAGTTTGTACATTGCAAATGCAATGTACATAGAAGATAAGCTATAGAATACACTGAAGTGAAAGAAAATATTGACATGGACACAGGAAATCGGGGTAATCACTGTGATTAAAATAAGAATGAAGATAGAAATATCATCAGCGTAGTATTAATCACTACCCTAGAATTATGTGGTCATAAAAGTGACAAACCGAAGAAAACACAATGTATTTTATATATGACATCAGCAGAAGATAAATACTGAAATTCATGAATCTTTGAAGCAAAGTGGGACGGAGGAAGTGTGAAATTTTATGGAGTGACATGAGAGGATGGTTACTACAACCAGCAAAAGGCTACAAGCCAAGGTATTTTACGTCGCTGGATTTGATCAGCAATAAACTATAATAAGCGGTTAACAGAGCCTTGGAGAAACATTGGCTATCCCGTTTTATAGGTAAGCGTATCTCTCTAAATCACGTGCTACATTGTCGTTTTTAAAGTAACAATAATTTCTTCTGTGTCTGTATATTGTGTTACCAGACTGAAGAAGACAATAAAAAATTTGATTGTTTGCTCATTAATATAAAATCTCACAGGTAGCAAACTAAAGTTTAAGTCTAAACTTTGATGGTTTCTTTTATTGCATAGATAATTTTTTCATTAATAACTGTTAGTACGTGTAGTGCAAAGGGGAAGGATGTTTATCGTCACTGTTGAACTGAATTGAATTTAACCAGTAAAATAAGTAATGTCAAACATAAACTTCATTAAATTAAAGTCACTGTGCTACTTAGTGAAGCATAAATGTCCATCAAATAGCTATATACACAAATCACGTATATATAACATGTAATGAGATAAACTAATACTAGGTAAACAGCTTCTATACCCAGTGTCCCATTAGGAATCGTCAGTGTTCAGGGATAATCTATAAAATGCATGTTCTTAAGAGCTGTATACACTTCTACATCTTCGATACGCCCGCATCTCGTGGTCGTGCGGTAGCGTTCTCGCTTCCCACGCACGGGTTCCCGGGTTCGATTCCCGGCGGGGTCAGGGATTTTCTCTGCCTCGTGATGGCTGGGTGTTGTGTGCTGTCCTTAGGTTAGTTAGGTTTAAGTAGTTCTAAGTTCTAGGGGACTGATGACCATAGCTGTTAAGTCCCATAGTGCTCACAGCCATTTGAACCATTAGCCATCTTCGATACTGTGAAACAAATTCCTTGTGCTGCAAGTTCTTTGCTTTCCACATCTTGAGAGGTAGCACTAGTATGGACGAAAACAAGAAAATAAAGTCCAGTAAACATGGCCTCTAAAGTGCATACCTTAAGAGCTATGAGCACTTGTTCATTTTCGCTACTGAGGAGCGTATCTCTTGTATTGAATAAGTGGTGATAGCTCTTAAAGTATACATTTTGGAGCCCATGTTCGCTAGACTTGATTGCTTTGATTGATCTTTCCTTTCATATCCCTGATTATTGACCATCTCTCCTGGGAGATCCTGTATAGGGAAACTGAGGAGGCCACCCACTATTTTTTTTTAAAGCAGCAGCTCGATTACATTTAGATGGCATAAGCGTTAGTAGCATTAACCAGTACAGTAATTGCATATCTTTAATACGGTAAACAGATTCAGTTTCTATGGTGTCCTTGTCCGATGCTAATGTATAGCTTCACTCGCTCCACATTCCTGAAGGTTCTCTTCCTTATTCGTTTCATGTAATGAATAAACATGAAATTATGTACTTAAAACAGCAGATAAAATATTTCTACTTGTGCGATCACCGCTATGCATGACGATTGCTTCGAACAGAGGTAAAATCAGTGTATAACAAAAGTAAAATGGTTTCTTTAACATTCTTGAAAGTACGCGATGTGTTTAGTGGGTACGATTTTTCTCTCACCAACATATGCTGTTCCAGCATTGTTGAAGAGATTAAGAACATTTTCCAACAGTAAGTTCCATACATGCGCAGCAACAAAACTATCATATATTTTCTCCGTTATTAACCACTACCGCCATTCATGAAGCGATATCGTGCTCGAAAGACAGACTGATCTACCGTGTTAATGTTTCAAACTGACGTTACAGCACATGTAAAATTTGAACAGGATTGCCAAATATAAAATGAAAACTTTTTGCCAGACGACTACAGGAATATGATATCCAATCGTCTGGTGACGGTCTAAGGCGCTGCAGTCATGGACTGTGCGGCTGATCCCGGCGGAGGTTAGAGTCCTCCCTCGGGCATGGGTGTATGTGTTTGTCCTTAGGATAATTTAGGTTAAATAGTGTGTAAGCTTAGGGACTGATGACCGTAGCAGTTAAGTCCCATAAGATTTCACACACTTGTCTAGTGAGAATGTTGTCATCTCACTAATACAGTGCGACTGTGGCACCTAGCAAACTGAAACTACGCCGAATATGTGATAACATTACTTGGTGGAATACATTTCTTTGTAATTGTATTGATCGGTTTGGAACCTACCTGTGCCCGCACAAATACTCCCTAAGCCATTATAGAGTTCATTGCAGAAGGTGGATCATACCCCTTTCCTCTTCTACACGAGAGAAACTCCGTACGCATTCTGAACTTCGTTATCCTGTTCATACTGTGTTTCAGCTATGTGTTACGGTGGGGAAATAACTTCGTTGTTCGAGCTGTCTCGAGTATTGGTTCTCTAAATTTTTCCTGCAGTATTATTCGAAAAGAACTTGATGTTGCTTCGAAAGACTCCCTTTGTTAAATCACTGAGCAACATCGTAACACTTTCGCACTTTCATGTTCCTTCCATCTCCTCGTTGAAGAGGACCCAGTGAGGACTACAGTACGCTTCCTGACAGGTCGTTTAACGTTTCTTGGTACGATCCTATCTGTATATTTGCTTTTACTGTCCAGAATATGATAGTGGGTTCAACCAGTTAAAAGCTGTTCGATACAACTAGACACGTTTGAAGATAACCCTTATCGTTCCACCTTTGATATTAGGGGATATTATGGAACGGCTCTTCCAAAACAAACGTATGAGGAAACACTTCTTAAACCTAAACCTGGGAAGAATCAGGAGCTGCATATTTCCGGGTTCAAACACGAATTGCTAACTACTGCAGACGATCCTTAATTCCACCACTGTTACTTGGCTTAGATGTTAATTTCAGTTTACTTTTATAGCTATTGAAAGAAATCACCTAACATTAACAAGAACAGGCCGATTTTCATGACATTGTCTCCACAAGAAGTAATTATCTTTTTATTGAAAACAACTTTAAAATATCGTTTGTTTTCAGTTCCCGTTGCACATTTTATTCAGTATGACTAGTTCAGATCTCCCTGGATCATCTTTAGATGTATGCAGTTGCGTCAGTTACCCGTCCTGTCTGTATGGGAATTATACATCAGAATACTAATACTTTCTCTCATGACGAATATATCGGCTGTAGCGAATTAGTTTTGTATCGGTTTTCAGTGCTATACAATTTATTTCTTATAAATCAGCGCTAGACATTCGTAATGCACTGATAGCGCAACAATACTAGCATGGGAAAGACAGCCTGAGATAGCTTCGTGAAAGCGGATCTTGTGGAAGATAAGACATAAAGATGATATTGGAGTTAAATATTGTTCTCCAAATATTTAGGAGGGGCTTACTGCCACCATATCAGTAAATTGGAAGGCTTTGGGCTAATTCCATGTGAGTGAGTGCTGCTTACTATATGGACAGATTCTTCTTTTTCAATACATATCAACTCTTCCATTTCACTACTGTCATGGTAAAGCAACGAAAAATATGAAAGTAATAAACGGAGGAAAAAATATTTGATTTCGCGACACGTTACTTACTGAACTGAAGCTGCAGATGAAAGTTTTTTTCGACAGTAATTCCTTTAACTGATCTGTAAATGTTAACGCGCGCACCTTTGTACCTGTCCATGTGTGCTCTTAAAGTGTTTACGCCCCCCACCAATCCTTCTACCTGGTACTCTGAATAAGTCTACGCAGACACGTACAGAGGACCAGGTAGTAGGATTGGTGGGGGGCGTAAACACGTTCAGAGCACACAGGGACAGGTAAAAAGGCGCGCGCGTTAACACGTCCAGAGCAGTTAAAGGATACGTTGTCAGTTCAGTCATCCTTCTCAATCTCTTTTTCTCAGATGGAAGAACCAGAAAAAAGCCTAAAAATCACTACGAAGATGTGAAGTTTCCGTCGCTCATTCCTGGTTATACTGTCACCTACACAGAAACCGCACTAGACTCATATTCTGCATGAGCAGGCTTCAAAACGCTGGCTGGCTACGCATTTTTAGATTCCCCGTGGCTTAAGACGATTGCACGGTTGTTTCCTTGGAATTCCTGGCTGGCTCATCCTTGATCAGTCGAAGCTTATGCTCAGACTATTAATGACCTCGTCGTCCACGAAACGTTAACTTCTAATTCTCCCTCATTCCTTTGTTCACTTCTTTACTCCTTCGTTACTACGATGTGTAATCGGATTCCGCAAGATTCGGTATTCGGTTTAAAGCATTCTCAAATTTCCTTTCAACATTTTTAATGGTTTTCACTTTCCTGCATTCTGAGTGACGGAGGAGTACGCTACTAGTCAAACTGAAATAATGACGGAAAAATACATCTACTGACTGTCTACGAACTCATCGTTCAGTCGAGAATAGGTGTGTGTGTCTTACGAAACCTTCCCTATGTCGCGGGCTACTGTGGAATATTTTAATAAGGAATATCAGTTGTGCGAAGGAAGAAATATTGTTTGATGCATCTTTGTTACATAGAAGTATTGTTATTTTAATTTTCTGCACACATGATCCATGTGTTCCAGACTGCATTGAATTACGACTTTCCGTATCACGCAAAGGAAACATCTTAACGTTAAACTCAGCTGTCCTGATCGGGATTATACTAAGACCTTGGTAGACGTTTACCTAGTTTTGATCATATAGTTGTGTGGGCAATAAAGAAAAGTCTTAAATCCACATTGGCTTCTTTCGCACGACATTTTAAATAACGTCCTGAAGGAATAACCGTTGGAACGCAGTCGATAGAATGCAAAACACAGAACTGGAATTATACCTTAGCTCTAACTCACTTTTCTGCAGAAAAATCATTCATGTACATGGTATTTCCTCATCAATACCTAGTCAGAGAGCTGCAGACTCTGTCCTTTCCGTTCAACTTCTCTTTCAAGTCCTTTGCTCTCTATGACAGAATTCAAATGTCATCAGCAAACACAAAGTCTTTATTTCTTCCCCTGAACTTTAACTCCTTCTTCAACTTTTCTCCTTTACTGCTTGCTCAATGTACAGACGGAATAACATCGGGGACATGCTGCAATACTATTTCAACCCCTTCGCAATCACTTCTTCCTTCTACCAATACATCTGCCGTTTGTTTCTGGACAAATTGTAAATAACCTTTCGTTTCCCGTATTTTACCCCTGTTACCTTCAGTATTTCAAAGAATGTATTACAGGTAACATCGTCAATAGCTTTCTCTAGGTCCACAAATGCTGTAAACGTACATTTGCCTTTCCTTAACCTATCTTCTAAGCTGTAGAATCAGTATTGTCTCGCGTGTTCCTACATTTCTCCGGAACCCAAACTGAACTTCCCTGCGGTCGGCTTCTACAACTTTTTCCATTTTTCTGTAACTAATTCGTGTCATTATTTTGCAACGGTGACTTACTATACTCATAGTTCGGTAATATTCACTCCTGTGAGCACATGATTTCCTTGGAATTTGATTTATTACATTCTTCTTGAAGTCTGAGGGTATTCGCCAGCCTGATACATGTTGCACACCAGATGGAATAATTTTCTCGTGGCTTGCTCTCCCAAGGTATCAGTAGTTCTGAGGGATTGTCTCTTTTTCAAGGACCGCATTTCCACTTATACCTTTCAGTGCTTTGTCAAATTCTCCTCGCAGTATCAAATCTCCCATCTCATCTTTATCTATTTCTTGTTCATTCTCTATAATACTGCCTTCAAGTTAATTCACCACGTAAAGCCGTCTATAAATTCCTTCCAACTTTAAACTTTCCCTTCTTTTGTTAGTACTGGTTTGCATCTGAGCTCTCGATGTTCATAGTGCTGCTCCTATTTTTTCTAAACACCTCTCTGATTTTCCTATAAGTGGTATCTATCTTTTCCCTAGTTTTGTAAGCTTCTGTAGCCTTGCATTTGTCGTTTAGCTATTCCTACTTACCCATATTGCACTTTCTGACCGTCTCGTCTTTTAGACGGTTGTATTTCCTTTCACCTGCTTCATTTGTAGCGTTTCTATATATTTTCTCCTTTCATCAGTTACATTCAGTATCTCCTGTTATATCCAAGGGTTTCTTCTAGACCTTGTCTTTTTACCTGTTTAATCCTCAGCTGCCTTCACTATTTATCTTTCAAAGCTACCCATTCGTCTTCCTCCTCCTTTGTCCTGTTGCAGTCAGTCATTGCCTGATGTTGCCTTTGAAACTCGCAGCAACCTCTCAACGTATCGAGGCACCATCTCCTTAATTTCCTACATTTTCGCAATTTCTTCAGTTTTAATCAACGTTTCATAATGAATAGATTGTGGTCAGAGTCCTTATCTGCCCCTGGAAATGTCTTACAGTTTAAAATCTAGTTCCGAAATGTCTGCCTTACATTATATAATCTATCTGAAATCTTCCACTGTCTCTTGGCCTCTTTCTCTTATACAACCTTCTTTCATGATTTTTAAACCAAGTGTTGGCAATGATTAAACTTTTCTCTGTGCAAAATTCTGCCAAGCGGCTTCCTCTTTCATACCTTTTCCGCAGTCGATATTGGCCTGCTATTTTTCCTCCTCCCCCTTTTCCTAATATGGAATTCTCGTCCCCATCACAAATAAATTTTACTTTCGCTTTGAAATACTGATTCTCAATAACTGTCCATCACCGTTTTGTGAGAATAATGTCATCTGTACCACTTCCACAAGGTCTAAACCATTGAGCTTCCACACTAGAAGACATTCATGCACATTCTTTTCAAAATTTTCTTTACTGTGGTCACTGGCGTAATTATATAACATGTAGTTTCAGTGGTACTAATGAACAGTAGGACTTCATCAGACTTGAAGAATTCCTCGAATCAACGTAGAGTATGCAGCTGGTATTCCTCCATTATCTCAGAACATTTATTTGTCCCGTACTACTAGATAGGAGCCAGTACACATACCTACCGACAAGTATATGAGTATTTCCTTGAAATCCATGTGTGATGTCGCCCAAAGAACGGTGTGCCAAAGTAAGGTTGGCACCTCGCAACTAAACCACAAAAGAATATAATCGCTCCATGCCGCACCGACGAGTGTGAAACGTCGGCGTAGCCATGCCTTCTAGCGGTTCTCGTCGCCATCACAACGGCTCCTCTATTTATCGCTGAGCATGGGAACGCTCTCTCCAGTTCGCTATCAACGCTCAAGAAGACAGCATCGTCTTAGATAGGCTACCAGTCTGTTAAATGTCTTGGGCAGAACATTATGTGAACATTATATCAGTTATTCTTCAAGTGAAGAGACGTAGATTTATCTGTATCAAGTGATACTTTAATATTCAGAGACAGTTGTAAATACTCAGAACGTTCATGTGAAAATGGATTGTACAATGTTAAGTAAATCTTCATGTGTACGTTGTAATACAGTGAACTAATATTATGTATGTTATAGTTCCACATCAAACAGAGAACTAATATTTTATATGTTATAGCTCCACTCCATCTCTTTTCGGAGCAAACAAAAGAAACATTCGTTATGCCGGCGAGTGTATTTTCGCACGCCACAACATCGTGTACTGGAGAATTCTGTGTTGGAAAGCAATGACCTTGTTAGTTACTTCTTCTTCTTATGCAGTTTTCACAATTAATACCTTAAAAGTCATAAATCAAAATAACTAGGTAAATATCTCTATATTTTTTGAAGCGTTTCAGTTCAGTTCAACACTGACTCCGTAAAATGGTACAAATTTCTTAACTGACATTAAAAAGTACCGAAACGCACGAGCGCTACAAGTAGTTCCGAATGTTACTATTGGAAGTGTCCCTGCTGCTCATTCTATATAGTAATGCCTTGATACGGGGCCGTAATCTTCAAGTAGCCATATCCTAGGTATCCTGAAGAGGTTTATGAATGTTACGAGGATTTTTTAAATAGCTTTAAAAGAAGTAAAATATGTGTTTAATGAACCTCAGATTGAAAGAGTTACAGTGTAACTATCATCGGTTGAAATATCAATTAGAAAGATCACCAGATATGATGTCTAAAATTAGTGTTTCCTTGGTGTGACACTGGAACGGTGTAATTCTCACACACAGATTGTCGTAGGCCTATTGTTGAGTACTCCTCGAGCCTGTGGGGGACGTATGCTGTTGGAGAAAGAGTACTACAGCGTATACATAGAGTACAAATAGGCTCCTGCTTGTTCATCTCCCTGAGAACGATACACTAACAAGCAAGCTTAAAAATGGAAACTGTTTCAAATAGCTTGATAAGGAGAGGCCACATTATCTAACGGGGAGCCCGTCAGATTTTCTACTATCCGTCTTTTAGGAACGGTTGAAATAGTTACTGCAACAAAGGCGCATATCTCTGACTGGAAAAAGCTACAAATCTTTCCAGTCGATACGGTGGATCTAAAAACCCATTTGTAGAACTATACATGGTGTAACAAAAATGTACGGCACAAATTGCACGATACGTTCCTCACACGTAGACGAATAAATTATGTTATATGAACATGGGTCTGAAAACGCTTTTTTTCCATGTTACAACTCATTTTCTCCAACTCATTAATCATGGGATACACACACGAACAGAACGCGCCAGCATGCCAAATTAAACTCTTTTTCATAGGTGTTCAATATGTCCACCACAGGCATTGATACATGTATCAACCCGCCTTTGTAGTGAATCTGGGATACGCTGATGTATTGTCTATGGTTTCGCAGCCTTCCATAATACTGGCACGAAGACTCTGTACATCTTGTACGGCGGTTCCACAAACAAGAACTTCAAAATGGTGGCCCCACAAATAAAAGTCCTGTGGCTTTAGGTCCGGAGAGTGTCAAGGCCAGGCAATCGGTCCATCTCTACCTATCCATATGTCACCGAATCTGTTATTTAGAAACAGAGGCATATTAATTCTAAAATAAGGTGTTCCATCGTGCATGAAGTACAAATTTTGTCGCACAGCTAAAGGCACATCTGCTAACAGATCAAATAGAACATTCTCCACGGAATTATGGTAACTTTTTCCGTTATCCTGGGTGCCAGGCACTGATATCCTACCAAACAGTCATTAACAATGCCGGCTCGAACACTGACAGAAAATCTTAGGTGAAGACTTGCTTCAACAGCTGCGTGAGGATAGACGTCTGCCTATACATACCGCTTACGCAAATTTACAATGTGATCTCGCTGAAACTCATTGGAGAAAATGAGATGTAACATGGAAACAAAGCGGTTCCAGATCCATGTTCATATAACATAATTTCTTGGTCTACGTGTGAGGAATGTGTCCTGCAGTTTGTGCCATACATTTTTGTTACACCATGTACAGCGTGTCCTTCCTCCGTGTCGCCAAGTGCATTTGCTCTGGTGTTTCGGAAGATTTCTACAATTTCGTTTTACTGTCTATAGCTGGAGTCAGGCAAATGCTGCTCATCACTTCTTTCATGCCATGGCCAGTGTCGACCGAAGGCGCGGTTTGATTCTCGTTACAAACAAAGTGATTTTCTAAAGCGGAAATTTAGGTTCCCATTTTCTGTCTCTAATGACCTCCATGTCGACGGGACGTTAAACCCAATTTTCCTTCCCTCTTTTAGGTTCCCATTCGATAGAGCGATCCCCAATAGCCTATTGCGATATTCGTTTAATCGATATTTTTCTATAAGAGACAGTAAAACACGAAAAATAACCAGTATTCATCAGTGATAGCATCACCCTGGCCGGCGCTCACTGTTACCAACATGCACGAGCGCTACCCTTTGCTCCTGGAGTACTGTTTATTCTTCTTGTTTTACTGTGCCTGTTAATACATATCGATCAAATAAATATGGCACTAGACTAATTTCCGACCGCTCTACTGAATGGGCACATAAAATTTCGCTTTAAAAATAATTTTGTTGTTAACGGGAAACAAACTGACGCTTTCTGTCGCCATTGGGAATCGCGTGGAAGACATGAGAGCAGTATTTGTTTAGCCTGACTCTAGCTGCAAATTGCAAAAACGAAACTGCAAACATCTGCATAAACGTCAGAGAAAATGGGCCAGACGGCATTGAGGGGAAACACCCGGTATACTTAACTTAGGCAGATCTCTTGAACTGTTGCGGTCTTCAGTCCGATGACAGGTTTGTAGCGGGTCTCCGCGCTAGTCTATCCTGTGCAAGCCTCTTCACCTCTGCACAGCTACTGCAACGAACGTCCATTTCAACCTGTGTATTACAGTCAAGCCTCCGTCTCTTTCTAGAATTTTCACACCTCCCTCCTCCCCTCCCCCCCCCCCCCCCCGCCCACACTTCCCTTCATTACCAAACTGACGTTTCCTTAATGGCACAGAATGTGTCCTGTCAATCGATGCATTATTTTAGTCAAGCTGTACCAAAACACTATTTTCTTATCATTTCGAAACAGTACCTTCACATTAGTTACCTGTTCTACTCATCTAATATTCAGCATTCTCCTGTAGCACCACATTTTTAAATGTCCCTATTTTCTTCTTGTCTGAACTGCTCATCGTTCATTTCTCACTTCCATACAAGGCTGTATTTCAGACAAATACCTTCAGCAAAGACTTCCTAGCACTTGAATTTATATTCGATGTTAACAAATTTCCCTTTTCCAGGCGCATTTCTCTTCGTGTTAACCGTCGTAGTTTTCATTCTCTCTACTTCGGCCATTGTCATTTATTCTGATGCCTAAATATCAGAACTCATCTGCCAATTTTAATGTCTCATTTCCTAACGTAATACCCTCAGCATCGCCTGATTTACTTCTACTACAAACCATTACTGTTGTTTTACTTGTATTAGGGTTCACCTTGTAAGCTCCTTCCAAGACACTATCCATTTCATTCAACTGCTCTTACAAACCCTTTACTGTCTCTGAGAGAAATATAGTGTCATCGGAAAACTTCAAAGCTTTTATATTTTCTGCATGAATCTAAATTTTATTTCAGAATTTCTACTTGGTTTCTTTCACAATTTCTTCAGTGTGCAGATTTGGAGAAAGAATGTAAGTTAGAGGAACAGAAATGAAAACTTTGAGGTTTGCCACAGACGTTGTAATTCTGTCTAAGACGGCTAAGAACTTGGAAGACCAACAGAACGGAACGGATAGTGTCTTGATAACGGATTATAAAATGAACATCAACAACAGTAAAACAAGGATAATTTAACGTAGATCAGTTAAGTGAGGCGGTACTGAGAGAATTAGATTAGGAAACTGGACATCAAAAGCAGTAGACGAGTTTTCCTATTTAGGCAGTAAAATAACGGACAATTGCTGTAGTTCGGAGGCTTTAAAATGCAGATTGATTATAGCACGAAAAACATTTTTGAAAGAGGAGGAATTTCTCAACATTTAATATAAAACGAAGTGCTGGCAAGTATTTACTGAACATGTTTATCTAGAGGGTAGCCTCGTATGTAAGTGAATCTTGGAGGACAAGCAGTTCAGACAAGAAGAGAACAGAACCTTTTGAAATGAATGTGGTGCTATAGATGCTGATTATTGAGACGGGAAGACTGAATAAGTAATGAGGAGCTACTGAATCTAACTGACGAGGAAAGAAATTTATGCCACAATTTAACTAAACGAAAGGATCTGTTAATAGAACACATCCTGCTCCATGAACGATTCGTAAGTTAGGTAACTGGGAGAAATGTGTGTGTG
This sequence comes from Schistocerca nitens, assembly GCF_023898315.1. Lineage (NCBI taxonomy): Eukaryota > Metazoa > Arthropoda > Insecta > Orthoptera > Acrididae > Schistocerca > Schistocerca nitens. Next base: position 931,328,334 of record NC_064616.1, read on the forward strand.
TTGGCGTCATCTTACTGTTCTCCTGAAGCTAAAGGGATTTCCCCTTAGATTGGAGGATGTACCAACTTATCCATACTTCTCTAAATAATTCATGTCACCAATTTGCAATCATGGTTTATTAAACTGATGGTCCAGTAATATTCATGCCTGTCAGTACCAGTCCTCTTCGGAATTGGAGTTATTACATTCTTCCTGAGAACTGACGTTTGTTTCAAAAATGGTTCAAATGGCTCTGAGCACTATGGGACTTAACTTCTGAGGTCATCAGTCCCCTAGAACTTAGAACTACTGAAACCTAACCAACCTAAGGACATCACACACATCCATGCCCGAGGCAGGGTTCGAACCTGCGACCGCATCGGTCGCGCGGTTCCAGACTGTAGCGCTTAGAACCGCTCGGCCACTCCGGCCGGCGACGTTTGTTTCACATGTGTCATATCTTGCATGTAAGGTGGAGCAGCTCTGTTATGGCTGGCTCTCTCAAGGATATTAGTAGATCTAAGGGAATTTCTTCTACTCCAAGACCCCGTTTCGACTCAGGTCGTTCAGTGCTGTTTCAAATTCTAGTCACAGTATTATATTTCCAGTCTCAACTTCAGCTGCTTCCTCTCGCTTTTGTATGCTTCCGAATTTTTTACGTGAAAATTCTTAAAGCGTTTTATGTAAAACAAACGTTATTGACATTTTGTATCTTTATTCTTCACGTGTACCTATTTCTTTCTCAACATAGTCACCCTGGCGATGAACACATTTCTCCCAACGAGAGACCAGTTTGTTGATACCGTCACTGTAGAGTGTTTGACTTCGTTGAATGAGCCACAGCCTCACATCTGCTCGCACAGCTTCATCACTCTCCAAGTGAAGTCCTCGAAGGTTTTCTTTAAGTTTCGAAACCAGATGCAAATCGGATGGGGCCAAGTCGGGACTGTGTGGAGCAAAATCTCTGAGAGTGAGCCCAAAGCATAGGATTGTTGCAGATGTCGCAGCGCTCGTGTGTGATCTGAAATTGTCATTTTGAAGGATAGGGTGCTCCGTGTGTGGACGAATTCTTAGAATTCGAAAACCTACATAGTTACGTGACACATGGCCATGTTACACGCTCCAACTCGGAACCCTCTAGTGGCAGAGGGCTGCAAACATATAGACATATAGAATGAAGATATAGACTGTAGATAACGCTTATTTTCTTTAAAAAGCTTTAAGAGTTTTGTTATAATATATTCGAAGGCATTTCATTTCAGCAAGCCCTCGTATAATGTTGTCTTACAGTTCGTTTCCCTAGCACAAACCCCCTTCCAGCCTTAACCGTCCCTTCTTCGCTTGGTACTGGCTTGCCATCTGAACTCTTCATAATCATATAGCTGTTTCTCTTTCCTTTAAAGGTCACTTGGCTTTTCCTCTATGCGGCATCTGTCTTCCCTCCAGTAGTGTGCGTGCTTCAACAGCGTTGCATTTGTCCTCGAGCCTTACATTCGTTAGCTATTTTGCAGCTCCTGTCAGTCCCATTTTTTTAGACCCCTGTATTCTCTTTCACCCGCTTCATTTGCTACATTTTTGTGTTTTATCCTTTCAGATGGATTCTATATCTCGTATGTGACCCAAGGAATTCTTCTGGGACTCACCACTTTGCCTATGTGATCATCTCCTGCCTTCGCTTTTCCATTTCTCAAAGTTAAGCATTGTTATCTATTTATTCGTTTCGCCTGTTTCGCTGCCCAATGCTGCCTTTTAAACTTTTAAAAACTTCTGCGTCTGAGTTTATTCAGGCGGTGTTGGCCGTCGAATGGCGCTAGCTGCGCAGCATTTGTGCACCGCCGCCGTCAGTGTCAGCCAGTTTGCCGTGGCATACGGAGCTCCATCGCAGTCTTTAACACTGGTAGCATGCCGTGACAGCGTGGACGTGAACCGTATGTGCAGTTGACGGACTTTGAGCGAGGGTGTATAGTGGGCATGCGGGAGGCCGGGTGGACGTACCGCCGAATTGCTCAACACGTGGGGCGTGAGGTCTCCACAGTACATCGATGTTGTCGCCAGTGGTCGGCGGAAGGTGCACGTGCCCGTCGACCTGGGACCGGACCGCAGCGACGCACGGATGCACGCCAAGACCGTAGGATCCTACGCAGTGCCGAAGGGGACCGCACCGCCACTTCCCAGCAAATTAGGGACACTGTTGCTCCTGGGGTATCGGCGAGGACCATTCGCAACCGTCCCCATGAAGCTGGGCTACGGTCCCGCACACCGTTAGGCCGTCTTCCGCTCACGCCCCAACATCGTGCAGCCCGCCTCCAGTGGTGTCGCGACAGGCGTGAATGGAGGGACGAATGGAGACGTGTCGTCTTCAGCGATGAGAGTCGCTTCTGCCTTGGTGCCAATGATGGTCGTATGCGTGTTTGGCGCCGTGCAGGTGAGCGCCACAATCAGGACTGCATACGACCGAGGCACACAGGGCCAACACCCGGCATCATGGTGTGGGGAGCGATCTCCTACACTGGCCGTACACCACTGGTGATCGTCGAGGGGACACTGAATAGTGCACGGTACATCCAAACCGTCATCGAACCCATCGTTCTACCATTCCTAGACCGGCAAGGGAACTTGCTGTTCCAACAGGACAATGCACGTCCGCATGTATCCCGTGCCACCCAACGTGCTCTAGAAGGTGTAAGTCAACTACCCTGGCCAGCAAGATCTCCGGATCTGTCCCCCATTGAGCATGTTTGGGACTGGATGAAGCGTCGTCTCACGCGGTCTGCACGTCCAGCACGAACGCTGGTCCAACTGAGGCGCCAGGTGGAAATGGCATGGCAAGCCGTTCCACAGGACTACATCCAGCATCTCTACGATCGTCTCCATGGGAGAATAGCAGCCTGCATTGCTGCGGAAGGTGGATATACACTGTACTAGTGCCGACATTGTGCATGCTCTGTTGCCTGTGTCTATGTGCCTGTGGTTCTGTCAGTGTGATCATGTATCTGACCCCAGGAATGTGTCAATAAAGTTTCCCCTTCCTGGGACAATGAATTCACGGTGTTCTTATTTCAATTTCCAGGAGTATATATATATATATATATATATATATATATATATATATATATATATATATATATATATGTGTGTGTGTGTGTGTGTGTGTGTGTGTGTGTGTGTGAGAGAGAGAGAGAGAGAGAGAGAGAGAGAGAGAGAGAGAGTTCAGAGACACTCGCATATTATCAGCACGTGGTGTAAAAGATTGTACCTATAAGTAAATACAATCTAATGCTCGAGGAAGCCGACTATATAAATATCACGTGGCTACATGATCGACAGTCAGCCACACAACCATCAAGAATCTAGGAGCTGCAACCGTCAGATTTAGATTTATTTAAGTAATCCTTATTTTGTGTATGTCAGACACAAAAGAAGTCGATTATAAAAATAGGTTCTGACAATTCACGATATTTGTTCATCACTCTAGGATTCTTTCCAAATGAAGTTAAGGAAAGGACAGTAAATAATCAAAGAAGAGCAGCACGATTCGTCACTGGTTCGATCAGTCATCGTGACGGTTAACAACAGCAAACCGCAGAGGAAGACGCTGGGAAAAAGTCGTTGTGCATCGCAGACAGCCTCACACATTAAATTCCGAGAGCCCAGTATACATGTATGTCAATAAACGTACTGCATCCTCCGACGTACATAGCAAATAATGACCAAGAGTTTTAAAATAGAGAAATACTGACTCACATTCAGACCTATCGACAATATTATTTCACGTGTAATATCCGAGAGTCAAAAACGCTCATGTTAATGTGTATTTTCTGGTAAGCTATTTACGATGCGTCCATAATTCTAAATTATACAAGTTCCGTTGAATGAGTAACCTCAGTTTTAATACAAATACTTTTATTGGACTTATAGATTTCAGTCCTTGTTCGCTTCGAGGTACTCTAATCTTCTATTCACACATTTGTTTACACTTCACCCAGGACTCATGGAAAGTTTCATTTCATATGAGTTTCAGCATCCATGACGAATGCTCTTTACTATCACCAGTGATGTCGAAACGACATCTTATCAGCACACTTGCATGTGGAGTCTCATCTGATATATGGAGCAAAAGTAACGCAATGTTAAAGCTTAGCGCCAAAGTCACGTTTTCATACTGAAGAAATCATGCCGCAGTGCTGATGGTTTTCCGAATAGCGCAGTCCTTTTCAGAATGAATCAGCTGGGAGTCCAACTTCTCTTTCCAGGTCCCTGCAGTTAGCCGACTGTTATCGGGCACCAGAACTTTGATTTTCTGAGTGAAGACCACCAGATCAGATGGAAAGCCTCCCTGTTCCAGGCTAATCGCCGCGCGGGGCAGCCGCGCGGTCTAAGGGTCTTATGGTCCGCGCGGCTCCCCCCGTAGGAGGTTAGAGTCCTCACTCGGGCATGGATGTGTGTGTTGTCCATAGCATAAGTTCGTTTAAGTTCGATTAAGTAGTGTGTAAGCTTAGGGACCGATGACCTAAGCAGTTTGGTCCCATAAGATTTTACCACAAATTTACAATTTATTTTACAGGCTAATCTTCATTTGCTAGGCTACCACTTTTGAATCATGTCAATCATTTATAACACTGCATTAGATCTACAGCGCAATTCTCTTAAGCTTACTTCAACAGTTCAGCTGCGTCCTTAAATGTTGTTCCCAATTTAAGGCAAATATGCACGTTGTATCCTTGCCCACGACGAATGTAGCGACTTTGACGCAAATAACAATAGCGTGGAAATTGATAGACATATCAACATTGGAAGTTAATGTGGTTGCTTCAAAGGTTGTGATGCTTGCAGTGTGCCAGCAGCACAAGGGGCAAGAGATACACTTCACTGTTTGTCCTGTAGTGCAAGACTCGAGATGTGGAAGTGTCCAGGCACCGATGGATGATACAGAAACCGAGATAGAGGATAGCAAAGCAAAACAGCCTATTCTGTAAACCTGTTATCATATGTTTCTACGCAAAGGAAGATACTGGATTACTACCCCAGTTTAATTTTTGTGATATAGATACTAGCGTTACTGGTGATGGAAAATAGCTGAAATCGTAAAAATTAAACAAGGCTACAGTGCACGAAGAAATACTTCTCAGATTCTATGCGGAACTTTCAGCTGAGCTACATCTCATTTTAACCAAAGTATACCGTAGATCCTACGGACAGAAAGCTATGTACCTTCGTTGGAAGAAAGCACAAGTAATACACGTGTACAACAATTTCAATGACTTCCATTTGTTGTAGAGTCTTAGAACAAATCGCAACCATCCGTCTCAAGGAACAATGTTATGTTGCAACACAGAATATGTTCAAGAATTTTGCAGCAAACCGATTTAAGGGATATTGATCTGTAATTCTGCGGGTCAGTTCCGTTACCTTACTTCATACAGGATTTCAGTCACTTCGGACTTTGTGCTGGGCGAGAGATTCGCGATGAATGCAGGCTAAGTAAGGGACCAATGCCGTAGAGTACTTTTTGTAAAACCGAACTGGAATTCCAACCGTACCTGGCGACTTACTTGTTTTCAACGTTTTCTTACGCCAAGGATGACTATTATTATGTCCTCACTATGGAAGTATGTGCGATGTTCAGGCGACAATATGTTGGTACGATCCTTCATCATGAACCATTTCTTAAATGCCAAATTGAAAACTTCTGCTTTCCTTTTGCTCTCTTCTACTACCACAACAGATTGGCCATCGAGTGACTGGAAAGAAGCCTTTGACCTGCATAGCGATTGTACGTAGGACTAAGATTTTCTCGGGTATTCGGCTAGATCCTTTGCTAAGGAATGACGGTGGTAGATGTAAGCTTCACGCATCGATCTTTTTACGGACACAAGAATCTCTGCTAAGTTTTGCCTGTCGTCATTTGCGCGTTTCGGTTTGTACTGAGAGTGCAACAGGCTTTGCTTTCTCAGCATTTTCCCAATTTTGTAATTAAGCCACGGAGTATGTTTTCCGTCCTTACTTCTCTTGTTCGTCATATACATCTCAAAAGTGCAATTTGTAGTCAGTTCAAACTTTGTACGCAATTCCTCTACTTCCATCACACAGAAATTAAAAAATGTCAGTTCATTGTCTAAGTGGGATGCTAGCAACTGCTCTCTGTTGGAAGAATACTCTCCTAGCCTTCTTGATTGGTTTGTTAACTTTGGTAACCATAGTTTCTATGATATCAAAATCACTAATCCCCGTCTCCATCGCGACACCTCTAGTAAGATCAGGCTAAGGATTCCAAGGATCGTTTTCTTGTTAGTACGTGTTGATTTGTTAATTTATTTCTTTATGATTCTTTTTTTTGTTTAGTGAGATACATTTTTCCCACTGAGCAGATGATTATTTTTTTTTTCCTGTTCTGTTGTCAAGTGCTTCCCACACACGATTTCGTAGGAGGGTGTCATCGGTTTGAGCGGACGGGGAATGAGCAGTGAGTAATGGGTGATATTCGGCGAGACAGCCCACAAGGTGACATGAGGGAAAGCCGCGTCCGTGTGGCGTGTACTGGCCGGGCAATAACTGTGCGCTGTATGTCAAATATTAAGTTCTTTGAAAGTAAACGCTATACTCGGCCTTCAGCGCGTTCGGTACGAGTGATTAGGCGTTATATCGGTAGCCTCGAGCGTTACTTGCCATCCTTCACACGTACACACGTCATTCCTATCCCACTCTCTTCTGTCCTCTCTCTGTCTCTCTCTTCGTCTCTCTGCCCTACACACGGCGACATACAGACATACACGCTTCCGCAGTTTTGGCAGAGGAAATCGCTTTGCAGCTTAATTTAAAATGAGCTGGATATCCTGGGAACATTGGACGCTGAGTAAAAGTGTGTGGTGAGTCACTGTTCACAGCGATGGTTGGGGGGGGGGGGGGGGGGGGGGGCTCGCCGGCAGCCATGATGGCTGCGGCCCCCCTCCCCTCTCCCCCCTCATCGTAGCTCTTTCCGGTAGGCAGCCGGGTCGCTGGCCGCGGTCCGCGCTTCGAGCCCCGCCTCTCTATATATGTACGGCGTGCCGTTGTGTTCTCTTATCGATTTACGCACGCAGCACACAATTCACAAATTAAATCGGCGGGCGTGTAAATAAACAAATGCGCGGGCTGCCGCTCGCAGTGGCGCCATCGGAGTGAAACTTTTTGTTCACTATACGTACGAACATCGGGGCTTTATTTGTTGTTGGGAAATGCTGTTAACTGAAAGACGTGCAGCGGTGAGAACTTGAACACAGCGACGGTGAAAGAAGCCGCCGACAAAAGGGAACAGCCGCTGCGATTGGCAAACTGCCCCTGAAAATTCGATGAGCGTAGTATACAACACAAACAATTTTTTAAGTACAATTTAACTGAAGAAAATTGCTGTAAGATCTTCCGTTCTGTTAGGAAACACTAGATAACTAGTAAAAACGGATGACTCTTGTTCTTGGAGTGGTATGATTATATGGCTCTGAGCACTATGGGACTTAACATCTATGGTCATCAGTCGGTATGATTATAAAGGTGAAACATTTTTAGAGAGCTGGCTCTGATGTGAACCATCATTGTTGCTACTTACACAGCGAATGGAATAAGTATTGAATCTTCAACAGCCGGTCATGTTAACGTTTCAGAGAACAAAAGATGAACGAAGTCCAACATCGGAAGTGTGGAACATATTGGCTGGAAAAGAAATAATTTCGAAATAAATTATCTAGCATTTGTAGACAAATTAGAACTTACGACTGAATCTATGGAGAGTGCCCAAAAACAGATTTTAATTTTTAATCCGCAAAACTGCAGGTCTCATGTGCTATAAAATAGGAGCTAATGGCTGACAATAAGACTCCTCCACAAAAAAATTAAATACCTTGTAATAATCATTCTATTTATGCAATAGAGGAGCAAGCCATTAGAAGAACGTAATGAAAAATAAATTTAGGATTCCAGTGAAAAAAAATGTTCAAAACAAAACATTTATTTCTAGAAATCTAAAGATTCAACATTACAATACAGAATGCTTGTATGCAGCTGAGACACCAATTCGTGGATCATTGGAAATATAAACGGAGCAACAAGGAAAAATTAAGTTTATGAGGAAGATATTAGGCAACAGAAACATTCAATTTAAAACGTAAACAAATGTATATAAACATGTAGATGAAATTAAGAAGTAATAACATTTTCGTGGCACATCCAAATAGCGAGCCCTAGCTGCAAAGTCAAAATGTAATTGTGATTTCTTTAGGAAACGGCAAGAAGATCGGGACGAAAATGCTTGAATAAGCAAAAAGATCACAGCAAAATTAAGAAGTGAGATTGTTTCAAATAGGAACAAATGAAGAATTGCGATGAAGAAAATGAGCAATAGAAGAGACGGAAAAATGAAGTGAATAAATGAATTAATGAAGAAACAGTAAATAGCTTTGTATTCATTCCCAATTCATGTCTGGAATTTCCAATACCTAAGACACAGGCTGCGAGCCTTACTACGTCACATGCTTCAAAGGTGACCAATTGTCCTAAGGAGTCCCCCTCAGACTCTTACTCTTGAAACAGTGGTCGAAAGTGAAGATCGCTCGTGATACAGATTTCACGTGGGAAAAGTAATCCTAGAGAGCTTGGCACAAGGAAATGTGGAGGAGCAACATTATAACTGCCTCTAATATATATAAAAAAGGAGTACAATGTGATCCGGAAACATACGGTGCTTAGAGAATTTTTCCAAGTATTAAACTGCCAGGCGAGAATTGAAATATTAAAATTGTAAACGTTATAGCCGAGTATGGAACTTATGTCTTCAAGAAACAGGATTAATCCGTATTATTGGCGATAGACGAAATACACAAGCATATTTTTGAAAAGTTAAATACAGACTAAGTACATCATTCTGAACGCCGCCGAGAATTTAATCGGTCCAGAAGAATGTGCAAAACTATCAAGGTGAATATAGAAACCAATTATAACGGAGAAGACCACAAGAATAAGACTTGCTAACGTAGGGCTTTAGGACTGAAAATTTAGCAAAAACAGGGAAAACATGGTAACGAAGTTCTGAAACAATATAAGTGAAAGGCATTCACACAAGAAAAATAAGACACCTGATTCCATTATTTAGACGTAAACCTGACGTTAATGTGTAGGATATCTGTCCAAATACCATTTATGCCATCGTGGCTGATATATTATTTTCTTTTCATGATGAATGCTCGAATAAGCCCTTAACACAGCTCTTCCTTTGTGTTAACATGGTCGACTGTCCGTCTTCCATGATCACGCTGTCGACACTAGGTGTTGTTTAACAAAGGAAATTTGCCCTATAGCTGAAATAACTTGATATAATTTAAGCGTAACATTGAAGCAACCATCGAAGAGGAAAATTCACTATTGCTAAAATATATTACGCTACAGAATGCATATAGGTCGAGAGATTTGTTGACAAGAAGAGCCGTTTTATGAGTGTAAGAGAAATATATTAGATATTACGTAAGATAGTCGCGAAACCAGGATGTTGTCGAATCAGTATTCCATTGCTTTACAGTAATGGCATCTTCAAAGGCAACTTAAAACAATTATCTGTGTCAGTCAATATTATTTCCTTCCACGACACCTTCCGGGGGCTTACATCATCATCTTAGAAGGAACAGGGGTGCCGCCAATTGTGTGCCTAACGCTTCATTTCGAAAATGTTCAACCAAGAAAATACACTTAAGATAATTATATACAGGGTGTACCACACAGAATGATCAATAGTCACGGACGTGACAGAAACGACCATTCGAAGCAAAAAGACCAGTAAACATCTGTTCTAAAATGCATATCTTAAGAGCTACGAGCACTTCTTCACCTTCTTTATTGTGAAACAAATCTCTTCTATTGTACTCTCTTTGGTTCAGATACTTTGAGAGCTGGTAGATGGACCAAAAAAAGAAAAAAGATGTTCACTAAACATGCACTCTAAAGTGTATACTTTAAAAGCTATGAGCACTTGTTCATCTTTGCTGCAGTGAAACACATCTTTCCTACTGAACAAGTGGTCATAGCATTGCATTTGTATGCACATATGTATCACTGAATAGCATACACAAACAAAAACAGTCCAGAGGTTGTACAGGTATAACTAACATCATGCAAGAATTTACAACACGGAAGCAACGTTAGACGGATAGCTCGGTTTCGATGGAAATAATATGTGCTGAAAGCGTTTATTGTCACGCATAGGATAACTGAAGAGAGACGAAAGAGTTTGTAAATCTTGTGAAATTTATTTCTAGGGTTAGTTTAAATAGCACTTTCGAATTGTGGAGCAGACCAGATCTGAAGTTTTGAAATGAACGGCAAACTAAAGAAATTGTTTAATGGTATGGAAATAATGTGATAAAGTCATCGACGCAGGAAAAGATGTTACTAAAGACAAAGGAAAATATCGTTAAAATTTTTGACAGCCCTTCTGTTTGAATGTAATTTGCAAAGAGAGCAATCGAACAGAAAACAACGATTACAACACGTGCAGAATATCAAGAAAAGAGTAAAATTGTCTTACGGTTCGATGATTACATTACGTTCCAGATGGACTTTAGATGATCTATAAATGACTTACTGGTTAAGGTAAGTGACCTTAGGCTACTCAGATGCTCGATGTAAAAGTTACACAAATGCATCAGGAGCTGCGCCATGTAATAAAAAAATAACTGTCGATATCTGGGAATATTCAGAAATATGAGATAGAAATATAGTGTAATTTTAGGTATTGGAGAGTCGAATGACGGAAGGACCTTGCTTGGTAGGATAAGTCTTCAACAAAGTATCCTGCTGATAGGACGCAGTGACTGAATTGCAACGAAAAATTCTAAAGTCAAGTATAGGCGATAAATTACTACGTAAAGTCAAGTGTGGACAAACGTAGCACATTAGAAAAGGATACTTGACACGTTTGAAGTGAGGTCCTGCGGATGCACGAAACTTATTACTCAAAGAAATAACGTATACTTCAATGCAATGTTGTACTGAAAAGAGTTTTCTCATCAAAAGGAAATCTGAGTTACTAATGAAGGCTTCCATGCGTAACTATGAAACTGATGGCCTTTGAAACTAAGTTCAGCCATAATAGAGACTATTATTTTTCAAAGGTTGTCAAGTTGTCAGTGTGTGGGTCTCATTTCAGTTTTAAGTTTCTGACTTCAGTCGCTTGTAGATCTACGAGAAACACGTGAAATTCTGACAACAGTTAAGTACACTTCGCTGAACCCGGCAACCTTAGGCTCTTTGTTTCGTTGTTCATCGATTTGGGGAAATATCATGGAAACTGTCAAATCTTTAAAATACTTACGTATATACACACATATATTGGCTCAAGTACTAAGCCGACATTGTACTGGTCCATCTGCAGAGTGGAAACACGTGAATTGGACATACCCTGGTTCATCATAGAGACAGATGTCACCAGATAACGCCTCAGATCCTTTCAGTTACAAGCAGACTATTCGTGAGATCTGAGATAACGTTCGTTACCATCACATATGGATTGCGTAGGGCTGATACCATGCAAATTTGTGACCACACCATCAGCTAGAATTAAAAATAACACTCCTCCAAAAGCAGAAGTACGATTCTGGTCTTGTAGTATGCAGGAAAATTCCAATGCGGCAAGGGAAGACGTAAACCGAGAGGAATGACCAAGATCGGAAATAAAGTTCACAAAAACAAGCTGAGGACGTTAACAGCCGTTCCTGCCTCATTGGAACACTGTTGCCTCAAACTAGAGTACGTCGTATGGAGCATGGTAATTAGTTATTGGGATGGTTTACTTGTTGCATAGATCAGTTAAACGATTTATGTCGAAATAATGTGCAATAATCAGCTTAATTGCTATATGCACATGATTCGTTAGCATGTATGGCTGTATCCTAAATTTTCACTAATCACAGAATATTACAGTAGCACAGCTAGTATAAATGAATATAATAAATAGGATATAGATTCCGCCTTTTATGCAGAAACACTGTTTTTTATCTTGCTACCCAAACATGTTTCGGCACCTCGATGCCATCATCAGTGTGTTTTGTTTATTGAAAACTGTAAAAAGTTAACACATTTCAGGCTGTAACTGTTATAACAAAGTGAGGCCGAAAGACAGTTTTTGTTGTTACCGTGATTTTACATTATATGGATTTGCAAGATCACCTGTATGGTGTACTGCACTGATAGCTTGTCATTTGCAAACCAAATGATGTAACCTGAAATTCGTTCACTTCTTGCAGTTTTCAATAAACAAAACCCACTTATGATGGCATATAAAAGGCGCAACCTATATCCAAAAACTGCAACTGCAAACACGGAAAAAAATACAAGGGTTGCGAATAAAAGAAAATGAATAACAAAGAGGTTTATTCACTACGCATTTTACATATCTGAAAACTACGTACCAAGCATACTAGTAGTGTGTAATTAATTATTCGTTTTGCGGTGCTACCTGTCAGAAATTTTATGTTACTGAGGAAATCATCAAAGATTTTGTAGTTGCATGCTTGATTCCGTTCGGAGCAAATTAACAGCTTGAGTAATAAATAAACTTTGAGAAGAACAAAAAACACTTAAATTAGTTGTTTGAGAAGGTGAGTAGCATGTTTTTCCCAGTTCAAATTTTCATCAGCATCTAGATTCAAAATTTAGAGCATTCTACCGTATTCACTGAGCTTCATGAATTGTTGACGTTGTTTAATTTGTTGTACAGAAGTGCATAAAACGTTTTTTTCGCAACTATGGGGATTTCTACTTGAACTTATTAATGCTTGGTAAAACTTTTTTTAACAAATCATTCTGTTTCATCTCTCTAGTCCGATTACTTATAATACTTGTTTCATCTGCAAACTACAACCAATTGCTCTTGCCATAGGTTGGTTGGTTGTTTTGGGGAAGGAGACCAGACAGCGTGGTCATCGGTCTCATCGGATTAGGGAAGGATGGGGAAGAAGTCGGCCGTGCCCTTTCAGAGGAACCATCCCGGCATTTGCCTGGAGTGATTTAGGGAAATCACGGAAAACCTAAATCAGGATGGCCGGCCGCGGGATTGAACCGTCGTCCTCCCGAATGCGAGTCCAGTGTCTAACCACTGCGCCACCTCGCTCGATCTTGCCATATAGCGGAAGGTCACTTACATAATTATAATAGAAATGAATTTGAAGTTTCAACATTTAGTTGATTTACGAAATGAGAGGCCCCTAAACTTACTACGCGAGCAAAGACAAATTACTTGTTGGCGGATTCATCTGTTTCCATGAAAGGTACATCGACACAAATTTATTGAATGCTTATTATGAACAGATGACGGGATTAGATAGCACGTTCGGCAAATCTACAGAAACTCTCTCACATCCAATACTTTCGAGAATAACAGAGGCCGAAGTGGCAATTATTAAGGAATTTATACAGAATCTGAATTCCTCGAGCCTGAAATGTATCTTAAGGCAAGTATCTAGCTAAAATTTACTATAGATTTCTTGCGATCTCCTTACATCAGTCCGACGGAAACCCAGCCTCATCCTTCAGCTAGAATGGTTACTTACTTAGTTCATTTTCCTAGGGTGACATTGCACGAGACACCGCAACGACGCGGGAAGAATAAGTTCGCAGAATATTAACGTAACTGTTAATTGAATATGCTGCATGGTGACCATTTGCAGATGAGTACGAGCTTCTTTTCCCGATGGTCCTCAAACCCGGGCTAGCAGCCATTCGTTGTTAAAAAAGAATCAGTATCTTCCTAGTAATTGTTTGCATTGCGGGATTCTTTCATATTCTTGTTTCAGTCGCATTTTCAAATCGCCTGCCGACTGTTGCTTCATTGAGACATTACAACGTGCTGTCATACTTTGTATCATATCCGTCATCGCCTGAACAATAATCATTATGTACTGGAAATAGAGAAACAGCCTCAAGTGAAGATACAGATTGGAAAGTGTTCGGTTATATATTGTGTTCAAGAATATTCTTGGTTTTTTTCTGTTTGCTCCAGCAGCATTACTTCGATCCACTTTTTCTTCTGGAGACTTTCCTCACATGTTAACAATTGCCACATTAAGGAACAGCCTTTACTCGCCACCTAATTACGGTAGTTTTAGGTCCTAAGTCGGATTAACAAACCCGTCAAGCATTACGTGATGCTGTCCTAAAAAAATGGCTCTGAGCACTATGGGACTTAACGTCTGAGGTCATCAGTCCCCTAGAACTTAGAGCTACTTAAACCTAACTAACCTAAGGACATCACACACATCCATGCCCTAGGCAGGATTCGAACCTGCGACCGTAGCGGGATGCTGTCCTCTCCAGCTATCATAGTGATCACTGGAACATGAAAATTATTATTATAACCAGCACAAGGGATGAGCTGATGTTCTAGAGGTTAATATGTCGCTTTCGCCGAGAAAATTAGATGAAACATTACCTTAACTGCTTTTAGGTGATAAAATTTACTGAATATTCTTCCTGTTCCGCACTCACTCTGACATTGGTTCCAGCAAAACAGATCTTAGTTTGTGTTTAGAGATTGGTAGATACACAGATAGACAAGGAGATGAAGGAAAAAATACAAACATAGGAGATACTGTAAATGTAAATTAATATATACCATGAAATTCCATGATTTTCTTGTTGTCTAAGCAGCTGAGTGGCTCATTATCAATCACATACTGGTTGCGTTAGTTAATTAAATTCACCAGACCTGAAATCTCAGAGAAGACGAATCACTTGCATGCTATCTATGTAAGTCATATTTTTCGATGGATTAAATCAGAGCCTTCAGTCGTTTCTAGATGTACGTAGTTTACTACAAATCGTAATTATGGCTTCATGTACACAAAAATATAAGATGCGTGGTACATTACAGAAAAATTACAGGAGGCGTTACTCATACGATACGTCTATTGACAAGTTTATTTAACATTAATCCAGCGTCAGGAACATAATAGCAGAAAGTAAGTCTAAACCTCCGAAAAACTGGGAAAGATAAAATTTATGACTGTTGCATTTGAAAGTACAACGTCCTAGTCGTGTCACTGGTCGCAATTGGTTTTTACTTTTCATAAACGTCCATTCTTAAATATACTTAACTTGGTAGTAACAATCTGTAAGGATATAAAACGGAATGACCACATAGGCTAAGTTGAGTGTAAAACAAGGGGTACACTAGGATTCTTAGGTTGATTACTCGGAAATTACAGTTTGTCTACAAAAGGAAATCGCATAGAAACACTTCTATGGCCAAAACGTGAGTACTGCTTAAGTGTATTGGATCCGTATGAGATCGTACTAACAGGGGGCAGAAACAATGAGTATTTTTCATCCTTTGTGTGTCCACCCGAAAGATGTCATGCAGATTGTATCAGACAAGAAACAGCTTGAACGCAGGCGTACAAGCAGTTAGTCTTCCAACGTTCCATCTGTGAATGGAACAGGGAGAAATAGTACCGTATAGTACTAAAAAAAGTACTAGTCATAGCTAATTTATTCGTGAAGGATTTCGAAGAACGAGCGTTACTTCCATTCTGCTTCTTCTTATATGTTTACGATACGTTTTTATTTGGCCGCATGGCAGAGAAGCGCTGCAGCAATTCATTGACCTTATGAACAGTATGCATTAGAACGCGGGGATTAACAAACCCGTCTAGCATTACGTGATGCTGTCCTAAAAAAATGGCTCTGAGCACTATGCGACTTAACTTCTGAGGTCATCAGTCGCCTAGAACTTAGAACTACTTAAAACTAACTAACCTGAGGACGTCACACACATCCGTGCCCGAGGCAGCATTCGAACCTGCGACCGTATGACGTAAAGGAAACAGTATTTTAGTAGGCTATAGGCACTCTTGACACAAATTCGCCATGCCCCAAAATTAAATCGTGGATGTTATGCCTGTTAGAGAAGTAGTACTGTTTCAGTTACAGGAAACACCCGTTGCTGTCTTAAGGAAACATCCCAGCTTTCGCTTTACGTTTCTAATATCCGATAGATTTGTTTTTGTTAGGGAAAATGAAGGGTTTGATGTACGATACAGCAACGACACAGAGGAGCTGCATGTCAGTTTAACTGAAGCTCCAATACCGTCATTGCCCCGTAGCTGAGAAACGGTGCACCTGCTACACTTTTGTCACATAAAAAAGTGTTTCTCTGTGTCTCCTCTCAACACCCTAATAGTCTGCATACGTAGTGAGAATCAGAATCAATTGGAACTTTCACCGTAAGAATCTACATATTGCAAGTACTCTAAGTCTTTCCCGAGTACAACGCAAGACAGAAACTAGTACAGCGTGCAGAAGTTTAGAATGCAGGCAGTAACAAAGTATTTCTGAGGGCAAGCTAACCTGCATATGACAGTTACGACGATTGATTATTCTGACAGCAAGGCAATAGTATTGGGACATTACTCCTTCGGTCTTGGATAGTTTCACACAGACACTGCACGAAGAGAACGCATTTTGTACTGACACCTGCACTGAAAAGGCAAATGAACATCATTTGTCCAAAGTGGGCTTTCAATAAATTATAGAATAGTGTTATTAATACCAGTCTCTAGAAATGTTTTAAGTGTGACAGAAAACCTGCAAAAGAAAACAGACATGTGAACGACGTGATCTTGCAGAAGTGAGCTAGGAAAGGAAAATTCTGTCCAAACACAGTTTGTAAGTCAAACACTACAGAAAACATTAATAGGTAGAGGGTTCTCAGACTCTGTGGAACCCACAAGTCCTCTGAGTTAATGAAGCATGTGCATCCCCGAGAAAAAAATTCATAGCCGTATGCAATTCCACTCAAATTTCAGTGTTAACCAAGAGTAAATTAAACACTCTGGCTGAAGGGTTTCGCAAAAACTTGTAGTTTATTGGTGTATTGTCATTGCCAAACAGTGTTCGTGTACTTCCAAAGGTGATGTAACTTTGGGAGATAAAGTTTCACCCAAGCCCTACCTCAGTTCAGTTGATTTACTACGAAGCGAGTCAAACAGTGTACTTACTTCATAATTTCTCACAGTATAACGTAATTCCTAATTCATTGAGTTAATGTGAATGGGTTAGCTATGTGTGAACTAACTTCCTGCAGCTTGAGGCCGAAAAATCGCTCCCTAAGCCATCCTTCTTCTGAAAGGTCAATTTCCGGAAGTGTCAGTATGGTTACTGATCCTACGATACGCAAGATATTTCGGCCTATGTCCTTGTCGCCTTCTTAAGGTCCTGCCAGCGTCTGTCTGTGGTGTGCTTGCGCTCGACTCTTAGCAGAGAGCTAAATATCATACCATTCATAATTACTCAAGGGCAAGTGTGGTAAGAGTTTGCATGTAAGATGGCTTGTCACTATCTGATTAGTTATGTAGCAAAATCCGAATGGTTCGGAGCTGTAGCACTGGCGTGGAGCAGATGACGTGTTTTAGGTTTCGTAAGCGACTTCCAGAGAAAAACTGAGAGATTTCTTTTATCAGGCCACGGCGATCTCCTTCCCATTATCATTACTCAAACTCAGCAACAAATTTTCAAAAATGGCTCTAAGCACTATGGGACTTAACATCTGTGGTCATCAGTCCCCTAGAACTTAGAACTACTTAAACCTAACTAACCTAAGGACATCACACACATCCATGCCCGAGGCAGGATTCGAACCTGCGACCGTAGCAGTCGCGCGGTTCCGGACTGAGCGCCTAGAACCGCTAGACCACCGAGGCCGGCAGCAACAACAAATTTTAAAAACATTAAAAAATATTCGTGACTCAGACATTATTGTTTCTTATAAATTCAAAAACTGAAAATTTGTGAGAAGATACATGTCACGTTTCTTCACTTATGAAGAGAGATTGGATTATGAACATCGTACAATACAAAAAAACTGAAATGCTTCTCCGCTTTCTTGCACTAGATCAATGAAGCCGTTGCACCTCAATTATTAAAGTACCTTGATATCTGTCTACGCGCCAAGGAAATGAACTGTAGAATGTGCGAATCAGATGAAAATTAAGTTGACTGAAACTCATAATTTTGTAACAATTAATTTGTACAGTTCAGCGACATCTCTAGTTCAACACATTGAAGTAAAATAGTCTATTAAGTCGCACGCTAATAGTTTATTGCATTTCTTTTGTAATCTATGGGAATAGTATTATGCTTTAGTGTGTTATGCCCTTGTGAAAAGTTTACACAGTAGATAATTGAACTGCGTATCTGAAATATGACAGCGATTAAACTGAAACTTCTAATTGTCGGGACAGTTTTCAGTTCACCACTGTGATGCTTACTCTTCAGGACTGAAGGACGTCTTCCGAGCGTGTAATCTTAAAATATTAGAGTTGTTTGCTGATTCCCGTTCTTCGCTCCCGAAGAAAGTTTAAACAATGCTTTTTTCAGGAAACACATCAAATTTATTTTCTATATCTAGCAGTAAATGAAAAGGAAAAAACCCTCTAACCAGTAATGTTATAAATATGCAAAAAATTGCAGTTTCAGAAAAACACATTGTTGATAAATTATCTAGTAACAGAGCAACAACTTAAGTGTTTCAGCAAACCTACAGATTTGACCGTACGTGATGTGTAACAGAATTAAAACAGCATAAAAGCTAAAACAGCTATATTTCACGCAAATTTCAGACACATTGACGCAAATAACAGAAAATTTATTGCTCAGCAACATGTAAACAGATAGCTCTTGTCATTCTCTTCACGTAAGTAAAGTGTTAGTCGGAAAACTAAATTATATTACAAAATGGTTTTTAATTTTTCAAGTTGTAACGACTTTCTTACTCTGCTAAACGGGGTGTCGCATCAAACTTATCGTTGTGCCACGAACATTATCAGCAGCTGTTGTCAGCATTACACAAAGGCCCAAGAAAAGGAAGAGCTTCGGTTAATGCTAAATTCCGTGTATTAACAGCAGAAATTCTAGTGGCCAGTCAGACACAACTACTTTCTAAGGAAATTTTTCAACTCATACATAAGGAGTATATAAAATTAAACACAAAAAATGACTGCGTAGTCAACTTTGCTTGAGCGCAGACATTACGGGAATTTAACAATTGCTACATGTACAGACACCTTGCAAATCACGATAAAGGGTGAAGAAGAAGGTAATTTTCATTGTACCACGCATTCAGTTTGTTGTAAGCATGATTTTAGCGGAAAAAATTACTACGTTTATCTTCGTGAAGAACTCTTCTTACGCAGTCTCCACGGCCCCTATGGGAATGGTGTGCAGGGGCTTAATAAAGTTCATAGATTCTTGTTATTTTCCGAGTAGGCTGTTGCGATATATTTTGTTTTTGTTTTAGTAATGTAAGTTTCATACCCTGTCTTGAATGCGTTCCACCACACAAGTAACGCTCATGTTTACGCAACATTTGTTCTTACTTTTTAATTATATTTCTCTAGTTCTGCTGTGATAATCTTCTCAATTTTTGATCGGTTTAAGTTTTTTCATCTGTTTGTTAATTACGTTTGATTTCTTCAAATCAGTTTGAATTATAAAGAGAGAGGGATGATGTAAAATATGTACAACATTAACAGTGATAATTCTGTACTAACAAAAATCTGTTCAATGAAACCAGTAATATTGTTTTTACCCGGAAGATACTAATTTTAATGAACGAGCTTTGTTCATTTCGCTCAGGAGGATTTATTTATTGTACGCTTCTAAGCGTCATCGTCATTTATAGAATACGACACTGTATATATTAAATTCCATATTCTGCGTTCTGTACATAAAGATGATTGTGACGAAACATGCAATACATATATGGAATTCGTTTGATTTATTATCATGATAATTTTATCTACCGTACTGCTTTTATTTCAAGCGAAACAAGGTCTGTATCGAAATCATGACAATCCATTGCACTCTACATTTAGGTTGATAAGATAACAACAGGGTAAGGTGGGTACGTTTTTCGCATAAAATATTGAAGAAATTTCCACCAACATCATGTCAGTGTTAGCTGATAACCAAATTGCGTGAAATGAATTCAAAGATGTAGAACACATGAAATTTGAGAGTGACGTACAAGGACAATAGCTGAAAAACTATAGAAAGAAACTAATTACAAAAAGTTACGGTGAGATTAGAAGGCCTGTAGGAAATAATAATTTAAGCTGATAAGGGAATCAAATGAAATTGATTATTACCATCTTACCTTCTCAAACTAAATTTGGTAACAGTTAACGGATTTATGCAAAGTTGGTTTAAATGGCTCTGAGCACTATGGGACTTAACTTCTGAGGTCATCAGTCCCCTAGAACTTAGAACTACTTAAACCTAACTAACCTAAGGACATCACACACATCCATGCCAGAGGCAGGATTCGAACCTGCGACCGTAGCGGTCTCGCGGTTCCAGACTGTAGCGCCTAGAACCACTCGGCCACCCCGGTCGGCTATGCAAAGTGATCACATGGCCCGGTCACAGGTGTTTTAAGCTGTTGTCATCTTTCCTCCTTTCGCAGATCTTCTGACTGGTTTGATACGGCAGCTTGTGACATTGTGGGAATCTCTTCATCTCAAAGTAACACATTTAACATCTTTAGTTGCTTGTTGTTTGTATTCCAATATCTGTTTCTGAATTCCACGGTTCCATCTAGTACCACGGAAATTTTTCCTTGATATCGTAACACATGTCCTATCACCCTTTCCTTTCTTATAAATAGTATAAATGATGTTTTTCGTATCTCCCTTCCCTCGTCAATTCTGCATGGAACCTCATCATTTCTTACCTAACTAGTCTACTTTATTTTCGAAGCCGTCCTGTAAGCCGGCCGAAGTGGCCGTGCGGTTCTAGGCGCTGCAGTCTGGAACCGCAAGACCGCTACGGTCGCAGTTTCGAATCCTGCTTCGGGCATGGATGTGTGTGATGTCCTTAGGTTAGTTAGGTTTAACTAGTTCTAAGTTCTAGGGGACTAATGACCTCAGAAGTTGAGTCCCATAGTGGTCAGAGCCATTTTGAACCTTCCTGTAATATCATATCTCAAACGTTTCGATACTCACTCTTCCGATGTTTCCACAGTCCATTTGTTCTTCAAATGAAAGACAATGGTTGATACCAGTAGATTTCTTTTACAGAGGTATGCTCTCCCTGCCTCTGCTTGTCTGCTTCTTATGCCCGCCTTGCTTCGCCCGCGAAGCGCTGTTTTGTATCAAAGCCCTCACAATTCTCTCAATTGTTCTACTGCGAGATTCCCAATTTGAATATTAACATTGTTGCTAGTGTTGTCTCTGGTACTCCTCATTACTTTCGTCTCTCTTCTGTTTACGCTAGCGCCGGCCGGGGTGGCCGTGTGGTTCTAGGCGCTACAGTCTAGAACCGCGCGACCGCTACGGTCGCAGGTCCGAATCCTGCCTCGGGCATGGACGTGTGTGATGTCCTTAGGTTAGTTAGGTTTAAGAAGTTCTAAGTTCTAGGGGACTGATGACCTCAGAAATTAAGTACCATAGTGCTCAGAGCGATTGGAACCATTTTTTTTTCTTTTTTGTTTACGCTCAATCCCTACTCGGTGCTCTGTATACTGTTCATT
This sequence comes from Schistocerca nitens, assembly GCF_023898315.1. Classification (NCBI taxonomy): domain Eukaryota; kingdom Metazoa; phylum Arthropoda; class Insecta; order Orthoptera; family Acrididae; genus Schistocerca; species Schistocerca nitens. The sequence continues at coordinate 931,349,854 of NC_064616.1, forward strand.
CCATTAGACACGTCATGTGTCTTTTCCTCTGTCTCTCACTGAAAATAGCAATGTCACCAGCGCATCTTATCAGTGACACGCTTTTAATCTGAATTTTAAACCTTCTCCTGAACCTTTCTTTTATTACGTTATTGATTCTTAGATATAAAGGTTTAACAGTAGGGAGAAAGATTTAATCCTAGTCTTACACTTTTTTCATACCGAGCATTACTCTCTTTGTCTGCCATTCCAGGTGTTCCCTCTTGGTTGTTGCACATATTGTATATACCCATCTTCCGCATAGCGCAAACCTATTTTCCCCTACTATTTCAAAGAAACTGCACCGTATTACATGTAGAAATCTTTTTCCAGGGTGACAAATCCTATGAAGGTGTCTTGGTTTTTCTTAATTCTTCATCTGTTATCAAGCGCTGTTTCCGAACTACCCTCTAGTGCCTTTACGTTCCCTAAAGCGGAACTAATCGCCATTCAACAGAGCATCAGTTACCTTTACCATTCCTCTCTATGCTATCTACTTCAGGAATTTGGATGCATGAGCTGTTAAGATGATGCACATGTCGGCCTTTGATATCATCGGGACTCTGTGGATGATATTCTTCCGAAAGCCTTACTGCTGTATCATAGTGGTGCATATTTTCATATTTCGCAGAAGAACAGCTATAAAAATCTCACTCCACATCATGAAAACTGCGAAACTCAGACGGCGGAGCTTGTAGTTTCAAGGGCAACTGTAGAATGATGGTCTTGGGTTCTCACCAGACGAGCGCGCGTGTGACTGTTAGCGGCCGAAGGACATGGAACGGTCCCCTTCGGACACAATCCCTTTCTGGATAAAGAGACTTCTTTCACTGAGAAATAGTGGTTTGGAAAAATTATTCGATACGTTGTGCTTTTTCGAGTTAATAAGCATTGAAGTTAGCCTATCGCGCCGTTGGGCGCGCAAATTCTAGCGGCCAGTCAGATACAATTACTGTCAGTTGTTCTCATAGCATAGATGGTAGCGTAAGAAGCTGTTCAGCCTTTGGCTCGCGTTCAGTCCTTATTAGCGTGCCAAACCCAATTTTTGTATCGGTTTCTTGTTCGGTCTTGGGAAGCCAAACGAAGAACACTTTTGGCGACAGTGCGCTTACAACTGCCTGATTAGGTAAGTTGCCAGTGAACTCGGGAAGGACGCAACGTATCGACTTTTCCTTAACGATTACTTCCCAGCACAACCTACCCTACAACATCCTTACAAACTTATAAGACTGTTTCTGACCACCCTGTATATGTAAGAAAAATCTATAAGGATAAACAGCCAGAATAATCTAATTAATTCCACAAAAGAACAGAGATGTTATTAATACGATAAGGTAATTTCGCGACTTTGTTTTCGTATCATCTGGAAAATGTGACTTATAGTTGCGACTTGACGAAGAGAAAAAAAGTAAAGTTTGCAGAAGACGCGACCTAACGCTACTCAAATAGCACTCTAAAACATATGAAAATGCAGAATGAGTGCCTGGCGAACTGTAAAAATGTGCCACGAGCGAAATGCCACAACAGTGTGATGAACGGTACACATGGCTTCTGATCAGATCTCATCTGTCCGCCACAGACTCGCGAGCAGCTACGTAACGATACTTACGTAACGGGCAGTTCACAAGCACCACCATCACTGCGAGGGTTTTCTGGTGGCTGTGTTGCGTGTTCCACACCTGCCTCAGCAGCAGCTTCTCTTCTACTTATCAAATGATAATAACAGTCGCTACGGTAATAAAGCGAGCGAATGAACCCGGTTCCACCAACCAAAGAGTAGAAGGTAGGAAGGAAGATTAGGGTTTAACGCCCCGCCATCAACAAGGTGATTAGGAACGGAACACAAACTCGGATTAGTATAGGATGGGGATGGAAATCAGCCGTGCTCTTTTTCAAAGACCAAGCCTTAAGCGATATAGTGAAATCACGGAAAGCCTATATCTGCATGGCCAGACGGGGATTTTAACCGTCGTCCCCCGGAATGTTGAGTCGAATTTGCCTACCGCGGCACCATCTCACTCGGACCAAACAGTTGAAACACATATCAGAGAGAGTAAATTAATGAGTGAAATTCATATTTTAGTGAACTACCTATTTTAGTGAACTGTCTATCAGAGGTTTCAGTGATATGTTGACATTTGATGGTTCGAATATAAGCACCTTGATTATTTAGTTACATAATCACTGATAATAACATTAATGAGTATAATCACGAGTTACATGCAGGGTGAGTAGCGTATTTCGTGAACGGGCCACGATATCGAAACGAGGTTTTTGGCAAATTATAGTTTTCAGATGGAGACATAATTTTAGTGTATGAATGCTATTAACTCTTGTATCAAAAGGAATGGTGTACTTTTGTAACGGCATTTGATAGCTCGTGAAAGTACGAATATAGTCATATAACGCTTGTTAATTTTGAAAATGCAACTTCTCGCGAAAATATACTTGTAATGAGCTAAAACTGAGCCATGACGGCCGGAATCCCCCACTGCGGTGTAAACATCACCAAGCGGCGGTCAAATGGCAGGCTTTGCCAAGCCGTTCTATCCTTTTCTTGTATCCACAGAATCCGGGCACTTATACATGAGTACATACGCTCATTCGAAATAGTTTTTCTATGCCCGATCTGATACGCTAGAAGGCAGCTTCGATTTACAACAATTGTAGTTGAACCTGCAGCAGTGACGTTTGAAGCAGGCCTAAAAGGAAATACGTTTACCATAGCAGCGTAGACCTGTCTCGTTGCTTCATGTAACGATGGAGCCTAGGATGTGAGCCCCACTTGGCGGTGTTTACACCTCTACAGCCGATTTCAGCCTCCTTGTCTTTCATTTATAGTTAATTACTCGAATACTTCTGAAAAAAAAATGCAAACGCCTACATTAATGACCGTTGTATCACGGTACTTGTGCTTTCGATATCATTCGAATGGCATTAAAAGTATTTCGGTCTATTAAAAAAAATACTTGTTTCGGTATCTCGGGGGATACAAGAGGCATAAGACCAAAAAAATATACCGCCCTCCGCCAAAATCCTCGTTTCAGTGTCACGAACCAGTCACGAAATAAAAGGGGTGTTACGTCTTAGGCGACTCATCGTATTGGATGCAGTGTCTTGCTACTAACCGCTCGCGAATACGCAGAGTCGTGAGGCTGATAACACATCTACTCTTCGAAGGTACTCCATTCTATTTTTACTCAGTTACTATCTTTTTCTTTCGATGATTTTGCGTTTGCAGTTTTCTACGACGTGATTACCCGATTACTTGACTAGTCATATAATCAAAGTTTATAACTATACTCAAAACTTCTTGAGAGCAATAGGCATATGTTTCCTCGAATGTAAAGGAACACACGTATTCAAAAGTAGCTTTGTGTGTACACAATAGAACTTTTGGGATTATTACGGCCCGTGACGCATACAGCATTTTCGCTAACAGTGTTAATTGTCCTTCCGTGCTCGTTGGTCTTGGGGGAAGCGTTATCCAATAAAACTGGAGTAATACCGAAGTAATACCATGTCAGATGTGGTCAAACTAATAATATCTCAACTGTATATTAATAAAGAGAAATATGAAGTAGTGCTCTTCACTAAACGTACGAAAGTATAGTACCTTTGACTGCATGATTAATACATTGCCAGTGGAGTCAGTCAAGTCGTATAAAGATCTGGAAATTATAATATATTTCGTATATAGTACTACGAACTCGAAGTTGAGTTGTACGAAAAGGGAATGACAGACCCAGTAATCTTGGTAAGATATTGCGGCTTGTCCATGTAAGAAATTATTTACAAAACACATTTTTGGCCTGTACTGGTACCTTTGTACTTCTTATAGAAGACGGAAATTGTATTATACAGAACTAGTAGTGGACACAGAATGTTAAACTTCGGTTACGCGATAAATCAATCAAACCTGAAGCCCATAAATTCATCTAAATACCAAGAAATTACCAATTACGAACAACTTAAATTGGAAACAACACATACCAGATATTGTGGGGAAGGCGAACCAGAGACTGCGATTTATTGGCAGAACATTTAGAATATGCGGCAGATCTACTAAAGAGGCTGGTTACACTACGTTTGTCCGTCCTCTTTTGGGGTGCTGCTGCGAGGTGTGGGATCCTTACCAGATAGTATCAACGGAGTACACTGAGGAAGTTCCAAGAAGAGCAGCCCTTTTTGTACTATCGAGAAACGGGGGAGAGAGTGTCACGGACATGATACAGAATTTGGGGTGGACATAATTAAAACAAAGGCGTTTCTCGATGCGCCAGGATCTTCTCAAGAAATTTCAATCACCAACTATCTCCTACGAATGCGAGTGTATTTTTTGACGCCGACCTTCCTAGGGAGAAGCGATCATCTTAATGAAGTAAGGAAACTCAGAGCTAGCATGGGAAAACAGAGGTGTTCGTTTTTTTCCACGCGCTGTTCGAGAATGGAATAATAGAGAATTATTGTGAAGATGGTTCGATGAACCCTCTGCCAGGCACTTAAGTGTGATTTGTAGAGTATTCTTCTAGATGTAAATGCAGATGTAATTGCAACTAGAAACGTCAGATGGCTAATTTCCTTGCAAGGGATTCTAAAGCAAACACTGAAAAATCTCGTGAAACCGAAGGAGTGGGAGTAATTTGCAATTCTTCTTCATTGATCTCTCATAAGGCTCACGAAGATGAAATCGTATTAATAGGAGGCACATGTAATTATATGATCCTTGGCATCTTTTCTCCTAAGTAGGATGACCACAAATTTCTCTTCCTCCGTGACGACACCAAAAGTGATATTATATGAGAGGTTAAACTGGGCTGAATAGACGGATACAACTTGCAAAAAGGCATCGTATCACTCGACTAACAGCAGAAATATAAGACTGTCTTTCCTTTGGATCTGGAAAAGGAGCATGCACAAATAATTATGTTTCCAGTTGCTGATTATATAGCCGTTATCCAGCTAGGTTTTCGCATGTTTCTTTATTAATTTAAAAAATAGTCAGTACTAGCACAGTTGTCTGATTACCGCTTACATATGAAAGTGTATTCTGCGCGTTATACGTGTATTCCTGCATTTGGTACACAAATGAAGGATATCAAACAGTGAGTCCGCTTTACCTGCTTATGACTATATACAGTCACTCCTGTTTCTCCTCAGCTCTGGGCAGTATAGTACGAACATTATTTCCCATAAAATCAAAATCCTTTCTGCCACAATTCAATAAACAGATGCTTTCGCTAAAATTCTTTTAGTAGCAGGAACACGACTTTGAAATATTCTCCCTCACAGTATCAAATGAATGAATCCCATCTCTATCTTGAAAAGATAACTAATGATGTATATAGTAAAACAATAATAATGTCTGCTCTTGTTTTCGAACGCTTCCTTTGCACCCATTTCCCAGTAGATTCTTTTCATTTTCCTTAGTCCTTAGCTGACGCAGCCTACCTGCGTTTCTCTCTCTTAGTACTATTTAGGTCACCATAGCTCACTTTTGTACGCTCATGAATACATCTGTATTTCCTACCGGTAATGTTATTATTATGATTGTTATCATTATTAGTAACAGAAGTATTTTTATTATTATTAGTTGCTAGTCGATATTATTCCTAATGACAGAATGCCTAAGATATATAAATATACGTTTCTAAAGATCTCTTCACATCTACTGCTACCGATAATATTATAATTTAATATATTATAATTATCGTTATGTTTTTGGTAAACTATAATACAAAAAGATTTGTACGTTTAAAACTATTGTCCGCTGTTAGACTATTTCATATTATCAGGTTAAATAAATAAAATGTGCACCGATTACTTCCATGTGCCATAGGCGTATTGAACAAGATGAAAGCCTAATATGTGATTCAAAAAATACCTTCCGACATTCACAGTCTAGTGATTGGCAGGGTATACATCTAAAATCTGCAGCCATTTTATTTTATGAACGGTCAAAGATATCGAAACGAGGTTGTCGGCAAATAATAGTCGGCAGAGAGTCACAAAATTTTCTTGTTTGATGAAACCTGTTTTAACTTTTGTGGTAACCGTGATATTAAAGCAAGTACATTTTTAAACTAATTATAAAATTTTTGTATCGGCTCAAAACTCTTGAAACTTCGAGTGTTATGGCATAACTTTTCGCAAAAGTGTCTGACAAATTTGGAAACAACGCTGCCGGAATCAGCTACACCGGCGTGAATTCTGCCAAGTGGCGCTCTCGTGTGGGGCTCCGTCGTTAAATGCAGCAAGAAAATACGCCAATATTAGTAAGATAAAAACTAATTCCACTTGGCCCTACTTTATACGACAAAGATGGCTCGTCAGCTAAAATTACAGTAAATGGAACCATATGCGAACATCAGCACTTCGGGTGGGACTCAGGAAAACAATTGCAGAGATATATATCCATTTCGCGGTTTGCTGTTTTTACACGGCAAAAGACGATGTAGGCAGCCTCTCCTTTCAATTTCAGCACATTTATTTGATATTTAGCGAAAAATTCCAGTGCTCACAGTAACAAGTGATATCACTGTACTTGTGTTTTCAAGAACTATCGAATGTCCTTAAAAAAAGTACATCATTTCATTACGAAAAAAAGAATTCTGGCTTCAGTGCCTCGGTTCATACAAGAGTTAAAAGTATTTCTCGTTTCGATATCTTGAACCATTTGCGAAATGAAAAGAGTGCTGGTTTTATTTGATTAGCCAGTCTATATACGTGTAACGTTAGATACCAGAATGTCTGCGTGGAGTCAGCGTTAGACGTTGGCCCTCTTCTGAAATTGTCGTATGGTATTATTGACCGAGAGACGCCTACTGGGGTGTTTCGGCCAACTGGTGCAAGTCCTTCTATTTGATGTCACGTCGACGAAGATGAGGTGAAATGGTTAGGGCAACATAAGCAGCCAGTCTCCGAGCGAAGAAGTCTCGAGCCCGCGATCAAGAGACAGCGATGGTAGTCACTAGAGCACGAATTGACGCGAGGTGGGGAGCAACTGTCCAGACAGCGCAGCTAGGCGCGCAACTAGGTCAAGGACACGACGCGTAGGAGGAGGTGGCGCCGCAGCCATCCGCCACAGCTCCGGTCAGCGAGCACGTACCATATCTTCCGTGCTGTCGATAATGAAGGAGAGTACTTCCAGCGAAATACTAAACCATTTTTTGAAGCTGAAACATTTTTATAGTTTACTGTAACAATGTAGTAAGCAGTATAATAACTGATAATTTGTCCTGTTTGCAGACATTACCTGAGAACATACGTCGTGCAGGTCATATATAGAGTATGGTGGTTTTATAACGGAAACATCTGTACTTCGCGCGTTGAGGTATCGGTATCGTTGACTACATACCGCATGATCCTAGCACATAGCCTACAGTAAATTGTCATTACGTTGTACAAATCACACTCTCAATCGTTATCTACATCAATTCCCAAAACATCAGTTATACGAACCAAACTCATCTTCTCCGAGAATGATATCGTAACAATAGACGTTTAAGATGGCTAGGTGCGTCTGGATTCTTGAATTACGGGAAACTTTCGATTAAATGCTGATATACGCATATACAGGAAACAAGACTTCCATAATGATACGGGATATGAATATCCTGAATTGTTGTTCGTTGACAAACGAGAGTTTTATCCTTGGCGGAATGTTGAGAACAGACATAAACAAAACTTCGGCCATCCCTTATTGGGCTGATTTCAGCAAGTAATAATTTCTTTAAACGTAAGCATTTTAGCTTAGCCTTTACCGAGGATGTTATTAATATGATTTGAGACTACAAGTTTACTGTAACCAGTCATATGTAGTTTTATTATTTCCATTACGGGTATCAGAGGTTGGGCTAGTGCTGGGATCTGTGACCATCCTGTCTGCCGAGCGCTGTTGGCAAGCGGGGTGCACTTAACCCTTGTGAGGCAAACTGAGGAGCTACTTGATTGATAAGTAGTGGCTACGGTCTCGTAAACTGACGCACGGCCGGGAGAGCGGTGTGCTGACCACATGCCCCTCCATATCCGCATCCAGTGACGCCTACAGTTTGAGGATGACACGGTGGCCGGTCGGTACCGATGGGCATTCATGGCCTGTTCGAGCGGAGGTAAGTTTGTTAAAGCCTCCAACATAAGATGGATTTATGTCAATGAATGAGACACGTTTGTGTTGTGTGTACGACTTTTGGGCAATCTTGGGCACTGTCAGGTAGTAGAAGACACAAAAAAGCATTATTTTAGTACGTAGTTTAAACTTTTGTGGAGGTCTTGGACTACAAAGATGAACAGTAGTGTAAATGCAAATGCCTCACTTTAATGGTACTGGTTCCATCGCATACACACGTAGACACTGAAATAAGGAAAGACAGAGTATTAGAAGCTAATAAGTACGAAGAATATACCAGCTGACGATGTCGCGAACAGGGGCAAATTCACAAAATATTTTCAGTATCATTACATTGATATTGCATGTGTAAATCTGTTTCTGTCTGTCTGTCTGTGTGTGTGTGTGTGTGTTTGTGAGAGAGAGAGAGAGAGATAGAGAGAGAGAGAGAGAGAGAGTGCGAGTGTTTGTGTGTGTGTGTGTGTGTGTGTGTGTGTGTGTCTTTGTCTTTGTTTGTTTGTTGGTGTGTGTCTGTATGGAAGGAGAACAGCTAGTAGAGATACAGAGTGAAACGGAATGAGTGAGAGGGCGAGAGAGTGAGACAGAAAGTTTAAATTTTGGTTGTTTAGCGTATTATTCTTCATTTTCATTTGTTCTTTTAAACTTATGCCTAATGTCGCAAGTATATATTGTATGTGTTCAACAGTAATCAGTTTCAACGATGAGTTTCCTTGTCCACTGTGTAAAATCTGAAGCGACAACTCGCTTTCCCCATTCCCCTAACCTTCCTAAATGGTCGATAAGGGGGTTCACTAAACTATTTTACGTGGTGCAAGTTTTGTCTTACTGCCCGCACAAACTAAGTTGTCACTCGACGTGGTGGCTGATGGAAAATGGATTCAAATGGTTCTGAGCACTATGGGACTTAACTTCTGAGGCACTCAGTCCCCTAGAACTTAGAACTACTTAAACCTAAGTAACCTAAGGACATCACACACATCCATGCCCGAGGCAGGATTCGAACCTGCGACCGTAGCGGTCGCGCGGTTCCAGACTGTAGCGCCTAGAACCGCTGGCCACCCCGACCGGCCTGGAAAATGGGAAATGCTTTTAAGGTCTGCCTATCAGCCACCGCACCAAGTGTCAACTTAGTTTGCGCAGATAGTAAGTAGTTCGTAACACATGGTATGCTACATATTAACTGTTCTGCGAGTAACGGGTGTTATCGTTTGGCCGGCCAAAGTGGCCGTGCGGTTAAAGACGCTGCAGTCTGGAACCGCAAGACCGCTACGGTCGCAGGTTCGAATCTTGCCTCGGGCATGGATGTTTGTGATGTCCTTAGGTTAGTTAGGTTTCACTAGTTCTAAGTTCTAGGGGACTAATGACCTCAGCAGTTGAGTCCCATAGTGCTCAGAGCCATTTGAACCATTTTGTTATCGTTTGGCATATGTAATCATGTACCAGAGCTTCATATCGCTATTATATTAGGGGATAAGTGGACACATTTACTAGGATTACTTTACGGAACTTTTAGATTTTTGGTTAGGTTTATCACGTTTAAAACTGTTTAGACTTCCAAAATAGTTATTAAGGTATAACTCGGTATACATGCTTCCAACTCAACATTACATTAAAGAGTGCTAAAAATTTTATATAGGCTCAAGTCAAGTGCGTAAACACGATCGGGTATGGAGCAGATTTACGCTCCTATGCGGTCGCGTTTATGCACTCTGTAGAACAAAATAGTGAGTAAACAATACACACTACTAAATTTTCCAAATATGTTTTTTTGCAGTAAATGAAATGAGATGCTAGGTTGTACCAGTTAAACGGTAAAACAAAAAATTTACTGGCAGCTAACAAAATTTTCGGCAAACTTCCACCTGTTAACATAATATGGTCTACATACAAGTTTGAATGTTAATTAAAATCCTATTCATCATCATAGCCGGGTAGCAGTTTATACAGACAAAAAATGTGATCCTTGTAGCAAAATCGTCATGAGCCCAATTTTTGCATCTAAGGCACTGCACTCTTTCTTGATTACTCTTCACCAGACTGCTACATGTTATAAGAGAAAGGAAAAACTGGATGGAACATTTGTTGGGACAACAGTGTTTGCTAACAAACGCTTTGGAAGGATTAGTTTATGAAAGGAGGTCGAGAGGAAGAAGCAGATACATAAAGGGAAGCGAAATTACTCGGACCTGAAGAGGATGGCAAAAGGTAGGAGATCATGGAGAGTAACAATGCGAAAACCTGCCTTTGGGCAGAACACTAATGATGGCATTAGACGTAGGCCTATCCAAGTTTTTCCTTGTTCTTGCTTTTGGCAATTTCTTACTCTCATCAGTCCTTGCTCTCATAAAATTAATTCTCCTGTTCCTACCATTTTTTATATTGCGTTTCCAGCTTCTATTGTCATAAAGTTTCCTTGACCGGGGTGTCAATTACGACGTCAGTGCAATATAGTGCGTAAAAGTGTCCCAAAAGAACTTCGTAAACCTGTCCCATCGCCATGTCTGTATTAGTTTCGAAGCTATAGTAATAACTTCCAGGCTTTCAACTTATGCAAATTTACCTTGTAAAGTAGAATAACCACCTGTATACAATCATATATTTATCCATTCTATTTGTAAAAGGTATGCTCCTAAGGAGCATCGATATCTGAGTAAGAGAACATACCTTGCACAGAAACACAGATATGTTCGCACTAAGATGTTCATTCAACTGTTTCCGTGAAATTTTTGAGAGTCCTCAGTATACTAATCTTCCATTGTCGGTAGCGCTCTAGCAATAATGATTCTCCAGAAAAGTGGTCTGCCTGAATGTAACCCGTGCGTAAATGTGCCCCGGTCTCCCCTACTTAAGTTAACTAACGTTGGATATAATATTTCTGTTTAGAACCCGAGACGGCGGTATATGTCTTTCACCACTACTGAAAAGAAGTAAACAGGATTTGTCGTGTGGATTTTTTCCTTCCTCATTACTTCGCTACATCGCAGAAGACGTTGCTAGGGAATCTGATAAAATACATCTGATATGCTGTATTGATAGATTAAAGAAGTATGGCAGACAATTTACATAAACGTGTCAATCAAACGTGATTGTGTTAGAAGATACTATTGCAGGCGATTCTTCTCATTTGTTTCTCCGTGACCCTTCTTAATCCATAGATAAATAAATCGCACAACGTTTAACTACAGTTTTTTCACCTGACATAAATATTCTAGTTTCATAAGACAATTGCGGACGTTACTTGAAGCGAAACTCTGTTGCATACTTTGCACGGAGACACTGATGGAATGCTCTTCTTACTTCTGCGTACGGGAATAATCTCTGTTCTTGTCGCCTGTAAAACAGATACTTTTGATAAACGATAAGGCTAATGATGTCATTAACAAAACGCGGCTCGGTAGGAACGGAAACATAACAAATAACGAAATCGTTTGTGATAATAAATATAATGCAACTGCTGCAACATCACGCCGAATTCTGTCTCGAATGCTGTCTGGAGGCATGGAGCAGACAAGCGCAAAGTATTGGCTACAGTATTGTTTTGAGAAGAATTTAGAGATTCGCATTAGTGTGCTTCATAAAGACACCGTACCTCGCAAGAGGAACACTTCTTCGTTCATCTAATATTTTATTTTAACGTGCTATAAGCAGTAATGCATGATGCACACACGTATCCAGATATATAAAAGAATGACACGCCGCAAGTCAGAGAAGCGATTATGCATAGAAGAAGAATACTAAGCCAATTGCTTCGTCTGGAAACATTCCCTGGAAATAACAAACTTACACGATTATCTTATCTCATTCCATTTCTTTCAACTGCACACTTTCCTGGCTATGAATCCAATAACAAGACCACTGCAGTCGTACAGAAAACGAATTGTCAGACTTCCCAAAAGGTTGAAGAGCGGCCAGTACGAAGTATGCAAACTGACACCGCAACCCGTTAGAGGTTAAGAATATTCCTTGTAAATGCATTGACGGAGACTACGGCCTACGACATCATGTAATGGGAGACAACACAGTGAAAGTAAGCAAAACAGGCTAGTTTTCAAGTTTCAGCATCAGTGTTAGTCTAGGGTACTGTGATTCGTTACTGTGAAAACGGCGGCACCCAGTTTTTGCATAATATGCTGGACGTGAATCTTGAAAAAAATTTCCCTGTCTGATCTCTTACATCTTCCGTCCAGTAGCCACATTAGTTAACCCACAGAAAGAGAAAATGCCTTGAGAGGAAGCGCTGCCCTTATTTCCGAAACAAACGATATGAATTGCTGTTCCTTTTCATTTTACACCGACTTATTTGGCAGCTTCCTGTGCTATCTGCGTCGACCGTCTATTGCCTTATGCAGGGTGTAACTAAATTCCCTTTACAGACTTTGAGGACACTTTACTTACACCAAACAAAGAAAAAATTTCTAGTAGACATGGGTCTAAAATGCACACATGGAGCTAAGAGCAATTGCTGATCTTCGCTACTATGAAACACATCTCTTGTATTGGACATGTGCTCATAGCTCTGGAGGTATTCAATTTGGTGCTCATACAGAGTGGATATTGTTTCCTTGTTTTGGTGTAAGGAATATGTCCTCAGAGTCTGTAAAGGGAATATAGTTACACCGCGTGTAACGAATCTACCACCAGTGGCAAATGTTTTTACTTTCGAATGGTGAATGTTGTATTCTAACACAGTCTCGTTACACTTAGTGGCTCCTTATCGTAATTTCAGCGTAAAAACACTATTATTACCTGAAATGTTTACAGCACAGTAGATGCCACTTTCTTCTTCATATAGTGTAGCCGGCCGCGGTGGTCTAGCGGTTCTAGGCGCTCAGTCCGGAGCCGCGCGACTGCTACGGTCGCAGGTTCGAATCCTGCCTCGGGCATGGACGTGTGTGATGTCCTTAGGTTAGTTCGGTTTAAGTAGTTCTAAGTTCTAGGGGACTTATGACCTCAGCAGTTGAGTCCCATAGTGCTCAGAGCCAGAGCCATATAGTGTAAACGTAGATTCATAACCAGGAAAAAATGAACACTGTGGTACGTTGTATAGCTGCAGCATTGAGCATTGTCTAGACAAGAAGTTGTCACAGACAGCAGCTGTTTTATACAAGGAAATGCACAAATAATAGAGTAAATACTGAGGCACGACCGTCTAACATGTAAAGAATTAATTCTGTAAGTCATCGCTCTTCACAGAAACCATGTAGTACTATAATACTTTAAATTAAGAATCCATGAGAAAAGACCGGATATTCACTTGAGTGTCATTACATCTGAATGATTGTTGCCTAATGGTGAACGGCATACTACATGTCAATAAAAAGTCGTCAACCTTTCACTGTACGCTTCAGATTTATTAAACCGTGCCTCTTAAACGTAGAATCCCAGAGAAATGGCGATGAAATAGAATCTCATGGTCTACTTGCTGTTATCGTACAAAATTTACCTTTTGACATACAGGGAGTTTCCGACGGAGTAGATGATAGTACAGACTAATTCGAATAAAACATTCCATCTAACTCATGTCCAGTTTTTATTGGTTACAGAGATACAGTTGGTTACAGAGATAAGTTTTCATTTCGCGTCTTGGTATTCCAGTTGCTGTGGATTTATTTATCCACTTTTTTTAGTTCAAATTGTGAAGTTGTGCTTGAATTTACATAGTTTAATTGTAGCTCTGATTGTGGTATGTTAGCCAGTGCTACTATGCCGCATCGTCTTACAGAGCCCCGTCATCTATACGCTCTTGAAAACTAATTTCCACCCTTACTGGAAAAGTTACCTCAAACTACAACGAAGGGTATGTTCTTCACTGCACATTCTAGTCGTCAAGCTACGCGCAGTCCAAACCTAACATCCCACGGAAGATGGAATCGGCAGAAATGGTGACGTTTCTTGGCCACCAAGGTACCCGGACCTTACCTCCTTAGGTATTTCCCTGCGGTGATGGTTGAAACGCGAAGCCTACACAGAAAGAGAAAACACACGATTTGGATTATGAATAGCGCTGTTCTCATAAAAGAACCTCAAGAAGACCTCACAATGACTACATGTTGTGCTCTCAAGAAAATTCGGAAGTGCATTGAAGTCAGAATTGAAATTTATGAAAATCAACTTTCAATTTAATCATTTGACTTCCTTTAACAGCTTCTGTGAATATTTGTTCGGGTTACATACTAACAGCCTGTATCTCTGCAACAACAAAAGCACATCCTACGTCAAATGTTTTATTCGAATTAGACCATACTATCATCTTCCAAAATATCATTTCTGCAGAAGCACGATGTAAGCTATATGGATGAACCAAAAGGAGAAACACGTAATTGACGAATATATTTGTGCGGGAAAGCTCTTAATCTGAAACTCTCAACTACTGCAAAAATTTTATGGCACCGATATGAAAAAAAAAGAAATACAACAGAATATTTAGTATTCTATTTAACTTAGCTAACTTAATTTTCAAGAAGCTTGTATGACGTCGGGTTTAGTTTCAGTACTAACAAAATCCTTGAAGATACACTCTACATAAATAAATGGGGTGTATATCTTGTACAGTTAATTATATTTTAATTAACTATAATTTTTACCATCTTTGTTCTCCTAATAACGTGAAGTTGTATTTCCTTAATTAGACGAGTTTCATTTTGAGAAATTGTAGAATCGTAGTTCAACGAAACCTCATCACGTTTTACTATGCAATTGTTCTGTCACTGTAAGTTAATTTGTGGAGCTCCTGGGCACAGTACTTGCATAGATCACCAGAGAAGCTGCACAATGATGTTAGGTGACGATTCGCAAGCAGCAAATTTTTAGTGTATGATTTTTTCTATTGTCTTTTATCGCAAAAAATCTGTACTATTAGCTGCACACAATCGTTTCAATTGAAAAGACATATTTACATTAATGGTTGAAAACAATCTTCTGTGATTAGCAAAATCGTATCTTCCAGTGTCATCTGAAAATTGAGATATTAATAATTCAGGCTGGCGAAGTAATCGGTACCACACATTTTCAACGCTATAGAGAAACGAGGTACATTAATTTCTTAGTTTATTAACTGTTTATCTGTGTAAAGTTCATTTTGTTCCTCAGCTCGACACTTCCCGTTACCATACTTCCAGTGTTTAGCAATTAACTCTGTAGAACATCTATGCATTTTGACTTTAGGCAGCGTAGATAATAAGACACAGCACCAAAAATAGATAACAAAGAGCTACTTTTTATCATTTCCATACTGTTGTACTACCGTAGATCTACCGCTAAGCGTTTGTGTTTTCTTCCTGTCTTCTGTGTCCTTTCTATTTAATTCATTTTCAATTCTTTATCAGTGGATAAAATACTTAACTCGGCTTCTACATCGCTCGCAGCATGTTTCTGATGCGATTGATAAAGACTAATGGTATCGAGCTTGTAGATAACAGTGCACTGTTCACAAGTAAGGCCAGCTTACCGGTTTGCTTCAGTCCTTCATGGAGACACCGTAATACAAAAAAAAAAAAAAAAAATTGCCATACTTATCTCTTTTTGTGTTTCTGTCCCCATCACTTTTTTCCTCTCTGTCTAGCGACGCGGGACTTCCTGTACTGGAATATTCGTCAGTGGCTTATGTGTGAGATTAATTTATTTTGTACACTTATTAGCGATTTTTAAAGGACTTCATATTTGCCGTTAGCTGCAGAAATTATTTATTTCACAATTTTAATTTCGGTCTTGGGGCCAGTGATACTGCAAAAGATTTTGTTTCAGCACGTATCAGGCTTTCAGATCCTCCAACATATATATATTTATCGTCAAGACAAGGCCTTCGTTCACATGTAAACAGTGTGTTGGAACATAGTTTTGTTCGATTTATGTGCAGGATGCTAACATTGTGAAACGGATTATTTTTGACGATGACACGTATACGAGTCGGAGGGTTTTAAAGTCTGACATGTGCTGAAGCAAAATCTTCTGAAGTACTACTTGAAAAGTGCCCCAAGGCCTGAACTGCAGTTGTGAAATAAATAATTTCTACGGTAATCTCGCGAATATGATGTCGTTTAAAAAATTTTACATGACTGTTAACCCCGAACGTGCGAAGTTAAATCACTTATTGGTGAAGTAGTGGAAACGGACACATTGAGCTGTGATGGAAGCAAAACTGCAGCGATGAACATGTCCCAAGAAATACTTCTCCTCATGTTGTTCTGATGTAAAATCTACTTCATTGAACAACATTGAGATAAGAAATAATAAATAATATCAGACGTCCACACAGTAAGTAACAATTCGTTGTCGCTGAAATATGAATAATTACATAAATGGCAGCCACACAAAACGGCAGCGTTAGTATCACTCGTGAGAACACAGCAGTTTATTTTCGTTTTTAGTTATTTACATGGACTTACGAAAAGAATAATTACTGAGATACCCTTAAAGCCTACATTCGGAACGTAATTAATTTCAGACACATATCCGCTTGCTGTCTGTAATCCAGCATCGTGCCACTGCTAACCGAATATCAGAAAATCGACCGGAAGAAAAACAAACACGGAATCCTTTACAGGAGATTTGATGGAACTAACGTATTGCAGTCCTTTAATTACAAGTTAATAAACGCGAGAACGCGTAATAGAAATGTCAATCCGTGTCTAGAGAGCATATAAGCCTTTAATGGGATTTCTGCTACCAAACTTAATTTCTCGATTCAGATTGCTTCATTAGCAAAAACATGGAGGAAGTACATCCAGGAGGCAGCGCTCTCGCTCGTTAAAATCGTTAGGGCCCAATCTCAGGTTATATTCGTAGTTGTTCTTTCGTTTACTCGTAGGTTACAGGCTTCTCGCCGGCGTACACATATCCAGAATGAACAATTCGAAACAAATCACACACACGTATCCGCGCCGAGAGACATCTGTCCTTCAGTACTCTATCAGAAATAATTGCACATGCCATAACCACATCAACACAACATTCATCGTTACTTACTCTTCTTGCTCCCTTCTTCGGTACTGGAAATACTTTTTTACCCTTGCGTTCCGCTTTGCGAAACTCATAAATCACTAATAAATATCTGACAATCCAGCAGACATTTCCGAAACCGGCTAAACATGTAAGAGATGAAAGTAAACATTTTGATAATTTATTCGATAAGCTGGTCAGAATCTAAATAACAGTGGAGTTGCAGGTACACTGTTGGTGCTTTTTGAAACTTAAGAGCCGAACACAAACTCGTGAAGGGTGCACTAAATTAGTTGTCAAATACACGAGTTATTACACGTAACAGAACACATCCGAATGTACACGCGAGAGATAAGGTATGATATAAAGAAATAAACAGTGCTAGCGGGTCGGGCGGCGTTATTTTACGTAACTTGAAGGCTGAGCGTGTGTCACTAGTAAACGGGTCACTGGTGTCCGGAGGCTAGGGGTTCGAACCCCACCGAGGCCAGCAATTTTTCTAGCCGAGAGAAAAGCACTAGCATGGGAGGGGAAGCGGTCGCGACCGTTGTAACCCGCTCGGCACGTTCTGCGACGCGCTCTCAGCCGCGATAAAAACCTCGCTAGGCGTCACCTTCCTTTTCCGTAGCTCGTCATATGGTCTATTACTGAGACAAACATTTTCTGAGATTAGCGAGTAAGTTCTTCTTTAAGCAGCTCTAACGTGGCTGAAAATAAATATGAGTCTCTCAGCAGGCAATTACAAACAGGGTCTGTTAAAAAAATCGGGTTCAGAAAGCAAAGGAGGTCATTTCGTTTCGATTTTTAAGAGTAGCCAAGAATAGCATCTCCTTATTGACAAACTGATCCAACTTATGTATTGTATTGAAGGCAAACGGAACACCACAACCGTTAAACATTTAAAAATAGTCACATTGAAAACAACAGAAGCTACTGAGATGAAACTAGGTAAAACTGTGTACCGGACCGGGAACTGAACACAGAACGTTGCCTTTCGCGGATAATGCTCTTACCTGCTGAGCTATTTTTTCTGTTCTTTGTTTCTGTTCTCTATTTTTCAGGGCATTTTTCTGCACTCTGAGTTCCACTTTGCACTCACTTTAAGTGCCCTCTCCTGCACAGGTCGAAAACAAAGGAACATTCTTCTCCAGAAGAATTGAACGATAAAACTGATGAAATTCTCTTGTCTTCACTCGGTAGTTAATATTTGAAAACTATCTTGCGGACAGAAATACCTGGGGGAAATTAGTGTTCTTGTAACTAAAAGACAAATAATAGTGTCGTCTTCTATGAAGAAGAATGAAATGTAAATACGAAATTCTTTGGCCGTGATGGAAATAACAGGAGTAACATATGTAGCAGATTTTTACAGAACAAGTCTTCTGGTTTATACATAGCTAAATAAAACAAATAAATGCCGGCCGGAATGGCCGTGCGGTTCTAGGCGCTTCAGTCTGGAACCGAGCGACCGCTACGGTCGCAGGTTCGAATCCTGCCTCGTGCATGGATGTGTGTGATGTCCTTAGGTTAGTTAGGTTTAATTAGTTCTAAGTTCTAGGCGACTCATGACCTCAGAAGTTAAGTCGCATAGTGCTCAGAGCCATTTGAACCATTTTGAACAAATAAAAGAAGTCAACTTCTTACTTGCGATTGTTAATTTGGCTAGCACCAAATTTCGATTCGGCATCACCTCGTATTCTCCTAGCTACATTTTTTTTCTGTACGTAAGTGGTTGTGATCCCAAGGACTGCCAAAGTCACTGCTCCATGTTCTAACGCAATGTCCTCATCAAGAGCTCAATTTAAAAAACCTTTGAGAAGGTTGTTTGCAGCTGCCTCCGGTTTACTTCCTGAGGTTCCAATTCTGAAGATCCAAGTGTTTAATTATTGTTTTATAGTTACTCTCCTGAACGTAACGGTGTAAAACGTCAGACTTCCCGCGAGCCGAACATAAGCATTGTGCTTTGCGGGGCGGAAAACTCTCCTTCTCACTCCGCTGCATGGCGAAATATTCATTCTGGTTATATGAAGCACGTTACGTAGCTACCAGGTACGATTATAAACGATCATCCATAGGCGCTTCGATCATCATCTTAGCACCCCCATGTATAAAATCATGTCTTCAGTAACGGACCATTCTGTGTTGCATCAGTTCTTATTGGGATAAATCTGTCTAAAGAAATTTTACCCTCAAAAATAACGTTTTAGATACTCAAATATTGAGGTAATTTCATTAGTGTCATTAATTTATGCTCCATTATAAAATTCTAAACCTACATCAAACATTCCAGTAATCAACAAATGAGAGTTACAGTCAAAGAATGTAACAAGGCGTCATTGTTTGAAAATTATTTCGTTCGAGTGTTTAGAAAATATCACGATAACACACACCTCACGTTCGTAAAAGAATTCCTCATCCCAAATTAAACATAACTGGATAGCATAGAATAAATGAATACTACTACATACAGATGTTATACTATAAAGTGAAGTTAGTCTTGTTCTTGGCTGAGAGATTTTCTTGTGCCATCTGCATCTTTCATTGCATCTATCGTTAACATCCCGTCGATAACGATGTAATTAAGTACAAAGCACGAGGTTTCACAAGAAAATAACGGGGATGGAAATCAGCCCTTCGCTTTAAAGGATTGGTTTGTTTGGCGGAAGAGACCAAACAGCGAGGTCATCGGTCACATCAGATTAGGGAAGGACGGGGAAGGAAGCCGGCCGTGCCCTTTCAAAGGAACCATCCCAGCATTTGCCGGGAGCGATTTAGGGGAGTCACGGGAAACCTAAATCTGGATGGCCGGACCCGCTTTAAAGAAAAGGCACCCCAGTGTTCACCGCAGCTGATGTACGGAAATCATGGGGAACGAAAATCTGCAAAGCTGTACGGGGATTTGAAATATGTTTCGAATCCAGTACCTTAAACATTGTACTATTTCGCTCGGTTAGAGAGCATATAGCTCTTCTCTGTTGTCGGATAATTCACGCTACTTCAGGAACGTCTGACAGGGACACAAAGGTCAAATATACAGACGCCAAAGGTCTTTCTTTTCTTAATTGTATGTACGAACCATCAAAGGAAAAAATAATATAGGTATTTTGATGATATTAGCAACAAAAGATATAGAATATTTAAGAAATGAATAACTAATTCAGAGCAGTAAAACAATAAGAACATTAAGAATGAAGGTACTTGCACTAGTTCAGTTCCTTCAATTGGAATTATTTATAGAGATCTTTACCTTCCCTTCAGAGTTCTACAAATACAGACGTTTTCTCAGCCACCAATCGGAGAAAATCCAAATTCGGAAGAGATTTTGGGGTAGTAGTAGGAACGAATACTGCGTCTGAACCTAGTGCTAAATGCAAAGAAATATCAAACTAAGACAGTGGCTTTGAGGAAAACATAAGGCTGCTGCCTCTCCTATTGATTTCTTTTTACTCCGACATCACTCACAGTAAATCTACATTTTTACACCGTGATCCACGTTACGGTGTGTGTTGGAGAGTACTTTCGGTGTCACTACCTAATCCCACGTTCTCTGATCCATATACGAATAGTGTAGGGCCAGAATGATTGTCGGTAAACATCAGTATTATGTCTAATGTCTCGGACTTCCTTGTTGTGGTAATTTCGCGAGACGTATGTGGGACAGCAACCAGCCACAAACTTACTTTCAATTCCTTTACTAAAATTCCTTTGAATAAAGGAACTGAAAGTAAATTTGTGGCTGGTTGCTGTCCTAACACCATCAACATTTGTCTTCAAATAACAGCCACGGTCTCCATCATGTCATCATATGACAAAATTGCAATGAACTAAAATGCTTCCTGACTCTTCACGGAACATACTCTCTCGTAATTTCTATAGTAAAGGGTCTGCCATAGGAGTTTATTGAGCATATCCGTAACACTTACTAAGCGAGCCCATGAAGAATCGCGACGCTCTTCGTTGGATCGACTCTCTTCTATTAATCCAAATCTGTAAGAGTTCCAGATAAATGAGTAATTTTTTCAGAAGCGGCCAAACAAATGTTCTTTTCACTTATTTTGTGAAAGTATTATATTTCCTTAAAATTCTCCCACTGACCCTGTCTGGAACCTGCTATTTATGTAATTAGTTTTATGTCGTTATTCTGCTGTAGGCCGCTCCGGATGGTTACTCTAGGTGCTTTACTTTAGTTACTATTTCCAGTGATTTGTCGCAAATTATGTAATTGTACAGTAGCGGAATTTTTCGCATATTTTTATGCAATATGTTACATTTATCTCCACTCAGTGTCAACTGCCAGTCTCTGCACCATTCATCAGTTCTCTGCAGGTCTTCATACAGTTTTAGATCTTCTGTGTAAATTATAATAAGTAACGATCCTATAACACTCTGCTGGAGCACTCCTGTTATTAACTTTACAAATGTCGAATTTATGTATTTATTTATTTTGTGTGCAAGAGAGTCCTGGCTCCAGTCACAAATCTGGTCCGATACTTGTCAAGCTCATATTGTTTTCACTAAACGACATCGCAGAACTGAGTCAAATGCCTTCCTGAAATCAAGGAACACGGCGACAACATAGGTGCAGACGTCTACAGAGCTCTCGATTTCGCGGATGAACGGATTGAGTAGAGTTCCACAAAATCTTTGTTTACAGAATCCATGTCGATTATTATAGGGGAGATTATCGTTTTCCAAGAACGTCATAATACGTGAGCATCAAATATGTCCCATAGTTCTACAGCAGACTGACGTTAACCAGATAGGCCTATAATCATGTACATCTGTCCTACGACTATTCTTGCAAGCCGGAGGGACCCGCCCTTAATTTCAGTTGCTAGGTACCTTTCGTTGTTCCAGTGATATACGATAAACCAGCCCCAGAAGAATAGCAAGTCCTTTCGTATACTCTCTGTAGAAACATACAGGTATGTCATTTGGTCCAGATACCTTTCCACCATTGAGCGACAAATGCTTGCCTGCCCCGCGATCACTTATGTCACTATCTGCGATTTCTGGCTTCGTTCGTTGACTGAAAGTAGGGTCTGCATTTCTATCTTCAGTGGTGAAACTGTTTCGGACGATCGAATTCAGCATGTCGGACTTCTCTGTCATCTTCCCTTTCGGTACAAGTATAGTCACTGAGCGACTAAATAAGTGATTTCCAGCTGCTTACCGACTTTACATAAGACCAGAAATTCTTAAGGGTTTTCAGTCAGAGCTTTGGCCAAATTTTACTTTCGGAATCATTGCTCTCCTTACTCTCAGTTTTAGTTCGTTGAACTTTTCTATGTTAGCTATGTTTCGACTTCGCTTAAATATGTGATGAAGCTCTCAATGCTTTCGTAGCAACTTTTTTACACGGCCAGTAAACGAAGTTGGGTCTTTCACATCCCTTAAAACATTGCTAGGAACATATTTTTCTCCGGCGACCTGAACGATGTTTATGAATTTTATCCGCTTGTACTCAACATTTTCATCCTCGGAACTGAACAGTTGATCTTAACTACTCAGAAACTCTGTAATTTGCATCATGACACCATTGCCAAGCGAAACTATATTCCTACCTTTATTAACATTCTTCGGAACACTCGTAGTCATTGACGTATCACTGATGCCCCCTCTTCATTAACTGATTCGAGATAAGCTCTGTTTGTTGCTAGTAAGTCTAACACGTATCCCCATGGGATGTTTCTCTATCTGATCGAAGTCATTTTCAGAGAAGACATTGAAAATAATGTCAGAGGAATGCCTGTCTATGGACCAGTTTTGATCGCATGACTCTGCCATTCTCTGTCTGGAAAACTGGAGTCTCCCGCTATTGCAATAGCTTGATCAGGAAACTTATTCCGATATTCTGTAAGTTCCCACTGAAGCGTTGCGCCACTAGAGCTCCTGACGAGGTGGTCTATAAACCCATCTGCATACCATGGTTGACCTACATTTAATGCTTAACTTCACCTAGATTATTTCACAGTCGCTATCCGTAATAACTTCACATCTACTTTTAAGTTACTCATTGTAAAAGCTGTTGTTGATTCGAATTCTGGAATATTTACTTCGTCGTTTTTGGTGAAGGCTGTGCTTAGTAACCCTGGTTTAGCAGCACGGTAATCGATAGTACGTATCTTCACTGCTGTCACGCAAAGCAGACATTGACTGTGTATTGCCGCCAGCATACTTTACATACAACCAGAATCTCTTGGATTTTACTGCCAGGTTTCCAGCCAAAGTTTCGTTGTGAACACTATTATAAGCATCTCACAATGAAGCTCGCACTAAATTTCGAGCTTGTGTAAAGATCACCATTCTTGTGGATTTTGCGTTCGTTTAAATTTTGAATGCTTTTTTCGTTGTTTCTGCAACAGTGTTCTGACCTGTTTTGTGTACCATGTGGGATCAGCAGCGTCGTTTGTTAATTTATTTGGTATAAATCTCTCAATTGCTGTCGATACTATTTCTTTGAATTCAGGGCACATCTGGTCTACACTTACTGGTACATTGATAATTTGGAAGGAGTGGAGATTGTCTATCAGCAAGTCGTCGAGCGTATTTTTATCTGTCTCTTTGAATAGGTATATTTCTCGTTTATTTTTGAAGGATTTGGTAGTTACGGTACTCAGTCTCAGTACGACAACCCTGAGCTGTAGTTGTGTCCGGCTCTTCGAAAAGCGCGCCAGGTGGAGTGGCTTCGCTTCGCGTCTAGTGTTTGCGGTGGCGCTTTCGGTTTGGCGCGCTGTTTGGATCGCCACCGCCCTCTGGCGGGAGGTGGAGCAAGTATACGGTCGCGTGACGATCTAGGCAGGACCTACTGGGCTGTGAGCGAGAGAGGTAGTGGCGCGAGCGGGGCCCTGTTGTTGGGGGTCGTCAACTGCTCGCCACGTGCTTTGGCCGATCTCTTGGCTGTCAGGGGCTAAGTCTGCCTTACCCGCATGTACGTGGCTTATGAAGCTCAGAAGCCGTGGTGCAGGAGATCAGCGCGTGGGACCGTATCTCTTCTTATCGGTTGTTGAAAACACTGGCAGCGGTTGGCTCTGACGAGCATTTGGAAGTGCAACGTGTTCCCGGCGCTGTGTTGGAGTGTGAGAAGCTGAGTACTGTTTTATGTAAAAGGGGTTTTTCAAGTTCTAGTCAAGTGTATGAGTTTCTTCACCAGTGGTTTTGTTGGGGTCTTCCCACCACAGTTTTCGTTTGCCTGTCCGCGGGAATGTGGTAATTGCTTCTTGGTCGGGCCGTTTCATTCACACCTCGATTGGGTGATTTAGGGTCGGTGTTGCGTGTCTCTGTGGTTCGGAGTCTGTGTAGGCACCGCCCTTGCTACATCTTCTGGTTTTCGGTAACTCGGGAAGGTGGTGGCTTGTAATGGAAGTTTTAGGGCTGATCTGCTGTGGCCCTGTAGACCACCAATAACTGTTCCGCCTATTGTGATCTGGGCTCCTTTTCACGCGTCACTTCCTCACCGAACTAAGGAAAGTTTTTTTGGGAACTGCCTTTAATGTGAAGGTTTGTGTGCTGGCTTATTCACATTTAACTTGTAACAGCTGACAGGTGTAATGTAAGTTATTTAACTGGTGAGAGACAACTCTTTTAGCTTTAGTACAAACTAGCTAGCTTAAAGGTGTTTTTTTTTAAGGAATTGTTCTCTTATCGATATAACAAGTTTAAAATCTTATTATTGGGAAGTTGTTAACGTCATACCTTGCAATGTCCTTTACATAGAGAAAATTTGCCAGCTATTTAAGAGTTTATATATATATATATATATATATATATATATATATATATATATGTGTGTGTGTGTGTGTGTGTGTGTGTGTAGTTAAAATCTTACTATTAACGTCATACCTGGCAATCTCCTTTTCATAAAGAAAATTTGTCGGCTATTCGAAATTGTTTTTGAAATGTTTTTTTTAATGCCAGACTTAAAAATTTATTATTGAGAAAGCCTTTTAAAATAAAAAGATAACCTTGGCAGTGTATGTTATTTCACCAGCACGTCCTGGCCCCTACTTCCACGGTAACGTTTTTGGAATAACATGTGTACTTGCGTTGTTGTTTGTGAACCGCCCTAATTGACGGTTCAAACCCTATGTCCACTAATCCCTGTATCCGTTTCGATATTCGCTATTAGGTCAGAATTATTTGTTGCTAAGAGGTCAAGTGAGTTTTCACAATTGTTTACTATTCGAGCGGGCTCATGAGCTAGTTAATCGCAATAATGTCCGGATGATGTTTCATGCGTACCTCCGGATTTACAACTGTATTTTCGCCAACGTATCGAGAATAAATTGAATCGGACACGTGTTTGAAATTACACTCAAGTTTTTTTTGAACCTTTCAGCGATTGTATCATCTGAGTTGGTAAGGCGGTAAAAGGATGAAATTATTATTTTATTCCAGTTGGCAAGAATGACCTCTACCCATACTAGCTCACAGGAATTGTCTCTTTCAATTTCTCTACAAGTTAAACTACTTCTAACAGCAACAAACACGCCACCGCCAACTGTATTTAGCTTATCCTTTCTGACCGCCGTTATTTCTTCGCAAAAGTGTCGGATAAAGTTATCTCCGGCCTTAGCCAGCCTTCAGTGCCTATAACTATTTGGGCATCAGTGCTTTCTATTAGCGCTTGGAGCTATCGCACTTTCCCAACACAGCTTCGGCAATTTACAACTGTTATACTGCTGGTTCGTAAATCTACGTTCGTCCTGTTTTTGACCTGCCTCCTTTGAGACTGAAACCCTTTCTTTGTTTTCCTGAGACCCTCTAACCTAAAAAAATTCACATTTCACGCCACACAGCGCGCGCTACTCGTTTAGCCGCCTCCTGCGTGTAACGAACTCCTGATCTACTTAGCGGAACCCGAAACCCCACCACCCTATGGCGCAAGTGAGGAATCTGCAGCCTACATGGTCGTAAAATCGTCTGAGGCTCTGATTCAGATCCTCCAATCGGCTCTATACCAGAGGTCCGCCATCGGTCCTGTCGACTACGCAGCAAGTGGTGAGCTCAGCTTTCATCTCGCAAGCAAGACTGGCAGCCTTTACCGTTTTCTGATGGCCGCTTGAAACCAGAGAGAACTCTTCTGATCCAAAGCGACACAGATCATTGGTAGCGAAATGAGCCACTACCTGCAGTTGGCTGCACCCTGTGCTCTTCATGACATCCGAAATGACTCGCTCCACGTGTGGAAAGACTTGACCCGGTATGCACACTTAGTGCACGCTGGATTTCTTCCCCTCCTTGGCAGCCATGTCCCTAAGGGGCCCCATAATGCGCCTAATATTGGAGCTCCCAGCTACTGCCTGGATCTTGCAGGCTGAGAGGTTTCCTCTGAAACAGGACAAGTGACTATATCTGACTGATGGACTGAGGTACAGTGTCAGCCATAGACAGCACCCGGAACCTGTTTTCAAACTGGAGAGGCCTTACATTTGGCCACGCAGAATGTCTTTCGCAGCATGCCACGTCCCGAGGCGACCTCCCTCCCAACCACAGGTGAGGGATCAAATTCAATGCGAGCAGTAACTGGCTGGCCACCGGGACCGATCGCCGGACTCGTGGGTCGTTCTGGACGTCCGTTGGATCCACACGGCCGGCCCACAATAGTGATGCCCATTCATTGCCGCCGCAAACTGTGTAACCAAACTAACACAGCCTGGAGCTGGGGGCGAAATGCCACCAACTCAGCTTGTATTCGCACACAGTAACCACAGTCCCTACCCATACTAAAGACCGTGGAAAACTACACAATCCCAGGACTGTCGACACGCGCGGCGGAGCTCCACTGTCGTCACTGACGAAAACACAATAACTATGTCTTATAAATTAGATTGACACGCAGAGATTCAAAAGCTGAACTACCAAAGCACACAGGTGAGACTAAATAATTACCTCCTTGTTAGGTGCTCGTAAAATGTCACAAAATCTGTTACTTCCCAGTTGCTGCTCTTTCTCGGCCCGCGGCAGCCCAGCCCTAACAGGAAAACGTGGTGTCCAAGCCACAAAACAATGACAATGTAGAAGTAGAAGAAAGGCATTTGATCGTGTTGGTCTTGTTTCAAACTATTTTCAGCTTCGAGCGGAGTTATGTCTCAAGAATGAAAGATCGCGGTGTTCGCTAAGTTACTCTGTAAGTTCGCATTACTGCCACGGATAATGTGACCATTTTGGCTGACCATGTCCATTCCATGGTACAGTGTTTGTTCCCCAATGGTGAGGCAGAGTTCCAGGACGACAGAAGCCTTGTTCACACAGCTCACATCGCTCAGGTACTGGTTTTGTGAGCACGAAGATGAATTATCGCATCTACCCTGGCCACCAGCGAACAGGTCTCAATAAATTGAGCCTTTGTGATCTACTTTGAGACGGATGCTTGATGATATCACCCTCCGTCATCGTTACATATACTTGTCACTATTTTGCAGGAAGAATTATACAAGAATTACTTGAAAACCATAAAGGACCTGTGTTTATGCATCAGAGACGACTGGAAGCTTTTTTGAATGCCAACGTATTTCCTACGCCGCATTATACATGGAAACGTGTTGTGTTTTTGGCGTTTCCATATTTTGTCAACCACTGTATCCTTGAGATACACTCCAATCTCTATTTAGTATTTCGTTGGTGTCCCGGTTTCAATCAGCTTTCTGTTCCTAATACCATCTGGGTATAATTGCCTTTAATAAGTGATACGAATCTGGGACCATATCACGGATTCTCCTGCACT
Source organism: Schistocerca nitens (assembly GCF_023898315.1). Lineage (NCBI taxonomy): Eukaryota > Metazoa > Arthropoda > Insecta > Orthoptera > Acrididae > Schistocerca > Schistocerca nitens. The sequence goes on from NC_064616.1 coordinate 931,377,663, forward strand.
TTGCTAATATATTATCGTTTCCATTTCCTATCTACGGGGACGAACGATCTCTGAGAATAATGTGGGTGATCCGCCTACGAATTCGGCAGGCAGTTCATGACTGATCCTAATAGGGAGGTAATCATCCGACCAAAAATCCCATGTGCTCGCCATCTGAACTCCTTATCCTAGCAGCCGACTTTTCTGTTACTTCCACGAAGGGCTTCATTGCCTTCCAAACTTTGGAGCTCCCAGTGACTAACATACCAGCGCTGTACATTTGTCGGAACTGGAAAATAAAATCGGCAACTGGTCCAACAGGGGAGTCTTCCCGTGCTGACTCAAACTGTTATAAGCACTGTCCCTTTCACGTTCAATTGTATGTCCCTTTCGTCCTTCTACTGAATTAAGTGAAGTTACAGTTACCAAAGGATTTCGCTTATAAAGACGCAAAAACTTTACGTAACTTATGATACGAAAGAATTACAGCAATTTTATTCATCTTGTCCAGAACAGATATTACTGAACGCTAAGACAGTTGTGTAAACTGTCTGATCAAAAGAATCTGGACACCCATATTCCATTCGGGATTGAACACTAGATGTTACGAGAGGCGAACACACTAGTAGAATACTGTGTTGTCATTAGAGAAGTAGTAACTGCAGAATGGATCGGTCAGGAGAGCTAAATGACTTCGAACATGGACAGTCATTAAATACCACCTGACTACCAGATCCATTAGGGACATTTCAACCCTTATAAAGCTGGCCAGATTAGTGGTGCAGTAGTTTGGCCTCAATGGGCCCATTGCTTTTCTTATTTAAACAAACTAGTTACTTGGCTATGTTCCCTAATGTAAATAAACTGGTCACTTGGCCGAGCGGCTGATGTATACAATACGGCCACCAGATGGTTTTAGTCCAATGTATACAGACCATACACTTTCGCTCATAAATTATGTTTATGTAAATGTAATATATGACGGGATGCATGTAGCCTAATCTTGATGACCGTAATTTATGACCCATTCTGATCACTGTTCCCACCTACTGCCCCTCCTCTAGGTCAGCAGGTGATGTATAAATGTGGAATTGGGTTGAATTTTCTTAATTACTATAATTTATGACCCAGAAAATCATAAAAGTCTATTGGAAAATAGCTTTCAAAGGCTGATATCTGCAGTACTCCTCTGTGATACTGACAAGGGGAGAAAGTCAATAATTAAGCCGCTGAATACTAAGGACTCTAATGCATCTGATGTAGTGCTTAGAAGAATATTGAAGTGCTGTGATGTTAGCCCTGTGCTTAGCCATATTTGTAATTTTTCCTTTAAGAACGGCCTGTTTCCTGGACGATTTAAGTACTCTGTAGTAAATCCGCTTTATAAAAAAGGGATAATGTAGACAATTTTAGACCTATTTGTATGCCATCAGTGTTTGCTAAAGCCGCGCGGACAGACCGAGCGGTTTGAGGCGCCATGTCACGGATTGCTCGACCCCTCCCGCCGGAGGTTCGAGTCCACCCCCAGGCATGGGCATGGGTGTGTGTGTGTGTGTGTGTGTTGGTCTTAGCATAAGTTAGTTTAATTAGTGTGTAAGTCTAGGGATGGATGACCTCAGTACTTCGGTCCCTTAGGAATTCGCACATATTTGAACATTTTGTTCGCAAAATTTATTGAAAAGGCTGTGTATGTAAGGATAATTGATCATTTTATATCACATAATTTGCTATCAAATGTACAGTTCAGCTTTGGATGTCGTTTAACAACTGAAAATGCTATATTTTCTCTTCTCTGTGAGATACTGGAGGGATTAAACAAAAGATTTCGAACGATAGGCATATTTTTTTATTTAACTAAGGTGTTTGATTGTGTTGATCACAAAATACACTCCTGGAAATTGAAATAAGAACACCGTGAATTCATTGTCCCAGGAAGGGGAAACTTTATTGACACATTCCTGGGGTCAGATACATCACATAATCACACCGACAGAACCACAGGCACATAGACACAGGCAACAGAGCATGCACAATGTCGGCACTAGTACAGTGTATATCCACCTTTCGCAGCAATGCAGGCTGCTATTCTCCCATGGAGACGATCGTAGAGATGCTGGATGTAGTCCTGTGGAACGGCTTGCCATGCCATTTCCACCTGGCGCCTCAGTTGGACCAGCGTTCGTGCTGGACGTGCAGACCGCGTGAGACGACGCTTTATCCAGTCCCAAACATGCTCAATGCGGGACAGATCCGGAGATCTTGCTGGCCAGGGTAGATGACTTACACCTTCTAGAGCACGTTGGGTGGCACGGGATACATGCGGACGTGCATTGTCCTGTTGGAACAGCAAGTTCCCTTGCCGGTCTAGGAATGGTAGAACGATGGGTTCGATGACGGTTCGGATGTACTGTGCACTATTCAGTGTCCCCTCGACGATCACCAGTGGTGTACGGCCAGTGTAGGAGATCGCTCCCCACACCATGATGCCGGGTGTTGGCCCTGTGTGCCTCGGTCGTATGCAGTCCTGATTGTGGCGCTCACCTGCACGGCGCCAAACACGCATACGACCATCATTGGCACCAAGGCAGAAGCGACTCTCATCGCTGAAGACGACACGTCTCCATTCGTCCCTCCATTCACGCCTGTCGCGACACCACTGGAGGCGGGCTGCACGATGTTGGGGCGTGAGCGGAAGACGGCCTAACGGTGTGCGGGACCGTAGCCCAGCTTCATGGAGACGGTTGCGAATGGTCCTCGCCGATACCCCAGGAGCAACAGTGTCCCTAATTTGCTGGGAAGTGGCGGTGCGGTCCCCTACGGCACTGCGTAGGATCCTACGGTCTTGGCGTGCATCCGTGCGTCGCTGCGGTCCGGTCCCAGGTCGACGGGCACGTGCACCTTCCGCCGACCACTGGCGACAACATCGATGTACTGTGGAGACCTCACGCCCCACGTGTTGAGCAATTCGGCGGTACGTCCACCCGGCCTCCCGCATGCCCACTATACGCCCTCGCTCAAAGTCCGTCAACTGCACATACGGTTCACGTCCACGCTGTCGCGGCATGCTACCAGTGTTAAAGACTGCGATGGAGCTCCGTATGCCACGGCAAACTGGCTGACACTGACGGCGGCGGTGCACAAATGCTGCGCAGCTAGCGCCATTCGACGGCCAACACCGCGGTTCCTGGTGTGTCCGCTGTGCCGTGCGTGTGATCATTGCTTGTACAGCCCTCTCGCAGTGTCCGGAGCAAGTATGGTGGGTCAGACACACCGGTGTCAATGTGTTCTTTTTTCCATTTCCAGGAGTGTATTACACCAGAAGTTGGACCATTATGGAATACGTGAAGGAGCTCACAATTGGTTCACCTCCTAATTTAACAACAAACAGCAAAAGTTCATTATTCATACTGTTGAGAATGGCTGTGATGTGGGATCTCAGTGAGGTACAGTCAAATGGGGGGTGCCCCACGGATCAGAGTTGGGGCCACTCATGTTCCTTATTTATGTAAATGATATTTCCTCTAGTATTACAGCTGACTCTAAGGTATTTCTGTTCGCTGATGACACTTTCTTGGTAGTAAAGGATGTTGTATGCAATATTGGCACTGTTTAAAATAGTGCAGTTCATGACATAATTTCATCGCTTGTAGAAAATAAACTAACGCTAAAACACAGTAAGACTCCGTTTTTACATTTTCTAACGCACAATTCAACAAAACCCGACGTTTTAATGTCACAGAATGGGCATATGATTAGTGAAAGTCAGCAGTTCAAATTCCTTGGTGTTCAGATAGATGGTAAGCTGTCGTGGAAAGCCCACTTTCAGGATCTTGTTCAGAGACTTAATGCTGCCATTTTTACTATTCGAACAGTATCTGAATTAAGTGACAGTTCGACACGAAAAGTAGTCTACTTTGCTTATTGTCATTCGCTTATGACATATGATATTATATTTTGGGTTAACTCTTCCCATTCTCAAAGGATATTTTTGGCTCAGAAACGGGCAGTTCGAGCAATAAGTGGTGCTTGGTCCTAGGGAACTAGACGTGTAAAATAAAATAAAAAAATAAAATGTGCTTAACTTTATGAAATCCATTGCCACAGGAGTGTGTGGAGTATTTACAACTGTCTTTGAACAGTGAAGCATCATGTGATACTCACAATTACAAATTGCTCAGCTGAATATCGGCCACCATGCGATGGTGTTGTGGTGCTGAGAGACAGGTCATGTCTTCAGGAACGCCTCCACTTCGTCGTTGCAGATTGCAGCGAGACATCGGTAATATTTGTGGTATCAATATTCCTTGCCAGCTTTGGTGCGGCACTGTGATTTTTTGATGATGGTTTCGGTCTAGTAAATGCCCACCATCAGGTGCATTTAGTCTTGTGCTGCGACCCCTATAGTAAGTCGAGCAGAGGCGACAACCACAAGCAAGCAAAGAGCATAGACTTAAAAAATAAAAGCCATTACAACTGAAATGGTGATTTTCATGCCTTTTAGAACTTCTAATTATCCTTGCTATTTCCTTTCTTTGTTATTTAAGTGGCTCTCGTAGTGTTCAATGTTTCTTGAGGATATCCACATTTCCATTTTTTGGCCCTCTCTTTTAAAGCTCATTCACATAATTATTTCATTCCATCATATAATCTTCTTATTTTGATTGACCTGAATGTTTTATGTGGAGCGTTATTAATTTCCTTACATAATTCTGGCCAGTTTCTATTTTAATTATGTCTTGATATTTTTGAACTGATTCTTTTATTATAATAAGTTTGACTGTATGATTGATTAGTTTTGTGATTTTTTTTTATTTTCTTTCAGGTATGAGTTGGTAGCCTTAATTTTAGAGATGTAGCGATCAGAATCAAATTCATTACATTACTTTCACATTCATAATTTCCTAAGTACATGGTTGAGTACTGACCTTGTCCCAACATCAGGTTTGGAGATATCCATATTTTGGCTTCACTCGGTAGCTTCCCGAGGTAGTTCGACCCTATTTTCAGGTGAAAAATTTGATACAGAGTAATCAGTCACATTGTTGGTACTTTGTGAGTTGGGCGACGAGCTACATTGTTCAATTGTTCTGCTTAAAAATCCCAAAATTCTTTTGTTTTTTTCCGGATTCTTCCTCTGGTATTCATTTACTTTATTTATTTTAATACTTCTGACGAAAGCACACAAAAATTTCGGAGAAAACGCCAGTTTCATTAATATTTCCGTGCTGACTAAATTGTGTCATCAACGTATTTTCTCCACATATATTCTGCATAATGAAAGTATGTCTTTTTTCAAAGTTAGTGAGTCATTCCTCACTTTTGGCGAGCTCTTCAATTCTCGGACAAATAGCGAATGTTTTCGGCTTGTTTTAAGTATATAAGGTCCGACAAATATGTTTTGTTGTCGGCATTGACTAAACGATTTCAGTATGCATTCTTCAACAGGGCGTGTGCGCTTTCTCGCTTCTTAGAATGCATTTTCATCAAGCTTGTATTTCCGCTTCAAGATTGCGACAGCGAGGGTGAAGGAATCCCGAAATCTTTCTTTATGTCCTTTCTTTTCACTCCACATTCCACAGGCTCAATAACCTGCCTGCTTTCTCCAAAAATAGAACACTTGCACATCTTAGAAATCATTACTTAGAACCGATTTCTCTACTGTGGTAACTCATTCATTGTTGAGAAAACAAAAGAGCGTCGTCAAGAGTTGAATGACGAAACACTTATCTAAATAACTGACGAAATAAATTCGAATAACCGAGTTCTTACAGTAGATGACTTCGAATTATAGTGTGTTTACTGTGCGGTTTTGATTTATCGAGTGTATCAGAACACATAGGATTACTTCGATTTATCTAGATTTCTTCAAGGGGATTGACAAGAAGTTTGATTTGTCGAATTTCGAGTTAGTAAGAGTCGACTGCAGCTTACTAGCTTGAGCAGGCTCATCGTCACCTCGTATATTTAGAGGACATTGTACTTCCATTCCAAATTTAACAATGCTAATTCACAACAGACATGTTTTATCCTTTGAGGTAATGACGAACGTATGAACAGCCATCTGGGTGCAACTACGCCGCTACGACTTGAGCGCCAGTTTGGACTCGGTTTGCAGTGTAAAGTATTGCAAATTTCACGACGAGCATGTTGACAGTAAGACATGGTTAACAAAAAATAAATATTTCAGAGTAATATATCGATACTGGTTGCTATTATTTCTAGAATCATCCTCTTTGTTCAGTAATTTTATTTTATAAGCTGAGAAGAAATTATCGTTCTGTATTATCACGAAATAGGAGAGAGCATTTCACGGATATGGTTCGCGATTTGGAGTGGCGATCATTAACAGAAAGGTTTTCTTGGGGTGCTATCTTCGTACGAAATTTAAAGCACCATCTTTCTCCTCAACATGCAAAAATATGAATTTGGCTCGCACTTATGTAGTGAGAATTGAACATCGTAATAAAATAAGAAAAATCTGAGCTAGCGAAGGAGATATAGTTTTTTATTTTTCACGTGCTTTCCGTTAGTGAAGCGGTTGAGAAATACCTGCTCTTGCAAAGGTTGAAAACTAGCCTGAAAGTGATGGTATGGATGTTCTGCCAATTACTTAAGTGTGAAATGCAGAGTAGTCGTGCAGATGTAGATGAGGAGCAAGTAATCAGTTCTGTGTTTTCTAGATTGCAGAATTTTCCGAGGTTATGACATGTGGCTTACAAAAAGTAAACAACAATCCTTGAGTGAAGAGTTTCACACTACATGCCACTGTTATAATCTCCCATACTCAGAGAATGTAGATCGTCCTTCCTCAACGCTTTTCCAATTACACGGGTTACTTGTTACATTGTCCGTATGTTTTTTGTACTGCCAGTGTTGATTTTCCCCCTTTAGTTTAAAATTTCTCTGTTGAAACGTATGGACTTTAAATAAAATTGTAGTCAAGATGCGACGTAATTAATTAAAATACTTTGCACCGTATAAATGGTAGGACTCATATTTCAATCGACACGTTTCGAAAGGAACAAGCTCTCGTCTTTATGACAGGCATTAAATATCCTTATCAATTCTAAAATTGCTTGTAACGTTAAAAATACCTAACATGTCGGGCTGTATATTCTCCGCTACAGATACTTCTTATTCCAACGTAACAAAATCATTACAGAATCCATTAACAGTGGAGTAATAGAACCAGTTGCTAAGTTTTGGTATATTAGGCACAAATGACGGCAGCAAAGGAAATTTGCAGACCAGTTAACCTTGCCTTTGAGCATTTAGTCAAAAAATATGTTTCAGAATTAAGGTGTATCTTAAACGCAAAGTTTTCAGCTATTGCGTAGTACGATATTTCACTTAAGGAAGTGAGACATTGACTTACAATGTGAAAAAAACATTAAAAAACTGAGAGTTTCAATGGAGGTGTGCACCATATAAATTACATAGAAAGATACAACAAAAAATGGACCACGGGACAAATAGAGTGTAAGACGTAATTATGACCGTAACTAGACCGAACAAGATAATTAGCCAGCAAAATGTGTGGTAGATAATAGTGGTATAGCCATGCGGACCCCAACTGACTTTGTTTACATTTATGACATGTGAGCGTGTGAACTCCGGACTCGAGACATCACAAGCCCCAGCCTCCTTATCAGTGGCGTCAACAGCCGTATCAGTGATGTCATGATCTGTACCAATGACGTCATCATTATCAAATGTCGAGACACGCCCTCTCCCTCACCTCTCGAGCCAGTAACAGTACTGTATTAAAACGAAACAGCCAATAACAGCATAGTGTTTTAGCAGGTGCTGAAATGAATCAGCAATCTTAATTTTGCGTCATGTTGAAAACCTAAAGATACTGAGAATATTGATGTAACTTATAGAGAAAATATATGTAAGCATACACATATGTTTCATCTCTCTTTCTTTTCATCTTTACTAAAATGTTATTTATATCAAATACTATAAACTCTCATCAGTAAATTTCATCTCACATATGTAAATTGCATTGGAAACAATATCGCATTACCTATGGATTATGAGAAGCAGCATAAAACATACCATAAACAGTTAAAATCAATGTTCACTTATGCAGTACAATTAACGAATTGGAAATAAGTAAGTTTCAAAGCTAAGTTTTATTTCAGCTACTGTTGTGCAAAACTTCAAAATGCGAAATAAAATCAAATGTTGCTCTATACTCCTGCTGCTTGTCATCGCCGACAGGTGCATGCACTTGTTGACATCCAAGTTCAATCTTCGTACAGTACTTGGTGTAAGTCACAATAAACCTTCTAATTATTTCCACACATAAATTGTTCTGTAATGTTTGACAAGTGCTTCAATGGTATATCCACATTTACACTCATGCTCGTAAATTAAGGATAATGCTGATACATGGTGAAACAACGCTCTGGTGGGCGGTTTGCGGGCTTAAATCACCTCTGGGTATGACCATGGGGTGCATTTGACCTGCGGTCGTCGCATGGTGGCGCTGGCAGCAGTCCACATACGCAGAGGTGTGTTGGTGCATGTCAGAGTACGGAGCAGCGAGTAAGTGTGCAGACGTTTTCAGACGTGCTAATGGTGACTGTGTGTTAAAAATGGCTCTAAGAACACATATTGATGACGTTATGAGGGGTTGAATACTAGGGCGACTGGAGGCTGGTCAAAAACAGCAGGTCGTAGCATGGGCCCACCATGTACCACAAAGTGTGATCTCAAGATTATGGCAACGATTCCAGCAGACAGGAAACGTGTACAGGCGCTACAGTATGGGACGTCCACAGTGATACGACACCACAAGAAGACCGATATCTGACCATCAGTGCCCGCAGACGGCCACGGAGTACTACGGGCAGCCTTGCTCGGGACCTTACTGCAGCCACTGGAAGAGTTGTCTCCAGACACACAGTCTACATACGACTGAACAGACATGGTTTATTCGCCCAGAGACCTGCAAGGTGCATTCCACTGACCCCTGGTCACAGGAGAGCCCGTAAAGCCTGGTGTCAAGAACACAGTACATGGTCATTGGAACAGTGGTCCCAGGTTATGTTCACGGACGAGTCCAGGTATAATCTGAACAGTGATTTCCGCCGGGTTTTCATCTTGTGTGAACCAGGAACCAGATAGCCACCCCTTAATGTCCTTGAAATGGACCTGTATGGATGTTGTGGTTTGATGGTGTGGGGTGGGATTATGATTGGTGCACGTACACCCTTGCACGTCTTTGACAGACGAACTGTAACAGGTCAGGTGTATCGGGACATCATTTTGCACCAGTATGTCAGCCTTTTCAGGGGTCCACTGAGTCCCACCATCCTCCTGATGGATGATAACTCACGGCCCCACCGAGCTGCCATCGTGGAGGAGTACCTTGAGACACAAGATATCAGACGAATGGAGTGGCCTGCCTGTTCTCCAGACCTAAACTCCATGGAGCACGTCTGGGATGCTCTTGGTTGATTTATCCCTACACGTCATCAGACCCCTACGACACTTTAGGAGCTCCGACATCACAGGTGCAAGAATGGGAGGCTGTATCCCAGCAGCTGCTCCACCACCTGATCCAGAGTATGCCAACCCGTTGTGCGGCCTGTGAACGTGTGCATGGTGATCATATCCCATACTGATGTCGGGGTACATGTGTAGAAAACAGTGGCGTTTTGTAGCACAAGTGTTTCGAGACGGTTTTCTCAACTTATCACCAATACCGTGGACTTACAGATCTGTGTCCCGTGTGTTCTCTATGTGCTTATGCTACTAGCGCCACTTTTGTGTAGTGCCACGTTGTGTGGCACCACGTTCTACAATTATCCTTAATTTATGAGCATGAGTGTAAAATACGTAAAAGGTGTTCGCATCTCAATCTGAGGCTATATTATTGGTGCTAAATAAACTGTCGTCACCTGACGTCCTTCAGTAATGTTTCACCTCAGCAAGCACTGTTTTAGGAGAGCAGAAAATAATGCATCGTGTTCGTGGTGTTAACTGGCAATTGCTTCTTTTTATAACAAGTGATTCAGGCCCACTCAAATTTATGTACAAATGCAAGTGATGGGAAAGGCTGCAACGTTTACTAATTAGAAACCAAGGCTCACTAAACTTCACTCACAGTATTTCTCATATTCAGCTACTCAATAATACCAAAAATGTGATCATAATGCCCCAAAATACGACATGTAAAAAACACACAACACAGCCAAAAGAGAAAGTGATTGAGCACCATTATAGAATGGGAAGGAGGTGTTTTGACGAGATCTTTATTGCGATGAAACACTTAAACTGCATATATTCTTAATACACAAGGTGAACTCCGTAATACGAAGAGTTTACATGCTACACAACATGACCAAAGGGAGGGGTAGAATATGTCAGAGAACACAGGTCGACCTGTCGAAAACAGATTCTATTTATCAAAATTACTAACAATTTCTAGTACAAACACGCACGCACACACACACACACACACACACACACACACACACACACACACAGGTTATAATACACAAGTGTGATTACAGATCTCTAATCCAAAACGAAAATTTGAAATTTGCATCAAAATAAAATATGAATCGTCAATTGTTGAAAGCCAGTAAGTCAAATTTTTCCATTTTTCAGGTCGTACAAAAGAATTTATACTGCCGTTAGTATTACTACGATTTCATTGAGATTTTTTTAACTCAGAGTGACTGGATTCTGCATTTGTTCAAAGATAAATAGTTAACTTGGTGGACATCATTTCTATTTTTAATTATTTCAAAGTTTATTGACTTATTTGGTTTCAATAACGACAATGACACAAACACATTTTTTCTCTTGTGTGATTTACTTTTGCAAGACTTTAAAAATATGTCAGCATTATGTGACGAAACAGCACAAGCTACTTTTAACAGCAGTAATAATTAACTGTGCACTAGCTACGAGTTTAGTGTATCACTGGCCAAGAAAGCACTTATTCAAAGAATGATCTCATTGCAGCAGGCACATACACTATGTGATCAAAAGTATCCGGACACCCTCAAAAACATACGTTTTTCATATTACGTGCATCGTGATGCCACCTACTGCCAGGTACTCCATCTCAGCAAACTCAGTAGTCATTAGAGATCGTGAGAGAGCAGAATGGGGCGCTCTGCGGAAGTCACGGACTTCGAACGTGGCCAGGTGATTTGGTGTCACTTGTGACATACGTCTCTATGCGAGATTTCCACACTCCTAAGTATCCCTAGGTCCATTGTTTCCGATGTGACAGAGAAGTGGAAACGTGAAGGGACACGTACAGCACAAAAGCATACAGACCGACCTAGGCTGTTGAATGACAGAGACCGCCGACAGTTGAAGAGAGTCGTAATGTGTAATAGGCAGACATCTATCCAGACCACCGCACAGGAATTCCAAACTGCTTCAGGACCCACTGCAAGTACTATGATAGTTAGGCGGGAGGTGAGAAAACTTGAATTTCATGGTCGAGCGGCTGCTCATAAGCCACACATCACGCCGGTAAATGCCAAACGACGCATCGCTTGGTGTAAGGAGCTTAAACACTGGACGATTGAACAGTGGAAAAACGTTGTGTGGAGTGACACATCAGGGTACACAACGTGGCGATACGATGGCAGGGCGTGAGTATGGCGAACGCCCGGCGAAAGTCATCTGCCAGCGTGTGTAGTGCCAACAGTGAAATTCGGAGGAGGTAGTGTTGTCGTGTGGTCGTGTTTTTCATGGAGGTGGCTTACACCCCTTGTTATTTTGCGTAGAACTATCGCAGCACAGGCGTACATTGATGCTTTAATCACCTTCTTGCTTCCCACTGCTGAAGAGCAGTTCGGGGATGACGACTGCATCTTTTAATACGATCGAACACCTGTTCATAGTGTACGGCCTGTGGTGGAGTGGTTACACGACAATAACATCCCTGTAATGGACTGGCCTACACAGAGTCCTGACCTGAATCCGTTAGAACACTTTTGGGATGTTTTGGAACGCAGACGTCATGCCAGGTCTCACCGACCAACATCGATACCTCTCCTCAGTGCAGCACTCCGTGAAGAATGGGCTACCACTCCCCAAGAAACCTTCCAGCGCCTGAGTGAACGTATGCTTGCGAGAATGGAAGCTGTCGTTAAGGCTAAGGGTGGACCAACACCATATTGAATTCCAGCATTACCGATGGAGGGCGCCACGAATTTGTAAGTCATTTTGAGCCAGGTGTCCGGATATTTTTTATCACATAGTGTATTTAACAAAAATGACTTTTTCACTTCTTAAAACTTCAGTATGGAAATAGGTGGTTGGTAAGTCGAATAGGCCATTGTAATACTGTCCATTAAACCTGGAATGATGGCGTGATGTCTTTTCCTTAAACGAAAGGTATGGATTACTAACCCACCAATATTCGGAAGCCCAACCACCTCTCTTTTCTCCAAGGTATTGTATTTCTTTGAAGCTGCTGGGAACAAAGAAGATTTTTTTATTCCGTTGTTCTCTCACTGTCTTACACGAAACAACACTTCTTATAAAATATGTGGCCCACCAGTTGTCAAAATATAGTATTTCGTGTCCATTAATTAGTTTTACTGTCATATTCCTTTTAGTGGTTACTATTAGTTTCAAGTTTTTATTTTTCTCTTATATTGGCCAAAGTCGCAATCACATGAGAGAAATGAGTGGCGTCTCTCTGGAAATCTATTATCGTCTTGAGTATTCCTGCTTCAACTGTGGCCATACACATGTGTACAATGTGTGATTTTTGCTCTGGCCGACACAGCCGTCGTAGAACGAAAGAAGTTCAGTTACAGTTCTACTGAAATCTTTTTTTTTTTAATCAGAAACGAAATATGCTACTTCTTTAGCATCTTTCATCCCTGAACCAACTTGATAGAAGTACACAGTGAAGTGTTCAGTTTCCAAATCTTATATGCTGAAACAGTACACGCACAGTTGGCGCAGGCAGAATATCTGTTGGATTGGCACATGTGAAAGCGACAAGTTTCGCATAATACGAAGAGCTATTACTCATGCAGAATCAATAGGCTCGGTTCTTTTATTGACATCTCAGAGTGAGTTGTAAAATTTAGAACTTCCGCGCTTATGAACAGTTAATTCCGCTAGGTGACAAGCTTGGCTCTAAGCTTAGCTCTGTCATTTAAATGTGGGCCTTCCAGTGCGAGTTCAATTTCTTCACATTTACGAAAGACATCTACTTGGGGTCCGACAAAAGTATGAGTTGAAAGTGTCTCGACAAAAATTACGATAAACATCATACTTTACTTTCCATTCTACACATTTCTCATTGAACACACTGTGCAAGATTTAGTTCATAGTACAAATACATCACTTCCTTTTATAATATTGTAAGGATTTGTGGGGAAAACATTATATGAATAATTCCAAGGGTCTGTTCTGGTGTCTTTTCAGTGTACAGATTTTTTCCCGCGTTTGTCGGTAGGTGACAGTCCCTTAAGCAGTAATTTACAGATACGAAACACATGCGATTTCGTTGCTGAATGTACATCTAAGAACGCTTTCTTGCAATCCTGTTTCTTTTCATTTCCACGCATTACATGATAAAGAAACGTTGCATCTCTACCCATTTCATCACATTCTGGATCAGATTTCCGAGGACGCCTCCTCTTCACTTCCTTTGCTTCAGTAAGGTGTTGTAGGTGTAAATCCTGGGCGTCTTTGTTAGGAAAATCATGAAATATTGACAAGATATCATTATGCCGACTTACATCAATAGAATAATACATGTCAGTCTTCAGCTGTTAGGAATATAATAATAAAATAATGGCGTTGCAGATAAAAATGAATATTACTGCTGAGAACGAAATTTTTCGCGACGACACTAGTATAAATTATTCTTGGACATCCTGCCGCGTGATGAGTCACGAACTGCAGTTCTTCTCTTTTGCGGCGCTACACCCAACAAAAAAGGGAGAGCTCTGGGAAGACAAGGTCTGAGATGTATTTTCCGACCTCCAAAGAAGATAAAGCAGATACTACACACTGTTGAGGACAGTCTCAGCTACAGGATTCCTGGGATTTACACCATTCCATTACATCAGTCATTCAATCTGCACTATTTACGACAGCTGTGAAGAACGTCAGCGGCATATTAAAAATCGAGAACTGGTGAAATCTGCAGTTGCTGAGCACAGCCTAACAAATAAAAATAAAATACTGTATGAAGAAACAAAAGTTTTCTACCAGGCTTCCACATCTTGGACCCTATAATTAAAAAGGCTGTAGAAAGAAGAATGTGTGAGAAAACCTTCAACCGTGACAGCGGATATAATCTTAGCGGTGCATGGAAACGAGCTCTCGATGTAAAGAAGGGCCAGAGATGTTTGTCGCAATGTTTACGCTACGTCAGGAGCGGTGGCGCCACCAGCACAGCCGTTGACACCATCTGCGACAGCATGACGTAACTACGGACTAATCAGAAGCCGTCTTTGGGCTATATATGGCCACCACAGCAGCAATTTTGACAGTCAGTTGCTCCTGACGAAGACGATGGTGGAAATCGTCGAAGGCTCGAGGTTTTATCCTGAACTGACGCAGCAAGAAGTCGAAAAATGTTTTATACAATATTACTTCTACTTCCATGTCTTGCATTTTCATACTGTTGTTCCAAGTAAGTCATATTTATCTGCGTGATTCTCGAACTGATTTCTCTGCAACATAATCTCCTTTGTAATTTCGATAAGGCAATCCTTGTGTACGAGCTGTCTGTATCCTACTTCTGTTACAATCTGCAGTGATAGCCTTCCTTTTTGGAGCCATAGTAATATTTCAACTGCAGCTCAAATCAGTGTCAATGAAGATTAACAGTGATTATGCTACAATAAAGGGAGAAGACGTGTTTTTCAACAATTTGTAACGTTGCAATCACATAGATTCTGCACGGGTATGAGTAATGCATGTTGAAACGAAATACTGTAAGTCAGTGACATATTTGATTTCAACAACGAACAGTGTAAAATGTATCTTATTTCTACTATTTCTAGGACGATGACATGTTTCATTCCAGTATCAAGCGATTGACTATATACTAAATGTAATATTCAGTGAAAAAACGATAACTGAAAATTTTGATTTATTTGATTTCGATAACTGAAAATTTTGATTTATTTGATTTCGACAATTGACAATTCTTGTATTTCTCAAAATATGTAATATTTCGAGCACAAAACACGTGGCGCTAATGCCATACATTAAGTATGCTATAAGGTTTTTAAAAAATACACATGGCTTACTTTTTGACACTACTGATAAACTTTTTAGGGTAAGTACCACTTGTTGAAAACTAAAGTATTTTGTATCACACTTTTCGGGCACAATGTACCCTCTAACTATATATTTTCATATGTAAATTGTCTGTAGTACTTATTAACATACACGTTGCTTGCTTATTGGCACTATAGAAATAAATTATACGATAGTCAACAAGCGAAGTTCGATCTTTGTGCCACACATTAAATGAATCAAAATAGGTAAACATTAGTTCTATAACATTCCCAAACAAATGTGAGCACTCCTGCTGACCTGACTTAAAGCTTAAACTACTCCTGTCGACAAGAATCACCAAAGGAAACAATACTATTCCCATGATGTTGGCACTGAAATCTTATGCTCGCTAAAAGGCAAGTGAAAAAAATTCGCCCTATGATGGCACTGGCAACGTCTTATGCTCGTATAAAAGGAGTGGCTAGCGTGACTGTCAGAATCATAGGTTCTCTGCCACAAGCTGGGAGAGCGTGGACAGCAGTCGGCTCCTGATGGCAAGACCTTTATTTCAGTAGCAAGTCATTACAATTTTTGGATGGCTCTCGGCGTGAATATTCATCTTTTCGTCATACTCGAGCGGAGATGGTGGCTAGTGGCAGACACCGGGAGCGCTTGGAACGGCGGAAAGCGCCACAGCGACGTAGAGCGGTTGTCGGCCTTCCGCGGACTCTGGCTGTGACGAGGCGCGGCACGGCTAGCGCGCCTGGCCCCTGGCGAGGGCCGGCGAATCGTGACGTCAACGGCTGCGAGGAGTCAACAAGCCGCCCAGTAGACCACGACGGCGACCGTCTGGCGGGCACGCAGGCCGGAGTCCCGGGCTCCAGGCTCGGTCACGGCATCGTATTAATTTTGTGGGACAGTTGGTAATTGGGCCGGTACGGAAGTGAAGCAATTCCTGTGTAGACAAAAGAGAATAAGTGTATCTGACAGGGGCCACCACACTTACATCTCCAGCACTTCAGCTGCACGAAACTTCGCACTTTCGCAGTCTCTCTCATGTTATCAGTCATGCGTGGTAAGGTGTAGCATTCGAATTTAAAATCTTATGTTATTTGGGTGCGAATCTCAAGGTTAGTTTTTCTTTGTTTGCTTGTTATAGTAGCCATATGACAGTAGACAGACAAAAAATCCTCCCTCATTGGCGTTAATAGCTCTAAAGGTGCGGGCGCTTCTGCTTGGATCCTCCTCAATCAGTCTTGGAGCTGCTTTGGTGGTATCAGTACTGGCGTTGCGTGCCTATGTGTGACGCGTAGTAGGGCTTCCCGTAGTTCTGATTTCATTATGGACATCAGTTCTACTATAGTCAGGTTACATAATAATTGTATGACAGCTGCGAATCTGTGCTGGCAGATGATTCCTGATTATGTGCAGATCTCGGTTAGTTGTCTCAGCTGATGCCTGAATGTGGGGCATTAGTGTTGCGGCCAGAGTGAGCAGCTGCTGAGTGTTGTTCACAGCGTCGCTTTCCACACTGGCGAACTGGGTCGTATGCAAGTTCTCTTCCTCGTGGTTGCTTTCTCCCTCCTCCTGTAGTTTCTGCAACGCCTTATTCACATTTTCCAGATTCTCGCATTGGCCATTCCAAAAACTGTCCCCAAAATTCGACCGCCTGCGTCCAATAATCCCCTTCTTTGTCTTTCTCGAGGGATTAACTCTGTGGACTCATCCTACTGAGTCTGCAGCCATGCAAATGCGGACCATAGTATCTGATATTCGCCTTGTGTACCGTTAATCCCGTCTGTTTAGCTATCGTGAAATGCAGTTTGCTGAATGCGTCTTTGTATCTCGTTTTCCAGTGCCCAAATGTTAGTCTACTCCCTGGGCCCACTGATGGTTTGACATAACTACGTCCGTTTGTCTTGAAAACACGACACCACCTGATGTGGGACTCATCTTCTTGATTTCTGCCATCCAACAACAGCACAGTAGGCCTAGCATGTGAAACTTCCTGATCTCTTTTTCTTCCTGTTTCGAACTCGCTGCAGGATGTTGTGACTACTTCTTCATGTTCCAGGTTGGGACTGTGAGCCCTGCAGGAAAAGGAAATCCTACTGTTAGTTTTTTATCCTTGCTCGAGGTCTAAGTGCGTAATGATGAGTCGTGCTAGCTACAGAATTATCTTGTTTCCCTGGCCTCACATTTTTCTTTTTCCTGTCTTTCATCGACTCTTCCCTCCCCCATTTCGAAGATCCTACTGACATAGGAGGCAGCTCTCCAATATTACCCTTAAATGGCCGAATTCGACTCAAATGAATTATCGTGGGGTGAGTCAGGAGCGGTAACTTGACGTTAATGAGTGACGTAATTTCGATCACCTGGAAGGGACCCTAAGATGCCGATGCAAACTTTTTCGTTTTTCCCTTCGGCACATAAGAATTGATCATCCCTCACTGAACCACATGGTACATAATAATACTGCTTTACTTTTATGAGCCCTATCCTGCTGCTCCCGTGCTTTAGTATTCATCTTTGCCACTTCCTGTAAATAGTTTTCAAACTTCTGGCAAAATTCATTAGTGATGAAGTGTCACCCTCCAGCGAAGGTTTACAAAATTCAAAGGTTGATGGCATTTTATGACCAAAAATCATCTTGTATGGGGACAGTCTTGTTCTTTGATGGAGTTTTAAATGTTAAGCAGCCGCGACATAAGCCAGTAGTATATCAATTACTGTGCTGGGAACTGATATAATAACATTTTCGCAATTGTTCCGTGAACCCATTCTGTTCGACTGTTAGCATGTGGATGCAGAGTGCTTGTTCACAGTCTCTTAATTGCAACAACCTCCACAATTGTTGCATCAGCTCAGACATTACGTTTCCCGTTATGGTGTTCTCTGGTGTCCCAAACCTGTGTTCATTGATTCACTATTGCTTGAGCCTTTGTCATGGCATGTTGGTGTGGTATGGCTGTCATGGAAATGAAGTGCAAAAAATGATCTATTATTCTCAACACATAATGATTCTCTTCCAATTTTTGTGCTAGGGGTCCAAAAATATCTAATTCAATAATTTGAAGTTGTTTACCCTCTTCAGGGAGCCTTTGCAATTTGATGTTTTGATGACCGAGTTCTGACCTTTGCACACATCAAACACAGTTCCTCACGTAACGATCTATATTCCATCTCCGTGTCATCCACCAGTAATTTTATACTACCCTACGCTCAGTCACCCTGCAACCCAAACGTCCTGCCAAAATTGAATCGTGGGCCTACCTCAACACCTAATTCCATAATCTCTCTGGTAGCACTGTGTGTGGCCCATTTCTTGTTGTATTCTAAATCACTCCATCCTTTTTTGCAGAACTGCAACTGCTTGAAAAACCGCTGACAATATGAGTCAGCACTTTGTGTTGTCCTTCATTCATTCTCGTCTTAAGCCAGCTCATTCCACATAATGTACTGTGTGTCTGAACCCATCGGCGTTTGCGTGTGACCTTCCCGGCTGATGCATTACGTTATAGTTGTAGTCACTGAGATGCAAAGCCCACCTTGTTAACCTACTTGTCAGGTCTTTGAGCCCTAATAGCCATCTGAGGGCTGCATGTTCGGTTATCACCTTAAACATCGACCATACTGTTAACACCAGAAATAATTGATTCTGAAAATTAATGTGAGCACTTCCTTCTCTGTTGTTGAGTAACTTCTTTGTGCCCCATTCAGCTACCTTGAAGCATAAGCTATAAGGTGCTCCTGACCACCTTTTTCCTTATTCAATGCAACACGGTTACGTCACTGGAGTCGGCATGGCTCTGCATCTCTGCCAGTACCTTCTAGAAACTCATTGACTCTTCGTGCACATCTCGCAGCGGTCCGCACTGCTAAAGGTGATTATTCAGGCTTTTGACGGGTGGTCACATAAATCTGACTGGATAGTTTAGTAGACTAATATGCTACATGGCGTTAGTTGGTGATAGGAGTGTCTTTATAAAGGCACGTATCTAATTGTAGCACTTCTCCAGATCAACAGAAAATACATACTTTGGTCTGAATAGTGTCTTGTATATTTGCAAAGCAAAGGTTTATTGGTTCCCAGTTCACTCTTGTGATTTTCCTCATAAGATTAATTAATAGCTTTCCCATATAGCAGTATCACTGCAGGTACGTGTGTATTCCACCTAACACGATTATCAATCTACAGAGAAAGCATACTTCTCGACAAAATATATGAGCCTGGTTTCATCGGCCTTATTAATTGTGCTTCTTCTGTTTTATACAAACAGCTTGAAAGAAATTTTTACACACTATGTTAATCTGTGATTCAAGACTAGGATGTATCTATGAATGAGCCTTACGACACTGAAAATAGTAACTTTACTTCAGAAGAATGGTTATGAGGTTCTACCGTACAGTTCAAGCAGCCTCCACAAGTCTGCACTACAACTGCCGAAAAGTCCTAGATGGCAGTGGTTGGAATTTAAAAAATGCAAGATGACGGTGGCGGGAAATTCAACACTGCAAGATTATGGTGACGGGAAATAGAAAAATGCAAGGCGCTGCTGGCAGGAAATTTAAAAATTGCGAGATTCCAGCGGCGAGAAAATTCAATAAATGCAACCAGCAGAACTAGCCCGCTTGCGCTAGTGACCATAATGGAGTCATAATGAAAATAATCGGTATGATCTGAATCTGTGCGTTGTTCAAAAGTATTCGATTATTATGACTGAAAAAACACGCGACTCTGGTGTAATAGAATGTTTTACAAACTGTTTTTTGGCTTTTATGCTATCATCAGTTTCAAAG
The DNA here is from genome assembly GCF_023898315.1 of Schistocerca nitens. Taxonomy (NCBI): domain Eukaryota; kingdom Metazoa; phylum Arthropoda; class Insecta; order Orthoptera; family Acrididae; genus Schistocerca; species Schistocerca nitens. Next base: position 931,397,676 of record NC_064616.1, read on the forward strand.
ATGAACTTGTGTGGCTGTGAAATTTTTGTGGGATTAAAGATTTTAAACTAGTGGATCTACAGTTGGATTCTAAAGATACAATTGTTAATGTTCGATACAAAACTAAAGCGAGAGGAATTATGTCAGTAAAATACAATGTGAAAGTATTTAGCTCAGATAAAATGTTTAACGCATTAAATAATAAACTACATAACAAATTACAACAATTGTTCTGAGAAGAAAGATAATTTGAACAAGATGTAATATGCACGCAATTTCGTGACATGTTCCAAAGGGTTGACTGAAAAATATAATTTTGCCATTAGCACGTCCAGTATTACAGACACGTGAAATATTAAAACTGTGCGTAAACAGTTATGTGAAACAACTGTAACTACACAAATTAAATTTTCTTAACAGGATAAGTTGAAACTACAGCAAATGAAATAAAGGAAAAAGGGGGCATGTTTGTAGGAGCGATAGTTTATAAAATCATTTGGACGTTATTATCAGGAGTATCTGCAGTCAGACTGCAGAACTTCTGGAGCGAACACGGGGCTTTTGTAGGCTAGGCGACAGTTTGAGGTACTCTGACGAACATTCATCAGTCGATACGCAGATAGCGAAATCAGACCACGTTCAGTGTAAAGACCCTTCGACCGTCAAAATTTTATCATTAAAATGTCGAAGTATTCGTAACGAAGTTCCCGAATTTACTACCCTCCAGCAAAGTTCTCGCCCTCAGATTATTCTTGGAACCGATAGCTGGCTGAAACCCGAAGTAGAAAGCTGAGAGATATTTAGCGAGTCATGGATCGCATATCGAAAGATCAGATTATACGCCATAGGAGAGGAAGTGTTCATTGCAGCTGACAAAAATATTGCCTCTATTCAGGTCGAAATTGAGTGTGACAGTGAAGTTATCCGGTCGCGTGTAACACGTCTCGGTGAAATCAAGTCAACTGCTGGATGTTTTTACCGGCCACCCGATTCTGCTGTGGTAGTTATGGAGTCATTCAAAGAAAGTCTACGGTCAGTATCGCGTAATTACCCAGACCATGCTCCTACCGAGTATGGACTAGAACGTCCATGGATTCACTGCAAGTGATACAGACAGACAGTCTTCTGAAGTAATTTTGAACACGCTTTCCGAAAACTGTCTTGAGCAGCTAGTTGGGCAGCTTTTTCGCAATGGAACTACCTTAGACCTTGTAGCTACAAACAGGCCGAAACGTATCGATGCCGTCAGTGTAAAGTATCGGATTAGTGATCATGATGTCATCACAGTGACTATGGTTACAGAAGTTAATAAATTTGTCAAGAAGGCTAGGAGAATGTTTCTGCTAGAGTGATCAGACAAGCAATTATTAGCATCTCACTTAGACAATGAAATGACATCATCTATTTCCAGTATGATGAACATAGAGAAATTATGGGCAAATTTTAAACAGACTGTAAATCGAGCTCTGGAGAACTATGTACCTAATAAGGGGATTGAGGACGGAATTTGGGGAAGAAAAGGCTGTTGTACTCCTAGTGAGAAAAAACAATGGACAAATGCCGACAGACAAAGGTTAGTAGATATTCGTGTCTGTGGAAAGATCTATGCGCTTAGTAGGAAATAGCTACCACCATGATACCTTAGCAAAAGATCTGCCCGAGAACCCGAGGAAATTCTGGTCATATGTAAAATAGCTAGGCGTGTCTAAGGCTTTCATCCAGTCACTCGTTGACCAGTCTGATTTGGCAGTAGAAGACGGCAACAGGAAAGTCGAAGTTTTAAATTACCCTTTCAAGAAATCGCCCACACAGGAGAATCAAACATACTGTCGTTTGACCATACCATAGAATCCCGTATGGACGACATATTAATAAGCATCCCTGGCGTAGAGAAACAACTGAAAGAGCTGTAAATAAGTAAGTCTCCAGGTTACCGTGGAATCCCAATTCGGTTTTACACAGAGTAATCTACAGCATAGGCCTCTTACTTAACTTGCATTTCTCGCGAATCTCTCGCCCAGCTCAATGTCCCAAGTGACAGGAAAACAGCGCAGGTGACTCCTGTGTACAAGAAGGGTAAAAGAACGGACACGCAAAATTACAGACCAACATCCTTCACATCAGGTTGTTGCAGAATTCTTGAACATATTCTAAGTTCGAATGTAATAAATTTCCTAGAGACTGAAAAGCTTATGTCCACGAATCAGTACGGCTAGAAAGCATCGCTCGTGCGAAACTCAGCTTGCCCTTTTCTCACATAATATATACTGCGAACTATGGATGAAGATCAACAGGCAGATTTCATATTTGTAGGTTTCCGAAAAGCATTTGGCACGGTGCCACACTGCAAACTCTTAAAGGAAGTTAGAGCATATGAAATAGGTTTTCAGAAAGACTTCTTAAGTAATAGAACCTAGTATGTTGTCCTCGGCGGCGAGTGTACATTGGAGACAAGGATGTCGTCAGGAGTGCCACAGGAAAGTGTGATAGGACCGCTATTATTTTCTGTATCCATAAATAATCTGTCGGCAGGATGGGCAGCCATCTGTATTGTCTGTTGATGATGCTGTGGTGTACAGGAAGGTGTCGAAGTTAAATGACTAGGAGAATATAAAATGAAATAGACAAAATTTGTAGTTGGTGTGATGAATGGCAGCTAGTTATAAATGTAGAAAAATGTAAGTTAATTCAGAGTAGTAGGAAAACCAAACCCGTAATGTCCCACTTGACACACTCACGTCATTTAAATATCTGAGCGTCACGTTGTAAAGCGATATGAAATGGAACGAGCATCTGAGGATCGTGGTAGGGAAGGCGAATGGTCGACTTCGGTTTCTTGGGAACATTTTAGGAAAGTGTAGTTCCTCTGTAAAATAGACCGCATGTAGGACCCTTGTGCGACCTGTTCTTGAGTACTGCTTGAGTGTTTGGTATCGGCACCAGGGTGGAGTAAAGGACGACATCGAAGTAGTTCAAGGCGGGCTGCTGGATGTGTTACCGGTAAGGTCGAATAACATGCAAGTATTATGGAGATGCTTCGGGAACTCAAATGGAAATCTCCGGAGGGAAGGCAACGTTCTTTTCGAGTAATACTGTTGAGAAAATTTAGAGATCCGGCATTTGAAGCACAATGCGTAACAGTTCTTCTGCCACCAACATGAATTTCTCATAAGCTCCACGAAGATGAGATACAAGAAATTAGGGCTCATACGGTGTTCTTATAATAAAGTCGTTTTTCCTCGCTCTGTTTGCGAGTGTAACAAGAAAGGAAATGACTAGTAGTGATACAGGATACTCTCCGCCACGCACCGCACGGTGGCGTGCGAACTATGTATGCAGATGTACATGTAGATACAGAAATGGCGAGCAAGGTACCTGTGTCTGATCATTCAGTGTTCAGCTTGGGCGAAGGGACATATGCTTAATAATTCCCATTATTTCAAGGTATTTCATCTTCCTCCCTTCGTGGATACTATGTAAGACTTCATGTTGCAAGTTGTAACTGTTCCCTTCTTTAAATAGGTGGTCTGAAGCAAAGTCCCTTTTCTGAGTCACAATCTTCTGTCATTTTCCTTCAACTGCGTGTATATTGCCCTGCCAGACTGACCTGTAAGGAATTAGCGACAATTACAGGTGAATTTGTATATTCCACATTTTCCCAAAACTGAAATGCTGTCTTGACCACTGGGAAAAATGTTTCCAATCGTCTTGTGCACGTAAAATAGTATTTTAAACTTATTGGATTTCAACTCTCTAGCCACATTCAGAGAGCATTTTCCTAAATATGCGAATATGCACATTTTAGGAAAGTGTAGTTCAACTGTAAAATAGACCGCATATAGGACCCTAGTGCGACCTGTTCTTGAGTACTGCTTGAGTGTTTGGTATCGGCACCAGGGTGGAGTAAAGGACGACATCGAAGTAGTTCAAGGCGGGCTGCTGGATGTGTTACCGGTGAGGTCGAATAACATGCAAGTATTATGGAGATGCTTCGGGAACTCAAATGGAAATCTCAGGAGGGAAGGCAACGTTCTTTTCGAGTAATACTGTTGAGAAAATTTAGAGATCCGGCATTTGAAACTGACTGCATAACAGTTCTTCTGCCACCAACATAAATCTTGAAGTGGTAGGTCGAGCACAGGGTGAAGAAGAGAGGAGACCTTTCGTCTTTGGTTTTGTGCATCATGCAGTAGCCAAGGGAAGATTGTAGCCAATGCTTGATGCTATTTTTTGAGTATATTAAATGCAGTTTGGAAGTGTTCATTGCTCACTAGGATGGATATTAGGCGATGTATCGTTGAGTGAAAGGCAACATGTTTATGGGGCCCTCGGTGTTGAGGAATGGCAAGTATGCAAAAACGCAGGAGGGTTAAATTAGTAATCTATTCAGTAGTTCACAACTTTCAGAACCAATTCAAGTGCTAATGCTTGTAGATCTAATTTCTCGGACTTAGAAACAATTAAACAAGGACTCAGTGTACTCGGAGAAGCCTTCAAATACGCTCCACAACAAAAAATTTCCGGGCAGCAACTGGAAGCAGTAAACATAGAGCTAGAATGTACATTAGATGATCTACACTTAATATCTCGTAGGCCTCGAACTGGGAAGATCTAACCTCTTTTCTTGTGCCACATCACGTAAGGAAAGACAAGTGTGAAACAGTTCCATGAGGAAGATCGTGAGTTATAATTGTGTTGTAACAACCAGATCAGACAAATGGAATATTCTTGTCTTACCGAACAAAGGTGTCCATGTCAGCAAAGTGTAAGATTTTCTGAACTCTGCCAACTTCCAACATATGCAAAAAGACCCCACACAAGCTTATAATTACGAAGTTAAAAGTGTTATTAAATTGTGTAAAGATATAATATTTGACTCTGATACGTGCTTTTTCATCAACGTTAATTCTATAGCATCTGGACTGCATGGCTTCTCTAAACTCTATAAAAAGAATATTCCAATCCATTCTACAGTGTTTCCATTTTCAGTTCCATGTTAAATGATCTGATAAAGATCAAACTAAGTTTAAACCTAATCATGGTATTCTTAAGTTCAATGACTTAATGAAGATGTTAAAATATAGCCAAATCCCCCACCCCTAGCACCACGCAAGTTTCTCTTGTTGGCAGCAGTTTATTCACTACCGTACCTTTTTGGGAGCTCCTAAGCAGTCTCACAGGTTTACTAGATAAATCAGCAATTAACTCAGTTGTCACAGATGACGTAAAGTTAGCAACACAAATCTGCCTAACACACAATTATTTCCATTTCAATGGCAATATACAGAAAGTGTTAGATGGTCTAGCTATTGGATCCCCACCTCAGTCCAGTTCTAGCCAGAAATCTACATGGACAGTTCTAAAAGACATTTCTTGGAAATAATCCAGTTTCTTCCAATGTTAGATACTCATATATGTTTAACGATGAGGTGCTGCGCTATGGACAGGTACTACCAGACAACTTCATCCATTCGTCAAGCGGCTAAATCTTAAGCGCAACAATTTCAAGTTTTCGATGAAATTAGGGGGTGACTCCATAAATTGTTTTCACATAGCCATTGACAGCAGTTATGACATTCACATTTTCAAGATTTACAGGAAACCCATCACCACTAATATTGTAATACCTGCCAATTATTTGCACTCAGTGACCCATAAGTATGCTGCCTTTCATTCATTGATATATCGTGTAAGATCCATCCCTATGATAGATGAAAAAACTTAATTAAATACAAGCAAACAAATAGTGTCTAAAACTCTTATATTCCTGTCTTGATGGAATCCATGATTCATAAAAAACAAAAACAATACGTCTCCTCTTTTCTTTACCCTGTGTTTGATTACCACCTCGTTGCCTCAACTACCTGCTTCCGTCTTCCACCCTCACCCTCCCTCCTTGCCACATGTGGATGTGATACAAAGTAAGTTGTGCAAAAATGTGTATGTCTGCTTAGTCAGGAAGCTCTCAGATGAATCAAGACATGTTCTACACTTAGGAGATATAACTGGAAGCGACGTCATGACTAAACCTGCTGATATCTGTACATGCCTGTTGTTGCAATTTTCACGTTAGTTACCACATCAGCTAATCATTATTGAACCAGTAATATCTGGTGTAACGGTAGGCACTTTGTAAATTGACCATTATTTCCCCCCTACTATTCCTATAGTATCTGGGGGAGTAATCGTAGACACCCTGTAAAATGACCATCATTGAACCACTCAGTAGTAATGTGAGTCACCATAGATCAACTGACCATCATTTCTGTAGTTGCTTTTGGGGTGATGAAAGGCCTTCACCCTGTCAACTGACCATCATCAACCCACACTAGAGTATGTGTGGTAGTGGTAGTCACCATTTCAACTAAATATCGTTAGCCCCAATAGTATCGTGGGTAATGATAGTCATCTCGTGAACTGACCACTACTGCCTCACCAAATTGCTTCTGTGGTTATGGCACTCACCACATCAAGTGGCCAACATTGCCACACTGTAAAATGGTGATTTACGGGGCAGTCGGTTACAATTTTTTTTATAAAAGAGAGAATTTGATACAACTTGCTATTACATAACGTTTTGTGGGTAACTTGTAACAATTTTGTTGTAATATGACAATGGATGGGGTGATTTGTTACAGTTTTGCTATAGGATGGCTATGTATCAGGGGTGAAGTGTGATAGTCTCCTCTGTGTGATACCATAAGTTATTATTGTCAGCAGAAGATAAAAACTTTTTATATGACAATATGAAGTTAATATCCCAGCAGGCAGTTGATATAATGTTTGGGTGATTTCGATATTGGTTTTAGCCAAAGTAAGACGAGTTTTTGACAAATAATACAGACAATTTAAATGCGTGAATAACATCGTTCACTTTGTTACACAGACAATTTAAATGTGTGAATAACCTTGTCCACTTTGTTACAAAGATCAAACTATTCTCATTGACAAGTGAACTTTAAACTGTAAGTCAGACAGGTTCTGATTTCTTTAATGCATGATATAAAGTTAAAATTAAACTTGTTAGCAAGCCCTGCTTAACCTGTAGGGTACATAATTAGTGTAGACAGGCATCATTTTTGTATTATAAGAACAATTTGATTATGACAGTAATGTCACATGTGTTTTTGTGTGTGAAATCGTAAATATTTTGCGAAATAATGCAACTGTTTTTGGTGCCAATTTCAAATATTTGTTCAGTCAGAAATCTTTAATTATACTCGTGTCTTATGGAAAGCAACTTGCATGTGTTTCGTACGCAAAATATCGAGGTATTTGCAGAATAATATTATTTCGATACAAATATCGTATTTTCGAGAAATTGAATTTTCCTGTCTGCTTGTGGAAGCTTGCCCATTATTGTCTTTATCGTTGTTGTGTGCCATGTTTTGTATTTACATTTTGTATTTCATTCATTAAAGATCTGTTTTTAAGAAAATATATAGTTTTAGTGAAAGAACTAATTAAAAATCTCATCATTTGGTGAAGGCGGAAAGCCTCGCTCGCGGGGTGGAATCTAAGCTAACTATTTGTAGTATCGTTCCCAGAACCGATCGCGGTCCTCTGGTTTGGAGCCGAGTGGAACAGAGGCTCAGACGATTCTGCGGAGATCTGGGGTGCAAATTTCTCGACCTTCGCTATCGGGTGGAGAAATGTAGAGTCCCCCTGAATAGGTCAGGCCTGCACTACACGCCGGAAGCGGCTACAGGGGTAGCGGAGTACGTGTGGAGTGCACATGTGGGTTTTTTAGGTTAGAGAATTCCCTCCCTAGGCCCGACAAGACGCCTCCTGAGACGCGGCAAGGTAGGAGTAGGCAAAATGCAACAGCGAATAACAATATTAATGTGCTAATAGTAAACTGCAGGAGCGTCTATAGAAAGGTCCCAGAACTGCTCTCATCAATAAACGGTCACAATGCCCATATAGTAATAGGGACAGAAAGTTGGCTGAAACCAGACGTAAACAGTAATGAAATCCTAAACTCAAATTGGAATGTATACCGCAGAGACAGGCTGGACAGTGAAGGGGGAGGCGTGTTTGTAGCGATAAAAAGTGCAATAGTATCGAAGGAAATTGACGGAGATCCGAAATGTGAAATAATTTGGGTGAAGGTTACGGTTAAAGCAGGCTCAAACATGGTAATTGGATGTCTCTATGGGCTCCCTGGCTCAGCAGCTGTTGTGGCAGAGCACCTGAAGGAAAATTTGGAAAATATTTCGAGTAGATTTCCCGACCATGTTATAGTTCTGGGTGGAGATTTTAATTTGCCAGATATAGACTGGGAGTCTCAAACGTTTATAACGGTTGGAAGGGACAAAGAATCCAGTGAAATATTTTTAAGTGTCTTATCTGAAAACTACCATGAGCAGTTAAACAGAGAACCGACTCTTGACGATAACATATTAGACCTTCTGGTGACGAACAAACCCAAACTATTTGAAACAGTTAACGCAGAACAGGGAATCAGCGATCGTAAAGCGGTTACTGCATCGATGATTTCAGCCGTAAATAGAAATATTAAAAAAGGTAGGAAAATTTTTATGTTTTGCAAAAGTGACAAAAAGGAGATTTCAGAGTACTTGACGGCTCAACACCAAAGTTTTGTCTCAAGTACAGAAAGTGTTGAGGATCAGTGGAAAAAGTTCAAAACCATCGTAATATATGCATTAGATGAGTATGTGCCAAGCAAGATCGTAAGAGATGGAAAAGAGCCAGCGTGGTACAACAACCGAGTTAGAAAACTGCTGCGGAAGCAAAGGGAACTTCACAGTAAACATAAACATAGCCAAAGCCTTGCAGACAAACAAAAATTACGTGAAGCGAAATGTAGTGTGAGGAGGACTATGAGAGAGGCATTCAATGAATTCTAAAGTAAAGTTCTGTGTACTGACTTGACAGAAAATCCTAAGAAATTTTGGTCTTACGTCAAAGCAGTAGGTGGATCAAAACAAAATGTCCAGACACTCTGTGACCAAAATGGTACTGAAACAGAGGATGACAGACTAAAGACCGAAATACTAAATGTCTTTTTCCAAAGCTGTTTCACAGAGGAAGACTGCACTGTAGTTCCTTCTCTAGACTGTCGCACAGATGACAAAATGGTAGATATCGAAACAGATGACAGAGGGATAGAAAAACAATTAAAATCACTCAAAAGAGGAAAGGTCGCTGGACCTGATGGGATACCACTTCGATTTTACACAGAGTACACGAAGGAACTTGGCCCCCTTCTTGCAGCGGTGTACCGTAGGTCTCTAGAAGAGCGTAGTGTTCCAAAAGATTGGAAAAGGGCACAGGTCATCCCCGTTTTCAAGAAGGGACGTCGAACAGATGTGCAGAACTATAGACCTATATCTCTAACGTCGATCAGTTGTAGAATTTTGGAACACGTATTATGTTCGAGTATAATGACCTTTCTGGAGACGAGAAATCTACTTTGTAGGAATCAGCATGGGTTTCGAAAAAGACGATCGCGTGAAACCCAGCTTGAGCTATTCGTCCACGAGACTCAGAGTGCCGTAGACACGGGTTCCCAGGCGTTTGATACAGTTCCCCACAGTCATTTAATGAACAAAGTAAGAGCATATGGACTATCAGATCAATTGTGTGATTGGATTGAAGAGTTCCTAGGTAACAGAACGCAGCATGTCATTCTCAATGGAGAGAAGTCTTCCGAAGTAAGAGTGATTTCAGGTGTGCCGCAGGAGAGTGTCGTAGGACCTTTTCTATTCAAAATATACATAAATGAGCTTGTGGATAACATCGGAAGTTCACTGAGGCTTTTTGCGGATGATGCTGTAGTATATAGAGGTTGTAACAATGGAAAATTGTACTGAAATGCAGGAGGATCTGCAACGGATTGACGTATGGTGCAGGGAATGGCAGTTGAATCTCAATGTAGACAAGTGTAATGTGCTGCGAATACATAGAAAGAAAGATTCTTTATGATTTAGCTGCAATATAGCAGGTCAGCAACTGGAAACAATCAATTCCATAAATTATCTGGGAGTAGGCATGATTTAAAATGGAATGATCATATAAAGTTGATCGTCGGTAAAGTAGATGCCAGACTGAGATTCATTGGAAGAATCCTAAGGAAATGCAATCCGAAAACAAAGGAAGTAGGTTACAGTACACTTGTTGCCCACTGCTTGAATATTGCTCACCAGTGTGGGATCCGTACCAGATAGGGTTGATAAAAGAGATAGAGAAGATCCAACGGAGAGCAGCGCGCTTCGTTACAGGATCATTTAGTAATCGCGAAAGCGTTATGGCGATGATAGATAAACTCCAGTGGAGGACTCTGCAGGATTCACGCTCAGTAGCTCGGTACAGGCTTTTGTTGAAGTTTCGAGAACGTACCTTCACCGAGGAGTCAAGCAGTATATTGCTCCCTCCTACGTATATCTCGCGAAGAGACCGTGAGGATAAAATCCGGGAGATTAGAGCCCACACAGAGGCATACCGACAATCTTTCTTCCCATGAACAATACGAGACTGGAATAGAAGGGAGAACCGAATGAGGTACTCAAAGTAACCTCCGCCACACATCGTCAGGTGGCTTGCGGAGTATGGATGTAGATGTAGATGTAGATTTTATTACAGCTCATTGTGCTAAATGTTAGAAAATCTAATGTTGGCGGATAAACATGCTAACACAAGTAAGTCCAAAGTTAAATGACGTGAAAAACTACATTAGCTAGTCAATAATATCGATTATATTTTTCTCTTGTAGAACATGATGCATTATCTTCATACCCCTTAGCATTGTGCTTGGTTCGAATGAAGCATTGCTGAAAAACATCTATAAACGTCTGGTGATCGTATTTTGACCTCTGTACCACTAGTAACAAAACCTCAAACAAGCCTAAGACTGAAACGCTAATATCTTTACGTATTTTGACAAATATTGCGGACAATTTAGACTTGAGAACAGCATTATGGCAATGGATTTGAGAGTCCACACTTATGCTTTAGGCATCAAGTGGAAGTCTCTGACAGTTATAGAACAGTAACTCCGACTACTTATTTGTCTGTGTCACCTATCACTGCGTGTCTGCATGGTATAGTATTTTAACCAACATGTGTTTTGTACAATTATAGAATTGGACAGGTTCATTTTGGTACATGGTCTCATTTAGGCCAGGATGAAGTGTCAGCTGCCTGCTTAGAATGGTATTTTCCTGAATACATGTGTTTTGTACATTTACAGAACAAAGATACTGGAATACTGTAAGTTTCAACTTTTCTGTATTTTGACTTGAAGTAACATTTACATAACCATTGTGTTTGTGAGATTATATATATATTTTTAGTAAATAATACATCTTTTTTATACTACCAATAACTTGGACTCATTTAGGTCTAGGAGGAATTTTTTATTATTACTGTTTCGACACTGAAACAGCATTGACATAAGCGTCTTGTGAACATATTTTGTATAAATAATACAGACTACTTAGATGCGGAAATACTTAATTCAGTGATCCATTATGCCAAATTCTTTCGAACATAGAGCAAAATTCAGATCGTTTGGATATTTCTGAATATGGTGATTACATACTGATGGGCTATTTCGTTCCAATGTGTGGTAAAATACTCGGTGTGTGTGTGTGTGTGTTTTTTTTTGTGTGTGTGCGTGTTTGCTTACATACATATTTTTGATGAATAATACAAGTCATTCAGGATTCTTTTTAAATATGGCGCAAAATTCAAATCATTGAAACAGTTTTGAACATTGCACAAAATTCAGATATTTGGTATAATTTTGAACGTGAAGGTATAAAGGCCACTAGCACAAGTGGACTGGTTCCACGATATTGCATTTTTCAATTTTCTAACCACTGCCATATTGCCTTTTTAAAATTTCTGCTAGCACCATCCTACATTTTTTAATGTTCCTCCACCATCATCTTGCATTTTTTAATATCCCGCCACGTACAGCTTGCATTTTTTAGTTTCCTGGCACCGCCATCCTGGATTTTTCGGCGGCTGCAGTGCAGAGTACCAACGTCTGCTCCAACTGTGAAAGTAGAACCTACTGCTAGATAACAGTATAGTGCAGCTTCACCTTGTGCACTCTACAACCCTCTTTTGAATGCTGTCCTCTAGGTGGCCGAGGCGTTGCAGTTGAAGGCTGTCCCACACGTCAACTGCGCCTTTCCTGAAGTCTCCATTGTGTGAGGAGGGATTCTGCCATGACGTAATGCTGGTTTCAACTGCCCGCCAGGGTTCTCATTCGACTTGTAGACAGCAGATAGCGCAGGCCCTTTCATCCGGTGAGATTGCTGCCGCTTGGAGGAAGATGTTCATAAGGTAGGCACGATGAATTCCTGATTTATCATCCTGAAAGACGAACTCATCACCAAAATGTTGACTTTATGCCTAGAGAATAAGAGGATTCTGCCCCGATGGTACACAGGTCTCAAATGACCCTCGTTACCAACGAGAGGCCTCCGACATCCGTATGTTACACCGGCCCAAAAAATATTGAACGTGTAGGACCGCATTCCTGAGATGTACCTAGGTTCCACACTCTTTTACGACGCCCATCTCGCGTGACAGAAATCTTGCACTCGTCAGTGAAGAGAACCCGCCTTCATTGCTCCAGGTTCCATCACAGGTGCCACTAATCCATCCTCCTCACGCACCACATTCCTGGGGAATTTGCAGTGTTGTTTGCAAATGTATGCGTAGAGCCTACACTGAAAATGGGGCGACGTTTGCGCACTGCCTGGGTGAAGACAGCCCGTACAGTCGCCTTCTTAATTGCTACGTGCAGTTCTGTTACCTCGGGTTACTGAAGAACCATAATTTGAAGGTAGGTCATCAACTGGTGTTGTGGACGGTGGGCGAACATAGCGAGCCAGTTGTTCACGGTTTCGTGCCTCACAGTAGCGGTAGAACGGCGGAATGACGTCGGTGTAGCGTACGCCAGAACGACGGGAAATTTACCGTGTTAACAATGCTTCTTGCCCTAATGTGGCAACGCGCGTTGGGTCTCAGCCTGAAGTAGCCCTTAGAGACTAGACTGAGAGAGTAGCGTATGCGAACGATTTCCTCGTAGTACTTAATGGAAATTCTCGAGCTTGTAGTGTAACTTAGCTGTCTATTTCAAATATTTAGGTACTGCGTAATACAAGAAACTGAGAATTACAGCAAACAAGATGGTCCGTATGCTGCAGAAAGGGAAGTTTTAAAAAACTGGCAATACTTATACGGAATAAATTGTATGCCGGTTAGTAGGAAAATAGTGACCAACATGTAGGCGTGTATGTAGAAGCGGGAAAGACTTCAACGCTCACATCGCTAAATTCTGTGATAAAATCTTTAAGCTCGTCCATAAAATAGTCAGAACCGGAAAAAATATTAAGATACCTCTGAACCTCGTAACTCTATGTGTTACCTCTATAGCCAGTTTCGGTGAAAGTGTTTCGACGTTCAAGCTTCAGAAGGTGAAATCATGGGAAAGCCTCTTAAAGGACGGTCTTACCTCGACAGCCAGTTTCGGTGCAAGCTTCAACAGGCGAAACCAATTGAAATCCTCCGAAGAATGCAACCCAGTGTCCCTGTAACAATCTCTGGTGCGTGTCGTACAATTTCGCTAGGACTCGGAAGCGCATTGCACATAGAAATGCCGTGGCGTGGACGTTTGGCGGCGACGTGGCGCAGACAGGACTCGGGCTAAGCAAGTCAGAGTGGCGCTGTCAAAAGAGTCGAGGCGGTCATGCTACAGAATAGTGGCGAATACGTTGTCTAGGCCATACTCAGACAGTGATGTAATGGAAGTTTTGTAGCTAGTAGCTTTTCAGCTGCGAAGAAGATATTGGAAGCTTCCATTATAGTTCAAAAAGGAGAAAAAATATAGAATATTAAACGAATGTTTCGACACTTTCCGTTATATTTACATGAAATCTGAAAAGCGTTGTTATATTGTGTCAGTCAAAGTGAAGGACATCATTCAGAGACAAAGCAACGAAATGGGGACCCTTGAGATAAAATATGTAGCCGTTTCTACGCACTGTCGAACCTGCTCGTCTGTGTCGGTTGCTTGGACGATAAACACACGAAAAGTAATGTCACCTGTATATTCGTGACACCTTACCGAAATAAATTTTTCTTTTTCTTTAGATATGTTGCTAGTATTCGCGGATACAGATAGATCATTAGTTATAGTAGAAGTCGGTAAATATTGACTCATGGTCGATGAACGACCATTTCATAGCAGCAATTTTCGACGAGCTTTGCAACGTGAACGCCGCGCGGGATTAGCCGAGCGGTCTTAGGCGCTGCAGTCATGGACTGTGCGGCTGATCCCGGCGGAGGTTCGAGTCCTCCCTCGGGCATGGGTGTGTGTGTTTGTCCTTAGGATAATTTAGGTTAAGTAGAGTGTAAGCTGAGGGAGTGATGACCTTAGCAGTTAAGTCCCATAAGATTTCACACACATTTCAACATTTTGCAACGTAAGCACCTTGATTTACGACAATAAATCCCACTAACCGGTTAACGTTCTTTTCTGTTCTGTGGCACACGAGGCGTTCCCCCTACGCACATAACTTGTTTGTATCCAAAAATCTTACAAGGAATTCGGATTTTTACAGCTCACCCCATCATTCCGAAAAATGAGACAAATAAGAAAATAAATAATTTACCAAGAACGTTCTAAATGCCACACCAGGAAACTGACTGGTTCTAAGTGCCAATAAGGAAGTTTGTGTTTCAAGCGCGATTACTACTGAGGCACTACTTTTTATTTGTGATACTATAAGTGAGAAATGCATCAATAATGTTTAACTAGTTTTTACAAGAGAAGAATAAAATTAAATTCAAGAAGTTAAAATCTATCGAAAGAGCGACACTCCGTGATTATTGTTCGGTTTTATTTTGTTTTATTTATTTTTTTGATGCAGTCCCTTTTATTACAGAATCATAAGCGGTTTGGGTCCTCAATGGCCATCGTCAGATGCTACAATAAGAAAGTAAAAAGCTTATCTTAAGACCTTCAAACAAATAAAAATATTTTCACTAACACTCGTTATCTAAGTAATGCGTAGCTAAAATACATGTGGATTACATCTTTGAGCGGCATTTGGAGAACAGATGCTCATGCATTATCAAACTAAACTTATATCGTAAATCTGTGAATTATATATGTACCAATAACTTTAATTTTCTTTCACTACACTTTGCACTAGTTACGCGCGTTGTTCATAAGACAGTATTCTTTTGTGAAAACCTTACAGTAGGCAAATATTAGAATAATATTTCAGTCAGTGGTTCGTAAATATAAAAATAGAACACACGTCGTTGAATCAGTAAAATCATAGCTGAAACAGGGCATGGTCTACAATAAAAGGTACAAAGGTGCAGTCTTCATGGTACGAATTTCGGACGGCTGATGGCACTGCACTTCGGATTTTTAAGACGTTCACGCAGTTGCCCATAAACATAGAACAGACGACACGGACTGGACGACAAGGTTGGCTTTCTGATACAGCTCGTTGGCACTCTTCTTCGGGCTGCGAGGCGTTTACGTCAGGTGGACAGACGCTAGTAATTGATGACGAGGCCCAGACGGCACAGTGCAGCAGTCGATGGCAGGAAGGCCCCATCATCAGCTTGAGAGGTATGCAGGACGCATCGACTACCACAGCTGAATATATCGTCGTGAATATTAAAATATGCATGTGTTGTAAACCCATTCTTCTAAGTGAGGAGTTTGTGCAGCTCCTTCCGTTTCATAGTATACAACTAATTTCTTCTAAAATATCCAACTGTTTACTTGTTTCAACTTTATGCAAAATTTGAAGATGTTCGTCAGTGTTATCAGTATTTTATGTCTCCTTTGGTGTACGCAATCCTAATGCTGTTTTATGGCTGACGTAGGTATGCTCCTTAAATCTCAAGTCAAAGACCTGCCTGCCTGGCCTGTATACCTTGTTTCGCAGTCACGGAATGAAACTGAGCCAAAACCAGATGTACCATATGTATTATTCTTGTATGACAAGTGATGACACATTTGAAACGCCCTGCTAAACTCGCAGGAGAGGACAGGTAGTTTCAATTGTGGACAGGGGCCAAAATAAGGGGCTGTCAGTTACACTCGAACATATAACTTTACTATTTGATAAAAACATTACAAGACCCAAAAAAAAAAAAAAATTAACCCACAGCTTTAATCTTTGGGCATTAATTACCGGCTGAAAGCCACTTTAATTTAAAAACGGCTGAAGACCATAACTTAAATCGCAAGCATGATCCGAAATTTACAAGGCAAGCCTTATCTTACAACAGTTCTTTATTTAGGCTAAAGGCCCAAAGAATCTGAGATTTTCAGAGCAAACAATCTTAATTCAAAATCGGCTTAAAGCCCAACACGTAAGGCTAAACAACATTAATTTTGTTTTCTAAACAAAACGAAAGCCTTACATAAAATAGTTCCTTAATTTAGGCTGAAGGCCTTAAGGGTATACGGAACGCCCTATGCTTACAATGTTAAATTGAGCTAAAAGTTAGGAACATTTTCTCATTTGTTATTTGGACGATACTCTTGATTTTTTCACATAACGCAGAGATATGTTCCGCTTTTATGCTGAATTATTACTTTTGAAAAAATAATGTATAGTTTTTCAGATATTTTATTTTTTGTAAATGTTAAAAAAGTTATACATTTTAACAAGTATTTTAAAATTTACATACGTTAATACAAAATAATTCCACATATCTTTTAATTCAGATATATTAGGAGGTCTTAAGGAACAACTACAGAAAATTTCATCTTTCTACTATAAATAGGCCCTGAGAAAATGTACCTTATACACAAAAAAATTAAAGTTACGGGAAATTAGCTTCAAAGTTTTTACTTCAGTACAAGCCTGCTCCATAGCTTGTATCATCAGAATCGTCCAGCAGCTTCCTCTTGATGGCTCTTCTATGCTGTCTAGCCATCTTTGAATATACTTTTATGGCATTATCTGAAGACCTGAGCCGTTCCTTGTCCAAACAAAGCATAGCTGCGGCAGTTAGTAGTCCTACACAGAGCCCCAACGTCTGAAGAACTTTGCACTTTGTTATATTGCCCTGATTGAATGATTAAACAGCATCATAAACGCCAAAGTGAAGTGTGTTTATACCCACAAACACAGTTTTAGGTAGTCTATTCCATATCACATGGTTCACACACTCATTTGGATTTTGAGTCCGGCCATGAAGACATTTCTTTAGTAGACTAATATCTGCGAGGTCTCGGAATATTGGTTTTATTTCATCCATTATGGCAGGTGGCAGGTGATGAGGGTGATTGTATTGTTTCTTAGTTATCTTGCCTCTGTTGTACTTGAACCAACTATCGTCTCCTTTTGGACATAGCCCATGTTGGGGATTCTCATTGTTTGAAGCTGTATGAAAAAACAGAGCCCAGACTGCTCTTCTCATTAATTCTGCATCTGCTGTATTCTGTCTTATTGCTGGACCATAGCACTTCCGAATATGATCTATTGTAGCATCTGTCACTCTATTTTTTCCCATCTAAAGTTTTTCCATCGCTCAATTTCTTGCCTTTCATGCTAGCCTTGAGCCGTCGAAGTCTTGATCCCATCCTTTTCTGAACATAGCCAACACACTCCAGTTTGGAAATTTTCACATCGTCACCATAGGGTCTCAGTTCCTCAGTTTCTTTGAAAGCCTTTGAGTCACCATCTCCAAGATAATTTATGTATCTAACGTTGTACCATTTTACTGAGCGTTGATAAATACTTCTTACACCAGCAACTTCCATACCACCACTTGACCCATAGTAATTTGCCATGCATTCCTCTTCATGTTTAGTTTTCATTTTCTGCTTGGATCTGCAATGCTTGGAAAGTATTGCCACATCAACTACCTTACCAGTGTCCACACTTGTAGCTGTTACTACACCATTCAGAGATGTGTGGCTCTTCTGCCAGCTTCCATCAAAAGCTATGGACAAGTCTCTGCTATTATTATTTTCAACAACTGCTTCCTCAACAGCATCTTTCATGTTTTCCTGTGCCACATCTTCTACAGCAGAGCCTATTGCAATTATGTGTTTGTTAAATTTTGAAGGTGGAGGAGGGAGGTTCATCACACCACACAACATGGCACCTGCAGCCCTGCCCTTTCCTATACACCGTAATCCATAAACCAGTCTAATGTTTATATCGTATAGTTTACCTGTATCTGCAGTAACATGTGAGGAATTGAAGAAAGTAACACTGTGTTTGCAATAACTGCACATCAACTCTAATTCACAAGCAAGTCCTACATGTAAGTTTGTTTTCAATGAAACACCACATTTTCCACATTGTTTGCAGCACACATTGTTCTCCAAAACGTCTGATAATAAAGAGACGTTAATTACCTCATATTTTGTAGTCCCAGCATTTAGTTTCTTGTATTCTTCTTCAATTCCAGCTAGTTTTATTCTTGAAGCACTTTCCGGTGTAGTGGCAGCAGCATCACTCAATGTATCACTACCAGTGTTGAGGTTAGTCGCTACTGGGACATCAGATACTGGTGAAGATGAATCAGACGAATTTTTAGTACACTTTACTTTCTTGCGCCAATGTACACGCTCTCTAAATACCTTCAGACTAGGTCTTGGAATGTTGAAGGAAAGAAAACTCAATGACTTCTCCACATATGACTTTCACAACAATGACATGGATGTACTCACAAAGGAAACAATACAAATGGTGAAGAATCTATTGTCAACTGTCTAGCAGTGTAGCCAACAGAAAAGCTAACTCTCTTGTGCTCAATTATATCTCTGGCAAGGCTGTCTATATCAGGTATATTTCGCGTCTCATATACAAGGTGCGGAACATCGTGTGTCGAAATTATTTTAAAAAATTATTTAAAATAGTTCTATTCACGTCATCCAAATATTTTATACACGGTATTAAACGGGAGAGTCTAAATTTTTCGAAAATGCTTTTACCCAAACATCGATTTTTTCATCGAAAAACTCATTCCGTATACCCTTTGAGCAAAGCAACTCAAAGTCAAAATCGGCTGAAGGCCCAACACTTAAAATTCAACAACATTAAAGTTTTTAAAATGCCAAAGGACTTATGTGAAACAGTTCCTTAAATTAGGCTGAAGGCCTAAAGAATCTTACGCCTTAAGGGCAAAACAACCTTAATTTTTAAAAAAATCGGCTAGAAGCTATACAAGTACAAACAACAAGAACAGAAAAAAGGCAATACACCCAAGGGCGCTCAGATGTTCGAGGGTCGGCCTGGAATTCAAACACTAACGCTCGCTTAGGTGAGACAGGCAGTCGGGCTGACCATTCACGATCCGACGACAACCCAACCGACCGACCGTCAACGGACCCACCGTCAGTACAATTTCCACCTCACCCGACCAGGGCACAACAGGGAGTTCAACGGAACAACGTAGAAGATATTGGCGCCCACAACCAATCATACATGGAGCTGTCAAACTACACACGGTACTGGACAGCAACAACACGGTGAGGAAGCTGCACTGCTGAAATTTACATTAATGGCCAGGGCAGATAACCGGAACGTTAACGGTTACAAGCCAGAAGATTCCGCTGGTGCACTTCAATTCAAATAACCAAATACAACGAAATTCCACCGGAAAGGGGCTAGAATTTTCCAACTTGAAAACCACCTTGTTGCTCGCGGGAATATTTCAGCAGCCGACAACGAACTCCAAACGACACAATGTGAACAGTCTTGACTTGCTGGTAGATTAAATCAAAACTCATCTTTCGTGTCCAGGGTCGGTGAGCCACGGACCTCGTAGCAATGGGAACAGCCCCACACATTCTGACACGCATAGAGACCGCCAGCGGCCCCAGCCAAACTACGTCCCGAGGAGAACTCCTTGCTGCTCTAAGCCAACCGATCGACTGGTCGCACACCGCCCAGCCGGAAACTACACTCCTGGAAATGGAAAAAAGAACACATTGACACCGGTGTGTCAGACCCACCATACTTGCTCCGGACACTGCGAGAGGGCTGTACAAGCAATGATCACACGCCGGCCGCGGTGGTCTCGCGGTTCTAGGCGCGCAGTCCGGAACCGTGGGACTGCTACGGTCGCAGGTTCGAATCCTGCCTCGGGCATGGATGTGTGTGATGTCCTTAGGTTAGTTAGGTTTAAGTAGTTCTAAGTTCTAGGGGACTGATAACCACAGCAGTTGAGTCCCATAGTGCTCAGAGCCATTTGAACCATTTTTGAATGATCACACGCACGGCACAGCGGACACAACAGGAACCGCGGTGTTGGCCGTCGAATGGCGCTAGCTGCGCAGCATTTGCGCACCGCCGCCGTCAGTGTCAGTGGCATACGGAGCTCCATCGCAGTCTTTAACACTGGTAGCATGCCGCGACAGCGTGGACGTGAACCGTATGTGCAGTTGACGGACTTTGAGCGAGGGCGTATAGTGGGCATGCGGGAGGCCGGGTGGACGTACCGCCGAATTGCTCAACACGTGGGGCGTGAGGTCTCCACAGTACATCGATGTTGTCGCCAGTGGTCGGCGGAAGGTGCACGTGCCCGTCGACCTGGGACCGGACCGCAGCGACGCACGGATGCACGCCAAGACCGTAGGATCCTACGCAGTGCCGTAGGGGACCGCACCGCCACTTCCCAGCAAATTAGGGACACTGTTGCTCCTGGGGTATCGGTGAGGACCATTCGCAACCGTCTCCATGAAGCTGGGCTACGGTCCCGCACACCGTTAGGCCGTCTTCCGCTCACGCCCCAACATCGTGCAGCCCGCCTCCAGTGGTGTCGCGACAGGCGTGAATGGAGGGACGAATGGAGACGTGTCGTCTTCAGCGATGAGAGTCGCTTCTGCCTTGGTGCCAATGATGGTCGTATGCGTGTTTGGCGCCGTGCAGGTGAGCGCCACAATCAGGACTGCATACGACCGAGGCACACAGGGCCAACACCCGGCATCATGGTGTGGGGAGCGATCTCCTACACTGGCCGTACACCACTGGTGATCGTCGAGGGGACACTGAATAGTGCACGGTACATCCAAACCGTCATCGAACCCATCGTTCTACCATTCCTAGACCGGCAAGGGAACTTGCTGTTCCAACAGGACAATGCACGTCCGCATGTATCCCGTGCCACCCAACGTGCTCTAGAAGGTGTAAGTCAACTACCCTGGCCAGCAAGATCTCCGGATCTGTCCCCCATTGAGCATGTTTGGGACTGGATGAAGCGTCGTCTCACGCGGTCTGCACGTCCAGCATGAACGCTGGTCCAACTGAGGCGCCAGGTGGAAATGGCATGGCAAGCCGTTCCACAGGACTACATCCAGCATCTCTACGATCGTCTCCATGGGAGAATAGCAGCCTGCATTGCTGCGAAAGGTGGATATACAGTGTACTAGTGCCGACATTGTGCATGCTCTGTTGCCTGTGTCTATGTGCCTGTGGTTCTGTCAGTGTGATCATGTGATGTATCTGACCCCAGGAATGTGTCAATAAAGTTTCCCCTTCCTGGGACAATGAATTCACGGTGTTCTTATTTCAATTTCCAGGAGTGTATAAGCGCCAGATCAGAGATAGTCAAATGTGCGAATATCGATACACGCTGTTGCTGCCACCCGCGGTAGGAGAGGATAACTGCATAATCGTAATAACGCCGGGAGACTAAACACAGAATCGCAACGAAGGTTAAATCAGCGCATAGCATGAGCCAGCCACGGCTCAACACTGTTTATTTTATGTTATCTGACGTCCTCCTCCAGAATATGCTTTCTAATGAAGTACAAAATGGTTCAAATGGCTCTGAGCACTATGGGACTTAACATCTGAGGTCATCAGTCCCCTAGAACTTAGAACTACTTAAACCTAACTAACCTAAGGACATCACACACATCCATGCCCGAGGCAGGATTCGAACCTGCGACCGTAGCAGTCGCACGGTTCCGGACTGCGCGCCTAGAACCGCGAGACCACCGCGGCCGGCTAATGAAGTACAGCATGACATACACTGAAGTACCAAAGAAACTGCTACGGGCATGCGTATTCAAATACAGAGACATGTAAACAGGCAGAATGCGGAGCTGCGGTCGGCAACGCCCATATAAGACAACAAGTGTGTGGCGCAGTTGTTAGATCGGTTGCTGCTGCTACAATGGCAGGTTATCAAGATTTAAGTGGGTTCGAACGTTGTGTTATAGTCGGCGCGCGAGCGATGGGACACAGCATCTCCAAGGTAACGATGAAGTGGGGATTTTCTCGTACGACCATTTCCCGACTGTACCGTGAATATGAGGAATACGGTAAAACATCAAATCTCCGACATCACTGCGGCCGGAAAAAGATCCTGCAAGAACAGGACCAAAGACGAATGAAGAGAATCGTTCAACGTGACAGATGTGCAAACCTTCCGCAAATTGCTGCAAATTTCAATGCTGGGCCATTAACAACTGTCAGCGTGCGAACTATTCAGCGAAACATCATTGATATGGGGTTTCCGAGTGAAGGCCCACGCGTGTACCCTTGGTGACTGCATAACACAGAGCCTTATGACTTGCCTGGGTCCATTAACACCAACGTTGGACTGTTGACGACTGGAAACATGTTGCCTGGTCGGACAAGTCTCGTTTCAGATTGTATCGAGCGGATGGACGTATACGGGTATGCAGACAACCTCATGAATCCATAGACCCTACATGTCAGCAGAGAACTGTTCAAGCTGGTGGAGGTTCTGTAATGGCGTGAGCCGTATGCAGTTGGAGTGATATGGGGCCCCTGATACGTCTAGATACGACTCTGACAGGTGACACGTATGTACGCATCCGGTCTGATCACCTGCATCCATTCGTGTCCATTGTGCATTCCGACTTACTTGGGCAATTCCAGCAGGACAATGCGACACCCCATATGTCCATAATTGCCACAGAGTGGCTCCAGGAACACTTTTCTGAGCTTAAACACTTCCGCTAGCCACCAAACTCCCCAGACGTGAACATTATTAAGCACGTCTGGGATGCCTTGCAACGTGCTATTGAGAAGAGGTGTCCACCCACTCGTACTCTTACGGATTTATGGACAGCCTTGCAGGATTCATGGTGTCACTTCTCTCTAGTACTACTTCAGACATTAGTCGAGTCCACGCCATATCATGCTGCGGCACTTTGGCGTGTTCGCTGGAGCCCTACACGATATTAGGCATTGGCTCTTCAGTGTATGTCCGGCATGGTCTTTCAAATTAAAATGGCTCTCAGCACTATGGGACTTAACATCTGAGGTCATCAGTCCCCTAGACCTTAGAACTACTTAAACCTAACCAACCTAAGGACATCACACACATCCATTCCCGAGGCAGGATTCGAACCTGCGACCGTAGCGATCGCGCGGTTCCAGACTGAAGCGCCTAGAACCGCTCGGCCACACCGGCCGGCCATGGTCTTTCCTGTTTTGAATATAGTGATATTTCTTCCATTCTTCTGTCTCAAAATAAGAATTTTTAACAGCTATTTGAGATGGATTATTACGAGATATTTTGATCACACTGCATTTGCATATCTTTACACGCACACACACACACACACACCACACACACACACACACACACACACACACACACACACACCACACATACACACACACACACACACACACACACACACACACACACACACACACTACATTGAGAACAATGTTTCAGCAGCATATTTAAAATCAGGTAAGTAAGTTGTATGCGCTGGAATGACATTGAATGGGTACATGGCTTTAGCGGACTCAACGGTCTTGTGTAACCAAGGCTTTAATCACCGTTCTTCGTTTCTCTATAACTACAAAATATCTGTCTTAGCTCAGTACCTGTAACTACTCACCAAAAGTATTTTGCTCATCAAACCATCCCACGCTGAATAGAGGAGAGTGAGACGCACTTGGAACTCTTGAGGGAAGCGCCATCTAGTAATGAATGTTAGGAAAATTTTCTCCGTGATTTGACGGTCACAACAAGTCTAGGGACGTACAACACAGTAGCGCGTATACGACAGAACTGTAAACGCGTTTTGCGCAATAATGATACTTAGAGCGTTCATCTTTCTTTTCTTTAGTTGTGTTGCAACCCTTGGAAAGCTGATGTTATCATTCAAGGTATTTACGTGTTATACAATGTTATTCCTATTTTTAAAACGACATTCTCAAGACTTCAATGCAGCAATATAATGGGAAATCAAACAAACAGTTAATTACAAGCACAACACCGATCTCCAAGATTTATTAAAGGATGTCTTTCCACAGAAATGTCTGTAATTCCTCTGTGTCTCAATCTCCACATAAAGCCTAAAATGCTGTCACGATTTGTTTCAGAATACGTATTGCATTCTCTAAACACTCATATTTGTAAAACTTTATTTGCAACATTCTTGCAGATGATGGTTTTTGTGCTTCGCTTACGAAAAGCGCTGAAGAAAAATGTTTCGGATAAGAACTGATTTTCTCAGATAAACATCTTACGTGTTCATCTAGGTATGAAACTGGGTATGAAACAGGTTATACTTATTTTTAATTGGTCGCTTAGCCAGGAAAAATTGTAAGACTAGTTAAATGGTCTTGAATTTACGTCATATCTGTTTATAACAAGAGTTTATGTGGTCTATATACTTCAAGAAAGTAACAACATATTGACAGCACGTTAATTGAATATTCAGTAAATTGAGCAAGAATGACGATAAAATTGTATGAGGTACCAAAATTGACGTGGAAGACTGCATGTAGAATAAAGCATCAACATCCTCATCTGTACAGCTCGCAAATTAAAAGTTAAAGAATACAAAATTACAGTTTACAATAATCCAAACTGGCAACATAAATAAGTCAGCCACTCAGAGTACATATCGTGATACCACAAATTGCGAACTTTCACTTCCTCAATAGCAGCAAAATGTGCCGCACATCAGCAGGCAGCCGCTAGGACACGACCCTTACAGTTTACCCTTCCAGACAGTAGCCAGCCGCCGATTCACCAGTAACTTACTTGGACCTTCCCAACTCTACATTTCAAAAACTTCACAAGCAGGGGATGATTCGGTGCTGCCGCAAATGTCATTGATGAGAACTGTTGCTAAATTCTCGAAATAGCGGGGGAAAGGATATCTAACTTCCCTCCTTTTGTTTATAAAATGCACATTTTTAAACACGAAGTTGGTAATGCGCCAAACCAATGTCTTCACGATTGATCAGCCTTATACATCATGAACACTGTCTACGATGATACAGTGGCGCTGGCTAAACCAAATTTATAGAGCAAATGCAACTGACTCTCCCATGCTAGTCCCATGCTGCGGTGTCCTGATCTTTGATGTTCGCGCAGAAAGGCAAAAATGTTGTGCTCTGTTATCCTCTGGGGGCTGTATGGTGGCAGTGGCGTTCGAAGACTACGGGGGGTGCAGGCATCAGCCCCACTTTCAAAGTCGTGGAGCAGTCACTATCTCACTTCCACAAAAAATGCCTGCAATCCCAGAGGAGGCGTTCTTCACCTAATGAGATTCACAGACTACCTTCTGCTTACAAATAGAGACCTTTCCAGCGACAAACCACCACAGTATGGAGGGTGGAAGGCTACCTTTCCAGCCACACAACTCTACTGTTGTTACTAAAACAGCCACAAAATAGCGGCAGAAAATCAGTTAATATTGGACTAAAATATGCGACAGTAATATCACTTCATCCCTTCATCCCTCTAAGAAACTGAATAAAAAACACAGAAGTCTGCAAAACTAGTTCATCACATGGATTAAGCATCTTGAAACTTAACTAACTCGAATTACCACCAAAAACCAAAAAAGTACTCCTCGCAGTTTTCTATTAGGACAACAAAAATTGCAAGGTATAATATTTCCTGGATGATTCATAATCAGAAACATAAAATGAGGATAAATGTGCTACCTCGAATTCATACTTAGCACAAAAAGAAAAGTAAATAAAACAATGGGTTGAATCTTTTACCTTTATGAATGTTTATAAAATTAACTCATGGTCTGGGTTACAAAGCAGGCCTGATACAGTGAACAAAATGTTAACAAAATTTTTATCTGATATAAAACAAAATATTAAAAAAGAGGTCGGTGTAACATCTACGTTTCTTCATCAATATTAAAAAATAATTTTATCCCACATCGGGATATTCTGGCCATAGCAACAATTGGTCCTTAAGGTAGCAAACGTTTGGCATCTTAATTTGGTTGAAAAAAGATATAAACTATGTCAGTTACTCCAAATTAATCTGGTGACTAAGAATTAGTGAGTGGTAAGCTACATTATTAACTGGTGGTGACTGCCACATTTTTATGTAGAAAAGAGTGTGTGAAACGTCATTTACATTGCTTGTGATTACCAAAAGCAAAATAAAATTGAGTACATTCGTGTGTCCATTTGCCAAAGTGAAATGATTTAGCATGTACTCAGTGTGTGCATTTACAAAGGAAACATTTAAGTTATCACACACAGTGTCTCTTCTAGTGAGTGGATGCCTCTCTGGTGGCTGCGGCTTCACTGACGCTGGTGCCGGTTGACGCCTGCAATACACGGAGCAGACTGGTGCATGGTGGCCTCTTTGCGCCGCAGTTCGTGCCAGCCCCCCGGGCTGGGAAATTCCTTCCGAGGGACAGAGGACCCCCGTCTCTGGCTGCCAGCTGATCCTCCTACTGCGTCTCCCGCAACTCACCTGCTTCTGAAGCAGTCGTGAACTTCAGTGAGCAACGTTTCACCACTTTATACAACCTCAGGACAGCACACAATATACCTGTCGTTACGTTTTGCATGAATGAAAATGTGCAGCCGTGAAGAATTTAATGAGAAATTTTAAAATTGCTTATTCAAGCACATTTTAATCCAAATGAATTGACGGTTACTACACCAATCGTTAGTTTAGAATACTGACTCAAAAGTCTTCCCTAGTCCAAGAAATATATATATTAAAAACTAGTTGCCACCAGAAGCCTTAAGGTTACCAAGTTGTTATTGATGGTCAATAAAAGACCTGTCCGCTCGTATTGTAATCAAAGTGAGATGTGTGTGCAAATTCAAATTAATAACATTTTCTAGCTGCACAGGCCGGTGACCATACAAAAAACGACACAAAAGAGTAGGCAGTACCCAACATACAATGTTGTCGATATTGCTCAGCGCTCTATTGGCAAAAACTGGCTTCCGACGAATCCTAAAAATCAACTCGAAAAGTACTGTAGGGCATTATTTGCAGTTGTCGGTAGAGTGAAAAACTCATAATAACATTGTAGTGCGTTCTGTGACGATGCAGAACACAATATCAATTAATCCTCCTCATGCCACACATGAAAAGTCACCTATTACGACACGCTAAGATTTGCCGCACATGTCAAAAGTTTACGATAAGGGGCCGTAAGTAATGGTTTCCCATAAAGAAAATTTACTGTATCACCAGAAAACGTATGTGAAACAAAACATGGGCTAGATCAAGAAACAAAACGAGGTGAGACACCACAAGAAAAATGTGGTGTCACCGCTAGACACCACACTTGCTAGGTGGTAACTTAAATCGGCCGCGGTCCTGTAGTACATGTCGGACCCGCGTGTCGCCACTGTGTAATCGCAAACCTAGCGCCACCACATGGTAGGTCACAAGACACGGACATGACCTCGCCCCAGTTGTACGGAAGACATAGCTTGCGACCAGACGTACGAAGCTTTCCTCTCATTTGCCGAGAGACAGATAGAATAGCCTTCAGTTTAGTCCCTAGCTACTACCTAGCAAGGCGCCAATTGTATCAGTGCTAATAGCGTACTAATATTCAAGAGAGATGTATTCCAACAAGAGAATAAAGATAAGTATTAAACGCATCTACGTACTTTTCCTCTTATTCATTAATAAGTCTCATGTTCCAGAACTTCAAGCCCGTCTGCGTTAGTTTAGCGTGCACCTAGCTACCTCATTGTGTCTATGCTGTATGAAATAAACACAACATTATTTGGCGACGAGTAAAAGAGTTTGTATTTATTCGTTTGTGTCATGGCTTCGCCACATTCTCCAGATGTACTGTCCGAATTTTTTCGCTTGCAGAATCAGCAGACGCAGGCGTTATTGGAAGCCCTTGGACAGCTCGTCCAGGGTCAACGTGCGCTGCAAAACGATGCGGCAGCCGCCGCTTCTTCGCTACCGCTGCCACAAAACGCTGTTGCACCTCCCTTTCGACCATACGTGGCGGCCGAAGAGACCTGGCACGAATGGTCTCGCCAGTTCAACTTTCACCTCGCAGCCTACAGAATTCAAGGTAATGAGCGGCAGCCGTTTTTGCTTTCTTGTGTCGGTGTGTCTACCTACCGTGTGATAGTGAAATTGTTTCCCCGACGCGACGTAGAAACTCTGTCCTACGACGAAATTTTGTCTGCTTTAGATGCCTATTTCAAAGAAACAGTAAATGTAGTTGCAAAACGGTATACGTTCTTTCGTACAAAACGTACGGCCGGTCAGACTAATAGGGAGTGGGTAGCAACTTTGCAAGGACTTACTAGGGAGTGTGCCTTTGAATGTGACTGTGGACTTCCGTATTCAGACACTATGGTGCGTGATGCAATAGCACAGAACGTTTCTGATGTTCGCATACGGGAACAGATTTTGAGACTAGTAAATCCCTCCCTCCAACAAGTGATAGACATATTGGATAGGCAAGACACACTTGACTTTGCTCAGGACTCATTTGAAACTTCGCCAGCAGTGTGTCACATTAACCGGCCCGCCGGCCGCGCTGCCCGGGACGCTACACGGCCCTCGCGCCCGTCCGCACAGCAGCGGCAGCCTAGCTCGCAAACACGTGCGCCGCGTAAGCAAGCAACTGCAGTGAAATCATGCCCGCGGTGTGCAACTAGACATTCGCGTGAAAATTGCCCGTCACGCCAAGCTATTTGCTTTTACTGCCACAAGAAGGGACATGTTCAAAGTGTTTGCCAGAAAAAGCTTAGATCAGACAATCACACAAATTCCAGGCCTTTTGCTTCGCGCCGGAATCATACCCAGGACAATCAGGCTCGTGGACCTTCACCCATGGACATTCATGTCGTTCATTCCCACCCGTCCAGTGACACTTTAGCTAACAGTGACTGTGTTCGTCCCACCAAAAGTGTGCGTCGACGTCGCCGGAAATCCCGTAAAGTCGCAAGTGCTTCTGTACCTGTCTCAGTTCAAATTGCAAGTGACAGTCGCTCTTGTCGTCAACAGGGCAATAAACTTTTTGTGGACTTAGACTTTGAAGGCAAAGTGATACCATTCCAGCTCGATACCGGAGCTGCAGTTTCATTGCTCAATCACGACACGTACATACAACTGGGCCAACCGCCATTGCGTGCCGCAAATGTTAAGTTAACTAGTTACTCAGGACAGCAGATCCCTGTGTTAGGACAGTGCAGCCTTCTTGCCACATACAAGGGACCAACAAAACTTGTATCATTTTACGTTCTTCGTTCTTCTAGTGCAGTGAACTTGTTTGGTTTGGATTTGTTTCAATTGTTTAATTTGTCTATAGTAAATCAGGTCCTATCAGTGAATCAGACTGAGCCTTCCGCCAGTGTTTCTAGTCTTTGTGAAGAATTTGCAGACATTTTTGCACCGGGCCTTGGTTGCGCTAAGAACTATGCTGCACATTTGGAACTGAAAGACAACGCGCAACCGAAATTTTTCAGAGCGCGCAATGTTCCCCACGCATTGCGTGATGAGGTCGCAAGAACATTGCACGATTTAGAATCTCAAGGTGTAATTGAACGTGTGCAGGCTTCTCTCTGGGCCTCACCCTTAGTAATTTTGCCAAAACCTTCCGGAAAATTGAGACTTTGTGTGGACTTCAAGGCCACTGTGAATCCACAACTTGTGACTGCTACTTTTCCTTTGCCCCGCCCGGAAGATCTTTTTGACAAACTGTGCCCGGGAAAATACTTTTCCAAATTGGACCTCGCAGATGCGTACTTGCAACTACCTGTGGACGAAGCATCTCAGCGCGTCTTGGTGGTAAACACGCATCTTGGCTTGTATCGCTTCAAAAGACTGCCATTCGGGTGTGCATCCGCCCCTGCTTTGTTTCAGCAATATTTACAAACTGTGTGTGCGTCGGTCCCTACTGCTGCGAACTATCTGGACGATATTGTAATCTCAGGAAAGACAGAAGCAGAACATTTGCAAAATCTCCGAACATTCTTTCAGGTCTTGCGTCAGAATGGTCTTCGCTTGAGGAAGGACAAATGTGTGTTTTTTGCTAGGGACTTACCCTACCTGGGGCATGTCATAAATGCCCAAGGTATACATCCGAGTCCAGAGCACCTCCGTGCCATACAGGACGTACCTGCTCCGCAGAATTTACAACAGCTACAGAGTGTGCTGGGTAAACTTAATTATTATGCAAAGTTTGTGCGCAATGCTTCTTCCATTTCAGCTCCGCTTCATCGCTTACGCCGTAAAGGTGTTCCGTTCGTCTGGACGACGGAATGCGAAAGCGCCTTTCGCCAGTTGAAATCGGCGTTACTTTCAAATACTTGCCTTACGCCATTCGATCCCCGAAAACCCCTTTTGTTGATGGTAGATGCTTCGGAATTCGGGATCGGTGCTGTGCTTGCGCACAAAGATGGCTCGCATGATCGCCCTATTGCCTTTGCGTCCAAATTGCTCTCATCTGCGCAAAGAAATTATTCACAGATAGAGAAAGAAGCTTTAGCTCTCGTGTTTGGTGTTACCAAGTTCCATGACTTCTTGTATGGTCGTCACTTTACAATCATCACGGACCACAAACCTTTGACATCGCTTTTTCATCCGAACAAGCCTGTACCTCCGCGTACAGCGCAGAAATTCATTCGCTGGTCACTTTTTCTCTCGCAGTACCGCTACGATATCTTGTATCGGTCCACTGCTAAGCACGGCAACGCTGATGCGTTGTCCCGTTTGCCTGTTGCTGAGGATAAAGCATTCGATTCTTCCGAACTTGCTTGCATGTTCATTGATTCGGAAGCCGATGACGTGGTCGCGTCGTTTCCGATTGATTTTCGTCGTGTAGCTACAGCCACAGCTGCTGACCCTGTCCTTGCTACTGTTTTGCGTTTTGTTGCTACGCAATGGCCCTTGTCAAAGTCACGGATCGAGGATCCTTTGGTTCGCCGTTTTTTTGCTCACAAGGAGAGACTTTTTGTACGACGTGGTGTTTTGTTGTTGCGTTCCGATAATGATCAATCCCGAGTCGTAGTCCCACGTTCGTTACAGTCCTCTGTCTTAAAGCTTCTTCACCAAGGACATTGGGGTATAGTGCGTACGAAACAACTTGCTCGTCAGCACTGTACTTGGTTCGGAATCGATGCTGCGATTACAAATATGTGCTCCTCTTGCGTGGCGTGTGCCGAACAACAATCCGCACCGCCGCGGAAATTCTTTGCATGGCCGAAAGCCACTTCCCCTTGGCAACGCTTGCACATCGATTTTGCTGGTCCATTCTGGAATGCTCGATGGTTGGTTGTGGTCGATGCTTTCAGTAATTTTCCTTTTGTTGTCCGGATGTCTTCCACGACGTCTTCTGCCACAATCCAAGCCTTGTCTGCTATCTTTTGCATTGAAGGTCTTCCGCAGACTATTGTTTCCGACAATGGCCCACAATTCATGTCCGCAGAATTTCAGTCATTCTGCAAGGCCAATGGTATTCAACATCTGACGTCCGCGCCGTTTTCGCCTCAGTCAAACGGTGCCGCTGAACGATTGGTCCGGACTTTCAAGTCACAGATGTTGAAATTGAAAGAATCGCATTCTCGGGAGGACGCTTTGTTACTCTTTTTGTCATCGTATCGCTCTCAGCCCCGCGATGGTCGCTCGCCGGCTGAATTGCTCCATGGTCGATCTCATCGCACCCTGATGTCTTTGCTGCATCCGCCGCATCAGGTTCCTGTGCAGCGGCAGACTCCTGCTTTTGCTCCTGGCGACGTTGTCTATTATCGCAACTATCGCGGTTCACAGCGTTGGCTCGCAGGGCGCATTCTTCGCTGCCTCGGCCGCGCGATGTATTTGGTATTGGGGGCCTCTGGTGAGGTGCGTCAGCATCTCAATCAGCTGCGCCTCTGTCGTCGCCTGGGTTCTGCCGCTCCCCGTCTGCTTTTAGCGACGGTGCCGTCAGGTCGGCGCCTTGGGGACCCATCTACTGGCTCGCCTCATCCCCAGGTGTTACCGACGCTGCCTTCCATTTTGCCTCATGGCGTCGCGCCGCCGCCGCAGCTGCCGCCGGCGCCACCCGCAGTGGACGCTTCGCTGCAGCCGCCACGCGCCTCCCTGGGTCGCGCGCCGCCGCTCGCTTCCCGTGACCAGCCGTCCTCCGCCATGGACCTCTTGCCCGCTCCGGACCAGATGTCGTCTTCGCCCGTAGGGTGCTCCGACCACATGGAGGTCGACCCTTCGGCCCCTCTTGTCTCCTTACGTGCGCGTACACCTCATGTTGACGTGCACCCTGGACTAGGTTTGCAGGCGTTTCCTAGCTCCCCTCGGACCGAATGGCCGGGTGCGGGTGGCACAGCCTCGCCTGTTGTTCGGCTCCCCACCTCATCGCATACGTCAACATGGGGTCCTCCCCACGGCGGGCGGAAGCCTTATCTCACGACCGTTCGCCGATTTGCGGGGGAGGAATGTGGTGTCACCGCTAGACACCACACTTGCTAGGTGGTAACTTAAATCGGCCGCGGTCCTGTAGTACATGTCGGACCCGCGTGTCGCCACTGTGTAATCGCAAACCTAGCGCCACCACATGGCAGGTCACAAGACACGGACATGACCTCGCCCCAGTTGTACGGAAGACATAGCTTGCGACCAGACGTACGAAGCTTTCCTCTCATTTGCCGAGAGACAGATAGAATAGCCTTCAGTTTAGTCCCTAGCTACTACCTAGCAAGGCGCCAATTGTATCAGTGCTAATAGCGTACTAATATTCAAGAGAGATGTATTCCAACAAGAGAATAAAGATAAGTATTAAACGCATCTACGTACTTTTCCTCTTATTCATTAATAAGTCTCATGTTCCAGAACTTCAAGCCCGTCTGCGTTAGTTTAGCGTGCACCTAGCTACCTCATTGTGTCTATGCTGTATGAAATAAACACAACAAAAAATACTTTTAGAGGAATGATACCGTACTTTGTCATCTTTTACTTTCTTAGTAGTTCTGAAATAAAACTACAACAATTCTGTCTGGATCCACCTATAATTCTATAATTCTGTGCTTTAATCTAAAACATTTGCAAAACAGGCATTCCCCTTGTGCAGTAAGAAATTATCACATCATGCGATTTTGCGACCACCAGACGTAGGCTTGCACACAAATTTTAAAATAAATATAATGTCGAGAAGTGCATCTAAGTTCGATGCCAACACATCTGTTTATTCTTTATATGCCTCTAAAGGAAACATGTGCATGTACAAAATATAGTAACCGCAAGTCAAATTACACAAAAACATTACTGCTAATCACCAGCTAGAACTTGTGGGTAAGAAGGATCAGGAAATAACTTTGATAACAAAAATAAATCACGTAATATAAGCGAAAACTAAAGCTATTTTACAAAAACGTTGAGAAGTGGTGTGTCCCAATTATTCTCCTCGTCCGTAACCTCTTCAGGATGGTCGCGTTGGCGAACATCACATGTTTGATTCAGAATGGCCTGATATACAGGGAGAATAGCGTAATTATTTATTCTTCGCCTTGCAGGACAGGTGATGGGTTCTTACCAGCACCGTCTCCACTGTGTAAGAGAAGCGCTGCTTTACATTGTAGTGCCACT
Source organism: Schistocerca nitens (assembly GCF_023898315.1). Lineage (NCBI taxonomy): Eukaryota > Metazoa > Arthropoda > Insecta > Orthoptera > Acrididae > Schistocerca > Schistocerca nitens. The sequence continues at coordinate 931,431,450 of NC_064616.1, forward strand.
TCCTTTATATTGGCAATTGCTTCTCAATCACTTGCCTATGCCTGGCTGGCTGTGACAGCAGAAATGCAAGCACTTCACTGATTCTGTCTTGTGGTTGTAGATTGATTAGAATATTGGTTAGAGCAGTCTTAGTTGAATCTTGCGGGAGCTGATTCCATTTTAAGATCTCCTCGACATACTGTAGGTCAGATTCGAACTGTGTTGCTACCAATGGAAGCACTTTTACTGTACTTAACTGTACCCTGTTTTTATCTGCAGCTGAGTAGTATAACTTCATAATCTCAAACTTGAATCCTACAAAGGTTGTACAGTGTCTGGTGACTAACAAATCATTCACGATAACCTCTCCTCTCGTACCTCTATAACTACTCAGAAATTCTGACTTCCTTTGGATTGGGCAGGAGTTAGGGAGACATCCTTAAATTGCCCTATTCAAGTCCTACATGTGCAAGTCTAAGCATGTGGTGTAGGTGAGGAATTTCCTTAGTGAAAAGGAGAGTTTATCGTGAAGCCTGTTCATTGATGGATGCGTACCCTGATGTTGGACTCGCTTCCATCACAATGACCCTATCTTGCGTCGGTCACGGCGCGACACTAAACATATAATTATCATCAATATGCCGCTCATTATTAGCTCTTTTCCTACTCTCTGGCAGCAGCAGTAATGGTTCTGCATCTCAGTCTCATTTATAAGGTTCTCGAAACATCGTTTAAGTGACACAAACTCTTCAGGTCCGGAAAATCACACGGTTTCTGAGGATTCCGATACTGTAAACTCCTCCAGTGCCTCTTTGAGAAAGCCAGTAGTTGGTCTCCTCCACTTCCTCCAGATTTTTCATCAGCCTGGTCGTGTTGCTTTTGACTGCCTTAGACACTTCACTTTTTCGACTATTGATTTAATACGAACATCAAAATTCCCCTCATAACGCTGTCATCTCTTCCCTATCTTATCTGTTTCTCTGCATCTGCCTCTGCTGGTTTCGTACCTTCCTCGGCGTTTCTGTATCTGTCCTCTCATGGTTTGCTACCTGCTTCAGCTTTTCTGTCACTTTCCTCTGCCTTTTTCTGCTTGCTTCTCCTTTTTCTTGGTCTGCCTCCACTTTTTCTAGCATCTGTTGTGCCCACAGTGGAATTTTCCACGTGTTTCCAGAGTTGTAATTGCTCTTTTCTACTGTTGATTCCATGACGCAACTCTGGGTAGCCTCGCTCTGTTGACATAGCGCTATGGATTCCGAGTTTCAGGCAGTGGAGTCGCTGCTGACACCTGTCCCCCTAAAATTGTCTTTACGATTTGCTCTAATTCCATCGAATCCCTCGTTGCTTCCATAGATCGCACTAGGCTACCCTATCCGTTTATGGAGAAGTTAAAATTGAAAATTTCCATACACAATTTAAGATGAACAAATTAAGCTTTGCACAAGAACACCTTCACACAAAAATACAATATCTTCACAGGCAATAAAAAAAAATCTTCACATGCACTACAAAATCGTCGCACATAACATAAAAATCAAATCCTCTGATTTTCAAGTACATACAAAATATTGATACACAACAAAAAATTTGTGTGCGCCACGCCAGAGTATCTGACAGCTCATGGTTCAAGCATACATTAATGTAAAATGGTGATGAAATGGTCGCTACAACTTTTGATACCCCCAGGAGTTTTCTCAATGTGTCGTCATAACTGCAGGGGACTCAAAGGAACCAAAAGTACGATCCTAGCAGGGTCACAATGAAAGTTCCTTATCTAGTGGTTAAATTGTGAATTAGTACGAGCCCAAAACCAACTTATACTTCTAGGGGAAATGGACTGAAGTCTCCCTTGTGAAAAGTGCAGCTGCACTCTATGAGGTGAATGGTGGTGGTGGTGAGGGGCTGGAGGGCGCAGTGGAAACACTGCTGGCTCTAAAGAATCCTTTACTCACGTTCGATAGATGCTTTGTCGTAGCTCGGCGAGGCAAAACACGTCTCACTCGGTTGATTCTAGGCGGGGTTGACGCACGGGCGGTGGCTTCTGCCTTGGCGAGGGGATGCTGCGTAGGTGCCCTGCGTTGGTGACAGCAGGCCCGTGGATGGTCAGAGGCTTCTGTCGACCCCGGCCCTAATGTCAGCGGTGAGCTACTTCCCTGTCGGCGATGGGGGCCTGGAACGGGCCACCGGCCCCAGATGCGTTCATCGCAGTAGCGCGTGGAGACTGCAGCGCACGGAGTTCGACCTGCTGTCCTCTGGCAGGAGTCAGATTGTGGCTGGGGCTGAGGCACCAAGTCCCATGGGGAACTCAGTGCTGGTGGCAGCAATCACGAATGGCAGGTTGGCAGTACTGTGTCACGAAGTCCCATTAGGAACTCAGTGCTGGCGGCAACAGGGGCAGCCCAGTCTCGAACCTATGGCTGCTTCTGAGGATTTCCAGTCGTCTTGCTGGCCGGCATGGCCCTGGCGTCACGGTGGTGCCGCTGTACACCGGCGAAACGGAGGGCCTCTGGCTCAAGATTCATGCATATTTATATCGCTCCGAGGAGAATTGTTTTACTAATACTTGGGACCTTGTTACGTCGCCATCGATCCTCGTGCTGTGGTTATTACTGATGCTTGGCCCAGTCTTCCACTCATCTAGCAATCCCTTTATGTGCATGTTATTCTGACCCACATGCCGCGACACGGTGGCTACTAGCCTGCAGCTGCTAATGCAGTACTTCACTGCAGCTTTCACACTACTTCTCTTTTTTGTTGCTAAAAGAGTGGGTAGTGATACTACATCTAAACAGGCCTCTGGAGGCCCGACGGTCGGACTGACCACCATGTTATCCACAGCCAGTAGGAATCAGTGGATACGGATATGGACGGTGATGTGCACCGCTATCCTGGCTGTTGTCAGCTTTCGTGACCGGAGCTGTTACTTCTCAGTTGACTAGTTCCTGAATTGGCCTCACAAGGGTTGAATGAACCGCGCATGTTCGAAGGTACATTGCACAATAATTCCGAATAACACATGCACTGCAGTATTGTATTTATCCTCCGACACCGCGAAAGCGACTTTCAAGTAAAATGTCTCTGCTGTCTCTGAACGGACACCTTGGTTGACGACATATGGAAGTTTGGGTATGGCCGTGGGTCATGCACTGATAGCCAAATGGCATGGCGACTGCTCGTGATAAGCCGGAAATCAAAGTTCTAGTCATAGTCTGCCACAAACTTTCATTGTTGCCATTCCATTCTACAGCTGATGGTTGTCCATAGTCGCAGTTGCGAATACGTTTAATGTACTTCGCAACGGGTGTAGTCGTCACAGTGCCTGTTGCTTTGTGGTTGGTTCAAATGGCTCTGAGCACTATGGGACTCAACTGCTGTGGTCATAAGTCCCCTAGAACTTAGAACTACTTAAACCTAACTAACCTAAGGACAGCACACAACACCCAGCCATCACGAGGCAGAGAAAATCCCTGACCCCGCCGGGAATCGAACCCGGGAACCCGGGCGTGGGAAGCGAGAACGCTACCGCACGACCACGAGATGCGGGCATGTTGCTTTGTATATGCATGCATGTCCAATGGTACGTTGCATCTTAATTCGGTATAACACAGGCACTGCACTGTCGTACCAACAGACTGAAGTTAACCTGTTGGGTACACAATAGCTTATATGTTTTTAACTGCTCCACTATCCAGGAAAAACTGAAAGAAAAGTTAAATGATCCTGAAATTTAACTCACTTTTTATAATAGGAGCTTGTTTGCTTTGCGTGCAACAAGAAATTAACAGCCAATTGACAGAGAGCAAATTTATCTGAATATTCAATTAAATTGACCAATAATGACGCTAACTCTGTGAAACGTGCCAAAATTGACGTGGAAGGCTGCATAGAGAATAAAGTACCCAGATCCTCAACTGTGCAGCTTTTAAATTAAAAGTTAAGGAATCCAAATTTAAAATTTACATTCATTTATATCGCCAATAGAACTTGCAGGTTAGAAGCACACAAGTAAACGAACTGGTTGGAATACGGGTCTTGCTACCACGGATTGCAAACTTACATTTCCTCAAGAACAACAAAGAGTGCTAAACAAGGCCAGATGGCCTCTAGGAGGCGCTCACTCCAAAGTACTTTTCCAGATGGAGCCGGTTGCTGATTCCCAACTAACTCTCTTGCTCATTTCCAACTCTCAAAAAAACTCTACATAGAGGGAACAACTATATGCTGTCGTCTATGTGACAGGTGAGAATTGTTACTAAATTCATAAGAAAGAAGGGAAAAGCACACGTGACTTCCTTCCTGTTCATTCTTACACGCCACAAATACTGTCTAGAGTAACAATTCTGTTGGCTGAACCAGATTTATAGAGTGAACGAAACTGACTCTCCACGCTGGTCGGCTGGTGCCGCAGTGTCTTGCGTTTTGATGTTTGCATAGAGAGGCAAAAACGTCATGGTCAGTTATTCTCAGGGGAGTGCTGGGCGGCCGGGGCATTTACGGACCACAGGAGTGCTGCAGGAGTCAGCCTGGCTTTCATAAGCCGTGGAGTGGGTTACCACTTCCACGAAAACTGCCTGTATCCCGTACCGACAAAAGAGGTCAGAGAGATGACTCCTGTGACATACCACCTCAGCATGGACGGTATAAGGCTACCTCTGCAAGTAGACGGCTCCAGTATTCTAACGAGAATAACCACAAAACTGCGGCAGAAAATGAATTGGTATCGCGTAGCGATACTTGACAGTAACGTCACAATATAATCATTCATTATTTGGCGTTGCTGTTCTTGCAGTAGCCTTGTTTAGCGTAACCTAATAACGTAAAAATTAAGGTAACGACAGCAACGTATAAAACTATTTTTCAGCCTAATTTTTGTTGAATAACTACCACTTAAATCTTGTTAACATTTCACTGATTTGGATAAAGAATACCCACTGGCGATGGCATAATACTACTGAAACATATTTGGGTCCATGTGAAAAAACAGAGTATCTATAGCAGCAGTATACAGTAATGGGTTTGAAGTTCTAACAGTAACCGTGTTTGCAGATCAGAATTATGGGAATTCTGGTCCGCCTATTCTGCACACAAGTGTTCTTTCCATTGTATAATATACATGTCAATAAAAGTTTGCATCACATCTCTATTGCGAAATTCATTGCACAGAAAACAAACATTGGCTCGAAGGTATGTGTGTATATTCACTTACATTGTGTCGAGCTCGCCAAATAAAAAATAAAAATAAAAAGCAGACGTTTGTGCAATGGGAAAATAGTCTGTTTCACATGAAGGTTTTTTGCAGCACTCCTGAGCAACGCCAAACTCGTGGTGCAACCTTCTATTGCTCTGATGCTGGCTTGAATGTGTCGTGCCATACCATGGATGAAATCGTGGTGGTCCCAATCGTCCCATTCTTTATCGGCGATCCTGCTTAAGTTGCTCGTTTCAGTCTATGCCACATGTGCTCGATTGGGTTCATGTCCGGGCAGGCCACTCCATTCTGGTGGTCCTAGCACGCTCAAGGAACATACTCATGACAACAGCATGATGAGAATGCGAGTCATTATCAAACAAGATGCAATCGTCACTAAACTGTTAGTGATACGGTCCCACTAATAGGTTCAGAATCTCGTTCCTGTACCATAGAGCAGTGAGATTGCCGTCAAGAACCATGAGACGTGTATGGTATCCCCATTTAATGTCGCCCCAGAAATCACTTTACCACCACATGTGAGACAGTGTTGGAGGTCTTCAGTGCTACCTGGTTGTCTCTACGCTTGTTGTCTGCGATTATCACAGTGCAAACAGATACGAATTTCGTCTGTAAACAAGCCCATCACCAATCCTGGGGCGTCCATTCTACATGATTTCTTGCCCATCTGTAATGGAATCCATGGTGTTTTGGTGTGCGACAGGATGCTCGCCATGGTCGTCGGGACTGGAGATTCGCATCATGAAATCGTCTCCTAACAGCTGGATGAGATACATGATGTCCTGCAGCCTGTTCGAACACCAAATTCAGTTCTGGAGGTCTCAACCCACGGTTTGTTTGACTCGGAAGTTGTATAGATCAATAATCCTGTGAACCGTACAAAAGTGGATAGCCTGGTCGATGTAATTCCTCAACATTGCGTGTCAAATGGAACCACACATTACTTTAACTCCTGTGCACGCGTCGAGCAACTTCCCTAGTTGTCAAGCCTTCTGTGCATAACGTCATGATTCGGACCCGACCATTGTTAATGACTGTGCGTCGTGGCATGATGGATGTTCATTCTACTATTCCACAAACGTCCCCATTGTTGCTCTCCTTTCAGTCCATTCGACTGCAGCGTTGTACTCGTGGGTGGCGCATGTAGACACTGTGTGTATGTTTACAAATAACTGAAGGGGTGACCTTCTGATCGGTACAGGAATTAGTCACGGAAGAACACGCTTTCACGACACATCGGGGTGATGCAAAACTTCGTTGATTGTATGTGTTTCAGCATATATGTCTCACCAGCGGATGCTTTTATTCACTTATTTTCTAGAACGACAGGTTCTGTAGGACATTTTTACGTTATTGTATGGATTATCATATCTATTCTCGTAGTGTCTGCCCTCATCTGCATACACATCTGTTGTGAAAATAGACGCACTAACGAGACACATGTTTCTGAACAACTATAGTCGCAAATTACACATGAACATCGTATTTTGTGACGTTAAAAATAATTAACGTGCCAACGTAGATCTTCAAATGTATATTGTTAATGAGTATATTTCAATATCATGAGTATATAGATTAGGACAGGTACTATGAAAATAATTATGACAAGCTTTATAATAACGGAAAGATCTTACAGAACCTAAGATTCTGGATGAAGGTGGCGTCTGATGATGACACAAAGGAGCTGCAGCATGCCTGGGCATCAAGAAAGATGCTTGTTTGCATTATAGGCGGATCTGAATTCTTGTAACTCTTAGTGATACGTGGAATGTTTCTGATCGACATTCGGAGCAAAGAAAGTGGTGTCGAATATTGGCTCAAAAAGGGAAATAAAAGAAGGTAAGGGAAATAACTTGTAAGTTAGTTACTGAATGGAATGAGCTAAAAAGATGGATGACAGGTGAATGGTAACTCATCTGGGACAGTGTCAGCACAGGAAGAAGACATTAGCGAACGTGCGAAAATGAGTCAGATTATCTCTAAAGATTTAACACAGCAAGGAACGACAGATGCATTTGTCAAGAAACTGGAAAATTTTAAAATGTAATGATAGATCTAAGGATTCCGGTTTATGCAGTGCCGAACCATTTTATAGGTCGTAATTTGTATACGTGGCAAATAAGTGCTTCTATCAGACACGTAATCCAGGAAAGAGCGACTTACATATGAGTATCTTGGAAGAAGAGAATATGAAGCTGGCTAATGACTAACAGCAGTCCGTCACAGCATCAGAGGAGACGGCGAAAAGAAATGAAGGCCGATGTGAGCACTTCGAATCGGGAATTAGGATGTTCTCTGGATGTACCAGAACACGAACGATTCTGGCAGGGTGCACACTCCAAGGCCAGAGTTTATGCGATGCACCAAAGGGGACAAATGGGAGACTAAAGGCTAAGATTAACCCTCATTTTGGAGATTACAAATTTCGATTTATGAAAGGAAAAGAAAGGAACGAAGCTACAGTGGTGTGCAAAATGTAAGCAAGAAAGTAACTTTCTCATGACAAGTCACTAACATGTATATATGAATCTCGGACCATACATATAAGGAAATACTACGGTATAGTACAGAAGGTGCCAGAAAGAAATACACAATGATACGAACAGAAACGTCACTTTTATTCAAAGACAATAATTACAATGATGTCACTGCGATTTATGATGGTACCCGAGACATTACAAAAGGCGGGATATGGTTCGTAATAGGGTGCGTGATCACCATGGAAAGAAATGCATGCGCTACAACGTACTTCCGCGCTAGCTACAAGGTTGGTAAGGTATTCTTGTGGTAGGACTTCCCATTCCTCCGGCTGAGCGGTTAACAACTGCTGGATGCTCGTTGGTGCGTACGGAACTGCTATAATACGTCCAACACGTGCCCTATGGGATGACAGTACGTTCGCCGAATATCCTCTCGTTCCAAGAGTTCCTCCACCATCGCTGTTACATGAAGTTGCGCATTATCATTCATTAAAATTAAGCCAGGACCGAATCTACAAAGCTGGGAATGAAGAGTGTGTCACAGTAATGTTGACTAGTTAGTGTACAATGTTCAGATATGGGGGTCAGTAGGCCCATGCAGCATTGTTACTGCGCTCATCACAACACCCGAACCACAAAAGCAAACATGTTCGACAATGCTCCTGGGCGTATTACGTGTTCGCACCTTTCATCATATGAGTCGCTACTCAGACTGAATCTGCTCTCATCCGAGGAGAGCTTCCAACACCTTGTTGGCTCAGTCCCTATAGGCTTGGCTCCTTCGGAAACGGTGCCGCCTGTCTGCTGGTGTCAACAGAACACAACGTGCTGATCGTCGGGCAAAGAGACCACCCCCATGTAGTCGCCGTGTCATTGTGGAGCGTGACAGTGCGTGCCTTGCAATACTGTTAAATGTGGTTTCAATTGCACCCGACGTGGGTCCGTTCTTGCCTGTTGTACAATGTAGCAGTCATCTGCTGCTGTAGTTAATAGTCGACCGCGGTCGACTAACTCCTCTCCTTCTGCCGGAGTGCCTCTGGTTAGGGAACGCTCCCCACACACGTGAAACTTTCGTGTGAGCAGTTCCTAACCCCCTGCCTAAATTTGTCGCAGTTCGGCCTTTTTCAGTTTCCCAATGATTCACCCTGAGTGAAGTCATCAAAATGCTGTCTCCCGGCCGGCCGCGGTGGTCTAGCGGTTCTAGGCGCTCAGTCCGGAACCGCGCGACTGCTACGGCCGCAGGTTCGAATCCTGCCTCGGGAATGGATGTGTGTGATGTCCTTAGGTTAGTTAGGTTTAAGTAGTTCTAAGTTCTAGGGGACTGATGACCACAGATGTTAAGTCCCATAGTGTTCAGAGCCATTTTTTGCTGTCTCCCAGCCACACTGTAATGAAGAACATCAGCACAGTACACCGTAACTGCTCGCTGATCGCACACACTGTGTTTTACCGTTCCTTCAACTGACATTTTGCGCATTTATCTCGCTGACCGAATATCATATGACGTCCAACAATATCCGCACGACTGGGAGACCTCTGGAAATACGCTCTCGAACTTTCATTTGTTTCCAAGGATCAGTGAATATGTTATTTTGCTTTATCTGCCTACGCCTGCATCTACACACATACTTCGGAAGCCACCGTAAGGTGCGTAGCGGACGGTATCCTGTACCATTACGATTCATTTCCTTTGCTGTTCCACTCGCAAATGGAGTGAGGGAAAAACGACTATGTGTATGCTTCCGTATGAGCCTTCGTGGTCCTTACTCGAAATGTATGTTGGCGGCAGTAAAATCGTTGGGCAGTCAGCTTCAAATGTCGGTTCTCTAAATTTTATCACTAGTAATTCTCGAAAAAAACGTCGCTTTCCACCCAAGGATTGCCATTTGAGTTCCCGCAGCATTTCCGTAACACTTGCGTGTTGTTCGAACCTACCAGTAACAAATCTAGCATCCCTGCTTTGATATCTTCTCCTAATCCGACCTGGTACGGGTTCCAAACACCCGAACAGTACTCAAGAATAGGTCGCACTACCGTCCTACACGCGGTCTCCTGTACAGATGCCACACTTTCCCCAAATCCTCCCAATAAACCGAAGTCGACCATTCGCCTTCAGTGCCACAGTCCCCACGGACTCATTCATTGCAGTGTTACACCCAGATATTTAAATAACATGACTGTGTTATTCGGGACACTATTAATGCTGCCCTTTGGTATGGGTGTATTTGTTGTCCTTAGCGTAAGTTAGTTGAATCTGGATTAAGTAGTGTGTAAGCCTGGGGACCGATGACCTCAGCAGTTTGGTCCCATAGGAACTTACCACAAATTTTTTACTAATGCTGTATCCGAATTTCATGGGTTTGTTTTTACTACTCATCTGCATTAACTTATATATTCTATATTTAGAGCTAGCTTTCATTCATCACACCAACTAGAAATTTCGTCTAAGACTTCTTGTACCCTCCTACAGTCACTCAGCTTCGACACCGTCCCGTACACCACATCATCATAAGCAAACAACTGCAAACTGCTGCCCACCCTGTCTGCTAGATCATTTATGTATATTGAAAATAACAGTAAGCCCTAGCACCCTTGTTTCTGAGGAACACTTGCCGCCGAGGACAACATACTGGGTTCTATTACTGAAGAAGTCTGCGACGCACGCACATCTCTGGGAAGTTATTCCATACGGTCGTACCTTAGTAAACAGACTGCAGTGGGGCACATTGTCTCAGTCTCCAGAAAATTTATTATATTCGAACTGAGAATACGGTCAAGTATTCGGCAGCAAATCGATGTTACAGATATTGGTCTGTACGTTTGCGGGTCTGTTGTTTTACCCTACTTATATACAGGAGTCACCTGCGCCGTTTTACAGTCGCTTGGGACTTAGTGCTGGGCGGGAGATCCGCAATAAATATATCCGTAACTGGAGACGTATTTGTTTTCAACCCTTTCCGTTGTTTCACTACGCCAGGGATACTTATTACTATGTCGTCCATTCGGGAGTCTGTTCGATGAACGAACGAAGGTATGTTTGTACGATTCTTCTGCGTAAACGATTTCTTAAATGCGAAATTTGAAACTTCGGTTTTGTTTCAATATATTCAGCTGCGGCATCAGTCTCGTCAACGAGTAACTGGATGGAAGCCTTAGACGCACTTGGCGAGTTTACATAAGATCAGAATTTTCTCGGGTTCTCGGACAGATCTTTTGTTAACGTATGACGGTTGTAGTTTTTGTTTGCTTCGCGCACAGATCTTTTACACACACACACACAACCTTTGCCTGTCATCATTTCCCGTTCTCTTTGAATCGAGAGAGCTACACCCTTTCTTCCTCAGATTTTTCCACATTCCGCTGTTAATGTATTCCGTTCTTAACACAGTTACTAAGCACACACTTGTCCACTTTTGCCCGTTATTCATCTACGTCCATTTAGTTGGAACTAAATGATGTCAGTTCACTGTCTAAGTGAGATGCTAACAACTACTTATCTGCTGTTTCTAGCAGGAACACTCGTCTCGCCTTCTTGACTGATTTATCAACTTTCTTAACCATAGATGCTGTAATGACAGCATGATAACTAATCCCCATCTCTATATTGACGCTGTCGGTGAGGTCCACCATGTTTGTAGCTACAAGGTCTAATACATTTCTATTGTGTATGAGCTGCCGAACGAGCTGCTCACGACAGTTTTCAGTGAACGTGTTGAAAAGTACTTCGCAAGAATCTCTGTAGTCCCTGCATTTAATCTAGAGGCGTCACACTCGATAGATTAAAGTTGCCTCCAACTAGTATTACATGATCTGAGCATTTACGTGCTACTGGCTGTAGACTTTCTTTGAATTACTCTATAACACATCCACCAACTTACTTGGTTAACTGTTATACGCGACCAGATAACTTCACTGTCACACTCAGCTTCGACCTCAATAGAGACAATATTTTGTCAACTACAACGAACACTCCTCTTATGGCATCTAATCTGTCTTTCCGATATACGCTCCATGACTGGCTAAATATCTCTTTCCATTCCCAAGAACAAGTGAGAGCGAGAACTTTCGTGGATGGCAGTTACCTTTGGGCCCGTTTATTACCAATACTTCGACAATTTACTAATAAAATTTTGGCAGTCGAAATCTCTTAAGTCTAAACGTGGTCAGACTTCTCTATCTAAGTATCGTCTTGCAAGTGTTCATCAGAGTACTTCAAACTACCGCCTAGCTTAAAAAAAAAAAAAAAAACTATGTGCAATGCACGAATACTCTCCTACCCGAGCAGCTGCTTCCTCTACGAAGTGCACCCCTGACCTATCAAGGGAAGTTCTGCAAATCCCCACCCAATAACGCAGGTCTAGAAACCTGTAGCAAAGACCATTACATAGCCGACTAAGCGCTTAGCTGAGACCCTTAACTCGGATAAAAACCAGAGGACCCCGATCAACTCTAGGAACAGTGCTGCAAATTACGGGCGCTGCTTGCACCCTATACGCGAGGCCGGTGGTCTTCACCACTTTTATCAACCGCCAGTATGAAGTGAGGATGGCTTCAGAGACCATGCGATTGATGTCGATGATGCCGACGTGAACTACAACCTGTATATGACTGCATCTTGCACGCTCGATAGCATCAACCAAGGCCGCCTCCATATCTTGGATGAGACTATCTGGCAGACATACCGAGTGTACACTGGCTGTCTTTGCAGCCCTGAACGTATCAGACGATGCTGAAGGAAGGGCCACCCGTTCACTCATGGGACTAATAGGCGAGTCCAGACAATCAGTCTCCACATTGTTCCTCTGTCTCGACCGACGCGAGTACGTTACCACACGCCACTCAGCCTGCTGTGAGGACGGATCCATCGCGTTGGGTACACTATGAGGTGCCTCGGCAGCAGACCCCGCGGGCGATAAAAGCAACACCTGGGGTGTCCCATGCGAGGCACCAGATTCTTCACCATCCCTACACCCTTTGGCAGCATCTTGCAGGCTGCTGACCGTACGCAAAAGTGCGTTCAACTGTTCCCGAACTGCCGCCAGCTCCTCCTGCGTCTCCATACAGGATGCACATATCCTACCCATGCTAGCAAGACTAACTGGAGAAGTAAACTACAAAAGCAGACAGAAACCTATACATGCCACTTGCTATCCTCCTGATGTGTCACCAATAGACGCTGATGCCTTAATGAGCCGTGTAGCTGGCTGTTCAGAATAAACGAAAACTGCGCTACAGACTGCCTGAATTTACCCCTACGTTTAAAAACGCTCGAAATTTATGAAATATGAGACTAGTAAAACACGGGAAAAGCTAAATACTTAACTTGTCGCTCTGGAGATGCCAACAGGCTTACTAAACGAACGGACGCTTGTCTTCAAAAGCTCTTAATTTTTGAAGATCACGGTACAATTGCACTACGACTAATCTTAGATGGAAGAATTGGGCTAAACAGCGAAAGTCTGCCGGATTAATTTATATGCGGAAGGCTTTTGATAGATTGGATTGGAAGATATCGTTTGAAGAAATGAATGGTAGTCGAATAGATGGGAGAAGTGAGAGGGTGTTTCTGAGAGTATACAACAATTGTGTACATAAATAGATGTCAATGGCATTAAGAAAGGGGCTAGAACAAGCACAAGTGTCTAAGAAAAGGCTGTCCTCTCTTTTTATTTATTTATTTATTTATTGTTCCGTGGGACCACATTTAGGAGAAGTCTCCATGGTCATGGAACGAGTCAATACATGAAATTATAACACGATTGTAGAAACAGATAAAATGAAATATAAGAAACATATTCAGGCGACAAGTCGTTAATTTAAATAAAGAAAATCAAGAATGTAACACTGGAATTTGCTTAATTTTTTAGCTCTTCCAGGAGCTCCTCGACAGAATAGAAGGAGTGAGCCATGAGGAAACTCTTCAGTTTAGACTTAAAAGTGTTTGGGCTACTGCTAAGATTCTTGAGTTCTTGTGGTAGCTTATTGAAAATGGATGCAGCAGAATACTGCACTCCTTCCTGCACAAGAGTCAAGGAAGTGCATTCCACATGCAGATTTGATTTCTGCCTAGTATTAACTGAGTGAAAGCTGCTAACTCTTGGGAATAAGCTAATATTGCTAACAACAAACGACATTAAAGAAAATACATACTGTGAGGGAAATGTCAAAATTCCCAGACTATTGAATAGGGGTCGACAAGAGGTTTTCGAACTTACACCATACATAGCTCGAACAGCCCGTTTTTGAGCCAAAAATACCCTTTTTGAATCAGAAGAATTACCCCAAAAAATAATACCATATGACATAAGCGTATGAAAATATGCGAAGTATACTACTTTTCGTGTTGAAATGTCACTTATTTCAGATACTGTTCTAATGGTAAATAAAGCGGCATTTAGTTTCTGAACAAGATCCTGAACATGGGCTTTCCACAACAGCTTACTATCTATCCGTACGCCTAGGAACTTGAACTGTTCCGTCTCGCTTATAACATGCCCATTCTGTCTGATTAAAATGTCAGTTCTTGTTGAATTGTGAGTTAGAAACTGTAAAAACTGAGTCTTACTGTGATTTAGCATCAAATTATTTTCCACAAGCCACGAACTTATATCATGAACTACATTATTTGATAATGTTTCAATATTACACACAAGATCCTTCACTACCAAGGTGGTGTCATCAGCAAACAGAAATATTTTTGAATCACCTGTAATACTAGAAGGCATATCATTTATATAAATAAGAAACAGCAGTGGCCCCAGCACCGACCCTTGGGGAACGCCCCACTTGACAGTGCCCCATTGGGACTGAACATCATTACCACTCTCAATATTGCGGAGGATTACCTTCTGCTTTCTGTTCTTAAAGTAGGAGGCGAACCAATTGTAAGCTACTCCCCTTACTCCATAATGTTCCAACTTCTGCAGTAATATTTTGTGGTCAACACAGTCAAAAGCCTTCGTTAAATCAAAGAAAACACCTAACGTTCGCAACCTTTTATTTAATCCGTCCAAAACCTCACAGAGAAAAGAGACTATAGCATTTTCAGTTGTTAAGCCATTTCTAAAACCAAACTGTACATTTGACAGCAAATTATGTGAATTTAAATGCTGCAGTAACCTTGTATATACAACCCTCTCGATAACTTTAGCTAACACCGATGGCATAGAAATAGGTCTATAATTGTCAACATTATCCCTGTCTCCCTTTTTATAAAGTGGCTTCACTACCGAGTACTTTAATCGGTCAGGAAACCGACCACTCCTAAAGGAAAAGTTACAGATATGGCTAAGTACTGAGCTAACATACGTGGAACAATACTTCAGTATTCTGCTAGATACCCCGTCATATCCATGAGAGTTCTTGGTCTTTAGTGATTTAATTATTAACTCAATCTCCCTCTTGTCAGTATCACGGAGGAGCATTTCAGGTAACAGTCTCGGAACACTTTTTTCTAAGAGCGCTATATGATTCCCTGTTGGGACTAGGTTTCTATTTAGTTCACCTGCTATATTCAGAAAGTGATTATTAAGTACTCTACATATATGCGACTTATCAGTAACACGGACATCCCCACTACGCACTGATTCTATATTCTCGACCTGTCTCTGCAGACCAGCCACTTCCTTTACGACTGACCATATGGTTTTAATTTTATCCTGAGACTTAGCTATTCTATCTGCATACCACATACTTTTTGCCTTCCTAATAACTTTTTTAAGCACCTTACAATACTGTTTGTAATGGGCTGCTGCATTTAGATTGTGACTGTTTCTAACGTTTTGATATAATTGCCACTTTGTTCTACAAGATATTCTTATCCCTTTAGTCAGCCACCCAGGCTGCCTGTTCGTGCTAGTACCCTGTTTTGAACGTTCTAACGGAAAGCAACTTCCAAAGAGCACGAGAAAAGTCTTGAGGAAAGCATTATATTTATCGTCTACTGTATCAGCACTATAAACATCTTGCCACTCTTGTTCCTTGATAAGGTTTACAAAAGTCTGTACAGCAACTGGATCGGCTTTCCTAAAAAGTTGGTAACTATATTTAACATGTGTTGCAGCACAAAAATCTTTTAGACTTAAAATTTGTGCATGATGGTCTGAAAGGCCATTCACCTTTTTGCTAACAGAATGCCCTTCTAATAATGACGAATGAACAAAAATATTGTCTATGGTTGTTCTACTGTTCCCTTGCACTCTCGTTGGAAAGAATACGGTTTGCATAAGATTATATGAATTAAGGAGGTCTACCAGCATCAAAATGGTTGAAATGGCTCTGAGCACTATGGGACTCAACTGCTGAGGTCATTAGTCCCCTAGAACTTAGAACTAGTTAAACCTAACTAACCTAAGGACATCACAAACATCCATGCCCGAGGCAGGATTCGAACCTGCGACCGTAGCGGTCTTGCGGTTCCAGACTGCAGCGCCTTTAACCGCACGGCCACTTCGGCCGGCTTCTACCAGCATCCTCTTCCTCGCACAATCACTTATACAATTAATATTGAAATCACCACATATAACTAACTTTTTGTATTTCCTATAAAGTGAACCAAGAACCTCCTCTAGCTTTAGCAAAAATGTGAAATCGGAGTCTGGGGATCTATAAATAACAACAGTAAGAAGTTTAGCTCCACTAAATTTAACCACACCTGCACAACATTCAAACACCTTTTCAGTGCAGTACTTTGAAACATCAATTGACTCAAATGGGATACCGTTTTTCACATACATGGCTACTCCCCCACACCGCAAAGAGCTCCTAGAAAAGCTGCCAGCCAACCTGTATCCTGGTAAAGGAAGCCTCTGAATTATCTCCTTATTTAAGAAGTGTTCAGATATACCAATAATTTCAGAGTCAACATCTATAAGCAGTTCACTTACTTTATCTCTCATACCTTGTATATTTTGATGAAATATACTAATTCCCTCATTAATCGGATACCCAAGATTTGTAGAAAGTGGTTTCTTTGTTAGAGAGACTTCCCTTAAGCAGGAATACCTATCAGCTGACTTCAATCTAAAAAAGGTACAGCTCTAACACCCACAACTACCGGAATTTTCCCATGAGTGATCCCACCACCCCCACCTATGCTGTCACCTATAAGTTTTGCCAACCTCCCCTTCCCATACCTGTTGAGGTGCAGGCCATGTCTAGTGAAACCCGTCCTGCTGATAGACTCCACCGACACCACTGAAATGTGACTCATGCCTTCTGTCATCAGCGCACCCCCAAGTCTCATGTTATTACACCTGACGGCTGTATTAAGATGAGGCCGATCGTGACGCTGAAACAGTTCCACGAAATGCACATTCGTGTTGCCAGTCTGAGTGGCTATCTTTTCCAGGTCACCATCTATGTCATACTCCCTATCCCTATCAATACTATTACCAGCCCCACCCACAATCACTACCTGATCCTCTTTAGTAAAATCCCTACATAACCCCCCTATGTTAAAAGTCACCTGAGCCAATCCTGCATTAGGCTTCACAATGCTGGTGACCTGGTACTCACTCCCCAAAACTTCCTGCAACTGCTGGCCTACACCTCTACCATGAGAACTACCTAACAGCAGAACCTTCTTCTTTCTCTTAGACTTTGCAACTGTCCTAGCCACCGTAACTGCTGAGGTCTGCTGCATACTTCCTACATCTACAGCTACTAGAGATTCCTCTCCACTAGACTCTGACAGTTGGTCATATCTATTACAAACACCAATAGTAAAACTATCTGAAAATCTCCTTCTCCTAGCAGATCTCTTGCCAACAGCCAGCTCCCATTCCCCAACCCCCTTCTCCCTCCTCATCCTATTTAGCTCCTCCTGTGCGTTTTTCAACTGTACCTGAAGGGCACAGATCTTACGCTCCTGCTCCTCTATTAACTTACTCTTGCTACATAACCTGCAGTTCCAGGAGAGGATCTCACCAGAATGCCCACTGGCTTCCCCACTGCATTCCCCCCAGTGAAAATACTTCGAACAAGTCTCACATCGCAATCCACTACTCACGAACCTACGGCAAAGCCCACACTTCTCACTCATGGTAAAATTTTACAATTATTGAAACAAGAAAACAACTTTATCTAAGTTCCGCTACTACAATAAGAAGATGTTAAAAACTGACTACAATAATCACAAACTTGCTCTACAAGGGAAGTAACTACTATTATTGACAGTATTAATCAACAACAAATGAGAATATAACAAAATACTAACACAGAAAGAAAATCAAACGTCTAATGACAGTAACGAAACTGAAAGCAGTTCGCAAAAATTTCTTCTGAAGTTATTTCACCGGAAAACACCAAGAACACCGGTTGAAGACTACTAAAGTTCCTAAATAAACTACTATACACAAACAATTAATTAGAACTTAGCTTTCGATGCGCCGCTACAGCTGCAACTGGTCAGCGCGGAATGTAAACACGGGTAAGAGGTTAAGTTGCTCGATACGAAACACAAATATCAGGCCACAACACAAGAAATGCAGAGGTGAATGAAGAAACCACTAATAAGTCACTTATGTAGTAAATATTACCACAAAAACAGTTAAAATATATATCTGAAACCTAAAAATAGATGAAAACTTAGAGAGCGATCTCACACGCAGTCACGCGCTTATGACGTCACACGTCAGCAGTCTCTTACTAAATTAGACAGCTAATATGAACCGAGCAAGGTGCCGCAATGGTTAGCACACTGGACTCGCATTCGGAAGGACGACGTTTCAAATCAGCGGCAATTGTGATTTAGGTTTTCCGTGATTTCCCTAAATCGCTTCAGGCATATTCCGGGATGGTCCATTTGAAAGGGCACGATTGACTTCCTTCCCAATCCTTACCTAATCCGAAGGGACGCATGACCTCACTATTTGTTTCCCTCCCTCAAATCAATCAACGAACCAACAGCTAATTTAACTTAAAAACTTCATTAAAAACACCTTAAAAGGTAAAGTCCTGGGGAAGAAGTCAAGAGGGAAGCCTAAAATATTTATATTACAAAGCTCTGCCGTGAAACGAACTGTATCGACTATAACTAATTGGTAAAGATGGCGAAAGACAGAGAATGATGGCAGCGACAAAACGTTGGCTTTGTTGTGTGACTATGATGAGACTGTTGTAGTTGTTACTGTTATAGTCATTTCTATTTAACTCCCATGTACTTGTTCTCACTTTCGACGTAAACCCAAATGCTGTCCTAAATCACCTTACCACCAACATTCCTCATTAAATGTGTGGTTATGGGTGCTGGATGAACGTCTCACTGGTTCACACAATCTTGCAAGAAAACATGATCAACGGGAGCACATTCGAGTCTTCAAGTATTGCTTGAGGACGTTCCTCTTACGCAATGCTGAGGAATGTGGTAATCCATTAGGGGGCACAGTACCATTGTCCTGCTGATGTCTTACATATGGTCCAAGATAAATTGGTAGAGGAAGACCTGTCCTTTGGTCTCCTGTATATCCTGACCTTATTTATCTGGATTTTGCTGTCTTGGGTGATCTATGAAGTGAAGTTACAACACTACATCTGACACTTTTGAAGAAGTAGAGCAGCGAATTGTACAGTTCCGTCAAGGTTTACGAGGTGAATCGCGGGTGCTTGAAAAAAATAGTAATTCCTGCACTGATAAGTGGAGTATTGGAGCCAAAGATGACACGTGGAACAATTGACAAAACAGAAACGACTATTCAGTAAGTTTTAAACATGTATCGTGGTTTCTTGTTAAGATAAGCTATGGGTGAAAATGGAGCCCGGTAATAATGCTACTAAATGGAAAAATTTACACTCTAAACACATTTGTATTAACTAGGAAATTATTTAGTACTACGACGAATGTGTACTGTCACGTTTTTGTTTCCATTATAGTGCAGTTTCACCCACGTTATTTTGCACTGTTAACTATTGTACACCCTGTTTACGTATAAAAAAACACTCTCATGCTCATTTTTGTGCTAGCTTTCATAAATATTTCTACGATTTCCCGCTCAGAGCAGGTGAGCCTTTTACTGGCCGAAACTCCGTGTCGAGTACTCATTACATGAACTACTCTATCTCTTTTGAGTGGATGTGTTGCTGTTGTTGCGGTGTTCATTCCCAAGAGTGGTTTGATGGGGACCTCTATGCTAATCTCTAATGTCTCATCTTCTTAATCTCTGAGTACTGCCGCAACATACATGCATCTGAATTTGCTTACTGTATTAATGTCTTGGTCTTCCTCTACTATTTTAACACCACACATTTCCTTCCGTTACCAAACTGACTATTCCTTGGTGACTCAAGATACGTCCTATCAATCTTTCTCTTCTTTTATTCAAGTCGTGGTATACATTTCCTTTTTCCCCAATCCGATATAGTACCTCCTCGTTTTCCATTCGATCGATTTAGAAGTCAATATAAGTAGCACTGTTAAATTGCTTGCCCGACGACGCTGTTGTTCACCTTTCTATAAAATTATCAGACAATCAAAACAAATTTCAAAACCACTTAGACAAGATATCTGTATGGTGCGAAGAGTGGCAGTTGACTCTAAATAATGAAAAGTATGAAGTCATCCACACGTGTACCAAAAGGAATCCACTAAATTTTGGTTACACAAAAAATCACACAAATTTAAAGGCTGTAAATTCAGCTAAATGCTTAAGGACGTAAGTTGGAACGATCACATAGATAAAGTCGTAAGTGAAGCAAACCAAAGACTGCGTTTTATTGGCAGAACACTGAGTAAATGCAACAGGTCTACTAAAGAGACTTCCTACACTACACTTGTACGTCCTCTTTTTGGAGTATTACTGTGCAGTGTGGGATTCGGAACATATAGGATCGACGGAGGACATCGAAAAATTCCAAAGAAGGAAAGCTCGTTTTGCACTATCGCGAAATAGGGGAGAGAGCGCTGCGGATATGATAGGCGAATTAGGATGGAAATCATTAAAACGAAGGCGTTTTTCGTTGAGGCAGGCTCTTCTCATGAAATTTCAATCTCCAACTTTCTCCTCAGAGTGTAAAATTATTTTGTTGGCGCCCACGTACACACGGAGTAATGATCGTAATAACAAAATAAGAGAAATCAGAGCTCGCACAGAAAGATTTAAGTGTTCCTTTTTCCTGCGCGCTCTTCGAGTATGGAACGGTAGAGAAATAGCTTGATACTGATTCGATGAACCCTCTACCAGGCTCGTAATTGTGAATTGCAGAGTCATCATGCAGACTGAATTCTACCCATTTAATCTTCAGAAATCTGCTGTAACACTAAGTTTCAAAATATGCTATTCTTTTCTTGCCTTGACTGCGCATCATCCAATTTTCAGGTACGTACATGGCTGCATTCCAGTTAAGTTCTTTCAGAAAATACTTCCAACTACTAAATTTTATACTGGATGTCAACAAATTTCTCTCTTTCAGAAACACTTTCTTGCTATTGACAGTCTACATTTTATATGCTCTCCACTTTCGCCAACGACAATTATTTACCTGCCCAAAAAGGAAAACTCATCTATTACTGATAGTATCTCATCTCCAAATTTAATTCCCTCAGCATCTCCTGATTTAATTGGAGTACATTCCATTACCTTTGTTTTACTTAGATGATGTTCATCTTAAAATCTCTTTTCAAGACAATATCCATTCCATTCACCTACTCTTACTAGTCCTTTGCCGACGCTGAAAGAAATAAAATATCATAGGCAAACCACAAAGTTTTTATTTTCTCTATTAATTTTAATTCCCTTCCTTTGCACTGGTGACGGCCGGGGTGGCCGAGCGGTTCTAGGCGCTACAGTCTGGAACCGTGCGACCGCTACGGTCGCAGGTTCGAATCCTGCCTCGGGCATGGATGTGTGTGATGTCCTTAGGTTAGTTAGGTTTAAGTAGTTCTAAGTTCTTGGGGACTGATGACCTTAGAAGTTACGTCCCATAGTGCTCAGAGCCATTTGAACCATTTTTTTTTCCATTGGTTCCCTTTATCGCGTGCTCATCGTACAGACTGGATAACGGCGGAGATAGGCTACAGCCTTGTGTCACTCTCGTCTCAACTACTAAATTGCTTTCATGTCGTTCAATTCTTTTAACTGCAGTCTGGTTTCCGTAAAATTCGTAAATCACATTTCACTCCATGTATAAGGGGCAGTCAAATGAAACCGAGACAAATGGAAAAAAGTAACTAAACTGATTATTATTTCAAAAGTAACCCCATAAATGTTAATTCATTTATCCCACTGTTAGACAAGGTGGTCAATGGCTTCTTGGAAGAATGATTGAGGTTGCCTACGGAGCCGGCGTGCATCTCTTTGTCTGAAACAAATCGACAGCCACTAATGTCTTTGTTTAGGTCTCCAAACATATGGAAATTGCGTGGGCTTCCCAGCGAAACTTCTGCAGCATACTCGAAATAGCCTTGGCAACAAGTTTTCGGACCATTATTGTTCATGATGCGTGTTTATAATATGACGGACAACAAAAAAAATGGTTCAAATGGCTCTGAGCACTATGGGACTCAACTGCTGTGGTCATCAGTCCCCTAGAACTTAGAACTACTTAAACCTAACTAACCTAAGGACATCACACACATCCATGCCCGAGGCATGATTCGAACCTGCGACCGTAGCAGTCGCACGGTTCCGGACTGCGCGCCTAGAACCGCGAGACCACCGCGGCCGGCGACAGACAACATTAATGGTAATTAATACATAATCGAGTACTGTCCAAAAAAGAATAATTGCACAAATATTCTGTCAGCTATTGATAATCTTTCCAGTTTGTTCAAGTACTGCCAATTAGCTTTAAACTGTAGGGGTTCAGCCCAAGATAATCGTCAGGATTGTGCGGTGTTGAGGGTCTGTTTGTTCTCGAGAGTGCCAAGAAAACATTATTCACAATGACACATTTATTGTTCAGAAATGCAGAACTATTTTTCCTGGCCGCTAGCAGCTCAGTCGTGCCGGTGGCGTGCGACCGTGTTAGAGGACCCGTCCATACGGCAGTGCTGCATAGTGAACGGCTCGTGTGACAGCGCGTCACGTCACGGCAATTCGGTGCGCCCCCCCCCCCCCCCTCCCCAATGTAGTAGCCGGCGCGGCCCGTGCTGGACGACAATGGTCTGTACCAGTTTTCTGGTCATTTATTCATGCGGCTTGGCTGCTGGCGTCGCCAGTGAAGAACTTCAACAAATTCTAGCGGCTTCTCGGACTAGTACAACATGGGTTGTGTTCACTTCATTGTAGTTGTAGCAGTGACCGTAGCTGGTAGACGAAATGCCGTGCCCGCTGTGTCACAAGCTGTACCATGTATCAGACTTCCGCCGTTCCACAATTCCATTCTAGTCATGCCCTTCAGTTTTTCGTGTTCGTAACAGTTTATAATTACTATTTCATGTGAAAAAGCTCAATAGACCCGGTGGGTGCCTTCGAGGAAATGAGGACGCACTTTTAACACTTCCCTTCGATGGATCGTAATACTTTACCTCTGACACCCTCATAGGTCTTACAAAGTCATCAGTGCGTAGCTCTCCCTTTGCTCCGAAATTATTAGCACTCCCTTGATTTGTATCTGTGCCCATTTCCCGTTTCACTGAGTAGAGGTGTACTGTAAAGCACTGATATTTCGCGTTCATGCGTGTTAGTCGGAATTGAATTAACACTATAACCCTATACCGACAGTATTTATTTCAACTGTGGACACGTGCTACAATAGTGTCTAACTTCCTTCGGTTGGTTCCACTGTATGCTCTAATTCTGCAGTGAATTCCTTTCGCGTTTTGCGTAGTCCAGACGAGAATTTTTGTGCTGGCAACAATATAGAACTGAGTTACACGAAGACGGCGTGGTTCTCTTTCTCCTGTAACATAGTCCCTCCCGTCCTTGCGTGATTCAGATGTTCTTAACGAGCCGACCGCGGTGGTCTAGCGGTTCTGGCGCTGCAGTCCGGAACCGCGGGACTGCTACGGTCGCAGGTTCGAATCCTGCCTCGGGCATGGGTGTGTGTGATGTCCTTAGGTTAGTTAGGTTTAAGTAGTTCTAAGTTCTAGGGGACTTATGACCTAAGATGTTGAGTCCCATAGTGCTCAGAGCCATTTGAACCTTTTTTTTTTTTTTTTTTTTTTGTTCTTAACGCTCGCAGTAACCTGGTTACAGCCAGTCACAGCCATTCTTCTGCCCAATGCGTTCAGTCGATTTTTCACTACTTCTAAGTCTCTGTTTAAAGCCCATAAAGTGTATCGCGGACTTTCCGCTAGTTCAGCAGTTAGTTCTCGCACTATCGTGGTATTATTCAGCACATGGTGCTCCGGGATTGACAACTGGGTGGTATGCAACGCTACTGTGGATGTAGTAGAATCAGCCACTCCTTGCAGCCGCTTTGTCGTGTTGTTCAAACTCCGGAGGTCTTCCGTTGTCTCCTGTACCAAACATCGTTTTAAATAGTTTCCCACCAGCATCCAACCAACCCCTCTTCTTACGTACTAGGGCTCTTGGTACTAGTTTCATCACATGGGTCAGCTGTTCCCTTAATTTTCCACACGAGAACTGTAAACCTCGGTATCCCCCTCGTTAATATTCCTTCGTTCTGCACCTCTTGAAGCAACTCCACAATTGCATCCTGCAACTTACGCACTTCATTCCCAACTTCCCATGCATTGAAAATCTTACGAAGTACCCACCGACGGTTTATCAGGAGGACGTTCATTTGCCTGGAGAATATAACTCCAGACTCTAGAGGCTAGGTCTGTAATCAGAAGAATTATGACAATCATCTAGGAGCCCCTTCCCTCTATACCACCTGAGAGGAAGGAAACTTTATCACTTCCCCTCCCTCTTCCGAAATGCGAAGACACTCAGACAGAGCTATAGAACCCTGACACACAAAAGTAATATTGACTATATCCCATAACATTAGTTTTGGACAAAGAATGAAAAGGAAACGAACACCTTAAAACATGATGTAAATAGAACAAAGAAACTGCAATTGCTCACATAACTTAGATAAAAGTAAACACAGTAAGGTATAATTACATAGTAATATTGTCGCAGGTAACCGTGAGTAGCTTCGTGGTCTAGTGGCTATGCTACTAAACTGTTACATAGACAGTCTGCCTTCGGCAGGGCAACAGAGCGGACGCGTACGTGTTGACTTCGTGCGGCGCGCGAGCTCGCCTTGTTTACTTTCGGACGGCCGTTGCTTAAGTGCCGGCTTACCTTGTACGATCCATGGCGAACCGTTACCGTAAATCAACACTCCGATTTACTTTCTGCAAAGATTATGCCCGACCCAAAGCACTCGATGTGGAGCGTTTTCTGCGAGAGGAAGTGAAGATCCCGGCGACCGATATTATCGGCAT
Organism: Schistocerca nitens; assembly: GCF_023898315.1. Taxonomy (NCBI): domain Eukaryota; kingdom Metazoa; phylum Arthropoda; class Insecta; order Orthoptera; family Acrididae; genus Schistocerca; species Schistocerca nitens. Next base: position 931,456,450 of record NC_064616.1, read on the forward strand.
ACATTGTCCATCGTGAGCAGCACGGTCTATGTGAAAATCATTAACGACGCGGCGTGCGAACGCATACTACGTGAGACCAAACAGGGGCTCCGCTTCTGTCACGCTGATGGCAATGTGGGGGAGGTAACCGTCGACCACGCAGGCTTAGGTATGCGAACGATACGCATTTTCGAACTGCCATTCGAACTTCCTGCTGAGGAAGTCGTCGCGGCACTACGCCCATACGGCACAGTCCATGGCCACACTGCGGAGAAGTGGACACAGTTTCGGACGTATCCTGTCCTAAACGGGGTCCGACAGGTCACCATAGATCTCCGAAGCCACGTCCCGTCCTATTTACAGATTGGCGGATGCCGTGCAATAATTATATACGACGGCCAGCCTCGGACCTGTTCCGGGTGCGGTAAAGAAGGCCACCTTAGATCCGAATGCCTACAACGGCGTCTTACGCAACTTCCAGCTGCCGAAGAACCACCCACGTCGCAACCTACGGTGCTACCGGTGACCTATGCCGCTGCTCTAGCTTCTCCTACCGCTTTGCAACGTCGCCCGGTCACCACAAACGACGCCACCAACGAGCCCGACCCGACACCGACGGAGAGCGCCTCGGACGACCCGCCGCCTCGGCCGGCCATCGACGCCGCTCCGAAGATGCCGCCGCAACCAGACGCTGACCCTGACCTCGAAAACACGATGGAGATCGACTCGCTCATCGTTCCTACAGCGGCCTTTCTGCCAGAACGACGCGACTCCCTTGCGTCGTCTGACACGGAGGGTCGCACAAGGAAACAACGTTCCCCGAAACGTCGCACCGTTTCCGGCCAAGAGGAGACGTTACAAGTCGAGGAGGACGTAACCGTCGACCAGCACGAGGCCTCAGAACCCGCTACTGCTGACGAAGACGTTATGAGCGCGGAAACATCTATCGGTGTGCCTGCGCCCCGTGCTGACGCTGAACTAAACCCTGAACGTCACACAGGCGATACTACACCACGCACAATTACAACATCTTCTGCAGGCAAAATGGACGATACACCAGTTTCCGCTTCCACGGCGTGGCACGAGGAGGAGGTCGAGGAGCAGGACCCGTTACGGGACCCTGCGCCGTCACGGCCTCACCACTAATCATACTCTCCCCAGACTCCCCTGCGGGCCAGCGGGATAATGTTCCGCTGCGACGCCCACACCCTTGCGCGGACAGCGGAGTGGACCAGCCTCCAGCAATCCGACACCAGGCCTACCGGATAGCAACCATCAACACCAACAACATCCGTTCCAGGGTGAAAATCCGCCTTATGCAGGAGATGTTCTGGGCTTCGGATATTGATTTCGCCCTTCTGCAGGAAGTTCACATGGCTAGTCTCCCGGATATCAATGGCTATACCGCCCACGCCTCCGCGAGTGATCCTATGGGCCGCGGGGTGGCCATCTACGTCCGCCACGGGATTTCTGTGACCGATGTCGCCTTCCTTCCATCAGCTCGGGGCATGGCACTCACTGCCATGGGGACACGCATCATTAATGTCTACGCTCCCTCAGGCACCGACCGACGGCATGAAAGAGCCCAGTTTTATACCGAGGAAATCGCTCCCCTGTTTTTAGGGCGGTATGACCATTGCCTACTAGGAGGTGATTTTAACTGCGTTCTGCATCCTAAAGATCAGATTCCCCACTATACTACATGCCAGGAGCTACGTATAGTGGTGCGAGACCTCCTGCTTCACGATACCTGGGAAGTTCAACACGGCGACCTTTCTGGCCATACCTTTCTTACCAGTCATTCCGCAAGTCGACTAGACAGGATATATGTCTCACAAACTCTTAGATCTGCGATACGGGGCGCCGAACGATGGCCGCTGGCGTTTTCCGACCATTGCGCTTACATCTGTACGGTCCTCCTTCCGCCGCAATCAGTATGGCGCAGCCGTGCGCCATGGAAACTCAATACCTCACACTTGCATGACCTGGCGTGTCGCCAACAAGTCACTGCAACGTGGACAGCCTGCGAACGACGCCTTCCCCGCTACCACTCGACATTGACGTGGTGGTTGGATTGTGCCAAGCCGGCGATCCGGAGGACACTGATGAGATACGGGAAGGACATGGCCGACTGGCATCGCACCACTGTCGACTTCTATTACGCGATTCTCCGAGATCTGGATGCTCAACCGCCAACCCCGGACAACCAGTTGGAACGGCAACGAACTAAGGCGAAGATAATTGCGCTGGCACGCCGGAAACTGCAAGGGGTCGTGATAAGGACGCGGCGCCACGATCACGCGGATTTAGAAATTCCATCCATGCATGATATAGTGTCCGACAAACGAAGGCGTCGTCGGCAGATCATCAGCACTCTGACCACGCCTCATGGAACGCAGGTGACCACTCAGAATGACATCGTCCACGCATTCGTCGAGCACTACCGTCGTACTTATAGTGATGAAGACGCTGGAACTGCAGCAGACGACTCCATTTTGCATTACGTCACGCGCACCCTCCCCCACACGGAGGCGGATGCTTTGACAGTGCCGGTCACGCTAGACGAAGTCAACCATGCCATCGCCAAGGGTGCAGTCAACAGATCGCCCGGCTTTGACGGCTTACCGATTGAGTTTTACCGTACCTTTCGGGACCTCATGGCACCACGGTGGACGACTATGTACCAAGAACTGATGACATCTGACCAAGCAATCCCACCCGCCTTTGCTGAGGGCATCATTATACCGGTCCACAAACCAGCCCGAGGTTCGATGGTAACGAGTTACAGACCGCTCACCCTACTCAATGCCGATTACAAGATTTTCGCGCGCTTAATGGCAATGCGGCTCCGAACTACGCTCCCTCATATCCTCTCGCCAGAGCAAACGACGCCTGGCGGACAGGTTAACATACAGACTGCCACAGGGGAATGCCGCGACTTAATTGCGATAGCAGCGGCCTGCAGACTCCGGGCAGCGGTTGTCGCTATAGACTTCGACAGCGCCTTCGATAAAGTGCGTCATCGTTTCCTGTTTTCGGTGGCAGCCCGAATGGGCATCCCCCCTCCGTTTCTCGACGTCATCCGGCGTCTTTACGACAGTGCCAGTTCACGTGTCCAAGTCAATGGACGTTTAGCAGGGCCGGTACCTATCTGCCGTTCGATACGGCAGGGGTGTCCCCTCTCTACCCTCCTGTATGCCATTGCCCTTGAGCCCCTTCTTGGTGGCTTGACGACCAAGCTCTCTGGCCTCACCCTACGCCAACACACTTTTCGCTGTCGGGCATATGCTGATGACCTCCTCCTCCTCATTCGCTCCGGCTCTGAGATTCGGGAAGTCCTCGAATTGATTACCCGTTATGGGGCTGTCGCTGGCAGTGCCATGAATGTCGCCAAATCTTCTGCAATGCACATTGGACGAGGCCTCCAGGAGGGTGAAGTTGCACCCCTGCCGCTTGTGCGGACTTTCCGGTACTTGGGCATTACCTTTACCCCCACGGTAACACGCACAGCGGCAACGAATTTCCGTCGCCTGTTACACGTCATCCGCAACGACGTCCGCCAGAACCTCTTGCGCCGCCAGGACACACTTCAACGGGTTGAGTTTATTAATCTTTATGTGGCATCAAAATTGGTTCACATCGCGCAAGTTCTCCCTCTGCCAACTGCAATTGGGCGCAACCTTCAGGCGGCTTTTGGCTATTATCTCACGGCTGGTTCGATGTTTAAAGTCCGTTATGAGACACTTACCCTGCCCTCACGGTATGGTGGCGTCGGGCTCGTGAATGTCCGTATGCGAGCTGCAGCCTTGTACATGAGTACCATGAGAAAACAGTGGATGGGCCAGGGTACATCTCTAACACGCAGCCTGCTTGAAGTCCTCCTACCTGCTTCCACCTCACCACCGGTGTCTGTCGGCCATATCGTGCCTTATTTGTCCCATATTTCGACCTTTTTCGTCGACTACAGTTACATACATACCAGTCTCCCAGATACACGCCCACCTAGGACTAAGGATTTTTACAGCCTGTTGCTGCGCTGTGTTCCCCGGAATGTGATGGAGACCAAACATCCCTCCATCCAGTGGCCCATAGTGTGGACTACCGTCCACCAGCCCTTCCTCCCTACGAACGTCCGGGCACTGTGGTATCACATAGTCAACAGGAAATTTGCCACGAAGCAGCGCCTGCACAACATTGGCTTGTCAGAATCCCCTCTTTGTCTCCTTTGCCAGCAACTGGACACTGATGAACACCGTCTGACATGCGCCTCGTCGCAAGATGTATGGCGCTTCGTGCAGCAAATCATTGCCTGCTATCTCCGGGTGCCACCCGACACAATCGAACCTCGAATGTTTCTCTACCCGGAGGACCGACATTTTCCCGCCGCCAAATGTCATGCTATTACGTGGGTCAAAGGATGGGCGGTCGCTTATCTCTTTCATGAGGGACCTAAATCCCGCCTCGACTTTTGGACCTATTTACGAACAGCCCATGCAGCTCTCGAAAACTCGCCACGATACCGAACATTATTTGCTAACTATCTTCGAGCGGTCTTTGTTAGACCTCCACTGAGTTGGGGGGTGCCTGGCTCCTCCCCTGGCGGTGTCTGAGTTTCAACCGCCTACGATCTATTCTACTTCTGACCTCCGCGGATGGGAGAGCGCGTCGCAGATTGCGCGGATTTTATTTCTTTTTGCTTTTCCTTTTTCCTTTCTTTTTCTTTAACCAGACTTTATATTTCTTTTCTTTTTCGCCGATGTGTTCCCATAATTTCATGATATTAGCGAATCTTACAAAAACACATGCAAAAAAAAAAAAAAAAAAAAAAAGATTGATGAATAGTTTCAACAACTGATGACGGTTCGCGTCTCGCCAGATCTAAATATTTTTTTTCCTAACATTCGCATATATAATAGATTCTGATGCTTTATTATTAGTTTAATGTAAGTATATACTACAATATTTGGATGTTATATAAATAGAAGTTCACCTTTTTTTTGATGAGTGAGTTTGTTCGATTAGCTTTATTTACAAGACAGCTTGCGCTACTTGTATAAACATATTTTGTTCCTTTTTCTTTTGAGTTTCGTAATTTACATGTTGTAAAGTTTCTGCTACTAGGTAGGAACAGTAAAAAAAAAAAAAAAAAAAAAAAAAAAGTGGCTATGCTACTAAACTGTTACATAGAGGATCATGAGTTGAAAAATTACCAGGACTGTATAATTTTAATTTCTATATTCGGTTCGAGTACATTCTATAAGTATCCACAAATGTCAAGCATCATTGTACTGGAATGTTCTGTACCTGTATATATAATGTATGAGTTCCGGCAGGAGGCAGTTCGCTCCGCGCTCTTGTATGTGCAAGTGCTGAATAAACCTTCGTTAAGTCAAGTTAGTGTTCGTCATTCGTCTAATTACACCTTCTTCTACGTGACATTATTCTGGTGGAAACGCCGGTTATTGTGATAGCGCACATAATCGACGACACAGTGGCTCCCATCGGGCCACGACAGAGCCGCCAAATACGTGGCGAGAATCCCGAGTTCGAGCTATATTCAACAGATCGCAATATATCGGAGACAGAAGAAGAAGAGGACGTTACGATGACAGCAACTGTGTGCCACCACATGAGACATTCTTCCAGGTTCTCTGGTGACAATGGCCAAGATCCAAACAAGTGGCTGAAGGTATATGAGGGCATAGCCAAATTTAAGTAATGGGATGACACCGTGTGTTTGGCTAACATATTTTTCTACTTGGAGGGCACTGCCAAGAAATGGTATGAGAACAACGAGAAAAAGTTCACAAGCTGGGAAGTATTCTAGGAGCAACTGCGCAAGTATTTCGGCGACACACAATGACAGAAGTGCAAGGCTGAAGATAAATTAAAGTGCAGGGCACAGCGTCCAGGAGAAACTACAGCATCCTACATTCAAGAAGTCTTGCAGCTGTGTAAAATAGTGAATCATCGAATGAAGGAGGAAGATAAGGTTGCACATCTCATGAAGGGTGTTGCTGAGGATATGTATCAAGCCCTACTCCTGAAGGAGGTTTCGACAGAATGACTTCATAAAATGCTGCCAGTATGTCGAGACAATGCATCGAAAAAAGAATTACGCGCAAGAAGTTTGAACGGCTTCCAAACGTCGTATCGATGTCTGTGATGGAGGAAGAAACTGATTTCACAAGTGTTCTTCGTCAGATAGTGAGAGAGGAAGCTCAGAAGGTACTTGGATTCCACGGCGAGCAAAACCCTGAGATGCTTCAAGAGGTCATAAGCGAGGAAGTGAAACACATTGAACCCAATCTCTTGTCCTTCATTTCGCTTTAAAACGGTAAAAAATTCGAGACCCAGACGAAGTTACGTTCCTACAATGCCGCATGGGGAACCTGTTTTTCCGCAGCTCGTGGTCGTGCGGTAGCGTTCTCGCTTCCCACGCCCGGGCTCCCGGGTTCGATTCCCGGCGGGGTCAGGGATTTTCTCTGCCTCGTGATGACTGGGTGTTGTGTGCTGTCCTTAGGTTTAAGTAGTTCTAAATTCTAGGGGACTGGTGACCATAGATGTTAAGTCCCATAGTGCTCAGAGCCATTTGAACCATTTTGGAACCTGTTTAGGCACCAAGGAAGACTGATGTCTGGAGGACCCAGGATAACCAACCAGTATGTTTCCACTGCGGACGATCGGGACACGTGGTGACCGGGACACTTGGTGCGCTATTGTCGAGAAAGGCGGCGGATATTTGATGACACCTGCGCCAGAAGACAGCAGACTGATCTAAGCAGGTACCAACTCCGGGACGACGAAGATGAACACGACGATGTAGGTGCAGGACGACGAAGGTCACCATCGCCGCAAGTTAGCCGCTGGAGAGGACGCTCCCCAACAAGCCGATCAAGGTCTCCATCGCCGTTTAGAATCTGCAGCCCATCACCTAGCCGCCGCAACCTGGAAAACTAAAGGGTGCGACCTCCTTTGGAGGTGAGGCCGCCGAAGATAAAAACCCTCCGCCGTCGATCACTACAAAAACATTAGGAAACTACGTCGATATCCTCATGAATAGCCGACCAGCCCAAGCTCGTGTGGACTCTGGAGCATCATATTCAGTCATTTCGGAGAAGTACCGTCGCTAGTTGCAAGAAACAGTATTCGTCGACGACAAAACATCTCTGCTGAAGGTGGCTAATGGAAAATATGTAAAACCTTCAGGAAGACGAGTCATTCGTGTGGGTATAAGTGGCCATACACAGCCCTTAGAATTCATCGTCTTACAAGAGTGTATTCATGACGCTATTCTCGGATGGGACTTTTGGAAAGCTTCTCAGGCAATTATAAATTGTGGTCGCTCGAAAATTATGCTAGACGAAATGAGATACTGTGGACAGGAAGATGCACATCTGAGTGTGTGGAGACTATGTGTGCTCGACGAAGTGACCATTCATGTAGTCAGCGCTCCAACTGAATCCAACTGAACCCAACTGAACCGGTAATTGACTGTAAATGGTTGTGTTTGGCTACTTGGAGACCATTTGGAGCTACTCATGAGCTTCATGTTCCCCAACAACGATGGAATCTTTATGAATGACAACGTGCCTTGTCATTGCTCCACAGTTCACGATCGGTTTGAAGAAAATTCTGGACGATTCGAGTGAATGATTTGGCCGCCCAGATTGCTCTACATGAATCCCATCGAACATTTATGCAATTTTGCTTCTGGTAAAGGAAAACACACCACATACACGTTCCAGGCTGCTTAATTATCGGACAGGATAGTGGCAGCAGTTGAGACCTGGTGCGACAGAAGGGAAGCATTATTTTGTATTCATTATAGGTTGCTGTGTTTCTGTAGATGATGCAATAAAAGGTGTTCCTCTTCTGGATTTTGACCTGAATTGAAAGACTTGTGCGTTCCAAGATTATAAAGAGATTCTTATCTTAATAACATGCTGTTGAGTCTTTGATTATCAGAAACCATGTTATGGAAGTTAAAAGATGGAAACTGTTTTTGGTAAGGTTTTGCTGCATAAATTATACTTTTAGTAGCTTTATCCTGTTAGTCGTTCTTACATTAACTTGCGGTCAGTACATTGTACTAGTTACGCAATTTATATTTTACGTCAGTGTTGTGTAATCTGAGCAATAAATATGACTTTGGTGTTGTGTAATCGACTCCAAGAGGAGTAGTAGCCTTTCGCCTGATAGATGAAACTGTGTGTAGCTATATAAAGTAATTTGCGATCACTAAACTTTGGCTTTGCAAACTCATAGTGTAAGCACTAAGTGTGGAGAGGTCGAGAACACACATACAGACGTCTGTAGGCTTCGAGAACTGCACTGAAACCTTAGCCATCTCCACAGCGACTAACCCTTTATTGAAGATGGTGACACACTCGAAATCCGGTCTGACGATCTAATCTCTTGAGCCTTAACGCGCATCCCAATAGTAAACTAAATTAATTTCGCGTTATTCTCTAATATTTTCCATAGTTTTCCTGAAAACTGAACTGTTTGTTAATTTGTAAGAAATTTTTCAGTCATACGTCGAGAGAGCCCTCTCTCTGTCTGGTGTTTACATCAGTGTACTTCTACAAACCAGCAACGCTGCTCGAAGGAGAAGCAGAAGTTTTTCTAACAGGTTTCATCCCCAACCTCACACACTGCTGGAGGTTCTGTAGCGTTGAATATATCACTGCTTATTCCCGAGCATTGTCAACAGCCTCGGGATGGAATCATTTCGCAGACCTTGTCGCCCCTCGTCGGAGGTTCGAGTCCTTCCTCGGGCGTGTGTGTGTGTGTGTGTGTTGTCCATAGTATAAGTTAGTTGAAGTTAGATTAAGTAGTGTGTAGGCTGAGAGACCTATGACCTCTGCAGTTTGGTCTCAAAGACCTTACCAGAAATTTCCAATTTTACTTGTCGCCCAGGTCACAGCGCAGGTCTCTCTGTGCTTCATCCAAACAGAAGGGATACTCCAGCTCTACTTACAGGACATATTCTTCACGAGAACCACCAGCTACATCATGGATCTTTCACTTCAGTCTGACGATTTCCTATTTGGACATCCAGTGAAACACTCTGAACGGTTGGTTTATTGCACTGTGTACCTTTAGAGATTGTCTTTATCGAACTAAAGAATGTTACTTACATAGTCATATGGCCTATGCTTTTCCTAGCTCATTAACTGGTTATTCGACTTGGAATACCCGTGCACGCCCTGGCAAAATCCCTCATGAATCCCACGTTCAAACAAGATTAGCATGTCGGCATCACTCAACAGTCCGATTTTGGAACTCATTCTTCTTAACATTGCGTTCCACGAAAGCCATTGAGTGGTGCAGCAGAAGGCAGGATCCAGAGAGTGTGTGCCCAAGATTACACTCTGGAATTTCTTGAAAATATCTGCAAGCAATCTTACATCGGTCCTCATGCGTAGACTTGCAAAAAAAATGGTTCAAATGGCTCTGAGCACTATGGGACTCAACTGCTGAGGTCATAAGTCCCCTAGAACTCAGAACTACTTAAACCTAACTAACCTAAGGACAACACACACATCCATGCCCGAGGCAGGATTCGAACCTGCGACCGTAGCAGACGCGCGGTTCCAGATTGTAGCGCCAGAACCGCTCGGCCACCAGCGGCCGACCGTAGACTTGCATATTACCCTAAATCAGAGCTGTCGAACTTCTTCCAAACATTCACCGCATGCTCATAGTGAGCCTACCGCTAGGGCATTGCCTGTTATTGGAGAATGGAATTATGTCAAGCAACGTAGTTACGTAGAGTATCTCCGTCGAATACAGATATTTGTATGGAATAACCCCTCCTTTGTCACAAGCTGAAACTTTTCATCATCGGGATATGCAGTTGTGGTGATATGCATATCGTCCTGACCCATTATTTCAGCAAGTTTCTGACGAGACACATGAATGAAGCATAGTAAACCCAGGAAGCGGTGAGTTATTTTTGGCGTGATCCGCTTGGAAAATGAGATGTACTTTTCAGTGATGTCAGGTATTCCAAACAGGAATCATCCAAGAGCTCAACAAGGATGTGAGCAACGTACCTACTCAGATTCTGGAAGAGGAATGGAACGTGTCATGGCAGCTGGTATTTCAAGTTGAATGAATTCTGGGCTGAACTGCAGCACTTCCCCATTAATGACAGTGGTATCTACATGAAGTTTCCACTTTTCCATCCAACGGCAGTCGTCAGTCAACTACCTGCTCGTATAATGCATCATTCTCTTGCTAGTCTGTCATGGCAATGTTCTTATGATAAATCCCATCAACTTCCAACGCAAGATTTTTGACGTATGAGAGCAGTTTTCTCACAGGATTATCCCGAACATATGATTCGAATTCGTTGTGACTGGAGTCATACGAAGATGCAACTTGATATGATGCTGCAAACAGTATGTGCCATTCTGTGAGTGTAGTATGAGAGGCATTGCGATCATCTTCACAACACATCACAGGAGCTAGGAGGCATTTGAGGGTTGCATATACAATGAAGGAAAGTAGGCGGGATATATCACGGTATAAACAACAAAAAATTCTTGTAAAAATTGTATTGCAAAAGAAATTGTTAGTAATAGACCATTAGTTGGATTTTTATATAATAACTTTTTGTTTATGACATACCTGAACCTCCCCCCACGATGAAGAGACCTACGCAACTGAACTAGTTATAAAGGAAGACAACTGAGAAGGGAAGCTTGAATTTTATTGATCCAGGGGGGAGGGGAAGGGTTTCTCGCCATTTTAATGTGCTCCAGTCGATCGAGGGGTTTCCGTCAACTTTATATCACTCGTGACTGGTATCGAGCTATGTCGTGACCCAGTTCAAATGGCTCTGAGCACTATGGGACTTAACATCTATGGTCATCAGTCCCCTAGAACTTAGAACTACTTAAACCCAACTAACATAAGGACATCACAAAACACCCAGTCATCACGAGGCAGAGAAAATCCCTGAACCCGCTGGGAATCGAACCCGGGAACCCGGGCGCGGGAAGCGAGAACGCTACAGCACGACCAAGAGCTGCGGACCGTGACCCATTCCAATGGTCTAAGGTGCGTAAGTAGGACAGGGGTTCCCCTGGGTAAACTTGATCAGTTGCCAAAGGGCGGGGAGTGGGGGTGATCTTGGATATAACTGGTCCAATTGTGTAAGCAGATACAGGACGTGACCTTGAGATAAAATCGTAATACTGGTTCCAGTGGCCAGTAGGTAACTACTATGGCTTTAAATCGCGTTATCTGTCCCTTCACATTACTTCTTTTTAAACTGTCTCTTTAAATTGTGTCTCATTCAATCTAGGGCTCCCACCACGTACCTGCTACCATAAGACGGCTCGCGGTGTCTGTAAGTAGATGTTGAGGAGCAACGAATCATAATTCACTACATAGGCTGTCAACGGGTGTGGCTGGATGCGGTTAGGCGCATAGAATTGAAGTGAAGGTGCGCTGTGGTTAAGGAAATGGAACCGAATTCCGGGGGCGATACGAGCAAAATGCCATCTGTCCGATCGACCATAATTAAACTAAATCTCTTCATATGAAGATAGTATCTGTTCTTTCGGACATGTCGGTAATATTATCTGTCGCGAGTAACGAGTGTAGTGGACAGGGGCACTACGAATGTAGTAAGTGGGCATTATGTTGGGAGTGTGGGTCTCACTGGGAGCGTGCAAGGGATAAATCCCTGCCGTCGCACTATCCTCTGTACCCCCTTGTGGGTCAGATGGATAGAGCGTCTGCCATGTGAGCAGGAGATCCCGGTTTCGAGTCCCAGTCGGGGCACACATTTTTAACTGTCCCCTTTGATGTATATCAACACCTGTCGACAGCTTATGGTCTTGATTTAATTATCATTAAATTTTTTCGGGTGAATTCCTCGTCATACCTTTCATAATAGAATGTCACATTCTTTGTGCTTCTGCAACTGACCTGGTGCATGTTTGCTGAAGAAATGTTATGCTTTTATCTTCCTTCTTGCGTAGAACACGCTCAAGTACAGTTTGTGTTTGTGAAGACTGCAGTATATTTTTTAACTACAAGAGTTGGAAAATGCGAGGGCATTTTCATACATCGTTATTTACACTGAGGCGCCTACAGTCATCGAAAGACACTGGTTGTGATAGTGGTCATCAGCTGATGAAGCCGCACACTCCAGGTACTGATGTGATGCCCACAGCCCACATTCAAATCACCGATGATCTGACTCGGTCGCCCCATAGGGCTCTGAGGAGGTGTTCTATTGTCAACAGTTGGGGGCGTCCTGTGCGGTGGTTTATGCGTGTAGGGACACTGTCTTTGCAATGCTGATGATCCACCTTAGACACTGTTACTCTCGAAACCCGAATTATTACGTAATCCCTGATATGTTACGAGCCATTCGCCTTGTACCGATTATCTCTCGTTCGAAGCCTGGTAAATCGCGACGGGCTGCCAGGTTTGCTACACTGGGTGTTACAAAAATACGTCGTCAATTTTCAGGAAACATTCCTCACACATAGAGGAATAAAATGTTACAATGACATGGCCTTGGAAAAGCTCTATTTCCATGTTAGGTGTCATGTTCCGTTTCTTTTATAATCACGTTACTCGTGGGCAACACACAGCACAAGATAGTACCAGAATTACATGAAACTTTTTTTTTTCATAATAACCTCTTGGTTCCGTTTGGTTAGAATGTACAGTAAGTTGTAACTCTTAGTTTCACCGCCAGTGTTTGTCGTTCCAATTGAACAAAGGCAATGTTCACATGTGACACTTCACTGCTTGTGTCGACATGCACCTAACTTAGTTACTCTACTAGCAGCAATTACGCAGCGTCAGCTGTTTAGTGGTCATCGCGCAAGTTTTCGATACATTGCAGTGAATGTGTACTCAAATGCAGAGTTAGCAGATGCCCATTTGTTGTACACATTGTAAGTTGGCTGTTTATGTTTTCTTATTGGCAACGTTACGTAGCGCTCTGTATGAAAATCACAGACTGCACACAGCACAGCCAGTGATTTTCATACAGAGCGCTACGTAACGTTGCCAATAAGAAAACATAAACAGCCTACTTACATAACGCAATCTGACTTTCAAAAATCCCTACAAAAGAATGGCCCTGACTAACATTAACCTATACGTGTTACAAATCACTTACCTCACAAACAATCTTCGTTACTCGAACTACTGCAATACAGCGAGCGCCACTACTGCCAGCTAAATAAAAGATTCAAACTACTGAAGGCACTAACTACTGATAGGCATAGTTAGCAAATGAAAGATTTTAATAGAGAACAAACAATGTATTTACCTTAATAATCATAATATATATATAGCAGTTCATGCCATCCAGTCTTACAAATTTCAACTCTCCATTTCTCTCCCCACATCCACCACTGCTGGCGGCTGACCTCCAACTGCGCAACGCTACGCGCTGTTCACATCCAGCTGCCGCTGCCCAACACTACAATGGCGGACAACAATGCAAACTAGCCACAGACTGCACACAGCACAGCCAGTGATTTTCATACAGAGCGCTACGCAACGTTGCCAATAAGAAAACATAAACAGCCTACTTACAAGATTAGAAGATGGTTAAGGTCGTGGCGCTCAACGTTTTTATCGGAAGAGATTTCCAGATTACGGTGCCTCAACAGAAGGACGTTTGAAGCAATTGACTATCGTCTTAGGGAGCATGCGATTCTTCACGCAGTTGACGCCAACCCTAGCGTCAGCGTAATGTAATTAACTGCAGTAAGTAACGTTGATCACATGAGTGTCCGCAGAGTCTGTACGGTGTACATCGTTTGCAGGTACGATCGGCAGCATATTTTCTTTCCCAAGTACACTTCTGCGCTGGTCCAGTCAACAATTTATGCAATCCTCACTATAGTTCAAATGTGCCAATCACTGATGAGGCTTCGTTTCGACGTGATCAGTTCGTAAATCTTCAGTCAGCACATGTGGAGTGTCGATTATCGTCAAGAAATTGTGCAATCACGTCATCAACAAAAATATTCTGCTAACGTTTGGACCGGTATTGCTCGTGATTTTTTGTTAGGGCCTCATGTTCTTCCACCCGGGCTCAAATGAGAAACTTATCATGCTTTCTGTGAGAATACTCTGCCTGTTCTGCTAGAACACGTGCCTTTACAAGTGCGGCAAAACATGTGTTTTATGCACGATAGGGCTCCTCATTTCTGTGTTAATCTTCGTAAACTTCTAATAACAGATTCTGGGACAGATGGCTAGATACGGGTAGACCAGTGCCTTGGTCTCCACAGTCTTCGGACGTAAACACACTAGACTTTTACTACGCAGTTCTCCAGAAACACATCAGCACATCAAGGATTGAATGCGGAGACGGGGTGGCGCAGGTATCCTGGCTAACGGAGGGCCTTTTGAGCATTGTATTTAGAAAAGTGTTTCATACTGTGCTGATACGTCCTTTTCCTATGTGGTTCCCGTGATTAACGTGTTTCAGAATTGTAGAAAATACGAGTAAGCTCCAACATGAAAGTAAAGCGTTTCCGGACCCATGTCCATGTAACATTTTCTTCCTCTACGTTTGAGAAATGTTTGCTAAGAGTTTGGACATACCTTTTTTAAACCGTGTGCACCTTTCTATATCGTGTATACATTGGCGCCATACGCCGCAACTAGTCACAGTATCCAACCGCCACTCGGCGTATATTCAGATGAGAGCGTTTCCGAAACATTTGGCCACTCAGTTTAGTAGTCTCTGAAAAGAAAAATAACATGGGCTAAAGTAGTGCTTTATTTTGCATTTTTCTCACGAGTACATGAATAGCGCGTACAGTTTCCTCCGGTGGAACAGTAGTGCCCTTACAAGTAGGCACCTGCTTTACTGAGGCAGACTACAACACTGCTGAATCACGAGGTGTTCATAAAAGTGGATGCTTTATTTAAATTATCTGAAATGACGTAGAAATGATTTACGGGGAAGCTGATTTATTATTCATACATAATTGTAAAGCTGCAGCTCTTTCTTAGCACCTAAGATACATTCATTTATTAATAGAATTATTTAACAAACAATTACAAAACGTGCAAAAAAACCTTACTCTGCCATGCAAAACTGAAACATTTTCAGCGCCGTAACAAGGGTGTGATTTGCGTTGGGAACACTAAGTTCAGTTATTGTGCTAATTGCGCTGTTAGTCCATCTACATCCATATACACTCTCCCCAAACTAACATACGGTGCATGGTGGAGGATGCTTAACAATGTATTATTTTTTTTCTTCCCTCTCCATTGGCGTAGCGAGAGAGGAAAGAATGACTACGTAAATGCGTTTGTTCGTGCTTTAATTAGTCTGATCTTGTCTTGGCGACCACTACGGGAGCGATTTATAATGGACTGAATTATATTCGTAGATTTCTCACGTAATATTGATTATTGAAATTTTATAAGGAGGCTTTCGCGTTTGACCCGGCGGCTGTCTTCAAGCGACAGCCAATTCAGCCTACTCAGCATTTCCGTGACGTTATCCAGTGCGTCAAACAAACCTGTTGCAAATCGTACCACCCTTCTTCATACAAGTTCAGTATCTGCTGTTAATCGTGTCTGGCATTGATTCCATATACTTGAGCAATATTCTAGGAAGGGGCACACAAGCGCTTTGTAATCTGTTGCAAGGTGCCATCGCTGAGGAAGCATTTGACTACCCGATTTTATAAAATCTGTATCAGAGTTGCCACCATTATTCACACTACCCTCAAGAAACACTACTTTGAAGTGACCACAATGAATTTATCAACGCAAATTAAACTGTATGGTCCGTATCGTTGTGTTGTGAGATGTCTCCTTGTCATAAATAATAATCAATTAATATTACCCAAGAAATGTGATTAGGGATTGGATATATAACTTGAGTTCCCTTGCTAGTGAAATGATAGAGGGTTTCAATATCACCAGTTGCTTTATTATAATTTTAAAAAAAATATATGAAGTGATGTTCGTACAAAGGCACAAATGTAGTGAATTGGTACCACACTTTGATGTTAATGGAATAATCGTTTGACAATGTTGAACTGAATGGCTGGAGTTATACTCTGCTGTACTGTGCCACCAATTGTGGCACAGTACACAAACTGAATGCCTCACTACAATGTCACGAAACACTGAATGATGATGATGTTTGGTTTGTGGAACGCTCAACTGTGCGGTCGTCAGCGCCCGGACAAAGTCCCAATTTTTACATAGTCCAAGTTCTTTACACAATCCAATCCACCCATCGTCACGAATGATGATGATGATGATGATGATGAGATATGATGAGGACAACACAAACACCCAGTACCCGGGCAGAGAAAATCCCCAACCCGGCCAGGAATCAAACCCGGGACCCCGTGATCCAGAGGCAACAACGCTAGCCACTAGACCACGAGCTGCGGACACATAAAACTGAATTAGCACCCCAGCCGTGAGGTACTGTGGTACGTGCAAATTACGTTTGCTGGTGCCACTATGCGGATCTGTACGCTACTGAGGGTGACAGAAGAGTTCGACAAAGTCCCTAAAGTGCCGGAGCTGCCAATACGTTACCAGATATATATGCCGACGCGTGTGTAGTCCATGATAGTTCTGCTAGCTAGAGATCGGGGCTGCAGTCCTCATTCTCTAGCTACTGACTCCGAATGGAGTGCACGCACGAGTCTCGTGTCAGAAAATATTAAGTTTACCGTTCGTCAGTGCAGATCGGAAACCTGGCTTGTCCGTCCGGGTGACTGAGACACATTTTACTTGTCCGGCGGCCATAACGCAATCATGATCTCTCTTCTATGCAACTACACTCGAAAAATTACAGCACGTAGATCCCGCCAAATCGCACGACTCCCAGTAGTGGGTCAGTCGTGTTGCGGCACTCGGCCAGTGCACATCGCGCGGTGACGGGCGGTCGCGCGGGCCAGTGTTTACGTCACGAGCAGTGCTGAGGTGGAGAGCTGAGCAGCGAGTGCGAGCGCTGTTAACGTTTCTTTCTGTATACACTCCTGGAAATGGAAAAAAGAACACATTGACACCGGTGTGTCAGACCCACCATACTTGCTCCGGACACTGCGAGAGGGCTGTACAAGCAATGATCACACGCACGGCACAGCGGACACACCAGGAACCGCGGTGTTGGCCGTCGAATGGCGCTAGCTGCGCAGCATTTGTGCACCGCCGCCGTCAGTGTCAGCCAGTTTGCCGTGGCATACGGAGCTCCATCGCAGTCTTTAACACTGGTAGCATGCCGCGACAGCGTGGACGTGAACCGTATGTGCAGTTGACGGACTTTGAGCGAGGGCGTATAGTGGGCATGCGGGAGGCCGGGTGGACGTACCGCCGAATTGCTCAACACGTGGGGCGTGAGGTCTCCACAGTACATCGATGTTGTCGCCAGTGGTCGGCGGAAGGTGCACGTGCCCGTCGACCTGGGACCGGACCGCAGCGACGCACGGATGCACGCCAAGACCGTAGGATCCTACGCAGTGCCGTAGGGGACCGCACCGCCACTTCCCAGCAAATTAGGGACACTGTTGCTCCTGGGGTATCGGCGAGGACCATTCGCAACCGTCTCCATGAAGCTGGGCTACGGTCCCGCACACCGTTAGGCCGTCTTCCGCTCACGCCCCAACATCGTGCAGCCCGCCTCCAGTGGTGTCGCGACAGGCGTGAATGGAGGGACGAATGGAGACGTGTCGTCTTCAGCGATGAGAGTCGCTTCTGCCTTGGTGCCAATGATGGTCGTATGCGTGTTTGGCGCCGTGCAGGTGAGCGCCACAATCAGGACTGCATACGACCGAGGCACACTGGCCGTACACCACTGGTGATCGTCGAGGGGACACTGAATAGTGCACGGTACATCCAAACCGTCATCGAACCCATCGTTCTACCATTCCTAGACAGGCAAGGGAACTTGCTGTTCCAACAGGACAATGCACGTCCGCATGTATCCCGTGCCACCCAACGTGCTCTAGAAGGTGTAAGTCAACTACCCTGGCCAGCAAGATCTCCGGATCTGTCCCCCATTGAGCATGTTTGGGACTGGATGAAGCGTCGTCTCACGCGGTCTGCACGTCCAGCACGAACGCTGGTCCAACTGAGGCGCCAGGTGGAAATGGCATGGCAAGCCGTTCCACAGGACTACATCCAGCATCTCTACGATCGTCTCCATGGGAGAATAGCAGCCCGCATTGCTGCGAAAGGTGGATATACACTGTACTAGTGCCGACATTGTGCATGCTCTGTTGCCTGTGTCTATGTGCCTGTGGTTCTGTCAGTGTGATCATGTGATGTATCTGACCCCAGGAATGTGTCAATAAAGTTTCCCCTTCCTGGGACAATGAATTCACGGTGTTCTTATTTCAATTTCCAGGAGTGTAACTGTTTTAAGTAAGATGTCGACAATTAACAGAGCGAACAGCGTTCAGTGTGTTTTCGATCGCGCTGCCTTGCGACCGACGGCTTTTGACATTCATGAGTGGATCTTTGAGGATCTGTAATTGCCTGAAGATATAGCCGACACGTTCCAGTTGGACTTTGTGCAGTACTCGTTGTTTATCAAATTTATTTTGAGTGACACTTATGAGAAATTCGTTGAGGAGCATGCTGGTGTGAGACCATTTCGTCATAATGATGGCAGTATTAGTAATGTCCAACTCGTGCCTTCGGGATACGGAGTGAGAACCGTCAGGGTATTTAATGTGCCACCTGAGTGCCCTAATGACCTGATTGCACGTTCTCTGTCGCTGTTTTGTCAGTTACAAATGAAAAATGGTCGAGTGCATATCGCTACCAAGTTAACAGCGGGGTGCGGAGTGTACGTGTAGACTTAAAAAAGCATATACCTTCGTATGTTACCAATGGCGGCTGTCGTGCACAGGCAACTTACATTGGACAACCCCCTACCTGTTCGATCTGCCATTCAACAGAACATCTGCGGATGAACTGTACACGTCGACGTCCATTTCAACTTCCACGGGAACGTCCTGCAGACGGTAGTGAAAAGCTTGTTCCGCTATTGAGTGAGGTAGTCGCGGGGACTGTACAACCACCCCGGCAGCCGGAACGTGTTAGCGAGGCAGAGATGCCAGTTCAGGTGGAATGCAGTGCCAAAGACATTCGCGGTAGGACGGACGTCGATTCGGCACCGTCATCCTCACCGGGGCAGTTACCGCCGGATAGCAACGATGAGCCAGCCACCTCTGCAACTAAGCCGTGTGAGATACAGGAGCGGGTGCGTATCAGTTTGCCTGAACCACCCCTATCGGTAGAGACTGCAGCAGAAACGAAGAAAGGCCGCCGAAGGAGAAGCAAAGGGAATAGTAGCAAAGAGGAAAAGTCGGATGATTTGAGACCCGTACACATGTCAGAAAGTGGCAGCGAGACTGAACCTCAATCTTCTTGCTCCGTGCGCTGCGAGGACACCGCGAGGCAAGACCGCATCCGTCAACAAACCAAACACCTGAAGGCACTACTGAGCGCTGAGAGGGAACAGAGCACCGTAACGGCTAAGAGGAAGAGCGAACAGAGTAGCGAGCAGCTGCAGCAGCGCTCCCGCAGGAACTCGGTGACGTCAGTCGCAGCCCCGCGTGGTGGCCAGGCGGATGCGACCACGCTGACAGACTCAGCCGGCGGTGGCGGGCAGGGCGGCGCGCGCACCGCGCAGCACCCCGACAGCAATGAGCCGTGGTGGCGGCAGGACGAGGAGATGCAGCAGTAGCTGCTCTCGCGCATGACCATCGCGCTGCGACATTTCCACTCCCTGACCCGTTATTGGTTTTGACATTTCGTTTCGTACTCCAGACGTTCCCGACGAGTTTTTGTTCAAAGCCGTCGAGAAGGACGATCCAACACTCAGAGCTCATTGTCCTTTGAACCATCATGTGCGATAGCCAAACCTACAATGTTATCACACTTAACGTCAATAGAATTCAATGTGCGGTGAGACTCCGTTCGCTAACTGATTTCTTGTATGGTACCAGCGTTGACATTGCCCTCCTACAGGAGGTAATCACAGTCTTAGAAGTGCCCAGTTACGTTCTCATTGATAACATCAATCTCCAGGATGCTGTAGGCACTGCCATACTTCTGCGCGACGGTATCCCATTTACGGATGTGCAGCGGCTGCCTAGTGGTCGTGGCATTTCTCTTCGAGTGAATGGTGTGCAGATTGTTAACGTGTACGCCCCCTCAGGTAGCACTCATAAGAGAGATCGTTCAAAATTTTATAAAAACGAGGTTCCCATTCTTCTTAGCGCTTATCGTGCACATCTCATCCTCGGTGGTGACTTCAATTGTGTGCTTAACGACAGAGACCAAACTCCTAATACGAACAGATGTATCGAACTTGAACATTTAATTCATGGCATGCGTCTTCACGATACATGGCAACAACTGCACGGTGAACGGGTAGCGTACACCTTCGTAACCAGTCATTCTGCCAGTCGGCTGGATAGGATCTATGTGTCCGATGCCCTCCAGCGACACACTGTGAACTGTGACACAGCTCCTGTCAACATCTCCGACCATTGTGCGTATCAGTGTTACCTTAACCTACAACGCCAGCAAATATACCGCGGGAAAGGCTACTGGAAATTGAATGTCAGCCTTCTGCAGGATGCCCAACTTGAAAAGGAGGTGAACATAACGTGGCAACAACTCCAGCGGCAACGACGTCTTTACGATAGCGTTCTCCAGTGGTGGATTCAGTGTGCTAAGCCTAAATTACGCCTCACCCTCATGAGCTACGCCCGACAAAAAAGCTATTGGCAGAAACAGACTATTGAGTTTTATTATCGCTGTTTGAGAGAACTGTACAGTCGCTCTAACAATCCTTCTCGCGATATCGACGTAAAGATCAAACGATATAAAGCGAAAATCACGGCGATACAACGCCAACGAATGCAAGGCATCAACGTGCGAGCCCATCCCAAGGACGTTGCCGCCGAAGAACGGGCCTCTCTGTACCACATCCTGAGAACGACGAAACGGTGTAAAGCCATGTTGATTGAAGCCGTCGTTGATGACGCTGAGAATGCCATCACGAAGTAACGTGACATCGTCTACGACTATTACAGTCAACTTTACAAGAAGCAATCCGTTGATGAACACTCGTGCGACGATTTTCTTAGGACCTTGAGCTGTTTCTTGTCACAACAGGATAATGCAAATCTGGCATCTCTTTTTACAGAGGACGAAATCCGACTGGCGGTCCACAGTGCAAAGAAAGGGAAGTCCCCAGGACCCGACGGTCTCAGCGCTGAGTTTTACCAGCGTTACTGGAACCTCCTCGGTCCGACACCCCTCGAGATAGCGAATGAACTCTGGCACCTGGACGTTATACACAAGGCATTTACGGAAGGTATCATCCTGCCCTTACCGAAAAAAGGGAACAGCAGGAAGGTCGAAAACATGCCGATTTCAAAATCATCACCAGATCGATTAAGCTAAGGATGCAAACCGTTATGTACAAGGTTTTGGGCAGTTACCAGTACAGTGCAGTGCCAGGCCAAAGTGCAATCTCAGCTGCCTGCGATTTGAGGGACATCTGTTCATATGCTGAAACCAAAGGACAGGGCGCTCTGATCTTTCTAGATTTTGAGAAGGCTTATGACCGTGTACGTCATGACTTCCTCTTTAAAAGCATGAAGAAACTAGGATTTGGACCTCATCTCATAGAATTAATTCGCAAACTTACTACAAACGCCTCTTCACGGATTCTCATTAATGGTCATTTTACAAAAGAAGTTTCCATTGAGCAATCCATCCGCCAAGGCTGTCCTCTGTCAATGATTTTGTACGCCATTGCAGTAGAGCCGCTACTGAACAACTTAGCGCATAGCGGGATCGGGATTAGCGTCGAGTCTGTCACTATCCCTTGCATTGCGTATGCTGACGATATATGCGTAACTGTGTCATCATCGCAACAACTTCTGACAGCGGAAACTCTTTTACAAACATTCACATTTCTTTCAGGAGCAATACTAAATAGAACTAACAGATCGGTGGCGGTATCGGAGACATATTCCATATTACCTGGTGCAAGGTCAAGGATTATCACACAACCATCGGTGTTACCTTTGAGGCCAAACCAGACAAATTCCTGACGAAGAACTGGTCACACATGCTTAATAAATTACGTGCTGCTTTGATACTTCACTCCGACCGTGACTTGAACATACTACAGAAAGTTAAGACCATCGAGATCGCCATTACGAGCAAGATGAATTATTTGGCGCAAATTCTTCCAATCTCCGACCATCTAGCCAAGAGTATACAACAAGCGTTATGTTGGTTTCTTTTTAGGGGGCACATTTTCAAAGTTCAATTCGATACCTTAACCTTACCTTCGTTCAAAGGTGGCCTTAACCTCATTAAAGTACACAAAAAATGTGTCACCCTGCTCCTAAATCGCATCAGGAAGGAGTTCCGTACCCGGAGGACCAGTATCATCGCAAACCTCATTCATGGGTGGAAGCCTCATAGCCTTGACCCACCCGTTAATATCGCCGGCATTCCACTTTCTTACCGACATGTGCGACTGTACTACATGGAAATGAGCTACATTCGACACAACATCGTCGATAACGGAAGCCTGACGAACAGGAAGCTTTATGGCCTTCTCATGACAACAAACCACAGGAATCGTCTCGAAGAAAAACATCCACATACACATTGGAGTATAGTATGGCGGAATGTGCACAGCGACGTGTTACCTTCGCGCGTCATAGCCGACTGGTATCTAACAGTCAACGATGAAGTAGCAACGAATGAAAAGCTACATAAAATTGGCCTTCATCCAACGCCCAACTGTGACGCATGCGGAAGAGTCGATACGCTTCTTCATAGGTTCACGTGCGGACTTGCAGAAGAAATTACTACATTTCTTCGTCAACGATTGTCGGTGATAGACCGTGCGACGCCCTGTGGTGTAGACCTTTTAGAGATCATTCAGCCACAAAAACTGAGATATCCACGAGCAAAAAACAACGCTGCAACGTGGATCATGGGCCACACAGCATCGTTTATTATGCAGAATAGGCATGCTACTTTCCTCGACTATTATTCTTACATAGAAATTGAACACTTTAAAATGAGACAACATTGTGACTACAGGAGGATATTTGGAAATATGCTGAAAATCATAAGTAACGGTTAAATGCTTCAAATACAATATTTCGGATAGCAGAGTTTGCCAGTGACCTGTAAGTATGAATCCTATTTGCTTCCTGGGACTTTAGTTCTTGTCGGAATTTTACGATACTATTCAGATGTTCACCAATGCAGCAGGCATTTTTTTTCTTTCCCATTTTCGTTTTTTCACATTTCCCTTCTCTCGCAGAGCAGCGGAGCAACTTTCCTTCAACTATGAAGTGATAGTCTTTTGTGCACCATAAAAATTTCTGTTTACTACTTGGCGCAAAACAAAATAAAACAAAAAAAACAAAAAAACTCAAAAAGACATTTCATTTCTTATATTGCGCAACGGCAGCCTAGAAATGATAAAAAAAAATAAAAAAAAGAAGAAAATGGTAGAGCACTTGCCCGCGAAAGACAAAGGTCCCGAGTTCGAGAAAAAAAAGGTAGTTCCGAGAGGTGCCGAGACAGGCCGAACCTCGGACCACACGGATGCAGCACATAATAC
Source organism: Schistocerca nitens (assembly GCF_023898315.1). Classification (NCBI taxonomy): domain Eukaryota; kingdom Metazoa; phylum Arthropoda; class Insecta; order Orthoptera; family Acrididae; genus Schistocerca; species Schistocerca nitens. The sequence continues at coordinate 931,480,079 of NC_064616.1, forward strand.
ACGCATGAAGTTTTGCACGCCGTGGCCTAACCTGATATACGAGAAGCTGCTCCTACATTCGTGACTCATTCCAGTGATTAATAGCTCACCGCTTTGTGAACGATACTGGATCCTTACATCTACTTACGCGTTTCACGTTACATTCAGCATTTCGTAACAAGTTTATAATGTGCTGCCTTCCGGTACACAGCTGTAGATATTACTCAGTGGCCCTGCCACTCTTCCCCCACACATCGTATACTACTTTTGTTTCCCATTATGAACGACTTACTGACAAGGGGAGGCCACGAGATTTGGAAGGCGGATTTACTGTAAACTTCGTACTCTCGTAGAAATCTATGAGGACAGAAAAATTTGTTAGCAGTGAAACGTCCCCTTTTAACAATTTTTTTTACATAACTGTGCTTAACCTGACACACAATATTTATAGCGCAACGCAATCTGACTTTCCACACACAATATTTTGTTAACGCAACGCAATCTGACTTTCAAAATTCTCTACAAGAGAATGGCCCTGACTAACATTAACCTGTACTTTTCAGAAATCACTTACCTCACAAAAATCTTGGTTACTCCCACTACTGCAATACAGCAAGCGCCACTACTGCCAGCTAAATAAAAGATTCAAACTATGGAAGGCACTAACTACTGATAGGGATAGTTAGCAAATGAAAGATATTAATAGAGAACAAACAATGTATTTACCTTGATATCATGACAAATTACAAAACTCCGCCATCTCTCTCCCCACATCCACCACTGCTGGCGGCTCACCTCCAACTGCCCAACGCTACGCGCTGTTCACAGCCAGCTGCCTAACACTACAATGGTTGAGTATTACAACAATGCAAAGCAGCCACAGACTGCACACGGCACAGCCGGTGATTTTCATACAGAGGTGGCGTTACTAATAAAAAAACCTAAACAGCCTACTTACATAGCCCCCATGCTCCCCACAAAAAATTTTACAAATTTTGTTGGGCACTGGCCAATACATATTTGTTAAAATTTTTTTTCACAATTACAATAACAAAGAAATCAAATGCACACACTTATTGATACAATGTTGGTCAAAAGCTAAAATTTTCTCACAGTCCATAAAGACAGTCCTGATCATTCATCACATTGCAGTGTTTTTCTCAAAGTCTGAGCAGTAAAAGAAAATGCACACGGAAGTAGTGGATTTCCATGCAGTCTTGAAGAAGTATCGTTGTCCTTCCAACGGAAAGACAGTGCTGACTCTCGACATTCTGACAGGTAATGGGCCACAAGAGAGCAAACTCACAGCGGAGTCAGTCGAAGTTTTGAAGAGTATTGGTGGGTAGGTCATCACAGAGCAGACCCACTGTAGTCCTGGTAGAGATTACGGTATTGGTGGGCCACCAGAGGTGCAGACCCACTGCAGTCCTTGTAGAAATAATGGTATTGGTGAGTCATCAAAGATGCAGACCCACTGTAGTCCTTGTAGAGATGGCCAGCAGCCATCCGTTGTGACTGTGCAGGTGCACAATCACCATTGAAGAGTCTTGCGGATAATATAGCAAGTCCATAACCACCACTTGTGCACTCACAAAGTTTTTGGAATTGTCCTTAGAACCAGCAATGCTGTTATCCAGTCCCTTGCTGAATTATTAACACACATACAAACACTAACAGTCCCTACTTCTCACATATTGTCCATATACTATGACCAACAAAAACGTGTGCAGTGAAATGTAACTTACAAGTTGCTTAATTTGATGACCTGGTGTCAATTACAATTTTATAACATAAGAACACAATAACAAAGGTACAAAACACATCATTCAAGAACATAAGAATACAAATAACAGTTGCGGTAATAGGGGCTTTACAAAAGAATAGAAATAAACATATACATCAGTGTTACAGGAATTATGACATAATTTCATACATAAAAGATCAGAATAACTTTTGAAACATCAACTTCACACCTAAGCATTAACACAGAACAAATAAATGTCTAATCATCTTTACAAAGTAAATAACATAGTATTTGAAAAATTATACAACATAAATCTTATTAGCTAAACACATAAAGACAGGAGAAACACAAATATAAAAGAGTACACAAACACATAGTGAGATAACACAAAAGGAAAGGATAGGGATCGTTTTCAGTGTAACTTTTGGTACTGCAGTTTTGTGCGAACAAAACCTTTTTTGTTCTTGGAGATCTCCCTGTGTTCATCATTATTCCCAAAAAGTCCTATCTGTACCTCTTTTCTGTATTCCAACCATAAGTCTTTCAAAATAAATATGGCTCATTGTACAATACTCATTTAGGCCCAAATCTTTTTTTATATACCTTGTCAATGCATTGCTTCCAATTCATCATAGTTAGTTTCTTATATAGTCTACCCCCTCTTAAGCTAACTTAAATCTACTGAGCTCAGATGCTAAACTAAGGGACGAGGCAATGCAGCAGAACATAAAACAATAAACGCAAACAGCAATGACAAAAAGGTGCAGATTTGCAAAGGAAGCAGCATTTTAGAAATTAGCAAAGCAATTGCAATATTACAACTAATATAAGGCAATGTGCAACAAATAATAACAAGAAATCATTAATAAAACTGGCTTAACAGAATAATACAAAGTCAAATTCAATAACACTATGCCTGGCAAACAGCAGCAACTTATACCTAAACATGACATAGCTCAAGCAGAAAAAATAGTACACTAAAGATAACAATGCAGATAAGGGAAATGTATAATCACATCTTAATGTCTAAGTAATTAAAGTGGTGCACCACAAAAACTAATTCTACAAAAAATTACTCAGTAGTTGAAAAGAAAATTATGTATGCAGTTCCTGGTATTAGTCCCTTCTTATTGTTCTTTCCATTCCAAGAGCTCCTTTTTCGAAGAATGTGGATTACAAAATTATTATTTAATAGATCTGCAGACAGAAAATATTTATATTAGTACATCTATAAAATTTTATTTTAACCAGTGCTGCAGTGCAGCTAGAAACTAGATATTAAACAAAATGGGCAAAGCAAGGCGTGAAACGTCATTCACTAGCCATATGGCATTTCTCTCAATTAGCACGACAATAGCCGTGAAATGTTGCGATGCTTTCTACAAAGGAACGTCAATAGCGATTATAATGGCCTCTTTTTTCTTCTACCTGTGCCGCTGGAAGGCTAATGGTTTTTTTTTTTGTTGGGGCGGCTGTCGCCCAGGTGTCTGACACAGCTGTGTGCCCACGACGTATTGCAGGTGGTCACTTAACTTTCGTAGGGAAATATTTACGACAGCAGTTTCCGCTACAATGGCAGTCTTAAATAAAAATATTTCACAGGTCAAGAATTAGCGTTGCAAACCTGTAAAAACAAAATCCCATGAATATAACAGTGTCCAAAAAATTTTCGTCGGCATTGTGATACATTCACGCATTTACACACATTTCATAATTCTAAAAGTACGATTCTCGGTTTCCAACATACGTCTTCACAAGGCAGAGTTCCTAACCGCTACTCATTACTCCTTACCTTATTACACATATACAAATTCGTCGACGCTTCTTCAATACTTCATCATTAGATACATAGCATAATCAAATTCTTCATATAACATTAGCTTACTAATCATAAACATACCTCAACAACATAATACACATCGTCGTCGTAAAAAATAACATCATAACACCTCAGTCAAATCTCAAAATCGTCGTAGCTTCCTCCAATAGTTTCAAAACCTAAAAAAAATTCTCTGCTCATTTCAAAAGTGTCATCTGCCTCAAACGTACTTTAAAATCATGATTCCATACCAAACACATCATTCAAAGCTCACATTGTATCACAATGGTTCCGAAAAAATATGAACAGTTTACAAAGTACAGACAAAATACAATTTCATACGTATGAAGTTATTCAACTGTGTAATTACGTAAACATCTGTCACTGACGTAGTAAAAAAAATGTTTGTCTCTCTCAGTTAAATGATCTGATAGCTGTGTAATACTGTGTTGGAGAAATATGGTACCGATGTGTAAAGTTGTATAAGCAAATACCATATTAGCTAGGGTTCCTTGTGGTTGCCACACACATGGTACACAAAGTAAGCGTGTACCCCCCTGAGGATTAATGTAATTATACCCTCAGGTGTTACAGATTACAGCAATGGAATGAAATGTATCACGGAAAACCTTCTTTGTAATTAAAAAATCTTTAAAAGTAAGTGTTTTAAGTATAAGATTAATCACTCAAATGCGTGTACTGTAGCGCTAAACTGTGCGTCTTGTCGCAACATAATCTCTGTGGAAGTGTCGTAGTTATCGTCCTCCGAAAGCTAAGTTCTGCAGAAGTCAATGTACTTACCTCATGCTAAACAAAAGTGAAATGCTTTGCGTATAGATATCTTAGTTATTACGCTTATTGTTGTGATGAAGAAAGTACTGTACTGTAACGTATTGTTGTGCCACGAAAAAGGCTGTCTCATTGTTGCCATACCACAAAAGTTACTACTAAAACATGTTTTTCTTTCCTGAAGAATTCAGAAAACTGTGCAGATATAAAACAGATACACCGCAAAAGCAACAAGATGAATTGTGTCACACATTAGTAGCGTCGTGATAAAATCGTGTAGCTGTCACATAAACTAACCTCTGTGTCATCTGGTATCTCTCAGAAAGCACTTTAATTTCAGAATGTATTTTCAAATAAACCAAAATGTTTCATTAAAATCTCAAGTTAAAAAAGCACATTATCTCTCAATAAACGGTTTTACGTGTGAAATGTGGTGTAAACCTTTGCTCTTCATAGTACTCAGAGTTTGAACAATGCAATTAACATGCGGTATACGTCGTTAAAGAATACTGGAATTTTTCTCAAGGTTAGCGTCAATGTTATTTTTCTCGGAGCCAGCCGGCGCAGGTGTCTGCCTGCGGTGCGGGTCATTGTTGGCGCGCGTCGTTAATGGGATTCGGGGACCGAACTTCTAGAAATTCGCCTTGCCGAGAGGGCCCTTCCGTGTTTAAATCCCGCCAGTTCTGATGCAATTCAGGTCTGTCGTTACGAATATATCGTCTGTCGTCATGTCGGTAGACTCCGTAGTTTCTTCCTTGTCCGTCACGAGGTGGAGAATTTCTCCCTGAATCGTAACTGTGCGCCGAACTGTTGCGTCTGAAGTTATTCTGCCTCCCTTGATAATAATAATTGTTTTGGTTCCCATATTGTCTGTTTCTATGATTGTCTCTGTCATAGTCATTACCGCGGAGAGGTGATCTTTCCCTGTAATTATTACTACTCTGCCAACGGTTGTTATACGGGTGGTGTCTGTTTCGGTCACGATTTGTGTTGTGAGAATAGCCTTGTCGCGTCCAGTTATTATTTCTTTCATCGCGGAATTGCGACGGATGTGATCTGTAATTGTTGTGCTCGTGCGTTCCGCGATTGTCAGTGTCAATTTCTAGTTCTTGTAAGAGTCCTTGAAATGCTTCAATGTCGTCTTTGCAACGTCCTGCCAAAATAATGTGTCGCAAATGTTCAGGCAGTTTGATTAAGCAAATGCGGATGAGTTCTGAGGGGCTGTATGGGTTTGACAGGTACTGATTCTTGTGCAACATGTCTTCAAAATATTTCACAAGACTGGAGAATTCAGATTGTTCGAAATGTTTCATCATTATGATGCCATGTTTTACTCGGTCTTGTGTGGTTTGAGACCAATATGCTGAGAGGAAGGCATGGTAAAATTCTCCTTCACTATGACAATCGTGAATGACCGAACGCATTCTTACAGCTGGTTCATTCTCTAAATAGCCACACATAAATTCTAATCTGTGTTCTAATGACCAGTTGGGGGGAAAACAATGAGAGAATTGATCGAGCCACGCTTGTGGATGAATGTCGTTGGCAGAATTCTTAAACGTTTTGAATTTACGTGTAGTAATGAACAGCTTATAGTCAAAGTCATCATGTCGGCGAGTCGCATATCGCTCATTGTTAGGTCGTGTCGGCCGTTCCATCTCAAAATTCGGTGCGCATTGCCAGTTTCTTTCATAACTTCCGAAATGCCCTGTGTTATTATTTTGTGGCTGTTCCGTATTTCTAAGTCCCTCTTCCCGTGTTGGGGCGCGAGTGTCCTCTGAAATACGTAATTCTTGTATTACCTGTGTCAGCTGATCTTGTACTTCGCGGATTTCTCTTTTGTACTGTGTATTGATTTGATTTTGATTTTGTTTGAATTTTCTAATTTGTTCATACTCTTCTGTGTCAGTGAAGGCTACAGGTCTTGTGCCATTCAGATCATCATCTACCTTTGTAGATAAGTTAGTGACCTGATCCGAAAGTTCGCCTACTTTCTCCGATAGTGAACACATTTCCTCAGTGTGTTTTTCTGAACCAAGTTTCAGAGTGTCCATTTGTGTTGAAATCGAATCTACTGTGTCCTTCAAGTTTTCCTGAGTTTTTGCAAGTTGCATAACCGAATCGGTAGATGCAACTGAGTCAAATTTAGCTTGCAAGGTCTCATGATTTTCATGAACAGTAGTTTGCAGTTCTTTTATGGCTGCTTCGTGATTCTGTAGTGCATTTTCATGACGCGAAAAAATAGGTTGGAAATGCTCACAAATTTGTGTTTTTACGTCATTACAGACTTTTTGACATTTCGATTCAATGTGATGTAACTCATTAGTTAAATCCTCACGTGTTTGTTCAAGTGTGGTGTCTAACTTTTTGAGATTTTGTTCCACTGTGTCTAACTTTCGAAGATTTTGTTCCATTGTGTCTAACTTTTGAAGCTTTTGTTGTGTTTGTCCCATTTGTTGTATTAATTGTAATAACAATGCACTGGTGTCTGGAACATGTTCCTCAGTGCTTTTCGGCAGTGAATTTGCACCGGAAACATTCACATTTTGACAAGCAGAAAATGTGTCTTGACTTATTTGAGAAAACGGTGATGACCCAAAACCTGAATCTACAGTATTTGCAAAATTGTGTCCTGTCATTCCCGATTCCTGAGGCGAGCTGTTGCCGACCGATCGATCGATAATGCTTCCCTCTTCACTAATTGTTTCACTGTCCACGCCATTGTTTGAAACCCGCTCCATTTCCCTATGCGCAATTACCAAATTACTACTATTAACACTAGTTAATTCATTATTCTGCGGCGCTAACATATTGCTTTCGTCTTCACTGTCATTTCTCAATTTACTTTGGAGCCTAGTGTTACGTTTTTCACACGCCATTATTGTCACAGTATTTCACACGACAACACAGAAAAACTCAATTTGAAGAGCAAAAATAAGAGAACACATTAACATAACACTGAAAATAATATCTAGTTAATTGCAGCTGCGAAATACTTGGTGCAAATCTACATGCATACCACAACTGTTTTACTGTACAACAATGAAAAACTACAACTACAATGGAAATTCTCTCTACAATTACGCGCTAGCAATAAACAAAAGCTACACTAATTACACAAACTATAAGAAAAAATCAGAAGATTCCAGTGAGGTATCCTCGGCTAAGGGTCGACATATGAAACGTCCCCTTTTAACATTTTACATACGACTGTGCTTAACCCGACACACAATATTTATAGCGCAACGCAATCTGACTTTCCACACACAATATTTTGTTAACGCAACGCAATCTGACTTTCAAAATTCTCTACAAGAGAATGGCCCTGACTAACATTAACCTGTACTTTTCAGAAATCACTTACCTCACAAAAATCTTGGTTACTCCCACTACTGCAATACAGCAAGCGCCACTACTGCCAGCTAAATAAAAGATTCAAACTATGGAAGGCACTAACTACTGATAGGGATAGTTAGCAAATGAAAGATATTAATAGAGAACAAACAATGTATTTACCTTGATATCATGACAAATTACAAAACTCCGCCATCTCTCTCCCCACATCCACCACTGCTGGCGGCTCACCTCCAACTGCCCAACGCTACGCGCTGTTCACAGCCAGCTGCCTAACACTACAATGGTTGAGTATTACAACAATGCAAAGCAGCCACAGACTGCACACGGCACAGCCGGTGATTTTCATACAGAGGTGGCGTTACTAATAAAAAAACCTAAACAGCCTACTTACAGCAGTAGCGCTTACTTCTCAAGCGTTACTGAGAAAATCGCAAGGTACGAGGGCAGTTCAATAAGTAATGCAACACATTTTTTTTTCTCGGCCAATTTTGGTTGAAACAACCGAAAATTTCTTGTGGAATATTTTCAAACATTCCCGCTTCGTCTCGTATAGTTTCATTGACTTCCGACAGGTGGCAGCGCTGTACGGAGCTGTTAAAATGGCGTCTGTAACGGATGTGCGTTGCAAACAACGGGCAGTGATCGAGTTTCTTTTGGCGGAAAACCAGGGCATCTCAGATATTCATAGGCGCTTGCAGAATGTCTACGGTGATCTGGCAGTGGACAAAAGCGCGGTGAGTCGTTGGGCAAAGCGTGTGTCATCATCGCCGCAAGGTCAAGCAAGACTGTCTGATCTCCCGCGTGCGGGCCGGCCGTGCACAGCTGTGACTCCTGCAATGGCGGAGCGTGCGAACACACTCGTTCGAGATGATCGACGGATCACCATCAAACAACTCAGTGCTCAACTTGACATCTCTGTTGGTAATGCTGTCACAATTGTTCACCAGTTGGGATATTCAAAGGTTTGTTCCCGCTGGGTCCCTCGTTGTCTAACCGAACACCATAAAGAGCAAAGGAGAACCATCTGTGCGGAATTGCTTGCTCGTCATGTGGCTGAGGGTGACAATTGCTTGTCAAAGATTGTTACAGGCGATGAAATATGGGTTCATCACTTCCAACCTGAAACAAAACGGCAATCAATGAAGTGGCGCCACACCCACTCCCCTACCAAGAAAAAGTTTAAAGCCATACCCTCAGCTGGTAAAGTCATGGTTACAGTCTTCTGGGACGCTGAAGGGGTTATTCTGTTCGATGTCCTTCCCCATGGTCAAACGATCAACTCTGAAGTGTATTGTGCTACTCTTCAGAAATTGAAGAAACGACTTCAGCGTGTTCGTAGGCACAAAAATCAGAACGAACTTCTCCTTCTTCATGACAACGCAAGACCTCACACAAGTCTTCGCACCCGAGAGGAGCTCACAAAACTTCAGTGCACTGTTCTTCCTCATGCACCCTACAGCCCCGATCTCGCACCGTCGGATTTCCATATGTTTGGCCCAATGAAGGACGCAATCCGTGGGACGCACTACGCGGATGATGAAGAAGTTATTGATGCAGTACGACGTTGGCTCCGACATCGACCAGTGGAATGGTACCGCGCAGGCATACAGGCCCTCATTTCAAGGTGGCGTAAGGCCGTAGCATTGAATGGAGATTACGTTGAAAAATAGTGTTGTGTAGCTAAAAGATTGGGGAATAACCTGGTGTATTTCAATGCTGAATAAAACAACCCCTGTTTCAGAAAAAAAAATGTGTTGCATTACTTATTGAACTGCCCTCGTAATTTCGGTCGTCAGATATATATCTGTGCGTGGCCGTTTTAACCATAAAGCGGCTGCAGCCAAGTGGTGCCGGCACGGTAGCTCAGCCAGCGTGGTCAGTCAGAGCGTCACACCTTTTTTTAAAAAAGGTGAGCGAACGGATGAACGAAAAAACTTAACGGGTGTCATCGGACGTCCGCCCTGAAAAAATTCAGCGAACAATATAGAACAAATGGTTTTTTTAAAGTGGTTGGCGTTCAAGCCGCTAGATCGCCGGATCGAGTTCCGTTCCTCAGTTTTTTTTATTTTCAACACAGTCATTTTCTTTACTGTTTATATTACAATTGCTATAATGGGAAAATACGTGTAATCGGAATGACTTATTAAATTATCGATGTTACTTACAGTCTACTAATTTTTATTATCACAAATAATATAATATTCATAACCATCGACTAGTAAACGACCAAACGCATAAAGTGATACTGAAAATGTATGCTTGTCCGTGTCTTCAAAACTGTTCGTATGTAATCGAAAGAGAACGAGAAATTGCTTCTTGCAGGACGCTATTAAAATACACTCGATACTGCATAACTAATTATCAGCGCCAATTTTTAAGGAAATACTGCGTTATGCATGGTTTGCTTCGAAACTATCGTCTGAAAGAGGTTTTTGAAATTTTAACGAGGTTTGTTTTCCCATGGAAAACGTCAAAAGACCTTGCGTATGCGGAAACATAGCATTTATTCAATGAAGCTGGTGCTGTTTAACTTTTTGTTTTCCATGTTTTTACGAAAAAATGGCATCCTGCAACTTGTACTCGTTTAGTCGAAAGCGACGATTAATTGTACATCTTTCGAAAGCGGTCTGTGCCGGTCAAAACTCTGAGGTAACAAGTCGGTTCGGGCTCCTTCCAGGTATGAGGGATTTCTCAAATCGCGGACAAGCATACATTTTCAGTATCACTTTATGCGTTTGGCCGTTTACTAGTCCATAGTTATGAATATTACATTGTTTGCGATAAAAATTAGTAGACTGGGAAATAACATTGTAAATGTAATAAAAGTTCTTGCTATTACACGTATTTTCCCCATTATATCAATTGTAATATAAATAAAGAAAATGACTGTCGAAAATGAAAAAAACGACGAACGGAACTCGATCCAGAGGCTTGAACGCCAACCACTTAAAAAAATTGTTCTATATTATTCGTTGAATTTATTCAGGGCGGACGTCCGATGATACCCGTTCAGTTTGTTCGATGGTCCGTTCGCTCAGTTCTTTAATTAGAAAGGAAAGCTAACGCTGTGACCGAACACGCTGAGCTACCGTGCCGCCACCACTCTGCTGCAGCCGCTTCATTGTTAAAATGGCCACGCACAGGTATAATATATTTGACGACCGAAATTATCTTGCAATTTTCTCAGTAACGCTTGAGAAGTACGGGCTACTGCCTATACCTTTTGTCCTCAGAGTACTGCGAGTGTACAAAGTTTGCAGTAAATCCGCATTCCAAACGTCGTGGCCTCCCTTTGTGAGTTCTGTTTGCTAGAGGATCTTCAGCGCAATCTCTTATCTATTCGTATATTCCGTGTGCATATACAGTGTCCAGTCACATTAATGTGACCACGTGTCAGATGCATGAATAACCATCTTTTGCAGCATGGACCGCTGCGAGACGTGCAGCAAGAGAGTCTACGAAGTTCTGGAAGGTACAGATAGGGATGCGGAACCATGCCGACTCGTGTCGTGGCCAGCTGCACCAGGTTTCTCTGTTGGTGACCCGTGGCACCGGACAGCCCGAGCAATTTGGTCCCAAAGATTCGCTGTTGAGTTTATATCCGGGGACTCCAGTTGCCAGGATAAGCTCGTCCTCGTGATCTTCGAATCACGCGTACACTGCTAGCTGTGTGATACGTTGCATTGTCCTGCTGGCAGATGCTATCGTTCCAAGGAAAAACAAACTGCATGTAGGTGTGGACATGGTCCCCAAAAATGGATGCATACTTGTGTTAAACCATTGTACCTTCCAGAATAACGAAATCACCCTGGGAACGCCACGAAAAAAAATTCCTCAAACAGCAACGCAACCTCTACTTCGACCCATCTGACTATTGTTGCAGGGTGTTTGCTATGAAATGTTTTGCGCTGTACACACCATGCGAAGGAGCATAAAACGTGATTCACCTGAGAAGGCCATCTATCCCCATTCACTGGACGTCCAGTTGCAGTGCTGGCGTGCAAATTCCTGCCGTTGTGGCCGATGAACAGCAGTCAGCATGGATGCATGAACCAGACGCCTTCTGCAGATGACTATGCGTAGCAATGTTCGCTGAACGACGTGAATGATGTTGATATGGATTCCACTGCATTCAGACTTCTTTATTTAGAGCTTCTCTGCCAGGCTATAAAGTTTCGTGTTCATGTGTTTGCTGTAAAAATACGGAATGTATGATTGTTGTTGAATAAAGAAGAGTGGGAATAGCTTGTGATTTTAAATTAATTTGTAATTCGTGTGGCGATGACTTCATTTTCCTCAAACAGACAGACACTGGTACCCACGAAAGCAATTTTAGGTTATCCTATGCTCTGAGATGCCTTGGACAGGGCAGGGAAGGAGGAAATTTATTTTGTGCTTTTCTTAACATGCCTCCACCTGTGCAAGGTTTGAAGAAATAAAGGAATGTCTGATGCTGTATGCCATACTGCCAAAGTTTCTATGAAGAAAGCAGTGGAGGAATTGGTGGAAATAAACCAAAAAGAAATATATCCGGGGGTATATATTCATGGCAGTGAATCTCCTTCAAATGTTACTTACCTGTGTGTGTCTGTAGATGGGACCTGGATGAAAAGGAGTCACATCTCTGTATGGAGTTCCATCTGTTATTGATATTCACTCAGGAAAAGTTTTATATGTAAAAGTTATGTTTAAATACTGCCACCAGTGTGCAACAAGAAAAAACGTCCTACAATGAGGACAGCGAGAAATTGTGGCAAGAAAAGAATACAGTAGCATGATCTAAAATTTATAGTGGTTCAAGTGGGGGTATGGAGGCTCCTGCTGTTTTGAAGATTATCTCCAGATCTGAGGACCAGTATGGTGTTAGATATACTAAATACCTTGGTGATTGGGCTCCTCTTCGTTCAAAGCTGTAACAGATAAAAATCCGTACAAAACAACAATAGAAAAGCTGGAATATGTTGGCCACATCCAAAAGAAGCTTGGTAGTAGGCTCCATCGCTTGCTGAAAGAAGAAAGGTGAAGTACTTGAGGATGGAAAACCACTAGGAGGGAAAAGGAATGCCTACTCTGAAAGAAATTGATTGTCTTCAGTTACTTTATGGTATACCTATCAGAAAAAATACTTAATTTAGTGGCAATGAGGCATGCTGTGTGGGCATTTTTTTTTTCCACAAACTATCCACTGACGAAACACCAATGAACAATCTCTGTCCGAAAGACGATTGGTGTAAGCTCGAAAACAGAAATGAGACGTATTCATATTAACACTCGTTACCAGAACCTGTTATGAATGCAATTAAGCCCACATTTTGCTTTCTTGCAAACCATGATTTATTGAGGAAGTGACTTCACGGAAAGACACAAAATTGAAATGACAGCTTTTGTACCCAGCCTGGAAGGTGGCGCATGGGTAGGAGCAGGAAAAGGTGAAAATCTCTCGGTACTGCAGTGTGAATTAAAATGACCTTTACTTTAGCAACAAGAGTAATACATAACTTTGCCCTGAGGTGCGAAGCTGAAGCAAAGTGTCCGGCCGTCTGCTCTTGATCAAAATGGGGAGAATCTGCAGCGGAGCGGATCCAGATCCGTTTGTGCCGTCCTCGGTTTTCTGCCGCTGGTTGTTTTCTGGCAGAATTGGAGGCTTCGCGGCTTCCGCCGCCACAGCCCACGACTCTTCCGTCGTCGCCGCTGACGTCCGGCCACCTGCACCGGAGGGGCGCCTCTCGTCGATGCCGCAGTGTTGATCACAAAATAGCGCTGCGACTGTTCGTCGAGCGGAATCAAAGTATGCGTCCCGCAAGTCAATCGTGGAAAATATTTTTCCCGCACCAAGCTTATCACTAATGTCTTCAGGACGCGGTAAGGGAAATGTGGCTACCACTGTCTGGGGATTTACTGTAGACTTAAAGTCAGCACAAATACGGAGACGACAGTTTGGTTTCTTCACACTCACTATAGGCGAAGCAAAAACAGGTTCAGTGACACCAGTGTCTTGCAAATGTGTAAGTTCAGAAGCGACGGCGTCGCGCAGTGCATGCGGTACCGGGCGTCCGCGCCGGAAAATAGGAATGGTATTGTCTTTAACTACAACATGCGCTGCAAAGTCTGTGGCACAACCAAGACCGTCCAAAAAGAGTTCAGCAAAATCTTCGCATAGTGCGGCAACACTGTGTGCATGGTCACTAGCGTTGATGCAAAGTACATTGTCCTGAATTGCGAGGCCAAAAAATTCAAATGCATCCAGGCCAAAAACGTTTCGTAGCATCACTAGAGCGCAGCACATGGAAAGATATGGTACGGGTCGTTGCACCATACGTGGCTTGCAAACTACACACGCCGAGCACTGGTATTTCCTGTCCAGTAAATTCAGTCAGCGTGGAACGTGAACGACGAAGCGGGGGCGAACCAAGCAAGTCATAAGTTGATTTGCTCAGTAAAGAAACTGACGCACCAGTGTCCAGCTGCATGCAAACAGGACGTCCACAAATGTTCAAAATCACAAAGTTTCCTCGCATCGCGCTGAATGCGAGAGGAAGCGTCTGGCAAAACTTGATTCACACGACGAGCTGTTTAAGCACGCGAAGCAGAAGGCTTTGAATAAATGGCATTAACATCCATAGGCTGATGTGAATCATGATTACGACGGTTTCCGTTGCGGTGACGCCCACGCGAGTCACGCGAACGGGAGACAAGTTCGGAATTAGAGTTTCTCTTATTGCACACAGCTTGCACATGTCCTTTCTTATTACAAAAGTAACACTGGGCCTGACGAGAGGGGCAACAGTCCTGTTGCTGGACTCTAAAGCAGTTCGGACATGATTTCAGTTTCGAAGTGGGTGCCTGGTTTGAGAAGTGTTTACTTGCGCTCGAGCGGCGCAGCGCGGCCTACTGGGCTGGAGGGCACGTGTTGTGCCGCGCTAACAGTACACACAGCCGGGGTCACGTCGAACGCGGAAGTAGCCATGTCTAATGTATCTTATCTGTCTAGCAAGTCCACTACTTCCTGCAAAGACGGATTTTAAATCTGAGGATTTGTTGGTGGATGCGGTGATCCGCCACATTCTGCGCAATAGCGTCCCTAATCATATCCGCATATGAGCGTCCACACGAGAAATTTAAGTCACAATCGGAATTTAGTCCCTGAAGGTCCGCAAACCAAGATTTATTCGACTTAGTAGGGCCACGTCGGAGGCGAAAGAATTTGTAGCGTGCAGCAACCACATTTACACTGTCACGGAAGTGGGAGTACAAAGGATCAATCACTTAGTTTCTGGGCGGGTGGTGGGGAAACAATTTCACGAGCACACGGTAAACCACCAAGAGAGCCACTTGTATGAATATCAAGAGCTCCGATGGAAACCCAGTTCTAAGCAAAGAGGGGAAAGCAGAAAGGTGGAAGGAGTATATAGAGGGTCTATACAAGGGCGATGTACTTGAGGACAATATTATGGAAATGGAAGAGGATGTAGATGAAGATGAAATGGGAAATATGATACTGCTTGAAGAGTTTGAGAGAGCACTGAAAGACCTGAGTCGCAACAAGGCCCCGGGAGAAGACAACATTCCATTAGAACTACTGACGGCCTTGGGAGAGCCAGTCCTGACAAAACTCTACCATCTGGTGATCAAAATGTATGAGACAGGCGAAATACCCTCAGACTTCAAGAAGAATATAGTAATTCCAATCCCAAAGAAAGCAGGCGTTGACAGATGTGAAAATTACCGAACTATCAGTTTAACAAGTCACGGCGCAAAATACTAACGCGAATTCTTTACAGACGAATGGAAAAACTGGTAGAAGCCGACCTTGGGGAAGATCAGTTTGGATTCCGTAGAAATATGGGGACACGTGAGGCAATACTGACCCTACGACTTATTTTAGAAGCTAGATTAAGAAAAGGCAAACCTACGTTTCTAGCATTTGTAGACTTAGAGAAAGCATTTGACAATGTTGACTGGAATACTCTCTTTCAAATTCTGAAGGTGGCGGCAGTAAAATACAGGGAGCGAAAGGCTATTTACAATTTGTACAGAAACCAGATGGCAGTTATAAGAGTCGAGGGGCATGAAAGGGAGCAGTGGTTGGGAAGGGAGTGCGACAGGGTTGTAGCCTCTCCCCGACGTTATTCAATCTGTATATTGAGCAAGCAGGAAAGGAAACAAAAGAAAAATTCGGAGTAGGTATTAAAATCCAGGGAGAAGCAATAAAAACTTTGAGATTCGCTGATGACATTGTAATTCTGTCAGAGATAGCAAAGGACTTGGAAGAGCAGTTCAACGGAATGGACAGTGTCTTGAAAGGAGGATATAAGATGAACATCAACAAAAGCAAAACGAGGATAATGGAGTGTAGTCGAATTAAGTCGGGTGGTGCTGGGGGAATTAGATTAGGAAATGAGACACTTAAAGTAGTAAAGGAGTTTTGCTACCTGGGGAGCAAAATAACTGATGATGGTCGAAGTAGAGAGGATATAAAATGTGGACTGGCAATGGCAAGGAAAGCGTTTCTGAAGAAGAGAAACTTGTTAACATCGAGTATAGATTTAAGTGTCAGGAAGTCGTTTCTGAAAGTATTTGTATGGATTGTAGCCATGTATGGAAGTGAAACATGGACAATAAATAGTTTGGACAAGAAGAGAATAGAAGCTTTCGAAATGTGGTGCTACAGAAGAATGTTGAAGGTTGGATGGGTAGATCACGAAACTAATGAGGAGGTATTGAATAGGATTGGGGAGAAGAGAAGTTTGTGGCACAACTTGACTAGAAGAAGGGATCGGTTGGTAGGACATGTTCTGAGGCATAAAGAGATCACCAATTAAGTATTGGAGGGCAGCGTGGAGGATAAAAATCGTTGTGGGAGACCAAGAGATGAATACACTAAGCAGGTTCAGAAGGATGTAGGTTGCAGTAGGTACTGGGAGATGAAGGAGCTTGCACAGAATAGATTAGCATGGAGAACTGCATCAAACCAGTCTCAGGACTGAGGACCACAACAACAACAACAGGTATTTACTTGAATTTACGGCTTTTAAATTAGACTGATTTATCGTGTAACCGAAGTTTGAGTTCCTTTTAGCACTCATGTAGATGACCTCGCACTTTTCGTTATTTAGGGTCAACTGCCACTTTTCGCACCATTCCGATATTTCTTCTGAATCGTTTTGCAGTTTGTTTTGATCTTCTGATGACTGTATTAGTCGATAAACGACAGCGTCATCTGCAAACAACCGAAGACGGCTGTTCAGATTGTCTCCCAAATCGTTTATATAGATAATGAAGAGCAAAGGGCCTATAACACTACCTTGGGGAACGCCAGAAATCACTTCTGTTTTACTCGATGACTTTCCGTCAATTACTACGAACTGTTGCCTCTCTGACAGGAAATCACAAATCCAGTCACATTTCATAAGCACGCAATTTCACTACGAGCCGCTTGTGTGGTACAGTGACAAAAGCCGTCTGGAAATCCAGAAATACGGAATCGATCTAAAATCCCTAGTCAATAGCACTCAACACTTCATGTGAATGAAGAGCTAGTTGTGTTTCACAGGAACGATGTTTTCTAAACCCATGTTGACTGTGTGTCAATAGACCGTTTTCTTCGAGGTGATTCATAATGTTCGAACACAATATATGCCACTGAAGCTGCTTCGAAATGAAACACGTCTGGCATCGAAACACACAACCTTTCATCTAGTCATAAAGGCTGTATTTATACCTTAGGAAGATACCAATATTCTGTTTCACGACTAAGGAAGTAATGAAGGTTGATAAAATAATGACATACTCAAAGTTGTTTTTCCATACAGACTGCATCTTATATTTCCATGAACGAACAACGATACGTATTTCTTTCTTTTTTCTGCTCTGCGAATGTTTCATCAGTGCAGCATCAGGACCACGAACATGCCGTCCCCATAATAAATTCCTGTCGCTATGGTTAAAAACATCACTTACAGTATGCGAATTCTGTGCGTCTTGACATGTTTTTAAGTACTGCTTACGAACTGCCAGTGAAAATATTCATTCCACTGTATGTTCTCCTCATACTTACGGCGATAGCCCCTCACAAGTGTTCCGACCGACTGACACGCATCCTATGCCTAATCAACTCAGTGCAGCTTGCTTTTGTAACTCCATGAAGTATTGACTACATTGAAACTGCTAATTTTCTGTCTGCTTTCACACTGGTCTAGAGAGATTTAACTCTTTATACAGCACAGTTATAATAAGGTCAGATACACCTCATGGCAAATTAGGAACCTTTATTCCCTTGTATCGATTCGAGGAAATACTGCAAGTTAAATAGACCTCATGCTTAAGGGTCATTCTTACGTTCGCTTATACAAAGAGCAGAGTCGTGCTAGAGTCTAACGTGAGTCTCTTCCGGCTTAGTCTTTTTGTCAGTTCTGGCTGATGCAGGATGAGTGTTTAAATAAGTTCACAGACACTTCTACATCCTTGTCCAAAGAGCTATTGTGCTTTTCCTATAGTCATTTCAGAGGAACAGTAACAATAACCGAGTCTTAGAAAATTAATAAAACAGTGAAATCAGTATAAATTACAGTAATAAAACTCTGGAAGAAAGAAAACTTTATGGCATTTCGGAAAGAATTTTCCAGTATTTTACAAATGGATATCAGACTCACTATTTCACATCTAGCCAGCAGAACGGGTTCAAGAGATAATTTGAGAATATCATTTAGAAGAACGTACAAAGTCACAAGATGCATTTCCAGATTCACCATTGTAGTACATTGCAATATGACATGAAATTCAGAGGGGTTACGTTTAACCGAATTCTTTGCACTGAATTAAAAACTAAACGAGGTAGAGAAATTAGAAGGTAAAAATAATAATGCCGAGAAAAACATTAGGTACACAAAAATCATAGAAATCGAGAGGGAAGAAACTAGTAGTGAAGTAATAGAAAGTATTTAAAGGATGACGGAGTCAGTAGTAATCAAATGATTTATAATTTGCGGCCATTTATACACACTATACACAACAGACTACTGTTTTAAGTATTTCTCGCACGGAAGCTAAAATTTTAATTGCAGCGCAGCAGTAGATCTGAAAAATGGTTCAAATGGCTCTGAGCACTATGGGACTCAACATCTTAGGTCATAAGTCCCCTAGAACTTATAACTACTTAAACCTAACTAACCTAAGGACATCACACACACCCATGCCCGAGGCGGGATTCGAACCCGCGACCGTAGCAGTCCCGCGGCTCCGGACTGCAGCGCCAGAACCGCTAGACCACCGCGGCCGGCAGTAGATCTGAAAGAAATATAAAAAGTCTACTTAACAATTTCAACAATTTTTCTTTAGTTGCTACATGAATTGTGTTTATCTGCGTTTTACAACAGAATTTTTATTTATCACTTTTACCGTTCTTGCAGTCATCCAGTGTATTTGGAGTTGCAACGACTTAGACATAGTGAAAGAATATGTGCTGCTCTGTAGCCAAAAAAGCGTCCTCCAATAAAAGGCAATTTACTTTGATTTTGCAGTACTACATCGTACGTGAGCCGCATACAACGATTCGCTAAGACAGCAGTATCATTTAAGCGGTTATCGATCACGCTGAAAAACACCACCCGTTTACAGAGAAACGTTGATGAAAAGGTTCCTCACAATGATACTTGTATATAGGTTGCACCAGCGATGTGATGTAACGGGTGTTGTTGATGGCGTCACGCGTGAATGCAGCTTCATCAGTGAACAGTATGAACGGAATTAATGGGTGATTAGCAATTACCTATCGACAAAATACCAATCGCCAAACCTCATCACCTGCGTGAAGATGTTGTTCCCGATAATGATGAAAAGGATACAGTCCATACTGACACGGTATGTTCCACAGCTGTTTAGTGTAGAGCGTGGACGCGTATTTAAATTATTCTTGTCTCTCGACTGCGTTCTGCCTGCCTAAGAATGGGGGAATATAGGAACATTTTGTTCAGTTGGACGTCCAGAAGGGACGAGTCTGCTGTGAAATATTCCACACTTGAGAAATGCGAGAAAAAGAGGAGTAAATATTCTTTGATCCGGTGCTTTTTTGTTAAGACACCATTTATGATATTCTTGACAAGCTGCAACATTATTACCGTTACAAGGACTGTGAAAGGAAATATGTCGATGTATTGAGCACGTGTAAAGGTTTTAGGTCGTACATTTAAAGTGTTTTATTACGACAACCGAAAGAAAACGTAAAATTGTAATTATTCCACATCAATTAGCAATAATAGATAAACGATAAAAGACAAGTATGCAGTTCGAAGCCTATTGCTATCATGCGTGATTATTAGTCAGTTCGTGCACATGGGAATATGTCACATTATGTCACGTCCATTGCCCACCCGACATCGTGAAAGAACATTTCCAGCTTCGTACCCCAAGAACGCATCTCCAACAGAGGTGGATGCTTATTTTGCACTAGCACTTCACATGAGAGCCCAGCAAAACGTCCAATCAATTAAAATGTTAGCTATCACATCGCACCATATTATCAATTTCTTTTTGAGTAATAGAACCCAGTGCGTTGTCCTGGACGGCGAGCGTTCATCGGAAGCAAAGGTGTCGTTGGGAGTGCACCAGAGACGTGTTGCAGGGTCGCTCTTGTTCTTTATGTACATAAACGATCGGACGGATAGAGTGAGCAGCAATCTGCGAATATTATACGATGACGCCGGTTTATATGTGACAGAGTCGTCTTTAACTGACTGCAGGAAGATACCGGATGACTCGGACAGAATTTCTGTTTGACGTGGTAAATGAGCTTCCTCTAAATATGGCAAAATGTCAATTAGTATAGATGAGTAGGCAAAACAAACATGTAATATTCAAATACAGTTTTAATATTGTACTCCTTGACACAGGCAAATAGATTAAATATCTAGGCGTAATGTTGCAAAGCGACGTGAAAGGGAACTAGTACCTAAGATCTGTTGTAAGGAAAGTGACTCGATTTGCAGATTCTAGGAAATCGTGTCTCATCTATAAAAAAGAACCGCGTACAAAACACTTATGCGACCCATCCTAGAGTCGTATTCAAGTGTTCGGGTTCCCTACCATATTGGTTTAATGGAATGCAACGAAACAATACGTGTTGCTTGTTGCCGGTGGGATCTATCAACACGCGAGTATTACGGAAATCCTACATGAACTAAAATGAGATTCCCTGGAGGGCAGAAGACGTTCTTTCCGCGAAACACTATTGAGAACCAACACTGTAGAACGATCCTACGGCCACCAACATGTAGAAGTGGACAAAAACGTGGAAATATCAAAAAACCCAGCACTGTATCATGCTTAATATGCTATGGGGGAACTGCTGGTATTCATGACACCCACGACTCGTTTCGGGATGGATAAATACGGGTCCTGTACGGTTTTCGAGGGGATCTTATACAATTATTTCTGAAAAATCGTATCAACTTTAGGTAACGATGGGAGAGGTTGAATCCGACCATATCCAAAACAGACCACAAAGGCTCAATGATACTGAGATCTGATGACTGTGATGTCCAGGTGAGACACGACAGTTCACCATAGCTCTCACAAAATCGACCCTGGACGATGCTGACCGTGTGAACAGGAGTCCTGAGAACACAGCATCGTCACAGGGGAACAAATACTGTACCATCAGACGGACCTGACCAGTCAATGTGGTCACATAGTCCTTGGCACTGATGTGACCTTGCAGAGTAACCATTTGGCCCATGTAATACCACATAATGGCTGCCAAATAATCACCCAACTCCCGCCATGTTTTACACTTGGTAGCAAGCAGTAAATCGTTGGCTCGGGACGGCATACGCCAGACATAAAGTTGGCCAAAAGTGCGAAACAGACTGAAACAAAGCTCATCCGACAAAATGACATTCCTTCATTCCTCTATAGTCCAAGTTTTATAGTTCCGGCACCACGTTTACCTGTTACGGGCATTTGCATATATGATGAGTGGTATTGTAATTCCAGCTCGCCATGCAATTCCCAGCTTAGGGAACTCCCTTACTGTGTTGTTTGGATGCTGACAGGATTCGCGAGTTCAAATGGCTCTAAGCACTATGGGACTTAGCATCTTAGGTCATCAGTCCCCTAGAACTTAGAACTAGTTAAACCTAACTAACCTAAGGACATCACACACATCCATGCCCGAGGCAGGATTCGAACCTGCGACCGTAGCAGTCGCGCGGTTCCGGACTGCGCGCCTAGAACCGCGAGACCACCGTGGCCGGCTTAACGATTTCGCCCCCGGGTGGGCACGGACCGATTCGCGAGTGTGACATTCAGTTCTGCTGTGACTTTTGCAGCTGTCATCCTCTTATTTTTTTCAAAATCCTCTTCTGTGACCGTCACGCACACGTTCGTCTGCCCTGTGACTTAGGGGACGATATTTTTTCCAATTTTTCCGGTAAGCAGAATAAATCTCCGACGTGATGCCTTTTGAAACACCAAATACTTGGGCTGTCTTGGTTACGGAAGCTCCCACCATACGAGCACCAAGACGTTGCCCACGTTTGAATTCACTTAGTTCCTACGTAATACACTCACAACTACACAGAACACCGCCCTGACCACGGCTAACACTTGCAACGTATTGCCCGTTCGTGGTCAGAAAAAAACAGCGCCATTTGCAGGCATGGCTAGCACCCGCACTTATGTTCAGGCATGCAGTTCTCTCTCCGTTTCCACAATTTTCTTCAACCTCTGTATATCTTGCGTAAGGAGCGTGAAGACAAGATACGAGAAATCAGTGCTCGTACGGAAGCATCTATACGTATAGTAGTTTTTCCCTCACCCCATTTGCGAGATGAACAGGAAACCGTGTTATAAGGTACCCTCCACTATATACCGTATGTTGGCTTGCAAAGTATGTATGTAAATGTAGACATAGAAATGCTAGCTATGTCTGTTGCGTTTACTTCCCCTGCACGTTTCCCATGGTTGCTCAGGAACTTCATACTTGTATTTTGCCCTTCAGAGTAAAGATTAACAGAAAATAGTGACATTATGTAGGATTCAACCGCCGTGTATTGGTCTCAATACCACAGGGCAAAATACGAAAACAAAATATGTGTAACAAATATTGAAACACAAGTTTATTTGAGGTACAGTCATAGAGATGTATGACTATACATAACTGAAATATTAAGACGAAGCAATACAAATAACACTGAAAAGGAATTGTCTTGGTGATTGTCTGTGGATGTCGAATCTAGATAGTCATTCAGATGATGGCTTATTTCCAGGTGAGGAAATAGTGCATTGAGATATTTGAGGGCAAATTTGAACAACAGTGGTGATTTGAGAAGTATGGTCACTGAAAAAGAAACACGTTTCATCATTCAGTATTTCACCTGTCCAAAAATAAACTCCATTTCCTCTCTGGACTTCACTAACATTTGTTGTTACCCCTTGCTTAGTACTAGTAAGGTAATGGTTTTTTCAAATCTGCAGCATTTAAATTAACCGTAAAAAATTTAAATAAGTATGTACAATAAGCAAACATACTACGAGAAAATAGTTGGTGACACCAGGAGGAATAATAAATATGTACAGTTAGCCGACGCAGATTGATAATTATTGCACAAATAGCTTATGGAAACCCTTAAGAGGATCGTAACAGACGATCGGGTATAGCTTAATAGATCCATTTCAAGGAGATGTTGGAAATTGATCAACAACAAACATATTCCAGCACTAGTTATCGAGGAAGAAATCAGGTCAGATAGTACGTTACCACTTTATCAATACATTGGCACAAAGAAAGAGAGAATTACTTTTAGTATTTGGAGGAAAGTTTTTTACTGTCTACATAAAAATGCAGATGCTCTCTACAAGAATTTTCATCTGTATTATTTTCAGTGACTGCACAGATAAACAACTTAACGTTCACTGGTTTCTTTGTTGTGAATACTTTCGTATAACGGCAGGCGATTTGTTTCGCCCGCTAACCAGCTGATAGATGAAATATCATGTGTAAACATGCCCCAATACAAGAGGGAAGGAAGACGGTCACCCGTGTGTCAGTATCTGAGCACATCCTCATTAAGAACATTGTTATCGGTTGCATATCAGTCCATGGCACAAAATTCTGGCGCCTCCTCGAAGTCAGCAGCGAAGTCGTGAACTATGGTTTTGATGGATGTGGAAAAGACGGGGGAACAGACTGCCTTCTGCGAATAACGAACTTTTGAATAAGATGAATATTGGAGAGCATAACACTAGAAACCGTTTAAACTAGAAGGCATCATTATCCACTGCGTGCTTAGCAGTAGAAGAAAGCAGTAAATGCAATCTAAAACAATAAAAATAAGGACATGTAATGATTTATCACGTTGTCCATAACTGTCACAGACTGCTCTTTATTCTTTTTGAGCGAAAACGCTTTTCTTGTCCGGTTGCCATTTTTTTTGTGTGTTACACGCTCATACTTAAGCCCAGTACTGTCATGTTTTACTTATTCTCAGTTCCTTTGGTAATCATAACCGCTTTACCTAGTTATCTGCATCATTTACAACACGGTAAGCCGTACGCTAGATATCGATGTAACCACTAACTCTTTTCCTTAGGCACATGTACATTCACCAGAAGTAAAACGTACTCGTCCAATCATTATTATTTAAAATTCCTGAATTTGTGTTGTAACTCAATGTAGTAGAAGCATCAAGCTCTTCAGAAAATTTCAAGTCGTCCTTGTGTGATTATATGATACATGCATGCATGCACTCACTTACGTTTTGGGCTACTGCACATTCATATAGTATGTCATCGTAATCGGTTTCTAAATCAGCGGACTTCCAAGAATCTGCTCTCAGGTATCAAATAATTGTCATCTTGACGTAAATACCCTGCTAGTATTTAAGCAAAAGATTGCGACCTTCTCCAGTTTTCTCTGCTCTGACTGCTCATCTTTGCATCCAGTAATATGCTTATAATCCAAACTACTGTGCAGTAATCGATGCGTGGTGCATTTTCTACTATCATTGGTATGCATTTATCCTTGTGTGTGTAGCTAGATTTCTTCCCACTTGAGGGAGTAACAGAATCTTTTCCCATTTCTAATACTTCACATTTCTTTCGATTTTTACGCATATTTCCTTCCTTACCTGGGACTGCTATTACATAGTCTCCTTTTGGACAGGTTTTTCTCTTTTCTTTCGCAATCTTTTTCAGTTACCCTGAAAATCGCGTTATGAGAAATATATTTTTGCCTGTAGTAGTAGATCTGACGTTTTTATAACTGCTGTAATTTTCAGTATTATCATTTTTATGTCACTAATATTGCTGCAACAGTACTTCAGTATTTATAGTGTAATGCTAACTGTAAATAAAACTTAAGAAACGTGTGTTTAGATCGTGATTATGCCTGTTAAAATAAACAAATACTATGCAGTTGGAATGGCCGTTTTGTCGATAGGGCGTTAATTTTCCACGTTATTTCATATGAGTACTCATTTTTATCCACCGAACAGAGTGGATCAGACTGAGAAAACCGAAGAAATTAGCTATTCTTGAAAGTTAAAAACGGTTGGCTTATACGAACAGATACTTATAGTAAAATAAAAAATAAACTAAACGAAGGAGTATGGCAAGAGAACAGCGTATTAAGTGTGCAAAATGATTTGAGGAGGTGACTGAAGCTAAGGTACCAATATGAGGGTAATGGTTTAAAGTCAAGAGAGACTGCGTACCTCATGTTTACTGACTGCAACACACCACTCGGGCTGAATGTATCTTCTGAACCTGTTCACCAGCATTATATTTGCTTTTACGAAGATAGTTCTCACAATGGCATCGTGCTTTCAGTGAACGACAACGTCAGATATGATTGTAACATTCGGTTTTTCATCAAGCTGATCTGACTTACGTTCAGGTTGGTCGGATAAAACTTGCTAATTGACGTGATTTTCGCACGCTGTGTGTTAGTGTGCGGTTCCTTAGTCTCTGGACTTCTCAAAACCTCTCCTCGGGTATCAAACTCTGTCATCATCCCATAACTACAACAACGTTGAACATCTTGGCTGTATGTATGCATTACTCTAGACGCTTCTCCATCTCATTCTCCATTGCAACCATATGTCTGAGAAACAAACTACCGCGTAATGAGCGTCTAAATCAAAACCATGCAGCACTCCGGAAGATACTAAATGGTTCAAATGGCTCTGAGCACTATGGGACTTAACTTCTGAGGTCATCAGTCCCCTAGAACTTAGAACTACTTAAACCTAACTAACCTAAGGACATCACACACATCCATGCCAGAGGCAGGATTCGAACCTGCGACCGTAGCGGTCGCGCGGTTCCAGACTGTAGCGCCTAGAACCGCTCGGCCACTACCACCGGCGGAAGATACTAAAGCTGTGGCTTTTGTCGTCGGCAGAACTTCCTTCTCAGTTTAAATTATATCAGTTTAGAAGCTCTATCCAACAGTGAACCAGTGATTTTTAGAGTCCACATTGACTCAACTTTCCTCAGGCCTCTCTCATCATCGTTTCCTCTCGCTCCGTCGCTTAAGCTTTATTTTTTCGCCACTGCTGCCACATCTTGCTGTTAGTATATCATTTTTGGTAGACAGGAACGTTAATTATGTGAAATGTATTTATTACAGGCTAATGT
Source organism: Schistocerca nitens (assembly GCF_023898315.1). NCBI lineage: Eukaryota > Metazoa > Arthropoda > Insecta > Orthoptera > Acrididae > Schistocerca > Schistocerca nitens. The sequence continues at coordinate 931,506,400 of NC_064616.1, forward strand.
GCAGTTCACGATTGTAATATCTATATTTACCATGTGTAACGTGTGCACTATGCACATTGCAATGTTTGTTGTAAACACAATCTCCTAGGATGTATGGTTAGACATAAGAGAGAGCATGAAGGGCCTGACATTGCCAGGTAATATAAATACATAATTAAATATAAATAACAATTCGATTGCTTGTAATATTACACCTCCCTCGGCTGTGGCATAACGCATTTCGTTATTCTAAAAATAACGCTTTGATATATTATTTTTCGTTCATAGCTTTTGTAAGTGATTAGACTCTCACTTGAGAAAAATATCCATCTGCTGCCTAATCATTTTCACATTTAACCGACGAAAGTGGAAAAATAAATAAAGGAAGGAAGATTACTTACTCTGTTGGTCAATGACAGATGTATCGAGCGGAAACAATTGGAGAAGCGCATTAACATGTTTAAATTTTTTAACCACAAATCAAATTTAAGTGTAAAAATATTTCCACTGACCACCTTATTTCAAAATTCACCACTCATTTAATGCTATTATATGTTAAATAGCATCACCATTAGCAAGCTCAGCAGCCCAAAAAGTAATAAATGCAGTATGAATAAAGTGGTAATCATTATACTATAGCTATACGGTATTCATAGTGTAATTGCTATAAATATTTTCATGAAGCCACAGTTCTCTTACTTCCCATGATTTCTGGACTGTTATTGTCGCTGTAAAGTCCGACAGTTTTATGCATCTATCTCCAGACTTCTCCTGCTATTCCTAGTTCCGCAGCTCGTGGTCTAGTGGCTATCGGTGCTACCTCTGGATCACGGGGTCCCGGGTTCGATTCTCGGCCGGTTTGGGGATTTTCTATGCCCGAGGACTGGGCGTTTGTGTTGTCCTCATCATTTCATCATCATTCTACGCGTATTTCAGGTTAACTGTAAAGAACATTTCCAAGGATTCCTGGTACGACGTAAGACAAACACTGAATGTTAAGTGAAATAAACACTAAGTAAATATATAAGATGAAAATAGATTAACAAAATGAACAGACATAATATTCGTTTATTTGTATGAGAGCTTCCGTTCACTGGGCAGTCCCGTAACCTGTAGTTGAGGCATTCCGCTATCATTCTTGCATTAAAAAATGCCAAGACAGCATGTTGAGCACATTCCCAGGTTTATCTGTGCCTCTTCTACATATGAACGCTTGACTACAAAAGCTCTGTCCGCAAATCAGCACGGATCTAGAAATCATCACTCCTGCAAAACTCAATTTGCCCCTTCCTCCCACGATATCTTGCGAACCATGTATGAATGACAACAGTTAGATTTAATATTCCTAGATTTCCGGAAAGATTATGACACGTTGCCCCGCTGCAGACTGTTAACAAAGGTCTGAGAGTACGGTATCGGTTCACCAGATATGTTAGTGTATCGAAGTCTTTTTAAGTAACTGCACCTAGTACGCTGTCCTCGAGAGCGAGTCTTCATCAGGGACAAGCGTACCTTCAGGAGTGCCCCTGGCGAGTGTGATGATGATGATGTTTGGTTTGTGGGGCACTCAACTGCGCGGTCATCAGCGCCCGTACAAAATCCCAATTTTTTCACAGTCCAATTTTTTTCTCAGTCCAATCTAGCCACTGTCACGAATGATGATGAAATAATGAGGACAACACAAACAACCAGTCCCCGGACAGAGAAAATCCCCATCTCAGCCGGGAATCGAGCCCGGGACCCCGTGATCCAGAGGTAGCAACGCTAGCCACTAGACCACGAGCTGCGGACACTGGGGAGTGTAAAAGGTCTGTTTTGTACATATTGACCTTATATAGCAGATAAGGTGTGTGACTGTTTGCTAATGACGTAGTTCACGAGAAGGTATCGTCGGTGAGTGACTGTAGAAGGATACAGAATAACTGAGATGAATGGTAGCTTTCTCTGAATGAAGAAAAATCTGTTAATGAAGGCGAATAGGAGAAACAAGCCTGCAGTGTTCGAATACAGTATTATTGGTGTACTGTTCGACAGAGTCGTGTCGATTAAGTATCTAGCCTTAGCGATATGAAATGGACCGAGAACGTAATGACGATAGTAGGGAAGGTGAATGGTCGATTTCGGTTTATCGGCAGAATTTTAGGAAAATGTAGCTTATTTGTAAAGGAGGCCGCATATAGAACATCAGTGCGATACTTCCTTGTGTTGAGTGTTTGGCATCCCTCCAGGGTGGATAAAAATTTTTTGCCGATAGGAAGCATCTCGGAGATGCTTCGTGAATTCAAATTGGAATCCCTGGAGGGGAGATGACATTCTTTTCGCCAAACGCCGGCATTTGCTGCTGAGTGTAGAACGATTCTACTGCCGCTAACTTACCTTTCGCATAAGGACCGCGAAGACAAGAGAAATATGAGCTTTTTCCTCGTTCCTTTTATGAATGAAACAGGGATGAAGGTGGCTAGTAGTGGTACAAGGAGCCTTCCGCTGTGGACCGTATGCTGCGTTGCGGAGTGTGTATATAGATATGAATGTAGTTTCCTTGTTCGTACGGGTATCTTCCTCAGATACCAGTAAGCAACTGGCGGGTCACGCAGAACACCTTCAGGTATCATGGCGAAGTTTTTGAGTTTCGGATGACTGGAAGTACAACCGTTCACGAAGAGGACAAACTTCGTTTCTTTCAGTTAATCAATCACGAACAGTAGTCAAGCACTGAATATACAGCATTCCTCTGTGTTCGCTGGTAATGTTCACGCAGATTCTAGTGAGGTGTGCCGGCCACTGGTGGCCGAGCGGTTCTAGGCGCTTCAGTCAGGAACCGCGCGACCACTACGGTCGCAGGTTCGAATCCTGCCTCGGGCATGCATGTGTGTGATGTCCTTAGGTTAGTCAGGTTTAAGTAGTTCTAAGTTCTAAGGGACTGATGACATGAGATGTTAAGTCCCATAGTGCTCAGAGCCATTTGAACCATTTTCTAGTGAGGTGTAAATAGTCCATTTGTTGGCAGGATGGGGGCTGATCATCCAAAGCACGAAGTCTCAAATTTCACTGAACTGTTCCGAAGTGTTAGTTCACGACCCTTGCTCAGCACAATCCTCGAGACATCTTATCTCTTCACTATAACTTGTCTAAACAAACAAGAGAATACTACTAGGGCACAGCAAACAGTATAAACAGTTGGCCCAGAATATCAATACAGAGAGTTCACAGTCCTGTTTCTGAATACAGCCTCCCTATCCGGTGACCCGTCGGATATGTCCCATCAAAATCGCGACGTCGTTCTGTACATCTGCGGAACATCTTGGATGATTGCTTGCTAGATGAAGCTATGTTTTGTGTTGTCTGACAAGTTGTGACTCTGTATCGAGCTGACGTGGTTGCACCACGAGATACCGTGATAAACCTCTAGATCTACTGACTTCTAAAATTTTATCTTAAATATTTGAGACATCCTGTAGGTGTAGAAAATGCTATTATAATGGAGATGGATCAATTCTGCGAGCAGGAAGCACCGCTGACAGATGCGTCGAGACTCGTAGATGATTCGCAACGGTAGCAAACGTCTCTGGTCGAGATTTTCCAGCATATCGTTCTGACGAATGCTTGTGATAATATTGATTTTATGCGTTTTATCGAATTCAGTATCCATCACCATGCAGCTCTGTTGTTGATTGAATTATTACAAGAAGTACCACTAGAATGTGACATTCAAGGTATTTGATTCTAGTTGAAAAGGTGTGAAAGACATCCCCCTCGTGTGTTACAGATACAAAAATTGCTTGTTTGTAGAGAGTAAAATCTCCGTTAGGAATTCGCCAGTACTATGTACGAAATCACGCCAGAAAGATACGTTGCATCATCTGCTGATTGAGGAGGTCATGCGTCATAGAAGAAGGCAGTAATAATAGCTGCATCGCATATTTCTCAAATCTTTCACTGATGCAAAGAGAGTCAAAACATCCTGTAAGTCATATATATGAAAACAACGTACAACCAACTCCATTATATCTGACTAGAATACGATGTATGCGCCTAACAAGGTGAAAACCTATCGCAAATATAAAAAGTATCAGATTGCCGGCGAGATGTACTGACAGCGATGACAGTTCATATGTTTACGCGTCAGTGCTTATAGTTATATGACGATAGGAATGAATTCAGTGTAAGAATTTGAAATTTGGTATTTATCTGGTAGTTGCGCCGATCCGTTTCTGGTTTCTCTACCTATTTTCAGAAGTTTGGAGGTGGGTTGGTTAATCATTAAACTGGACACAAGATGTTTACCATTTGTTTATTTACAAAAACCATGTCATTCCTCATTACTGCTGTATATCAGTCACAGTTTATAAAAACACAGTTTGTTGTGCAAAATTGTCTCGCGTCAAAGCATAAGCAGCTACTAGCTTTCACCACTGACGTCTCTCTCTGACCAGCTAACAAAGCACTTTTTAGTAGTCAATTCAAAAACTCTGTTTTAATAGCTTTGAATCTTGGAATTATACGACTTTTTGGTTAGTTGTATTTAGTTTTTATAATAAAGCAGATAACTGAAAACATAAGAAGAATTGGCATTTTTATGTCTTTTAACTAAGCTAGTCAAATTTGGTCATTAATCGATATTTGAATCGATTTGTAATAGACGTGATTTAGAAATATAAATGCCGTTGCGCAAAATTACCTTTAGTTTGCGTGCACTAATAAACATTTAAATAAAGCTATAGCCCATACTTCTTTTTCTCTGAACGTAAACACAAAAATTGTGAGAATTTATTTTACAGAGATATGGCACTTTTCTGTTACGTGATAAAATTAGTTTAATTACGGTTTGGATTATATCTCCTTGCACTGTCTAAGGGGTTAATGTTTGTATACCTGATTTTGTCTAAATCTGGAAATGGAGTCGTAATGTAAAGAAAATGGTGTGGTACCGTTCTCCTCGTTAATGGTAAATGCAGATGTTCTAAGGGCTTGTTTCATTATAAATGGAATCGTCCGAAGTGTCAATTCGAAATATATCTTTATTTTTTTTTTGCCCCTAGTAGCTAACATCAAGTAATATCAACATGCTAACTTTTAAATTCCAACACATGCTGGAAGTGCCGTGTACAAATTCACAAAAAGCAGTTTTTTTCGACGTAGCACACCCACTGGATGTGAGAGAAAAAAAATTCAGTGAAGATAGCAATAGGATCTTCTGTGAATGGAGTTCAGATTTTCGTAATACTACAAATGCAAAAAATTTTGTGTTTTCATAGAGGAAGAGAGCTTGCTCCAATAAACCAAATTAACTGGAAAAAATTTATCGAGAAACACATCGGAAAAATTTGTGGTTAAAACTGAAATGATTGAGTTTATGTTGTAGGTGCAAGCAATAAAATCACTGGTATTCGTGAATGTTGCATATATTAGGAAGATAACTATAATTTTCAAGGACGAATGTGGAAAAAGAAAAAGCTGGATAGAAAGGAGAAAAATCCCACCTATACCTGAACTTACACTTTCATACTCCATCATTCCCGTACTTAAACTGATTGGTGCATTTTTACGTATGTCTTATGATATTTTTTCAGAAATCAAACGCGAATTTTGAAACATGTGTTCGAAAGTCAATATTCTATGTAGTAAATGTAGTGGTAGACTCCTAGAATCGTGGAAAATTGAGAAAGGCAGATTTCGCTTTTTCATACATCACCCTCATCTTAAGGTGTGTCGAGTCTTGGTCAGTTCTGAATTATATACAGCTATGTTTCAAAATTACAGTGGCAAATAAATAAACATAGTTCAGCATCCACTTAGTGCGACGGATGTACTACAAAAATTAGACAGCCAATTTTTCTGACTAGTCATTTTTCAGAATACTGACAGAGAACGTTTTTACGGAAATTTCATTTCTCCTTCACATATACCATGGCGACGACATTCTGAAACTGTAGTCATTAGCGTACAATCTCCTGTCATCTTATCGGCTGAACTCAAATATACCTGAAATTTCTCACAATATTCTGGTATTAGGGTGGAGTCATTCCCTAATTCTTCCCAGTTTTGGGTAAAAATATCGAGCAAGTGTATCACTATTTCTCATTTTGCAGTAGCTACAAGGTATAAATATTGACTCCTTGGAAGTTTCGATGTTGTTGCTTTTACTCCCAAACACTTAATAGAGAATATTACAAACAAAAGTAAATGAGTACCTGTATACGCAAAGGCAGTAATATTTCGATCGTTTTCAGTCGGTGGATTCAGCGTTTCGCCCAGTAAACTCATGGAAACAGTGACAAGAAAGAGCGCCGTGTATCGCAAGGTTCAAAATGGCTCTGAGCACTATGGGACTTAACATCTGAGGTCATCAGTCCCCTAGAACTTAGAACAACTAAAACCTAACCAACCTAAGGACACCACACACATCCATGCCCGAGGCAGGATTCGAACCTGCGACCGTAACGGTCGCACGGTTCCAGACTGCAGCGCCTAGAACCGCTCGGTCACACCGGCCGGCGTATCGCAAGGATTCAGTGAGTAACATCAGGGCGTTGAAGCTATAGAATAACTAGTGAACGTCACCAAGGTTTCACAAAAAGGAAAGGACATGTGAATGTCCATTACGCGGATGTAGATTTCTTTCGGTGCGCATTACACAAACTCCTGTCACAAAAAGGCCAATTTACGATTAGTGTAATTTTCGCACCTCATGGCATCGTTCAAAGGGAGACGCGAGATGAATGAAACTGTGATATTCGTGGAATCCCCTAGCTCTGACGCTGTTCCCCACTCTAGCCAGGTGGAATGCTATGTAGATGGCTCCTTTTTCTTTTTTTTTTTTTTCCGCAGCAGAGCCCACAGTCTTAAGTGGAAGTTTTTGGCGGTGCGTAATTTCTATATTCGTTGTACGTTAGTGGGGCTAGGGCACTAGATACGCATGTGGAGAAAGAGTCGATAGATTGACAGGAACGCTTTGATACGAACTCGTGTCCGCCATTGCAGCGCAGACTGCTTAGAAAAAAGTTGCGTGCTATGTATGGGCTGTCCCAGGGGGTCGGTGTAGTCATAGACACGAGAAACGAGTCGTTAAAGCATAATGGCTGTCGGGGAGGAGACTGCCATAGAAAAGGTCGCACCCTTGCACCCCGCATATGACTCCGCCCCCTGCCAAGCACGTGTTCACGCAGGGGTTCGAACCCAAGAGCGGCTAGGTACCGAGTCGTTGCGATCGCGTAGAGGCAGCCATACTGCTGAGACTTTATAATGCAACGATTTTATTTTCTGAACTAGAAACTGCCGTTCACTTTCAAGGAGACACCTCCAGGAACTAAAGTATTTGTAGCCGCACATACAGTAATAACGCCTCGCATTCGTCATTATAAACGATATTACTTCAATAAAGAGAGCAGGACGACGTATCTAAGGACCCAGACGTAGTGTTCTGTGTTTTACGCCAACTTCCATTTTTGTATCTCATTGTGTAAGTATATCATAAACATCAAAACTGATTAAGTACAGTTTTGTATCTTGCTTGTAAAAATAGAACAGGATGTAACGGTCCTAAACCACTTTGGAATATCAGACTCGTAAGATGTAAAGTACAAAGAAGACGAAGCTAGAGGGCAACAACGTCTACCAGACACGAAGTCAGAAACGTATTTAACAACAGGGACGCACACCAGATTAAATTAACTAGCAAGTTCATCATCTAAGAAGATGAATGTCGTTCAGAGACAGAGACAATGAGCTATAATTCAAACTTAAAGGCTTGCGCAAAGAGCAAAAATTTTCGCAGGAACAGAGAACGCAAATCAGAAGAAAACTCAGACAGCAATTAGAACATAATACAAAATGCTTGATTTTTCAGAACTATTCAAATATGTTTTCGAGAGTGTCTGAGACCGTACAGTAAATATATGGTAAGAGAAACGATTGAAAACAATAAGAGTATGAAGAAGAAAAAACAGAAACTTAGGTTGCGTAACTATTACATTTCCTCTGTTACGTTGGTAGATGACAAAGTTACTAGCTGGGATAAAATTGTAGAAGATTCCTAAGATTTATTTAAATGTTTTTATAGTTCCGCAAATTAATCAGAAAGGTGGACAGTCAATAACAGCGATAATTACAGTTCGGAAATAATGCCAGATGCAGTGTATAAACCCATTAGAGGTATGGAGGAAGAAAGGCAGGAAACGCAAACCGAAGATGATGGTGTTTCAATAGAAATAATAATATTCGGAAGATATGTAATGTAAAAGGACATTGCGAAATTATTTACAGAATGTTCGCATATGTTGACAGTTCTTCAAACTTCGAACAATTTTGCAATAGTGTTACTTCTGTAGGAAATATACGGCGAGTTCAGAAGACACTGTAGGTCTATTTGTCTCCGCATTATGATGTAGAACAAATTATAGAACGTAGAAATCAGTATGAATTGACAGTTAGCATGCGATTAATAGATTTTGAGAACATTTTTTGATTCAATTTCAACAAAATCTGTAATGACAGGTCCTGAGAAACATGACCATGGTTCGAAGTATGTTAGAAAAGGAAAGAATCTGTGCGTCGGAGCTACAGCTCCCACCTGAATCACGAGGGGAGATTTATTAAAAAAAACTGCCAGTGTGTTTGACAAGGAAATACAGTCAGCGTTTATGACTAATTCTGAATTATATCATTGAAGAATGGGCGTTTAATACAGCAAAGATTCTACTAGGAGAGACAGGAAAGTAGCCGACTGGAGTGGAAGACGTAATTACGACTATAATGTAAACGAAGAAATGACAATCGGAAGATTTCGTTAGACGAATAGGTGTACCAAGGAAGTTATTAGCTGGAGTCTTTTTTTCTTCTGTGATCAATTCATAGGTTGGTTTGCCGTAGACAATGTCTAACTTGTTCTCCCTTTCGCTAGTATCTACAGCTCGGTTTATTCTCTGCAACCAGTTCCTTTCATTAACAGCTAAATATATATTAGACAAGGTCGCCCTCTCCTATTCTTTCCTTGTAATATCTCTTCCAAATTTTCTTCATGTGTCGGTATATGGCCAATCGATGCATCCACCTCTTAATTAATACCTTCTCTAGATCAGCTTTCACTCTTATCTGTGCCAAGACTTCTTCCTAAATTACTATAGCTTAAATAACACAGTTAACCTCTTTACTGCAGCTCCCAATGACCACATCTCACTTCCATATAGCACAGAAAAGTCTTTACCAGATTCACTCTTATTTCATTTTTTATATTTTCTGGAGATTATAATTTTCTTTCCTCGTTGTAAGTAAGTATTCTATTAGTAACTTCCCGTTCGCTTCTACCATAAAATGTGTTTCTTCCCAAGTAGGTGAAATATTCCACCTTTTTAGCAACAAATTACCTACACTTATTTGTGCTGGACAAGAAGATACAAGAAAAAACCGATATGGAATGAAAAGCGGACAGACAACATCACATAATCGTCTTGAAGTTTTCAGCTCCCTAGCTTACGTGCATGAAATGTGACCGTTAGAAACATTAGAAAATATCTAGAAGCAGCATTAACACTTAGATATCGCTGAAGACCGTAATGCACTGAAATGTATTGAGCAGGGTTACATTCCGGAGTGATTGTTAAAAGGCTGCTACTGATGAGGACCATCATCTTCAAAATGGTTAGGGATTAACGTAAAATGTAACCCACACCATTTCAGGCATACGTCAGTCTTGAAACAGCATTGGGCACAAGAACACTGAAGTTTAACACCCACAGCCGGCGTACGCGTTTTACTTATACATGAAAGAGAGGAGAACTGCGCAGTTTTCAAACAGACTCACTATTGCTTTTTTGTGCATGCGCTTGTTGGAGACATTACTTTTTTTCTAAATTCTGCGGACATGAATTAGCAAACTGCAAAAAAATTTATTACGCTTACTGGCTAAATTTTGAAATTTCTCTAAAAGTTACATCAGAATCATATGTTACGTATCGAAAGAAAAGACTATCAGGTACAGAGATGATTAAGTAGAATTAAAGAACGTAATATAAGCGCAAAGATTTCCTATTTCCACAGCGTTGTCGTCATCATCATCATAAACACTGACTACAAAAACTGTTCTAAGTTCCTTTCTGTTGAGAAGTCTCAACTATTTTTAACTGTTACTTTTCACTTTCACTTACTTAATTTCCATATTTTCATTTACTTATGTTTACTTCTTCTTATTTTCTGTTGATTTTGAGCTACCTCTAGTATCCCGTTTACCTATGCTTTTGTAATGATATATCACGCTTTTCTGAAATAATTACAAACCACTATGGATTACCTTATTTCCACGTTTATTCTGATTGATCTGAATGTTTTTCCGAAATTCTCCTTGTTCCGACATTCAACATTTTTTTTCTTACTTCGTATGACAGATCTTATGCAAAGTGAAATCACCATTCGTTTTAATGATTGAGGAAGAAACAACAGAAATACCAGAGTTTAACTGGTGTACATAAAATACTAACAGATAAAGCAATGGAGGATTCGACAGACTTTCCAAAAAATATTATCTCACACCTGAATCATGTGATTCTGGAGACAAAATCTGTACTAAACTATCAATTTCTTAAAAAAATTTCCCATCAGTCACTTCATATAGCTTGAGAAATTTACTGTTATTGCCTAGTTGTATTCTGTACAATTCTGTACATTTTATGTTTCTCTGTCTTATTATAGACATGAAATACGGACGTTCGGTGTACAATCCATTAAAAACCACGAGTTTCTGAGCGAACAATGGAGGGATGCGTTTTAATTATCACTAGTAAGACAGGAAAACAAACAAATGGGACAGGGAATGAGATAGTTTGGAAGAAGTAACTGTGACGTTACGAAAAGAAAATGGAGATGGGAGGTGGTAGTTATACGCTGGATTAGAAGACATTAGAGGTATGGAAAAAGTCTTTATACAGTAGTCGATGCCAAATGGCAGATGTGAATATCTGTGTACCCATTTACCGCTATAGTACGCTTGTTGCCGTTCGCAGCATCTAAATAAGCAATTACTCAGAAATATCACTGCAAGACCAAAAGCAGTTAATAAAAAATTGTTCAAATGGCTCTAAGCACTATGGGACTTACCATCTGAGGTCATCAGTCCCCTAGGCCTAGAACTACTTAAACCTAACTAACCTAAGGACATCCACGCCCGAGGCAGGATTCGAACCTGCAACCGTAGCGGTCGCGCGGTTCCAGACTGAAGCGCCTAGAACTGCTCGGTCACTGCGGCCGGCAAAACGTTAAGGAATTTACGACGTATGTAAAACTTACATTAAGCACACAAGCAGTTTCAGAAAGTGAACTGGAGATAAAGTTGTGCCATATTTTGAGATTCAATACCGCGAATTAAAACGTACTTTAGCAACGAATATCTATCATAGCAGCGTATGTTACTTTATTGTAGTCCAGCGTCCCACCCTTCATCGGCGTGGAATGTAGGAACAATGAGATATAACAACCATGAAGTGAAAGAAATGGCAGGCATATCAACACAACTAAACAAACTTCGAAAAAGAACGACGTTCGTGAATTTGTGTGCAGATGTTTCAATGACTTTCATGTGGTGTGTGTGTGTGTGTGTGTGTGGGTGGGTGGGTGGGTGGGTGGGTGGGTGGGTGTCGGACTACCGGGAGCACCTACCCATCCGTCCACCAACCCTAGTCAAAGAGTAGAAAAATCTGTACATTTTCAGAAAATATGTAGGAGAATCGTTGTCAAAACGATCTACGACCGACTGTTACCAAAAGAGTATCTCATCCTCATTTTTATACTGATTTTAATTAATAGGCCTTCAAGTTTATTTGTCTCCTATCTATGGAGCAGCTTTCTTTGCTTTTATTTCCGCACTCGCCTATTCATGCACCTGTCATTTTCAGACAGTGCAACAGTTTTATTACGTGAAGGAATTTCCATAGATGTGTTTAATATTGCAGCCTTCATTTTAATTTTGTTCCATTTTAGGCTTCCTCATATTTAGCAACCACCTGCACAGTCGACTTTAATCCACTGACCGTGTTAACCTTGGAGCAAAATTTCTTCCCTTGTGTGTGTGTGTGTGTGTGTGTGTGTGTGTGTGTGTGTGTGTGGGTGGGTGGGTGGTTTTTTTTTATGATCCGTAGTTAAGATCCTGCTTTCGAATTCTTTGAACTCTTCTCGCATAACTGTTCTCATAGTTGCTTTGACTTCGGTAAGGATTCGGCTTCGCCCGAATATGCTATGAAGAGCTCTCTGCTCTCGTAGTAAACTGAAATATTGTTACGGAACTACAGTGGGTTCCTCACTTCTCTTATTACCATCCAAGAGTCAAATATATCTCACGTGTCCCCAACACAACTTCTGAATTTTTACCATGGATCCTCAACATTCTACACCTTCGTGAAGTAAAAATATCGTTCTACCTCACTTAACTTCTCAGAACTTTGGTGTAACAGATTTACCTTCTTTAATGTATATCATGCACCTTATATCTGTATAAATTTTGAGTGAACTTCCTGTCATTAAAAACGAGTATTCCTTTTTAGGCCACCTTTTATTTTCACATGAGATACACGAGTAATTTTCCAGAACGGCGTAATGGTAGTTATCGCGAATGTGAAAGCGATATTCGTTCTGTTCAGCTGGAGAAATTTTGCAGCCATGTTGTTGTTGTTGTGGTCTTCAGTCCAGAGACTGGTTTGATGCAGCGTTCCATGCTACTACATCCTCTGCAAACTTCTTCATCTCGAAGTAACTACTGCAACCTACATCCTTCTGAATCTGCATAGTGTATTCATCTCTTAGTCTCTCTCTACGATTTTTATCCGCCACGATTCCCTCCAGTTATAAATTGGTGATCTATTGATGCCTCAGAAAGTGTCCTACCAACCGATTTCTTCTTTTAGTCAGGTTGTGGCACAAATTCCTCTTCTTCCCAATTCTTTTCATTACCTCCTCATTAGTTACGTGATCTACCCATCTACTCTTCAGTATTCTTCTTAAGTGAGAGCTTCTATTCTCTTCTTGTTTCACTTTTATACATGGCTACACTCCATACAAATACTTTCAGAAAGGAATTCCCAAAAACTTAAATCTATACTCGATCTCAACAAATTTTTCGTCTTCAGAAACGCTTTCCATGCCATAGCCAGTATACGTTTTATATTCTCTCTACTTCGACCATCGTCAGTTATTTTGCTCCCCAAATAGCGAAACTCATTTACTGCTGTAAGTGACTCATTTTCTAATCTCATTCCCTCGGCATAATTTCATTTAATTCGACTACTTTCCATTATCCTCCTTTTGCTTTTGTTGATGTTCATCTTATATCCTCCTTTGAAGACACTGTCCATTCTGTTCAGCTGCTCTTCCAAGTGCTTTGCTGCCTCTGACAGCATTACAATGTCATCGGCGAACCTCCAAGTTTTTGAAACTTCCTGGCAGTTTTTATTTCTTCTCCATGGATTTTAATTCCTACTCCAAGTTTTTCTTTTGTTTCCTTTACTGCTTGCTCAACATACAGATTGAATAACATCGCCGCCCGATGTGGCCGAGCGGTTCTACGCGCTTGAGTCCGGAACCGTGCTGCTGCTACGGTTGTAGGTTCGAATCCTGCCTCGGGCATGGATGAGTGCGATGTACTTAGGTTAGTTAGGTTTAAGTAGTTCTAAGTCTAAGGGACTGATGACCTCAGATGTTAAGTCCTATAGTGCTTAGACCCATTTTAACCATTTTTTTAATAACATCGGGGATAGGCTACAACCGTGTCTCCACTCCCTTCTCAAACACTGATTCCCTTTCATGCCCCTCGACTCTTATAACTGCAGTCTGGTTTCTGTACAAATTGTAAACAGTCTTTCGCTCCTTGAATTTTACCCCTGCCACCTTCAGAATTTGAAAGAGAGTGTTCCAGTCAACATTGTCAAAAGCTTTCTCTAAGTGTATAAAAGTTAGAAACGTAGGTTTGCCTTTCCTTAATCTATCTTCTAAGATAAGTCGTAGGGTCAGTATTGCCTCACGTGTTCCTACATTTCTGTGGAATCCAAACTGATCTTCCCCGAGGTCGGCTTCTACCAGTTTTTCCATTCGTCTGCAAAGAATTCGTGTTAGTATTTTGCAGCCGTGACTTATTAAACCAATAGTTAGGTAATTTTCACACCTGTCGACACCTACTTTCTTTGGAATTGGAGTTATTATATTCTTCTTGAAGCCTGAGGCTATTTCGTCTGTGTCATACATCTTGCTCACCAGATGGTAGAGTTTTGTTACGGCTGGGACTCCCAAGGCTATTAGTAGTTCTAATGCAATGTTGTCTACTCCTGGGGCCTTTTTCTGACTTATGTCTTTCAGTGCTTTGTCAAATTCTTCACCCAGTATCGTATCTCCCATTTCGTCTTCATCTACGTCCTCTTCCATTTCCATATTACTGCCCTCAAGTACATCTCCCTTGTATAGACCCTCTATATACTCCTTCCAACTTTCTGCTTTCGCTTCTTTGCTTAGGACTGGTTTCCCATCGGAGCTCTTGATATTCATACAGGACACTTCTGTCAAATACAATAAGGCTGAACATATAAGATCTTCTGGGGGTGTTAGTATGGTTCAAATGGCTCTGAGCACTATGGGACTCAACTTCTGAGGTCATTAGTCCCCTAGAACTTAGAACTAATTAAACCTAACTAACCTAAGGACATCACACACATCCATGCCCGAGGCAGGATTCTAACCTGCGACCGTAGCGGTCTCGCGGTTCCAGACTGCAGCGCCTAGAACCGCACGGCCACTTCGGCCGGCGGGGTGTTAGTAGGTTCATCGGACTCGTGACATATGTGATCATAGATATAGCTGGACATCTACAATGAGCCGGCCGTGGTGGCCTAGCGGTTCTAGGCGCGTTAGTCCGGAACCGCGCGACTGCTACGGTCGCAGGTTCGAATCCTGCCTCGGGCATGGATGTGCGTGATGTTCTTAGATTAGTTCGGTTCACGTAGTTCTAAGTTCTAGGGGACTGATGACCTCAGATGTTAAGTCCCATAGTGTTCAGAGCCATTAGTTTATCTACAATGAGATGAGTAAGCACTTAGTTACAACTAAGAGCTGCTGTCCTTAATCATTGTTATTCTCATAAGGAACATCACCTGTGTATTCGTTATCTTCTTTGTCAACACTCTCTCACATACAAGAAAAAACCAACATTACATACACCGCTAAATGACTCTTACGTCTTTTTAATTATCTCGTAGCGACATCCCACTGACACATTTCAAGGCTGTTGTAGCACATATTGAAGCGCTAGAAGTCAGTAATTATATACTTTTAGAAGTGCACTGCTGCTGTTCGCCCAGTAAAGTAGGCCCTCATCATAACCATGTGACGGATTGAAACAAGTGTCGTGAAACGCACTTACGCCAAGCAATACATCTGCTTCCATGTGTGTTACAAGGTATACCCAAGTACCTTCTCAGGTATGAAGCTATTTCGCGGACTTGCAACAAGACGCAGAGTTTCTTCGAGTGTTGGCAAGCGTCAAGTGAAGGTATTTTTCCTCACAAAGATCGATAGGTAGAAAGAAAAATGTCAAATCAGTCGATCACCGATAACGCGGCGTAATATATTCACATTTCATCATCGGTAATTGTCACTGAAGGAAATGAAATTCGACCATTGCAGTTTTGGTCAGCTAATGGACGAGTTTGATGTGGCGCTCCGTACATTGCAGCTTTGCAGACATCCTCACAAAACCCAGTGCATCACGATGTTCGTCATACGAAGTCGTGCCATCTTATCATATATTTCCTTGTGCATCCGCTGTGTTTATTCATCATTAGTTTTAACATATTCGAGGATGCTCCTCTTAAACTTCTTTCGGAAATGGCAAATTTATTTCTATCCAAAATCCTATCGGTCCAGTATTTAGGAGATTTTGATCTTTGTACTAAAGTACAGGGATTTCTATCCCAGCTTATTCTTAGACTGAGGAGAGACAGTTACCAGCTGCGTGATTTTACTCTTTTAAGTCGAGATCTCATTTACTGTATGAGTTGAACTAAGCTAAAAGGTACCTAAAATTCTTCGGTAACATACATCCATTACTCCAGAAACGTCAATTGTGGCAGCTGAAAATACCATCATGGTTGAAAGAGAGCGTGAAAAACATGAACTGTAGAAAGTTAGGCTCAGCGGTACTGTGGCGAATAACCCATTGAGAAAACTGAAATTTGCCTTCAAAATATTTTAGTCCCATTGCTTACAGATGGTTTTTGTGATAGGCTTCTCTACCAGTACCTCACACATTGTATTCTTCCGAGTGTGCTTTTCAAGAGGAAGTTGCTAATGAATCTTCTCCTCCAAGATCCAGCGCCATATCCTCGAATTCGACTGTGCAAACAATCCGTTGTTGAGAACTTTGGTCGTATCTCTGTGGTGTAAACGACCCAGTTTCTCGTACTTTTGTATCCACAGCGATACGTTGCATCCACTTATTATAACAACTGCAGCGTAACACTACACACTGCTGCACCATACAATGAATGCATTTCTTGTATCTTCGACAACCAGTCACGAACCGTATTCTTAATGGAGAGCCATCAACGTCCGTCTGGCACGCTGTTGATATGAAACTTAAGCAGATTATAAGCATGTGTCTTACACGTATCGCTCATTCAAGACCTCGTACAGCATGGAATATTTACTCTGACCATTGGCCCAAAATACTTCCTCGGCCGTCTGTATGATTGTGACCCTGAAGAATTAGGACTGTGTGTATCCCAATGATATTAATATGGAAACGGCTAAATAACCCAGAAAATAAAAATTATATACAACTTTATTAACTTGCTATACATACGAGCGCTTTGCTATGCATCTGTGGGAAAATCAGTAAATTTAAGGACATGAATTTCTGTGTAAAATGTGGGGCGTTGAATAGAGATGGTGACTTATAATTTATGACTATCACATTGTGTACACAATGTGGCAATCATCCGTTAAACAGTTTTCTTAAACATGTTTGCCAATTTTCTTCTTTTCGAAAATAACGGGATAGGAACATTCCTCGGGTTCCATCCTCATTGTGTCTCATCATGCCATCGACAGCACATTGTGTACAGATTCACCAATCACAAGCATCGAACAGTTACAAGACAGACTAGGCCCACTTCGTGAGGAACTAGCTTGGCGTACCTATCTGATCGAATGACCGTCAGCGAAGTGTGATGACTGCGGACGAGTTTGAAACTGTCTTGCCTGGAGAACAGTTACAAAAGGTAAAGAAAGTTCACATGTCTGCTGATGACAAAATTTTATTAAAGCAGTTGTCAGACAAGAAATATATTAACATAAGTCTCTCAGGGTACTGTACTGGGCCCAGTTCCTTTTCTCGATATATAGTATATAGATTACTTCTCTTGTGGTTTAAGAAGCGGAAAAAATGTTATCTTTGCTGAGGACAGCAACATCACAGTTGCTGATAAGACACTAGACCTCCTATTAGAGAGACCTACAGAAACTGGCAAGAATGTTTGCGATTGAGCAGCGTGGAATAAATCAACATTGAACAAAAAGGAAACAAACAGTATGCACTGCAGGATAAAGAAAAAAACAACTCCATCACGTTTACGATAGCTGATAAAACTATCTTGTGTAACAAACGTAAAGTTTTTAGGGATGAATATTAGTTGTCAGTTAACATGAAATGAACACCCGGAAATACCGACAAAGAGAATGTTATCAGCATGTTATGCTCGTAGATTACTATCGTCAGTTTGTAGAACCAATGTCTCGCGTTGCATCCTGTTCCTATGTACACTTAGTTCTTAGCTATGGGATTCTTTTCTGAGGACAGAGGGCACAAAACATGGCGACAATTTTTAAATTACATACAACTTTTGTAAGAGTAATAACTAGAAGCATTAGTTGGGCTCATTCCAAAGAACTATTCAAAAAGCTAGATATGTTCCTGCACCAAGTGAGTACATCGCAAATCCGTTGTGGAAATCAAGGAAAACATTACTAAATATTCCACTAGTAGTACTACACATAATCATGGAACATGAGCCAGTTTGGACTTACATTCACCAAAGAAAAATAAACAAAACCTAAAAATAGCATTTTGTATCATGGAATAAAACTGTGTAATAAACTGCCCAAGGAAGTGAAAAAGCCGGCCGGTGTGGCCATGCGCTTCTAGGCGCTGCAGTCTGGAACCGCGTGACCGCTACGGTCGTAAAATGGTTCAAATGGCTCTGAGCACTATGGGACTTAACATCTGTGGTCGTCAGTCCCCTAGAACTTAGGACTACTTAACTCTAACTAACCGAATGACATCACACACATCCATGCCCGTGGCAGGATTCGAACCTGCGACCGTAGCAGTCGCGCGGTTCCGGACTGAGCGCCTAGAACCGCTAGACCACCGCGGTCGGCGCTACGGTCGCAGGTTCGAATTCTGCCTCGGGCATGGATGTGTGTGATGTCCTTAGGTTAGTTAGGTTTAAGTAGATCTAAGTTCTAGGGGACTGATGACCTCAGATGTTAAGTCCCATAGTGCTCAAAGCCATTTGAACCATTTTGAAGTGAAGAAGATAACTAAAATACGTCTGTTAAAGGAGGCAGCTAAATCATTCTTCATAAGTGATGCATACTACAGAATTAAAGATTACTTAGAGGACTAGGAGTAGTGTTCAATAATGAAAATAGGTGACTACAATACCTTATCACATTACACTACTTGATAACAGTGTAATGCTTTTACAGGAAAATTGTGTATGCTATAATGTATAGTGCATGATAATAATGTCTTGTCATTCTCCTAAACTTAACAGAGTAGTATTCAAGAATCTGTCCAATGATTGTTTTTTAAGCAATTCGTGGGTTTTGTCTTTGAACCTCAGCCTAAAATCTGCGTTTTCTACTAATACTTTTATACAGTCGTCGCAAGTTGGGTGGCAACTTACGGATGTAACTGTCGTGACAACTCTGTTGGGCTTTATTATGGTGCCTGCATCAACAGCAAAGAGTACAATTTCTGTTTTACCAGTGAATGACGGAAGGCCATGTATATACTACGACAGCAGGAGTGTTTCCTTCCACAAATTAACTCTGTGGAACGCCAATATTAATTTTTCAGAGGAATATAAGTCATCAGAGACACATGAGCCACCTGCCATGGCCTTTTACTCCAAGTCAGTAAAAAAATATGAATGTACTTCGCAAGCGAAAGAATGTTGTGATCTGCACGGTCAAATGTCTGATACTGATCACAAAAAGAGCGTTGTTTCTGCTTTCTGAGACACTATGAGAGACTCTGCTCCTCTTGAATACTGCATTAAAAAATTTACGATTTAACATACTATCGAAGACGAGATCAGTAGGGATGTAGCACAAACTCAGATAGCGAAGAAAATCAAGTATGCCGTTTTCAAAGGATTCATCCTGGTATTTACCTTAGTGGAATCACTATAAACCTAAATTTAATGGCTAGGCGGGGAATTCAACCCCGGTTCTACCGAATACGAGTCCACTGTCTCGACCACCGCCGTGGCTTCTAATGGCGCCAGTGTGGCCGTGGAACATAGCATCATCAACTAGGAAGATAGGAAAAGAGGTACAAGCGGACGTGAGACTGCGAAGACAGGTCGTAAGTTGTGCCCGTGAAAGGCAGAGGTCCCAGGTTCGAATTATGATCCGGTAGAGCGTTTTAATCTGCCAGCCAGTTCCAAATCAACACGTACTCGACTGTAAAGTGAAAATTCATTCTGAAAATCATTAACTACATCGGAAGTCCTCATTACGCTTCACACTGTTGGGAAATTAGGAGGCTTTATCCAGGAGAGCTGGGCCGAGACTACTGATGGTGAATTTTTCCAGCCACATACAGGTGAAAGTATTTTCGGCCAACAGGAATCAAAATGTCTGAAGTGCTACAGCAAAACGACAGAACATTAGCGACCTCAACAATTCAGATATGTAGTGTACTGCTCAATGGCCGTGACGTCTGATGGAGATTGAACTTACACTTCGCAGCTCTCGTCGACTGCAGAATGACCTCCTCCATGCATTCCAGCACTGTCTGCGCAAACATCGGTTATTCAAAACCCACTTTTCTCACATGACATCCTGAAAGTCATGGATCAAGGCAATAAGGTAGATACAGTATTTTCTGACTTCCGAAAAACATTTGACTCAATACCAAATCAACCTTTATAAATGAAACTAGCATCATGTGGGGTATAAAACTAAATTCATTACTGAATTCACGATTTCTTGCTACGGAGAAAGCACGTTACCTTGGATGGACAGTTTTCGACAGAAGTAGAACTAACTTTAGTCTCTTCACAGGGTAGCCTTTTAGGACACATGCTGTTCATATTGTATATTTATGCCCCGCAGTCGATATTATTTTTGAATTAAAATATTTGACAAATAGTGCAACTGTAATGAAGTACCGCTTGAAAAAAAACTTTCCAAAATTCGGTTAGATCTTGGTAGTATACTTCCTGACAAAAAAGTGATGTACCAGAAGACATGGCCGGATATGAGAGTGACTTCGTTCACGTACATACAATCGGCGGGTATGCAAATGAGTGGAGTTGCAGTTCTCTACGACAGGCAGACTAGCCACTAGAGTGCATTAGTTTTACTCGTGTTTAGCGTCTTGATCAGGTCTGGTAAGGTATAGAAGGGCGTGAACAGCGTTAGATATAGAGTGATTACTTTGAAGGACGCGGAGATGCCTCGTACTCCTATGAGACAGCGTTATCAGCACATGACGGAGTTTGAAAGGGCCCTCATTGAGGGTCTCCATTTAACCGGCCGGTATCCGTATTTGTCGGCATTCGGATGTGACAGTGGCCCGATGATGGACAACACGGGAACGTGAGGGGGGCCGTACTCGTTGTCAATGCTTCAGTCGAGCATATCTGATCACCAAAGGGAGGACCGTCATACTGTGCACCAAGCACATCTGCGCCTGGTATCCGAGAACATGTGATGGACTTTCTGCAAACTTTTGAGCCACCCACACCATTGGTCGGAGACTAGCAGCTGCCGGAATAGGGAATTACCGCCCCATGCGTAGGCTGCAGTAAACACCACAACGCAACCGGCTGTGTTTCGATTAGAGTCGTGAACAGGGATCATGACTGCTGATGAATGGTATCGCATAGCGTTATGCGATGAATCGTGGTTTTGCACTACCCCAGAAGACCATCGTCGATGACTACTGCGGCGACATGGAGAGGGCTCCCATTTGGAGAGGCATGGGGGTGTTACTCGTGACGTCATGGTGTGGGGATCCGTCAGACTGGGGGACGTGGATTAACTATATGAGAGAATTTTTCTTTTTAAATTTGGGCACCCCCTCCCCCCTTGGTGAGATTTGGTGAGATGTGGTGGGACCCCACCCACACACGTGAGATGTACCCTATAATTTTTAAATAATTAAAATGTATTTGGTATGTTCATGCTTTTGCTTTATATTACTGAAAATAGCCATCAGGTTGCTCGGATGTAATTTTATTAAACAAAATGTTATCCGTTAAATTAAATAGTATTCTTCAAAATGGTTCAAATTTCTCTGAGCACTCTTAACATTTGAGGTCATCAGTCCCCTAGAACTTAGAACTACTTAAACATAACTAACCTAAGGACATCACACACATCAATGCCCGAGGCAGGATTCGAACCTGCGACCGTAGAGATCGCGCGGTTCCAGACTGAACCGCCAGCCGCCAGCGGCCGGTTAAGAGTATTCTCTGAATATTCTCTGCCATTTGGCAGCTTTCAAGATAATTAATTTCATTAAACTCGTTATAGTGCATCCCAAACGTAGTTATCATTTTAACCTCCAATTTATCCGAAAATGTAGTACCTATAATTAGAAAGTGTATTAAACAACGTTTTAACACGTGATTAAAAACACTATTTTAAACACACCAGTTCGGACGGACAGGCGGACTGAAACAGACAGATGGACAAAAAGGCTCCGCGAAATTCTTATTAACTGTTTTGACGGATTCCTGAGAAACTGACCTTTTATTGATATAATATTTACATTAAATGTCATTCAAGATTTACTTACTTTGTATATGAAAGACAGAATTGTGTGTACCTTCCTTTGAACCGTATGAGTACGTAGCTTTTCAGTCTATTGATTTCTGTGATCACTAAGAGAATTCTTGTCCGCGAACTTCATCGATTTCGATTCGTTGATAGCACCCTGGGTAAATTCCGTCAGTACACAAGAAACTCGTGCGATTCATTATAGAGTATTACTCAGGTAGCCGGGATCCATGTGAAAATGATTTACAGCGGCCATTGAACATACACGAAGTATGGTAGCACGAATAGTAACAATTTGGTCTGACATATGAGGGAGCACCATGGGATACTGAAAAATATGAAAAGGCACGCGCTTGAAGACAGACGCCAACTATTCCGAGAAAGCCTACATGAAAATCTTATAGAACCAGAATTAAGTGTGGAAACAAGGAAAATATACTAGGAATATACCACAACCATACACGTATCGCTGTCGTAGGGACTGCAGAGACTAGAGTAGACTAACTACTGCGTGCATATTGGCATTTAAGCAATCATTCTTTCTGCGCTCCATACTCAACTGGAGCAGTAAGAAACCCTAATTCGTGGTACAATGGGAAGTACCCTCTGCCAAGCACTCCGCAGTGTATTGCAGATCCCATGTAGGTTTCAGGCCAATGGGCAGTCCAGACCAGTAGTTACATGTGTCGTCTTGTGAAGAATTCCCCAACATGTGATGGAGAGTTCCCTCTGTGAAATACAAGCCCAGCAGTGTACTAAACAACTTTTGTGACTGCAGTCTTTGGCACACCACTGTTTTGTAGTGAATCACGAGCTGTGGAGAAACCGGAAAAAGAACGGCACTGAAGCACTTGAAAAGTGTAGTTATACACTGAGACGCAAAAGTCATGGGGTACCTCCTAATATCATTTCGGACCTCCTTTTGACCGGCGTTGTGGAGAAACTCGTTGTACATTGATTTCTCCGGTTATTTCACGCAGTGTTGTTTGTCTGTTCGCACTGACAACTCCACGCAAAAGCCGTCCCTCTCGGTCATGAAATGAAGGCCGTCGGCCGCTGCGTTGTCCGTTGTGAGAGGCAATGCCTGAAACTGGTATTCTGGACACACTCTCGACACTGTAGACCTTGCAATATTTAATTCCCTAAGGATTTCCGAAATGGAATGTCCTGTGCGTCTAGGTCCAACTACCATTCCGCCTTCGGAACTAATCCCCATCGTGCGGCAATAATCACGTCAAAAACCTCTTCCCTTAATCACCTGAGTGCAAATGACAACACACTGCCCTTTTACAACTTGTGTACGCAATGATACCGCCATCTGTAAATGTGCATACCGCTATCCTATGACTCTGGAAAGATGCGAAGTACTAAGCGGACGGATAAGGTAAGGAATCTGGAGGCTCTCCGCAGAAATCGGCGAGGAAACGAGTATGATGGAAAGACGGACTAGAAAGAGGGACAATGTGACAGAATATGTGTTGAGATGTCAAGGAATGACTTCCATGGAACTAAGCGGAGCCGAGGAGGACAACAACTATGGACGAGAACAAAGTTTGGATTAATAAACAAATAATCGAGGACGTAGAGTGTAAGTGCTAGTCTGGGATGAGAGAGGAATTCGTGGCCTGCCGCATCATACTACTCAGAATACTGACGACCAATACGAAAAAGCTGCCTTTCGTTGACATACACAAAAATTTCTTAAAAGTAGCGGAGTGAAACTTAAATAGGATTCCCGAAAGCAGCAGTTAGATTTACACATAGCGGAAGCAGTTTGAAGCTTATACGGTGGGTTACATTGGTACTGTTCACGAAATGTCAACTATTTTGTCGTGGTTCGAAGCAGATCAAGTGAATTTACTGGACTGACCTGGCCTGATGAAAGCTCCAGCGTGAGCTTCTCTGATATTTTTACCGCGGTAACGTCGTCGGTTTTACAGTATCTGATCAAAACTATCCGGACGCCCTTATGTAGAGGGGAACTGACCACTAGTGGTCACGAGAGCAGGACCCGTCAGTATAAAAGGAGGCGGAATTATCGAGTTGCAGCAGAATGAGTCAGCCACGAGAGGTCATTGCATTCCATCATGGACTAGGCATTTGATGTCACCTGTGTAAATAATCCATCACTGTGATTCCAACCACTCTAAAGCTACCAGAGTCGAGTGTTGGTGATTTGATTGTGAAGGGGAAACGCGAAGGCTAAACCAAGACAGGCAGACCTCATGTACTGATGGGCTGGGACCGTCGACCATTGTAGAGGGTGGTTGTGAAAAATAGCATGAAACCAGAGAAAGGAGTCACTCCTGCGTTCGAAAGTGCTACCAGCAGTCCAGTTAGCACAGTGACTGTGCCGAGGAAGTTAAAAATATTGTGGCACAGTGGTCGAACAGCTCTGCTTAAGCAACATATTTCTTTAGTCAGTGTTAAAGACGCTTGAGGTGGGGAAAAGAGTAAGTATATGCCCTGTGGTAATCTGGTGGAAGCGTTTGGGTTTGGCGTATGCCTGGAGAATGTTACCTGTCTTCGTGTGTAGTGCCAAGAGTGAAGTACGAAGGAGGTGGTGTTAGGGTATGGGGGTGTTTTTCGTAGTCAGGGTGTGGTCGCATTGCTGCGCTTAAGAGAACTATAAATGCGAAAGGAGATGAAGACACTTTACAGCATTGCATACTGCCTACGACAGATGAATAGTTAAGAGACGATGAGTGTATCAACATGAGAATGCCCCCTGTCAGCATGTGTAAGGCAATGGCTTATGGATAGTAACATTCCTGAAATGGAGTGGCCTGCCCAGAGTCCCGATCTGAAACAAACAGAACACCTTTGGGATAAGTTAGAACGTCAACTTCACTCAGACCACTACGTCCAGTATCACCTGCATACTTTTTATCAGATTGTGTATATGAAATCAGTTTCCCAAACTTCCGCCTTTGGAAAGAATGGAAACAGCTTGTATCTTCAGTTTATCAGAAGATCACGTTCTTAGCTGAGTGGTGAACTTGCCTGACTGTCATGCTGGAAGATCTGATTTCCAATTAGATGGATTATCACTGGAAGGAGAACTGCAACGTGGTGCGTTCAGCTTCTTGAAGCCAACTGAGGAACTGAGTGAGTGTGAAGCAGCAGCTAAAAAGTCAGAAAAATGACCACACGGCCCTCCACACCTCATCCAGTGCCACTGTTGAATGAGGACGACATAGAGGCATTTTTAGAGAAATGCCTTCTCCGTAAATTAATGATATAAAAAGAAGGCTGCACACGATATTAATTAGATGTTCCTGTCTGTAAAAGCAATATAAATCGGTGTCCGAGTGATGTACGGCCACATGGAAGGATTCGACGATAGTGAACGAGTACATCTTTCTAGAATGACACTCCAAATCAAACGTACAATCACAGCAAGTGTGTGATAATCACTCTAGCACTTGACGCATCTTTGACAACCAGTGCCTTATGAACTGTCGCACTATAGGCTGCATTCTTCCACTTATGTCTAGGAAGCTGTATGGGACTAACTGCAGCCGTGATACTGTGGGACTCCAAGGTTTACCGTTTGACAATCACTGATGCAAAGTAGATACATCAGCGAGATCACAGACGCCGAAATCGGACTAATTGTTGAGTGCACTGCTGGGCTTTCTTCCTCAGAGAATCGATACAAATACACTGAGTGATAAAAAAAAGTGAAGCACTCAGAAGACATTGTACTCGTGCACATCATCGGCAGGTATGTAAATGATTACAGTTGTAATCCTCTGTGCCAGATAGAACCGCCACTACAGTGTATAAGTGTTGCTCGTATGCAGTAGTGTTACCTGGTCTGGAAGGGCGTATAAGGGGCGTGAACAGCCTAAGATCTTGAGAAATCGCTCTGAGCGACATGAAGATGTCACGTACTGCTATGAAACAGAGTTAGAAACACCTGAAGGGGCCTCGTTGTGGGTCTCTATGTGGTAGACTGATCGAATGGTCAATACCCAAATTTGTAGAGCATTCGGATCTGACAGTAACCCGATGTTAGACTGCATGGGTACCAGAGATGAGGCATATTCGTCGCCGAGGTTCTAGTCGACCACGTCTTCCCATCGTAAGGAAAGATTGTCACACTGTGCCTCAAGCGCATTGTAACCCTTCACATCTGCGTCTGCCATCCGAGACATTCTGTGTTATCCCGCACCACTGGTCGGAGTCTAGCAGCGGACAGAATAGGGAATTACCATCCTACGCGTAGGCTGCTGTTAACACCAAGTTTAGTGGTGCCGAGAGCGGGAAGCATGGACTGCCGATGAATGGCGTCACA
Source organism: Schistocerca nitens (assembly GCF_023898315.1). Taxonomy (NCBI): domain Eukaryota; kingdom Metazoa; phylum Arthropoda; class Insecta; order Orthoptera; family Acrididae; genus Schistocerca; species Schistocerca nitens. Next base: position 931,532,720 of record NC_064616.1, read on the forward strand.
TTGTGTTCAGTGACGAATCGTGGTTCAGGACTACCCCAAATGGCCATCGTCGGCGACTATGACGGTGGAATGGCAAGAAATCCCATTCTTACAATGCAGGGGTATAGCTGTTTTACTCCTCACGCCACTGTGTGACGAGCCATCCGGTACGACTTCAGGTCTCGAGTGGTAGTGATGAGGGAACTCGGACGGCATAAAGATACGTGACGGACATCTTGCGTCCTCAAGTTTTACTTCTCGTGACACGTGTCTCTATGAATTACCTGCGTTGTGATGAGGTACTCCCGAGGCCATCAAGCTCAACAGATCTGTCCCCGATAGAACATGTGCCAGTATTTAGGATGTGACGGACCTGTGACAACAGTTGTGGGGCAGCTTGCCTCAGGAGGGGATGCAACGGTTTGATAGCACTCTGCCCAACTGATCAGTTCACGTAAATTTGACTCAATTTTGTTATCATGGAAATAAGACACATACCCTCTCTGCACGTGAGCATTTCTTTCCACCTGTCCTTCAGATTGCTTCACTTCTTTTGTCAGGCAGCGTTCATTCTTCATGTGTGCCGGTGGACAGTGTTGCCCCCATCAGCCATGAGCGATATCCTTCATCCGTAATTCCCAATTAAATTCGAACTTCGATCGAGGAAAAAACATTTTCCCTTAATGGCTTAAGGCGAATGACGATATATATATATATATATATATATATATATATATATATATATATATATATAATTTTTTTTTTTTTTTTTTTTTTAAAGGGCACTTCCGATTTCCTTCCCAATCCTTCTGCAATCAGAGCTCGTGCTCCGTCTGTAAGAACCCCGTCGACAAAGGTAGTTAAACCCCAAGCTTTCTTCTTTCATTCGAGGATAATACCCAGGAAAGCAACAGTAAGTGCTTCTTTGATTCAGTTATCACGATATATTGATATATTTGAGTGTGATTTAGACGTGATACTCAGAATCTGAAATTACGAGACCTTTATCATTTTTATTGATGGGCGTAAATCGGTTCTCAACTCGTAGGATGATCTGAACACAAATGCTTTGTTATCCATTGTCTTCTTGGAGGTAGTACAGCATTGCCTTCTTGCGAGATAAGAACCGTATGATGCAAGAAGCTGAAAAGGGGCCTACGGTTTAACGTGACTTTTGAAACGTTGTGCAACCTGAGTTCTCTCTTCAAATTCAAAACTGCGATATTCTTGATGATTTTTTGCATGTTGACAATGCAAACCCTCCACCGTCTCCATTTCCCCGGATATGCTACACACTAAGCATTTTGGGAATGGAGAGCTGTAAGCGGCAAGCTGAATCTTTGAATCGATTGCGGAGGTGTTCTCGTCTGCAACATACAGTCCAGTTCTACTCACGAATGGTTGGTTCCTGCTTTTGAATCCCTATATGGTTGTTATTTAAAGCGTCCTTTATGTTACAACTTGCGTTTACTGTATATACCACACATAAAAATATTCTCTATTTTGCGTCATTTGATGAAAAGATCTGCTTCGGCATCCCAAACCATTTAAGGAATGTTGGAGTGTTAATGCTGGGTGGGACAGCTGGAAGAGAACAATGGTACTCATAATGGGCCTTCCACTTGACTTCCATGTGTAAACTGAAGAGTAATAGCACTCTGCATGCGTGTGTACGCGTCTGTATGGACGTCTCAGATTGTTGTGGAGCATTGGTTATCTCATGGAGGAGCGGGCTGCAGATACCCGTTCCTGCAATCCATATTTAGGTTTTCTTGGTTTGTTTCAGTCACTTAAGACGAGTACCGACATTATTACTCCGAAAAGACCACAAGTTTTTTCATGCTCAGTCGTTATCCAGACGAGCTGGTGATCCATCTGAATGGCTTTGTGATCTGTAGGACTCCACATACTGTTCTTTTACGGAATCGCATCCGGCTACCTACGCTTACGTTGCCCGAGTCCCCACATTGAGAACATGAGGATAGCTTATTTGATACTGTCTGCCATTCTTCTTCAACTTAAATAGGAAGTCACTCTCCCCAAATCAATCATGACATAGATTTCATTGAGACATTGTCGATGAGAAGTATGCGGAAATTTTTCTTTTTCATCACTGTTCTGATTGGTTTGGTGCGGCCCATCACGATATCCTCTCATGTGACACCATCTTCATCCGTGTGTAGCATTTACAGGATATGGAGGACTGTTGGTTATTGATTCGGCAGCTCAATGGAAAGAGTCATTCTATCGATCCAAAAGTTTTACATTCGATCTCCGCTCACCCCTAAGACTTTTACTTTTAGCTATTACTTATCACTTCTTCCAATGAATGTTGATTTGAGATGAGTCAATCACCATGATTACGATAAGGTCTACGTCGCCATAACCCTGGTTAGATAAGTCATTTCAAAAGTCAGAGCCGGCCGGGGTGACCGAGCGGTTCTAGGCGCTACAGCCTGGAACCGCGCGACCGCTGCGGTCGCAGGTTCGAATCCTACCTCGGGCATGGACGTGTGTGATGTCCTTAGGTTAGTTAGGTTTAAGTAGTTCTAAGTTCTAGGGCACTGATGACCTCAGCAGTTAAGTCCCATAGTGCTCAGAACCATCTGAACCATCCATCTTCAAAAATCAGAGGAAGACGACGGCGTACCATTTAGAATCGTCACGTGTTAAGCAAGGCATTATAGAGTTCAAACCAACCTTCGGGTCGATGATAGCAGGAAGAAGGTCTGCGGCGGAATTATTCGCAATAACCCCCCCCCCCCCAAATGTGTTATGCATGAGATCAGTTTCAGCTTTTTAAGAAATGTTTACTCGGTAATGGGTTCACTATAGTGAAACTGGGGTGTTTCGGCAACCTATACGTTATGTTGGATGGGACCACACTCCTCGTTTCCGGGAGTGGGAAGAACGCCTCGCGTGTTGGGCGTCGAGAAGTAACGCCTCGCGTGTTGGGCGTCGAGAAGTACCCTCCGCCATGCACTTCACAGTGATTTGCAGGGTACAGATACGGATGCAGTGGACGAGCTGAGAGGGGTACTGCACGCCTCTGTTCAGCCTCGACAGCAGTCCTCGCCCGCCCACATCAGTACACGTTCCGAAAGAATTCTTTTCGCCGACTTTGGAAGTCACCTGGTACCGGCGTAGAGGGGGGCGAGTGTGAAGAAAGACGGCCGCTTCTTACGGCGTGCGTGAGTGTGCGTGCTAGGTCCGCGCTAGTGCTAGCGCAAGGGCGGGGAGTGCGTGTGATTGATCAGCTGCGAGGCGACCAATGGCAGGAGGCGGCGCGGGCGGCGGGCTCCGGGGCGGCCGGGGCTCGAGCCGCGGACACCTGCGCCGCCGCCGCCGCCGCCACCGCCGCCTCCGCCACCGCAACACTTGAGACGTGGACGTGGACGGCTCCTTACCAGGTGAGTCTCGTGCGGCTGGCCGCGGCCGCCTTAGCGCGGCGCGCCTGCCCCGCAGTCTGTCTCCGTGTGTTGGCGGGCGCGCCTCGTCTGTTATTGACATTGTTAAAACAGTTCGCTTTCCAGTGCGCATGCTCTACAAAAGGCACTTCGTGAATTGATTGATTCGTTAATAAGCAGTCGTGCAATTGCGATAGCGGCCAGCGCGAAAATATTCAACCGGCGCGCATCGATCTGCGCAATATATGCGTAATAAATATTTGAATTCGGAACGGCAACGCCTCTCGTCGCGCAGCAGGAGGGGGGAGGGGTGAGGCGGGAGGCAGGGAGGGGGTAAAAAGGGGAAAAAAGAAGGGACCCCACTCGCGGCCGGCTTTGGCACTGCGCTGGAAAACATCGAACTGTGTGTCGGTGTGTGTAGTTCGTCATCTTCGCAACCAATAATTTGCCGACCGAACGAATGACGTGGGTGGGCAGCAACAAATTTTCCGCTTTGCACCTAATATAAAGAACCGCTTCCCTCGAGCAAACAACGACCCTTCTTTTATTCGTAATGTGGCTTTTTAGGGAATGTTGTTCGAACGTGTAATTGCAGAGGGAACTTGTGATATTATATGCATCGGTCTATCCTGTAATGTTTATGACGTGGGGCGATTTGCGCTCTGCCTGACCGTGTATATCACATATTGTTTCACTATTCTCGGTAGCACGTAGACAGTTTAGCTCTCTCTTGTTGGTCTTGTTTTGCCTCAACAGTCTTACATTAAAACTTAAATGGTTGTGTTACGTCCGTTCCACATGTAAATGACTTGAGAATTAGAAACGGGCTTCCTCTGTGACAAATCTCCGCTGCTGTAAACTGACTGTTTTTGAAAAATGATTCGTGTTCATCATTTCTGGGAAGATATGTATGCTGAATATGCTGACTACGTTTGAAAAACTCAGCCCGGTAAAACAGGACAAGATCAGCGTTTCCTGTAGAGCACCTTACGATACGTTTTCTCTCCTTCTAGTTTTCGTCATCATTCGATATATATAACTTGGGAAAGCCTCTTGGAATATCGTATCGATCTAGAAATGATATTTCCCATAAAACGGTCAACATTTACTCCTCTGTCTTAAAACTGGTTGACGTTTTGGTAATTCTTCTCAGCGTATTCACAAACATCAATGTACCAACTATGATTATCGCGAATAGCATGGGCAAGATAAGAGTTCTCCCTGCACTCTGCACTAACGAGAAGCGCACGATATTCTCTGTTGACGATGTCGATAGATCTGCTTTTAAATATTTATTTTGATGCCCTATTCTCAATTGAATCAATGTAATAAGCAAAATCCTGCGTTTTCAAAAGATATTGCGAAGTAGTATTTACTCTCCACTTCTCCCACTTATTGCTTCACGGAGTTTCACCGTCCACATCTCGCAACAGTGGAGAATGTAGTGTCGCTATAAAAACCGGGAAAGACGCTTATCTGTTTGATCCACAAAAGATAGTATCGCTTTTCTGTTTAGGCGTTTTTCTATGAGTAGTGACAAGTATCTAACAGCTAGTATGGTAATACCGGCGCATATGTTAAAGTTTCAAGTACAACACCGAATGGGGCGGTAGTAGAGGAAGCCTGCATTACCCTTGTGTCAAGGCACTGAACTAGTATAACTTGCTTGTGGCTATTTAAATTTCTGCCCCTGCCAGGAGTAGAAGTAGTGGCTGCTTTCGATGGGGCACCGTAAATCAATCGCGTCCCATTGTCAATCTAAGAAAATAAATTGTTAAGTTACTACCGTTATATACTAATTTTCCAACGCCAGTAAACGCTCACTTAGGTATCTTCCGCCAACAGCCCATTTACGACATAGTGAGAACCTGTCTGAATACAGTGTCAGTTTTACCGTGTCAATAACTGCCAATTTATAGACCCTTCGCAAGCTTCCTTTCCATCAATCCCGCCAGATCTTGAATAGTCCACACCACATCTCATGGTTTTGACTATCATTGCGATATGTCGTTATTTGTAGTGAACATAGTGCTTGTGAGTTTAGTTAGCATTTTTGTGTACCCTATGAACAACGGCAGCTGTTTTCGCGGTACAGTATGTTTCATTGAAAGAAGTCGATTTCAGATTTTTGTTACTCTTTCTCCCGAAGCTCTCAGAAGTCTTGCACGGAATCTTGAAGTTCCGCAGAACACAGCTACTTGCTTCGTCTCTCTTTAGTTAAATAGCTAGAAGAAAAAAAAACAATGTTCGTGTTTTGGTTAAGCTGTCTAAGTTTGCATCTCCATGATAGTCTATGAAAAAGGTGCATTTTCTGCACAGATATGTGGAACACGGTCAAAGGAACGACGACTGCTCGTCGTCGACATTAAGCTCTGTTCTACCTTCCATATTTTTCTTATACGGAAACCCGCTGAACAGTCATATAAATCTCTCATCATCATTATGAAATACGTGAGCCACGAATAACAAAGTTACACGTCTGGTTGCGAAACTCTTCATTTAAAGAGAATTTACAGGCCTCGGTATTAATCATTGGGATCAAGTTTCTTCACTGTCACGGTTACACAGTTTAAGTGCCTGCTGTGTATTTTAAGTGGCTACTATTTTTTCGGGTGCATTCTATGTATTCTAGCGAAGCGTCGTCTACCTCTTCTTATGTCTCTGCTTCTGTAGTTAGACCATAAATTCAAATGCGTTTGTGCTAGTAGTCATTTGTTGACATTCCCTAGCTACTCCTCGATTCTACTGCTAATTTTTCCTTAAATCTCTTTCCAGGACACCCAGAATTTTTCCAAATTGCTTACGAGACAATCAGCATGTTGTAGGCACTACATATCCAACATTAGCTTCTTAAATGAATTACTGAGACATGGGTTCTTATTTATGTTCCTCTATACCCAAGAGCATCAAGTATTTTGCAAATCGTTAAATCCAAAATTTATTTTGTTACTGCTTCCGCTCACACGTCCAGCTACTTCCTTCAGATGTGAGAGGCATGGAAGGAACTATTTTAGAAGTAATACGTAATTCAATTAACGTTATCGTATAATCATGTAAGAGAGACGAAGCTGTCATCATTTCCTGTGAGCTCAAAGATCCAAATTATTAACGGTAAAAACTAATCCACAATCTGATGAATAATGTCGGCTGAAAGAAACCAGATATCCCTCCGTGTCCATTCCAGTGCTCAGTTACCTACACCTTGCCTTACAGAAGGGTCGCTGATAATCCTAATCATCCTGCACTGCAAGGAAAGTCTGTGAATTCCGAAGTGTCTGACGAACGTTCATACGCGCAGGGTAGCTCTGTAATTTATAGGCACAGGATAAATCAGACTCAGCTGATCTCAGGAAGTCTAAGATAGGCCCAACACACACTGCAAGTATCTTCTCCGCTACCTAGAGCTTAGGTAAGGTTCTCCAAATCGACACAAAATAAGTGGACATCGACTCCTAATATTATAGCACGAGACACAATCATTCTGTAATATCTTAGAAGTAGACATGATAATAAGTACTTCCAAAAGAGGTATCGCCGAACTATGGACAGTTTATACTAACCTCCTCTGCAACTGCAATACGAGACCAAGTAGTCATATCTATTATGTAGGGTCAATTACAGTTGTAGTCTCTAACGGCTTTGTCGTTGACGCTGCTTCGTGTATTTATACACGTAGCGAGTCTCATTGGACATCACTAGATGATATTAACGAATATCATATCTCCCATCACTGGTGAACGATTTTATTGGACGCTGTTTAAGCTAGCGTATCTGTAGAAGAACCCCCAAGAGAAGAGGTGAGCACCGGTATTTTGATCCTCCACTTGCAATCAAACTTTCTGATACCCGTACTATTAATGAGTAACTCTCGATCCTTTCTACCAGCTAGCTGTTTCATGCAGACACAGAGCCGACCAGAACAGTAAATTGAGAAATGCCACAGAGATCCCAAATTGATCGTAAAAATTTTGCTACCTATAGTTTCTACGCTTCGGCGATGTTGAAGGTGTTGTTTTGTCAACCTTTGACCATTCACTCTTAAAACGTCTCTCTTTCACTAACACTATTGCTTGTCTGTGACTTCTGGCCTGCAACAAACGTTGAGATCATTTTTCTTTATCGAGATAAGATATTAGTCTTCTTCTCTAAGAATCAGATACCATATTACTGTTTTGTAGTCTTATCTTATGTATTTAAGATTCACTTACATCGGATGTGGTAATAAAGGAACTTTTAATTTCAAATATAATTTTACAGTAGCTTTCCCTCCCAAAAGAGAAATATATATCTCCGTGATAACAACTCGAAAAATTGATAGTAGACTTCGACGTGTGGCAGATCTTTTCACTACCGTAATTATTTACATTTGTTTACGTAGTCTGGATCCAACTACGGAATTCATTGGAATAGATCTAAAGTTTGTCCAGGCATACCAAGAAAGTTTCTTGCTTAGAGTAACGTGAAAAAGACTGGATGGCCACTGAAAAGTGAAGTGCTTACAATTCTCAGTAGAAAACTAAGAACTTCAGGAAATCAGGAAGTGATAAAACGTACGTCTCAGAAGACGCATCTCATAGACACAGAAGAATACGCTGAACAGTTAGATGAACGGTACATAGTTTCTCAAGCCCGTCACCCTTCCGTGGCAGTTTCGCTGCCGTGGATAGTACAATTGAGAGCTAAAAAAACGCATTTCGCTTGGTGTAAGGTAAGCGGTGAGAGTAAAAGGAATCGCAAAGTGAAACTTGCGGGGAACATATGCATAATCCCACGGTGGAGGGTTGAACAGAAACGCGTGGTGTCCGGTTGCCGTGGGGTTCGCGTGCCGCTGCCACCTAGAACCTGATCTGCGCTCCCTTCTAGCCGGCTATTCGCTATTTCTCATTCCCTCAGCTCGAGCGTTTGTGTAACGGTACAACTAATGCCGGACAATCCACACAACGACACGAAGGAAAGAGAACGTTTAATCTGGTGCCGTATAACTGCACTCACTGTACAGTGCGTCGCAGAAGGTGATTTATACTTAACCGTGAACTTCTGTTCCCTCACGTTGCATTCACGGGTGGTGCATAGGAAAAACATACGCTTATATGCCTCTGTGCTACCTGCACCCTGATTTTTATCTTTAAGTTTGCTAAGGGGGTATTGTGTCGATGGCTTTGGAACATTTGCAATTTCCCAGCTAAACCAGAGTCTTCAAACTGTATAAGTAGTTTTCCGCGATATATCAAACATCTTCCTTTAAGTATCTGACAATTGAGCTTCTGCACAAATTCTGTTACAGTTTGCAACATATGACTACAACACTGTATTCCTCGTATATAATATATGTATCATCTTACTGTAATATGGCATGAATCATATAAATTTGTCTAATATTTCACCAGATGGGCTGCAAATATTTTATCAACTATACCTTTAGTAAACACTGTGAAATGTACCTGTGAAGAAAAGCCTGCTATTAGCTTCAAATATGTGATTGTTCGAATTCAGTATCGCCACAGATTGATACTCTCGTGCATCCAGATGGAGATATTGTCTCATTCGTGAATTCCCTTTCCTATCCGCACATTCCAGCCAGCCCCAGGAATATTTTAGTTGAGACTTCTAGTCTCAGTAAAACGGATTATTAACGAATTATGTTACTGATTTCTACTGATCCTGTTGAAAGAAAAATATTCATCTTCATACTTCCTGTTACTAACAAACAACTGAAATATCCATTATTAGAATTATTTTCGCATTCTTCCTTAAGGGCTAGGTAAAATCAAATATCCATAGATGAAAATGAAAATAGATATTCTTAAATCCCTAGGTATGTTTTACTTCCTTCTCTGTTACTGCATGTAGACATGCCTGTCATCTCCCATTACAGGACTGAGTATTATTGTTGTCACTGGAAGACAACTCTTTCACGTTCTCTTGTGGCGCTACCGCATGCTGCCTATACAATCATCTTTGTCGTAATTTTTTCTCTTTTCCGTCGTTCCTTAGTTGTGGTTTAAAATTAGAAGAGGTAACACCGACGATAATTTCACATCACAAAATTTGTGCTACAAAAGTTGATTCTAAGCTAAGAAACAAGAGAAAGACCCGGCAAAATGTAGCATAGTAACATGTTGTAACTACCACATAATACGTTTATCATGTATATGAAAAGAAACATGTACTACAGGTCACTGAAGATACTTCACAAATGAAAGAAGCGAAATGCATATGGCAATAAGGAAACTGCCTTCAATTAGTTGCATAGACGGAACATACCTCCACTAATCGTCCTTGTATTTCTTAGGCGAGAGAAAACAGTCATCATCATAATTTCAGATCTCTCGTTCTCTCTATTATGGCACATTCTGTGCACTCTTCGGAAAACCTGTTCTCAGGTGCAGATATTTTATATTCGACTTTATTTCATATCTCGCAAGACTGCTGAAATGCTACGCAAATATACACAAATCTCTGACCCATTTCTTCTTAAGTGATTTCCCTTTAGCTGATAAAGTATTTCAGTTAAGGGTGTATCTCTACATTCAACATCAATACCTTAGAATATAAATCACGGTATAAGTATGTGGTTAATCCATAATGAGAAAAAGGAAAGAACTTAATTTCACGACTGAAATGTTACAATTATTTACATTTCACAGGATGCTGAGTCGTGCTCGAATGGATTTCCTTGTTCATAAACTTTGCACCCTTCACGAATATATGTTCAACTATGGTTCAAAAAATGGTTCAAATGGCTCTGAGCACTATGGGACTTAACTTCTGAGGTCATCGGTCCCCTAGAACTTAGAACTACTTAAACCTAACTAACCTAAGGACATCACACACATCCATTCCCGAGGTAGGATTCGAACCTGCGACCGTAGCGGTCGCGCGGTTCCAGACTGTGGCGCCTAGAACCGCTCGGCCACCCCGGCCGGCTAACTACGTTTCAATTACAAAGAAAATGATAATAATTTTTGCGCGAGAAAATACTGCAACTCCTCTTTATGTCACATCATGCTGATGGACAGAACAACAGAATATGTGTCCTGCTTGTAGTGCATCCAAAATAAGAGAGTGATTGTATTAACTTTTGGCCAAAACTACAATTCGATTTCCACATTCAGTAACACACATACTTCCATGACTTGCGCTTCCTTACATGTTTTTGGATTCTAAACCTCCTGCAGCTTTTACTTTCCAGCATATAAGAGTCTAATGATAATGTGTCGTTTTAAGAAAGGATTGAAGAGTCTAGTGAAACAAGAAAAATCATGTCAGTTTTCTGGTAGTTATAGTTGTTGTTGTAGTTCAGAAGGATAGTGGACCTGTCCTGTTTATCATTATTGTGTCGTTCTGCTTCTAGTTCCTTATCTTTTTCTATTCAAGTTTAATAATATAATGTTGCCTAGTGGTAAACCACAAGGATCATATTCTAATACACCATAAATAAAGTAAGTCAAATTTACTGCTTTTATCTTGCCCTTAGACTCCACACCTACCACAATGTTTACCCAGTGAAGGGAAATTAATCATTGTTCGTAATAGGTTTTCAATTTGCTTACATGTAATATTTTGTTTTCAGTTGCCTCTTACGCTTCTCTCTCTCTCACTTTGATTATTACGACTTTGCTAATCAACCTAGGATCAGCGTCTGTATCTGCTTATTTTTCAAGATATTATACGCTATCGTAGAAGGTACATGATTTACTGTGATTAGGTTAGTTCTTATGTGTTCAAACTGTCGTTTCCTTGGACGATGAAAAGATTTTACGTTTTTTCTTCTCGTTTATGTAATTCTTATGGCACCTATTCCTTCACTCTCAATTTTTCTGTAAGAGGCAGTCAAATGAAAATGAGACGGATGGAGAAAGGTGAATGAACTGTTGATTATTTCAAAAGTAATCGCCATAACTGTTAATAAATTTATCCCACTGAGAGACAAAACGGCCAATGCGTTCATGGAAAACTATTTGCGGTTGCCTACCGAACCAAAAATGTACCCAGACGTAGTTCTCTTCGTCCGAAGTAAATCGACGGCCACGAATGTTCTTCTTCAGGGCTGCAAAAATAGGAAATGGCGTAGAAAGAGACCGGGACTAGATGGAGCAAGTGTAAGGGCTACCCGGTGAAACTTCTGCGGCGTTGCCGACACAACCTGCCAGCAAAATGCCCGCCCACATCCTACCAAGTTGGTTTCGACTTTGCTGCACCAGTTTCGCTGGGAAGCCCTTACACATCCTCCGTACAGTCGCGACCTCCCACGTGTGATTCCGTATTTTTGGAGCCCTGAAGAAACACATTCGTGGTCGTCGATGTGCATCGGACGAAGAGGACCAAGTCTGGGTACAATTATGGATCAGTAGGCAATCACAAATATTTTTCCATGGGGCACTGACTAACCTGTCTCAAATCAGGATAAATATATTAACAGTTACGGCGATTACTTTTGAAATAATCAACAGGTTACTTACGTTTCTTCCATGTGTCTTATATTCATTTGACTGCCCTTTACGATCATAATATATAATATTCAGTTCGGAAAATAGACATTTTGTTCTGAACATTGTTCTCGTCGAGGCGTCATCTATAGAAACATTAGAGACTGTCGAAGCTAAATTACTAATTCTAGCTATTGATGTCGATGGAAAGATGGTACTGAATATAGGAACCCCAAAAATATTATTAAGAATGAGATTTCTTTTCATAGTGTTAAACTGTTTTCTTGGTGATTTGCCTAGGGTTCATTGACTGTCCAGCAGAGGAATATGTTACAGTTGTAACTAGGATTCTCACTTTTCTTTTCTGTTTCGTAAGTCATGCTTTCTGGCTTCTGCTTCTGGTGGAATGATGTTGTGAAGTTAGATTGTTGTTTCCTTTTAGTATTTTAGTTTATTAACCTGTTAGCACGTTCACATTATGACAATGAAGTCATTGTGTTGCAAGTGTCTCTGTTTTGGTTATGGCGTTGTTCTGCTCTTATTTCCACACCATTAACCTATCTATCTATTCCTCGTTATCTTCAGACGAATGTTTCCTACAGTACAAACTCCGAAAATTGTTTCCATAGACTTCAGTGATCTCATCCTACGAGCTACACAAGGTACTGGCAAAATAGCACAAACAAAGACATAGAAGTGCGATTCTACACAAATTCATTATGGTCGTGAATTCTGGTGCTAGTCAGAATTCTATCTACTGCTTATTTCCATTCCCTTCAGTCTCTGTCATTGTGCAGATTACTTGCGTTTGAACTCGTTAGTTTATAAAAATGGAATTTTCTAAATATTCTAAATTAGCTAAGTTGTTTACCATCCTAGCATATAGCATCATATCTATTTCCACTCGTAATATTATCGGTGTGAGGCGTCTGAGGTGCGCCGTTCTTCAGCTTACAACAATAATTATGGCAGGTACGTACCCCATCGATACATTTGTTGTTCCTCACAAAATATATGGAGATTTTCGTTTGCTTCTTTACTTCTGTCTTCTACTTACAAACAACCTACTTTCAGTAAAGCATTTAATTATTTATTAAAGGAACTTTCGTGTGTAAATAATCCACCTTTATTCATTTTATGTATTGGGTTACAATAACATCAATCCCGGGTGCATGGAACCTAGTAATATTTTGCATGATGATTTATGAAATCTGAACACGTAATAACAGCTACTTATCCAACGATGATGTATTTTTGAAGCGAAAATCAACCTATAATGCAACTGAAGTAAAGTAGCGCACCCAAAGTACACATTTCAATCCCAGACGTAGACTAGGTACGTCAGGCAATTACTGTAGGTTTCTTTCACGTGGTCCGTTCGTTTACTTACAAATTGTTTTCTCACTATTTTCGTGTTTTCTTTATGTATTTTATCCATCATAGCGTCCCTGTACAATTGTCATGCAACCATGGATCACCACATTGCGTGCATAATAATTAAATACTTTGAACAGCAATAATAATAATACTAATATTTATAATGTGCATGCTTAATGTTTTACTTTCACAGGACTAATAATTGTTAGTCTACGGGGAAGATTTCGTTCATGATTTACTGTTTAAAATCATCCCGCCATTTGCGTGGGGTGATTTGGGAAATCCTTGCGGTACCCAAACTGGAATAGATGGACAACGTAACAATCCTATGTCCTTACTGCCGAAGCGTATTTCCCGCATTCACTTGTTCTATTAGGCTAAAATAACAGTTGTCCTAGGTGCATGTAATCTGCTTCAGAAGGAAAAGAAATTTACCATGAAAACTACCTCCAATGTGAGACTGAAAATATCAAATTTATTAATGATCACCTATAATTTTTGACTAGTAATTATCGTCTGGTTTTTTTTATGCTTTCAAATTATATACGTATGCAGAATAATTACAATAATGTCCCCAGCCTATTTTCACAGAAACACAAACTGTTCTAAGTTTTCTATCTCAAACACGTTTCATCACATCTGTGCCATGTTGATTGTGTCTCTAGTAATTAAGACATATAATTATGTAAGGACTCACTGACAAATGGAACTGTTTTATGTTTTCAAAAATAAAAAGATTATGTAATAGGTAAGACAAAACATATCTAGGCAAGAAAATTAAGAAGAATTACAGATGGAACAGAGTCCTGCGCCTTTTTGTCATTGCCCCATGAGGTTGCGCCTTGTCCAAGGAGGACCTATGCTTTTAATTGTTTATTTTGATCTCAAAGAACACTTCACTGTAGTTTACTGTTTTCAGTTTCATCTGTCTAAATCCTTGCATTCAGAAATAGCCCCGTTATTCTGCCCTGTTATACTTTTACAATCTTTATTGTTTTTGAAAATGATCCATTATTCCTAGAGCTTAGGACACAGTGTAAATTCAACACATTAACATCAGCAAATCAAAGTCCGTATTAAAAATTTATTGTGAGTTCCTCACTTTGTAAATGTAGGACTATAAACTCGCAGTGATGTGGTTTGAAGAAATTCAAATTCTTCAAGTAATTTATTCCACAGCCACCGAGTTCAGCTTCTATTATCACTGACAAATTAATCGCAGGTATGTTTCTAATAAAATGAGACTGTTTGATGTTAGTTTTTTTTTCTTGTCAGAGGTAAGACTGCGTCCCTCATTCCTCAACGGACAGTAAAACGATTATAGCACGAGCGGCCACGCAGATTTCCGTACATGTATGGGGGGTACTGGAAGGTAGACTCCTTGTAAGAGCTGATGTGAAGCTGCGTAATCATTTCTTGAGAATCTGCTGCCGGTACTTTCTGCTTCCACTAGACAGAAAGGTCATTTTGAGAAATTTCTTGTCTGCTTTAATTACCGCTCCAGAATTAAAGTTTCTGTGCCTGGGCTGACCGATGGTCGCTTTACCAGCACTGAGCCAGTGAAGAAGTAATGTACCATAAAAGCGACGTGTTTTCATCGGCATAAACATTTCGCAATTAACGCTACTTTAATCATCTAGAATTTGGTCATTTGAAGTTCAGTTTTATGTCTTAGCAAAAATAGATTAAGTTGTAATAGTTAGTGAAACATTAGTAACGAATTCTTAAGTTTTTTGGGGGGGAGAAGCATACTTTTAGCAGAATGACATTATCAATTCCACAATATGGTCGATAGTTTCAAATTTAAATACTGAAGAGAAGTTTTATTATATCGTAGCTTATGGAATCTAAACTAGACTCTTCTTAGATGTTAGAGACCTCAGTTACTAGGTCTAGGACATTTGCATCCAGGAACAAATTTCTTAACGTACTTCTCACTCTTTTTTCTCATTTTCTGTTGATATTTATTATTATCTCCAAGCTTTTTGCACAGAGCTCAGTTTTTACTAATTCATCTGTGGAATGAAGTTACCCACACCATATCCCAACAATTTTAGCATTTGTAGAGAAGTTGACGTTACCAGCAATTATCATCAAGCTAGGTGCTTTTGTACTCCTTCTGTTGATTTTAGTGTGTGCTTGTCGTTCTGTAAATCATCTTTCATTGTCTTAGGACTGTGGTTTCGAGCCTTTCTTAGGCCGTTACCCTTGATCTGATTGCAGTCAGATATTGGCTAAAAACACACCCCTTCCTCCGCCCACCATCATAACCGCCTAATTAAACTTTTGAACGAAAAAGCGTTTTCTTTGAACACTTTTTTTTCGAAATGATGAAAGGTGAACGATATTTAGTTTTTGTGGGTCTTTCGTTAATCCAAGAACTAACTTTTCTGATATTTGAGTTGTTCTCAGTCAATGCACATAATAAATCAGGCTCCAAACCCATACAGTACCTTGGTTTTATTTTCGTTGCTACCACACTCAAAAAACTATTTTCACATCCATAAGCAATTTCCGGTGCATTGTGAGTGCAAGTTACAACTCCTTCTCATATAAGAAAGCTAACTATCCAGTCATGGAAGATACTTGCTACAAAACATGCGTCCCATTTGGTACTCCTCTACGTAGTGGCATTTGCTTCACCTACACTTTGTACCTCCATTTAAAATCAATCAAGTTAAAATGTGTGCATTATACATACTGTTTATAAATAACTTGACTTCTAGGCTCCTTACTTCTGAACTGGAGGAAACTGGAAGGCTTCAGGCTGTTAATGCTTTGTGTTTGACCACTCTAGTAATAATAATAATAATAATAATAATAATAATGATAATGTGTATAGCACTATAGTAGCCCTTATGTAGTTTTTACTGCTTCCCACGATCAATTACTTCATTTGTCTGTTCCCAAGTGTGTAATGAAGTAGTTTCTCCTATGTTGCAGAAAGTATCTATAACTTGAAGAAGACATTTTCATGAGATATTTAACATTTGTTACGCATGTGTGTCGCGTTTACCATCATCGATGTACTGTGCAAAGTACAAATTATGTTTTTAGTGGGTGGATTATGTGAGGAACCTTTATCCTCTACCGTATTGTGTCACGCATTAATGCTAGTAATCGAGAAAAAGTAATTATTGATAACTTTTAAGTCAGTATTAGAATTTAACAAACTAGTGATAACAGTAATGATTCTTTAAAAATTATTTAGTGTCATGACTGAAACACAAACCATCCTTTTTGCTTTTCACCCCTCAGAAAATTTAATGTTGCCTCCCGGGTGGTTATAATCCCGTGGATGGTAACCACTGTTTTAGGGAGACACCAAAGGTACAGCATGCTTCTCTCCCTAATCAACAGGACATTTCGCGCAGAACTTGTACTCATTTAGTCCATATCAATGAAATTTTCGCTTTTGCTTAATTCTTGTAAATATTAAGCTTTCTCGTACTAGTGTAGATATCCAGTTCCTCGAAAATGTAAGTCGCTCATTGGTGCGAGCTGTAACAAACTTTTAACATTCACAGCTCGTTGTGTAATTCTATATACCAATTATTTTCGCTTCTATTAAGTTCTAGTTTTTCTTAAGTCTAAATAAATTTTTAATCTGAGGAGAAAATTAGTATCAAAATTAGCAAAATGTGATTCATATTAGTAATAACTTAGTCTTAGTACGCCCACATGCCTCCCACCTGATCATTTAAAACATAAATATACGCGTAAACAGTGACTACACTACGTTATCACAGAAGAAACAAATGCTAAGCAGTTATATGTGGTGGTATGGTCCCCTGAGGACGTTTTGTACCTTCAATTTTGTCTTTGTTTTGTCGCCAAGTAGCACCAACGTGATCAGTTCAGTGATAGTGGAGACGCAGTTTCTTCTCGCGCTCCGCCGGAAGGCAAAAACGGCGCAGCTCCCACCTGGCCTCGCCAGAACCAGATGCAGAAATGTTTTGAGCAGTGTATGAGAGCTCAAATGGACTCACGTTTGAGGGCGACCACCATTAACTGGTGAGTACGCGAACGTCAGCCTCACTTTCTTTGCGTCACTCCTCCTACACTTGCGTTTTCGGAGAAGTGCAACAACACAACCGCAGTAAACTGCTCGTAGGCTTTCATTAGTTGATTAACTTGTAGGTTTCTTAGAGCTCTCTCTCTCTCTCTCACACACACACACTCTCGCGCGCGCTCTCGCTCTCTGTCTCTTCCTCCAACCTCTCTGTCTTTCTGCTCTGTCCAGGTATTATAGCCAGTTGTATGTCTGTAAGCCAGTTATGATTTCTTTGAGATATATTGTTTCCCCGTCTCTTTCTCCATCCTCTCTGCCTTTTTACTATGTTGAGGTATTATGGCCAGTTGTATGTCTGTAAGCGAATTATACATTTCTTTGAGACATATTGTTTTCCCGTCCATACGCCTTCTTATTGTTTACCTTGCACGTCCCGTTGATAGACAGTGCTTTAATCGGAGACTACTGGCCAGTTATGGTAAGAGTGGCGAAGCAATCGGTTGTCACGGAAACCATTACACGGTCTATGAAGATGAACCTAGCAGGATTTGAATCCGCCCGCTCTTGTATTAGAATCAGGTGTTTCATATCTGGCTTTCATCAGTCGCTTCCTGAAATCTCTGTAGAAACTGAGCATGTGATGTGCGCTAAATCGGATCTAGAACCCAGACACTTAGTCTTAAAGCCAATCGCAGCTGCATTACAAGAGAAGAACGCACCTCATAAATCATACGTCTACTCCACTGCTTTCTAACGAAACTTTGGGTTAATAATCCCAGGGAGCAAAAATATACTACATGAATATTTCACCACATCCCCACGTTTCTAACTCTGTAGGAGTCTACTTATATTCATGTTTCCTCTATTTACGTTCTTGTCATATTTTTCTCAGTTTCCTAAGGCTCTCAAGGCACAACGTTTCGTATGCGGAAACGTTTATTTTATACCACGTGAAGAGTAAGAATTAAGGTACCAACTTCAGCGATTACGAACACGTCTGTATCTACAGTAAATATTGCAGAAAGCGAATATTCCAGAATTCGAATCAAGAATAGCTGTCAACATGAGTAACTTATAAGTAGATATTCTCGGAGTAGTGAAGCAACTTAAATCACTTAATAAAACAAAGTCTTTCGGTCCATACTGTATACCGATTACGTTCCTTTCAGAGTATGCTGAGGCAGTAGCTCCATACTTAATAATCATATACAACTGCTCTCTGAACGGAAGATCCGTATCCAAAGACTGGAAAGTAGCGCTGGTCATACCAATATTCAAGAAAGACAGTAGGAGTAAACCACTGAATTACAGGTCCATATCATTAACGTCGACATGCAGCAGGATTTTGGAACATATATTGTGTTCGAACATTATGAATTACCTCGGAGAGCACGGTCTATTGACAAATAGTCAACACGGATTTAGAAACCATCTAGCTCTTTACTCCCACGAAGTGCTGAGTGCTATCGGCAAAGAATTTCTAGATTTCCAGAAGGCTTTTGACTCTGTATCTCACAAGCGGCTTGTAATTAAATTGCGTGCTTACAGAATATCGTCTCAGTTATGCGGCTGGAGTCGTGATTTCCTGTCTGAGAGGTGACAGTTCGTAATAATTGTCGGAAAGTCATCGAGTAACTAGAAGTGGTTTACGGCGAGCTCCAATGTAGAACAGTAAGGTTGCGGGAAGGCGAACTAAAGACTGCGTTTTAGTGGCATAGCACTTAGAAGATGCAACAGATCTACTAGGCTCTGGCTCTGAGCACTATGGGACTTAACTTCTGAGGTCATCAGTCCCCTAGAACTTAGAACTACTTAAACCTAACTAATCTAAGGACATCACACACATCCATGCCCGAGGCAGGATTCGAACCTGCGACCGTAGCAGCCGCGCGGTTTCAGACTGAAGCGCCTAGAACCGCTCGGCCACTCCGGCAGGCAACAGATCTACTAAAGAGACTGCCTACCCTAAGCTTGTCCGTCCTCTTTTGGAGTACTACTGCGCGATATGGGATCCTTACCAGATAGGATTAACGGAGTACATCGAGAACGTTCAAGAAAGCGTAGCACGTTTTGTGTTATCGAGAAATAGGGGAGAGAGCGTCACGTGTATGATACAGTATTTCGGGTGGACGTTATTAAAACAAAGGCGTTTCTCGTAGCGGCGGGATCTTCTCACGAATTTTCAGTCACCAACTTTCTCCTCACGATGAGAAAATATTTTATTTTGTTTCCGCCGACCAAGATAGGGAGAAAGGATCATCATAACAAAATAAGGGAAATCATAGTTCGCACGGGAAGATGTAAGTGTTCGTTTTTTTCCGTTCGTTGTTCGAGAGTGGAATCATAAAGAATTATTGTGAGTTGGTTCGATGACACTCTGCCAGACACTTAAGTCTGATTTGCAGAACAGTCATGTAGATGTATATCAGTCCTCCATCAATCAGTAATGTTCGTGGTTGATGGTTCTTTCTGATTGTCCCATATATCACATTTTCTTCAGCTCCATTGACAGATTGTGCGTGATGAGAACAGCTTCTTATGCGCCTTCGTAGATGCGTCTTAGATAGCAAGTAGATATCAACATGTATGACGATGAGAGGTAGCTGGTACCTAGTTCCAAATTTTGTAAACAGATTAACAGCATGTATTATGTACAGTTTTTATATGGCTAGCGGTAAAATATTTCAGCATTTATGTTAGGAATCGGACCAGCCATTGAAAATTCGCAGCCGCTCTGTTTGTATAAGCTCGTCACCCACAGTCAGTACGACCTGATTCAGACCCCAAACATGTGAAAAACATTTCATCATAGGCCGTACAAGGCGTTTATAAGTAATCTCTTTCGTTCACAAAGCTGAAGATTCCGAATATCTTGTCAGTGAGGCTTTTCTTGCTGACAGAGCACAGTGACCCCTTTGGCTAGCGATGTAGTAACTAACTGTGTTTAGCGATAAGTATTCAGCCACGTAGTTCATTAAAATAGTTTAGTAGATTCTCTTTATTCGTTATACAGTTCTTGTGGGACATCCTGTGACTGTACGAATAAAAGTCAATTTGATCTTGATTATCACGAAGTCAAATTTCAGGTGCAAGTGGTTGATCGTACAGTTTCTATAGATAGTCTAGTGGGAAAAATGCATCGTAGATATCTGAAAAACTGATGCTAACACTGATGCAAAATTTGTTTTACATTTATGTAAGTAACCTATCACCATCGTGGTACCCCTATTACCATCTCTTGTAAAAGTACAGAATTCTCTCTTACATATCTACGCTTCTCTGTACGTATTTTACTTAGTGCGGCAATGGTTTGTTAGAAAGAGTTATTGTAACGACAAACATGTATCGTACGTGGAGCGAAAAGTACCATTGTTGAATTTCAGTCTTACATGGCTTTAAGCAGTGAAATATTATGTGTACACCACTTTGTAGTACAAAAAAGACAATACATAACGCTAACCTCAGCACCAGACACACAACTAGAACATAATATATAAAGATTTGTAAGAAGAAGTACTTGAAAATGAGAATAAATTCTAGAAAAGGTTCGTACTTGTCAAAATAAACTAACATTCATAAATGACTGGTGGCAGAAATTAATTCCTTTACGAGAAATAATCTGATTATTTAATGAGCTAGGTTCGGTGATAAGAATATCTCACTCGAACCAGCTCACCAGTGGCTCGCACCGGACACTTATATACATGCTCTATTTAGTGAAGTCAATTAGCAATTCGTCTTCATCTCACTGTCTCCTTTCAGTCAGGGTACGACGGTCAAACTTATTATTTGTCCGTAGCCTGAGAGCTAGTAAAATGTGAAAAATCTGTTAGTCGAACGAAACGTGTCAAGTTCCTTAAACTTCAGTCAGTAGCTTGAAGGTATGACAGGGTTCCCAGTTCTGTTTTCGCAAGTGTGGCATATCATAAATGAATATCGCTACCCACCGTTTTAGCCTGTAATTTTTCTGACAGGAAACTGGAGCAGCCGACTGAAATGATCAATCCGGAAATAAACTGTTTTTGGTCGTCATCTAAGAGTTCCCTGAGAAACAAATCACAGTCAGCAATCCGTTCCTATACTCAGTTTTCAATCTGTTCTCTCAGCTCTTCCCAGATAAACCGGGCTGCAAGATTTAGTACTTGTATCACCCTTGCTTTCCGGATTACTTTCGGCATTTGGTCGCCATCAAACTGCTCCTGAACAAGTACTCTATACCTTGTGTTTTCACGATTATTGAAGGTACTGGACTAAACTGCTGGTCCGTTATGTATCAGACGTATGACGTCCATCTACTTCATGTCCGGGTGCAGTGTTACTCCCATTACTTCTATGAAGTGGCCCATTAATCACACTGCCAACTCTCTAGACCATTGCTCTGTCGTTGAGAATCCCTCTAAGGCAGGCATGATACAGGCGTCAAACGAATTCAGAGACGCGTGAGTACAGCCCATCAGGTAGTGAAACAGAAATGCTCAGGGAAATCTTTGTAAGAAGGGAAATTTGAAAGGACTGCTGTCATTCTCTATACACATAAACGATCTGACGGACAAGGTGAGGTTCAATATCCTGCTATTTTCTCAAGGTGTCGTCGCTGAGTAACAGTAGGAGTATACAAGATGACTTAGACAAAATTTCTAGTTCATGCGACGTGTTACAGCTTCCTCTAAATCCAAGAATATGTAAGTTAATGCAGATGAGCAGGAAAATCAAGCCCATAACACTTGTCGATGTATTAAAGACATGATGAGCAGTATTTGTTTGAGCTTATTCCAGTTACACACTGCAAAAACAAAGTTGCAAATATCTGCCGAAACACGAGAGAAAATGCTCCTGGCGACTCTTAGGAGGAACACCCTGTATATTCCGCAAGTCACTGTATGGTATTGGGTAATACGTCTACATCTACATACATATTGCGCAACCTACCGTATGGTGCTTGGCGGAGTGTACTACGTACAACTACTAGTTAGATTCTTTCTTGTTCTACTCGCAAACAGAGATAGAGAAAACGACTGTATGCCTCTGTAAGAGCTCTGTTTTTTCTTATCTTACCTTATCTTTGTGGTCCTTATACGAAATGTACGTTGGCGGCAGTAGATCGTTCTGCAGTCAACTTCAAAT
This sequence comes from Schistocerca nitens, assembly GCF_023898315.1. Lineage (NCBI taxonomy): Eukaryota > Metazoa > Arthropoda > Insecta > Orthoptera > Acrididae > Schistocerca > Schistocerca nitens. Next base: position 931,555,048 of record NC_064616.1, read on the forward strand.
GCCGGTTCTCTAATTTTTCTCAACATTGTTCCGCGAATGAACATCGTCTTCTCTCCAGGGATTCCCAGTTGAGTCCACGAAGCATCTCCGTAATACTCATGCGTTGACCAGACCTACCAGTAACAAATCTAACAGTCGGCCTCTGAATTGCTCCGATGCCTTCCTTTAATCGGACCTGGTGGGGATCCCAAACACTCGAGCAGTACTCAAAATGGGTCGCACTAGTGTTCTCTACGCAGTCCCCTTTACAGATAAACCACTCTTTCCTAAAATTCTCCTAATAAACCGTAGTTGGCCATTCGCTTTCCCTACCACCGTCCTTGCGTTCTCGTTCGTTCCAGTTATATCACTTTTTCAACGTTACCCCTATTTATTTAATCGATAACTCTGTCAAGCAGTACACTACTAATGCTTTATTCGAAAATTACGGGTTTCTTTTTCCTGCTCATGTACATTTTCCTATATTTAGAGTGAGCTGCAGCACATCGCACGAACTAGAAAATTAGTTTCGATCATCTTTTATCCTCCTACAATTACTCAACGACAACACCTTTGGCAAACGGCCACATATTGAAGTTCGCTTTGTCTGTCAGATCGTTTATGTACAGAGAGAGTGACAGACGTCCTATCATATTTCCCTGGGACACTACTGAAGGAACCCGTGTCTCTGATGAACACTCACCGTCGAACCACACATATCTGGGAACCTATTTCGTATGTTCGTAGATTCGGTAACAGCCTGCAGTGGGGCACCGCGTCAGACGCTTTCCAGAAATCTATGAGTATGGAATCTGCTTGTTTCCTTTCATCTTTTCTTCGCAGGATATAGTTACTAGAAAAGGGCAAATAGAGTTTCGCACAAGTGATGGTTTCTAAATCCGTACTGATATATGAACAGAGGTTTATCGTTCTCAAGGAGTTTATTATATCCGAACTGAAGTAAGCACTCATAACACAGGGAGTAATACTGCACCCAGACATGAAGTACACCGATGTCATACGTCTGATACATAACGGACCAGCAGTTAAGTCCAGTGCCTTTATTAATCATGAAAACGGTGTGGAGTATCTGTTCAGGAGCAGTTTGTTGGCGACCAAGAGTCGAAAGTAATCCGGAAGGCAAGGGCGATATAAGTACTAAATCTTGCAGCTCGGTTTATCCGCGAAGAGATGAAAGAGCAGATTGAAAATGAAAAGAAGATAAACTGAGTACAGGACTGGATTGGTGACTGTGATTTGCTTCTTAGAAAACTCTTAGATGACGACCAAAAACAGTACCTTTTCGGATTGATCATTTCAGATAGCTGCTTTAGTTTTGTTTCAGAAAAATTACAGGCTAAAATGATGGGGAGCGATATTTGTCTGTGATAAGCCGCAACTGCGAAAGCAGAACTGGAACCCGTGTCATACCTTCAACTCAGTGACTGACGTTTATGGCACTTTACACTTTTCTTTCGACTAACAGAATTTTCACATTTCGCTAGCTCTCCAGCTCCAATCAAGTAAGTTTGATAGTCGTACCTCGACTAACTGAAAGGAGACACTGAGATGAAGATGAATTGCTAATTAACTTTAGCAAGTAGATCACGTATATAAGTGTCCGATACGAGCCATTTGTGAGCTGGTTCGAGCGAGCTATTCGTGATCACTGAACCAAGTTCATTAAACAATCTGGTTATTTCTCATATAGGAATTGCAACCAAAAATTTCTTGAAGCGGTATTTCATGTGCTCATTCGAAAGAACGGTCCCAAGTTAGTCTAGTACAAAATTACTTTTATCGATATATGGGGTATTAACCCGAAGAATAACAAATACTCCAGCAGCGACTGAGAAGCGCTGGCGGCAGCAGTCAGAGCGGGCAAGGCGGTGCTGTAGCATTTGGAGGACTGTTGTACTGTTCCTGTCAATAAATATCGATAAAAATAACATCGCACTGAGCTAATATTGAACCGCTCTATCGAATGGGCACGTAAGATTCCGCTTTAGAAATTATGTTGTCTGTAACGGGAAACAAACCGACGATTTCTGTTGATACTGGGCATCGCATGAACTTCGTGATGAGCAGGATTTGTTTAGGCTGAGTCGGGCTACACAGTGGAGAAAACGCCCCTGACCGTTCATAGGAAGGACACCCGATATATAGGATGAGTCAGGAGGAAAGGGACACGCTTTCAGGGATGATAGTATTGGTGATGCTGAACAGAAAACTTCAGATGAACGTGGGTCCTATTCGGAATGGTTTCAGATACAGAACATGTTTAATGTACGTTGTTGTTTATTTTCTGTATTATTCAACACGTTGTCATTGTTTACAACGTTCCACTGTAATGTAGAGAAACTCGAGACAAACAGTTTGATATCGGTCACGTGTGATCTGTCAAGTCGGGAAACTACCTCACATTGACCTGCAAAACTACCTAAGCTAAGCGCATGCACGTCACGCGAGATTTGCAGCATTCCGTTGCTCTCTTAGCGGAAACTATTATCTCTAGAGAAAAAAGTGAATATGACGTTTTTTTGGAGGAAATTTAATGTAGTTTAATTTTGTGCTGCAACATGTTTTCGCTAGTGGCCGCGATTTTCAGTTATTCAAGAAAAAACTTACAAAACTGACACAAAAAGAGTTCTATCTCAGAAACCACTCAGAATAGGGCATATGTCCACACGAAATTTTTTGTTCAGCGTCACCAGTACTACCACCCCTCAAAGCAAGTACCTTTCCTCATAATTCACCCTGTATGTAGGTGTGAATGTATATGTATTATGCTTTGATGTTTGCTTTTTAACTGCAAAATTTTACATTTCTCTTCATTGGGTCTTAGATTGATATTTCATCAGTATCTCACATGATTTTACATTTGCTGTCGGACAATAATTCGTCACAGATTAACTCACTATTTGCAAGATCCCTGTGACGCAACTAAACCTATCAGCTAGATCATTAACATATTACATGAGCAGTATCATAGTTCCATAGGACAGACACTAAATCTCTGTGACGTAGAATAAATGTGTGCACATACTTCTCCAGACTTCTGTCACTGCCATGATTTAATCGGGCCAACGACGACATACTTTTCTCATCATGGTGGTGATCGTTTCCTTAACTTATTCCTTTAGAACACTTTGTGCTGTTCTGTGCCAAAATATCGCACTGGAATCAGAACAAAGCACAGTACATTAGCAAAATACTGTCTCTTCTAAAGGTTAATAAGTACACACTTGTATACAAAATCGAGCGATTGTCTATAGACATTGTAGAGGGTCTGTCTATAGACATGTAGCTAGACAATACATATACGCAGTCTAGATACTTTGTCTCGTGAACACACTTGAATGCCTTGTTCCTCGAAATTTGCTAATATGGCTGACCTTGTTGTGATCACGGCTTGTGCAGTGATAATAATGGACAGTGAAGGAAATCGAAGGAGCAGACGTTGCTGGAAGCGTGAACCGTTTTTAGAGGGGCCTCGTTTCGGCTGTAATTTACTTTCGGCTTTGGAAGTAGAAGACAGCATGTTTTTTTCAACATCACTCACCTAAACGTGATATATTTTGACCAGCTCTTCGATAACCAACTTTTTCTTGTTGCGAATTTTACATTTGGAACTAGATTGGCGCCCGCTGCTTCCCGTAGACTGTATGGCCAGCACAGAATTTATTTCTTTTCATTAGATGGAATTTTTGTGTCGATCACAAATTGTAACATCTTCTACACTTGTGACGCTAGTTAAGGCCTTAGAACATGATCTTTACCGAATGTACTTCTGACCTAAAAGCTATTCTGGTAGTTGGAATAGGAGGTCTTTTTTAATGCTGTTTATTGAGTTCTTGCAGTGATATGGCCATAAAAAAATTCATCCCCTAACATATATTTCTTTAGAAGCCGAATACCAGTTTTCATAAATATAGGTTTAAATATGTTTTAATATAATAAAATACTTGCATAAACTGTTCATCCCCTTTCCACTCCCTTAGGGATGGAACTTCGAAAAATACCTTACTAAACTACGCCTACAGTACGAGACCAACACCCTCTCCAAATTTCTAGTTTCTTGCCTTAGAGGTTTGGGTTGGGCAATGATGAGTCAGTCAGTCAGTCAGTCAGTCTGTCAGAATATTTACTTTTGTATACAAAGATTACTAACATGATGTCGCGTGAAAATCTTCAGTCAGCTGCGATATTTTCTCTGTTGGCCATATCATGATAAGTGACGTTTAACTACAAGAAAAATGAAAATGATAAAAAACCAACAAAGCGTTTTCCACGGCGCAAAGAGAATAACTGGAGGCCATGTCTACCAACACGTCCACGCTACGAACTGTCTAAGACTTGTCTCATGTCCCCCATATAAACCAGGAGTCAAAAGTTCTGCGATTGTGTTGTGAAAACGTGTCTATAGACAAGAATTATTCCTCAATGGTATATATAATACAGAATAGCTCGATTGTCTATAGACACTGACTAGATACAAAATAATTACTCAGCTTTGTATACTAGTGAGCACAAGGCCTCATTTGGATCACTTGCTTGAGTTAGCTGTGAGAATGGCTGAAGTTAGGTTGGACTATTACAACCATGAAAGGACCCTACCGCGCAAAACTGTACGAAAGGTCGCCATATTTAACGTCTCGTGTAGGTGCAGTTCTGGACGGTAGGCAAGTTTCCCATTGCGCATGCGCAACACCAACGGCTGGAAGAAGTTACCGTTTTTTCTTCTCGTAGTTGATGATCGTGTGACAAACAGCCCAAGGATAAATTCACTGTTTACCTCTAGCAAATTTTACCGATTTACAGCATTATTGGACTAGTATTAGCGACCTAATGCAGCACGTTAATTAACGGCAGCGCCCTGTCACGTCATGCGTTATTGTGTTACCAACAAACATGGCAGCAGCCGGTAATTTTATTCTCACCTGCATCTGCGCCGGTGCCATACCGCACGAAACCGCATTCCCTTTGCCTGTTCACCGTTTCTTTCACACATAACAAATCGGTCTCTCATGTAGACCCCTACCACGTGCTTGTCGAACGGAGAAAAATTGCGTGGTTATTCGCTCTCGTAAAATATAATCCTACGTTAGTTGTACTCTATAGAAACTGTGCATCTCATGTTAATACGCAACGGTTACTGACACAGGCATTTATAATTCGAATAGCGGACATTGTGCTTACATTTGCTGAAATTCCTTGCGACTACGTGTTCGGATATTTTATCGGCGAATATAGTAATTCTTTCGTATAGAACAGGGGTGGCCAGCACGCGGAGTGCTAATTTTGCATCCGCGTAGCTGTTTCATATGAAATAAAATTTAACTTTTATTTCACATAAAATGCCCAAAACAGCATTCCATCAAGTGGCTTTTGTATCATATCCATTTACAATAGGAATATCTCAGATCATTAATTCAGCTATCGCTAAATTTTCGTTTATATTCCTGTCTGAAAAAATCACTATGTTCGATTTATTTTGAAAAGCTTGCGCGCCACCTTGAAGAAAATATAGTTTGCCTTGGAAATATGCAACCAACAATCAGCAGTAGTACGGATTGCGCAACCGGATACGTTTGTTGCGCTGCGCGAGTGAGACGAGTGCCAGACGTAGCCAGTACATTCCATATTTAATTTTACTACAAGCTCGCAACACTATTGGCCGTAAAGTTACGGCTCTTCACAGGTATGTGTGGTGCACATTTGATAGCAATAGACCTAGCATAAATTCAGGTAAGTAAAGCCAGTTTTTATCATTTTGCAATTAATGTGTTATGCTTGTCTTTAATTTTAATAGGCTTGCATTTATTTTATGTATTCAGTACACAAATCGACATAAGCAATGGTTTCTGCCTCAGTGCCTTCTTTTAATTTTAGTAGTACACAATAAATAAATATTTAAATGAAACAATGTGTTTTTAATGATGACGTTTAAGGATTACACATGAAAAAGGTAGAACAGGAACCATGCTAGTGCTACTTCATCCACCTGTCTTTCTCTCTTGTTTACAGCAACCAATAATGTTATCGACTTGAAATGTAGAATAGTTTTAAGAAACAACATAAAGAATGAAGTCAAAATTTTAAACTAAGCCTGCTAGTTTAAGTGGAGCATATGTAATTTTTGTATTTATGATACATGAAGTTCTGAACAAAAATATCAGTTTGCAAAAGCAGTTAAATACCACTTTCAAAAATCCACCAGAGAACAAACTATGACATTTCCCAAGTGTGTATAATACTTAAATGAAAGACCGGTAATCGACGAGCAGTGTAGTTCTGTGATACGATGCTATCCTTCCGTGTGGAGGGCCACGGTTTGATTCCCAGGCGAGTTGTATTTTTAAACATACGTGCATGATTGATATACATTTTTAAACATAGTCTTAGCATTTTTGTGAAGCATGAAATACATATAAAGTTTGAGAAAAAAAACGGCGATCGAGACTGGTAATTCCTGGATTGCTGGTTCGAGTTATATTGCTGGTTCGGTTATTACTTTTTTAGTTTTTTCCCTCCAATTCGAATACCTGCGTCATATAAATATATGCTAATTAGCACATATGTCATTTTTATGAAAAATGCACGTCTTCTTATTTCTCATTACGTATTATATACAAAAGTTCAGTTTTCATTGCAGATATAAATCCCAAATCATCGATCATTTATATATAAGGTTATTTTTAAAAAAGAAAAACATTACAAGATAATTTTTTTATCTTCAACCCTACGTCTCACGAAAATACCCGTGGAACATGTACCTTCCTTTAAAATATACTAGAACTGGGAATCGAAGGACACCCATGTGGCAGTTGGCCGTCGTACCACAGTGCCACACAGCCCATCAAAGCAGTCAATTTGCTTTGCGGTATTAAAAAACTTGGGGAAACTTTAAAGTAGAGTTTGTAGGGAATTTTTGAGAGTTGCATCGTGCTACTTTAGGTAACTGATATTTGATTCTGAACTTCACGAACCATATATATAAAAATTACAAAACTCCAATTACACTGTGGTCTCTTTGTCAGTTTCCGACTTATAGTAAAAAAATGTCTGTTTCAGTTCAAGACGTAAACTTGGTATGGCCTCAACTAGTAAACAAATAGGACCTAAGAAGAGGAAAGTTGCAGAGGAGTGAAAAATTTCTCAAGACAAGTGGACTTTAAAATATTTTTTGTGGAATATAAAACAAATCCGTATGTCTGATACGGAAAGAATCTGTCTCTGTTCCAAAAGAATATAATATGAAACGGCATTACGAGACTAAACACGCAGTTATATTTGATAACTACAAGGGACAATTTCGACAAGATCAGTTAAACGACTTAAAAAGGAAACTTTCTGCTCAACAGCAGATATTTTCAAGAGTGAATTCAGCGAGTTATGCAATAGCTCAGATATTGGCAAAAAGAAATTAAAAAAAAAATGAAACGCATATTAAGATGGCGTAATGGTTAAGCACTGCCTAGAGATCGTCGTTGAAATTGTGTGTCTAGAAAAGAAAAAGGATTTCTCAAAAATATGCGTGTCTCGTCAAACTATTACTAGACGTGTGGACGACATTGGAAGACAAACTGAAAATTTTAAAAATCATGCACCTGGGTTTATATTTTATCCTCTAGCTTTGGATGAATGCACAGATATGGCGGATACAGCCCAAGAGGCAATTTATGTCAGAGATGTTGATGCCCATTTCGATAAAGTAGTAGAATTAGCGGCACTGTATTCACTTAAGGATACCACGAAGTCACGAGATTTGCTGTAAGTAGTTAAATCGACATCAAGTCGCTTTGCGTTAAAACTGAACAGCCAATCGGGGCTAACAACGGATGGTGCTCCAGCAGTGGATGGGAAACACGAATGTTTCGTTCACCTGGTTGAAAACAGGGACCGCAAAGGTGACAATACGGCGATGCTAAACTTTTTTGTATTATCCGTCAAGAGAATTTATGTGCCAGGTTCTTAAAAATGGACCATGCGATGAAGGTAGTTGTCAAAACAGTGAACTTTATTAAGTCGAAAAGACTGAATCTCCGCCAGTTCCAAGAATTTCTGAAGTCTTTGAATCGAGAGCATGGTAACATTTCGTATCATAGAGAAGTAAGATGGCTAACCCGTGCGAAAATTTGAAGCAAAAATACAATCATTTTTTGAAAACAAGTCAAAGAACTCGCGGTGTTCGAAGATAAAGAATGGCTTTCCGACTTCGTGTTCTTGGTCGATATAAATAGCCACTTAAATTATGTTAATACTCGACTCCAAGGTAAAGGTCGGCTTATTAATGTCATACATGATCTTATTTCCGCATTCCAAATTAAACTTGGGCTTTGGGAATAACAGTTACGAACAAAAAACTTCTCTTTTATATCTGACTTGAAATAGGAATTCGAAAACCGATTTCAAGATTTTAAGAAACATCGTCTGCTTTTTTCTGTATTTGCTAGCCATTCTCCGTAGACATGAGTTCAGTATCGGGACATTTACAAATAGAATCCTCCGAAATGCGTTGTGATGCACAGTTAAAAGAGGAATTTAATCCCTTTGGTTTGCAAAAGTTCTATAAATCACGCCTGGAAAAGAAAAATATCCACCTTTTTACAGAAATGCTTTAAATATGATTTCATTACTTTGAAAAACGTGTGCGAACAGCTTTTTAGTCGGATGAATTACATCAAATCATAAATGATAACACGAATTACTGATGTTCATGTGGAAAACTCTTTGCGCGTAGCAAGAGTCAAACAGAGCCTGACATCCCACTAACGTTGTATTTCACTACATTGTGTAATAAATGTTCTTTCCTCAGATTTGTTGTATTTTCTTTACAAAATAAATTAACATTTCTTGATTGTTTTGATTCACAAAAGAAAAATGGGTATTTCGGCCCACTGGGATATACCTTCTCAAAAATTTGACCCACTTGCCGAGAAGTTTGGGCATCCCTGATATAGAGAGTACTCATCTGAAATGATTATTGCCAAATAGTTTAAGTGGGACTAAGTCATCAAAAATGATTCAGTTTGTTGCAATGCTTGCCGTTTGTAATGCGACAAATATATTCGTGAACTTTAACATTGTGAGCAGGAGTTATCGCCTGTGAGATCGGCTCAACTAAGTGTGGATCATTACTCGCATTCTACTGTGCAGCGTGTGAATAAACAAGATACAGGTCAAACAGAAGCATCGAAATAAGAATTAACTGGTACTTCCTGCATTACCATATTACTAGTAGTAGCAGTTGTTTCATCCATTCGTGAATCACTTTTACAGGGATATTGAACATGTCGCGGTATTTCAGCTGCACCAAGAATAATTCATATACACAGAAATTTACGTACTTACAGGTCTAGTCTGAAAATGATGGGATAAGTAAGACGTTTTACTGTGAACACAGTCCATGGCTCAAATTAGTGATAAACGTGAATCGGAGAGGACGTCTATAAGACAGTATCTTGTTGTAGCACTCACTAAGAGGTAAAAAGTCTTGAAAAGTAGTATATCTCGTCTGCGGACGACGAATAACGCCTGCACGATACTGTGTAGTAGATAGTCAGAGACTCGTATGTTCCTTCTAAGTATTCTAATTTCTATAATATCTGTGTAAGATATCAGTATTAAAAACATAATATCCAGTTACTCTGTTCTATAGCTGATACTATTTCATCAAACGAAACGTGGAGGAGATGATGTTTTTTTTTTAATCTACCTCCTCTAGTGAACAACCGATATTATTTTCTTTTAGTTTAATTACAAACATCCCCTAAAATGGGAAATTTTGTCATGCTCTTTAAAAATCGCTAAAGTGAAGTTTGATGCATATTTCCTACTACTACAACAATAACTACTATTAGTAGTAGTAGTAGTGTACTCATCCACAAACAATACACATTAAATGGATTTTGTCAGAAAACACACAGCATAAAAAATGAAGAGCGTATAGTACCCTACAGTGGAGGGCCCACACCACGTTGCATACAGAATTACACACACAAACTTGATGAAACACATTTATGTATCACATACAGCTGACGTTTACAAAAAAATAAAAGGTATATATATATATATATATCTGAGTTCTAACGCATTTGTTCAACTATTCATTCAGATTAAAGAAAGAAGTTGATTAGAAATACTGTTGTATACATATTCATTCGTTCGAGGCTAACCGAGCGAAGTGGCGCAGTGGTTAGCACACTGCTCGCATCTAGAAGGACAACTGTTCAAACCCGAGTCCGTCCATCCTGATTTAGGTTTTCCGTGATTTGCCTAAATCACTCGAGGCAAATGCCGGGATGGTTCCTTTGAAAGGGCACAGCCGATTTCCTTCCCCATCTGTCCCTCAACCAATGGGACTGATGACCTCGCTGTTCGGTTCCGGCCCCTCAAATTAACCAACCAATCATTCAAGGATCATCTCACAATTACATGGGGTTTGTCATGATAATACAATGAAAATTAATTATTTTTAATAAAAAAAGTCCTCGGTTGCGAAACCAAAACTGTTTTATTCAAAAATGATATTTATACGGCTGCTGTACCAGATGAGAGTGAGAGATTTTTTATGACAATAAATAGCTCCAAAATACACACACGCAAAGTATGTTAGTAAATTTCTGAGGATAAAACGGGTAGTCTATTATCCAGGAATTTGCCTGAAACGATTTACGAAAACTACGGAAAATGTAAATCAGGATGGCCGGTCAGAGCAAATACCAACCTCTCGAATATGAAATCAGTGTCTTAACAATTACACTGCCTCGTTCGAAGTGTCGTTACTCTACAGTGTCCTCCTGATCATTTCTATGATTACGATTTTCCTTATAACAGAACGAACCCTGTATAGATATAGCAAGCCATTATCTTGGTTTTTCGAATGTTCCGCATTAGTCATACCAAATACTGTCGAGCCTAATGTAAACAGTATTTTAAGAAACAAGCCGGAAAATCCAAGTCAGAGTCAAATACAGGGGGTTGGAAAAAAATATGGAAACACTGCGAGAAATGCATGCTTGAACATAAATGCAGATGCTAGCCATGTCTGCAGGTTACGCTATTGTACTAGACCACGAACGGCACCTGTGTAATGTCCGTCCAATATGGACAATCGTGGTCAGAACAGTGTTCTGTGTTCTTGTGAGCACCGTATGTCGGAGCTAAGTAAATTCAAATTTGGGAAAATTGCAGATGCCCGTATGGTAGGTGCTTCCGTAACCAAGGTAGCCGAAGTGTTTGATGTTCCAAGAGGAATTAGTCGGCCTACAAGGAAAGCGAAAAAACATCATCCGCTATGTCACAATGCAGACAATAGTGTGTGGTGAGTGGTCGTGACAGACGGTCATTGAAGAGGTCTGTGTCGAAAAACAAAAGGACGACAGCTGAAAAAGTCGCTGCAGAACTGAATGTCGCTCTCGCGAACCCTGTCAGCACCAAACCAAACGGAGGGAGCTTCATGAGCAGGAAATTGTAGGGCGTGCTGGAATTACAAAACCACTCATCGATGTTGAAATTTCACGTAACAGGTAACATGGAGCCGAAGCTATAAAACCTGTGCTATGTAGCAATGGAAGAAAGTAACTTGGACGGATGAGTCTTGTTGCACACTGCTTCCAACTTCTGGCCGAGTTTACGTCCCAAGAGTGAAACATTGCGGCAGTACTTTGTTGATTTGGGCAGCCGCATCAGAGTATTCCATGGGTCCCATATTTTCGTCCATTCCCTGTACGCTGTGGCTGTAATAAAGCGACTAGGCAGTACAAGAGGCAGTAGCACTTAAAACTAGATACGAATTTAAGTTATGTTTTACGTCCAGAATCACAAGTCATAACAAACCTACAAAATAATTTACAGAGTGGTAAAATCTTATAAAAAAAGAAATAAAACTACTCATGACGGGGCAACGTATGCGAACCATGTTTGCTTGTAGACAACTAGATGTATCATATTACCAGTATACGTCACAATATTCATGAATATAATATGGTGAACCTCAGAAGTACGTTGTATTTCGCCGAAAATGGCCCCTACAACCTAATCATTATTATTTAGCAACCACGCATTAAGAGCTCACTCCAGCAAAACTACAATGCTCATTCCTGATTCGTTCTTGTATCACAGTTCTTACTGTTGTTTCCGTGGAATATTTAGAACTGACAGATTTTTGGAACTACTTCTACCATTCTGATTTTCTTACATGCATGTACCAACATCTCTTTAATGGTAGCCTACTTTCCACTCATCAACACTTGGTTAGCATTCATTTGTTGAGACACAATGCGTATGATCTAGTGAATTCCACATATGCCAGTAACACGTTACCGAGAAAGTTCTAACATGCTCCAACTCTTATAACATATTTCAAGTCCTTTTCAAGCGAAAATTACTTTCTCTATAATAATGAGCATGCACCTAAAATTCCGTTTGCCGGCAGTAAGGTCAGAAAAAACATCTTACAGGAATGATGTTTATCACAATGATTTCTCCCATTCCAACACGTTAATTCTTCTGGGGACCATTTACTAGAAAGCGGAACACACTGATTCTGTAATGAGTGCACAGCTCCCACGTTGTTGCAGCTGCGTGTGATTTCTCCCAGTAACAGGCATGGTGAGGCAAATATGACAGGCCACCCCAAACATATCCAGAACGAGTAAATGTATCGAAGTTGTAGTGGACAACGTGGCGGATTATCCGACATACGCAACTAATTGTTAACCTCCTAGCTGCCGAATCATGAAAGCGACATTTTGTTTCTGAAATTGAAGCATTTACTTTTTCCTGGGACATTGGAAAGAGCATTTGAAGAGGACTTCAATGACATAATCGTGTGTGGAGCTCCATCAGATAGTAATGAGGTAACAGCGCCACAACAGATATCCCGCCGTCAGGAGAAGAGCGACCACAAACGTCTTTCCTACTGCACCAAGTGTAAGCAAACACTTGTGTCAGGTGAGGATCGTGTCATTGTTATGAATGTCTACCAAGTGCTCAAAATGTTGCCCTTGGAAACTGACACAAGCTATACACCAGTTCTCATACATAATACCGCACGTTCAATTGCATCTATACTTTCCCCGTGTTTCACTGCATTTCAAGTCTTCAGGAATAATCTGTTTCCCTGTAGACCTGTTGTTTTAATCTTACCCACAGGTAAAATTATATTGGTGATATTTTATGATTTCTGTGTTCCAGAGATCTGCAGAAGTTCTGTGAAGAAGGTCTGTAATTATTTTATTTGCGTATTACGAGCAGCACATGGTCATGGATTTCCTTATGTCTGGGCGGATGTAGTGCGATAACTATGGCAACATATCTGTTGGGAACTGTAGATATTTGTGACTATTTATAGAGCCCATTAATAAAATAGGAACGAATGACGCGATTCCCGAAATGCCTATATCACACGTTGACAGACCAAGCTCGTTGTGTATCCGTTTCTCGCAGTCAACGTGGATTTTTGACTGACCAGTAGTGAATGTTGCGAAATTTGATTTTCCCCTGGTTTCAAGACGATGCTTCATGCATAAAAAATTAATTAAAAGAATAAAAAAATTGAGCGAAGAAACGCTGCATTACATTGCAATTTTATAGAGACCATCCAGAGAAATATAACCGATTTTGGAAGTCATCGACATGTAGCTGATAAAGGAACGAAACATGGGAAGTACGATATGCGTTGAAATGTAATGTTGGCAGGACACTCCTTTGGGTGAGCCCACTATCATATTCGAGCTGCCTCGTTGTGACATAATGATTGTGTGTCTAGGCTGTTAAAATGTTAGCAGCATTTCTCTCACAAGTTGCTGTACTTCTTCAATTGCGTTTTTATTTCTCACTCTTTCAGTTTCTTGAAATATTTTCTGATGTTTGCAAAATCAGATCTATAGTGCTTTGCACGATCAGTACATCTATCAGCAAACAACCGCATCGTTGCTCAAACAGCTGGGCGACATTCGTCATAAACGAGAGCCATATACACCTTTTCGTGTGCCGTATACACTGTAATAGTGTGAACAGCTTCACGAACAAGGTCTCTGAACGCCGCATGAATTACGTCTGTACTTACTTTTAGTGCAGTAGCGTAGACATCCGTGGAAACTCCTCTAAAGACGGCATAAGGGTTTGTGATGTCTTTTACTTGCTATAATTTCAGCAACTTTCATACGAGGTATATCTTTGAATACCTCTGCTCCCAGTGCCAAAGGAAAAAGTCTATAGTTCCGTAGACAAAAACAAATTCTATCTCATAACATTGCAGCTACAAACGTTAAAAATTACTTGCATATGTAAGAAAATTGGTCACACTGTTCGCTGTAGCTTAGAGCAAGGGTTTGAAAACTGTGCGTCGTGGCTCTGACGGACGTCACGGAAGTTTCATAGTAATAATAATTTGGTTTATTTGCTTTCGGAGTAAAGAAACTATGCGTGCTCTAGTAATGATCTCTAGCGGCCCTGCAAGTAAGTGATGTTACTAGGGCACCGTGGTAGATGCTAGTCGAATCGCACGGTTCTAGAGATTGGCGACCCGTGCCAATGGCTAGGGTGGAAAATATTAGGGGGCGGCAAAATCTTACATTTTAGTAACGATCCAAAAGGTTGAATTAAACAAGACAACGAAACTTTGTATGTAAACGAAGAAGTGTGAGAGTAAGTTGGAAGTAGAGATCATTCGCAAATTTAGTGTCTTACCGGAAATTATCTACCGAATTGTGAAACAGATGGAAAATACCTTACTTGGTCACCTCGGGTGCTTATATTAGAATAGCAAAGATTGTTAGTGGCAATGTTGCTAACTGAATTTCTACAATGCGCCTACACAACACTTCAAATGTACCTGTGTCAGCATGAAAGCCTCTACGCAGGCGAGAAACTTTATACAAGGGCATGCTGAAAAGTAATTCAAATGCCTCCGAACTCATTACTGTGTCCTCAGTATCGGTCGAGGTGTTACATGTCATGACTATTACTTGGTCAACTTTCTCGCTTCGCCGCTAGAGAGTTCCGAAGTGTGGTGTGTAACATGGCGTTGCGAAACGTATGTAAGTCGGTGTGTTGGAAACAACGTGCAATAATCGGGTTTCTAACCGCAGAAGACTTCGTCCGCAGCAACCTCTCCGTCCATGCGTCAATCCTAGACCACACACTGCGACATCGCAACAATCTGACGTCTTGGATTCACGGTCATCGATCGTCCTTCATCGACTTTGCGCCATCCGATTTTCATCTTTTTCCAAGAATTAATGAACAGCTTTGAAAACTTCACTTTGATAGTGATGAAGCGGTGAAGCAGAGGTGGGGCTGTGGCTTCGTCAACAAAGTGAAACGCGATCCAGTGATAGTATCAACAAACTGGTCTCTCGTTGGGAGAAATGTATTCGTCGCCATGGTGACTATTGTGGAAAATAAATATATAGACATGAAGATAAACATGTACAGTGTTAATAAAGTTCGTTTTATTTAAAAAGCTTTAACAGTTTTCACATAAGAAATTCGAAACCATTCCTTTCGAATCGCCCTCGTAATAAATAAATAACGATAAATGTCAGCATACGATGGCCTAAGAGTTCCTACGCAGAAACCTTAAATGCCTATAGTAGTATCGCTGATAACAACACTTTGTAACAACTAAATAAAGAATAAGTAAAATATGCCCTGTCTCACTGACTAGTGCCCCATACCTGCCTCTTGCCTTAAAGATGTATTCACGCAGGAAAGTTGTATGAGTAGGCGTGATACGTGAAAATCAGATATCATGGGTGAATGAGTTTGTTAAAAACTTGACTATATCCGAAAACTGAAGAACTGGGGGGGGGGGGGAGGGGGGGAGGGAGTGCTTGAAATTTCTGAACAGGGGGAGGGGATGGGCAAAATCCCTGGAGCCGGTCCTCGGTTAGTTCTATCTTAGTGAATTATACATTGCTTTCTATAGCTTCGGATGCATTATTTTCTACGCGGTATATGTATTTCTGTCCTTGAGTTTCTGCTTTTCTTGCAAAAACAAAGGGTTCTACTCGGTTCTTCAATGTTTCATGTAAGCTTCAGGTGGTAGCCGTCCTTACTGCCGAAAACCGTACGTTCATATTTGGTCATTGTTGATTAAATTGTAAGCTAAGCTACTTATAGTCAGACTAGAGGTTCTCGCATGGAATCCCTGATACATTGATGTATCCCGGGAGAATTGCGCACTGTCTCACAGCCTTCCACAGCACGGACACGAACATTGTTTATATCTTGTAGCGACGTTCCGTACATGTGTTTTCAAATGACCCAACAAATAAAAGTCTAGCGAGTTTAATATCGGAGCGTGTGGAGGCCAAAGAAACTGGTCCACCTCCACCAATCTTCTTGCAGTGCCCATGATGAACATTGAACAGCTTATGCTACGTGCCTGATGCTGGTATTGCGATGAAATTAATCGCACGTCAGCACAAGCAATGAAGTGAGTCACATGTCGAAACCTGTTCCATTGGAACAACAAACATTGGTGGTGAACCTAAGGATTACAGCTCACTGTAGATTCTAACAAAACGTAACTAAGAGGGCATTTTGAACATTTCATGTAAAAAAGGTTTCATGTAATGCTGGTACGTTATTTTCCTGTGTGTTTTCCATGATTAATTTGATTACGAAGAGAAGTATAAAATGAGTTCTAACATTGAAATTAAGCGTTTCCGAAGCCATAGTCATACAACACATTTTATTCCTCTATGTGTGGGGAATGTTTCGTGAAAGTTTGTACATAACTTTTTGTTACCACATACACCAGGCTACGTTTACAGGATTATTCATGCTCTTTCGATAGCACTTGAAACAATGTACCGTAGTCAGTCTCCTCTTAAAGGAAGTGATCGCCGTTCCTTGTCATTTTTGCATTCTGCCGGCGCGTTTCTGGCGTTTTCCACCTGCTTCCTTTCACGTAAGACAGTAGCAGTTAACTTCCACTTTCTACCACAGTTAGTTGTCTGAGAACAGCCTTACGTTTGCTCAATTATTTATCAGTTGAAACTGTCGGCGAAAGGCAAATGTCCCAGGTTCGAGTCCCATTCTCGCACACAGATTTACTCTGCCAGCAAGTTTCAGATGAGCGCACACTCCACTACGCAATGAAAATTCATTCTGGAAACAGTGCTCCAGGTCGTGGCTAAGCCACGTCTCCGTAATTTGTTTCTTCCAGGAGTGAGGAGATGAGGTACCGGCGGATGTAAACTGTGAGAGCAGCTGGTGAGTCATGCTTGGATAGCTCGGTCGGCAGAGCAATTGTATAAATCAGCGTGAACTCCGGTGCACAGTGAAAATTCATTTAGTTATTTACGAATTAACTAATAACTTTGGAAACAATTAAATTCTATAAACACCTGTACTTAAGCCAAATCGTACGTAAACGTATTACAGTTCTGTGCTTCATTTCGAGCTGTCAAGACTCACTTCATACATTTCCCTTATCTCTTAGAGGAAAGAAACGATTTTCACTTTGGAGCACCTATCTAATAAATTAAAAATGTTTTGAAACTTTGAGTTTTGTTCTACAAATTTCCTTTCCACTGTGCAGACTGCATAATGTTTTAGCCTACAGAATCTGTCATCTGGAAATTTAATCAAATTAATAATGGAATTTGTGAAGTGTCACTTGAACTATATAGCATTCCCCTAAGATGCAATATGTCTAATCCTCTGTCACCTACAGGAAAGGGAAGCTGCCCACAGAATCATGCAAATTTAAGAGAAACAATGTGGAACAACAAATAATGTGTTACTGATTGAAAACTACTAATGGTGGCCCAGTTAAGCATGAAAATATGGGTACTACTTCTCACACAGATATATTAATGAAGGTTCTAATCTAACTACCAAAGGAAACTAAGGGTCATTGTAAACAATTTGATTTATTATCATAAGACATCAAATAAAATAATTTACCCACTAAATCAAGGATATAAACACTTAATAAATGTGCAGAATTTTTGTAATCATGAAGTATAGTGTTGTCACAGGTTGGTGGGCACATGAAAGCATAATATGAAACTATATCGTGGATATGGCCAATGAATGTGAAAATGGCTTGTAATTTGAAGAAAGAATCCCGGAAAAGTAAGTGCAAACACCGATAGATGCACCAAAGTACCTAATTGGTGAAACTACCTGGGTATGATTGTTAAAACTATGCAATAAAACCTTGATACAAAATAAATAGCTTTGAATCGCCGTTGGTTTAGTGATTGCACCGCCAGCTCAAGATTATCACTCTTGAAGGGAATGAATGTTGAAGATTGCTGTAGTGGCAGCTGGAGATTCGAACTGAACTCGAGCTCTGTATTCTGCTCTGAGTCAGAGCCATCTCTCTCGCTCTCCCTGGCTGTCTATGGTGACGTGCGTTCTCGACGTTGGGCCTGAAGCAAGTGTACTCATCATTCTTTCAGCAGCAGGTGTGTTTTTCGATCTTCCTGAAGCAAGTGTGCTCAGACTTTCTTCTCCAAAAAATAGCTGGTTCTGCCAGAGTAAGAATCAAACCTGACAACTAAAGCAGACATTGTGAGTTCCAACCAATAATAATATGGAATCATGTTTAACAAATTCCCACTCTCACAGATTTTTATGTGGTCAACTAGTGTTGGTGTGACGCAGGAAGGAAGGCAGGAAAACTCTCCGCTCCATGACAAGTTTCCAATCCGAGACAACCAAAGGCTTTGTACATAAGACACGTGCGAGAAAACGCGCCATATGCCCAAATAATTACTGTGAGACAATCAGAGTCCTAAGCGAACATTCCTTCGTAGTATAGCACAAACAATGGCCAGTCCCGTGGTAGCATGTTGTGTGTGCTTCATCTGGCTTTCAGGTTTTTATCGCACCATAAAGGATTCCTTCTAGCGTCTTTCATAACGCTGTTTTATGGATACGCCTGCTGTGCAAAGATGGAACAGTGTGACTTCCCGGGTCTTTACCTGCTCGGACGCTGCTTTCAGTGCTGAACAAGCTTACAACGCTAAGGCTGCAGAAAATAACGGATCACCTCACCATAACAAAATGAAGAAGCAGAAGTAATTAGCTGTGCAGTCATTGACAGTACCGAATATTTTCTGCAGTTTTCATGCACCATTAAAGAATCGACTGAACTAACTATTAGGATGTGGATGTTACTTTATAAAAAGATTGTGGACTTTTGAGCATAGACTGCGGTGTGTAACAAATTAGACAAACATTGTCGGAAATATACTAACTGTAAAGACACAATCTTTGTACTGTACCCTGGCCACAGGTTTTACAGTCTTCTATTTACATCGCCAATAAGTTTCTTACTTTTCATAAGAGGTATTCTACACACACACACACACAATACTCAATATTTTTACATAAATGTATCCTTATCACATCATCATTAAGTATTTTACTAATGTGAACTGCTGGATGTCTTTACATTGCCTGTCACATTTTGGCATTCTATCACTGTGTCTAATGATTTTAGCTAATCTATCAAGATTCTGAAGCCATACAATTGTCATATACAATACAGAAACATAGTTTAACTAACAAAACACTTTGGTGCAATGGAGAACAATCATCGAGAGAGCTTATGAAATAATCTATATTCAAAAAATTGAGCACTCGACTGAAGGCACTGGATCATCTTACAAACGGTTGCATCTGACGAACAAATACGACACTTATTACTCTGTGGAACATATTTAGTTCTCTAATTTTCCTAATGTATATCTGGTCCTACGAACATATTCTTCCACAGACGACGGAAATCAGAGTAAAGTAACAAAGACTAATTTCAGAACAGTTTCTTGAGGATTATTGTTTACGCACTGAATTGCCGTCTTGCACACCTTATGGGTTAAAAAGAAGTCCCCAGTTCTCAGTGAACGTATTTAGGCAATCGCTGTTATAGACCACTATATTCTGAAGGGGTCTGGTGCACGCTGCAATAATTTACCTTTATCCATTACCTTCCAGCAAAAAATGTCTGCTGCTTTAAAGACAGAGGCTCTCGGTATACAAGACAAAACAATTGCTGCTAACATTACGATTTTTTCTTAACATATGAACTTTCTTCACATTTGTCTCGATCTTATCTACAGTTTTCTGGGCCTGCACTCTGAGGTTGTTAAAGGCAGATTATATCTAATTAGGTAATGCATACACCATGCAACCTCGTGCGACAAGGTGCATTTTGAATGCCCTTTTTATAATGTCAGGTGAAACTCAGATATTCCCAGGCAGAAGCGCACAACTTCAGAAAGTAATGTTTAAAGGGTGTCAGAGGTTAAATATAGGTAGTGAGGATAGTAAAATGCTAGTAACTGTGCGTTCCCAGAACTCGCTTTCACGTAATACTAACAATTAAGACGTAGAAATTGGGGACAGCAAGACAAACATATGTAGGAAAGTCAGATCAGACTCTTCATAACGCAGATGTTCATAGAAAGCAGCAAAATCGTTAGATCTAGTTATTGCAAAATTGAGTGCTGCAGCAAAGACATAAAAACGAGAGAAACTAGCATAACTGGTTTCAGATTAATAATCAGATATTGCTATCGCCCGCTATATTCGGAAATGTCAGTTTTAGTGTTATTCAGTAGTATGGGAATTCCCGGACCAAAAGGTGGTTGTAGAGTGTGACTTTTATGTATTTTCTATGAAATAAGAAAAGTATGCATACATTATAGACCCTAAAGATGGTCTTCCAAAGTTATACCGCTGTATTCAATCTGGCAGCTACCTCGCACATCTAGTCTGATAACTCACATGGGCGACATATATTTTAGAAATCCTACAAACAGACGTGGGGCTGGGGCACTTTTCAGCAGTATCATCAGACAAAGATCAACGACCGTGATGTTAGTACAGCAACAGTGGTCACCAAACTCAAAAATTAACCGAGAACGCTACAAGGGTCGCTCAAAAAATGGCTCTGAGCACGATGGGACTTAACTTCTGAGGTCATCAGTCCCCTAGAACTTAGAACTACTTAAATCTAACTAACCTAAGGACATCACACACATCCATGCCCGAAGCAGGATTCGAACCTGCGACCATAGCGGGCGCGCGGTTCCAGTCTGTAGCGCCTAGAACCGCTCGGCCACTCCGGCCGGCAAGGGTCGCTCAGTAAATAATTTTTTCCTCAGAACTTATTTATTCTTACGAGTTACAAATTGGCGACTGAATCAACAAACACTTGTGTTACATGGATTACATTTTTACAGTCTCCATCACGTTCCATGGCTTTATCCCAGTATTGTGTAAGAGCATGCTTTCCTTGTTCGTAAATGCTCAAAGTGATGCACCTGGGTTTCAACACTTGTAACGATCCGTGGCAGAAAGTCATCCTCATTGGCGTCCAACTCCTCCAACATTTCAGATGAAATGGCTTTTCTTTTAAACATGCGGTCTGTTGTCAGGATTCGGGGACCCATCTTGAACACACTTTTGAAAATCCAAAAGCTCAGTCCTTGTACACACACTTCCTATGTTAATCGGTAGCTGAACAGCCAAATGTCGCTCTGCATGAATGATGGCATCTGCGTGATTCAGCATGTAGGGGGCAGTGGCTATGAGAGGACGTCATGAAAGTGGCCGATCATTGAACATGTAAAAAGGCGGAAGTGATTGCAGAATCACCGACCAGTAGTTGGACTCAGCCATAATCGTCAACTGTCTAGGGACATCCATTGAAACGACTTAAAATGTGAACGTAGGTGTGAGGATGACAGGTTCCAGACTTACAAAAATGATAAGCAATTGTAATTCATTCGTGGAAGAAGTCGCGTAGAAACACCTGTCTAGTCGGTATATGATTGCTCCCATAATTATTATCTTCTCTGTCGTCCATTATTTGTTTCTACATTAATAATAATAATAATAGTTGTAGTAATTATGTTATCATCGTCTTGGAAATGTGGTACGTCTATGCAACTAAATAGGGGGTTATTTGTTTTTTGCCGTACACGTTTCACTTCCTTTGATTTGCGAGTCATTCTCAGTGGCTTTTTTTTGGGATCTTGTAACAATACACGTGCCACCCTGAAATTGTACCTAGTTGCCCTGTGAAAAGGAGGATGACCGATTTTCGGTGTGAGCAACTTTTTCGTCACTTTTACTGTATTTTCTTTATTTGAACATGTGTTTGGAGTGTATGTTTATTGTATACCACTTAAGGATGCTTATCAAGTGGGATGAGGGAAACACACAATTCAAGGAAGACCTGCCTGGTGCATCCATAGCTTATTTAGTCTGTCAGAAGTCTTTAGAGGGAGAAGTTAGAGGAATGGATTAGAGTGTCCCTTATAGGTCAGTTCTAATACACAGATATAAATAATTAGGTAATAGCCAGTAGCCACATAACTCTCGACTAATGTCTATAGCGAGAAGGGGAAATTCTGACTTGTGCAGAAATGCACTCTTCTTCCCGAGAACTATTCGTAAATGAATCAGGAAGAGACTAATATTACACTGACACATTATGATCCCTTTGCTAAATACAGCACCACACTTCGAGACGGTACAGAAATTCCGCTTGTCAAGTAAAATGCGAATCTGTAAGGTGTAAAGGTTTCGTGTAATATGTGACACCGACATGCAGAGGTTGTATGAAGGTAATCTGTCATGTGCTGTAACCAAACTTGAAACATTGAAGAGTGTTTCGATTGATGAAAATGGCAACAGCTGCGCCATTGCTTTATTGACCACGATTAAAATGGCTCTGAGCACTATGGGACTCAACATCTGAGGTCATAAGTCCCCTAGAACTTCGAACTACTTAAACCTAACTAACCTAAGGACATCACACACATTCGTGCCCGAGGCAGGATTCGAACCTGCGACCGTAGCAGTCGCGCGGTTTCGGACTGAAGCGCCTAGAACCGCTCGGCCACCGCGGCCGGCTGACCACGATTAGTTCGTAACGTTATAGTCACATCTTCAGGTAACAAACTGTTGACCTTTCAGTACATACTGCCCTTAAAACACCGTATGGGTAAATAAACAGGAAACTGACGTCACATAGCTATGTGACACTAGTGTATCTGCCCAGAGCCTGAGAAAACGTCCCATACAGATCTGGGCGACGTCTCCCTTTGTCTCTCTCTGGTTATTTTATTCATGACGGCTGCGTACTTTGCGACGATTTACCCTTACGGAGTTTAAGGACAATATGTACTGAAAAATCAACAGTACGACACCTGAACATGTGACTATAATGTTACGACATTAGTCGTCATCAGTTAACCATTTTGACGCATCTGTTGCGGTTTTCATCAATCGAAATTTGTCATCACAGCTGCGACTGCTCTTCATACCAAATGATTAAAAGAGTACATAGCAAAGTATACTTTAGCAAAGAAAACTGAATGACTTAGACATATGCAAGTAGCAACAACAAAAGCTCCATCATTTTCAGGAGAAAGACGTCGGCAACAATACACAGTATGTCACATTGCTAACGTAAGAGCATTCAGATTAAACGTGTTGTAGTACTGAAATGTGTTATAATGGTCGTTGCCTCAGAGCTATAGCTCTTAATGTACACGTGACGATTTACGTTATAATAAAATGCTCGTAGCATGAAGTAATGTTTGAATTGTGAGTCGGTATAGGAATATTAAAATATTATTTTTCATTGTACGGTCACTGGCCCCCTATCGCCAGTCACGTCAGAAAATTATCACACAAGAATTACATTTTGCGTCTACCAGCCGTGAAAAAATTTATTTATTCTTTTTGTCCCCTGATATACACGTCTACAGTCTGCTTATTTCTCCTTACTATTTCTCATTCTCGGTTTATTTGTTTCACGACCTTCTGATTTGTTTTTCTTTGGGCCCAACGTTCTGGTGACTCATTCATATCCACGCTATAGCGACCGCTAGCTGCCATCTGTGTCACCTATAACCCTATTAGCAGCGCACTCCAAATAACAGACATAGAAAAAGACATGCATGATGTTCATTGATTTGATCGTTAAAAATTCTCTTGTCTTGGCGCGCATGATTAACAAGGTCTAATCGTTTTATAATTTCCGAAGTACATTTGTTACCTTCAGAGAAGATTTCTGAATCATTTTGAATCACACAATGAGAAATGATGCTCACTATGTAGTTAGCTTGCTTTATCGACAGAATTTTAATATTCCGAGTGTCGTGACTGCTGTGGTTTGCTGATAATTTTGCATACTACTAACAGCTCCCTTTTGTAAATGTATTTAATTTATACTGTTTCAGTGCGGTTGTTAATATTCTCAGCAAGCTTTTCACACTGTTTCTAACTCCGTAAAAACAGTATCATCTAACCAAATTCAGTTTACATGTGCCATCTCTTTTCATGTGTTAATCGGTTCTTCTATAAATACTTTTTTAAGACATAGACTCCGCATTGAAAAAAAAAATCTTCGTATGTGTTGCATCTGCGATATGAAATAAGGTGAATGTTCAGAATGATTTGTTGACTTCTCAGATGTCATGTTCTGCTGCCGGTTCCGTTCTAAAAATTCTAGCAGCAAAGTTTAAATATCTCGAAACAGCGTGACCGATATTTCATTCGGCTGCCTGTCCAGGCTTATTCTTCTCGTTTATTTCCCAAGTACACCAAAAGAAACGGACAAGATCACGTGAACATAGATTCTACTAATTCGTTTTCCGATTTATGATTTGTGTACTACAGGATGATTTTGTGAAATGGTGACAAAATGCAGAAAACGATTCCTGAGAGGATAGGAGCAAAACCGGTCATAGGCCAAAAAATGTGTTCCAAGGTAGGTACATCCACTTGAAGGTGGTGATAATAGATCTTTGACAGTGACTCCGATGTCAAAACTAAGCAGGTGGCCCGTCAGCATGGAGTACACCATATGGGGCGGCGGATAAAGTTACTTCGCCTTTTACAAGAGCCTGAAAACTATTTTTGCGGTCAGCCAGAAAGCGATAGAGAACATACTGACCATAATTTCCAGTATGCAAGTCCTCATTACTCTTCGTACTCACTGTCAGAAAATGTTCCTACTTGCTATTTACTCAGCAGGATCAGGAATTACGACTATAAATATAAGTTGCAATGGATTAGTATATTCAGTAAAAGTTCACACACACAAAATATAATAAAATTCCTGGTGATGATAATAATAATAGTAATGGCCCTACCGGGAACAGCAATATTGACAGTTCAGAAGTGACCTGTACGGGAAGTTCCAAGTAAAATATCTATCATCCTGACTTCTAATCATCAAAGCTAATTGCTCGCCCTGAAAGTGGAAAACGATCTCCCCACTTGCGACGCGGCACACAAACAGTTACTTCTGTGAAATCTATGCAATCCAGGACAGTATACAGTCTTCGCGAGTTCATTTCCTACTTTTACTGAAAACGCTTTTGGTAGCTATCCGGTTGTGACGTCATCCGAGGCACAGTGTACGCAGGCATTTGACTGACAGGGACAGGTTGATATCTCGGTGTGAAGTGTCTGTTCCATTGCCTCTGCGGCTGTATTTGCGATATATATGGGTGCAGCGTACTGCTGAACCGAACATCTACTATCAACCGCTCTAAGCACGGGTAGAAGCATCTAAATGGCTCCTTTCTCGGACATTAATTAATATCTCTGTTGTTTAATAATTAACAATCTTCTTAATTTCTGTTGGAATTGAATTTAAGTTGGCTTTAGTTACTGAAAAGTATTAGATCGACTGCATTTAAAATTTGCGGCTACAATTTTTAGAACGGAACCGACAGTTGAACATGACCTCTGAACTGCCTCTTTAAGAATCCTTGTAATGATTATTATTTATAATAAAGTCTTGAAACTTGGTAAAGCTGTATTACTTTATCAGTGTAACTGAGTGCTGTACTTAGAACATACTATAACAAATAAAAATTATAGTTTATATGTTATGAATAAGGATGTTTGTGTTTCAAATTTAGTTTCTAATAAAAAACTTGAAAACTAATAGAGGTAGCTTATTGGTGTCCCATACATAGCATTTTTACTTGTAACTGAGGCTACATACGCACTTTCATCTCTCTGAGTCTAATATTTAGCGCCTTCAGATTTTCCTAAGAACGCCGATTTTGACCAAAATGTTCCTCCGATCAAATTGAGACCTGTAGTAACTTTTGAGTGTGACATCTGCACGCTCTGAACAGCTTTTAGCTTTCTAGATTCATTATTTAGAGCCACTTCTTTTATTCTTAAATTAATCCATTTAACGAAACATATTTATTAGATAATTCAGAGGCTTCAACATGTTAACGTTAATATACTGAAGAATTCTCTGACAAAGTTTGGAAATGCTATTTTAATTTTCAATTTCACTCTTAGATTATGGTGCAATCCTTCGAATGCTAAGGACGGGTGGGTTATGATGACATGGCTCTGGTAGTAGTGAACTGGGGTAAGTCCTGGCATATCCACTCGCCTCTGAATCCTTCACAATGATACAGCGGTCTTTTTGCCACAGCCAGACGACCTTGAACATTCTCCACTGAAACTGTCACTGTCGTTATCACATACAACCCGTGCAGGCATCATTACGTACTGACTGACCTCCGCGGTGACGATTTTCTCACTGGTTCGTCGAACAGGTTACCACTGTCCTGCGATTTCTTGTCATCCATACTATTCACAGGCTACCTTTACGACGGGCGTTATCGTCAAGCTGTACCTGTGGGGTAGGAAGAATCCCCAGGGCATGGTGGCACCGAAATATCAGCATCGGTTCAGCTTTAATGCGTGGGCGCAGATTATTGGCGACCGCATCGTGGAAGCAGTAATCCTTCCATTACGCCTCAAATGGGAGGCGTATCTGCACTTCTCTGCGTGACCCTGCTTCTAGTGGTGGAAGACGGGCCTTCGGTGGTACAAGGGGTAATGTGGCTACTACAGTATGGTCCTCTCTGTGTGTAGTACAGACAAAACATTTTCACTTGCATCGTGTGTTCTCATGTATGCTTTCAATTACGAAACCTATACTGTCAAAGATCTTTTTCCGCCACCTTCAAGTGGGTGTACTTCCCTTGCCGTACTTCCATGTGACCTTTTCTGCTCTTTATCTGCTCAGGAATCGTTTCTTGCAGCCTCTCCCCATTTAGCAAAATCATCCTGCACATGTGAGGTGAAGAAAGACCTGTACTTGTAAACGAGACGATGACTACTAGATTTTGGATCCAGTTTGCTAAACACTGAACGTAGCTGCAGTTTTAGTTTTATAGCCATGAAATTGCGAGAACATGTTAATATTATGATCAACTGCTTCAAAGTCTCCCAAGTTGTGACAACCACACGCCCTTCGTCCATCTGAAAAGTCAATTCCATTTCCTAGTAGAACTTAAAATAGACTGTCTCAGGGAGTCCGCGAATTATTAAGGCGTTTGGCTTGTTGGCAAATCAACATACTGAAACTTGATTAACAACGCTCTTACTAAACTTTGCGATGTCTTCTACCTGATGGTTATGCTCCTTAACACTAAAGTGGTCAGTTTCTGTATGATGCATATGCAGACAGCTAATCTGCGATACAAAATATTTCGAAAATATGCAGTCGCTTCGTTTAAGCGACTGTCGTTCCATAGCTGATATCAACCGGTACATGCCAAACAATCATCACTAAGTGAACAATCGGTCTACAGCATAATCAAATAAAAATCTACTCACGAAGTTATCTATCCCCTGGATCATCAGTACCGTGACACTTCGTAAATAGTTCCTATGTCTGAACCCTGCAGACAATTTAGAATAAGGCGTATAGTTACACTTAAACCCCATCAAATTGAGAGCTATTTTTTGCTTATTAGAGCAAAACTTTGCGACATGAGGGAATAGTCCATTGGTGTTTCTCTGACATGAGATACCCATTCGACGTCACACAAAATAAGAATCAGACTTTTCACAGCAGCAATACTTCCCATGCTACAATCGACAGTACCAAGTACTTACGAAAAATTTTCCTGTCAGAATCTTGTTGGTATATGATTTCATAAGATATTTGCCGCAGATCCAAAATTTACGAACATCATTTAACATCCCGAGAAATTTTCCTTCATCAGTGACAAAATATTCAATTTTTGTAAATCTCAGCCTAGTGAGGTAATACACATCTTCACATGCTGTCACGGCACCAACACGAATTCAGCAGAAGTGCATAGCCAGCAATAGTGGTCGACAGAAGTTAGTCATATTGTGAAGACGATTCCCACTTGTTTACGTGATTCTTTCGTCATAATTTAGATTTTCAAAATTATTCGTGGGGATTGTCTAATAAATTCCTACTGATTGTGTAATTCTGACATTTTAACTATCTTTAAGCTTTGCAATTTGAGGTAGGTTCTTATTCTACATATTTGTTATTATTACTTGTGCTGGGATGCTTAAAAGTTTCTACATGTCCGATTTGTCTTTAAAAAGACTCTTCGTTTGAAATACGTGCTTAGGTGTCATAATAAAAAAAAGAACGATTCGAAGAATTTGAATATGTCAAGAAGTTAGTTGCAGTTCGTTATAATGCTATTAGTGCGTACTTTTGATGTCGCAGAAATGCAAGCACTCAGACACACACACACACACACACTCTGTCTCCTTAGACATTTTTTTTTAATCCTTAGCGACATATTTTGTGCTGTGTCCTTGCAAAAGACATTGTTGAATCGTCTGTGTAGCTGACATGCTTGCAAACTGTAGATCGTTGATTGCATCTCTGACATGTAGTTCACTATGTTTTCTTTGTTGATTTAGTTGACTTTTCCATGAAGGAGGAGATTATTGTTTACTGTTCCGTCGACAACGAGGTCATTAGAGACGGTTTTCTTTCCTGTGAAATGAAGATAATCAGTAGGCCTAAACCCACAACATTTTAAACCATGCCTATTCAAAATTATTTCATTCATCCCACCAGTGCACATATGTATGTGATTTCAATGGAGAAGGTTTCAAGGAACTGCTATCCTGGTTCGCAATCGTTTCTTGCATTCTTTTAGAATCTTTGAAATCCAACAAAAATTTTTTGGTAACTGTTTTCACAGAAACACGCTTAACATATGTAAGAGCAACTACTCTTATCCTGAGAATCCAAATTCAAGAATTTTTATCATTTTTAACAGACGCACACAAGATATTTATTACTCACTTTCATCTAAGAAATAATGGCACATACATTTCTTTTCCTATTATGTTTTATCCCTGTCAAACCGGGTAAACCAACGGCCATTGGCTAATTTCTTTCTTTCTCTTACGCTGCTGACCGTAAAATAAGTCATGAAACAAGTGTTCAGAGGCAAACAAAATTAAGTATACGGGGAGCTTGTGCACCGGTATACAGTGTGCTTTTGTTCAACAGGCACCGGCCACCAGTCTGCGACTGCCTTCAGCCGTAGAAACATCGATATTTCCTTCAACAAGCTCAAACATGCTCTTTCGTGTTGTTTTCCAAGATCAGCTTGTGTTCTTTATCAGATTACAGCCTAGTGGGAGGGATGTTCAACGCCATTTTGATCAGGAATAAAGTGACGAAAAAATCACATTGCATAGATAAAGTATTCTTTTGTGAGTGAAGATACACTATTGTTTAAGTTAACCGAACAACTGCTTTGACATTACGGCATTTGATATTCTTTATCGCATCACTACGGCACTGAGATTCTCTCTCCTCCATCTACGCACTGACATAAAGTTCTATTAGGCAGCGACTTCTCGCAGTTCTGGTTAAGGTGACACACCTGTCTTGTACTTTCATCTAAGTGGGGACCAATACATCTCTTGACTCTCGACTCTATCCTTGATTTAAAAGAAATGTTGCTCTTCCTTGATGGCGTACCATTTCATTGCTTAGGTGATAATCAAACTCTGTCTCTGTGGGTATAGAACGTTTCTAATATTGATATGTGGTTCTCACCAGAAACCACGACATAGACATACGGAATTCTTTTCTAATGGCAAACAAGTACTCCCGTTTACAAGCAAAAGTCTCCTCAGCACTCATAGAATTAACACTGCTTTTCCTTTATCTGATGTTATCTGCAACGGTTAACCAGATGCATATTATGTCCTGGACGGCCGGGTACTCGAGGACGACCTATGGCCATGGAAAGACTAGTTTCTTCTCAGCCCAGGGTACTTTATTGCGTCACTAGCTCACTTGTAGCACAAAATAAATCACTGATTAGACAAAGTCTGTAAGCATTAATTGACACAGCTTCTTCTATCGATCACAGGCTCTTGAAATCAATAAATATGCGGAACGACTTTGTTCCTAAACGCAGTTTCCACCGACTGCTGTCGGGCAGGAGGAGCAGCTGTTTGTAAAAAATGTTTTGCTTTCTGTCGTGCTGTTCGCTAATTTGGAAAAAATTACTAAAAGATTGTTTCTAACAACTCTGATATTGTGTTAGACAATATGTAATCTTAAAACCCAACAGAAAACTCTTCACATTTGTCTCTGTGACAACTACAAAATCTGCGTGCGTGGACTTCAGCGGGTCAGTAGATTCATCACAGACACCTATAAACGAAATATTGTTACTAAAGTCTCCGGTCCGAGATTTCTTACATTCGCTCAACATCCCTTATCAGTGTAATCCTACATGTATCTGACAAACTGAATCAATAGGTCATTCCACTACCCATCTTACAGGAATTGTTATGAGCATGCTGTTTTCCACTGATTCCAGGTGCTAGTCACTTCTAACGATCCTAGGTTCTATTTATCACAGGTATTCTTACGACATGACTAGTACCAGTTTCGATTCGTTAATTCTATAATTTAAAAAAAACATAAGTTTATGAATAAATGTATCAAAGGTACCACATTAAATTTTACTTCATTTTGATATAATTGCAAAGGTACGCACCAGCTCAGAATATTAGTCTACCTTTCATCATTGCTCCAATTTATTGCAGATTATTGTTATAGTTTCTCATCAATTGAGCCAGTCACTTAGCTAATTGACTAAAAAATTTACAGTATCCTATTCTGAGAGCAACGTACCCATTCATAAGTATGTCCAATGCTCCATTAGGAGAAAGCTTAGCGGCGCTTCCATTGTTAGCTAGTTGACAGACACTTCAGGTTATTTGTCCTTAAAACGTAATGAGACTGCACGCTCATGGAGTGTCGTTAGTTGAAAAATAATCCCTACTCTTTGCTTCCCACTTTTATTTATTTAGGTTAATGAAGGAGTTGCAAACAAATCTAACACCCGATATTGATTTTTTACGTATGTCAGTTAAGATTTTTATCAAATGCATTACGTATATTGTAAATAAGGTTTTTAACATGATCCGTTGACTGCTCAGATTTGTATACAAGCTGAGTAAAAGAGAGTGAGAATTTTCCAAGTGAATAGCCACATTAAGTGACCAGACAGTGAGTTATTAACTAATAAAGTTAATCCTTCTTAACACTGAAAGTAGCCCGGGATATTCCTGGAGCCTCTGCAGCATAAGATGTTCCCTTATTTACCGCAATTACCAGATCCTGTACATAAAGTTCGTTTACTACTATTCTTTATTTTGTTAGAATAGTTTATTTTGGCAGAAGTCAAACCAGCAACAACTGATTATACTTAAGCTTCAGTACAAGCCAGCTGAACAGGATGTTACGCTGGTTCGCGAATCTGGCCTCATTCAAGATTACAGGTCCATGATAAACACACACTCCGGCGTTTTCACCCGTTAAGACAAATATATTCCTGGGAATATTTTATATTCATTATTAATCACCGGACGGTGTATTAATTGTCCTTCCAAACACAGAGTTCTTCTTACGTAACGTGTGGAAACAATGTATGGTTTCTGAGCAGCTACCTTTAGCACATGGCCACCAAATATATAAAATGTTATCTGCACCCACCTCCCCTCCGCTGATTACAGTACACTCGTATTTTGCCTAGGAATATCTGGAATAAGGTCGTTTGCCGCGTGTCATGTGATAGTTCCCATTTCATCAGCCTTCTGACTTGTGTGATGCGACACGCCACGACGTCGTCTCCTTTAACACACTCTTTATTTCTCCCAACGTCTTCGATTATTTGTTGAATATATTCCAATATCTGTCTTCCCCTACAGTTTTTGCCCTCTGCGGTACCCTCCGCTTACTGTCAGCTATTGACAGCAGAGTAGTACTGTTCTCTCCCACGGCGACTGTTCTAGCCAACAGGGTTTCCACTTACTCATGGACATAGGCTTACGCATTTCACGTAACCAAAATGTCTATAAAACACGGAGAAAGCTGTAAAAAAGAGTAGAATGCTTCTATATAATTCTGAAAGTTTATTTACATTTCACTCTGGATGACACTGTATAAAAAGTCGTACTACTCTATGACCATAGCTTACCTTCTTTTTTTTTAATCTCTGTTATATAGCTACATGATCATGACCTTGAACTACCGTGTAACAGTTCATGCTGAGTAAGGGATAAATATCGTAACAGCTGGTAGATGTTGTAGAAATTTGAACGTTAGTACCAGTTTAACATAGAATTGTCGTTATGATTCGTCCGCTTTTCCCATACGATTTAGACAGAAGTAAAATTGTCAATTTTGGGTAAGGCAGTACTCGAGGAAAATATGTATTTGCACAATAAGAAAGTGATGATTAAATTATTTATGGATGTAACAAGCAAATTCATGTCTTTGTACAAGTATTTTACAACATATTACACAGTTTTAACATTTGTCCGGTTTCTTTTATTTATTTGGTCTCTGTCTGCCCAGCTATTTAGCCGACAGGTGACGTTAGATCATAGCGGGCCAAAGGTGGAAGTGAAATACGTAAAACCAAGAACAGTGTGAGTGAAATGTGACTGGGAATGGTGGTAACTTCCGGTGGCAAAGACGACCGCCGGATCTCACTTTATGGTTTTTTTTTTTTTTTTTTGCTGTGGGTTCATACAATTCGTTACTTTATGAAACACCTGTAGAAATTCGTCGTGGAACAAGTTGGTTAGGTGCTATGTACCTGCCTCATTGTGCAACTGATAGTACGGATATTTGAAGTATCTAATTAGAGCAGGTGTAATAGACAGCCAATCATTTGCAATAAATGGTGGTTTTCAGTTAACCTTTACCATGGTTTCAACGGATTTAAGCCCCTCTTCCTCAGAAGGACAAGAAACAAACTTTACATTAGCAATCAATCAGTAATACTATCTCCACTTGAAATGTGTCGGCAACGGTCTGTTTGTCCACTTGTAAATATTAAGCCCCTAAAATCAAATTTTTGACTGATGTTGAAACCATGGTAAAGGTTAAGCGAAAACAACCATTTATTGGAATTGATTGGCTGTCTATTACACCTGATGTTCCGTAACCGTTGCTGTAGTGCAGCCATGTTCAAAATGTTTCGTTAGAATGAACAAGCTTTCTTCTGTGTATTGTAATAAAGACCTAGCGGATTCGTGTTAGCAATGTTTCGCTTGTATTTAAAAGATATCTTCAGTAGTTGGAATTAATGTTATCTTCATTTACACGTCTTGATGTCTTTCTGTAACATTCGCAGCCACTAAAGATGTGTCTCAAACAAAAGCGCTTCGGTTAACCAGGGTATTGTATTTTACTGCAAGAGATAACATCATTTTCTTTATTACAGAAGAAAATGTAAGGTCTATAGTTAATGCGGAAAACGCAGGTGCAAGAAACATGTTACACAATAACACACGTAACCAAAATTCCGACATACTTACGGAAACCTTGGTAATCTACATAGCAGTCGTCGTCTATTTCAAGTTATACAATATCGAATGGACTAACGTACGTGTGTTACCGTTCCCGAAGTGAAATTACCCTTTGCCGACAAAGTAGCAGTAGTCACTGCGTCAACTGAAAACATTATCATATTTTCATGAGACCTTCGTCCAAGAGATACTTCAAGAGAATTGTTGATTCTTAATTTACATAAACGATTTAGCAGACAGGGCGAGCAGCACTATCAGATTTTCCCCCTAACCTTGCTGCTGTCAACGAAATTATTGTCGTTGGATGAGCGTAAGGAGATGCAGGAAGACGTGGAAAAAAATTCCATTTGGTGCAATGAATGGCAGCGTACTTCAAATATGGATAAATCCCAGATAATACCTAGAAAGAACACGATAGTATCTGGTCTCGGGATTAGTGGAGATCATCTTTTGTACACCACTTCATTTAAATATTTTGGGGTAATACTTAGAAGCAATATGAAATGGAAAGTTGAATGAAAGAACATAGCACACAAGATGCTAGTGGAACCAAATTATGTATATTTCGTCAGCTCTTGAAGTCCTTATCAAGTAGACAAAGCTATAAAGATCGAAAGCCTTCAGAGAAACACTGCGAAGTTCGTTACAGGCCAGTATAAAAATGCGTAAGTATATCACAGTCACTCAGGGAACTTAAATAGGAATCTTTGAAAAAAAAGCGAAACTGCTGTCGTGAAATCGTGTTGGGTGAATTTAAAGTACCAGTACCTGAGGAAAACCCTGCGGCTATACTGCTACTACCATGGTATGTATCGCATAGCGACGATGTTAATAAGTTAAAGAAGACTAGGTTCCATGTTGAATGATACAGAAGTCATTATTTCTCTCGCTCAGGTAATCGTAGTGTAAGTGGCTTGTAGGGTTATATATGTAGGAGTGGGGCGTAATACACAGGGGCATATTGGTTCTTCAATGAAAAGAGGAATGACTTGGCACGCTTACTCCTAGAGTGGAAAAAAATAATGTTGATAAGATGCATGGGACACGACTAAATAGTATATACAGCGCATCGGGATCCTGTCATTCCATCGTTGTCATATATACCCAAATATGTGAATCATTCTGATGCTTACTGCATTTCATAATAACGAAGCTCCTGTGTGGTTAAATAGCCGAATCCGCTTTGAAGACCAGAATTTCAATCCTGGATGTCTATTTAATGTCTGGCGCGCCATCTAATTGCTTTCTTTACAGTATCATCCCTTTTTTCGGATAATTTTTTTAAGTTCGAAACCTTACTAGACGAACGTGGAACTTTCACCTCATTCTGCAAGCCTATATCTCTGGTTTCTTTGTCGATACATTATTTTATAAAATGAAAATATCTTCATTTCATAGAACCGCTCAAACTTTCGCTGGAAAAGAGCTCCAGCTTTCTGAAAGGAAAATATCAGGCCATTACTCACTAGGAGAATCCGCGTGAGATGTAGCTCTTCTGCCAAATACGTCTTATAAATCACTCCTGTGGTTCATTATCCAGTAGGAACGACGGAATAAACAGGAATTTTTAAAATAGTTTCGTCGACACGGAAGCCGTAAATTGCAAATTACCGGTTATGTACACCATAAAGTTGTTCACTAACACGCTATTCTGAGAGTGTTCGACTGATATCCTCAGTGCTTCTTAGCATATGTTGCTATCATCAATGAATTCTGTGTCCAGTAGAAATTGAAAACCTTATCTGTGAATTACTTGAATAGTCGTTTGGTTGCTAATTTCCCCATTAATTTTATATATTCTGAAGGAATTTTGTCTATGCATTCCACTGTGTTTGATAGCTTGGTTTCCAAAGCTTTTCCAGACCGTGGTTCTTACATTGGATCCCCTATTTCTATGTGATACGAGCTGTGAATAGTCTACTATACTGCTTGACTGACACGTTTTCCACTTAAGAAAGAACTAGTTTTAGACGGGGCTTCGAAACTATTCACCAACAGATTCTCTGACATAAAAAATTGAAGGAAGATTCACTGCGTGCGGTATTCTAACGTGGTTACGCTATATTCGCGCATATGAATGGGCATTGCCTTTCCTGTTATTTCCGTACTGTGGTCACCACTTCACGTAATAATGTATAGCGCATGAACTAAGATGACTGTCACATGCTGCTTAACGGTAGTGGACCAACTGCAGAGCTGAAAGTATTCTTTGGTCAAATTACTTGAGTAACACAGTCACAAGAAACTACAATAAGGAAAAAGTGGGCTGTTTTGTGGCTGAGGTATAACTTTATGACCATAACGCCTTGCAGCTTTTCATTTTTAAACACTGTAATTCGGGTCAACATTCAAGATGCAACTCCACTGGAGTGTGTATTTCCTTAGTACTGCCATTTGTATTGGAAGCTGCAAGTGCATGCATTTCTCTTAAGCTGGTCGCAAAGCTATTTTGTTGGGAGTTTGAAAAACTTGTTTGTAGACTTCTGGTAAACTTTCAGCGTGCTACTGCAGTCAGCTTTTATGAGCTGATTAACTGAAGGTAAGTTGATATAAGCAAGTTATATGTGCACATCATTTTGCATAAGAGTTGTATTTCACAAAAATGTTCTTCAGCCACTGGGGAGCGAAAAACGTTATTTACGCAGTTCATAGAGGTAACTTTGTGACAGCACACACCTGCAGAAACAAGCCTGGCATTGAAAATTGTAGAGAGGAGTAGCATTAATGACATTTGGGAGATTTGTGAATGATTTATTTCGCATTTTAACTTTGGTTCTAAGTAAAACATACAGTTGCACATAATAATGTATTTAATGTATCATGACTGTTTTTTTCTTCAACATTGAACATGTAAGAAAGTGTCTAACAGTTTGAACTAATTACCTTGTTTTTGAGGATATTACATTTAATGTACCACTAAACAAATACGTAAATAAATGTATCAAAATTTTAATTAAATGACTTGTTTAGTGCAGTTTACTTTTTTCATTTTTATTTTGTTTCAAAGAGAAGATGCATATAATTATTTAGATTTTTAAAAAATTGAAAAATAAACATCTCCAATTTGGGGACCTTGTTGGCTAATGTTTCTCTGTGTATGGATAAAATAAAACTCATAAAACCGTGAATTTCTGGAACAAAGTTGTAACTGTGTATCATAAAGAAACACTAAATGAGCCCATTTTACAGGAGATGAATTTCACCCTACTTTCCCTGTGTTACACCTAATATCAAGCTGCCTAAAGCTGGATATAAGTTCAGCCGAAATTTTTACGAATAACCTAACAGTATTCAGAAAGTATTGATTAAATACCCTTGGTGGTGGTGTGTTTATTGGTGTCAGCAGTAATTTACCTTGTAGTGAAACTGAAGTAGATAGTTCCTGTAAGTTAGTATGGGTGGTGGCTGTGCTCGAGAACCGCAATAAATTATTAATTGGTTCCTTTTACAGACCCCTCGATGCTGAACAGTTCAAAGAAAATATGAGTTTCATTTCAAATAGGTACCCCACTCGTACAGTTATACCTGGTGGTGACTTCAATTCACCCTCAATATGTAGGCGAAAATGTATGTTTAACGTCGGTGGTAGGCATAAAACGTCGTTCGAAATCGTACTGAATGCTTTCTCTGAAAATTATTTTGAACAATTAGTTCAGGAGCCCACTCGAAATATAAATGGCTGCAAAAACATATTTGACCTCTTAGCAAAAACCGGTGTTGAGCAAAGAGGGAACATAATGACGGATACAGAGATTAGTGGCCACAAGGTCGCTGTAGCAAGAATGAATACTGTAACATCCAAATCCACCAAGACTAACCGCAAAATATATATGTTTAAAAAAGCAGACCAAAATTGACCACTTCCTAAAGGACAGTCTCCACTCCTTCCAATGTGAATCTGTAAGCGTGTATTGATCTCCCATGGTACACAAAACAAGTCAGAACACTATTACAGAAGCTACGAAAATAGCATGCCAAATTTAAAAGATCGCAAAATCTCCAAGATAAGAAGTTTTACAGAAGCTTAAAATTTAGCGCGAAGTTCAACGCGAGATGCTTTTAATAGTTTTCACAACGAAACTCCGTCTTGAATTCTGGCGGAAAATCCACAGACGTTCTAGTTGTATGTAAAGTACATCAGCGGCAAGACACAGTCAGTACCATCACTGCGCTGTAGCAATAGTAATGTTACTGATGACAATGCCACTATAGCAGAGTTACTAAGTGTGGTTTTCCAAAATTCGTTCACCAAAGAAAACGAAGTAGACATTCCACAATTAGACGCAAGAATTGCTGCCAACATGAATAACATAGAACCTGATATTCTCGGTGTACCGACACAGCTTAAATCACTTAATAAAGACAAGGCCTCCACACTTAGCAATAATATACAATCGCATCCCGCCGAAAGGTGCGTACCTAAGGACTGGAATGTTGCACATGGGATACCAATACTAAAGAAAGGAAACAGTAATAATCTAGTGAACTGCAGACCCACATTAACAATGAATTGCAGTAGGATCTTTGAACGTATATTGTCTTCGAACACTATGAACTACCTCACAGAAAACGATGTATTTCTATATAGCCAACACGGATTCAGAAAATATCGTTCTTCTCAAGCACAACGAGGCCTTTAATTTCACGAAGCAATGAGTGGTATCGACAGGGGATTTCACATTGATCCCATATTTTCAGATTTCCAGAAGACATTTCGATATCGTTCCTCACAAGCAACTTGCGTGCTTACGGAACATCGTCTGAGGTGTGCTACTAGAGTCCAGATTTCCTGTCATAAAGATCACAGTTCGTAAAAACTGACGGAAAGTCATTGAGTAAAATAGATTTAATATCTGGCGTTCTCCAAGAAAGTGTTATAGGCCCTCTGCTGTTCCTGGCCTACGTAAACGATTTAGGAGACAATCTGAGCAGCCCTCGTATATTGTGTGCAGATGGTGCTGTCATTTACCATCTTGTAAAGTTATCAGATGATCAAAACCAATTGCAAAATTGCACAGACAATATATCTGTATGGTGCGAAAAGTGAAAATTTACTCTGCATAATGAAAAGTGTGAAGCCATCCACATAAATACTATAAGGAAACCGCTAAATTTCGGTTAAACGATAAATCACATAAACTTAAAAGCTTTGAATTCAACTAAATACTTAGGGATTACAATTACGACAAACTTAATTTGGAACGACCACATGTTGAGAGGAAAGCGAACCAAACCCTGCGATTTATTAGCACAACAATTATAAAACG
Organism: Schistocerca nitens; assembly: GCF_023898315.1. Taxonomy (NCBI): domain Eukaryota; kingdom Metazoa; phylum Arthropoda; class Insecta; order Orthoptera; family Acrididae; genus Schistocerca; species Schistocerca nitens. The sequence continues at coordinate 931,593,954 of NC_064616.1, forward strand.
CAACAGGTATACTACAGGGACTGCCTCAGTACGCCTGTGGAGTATTGCTGCGCGATGTTGGATCTGTATCAGATAGAATTGACGAAGGACCACGGAAAAGTTCGAAGACGGTCAGCTCATTTTGTATTATCGGAAATTAGGGGAGAGAATGATACGCACCTTGAGGTGGCGATCATTAAAACCAAGGAGTTTTTCGATGCGACAGGACCTTCACTTGAAATTTCAGTCACCTGCTTCCTCCTCCAAATGCGAAAATATTTTATCATCGCACACCTTGATAGGGAGAAATGATCACAATAATAAAATAGCACAAATAAGAGCTTGCACGGAAAGATTTCAGTGTTCGTCTTTTCCACCCGCTGTTCGAGGGTGGAACAGTAGAGAAATAGCTTGAAGTTGGTTCGATGAACCCTCTGCCAGGCATTCAATTGTGAACTGCAGAGTAATCATGTAGAGGTGTATGTCACAATTTCGTTCTGAGCTGGGGGAAAATTCTATGATAGTTAATATTCCGTACTCCGAAAAATTAAAAAATTCCATGATAGGCAACCCATGAATAACTCTTCAAAGGCAAGCTAAAGATGAACAATTAAATGTGTTAAATTAACTTAACTTGTGCACAAAATATAATTCCCAGAACACACGTCAAACGGACAAACCGAATGCATCAGGCAGAATTATTTGAGGAGATAATGTACTTATTTTGTTCCTACATCAATCAAATATTAAAATTCACAGCAACGCGTCATACAGAGGTGATTCCGTGATGATGATACAAACTTTCAGGATAGATGGAGAAAGTTGAATGTATCAATTTGAGGTAAGGGAACCTGGTCCGGAAACGACCGAGTCGGTAGTTAGAAGGGAATATCGTTCTGGTAAATCTGACAGTTGAATATTTGTACCGGTGCTGTTGTTGCAGTTTTCAGGGGTGGTACTGTGGACCAAAACTGTATACCTTAAGACCTATGGGCGCTTCTTCAGTAGAAGAGATGTGTTTCACAGTATCGAAAGTGAACAAGTAGTCATAGCTTTTAATGTGTTTTTTTATTTAGTCCATACTAACTTCTCTGAAAGTTGGCTACCCTAAGATCTAAGCAAAAAGACTGTCGACATGTGTATAGCATTCCGAGGTATCAGCTTTGGACTCGGTCTTTTCTGGACCAGGGTCCCTTACCTGAAACTGACACATTTACCCTTCTCCATCATTCCTGAAAATCTGTAACATAATCACAGAATCACTCTCATAAGTTGCAGCAGAAACAAAAATGCAGTGCCCTTATACAGTTTGTTCGAGCAGTTCCTGTACCTCTAGATCAAACAGAATGTTGTATATTGAATATTGCAACACGTCGACATAAAAATCACGTATCCTGCGGATGTGCAGCTTCGTGCCTTACAGAGAGATCTACAGAGTGTCCCAGCAGGAATGGTCATAATTCAGAGATATGACAGCGAGGACCATAAAAAAGTCTAGTAAACATGGACTATAAAATGCATACCTTAAGAGCTATGAGCACTTCTTCACTAGAACAGAGGTGTTTCACTGTAGCGAAGACGGACAGATTCTCATAGCTCTTAAGGTATGGACTTTAGGGCCCATGTTTACTAGACTTTTTTGTTTCGATTGATCATTCCTGTCGTATCCCTGCATGTTGACCATTCCTCCTGGGACGCCCGTATTCTACTTGACTTCTTGTGCAGCATCTCAGGGAGCGTTATGTTTTGGAAAGCTTCCGCGAGGCTTTCACGAAATTCATCATTAGTCTTGTACCGACGCTGACCAACATGAGAGATGATCATTAACCACAACCAGATATCTGTATTACGAAAGTCCGCGTAGGAACCGTGATAACATCGCGAACAATAGCCATAAAACCAAACACCGCATTCCTCGTGTATGAACTGCGACATGTTGTACATTCACCAGAAAATAAAACTCCTAAATGAGACACGTCATCCGGAAATTGTGTCACCAAAGCACAGCGGGCGTCAACTCGCTGCTCCATGTAGTGATAAGATAATTTAGTCACAAACATCAATCTGAACCCCTTAATTTTCAAATCTTTTTGAAGTGGTCATGTATTGTTGAGGGGTCCTGAAGTTCAGCTCCTTCACTGCGTATGGATTTCAATGGAGACCGCTCTGTCTGAGCGACGGTGACATACGTCTTCGCTCCTGTTTTCATAAGGGATAAGAACATCCAGTACCCAGATACACTTTGGTACGATTTAATTTTTAAAACTGATAAAACGCACATGTCTCCACGTGTAGCAGAAGAACAAGCAAAACCATCTTAATGCAGTTTCAGTTATCTGTTTCAACAATATATGTAATCACTACTGGAACCAATATGTGGCTTTCGCTAACAAGAATTATTTTGGAGGTAACTCTACCATCCTATAGTTAACCTGCTTACGTACGTGATGCCTACATTAAAACTAGCGCAGAACGGGTTTTTCTAACACGAAATAATTTGTTGACATAATGCTGGAAACAGTAACAACGATTACATATCAAGCATAAACCATGTGGAGGGACATTAAGTGGAATTCCCACATAAAACAAGTAGTAGATGCCGGACTGAGATTCATAGGAATAATCCTGACTGAATGTAATGCATCCACGAAAGAAGTGGCTTACAAAACAGTTGTTCGACCGTTTCTTCAGTATTTATCATTACTCTGGGACCCTACTTGGTTGGCTTAAGAGAAGAGGTCGACATCCAACAGAGAGCGGGATTGTTTAGCGTTACGGAGATCCTCAACAATTTTCACTGGCAGGTGCTACAAAAAGGCGTGGTGCATCACGGAGAGGTTTACTTCTGATGTTCCGAGAGACTGCATTCCATGCACATACGTCTCGCGAGATGACTGAACTAGAAAAATTTGGTCTAATAAAGGGGTTTACAGGGAGTCATTCTTTTTAAGCGTCATTCGCGAGTACAAAAGGGATCAGATAACGGTACCAGACGTACCTTCTGCCACACATAGTCAGGGTGTTTGCAAAGTATAGATGCAGATGTAAACTGCTCTAGTTAAGGAACAGAAGAACTGCCGTTTACAGAAGCTTCTGGCGACATCTATCTAACCATGTCTTCGCTATTTAGAAAACATTGTCAAGAAATGCCGACAACATTATTCTGACCAACCTGATTAACAGCAAAGTTGAAAATTGTATCACTGAAAAGGCGGTATAATAACTTGTCGTTAAGCACCCAGGACATGAAATGCGTGGTGCACCTTCAGAAAATTCGCCTTTTGTGACTGAGGGTTTAATTTTACTCCGTACTTTATGTCAAAAAACTGGATAATTGTTTGCGAAATTAGTGCAAGCTTTGCACGAACAAGATGTTAATCAGGCTGTGAGTTATTTGACAAAGATGTTTCTAACAAACTTAGTCTCCTTTACTAACATTATAATTCCGTAATAACAGAGTAAAACAAAAATGATATCTGGTGTTCCCAAAGGAAGTGCATAGGATCCCTGCTGTTTCTAATACGGGTATAACGATGGTGGAGAGCCGGCCGCGGTGGCCGAGCGGTTCTAGGCGCTTCAGTCCGGAACCGCGCGACTGCTACGGTCGCAGGTTCGAAACCTACCTCGGGCATGGATACGTGTGATGTCCTTAGGTTAGTTAGGTTTAAGTAGTTCTAAGTTCTAGGGGACTGATGACCTCAGATGTTAAGTCCCATAGTGCTCAGAGCCATTTGAACCATTTGATGAGCCGCTCTCTTAGATTGTTTGCAGATGCTGTTGTTTACTATCTAGTTAAGTCATGAGAAGATCAAAAATACTTTCAAATTTACTTCGACAAGATATCGGTGTTGTGCGAAAAGTGGCAACTGACACCGAACAATAAAAAGTGTAATGTTATCCAAATGTGTACTTTAATTTTTTGTTACACTATAAATCTAACAAATTTAGAGTTTGTAAATTCAACTAAAGATATAGGGATTACAATTACTAACAAATGAAATTGGTACGATCACTTAGAAAATATTGTGGGGAACGCTACCCTAAGACAGCGTTTTATTCACAGAACAATTAGAAGAAGCACCAAGTCAATTAAGTAGACTATCTCGATTACGTTTGTCTGTTACCTTCTGCAGTATTGCAGGGCAGTTTGGGGTTCTTGTCAGATAGTAACAAGGGCAGCTCGTTTTTTTACTATCGCTAAAAACAGAAGAGACTGTCACGGGTATGATACACGAGTTGAGGTGTCAGTTATTGAAACGAAGGCGTTTCTCGTTGCAACTTGAACTTTCCACGAAATGTCAATCACCAACTCTTTCCTCCGAATGGGAAATTTTTTTGTTGAATTCCACCTCCATAAGGAGGAATTACTGTCGTAATATAATAACGGAAATCAGAGCTCGAAAAGGATGATTTAAGAGTTACTTTTCGCACGTGGTATTCGAGAGTGGAAGGGTAAAGAAACTGATTGAAATTGGTTCGATGAACCCTCAGCCAAGTATTTACGCATTAATTGCAGAGCAGTTATGTAGATGTAGATATAGATAAAGAATTCCAAATCAGTTCTACAGTACGTCCAATTTCACCCCTATACCAAACTTTCTCGCAACAAAGTTATATCCCTGTAGGCTGTGATTAAAGAAATAATAATTTACACAAGACAGAGGTATCTAGTTATGGGTTTCGATTACGGGAAGAAGATACAAAGACAATAAAAACTGTGCTATTTGATTTTCAGTGAAAAGCTTCAAAACGTTTTCAGAACGTTTGTGCACAAAAAGTGAAGTAAGAAAAAACTATGTAGCAAAATTTGTTCCGGTTCTCATTCCAAGGCACGTTCCTAATCGACAATGTCTAAATCACTGCACCAAAGAACTCAGATACGAAACTGCTTTGCAAAGCTCCCGACGCCAAATTCTTATAACAGTTTTTTTCATATTTTGTGTGCGTTATATTCAAAACTGAAATTCACAAAATAATCTTAAGAATTTGTAGGACTGCATAGGGCTACGAGTAGGAAAGATTTTAGCAGAGAATAATGTTAAATATTTTGAGTTCGAAGCCTTATCCACAGACGTACTATTTCCGTATCACAGAAACAAATATGTATGCGTATGCAGTGTGAATTCATAGAATTTTAGCATGACAGACAGGACAGTTGCGACAAACTAATATGGCAATGTTCAGTGCTGAAATGCACACGAAATGTTCAGTATTCACGGGTAACATTTTATGCTCGCCTACTTCACAGGTACGACAGAGTTCAACCCTGGGCATTGTTACCACATCGCTATTGTTTACATATGTATTACGTACAGGAGTCATAGTGACTCACTATCGCTCTTCCACCCAGCAGCCACGACAGAGGGAACCACAATGTTTATAGATTTGGTACAGTCGAAGGGAAACACATTCTATTTGAATGTGGGCTCCTATTCAAACCATTATCCACTGAACGTCCTCTAAACGTTATGAGAGTTTGTAAAAATTTTGGCTTACTCTGTATACGAAATCAAAAACAGTTGCGATTATAGTTGTAGGTAGTAAAGGCATGCGCATGCAATTAACGTGTGGAATATCTGTCTTGTGGCTTCAGCAGTAATATCTACATCTATATGTACACATAAAGAATGGAAACGGAAATCATTCTTATTGCAAAATCTAACATGTGCCATGAGAATGAAAAAACAGCGTATCTCTGTTTTTACACATCTAATCTGTATCCAAAAAAATTGAGAAGATATTCGGATACTATAGAATTATGCTACTCACTGCATTAGCGCAAGAAATAGTGGACGAATTAGAAAATATGTACTTTATTAAGAACATTCTAAGCGCCACACCACTAAACTAACTGCTTCTGTGTGTCAAGGTGATTCTTGTAAAGAAGAAAACAGTAACCAGTCACTGGTAATAACGCTATTTATGCGCACAAACAGCGGCGTTACCTGTTTCGAACTGACAGGTTCATCGTCAGACGACTATTCACTATAACAACACATCTCTTGTTGTTTACATTAGTTGCAAACAGCCAACAACTAATACATCTGTTGTTTACATTTCTTGTTAACAGCAAACAGTTAATGTAAACAACAACAGATGTAGCATTAGCGTGAACAGCCGTCTGAAGATGAACCTCTCGATTCCAAACCTGTGATGGGGCTATTTACGTAAATAGCGTTATTAACAGTGGCTGGTTGCTGGTTGCCGTTTCCTTCTTTGCAAGAATAAACTTGTGTTTTGTACACAGACACGATCTCAGAAATGTCACTCTTCGACAAAATATCAGGAAGAACGTTTTTGTTCCAAACGCCATTAATACTGAGGAACTGCGTTTTATTTGTGTTAATACAAGTATATAAGTACAGTATTAGATTTTTCACTAGTAGGACTGTTGTGATCAAAAACCATTTCTCATATCTTTTAAATTTTGGAACTCCATAGGGAAGCACAGCTTGAAACAAATACCATGCGCCATATACTAACGCATATTTGAATGCCTTTCCCCATGATTTCGGACATGGATTGAGTCTAGAAACATGCAACAGAGTACCGACAACATAGCAGCATGGAAAACTGCATTTTGTGGAAAAATTGCACTTACAACATTTTCCATTGCCACACTCTGTTTAAACTCAGTAAACCACTGTGAAGTGCATGGCAGAGTGTCAGAGTGTAGTTAGCATCGTGCCACTCGGGTACGGACCATAAGCAGAATGAATGCTTAAACAAATCTGTGCGTACTGTAATTTGTCTAATTTTATCATCACTATCCCTAGCGGAGTGATACCAAGGGAACCGAAGATTATATCTCTGGATTCTTCAATCATTATTGGTTCTCGATATTTTGTGAAGAGACTTCGCTGGATAACTTGCGTCTGTCTTCAAGTGTCTGCTAATCTAGGTTTTTCGACATTTCCGTGGCCCTCTTCCGTCAGTCAAACAAACATGTCAGCATTCGTCTGCCCTACTTGAAATATGTTCAATATCCCCTTTTAGTCCTATCTGGTATGGGTCCGACACAGTTGAGCAGTTTCCTAAGATGGATGAACGACTTATTTACAAGCAGTCGCCAGTGTAGACTGAGTTCATTTTCCCAGTATCTTGCAAGCCAATCGTAGTCTCTCGTCTCCCTTTCCCACCACTGAGCCAATGTGATCATTCCATTTCATATCCCCACAAATTGTTTCATCCACTTGTTTTCGTGAGATCACCGATGCCAGTTGTGACTCACTGATATTATGCATTGTTTCGTATTATGAAGAGCGTAATTTTGCATTTCGCTCCTGTGGTGTCACCGCCAGACACCACACTTGCTAGGTGGTAGCTTAAATCTGCCGCGGTCCATTAGTACATGTCGGACCCGCGTGTCGCCACTGGCAGTGATCGCAGACCGAGCGCCACCACACGGCAGGTCTCGAGAGACTGACTAGCACTCGGCCCAGTTGTACGACGATGTTGCTAGCGACTACACTGACGAAGCCTTTCTCTCATTTGCCGAGAGACAGTTAGAATAGCCTTCAGCTAAGTTAATGGCTACGACCTAGCAAGGCGCCATTTGTACCATTGCATGTATCTCAAGGTAGTCTCACATGTATCATCAAGAATGCTGTATACCAAAGGACGATATAAAAGTTAAGTGTTCTAGTAGCTACGTTCTTTTATTTATCACATTCATCACGTATCCTGTTCCAGACTTCGCGCCAGTCGGCGTGTGTGTACGTGTGCCCTCTCGGCTACCCGTCACTGTGGACTGGCTGCCTTGTCAGTCCACTACAGCTCCATTTAAGGCAAGTTACCAGTCTTTGCACAACTTCGGAATCCTATCAAGACTGAATGAACATTTTGTTTATCTTTTCTCAAACAGTAATTCATTACGATAAGTGCACCATCTGTAAAAAGTTTGAGTTTACTACTAATACTACGTGCAAGATCATCAATAAACTACATGAACGGCAAGGGTCCCAGCACACTTCTCCTGGGCACACCTGAAGTATTTCCACATCTGCCGACGGAACTCCATTCAAGATAGCATGCTGCGTCCTCCCTACGAAGAAATCCTAATTCCAACAACATTTCATTTGATACTCCGTTCGATCGTAACTTACCAAAAAGAGTACGCGGGGTACTGAGTCAAATGCATTTACCTAACTGTCTTGATCGTTGGTTTTCGGGATTTCATGAAAGAAAAAGACGAGTTTTGTTTTGCACGAACTTTTTTCGGAATGATAGTGGTTTGCAGGACTGACGCCATTCTGTTCGGCACACTTAATAATGTTGACTTCAGAAAACAGACGCTTATCAGTGAGATTAGACAGTGGTTCTGTGAGTAACCTCTGTTACCCTTCTTGTAAACAGACAGGCGTGATCTCTTATTTCTTCCAATAATTGGGAGAGTGTTTTGTTCAAAGGATTAACGGTATAGGCCTTCTGTTGCTAAAATGGAAGCTAACTCAGCTTCAGATTTTGTGCAGAAACTGACGGGGACCCATCGGACCTGAAGCCTCAAACTTCTCCACAAAAATATTACAATTACAGTGCAACTTCAGGCACTATTTTATTGATCTGAAACAAATCTTAAATTTGATAAAGACACACATTCCGTACTTACATTCTATTGTTGTACTACATCGTGTACTTTACGTACGTATAAAGTGATAGTGAGTAATTGCTACCTGAAAGCAGACGTACTAGCTGCATTGTTGTGTGAACTACTATTTAAATATTTACATTCTTATAAGTTAAACATCGGACCTGAAGCCTCAAACTTCTCCACAAAAATTTTACAATTACAGTGCAACTTCAGGCACTATTTTATTGATCTGAAACAAATCTTAAATTTGATGAAGAGACACATTCCGTACTTACATTCTATTGTTGTACTACATCGTGTACTTTACGTACGTATAAAGTGATTTTGACTAATTGCTACCTGAAAGCAGACGTACTAGCTGCATTGTTGTGTGAACTACTACTTAAATATTTACATTCTTATAAGTTAAACATAGCAAAGCAAAGATCTGCGTTTTCGGCCTGTTAGGCCAATCGGGATCGACCGACCGCCGTGTCGTCCCCTGTCATTGAATGTGGTATGGAGGGGCAATGGAGTCATCACAACGATCTTCCGGACGTTGCTGGCTTTCTTGACCCTGGAGCCGCAACTTCTCACTCAAGTATCTCCTCAGTTCTCATAACAAGGCTGAGTGCACCATGTTACAGACCTCCTACCAAGAAAATATCCCTGGCAGTACAAGGAATCGAACTCAGGTCCTCCGCTCAGCAGTGACACGTTCAGTCACGAGCTACTTAATAGATATCACAAAATTGTGACTTAATTAAGCAAAGGCATCTATATTTTCGAAATTCGGGGCAGATGAAATATAGAAACAAGTCAAAAACTCCTGATCAGCTTTGTGCCATTTAATGATGTTGTTCATGGAGAATTACTGTAGGCTAAGCAGCCAAAAACGAAAAACCCTGATCTAGTGGCAATTCACCACAAATCTAAATAAAAACATCAACCGGAATTCTGATTTGAACGCTACAGTGTGTAGTATGGTTAACGGTATTACAAAACGTATTCCCTTCCCATCTCCAACCAGCCTATTGTGAGTGACTCAACGAGAATTCGAACACGATGTGACTCGCAAGTTGTCTAAGTTTTCAAACAATTGCAGAGAGTGATTCTCTTGTTAAGTGCCGGAAAAGAATCGTAGATGAAATTGTGGATGAAATGCTGGATCTTTAGGTAACTAATGTCACACACTAAGTTGCAACCAACGCACCAAAACAGGAGTGGGGTACGATTATAAAATATACAGCTGTTTCGTAGAGAACAGCATACCAATTATGTGACTGTAGTGCTCATTTGTTATCTATAACAATTTTCTGAAACTTACACTAGTGTTCAGACAAAAAAAAAAAAAAAACAGAACACCCTGAACGACTATTCAGAGGACATGTACATTAGTACGTTCTGCAGAAACGATTAGCGTTCCAGTCACATCGGTTCCGCATGTGTCCTGTTGCCTAGTAGGTATGGGGTCTGGCATGGGCCCTGATAACTTGTTCCTTGCGTGATGGCATCGACACGTATAAGGCGCGAATGGCGTCCTGTGGTATAGCCATCCACGCTGCATTCATTTACTTTCAAAGTTCATCTGCGGTGGTTGGCATTGGGTGTCAGCGCTGCAACCGTCGTTTCGCCATGTCCCATACATTTTCGATTGGCGACAAGTATGGTGATCTGGCAGACCAGGGCAAAAAGCTGACACCCTGTGACACCAAGAAGGCACGTATTCGTGCGGCAACATGTGCATTGTCTTGCTGAAAACTGGCGTATGGAGTGTAGTGCAGAAAGGGTATGGCTACGGGTTGAAGGATGTGATTCACGTAGGTCACAGTCGTCAAAGTGGCGCGGACATGCACCAACTCTGATTTGTGATTGCACTCAGCAGCATCTCACACCGTTAGGTCTTAAGATGGCGCTGTGTGTCTTGCGCGAATGCAGTCACTGTGATAACGTTCCCCTTTTCGGTGGCGAACCTAAATGCGATCATCACTTTGAAACAAAGATAACCTGGATTCGTCCGAAAACGCTATCTGATACCATTTCTATCCCCAGTGACGTCATTCCATACAGCATTGCTGTCTAGCATGTTTCTGCACATAAGGTAGGCAGAGAAGTGGACGACGCGCACGTAACCCATGCCATAATAAACAGCAACGGACTGTTACTCCTAGGAGTGTACGATGTGTTACACTGTTGTGCCAGAGCCGAGGAGGACGCAGATCTGTCCTGAAAAGCCATTCGGATGAGGTGTCGATCTCCTCCAGCACGAGGGGGGGAGGAAGGTCTAGGAGGTGCGTCCTGACCCATCTCGTAGTGTTCTACGGCCTTCTGTGACCCATTCTGCACACGCCCGTTGCACTGACGAAACACTTCGTCTCACATGAGCAGCATTTTCCCGGATGGATGCATCACATTCTCTCATGCCAACAATGCGCCCTCTTTCAAAGTCATTGATTTTTTGGTACGATTCGTGCATATGTGTGCGAGGTATCCATCACCTCCGCTCAAGTTACACTTGTCCATTATCTTAAGTTTATAGCGACAAGGAGAGCGGCAGGCACATTTTACCGGTAGGTGGTGTTGCCCTGCTATATCGATGTCGATCTTGAACCCTTTTGCCGACGTGGTTCAAATGCTAATCATTTCTGCAGAACATACTAACGTACATGACCTGTGAATATGTACGTCCTATCACTGGTCGTTCAAGGTGTTCTGTTCTTCTGAACATCAGTGTATTTTTTATTATGCGCAGCGTCCCGTGCCTGCTCGACATGCTACGGCCAGGTGGTCGGCAGAAAGTTTATGATAATTGTTTCTGGTTTTGGCCTTGACTGTAGCACGACTCGGCAACCTTAAGATGTTCTACGGACGAAACCGGTCGTAATACAATAAATTTGTGATAATACGGCTGTGGTGGTTTTCAATAACCATTAACTTCTGAAACATGGTTCACGACCGTAGCCGACACCTGATGCGTCTGACATCAGAAACGTTCTGCAAAAAGGAGGAGAATCTGGAGATGAACGACGTTTGAAGCAGTTGCACCTCTTTATTGTCAAATGCAATTTAGTGCACGTAAATACGCGAAAAGAAGCCATAAAGTTTGATTAATCCTCCGTTGACTAATGTTTGATATTTTGGGAGACACTACAGACTCCATGGATATTAAATGCGTTATTTTCGTCGTAATTTCCTTTCACAGTCATATGTTCCTGAAATGTGATCAGTTCATTCACATCGTGTTGACGCAGTTTTTCTGATACTAATATATTAAGATCATAAGGGATCCTCTATTCTCTGAACAGTTCGGAGTCCAACCTGAAGTAACTTTTACCGTGTCACTCATTTCATGCAATATGATTTACAAGCGCTGGCACACCTGCGTACTTCAACAACAATAATCTAGATACATCTAAAATACGCGAGTTATTTTTTAGAAAAGCAAAGAGGAATTACGAACTTTACCATTCACAAAAGTTATATTTCTGATTAAAAAATAAATAAGAGAGCATACTGTCAGAATAAAGTAATTTAATTCTGTGCAAAAAATACACGAACATTTGTATTAGGGCAGTAACGTACCAAGATGACCAACATGCGTTATTTCACAATGAGTTGTCGCCGCTAAACGTACCACAGTCAGAAGACAGTCTTCTACGTTCCTTCACTCTTTGTTTCTTGCATTTTGATTCTTACTCTGAATGAAACAGATATTACCATCATTACATACATCCCCTTTTCATCCTTATCGTAACTGAATTCTTATGTTATAGTGTACTGATTGGTAATTTCGCAAGGTAAACCACAGAGAATTAAAAAACAAGACGCATAAGACAACCCATATATGGGCGTCTGTGTGTGATGCACATAAGGAATTAGGATGATTTTCTTTAAATTTGAATCTTAGGCACGAATTAGTAGCTACCGTTAAGCAGATGTAACTGTAAAATTACGGGGGTTGGCCAAAAATATGGAAAAACAGCCAGAAATGCATGCTTGAACATAAATGCAGGTGCTAGCCAACCAAGCCTCCAAGTTGAGCTATTGTATCTGACCACGAACGGCACGTTTGCAATGTCTTCTCAGTATGTTCCAAGTGCAGGTCGTGATCTGAACAGTGTTCTGTGTACTTATGAGTGCCTCATGTCGGAGATAAATAAATTCTAACGTGGGAAAATTGTTGGTGCTCATATGGTGGATGCTTCCGTAAGCAAGGTAGTCAAAGTGCTTGGTGTTTTAAGGGGCGCCGTATCGAAGATTTATACCGTATACAGAAAAAGTGGAAAAACATGATCCGCTAAGCATAACGTGGACGAAAATATGTGTTAAGTGATAGTGACACAAGCCACTGAAGAGGACTGTGATGAAAAATAAGAGAACGACAGCCGCAAAAGGCATTACAGAATTGAATGTTGCACTCGCGAGCCTCAGCACCGAAACAACACGAAGGGAGCTCCATAAGAGGGAATTGCAGGGTGCGATGGAATTCCAAACTGCTCATCAGCGATGCAATTGCCCGTACCAAGATAATTTGGTACCGAAGCCGTAAACTCTGAGCTATGTAGCAATGGAAGAAAATAATGTGGGCGGATGAATCTTGTTGCACATTGTTTCCAACTTTCCGAGTCTTCGTCCCAAGAGTAAAGTATGGTGGGGGTTCGCCGTCCGGAGTGGCCGAGCGGTTCTAGGCGCTACAGTCTGGAACCGCGCGACCGCTACGGTCGCAGCTTCGAATCCTGCCTCGGGCATGGATGTGTGTGATGTCCTTAGGTTAGTTAGGTTTAAATAGTTCTAAGTTCTAGGGGACTGATGACCTCAGAAGTAAAGTCCCATAGTACTCAGAGCCATTTTTGAACCAGTATTTATCCATTCTGGGACGACTGGAAGATGTTTTGAATGCCAACTGTTTTCTTACACCGTATTACGCATGGTAATGTGTTGCGCTTTTGGTGTTTCCACATTCTTGTTCACCCTTTTGTATAGCATGCAGACTTATTATAGAGGTATTTTCAATATATGAACAGTTCAATACGTGTAAGATAGTAATTTTTCTTCCTTCATTAGAAAACATTACCAACAAAGTGATGTCTTTCTCAATAGAATTTGATTTATAGGGGTCCGTTTCCTCGGGGTCAATAAAGAACTTCGAGAAAGCCATTTATTTTTTATTAACCGATATGTCATTGTTCTCATTCTATAGATATTATGTTCAAGTTGAATCAGAACTCTAACGACAAACTTTCAGAGGCTGTAGTATGGACCAAAATACGATAAAAGTATCTGGTAAGCATTAGCTCTAAAATGCCTGCCTCAAGACTATAAGCATTTTTTATTTTAGGGCGCAAAACCAACTGATATCAGAAGTGAGTATAAGCACTTGTTAATTTTTGCTACTGTGAGATACAGTTCTTTTACTGATAGCTCTTTGCTCTCGTTATTCTGAGACGTGGTGATATAGACCAAGACTAGAAAAAAAGTCCAGTAAATATGGGCTCTAAAGTGTCTACCTTAAAAGCTGTGCTCACTTGTGCAGTAGGAGAGATATGTTTCACAGCAGCGAAGATGTCCATATCTAATAAGGAATGCATCTTTGCGCCATTGTTTGGTGGATATTTTTTATTGATTTGGTCCATATTGGTGCCACTGAAAGTTTGTCAGTTTAGTTCTGGTTCACCTTGTATACACAGTCTTTCCTGTTGCTGTAAATGACTGTACGTTTAGTTGCAGTCTGTAGTAGGTAGCGCATACAGACAGTTGCATAAATATTCAAAAGACTGATCGGACGAGATGGCGCAATGATGAAATGCTGAACTCTGTTTCCTTAGGACAGCGGTTCAGCCATCCCCAAAATCATTTCGGGGAAATTCCAGAATGACCCCTTTGAACAGGTAATCTGAGATTTTCAGCGCTCAACCGAGCTTTAGTTCTCTTTCTAATGATGTTGCTGTCGACGGCATAATAAAACCGAGTCTCCTTTCCTTGAAGTGTGCGACACAATACTTGAAAAGAACTATCTCTTGTGGATTAGACGCAAATGAGATGCAGTGCTCTAACTCTTGTTGCCAAAATAGGAACGAAATATACTGCTTTTCTACTTCAGTATGAGTCAGCGGGGCGAAACATGAGCTATGCACCCTCAACCTTTGACATATCATCGTCTACAATGCCGAAATGTATGGCTACAAACCACAGCAAGTGCAATTCATCCGGATTCGTACTTCCCGGCCCTCATGAACGTCGTTAAAAAGAAGATTCAGTTCAGTAAAATACTGTATTTAATTCAGTACCTCGGCAGATAAAAACGCAGCAAATATCGACCGTCACCCTTTTAAGTAGTATCATTTTTTCAAAGCGTTGTTTCTATATCTCCAACGGTTCCAGAAATATTTTATTAAAATAATACACAGAGTCGGTCAGAATAATATACTTAGCCACCTTGTAGCGTGCACTTCGTCGTGACATGAATGATCCTAACTTTTAGTGCGTGTAACACGTCAGAGGTCCACGGTAATGTTATATAATTTTTGTAGTGTGTGGGTCGGCACACTATGACAGCCACGATATGCACGATATAGCTGACCTGAAGTGAGTTTCGGCTTGGGATGTGAACTGGTATGCGTCATTGCGCCATTCAGTCCGTAGTGCTGGCCTTTCTAGAAAATACAATAACTGGTATGGAAGAAGTCATCCATAAAATTATTAATAAATAAATCCAAAACTTTGCATTGTTTTCTTTAACGACAACGTGGGCCGAGATAAATGTTTCCCTCGTCATAATACTCTATTTATTTATTTTAATTGTCTTATACAACATTCATCCAGTACAAGCTGTGTTGGGTACTACCAGCAGATCTTTTAGTATATAGGCTTGTAATGTTTGTGTACCATAACGCTTTGGGCGATGTGTGGTTTATCGTTCCTAAGGACATGTAAGGGACAGTAAATCAAAACGAGACAGATGGTAAAAAGGTAAGTAAACTGTTTATTATTTCAAAATCAATTGCCATAACTGTTAATACATTTATCCCACTGTGAAGCAAGGCGGACTGTGCGTTCATGGGAAAATTTTCGCGGTTGCTTACGGAACCACGATTGTACCCAGACGTGCACCTCTTCGCCCGAAGCAAATCGCATAGGGAGAGATCGGAACCACCGGGTGATCAAAAAGTCAGTATAAATTTGAAAACTTAATAAATCACGGAATAATATAGATAGAGAGGTACAAATTGACAGACGTGCTTGGAATGACATGGGGTTTTATTAGAACCAAAAAAATACGACAGTTAAAAAATGTCCGACAGATGGCACTTCATCTGATCACAATAGCAATAATTAGCATAACAAAGTAAGACAAAGCAAAGATGTTGTTCTTTACAGGAAATTCTCAATATGTCCACCATCATTCCTCCACAATAGCTGTAGTCGGGGAATAATGTTGTGAAGAGCACTGTAAAGCATGTCCGGAGTTATGGTGAGGCATTGGCGTCGGTTGTTGTCTTCCAGCATCCCTAGAGATGTCGGTCAATCACGATACACTTGCGACTTCAGGTAACCCCAAAACCAATAATCGCACAGACTGAGGTCTGGGTACCTGGGAGGCCGAGCATGACGAAAGTGGCGGCTGAGCACACGATCACCACCAAACGACGCGCGCAAGAGATCTTTCAAGCGTCGAGCAACACTTTGTTTGTTTTTTTTTTTTTTTTTGTTCTAATAAAACCCCATGTCATTCCAAGCATGTGTGTCAATTTTTACCTCTCTATCTACATTATTCCGTGGTTTATTAAGTTTTCAAATTTATACTGACTTTTGATCACCCGGTATATGGCGGGCCCACATGTTGCCAAGGTTGTACTCCGCAGAAGTTTCACTGGGACATCCGTACACATCCTCACGCGGATTCCATACTTTTTGAGCCCTGAAGAAAGACACTCGTGGTCGTCGATGTGCTTCGGACGAACAGATGTCCGCCTGGGTACAATCATGGTTCCGTGAGCTACAGCAAACAGTTTTACATGAAGACATTGACCACACACTTTATATTAGGCGTTGCAATGAAAATTACAGAATATGGAGTTGGGTAATTCATGAGATGTATCGTTTAGTTCAGACGAGGGTACGTCAACGTGCACGCCATTGCATACTTGGCTCAAAGTGCTGAACAGCATGTAAAAGTTAGTTATTCGTTTCCATCACTTTCGGGAGATACTAACAATAGCAGAATGTGAGCTCACAGTAAGTCTAGATATTTCCGTGATGCTAGTTGCCAAATAATCATAGTCTGGCTACCTACGAAGCAGCTTGATGAATCAATTACATTCTTCATGACTTCCAAGTGGAATCGATAGACTGGATTTTGTTTCTTTGGCACGATAGATGGGTCGTGAGAGTGATACAGCAGACGAGTGTCTGTGTCTTATCGACAAGAGATCGTTGAAGACTGAGAAGCCACAACGACTTAATTAGAATCAAAGGAGAAATTATGTCCTGCCCTAGTAAAGTAACTATACCAGCACAGACTTCTACCCACTCTGGAACACTGCCATAAACATAATTGAGGGGAACAGGCTGCAAATGAAAACATCATTGCTATCATTAAACTTTTAATGTTTTGACGCTAAATATGTAAAATCGTGCATAGATTCAACGAGGAAAATAAAACTTGATGCACTGACAGTCCCATGTGAAAGAAAGTAAGGTCACTTTGGTAAAAGTAATGTAGAACGCAATCTAGCGAAATAATTTCAGCTTTGACAGAAAACAGAAAACCATATGACTCCTAATCCGTAGGGGACCCCAGACACACTTCTTCCGGATTTTTAGTAGGTTTCTTTAATCCCATAATGTGAATGGTTCTGCAGTAACCGGGTCATGAAACAGCAAATTAAGTTATTCATTTCCTAAGAACTTTCCTTATATCATCGAAGGACTACAAAAGCTTGTTAACAGAAGAAAATACAGAAAGCTGGCCACAGCTACGTGAAAAGCTAAATGATGACAGAGTGTTATCTGCATCCACGTACGCATTTGTGACCTACATGACACTACACGTGCATGACGCTCAGTTAGGTCTCCGCTTCGAGTAACCTTCAACCCGGTACCATTTCTGGTCATATTCCTTTAAGTGAATGTGAATATGACGAATACCGCCTACGATGAGTGCAAATACTAGCTACTGCGCTCAAACTGACGTAAACAGTCAACCTCACAAGTTGCTGTGTCCGATTTTTCAGTCAAATACACAAAATTTAAAAAAGAAATACCTAAGAATACACAATATGAAATGTCTGAAACAAATAGTAATAAGTTAAGGAACATTCGCTTATTTCTTGATCCAAGTACATGAAAGGTATTCGGCACCTGAAAACTGTCTCCGAACGAATTATCGTTTTAGGGTGAACGAAATGCACTCGGCATAAAAAGGGAAAAGCAATAAGCATACATTCAGGCTAACAGTATCGAAAATGTTTGTACTGGGTTTTACCTCGATCATTAACTAATGTCGCCGACCGCTGGAATTCATATATTGATTCAAAATGTGTACATACTGCACATCTTTTCGCTAGGACTGTTCGAAATACCTATTCCCGGCACATTTTAAATAAAATCTAATGGTTAATACGTGTTTCTTAAATTTTCAGTTGTGTGTTAGACAACCTTAGGTGAATTTTCTTATTATTCACAGCATTGTGAACAGTAAAAATTTTAAAATAGAAAGGAACAGTACAAATCTAAATTTATCCATCATTAAACCAAGTTTCCGGACCACACTGGGAGTTGTTGCTCGGAATCGCTGTGTAATCCCATAAGGCGTCCGTGGTTCAAATGGCTCTGAGCACTATGGGACTCAACTGCTGAGGTCATTAGTCCCCTAGAACTTAGAACTAGTTAAACCTAACTAACCTAAGGACATCACAAACATCCATGCCCGAGGCAGGATTCGAACCTGCGACCGTTGCGGTCTTGCGGTTCCAGACTGCAGCGCCTTTAACCGCACGGCCACTTCTGCCGGCAAAAAGGCGTCCGTCACCAATTACGGTCTTATACAGCGGCTCTAGGCAGCGGCTCTTCATGTGGTGAGGAATCTTGATCTGACGATATTTTTATACTAAAACCGGTTATCTGCTATAAAACGAAAATAAATTTCTATTTGGACAGTTAATTTTTAGTTTTTTCTTAAGTACAGTCGCTGTAGAAAAATTACTAACGAAATGTTTGTTTACAGAGACACATGCTTTTGCTCACTGACATGTCCCAAGCGTATTTTGTAAACTCTATGGTAGCTTTGTGTTCTCTACGTCTCTCTACCACGTATTCTCCATTACATCTTCAATTACCTGCAGCTTTTCTACTTTTGTTGATTCCATGCATCACGTAAATATCTCAGAAGCTGTCGTAATCAATGCTTGGGCTGCAACTCCGCATCTATATTGCGCAATACAGAGTACGCCCATCAGCTCCGAAAATATTTAATCTTCTTTCGTCTCCAAAATAATGCAATTTTATCGAATCTTCAGTATGGCTGCGTTGTTCAGTAGCGAATGGAAAACGCACAATTCATTTCATCGCTGTAATGCATTTCCTTCCATCCGTACTACTCCTCTTACGCCATTTTGGCTTATCGCGAATGCTTTCTGTAGGCTTTTTGTTTCGCTTATAGTCACACATAGTCCTCTGATTATGTGGGAAAAAATCAGTCAACATTCATTAAGGAGACGAATAATCACAATATGCTCCAGATGGTTAGTTTTTGATGTCTTACGATACATCCCATAACTGAATGTGATATCTTCGTAAATCTGTAAGAAAATGGGGGAGTTGCATACATTATCTTCTTATGAATGCATATCTTATTGATTCAGAGACTTCATTTTTAAATATTCCAGTGACTTCATGGATGTATCAATAAAGAAACCGAGCTCATCTGGCTAAAGTTATAAAAAACTAGTTACAGATATAGCAATTCGTTTTGGATAACAGAATAAAAAACCAAAATTCATGCAATATTTTTAATTTTTGTATTGAATATAGCTTTTCTTGAACCATATAATGTTTTTCGTTACTCCCCTAGATCCAAAACAGATTTAGACACGTCTGTATTCAATCCAAAACCGATACACAGAAAAAATAATAAGCCTAACACCGCCGTTCTATTCGCCCCTCTTTAAAAAGTGCATAGAAACACCAAGTTTCTTAGAACGTAAAGGTTATGTTGACTTTATTTGAAAAAATAATGCGAATGAAACACTTTTGTTCTGAATGGCTAGGAGTCATTTTTTAGTCAAGCAGTTTTTGTTCGCAAGTTCTTCGTTACTTCTGGGCCCACGACTTGTGGATTCGGGGAAATCATTTTTAAACATGTCACTGAATGTATTAATAAACAAACCAAGTACATCAGTTTAAAGTTACAGTATGGTAATTAGAGATACAAAAATTTGTTTTCGACAACCAGCCAAAGAACTACAATTTATGCAGTATCTCTAGTTTTGTGCTGAATAACGCTTTTTTAAACCAGATAAGTTTTTTCCTTGTTCACCCAGATTCAAATCTGGTTTTGACACGCTCCTACTCACCCCAAAGACCAATGCATAAAAAAAGTAATTCTGTTCACACACTCCACCGCCCCTATGGAGTCAATAGAAACGCCAAGTGTGTATATATATATATATATATATATATATATATATATATATATATATATATATATTGTAAAAGCATGAGCTGGGTCCCAAAACTAATTCCTAGAATCCCATATAATTTTAGTTTCATATTTAGTTTCAAAATTACCAATTTTTTATCTTTTCAAGTTGCAAACTGAGTTTATTCAGCCCATTTCAAGGAACTACTTTCTTGGTACAGCTATCGTACTTCGGATCTAAACCTGATAGACACTATATAACATCACGAATAAGAATGCCAAATGGTCAAGTGCGTTACCCGGCACATTAACGTAGAATCAAAATTTTAACCTCTCCAAATTGCTAAAACGACCCTTCAGATCTGGTAGATCTCATTCACATACTGCTAGCTTCTTCCCGTTTCACCATTCAACAGGCTAAACTCCTTAAGGCAATACTGAAACCTGGAATTCCACTGCTGAGAAGATTCGCGAACCTTTCTCGACAGCCTAAAATCTAGATCCCTATCATGAGATATGCTCAATAATCGAACAGTCTTCTATAAATTTCGTGATGGGAAGGCACCGAGGCCCTGAAGGCGCATTATTTGCTTCACTTCGCGAAAGACGCACTTGGCATTCGAATCAGTAACGATTTGCTGTGAGTTACACATTTAGTGGGTATGTATTCTCGCTGTGTTAATCTCTGCTCTCTGTCAGTTATTTATCTCAATGATACCTTACCATTACTAGCATACGGCTGTCAGTTGTGTGACAATCTCTGCACTACAACTATTTTCGACGTTAAAGAAATAGTAAGAAGCCCTAAAAATTTAGCATCTTCTTCAACGTAGCGTACCACAGCTAAACATTTATTGAATGAGTACGGCATTTTTTCTTCACTTAGGCTGTTATTTATATATTTTCACTGCCGTTTTCGGATTATGAACGCATAGTCTAGCGAATATGTATAAAGAAAGCTATACTTATGTTACCGATACGAAATAAGAACACAGTGGTGTGAAAGTAAGTTAGCAGAGGACAAAGTTACCTTTAAAACTGCCAAACGTAGAAATTTTCAGAGTCTACACAATCTCTGTCTCATTTTACATTCGTTTACAAACTGTTCTAGTTGTCTTGACAGTAGTAATATTTATTTATTTTTTATTTATTTTTATTTTTTATTATTTGGTAAACGTTTTATTCTTTAGTCAACATTATATCTGTGCACATTTTCGGCCTTATATGCACAAAAAGATGTCGAAATTGTCAAAAGACCTAGAACAGGTTGTACAGGGATACGAAGTGAGACACAGAGTGTGAAGACGCTGGTAATTTCGCCATGTGGCAAATCTAAAGGTAAATATTTTTTTCCGATAATTTAACTTCACACCATTGTGTTCTCATTTCATATCGGTAACTTTAGTATGCTTTTATATAGTGATGTTCACTACCCAATGGCTTCATAAGCCCAAATCGCCAGTGAAAATAAATAAATAGCAGCCTAAGAGAAGAAAAATGTCGCATCCACTAAATAAACGTCTGTGCGTTTATAAAACAAATCGTAATTTGTAAACGTGTCAAATAACTATTTAATTTGTAAAAATATGAATTAGGCAGTTGACTAAATAGCTAGCAAGCAGCAGGCTATGCAATCACAACGTAATCTCAGCAGTGTGTAGCACTTGAGGAGACTAATTCAGGCAGAACTCGCATCATCCGCTTATTACGTTATCAAATGCTCCGTTATGTATAAGTATGCCTTTATTACAAGAGACGATCAAAAAGTTTCCGTTTGAGGGCGTTACTGCATGTATGCAACGTAGCGCGACTGCGATACGGGTATTCAGCCACCGGCATGTAGGGAAGGGCTTACTGTGGCGTTCGTGTCTTCCCGACGTGCTTACGGAAAATGCGGAAACATGGACTATGGCGACGTTGTTACCAAATGCTTCCAAATAGAGCCAACGTGCTCTTGTTCTCTTCTTGACTGTCAAAGACAAGCACCAATAGACATCCATCGGAGAGAATGGGGCAGCATGTCCGTCGAAAATCAGCACCGTGGAATGATGCACGAAGTTCATGATTTCACACGTCCCCATATTGCAAATGTGGTAACGCAAAATTTACGCCTACCCAAGTGGGAGACATTCGAGCACCCGCCTTATAGCCCTGATCTCTCCCCATACCATTACCGAGCCTTCCTTAAAAAAGGTTTTGAATAGTCGACGAGTCCTGTCGGACGAGGGTGTGCAGCAGCCAGTTACAGACTTCATAGCGCAGCAGGTAACGGTGTTTTACGAAGCGGATATCTTCAGCCTGGTGCGTCGGTGGGATGACTTCCTCAGTGTTCACGCCAATTTTGTCTGATTGGCGTGCCGTTCCTGGACTGCACGGTCTTGAAAACTTCTTGACCGCCCGTTATATGTACATGCACACAGTTGTTTGTGACTGTGACTACATTGAAGCAGTAATACTCGTTTGTTACTGAAGGTGAGATACAACGCTACAGCAACAGAAATTTCCGGTCTTTCGTATTAACTCACATTCAACATAACTATTAATCCACATGCAGTCTTCATCTCCTAAATATCACGCTTTTCGAAAATAGGCTTGTACACGTTAGCTCCAATAATATATCCAAAAATAACATTCAAATCTAAATTCAAGAAATTTCTGCTTCATCCTTGTAAATGCTTGTGTGCTATGTATTGAAAGTAGACGGATACTCATAATTACAATGAAAACAATACATATTGCATTTTCAACATTTCAAACTATACTTAAAAAACAAAAAAACATACAACTTCTGAATTTTCTAGTCTAAGACTCTGTTTGCACGGCGATTTGTTTTTTGTACGAACTCAATTAACAGCCAGTTATCAAGTTTTCCAGATACTTCTTACACTCATTATACGCAGTTCTGGACACCGTGAAAGAAAGTAGTGAGTAGCAATTCTGTTCCTGGAATACGTGCCCTTTCGACGTTGGAGCTGTTTACCCTAGCAATGTATGACGAGTACAATGTAACTTTTCTCCATTATTTGGTAAGTACTGTATATGAGCCTGGTATATGTTAAATGATTTTAAGTCAAATGAAACGTTACTATTATTGATTAATATTCGATGATCTTGTACAAAGAAGTTGCTCTAAAATTCGTTGAAAACACGGGGAATAACTTTCCTAGTCGTGAAACATTTTCATTCGACTTTTTGTATTGCTCGTAAGACAAGTTAATGGGCTTCTAACTCGGTCTTAATAATAGCTTAGTGATATTGCCAGATAGAAATACCTGCTAATTCTCCAACTGACGTACGGTACGTAAGTTAAGTTTTGCTGTCGAAGACAGTGTTCCGCTCTTTTTAAAAATAAGTAAAACATTTTCCTAGCTAATGTGTCGCAGTAACATTATGGCTGCTGATTTCTTGTTCTGCGCAAATCTCATCGGACGTGTAAGGATACAACACTGTCAGAAGTTTCAGAATACTGGCAACTTCAGTGGCATGCCTCGAAGAAATTGTATTTATAACGAATTCCTAAGATATTTTGTGTCTGACCCTGCGGAAAACATGTGTCGAGGAGATTGTAGACGCAATGCATTGTTGTGATGTGAAAATAAAAGTTGGACAAAATATTTGTAAATCGCTCCCTGGAGAATTCTTCGCAATGAAGCAGATTTCCGACGTTAAGATACTGTGTAACAGTTGATTACTGTATAATTATCGTCACTGTCTTATTCAGAACTTTGGAAGAGAAGTAGATAGTGTTTACGGGGGAAATGATTGGCTTATTATTGCCTTATTTTTATTTTAGAAACGATCACATAATATGATTGCGATAATATCAGCTTTAGCTATCTATTGTCCATATTCAAATTCTGCGCGTCATGGGCGGCATTTGGCGTGAACGCTTTCTTCGTCGAATGCCACCTATACTTATTTAATGTCAAGATGGCCAAAGTATAGCCGAATCCGGTTATAGCTATTATCACCTTAAAGTTATCACCTTAAATAATTGTGTCTAAAATAAAAGTTGTGTGTATCCAAAACTAGCTGTTAATAGTAAAATATAATGCGTATCTCCACCTGAGGGACTAGTTGGAGCTTTGCTAAAACTGAAACTATACTAATGGGATTAATATACAACACTGTGGTATTTTAGGCTATCGATCGGGTGCAACTAGTTTGATATTATCTAGTTCGTGGCGGTTTTCATGTTTCACCTTTGGTTTATATTAGCTTCTTATACAGTTTTCATTAGCGTTAAAGCTTGAATTGCATTTATGTCTTTTCTTACATCTTTAATGGCTTGTGTATATGAATCTGCCATTAGATAAGCTATCACTTTAGGAAGAATTTTATGATCCACTAAATGTATGAAACGTTTGCAGAATAGCTACATAAGTACGTTCCACTGACAGTAGAGGTATAGGACAGATATACATCTCTGCGGTATGTTGTCAAAAGTCACCTTATGAATTTAGTGTCAGATTCTGCTAATCTTGCACATTAATTTTTGTTATTAATAAATTAACTCAGTTTTACAGAACTACCGCAAATCATTCGTCCATTTATTACTATCATGCGAATGCTACCTTTGCACTGATCTGTAAGAAAGAACAATTCCTTCTGCTTAATCTCACCTAGGAAATGGAATACCTTCACATGTACACCAGTACACCTTGTATACAACAAAAAACAGTGGTCTAAAACGTAAATTGTGTGGCATACATGATTACGCAGTTAGTCACAGACACAAGAAACCTGTATTTCAAGGCTGAAGCAACTGTTAGACAGATATTCTCAGGTACAGAAAACAGAAAAACAAAGACCAGTGTTAATGGAGTTCCGTATTCAGTAGTCTAGCACTTCCAAGATCGCCTACTGGGGTCTAATAATTTAATTCTTTAAGGCGCTTTGAGAAACAATGTGTTGGAGAAGAAAATGCAACGTCGTGCAGGTAGAAACTTAATGTTGGAGCACTAGTGTCTGGGATTGAATCACTCGTGGTTTTGTCGGAAGAGTGGATTATTTTAGAAAAATCACAGAAAATCTGCATCAGGTTTCTCGAACCAACATTTGAAACCATCTACGGTGAAATTTTCTAACGCGCGTCTTGGAAGTGATCATTTTTACACCCAGAAGGAAATCATGACTACGTATCAGAAGGATAAATATGGCTTAAGGAAAAGTAACCAAGTGTATTTATAAACGACTTGATTGGCACCTCAGTATTCATGCACATGAGTACCCCACATCAAAGATCAAGTACCAGTCACTTCAACAATCGCAACACCAAGTATCGCTTATCTACTACTTTAGCTACGCATGTACTCCTTCTGTGATGCTGATATTCGTCTCTGCAACGAAGTACCTTGCACTCTGTGCAAGAATTAATGTTGTGTTGCATTTAATAAAAAGCTGAAGCGATTCCTTTCGTCAAATTCATAAGTGTACCTAAAAATTAAGATACGTAGATGGACAGTTTTTCTCATATTATAAAGTAAAACATCTCCCATTTACGCTTTTTGTGTTTTCGTTTTGCAGTCAACGAAACCCATTTCCTTTAGCTGGCTCGTAACTGCTTGTGTTCTATCGCATTTCTCCTTCTATCCCCCCCCCTCCCTCCACCCATCGGCCCCCCTCCCCCCGTACCCATCCTCGCACGACCGACGCTAGCAGTGCCCTCAGTGCAAATTTGCCCGGCTTTAATGTTTCTATTATATATTTCGCGAACTAGCATAAATTATGCATTGACACTGTAGCTACTACTGTTTTCCATTATTTATGTTGTTATTACTTTTAAATGCTATATCCGTTAGCAGTGATTGGTAAAATACTGCAACTGTAAAAGTAGTGGTTTTGTTTGTTTGTTATAAAATAACTTCCACTATCTTCTTTCATTTACTTCTCGCACGACGCATTTCGACGAATGGTTCTCATAACAAGTCCATGTTTTCGCGTATTATGGCATTTATGTATAAGTTTCTGCATAAAAGGGTTACAAGAAAACCGTAAGTATTAAATGTTTTCCAAATTCTCGATTAAATACAGTACATATAAAAAGTCATGCATAAATTTGCGCTTGTTTATATATTGCAGAAAGGCAGCACACCAATTCACAAGCTCACACAACGTCGGAAACATACGCCTAAAAATGTCGTAACACACAAAAAATGCTCTTAAAAATGGGAATAATTTCCCGAAATGCGTCAGGCAAGAAGGAGATAACGGGAAAACCGTGACTGGAATGAGAAAAAACAAACCTAAAGGATTTAGTGATAAAAAGTTCAGTTGAGGGTAAAGTTATAGAAAAGGGTGAACAATTAGGCAATTGCTTGACAGTGAGATAGATACAAGGTAGCATGGCGTGCCAGTTCTATATACGTAAATCTTTTTAGATCATAAAAAAATAAAATATTTAAAAAATAAAGTTGTACAGATAAGAATAACGATAGGGAATTTGCGAGGTCCAAGAGATAAGTTATAACAATGGTCGTAACCTGCGGAAGAGTTACTATGAATTCTCTTACGGCCTCGCGGGGTAGCCGCGCGGTCTATGGCGCCTTGACACAGTCCGTGCGGCTCCCCCCGTCGGAGGTTCGTAAGTTAGATTAAGTAGTGCGTAAACTTAGGGACCGATGACCTCTGCAGTTTGGTCCCATAAGACCTTACCAGAAATTTCCAAATTTCCAATTCTCTTACGTAAAGTTCTTGGCTGTAAACATGAAATTTAAAAACGAAATCGATAAAGTTGGTTAAAGCGGAAACGATAACGCGACTCGCCGAATATCCCCAGTGGATGGTGCATAAAGAAACATAGGACGTTGGCCAGAAGCGAATTTTACACTAAATTGAGTATTATCCATATTTGGCGAGGAACATATCAGGACTGTTGTGACCCTTACCATTCGGAATATAGTTTGGAATGATGCCCGTAAAGAGGAGAAAGCGGATTAATAATCTAGAAAAGAAAGAAAAATATCCTCTGCCAACGCATTTGCGGAAAAAATATAATTTAAATCAAAAAGTAATGTTGCAAAGACTATGCATTGTATAGATTGCTCTGTAAACGTCTCGGACAAATAGAGAAAAACGTGTCCAGAACTATTCACTTCGGCAACGGAGTAAATAACAAAAGGTGCAAACGCAAGAAGATTATTTTGAACTCGTCATGCGTATAAGTAATAATGTCGGCTGCAACATTTGCGTGAATATAAGAGCTGTAAAATATTCAGAATAAAAGTTCTCGCAAAATGATAGGGCGATATCAGCAAAGCATATCCTGCGCAAGCAGACAATGTCACTGCGGTATACGTTTAAGACTTGCTGCACCCCAGAGAACTAAAGAAATTATCTTTGAACCCGAAGAACTCTTGTTTAGCAAGTGGCGGATCTTGTATAGGTGGTCATTGAGACGGTCAGTATTATCTCACAGCCCGTCGTTAAGTGCAACTCTCAGCTATATACTTTCCACAAGCGCAGGCCTATATGTATAGAAAATTATCGAGAAGAGCTAGTAGCACATTGGAGCTTGAGTAGGTCGGTGAAGGGGGTTGTGATAACGAGAATGATAAAGCATGGCCGGCAACAATCGGGGACTGAGCAAGATATAGTGGTATGTCACAAATAATTAACACTAACTAAAGGGTACAAATACGCCATCGCATCTAAATCGTACATTCTCTCGACGGTAATTTGCTCATTCACGTGTCATTTATTCTCTGTCTTTCCTAGCGTTTTTCCCCTCTTACGATGTCTGTTGTTTTCATGATTTGAAGAATTTATTTTGTTTTCGCTTTCTGGCCGGATGTATTTCCTGTCACATCAGTCGTCAGTTACCCTTGTTAACTTTGTTCTGTATGTTACCGTATTTTATGGTGTAAAGACTGTGGACCATCCCAGTATTAGCCGAAAATAGCGTGGAGAACCACTTAAAAACCACACTCAAAATAGCTGTTCTACTGCACCAACGATCATGTATACGCCACTCGGATTAGATCTGGGTCTGGCTCACCTCCCCACGCAAACTAGCGCGTTCCGTGGTAAACTACATACTAAGAGGCCACGTAGTTTGCAAATAATGCGAGCTAATCCACAGGAAATTGTATCTTTGCATGTGTGGGACTGAGTGGTGCGTATTACATCTATCTGCTCTATAGCTAACACAAACAGCTCTCAGATTTCTGCAATAAGCCACATTTGACGGAAGAAGTCATACATTTCTTTTAACCCAGGAAGGAAATAACTGTTTTTCGTTTCATAGGGAGAAGAAAAGTTTGTCTACCTTTGCGCTTACATTTTCAAACAATGGTTATGTTGCAACAAATATTTGTAACCGCGATAGAAACATGCTGCTTGGCCATGCGGCTTCATCGACAAAATGACTAGTGGTTTCAGAACAAGGTTTTGATGGAAACGTGTTTGCAAAAGCGTTAAATATGTTACGTTTTCCCACTCAGCGATTAGAGTAAATAGAGGGAAAACAGCGTAAAAAATGAGGTAACATAGTTAGTGCAGTTTGCAAATGACAGTTATCCGTGAAAAGGGTATTATGACACACATGTTACGAAATGACGTAACCTGAGAGGCCATCGCGTGTGTGGGTTCTTGCAGTAATTACCGTGCCATTACGATACCTGTCGCGTAAATGCTACTCGACTGTGAAAACAACTACCGTAAATGAATTATCCGACCATACTTTCGCATAATTACGTTTACCGTTCTTTATTACTCGTCTTTTTGTTGGCACTGCGCTTACGTTTTTCATCATTTCTACTCCATTATTTCAATTTACACACATAGAAAGCATGGCCGTTTACTTGTTCAAGAGCGAAAAAGAAAAGAATTTTACCCGATAACAGTCTACGAAACGGTGAAACTTTTTGTCGTTACTTACTTTCGTATAATGTGGATGCTTCTCCGTTGATCTTTACGAGAGAATAAAACTGAAAAATGTAGTCTACTTAAATATATTGATTGTCAGTAGGAATTCTGCAGCTATGGGTATATCCTACGTACAACATACAGAGGTCCCTCTCCATTCCTGTCGCGGATGCAGCGTGAGAAGAATGAAAAACTATATGCCTCTGTGCGAACTAAATTTAGTCGGCGTTTATGTACCTGGCTTTAAGGATGTGCTATGTAGTGGACTGAAGGATATTATCGGATCCTGGAATAATGAAAGTTACTGGACGTGTATCTTCGAGTATTCGTCAGTTCATTATACGAACAGAAGTAAAATCATTGGTAAACGCTTGTAATTTGTCAGTGGTCTCTTCAGTTCTCGAATTCAACCCTAGTTGTTCCACATTCACATGTTGCATTACATTTTCAAGAACGGCTTACATAAAAACTGAAACAAACAATTTCTACTTGATTTTAAATCACATTAAATTATCCGTGGTCCATGGATAACTTATAGAGTGCATGGATAACTTACATAGTGGTCCCTGGACTGTGGAAAAAGGTCAACGATGTACCTTTATTTAAGTGTAATACAATGAAATAGTTTACATTATGAAATATTATTGTATTACAGCGCTAATATTGTTTATGTTGCAATGTAGAACATTAATTTTAATCGTTTCGTTGAATATACCACTAAATGAAGTGGGAGGCGTTATCTAGCAGAAAATTATCCTAACCTACTTATCTTACACTACACCCTGTTTCCCATACGCTCGATTAAGTTGTTGAATACCTGTGTACCCTTTGTATGTTACCGTGTCCTGTACTAATGCCCTTGAAGTCTTTGTACAAGTTGTTGTCAGCACTATTATAATTTTCCATATTTGTAACAGGAAGGAAACAGTTATCAGATCTTTTGAAAAGCCCTCCGTATGATAATCGAATATTCGCAACACACAAATGTTTCAACACGTTCCGGTATTCTGAAACTTATCTGGCGTAAGTTTCAATTCAGCAAAAGCTGATTCTTCAATCCATTAGTGAATTTAAACATACAAAATAAACTTATCTCTCCATTCCCAAATCACTTATTACTGTAATTATGCGAAATGCAAATGTAGCCATTTTTAGTTTTTGTATATTTATGTCAAAACGACTTTTCAGCAGTGTTCGGATGAAAATTTGACGTAGCGAAATAGCGAGAAACTCTGGGCACGTACGTCGGCTTCCATCATTATTTTAGTCGACATGACTGCTGTCGTGTTATTGCCCGAGTTGCTTTCTTAAGCAGTTCACCTTAGTGTATCAGTAGACTGTAGTTAATTTAATTTCCTTGTTAGTTGTACATACGCTCAAATAAATATTGAGTCTTTTTCTTCTAGAGACAGATGTTCGTTTCTTGTGACACTGCCGGGCGGGGTAGCCGTGCGGTCTGAAGGCGTCTTTCCACGGTTCGTGCGGCTCCCCGCCTCGGAGGTTCGAATCCTCCCTCGGGCATGGGTGTGTGTGTTGTCCTTAGTGTAATTTAATTTAAGTTAGATTAAGTAGTGTGTAAGCTTAGGGACCGATGACCTCAGCAGTTTGGTCCCATAAGACCTTACCACAAATTTCCAAAATTTAGCTTATGACATTTATCCAAGTCCAGAAGTCATGTTAGTGGATTGTTGGCTGTAATAGTAATGTAAACGTCTGTCTCTAATCTGTATACAAGCTCTCCCAAACATTTGCAGCAAAAAGCTGCGGAATGCTGTAGAATCCAAATGGTGGATGGGGAGAGAATTTTCAGATGCAAAAACCTTTTCACAGGAGAAAATTTACATTGCGCTAAAAAAATTCTTCATCCGAATGCTCCTCCAACTTTTTTGCTGTGATATTATATACTGCCATCGGATTTTGTGAGTGGCGGCATGCAAACAATAAAAATAATAATATAGATGATCATTTCATAATATGTTACGAGAGGCTTCGAATTTGTCTTAACCATGTGAATAATGAAATTCGTAAACTTCTGCTACCGTTTGACAAAACTTAAAACAACTAAATTAACATCGTAATCAAGTAACATAAATAAGTAACTGTGTGAAGGTACCGTTTGAGAGAAAATATTTTTAGGTTATAATATTTTAAAAGACCAGTCAGTCGTTGTTGTAGTTGTCAGTGTATGTGTGTGTGCAGAAAGATAGTCATAGTCAAGGGTTAATGAAGGGAGGATGCGGGATTGGCGGAGAAATGGGAAATACTGCGAAAAAGTACCAACAGCATAAAATGTTGCCGAAGAGTGATACAATATTGCTGTACTCAGAGTGTCTGAGCTACGCTTTTCTCGTCAGATACATTCTGAAATATTTAAGACATGAGAATTCTGTTTCCACTTGCATGAATTGTGAAAAAGTCGTCACTAAATTACGTTTTTGTAATTTCTTCTGCTTTACATAATTCAACTGCGGTTCACCCTTCAAAATCCGATTAGTAGTGACGGAGAAATTGAACATTTAGAACTTAAAATTTATTTGTTCTGAACATGAGACCAATTCCTGTTTTATGCAGATGCTCGTGTTTTTATACGTAACTGTTACGCCCGACTGCTGGGACGCTCCAAATTGTTGCAGCTAAGAGAGTTGACTTAAAAAGCGGTACAGTGGAGAAAAGTTTAGTTTGAAATTGTTATTAATCATACTTGGCTACAAGTAGCTGAACCGAGATACGAACTGGAAAGCAAAGAGCGTGGCATCTAAGGATTATTGACCATTTAATATGGTAACAAGTTCTGCTCTTTCTTCTGCCAGTGACTGCAAAAAAAGGTGCAAGTCAAAACCTGAACAGATATGTATCACAGGGAACTGAGGTATAAAGTCTGTTAAATAATAACTTCGCATCATAAATTTAATGCCGAAATACACGCCCACATTGCATACCTGCATCAGCAACAGCAACCAAAAGGAACTCTCAAAATAATCCCGTTATAAACACTTAGTTAAAATTCATCAAGTCTTCAATATGCCTACCGTCGACTACAATACGAGTTTGCAGTCGGTGATGCAAGGAATTTTAGGTAGACTGAAGAGATTCCTTGGATATCACTGCACGTCCTGCAACAACGTGTTGCTTTTAATCCTTCTGGCTCTTCGGCACTTGTGCATAGATTTCATCTTTGAATTTGCCTCAGCAAATAAAAATTCTATTGACTTCAAATTAGGCGAACATGCAGGTCAGTTGATAACACCTTCACGTCCTATCTAGCGACCAGGAAAGAGCTAGGTCGAGCCTTCCTAGCCACAAGAGGGTAGTGAGCCTGTCACCCATCCTACTGGTACCACGTACAGGTACGTATTTCAAGTGATACTTTCTCTATAGGAGAGCCGGTAGCATTTCAGTATGAAATCGAGCATATCTTTTACCATTTAAGGTTTCTTCAGTGAAGTAGGTAGTCTCCAATAACTCAGCACCAAATGTTCACACTCTACGGTCTCTTATGCTCAACGTGCCTCAGCCGTGTGAATTATCAGCAGCTCATGAAGAAAGAACCTATCGCCCTGATGTCACATCAGAGACAAACGGCAGAATTCCAGCGTCTTTTGTAGTCTGTGTCGTGGTGAAGTGACGCATGATCGGATAGAAGCTGCGAGCAACCCGGGCTGACTTATTCCAGAGACCCTCACAATCTCTCTGGACATCCCGTGGATTTTGAGCAACAGCTGCCAGAACGTCTATTTCGTTTGCCACGCTCGTTGCAAGCTTGCTCCTTAACTTTTGCGCAGTCTTCCACTGCCCTTACAATAATAATTATCTGCACATTCGTCGAATTATCATTCATGTTGGACACTGTCTGTCGGTATACCATTCGCGTATACCACTCAACTGATCTCTTCGCGTTCCGTCTGCGTTCTCTGTTAAGAAGTAGCATGTGTAGTTTGTCTTAGTTTATGAAAGACAATTATGATTTCAAGATAAACCAGCACTGAACACACGCGAACAACACAAATAGAATGACAAAGAGAAGGAATTAGCATATTTCATCAAAATATAAGAGGTATTAGAGATAAAGTTAGTGAACTGCTTATAGATGTTGACTCTGAAATTATTGGTGGATCGGAGTATCATTTAAATAATTTGACAATTCAGAGGCTTCCTTAACCAGGATACAGGTTAGCTGGCTGTTTTTTTTAGAAATTTCCTTGTTGGGTGGGGAGTGGCCGTGTACGTAAAAAACATTATTCCATTTGAGTCCATAGACGTATCACGGCACTGCACTGAACAGATATCTGAATGCTGTGCAGGGGCAGTTCAATTTATTGAAACTAAACTTCTAATTGTTGTTGTTTCTAGGTCCCCTAACTCTGACTTCAGAGCATTTCTGCCCAAGCTAGAGGGGGTACTTGATTCACTTAATATTAAGTACCAGAAATTAGTTATATGTGTTGACTTAATATTAATTTAGTATATGATGGATGTTGGTAGATCTCCTAAATTCATATGATCTGATGCAGACTGTGTTTTTTCCATCTTGGGTGCAGGGGAACAGTGCCACAGCCGTAGACATAGTAAAAGGGTGAATGGTCATTCAGACCATGATGCACAAATTTTAACACTAAAAGTATTTTTACTCAAACAAATGTCACATATAATTACAAACTATGTAAGAAAGTTAATCCAACAGCAATAGAGAGTTTTTTTTTAAACCTCGTCAAGGAACAAGAGTGACAGGATGTTTATCGTGCCGATAACATAGATGACAAACATAATTCTTTCCTTAACACGTTTCTCATTATCTTTGAGAGCTGATTTCCATTAGAACGTTCTAAACGAGGTACTAGCAGTAAAAGGCAGCTTTCGTGGCTGATTAGTGGGATAAGGATATCATGCAGAACAAAGCGGGAATTATATCCAAATGTTAGAAGTGCTCACAATCAAGCTACGGTAGTCCACTACAAACGGTACTGTAAGGTGCTTAAAATGTTATTAGGAAGGCAAAGAGTATGTGGTACGCAAATAGAACAGTTAATTCACAAGATTAAATTAAAACCATGTGGTCAGTTGTGAAGAAAGTGTCTGGTCAGCAGCACAAGGTTGAAGATATAAAGTCAGTTCGTGGAAAAAAATATTTCTGTTACTGATAACTCAGATATATGTACAGTATTTAACAATCATTTTCTGAGCATTGCTGATGAATTAAATAAAAATTTAGTTTCTGCAGGGAATGATGTAACACTCTTTGCAAATACCTTTCCGAGATTGATGTTTGAAATACTCCTTTGTAATAAAGACAACGGGCAGATTCAGTCAATAATTAAACAATGTGGATATGATGGAGTGCCTATCAGAATATTAAATTACTGTGCTGCACATGTTAGCCCTGTATTTAGCCATATCTGTAATTTTTCCTTTAGGAGTGGTCAGTTTCCTGACTGATTGAAGTACTCAGTAGTACAGCCGCTTTATAAAGAGGGAGAAAGGGATAATGTAGACAGTTTTAGACCTATTTCTATACCATCAGTGTTTGCTAAAGGCTGTTTATGTAAGGATAATTCATCATTTTATATCACACGATTTGCTATCAAATGTACAATTCTGCTATAGAAGTCGTTTAACAACTGAAAATGCTTTATTCCCTTTTCTCTATGAGATACTGGATGGGTTAAACAAAGGTTTCTAAATCTAGGGATATATTTTTAACTAAGGCGTTAGATTGTCTTGATCAAAAAGTATTGCTCCAGAAGTTGGACCATTACGAAATACGGGAACTAGCTCACAATTGGGTCACTTCTTACTTTATCAACAGACAGTAAAAGGTCATTATTCACAGTGTTGAGAATGGCTGTGTTGTGGCGTTTGAGTGGGATACCGTCAAACGTCGGGTGCCCCAGTGATCACTGTTGGAGCCACTCCCGTTCCTTATTTATATAAACGATATGTCCTCTAGCATTTCATGTAACTGTAAAATATTTCTGTTTGCTGATGACACTAGCTTGATAGTAAAGGATGTTGTGTGCAGCATTGGCTCGGTTTCAGATTGTGCAATACATGACCTAAGTTCATGGCTTGCAGAAAAAAGCTAACGCTACATCGCAGTAAGACTAGGTTTTTACAGTTTCTAACACACAATTAAACAAAACTCAAAGTTTTAATTTCACAGAATGGAAATGTGATTAGTGAAGCTGAACAGTTCAGATTTCGAAGTGTTCAAATAGGTTGTAAACTGTCGTGGAAAGCCCACGTTCAGGATCTTGTTCAAAGACTTAATGCTGCAATTTTTACTATTCGAACTGTATCTGAAGTAACTGATCGTTCGACACGAAAATTAGTCTACTTTGCTTATTTCATTCGCTTATGCCGTATGGTATTATATTTTGGGATAACTCTTCCCATGCTAAATGGATTTTTGGCTCAGAAACAGGCGGTTCGTGTAATAAGTGGTGTAAGTTCCGATCATCTTGTCGACCGCTGTTCACGCATCTGGGTATTTTGACGTTGGCCTCTCAATGTATTTATTCCTTAATGTTCTTTCTTGTCAACAATATCAGCGTATTCCGAAGACTAAGCAACTTTTACTCAGTTTATACTCGGCAGATATCAAACCTGCATTTGGATCGGACTTCATTAACTCTAAACTGACGAGTTTCCTCATGGGTCTCTCCTTCTATTATCTCCCGGAGTTCCTTGAAAAATTAAGATGATTCTTGTTGTATTGTTGATTGTGTTTGCTTAAACTTATGGCTTGACTTTTTTCGGTTTCATAAACATTTTATTTTTATCTGTTATTATTCTTACGTCGTAATTTCATTTACTGACACGTTACATGACCTTGGAGATTTGCTCCTCAACTTGATGTTACGAAACTTGACGTGTAAATAAATAAATAAATAAATAAAATGAAACCTAGATTTTCTATGTGCCCCTTAACACCAGTATCAAGGTGATACAACGCTGTTCCTTCCTTATCCGAAATAATGCATTTCCTCATCTGGGTATGATATTATGAACATCTGCATAAGTCAGCAGCACGTTCAGTTTCAAAACAAATTAATCCTAAGCTCTGAATATCGTTATTAATCTGAAGCTATTAATCGTATTCTGAAGAGTGAATCGCCGTTGAAGTTTCTTCCTTAGAAGCACGACATTAGCAGCAGAAATTTCTGCAGTTGCATTTCTGGCTATTCATCTGCGTGAAAACAGAATTACGATATTTTAAAGAGTTTCGTAAATATTTTGGCTGAATTGCTTAGATCTACATCTACGTGATTACTCTGCTATTCACAATAAAATGCCTGGCAGAGGTTCAATGAACCACCTTCAAGCTGTCTATCGTTCCACTCTCGAACTACACGCGGGAAAAACGAGCACTTAAATTTTTCTGTGCGAGCCCTGATTTCTCTTATTTTATCGTGATGATCATTTCTCCCTACGTATGTGGGTGCCAACAGAATGTTTTCGCAATCGGAGGAGAAAACTGGTGATTGAAATTTCATGAGAAGATCCTGTCGCACCGAAAAACGCCTTTCTTTTAATGATGACCACTCCAATAGACGTATCATGTCTGTGACACTATCTCCCCTATTTCACGATAATACAAAACGAGCTGCCCTTCTTTGTAGTTTTTAGATGTCATCCGTCAGTCCCACCTGATGCGGATCCAACACCGCACAGCAATACTCCAGAATAGGGCGGACAAGCGTGGTGTAAGCAGTCTCTTTGGTAGACCTATTGCACCTCCTAAGTTTTCTGCCAATGAATCGCAGTCTTTGGTCTGCTCTACCCACAATATTATCTATGTGATCGTTCCAGTTTAGGTTATTTGTAATTGTAATTCCTAAGTATTTAGCTGAATTTGCAGCCTTCAGATTTGTGAGACTTATCGCGTATCGAAATTTAGCTGATTTCTTTTAACACTCATGTGAATAACTTCACACTTTGCTTTATTCAGGGTCAGTTGCCACATTTCGCACCATACATATATCTTATATAAATCATTTTTCAAGTCGTTTTGATCATCTGATGACTTTACAACACGGTAAATGAGAGTATCATCTGCAAACAATCTAAGACTGCTACTCAGATTGTCTCCTTTGTCGTTAATATAGATCAGGAACAATAGAGGGCCTATAACACTTCCTTGGGGAACGCCGGATATTACTTCTGTTTTACTCCATAGCTGAACCGCATTGTCCATTGCTAAAATTATCATTTCAATTAACATATGTGAATTTGTTCTCGTGTTTGTTTATTTCTAATGTTTCAAGAATCCCAAGTTTTCTGACATTTGGATGCGTGTATTAGTAACTGTGGGTAGCATTGTCATTAGAGTGGCATTTATCATGATGACTGGTGAAATGTGTTGTTTTTTGTCTTTAGTACAGCCGTGTGTTCTTTGTACTTGATTTCAAAGGATTATAAAATCAGGCACTGTCTGTACATTCGATTCCACAGACAGCTGTTTGCGTTATTTATTGGGTTGTGTACTAATGTGTAAATCCTCTTTATTGTACATTGTGTATGCGTTGTGTATAGAGATGCTTCCTATTTGATAGAATATTTTACCTATAAATGGGAATGTGTGGGGTAGTTTTCTTTCATTATATTGTTTCGTTATGTTTGTTTCGTTGGATGCCATCGATGTATTTACTCTGCTTACAAAAGGTGAATGGAATTAAATTTCATGAGCGATCTATTTAATTATATTAACTTTTTTCCTCATTCCCACGTGTCGTTAGTGGTATCTGGTAGGTTCTGTTGATTAAGAAATTTAATTCTGCCAAATTTTGGACCAACAGATGACAAGATATGCTGCATACGGTCGTGACAGAACTGTTGAATTTCGAATGTTGAGCTGGTTACCCTTAAATGTAATTCTGAGATCCGGTAAAGTAATGCTGTAATTCATTTCTTGTTGCAAAGTAATTACTGATTGAAGAAATTATTTAATTGATGCGTGTCACATTTTGTGCCATTATTAAAATAATTATGTTATAAATACGTCGGTAAGAACTTACAATATTTTAAATAAAGAGATGGCTCGGTTCAGGTACATTAATTTCCAGATCATTCACAAAGATGCCAGCAGAGAATATGAATTGGATCCCTTAAATAAGCCTGCCTAGCTTTAGCATATACTACTGATGGCGAAGTGTCTTCCGGGAGCAACACAATAAGATCACTCTGATGTACACCATGTTTAGAAAAAAATTATATGTCGATGAGTATTAATACCTCTAAAGACGTCGTATCTAATTAATTAACTCGATTGTGAATTGTTAAATAATTTTATTCACTTTAATGGCGTGTCGGTGTACTGAAATTTTTCTCGGTGTAGTATTCCATCAACTTTTATTGAATCAGCTGAAATATTGCATTGTAAGTTCCATATGGTTTCGTAGTGATAGTAATATTTTTAGGAACCAGGATATGCCTCTGAATTTTCGAAACATAGGTTTACACATTGACTTTTGCGATATCTTTATTGCAACGAGGTACAACTTCACCTTAGGTTCTCTTTGACTTTGCCTTAAATATCGTCGACTATCAGTTTCATAACGATGGTGGCTTTTTCGAAATTTACTAATAAACTACGTAGTAAATTTAAATTTCCATCAAACCTTATAACCCTTTTTCTCTGATGGTGTACTACTTCGTTAAAGATTTCTGTTTATATTTGCTGAGAGTCATGCAGCTGTAAATGCCTTCCTGTATTCGACTTTACTGGTGCTGAGCAAGAGTTATATTTACTTTTCAGGTAACACTAAAACAGAACTGGAAGAAATACTGAAGATTCCCTGTGTAGTTCAGTTGTAAGAAACATCAAATTCTTAAGTTTGTGAACTATGTCAGTTTTTTATAGCACACCATGTTAGCCCAGAATATCGGGGAATCTTCAGAAACATATGGATCATGTTATGGATGAAAAATTTATCCAGCGGAAAAAAACAGTGAAGCTAATTGGGGATTAACCGTTACAGAATACGACAATTTTCGTAAAATCTATGTTTCTCAGTTCGAAACAGGAAACTTCTGGGATGGATGATAACACACTACTGAACTGGTATACTGAGCATACAGACACAGTTCTGTTCATTCTTAAGTATGCTGATCCAGTTGTAATCCATAATACTCTTTGAAAAAAGGTCGAAAGTGAAACAGAACTGAGAATGTGAATGGCGTACAGTGACAGCAAATCCTCGTGTGTCACTGAGAAAACATGTGTTTTCTGAGGCAGACATGGTTTATCGACTGACACGAATCGTTTCAGGAGCGCGCTTTTTTTATTTTGGCAGATCAGAAAGTGTTGCAGGTGATTTGGCGCGTAGAAAGAGTGAACATTCTAAGCCGATAATAAACGTTTACAAATAGATTCTGCTCTTCTTATGGAAAGTTTGAATATTTCAGTATTCTAAAATTCCAATAGTGTTCAAGGTAAACAGATGTCGCTAAATTTTGTCAGTATTCACTAGATACAGTTTACTACTTCCCAACAAATCTCAGAACCTGAAATTACAATTTATTGAAATAAGGAAACAGCGTGTAGTTTTAGACTGCAATCAGATGATGATCTAAATTTAAAAACGCCATCCTTATTATTGGTTAACTACTTTGCTTCAGCTTATTTGTAATACGTATGATTACCAGAACACGTGACTTAAATACTAAGAACCATGTTTTTTCTGTGCATTCCATTCACTACTGAGTTATGAAAACTGAGATAAAAACTACAGAAGACAGAAATGTGTCTGGTATCTTAGAAAGTCCTGCGGTGATGTATTTGTAAACAACTTCTCGTTTTTATAATTGTTTCCCATCTTATCAAAAGTAACTAGACACAGTGATGTAATGCGGAAATGACCATTAGATGTCACAAACGGCAGACCCGCCAATATAAAAGAAGTCTAGGTTGTTCTGTAGTAGTAACAACAGAGCAGATTGGACAGGAGAGCTCAGAGACTTAGAACGTTGGCTATTCACTGGTTGTGAAAATTCGTATGAAATCAGCAGAAAGAATCACTCGTGAGTTAAAGAACGCTACCTGTAGTCGAGCTAACACGCAGACTGTGCCTAGGAAGTGAAAAAGAATAGGACAGAGCGGTCGAGCAGTTCCTCGTAAGCCACACATTTGGGTAGTCAGTACTTGAGGTGGTGAAAGAGCGACGCCACTCAGCGGTGGATGACTGCAAGCAAGTGATCTGGAGTGGGGAGTCGTGCTGTATACCCTCCGGCAGTCTGAAGGAAGTGTAGAGGAAGTGGTGTTACGGTATTGGGGTATTTCTTTCGTGGTTGCAGTGTGGTCTCCTTTTTTCGTTAAGAAAACACAAAATGCAGAGGGATATGGACACGTTTTACAGCACTGTCTTCTGCGTAAAGTAGAGGAACATTTCAGAGACGACGACTGTATCAGCGTAACAATGAACCCTGTCCAGTACAACACCTCTGGGAAGAGTCAGAACGCCAAATTCGCTCCAGACTCCACCGATCAACATCACTACCTTATCTGGTTTCGGTTCTTGAGGAAGAGTGGGCTGCCAGTCTTC
Source organism: Schistocerca nitens (assembly GCF_023898315.1). NCBI lineage: Eukaryota > Metazoa > Arthropoda > Insecta > Orthoptera > Acrididae > Schistocerca > Schistocerca nitens. The sequence continues at coordinate 931,634,542 of NC_064616.1, forward strand.
CACGGGCTTTCAAACTCCGCACTGAAAGTACCCCAGCGGAGTTAAGTCGGTCATAAAGGCAAAAAATTGTCACACTCCATATTAACGTCCACTAATTATACGAATATAATCACTGAAATTACGTAGGCTTGCATGTTTACAAGTACTTGCCACTGCATATTATCTCTTTTATGGCGGTATAGTTGGCATACTCAATTAATTTACACAATTTTCTGCGTATCAAATCCTTCTTCGCCACTGAACAGTATTTTGATAAGGATTATCAACACTATTTTGAAATAAACAAAGATTCTTTCGTGAACCTTTTTTGCGTTGTTGACCGCATCGCTATAAAAAGGTACCAAATCTCGGAGACTGCTGGAAGCGATCTTCATCGAGGTATATAATAAAATATTTCCCCAGAAATGTCAGTATTGCTGGAACGTGAGACAGGTAAAGGGAAACTCGTTTGTCTGTCGGCAACTTTCTTATGAGCATCCCTGGGAATTATGAAATGGATCATTCCTGAAGATTTCCCCCACGACGCAAAAAACTGCAAATTCTGTGTATTACAGCGATCGAGGGACAAAGGTTAAACAGGCATATCATAAGAAGAAGTTTCCATTCATAGCTCTGCGTGTTAAGAAATGTACAGTCACAAGTTTTCTCTGTTATTCTCACAAACCTCCTGCATGATCAGTAGTACACGAACATCTGTCTCTGAACATTTTTAATTTGTACAGAAATCGTATTTTAAGTGCGTTCTTTCCTCCTACGCGCTCCCATTCAAGAGAAATCAACTACAACATTTCTTCCGCTCTGAGCAGTCCTGTTAGTTCCGATAAATGTTGTGTAACATCATGCAGCGTTTAATTTAATTATTAACATGTTTCGTTGATCATATTCGTGGCAACTCGCTATGATGTGAAATGTGTCAATAGGTGTAGAGGTAATATACATTTTCACTTTGAAAAGATGGCTCCATTCTTCTGCCAAAAACCCGTACAAAGAAAACAAGATATTGTTATTCAACTGATTGAACGACTGAGTATTTTATGTCACGGGCTGTCTTACGATGCATACTACCCTCCATCCCTTACATAGAATTAAAATGTAAATAGCAAGCAGTCAAATTTCATAATGTTAGTGTCATACCACGCTTCTTCATGTTCAAAATATTTCCAATAGGCAGGATATCGGTGAATATCTAAGGAAGCTGTACCTAATGGTGTGATTTGGAAACTTAACACAAACCTTGACAGACAGTCACAGTTAGAGTAAACAGTGTGTAATCTTAAAAATCACAGTAGACTTAATATATTTTTTTTAGTTTTCCTATGTACCGTATATTTGTCTTAATGATCTGGTGCAACCTGATTCTAAAACAGTATAGTAGTTTCATATCTATATAACTTGTTTTCTACAGAAATTAGTAAAAGAAATAATACAGAAAACAAAAATTTAGCATCTTAGTTTTTAAAAGCATCAACTGGAACGAAAACTATCTCTACGAGGGGAGAATGTACGTCTTCCTGTTGATAACCATTGCTGTCGAATTTATGTTGTTCATGGTAATATTTCGTTACAGATTACAGCAATTGTAGTATTATTATCGCCAGTTCATAAGTACACAGCGTGTGAAACCGACTGAGGACGACTATGTGTTGATGTTTGCAAAGTTGACACCAGAGAACTTAACACGACCGTCTACAACATCAAAATGTAAATACCATATATCAGTCTCCACGTTAAGAAGTACTAACTTTTGAAAAATTAATATTTATATGGCCATATTCTGTGAATAATGCAGAAAATGTGGTGACAGCCACTACTCAAAAAACTTATTAATTTAATCAGTTACAAGATCCTCTTGCTTTTGCACGTTTGTCTTGCATCAGCAAGAATTTTTGAAAAATTGAACGAAATACTTATTAATTTATGTAATCAAGGGAACACAACATTACGCACTGTGTGCAATCTACTTTTATTGTTCATGGTTCGAAGTTAATAGCACGTTGAATATAACCAAATATGTATAATACTGCCACTAACTTCGAGTGCAGAGTGGTTGAGCACTACAGGTTCAGTCAGGATGTAAAGTACATGCTTTGAAGGATGATAGCTCTAGTTATTCTGAATAAAAAAAACTCCATATGAACATACGTTCTGTTCTTAACAGTTTCCGAGGAAACTAATGAAAATAATGGGAAACAGCAAGAATGCAGGTGATAGTAAAAGAAACATTGTGATCTTATGTTTTAATTTCCACATTTCCTCACAAAAGACCTTCAAAGAGTCCACCGTCAGCTGCAATGTATTTTGCAGCTCTTGTAGACAGCTGCTGTGTTCCTGATCTGAGCTTATTCGTACGGTGCTTTACTTGAGCACGCGCTTTTAAAATACGAGCCAGAAGTTCCTCCTTCGTGTCCACTCTGCGCTTGTAGACTTCGCTCTTAAGCCAACCCCACAAATAGCAATCAAATGGAGTAAAATCGTGTACAATCCGCGTCCAACAAATGATTCACGGCGATCGATCCAACGCCTAGGATACGTTTCAGTGAGTACCTTGTCACTGGCCGTACGGAATGTGCGGGAGCTCCGTACTGTTTTGACGATACACGTCACTGTAGTACACTGGTGCAGCCACTGCAGGACTGAGACGTGAGGTAAACAGCGTGTACACTTGCACGACTCGTCTCCCCACCATACGTAAGTGAGGTGCTCATTGAAATGATCAGTAAAGGCAACATTACCTAGCCTAATGTTGCTTCGGTTGTTCCCGCATTTGAGAGCTGGTGAAGAAGGACATGCGACTGGCGGCCTTGATTTTCAAACAGCTGTATGTCGGATACGGTTAAGAAAAGGGGTTATGTTCATTTGACGTCTTCGTTCAGAATCACAAATATTATCACCCTTCAAAGCATGTACCTTTCCTCCTGACTCACCCCGTATCACATTCCCCACGGCATTCATAATTTGTCATAAACACATTTTACGAACGGTGTATGTTGAGCTTATCTTTTTGCCACATGACTCTGGAGTAAAAGCGAATTATCACTTAGAATGAGAAGAATTTGTGTTCGAGGTTCCATATTTCTTATTTTTTTTCCTATGTAAACACTGTCTTCGCAGTCTTCTTTCCTTTATCTACTTTTTAAGATCATGTCATTCAAATGAAATGAGCATATGTTATTATGTTTTAAGATATATGCTTACATACAATATCTCGCCTATATTTCCTATTATATGTTGCGTGCTCAGAAGTGGTATGGTCGTTATCGACAGGAAATTCTTAGTTTTTCACTCAAACAACAACACAAACGTACAGGACGAGATATAATCGTCAAAACAGCTGTACGACAGCATCACTCTCCTACATCTTTATCTCGTGTTTGAGCAGTGTGCAACTGCATACGGGATGCTGAAGTATTTTAACAACATGGTATCTTACCATGGGATACTCTGTTTACGTCTTGAAGCTACATTGTCTCATAATTCGAAATTATTAATGGCCGCTATAGTAATGGTTAAAAGCGTTATCTTTTAAAAAGGTTGTCTGCGTCACAGTTAAAGAATACTTATTAAATGCTTCTGCTGCCGCTACGAGTGTCAAAAGGAAAACAAGTCCCCAATGAATTCCGATATCCGGTGGCAGAATAACAGCAAATAACAGAACTTACCTGAAACGGTTACTGACTCTGTGAAGAAATTATTTCGGATGCTGGGCGCTTGTACGCATGCACTTCAGTGCTGCACAACGTCTATAAATTGTAAAGAGGTGTGCCTGTTGCAGATGAGTGACGTAGCATGGATGAAGTATCTCGAATGATCAAATCTTCTCTCTGTCGAACTCTTAAGCTAGTAAGCAGTTATTATATTTATTTGTGTTGGCAGTAGAATTCCATAACTGTTTTCCTAACAAAATGACTTTAATAAACACTTCAACACTTTTTCATATGTCTTTTCGTAATTTAGGAGAAATATAGAGGGTGTAAGTCGACACAGTGTATTTCGCTAAATGAGGCTGATAATAATTCCGAATCCGTTTTGTGACTAATTGAATCGTTAAATGTAATACGCTGTAGCTTTCATCATGATTTCAAATTTTTGTTAGGCTACCTATTAAAATAATTTGACGTAAACTGTCTCAGTCTCCGATCTATAGCTGCCCATAGTATGTACCACGTTACACGGGTTCGTTAATATGTCATCAACAGTTCACAGTATGGTAACAGGGTTTTGGGCAATTAATGATTAAATTTGACTGCATACTGAAGGTTTGTTCTTTTTTTTCTTGATGGAACCATCTGAGCTATTTATGGCATCCAATAACTATTTAGAAATATAAGTGCAGTGACACGATGCTGCTTTATGTGAGCAGTTGAAAATTTGCGGAAGACAGCCTGAACAAGTTCTAAGCGTGAGGTCGAGGGTATCCAGGAACGTGTCGTTACCGAAGTACGTCGTACCGTCCATTCCGCATATTTGCCGGCTGTTTCTCGAAACAGTTTCACTGCAAACTTTAATAAGCATTATATCACTCATTCCTCTTTCCAACAGCCCTAGAAAGCGTTATAAAATGGACATCGATCCACTAAAAATAACTGCAGCTGCTTTAATGGTTCAAAAAATAAATAAATAAATAAATTTCGTTCACTGTATCGCTCTTGTCACAAGAAATCGAATGACGTTAAAAAGTAATTTGTCACCTTTTTAAAAAAAAAATTGGTTTTGCATAACAGGAAATAAAACATTTCCAGTGTTAAGCTAGAGAAAAATACCCGTCCGTGTACACACTATCATTTAGCGAAAATCTTCGATATCTGCAGTAGTAGTGGAAATTTTAGGGAGCCCATATTAGATTGACATATCTGCATACACATCGTACTGAAAAGCAGTAACAAAGTCCGATCACTTCCGGGCAAACAGGCTGCAACTACATCGTGCTGTACCAACGAACAATAGAAGTCACTGCTGTGCAAGGAAGTCTGCGGTTTGAAATAACTTACAACATGTGAGATGAGCAGCTAGGCACTTCGAAGCTTGAAGGATAAGTAAAATTTCTTGTTTCCAACGCGAACTGCAAATTTCTGCACTTACTTTGTCTGTTGTTCTTTTCACTGTAAATCTGGTTGAGAAAAAAAAGAAAAAAAAACCATCGTTAGACATGTAAGTTTAATCATAAATGATCCCATACACTTCTAGTCACTGTATGTAATTAAATGTGACGTTTCTTACTTAGTTCCGTTAGAGTGAAAGGAATTACGGATGCCGTAACGTTTAGTATGACCGTTTAGCACGACACGTGGTGACAGGGCGGGAACTGCGAGCAGCTGGTTGCGGCCCTCGCTTCGAACCCCGGGCACGAGGAGGTACGGCGCGGAGTGCAGCCAGTCCAACCGGTTGTCGCGGTACCGGGTTCGAGTCCGCAGCAGCTGTGCGCGCCTCCCCTTCGAGACAGAGCCCCAAGCCGGCTGTTGCCCCTCGACACTTTCCCAATCAGTCTCCTCGTGTCATCCCGCTGAGTCAAATCGTAGAAATACCAAAATATTTTCATTGTAAAAATGTTACTGATTGCACTATTGTTTCTACTGTCTGGTGTCAATATTACAAGGGTTGTTAGCGATAAATTGCATCAGTAGGTGCGTTAAGTCATTACTGTCTTATTAAAACTGCATGCTCGAAGTCGAGTTCTGAAACAGTTGTGGCGTGTGAATATTTTGAATGTGATCGTCAAAGTTTTGCTTTCTAAGTTTCGAGCCGTACATTTTTGTGTGACGTTGCAACTAGTAGATTAAATCATAAATTCTGCCCCACTCGAGTGTCATAAAACGTTGTGTCCACTGCACATTTGCTACAAAAACAGCTTTAGCTCTCGATAAACCTCACATCGTGCCCGTCTCTGCAATATGTAAGTACCGTTCTTCAGATTTTTGTTGGTTAAATTTGGGCTAACCGTAAGTATTAGTCCGGAGGGAATGAATGTTGGCAGTTCTCCTTTGGGGCACTCGTAGCGCATCATAAGGAAAATTCAGGATAGTTTATTGGTGATACGGTTCTGTCTCGCAGCAAAAAAGAATTCGAAAGTGTATACAATACTGGAAATGTTTATTTTGCGTCTATATCTTTTTTTTTTAATATCACTGACTGATGCATCTGTTAACACCTAGATTAGGTTGGAAAGCGCCATTTCTACTGTGAATTGGCAACGTCATGAGAATCGCCACTAGTTAGTGAGTGGTTAATGTTAGGTCCGTTAGTCATTAAATTGTAACGTCATGTGCTACAGAATTGTGTAATTTGTTACGGTGCATTACTTAGGAATATATCTAATTACCACTATGATTGGTTTCATATTACCTTATTGGTAATTTCACGATGACGTCTGTTGGATACAAATGTCATTGATTCCACCATTTCAAGACTTCAGACTGATAACTAAATACTATCCCATATTTCGTAGGTTTTTTCCCCAAAATCATGCGTGTTGATTACGGGCTTATTCTAAAATTTTACACCACGCCGACGGCACAGGAGGGAGTGAGCACTCAGAAATGGAGACTTTCTGAAAACGTTTCGAGATACTACTCGATAAGTGAAGCTCGCATAATTTGAAAAAGTCTTTCATAGGACAGCACAAACATATTATTGCTTATTAGAAATGTTTCTTTTCCATAAAAGACCTGCATTGAATTATCAACTTAGAAAAGTGTAAAATAAACCGTTATTTATTTGTATTTTAGTTTTACCCGTTACAAATTATTATTATTATTATTATTATTATTATTATTCTACGTTACTCGGCGTTTAAAGCTTGTTGTAGTGGGTGGATTGTCTCTATGGATACATTTCTCACTGTTTACAGCCTGTGTGAGACGCGTAGATATGCAGTTAAGTCAGCTTCAGCGTTCTGTGTAAAACTAGTGAAGCACGTGCGTTCTAAATGATTGTCTAATCACAACTGTTAGTTTCTAAGCTAATACAGTATCGTTGCACAGTAGCTTAATGCCGCACCACGAACTAAAATGTCCTCGTAAATGAGACGTCGTAGCATCTAAATAGCGCTAATTTGATGTGTCGATCTGTGTACTAGACGAATATTAAGAAATAATGGTTAAATAAAAGTTAACTTGTGAGACATAGTTATCATTTTGCAGCTGTGAAGAATCAGAGCCAGCGGAATGGGTTCTTAACGACGTCAGAAACAAACACCAAAAAGAGTAGCTGAGATCCTGTGGACTCCGCACTACCTTGACATTCCTGCTCCTCCCAGCAACCTCCGGACTTTCTTCTATGCGTGACGATAGAAAAATTGACACACTGTACATTCTCATAGGTACTTGTAGCATTTTACATTTACAAATAATTACTTTGTGTTTCGAATGTACACAAGACCTGAAGAACAGAAATGTTCGCAGAATAGTGAAGCCAAACACTGAAGTTAACATACAGGGTATCCCAGGAAGGATGGTCAGTATACGGGTATATGACTGGAACAATCATTCGAAACAAAAAGTCTAGTAAACATGGGCTCTAAAATATATTCATCAATACCTGTGACAACTCTATCTTCGATACTGTGGAACAAATCTCTTCTACTGCAATCGCTTCACATTCCATCTTTTGAGAAGTGGCAGTGGAAGAAACACCGTCCAGTGAACTGCATATCTTAAGAGCTATCAATACTTCTTTATCTCTTGTACCGAACATGTGCTCAAGGTATGCATTATAAAGCCCATGTTTAATAGGCTTTTTTGCTTCGAATCATTTCTATCATACCCAAGAATATTGAAAATTCCTCCTGGAACACCCTGTATGTTCGTAATTGGTAGCATTAAACCGGAACAATACAGAATCGAAGCGTTTGAGATGTGGTGCTACAGAAGGATGTTCAAAATTAGGTGCACTGAGAAGATAAGGAATGGAAAGGTTCTCTGCAGAATCTGCGAAGAAGAAAGTTACCAAAAATTTTGTCGAGAAAAAGGGACAGTATGATAGGACATGTGTTACGATATCAGGGAATAACGTACATGGTATTAGAGTGACCTGCAGAGGATAAAAATTGTAGGGGCAGACAGAAATTGGAATATATACAACAAATAACTGAGGACGTAGGGTGCAAGTGCTCCTCTGAGATGAAGACGTTATCGCAGTAGAGGAATTCGTGACGGACCGTGTCCAACAAGTCAGTAGACTGATAACACACAAAAAAGCGCATGCGCATTAAAGTACAAACCAGTAGCGATTTTCATAACATTCAATGTTAATAATGCCAATATTATAAATAAACAGTAATTTTTGCTCACAACTTGCAGCTACATCAACATTCTCAAGTGTGTGAAGAATACTCCGTTGAAAAGTACCAATTAATACGGGCTGAACTGCATAGTAAATCCTATGTTCAAGAACATTCGTATTGCATCTATTCTAATGATTTGTCACGTCATCTGATTAATCCTGAAACTGCATTTAATATTCATTGGTATAGAAAAAAAGTGGGACTGTTTTATACAAGACAGGTGTCTTCTCAGACCAGTTCGATACTAGGAGTAGGGAGCCATGGCTATGTCATCTGTTTCGACAGGTGTTATCTATTGCCTGATACGATTTTTCGTTAATTGATCGATAAATATAACTAAAACCACTCGAAAAATTCCCGCCATCCTCAAGTCATACGCCTAAAGAAATTCCTCGGTTGCAAATTTAGTACAGTTCTATAAACTGGATTAACAACGAAAATAAAGTGAAGCAGGACGATAACTACATCTATTCGTATTAAGTTTTTGTTTGTGTAGAACAACGTACTTTTTCCGACAGGTGGCACAAAAGCCTATTAAGGAGGTTTTCCAATATTTGCTAATGTTATGTAACTGACCTCACTACAAAGCTGTCCCATCAATAGAAACATTACCGAAGGAAATTTCTAGGAGTTGGAACGACGTTAGTTCAACAATTTCAATGTACATCCGATTTTGTGTTGTCTTTGTGATTTATCCATTACAATATTGTTATTATTGTAAACCTGCGGCTGTGAAAACATGGCTTTGTTTTCAGCGTAATACAGTTTCTCATCTGCCAGTCACAATTTTATTTAAACAATTTACCTTATACACGACGCGTCTCACCGGACGTTCTTATTACGATACGGTATCTTAAATGTATACTTCCCTCATTTGAGCTAAAACAGAACAAAATTAAACATATACATACTAAAGAAGATACATACAGTCGTTACATAAACAGACGTTACGCAAAACTGTGGAAATAGTCCTACAAATCTCACATTTTCTTGTCCTACATTTCATTCTGTATGAAAGATTTAGTTTTGTATCCAATAAACATGGCTGTCTCAACGCTCAAAAGTATGATGGCGCTGAGAGAAAGAGAGTGAGTGAGGGAGAGAGAGAGAGAGAGAGAGAGAGAGAGAGAGAGGGAGATACAGAGAAGCAATTATAAAATTATGGGAGATATAAGGCACTTTTACAAAGGCGTAAGACAAGTAAAGAGATCGGCAGATGAACTAGAATTCCATAATGAATCTTATAGCAGCATAATGGGTAGCATTTCGCCCGAGAGATAACATAGATGTATACATTTCAAGAAAATTTTATTTTTACAGTCTCAGCTGTATGACATAAATGATTAATGTAAACTTTCGCTTTCGGCTGGTTACTAGCAATACTAAATGGCGGCTCTGAGATATTTTTGCATTGTTACGAAAGTCAAAAATTCGCGACAAAATCATTAAAAAAGAATTTGCAACAATTTTGCGGATACGATAGCAGTGCTCTGGGTGTTTTTAGTTATTCATGTAGCTGCTTAGTTGTTTTTCTTTTCCATGCATTGTGTCCGCGATATCACGATACGATATAGAACGAGGTAACTGCTTAACAAAAATTAAAATTTCCGTTAACAGTTTGCATACAAGACACACGATCTTCACTTTTGTTGGTTTACTCGACTGTCGGCCAACTGAAAATGACAGTAGCACTTAAAGGCTTAAAAACACATATATCTGCCTAATTAACAAACGATAGACTTATAATGGGGAGAAGAGAATTTTGTGGCACAGCTTGACTAGAAGAAGGGATCGGTTGGTAGGACATGTTCTGAGGCATCAAGGGATCACCAATTTAGTATGGAGGTCAGCGTGGAGGGTAAAAATCGTAGAGGAAGACCAAGAGATGAATAAACTAAACAGATACAGAAGGATGTAGGTTGCAGTAGGTACTGGGAGATGAAGAAGCTTGCACAGGATAGAGTAGCATGGAGAACTGCATCAAACCAGTCTCAGGAATGAAGACCACAACAATAGACTAAGCCAGTGGGAGGGTGTTGCGCAGATGGTTGACAAACCGCATTTGGAAAAGATAGCACGCGAGATGCAAGAATGGGGAAGCAAATCGTAAGTGCCCTTTTCAGAAGAATAGTCCCAGATTTTGCATTCGTCGGTTTGTGGGAAATCTAAATCTGGATGGCGGGATTTGGGTATGAACCACAACCATCTGGACTCTTCATTACTTCTGTGACACAACAACTGGAGACGCTTGGAGGGTTCAGTTAATTCGCTACTTTTAAATTCTACCCATCTTCGTAGAGGTGTTAATCACATTACTACACTTTACACACGAATATTTCTCTGCACAAAGATAAAATTAAGGCAAGGACACATATGGAAGCATACAGGCAGCCGTTTCTGTGCAAGAGTACAACGGGCAGTGCCGTGCCGTCAAGCAAGGTGCATGTAAACATCACAGTCGTTATTATCAGCAGTTGCATCAGCATCAACCATCTGACATACCTGCTGGATCAACACTCCTCCAGAGTGCTCCAGACGTCACTGTTTTCAGCCATATGCATTTACGTTGTTCATCTATGTTTTGCACCTTCTATACAATAGGTAGTCTCCTCGGTGTATCCTTATCTCTTAGAATCCAAGAAATTACTTACTTGCTCCATCTATCAATCATTCATTGCTATTTCCATTTCATTTTCACTCCAGTCCGTTCCCTGGTCTATTACTTCTTTTTGCCTATCTGTCCTAGTTACTTCCCACCACCGCTTCCTGAGAAAGCCTTAGGTTAATGTTTTCCGCTTTGAAAATTGTTGTTTTGTTGCCGGAAGTCAGAACTGATTGTGAATTTTCCGTTTCACAAACTTCAGAAGCTTAGTTTCGAGAATGCTATTGTTTTTAACAAAATCAGTCTGTTTATTTCTTCTGTTGACCTTCCGAGAGTTCTCGTCAAGCGGTTTAAACACTATAACTCGTGAAATGATTCTATTATCGCATTACTGTACGTAAGGACTAAAAGTGCAAGTTGCTAGCGGTATATTTAGCACACCCGCGGTTCAATGACCAACAGTTTGCAAGTGTAATAGTAGTTTCCTCCGGGGTACAGCAACATTTGATAAATTTCTATTGAGCATACTATAGCGATGTTATTATTCCATAAAGAGAGCTGCATCAAACCAGTCTCTGGACTGAACACAACAACAACAACAAGGAATTAGCCATTTCATGTCTTTGTTTATTTCATTTTATTCACTTCAGATAAAATTTTGAAGTCAATTGTGTTAAATATGAAGGAGTGTTGTAAGTTACATAGCAGGTAAAAGTAGAGAAAATCAGTCAACGAGCTACGAATTTTAACGAAATTCAGTTCACCGAAAGTGGCATCTCTAGTCCACACATGGCTCCTGATAGTAAATATTTCGAATAAATGCTTTTTGGATAGCTCCGACAGAGGCAAGACTTACAACATGCCCTTGGCGTGGGCTTGTTTTCCGCGTTTCTCTAGAGAAGACTGCGCGGCTCGTCATTCTACACCAATTATTTTAGGACTTTTTACAGTGCAAACATAGCTAGCATTTTTCCAGATAAACATTTCTTTACCTTCTCATTTGGCTAACAGTTAAAATCGAGCAAAATCATCGTGACGTGGTTCGAGTGCTGCTGCGCTAGCACGAAGTGCGAATCCTGAATAAAAAATAGACGAAACAGGCATGGATCCATTTCGAGGCGAAAGGCTTGTGACAGTTTACTGTCGCTGTGGACTCCCCTGGTACTTATGAATCACTCATCATGTGCCACTGGATCAGCTTCTACTGGGGACTGCCGTCCGACCCATCCAATGAGTCAATTTTTCACGAAGGGCGGGCCTAGGACGATGTGGCTTTCGACTATACACTCCTCATATCCTATTAAACACGTTCACGTTCCCGTCGGAAAGCTAGGGAGTATGGACCGTCATCTCACGTCCGTCCTCACGGTCACTTAATTTAGGATGTACAAAGTGCCATACAAACACAGAGCGATACTTCTACAACAGATGATACATACCTCGCTGAGAATTATTTTTCGTGCTAAGAATGGCACAGAATGCTTAATATCCAATGGAGAACTTCCTATCCGCTACTGATGCGGTCGTGAAATGTGTGATTACATCCTGGAATAAATCTAAGACGCTTGGCAGCGTTAAACTGTCACTCATTCCGGAATTTACGTCATATGCAAGAGTCATAATCATAATTTCCGAGTTCTGGATCATTAGGAGCAAGTGATAAGAGTGGCTAATATATCTGAACAGTATTCAGGAGGACCGAGTCCAAGCTGTGCGTTCCGCCGTCCAATTTTCTACTTCTGAATCAGTAGGGGCAAATGAAGTGGTGCAGTGGTAAGACGTTTGAGCAGTATTCAGGAGGACCTGGTATGAGCTCCATGGTGGCATTTTGGTTTTGGTTATCGTACACCACTTTAAAAACAGTGATGTCATATCATCTCCGCATGTAGAAATCACAATGGGCGTCCCGCAGAATGCAATCATAGGGCCATTATTGTTTTTCTCTATGATGATGATGCGTCATTTTATTCGAAACAAGGGTTGAATTTAGTTCTTGCTGCGGACGATGCACGCATTATTTTGAAGATTATTAGAGAAACATCTGCACGAAAAATAACAAATGTAGTTGTTAAAGTTATCATCTGGTTTTGCTCAAATTAGCTAGCCTTACACAAAGTAAAATGCAGCCATCCATATTTGTTCTGCCAAAAATACACCATCTGCTATGAATGTAGTTTACCAAACAAACAAAAATAATGAACAGGGTAGACGAGTTATTTTAAGGTAACTTTATGATTGCTATTCGCTTCGCTGTTCAGTGTGAATATAAGCTGTTCCTAGAACAAGAAATATTTGTGACTATAGAGTATAACTTTGGAAGACAGTGTTGTTTGAGGACCATGACAGTCTTTGAATAAATAAAATTCGTCATAATTTATTAACGCTATCCTTTACAGATGCGTTCTGTTTATATCATAAAACGTGAAAAATTTCTTGGAATGGTGCTGACCGATGATACTGTTGTCGAAGTGTTGTGTAAGATGGTACCATCCACGTCCTAGCATTTTAACATGAATCTTAATCATGGTTAATTTCTTGTAAGAAGGAATTTGGGGTACAATCCGTGGAGATCTCGTTATATAAGACGCAAACGAGATAACTGTTCATATTTTCCGTAAAGTTGAGGTATGGAAACAATTTAATGTAACTTGTATCATATTAATGTCTTCTAAAAACTACTTTCTATTTTAGACTACTTCAACAACTGTTAATTACGTGACTTCTGAAAACCGTAACCTCAACAATTTTATAACGTTCACGCTGAATATTGCTACATAAATTGCACAAAAAATGGAGCTTATCACCAGTTGCATAATCGCGAATGTCTATTGTTTCGATTCACGGGGACTAGGGTATGATAGATAGAATTCATGAAACCAAAAACGTAACTTTATTGTGAATTGGAAACAAAATAATGGTGGAAATAAAAACATTGTTTTTGAAAGTGCACATCTTTGATATCTGTGGCATAAAAACGTGCAGTAGCCTGTGTGTTATAACATGCTTGGTGGTTGAGACATTTGCTCTGAAATAGTGCCACTTAACCCCCCCCCCTCCCCGCCGCTCCCGCCCACCTTTCATCGGCGGCCTTCATGAGATCATCATCCACTTACGAGGATGGATTTGTGATGACGCACTGCAACCTCCAGTAGGTCAGTCAGGTTTGTGCTAGCAAATACCCAGGCTATTACAGTCGGCTGTCTCCTGGAGGAAGGTATTTATGGGTTGGTCTCGGTGTACTCATACGTTGTCGTCTCAAAAGACGAACGAGTTGCCTAAATGTTGGCTATAGGCCTGGACAGTAAGTTGGAGGATCCGGTGCGGATAATGCACAGCCCTCAGATTAATCTCGATAACGAAGAGGAGACTCCGAAGTCGGACCAAAAGCTGACTGAACAGCCGTCCTGTTGAACTCGTAGTACTACATGCCAGAGACGTGCATTGGATGCCTGAGGTGTGCATTGGTAACTGATCACCTCTGCAGTCTTCTAGGATGATGATCAGGTGTCCGACAAATCCTGCTCTCGTCGATGAAGAGAAACGGACGTTATTGAGCCAGGTCCAGTTCCAGGCGTTGCCTGGCCCATCTCGTTCGCGATGATTGGGCTTCTTCTGACGTACAGAGGCCAAACTGAGCGTGGAGAAGGTTGTGTACTGTGTGGGTAGCAGTTCTCCCAGCTACTTCCAAAATGGCACCGCGCAGTTCTCATGTTCTCTCTTCGTGTTGTCTACTAGCCATAAGTCGAAGGTAGCGTTCACTAGCTGGTGTTGGTGACCGTGCGACCATTGCGAAGAAGATCCTCAATAATTTGTTTCTGGCGATAGCGAATGAATGTTCGATTGACGTCCATGTGGTGTATGGCACTTCAGCGGGCAACTTGGGTGCTAACGACATTATGTCAAAATGTGCGCACAGTGTAAGCTTGAAGTGATCCTTCGAGGCATGTACACAATATGAACTGTGCTCAAAAGCCGCATTGTATCTTTCACGATTGAAAATTCTAGTAAATTTGCACGGAAAATAAACGTTTACTTTCTCTCCAATTACACAGGTGGCTCTACTTAGCCATTTCCTATGCGGAAAAGGCTAGCGAGAAAGATGTTTCCGACATAAAAAATAGAAACTATGCCAATCATGAGGGCGCTGAAAAACTTTCTCTGAGCAGTTTGTGTGAGATACAACACGCGACTTTGGAAGCTATCGACGACAAATAAGGAGACCACCTATTGAATGTTGGTGATTAAAGGTAACAAGGCGCATAGGCTTTGCAATGATAATCACATATGACGGTGTGATTCTTCTTTCGTCATTTCGTCCCCAACATTTCTAGTGACAGACGGGCGTAGTGATGAAGATGCTGATCGCCTGTTTTGGAGAATGTCGTGCTTCAGTTTCCCATAACCATATTGTATTTATTTATTTACCTGTCAGCTTCCGTAGGACCAAATTGAGGATCAAATCTCCAAAGTCATGGAACGTATCAGTGCATCAAATTGCAACATAAAAGTAATAACAGAAAAAATAAAATGTTTATGAACCCGAAAATAGACAAGCCATAAGTCTAAGTAAACGCAGTCAACAGTGCTATAAGAATCAGCTTAATTTTTCAAGGAACTCCTCAACAGAATAGAAGGAGTGATCCACGAGGAAACTCTTCAGTTTCGATTTGAAAGCGTGGGTTATTGCTAAGATTCTTTATTTCATGTGACAGATTATTGAAAATGGATGCAGCAGTACACTGCAAAAGAGTTAATGAAGTGCGATACAAATGCAGATTAGATTTCTGCCTAGGGTTAACTGCGTGGGCCGGCCGGGGTGGCCGAGCGGCTCTAGGGGCTTCAGTCTGGAACCGCGTGACCGCTACGGTCGCAGGTTCGAATCCTGCCTCGGGCATGGATGTGTATGATGTCCTTAGGTTAGTTAGGTTTAAGTAGTTCTAAGTTCTAGGGGACTGACGACCTCAGATGTTAAGTCCCATAGTGCTCAGAGCCAGTTGAACCATTTGATTAACTGAGTGAACGCTGCTAATTCTTGGCAATAAGCTGATATTGTTAACGGGAAACGACAGTGAAGAATATATGTATTGAGTGGCCATTGTCAGAATACCCAGACTAGTAAACAGGGGTCAACAAGAGGTTCGCGAACTTACACCACTTAATGCCCGAACTGCCCGTTTCTGAGCCAAACATTTATTTCAGAACTGGAAGAGTTATCCCAAATATAATCCCATATGACATAATCGAGTGAAAATAAGCAAAGTAGACTAATTTTCGTGTCGAACGATCACATACTTCAGATACCGTTCGAATAGTAAAAATGCCAGCATTAAATATTTGAACAAGATTCTCAACGTGGGCTTTCCACGACAGTTTACTGTCTATCTGAACATCTAAAAATCTGAACTGTTCGGTTTCACTAATCATATGCCCATTCTCTGAAAATCAACATCTGGTTTTGTTGAATTGTATGTTGGAAACATTAAAAACTAAGTGTTACTGTGATTTAGCGTCAGTTTATTTTCTACAAGCCATGCACGTAGGTCATGAACTGCACTATTAGAAAACCGAGCCAATGTTGCACACAACATTCTTTACTACCAAGCTAGTGTCATCAGCAAACGGAAATATTTTAGAGGTACCTGTAATAAACGAGGGCATATCATTTATATAAGTAAGGAACAGGAGTGGCCCCAACACTGATCCCCGGGGCACCCCCATTTGACAGTATCCCACTCAGACGACGCATCGCAACCGTTGTCAACATTGTTAATAATGATCTTTTGCTGTCTGTTGCGAAAGTAAGAGGTGTACCGGTTGTGAGCTACTCCCCGTATTCCGTAATGGTCCAACTTCTGGAGCAATGTTTTGTGATCAACACAATCAAACGCCTTAGTTAAAACGAAAAATATGCCTAGCGTTCGAAACCTCGAAGAGCAAATAGAATATAGCATTTTCAGTAGTTAAACGACTTCTAAACTGAATTGTACATTTGATAGCAAGTCGCGTGATATAAAATGATTAATTATCCTTACATAAAAAATGGTTCAAATGGCTCTGAGCACAATGCGACCTAACTTCTGAGGTCATCAGTCGCCTAGAACTTAGAATTAATCTAAGGACATCAGACACATCCATGCCCGAGGCAGGATTCGAACCTGCGACCGTAGCGGTCGCTCGGCTCCAGACTGTAGCCCCTAGAACCGCTCAGCCACTCCTGCCGTCTATCCTTACATACACAACCGTTTCAGTAACGTAAGCAAACTCTGATAGCATAGAAATAGGTCTAAAATTGTCTACATTATCCCTTTCTCCCTTTTTATAAAGCGGCTTTACTACTGAGTTCTTTAATCATTCAGGAAACTGACCACTCCTAAAGGAAAAATTACAAATATGGCTAAATAAAGGGCTAACATGTGCAGCAAAGTACTTTTATATTCTGCTAGGCACTCCATCATATCCTTCAGAGTCCTTAGTCTTCAGCGATTTATTTATGGACTCAATCTCCCCGTTGTCTGTATCACAGAGTAGTATTTCAGACATCAATCTCGGAAAGGTATTTGTCAAGAGAGTTATATGATTCCCTGCAGAAACTAAATTTTTATTTAATTCATCAGCAATGCTCAGAAAATGATTGTTAAATACTATACGTATATCTGAGTTATCAGTAACAGAAATATTTTTTCCACGAACTGACTTTATATCTTCAACCTTGTGCTGCTGACCAGACACTTTCTTCACACCTGACCATATGGTTTTAATTTTATCCTGTGAATTAGCTATTCTATTTGCGTACCACATACTCTTTGCCTTCCTGATAACATTTTAAGCACCTTACAGTACCGTTTGTAGTGGACTACCGTAGCTTGATTGTGAGCACTTCTAACATTTGGACATAGTTCCCGCTTTGTTCTTCATGATGTACTTATCCTACTGGTCGGCCAGGCAGGCTGTCTATTACTGCCAGTACCCCGTTTAGAAAGTTCTAATGGAAATCAGCTCTCAAAGAGCATGAGAAACGTGTTAAGGAAAGCATTATGTTTGTCATCTATGTTATCGGCACGATAAACATCCTGTCACTCTTGTTCCTTGACGAGGTTTAAAAAACTCTGCGTTGCCTTTTAGTGTTAAAATTTGTGCAGCATGGTTTTACTAACAGAATGCCCATCTAGTAATGAAGAATGAAGAAAACTATTGCCTCTGGCTGCTTTGCTACTGTTCCCCTGCACCCTAGTTGGAACAAACACAGTCTGCATCAGATCATATGAATTTAGGAAATCTACCGACATCCTTTTTCTTGCACCATCATATACAAATTAAATGTTGAAGTCACCACATGCAACTAATTTCTGGTACTTCCTATAAAGGGAATTAAGAATCCTCTGTGGAAGTCAGATCTCTTTAGATAAACGCTAAAATGATTCTTGGGCTTTTTTGCGGTTGTCTGTCGCTCAATTCTGCTTCAGAAGATCTAGCCTCTGGACTTACTGTAATTATTACGTCTTGCCTATATTTCTTCAGCGCATTTAACGAGAGCTACATTTTACAGATTTTAAAATGTTAGAATAACGATTTTGACCTTTCCAGGTGCTCATGTAGCTCTGTGTGTTGATTGACCTTAAACGCCTTGAGAATCAAAAAAGGGTGTTTAGGAGATTCCAGTCTCACTTACGAACTGACAACTCGTTCTGAATGTTCTAAATGTGAAGTTACGTAACAACTATAGAATTAATGCAACACAACTGTTGTCAATCAAGCCATAAAAATCTGAAATGTAATGATCAAAGAGCTCTGGTTCAGTGTAAGCTAATCGGAATTTGCAATTCCCTTACAAAAAGACAATCTTCGTTTGATCATTATTAGAATATTGTTGTATGTGTTTACGATCCATATCGGGGTTCGTTAAGAGTCCCTGAAGCGTGTACAAACCTTGACAATAATGGTGGCCCAGGAATATATATATATATATATATAACTCATGGAGTTCCTCGGCATGACTGATAGAAGTGTCCGTACCTGTTCACAGTTAAGTTTTTCTGCACGTTATTTCCAGAAACGACAGCGAATATATTCATCCTGTCGTCATTACACATTTCCTAGCCTCTGTCTCCAATGATCCGCTATCGTCGTGGTGTTTCGCCAGTAGAGACAGCGTTGCTTGCGGAAGCAAAATGATTTGCGTATGCTATCTCTGGGATTCTGGTGTAAAGACGTATTAAACAAGCTTCTTGCTAACGGCTTCGCCGCAGTGGTAACTCCGGTTCCAGTCAGATCACCGAAGTTACCGAAGTTAAACGCTATCGGGCTTGACTATCACTTGGATGGATGACAGTCCTTTGCCGAGCGCTGTTGGCTAGCGGGTTGCTCTCTGCTCTTGTGAGGCGAATTGAGGAGCTATTTGACTGAGAAGTAGCGGCTCCGGTCACGAAAACTAACAGAAGCCCGGAGAGAAATGTGCTGACCATATACCCCTCCATAACCGTATCCAGTGAAGCCTGTCGGCAGAGGACGACACGCCGGTCGGTCGGTACCGTTGCGCATTCCGCGGCCAGTTCGGACGGAAAAACGAGCTTCGGAGCATTTTCTCAGAATATCACTGCCGTCGCCATTAACCCAATGCTTATCTGTATGAGAAGAACAACGTTTCTCGTGATAAAGTTTTCCTTTTGGTATATTCACTTTCTAGTTCAACGGTAACAAAAAATAGTACATTATCTTCCACAAGGGATCGCTTGCACGTAATTCGGAAGTGTAGCTGCAGGATGCGAAAGAAGTACTGAATACTGAAAGTCCACATTTAAAATACAGTATTGGCCTTTCAGTAGCCAACTGTTGCACATTTACTTAACATTTGTATAGACCCAACCAATTGTAGTTTTAATTGATATTTTTACGACAATTGTACTGGCTTTTTCAGTATACAAAAATAAAAATATCTAATGATGTACGGTAACTTAATTTCGTGGCGTGAGTAGCTACGATGTAAATGAGCATTTTTGTTTTCATTATAGGTTGTACAAAAAAACAGAATATTTATTATTATATTTTTTAAGAAAATCATTCCCTGCGTTCCACGTTTCGAGGTAACGGTCACACGTTGTTCTTGTTATCAATGCGTGCTTGTGCGACAATAATCTTCTGGCAGCTAGTCTGCTGTTTCTTTGGAAACTGAAGCACAGTATTCTTGGCTTCTTTCAAAAGCACCTAAAGCGTACACGGAAAAATCTGCATATACATTTACAAACAACGGAGGATTTTGTGATGCGTCGTGATTTATACTATAAACTGTTTCATTGCAGCTGTTTATATTCTGAAACAGGGATGGGATATTTCATCATTATTATAATCTAAACATGTTATCCCTTTTACCATCCTGAACAACTAAAACGAGCAAATTAGTTAAACCGATTGAAGGTCCTGAATAATGAAACATTTGGCCTCAACGTTTCACGATTATTTACGTTAAAAGAGGAACTGTAGAAGAATGTGTGCAGCAGATTCGTAGTAAGTTTTTCCTGTGACTATAATCAGTGTATGCGTATAATGTTTACTTTCAGTATTACCTAGTATCTACGACTCTCATGTCAATTTTTAATCATCACGGGGAATTTTATTGTAATTTCGGTGACAGAAGAGGTATTAGGGGATATAAAACCAAGCGATCATACAGATACAGGCGTGTTATTTTTCGAGAAAAGTCTACTTTACATTCTTAAAATAAGTGCGTGGTGTAAATAACATTGAGAGAATAGTTATTCAGTACCAGTGAACGAAAGCAGAGACTCGTTTTGTTAATAATCTGAAGACACTTGCGACTTCGTAGAAAACCTGCGACAAGTGACTGTAGCACCAACAGGTAAGCACGTCTGTAAGTCTTAGGTGTTCCCTGTTACTGGGAACAAAACTGCTGAACAGATGTCGGATCCGACGAAGATGTCACCAAAGATGTCATCACCACTTCGGGCACTACTCCTCACATTCCTTCACTATCTAAAATTTTCTCAAATTTGTACACCTTGAAAGCGACTGCTTAACTTTTGATTAATTTCGATTAGTTATGTCCTTAAATCTGGTAAGATGAGACTTGATGAAGATTCTCGCGTGATGGGAAACCTTAAGCATTCCTGCTTTACACGAATATCTGAACTATACGAGAAAAAAGGACAAGGATTTAGTATATTTAATACTGTCCACATTTTTTTTTCCTGTTTCAAGTACAGGAAATGTTTCCAAAGGGTGGCCTTGTCTGACAGTATTGCTGTCTCTTTCCAGTTCACAGAACTTACTTCATAACTATCAGCGGCAATAATTTGCGACACTGTTTCCACGAGTTAAACAGCTAAATTACTATTTGTACCATTTCACCATGAGCTTCTTCAGCCTATGAAGCATTTCTCGTATTTCAAAGGGAAGCTGTTCATACAGTTTTTTCTAAGAACGTAACGTGTGTGTCACATATAATTCGTAGCTTTTGGAAGAGATAAGAAATCTAAGGGTTATTATATTTGCTCTGGTGTAATTACATTCATACTTTGTTGACTTTTTTTGTTACATATTATTTTTTTTAATTTGCTTACATTCGTTCGAAATGCAATTTAATAAGGGAAAAAGTATTGTCATTAGTTTCACATTCTCAGCCCTCTCTGGTACATTTACTATTTCTTGCGGCACTTATTTACATTTTATTTATTTCCACATCTTTCGTAACTGAAGTATCAACGAGTGCAAACGAACTACATATTGACATTGCTGCCTGTGATTGCCCCGTTGTTTGGGCAACCAACGACCGCAGTAGCCACATATTCGTCCGCTGCGGGTTAATAGAATTTCGCCACATTAATTACAGCGAGGGAACGTTCGTCTAGCTCCTTTATTCCACAATCCATTTGTCCAGCACCGCACAGGTCTGTCTGAAGTAACTAAAGAAGTCTTCGTGAATGGCGAAATTGTGGCAGTTTGTTCCGATGCTGGCAAAGTGCTGTAGGTTGTCATTAATCAGAGGTAAGTTTTAGTAAACGATATTTACGAGAACAAAAGGAGCTTCAATTCTATGTAGAGACATGAAGGATGAATAATGAGAGAATAACTAAACAACTGTTTAACTTGTTAAACAATTATAAATTCAAAATCAAATGAGTAAGAGGAGTAGGAGATACCGAAAATGTCGGTCTCTCCTTGGACACAGTACGAAGTAGAATAGTTTTCAGAGAAGAAATAAAAAAGGCAGGCTTTCAGGCATAAAAAAATCAAGAACTGGAAAAAAGTGAACGCAAGAAGGGAAGGAACAACATTCTCGGAGAGTGAAAGAAATGTGGGCCCAAAAGTGTAGGCTGAAAACGAAAAATTTAAAAAAAAACAACTGCTGCTGATTCTAAGATAAAGATGCATCAAGATGCACGAGAATATTCTAAGTAAGGGAAAACATTCGAAAGTAGCATTTCATATACGGAGTTTTTCGGCGCTTATGATTTAAACTGGCGTAATCTAAGAAAGAAGGCGGAAAGTGACGTGGATTATAATTAGGGACTAAAACTAATTTCATTGGCCGATGAGCGACGGAGTTACCTACATATTACGAGACAGTACTGAAGGGGTTGCACAAATGGAAATGCCAGACAATCTACTGTGATCTTTATGGGTTTTCTTCCTAGTTGTATACCCATAGTATTTATGGCCTTCTCCTATTCTCTAAACATTTTCTCTAACGCACTGTTAAGAAATAGGTGCGACAACACATTTCCTTGTCTTATTTCTGGTTTTATTCCAAAATTTTCTCACAGTTCTCCTGTAAATTGTACTTTTGATGTTGTGTTGTTTAAAGTTCTTTTCATTATTTCTGTTGTTTTTCTGCTTAGTTCAAACTTTTTTTTGAAATGTTGTATACTCTATTTCTATTAATAGAATCGTTCGCCTTCTTAAAGTCTGCAAATGTTACCACATGTTTCAAGTTTCTGATTTTCTTACTTTCTAGGTGTACTTTAGGTTTACAACCTGTCGTACACATGATCTGCTCTTGTTGAACCCTCCTTGTTACATGTCTTCGAAATTTCGTTATTTAATTCTTAATTTCCAATCTGTCACAGAATAGCTAAAAACACTAAAAATAACTGGGTCATCTGCAAATAAAAAGATATTTGAACTCACTTTGCCACGTTTAAAATTATTTGTCAAGAGTACCTTACCACTGCCGTGTGACTGATCATACGTATATAATAAATACTATGATGACACTGAAAATCCTTGTTTTACTCCGTGATCTGCGACTACCGTCTTCATGCAGCTAGTTTCTCAGTCTCAGCTTTTCCTATCGTGTTACTGTATAACCTTTCAATTATGTTAACCAGATATTTGTGGCAGCCTTTAACACCCTGTAATTTACTTGTATTAAAATGCCGTTTCGTCGTTGTTATGATCTTCAGTCCAGAGACTGATCTGATGCAGCGCTCCATGTTACTCTGCCCTGAACAAGCCTCTTCATCTCCGAGTAGCTACTGCAACCTACATCTGTCTGAATCTGCTTACTGTATTCATCTCTTGGTGTCCCTCTACGATTTTTACCGCCCACGCTTCCCTCCGGTACTAAATTGGTGATTCCTTCTTGTCTAATAAAGTATCCAACCAACCGATCCCTTCTTTTAGGTAGGTTGTACCACAAATTTTTCTTCTCCCCAATTGTATTCAGTACCTCCTCATTAGTTATGCGATCTACCCATCTAATCCTCTGCATTCTTCTGTAGCACCACGTTTCAAAAGCTTCTATTCTCTTCTGGTCTAAACTGTTTATCGTCCATGTTGCACTTCCATACATGACTACACTCCATACAAATACTTTCAAAAATGACTTCCTGACACTTAAATCTGTACTCGAAGTTAACAAATTTTTCTTCTTCAGAAACGCTTTTCTTGCCAATGTCAGTCTTCATTTTATATTCTTCCTACTTCTAAAATCATCAGTTATTTTCCTTGCCAAATAACAAAACTCTTTTCCTACTTTAAGTGTCTCATTTCCTAATATAATTCCCTCAGCGCCACCTGATTTAGTTCGACTACATTCCATTATCGTCGTTTTGCTTTTGTTGATGTTCATCACATATTTTCCTTTCAAGATACTGTCCATTCCGTCCAACTGCTCTTCCAAGTCCTTTGAGGTCTGCTGATGATGTATTTCTGTGAGAGACAGCAAAGCTTTTATTTCCTCTCCCTGTACTTCAATTCCTATTCCAAATTCTTATTTTCTTTCCTTTATTGCTTGTGCAATATACAAATTGAATAATATCAGGGATAGGCTACAACCCTGTCTCACTCCCTTCTCAACTGCTGCTTCCATTTCGTGCCCCTGTACTCGTATGGGTGTCACCTGGTTTCCGTACATACTGTAAATAGCCTTTCACTCCCTGTATTTTACCCCTGCCATCTTTAGAATTCGAAAGAGACTGTTTCAGTCAACACTGTAAAAAGCTTTCCCTAAGTCTACAAATGCTATAAACATAGGTTTTCCTTTCATTAACCTATCTTCTATGAGAAAACGTAGGGTCAGTATTGCCTCGCGTGTTCCTACGTTTCTCCGGAATCCAAACTGATCTTCCCCGAGGTCGGCTTATACCAGTTTCTCCATTCTTCTGTAAAGGATTCGTGTTAGTATTTTGCAGCCGTGACTTATTAAAATGATAGTTTGGTAATTTTCACACCTGTCACCACCTGCTTTCTTTGGAATTGGGATTACTGTGTTCTTCTTGAAGTTTGAAGGTATTTCGTCTGTCTCATACATCTTGCTCACCAAATGGAAGAGTTTTGTCAAGGCTGGCTCTCCCAAGGCTATCCTCTAACTGAAAGTTGTCTTCTCCCGTGTCCAAGTGCTTTGTCAAATTCTTTACGCATTAAGATACCTCTCATCTTCTTCTACGTCCTCTTCCATTCCCATGATATTTTCCTCAAGTACATCTCCCTTTTATAGACTGTCTGTATACTCCTTCCACTTTCTGCTTTCCCTTCTTTGCTTAGGACTGCTTCTACATATGAGTTTTTGATTTTACTACAGATGGTTCTCTTTTCTCCAAAGGTCTCTTTAATTTTTCTTCAGGCAGTATCTATCTTACCCCTAGTGGTATATGCTTCTGCATCATTACATTTGTCCTCTAGCCATTTCTGCTTAGCCGTTTTGCACCTCCTGCCGATCTCATTTCTTAGACGTTTGTATTCCCTTTCACCGGCTTCATTTATTGCATTTTCATATTTACTCATTTCATCGATTAAATTCAATAGCTCTTGTGTTACCCAAGGACTTCTACTAGCCCTCGTCTTTTTACCTACTTGATCCTCTGCAGTCTTCACTATTTCATCTCTCAAAGCTACCCATTCTTCTTCTACTGTATTCCTTTGTCATGTTCTTGTCAATCGTTCCCTAATGCTCCCTCTGAAACCCTCTACAACATCTGGTTCTTTCAGTTTATCCATGTCCCCCCTCCTTAAATTCCTGTCTTTTTGCAGTTTCTTCAGTTTTAATCTACAGTTCATAACCACTAAATTGTGGTCGGAGGCGGCTTCCTCTTTCGTTCCTTTCTCCCATATTCACCTACTACTTTCCCTTTTCTTCCTTTTCCTGCTATCGAACTCAACTCTCCTTTGACTACTAAACATTCAGCTCCCTTAACTATCTGAACAATTTCAATTATGAAACTTCCTGGCAGATTAAAAATGTGTGCCCGACTGAGACTCGAACTCGGGGCCTTTGCCTTTCGCGGGCAAGTGCTCTACCATCTGAACTACCGAAGCATGACTCACGCCCGGTACTCACAGCTTTACTTCTGCCAGTATCTCGTCTCCTACCTACCAAACTTTACAGAAGCTCTTCTGCGAACCTTGCAGAACTAGCACTCCTGAAAGGAAGGATATAGCGGAGACGTGGCTTAGCCACAGCCTGGGGGATGTTTCCAGAATGAGATTTTCACTCTGCAGCGGAGTGTGCGCTGATATCTGCAAGGTTCGCAGAAGAGCTTCTGTAAAGTTTGGAAGGTAGTTGACGAGATACTAGCAGAAGTAAAGCTGTGAGTACCGGGCGTGAGTCGTGCTTCGGTAGCTCAGATGGTAGAGCACTTGCCCGCGAAAGGCAAAGGTCCCGAGTTCGAGTCTCGGTCGGGCACACAGTTTTAATCTGCCAGGAAGTTTCATATCAGCGCACACTCCGCTGCAGAGTGAAAATCTCATTCTGGAATTTCATTTATCTCGTCATACATTTCCTCAATCTCCTTCCCATCTGCGGAGCTAGTTTACACTTGTACTGCTGTGGTGAGTGTGGACTTCGTGTCTACCTTGGCTACAATAATGCCTTCACTATGCTGTTCGTAGTAGCTTATCCGCGTTCGTATTTTCTATTCATTATTAAACCTACTCCTGCATTACCCCTATTTGATTTTGTATTTATAACCCTAAATTCACCTGACCAGAATTCTTAATCCCCCTGCCACCGAACTTCACTAATTCGCACTATATCTGACTTTAACCTATCCATTTCCCTTTTTAAATTTTCTAACCTACCTGCCCGAACCATGAACCATGGACCTTGCCGTTGGTGGGGAGGCTTGCGTGCCTCAGCGATACAGATGGCCGTAGGTGCAACCACAACGGAGGGGTATCTGTTGAGAGGCCAGACAAATATGTGGTTCCTGAAGAGGGGCAGCAGCCTTTTCAGTAGTTGCAGGGGCAACAGTGTGGATGATTGACTGATCTGGCCTTGTAACATTAACCAAAACGGCTTTGCTCTGCTGGTACTGCGAACGGCTGAAAGCAAGGGGAAACTACAGCCGTAATTTTTCCCGAGGACATGCAGCTTTACTGTATGATTAAATGATGATGGCGTCCTCTTGGGTAAAATATTCCGAAGGTAAAATAGTCCCCCATTCGGATCTCCGGGCGGGGACTACTCAAGAGGACGTCGTTATGAGGAGAAAGAAAACTGGCGTTCTACGGATCGGAGCGTGGAATGTCAGATCCCTTAATCGGGCAGGTAGGTTAGAAAATTTAAAAAGGGAAATGGATAGGTTAAGGCTAGATATAGTGGGAATTAGTGAAGTTCGGTGGCAGGAAGAACAAGACTTCTGGTCAGGTGACTACAGGGTTATAAACACAAAATCAAATAGGGGTAATGCAGGAGTAGGTTTAATAATGAATAAAAAAATAGGAGTGCGGGTTAGCTACTACAAACAGCATAGTGAACGCATTATTGTGGCCAAGATAGACGCAAAGCCCATGCCTTTTACAGTAGTACAAGTTTATATGCCAACTAGCTCTGCAGATGATGAAGAAATTGATGAAATGTATGACGAGATAAAAGAAATGATTCAGATAGTGAAGGGAGACGAAAATTTAATAGTCATGGGTGACTGGAATTCGTCAGTAGGAAAAGGGAGAGAAGGAAACATAGTAGGTGAATATGGATTGGAGGGAAGAAATGAAAGAGGAAGCCGCCTTGTAGAATTTTGCACAGAGCATAACCTAATCATAGCTAACACTTGGTTCAAGAATCATAAAAGAAGGTTGTATACCTGGAAGAATCCTGGAGATACTAAAAGGTATCAGATAGATTACATAATGGTAAGACAGAGATTTAGGAACCAGGTTTTAAATTGTAAGACATTTCCAGGAGCAGATGTGGATTCTGACCACAATCTATTGGTTATGATCTGCAGATTGAAACTGAAGAAACTGCAAAAAGGTGGGAATTTAAGGATATGGGACCTGGATAAACTGAAAGAACGAGAGGTTGTATAGAGTTTCAGGGACAGCATAAGGGAACAATTGACAGGAATGGGGGAAAGAACTACAGTAGAAGAAGAATGGGTAGCTCTGAGGGATGAAGTAGTGAAGGCAGCAGAGGATCAAGTAGGTAAAAAGACGAGGGCTAGTAGAAATCCTTGGGTAACAGAAGAAATATTTAATTTAATTGATGAAAGGAGAAAATATAAAAATGCAGTAAATGAAGCAGGCAAAAAGGAATACAAACGTCAAAAAAATGAAATCGACAGGAAGTGCAAAATGGCTAAGCAGGGATGGCTAGAGGACAAATGTAAGGATGTAGAGGCTTGTCTCGCTAGGGGTAAGATAGATACTGCCTACAGGAAAATTAAAGAGACCTTTGGAGAGAAGAGAACCACTTGTATGAATATCAAGAGCTCAGATGGCAACCCAGTTCTAAGCAAAGGAGGGAAGGCAGAAAGGTGGAAGGAGTATATAGAGGGTTTATACAAGGGCGAAGTACTTGAGGACAACATTATGCAAATGGAAGAGGATGTAGATGAAGACGAAATGGGAGATAAGATACTGCGTGAAGAGTTTGACAGAGCACTAAAAGACCTGAGTCGAAACAAGGCCCCGGGAGTAGACAACATTCCATTAGAACTACTGATGGCCTTGGGAGAGCCAGTCATGACAAAACTCTACCATCTGGTGAGCAAGATGTATGAGACAGGCGAAATACCCTCAGACTTCAAGAAGAATATAATAATTCCAATCCCAAAGAAAGCAGGTGTTGACAGATGTGAAAATTACCGAACTATCAGTTTAATAAGTCACAGCTGCAAAATACTAACGCGAATTCTTTACAGACGAATGGAAAAACTGGTAGAAGCGGACCTCGGGGAAGATCAGTTTGGATTCCGTAGAAATGTTGGAACACGTGAGGCAATACTAACCTTACGACTTATCTTAGAAGAAAGATTAAGAAAAGGCAAACCTACGTTTCCAGCATTTGTAGACTTACAGAAAGCTTTTGAGAACGTTAACTGGAATACTCTCTTTCAAATTCTGAAGGTGGCAGGGGTAAAATACAAGGAGCGGAAGGCTATTTACAATTTGTACAGAAACCAGATGGCAGTTACAAGAGTCGAGGGGCATGAAAGGGAAGCAGTGGTTGGGAAAGGAGTGAGACAGGGTTGTAGCCTCTCCCCGATGTTATTCAATCTGTATATTGAGCAAGCAGTAAAGGAAGCAAAAGAAAAATTCCGAGTAGGCATTAAAATTCATGGAGAAGAAGTAAAAACTTTGAGGTTCGCCGATGACATTGTAATTCTGTCAGAGACAGCAAAGGACTTGGAAGAGCAGTTGAACGGAATGGACAGTGTCTTGAAAGGAGGATATAAGATGAACATCAACAAAAGCAAAACGAGGATAATGGAATGTAGTCAAATTAAAGCGGGTGATGCTGAGGGAATTAGATTAGGAAATGAGACACTCAAAGTAATAAAGGAGTTTTGCTATTTAGGGAGTAAAATAACTGATGATGGTCGAAGTAGAGAGGATATAAAATGTAGACTGGCAATGGCAAGGAAATCGTTTCTGAAGAAGAGAAATTTGTTAACTTCGAGTATAGATTTAAGTGTCAGGAAGTCGTTTCTGAAATTATTTGTATGGAGTGTAGCCATGTATGGAAGTGAAACATGGACGATAACTAGTGTGGATAAGAAAGGAATAGAAGCTTTCGAAATGTGGTGCTACAGAAGAATACTGAAGATAAGGTGGGTAGATCACGTAACTAATGAGGAGGTATTGAATAGGATTGGGAAGAAGAGAAGTTTGTGGCACAACTTGACTAGAAGAAGGGATCGGTTGGTAGGACATGTTTTGAGGCATCAAGGGATCACAAATTTAGCATTGGAGGGCAGCGTGGAGGGTAAAAATCGTAGAGGGAGACCAAGAGATGAATACACTAAGCAGATTCAGAAGGATGTAGGTTGCAGTAGATACTGGGAGATGAAGAAGCTTGCACAGGATAGAGTAGCGTGGAGAGCTGCATCAAACCAGTCTCAGGACTGAAGACCACAACAACAACCTGCCCGATTAAGGGATGTGACGTACCACGCTTACAACGTCTTCTCATGATCGATGAGTTATAAAAATGTTGGCTGTTTATAATTCCTTCTTTTTTTGGGTCAATTAATCTGGCACAAATGCAGAATGGCTTCTTGTAAAACCACGTTGTTCTTCTGTCGGAAGGTCTTCACTAATTATTTTGACATTCTTGTCACTGCTTTACTTGTTGTGTTCAGTAACGTATTCCAGGGTATCTTCAGCCTCCTGGTATATTTCTTGTTTTAAAATGGGGTACATATGTATTCTTCGTCTAAATGGAAATTGCGTAATAGATTAAATTCTTCGCAGAGTATAGATTGTCAACAGCTCCAGATTTCATACATTTATCTCCTTTTGTCAGTGCAAACCTGAACTGAAAATTATGCAATACTTATTTATCTTGTGAACAGGTTTTCGACTCTCAAGACCGTCATTGGCCGGGAGATGTATTTAAAACCAATCTCAAATTTTCTGTTTCACTGACAGAAAGAACGGGTGTTCGTACACAAATAAGTGTGAAATATTTTTAAATGCTTTGTGTTTTACGGCCGAGAGCTAATTATAATGCTTGTGCTTTATTTTCCTTACCCTTGCATCTTCGTACGTCATTTCTTGCAATAATAACTTCTTGTGCCCTGACAAACACTCTTTTTCTCAAGGCGGATTACAGAACTAAGCAGGCTACCCTTACTAAGGAGAGAGTAAGCTGTAACAAACGCATGCCCACAAGGTCTACGTGAAACTAATTCACTGTCACATTGTATTAACAACAGAAAAATACTCAGTACATTTACCAAATTCTTACAGAATGTTTCCTCTAATTCTCTACAAAAATACTGAAATAAGTAGATATGATGAATTCATTCCCAAATATTCGTATGCCTATGACAGAACTAAAAACTACCGTTTATTTTCAGTTGCCGAGCTGCCTAGAATGTGTCGAGTGTACAGAAAACAGCTTAACTGAAAATGCAGCCTAACAGTACTGTTAAAAGGGATGCTCACGGTAGTAATTACATCGCCTGTGAAAAAAGGATAAATTTACTCTCAGCACAAACCATGAGATGATAAACGGTTAAAACAACAAGAGCAACGTGAAACTTTCGTGACATAGATCAGAGATGGCTTTGATTTGTTTCTATTACGGTAGTAATTGCTGTACAATACGGTAAGTGAAATGTGTAGCTTATCTGCTCTACAGTGTGATTTTGTTTACATGCTTACACCTTTTTATGTTAGATAGCTTCTGCATGTTTCGTGCGAATAGCTAATATATAACCTCATATCTTAAAAATATTCCATGTTATAGAGGATTCACCGTCTATAGATATTTGTCCAAAGTTGTCAGAAATTTATAAGGAGAGTAGGGTACAGATTTTCTGCGTTCAGTCTTTCATTTTTTTTCACGTGCGTTTATACTTTTCGTTAAAAATGATAGACTAACGAAGCAAACAATTCACCTTCGTTTAAAGCAGACGATGCGCCAGAACCCACACACCAAAGAGAATTTTTATAACACAAGCGCAACAGTAACTATTTCACGAAAATCACTAACATATCTTAACTGCTCACCTATCAGCAATAAACAGTCTAGTGCCAGATCTCCGCTACTGCTACATTTTTTTCTAATACTTTCATAATTATAATACCATAAATCACATTCAAAGAAAAGTTGGTATGGATTAGTCTGTGACATATCTGCAGAATAACATGTAAAAAAATTACAAAAGCGTTCAGAATATCAGAAACGGGGTCTGCGACAACGCAGAGTTAACAGCTGCCAATTGAAAGAATAAGGGCATATTTTTCTTTTAGGTATTGCAATAAGTAAATATAAAAATAATCTATGCTGTCTGAATGTTTACAAAATTCAGAGTAAATTGATCGCATACTAAATCTCAAAGCTCATCATCCAGTCATTCAACAACATGTGCAACGTACGAAGGAAACACAGCTATACTCAGTAAATAAAACCAACAGTAAAACAGTCAGAGACGACGACTGTGATAAAGAGACACATTAAATTTTCCAGCTAAACACAAAGAAGATGTATCGCACACAATGAGCCTGTAACAGTCAGAGGAGTCGATATAAAACCAATAAAAAAGGATACTTGCAAGTTGAACTCTGAGGGTTCTGTACGAACTTAATTATGTATGTAGATAGTTCATCTCTAGGTTCTGATGCGTGATTCTTGATTTATCAAAATATGTGGCAAAAATGGCCGTCTATTTTAACTGCGTTGACTTACAAGCTCAAATTTTTTACACCAGTGAGCTATCGTAGACCCTAGTATTTGACATGAATTTCAATTTGATACATCTATCCAGTGCTGAGAGAATGGGGTCTTAACGGATGGCCGTACCTTGTGATTGCAATGACTTACGTAGACGCTTAAATATTTTACGCTGTCAGCGGGCCTTACACATTCGATATAAATTTCAACTGTCTACCTCTGTCCGCTTCTGAGAGAAAAGGGTCTTAACAGACGGACGTACAGATAGACGGACAGCAAATGGGGAAAAAATAATTTTTATATGATATAGTGACAAATTACCAATTTTCGGATTCTACAGTAAAATTAAATATTACATGAGATGTATCCCTAGAAGACAACCACAGGCAGTCGAGCCGATTCCGTGTACGTGTTGATAGTAAAAACACTCCATACTGCTTTTCCATAAAAGCCCTAGTTTATTTGCGTCATCGAATTGGTAACCTGAATTTGAGATATGCGGGTACATGCAATCAGTTCCAAAACTTTAAAATCGGGTGTAAACAATACATTCAAAGTCATCCATCTTTAAAGAGTCGCTCCACTTATTTGCAGCAGGTGAAAAATAACACCAAGAATCCGCAGGAGAAACTTGTAGCGATAAAAATGTTTGGGATGTTGTACAAATTTTTTAATCTGTAGTATGCCCATTACGGATGAAAACTGCTTCGGTAACTGAGCACCGCGATTCCTTAGGAGCGCGCGTAAAACTGGACTTCGATCACCACTACTGCCACAAATATTGCCTCGGTGGACAAACGGAAGAGGGATCCATTTAGCTTCATGTGGAAAAATGATCTACTCCTTGAAAAAGAAGAGTCGCTTCAGTTTAGAAAGCTGACACTGACGACAAGACGAGTAGAATGCTGATTTCATGGCACTCCATTTTTGCCGTCCACTGATGCCTCTGGCAGAAGATGAAGTAGTTAAGGAATTCGAGACCATATAAACTATGAAAGGAATTATCAGTACGATTAGGTGCCGATAGTAAAAAAGAAATAAAACTCTACACACATAGACCGTTTATTTCCTACTCCTCAGCCACTAACCCCGATGGCCCGGTCGATTTTACTCTTAAGATTGGTAGCAACACAACAGCACAAACACATCTGAAAATTAAGGAGGACACGAATAACTGTGCTCAGTTACACGCGGAAGCATAGTTCACAGAGACAGAAGGGGGCCGTACTGGAGACATTTGCTATACGGCAAATTTAGATGTAAATTATCAGAGAAACCATAAACGTCTGGGACAATCATGTGAGTGCTGTTCAGTAAAATGTGAGAAATAAATGAAAACTCTTACCGATGTTACTAGTAACGTATGTTCAAAAGCACGCACGCCATGAGTGCCTTACAAACGAAATAGTCCGTATCATTTACGTCTGAATTAATCATAATACCTGACTGTTGTTGGTCAATTGGTCATTTGTTCCCTCCACAGCGGAACTCCAACCTGCTCTCCAATGATACGAATTGAGGGTTAGCTTTGGTACTCATATATGATGTTATACTGCAAACAAATTCTCGAAGAATATCATTTCAGGTCCATTGGTGCAGCACGTAACACGAGAAGAATGACAGCATTACAATGACTACCTTGGATTCACGAAATATTTGTGTTTCTGAAGCAATATATGAGGTCGGTGCACACAGTCATTTAGACCAAATCCGTCAATTTTTTTAAGCATTGTGTGGTATCATAATACATTTTGCAGTACATTTTACAACCTAGAAATTGTATGTTTAATCACTTTGCAGTGCGCTGCCAAAACATAATCAGCAAGTTGGTAGGCACCGACTCAGGTATATGAACAATAGGATTCAATTCCGCTTCGAACAATTTGGTTTCGGTTTTCTGCCGTCTGCGAAAGGGAAAATCCCAATACAGTTCTTTTGAAACAGTTAAAGTCATTTGCCTTCCCCATGGCTTACTAATACAAGTTTGTTCTCCGGCTCTAATGACAATGACGCCGCACTGACATACACACTAGTCTTGCTTTCTTCCATCAGTTTGTAGGAATTTTTTGTAATAAAATTCGGATAATCAGATCTTTCTTCTGACAACTGCATAGCTTCACGCTTCATTCAAAGCGTGATAGGCGGTTTGTCCTGCTTTCGTGTACATATGGAGCCTGTCTACAAGTTTTATCAATGTGAAGGAGATTGATGCAGATAAAATCAAATTACAATACTTAAAAAAAAGGATCGCTCTCCACTCTGAAGAAATGTAAAGTTTCTAGAATTATTTAACGTATAGTAAAAGTTTTTGATTTTATTTTGTTTAGGAGAGTCACCATTGACCGTAGGTAGTTCACACACATTTACTTATTTGTTTATATTTAGTAGAGTCCTTTAGTGGACAGCAACGAGTAACATTAATGCAACAAAATTTTATGATCTTAATGTGTAAGACTAGTGTAAAAAAATATATGATATTAATAATTGCATCAAAAATGATTATTGACCTAAAATTATTATACATTTTCTACAGTAACACATGACACGGTTCGAGTAATAGATTGTACCTAGCATAAGGTATATGTAGCCTGAATGAAAAAGATTTTTTATGAAACAGTGTCCACCGACGATTTAGTTGCTCTGGTGTTTAACAAAATTAAAAGATAAGTTGACAACCAAGGGTAACGCGACGCAACCATCGATGTTATTTCGTATGTGCACTAGCTTTGTTTCACATGGATATCTCAAGGAATATTGTCAGAACTCGCGAACTAGCGAACACAAGCAAACCTAGAATAAGGGCGGCCAGACGGTTATGTAAACTCTGTTTCTGCAAAGCTGTATCAGTATTGGCTCAACTGTTGGGAAAAGTATGTTGCATTACAATCATTTTCCACTATAAGAAAAAGGCAGGCGATAGAGTAATATGTACAGCTGTCTTTCGAGAGGCTTACCTTGCTGCTTGGGATACGTCACACTGTCTTCTTCGTCAGATAACTTTATTATGAAAGACATTAATACTTTTCGAGCTGGTGGGTCTATTCCCTGTATAAACAGAAATGTTGTTTTCTTCAACTGTTTCTTTTCACCTTCTTAATTTAAAACCTCTGTACTATCTTTTTATTTGAAAAATAGTCTATACATATGCGGTATTAAAACAAGGCACTTATCAGAGATACCACATATGATTTCAGGCCTTCACGCACACAGTTTCTTTTTCAGTTTCCGGTACGTGATAACATCATAATTTACGTTGTCCGCTACTGAAGGGGTCGTCGGTGAGCGATCTTGTCACTATCGGAGAAATTTTCCACAGGATAAAATACAGCCTAGCAAAGTCTCTCAGGCGCATTCTATACTTCCTCCCTTCTATGATGATATCATAATTCAGGGATATTTTTTGCTTAGTGCGACACCCTTCCTGAATGGTGTTTTAGAAAATTCAGGTACATTTGCCACGAGACTGCGAGACTAAAGGGCTTTGGCACGCACATTTAACAGATTGCCACAAATACGAAAACTAGCAGTGATGAATTGTGGATTTACAGATTACTCTGAAAATTAAAAAGATACAGTAGAATTTACATCACATAAACATTCTGATACTATGCTGCAACCCACACATGCCGTCTAACGGGAATTTCAGGTTTTAACCAGCACAGGAAGAGCATATGATCGTAGTCGATCGTAACATTTCCGCACAACTGAAAAAATAATACTTCAATGGATAAAAATTTTAAAAATATTTGTTTCATTTAATTTTAATCTCGAAGATGGTATAAAATGTGAAAGAATTTGAATTTGTTACGTATTATAACATTACTGAATAATTATTAAGCGTATATTTCCGTTTTAGATTAAAATTCTGGAAATTCACGCTGCAAATGGCAGCTTCATCTAAATTACACCGCTGTTATCGAATATCGAACACAGACTAAATTTAGTTCAGTAATTGCAGCACAGGTTGAGCGTGCTATTGTCTCCAGTATTAGGATATATGATCTGAAAATATATCCTCAACTCGAATATTTCACGTGAACATATTAAGATTTCCTTCTCTGACATTATGACATACGCATTTATATACTAATCGATACGTGAAGAGTGAATC
Source organism: Schistocerca nitens (assembly GCF_023898315.1). NCBI lineage: Eukaryota > Metazoa > Arthropoda > Insecta > Orthoptera > Acrididae > Schistocerca > Schistocerca nitens. The sequence continues at coordinate 931,670,609 of NC_064616.1, forward strand.
GGGATGAGTTTTTTTGTTGGAATAGAGGGAGATGCTCAGAAGAAGCTATATACTTTTACGGTACAATTTAGGTTTCCTCTGTAAGCCTTGAATATCATTGGGTAAATGACCAGATTTTGGAAGCAAATTTATTCCCCCCTTTCTAAGCTAAAGTCAGTTCTTATCGAGATTAATGGCGGTCAGTATTTTTTGTAGTATTCTGATTATAGGCGATATTATTTCATCTTAGTACTAATAAATCACTTACAACTAATTTACGTAGAGAATATGTATATCATGACGCTAATGTTATAATACGTTTTAAGTCATACAGTTGTCTACAAGCCAGTTACGCGTTAGTACAGTATGTTATTCTTATGGCATGCCTTTGTACAAGGAAAACTTTCTTGGGGATAAACTACCCTAAAAGTAATTCATATGGCACTACCGAATGCAAATAAGTGAAGTATGTTAAATCGCTGATAGATTTCTCTCCAAACTTTGCGAAAGCATCAGGCGCAAAAGAGACAAAACTGAACTATTTATGAAGCCTCAGTTTTAAATTCTCATCAATACTACCCGGACACCTGTTGGTGGACATTAAAAGGGGGTGTGTGTTCACTCTTCGCTTTATGACGATTTGAACTCTGCTGGGGATGCTTTCAGTGAGGCGGCTGAAAGTCTGTGCAAGCTTGGACGCTGGGAACTGAAGCGGTGTCGACGTTCTGACTCATCCCAAAGGTGTCCCATAGGATTAGGGTAGGGACTCTGGGCAGGAGAAATGTGTAGCTTATGACGAGTTGCTCAAACGTTGTACCCCATTCTTGTTAACTCCCCACACACCGTCACTGTGCTAACTGGACTGTTGGTACCACTTTGTTACTCAGGAGTGGTTCCATCTGCTAACTTAATACGATTTTTTACAACCATCCATCGCAACGCTCGATGGTTCCTCTTCAAAACCAAATCATCAGTAGTCGCCCTGGGTAGCATTAGAAGTGTTGAATTGTTCCTGAAGGACTGCTACTCAGGTGGCATCCAATGACTAGTCACGTTCTTCTAATTCACTGAGCTCTCCCGACCGACCCATTCTGAGGCTACTGCGTCTCTACTGGGAACACAATACTGCCCACACACATTTATACTGTCATATCTGCCTATCGTGACATATAGGGGTCGAGTCCACATTACATAGGGGCGCCCATATTAGGACTGTTGATATTTTTACAAGTATCAGGAATCCGATATACCGATATTTAAAAAATATCAATATCGGCCCCCGACATACCGACAAAAAGTATCGATATATCGAGGGAAAAAACATCGACATATAGGCCTATAACAATATCGACTGCGCATCATAAATATACTGCGGCTTTTAGAGTTGTCTATTTAAGTACTGATTTATTATTAGATATGCTGCACATCAAAACGCTAGCAGGCTGCCTATCCCCCTTAGAGCAAGACTTGAAGGAACATCACTTAACTTAAAAATTCGTAAGTTAATAATGGGACTTCGTGATGATGAAATTTATTGTATTTGAATAATTTTTTGGTCGACTGTTGTGTTGTTAATTAATATTTGTGTACATGGTGCATTGCTATGCAGTATTTCATTCCAGTTAATGTCTCATGCCTTGTTTTCTTAATTTTTCATTGTTTACGTGTCGAAACAACTTTTTTTGACACTGGTATAGGAATATTGGGTAGTGAAACTTAACGTTGCTGTTTCTGATGGTGGCGCCGAGCGTCGATTCTGCCAGCATTTCCCCACATATCTCTACCCGCCGCAAGGACCAATATTGTCATTTGAATTTTTGTTCATGATTTTCAGTAGATGTTTATATAGAAGGCCAAGTGAAGAAATGGGACACTACTTGCGTTAAAAACTGTTCCTTTAACGCAACTTGTGTGCTGTTTCTTCACATGGGAAGTGTTGTTATTCCATTGACACCACCATCCGCCACAGCAATCAAACTTTTTTTTTTTGCCACCTTTCCTTGCTTCATGCAGTCAAAGAGAAAGACTGGACGTGATGAAAGCTCAAAATGTAGTGTCTCCTCCACATAGCGAAAGTGAAATTATGTTCTACTACAATTTCAAAAGAACCATTTGAAATATTTACCGAAAATTGCGGGAAAAGTGTAATATAAAACAAAAATATCGGCACTCGATATCGCCATTTTGACATAGACATATCGATATATTGGGGAAAAAAATATCGCCGATGTACTTCGATTTTTTCTGGAGAAAATATCGGTATATCGTTATACCGGTATTTTATCAACAGACCTATTCAAGATACTTTTGACACGATGGTGTGATAATTGTTTAAAAAGCCGAATCTAGTTGTAGAATGAAGAAGAAGAACACCCTTTTCCACTGAACACATGGACACCTGCTCCACACAGTCTTCCCCTTCCCTGGCTGCTAGCTGTTCGCATCTTCACACTACTGCAGCCTGATGCCAGATTCCTTAATGCCAAATTCTTCACTCTTAAAATAAATAAATATGTCTCACACCTCCCCCACAAAAGTTCAGTCCCTATTAAATTCATAAACCCCAACTTCCGTATCTCCACTCTCGTTTAAAAACCTCTCCACCTCTCACCCACACAACACGCTCCCAAGCCTCTCATCAGTCTGTGATAGCATTACAGATCATGTATCACAACATTCGTTACCTACCCACAAACATAATCCTTTTAACACATGTCCTGTCCCAGAATAATGTCCATACCTTCATCCTTAATGAAACATTCATCCAACCCTTTCACAACATTCGAGACTTTCCGTATATCCTCTACTGTACAGCTAATCCCCTTTCACCCGTCCTACAGTGAAGTTGCTATCAGCCACCACACGAACGTGCCTATTCAGTGACAAACCTTAGCCAATATTCGCACCAAACATCATATCTTTATCCTCTCCTTCAGAACCCTAACAGTTACTGATGCCACCATCTACATCTCACCCAATCACCCCATCCCTTATCACTTCCTCACCCACATCGACTGGACCTATTCCACCTATAATATTGCTGTTGACCTCAACATCCATAGCAGATCCCCTGGAGATATCCAGTAGTGACTTCAGTTTACAAACACTCTCCAAGGTGACACTGTCCTGATCCAACAGCACACCTATCCTGAAACCCCACCACTCCAGATATCGTCCTAGCACCTCCCAGTCTCCATGGACGCCTCACTGCAGAAGTCCTGGATCCAGTTGGAAGTGGCGACTTGTTTTCCATATTTCCTACATTCTACTTCATCCTCATGCACCTGCTCCCAGTCTCCATCCAAAAGTTATCCACAACTACTCTTGTGCCTTCTGGGATGTCTTTCTTGTATCCATAGAAAACCTGACTAGATGCCACCCACTAACCTTCTAGTAACCTGACGATATCCCACATGCCACATCTTCCCTGTAGACTTTGTCAGACGCTATATCAGCCATATATCCGCCCACATGTCTACTGAGGCCATGTATCTTCATTGCGACACTTCCCCCTCCTCCCTCCCCCCCCCCCACCCAATTCCCGCCCCCCCCCCCAACCCGACTAACCCTACTCCTTCTCCGAGTATCCCGTCTCATACTCCGCTCATTCCTACGGGCTTGTGAACTGGATGCATTCTTTCGCCACCGGCAAATACAGCTACACAGCAGGAATGATTGCATGCTAAGAAATGCCTTAACTGGCGTCAAACGTATTTTATTTATTGCTTGAGAACTGTTTTATTCAAAATTATTACTTGTTTTGTAAATAAAACTGCATTTTCCAGCTGCCACTTAATTTATTTATCCCAGACGCGTTTCGCCTTTTTCTTGTTCTAAGGCATTATCAGCGGGATCTATAACGATGCAGCTTTGTTAGTTTTACATTATTACACAGTTCACATCGCGATTTTTATATAAAACAGTAATTAATTACGATTTGCTGATGCGTTTCCTCTCATCTGGTTTGGAGGTCGCGCTACCACTTTGTTACTGACAAATAAGCACAATTTTGCGTTCTGACCTTCTTCACACTGTTCACCATGTTTCTCCTTCTTTTTTGTGGCGTACTATTGTTCCTTTGCCACTCGATATAACTATCTCGTCGGACACTGCTTTTCACAACGTAAATATTGCAACTCTATTACGTGTTTCCTCCCCTTTAGCATGTTTACCTACTTGTTGCCAACCTAACGAAGCATAGTTCAAAACTAACTTCTATTCATGATGTTTATATCATGTGTGTGAGGGAGAGAGAGAGAGAGAGAGAGAGAGAGAGAGAGAGCTGAAGAGGTTTTTTTTCTGGGAGGTTGGTGGTTCGAATTGTATGGTGTTGTACTAGTTGTTAGCGAGTGGTTGAAAGCTTTGGTGACAGCTGATTTGACTTTTCGTTTCAATATTCTGTGGAGGGGTTCATGGATAAGTGAGTGTAAAGATGTTGGGTGGTATTATTATTATATTGGATAGTATTATTATATTAATCCTCTCTGGGAGCGTTATTCTATTATTTTGTCTATTAGTGTGTAAATAATGAATTGCTTGGCATGTGTACTTGATCATTCAACAAGGTTTTCCTTTCGGCTTTGGTTTTCTGTATGTGGTAATTTTCTTGCAGGGTTAGTAGGTGTTTTTTATTGTTGATTCTAATTATTTTCATGTCATCTTCTCTAGTGATTGGCTTGTGGTCATGTTCTCTTAGATGTTCTGCAAATGTGGAGTGGTTTATCTGTATCTACCTTCACAAGTATTACAATGGAGTTGATATATACCTGCTTTCTGGTATATGTCTCTGTTTTTTGTCCGTTTTGGGATGTATTTTTGCATAGAATTGTCTGTTGTATATGCTATGTTTATGCTCTGTCTTTTGTAAATGTTGTTGATTTTATGGGTGAGATTGTGTTCGTATGTCATTGTTTACCATCTTGTGTTTTCTTTCATCTTTCTCTGATTATCCTGTGTAGTTGTTGTGGGACTGCATGTTTGTGTTTGGTTCTGTTGTGTTGTTGTCTATGGTTTGGTGCTTTCTGCTTTTATTTTATTTTTAATTTTGTTGTTTAGCTTTGTGACAATGTCATTATTGTAACCATTATTTTGTGCTACCTACATTATTATGTCCAGTTCTGTTGGGTAGCTTTCTTTAGTGAGTGACACTGTGTTGAGTCTATGGAGCATGTGTTGAAGTGCTACTTGCTTTTGTTAGTGACTGTGGGTGGCTCGAGGATTGGGGAATGATAATGTCTGTTGCTGTGGGTTTATGGTAAATTTCAAACATATACTTATTGTTTTGTTTTTTCGTTGTTATATCCATAAAGTTAATTTGGTTGTTCTCTTCTCTTTCAATTGTGAATTTTATATTTTTATGCATCTTCTTGATGTCAGTATGTAGTTTTTCAATTTTTGTTTGTGGTTCATCTACTAAGCAAAGGATGTTATCCATATGTCTGAACCAGTATAATTTGTATATTATTTTGCTACTATTTTTGTGAAAATTATCCATTCAATGTGGTTTACAAAAATATTTACTAAGGCTCCTGAAATGGGGGACCCCATTGGTAAACAATCTTCTAGTAAATAAAATTCATTACTGTATTGGAAGCAATTTTGTTCTGTTAAGAGCTTTATTAATGTGCACCTTTCCTTAATCTATTCATTGGGGAGTTGACTATACGTTTTCAGGTTCTTATCTATGATTTCTGTTGTTTCTGGTGCTGGTATGTCTGGAATCTGTTTGTTGGATCTGAGTTTAATTTTGTAATGTCATTTTGTGAGATGAATTCTTATGTTTTTCAATGTAGTGTTCTTTGTTTATCAGTACTACTGTGTTGCCGTTGTCTGCTTTTGAAATGATAACATTCTCACTTTGAAGTTTTCTCCTAAGTTTTCTAAGTGTTGCAGATTTAGTGTTTCTGTTGTTTTTGTGTTGTTGTATTTTTATACTGGTTATTATATTGTGGATTTCTTTTTTTACTAGTTCTCTAGTTAGTCCAGTGTTGACACTGTGGTCCTCATTCCTATCTTACCTTGTCAAAACACTTTCTCTTTCTACAATTAGATTTTGTAAGTAATTTTCATCTATTTCTGAATTTACGTTGTATTTTAATCCTTTCTCCAACAGCTGTCTTTCTTTACTGTTTAACTGTGTGTCAGTAAGGTTCACACAATCAGATTTTTTATTACTTGTATTTCCCATTGTTGCTTCAGCTCAACAGAAGGTGAAGTCTCAGTGGTTCTGTCAGCTTTGTACACAGTTCTTGCATTATATGAGACAATCTCGTATCTCCCATCTTAGCTGACCACAGATGACCACACGAATGGCTCAAACGCTGGTTAATACCATGTTCCATGAGTTTTTCTGCCCGAGTCAGTTGTGACATTATCAGTGAAAAAGCCAGTGTACACATGGGTTAAATACACTCCTGGAAATGGAAAAAAGAACACATTGACACCGGTGTGTCAGACCCACCATACTTGCTCCGGACACTGCGAGAGGGCTGTACAAGCAATGATCACACGCACGGCACAGCGGACACACCAGGAACCGCGGTGTTGGCCGTCGAATGGCGCTAGCTGCGCAGCATTTGTGCACCGCCGCCGTCAGTGTCAGCCAGTTTGCCGTGGCATACGGAGCTCCATCGCAGTCTTTAACACTGGTAGCATGCCGCGACAGCGTGGACGTGAACCGTATGTGCAGTTGACGGACTTTGAGCGAGGGCGTATAGTGGGCATGCGGGAGGCCGGGTGGACGTACCGCCGAATTGCTCAACACGTGGGGCGTGAGGTCTCCACAGTACATCGATGTTGTCGCCAGTGGTCGGCGGAAGGTGCACGTGCCCGTCGACCTGGGACCGGACCGCAGCGACGCACGGATGCACGCCAAGACCGTAGGATCCTACGCAGTGCCGTAGGGGTCCGCACCGCCACTTCCCAGCAAATTAGGGACACTGTTGCTCCTGGGGTATCGGCGAGGACCATTCGCAACCGTCTCCATGAAGCTGGGCTACGGTCCCGCACACCGTTAGGCCGTCTTCCGCTCACGCCCCAACATCGTGCAGCCCGCCTCCAGTGGTGTCGCGACAGGCGTGAATGGAGGGACGAATGGAGACGTGTCGTCTTCAGCGATGAGAGTCGCTTCTGCCTTGGTGCCAATGATGGTCGTATGCGTGTTTGGCGCCGTGCAGGTGAGCGCCACAATCAGGACTGCATACGACCGAGGCACACAGGGCCAACACCCGGCATCATGGTGTGGGGAGCGATCTCCTACACTGGCCGTACACCACTGGTGATCGTCGAGGGGACACTGAATAGTGCACGGTACATCCAAACCGTCATCGAACCCATCGTTCTACCATTCCTAGACCGGCAAGGGAACTTGCTGTTCCAACAGGACAATGCACGTCCGCATGTATCCCGTGCCACCCAACGTGCTCTAGAAGGTGTAAGTCAACTACCCTGGCCAGCAAGATCTCCGGATCTGTCCCCCATTGAGCATGTTTGGGACTGGATGAAGCGTCGTCTCACGCGGTCTGCACGTCCAGCACGAACGCTGGTCCAACTGAGGCGCCAGGTGGAAATGGCATGGCAAGCCGTTCCACAGGACTACATCCAGCATCTCTACGATCGTCTCCATGGGAGAATAGCAGCCTGCATTGCTGCGAAAGGTGGATATACACTGTACTAGTGCCGACATTGTGCATGCTCTATTGCCTGTGTCTATGTGCCTGTGGTTCTGTCAGTGTGATCATGTGATGTATCTGACCCCAGGAATGTGTCAATAAAGTTTCCCCTTCCTGGGACAATGAATTCACGGTGTTCTTATTTCAATTTCCAGGAGTGTAGAATATGTTTAACACATCAAGGAATTATGACTGGCAGAGGATGGTAGAAGAAGATTTTCCTTGCTGTTGACTGTAGTTAAAAGAAGGCATAAAATAAAAAATATATAATCCAATTTTTATTTATGCATTTATTTCGGCTCTTATATCCAGATGTCCTTAACCAGCTAGAATTACGGTATGCACGATACATGTGCTGTACATAATACTAATATTAGTAATAATAACAATGATGATAATATAGGGTGTCCTACTCAAACCTCCATGATTTTGAAGACCCATGAAAGAAAAACAACAATAGATACGACAGTGAAAAATGCACCACATTGTAGAGCATCTCAAAGAATTTATTTGTTTATCATCAGTACTCCTCTACATGTGAAGCATTTGTAGCACGAAGAATAGCGAATCTATATTCAGTTTCTTGCCAAGTTCTTTGTAACATTTCCTCTGTTACTGTTGCAATCGTATTAGTGATATGAAGTCGCAACGTAGGAATATCAACCACTTTGGTCGCATACACGCAGTCCACGAATCCCCACATGGAGAAATCAAGCGGCATAATGCCATGTGAACGCGGTGGCCAGGCAATGGGTCATCCGAGTCTGATCCAACGATTGGGAAATTTCCTATCCAGGAATTTGCGAACAGCCGTTGACCAATGCGGCGGAGCTCCATCTTGTTGCATAATGATGGGTTGCAAGTCTTGTATCTGAGGGTACACAAACTGCTACAACATGTCCAGATACACTGACCGATTCACTGTTTGTTCTGTAAAGAAGAATGGTCCAACAATCCTGTCATGCATTAGCCCACACCACACATTCACGTTAGGGCATCACGAACATCTGCAATAACTTGAAGACTACATTCATCCAGTGTAGCACACTAGACAAACGGTAGATAGTTCAGCCGGAGAATCCTATCCGCGTCTAGCCGACCCAATAGGAACCCAATCCGTATCTCTGCTATAACAGCCTTCGAGTTTATGAGTACGTTACTTCTGATACCAAATATATAGACGAGTAAAAAAGTGGCAACATCTTACACACTTATCTTGATTCACATTCTTTATTAAATAAAAGCATAGTCTTATAATGCGTGATAAGTGAAGAATGCTCAACATTCCCTAACCGGAAAAACACAATATCAAAATACTTCCACGGTAATAAAAACGAAGTATCCAAAACTATGTACGCAAATATACTCTTTGAAACGGGTTTTGTGTTTCCTTCTATCTCTTATCTCGTTGACACAATTGTGGATTATATACGTAGCATAATTCAAGACTGTAACGCGACGTCTGAAATGTTACTCTAGCAACTACAATTTCAGGACAGTAGCCTACAAATACAGGATACGTTGACTGAAATTATCCTGCAATCTATACGTTTGTAGTTCATTTATTTATTTGAATAAATAAGTAGCTGTCGATCTGAATACGTCCTCTATTTTTGTTAATTACGTTTTTAAAGTAATGCACTCAACACGTGTCGGCAAATTGAGCTCGAAGGAAGGAATTAAGAGTTCAGCTTTCCGTCAGCACCCAAGTCGTTAAAAGTTTAGCTTTTCGTCAGTACCTAAGTTATTAAACGTGGAATACAGGCTCGGATTGTGTAAGGCTGTGGACGTAAAATTATAAAGTTATTTCAGTCAGCGCTCAGATAAGCTCTTTAATGGCTGTACCGGTTCACACTGATTAATCCTTATCAATATTCCCATAAAAATAAGAAATGTTGTTCGAGTACATGGAGAATGGCGTTACATTAGCAAACTAAATAAATACGTAACTCTATTATATAACATATAATATTGCTTGGCCGATGGCTGCGTCGAAGCGTGCTAGGAGTGAACATTTCGTCGAGTCTCCTATAAGATGACTGACGGGCTAGCGATTGAAAGTCCTCATGCAGCCCGACGTTGCTGTGAAAGCTATTACAGGTTAATCAAAATACAGTATGAAGTTGAGGCACACACTCTGCTGCACGTTTCTTACTGCACTGAGAAAACTGTGGAACAAAACTACGGCTGCCGGTAGTACAGCTAACACTGTTAGAATGTGCACAATGCCTGGTGGCTACATGCAATCAGTAAAAGACATTTTGATTTTCGTGCGGTTATTTTACCCAGCTTACTGCGTTAAGGTAAAATAGTCAAAATGTTTGCCATTGCTTATTCTAGTGTCTTAGGAAATGCAAATTTTTAATCTGTACGTGGTAGCAAAATGAGACACTTAGTGCTATTTAAGTTGTTCTACAATTAAACAAACAATAGAAATATATAATAAAATTACAGTACACATTTATTTTTTTAGTAGTTAGTACGGCTTGCGATAGCCGTTAGATGGCAGGTCTCATACATAATTCCACATTTTTAAATTAAAAAGAATATCTCGTTTTACTTAATAATTAACTGAAAGAGATCACATTGTGAAAGTATTGAGCAGAGAAAGTGCCAGTTTTGTTTTTTTGCATACAGATCGAGTTGTTTTGCGCTAACATAGCAACGTGAACCACACAGTGAAATGGTTGGTTCTGGTTTCCTATTCTTTAACTTCAACTTTTTTCAGTATTTATCTGCCTCCTTTTAAAGTTTTGGAATTATCTACCATCTGATTTTTTCAGTATAATATTAGCAGACATAAATCGTAGGTATCATTCCATGTAAACATTTTTTGAATCCAACGGATGGAAATGTACGATATTCTAGACAGAAAAATGAATTGTTTCCAAACAGGAAACTGGAGAAATAGATTGCGCACTCCTGCGGATAACAATATTTAAAGATTTAAACAATACATATTCTCTTACTAATACAACAATAGTTATCTTATTACGTCGGAAATTTCATCCGACATGTGTTTCCATTCATATACGTTCACACAGGAATGTTTTGAAAAAGACACTACGGTTCTGTGTCTTTCTATTTGTTTGTATAAATCTGTGAGAGTCAGAATATTTGAAATACTGAGACCAACCATCCTGAGTTTTTGTTCTTGAAAAGAATGCATTTTAGTGTAACGTCATCAGTAAAGAGATATCAGAGTACAGACGAACAGAAAGAACGTATATCTTAACACACAAAAAAGAACATATGACAACTGATTTTGAAATTGTGATTCGTAAGCATGCCTTATTTTCACAGTATATCTATTTTAAGAATAATATTAAATAACAGTTAGTCGCTCAACTATGAATTATTTTCTATTGTTAACATAAATAATCCAAAATATAGTGGTATGAATCTCTTTTCAGCAATTTTCTACTTAAGGGTTAACTGTGCGTGGTGTCTAATGTCATCTCATGTGTTCTAGACAGGTGTTTGTCATCTCATTGCCAGTACCGAATGACTGTGAGAAAAAAAGTGATGAAAACATGAAAATTAATACGAGAATATTTAAATGGAACTGTCATGGCATTGCATCCCTTATAGCGCAATACCTTCTATCGGTCGGAATTGAGAAGGTAGAAAAATAACATCATTACAGCAAGGTAAGGGTACAGAAATTAAAGTAAATACAGGTAAGAGAATCTTTGTACAAGTATTATTTTAGCCTGCGGTCTGCTCGTATCACCATATAACTCATTAGTTTTGTAATGCACTGCATAAATAATCAACGACATTTTGATTATCAGTAATTTAGCTACGGTGAGATAATCTATCAGTGTGTGCGCAGTCACTCTGCGAACAGTTGTTGAGTCAGTATTCATTGGTTTCTTATGTATGATTTCTTCTGACACAAGTGATAACATTCATGCAGAATAAAAAGTAACGGTTGCACATTTTACTTTTGCGCTAATTTCAGATACTTCTTTACCGTGAATTATTAACAAATTTTTGTGCTTATCTAATGCCTACTGTTATCGCTTCATCTAGTCAAAACATATGTACACTGTTTTAAATCTTATATTATCATTGGACTACATATATACCACAGTTATTAATTTATTTTCAGATATGCTCTTTTAGTGCAACGACTGCTCATTATCTAGAAAATTTGTCTGATACTCTATCAAAGGTTTATGCTGCCCAAGACGTCCAATAATTTACTATGCAAGCGCAATGTACTAGAAGCAACTTTTTCTCATGAGGTTCACGCTTCCGATATATCATCCACAATAGTTGGCAAAAAATAAGTGGATATTCATTTCTCAGTGTACCGTTTCGTTTTGTTACCTCGAAAACTGTGTCACTAAGTGGATAAGTAACTAAAACACGAAGTTCACAAAGTTGGACGGGAAATGTGCGAAACATGGGACACAAAGTATTGTTCCTGTAATAGCTATGTGTTAGTTTCGTAGTGCTGGATGGAAAAGTGTACTGTTGTTCTTACTTTTGCAATATGTCATGGCTCTTTCCAAAGAAAATTTAATTTCAAGCAATAACTGATGTTTATTACTACATCGTTTCTGGTGCACTTGTATATCGTAAAAAGTATCGATCGTTCTGCTTAGCCGAAAAATATTACTTTAACATCAAGATAGAGTTCTAGTTTCATATCATTTGTCTGAAACTTTGTTTCCGTATGAAAAACCATTTATATATCACTACCGATGCCCACATAACGTACGACCTGTCCAAAAATACTCAGGGAGTCATTACAGCAGAACGCGATGATTAATTTCTTTGCAAGTAAGAAATCAATTCAGTACAAGTCTACAGAGTAATCTCGCAGACAGAATGTTATAAGTTAACAACAGTGACGTTCACTTCACGGGTTTTAATTTTGACCTTAACGCAGCAGAAATATAAACAGGCAATATAATCCTAATGCAAAAATATAACGAATCGTAGAGGGCAAAAGAGGAATACCATAAAAGAGACAACCCAACCTTATCCTGGATGATAGGAGAACGAAGGCGACGATGACAGCAAAAAACCGTTTAAATTAACGTGGTCATAGACGTGTTTCGAATTGTTGCAGAAGACGACGTGTATAAAGGGACAAATAACACTAAATAAATTAAACAGTAGAAATTTAGCAAAAACCACCGCTCGGAACGGATCATTTGAAAATATCACTCTACCTCTATCAGAAGAAGACGAATATCAAGTATCGAAACATAGTATAGAGAAATATTACCGACTGCCGAACTTCCCCTCAAAGTCTTGGTTCCACACATTTAAAGCAAATAAACAGTTTATGACGCCCATAACTCGCATTAGATTTTGTCACGTATCATTCCTTAGCCATCTTCAGCGAATACTTGCACTACATACCTCTTACTGTAAATACTACGCGGTAAAGAATGCAGATACAAACCAACTTATCTTTGTATATAGGCAAACGAACAATAACAAATTTCTTACAGCAGTTCAACAGATACCATCAACCATCATCCATTCATACGGCAATTCTCTTCATCAGAATAATATACTTGTGTACTAATTTTAAAAATAAATATGGAATTTTTTAACAAATATAACCTTAACCTGTAAAGTCCTGAAAATTCCTAAAACACTCAGATAAGGCTGTATGACCTGCAGGTTAAGGTTCACTGAAAAGCACATAAAAATATTAAGATTTTATGCTCTCTAAATACAGAGAAATGACGCTAACATCTCGAATACGCAACATAATGGGTGTACATCGTCGCAGCGGTCTTTAGTCGCTATATTTTTATGATCTACGTCTCGCAGCAGACTCTACATACTGAAAAGGGACAGGTACCTAACGATATTTGTTCTTTAAAATTCATGAAACAAGGAATGAATGTTGACATTCATATAACGATGTGTTGTAAGTACCAATCAACGGAAAAGAAGTAGTGATTTTTATCATCTGAAATCTCCAGGAGATTCTCTGTCTGATCCAATCTCCTGTCAGGAAACTACAACATGTCTAAGCATTTGCACCACTTTAGGAGAAGGGAAATTTTATCAATGAATTATATTTGGCAAAACGAGGAAAACATATTTCGAGTTATGTTTTAATTGTGCGCTGCTGTCCTCTTCGAAGATACGTCTGTCGTCACTTGTTGACTGTTTTGATTCGACTACATACGTACCTGTTGTCTGGTGTTTCCGCGTCGAAACTTACATTCAGTGCACTGCAACCTGTTAAACTATTCAGACTGGCTTATGTACACCTTATACAGAAATCAGCTAGAATTATAATGTTCGAGAATGTGAAAAGGAAGCAGTAGTTGAGAAGGGACTGTGACAGATCTGTAGCCTATCTCCAGTGTTAGTCAATCGGTACACTGAGCAAGCAGTAAAGAAAGCCGAGGAGAAATTTGGAAACGGCTAAAGTCTGACGATGTTATTGTAATTCTGTTAGAGACGGCAAAGGACGTAAATGACAGTTGGACAGGCTGGACTATGTCTTGAAAAGAAATTATAAGATGACCATCAGAAAAAGAAAAAAAGGTAACTTAATGTAGTGGAGTCAAACCTTGCTACACTGAGAAGAGTTACTTGTTTAAAAAATTGCACAATACTGTGCTGTATATGTATTGTACATTATAGGAGCGACATGACTGACTACGGTCTAAACGAAGAGGATATAAGACGTGGACTAGTAAAAGCGAGAAAAAGGTTTCCGTAAAAGAGGAAGTTGTCATACTGAATATAAATGTGTTTGGAAGTCTTTCCTGAATTTTATTTCTTTAGAGTGTAGCCGTGTATAGAAGTGAAAAGTGGACAGTAAAGAGTTCCTGACTACAGGAAGATTCAGATGAGTGTTGCAGTGATCTTGCATGAAAGTAAAGGCTTGAACAGTATAGACTACCGTGGCGAGCTGCATCAAACGGTTCCTCCAACCAGACGACGACAAAAGTACATCTACTTGCGATAAAAAAAAATCCTTTTCATTCAGTGAAACCGATGAAATATTGGCTGATGCTGCCATTTTGTCATGAAAGCCGGATCCGGGTATGCGTAGCTAGCTGGTGAAAGTAAAAAAAAGAGTTAAATCGAATTATAATTGTATTACTATACTAAAATTAACAATAATGATAACGACGATACAAATCAGGAATCATCTCTAGGCGATACAAACAATTTATATCTTAAATCAGATAGCAAAAAATGAGAATAATGCTAAAGCGGTAAGAATGAGTTTTTTTCTGCGTGCTGTGGTAGAAGTTATACTCAGAAAAGAACCGTATACAGTCAATACACAACGCATTGATAGACTAAGCAAGACAAGCAGATGACATAAAATATTTAAAGGGGGAAAAAGTATTAGGTGGGAAGAGTTAAGGAAAATGTTACAACTACTTCGTTCGGTGGGACATAATATGTTCTGAGGAGGTATGCGCGTAAGAATTTGATCACGTTTCGTGAAGACAGTCTTTTTTACCACGTATTAATGCAGCGAGAGTCTATTCGCAGTTTGTGCTCCTCTGAGAAAGAATAGACACTACTCGCTGGCTGGCTTCTCAGCCGCACCCTCGTAGCACGTGTGCTGCCGGCCAACCAGAACAAGTCTGCAGAGCATCCACGTGGCCGTGACGTCACCACTCGTCCTATGTGTAGGCTTCTGATGCTTCCTTGAAAGGAAGCCTGCTCAAAGACAAACGAATACTTTTCGAGAAACTGAATGCTTAAGGCTTAAAGGCTCGTCATGTCGACACTGTAATAAAGAAGTAGCCAAGACTTGATTGTCGCACTAAGAAAACGTTGCAAGTCCGCCGCAGAGATTTTTTGGAAGTGAGATAGAATCTAGGCAAAGTTTCTCGATGTGCGTCCTATGTCATTAAAATATATTTACTAAATGATTTCCTCGGTGTATGTGTTGCATGTCGACTATACGTTAATGTGACGCACACTGTGGTAAAGTATGACATCCTGCTGTCGTCCGTTTGCCCACTTCCTGTGGAATATGTGGTAAAATTATGTTTGATACCAGACGTGGATGGAGAACTTGTCGTCTCTTATCGAACAACTGTTCTTCGTTTATGCCGTAATTGAAGGGCACGTAGTCACCAGGTACCAGTGCAGCGAATCAATAAAACTATATTCAGCGGTCTGTCTATACAAAATTAATGAACAATGTTTCCCGCGAGAATAATTTTTTTGCTTTTCATATGCGACTATTTTTGCAATGGAGTATTTGTAGCTACTGCAGTAGCTTGTTGCACTACTGCAGGGGGAGGGGAGGGTGGGGGTAGGAGGGGTAGGAAAAAAAGGGCGTGAGCGCGAGTGCAGATTGTGGCAGCAAATTGTGAACGCGGCTGTAGAAACATGGCGGCGCGCAAAAGTGCAGTGGAGGGGAGTCGAACTGCGGACCCCGGCGAAACCTCGTTCCCCACGTTTGCGGCCACAATGTGCTCTTTGCATAACAAAGCGGCCCACAGCTTTCACACACCTTTTTTAGTCGATATTTTTTTCGCTTCAGAACCTGTGCGGTTTTTTTTAAACATCTAGCTGATCTAACTGCCAGGGTGGCGAGCGTATACCACACACTTCTACATATACTGACGGGTATCCGAGCGGCATGAGCCGCGTTCCCTTCTCCCTATTAATCAGCGGTTGGACTCCTCTTTTTGTAGCACAGGACTTCAATGCTATCCAATTAAAATCGTTCCATATTACTTTATTTTATTCAGAGCCGCACTATTTATTAACTGATTTTATGTCTGCATCACTATATATCGTAACTAAAAGCTTTCCTCGCACTCTTCAAAGTGGGATCCGTGTAGCTGTAGATGCGAAAATCGCGCCGGAAACATAAACATTACAGCTTGCTCGTAGAGCAAACGAAGTGGAAGAAATCATAAGTACGATATGACAGTGTAAAAGCTTCATGTACTGACAGACTGAAACACAAAAAGTTCTTGATAACTCACCCGAATTTTGTTGGACGCAGTTTTTTATTATTTTGTATTTATTTTTTTTACGACAGTACTGAATATCCAGTTCTGAATGGCCATGCAGAGATTATAATAATGGTTAATATAAAATGGGGAGTTTATTTCCGTATCTCCGCTGTTACAACATTTTACTTTAGATCATACGTTGAGGTTTATTTGTTTATTTAAGCTTAACATTGCCGAATTCCTCCCCGGCGTCCACGTACAGAAATAACTGCTATGGAGGTGAGAAGCTACATGTATTAAAACTTTTTGTCTTACATCAGTTATTGTCTACAGAATGAAATTTTCATTCTGCAGCGAAGTGTGCGCTGATAGGAAACTTCCTGGCACATTTTAATTGTGTGGCGGACCGAGACTCGAACTCAGGACCTTTGCCTTTCGCGGGCAAGTGCTCTACCAACTACGCTACCCAAGCACGACTCACAGCCCGTTCTCACAGATGTACTTTTGCCAGTATCTCGTCTCCTACCTTCCAAACTTTACACACAGTTTTAATCTGCCAGGAAGTTTCATCAATTATTGTGCTTCTGCAGACATTTGGAAAGAATTGCGGATGGGGCGGACGACACAATAATTCATTAAGTCGTCGTATACTACTCAGATACGTCACCAAAGAGCTGAAAGCTATCTCTCTACGATGTTTCTATTTCCTTACGCTTCGTATATTATTTATTAAAAGTGCATTAAGCTTTCTCTGAAGAGCGTAAATAATTCGTCGTGGTTTCAAGTGCTGCGCTTAAATTTAAAAAGAGATCTGATGAAATTTGCAACAGGCTGCCAGCCAAACTTGATGCTTCTTATTCAAAGTTTCAATTAAAATTTTTATTTAATCTTAATGCGTAATCGAGCAAGTTTTTGTCTTATATACTATTTCTGGAAACGATAGGTCAGTAAACAAAGAGTGTACTCTTAATGTGTCACTGTTACGTCGAAACAAGTTTTGAGAGTAACGGAAGTACAGGAAACAACGCTTTGCAACGACATTTTCTGCCAATAAATGTGAAACATACAGTATGAAAAAAAACTAGTTCAGCTGCAAACGAACATTCCTCTACATTTTTATTTTGGTATGTTTTAAGGAATAAGAAGAAACAGCGTTTCTCTTGAAATATTCCTATTATTTATTTATTTATTATTTATTTAACCTGATCAGATTAGGGCCATCAGGCCCCCTCTTACTTCGGACCAGTGTTTCACACATGCAGCATTTCACACATCAAAATTACATCATGACAATATTTTAAATAAGAACATTAGATTACTCTAGTCACAATATGAATAAAGAATAATGACTAAGACCCAATAAAGTAAGTACTGGCAGTATTTTTACAACAGGTGCTATACATACAAATTATGATAAAAGTAATAATAGTAACAGTAAAAAAATTAAATAATAATGATAAACATTAGAAAAATGGGCAATAGCAATGAAGATTTGTGCAGATGTACATTAATATCTTGGTGTGTAAGGTAGATGTTTACTAGTATAGCGAGTTTTGGGGGAGGGAGACTTAAGGAGGGGGAAAGAGGGAAGTAATGAGGTGAAGTGCATTCGTGTACAAAGGAAAGCATTACTGTTGCTTAAGTAGATACGTCATTAACTGTTTTTTGAAGCTGGACATGTTTTTAAGTTCTCTAACATACCGAGGGAGGTTATTCCAGAGTCGGGTTCCCGCTACTGTAAAGGACTCGCAGAAGGTGACTGAGCGATGCAGTGGAACGGAGAGGATTTTATTATGATGGGAACGTGTGTTTCTGTCATGTTGTTCATACATAAGCGTTAAGGACGAGGAGAGATATGAGGGACAGTGTACATTTATAAGGCAGTAGATGAGACGGAGTGTATGGAAATCTCTGCGTTTGTCTGCACGCAGCCAGGACAATTTTGCATATGCTGCTGAAATGTGATCAAAAAGTCGAACGTCACAGATATATCGGACGCAGGCATTCATGACCAGTTCCAGACGTCGCGAGTTTTCCTGAGAGAGGCCTTGTAGGATAATATCGGTGTAATCAATGATTGGGAGTATAAGCGTTTGTACTAATTTCTTTTTCAGATCGAAAGGGAAGAGTTTTTTATATTTTTGTGGGACATGAAGGGATGCTGATGCTTTTTTGCACACTGCAGTTACGTGCTCTGTCCAATTTAGATTTTCATCTATTATTACTCCCACACTCTTTGCTGAGGGAGAGAAGTTAATATTTGTTCCATTTAGGGTAAGAGATGGTACGGATTCCCGATGTTTTGGGCTAATGAGCTTAGAGTGACCAACAAGTACCGCTTGGGTTTTAGATGGGTTTAGTTTTAGTCCTATGTCCTGTGCCCATTTTGATAGTGCATCGAGATCAGTATTGAAGTTTTCAATAGCTTTCTTAAGATTGAAAGTCATCGGGTAAAACACAGGCGACATCTGTCGTTCCCCAATGACGAGTTAGAGGCCCTCTGCTGTTCCCTATCAATAAAGACAATTTAGAAGACAATTGGAATAGCCCTCTTAAATTGTTTGTTGATGACGTATGCGTATACCGTCTGTTAAAGTCATCAAAAGATCAAAACCAATTGCAAAATGACTTAGACAAGATATCTGTATGGCGTGAAAAGTAGCAATGACCGTACACAAAAGTATGAGGTCACCCACATGAATACTAAAACGAATCCGTTAAAATCGGTTACACGATAAATCGCCCAAATTTAAAGGCTGTTTTTTATTGGCAGAAGACCTAGAATATGCGACAGGTCTACTAAAGACTCTGAGTACGCTTGTCCATCCTCTCCTGGAGTATTGGTGCGCCGATTGGGAACCGTATCAGATAGTATTGACGAAGGACGTCGAAAAATTCAAGGATGGACAACTCGTTTTGTATTATCGCGAAACAGGGGAGGCAGTGTCACGGATACGACGTACGATGTGCGAGTTGGAGTGACAATCCGTAAAAAATGACGTTTTTCCTTGCCGCGAGATATTTTCATTAAATATCAATCACCAACTTTCTTCTTCGAAGCCAAAATATTTTATTGACGCTCATCTACGAATACCTAGAGAGAAATGGTCACTGTGGTACAATCAGAGCTCAAAGCGTTCGTTTTTGCCGCGTGCTGTTCTAAAGTAGAACTGTAGAGACGTAGTCTGGAAGTGGTTCGATGAATCCTAACTTAATGCAAGTTACGTAGTAGCTATGTAGATGTACTTATATTGGTTGGTTGTGTTTACTTCGGCTTGACCATAGTAAGCCGCTTCAGGTGACGTGTGTGTGTGTGTGTGTGTGTGTGTGTGTGTGGGTGGGTGGGTGGGTGTGAGTGTGTGTGTTTTAGAGTAAGAGAAAGACAGAGAGAGAAGAGCACATGGTGCCAATTACAAAACGGTACATTGTTAAGCACATGAATCCCAAAGGTATGTCACCTCGCTCTTATAACATTATGCCTCTCCACATCACTACACCATGACCACCAAAATGACCATATTCGACAATGCTGATCGTAGCCTCATATGACTAAAGGTGGGAAGACGTAACGCACCCAGGAACGTTGACAAACGTGATCCTTCTAGTGGTCCAGGTGCTATGGTGTAGGGAGGAATGTTGCATTGACGTATCAACATCTAAATCTCTGAACACGGTACTCACTGGTCATTGTTATTGAGACACTGTACTGCAGATGTTCATTCGGCCGTGTCTTCGTTTTCGTGGTTGAAAATGCGCCACCCCAGCGAACTGCGCAGGTGAAGGAGCTCTTGGAAAGAGAAGGTATTCGGCGAATGGAGTGACCTACCCGTTCCCTCGACTTAAATCCAATCCACCAGCAACCAACCATCAGTTGTCAACTGCGCTGGTGGGAACGCCCAACCACAAGAACTGCTTACCAAGCTTCAGGACAACATGTTATACAGTATTAATGTTAAGAAAAAAATAGAGCTTATAAAGGTAGTACAATGATAATATAACAATCAAAAATTAATTATAACAATCAAGAATAATAATAATAGTAATAATAATAATAATAATAATGACTATGTATATGAAAGTAAAGATGTTTTTCTTTTATGAATGTCAGTCCTATTGCTAGTTGGGAATTTTCTCGTTATATTCTTGCAGCTTGTGAGTTATTCTCATCAAGCAGAGACATAAGACGATAGAATGGGGTGAAAGAGATATAGAAGAGGTAGATAGGTTAGAGGAAGAGAAATAGAATGGTAAAATTCGAAGCTATGATGGAGAGGAGAAAGAAAGAGATGAGAGGGGCCCAACAATGGTGGCTATACCGTCCCTAATATGTAAGTCTTGAGTTCACTCTTGAATGTTGAGTGGTTCCGGATAAGACGCAGATCACAGGGGAGCGCGTTCCATAGTCGTATGGCTGAGATGGAGAATGACATGGAGAAAGATTTTGTGATATGTAAAGGTACAGCCAAGATGCTAGACGTATCCGATCTGGTATTGCGGTTGTGGAATGATGATAGGTGTTTAATGTGAGAAGATAAGTATTGGGGGCACCAGTGGCTAAGAAATCGATGAAGTAAGCACATCGTGTGGAGATCGCGTGCCTTATGTGGGCGTATCCAACCTAGCTGGGAGTATGAAGGACTGATATGATCATACAACCGTATATTGCATACGTATCTAACGCAAGCGTTCATCACTAGCTCGAGGCGTCTCGAATTTTCACTATTTGTGCCGTGTTGAACTACACCACAGTAGTCGTCCGTGGCGGTCTCACACCCTATTAAGAAATATGTTTCGCCTTTTGTAATGTCCAGAACACCATCATCAATTACAGGCTCTTCTTTGTAATGGTTGCTTGTGAATAAAATGGTCCTCTCACTGCGTATGCCTTTCAATTGTCTTTTTGTACTATTCTGTTGCAGTTCTTTCTATGTATGCCCCAAGTTTCGTCGAGTTATGTTAGTTGGGAAGTTTCTCTCTCTCTCTCTCTCTCTCTCTCTCTCTCTCTCTCTCTCTCTCTCTCTATCGCACTGCAGAGTTTGTGCATATATATGGACAAAATCTGCAGTGTAATTCAATAGTCTTGGCCCATAGGACAATATCGTATTCAGCGATACGACAGAACAATCTTTAGAAGCAAGAAGGTCTGTAGCTGAGTCGGCGTACGTTGGTCCCCGATAGTTATAAACAGGCCGGGCGCGACAGCTCTGCGGGCCTTCCTCAACCGATAACGTAATGGGATTTTGTGAAAGTCTCTATGACAACGCCTCATTGTTGTCGCAGCTCAGTAGACTCCTATTATTTTCGCTTGCTGCCGTTAGCACTCCGCAGTTGAAGCTGGCAACAGTACTGAGCGCTGTCAGGGACATCTTACGCTGTCTCGACTATAGTAAACATAAGCTCTAAAATGCGTATCGGAAGACCTATGGGCAATACTGTAAGCTGTTTGTTTTTTCCACTTTTTGAGGATTGGTAGTACGGATCCAAACAAGCAAAAGTTGTGCAGGAAATATCGGCTCTAAAATGCATATCTTAAGAACTATGCCCACTTCATATTCGCTACTGTGAAACACATCTCTTCCACTGAATAAGTGCTCATAGTTCTTAAGATACGCATTTTAGAGTTTATTTTTACCAGAAAATTTTTGTTTTGTTTTTGTCCATACAATCTCTACCCTAAATATGGAAAGCAAGAAGCTTGCAGCAAAAGAGATTCGTTTCACGGTATCGAAGATGAAGTGTCGTAACTCTTAAGGTATGCATGTCAGAGCCCATGTTTACTATACTTTTGTGCTTTGAATAATCGTTGTCTTATCCACCGATAAGTCGTATGGCCTAAGACTATTGAAACACCAGTGCAGACTTTTTCCAATGGGTGATGACTTCTGAATCATCCTGTACTTCTATTAGATACAAACCAGTGGGAAAAGCAGTCTGTCAGCTGAGCAATGTCACCTTCGCTCTTCTCATAGTTTTCGTTTTGTCTTTAGAAAATCTGAATATTCGATTCTATAAATATTAAAGTACTCTCCCAAACTGCGATGACCAGCCACCATATTTGCCCCATCAACTCCGAGGTAATCACCCTCACATAACTGTCCTAGAAATCCTGCGACAACAACGTTCGTGAAATACTTTGTTCCTAAATTTTTTACTACGTAGACCTTGTTCTCATTTCATTGGTGACTACTACAAAGCTTTCTGTGATTTCAGCACTATACTATGTAATAACATTTCCCATTAGAGAACCTATATATATCCCCATCTTCATAAATAATATAATGGGTTACCTGTTGGCGTTATGGTACCACTACATTAATTTTTCACTTACTTCCTGTATATCACACCTTGAAATCTCTAGACCAATTCCAAGATGTGTAGTTGCGTTTTAGTTCCCTATATCCTTTTGTTACTTCACGTGAGCCTCTTTATGGTTCTGTTTTTCTTCTCTCCCTCTCGCCGTAAGTTTGGTTGGAACTACAGAATGAAGAAGCGCTCGGAGCCTAAGTTCCTGTGATAAACGGTGTATCTAACTCAAAAACAAGTGAATTTCTTCATTGCATCCTATCGTGTCCACTCTGTCAACCGACGCGCATTAAATATTCGGTCTTCCATACCTAAAGTTAATGTGATGTTTTCTTTGATATAGGATTATTATATTTTTATTAGAAACCGACACCCCAATTTTGTCTTAAATTCTGACCGTCTCTTTCCGGGAATTTTTGCCATCGACAGATTAAATATGTAAAGGTTCAAATAATTTTCCTGTGGTGTTAACTAAACACTACCTCGAAATTTCTGTACCGTTTTCTGCACTAAATCGTAACTTTTTTCTTGTTTCAAATGTTTTAATTCATATATTGTTAAATGTCTGAATCTGAAATAGACAGCTGATTATGTGCTGTTATAGACGGCGGTAATCATTCACGGGTTCTAACTGTAAGTCTGGTAGTAAGTTAATTAAACCATGCTTTTCTTGAAGAAAAACAGGTTAGGATTGAAGTTTTTCGGTCAGTATCAGTTTATATTAATACAAAATACTGAAATGCATCTAGCAGAAGGCTATGTAATAAATTACACAGAAAAATAAATATCTTACTTGTATACGTGTATAAGGCCTTTCTGTTAAGCTGGAAAGTCTTAGAATGACTCTTTAAGTAGTGCTTTATTCGATCCTGAACCTATAACACGGGTACGGTTGTTTCTCCATGTCGCCTCATCTCCATAGAAGGCATTGCCGAATGTTTTCGCACCTTAGAGCACAATTTTCGCAGAACTTTTCAAGTAGGTGATACGGAGATTTTTTTTCACAATAAGGCTTCGTTTAACAGACAAAATTGGTAGGAGACTTTTTAGAGTTCCATATCTCAATCGCTAAAAACGGAAACCTTATAGGGTCACTTGATTGTCCGTTTGTCATCTGTCTGTCCGACTGTTAAGACACTTTTTCTCTGGAACAGATAGAGGTATCTACTTCAAATTTATCTCACATATTAAAGTCTGCTTTCTCTCGGTCTCGTGAAAAATTTAAGCGTCTAAGTAAACGAAATCAGAAGATGCGTCCATTTACGTCATAAACGTTCATACTCGCAAACTCACTCTTCAAAACCTGTAGATGAAGTATGTACATACATACCGCGGGTGGTGAAATAGCGATAAAGCGCGTGCCTGCAGACTGAGAGTTGGCAGGATCGAATCACGATCAGAAAAAAATTTTTGAACTTTGTTTTAACGAAACCCTCACCTCTGAACGATGCGAGAAGTCGCCAGAAACGACACGTGGTTCGGATCCCACGTTAAAATGTAGGGTCCCTTTCCTCGGTTGGATAACCAGGGTAGGTTAGGGACACGCAAGTCGCGCTCAAGTGACGTCCACTACAAAGACTTGCACCAGGCCATTGAGCCACACGAAATTATTATTATTATCTGTATACATAATTAACTTGTACGGAACCCTCAGAGCGCGAGCTCTACTCGTGCTTCTCCGATTTTTTGTGTTTCGTCAACCTCGTTGTAGTATTTACCGGCACGAAATCTAGAACTAATTTTAAAATAGGTGGAGTTACGCTATTCTACAATGCAAAATATAGTATAATATCAGGAGATCCGAAGACAAAACAGGTACTTGTTGTACGCTTTCTTCTGTTTGTAAAAAATTTTCATTATGGATATTTCTGAGAGGTGCGTTAAATTACTAAATTAGAGGAACAGACTGTTTTCACTCTTTAAAAATAGTTCATTGCCTTGGCGCTCATGAAGATTCCTGTGGTTTAGAAACTATGTTTTGCAGCGATGCATTGCGTTGGAAACAAAGTTCTTGACGAAACTGAGAATATAGTGCATATAATGTTAAAGTTAGAACGACCGTCGGGCATATAGTTTACATATGAAAATGATATATTATTCAATAACCACAATATCTCATGAAAGCACTATTTTTGTCTTATGTGTTATATATAAAACAATTTATGACGTAAAAGTATTGTGTTCCAAGTGTACTGGTTACTAATTTTTGCATAATTCGCTCCGTTTTGTTACAACAGTTCTCGAAGGACGTGTACTACCATATTAACATATTTTCAGTTAGCGCGAATTGTGTACTGCAGGAAGAATGTCTAACTGCGTTCGTAAGTTCTTCTGGAAGATTCATGCAGCAGCAGACAACCTCTATGCTCTCCCACAAAACTCATATTAGATTATACTGAGTACTGTTGTCCACAGAATCGCTTATGTCGTAACTGATCGGGAGAATGTGACATGGGATGTACAATTAGGAAGTGTTCATAATGTCTTAGTAGAAAGTGATAATACCATCAGTAAAATCTGGAGTAAAGCGACTTTATTTGCACAGATTTCCAGTCGACATTCAAGATAAAGAAATGAAAGTTAACGTGTAGAAACTGGAGAAAATAGCCTCTGTAACAATGGCAAATACGTAGCATCAATAATGTCTTAAGTACAAATATCTTAAGTGCAGCACATGTCATAGTGAAGTAGGATGAGGTGCATAAACGCTAAGATGCAAGACGCTAGAATAGTTCTGAGAAGGTGACCACATCTGCGCGAAAGACTGCTTACGATGGTATCATTCAAGTCGGTACTGAATCTGTACCCACATACCTCCTCAGCCAAACGCTATATGCAATGTGCTGAGTTTTTATATACAGAAGTTTCTTCCGTTTCATTCAGGCATGGAGATTGCTTATATACCGCTGTGCCTGCTTTGATCAGTCTAATCTTTCCCTCAAGGCCTCTGTGGGAAGGACAGAGGAATATGCGTGCACCCTGCCACGAAAAACGCGTCATTAAATTTTCTGCCTACCTTTGTGCTAGGTAATAAGCGCCTTCTTCAAGCTTCTGCAAGCATACGTTTTTCAACATTTCCATTTGATTACGCTGCGAGTAAAATAAATTACTATCATTTGCTGCGAATTTCTGCACACGCCCGAAGTACCTCGTTAGTTCGGTCTCATGTGGATGGCATGCACTTCAGAAGTATATCAGAACACACAGTAAAGCCATCTTACAAACACTTTCCTCGTTGGACAAAAAACAGATCCTTAGTATACTACTGCTGACTTGTTTTACTTATAACTGAATCTT
Organism: Schistocerca nitens; assembly: GCF_023898315.1. Classification (NCBI taxonomy): domain Eukaryota; kingdom Metazoa; phylum Arthropoda; class Insecta; order Orthoptera; family Acrididae; genus Schistocerca; species Schistocerca nitens. The sequence continues at coordinate 931,696,779 of NC_064616.1, forward strand.
TATCACTATTTCCCTTAACACTCTACTTAACTTTTACGCTCATATTAGTTATTTACTTAGTTATACCTTCCATGTGTCTCTTTCACGATAGGAGATGGGAAACAAGTCACCGATTTGGTGTAGTGCAGGTAGCAACATCTGAACATGAGCATCACTGTTTTAATTTTTGTAATGATGTGCGAAAGATGGGCTTTGAGATGCGAGAATATTCAGATCATTCATTTCTGGAGATCGAACAAAGCACTACCACGGTTTTCTACTCAAGAAAAATCACACCATATATAGAATACAAGGATCTTTTATCGATATTTATATTTTTGTGTAACGTATTTCAAAGCTTAGTTTTGGATGCAGTTCAGTATATTGCATTTATATAATCTGAATATAATCTGAAACTAAAAATATTCCCGTCCAGTTATTTTACTTTCCTCCAAGGAAACCTTATTTTAATTAGGTATAAATTTTACTCTGTTTACTTCTAAATAGAATTCATGCATGATAATCAACGTAATGTGACACCACATAATCAACAATATATTTCTGTTTTCAATTCTTATCCATATATGAAGCAAAATAATATAATTTAGTGATACTTTCTTCACAGATTCCTATGTAGTTAAATGCACACTAGAAATATCGCTCATGTTCATAATCAACGTTTTCATGACAAGTATTCGTTGTATGGGACGATCAAAATTTATGTGAAAATTTGGTCTTTCGGTTTCTGATACTTATAAAGTAATTTTATACCTAAACTAAAATCGTAGAAATGTTATAAACTTAAGATCTATTATTTAAAGTGCGTCGCGTATGTAGTATACCTAACAGAAATTATAAGTAAATTCGCTTGTCCTAGAGTCGCATACACTTTTTATCATTATATGATAATATTCGTAGAACGTAGTTGTGATTAGTGAACTGTATCGTCACAAGCGACGGTATTTTTATTTTGTTTGAGATGTTCAACTTTACATTTCTCAATGTTAAGAGGTAGTTTTTATTGGGTTATATTTTATCCAAACACTACTTTTATTTATCCAAACACTACTTTCATTGGATAACACTTTCTCACAAATAGCAGAATCATCTGCAGAAAGTATGAGAATTTTGGTTCCAACTAGGTCATTATAATTGACTACATAATAAATTCACCGTTTCTGTTACAAAAAATACTGTGACAAATAATAACACATCTCCGCAAACAATTTCGTTTGTCTTCTGTACATGACCGTTATTGGTGCTGTTTTCCAGTCACTGGGACTAGTTGCTGCTGATGTGATTGGCGCATAGTGATAATAAAGGAAATTATGTTGTGACTCCTCCTATCCTTAGTAATTTTCTTTTTTTACTTTTATAATTTATGATGCTTTTCAACATCAGTGGCATTGGTGTCTGAAGTGGTAATATTCTTTGATTTTCTCCTTTACCAACTTGTATGTGAAGATACAGATAACCGTATCAGTTTCAATTTTGTCTTTGTGGTTCTATTAAACGTTTGGATACTAAATTTCGCACCACTAAAGCTTTATTAAATGATCGAAGTTAAGTTTTTTAGCGGTTAGCGGTCTTGAGATGAGATCTAAATACTGTTTAAATTTAACTTTTCTAGTGACCATGTGTGTTTCAGTTAACACCTGACTGTTTGCGTATTGATGCCTACGTTTCTACAAATTGTGTATCAGGCAGTCTTTTCTACGAAACTTCCTGGTGAATCTTTGTGTGCTAAGGGCAATCTTTTGCATTTTTAATTATCCTCACAGATTCGTATAGTACTATAGCTTCATTAACTGTTTCCATAAACTTGAGCCACATTGTGTTTGATTGCTATTGTGTGAATATGCGGTACAATTTTCCATGTGAGGAACTGTCCAATATTCTTCATTTCTTTAATAATGAATGTGAAGGTTTTTCTTATTGCTATGTATACACATGTTTCGTTGTGAAAATCGTTGCACAGTTGCATTATAATTAGTGGTCTCTGTAGTAACTATCCTATGCATACAGAATCAAAGAGGCAAGTTTGAACATTGGATAAACTTACGTTACTGGTGATTACATAGTCCAGTTAACATGCAGAGATAGTTGTTTTATAATTTGACACTATTTTGTCCCCTACACCAGTTACGAAATTTTATACACAGGATGGTGAGAAAAAGTCTGAGAATTTTGTAAGGGTGTTGCAGTTTAGGTTGTAGTGAGAAATATTTGTTAAGAAAAACATTAGACACGTGGCACCATTTCTTGAATTAATTAGTATTGAAGTTAGCAAATCAGACCGTTGTGCCCGCTGATTCAAGCATCTCGCCAGAGACGATGTCGCCAAAACTGTTCTTCGTTTGGTTTTCTAAAACCGAAGAAGAGAGCGACAGAAAAATTGGACATGAGACAGGAATCGAAGCCTGACCAAACGCTTAGCACTCTCGCGCGCTATCATGTACGCTATAAGAACAAGTGACACTAATAGTATCTGGTGGGCTGTTTGAATTTGCGCGCGCAACGTCCTTACTGGTTAACTTCAATGATAATTTACTAGGAAACGGCGCGACGTAATCGAATTTTTATTACCATTATTTCTCAGCACAACGTATCTTGCAACATCCTTAAAAGTTTCCCATATTGTTTCTGATCACTCAGTCAGTATATACTGTTACGTTGCGTTAGACCAAATTTTCGTTTCTTGTCTTCTGCTGCAAATACGCCACTTTCCATACCTCAAAACAGCCTGTTGTTTAGGTAAACATTATTATTAGAGTCTGTCTTCACTCAGTTCTCATTTAAGCGTCTGAGACCCTTACCAAATTAGAACGCTTTGTGGAATAAACAGCATTTCAGAAGATAACAGACATTTAAAACATGTTTAGTTACATATCCACTCAACAAACGCCAGCTTACTATTTGCTCCAGTACTCGGAAATCCTGTTACTAGAGAGGTATCAAAGAACTGTCGTCCATGCACATACGTGTTAGGCCTGCATGGGGAGACACCCAACCATCCATACCAAGAACGGAACAGAAGTGGAATGAAATTGTATTGGAACCGACAGTGTCGTCTAGCACAAACTGCACGCGTTCGCCAAGCACAAAGGTGAATGTAGGTACATGTGTAGAAAAGTGAAACTATGGTACATGCGAAATCACATATTGTGTATTTAAAAATACTCAACTTTCGAAATTTTTGGTGAAAGAATAACCAATATTCGTTGCTAAGAAACGATTTTAGTTGTGGAAACTGAAACAAATATTCAGCTTTGACTATGAAACCACGCAGTTTCAAATGCTTTCGAATTCCATTCCATACCTGTACTGCACATAGCGTATAGTATCCTGCTCTGTCTTCATTTCAGTAGATATTTTCGTAACGTGATGATGAATGATTTAAAATTTCAATTTTCGACCATTTTATCGAATATTATTAATCTATTCCTTAGGCAACTTTAAACCTTCCTCATCGTTTTATAGTTTCAACTTATATTATAATTGAGATGACATTTAATGATGTTCAATGATACTTTTTTTAACTTCAGCTTTTGAAACGTAGTAGCGATCGTACATAACAATAACTAGTCATGTAAAGTCATATAACACTCCTCATCAAGTTGTACCTTTTGTGCAAATACTGTAGAATTTCCCTTGTGTTGTCAATAAAAGAATGTCGTCTCACACTCACGAAAACCACCCAAGTTTTCTTTATCATAGAAAACCACAATAATACTGTCACAAGACCGTGGAAGAGGCCACTAAATTAAATGAAAACTTATGAAATAATTTAAAATTATAATGAAAATAATATTAATAATAATATTAATAGTAATAATTACTATTGCGTGTCTGTGTAAGAGATTTGCTTGAACTTATCCTTAACGCGCAAAAATTGGAAGGTGTCGAAAAATGTCTAGAAACTTTCCGAATATTTGACTATAATAATCACACAGTTTGACTGGATATGGTAAAAACCCTGAATTACGGGAACAGAACTTACTAAATTCTTTTAATTTGACTAAGTTAATAAATGCAGTTCATTTGTTCTCTAGTATAAAAAGAGATTAAAATAAGTCCAATAATTACACACAGGCTCGCTCAGATGCTTGCTGCGAAAATTAAAATGTTTTTTTACAGCGTATAACAACTACACAGTGGAACCAGCTTCACGTCTAAGGTTGGTGCATGCATCAAGGCATAACTGTATAATGGGACCAGATCTATGTCCAAAGTGGGGGAATACATTAAGTCATCGACAACTTTTCGAAAGAAACGTATTTCTGTGAGCATCTCTATGCAGGATTCTCATCATTTCTTAAAGGATTTTAGATTACCCCTAAGTCTCTAACGACCTCGACAGTGACAATACACTAATATGCTAACATAGTTAGTTGCTTCATATCTTCAGAAGTTGCCTAGAAACTCATGTACAATTAATTTGGATGGATTAAGGGTAACTCAGAAGATCTTGATCGTAAATCCAGGGTATGGTTCCAGCTCGGTTCCGCTTAGATAGAAATCCACTGTTTTAGCCCCGCCTGCTTCATTGACAGAGATGACATTTAATGATGTTCAATGATACTTTTTTTTAACTTCAGCTTTTGAAACGTAGTAGCGATCTTACATAACAATAACTAGAGATCTGTAGAACACTTTTTGTAATACAATCTTTAGTATTGTATAGCAACTGAACAGCTTATTTTTCAATGAATAGTTGTGTAGTATGTCAGTTGCAACAGAAAACTGGTACACTGCACGTTGAGTAAGTCATCTGCTGAATCTGAACATGAAGGTTTACAGTTGTGCATATTTCTCTCTAGAATGCGTTTACGAAAGTAGTGTTACTTTTATTCTGACGCAGTAACGCTCAACCTCTTAATTTTGTTATAACGATATTATTTATCGTCTCTTAATTGTTTTTAAATGGGTACTTTCCCCTTTTTGTGACGCTCTGATTTGATCGTGATTTGAGCTGGTGCTTTGCAAGCACCACCACTGTGCTGAAGCCATGTTATTGGAAATGGTACGTGCATAATTTAGCAGCTACTTAAAATGTTCGAATATTTAACAGGTGTAAACCGTATGTGTTACTGTGCTGGAGCACAGAAGGGACCATGGCAGTGTTCTAGACAAAAAAGTATGCAAAACCCTTGTACAAAATTCACAGAGAAATAAACTGATTTCTTGCAGCCCATCAATAAATACTGATTCCCATTATCGTTATAGAATCAAACCATAGTTTTAATGTATCTGGAGGCAACTGCACACGTGTATATCCCATCTTCTACAGGATACCTTGATACATCGAAAATTTCCATACTTGTATTTAGTATTTCTTCATCAAATGTATACTTTTGCACGGAATCTGCCCAAAGGGATTTCGATGCTGTAGAAGGAAGTCAAGAATGTAAATTTTACTTGAGTGCAGTGCAATGAAATTACATAACTTCATGTATCCTTATAGTACTATAGAGCAAATATTTATTATATTATAACCTAAAATATTAATTTTAACTTTTTCTATGACTATGCTCTTCAGTGGAGTAGAAATTTCCTAACAAATGTCATTACTTCAGTCTTTAACTACACCACATTGTCCATAAGCCATCTGATGTGCTCCACTTGGCTGTAAACATTCTGTAGTAAAGCTCCACGGTACTCTTAAATTCTTCATAGTATTATATTCACGCTTTGCACTATTTTCTAAGAAACTATGAAGCTACTGGTCATAACAATAACATCAATGACTATATGTATTGTATATTATCAAAATACGAAATTTTTTGAAGAGGTATCTGCAGAATGTTACCGAACTATCAACGGATACAGTTCGTATAACATGGGTAAGTTGAGTTTCGTGGAAAAAGAGTTCGGCAGCTCAGTAGAGTGTGGAAATCTGCAGACTAAACGTGCTTCTTCATTTTTAAATGACGTATGACTGCAGTTATGAGTGCTCAAAATTGGACTTTACACTTCCGTATTTCTGAGGTTGTGGAATTCTGCTGTGAAGCTGTTCTCAACTCGAAAGCTGGTTTCATCACCGTACTTTACTAATTACGATCCTATTCTGAGATGGTACAACTAATTCCCTGGTTTCATCACCGTACTTTACTAATTACGATCCTATTCTGAGATGGTACAACTAATTCCCTCTCTAATATTTGAGCTGGAGGTGTCAGCTACTTATAAGGGGGCCTGCAACGTACTGAGGACTCAGAACCACTGTGTTAATACACAAGTATCATTGCTAGAGGGAAAAGAAGCGACAAGATACAGAAGAAAATCTTAGAACCAAATGAGCATTGCATCCGAAACCTTCAGGTTTGTAGTCCGATATTTACTCATTTAAACAACGAAACATACAGAGTACTATACCAAGTACGAAACTGTGTGTACTGAGTATCATCAAAATTTAACGGTAATCCACTAGATTTCCGGTTTTTTTTTTTTTCAAATATTTCATTAGCTACCGTTTCACTAATAGGACTGATTAAATCTGAAAAAATTGAACATTAAAAAATGCGTCTTCTAAACACCAAAAAGGTTGATCATTTTTATATATAATGAATAACTGTGGAAGTGAAACAGAAACCTGTGTTACACGAGGTTTCATTTGCTTCAGAATCAGAATGCCTCTTCAAGAACAGTCCTCAGCTACGAAAGCAAGAAAACTCCCGTGGAGAAAGACTGCAATTTTAGGGAGAGTTACCAGTCACTTCACCACCCTCAGCTATCATGTGCTCAACAATCATTGTTAAACGAAGGGCAGACACGCAGTGTTGACGTTATTTCTTGACCTTGGAGGTGTTGTTTCCACTGCTTCTACCTATCTACGGACATATTGCACCACTTTCCAATTGTCACTGGTTTCTTTTCAGATTACATAATTATTACTGTACTACTTTTTTACATACAGAACATCATAATTTTTAGAGGTTACCTTAATTCCTTTCAATCCTGCCTGTTGTGACAGAAATAAACGTCATTATCATTATAAAAGGATCATTCTCGGACTGCAGCGAATATTAAAAAATAGCGAACGTCGACATACTTTGTCTTGACTTGGTTATATAATTACCAATATTTTTTTTTTTTATTTTGCAGGACGTCAAATACAAAATTATTGATGGTAGTAACGAATAAGGAATAAAAATTGTGACTATGAAACAGAATATGTCAGGGATTCATGGATCAGGGAAAATGTTTTACTCAGTTTCAACACATTCCGCATAAACAGCCCTATAAGTTAACAACACTGTGTTGTTTGCTTTGGCTGTAGATAAATTTCAGCTAAGATTGGGAGAAATTAATTATATCATCCCAGGTAAAAATTAAACACCGCGCACTTTACGGACCTCAATGCCTAACACTGAATAAAAGGGGTGAACAAAAACAGATGGAAAAGAAAGAAAGGAAAATACTCAGAAACATTTTAGGGCTTCAAAAGGGCGAAGACAACAATTGGACGAAGAGGAGAAATGATGATCTATACAAAAGCATAGAAGTAATCACAGACACAATAAGAAAGAGAAGATAAAAGTTTTTCGATCATATTTACAGAATGAATGAAAATAGGCTAAAGAAGAAAATTTTTAATTTAATTTCCAAATTAAAAAAAAAACACCACGGTATGGCTGGTAGAGTCATGAAGACATATGGGAAAACACAGCGTCACAGAAGATATCATGCAGGACGGCTAAAATTCCAGGATATTGATCAATACTGCGAAATTTCCTATCCAGTGACAAAATACGCATCCGAGGAGGGTAATGTCAAATGAACTGAGGCAGCCCATAGCCAACGCATGAGGAAGCTCTGGGAAAATAAGAAAAAGAAGATTGTACCTTAGTCTTAGGTTCTAAGCAGTCTATAACTGGCCAAATTCTCTAATAAAAACGTCTAAATTAATGGATAATCAATTCAAAATTGTTGAGGCTTTCGTGGCCACTTGTTGACAAACTGCCTATTGGCATCTGTCTGGGGTTCTTCGGCCGACGTTCATCTGATGATTTTTCTGACGTTTCGCCAGCACGAGTGGCTGGCATTGTCAAAGTTTCACCCTCCATTGCCGGTGGTGAACTGGAGCCGAGCTCGCGGGCGCCGACTATATGTAACTGGCGCGCCAACGTCCGAGGGCTTCTCCACGGTCATTTCCGGTGCGGTTCTCCTCTTGCTACCTGCGACGGTCGTTCGCTGCAGTACGGGAAACCAGGATCCGTTTACCTTAAGGCTTTCCTCTTTCTTGTTCAAACTGTTCGCGTGTTTTTGTATCTCTACAGCTTCTCTGAACAAGCGCGTGTGATAGTGGTTCTCTACAGCCAGAACTTCCGTGTCGGCGAATTTTATTACGTGGTCGGTCTCATTCAGTGCGTGCTCTCCCACGGCCGATTTGTCCACCTGCCCCAACCTGCAATATCGCTTATGCTCTTTGATCCTGGTGTTAATGGATCGTCCAGTCATTCCGACATAAACTTTTCCGCATGTGCATGGTATGCGGTATATTCCCGACATTGCAAGTGGGTCTCTTTTCTCCTTCTCCGATCTAAGACACTCTTTCATCTTCCTTGTCGGTTTGAAAATCGTCTTTACGCCATGTTTGCGCAATATACGGCCGATTCTGTCCGTCACTCTGGGAATGTATGGCAGAAAGGCCGTACCCGACATTTCTTTTTCTGGTTCCTTACTTCGCCGAGGGTTTGGCTCAGTTACACTTCTAATATAATTTGTGGAGTACCCATTGCTCCTCAGGACAGTTTCCAGGTGTTGCATTTCTCGTTTGAGGTGTTGCGGCTCACATATTCGTCCTGCTCTCGTTACGAGCGTACTAATCATGCCTCTTTTCTGGCTCGGAAGGTGGTTTGACAGTTTGTGCAGGTATCGGTCCGTGTGAGTCGGTTTTCGATACACGCTGTGTCCCAGGTTTTCGCCGTCCCTTGTGACCAGCACATCTAGAAATGGCAGTTTCTTGTCCTTTTCTACTTCCATGGTAAATGTTATGTTGGCATGGAGGCTGTTCAAGTGTCTTAGGAAGTCACCGAGCTGTTCTTCACCATGGCTCCACACCACGAAAGCATCATCGACGTACCTGTACCACACCTTAGGTTTGCAAGTCGCCGAGTCCAGTGCCTGTGCTTCGAATTGTTCCATGAAGAAGTTGGCCACCACTGGACTGAGAGGACTACCCATGGCGACGCCTTCCAGCTGTTCGTAGAAATCGCCATTCCACGTGAAATAGCTCGTGGTGAGACATGCATGGAAGAGCTTTCTTCTGTCTAGCGGGAAAATGGAACCGATGTGCTCCAGAGCGTCACTGAGTGGCACTTTCGTAAATAACGAAACAACATCAAAGCTGACCAGGATGTCGTTTGGTGCAAGTTTCAGTTTCTTCAGCTTCTCAATGAAATGTCCTGAGTCCTTAATGTATGTGTCGGCCTTCCCCACGTGTGGCTGGAGCAGAGAGGCCAAGTGTTTTGCCAGTTTATATGTCGGTGATCCAGGAGCGCTAACGATCGGTCTCAGTGGAACGTTGTTCTTATGGATCTTTGGTAATCCATACAGCCGATGTGGTAGGGCTTCTGTGTTGCGCAAGTTTCTCTGTATGCCCGCCGGCAGAGAAGACGCCTTGATTAATCGATTCGTATTCCGTGTGATACGTTGTGTCGGATCTGCGCTTAGTTTTCGGTACGTCGTCGGAACTAATAGGTCTCGGATCTTTTGCTCATAATCTTCGGTCTTCATTACGACGGTCGCATTCCCCTTATCGGCAGGCAGTACCAATATACTCTTGTCGGCGTTGAGATTCTTAATGGCTTGTACCTCTTCTTTCTTCAGGTTGCAATCTGGTGGTTTTGCTTGGCGCAGTATCCTGGCTGTTTCCGTGTGTATTTCCTCTGCCCTTTCACAAGGAAGGGCACGAATGGCTGCTTCGGTGTTGGCAATGATGTCCTCCATAGGTATGGTTCTCGGGATGATAGCGAAATTCCCTCCTTTTTGAAGAACAGATACTTCCTCTTCGGTCAGTTGTCGTTCAGTGAGGTTGACCACTGTGTGTGACATGTCGGGAGTCGCCTTGTCGGTGTGCTTCCGGCATCTTTCAAACTTTTTCTTCTGTCGCTCGGTGCAGCGCTCGAGTTCGTTCTGCATGCTCCTGTGAGTGATGCTGTCGATCTTGTCCCAGTCGTCTCGATGCATTCTGCTACTTAGCTGATAGAAAATGTCCAGAAGTTCTTGATCCGTTCTTGCCAACTTTCTCCGTGTTGTATGTATTCGCTCACGAAGAAAAGCTCGTTCCATTCTGTCGTAGATACGATGTGCTTGGGCGGTGGTGAATAGGCGCTTACATCTCAAGAACTTCGGTGTAGCACATTCATCTCGGCAACGTGACAGAAAGGCGAGAGAGGACATCGGTCGCGCTTTCTTCTTCCGTCGTTGGTCAAGGCATCGGTACAATCTGCAGATCTCCTCCCCGCTAGACATAAGAAAGCTCTTCCATGCATGTCTCACCACGAGCTATTTCACGTGGAATGGCGATTTCTACGAACAGCTGGAAGGCGTCGCCATGGGTAGTCCTCTCAGTCCAGTGATGGCCAACTTCTTCATGGAACAATTCGAAGCACAGGCACTGGACTCGGCGACTTGCAAACCTAAGGTGTGGTACAGGTACGTCGATGATACTTTCGTGGTGTGGAGCCATGGTGAAGAACAGCTCGGTGACTTCCTAAGACACTTGAACAGCCTCCATGCCAACATAATATTTACCATGGAAGTAGAAAAGGACAAGAAACTGCCATTTCTAGATGTGCTGGTCACAAGGGACGGCGAAAACCTGGGACTCAGCGTGTAATGTAAACCGACTCACACGGACCGATACCTGCACAAACTGTCAAACCACCACCCGATCCAGAAAAGAGGCATGATTAGTACGCTCGTAACGAGAGCAGGACGAATATGTGAGCCGCAACACCTCAAACTAGAAATGCAACACCTCTAAACTGTCCTGAGGAGCAATGGGTACTCCACAAATTATATTAGAAGTGTAACTGAGCCAAACCCTCGGCGATGTAAGGAACCAGAAAAAGAAATGTCGGGTACGGCCTTTATGCCATACATTCCCAGAGTGACGGACAGAATCGGCCGTATATTGCGCAAACATGGCGTAAAGACGATTTTCAAACCGACAAGGAAGATGAAAGAGTGTCTTAGATCGGCGAAGGAGAAAAGAGACCCACTTGCAATGTCTGGCCGGCCGCGGTGGCCGTGCGGTTCGAGGCGCTCCAGTCCGGAGCCGCGCTGCTGCTACGGTCGCAGGTTCGAATACTCCCTCGGGCATGGGTGTGTGTGATGTCCTTAGGTTAGTTAGGTTTAAGTAGTTCTAAGTTCTAGGGGACTGATGACAACAGCAGTTGAGTCCCATAGTGCTCAGAGCCATTTGAACCATTTTGCAATGTCGGGAATATACCGCATACCATGCACATGCGGAAAAGTTTATGTCGGAATGACTGGACGATCCATTAACACCAGGATCAAAGAGCATATGCGACATTGTAGGTTGGGGCAGGTGGACAAATCGGCCGTGCCAGAGCACGCACTGAATGAGACCGACCACGTAATAAAATTCGCCGACACGGAAGTTCTGGCTGTAGAGAACCACTATCACACGCGCTTGTTCAGAGAAGCTGTAGAGATACAAAAACACGCGAACAGTTTGAACAAGAAAGAGGAAAGCCTTAAGGTAAACGGATCCTGGCTTCCCGTACTGCAGCGAACGACCGTCGCAGGTAGCAAGAGGAGAACCGCACCGGAAATGACCGCGGAGAAGCCCTCGGACGTTGGCGCGCCAGGTACATATAGTCTGCGGCCGCGAGCTCGCCTCCAGTTCACCACCGGCAATGGAGGGTGAAGCTTTGACAATGCCAGCCACTCGTGCTGGCGAAACGTCAGAAAAATCATCAGATGAACGTCGGCCGAAGAACCCGAGACAGAAGCCAATAGGCAGTTTGTCGGATAATCAATTGGTCGAAAATAAAACTGTGGAATCACAGAAGCAGTCGATGAATTTTGGAGTATAGGAAAGCTCAAGACAACTCGATTGACACTAAATAAATAAACAAATAAATAAATAAACACTGACCTGGAGTGCTATTGGTAAGCTATACAGACTTCTCAAAACGTGGCTTGCAATGAAAGATTTAAAGTCAATGTGTATTGTCAGTTTTAAAGTGTGGTGGTGGGAACATGGGAAAACCATTAGAAATCTGAATATTTCTCGGTGAAAAATGGAAACATGTCTTAATGACTGCTAGAGACAGGAAAATAAACAGATAGAACCGGAAATACCCCGTCGGTTAAAAAAGTTACGAGTCAGGATTCACAAAAAAGTAGAGAAAAGTTAAGATGGTGGTTTCAGTCCTTCACGTGTTCTGCATAGTCTTACCCCAATTTAAGAATAACGTATAGAACGTTAACACAACCATGTGAAACGGTCCTAAAATTCCTTATTTGGAATGTTCAACTTGGCTTGAATGTCCGCGTCATCAATGCGTGAACCTTTCTTGGGAACTTATGAACTTTGTCATTTTGTGGTTGACTTCTGTCTATAGCACCAAGTCTCGTCACGCGTGACGATTTTTCCAGAAAAGAACTGTCTGCATTTTGCATTTCAAACCAGTCGGTGCAGGCATCCACTCGTCGTCGTTTTTGCTCTGGAGTCCAGGTGTGCGGGACTCACTTTGCACACACTTTTCTCTTCTTCAAAATATTGTGGAGAATATCTCGAACACTTGATATGGAGATGTTTCTCCATTGCGATTTGTGACACAACGAGGTTGACACACTACTCAACACTGCCTGCTCACGACTGGCTGGTCGAATGTACATTTGTTGTTTACGGTTGTTGGTTGACGTTCCGCCATGTTACTTCGCTGATGTCATTTATAAGCCAGAAATAAAATCAGCCTCGAAACTTTTTGGACGGACGGTGTAAACTGGATTGAAAGATAAAGATGTAATAATGACCGAAGTAAAAGTGAAACTGGTATAAGAAGGGCATTTACGCAGGCGAAATGGTGCTAAATGGTTCAGTGAAGTACTTTATCGGATTCCAGGAGAAAACAAAAGACTAAGACGACGACCCAATCGACTGTGGAAAGATAACATTATAAAACTCGCAGTAACAGTATGTATCATATGCTGGAAGCTGTAATTAGTGAAAACGTATAGAGGAGCTCTTTATCTAGTAGTCACTGATGATGATATAAAGTGGATTAAGGACGGGAAATACCCACCATGGTTTAATAACGAGATTCGAAAAATGCACTCTCGGTTCGAAAAAGAACGCACAAATGACGACAAGCAAAGGTTAGTGGAGATTCGTGCGTTTGTGGAAAGATCCATGCGCGAAGCGTACAACTACTACCACTGTCATACCTTAGCAAAAGATTTGGCAGAGAACTTCGTAAAATTTTGGTCCAACGTAAAATCTCTAAGCTGGTCTAAGGCTTTCATCTCCATCGATACTCCACGACACAGGCCAACGAAAAATTTTTTCGAAAAACTTTTTTTTACTTTGATAGCTCATATTTATAGATTTTTATGAGCTGAATCCAAATCTAGCCTTAGTTATTTTGTATCACCCATAGTTTTCGGGCAATATGCTTTTTATTATATAGTATAAAAATCCTATCCTATATGGTAAACGGGGAAATTAATGAAACGCTTTGTTACAACATAAGCATGGTTTCTATTTACAGTAAGCTACTTAAAAACAATGATATGTGTTAATAGAGGTTTCACTTGTTGGCTGGAATTGGTTTGGATTTTCTTTGAAGCTTCTTGTGTACCTTTTTCTACGATGAGTCACTTGCTGAACTTCTCGGTGAAGTGACCAACAGTAGTCCCCCATCATGTTGGTGTTCCAGCGGCCTTGGTAGCGTTTTTCCATCACTTTAATGTCCAGGTGAAAACGCTCTCCTTGCTCCTCCCTAACATCTCCCATATTGTCCGGGAAGTAATCAAGTTGACGGTTCAAAAAGTGGACTTTCAGGCTCATTAAACATCCTAAAGTTTTAAACTTCTGTAACATTGTAGCTATAATAGAAACATATTCTGGGTCTTTTTCATGTCCTAAGAACTTTGTAACGACTTGCTTGAATGATATCCATGCTTCTTTCTCATTTAAGGTCATTGTGGATTCCAAGTTAACATCAAACATCAATTTTCTAATGTCAGGTCTGACGAAGAGGCCTTCTTTTAGTTTAGCTTCCGAAAGGTGTGGATACTTTTGGCAGAGATACTTAAAACATGGTCCATCTTTAGGCAGAGCCTTTACAAACTGTTTCATTAGGCATAACTTTATATGTAGAGGTGGTAGGAGTAAGCGTTTTGGATCTACAAGGTTTTTGCGTAAAATGTTCTTTTCACCAACTTTTAAAGACTGCCTCACAGGCCAGTTCTTTCTGCACCAGTGTTGGTCCCTAGCCCTACCGTTCCATTCACACAAGAAACATGGAAATTTGGTAAAGCCACCATGCTGACCAAGGAGCATTCATGTTTCTTTTACATCGCCACATATCATCCAACCATGAGCAGAATAGCCTATTTTATTTAGCACTATTTCTACGTTTCCGTAGCTTTCTTTCATATTTACAGGATGTCCAGCAGTTATACATACATACATGCTACCATTATGTAATAAAACAGCCTTTAAACTGGTTATGTATGAATCAATAAAGATCCTCATGTCTTCCTTTCTGTGGCAGTAGCAGTAGACTAAATCACCTTCTTGTTGAAAAAAACTGGGAAAATTGCTGCTCTCTCTTTCTATAAATGTTCCAACTGCCAGTAAGTTCTTTTCTTCTAATCTAGAGCTAAGAAATTCAGCTTTTTCTTTCTTTAAGCCCAGATCCCTAACCAAATCGTTCAGCTCGGTCCAAGTAAACAATTTGGGTTCTAGACTTTCTGTAGTACAATGGAATCCATCATCATCTGCTTCATGTAAATCAGACTGTATATCAGGAAATACTCCTGTTGGAATAGAATTTAAATTATCTGGTGGTTCAGGAACCGGCAAATCTACACCATGCCCTACTGGTCGGACGGCAGACGGAAGGTTACGGTAGCTCATTACCTTCTTGTTTTTCGAATTATGACCAGTAATATCAACACTGTAAAAGTGGCTCCCTCCCTATCACATGAACAGCAAATCTAAAGGCTTTTCTTCTCCTTTTTAGACCATTTTCTCAGATCTTCAACACACACATAACATACCTTATGTGGCGCCCAAGAATTATCTTGATCAACAAATTTAGATCCAACGTATGATAGATAAACCTTTTTCACAAAGTCTGTAATGTTTCTTTGGTGTTTTTTAATCACAAATTCACCACAAATAAAACAAAACCTGTGAGCAGAGATTTACAACCACGAGTAGACATTTTACGGAGCACAAGTACAGGAAACGGGAAAGTGAGGTTAGGCTGACAGTAAACAAAACACCATCTGTTAACACAAAAATAGAATCGACCTTTTTTTGCCAGAAAACGTTTTTCAGTATTGCTGCCAACATCATCTACCGTTATTACACATCCTTTTAAAACTATTTTGACAATATAAAAGCTGTTAAATTCTTTAAAAAATCTCTTAATTTAATAAATTCAGCTGTAAAATGTGAAGAAATGGTGGGTGATATAGCTTTTTTAAGTATCATATTTGGATTTCCACCCTTAAAAAGCAAAAGAATAAGGTATTTTAAGCAAAAAACTTTTTCGGTCTCTGGCCTGTGGCAATTCACCTTATGGCACGTGCCGGATGATCCCCGTTCCACTACTAATCATTTCCTTTCCAGTTCCACTTGAAAACAGACGAGGGAAAACGACTGTCAGTATGCCTGCGTATGAGCCCTAATTTTTCGCAACTCATCTTCGTGGTCCTTACGAGCCGTGTATGTTAGAGGCAACAGAATCATTCTGCAGTCTGCTTCAGACGTCGGTGCTCCAAATTTTCGCAGTAGTGTTTCTCGAAAATAACGTCGCCTTCCCTCCAGAGATTCCCATTTGAGTTAGCAAAGTATCACCGTATCACTTGTGTGTTGTTCGAACCTACCAGTAACAAATCTGGCAGCCCGGCTCTGAATTGCTTCTATTCTTCCTTTAATCTGGCCCGGCACAGATCCCAAACACTCGAGCAGTACTCCTAATTGTTCGTACTAGCATCCCATATGGCTCCTTTACATATGAACCACACTTTCGAGGAATTCTCCCAATAAACAGAAGTCTACCATTCGCCTTTCCCACGACAATCCTCACATGCTCGCTCCATTTCATATTGCAATGTATCGTTACGCCCAGATACTTAAACGACGTGACTGTGTCAAGCAGGACACTACTAATGCTGCATTTGAACATTACGGGTTTGTTTTTTTAGTCATCCGCATTAACTTACAATTTCTACATTGACAGCTAGCTGCCATTCATCACGCCAGCTACAGATTTTGCCTAAGTTATCTTTTATCTTCCTAAAGTCACCCAACTTCGACACCTTACCGTACACCACAGCATCTTCAGCAAAACAACTGAAGCTTGCTGCCCACCCAACTGAAGCTTGCTGCCCACCCTGTCCGCCCAATCATTTACGTATCTAGAGAATAATAGCGACACTATCACACCTCCCTTTGGCACTCCTGACGATATCTTTGTCTCTGATGAACACTCGCCGTCGAGGACAACATACTGGATTCCATAACTTAAGAAGTCTTCGAGCCACTCACATATCTGTGAACCTGTTCCATATGCTCGTACAGTATTTAACAGCCTGCAGTGAGGCGTCGTGTCAAACGCTTTCCGAAAATCGAGAATTATGGAATTTTGCAGTCTCCCTTCGTCCATAGTTCACAGTATATCATATGGGAGATGAGCAAGCTGATGCGTTTGGCACGAGCGATGCTTTCTGGAACCATGCCTCAAGAAAATTTATTATATTCGAACTTAGAAAAGGTTCAAGGATTCTGCAGCAAACCATGTTAGGGATAGTGGTCTGTAATTTTGCGAGTCCGTCCTATTGCCTTCCTTATACACAGGAGTCGTCTGCGTTTTTTTTTCCAGTCGCTTCGACCTTTGCTCTGGACTATAGATTCACGATAAATGCAGGCTAAGTAATGGGTCAAAGCTGTAGAGCACTCTTTGAAAAACCGAATTGGGAATCCATCCGGACCTGGTGACTTACTTGTTGTCAACGCTTTCAGTCGTTTCTCCACGTCAGGGATGCTTGTTACTATGCCGTCCATGCGAAAGTCTGTTTGATGGTCAAACGACGGTACGTGTGTTCGATTCTCCTGAGTGAACAACTTCTTGAAAGTGAACACTACTGAGAAAATTTAGAGAACCGGCATTTACAGCCGACTGCAGAATGATTCTGTTGCCTCCAACATACATTGCGCATAAGGACCACGAAGATAATATACGGGAAATTATAGCTCATACGGGGCCATATAGACAGTCGTTTTTCCCTCGTTCTATTTGCGAGTGGGACAGAAAAGCAAGTGAATACTAGTCGTACGGGCTACCCTCCGCCACGCGCCATAAGATGGATTGCGGAGTATCGATGTAGATGCAGGTGAATAGACAGATGTAGAAAGGGACGAGATGAAGGACTGTTTGTATCCTCTTCCTTCCTAAGTGGAATCTTGTTCTCAATCTTGTGGAATCTTGTTCTCTATCTCTCACGACGTCATAGTCAGCGAAGCGTTACGAATGATCTTACACACTCTTTTACATTCATCGAATTCCTCTTCGGTGTTATGTCATCAGGGTTTCGATTCCTCTTGCAACGCGTCTCTTCGTTTCTCCGTCTATTCCAGAACTTTCCAAACTGGGTGTCCCTACACCTTGGGGTGTCTCGAGACTAGTAAATTCAGAACGTAAAACAAATTAAAAATTTGTAATAAGCTAATACAAAACTTCCGTCCCTTCGCTTAGTGTAGCCATAGAACACATATTAAACGAGTGATCCGTGTGCTGAATCCCATTACTTTGTGAATAGAATTTCTAACTATGGCACTACCTTTCTCTCTTTTGCTGCTGTGCATTGGCGCTCTCTATCGGTCCATGTTTTAACAAGCTCTTCGAGCGACAATAGTGGGAGATTGTACACTTTTCCTTCAGTCGGTTTCTTTGTTTCGTTCGTAATATGTGTTATTATTTTGCTTTTTTCAAAGTGATGGAAGTTACAAAAGTCATCAGAAGTGAATACATTTATTGTCGTAAAGAGACCTTCGGCAGTTTATGAAACATCAGATGCAGAACAGCAGTCGATCAATGTGCCTGGAGCTTCAGTAGATAGAGGACAACAATCAAATAGTACATCTGAAACCTCTGTTTGCGCAGGCCATCATTCAGTAGCAAGAATACGAAAGTAAGGGGTTTCACGTGGTACGGAGATGAAGGATGTCCCAAGAAAAAGTTTCCCATACAAGCATGGTACCGAATAAATTGCTGCGTTATATTTTAACCAAACACAAATATTTACAAGCAAAAAGTTTTGCGATTACAAAGAAATTCTAAGACAGAAAAATCAGCAGAATTCTCTGTTTACTAAGAACCTGAAAACCTCTGATAAAACTTCAGAAACTAGTTATGTTGTAGGTGAAATTGTTGCAAAAAATGCTTTAACTGATGTTGTCGCAGAGAATTTCATCAATTCAGCTTACTGTGCTATAGTGAAAACAGTTTTTGGCCGTGAGTATTAACGTGATGTGATGATAATTCTCTTTACTGATAATATAGTTAGAAGAGTAATTCACTCATGGAAAAATTTCTGTAGTAGTTGGTGTTAAGGCTACACCTTTTTTAGATTGACGTCAAGTGATACATATACCTGCTTAAAGGAAGTCCCTCTAACAAAGGAAT
The DNA here is from genome assembly GCF_023898315.1 of Schistocerca nitens. NCBI lineage: Eukaryota > Metazoa > Arthropoda > Insecta > Orthoptera > Acrididae > Schistocerca > Schistocerca nitens. Next base: position 931,715,657 of record NC_064616.1, read on the forward strand.
CACCTTCAGAGAAGGTCAGGTATGCAAGTACAGAAGGAATTAGCATATTTCATCAAAATATGAGAGGTATTAGAGGTAACGTTAGTGAATTGCTTATAGATGTTGACGCTGACATTATTGGTATATCGGAGCCTCACTTAAATAATTTGACAATTCAGAGGCTTTCTTTACCAGGATACAGAGTAGCTGCCTGTTTTCTAAGGAAATGGGCGAGTGGCCACGTGCGTAAAAAACACTATTCCATTCGAGTCCGTAGACGTGTCACGGCACTGCACTGAATAGCTACTTGAATGCTGTGCAGGGTCAGTTCACTTTAGTGAAACTAATCTTCTAATTGTTGTTGTTTAAAGGTCTCCTCACTCTGACTGCAGAGCATTTTTTCTCAAGCTCTGAAGGTTCACCGTTCACTTTATAGGAAGTACCAAAAATTAGTTATATGTGCTGACTCACTTATTAATTTTGTATGTGATTGTGCAAGAAAAATCGATGTTGGTAGATCTCGTAAACTCATATGATCTGATGCAGACTGTTTTTTCCAACCAAGGTACAAGGGAACAGTAGCACAACTATAGACAATAATTTTATTCATTCTTCAGTACCAGATTGGCATTCTGTTAGTAAAAGGGAGAACGGCCCTTCAGACCATTATGCACAAATTGTAACACTAAAAGGCTTTTGTACTCAAATAAATGTTATATATAATTACAAATTTCCTAGGAAACTTATTCCAACGGCAATAGCGAGTTTTTTAAACCTTGTTAAGGAACAAAAGTGACAGGATGTTCATAGTGCCGATAACATAGGTGACAAATATAATGCTTTCCTTGACACATTTCTTATGCTCTTTGAGAGTTGCTTTCCATTAGCCCGTTCTAAACAGAGTACTAGCAGTAAAAGGCAGCCTGGATGGCTGACTAGTTGGATGAGGATATCATGTAGAAACAAGTGGGAATCATATCAAAATGTTAGAAGCAGTAACAAAATGGATCTGAGCACTATGGGACTCAACTGCTGAGGTCATTAGTCCCCTAGAACTTAGAACTAGTTAAACCTAACTAACCTAAGGACATCACAAACATCCATGCCCGAGGCAGGATTCGAACCTGCGACCGTAGCGGTCTTGCGGTTCCAGACTGCAGCGCCTTTAACCGCACGGCCACTTCGGCCGGCTAGAAGCAGTAACAATCGAGCTACAGCAGCCCTTTAGCTACAACATTGTAAGGTGCTTAAAATGTTATTAGGAAGGCAAAGTGTATGTGGCACGCAAATAGAATAGCTGATTCACAGGATAAAGCTGAAACCATATGGTCAGTCGTTGAACGAAGTGTCTGGTCAGCAGCGCAAGGTCGACGATATAAAGTCAGTTCGTAGAAAAAATATTTCTGTTGCTAATAAATCAGATATATGTACAGCATTTAACAGTCATTTTCTGAGCATTGCTGGTGAATTAAATAATAACTTTGTTTCTACAGGGAGACGTACAACTCTCTTGGAAAATGCCTTTCTGAGATTGACGTCTGAAATACTTCTCTGTGATACAGACAAGGAGGAGATTGAGTCAATAATTAAATCGCTGAAGACTAAGGACTCTCACGGATGTGATGGAGTGCGTACCGAAATTTTAAAGTACTGTGCTGCACATGTTAGCCCTGTACTTAGCCATACTTGTAATTTTTCCTTTAACAATGGTCAGTTTCCTGAACGATTAAAGTACTCAATAGCAAAACCATTTGATAAAAAGGGAAAAAGGAATAATGTAGACAGTTTTAGACCTATTTCTATGTCATCAGTGTTCACTAAAGTTATTGAAAAGGGTGTGTATGTAAGAATGATTAATCATTTTATATCACATAATTTCCTATCAAACGTACAGTTCGGTTTTAGAAGTCGTTTAACAACCGAAAATGCAATATTATCTTTTCTCTGTAAGATTCTGGACGGACTAAACAAAAGATTTCGAACACTAGACATATTTTTTGATTTAACTAAGGCGATTGAGTATGTTGATCACAAAATATTGCTCCAGAAGTTGGACCATTATGGAACACGGGGAGTAGCTCTCAACTGGTTTACGTCCTACTCTAACAGATAGCAAAAGGTTATTATTCACAGTGTTGAGAGTGGCTGTGATGTGGGGTCCGAGTAGAACACTGTCAAATGGTTGGGGGGGGGGGAGGGAGGAGGTGCCAGGGATAAGTGTTAGGGCCACTCCTGTTCCTTATTTATATAAATGACATTCCTTCTAGTATTACAGCTAATTCTAAAATATTTCTGTTTGCTGTTGACACTATCTTGGTGGTAAAGGATGTTGTGTGCAACATTGGATCGTTTCAAATAGTGCACTTCATGACGTAAGTTCATGGCTAATAGAAAATAAACTAATGCTAAATCACAGTAAGACACAGTTTTTATAATTTCTGACACACAATTCACCAAAACCCGACGTTTTAATTTCACAGAATGGAAATGTGATTAGTGAAGCTGAACAGTTCAGATTTCTAGGTGTTCAGATAGATAGTAAACTGTCGTGGAAAGCCCACGTTCAGGATCTTGTTCGAAGACGTAATGCTGCCATTTTTACTATTCGAACGGTATCGGAAGTAAGTGATCGCTCGACACGGAAACTAGTCTACTTCGCTTATTTTCATTCGCTTATGTCATATGACATTATATTTTGTGGTAAGTCTTCCCGTTCTAAAAGGATATTTTTGGCGCAGAAACGGGTAGTTCGGGCAATAAGTGGTGTATGTTCGCGAACCCTTTGTCGACCCCTGTTCACTAGTCTGGGTATTCTGACATTGGCCCCTCAATACATATATTCTTTACTGTCGCTTCTCGTTAACGATATCAGCTTATTCCCAAGAATTAGCAGCTTTCACTTTTAATGCTAGGCAGAAATCGAATCTGCATTTGGATCCAACTTTTTTAACTCTTCTGCGGAAAGGTATGCAGTATACTGCTGCATCCATTTTCAGTAAGCTACCACAAGAAATCAAAAATCTTTGCAGTAATTCAAGTGCTCTCAAACAGAAACTGAAGAGTTTCCTCATGGGTCACTCCTTCTATTCTGTGGAGAAGTTCCTTGAAAAATTAAGCTGATTTTTGTTGTATTATTTATTGCATTTACTTAAACTTATGGCTTGACTTTTTGGATTTATAAACATTTTATTTTATTTTTTATACTTTTATGTTGTAATTTGATGTATTTACACGTTCCATGACCTTGGAGATTTGCTCATCAATTTGGTCCTACGGAACTAGACGTGTAAATAAATAAATAAGTATGTCTGAATACACTGAAGTTGTTGAAATATATTTAATATCTGATATATAACGGGATGAACCTACCCATTTAAGTGGTTATCTCGTTTCATTGTGAAGTAAGTATATTTGAACACTATCTCTGTTGCTAGGAAGTTCCCTTAACTAGCACAGTCAAAGACATTTATGAAGTAGTAAATGCAGACAATGAAATTGTTGTGGAGTAATTGTATCAGCACTTACACAGATGGCGCCCCTTGAATGACATTTTCATAAAAGCATTCACACACTGGCGAAACAACGAAGGCCAGTGTGGCCGTGCGGTTAAAGGCGCTTCAGTCTGGAACCGCGTGACCGCTACGGTCGCAGGTTCGAAACCTGCCTCGGGCATGGATGTGTGTGATGTCCTTCGGTTAGTTAGGTTTAATTAGTTCTAAGTTCTAGGCGACTGATGACCTCAGAAGTTGAGTCGCATAGTGCTCACAAGGGGAGGCCGCCAATTGTGAAATTCAGATTCGATTCATACTGCGCATAATAAAAGCTCATGACCAGAGGTGTAATGTGTCAAAGAACCAAGATGCACTTCTCAGCCGTTGTCGAGAAAATCGACAGTTAAAAGAAACCGTTGCGGTGAAATACTCTCTACGATTCATAATTTTCCACAGTGTCATGGCGCAGCGGTAAGCGCTCGGGTTTGTAATCTGAAGGTCGCCGGATCGAATCTCGCGTTATGCAACCTTTTTTTTAGTATTTGTTTTTGTAGTTCAAATATATATATATATATATATATATATATATATATATATATATATATATATATATATATATATATAAAATTCTCGGCAATCAGTTGTAATAATTATGCATATAATAAGTTGTTGAAAGTCGTTTGTCGTGGAAAAACTGGCGACTTCGAATATCATTATGTTTTCCGCAAACAAAGTTGTATTTCACAAATGTTATTAATTGTCTTCATAATGTTAACCACGTATAGTTAACGGAAGACGTAGAAACGATATTCCGAAACGAATACGTATAGCGTAAGTCAAACGTTCGAATTAGAATAGAAACCCCACGAACACAAATTTGCTTTGGCAGGTATGAAACATAAACTCCGTTACTCGCTCGTTACACTTGAAGGACAGATGTTGAATGGGCCGAAACGAGCCGCAGCGTAACAGCGTAGTTGCCTGCTAACTTCGAAAGAAGGTAGATGCGGTTCCTAGCGCAACTTATAACATCGTCGAAAATCAGTACACCCTGTTAAAAAAACGGAAAAATGGAGGCTGTACAATTGGAGAGCGATCCGCCTTCACCAACATGTATAAGCAATTCATTAATATATATTTGAATTACAAAAAACTAATAATAAAAATAAATTGCATGGCGCGTGATTCGATCCCGCGACCTTCGGATTACGGTCCCGAGCGCTTACCGCTGTGCCACGACGCTGTTGAAGTTTTTTAATCGTAGAAAGTATTTCACCGCAACGGTTTCTTTTAACTGTCGATTTTCTCGACAACGGCTGAGAAGTGCATCTTGGTGCTTCGCCACATTACACCTCTGGCCATGAGCTTTTATTATGCGCAGTATGAATCGAATCTGAATTTCACAATTGGCGGCCTCCCCTTGTCAGAGCCATTTGAACCATTTGAAACAACGAATATAAAACATGATTATTACGGACTGCTTTCTATACAGAGAAACGGTCGTATCAAAAGCCATTGAAAAGTATGTGAAATCAGTTTTATACAAGATTTTTGATATGATAAATTACTTGACGAACAGGTCTTTCAAGTCAAGACTTTTTGTTATAATATGTGACGAACTAGGAACGCAGCGTTGCAACCACGTTCTTCGTACAAAAGTACACTGACTATCCATAGGATGAATTCTTAGTCGTTAGTAAAAACTTAGGGAAGCGATGTTGCAGTTATCTGACGAAGAAAACAAACCTGAGTTTTTGGTTACGTTAAAAGACGAGCTCTGGAGCACAAAGCTAGCTTTCCATTCTGATTAATTCCAACTACTGAATGAGACAAATGCTAGTATGCAAGGTAAGGATGCAAATCTCCTTATCGCCACAGACAGAAGTGCAAGCTTAGGAAAAGAAGTAGAGGTTGAGAGAAACAGAAGAAAGCAAATTTGAAATGTTTCCATTCACATCTAAATGTGCTGTTAGTAACAAAATACACCTTCAGATTCACGACCATTAGTGCAGATGAAGGAGAGGTTGGTTGGATATTTTCCAACACTAGAAATAAACCATTATGACTGGATAAGAAATCCTTTCGTGCTTTTCAGTAGTTGCCCATTTCAGTTTGTTGAAGACGAGGAACTGTCAGTCCTGAAGAACAACCGAACTTTAAAATTCAGTTACTAAGAATCAGATGTATGTAACTTCTCGATTTCTTTTTAGCAAGATTATCCTCAGCTAAGTAAAAGAAGAACATTGCCTCGTTCTTCTTAACAACTCAGGCACTGCAGTATCGTATTTATCCACCGATACCAGGCAGCGACTTTCAATTAAAATGTCCTCCCCTGTAAGGGAATTACGTAATGTGTGTACGAGTACCGGTTGTCACGCTGGAACAACGACCTATGGAAGTTTGTATCTGCCCGTGATTCGTGCACAGAGAGCCAAATCAGTTAAGGCTTCCGCTCGCGCAAAGTGAGAAATCTGGGTTGGAGCCCCGGTCCAGCCCCTGATAGTGCTGATGGTTGTTCCTATTCGCAACTTCGGATACATTTCATGTATTTTATAGTAGGCGCAATGCATGCATGGTCGAAGGAACATTGCATCAATCTCGTTAACAACAGAGACAGTGCAATATCGACAAAGAAAGAGCTTCAATATGGCCCGCCCTATGCACGTGCACAGAAAATGAAAGATGGAAAAAGTAACTCAGTGGGTCATGGTACTATTGAAGGACCACAAAAATTTTGTTATTCATTCTTGCCGTTTTTTCTGCATAGTGAACTATCGTACATCTACATCTACATCCATACTCCGCAAGCCATATGACGGTGTGTGGCGGAGGGTACCCTGAGTACCTCTATCGGTTCTCCCTTCTATTCCAGTCTCGTATTGTTCGTGGAAAGAAGGATTGTCGGTATGCTTCTGTGTGGGCTCTAATCTCTCTGATTTTATCCTCATGGTCTCTTCGCGAGATATACGTAGGAGGGAGCAATATACTGCTTGACTCTTCGGTGAAGGTATGTTCTCGAAACTTTAACAAAAGCCCGTACCGAGCTACTGAGCGTCTCTCTAGCAGAGTCCTCCACTGGAGTTTATCTATCATCTCCGTAACGCTCTCGTGATTACTAAATGATCCTGTAACGAAGCGCGCTGCTCTCCGTTGGATCTTCTCTATCTCTTCTATCAACCCTATCTGGTACGGATCCCACACTGCTGAGTAGTATTGAAGCAGTGGGCGAACAAGCGTACTGTAACCTATTTCCTTTGTTTTCGGATTGCATTTCCTTAGGATTCTTCCAATGAATCTCAGTCTGACATCTGCTTTACCGACGATCAACTATATAAGATCATTCCATTTTAAATCACTCCTAATGCGTACTTCCAGATAATTTATGGAATTAACTGCTTCCAGTTGCTGACCTGCTATTTTGTAGCTAAATGATACGGGATCTATCTTACTATGTATTCGCAGCACATTACTCTTGTCTACATTGAGATTCAATTGCCATTCTCTGCACCATGCGTCAATTCGCTGCAGATCCTCCTGCACTTCAGTACAATTTTCCATTGTTACAACCTCTCGATACACCACAGCATCATCTGCAAAAAGCCTCAGTGAACTTCCGATGTCATCCACAAGGTCATTTATATACAGGGTGTTTCAAAAAGAATACCACAACTTTAAAAATGTGTATTTAATGAAAGAAACATAATATAACCTTCTGTTATACATCATTACAAAGAGTATTTAAAAAGGTTTTTTTTCACTCAAAAACAAGTTCAGAGATGTTCAATATGGCCCCATCCAGACACTCGAGCAATATCAACCCGATACTCCAACTCGTTCCACACTCTCTGTAGCATATCAGGCGTAACATTTTGGATAGCTGCTGTTATTTCTCGTTTCAAATCATCAATGGTGGCTGGGAGAGGTGGCCGAAACACCATATCCTTAACATACCCCCATAAGAAAAAATCGCAGGGGGTAAGATCAGGGCTTCTTGGAGGCCAGTGATGAAGTGCTCTGTCACGGGCTGCCTGGCGGCCGATCCATCGCCTCGGGTAGTTGACGTTCAGGTAGTTACGGACAGATAAGTGCCAATGTGGTGGCGCTCCATCCTGCTGAAATATGAATTGTTGTGCTTCTTGTTCGAGCTGAGGGAACAGCCAATTCTCTAACATCTCCAGATACTGTAGTCCAGTTACAGTAGCACCTTCGAAGAAAAAGAGACCAAAAACTTTATTGGCTGAAATGGCACAGAAAATGTTCACCTTAGGCGAGTCACGTTCATACTGAGTTGTTTCCCGCGGATTCTCAGTGCCCCATATACAGACATTGTGACGGTTGACTTTCCCGTTAGTGTGGAAAGTTGCTTCATCACTAAACACAATCTTTGAAACGAAAGATTCATCTGTTTCCATTTGAGCAAGGATAAAATCACAGAAATCGATTCTTTTAATCCTATCAGCTGCAGACAGTGCTTGAACCAATTTCAGACGATAAGGTTTCATAACTAACCTTTTTCGTAGGACTCTCCATACAGTTGATTGTGGAATTTGCAGCTCTCTGCTAGCTCTGCGAGTCGATTTTCCTGGGCTGTGAACAAATGCTTGCTGGATGCGTGCTACATTTTCATCACTCGTTCTCGGCCGTCCAGAACTTTTCCCTTTGCACAAACACCCATCCTCTGTAAACTGTTTATACCAACGTTTAATACACCACCTATCAGGAGGTTTAACACCATACTTCGTTCGAAATGCACGCTGAACAATTGTCGTCGATTCACTTCTGCCGTACTCAATAACACAAAAAGCTTTCTGTTGAGCGGTCGCCATCGTAGCATCAACTGACGCTGACGCCTAGTCAACAGCGCCTCAAGCGAACAAATGTACAACTAAATGAAACTTTATAGCTCCCTTAATTCGCCGACAGATAGTGCTTAGCTCTGCCTTTTGTCGTTGCAGAGTTTTAAATTCCTAAAGTTGTGGTATTCTTTTTGAATCACCCTGTATATTGTGCATAGCAACGGTCCTATGACACTCCCCTGCGGCACACCTGAAATCACTCTTACTTCGGAAGACTTCTCTCCATTGAGAATGACATGCTGCGTTCTGTTATCTAGGAACTCTTCAATCCAATCACACAATTGGTCTGATAGTCCATATGCTCTTACTTTGTTCATTAAACGACTGTGGGGAACTGTATCGAACGCCTTGCGGAAGTCAAGAAACACGGCATCTACCTGTGAACCCGTGTCTATGGCCCTCTGAGTCTCGTGGACGAATAGCGCGAGCTGGATTTCACACGAACGTCTTTTTCGAAACCCATGCTGATTCCTACAGAGTAGATTTCTAGTCTCCAGAAAAGTAATTATACTCGAACATAATACGTGTTCCAAAATTCTACAACTGATGGCGTTAGAGATAATGGTCTATAGTTTTGCACATCTGTTCGACGTCCCTTCTTGAAAACGGGGATGACCTGTGCCCTTTTCCAATCCTTTGGAACGCTACGCTCTTCTAGAGACCTACGGTACACCGTTGCAAGAAGGGAGGCAAGTTCCTTCACGTACTCTGTGTAAAATCGAACTGGTATCCCATCAGGTCCAGCGGCCTTTCCTCTTTTGAGCGATTTCAATTGTTCCTCTATCCCTCTGTCGTCTCTTTCGTTATCTACCATTTTGTCATCTGTGCGACAGTCTAGAGAAGGAACTACAGTGCAGTCTTCCTCTGTGAAACAGCTATAGAAAAAGACATTTAGTATTTCGACCTTTAGTCTGTCATCCTCTGTTTCAGTACCATTTTGGTCACAGAGTGTCTGGACATTTTGTTTTGATCTACCTACCGCTTTGGCATAAGACCAAAATTTCTTAGGATTTTCTGTCAGGTCAGTAGATAGAACTTTACTTTCGAATTCATTGAACGCCTCTCGCATAGCCCTCATCACACTACATTTCGCTTCGCGTAATTTTTGTTTGTGTATAAGGTTTTGGCTATGTTTATGTTTGCTGTGAAGTTCCCTTTGCTTCCGCAGCAGTTTTCTAACTCGGTTGTTGTACCACGGTGGCTCTTTTCCATCTCTTACGATCTTGCTTGGCACATACTCATCTAACCCATATTGTACGATGGTTTTGAACTTTGTCCACTGATCCTCAACACTATCTGTACTTGAGACAAAACGTTTGTGTTAAGCCGTCAGGTACTCTGTAATCTGCTTTTTGTCACTTTTACTAAACAGAAAAATCTTCCCACCTTTTTTAATATTTCTATTTACGGCTGAAATCATCGATGCAGTAACCGCTTTATGATCGCTGATTCCCTGTTCTGCGTTAACTGTTTCAAATAATTCGGGTCTGTTTGTCACCAGAAGGTCTAATGTGTTATCGCCACGAGTCGGTTCTCTGTTTAACTGCTCAAGGTAGTTTCCAGATAAAGCACTTAAAAAAATGTCGCTGGATTCTTTGTCCCTGCCATCCGTTATGAACGTTTGAGTCTCCCAGTCTATATCCGGCAAATTAAAATCTCCACCCAGAACTATAACATGGTGGGGAAATCTACCCGAAATATTTTCCAAATTATCCTTCAGGTGCTCAGCCACAGCAGCTGCTGAGCCAGGGGGCCTATAGAGACATCCAGTTACCATGTCTGAGCCTGCTTTAACCGTGACCTTCACCCAAATTATTTCACATTTCCTTCGATACTATTGCACTTCTTATCGCTATAAACACGCCTCCCCCTTCACTGTCCAGCCTGTCTCTGCGGTATACATTCCAATCTGAGTTTAGGATTTCATTACTGTTTACGTCTGGTTTCAGCCAACTTTCTGTCCCTAGTACTATATGGGCGTTGTGACCGTTTATTAATGAGAGCAGTTCTGGGACCTTTCTATAGACACTCCTGCAGTTTACTATTAGCACATCAATATTGTTATTCCCTGTTGCATTTTGCCTACTCCTACCTTGCCGCGTCTCAGGAGGCGTCTTGTCGTGCCTAGGGAGGGAATTCTCTAACCTAAAAAACCCACATGTGCACTCCACACGTACTCCACTACCCTTGTAGCCGCTTCCGGCGTGCAGTGCAGGCCTGGCCTATTCAGGGGGACTCTACATTTCTCCACCCGATAGCGGAGGTCGAGAAATTTGCACCCCAGATCTCCGCAGAATCGTCTGAGCCTCTGGTTTAAGCCTTCCACTCGGCTCCAAACCAGAGGATCGCGATTGGTTCTGGGAACGATACTACAAATAGCAGTCACACATCCTAACCATCGTAAGAAATCAATTTACTGTAGAGAGTTAATCAACCTTTAACTAGGCTGCTAATTCACTAAAGGCGGCTGATTGTTGACTAAACTGTGGTTGCTAGACACTTCTTGTAGAAAAACAATGAAAAATAGCATTACCTGTCTCTGGACTGTACTGAAAACAAACACTAGCACCACTGGCACTATGGTTGACAAAGGGACTCTTTCTGACTGTATTCAAAACAAACACGAAATCTATGGAACAATATTACTAGCACTCGACAATTAAAGCTTCCTAAAAGCAAAAACACACGGAAGAAGAAGTGACAAGTAAGAAAAATACAGTTAATACTTAAATTAACGTAGCTCGCTGCACAGCAGACGTGAAGCAGACGGCAGTAGGCAACAAGATCTGGCAACACTTTGTAGGAACCAACGTGAGGACGCGTCTTGTGAAACACCATTAGTGACATTGTCGCTGGACACCTCAATCGATACAGTGTTCATAGTTTATCACTGTATACATAAAGCTAACGCAAATTTAATGATTCCATCTTGGTTGTTAGCTGTTCTTCGCTTCCATGGGAGATCATAGGGAGGCATTCGCGGAAAAACGGGCTAACCCTCAAATGTAAAAGCTTAAAGATAAGTGCTACCATCTGTTGCTGGGAACAGGAACTATCAAAATTGACATTGTCCTCAGCCCTAAATATAACAATAGAGTGTAATACAACGCAGAGAATTTCTTGCGTTTCGGTACATATGATTTCTGTAATGTCAAAAACGGGCTAACCTTCTCGTACACTCCGGCTTCCCTGCAGCGGAAATAAGCTGAAGAGCCGAGTAGCAGCATAGCCAATACTGTGCCACATGATAAACAGACAACAGATAATTAAATGTAATTTGAAAAGGTTTGGGGGCTGTGGTATATTATATTGGAATTAATATAGTGTAAACACTAACTATAATCCTTGTGTAATATGTAATATTTATCACCTTATGAACCTAGTTTAGAGTGTTTGAATTGTTCAGTTGGCACATTCAGTACTCAGTACAAATATCGGTAGTGAACATGACGGATGTAGAAAAGGGAAGCGAAAAATTAGTGGAAATTACCGAAAGAGGAAGCATAATCCACAGAATTGGCGCAAAGAAGTTGAGAAGAAGAAGCGAACAGTGGTAAAGAGTACACTAATCATAAGGGTGTAGTGAAAAAGGAGAAACCACAAGGTTGAGATTGAGCCTATTCGAGAAAATGCTGCGATATTGTACCTGCAGGTACACGGGAAAAGTTGTTTTGTGACTTCCGAAATCTAAGTTGGAATGATCTTCAAAATTGTTATATATCTGGCTTTGTGAAGATGACTCCTCCCAAGTGGAGGTACACTGATGATCCAGACAGGAGTAGGGGGCAGACAACCATCATCTGTTAGGTTACTGTAGGCGAAGTAGACGTTCAGATTTGCAAGAAAGCATGTCTAGCCATATTCGGTATAAGCAGTGGACACCTATCCCACGTTATTCAACAAAAGAAAACATGTGGAACTCCTGAAGTTAGTTTCTGTGTTTCATTAGGAAACAAAACACTAGCCGTACATTCGCGATGATAGATCTATGTGTAACATGACGTTAAAAGTTAAATATTTTATTTAGCGTGGGGTCGCGTAACAATGGCCCAAACCAGCGAGGAGCACCAGGAATTTGCATGGGCTCATGTACGAGTAAATACATTTCCTGCGCAATCCAGTCACTACTCCAGGAAAAAGAATCCCAACCTGACGTACCTGCGTGTGCAGATCGAAGCGTTAGCAAGAAGTTCAGTCTTTATCAAGATAAACTGCATGTATTGGTATGTTTTGTAAAATATTTTATCAGTTTTTCAATATTGGCTTTTTTCAATACTGGCTTTGCAAAACCACGTTGTGGCACCTGTCAAGTTTCTTATTACATTAAGACGCAAATTTCATCTGAGAAAAACGGTCAGAAAAAGAAAGAACTAGAAGAAGAACTGAACTGTCATCTTAAACAGGCTAGTATTTCCGATGAAAATCTGAAAACGGATTCAGAATATTCAAAAACTTATCATTCTGTTATGTTCATGCCTTTCATCAGCGCATGCCTTTTCTTGCGGCATCAGTCTATGATAGTGGCCATTGGTTCGATCTACTTGAGCCATACGTGATATGTTATCACCAATTTTCCCTTTTACAGGACTTTTTACTAGAGTTAATTTGTGGCTGTGGATGTTTTACAAAACAAATCTTCACATATTATGTTCTTTTCTACAAATTATTATTTTTCGTGTAACGTTCCAATATAAATGATATACAGACAAGAAACAATAACTGGTCCATGCTCTATGGATTTCAGTTAAAAATAAGAATAAAACAGTTTGATATATTTTTTACAGCCTCATTTACACAACCCCAGTTTTCTCCATTTCTAAATACTGTAGGTTACTTCGTTTTTCCGTGCATGTCCCACCAATTTCATAGTTGTGGAATGAGCTTAACACTATAGGAAAACAACGAAGAAATAGTATACAGTTGGACGTTTGCCCACTTGTGTTACAATGATGTTAATAATGGCACATTACTGGAAATATCCTTAGGAATTAGACAGACTATAATAAAAGAACATTAGAGCCATCAATACAGCCTACTTTCTGTGTGCAGGATCTGCGGGATCTGTTATTGACGCTACTTCGTCTAGCATTCCACCGACATCTCAATAGCATTGGCCTGCCAGTCTGACCTCAATGGTATGGGACGCTTCTGACTGTTGCTGGCTGTTGCATGCAAGGTGCGAGTTACAGCTTGTGGTCTTTTGATGAGACTATCTTGGGCGTCGGACATCTCAAATGCACTTGGTACTCCCTCAATGAGTGTTCAAGATGGCACTCTCCACGTCACTCGCTCTACAGTAGCATTAACTGTCAGGTTTGTGCGACAGCGAGCAGCCATTCTCCGTCTCATTTGCAGTACAGTAGGGTAACGAACGTTATCATGGTAGGACAACAACTCTGATTGCGGTTGCGAAGCCACACATCTCAGTGCGGACCGTCAGAAGACGTGCGCCCTCACGGAGTAGATAAGGGAGGATATTTTCATTGGCCTTAAATGAAGCGCGTACCTCCACCATTCTTATCCAATGCCAAAGGTGATGGTAACAGTACAAGTGGAAGAAATTGTTTGCAATGCAATTTAGCGACGTCTTGTGCATATTTTTTTTTACCGTAAAACGCTTGTCTCTAGAAAAGCTCCTACACCGATTTATCGCCGCTATTTTGAAATCTACTATTAATCTTACCGTGTCTGACCAAACTGTGGAGCAAATCTCCATGGTCATTAAATGAGTCAGTATACGAAATTAACACAAACAAAATTGAAATGTAGACGAATCCTATGCGGATGACAAGCTGTGAGAATGTGTTATCATAGTCAATAATATAACATATGAATTAGCTTCATTATATATAATTATATAAGGAGTGATCCACGAGGAAATTCATGAATTTAGCCTTGAGTGTGCGAGGATTACTGTTAACAGCCTTTGTGAAAGGAAAGTCGCGTATGTTATAAGTGAATGAAAATAACAGAGTAGACTAAGTATTGCAGATGCTGTTCTAAAGTAAATATAGAAGCCTTCAGTTTTTTAACAAGTTCCTGAACATGAGCTTTCTACGACGTATACTGTGTATCTGAACACTTGAACGGTTCAGAGTCACTAATTAAATGCCCATTCGGCGTAATCAAAATGTCAGTTTTAGTTGAATTATTTCTTAGAAAGTGTAAAAACTGACGTAGCATCAACTTAATTTTTGCAAGTCATGGACTGTGAACTGCAGTATTTGATACGTTGACTATGTTACACTACCAAGTTAGTGTCATCGACAAACAAAAATATTCTAGACTCAATTATCATAACAGAAGGCACATCAGTTATACAATTTCAGGTACGGAACCAGGGGTCATAGACATGGAGGTGAACTTGTCTACCGCTCTGTCTAGCATTACTGTTTTCCAGTTTATTTACAACTCACTTGCGTACAAGATTATACGTACTGTGCTGTTTGTTTACACGTGCATTCTTTATTTCCTGCAAGGAAACAAGGAGGACAAGCCTGTTTACCTGGAAGTCATGATGTAGGTTTCGTTTAGTTTGCTTGTCCATAAGTTGGCTCTCTTGTACCGTATTTTGATTGTCCCATCACAGAACATGCTATGAATCACCGACAGACCCATTCATTACTCAGTGCTATTAAGAGTCGTGAAGTATAACGTGATGGAGCAGTACTGGAACAGTATTTCCTTGTCGCTGGAATTGAAGGAGAGATCCTATTCCGTGGTCTGCGAGCTCACCTGACCTGAATGCCCTTGTTTATTTCCTATGTGGATATCTAAAGTCACATGTGTAGTAGGTCCCAATGGCTACGGAGGTGGAATTAGTTGCCAGGGTTGTCGCTGCCTGTGATGTGATTCGAAACACACCAGGGATATTTGACAGTGTGCTTCAGAATCTTGTTCGCCGATGTCATGCTTGTATTGAATGCATGGCCGTCAGTTTCAGCACATTTTGTAAGATACGGTGCAGATGGTACGCTCATTGTGTCAATGATGGTATTTGCAATTAAATAATGTAAATAAAAAAGTACACAGTGGAAATGAAAATGATCGTATGGTATTGTTGGCTGGGTGGCCCCATTCGGGGGAGTTCGGCCGCCGTATTGAAAGACCTTTCTAGGTGAAGCCACAGCGGTGACATGCAAGTCAATGATGATGAAAATGATTATGAAGGACACATAACACCGATTCCCCTGCCGGGAATCGAACCCGGGCCCCCTGCGTGGTAGGCGGTAACGCTACTGCTACGCTACAGAGGCGGACATAGTACACAGTAATACCATTTTATTCCTATTATCTCCTTAAGCTGGCTTCTCCAACTCCAGGGTCCCTGCCTCAAGTTGTTCAGTCGAGCATCCTCTCTGTTCTGTTAAATTTTTGCACGCTCTTATGGAAACACCCTGTATATATAAGGAACAGCAGAGGTCTCAACACTGAACCCTGAGGCATCCCTACTGCAATGTGCGCCGGTATCCCGCAAGGTATCTCATCAAATCCATGAGAGCCGTTTTTCAGAGTAATCATGTAGGTGTAGATGTACATACTTGCACTATAAACTTCCTGCCATATTTGATCTTTAATCAGGTTTAAAAATATTTTGATTCCACTGGATTAACATTTCTAAATACTTCGTAATGTCCGTGCACAAATTTCTTTTAATGTTAAAATTTGTGCATCATGGTCTGAAAGGCCATTTAGCCATTTATCCTATTACTAACAGAATATCCGTCCAGTACAGAAGACTGAATAAAAATGCTGTCTGTTATTGCGCTACTGTTACCTGCACCCTGTTTGCAAAGAACACAGTTTGTATCATAATTCCTTTATTACTTAGATGCCTGATCTTTTTCGAAGATGGCTCTTTTGTTAAATTTGGTACGTACCAATAGTTTCTTTATTTAAATAACGCACTGAGGTGACTGTTAAAAACTGAAGGTCTCGTATTTGCATGTGTCTTTTGTTATTATCTGGGAAAATGGATAGTTGGAATACTGTTCGGATGGGGGGGGGGGGGGGGGACTAATGGGCCAAAAATATGTAACAAATTCCCTAAAATTATAACACGGAAAATGCCATCACGACAACACATTATAGTAATTCAGCCAGTGAGACAATACTATCCTTGGAATTTCCTAAAAATTTTTTGTCACACACTGTAATGTCAAAGTACCCAAAGTAATTTTGGATCATAAATTAACATAATATTTCCCGCCGTTTTTAAGTAGGAGAACTCTGCTGCTGGCACTTCACGATGATCCCTTCACAATGGTGTACACAACACGAACAATGAGACTCAGATGACTGGACTAATGAGAGAAGGTGGAGGTAGAGTGGGGTGGGTTGGCCTAGATTAATGGGGGGAGGGAGTTTGAATTTGGTCTTAGATCCGGTCCTGTGGATGGGCGACTTTCATTTTCCCACCCTTTTTATGTCATACCATTGCCCTAAAAGTGTGGGTGGCGAGGGGGGATGGAGTTACCTTGACAGGTGACAGGCATCAGGTTACATGGTGAATTTGAATTTACCACACGTAATCGCCTTAGAGGAATGGGCAGTGACCTCGACTTAAATCGTTAACTGTCCCATTATCGGCTTTGATACACTACATTGGGTGCCAAACGTTACTGTTGGTGCTAGATGGTTGCGCCTTTATACCTGCCAATGAGGAAGTTCCGATGGTGTGCCATGTAGTGTAAATGTGCAAGTTGATAAATCGCATTTTGTATTAAGTACGGACGCCATAGCTCCAATAAATGTCAAATCACTCGAACCAGCTGAAGAAAGACACTGTTAAAAACGCAAAAATCACAGTCTCCAACTTGGTCCGGTCTGTGTTCTTAGATGTCCACTACATCCTCACCTATACTGAGAAAGCCACGTTATGGTGAATGGCAGAGGATACTTGACTTATGTCATCCCATCCCCTATTGTTTCCCATTCACGAATAGTGAGCGAAAAAAGGAACTGTCGGCAAGCCTCCATATCAGCTGGATTTTCTCTAATTTTACCGCCGTTATCATCTTACCAGACACATGCAGCAGTAACTTATATACTGAGTAACTTTAGATGAAGCGCGCACTCTCGTAATTTTAAGACTAAACCTCTCCGCAGTGAACAACGTTTCTCTAGTATTTTGTGCAACATTACTTGCGTGGGATTCTTAGTGAAGCTTCAAAAGTAAACCGTAACGATTCGCGCAGCTCTCTCAGTGCGATTATCCTTACCTCCTTCATTAATCATACTTGGTATGGTAGGTTAATGGAAAATAATGACGCTAACTACCGTAAAAAAATATCCAAGGAGATAAAATAAAATACTTGAAGACAACACGAAGACAAAAAATTGCGACATAGAAAATGATTTCAAGAAAAACAATTCCCGAAATTTCTACAGAGTATTCAAACAAAAATTAACAAAGTACTCTCCTCCATCACTCCAATTCAAAAATGAACATGGGGAAATTGCTCATACCAACACCGAAAACAGTGAAATTCTTGCAGAAAAATTTGAGTTCCGTCATACACAAAGACACCAAGTTTACAGGAGGTTAAAGAGATAATTCAGTCACTGAAAAACAACAAAGCATAAGGAGAGGACCAAATCATCACAGAATTATGGAAAAATGCAGGAGAAAATCTTATTGCAAAACTCAAAGAAATTATACATGAAATCTGGAAAACTGAAAAACTCCCCACACATTGGAAGACAGCAATCATACATCCTCTGTACAAAAAATGAAGTAAAACAGACACCAACAACTATCGTGGAATCTCTTTATTGTCAATAACATACAAAATCCAGTCTAAAGCTCTACTAAACCGAGCAGAACCTCAGCTGGATTCAAAACTAGGCGAATACCAAGGTGGATTCAGAAAAGGGCGATCATGCGTAGAACAAATCCTTAACTTGAAAAACTCGATGAAATATTTGCATAGTACTTCAAACAAAAGTTATGTCATCACGTTTATCGACTTTAAAAAGCATATGACAGTACAGACCGAGAATCCCTTTTTGAAGTGTTAGCAGAATTTGTACTAGACCAAAAGACAACAAACATCATAACAGAAACACTCACGGAGACCAAATACAAAGTAAAATTTATGGGAGAACAGAGCACAGAATTTGAAATAGACACAGGAGTACGCCAAGGGGATGGACTGTCCCCAGTGCTCTTCAGTTGTGCTCTTGAAAAAGTTGTTCGAGAATGGAGAAAAGGAGGTGCACCAGCACACAGACTGGGACCAAAACGTAAGGGCATAGAATTAGACTGTTTATCATTTGCTGACGATGTGGCACTGATCGCCCATGACATTACCGATGCACAGAAAAAGATAGAATTATTACAAAAGCAGGCAGCAGAAATAGGATTAAAAATTTCATTTGAAACCAAAGAATTTATGACTGACATCAAAGATGCACCATCTGATCTCAAAACTGGTAATAACTACATATCTCGAGTAAACGAATTTAAATATTTAGGTGAATGGATTGCAGAAAATTGTAATGAAAACAAATCTGTCAGATCAAGATTCCAGAAAATGGAGACGGCGTTACAGATAACAAAAAACGTTTACAACAAAAAGAGTCTCTCGTGGAACTGCAAAATACGACACTACACAACAGTAATTAAACCTGAAGCTCTCTACGCATCTGAGACACTAAACCTTCAACACAGAACACTAAAAGGGGAATCAGAAGTGAAAGAAAGTAAAATAATGAGGAAAATCCTAGGACCAAGAACTAAAGATGGTATGCATTATCCAAAACCTAATGCAGAAATGTATAAAAATATCTCCAAAGTAACAGACACAATGCACACGAGAAGAATCCAATTCATGGGGCATTTAGAAAGAATGGACTCATCAGGTTAACGCACAAAATCCATACATTTTTAAAGAACAAAACTACAAGACCGAACTGGTACAAACAGACGGAAAAAGACCTGAGAGAATTGGGGTCTCCAAATCTACATGACAGAAATGGAATCACAAAAATCACAAACACAAGGGGTTTTGAGCAAGAAGAGAGAAAAACTAACCGACATACGTGGTCTACGCAACGAAAGCTAGCCCATTCGTTGCTTATGAAGGAATACTGGGCGAAAAGGAAGGCCAACAAATGTTGATTACGCGTGGTCCTAAGTGATCCATCCGCGAAGAAGAAGAAGAAAATACTTGAACTATATTCGATATGGTTTATCATTTATGCAAATTGCGTTGTTACCAAATTAAGCTAGTGTTTATTTCTGAAGCATATTCCCTTCTATTGAAGCTTTATAATGTTTTAGAATTACGACTACTAGTGCTTTACTTTTGACAAATACCTTTAATCAGATTTTTTTCTCAATTATCTGACCGTTAAGTATTCCGTGATGTTGTTGGTGTGATCATGCTCTTTAACCAACCGATATTTTTCTGTTCTTTCAGGCGGATCTGTACATTAATTTTAGTTGCTGTCGCGCAGTGAGTACGAATTCGTGCAGCTTCGTTACTGCCACTTCCTGATGTATGAAATTTCGGATATGCAGTAAGTCGAAGCTGAATTCTTCCTTCAATTTTTTTCTTTCGTTATGAGTTCAGTTTAAATAAGGTACTAATTTCAACTAAATACTACGCAAGTCCACGCTTACTCACTAATAGACTGCAAATGGTCAACGTGTGGGTTACAATCGCTGTCTTTGGCTCACTCTGGAGGTGACTCATGTATCTGAAGGCAAAATATTTGAGAAAGAAATCAAGCAAAACATACTGCGGGCTAAGAATTGATAAAAATGGTCAGTACATCGGAAAAAATGAAATTTCACGGTGGCGCATCTCGAGTGTTAGCTGTGGAGAAGTGTGGTGACACTCTTCACATTATTTTCCTAATTTTTTTTTTTAGGTACATCTCGGAGTGCAAATGGGAAACTAAATGCTAGTGCACATGCTTTCTGCCTCTGGATTCCCAGATATCCAACGAATTGGTTCAAACGCAGCGAGAAGTCAACTACGAGCAAGTGAAGTGTGAACCTACATATTAAACAGAATGTTTCCATCAATTCTAAAGTGAATTTACTTGTCGAACGAAGAAGTCAACTACGGCTGATGGAAAATAATGAATACGAATTCCCAGACTAAGTAATCAGTCATGACAATTTTGAGTGAATTACTGGAGAAGATAAGTAATAAATATATCCTATGTTTGTAATACAGAACAAATAACCCTGAATATACTGTTTGAAGAGAGATTATTTTCACATGTTATGGAGTCTGCTTGCATTGCCAGCCAATTTTCGCTAAGTGTGGTCTCTTTGCCGGAGCATATAATTGATATATTTACCACTGTAGTTGTTCCCGAAAACATAAATTCCCCAGGGAAATCTTCTTATGAATAGTTACAGAGAAAACAAAGTGAACCTAGTTAGTAACGGAGAAACCACTGCAAAACTATTCTCTCCAGAATATTCTCTGACAATATCGCTTATTTGGAGGACGCATTTCAGAATTCTTTCTGTATCATTTGAAATAAAATTCTATTATGTACGAAGTATATGTTGCAAAGAAACAACTATAATGTGATGCTCATCCTTGAATCTGTTCTATACATCTGCTCAGGTAACTACATATCCTGAAGTAAGACAGTTAACTTGGTTATGGAGGAGAGTGATTCAAATTCCCATCTGGCCATCTTCATTTAGGAATTTTGTGATCTCAGAAATCGATGAATGGGAATGTTGAAATGGTTCCTTTCAAAAAGTACATGACCAATTTTCTTGAACAAGCTTGTCGTATGGAAGGTTGTACTTCGTCTATTTCGCCCTCGCTGAGAACAGGGCGTTATTCAGGACGATAGTGTGACTAAATGGAGACAAACTGCTGAGAAACAACACTGAGAAGATAGGGATAAATAAAGGTCATATGGACGTATGACGGGGAAAGCATTTCAAGTGAGGTACACCCAGCTGCAGGTGGACGTAAAAGATCAGTAAGAGTGTAGGTTTCAATCATTGAAAATACTAATGAGAACACACTAGGCAAGTGGAGATGTTCTTTCTGCACCAGTGTAGGTCCACACTCAAGAAGGCAGTAATGTTGTCCTTGAACGGAACGAGTCGCCAGCAGCAGTGAAGCGGATCCTCCCTAGCAACGGTGTGTGAATGCGCCACCGATATGGCCATTACTGTCCTCTTGTGTGTGGAGCTGAAACCGTAATACACACAGAACATTCCCACATGCCTGGCGTGTTTTCACGTGTAGTTTCAATCACTGATCCGTGTAGTGTCAATGATCTTTTATCTACACCATGTAGAACGCATTTCCGGCCGCACGTCTGCACAATGTATTTTGCTTCTTCTCCTCTCAGAAATGGTTCCCTGCGCTTTTAGCAAAATCGGCTGAATTTTAATTCTCCTTCCTTCCATATACGTACTAGCTAAAACTATTGTAATGATTAAAAATAAGCGAGCGCAGACTGCAGATAAAACTAGGTATACTTCACCAAGTCTACAATGTGTGCGTGTGCTCCTTAGCTGCGTACTGGTGCGAATACAAACGCATAAAAACGAACCGAATCAAAAGGACCCACCTGAGAGAACTGAGCGGTGATGTTTTTTTTCTTTTTTTCGTGACAGCGGCGGATATTAAACGTGTTTTAATAGTAAGATTAACTGGAAACATAAAAATAAATAAGCTATTTATAGAAAATAAATGATCGTTATTCGCCAACAAAATCATTTTTTTCTAGAAGGAAATTTATAGGTTTTATGAGAAATACAGCAACAAACATTTCTTTATCTATAGCTTCCATCGATTTCAGTACAGTTGGTAGAAGGATACTTCAGTTTAATTACGCAGTAAATGAATTTGTTTCCAACCATCATCTACAGTTCTCCAGGTATCAAAATTTTATTTTAACAAGCCATTTTTTTGGTTTCGGAACCAGTTGAAAACACGTCGGTCCAAATATGGGGACCAGTGTGTATCTCAAACTATTTACAAATCAAGCTAGGACCCTTTTGCCTTCGCAATTATCAGTTTTGGAAGAGGAACACTGTCCTGGTGCAAGAGCACTCTTTTTTTTTTAATGCTAATCTTGGTTGCTTCCAGTCCAGTTCATCGGGCGAAGGGTCCAGTAACGTTGTATAATAAGATACAGCCATTGTCACACTTTTTCACATATTCACTCGCCATGATACCCTGTAACATCCAACATACAGTCACCATCCCTTTTTCTCGCCAACGAAACTAGTTTGAACATATAGTCTAGAGTCATATAATGACGCCAGACGTTCTTCCCATTATGCTGTAATCGTTCCTCCAGAGCAGATGGTCTGTATTTAACGGACCCTGCGCTCGTCACACACTCGTTTTCATCTTCTGGGCAGTTTTGTTTGGATGTTTCTTACCCATTCGACTGAAACGCATATCACCTGAGTAATCTTATGGTTAGAAAAGGTTACATTCTTTTGCCTACAGTTGACCTTTAGTTTGTCAAACGAGTAGCGGTTTCGGTATCAACTGCAATCATCAGGCCATCCTACGATCGATAAGTAAAGGTCGATGCTTTGCATTAAAGAGACGTAAATAGCTGTTAGGAGTAACGATGGAGCCCCTAAGTATGGAAGTTCTTTAATGACTCACAATATAAATAACATTTATTCGTGGATTTATTTCGCCAGGAAAGATTAGGGCCTTCAACATTACAATTTGCACAGTATGAGCAGTAGATGTTGATAATAATAATAATAATAAAACAATAATAATAACATATCGTAATACATGGAATTTAAGACATTGAAACTTTTTAATATTCATTGTGTTAAACAATTTCTCACTAATTTCTTGTTCAGTGTGAGCAATGACTGACATCTAACAGAAATGTGTGGCAGTAGTACATAACGAATCCACGTGAAGAAGATGATCGGTGAGAGGAATAGCCAGAAATAATAGGATAGGATTAGCAGATGAGAGGGAAAGAAGATAACAGTAATAGAAAACGAGGAGAAGAAACATGAATAGTTTAGAGTGTAACAGATATTGTTCACTGTTGTACAGATTGGAAACAGCTGGGATATGCCTAGAAGGTAGCTACGCCAATGACAACAGATAAAGCTTTATTGGAATCTAGGAAGTTAATTGGTAAATATAATAAAGTAAATGACCATCACGTGTATTAAAACATTGAGGCCAGAGCAACACACCTAAACTGCCTTGTTTTCATAGATCATTTATATACAGTGCGTTTCTGTACAAAACATCTATCTAACCGTGAAACATGAAGTTTGCGTCTATTCCACACACAGCATTGCCTTTTTCTTATGAGTATAAAGACACATCCACTTGCATAAACGAATCTGACGACTGTGTATCGTAGGTAAGAGGCTGCCTGTATTTTAAGGTTACACTTCATTACATATTTTAGCTATATTACAGAAAAATAATTTACAAATATTTCCCTAAGAGCACTTTGATTGTGAACTGTAACGTATTCGACCGTAAGACGGTTTAATGATGGCACTTGGTACCGAAGCCTGAATTCTGTTAGCAAAATTTCACTGAAGATGGAAGTAAGTTAACAAAAATTCAGTTTTGTTTGTCGATGTTCCAGCGGGGCAGTTTCTTCGGAAAAACCGCCAACTTAGAACTACATGTGTAGTCCTCAAACCACCGAATGGTGCATGAAGCAGGTTACTTTATGCTAATATTAGATACTTCCGGCACTATTCTACTCGTGTACTGAGCAAGGAGAAAATGACTGCCTCTCACTACGTGAAGTACGTGATGGACTTAGCACAGTTGACGTACAGCCTTCCTCAAATAGTCTTTTGTCATAACTGACCCAACAGGTTTTCGCGAGATGAATGTCACATTTCTTGCAAATATTCTCAATTAAGTTCCCCGAGTACCTCTGTTCCGTTTTCGTATTGGCTATACCGACTTAATTCTATCCATGCAACGTGTCTGTTATACGTTCGATGCTTGTTGCCACGCCTTAATAAAGATTCCAAACATTGGAACAATACTCTAAAACTGGTCACACTAGAACCTAACATGCAAATTCCTTTACAGGTGCAGTGAATTTTCTCAAAACTCTCAACAAATCAAACTGTTCTTTTCTCCTTCCGTACTAATGATCCTATGTATTCGCCCAGTTTTCGAATTGCTTCTTAGTTTTACGCAAGATGTTTATACAACGTGACAAGCTTCAGACGTTTACTACAAAACCTTATATTGGATACTGTTGGATTGTTTCTCTTTGTCATAGGCATTATCATGCATTTAAAGTAAGCTGTCATTTGTCACACCAAGTGCAAATACTGCTGAGTTGTTCTACTTTGCCTTAAGGTCATGCAGCGATAATATCTTTATCGAGCAACCTGATACTACTGCTGATCATGTCTGTACACAGGGAGAACCAGAAATCCACCTGCAAACTTTCACAGGTGGTAGTAGGGACCAGAACACAAAAAAGCGTCTAGCAATCTTGGGTCCTAAAATATGTACCGTAAGATCTATGAACATTTGTTAATTTTTATTCTAATTAAAAATCCTTGCTTCCCATATTTTGAGAGGTGATACTGTAGCCTAAAGCAAGGAAAAATGTTCAAAAAGGTGGTAGTAGGGACCAGAACACGAAAAAGCGTCTAGCAAACTTGGGCCCTAAAATGCGTACCGTAAGATTTATGAACATTTGTTAATTTTTGTTCTAATGAAAAATCTTTGCTTCCCATATTTTGAGAGGTGGTACTGTAGCCTAAAACAAGGAAAAATTTTCAAAAACAAGGGCTCTGAAGTGCATACCCTTAGAGCTGTGAGCACTTGTTCATCTTCACTACTTTGAAACATATCCCTTCTACAGAACAAGTACCCATAGCTCTTAAGATATGAGTTTTAGAGCCCATGTTTACCAGACACTTTTTCCTTTTTTTTTTTTTTTTGTGCATACTACAACCTCTGAAAGTCTGTCGATGGACTTGTGTTTCACACTGTATATTACAGATTCTCTTACGTTTGGTTCGGTCCCACGTATATTAATTTCCATCCTGTTGATCATTCGCCGTCCAGTATGATACGTTGTTTGCCAATAAAAATGTTTTTTCGTATCAGTCACATATTTAGAAAGACAGTCAGTGTGACGATACCTTGTTTCAACAATATGGTACGGTGTCGAAACAGTCACAAAAATTCAGAAAGACTGACTCTGCCTGTTCATCTCAATCTATTGTTTCCAAGACATCGTCACTTATAAAGCAAACTGTTATTCACAATAGTGGTTTTTCTCTATCCTTGCCAGTTCTTAAAAGAAGATTATTTTATGTCCAGGGTCGTTATAATGCTAGAGCACAAAATGTGCCCTAATATTAGCGATTCTGATGTTTAATTCTGCGCAACCGTTTTTCTCTGCTTTTGCAGATTTGTGTGACCTGCCCTACTTTCCAATTACGGGAAACTATTGAGCGAGCGACTGGTGATTTCTTTTATCCAGTATGTCGTCGAGTGGTGATCCAGATGCACCATCAACCTCCTTCAGCTTACTCGTATGTGGCCCACATTCCATCCTTTTCTTAGTTTAAACTTGTTAGTACTCCATCATAATCGTTAATAGTTTTCAAACATGTGACACTGATCACTTAAGAGGACTACGGAGTGTTACATATGTCTGAAAGTTTTAACAAAGTCGTTGCATGATTCACGGTAACGCACAGTCAAGGGGCCTAAAAGTTTCCCTGTATTTTTTAGAAGTTTACTAGACTCCATAACTTAAGGAGAAATACTGAGCAGCAATGTCGCTGTAAGCAAATGTAACATTTTCGTCATAATACGAAACGAAAGCGTGGCTCCATGCCACCTGTTTTAATGTGGTGGAGGTGTATACAACATGATAAACGGCGTAACGTGATCCATTAGTGATGCGTATGTTATAAGTGAGGAAAATAAAGTAATCTCCTCTTTGTCACGAATCTAAAACATCATACAGCTATTTACTTCGGTAACAAAATCCATTTTCTTCACGTCGCAAAGTGCAACGTGTCAACACTCCATTAATAAACAAAACAGCATCACTCTGTCACAAAAGCCTGCAAATCGCGAAAGGCCTTTTTTCCTATAGTTCTGTTAACGGTGACGCATTCGGCGCGGGTTAGAGTGGAGGGATGAATCGGTCAATATTCAGTTTGTTGTAACATACTTCGTACGGATAGAAAGTCCACGTGTCGAATATTATTTGTTTGTTTTAGGGTTTACTGAGTTTATGGTGCTGCGCATTTCGAGCGCCGGGAATTCAGTTTCAGTAGGGCTAAATGCGCGCAGGATCATATTGGCTGCAGGAGAGATGTGCATAGCGTTAGCAGCAGGACTTTCCCTCATGGTCCCTAAAATATTCTAAGGGCACTGGCGCTCTCATGTTTAGTGCACGAGTACGAAGTCTCCATTCAACTGCAAGTACACACTAAGACAAAAAAAAAAAGACACACCACGAAGGACGTATGCAACTTGGTCAGAAATTGATATTCTTTCAAGCATTGACGGAAAATTATAATCGTGAACTTCTACAGAATTTTGCATACGGGACACTTAAAACTGTCTGATATCATTACAGGGTTAATTCAAAAGCTGATAGCACTCCTACAGGATCTGTTGATCCATATTTTTTTATATACGATTTTCTCAAGACCTAGCTGTGTATTAGAAACATAGTATCCCGGTATTTCAACTGAAATAACAGATTATCAAATGCAGGTGATTGTCGTCTTTAACTCTGAGCGGTCTCCTTTCTTTTTTGTATGAATGATCATCGTAAGATGTATTTTCAGTCACTCTAGATGTCACTTGGAACTTTATACAAGAACATATTCATCAGGATTACAGGAGTAGTTTCGGCAATTCAAGTGCATTTCTCTTGATGCTCTTTGCTTCTGGTTCCATACCGCATGTCAAATAAGATGTAACAGCTTGTGTTTCGAAACCATATCAAGGTTTCTTCTGATGATTTATTTTTCCAACGAATAACAAATCTTAGAACATTTACAACTACTGTTCTTGTATCGTCTCGATCTTTGGGAAGTATCGATTATAGTTCTTCGGAGCACCGTAGAGTACTAACTGTTATTAATATTCATTTGTTTCCCAATGATGACAGCCGAAATTCACTCAGACAGATGCCTTATCATATTTTGGTCGTCCAACGCTACTGTTAACAGCAACGTCAGATTTGAAAACCCTTTTCGCACAGTATTAGTATGGCATCTGCCTTCATCTCCTCTACCATATAATCCTGTGATGCGTCTTCCCTACAAAATAAAGTCTGTTTTAAGCTAATTTTTTCGATCTGACGATCGATAAATGCAGGACTCATTTTCTACTGTACCCTTTCTGGCATAATGACCCTTCTAATAAGATATCCTGCACTCTTCATGAAAAACAACAGTGGTACACTTCTACAAAATATGTTTACCATACTTTCTCGTCTTAATATTCTCCATAAACGTCTGCATGTCTTTTTCCTTCACTGTGTCACATCTAGCACGCCCATCACACTTTCACCATAAATAAAATATTCAGACGTCGCGCTGACTTTCACTGATGCACGTAACTAAACAAATCAGATTTAGCAGCTAAAACAAAAATAAAAAACAGAAACTTTTTCGACTCTTTCTTTGACTTTCTGAAAACACATTTCAGTTCACTATAAATTTTCTCTTGAATTTTTTTTCGTTACATTGGCCAATTCTCAATATTGTACATTTTATGGCGACGAAAAAAGTGTTTTCGAAAAATGAAAAATTAGCGTTTCCTGATGTAGCATGGAAGGCTTGGGAGTAAAACTATGTCTTGAAAGCGCGTTTTAGATACGTTCACCTTCAAATGTGGTGCTTATTTGTAGTAATGATAACGAACATTGATTAATCCTGTCCTAACACATTTATTCGGTTGATTTCCAGGGGCCTCATACAGAACACAGACGGGATAACTGCTTCCGACTTCTACCGACAGGTACCAGTACCGATCAGAAAAAGGGGATGAAAGTGAGAATAAAACTTCTGCTACAAGCTACAGTTGAAATTAGCAGGCCTATGTGTCATCAAAAGTGCAGTAGCCCCCATTGTCAACCTTACTGGTCTGACACTGTCACAATTGATTTTCGTATCTCTTAGTGTTAATAATTACTAAATTTCATCTACATATACGCGATTACTCTGCTATTCACAATAAAGTGCCTGGTAGAGGGTTCAATGAACTACCTTCGAGCTGTCTCTCTACCGTTCCACTCTCGAACGGTACGCGGGAAAAACGAGCACTTAAATTTTTCTGTGCGAGCTCTGATTTCTCTTATTTTATCGTTATGATCATTTTTCCCTATGTAGTTGGGTGGCAACAGAATGTTTTCGCAATTGGAGGAGAAAACTGATGACTGAAATTTCATGAGAAGATCCCGTCGCAACGAAAATCGCCTTGGTTTTAATTACTGCCACTCAAATTCACGTATCATGTCTGTGACACTATCTCCCCTACTTCACGATAATACAAAACGAGGTGCCCTTCTTTGTGCTTTTAACATAAACTTTGTACATTTGAACATAAACGTTCGTATTCTGCGGTTTCACTAAACCTTATAATGTTCGTCTGTCATTTCTACCGTAGTCGAGACCAGGGTAGCATAGTGCCTAAAGCACAAGACTCGTATTCGGGAGACCCGGGTTCAGACTCAGAGCCAGTCAACCAGACTTGGGTTTTCCGTCGTTTTCCAGTTCACTCTTGGCCAATAACGGGATGGTTCCTTGAAAAGGCTTCCCCTCTAATAATAAAAATATATGAGCAAAGCCCCATCACTAATGACCTTAGAAATCGAGGAGACACCAAACACTAAACTTACTTTCTTACTTCTACCATAGCAGATGATTAATAGGTCTATGAAGTGGAAACCGTGCTTGGGTTATCAGCACTGAGCAAGAAGGAAATTCTTTCCCATGTACCTCGCCTCTCTTTGTGACGATCATTGTGCTTATTCGCCCGCTTACTAACTCTTTATTGTTTGAAACTACAGCACTTGATGGAAAGGGGGGGAATTGTAGACACATATGCGCAGATGTTGACTGTCATCTCTAAACAATGTTTACAAAAACAAGTCTCCCTGGAGGTATTTTATAAATACACACAATATAAATAGTGCCCTTTTGTATTCCGTTACAAGTCTAGTGTGTTACTGGTCTTGCAGAAAACCCGCACTTGTGTTGATGGGGTGAGTGGGAAAGGGCCGAGATAGAAGTTTTGCAATGCCTTCCAACAAGTATAGAGCTGTGTTACACCACACGAAGAAAATGATTGTTATTCTTAGTTGATACGTGAGGGCTTTTGCAACTTTGCACTTGTGTCTTGTAGAGATTCTGTATACAAAAACTATAAGAAGACAATTGTTAAACTTTAATCTACACTTGTAATATCTCTCTTTGTTCTCTCCCCGAAATATCTCGATTCTTATTTCGCACATATTCTACCATCTGTCGTTAATAAAAACAATTTTTTATTCAAAATCTAATGTAACATTCTTGTATCTCAAAATAGAAAATATTAGAATTTTGAGACAATTGCAAGCTCATTTGCTCCTTAGTAAAGGGGTGAGTGTTGTACCTTCCTACACTTTGGCCTCTAGCTAGTGCCTTAATAGAAGGTTAATGCATTTCCATGTTCCATGTTTAATTAACGACATTCAGTTTTTAAGTGTTGCAGACTTTTTGTGAAATTACACAATGTACTCCAGAAAACTAAGGTTTTTCCAAATGTGAACACATGTTCCAAGGTACAGCACGATCATGTACGTAGGACAAATACTCAACTGAAATTTAAAAGCGATGCAGTCTCAAAAAACTAATCGACACTGCATTTAATTGTCTATCTGTTATATTGTTACTCTATCACTCACCAATACTAAGTAAGTGAAATCAATCTAAGCGGAAGTATTACCAAAACCCAGTTACAAGTTAAATACATTCTGAAATAGAAGCTATTGGAAAGCAGCACTAATTTCCATTTTCATGATAGGTAACATTATTAAGACATTAAAGAAACTCAGTTCATTTGCAAGTATCGCATGTTCCTTTGTAAAAGATATTCTTCTATTTCAAGGTACAAGATGGTCCACGACCGACGAAGTGTGGCTTAACTAGCCACATGTGATACAAATAGTTCTAAAAATATATAGCATTTTACTCTCCATAAAATTCTGTATCTGAAGAATGACAGTATATTCCAAATAGCTTTAATATATTATACAGCACATAAACGTGTTGAATGCGAAATATTTACAAATCTGAAAGAAACACAACGTCATGCCTGACAACAACAGAAACTATAGAAAATGGTGGAAACAGCTTATGCCAGTCTCTAGTGTGCAGTCCTTCATGGGAATCTAAAATGAGTCACTAGATTGAAATACCGACAAAAAACATCATGTATTCTCGCGTGCACTGTCCTCTAGTTTCAACATTCATTCTTACTGTAGATGAGTTCTTAATTCATGTTAAAATTTTCTTCCTGTTCTTTTTTCTCAATGCACGCATTTTTATTTATTTTTCTAGTAACGTATAGTCTAAAGCTTACGTTACTGAATGTCATTCTAACTTTTCTACGAACTGAATGAAATTCTAACGGTAATTTTTAATATTGAAATTATTTTTTCGTAAGCAGTTTTGACGTAAGCTGTTACTTCCACTTTAGTACAAGTTAGAACAACAATAGGCAGAGCATTTGCTAATTTAATTTCTGGATGTAGTGGGCTCTATACCGTGCTGCTCTGTAACTTACGATATGATATTTGTCTTTCATTATAATATTATGTTTACCCAGACTGGAGTTTAACTGTCGTCACAGTATTTAACAGCAGTCGCGCTTAACTGATAGATATTGATTCCGATTGGGATCTAGGACATCATCATGCTTATCTCACAGTTTTCAAAAATTCTGATGAACAATCTGATGCCTAGATCTCAAATACGTGATCACATGTAGGGTTTTCCTTCTACTAAACATTCCATTAGACTAAATACGATTTCCCAGATTTGTTATAATTTTTTGATTATTAAGTCTTTTGGTTGTTAATTCTTATCAATTTAATGCCATCTACAGCAGTACATTTATTATAATGTAGTTCATAACAGATTTCTCTTCAAGCGTAGAGACTGTTTACAAAATACGCAGTTAACGGCTAACTCTCCCTATGATTCATTTCATTTACTGCCACTTTCTTTTCCTCTTTCTTTATGAGTTGTTACGAATTTATGCAGTAGATAACTTTCATTTATGAGTAATGATTTAAAAATTAATTACGAAGGACCAGAGGCTACAATAAGAATTACACGTTTTTTTTTATTTTAGTTGAGTATTGTGGCACGACGCGTGTGTGTCGAACATTTAAGACAATGATTTTAGTATGCGTTAACAATTTCCATTGCTCTGATAGTATCACCTGAGGCAATGTTCGCTGTGTGTGTCATTTCAGCCTCATAATATTCTAAGAAGAAGACCGAAGGAATGGTAAACAGTCTTCCCCGTTTTGAAATTCCTGCTCGTAGCTTCAAATGGTTCAAATGGCTCTGAGCAGAACACTATGGGACTTAACATGTGAGGTCATCAGTCCCCTAGAACTGAGAACTACTTAAACCTAACTAACCTAAAGACATCACACACATCCATGCCCGAGGTAGGATTCGAACCTGCGACCGTAGTGGTCGCGCGGTTCCGGACTGAAGCGCCTACAACTGCTCGACCACAGCGGCCGGCCTGCTCGTAGCTGTATGTGGCTCAGCACAGTGTAGTCTCTTGGATATGAGCGGTGTACCGAACTCTGGCCCTCGTGGACATTAGTAAATGGCCTGTAACCACTGTAATAATATCAAGCTCTAAAAAAATCTCGCTATATGTAATTCACAGAGTAAAAAATTGTCCGGTAGAACACATATAAAATATGACATCGCGGAAATAGGACTGGTTGACAATGTTAAGTTACTGAGATTACAGCTGAATAATAAATTCCGTTGGGAGGAGAATAACAAAGAACTACTTAAATGCCAAAATACGTTATTATTTACAAATGTAGATGTTCTCAGACAAAGATTCCATAAAATTAATTATCTTAGTTTGGGCTAATTCCTTAAGCCAAGCTGAAATTTTCTGAGTCCAGAAGGTACACACGATTTTATTGTGCTGTCAATCTGTTGTAGAATTTTAGAACATGTTTTTTGCTCGAGTATCATGTCGTTTTTGGAAACCCAGAATCTACTATGTAGGAATCAACATGGATTCCGGAAACAGCGATCGTGTGAGACCCAACTCGCTTTATTTGTTCATGAGACCCAGAAAATATTAGATACAGGCTCCCAGGTAGATGCTATTTTTCTTGACTTCCGGAAGGCGTTCGATACAGTTCCGCACTGTCGCCTGATAAACAAAGTAAGAGCCTACGGAATATCAGACCAGCTGTGTGGCTGGATTGAAGAGTTTTTAGCAAACAGAACACATCATGTTGTTCTCAATGGAGAGACGTCTACAGACGTTAAAGTAACCTCTGGCTTGCCACAGGGGAGTGTTATGGGACCATTGCTTTTCACAATATATATATTGACAATATAGATAGTGTCGGAAGTTCCATGCGGCTTTTCGCGGATGGTGCTGTAATATACAGAGAAGTTGCAGCATTAGAAAATTGTAGCGAAATGCAGGAAGATCTGCAACGGATAGGCACTTGGTGCAGGGAGTGGCAACTGTCCCTTAACATAGACAAATGTAATGTATTGCGAATACATAGAATGAAGGATCCTTTATTGTATGATTATATGCTAGCGGAACAAACACTGGTAGCAGTTACTTCTGTAAAATATCTGGGAGTATGCGTGCGGAACGATTTGAAGTGGAATGATCATATAAAATTAATTGTTGGTAAGGCGGGTACCAGGTTGAGATTCATTGAGAGAGTGCTTAGAAAATGTAGTCCATCAACGAAGGAGGTGGCTTACAAAACACTCGTTCGACCTATACTTGAGTATTGCTCACCAGTGTGGGATCCGTACCAGATCGGGTTGACGGAGAAGATAGAGAAGATCCAAAGAAGAGCGGCGCGTTTCGTCACAGGGTTATTTGGTAAGCGTGATAGCGTTACGGAGATGTTTAACAAACTCAAGTGGCAGACTCTGCAAGAGAGGCGCTCTGCATCGCGGTGTAGCTTGCTCGCCAGGTTTCGAGAGGGTGCGTTTCCGGATGAGGTATCGAATATATTGCTTCCCCCTACTTATACCTCCCGAGGAGATCACGAATGTAAAATTAGAGCGATTAGAGCGCGCACGGAGGCTTTCAGACAGTCGTTCTTCCCGCGAACCATACGCGACTGGAACAGGAAAGGGAGGTAATGACAGTGGCACGTAAAGTGCCCTCCGCCACACACCGTTGGGTGGCTTGCGGAGTATAAATGTAGATGTTGATGTATAAAACGTTCTGCTGGGGCCTGTTGAATGACTTGTATATACTACCCATTGTCCCTTTGCTTATTTATTTCTTAATACCGAACAAAGTGGCGCAGTGGTAAGGAGACTGGACTTTTCTTCAGAAGAAAAGCGGTTCAAATCAACGTCCAACCATCCAGAGTTCGACTTTCCGTGATTTCTCTAAATGGCGTAAGGCACATGCCGGTTTGGTTCCTTTATAAGATCTCTGATGATTTCCGCTCCAAATTTACTTCAACCGGAGCTTGAGCTCCGGATCTAATGACCTCGTCGGCGACACGACTTCCGCGACTAATCTTCCTCCCTTAATGAAATCTGTTATAAACAGTATATCACTTCATTCAACCAAAATCTCTACGTATAGGTTCAACATTTTGTTTCGAAAAGATACTCGTTATTCAGGAAGTGACGTTTTCAATACCGAAACAAGCTGCAAAAAATCTTAACTACTCCTGAAATATAGTTTAAGGGGAGACTAAAATATTTCTTGGTGCCACCTTCGTCTCCTGTACCGATAAATTACTTGAATGATCTAATTTATGTAAATTTTTAATATTGCCATGTAATCTTCGAATTTCGCACGTATGAAGTCAAATAGCATGTTCAGCATAAGCCGAAGCAATTTTTAATGTGACGCTGTTTACCTATAATGACTTTGAAAAAATTTTTGTACACTAATGTAAGAAATAATTGTATCCCTCTGTAAATGAGAATGAGTTCTATTCTTTTTTTATTTGTTCCACATCCTTGATTACCATTGCACTAAGGGACTGGAGAATGAAAATTATGTATAAGCATTGTAACTCTCGTGTGAAATAAGTATTCTAAATTATGTTATTCTAACACGCTCCATATGAACGAGGATTTTCTCACTCTGAGTCTATGGAATTTAAAACGTGTGTAACCAAACGTAAATACCTTGAACATGGCTGTATCCATACATTAGACCTTGCCGGTTTATAACGGTTTCTTTATTCGTTTCTTGAGTCCTTCTTTCGCACGACACTACTTGTCATAGATTTCTGCATTTGCTATGTGTTGTCAGTTGTTCACTATCTTGGTTGTCATTTGTGCCTTAAGTTCTTGAGTGTCCCTAATTAGTAACTACGTTTCACAGGGCTAACGGATCACTATGTCAAGAGTAGGTTAGCTGTATGTCAGTTGTATTTCACCTATGATGTGCATTCCGTTTTAAATAGCAACATTATATGTGTTGTTGCCTATGTTACTGTAGCACATGTAGTTATCGATTATGTCTGAGTGCCTTCCGCAACAGCAGTCTTAAGTTCACAGTTTTTTTCCACATTTGAATGTTTTACAACCGACTTAAGTGCGGTAACTTGGAGAAATATTCTATCAAAAACACTCTACCACACCTTTTTGTAGCGTATTCTAGAAATGGATTTCATTTTGTAGTGTCTTGATAATAGGTAATTTTCGCCTTTGCTATACTACAATAGTGTAATTAATTATGTTAATGCAGCAATCTTACATATATAGAACCAAAGAGACAGCAACCAAAGCAGATAGAAACCTAATGTCTGTATTATAACCAATGATATTACAACAGTACTTGAAACCTTAGTAACACACAAGGACAAGAGAAACGCCAGATTGGAAATTAAAACAGGTTCGTATCGAATTTTAACAGAATCTATTAATTTTGGGTAATGTAACTTATTTTTAACCATTTGGAATCAAACGAGGATAGTAGTACTGATGCTTTATATTTAATTTCAAGCGTGGTAGATGTGGCCTACGTGTAAAATTTCTGCATTTATGAAATATTTGTGTTTCGACTGAGAGATTGTTGTGGAAGCATGGAATAATTGTTAAGACTTTTGTAACTCCTGTGGTGCTTCTTTTAGTAAGGACTAATATGCAGTTTCTCTTGTGTCTTGAAAACCACATTCTTCACAGGTGTTCCTGTACATTCACTTTTGTCCATATGGACATCACCTCTTGAGAATATGGTTCCCTCAAGGGAAGGTCGAGATATTTCTCTCCGCAGGGCAACAAATGGTTTCTTTCCCGTCCTTCTCCTGCCAACGTGCCTCACCGTCTCTTAATGTCTCTACGAGGCTTTACACAAAATCTTCTGGAACAAGAGTGTGCATACCGTACATACACGACCCATATCTTATGAAAGGCATTTACATTTGTATACAGGTGAACGGAGGAGGTTTTCTTCAGAAGAATGTTATTATTGCAGAAATATTTTCATCGAAGTGTATACA
The DNA here is from genome assembly GCF_023898315.1 of Schistocerca nitens. Taxonomy (NCBI): domain Eukaryota; kingdom Metazoa; phylum Arthropoda; class Insecta; order Orthoptera; family Acrididae; genus Schistocerca; species Schistocerca nitens. The sequence goes on from NC_064616.1 coordinate 931,751,685, forward strand.
CTTTTGGCCTCGGTACATCATTCTTATGATGAAACTCCAATGAGACTGCGCCGTGAAGCTAGATCTGCGTTAAATATGTGAATGCTCAATGGCCGGCAAGGGCGTAGATGATTTGCGATATGCTATACTTACGTTCGTTGTGGCAATGTTCTCGACTACGTGTGTTTATTAGTAGCTGACTGTTGTATAATATTTCCATTATTATATCGATGACTAAACAGATTAATGTAGATTATAAACTATCGGAATGTCTATCAGCTCATCAGACTAATGTCATAATATGACGTGCGCAATAGCTCCTGTGCAGACGCTGATGCGCATACACCACGCCAGTAAGGTACAGTTCAGTTGAGGAAAGTTAAATAACTAATTCTGAATTTCCAAGCTTACTACACGTTACAATAAATTTTAAAAAACCATAGTCCATCTCGAAATTAAGGAAAAAATTATAAAAACTTTGGCTGACACAGATGTTGTGCCCTACCTTCGCACCCATCTCTATTGCCGTAAGGAAATTTAAAAAAGAAAAAAGAAAAAAAGAAAAAGAAACAACTGAGAAACTAACTGCATCTGTGAGTTTTCCGTTTAAAGTAGGTGCGTTATTTAAAAATTGGGAAGCAAATCTCATGCATAGGTAATAAATATTTTGACATAAAAATAACACATATCACCAACTGATCAGCGCAAAAGTTTGCACGGGCAGATGTGTACCAAAATAACGCACTGTCAGCGCGAAACATAAAAAATATACCACCATGTATCGCTACTGTAGCACCGTATGCATTGCTCTTTTTCTTTTATTATGTACTTTCTTATAAATGTGTGTCCTTGATTTTTGTATAGATTTTGGTGTGTCAGATTATTCATGGAAAAAAAGAGAACGTATTGCTTCAGTGTAATTTCGCTGAGTTTTAGTTTGTTACCATAGGTAATAGTTGCTCGCGGAGTTGGATGCTTCTGTTTGTGTTGCCGTGAGCGATGCTTTCTTTTTCTCCCTTTCCTATTCTGTTGGTATAATTGGCAGGTTCAATCATTACTTCACTCTGTTGCACTTTTGTATGTGCCGTGAAGCCTCAAAACAATCACAAGAGAGCAGAACGTAGCATAGCAATGCAAGGGGGCGTCCACTTACCATCAAACTATAATACTGAAGTACATTTCAATATTTAAAAAACAAATACGTTCAAAGGAGAAGATTCGCCACAGGAAATAAAAGGAAGAACATTGCGTATCGAGGAGGAAGTGAAATAGATAAATGTAAAATAACATTTAATATACTACTAGCGTTTTCATTTACATTGTAAAATGAACTATTTAATCTGAATGTAAATATTAAATAAACGTTACTGTTTATATTCGACAGCGAACTGTTTTAGTACTGCGGCTATTATTAACAAATTTGAATGACTTAAGCAGATAGTATTAGCAGTTTCTGTAACGATTGCATAATACAAGACATGATTCAAATAACTGTTGGGAATTCCAGGATTCTTTTAGGGATTTCAAGTTTGCTGCAGCGACTGACAACTTATTCTGGATGCTATCAAATGGAGTGTAATAAACATGAGTAGCCAAAAAACCCAACTAGCGTCAGAGATTTACACAAACAGTAAATTTGTAGAGACAGTGAGTTAACTCAGATAGTGTTTGATCAGCATTCAAAATGGTAAAAATCTTGCACCGGAAAAATTAAATGCCAGGCCGAAGTTCATTGGAAGGATGATGAATAACAAAAGGCACCTATGAGAGGCTTGCACAGCTAGCTTCGTGAGTAATGATTGCTGGTCCGCCATCCTGAAACATGTGAACTGTTTGATCAGTCAGTCAACTAAAGCTCCATCATAGACTATAAACTTCTGAAATGTAACGGCCACGGGAGTAAATCAAATTCAGGTTACATTTCATTTTTTCTACAGAACAGGCGGCGGAAACATCGCCAGTGCGAACTATCGTCTCTTTATGGCAACTGAACAAACTAGGTTGCATGATTCATAACGAATATAAGTGCTTAGTGCAGACGCTCAGCGAGCTCCGCTAAAACAGTACCAAAAATTGTACTGCTAGTCGCATAAACGCCCACTTTGAAAACCCAAAGAACTTTTTTGCAATAAATATTCTTCAAATACATTTCTTCTCTGTATACAGATGACAACCGAGAATCATAGTGATCCAGTAAGAGAAGATAAGCAATCGTTCTTTCTTGTTTCGTTCGTACGTGAAATACGAAGGGAATGAATAACAGAAGTGTCAGTTATCCTCTGAAATTCCATGCAGTGGTTTGATTCATACAAAAATATATGTATTTGTAGCTTACACTTCTCAAAAAATATTTCTGAGTGATATTTTTCAATATGAAATGTGATTTATTCCTTTTAATGTTTTGTTGAAAGCAGCATTAAAATTACTAACCAAATTTTATGTTTACCTATTACGGCTATCAGAATAACAAGCATGTATTTTCACCGTATCAAAGCTGAATACAGGCATTATTTTATAAAACGTTAATACTTTCAGAAAAGTCAACGCATGGAGCAACGCGTATTCAGTTATACAGTGTTCCTTACCTTGATAGCATCCGCTCATTAAGAACAAACATAGAGTCCGAAATTCAGTAAAGGATTAACCTTACTGGAACTTTCTTTTCCAGTATTTTATTTTATCTGGAGTATTTCACAACCGCGATGTCAATGCTGAAACAAAGCTCCTTGCATATAAGTAATTTGTAATTACCACCCTGCTTTATGGATCTGAAACCTGTACATACTGCAGACTTATTTAGGCTTAGTTCCTCCATTGCTAGGCAGCATATTAGGTAATAAAGTCCACCAGCGATCTCGTCCAGCTGCCAGTTTTTCAACTTCCTCCCAGTTCACGTTCCTGCAGTGACGATCCTTTGCAACTTTCCGTTTCCAGGTTAAGAGGTCTTCTTCTACTTGTGCATCCATCCGTTGATTTCCACAACAGTGCTAATTTTGGGATTCTTCCGTCTTTCTTGCGTACCAGGTTCCCTGCAAGCTTCAGTCTTCTTTCGGCAATGATTTTATGCAAACTACCTCTCATTACCTCATCATGTGAACCGTGGACACGGTAGCTGACCATCAAAGTTGGCCTCAAACATCGTTGGTGAAAAGCATGTGGTGATTTTGCTTACATTTTCCATATCTCACATGGGTATATGGCCATGGGTAGGATTATAGAGGGATACAACCGAAACTTTATGGCCATTCAGAATCCAACTGCCAAAGGGATCACATTCGTTGTAGGACTGCAGAAGCTTTTCCATCTCTGCTTGTGATGTCAGCAACTTCATCCCCGTTATTACAGATAAGGCTGCCGAGATACTGAAATTGGCCAGCTTCTTCTGGTATCTTTTGCTGCACTATAATTTGAGCAGATACGTGTCCACTTTTATGCGCATCGTCTTTGTTTTATCACTGTCTATTTTTAGCCCTACAGAACTGGCCATTCCATCCAGCGTGGTAGTCATTAGTTGTAAACTTTATGGTGTTTCTACCATTAGAACGATGTTATTAGCAAATTTCAGATCCGCAGACCTGTATTTGTTATTCAAAGGTATGCTCATGTTGGAGTTGTCCATAATTTTGTAATTATGAAATGTACGACTAATATGAAAAGGCATAGTGACGAAATGCATCCTTGTCTAATGTCTGTTAGAATACTAAGTAAAGGGATGTTCCCATCTTCCGTTTTTGTGCAGCAACTCTAATCTAAGTTCAGATTTCTGAAAACATCAGTGACATAATAAGTAATTCCATAGAGGCTTACAATAGTCCAAAATGGTTCTCGGTGTTTAGTGTCAAATGATTTTTTAAAAACCAACGAAGGTTAGCGTAGAGGACAATTGAATTTTGTGCATTGTTCTGTTATGTTTCGCAGAACAAATATTTGTTTAGAGCAGAATCTCCCACTTCGAAAGCCAGCCTGCTCTTCTCGCAGTCAACAATCTGCTCCTTCTTGTGTCCTTTTTAGAAGAACGAGACGAAAGAATTTGGCTAGTGTCGAAAGAAGCGTCATACCGCTTTAGTTTGTACATTCGGTTAGATTTCCTTTCTTCGGTAGTTTAACAATGATACTACGTCTACAGACTTTTGGAACTTGCTTTGTTTGCCAACAGGTACGGAACAGTTTAGTAAGGTGCTGAATTAATTCTGGACATCCATATTTCTGAATTTCGGCTGATATTTGATCCAAAACAGATGCTTCATTTTTTTAACTGTTTTAACTGTTGTGATTTCTACGTGCATCTCTGCTTCTGTGATATTATTGGTTCTACCATTACCTCTTGCATTTTTGGATCATTTTAGAATTTTTCAGCATTAAGTGAGTAGGGTTGGTTTAATGTTTCTTTCAAGTACTTAACCCATCATGCGACTTGGTCATCCTCTCTGATCAGAAGTTTGTCATTTTTATCATTTATGGAGCCGTTCTGAATACTATACACTCCAGTAAGTCCTCGAACGATACGGTACAATGTCCTGATGTCTTTCTGGAGAAACATGATTTTGCACCTCTCTACTTTTCGGTTCGAACTACTTTTTTTTTATTTGTTGACCATGTAACTACTCTTGATTCGGCATATTTTCGCTTAACTGTGTGAAGCTCTTCTTGATGTGTAGCTTGTTCATTCTGTTGCTTTACCATCTTTATTTTATTTATCAGATTCCAAGTTCGGTCTTGAATCCATCGTTCTTTCTATGTTCCACTCCGTCGTCCAGTTGTCTCTTCGGCGCACGTACTTACAGAATCCTTGAATTTAAACCATTGCGTTTCGACGTTATCAGGTAGATTTTGAAGTGCCTGGAACCGATTTTTAAGGCTGATTACGAATGAGTTTTCTACTTGCTCGTCTATTAGCTCTGCCGTTTCAAATGGTCGCTTAGACTGTCGCCGTTACTGCGCTTTTAACTGAGGTGGTCCATTCCAGTACCCGTAACACGACAGTTTCGTGTATATCCCAAAGACGACTTCTATCAGCTATTTGTACAAACGTAATCTAATTTAGAGTGTTTCCATCACACGAACGTCAGGCCTTCTTGTACATCATTATGTTCTGAAAGAGACTATTGCCAGTACAGAGTTCGTGAAGGCTACAGGCTAATCTGAAGCGTTCGCCATTATCAGTCGTGCTTTCTGCTTTCGTAGAGGGTTCAACAACATGCTGAAAGCCGTTAAGGTCGTTGCTAAGTAAGGCATTCATATCACCCATAAGAATTGGAAGATCATGACTGGATATTTCATCAAATACATCGTACAAGAATGGCACCTTAAAACGCTGCTATCACAAGCGATGTCTGAGGAGGAGTCCGCATATAATATGGCAAGACAGACGCACAAATGTCAGCAGTCTTGAAGAGTCCCATACAACCATTACAGAAGCGTGTAAGAAGCCAATTACAATGGACAGGGAATGCAGTCCGCACTCCCAAAATCTCACTCAGAAACAAGTGTTTTCCTGCGGGTTAACAGTGGGTAAACAACGTGTGAGAGGTGAGAGGAAACGATTCAAGGATGTAACTAAGGCTAACATGAAGATGTGTCACATTAATATTAGCACCTGGGACACCTCAGCCCTCGAGCATTCATCCTGGAGATCACTAGACCACCACGAGGCACTTCTTTTTGAAGAAAACAGCCGGCAAACAGCGGCTGATAAGAAGCAGCGTAGAAAAGAAAAGGAAATACTGAGACGAAATTGAAGGATAGAAGCTGCACCAATTGTCATCACTTTGTACCTCCAGCAGTTGATTGTGCAGTCACCTCCTACATATGAGTGTTTTATTTGATATAGTCTTAATTGTAGATGTTCCACAAGCTCCAAAACAAATATACTTTAAGCAGTTTATCACGTTAGTGCAGTCTTGTATGGAGCAAATTTTAATCACGTAAGAAACAGTGCAGCAAGTACTGAAATATTTTTCAAAAGCTGTGTTAAATACAAAGCTTCAGTAATATCGATCCAGTATATATTCAGTTCGGATGCTATGCTCCTCTGTAGCAGATAGCTCCCAGAATTAGTCTGTATTTCTTCCACTTCACTAGATTTTCAGCGAGCGATCGCGACATTTTCTGTGTGATGTGATGGAATGCAAGGTATAAGCACGTAAAGCTCTTAGTGTAAAATCAGATTTTCCTTAATACTCAGATATGATTAACTCATCTTAAAAGATAAACGTTGTATATGCTTTGTGTAACGTGTTCTGGGGAGAACGTTTCGCATCATAGCCGTTTCTTCTTTAGCTGCACATCAGAAAACCTATTACATTGCGTAGTATAAACCTGTTGCAGGCGCCCCATACAACTGGAAGAAAGCCCGATTATATAAACGTCACATTCTGTAGCTGTTATCTCTGCGCAGAATATTTGAACTTAGTGTTGGGGTAGGCTTCAGGAAGCTTACGAAATAATTTCTTCGTAGAGTAGTAAGACGTCGTGTACAGAATGAATTTGCTTCCCTCCAACACTAAACTGGTGATCCCTAGACGTCTCAGAATGTGTCCTGTCAGTCGATCCCTTCATTTGGTCAAGTTGTGCCACATATCTCTTGCCTCCCGCATTCTTTTCAATAACTCTTCATTAGTTACGTGATTTACCTATCTACTCTTCAACGTTCTTCTGTAGCACAACATTTCTAACTGTCTAAATTGTTTATCGTCCATGCTTCACTTCCATACACAGCTGCTCCCCAGACAAGTACCTTCAGAAGAGACTTCCTAGCACCTAAATCTATATTCGATGTTAACAAATTTCTCTTCTTGAGAAGCGCTTTGCTTGCCATTGCCAGTCTACGTTTTATATCTTACCTACTTCGGCCGTCATCATTTATTATGCTGGCCAAATAGCAAAAGTCATCTACTGATTTAAGTGTCTCGTTTCCTAATCTGTTTTAGCATCAGCTGATTTAATTTGACTACATTCCATTATCTTGGATTTTCTCTTGTTGATATTCATCTTATATCCTCCTTTCAAGACGTTGCCCTTTCCATTCAACTGCTCTTCCAAGTCATTTGCTGTCTGTAACAGAATTAAAATGTCATCGGCTGGTTACAAAGCTTTTATTTCTTCCCTCTGAACTTTGATTCCTGCTGCAAATTTTCCTTTGGCTTCCTTTACTGCTTGTTCAATGTACAGATTACATAACATCAGGGATAGGCTACAAACCTGTTTCACCTCCTTCTCAAGCACTGTTCCATTTCATCTCCCTCGACTCTTATAACTGCTGCCCTAAGAATTTTAAAGAGAGTATTCTAGTCAACACTGTCAAAAGTTTTCTCTAAGTCTACAAATGCTATAAATGTAGGTTTCCCTTTCCTTAACCTAACTTTTTAAGATACGTCTTAGGGTCAGTATTGCCTCGCTTGAACCTAGATTTCTCCTCAATCCAAACTGATCTCCCCAGATGTCGGCTTCTACAAGTTTTCCCATTCTTCTGTAATGAATTCGCGTTAGTATTTTGCAACCATGATTTACTAAACTAATAGTTCGGTAACTTTCACACCTGTCAGCAACTGCTTTCTTTGTGTTTGGAATTATTACGTTCTTCTTGAATTCTGAGGGTATTTCGCGTGTCTCACACACCTTGCACACCAGGTGGAACAGTTTTGCCATGGTTGGCCCTCTCAAGGCTATCAGTAGTTCTGACGAAATATCGTCTACTCCTGGGGCCTTCTCTCGACTTACATCTTTCGGAGCTCTGTGACACTAGAGATGCGTGTCCTTGGGAAAAATTACGGCTGTAGCTTTCGCTTGCTTTCAGCCGTTTGCAGTACCAGCACAACAAGGCTGTTTTGACTGGTGTTACGATGGTCTAGGGACGCCGGCACGGTAGCTCAGCGTGTTCGGTCAGAGGGTTAGCAGCCCTCTGTAATAAAAAAACTGAGCTAATCGATCAACAACGAACTTGAACGGATGTCTTACGACGTCCGCCCCGAGCAGATGCAACGAACAAAAGTGAACAAAATGAGACTTAAAAAAAAAAGGGGGTAGCGTCTTTGATTCATAATCAAAACGTCTTCGGTCCCGGGTTCGATCCCCGCCACTGCCTAAATTTTGATAAATAATCAGCATTGGCGGCCGAAGACTTCCGGCATAAGAAGTCAGCCTCATTCTGCCAACGGTCTTGTCAAAGAGGGCGGAGGAGCGGATAGAGGTTCAGGGCACTCTCTTGTCCTAGGGGTGGGAAATTGCCCCTAAAGGCGGAAGAATCAGCAATGATCAACGACATGAGGATACAGAAGGCAATAGAAACCACTGCATTAAAGACACGTAACGTGTATCCACAGGACATGTGGCCCGTAATTGAACAAGTGTCATGATGATCTCTCCATTGGCAAAAGATTCCGGAATAGTCCCCCATTCGGATCTCCGGGAGGGGACTGCCAAGGGGGAGGTTCAAAAATGGTTCAAATGGCTCTGAGCACGATGGGACTTACCAGCTGAGGTCATCAGTCCCCTAGAACTTAGAACTACTTAAACCTAACTAATCTAAGGACATCACACACATCCATGCCCGAGGCAGGATTCGAACCTGCGGCCGTTGCGGTCGCGCGGTTCCAGACTGTAGCGCCTAGAACCGCTCGACCACTCCGACCGGCAAGGGGGAGGTTACCGTGAGAAAAAGATTGAATAATCAACGAAAGGATAACGTTCTACGAGTCGGGGCGTGGAATGTCAGAAGCTTGAACGTGGTAGGGAAACTAGAAAATCTGAAAAGGGAAATGCAAAGGCTCAATCTAGACATAGTAGGGGTCAGTGAAGTGAAGTAGAAGGAAGACTAGGATTTCTGGTCAGATGAGTATCGGGTAATATCAACAGCAGCAGAAAATGGTATAACAGGTGTAGGATTCGTTATGAATAGGAAGGTAGGGCAGAGGGTGTGTTACTGTGAACAGTTCAGTGACCGGGTTGTTCTAATCAGAATCGACAGCAGACCAACACCGACAACGATAGTTCAGGTATACATGCCGACGTCGCAAGCTGAAGATGAACATATAGAGAAAGTGTATGAGGATATTGAAAGGGTAATGCAGTATGTAAAGGGGGACGAAAATCTAATAGTCATGGGCGACTGGAATGCAGTTGTAGGGGAAGGAGTAGAAGAAAAGGTTACAGGAGAATATGGGCTTGGGACGAGGAATGAAAGAGGAGAAAGACTAATTGAGTTCTGTAACAAGTTTCAGCTAGTAATAGCGGATACCCTGTTCAAGAATCACAAGAGGAGGAGGTATACTTGGAAAAGACCGGCAGATACGGGAAAATTACAATTACATTACATCATTGTCAGACAGAGATTCCGAAATCAGATACTGGATTGTAAGGTGTACCCAGGAGCAGGTATAGACTCAGATCACAATATAGTAGTGATGAAGAGTAGGCTGAAGTTCAAGACATTAGTCAGGAAGAATCAATACGCAAAGAAGTGGGATACGGAAGTACTAAGGAATGACGAGATACGTTTGAAGTTCTCTAACGCTATAGATACAGTAATAAGGAATAGCGCAGTAGGCAGTACAGTTGAAGAGGAATGGACATCTCTAAAAAGGGCCATCACAGAAATTGGGAAGGAAAACATAGGTACAAAGAAGGTTGCTGCGAAGAAACCATGGGTAACAGAAGAAATACTTCAGTTGATTGATGAAAGGAGGAAGCACAAACATGTTCCGGGAAAATCAGGAATACAGAAATACAAGTCGCTGAGGAATGAAATAAATAGGAAGTGCAGGGAAGCTAAGACGAAATGGCTGCGGGAAAAATGTGAAGACATCGAAAAAGATATGATTGTCGGAAGGACAGACTCAGCATACAGGAAAGTCAAAACAACCTTTGGTTACATTAAAAGCAACGGTGGTGACATTAAGAGTGCAACGGGAATTCCACTGTTAAATGCAGAGGAGAGAGCAGATAGGTGGAAAGAATACATTGAAAACCTCTATGAGGGTGAAGATTTGTCTGATGTGATAAAAGAAGAAACAGGAGTCGATTTAGAAGAGATAGGGGATCCAGTATTAGAATCGGAATTTAAAAGAGCTTTGGAGGACTTACGGTCAAATAAGGCAGAAGGGATAGATACCATTCCATCAGAATTTCTAAAATCATTGGGGGAAGTGGCAACAAAACGACTATTCACGTTGGTGTGTAGAATATATGAGTCTGGCGACATACCATCTGACTTTCGGAAAAGCATCATCCACACAATTCCGAAGACGGCAAGAGCTGACAAGTGCGAGAATTATCACACAATCAGCTTAACAGCTCATGCATCGAAGCTGCTTACATGAATAATATACAGAAGAATGGAAAAGAAAATTGAGAATGCGCTAGGTGACGATCAGTTTGGCTTTAGGAAAAGTAAAGGGACGAGAGAGGCAATTCTGACGTTACGGCTAATAATGGAAACAAGGCTAAAGAAAAATCAAGACACTTTCATAGGATTTGTCGACGTGGAAAAAGCGTTCGACAATATAAACTGGTGCAAGCTGTTCGAGATTCTGAAAAAAGTAGGGGTAAGCTATAGGGAGAGACGGGTCATATACAATATGTACAACAACCAAGAGGGAATAATGAGAGTGGACGATCAAGAACGAAGTGCTCGTATTAAGAAGGGTGTAAGACAAGGCTGTAGCCTTTCGCCCCTACTCTTCAATCTGTACATCGAGGAAGCAATGATGGAAATAAAAGAAAGGTTCAGGAGTGGAATTGAAATACAAGGTGAAAGGATATCAATGATACGATTCGCTGATGACATTGCTATCCTGAGTGAAAGTGAAGAAGAATTAAATGGTCTGCTGAACGGAATGAACAGTCTAATGAGTACACAGTATGGTTTGAGAGCAAATCGGAGAAAGACGAAGGTAATGAGAAGTAGTAGAAATGAGAACAGCGAGAAACTTAACATCAGGATTGATGGTCACGAAGTCAATGAAGTTAAGGAATTCTGCTACTTAGGCAGTAAAATAACCAATGACGGACGGAGCAAGGAGGACATCAAAAGCAGACTCGCTATGGCAAAAAAGGTATTTCTAGCCAAGAGAAGTCTACTAATATCAAATACCGGCCTTAATTTGAGGAAGAAATTTCTGAGGATGTACGTCTGGAGTACAGCATTGTATGGTAGTGAAACATGGACTGTGGGAAAACCAGAACAGAAGAGAATCGAAGCATTTGAGATGTGGTGCTACAGACGAATGTTGAAAATTAGGTGGACTGATAAGGTAAGGAATGAGGAGGTTCTACGCAGAATCGGAGAGGAAAGGAATATGTGGAAAACACTGATAAGGAGAAGGGACAGGATGATAGGACATCTGCTAAGACATGATGGAATGACTTCCATGGTACTAGAGGGAGCTGTAGAGGGCAAAAACTGTAGAGGAAGACAGAGATTGGAATACGTCAAGCAAATAATTGAGGAAGTAGGTTGCAAGTGCTACTCTGAGATGAAGAGGTTAGCACAGGAAAGGAATTCGTGGCGGGCCGCATCAAACCAGTCAGTAGACTGATGACCAAAAAAAAAACTATGCCAGATCAACCAACTATCCAGACCGTTGCGCCTGCAACTACTGAAAAGGCTGTTACCTACCTTTAGTTACCACACCTTTGTCTCGCCTTTCAACAGATCCTTCTTTGTTGTGGTTGCACCTACGGTACGGCTATTTCTATCACTATGGTACGCAAGCCACCCCATCGACGGCAAGGTTCATGTTTCATTGGAGGGACGTTCTCATATAGCAAAAGCTATTTTTTTCTATCGTTTTTCGTGAAACACAGTTGATAATTTTCCCTGAATTATTAGCGCATTTATCTGTCAGACAACCAACCGTTTGGCTCATTTTAACTATGTTTCGGCGAGATTCAAATCGTGGCAAGCCAGTTGAGCAGGCTCGTCAGATTTTCTTCTAGCCAGGATGTAGCGTTTTTGCTCAGTGCGGAGGAACGTAAGGGTGATGATATACAAAAGGTTCTATACCAAACCGTTACGGACAAGACGCATAACTCTTGTTCGCATAGGGGGGTGCTAATTCCTGTCTGTCGATCGTCATTTAGATTTTGCGTGGTTTCCCTAAGTCACATGACTAGTTTCCTACATAATTCTCCATAAATTTGACTTTTTGCTCCGTACAACTGTAGTTTTACATTGCTCACGTCAGTCTGTCGAAGAATTAGGGAGCAAGTTTTATATTCATGCGTAGAACATCTTTTTGTGGGACCGATAATCTTCTCTGTAGATATCAACATAGTTCTACGACTGAATTCAGAACTTCCTAGCAGATAGAATACAGAAAATATTTTTTGACTGTGTAAAATCTTCAGACATGAAAGTAACTGCGGACATACAACAAAGGAGTGTTATAGTGTCATTAATATTCACGATTTGTTTAAATACCCCGGTGCACAACACTGTACGTGTGATGCCGTTGTTCATAGAAAATCCACTACACTGTATTGAAATGCGGGAAGACTTGCAGAGTTTTACTATTTGATGTAAGAAATGAGAGTTGATCTTTAACATAAACAAATGTAATATAATACGTGTAGATAGACGGAAGGACCCATTACTTGTTGTTTACACGAATGTATACCGGTTATTGCAAAGAGGAATACCAGTAAAATATCTAGTAGTAAGCGTCTGGAACTCTTGAAGTATTCTTTTTCGACCTATTATGGCGTACTGCTTGCGAGTCGAGGACCCTTACAAGGTAGAGTTGATAGATGAGATGGGAGAAATACAAAGAAAAGCAGCAGTATTCGTCACTGAGCGCAAGAGTGCCACGAATGTACTCATCAACCTCTAGTAGCAGGCGTTGTGCATCAAGGAGAGTTTTCCTCTTAAAATTACGAGAGCGGAAGTTCTAAGAAGAGTCCAGAACATGTTACTTGCTCCCACATACCTCTTGGGGAATGATCGTGATGGAAAATAGTTTTTCCCGCGCATCATCCGCGATCGGAACAGGAAAGGGGGAAGTGATGCCGGTACACGAAGTACACACCGCCCACCGCCACGCACCGCAACCTGGCCTGCAGAGTGTTGATACAGATGTCCCGAACGACTTCAGAGTTCAGAAAGTGCTCAATCTTCCTTCCTTTCAAACTGTGGACACAATAATAGGAAGCATCCGTGTTATTGCCTAAAACACCTTCATTCATTCATATCCAACCGAAACTAATGGTCTGAATAAGAACAACACTACCAGGTTTCACCGACACACAACATACGCAAGTGTATACCATGCGCCACGCACCTCGCAGCTTCTCGAATGCACGTCTCAGTGTCAAGGCTTGTAATGCAACTCTGCACTCCTTAAAAATTCGTCCGTTGCCCCACAGATCAATGACTGCTTAGTTTGCTTATAACAAATTGCTAAAATAATAACACGTCAGTATTGCTCACACGAAAGTGTAACGAAGATTCTGAGACCACTCAAATGTGATTCTCTAGAATAAGAACCATGTTCTCAAGAGATACAGTTGGGTAATTTCGGTAATCGATATTCGAACAAGACTGCGCATTGATTCTTCCACCACTTTGGTTTATCTCGCGTAATGACCTTATGATAAAATAAGAGAGAGTGACGCGTGTCAGGAAAAGAGAAAGACGATTTCCCTCGCTATAGCGACATTACACAAAGTACCTAAAATCGTACGAAGTACCTTGTAGTATGCATCGCGCTTGCGCAGCATACAGCTTGTCCAAAATCTTTAAGGCTAACATTATGCAGATGTTTGGGGTTCCTAAGCTGAGTAATATTTGATAAGGAAATAATTTTGATAAATAAATATTTCGTTTTTTTTATAAACATAAACATACGTCATAGAAACAACCTATCTCAAAAAAATTTTGCATAGAAACGAGCTCCAGTCTCAGTGCTCGCATTACAGCGTAACCCACTGACAGTACTAAGCTGCGGATCAAAATCATTTGACATCATTGCTTGTAAATATTGTTTAAAAAAAATGGTGTCACTACCTTTCCACCTGTAATCTCCAACACTGTATTCTTCAAAGAAGCATTTTCGGGGCAAGTAGATGGGGCTTATCGTCAACCACGCTATCCTTTTTCCTTTCATTCTCTAGATCATTTCAGTAATGGCCCATGGTAGAATCAATGCCTTTTCAGTCAAATGACAGGCGAGCTGGTACTGTGGCATAGGAAGTCAGCTCCAAGTTAAGCTTTTACCGGACAACCAAAGAAAACCTTTCGGAAACTGTTTCAGTGTATTCAAAATAACGTCGATGAATTGCTTCACATAAACATTTTAGACCGCACGTAGAAAAGATCCTAGATCGTAATTTTTCCTAGGGTATGAGCGATGTCAGCGCAATAAACTACCATGGCAGCCTAAACCAACAACTGTAAATAACAGACGTGCATTCGGCCAGACAGTGTGAAGTGGAGGACGTTCGAACGTAGTGTCCAAACCTTTTTCCACCACGAATCTAAATTGAGCAACATCTATAATTAAGCGTTCAATCCATTCTCCAGCATGTTTTGAAGAAACTAAAAGTGTGTACAAAGTTTGTTCCTCTCACTCTGGCTTCTGAACAAAAACTATGACACGCGCATGGCAGCCGTGAATTAATTGAAATGTAAAACGAAGACAGTTCTCTTTTGTAAAAAATCATCACACGTGACGAGATTTATATTTGTCAATATGAACCTACCAAAAAATGACAACCCTTTGACGACGTAACCGACATTCAAGCCAATGTGACGCACGCATTGGACAACATGCCATAGGACAGTTTCACATGGTTGTATGAACATTATCTGCGTTGTACTCAAGTGTGCGGAGACTATGTAGAACGTCTAGATCATTAAAATCACAATCTTAATTTCTGTCTATTTTTCGTCAATCCAGTGCCGAAAATTTTTGTACTGGTATGGTGGGGTGCCTGCGTCATTACCGATACACAGGCAATGCGATCGACATAAATGTGCGACGACGCAACCACCATCCTCGTAAATTTTACTTTGCGAACAATTTTTTGTCGAGAACATTGGTCTCATCCCTGTTGCTTCAACGACCTTCTTTTTCGAATGTTTCTGTCCACGGTGATAAATGTTGGCGTTTGTGGCGGAACTTTCCTGTGTGCATCTTTCGACCTGCAGGCACTACACCCTGCTGCACCTTCCCATGACGAGTAATGCTCCACCTTCCACATTCAGTCATGTAAGCTGAACAATGGGAAACTCCACCATGGACATCTCACGTACGATTGTGTACTGTAACACCATCAACGGCGATGCGGCGGGCGCTTGGTTGAAAGAAAGAAACTTAAGTAATTTACAAACATGTTTCTCACACACATCGCTCATTCAAGATGTCGAACCGTCTGGAAGATTCGTTTCTGACCTTTGGTTCCTTATCTGGATATACTGTTTGGGACCTCTTATTGCCGGCCCTAAGGGTTTCGGGCGCAAATGCAGACCAGACATCCCTTCTCGTGAACAGCGGCGCGGGCCAGACAACAAAATCCTATCGCACGTTAGTAGAGTACACAGTTCGTAGGTCTTCATCAGTATGGTTTTTGCGTGTCTGAGAGATGACTACGTTCAGCGCTATGCTGACGTTTCCACTTCAAAATAACAACGGCAATACAGCGTGTGGGCAGCTGTGTCAGTCCGTACACTGTCTCTTATGTTTTATCAGAATTTGTGGTCCGTTATAATTACGCTTCGCCAAACTTATTCACTTCTCTCAGTTAACTTATTCTGATTGAAACCACGGTTTTCACGTCTACGGTCTCTACCATTTACATGTTCTCTAGACCAACTGCACGATTTTTATCCCTTTTGTGTGGTAAGGGTCAGTTTACATGTTTACATGTTAGTACAGCACCAATTAGGCCATTTACTGGTTACTAAATAGCACACTGACTTAAATTACATAAGAATGAAGATGTTAGTGTTTACCAATGCGCATGTTTTAAAATTTTAAATTAAATTTAAATAAAAGTTTTAAAATTTTCTTTATCATCTAATTACAAACATTTGCTCTGAATATTTCAGGAAATGGTGTGAACAGAGAGAATTTTAGTGACGAGAGAAATCACAATGTCAGTCCCATAGGGCTCAATTTTGTGGCCACTCTTATTCCTCGTCATTACACGCGTGAATGACCTTACACTTAACATAAACTAAAACATATTTAATGAATTTTAGTGACGGCGCATCCTATCCTGTTAGATACAAAACAACACAAGAAACTGTTAGCAGTGTTTCTCAAAGAATTATTAAGTGGTTCTCAGGCACTGTACTCTCCCGTAATTTTGTAGAAAACGGAGTATATTCAGTTCTGCACAACAAGCAGACTAGTTGAAACTGTTATAATTAAACTAACTACCACTTTAATATGCTGAGCTAGTTAAGACGATTTTCACAAATTTCAGTAAGTCTAGTTTGATAAAAGACAGAATACTGTCTACTGTAACTGTCTAAGATAGTCAATCCCAATGCTCTCACCTCAGTGCATCTAATGAACCAGTAATAAGAATTCCATATAAAATCACAAATAATTAATACACCAGTAGCCACTGAGGACACAGTTGAATACTCCTAACTGGAATTATTTCAGAATGCCACTCCCATATAGGGCGATTCAGCTGGACACAAGATCCTTCAGTGCTAAGTGAGTATTCCAACAGGCTTATCTGATGCAGTATCCTTAAATTTGCCTTCCACAGAATAACTTGCTTTATCAAAAAACATGTGTTTCGTATATCTATAAATTCTTTTTGTATTTTCCACTACAATTCATATTATTAATATTAATATTATTATTATCATTATCAGAGGCAGCAGCAGCAGTAATAGAAATAATGCCAGTATCAAATTTATTAGTTCTATTATATACTCACATTGTCTCTATAGGTACTCAAGTCCTTTAATACTATCTGCCATATTAAAATTGTTATTTCTTGGGTAACTATGATGTAAAAAAGGTGTATGTATGAAACAGTAGTCTTATGTAAGAGAGGGCCTAATGGTCCTTATTATATCAGGTTAAATAAACAAAAATTTCTGTAGAATAGGTTCGTGGATAGCTTTCCTCCTACTTAGGACTAAGATGGCACTGTAACACACTCACACATCCTTATGCACACTCACAACACAACATATTATATACACTCCTGGAAATGGAAAAAAGAACACATTGACACCGGTGTGTCAGACCCACCATACTTGCTCCGGACACTGCGAGAGGGCTGTACAAGCAATGATCACACGCACGGCACAGCGGACACACCAGGAACCGCGGTGTTGGCCGTCGAATGGCGCTAGCTGCGCAGCATTTGTGCACCGCCGCCGTCAGTGTCAGCCAGTTTGCCGTGGCATACGGAGCTCCATCGCAGTCTTTAACACTGGTAGCATGCCGCGACAGCGTGGACGTGAACCGTATGTGCAGTTGACGGACTTTGAGCGAGGGCGTATAGTGGGCATGCGGGAGGCCGGGTGGACGTACCGCCGAATTGCTCAACACGTGGGGCGTGAGGTCTCCACAGTACATCGATGTTGTCGCCAGTGGTCGGTGGAAGGTGCACGTGCCCGTCGACCTGGGACCGGACCGCAGCGACGCACGGATGCACGCCAAGACCGTAGGATCCTAAGCAGTGCCGTAGGGGACCGCACCGCCACTTCCCAGCAAATTAGGGACACTGTTGCTCCTGGGGTATCGGCGAGGACCATTCGCAACCGTCTCCATGAAGCTGGGCTACGGTCCCGCACACCGTTGGGCCGTCTTCCGCGCACGCCCCAACATCGTGCAGCCCGCCTCCAGTGGTGTCGCGACAGGCGTGAATGGAGGGACGAATGGAGACGTGTCGTCTTCAGCGATGAGAGTCGCTTCTGCCTTGGTGCCAATGATGGTCGTATGCGTGTTTGGCGCCGTGCAGGTGAGCGCCACAATCAGGACTGCATACGACCGAGGCACACAGGGCCAACACCCGGCATCATGGTGTGGGGAGCGATCTCCTACACTGGCCGTACACCACTGGTGATCGTCGAGGGGACACTGAATAGCGCACGGTACATCCAAACCGTCATCGAACCGATCGTTCTACCATTCCTAGACCGGCAAGGGAACTTGCTGTTCCAACAGGACAATGCACGTCCGCATGTATCCCGTGCCACTCAACGTGCTCTAGAAGGTGTAAGTCAACTACCCTGGCCAGCAAGATCTCCGGATCTGTCCCCCATTGAGCATGTTTGGGACTGGATGAAGCGTCGTCTCACGCGGTCTGCACGTCCAGCACGAACGCTGGTCCAACTGAGGCGCCAGGTGGAAATGGCATGGCAAGCCGTTCCACAGGACTACATCCAGCATCTCTACGATCGTCTCCATGGGAGAATAGCAGCCTGCATTGCTGCGAAAGGTGGATATACACTGTACTAGTGCCGACATTGTGCATGCTCTGTTGCCTGTGTCTATGTGCCTGTGGTTCTGTCAGTGTGATCATGTGATGTATCTGACCCCAGGAATGTGTCAATAAAGTTTCCCCTTCCTGAGACAATGAATTCACGGTGTTCTTATTTCAATTTCCAGGAGTATATATATATATATATATATATATATATATATATATATATATATGTGTGTGTGTGTGTGTGTGTGTGTGTGTGTGTGTGTGAGCATGTTTGGAGTAATTATGATTATTTAAAATATTATCTATTGGCTCTTCAAAGTGTCTTTGCGGATAAGCGTAATGGTTATATCTGGTATGATGCGGAACCAAGAGCAAGTGCATCAGTGTAAATTGGTACGTCGGTATTTCTTAAGGTATCTTGACTAGTTTGCAATAACTGACTGTTAAAATGACTGTCGTACATGATAGTGCAAAGCTTAACGCGAACTAAGTTATCGGGTAAGAATTGGTGAAATCAGTTTTATACGAAATTTAGGACTCAGGATTAACAGTAAAGTAACTGCTGTATTCAGGTACTTTCGCGATATATGTTAAGTTCTATCTTTAACCTTGCTCTCGCTAATTAATATAGGTTGATTCTTAAAAAGAAGAAGACAGCAACCAGCGACTATTAATAATGCTATTTATTTACGTAAATAGCGCCGTAACCGATTTAGAACTTAAAAGGTCATCACCAGACGGCTGTTCACAAGATGCACAGTACATAACCGTCAATTTTCAATTCTTATGCTCCCACTGTAGCGAAGTATTCTTGGTGTGTTGGTGACCTACTGTAGAAAACAATGTTAAAAGCGCCCTATGTGAACATAACGAATCTCCAAACGATGTAATACAGAGTAAATAAATATGTAAGGTAAAGTGGTTATAGTACTGACAATCGAAAATACCGCGAATTTTTGTTGCGAAGTTGCTGGATTGTATTTTTAGCAATATTGCAAAGTATATGCAGCACTATACGATTTGCATATCACCACATTGTGCAAAGCACCACACACACACACACACACACACACACACACACACACACACGCACGCACATATACACACACACCAAAAAATATTTGCCACATGTGAAGGTGACACAAAGATTGCCGTTTCACAAATACTACGGTGCCAGAGAAGTTCTCTCTCAGAGATATTACAATATATAGATTACTTTGATTTCACAGTATGAATGTTTATAAAGAATAAACGTAACACCATCAACAATTAAAACACATACTTAAACCTTACATTATGAGTATATAATATTACAGAAGAAGTTGACAGATGTAGTAACTAGTTTGTGTGAA
This sequence comes from Schistocerca nitens, assembly GCF_023898315.1. Classification (NCBI taxonomy): domain Eukaryota; kingdom Metazoa; phylum Arthropoda; class Insecta; order Orthoptera; family Acrididae; genus Schistocerca; species Schistocerca nitens. The sequence goes on from NC_064616.1 coordinate 931,771,412, forward strand.
TGCTACTTATACGATATTATGTAAATACTGTGCTATATACAGAGAACAAAACAGAGGTGAGATAAAATGAATAATATGACAATAGCAATTATATTAACAGCGTATCAATTTTACAGTTGCAGTAATGTGTGACTGAGCAGGCAGCTATATTTTGGTGTAAAACAGTGTCAAACGAATTCATGTATTACAATATATGCTTAGCTTTGATTTGATCGTGAATTTTTTTTAAAGAGTGAAGGTTACATTACAAGCATTTATATTACAGAAAATAAACGTTACGTTGTGAGCATACAATATTCAGTGAGCATTAATTACAAATAAAATCAGAAAATGTAGTAACCAGCTTGTGTGAAAGTTACTTATATGTTATTGCGTAAATACTGTGCCATAAACAGGCAACAACATATAGATGAGATAAAATGAATAATGTGGCAGTAGAAATTATATTAATGTAGTATGGCTGACCAACTTTTTTTTCAGTTTTACAGTTGCAGTAATTTGTGACTGAGCAGGCGGCAGCACTCCAAAAATAGTCAAAGCTTAATTTGAAATCATATGGCTCAAGACAGAGATAAAAATGCAACACAAAAAGACAGAGATCCTCAACAGACAACTATACAATCTACACTTGCAACTTAGCAATTGCCTTTTCAGTCTACAGTTCTCCTACATATTACGATAAATTGAAGACATCATTTCTAAAGGACATCAGAAAATAACTTGTAGGCATAACAAAAAACTTGAAGATCTGAAAGTAAAAAAGGTAGCTTCACTGCCAAAAATCCCCATGCTAACCTACATCAGTTCCATGAAAGAGTTATTAATTCAACTAACATCACTTTTACAAATACTGAACTTGCCTCTCATGAACAAAGGCCTTAAGCACAACATAGAACCAAATCTTAATGGTAGTAACCTAAAAAGCCGTATTGCGTCCACTAAGCTTGCATGTGATGCTGCAAAATTAAATTCCAGTTAAACCAATGCAATAGCCTTCAAATTCAATAAAATAATCACAAGACACCTAAAAATACTTCACACCAAAACAGTGACCAAAAGACGCTGAATTGTATCAATTCCAAATTTTCTAACAGTAAAGCTCTAATAGTAAAGGCCGACAAAGGTAACTGTGCAGCTGTAATGTATGAAAATGAATATGTTGACAAAACCATCGAATTTTTCAGTAGTAATAACATAATCGAATTAGGCTTTGATCCCACTTCTAAATTTCAGGCCAAACTTAACAAAACTCTTAAGAACTGTAATTTCCTCCTAACTAAGAGGGAAGTGTGTGACTGCACTGCAATGCACCCCACTGCTCCTCGCCTTCAGTCACAGCCTAAGATACGTAAACATCATTGTCCAATCAGGCCTATTGTTAACTCTAGGAAGAGCCCTTCATATAGATTAAATTACACTCTTCTGAACACACATTATACTTTTGAAACCAACAATCCCATTAGGAACGCGTATGAGCTCATTGAAAAAGTTAAGGATGTGCACATTCCACCAACAGACAGATTTGCATTGAATGGCATTGTAAATCTTTATACTAACATCCCTAGACAGGACACCATAAATATAATCAAGAACAATCTGCTTAAGCATAAGAAACTGAGCATGGCAGAAATTTATGAGCTCATTGAGTTACTCTCATTCGTGCTGTCATACAATTGCTTCAGTTTTAATAACAAAATTTACAAACAGAATGATGGGTTGACAATGGGTAGCAGCCTAGATGGCAACTTAATAGACATTTACATAAACCACTTATAGCACACCTTTTTCAAAACTAACATCCACATCAACAGCAAAATCATCTACTACAAAAGGTGTGTAGATGATACAATTATTCTTTTTGGTGGCACCAATGAAGAAATTGACACATTAGACACCAAGCTGAGCAGCATGCGCAATAACATGAAATTCACTGTTGAACGTGAATCCAATAACAGCATCAATTTCTTAGATTTAAAAATTTCCAGCAAAAACCAGAAACATCACTTTGAAATTTATAGAAAGCAAACCGCCACAAATGTGTGCATCAACAGCTTATCTTGCCATCCAAACCAACATAGGATGGCATACTTCAGGTTCATGCTAAATCGTCTGCATAAAATTCCACTTGAACCAGTTGAACAACATAAAGAAGCCAATATCATCAAAGCCATAGCTCTAAACAATGGATACAACCCTCACATTATTGATAAATTATCTCAAAGGTTCCAAAAAAACAGCAGACAACAGAGCCCCACACCAGACACCTATGCGGCCAACCAAAAGACGGTAAAAAGCAGAAGAAAATATGTCTCACTTCCTTTTCTGGGGAGCATATCCCATAAAATAATTAACCTTCTCAAAAACACGAACATAAGTATAAGCTTCCACACAAAACATAAGAAATGAAACGTCGTGTGGCTAGGGCCTCCCGTCGGGTAGACCGTTCGCCTGGTGCAGGTCTTTCGAGTTGACGCCACTTACGCGACCTGCGCGTCGATGGGGATGAAATGATGACGATTAGGACAACACAACACCCAGTCCCTAAGCGGAGAAAATCTCCGACCCTGCCAGGAATCGAACCCGGGACCTTAGGATTGACATCTCGTCACGCTGACCACTTTCGTTTTTTTTTTTTTTTTTAATCTCATTTTGTTCTGTATTGTTCGTTGAATTTGTTCGTGGCGGACGTCCGATGACACTCGTTCAGATTGTTCGTTGATCCTTTGACTCAGTTTTTTATTACAGAGGGTAGCTAAACCCTCTGACCGAACACGCTGAGCTACCGTGCCGGCATCACTCAGCTACCATGGCCGGACACACAAACCATAAACTTCAGCAGCTAACCATTCATAACATAAAGAATAACAACCCCCATATAAAAGATAAGGTATATATAAACTCAAATGCAAAATTCCCCCTCCTTCTATATTGGACACGCTGGGAGAAACTTTGAGATTCGATTCAAAGAATATTTTGATGCCATCCGTTTGAACAATCCTTCGAAATCTGCATTTCCAATGCACACAACTCTCAGTAAACATAGAGTAAGGAACACTGCAGACAACATCCAAATATTGCATAATGCTGAGAAAGGTAGGCTCATGAATCTGCTTGAAGAGATAGAAATATATACATATTAAAGCAAATCACCACACCATATCCTCAATGACCAGACAGAGCTAGCCAGTGCAACCATTCTACAAAATATGTCACCTATTTTCCAGTTTAAAACATCAGTAAACACTGCTCCCTTTAACAACAATATGCAATCAATAATACAAACAAAATATTACATCAAAATATGGCTGCCAGCTCAGTCACAAATTACTGCAATTGTAAAACTGAAAAAAATTTGTGATCCATATACATTAATATAGTTTCTACTGTCACATTATTCATTTTATCTCATCTCTGTGTTGTTGCCTGTTCATGGCATGGTATTTACACAATACCATAAAAGTAACATTTACACAAACTGGTTACTAGATTTTCTGATTTTATTTGTAACTAATGCTCACTGAATACTGTATGCTCACAATGTAACGTTTATTCTCTGTAATATAAAAGCTTGTAATGTTGCCTTGACTCTTTGTAAAAAAAAAGAAAAAAATCCACTGTCAAATCAAAGCAAAGCATATATTGTAATACATGAATTCGTTTGGCACTGCTTTACACCAAAATATAGCTGCCTGCTCAGTCACACACTATTGCAACTGTAAAACTGATACAAAATTTCATACGATGTTAATATAATTGCTACTCTCATATTATTCATTTTATCTCACCTCTGTTTTGTTCTCTGTATATAGCACAGTATTTGCATAATATCGTATAAGTAGCATTCACACAAACTAGTTACTACATCTGTCACCTTCATCTGTAATATTATATGCTCATAATGTAGGGTTTAAGTATGTGTTTTAATTGTTAATGGTGTTAGGTTTATTCTTTATAAACATTCATACTATGAAGTCAAAGTAGTCTACATATTGTAATATCTCTGAGAGAGAACGTTTCTGGCACCGTAGTATTTGTGAAACGGCAACCTTTGTGTCACCTTCACATGTGGCAATTACACTCCTGGAAATGGAAAAAAGAACACATTGACACCGGTGTGTCAGACCCACCATACTTGCTCCGGACACTGCGAGAGGGCTGTACAAGCAATGATCACACGCACGGCACAGCGGACACACCAGGAACCGCGGTGTTGGCCGTCGAATGGCGCTAGCTGCGCAGCATTTGTGCACCGCCGCCGTCAGTGTCAGCCAGTTTGCCGTGGCATACGGAGCTCCATCGCAGTCTTTAACACTGGTAGCATGCCGCGACAGCGTGGACGTGAACCGTATGTGCAGTTGACGGACTTTGAGCGAGGGCGTATAGTGGGCATGCGGGAGGCCGGGTGGACGTACCGCCGAATTGCTCAACACGTGGTGCGTGAGGTCTCCACAGTACATCGATGTAGTCGCCAGTGGTCGGCGGAAGGTGCACGTGCCCGTCGACCTGGGACCGGACCGCAGCGACGCACGGATGCACGCCAAGACCGTAGGATACTACGCAGTGCCGTAGGGGACCGCACCGCCACTTCCCAGCAAATTAGGGACACTGTTGCTCCTGGGGTATCGGCGAGGACCATTCGCAACCGTCTCCATGAAGCTGGGCTACGGTCCCGCACACCGTTGGGCCGTCTTCCGCTCACGCCCCAACATCGTGCAGCCCGCCTCCAGTGGTGTCGCGACAGGCGTGAATGGAGGGACGAATGGAGACGTGTCGTCTTCAGCGATGAGAGTCGCTTCTGCCTTGGTGCCAATGATGGTCGTATGCGTGTTTGGCGCCGTGCAGGTGAGCGCCACAATCAGGACTGCATACGACCGAGGCACACAGGGCCAACACCCGGCATCATGGTGTGGGGAGCGATCTCCTACACTGGCCGTACACCACTGGTGATCGTCGAGGGGACACTGAATAGTGCACGGTACATCCAAACCGTCATCGAACCCATCGTTCTACCATTCCTAGACCGGCAAGGGAACTTGCTGTTCCAACAGGACAATGCACGTCCGCATGTATCCCGTGCCACTCAACGTGCTCTAGAAGGTGTAAGTCAACTACCCTGGCCAGCAAGATCTCCGGATCTGTCCCCCATTGAGCATGTTTGGGACTGGATGAAGCGTCGTCTCACGCGGTCTGCACGTCCAGCACGAACGCTGGTCCAACTGAGGCGCCAGGTGGAAATGGCATGGCAAGCCGTTCCACAGGACTACATCCAGCATCTCTACGATCGTCTCCATGGGAGAATAGCAGCCTGCATTGCTGCGAAAGGTGGATATACACTGTACTAGTGCCGACATTGTGCATGCTCTGTTGCCTGTGTCTATGTGCCTGTGGTTCTGTCAGTGTGATCATGTGATGTATCTGACCCCAGGAATGTGTCAATAAAGTTTCCCCTTCCTGGGACAATGAATTCACGGTGTTCGTATTTCAATTTCCAGGAGTGTATTTTTTGGTTTGTGTGTGTGTGTGTGTGTTTGTGTGTGTGTGTGTGTGTGTGTGTGTGGTGCTTTGCACAATGTGGTGATATGCAAATCGTCAAATCGTATAAGTGCTGCATATACTTTGCAATATTGCTAAAAATACAATCCAGCAACTTCGCAACAAAATTTCGCGGAATTTTCGATGCCAGTACTATAACCACTTAACCTCATATATTTGTTTACTCTGTATTACATCGTTTGGAGATTAGCTATGTTCTCACAGGGCGTTTCTAACATTGTTTCCTACAGTAGGGCACCAACACACCAAGAATATTTCGCTATACTGGGAGAATAAAAATCGCAAACTGAGGATTATGTAAAGTGCATCTTGTGAATCTGTGAACAGCCGTCTGATGATGAACTTGTCAGTTCGAAACCGGTTACGGCGCTATTTACTTAAATAAAAAGCAGTATTAATAGTGGCTGGTTGCTGCCTTCTTCCTTGTAAGAATCAACCTACATTAATTGTACACAGCCACCGTCTCACCATGTCAGTTTCAAACAAAATAGCACTGTTCTTGCTAAGCCGGAGTGTATTGTTACTTTCATGTACTATACGTTAATGGGTTCTGATAATTGATTACTTACGTAATTGCAGGGTTACTCATGGTCGAAAGAGTATGCAAAATATGATACTCTATACAGAAGTACTAATACTTTCGCAGTTCCTGTTATGCAGTAAGATTACTGATTCTAGGCGCAAGAAACTTTTGTGCTGATGATAAAAAAAGGCAATAAGACTCTTCGATTTTTAAGGAATGTAAATTACATTTCTTTTGAATTTATCGATGCCTGTGTGATAGTCTGTTATTGTGCTGTCTTTACCAGTTGCCAAACAAAGCTAGTTTCTGTATAGAAATCTATACAATATTCTTTTGCCTCATCTTGAGTATCATTGTTGACCTGAATGTTCTTCGGTGTCAGCAAGCTCCAGTTCTTTTAAATGATCGCTGAAAGAAGGCGAGATTGCGGTTGGTGTCTTGCCAGTCTTGTTGTTGTTGTGGTCTTCAGTCCTGTGACTGGTTTGATGCAGCTCTCCATACTACTCTATCCTGTGCAAGCTTCTTCATCACCCAGTAACTCCTGCAGCCTACATCCTTCTGAATCTGCTTAGTGTATTCCTCTCTTGGTCTCCCTCCATGATTTTTACCCTCCACGCTGCCCTCCAATACTAAATTGGTGATCCCTTGATGCTTCAGAACATGTCCTACTAACCGATCCCTTCTTCTACTCAAGTTGTGCCACAAACTCCTCTACTCCCCCATTCTATTCAATACCTCCTCATTAGTTATGTGATCTATCCATCTAATCTTCAGCGTTCTTCTGTAGCACCACATTTCGAAAGCTTCAATTCTCTTCTTGTCCACACTAGTTATCGTCCATGTTTCACTTCCATACATGGCTACACTCCATACAAATACTTTCAGAAACGACTTCCTGACACTTAAATCTATACTCAATGTTAACAAATTTCTCTTCTTCAGAAACGAGTTCCTTGCCATTGCCAGTCTACATTTTATATCCTCTCTACTTTGACCATCATCAGTTATTTTGCTCCCTAAATAGCAAAATTCCTTTACTACTTTAAGTGTCTCAATTCCTAATCTAATTCCCTCAGAGGCACCCGACTTAATTCGACTGCCTTCCATTATCCTCGTTTTGCTTTTGTTGATGTTCATCTTATATCCTCCATTCAAGACACTGTCCATTCCGTTCAACTCCTCTTCCAAGTCCTTTGCTGTCTCTGACAGAATTACAATGTCATCGGCGAACATCTTTCCAACAGGAAAATTAACTAACAAAATGCAAAATAAATATTCCGCTGTTGCCCTGGCGGGTTGTCTCTTGGCTGAACGCAAGCTGTAAAATTTTGAAACTGTTTCAAATAGGATGCAGGAATGGAATGTGTCGAGTTAATATTGCAGAGACAGATTTTGTACTCTCAACAATGACGACTGCGTAACTACATGTTTAAATAACAAGACGTCTCTTTTATTAGTGTTCACTATTCAAATAAGTCACACTTTGGTTCTTTCTCTGATTGAGTTAACTTTCGAAAATGGATCACAGTTCAATACACAAAACAATAGACGTCAGTCTCCATTCGTAATATAGTTCATACAAGGGCGAAGTTCACAGTGTCCCTCCCGTCTCAAATAACACGGAAAATAGCTCAGTATTCTGTCAGGGAAATCACGAAACGTTTGCATTATCTCCATGAGACTACTTACGGTTTTATGCTACTCGATGTATTACTGGCTTCTGCCTTCCCACGCCGTAAGTTTTGAATCTAGAAAAATCTTCGTTTTTAATTTTTTGCTCTGGCTTTTCTTCTCTCTACGAAAACTCAACTTCTTGCAATGTCCTCTTCTGCGTCAAGTTTCAGAATTAGTTTCCTTTTCGAAATTTCGGTATACTATTACAGCAATAGTGAAGCAATCGTTTTCTAGAATATTCGACATAATGTCTCAGTGTTCTTCATGATCTTTTCCACTTTCAGTCACAACTAAAACTTTTCTACCTTCTGACATACAATTAGTTTTTTATTAGTCAGCTCTACGGACGTGCCCTTCTCTTGAGATACAGCCAAGTCCTCACCAAAACTGAGTATATTTCAAAACATTGCGTTCTTTTCTTCACACTACTCCGACCTTTTAGTGCTACACACAAACATATTCCTCTTAGAAAATATATGAGATTTTTCCACTAGTAATCAGCATGCTAACTCTGTCCCATGTAACACTTCCGAGTCACACTGTAGATTGTGTTCTTTCAGTTCGTAGTACTTTGCTGGCAAATGTTATCATCGATTAAACGTTTCGTACTGGACCAAAGTTTCAGAATACACAGAAGTTACATACAGCTGCATTTGCAGAATAATATTACAAATTCACTCAGGATATTACACTACATTTCATTTACATTACCACATGAAATAATTCAAACAAATTAAAAATGAATGTCTAATTATGAATATATTATAATTTGAGCAATATGTTAGACTGGTGTTAGGTTATTTGTTAATCAGAATAGAGCCTGAAGATATGCCAGTTACATAAAGCCAACAATTAACGTAGCAAATAAACCGCAATCAGTAAATGAAGTAAAGTAGATTGTTACAAATATTTGGTTGCGTATGGTGATGATGATGTGAACTGGAAGAAACCTACTGCAGAGCTTCTCAAACAACTGAGTTCAGTAACTTCCACTCATAGCGTAATTGTTATTTTTGGAATGAAGCCAATCAACTTCTAAATGTATGTTGCTTTTATCCAATCACCAATGCCTTATGATTTAAAATTATGTCATAAATCATCATTTCGGAAGAAATTGTTGATTTCACAAAAGTGAGCAGTGAGACAACACGTGGAGTTTACCCACCGTGATCTTGTAGGCCTTTCTTTAAGGACTGCACCTTCACAATACCTTTTTATTCACTAATGGATACTAGAAATCTAAAGCCGTCAATACTTCAGCAGGAAATTTAATAAGCGCCCACAGAATAATAAGAAGCCACAGAAATCTTTCATCGTTTGTCCAATAACATAAAATGTCTGGTAGCTAGTAAGCCAAATTATGAATCTTATCTAAAATGATTTCTTCTAGACCAGGCCTCCCCTATTAGGTGTTACATTTATTATTTAGAATATTCATTCCTGAGAGCGTTTGAAGTTGAGTGGTAATAATTTTTTCTTGTTCTTTCGTTCTTTTGAAATTCTCTTCATACGCTCGCTGTCTTCTCTCTTGCGTTGTTCTGACCATTTATTTCCTGTTGTCTTTTCCGCGTGTTTTTGTTTACGTGTATATATTTTTATGATGTTTCTGACCTGTTCATGTCGAATCTCTGCTTATTTTTAATCCCAATTTGTATATCCTTTATTTCGTTTTCTCATGTCCTAACAATTTTTGCAGAATTGTTTCCATCTCTTTGGCGAACACCATTTTATGTTTGAAATGCTTCTAGAAATTTCTCTCGTGAATTTAAATTTGGAGTTTTACACATGAATGTGGTGGATAATTGCCCTTTTTCTGTCGACACTGAATTCCTCGAAAGTTCGGAATAAACATTTGCCAATCTATCGAATCATCAGCCTTTTAAAATCGACAAAAGCTACCTCAGAATTTCTACACCTTCATACTTGCAAAATTATCCTTTGGTTCCATACGATATCAATCATCCTTTGCAAATCCTGCCTAATACTAACCTAGTGAGGGGTCTGCCTGTTCTTCCAGTCGACTTAAAAGTGCTTTTGAAGGAGTTTTGTCTGCAACTGGGAGTAGTGAAATTCCCTTGTAATTATTCTCATCGGTCTTGTCTCCTTTCTTGTGAAGAAGATGAATTAGTGCACATTGCTGCTCTGCAGGTATTGTTCAGTTTCTCAAATGTTTGTTATAATTATATGTGTTGCTTCTGTGAGGTTGCTGTCACTTAATTTCCATATTTCTACTATGATTCCGTCTTTCCCGAAACAAAGACCAGACCGTTTCCTTTAGTTCCCCGAAAGACGATAGTTGCGGCTCGAGACTGGGCAGGATTTTTCAGAATCTAGTTTTTCTGCCGGAGGCTAATATTCGAGAAGTGAGTGAAAGTACTTGGTTAAAACTTGACGGTTTTTTCCAGTGATCGTTCTGGAAGGCGGATTCACAGATTAGGTGTCTGATGCCCTGTTATATTTTTCTAAATATTTTGTAAAAGTTTATGGTTTTTTCCTTAACGAAGTCTTGCTAAATTTCTTTAAGCCGGTTTATACGCTCGTTTTTTACTTCGTATCGCCATGGACGATCATTTCTGAATCTCTAAAAATCCTGCCATCTTTCTGGAGTTTTGTTGCTACTGAAAATTTTCCATTTTAACATTCTGTCTTCCATTACCTGCTGACAGGTAATGTTCCGCCACCTGCGTTTTCTCTTCCTTGAAGTTTTCTTCAGTACATATGCAATTTCCTTCTAGTTCTTGGTGCCTGTGGTCTTTTCTATTGTAGTCATGTGTGGGAGCGTGTCGTTTATCAGTCTGTGTGCTTTGTTTTCAAATTTTAGTGAAACCTTGATAATTATTTCTGACAGTCAGTTGAAGTTTATTTCTAGATCTCTGATAGATATGTGCGAAACAAAAGGTGTGGCAGTCTTTTTGGGTCGCTTGTTCAGCCGGACTGCAGGTTTTCTTTGATAAATTCCGTAGTTTTCCGCATCAATATTATTTTGTCCGTAAATCGCGTTTCTTGAATCGTAAGGAGTTTTATGTGGAATATTTTCAACACGTTAGTCATTTCTTTGAGTTTACCTAAGTTGGAGAGAATGTTTGTGTTGAGTGTTCCTATTTGAGAAGCTCCAACTCTTCTGCACATGGCGACCCTAGTCTCCCAGAATCCCATGACCAGGAAAATTCAGTCTAGAGGCTGATGCCTGGAATAGTTGAATTTTTTCGTGTTATTCTGTCACGCTTACTCGAGACGACATTATTTTCGTAGTTATTTTCAGCGCAAGGTCACAGGCTTCCGACTTGGTTGTTGAGGTCGGGAGGTGTACGTAGCAGTCGCACCAACTAGGTTAAGAGACGCTGACCACTAGCTGCTGGATTCTAGAACAGATTCTAGTGGGTTTTCACGTTTCTAGCTTTTATCTGAGCCCTGAAAGTTGGGCTGCCTCTTCCACCAATTATGCCGTGCCACTGATCTTCATCTCTGTCTTTGCTTCCGTTGAGGACTTCACCGAACCCTGACAACAGACCGTCACAAGGTGCTGTCACCCCGATCAGGTGAACCAAAAATTTTCTATGCATATCTTACTCCTCCCTCTCCTCCTTCCTCAGCCGGCCTTGGTACCAGCTATGGCGGAATTCATCTATTCGGAATGTAATTAATTAACGGCTGCATATGTAATAGAATAGAAAAATTTATTTTCTTGTCATTAAAGCGGTGTCTATTTTGTTATGTCAGTAAAGACGACGACTAATTGGTTCATGGCTTTTTTTTTTTTAATTTAAGCCGCTGCGCTATTTTTTTTATGCGGAACACATACAAACAAGTCATGTGTATACAGCCTGTAAAGTGACTCGTCTCGTATCATTTCTACAGAAATCGTGCAAATTATCTGTGGATCAGGTATCCATGTAACTAACTCTAAAACTTTAAGGGTGTGCACTTAAATGAAGGTGATTGGCTCGTAATTAAATATCCCGAATGCGGCAGTAACTTTCCAAAAGTAGCTTGTTTTCGATGAACAGCCAGCTAGAATCTTCAGCTCAGTAAGGTGTAGAATCGATTATTACGTTTTTTCAAAACACGATCAAAACTAGCTCCACAAACCTAGTGTTGATATATAAGTAAAAAATTAATCGAGTGCTCGCAGATTCCTTCTTTATACAAAGCATTATTGCAAATGAGTAAATTATATTTAAAACACAGAAATGAACGTCATTCTATATAAGGTATAACCTGTAGAAACCTATGGGTGTGTTTCCACTTGTGGAGGGTCTGCGTTTCGGTGACGTATATGATTTCTCCAAAAGTGATACTAGTTGCGGTACTAGTATACTGGAAACGTTGCACAATCGAAAATTTACATTTACTCGCAGATTGGAGCTGGAAACTAAACAAACTGTCCCTTTGTATGGGAATGTTATATGCGTTTACTGTATAACATTTCAGACGTTCAGGGTCCGTCGACACGAGAACTGATGAGGGATTTCGTTTTACTTGGGAAAAATATCTGCAGCTCTCTGAACAGAATGACTTTGTCAACTGTATTTGTAAAACAGTTTTTATTTAGCATGCTGGATTTTGCGTCTTTTACTTAGTCGTAGAGTAAAACCTTTGTTTTAACGAATGACGTCGCGACGTTCCCCTTTGCTCTTCGCCATCTGCGTTTGTTATCACCCAGCACGTTTCCTTCCTTGCTGTAATGCAGAACTGTTCGTTTAGCCACATTTTGGTGCGTTATTAACACTCATTCTGTTCCCTGTGGTTGTTGTTTATGTTTTCTCGTCGACTGCTCGTTTAGCGGTAACATTCGTTTGTTTGCTGTGATAATGATCGACCTGACAGCCTACCTGTTACATTTTCTATCGTTTTATCTATATAACGTGCGGCCTTTGATGATGTACTAGGTCACTGATTGCCATTGATTACAATATCCAACATTTCCATTCCCACTCTTTCTTCTCTTTTTCCTTCTTTGGGGGCTTGACTAATTATTATATGTTTGTTAGTGCGTCATTGTGTGTGTGTGTGTGTGTGTGTGTGTCTGTGTGGTGGTGATGGGGGGGGGGGGGGGGGGGGTTGTGTAATGAAATGATTTACCACAGGAAAAACGCCTGTTAATATAAGCTTTGCCAGAACCTATAGGAATACTGCATTTGAAAAATAATTGAATACTAATAACCGGCTGCATCGAGCATTTTGTTTTACATGTCTTAGGCTGAATGATCATTTTACGGTCCGTTCCACCCACGGCATAGGAAGCGGGACTACGTGGTGACTTAAAATCATAGATGCCGCATGTCGAGCAACGCTAAATAAACTGAGTCGATGAAATGCGCCAGTTACAGTCATAACGACCTACTCACTCATTTAACTAGAAGAAAATTAAGAAGGAATCAAAATGAAATAGCGAAGTCTATATTTAGTCTTCTGCTTGTACCTCTTTCTATGTCTTCAACGAGTGGGTTGGATTGTAGTAGTCGTTTCCGGTTGTTCTCCGCCTGCAGTCCTTCTCTTTAGATAGTAGTACCATCTTGTATTCCGTATCTATTGTTAAATATATTTTCAGTTGAGTCTTCCTCTGCTGATCTTTCTTTACACTTTACCAACATCACAGTATTATTTTCACCACAATTTCATACTTTAAAATGTGAACTACCCACATTTCTCGCCTCCACCTTACTGCATTCCGTAGAAGTAGTTTAATCCTCATTCTTCTCCACTATACTTCGACTGTTACCCCCATGCTATCTACACAATAGCTCCGTACTTTTAAAGCTTCAGTTCTCCTGTTACACTGTGCTTACTCTGGCCTGCTCTCAGTTCCATAAAACTATACGCTCCATAGTGAATTATTCCTTTTCATGACATTTAAGATCAGCAGTTTCCTGTATCCTAATTAAACCGACACTTTTCGTGTTTTACGTCGCTCCTTAGTGGTTTCTATATTCTTGGAGACGTTGTCCGTCAGCGCAGCTAAATGAAAGGCTGATTTATTTCTGCCATACAAGCCTCGCTTCTTCTTATTTACGAAGCATTTTCAGTAGGGGCCATGTTCCAGTTTCAAAACGCTGTACAAGGCGAACCACTGCTAGAAATTACGTCAAATATGAACAACATATTATTGTTGCAGGCGAAATTCATGGAACGAAACAAACTAAAATTTGATCAGTAGATGGCGCTGTGAGCGTCAGAATATGCACACCAACAGACGCGTGGCACACAGTTGTTCTTCAGTTCGCGTCCCAGACGCCCAGCATGGCTGTCTCCATGAAGGATCGCGCATTGCTGCTAGCGCTCATTTACAAGAACGGTGACTATGCCGCGCAAGCCCTCCAATAGTTCCGGACACTCGAAGGTATGAAAAAAGGCATTGGTCCGCTGTCTGCTAAGGGTATGTAGAAAATGATTCCAAAACTCGAGAAGACAGATGCTTTTGAAGTGCAGTGTAGCAGAGGAAGGTAAGCAGCTGATCCGACGTCTGTCGAAGATGTGGCTACATGCCGTGCACGGGGATGCACCCGAACGTCGGACGTGCCTGCAAGCACGGTGCATAAAATCCTACGAAATATCCTGCGTTGGTATCCATAAAAAAAATCACCCATGCACGAGTTTCTTCCCGCTGACCTACTAGCAAGACAAACGTTCGTTCTGGAAATTCTTGGTCTCGTGGAAGTGGACAGTGAATGGCCATGGAACTACAGGCGAAGCCCAATTCCATCTCCAAGGACATGCCAATACGCAGTATTGCAGAAATTTAGTCAACGGGAAATCCGCACGCACATGAAGCGGTAGCACATCATTTTCCAAAGATGACTGTGTGGGTCGGGTTGACGGCATCGTTTATCGTAGGGCCGTATTTTTTCGAGGAGACGAGTCCTGCGGGTCCTGTTACCCGTACCGGCACTGGTAAACCCTGTGAGAGCCTTTTGCGCTCCGTCATTCCAACTCTTCAACAGCGTGGATGTGCGGGCCGGATCATTTTTATGCAAGATGGCGCTCCTCCCCTCACTACACAGCCAGTGAAGCGGCTGCTGCAGAGGCATTTCGAAAATGCTAGAATTATCAACCGTCATTTCCCTGCAGCCTGGCTGTGGGACACTCTGAAAGATGTTGTGTTCTGTGCTCCAGTTACAAATGTAGCCAAATTTAAGGCACGCACTGCGTGACACGTTTCGAACGTAACCCCCGAGACACTCCAATCTGTTGTGGAACATGCTGTTTCTCGATTTCAGCCTGCCCCAGTTAACGATGGACGGCATATTGAATACGTCTTGCGCTAGTCTCATTAAAATTGGCTATGCTCTTTTTAAAGGAAGCATCCCATCATTTGCCAGTAGTGATTTAGGGAAATCACGAAGAACCTAAGTAAGGATGGTCGGAAGGGGATTTGAACCATCATCCTCCTGGATGCGTGTCTAGTACGCTAATCACTGCGCCACATCGCTCGGTGTGGTTTGATGTGCAGTTTACAACTGTATCTGATGCTATTGGCTTTCTGTAAATGTCAAATTTGTGCTTATTCCAGTCTCTCTTTATTATTATATCTAAGAAGTGTATTTTTTGTCTTTCTTTTTCCACGGTTAACTGGATACTTTTATGTATACTGTGTACATCTGCATGAAGTTTACTTATTTTTTCTGTTGACTCGTCTATCATACGGATTATATCATCCACAAATCTGACCCAATAAATTGTATATCCTTTCTCTGTGATTGTCATATCAAATACTGCATTTTATTTATGGATGATGAATACATTTCCTTTATTAGCGATCCCATTTGAAAGTTATTTTCTTTCAAATAATATTCCATTTCATATTGGCAGTAATTTTCAAATGTGAGCAGTTTAGGGGTTTTGGCCATTTCTGTCATTTCTGTGATATTATATGTGGGTAGTTTGTTATATCTCAGTAGGTTCTCTTCCAGTAATTTTATAGTGTCTGCAGTTGCTATTGAGGTGCATACTTTCCCTGTTTTAAAGGAAATGAGACAAACAAACAAAAATGTGTGTGAAATCTTTTGGGACTTAACTGCTAAGGTCATCAGTCCCTAAGCTTACACACTACTTAACCTAAATTATCCTAAGAACAAACACACACACCCATACCCGAGAGAGGACTCGAACCTCCGCCGGGACCAGCCGTAAGACAAACAGTTTGTTGAATATCTAGTAACGTAACGTCACGAAACTTGCACACCATAAACTGTTTCTTGCCTAACAATAAGAGAATAACAAAAAACCGTAGTATATGCGGAATCGTTGTATAATGTAATTATTATATACTTAAAATAAACATTTATTACAGGCTACTAAAGGTATTAAATAAAAAAAGGCAGCCAAACGTGTGTGGCGGAAAACGAACAGGTTTTCAGTTATTTCCATAGACTGACCACATCTCCTAATTAAATGAATGTAAGTTCTTTATGTTTATGCCTTCTTCACTATTATGCCAGTTTAACTCACAAATAAAGTTTTGGTTTTCTTACCCTTACGTTGTATTTCTTTCACAGTAGCACCTCCATGTTTTTCTTTCACAGTAATATCTCCATCTTGACTAGCAAGCCTTTTAGCTCTTTCTCACTTTCTGCCAGTGTCATCATTTCATTATGATTATGCTGTCTACTAAGGCGCTGACTGCTGCTTCTTTGTAGCATTTTCTAATTCAAACAAATGATTTTCGGATGTAGCCCCTGAATAATGATAGTGGCAATGGGCATCCTTGCTTAAATCTCGCATTATTTTTGCATGTTGTCCATGCTGCCCCAGTCTCAATGAAGTAACTTTTTCTTTGTATGAATACCATATAACTCTCTTACAGCTGGATTCTCCCACTGTCTGGAATAACTAGTCCCATTGTAGACCGTCCATGTTTGTTGATGTCAACAAATTCTATTAATAGTGTTAGTCATTATACATCCTCTTTCCTAAAATTATCCTGTTCGTGCTCTGAAACCGAACTTATATTCATTGAACATGTAGTTGTCCTCGTCGTGGTCGTTTATGATGATGATGATGATGATGATGATGATGACGATGTAGCTGTTGTTGTCTGTTGATGTTGTCTTCAATCCAAAGACATGTTAGATGCATCTCTCGATGAAATTGTTATTATCAGATTTTTAGAGGGATGGGGAAACAGATTATTTTACTATTTTGATAGTATCTCTCAGCAGATGTCTTTTATTCTGGATTATGTAATACATTTCCTGAAATGTGCAGGACGATCATCAGTTTTATAAATCTGAGATATTAGAGTATTGAATTTCCAACTGCATTGAATAGCTCTGTAGGTATGTCATCAGCTCTGGAGATTTACTGTACTTTAATTTCTTTAATGTTTCGCCAAAATCTTACTTTACGATCCCGTCTCTTTAGTCATGGCCTACTGCCTTTTGTCCGAAGCCTTATAAAGGCATCCGCGCGGTGTAGCCACGTGGACTAAGGCGCCTTGTCACGGTTCGCGCGGCTCGAGGTTCGAGTCCTCCCTCGGGCATGGGTACGTGTGTTGTCCTTAGCGTAAGTTAGTTTAAGTTCGATTAAGTAGTGTGTAAGCTTAAGGATCGATGACCGCAGCAGTTTGATCCCACAGAATATTACCACAAATTTTTACTTATACAGACTTGTCAGAAACAATCTGATAAGCTTGTAACGGTGTTGCGGAGTAGATTGTGCTGAAAAATAATTCTTAAGAAAAAATGCGATACCTTGCACCGTTTCCGAGTTAATCAGCACTGAAGTCAGCCAATGATGCTGTTGCGTACGCAAGTTCAAGCGGCCCTCCAAATACAATTAGTGTGAGTTGTTTCCATTGCGTAATTGAAAGCGCACGAGACTGATCAGCCTTTGGCTCGGGTTAGATCCTTACTACCGTTTGATGTCCAATTTTTGTATGGCTCTCTGGTTAGAATTTAGGAAAGATAACGAAGTACACGTTTGGCCACACTGTCTGCGACAGACCGCTTGAATCTTGATTCAGAAACGGCTTTAAGGATTCGAATTTTCTTCTTAATAATTATTTCTCAGCACAACCTTCCCCGCCACACCCTTACAAGCTTCTGAGACAATTTCTGACCATCTTGTATATATTCACATTCTCATTTCCGTCTCACAGTGTTTCAACATAGTGTTCCCATCTCTTTGTGCGTTCACATAGCTCCTCAAACTCCAAGATCTCTATGGTATGAAAAGTTTTCGTAATAGGAGCCATTCTTAAAGGCGGAGCAAACTTCGGGTACTCAACGGCATATAATATGGAAGGTATACGAAACCACCACAAGAAAGATTCTCTTGCTATCCAAGAATCAGTGGACAGATTGGAGTTACCATATGGCACCTATCTTAGCAGTCGTTCCAGAAGTCAGTTCTCGGTATTTATCCATTAACACCGTTAATGCAAATTCTAAAGTACTGACATTATCTGAAACTAAAACTTTTTGAACATTTGAACTTTCAGTCTTCAGTTTGTCACAAACTCAGCTGCGTTTGGTAGAAAAACATATTACTGTAAGGCTCGAAAATGTTGGAATTTTTTGACGATTATGACAGCGCCTCTCAATTTACAGTATGTGATAAATAACACAGGGGAGACTGAGAAGGATCCAAATTAATTGTAGCTTTCGTAGGCCAATGAAAATAATTAGATTCTCTCAGCAGATATTTCATTGCCTCTGGTATTGCTGAGGTGACAAAAGTCGTGGGATGGCGATACGTGCATATTCAGATGGCAGTAGTGCCGCGTTCACAAGGTAGAAATGGGCAGTGCATTGGCGGAGCTGTCGTTGACACTCAGGTAATTCATGTGAAAAGTTTGCGGACGTGATTACGCCAGCACGAGGGAAATTAACAGGCCTCGAATGCTGAATGGTAGTTGGAGCTACGGATGGGACATTCCATTCCGGAAATCGTTAGGGAACTGCAAATTCCGAGATCCACGGCGTCAAGAGTGTGCAGAGAATAGCGTATTTCAGGCATTACCTCTCACCAGGGACAACGCAGTGGTCGGCGGCCTTCGTTTAACGTTCGAGAGCAGTGGCGTTTGCGTAGAGTTGTCAGTGCTAACAGATAAGCAACCGTGCTCTGTGAAGAACGTTCAGCGGATTAGGAATCACGACCTTACCTACCAAGCTGACAAAATATCCTAAAAAACTGCGCTATTAATATTTACAGCACTTCATCATCAGTTTCAAGGTCACTGTTGTTTATCTTCCAAATAAAGATTTGAATTTTGTTTTTTACCAAACATGGCTAAAAAGAAGAAGGAAATGCAGTTGCAAAAGACGAGCAATTGTACTCTTACGTGAAAGATAAATGGTATTTTCTTAACATATTTTGGTACCACGCAAAAATTCGTCAGTACATCAAATTCGTCTTTCTATATCCTAGTTTATCACGACGGAAGCAAAACAGAAGATGATGGCATGAAAATTAAATAACTAAATTCCGTTTTCCCAAATTACTTCATCGAGAAAACTCAGAACACTGTTCCTACTTTCGACCGTCGTATGGATGCGCAAATGACAGATATATAAGTACATCAGTACAGGGCTGGAAAACAATTGAAAAGACCAGCGGGCCTAACGAATTTGCATATCAAGTGTGCGGAGGAATTGACCCCTTTTCTAGTAAGAGCCCATTGTAGATCTTTGATTCAGTGTGACTCACTCCAAAAGGCGACGGTCGTTCTAGTCCTTAAGAAAGGGCAAAGAACAGACGTCTAGAACTGCAAATCTAATTAGCTTACGTCAGTCTGCTGTACATATTTTATGCTAATGTCTGATGAATTTTTCTGGAGACCTACAAACAGTCTGTAGGAACCAACACGGGCTCCAGCAGACAGTAAACTGAGGAACCGATGTTGACGGCGCGACACTTGACTTCTGGAAAGCCTTCAATATAGATCCGAACAAAATATGAGCGTACGTAATATCGGAACCGGTTAGCGATTAGATGGAATATTTTCTAACTTACAAAATCAAGTGCGTCGTTGTTATATGGGAGCTGCTATTAGAAGCGGAAATAGCGTTTGGCGCAACTAAAGGACGTGTGATGTGTTTTTACTGTTCACGGTGTACATGGAAGACAACGTTTGATGCTTTCTGAAGCAGTTTACAAACGACATGAGTGTACACAAGGAGACCACACCGTTAGAAATTATGAGGAACTCCTGAAGAATCTCAGGGCGTGGTGCAAGGCCTGACAGAGGGCCCTCTCCACACAACAAAATGTGATTGAATACGTTTAAATAGGCGAAAACACGAAATGACTCTTGACTAAACGAACAGCGATCAGTAATTTCTGTATCTACACCTACATACATATTCTGCAAGCCTCTGTTTGTTGCACAGAGGAGAATACAGCGTATTAATATTATCGAATATCTAGATACGTCTATATCTACCCTTGTCTCTCTCCTTTTATTCTTATGGTCCTACACGCCATTCAGGGTGACCCAAACGTCCATTAACATTTGAAAATTCAGTACTTCACGTAACATTGTAGACAGAGAGGTAAAAATTAACACACATGCGTGAAATGACATAGTTTTCTATTAAAACAAATAAAGTGCACAAAATGACCAGCGGATGGCGCTTCATATGATCAAAAGCAATAATTTGCCTAAAAATTGATTTTTAGGTGAGACAATGTTTATATAAAAAATGCTCAACTTGTGGGTGGTCATTCATCATCAATAATTATTGTCGAGGGACAATTTTCTAAACAGCACTGTACAGCGTATCAGTAGGTATGGTAAGAAATTGCCGTAGGATGTTGTCTTTTAGCATCTCCAATGACGTCGTAACCCCACAGTTGATAATCACATGGTCTGAGGTCTGTGGACACGGGAGGCCAAGCATGACGAAAGTGGCGGCTCAGCACGCGATCCTCACCAACCGATGTGAAAAGCGACCATTCACACATGTAACAATATGCTGTGGAGCACTGTCTTGCATTAAAGTCATACCTTCCAGCAAGTGTTTAACAGCAAAACTAGCGATGATGCGAGTCACGAACGTATCAGCAGGAATGGGATAGGCCGATGCGGACCCACTCTCCATTGTTGCCAGATGTATCCAAGATGGTGACGATGACGTCAGCCAAGATGGCGGCATATAGATTTGGCAACAGCACATTCGTCATCCAAGATGGCGACCATGACATCATCAAAGATGGCGAATTTTGGCGAGAAGATAGGACAGTTGGGCTACTACCTCCAATAACCTAACCCCTCCTCCCCTCACCACCCCCAGAACAATGGGAAGTTCAAATTCCAACAGGATAATGCATCACACCACGGTTATCTCTAACAACCTAAGAAAATCGCGGGAAGATAGGTCACTTTGGCTACCTCCACTAACCTAAGTCATCCGACTACCACCTCTTCCTAGGAACTGGTGGGACGTTTGAATTTTGGCTGTGAAATAATTCAATTGTGGTATCTCTACCAACCTAAGAAAATGGCGGGAAAGAAAGCTCACATCCAATAACATAAGTCGCCCAACCTCCACCTCTTCCTAGGGATTCGTGGGGAAATGACTCAGCCTACACTGAGCTGCTGGAGAGAGGAAGGAGTGTACTTTATTTATTTTGGAACAATTTATTTAGGGATGGAGTATATTTATCACAGTGATACAGAACACACGCTCTGACATGCTTACAGCATACAGACCTGCAAACTACTCCTAAATAACTCATGTATAATGCTCTACACACCCGCTTGCTAACTATAAACCGTCAAAATAACGCATTGCATAGCCTACAGACATGCAAACCACTCGTAAATAATGCAATACATTTATGTCCAGAGAGCCAAACAAATCGTAAATTGTCAAAATAATAATCCTTCTAAAAAAAATCTGCAAACATGCTTGCTAATCATCAGCTCTTGAAATCATGCACCAGTCTTTATTTAAACAATTAGAGGCAGCACCACCACCCAGAGTGTTCGCCAGGAGGTGCGCACTCCAACTGACCTAGTACATAGTAACAACAACAGAGGGCACTGTCGTCTGTTCCGTGACGTAATCCAAGATGGCAGCCATGATACCAGCTGATGACGCAAGCAAATCTTACAAACTAGGATACATATCGTCAAATACGGAAAGACTCTTACTCATTTACACTGCTATCCCACCAAGGAGATGAGCTTGAATTTGAAACCAGCCTGCGACCCATCAATAATCACTGTGTACCCTACATAATGTCAAACATGTAAAGACTCGTACTCAATTACACTGCTATCCCACCGAGAACAGGAGCTTGAATATTAGTGAGCGAAACCAATGTCCAACCCTACAATACATCCACCCGTACCTTGTCGATGCAGTTAACATACAATTCGTACCCTGCGCCGAACAAAATCAGCCGCAAAAACTCTCGGTCCAACTCAGACAAGCGATGTCAGTCAATCATTATGTGGTAACCAGTATCGTACCAGTAACTAAGGAAATGACATGAGAGAAAGGTTACCTCCACTAACTTCAGTCACCCAACCGTCACCTCTTCCTAAGGATTCGTGGGGAAAAGGACTCAACCAGTGTTGTACATAAGTCTTTATTATTTTGCATACACAATTTTATTTAAACATTTAGAGGCACTACCACCAACCAGTGGGGTCAACGAGGGATCTGGACTCCAACTTACTTAGTACACAGTACCACAACCAGAGGGTGCTCTCATTATATGATGTAATCCAAGATGGCGTGGGAAAATGGCGACAGATAGAGTCTCCACCAAGAGATCTAGAGTCCAACTGACTTAGTACACAGTACTACCACCAGGGGGTGCTGTCATCCCTCCTGTGATGTAATCCAAGATGGTGGTCTGGAGGGTGAAAATGGCGGGAAAAGATCTATGCTTGTGCTGGACACTTTGCCGGCAGTCTCTCCACAACGAATTCTAGAATCCAACTGACCTAGTACACAGTACTGCCACCAGAGGGTGCTGTCAACCCTCCTGTGACATAATTCAAGATGGTGGTTAGGAGGGTCAAAATGGGGCAAAAAAGGCTCAGCCTGCACTAGGCTGCTGGAGAGAGTAAGAAAGGAGTTCACCTTATTTATTTTGGAACAGTTTGTTTAGGGATGGAGTATATTATTCACACAGACACAAAACACATGCTTGGGGGTCTCAATACACAGTCTGCAGATCTGTAAACTACTCCTAAATAAAGCTCTACAGATGCGCAAACAACTCCTAACTTACCGAAATAATTTCAGTGCAGAACTGCAAACTGCTCCTATGTAATGCAGCACAGTGGTGTGTAGACACACTCAGTACTTGTAAACTGTCCAAACAGTGCATAACACAGCCTACATACCCACCTGCAAAATAATGCATCAGACACGTGCAGACACTGCCTGCGCCCCCTGTCCCTTGGACCGCACACGCTCCCAAAAGTTGGGATGCACCGACAGCCACCCAAAGTGACGCTACCGTCAGCTGTCAAACCTCACACAGGCGCCCATTTGTGTCTCGCACGCATGGGGTGGTGGCATCCCTTTCATACTCACCTGAGAAATTCCTCTCCAAATACATGTTCACCTAGCCGCCATTGACGATGCGACTGGATGGGAGAGAAGAATTACATACAAAACGCAAATGCTACAAGGTGGGCAGCGCACACATGTTCACTGGCGCGAATCCTCCCTCTACCTGCGGTCCGATGAAGAGCTTATTGCTGATCGACGCTGCAGAAATACGTTCCAGAGTAGCACAACCTAGAGATTGTAACAGACCATGCATGACGTGTGGATCACTCATCGCCGCATGTAGCTACATACCATCGCAAACGCATCTAGCAACATTCTCGATGTTATACTGAGGCCACATGGCTATCTAAAATAATAACCAAGTCGAACTCTAGTAAATTGCATAGATTCCCAGAAATACTTAACGTGCACTTTTGTAGGACTTTTCGTGGTGTCTCAGCTTGTATGCACGAAAATTCTTTCCCTAACAGAACCTGTTTATGAAAATAGCGCAGAATAGCATCGAATGCACTCTTCCCAGCGGTCCTAACGCGGTACCCTTCCTGCTCTCAACATATGCAAATATTCTCACCACTATGTAGAGGCTCCTATATCGCAGCACATAGGATGTTTTGTGAATGAATCGAATATTATGTTTGGCTCTTATCGAATTTACCCGTTGAATCACTGATGCTGTCGGTATCGAAGCACCATCCACCTTTGCCGGCCGCGGTGGTCTCGCGGTTCTAGGCGCGCAGTCCGGAACCGTGTGACTGCTACGGTCGCAGGTTCGAATCCTGCCTTGGGCATGGGTGTGTGTGATGTCCTTAGGTTAGTTAGGTTTAAGTAGTTCTAAGTTCTAGGGGACTAATGACCACAGCAGTTGAGTCCCATAGTGCTCAGAGCCATTTGAACCATTTGAACCATCCACCTTTTCTTTCTTTCAGCAGACAGGACATTCGGCGGTATAATTATTTTGCACAAATCGCTAAAGTACATCGACAGTTAAACCTGCATAGTTGTCTACTGATCATCAAATACATATGAGACTCACAAGAACATTGGAAGCTAGGAACATATTTACGAGTGTAACTACAATTAAATATTACGATTGCTGCTACAGTCTGACACAGATCGATGTACAGGTAATGTCTCCTCTTGAAGGCTGTGCTTCCGGAACAAATCTCAGTATCTACAGTGCACATAATTTGCCATGTAAAAAATCTCTCTCATACCCTCATGGTTATCGATGTACTGAATCTATACATCCCTCACGATAGGACACACAGTCATCTTGTCTAGTCATGCCACAACATATACCACAGTATACTGACATTTACTCAATTACACAGCTCTCCCACTGAGGACAGGAGCTCGAATATTAGAGCATGAAACCGATTTCCGACTCAGAAATATATCACTACGTACCGTGTCGATGTAGTACACATACAATTCATACCCTCCGCCATAGAAACTCATCCCTTTTACATCAGAAAGCCGTTAGTGGATGGAAGTCACTCTCAGAACCGTTCTACATATTCAGCCTCTTTTCCGCCCTCAGGAGAAAAGCATTACTGTTCCTGGTCCGGACCTGCTTGCTTGCTTGCTCGCTTTTCTACATCCATCTCCTGACTCTGGGATTACATGAACATATCTAATTTCGCATGGGTTGCTAGAATATCATACCATTTTTGCAGTACTTCTCGATATCAAGCACGTATCAATATCACTTGCATAGCAGTACCACTCACATGATATAATTCTGAAGATATAGATCATAAATTATTTCTCTAGAAACCCAAAACCATAGCTAGGTGGGGCGTGCTGTAAACCACTGACTAACTAGAAACCTGAAACGTTTGCGAAGACATTTACTCAGCAACTCGAAACAAATAGAGGAAACTGATATTTCCACTCTTGAATAAAGATGACAGTGATGTAATCGATTCGAAATCATCCGTATGATTTACAAAGTCAACTAAGGGTTTCTCATGTCTAGAGAACCAGCAAACGTGTCTTCCACATGCTAGATGATCACCCCACAATCGATCTTCTCTCAACTACATGTGTAAATTCGGTGAGTGATGGGGGATACTGTTAGGAATGAATGGAAAGTTGCATGCTGCACTAATCTCTTTCTTCACATTGGACTGCACTGCAGCTTTGCATCATTGTGCTAGCATCGGTGCCTACGTGACATCTATATAAGATGAAGTTAGTGGACTTTTATAGTTCGTAATTTTTCTCTGCTGGGGGGCAGAGAATAACGATGACAGCATGATGGGCTGATTGATGTGACTGGATGCGGATCTGCTTCGGACTGTAGTATCCATATCCATATCCATATATACACCACATTGCGCGCATTTCCACCGAATGGTCAAAATACTGTTATGTTGCGCTAACTAAGGTCGTCCTGTTTCTACACATGTTGCAGAAGGTGGTGGATATGTATTTCTCCAACTTCTGCTCAGTTCCGACTTAAATTGGGGCGATCAGATGTGGAAATCTGTAGAAATGGGATCAGTTGCAAGATATGTAGGGGGTGACTAAAACCATGTTGGAATTTTACTGTAGCAGCTAGGCTCGGGAAGGGTGACTCGTTTCGAGATTTGGGAGTGCCAGAAATATCACTGAGTAGTGGTTGTAATCATTAAAGGAATTGTCAATAGGATCCAACGCAGGTATGTGCTTGAATGGAAAGACCTGTTGCCGAATCCGCGAACCTGTTTTCAAATCTCAGACATCATTTCTAGCGGATAATGTAAGACTAGAGATAGGGGAAGCTAGTGTACATTTTCTTACGACCTCAATCAGCACACCATCTACTACTACTGCTTGTGTTCCTTCTCAATCAGTCATCATTTATAACTCAGTGAATATCACGGAACCTCTTATATGGTATCAAGACAGAATGCGCTACAAATACTACAGAATTATCTAGCTGGGGTGGTGTGAGGAAGTTGCAAATACCGCTTACATATCACATTCCTTAGCCGAATCACTTTCAAAATGCGGTAATTTTATCACAAGGTTGCATCATGGGCTACGTGTTGGCCCGATAATACACAGTCTTATGATCACTGTCACGGTATTTATCTGGAAAAAAACCACCTCATTCAGAGGTAATGTCGTACCTCGATTTGTAAAGTGGGTATAGCTTTTAACATGGATACTGGTGTGCACCTATAGAACCAAGACCGCTTGTGACAGTAACATATAGTAGTTGTTGATATCGAGAAGTACTGAGAAAATGGTATGATATCCTAGCAAACCATGCGAAATTAGATATGTTCTGGTAATCTCAGAGTCAGGAGATGGATGTAGAAATGCGAGTAAGCAAGCAAGCAGGTCTAGACCAGAAACAGTAATGCGTTTGTGCAGAGGGGGAAAACGAAGCCGAATTTGTAGAACAGTGGCTTCGATCCACTGACGGCTTTCTAATGTAAAAGGGATAAGTTTCTATGGTGGAGGATATGAACTGTATGTTTACTACATCGACACGGTATGTGTTGATATATTGCTGGGTCAGATATTGGTCTCATGTTCTAATATTCAAGGTCCTGTCCTCAATGGGAGAGCAGTGTAATTGAGTAAGGGTCTTTCCGTATATGACGATATGTATGGCACTTTGCGAAGTTTAGCTGTCGGTGCAATATGGTGATCAGTTTTTTTCGGGTGCTGTACAGATATAAAAGGTAACTGTACTGTTTGTGTGAAATGTGTATATATTGCATTGTAAAGCTACTGTGGTGTATGTCGTGGCATGACTAGACAAGAGGACTGTGTGTCCTATCGTGAGGAATGTATAGATTCAGTACATCGATAACCGCGAGGGTATGAGAGAAATTTTTTACATGGCAAATTATGTACACTGTAGATACTGAGATTCATTCCGGAAGCACAGCCGTCAACAGGAGACATTACCTGTACATTGATCGGTGTCAGACTGTAGCAGCAATCGTAATATTTAACTGTAGTTACACTCGTAAATATGTTCCTGGCTTCCAATATTCTAGTGTCTCGTTTGTATTTGATGATCAGTAGACAACTATGCAGGTTTAACTGTCAATGCAATTTAGCGATCTGTGCAAAATAATTTTGCCGCTGAAAGTCCCGTCTGCAGAAAGAAAGAAAAGTTGGGTGGTGCTTTGATACTGACAGCATCAGTAATTCGACGGGTAAATTCGATAAGAGCAAATCATAGTGCTCGATTCATAAGACATCCTATGTGCTGGGATATAGGAGCCTCTACATAGGGGTGAGATCATTTGCGTATGTTGAGAGCAGGAAGGGTATCACGTTAGGACCGCTGGGAAGAGTGCATTCGATGTTATTCTACGCTATTTTCGTAAACAGGTTCCGTTAGGGAAAGAATTTCCGTGCATACAAGACGAGACATCACGAAAACTCCTACAAAAATGCACGTTAAGTATTTCTGGGTCGCCCGCATCTCGTGGTCGTGCGTAGCGTTCTCGCTTCCCACGCCCGGGTTCCCGGGTTCGATTCCCGGCGGGGTCAGGGATTTTCTCTGCCTCGTGATGGCTGGGTGTTGTGTGCTGTCCTTAGGTTAGTTAGGTTAAAGTAGTTCTAAGTTCTAGGGGACTGATGACCATAGATGTTAAGTCCCATAGTGCTCAGAGCCATTTGAACCATTATTTCTGGGTCGCTATGCAATTTACTAGAGTGTGACTTGGGTATAATTTTAGATAGCCATGTGGCTTCAGTATAGCAGTGAGAACGTTGTTAGATGCGCTTGCGATGGTATGTGGTTACGCATGGCAATGCATCAGCCACACGTCATGCATGGTCGGTTACAATCTCTAGGGAGAAAGGAGGTTGTGCTATTCTGGAATGAATTCTGCAGCATCGTTGGGCAATAAGCTCTTTGCCGGACCGCAGGTAGAGGGAGGGTTCACGCCAGCCGTAGTGAACACGTACGCACGGACCACCTTGGAGCGTGCGCACTTTGTATATAGGTCTTCGCTCCTGTCTGGTCGCGTCATCAACAGAGCCTAGGTGATCATGTATTTGGAGAGGAATTTCTCAGGTGTTGAGTATGTATGGGATGCCGCCACCTCATGCGTGTGAGATCCGAATGGGCACCTGTGTGGTTTGACGGCCATATCACTTTGCGGTGCTGTCGGTGCATCCCACATTCTGGGAGCGTGTGTGGTCCAATGGACTGGGTGCGACGGGCAGTGTCTGGCGTGTCTGTTGCATAATGGGTCTGTAGGCTGTACTATGCACTATTTGGACAGTTTACGAGTACTGAGCGTGTCTACACATCACTATGCTGCATTAGTTAGGAACTGTTTGCAGGTCTGCACTGAAATTATTTCGGTAAGTTAGGAATTGCTTGCATGTGTGCAGAGTGTTATTTAGGAATAGTTTGCAAGTCTGCAGACTGTGTATTGTGACCCCCAAGCATATGTTTTGTATCAGTGTAATAAATATACTCCATCCCAAAATAAATTGTTCAAAAATAAATAAAGTACACTCGTTTCTTACTCTCGCCAGCAGCCCAGCGCATGCTGAGTCATTTTCACCCCATTTTCCCCCTCCAGACCACCATCTTGGATTACATCACAGGAGGGATGACAGCACCCTCTTCTGGCAATACTGTGTACTAGGTCAGTTGGACTCTAGATCTCTTGTTGGAGACACTGTCTGTCGCCATTTTCCCCCCTCCATCAAGGATTACATCACAGATGACAGCGCTCTCTGGTGGTGGTACTGCGTACTAGGTCAATTGGAGTCCAGACCCCATGGCGACCACACTGGATGGTGCTAGTGCGTCTAATTGTTTAAATAAAATAGTGCACGCAAAATGATAAAGACTTATGCCTAGCACTGGTGAGTCCCTTTCCCACGAATCCTTAGGAAGAGGTGACGGCCGGGTGACTTAAGTTAGTGGAGGTAACCTTTCTTTCACGCCATGGTCTTAGCTTAGTAGAGATATGCGAATTGACCTCTCTTTATCGCCAAAATTGAAACTGGGCACCAGATCATTGGAAGAGGTGGCAGTTGGGTTACTTAGGTTAGTGGAGGTTTCGAAGTGACCTATCTTCCCACAATTTTCTTAGGTTAGTAGAGATAACCTTGGTGTGATGCATTGTACTATTGGAATTTGGACATCCTGCCATTTTTCTGGGGGGAGGGGGTTTACCAGAGGGGAGGGGGAGGTTAATTAATTGATCAATTTAATTAAGTAGTCAATCAACTGATAGTAGTGATAGGGCCTATTCCAATAGCTCAGACCTGAAAGTGTACCTCTAGCAGCGACAGTGGAGGGGGGTTTGGAGGGAGGGGAAGGATATGGGGGAACAGTAGAATAAGGGGGGTGAAATGAAAAACCACTTAACAGTACAATAGGTTAAGTACCTGTCAATTAAAGGAGAACAATAGGTTCGCCCCTGAGTGCATACCTGCCCCTGATGCAGGCAACCCACACTAATTAAATGGTCCAGCACTCCCTTCTTGTGGGGGGAGGGGAGTGGGAGAGGGTGGGGGGGGGGACAATAGGTTAAGTGCAGCGGTATGGTAAACCACTTAACAGAACAATAGGCTAAGGACCTGTCATTGAAAGGAGAACAATAGGTTAAGTACCTGTCAATCAAAGGAGAACAATAGGTTTGCCTCCGAGTGAATACCTACCCCTGATGTAGGCCACCCGCACTAACAAAATGCCCCACAAATGGCATTGTCCCCCTTCTAATGTGTTTAGTGGCACCAATGCCACTGCAACCTGAAACTAAGTTGTCTTCACGGTACCAAGATTGGCTCCTGTCGCAGCTGTAAACCCCTACAAGAGACATCCATCGATCCCAGGTCTTTTTCATTATATAAGGTAATATACAGTACATGACATCAGCATACGCTTCTGGGAAGTGACCGCATTGTTGATTGTGATGGGCATTATTCCATCCCAGATGTTGACTAACAATGGCTGCTCAACAATGCCATATAGCACTGTTGGTACCCTTGCCGTATTGACTGCCCAGTGGTAACTGCTTCACTTGCACATTCGTTTATCAGTATTCGTGACGAAGCATTGCTGATGCTATTGTTGATTAGAGAAACGAAGCGGTTGCTAAATGCCATCTTGAGCATTGTCTTGAGTATACATGGCTTATTTGGTCAAAAGACCTGAAAATCTAAGAAGAGTAGCGCATCATTTCCTCTTGTTTAAGAGTATTAACGTATCTCTCAAATGGCAACTGAACTCATGAATCACGCCCTGCAGCAGTGGAATGTCTATATTAGTACTGTAGAGCAAATCTGTAAGCTCGTGCACTTTGACGACACTGCCGATTCTGTTCACGTTGACGGTTGTGATATTGCCTGTCTATGACTCTTCAGCTGTCAGAAGCTCCATCTCACTCTGTACCATCGTGAAGCCACCATCGATCATTTGACTGTGCAACAGTAGATGGTCGTCCGTTGCCATTCGTTCTTCATGTAAATATTTTATTAAAGTCTCTACAGGTATAACACACCTAAACGACACTAGTTTGTAAAAGAAATGGGCATCGCACTGTATAACAACTTTAAAGAATTCACTACATTTATGCAGGGGATGTACGGACAGATGACGATGGGAGCAGGCACTGCTGGTGTTCCTCCTCCTGCTGCCTCCCCGGCAGAGCTGCGAGCGCGTTCGGCCCTGGTCGCCATCGACAACCTTGTCGGTCAACATGGCCGCGTCCACCTGGTTACCTCGCGGGGCTGGGGCTGCGGTCAGCGGCTGCCTACGGGAGCGCTACGGTAGCTGCTCGCTGCTCTGCTCGTTTTTCCTTTTTTTAGTCACTGTAGCCTACTTTCTCGCAGTCTTCAGCAATACGTTCATGTTTTCTCTTTGCTTACGTATACGTTATTGCCGCACGAAGGACTGAGAGTCACTTTCGCTGCCACTTCCCGACACGGGGGGGATTCGCCAAATTATCCGATTTCTGATCATTGCCACTGTTACCTTTGTTACTCCTTTTACGCGTCTTTCTGTTTTCTAGAGGAGGTGGTGGAGTTAAAGTGACCTCCATCTGTTTCTGCTTCTAACTTGGACTATTTTCCGAAGAAATTGAGACATCTTTGTTTTCCAACGTAATCTGTTCTGTAGAGAGTGGCGGAAGTGGAGTTATTTTCACCTGTTCGTGGCGATCAGTTGCTCTGGTTTGTACAGGAACGAGCTCTTGCACAACTTAGATGTAAGCCGCCTGTCGGGATTGTAACGCCGTTCCCACAACTACGTGACCTACAAGGGGTACAGAAGCCATCAGTGACAGTGCTCTCTCGAGGAAGTTGCATCGATCGTCGACGGGTGAAGTTTATCCTTAAATATTCAGCGGAATGACAGATTGAACAGGTTGGTGGGTGCCCAGTGTAGGTGATCCGAACGCGACGTTCGCCAGTCACTACGTGAGATGGAATGTGTTTCTTTATGTCTAGACGGACACTTCGCACTCCACTGTTGACGTTCAACCAATAAGCAGTCAACAATTTCTCATTAGTGGCTGGCAAAACCACACCGTACTGCGGGGGTACGAGCAGTTATCTCATTGTGGCACTCAGGTGGTACAGTGCAGACACTAATGTTTCTAACTCTCTTACCTGATGGCACAATCTGAGCATCGCTCATACTCCCGTCAGTACGATGAAATATACCACCATATTGCCGGCCGCGGTGGTCTAGCGGTTCTAGGCGCTCAGTCCGGAACCGCGTGACTGCTACGGTCGCTGGTTCGAATCCTGCCTCGGGCATGGGTGTGTGTGATGTCCTTAGGTTAGTTAGGTTTAAGTAGTTCTAAGTTCTAGGGGACTTATGACCTATGATGTTGAGTCCCATAGTTCTCAGAGCCATTTGAACTTAGCCAGACATGAACATCAAAAGCCGTCGACCTAAAACATTGTGATGAAATACACATTGAACACTGTTTTCTCTGTTGGACGTCGGCATTTTACTTGCAATTAATTGCAGCGCACAATGCAAACCTCGGCCACAGACGCTGCTCGCCTCCCCTCCACAAGCACCAATCGGCGACGCGAGCACTTGCCAGAGCGCACACTTTGCTCCGAACGATGACCACCGGCTGGCAGTCCGCAGCAGAATCACCTCGGTCGCTACGTCAGCGGCACTTCCGTTGAAGAGTGCTTACCTAAAGGTGCTTTCAAACCCGCGTACATTGCGGCTAGTCGCCATGCGAATGGAATTACTGGCACGCACATATTGAGGAAGAGGCATGCATCCTTCACACGTGTTTCTACCTTCATGCCGGCCAGAGTGGCCGTGCGGTTCTAGGCGCTACAGTCTGGAACCGAGCGACCGCTACTGTCGCAGGTTCGAATCCCGCCTCGGGCATGGATGTGTGTGATATCCTTAGGTTAGTTAGGTTTAATTAGTTCTAAGTTCTAGGCGATTGATGACCTCAGAAGTTAAGTCGCATTGTGCTCAGAGCCATTTGATTCATCTACCTTTATGTGGAGCAAGCACAGTCGCACAACGACTAGGTGCAAGGCGCGCAGGTGTAAACGCACCTTCACGGCTACGTAAGTGGCAGTCGTAACATATTCACTTCCTCGATTTCCAGGAAAATATGCTTTTGAGGAATCCATATATGATGAAGAAAAATGCTCAGTGTACACGTATCTATCAACCCTACAAGGTCTGACAAGCAAACTCTTGAGTGCGAGGTCAGAAAAGGCCATTGATGTTTACAGCTTCAACACCCCAGTTCAAAATGGTTCAAATGGCTCTGAGCACTATGGGACTTAACTTCTTTGGTCATCAGTCCCCTAGAACTTAGAACTACTTAAACCTAACTAACCTAAGGACATCACACACATCCATGCCCGAGGCAGGATTCGAACCTGCGACCGTAGCGGTGGCGTGGTTCCAGACTGTAGCGCCTAGAACCGCTCGGCCACTCCGGCCGGCACACCCCAGTTGTCTACCATGCAACCACAATATTGGCTGCTAATGGCAACAGAGGATGGGCCTGGGGTGTCCAATGGTAAGCGCAGCATGAAACTACGGAGCGTAGTTGAACCGCATATCGACGAGTAACTCACAACAATGCTACAGTGTTAGTGGTGTTCATAAGAAGCAGAGAAATAGCAACGATAAACAAGGCAAACATTAAATTATATCTACAACAACAGTTGCCGAAGTTGGCATTTCGTCATAAAGGAACCCAAGGAATTTCGCAGAGTGAGAAAGAAGTGGCAGAAAAAATATTGACGTTTCTGCAAGATGAATCAGTGGATGTGT
Organism: Schistocerca nitens; assembly: GCF_023898315.1. Lineage (NCBI taxonomy): Eukaryota > Metazoa > Arthropoda > Insecta > Orthoptera > Acrididae > Schistocerca > Schistocerca nitens. Next base: position 931,804,878 of record NC_064616.1, read on the forward strand.
CGTGTCGTATACACTCGACTGGGGAAACAATGTAAATGAGGAGTGCAATAATGACGATACGTGCTTAACAAGTGAAAGAGATACTGAAACAGGTGTCGAGCCATGTAGTTCATCATCCTTATAGGACAGGGAGCCACAAATTCTGTCTGCTGTGAAACATAGTAGAGGACAATCGTCGTCCAACGGCCGGGTTCCAAATATAATTACGTATATGGAAGATCGTCCGCACCATAGTAAAAAGACAATTATGAACAGATTTAGAATAAGTTCTCAGCACTATGACCATGTTGTGCGTAAGAACAACTACGGATATTCAAGGGAGGACAAGGCGCACTTGTTGCAAAAGCTAGAGTTTGCGCGTTTCATGGATGCTCGATACAATTTACATGATGTGAATGATAGTGATTTCAAGGGAAGCAGTGGATTGGTTGCATAACTTCAAACAGTACTACAGAATTGGAAGATGTAGGATAACGAGATTTCAAACAAAGCGTCAACTTGATGATGCACAGCAAACTGCGGAATCGGCCCGAAAATTTGTAGATGAGATAAACAAACTTATCACATTGTCCTGTAAGGAAGTTGCTTTCAACTCCGAACAGTTGGGATTTGAAGAGGAAATCCATACTGAAGGAACTCTGGAAATTAGAGAGATCAATAAAGTTGTATCAAGATCAACTAATATCAATGACTTCCCGCATTCGTATACAAATATGCCGACTGTTAATTTGGATGGTAAATTGGTTGGAAAGTTATTTATTGTGTTGTGAGAAGTTGTAGGTGATCTGCCCTTCACGATTCTTCTTCGTGTGTGTGATCTTGCAAGGGCAGTGGGGGATATTTACGTCACAGAAGGAAAGAGTTGGAAAATGGGCGTAAGAGAACTGAGAGTGTGGTATGAGCACTGCTTTTGCCAATATCTGATCAAAATAACTTGCTTTTGCTTGATTCCTGGTTACAAAAAGTATACTTTCTTAGAACAAACTATCCCTCCAGAAAAGTATGTAACATTGCAATTCATATCACCTGGGACCACTGGACAAATTCAGTCTCTGAGTGTTTGTTCTTTCTCCGCCTATAAAACGTATAGCACTATCTGGAGCTACGCCTTAAAGGACAGCCAGGACAGGTTGTTCGAAATTAGCTGAACATCCTGCACGGTTTGTAACTCCCAAGGAGTTCGCCTTCGATCTTGAGGGTGACAGCCTCTGTAATCACTGTGGCGGACATTTTTCCAGTCGGTGTTCATGGTGCAAGCTAATGGTTTATTTTGAAAAATTCTTGAATGTCGATTATGCCCATTCTGTGAAGTGTAATACATACATTCCATAGAAAGTTGATCTCTACACCTCATGGACACTCATTTCCTGTCACCCTCAAGTTCCACGTGGTGAGTCATTAGCGGCTAATATTTTACTGTCATAATTGTTAACGCAACACTTCAAATGCGCCTTACTGAAGATTGAACTTGCGACCTCGCACTCGAGGAGTTTCTTGTAAGTCGATTGCGCTTAACGAGCTTTAGGGATGGTTTTCCCAACGCTGTCGAACATGAGCCGAATCGGTTGGCCGTGTCTCAGGCCTTCCCATTGTGTGTTTTATTATTCTACCATTCCTCGAGCCAGTCACACACAGGGTGGCAGTTGTTGAACTGTATGAAATAAAATCGTCATAACTTCTGAAAGGTTTGCGTTAGGACGTTCAAACTGCACGGTTAGCCGCGGGGCAAGATGGTAATTAGTATGGTTTGGTTTAGCGACGAAGTCCACTTCCATTTGGATGGGTTCATCTTCAAGCAAAATTGACGCATTTGGGAGACGGAGAAACCGCATTTCGCGATTGAGAAATATCTTCACCCCCAGCGGGTGACTATGTGGTCTACCATGTCGAGTCACGGAATAATCGATGCGATATTCATTGATGGCACGGTGACTAGCGAACTGTACGTCAAGCTTTTGGAAGGTGATTTCATCCCCATTATCCAAAGTGACCCTGATTTCGACAAGATGTGCTTCATGCAAGACGGAGCTCAAGGGGGGTAGTGCTTTTTGTCATGGAGGAGCGCTTTGGAGACCGCACTGTGGCTCTTAGGCACACAGAGGCCACTGGCAAGGGCCTCGATTGGTCGCCATATTCTCCGACTTCTTTTTGTGGGGCTATATTAAAGATACGTGTACAGCAATACCCCCAAAACCATTGCTGAGCTGAAAACAGCCATTCAGGAGGTCATTGACAGCATCGATGTTCTGACACTTCAGCGGTCATGCAGAATTACGCTATTCGTCTACGCCACAACATCGCCAATTATGGCAGGCATATCGAACGTGCCATAACCTAAATATAGTGACGTTTACAAGTTTAACAAGTTCAATAACTGTCACCATGCATTTTGCGAAGATACGTCGTTCCCCCATGAACCATGGACCTTGCCGTTGGTGGGGAGGCTTGCGTGCCTCAGCGATACAGATGGCCGTACCGTAGGTGCAACCACAACGGAGGGGTATCTGTTGGGAGGCCAGACAAACATGTGGTTCCTGAAGAGGGGCAGCAGCCTTTTCAGTAGTTGCAGGTGCAACAGTCTGGATGATTGACAGATCTGGTCTTGTAACATTAACCAAAACGGCCTTGCTGTGCTGGTACTGCGAACGGCTGCAAGCAAGGGGAAACTACAGCCGTAATTTTTCCCGAGGACATGCAGCTTTACTGTATGATTAAATGATGATGGCGTCCTCTTGGGTAAAATATTCCGGAGGTAAAATAGTCCCCCATTCCGATCTCCGGACGGGGACTACTCAAGAGGACGTCGTTATCAGGAGAAAGAAAACTGGCATTCAACGTATCGGAGCTTGGAATGTCAGATCCCTTAATCGGGCAGGTAGGTTAGAAAATTTAAAAAGGGAAATGGATAGGTTAAAGTTAGATATAGTGGGAATTAGTGAAGTTCGGTGGCAGGAGGAACAAGACTTTTGGTCAGGTGATTACAGATTTATAAATACAAAATCAAATAGGGGTAATGCAGGTTTAATAATGAATAAAAAAATAGGAGTGCGGGTTAGCTACTACAAACAGCATAGTGAACGCATTATTGTGGCCAAGATAGACACAAAGCCCATGCCTACTACAGTAGTACAAGTTTATATGCCAACTAGCTCCGCAGGAAATAGGAACGCGGGTAAGCTACTACAAACAGCTTAGTTCAAATGGCTCTGAGCACTATGGGACTCAACTGCTGAAGTCATTAGTCCCCTAGAACTTAGAACTAGTTAAACCTAACTAACCTAAGGACATCACACACATCCATGCCCGAGGCAGGATTCGAACCTGCGACCGTAGCGGTCTCGCGGTTCCAGACTGCAGCGCCAGAACCGCGCGGCCACTTCGGCCGGCAACAGCTTAGTGAACGCATTATTGTGGCCAAGATAGATACGAAGCCCACACCTACTACAGTAGTACAAGTTTATATGCCAACTAGCTCTGCAGATGACGAAGAAATTGAAGAAATGATTGATGAAATAAAAGAAATTATTCAGATAGTGAAGGGACACGAAAATTTAATAGTCATGGGTGACTGGAATTCGAGTGTAGGAAAAGGGAGAGAAGGAAACGAAGTAGGTGAATATGGATTGGGGCTAAGAAATGAAAGAGGAAGCCGCCTGGTAGAATTTTGCACAGAGCACAACTTAATCATAGCTAACACTTGGTTTAAGAATCATGATAGAAGGTTGTATACATGGAAGAACACTGGAGATACTAGAAGGTATCAGATAGATTATATAATGGTAAGACAGAGATTTAGGAAACCAGGTTTTAAATTGTGAGACTTTTCCAGGGGCAGATGTGGACTCTGACCACAATCTATTGGTTATGAACTGTAGATTAAAACTGAAGAAACTGCAAAAAGGTGGGAATTTAAGGAGATGGGACCTGGATAAACTGAAAGAACCAAAGGTTGTAGAGAGTTTCAGGGAGAGCATAAGGGAACAATTGACAGGAATGGGGGAAAGTAATACAGTAGAAGAAGAATGGGTAGCTTTGAGGGATGAAGTAGTGAAGGCAGCAGAGGATCAAGTAGGTAAAAAGACGAGGGCTAGTAGAAATCCTTGGGTAACAGAAGAAATATTTAATTTAATTGATGAAAGGAGAAAATATAAAAATGCAGTACATGAAGCAGGCAAAAAGGAATACAAACGTCTCAAAAATGAGAGCGACAGGAAGTGCAAACTGGCTAAGCAGGGATGGCAAAAGGACAAATGTAAGGACGTAGAGGCTTGTCTCACTAGGGGTAAGATAGATACTGCCTACAGGAAAATTAAAGAGACCTTTGGAGAGAAGAGAACCACTTGTATGAATATCAAGAGCTCAGATGGTAACCCAGTTCTAAGCAAAGAAGGGAAGGCAGAAAGGTGGAAGGAGTATATAGAGGGTCTATACAAGGGCGATGTACTTGAGGACAATATTATGGAAATGGAAGAGGATGTAGATGAAGACGAAATGGGAGATAAGATACTGCGTGAAGAGTTTGACAGAGCACTGAAAGACCTGAGTCGAAACAAGGCCCCCGGAGTAGACAACATTCCATTGGAACTACTGACGGCCTTGGGAGAGCCAGTCCTGACAAAACTCTACCATCTGGTGAGCAAGATGTATGAAACAGGCGAAGTACCCTCAGACTTCAGGAAGAATATAATAATTCCAATCCCAAAGAAAGCAGCTGTTGACAGATGTGAGAATTACCGAACAATCAGTTTAATAAGCCACAGCTGCAAAATACTAACGCGAATTCTTTACAGACGAATGTAAAAACTAGTAGAAGCCGACCTCGGGGAAGATCAGTTTGGATTCCGTAGAAATACTGGAACACGTGAGACAATACTGACCTTACGACTTATCTTAGAAGAAAGATTAAGGAAAGGCAAACCTACGTTTCTAGCATTTGTAGACTTAGAGAAAGCTTGGACAATGTTGACTGGAATACTCTCTTTCAAATTCTAAAGGTGGCAGGGGTAAAATACAGGGAGCGAAAGGCTATTTACAATTTGTACAGGAACTAGATGGCATTTATGTGAGTCGAGGGACATGAAAGGGAAGCAGTGGTTGGGAAGGGAGTAAGACAGGGTTGTAGCCTCTCCCCGATGTTATTCAATCTGTATATTGAGCAAGCAGTAAAGGAAACAAAAGAAAAATTCGGAGTAGGTATTAAAATTCATGGAGAAGAAGTAAAAACTTTGAGGTTCGCCGATGACATTGTAATTCTGTCAGAGACAGCAAAGGACTTGGAAGAGCAGTTGAACGGAATGGACAGTATCTTGAAAGGAGGATATAAGATGAACATCAACAAAAGCAAAACGAGGATAATGGAATGTAGTCAAATTAAATCGGGTGATGCTGAGGGGATTAGATTAGGAAATGAGACACTTAAAGTAGTAAAGGAGTTTTGCTATTTAGGGAGTAAAATAACTGATGATGGTCGAAGTAGAGAGGATATAAAATGTAGACTGGCAATGGCAAGGAAATCGTTTCTGAAGAAGAGAAATTTGTTAACACTGAGTATAGATTTAAGTGTCAGGAAGTCGTTTCTGAAAGTATTTTTATAGAGTGTAGCCATGTATGGAAGTGAAACATGGACGATAAATAGTTGCCGGCCGAAGTGGCCGTGCGGTTAAAGGCGTTGCAGTCTGGAACCGCAAGACCGCTACGGTCGCAGGTTCGAATCCTGTCTCGGGCATGGATGTTTGTGATGTCCTTAGGTTAGTTAGGTTTAACTAGTTCTAAGTTCTAGGGGACTAATGACCTCAGCAGTTGAGTCCCATAGTGCTCAGAGCCATTTGAACCATTTTTGATAAATAGTTTGGACAAGAAGAGAATAGAAGCTTTCGAAATGTGGTGCTACAGGAGAATGCTTAAGATTAGATGGGTAGATCACGTAACTAATGAGGAGGTATTGAATAGGATTGGGGAGAAGAGAAGTTTGTGGCACAATTTGACTAGAAGAAAGGATCGGTTGGTAGGACATGTTGTGAGGCATCAAGGGATCACGAATTAGCATTGGAGGGCAGCGTGGAGGGTAAAAATCGTAGAGGGAGACCAAGAGATCAATACACTAAGCAGATTCAGAAGGATTTAGGTTGCAGTAGGTACTGGGAGATGAAGAAGCTTGCACAGGATAGAGTAGCATGGAGAGCTGCATCAAACCAGTCTCAGGACTGAAGACCACAACAACAACAACAACAACAACGTCGTATTATCGTATCTTGATTAGTAGTCGACCATGTTGTAGGGTGCATAACACTTTTAGAAAGCATAGGCAGACGGGACCTACTTGTTCACTAGCATCTATTGTTTGCAAGATGACCATGGAGCATCTTTCAGGAGGGATTTAATCTGTGACGAGTACGTAACCCATCGAGTTGCACCTTTTTTCACACTGGAGTCAGCTAGCTGGTATCCCTGCATGAGAGAATCAAAATGTCTCTGAGCACTATGGGACTCAACTTCTGAGGTCATTGGTCCCCTAGAACTTAGAACTAGTTAAACCTAACTAACCTAAGGACATAAATACATCCACGCCCGAGGCAGGATTCGAACCTGCGACCGTAGCAGTCGCGCGGTTCCGGACTGAGCGCCTAGAACCGCTAGACCACCGCGGCCGGCTGCATGAGAGAATCCTCTCCAAAAAAGTAACCACTTCGAGAAACGTCAAGTTTCGAAGTAATGAAGCTATTAGAATATTTCACTAAAATATAAGGGGCATTAGAGATAAAGTTAGTGACCTGCCTATAGATGTTTTCTCAGACACTGGTGGCATATCAGAGCAGCATTTAAAGAATCTATATTCAGTGGCTTCCTATACCAGGCTGTAGATTAACTAGTTATTTTTCATGGAGCTCTTCCTTTTGGATCTGTTGTTGACATATCAAGGGACTGCACTAAATAGTTAATCGAATATTGTGCAGGAGCGGTTGGATTCAGTGAAACTTAAACTTTTAATTACAATTATCTATTGGTCCCCTAACTCTGATTTCAGGATATTTCTGTTCAACCCAGGGAGAGGGTCTTGACTGAATTTACTCGAAAGTACCAAAAATTAGTTGTATTCGGGGGCTTTAACATTAATTTCACAAGTGACTGTACAAGGAAAAGAATTATTCCTAAATTCGTATTATCTGACAAAGACTGTATTTCTTCCACCCAGAGTGCAGAGGAGCAGTAGCAGAACCCTGTATAATATTTTTGTCCAATTTCCGTTACTAGTCATATTCCGCTAGTAAAAGGATAAATGGCAACAGGGAATTTTTAAACGACATTAAAGAACAAGTGTGGGAAGATGTTTACAGTGATGATACCATATACGATAAATATAAATAACCATTCCTCTTTGAAAATTGCTTTCCATGAACATGGTTAAATCAGGGTACTAGAACTAACAGACAAACGGGTGGCTGACTAATGGAATAAGGAATCATGTAGAACAATGTGGGAATTATAACAAAACTTTGTACTGCAAGGTGCTTCAAGTGCCATTAGAAAGCCAATAAGCATTTGGTATGCAAATATAACAGCCAATTCTCTAATTAAAACATTATGGTCAGTCGTGAAGGAAGGACCTGGCCAACAGCACAAGATCGACCATATAACGTAAATGTACAGTAAACGTGTTTCTGTTATTGCTAAGTCAAAGATATGTATATTACTTATTAATCAGTTTCTGAATATATCAGGTGCATTAAATAAAAAACTTAGATACTACAGGAAATTATATATCTCTCTTAGAAAATGAGTCAATAATTGAGCCAATAATTAAATTGCTGAAGACTAATGAGTTTTATGGATATGGGCCACATTACCAATTTTTCCTTTAGAAATGTTCAGATTTATGAAGATTAAAGTATTCAGCAGTGGAACCGCTTTGTAAAAAAAGAGAAAGGGATAAAGTGGACAATTTGAGACCTATTTTATTCCATCGATGTTTGTGAAAGTTATTGAAAAGGCTGTACAAGTAGTGTGTAAACGTGGTGTGGATCTAATCGAGACGAACAAATTGATACAGGTCACATGTGATCTGTCAAGCCAGGAAACAACCTCAAATTGGCCTACAAAAGGCAAATAAGTCACACTGCATGCACAACACACCAGTTCATTTCACTTTCTCACCAAAATCGTCTTTGAATATTAAAAATCCCTTGTTCTTGCACTTAAAAATGTACATACAGTTGACATTTGTGTTAATTTTAGTTTAAAATATTGTAAATTAACTCAGCTTAAAATTAAAAATTAAGTTTTTTTTTCTGTCTTGCCTTCTTACTACGAAATCTAATCGAGACGAACAAATTGATACAGGTCACATGTGATCTGTCAAGCCAGGAAACAACCTCAAATTGGCCTACAAAAGGCAAATAAGTCACACTGCATGCACACCACACCAGTTCATTTCACTTTCTCACCAAAATCGTCTTTGAATATTAAAAATCCCTTGGTCTTGCACTTAAAAATGTACATACAGTTGACATTTGTGTTAATTTTAGTTTAAAATATTGTAAATTAACACAGCTTAAAATTAACAATTAAGTTGTTTTTTTCTGTCTTGCCTTCTTACTACGAAACTACTATTTTTGTAAGAGTTAACATTAGATCGACTTACAACCGTAATTAGATTTTTCACGAAGTTTACGAAAGCCTTTTTTATTTCATTACTCTCACCGGACTATTTAAATTAGTAACGTTAACCGAAGTAGTCGGCCAGGCCGGTGGCGTAAGGGAGAGAGAGAGAGAGAGAGAGAGAGAGAGAGAGAGAGAGAAAGGGGGGAGGAAAGGGAGGGAGGAAGAGGGAGAGGACACTGAAAATCTGGTGCGGCGCGCATGTGTTGTAGCTTAAGAGACTTTTGAAGGATATTTGTAGATTGTTTCCTTGCTTGACAGACCGCAAGTGCCCTGCATCAAACTGTTCGTCTCGGCATCCCCTACATTACCGTGGTGCGTTGTAAACAGTTATGATTTACACTTTGTATAACTGATCATTTCAGTTCACATCATTTGCTGTGAAACATATAGTGTGGTTTAAGAAGTGGTTTAACAACTGAACGTGCTATATTGTCTTTTCTCTGTGAGGCACTGCACGGATTAAACAAAAAATTGGGAACATTAGCTGTCTTCTTTGCTTTAAGGAAGGCGTTTGATTGTGTTGAGCACAAAATACTACTGCCGAAGTTGCGCCATTATGGAATAAAAGTAGCTCACAATCGACTCCTCTCATGCTTCAAAAATAGATAGCAGAATGTCACTTTGCATAGTAATCAGTACGGCTATGAGGTAGAGTCTGACTGGGGGGGGTGGGGGGGTGGAGTGGTCATCAGGGGTCAGTGATTGTACCATAACTGTTTCTAATAATAACACATACACAACAAAAAAGTTTTGCATCACCTCGGTTCCGAGACATCCGGAAACTGTACAGAAAATTGGAATAGATATCAACTTAAACATCATTTCCGCGCTGTTTGTTGCTCATGAAAACCACACATTGCATTTTGTACCATCACACAGCGAGACCTTCAGAGGTGGTGGTCCAGATAGGTGTACACACTGGTACTTCTAACACCCAGTAGCACGTCCTCTTGCATTGATGCATGCCTGTATTCGTCGTGGCATACTATCCACAAGTTCATCAAGGCACTGTTGGTCCAGATTGCCCCACTCCTCAACGGGATTCGGCGTAGATCTCTCAGTGTGATTGGTGGCTCACGTCGTCCATAAACAGCCCTTTTCAATATATCCCAGGCATATTCGATAGGGTTCATGTCTGGAGAACATGCTGGCCACTCTAATCGAGTCGAGGAAGTCATTCACAACATGTGCACAATGGGAGCGCGAATTGTCGTCCATGAAGACGAATGCCTCGCCAATATGCTGCCGATATGGTTGCACTATCGTTCGGAAGGTGGCATTCGCGTACCGTACAGCTACTACGGAGCCTTCCATGACCACCAGTAGCACACGTCGGGCCCACATAATGCCACCCCAAAACAGCACGGAACCGCCTCCATGTTTCATTCGCTGGACAGTGTGTCTAAGGTGTTCACCCTGACCAGGTTGCCTCCAAACACGTTGTAGGGAAGCAGCCTACTCACGCTGCAGCAAATTCACATCAGTTTCCATTGTGTGTTAGTCAGTCTGCTAGCTCTGACGTCATAGATGTTGCGCAATACCTTAAAAATCAAGCAAATGACATAAAACTTTCCTAGTATGTCTGGAATAATGATAAACTAATGTGTGTTAAATATCAGCTTGATAACTTCAGCCGTTTCCTTTATTTGGACGTTTTTCTATAAAAATAATTGGCGGCACAGAAAAGAGCTAGAGACTGCAAAATTTGTATTTAGATTCAGCTTTCATAATGATTTAATAAAAATAGTACTTTGGATTTCACAAATTAAGATGTTAGTGTAAATTCATGATTTTGTGGTTTTCATCTCAAAACTAGAGGAAGCAAGATAGATTAAGTGAGCTTATAAATCATACTAGGATGTTTAGATTTTAATAGGTTGGAGGTCCGCTATGATGATGAAGCTGTAAAAAGTTTCTTTCAAATATCTATTAAATTATAGCAATAGCGGATCTCAGAAGGGACAGTTCAGAGCCCATCTGCTGCGTGCAGTGCAATTAAATTAATTCTCTCGCCTAAGTTATTAAAGTTAGCCACGTCAAAAATTTATTATCAATACTTCCCTGCGTGCTGAATGCACAGTTAAATTAGGAGCTTCATCGGCCTTCAGCAAGAGAAGCTAAAATTTATTATGCAACTTGAAGTGGTGCGTTACTAGCACAGCGGCTAGTCGAGACAGCCGATTTGATCGAGCGTTTTCTCAGCGGTCCGCACCCCGGCTTTATATATAAGAGCACTGTGCGAGGAAGCCAAGGCCCCAGTTCTCTCCAGACGCTGAATGACACGCCATCTGTGTCGGGAATCGCGCCGCGCCAGTATCAGTGCTACTAACAGCCTCGGGTGCCGTATTCTGTTACTCGAGATGCGCGTAACCAGTAAAGCGTTTCAAGTAAAGTGTTAATTCGGGAATGATTTTCATTATCTAGCCTCAGTGTGCGTATTGTCGTATTTTCACGTGCCGTCGCGGGACAGACATTCTACTACTAATATAGCGTGGCGTTTGATGAGATATTTCATCAAATTATGGCGAGCATTCATTTCAACAATTATTTCGGACATTTATAGTTGCATTGGCGCAATAGACTCTGAACTGTTCTGTTAGTTAGGTTGGAGGGATATTTGTGTGTATATTTGTGATTTTGAGAATATACTCAACTATTTTGGAAAGTCGTCTTTGATTAGAAATCCCGAACAACTTCCTGACTCTACAGAGCTACAAGCTGCAGCTATAATTGTAATCTCAAGGAAGTGGGCACTAGGAACTCTATTTACAGGCTTCAGGTTTTGTCAAATCGCTTTCTGGGGGTCTACAAAGTAAATAGAGAGCCAGTGTTGAGAACGGCGAAAGACAGCATAACAACATTCTAAAGCTAGAAACTGACAGCAAGCAAACATTAATGCAGCAGTAATATATTTAACAACCAACATCAAAATATTTCTACTCCTCCGCCGCCCCACAACGTCTCCGACGATTGTCTGGTTGAAGGGATGTGCGACACTCATCATTGAAGAGAACGTGATGCCAATCCTGAGCGGTCCATTCGGCATGTTGTTGGGCCCATCTATACCGTGCTGCATGGTGTCGTGGTTGCAAAAATGGACCGCACCATTTAATTCGGAAGTGAAGTTGCGCATCATGCAGCCTACTGCGCACAGTTTGAGTCGTAACACGACGTCCTGTGGCTGCACGAAAAGCATTATTCAACATTGTGGCGTTACTGTCAGGGCTCCTCTACGCCATAATCCGTAGGTAGCGGTCATCCACTGCAGTAGTAGCCCTTGGGCGGCCTGAGCGAATCATGTCGTCGACAGCTCCTGCCTCTCTGTACCTCCTCCATTTCCGAACAACATCGCTTTGGTTCACTCCGAGACGCCTGGACACTTCCCATGCTGAGAGCACTTCCTGGCACAAAGTAACAAATAACAATGCGGACGCGATCGAACCTCGGTATTGACTGTCTAGGCATGGTTGACCTACAGACAACACGAGCCGTGTACCTTCTTCCTGGTGGAATGACTGCAACTGATCGGCTGTCGGACCCCCTCCGTCGAATAAGCACTGCTCATGCATGGTTGTTTACATCTTTCGGCGGGTTTAGTGACATCTCTGAACCGTCAAAGGAACTGTGTCTGTGATACAATACACACAGTCAACGTCTATCTTGAGGAGTCCTGGGAACCGGGATGATGGAAAACTTTTTTGACGTGTGTATACAACTTCTAATATGACGGGTGATTCTAAAATATTTTTGTTTGCTTCTTAGTGATGGATGTTGAGTGCAACATAGGCAATGTATCAAAAAGTGCAAGTCAAGAAATAAGTCCATGGCTTGTAGAAAATGAAGCTAAAACTGATATTTGGATATGCGAGTGCAGGCTTTCACGGCGAATTTCATATATGAAGTCTTCACGGTTTGCAGCCGAGTAGCGTCGTCGTCTCGTAGCTACGAGACAACGACGCTACTCGGTTGACAAACCGTGAAGACTTCATATATGATATTTGGATTACACTCAACGGGCATCTGGTTAATGAGCCCGGAAAATCCAAATTCGCAGGTGTTCAGATAGATGGTAATCTGCCATGGAAAGCCCGTGTTCAGGATCTTGTTCAAAAACTTTGTTACTATATTCACCATTAGACAAGTATCTGCAATAAGCGATAATCCAACACGAAATATGCTCAAATTTGCGTATCTTCATTCGCTTATGCCAAAGGGCATTATATTCTGGGGTAGCTCTTCCCATTAACAACGTCTATTTTTGGCTCAGAAAAGGGCAGCCCGAGCAGTATGTGGTGTCGATTGACAGACCTTTTGTCAAAACCTGAACAGGAGTCTAGAAATTCTGACGTCTGCCTCTTCAAATATATTTTCTTTAATATCCTTTGTTGTTAACAACATGAGCTTATTCCCAAGACTTTTAGATTTCACTTTGTTAATGCCAAGTAAAAATCCAATTTGCATTTGGGTCACGAGTTACTGACTCGTGTGGAGAAAGGCGGACAGTATTCTGAATCCAGAATGAGATTTTCACTCTGCAGCGGAGTGTGCGCTGATATGAAACTTCTTGACAAATTAAAACTGTGTGCCGGACCGCAGTATCCTTTCTTTCAGGAGTGCTAGTTCTGCAGGTTCACAGGAGGGCTTCTGTTAAGTTTGGAAGGTAGGGGACGAGGTACTGGCAGAAGTAAGGCTGTGAGGACGGGGCGTGAGTCGTGCGTGGGTAGCTCAGTCGGTAGAGCACTTGCCCGCGAAAGGTAAAGGTCCCGAGTTCGAGTCTCGGTCCGGCACACAGTTTTAATCTGCCAGGAAGTTTGAGTATTCTGAATATTTTGAATAAGCTACCAAAAAGTCTTAATAGTAATCCTCACACATTCAAGTCTATGTTGAAGAATTTCCTCATATCTCACTATGGGAGTTTCTGGAAAAAATTTAAGCAAATTCGTGTGTTATATTGCTGATTATGGTAATGTGACTTATACTTGGCAGATTTTCGTCTGCGTAGGATTCGTTTAAATTTCATTTGAATTACGACTATAGCCAATTTTTCCGATTTAATTTTTCCGATATAATTTCATGCGCCGACTCGCTTCATGCCCGTGGCGATTGGCTCCTCAATTTGATGCTAAGGAGCTAGATGCGTAGTTGAAGAAAAAATGCAGCTCCAAAGAAGTCTCTTACAAAAACGACTAATTCTTGGGAACGGTCTCTCGGCATGACACCACTACTAAGTTGAATTCACGGATGGGACGGAGAATATTCAACGAGATGTACTCGCTTCACCATGAGTTTGCTTAGTGAGCGCGAGAGTGACAAAGTAAAACTCAACGTACTCCAGTTGGAGACGCTATAAGAAAGGCGCTGTGGGTCTTGGAAAGCCCAGCTTTGGAATTCCCAAAGTGATATTCCAATTCGAGTCAACTAACAAATTACTGCCTCCATTTTATATTACAGATTAATGTCTACGAGGACAAAATTAGAAGAAATCGGTTGTTCGAAAATGGTTCAAATGGCTCTGAGCACTATGGGACTTAACATCTGTGGTCATCAGTCCCCTAGAACTTAGAACTACTTAAATCTAACTAACCTAAGGACATCACACACATCCATGCCCGAAGCAGGATTCGAACCTGCGACCGTAGCGGTCGCGCGGTTCCGGACTGAGTGCCTAGAACCGCTAGACCACCGCGGCCGGCGAAATCGGTTGTGTTCAGAGAAATGCTGACAGTTTTCCTTCCCGTTTACCGTCAGCAAAGGGATAAGCAAAGCGTAAAAATATTTCAGTAGTTTTTATGTTAAGACCTGTTCGTATAGCGTAACACGCAGAATGCTAGCTTGCGAGACAGGGAAGTGACAGGTGAGCCAGACACGCATCGAATCCGCGTGGCGTATTAACGACCGTGGGCTGCTCCAACGGCAGCCTGTATGTGGGCTTTAGGCAAGAACTGAGCTGGTCCCCAAATTCTGTCTCGGTTAAAATACTTTCACACACAGAACAAAGGCTACACAATTCACAGACGGCTAGCGCACACGACATTGCTCCTCCACGCTACCTTGACGACTGTAGCGTCAGAGCGGCATCCGTCCACGTAATTAAATAATAAAATAAAATCTGCAAAATCCTGAAAAAAGCGTACGGAATAAGCGCTAGGGAAAAGAAAGAAGATACCACTGCTGTGTTAAAAAATTCTGATACCGAACAACACCGAAGATTATTTCAACTTTATTCTTTGTGTTGTAATTTAATTCGTTTTGTGTTATTCTACCTGTGCTTCAGTTTTATTCTCTCCTCAACAGTAATATAGGAGTGAAAATTGCGTTAAAATTTTAACAGCCACAAAGAAGAAATCTGTAAGAAAATGTTAACATAATAAAATTATAGGGTGTACTTGAAGACGGTATTAGAAATGAAAAAAAGCATGGACAAAAGTTAAATGTTAAATTACTGATACAGAGACTGAACCTAGTTTGAACTAAGTACATAATATCTATATAATTTCACGTGTACTGTGTACAGATTTAACCTCTGTACATTCAAGAAATCAAATTTCGGAGCTGATGTCGACAGACCCACCCTCAGTACGTAACTGGTTTTGTGCTTTTCCGTTCTGATTCCTATATAACAGCATTATAGATATAATTAGCAGCACATGCACTCTGACATTTGAAGTAGAGGCTATTCCAATTAACCTTTGTCTCTGGACAGTAATTTTAGCTTCTGTCAACACTTCTGCCGTTCGTCAATACTGGTGTTATGGTTCCTTTTTAAGAAACGGAAATTTTGGAAAAGGAGAAGGCAGTGGCGTTTTTTATCAAACTTCAGGGTAGTGGCTCTCGTACGACTGCTATCCTGTGTTGTTCCAAATTGCTTAAGGAATTATGAGATTTTGATTCTTGTTGCTATCGAATTGTTCTTAATAAACTGATAAATAATATGTTGAAACTATAAGACTTTATCGACCCCCAATAATTATATTTCCACTGTAGATGTTTCTTGCCATCTTGATATCATAAATGCGTAAATGACTTTAAAAAAAATGAAGTTCCGATTATTCGGTTCGCTATCTGCCGTCGTTGAGGAAATTTTGTTAAAAGGCTGTTTTTTCCCACTATCCTTTACAGTAAACGTGTTCCATTTACGTCTCTTGTTAGGTAATTTTCTTTCCATTGCACCCAGTGGATCATGTGAGCTGAAAGTAGGTTGTTTCTTCTGGTGCGCAATGTTTTACGAATGTCCGACATGAGCCAAACCCGTATGTCTTGTTTCTTGTGAACTTCATCGGAATAAAAAACCTGATGTTTCTCTTTATGGTTTCATTAATGTCATTATACTTTGGGCTGCATATGGCTATTCATGTCACCATATTCCTGAGAAAAGACAGACTTGCCACACCTCGCGCTCGTATTTTTTCAGTTCAGAAGTTTCATCAATCCATTTCCACATATATAGCCATTGTTTCAAGGTACCTCATCTCCGTCCCTTTGCGAATGTTATGTAAGACCTCATGTTGCACCTTGTAACTGTGACCTACTTTAACCAGGAGGTCTGCAAAGGTAGAGGTTTCTTTTGTAAGGCTCCAACTTTTATGGTGTTCCTTCAAGTGGGCGGATGTTGCCCTGCCAGTCTTGCCTACATAGAAACAATAAAAACGGCAGTGATACAAGAAACGTAGAAATGGAGCAGAAGAGACCCATCTCGCCGTATATAAAAGGCTATGACTTCAAAGTAACTGACATACGTGACGGCCAGCCTTGCACTTGCGCTATTTGCGGCTCGGCAGCATAAAGCAGAGTACCCACAGTTCAGAAGTGCTAACCAAAGACCTGCTCCAGGACAAACCAAGTTACCAAGGACTGGCCGTGACACAACAACAAATACAACAAAAGTAAGGGGGAGACAAATTGTGGATGGCAACCAGCCTGCAGGAACCGTGGAAAAAGTGACCAATGACACAGTACCAAACCAGCGCCACTCTTAGACAAGAACAGGGCATCTCCACTGGTGTCAAAGAGGTAGCAACCAGGGGGACTACCTTAGACAGGAAAGAAGTGTTGCTAGCAACCAGCCATAGGAGACAAACGACGAAATTAACAGTCACACAACCATGAAAGGCCACACAGAGGGAAACAGATAAAGGAAGACCGGAATAAAACACAAAGAATAGTGTCACAGTTAACAACTGCTTGACGAGGCAACATCACGCCTGAAGCCAACAATTCTCAAGAACCAAGGAAGCAATCTGGCACAGGAACGGATAGAAATGCACGAAAACCTGCAAACTAGATGCAGCACGCGTAAACTAACAGAAGAGAAGATTACGAGAAGAAGAACCAATGGTAACCACTAACACGGACCCGCAGCCAACTATGAACATTTGACAGTGGGCTGATGAACCCGAGGAAAGTCCTGACGTGTGAACAAAGTGTCCGAAGATTATAAAATAACAGCAGTAAACACAAATGGAGTGAAAACGGAGGCGAAAATAAGAAGTTTCGAATAATATCTACTGTGGAACCGTTATTCTATGCAAAAAAGGTGTTCAGTATACGAGAACGCCATAAAACTTCAGGACCTGTTAATCATAAATGTACATGCTCCCACAGGCAGAGTAGCGAACTTTCAAATCAGAAGTTGCAAATTAATAACACTACCTTACAAGAACATAACGGGTTAGAACACTGTTGCAGAAACAACGAAACAAACATGCCAAATTTAAACAGACTAAAATCGCCAAGATTGGTGATCCTTTACAGAAGCTCGAAATTTAGTGCGGAGTTCAATACGAGACGCCTATAACAGTTCCCACAACGAAACTTTGTCTCGAAACCTGGCAGAAAATCCTTAGAGATTCTGGTCGTATGTGAAGTATGTTAGCGGCAAGAAACAATCAATCCCTTCTCTGCGCGATAACAATGGAGATACTATGGAAGACAGTGCTGCCAAAGCAGAGTTACTAAACACAGCCTTCCGAAATGCCTTCACAAAAGAAGAAGTAAATATTCCAGAATTCGAATCAAGAACAGCTGCCAACATGAGTAACGTAAATATCCTTGGAGTAGTGAAGCAACTCAAATCACTTAATAAAAGCAAGTCTTCTGGTCTAGACTGTATACCAATTAGGTTCCTTTCCGATTATGATGATGCATTAGTACCATACTTAACAATCATATACAACCGTCCGCTCGACGGAAGATCCGTACCCAAAGACTGGAAAGTTGCACAGGTCACGCCAATATTCAAGAAAGGTAGTAGGAGTAATCCACTAAATTACAGGCCCATATCGTTAACGTCGATATGCAGCAGGATTTTAGAACATATATTGTGTTTGAACATTATGAATTACCTCGAAGGAAACGGTCTATTGACACACAGTCAACATGGGTTTAGATAACATCGTTCCTGTGAAACACAACTAGCTCTTTATTCACATGAAGTGCTAAGTCCTATTGACAAGGGCTTTCAGATCGACTCCGTATTCCTGGATTTCCGGAATGCTTTTGACACTGTACCACACAAGGGGCACGTAGTGAAATTGCGTGCTTATGGAATATTGTCTCAGTTACGTGACTGGATTTGCGATTTCCTGTGAGAGAGGTCACAGTTCGCAGTAATTGACGGAAAGTCATCGAGTAAAACAGAAGTGATTTCAGTCGTTCCCCAAGGTAGTGTTATAGGCCCTTTGCTGTTCCTTATCTATATAAACGATTTGGGAGAAAATCTGAGAAGCCGTCTTCAGTTGTTTGCAGATGACGCTGTCGTTTATCGACTACCAAAGTCATCAGAAGATCAAAACAAACTGCAAAACGATTAAAAAAAATATCTGAATGGTGCGAAAAGTGGCAGTTGACCCTAACTACCGAAAAGTGTCAGGTCATCCACATGAGTGCTAAAAGGAAGTCGTTAAACGTCGGTTACACGATAAATCAGTCTAATCTAAAAGCCGTTGTTGTTGTTGTGGTCTTCAGTCCTGAGACTGGTTTGATGCAGCTCTCCATGCTACTCTATCGTGTGCAAGCTCCTTCATCTCCCAGTACCTGCTGCAACCTACATCATTCTGAAACTGCTTAGTGTATTCATCTCTTGGTCTCCCTCTACGATTTTTACCCTCCACGCCGCCCTCCAATGCTAAATTTGTGATCCCTTGATGCCTCACAACATGTCCTACCAACCGATCCCTTCTTCTAGTCAAGTTGTGCCACAAACTTCTCTCCTCTCCAATCCTATTCAATACCTCCTCATTAGTTACGTGATCTACCCACCTTATCTTCAGCATTCTTCTGTAGCACCACATTTTGAAAGCTTCTATTCTCTTCTTGTCCAAACTAGTTATCGTCCATGTTTCACTTCCATACATGGCTACACTCCATACAAATACTTTCAGAAACGACTTCCTGACACTTAAATCTATACTCGATGTTAACAAATTTCTCTTCTTCAGAAACGCTTTCCTTGCCATTGCCAGTCTACATTTTATATCCTGTCTACTTCGACCATCATCAGTCATTTTGCTCCCTAAATAGCAAAACTCCTTTACTACTTTAAGTGCCTCATTACCTAATCTAATTCCATCAGCATCACCCGATTTAATTTGACTACATTCCATTATCCTCGTTTTGCTTTTGTTGATGTTCATCTTATATCCTCCTTTCAAGACACTGTCCATTCCGTTCAACTGCTCTTCCAAGTCCTTTGCTGTCTCTGACAGAATTACAATGTCATCGGCGAACCTCAAAGTTTTTATTTCTTCTCCATGAACTTTAATACCTACTCCGAATTTTTCTTTTGTTTCCCTTACTGCTTGCTCAATATACAGATTGAATAACATCGGGGAGAGGCTACAACCCTGCCTCACTCCTTTCCCAACCACTGCTTCCCTTTCATGTCCCTCGACTCTTATAACTGCCATCTGGTTTCTGTACAAATTGTAAATAGCCTTTTGCTCCTTGTATTTTACCCCTGCCACCTTCAGAATTTGAAAGAGAGTATTCCAGTTAACATTGTCAAAAGCTTTCTCTAAGTCTACAAATGCTAGAAACGTAGGTTTGCCTTTTCATAATCTTTCTTCTAAGATAAGTCGTAAGGCTAGAATTGCCTCACGTGTTCCAACATTTCTACGGAATCCAAACTGATCTTCCCCGAGGTCCGCTTCTACCAGTTTTTCCATTCCTCTGTAAAGAATTCGCGTTAGTATTTTGCAGCTGTGACTTATTAAACTGATAGTTCGGTAATTTTCACATCTGTCAACAGCTGCTTTCTTTGGGATTGGAATTATTATATTCTTCTTGAAGTCTGAGGGTATTTCGCCTGTCTCATACATCTTGCTCACCAGATGGTAGAGTTGTGTCATGACTGGCTCTTCCAAGGCCATCAGTAGTTCTAATGGAATGTTGTCTACTCCCGGGGCCTTGTTTCGACTCAGGTCTTCCAGTGCTCTGTCAAACTCTACACGCAGTATCTTATCTCCCATTTCGTCTTCATCTACATCCTCTTCCATTTCCATAATATTGTCCTCAAGTACATCGCCCTTGTATAAACCCTCTATATACTCCTTCCACCTTTCTGCCTTCCCTTCTTTGCTTAGAACTGGGTTGCCATCTGAGCTCTTGATATTCATACAAGTGGTTCTCTTCTCTCCAAAGGTCTCTTTAATTTTCCTGTAGGCAGTATCTATCTTACCCCTAGTGAGACAAGCCTCTACATCCTTACATTTGTCCTCTAGCCATCCCTGCTTAGCCATTTTACACTTCCTGTCGATCTCATTTTTGAGACGTTTGTATTCCTTTTTGCCTGCTTCATTTACTGCATTTTTATATTTTCTCCTTTCATCAATTAAATTCAATATTTCTTCTGTTACCCAAGGATTTCTATTAGCCTTCGTCTTTTTACCTACTTGATCGTCTGCTGCCTTCACTGCTTCATCCCTCAGAGCTACCCATTCTTCTTCTACTGTATTTCTTTCCCCCATGCCTGTCAATTGTTCCCTTATGCTCTCCCTGAAACTCTCTACAACCTCTGGTTCTTTCAGTTTATCCAGGTCCCATCTCCTTAAATTCCCACCTTTTTGCAGTTTCTTCAGTCTCAATCTGCAGTTCATAACCAATAGATTGTGGTCAGAATCCACATCTGCCCCTGGAAATGTCTTACAATTTAAAACCTGGTTCCTAAATCTCTGTCTTAGCATTATATAATCTATCTGATACCTTTTAGTATCTCCAGGATTCTTCCAGGTATACAACCTTCTTTTATGATTCTTGAACCAAGTGTTAGCTATGATTAAGTTATGCTCTGTGCAAAATTCTACAAGGCGGCTTCCTCTTTCATTTCTTCCCCCCAATCCATATTCACCTACTATGTTTCCTTCTCTCCCTTTTCCTACTGACGAATTCCAGTCACCCATGACTATTAAATTTTCGTCTCCCTTCACTACCTGAATAATTTCTTTTATCTCGTCATACATTTCATCAATTTCTTCATCATCTGCAGAGCTAGTTGGCATATAAACTTGTACTACTGTAGTAGGCATGGGCTTTGTGTCTATCTTGGCCACAATAATGCGTTCACTATGCTGTTTGTAGTAGCTAACCCGCACTCCTATTTTTTTATTCATTATTAAACCTGCATTACCCCTATTTGATTTTGTATTTATAAATCTGTAATCACCTGACCAAAAGTCTTGTTCCTCCTGCCACCGAACTTCACTAATTCCCACTATATCTAACTTTAACCTATCCATTTCCCTTTTTAAATTTTCTAACCTACCTGCCCGATTAAGGGATCTGACATTCCACGCTCCGATCCGTAGAATGCCAGTTTTCTTTCTCCTGATAACGACGTCCTCTTGAGTAGTCCCCGCCCGGAGATCCGAATGGGGGACTATTGTACCTCCGGAATATTTTACCCAAGAGGACGCCATCATCATTTAATCATACAGTAAAGCTGCATGTCCTCGGGAAAAATTACGGCTGTAGTTTCCCCTCGCTTTCAGCCGTTCGCAGTACCAGCACAGCAAGGCCGTTTTGGTTAATGTTACAAGGCCAGATCAGTCAATCATCCAGACTGTTGCCCCTGCAACTACTGAAAGGGTTGCTGCCCCTCTTCAGGAACCACATGTTTGTCTGGCCTCTCAACAGATACCCCTCCGTTGTGGTTGCACCTACGGTACGGCGATCTGTATCGCTGAGGCACGCAAGCCTCCCCACCAACGGCAAGGTCCATGGTTCATGGGGGGCTAAAAGCCGTAAATTCAACTAAATACCTAGGTATTATAATTACGAACCACTTAAATTGGAAAAGCTAACCAAAGGCTGCGTTTTATTGGCAGGACACTTAGAAAATGTAACAGACCTACTAAGGAGACTGCCTACACTACGCTTGTCGGTCCTCTTTTAGAATACTGCTGCGCGGTGTGGGATCCTTACCAGATAGGACTGACGGAGTACATCGAAAAAGTTCAGGAAAGGCAGCACGTTTTGTATTATCGCGAAATGTGGGAGAGAGTGTCACAGAAATGATACAGGATTTGAGCTCGAAATCACTAAAAGGAAGGCGTTTTTCGTTGCGACGGAATCTTCTCACGAAATTCCAATCACCAACTTTCTCCTCCGAATGCGAAAATATTTTGTTGGCACCGACATACATAGGGAGGAACGATCACCACGATAAAATAAGGGAAATAAGAGCTCGTAAGGAAAGATATAGGTGTTCATTCTTTCCGAGCGCTATACGAGATTGGAATAATAGAGAATTGTGAAGGTGGTTTGATGAAGCCTCTGCCAGGCACTTAAATGTGGTTTGCAGAGTATCCATGTAGACATAGTTATAGATGGAGACGATACCAGCTGCGTATTAAGCAGTTTTAACTTAAGTCCCAATTTTAACATTGGCCAAGAACTGCAAATGTTAGTGGACGGATTCGAATTACTAAATACCTCTTTCACCTCTATTATCTTCACCGGTAAAAGCGTATTTGACAGAAGATATATAAACCACGGTGTCAAACATTATGTCATGGACGGAGTAAGATGGCCACTGAGTACTCCGATCGTACTAATACACGAACAAGAGTTTCAAGGGCGTGGAGTGTAGCAGATGAACACAAATCTCCTAAACGAAATAGAAATTCAGACCACGACAAAAACACCTGGAACAAGTGCCTACGCCACAAAATGCCTCTTACAGTTGGCGTAAGAAAGAGTTTATTGGTGGAATAAAAAGCTGTAATGTTATTTAATGCTTCTACGGGAGTTCTACAGCAATACGGCGTGGTTAACAGCTAACATGACTAGAATTAAGCACAGGAAAGCATAAATTACCGCCCTTACCAGACAACCTGCGTAAAGCGCCAAAGTCAGGTCACGCAGTCAAAACGATATTAACGAATGAATCTGCTTCCATCTACCACATCATAAGGGAAATGAGAAGGGCCAAATACAAGATCATGTACAAGTTAACAGACGACCGAGGCAATATCTATGAAACATGAAAGTCGATCACAGGCTACATCGTACACTTCACAGATACGTATACTGATACAGAAACACGAGTTAATAACTAAGAAATTTTCTTCACATGCACCACAACAATCATCAGTTGGGAAGACAACGAAACTATATTAGAAGCGATAGCGCAATTGGAATTGCAAACATTAATTAAGGAGTCATCGAAAAAGAAAGTAGTAGGTTTGGATGGCATATCTGTCGAATTTTACTTACATGTCTATACTTGGTCGGCCTGAAACACCGGGATCACGTATGGTGACAATCGACCTTCATCCTTTACGAGACTGTTGATGTTAGTACCAGAAAAATCCAACATCATCAATACTCGGTTAGTATCAAACAAGTGCCATAAAAGGAGTCTCCATTCTGAATATTTTAGCTGAATATCGGGATATAACACATCTAAAACGCGCCAGTAAAGCAAAGTTAGCGTTAGCCTATATCAATTTTGACAAAGCTCATGACAGAATTCATGATGATTTTTTACTCAGTGTAATGCGCAGAATGGGATTTGAGAATTAGTCTGCAAAATAAATAGTCAAACACCTTGGTCAATACCGGTCAAAAGAGCTACACGACACAGTTTCCCACTTTCTGTAACGCTTCATACAATCACAATAGAACCAACGCTGAAAAAGTGACGTGAAAATTTGTATGGTGTGCAAATCCCCAATACCAAATCCGTATTTCACACATACGCGGATGGCATCAGTATTATCAACAAGAACAACGGTGATATGCATACAAGAAGACAAATCGTACAACACTACACCAGTGTGACCGATGCTGTTACAAACCACCAAAAATCGCGTTCTACTAGGACCACATTGGGACTACGTCCAAGGCACGTGGTTACGAACAACAGAAAGAAGGAAACACCAATGGATGCTTATAACGCCTAATCCGAATGACATGCTAATGGCAAACTGGCAGGACAATCTCAACGTCATCCGAACAGCTATGAACGAACACAAGGCCAGAGAATCAGATCGACTGCAGAAGATCAGACTTATAAACACCTACATACATACTAAGGTCTACTACACAGCAAAAACGGCACCTATACCTAACTACATTGCCCATAGAATAGTAGGAAGCCCCGGATGGAATATATGGAGTCAACATATTTAAGATCCAATTTCACACGGTCCATCTACACCGGCAAAAAGGACTACGGAATATACGAGCACAATGCACTGCATTATTTCTTAACAGAATATTAAGGATAACTGAAAGTTGACGAGTAAATTACGCACCTGCCTCGAACCAGAACAGAAAAAAAAGAAAATTCCTAGTAAGTGGGGGCCATATAAATAGAAATATTGATTACATGAGAAGCTGTTATATTGAACTCATTTATATTGAAGCTAAGTGAACGAGACTGCAGAACGCCAACACTATAAGGACAATCTTAGGTCCAATATTGTTTCTCATATATATAAACGAACTCCCGTCTAATATACAACAAGCTGAATTAGTTCTTTTTGCAGATGACACTAGTATTGTAATGAATCCAAGTATACACACAGAAACAGACGAAATGGTAAACAATGTTCTGATAAGAATTGTTGACTGGTTTTCTGCAAATGATCCACACTTAGTTTTAAAAAAACACATTATATTCAGTTCTGCATGTGGAGGTACTACACCAGTGAAACTTAAAAAAATTATGTGTACGTATTTGTACAAACACAGTCTCGTTGCGAGGCGGGGAACGTTCCACGTTCCCTTCGAAGTCGTGATAACTTTAAATTACAATAATATTTAAACGAGATGCGGTTTGACTGAACTCCGCTTATCGTCAGGCATATAGCATACACTACGTAATTGCTATATTTTCCCTCAAATTAAAAATTGAGTTACATAGGGTCCTACATAGCAATATATTGTTACTAGAGAGCGATAGAGCGCAGTACTTCATACTTCCTAACACTGATATTAGATGATTTTTCAGTGTTTTCAGTGTTGTCCTTGCAACCTCTGTTGGAGAGACATTGGCATTAATTTAGCCATGTATGGGATGTTCATATTGACTAACCTTCTTGGATAACACTGAATATTGTAGCTCATAATTCCTTCCTAATTAGATTTCTTATCATCTTCAGCTTTGGTAGTCCTGCATTCCTCAGCTGCGTGTAATATTACGGTATGTTGTTAATTTTTACTTATTGACTGTCTAATATACGAGGGCGGTTCAGAAAGTAACCTCCGATTGGTCACAGTGCGGGTTGTGGGGGGAGTAGCGACGCCATCTGTGCGTTCACGCACTCAACAGGTCAGTCGGCATCAAGCCGTGGTCGAGTGAACGTCGTACCTGCGCTAGTTTAGTTTTTGTGGCAGTTTGAAATGTGTGCTGCAATAGAAAACCCCGCCAAATGTGAAGTGCGTGCTGTCATAAGGTTTTTTACAGCCAAAGGATATTCTGCAGCAGCTATTCATCGTGAGCTTTGTGCCGTGTACGGACCAAGAGTTATGAGTGAAGGAGTTGTCCGTGAATGGGTACGTTTATTTAAAAGTGGACGAGAAAACGTTCATGATGAAGAGAGGAGTGGTAGACCATCATTGGTGACTGACGAACTCGTTCAGACAGTTGATGCAAAGGTTCGTGAAAATCGACGTTTCTCAATGTCGGAGTTGTCTACTGGTTTTCCACAGATTTCTAAGACTCTCTTGTACGAGATAGTGACAGCAAGATTGGGTTACCGTAAGTTCTGTGCACGATGGATGCCCAAAATTATTACCGACCACCACAAAACTCAAAGAATGGCCTCTGCATTAGACTTTCTGTCACGTTATGAGGACGAAGGAGAACCATTGTTAAACAGAATCGTGACCGGTGACGAAATCTGGATTAAGTACGTGAACCCTAAGACAAAAGAACAATCAAAGATGTGGGCACATTCAAATTCGCCTACCAAACCAAGAAAAGCCTCGCAAGATTTTTCTGCCAGAAAACTGATGGCAACGGTGTTTTGGGATGCCAAAGGGGTGTTGTTGGTTGAATTCATGGAACGTGGTACGACCATTAATCAAGACGTGTACTGTGAAACAATAAAAAAGTTACGACGGGCTATACAGAACAAACGCCGTGGTATGCTGACTTCCGGTATCGTTTTTTTGCACGATAACGCCCGTCCTCACTCTGCTCGCAGAACATCGGCCCTTCTTGAGTCCTTCAAGTGGGACGTTATCAACCATCCACCTTACAGCCCAGACCTGGCGCCAAGTGATTATCACCTCTTCATGCATTTGAAGAAATGGCTCGGGTCACAGCGGTTTGATGACGACAAAGAACTCAAAGATGCGGTCACAGGCTGGCTCCAGGCACAAGCGGGTGATTTTTATGCAGAAGGAATTTCAAAGCTTGTGAAGAGATACGATAAGTGCCTCAATCGCTATGGAGACTATGTAGAAAAATAGTGTAAAGATGTAGTTGTAAGATGTATATATTAAAATATTTTTATTTAACTTGGTGTATTTTTTTAAATCACCCGGAGGTTACTTTCTGAACGGCCCTCGTACATAGGCATGACATGCAGAAATTTTGAAACACGGTAATAAGAACACATCAGGTGTTGGAAGTACGAAACAAAGCATTCCAGCCGGCCGGTGTGGCCGAGCGGTTCTAGGCGCTACAGTCTGGAACCGCACGACCGCTACGGTCGCAGGTTCGAATCTTGCCTCGTGCATGTATGTGTTTGATGTCCTTAGGATACTTAGGTTTAAGTAGTTCTAAGTTCTAGGGGACTGATGATGACCACAGCAGTTAAGTTCAGAGTGCTCAGAGCCATTTGAACCATTTTTGAAACCATTCCACAGTTGCAGAACATTTAAAACGCTAGAACCACCATCCTACAAACATGGAACAAGATATGAAAATGATGAGAATAAACAACCATGACAAATACTTTATACAAATGTAAGAAAACTTCCACATTCAGAAAGCCATTGCTGAAAACTGAGCGAACATACATCAGTACAGACTCCCTGCTAAACTTAATAAGAGAAATGATAAGATAAAAATTATCCCTCTTGCACATGCAGCCACATTAAAACAAATACCTACCTTTCTCTCTCTCTCCCTCTCTCTCTCTCTCTCTCTCTCTCTCTCTCTCTCCGTCCCTCCCGCCCGCCTTCTGGTCATCCCCCCCCTCCCACACACACACAAAAATACGCACCAAACCAAATACCATTTCACACACACACATATGCATACACAATCAGATCACAGATATCTCAATAAAAATTACACTCTAAAGTTGGCACTAACATTCGATCTTTGGCAATAACATCCGACAGTCGGCAACACAGACCAAAACATAGCATCAAAACAAGTGTTCAGTTCCTAGTGCTGTGAAGTGTGGAAAACAAAAACACAAATGGCAATTATAATAAGAAGAAGAGCGTCAAAAACGGAACTAAAACACAATATGTAGAAAATCATCCATGTAACCTGCAAGTAGAATTTAAAATATTACTACACAATAGAAAAACCAACCACCATAACTGTGTATAACCTATATATACATTGTCCCAAAATGTAAACCAAATAGTAAAAATACGTACATATTGCAGGCCACTGAAGATGCCTTGCAGAGAATAAAGGCGAAACTCGTATGGCACGAAAATTGTGTTTCATTCAGTTGTAGTTAGACGGTCAACAAGTAAAAATTAACAATATACCGTAATATATCTGTTATCTTTATCACTTCACTGGTTCTATGAAATCACATTTTAGTCTATTGCCTAATGTAACTTAGGTTCATGGCGCAAGTGTGAATGTTGACCAAGGTTCATTTAGTTGTGCTCGAATGTGCTATTTGGTGGGACGAGTAAATCACGTTCACAGTAGACGAAATTCAGGAAATTGTCCGCACAGTTAAAATGGAAAGGAACGCATACGGTTGTGCAACAGAAACTACTTATCAGTAAAGCTAAACTTCAAGGTGACATTCTGCAGTGGTGATATAATTAACAATATTTGTAAAAAGAGAGAGCTTCAGCAAGTATTCGAAGTCAGAAACTGGATATAACGTACTGTTAAAAAGTAATCGACAGTCTGTTTGACGTAACACGTGCTGCGAAGCTACCTACTTCCCTTGGCTAGATTGTTTATATTTTATTCGACATGTTTCGCACTGGTACTTTTACAACTAGAAAAAACTGGGAACATATGTGGAAAACGACTTCTTGCTGAAATGCTACATCAAAAGGCAATTTTCTAATAAAGCTGTGCGAGTAAAAGTCAAAAAATTAAACTGAGCAGCTATCATACATGATCACAGTTGTCTACACAATAACTGATTGTCGTAAGAAGGACGACAGAGAAGAGATACCAACAGATCCCATATCAATTTGATAAAATCTGTGTAGCAAGTTGCTCAGGGGGTGCGTTATTTCGAGATGTTGTTTTAACTGCATCTTATACCTCTTTGCTGGTGAAGTTATCTATTATTTCCTCATTGTTTTCGTCATTTACTACATCTCTACCATCGCTAAAAATTCCTCCTACACACTGGATCTATCTGTGGCTTTTCGTCTAACTTAATAAAATGTTAAGCAGTAAAGGAAAGAAAGGAGAAATTGGCGAAGGGAATTAAGGTTCAAGATGAGGAAATGAAAAATTCTACATCTGCCGATGCCACACAAATTCTGTCAGACACGGCAAAAGACTTGAAATACCAGCTGAATGGAATGGGTACTGTTTTGCAGAGAGAGTATGAGCCGAACATCAACATAAGTAAAACAATGGTAATGGAATGTAGGAGAATGAAAACTGCTGATTCCGAGAAAATTAGATTAGGAAATCAGACACTAAGAGCAGTAGATGCGTTTTGCTATTTGAGTACATCTACATCTACACGATTACTCTGCAATTCACATTTAAGTGCTTGGCAGAGGGTTCATCGAACCACAATCATACTATCTCTCTACCATTCCACTCCCGAACAGCGCGCGGGAAAAACGAAGACCTAAACCTTTCTGTTCGAGCTCTGATTTCTCTTATTTTATTTTGATGATCATTCCTACCTATGTAGGTTGGGCTCAACAAAATATTTTCGCAGTCGGAAGAGAAAGTTGGTGACTGAAATTTCGTAAATAGATCTCGCCGCGACGAAAAACGTCTTTGCTTTAATGACTTCCATCCCGACTAGCGTATCATATCTGCCACTCTCTCTCCCCTATTACGTGATAATACAAAACGAGCTGCCCTTTTTTGCACCCTTTCGATGTCCTCCGTCAATCCCACCTGGTAAGGATCCCACACCGCGCAGCAATATTCTAACAGAGGACGAACGAGTGTAGTGTAAGCTGTCTCTTTAGTGGACTTGTTGCATCTTCTAAGTGTCCTGCCAATGAAACACAACCTTTGGCTCGCCTTCCCCACAATATTATCTATGTGGTCTTTCCAACTGAAGTTGTTCGTAATTTTAACACCCAGGTACTTAATTGAATTGACAGCCTTGAGAATTGTACTATTTATCGAGTAATCGAATTCCAACGGATTTCTTTTGGAACTCATGTGGATCACCTCACACTTTTCGTTATTTAGCGTCAACTGCCACCTGCCACACCATACAGCAATCTTTTCTAAATCGCTTTGCAACTGATACTGGTCTTCGGATGACCTTACTAGACGGTAAATTACAGCATCATCTGCGAACAACCTAAGAGAACTGCTCAGATTGTCACCCAGGTCATTTATATAGATCAGGAACAGCAGAGGTCCCATGACACTTCCCTGGGGAACACCTGATATCACTTCAGTTTTACTCGATGATTTGCCGTCTATTACTACGAACTGCGACCTTCCTGACAGGAAATCAGGAATCCAGTCGCACAACTGAGACGATGCTCCATAGGCCTGCACCGTGATTAGAAGTCGCTTGTGAGGAACGTAAGTAACAAAATAACTAGTGATAGCCAAGGTAGAGAGGACATATAATGTAGTCCGGTAATAACAAAGCAAGCGTTTCTGAAAAAGATAAATTTCTTAACATCGAATACATATTTAACTGTTAGGAATTCTGTTCTGAAGAAATTGTCTGCATTGTAGCCTTGTAAAGAACCGAACCATGGACGATAAATTAGACGAAAAGAGATTAGAAGCTTTTTAAATGAGGTGTAACAGAAGAACGACATATATTTGATAAGTGGAGCAGGTACTGACGGGAAATGATGACAAAAAAATTTATGGCTCAACTAGACTAAAAGAATGTATATTTTGATAGGATGTATCCTCAGCCATCAAGGAATCATAAATCTCGTAACTGAAAGAAATGTACCATGTAAAAGCGCTAATTAGTTTTTGTTCTACAGTATTAATTTTATTGTGTTTACCGGTTTTCGGCCTACAAGGCAGTCTTCAGACATTTACTGTCAATTGTCGCCAAAGGAGTTACAGTGTTTGTAATCGACATTGGAAAAGAAGTTACAAATCTAGACTGAAGCAGAAATGTACAGCAAATAACATCGTTGACAGTGTGGTGGTAATACAATGTAAAAAGTAAAATGTTGAACCACCACACTGTCAAAGATGTTATTTACTGTACGTTTCTTATCCAGTAATACTGTAGAAAAAAAAGCATACTAGCACGCTTCATTTATTATAATGTTGTTCTACCAAGAACCGATGGAAGATTCAGCCAATATGGCATGTGAAAGTTATAGAGAGAGACCATGGCTGAGCTAAAGCGGGTTCATGTGGGTGTAGGTTGCTGCATTTATGCAGAGATAAAGATACATCTGCTAAATAGACAAATGTGAAGATCTGCATGAAACGTATTCGGACGGAAGATAATAACAACAACGAGCGGTTATTTTTTTATGTTTTGTGTCTCTGCACGTTCACCAATGTAATCGATTAATTGTGTGAATATTTTATTATTCGTCATCCTCTCTTTTTTATTGGATGGTGTAATGAGTTTTTCTCATGCTTAAGATCTGAATTATTATCGGCCCTAATCTTGTTTCCGATAATGTTCTTGTTTTTTGTGCTCGTTATTGTGCTTCTACACTTTTGTCGTTTAGAAAGTACATTGGGAAGTCCGTACGACATCGTGGTAAGTCCAGCAGGCACCGTCAGCTTTTTCCTTCGCATATTGTACCAATGCTTTTTTTTTTTGTTGTTTCAGTGTGTCATATCTCAATCATGAATCTATCCCACTCTAATCACGCTCTGTTTACCGAAGGCACTTTCGACACAATTCACTGAAAATTTGTTTCACAATCTAGCTCTTAAAATTAATTACAGTTGCTCGCCCATCACTTTTTCCTCTGAAAGTCGTCTGGAATGCTGAGTCCAAGTATGTTTCGAAAACTCCCTCACCTTATGTCTATATTCGTAATAATGGTTAAATACTGTGTGGTTAGATAAAATCTGTCTTACCTAATTTCTACTTCATTGTTCGTGTTTGGTCACACAACCTACCACACGTGATACATGCCGAAACCTTCTATTAAAACTTGTAGTTGCCAGGAAAAAAATAAATTTTTGACTTTCGACCCACTTTTTAAGCACACTGTTAACATGAAAGCTTCTCTTGTCCTCCGTTCGCGAGTAATTAGATGCTTTTTACTTCGAGAAAATGCGTCCTACTGTGACCCAAACTTGAACCTGATAGTCGGTAAATATTAAATGAAAGACTTTTTATTCAAATGGCTATATATCTACCAATTTTGAGCATTGTTTTTTGTTATGACCAACACCCTCCCTTTTTTAAACTGCGGTACCGACTGTTGGGTCACTCTTAATATCTAAATTTACTTTCAGGCATGGTATTTGGTAAAACTGTATCGTAACTACATCTTCTAAAAGAATACGGCAAAGCTCCCTTTCTAACAGGACGGTTTCATTCTCTTTTTCTTACTGTACTATTTCCTGCTTAGCCCACATTTCTTGTGATTTATGAGCTGTATCATCCCCACTTCCATTTTCCTCTTTGCGTTTCCATGTGTTGTTGTCTGATGTGGTTAACTTTTGATTGTCCTTTTTTTCCTAGTTTCTGGTCTTCGCTGCGTCTATTTAGTGGCGGAGAGTTGAGTATCAGTGGTTTCTGCATAAAACCACAATTTTATTAATTTCTTTTCAAGTACCAGTGCCTTTCGACCGGTGCTATTGCATGACACAGACATCAAGTGGTACACGGAGGAACGTCTATGAATGTATTGCATTGCTGCAGTCACTTAACAGCGTTCAAAGCAACAGTCGGCGCGGGGGCTGTGCTACGTGATTGTAGGAGATTTTAGACGTGATTGTAGGATATAAGTAGCGCTGCATTTGTGTTCACTTGTGCGTCTCCCCCCATTGCTCATCCTCATGTAATTCTGTTTGTGTAAGAGTTTTGATTTTGAATCTCCGTAGTTTGACGCTAGCTCTTTCGTGTAGTTTTTCGTAATTTGTCCTACTCACGAAACACAAAGCTAGTAGTCCAACGAGGCACTTTCTCTGTCGTACATCGTATTTAACTAATGTTCAGGAACTGTAAACCGTGACATACTGCAGAGTGGGATATTTTAAAACACTCTTGAGAATTTTTACACTGTTGTCTACATGAGAACCTCTGTTATTAACCCATTCTCCAATATGTATTTGTAGTCGGTGTCATACGGCAAACTGAAAATGTCTTCAGATCTTTGTCTTACACCATCGTCAGTAATGGACGCATCTGTTATTTCTCCAACCGAAAAAATGAATTCTACCTGGCCACGCGTCGTTTTAAAGGATCTATCTCAAATCTCAATACTTTTCTGTCTCTGACAGTAATTTTTTCATAAATCCAGTCGTCCACTTCCGCGACCTTTGGTCCATTAACTTCAAAGAGAAAGGCTAAATATAGTTACTTTCTTCAGGGTCTGTGCCATCTGAAACAAAGTTGGAGTATCTAAAGTTTACTTCAAACCAAGCTGTATTTACAGTAACTGTTAAGGTGCCCTACGGTCGCAGGTTCGAATCCTGCCTCGGGCATGGATGTTTGTGATGTCCTTAGGTTAGTTAGGTTTAACTAGTTCTAAGTTCTAGGGGACTAATGACCTCAGCAGTTCAGTCCCATAGTGCTCAGAGCCATTTTTTTGTTAAGGTGCCCCGCACACCACGACTGTGTTACTATAAAAAGCACCTCCACCTACCAGAAGACTGCGTTCTTCTTTTCCATGATTCATTTTAAGGTAAAAATAATCGTCGTTACGGACAGCTTAAAAGAAATAACGTGTCGGCTAAAAAAAAATAAAGAAAAATAAATGAAATTTTCCGCAATCCTTCTGTAAAAGAAATGTCGTAGTCTGCTGTAACCTACTTTCTAATACACGATATCTACATTCCGTACGAATAATAAACCGCAGAAAAACACAGTCCGTAACAGCTAAGACACGTCTCCTATGGTTGCATGAGATACGAAATAAACGGTTATCTGTCTTTCGTGTGCCTATTTCGTAAACCGTCTTTTGCAACTGAAATTCGGTGTTTTCATTTGCCAAACAAGTGTCTCCCCAACATATCTGGCAATGTCACTGTTTTTTTCTTTATTTATTTATCGGCCGCTGTTTTAATGTTTTGTGTGGAATTCCAGCAAACATCGTAAAGCACGGCCAGTTATCCACTGCAGACTCCTGGATACAGCCCTACAGGAGTCAGTGGGCTGGTAGAGCTCGCAATTCTTCACTAGTGATCAATCTGTACACCCTTAAACAATATCTGTTAATATTACGTACTGGATGAAGATACTCGATGGGGAAGTATGGGAGACACTTACTGACAGTGAGAGCAATGAGCTCTTAAAAAAATACAAGACTCCTGGTACATATTTCCGATAGGAGATAATTTTGAAAGCGACGTTTATTTTTCATGATCTTTAATAGCCGTAACATATTTATTACCCAAATAACCTGGCCTTGTCCTTAATATATATGTTTCTGGATGGGGTCCGCCTTTAGCAAAACATAATTTTGTTCTTTATCCCAAACATGTTTCACTGCAGTTGCAGACTCAGCAGTGGGCTTTTATTTTATGGCTGTTAAACGTAAAGAATGTTCTTTACTGTTTGTATACATGTAAATATTAGTTTTTAAAATGGTATTTACAAATTTTTTTAAGAACACACGAAGTTATGTATTCATACCTTAAAAACGTATTAATACAAAACTTTATGTGTTCTTCAAAAACATTTGTAATTACGATTTTAAAAAGGTGTGAATACATAACTTCGTGTGTTCTTCAAAAACAATTTGTGATTACGACTTTAAAAACTAACATTTACATTTGTACAAACAGTAAAGAACATCCTTTATGTTTAACAGCCATAAAATAAAAGCCCACTGATGATGCTGCAACTGCAGTGAAACATGTTTGGGATAAAAAACAAAATTGTGTTTTGCTAAAGGCGGACCCCATCCAAAAACATATGTATTGTTAAAGCAAACACGGACAAAAGAGCTTCAACCTCAAGATGATTGCTTGTTCTTAATGTTTATGATATCGTCTCTCCTGATCTATGAGTTATACAATGATATAATTCAATAGAAACATTCAGTAGCGTATATGAATACTGTCTGCAAAATATGCTGCGAATGGAGTTAGTAGCAAGGAAGTAATAAATTTAAACGTCATGCGCAATGCGGCAGTTTTTCACACATCTCACTGTTTATGACGTTATATCTGCTGAACTATGTGACGTACAACGATATAATTTTGCAGGTACATTCAGCAGCATATGTGGACGCTGTCTGGAAAATATTTTGCGAAAAAGGTTAGTAACAAAGGAGTAACAAATTTAAACGCGATGCTTGAAGCGAAATTTTTTAACTGATCTCATTGTTTATGACACCATATCTGCTGAACTACGCTTATTGCAGTGATATAATTTTTCACCTACATTCAGTGATATAAGAACATACTGTCTGTAAAACGTGTCGTGCATAAAGTTAGTAGTAAAGAATTAATAAACTATAACGCTATGTCTCATGTCGTACTTTTACTGCATGAACAGCGGGAAAGTAGTAAGTGATGAACATCTTTCCTTTCATCATTTTGTAAGGGTTATCAACGAGAAATTTTTTGTAGAAGTTTGAAGTTATGCTAGTCGTTAAGTGCTCTCATCCTCAAATGCTAAATGAATAGAGTTTGGAAATTCACGTGTCACGGTCTACGCATCTTTTTCACCCCGATCCCTCCCTCTCCTTTCATAGTTAAGTGATTCTTACCCCCACAGTGATTGTCACCCGTCGCTAAGGTATATGTGTACCAAGTTTTGTTGCAATCGGTCCAGTGGTTTGGGAAGAAATGTGGAAAACACACACACACACATAATATGTATGAATTACTACTCTTCCTCTTTTACGTTTGGGCATTGTCTAAAATATAAATGAACTCAACTTTTTATTAATAAATACACTAAGTACACTTTACTCACTTTTCACACCTTATTTTCGATTTATATTCAGCCACTATCTCACTTTGACTGCTCACACTTCACTGGTTTTATTCACACACTGCACTACTTTTCGGTTCGTCCTCTTCGTTACTGTTAAGAAACTGTCGTTCGAACCCACGACAGGTCTTGCTTTATACACACCCCTACCAATAGGTAGTCCCACCAGTGGTGAATTCCAGACCATACCAAAATGGCTTCGAATGGTCCACAATGTTACAGAACATTCCACAACATTTTAGAGTGTTCTACAATGTTCCAAAATGACCTGGGATGTCCGGGGTTGTTCTATAACCTTCTGTAATATTCCCGAATGTTCCAGACTATTTCCGAACATTCCAGAAATCACGGATCATTGTGTAACATTCCGGAACATTCTGGAATGTTGTGGAATGTTCCCAAATATTCTCGGATGTTCTGGAACGTTCCAGAAATTTCTAGAGGGCGAAACTTGCCAGTTCTTATATCTTCAAAAGCACCCTTCAGGTAAAAACGAGAAGCTCCTTCATGGATGAGGATTAGAGGGCTACCGCACCATATAACTCCCTTGATCGTACCGGGACTCGTTTCTGAGTGTTAGAGGCACGCACATTGTACACTTACTTTATATATACAGGGTGAGTCACCTAACGTTACCGCTGGATATATTTCGTAAACCACATCAAATACTGACGAATCGATTCCACAGACCGAACGTGAGGAGAGGGGCTAGTGTAATTGGTTAATACAAACCATAAAAAAATGCACGGAAGTATGGTTTTTAACACAAACCTACGTTTCTTTAAATGGAACCCCGTTAGTTTTGTCAGCATATCTGAACATATAAACAAATACGTAATCAGTGCCGTTTGTTGCATTGTAAAATGTTAATTACATCCGGAGCTATTGTAACCTAAAGTTGACGCTTGAGTACCACTCCTCCGCTGTTCGATCGTGTGTATCGGAGAGCACCGAATTACGTAGGGATTCAAAGGGAACAGTGATGGACCTTAGGTACAGAAGAGACTGGAACAGCACATTACGTCCACATGCGTCAGTGGAAAAGACCAATAAAAAGGTGTTAGCATGTGGACGTAATGTGCTGTTCCAGTCTCTTCTGTACCTAAGGTCCATCACCGTTCCCTTTGGATCCCTACGTAATTCGGTGCTCTCCGATACACACGATCGAACAGCGGAGGAGTGGTACTCAAGCGTCAACTTTAGGTTACAATATCTCCGGATGTAATTAACATTTTACAATGCAACAAACGGCACTGATTACGTATTTGTTTATATGTTCCATGTGCCAACAAAACTAACGGGGTTCCATTTTAAAAAACGTAGGTTTGTGTTAAAAAACATACATCCGTGCATTTTTTTATGGTTTGTATTAACCAATTACACTAGCCCCTCTCCCCACGTTCGGTCTGTGGAATCGATACGTCAGTATTTGATGTGGTTTACGAAATATATCCAGCGGTAATGTTAGGTGACTCACCCTGTATATATTGATTATAAAACGAAATATTATACTGTAATGGAACAATATACCTTATTACCGGCATTCGAGAGTTCCTGAAAACAGGACAGATGCAATGCTTCTCAACATTTACATGGAAACTTCAGAAAACGATACCCGAAGTATGTACTTTTTGCGTAGGTCAAAACCGCCAGTTCGCGGTAATACTGGCTCTGTCACCAGTAACCATCATCTGACGGGTAGAGGTCTCACTAATCTGCTACCCTGGTCTTCACACTTGGCAACTACTTTCGCGAATCGTTTCACTTTACACGGACTTAATAGAGATTTAGAGTGCAGCTGAAAGAGAGTATATTGTTCTATATCTAAATATAACAGCCACATAAGTATTCTGGTGTATTTAAAAGTTACAAATATTTATCACGCTATCGTTTATCGAATTCGTTGTTTCGATGTCTGAGCAGTTTGTGAAATTCTATGAGTGTCCGTGCTGCATGGGTCAATAGATAAACAAATCGCTTAGTAGATAATGTCAACGAGTCTCCACGAATGTGCACAGACGATGCTGTCG
Organism: Schistocerca nitens; assembly: GCF_023898315.1. Classification (NCBI taxonomy): domain Eukaryota; kingdom Metazoa; phylum Arthropoda; class Insecta; order Orthoptera; family Acrididae; genus Schistocerca; species Schistocerca nitens. The sequence continues at coordinate 931,842,487 of NC_064616.1, forward strand.
TTCCTAGGTGGTATAAACAATTATGCCTGAAATTAACCACTCCAACTGCCACACAGTGTTAAGAGGAAGTGGATCTTGTTATGTTAACGGCCGGCGCCTGGCGGAGATCCATCTTGAAACGTAGCCTACTTACACAAGAAACTGTTTACAGCATTATTGTGCGGAATTGCATGGAATACTGCTAATCTCTTTCGCATACTCATTAGTCAAGATGACAGAAGAAACCAGAAAAGTTCAAAGAAGATAGAAGAGAGCTATCGTGGATCCCGACATACCGTCATCGCTGAGCTGTCCTAAGCGGCCAGTTCCTTAAATATACAGTGCCAAATGATAATCGAGAGCAGAACTCGTAAGCAGTCGCCATGGAAGCCACACGTCGTATAGTGAAATGTGTGGGGATTGGACCGTTGCATATGGATGTGGCTGCCCGCATCTGAAATACCACAACATACTTTGCCAAATTTTTATCACTATTACTGGAAAACATTCAAGCTAATTTTTGCAGGAAATGTTGATTTACGGAGAGTGTTATGCAACGTAATGTGCTATGGTCTTACTTGTTTTGCAAATCAAACTGCCTTTTCCTGCTGCTAGTTACTTTATTTATCCCATACGCGTTTCGCCTTCTCCTGTTCTAAGGCATCATCAATGGGATCTATAACGATACATTTTTGTTAGTTATAGATTATCAAATAGTTCACTTCACGATTTTTTGTAAAAAAAAGTAATTACTTACGATTTACTGATCTGCGTTTCCTCACATCTGGTCTGGAGGTCGCACTACCACTTTTATCACTGCAACATAATCCCATCTTTGTGTTCTCTCCATCCACACACTATTCACCATGTTTCTCATTCTTTTTTGTGATGGACTATTGTTATTTTGTCACTCGATACAACTATTTCGTCGTACACTTCTTTACACAGCGTAAATATTGCGACTCCAATATGTGTTTCATCTTCTTTGGTATGTTTACCTATTTGTTGCCAACATAACGAGGTATATGTTCGTTACTAACTTCTATTTATGATGTTTATACCGTGTGTGTGTGTGTGTGTGTGTGTGTGTGTGTGTGTGTGTGTATGAGTGAGAGAGAGAGAGAGGGGGGGGGGGGAGATAGCCGACCTTTTTCTTTCTCTTTCGGGGTGGGGGGGGGGGGGGGGAGTACGTGTCTACTAGCTGTTAGCGAGTGGCTGAAAACTTCGGGGACAGCTGTTTTGACTTTTCGTTTTCCTTGGGTGTGTGTAAAGCTATTATGTTGTGGCTGGAGTTTTTTGAGTTAGTTGATTTTTCTTCTATGAACTGTTTCCATTCTTTGTACAGTAGTTTTTGTGTGCTTTTTGACCTTGTTGACCAGATGGGAGAAAACTGTCATTTTATTTATGGTGTCTGCGAGTTGTAAATGTATCTTATACAACTCGTAATTTAACTAACAAAACTGTGTCGTTATAGATCCGACTGATGATACAGGGGAAGGCGAAACGCGTCTGGGATAAATAAAGTAACTAGCAGCAGGAAAAGGCAGTTTGATTTGCAAAACAAGTATTTAATTCTTGCTGCGGAGGATGGCCACACAAACAAACTTGCTATGGTCTTATTCCTGAGATTTGTTTATAAAATGTTTCACGACGGCTGTAGAAATATTCACTAGAATTAATCGATAGATTTGTTACTGCTTTGGCCTCGTCAGCCTTCGTAGTGAAACATGAAGAAACATTGAGTTTTTCCTATAGAATTATAGCTAGGAACAACCATAAAGCTTCTTTCTTTATTCTTGATGCCTCTATTGTCTTCCTTCTGTTCAGTAAACTGTATATCATCATGATGGGTGGTCGACTTGTCATAACTGATCCAAACTTTACTGTTTATAGCTATACGCATCCTAGTTCCTTCTGCATTATTTCTGAATTCAATGATTTTTTAATCATCAGGATTCACAGTCATGTTGAATTGTCTAAATGATAATGCTTTCGTCATTTAATTGTTACGTATTCCTTCTTGAGACTCTATTGCATATGCGGCATTGTAGTCATTGTTCAGTAATTGAGTAATCATCGTACATATTTCATCTTTTGTACATTATTAGAATCTTACAATTTACACCATGAAAAATCGCATCGGCTGTACTGTTAATATGTAACGTACTATGATTGTTGTTTCGAAATTAGTGAAACTGCATGCCGTAGTGCATCTCAAAAACATCACATTCATCATTTAACCATATATGGTCATGTTAATGCTGCTCATGTAGTATGTTAGAGCACGAAGTGAAAGTATCGTGCAGGTTCTGAACGATTTTACTCACCGACCAAATATATTTGTACAGTTACATCATAAGGTAGGTCTTGAACAGCGTTATTGGTCACAGACTATATGGCGCATGAGCATTACTAAACGCCACAGGTTTACGAGTAGGAAAAAGGATATTTTTCTGTTTAAAATGGTGCCAATAGCAAATGTAATCGATATAGATAAGGCAAATATCTGAATCTTTAGTAGAATGAAATTTTCACTCTGCAGCGGACCGTGCTCTGATATGAAAACTTCCTGGCAGAGTGAAGCTTGGAAAGTAGGAGATGAGGTGCCGGCGGGGAAGTTACGAGGACGGCTTCTGGGATGTAGCTCAGTCGGTAGAGCACTTCGCCGTGAAAGGCAAAGATCCCGAATTCGAGTCTCGGTGCGGTACACAGTTTTAATCTCCGAGGAAGTTTTCATCTTAAGCCTTAGCTCTTACGCTAATTACTTATAAATCAGTGCAGCTACATTTTGTCTAAGACCAACATACTCCTATACACAGTAGGAAATAGTGAAACTCAACAGTGTCTAGGATTTCGCCACTTTATCCCCTAAAAGGACAACTGAGAAAGGTGGATGGCAGAGAAGGACGCGGAAAGAAACCAAATAAAAGGAGGCTAAGTTATTACTGCGCTAAGATTGGCGGAAAATTATCTACAATCGTTTCATACCGCAGTTCAGTCAGGTCATTTAACAGTGCATTCAGAGCGCTCTACAAACAGTTATAGATTTCGTATAATTCTACACTTCGGCTATTAGGAAGTACATGTAAGATGTTATCTGTCTAGGCTGATGGTCTACTGTCACGTAAATGCTTTCCATATGTACGGCTAGTACTCTCAGTCTGTCTTATGTATCTTTAAATCTATCTTTGATTGTGTGTCCACTGTGACAGTATGTTTCGTAGGGCTTTGAATTAAATTTTACCTATTACCTACCTAATCTACTCATCTGATGCATTTTCTATGTTTTATGTCTTGAAACTCGTGCCAAGTTTTTAGTTGTGCAGAACCCAAACGACACATTTCTTTTGTTAAATACTTTCCTCTGCAGTTTCATATAGTATGGGTCCAACATATGGCAAGGTAATGAATTTATTTTCTTTGGTTTTTAACACTTTCATAAAGGGGATAATTTCTTGAGCAACATCTCTTATATTATATAGAGATTTTTCTACTTTCTTGTGATATTTTTTCCTGATATTAAATCAGCCCTATTTTCATTTTTGATAGCGATGTCTCTCTAAATCTCCAGCTCTTGATTTACGTCCTCTGCACTCAATGGCAAAGTAACGAAGTGATGTGTCATACCATTGAAACATGACTGTGGCTGGCAGGATTATCAGGCTGATCACTATTGAGCATGTCAGTGGCGGGTGGTTTCCAGAATGTCCCAATATTGGGTCCTTTATTTATAATGAGAACTGTTATATCAAGGAAGTTTATAGTTTTATGATTTTCAAGTTCTTTCATGAAATTAGTGTTAACATATAAACTGTGCAGTTCTTCGCGAATAGCGTAAATTTCATCAAGTGAATTCTCAGAGGGTACTTGCGTGTTATCAGTATATCTCCTGTAATACCAAAGTTTCGCTATTGTCTGTTGGAAATAGTTGAAAAAGCGTTTTTCCAGCTACTCAAAAATATGTCAGCTACAGTTCCAGCTTAACTGTTTCCCACTGCAACGCTGCTTCCTCGCTATATATTAAACCTTGGAATGAAAAATAATTATTGGAAGTGACCAAATCAGCAGTAACCAACTCAACAGCGTCATCAACTTCCATCATTGAGATCATCTTACATTTAACTAAGTTTCTCCTAATTATTTCTGTGGTGTCACCGCCAGACACCACACTTGCTAGGTGGTAGCCTTTAAATCGGCCGCGGTCCGTTAGTATACGTCGGACCCGCGTGTCGCCACTATCAGTGATTGCAGTCTGAGCGCCGCCACACGGCAGGTCTAGTCTAGAGAAACTTCCTAGCACTCGCCCAATTGTACAGCCGACTTTGCTAGCGATGGTTACCGTCTAGATACGCTCTCATTTGCCGAGACGACTGTTTAGCATAACCTTCAGCTACGTCATTTGCTTCGACCTAGCAAGGCGCCATATTCAGTTACTATTCTGAACAGATAATATTGTGAATCATGTACCGTCAAGAGCGACGTTCATCATTAATGGATTAAAGTTAAGTACCAAACTAATTACGTCCGCTTTCTGAATTCTAATTCCTTGTCATGTTCCAGACCTCACGTCAGTATAGTTCTTCCCTCCTCACGCCAGCCTGCGTTAGCTAAAACACGTGCATTTCGGCCCCCACTAGTAACACGGTGTTGGCTCTTCTGCCAACACAACAATTTCAATTGTTTCCTAGCCTGTAATATTAGTGTACATACTCCCCACATTAAGTGAAATAAATTTACAATCAATATGGACTGGGAATTTTTGTTTGCTTTGCCACATCATATGAGTTGCCTACCGTGTGCCACTCTTCAAAGATACATGTAACATTCTTTGACCGAGCGAGGTGGCGCAGTCGTTAGCACGCTGAACTGGCATTCGGGAGGACGACGGTTCAAACCCGCGTCCGGTCATCCTGATTTAGGTTTTCCGTGATTTCCCTAAATCGTTTCAGGCAAATGCCGGTATGGTTCCTTTGAAAGGGCACGGCCGACTTCCTTCTCATTCCTTCCCTAATCCGATGGGACCGATGACCGCGGTGTTTGGTCTCTTCGCGCCAAACCAACCAATCAACATTCTTTGATTAACTTATCTAATTTTTAATGGCTTAGCAAGCTGGGATACTTACAGAATATCTACTTGTTCTAATGGGTGTATCATCCTCATTAATTTTTTATTGTGTTCCGAGATTTGAGGGGACTGGGGTTCATACTGACATATTCTTGTACTTCCCTGTTTGTTAGAATAAAGTCCCAATTTTAGCTTTCTCTTTACGATTTCGTTAAATCGGGTTGTGGTATCATCACTCTTTTTTATACTCTTCTTCTTTAAAACTCATCCATGATTGATACTGTACTTCATTTTTTAGATTTCAAAGCACTAATCTGTGTGCCTTAATTTGTCATTAGTATATTTACACTTGTCTCAACTTCATTATTCTTACTCTTTGCAATCCTTCCCACCCAGTTGTTCCGTTATAATTTCACCAACATACCAATGTAGTTCATTTAGGTCTTCCATTTGTAACCTGGTCATGTTTCGGGCAATTTTCGTATTAGCCATCAGGTTGTTTTGAATTTTAAAATTTTCTCAACGAATTGTACGTTCAAGAAGCTTCGGGACTGCAGCCGGTTTTCGTTAAATACACTAAACGATATGTCGACTGGGTACCTACCAGTCATCCTCACATGAGCCGTCGAAGGCTAACATGTTCCAGGTTAGGTCATTTATCAGTGCGTTGTGAGTGCTCTGCATATGCGTCAAGGTCGTGTTGACTGATTACACTAAGCTGCGAGCAGCGCCCTTGCTTCTGAAATTGGGGAACTCAGCTCCCATAGGATTATCTCGCCCACAGCCTTCGACATACTCTGCTGTCTTCGATTAGAGCCAATCGTGAAGATGATATGGTTCCACACATTATCCAACTGGTAACCGCTATCTGGCGCATTAGATTTTACGCCATGAATATTTTTCTCCGGAGTCTTTAATAACGTAGTCCCAAAAAAGTGTTTTAGTGGCCAAAATTATTATACAACAGAGTACGCCGATTGTCGCAGCGAGCGGCAACCCTGCAGACAGCAAAGTTCCGCAATTCCACCAGCGAGGACGCTGACCGCCGGGTGCTGTGGTCAGTCTGTCACCATGATCTTGGCGCATGCGCGTAATACTTCCAACATACTAATAAACTGCGAAACGTGGGACGTCTTCGTTAGTCTTTGATGGCTCACCTGAGGGCGACTGGCAGGTGCCCAGTCGACATACCGTGGATTGTAGTTAACGACAACCGGTTACGAGTCGGAAATTTCTTTGAACAATTAGGTTCCTAATTAAAGTACCCTGGAGTCCTCTGGACACATAAAATTTTAACTCTTCCTCTATTACGTTTAATCCTTTCTCTCTGAAGGTTATCCCTGTAAGGTTCTATATCCTTTTCAAAATTTTAATTAGCAGTTCTCGTTCTAATGATGATAGAATCGTCTCCCCCAAGTTGTTTCAGAATCATTTTCTAAGTTGTCTGACTTGCTTGCTACTATAATATCTAATAATTTGCACTACATGATATTTTCACTTCATAATCAAACATACTATATAACTGGCACTAATATTACAGTTCCTGGATGGCCAAATAATGTATATGATGTTTCCGAGTAGTGCTGCTACGTGCAATTAACTAATTTCTAAACGACAATATTGGTGGTTTTTTTTATAAACAGCATACTCGGTACGACTGTTCATGGTGTAATCATGTAACGTGTGTGACCAAGCTCGGAGTAGGCGACCGCGTACAACCACGGGCGATACTCATCAAAATCGGGTTGATGCTCTCATCAGCGAAAATCGGTGGATAACACAGAGACGGCTCTCAGACGAGTGTGGCATATCACGACAGCATGTGCAGGCCATCACTGAAGAGGTGCGGTACAGAGAACTGTGTGGACGGTGGTTGCCTCGTATTCTCACTCCTGACATGAAACAGAGCACGTCTGACATTTCTTAATAATTTCTTTCGCGTTTAGAGCGCGAAGGTGCTGAGTTCCTTTACAATTTTGTGACAGATTATGAAAACTGGGTTCACCATTTTGACCCTGAAATCAAGAGAGCTTCAATGGAGTTTCGCCATAAAGAATCAACGGCGCCAAAACAGGGCAATACCATACCATCAGCAAGCAAAGTCATGCTCACAAAGCAAGATGTTCAGGATATGGTGCATTTGGAACTCATGCCTAAAGGCACCACCATAACTCTGAAAGGTGCTGCGAAACCCTCAGAAGACTGAAAGCACGAATTCGAAGAGTTTGTCCAGACATAGAGCACCCTTTCCTTCAGCTTGACAATGCCGGACCACTCACGAACGCTACGACATCTGCAACAATCGGACGCTCTCGGTTCCCTGCCATCGATTATTATCCATACATTGCCGACTTGGCCTCATCCGATTTTCACGTGTTTCCAAACCTTAAAGAACACTTCACTTTACTAGTGACGAAGAGGTGCAAGCAGAGTTGAGGTTCTGGCTCCGTCAACGGAGATAAACATTCTACAGTGACGGCATCAACGAACTGGTCTCTCTTTGGGAGAAGTGTGTTTGTCGCCAGGGTGACTATGTTGAGAAAGAAATATGTAGACATGAAGAATAAAGATGTAGAAAGTTAATAACGTCTGTTTTATTTTAAAAAGCTGCAAATGGTTCACATGAAAATTCGGAAGTATTACCTTCCAACACGCCCTAATACTATACATTCACCTCCTACATGTCTTTATCATCTCAATTTCATTTTCGTTAAACTCATAATTACATCTAACATTGCAGTATGTTATATCACTATAGTAGTCCCTGCATGAAGTCACATCTGTTAACAATCGGTTATTGTACGCATTCCTCTCAGACACACTGCAGACTTACTTTTTAGACCTTTATTTGGTTTACCGAAAGCATTCCAGATCTCGTTTTTATGTTTTTGCTGTCCATCCACCAGTCGTCTGCAACCACTCCAAATACAGATTTGTGTATTAGGAAATCTTTCAACTGCTGTTCAGGGCCTCTGTGAAACTACTATCAAACCGATTATAGATCGAGCGTGTCACTGGTAAAGAAGCTGAAGCATTCGTTTCTCCGATTTCCAGTCCTCGAGGATGGGCAGTTAAATCATTGCATATTTCTGAGAACAATGAGAGGTTGCGAGGTGCCGGGGCTAGCAGTGTATTTAACACTAAATTCTTCGAGAATCTTCATATACAAATGATGCTCTAAGCCCCCCCTATTCTAACTCCGACTTTTGCTGTTGCACATGGAATAAAAAGAAACGCGAACTGACTGTAATCGACCCTGCAAGTGGAGTAGAAAAGAGTTTGGCACCTGCAATAATTTAGTTTGATAGACATTAATTAAATAAAGGAAAGTTTCAGTAACGTAGTGAGAAATGATAGGGTTGCTCTACCGATTAACAGAATGAAAGTTCTGTCCAAAATAACAATATGATTTATTATGACTAAACTCAAAATAATAAACAAAACACATGAAACATTTTACAATACATCAAATTGGCTGAAATTGGATACTCAAATAAATGCTGTGAAGGTGAAGTTGTCCCTAAACTAGATTGTGACATTTATGACGAAGTGGTATGTGGAGCCAATTCCTTGCAACTCAAATCTTAAGAGAATACACACAGCCAACCCAACATTAATTGCTGCTACCCAAGACAGAACAAAGTTAGAGAAAGACGAACAGGCGCGCTCTGCTGAGCTCTGATTATCACCTAGGCAAATCCCTATCTGCCGGTGCTGCGGACATACATTACCAAACTGTCCTCTTAACTGCCAGAACACGATCTGGCGTACCGGAGGCGATGGCTGGTTGCTTCGACGTCCCGTCGTGGTGATGATAATGTCGCGAGTATAGCCCGAAACAAATTATCCTGGTTTGGTTGTTCAGACTAAAGACTTCCTAGCAATACAAATGCGCCTCTGAGGGAGACGAAGAAGGCTCGCCACACAATCACTGACGGTACAGTGATTGATTTTAACAAGCGAAGTCACACTGTAACTCCGATACAGTCAACTTTAGCCAAAACTGCTCAAGACAGACAACATAGGCCGCTTGTACGCAGAACGCGCAATTGCCAACTGTACTCGGAAAGTTACGTTGAAGTCGAAACTTCAGCAACTTCATCAAACAGTTACAATTAAATAAAAGTATATTAGACAGCCAATGGAAGGCAGGCTGTCCAGAGCAGCGAGAGCTCAGTCTTGTAACCTACTCCGACCGAAAGGCGAGAGCCGACTACCACAAGAGCACCCGTACAAACTGAACACAGAACATTCCCGCCCCCACGACAGTGGCCGTGGTTAAACGTTCCAATCAGCAACTCGAAAACCGGCGGAAAATTCCACTCTATTGCCGAAGCACTACCATTCCACCAATAGAGATTCTTGTCGCCAATTTCTGCGCCGATTTTGCTACATCACGGAGCTATGCCCTGATCAAGCCAATCACAGTTACGATACGGCAGAAAACGCGGGAATTTGCGCGCCAAGGCTGCTTGGGAACACAAGTCATTCCCACGCCTCGCTGGTAGCCCGCCAGAAAGTGTTTTTCGCTAAGTTTCTGCGAAGTAACGGAACCTCTAGCCCAGCCGCTACTTCAGGCCCCTGTGAGCGTGTATCCGCCGCTATTCTACAATGTCGGCGTCTGGAAAGCATTCACTCGACTCCCTCACACCCGTCGGCTTACCCTTTCAAGATCAGCAGAGCCCGCCTGTCACCGGACCACCCGGGTGACGAGAGACGCTGCGTGGGAAGTCCGCGTGTGAAGGAATAGCAACTTTTCACCGCATGCAATTAGAGAGGAAAATCGTAAGATAGAAATATGAGAGGGGGCTCATGCCACCTCTCAAGGTTTTTAGACGGGAGAATCGCCAAACTGTAGTTAGCTGTTGAGCAGAGTAGAGGAGACTGTTGTACTTGGGGGACAGTATACCTAGGAGCACGTAATGTTTCCTGGCCGGTGTTTGAATCTGCTGACTGATTTTGAAACTACATGAAGGAGTGCGCCATAGAAACCGCAATAAGCAGTATCTGGCGTTTTCTGCTGCTTTTGTTGTTACCGGACTTGGGGCTGCGTTTTGTGCAGCGTTTGTAAATATTACGAGCTATACATATTTAAGTGCTGTACAATATATTAAAGCTATTTCGAGTAGTTACAGAGTTTTATGGTATACTTTTGAAGCTATTTACACACTGTGTAGAGTGTTAAGCCATACTTCCTCGGTCATGCACCACCTTGCACCTTCAAACAGAAAAGGTCTTCCATCATGGAACACGTGTTATTTCCAGGTGAAGTGAATTTTTAATGTCTTAACGATTTTCTCTGTCTTGAAGGTGAAAGATTCTGTTAGTCTCCAATAGCTTCTACGTTAAAATATTTTAAACTTGTAAATGGTTTTTGGTATTACTGCTTCGTAATTTGATTTCACGTATTTGTTATTTGTGTGTATTTGAGTAATTATGTAACCAATAGACCGTTAAATACAGTACTGAAAATATCTTCTCGATTGCAAAACTTTTAAATTTAAATAGAATACTTGATCCTAGGTAACTCCCACATTTGGGAAAACCTTACTTTTCCGCAGTAATTTTTGTAATTTCACAAGAACGCCACAGCAAACATAAAGTGAATGCTATCATTTCAAGATGGAGTAAGCAAAATATTAAACTTCTATTACATGGCTGGCTAGACGAAATTCTGAAAAACGTTGCGTGGTACAACACCCAGCCCTACATTATTAAATAAAAGTGGAAACGATTCGTTTGTGACACAGCGTACATGTGCAGTTGATTGTTTGGGGAAATGTGAAGGTCTCTTTGGCCCTGTATCCACAGTAGCCATACTGGCGTACAGCGAGCTACCATCTGCGCAAATGATCATAAATTCATGCAAAAATTGGAAGCAGTACCCTAACAAAACTAAATTAATGTAATACGTGAAAAATAAGAGGAATTAACTAATAGTTTTTGACTACACAAATGCTGAACATACTTACTGGATACAGCCCCAGTCTCCAAATATCTAGAGACATCAAACCGGAGCAATGTGAAGCAGAAAGGCCAGACTATAGTTTCAGGAAAGGTAAGGTGACACACTGGAAGACTCTTAAGGAAATATAATTAATTGGCAAAAGAGACTGGTTAATAATCTTTCGTCTGTTGGATTCTTGATTGTTTGCGTCACTTTTGGAATCATATAAGGTTATATTAACTGAAGAGGCGTAATGAACTCATAGAACTGTTCACCACTTAAGGATGTACTCTTCAGAAATCTGGCACGTGCTTTCCAATAAAGATTAATAAATTTGGGCTTGTTATGAAGGGATCCAACAGTATTTCTTACTGCGAAAGTCAAATGGGATGTAATGTTAATAGTACATCGTGTGATTTGGTGGCTTTTGGATCATCAGTGTAGAAGAAAATGTAATGCCACTAAATATTTCGTTGCAGCTGTAACTGCGTTTCCTTGATACTTATTGTCCTAGCTACGACGTTGCATATCATCTTAAGGATATTAATGTCATTAGGGTCAGACACTTGTTTTCGCGTCGGCATGGCCTCAGATATGACGTAAGATGCATTCTGATAATGGAAATTTGCCTCTTGTAAGCTCAGTATAATATTCTAGAGGCAAATGTAGAAGAAAAGTAACTGGTTCCTGTTGGTTCACAACAATTATTTATTCAATGCTATTGAGTCAGATTTCATCCTAATAGTAAGATATGCTAGGTTTAAATTGGTATTTCTGTACATTTTATAGTGTATAGGCACTAAATACTAAAGAACGCACCCTACACAAACATCTCTATCAGACATTTGAATTCAGTGCTATTGCTGTTAAAATGAACTGGTTGCAACGTAACAATATGGATAATATATCGAAATGTTAATTGCATTTTTTAAATATTCTTACGTGTATGAATGTAATTCTAATACGATAATGTTTGCAGGTGACGAGCAGAGGGCAGTAGCTACATCAGCATCGAGAGAAATAATACCATACCCAATACGCTTAATTCTCTTTCCGTCGACTTTCAGAAGACTCTGTACAAGGCTAGCAGGTAAGACAGACGGACACAAAATTTCAGCCTCCACTAATAGCATAACGTGATAAGAAAACATTCTTTCGCTTTTGTTGCCTAAGAACATCACATGGGCTATGCATTAGTAATTCTCGACTTTTTCCGGTTCAAGCAACGTACACTGACTATGAATCGTGCTTTGCAGTAACTGTAGGAAGTAAATATCCGGATCCAGTCATCGTTTGCCCTTTTTGCAGTTACTGCGCTTCTAGGATTTTCCAAGAGAATCAAGTGAGCTCCGCGCAAGAAAAAACTGAAAATATAGGTCGTTTAAGTTCTCTTTCCGTCTTGGGTTCTGGGTTAAACCCTCTCTACTTATTGATAGTTATTTGCTCATTCTCTTCGTACTTAGCTATGGAATTTTTGTGCAGTCCTTTAACGAACCGAAGCCTGTCACCTGCTTTACCTACGACGGAGCCTATGTAGTCTTTCATTTCATATGCCCGTATTGCGCTACACCCACGTATTTTTAATAATTGACTGATTCTAATTGTGACTGGTTGTAGCCGTAGTTAAGTTATCGTCAACGAATAGCCCTCTGACTTCTCAAGTTATAATCGACGGATGTGTATCATATCTATTGAATATTGCAATAAATTAATGTTTGGTGTCTTAAAACACATTTATCTATTGCATTGTGGTAGCTGTTAAAGACTGCAAAGGTGCTGTAGATAGAGGATGATTTTTGCACCAACAGCATCCAGTCTAAATCTCTCCTGGTTGCTGTTTCAGTCCGAATCATTCGCTATACAATAAATATCTGGAGTGATAAATTATTTGCTACGAACACAATGTAACATTCTCTTCTGCTAACTTGGAATTTGTTGCCTCGCGTGAGAAATAAAGTTTAATCATACATAAACTGCAGCTTGGTAACTAAGCGTTTTGTGAATCATCACAAATTCTTCTCCACATGTCGATCTTTGCAAGCGCTTACACTTCCGGGCAACCTGGATTCTTTCTGCCTAATCAGTATTTACTCTGGTTTTTCTATTTTTCACCTGAAATGTTTGATAAATGATCTACTCTATCAGAAATTCAGAATAAATTAGGAAGTAGCTTAACACAATCATAATATGACCGACATTTCTTAAATCCTATACATTCATTACTACATGCTTTATTGTTACTATTTTTATTATTATTATTAGTAGTAGTATAATTACTATTATATCGTTCATGTACTACGCAGATTGTAATTTTGACTCATTAAGGAGGTCTAGTTATATGTGAAAGATTGCTTTAGGCCCTAACCATGCCAGGTGAAATAAATGCATAAATAAACATAATAAACTGCTTATATACTTGTGAGTGAGATGTTATTAGTTTAATCTTGACTTCGTAGTCTGTGCGGAAGCGATATGTATGAGAGTAAATTTAACTTGGCAATATTAAAAAAAATTAAGATATTTAAGTAGGCTAAGATGACAACCGATTATCGCTACACTGTCCAAGCATTTTCTTTGACTATTTGCACCTTCTTACGTGCTGTACGTCAAAAAGCTAAAGCAATATGAAGGAGTGTCCATGAAATGTATTATAAACGAATATATGACCTTTCTGCTCATATGTGTTATGTCCATACAGAAATACAATCACACAAGCTCGAGATCACGAAGGTTTTCGGTTATGGTTCTCGATCTAGGACTGCCTACGTGGTACTACCCGAGATGTCTTCAACAGATATAACACGGATTAGGGTAAGGTAACTAGTTCTGTATCTACCTAAACATCGACGCATATTTCTCGATTGGGAATAAACGGACATAAGAGGTTTTGTGTACAACGTATTAATTTGTTCATCTATTGTATCCAAGGAACATATAAATTTATATTAACTTCTGTTGAGTACTGCTTTTTCTTAAAAAACTAAAGTAACAGCAATGATCCGCGATTAGACCCCTGCCACTAGTTGAGGATCAGTCATTGAAAACGATTCTCTTTCTTTACGCCTATACAAAATGCCATAAGAAGTACGTCAGTATACGTCGGATATGGCTAAGACACTGTCTGGTGAAAATATTCGGTGTGATCCACATATCGTGTCCGGGACTAATTGAGTATCAGAACTATGGATATGAATGAAAATGAAAACTTGGTAGACACAAGTAGTTATTAAATGCAGAAACGGAAATTTCAATGTACAAATAATATTATAGATGCAATACTGTTCTATTTTAGGAAGTTGCCTGTTCTAAGTTAGTTCTAGTCCTATTTGCAATTTTCACATGTGAAATATTTTGGTCGAGGATTGTTTGACAAATTCTGATATGTTTGTTGATACTACGCTTTACACTTATTGCACAGGATTCAGCTTACTCAAAATGGCTCTGAGCACTATGCAACTTAACTTCTGAGGTCATCAGTCGCCTAGAACTTAGAACTAATTAAACCTAACTAACCTAAGGACATCACACACATCCATGCCCGAGGCAGGATTCGAACCTGCGACCGTAGCGGTTGCTCGGTTCCAGACTGTAGCGCCCAGAACCGCACGGCCACTCCGGCCTCAGCTTACTCCAATGCAGTCATCTCTATATGCTCCTCCACATACTTCTCAGGTAGTGTCATCATTTTCGTCGCTCTCTGAACTTCCGCATGACGTTTCATGTCTCCTTTTTCGAGATTTTTTCTCTTTTCTACTTTCCTTTTTCTTTTCTCTTTTCTTCCATCTCATTTAGGGACTCAAGTGACGTTACACACCTTATACTGGTAACCCTTCTTGGGCGCCTTGTCACGTCCTCCTCTGATGTCATTACTTTTTTCAAAACCTGACCCACTGGCGACGCGAGGGTCTTTCCTCTTTCATTGGATCATCTTCTCCCACAGTAGGTGCAGATGTAAAGCGATTATCTTCCATCAGTCGATGGATATGGACAGCAGAAAGATCCAATGGTCTGACACCACTGCCCTGAAATCCACTCTGTAAGTTTCCAAGGGTCACTGCTTTTTGCCACACTGGAGTTAGCACCTCGCAGAAGTTGTATCCGTTTATTTACTTTCTTTTGTTTCTCCTCATTGGTTTGGTGCATTCTGCCGAGAAGTCTTTCTTCCGGGGCCCTGAAAACCCGACACCCAGTGGCTGGAATATTTAAATGGTGTGAGAAGGGAACATTAGAAAATGAATGTTATTTTCTCTAGCCAGATGCAAGGTTTCTTGGGATAGCTGGGATACATGACCATCTAGAAGAAGAAGTACTTGTCGTTTCGGAGGTACGAGGCATGTTTTTTAAGTAAGGTCAGTTTGAACATAAGTACACAACATAAGGTTATGTAAAAAAAGTAACTTCATTTTCAGAAAGTACATACTTCACTTTTCTTTGACATAGTTGCCAAATTTGTTCAAACAAGTATCATACCATTCAACCAATTTTAAAATACCCTCTTCATAAAAACTTGCCACCTGCTCCGATAACCAAGAGTTCACTGCCGTTTTCACGTCATCATCATCATTGTAACGGTTGCCACTGAGGTGTTGTTTGAGGTGGAGGAACAGGTGGTAATCACTCGGCGCAAGATCAAGACTGTAGGGTGGGTAGTCTAAAACTTCCCAGCCAAAACTGTCCAATAAATCAGGGGTCTGACCTGCAGTGTGAGGTCTTGCATTGTCATGGAGAAGGACAATTCCCTTTGCCGGCATGCCGCTTTGGGCGTTTTGAATCGCTCTTCGTAGCTTTCTCAGGGCTTGGCAGTATGGTTCTGCATTGATAGTGGTTCCTCGTTGCATGAAGTCGACCAACAAAACACCATGACTATCCCAAAACACCGACGCTACGATTTTGCGCTGGGACCGAGTCTGTTTGGCCTTCACATTTACAGGCGAGTGTGTATGTCTCCATTCCATGCTCTGTTGCTTCGATTCGGGCATGATATGTGAAACCCATGTTTTGTGTCCAGTTACAATCTGACTGGAGAGGCCGTCACCTTCTTCGTGATAACGAGTCAAGAACTTCATCGCACACTCAAATCTTTGGTTTTTGTGGTCCTCTGTTAGGAGTTTCGGGACCCAAATGAATCACAGTTTCCTAAACTTTAGGTGTTCAGAAAAAATGTTGTAAACACTGATCTCGACACGTCAGGAAATTCGTTTGAGAGACCTGTTATTGTGAAGCACCTGTTCTCACGAATCCTCGCCTCAACTGAATCCACCAAGTCGTCTGTAATCAAAGAAGGGCGACCAGAGCGGTCCTCATCATGGACGTTGTCACGGCCATCTTTGAATTCTCGTACCCACTTACGCACTTCGCTTTCACTCATAACAGTATCACCGTACACTTCCCAAATCTGTCGATGAATTTCTGCTACAGGCAGGTTCCTTGCTGACAAAAATCATATTACTGTACGAACTTCACACACGGTGGGCGAGTTGATAGTCTTAACCATTTTTAAAGCACAGACCAGAACTGTACAGGTTAGCTACAAAGTTGAAACTGAGCACAGTTGTTCCCGAGGCATGCCGGTACACGACGCATGCGCTCGTTGCGGCATGAGCGGGAACTATTAGTGTCTACAACAAAACGGACCTTACTTAAAAAACACGCTTCGTATTTTCGAGTGAATTTCACGAACCATCTGTAAACTAGTTCGGAATCTATGTATCCTTTTGGCGAAGTGGAAGAAATTATATCTTCTGGAGCTCCGTTCACGAGGTCTTCATTTAACCTGCATCTCTTTTAAACGACAATTGGTGGTAGAAATACAGTTCCTGTTGCATTCGTAGCGACTACAAGCGTTATGTTTTCACGTCTTTCGCCACTTTTGCTCATCACCACTGTTCTGAAACATTTTGAAGCAACAGTTTTACCACTTTTATTGCCCATCGTTAGCCCAGTTTCGTCAACGTTGAAGATTTCGCAGCGAATTATACTCGTTAGCTTTCCAATAAATTGCTTTTTAGATTTTTCTGTTGCCATGCCGGAGCGGGCGGTAGAAATATGTTTTGATTGTCGAAGTGTTAAGTGTTAAATTGTGCTGTACCATCGTTTGGACGGCAAGTATTTTTTTGAAAATTTTGACCGCTATTTTAGTATCTACTTATTCTGCAATTTTGAGCACTTCTTTTCTACTCAAACCATGTCCAGTTTTTTGCAACTCTACAAAATTTTCGTAAATTTGATGCTCAAGTTTTTCCCCGAGGAAAGTGTGGTGTCACCGCCAGACACCACACTTGCTAGGTGGTAGCTTAAATCGGCCGCGGTCCATTAGTACATGTCGGACCCGCGTGTCGCCACTGGCAGTGATCGCAGACCGAGCGCCACCACACGGCAGGTCTCGAGAGACGTACGAGCGCTCGCCCCAGTTGTACGGACGACATTGCTAGCGACTACACGTACGAAGCCTTTCTCTCATTTGCCGAGAGACAGTTAGAATAGCCTTCCGCTAAGTCCATGGCTACGACCTAGCAAGGCGCCATTAGCCTTAGATAGCTTGTATCTAAAGAGTCTCACTTGTATCGCCACAATCTCCAGATGTCTCATCAAGAACGATGTATACAAGGATGGATTAAAAGTTAAGTAGTCCAGAAGCTACGTACTTTTCTTTATAGCATTTATTAAGTCTCCTGTTTCAGGCCTCACTCCATCCTTCGTGAGATAGCGCGTGCATCTTGGCCGCCTCTTTCAATTAGTGTGCGTAGTGTTGGCAAGTCTGCCGACACTACAG
The DNA here is from genome assembly GCF_023898315.1 of Schistocerca nitens. Classification (NCBI taxonomy): domain Eukaryota; kingdom Metazoa; phylum Arthropoda; class Insecta; order Orthoptera; family Acrididae; genus Schistocerca; species Schistocerca nitens. The sequence continues at coordinate 931,860,250 of NC_064616.1, forward strand.
AAAGGTTTTGGTCCAGGTCTCTTTCATTCTGATTGTACAGATCCATTCACTCTCCTCTGAATAGTATTGAATGGCGCTCCATATGTCCTCTCAGCCTCTATTATTGACAGCCCTACATTCTTCAGAGCACTAACTCCTCTCTACAAATATTCTTCAGTATGATTTCTCTGCATCTACAAGTAAAAAAAAAGTGATTTTTTTAAATGCCTTTTAATGTTTTTTATAAAATTATTACTGTATTATAGGGGGACCCTGACTCAGAATGAAATTAATGAGTTGTTATTATTGTTATTATTACACAAGTTTGGTAACTTAGTTTTAAAATATCTGTGACGTCTGTAACTGTTAACTTAGTTTGACGATTTAAAAAGTGAATCTTCGAATATAATTATTATAAATAATAATGGTTTTAAACATTACGTTAATAATTAGAATATCTTCCCTCATGATATCAAAACATCTCATGATATTTTATACACTTACAAAGCGCCATTTATTCGTAGAAAGACAATTACACTAAAATGTATTTACATTTTGCCCGCTCTGTAGCCGACAAACAGTACTGCTGAATGGTTGTCGACAAATTCTAGCAAACGCAATGGGAAGAATTTTTTTCTTGAAACTTAAATATATTTTAACTTTATCTTGAATGAATTTTAATACTGTAGATGAAACCAAGAAGAAGCAGTGTCATTTTAAACTTTCATATCTTAAATTTCTTCTCAAAATTCTGCTGAAACTAGGAGTAACAATTTCCGTGTACAACGCGTTGGCTTCTCCAACTCACTACTGCTTTCAAGGCCAAGTTATAGTGGTTACAAAACCTATCGGGGGAGCCATCTGTTGTCGCTTATTCGGAAAACTATCGCTCCCAGAAATTTGATTCCCAACTGGTTCCCGATCATCAACTAGTGACCTTCTCCTAAACGACAGCTTGAGGAATTCACTAACTGTGGTATCGTTTTGAACGCTGTTACCTACAGTCTTCTGAAGTCTTCAGTATAGCGAAATGGGTTGCATAGAATCGATGATAAAGAAATATACGCTGGGTTAGACAGAGAGGCAATGATATTTAAAGAAGTCATAATATTTAAGCATAAAAGACGCAGTTAACATCAAATATACACGTTACTTCTAGTGAGGATTAGTCTTAACCTTCCTAAATAGGCGAAGAGCCACGTATCTCTTGCAGTGAGGCGGGACAAAGTGTTATTGTAACTACCTGATATAAACAGAGAAAAGAAGTGATGATTACTTGTGGCTTCATTTCATCATGAAATTGTAATTCTTTTTCAGATCTGAGTTGCGAGACAATGTGTTAAGGACTTCCTTCATGCATCACTTGAAGCGACTCTTAAAATTCCAAAAGCCCGTTGTCACTGAAAGTTCTAAAATCGTATTATTCTGTTCAGTGCAAATATCACAGAAATGAAATAACATAATGTAGTGGACTGACAAGGCAGCCAGTCCACAGTGACGGGTAGCCGAAAGGGCACACGTACACACACGCCGACTGGCGCGAAGTCTGGAACAGGATACGTGATGAATGTGATAAAGAAAAGAACGTAGCTACTAGAACACTTAACTTTTATATCGTCCTTTGGTATACAGCATTCTTGATGATACAAGTGAGACTCTTTAGATTCATGAAGTAACTAATGGCGCCTTGCTAGGTCGTAGCCATGGACTTAGCTGAAGGCTATTCTAACTGTCTCTCGGCAAATGAGAGAAAGGCTTCGTCAGTGTAGTCGCTAGCAAAGTCGTCGTACAACTGGGGCGAGTGCTAGTACGTCTCTCGAGACCTGCCGTGTGGTGGCGCTTGGTCTGCGATCACTGCCAGTGGCGACACGCGGGTCCGACATGTACTAATGGACCGCGGCCGATTTAAAGCTACCACCTAGCAAGTGTGGTGTCTAGCGGTGACACCACACATAAATTGGGCGATAATTCACATGTATGCAAGCAGACGTATTCCCATAGGAAGTTCTTGCAGAAATGTGAAGGGAAACAAGCCAAACCACTGACTTCCCCACAAAAATGTGTTGGCTGCTGGATATGACGGGTACCTACAGTGGTGCCAAAATGCGATATTTTAATGTCTCACAAGTCAATACTCCCTCGTAAGATTATGGTTGCTACAAATAAAGCTTGATGGTACAAGGAAGAATGAAGTTTAAATTTCTCATGCATTTACTTTTTACTTTATTCTCTTATCTATTGCTGATGTAAATGTAGGTCCGCTTCCTAGATGCTGAAGCAGACAAGAACTCTGTACTTCACAGAAGGTCGAGAAAGGATACATTAATGCCACTACCCGAATTCCGCAACTTGCCCTTCTGGTAGTAGAGCGCGAACATATTTTTGAGACCGAGCGAGGTGGGGCAGTGGTTAGACACTGGACTCGCATTCGGGAGGACGACGGTTCAATCCCGCGTCCGGCCATCCTGATTTAGGTTTTCCGTGATTTCCCTAAATCGCTCCAGGCAAATGCCGGGATGGTTCCTTTCAAAGGGCACGGCCGACTTCCTTCCCCGTCCTTCCCTCATCCGATGAGACCGATGACCTCGCTGTCTGGTCTCCTTCCTCAAACCAACCAACCATACTTTTGAGCAAACGTTCTTTGTGAATGAACTGCACTTGTTTCTAATAAATCTCAGCGTCTCATGTATAATAAATCAATCGGGCATAACTTCAGTGCCACCGGAATTGTGAACACAAAAAACGCTTAGAAACTAGTCTGGGTTAGATAAAATGTATTCCTTAACAGAACATCTCAACAAAGAATTGCTATTATAGGCCTATAAAAGTGTATCATATGCCTCTTTCCTTATATAAGAAAAATAATTCTCCATTTTTATCTCTGTAAGGAGAGCGACGAATTCCACAGCTGTAGGAAATCTTCAGTTGTTTAATATAGAGGGTGAGTCACGTAAGACGTAAGACTCCTTTTATTTCGTTAACGGTTACCCATATGAACACGCGGTTTTCGGCAAATGTTAGAGCGTCGAGGAACGCGTATGTTCATGTTTGGTTAATGTTTTTAGCGCTGGTATCAACGGAGATATTGAAGCAAGTACGTTTCTTAAATGGAACCGTATGCTTTTTGTAACTGCATTCGATAGCTCTTGATAAGACAATTACAGTGATACAGCATTTGTTAATGATGACGTTGAAACTCGTCGTAAAAAGCTTAGAGAAATATCCTGGAAGTTGAGAGCATGATGGCCGGAATCGGCATTAGCGGTGCAAACACCGCCAAGCAGAGCTCCCGTGCTACGCTGTGTCAGAATGACAACATGTTTGCCTTTTTACTTGTCTGCACTGCAGACCGCTCATTTCTGCTTCAACATTCGTAGCGTGCAGACATATGCACCAATGAGAAGTTGGATATACAACCTTTATATGGTGAATATAAAAGGAATGCCGTAAAACCAGTATAATGGTATAGGGCTATCTACACTACTGGCCATTAAAATTGCTACACCACGAAGATGACGTGCTACACACGCGAAATTTAACCGACAGGAAGAAGATCCCGTGATATGCTATAAATGATTAGCTTTTCAGAGCATTCACATAAGGTTGCCGCCGGGGGCGACACCTACAACGTGCTGACATGAGGAAAGTTTCCAACCGATTTCTCATACACAAACAGCAGTTGACCGGCGTTTCCTGGTGAAACGTTGTTGTGAAGGCTCGTGTAAGGAGGAGAAATGCGTACCATCACGTTTCCGACTTTGATAAAGGTCGGATTGTAGCCTATCGTGATTGCGATTTGTCGTATCGCGACATATCTGCTCGCAGTGCTCGAGATCCAATGACTGTTAGTAGAATATGGAATCGGTGGGTTCAGGAGGGTAATACGGAACGCTGTGCTGGATCCCAACGGCCTCCTATCACTAGCAGTCGAGGTAACAGGCATCTTATCCGCATGGCTGTAACGGATCGTGCAGCCATGTCTCGATCCCTGAGTCAACAGATGGGGACGTTTGAAAGACCACAACCATCTGGACGAACAGTTGGACGACGTTTGCAGCAGCATGGACTATCAGCTCGGAGACCATGGCTGCAGTTACCCTGGACGCTGCATCACAGACAGGAGCGCCTGCGATGGTGTTCTCAACGACGAACCTGAGTGAACGAATGGCAAAACATCATTTTTTCGGATGAATCCAGGTTCTGTTTACAGCATCATGATGGTCGCATCCGTGTTTGGTGACATCGCGGTGAACGCACATTGGAAGCGTGTATTCGTCATCGCCAGACTGGCGTATCACCCGGCGTGATGGTATGGGGTGCCATTGTTTACACGTCTCGGTCACCTCTTGTTCGCATTGACGGCACTTTGAACAATGGACTTTACATTTCAGATGTGTTACGACCCGTGGCTCTACCCTTCATACGATCCCTGCGAAACCCTACATTTCAGCACGATAATGCACGACCGCATGTTGCAGGTCCTGTACGGGCCTTTCTGGATACAGAAAATGTTCGACTGCTGCCCTGGCCAGCACATTCTCTAGATCTCTCACCAATTGAAAACGTCTGGTCAATGGTGGCCGAGCAACTGGCTCGTCATAATACGCCAGTCACTACTCTTGTTGAACTGTGTTATCGTGTTGGAGCTGCATGGGCAGCTGTACCTGTACACGCCAGCCAAGCTGTGTTTGACTCAATGCCCAGTCGTATCAAAGGCGTTATTACGGCCAGAGGTTGTTGTTCTGGGTACTGATTTCTCAGGATCTATGCACCCAATTTGTGTGAAAATGTAATCACATGTAAGTTCTAGTATAATATATTTGTCCAATGAATACCTGTTAATCATCTGCATTTCTTCTTGGTGTAGCAATTTTAATGGCCAGCAGTGTATCCGGATCGACAGTGTCCGACACGCCTGGCAATTGCACGAATTATTAAGACGCTAGAGCGGACAGGCCGCTTGAACTTCAAAAAGAGGACAAGAAAGAAGACCGCAACTGAAAGAGAACACGAAGAAGCTGTTCTGGCTATGACGCTAATGAATCCGTACAGTGGTACGAGACATGTTGGCAAGGAATGTGGAATCAGACAGACGAATGCCATTCGCATCCTGCATCGACAGAATTTGCATCCGTATCATCTGTCACTACACTAGGCACTCGATGACCGTGTCTTCGAACGTTGTACCGAATTTTGTCGCTTTTCCCTTCAGAAACTAACAGACGCCCCTACGTTTTTCCAACGTGTGCTCTTTAGCGATGAAGCAACGTTTACTAACCACGCTAACGTAAATTTGCATAACATGCACAACTGGGCAACCGAAAATCCTCACTGGCTTCGTCAGGTGCAACATCAACGGCGGAGGAGCGTAAATGTATGGTGCGGCATCATAGGAAATTACGTTGTGGGACCTTACTTGATCTCAGGCGATCTAAATCGACATTCGAACGTACACTTTCTGACGAACATCTTGCCGGTTCTTTTAGAAGAGGTACCACCGGATATTCGACAGTGTATGTGGCTGCAACACGACGGTTGTCCAGCTCACTCGTCCCGTGTTGTAACGCAAATATTTAATGAGAACTTTCTTGGACGTTGGATAGGACGAAATTTTGTTGTCAAATGGCCTGCGAGGTCACCCGATTTCATTCCTCTTGATTTTCTTCCTTTGTGGGGTACTTAAAAATGCAGTCTATGACGGAACCCCAACTAAGCCAGAAGATATGTGTAGTCCAATCGCCAGTGTGTGCTCTACAATATCATCTACTGTAATTGGATGTACTCATCGTTCATTCGAACGGCGATTCCAAGTGTGCCTTTCAGTCCAGCAGTTTGAACATATGCTTAAATAAGAGAATAAGTTATTTTTTGGAAGATAAAATTTATGTTATGTGACTCGGTTGGTTACCAAATTATTGTTAATAAATTGTTTCATTTGACTTACGTGTATACGAAATTGCAATGCAGTGTCAAAGGAGTCGACAGCGTGTACTGCAAGTAGCTGATAAAACTTTCATTACGCGCTTACGTTCAGCATGAAACAACGTTTCGTTAAGAATAGTATTTATTCTGCGGTGTACAGTTGGTCAGCAAAGTGTTTCTAATAAAATGTTTAGTTCAATGAATGTATCCCATGTGATTTAATTTAGAGCAGTGTACGCAGAGACAGTTGTGCGACAGCATGTATTTTACCTCTAAGAAGCACACAGTCACGTAGGGAAAAGATAGGTCAAATCTTCTTTCTAACATTTAGATATTTAATACAGTAGTTGCTTTTTGCAGCGTATAAGATCTCTTTGTTTTTGAGGAATGAACAGTTGATTTTGCCGCGCTCAGTGGCCGCGTGGTTTGAGGCGCCACGTCACGGATTGCTCGGCCCCTCCCGCCGGAGGTTCGAGGCCTCCCTCGGGCAAGGGTGTGTATGAGCGTTGTTCTTAGCATAAGTTATTTTAAGTAGTGTGTAAGCCTAGGGACCGATGACCTCAGCAGTTTGGTCCCTTAGGTATTCACACATATATAAACATTTTTTGAAAAGTTGATTTCTGTTTCAGCTCACGTAAATCTGGGAGGATACACAAATGTGCAACAGTTTTACTATGCCCTTTGTGAGACGCTAAATTATAGCCTCTGTCGTATTTCCACATACAACATTCGTAGGTGAACCTGCATCTAGGTTGTAAGTTGCCTCAAAGGGAAATAAAGCATTATTCTCGTAGCGCAGGCTACCTTACTGTGTACAACTACTCAGAATGACCCGAGACGCCTGCTTTACAGTGTCTGCAGCTTCTGGCCACCGTCCTCTCACATTCTAGGACATTTCTCGAATTTTTTACGTCAGGTTTCAACGTCAACATGAATAAACGTTATTTCACTGTAATTGTCTTCTCAAGAGCTATCGAATGCAGTTATAAAAAGCATACGATTCCATTTAAAAAACATACTTGCTTCAATACCTCCGTTGATACCAGCGCTAGAAACATTAACCAAACAAAAACACACGTGCCCCGCGACGCTTTAACATTTGCCGAAAACTGCGTTTCGTTATGTGTAAACGTTCACGAATAAAAGTGGTGCAACCTCTTACGTGACTCAACCTACAGAATGATCAAAAATATCTGTACATCTTCTAGCGAAAATTAATAAGCCGTGAGCCCACCTTTCGTCTTTAGTACAGCTTGAACTCTGCTGAAAATACTTTCAGTGAGATGTCTGAAAACCTTTGGAGGAACCGCAGCGCATTCTTTCACAAAAGCTGAAACCAAAGAAGCAGTGATGTTGTACGGTGGGGTCTTAAGCGAAGTCGTTCTAATTCAACCCAGATGTGTTCCATTGCATCAGTTCGGGACTCTGGGCAGGAAAGACTATTACAGGAATGTTATTCCTCACAGACAATTGCCTCACAGATGCTGCTTTATGACAGGTTGCATTCTCATGCTGACACAATCATCGTCTCCGAACCGTGCCTCTTCTATACGCATCCCGCAATGCCGTAAAATGTGTTCAGATCTTTCCAAATTTACCATTGTCTTAGGCACGATTAGGGGACCGCACCCTAACCACGATCAGAATGATGTTAAGTCCCATAGTGATCAGGAGCGTTTTTGAACCTAACCACGAACAACACCATACTGTAGCCTCGCCTCCTCCATACTACACTGTTGGCACTAACCATGATGACAGGCAACGTTCTCCAAGCATTCTCCAAACCCAGACTCTTCCATCCGGTTGCCGCAGTATATAGGGTCATTCATCCTCCAAATCATTCGTTTCCATTCATCCACTGTCCAGTGACGTCGCTCTTTACAGCACCTCAGTCGCCGCTTAGCACTGACTGCGGAAATGTGTGGCTTGTAAGGAGTTGCTCGCCCTTTATATCCCATACTTTTTAACTGCCTAAGCACGGTCAAAAATGGTTCAAATGGCTCTGAGCACTATGGGACCTATCAGCTGAGGTCATCAGTCCCGTAGCACTTAGAACTACTTAAACCTAACTAACCTAAGGACATCACACACATCCATGCCCGAGGCAGGATTCGAACCTGCGACCGTAGCGGTCGCGCGGTTCCAGACTGAAGCGCCTAGATCGGCTCGGCCACTCGGCCGGCTACGCACGGTCACTGTGCTGGTTGGACTACTGGCAGCGCTTTGGAACTCAACGAGTGGTTCGTGCTGCTGATTTCATCCGATTGTAATGGCCAACATCCGCAGTGCTCTACGGGCCTGCTGTCAGTACATGAGGCCTTCCTAATCTTGGTTTTACTGTCATTGTCCCTTTGCGTTTTCACTTCACAATCACTTCACCAACAAGAGGCTTGCGGAACTTTAGAATTGTTGAAATGTCCCTGTTGGGTTTGTTAGTCAGGTGACATCCAATGACTAGTCCACGTTCGAAGTCAAGGAGTTGTCCTGATAGGCCCATTTTGCTCTCGTGAAGAAGGATTGATTCATTTTGTATCAACTTGCTGGCGAAGATTGTAGAGGTCCTCCTCGATAGGAGTGGGATCAGCGAGGCAGAGTGCTAACTGAACGTGCCCCGGTTCGACTCTCGGTTGGGTCGGAGTTTTTCTCCGCACGGAGACTGGATTTTGTGTTGTTATTATCTTCATACATGACATGGCATGGCGCCACATGACAAGCCTAAGCGTAAGGAACTTCGTACCAGGATACGGCTTGGTTCTTATGAAAGTTCTTAATTGTTGAACCACACTGTAGTATCTTCCACTGTTCAGATGGCTGTATGGGCACGACACGAAAGCCAATAATTTTTTAAAAAATGTAGAGAATCGTCTTTCGACGAAGGTGAGCCGGATAGATACGTGTAGTATATTGCAGAATACAGCGAGTAGTGGTGTAAACAACTACAGACCTGCAGTAGAAAAAGCAATGCAAGCGAACATTGTTACAAATTAACAGTCATTTTATCATGAAATACGCCAAACGTGTACTTTTATTGTTATCGTATTGTTATTGTCATATGCATCATTTACAACAAAATTTTCATGTATTTTACGCAAAAATACTCATGCGCACCTATTTATAACTTTGAACGGCCCAGTCTGACCATGAATGTCGGAAGACTCAATCCATTGGAGCGACTCTTCGGATGCCTCGTGTGGAATTTTGTTACCATCAGGCAAACTTCTGTTAGGTCACACGTTTACAGCGTGACTCATTGTCTAAATATCACCGTAATCACACGTAATGCTAGTGCAAATGCTCCACTAGTGCCTTTCGTATTTGCACACACGTTCTCTGGTTCCAAATCTGTGAAGCTATGGTTCACCGCCCTAAGATAACGAAGGCCTAGAACTTTAACAGTTGGGTTGTCAATAAAATAAGTTCGTCGTTCTGTGTTTTCGTGGCTTGTTTTTCACATTTCCATTCAGCGTCACGGTTGGACCCAGACAGAGCATTTGGATTCATTTTTCGTATGTTGATCTCCAGGATTTGAGGTGTTTCCTCTGCAGCGAGCTTTTTTCTTCGTGGAGAAGACCTGATTCACTTTTAGAAACTGGCAAAGATTGTAGTGTGCCACCATTCGACGAAGATGAGCTGGAAAGATGTTTGGTAGTACGGTACATCTACACCTAGATGACTACTCTGCAATTCACATTTAAGTACCTGTTAGAGGAGTCACTGAACCATTTTCACACTATTCTCTTCCTCTCCGCTCTCAAACAGCGAGCGGGAGAATCGAACACTGACGTATTTCAAAATGGTTCAAATGGCTCTGAGCACTATGGGACTTAACATCTGAGGTCATCAGTCCCCTACAACTTAGAACTACTTAAACCTAACTAACCTAAGGACACCACACACATCCATGCCCGAGGCAGGATTCGAACCTACGACCGTAGCAGCCTCGTGGTTCCGGATTGAAACGCCTAGAACCGCTCTAACACCGCGGCCGGCACTGACGTATTTCCATTCGAGCTCTGATTTATCTTATTTTATAACTGAACCATAACTTCGTAGGTGGATGTCAACAGAATATTTTCGCATTCGTAGGAGGAAGCTGGTGATTGAAAGTCGTGAAAAGATGTTGCCTCAACGAAAAACGCCTTTGTTTCTATGATTGCCACACCATATCGCGTATCATGTCCGTGGCCCTCTCTCCCCTAATCCGCCATAGTACAAAACGATCTGCCGTTTTCTAAACTTTTTCAGTTTCCCCCGTCAATCCTAGGTGGTAAGGATTCCATACCACACAGCAGTACTCCAGCAGAGGACGGACAAGAGTAGTGTAGGCAGACTCTTTAGTGAATTTGTAGCGTCTTCTCAGTGTTCTCCTAATAAAACGCAGTACGTATTTGGTTCGCCTTCCACACAGTGTTATCTATGTGGTTGTTCCAATTTAAGTTGTTCGTATTCGGAATCCCTAGATATTTACTTAAATTGATAGCCTTTAGAGTTGTGTCATTTATCGTGTAACCGCAGTTTAGCGGATTCCTTTTAGTACTCACCTGGATGACGTCACACATTTCATTATTTTGCTCTATACAAATATCTTGGCTAAATCATTTTGCAATTGATTTTGTCTTTCTGATGACTTTGTCACACACTAAATGACAGGATCGTTTGCAAAGAATCTAAGAGAGCTGTTCAGATTGTCCTCTAAATCATTTATGTAGATTAGGAACAGCAGAGGTGCAGATCTTCCTGTGCCACTAGTGGCTCTCATGGCTGTAATCAAACGAAAATCAATGTAGGTGGCACGAGCGCTGTGGAGCCAACGTTCTGCTGCAGAGTGTACCAACAGATTTGTACTTTCGTAGCTGTGTTGGAGTGGTGTTAAATAGTATTTCAGCTTTCTGTCTAATGTGACACCAAGGTTTTTTGGCTTATCGTTGTATTTTACTATGTTAAGAGTGCCATTACTCAAAGCAGCTTGTAGGAGTTCTAAATGTAGCCTGTTCATAAGGAACTACAGAATTAATTTGGTCTAGTATTTGATCCATTATCAATATTTCCAAGAGTTTGTAAGCACCGCTAAGTTGAGATAATGGGCGAAAGTGTGCTGTAGCAGTTTCTTCTTTCCGTTTTCGATAGCAAAAACCATGGCACTCTTAAGTTTTGCTCGTAATTTTCTTATGTAAAAAAAAAAAATTAAAAGAGCGAATTAGCCACTTTCACGTTGTCGAACCACTGTGCAGCAATGATTCATTGTAGAGCCCATCCGTACATGCAGCTTTTCTGTATTTCGTGTGATTAAGGGATGTCTCCAGTTCAGTGTTTGCAAATGGGGAAGAGAACGCTCGGTTAGATTGTAGAGATTTCTTGGCCTCACCAAGTTCTTTCTTTACGTGACGAATATTTTCTTTGCCTGAAGAAACCTTGAGAATCTCACTAAGTGACTAGAGATTGTGTCGCATGAGACTGTTGATTTGATTGTGTTGTGGGTAGCCTGTTCTCCCAGCTTCTGAATCAGTGTCCCAGTTTTTTTGCTGGAAAGAGTGATGTCTTTGTGCCATTTTTCTCTCCTTCGTTCATTCAAGGAATTCATCAAATTTGTAGATGTTTCTTGGTCTACATTTTCCTTGAATCTAACGGGGTGTCCCAAGTGGAATGGCCAGCATTCAGGGATATGACAGAAACGATCATTCGAAGAACTCTAGTAAATATGGGCTCGCAAATGCATACCTTAAGAGCTACAAGCACTTGTTCAGTAGAAGAGATGTGTTTCGCAGTAGCAAATATGAAGAGCAAGTGCTCATAGCTGTTAAGGTATGCGCTTTCGAGCCCTGTTTATTGAACTTTTTTTTAAAAAAAAGTAAAAAGCTCGATTTGTTTTACGGTATCGAAGATGAATAAGTGCTCATAGCTCTTAAGGTATACATTTTAGATCTAGAGTTTTTTTTGCTTTGAATCATCGTTGCTGTCATATCCCTGAATATTAAACATTCCCTCCAGGGACTCCCCGTATACGTGGTTTGTCCGAAAAATACGTATAGAAGTTGAATAATGTCTTTATGTTACAAGTTGCAGTCACCGCCAGGTGGGACTACTGCTGTAATCAATCCCATGAACGCTCAGTTCGAGTCAGAGCACTCTGCGTGAAGGTGGGAGTGTGCGGCAGCTTGTTGACAGTTACCCTTTTTCACCTGCCGTCGGCATGGAGCTCTCTCTGATTCAGGAACAGCGCGTCAACATCAAGTTTCTTGCAAAACTAGGCAAGAATGGCCGTGAGATTTTTGAGTGTTTGAAACAGGTTTACGGAGACAATTCTCTGAAGGAACCAACCGTGAACAAGTGGTTAAAAAGGTTCCGGAATGGCCGAGAAGAAGTGAACGATGAGCCTCGCCCAGGACGCCCGTCGACATCAAGATCCGATGCAAATGTTGAACGAATTCGGGCTTGTGTTCTTAAAGACCGTAGATTGACAGTCAGAATGATTGCTGACGAGCTGTCAATCCCGAAAACAATCGTTCACGAAATCCTGACACAAAAACTTGAAATGAAGAAATTGAGTGCGAAAATCGTGCCGAAGCTCTTGATGCCAGAACAGAAAGCAAAGAGGGTCGAGTGCTGTGAGGACTGGTTGGAAGCAGAGGAACGAGGGGACTTTCTCAACCGAGTCATCACTGGAGACGAGTCCTGGTTTTACGAATTCGATGTGGAGCTCAAATCTCATAGCAAGAAATGGAAACTAGCAGGAAAACCGAGAACAAAAAACTCGCGAAAATCAAAGTCCAATGTGAAGACAATGTTGATTGTTTTCTTTGATTCTAGGGGCATTGTTCACAAGGAATTTGTCCCTCCCGGCCAGAGAGTGAACGGAAATTTTTACGTTGAAGTTCTGACACGTCTCAGAGCTCGTGTGGCGCGTGTTCTACCGGAGTTGGCAAAAGGGGCAGGTGGATCCTTCATCACGACAATGCGCCCGCTCACACGTCGCTCGTTGTGCGCGAGTTTTTGGTCCGAAGCTCAATCACCGTGACAGAACACCCGCCTTAGTCACCCGATTTAGCCCCGTGTGACTTTTTCATGTTCCCGAAATGCAAAATGGTGCTTCGGGAGCGGCACTTGGGAAAGCCATCAAGGCGGAAACGACAAGGCAACTGAACAACATCACAACTGAAGACTTTCAGCAATGTTATCAGCAATGGAAACGGCGTTGGCAGAAGTGTATCGCGTCTCAGGGCGAGTGCTTTGAAGGAGACCATATTGTAATACCTGAATAATTGTAAAATAAAGTTATTATTCAACTTTTATACGTATTTTCCGGACAAACCTCGTACACCAATACACTCATTGAGTCTTGTGACTGACGCCTGAACAGTAGGCACTCACAAGAGCCTGGATGTTTCGCGCACGACAAGGAATACGCTTTTTTTTATATGGCGTACATACAGCCGTGGCTTGCACTTATTTGAATTTTTTATTCGCCTCTGACCTGCATTCCATACGGCCACATCCTCCTTTAAAACATTATGTTAGCCAAAGTCCATATAACTGTTGCAAGCATCACTGAAACTTGGCAGGAAGGTCCCGTATGGCTTCTTTTGCGGTATACATGACGTATCCGGCCCAATGAAATCTGCGACCAAGTAGGAGTGCTTTCATGCGGAGAAAGAGACAAAAATCGGACGGTGCGAGATCAGATTACGGGATTTGTTTCCGTTGCACTGTCTGGGATGAATTCCATTTGAATCAAAAAACAGTTCAAACATCATCTTGGCTTTTGACCTGTCTTGTCGCGAGTTTTCTTATTGTGGCGATTCTGGCGTTTGCAAGGGACCAATTGTCCCTTCAGTTGCGAATCGTACGGCAAACATCATTTCGCATCTCTACTTTGGATCCAGTTGAGAAACGTCAGATCATCGTCAGCAGTATTCATCAGTTCCCACAAATCGTCATGCAGTCATCATGTTGATGTTACGTCAGGCTGCCTGGCATACCGTGTTGGGTAGCATGCGACATGTTCAGGTCATAAGTCAAAATTTTGTAGCACGAGCCGTGGTTGATCCTTAGTGCTGCAGCGAGATCGTCTATGTTTGGAAGCAATTGGCTCACACTAACATTACAACTTCTTCAATCTTCCTTTTAGTTTGAACTGTTTGTGGCCGACCAGTACGCACACTGGCCTCTAAACTGTCTGTTCATTGCCTCCTAACACGACATTGGGTGTCAAAGTTGCTGCAGCATTAGAAACGTTTCGGTGGTTGCTTTGCCTAATTTCTGGCAGAACTTGACATTTGTCCGTTTTTCCAGCTGTGACGTACTCGAGTAACGACGCGCACAGTTAAATCACAGTCACGACATTTGTAGTTCTGCTTACAGTGCATGAACTCAACTGTCTCTTGCTGGGGCAAGAAACTAACAAACAAAGCACAATTTCACGACGCTACGTAAGCCCCCTAATGCACTGCACTGCCGCAGTGCGCCCAGTCTAAGGACTTAATGTATGTATTACATATAAAAATTGATTTACAGGGGATGAACAAAAACGCAACACAGTATTGTGCTTAATACAATGTAGGAAAACCGTTGGAATTCATAAAAACTTCGAGTCGTCTCAGAATGGATAAATACAGATCCTGTATATTTGAGACCTGCTGTCTTTAGTGGCCAGTGGAGATGCGACACCTCGTGCTCGCAGAACCAGTCCTGAACTACGCGAGCTGTTTGAACAGGGGTCCAGAACACAGCGTCCCCATTGCCGAACAAACATTGTACCATGCGATGGACATGATCAGCGAAAATTGTCGCATAATCCTTGGCAGTAATGCGACCTTGTAGGGTACCCTAGGAACCCATCGAATACCACGATATGGCTGCCCAGATCATCATCGAAACCCCGCCATATTTCACTCTTGAGACGTGATCTAGGTCAGAAGCTGGAGACAGTGTGAAACAAGACTCCTCCGACGAAATTACTTTCTTACATTGCTCCTTAGCACGGGTTTTGTGGCTTCTGCAACACGTTTTGCTGCTACGGGCATTTGCATCAGTGATGCGTAGGTTTGGAATTCCAGCTCGCCTCGCAACTCACAACTTATGGAGCTCCTTTTGTGTTGTTTACGTGCTGGCAGATTTCGTGAGTGCGACATTCAGTTCTGCAGTGAATTTTGCAGGTCCTACTTTTTGCCAAAATCGTCTTCAATGGCAGACTGTGTCGATCACTCAGCACCCAGTTTCGTCTGCGTTGTGACTTGGCCAATGATGTTTTTCCGCTTTCGGTCCATGCGGTACAAATCTTCGATACGGTATCTCTTTAAACACCAGCCACTTCGGCTACCTTGGTTACGGAAGAACCCGCCATACGAGCACCAACAGTTTGCCCACGTTCGAATTCACGTAGTCGCGGTATAATGCACTCACAACACACAACACTGTTCTGTCCACTATTGACACTTGCAAAACAGTGACGGCATCGCACACTTGCAGTTCATGGTCAATTACAATAGCGCACCTGCAGGCTTATCTGGCAGCTGCATTTATATTCAAGCATGCATTTCTTGCGGTGTTTCCACTTTTTTGTTCAATCCCTGTATGTGTGTGTGTGTGTGTGTGTGTGTGTGTGTGTGTGTGTATGTATGTATGGTCCACATCTCATAAACCAATGGATCGATTTTAACCAAATTTGGTATAAATGCTACTTACTATCTGGAAAGAAGTACTGTGGGGTAAGAAACATCTAGACCCCATGGGGGGGGGGGGGGATGGTAGGGCTAAAAAGGATGTTTAATACTCGATAACCCAGCTGCCCTGAAAGACTGGTGTCTTGTGTGAGTAGTATCGAAATACGTTCCAGAGGTTATATGTGCAGATGTGCACAGCTGAGCAGAGAGAGAGAGAGATAGGGACAGAGGAGATGAATAGAGACAGTGGGGAAGATGAGATGGCTAGAGACAGGGAATACGCGGGGCACAGACAGAGGGGAGGAGATGATCAAACAAAGGGTGGAGGAGGGGATGGACAGGCAGAGGGGGGAAGAGTAGATGGACAAACAGAGAGAGGAAAGAAGAGGTGGTCAGAGAGAGAGGATATGGACAAAGAGAGAGGGGATGTGGAGTTGAACAGACAGAGGGTGGAAAGGAGATGGACAGAGAGAGACGGTAGGAAGGGGAGGTGCAGGGGCCAGGTGATAGATGCAGAGGGGTAGTGGGCACGTGGAAACTGAAGAGGGTGGAGGAAGTGACGGACACAGAGACGAGGAGGAAGAGATAGAGAGGGTGAGGGGCCAGAGGAGATGGGTGGAGGCAGTGGAGGAGGGTATGGACAGAGAGAAAGGGACGAGGAGATGCATAGAGAGGGGGTAGGAGAATATGTACAAAGAGGGAGGGGATGTGGGAATGAACAGAGATAGAAGTGGGACGTGGAAAAAGATCAGTGGGAGAAGAGGCTGGACATTGAGTGGGGCAGAGACAGGGGAGCAGGATGTAGACAGAAAAAGGGGAACAAGGAGATGTGCTGAGATGGGGGATGAGGACATTGACAAAGAGAGGGGGAGCTGGGGATCAACAGAGAGAGGGGAGGAAGTAAATGGAAAGAGATTGGGGCTGAGAAGGGGACAGACAGAAACGGGGAGGAGGAGATGTGTGCCGTGTATGTGCTGTATGGGTACATGGATGGAGATGCGTGTAAAAGACTACTTTTTGATATAACAGTTTGATGTACTGGAGCCATCCAGGAGTGTACTCAGTACTAACACACACAGTCTGAAAAAAAGTGAAGCAGCAGGAAGGGGAGGAGGAAATTAAATGGAACTTCACGTTAATAGGGTATGTGATATTGTTCTAATGATGACAATATCGAGTCAGATTTATAAAGAACTTGGTAGCATGAACCTACTTATCAGTATGATGTTGCACATGTTATGGCCTGGATGCGTGCACTGAATCAGCTGCCAAGTGTGTAATGGAGATGTTGTATCCTCTCCTGAGGCTAGCTAACCGAAACTGTTGCAGCTTTTCCTAGGCATTCTGGATATGGGTCCACAGGGACGGAATTTATATCCTTGCTGGTCACACACATCTTCTATCAGAGAGTGATCTGAGTTAACTTCTTGGCTACAGCAGTACTTCAACGTCACGCATAGAGTCCATAGAGACAGGAACCATGTGTGGACATGAGCATTTTCCTGTTGAAAAATAGCCCAAAATGCTGCTGCGTGTGTGGTAACACAACAGGACGCAGGATACCCATGTAATACTATCGTGCCGTCAGAGTTCACTTAGACGCTACTAACCGTGACCGGAAGTCATACCCGATGACTCTTCATACCATAACATCAGCAGCAACACCGCTGTGCCTCTCAAAAATATTGGAAGAATCTGATCTCTTCCTAGGTCGCCGCCTTACTCTTCGAAGATGGCCATCTGGGACAGTGGAGAAGTAATATTCAGCGCTGAACACAATGGGACGCCAGTCATCAGCAGTCCATGCTTTCCCGTCACTGCACCACTCCACATTCAATCGTTTGTGTTGCCGTGTTAAGGCTAACATAGGCATGGGACGGTATTTCTTTAGTCTGGCTCTTGCTAGACCACGACCAATGGTACATGATGACACAGAACATTGCAGGGAGTCCATGACTTACACACAGACTGCAGGCGTAGATGTGAAGGGATTACGATGTGCTCGGTGCACAGTACGATGTTCCTCCCTTGTTGTGATTAGATGTGGTCGACCGGAACCTTGTCGACGAATAGCCTTGCCCTCACGTCCCCATGCAGTCCCACATTGGGCCGGCCGAAGTGGCCGAGCCGTTCTAGTCTGGAACCGCGCGATCGCTACGGTCGCAGGTTCGAATCCTGCCGCGGGCATGGATGTGTGTCTTCTCCTTAGGTTAGTTAGGTTTAAATAGTTCTAAGTTCTAGGGGACTGATAACCTCAGAAGTTAAGTCCCATAGTGCTCAGAGCCATTTGAACCATTTTTTAGTCCCACATTGGATCACCGCCACACCCGAATGCCTCAAAGTCTGGATATTGCACGATTCGACTAGCAAATGGAGACCCACAATGAGGCCTGTCTGAAACACTGTCTACATCTACAGCCATACTCCGCAAGCCACCTGACGGTGTGTGGCGGAGGGTACCCTGAGTACCTCTATCGGTTCTCCCTTCTATTCCAGTCTCGTATCATTCGTGGAAAGAAGGATTGTCTGTATGCTTCTGTGTGGGCTCTAATCTCTCTGATTTTATCTTCATGGTCTCTTCGCGAGATATACGTAGGAGGGAGCAATATACTGCTTGACTCTTCGGTGAAGGAATGTTCCCGAAACTTTAACAAAAGCCCGTACCGAGCTACTGAGCGTCTCTCCTGCAGAGTCTTCCACTGGAGTTTATCTATCATCTCCGTAACGCTTTCGCGATTACTAAATGATCCTGTAACGAAGCGCGCTGCTCTCCGTTGGATCTTCTCTATCTCTTCAATCAACCCTATCTGGTACGGATCCCACACTGCTGAGCAGTATTCAAGCAGTGAGCGAACAAGCGTACTGTAACCTACTTCCTTTGTTTTCAGATTGCATTTCCTTAGGATTCTTCCAATTAATCTCAGTCTGGCATCTGCTTTACCGACGATCAACTTTATATGATCATTCCATTTTAAATCACTCCTAATGCGTACTCTCAGATAATTTATGGAATTAACTGCTTCCAGTTGCTGACCTGCTATTTTGTAGCTAAATGATAAGGGATCCATCTTTCTGTGTATTCGCAGCACATTACACTTGTCTACATTGAGATTCAATTGCCATTCCCTGCACCAGCGTCAATTCGCTGCAGATCCTCCTGCATTTCAGTACAATTTTCCATTGTTACAACCTCTCGATACACCACAGTATCATCTGCAAAAAGCCTCAGTGAACTTCCGATGTCATCCACAAGGTCATTTATTTATATTGTGAATAGCAACGGTCCTATGACACTACCCTGCGGCACACCTGAAATCACTCTTACTTCGGAAGACTTCTCTCCATTGAGAATGACATGCTGCGTTCTGTTATCTATGAACTCTTCAATCCAATCACACAATTGGTCTGATAGTCCATATGCTCTTACTTTGTTCATTAAACGACTGTGGGGAACTGTATCGAACGCCTTGCGGAAGTCAAGAAACACAGCATCTACCTGTGAACCCGTGTCAATGGCCCTCTGAGTCTCGTGGACGAATAGCGCGAGCTGGGTTTCGCACGACCGTCTTTATCGAAACCCATGCTGATTCCTACAGAGTAGATTTCTAGTCTCCAGAAAAGTCATTATACTCGAACATAATACGTGTTCCAAAATTCTACAACTGATCGACGTTAGAGATATAGGCCTATAGTTCTGCACATCTGTTCGACGTCCCTTCTTGAAAACGGGGATGACCTGTGCCCTTTTCCAATCCTTTGGAACGCTACGCTCTTCTAGAGACCTACGGTACACCGCTGCAAGAAGGGGGGCAAGTTCCTTCGCGTACTCTGTGTAAAATCGAACTGGTATCCCATCAGGTCCAGCGGCCTTTCCTCTTTTGAGCGATTTTAATTGTTTCTCTATCCCTCTGTCGTCTATTTCGATATCTACCATTTTGTCATCTGTGCGACAATCTAGAGAAGGAACTACAGTGCAGTCTTCCTCTGTGAAACAGCTTTGGAAAAACACATTTAGTATTTCGGCCTTTAGTCTGTCATCCTCTGTTTCAGTACCATTTTGGTCACAGAGTGTCTGGACATTTTGTTTTGATCCACCTACCGCTTTGACATAAGACCAAAATTTCTTAGGATTTTCTGCCAAGTCAGTACATAGAACTTCTACTTTCGAAGTCATTGAACGCCTCTCGCATAGCCCTCCTCACACTACATTTCGCTTCGCGTAATTTTTGTTTGTCTGCAAGGCTTAGGCTATGTTTATGTTTGCTGTGAAGTTCCCTTTGCTTCCGCAGCAGTTTTCTAACTCGGTTGTTGTACCACGGTGGCTCTTTTCCATCTCTTACGATCTTGCTTGGCACATACTCATCTAACGCATATTGTACGATGGTTTTGAACTTTGTCCACTGATCCTCAACACTATCTATAAAATAATGGCTCTGAGCACTATGGGACTTAACAGCTATGGTCATCAGTCCCCTAGAACTTAGAACTACTTAAACCTAACTAACCTAAGGACATCACACAACACCCAGCCATCACGAGGCAGAGAAAATCCCTGACCCCGCCGGGAATCGAACCCGGGAACCCGGGCGTGGGAAGCGAGAACGCTACCGCACGACCACGAGACGCGGGCTCACTATCTATACTTGAGACAAAACTTTTGTGTTGAGCCGTCAGGTACTCTCTAATCTGCTTTTTGTCACTTTTGCTAAACAAAAACTCTTCCTACCTTTTTTAATATTTCTATTTACGGCTGAAATCATGGATGCCGTAACCGCTTTATGATCGCTGATTCCCTGTTCTGCGTTAACTATTTCAAATAGTTTGGGTTTGTTTGTCACCAGAAGGTCTAATATGTTATCGCCACGAGTCGGTTCTCTGTTTAACTGATCAAGGTAGTTTTCAGATAAAGCACTTAAAAAAAAAATTTCACTGGATTCTTTGTCCCTGCCACCCGTTATGAACGTTTGAGCCTTCCAGTCTATATCCGGCACATTAAAATCTCCACCCAGAACTATAACATGGTGGGGAAATCTACTCGAAATATTTTCCAAATTATCCTCCAGGTGCTCAGCCACAACAGCTGCTGAGCCAGGGGGCCTATAGAGACATCCAATTACCAAGTCTGAGCCTGCTTTAACCGTGACCTTCACCCAAATCATTTCACATTTCGGATCTCCGTCAATTTCCTTCCATACTATTGCACTTCTTATCGCTATAAACACGCCTCCCCCTTCACTGTCCAGCCTGTCTCTGCGGTATACATTCCAATCTGAGTTTAGGATTTCATTACTGTTTACATCTGGTTTCAGCCAACTTTCTGTCCCTAGCACTGTTAGGTGCCGATCACGCTGTCTCACACGAGTACTCGCTTTCTCCATGTTCCACTCAGCATATGACATTGTTCATGTCCCTCACACACCCTGAGAGGCCTAGTAACGACATCCAACTCAAAAAACACTAATACCCTCTGGTGTCCGTTCTGCCTGCCATAGAGAATCGCAATTCTAATAATTCACATTCCCGCCGATGGTGTGTGCGTGTACGAAGTTACACTGGCATCCGAACACGCCTTGTGGGTGCTTCACATTTGTTGTCAGACATATATGCAACACTCACGTCGACTTGAGTGGTAACAGGAAAGGAAAAAATGACATGCACCCCACATTGTTTGGAGAAACAATGATATGTCTGCTTCTTGGTATTCTTCTGACTGTGTGCTGAGATCTACAGTGTGAAGGCACATGTCGCTCCAACTTGTATAATGTTACAGTTCAAGCTGTGCGTGGGCCTAGGATTCCTATTTTATATTAACTATGGTCTTAGTTTCTAATCTAGTATAAACAAGCTAACCGCTTACTTCATTTCACTTATAGCACTAAGAGAACGTTGATAGAACTTATAAAAATTTAAAAGTTATTTCTTCTACGTCTTAGGTGCGCGTTAGACAGTTTTGTTTGTCTTTCAGTACTTTAGTTTGACTACTATATAGTGAGTCTACACTGCCAGGTAGTACTCGGTTATTGGACGTTCCTTGTTAGCCAAGAATACATTAATATCGCACATTTCTTAGTACTGAGTACATGCCGTCGAGAGACTTTGTAACAGTATGTGCCATTGGCAGGTATGACGCACGTTACACGCTTCTTAATTCGTTTTATCCGACCACGCTAGTCACGCACTGCAGTGAAATGACTTAAAATATCCAACGAAGCACATCCTGATTTAATAATTTTAGTCGTCCGCGGTGGTCTAGCGGTTCTAGGCGCTCAGTACGAATCCGCGCGACTGCTACGGTCGCAGGTTCGAATCCTGCCTCGGGCATGGATGTGTGTGCTGTCCTTAGGTTAGTTAGGTTTAAGTAGTTCTAAGTTCTGGGGGACTGATGACCACAGATGTTAAGTCCCATAGTGCTCACAAGGGAACATCCCCATCGCACCCCCCTCAGATTTAGTTATAAGTTGGCACAGTGGATAGGCCTTGAAAAACTGAACCCAGATCAATCGAGAAAACAGGAAGAAGTTGTGTGGAACTATGAAAAAATAAGCAAAATATATAAACTGAGTAGTCCATGGGCAACATAGGCCACATCAAGGATGTTGTGAGCTCTAGAGCGCCGTGGTCCCGTGGTTAGCGTGAGCAGCTGCGGTGCGAGAGGTCCTTCTTTCAAGTCTTCTCTCGAGTGAAAAGTTTGAATTTTTATTTTCAGACAATTATCAGAGTTCAGGCACTCACACATAATCAACTTCGCTCTCCAAAATTCCAGGACATGTTCAGATTTGCTTGGACATATGCAGGATTTGACGGTCTACACACGGAAAAATTTGAAAACGTTAAAAACATATGTTTTGACAGAGGACAGAGAAAACTGTGCGACTGTGAAACTGTTGCATTCATTTGTTGCAGTTTATGTGACACACACTTATGTTTTCATGCCTTTTTTGGAAGTGATTATCACATCCACAAGAAAATCTAAATTGGGCAACGTAGAAGAATCTTTTTACCCATTCGCCAAGTGTGCAAGTTAGGTGGGTCGACAACATATTCCTGTCATGTGACGCACATGCCGTCACCAGTGTAGTATAGAATATGTCAGACGTGTTTTCCTGTGGAGGAATCGGTTGACCTATGACCTTGCGATCAAATGTTTTCGGTTCTCATTGGAGAGGCACGTCCTTTCGTCTACTAATCGCACGGTTTTGCGGTGCGGTCGCAACAGACAGACACTAAACTTATTACAGTGAACAGCGACGTCAATGAACGAACGGGCAGATCATAACTTTACAAAAATGAAGTAAGTAAAAATTTCGCTTGGATGAAGACTTGGACCAAGAACCTCTTGCCCCGCAACTGCTCACGCTAACCACGGGACCACGGCGCTCCTGTACCCCAATTGTCCTTGATGTTGCCTATATTGCCTATGGACTACTCAGTTTGTATATTTTGCTTATTTTTTATAGTTCCACACAACTTCTTCCTGTTTTCTCGATTGATCTGTGTTCAGTTTTTCAAGGCCTATCCACTGTGCCAAATTATAACTAAATCTGAGGGGAGTGCGATGGGGAGGTTCCCTTGTCAGAACCATTTGGACCATTTCATAATTTTGAAAACATGTACCTACGTTGTCTTTCCAATTTTTTAAAAACTATGTTTGTTCATTTTATTAACACTCTCGGGTGGAGAAATCGAGGAAATGAAATAACATTAAAGTACACTAAACTCTAAATTTTCTTCTTTCGAAACAGTTTCTATAGCGTGAAAATTGTGTTACGGAGTAATTTTTTTTTCCCGTGAATACCTCCTTTCAGTTACGAATGTCAGAGAGTAATCCGCCGCGCACAAACCGGAAAAGGGGCGCAGGTCCTGGCACTACCAACGCTATTGCCTGGAAACACCTGAGTAGACACCGTTCACCAGGCAGCTGACAGGTCGACACGCGCTCTTAACACCACAAAACCTTCATCCAGTGTTCCGCACTCAGAGCAGTACGACAGTGGAAACCGAGATCTATTCTTTCTCGGTTCATCTCTCTGTCACTTACCTCTGCTCCTTAGACCCCTACAGTAGATGTCTGTCGAGAGGACCACTCGGTTCACTGGAGAGTTTGGCTGTCCGTGTCCGCTAATTTCGTTCACTCACCTTACTGAGGGATATGCTGAGAGCTTCCTTCGCGGTTTCACTTGACAATAACGATACTAAAAGCAGATCTGGACACATGTGATTTTCGGCAAACATTTATGAATTATTGAGGCCTCACACCTACGTCTCATTCGAAATAACTCGTTTTTCGTCCTCGGAAAATTCTACGAGTGTGGCAGTAGTTGTTTACGTCTACGTTGTTGAAGTATTGTCATCTTTCACTATCAGCAACAGGCGTTTTTTAAACTCCTCCAGACTTCTACAGAGCCTTCTGGTACACGCATCCAAGGCACTCACGCATGCGTTCTAGTCATTTTTTAATATGCTGCCTTTTAATTCCAAGCTTTTCTCTCGGAATCGAAAACAGACCTTACTTGTTCCATCTGAAATCTATTCGCGTCGCTACATAACCCGCTCACTTCCACCAGTTTCGTTGGAATCGTAATTACGTCTTCCAAACCACTTTCTATTTATGAATAGGAGTATCTTTTGTTTGTGTTTTAATCAAGTCAGCTTCTCTGTCTAAGATTTATAAGTACATATTTAAGAGGCCACCGCTAGTCACAAATGTTGTTAACTTACTTCGATTATTTAATATTGTAGCATGTTTAGAGCTACAGTCAATTTATTAGATAAACAATTACAGTGCATAATATTTACATGGATATCTATAGAGCTTAAAATAGCGGTTTTGTGTCTTGTATGTGCAATGGCTTGCAGTTAATGAAAAGTATAACACGTATGAGAGAGCCCACTTCGTTTGCTGGTCTCTTGCTAATACAAAAAAACCTAAATAATGACTCACTCTTTTCGTAAGAAATGCCTCACTCCTTGTTTCTCATCCATTGCTGTGGCTGTCTGCATCTTGTTGTCCACCATTCAAAAACGTATCTAGAACGAAGCTACGGTCGAATATCGATATGTCGATATTTGTGTGACTTACTGACAGCACAGATCATGATTGAAAACTACTACTTTATGTTGTCTCTGTATTCGCGTTGAATGTTTTTGTATCGATATTTTCTCGCTGGTTATATCTCGACATTTGTTTCAATATTAAACAATTTAAGCAAGTTAACCCGATAACTGTGACAGGTTGTGTTTCCTGAAAAATTTGTTTATTAATTCATTAAACAATAGCCAACCAGTAATAGCCGGTACTGCTTTAGACTGTCGAAGATTGCTTAAATGTCTGTTACATTGAGTAATGGATAAATTAATAACTTACTGTGTTTTTGCGTGTCATGACGTGCAAAACTTTACTTTTCTGAACATTTAAAGCAAGATGCAATTCTTTGCGCCACACTAAAACCTTATCGAGATCTGAATGATTATCTGTGCAGATTTTTCTACGACTGAACAGTAAGAGATCTAATTTTGCTCCCTTGGGCACGTGCGAAGTTACTTCTACATGCCGAATATGGAAATACACACGAAAAAAGCGCAGTCTGTATGTACAGTCCGTATTTGTGCCTAAACTTCGGCACTTAAGCCTAGAACATAGTATTTGAAAAATTTTTATTTCGTAAAAAGATCTTAGTATTGCTGAAAATACCTGTAACGAAACGAACTCTGTAGTTACATTCCCTGTAATGCAAACTCTCGGCTTTCAGCGCAGCGTGTGAGAAGGCAACGCAGTTCGCCAAGATAAACGGCAGGGCACAGAGAGGCACTATTTTTGCTAAATCTTTCGGTTCCGGCGGCTAACGCTGACGAATTGCCGTTTTTAATTCGCGCGAAGAATTTAAGCGGCCGCGTCTGGCGCGACGGCGTAATTTCGCAAAAGAGACGTAATGAAGCAGGGCGGGCGCCATATTTTTGGGCGCCTCGAGAACTTTATCTCCCGCGGCCGTATTTCTCCCGGAGCACAGGCCGAGATTCGCCGGGAGCCGGGAGAGCCCGCCTACAATCACGTGATCAAATCAGGGCGCCCCTGCGCGCCCAAAAATAACGCTCACAAGGAGCCAGCAAATCTTGCCGTCTCCTCTCCGCCGCCTGCCTCTGCTGTAGCTCACGCTTCTTTCCTCTTTACTCGTCCTCCGTGCGTCAGCGCTAGCAACAGCCCGTAGGCCTGCCTCCTGCTCAACAGAAAAATATGTGACGCTCGTCCACGAACACTTTCTGTCTAAATGCATACCCGGCATACTGCTGTGAAATGCATGGCAGAGGGTACTTTCCAGTGTACCAGATTTTGGGTTTCTTCCAATTCCAATAGTGTACGGAGCAGGGGACGAATTACTGACCGAGCGAGGTGGCGCAGTGGTTAGACACTGGACTCGCATTCGGGAGGACGACGGTTCAATCCCGCGTCCGGCCATCCTGATTTAGGTTTTCCGTGATTTCCCTAAAACACTCCAGGCAAATGCCGGGATGGTTCCTCCAAAAGGGCACGGCCGACTTCCTTCCCCATCCTTCCCTAATCCGATGAGACCGATGACCTCGCTGTCTGGTCTCCTTCCCCAAAAACAACAATAACAAATTACTGCTTAAATGTCTCATTAATTAGTGTTGTCTTCGCGATCCCTATGGTACATCAACAAAAGCAAAACGAGGATAATGGAATGTAGTCGAATTAAGTCGGGTGATGCTGAGGGAATTAGATTAGGAAATGAGAAACTTAAAGTAGTAAAGGAGTTCTGTTATTTGGGGAGCAAAATAACTGATGATGGTCGAAGTAGAGAGGATATAAAATGTAGACTGGCAATGGCAAGGAAAGCGTTTCTGAAGAAGAGAAATTTGTTAACATCGAGTATAGATTTAAGTGTCAGGAAGTCGTTTCTGAAAGTATTTGTATGAAGCGTAGCCATGTATGTAAGAGAAGCATGGACGATAAATAGTTTAGACAAGAAGAGAATAGAAGCTTTCGAAATGTGGTGCTACAAAAGAATGCTGAAGATTAGATGGGTAGATCATATAACAAATGAGGAGGTATTGAATAGGATTGGGGAGAAGAGAAGTAAGTGGCACAACTTGACTAGAAGAAGGGATCGGTTTGTAGACATGTCCTGAGGCATCAAGGGATCACCAATTTAGTATTGGAGGGAAGCGTGGAGCGTAAAAATCGTAGAGGGAGACCAAGAGATGAATACACTAAACAGATTCAGAAGGATGTAGGTTGCAGTAGGTACTGGGAGATGAAGAAGCTCGCACAGGATAGAGTAGCATGGAGAGCTGCATCAAACCAGTCTCAGGACTGAAGACCACAACAACAACATAGTAACAAGACATGTCGGGCTGAAGAGTACATTTCTAGGTTCTTCAGGTAACACTAGTTCTTGAAACTTAATAAGTCGGCCTTTGAGGTATTATTGGAGTATTTCTTCTGTTGTCTGCCCATTAAAGTTTTTCAGCAAGTCCTCACCAGTGAGTCGAGCAAACCTCTGATCATTAGTGTTGGCCTTCTGTTTATTCGCTGAATATCCCCTGTTAGCCCTGTTCGTTAGCGGTCCCACAAAATTGAGGAATATTCTAAGACGGGGCAGAAAAAGGTGTTGTAGGCAGTCTCCTTTGCAGACTGATAAACCGGTGTTTATCACCTGGCTTACCTGCGGCTAAACATATATGATCGTTCCATTTCAGATCCATCCAAATGTTACACCTAGGCATTTGCATCAACTGACTGATGCCAGTTCTGACTCACTGATATTGTAGTGAATGGATACTACATCTCTACGTTTTGTGAGGAGTAGAATTTTACTTTTATGTTCATTAAAGACAAATTGCCAACTCTTCCATCATTTTGCAGTTTTATCAAGATATGCTTGGGTATTTGTTTAGCTTTTTTCAGGTAATACTTCATTAAAAATAATTTCATAATCTGTAAAATGTCTAATTTTGCTACTAATAGTGTTTTCCAGATATATAACGTGAGCAGCGTGGTTCTCTGCACACATAGGACATGCCTGAAGTTACTTCTACATCAGTCGACAAGAAGTCCTCAGTCTAGAAACAAACTTTAGTTGATACCCACTGTCATCGTACTGGTGTTTATAAACTTTTGTTTGGTGCCGAGGCAAATGCCTTTCGAAAACCAAGAAACGCTGCATGTACGTGACTAACTTAATCCGTGGCTTGTACGTAGACACTGCTCTTCAGAATTATGAATACACAGAGTGAGACGCCGATCTGCTTCACCTCAAATAACTTTTGATATTTGTTAGCTTTTAGACTCCCAGTGACAGGGGTCTCATAAACCGAATGTCAACAAATTTTTGCAACTTGATTAATCATCGAAAGGGGGAAGAACAGTGAGATTTTAAATTTGTTTTTGTAATTGAAAGTACGGCGTAGATTACCTCCAGAATACCAGGTCTACAAGCAATAAATTCATTTGCAGAGAAAACTGCCAGGAACCGAGAGGCCTCGGTTAGCAGCCACATGAACCATAAACTTACAGCTGACGCCAAGTTTTAGGTTTGATTCAAAAATTGGTTCAAATGGCTCTGAGTACTATGGGACTTAACATCTGTGGTCATCAGTCCCCTAGAACTTAGAACTACTTAAACCTAACTAACGTAAGGACATCACACACATCCATGCCCGAGGCAGGATTCGAACCTGCGACCGTAGCAGTCCCGCGGTTCCGGACTGAGCGCCTAGAACCGCTAGACCACCCCGGCCGGCTTTAGGTTTGATGCGTTAGTTAAAATGCACTCCAGGTCTCTACCTTTATTCATGTTGAAGATTTGGTCTTCTGAATTCGGATGAATCTTTTTGAGACAGGCCATACATCGAAGTCAAATGAAAAACAAGTTGAGAATTTTCATGGACGCAAGAGTGTTCGTACTCTTCAAACAAATGTGCCCTTCCGGTAGATGGACACTTAAATTTCCCAAACTGGTAAAGTGAAATAAATTTCCAGAGACGGAAGCTGACCAGCCAGGGTAAACTCTCCCTTCAGTATTTCAGTATAAAATAGAACTTCTAATAGAAGCCTGTTGTGGCAGCTCGACAAAAACCTGCGGACAAGCAGAAACCTAACTACGTAGCTTTATTTTTTCACGGTTATAATCAAAAACTTAGGACTACCCTCATATGTTCTTCAGTTTATCACTGGATTGCACTATTTCGTTTTGGCTCATGTGGGTGAAAACAGGCCATAATACTTCGCATGGTGGTTGTGAATAATTGGAAATTATCGTTTATAGTGGCGGACATTGAAGCCTTTTTAAAGTTGGCCTCTTTATAACGTGGATAGCACCCAAAAGAAAATAATTTTATAACGCGATCTGACTGTCGTCAGGTATAATTCGTCACAGGTACACATATTTCGAACAATGGATGTTCTTTGGCATCTGATATGATTTACTATTGATCACTGATCAATCTTACCATTACTGAACCTATGTTTGGATCCCATAAGTAAACTCTAGATTTAGTCTCTTCCGTATATGAATACCAAATAGTGAAACCAGTCATAAGTTTAAAACACTTACCTGTGGTGTGGTGGTAATTTAGCATTACCACAAAGCATTATGAGGGTGACGAAACAGCTACTGTTCTGAAGTTCTAGAGGCAAGTTTACCTTGCATGATCTGAAAATAATTTACTGAAGTAATGGAAAGTCTTGTTGGGTAACACAATGCATACGATATAAAAAATGGTTATCCTCGAATTAATGAGTGAGCTGAAAGTGTAAAAAGATCTCTTTTGTTGTTCTTATGTAAGGCATTAGTGCAAGTCCTCATGGTAACTCAATACCTTCGTTCTGAAAAATTATAGTTCATTTAAATAAATTAGTGAAGGAACGAAGTAGCAAAAACATAAGAGATAAGTTTGTTATTGATGTCGGATCCCAAGAGTTCAAATGCTTTACACAGCAAAAT
This sequence comes from Schistocerca nitens, assembly GCF_023898315.1. Lineage (NCBI taxonomy): Eukaryota > Metazoa > Arthropoda > Insecta > Orthoptera > Acrididae > Schistocerca > Schistocerca nitens. The sequence continues at coordinate 931,889,771 of NC_064616.1, forward strand.
AAGATTAATGTTACATGATCCTTGTGTTGCCATTGGCACAAATACGCAAAGATATGCTACCTAACGTAGATTTGTAGAACATATGAGATACAAAAATCGTTTGGTGAATGAAACACTGGCTTGCTAAAGCTTGTCACGAATGAAATGCAGTACATATACAGAAGGGAATCCGCCCATTAATCGTAACCCCGAACATCACTCTGCTACTCATTCGACTTCCATGCCAAGAAACTGTGTCCCAACTTGGCTCGTTAAGCATATAGTTGCAGAAAAATATTACCTTGTGTTCAGAGTAACCACACTGGTTATACCTTCACCAATACAGATCCATTGCTCCTTCCACACACAACTCTTTCTCAGAATAATACATTGCAGTTTCGTTCAGAAGCACAACATATAACACACAGGCAGAAGCACAACTTCCCTCAGAGGCAGTCGCAAACAGAGTAGAACAGAAGAGGAACGCTTTATTCCCTTTCAAAATTTGCAAGCCATATGCAGCGTCTCAGTGAACTTGTTTCTCACTGGTCGAGGCCACAGTTGCTTCAGAGATCCTAGGCAGCGTAGCAGATGCAGCAGTGGCTATACGGAAGTCGGTAACTGGGAGCACAGATGACAGAAAAGGTTACTCACAAGTAATAGGTCATTAATAAACATAGTGTACGGAAGTTGGCAAATATAACAAACAGCTTTCATCAGACTACCTTGGGGCAGAAGAGCATGTGTGGAATGCTTTCTGTGGAGTAATTAGCAGAACATATTCACAGCTAATCACCCAGACCATCCCAAAAACAGAATAGTATTCCACATTCACTAATACAGGACTAAGAGTTAACTTAGTTCAAAATTTATCAACCACTAAAATAGCTCTAGGACACACAGTCTTGATAAACGACAATTTAGTAATACATCATTTTTCTGTGTCTTTATAATCATATTCCACAGTTATAATACTGACATATTAATATAAAAACCATACAGAAATCATCAGATTAAACAAAATGTAAAAGATATCTATCTTGAAATAGGACTATAATATGATCTGAAGTTTAACATATTAACGTAAAAACTATACAAAAATCATTTAATTGAAAATAAAGAACTGTTGTAAATATTTAGTATCAAAAGTTATTCATGTTGAAAATAGTACCATGGTGTGACTGAAGTTTGTTGCATGTGACATAAAATTCACACAAAGATCATTAAATAGAAAAGTGTCATGTACAAAAGTCCTACATCAGCTACCAAAGTACAAATGTAGGAAATAAGTTAGGAGTATGTCCTCACTGTGGCCTTGATAAACCCACAAGTGTGTGTGAAGATTCTCAAATTATGTACAAAACGTTCTCATAAATTAGCAAATTAAAAATGTGATTATTTTAAATGTGTGTTCACAGTGAGTTTGATGGGTGTACGTAAGAGTGTAAACATCATACAATAATGTATAAAATTGTTCAGAGTCGATAAAAGTTAAGGAATTAACTTTCAATGTACTTTTAAGCCTCTCTAGACGTAAATATGGCCTTCTGAAAGATTCAACAAAATTATATCACTGTCTTAGACTAACTAGATCATGATATCTGTGGCCTCAAGACTGAAAAAGATTATTTCAGTATATTAAGCTAACAAGATAAAAGCATCTGTGACCTCATCAAAACTGATTCACTATATGAGAATGACAAGATCATAACAGATGTGGTCTCGCCAAAGACTGAATAACATTGTATCGCTATATTAAACTAACAAAGTTGTGGCATCTGTTTCATCACCATATCAGTTCAGAATAGTAAAGATCATAGAATACTTTCTCATTATACACAAACATACGAATGATTGTCTCAGGAAACTTGATCAAAACCCTAATAATGTTTGCAAATTTATATTCAGCATTCAGTAATACATACAAAAATTTAGTTTGACAAATGAAAAATTTACATTGTAGACTAATAATTGGTTATGACTGTTCATACTATCAAAAATTAGTCCACTGTATTACTCATTATTATTGTCATTTTTTATACAATAGTCCATCATAGCTTTGTAAGGAATGGAGGGCCAGAGAATGAGCTTCTAATTACAACACTGTTTCTGATCACATGGCAACAGACTTTTCACAGACTTAGGGTGGAAGGCACAGTTGCATCATACATCTAACAATATTCATCTTCACACACTTTGCTCTTGAAGGACATACGATTTGGTGAGCAGTTGGAAGCTGTTCAGCCTCAGTATCGCAAGTGAACCACCTCTGTAATGCCCTATTGTCTTTCTGGGATTAATTGTCTGAGTTATTTGGTCTCCTCCTCTCATGTTCTGCAGGCAGTCTCAGTTAATTACCTCCTACTCAAGCAGTCATATTCTTTCTTAAATGCAGCAATTAAAACCAGTATAGCAACAGTGGTTTCTCCAATTCTCGATCAAATTAATACACTACTTATAAACCGCTGTGCTAATATATGTTCACAAAATTACTCATTGGAATCTTATGTTAACTCATGCACTTATATGCATGACACTAGTACACACTTACTTACTTTACTATTATTCACTTTCTCAATAAATCTTGTTACATTTCCTTTTGACGTAGTTATTTTTTTATTTATGATGTGCATTGCTTCTAGAAAGGTCACTAGTACTGGAATCACAACTTTGTAAATCTGCCCAGATCTATCATTGTATCAGTCTACACTCCACTACAAAAACAGCTTACTACTTACAAAAAATGCGTGACATCTAATTATCATTGCAGTCATAGGAAACTTGGTGATATTTCCAGAGAATGTAAAAGTTAGATCAATAAGTATTCAGTTCAGTGTCAAATCATCAATTAAAATATTCGCTTTGTGTACAGAAAGCTTTAGTAACAACAAACATAATGGTGCAATACAAAATATTGCATAAACTTGACAAAGTAACTGTCACACGTAATCAATTTCACTTTTTCTCATTACCATCTATTTACAAATACCCATCATAAACCCTATACTCCACTCATTGAAATGATTCTGTTCGCCTCTGGTTACTTCTGATTGTCTAATCAATCTCCTCTGATTTCAGTTGTAGATTACTCCCCTGTCATATTCCTCTTCCATTTGTTTCACACACAACTTCACTTCTTGTTGAATTGCAGGAAAAAAGTTTTGTTAGAGAATTGTTTACAAAATCTCAACGATCTGAAAATATACAATATATTAGACAGTGAATCATATATATTTCATAACATCTCAAAAGCACTCCACTCAAGTTGAAATATTACTTTCCACTCTCACACCTTTTTCCGCACCAGAGAGTTGTATTTCAATGTGCAACACTCGTTACTCCACACAGTCCTGAATACAATGGGGAAAACTTGTGTATTAATTAACACCATTTACTGGATAATATATGTGATTTTATCAACACGTTTTGTCCCACTACAATTGACTTTCAGATACTCCTATAGTTAGCATTTGTCTGACGCTAATGGGCAGCCTTCCTGAAATCCTCTGAAGGTAGCTGTGTAAAACCACTACGTCTCAACTTAGTGGTTCATGGAAATAGGACTGTTCCTGTATTTTTATCATATGAACATGAATTGGTGCTAGGGAGGTTGAATCATTTGGTAACTCCTTAACGACTTGCTCAAACTGTTAAATATTGAAAGTCCACAATTTACGGCATCTTTGAGTGAAATCTGCACAGTTTTCCTAGTAGTTCCATTACAAGTCAGAGGAACTGGACGCTGGACGATACAGTGAAATATGAACATTTTAATCTTGTGATGACGTACAGCACTCTGATATCAGATTCTCCACATGTCTAACTCTATACAGAAAATAAATAAAGAATACATGAACAACAGACAGACTAGTAGCCAACCTCAGTGGCATGCGTGATGCAAACCAGGAAGTCAAATCAACAGCCTAAAAAAGACCGTAAGAATATCCCTGATTGCTTCTTGGTAGAGGACTGGTGCAAGCTCTTTTCATCTTGATGGAATAATCGGAAATAATGGCGCAAGATGAGACAGCCTTTTCGCCTTTTGACAGGGATTGCATGAAGCTAAAACGTTTCGAATTTGCTTCTTTATATTAAAAAAGTAGCATGTTCATGAAGATTCTAAAAACACTACCTTGTACCAAAGTTAGCATAACATAGATGAGTATGCCAAATCAATCTGTAGACCAATTCCTCAGTTATGCAAACAATCGACTGTGAATGGTCTCCACCTCTCTTCTTAAACAAGATATCATTTCTAACCAAACAAAATTGCTGAATGGCAACACTGTTGTGATCTCTCCATTTCACTATTGCCTCTGTCCATGCCAGATCCTTATTTTACTCATGAGCAATGTTTTCGAAGGAAATAGTAATGAAATTATTAAATGCAACAATCTGTAAATTCATAATACTGCGATTGTTGTATCTGAGATCATCCTCAGTCCCCTGAGTCAACCCTAGAAGATATCTAGGCAAAGCATGAGCAATTATGTTATCCCAATCAGAAGTGTATACTTTAGTGAAACTGAACTCTTGAGGATACAGTGCCTGCCTGAATGAGAGACCATTAGTCAGTTTTGCTCTCATTAAAAATTCTAACGCTTTGTGGTCAGTATAAACCTTGCAGTATAAACCTTGGTCATCCGACCAAACAAGTAACACCTAAATTTCATAAATCTCCACGCAATGGTCAGAACTCCAAGGTCAATTACTGAATAGCTGACTTCACACTTCATGAACACGCAGCTTGCAAAATCGATAGTATGACGCTTCACCACTCCATCTATCTCCAATTCTAAGAGATCCCAGCACCAAGACTCGTCTTAAAACTGTTTGCATTTACACAAAAATCATTACTCAAGTTCCAATGTAAAAGGAAAGTAGCCTTCAAAGGAACCGGCTTAACACTTTCAAATTCTGCCTGTTCTTGTTGTTTCTGTTGTGGTCTTCAGTCCTGAGACTGGTTTGATGCAGCTCTCCATGCTACTCTATCCTGTGCAAGCTTCTTCATCTCCCAGTACTTACTGCAACCTAATTTCTTCTGAAACTGCTTAATGTATTCATCTCTTGGTCTCCCTATATGATTTTTACCCTCCACGCTGCCCTTCAATGCTAAATTTGTGATCCTTTGATGCCTCAGAACATGCCCTACCAACCGGTCCCTTCTTCTAGTCAAGTTGTGCCACAAACTCCTCTTCTCCCCTATTCTATTCAATACCTCCTCATTAGTTACGTGATCTACCCATCTAATCTTCAGCGTTCTTCTGTAGCACCACATTTCGGAAGCTTCTATTCTCTTCTTGTCCAAACTATTTATCGTCCATGTTTCAATTCCATACATGGCTACACTCCATACAAATACTTTCAGAAACTACTTCCTGACGCTTAAATCTATACTCGATGTTAACAAATTTCTCTTCTTCAGAAACGCTTTCCTCGCCATTGCCAGTCTACATTTTATATCCTTTCTACTTCGACCATCATCAGTTATTTGGCTCCCCAAATAGCAAAACTCATTTACTACTTTAAGCGTCTCATTTCCTAATATAATTCCCTCAGCATCACCCGACTTAATTCGACTACATTCCATGAGCCTCGTTTTGCTTTTGTGGATGTTCATCTTATATCCTCCTTTCAAGACACTGTCCATTCCGGTCAACTGCTCTTCCAAGTCCTTTGCTGTCTCTGACAGAATTACAATGTCATCGCGAACCTCAAAGTTTTTATTTATTCTCCATGGATTTTAATACCTACTCCGAATTTTTCTTTTGTTTCCTTTACTGCTTGCTCAATATACAGATTGAATAACATCGGGGAGAGGCTACAACCCTGCCTCAGGCATCCTAAATCCAAAGAGTCCCCTTGCTCGTCAATGCTTACAGATAGGGTGTAGGAGCAGGCCCATATGAACAGATACTCGTCTGCATTGAGCTTCTTCTTCCTCCTTGTAGAAAGAGCGAAGGGCTTATCTGGTACTAAAGTCCCATGAGAAACCTTAGCAAGGAGTCCTGTACTCTCTGCTATACTCCATGTCTTCCAAGCCAAGATGTTAGCGTCTGGGAAAGCTACAAGGCCACCATAGTCTGCGTGATTGCCCCATACAATGTCTTGTAAATAGGGGTACCTTAACACACAGTGAACGTAGCAAGCCAACACCCAATGAACGCCCAGAGCTAAGCTTCCGCAGTCCTCGACGTTCGCAGAGCGAATGACGCTCCGTGCTGCGGCGCAGGCAGGTCCCGCAGCTTATCGCTGCCGTCACGCCTCTTTGTCACTTACAGTCGCCGACTTCTAGCCCGGGCGAGACCTAGTAAAACTAGAGGCCTCGCCCGCCCAGGAGGAAGACAGAGTGTAGCAGAGAGTACAGGACGCCTTGCTAAGGTTCCTTATGGAGCTTTGGTGCCAGATAAGCCCTTCACTCTTTCTACAAGGAGGAAGAAGCTCAAAGCAGACGAGTATCTGTTCATATGGGCTAAAGTAGGCAATGGTGATTGTAAAATAAAGATCACTGGTGACTGTATGTTCTATTATAGACAATAAAGTTTCTTACCTCCTTTCTTTATCTCCCGTGAGATTTTTTTTTTTTTTTTTTTTTTAAAGACAGGAACATTGATCCATTTATGCGCGCTGAGCGGGTGACCTTGAGCTGGACTTAGTCTCTGGCGCGTGAAGTACAGCGTGACCTTGAACGGGACTTAGCCGCTACAAGGTTAAGTTGCCTCAGCAATGCCTCTGCGACGTGAATACCGTCGTCGCTGGCGGCGCAATGCTCCCATTTACAAGACATTGAGGATATTGAAATTGATCTTGATGGACAATTTAATAAGCAACAATTGATGGGAGGCCGTAATGTGTTTCGTGGACTACGACTGCAGTTCACGTGTGTTGTTAAAGCTGTGTTTGGAGGCAGTACATGGCTTACCTTGGCAGTTGCTCTGGGTCAGATAAACTTCCTGATGTAATCACTGTGTGTCCAAGAATGTCGTAGAAATTTCACATGCTTCAGCCTGAATTCTGATTTTTCCAAGTTAATAGTTATACCTAACTCCTTGAAGACATTCAACAACGTGTCCAAAACCTCATGAACGGTTACACTTTGTCACGAGAGAGTGTAGACTCTTCTACATTATGAAACATTCAAAACTTAAAGAATGATATTTTCACTGTGGAGTAGAGTGTGCTTTGATATGATTTTCTTGGCAGGCTGAAACTGTGAGCTGGACCAAAACTCAAATACAGGACCTTTGCCTTACAAGGGGCAAGTGCTCCAATAACTCAGCTACCCAAGCACAACTCCTACCTTCCAATCTACATTCTATCTACTAGTACTCCCGGAAGGAGACATGGATTAATCACAGAGTGGGGGATGTTACCAGAATAAAATTTTCTCACTGCAGCGGTATATGCACTGATACGAAACTTCCTGGCAGATTAAAACTTCGTGCACTTGCCCGAAAAAGGCAAGGTCTCGAGTTCGGCACACACTCAGGTGAAGAATAATCTACATCTAGGTAGTGATAAAGCTGTGGAAATACCGTATGGCTCATACGATATTGACCCTTTTCAATGTCCTCGTAAAACAATCTGCAGAAGGGTTGAGTTGTATGCAAAGTTTAATACGTTTGAAATGGAAATAAAAATGATGGAACAGGCAAGTGACTTTAGTGAGGAAATTTCAATAGGACCACTACTGGATTTCTCAGAGTCAAGATTTGAACAAGAATTCAGATAAATTTTATGGGTCGGCACATCCTGGTTATATCCTTCCGTTTAGTATGATTCATGTCGAGTGTGATACTGGTACGAATTCAATTCTCAATGACAGATGAAGTTATACAGTCTACTGATTCTTCCTTACAGTACCCCCGGGATATAAAATCGTTGAGATGGCAGTCAATTCCATGTGACTGCACAGACAATACATCATTTCGAGTTGTCTGTTGTAGACTGGGATGGGAATCAAGTCGAGTTTCGTGGAGAAGAGATCATGATATGTGTACACTTGAAGCTGGGACAGCGGGGGTGTAAGATATAAAAACAATGCACACAGACATCAGTATACCAATTCGTAGTGGAAGTTAAATGTGATAACGTGGAAGTTTTCTTAAATTGATAGGCCTGAAGCTACGGAATGATATCACGTGATATTACAGCTCCAGTTTAATATAACGAGCAAATCATTCGCAAGGAATATCTCTCCTGCAAAGCTTTTGCTTGTACAACGTGTATTAATAAAGATGAGATCAGGATTCGCGTTCAACACCCTGGTATCGTCTCTCTCTCTCTCTCTCTCTCTCTCTCTCTCACACACACACACACACACACACACACACACACACCAACCATATGTATGGATGACGTCATTTCGTTTTCCCTCCAGAGCATTTATGATTGTCTCAAGATGGGGCTTCAACAACAATGTCAATAAAAGGTTCACTGCGTTCCACCACAGTAAACGATGTGCTCAGTCTGCCCTGGTCCATCGACAGCGCATTAGCCTCAGCCAGGACCATCAACCTCATGCTTGCCTCAGCCTCGAGCTAACGATCTCCGGGTTCTACATATAGTTAGCAGTTCCCCTTGGGAGAAAGCAACAAAAGCAGAAAAAGTCGAGGGGTCTGACGACTATATGCTTTACTTCTTTTTTCTGCACTTCACACCTTATTCTTCTGGATTACTTTCATCTTGCTTCAGCCCATAAACTTGAACTGATATATGTGGACTGCGCCTCTCGAATTTAGGTATGCCTTGAAGCTAAACAGGGATATCGATGCCATCAAAGTTATAATATCCAGAAACATCGTCAATCTGATATGTTCTGCTATGTACTTGGACACACCGCATTTTTGGTATAATTTCTGTTTCACAGATCAAAAGTGACCAAGAAAAGCAAAATCCGTCTTCGAGATTTCGGACATTAATACAGCCCCTTTAAGTGGCTACACACTTTGGAAGAGGTATATAGGAGCTTCCAACCCTCCATCATTTAATGGGTCAAAAACATGTGAGTGAATGTCCAAGTAGAGTATACCACTGAGGGCCTTACCATATTCTTCAGAAATCTGGCCCAGTGGGACAGATTACCTGTCGCCATGGAACCACTCAGTAATTGAGGAGGTCCACGATATCACGCCATTTTGCTCCCAAATAGAGACAATTAATTTCTCTTCAAAACCATTACCATCTTGTTGCCTGGTCTAAGTGAGCCGACAGCGTAGCACTGCACTACACTTAATGGTAGGATCCGCAGATCGTAGACGATTTTGGGGGGCACCATTTCCAAAACAGATAAGCATATGTTTGGGAAATGTCGCCAGCAGAGTGTGTGTAATTTTGAAACACCCCACATATTAGTTTCTAGTCCACATCATTAAAGTATCACTGAGAATATTGTTACCAAACGAAAAGCATCTGTGTATATGTAAGTTTCTACTCATTATTACTCTCTGCATTACACTGTACAAAAATAATTGTCACCAAATAAAATATCATATGTACATCTAGAGAATAACCCAGAAATTAATTTGCTACTATATACTCCTACTATTCCTCTTACTTGAAAAACGCCATACCTTGTAAACCCAATCTCATTAGCAGTTCCAGGGCATACAAGTGTATCTAATATTATACATTAAATGGAAAAAATTTTAAACAGAAAAATGTTAATTTATTTCCTTTTTTTAATTTCAGCCAACATTATGGGCTACATGAACAAGTAAAAATATGTATGTATTTCTTTAGTAATGCCAAGCAGTGGCGGTGCAACATATATACTGCATACAGAAGTACAATTCACATCAGAATTAGCAAAATCATCCTCTAAAGTGTTCTGATTGGTAAAATTTTTGAGTGCGTACCATACATTTCCAAAAAATCCATACACATGCTCCTTCCACCCAACTCAGTCATTCACAGCACTCTGAATGACAGAGCTAGCACACATAAAGTCTCTGAACGTTGATTCCTGAAAATGAGTGGACTCTGCAGCATTGTTGTTGTTGTATATTATAACTGCTCTTTTTGAGTCCCCAATACTCAGTGTATGACAGCCCAGAAACTTGGACCCATTTGAGTCCTGAACAATGCAGTTATCTTTGCGTATTCTGACATAACTCGTACCATTCACAGGATGAAAGCACTACCTTCATGTCACTAAATGTAGGAAGTTCAAACGTTACCACTGTTATCACTAGACGACATGCCAACAGCAACACGTTTATTCCCACTCACATTATGATTGTATGTTACTGAGAATAACATCACTATAGGCAAGGAATGCCAATGTAATTACTCAACAAGGGGATCGATGTTGATAATAGTTGGAACTCAAAATCTGGGAATAAGAGTTCTTTTATGTCCTGCTGCTGCGATATATCGGTGGTGTGCTGCTGCTGCAGTGGTGGAAACCTGAAATACATCGATAAATCAGGTAGGGCGTTGATGTGTTGCTGCAGTGCAGTCACCGGAAACTAGAATGGCTGCATCTTCTGATCTCATAAATCTGTAGGCTGAGTGTGTGCTGCACCGCATGATAAGAGGCCTCGCTGCACTTTGAGAGAGATAATAAATTAAAATGCATGTATGATAATAGTAATGAGCAATGAGAGGAATTGTGTGTTTAATAATACTTACAGTCGAATGTGACCATCTTCTTCTTATTCTGCCAGGTGGCTGTGGCTCATCTCTCCTGATATTTCATGGTGATCTGATATACAGAGCATGAATCATGAATCCCTCTCATGATAAGGGCTACCATATTCCAGAATACTGGTGGTGGGACTGGTGGTATGGGTCAATTCCCACAAACAGGATCGGACTACGGGAGCGGGAGAGTGGAGGTGGCTATTTTGGGTCATATATTATTGTAATGAAGACTACACTTGCACAAAAATAAGAGGACTCTTAGATGAGGGTGGTATCAATTTTGAGTCATAAAGTATGCTAATTAAGATAATGATAAAAGGATGCTGAGTTCATCATAATTACTATAACTACTAGAGTGGGTCATAAATGATGGTAATTAAGATTAGGCTACATGCATTTAGGTATATGTTAGACTTTTGCAAAGCAACTAAGAGCACAAGTGAGCAGTTTGTTTACATTGGGGTCACAAATTACACGGATTTGTTTTCGTAAGGATACGAGACTAAGTGGCCAGTTTGCTTATATAAGAAGAACAATAAGCTATTTGTGCAGGTATGCAGGCAGTCCTACTACATGCATTACGTACTTTCATATGCAGTGTGGTGTCACCGCCAGACACCACACTTGCTAGGTGGTAGCATTTAAATCGGCCGCGGTCCGTTAGTATACGTCGGACCCGCGTGTCGCCACTATCAGTGATTGCAGACCGAGCGCCGCCACACGGCAGGTCTAGAGAGACTTCCTAGCACTCGCCCCAGTCGTACAACCGACTTTGCTAGCGATGGTTCACTGACACAATACGCTCTCATTTGCCGAGACGATAGTTAGCATAGCCTTCAGCTACCTCATTTGCTACGACCTAGCAAGGCGCCATTATTCAGTTACTATTGATATTGTAAATAATGTACAGACAAGAGCTACGTTCAACATTAATGGATTAAAGTTAAGTATTCCACCATCTGCGTCCGTTTTTCTAAGTTCTAATTTCCTGTCCCTGTTCCAGACCTCACGCCAGCCTGCGTGAGCTAAAACGCGTGCCTTTCGGCTTCCTCTATTTATACGGGTTGGCTCTCCTGCCAGCCCACAACATGCAGAGTGTCGGAACACACATTAAATTGTATCACACGAAAAAAAAAAAGTATTTGTCTTTGTTATCGGATTATACGTCTGTTCTATTAAGACCCCTTTTCTCAGGAAGGAAATTGAAATTTAGGTCACATACTAAGGCCTATGGTCCCTTGGCGGTGTGAAGTATTTAAACTTCTAAGTCAATACAATCAAAACACACGGCTATTTACGTCATGTTTTGATACACGTAAACTCATTCATCAAAACCTGTTGGCACTTCCCGTTGACTAGAAACATTAAGTTTGACAGTAAGATGTCACAGTACAAGTAAAGGACAAAAATCAAAAAACTGTTATTTCGTAATTATATCACAAAAAATATTTTTTATCATTTGCTATGCATCTGTCTTTCTGTCCGTCTATTAAGACCCCTTTTCCCCATTATCGGGGAGACGTATCAAGTTGAAATTTATGCCACGTACTAATGTCTATGGTCCCTTGGCGACTTCAAACATTTAAGCTTCTACATCAAGACAATCAATAGATACTGCCATTAATGACATGTATTTTGATACCTTGCCGGTACTGACATCGATAAATGGCAACAGTGGTCGAAATTCTCGATTTCTGGGATGAAGAACTATCTATATAAACAATTAAGTTTGTATGGAATCCTCGTTGCGCTAGACCTACTCACACTTACACGAATTTTTTTTGGTCCTGGATCCACGGTCGCATGCAATTGTGCTAGTGTAAAATTTCGGCCTTAGACCACTTTTGATACATTTGTTAGCTCATTGATTATAATATATTTCCCATCGCAGATAGTGTATGAGGAAAAGAAGGCTGTGCTCCTCTGGACATATATGGGACAATCGGCCCCCACCGACCACACAGCTTTGGAGGCGGAGAGTTATTGCATGATCTAGGAGTTAATGAAATAATGTAACGAGGTACCTTGAAATGGCCTAACGCCAAAATTGTACAATGATACCGTAACGCTGAAAGTGATCGATCATACGGAAATAAAACAGTTATTAACAGCTGTATGTATCATGGAGGAATTTCATAAATCTTCCTTGTTGTAATCATTACAACTATGTTTCTCTTGCGTGCCGAGCGCTAGGATCTTCACAGATGATATGACAATTACCATCCTTAAGCAGACATTATTAGATGGAGCTGTTTGTTATTTGCCAAATAAGAATTAAATAAGTAAATAATAAATATATTAAATAAAATAAATTAAATAAGTAATAAATTAATAATAATTAAATAAGAATCAAATACGACGAGGGCCTTCAGGCCCTCTCTTACAATGGATCTGGGTTATTCCAGTTTACTGCATCTATGAGTGCTACATATGCCATCTGTTCACCTCATTGCTTCTGTAGTTAAGATGATAATGAACCTGAAGCAAGCGTCTATATCCAGCAGTGTACAGAAAACAAAATAAGAATAAATAATTTTCTGTATGCTGAACGTAACACCTAACGTAGGATCAATATTTGAAATTAATAATAATACACTGTTAAGTAATTCAGTGTAGTTCATCGTGAAAAAAGCAGGGTTTTTACGGTTTCAAGTCTTAAGATGTGTCTTCCTTCAGAAATGTTTTGCAAATATGAGAGCACATTATTTCCAGAGGATTGCGTGAGGATAAAAAACAAACAATATTTCTGAAAGTAGCAGAGGTTTACAAGACAAAGATTGAGTTCAAGTATTTCCCTAGAGGTTCAATTAGTTTAGGACATGGAATGCTTCAAACATTATCCCTGATGGTGGCAGTTTCAGGCGATTTGTGTGTCTAATTGCTGGGGCAGTCGTTTGTGTTTTTCAGTGGAAGGAAATGTAATTCCTTAAGTTTACGAAACTATTGTAGGTAGCTAAGTCCATTCACTGACGCTGGTATTGATCTCGTGTAGGTTTGCATTTTCAAAAATAGTACTATTGATCTCAAGCGGCCGTAAATATCTAAAATTGATTTTATAACTTAGAAGTAAGGCCACCTCTTCACTAATTCTCACAATACCAATATTTAGATTTTTTTAGTATATTTCACTTGTATTAACTAAACGAAACACATGTTTAGTCTCGTTTAACAAACTTTATTATTACTGTATTGTTTAGGTTTCGATTTATAAGCGCATTTTCTAATACATAACTGATCCCAAAGATGAGAACCAAGTAGAGATAAACATGTCACATATTAAATCTATCGTTTCTTGACTAACACTATGTAAGTTATCTCTCTTGGCAGTTTTGTCAAATTACATATTAATTTACGAAATTTATTAAGGGGCTCCGGAAAGGCTCAAAATCATGAAAAGTTCAATTTTTACTTTTTTGCGTTTTCTGAATCTGCAGACTATTACCTTTTAATAGATGTATAATTTACTCAATTCCGAAGACTACAACTATTTTTAAATATTTTTTTTAAATGTGTTCTACATGGGCGTGACCCACTGTGGCGCTGTTAAACTGCTGTCAAATGGTGTTATTATTAACGTCCGTGTTCATCAGGTACATTTTAGTGATGTGAGATAAAGTATGTATTGTGGCTAACCTGTGATGGTTCAATATATATCGCTGGTGTGATTGTCGATTGTTTCATGTTTATTTACTCTGTCGTTATCTCGAAAATATTCGTAATTAATTCTGTTTCTTGAGTCTCTGTTTTGTTGAAGTATAATAATGAGTAAAAGTAAAGTTATTAGAAATCCTCTGAAGGCTTTTAAGAAAAGGAGAAATGTTGGAAAGCCAAAGGTATGTGTTATTACTGTAAACAATAAAGACGATGAAAATCCCCAACATAGCTTGTGTCCCAAAGAAGAAGACAGTTGGTGTAAATATAACAAAGGATTGCTAACTGGTGAAGTGTACACTCATAAGCATAGTCTGCCTCATGCAATAATGGAGGTGATAAAACCTATTTTCAGAGACTTAGCAGCACCTGAACTGTTGAAAAAGTGTATTCACGGAAAAACTCAAAACCCCAATGAAAGTGTAAATAGTGTTATATGGTCGAGAATCCCCAAGACTGTATTTGTTGGAATAGAAACACTTCACTTTGGTGTGTATGATGCTGTTGTGACTTTCAATGATGGCAACATTGTAAGGTGCAAGGTATTTAGAAATATGGGAATGAAGATAGGTTCTAACATGGTACGAGCGATGCTTGCTTTAGACAAGGAACGCCTTCGGGCTGCAGACAGGGCTGTAAAGAGTCTAGAAATACAAGCAAGAGTAAACAGGAGGAGGAACAAGAGGAAGCTGGAGGAGGAGTTTGCAGAGGATGAAGATAATCCATCCTATGGACCTGGAATGCACTAAAAAGTTAATCCAATCTTTGTCGCTCGATTCCCAAAACTTTTATTTTCTCATACTAATTACATGTTTTCTAAGGATCTTCCAAACATATTTGTTTCAAACTTTCAGTAAATGTTACACAGTACCTTCTGCATAATTTAACACAGCCTTTTTCCAAAAAACTGTATATTTTTGAATATATAAATAAAAAATTACAAAAAATGTTGTGAATTTTCATTACAAATGAAAAAAATAATCTTTAATAACTGAACTAAAATTTTGTAAAATCCCTGTGTTAAGTTGTAGCCCATATTCCAATAAATAATCAGTAAAAAGTTCAACTTCCTACCTCAAATACTTTGTGAGGAAAGAT
This sequence comes from Schistocerca nitens, assembly GCF_023898315.1. Taxonomy (NCBI): domain Eukaryota; kingdom Metazoa; phylum Arthropoda; class Insecta; order Orthoptera; family Acrididae; genus Schistocerca; species Schistocerca nitens. Next base: position 931,905,143 of record NC_064616.1, read on the forward strand.
GTAATTTATAAGCGTTATTTTAACATTGCAAGTATAGGGCGTTCCGGAGCCCCTTAAGACAGCATGTACAGTAACTATGATGAAACATGCACTTGAGTAGAGCTATGCACAGGAATGGACTTTTTTTGTTATGTCATTGAAAGCACCAAGGTTCTTATGCTATGTAGGAGTTGCAATATTGTTTAAAAGGCGTAAATAATTTCACTGAGTTTGTTCATTCAGTAATAGATGTGGGGGTGCACACATTTGTTTCTTAAGTTCTAAAATTTCTGACTGAGCTTTGCTCGCTTTCCTTTTCTGGATAATTATAATTAAAGTGCAGCTACTCACTGAGGTCTAGTGTGGGCTGTAAGTGTCGTATGGCAGCGAAACATGGTAGATACTCTAATACGTTAATGCGGAACCGACTTAGACTGGGAAAAAGTAGGTCCAGTTTTGGCCACCAGTTGCAAATCTGACTCTGTGAGTGGAATAAAGACGTACAAAAATGTTTCAATATGTAATGTATAGGAATAAGATGTGGGCAGGAAATGGCAAACAAGTGGGAAAGGCATAATGTTCGTTTTTATTATTAACTGCCACTTTCACAATTTGTTCAATGTGAGCACTGGAGACGTAAACGAGATGCTATACAGCTTCGGATTTGCACCTGATGGCCAAAATTGGAACTTTTTTTCCATCGTAAATCGATTCGGCATTAACGCATTATCATATCCACCAGGTTTCGTTGCCTTACGATAGTTACAGCCCTCACTGGACCTCCGTGAGTAGGTGCATTTTAATTATAACAACTTGGTATGTGTAGGATTTCTATGTCTATTATGTATTTGTGGCTTTCATTCATGCAATATTTGGCAAAGGATGAATCTGGATTCTTTAATCTCCAAGCTCTATGGGTTCTCTGAGCCAGGATAGATTGAGCTCTCAGTCTGCCAATATAGCAAGACTGACACTCTCGGGAGATGATCTTATGAACCCCACTTTTCATGATGTCTGGTTGTTCATCTTTTGAAGCGAAGAGACATCGCCCTGCTATACGTAGGACATAGAAAAGCACAGAGAATCCTTCTGCTTGTAAAATGTTGCTTATCCTGTTTGAAGCTTTACCTATAGAAGGTAAATCACTATTTCCTTTCCGGTCTATCTGCGTTGTTCACTGGGTATAATAGGGATCTGGCTTGCATCTTCAGTTTTCTTTTAAAGAGAATTTTGTCTGTAATGTGGGAATCATTCTCATTTGTGTCTATTGCTTTTACTCTATTAAGTTCCTGTTCGTAGTCTTCTTGGGGCATAAGGACAGAAGGCGACGGTGGATCATGTGGTGTCGAGAAGAAGCTGGGATGAATGTGTCAGTAAAGTATCTTTTCGTTAAATTTTAAATTTTTGGCTGTAATCTAGGAAATTAATACTGGAAACACCTAAATCCATACTGATCCTTATGCTAGTACGCTAATGACGCATATTTTCCCTGAATTTGTGGAGAGGTCTAGTGGAACCTTCCCACGTACAGAGAATACCATCGACGCATCTGTTATACCAATAGGTTCATTCTTAAGAAAAATGAGTCTCCAGCCTGTCCATGAACATTTCTGTTAGCAAGGGAGATTGAGGATGAGCCCATTGCCAGACCATCTGCTTGCTTATAATAGCTCCCTTGAAAGCAGAAATAATTTTGATTAAAACAAAATGTCACACTACTAATTATACTCAGTTGTTCTTCTGGATTGATTTTGTGTAAATACAATGATTGTGATACAATATGTATACAATCTTGCACAATAACACTTGAGAATAATCTGTATACGTCAAAAGAGACTAATTTTGCATTTATTGGAATCTTAACATGTGTTAACTTGTTAACTAAATCTAAACTATTCTTAATGCTGTATTTTCCAGTGCAATTTGGTTTTTTCCCCCGAGATGATGATTATCTTCCTGACAATATTGCCCACTGGTGCTTGTATTGCAGATACCACTGGACGGATTAGAACTTCTGGTTTGTGGAGGTTGGTTAAGCCATACATCAGTGGAGCCCTATGATTCGAGTGAAGAATGCTCTTACAATCTTGTTCACAGGAAATGCTAGACGACGTGTTTAATAACTACTTAGCCTGGTCATTTTATTTAGTAGTTGGATATTTCTGTAGTTTTTGTAGTATTGACTGGAAAAATTCTTCCACGTTGCTTGTATACTCTGTTTTAACAGCATTACAGTGTCTCCTTTATCCACTCTAGTCCCAAGCACGTTTTTGCTTTTAATCCTATCTCTAAGTTCCTCCACGAGTAAGAAATCGTTCTTCTTTCTACGCTGAAGCTTTTTTTCTTATTGCTGTGCCAGCTTACTTTCCTCTTTACACTGTAGTTACATAGCTATATCTTTCCGCTCTAGACCTACTCTTAGATGGTGTTCAGGTATAATGTTTAGGGCGTATTTTTGGCCTTTTGATAGTAACTTCTCTTCACGTTCTGTCAGGATTAATGCTGATAAGTTCGCAGTTCTGCCTGCAAACTCAGTCGGCATTTTTGGGGTTAGAGTTCTATCCTTCGACAGCAACATCTGTTTCAACTTCTTCTTTGTATAGGAAAACGTATAACAAACAATGTCTGTTACCTTTGTCCAGTATCTCTAAATTCCAGTATTTAGGTACAACGGGGCCCACAGCCAAAAAAATAAAAAGTTTGCATGACAATAATCTGCTATACTGTCTATTGCTACTTGGATTACAATATCCTTTTTTTAATATTTTTCAAAACTGCACAATTTCGACTGTGTGGCCATTTTCATGTGTCTGAAATACATGTCAAATTTAAAGTAACAACATAAAAATACACAATCATAACAACCATTGGCTGCTTAGTAGACAGAATAAAATTAAAAATTAAATACAAATAACCGATCAAACGGACATATTTATGTTGCAGTCAGAACTTACATAAGCCAAAACATACGTTTCGACTGCAACGCAAATATGTCGGGTTGATGGATTGTATTATATAGGTCCACTTTTATTATTGGTTTTATTTAACTTTTAATTTTATTCTGTGGTTGTTTTATATTTGTAACTTATCAATGTTAAATCTGGTATGTAGTTTCAGACACTTGAAATCGCCTTCACAATGTAGAAAGAAAAACAGAAAATTAATGGACTCTTTAATCCAAGCAACGACGAACAGAACGGCAGATTTTGTGATTCAGAAAACTCTCTAAATACTGTCATTCACACGCATTCATATCTTTGGATATTGAGGGTGACTCTAAATTACAATGACGACTTGGCCGTGTCCGACGTCGGCAGCGCTCTGGCTCTTATTATGGAATATGATCGAATGCGCTGCAAAAGCCAAGTTCTGTTGTGGTCGTGAAACACGCAGAACTCCTGTTTGCTAACGTGTATGGTGTAAACGTATGCCAGATTCGAAGGTGTTTTGCAGTATGGTTTTTAGCGTTTAGACGTTCCATGTGAGCATCTTTCCAGGTGGTTTAACAGGTTCCTGTATTCTGCATTGCCACTCATACCTCTGTGAAGCAAGTTGCACGCAGTTGCTAGGCTTGACGACTTCCCCATAGCGCAACTGTTGATCACCAACCTTACACTTGCTACTCTGGCTCTAAAGCTCCAAATAAAATGTAACTTCAAGTACATCTTGTTTTCACACCACCTTAGCTGGCCTTTCAACATGAAGAAATCCATGACAAGCACATTGCACCTTCGATGAATTTTGGTGTTTGGTTCACGTACTTGCCATTTCTGTTTTATGGATTACCCAGAGCAATTTCATGCGGAAACTCTCCAAATGTTAAAAGTTACATTTGTTCACATACGACGTATCAGGGACACACAGAAGAACGAGCAATATTAAAGAATGGAATGTCTATAACGTCTGGTTTAGTTTAAGAAAGACCGTAGCAGCCTTAGCAGTGTGAGTTGTTATTTCAATTTCTACGTGGTTCCAAGATATCGCAAAGATGCATCTTCTTTTACTTGATGTTTCATTGGTTTTAAAGCCTGTCTGTCGCAGTTATTCCTCTGGCAAGTCGCTTGAGTACACTTATCACCAGACTACGTTCCCACACGACATATCTAAACGGCTTGAAAAAATGTTTGTACCACCTGCGAATCTGCGGATGTGTGTGGGTTCAGAGTCAAGCAGAGCAGGAATCTAAATTATGAATCTCATCAAACGAACTGTAGAACTTTATCGTAAAATAAAAACAGAAATTTGGTGAGAAATACCTTAATATAACGTAACACATATGTGGCGTTATCTTGCCATCAAACGAGTGGTGATAGTTACAATTTTATTACATAGGAAAAACTTTTATGATGTTTCGCAAAGTATTCTGTATTTGTTGGCGAACTGACTTCCGGAATCTCACAACATCGAAAATTCAACTAACGATGTCCAAAGAAGCCAAAAGCCGGTTCGTGATGAAAAGAATAATTTTTGCAGAACATCAAGAAATTGTTTTCTGTTTGATATTATTTTTATGTTCTCTCAGGAACCGCAGGAAAATTCAGTTGTTGTCAAGGAATTTGTTTCTTTCCCTTCTGCCAAAATCCTGTATCTACTCATAATTGACATCCTACTGTGTATTAAGTACCACCTGAACAGTGTGTTATTACTGGTGAGAGAATGACGAAACTGTATCTTTTATCATATTTTTACATTTACTTGCACACAGACACCTACGTTGGCACTTCATCTGAGTATATCCCGGAAACACATTATGTAATTTGGTACACGTGTTTCAACAGAAGACATTGGTAACAAGAATAATTTTTCTACAACAGGAATACTTTTCAATTATAGTTTTCAAAATATCTATATTTATACCTGACTTGAGTCTTAAGGGAGCTTCATACTCAGAAAACAAAGAGCAAATCCCGAATTCCTGTCAAAGACAGAGCATAATCAAATGATTTCTGCTGAATAATAAGAGCATTTTTTGTCGAATACGTGACGATTCCATCGAATTACGTCTCCTACGTATTGTTCAGACCACTACCATCAAGTGGAGAAGGAAACAGAAAACAGGAAATGCTGATCTCGTTGCTTCTTTTAAATTTGGTAGGATACAGCCAACTTTTATGTTAATACGTTTCACATTTTCGTTCAGCATATTTTATGATGATACATAAAAATAAGCGCTAGCCGTCTAAATTGCAGTCATACGTCTATTTCTAAAAAATGAAATATTCGTTCGTAAGATGATCTAGCATAGTACGATTATGCTCTGTAATATTTTTAAATATAAATATAGAATAGTTTTGAAATATTTGTTTATTTCCGTAACTAGTTTTCGCGGCTCGTCGGGCTAATCTTCAGATGCCACATGCAGAAGCTGCATATATATTTTCGTAGCGTGATGCTGGGTACTAGTCTGCGGCAGTGTGGGCGGCATTGTAGTTAATATCCAACTGGCAGCTTCCATTTTCATTGCCTGTTTGCTACAGAATTCATCACCTTTCAATCCAAATACGGATTTACACCATAAATTCGCCAGCATCCATCATGTGATGTACAGCTCATGCCCAACGATCTTTGTACTCTGTCAGTAACAACAGCAAGACATCTACGAGGAATCTTCACGACCGATGAAAAGTGCAATGACCACGGAAAACAAGAAAGAAGTCGCTTACAAAATACTTGTAAGACAGGTTCTTGAGTTTTGCTCATCAGTGAGGGCCCCTTAAGAGCGTTGATTAATAGAAGAGATAGAGCAGGTCAAGCGAAGAGCGACATATTTCGTCTCGTAATCGTTTCTTAATCGCGAGGGCGTCGCGGAGATGATGAATAAATTCAAGTGACAAGCGGAACAAGAGAGGTGTTATATACCACGGACAGTTTTACTGTTAAAATTTGGTGAGAATACGTCCCAAGAAGAGTAAAGTAAACAAGATTTTCTCACAAGTATGTCCCACGAGGAGATAATCAGAGAAATTAAAGCTCACACGTTGATTCATCGATAGTCGCTCTTTTCAAGTACCACTTGCGAATGGAACTGCGAAGGGGGAAATGATTGCGATCGAAGAAGCTCCCTCCACCACACTCCGTAAGATGACTTGTGAAGTATAGATGTAGATGTAGTTGTATATATCTCTTTACCCACTTGATCCTGATGGTTTGCGTATATTTTTCGGTTATTGGTTCCCCTTTGCGAGTAAATTAATAAAAAAAATCCCAGAAAATTCTGTCCATAGATTCTCAGACCGAAGCGTTCGGTTTTCCTTCTTTTTTCTCAGGGTCACTCTTTCCTGGCAGTGCTTTTGGGTTCCTGACGCGAAGTGCTCGATCTACGTCTCATCATCAGTAACATATGCGTCTAAAAATCAGTTGGATAACTTTTTAAAACAGTCCAAACATTGCTAGTCAGGTATCCATCCTACACAAAACTATCTCATAGTTAATTCTCCATTTAAAATGTGTCGTACTATTACTTGTAACCTGAATATGGCGTCTAGTGTTACGGTAAACACCGGGCAACCAATACCGTATATACACTGCCGCGATGTCTGCGTATGTAGTTCTATTTTGGGGACATTCTTCGTGTTTGTCATACTCGGGAGACGTGCCACAACAAAGTAATTCAGTCATCTGTTCGTTGTCAGTCGAAAATGGAAGCCCAAACTCTATGAAATTGTCAGTAACTTTGAACGAAGTTTCGTTAGTGATAAACGGTCTGAAGAAAAGAATTATGTGACAACATGTATTTCAATTGATCCAATTGAACGGTGCACGAACAACTCAACATTTGAAGCTGTACAGACAAAGCTACGTAACGAATTAAACTGACAAAATGGTTCAAATGGCTCTGAACACTATGGGACTTAACTTCTGAGGTCATCAGTCCCCTAGAACTTAGAACTACTTAAACTTAACTAACCTAAGGACATCACACACATCCATGTCCGAGGCTGGATTCGAACCTGCGACCGTAGCGGCCTCGCGGTGCCAGACTGTAGCGCCTAGAACCGCTCGGCCACTCCAGCCGGCAATTTTACTGACACTTAGCTTATTTTATTGTGGGAAATGATTCGATGTAAAAAAAGATCAAATTTAGATAATATCGATCCCATTTCTTTGCTAAACACAGAAATTTTCACCTTAACAGCATAATTGTTTAAAATGAAAGAAATTAGTATGTGAACGTATTAATTCTTAATTATGACCGAAAGAAGTATGAAGTTTTTCTCATAGAGAATACTATTTTACTAACCTTTTTTCTGTACATATGGAGATAATTCCAGGGCCGCACAGAAGTTTTGAAGAAACTGATTATTCGCATTCAGCTCTTCTAATTGAAAGATTCTAATTCTGGAAACAAGTCCAGTCTGCGATTTGTGGTAATTGTATCAAATGTCCTGAAAGGTACATCAGTTAAACCATTCTTGATGACAGATGTCGCGAGTGAAAAAAGAAATTCTTTTTATTCTCACTATGGAATAAAGACACATTTAGCGTGGATTTGTGACAGAAATTTATAGAACGGCACACTGTGCCGAGTGGAACGATAGATGCTAGTATAACATCTGCTGACACCCCAGTGTGATGTGGAACTGACAGCTAGATGTCACGAGACGCCGACCCGCCAGTATAAAATGATGCGGGAAGTGCTGTTTTCTCAGTAGAGAAAGAGGAGGTGAAGAGAGCTCAGTAATTTCGTACGAAGATTAGTCATTGGAAGTCAGCCGAGAAACATATCCATCACGGACATTTCAATCCTTTCAGAACTGCCCAAGTCGACTGTTAATGATGTGACTGTGCCGTGGATATATGAAGGAACAACAACAGCTAAACAAAGACTAGGCAGACCTCATTTACCAACGGACAGGGACTGTCGAGCATTACGAAGTGTGGTTGTGAAAAATTGCACGAAAGCAGCTTAAGAAACCATTCGTGATATCCGCAGTGCTACCAGTAGCTCAGCTGCGCAATGATAGTGCCGAAGTAGTAAAAAAAAAAAGAGGGGGGTACTACAGCCGAGCAGCTCCTCACAAGCCACAAGTTGCTGTAGTCAATGTTAAGCGAGGCTTGAGGAGGTGGTGTGAAGAGCCATGCTACTGGGCAGCGGAGGATTTGTAATGATAAATGACTCTATACCCTGCGGCAATCCGATGGAAGTGTTTGGTTTGGCGAATGCCTGGAGAACGTTGCCAGTCATCATCTGTGGTGCCAGCACTGAAGTGTAAATACCTAATTGAGTGTTCAAGCGATCACAAAGGCGATGCACGGTCACGGCCTATATTAATGTCCAGTAATAGGTGTCTGGATCCTTTTGATCAGAAAGTACTTGAAGCTAACATATTCTCCAATTAATACGTGACAGTGTGATACAGTATTTCCTTACACTTGCGTCTTTCGCAGCTCGGGCGCCACCTGGACCTCGAGGGTTACATCTCCATCTCTGAGAACATAACAGCATTTCCTTAGTGGCAGTTTCCCTCACGTGTCATTTAAATGCAGTGTGCGAAATCTGTTACTGCACACATCGGCCGTAGCATCTGAAGTGCTCTGATGTCCAGTCTCTGTACCTGACCGCGAGTTGCACCCGTGGGTAATACTTTTATCTATTGAGCTATCCGTGTACGAGGTGTGGGCTTCCCTCCTAGTTTTCCTTCTCTATAGCACATTCCAAATTTCGCAGAAGTTTTCCTGCGTACTTTGCGGGACGAGCACTCCTGAAAGAAAGGATCTGTGGGGAATGACTTGGCCACAGCCAAGGGGTCTGTTTCCAGAATGAATATTTCGCTCTGAAGTAGAGTACGCGGTGATTTGAAACTTCTTAGCAGAGCAGAACTGTTTGCCTCTCCACGATTCAGTTCGCTAGTACATAGTTATCCTCACTTCGTTTATGTAATAAGTCTCTGGCGAATTAACGGGACATAAAATCGTCACAAATTAAACATTTTTCGTATTTGTATTTTTGACTTGTGGTACGTCACTGTGTACCTTCAGACTGTTAACCCTAACGTTTAAATTTCCATATACCTTTTACCGCATTTCTTCCTTTTACAGTCCTTTTACAGTCCTGCCGTTTTCGTACTGAAGCCTGAATTTTAACGTTTGTTATAACCTACGAGTGCATTTCCCCTCGTGTGAGTCTAACTGTATAGTCCTGTTGTTGTTTCTAAGGTTTCTCGTCTGTCAACGTCGCCCAGTAATGTTAAAAGAGCCTGTTCTTCTTCTTTAAATAAAAGCTTCTCTTAAGATATCTGCAAGTTCGAATTTCGCTTTGAATTTTCCAACGAGTGATGCCACATCCAAGCGCCAGGAACCGACTTACACGATTCAGAACTGAAGTACATGTGACCTGCAGCTACGTGAAGCGACTAACTGACTGACTGAAAAACATGTATTTCCCTACAGACATAGCCTTCTGTGCACTCAAAGGATTTAGCATTACATTCTTATTCATGAGAATGAGAAATAGATATAAAACGGTAACGCGAGGTTAAACACCCGAGCTGAAGAAATAATAAAATTAAATACACAGATCAAAAAAAGTTTTGCAACACCTCGGTTCCAGGAGTTCCGGAACCTGTACGGAAAATTGGAATAGAGATCAACATAAACATCATTTCCGCCCTCTTTATTGCTCATGAAAACCACTCATTTCATGTTGTACCACCATACAGCGAGACGTTCAGGGGTGGTGGTCCAGACTGATGTACACACCAGTTCCTCTAATACCCAGTAGCACGTCCTCTTGCAATGATGCATGCCTGTATCCGTCGTGGCATGCTATCCACAAGTTCATCAAGGCACTGTTGGTCCAGATTGCCCCACTCCTCAACGGGATTCGGCGTAGATACCTCAGTGTGATTGGTGGCTCACGTCATCCATAAACAGCCCTTTTCAATGTATCCCAGGCATGTTCGATAGGGTTCATGTCTGGAGAACATGCTGCCTACTCTAGTCGAGCGATGTCGTTATGCCGAAGGAAGTCATTCACAACATGTGCACGACGGGGGGCGCGAATTGTCGTCCATGCCTCGCCAAAACGCTGCTGATGTTGTTGCACTATCGGTTAGAGGATGGCATTCACGTATCGTACAGCCGTTACGGCGCCTTCCATGACCACCAGCGGCGTACGTCGGCCCACATAATGCCACCCCAAAACAGCAGGGAACCGCCTCCTTGCTGCACTCGCTGGACAGTGTCTCTAAGGCGTTCACCCTGACCGGGTTCCCTCCAAACACGTCTCCGACAATTGTCTGGTTGAAGGGATATGCGACACTCATCGGTGAAGAGAACGTGATGCCAATCCTGAGCGGTCCATTCGGCATGTTGTTGGACCCATCTGTACCGCGCTGCATGGTGTCGTGGTTGCAAAGATGGACCTCGTCATGGACGTCGTGAGTGATGTTACGCAGCATGCAGCCTATTGCGCACAGTTTGAGTCGTAACACGAGGTCCTGTGGCTGCACGAAAAGCATTATTCAGCATGGTGGTGTTGCTGTCACGATTCCACCGAGCCATAATCCGTAGGTAGCGGCCATCTACTGCCGGAGTAGCCCTTGGGCGGCCTGAGCGAGGCATTTCATCGACAGTTCCTGTTTCTCTGTATCTGCTTCATATCCGAACAACATCGCTTTGGTTCACTCCGAGACGCCTGAACACTTCCCGTGTTGAGACCCCTGCCTGGCACACAGTAACAAGTAACAATGCGGACGCGATCGAACCGCGGGCCGCTGCACGAGGCGCCGTGCGGATCGCGCTAGAGTTTTAACTAAGCGCGATCCGCTGGAAAAGTGTACTTCCGGTGCCGCCATTGCGGTTTATCAGCGCGCTACTTCCTGCCGCGCCCAGTCTTATCAGTGGGCACTTCCGCTACAGAGGCAGCTGCACGCTCATTTCATTCGAGGCAGCCGCACAGTACAGACAGCCATGCCGTACCGAAGGAGAAGATATACAAGAAGAAGTAGATTACCAGTATAGAAGAATGTTGATACATTCAATCTTACTCCAAAGAATACTGGACAACAGCAGTTATTAGGAGGGCCTATAGTTTTTGTAGGATGCAAGATTAATTTTTCTTGTACTACTACAGAAGTGGTTGCTGGTAACTCCTGGTTAACTGTTGCTATAATTCGTTACGCCACCTATTAATGTTCCCGCCTGCCCTATTATATTCCACACAGTTCAAAGTAGCACTTGTGTCATGTCACCTGCAAATAGAATATTTTTTGAATCGTCCCACGGATAATGCCAGATCATTGATATATACACTATCTGATCCAAAGTATCTGGACGCCTATTACCGACAACAATATGGGGTGTGTTCATTGTTCGCCTTTATAACGGCTTGAACTCTGATGGGGACACTTTCAGTGAGCTTTCTTAATGTCTGTGGAGGATTGGAGCCGAAGGCAAAGATCCGAAACCAAACAAGGCAGTGGTGTTGGAGCCGGCGTCTATCGCGAAGTCGACGTCCTAACTCACCACAAAGGTGTTCCATTGTGTTCAGGTCGGGACCTGGGGCAGCCCAGCTATTTCAGGAATGTTGTTGTCCACAAACCACTGTACTTTACGACAGGTGTTCATTGTTATACTGCTACAGTCATCATCTCCAAACTATTCCTCTACTGTACGTAGCACATAATACTGTAAAATGTGTTCATATCCTTCCGCATTTACAGTATTCTTAAGCTCATGTGGGGACCACACTCTAAACCACGAAAGCACCAACAACCAGACATACCGTAACACCACTTCCTCTGTACTGCACTGTTGGCACTCCACATGGTGGCAGGCAAAGTTCTCCAAGCATCTGTTGAACTCAAACATTTCCGTCGGATTGCTGTAGTGTGACTCATTGCTACAAAACACTCTTCAATTGCCTAGAAGCGTCACTCTACAGCTCAAGCGTCGCTCAGCACTTGCTGCAGAAATGTGTGGCTTACCAATAGCTGCTCGACCATTGCACTCCATCTTTTTAACTCCTTACGTACGGTCATTGCGCTAGTTGGACTGCTAATAGCACTTCGGAGCTCTCAAGTCACGATTTCACGCGACTTGTGCAACCGTCCTCCGCGGTGCTCGACTGTCCCTGTCCGTCAGTACACCAGGTCTAACTAGTCTTGGTTTAGCTGTGGTTCTTTCTTCGAGACTCCACTTTACAATCACATCACTGACACTCAACTTGGGCAACTTTAGATGGGTTGAATGGGTTTGTTACCCCGGTGAAATCCAGTGACTAGTCCACGTTAGAAACGACTGAGCTCTGCTTACCGATCCATTCTTATGTTACTGCTCCTCTACTGACAACACAATACTCCCCACCGTATTTTATACCGACGGGTCCACGTCTCGTGAACTCCAGTGATCAATGCCGCATTGATTAGCGGTGTCTGGATACTTTTGATTAGATAGTATGTCAAGAAAGGCAAGGAATTCGGAACAGAAATCTGTGTCTCTTCCACGTCCCATTCAAATTCTAATCGCTTCCACGTTTGTTGACACTGCAGGAAAAACCTGTGATTCATACTTTCTACGTATAAATCAATCTATTCTTTTGTTCTTTCCTTACTTCCACAATGCTGAACTTGTGCAAAAGTCTATCAAGGTACACGCAGTGAAATGTTCAACTTAAATCAAATAAAATTCCTTCTCTACTCAGCCTATCGTTTAGCCGTGCTAGCGCTCACACACAGCAGAAGAAATTACCCTTTCTGTGGGTACTCTTTTCCTGAAGATAAACTGAGAGTCTGACAACAAATTATGTGGACTGAGCTTTGTTATTACTGTCTTACATGTTACTTTCACAGAAGCTTGCGAAACCACTAGTAGCAAGGGAATTTTCCGGTAACTGGTTACATAATCTGTTTCTTCATGTTTGCGAAGTGGTTTCACTAATGAGTATTCATTTTATCAGGAAAAGAACACATCTGAAAGGCACATTTCACATGTTGCAGGAAATGATTTTCAAAATTCTCCTGACTATTTCATCATACCCATTGGTATCCTTACCTGTGATCAATATAACAATCGTATATATGGTTCTCGGGCGAGACGTCGGATGTCATAGTGAAAACTCCACAATATTTGATCAGCGCAACTGGCCAACATCTTCAGGTGCGACGAACACGCTGCTAAGGCAGGACCAGAGCCCCGTATTTATACCAGACTGGCATAAATAGGGGGCTCTGGTCCTCCTTTAGCAGTTTGGTCGTCGCACCTGAAGATGTCGGCCAGTTCGCTGATGAAATATTATGGAGTTTTCACTGTGACATCCGACGTCTCGCCCGAGAACAATATATACAACATGTCCGTCGGGAAAGCCTCAAGCAACACAATATAACAATTGACAACGTCTACATTACGAAAGGATATTACAGTGCAGTGCAAATTATAAATGTGTAATAACCTAAAACATTATAGTTGAGATTTTCTGTGAAGATTATTTTCAAACAAGCAGAAGGACCTCTCCCATCAGAACGTTCTTTAATTCAGTCTGAAACTCCACAGACATCTCTACATGGCATTCAATATGCTCTGGTAGGTTGTTGAATAGATGTACTGGGTTGGTACATAAGTTCACAGGGATTTTGTTTTGCATACAAAATTGTTGAGGCTTTCGTGGCCACTTGTTGACAAACTGCCTATTGGCTTCTGTCTCGGGTTCTTCGGCCGACGTTCATCTAATGATTTTTCTGACGTTTCGCCAGCACGAGTGGCTGGCATTGTCAAAGCTTCACCCTCCATTGCCGGTGGTGAACTGGAGCCGAGCTCGCGGGCGCAGACTATATGGCCTTTCTGCCATACATTCCCAGAGTGACGGACAGAATCGGCCGTATATTGCGCAAACATGGCGTAAAGACGATCTTCAAACCGACAAGGAAGATCAAAGAGTGTCTTAGATCGGCGAAGGAGAAAAGAGACCCACTTTCAATGTCGGGAATATACCGCATACCATGCACATGCGGAAAAGTTTATGTCGGGATGACTGGACGATCCATTAACACCAGGATCAAGGAGCATAAGCGACATTGCAGGTTGGGGCAGGTGGAGAAATCGGCCGTGGCAGAACACGCACTGAATGAGACCGACCACGTAATAAAATTGGCCGACACGGAAGTTCTGGCTGTAGAGAACCACTATCACACGCGCTTGTTCAGAGAAGCTGTAGAAATACAAAAACACGCGAACAGTTTGAACAAGAAAGAGGAAAGCCTTAAGGTCAACGGATCCTGGCTTCCCGTACTGCAGCGAACGACCGTCGCAGGTAGCAAGAGGAGAACCGCACCGGAAATGACCGCGGAGAAGCCCTCGGACGTTGGCGCGCCAGGTACATATAGTCTGCGCCCGCGAGCTCGGCTCCAGTTCACCACCGGCAATGGAGGGTGAAGCTTTGACAATGCCAGCCACTCGTGCTGGCGAAACGTCAGAAAAATCATTAGATGAACGTCGGCCGAAGAACCCGAGACAGAAGCCTATAGGCAGTTTGTTTTGCATGTTGGTCTTCCGGTTGTTGTGGGATTATTTATCGATTGTCATTGTTTTATTTGTAGTTCAGTGTTGTTATTTGAGTTTACATCTTGTGATTTTGTCTCCTGGAGATAGTGAGTGAGCTGTGGACGCCAAAAGCACGAGTGCCAAGCGGAGAAATCAGAACATTCCTCTGTTTGAATTTAACAAAGGGGTGACAGCAGCGGAGGCAACCAGAAACGTCTGCGCAGTGTATGGGAATAATGCCATTGGACATTGCGCATCAGGAAAATAGTTTTTTTTCATTTTAAGAACTATCGTTTTGACATGAACAGGAAAACAATAATGCGGGCTAGCTAATATGAACAGCATAGTGAACCCATTACAGTAGCCACGATAGACAGGAAGCCAACAATCAGCACAGTATACAAGTTTGTATGCCAAATAGCACCGCAGATGATAGGAGATTGAAAGACTGTATAATGAAATAATCAGAGAGGAAAATTTAATTGTGAGGGAGGCTGGAATTCGATAGTAAAAAAAAGAGGAGAAGGGATAATAGCCCACTAGGAGAATATGAATTGGGGAAAAGAAATGAAAGAGGAAATACGAGGTGCGGCTAGAAAAAAACCGGACTGATGCTGGAAAAAACATTTATTTACAATTATTTACAATTTCATGTTATCTCCTTCAATGTACTCTCCTCCTCGGTCTCTACACCGCTCCATACGAATTTTCCACTGTTCATAGCAATGCTGCAGATCATTTTCGGTAAGTCCATACTTTACTTCCGTCGCTTTTTCTTTTACTGCTTCAACAGTCTCAAATCTAGTTCCTTTCAAAGCTGACTTGACTTTAGGGAAAAGAAAAAAGTCACAGGGGGCCAAATCAGGTGAGTAGGGTGGATGATCTAAGATGGGAATGTTGTGTTTTGCCAAAAACGTCTTCACTGACAACGCACTGTGAGCTGGGGCATTGTCTTGGTGAAGGATCCATGACTTTTTTCTCCACAAATCGTTCCGTTTTCTCCGTACTCGCTCACGTAGGGTAGCCAGGACGCTAATGTAGTAATGCTGATTCACTGTTTGTCCCTCTGGTACCCAATCAATGTGCACAATCCCTTTGATGTCAAAAAAAACAATCATCATTGCCTTGAATTTCGATTTTGACATTCGTGCTTTTTTTTTTGTCGTGGAGAACCAGGAGTTTTCCAATGCATCGATTGGCGTTTAGTTTCGGGATCGTAAGTAAAAAACCACGATTCATCGCAAGTAATAACATTTTGTAAGAAGGTGGGATCACTTTCAGTGTTTTCCAGGATGTCAGAACAAATCATTCTTCGGCGTTCCTTCTGTTCAATTGTGAGACACTTTGGAACCATTTTTGAAAACACTTTGTTCATGTTGAAACTTTCATGATAAATCTGCCTAACACTTTCCTTGTCAACTCCTGTTAACTCAGACACTGCTCTGATTGTTAAACGGCGATCTTGTCGAACAAGTTTACCGATTTTTTCAATGTTTGCATCAGTTTTTGCTGACAATGGTCTGCCAGTGCGAGTGTCATCACTGGTGTCTTCGCGGCCATCTTTAAATCGTTTAAACCACTCAAACACTTGTGTTCGCGATAAACAATCATCGCCGTACACTTGTTGTAACATTACAAACGTTTCACTTGCAGATTTTCCTAGTTTGAAACAAAATTTGATGTTAACACGCTGTTCTTTCTATACACTCAACATTTTCCGACGCACAGACAAAACGTAAACTACTTAAAACAGACGCCACGGGCAGACTGAGTGCAGGAGGCAGATGAAACTCGAGCAGTAGGCGGAGCGACAGTCACGTGACAGGCCACGCGACTTTCAGCCTTATTGCATTCGTTTTATTGTTTCACCAGTACTAGTCCGGTTTTTTTCTAGCCACACCTCGTACTGGTAGAATTTTGAACAGGGCACAATTTAAGTATCGATAATGTGTGGTTTGAGAACCATCGCCGGCCGGGGTGGCCGAACGGTTCTAGGCGCTTCAGTCTGGAACCGCGCGTCGCTACGGTCGCAGGTTCTAATCCTGCTCCGGGCATGGATGTGTGTGATGTCCTTAGGTTAGTTAGGTTTAAGTAGTTTTAAGTTCTAGGGGACTGATGACCTCAGATGTTAAGTCCCTTAGTGCTACGAGCCATTTGAACCATTTTTTGAGAACCATCAAAGAGGGTTGTGTACTTCGAAGAGACCGGAAGATACCGGAAGGTTTCAGATTGACTTTACAGTGGTTAGACGGAAATTCCGGAACCATATTTTAAACTGTAAGACATTTCCACGACCGGATGTGGACCCTGACCACAATTTATTGATTATGAACTGTAGATTAAAACTGAAGAAATTGCAAAAAGGTAGGAAATTAAGGACGTGGTACCTGGATAAGTTAAAAGAACCTGAGGTTGTTGACAGTTTTAGGGGCAGCAATCGGCAACGATTGACTGAAATAGGGGAAATGAATACAATAAAAGACGAATGGGTAGCTTTGAGAGATGAAAATAATAGTGAAAGCAACAGAGAATAAAAACACGTAAGAATACAAGACCTGGAAAAATTCCTGGATATCACAGGAAACTTAGCTGATGAAAGAATAAAATATAAAAATACAGCAAAATAAGGCAGGCAAATGGGGCTACAGACGTCTAAAAAATGAAACTGAAAGAAAGTGTAAAATTGACAAGCATGTATGGCTAGAAGAGAAATGTGAGGCTACAGAAGCATGTATAACTAGGATAAAGATATAAAGATGGATACCGTCCTTAGGAAAATTGAAGACACCTTTGGAGAAAAGAGAAGCAGCTGTATGAATATGAAGGACTCGGATGGTAAGTTAGTACTGAGTAAAGAAGGGAAAGCTGAAAGGCAGAAGGAGTATACAGACGGGCTGTATAAGGGAAATGAACTTTAAGACAGTATTATAGATAGGGAAGAGTGAACAGATGAAGATCACATGAGAGATATGGTATTGTGAGAAGAATCTGACAGATCGTTGAAGACCGAAGTGGTAACTAGACCCCTGGAGTAGACGCCATTCCCTCACAACTTTCGACATCCTTTGGAGAGCCACCCATGACAAAACTATTCCATCTGGTGTACATCTCTGAGACATGTGAAATACCCTCAGACTTCAAGAAAAATAATTTCAAATTCCAAAGGAAGTAGTTGCTGACAGGTGTGAATATTACCGATCTATCTGTTTAATAAGCGATGGTCGCAAAATACTGACACGAATTATTTACAAAGAATGGATAAACCGGTAGAAATTGACCTCGGGGAAGATCAGTTTTTGTTCCGGAGGAAGGTAGGAACACGCGAGTCAGTACTAACCCTATGAGTTCTCTTAAAAGATAGATTAAAGAAAGACAAACCTGCGTTTATAGCATTTGTAAACTTAGAGAAAGCTTTTAACAATGCTGAATGGAATACACTCTTTGAAATTCTGAAGGTAGCAGGTGTGAAATACAGGGAGGGAAGAGCTACTTACAAGTTTTATAGAAATCAAGCGGTAATTACAAGAATGGAAGGAATGGGAGGACATGAAAGGGTAGCAGTGGATGAGAAGGGACTGAGACAGGGTTTTGGCAAATCCTCGATGTTATTCAACCTGGGGATTGAGCAATCATTAAGGGAATGAAAGTTCAGTTAGAAAAAACAAAAACTTTGAGGTTTGTTTATGAAATTGTAATTTTGTCAGAGACGGCAAAGGAGTTGGAAAAACAATTGGCAGGAATAGATACTGTCTTAAGAAGAGCTTACAATATGAACGACGGCAAAGGTAGGACAAGGGTAACGGAATGTAACCGAATTAAATTGGTCGACGCTGCAAGAGTTTAGATTACGGAGTGAGACACTAAAATCAGTACGAGAGTTTTGCTATTTACGCAGTAAAATAACTGATGGTGGCGAAGTACAGAGGATATGAAACGTAGGCGCAATGGCGAGAAAAGCAAGGAATTTGTTAACATAGGATATAAATTTAAGAGTAGGAAGTCTTTTGTGAAGGTATTTGTGTACTGTGTAGCCTTGCATGGAAGTGAAGCGTGGACGATATGCATATCAGAGAGAATAGAAGTTTTGAATGTGGTGCTAAAGAAGGATGCTGAAGGTTAGGTGGGTATATCGCATAACTAATGATGAGACACAGAAGAGAATTGGGGAGAAAAGAAATTTGTGACACAACATTACCAAACGAAGAGACTGGTTGATAGGACATATCCTGAGAGATCGAATCATCAGTTTACTGCTGGAGGGAAATGTGTGTGTCTGCGTGGGGGGAGGGGGGTGGTAAGAATTGCAGAGGCCAACCAAGAGATGAGTATAGTAAGTCATTTCAAATTGGTGTAGGTTGCAGTAGCTACTGGGAGATGAAAAGCTTGCACAAGATATTGTAGTATGGAGAGCTGCAGCAAACCAGTCTTTGAACAGAAGACACCACCACCTAACAGTACACTAAGGTTAGGATATAATTAAAATTCATTGATATCCCAGTGCTTCTTCAATCTGCAGGTGGTAATGCGAATGGTAGATCTTCACAGTATATGTGTTATATAGGCACTGCGCTGAGTTTTACGGGACTCACGTTACGTGTTCTCCTATTATCTACAACGCGTAGAACGTTCATACACCCATGTGAAAGTGTCAGAAAAGTCCTTTGGAATATTGTTCGACTCTCACGTCACATTCAGTCTTTGGGAGTCATCAGAGAGCCATTCTGCACTTTGTCTTTTGTGGTACGTTTTTATTGATACCACTAAGTCTCCTCACCAAGACGATTTTTCCGAGAAAAGAACTGTCCGCATTTTTTATTTTAATCAAGTTGCGGCAGGCGTCCACGCGTCGTTGTTTTTGTTCGGGAGCCAAGATGTGCCGACAAACTTTGCACACTTTCTCTCTTCTTCAGAAAATTCTGGAAAATTTCAGAACATTTCATTTGGTGATGTTCAGTTAGTTACTCCAGTGAGGTTTGTTACAGAACAACACTGAGACACTACGGCCGCACGTCTTCTAGTTAGCACTGAATGCTCACAACCGACTGGACGAAAGAACGTATGTTGAATATAGCTGTTAGTTCAAACAGCCAGCTAATAGCCTGCGCTGACATCGCTTATAAGCGAGAAATAAAATCAGTTTCGGAAGTGTTTGGATGGAGGGTGTACGTTCTCAACAAACCATTGTTCAGTGCGAAGCGGTTGGTAAATGGTACTAATATCATCGATGATATTATTCATTTCATACGCGTACTGGGCGAGCAGAAAAGGACTGTCCAAATTTCTTTTACGTTCTCTTATCTCACTCTAATTTTCAATACGCTAGATGAACGATGGTGACAGAGTAACTGTTGCACAGTCTTTATCGAAAACACGTTCTCTAAATTTAACCAACAGAGTCTTTCTTGAAAGAGTTCCCGTTTCACTTTCGCATTGGCCTGTTAGGATCTCTGCAGCGCGTCTCTGAATTCTTTCAATGCATGTTCTCATGCTAACTTGCTAAAGACTCTAAACTCTGGAACACTACTCTACAAGTGCTCTCACTAGCGTCTTGTACGCGATTTACTTGACAGACACACTGAATTTTCCTAGAACCCTTGCAGCAAATGTAAGTCTTCCATCCGCTTTCGTTACGTGATCGTCCTATTTCGTATCTCTTCTTAGGATTATCACTAAGTACTTATACGATGTGACGTGCTCAAGATGTTCAACACTAATCTCGTGATCGGATACTGTAGAGATCATTCTCTCTGTTATGCATATTGTTTTGCATTTACCCATATGTAAAGAGAGCTGCATTCATTACACCATGTCGAACGTGCGTGCTACACAGCGCGATGAGATGCCCTCGGTTGTTGCCTGAATGGCATATGACGTATTCATAGGCTTATGTACTGCATAATGGCTACAAACAGCCAAAAGTGGCCAGTAGTGGTCTAAAGAAACATAAATGTAAAGTCAGGGCAGAAATAATGTCATCTTTCTACGTATTCAAAAGACGGTAAAGTCTAAATGAAAAAAGAATTGATACGGCTGGACGGAGATTTTCAATGTTTTATCCGTCACCCCACCTGGCTGGTGCTTATTTTGGGGGAAGAAAACTTGCTGGTCCTACGAGGAGCGTGCAAGTGTATTTATTTGTCGGCCCTATCCACGTGTTGGCACCTGAATGTCAGTGTCGAATTGCTAAGCCGGGCGGGAGCCGCACGTGCACCTTGAGTTTGCGGTCTCTGGGGAGGAAGAAAAGGAGGCAGGCACGAGCCGCTCCCCAAATCGCTCCTTTTTTCGTGAGGCGCACGCGCGCTCCTTGGCAGGGGATGCGTCAGACGTGTCTCCCCCTCGCGTGTTTGGCCCGCGGATGCTGGGCTCCCCCCGGTCCAGAGGCACGCGACCCAAAACGCGAGCCAATCTGGCGCACGCTTTCGCTTCTTCCGCCTGGACCGCACCCTTCCTCCAAACAAATTGGGCCCACAATGGGCGGGCAGCGTGTTCGAATTACTTATGCGCTCGGGACCTCTCTCAAGGCAGTCGCCTTCTTTCTTGACGCACCCTCCGCAAGGACCCGCACCATTCAGTGGCTCCTCTCGTCTTCTTTTCATCTCCGTATCACGTCTCTGTAAACAAGTGGCTAGCCCGTCACCCGCAGCCTCAAGATAACTCGTATTCACTTCTCCCTTTCTTTTGAATTAGAGAAATGCGTTAACTCACTCGAAATGTTTTCGCGCTAGACTGACAAGAACTTTGTGATAGTAAAATTTTTATTTATTTATTTTCGGAGAATACAGCGATCAACTGCATATTTAATTTCTTTACGCCTTAACTACGTGTATCATGGCAGATGCTGCAGTGCTTACATCACCTCAAGGAAATCTTTCCGTACATATTAGCAAGTGTTTATTCTTTACTGACTTCCCACAGGTTACAAATGCAAATAAAAGTCAAAATACAGTTAGCCATCATTTTTTATATTTGCGTGGATGAGCAAAAACACTCTGAAAATTTTTTATCATTTTCAGAGAGTCAGGAAAAATTTAGCAGAAAAATTGAAAGAAAATAATGCGGGAGATGGGTTTCGCCTACATTTGCAGGAAGTTCTATAGCTGTAGATGAATTTACGTTGAAGAAACTATTTTATTCTACACATCTCTGATCACTAAAGAGTTAAAAAATAAATTTTAGGTACTTCGACTGACAGGTAATAGGTTCTTGGTAGGATATTTTATGTATTACGAATGACACATGCACAACACTGGTAATATTCTACAATATTTATTATTTATTACACGAACCGGCTTTCGACTGTTACGCCATAATCAGCTCTGAAGATAAGTATGTGACGCAGTGGAAATTTGTTGGATCAGACAGTTTAAACTAATGCACCTACAGAGTATCTCCATGCCCAGAGATGAAAAATGTTAATGTTAGAATTAGGAATAAAACAAGAGGGATTATTTCAGTGTCAATGCGATGCAAGATTATTTAACTAAGATAAAATATGTGACACATTTACAAATGAACTATAGACAAATTACAGCAATTGTACATAAAAGAAACTAACTGAACAATAAACTTTGGTGACATATTGTAAAGGTGTAGCTGAAAAAAATAATATTGTCTTTTAACGGGTCCTAAATTACAAACAGATTAAATAGTGATATTAAGAGGTGAGTGAAGCAGCTGTGATTATACAAAGTAAAATTTTTTAACAGAACGCGAGAAATTATAGTAACTGAGATAATGGAAACTGGGGTATGTGAGTGAGAGGGCTAATTTACAACATGGCTTGGATGCCATTATGAGTTTTATCTGCTGTTAGAAGTGACGAGTAAGGGAAAATTCAGTAATAGGCTTGGGTTGATGGACATGTGTTTATTAATTTCCATTATTTCAAGGTAAATCATCTTCCTTCCTTTATGGATGTGATGCAATACTTCATGGTTCACCTTGTAACTATGGCTCTCTTTAAGCAGGTGGTCAGCAAAAGTAGAGTCTTCTTTTCTAAATTCCCAACTTCTGTGGTGTTCCTTCAAGCGAGAAAATATTTCTCTGCCAAACTGACCTATATAGAATAAATACTATAGAATATTACATCAGTGTTGTGTGTGCTTCATTCATAATGACAGGTAATCGTCCAAATACAAGCGAGTTTTAGAAGAGCCGTATACGCTGGCAGACCTAAACCCTGTTGCAGAGACCTCTAGTAGTTAACAGACGTTTGAAATGACGTATATTCATTAATATCCTCTTTCGCTAACAGTTTTTCTCAGAAAAATGAATCGTTGTATGAATATTAGGTCAGGATAAAAACAGTCACAGCAATGAATTTAGGATAATGTTCAGAAAGGAGTCAAATAGATTGGTTTACGTGCTTCAATCTACTTGCTAAGGCATATTAACTGTCATGTGAAAAATTCACTAAACGTTAAGTTTCAATTAAAGAAAGTTCTGTCGATCAACTCCTGATCCACTGGAAACTTCCTTCTTAGGCATTCTTAAAAGTAATGTAAAGCGAATTTCGTTTCTCGTCTTGTCAGTTAGCGTTGTCCTCAGGCCCTTCGGCCGGAGGTTCTTTGGTAATTTTTGTGGCTCTTCTGGTGTTTCGGCAGAACAGGTGGCTGGGAAAGGTTCACCCACTCACCCTCTGTTACTGGTCGAAGATATCAGGGAGAAAAAAAACAACAAGTAGCGCACCAACAAGCGGGCACAAAAGTATTAACGATTTTAAGTAAGCCTTTGTTATAGAGTTTTTACATGCAACATAACTCACATGACAAGTTCTGTTTTTAATATTTCGTACCTTTTTATATTATAATGCAGTTTATTTAAATCAAATACACATCTCTGGCTTCCTTCAACAGTCCATAATTGTCTTCAGTAGAAATTACGAATCTTCTGCAGTTGTTGGCCATGTCCTTCAAATGCATCGAACACAAACAGGAAGTTGGCTTGAATCATTGTATAGCATTTGAAAAACGTCACGTTGATACAAAAATCCACCTTTCAGAAACCTTGCGGTTCAAAATACCAGAGATTCGTATAATTAAAACAGTCTTAAGAAAATGAATACTTAATTTTTTACAAGTCCCTAATGGACTGAAAAGCTTTCTGCAGTAATAATTGACTACTAAAGTATCCCGTGGAGAATAAAACTCTTAATGGTTCCAATACTTGTGTAAAAGAAATGTGACATCTTACGCATCTAGTAATATCTTGAGTATCGGGTAGCTATCGCAGGTGTTCTTTATCCTCAAAGTTTACGCCCAACAAAGGGACTCTTCTTTTGTATAAAACAAGCTGTGTACTTAGGTATGAAAATTGCGATATTGCTAGCTCGAGAGTACGAAAATTCGACGAGTGACTCGATTTGAAAGCTTAAAAATTTATGAAGGTAACGAGAACTTCATGGAGTAACCCAAATGTATAACAAAAAATTTTAGATCCGGGATAGATGACTTTGATAATGAACAGATGATTTATAATGTTAGTACAAAACGTTTTTGTAGGAGACCCGGCTATTTAAAGAGAAAAAGTAGCAATTGCAGACAGTTCCGCAGTCTGGACTTTAATCTTTTGTTTAACCTCCACCGAGCGCCGATTGACAAATAACTAATATTTGGCTTAATATTCAAATTATACGAATTCAGTAGAGCGTTATTAGTTGCTGCAAGTACCACAATACTGTTCGGGATCATTAACTCGTTCCAGCACACCGTGCCTAATCAATACAAATCCAAACAAATTAATTCCGAAAACACGCGAAAGCAAATGAGGCCACGAAAACCAGAGGCAGCAGCAGATACAAGGAATTCGTGTTTCTTCTCACCGGTAACCTACAACCGATACCTGAGCCATCAAAGTAACCTACATACATTTGCTATCCAAACTTGATGCTACCTGTTTTACTCATTTCGCAGTATCCCTCGAGAAGTTAGTTTCGCAGTATTTGTTCACTGTATAAGACAAAATAACAGCGAAGATGAGTACAATGTCACTGTCTTAATAAAAAAATCGATAAAAATTTAAATGCCTTTAACAATGAGCTACGAAGTTATACTTCAACTTTTTAATATGATAATTGTATCCTATACACAGAAAGAAGAGAATTAACTAAGAAACTCGTGATTTATAGCACATCAGAGTAGCCTCTAGCTCCGTCTGAATTTTATTCTGATAGGTTAGTATGACTCGCTATAAAAGTGGGGATCCATGATAAAACGAGATCAAGTTTTTAAAAGAAGAATAACAGTTTTATTTTGCAGTAACGATCGATTAAATTTGTGATCAGTGTTTCCGACCACTTTTACGTGCATTTTAGACCCTTAAATTTGAAATGATGATAATGATAGTAAATGAAAAATCCTGGAAGGCCGAACTGAATGGTCTTTGTTAATTCGGTGGAAATCTGTAAACCTGCTGAAAACTGTACCGAGATTTTGTGCTCAGAACCATCTTGAACAATCAGTTTCATGCCCTCTTTAGATTATCCCCCACGGCGTTCTCCTTCTGCATCCTTCTTAAACAGAACTTGATTAGTATGGGCTATATCACCCGAACCACATACGGACTACCCTTCCCGAGCAATGTTGTAAACGAACACGTGGCTCCCCATCAAGGCAAACGGAATATTTGCTTACAATTTTGAACAAGTGCTGTAGACATAACAGCGTGTACCCTACTGTAGTTGACTTTTATTTTCCTACCTGTTCTCAGCACGGTGAGGCAAAAGGACAAGTAAACACAATACGTCCTCAGCCACAGCACAGACTTCAGCGAACTTCTTACATCCAGGGCACCCTAATGCACTGTTGCCTGCCACCAGACAACGACATCCGACAAAACAGTTTCGTTTAGTAAAATAGAGAGGAAGATTAGAATCGTTAGCGACTGGGCACTGACTCAGTTGAAGCTGGAAACAAGGAAGCAGTCGTGGTTCGTTTAAGGAAACAGACAGTCAAAGTCAGGAACAAACGCTGGGGGCTTACATCTCGCCCCAGTGTGTGTCTAATACCGGCTTTCTCGTAACACTGTCCAACAACTGAAACTGTTTCGGACTCAAAAATAGCTTACTGTTGTGTATTTCCACTTGCTAAAATCAAAAATCACCATAAAATGACCATTTAGCTCTTGCTTTGAAGAGACAACGGAGTATCTTTTCTTCCGTTCTAGATCTTTTGTTTGGGGTAATTTTGGTTTTGGAGTTTTCTCATCCGTCTAGTGAAAAACACATTAATACTGTTGCTGTGACTTTGAGTTTTATATTGTTTGTGTTGCAATCAGTGCATAATTTGTTGGTTTTGAGTGCTTAAATGTATAAAATTTGTTAAATCAAAACGCTACGAGAATGTATGAATTCGGTGAATATTTTTCGTTACATTTATGGTAAAATGACGTTTTCGTCTCAGAAACGCAATCTAACGTCTCTTGTGAAGACTGTCCATCAGCGTTATTTTGGTATGTAGCAGCAGCTGTAGCAGCTTTATTCATCCGTGGATCTCTTTTCCAAGGATATTGGTATTTAAATTTAAGAACAGCGACAGTAAAGTAATTAACTTGTTCAGATATTTATAGACTTACAGGTCTAGTGGGATAACAATAGGACATGAAGCGGTCCGTGGCATTTATAGTAGGAATCATCCCGGCATTTGCCTTAAATAATTTAGGGAAACGACGGGAAACCTAAATCAGTTGGATTAAGACGGGAGTCTCCACCCTGTTGAACTCAAGGCCTCTGTTTAAAACAGAGCTACCTCATTCGATTTGTCTCTGCTGTCCACTACTTTTCTTACAAATAAGTTATGGAATAATGAAAGAGGTTGTGGCTACATTGTTCATTCATTTCTCACTCCTAGTCACTGCACACACTATAAATACTTTGTTTCATAACACTTCACACACTACACACGCTATCAGCTGATGCCAGGACCATTTTGTATACCTCATCTTCCCAGTTTATAGGCTGCAGAAATGAGTCAGCATCCCTCTACAACGATTGAGATGCTGAGCTCAGAAAGTGGATAAGCTATTAGTATTATATATTGCATAGATTTTGGAGTAAGTTACTCCAGAAAAGGAAATAGAAGGAAAAATATAGCGTGAGACTGTTATGTCGAATGTTACAGGTTTCACTATCGTTTTCATTATTTATATGTGTTGAATTTTTTACCAGACCTCTAGTTGTGTTATCATAATAGTCCTTCAGTATATATAATGTTAGCGTTAAAATATGGTTTTTAAATGTCCTGTTAAATGTGTTTGCTTCAGTAGTGTCTCTATTCTCCTTACGTAATTTATTGTATAGTTTGATTCATTGGTAGAAACCGCTGTTTTGAATTTTATTTTTATTATTTCTTGGTAAATTTAAGTTCATTGTAGATCTTGTTCCATGGTCATGGATAGAATTGTTTGTGTAGTAATCATCGATGTTATTTTTGATGTGTACAAGTAAGTGGTAAATGTACTCACACGGTGCAGTTAAAATCCCCGCTGTTTTGAACAGATATTTACAATAGGATCGACTACTAGTTTTCGTTTTTATTCTTATGGCCTTTTTCTGCAGTTTGAAAACTGTGTTCAGATTCTGTGCGTTTGTTCGCCCTAAAAGAATGCTATAGCTAAGAACTAAGTGTGCGTATGAATAGTCTGTTACTAAAAGACACTGGCTGTTACACGTTGATGAAAGGTCTATAAGGGTATAACATGCTAATGAGATACTGTTTGCAACGATCTTAGCGTGTTCACACCACTTAAACTGAGATACTTATTCTTAGAAATTTTGCATTTGCTACACAGTCTATAGAAATGCCATCTACATTTAATTTAACAGTGAAAGTATGGGACCAGAATAAGTCATGGGCTCCTCTTATATCTCGTAACTCTCGGTCAATTATATTACGAGAAAAAAAAAAAGATCTGTCATTTGCTGTGCATATGGTTTGGCGGGAGCCTAAAAACCATATAGATAACTACTATTTCTCCTTGTCTGTACCTAATCTTCAATCTGCTATTCGACCTATTCCACATTCAAATAGTTCACTAGTTCCTATTTCAGCTAAAAATAGTGGCCATGTAATAACGAATGAAAACAGTTTGGAAGAAGAAGAACTCAACGAGCCTTCCACTTTCCATTAGTCTGATTTTGACGAGAAAGATAACATACCGCACAGATTTGGTCAAGAGGAATTCAGCGATTTGATTCGAGAGCTTGGCCTGTCGAAGGAGAAGGCAGAACTTCTAGAGTTAAGTCTACACCAATGAAATCTTCACCAGGTTGATGTCAAGGTCTCATTATAGACATCGTCATGGGGTTGGGGATATAATCTTTTTTTCTGTAAAGAAAATCAGTCTTGTTGTTGCGTTGTTGATGGCTTATTAAAATATTCGAAAAACTGACTGGAAGCTATTCGTAGACTCCTCCAAGCTGAGTTTGAAAACTGTATTATTTCGCAACAGCAATCATCTTCCTTCTATTCTTGCTGGACATACAGTTCACTAGAAGGCGACTTATGCCTAAATGGCAGTCCTCGGCTCAAACAGCTATGCTGAACACAAATGGAAAATCTGTCCTGTTTTATACGTCATCACTGTACTCTTCGCAATGCAGCTCGGGTACACTAAACAGCTACTGCTTCTTTCTATGTATATGGGACAGTAGCAACAGGAAATCACGTTACATTCAAGAAGACTGACCTGCAAGAAGACTTAACTCTAGATAGAAAAATGTCGTTGTCGAACCTCTCGTGGACCCAAAAGATGTTTTTCTTTTTCCGTCCCTTCATATAAATCCGGGTTTGATGAAAAAATTGTCAAAGTATGAATTGACAAGAGCAGGCCTTTAGGTACATAAAAGACAAACGTCCTTCATTATGTGATGCAAAAGTTAAGGAAAATTATTTTTTCAGCAAATTCGACGACTTGTAAAGGATCCTGCGTTTGACCGAATTTTGGAGAGGAAAGGAAAGGAAGCTTGGGAAGCCATAAAGGAAGTCATCATGGATTTTTGGGCAATAAAAGAGATGAAAACTGCACTTAGTTGGTGACAGTACTTCTGCAAAAATACTAGAAACTCGAATGCAACATGGCCCTTAAATCCATTTTCTGCACTCACATCTATACCTTTTCCCCTCCTGGTTGCTGAGTTGTCAGTAATGAAACGGGAAAAAGTTTCTAGAACGATATTTCTGTAATGAAACAAAGACATCAGGGTCACTTAAATGAAACAGTTCTTGCGGATTACTCTGGTGTGTGTGTGTGTGTGTGTGTGTGTGTGTGTGTGTGTGTGTGTGTGTGCGTGTGCGTGTACGTGTGTAGGGATGCTCCAGAATCCAAAAAGAGGCAAGCCAAAATACGACGGTCTCACAAAGACATCACATGATTCTTTTCAGACCCAGTCAACTGCCACGTATTCCTCCATCCATTTCGAACTCTTAGAATGTAATTATCATTAAAAATGTGTGATAAACCTCAATATGGTTGGCATATGTAATCAAAGCTTATCATTTTCTCTTAATTCGTTGTAATGAAATACATCAACATATCGTATATCACGGAAACCACAGCTAGTAACAAATTTCTGTGTCATATTCATTTTTCTCAACCTGAAATTAGGAAGTATGGACTCGAAGTGAAGGAAACATTAAGAAAAACTTTTGTCGTGCAGTGTGATCAGTTTCCCTGTAGCGACGTAACTAAGCACCGGATATCACTGACACAAAATATAGTTTTTATGTAATCAATCAGTTTTTTTTGGCGAGTATCTCCCGAGAACTTTTCATTCTAAACAGATTTTTGTTTCATGTTCATCCTGACATGTTCCGTCACTGATGCGGCATCGTTATCAGGTTTATTGCGTAGCAGATATTAATGTTTGTTAGAACCATTTTACTGTTTATTATTACATTTACTCTTTTTTGTAGTTGCTGTTATCAGCTGTAGCACTATACTGTGTGATGAGTACGTTAAAGTTTTGTCACTTACACGTGTATGACTGGTTATTCACAATATCCTTTGGGACACAGTTGTGCTTTGTATCAAGTCTTAACAAATTTTCTGCCACATTTTCGATTTAAAATCATAATAGCCGTCTTGCGTATTTGATGCTGTAACTTTATAATTATTTGCGATGTCTAATTAATACAGAGTGTAACCAAAAAATTCGGCCAGACGTTCATAATATATTCCTCCCACGTAGAAGAAAATATGTTATATGGACATGGTTCCGGAAAAGCTTTATTTCCGTGTTATTATTCATTCTCAGCAACTTCCCACATTACAGTAATGATGAAAATATTCGTGAACAGAACGTTCTAATGTGCCACATGGAAGTCTGTGAGGCACGGACGATGCTACTTTTTGCTTGCGGCGATATCTCCACTTTGATAACGACGTACCTGGACTGAATTTTCAGATACACGTTTCATTTCACTAGAACGTGGTGTGGAGCTGAGCCGTTGCAAGCTAGCCCCTATCCATCACGTCTTTAGGAACGAAATTACTGACCTGTTAAACATACAATACAGACTACATCTCTTCAATGTGCGTCCCACAGTGCATATTCTTTAATTCTTCTTTAGTGGCAGGCAGTATTTGTTTATTTGCTTTTACTTATCCTGTCAATATTGGGGTTCTTGCATCCATCCAGAAATTCTACATAATTTACATTGGATTCATCACGACTAGCGTGTTATAAGTTATCTTACAACGAATACAGAATTCACGATTTGGAAATAAATATGACATAAATAGTGGAAACTGTAGTAGCTGTAGCAAAAGAGAGAACACAGTTCAGGACGACTTTTCATTGCCACAGACGACACGCTACTGTCGGCTTTTCAAATAGCTTTCAAACCACTTCAGTGCACTGTCTGAAAATTTAGCTGTCGCATTTTTCTGAACAGATATCAAAGTTGAAGGTATCAAATGCTTTTGCGTAGGTGATTAGTGTCTATGTTGTGCCTTTCGGTTGTAAATGGCGTTTTTAGTTAGTTGATAGTGGCGAAAATATTCCAGGGCTTTGGACAGAGAGTGTGAGATGCTGACTTTCTAGTAATTACAAAGTGATTATGTATTTCAGTTCTTAGAGACAGGCCGGACTGTGCTTCCTTTCCACTGAATGGCATGCAATCCATTCGCGAGAGAAGTATGACTATTGAATACAAGTATGGTGGAACTGTCACATGTAACAATAACACTCCTAAGACCTTTCCACGACAAACACGACCACACGTAACTTCCCTACTCGCAAACCTCACTGTAAGCACAACCACGACTGGTAACCGTCGTCCCCAAGCCGCCACGCTTCTGCTGTACACTATCCTTCGTCACTTCACAACACATTTGTCAGTGTTTTAGGAATCTGCGGCTTCTTCACACACCTTGTGATGCAATGTCTTATTTTTCCAGTACTACCCGACTAGGTGACACACTGTTTAAGTTAAAACCTGCCTTCCCTGATTCACTCAAGCAGAAGGCCAACACGGATCCTTTAGTAAGATTAGGACCGATTTCCTTAGCCCTTTTTTTTTTCCTTCTGATCTTGTGCTCTCTCTCCAGTGACCTGGAAAAGGACAGGGTTTAAAACGGCAGTTTTTCTTTCTGGCTTTCATATTTTTTGGGCACTCCTTCTACTATGTACACCGTTAGGCAATACTAGCATGGTGCAGCTTCTGAGGTCGCTCATAACTAGCACAACGATGAATTCGCGACGTGCTGTTAAAAAACGTAAATTCTCCAATCTTAACAGACGGAGACAGCGCTGTTGGTTAAATAGAGGTTGCAAAGCAAGTGAATGATTCATATCTTCAGCACGATGACTCAGAAAGGCATCACAGAAATGTTCCTGCAGAGGCAGCAGTGATGGTAGGTTCCTTACGTTGCTGGGTGTGTGAGAAAGAAAACACGAAAGTCGCACTAGCTGTCATTAATGGGCGAGACATCATTTTAAAGAAGGAAAAATGTGCCAGTGTTTAAAAACGTAGTAACAAAGCATACAGCTCCACAACTGAGAGATGCTTCGTCACTTCTGATTTGTAAAATTGATATTAGCTAAATATTTATGAAGTGAATTTGATCTTGAAAATCGGTTGTTTGAGGGAAAATGAAACATTGTACAGAGGAAAAGACTACCTATAGCATGCACTGCTCGGTCATTTGTAAGTAAGTCCTTAAACAACGTTTTTGAATTATATCTGTGCTCAGAAGTGGAAACTTAGGAACTGGAAAATTTCTTCACTGTACATTGTTGAAAATTAAATAATTGAGCAGTCTGAAGGACGGAGCAAGAGACAAGTGTCTGGCATATAACGTTGATAACGCTAGTATTTCACACCCTCTTCAACATATCAGAAACAAATAATTCGACACAATAGGATCAACGATCTTACTTTATTGTTAACTCTCGTAAAATGTTAATCGGCTGACATAACGTTATTATTAATACGCTTAAAATATTGAAAAAAACATACTTTCAAATTGTTAAAAGCGAAGATTAAAGCCACCGGCATTTCGTCTTCTACGTGAAAAATGGGTAACTAAAATGGGATAGTGCGCCGTGATGTACGTTTCAGATGGAGCCATTGTTTCTTTTTGTTTTGCCATGAATTCAACTACCAGTATTAAACCGTTTTTAATGTTTTCTATAGCTCCTAATGATCATTGTTTACAAATACGTGAGAAAGAAAGCAGTGATATAAATTCTATTTAAGTGCAATACAATGTAATTACTTAACATTTTGATAGATTATTAGTACTGTAATGCTAATATCAATTGTACTGTAACCTTATGTGCAAACTTAAGAGTTTATGTGAAAATACTCTTCAATATAGTAGAAGAATTTATCCAACAGAACGTTCTGTAATTAGGTCTTAACGACCTTTAAGTTATGTAATACACTCTGGTTTTTTTCAAATACTTGATGCCCATGTTTGTGACTCCTCACTGAGATAATGTTAGCCCCATGCAGTTTTTATAGAGACTGTTTCTGGTCCTACTATTATATTGATTATTTGAAGAACTTTTCGAAAAAATGTAAGTACTGATAATAACAAAGAAGATTAATAAACAGATGAAACAAGTGTCGAAATAAACCGGTTTTAAGAGTTCTCTGGGGGCGTTCTGTAATTAACATCATATATCTCTTTTGTAACACACTTCTGCGGCATGACAATGTTATAGCTGTCAGTTGAGTTTCCGTAAAAACAAAAACTTATTCTGTCAGTAAACAGCGAATGTAAATAGGCACAACAAATAATTTTCTTCTACATTTTCAAATTACCTATACATTTAGTGACGCATACTGCAGAAGATGCCGAACTTAAACGTTTCATTAAACCATGGTGAATTTTTCAATACTAATCGTATAGCTCCGCAAGCTTAACGCCATCTAGTTTGTGGAGTTCTGTGAGAAGCACGTACAAATGAACGATTTGCTGATTTGTTCAAATGTTAACGACAAATGTAGTCCTCTTTTCACGGGCTGTTAATGCAATTGGAAGCGTATCGTCTCATTTTTAAAAAGAATTGTAGTTGGTTGTGTATTAGTATTTCTCGACAAACAGAAACTTCTGCAAAAGTTACGGCTGAATATTATTATTTGCTTTATAAAATTTTGTTCGATTTACGAGTTTTGCGGATGGTCAGGCCGAGTGGCACAGTGTAAGGCAACAGATTAAAGAAGACTAGAAGGAAAGACGACTGACAGTATGTTTTGAAATGGAGTTGTCTACTAGTGTGTAAGACTGAAAGACAGTTTTAACGACGC
Organism: Schistocerca nitens; assembly: GCF_023898315.1. Taxonomy (NCBI): domain Eukaryota; kingdom Metazoa; phylum Arthropoda; class Insecta; order Orthoptera; family Acrididae; genus Schistocerca; species Schistocerca nitens. The sequence continues at coordinate 931,938,352 of NC_064616.1, forward strand.
GAGTGTTATATATAATGGAAATAAAACAGCTCAACGTTGCAAATAATTTTGTGAAATTGTTACTCCAAACTTCAGAGAACAAGCAGCGATCGAATAAAAGACAAAGAAGCGGAAGTGGAATGCCAGAAACAGAAATGCGAGAAGGATTAGCACGCGACTCGCTAACGCACAGTCAATTTGCTGTTGTAAGAACATTGTAAAATTAAAATAAATACATATGGAAAACTTGCACACTTAAATCTCTTCTTCCTCCTACGATACCGTTGTCGATTTATAATAAATATATACGCAACAAAAACCATAACTAGAAATGGCTAAGAATAGAAACTCCTAAAGAAAATACTATGACCGAGAAGAACTGTAGAAAATGGGGCTACATTCGATCTAAAATCAAATCAGAATTTAAATAAATAACTTCAGGCAGCATAAACTACTGTATGGAAAGAAAGACTTGGTTTGTTAGGTATCTGCATGTTGCATGGATCATAATTGTGATCTCTCTGTATGATGTGGAACGAGTCATGTTTACTATATTACAGCAATCTTTCTCAGTGAAAAATATGTCAACATGCTAACCATTTACATTTCATATGATTATCTTCAGCTATAGTTTTTGTTGCAAGAGATGGACTTATAGTTAACTATAATGCGAAAATTTACTGTTAGGCTTCACCGTAACTGTTTTGAGTATTATTTGAAAATTCAAACGACTGCGTTAGTTCCTAGTAAGCCTCCTTTGCTTAGTTCAGCGTATACTATGTGATTTAAATACGACTGGAAAACAGATTATAACCACTGAAAGTTGTGCTTAGAACACCTCTTGGGTTTATTAATTGATGGCTGTGGTTAATCTGTCTCTCTCCGTCAAGAAGACATACACACACACACACACACACACACACACACACACACACACACACACACACACACACACCATACTGTTATACATTCAGAAATTCTTCTGTGGATCCGAACTTGTCAAACAGATATGGTTTCATTTCATGTATGATGTTAATTTTACTGTCACTTAAATTCTTCACACCGCTGAGCAGTAATGACCGAATACTAAACTCCTTTATATGCAGTACTGAGTGGTGGATAGTGTAAATCATCTCGTCTTTTAACACTGTATTTATATTGACTTTGTATGAATCTATTAGGAAATACGGTCAGAAAATGTACAACAAACCACTTTATTAACATCCAAGTGTGTGAAAATACTAATCGAATGCGTGGAAAAAGCTCGTAAGCCATTAAAGAAATGTGGCTCAGAGAAGTGGGTGTAAATAACGAATATCCCCTCGTAATCAACAAAAAGGAGATGAAAGTATGTGTGATTAGGAAAAAGAAAGTGAGAAAAAAACCCATTTAGAAGATACATGAGCAAAAATAATTGAAACGTAATGTGACGATTAAAGTAAAAAAAAAAGTACATCTTAATCCAGACTCTGTCATTTCATTTTTTAAATCCATCCCTTGTGTGTATACACTGAACATATAAGAAATATCTTGATTTTGTTAATTAACGGAAACAGACGCTACAGGAACGTGATGAGAGGCCTCTTAACTTTTTTGTTACGGAACGAATTTTAGGTACAGACTCTTGCCAAGCTATTGAAAGAAGATCATGAGCATCAGTAAGATAGAAAACTAAAAACTGGGATAGAAATGCTAAAATGTAATAGTTAGACGATACAGTTTTAAATAAATTTCAAAATAATGATTGGCTTACAAAGAAAAAGATGAATTCTTATAAGTCATTAATATGTTTCCCATTATAGTGACACCGAAAAATGGAGTGTGTTGAGAGAACATTGTTGTCGCTGTCCGCCCGCAGCACAGAAGGGCAGCTTTCCCCAGCGACAAGATATTTGCGTCGCGTCGGATGGCGTGGCGCGGCGTCGCGTCGCCCTTGCAACTTGGGAGGCGAGCGAAGGCAATAAGGCGTGAAGGAAGCAGGCGAAGAAGGCGCAGAATAAATAGGAATCAGCCCGCCCCTGCCTGCAAGGCGCTTTGCATATAATGATCGTTAGCCAGAGTTAGTGCGTCCCTGCGCCACGACGCCTCGCCTCCCGAGGCGCAACACTGGGGAAAAACCTTTATAATAAACGGAGATAAAAAGGGAGAATGTACGGCGGAGAGCCTGCCAGCAAAAACTGACGCCGGTCTCCTTATAAACCGTAAGGTTCAGAACTCATCCCCAGATGCACTGGACTCGAGTAATAACTTCCGTGCCTCTTTGAAACACTGCCCATCTGGCACGGGCACAGCCCGCTGCCATCTTTTTGGCATAAGTATTCGCTTTTGGAAAGTGTTTTACCATTATAGCGATGCTGCTGTATTGCTGAGAGAATAATTTACTGCATTCATCTCCTCTCATACACTGAAACCGCATTACCACTCGTGTTCCTGACAATTTGTCTTTGAGATTCTCTCTGAAGCTGGCGATGTAATTTGCTTTTTCTCTATCGCCTTCGGCATCTTGAAATCGGATTTCGAGACTTCTAAATTTCGAAAACCAAATTCTAAACAGTTTTCTGTTTGGTTCAAATGTTCAAATGTGTGTGAAATCTTATAGGACTTGACTGCTAAGGTCATCGGTCTCTAAGCTTACACACTACTTAATCTAAATTATCCTAAGGACAAACACACGCACCCATGCCCGAGGGAGGACTCGAACTTCCGCCGGGACCAGCCCCACAGTCCATGACTGCAACGCCCTAGACCGCTCGGCTAATCCCGCGCGGTTGTTTCGTCATACAAATCGTAGATACATGTCGCGCGATATTTCCCACTATGCTTATAATTTGTTGCAATATATCAGTCTTTCTTTACTGCTTGCTCAGTATAAAGAAAGAATAATGTATTCCAATAAATTACAAGTATGGTGGAGAATGTGGCTCGACACGTAACTACAAAGGAATCAAAAGAAGAATTTGAAGTGGGAATTACAGTTCAAGAAGAAGAAGTAAAAACCTTGAGGTTTGCCGATGACATTGTACTGTAGTTCTCTTAGAGACAGGATATAAAATTTAGACTGACAGGAAAAGCATTTCTGTAGAAAGAAATTTGTTAACATCGAACATAGATTTAAGTGTTACGTTTTTTCTGAGAGTATTTGCATGAAGAATTGCCATGTATGGAAGTGAAACAGGGTCAAAAAGAGAATAGAAGCTTTTGAAATGTGGTGCTGCAGAAAAATGCTGAAGATTAAGTGGGTAGATAATGTAACTAATGGGGAGGTACTAAATAGAACTGGAGAAGAAACAAATTTGTGATACAACCCGACTAGAAGAAGGGATCGGTTGATAGGACATATTCTGAGACATCAAGGGATCACCAGATCACCATTTTTAGTACTGGAGGGAAATGTAGAAGGAGAGCAAGAGATGAATACAATAAGCAGCTTCCGAAGGATGTAAGTTGCAACATTTACTCGCAGATGAAGAGCTTCCACAGGATAGAGCAGCGTGGACAGCTGCATCAAACCAGTCTTCTGACTTAAGACCACAACAACAGCATCATTCTTTGTATTTTATACTACAAAAAAGAGAAATTACTGTAAACTAAATAATGGCTGCAGGCGTGTTCCACTAATTTAAAACATTATTTTCTGCATCTACCACTTATTAAGTGCACTTTAATATTAGCACTGTGTGTTTCTTCAGGTGACTCAAAAAATAGTTTACAATCATTTAAATGCAACTGGAAAGCATAGCATTAGATTTACTGATGTAACTGCGATCTTTCATGATCCTTAAAAGGATGTGATTTATGTATGAAGGTTCGACAAATACCTTAACTGAACATAAGTAGTTGGAACACTAAAAACGTGATCATTTACAAATTTAACATAAACATGAGAAGAAACATCAAACAGGGATAGTCACATATAAATCAAGAAAATATGTTATCTGGATAAACTACAGAAAATAATAATAAAATTATAAGATATAATAGAGGATGAACCGAAACAACCAGCTGTGCCTCTAAAACTGAATGTAAAAAACCACCCTTATGAACAAACAAAGAAAACACTCCAAGACATTTGTGGTGGGGAATACTGGATGCATTGAAAATGCAAAAAAAAAAAAAAATAAAAAAAGTATATGGCTAGCATCACATCACACAAGAAAACATTTTTTCCTTTAACGGTACATACAAACATACTTAGCACAGAGAAAAAAATCATTATTATAGGATAATTAAATTTACGGTATTTACAAAGTACAGAAGGTCATAGACACATATCCAGCTGCTGAACGTATTGAGCTGGTTTCTTTGCTGCCATCAGAAACTTCTGCATACAGTCAGGGAAGGATCATTTTGCCACATACGTATGATACGTTGAACAGTTCGTCGTTCTGTACCAGAATCAAAAGATAAATATATAGCCACAAGATATTCCTACTATAAAATGTGCCCAATAGAAAGAACTGTGGCAAGTACAACTAACTGAAAAAATGGTACCATCAGGAAAGAATGGCTAACTGAACATCTTTGATAAGTTGATGAGAATGTATACTACAGTTGCTACAATATAATTTAATGACGTTGACACCTAACAGTGCTAGAATACGGGTGAAAATCATTCTGCCGAAATAAGGTGTTAATATATGAGTGAATTAGGCGATAAGAATAATGATTTAGTAAAATAATTGTGTTCATTTGCATCTCGAGGAGCAATCCCATTTTTGACATGCAGGACAGTAAAACTACCTGGGTAATGCTCGAAAAGCAGTACCACTTAAATAAGTATATGAATAAAAATTAGCAATAATAGAACTAATGTAAGATGATATGTGAAAAAAGATAATGTTATTTCTTGGAAAATATTAAAGCTGAATGAAAAGTAATATAGGTAAACGCTCTAAAATTATTTACGAATTTCATGCAGAATGAGACTTCCCAGAACCTTCGCAAGAAAGGGAGCTACGGAAAGCTGTAGAACTATCAGAATCCTCTCCATATTGTACAAGATAGTCAGTATAACCATTAGCAGCCGCATTGCAGAAATATTGAAATTTAATTAAGCAAAGCAACGAGCTGGCTATTTATGTGCTCTATTTCCAAGCCGCGAATGAAATTGTAGAATGAAGAAATGAATATGAGTTGATACTATGACTAGGATGACTAGGATTTATAGATTCTGAGAAAGAATTTCATTCAGTGTCAACAATATCATTTTGATGAAGCGAGACAGACCACACTGGAGAATACAGCGATCCAGTGGGGAACCCAAATCAATCTTTGATCACAATGGCTGGTTTCGAAAAGTTAGATCATAATCAGATTCGCTGTCTCCTTCAACCAGTAAATAAAACAAATAAAAATTGTAGCCAAGTCTGGCAACGTCTCAAGATATAAAAACATAATAATACTGTGATAAACACACATGACCTGCATGTGGAGTCACTGTAGGCATATTGCCAAATTTACTGGTTTAAGAAAAAACACGAATTTGATGATGAACCATCTGACCGAAGCTGATCATTAGAAACAGAAACAATTTGTGATTAAAGACTTTTGAATTCCACAAGTTCTGAAACAGAGGTATTATTTCAATCTATGTTACAGTATTGGAGAACACATACGCCAATACTACAGCTTCTATTACCTTCAATTGGATAGATGGAGTAGACTGGCAAGAAAATTATCATAAGAATTATTCTTAACCGTCCTAGAGGAAGTCTTCATATCCTTAAACTAGGAAAACAATCAGATAATATGTTTTACTTGGACATGTCCGAAGCACTTTCGTTTTGCTGATGAAAGTATGCAGTTTGCCTCTAGCGCTGACCAACTACAGCAGCTTATTCAAGAACTGAAGAGAGAAAGTTTGATAATAGCCCTAAAATCAGTTATAATACGATTTCAATAGTGCAAATCCAATAATGTACAAAAAACCAGTGTAAGTATATTATTTTCTGTATCTTCCATCGTTCCTTGGTCGCGAAATTGACTCTAATATTTACCTAGTGTACAAACTCCGTCTCCGAGGTAAAATAAAGTCTGTTTGTTTGTTTGCAAAACTCGTTTCGCTTCTTTTACTTTCGAAGACTTTTCAGTGGCGATTTATTGTGGTCCTTTCTTCAGATAGGCCCTGCGATGGAACTGTATTTTGGTTGTCCTATGTCAAGAATTCTCTATTCATGACATTTGCATAAATGTTTGACCGACCGAGGTGGCGCAGTGGTTAGCACACTGGACTCGCATTCAGGAGGACGACGGTTCAATCCCGCGTCCGGCCATCCTGATTTAGGTTTTCCGTGATTTCCCTAAATCGTTTCAGGCAAATGCCGGGATGGTTCCTCTGAAAGGGCACGGCCGACTTCCTTCCCTAATCCGATGAGACCGATGACCTCGCTGTTTGGTCTCTTCCCCCAAAAATCAACCAACCAACCAACCAACCATAAATGTTTCATTATGTGTATTTGGCTTTTCCATGAGAGTTGTTTTTTTCGTGGAAACATGTACCTGTATTTACTCTGTGTGATAATATAAATTAGACGTGAAGTTTATTTTGGTTGGAAACTACTTGATAGCCAGGAAAAGAAATAGAAGCAAGACTAAAAATGCCTGTAGCGCTTTTGGTAAAGTGCATATAACTCTTAAAACGCAAAAAAGTTGCAACCAGAGTTTATCATAACTAAAGGCTTGTGGCTCTGAAGCAAGGGCTTTCAGTCCGAAAAAAATTTAAAAACTAGAGACTGTTCCGCAAATAATCACGATATCCATGGTGTAAATTATATTATATTATCCATACACCTTCAACGTTAGATGACCTCAGTCTTCTGACCTCCGTTTCAAGTTCATCCCGTAAGAATTCAGTAGGAATTCAGTTATGTGATTAGCTTAGCCAAATCATATTCTTCACTTCCCCACATTTCTTTGTTCTATTAATATACGCTCTCCACGCTTTAGAAGCATGTCTGGGATCATTTTCCTGTTGCGGGACAGTCACGACCAACTAGTCTCTTGCCAAATGGAACTACATTGTCGATCGGTGTCCTGTGATATGCTTCCTTCATTAATGTTCCCTTAATTCTGACTAGATAACCGAAGTTATCACTCACAAAACATACCCGCACCGTGACCGACCCTTTACCATGCTTCACCGTTGGCGTCACACACTGTAGCTTCATATGTTCTCCTTGAAATCGACAAACAAACATTCGACGATGGCTACCAAAGACTTAGAACTTACATTTGTCCGTGAATAGCACCTTGGACCATTGCTGCACCCTCCAGTTTTTATGTTGCTGTTTACCACCTTACTTCGTCTATTTAATAAAGAGTTTTGGCCGCTAAGCTTCCCTTTAAACATTGTTCACGGAGACGGTAATGAACTGTTGAGGCACACATAGGAGACGACCGCATACTGTTTACTTTCTTTCAAATTTCAGGTGCAGTACGAGTTCTCTGACGTTTACTCTATACTCATATGCACTGATCTTCACTATATAATGTTACTTGGCGTCTTCTAGGTCGCGGAACACTTGCATTGGCACCAGTTTGCTTGAACCATTGCAATGTATAAACCGCTGTAGACTGGGCTGTACCAGCCGTTGTTGCTATTGATCTACTAGAATAGTCTTCCTGATGCAGAGCTACAATTAAAGCATGTTTCTCAATTCCAATCCTCCGCTTCCATCACATTAGCAGGTAATATGGGATGAACCCGACTAGGCGTACAAACACAGTACTAGATGAACGCAATCTACTATAAACTAACAAGAACTGATTGCTAGATGGATAGTTGACGGAATGTGGCCTATTCGAATGGAATCATCTTACGTAAAGGCACGTCACTGTTGTTGTGGATACTAATCAGCGTCCCTCTATGCGAAAAGCTTGTTAAATACACAACATGGACACTTAGCCTTTACTTTTTGATAGTTACTTTATTATCGGAATGAAGATATGATAGAACATTCAAAACGAAATCACCAAATCCATAGTTGTGACAGGAGATCGGAAACTTATGAATGGTAGTGTACTTCCGTGGATTCCACGTGATAGGGAAAGACCTGCACGTCGACCTAATGGGAGGTGGTTCTCCTTCCTTGAATTCGAACAGATAAGAAAAGGCCAATGCGATGACCTCGTGGGACCTCATGGGAGAGGGTGAACATGGCTAGATGCCAGGATATAATTAATGGCCAATATGGTGACCCAGTGGGACGTGGTTCCACTTCCTTGGATTTCAAGGGATGAAGAAAGATTAATGATGAAACGTAGTGCAAACGTAGTTGTTGCAAGGAATAAAGTAGGTCACGTCGATGACGTAACGGAAGACGGCTGAACTTCCGTGGATTCCAATAGATAAGAAAGGGCCATTGCAATGATTTGATGACTGTATTTCCCTGGATTCGAAAAACTAGTGTGACAACATCCTGGAAGATGGCTCTACTTTTTTACTTCCCTGGATTTTCAGGGATTAGAAAAAACAATGCAACAACGTAAAAGAGGGTGCCTGTACTTTATATGGATTCCAAGAGATAATGACAGATCAATGTGACTACCCAATGGAAGATGGTTGTACTTCTCTGGATTGCAAGGTATGAAAAAAAAGACCAATGTGACGACCTAATTCAACATGGTTTTACATCATTGGATTCTATGTGATAAGAAAAGACCAATGCAACTACCTAATGGAAGACAATTCTACTCCTCTGGATCCAGAGAGATTAAAAATGACCAAGGTGATGATGTAGTAGAAAATAGTTGTACTTCCCTGTGTTCCAACCGATAAGAAAAGATCATTTAGACGATGTAATGGAAGATGGTTGTACTTTCCCAGATCCCAAGGGATAAAAAACAAACCTGGGCGACGACCTGATGGAAGATGATTGTACTTCCCTGAATTGGTAGCGATAAAAAAACGTCCCAGGCGACGACCTAATACAAGATGTTTGTACTTCTCTGGATTCCAAGGGATAAAAAAAGACCAAGGTAACGACCTGTCACAACTGGGTTCCAAGAGATAAGAAACTGCTGATGCAACGACCTAATGGATGATGGTTAGATGACATTAGAAAACATACAGGAGCAGAATAGATGTGTGTCGCCAAAGAAAGCAATGCATGGAAATGTCTGGAGATGGCCTGTAACCAGCAGTAGACATGAAATAGCTGCCTCGAAGCTGTATACAAAAATGCCATTGTTGAACATCGTAACTCATATGACTCAGGCGGTAGAATAATCTGAGGGTAGGAAACTGTCGGCTTCTGTAAACGAAATATTTAGTGTGACTGGGAAGTCTGTTACGCTTAACTAATAAGTGACTTGAGTACATTAAGTCGAGAATGATGATCGCACGTCACAGCCTGAATGTGACCAGTTCAATCAGGTCAGGCAATTTGCTCAGAAATACGAACCACACTGCATTGATGTGTCCGAATTACGTGTATTACATTTAAAAATGTTCACGTGCATCTTGCAAACACTTTCCTTTCAAGATGATTTGGAAGTAGCTGGCAGCGTGCGGCGATCACGCACACGTGGGAAGATGGGGGAGGCCAGCTGTCCTAGTTAGTAGGTCACAGAGAGCTGCAGAATGTTTGGGGACGCCAGATGCAGCCTGTGAAGAAATGCCGCACGGGTCGAAGGTGAGCAGGTGCCCACGACAGGTCGTAATTTCAACGCATCGCCGTCTTTTCGTTTTAGTCCACAACGGAGACAGGCTTCCCCGAACCTGTGTACAAAAAAGCCGTAGTTATACGTAATTAGTCAGAAAGCTGCGGCAACACTTCACCCTGTGCCCTGTACCACTTCGTTTCCTGAGATTAATCAGAACAAAGAACTCAGTCATTGTATGACCAACTTGAACCGCTCTTGTTGACCGTCGCGCCGCCGTGTGTGGAACGAGAAAGACAGCGAATGATTAACATTTTCGGAGGCCTTAATATTTGCTTGTGGATGGTAAAGAAAACCAGTTAGATGGTTCCTTTGGTAGATGGTATTATAGTATCCCCACCTACCTTTGAGCCGGCCGGAGTGGCCGAGCGGTTCTAGGCGCTACAGTCTGGAACGGCGCGACCGCTGCGGTCGCAGGTTCGAATCCTGCCTTGGGCATGGATGTTTGTGATGTCCTTAGGTTAGTTAGGTTTAAGTAGTTCTAAGTTCTAGGGGACTGATGACCTCAGAAGTTAAGTCCCATAGTGCTCAGAGCCATTTGAACCATTTTGAACCTACCTTTGAATAACCTGCTACTTCTTCTACTTTATTACCATCAGTTTCGCGATGAAGAGGCCGCTTTATTTATTTTTAGCATTACTTTATTTACTCAACACATTCTTATTAGCTTCACTTGGTAGAATTAGTGGACTATATGTGTTTTATTACTATTAAATCAGTCAACTGTCTGTAGTGAACGTATCGACCTTTCGTGAATTCATTTGTTATGGTGTGTACGTCATGAATGAAACATTATAAAAACAAATAAAGTGAGGAAATAAACTGAAGCAGACTTTCAACAAGTACAAAAGATACCATTTTTCCACAATACCACGACGGAATTCAGAAAGTAAAATGTAGACCGTGAAGATAAGTTTCTACCGAAATACGCATAATTTCTAGTAAACTAGTAATACAGACAGTTAAATTACTTTGCTTCTGTGGTCAGACCCAATATTTGGCGTTTGTTGACAAGTATTTGTTGTGTTAATCGTAAAATTTTGTTCAGTTTGCTATGTGCTGAAACTTTTCGTATCCTGTGATTGTGAAACAAATGGTTCAAATGGCTCTGAGCACTATGGGACTTAACTTCTGAGGTCATCAGTCCCCTAGAACTTAGTACTACTTAAACCTAAGCAACCTAAGGACATCACACACATCCATGCCCGAGGCTGGATTCGAACCTGCGACCGTAGCGGTCGCGCGGTTCCAGACTGTAGCGCCTAGAACCGCTCGGCCACCACGGCCGGCGATTGTGAAACAGAGATGAAGAACTAGCTAGTCATTTGTGTAAGCACGAGTGAGAAGTGTCCCAAAAATCTCAGGCAGGTAGTACATTAGGCCAAGGGTCGTTCTGCCGAAGAGCAGATTCTGTCACACTCAGGTCTGCTTTCCTGCCTGGAATACCAGCGCTCTACGCGTTGCGCTATCGAGCAAGTATGTGATTAGCATGTTACTGCAAGATTAGATAAAAATAAGTGAGAACTTCCAAATAAGTTACTACCCGTTCTGAGATGTGTTACATTCGTTTCTGAATATGACCTACATACATCTAATAGGGAATATATCACTGAGCTAGGTACTGAAAGCAACTAAGTGGTTGTATGTTACTTCGGTGAAGCACTTTCAGAAATGGAAACCCCTGACTTGAGCTCATTTGGAGACGCGACGTCTTTTCGCTTGGGTCCGGGAATCGAAAACAGTGAAATTATACAGATACTGCTGCAATTCCTTGCCACAGAGCGAAGCCATTTCGGTATAATTTTGTAAACAATGTCAGGGATTCGTTTTGTTCGAATAACAAGCATGTGGTATTGTTACTAGCTCGGAAAGTTGTTTCTGCATTCGGGTGAACATCTGAAAGAAAGCTAGCTCTTCGATCAGCACGAGCTGTACGTTTCTCCATCGAAGTTCTTACCTTTCTCGCATCTCTCCAGCCATAAACGTTGCGTTCCGGCTCACTGTACGTAGGACTGGATTCACCAAAGGCCGTACAAAATAACAATACCTCGTGAGAGACACTACGGACGGTGCCCTGAACAGTGTCTTACGTATTGATGTGCGTGTGGAAAGGAACTCTGTGAACAGAAGTAACACGAAGTGTATCTCGCGCATGCGGGCGCGTCATTGCTAGAAAAATGGCGCTGCAGTTGCGGCGCAAATCGTTAAAAAGTGTGGAGCGCGGGGAGCCGGTTTGGCGCAGCTGCAACGGTCATCGCGAGCCGCGGGAGCGGGGTCACCCTCCGGGGTTCGATCCTGCGACCGTTTGTCCGGCACGTGTAGCGCTCCCCGCTGCCCCAACTCGTTCTGCAGGCCTGCCCCCCGTTGCCTACACATCCTCTTGTGTCACTGCAAGCACATCAGCACAAGGATTCTTCAACAGCACCAGTCTGCCGTCGCCATCTACTGATTTTGCAATCGCGATTTTTTTTCCAGTGTATCTCAGGCGCAGAACTGTGAGGAAACTTGCCATTGGCTCGTATACGCCACAAACAATTCCAGATCGCAGACACGGGCGAAATCGCAGTGCTGTAGAATGATATTTACAATTAATCACGATGGTAATATTTGAGTTGGACCCTATTGAAGCGCAGGCGCTGTAACGACTGTGAACGATCTGTGAGAGCAGTTATCTTATTAGTATTCTGTAGGCCTATATGCAGGGAAAGGAGATAGCTGTTAACAGCTTTGAACTTATTGGTGATAAGAAATTACAGGCGCAGAAAATATTGTAGCAATTAGTGTACAGTCAGTTTCCTCGAATGGTCTGGCTGATGCCAATATAATTCGTGAACGAGTTTGGCACACGGGGACACTTCTGCGAAGCGCTATATTTGCGGAGTCTGGGTTCTTGCTGTGATAAGTGGCTTTTCGCAAGTAGCATACAGGCATGCTAAGCTTTAGTTCGCTGTGTAGCAGTGTGGCACAGCGTTCAGTTGTCTACGACACGTGTTACTAGGAGTTAGTTTACATGGATGTTGAAACGTTGAAAAATTACAACCAATAACTTTTGTTATGATAATTTATGCTGGCTTTACTAGTTTCAGGCTGGTTGGTTCACCTTCAGACAAGGTCTAAGTTAGGTTGGACTGTGGCAGTTTTGTCACGAGTTAGCGAAGCCAACTAATATGAAAGCTAAAAGAAAAAAAACTAATTGTAATGAGAGGTCGATAGCTTAGCCCCACGTTTAGGTTAGGTTCGAAGGTGACAGTCTGTGAGTTAGCGAAGCTGACACACGGGGAAAAAAAAATCTGGTGTCATGGCAGATTTATCTGTAGCTAAGCCAGAGGCCTGGGTTAGGCTGGAAATTGACAGTTTGGTTTTGAGTTGGCGAAGCTGAAGAATGTGAAAGCAAAATTCCTGAATTTAATTGGGCTCCGCAGAACCGTCAACACATTCCATTTCCGCACAAGTGTCCTTCCGTACAACTGTCATAAACTCACATGAACTGCGCTTGTCTGTCACCTACTTCTCCTCTGCTCCTGCTACGCCAGCCAGCATACCAAATTGTATAACCCGTGCCAGAAACTAGGAATTCTCGTATCCGCAAATGTCAAGAACATGGCCACGCCGCAATATATTTTCACCTTTAAACAACATGACACACAACAAGTTTATTATTTGGTTAACTCCACAGATGCATACCAGTCCGTTAATGTCAGACGTAGGAACTCTAGAACTCATGGTGACTGGTTACTTCTTCACAGAGTTAATCCCTTGTCCTGTTAATTATTTATCCCAACTTGCACGAATGAAATACGATTGTCAAGTACACTAGTGTGCAAAACTTAAGAGCGAAAGTAACGTTTGCGTGATGTCGCCGCCAAGTAACATAGCTCGATGAAACTTCCTGGCTGATTAAAACTGTGTGCTGGACCGAGACCAGAACTGGGGACCTTTGCTTTTCGCGGGCAAGTGCTCTACCAACTGAGCTACCCAAGCACGGCGTTTTCACCAACGTGCTCCCATGCTGGTCACAGGTTCGTAAGGAGTCCTTGTGGTAGGGCTACCCATTCCTCCACCAGCACTGTTGACAAGTTCAAATGGTTCAAATGGCTCTGAGCACTATGGGACTTAACATCTGAGGTCTCCAGTCCCCTAGAACTTAGAACTACTTAAACCTAACTAACCTAAGGACATCACACACATCCATGCCCGAGGCAGGATTCGAACCTGCGACCGTAGCGGTCCCGCGGTTCCAGACTGTAGCGCCTAGAACCACTCGGCCATACCGGCCGGCTGTCGACAAGTGCTGGATGGTCGTTGGTGCATATCGACTTGCTGCAATACGTTTCACTAACGCATGCCACATATGCTCGATGGGAACGGGCAGGCTAGTCCATTTGCTGACTAGCTTCTGGTTACAAGAGCTCTTCCATTTGGCCTGTTCGATGTGATCATGCATTGTCATCCAGAAAGATGAAGTCAGGGCCGAATGCACTCCTGAAAACGTGCACTTGGGAAAGGAGTACAGTGCCACAGAAACATTGAGCAGTGAGTGTACTGTGATCAAAGATTTGGAGGTTAGTACGGCCATGCAGCATTATGCCCCTCCACACCGTAACACCTGGACGACCAAAACGATCATGTTCGACAAGGTTGGACGTACCATTCTATGGCGAGAGATGGGAACACGTAAAGCACAGAGGAACCTTATTGTACATGATCGTTCTGGTGGTCCGGGTGCCATGGTGTGCGGATACATTATGTTGCACGGTCCTACTGACTCAGATCTTTGACTCACCAGTCAACGGAACTGTGACACTGTACTCGTTCCCCACGTTCGTCTTTCCAGGTGTGCATTCAGCCGCGATTTAATTTTTAAGGATGAGAATGGTTCAAATGGCTCTGAGCACTATGCGACTTAACTGCTGTGGACATCAGTCCCCTAGAACTTAGAACTACTTAAACCTAACTAACCTAGGGACATCACACACATCCATGCCCGAGGCAGGATTCGAACCTGCGACCGTAGCGGTCGCGCGGTTCCAGACTGTAGCGCCTAGAACCGCTCGGCCACTCCGGCCGGCTAAGGATGAGAATGTGCGACCGTAGGTGTTGTAGCACGTCGACATATACTATCGATCACCAAGCAGTTGTGAGCCGCGCTGGTAGAAGAATGGAACGTCAACCACATCAACTCCTTAGCAACCTTGCGGCGACTGTGGGGGCACGTTGCAGAGTATCCATTGTCGTCCTTGATGATCTCACACACGCTAATGAGAACCGTTTCCCGCCTTTCGTTTTGTCTAGGAGACCATCATAAATTGCTGTGCTGCAGTGTAATTGTTATCTTTTATAAAAAAAAAGTACCATTCCTGTTAGTCTCAATGTCTGTTTTAGTTATCTTCTATGCTACATCTTGTGAAAGTTATTTTCATCCCTAAGTTTTGCACACCACGGTATTAATATCCTCGATACTAGGCTGTTGTAGTATAGCAACATCTAGAAAAAATAGTGGTAAGAATAAGAAAGTTTATATTTGTCTTTTACATCGTCAATATGTAATTATGAAAGAAAGTAGAAGTATCGTAACCTCAGTGTAAACATTTGAAATGGATGTGAGGATTGTAAGCATATTAAATAAAATTTAGTAAGCTGAGTGACTGGGCAGCTAGAAGCCAAATACATATAATAAAAATTCGTATGCTTGGACAAGTTCCGTTTCGTTGTTAACTCCTTTAAGAGCAGTTATTTTAAAATGAAATCACAGACGTCCTCGAATGCTTTGCTTCAAAAGGCGAAAATGTGAGTTACATCGAAAAAGACTAGCAATGGTACGTTCTTTGTGTCAGGCGAATGGTGAATTGCCAGAGTCTATCGTGTTGGGGGCAAGGGGGAGCGGAAGGGAGGGGGGGGAATAGGGGCAGGTACTGGTCGCCCCGCATCAACGGTGCTCTTCGCTAAGTTGCAGAAGTGCTGGGCGAGGTATAATATCTATGAAGCATCAGCACGAACTGAATATTTTTAATGCAGCCAGGCAGGAAAATATCAGACCATAGCTTTTTATGACTTTCAGTAGTTCAGGTGCAACTCAAATTACTTCCGACGACTCTGAAAATGAAGGTCTTTTGATCTGTTGAACCAAATTCATGAGATGTCATCGCAGTTACTTTGCAGGAAAGAAATATATATTTTATTGATGAGAGATGTACGAGTGTCTCTGGAGACAACGGCTGTTTTCACTAATGTTAGTGAAAACAACATCTGCAAATGAAATTGCAGTCTTGATGCATGTGTGTGACCTGAGATAAATATAAACTTCATTCGAACCGGGACAGAGCAATTGTAATAGAATTTGTCACAACACGCGTGAGCAACCAACAGTGATAAGAAAGTTTGAACCTAAGTTGAGTCTGCGGCACGGAATTAGTTCTTTGAAACACAGCGAATTTCGTTCTGCAAGAGAGAACTCGAAAGATATGGTAATCGATTGTGCTTTGTCAAGTGCCTAATGTCGGGATAAAACACGAAAGTACCTATTAAAAGTAAACACAGTGTGGCAAAAATCGTGAACCAGAAGTTTGGTTCAGCAGGAGAGTATCTGATGAGCAGCTTCTTATTTTTGGTGGCATACCTTGAACTCCGTGAAGCAGATCAGCCAGCAGGCTATAAGAGGACCTAGACTTTACCTTGAAATTAGAAACACGATGCTATTTGGGTTTTCCACAAATGGAAATATTTTTCAAGGGTCTAGAAATTTATTTTAAGCAGTGGGAAATAGTCCTAATAACCGGGGATCGAAACAAGGTTATAAGGGCTGCTTGTCCAAGACTTTTGCAACTCAGTTAGCAATAGCTAATGGTTTCGTTAAGTGACTGCAAGTTCTTGAATTTCGTAAAGCACTGTTTCGACATCGAATCGTATCAGTGAAGTAACTATCTGTGTTTATGTGGGCTACAACCCTTGGTACTGTTCGACATTCTAAGCTTAGAAAAACATAGCTGTTGCAGGTTAATATAGGTTCGAATTAACTGAAAATCCATTTGAGAAAAGTGGTTGTAGTAGCAGAAACACGTAAGCCCTTGCTGAACTGTTTCCTGAGAAGAAACGAGTTGATTCTTTACATATGAACATGGGTTGCATAACGAGACAATCTCTAGAATTTACTGAAAATGTATAACACGGGGACTATCAGACATGTTAATCGCGGATTTTGATGGGTGTTAGGGGTGTTGTAGAGGCACCTGCCTTGAGTACCCGGCTTGCGGCGTTTCTTGCCATGGCCTGTATTTTCCAAGACAATCGATGTTGAATTTTATGCGCATCTTCTATACCTATATCTTTGGTAATGTCCCGACCAAGCAAGTGTAACGCAGCGGATTATGTTAACGGCTACCACACTCACAGTATAGGATGAAATCCAACCCGTGTACCTTTTATTGATTTTCATCCTACATAATACCATTAAATAGTATATGTCATACAAACAAATTCAAAAATAGTCATTTCCGCCGGAGTAATTTCATTAATATATCAATCACTATAGCAAACGCTCTTCAAATATGTATTCCGTTTGTCATACTGTAGATTACAGAATCGTCTTATCATTTGCGTCGCTGACTGAGCTACATCAGAATTCCGGACGGTATTTGTCGTAGAAGCATCCGAAACAAATTCGTAGAGCACCAAGGACAGTTACTGCATTGCTGACATACGGATTTTTTAGAAGCGATGATGTAAAACACAGTTCGTTTAAACTCAGAAAGATTGTTCTTTCGTCCATCAACTTCGGTGCGAATCACTCGCATTACATCTTTCCTGAGAAAGGTGGTGCACTCACTACACGGTAGCAGAACTGAAGAAAATATTTTTATGGACTCGTCCCTCAAAGCGATTTCTGTATTAACCTTTAGCAAGTTGGAAGCGTTTTGAATTTTTCCGTGAAATTTTTAATTTGCGTGTAAAAATGACTATCACAGGTTTGAAAGGTGGAGTACATTTGGATGAAATAATTTTTACGATGCAGGTGCTTGCTTTCCTGTCATCTACAAAGATTTGATCGTAAAGTGTCTGATAAGCGTGGCATCTCCTCGAATCAAGCGAACGTTATCCAAGTAGGCCTATTTGACATTTTAACTACAATCCACAAACAAAACGCACATTTGAAAAAAAAAGTGCTGTAATGATTGCTATATTAATGATATTACCCCGGCGAAAATAACTATTTTTGAATAATTTTGAATGACATATTCGAACTATTTCATAACATTCTGCACCCTGAAAATGAAAAAAATACACGGGTAGGATTAAATCGGTACCGTCAGCGTGATATCTGCTAACCGTAAGCGCTGTGCTGCTCTTGCTTGATGGAAACGTTAGGAACGTTACATGAGTTCAACATTGGCCGTCTCAGAAAATATGGGCCGTCGGCACAGGTCCCTCCACAACATAACTAAGACATCAAAATCCATGATCCTGTGATCCCCTGGTGTTGTGTTGGGTCCGCAGCTCGTGGTCTCGCGTTAGCGTTCTCGCTTCCCGAGCACGGGGTCCCGGGTTCGATTCCCGGCGGGGTCAGGGATTTTCTCTGCCTCGTGATGACTGGGTATTGTGTGATGTCCTTAGGTTAGTTAGGTTAATAGATGTTAAGTCCCATAGTGCTCAGAGCCATTTGAATCATTTTTTTTTTTTTTGTGTTGGCAGAAGAGCCAACACCGTGTTACCACAACACCGTGTTACCAATGGAGGCCGAAATGCACGCGTTTTAGTTCACGCAGGCTGGCCTGAGGAGGGAAGAACTATACAGACGTGGGGCCTGGAACATGGCAAGGAATTAGAATTCAGAAAGTGGACGTAATTAGTTTGATACTCAACTTTAATCCATTAATGATGAACGTCGCTCTTGACGGTACATGATTCACAATATTATCTGTTCAGATAATAGTAACTGAATATGGCGCCTTGCTAGGTCGTAGCAAATGACGTAGCTGGAGGCTATGCTAAACTGTCGTCTCTGCAAATGAGAGTGTATGTAGACAGTGAACCATCGCTAGCAAAGTCGGCTGTACAACTGGGGCGAGTGCTAGAGAAACTAGACCTGCTGTGTGGCGGCGCTCGGTCTGCAATCACTGATAGTGGCGACACGCGGGTCCGACATGTACTAACGGACCGCGGCCGATTTAAAGGCTACCACCTAGCAAGTGTGGTGTCTGGCGGTGACACCACACCTGGTAAGATCAGTATCAAGCTGACCGGGTGACTCCATCGCGTTAGTGTTGGAAAGTATATAGTTTACGGAGGATTATGTTTTCAAATCTAACTGAATTAACTTCGTAGTTTGTCTTTTTAACCCCGGCATAGTTCCACATCTACTAACGTTGTCATTAAACACAAAGATCTAGGATCACGGGCACTTATGACTCTGGCAACCGTCGAAACGGGAAACGGAAGCAGCTTTCAAACCCACCTGGAGTCGCCTAGTGACCCCGAGCACGGAGAACAAGGCATGTCGCGTTATGACGCGAGGCGGGACGTTACAAGTTCACACGGCGCCTGTGAGAACAGCGGCGAGCAGGTAAGGTGGGCTCCTTACCTGGGCCGACCTTGAGAAGCGACATTTCGGCTTCCGGGTAGGGTGCGGGCCACCAAAACACGTGTGGGCCATTGAGAGGCGTACAAAAAGCGGCAAGGAGGTGCGGGCCGGCCGGCGCCCAGGCAGTGGTCAAACGGGTCCTGCCAGGGTAAGCCCCAGCGCACATTCACACACACGCCGCCGGCCGCCGGCCGCCGGCCACTGGACAAACGGGCTATCCCCTCGCTGGACTCGCACCTACCTCAAAACCCGTTCCTGGCTCTAACGTTCTAAATGAACGGAGAAAAAATCCCGTTTATACTTGCAGCATTGTATGCACTTCGCCAGCTGGACCTCGGCTCCCCTTGTCGCCCGCTGGACATCAGCTTCACGAGTTCACCGTGTGTGCCTTGCCGCAAAGCCAGTCGCGACGCGTCCATCTCACGTTTCGTGTCGTGAACTCGGCTTCTCTGGCAATCGCGCATGCGAAAATTACCAAGTCGTGTACGTGCAAAATCGCTACGAGATAACTGCAGCAGACTTTGGAATGGTGTCATCGTTCTTTGATCGTTCATCACAGCCCCACGGACACAGAAGGAGAAGGTGCCGGATCAATTCCTCTACGTTCTCATTTCTGTCTACAGTTTGGTCTCAGGCTGTGACCAAAAAACATCAGAAGGTACGTCATTCAAGGCAGTGGTGAGAAAAGTGTTGAGACAATGAGTTCGTTCTCTTCATTTACAGTATGTGGTATATACCGACAGCGGAGGACTGTTGTCACAGTCCCATTTAATTTTTTTGTTATTTCCAGGAAAAGCATTTTGTCTTCTTAGAATTTCTCCTATACTAGCACGCAGTATTTCCTAAATTTCTCCAAACTGGAATACAGTGATCGGCAGCCGAATCGTGACTCTCCGTCATAGTTACTGAGTAATATTGTCTACCATATTGCTCCAAGTGTATCCGACAAATATTGTAGCCCAACAGGAAAAAAAAGAAACATTAAAATTTAAACTCTCTTAGATGTCGACTCGTAAGAAAGACGAAGCACATTTCAGAATGCACTAAGATGGAGAAAGAAGTCGGCAGTGATCACTGAAGGAACCTTCATGGCATTCATCTGAAACGATTCGAGGGAGCCGGCCAGAGTGGCGAGCGGTTCTAGGCGCTACAGTCTGGAACCGCGCGACCGCTGCGGTCGCAGGTTCGAATCCTGCCTCGGGCATGGATGTGTGTGATGTCCTTAGGTTAGCTAGGTTTAAGTAGTTCTAAGTTCTAGGGGACTGATGACCTCAGAAGTTAAGTCCCATAGTGCTCAGAGCCATTTGAACCATTTGATTCGAGGGAACTACAGAGAAACTAAATCTTAAAGTGGATTTGAACTTCCTCCTTCACAGCGCTACTTATGTAGGCCGGTCAGGTATGCGTAATATCGACGTAGCACATTCAGTTTTTCCGTTACTTACTAATACAAATTGCATTTTCATCATTGCGTGTTAAAATGAAGCGTCATAATTACCGTTTATTTCGAAACATATTAACATCATGAAAAAAATCGCACGGTATTTCTTTCTGTACTGTGATAATCTTTCCACGCTGTTCGCTTTACTCTTCGTAGTTAATGAGGCCTCTTCCAGCCTAATTAACATACGACGTCAAACGAATATATCCGTTGATAAAAACGTGATATATAAATTACACTAACCCGAAACAGCGTATCAGAGTCGTAGCTTTACATTACTACGAGAATAAACTATTTTTATTCCGACAATAATTGGTTTCGAAACAAATTAAAGTTAATGGAAATTATTCATAGCTTTGTCTACAATAGAGACAATTATACGCAAACCTAATTAAATTGCCAGTGCAGTCGCAAGGCTGCGTATGCAACGGTCGTGCTTCAACGTGTTTCCATGCTCCAGACGTCAGCGGCATAAGCGCACAGTCCACAAAATTAAAACTGACCTTTTTACTAACCTTTGACTGTTCATAATGATTTTGTCCCGTAGCTGTTGCGGCAAGTTGGTCCGAGGGAGCTATCAATAACATTTTAATAAACGTGAATGTGTGTCACTGTTGCACATATTCATATCGCACCTTATTAAAAAATAAGCAGAGCCTAAAACGATGTCTGCTTTTCTGGAGCTCACTGATATAATATTAAAAAATGGAACTGAATCTCCATGCGAATGAATGCACACTACTGAAGCTGCCTGTAGATTTATCATTTTTGCGTAACAGTTTCATTATAATGAAGTTCCGAAACTGAAATAATGCCACAGAGGACTGTCGTGTATGTAATCTAACGTTCATAAAGTGATTGATGAAGATAATACGCAAGTCAGGAACAGATATAACCCTAATAAGGCCTGTGCAAATGACTTGCTACTCTGCATTAAGTCTTAAATGGCAATATTTCTCATGGTACAACGAAACAAACTTGTTTTCACGTCGTTATCTGAAAAGGGTGTAATGTTTATTGCAACAATTGTTAAATAACTTTTTTCCGTGAAGAGACAGTAGTGACGTTGATCATCAACGCTTCAGCACTTTTTTTATTGCTCCTTCCATACTTAAATCTAGGTATCAATGTTTTTTTCGGTTTTTGTTGAAAAAAGGAAAACATAAACGAAGTGAAGCAGCTGACATGAGGGAGACATTTTTAAAGACTGTACCATGAGTCAGTCCTCTCACAGCATTCTGCTTCCGTGGGCTATAACTTTACTCCCTAATTGAAGTTTTAAGATGTGAGAAATTGGAGAGTTTTTATGAAGTAGCGAAACAGCAGATATGCGAAAGAGCGATGATTACATATCTCATATATTTTCGAACATACTGAACTCTACGAAAAACACGGAAAGTATATTTTTACCTCCTCAAAACAACGTATAAAGAAATTACCGAGAGTTTTTTAATCATATACATTATTTTATCCTCTGGTCATCAAGGGGTATCCTTTCCGTGTTCGACATATTCCCAAATCAATATCATACGGTTTTTATCAGTGAGGGCCTCTCCATACCTCTTCTGTATGATGTACTGAGATAATGTGATGACGAATTGTTAGTAAGTCGGAAATAGTAAATATACCACTTGTTTGACCTGAGAGTAAAATACATAATAAAATAAACATTATTTTCATCTTTTTAAGTCGTGTCATATTTTCGAGTAATTTGGGAATGCCATCACAATTTCAACGCTGAGTCTGTGTACTATGTATTCATTCCATAAATCATATGTTAACCGATAGTGGCATAGTGTACATGACATTGTCCTTCTCAAGGAAACTGCTTGTTGGAAGGAGTCACCCGGCAAGACAGCGCCTGGCAATTTGCGTTTGGTGTAACGGCTCAAATACGACGCAAATTCGCTAACCACAAAGTGCTGTCTACTCCACATGCATACGTATTATAAAAATGGATATCCGCATGTATTCCACATCTCTTTCTAAACCAGGCTACCGATTTGAAACATACTTGGTACATAAATAATTAACTGTCAGGATAGAATCGCTGTGACGGTAAGAACCACTTACCTACCAAAGAGGCGGCGGTAGTTGGGGTGAGAAAACAATTTAGCCCGTGACGCGCAAATACCCATACTTCACTCGTTCATTGTTTGAGAATGAGAGCACTTACTTGCAACAAACGTTATTTTAAACGTTTACGAATTCTTTTTTTCGCTGACAGTCCGCACAAAAGTGTTAAAGAAGTTTCTCGTGTACTACATTTTCGTTGTTCATGCAGTGAAACTGCCGCATGAAGCATGACGTTTTAACTTATTACTTCTTTGCTACTAACACATTTCGCCGTATCCAGATACGTCGCCGAATGTACCTACAGATATGACGCCAAATACCGAGATACATGAAAAACTGTCACATCATGCATGATGTTTTAATTTATTACTTCTTTAGTACTAACTCTGTTCACAGCAATTTAGCAGAAAGTAGACCCATATACCACTGGACGTACCACCGAAATTATATCATTGTACTACACACAGTTCAGAAAATACGACGTCATAAACGTTGAGCTGAGTGAAAATGAAACTGTAGGGCGGAATTTGCACAGGAAAAATGTGTGTAAAAATACGTGTAAAATGTTTTAAATAAATGTGAAGTATTTTTGATATGTGATACGTGGGAAAAGCCATGGGTAAAACGCTCATCCTAGGCCCCTGGAACGATTTCAGTCAATTGATAAGAACCACTAGGATGGAAATCATAATGTGAAGAGAGGTGCAGGAAGAGACAAACAGAGAGGGTGAAGGAGGAGATGGACACAGATTGGGGGAGGAGGATATGGACAGAGAGAGAGAGAGGAGGGGAGGAGACAGACAGGGAGAGGGGGAGGAGGAGATGAACAGAGAGGGGGAGGAGAGATGGACAGATGGGAAGGAGATGGACTGAGGGGGAAGGAGCAGAGAGGGGAGGGAGGAGCAGATGGGCAGAGACAGAGGCAGGAGGAGGTGGAGGGAGAGAGGGTGGAGAGGATGGACAGACAAAGGGGGAAGCACGAGGTCGAAAGAAAGAGGGGGAGGGTGGAGATGGACTAATGGAAGACTGTAATAAATACATACCCGGGCAACACCATGAAATCAGTAAATGTGAGATAAATTCTAATGGGGTTGCCCCACTGAAGCCGCATAGCATCGGTCTATTCAGTTTTTATCACGAAAATGCAGTGAAAGGTTTGTTTGCAAATAAATGGTGTTTGCGGAGATAAAATTGAGAGGGCATATTCCTCTGGAGTGATAAGAGAGGCTTGTCCTTAGAGGAACAAGCTGCCGCTGAAAGGCTATAAAAATGTATTCGGCAGGAAAGACAAGTGCGCGGTGTGTATTCGGAAAGCAAGTGAGTGATGAGGAAAGCTAGGAAGCGTACCTGCGCGGCACAGGCATGTTATGCAAATATTTGTGAGGAACCTAGTTACAGCGGCATGAAGAATGGCCGCGCTCGGTGACAAAGGCCTAACTTACGGCCAGCCTAATGTCTCCCTGAGGAGAGCCTCGCGAGCGCTGCACTCCTAAAATAAAACTGGATTAAAACGACAATGCGGAGCTCCAAGATAAGGAACTTGTTCCAGTACAAAGCCCGTAATATTTCGCCCCTCCCTCCTTTTATAACTACACATTTACTTTCAAAGTATTTACGCAGTGCTGTGTCTAAGGAGCGCGCGAGCGAAATGACTGCTCGCTGTCACAACCACCTCCTTCTCTTCTCTGCGTCCTCCACTGTACACTGTTTCCTCCCCTTTTCTTCGTCGCCTTCATCAGGGCAATCAACCGTGCGCGAAGCGAGTGATGCAGATCTCACGCCGAGAGAGACCAGACGTGTTTCTTGCAGTCGTTCGCGCATATTTTTTTTTTTTTCCTCTCTTTCAGTAAGCCTTCTTAGGCTCTCATCCTACGAATGTCCCGCCAAAGGCTTCACGAGCTCACATTCAAGTAACATCAAGTACTCATCTCTTTCACGTGACCTAGAATTTTTTTCTTTCAATTTGATATTGCAGCAGATCTGCACTGTAAATATTTGCCACGAATTTGCTCTTCGTACTTTTTTTCAACAGTGTTAACAGGCCGAACTCCGTCTTTCTTCTAGGTAAAAGTAATTTTTTGTTTAGCTCAGTTACGTGTCCCGACGCTCTCTCTCTGGGTGACGAATTTTTCTGCATGCAGATCTACTGTACGTATATGGCTACGAAGTCTGTGTAAGGAAGGGGGTACAGTACTGCAAAGGTCAAGTGTCAAAACCGGCATCAGAATTAAATAATCAGCTAACATCTCAACAATCAACTACTACTGGCGTAGTAAGGAGCGTAACATGACAGATGTCGCGGAGAAACAACATGCTTATAGAAGAAAAAGTCAAAATATACTTTGATGGCTTTTACTCGAAATCTCTCCTGCAGCAAGAAAACAAGTAATAAAAAAAACCGAATGTCATATTTAAACACAGGAAGTTCTTTACGCAAATCTGCGTTTAATCAGAAGCAAAATCCAAGTTATCGTATTCAGTATTGTAGATCGCTTCACTGAAAGTAGCCGTCAAAATTGTGTTCCTAAAAGAAAAAAAAAAGGCTTCAAATTTTCGTTTGCAAAACGTTTCTTAAATGACTACTTTGTCGTTATAGTTGGACTCAGAGAGCTAGATTCCCAATGTTTGTGTATTTGTGTTTCAATTTACAGTCCGGAAGGAAACGGCATTTGTTTCTCGAACAGGATTAAGACGCTTCCCAACCAGTTATTAGTAAACGAAACTCTTACAGCAAATTCACTGAGATAATGGAACCGCTGTTAAAAGTCGTTTTCGCTTTATTGAAATTTTAAAACTATCTAGGTTTCTGAAAACCTTACGCTGCACCAATGACTGTTGATAAAGATCACCGCATCGAAACCTATTAAATCTAGTTAGAGGTTATCATAATTAACATTAAATTATCTTTCAACGACTATAATAAAAATGTGATTGAATGGGGACGCTGATATCAAACAGGGATCTTCATGGTAAACTGGATTTTTGTTATTATTATTTTTATTGTAGCCTTCGGACATAGTTTTCTCAGCCAGCCTCCAATACATGATACTTGAAATTTAAAAGTTACATCCAGTCACATTCATCACACATCTGTAAAACAGAATCGATGAAGCACTACCTTACTGGTTCTTCTGGAAGTGTCGTATACCAAGGAAATAAAATTAAACACTGGAAATAAAATTTCATCTGAGGTTCTCGTGATATTAAATACGTCTAGATCTGGCAGTATAAACGACTCCCTAAAAGCTAAGGTCAAAATTCGAACTGACGTTAGTTTGAAACAGTCAGCACTTTCAAAGTTATTTTAAAATGCTTTTTAACTTCGAATAACAGAAAACTGGAAACTATTATACAAATACTGAGGAACACACAGTTTATGGAATCGCAATCGAGAACTAATTTGTTCCCTGAGACTTTATCCTGCTCATTGCATTACACGTCACCGAAGACTTCAGTGTGCTACATAGCGTATTCGCGTTGTTTATATAAAACAGAAAAGAAAGGTAAGACAAGCTAGTGAGTGTTGCTTCCAGATATTATTCCATCAAGCCAATCCGAGTATCCTCAGCAGACCTATTTCTTTCCTTTTTTTTGCGCCCCTCCCCTATTTTCTTCTTTGTTCCCCATCGAAATTGATTTTGGTCCTTTGTTGCACCCTCCGACATTCACCTCTATTGTTCTCTTCAGCGCTGCTCTATTTAAATCACATACAGCACTACTTATAAGCTTTCTTCTGAGTCTCCGGTCTATCACGTCAAATATTAAGTTTCGAGTATCATACATTCCATTTGGTTACTTTAGCGTCCGTTTTTTTTAAACTTCTCATTGTTCAGTGTCAAGCTTCCATAACCTCACGTGTGAGTGCAGTCTTTTTAGCGAGTCATTATGTATATCTACGTCCGTTTCATTGTCGAAGTAGTTAATTTCCTGGTTTTTAAACCTGTAATTTTGCGACTGTAGCACAATGGCTCTCACAAGAAAAAATGTCAGCTCAGGGGAAAAAAGGGACGATGATTTGGCTTTGTGCATTTATATTGCAGAACGTATGTGTAGCTGGCGAGTCGCTTTAAGTCGGTCTGCCGCCGACCTGGTTAAAGCGGTCTCTCTCTACCTCCCTCTCGCCCCTTCTCGTCCTCCCCCCCCCCCCCCGCCCACCACGGCTCGGCACACACGCACTCAGCCAAGCACTGCTTGTTACCTTTGCTGGGACACTGGGCCACCGCCTTGTAGACCCGTGTTCAGTCTTCGCTACTTGCTTGCCCCCCACGTAATGCCACTGCGGTAAGCACCCAAGAAAGTGCAAGAAGCGGTTCGTGTCTCCCACCTCTTTACATAACTTCAAAAATTTCGTTAAGTGCAGACTACAACAACTAAGACATTGAAACTTCGGTTTTTCCGTTTTACAGGTGCGACATATTGAAAGTCTATATAAAATATTGTAAGACTGTGTATGAATTTTTTTGAAGCATATCGAAGCTTCTTCTTTTTTTGTTGAATTTGCAGTGAATGTTTACTGGAACATTATAATAATATAACTGAAACGCTACTACTCCAAAACAAGATTTTTTTTTCGGTGATCCAGTATAGGATTTTCAAGCCACAGCAAAATTAAACTTTACGTAGTGTATTATTATTAAACATTTTAGCCTTCGGACAAAACCGAAATAATAACATTAATGCCAATTTGTTAGGCAGTGATTCACACCGTGTCAGGTTCATATTGACACATTGTAATTCTTCGAGATCATTGAGTTCCTTTTGCACAGGATTTCTTCGAAGTTTCCAAACTTTTTGATCAACGTCAGCCATGTTCTCTTTGAGAAGATAACTCACTTCCGTACTATACATATCACACAATTCAGACAGAAAATCCTCACAATTCAGGCAGAATATGAGATGCTACATTTTTTGGCAGTAATGGATTTGTTTAGAAAGCTGAGAATTGGAAAACTGTATTAGAATTATGAGAGACTTTAGACTAAAGTCTATTTTCGTACATCTTAATTAATTTGTTGTTAATCTTAGTTTCTATTAACAGATCGGATAGATGGTAGTATGAATTCGAAACGGATGTAGTGTCACAAAATTATGAGTTTTTCTCTTTACGGTGTAACCTTCTACTCCGGGTACTGTAAAAAAGAACCTTCAGTTAAATTTTTCCAGTATATCAGAAACTGCTATCTAAAATGTCTGAGCGGCAGTCAGTTACTTCCTGACTTACCCGATTTCTTTTAAATAAATGACTAAATGTTATTTTGATGCCTCTTATAGAATTAAGCTTCATTAGAATCTCTCTATCAGGCATAGCTTCGAAAATTGTTGCCCTTATTTCAAAATTTCACCTAATCACATACGACGCCTTTTTCATAAAAAAGGGACCTCAGAGTATAGATTTAGCCTATTATACTGAAACATTTTAAATATTTTCGGAGAAGCAGTTGTTGCATACTTCATTTAGATTAGACGCTTAATGTGTAAGCAGGGCAACATGAAATTGACCACTGTTAGAAAGAGAAGGGACATTACATTATTTCGTCTTTCTTTCTGCCAGTTTCTTTCTCCTTTTCAAAAATAGCGTAGCCCTTCTACCAGATCACATGCTACGCAGTCTTCAGTGCAAAATATGTATATATAAATGTCCTGTTCCAAACAACAAACACTCTTTCTCCAAATGAAAGAAGTTCAGCATTCACTTATCATTCATCGAAACGCAGGTGGCCTGTCTGCCTTTCCTTTAAATTTTCGCGTTATGTTTCACCGAAACTGAGTTGATAGCACAAATGGCTCTGAGCACTATGCGACTTAAATTCTGAGGTCATCAGTCGCCTAGAACTTAGAACTAATTAAACCTAACTAACCTAAGGACATCACACACATCCATGCCCGAGGCAGGATTCGAAGCTGCGACCGTAGTGGTCGCCCGGTTCCAGACTGTAGCGCCTAGGACCGCACGGCCACTCACGCAGGCAGTTGATAGCACAGTTCATGTCTTTATGGATTATGTTTATTTTGATAGCATAACTAAAGACAGTAGCAGGTTTTCGGATGAATCTTACGCTATTACAGTTAAAATAATAATAAAAAATTACTCAAGTCTTTTCCTTTGGAGAACCCATTTAAAATTAATGTGCGCAGTACTTAAATACTCGAGATTTTCTCGGCACAGACATCGTCGCCTTATGATTAGTCTCAAAAAGTATACTGAGAAGCTTATGGCTGCCACATCACTATCTGGAACTAGCAGTATTACAGTTCAGAATCGATGTAAAGTGATCGTTTGCAGCAGAGACCACGCTTATAACGCAGAAAACATTTTATTCTCCTCTACACCCCCACCAGGAACTAGTAAGTAAGATGGAAATTTCAAAAACTTTGGCTTACATACTAACGCGAGTTAAAATTATTTATGGGCGAAACATATTCTGAAGCAACTTAAACATATATGTTTAGCAAATTCCGCATTTAATCTCATTCATCGCAGAATGTATTATGTGTATTTTCAATCACTAATTTCCTGTAAGTAATTTATTCTTAGAAAGAATATTACCGTCACAGTAAACCGCACAGTAAGAATATGTACTGCTTAATGACAATATTTTGTACTTACCTCTTTGTACAGTCAGATATTTCAACTACAGCTTCACCATTCACATAATGTCTCATAAATTTTATTGTAAATATTTTTGAGTATGAAAGAAAACAAATACATAAGTAATTGCAATACTAAGAGAAGAAATACTTTCAGAAACACTGACTAGTATTGGAGGGCAGCGTGGAGGGTAAAAATCGTAGAGGGAGACCAAGAGATGAATACACTAAGCAGATTCAGAAGGATGTAGGCTGCAGTAGGTACTGGGAGATGAAGAAGCTTGCACAGGATAGAGTAGCATGGAGAGCTGCATCAAACCAGTCTCAGGACTGAAGACCACAACAACAACAGAAGATGTGCTTCAGATGTCATTTCTCAATGTCTTTTGCATTTTTCTTACTGTTTTTACCTTCACATATAACGGTATTTAGTGAAGAGCTGCCCAAGGTTCTGAAGAACTAAAGATCAAGCACACACGTTCTGTACATAAGAAAAATTGAAAGTCTGTAAACATTTTGTAGGAACAGTTCTGCATTCGTAGAAATGGCACTTGAAAGCCAATATACCACTGGTTCCCACCTGGGAATAATTACCCCAGACGGATAAAACAAAATTTTCTACGCATAAAACAAAATTTTCTGACTGTTAAAAACGAAAGGGTTCGACTTCAGAAGGAGTCCAGAAGTGATTTACAAACAATAAATTCATCGCACATTTTGTAACTTGTTTGATTTTAAAAGTAGGTCCAGGTGTTAGTGAGGCAAATGCCGCTACAGTGATTAGTGGTGCAGAGGCAGCATGTTTTGTAAGGTGTCTGCCTTAATATGAATGGTTAGCTTTCCTTAATATGAATGGTTAGCTTTCTTTTCTGAGAAGGAGCTGCAGGTATCAGTGCCGATGCACTGAGAATTACTTCACCATTCCGTAAAAACAAATTGTCTGGAATGAGAGGTAGAAACTGTCTCAATGACTCATTAGTTCGTGGCTTAATAAAACACCTACGAAAGATAAACGTTATCTCATTTATCTTTCGTAATTTAAAATGAGTGCTCAAATATAATTCTCTTTCATTCTAAACTTTTGTCATACTAATAATTAGTTTTCATATATTTTGTTGTTGTTTCTAAAACAGTGACATTTTTTCTTCAAAATGGAGTGTAAGTCACTAATCCGCCTTAACTAACTGCACTACGTGGAGTTTTAAAACACTGTGC
Organism: Schistocerca nitens; assembly: GCF_023898315.1. Taxonomy (NCBI): domain Eukaryota; kingdom Metazoa; phylum Arthropoda; class Insecta; order Orthoptera; family Acrididae; genus Schistocerca; species Schistocerca nitens. Next base: position 931,968,885 of record NC_064616.1, read on the forward strand.
TTCTCACAGGAAAAATGTATAGTATCTCTCATCCACATTTGAGGACAATCTTCAACTCTTGGTTCACTGCTTCCTTTCTTATATCAGTTGTGTGGCACTAAACGCAACAGTCGAGTCCAGAAATGTGTAAAATAACATAAATAATTTAACGAGTTGATGTAAACTGATCGTGATCTATGGGAATGATATTGTCACTTACTTTCAAAAAATTCACTGCACGTAGTTCTGTGACAGCTAAATCTTACAAAAGCAACATTCCAGAATCGTAAGATATTTAAATTATCAGTAAAGTGAAACATACACCACGTTCCTTAATAATTTCTTTTTGAAGATGTTAAATGAAAACTTACTGCTGCTTTCTTTACTGTCTGCATAATCTCTATTGGACGATGAACAATGGCACCTAGTTTATTTAGCTTCACTTCACAGTATCATATTGTGGCATAATGTTGTTCATTTACGAAAGATATTCGTAGCTGAGAAAGAAACTATTTGAATGATTTTGCAGTTGCTTGTACACTTTCTTGCATATTGAAGTCCAACATACAATCTATCATGGCATTTGTAGTTAACAGCATGGAATCATTTAGAAAGAACCACAGTATTCCCACAATGCACAATAGACGGAAAAACGATTTGTATTTTGACCGTGCAGCCGTAACGATTATGGAGAAAAGTGTACATAATTTGCAGGCTCAATTTTTAATAGATTTCCAGAAGAAATGAGAAATGCGAGCAATAATTATCGATTTTTCACACGTAAATTCAAATCTTTGGGCAAACTCCTTCATTCTGTATTAAAGTTCCGCAAAGTGGATTACATACTTTCCCTTTAGTCAAGTACTCTTATTTACTCGTATATTTCGTTCTTTCATTTACTTCAATGATGCAGTCATTCTTCTGTGTCTTTGCGCCATCTAGACTAATAATCAGTGACTACAGTATGTTATTCAGCTGCTACCGATTGTGTTCTGTACCTGTGTCTTAGTTTCTGTTCCAGTTTTTATTCCCATCGGGGATTCGTTTATAAAATCGTTTTGACGAATTAATTACCCATTCAATTTTGCTTTTCTGTTCTGTTCGTCATTAATGATTGTATTTTTATGGTTAATTGCGCCATTACCGGTATTTGCTCATTGGCCTTTCTTGTAACCATACACTTAATGAAACACTCCGTAATGAAGTATCTTTGGCCCAGATTGTCAAGCGGTACCTTAATTATTTTTCGTATACATTTTGACAGCTGTATCGAAATGTGATGTCCATGTTCTTAGTATAAAGAGACTGAACATTTCGTAGGACATAAGGCGACATAAATCCTGTCCATATAGGTCTGCGCTGTCCCATTTGACTGGCTCTAGCATCAAGGGTAGCGACGATTGTGTTGCAAGCAGCCGTCTTCCGGCCTGAAGGCGGGCGTCCATTTTGGACTCCCCCACCGGCGCTGCCGCCATTACTGCAGCTGGGTGACTCACTGCACTGCAAGCCTTCCTCCAGCCTAGCAGCGCACGTGCTCTGGCCGGACTTTCGATTCCAAATAGCAGCCACGTGTAGCTCCGCAAGGCTACAGGTGTGCTGAAGGAGAGGCAGTACTCGCGTTGCCATCACAGGAGACGTCCATTCACATTACATCGTGTGGAATAGGTAATCGTAGGATCTTTCGTGAAATTTTTAGTAAGCAATGGCAGTCAATCAAATATCGGTCATTATTGAGATCAGTCTCGTTATAACTGGTTTCGGACTTTATCACATCGACAGAGGCTAGCGCATATTAATTATCTTCCTCTCCTTACAAACGGTTTCTTATATTAAATTTTGTTACAATAAAAAATTCAGATCTAAAGGTTAACATATCTTGGTGAGATAATTGAAAGTGTATTAACAGCTTGCCTTGATGCAGGGGTCTACAAAACTGAATAACCAAGGCGAAATACATGGATTATAAATTACAAACAGCAATCAGCAATCAACTACAAGATACACATGAATCTTTTAATTCACATTCACCATCATTTGTTTCTGAATCGAATAAAAATCTTAGATGACTGCTGAGAGCTTCATAGAGTCGTCGCCAACAATGACTGGTAAAGTGTTTTCTCTTAGGTCGTCTAAATGGATTTCTCTAATCAGCAGTAATCCGTGTTTAAACGAGTAATTTAATCCTCACGTATTGAAGTGGTTTTTGGACTCGCGTTTGGGTGATACGGGGTTCAGAATCCCGGTCGGCCACTCAGTTTTAGGTTTTCCACGATTTTCGGAAATGCCAGGTTGTTTCCTTAAAAGAAAAGAAAAAAGATACGGTCGATGTCTGTTTCCATCCGAACTTCTGCCCAGTTTCTAATCTCCATTTTCCTATAGTTATTGTACTCTATTGTAATTCTTGTACTCTTCTCATTACCTCATTCACTTTTGCATCTGTAACACAAGGTAAATACTACAAAGTGTGCCCATTAGTTACAGACAAATAATTTATCAGCGTAACCGAGGAGCCCTTATGCATTTGAAAGACCGAAGAGTATGATTATGAGAATAAGTCTAGATCCACTAAGTGCCGCAAAAGCATAGGTGTCGAGGTGCAATGATGGAATGCACTAGAATGCAGAATCATGATGGAAACAATAGGACAAAGAGGGCGGACATTTTTTGAGCTTTTAAGCAGAATGTAAGGGTAGCAGGCAAACGAAACAGATCTATACGTTCATTTGGCGAAAAATTCCACTAGTAGACTAGATACGAGAAGTTAAAAAATAACTGGACATTCATTGGACATTCGTATCACTTAAGAATGAACTACAGGAAAAAATATTTTGTGAAATGAAGTGTAGAAAAGGATAAGGATTCCAATGCAGAAATATTACAATATGTGTGAAGCTGTCTGAAGAATGTAAAAGAGGAAAAGAAAACCAGCTATGAGGAAGAATTGCAGCTTGCACTTTAAAATAACAACTAAACGTCTTGCATAAAGCAATATACGCGGAACTCCGAATTCGAGTGCAGTGATGCCGTCTTATTGTTCTTCTTTCCCCATCACACTTATCAATATAATGGATGAAGTAATTTTCTGTTATCCAGGTTTAGCGGGTATGAGTGTAGTTAAGGCAGAATATGCTTCGCATTACATTTATTTGTTTTATGTTGCATTTCTGTTCAACATCACGTAATATTTCAGATTAAGTCGTATTTTACAATCTGGTAACACTGATTAGGATACCTGAAATTCGGTTGACGCTACTGATAATGTCGGAGTTTGAATAAAACAATTACTCGCATTTTGTAAAGAGCACACCCACAGGTGTACTGACAGCAAACGAAATTTTACTAGAAGTCTAAATCTGTGATTACTTAATGGAAAAATGAAACGAAAAGGTACGCAAAAGACATTCGCTGTCCGCAGATGGAGTAGAAGCGTCGGGAAAATAATCTCACCATTACCAGCGGCGAATTACACCAGCGAACCCTTTGTTGCTAGGTTTGTTCGTGGCAGCCTAGTACCTTCCTCCTAAGGAACTGTCGAAGCAAACTTCCATAGAGCTACATCTAAGTATCTGCACCGCATCAGAAATATTTGCACATTCATTTTTATGACGCTCATTCCATAACTCAGTTTGAAACGAACTGGACATGAATGTTGAAAAGCTGACATGTAGTGAAGGCCTTGGCTTTGGATTGTGTGCGAAATCCGTTTCAAAACAGACTCGAAAATATATTTTACTTTTAACAGAAATAAGACTCACATTTAATTCTGTGAAAAATCTGCGTTCAGTTTTTAATGGCGATTTTACGCAAGTAAATGTAAGTTTGAAAGTTTCTCATATATTTATGACATAGGTGATCAATTCACATTATGACTCTTCTGTCCGTTATGCTTACACTTTAGACCGGAATCTAATAGTTACTCAGCGTTATTGTCGATTACCATAATCAAAAGTAAGTGCAATTCAATGTTCGCAAATGGAAAACCCCTTACAAAACACTAGATCGATACGTCAGTTAGAGCCAGTGACTTATTTCAAATATCGTGACATTTCAGGTCGATAGGAAACTTGCAAATGACCTTATACTAGGAAAAGCAAATACTAGTAGCCGGTTCATTCTGTGCAGGCATTGTTCCTTTACGAGAGATGAAGTTTCCTAGATATCCTGCAGTATAACATTCGGTGGCACATGTTGTCTAACTGTAGATGTGTATTTTGTTTCAATGTAGATGTGCATGTCAAAGCCTTGAAAGGCTCGTAAACATGTGTTTCCTAGATACATATTCTTTACTTCCTTATTTCCGATTTTATGCGCAGAGGGTAGATTATTTCTGGTTAGTTATTCGAGAAGTATTAATCGCGACTAACTTCAATGTGCTTAAAATAAAAAGCTAAAAATGTTCACGACTTATATCTGTAGCGCTGAGATGCCCTGGTGACTTCATCCGGTTCCGATGCAAAAGACACAGCCACCAAGTACTGTTTACCAAACATTTTTTTCATTTAGTCTACGTATTTCTTAGGAAACGTCATGGGTTTTGTTGAGTAGAGGAAACTAGTTAACTTGGTCGTTTCGTGGTCGGGAATGTTTACAGTACATCTACATCTACATCTACATTCATACTCCGCAAGCCACCCAACGGTGTGTGGCGGAGGGCACTTTACGTGCCACTGTCATTACCTCCCTTTCCTGTTCCAGTCGCGTATGGTTCGCGGGAAGAACGACTGTCTGAAAGCCTCCGTGCGCGCTCTAATCTCTCTAATTTTACATTCGTGATCTCCTCGGGAGGTATAAGTAGGGGGAAGCAATATACTCGATACCTCATCCAGAAACGCATCCTCTCGAAACCTGGCGAGCAAGCTACACCGCGATGCAGAGCGCCTCTCTTGCAGAGTCTGCCACTTGAGTTTATTAAACATCTCCGTAACGCTATCACGGTTACCAAATAACCCTGTGACGAAACGCGCCGCTCTTCTTTGGATCTTCTCTATCTCCTCCGTTTGCATCTTTTTCTCATCTACTTTATTGAAAACGCACAGAGTGTTTCATTTTAGTTAATAATTTTGTTACATTTCAAATATTCTCATCGGATATGTTGAACTTTCTGAATGTCTATCTACGTTTCATTGCTCCGTTTGTTTTTCGTTTTTCATTGTTGAAATGCTGGAATTTGTGTTTCTTTATTCTGTATTCTTGAATTCAATACACGTGTGCAAAAAAAGCAGTTTTTCGAACTGTGTCTGAGAGTTTTACGATTTTTGTTCAGGTTTCTTCGTTGTCCCATAAGATGTAATTTCCATCTGTTTTCGGGCCTATAATTATTGGAAGGATCTGTATCTTTTTTTTGCATTTATTTCACCTGGCAAGATTTTTTTCTATTAATTTGCTCTACTTCCCCTCTTTTAAGAGCTTCAACCCATTCATTCCCTGCTTAGAGTTACTGGGGGGAAGAATATGTGTTCATGGTAGGTAAAGATAATGTGGGCAATGATGATCCAGATGATAATGGTTTAATTAATAATAATGGTCAGGATGAGGATGAAATTCAAACCTTCTTGATTCCTAATGATAAACAGCAGATGGTAGTTTTAGTATTTGCTCTCAGATGTTATAACTGTGGCGTGTAAATTATTACTTACAGTATTCGTGAATGTTCAGAATATTTGTTCATTCATTTGCTCTTTTGTGTTTTATGCTACTCAGTGAAAATTTGTGTTTCTTTTTCTCATCCATTATACTGAAAACACTGAAAGTGTTTAATTTTAGTTAATATATTTTTTTCTTTTTTACCTTTTAAATACTGTCGTCTGATATGTTGAATTTCCTGAAAGTTTTTCTGTGTTTCATCAGTCCCTTTGTTTTTCGTTTTTCATTTATGGAATATTGGAAGTTGTGTTTTGTTACTCTCTTTTCTTGAATTCATTCCTCGTCTGCAAGAAAATCAGTTTTTCCCACTGCGTCTGAGAGCCTTAGGATTTTTGTGCAGGCTTGTTTGTTGTTCCATAGAATGATATTTTCATCCGTTTTCAGGCCTATAATTATTCGAAGAATCTGTATCGTTTATTTATTTATATTTCATTTATTTCTCCTGGCAACATTTTTTTCTCTTCATTCGCTCTGTTTCCCCTCTTTTAAGAGGAAAAACTCATTCTCCCACATCGAGTGCTTTTAGTGAATGACAGGGCCTTATTTTTCAATTCAATTGTGTAGATTTTTTATTCCTGATGCTTAGTTAAACGCACGTTTTGAATTATTTCCCCAACACACTTTAAGTTTTGAAACTCACCCATTTTTCCAAAAATAGTATATCCAATTAAAATTTATTTAGTTTTATTAGTTTATTATCTTTTAATTTTTGCTTGCATTTCAAGGTCCAGATGAGAATGTGGCGTGCACCATCTCTCCATGAAACGTGAAACTGGGAGTATCTGTTCATTAACTGAGAGGTAAGTCGTTATTTTTCGTTAGCCGGATGCGGGAAACTGAAGGAAGATGTTATTATAGTGAATTATGTCTACATTTAGCATTTCTCGTATGGCTTAAAGCTGTAGTCATAAAGTGAATCCCATACGGACTTCCTAATGTTGGAAATAATTAAGTTCTTTCACAATGTCATGTGTACCTAATTTTCTGGATTTCGGGATGTATGAAAAAGCACACATACCTTTGCACAGCCTTGCTTGCTCACCTGGTTCATTACCGAATGGGACTTCGGAGCGACGTTGGTATGTTTAAGGACACATACGCAGGAGTACTTAACGGAGAGTCGCTTGCCATCGATCTGAGCTGCCGGTGGCAGTCAAGTGGGGCACCGGACTAACAGTTGCGCTGGCATGGCACACGCGTAGTTGCCCAAGTTAGCGGAGATCACACCCCACTATAATGGAAACGCCAGGCGCGAATCTCTGGAGCTACTCCTAGTTTTCGAGTCCGATTAAAGTACGAGTCTGCGAGAATATCACAAAGCTAAGTGTGAGCATACTCCCGTCCTTCATTTTGGTTTCTGTTCGTGACTTTTATTTATTTATTTATTTATTTATTTTTTGTACAGAGTTCTTTACTTTTCCTTAATGTGTTAATGGGATTTCCATTTCTGGGCTCTGAATTAGTCGAAGGATTTTTGTCTCTTTTTTCCCTCCATTCTGTATATTTCCCTTACTTTGAGAGTAGCAAAGCATTCTGCTGTAGAGAGTGTTTATTGCTTTATTAATGCATTGCAATGTGTAGCTTTTCTGTTTATTGTTGATACCCTTACAGCTTTCTGTTTCTGTCAGATTTTGTATTTTTAATTGTTGGTTTGTATGATTTCAACTAGACAATTTTTTTTAACTTTACTGATTTTTTCGGAACAACCTTTTCAGTGCAGCATTGTTTTATTTTATGTGACTAATGGTAATATAACCACAAGCCCTCCTGTGATGCAGTATAAATATTTTCGTCAACCCGCTGCCCTCTTTAATTCATCAGTAAAAAACGAAAAAAGCAAAATATGTCGGCTTATTGAGCAGATCATTGAGATCCTTATTAATCTACATATTGTAATCGTTTTGATACTAAGCCCCTGCAGAGATTCGTTTTTTCCAGTACACCAGAAATGGATGATCTGTATCGTGCGAAGCAGAGCAGAGAGCTGACCCCTTCCTCATTGCTTTTAGGATAGCCTCTTTATTTGCATGGAGTCAGGAGGTGGATGCCAATTAGATTTCCGTCGTGTGTATAAAGTGACGTGATTCCATGAATGGGAGACCTGCTATGTGTGAACTTTATCCAGTCTACTTCAGTTACTTCATTTCTATCTATGTATGAATACTACTGCTTACATAATTAGACCACTTCGGACTGTGCCGGTGAAGTGAGGCTATTGGCAAGGGCAGTGTGTTACCTAAAATTGCCTTGTTTTGTGCGATAATCTGAATCATCTTACACGAATAGAGCCAGAAACAAACAGAGGTTTGTGAGAAATCATTGTGTGTATGTGTCTGAGAGACAGAGAGAGAGAGAGAGAGAGAGAGAGAGAGAGAGAGAGGGGGGGGGGGAGCGATAGTTTGGGAGGGATGGGAGGGGGCGACGGAGAGAAATGAGTATGGTTCGCTGTCTTGAAGGCTGGTGTGCATATCAAAATATTTACCTGTAAACCACAAGCATCGTGTACGGTCATTTCAGGCGAACAACCTTTGAATAATAGTAAAATACAAGTGTCTTTCGTGTAACGAATACGTGCGTTGGAGGAGACTATCAGAGATATAGGCATTTGTTTTGAATATGAAGGACTATGATAAGAATACCGCCATTGTTTCTGTACTCTTGCAATCCAAATAAAGTTTTAACAGTATACCAATATCAATTAGCCAAAACTATTTAAAAAATTTCGTCCAAGCACATAAGTACTGGGCTACCTTACTCACTGATATTTCTGCCAGTCTTAAATTCTAAGTGCCATACTTTATTTGGCACAAGTGGGCATTTATTCTCAAAGTAAATTACAGTTAAATTATGTAAGGAGTTTTAAGCTCACCTTGCTGTCTTCTTCCTTTCTTTAACAGTAAAACACTGTAAATGGTGAATGGATGAATGCCTTGGTTTCGTATGTCTTCAGTTTCCTGCAAAGCAGAAAAATTACAGAAAAAAATTTTTCTTCTGCCTTCTAATTGAGTGCCTGTTAATCAGAAGCTACTATGTTTCTGAGAAATTAAAAAATACCTCGTATGAATATAAATGTATGTGTAGGACGTCCATTCATTACCCGTAATGTATGTCCCTCTCAGTGTAAACATTGTTAGTGAATTTCTCATTAGATAGTGGCGCATCTGAGCACCACACTGGTCAAACTGAATGAAATTTGTTAATGTTCCTACATGATTAGTTCTGATCTTTATCCTCAGTTAAGAATAGCAACTCTCTTATTTGAACCTCGGTCGATGCTATAAGTTGAATCACTAACCTAACTAGCTCAATGAAATTTGTTAATGTTCCTACATGGTTAGTTCTGATCTTAATCCTCAGTTAAGAATAGCAACTCTCTTATTTGAACTTCGGTAGATGCTATAAGTTGAATCACTAATCTAAATGGCAGATGGAGACGAACTCTCGGTGGTAAGTCTGATTTTGTCAACACCACAGCGATTTGTATCAATACTGATAGCCCAAATGATGCCCATATGCTAAGGACAATAAGCATTTAACCAGGGCGGAACGAATAGCTCGTTTAGGACAATAGGACAGACAAGTTATTTCTGTACAGACTGGCGTACAGCAAAATAGAGTAGATGTCGTAATATATTTTGTGTCTTGAATATAAACAGTGTGAGGACGTATGCGCGTGTGTCTCCCCCCTCAGTTCTCTTCTCTTTGTCTTCCCTTTCTCATTAGTATGCGTGTTATAAGTGGTCGTCGTATGCTTGTTTTTCCTTATTACATATTCTTCGTTTAAATTTTAGAATCATTTTCAAAGAACAAGAAGATAGCAAAAAACTGCTTAAAATTAGTACCAGAATATTCTGTAACATCAGAAGTATAGAAATATTCACGAAACAGTTAAGGACAATACCTCATCGCAACAGGAAAAAACAAATTGTATTATTCGGGGACACTGGGGTCTGTTAAGTTATCTTGCAAAAAAACAGTACTGTGTGTCCGCGTGAACTGCACGTAAGGAGCAATGTTTGGTGAAAAGGCAGCTCTGTGGCCTTTAGCTGGCGCTGTTCCTGCCTTTACGACATTTTTCTCGTATTCCTCGGGATAACTTGCTCAGAGCGAGGCAACTTCACTACTACTGTTTTGATGAAGTTTCTTACAGAGAGAATTTATGAACAGAGTAATAGGATGGGACCGAAAGGAAAGCGTTTACGTTTCTAAATTAACGGAAACCCAGTGCAAACAAGAAACTCCACAGAATATAGGCTTTTTCCTTCTTCAAAAGCTGTATTGAGTTTACTTATGCCGTCGAAGTTAAGAACCAAGTTTTAAACGATAAAGGAGCTAGTTTTGAATTCACAAATGGTTGAACTTGCTATGCTTCCGGAACCGTAACACGGGCGTAAAAACAAGGCGGAGATGAAGTCGGCGTGCAGCTCCTAATGAAACACCTCGCAGCAGTATTCACGAAGCTACTGATCGGTATAATAAGTCCTACAGCAGCTGCTAATATATTCCAGAGACAGCCCGCATCTCGTGGTCGTGCGGTAGCTTTCTCGCTTCCCACGCCCGGGTTCCCGGGTTCGATTCCCGGCGGGGTCAGGGATTTTCTCTGCCTCGTGATGGCTGGGTGTTGTGTGCTGTCCTTAGGTTAGTTAGGTTTAAGTAGTTTTAAGTTCTAGGGGACTTATGGCCACAGCAGTTGAGTCCCATAGTGCTCAGAGCCATTTGAACCCATATTCCAGAGACAGGAGTTCGGAAATTAGCAACTATATATTACGATGTCTGTTGGTGACATTGTGAGGAGATCTAATGGGGTACCTTCGTTAGACGATCTAGATACCGAGTTTTTGTCTTCCCTCAAAAGATCTGTGGAGAGCTCCATCAAAGTAGAATTCCAGTTCATGAAAACAATTTCATTTTTTTGCATTCAAGTGATTGCTTTGCTGTACTGAAGATCTACAATGATAAGACATACAGCTATAGGATACTTAATGAATCTGAGCAGTACTAGAATTTGGCCTACCACTATTTACACTTCCAAGTACCAGAAATATTTAGCTTAAAGGGAAGGGTCGCTTGCAGTTTCTAGTATGCTTCCACTTTGAGGTATCAAAAGACAAGAATTTTTATTTTGATTTCACAAGAACAAATAAGATACTGGACATTGGCTGTCAATCAACGAATTTCGTTTTAACTACCTTTAGGTAATACTGTTTACAGCACTAGCCATGACGGTATCAAAACCATACACAATGCAATGCCAAATGCAAGTCAGAGCCATTATTACAGAATATTCACTGACGTAATAATATTGGCCTACACCTTTCGTGTCTATTCGTTTCGTAGCAGCTGAAGACCGGGGAAGTGCCTCAAATCAGCCACGATGGGTGAATAGAGAATTTTCTTGCGGTATAATTTACGTCTGCAGATTCAGTAGTGACGTCTTATTACTTGAACCTCCTACACAAACACCCCCTCTCACTCACAACACACACACTTTATGAAACGACACAGCAAATGGTTCCCGGCCTCCTCTGTTATAACATTGGCCTATGGTTCCTCTGACACATTTTACATAAATTAGTTAGTTCCTGCAGGCACATAGGATAGGAGACTGAAACATTTTACTGTTAACATTGGCATAGTCTCCCTACCGGCACATCACCTGCCTTCCTCCTTAGCAACAGCTAGTCAGTAGTCCCTCATATTCTCAAGACACTCACTGCTGTTTACCTTACATTTTCCTCCTACTATTTCAGGCTAACATTACCCTTTATTTCTCATTCTTCCCGAGAGCAGTTAATTTCTTCTATATTTCTGATTCTCTCTGTTCTGCATCATGTCTTTCCATTAAGTATATTATTACTTCCAATTCCTCGGAGGAGAAATGTACTTAACACAGTGTTAACAGGACCAAAATGATTGCAATACTGAAATCTCATGAATATAATAATAATAATAATAATAATAATAATAATAATAATAATGTGGAACTCATGTACGAAAGACAGTGCAATATTAATTGCATATAGAATCTCTACGGTGCATTGTTAGGTGTAGGAGAGACGAAAAGGCCCTTTCCAGGTAAAATATATAAATATAAATAAATAAATAATGTCATTGAGAAATTAAGTATTACAGTATAAATGTAATTCTATTGGCATATGTGCATTTGACAAGTTCATATATTTTTCTCATTATTTATTTTAATCCACAACCCACTTCTCGCTGAATTATAACTAAGCGAGACAGCTGAAATCAGTGAAAAAATCCAAGAGGTAAACAGGGAAAGAAAACATTTGAACTTCAAAACACGAGAAAAGCCAAAGAATAGATATAATTTAGTCCACAAACTGCAGTTACAAAATTTGGATTTCACTGTAAAGTTGTTTCTGTTGCATAACAGACTGCTGTGCTATATCATAACAGTGTTCTGCTCATTCGTTCCCCTTGTCACACTGGCTTTTTCTGTGTCTTGCTTCCTCCTATTCGTCACCGGATCAACTTTTATTTCTGTTCTAGACATTGAATGGAAGTAACTCCTACATCGCGAGCGATTTTCTTACCTTGATATTAGTGATAGTTTTTTCAATTCGTACAATTGTGCTTCATTTCATTTATTTATTAGTTGCCGGACGATGTGTATTTTTTCTGTGTATCACGTTGAATTAGTAGGTGGAGGCTACTAATTGTATGATATATTTTTCTTAGTAATGTACTAATCGCTGTAAATTTACTGGAGGGCGAGACATAAATAGTCATAGGACTGTAAAATATAAATAAATACAGTTTGTTGGGTGTCGTTTTCTTCTAGATACTCATCGGGTGTCCATATTGTTCCATCATTGCATATTCTACCAGCTAATGTACGGCGTTCTTGTTCAGACGTCTTCTGATCGCTATCATTTTGATTTTAGAGTTTTGTTTCTGCTTTGAGTTTCTTCTTTTCTTCGTCTATCTCGCAAGTTCATATCGTGATATCATACATCCTGTATATTGTGCTACTAAACAAAACCAAAAATAACTTTATGTTCGGTTTTAAGGGGCTCCGGAAAGGCTCAAAATCATGAAAAGTTCAATTTTTACTTTTTTGCGTTTTCTGAATCTGCAGACTATTATCTTTTAATAGATATATAATTTATTCAATTCCGAAGACTACAACTATTTTTAAATTTTTTTTTTAAATGTGTTCTACATGGGCGTGATCCACTGTGGCGCTGTTAAACTGCTGTCAAATGGTGTTATTATTAACGTCCGTGTTCATCAGGTACATTTTAGTGATGTGAGATAAAGTATGTGTTGTGGCTAACCTGTGATGGTTCAATATATATCGCTGGTGTGATTGTCGATTGTTTCATGTTTATTTACTCTGTCGTTATCTCGAAAATATTCGTAATTAATTCTGTTTCTTGAGTCTCTGTTTTGTTGAAGTATAATAATGAGTAAAAGTAAAGTTATTAGAAATCCTCTGAAGGCTTTTAAGAAAAGGAGAAATGTTGGAAAGCCAAAGGTATGTGTTATTACTGTAAACAATAAAGACGATGAAAATCCCCAACATAGCTTGTGTCCCAAAGAAGAAGACAGTTGGTGTAAATATAACAAACGATTGCTAACTGGTGAAGTGTACACTCGTAAGCATAGTCTGCCTCATGCAATAATGGAGGTGATAAAACCCATTTTCAGAGACTTAGCAGCACCTGAACTGTTGAAAAAGTGTATTCACGGAAAAACTCAAAACCCCAATGAAAGTGTAAATAGTGTTATATGGTCGAGAATCCCCAAGACTGTATTTGTTGGAATAGAAACACTTCACTTTGGTGTGTATGATGCTGTTGTGACTTTCAATGATGGCAACATTGTAAGGTGCAAGGTATTTAGAAATATGGGAATGAAGATAGGTTCTAACATGGTACGAGCGATGCTTGCTTTAGACAAGGAACGCCTTCGGGCTGCAGACAGGGCTGTAAAGAGTCTAGAAATACAAGCAAGAGTAAACAGGAGGAGGAACAAGAGGAAGCTGGAGGAGGAGTTTGCAGAGGATGAAGATAATCCATCCTATGGACCTGGAATGCACTAAAAAGTTAATCCAATCTTTGTCGCTCGATTCCCAAAACTTTTATTTTCTCATACTAATTACATGTTTTCTAAGGATCTTCCAAACATATTTGTTTCAAACTTTCAGTAAATGTTACACAGTACGTTCTGCATAATTTAACACAGCCTTTTTCCAAAAAACTGTATTTTTGAATATATAAATAAAAAATTGCAAAAAAATGTTCTGAATTTTCATTACAATTGAAAAAAAATCATCTTTAATAACTGAACTAAAATTTTGTAAAATCCCTGTGTTAAGTTGTAGCCCATATTCCAATAAATAATCTGTAAAAATTTCAACTTCCTACCTCAAATACTTTGTGAGGAAAGATGTAATTTATAAGCGTTATTTTAACATTGCAAGTATAGGGCGTTCCGGAGCCCCTTAAACTGTGTACCAACTTAGTTGTCAGATATTTACCTCTTATTCAATTTTTTCAGACACTTTAATGTGTGTGCATGAGGTACGTATAATCACATTATGTTCTCAAACTGAAAAGAACAGTTTCTCTTGGAAATTATTCACTAGGAACTGACACAATTGTGAAAATTATCACGCTAGTATAGTTCTGTGACTCACTGTGTAAGTTCCTGACACGGACTGTAAAGTTCCACAGTTCGATCCCCTGTCGTTGCTCTGATATATTCCGTCACTTTCGCTACTTTACGCTCTGGCAACGATTTTTTAACGTCAAAAATACCAAATTGCGCTTTGGTTCGGAGCATGATGTAAGCTGTTACGTCCTATAACTGGCTGAATAAGTCGTAGGTAGGAGGGAGGCCAGGAACGCGCTTAATAATGCACTATGATGTTGAAACAAACCTTTATTAGTCAAATTTGAGCCCTACTGCACCAAGCGACGTACAGCAAGAGGCATTTTCAGGGTTTCTTTAAGGTTTTCTTTGTGCACATATTGTTTTCATTACCTCAGAATTAAGCTCTTATTTCATGCTTACCAAGTTGGGTTATTTCTGCTTCCATCAGGTTCTTTTTAACTATACGTATCCGTTTAATTTTTAACTTCAGACTTTCTTCTTAATCTGGTTGGTTCGTACTTTAAATAAACCCATAGAACTGAAGCCCATGTGTTTTCACACACACACACACATACACACACACAGAGAGAGAGAGAGAGAGAGAGAGAGAGAGAGAGAGAGAGACTGAAAAAATCCTAAACACAGTACGCAGAATAATCAAGAAAGTTGTAGATCCAAAGTTTGCTGAAGAAGCAACATACAGACTAAGAACAATTAAACAAATTATATGAATCGTAATTGGATCTGCTACCTCACATGGTTGCTGTCTTGATATCTGATTCATCATACGGGTTGTATCTTCATTCTCTAGTCTTCTGTGTCCCAGATGTCTCACAATATATTTCGTTCGTCTTCCTCTATATCTTGCTCAAGATGTTACACATAAGACTGTATTTCTGACTGTCGAAATGTGTCAATTTCTGCAGTTCTTGGCTATACTCGTGTTCGTTTGTGTTATTTTCTCCTCCAACAAGACATTATTTGTACTGTTATTTGATTGTATAGCAAAGGTTTAGTAACGGAGTATGTGAATCAGCTGTTTTAAGACAGCTGTGCGATTACACGTCTATACATTTTATTGAAACCGTATAGCGAGGTTTTCCATTCTCGTGAGGCAGTCTGTTACTATAAAGCTTTTAGACACGTCTCTGGAGGGTAGTCAGAGTTGTCACTTTCTTTCCACGATGTTCGACTAGTTCTCTAGTTGTCTTCGTCGGATACGGAGCGCAGATTTCGCTGCTCGCTGTTTGGACTCCAGCCAACTTGTGAACAGGACACGATCCGTACCGTCCTAACTATTGTTCCGCGGCGCCGTCAAAGAATAAAACAGCCTTAGAGGAATGTCAGACAAACGAGAAGGCTATTCCTCACGTGTGAACATGAAATGAAGTACGAAGATACCAGGATGGTGCTGTCACTGAACCTGTGGGACAGTGTAATAAAGGATGCAATCGAGAATATAGTTGTGGATAATTTAATTAATGGCAATAAAATTTTCAGCTTAAGTAAAGCGTGTGATCTGGCACTGAGTTTACAGACATCACGTCGACGAATATATCGATGTTCTTTCTCTACTCCTGGATAAGTGGCTACTGACGTGTTTCGTCGTGAGCACATCGTCTTATGACATTTATGATTGAGAAGGGGGTGTCAAAGAAAGGTTGGCACCTCACAACGAAACCACAGAAGAGCATAGTCGCTCTATGGCGCACTGACGACTGAGAAACGCCGCCGTGGCGATGTCTCCCAGAACTTCGCTACGCCACCACAGTCGATGGTCGGCTGAGCAGGGGAATTCTTGGCCCAGTTCGTAATCACCGATCAAGATGACAATAACGTCTTAGATAGGCCACCAGTGTATTAAATGTGAACATTACGTCAGTTATATGATGTTCAAGTGGACTGTATAAAGTTATGTGAGTCTTCATATATACTGGTGTCTCAAATTAAAGCAGCAGACCGCTATTTCCCCGTCTTGTATCTAATTCTCCGTATAATCATACAAACTATCAACATATGGCCGCACAGTCGTGTTCTGCACGGAAAATGGCATTACTCAACGGACAACCACGTCAATGATGACGTCATGGCACCTTTCAAACGGGGTAGTGTTTGCCGGGTAGTCCCACATCCACAATCGCTGTGTATACAGTCACCGATGGCGCAGTATGGCACAAAGAAGACGCCTACCAGACTCTCTGCGGTGGAGGGTCAAAAGAGGAATAGAAGCAGGATAGTCGCAAACTGATGAGGCCCCATGGCTTAATATGGAACGTTCTGTTCTTTTTCAGATGTAGTACAGTACCCCAAAGACCAGGGCAGGGCCGATCACGTATGATATCAGAAAGAGAGGGCCGTCATTTGGATGTAAGGGCACGACAGTACCGTATTAGTACTGCACAGAAGCTGGCATCTGACCTCGCAGCATCCAATGGACGTGTTGTATCGAGACAAACGGAGTACAGAAGTCTTCGGCAGAGTGGCGTTTATTTTTGGAGACCTACTGTATGTGTACCTCTGTTGCGTCTTCACAGAAGGGAACGTTTAGAGTGGAGTCGTCAACATGCCACCTGGACGGTCGAACAGTGGGCCAACTTTCTTTTCACAGATGAGTCCCGATTTGGTCTGGAGAGTGATTCTCGACGCATTCGCATTTCGAGGGAACGTGGAACACGATTTCAGGACCCAAACATTATGCAAATAGACGGATATCAAGGAGGTTCTCTAATGTTGTGGGCAGGGGTTATGTTGACCACATGAACACCTCTTCATGACCTGAATCGGTAAGGTTTAACTGCTGTCAAGTATCGTGACGAGATCTTGGGACCCGATGTGCTGTTGTTGTGTGGTGGTGTGAGCCCAGACTTCGTACTGATGGACGATAATGATCGAACTCATAGAGCAGGAGCTGTTGATGTTTTCTTAGAAACGGGAGATATTGCAGCCATTCCCGCCTGCTCACAGTCCCGATTTGAATCCCGTAGAGCATGTCTTTTGTGCTTGGGAGACAGGTTCCATCATGTCAGCATCCATCAACCACTCTCCAAGACTTGCGAGCAGTTCTCCAGGAAGAACGGGCATTACTGCGTCAACATCAGTTTGATGATATCATTCACAGCATGTCCCGCCGTTGTCAAGCCTGTATTGCTGCCAGAGGTGCCCAGTGAATCCCATACTGAGCACATTAACCAGTTGTCGGTATGTGTGTGCAAATTCGTTAAGTTGGAAAAAACGAAGAACATCATTGTATACCGTTACACATATTGCAGTTGTTTACGTTCTGTATTCTTAACATTGTTTCTACTTAACTCTCACCAGTTTATGCTGTTTTGTCACAAAATAAGTACAACCATGCAAAATTGTTGTTTGTTGATTTAATTTTGGACACCACTGTGTATATTACAGTAAAGTGAACTAATATTTTATGTGTCATAGTTCCACTCGATCTCTTCCCAAAGCAGACCAAAGACCCCACTGTTGCACCGGAGAGTGTATTCTCGTCCGGCACAACGATGATTACAAACGTTTTAATGGTTTTCTATAACCTTTTTGCTGGCGCAAAATTTGTACGAGACTCTTTTATTCCTATTTTGGAGGTAACCGAAAAATTTTATTAAAGCCTCGAAAAAATCGAGTTGACCATGAAACTGCACATATCAAGCAAGCCTTCACTGCGACGCGTTATTCCCAATCACGAATGACCTAGCAGACACCTTCGTTGTAGAAGTTTACATTTTGGTCGTTCAGGAAACATTCTAGATCGAAAATCACATCGTCATCAGTTCTCAAATGTCTATCACAAAATTATTTCTTCATCCGAAGAAACAGATGGAAGTGACTGCGCGCTATCTCAGAAGAATTGGGGCATGAGGCCAACGATGGAACGTGTCTGACTGTGTCCTGTGATGCATTATCTGTCATCATCGCCCCCTTAGTAGTCTCTAAAAACACAAAGCGTCTCCTATCCCGATGATCGTTGAGTTTTCACCCATTTTATGCCCGTGGTAAACCGACATGTTTCACCGACTGCTTTGCTCCTTCGTCTCGGAACCACAGTGAGACACCCAGCACTCGATAATGGTGATACGAGGCCAAAGAACTCATCTGTTTTTCCCTGACACACAACTGCAACATTCTCGCTGCTGCCTCGGTTCAACGGGTTTTTTGAACGTGTGTCAGCAGTCGCGATACCCAACGGGCGGCGACGTCTCTCATGCTCGCAGTGTGGCGCAACATACTGGAAACTGATTTTTCGAGAACCAGGTCGTCCATTTCTCCTGGGATCCCCGGTTCATCATAAAGCGATGGGCTGTCATTTCGTTCTTCGTCATTCAGGCTTGTGTAACCACACTGGAAACGCCTCGTGCTGTCTGACCATGTGCATTTTAAGTTGCTGCGTTCTGTGCGTTCACGTACACCGACTTAATACGGACTGTTGCAGTGTTGTTCCCAATCGAGAGCAGAAAACGAATTTACAAACTACACTGCACTTTTCCAACGGGCTCCGCCATTTTATTTCGGCTCTTCTAGCGGTGTGCTACAGTGCTATAGACCGGAGATTACAATGTTGACCAGGACAGTACACATGTACCTACCTGCAAATAAACAAAATATTAATGATTTAGGTATGTCTTTTCGATGCGATAATTAAAACTTTAATTAGACGCCGGTAAATAATCACTAGCACCACTCGCAACGTGTCCCATCCACACTTTGGCTGGAGTCGGAATCTGCGATCGCTACCTGGCAGAAGTAAAGCTGTGAGTACCGGGCGTGAGTCGTGCTTCGGTAGCTCAGTTGGTAGAGCACTTGCCCGCGAAAGGCAAAGGTCCCGAGTTCGAGTCTCGGTCGGGCACACAGTTTTAATCTGCCAGGAAGTTTCAACTACGAAAGTATTTCAAATTTGAAGAAGTTAAAAATACATAAAGTAGTTATAATAAATACAGTCAAACACAGCAGAGTCTCGGTCTCATAGCATAATGTATAATGTCCGTATATGACATATACGACGCAGCGGGCTCAGCTGAGTAAAACAAAACTACCAAAGTTGTCGAAACACCGTGTAAATAACTCGTCTGCGAAACAGAGAACCGTTGAAAGCCTGGACTTATAAGCGCTGACTGTACTAATCACGTTTTGCACATCCATAGTACATCCGTAGCTACCTTCACTGGGCGCACCTACACTGTCGAGTGACCTACCGAAACGGGAACAATAAGCAGATTCCCATTCGCGCGCGCTCGGTCTTTGATATATGGCGGGTAGCGAATGGAAATTCTCTTAATGCGGCAAGTTTTGAGATTGTTCCGCGAGATTAAGTAGCGCCGTTCTTTCCTTCTCTGCTTGCACCGGCTGCGCGGCATTTGTCTACGGCCGTGATGGAATACTTAATTGTATCATCCGGCACTCCTGGCAATGTACAGTATTTTTCAATTAGAATTATATGGTGCTTTATAACGGAATGTTTGCGAGCTCCTCGGATCTCGACAAGGCGAAATACGAAACGCCAAGTGCGGCGCTCTTGCTAGCTTTTCTGGGTTTAATTAAAATATAAGGTCCCCCCACCCAAAGCGGAGCTGCGAGGGCGCACGGCTCCCAAACACTGATGCATTTCTGTCGTTGCTCATTGTCTGCGAGTGTTTTAATTAGCGAGCGCCATCTGACATCAGCCACACTCTTTCAGCGTCGACGAGGAACTAGTGAACCGTTCTTCCAGCTGCGAACGGGACATTTTTGCCCAGAACCTCCTTTTGCTGTCGCAATATGAATTGCTTCAATTAAACTTCCAAAGCAACATTTGGAATACACGTGACATCTGTTTCTGAAAACTGGAAATGATGTTGGCCAGACGCGGCGACTCTGACTAATACACTGCTGCCCATTAAAACGGCGACAACAGGAAGGATAGCAACTAACGAAATTTTACTTATTGTGCGTATAGAGCACAGTAAGAGAATTGCACGATTTAAATTGTAAGTGGTTTGGGAATATACAGTGTGCGAAATATAATACACGGAGATGCCACCACTGGGACAGTAGA
Source organism: Schistocerca nitens (assembly GCF_023898315.1). Classification (NCBI taxonomy): domain Eukaryota; kingdom Metazoa; phylum Arthropoda; class Insecta; order Orthoptera; family Acrididae; genus Schistocerca; species Schistocerca nitens. The sequence continues at coordinate 931,989,169 of NC_064616.1, forward strand.
CGAGTCTAACGCTGGTGCGCATCAGGTCGAACTCTGCTTTGATGACAGATACGGGTACGTCATTCCATGCTGCTTCAGCTCTACAGGGTGGTTAGGAACAGTCTGAAAAGCGTGCAAGCGTGTTGCAGGATAGGTTGTGCTTGGAAATAACTGTTAAGAAAAAAATTACGAGTTAATTTGCACTGAAGTTACCAAATCAGGTCAGGGACTGCCATCATCGCAACAAGGTCGCATGTTCTGTCCGATCTCGCACGTGCCGGCCGGCCGCACACAGCTGTGACTCGCGCAAGGGTGTTGGAACGTGCGGACACCCTCATTCGAGTTGATTGGTTGACTGACTGATCACAATCAAACACCTCACTGTCTCTGTCGGTAGTGCTGACACACTTGTCCACCAGTTGAGGTACTCGAAGGTACGTGACTGGTAGATTTGTCGCCGCCTAACAGGAGACCATAAATAGCAACGAAGGCTCATTCGTGAGGAACTGCTTGCACTTTACGAGGCTGATCGTGACAATATTTTGTCGAACATCATCACAGGTGATGAAGCACTTCGAACCGGAAAAAGTTCGGTAACCCATGGAGTGGCGCCGCACTACCTCTCATCCGAATAATACGTTCAAAGCCTTACCCATAGCCGGTAAAGTCATGGCGACGGTCTACTGGGTCTCTGAAATGGTCATTATTCTGCTAGATATCCTCCATCGTGGTGAAGTGCATTGTAGTACCCTCAAGAAATTGAAGATGTGGTGTCTAGGAAACGTGCGTACTTGGTTCGCTAGACAAACATTCAAACAAATCGTATTCATGAGTTTTATTACAAAAAGAAAATACGCAGTACTTTACTTTGCAATTAGACAGATGTGTCGCAAGCAAAGGGTGACATACAGAATAATCGATCTTCTTCAGCATAAACAATTCCAAGTTTGTGCTACATAGTGTGTACAAACGAAGTGACTAGAGTTGACACTTCTATCCAAGTCGCTAGTCTCGAAGCTGCTGTTCAGCTGGGTCATTACCAGCCGGTTGCGTCGCTTATGTCCTCTTCACATACGGTCCGCTGCTGTCGCGTTGTCGTACTGAAGAGGGGTCGGTCAGCGTGCGACTGGCTGACGTCTTCTCACAGCCATCTCTTCTCTATGGTTGTCTTTGTGGCGTGCCGGCGCTTAACCTTACGTAGTAATAGAAGAAACGGCTTCAGTGCGTTCGCGCCACAAAAATGCCAAAGAACTTCTGCTTCTCCATGACAAGCCTAGGCCTCATACCCGTCTGCGCACTAAGCTTCATTGGACCGTTCTTCCTCGTGCGCCCTACAGCCCAGATCCCGGACATTCCGACTTCCATATGTTTGGCCCAATTAAGGATGCACTCCGCGGGAAACAGTACGTGGATGATGCGTTATTCGTGCAGCCCGACGTTGGCTCCGACGCCGACCAGTAGAATGGTACAGCCTACCCTGCAGCACCCTTACAGGCTCTTGAGACTGTTTCTGACCAACCTGAACATCAAAGTTCGTCAATCGCAGTAGCTGGTGTGTGATGGGATGCCAGTCTTTCGGCAACACATCACAAACGTTTTCAGTGTGTGAGACATATGAAGAATACGCTGACCAGGACAACAGTGACACACTCTTTATATCGAGATAGGTCAGGACAGAACTGGTAATATGCCCCTTGCGTTATCCTTCTGAAAAGAAACATCACTGAGGCCTCGAACATAGGACACAGCAGCAGGCCGTAACAGGTCAGAAGTATAACGCCTGCTGTCCAAATTGCAGGCTATGCGAACCAGAGGTAAATCGTGTTGTGTACCCACTCCACAGCAGCGCGCCAAGTTCTGCGCCCTACGACGATGAAGAACGCAATCAGGCAACGTTCGTTCCTGTCACACACGGATACGTCCTATTTGACGCTGCACGTAGAAGCGGGTCATGACTGTCGCCTGTGTCGTGTTGTCGCTGGGCGAACCACTCTTCAAGAGGTGCTGCATCAGAAGTCGCAGTGCTGAGTCCTCCTCACACTGTCCGTTTCATACTTGTCTCTTTCTGCAGACAGTCATTTACGTGACACAAGGCACGTGTCGTGAGCGGCTGAGCCGAAAATATCCCTGTCCTCAAGGGCTTTGGTCGGAGAACTCATTAGTCAAAAGAGCCTAACACCAACATCAGAACGATTGAGATATCTTTTGAGATCCAATTTTTTAAACTTAAGCTTTATAGGTAGGTACATTGTTATTAAATTAATTACGACATTCCTAAGCTGGTCTTTGCTAAAACGTCCTAAATCCGACCAAGGTACTTTGGCTCTTCCGACTCTCCCATCCACACTCGTCTTGTGCACTTGCTTCGTATGTCTCTTTCTCGTCATCCCTTTTGTATGTCCACACCATATCAACATATCTTCCGTAATACTCGACATTACATCTTCTTTCAGTCCACAACTCTCCCTAAAATTAACATAATAAATTTTAAGTAAAGTTGTAAGTTTTATTAAAGTGTAGCTGCGTTGAATAAAACTTGGTATCATACTTAATAACGGTATTATTTATCGATAAAATTAAACTGTAAGGTATCCATAGAATTAAATCGCGACAGTGACTGACGAACGCTAATGTGATAAACGGCCTTGCATCTCCTTCGAAAGTTTGTCTACGTGAAGTATGTACGTAGCTGTTTTTAATTTTAGCCACGATCCCAGGTTTTCATCAATAAGATGACTTCCAGTTTACTGTTCATAAGGCTAACGCTTGAAAATGCTTGTTCGCACGAATATGTGGACCTGAATAAGGAAAGAACGGCATACGCAATTTTTTCACCTGATTCTGTAAGTCAGAAATACTATTCCAGGAGCTAAAAGTCAACATATCTTTCTCCTATAGGTCTTCAAAAGCAGACCACTTGTGCTGTGAACCAAGAAGTAAGCTCACTTCTGTTTCTCTCCAGTACATATGCACTAATTCGTTTGAATTTCAACCTCCAAAATTCGTTGTTTTTTAAATACAACAATCTTAGAAAGTGAATCGAAGTTTCTCTTTCAGAATCTACAACAAAAAATGTTGAGTTTTTTCGAATTAAATAACTTGTTCTAACATCGAAAAAATTGTGTTTCATTCCCCTGTAGTTTACAATTAATCTGATTTAGATGAGACATAACGTCTACCATGAAATAATTTTTTTGGCTTCACCGATCTTTCGTTAGTTCTGGATACTGAAAACTCTTCCCAAGGAGAATGTTGTAATTACTTTTAATGAGAAAGCGAAACGTTTCAAAACACTTCCTGTAAATAACCAACATACCTTTTATGTAGCAGAGGATCTGCGTACTCATTCTCCATTTCAAATAACGATTCTGTAAATTGGCGCTGATGAAGGACATGCGCACCCGCACGTGGTCTTCCTTGAAAGAACAACATTCAAGGGGCAGAAGAGCTGGGTAGCCGCGGTTTGCTGACCACTGTCCTAGGGCATTAGTTGCGTGGGGCTGGTCCGTTGCGTAGTCTCTCGCTTATGACCCTCCTGAACCTGTCGATTCCATATTTACATGAAAGTTGTGGGATTCCGCGAGACGATAGGCCACGTTCCTACCGTTGCGGAATTTCGACAGCTGCTGTTAGAAGTTTCTCCTGCTTACACGAGTCATACAAAGCTTTCTTTACAAAGAAACAACATTCAGTGCGATTTCTGAGTGAGAAATCCTCTGTGTAATCGCTCATTATGTGCATAATTTAGATGCTGTTACTCGTACTTAATTTGTAGCTTTGCGTTGCAAATTACACAACCATAACATTATCTTTGTGATTGTGACGGTTTGCAGTTTATTGTGTTTCTTCGTCCACTGGGCGTTTATGAAAGAGAACACCCTTTCGATCTTGGCATCGTGGCCTGGAACTGCAAAGTAATATTCTGCCAGTTTCAACAACTGCGAATAAAATTCTTCATTACGATGTGATCTGAAATAAGCTGCCCAAGATTTAAGAGCCAAAAGCTTTTTAAAGGCAAAGTCGTCTTTCTTTCGTTCCACAAATTTCGTGAAATTTTACCACTGACCAAAGAATTTACTGTCATCCAACTGCATGGTTTTTTTCTTCTAGGTTAGCACTAGTTGGTATGTTTGTATATCCTCATACTATACCTCCTTTTCCCCCCTTATTTTTATTCCTCGCGCTTACGTCATTTGTTTGGAACGGGCTTTAGTTGTAGATTCGCCACTGTATCGCTAAAAAATCTAACAAAAGCCGTACAAGCCGGACTCTAATATATTTGACCGATCACGACCATAAAAATCCGAGCACTTGGTAAGCGTAGCAATAACTCAAGACATGCTCGGAAAAGTGTGACGAGTTTGATTATCGTCTGACTTTTTTTTTCCTGCTTCCGGTGGAAGGCACGTTGAACATTTATCGGAGCTCATTGAAAACTTGCACCCCAAACGTAACTGTAAGAAGTACCCAAAATTTGCTGTGCTTGCTTCTAAAAGATGTAATCTTGTTACATAGGGTGGTTATTTTGAAAATAAGAACTTTGAAGTCCTATGCGTGAGTTAAAATTCACCTCAAGTTTTTATCATCATTCATGTAGAAGATATAATTTTGTACTGTCGAATGAATCTTTCTGAAACATCCTGTATTTTGTTTATTTGAAGGTGCGTACCTGCTTAGCCACGCTGTAATTATATAGTAGGAAACGCTAGTTGTGTTAAGCTATTCTAGCCATTACTCGTAGTTTTCAGGAGCTGTATTTTTATGTGCAGCTCTGATACTTGTAACATTCTTCCTTCTGCTAGTGTTCGTGTTCCAGGCGCAGACAGGCCGCTGTAAACCTCACCAACCACATTTTGCAGTTGTAGTGGATCCCATGCACCGGTTTATCCACCTTCAGAAAATAAGTTTCCTCCGAAAACAGGTACGATGTGTTTGTAACGTATTTTTAAGTGCAGACTACGTATTAAAAATGTGTAGCACATGAAGAAGGCCGGCCGCGGTGGCCAAGCGGATCTAGGCGCTTCAGTCCGGAACTGCGCGACTGCTACGGCCGCAGGTTCGAATCCTGCCTCGAGCATGGATGTGTGTGATGTCCTTAGGTTAGTTAGGTTTAAGTAGTTCTAAGTTCTAGGGGACTGATGACCTCAGATGTTAAGTCCCATAGCGCTCAGAGCCATTTGAGCCACATGAAGAAGGTTATTTTTCAAGACCTGCTACACCACTATCCCACTTACCTTGCCCACTCACCAGAACTGGGTTAGTGAGCTGATGGACTGTTATCTAGTGAGAGGAAGGCACGATGTCCCATCTCTAATAGGTCCATCACTCGTGAAGATCTGGCAACCTGTCAGCCTCAGTGACAACATATAAACCGACAGATTTGCTGCTAGGTAAGATTTATGAAACCTGTTATCAGCATCAGTCATTGATCGATAACAGTAATAACATTTATAAACATAATATTGAGCGTATGTGTGACCCAAAAGAAGTCTTACTCAACCATAAAAGTCTTTGATCACCCACTCGGTTATGTGAAAAATCACGTCCACTGCTGAACACTGCCTGCTCACAGGTGACTAGTCTCATGCACATTTTTTGTTTGCAGTTGTTAGTTCGAACTGACACCGTAGTTATGCTTACAAGTAATCACCACATGTAAAAAGTAAAAAAGATAAGGGTAACGCAAGACTAGGAGACAGCTACGTGAATGATGAATATATTACGATATTCTTCACTGAGGAAGTGTATTATGGCAGTTTGATGATGGATAATCCACAGCCTTTATATAGTCTAGTTGTGAAGCATAGTAATTACCGCTGATGATTGACAAGGCATTTTATTTATTTATAAATAAAACTGTTCAACGTTTTTACAATAACTGACAGTGTCCACGTCATAGTGAGAGATTACAATTACGATCCATAGGTCGTACAAACAGCTAACTAGAAGCGTAAAGCTTTCTGAGTATGAAATATAATTGCACACAGACCTAAATTTTTTAGAGTACTGTTGGAAAACGTTTACATCGGCCTGCCTTAACCTCGTTACATGTTTGATGCCTTTGTAACGACGACCGCTTACCTCTGTCCAGCATGACGATATTCTGTTTCTTACCGTGAAACGCGTCACTGATGGGGTAAGCAGCTTAGCGCCGGTGACAAATGGAGTATTGTGCAGCACACTCTTGACACGCTGCCACAGAAAAAAGAATCAGGGGAAGTCAGATTACTCTCAACTTGAGGAAAATTGGACAGGTGAAGTAGGAGCCGGCATATCCACGATAGCTCACGCCGCCTAGTGTATTTCTTTCCTATCATGACTAGAGCGTGTTGTACCGTATTTCAGATTTCGAGATGATTACAAGTATCAACTTTACGTTTCACGGCAGGAAATTAAATACTACCGTGCTTGATGAGATTGAACGGCTATTGGTGCGAAAGTACCAAGCGTATAATGAGGCTCAGGACAGACTGTTTCGATACCTGTTGTAAAGTTACTCGAATATGCCTCTAACAAAATGTAATTAATATAAAGTTTTTGTTGTTCTTTCCCAGTACTTTACGAACGACTCATGCGTATACGACATTAACGATTCTGAATGAGATGGATTCCTGGATCACTCAGTACAGACAGAAAATAATCCTTACTGTGACGACGTAACAGTAGGAGATAAATCGCATTTTTCTTTTACACGTCGGATGTATATAATAAAGAAAATGGCATTTCCACTACAGTTAATCCAATACAGTCATTGATTACGCACTGATATGTCAAAATGATATATTTGTTTTAAAACAACAATAAATGTAATTGCCCCTACTATCATCCTAGATAATCTTTAAAACATTGACAGTTGGTTATATACTCTACACGCCGAATACCAGTAAAACGGGAAAAGTCATGAACTATTATTATAACTATAAAGTCCCTTCACAAGAGATAATCAGCTGTGTCTTACTTGTCGTGCCTCGAAGTTAGTCGCTAATTCCTGGAAACGCACTAATGGCCTCGGGGTGATGCATATTCTCTCTGTACCCTGTGCCTCATTTTCTGAACGTTCTACAGCATTTTACAAAGCTACAAACCGCTTCTCTACCTTATAAGCAATCGTTGAAAATATATAGTAACTCGGTTTCACTAAAAAGGTCAGAATCCAATTCGTAGCCGGCCGGAGTGGCCGAGCGGTTCTAGGCGCTACAGTCTGGAACCGCGCGACTGCTGCAATCGCAGGTTCGAATCCTGCCTGGGGCATGGATGTGTGTGATGTCCTTAGGTTAGTTAGGTTTAAGTAGTTCTAAGTTCTAGGGGACTGATGACCTCAGAAGTTAAGTCCCATAGTGCTCAGAGCCATTTTTTCCAATTCGTAATTTCGATAGTTTACTGGGTAACATTAATAAAATGAATATTTCATTTGCGTATGTATGTGTAACCGTAACATTCAGGTACTGTTGTATCTCAGCTTATTTTATTTTATTTTTATACAGCGTTCAACCTCTAAGCGACTCTGATGCATCTGGGTACGATAACGCTAATTTTCCAATGAAGACATCTTAGGTGCACACTTCTTAAATGTGGGATGGAACCGATGAATCGTATTAGTTACTAAATTCTTCGATTTGGTGTAGTACTGTTACCTTCTGTCTAGGGAAAACTTTTTGTGACAAAATCAGCATCTGTGACCTCCAAAGGCGGTGAACGGCAAGCGCGCAGAGGGCGGGGGATGTCGCCAAATGAGCTTTAATAAGGAAGGGGGGTGGTTGGCGGGGAAGGGCGGAGGGGGGATGCAGGGCGCTCGCATCCGCCAGCAAACCTCCATTCATGGACAGACGCGCGCCGTCCTCCAAACGAGCAAGCAGCACTAGCCTCTACCTCCACTGTATTGCCCTAAACCACAAGTCGTAAACTGAATGGCGCTCCATAAAATGTGTGCCCATATTCTAATTTCGCCTACGAAAAATTCTACAAATATTTTCTGAGAAACATCATTCCACGTTTCGCATGTTCCTGGGATTAAAGCGTCGTATCATATCTCTTTCATCCAGGGATTGCAGGATCTGGACGCCATGCTTTTTGCCTTAAGGAGTTGTCGACATCATCATCAATCTATTTGCAGTTTCTTGAATCACTCGACTGTGCTTTTAGCAAAATTGGCCTTCACACACGTTCCAAAGAGTGCAATTTAGAACGTGTCACGCAGATGCGCGACCAAGGTGGGGCCGGCACTTTGACGCCAGTACATTTAGAGGTACGCGACGCAAACATGGCCGATTCCCGTTGCTGGACCAAGCACTTGTGAGTCAAAAATGGTTCAAATGGCTCTGAGCACTATGGTATTTAACATCTGAAGTCATCAGTCCCCTAGAACTTAGAACTGCTTAAACCTAACTAACCTAAGGACATCACACACAGCCATGGCCGAGGCAGGATTCGAACCTGCGACCGTAGCGGTCACACGGTTCCAGACTGTAGCGCCTAGAACCGCTCGCCCACCCCGGCCGCCCAGTCTTGCATACTTCAGGTGTAAGCCGTATACAGGATGTATCTGAAAAAATAAAAATTCTAAAAAGTCTTCACTCTCACCTTCGTGAAACTGTTAACGGACGTACAAATTTATACTACATAGATATTTTAACTAACTATGGCATACCTCATGTTAACGATTAAGTGGTTTTAGTATTTTGTATGTTCGGAGCATTTTTTGTTTTAAAAATGATTTCGTTAATTGGTCTGATTTTTCTCTTTTAAATTGGTTAATGTGGTGGCTACACACCTATCCAGATGTCCACGTTCTCCTCCTAGCTAGTGTTTATAATATTTATTCTCTTGTTTGGTTTTCCAGCTCGCGGTGCAGACCTCCAGCTACCATAGCTACACACAACATGTGTGCTGCGTGCACTCGCACCGTCTCTCCCTTCAGCTATTTGTCGTTTACCTATCAGTACGGCCACACGAGCAACGCTCTACCTTTCATACATAATTGTCAGTCACATCTTGTGTTCCGTTTCCTCTTTTTAGTATTTCTTAGGTGTTTCGTGTTTCTGTTGATAGTGATTTTTTAACAGATTTTTTTCTTTTTGGTAACTTCTTAGGTTCCCTACTTTATAAACTGCTACACGAAACCTTTGTTCCTCAGATGACATAGACTGGAAGACAACCTTATTTCGTGAGCGCTTTATGTAAGCACTATCCGGTCATCAGCTTCCTGTTAAATTTTTTTATATTTACGGCTTCTTACGAAGTATTGTTTCCTTTATTACAGCGTATACCGGTAGATGGAATTATATTATTCCGCAACTAGAGGGAATTATATTATTCCGCAACTGATTGTAAACAATGATATGTTATTTGTTCGACAACTGTTCGGTTTTTTTCATTGTGTGGCTCTGGCTCTGAGCATTATGGGACTTAACATCTATGGTCATCATTCCCCTAGAACTTAGAACTATTTAAACCTAACTAACCTAAGGACATCACACAACACCCATTTCATTGTGTGAAAATGGATATATGCAGTTGCGGTTGCCCTATGAAAAGAACTCTTTGTGACTTCGCAAGACTATATACCTGAATGAAGACATAAACTTGAGGTAAATTTTAACTTACGCACAGGACCTCGCCGGCCGTGGTGGCCGAGCGGTTCTAGGCGCTACAGTCTGGAACCGCGTGACCGCTACGGTCGCAGGTTCGAATCCTGCCTCGGGCATGGATGTTTGTGACGTCCTTAGGTTAGTTAGGTTTAAGTAGTTCTAAGTTCTAGGGGACTGATGACCTCAGAATTTAAGTCCCATAGTGCTGAGAGCCATTTTGAACCACAGGACCTCAAAATTTTTATTTTCAAAAGTACCATCCGATTTCACATGGACATATCATTTAAGGCATCTTGGTGTACATTTTACAATTTCGTTCAAGATTAGCCTCTGAAAATAAAATTTTCAGCATTTTTTCGCAATTGTGGAAGGAGTCAGATCTCCAGCATATTCAGGCAGATGATTCATGTAAGCCAGAGAGTTAGCTGCGCGAAGGAGAAGTCCCTCGACAGCAACCTCAACCGGCACCTTACAACTGGTACCAGGATCGACTTTTCATAAAACTGAGCCCAAGGCCCTAATTTCATTCTTGTAACAGGTATAGCATTGTGAGGCCGAATGAATCTTACGGTACACTCTGTGGAATAAAAAGATATAACAGCAACAGTAACTATATTAATTGCTGTGTACCAGCAAACAACGCGTTATGTTTTTAACAATTTAATTCTCGATCTTTAGGAGGGTGAGTAACCCATCTAGAGAGTAGTGCGCTGCACTGGGCCTCAGAAACTAACTACTTTTTTCTGTTTTGGTACAATATATTTAATGTGGGAGTGGGGGCAGTTATTTTGTTTCAGTCTGACCCAGTTGTGTATTAGCCAGAAGAAACTAATGGGGGCGGTTGGGATATTTATATTTTGACCGAGAGACGCCTACGAAATTTTCTCTGGAAATGCTGTGAACAATTTTTGCGGTGAGGAATCGGAGATGTCCCGACTATGGTGTTTGGTCCATGTACATACAGGGTGTTTCAAAAATGACCGGTATATTTGAAACGGCAATAAAAACTAAACGAGCAGCGATAGAAATACATCGTTTGTTGCAATATGCTTGGGACAACAGTACATTTTCAGGCAGACAAACTTTCGAAATTACAGTAGTTACAATTTTCAACAACAGATGGCGCTGCGGTCTGGGAAACTCTATAGTACGATATTTTCCACATATCCACCCTGCGTAGCAATAATATGGCGCAGTCTCTGAATGAAATTACCCGAAACCTTTGACAACGTGTCTGGCGGAATGGCTTCACATGCAGATGAGATGTACTGCTTCAGCTGTTCAATTGTTTCTGGATTCTGGCGGTACACCTGGTCTTTCAAGTGTCCCCACAGAAAGAAGTCACAGGGGTTCATGTCTGGCGAATAGGGAGGCCAATCCACGCCGCCTCCTGTATGTTTCGGATAGCCCAAAGCAATCACACGATCATCGAAATATTCATTCAGGAAATTAAAGACGTCGGCCGTGCGATGTGGCCGGGCACCATCTTGCATAAACCACGAGGTGTTCGCAGTGTCGTCTAAGGCAGTTTGTACCGCCACAAATTCACGAAGAATGTCCAGATAGCGTGATGCAGTAATCGTTTCGGATCTGAAAAATGGGCCAATGATTCCTTTGGAAGAAATGGCGGCCCAGTCCAGTACTTTTTGAGGATGCAGGGACGATGGGACTGCAACATGGGGCTTTTCGGTTCCCCATATGCGCCAGTTCTGTTTATTGACGAAGTCGTCCAGGTAAAAATAAGCTTCGTCAGTAAACCAAATGCTGCCCACATGCATATCGCCGTCATCAATCCTGTGCACTATATCGTTAGCGAATGTCTCTCGTGCAGCAATGGTAGCGGCGCTGAGGGGTTGCCGCGTTTGAATTTTGTATGGATAGAGGTGTAAACTCTGGCGCATGAGACGATACGTGGACGTTGGCGTCATTTGGACCGCAGCTGCAACACGGCGAACGGAAACCCGAGGCCGCTGTTGGATCACCTGCTGCACTAGCTGCGCGTTGCCCTCTGTGATTGCCGTACGCGGTCGTCCTACCTTTCCAGCACGTTCATCCGTCACGTTCCCAGTCCGTTGAAATTTTTCAAACAGATCCTTTATTGTATCGCTTTTCGGTCCTTTGATTACATTAAACCTCCGTTGAAAACTTCGTCTTGTTGCAACAACACTGTGTTCTAGGCGGTGGAATTCCAACTCCAGAAAAATCCTCTGTTCTAAGGAATAAACCATGTTGTCTACAGCACACTTGCACGTTGTGAACAGCACACGCTTACAGCAGAAAGACGACGTACAGAATGGCGCACCCACAGACTGCGTTGTCTTCTATATCTTTCACATCACTTGCAGCGCCATCTATTGTTGAAAATTGTAACTACTGTAATTTCGAAAGTTTGTCCGCCTGAAAATGTACTGTTGTCCCAAGCATATTGCAACAAACGGTGTATTTCTATCGCTGCTCATTTAGTTTTTATTGCCGTTTCAAATATACCGGTCATTTTTGAAACACCCTGTACCATCTGTAGCTTTGTCCATACAGCAGGTGATGCAGCTTGCGGTTTTTTTCCGGTTCCACGTACCCTCCTCAGGCCACACCGCGGGAGGCCGACACAACGAGACGTCGTGAGGAAGAGGCGTTCGGCGTGGAAGTGGCAGCGCCACCTGTACCTGTGTTGTACAGTAGATAACTCGGCCAAATATAGCAGTTCGTCGGACGTGGTATTCTGATAGACGGGGGTGAGCTACGGCAGTCATATGTTCGCTATTTCACAATTCGGTGCCCTTACACTCATTAAATGAAACCAATGTAGATGAAATGGCTAAAATGGTTGTCTCACAGTGAGGGGGAAACCTATAAAATGACACTCATGCACCCACTCCCACCTCACTCATAATACAACTGAGAAAGGTGGAAGGTGCTAGACTTGGGATTGAAACAGAAATAAAACGACAGAAGATCCAAAAGAAAGGCACAGGGAAATGTGACTGGCTGACCACTTAGAAGAAACATGGGTGAGCCAGTCACCCTGTTAACATATTAAGAAATTCCCCTATAATTTCAGCAAACATCTTGGTCATATCACAAAACCTTAAAACTCTCACCACATTAACGTGAATGTTACCTAAAACAGATGGCAGATCTGTCGACACGTCTGCTGCCGCCCTCTGGTCAGAAAATAAAACACAGTTTAATGAAATATGGCGCACAATGATCTGTACACCACAGGCACCACACACTGTAAGGTCCTCTCGCCGCAGCAAGAAGCCATGCGTCATTGGACTGTGGCCTTTGCGAAGACGAGTAACGAGAACCTCATACCGTCTGAGTGTCTGTGTGGTGTCACTGCCAGACACCACACTTGCTAGGTGGTAGCTTAAATCGGCCGCGGTCCATTAGTACATGTCGGACCCGCGTGTCGCCACTGTGTGATCGTAGACCGAGCGCCACCACACGGCAGGTCTCGAGAGACGTACGAGAACTCGTCCCAGTTGTACGGCGACGTTGCTAGCGACTATACTGACGAAGCCTTTGCTCTCATTTGCCGAGAGACAGTTAGAATAGCCTTCAGCTAAGTTAATGGCTACAACTAAGCAAGGCGCCAATTGTATCAGTGCATGTATCTTACGAGTCTCATTTGTATAGTCAAGAGAGATGTATCACAAGGATTGATTAAAAGTTAAGTATATTCCACAGATACGTGTTTTCTTTATAGCAGTCATAACTTATCCTGTTCCAGACTTGACGCCAGTCGGCGTGTGTGTACGCGTGCCTTTCGGCTTCCTCCTCAGTGTGGCGTGACTAGCTTGTTACGCTACAACAGTCTGGAAGGAGGTAGACCACTGCTGCGTTGTAGGCTTTACTAGACGACACTTCCAGCCTATTGATGAACTTCTTGTAGGCAAGGATATCCACCACATGGTCTGGCCAAATATGAATCCTCCATAGAATATTTAGCAACACAAACTTCAGCCTGTCAGTCGCCATATAAAATGGAAAACATACAGAAAATATGTTGCGATGTTCGCTCGACGTGGTTCAGAGCGGTTCATAAAAATATTGCAACAAGTTCTTTGAAACAAGACTTAAAATCTCTTACCTTTGTGTCGGTCATGTATAAGACACAATAGAACATCGACTGATAAACTGCGAAACGTGGATACGGAAATGGACGATAGAAAAATTTGCTGTTATGATGACGACATAACAACCACAGAAGATGTCCTGCTTCTAGGCAAGACATTTTCCCAGAAAATGAAAAAGAACGCGTATTTCTGGTTATTTGACAACTGTACATGCTGCGAGATATCGAGGAGAAAAGAGGAAAACCTGGAGGATTATTGATGCTGCATTAATAAGGAGCGTAACAAAACACAACTAGGAACTTGACAGTATACTTTATATTAATTATGGCGTAGTAAGTTGTCAAATATTGAAACAGATGCAGAAAAAACAAAGACACGGCCGAAAGAAGACGATATAAACAAACATAAAAGTTGCTACAAAGGAACCATGTTGGTAGACTTCGATCCCAAAGAAGACTACGTAACGAGTAGAATGCGTACTCTCACAATTTCAATTCGGGAGACTGTGAATGTGTTACTAGATTCACAATTATTTATAAATTGAGTTTGTGTTCTGTTATTTTCATGTAACTTTGTGAAATTTTATGGTTCGTGAAATGCAATTTTATAAAAAAAAATCGATAAGAGCATTACACGCGAAAGGAAAGGTTCCGGGTTTGGATCCCGGTCCGCCCCACAATTTTGATTTGCTAGGAGCAGTCATTTTGTGCGTTCTCTCTGTTGTCTAACTATGTATTTTGGAGACCCTTTTGTGCAAAATAGCTTGTGTTCTCGTTGTCGACTTATCCTGTTGAGGAAGTATGATCTCAAATCATCATCATGGTTAACTGCTGCTCACTGGCGTGTATTTTTCCGCTCGGCTGTCACGCTCAGTGTACCGTACACTCTTGCAGCAGATCAGGTTGTTTGTTTGATGAAATTATAGAAGAGATACTTCTATGAATTTTTAGGAACATCCACGATCGAGTTTGCTAAATTGCAGTGACACACCCCACAGAGAAGGTACCTTCCAAAACCCTCCTTCGACCGATATTTGACTACTGCATGTCAGTCTGGGACGCTTACTGAATAGGATTCACAGACGAATAATGTAAGGTACTAAGAAGAGCGCCGCTTTTCATTACAGGTTTGTTTAGTATGTCACAGAGACGTCCCCCCTGCGGGTTCGGGGGTTAGAATCGGCCCGCGGTATTCCTGCCTGTCGTAAGAGGCGACTAAAAGGAGTCTCAAATGTTTCGGCCTTAAGTGATGGTCCCCTCTCGGGTTTGACCTCCATCTTTCTAAATTATTCCGAAGAGCGAGCCAATTGGGGAAGGGCGCCTTACATGGTGCACTGTATCCGTCGTGCATTGAGACCTTTAGCCGGCTTTTTCGTCGTTGCAATGGTGTCCCGCTCGTTTTCCATCTCTTGGGCGATGAAACGTCCCTGGGTGCGATTACCACGCTGCACTCTGCAATGTTGCTTTTAACTGCGACGACGACCTTGGACATTTTTGCACCTAAGATCCAGCACGGTAGCCAGTCCGTTGTGGTGGGGCCGCCATGTACCCTGTTGGTTGTAGCCCCCTGACAACACAGGGATCGCTCTACTGATGCCTGCGCCGTTAACTCCCCACGTATGCCAATGAGTAGATGCCCATCTCCCTGGGGCATCAGGACTCCCGGCAATGGCCATCCTGCCAGGTGGCTATTGCTGCGGCAGGGTGGCGCCCGTGGGGAGGGCCCTTGGTCGGAGTAGGTGGCATCAGGGCGGATGACCCGCAATGAAGCGTGGTACATCATCTCTCGCTGGCGGCCAGCCACCAGCAGTCTCTAAGAGTTTGAGGGCTCATTTTAAAGCTAACGTTTATGACCCCAAATCGTTCCCATCCCTGGCCACACCATGGGAGGAACGAAAGGCAATGAATGACAGTGACGTGTATTCGCCCAGGTATCTCGTCTGTACCAGAGCTGATGGTGATTCGTTTCTATCCGTGAAGCCTCAGTTCTTTGTAGAGCATTTAGAGGACAAGTTTGGGGAGGTGGAGGGCTTGTCCAAAATGCGCTCTGGGTCAGTTTTGATAAAAAAGGCATCCTCTGCCCAGTCACGCAGGTTACTTGCTTGTGACAAGTTGGGCGATGTTAAAGTTACCATCACCCCACATAAGAGTTTAAATATGGTCCCGGGTATTATTTTCCATCGGGACCTACTTTTGCAGTCTGATGACGAGCTGCGTGCCAATTTAGAGCGCCGAGGTGTACATTTCGTCCGGCGCGTTCATCGGGGTCCGAGGGACAATCAGGTAGCTACCGGTGCCTTCATCTTGGCCTTCGAAGGTGATACATTACCAGAGAAGGTCAAGGTGATGGTCTACCGATGTGACGTCAAACCCTATATCCCTCCCCCGATGCAGTGCTTTAAGTGCTGGAAGTTCGGTCACATGTCCTCTCGCTGTACTTCTAGCCTCACATGTCGAGATTGTGGACACCCATCTCATCCCGATACTCCATGTGCTCCGCCTCCCGTCTGTGTCAACTGTGGAGAGCCTCATTCCCCTTGCTCGCCGGACTGCAGTATCTTACAGAAAGAACGCAAAATCATGGAATATAAGACCCTGGACCGATTGACCTACACTGAGGCTAAGCGGAAATTTGAACGGCTACATCCTGTGCGCATGATGTCATCTTATGCCTCCACTGTCACTCCTGCTCCAGCTGCTTCAGCTGCAAGACATACAGTCAGCTCTCAGAGTCAGAGGACCTCACCTGCCCCCTTGACGATGGGGGCCCCTTCTGTCGCTGATGCTCCCACACCATCTACCTCGGGAGCAGCACCCACTAAACCACTGGGGACACCAGTCCCCACTTCTAAGCCGGAGAAGCGTAAGTCTTCTTCGGCTTCTCTCGCTCGGAAGGGATCCCTTGGGTCACTCCCTTCCCAGGTTCCTACCAGCGGCACAGCAGACACCAACCAGTGGCTGAAGAAGCGACAGGTCGCTGGTCGACGGGCTTCGCGATCCTCTTCGGTCCCGGAGACTGACTCCAATAAGCCCTCTCAACAACGGCAACCAAAGGAACAGCGCGAGAAAACGACTTTGAAGACCCGTAAGACCAAGACACCGGCGGTGGCACCTACTCCACCGCTACCTAAAAGCTCTGCGTCTGACGATGAGGTGGAGATCCTTGCGTCCGCTGAGGACCTCGATCTCGCCGGTCCCTCAGACGCAATGGATAGCACTTGCACGGGTGCTCCATCGGAGGCAGCAGGTGACCCAGCGGCGTAATCTGCCTTCCCAGTCCCGTCACGCCTTTCTCCGCCATGGACAATACCATCCTCCAGTGGAACTGCAGCGGTTTCTTCCACCATCTAGCTGAGCTCCGCCAACTTATCAGCCTTCACCCTTTCTTCTGCATTGCTCTTCAGGAAACTTGGTTTCCAGCAATGCGAATCCCCGCCCTCCGTGGCTATCGGGGTTATAATAAGAACCGGGCAGCGAGTCTGTCCCTCTCCACACACCTTTAGAGGCTGTCGCTGTTCGGGTGTGGACGCCACAGGCTGTTACCGTCTGCAGTCTTTACCTTCCACCGGATGGTGATGTCTCGCAGCACGTCCTGGCTGCGCTGATAGCCCAATTGCCGCCACCTTTCTTGCTATTGGGCGACTTCAACGCCCATAACCCTCTTTGGGGTGGGTCAGTGGCAACAGGTCGAGGCGCCACCGTTGAGCATTTATTGTCGCAGCTCGATCTCTCGATTTTAAATGATGGTGCCTTCACACACTTCAGGGTGGCGCATGGCACATACTCCGCCATTGACCTTTCAATCTGTAGCCCTAGCCTCTTACCGTCTGTCCAGTGGAGTGTGCATGACGACCTGTGTGGTAGTGACCACTTTCCGATCTTTCTGTCACTACCACAGCGTCACTCTTCTGGGCGCCCTAGCAGATGGGCTATGAATAAGGCTGACTGGGACTTGTTCTCCTCCACTGCCGCTATTGAGCCTCTCTCTTATGATAACATTGATGCGGTGGTTCAATCGGTCACCACCGGCATCGTTACTGCCGCCGAATCTGCCATTCCCCGTTCCTCTGGGTCCCCTCGGCGTCGGACTGTGCCTTGATGGTCGCCTGAGATCGCTGCAGCGATTAAAGATCGCTGGCGGGCGCTACAGCGTCACAAGCGACATCCCTGCATTGAACACCTCATCACCTTCAAACGGTTGCGTGCGCGGGCCCGCCACCTTATCCGCCAAAGCAAGCATGAGTGCTGGGAGCGGTATGTGTCCACCATTGGCCTCTATGTCTCTCCATCGCAGGTCTGGGCCAAGATCCGACGCCTCTATGGCTATCGGACCCCTGTCAGCGTCCCTGCGCTCTCACTGAATAGAGCAGTTTGTACAGACTCCGACGAAATTGCCAACAGCTTGGCAGAGCATTTTGCTCTTAGTTCCGCTTCTTCCAATTACCCACTGGCCTTCCGCTCCATTAAAGAGCGGATGGAACGTCGGAGCCTTTCGTTTCGCACCCACCACCCAGAATCTTACAATGCTCCATTCAGTGAGTGGGAATTTCGCAGTGCCCTAGCCGCTTGCCCTGATACCGCTCCTGGGCCAGATGGCATCCACTGTCAGATGCTGAAACACCTTTCAGTGGACTGCCAGCGGCGCCTCCTCGATCTTTACAACCGTCTTTGGGTCGAGGGGGAGTTTCCGTCGCAATGGCGGGAAAGCATTGTCATCCCCGTTTTGAAACCTGGAAAGAGCCCTCTGGAGATGGACAGCTACCGTCCCATTAGCCTCACCAACGTTCTTTGCAAGTTGCTTGAACGGATGGTGAGCCGGCGCTTGAATTGGGTACTGGAGTCTCGGGGCCTTCTGGCTCCGTCTCAGGGTGGGTTCCGTAAAGGCCGCTCCGCCACCGACAATCTGGTGAGCCTGGAGTCGGCCATCCGTACTGCCTTTGCCCGCCGTCAGCACCTGGTCGCTGTCTTTTTCGACATGCGGAAGGCGTACGATACGACATGGCGTCATCACATCCTTTCTACGCTTCATGGATGGGGTCTTCGGGGTCCTCTGCCGCTTTTTATCCACAATTTTCTGTCGTCTCGTACCTTCCGCGTGCAAGTCGCGGCCTCATATAGTTCCTCCCACGTCCAGGAGAACGGTGTGCCACAGGGTTCTGTTTTAAGTGTCTGCCTGTTTTTAATAGCCATTAACGGGCTCGCTGCGGCCGTGGGCAATTCTGTCTCCGCTCCCCTGTATGCTGACGACTTCTGCCTTTACTATAGCTCCATTGGCATTGCAGCTGCTGAACGTCAGCTACAGGGCGCAATCCGCAAGGCGCAGTCTTGGACTGTAGCGCGTGGTTTTCAGTTTTCGGCTGCCAAGACCCGCGTTATGCATTTCTGCCGGCTCCGAACGGTCCATCCTGCGCCGCGGCTTTATCTTGACGGCGAACTTCTTGCTGTGGTGGAGACCCACAGGTTTTTGGGTGTACTTTTTGATGCCCGGTTGACTTGGCTGCCTCATATTCGGCAGCTTAAACAGGCGTGTTGGTGGCATGTCAATGCTCTGCGATGCTTGAGCCACACCAGCTGGGGCGCCGACCGATCTACCTTGTTACGGCTCTACCAGGCGTTAAACCAGTCCCGTCTGGATTATGGGAGCCTGGCTTATGGCTCCGCTTCCCCATCTGCGTTGCGGGTACTGGACCCAATACTACACAGCGGGATACGACTTGCCACTGGTGCCTTCCGCACCAGCCCTGTGGACAGCGTACTAGTGGAGGCAGGTGTCCCTCCCCTGCGGTTACGGCGCCAACGTTTGCTGGCCGCTTATGCTGCCCATGTTTTTAGCTTGCCCGGGCATCCCAACTATCGTCTCCTGTTCCCGCAATCTGTCGTCCATCTGCCAGAACGTCGGCCCCGGTCTGGTTGTACGATCGCGGTCCGCGTCAAAGAGCTTCTCCCCGGGCTTAGGGTTTTCACTGTTCCACCTCCTTTCCGGGCCACTTTGCGTACTCCCCCATGGTGTGTTCCTCGCCCTTGCCTTCGGCTCGACTTGGCACTGGGCCCGAAGGACTCCGTCCCTCCAGAGGCCTTCCGCCGCCGCTTTTATTCCATCCTGGCCACGTATCAGGGCTCTGGAATTGTTTACACTGACGGTTCGATGGTTGCTGGTCGTGTCGGGTATGCGCTAACTCTAGGGGACCATTCCGAACAACGTTCCTTGCGGGATGGCTGAAGCGTTTACACTGCTGAGCTGGTTGCCATCTTTCGTGCCCTAGAGTATATCCGCTCCTGCTCAGGTGAGTCCTTCGTTATCTGTAGCGATTCACTGAGCGGTTTACGAGCTCTCGACCAGTGTTTCCCTCGTTCTCGTCTGGTGATGGCTATCCATTAGTCCCTGCATACTCTTGCGCGTTGCGGCCGCTCTGTGGTCTTTGTGTGGACCCCCGGTCATGTCGGTATCCCGGGCAGTGAACGTGTTGACCGCCTGGCCAAACAGGCCACCAGTGAACCCACTCTAGACATTGGCCTTCCGGAGACTGATTTGAGGGCGGTTTTACGCCGCAAAGTTATCTCGCTCTGGGACGTTGAATGGCGCGGTCTGACCACCCGTAACAAACTCCGTGCCGTCAAGGAGACGACGACTGTGTGGCACTCCTCCTTTCGCGTCTCTCGCAAGGAGTCTGTCGTCCTATGCCGACTGCGCATTGGGCACACACGGATGACCCACGGCCCACGGCCACTTATTGCGCCGTGAGGACCCACCTCTGTGTTGCTGCGGCTCCATTTTATCTGTGGTCCACATTTTCTTGGAGTGTCCGCTTTTAGCTGTGCTCAGGCAGACGTTCGCACTGCCTGACGCGCTCCCTGCCCTTTTAACTGATGACCCAGCTATGGCTGGCTTAGTTTTACGTTTTATTCGGGCAGGGGGTTTTTATCATTTAATCTGAGTGTTTCTGTTTTTTAGTGTTGATTCTGGCTTTTGGCCTCCGATTTTAAACTGAGTTTTTAATGTGCTCTCGGTGGTTGGCTTTTCCTTTTTTTTCTCTATGGTCGGCCAACCACCGTCACACTCTGTGTGAATTTAATTTGTTTTGTCTGATCTCTGTCGGCGTATTTCTTGTCCCGTGTCGTCTGACGTCTTTCCTGCTGTTCGTTTTTATTCTCTTTGGGTGGTTTTAATTTTTTGGACAAAGGGACCGATGACCGTTGCAGTCTGGTCCCTTTAATCCCACAAACCAACCAACCACAGAGACGTTCGTCAAATTTTAACTGCAGACGCTACAAGAAAGGCGTTGTTTCAAAGAGTGGTTTATTTTAAAAATTCCGAACCGTATGTTCCTAGAAGAGACAACCAATATATTACTTCCTCCTATATATATCTCTCGGGAAAATCATGAAGATATATTTAGAGAGATTCGAGCCCGCGCGGAAACTAACCAACAAACGAGCTTTCTGCGCATCATTCGAGGCTGGATCAGAAAAGGGGGAAGTGACAGCGATATAATCGCGGCGGTTCTTCTGTTGTTGTGAACCATTTGGATTAATCGAAGGACTCCAACCATCAATCCAAGAAGGTATCGTTAAATAGTATAAAGTTGTTTTGTTCGGATGATTCAGCCTCTTAGGGACGTAAAAAAAATCTCGGTTTTTTGTAAACGTTCCAGTACAAACGTCATACTGGGACCCCAAAATATGAGATCTTACTGCGTTTTAATGGTCCAGTTTCCTACGATAAAGTTCAGCCGCTCCGGGCGAGCAAGAGTTCAAAGGAGTACTACGCGTTTATTCCAAGAATACATTACTCTCCCAACTTCATGTAGCAATCATTGATAAAAAAAAATCCGTGATGCACTGTAATCAACTGAAAATAAATCATCACGCTGTCACTCAAGTCCTCTTATAATGTAAAAGAAAAACATGAATTGCTGAACGCATATATTCTTCGTATATTCTCCCAATAACAACACCCTCACTGCACCTTGTCTGCCAGTAATAAAAGAATTACCTCAGCCAGTAACGAACACAAGACATGCAGAAAGCTTTAATCAAGTCTTCTTTTGGCATGGCAACAGCGTCTGTCGACTCCACACTGTCTGGCTCTTAATTTGACGCCTGCGTTGCTCATGTAAGTATGTAGACACTGGATGTTAGAGCGCTCTCTGCACTGTTGCCAGATTTCCCCTCCCCTCTCTCACTAGTATAATGTCATGCACTGCTGCCAGATTTCTTCCCTCACCCTTCCACTAAATTCAAAGTGGACAAAATGTGGTACAGGTTTCCTCTCTCGCTTCACCCCCACCCCTATGATGTAATTGTTGGAAATTGGGCAGTGGTCTCAAGTACAAATTGGTGCAAAATCCAAGATGGTGGCGCAGTGGCTAGCACACTGGACTCGCATTCGGGAGGACGACGGTTCACTCCCGCGTCCGGCCATCCTCATTTAGGTTTTCTGTGATTTCCCTAAATCGTCCAGGCAAATTCCAGGATGGTTCCTTTGAAAGGGCACAGCCGAATTCCTTCCCCATCCTTCCCTAATCCGATGAGACTGATGACCTCGCTGTCTGGTGTCCTCCCCCAAAACAACCCAAGCCTTGCATTGTCTTGTTAGTGAAATTGGGAGACTTATGCTAAGTATAGAATCCAAAATCAATTACCTGGCATCCTGGGCCAGCCTGCATTGTACGATACTGCAGTGCCTATGTTATTCTGATTATGATACAAAGTTCCTTTTTGCATGCATGCATGTCCAAGGGAACAGGCACTGTGACGACTACAGCTGTCATGAAATACATTAAATGTATTCGCAATTGCGTATAAGGACAACCATCAGCTGTAGAATGGAATGACAACAACGAAAATTTGTGCTGGGTCGGGTCTCGAACCCGGATTTCCCGCTATTTGCGAGCGGTCGCCTTATCTTTTTTTCTCATTTTGTTCCTTCTCTTTCGTTGTATTTGGTCGTAGCGGACGTAACATGACATCTGTTGAAGTTCGTTGTTGATCTCCTCACTCAGTTTTTTTTTTTTCTTTTTTTTACAGAGAACCATTTGGCTATCTGTGCACAACTCATGGCCAGACCCAGTCTCCCATATGTCGTCAACCATATATTGTTGTCAAATTTCCTGATTTTTCCCAGCTTTCATGCCAGTCAGAGCCTACATGGGATGCTTTTCACTGCTAGGACAAAACCTGTTTGTTCCCCTCGCAGGTCCAAGCCTGTATGTTAGGTGAAAGTTATTTTTCTCCTCCTGGTCTAAGCCTATTGGCTGTTTCCAGTATATGTAAACATGATTCCCTCCTATAACTAGTCACCAGTATGAACTTGCCTACTGACCTACTTTCAGTGACATGAAAAATCACTTGACATGTTTTTTCCACTGATATGTGTAGGTCACTTGTTCAAAATGTAGACTTCAAGATGACCACTGGAGTTTTCTCCCTTGATGTCATAAATACTGCTTGTCCTAAGTTAAATCCCATTAGTGCTATGTTTAAACAGTTCGCCGGCCGGGGTGGCCGAGCGGTTCTAGGCACTAGAGTCTGGAACCGTGCGACCGCTACGGTCGCAGGTTCGAATCCTGCCTCGGGCATTGATGTGTGTGATGTCCTTAGGTTAGTTAGGTTTAAGTAGTTCTAAGTTCTAGGGGACTGATGACCTCAGAAGTTAAGCCCCATAGTGCTCAGAGCCATTTTTAAACAGTTCCTCTCTGATGTCGTAGTTTAGGCAGTAATTACCCTTAATTTGGAGCCGACCTGTCTTAATTCCACTCAGCATGCTGCTACAGCCTCACACGCCTCACCAGACATATTGGTCCATCCCACCACCAGCCAGATAGCCATGGGTCACGCCACCCTCAGATGCTGTCAGGCGGTCACTTTCCACTCACCCTGGAATCACATACAATCTGGCTGTAACTGCTCAGTGCACAGAGGCACTTCACGCACACTGCCAGTGGAAATGAGCGTTTGGCGTCATTGGCCGGGAGGCCCCTTGCGGTGCTGATCCGGCCGTCTTGGTGCAGGTCTTATTACATTCGACGCCACCACCTCCTGAGGCCCACACCCAGATGTAGAAGGCGTCGGCTGCTGCTGCGTGGCGGGTCCAGCTCCATCGTTAGGACGAGAAGAGGCGGAGAAGTCGAAGGCTCCGTCTCCATGTGGTCGTCCCGCAGTGTCTTGATGACACCCTCTGGCGGCTGCTGTGGCCGCTCTGTCCTTTGGATCCGTGAATCTGGGGGGAGAGATCCAGAAGGATCGCTGTGCACACGACAGCGGCAAATTCGATTGTGATGTCGGCGCTGCAAACCGTCTGGGTCTGAAATGAGATGGCCGCGCGGGACTAGCCGAGCAGTCTGGGGCGGTGCAGTCATGGACTGTGCGGCTGATCCCGGCGGTGGTTCGAGTCCTCCCTCGGGCATGGGTGTGTGTGTTTGTCTTTAGGATAACTTCGGTTAAGTAGTGTGTAAGCTTAGGGACTGATGACCTTAGCAGTTAAGTCCCATAATATTTCACACACATTTGAACATTTTTTGAAATGAGATACATGCATGCGCCAAGACGACGAAGGATCTCGCCTCTCGCCCACACTCTTCTGCCGCTAAAAACCCTCAAAAACACAATATCGTGCTTCACGAAGCGCTACTTGCGGCCTTCCTTCGGCGTCGGATGCTGAGGAGGGTGGACTAGTGGAGCAGTGTGCGATGGTGGCGGCCGTGAAGCAATTCCGCCGGCGATGGTCCATCTCGTGGATGCCAACGATGGAAGGCGAGAAACAGTTGCAATGCATGATCCCTGGTGAGCGCGGAGCGAAGTTTGTCCACCTGCTGCTTGAATGTTCTGACAAAACGTCCCTCATCGCCGTCTGACTATGGATGGAACGGTGCACTAGTTAGATGCTGGATGCCATTGCGTTCACAGATTGTTTCAAATTCATTTGACGTGAACCGAGGGCCGTTGTCAGACAGTATGACTTCAGGTAAACCTTCGAGGCAAAAACTAGAGGACAACGCCTGAACTTTACTACGTGACATTGTAGAGTTCATCTATAAGAGTCTACCACAGTCAACCAGCGAGAGTTCCAAAAATGTCCCGTAAGTCCGTGTGCGCACGTTGCCATCGTGATTGCGACTTAGGCCAAGGAGAGAATTTTTGGAGCGGACAGGACAGATTATCCGCACATGCGTGACACCGTCACGTCATCTGTTTTATTTGGGTGTCCATACCCTGCCAAGTACAGTGTTGACGCGCTAAGTGTTTCGTTCGAACAATCCCACAGCGTCCTCGGTGAAGTATCTGCAACACTTCTTTTTGCAGAGCTTTGGGGATCTACACACGTGACTGTCCACTGTCATTTTGAACAAGCATCACACCTTGCTGTATAGCGAGGCTATGCCGACAAGCAAAGTATCAGCGCACTACAGAGTTCTTTATGCTATGCAATGGGTAAGGCCAAGATGTGCGAATGTATTTTAGCAAAAAGTTCAAACCTACATGAGCTTCCGTGGCCTGAGCAATTTTCCTATATTTCAGAGGAAAGGATTGAAGCAGTTCAGAATCCTGAGCATCCATGCGACAGCAAGATGCAGCCGAAGTTTCGAAGACTGTATCGGGGCCAATCGGAAGACGCGAAAGTGCGTCCGCATTACCATGTTGAGCTGTCGGTCGATACAGAATCTCGCACTGGTATTGGGACAGCAACAAATCCCATCTTTGCAATGATTGGGCATTTCGTGCAGGAACCGGCTTCATCGGATGAAACAAGGAGTGCAGTAGCTTGTGGTCCGTTACTAAGTAGAATTTTCTGCCATACAAGTAATGGCGGAATTTGGTGACTTCATACACAATAGCCAATGCCTCTTTCTCCATTTGTGAATAGTTACATTGAGCTTTGGGTAACACTTTTGATGCGAAAGCAATAAGCCTGTCTTTATCACCAATTTTATGCGAAAGCACTGCATCGATTCCGTAAGAGGAAGCGTCAACTTGCAACACAACTGTTTTGTCAGGATCAAAGTGAACCAAGCATCGATCACTGAGCGATGCATCTTTAAATTTTTGAAAAGCTTCTTGGCACTCATCTGTCCAAACAAAAGGGACGTTCTTGCGACGCAAGCGATGCAATGGAGCTACGATTTTTGCAGCATTCGGTTTGAACCGAAAATAATAGTTCATTTTCCCTAAGACTGACCGCAATTCTGTGACATTGCGAGGAACTGTCAGTTCACGTATGGCTAACAAATGTGACTGAAGAGGGTGTACTCCTTGACTGTTCATAACATAACCAATATACTGCATCTCAGGTTTAAAGAAAATCACACTTGTCCAGTCTACACTTTAGTCCTGCATCAGATAACACACGAAACAAAGCACGCAAATTTGGAATGTGTTCTTCAGGTGCACGACTTGCAATGAGAATATCGTCCAAATAGTTTTAACAGTTTGGTAACGAGCAGTCAGCTGTTCCAAATACCGTTGGAAAAAGGTGGTGTGGAAGCACTGCCAAAACGCAAACGCAAATATTTAAACAAGCCCAAAAGAGTGTTCACAACACACACTGTTTGAGGTTCTTCATCTAATGGTATTTGAAGATATGTTTCACGCTAATGAATTTTTGAAAAGTAACGACCAGCGCCTAATCTGTCCATGAGATCCTCTGGGCGTGGCAATGGATAGCTATCAATCGCAATTGGTGGGTTGACTGTAGACTTAAAGTCAACACAGAAGCGAATGCGAGCTGAAGATTTGGGGAGCAAAACCAGTGTACTTGTCTACTGATTAGCTTATATGGGCGTAATAGCTCCGCTACCTTGCAATTCTTGAATTCAGCAGCCACTTTGTCCCGTGATGCAATGGAAACAGTTCTGGCCGGTCAAAATTTCGGCTGAGCATTGTCTTTCATAGTAATATGCGCAACAAAATTGTTAGCCTCGCTTAAACCTTCAGCAAGATAGCTACACTGTCTGGCATTAAATGTAGTCACTAACAACGCATTGTCCTGAATGTGAAAACCAAACAAATCAATCGAAGGAAGGGCAAATATGTTCTCACAATCACTTGATTGTAGCACTGTGAAAGTCACAGTTCGCGTATGCGAGCGGTACATGATAGGAAAAGTACATTTTCCGAGAACGGGAATGTCTTGTCCATTACAAGCTGTCAGGTGCGTGCTAGTTTTAGACAGGCGTGAGTAGCTTAACAGTTCATATGTGTTACGATTCAGCAATGTAACAGAGGCACTTTTGTCCAACTGAAATTTCACAAGTTTTCCACTAAGAAGCAAATTAACAAAAAATTTGTTGAACTGGCGTAGCACTGAAGAAACTGTTTGCTTGCTAGTTTTGCTAATGCCTGCAGTAGGCTTTGAATACACTGCATTGATTACATGGGCCTTGTGACCTGGTCTTTGTGAGTGGGCAGAATTCATATGTTTGTTCCGTTGCAAACATACGAATTGTACGTGACCTTTCGTGCCACAAGAGTAACACTGTGCTTCTCTGGACAGACAGTCTTAGCGTTTGTGCTGTGAATAGCACTGAGTGCATGTCCGAGAGAACAGACACCACTTTCATCATGCAACCACTATAAACCAAGACAAAGGAATTGTAGACATTAGCCGCCAGTGGCATTTAATTTAAATTAATGGGCAAAGATGAAAATTTGTGCCAGACCGTGATTCGAACCTGAGCTTCCTGCTTATAGGCAGATCCACTGACCGCTACGCCATTCGGACACAGTGACCATCGCAACTACACGGACTACCCTAGCACACCTGCAAATTTACTATTTATCCATCCTTCTTGGAATATACGGTCATTGTGTATGTTGGCAACCCACGCATTTGACATACTAATCAGTGCATGCGGCTTCATAAAGTCTTCTGGAACACTTACAGCCACACTACTTGCAGACACAGAATCTGAGCATTGTGACAGAGGCAAATGTGTAATGAACATTGTTGGAATTCTTGAGCTAACGTACTTTGAATGGTTTATGACAATCGGTTCAAAATACACTCCTGGAAATGGAAAAAAGAACACATTGACACCGGTGTGTCAGACCCACCATACTTGCTCCGGACACTGCGAGAGGGCTCTACAAGCAATGATCACACGCACGGCACAGCGGACACACCAGGAACCGCGGTGTTGGCCGTCGAATGGCGCTAGCTGCGCAGCATTTGTGCACCGCCGCCGTCAGTGTCAGCCAGTTTGCCGTGGCATACGGAGCTCCATCGCAGTCTTTAACACTGGTAGCATGCCGCGACAGCGTGGACGTGAACCGTATGTGCAGTTGACGGACTTTGAGCGAGGGCGTATAGTGGGCATGCGGGAGGCCGGGTGGACGTACCGCCGAATTGCTCAACACGTGGGGCGTGAGGTCTCCACAGTACATCGACGTTGTCGCCAGTGGTCGGCGGAAGGTGCACGTGCCCGTCGACCTGGGACCGGACCGCAGCGACGCACGGATGCACGCCAAGACCGTAGGATCCTACGCAGTGCCGTAGGGGACCGCACCGCCACTTCCCAGCAAATTAGGGACACTGTTGCTCCTGGGGTATCGGCGAGGACCATTCGCAACCGTCTCCACGAAGCTGGGCTACGGTCCCGCACACCGTTAGGCCGTCTTCCGCTCACGCCCCAACATCGTGCAGCCCGCCTCCAGTGGTGTCGCGACAGGCGTGAATGGAGGGACGAATGGAGACGTGTCGTCTTCAGCGATGAGAGTCGCTTCTGCCTTGGTGCCAATGATGGTCGTATGCGTGTTTGGCGCCGTGCAGGTGAGCGCCACAATCGGGACTGCATACGACCGAGGCACACAGGGCCAACACCCGGCATCATGGTGTGGGGAGCGATCTCCTACACTGGCCGTACACCACTGGTGATCGTCGAGGGGACACTGAACAGTGCACGGTACATCCAAACCGTCATCGAACCCATCGTTCTACCATTCCTAGACCGGCAAGGGAACTTGCTGTTCCAACAGGACAATGCACGTGCGCATGTATCCCGTGCCACCCAACGTGCTCTAGAAGGTGTAAGTCAACTACCCTGGCCAGCAAGATCTCCGGATCTGTCCCCCATTGAGCAGGTTTGGGACTGGATGAAGCGTCGTCTCACGCGGTCTGCACGTCCAGCACGAACGCTGGTCCAACTGAGGCGCCAGGTGGAAATGGCATGGCAAGCCGTTCCACAGGACTACATCCAGCATCTCTACGATCGTCTCCATGGGAGAATAGCAGTCTGCATTGCTGCGAAAGGTGGATATACACTGTACTAGTGCCGACATTGTGCATGCTCTGTTGCCTGTGTCTATGTGCCTGTGGTTCTGTCAGTGTGATCATGTGATGTATCTGACCCCAGGAATGTGTCAATAAAGTTTCCCCTTCCTGGGACAATGAATTCACGGTGTTCTTATTTCAATTTCCAGGAGTGTAGATGGGTCATAGCATATAGTATACCACGTGAGACCCCGTTTCGGAGGTCAAAAGTGTTTAGGGTGTAGATTCAGTATCACGAACACAAGATTTCCACACGTAAATTGTCGCGCAGGACGACAACAAGTGTTTTAAGAATGGAAAAAATGGTTCAAATGGCTCTGAGCACTATGGGACTTAAACTTCTATGGCCATCAGTCCCCTAGAACTTCGAACTACGTAAACCTAACTAACCTAAGGACATCACGCACATCCATGCCCGAGGCAGGATTCGAACCTGCGACCGTAGCGGTCACGCGGTTCCAGACTGTAGTACCTAGAACCGCTCGGCCACTCCGGCCGGCTTTAAGAATGGACCTCGCGCCGCCTACGCGGAGACGTACGGAGTGATTGACGGTCTACTGTGAATTAGACTGTCATTGATTTGAGTGCTGAATGACAGGAAACCCCTTCTAACCATGACTGTACGAAGAGCAATATACTGCACAATCTTCAGCAGCTATAAGACTGGCTCGTGACAAACAGTTTTTCCATGACTTTTGGCCATTCACTGTATGTGCATGAATACTGTATGGAAGGTAAAGGAGTAAACTTATTATGTGTAGAAGCTCACTTCCCTTTCTCTTCTTCTTTGCCCTATCGTTTATCCGATTTTTTCAGAATTTGTGGAATTTGCTTATTTAACTTTGTGGCCACACGCACTTCCTGATGCCACAGTCGTGAAGCTAACTTAATGTTCTGTGTGTTATCCTATATTAACTGTTTGTACATCGTATTCTCTGAGACAGAATTTGGGGACCAGCCCAGCATTCTCCTACACGATAGTGGAAAACCACCTAAGACCATGCTTGGCTGGCTGGTGCACAAACCCAGAATGTTTAACCCGCCAAGCGGATTAGATCTGTTTCTGGTTCACCTCCCTGCCTCGCAAGCTTGTGCATTGTTATACAAAATCACTATAATAGGATTTTAACGAAGTTGATAATCTTGCCAAACAAACTGTCATAAACAGTATCACTATTGACATTCCACTGCCGTACAGCGACTTCGCGACAGTACTAAGGAAAAGATCCCGTAGAAAATTATACGACAAGTGCTCATCTACTCGACTGTTAGGCGCTACAAATAGGTATTGTGTACCACGGAGAGGTTTATCATCGAAATTCTGAGAGTGTACCTTCCAAGAAGAGTCAGGTAAAATATTACTTCCTCCCTCATACGTGTCACGAAATGAAGATGAAAGGAAAATCCTAGAAATTAGAGCTCTTACGGAGGCTTACAAACAGTCGTTTCTCCCGTGCACGATATGCCAATGTAAAAAGAAAAGAAATGCTACCATATGTGCTCTCCGCCACAAACCGTAAGGTTGCTTGCAACCTATAAGGAGTGTTCAGAGGAAGTAGTGAGACACCTAAGGACGCAAATGTAGTGTCGTCACCTTCCCATAAAATATTCAAAGCTGTGCCTGCTGGTAAGGTGGTGCTCACCGTCTTTTTTGACGTCCAAAGTCCAATACCCATCGAATTCGTCTAGCACGAACATCCCATTAACGGTGGCGTGTACGGTGAGCCTACGCAAGTCCATCAAGAGCAAACGGCCTGTGCAGCTGGCGGAGGCAGTGATTCTGCTTCACGATAACGCGCGTCCACAGGTCTCCAAGGTCAGACGAAGTGTAATGTTCAAGTTCAAGTGAGAGCATCCGCCCTACACCGGAATATGACGCCCTGCGACTTCCATTGCTTGGTCTGCTAAAAAAGCATCTCAAATGGAAGCGCTTCAACTCGGAATACGAACTAGACTACAGAATGGAAGAATGGCTCCTGTTTCAGCCACAGAAATTCTGGGAACAAGGAATCCTCCCACTCGTGAAACAGTGGGATAGTTGCTCTGAGGCTTCTGGAGATCACTTTAGAATAAAGACTTCACTAGTACCGACAGTGTTGTTTCGTAGCTTTCCATTTGAACACCTCTCATATATATACTGTTGCCCAAAAGATTATGACAGCCTGATTAACAGTGTGATGGTCCATCTTTGGAACGCAGTACAGCAGCGATCTGCGTGGCCGCTGATTCGACAAGTACGTGTCAGGTTTCCGGAGGTATGTGACACCAGATGTCTATGCACAGGCCACGAAAACCCCGTAAATTACGGGCCGGTTGTTTGTGGGCGCGGAACTGATGCCCGAAAGCAACCTACACGTGGTTAATCAAGTTCAAATGAGGCCAATTTGGTGGACAAGACATCCA
The DNA here is from genome assembly GCF_023898315.1 of Schistocerca nitens. Taxonomy (NCBI): domain Eukaryota; kingdom Metazoa; phylum Arthropoda; class Insecta; order Orthoptera; family Acrididae; genus Schistocerca; species Schistocerca nitens. The sequence continues at coordinate 932,020,481 of NC_064616.1, forward strand.
CGTGAGTTCACTGCCATGCTACCCAAAGCACTGTAGCACGATTCGGGCCTAGTCACACGGACAGTTATCTGCTGGAAAATGCCATCGTTGTCGGTTAAGGTATCAAGCATGAATGGATGCAGGTGATCCGCAACAGTGTTGTACTCCATAACTGTCAGGTTGCCTTCGATTACCACTACAGGTCCCATGGAAGCCCAGGTGAATGTTCCCCATAGCGTAACTCTACCCACACCAGCCTGCGGCCCTTTCGTGGTGCATATTTTGAACATCCGTTTGTCTGGGTGACGCCGTAATCGGAAACGTGGTTCATCTGACAAGGTGACATTACGATGTCGCTGGTTGAACATGGGAACATGTAGTAGTCGTCTGCTTTTGAGATTCATGTTCAACAAAGTGCCCTGAATGGTATGCTCTGAAACTCTACGTTGTCATTAGGTTACGCTTGGTCTCACCGTCCTTCAACCACTTCCCACAGATGCTCGCGACAGTGGCACATTAACATCCGACAAACTTCACCATTTCCGAGATGCTCATTCCCAGGTGCTGGGCCATAACAGTCTATCCCTTCCCAGAGTCACTCATATCAGGGAATTTCCCCATTCGTGGCTTGTATTCAGTTCAGTAATTCCCAGTGCATTTAACTTCATCCTGTCCATGCCCCTTATCAAATTTTCTCACTCACCTACGCTCCGATCTGTAGAAAGCCAGTTCATATGACAACTAGCTCTGCAGAGGAAGAAGATATTAAAATAATGTATGATGAGGTAAAGGAAATTATTCAGATATTTAAGGACGAAAATTTAATTGTGATAGGTGACTATAATTCAATAGTAGGAAATAAAAGGGAAGGAAAAATAGTGGGAGAACCTGGAATTAGGGAAAGTAAAGAAAATGGTAGCTGCCAGGTAAACTTTTTCACAGAGCATAATTTAACAATCGCTAACACTTTGTTTAAGAAACATGAAAGAAGGCTGTATATGTGGAAGACGCCATGGAACACTAAGGTTTCAGACTGCTTATATAATGATAAGACAGAGCTTCTGAAGAAAAATTTGAAACTTTAAGACTTTTCCAGGAGCAAATCTGATCATAATTTATTGGTTATGTACTGCAGATTAAAACTGAAGAAATTGCAAAAAGATAGGAAGTTAAGGAGATGGGACCGACACAAATTGAAAGAACCAGAGGTCATTGTGAGTCTCAGAGGGAAAATTAGGCAACAGTGTATTCAAGCACGATAAAAGAGTACAATGGAAGACGAATGGGAATATTCCAGCAATGAAATAGTGAAGGCAGCAGACGATCGCATTGGTAAAAATGTCAAGGCCTAGTAGAAATTCTTAGCTAACACAGGAGATATAAAATTTAACTAATGAAAGCAGAAAGCATAAAACTGCAGCAATGAAGCAGGCAAAAAGGAGTACAGACGTCTAAAAAGTGAGACTGAGGGAAACAGCAAAACAGCTAAGCAGGAATGACTAGAGGACAAATGTAGGTCTGTAGAAGCATGCATAACTGGGGGAAAAATAGATACCATCTACAGAAAAGCTGAAGAGGCCTTTTTTGATGAGAAGACAAGCAGTTGTATGACTATTAAGCGTCCAGATAAATAACCAGTACTAAACCGAGAGCTCACTGTAATGGAGTGTAACCTAGGCCATTACCATGAAGTCTGGGGTCAAACGTGAACTGCCGTCTGCTTGCCATCGAAACACAGTAGGTGAAATAGTTTTCACTTCGAGGTCCTAAATGAAAGTGAAACAGTAATATTTCCTAAGTAACCAGGTTTTCGGTGTATGTAGTGCAACAGGTTTGTTTGTAGGACAACAGCACAACAGCTTCTATCTCGCGCTTTTAATCAGTTTTTTCAAGTGTGATTGCCCTTCTTTTCTCATCTGTTGTATTTGCAACTACTTTTCCATCCTGTTGGTAAAAATAGCACGTTGGCGAGCATTGTCCTATCTATTGCTGTTGTTTCGGTTGTCAAACCTGTAGTTGGTTTAATGCAGTTTTCCAGTGCTGTTGCGTGATATCCTTAGCATAACCGCTACCTCTACATATTGGTGATCTGCCTGAGATAGGCCTAGTCCTGTTGTCTTCCCTTCCACCATCACTTCAACAGTGATTCATGTCGTAAAATGTATACGAGGCGATCAAAAATTTTCCATTTGAAAGCCAAACTAACCTCTTACCTGTGTGTCAGTGCTTAATATACCCACATCGGATCCATCTGATCTTCAACTGTCTACTGTACTACCATATTTCAGATACTTTTAGTACCTTCCCCAGTATCCATACATCACACTTGTACAGAGCAGTGCTCTACTCTTAGTTTTTCATGTATTTTTTTCTGCTCTCAAGATTACATTTTTGCCGTTTCTTTCAATAAAAAACTGTCTTTCATTGTGTAAACGTTGCTACTATGTCTTCCTTGCTTCTTCTCTTGGTGTATTTTGCTTCCGAGATAGTAAAATTCGGCCACATTCTCTTGCCCAGTTTAACATTTGGTCATGAACCTACTGAGAACGCAATTATATTAGTTTTCCTTTTGTTTATAGGAAGACAGCTATACAAATAACAGCGAGTGTGATGTCCTATTGTTACTATTAATGTGCTTAAATGACGTAATTATCTTCTAAAACCATGCAATATTTCTTCATGCGTAACACAGGAGCACTGTAATGCTAATACGCCTGCTGCCAAATGCTGCGACAGCACTTGCTGTTTGAGTTTTAAAAAGTGTACAGCCCTTTCGCCATCGATCGATATCTAAGCTGCACTAAAAGTAGGTTTTTCATGGTATTTCTGCCCAATGGTGAGAGATATTGTTCTGTCACGCCACCGATGTTCTGTTTCAACCGAAAGTGTCCACTTCGGTACTTTGTGAGTAGCTCAATCTAGTAGACAGATGTAATTTCCTTTCAGCCATCCTGTAATAGCAATTTCGTTGAAAATGGGAGCACTGTCACGCAATTATGAAAGTTCGAGCCCACTTTGCTGCGACAGAGTTTGATGTTTTCATAAAAACCTGTGTTCATTGTAAAAAATGGTTCAAATGGCCCTGAGCACTATGGGACTCAACTTCTGAGGTCATTAGTCCCCTAGAACTTAGAACTAGTTAAACCTAACCTAACCTAAGGACATCACAAACATCCATGCCCGAGGCAGGATTCGAACCTGCGACCGTAGCGGTCTTGCGGTTCCAGACTGCAGCGCCTTTAACCGCACGGCCACTTCGGCCGGCTGTGTTCATTGTAACACAGACACTTTTGATTAGTTGTTACCTAAAACTCTGAATACAAGCTAACAAATGGATAGTCACTTGAAGGCAGGGAACATCTCGAATTTGTGATATTTTTTTGGAATTATGTTCAGTTTGTACCACAGTCGCATCGTTAAACGAAGCCTACAACAGTCACGATAAATTTGTATATGGGACTTCCCGAGGCTGCATCACCGCTGTCATGGACAAGCCCTTCTGGTCAAGTTGGTGCACGCGCCCCTGGTCTAAAACGACAGCACGCAGATATTTGGTCACGGTAAGGAACATGTGGCGACGGCAGCTGGGAGCCGGGCTCCGGCCACCCGCAGGCCAGCAGTTCGCCTTGAAAGCGGGGCGGACGCTTGCGCAACTCTCAATTCTTTCTCATCCCCTTCAGTTTCTTACTTACTTCGATTTTCAAGAAGCGCCATCTTTTTGTCCCTCTCTTCTCCTTCGTCGTCCTCGCCGCCGCCGCCGCCGCCGCCGCCTGCAGCCCCTCCTTAGCTCCCCCTGGCGGGGTCCCCCCACCCTCTTACCCCTCCCCCCGCCAGAGCGAGGGCCGTGCGCCGGATCAAGCCCACGGGACGAAGATGGATATAGCCTTTCCAGCGCGAAATACAAGCCCCAGCTCCCTCTCTGCGCTCGCTCCGAGGGAAGAAGAATTTCCATAAAATCTGGCTGTCTGTGCTCAGCTCGGCGCTGGGAAGAACAACGGCTTCTTCCGTCTCTTTCTTCGGTCCTCCTCTCGCCGCCGAGCCCGCGGTCGTATTGACGACCTGGCAAACGCCTTGCGAGCGGGTGCGCACCGAAAAGATTTATGTCTAGGGAAAAGGAAACGCTTTAGCAAAGCGTTATAATTTATGTTCACTGCTAAAATATAACGCCCTACCGTTGGTATATAGTATAAAGGGGTTGAATATTACGTAACATGACAGGGGTGGAAAATATTATCTGCTCTCTTTCTCCCGCATCTCGAAACTTCCAAAAATAATGAGAGTACTTCTCAGCGGGAACGATGTGAAAGATACACGTTCTTTGTCCAATCTTGCCTTCGTGTCGACGGCGTTCTGTTGATAAGACACTTCATCTTCCCGTGTTTGCTCGAAAGACTGCCTTGGTTTTGATTACATCCAAAGGCCTCAGAACTGTCCTCGTGAGATAGTCTCAGTGACAAATGGGCAATACACGACATTCCAAATGCGGGGCACGTTCCAGTCCTCGAATTCGCTTCCTGATTTCGGTTTTCAGTTGGCTCAAAATCACCCCATAGAGAAGTAATCATCATCAGGAGGCCTGCCTTATGAACGACGGCTTCTTTGTGCTTTCATTGGAAGGCTGATTCTCAGAATCTGAGAGGAGTGCTTTACGTGATGCGCTGTGTCTTTCTTGTAGACAGGGGAAGAGCTTCCAGTCGATATGGAGCTCACTAGTGCCAGAGCATAAGGTTAGACTCGAAGTCGGTCGTGTCACTGTTTTAACGTAAAATCTCAGCATTCGTCAATTTCGGTTCAGCGAAGACTCCGTAAGCGTAAGTGTGGTATTTCATGAATACCAGTGTGCGCCAGCTCGTTCGGTTTAAAATATCGACTGGAGGTTCTTGAGAATGTCTCTGTTAATTTGTCTCTGAATAAGCAAAAGTATTCCGAATCTTGCAACTTACTCCTTTACGTTCCAAACTTCTTCAGTTAATCGCATTTGATAGGAATTCCAAACAGACGAACAATATTCAGCACTGGGCCATACGTTAGCTCGGTTAACGGGCTCTTGGTAGACTTTTCTCAGATTTCTTCTAATGATTATGATTCCCAAGACTTTTTGTCTCACACTTTGTGAGTGTGGCTGTTGTCAGGGGAATTTTGATAAAAGTTTTGAGTCATCTCACTTGAGTTAGCACTATCGTGTGAGGGGGCATATTGGATGTACTTTCAATCAGAAGGAGTGGGATTGAAACCCCTACCGGCCATCCAGATTTAGGTTGAGGTGGTCACCTTGGAAAATACGCTGCCTGTTTTCTTTTCCACCCTTCTGCAATCCGAGATGGTGCTTCATCTCTGATCTAACCCTATACGCCGCAAGCCACCTTATGGAATGTAGCGGAGGGTACTTTACGTACTACGAGTTACTTCTCCCTTGCATGTTCCAGTCGCGAACGGTGTTTGGGAAGAACGACTGTTAGTAAGCCTCGGTATGAGCTCAAATCTCTCTATTTTACCTTCAGGGTCTTTTCACAAGCTATATGTAGGAGAAAGCAATGCAAGGTGTAACTAATATAAGTGCAGATATTTCTGGTGGTGACTGAGGACGGTGTACTGCTCAACGTTATATCAGTATTTACGTTATTTGAAGACTGATAATCATATCTATTACATGCAGATGTTTTTAAGTTGGGTAGTACCTCCAAGTACATGTGACAACAGCAAGCCATTTGTGCTTATTTTCCCGTCGGCAGCAGATCATCTTTTGCACTGTGGATATGTGGACGCTAAATGACTAGTCTGTACTGACAGGTGCAGCACTTAGTGGTGCAGTTAGGACCACGCAAAAAACATCAGATCATTAAGTTTGTTACCAGTTTGTGGGGAGATTGTTCAACACAGAGAAAAAACAGCCACCACACTGATTTGTGTGCATACTCATATTAAGGTATCACATAAAAAATGTCTGCATTTATGTTCCTTACACTCCGTATATCTCTGACTCTTCACAGAACTTTAACAGTAAACAAGCCCTTGACGTACAACTCCTCTCTTGCAGTGTCTGACACTAAAGTTTTGTGAACGCTTCTGTGACGCTTCAGCTCCTGTTAAACGAACCTATGACGAATGGCACTACTTTTCTTTGGGTATTCTGAATTTCCTCTATGATTCCTCTGTAGTAAAGGTACCAGACTGGCGAGCAATTCGCAAGTATCGGCCGAACAAACGTTATGTAAACTATCTCATTCATAGGTGGACTACCTTACCTGACAACTGTTCCACTGAAACTCAGTCTGGCATCTGCCTTTCTTATGATTAGTTTTGTGTGGTCGTTCCATTTCAGATCGCTATTTAAGCTTACTCCCAGATATTTAACAAACGTGAATGTTTGTTCGGCAATTGTGTAATCATACAGTAAGAAGGCTTTCGCCTTTTTATGCGCACAGCGATACATTCATTTACGTTGTGGATCACCTGCCAATTCCTACACCAAAGTTCGACCCTCGGCGGGTCTCCCTTCATTTTGCTACAGTTTTCTATCATTTCGACTTCTCCATTTATAACAACATTATCAGCGAACAACATCATGGAGCTTCCAGTCTTATTCACTACGTCATTTATATACATTTTACGAACACTTCCTTGGGGTACACCCAAAGTTACTTTTATGTCTGAAAATTTCTCTCCATCAAGAATGATATGCTGTGTTCTGCGAGGGGCTTTCAATAAGTAATGCATCAGGTTTTTTTCTCATCCAGTTTCGGTTGAAAAAATGCATAATGTATTGTGGGACATCTGTGAATATTTTTGCTTCAGCTCCTATGGTTTCATGAAGTTCCGATTGGTGACGAAGCAGTAGGTAGCCTTCAAAATGACGTCTCAAAATGGTGTCTGTGGCGGATGTGCGTTCCAACCGGAGAGCTGTCATTGAGTTTCTTTTGGCGGAGAACCAGAGTATCACAAATATTCAAGACGCTTACAGAATGTCTACGGAGACCTGGTACTGAACAAAAGCACGGTAAGTCGTTGCACGAGGCGTCTGTCATCATCGCAACCAGGTGGAGCAAACCTGTCCGATCTGCGTGCCGGCCGGCGCATTACAGCTGACTTCTGCAATGTCAGAACGTGCGGACACACTCATTCGAAGTGATCGAAGGATCACAATCAAAGACCTCGCTGCACAACTGGACGTTTCTGTTGATACTGTTGACACACTAGTGAACCAGCTGGGGTACTCAAAAAGTGTATGCCGGCTGTATTCCTCGCCGCCCAACAGAAGGCCATAAAAATCAACGACGGACCATTTGTGCGGAATTGTTTGTGCGTTACGAGGCTGATCGTAACAATTTTTTGGCGAACATTGTTACAGGCGATGAAACACAGTTTCATCACTTCGAACCGGAAACAAAACGGCATTCCATAGGGTGGCGCCACACCACCTCTCCTCTAAAGTCGTGACGTCGGTCGGTTTCTGGGACACGAAGGGGTTGTTCTGTTTGAGGTGCTCCCTCACGAGGAATGATCAACTCTGAAGTGTATTTTGCTATCCTCGGGAAATTGAACAAAGGGCTTAAGCGTGTTCGTCACCATAAAAATACAAAAGAACTTCTCCTTCTCCATGACAGCACAAGGTTTTATACAAGTCTGCGCACCCGAGAGGAGCACACAGAAGTTGATTGGACTGGTCTTCCTCATCCATACTACAGCCCGGATCTCGAACCTTTCGACTTCCATCTGTCCGGCGCAACGAAGAATTCACTCCGCGGGAAGCAATACGTGGGTAATAGGACGCAACAAGACGCTGTCTCGGTATACAAGCCCTCGCAGTAAGGTAGTGTGAATCCGTCGCACTGAACGGAGATTAACATGAAAAACGAGGTTTTGCAGCCAAACGAGTAGAGATAATAAGATGTATTGCAGTCCTGAATAAAATCAACCTGCTTTCAGAAAAAGAAATGTGTTCCATTGCTTACTGAACGCCCTTCGTATTTGCTTGGAACTCATCAACCCAGTAAGAAAGCTGGCCTGATATTCGGTAAACTCGTACTTTGTTCATTAGGCGAGAGTACGGAACTGTATGAGTGCCTTCACGAAATCAAGGAACACGGCCGTCTGGGTCTCATGGACGAACCGAGCGAGCTGGATTTCAGATGATCGTTGGTTGCTAAATACATGTTGATTTCTATAGAGGAGATTTTCGGCCTCCAGATATGTCACAATACGCTAGTACGAAACGTGTTCCAAAATTGTATATTTTGACGACAGAGATTGAAGCCTGTAGTTTTGTTCCCTTGTTTAAGACCATTCTTGCAAACTGGAATGACCTGCGTATTTTTTCCAGTCCCTTTTCATCACCGACTGAGGTGGCGGAGTAGTAAGACTTAGGATACTCATTCGGAAGGACAGCAGTTCAAACCCCGTCCGGCTCAACCACACGTAAGTTTAACATGATTTGCCTAAATTGCTTAACACAAATTCCAAGGCAGTAACTCTGAAAAGGTCACGGCTAATTTCCTTCCCAATCTTTCCCCATTTCGAAATTGTAACCTACCTCTAATGACCTCGTCGTCCAGGGGACGATAAACCTTAATCTACCTTCCTTCCTTTTTCTTTCGCCGACAAGATGCTAAACCTTTACCTTCCTTTCAACCACCAAAGCGTTACAGGCTAATATTCCGAAGTCATTCTTGCGAATTAGCTTTGTCGCTAGGAACAGCTTTACAAACAATATGGTACATTTACTGCCACATAACACCGTTTCAAGAAAAATTATATACACTGGTTGTATTAAATACTACACACATTGGTAAATATAATGTACAGATTTCCAATGCGCATCATTTCTTCCCTCGCGACTGACGTGCCGAACGACGAAATTAGCCTTGTTAATGGCTACAGCTGGTGCAGTATTGGATGCGGCTGCTGCGAAATTCAAGGAAGCTGTGAGCCTCATTAACGGATCCAAATTTGGAGCCGTATCAAATGCGGTAGCAAGAACTGCACTGTTACCAATTCGCCGAACGAATGAATTTGTATAAATTTAGTTTGCTGAGTGAACGACCTTGTCTTCAAGTATCAGTCGACGACTGCGCGAAGAAGTGAAACTAATAAACTCGTGCATCCCAAACTACTTTTTTGTGTTTTTCTGCACTAAATGTAAAACATTTGTGGAGAAGGAGTCCATTTATGGAGACTCCATTGGTCTCCTTGCAGTTTTCACACAAAATAAATATTTCGGGGCGAAAATGATGAGAATCGATGGCGGACGTTTCTGCCACTATTCTGATAGTTGAGAGCTGGAAGGAAGCACAGCAAAAATATTATAAATGTGAAACGCATTCATGGAGGGCATGAAAAAAGAAGTACTTCTGTATTCACGAGCGACTTGTTGGGGTCTGTTAGACCAAATGACAGGAATATCTCGTTTACTCACATGTAACAATCGTCGTGTGTGAGGAGCTTCTATAGAATATTCATAAGTCTCAAAGTCAGTAACTCGACTGTCCCAGAGGGCGTACCGAGGTTGTTAAACTGCAACTGACGAGATCGAATCTCTGTGTCTCCGGGAAGCCTGCTGGCTCAGGTACGTATCGAGACGCAGCACGTGAGAAGCAGCGCTATACTAAGAGGAAGGTGTGGGTATGCACATCTTATTGCTTATTTTCTATAGTTTAAGTTTCTCATTCTTGCGGTGAACATTGCATCTCACTGTCACACTGACAGAACGTGATGCCGTGTGCACTACATTCATATTTGGACCATATCAGGAATACATATTCGATAAAAGTATCCCTAAACATACATTTCAGAAAGATTTCCAATAAAAAATGAATCTGTGTTGTTATTCGATCACATTTTCACGCTGTGCTAGATGCGGTATGGACAAAGATGTGCACTTTAAGATCTGTTTCTCCTAACACTGAAACAGTCTGTTTATGGTTTCGTAAAAATCCAGCACAGACATAATAGTAGAATACTAGAGCCAAGCCAATACAAGCGACTTCTAAGATAACAATCCTGACCAAAATGTCCGCGACATTCATTCATTCTACAAAAAATTGACAATGGGCGTAGTTACACATGCAATTTAAATGATGACCGGGAAACTCGAGTACACCACTAAATTAAAACAATCGTATGTATATTGTTGTTGCTTTAATTTGCTATGAAAGCGGTGCTGATAGACAATAAAAGCGGGTTAAAAGCTGTGAGCTGTCTGGGGAAGTTAACCTTGCATTACTGAGCAACTGTTTCGCCAGGTATCCAGTCTAGCTTACCAAATTCCCAACCAGACTAACATTAATTATAACCTTTTAATAGTCATACGACAACCGGTGATATGTATATAAAAAAGAGAATTTAAATAAAAAGAAATAAATCAGTTTATATTTGGAAATTTATTTTAACATTGATCATCAAAATTTCAGCATGTTAAACTCGATTCATAACTAAGCTGGTGCCTTATTTAGGATTGTGAAAATGTGAGATTGTAATCTTACGGAACACATCAAATATGGAGCCAAGATTGGGAGACTGCATACAACACTGCATTCATAAAATAACACACGAAGAACGTTGAAACATATGCAAGAGGAAATTAACCACTACCAACCGATTCAATTTTCACCCAGAGAAGCTACGTTCGTAGCACAATCCTGTCCGTCATGTAATTACCACACACTGGTATACTAAATTCATACTCTCTGTGAAATCTTCCCGAAAAGAATAGCTGAGGGCTACTTTGATGATTACACCACATGCTTCACGTGGTCAACTTGGTTTACACAAAGAGTGTAACTCCACAATAATTTTGATAATTAAAATAAATTAGATCGAAAAGCAGTTTACAAAAAAAAAAAAAATGGTTCAAATGGCTCTGAGCACTATGGGACTCAACTGCTGTGGTTATCAGTCCCCTAGAACTTAGAACTACTTAAACCTAACTAACCTAAGGACATCACACACATCCATGCCCGAGGCAGGATTCGAACCTGCGACCGTAGCAGTCCCACGGTTCCGGACTGCGCGCCTAGAACCGCGAGACCACCGCGGCCGGCCAGTTTACAAAAGAAAAACCTCGAACTGGTTACTATCGTCTTACTATTAACCTGATGGGTCAAACAATTGTATAAGCACGTGGTACTGGTCTTACAAGTACACCCCACGTGGGTTGAACATAAAGAAAGGTTGCTATATTGAAAAATATTGTCAAGACGAGACGTTATAATCTCACGCACATTCGCATTTAAGATTGATACTCTTAGTTAGAGTTACTGATCAACGCGTGGTTCAAAAATGGTTCAAATGGCTCTGAGCACTATGGGACTCAACTTCTGAGGTCATTAGTCCCCTAGAACTTAGAACTACTTAAACCTAACTAACCTAAGGACATCACACACATCCATGCCCGAGGCAGGATTCGAACCTGCGACCGTAGCGGTCTCGCGGTTCCAGACTGCAGCGCCAGAACCGCACGGCCACTTCGGCCGGCAACGCGTGGTTCCACTTTACTCACAAAGTCCCCTAGAACTTAGAACTACTTAAACCTAACTAACCTAAGGACATCACACACATCCATGCCCGAGGCAGGATTCGAACCTGCGACCGTAGCGGTCTCGCGGTTCCAGACTGCAGCGCCAGAACCGCACGGCCACTTCGGCCGGCAACGCGTGGTTCCACTTTACTCACAAAGTAGTGACAAAGCAACTACCGGAATATATTCTGAACTTCACACTCGAATTACACTGCGTTGCAATTTAAGATAACATTAGACATTTTAGAGCTAAACCTGAAATAAAGGTGATTAAATTTTCAGTTAGGCTGAACTTAAGAAATCCATTGTCCTACGGACTTAGCAGACACGCGCTTAGTCGGAGATCTTACCACTTCAGACGCTCGCCGCGGACAGACTGCCGTGGTCCCTTCCTGAGGGGTGGCTTCTGTATACAAAACGGAAGTGACCAGAGAGGCAGCTTCCTATACCAACATGACAAGAGACGGACAGGACCAGGCTAAGGATAGAAACCTCTTTGCTTTTAGAAAGCGTAACTACCTATTCCGACGTTGGTCCTACTGTTCTCTGGCAGACAGGCTTGTCTGCTACCATCCAGCATGCAACTAGAAATACATTTGCTCATTCATCCTCTCACACAGAATGGAAGGGGGATGACAGTATCTTATCATACACAGTATATAAAAGAAAGCGGATGTAGGTTCCGTATGAGACTGTGTGACATGAATTACATATAAACTGTGTTTTAAAGTGTAGTAGTGTGACAGATCGTTCTTGTTTATGTGTAAAAGTAACACGTTTCACTACTCAGTCTCCTCCCAGATAGTCAGAAACACCACAGTAAATTTAGAAGAGGAATTTATGCCGTAAATGACAACAGACTTAAGAAATTAACATGAAAGGAATCCAACAGAGACCTTTCAATATATTGAAACTGCTAGGGACGCAGATGTAAGATTAGTACTAGACACACAGAAATTAATCAGTAAGAGAAGGAAAGTCGAAGACTGGATTCCAAATCAACATGAACTTCAACAGAAAGCTTCATGTGCCATCGTTAGGAAAGTATAAATCAACCGGAAAATAGTCACGAAAGTAAGTGAGCACAATAACTAAAATAATTAACCATTAACGACATCAAGAGGATACAGATACTCCATAAAATGCAAATTTTATCAGACTATTCAAATAAGCTATACGTCTTAACGATCAGTCAAGAGGCAATATGTTGGAGTCACAAGTCTGTCTTCCGCATCTTAATCACACAAAAATCTGTTATAGCGCACATACACTTAACAGGATATTTAGAAACACAAATCTTACAGCTGTGTATCACTTAAACAAACGCCTCAAGATGGGCTTGCTGGAAGCTGAAATTAATTTACTTTTATACCATCAAAGGAAAGCAAATTATTAAGCAGCTCAGTTTAAAGGTGAAAGCCTGTTACTGGAATCGTTATGTAGTAATTGTTGTTGTTGTCTTCAGTCCTGAGACTGGTTTGATGCAGCTCTCCATGCTACTCTATCCTGTGCAAGCTTCTTCATCTCCCCGTACTTACTGCAATCTACATCCTTCTGAATCTGCTTAATGTATTCATCTCTTGGTCTCCCTCTACGATTTTTACCCACCACGCTGCCCTCCAATGCTAAATTTGTGATCCCTTGATGCCTCAGAACCTGTCCTACCAACCGGTCCCTTCTTCTAGTCAAGATGTGCCACAAACTCCTCTTCTCCCCAATTCTATTCAGTACCTCCTTATTAGTTACGTGATCTACCCATCTAATCTTCAGCATTCTTCTGTAGCACGACATTTCAAAAGCTTCTCTTTTTGTCCAAACTATTTATCGTCCATGTTTCACTTCCACACATGGCTACACTCCATACATATACTTTCAGAAGCGACCTCCTGACACTTAAATCTGTTATACTCGATGTTAACAAATTTCTCTTCTTCAGAAGCGCTTTCCTTGCCATTGCCAGTCTAAATTTTATATCCTCTCTACTTCGACCATCATCAGTTATTTTGCTCCTCAAATAGCAAAACTCCTTTACTACTTACAGCGTCTCATTTCCTAATCTAATTCCCTCAGCGTCACCTGACTTAATTCGACTACATTCCATTATCCTCGTTTTGCTTTTGTTGATGTTCATCTTATATCCTCCTTTCCAGACACTGTCCATTCCTCTCAACTGCTCTTCCAAGTCCTTTGCTGTCTCTGACAGAACTACAATGTCATCGGCGAACCTCAACATTTTTATTTCTTCTCCATGGAGTTTAATACCTACTCCGAATTTTTCTTTTGTTTCCTTTACTGCTTGCGCAATATACAGATTGAATAACATCGGGGACAGGCTGCAACCCTGTCTCACTCCCTTCCCAACCGCTGCTTCCCTTTCATGCCCCTCGACTCTTATAACTGCCATCTGGTTTCTGTACAAATTGTAAATAGCCTTTCGCTCCCTGTATTTTACCCCTGCCATCTTTAGAATTTGAAAGAGAGTATTCCAGTCAACATTGTCAAAAGCTTTCTCTAAGTCTACAAATGCTAGAAATGTAGGTTTGCCTTTCCTTAATCTATTTTCTAAGATAAGTCGTAGGGTCAGTATTGCCTCACGTGTTCCAACATTTCTGCGGAATCCAAACTGATCTTCCCCGAGGTCGGCTTCTACCAGTTTTTCCATTCGTCTGCAAAGAATTCGTGTTAGTATTTTTCAGCAGTGACTTATTAAACTGATAGTTCGGTAATTTTCACATCTGTCAACACCTGCTTTCTTTGGGATTGGAATAATTATATTCTTCTTGAAGTCTGAGGGTATTTCACCTGTGTCATACATCTTGCTCACCAGATGGTAGAGTTTTGTCAGGACAGGCTCTCCCAAGGCCGTCAGTAGTTCCAATGGAATGTTGTCTACTCCCGGGGCCTTGTTGCGACTCAGGTCCTTCAGTGCTCTGTCAAACTCTTCACGCAGTATCGTATCTCCCATTTCATCTTTATCCACATCCTCTTTAATTTCCATAATATTGTCCTCAAGTACATCGCCCTTGTATAGACCCTCTATATACTCCTTCCACCTTTCTGCTTTCCCTTCTTTGCTTAGAACTGGATTTCCATCTGAGCTCTTGATATTCATACAAGTGGCTCTCTTTTCTCCAAAGGTCTCTTTAATTTTCCTGTAGGCAGTATCTATCTTACCCCTAGTGAGATAAGCCTCTACATCCTTACATTTTTCCTCTAGCCATTCCTGCTTAGCATTTTGCACTTCCTGTCAATCTCATTTTTGAGACGTATGTATTCCTTTTTGCCTGCTTCATTACTGCGTTTTTATGTTTTCTCCTTTCATCAATTAAATTCAATATTTCTTCTGTTACCCAAGGATTTCTGCTAGCCCTTGTCTTTTTACCTACTTGATCCTCTGCCGCCTTCACTACTTCATCCCTCAGAGCTACCCATTCTTCTTCTACTGTATTTCTTTCCCCCATTCCTGTCAATTGTTCCCTTATGCTCTCCCTGAAACTCTGTACAACCTCTGGTTCTTTCAGTTTATCCAGGTCCCATCTCCTTAAATTCCCACCTTTTTGCAGTTTCTTCGGTTTTAATCTACAGGTCATAACCAATAGATTGTGGTCAGAGTCCACATCTGCCCCTGGAAATGTCTTACAATTTAAAACCTGGTTTCCTAAATCTCTGTCTTACCATTATATAATCTATCTGATACCTTCTAGTATCTCCAGGATTCTTCCAGGTATACAACCTTCTTTTATGATTCTTGAACCAAGTGTTAGCTATGATTAAGTTATGCTCTGTGCAAAATTCTACCAGACGGCTTCCTCTTTCATTTCTCTCCCCCAATCCATATTCACCCACTATGTTTTCTTCTCTCCCTTTTCCTACTCTCGAATTCCAGTCACTCATGACTATTAAATTTTCGTCTCCCTTCACTACCTGAATAATTTCTTTTATCTCATCATACATTTCATCAATTTCTTCATCATCTGTAGAGCCAGTTGGCATATAAACTTGTACTACTGTAGTAGGCATGGGCTTCGTGTCTATCTTGGCCACAATAATGCGTTCACTATGCTGTTTGTAGTAGCTTACCCGCACTCCTATTTTTTTATTCATTATTAAACCTACTCCTGCATTACCCTATTTGATTTTTTATTTATAACCCTGTATTCACCTGACCAAAAGTCTTGTTCCTCCTGCCACCGAACTTCACTAATTCCCGCTATATCTAACTGTAACCTATCCATTTCCCTTTTTAAGTTTGTAACTTACCTGCCCGATTAAGGGATCTGACATTCCACGCTCCGATCCGTAGAACGCCAGTTTTCTTTCTCCTGATAACTACGTCCTCCTGAGTAGTCCCCGCCCGGAGATCCGAATGGGGGACTATTTTACCTCCGGAATATTTTACCCAAGAGGACGCCATCATCATTTAACCATACAGTAAAGCTGCTTGCCCTCGGGAAAAATTACGGCTGTAGTTTCCCCTTGCTTTCAGCCGTTCGCAGCACCAGCACAGCAAGACCGTTTTGGTTATTGTTACAAGGCCAGATCAGTCAATCATCCAGACTGTTGCCCCTGCAACTACTGAAAAGGCTGCTGCCCCTCTTCAGGAACCACACGTTTGTCTGGCCTCTCAACAGATAGCCCTTCGTTGTGGTTGTACCTACGGTACGGCCATCTGTATCGCTGAGGCACGCAAGCCTCCCCACCAACGGCAAGGTCCATGGTTCATGGGGATAGGATGTAGTAATTAATATAACAAATTCTCTTGCTCGTATACAAACATAATATATCTTATACAAATGTTGCGCAAAATATTGATATTTAACGCTCCGATCCATTGTTCAAGTTAGAATTGTATATTCCTTTGACATCACTACACAGACATCTGAAGTGATTAGAGGGAGCCAAATAAAACAGAAGTCAAGGTTCTCTTTGAGATTTTAGGCTTGGCCATTCCAAATACATAGTCTGGACAACGGCACTCTTTCGCTTTCGTCAATATGACCTAGAAATGTTAATGCTAGGTTCAAAAAAAATGGTTCAAATGGCTCTGAGCACTATGGGACTCAACATCTTAGGTCATAAGTCCCCTAGAACTTAGAACTACTTAAACCTAACTAACCTAAGGACATCACACACACCCATGCCCGAGGCAGGATTCGAACCTGCGACCGTAGCACTCCCGCGGGTCCGGACTGCTAGGTTTCATGGTAGCACACTCAGTGTAGCTGGCAAATATTCTAAGATGATGAGAACTGAGTTTATGTCGCTGTCTGACATCAGATGTATGTGCTTAGATGGAAAGGTCATGGTTTGACGTCGTGTCGACAGCGAAGTAATTAGCGACAGAGCACGATATCGCAGCGGAGACATAGGCTACGTCCATTTAGGATGAGTAAGTTCGGCTCTGGCTACAAATAATTTAGATAAACCACGGAAACCTTGATCTGGATGGCCAGAGCATGCTTTGGACCCTGCTCTTTGCAAACACCAATCCAGTATCCGCGCCGTCTTGCATATGTGATTACAGCATTTCTCTCTAAAATGGCTCTGAGCACTATGCGACTTAACTTCTGAGGTCATCAGTCGCCTAGAACTTAGAACTAATTAAACCTAACTAACCTAAGGACATCACACACATCCATGCCCGAGGCAGGATTCGAACCTGCGACCGTAGCGGTCGTTCGGTTCCAGATTGTAGCGCCTAGAACCGCTCAACCACTCCGGCCGGCATTTCTCTCCAAACAGAAATGGTTTGCAAGCAACACTTCCACTCAGCGAAGCTGTTCGCATTGGAAAATACAGTTGTTTTTCAATTTCATGGAAAATACACTTTATCAATTCACTTCTTAACGCTCTCGAATCGTATTATTGCTCGTTTGGAGAGTGAAAATCTCCTCTATGAAAACCAACACGGATTCCACAAACATAGATACTGCAAATATCAGCTCACACGATTCATCCTTGAGACCGGGAGCGCCGTAGACAGCGACACCCACGTTGACGCCGCGTTCCTTCACTTCCGAAATCTCTGCACTGTCGTTTAATGAACAAATAGTAGACTACCGAGTATCTGGACAGATTTGCTATTGCAGGACTTCCTTGCAGATGCTTTACACAGACCTCTTAGCGAAACAAAACTTACTAATGTAAAGGTAATTTCAGAAGCAGAAAGGAGAATGACAGGTGTGTTACTGTTTTATGTATACAGCGTGATTCAGTTGCTCCTACCGAACGGTTTTATGCAACCTGCGACCCCTTCAAATACCACTTGCACGCTTTTCATATTCTCTCACTTGCTACATGTGAACTAAAAGTCCTACAGAAAAAAATGTACTGGACCTTTATGTAGGAAAATTAATTTAGTTGAGTTTTGTACTGGGATACCGTTTTGCTTAAGCCAATAGTTTTCGAATTAAGTTTGAAAAACGTACAAAAATGATCCTCAAAAGCGTTTTTATTGAATAACTGTAAAACCGTGGCCTCCAGTACAAAATTAACTATATTAAATTTCCTACAAAAAGTCACGTTCATTTTTTCTGTATGATTAATAGTTTGCGCATAGTGAGCGAGAGAATACGAAAATTTCGCTCCCTCTTTTTGAAAGCATTGCACGTTGCATAAACCCATTGGTAGTAGCAACTCAATCACCCTGTCATTAATAATCTAGTGTTATGGCATAGTGATTAAGAAAATAGACCGTTACTTGTAAGGAACAGGATTCTAATTCATTTACGTGAATCCAAATTTGGGTTTCATGTGGTTTCCTTAAGTTACTGCAAGGGAATAACTATTGTTGCAGCATTATGCCTAGTTTGTCTCGATAGAGATGCGACATACGATTCGCTGCCTACTTCCGGATTTCTAACCTCGTTGGTTTTGATAAGGACGGAAAAGGTGTTATACTTTTACGTCTCGTCGAATTTGGGATGACTGGAGACTATTTTGGTAAGGAAAACTGGCGTCGTGATGTGTTCTAGTGTTTCTTGTGCATTGGTGGTAGAGACCGAATTTTGTGCCTGAATAACGAATCAAGAAAGATAGTTAGCATCCTTATCTTGACTAACTGGAACAGTTATTTGAAAAATGGTAGTAGGGGACCAACACGGTATAATTCGAGCCCAGTAAAAATGTTGCGTATCCAGAAACATTCATACGTTTCTGTTATACGTTTTCAACACCAAGCTCGCAGGGAGGATTCAGAGCCAGGAAAGTATTTCAACGAAGTTTCATCTCCCATCTTAAGCAAATAATATGGCTAGTTTATAAGTGAGATATGGCTTTCAAATGGTTCAAATGGCTCTGAGCACTATGGGACTCAACATCTTAGGTCATAAGTCCCCTAGAACTTAGAACTACTTAAACCTAACTAACCTAAGGACATCACACACACCCATGCCCGAGGCAGGATTCGAACCTGCGACCGTAGCAGTCCCGCGGTTCCGGACTGCAGCGCCAGAACCGCTAGACCACCGCGGCCGGCTATGGCTTTCAAAATGGCTCTGCGCACTATGGGACTCAACATCTTAGGTCATAAGTCCCCTAGAACTTAGAACTACTTAAACCTAACTAACCTAAGGACATCACACACACCCATGCCCGAGGCAGGATTCGAACCTGCGACCGTAGCAGTCCCGCGGTTCCGGACTGCAGCGCCAGAACCGCTAGACCACCGCGGCCGGCTATGGCTTTCAAAATGGCTCTGAGCACTATGGGACTTAACATCTGGGGTCATCAGTCCCCTAGAACTTAGAACTACTTAAACCTAACTAACCTAAGGACATCACACACAACCATGCCCGAGTCAGGATTCGAACCTGCGACCGTAGCAGTCGCGCGGTTCCGGACTGAGCGCCTAGAACCGCTAGACCACCGCGGCCGGCAGATATGGCTTTCTGCCGTAGCATACATCACATTAGTACTTATAACAGTTATTTTATTTGGCAATTTTGTACATCAACTTCCTCTTCTCCGTTATCGATGTCGCTAACGCACGCTTTCGTCGTCCACATTGGAGCGGCAAAGGGATCTTCAGATTATGTGCAAATATCTTGGACTAAATCTTGAACATGTCTTTAAAGTGTCATGGAGAGAGACCATGTGACAATGTTCGTTTGTCAGTTGTGAACCTCAAAGCCGGTATTCCCTTTAGTGCTATTCGAAAGGAGTAAGCTATATGGCGAGACCATAATTCACGTTCTCCTTGCTATCTTATTGCCATGAACAAGACAAACACTAAACTGTACATCACACGAGCTCATCACGTTCAGATGAGAGAAGCGGAAACACCTGAATTTCACAGAGAAACAGCTGAGCCAATAACACTACACGACGATCGGATCTTGGTTGGCGTTACGAAGATTTTCGCAGTCATTCAGATAAGTTGAAAATATGTAATCAGCTTCTTTGGCTGTAGACCTCGCCCTATTCCAAACGATTACTGACATTCCCAAGGCTATGAGAAAGCGCAGCACGAAATCCCGTCTGACATGGTGGCTGCTTGAGGCGCGGTACGGTTCCTGCGAGCATCGTGAATGGCATTAATGAGGACAAACGACAGACAGCGCGGCCCCAGTCATTAGCGCCTCTCCTAGTACGGGACCCCTTTTATAATTTGGCCAATTACGTCCAATGGACGGCGTGTACGTCTTAACAACACCAGGTACAACTCGACCCGAAGATAAGACACCAACTCGTTTCTTACGTGCGCACACACTGAATTCTTCTTTTCCAGAACTCCGCTGCACTAATTCCCTTTTCAGTGGTGATCATGATGTCCCTTCATCAAGTTGCTTTGCTTCCTTTCTTTGCTAATGTAAGGCTCTCCGGATAGAATGTGGCAGCTGTTCTTTCTCCCGATCCTGTGCTGCTTGCCTCCACAGTGAGATCCAAGGAACAAGGAAGGAACTTCGCAATCGACGTAATTAGAGACGGAGCACAAACTCAGATTCAAGAATGGAGAAATAAATCGTGTGTGCTGTTTCAAAGGAACCACCTCGGCATTTGCCTGCAGTGATTTAGGGGAATCACGGAAAGGTCAAATCGGGATGGCCGGAAGTGGGTGTGAAGCGTCGTCCTCCGGAATGGGAGTCCAGTGCGTTAACCACTGCGCCACCTCGTTCGGTGACAGTGAGATCCATGAGCTGCGGGACCTACACTGAGTGGCAATGGAAGAGATATCGGTTGTCAGCTGCTCAAGCGCTGCATTTGTCTCAGAACACTTCTGGTACAAATGAGTTCCTGGCCCTTCGTATTCAAATTGGCGGCCATCTAACTCAGAGTAGACCGTCGACCGCCCCATTTTGGTCGGAGCCGATGTGACATCCGTTCGTCAAACACATGTGGTCCTTCTGTGCGGTTTTTTAGGGGACGTCCGTTAATTAACTGAGCTAAAAATAGGGTGGGGGGGAGTAGTCCGGCAAAATCTCACTAAATCTCGTTTAAAGAGGAGGAGGGGGGGCCACAATGAAAACTTTTTAATTCAGAGAATGTGCGTTATTATAACGGATAACGTTTTGTTATATAAAATTAATCGCTGCCATAACCATTATTAAAATGCCCACCAATCTTAATTGCCTCTCTGAACTGAACTGAGTGTATGCCTGGAATTCCCCGATTTGAAACAAGTGCCGCACAATATTACCTTACAATGGTTATGTAATTGATTTAAGCGTATTTAAATTCTTTTTGCTAGGGGGTATGATATTTTTGACATAATTTATCATACCAATGTCAGTAACAAGATTTCCCGAGTCTGTCTTGTTTTCATCCCAAGAAGTCGAGAGATATCAAGCACTTGAGGACAGGACTTGCTGACGTTTTGAACTAACACAGAGTTAATGTTATCGCATGAGGCAGGTAATAAGAACTGCGTGTGCTCACTGCATGAATGGGTCAGCTCAAAAATTAATGTGTGGACAGGTGAACCATACCTCAGATAGCCTTGTGCGTTTCAGCGGTACCATCGTCATCATTATCTTCTTCCTAATCATAATCACCTTCTTGGTCTTCTGCTGTTCCTACCTCCTACTTTCATAAACTCATAGTTTCTATGGCTTGAATGTCTTTGCCTTCTTCACCTTCATATGTCTTCTTCTTCTGCCTTTGTAGAGCTGCCCTTCTTGAATCAAACCGCGTGGTGTGTTTAAATTCTTTTTCCAGCACAGACTCATCTTTAGTTTGTCTTTTATGCAGAAACTACAGTTTCTTCTGGGTACTTAGCTGGGATCTCAACAAAACATGGCAAGAATTTTAGTAAACATCACACACAGATTGATTAGGGTCATCAGTAGAATCAGTTTTCATTTTTTATCAGAACTGGTGTAGTGTCATGAAATTTGTTCCATATCTATGAACGATCTTCCTCAGTGAAGTGCCTGCCATTACTCTGATCTGTGCTTTCCTTTTTTTTTTTTTGGTCATCAGTCTACTGACTAGTTTGATGCGGCCCGCCACGAATTCCTTTCCTGTGCTAACCTCTTCTTCTCAGAGTAGCACTTGCAACCTACGTCCTCAATTATTTGCTTGACGTATTCCAATCTCTGTCTTCCTCTACAGTTTTTGCCCTCTACATCTCCCTCTAGTACCATGGAAGTCATTCCCTCATGTCTTAGCAGATGTCCTATTATCCTGTCCCTTCTCCGTATCACTGTTTTCCACATATTCCTTTCCTCTCCGATTCTGCGTAGAACCTCCTCATTTCTTACCTTATCAGTCCACCTAATTTTCAACATTCGTCTATAGCACCGCATCTCAAATGCTTCGATTCTCTTCTGTTCCGGTTTTCCCACAGTCCATGTTTTGCTACCATACAATGCTGTACTCCAGACGTACATCCTCAGAAATTTCTTCCTCAAATTAAGGCCGGTATTTGATATTAACAGACTTCTCTTGGCCAGAAATGCCTTTTTTGCAATAGCGAGTCTGATTTTGATGTCCTCCTTGTTCCGTCCGTCATTGGTTATTTTACTGCCTAGGTAGCAGAATTCCTTAACTTCATTGACTTCGTGACCATCAATCCTGATGTTAAGTTTCTCGCTGTTCTCATTTCTACTACTTCTCATTACCTTCGTCTTTCTCCGATTTACTCTCAAACCGTACTGTGTACTTATTAGACTGTTCATTCCGTTCAGCAGACCATTTAATTCTTCTTCACTTTCACTCAGGATAGCAATGTCATCAGCGAATCGTATCATTGATATCCTTTCACCTTGTATTTCAATTCCACTCCTGAACCTTTCTTTTATTTCCATCATTGCTTCCTCGATGTACAGATTGAAGAGTAGGGGCGAAAGGCTACAGCCTTGTCTTACACCCTTCTTAATACGAGCACTTCTTGCTTGATCGTCCACTCTTATTATTCCCTCTTGGTTGTTGTACATATTGTATATGACCCGTCTCTCCCTATAGCTTACCCCTACTTTTTTCAGAATCTCGAACAGCTTGCACCATTTTATATTGTCTACCGCTTTTTCCAGGTCGACAAATCCTATGAAAGTGTCTTGATTTTTCTTTAGCCTTGCTTCCATTATTAGCCGTAACGTCAGAATTGCCTCTCTCGTCCCTTTACTTTTCCTAAAGCCAAACTGATCGTCACCTAGCGCATTTTCTTTTCCATTCTTCTGTATATTATTCTTGTAAGCAGCTTCTATGCATGAGCTGTTAAGCTGATTGTGCGATAATTCTCGCACTTGTCAGCTCTTGCCGTCTTCGGAATTGTGTGGATGATGCTTTTCCGAAAGTCAGATGGTATGTCGCCAGACTCATATATTCTACACACCAACGTGAATAGTCGTTTTGTTGCCACTTGCCCCAATGATTTTAGAAATTCTGATGGAATGTTATCTATCCCTTCTGCCTTATTTGACCGTAAGTCCTCCAAAGCTCTTTTAAATTCCGATTCTAATACTGGATCCCCTATCTCTTCTAAATCGACTCCTGTTTCTTCTTCTATCACATCAGACAAATCTTCACCCTCATAGAGGCTTTCAATGTATTTTTTCCACCTATCTGCTCTCTCCTCTGCATTTAACAGTGGAATTCCCGTTGCACTCTTAATGTTACCACCGTTGCTTTTAATGTTACCAAAGGTTGTTTTGACTTTCCTGTATGCTGAGTCTGTCCTTCCGACAATCATATCTTTTTCGATGTCTTCACATTTTTCCTGCAGCCATTTCGTCTTAGCTTCCCTGCACTTCCTATTTATTTCATTCCTCAGCGACTTGTATTTCTGTATTCCTGATTTTCCCGGAACATGTTTGTACTTCCTCCTTTCATCAATCAACTGAAGTATTTCTTCTGTTACCCATGGTTTCTTCGCAGCTACCTTCTTTGTACCTATGATTTCCTTCCCAACTTCTGTGATGGCCCTTTTTAGAGATGTCCATTCCTCTTCAACTGTACTGCCTACTGCGCTATTCCTTATTGCTGTATCTATAGCGTTAGAGAACTTCAAACGTATCTCGTCATTCCTTAGTACTTCCGTATCCCACTTCTTTGCGTATTGATTCTTCCTGACTAATGTCTTGAACTTCAGCCTACTCTTCATCACTACCATATTGTGATCTGAGTCTATATCTGCTCCTGGGTACGCCTTACAGTCCAGTATCTGATTTCGGAATCTCTGTCTGACCATGATGTAATCTAATTGAAATCTTCCCGTATCTCCCGGCCTTTTCCAAGTATACCTTCTCCTCTTGTGATTCTTGAAGAGGGTATTCGCTATTACTAGCTGAAACTTGTTACAGAACTCAATTAGTCTTTCTCCTCTTTCATTCCTTGTCCCAAGCCCATATTCTCCTGTAACCTTTTCTTCTTCTCCTTCCCCTACAACTGCATTCCAGTCGCCCATGACTATTAGATTTTCATCCCTCTTTACATACTGCATTACCCTTTCAATATCCTCATACACTTTCCCTATCTGTTCATCTTCAGCTTGCGACGTCGGCATGTATACCTGAACTATCGTTGTCGGTGTTGGTCTGCTGTCGATTCTGATTAGAACAACCCGGTCACTGAACTGATCACAGTAACACACCCTCTGCCCTACCTTCCTATTCATAACGAATCCTACACCTGTTATACCATTTTCTGCTGCTGTTGATATTACCCGATACTCATCTGACCAGAAATCCTAGTCTTCCTTCCACTTCACTTCACTGACCCCTACTATATCTAGATTGAGCCTTTGCATTTCCCTTTTCAGATTTTTTAGTTTCCCTACCATGTTCAAGCTTCTGACATTCCACGCCTCGACTCGTAGAACGTTATCCTTTCGTTTATTATGCAATTTTTTTCTCATGGTAACCTCCCCCTTGGCAGTCCCCTCCCGGAGATCCGAATGGGGGATTATTCCGGAATCTTTTGCCAATGGAGAGATCATCATAACCCTTCTTCAATTACAGGCCACATGTCCTGTGGATACACGTTACGTGTCTTTAATGCAGTGGTTTCCATTGCCTTCTGCATCCTCATGTCGTTGATCATTGCTGATTCTTCCGCCTTTAGGGGCAATTTCCCACCCCTAGGACAAGAGAGTGCCCTGAACTCTATCCGCTCCTCCGCCCTCTTTGACAAGGCCGTTGGCAGAATGAGGCTGACTTCTTATGCCGGAAGTCTTCGGCCGCCAATGCTGATTATTTATCAAAATTTAGGCAGTGGCGGGGATCGAAGCCGGGACTGAAGACATTTTGATTATAAATCAAAGACGCTACCCCTAGACCACGGGTACTGCTTTCCTATGTGATGCATATGGCGATATGTGTCTTCTTTTCATGATTCCTCATGCTGACTTCACAATCAAAATACAAGCTTCGCACCGCACACTGATATGTTACGCGTTAACACCTTGTAAAAGAAAATAACAAATTCTCCACACGCCATCCTTTGATATTGGATTGCAGATATACATAAAATAAAATTATATTAAGTTTACTGATTTTCTCACCATTGTTACAGCGAAAGTCCAACAAATTACCCCATGTTACAGTGTAAGTGTAACTACTCACTCCACTTACGCGGAAGTGACCACTACAGACACTGAGGTACCGAAAGTCATGGGATTGCGATATCACATATACAAATAGTGGTAGCATCACGTACACAAGGTATAAATGGACAGTGCATTGGCAGAACTGTCATTTGTACTCATATGATTCATGTGAAACGGTTTCCGACATGATTATGGCTGCATGGCGGGAATTAACAGACTTTGAATGTGGAATGGGGCATTCTATTTCGGAAATCGTTAAGAAATTCAATACTCCGAGACCCGCAGCGTCAAGGTGTACCGAGAATACGAAATTTCAGGCATTACCTCTTACCACAGGCAACGCAGTGGCCGACGGCCACTTTGACCCACGAACCTGGCTATTGCTCTATTCGACCAGCCAACCAAATGGAGACCCACAGCAAGGCCTCTTTCAAACTCTGTGAGCTGCTGGTAGTGCAGTCTCACTCGAGTATTGAGTACCTCCGTGTCCTTCACAGTAATCGCTCAACATCTGATGCTGTTCGCGTCGCACATGTACCCTACCTGTCACACAGAATTGCAAGTCAAATCGTTTACATATTCGCCGATGGTGAGTACATGTACCAAGTCATATTGGCATCTGACCGTGTCTTGTTTGTGCTAATTTTTTTTTCTCAGTCATTGTAATTTGCTCTTTCCAAGCAGTCTCCAGTGTCATCAATGAATGGCAATGGGTGGACACCATTTTTCGCAATCCTGTTCAGTCGTCGGTAGTCGATGCAGAAACGCGATGTGCCACCTTTTTTCTCCACAAGGACCACAGCAGAATACCAAGCACTCTCTGAAGGTTCAATGATGTTATCTTGCAGCGTCTTTTCGCTTCTTTCCGGATTATCCGGCGTTCAGTCCGCGACACCCTGTAGGAGCGCTTGCTAATTAGTGAAAGATCCCCACTCTTGACATCGTGTTTTCCCATTGTCCGTTTGGTCTGTCTTTTCTCCAATAAGGTTCTGGAAGTATCTGAAAACTGGCGCAGAATCTCTAACACTCTCCGACGGTCCTCTGTCGGGCAAGATCCTGTCGGCAGTTTGATAGCAGCTTCCTCCCCTACAGTGTCTGTAGTGACGGCGGTGGACGATTCTTCGTCGATGGCAGTAATATGTCCTTCATGGCCGCTGTCTTTAAGCACGCACGTTTATGGATGAGTTGTGGCTGCTCGTGACAATTGGTCATGCAAAATTCTACTTGACCACCTAACATGCGTATGGTCGTCGCTAGCATGTAGATTTCTGTTGCGTACCAGAGTAACTTTCTGCAATCGACAAAAGTTTCACCGTTCATATGAGGATCTAGATTGACGACCCAAACGCGTCTCTTTGATGACTAAGAGATAATAACCTATTTAACAGCAGACAGACGCCATGAGGAATCTTTCATCTGTATGCTTGTTGGAATAGCTTCTTCAGTCTGGAACTCTTTTCTTACACAATATAAGACTGCTTGTGATGCTTGCAAAGAAGCCCCATCCGAAAATAACATAACGACTACATTCTGTTAAAACGATAAATTCGAAGTGCTGCTTCCTGTCACTGATAGATATTCGTGCAATACATGTTCCTGTAGGCTGTACATGTTTCCCTTTCGCAACTTTCAACACAATGCCTTTCATACCACGGAACGTAGTCTTCTTAGGCTGACAGCAACAAGGATTTGACGTTACAGAAAACAGGCCCGTGAGTCGACTAGTGGCCGGTGAGGATGACTGTCGATGATGACGCTGACGAGACTTCCTGACAGTAAGTTTCGTCCTTGAAGTATTTTTATACGCGGCGGCCTCACCTCCATAGATGGTCGCCTTGCTTAGTTTTCCTGAATTTAGCAGCTAGGCGAGCGGCTGGTACCTCTGTAAGACGACGAGGAACGGCTACGGCATGTTGAGGGGTGATCTCCCCCTGGGTACAACAATGAGCTTCGTCCCACAGGTCAACTATTATCGTCTGCAGTTGGCTGGCGCGAATAGGACTCTTGTGATGGTTAACATCTGGCGTCATAGTAGTCGTCGTGCAGTAGCGAACAACGTCTGCGCGGCGTCAACAGTGGAAATACACGGGCGTGTTGTCCTCTGCCCTCCAAATGTATGTTCTACTGCAGGGCGTTATGTTTGGCGTGGGATTAAGATTTACCTGTGTTTTTCGGGTGCTGGGTTGTCTTTTGACGACTGCGGTCTAAGTCCGAGTTGGCCAGGTCCATTCTTTCTGGCAAATTGGCCTGGTGGTGGAGAGTGGTGCTGTAGATCGACACAACTCTTCCTCAACATTCTCTATTAACTCCTCCCGACATATCGGGATGACATTCATGACCCCTGTCT
This sequence comes from Schistocerca nitens, assembly GCF_023898315.1. NCBI lineage: Eukaryota > Metazoa > Arthropoda > Insecta > Orthoptera > Acrididae > Schistocerca > Schistocerca nitens. Next base: position 932,048,303 of record NC_064616.1, read on the forward strand.
CTTGCGTACTCAGTCTGACAGTGCTGTCTGCCATAAAATGCTATACCTCTTCTCTTAATACTGGTTGTCTCCTCCAGTGCCATGTCGTATCCAGCACCAAGTCCAAATCCGAAAGCAAAGTCATCAGTGAAGTACAACTCTTTGCACCGAAAGAATGTTTATTAACAGCGCCAATGTGAAGCAGAATGGATTTGAGCTCCTGGACGGAAAGTGTTGCTATATCACAGGGTATACAAACATTACAGACATAAAAATTTAGAGAACTCGCCAGAAATGACAAATACTAAAGACAAATAACTGATGATGATCGAGGTTGAACTGGCGACCCGCAGCACACCATTCAGCGACACAAACTGCTACGCCTTAATGCATGCAGCACACTCAGAGTCAAATGGTTCAAATGGCTCTGAGCAGTATGCGACTTAACTTCTGAGGTCATCAGTCGCCTAGAACTTAGATATAATTAAACCTAACTAACCTAAGGACATCACACACATCCATGCCCGAGGCAGGATTCGAACCTGCGACCGTAGCGGTCACGCGGTTCCAGACTGAAGCGCCTAGAACCGAGTCAGTACTGTTAGACACGCAAGGGTGTCAGACAAATTGGCTTCAAAGTTTTCGAAAATTTTTCCCTGTGCAATGATGCAAAATTATCCATATGTATCAAACACATAATCATTCATCAATAAGAAGTGATCATGTGACCCTGCAAGCCGGCCGGTGTGGCCGAGGGGTTCTACGCGCTTCAGTCTGGAACCGAGCGACCGCTACGGTCGCAGGTTCGAATCCTGCTTCGGGCATGGATGTGTGTGATGTCCTTGGGTTAGTTAGGTTTAAGTAGTTCTCAGTTCTAGGGGACTGATGACCTCAGATGTTAAGTCCCATAGTGCTCAGAGCCATTTGAACCTGCAACACTGGCGTTAAGTCTGGGCCGTGAAGGGTGAGTACGTGCCAGTCGTCTGTGTGGATTCAGCGCGGGAAGATGGGTCGACGTGGAGACCTGACAGAGTGGCAGAAAGTAGTGAGCGTGTTTGGAAGTGCCCACGACAACACCGATAGGAACTACTGCTTTCGGTGAATAAATGTCTATCTTAACCGGTTCACGACAGCACGTTGCGAAGGAAAGTGCCTGCAATAGACTTTGGAATCGGATACCTTGCAAAAGGCCGTTACTCACAGTGGCACTGACGTCTGCACGACATTACTGGACTTAACATCAGAGAAACTGAGCAGCAGCTGACTGTATGGGTGTAGTGTGGCCTGACAAGTCGTGGGTTTGCCTCTTTTCTAATGAACCAATCAGTAATGTGCACCAGCGGCCCAATGAAACGTTTAACCAGCATTGTTTCGAGGGTGTATGTACTTCAGACCGGAGAGTGTGTTTTTGATATCGCGAATTGGACCCACTCATTCAGATTATCATGAACACGAACGATGATGTTGATTTAAACATTCTCGGTCACCAACTGTCGCTCTTCCTTCCACATCTGCGTGACGAGTATGCTGTGGATACTCTCGCCTCCCAAGATGACAGCAACCGCATTCACACTGCTGCATTGTTTTCAATCCAATAGAAAATGCCTGGAACTATTTGGAACCGTAGGTGAAACGTAGCAAAATTTCGGAGCTCTACAGGATCTAATTATTATTCAGAACCTTCATTTGGAAACGGCATAAAAGAAGAAACCTGTGAACGTCCGTTCTCTCCGTATTGAGGCCATTAGCAAGGCTATAAGTGATGTTCATCCGGTGATCTTACCATAGCATACTGGAAAGAAGGGCAACACTTGGCAACCGAGAATGTTAAAATAAACGTCCTGATTCAGTCTCACGATAATCTGCTTGTTTAGGCCCAAGTGGTGATGCGAAAAACACCCCAAAAAGATGACAGAACCAACCCCAATCTGAACTGAAAGCTTTGCGCACTGCAGATTAACCACTTCATCGGGCTATCGGTTCACTCGACGCCTTGCATAATTTGAGGAGAACCGTTATCGTGATTCGTGGGATTCACTGACAGCATCATTTGCTGTCGGGTTAGAAACCGATTGTCATTTGCATGGCATGACATTCATCTTCAGTCCGTCTCAGTTACGATCTATTTACGGCTACAATTATTCTTACATGGTGTTACATGGCTGCGAGTGGTACACCACAGCTAGTAGACACGCGGGACAGTCCGCGCTGATACATTAACAAACTGAGGAACTTAATTTATGTTATGGTTACGAGCACGCTCAAGCATGATACCTCCTTTCTACTATTCCGTTACGTTTACACATCGACCCGCCTTATTGCGTTAATTCCATACAAACGACTGGCACATGTACACCAGTTCACTAACATGACTTACGTCAGCGTCGGAGGGTCACATGATGTGGTAGCAATTCCGTACCATCTCCAGTGATGCAATGCGACCAGCGTGCTCTTTTATTGGAGTCACTAATATTTTGTCCAACGAATTCATACGAGTGCCGTGCAGTAAGTAATGCAACACTTTTTTCCTGTGAAAGCAGGCTGGTTTTTCGTTTTCAGGATTTCAATACTTCGTATTATTCCTCATTCGTACGGCTACAAAGCCCATTTTCATCATCATCTCCTCAGTGCAACGGCCTAACACCACCTTACTGCGAGGGCCTGTATGGTACCACTCTACTGGTCGACGTTGATGTCAAATCTTGCTACATCAGAGACCTCCTCGTCGTCCACGTACTGCTTCCCGTGGAGTGCATCCTTCATTGGGCCAAATAGATGGAAGTCGGAAGGTGAGAGATCCGGGCTGTGGGTTTGACGAGGAAGAAGATTCCAGTGAAGTTTTGTGAGCTCCTATCGGATGCGCGGGCTTGTGTTAGGCCTGGCGTTGTCATGGAGAAGCTGAAGATGGTTTACACTTTTGTGGTGACGAACACGCTCGAGTCGTTTGTTCTGTTTCCTGAGGGTAGCACAATACACTTCAGAGTTGAGCGTTGCACCATGAGGGAGGACATCAAACAGAATAAGCCCAGAAAACCATCCCCATGACTTGAGCGCCTGAGGCTGGGCCTTTTAACTTTGTCTTCGGAGGACAGGTGGTGTAGCGCCACTGTACGGATTTTCGTTTTATTTTGAAACGTCTTCTTAGAAAAATTAATGCATTACTGTGCTGATAAACCTCTTTTATTTGATTTTCAAACAGTTGAGCAGAACTGAACGTACTCAGACATTTCGCTCTTCACCTATTCTGATCAACACTAAACTGACACAATATTTCTAACGCAACGCAATCTGACTTTCAGTAATCTCTACAAAAGACTGGCCCTGACTAACAATAACCTATACCTTTCATGAATCACTTACCTCACAGATATCTTCGTTACTCGAACTACTGCAATACAACGAGCGCCACTACTGCCAGCTAAATAAAAGATTCAAACTACTGAAGGGACTAAGTACTGATAGGCATAGTCAGCAAATGAAAGATTTTGATACAGAACAAACAATGTATTTACCTTAATAGTGTTCAAAAGTCATAATATATATATATATATATATATATATATATATATATATATATATATATATATATATCAGTTCATGACATCCAGTCTTACAAATTTACTGTCTCTGATGGACACACGTCCAGATCATCCGCTCTCAAAACTCCCCAACTCTCTCCCCACTTCCACCACTGCTGGCGGCCCACCTCCAACTGCGCAACGCTACGCGCTGTTAACAGCCAACTACCCAACACAACAATAGCAAATTCCAACAGTGCAAACCAGCCACAGACTGCATACAGCACAGTCAGTGATTTTCATACAGAGCGCTACGTGGCGTTACCAACATAAAAAACCTAAACAGCCTACTTACAATTTCTGATTCGAAGTGACGAAACCACACACCTTAGAGCACCCCAACTGGTGGACGAGTGTGTCGGCACTACCAACAAAAAAAAAGTTCAAATGTATGTGAAATCTTATGGGACTTAACTGCTAAAGTCATCAGTCCCTAAGCATACACACTACTTAACCTAAATTATCCTAAGGACAAACACACACACCCATGCCCGAGGGAGGACTCGAACCTCCGCCGGGACCAGCCGCACAGTCCATGACTGCAGCGCATTAGACTGCTCGGCTAATCCCGCGGGACACTACCAACAATGACGACCAGTTGAGCACGAGTTGTTTGGTTGTGATTAGTCGATTACCTAGAGTGAGAGTGTCCGCACGTTCCAACATTGCAGGAGTCACAGTCGTGTGTGCTGCCGGACGGAAGGCGGAAGATCGGATAGGTTTGCGCGACCTTGGTAAGATGATGACAGACGCCTCGCACAACGATTCACCGTGCTCTTGTTCACTGCCATGTCTCCGAAGGCATTCTGCAAGCGCCTATCAATATTTGCGGTGCTCTGGTTTTCCGCCAAAAGAAACTCAGTGACAGCTCTCCGGTTAGAACGCACCTCCGCTGCAGACGCCATTTTGAAGGACACGTGTGGCACCGTCACCTATCGGAATTTCGTGGAACTGTTGGGGCTGAAGCGAGACACGATGCCCCACAACAAAGTCCGCTTTTTTTCATCCGAAATCGGCCGAGAAGCAAAATGTGTTGCATTGCTTACTGAACGCCCCCCTTAATATCTACAAAAGTAATCGCCAGCCCGACTGGACATCCGAAAGCGTACCGGCAGGAACACAGCTTGTATCTCCAGAAGGCTAGCGTAGCGAACGCCGGATACGACAGCAGGGGGCAAAGCGAAGGCGGAAGGCTGTTTTTGCAGGTGTGAGAAGTGGAACGAAAAGCGCGCCATACGCGGCGCGAGGCTGCATGCCGATCGGCAGATGCGTCTCAGCTGGGCAGCGCGCGCGCACGCATACACACGCGTGCACGCGCACACACTGGCTGCGCACCACAAGCGTTCGCTTTTAAGAAGCGCCGCGAGCTTAAGGTTTTAATTAAAAGGGAGCCACCGTTGCGGAATCAATAATGACCGGCCCGTCGTTGTTATCCGGCGTACAAAGTGCACGTCTTTTGCTCATTATAAAGATGAAATTAATTGACTACAGACCCTAAACTTTACTTTGGTCTCTAGCAGCCTCAGATTGTATATAAGAGGGATGATTATATATAAGGGCGATAATTATATACCCTTCTAATCTTACTTGTTTGTGATACTTACGTAATGAAAGAGGAAGAACCGACACCGCCAAAGTTGCCTGTCGAGTTTTAGAAGTATTTACGGAGCTGGCGCGTAAAGGCGGGCAACGCTCCTTTATCAGAAGGAAAAAAGGGGGAACATTTTGCGCTTCTTTCTTGGGGCTCAAGCTGCCTCTCTCTTTGCGCTTCAGTGATGTATTTCGTGCGCAGTGTTTCTTCGACCTGCGACAAGCGACCCATATCGTGCATGTGACATCGACATGTGCCACCCCACACTTTTAACACCAATAACACATTTATTTGGCAAACTTTGATCCGAATTGCGACCTCTGTATCTTTCTTTGAATGAACTCATCTTTACTGCCGACTTAAAATTGCTATGCTTTTTGAATCGACGTTTCTATTCATTCCTAGAGTAAGAAATGCTTTTTTCTTATACTTGTTTGACACAGTTATACGTATGCGTGAGTACTTAAAACGCTGGTGCGTTTTAAGTACAAAAGAAAGGAACAAAATATCTTCCAGTATCGTAGTTTCCAAGGCTTAGAATTTTGAAGATGCATGTTTCTGGTGATTAATAACAGAATTCTTGAAATATTTAGAAATTACAGAATACTCTTTATAGTAAAAAATGCATTGAAGTTTATTTACGAACGTATACCATTCAATAAATTCATAGGTTAAGTTGTTTTAACTATGACTAGTAGTCTGTGTAGAATATTTGTTAGAAGGGAACTGTTTTACATGCTCACAATATCTGACTTCAGATTTTAAAACTGTTTCGGTATCACATCTTGTGCTGTCAGTCGTACAGTTAAATTGAAATGCCTGCTACTATTACTCTTCTTCTTCTTGAAAATGTGATGAGGCAGCAGAAGAAAAAATTAGGATTATTTGCTTGCAGACTAACGAAAGGCTTCATTCTTCTGGAGGAGTGCTACAGTAAGCCTAGCAGAGAACAAAGAACGAGAACGCGCGTTTGAAACAAGGTGAGTCGGCCTACGTATACACCTTCATACAAGGGGCAATCAAAAAGTTTCCGTTCGAAGGCCAGAGTAACCGCTTCCCTATATGTTGGTGTTTATACACATGCACTAGAGTCGCACTGGGTTGCATATACGCTGCAGCAACGTTCTCAAACGGAAACTTTTGTGACTGCCTCTTACAACAGATAGGCGATAAGCTTTTCATCAACATTATGAACCGTGTTCGGTAAATAATTTACTTGTTCACATTTGATTCCTGCTCGCTATTAAATATTATGGAGTAACATTGCATAGAGCTCGTGAAGGGAGCGATCACATACGTCCAATCGTAAGTGTATGAGGTGGTGGTGGTGGTTAGTGTTTAACGTCCCGTCGACAACGAGGTCATTAGAGACGGAGCGCAAGCTCGGGTTAGGGAAGGATTGGGAAGGAAATCGGCCGTGCCTTTTCAAAGGAACCATCCCGGCATTTGCCTGAAACGATTTAGGGAAATCACGGAAAACCTAAATCAGGATGGCTGGAGACGGGATTGAACCGTTGTCCTCCCGAATGCGAGTCCAGTGTGCTAACCACTGCGCCACCTCGCTCGGTAAGCGTATGAGGCGGCAGGCTTGTGCTCACTGGTGGTATCCACGTACAGAGTAGACTGCTTACAAACTGATCTTATGATACATCGTACATGTTGCTTCCTTAAAAAAGAGTTCTGTTTAAGTTCCCCGATCATATCTGTTACACCGTCGTGTGTTATGCCAACCTGCTGCGATTCTAGCAACTGGCCTTTGAATTCAACCTAGCCGCAGTGGTAACACCGATTCCCCGTCAGGTCACCGGATTTAAGGGTTGTGGAGCTGGGCTAACACTTGGATGGGTGACCGTTCGGGTCTGTCGAGAGCTGTCGGCTAACGGGGTTCCCTCAGACTTTGTGAGGCAAATTGAGGAGCTACTTGACTGAGAAGTAGCGGCTCAAGTCACGAAAACTTACGACGGCCGGGAGAGCGTTGTTCTGACCTCTGCATGTCCGTATCCAGTGATGCCTATCGGCAGAGGATGATACGGCGTTCGATCGGTACCGTTGCCCCTTCCGAGGCTTGTTCGGACAGAGTCTTTCGCAATCACTGTTTGATGAACACTCTTAAGCACTACCCTAAAATTGGTCGTTCTAACATCCTGTACACGGTTTCCATTGCAAATACGGGGAACCTTCGCAGAACCCTCCATCCAGTCCAAGTCTTCCCTGCTCTTATTGTGTAGTATTTCATCACGTTTTTTAGTATTACGCCTATACACCCGGTGGTTGTAATTAAAGTGATGCCCACCAAGGTCCAACATGGCCTGTAATTATCCTATGACAGCGGAACTTGTTAGACATGCTATTGCGTTAATGCGGAACCTATTTACGCTGGAAACAAATTAGTACCAATTTTGGCCACCAGGTGCAAATCTGGCGCTGAACAGCATCTCGTGGACGTCTCCGGGGCTCACATTGAACAAATTGTGTATGTGGTAGTTAATAATAAAATTAACATTGTCTTTCTCACTTCTTTGACCTTTCCTGATCGCGTCCAGTTTCTAATCCCTTACATATGGAAAAATTTATATACGTTTTTCTTGCATTCACAGCGTCACGTTTGCATCTGGTGGTCAAAATTGGAACTAATTTCTTTTTTTTTTCAGCGTAAATCGGTTCCGCATTAACGCATTAGAATATCTACAAAGTTTCGTTGCTATACGATATTTACAGCCCACACTGGACCTCTGTAAATAGCTGCTCTAAATTATAGCCACCCGGTATTTTAATCATGTGACTGGTTGTAGAAATTTTCGCGTGCGGTACTGCCGGGATCTTTCACTTATTTTGGCCTTTATCTTTAAATTACACCAGTTTGAAATTCTGTTTATAACATTCTGCCTTTCCTTACGAACGTCCAACGGCAACACTATCCTCTAGAGAAGAGCATCGTCAGCGAATGATCTGATAGTGCCACGGACCTATCTCATAAATCGTTTACATACATTAAGAACATAATGTATGTTACGGTTTCTTGGGATAACTCGATGATACTATCGTTTCTGGTAAGTCCAAAGAGGGAGTACGTCTAACCATTACACGTAGCACACGGCGACGTGCACTAGATATGTGATGGATATATCGTGCAGAAAGTGGAAGTTCAAACCATGCTGCAAATTTTGGAATGTATACGAATGTCATACTACAAAAAGGACAATGTTACGCCAGGCTCTAGATAAAGAGCAGTCAAACGAAAGGGGAACGTGGAACTTGGTGCTTCTATGATTCGTCGCTGTCAAGACCCAATATCAGCATGTGAGTGAGTTCTAAAGCAGTGTCCGCATATTTGAGAGCAGTGGGTTTCAGATTGCAGTCTGGACATTGTCATTTTGTTTCTCCGCAGTTTCTTTAAATACTTCAGGATTACACGATGTACAGTTCGTTCAACAGAGCAATAAACTTTCCTGTTTTCAATTCTCATCCTACCGAGCGAACGTTACGTCACCAATGCAGTGCATATCGCCCTATACCAAACTGTAACGGAAGCTGCCCATTGAAACTGGAGCACCAGCGAGGACAGTATACGGGGTATATGTGCAGGTATATCTATTGGTGACTGAGGTCGATGTACTGAACGACATTACATCGATATTTACTTCATTTGCAGACTGATAATTATAGCTATGAGGATTATTGTGTTTTTCGGTTCGTTAGTTAGCCACGAACGCTTATTTTTCCCCTGGGTCAGTTGTTGAAATGTGGATGCGTGGACAGAAAACGGTTAGTTTATACTGACACACCTAGTCCACTTAGAGGTACAGTTACGGTCATGCAGAACACATCTGCTCGTAGAGTTTGTGACGTGTTTGTGGGTAGACTGCTTAAAATCAACCAACACAATGATGTGTGCTCATATTAAGGTGCAACATATCAAAATTTCTGCACTTATACTCATTACACCCCGTATAATGAATTTTTTCTTGTTGTGTATGTACAGTACAGTAGGCAGAATACATGATTAAATCTGTTGGTGACCGAAGAGGGGGATTATACATGGAGCCAGCCCAACTGGGCATCGAGTCGAACTAGACTTGGTTTGGGTACGTCATTCCGTGCTGTTTCAACTCTACCTCAGACTTCATTAATCGTAGTGGGTGGCTGGTAGAGGCGTACAGATCTCTCGGTAACCCATGATTACATGTTTTCAGTGGGTGAGAGATGCGGAGAACATACTGGCCACGGCAACAGTCGCACTCACCCATCTATCGAGGTAGATCAGAACAGCACAGGCCACAGGCAGTCTTGCGTTATTTTAGTTGGAGTAATACTGTATAGAGACCTCAAAGGCGGTGCACCACATGTCACATATGTCGGCTATGCGAACCTGAGGCAATCGCCGTAGGCACTGCGTCCATCTGATAATGGCGAACAAAGTCTGGCAACGTTCGTTCTCTTCGGTGACCAAACACGGATACGTCCTTCGTGGTGCTGTGCGCAGAATTCGATCGTGTAAACAACGACGTGTTATGAAGCCTGTATCTAGTGTTTCCGTTCGGCGCATCATCGTCAGCACACCTCTCCTTGCTGCCGCGTCGAAGCTGCAATGGTCGCCGTGCTGATGGCCTGCGGTATTACAGGCGTCGTCGCACTGCCCGTGTAGATACTTGTCTTACTGCACGGGAAGCCGATTTCCTGACTTAAAGTAGTGGCGTCGTTCAACGATCCTACTCTGCCAACTGAACAATATGCCGGTCTCTGGGCCGCTAGTCACTAGTGGCCGTTGAGGTTCTGTATGGCGTTGAGTGTGACCCTTCTGAATCTAAGGATTCCATATTCAGATGGCAGTCGTGGGATCCCAACCAGCACGTACAGCAATATCGCGAAACGACAACCCCACTCTCGATAGGACACAATCCTGCCGCCGACGAATTCCCCCGTGCTGGTGGATATTCCTCCTTCTCACAGAAGACAAAACACAATCTTCTGACAGATAAACAACATTCAGTGCTGATTTCTGAATGGAAACTTCGCTGCTTAATGGTACCTTACATACATTATTTAGATGACGTTACTATCAGATACTTTGTACGGTTGCGATGTATAATGATTATCTGCTTAGCCAAGTACGCAGTACACTCCATACCAGTTTGGCTTGTTGCACGCCGCGCACATGCTGTTGCAGTTTTGATCGCCTGCAGGGTAATACAGCCTGGACAAAATGGTTCAAATGGCTCTGAGCACTATGGGACTTAACTTCTGAGGTCATCACTACTTAAACCTAACGACATCACACACATCCATGCCCGAGGCAGGATTCGAACCTGCGATCGTAGCGGTCGCGCGGTTCCAGACTGTAGCGACTAGAACCGCTCGGCCACTTCGACCGGCAGCGTGGACGTAAAGTCGCAAACTATTTCCAAGGAATAATTGCTACATTTACATAATACATTTCTGTGGTAATGTAAGTTTATTGTACCTTTTTGAGGACAGTCGAGAAGACTGCTTACGATAGAAGAACGTGTGGCTGTGGTTAGTGGGCGATTGTGTGGTCTATCGTATCCGGAGGTGCAACTGGAATCCACTCGGAAATTTCATAAGCGAGCACCAACTAGTGTAAAGATTCGGTTACTTGGGACTGTTCAGCGAGTCAGAGAAGCAATCGAAAGAAGTCCGAATGAATCAACTCCTCGTTTAACCAACGAGTTAGTCGTGACAAAATCAACGATTTTGAAAGTTTTGCAATTTACGCTAAAGAAGAAACCTTGGCGCACTGATAGCTTCCCAAATTATACCACGACTATTACGCACCTCGCCAAGTTGGGCGTTACGATTTGATATAATCTGCGCTCATGACTCACATTTTATTTTCTGATGAGGTCACATTGCACAGCTGTGTAAAACTGCCGCGTAATGGGGTAACGAACCACCTCACGTTCCAACTGAGTGACAAATAGGCACTCCGGAAGTGAATGTGTGGCTTGGATTCACGAAGACTACCGTTTATGGACCCTTCATTTTTTACACAAGAGATAATTATAGGACACGTTTAATTTGATGTGCTGGAGCAATTCCTGGAACCACTGCCACGGTAAAAAGGCATCTCTGACACAGTTTTGTTCCAACAGAATGGAGCAACCCCTCATTTTGGCTCTGAGTACTATGCGACTTAACTTCTGAGGTCATCAGTCGCCTAGAACTTAGAACTAGTTAAACCTAACTAACCTAAGGACATCACACACATCAATGCCCGAGGCAGGATTCGAACCTGCGACCGTAGCGGTCGCTCGGTTCCAGACTGTAGCGCCTAGAACCGCACGACCACCCCTCATTTTGTTGTCATATTAAGGGGTACCTAAATCGAATATTCGCCAACAAATGGCTAGGCAGAAGTTCAATAAGACCGTGGCCATAATATTCGCGTTATTTTACACACACGGATTTCTTCGATTGAGGATAAATGAGGTCAAGGACGTAAGAAACAAAGTTAAGGGATCTGCAGTCTCTATGTGTTGGTGTCAGGAATGCAATGTCGGCCATTTCACAAGATACACTTCAGAATGTAGTTGGGTCTGCTCTGCAACGACGGGAGGAATGCTTCGAAATTGACGCAGGCCATGTTGACGTGCGATGAAAATGTATATGTGGGTTGCCAATAAACTTCTACGCATATTATGTCAATGCATCAATTATTTCTCAGAAATGAGACTTTATGACAGTCGTGTGTTGAGCAGTCGACAGAAGTTGGCTGTCTTTCGGCCAGTTAGCAGCAGTGAGATGAGGAGATGACTGGCTGAGAGCGCTGCACGGATAGACGCAGGAGACGGGACGGGCTGTAATGAAGCGGCGCAGGCGGCTAAGAGTGCCGGCTTGCTGATAAGCCGCTTACGCCGGCCACACGCCCTGTGGCCGCTCCTTCTTATTTAATCGGCTTGTTTTTTCCAGCCGTCTAATTATTTCTTCTGTTTCTCGTTATTTCATTAAATTATATGCCAACTCAATTTGGCCTGTATTAATGTTTCGTCGTTAAATTTGTTTTAGTTGGTTTCCCATTCGTTAAATTAAAAAAAAGTATTACTACTATAACTTTCGAGACTTCCTAACTTCAAAAAAAAATAACTTTCACTGCGAAACACAGTTTCTTACATTAGTCACATCCTATTGATCTTATGAAGCAGGGTTCTCGAATGTTGAAATACTTGAAGTAGGCCTATATCCATTTCTTATATGCAGTATTATGAAACAGTTAAAATATGAAAAATTTCTGCACTACGGCACTAACACTTAATATAATTTAACCTGCAGCACTAGTTTTGCATGTTTCTGCGAAGATGTTCGTAAACAGAAATTTGTGGAATTCAGTCTTAAGTTCCATCACACCATTCGTAAGTACATTCCAAGATAAAAAAAAAAACGACGCACCACGAAGAAATTACCTTAATGGAACGAAAATCGGTAGATGTGACGAACACGTCCAGACAAACAAATGATTACAGTTACAGGAAAACTAGGTGATGTATGCAACAGTAAGAGCTTCAGGAACTGAAAAAGTCAATAACGCGCTGGTCCACCTCTCCTGCTTGTGCAAAAGTTATTCGGCATGGTATTGATTGACAGAGTTCTTGGAAGTCCTCCCGAGGGATATCGTGCCGAATTCTGTTTAACTGGAGCGTTAGATCGTCAAAATCCCGAGGTAGCATAATGCACCAAACGTTCTCAGTTGGAGAGACAGGCGTCCTTGCTGGCCAAGATAGAGTTTGGCAAGCACGAAGGCAAGCAATAGAATCTCTCGTCATATGCGGGCGGGCATTTTCTTGCTGAAATGTAAGCCCAGGATGGCTTGATATGAAAAAAAAAAAACGGGCGTAGAATATCGTCGACGTACCGCTGTCCTATAAGTATGCCGCGAATGACAACCAAATGGGTCCTGCTAAGAAAAGAAATGGCACCCCAGACCATCACTCCAGGTTGTCGGGGCGTATGGCGGGCGACAGACAGGTTCGTATTCGACCGCTGTCTGAGGCGTCTCTAGACACGTCTTCACTGGTCATTGGAGCGCCATTTCTTTTCAAAGCAGGACTCATTTGGTTGTCATTCGCGGCATACTTATACCACAGCGGTAGGTCGACGATATTCTACGGCTCTGTTTTTTTTTTTTCCTTCTTCTTCATGTCAAGCCATCCTGGGCTTACATTTCAGCAAGAAATGCTTGCCTTCGTGCCTGCCAAACTCTATCTTGGGCAGCAAGGACGCCTGGCTCTCCAATTAAGAACGTTTGGTGCATTCTGCTACCTCGGGATTTTGACGATCTAACGCTCCAGTTCAACAAAATTCGGCACCATATCCCTCGGGAGGACTTCCAAGAACTCTGTCAATCAATACCAAGCCGAATAACTTTTGCACAAGCAGGAGAGGTGGACCAGCGCGTTATTGACTTGCTCAGTTTGTGAAGCTCTTTCTCACCAATAAATCATCTAATTCCTCTGAAATTGTAGTCATTTGTTTGTCTGTACATGTAAATCACATCTACCGATTTCCATTCAATTCAAATACTTCGTTCGTGGAAAAAAAAAGTTCAAATGTGTGTGAAATCTTATGGGACTTAACTGCTAAGTTCATCAGTCCCTAAGCTTACACACTACTTAACCTAAATTATCCTAAGGACAAACACACACACCCATGCCCGAGGGAGGACTCGAACCTCCGACGTTCGTTCGTGGAGCGCTGTTTTTTTATGTTAGAGTATAGTTTAATATACACACATAAAAAAAGTTTTGCATCACCTCAGTTCCGAGAGTTCCGGAACCTGTACACAAAATTGGAATAGAGATCAACATAAACATCATTTCCGCTCTTTTTATTTTCATTGAAACCACTCATTGTATGCTGTACCACAATACAGCGAGACCTTCAGAGGTGGTCGTCCTGATTGCTGTACACACCCAGTACATATAATACCCAGTAGCACGTCCTCTTGCACTGATGCATCCCTGTGTTCGTCGTGGCACACTATCCACAAGTTTATCATGGCACTATTGGTCCAGATAGTATCACTCCTCAACGGCGATTCAACGTAGATCCCTCAGAGTGGTTGGTGGGTTATGTCGTACATAAACACCCCTTTACAATCCATCCTAGGCATGTTCGATAGGGTTCATGTCTGTAGAACATACTGCCCACTCTAGCCAAGCAATGTCATTATCATGAAGGAAGTCATTCACAAGATGTGCACGATGGGGCGCCGAATTGTCGTCCATGAAGACGAATGCCTCGCCGATATCCTACCGGTATGATTGCACTATCGGTCGGAGGATGGCATTTACGTATCGTATAGCCGATACGGCGCCTTCCATGACCACCAGCGGCGTACGTCGGCCCCACATAATGCCACCCCAAAACAGCAGGGAACCTCCACCTTGCTCACTCACTGGACAGTGTGTCTAACGCTTTCAGCCTGACCGGATCGCCTCCAACGATTATTTAGTTGAGGCATGAGCGGCACTCATCGGTGAAGATAACGTGAAGCCAATCCTGAACGGTCCATTTGGCGCATTGTTGGGCAAACCAGTACCGCGATGCATGGTGTCGTGGTTGCAAAGATGACATCGCCATTGATGTCGGGAGTGAAGTTGCGCATCATGCAACCTATTGCGCACAGTTTGAGTCGAACATGGTGGCGTTGCTGTCAGGGTTCCTTCGAGCCATAATCCGTAGGTAGCGGTCATCCACTTCAGTAGTAGCCTTTGGGCGGCCTGAGTGAGGCATGAGTCCTATCGTACTGGAGATTACACAGTCATTCGAGTTTCCGAGATCAATAGTATCTAGCGCGATATCGCAGAGACAATGCGTCCACTCCCACAAACTGCCGTAGAGGACGAGCACAAGCGTTTGACGCACGTACGTCGCGTAGCCTCCGCAGAGCCGCACATGGAATTCTAGGAGTCTGTTGTCGATTTGAATGTAGGGCCTCAGAAAACAATTCTGCCAGGACATCCAGTGCATTTCCATGAGTTTTGACCCACCGGAATATATTTTTGAGAACAGCGGAATAATGGTTGAACAACCACTGGAATGAGTCACACATATTAAATATGTATATGGGAGCATGCGTGTGGAACAGTTTAAAGTCCACGTCCACGTAAATGTAACGTAGCAACTGATTGGAAACTAGGACATATAGTCCACCGCCGGCCGAAGTGGCCGTGCGGTTAAAGGCGCTACAGTCTGGAACCGCGCGACCGCTACGGTCGCAGGTTCGAATCCTGCCTCGGGCATGGATGTGTGTGACGACTTTAGGTTAGTTAGGTTTAAGTAGTTCTAAGTTCTAAGTCCCATAGTGCTCAGAGCCATTTGATCCATTTAATAAAAATATGTTTCGTGTAGCAGCTGTAAAAATACCATTTTTAAAGGGTCACTACAGTACGTTCTGTAATTAATACCAGATTATATAACGCTTCTTTAGTCTGGAAATATTCTTTCTGTAAGATGATTACGCCAAAAATAGATTCCGTGAGTAATTAGTGAATGAAAAGATGCAGAATAAACTAATTTCTTCAATTTTGAATCACTTGTAGCAGTACAGGCGAACTGAAATGTTCTTGTTCTAAGGCGCTTAATTAATTATAGGTTGTGAGTTTTTAATAAAGGTTGTAATCTGGCTGTAGTTAAAAATTTTAACACTCTCTGCTTATTGTATTTCATGGTCTTGGCAGACTATTTTGTAGTTTTTGGAGCTCAGTGAGAAGTACTTATCTGTACAGTACAAAATCAAAAGTATCCGGATACCCTCATGTAATGCGGAATCGACCAATAGATGGCAAGTGACGCGGACCCTCCAGAGTGAAGAATATTGTGTTGTCAACAGAAAAACAGTAACAGCAGAGTAGGTTGGTCAGGAGATCTTGGAAACTTCGAACATGGACTATTGATTGGATGTCACCTGAATAATAAATCAGTGAAGGATATTTCAACCCTTCTAAAGCTGCCCAAGTCGGCTGTTGGTGATGTGATTGTGGTGTGTAAACGCGAAGTAACTACCACAGCTAAATCAAGACCAGGCAGACCTGATGTACTGACGAAATTAGAATTATATATTATTACCTTCAGCTGTTGATGGGCGTTGATATATATCAATGGGGACAGGTGAAAATGTGTGCCCCGACCGGGACTCGAACCCGGGATTTCCTGCTTACATGGCAGACGCTCTATCCATCTGAGTCACCGAGGGCACAGACGATATTGCGACTGCAGGAACTATCTCGCCCACGCCTCCCGCGAGATCCACATTCTCACCTGATATGTCCACACACTACATTTGTAGTGTCCCTACCCAACACACTCATTACTCGTGGAAGACATTCTTACCAAGTCCCCTAAGAGTTCGGGCAATACGCGTGAATCCGCACAGAAGAGGAAGGTCATCGCCGGTATTGCCAGAACTATATACTTATATGGATATAACTATATTATGTAGTGACGGACAGGGACTGTAGAGCATTGCGGAGGGTGGTTGTAAATAACTCGCATAAAATCAGCAGAAGGAATAATTCCTGACTTCCAAATTTCTACCAGCAGTCCAGCTAGTACAGTGACTGTGCGCAGGGAGCTACGAAGAATGGAGTCGAACAGCTCCGCATTAGCTACGTGTTTCTGTAGTGAACGTTAAGCAACGCTTGAGGTGTTTTTCGTGGTTAACGTGCGGTCCCCTGATTGCGCTTAAAAAAACACTGATTCCGGAAGGAAATGAACGCACTTTATAGCATTGAGCACTGCGTACAGTAGAGGATTAGTTCAGAGATGATGACTTTTTGTACGTATGAGCGTGAGAATGCACTCAGTCTTAGAGCACTATCTGTGAGCCAATGGTTTGTGGACAATAACCTTCCCGAAACGGACTGGCCGGCCCAGAGTCCCAATCTGAGAGCAATGGAACACCTCTGGGACACCCCAGCGGCCACCTTCACTACCTTCCCTGTTTTCGGCTCTTCAGGAAGAATGAGTTGCCATTTCTGCGTAGACATTCGTACACCCCACTGAAAGTGTCTCCAGCAGAGATGAAGCCGTCATAAAGGCGATATGTAAGCATACCCCATATTAATGTCCACTATTAAGTGTCTGTATACTTTTGTTGAGATAGTGTGTTTACTGAGTCATGTTTAAATTTAATAACAATCCATTTGCCTCGAACTATCAGTGTTTTACAATATTTCATTAGCTGTCATTTCACGGAAGGGACTCGTTCTACCTTCCATTTCTGTACATTTTCAGAAAGTACAATCTTTTCATCTTCTGACACTGCAATTGTAATAGCATTTGTTTTAGAAAAAAATTAAGGACGAAAAATAGAAGCCCTTGATATACAATATCTTATTGCTTGAAATTCTGAGTGCCTATTGCTATGTGGTCGATATGGAGCCGATAAACATTGCTCTCTGTCAAGACAAATCACAAAATCTTTCACTTGGGAACGGTGTCTGACTTATTGATTTTAGTTAATGATCTGTATGTATAGCAGTTTTTGCAGATTTTATGCAGTTGGCGACCTGCAGCTTCTAAATGTTTAAGAGACGTCCTATGGCCCTGATTATGTTGCGGAAACTGGTAGTCAGTGGAAAGCCTTTACTCAAGTGACAGATCATCGTTGTGGTCAAAGTTTTCTTCCACTAGCCTTTTTAACTGACTGTTCCTTTCGAAATCGACACTTTTTCCTACTAGGTACGTTTTGCTGTATATAAAAGGTACTAACACGTCTGGAAGTTGTAACACCGAGAAGGAAGTGTATGACTGGAGAGAACTGTTTGGTTGATTCGTGGGCGGGGGGAGGGGGGCGGGGGGCCGGGGGACGGGGGGACCAAATAACGAAGTTATCGGTCCCATCGGATTAGGAAAGGATAGGGAAAGAAATCGGCCGTGCCCCTCAAAGGAACCATCCCGACATTTACCTCAGGCGATTTAGGGAAATCACGGAAAACCTAAATCAAAATGGCCGGACGCGGGTTTGAACCGTCGTCCTCCCGAATGCGTGATGGGGATTAGGAACATGACGTTAGACAAACGATTAAAATAACAGAATTGTACGTGCTCTCTGAGTAAGTTTATTCAGGAGGGTGTTCAGTACCCTCGCATTGCACTCACTCAGATTCTGAAAAAGTCATACGCAAGCCTACAATACATCAACAGCGGCTAACGACGTCCTAGACAGTAATACACGGCGTTCAGTTTAGAAAAGCAGTGGGATCCGTTGTTCTTCAGAACAGGCTTGCAGATTTCTCGCCACGCGCAGAGTTTCTTGTAGGACACTAAAACCTCTAGCGTAGCAGCTGCCCTCGACATAGTTTAACCTATATCTCGTGTTGTCTTCAGTAGCGTCACAAACGATTAAATTAGTAGTTCGTCCACTATGCCACTCAACAGTTCCTGATTGTGGTCACCATGTACCGTGGGCAGATTGGTCCGAGAATCGCCTTAGCACCCGCAACACTCAAGCGACGTCGCGTAACTGTGACGCATTCGTGGCTCCGGCTCAGCGGAACGCTGTGTGACAGACAGGTCCAAACCGTTGTAGCGCTCCCGCTTCGAGCCAGAATTCCCAAGAGCCATGCATGACTTATTAAAATGAACTTATGTAATTCATTTAAGTCATCCAGCTCCTCATATAACCAGTTATGGCAATTTTTTATGGCAATTGAGGTAAAATTGTAGTGTTTCAAGTTACTTTGCTCTTACATTATATTCTTTATGGCTATTTTTGCTGGTAAGTTCGTTATAAATATTATCAAACGATGCGCGACTGTATTTTTCTTCCCAAAACTAATGATATATCATCATCAGCATAACAACCGTAAGCCATTTTACTGGAAGGAGGCCTCATCTAGACTTTTCCAGTATTACGACTTTCGGCAACATACAAGCGCAGCAATACGTCCACATATGTAGCTCGCAAGTATTTCTTAGCCCACGTTGAGGATATTGGTTCCCTTTTTTTCATGTAGAAAAGTAATCACTCGGGCCTAAAACAACAGCAACGAACGCATTTTGGTAACTCAATGAGCCTTAGATACAGTGGCAACTATATCATTTTCATCAAAGAAAATTTGTCTGCATAATAACGGTTCTAATAGGACAAGAACCACGAAATAAGTGTTGAGTAGGCCTGCCAAGTTATTACGGAATAAAAAGCCTTCAAATTTGGCGTATTTATTAGTTCGTGTGAAGAGTTGACTCAAGAGCAGTCTTAAACCAATCTCAACACCACTTGACAATTTCATCATCAGGAAGGGAAATGAATAGTTTTATTAGTTGCCACAGCGTCTTTCGAATGAAAACGCGAACTAGAAAAAAAACTGTATGTTTATGTTAGGTCTGACTGCTGCATTGGTGCAAAGACTCAGAGTTTAACATTCGAACAGTACTTCTAGTATTATCTCGGAGGCGGTCGTTTACATTACGAGAGTCACATCGTTCGGAAAACAAAGTTAGTAAAATGCCGATGCTAGTTACCAAACATGCATTACCTTATGCTACGTTCATTTTATTGTTAGGTAGAGTATATCGATAGGTGTTGCGAGGCTCAGTTCATCGTTATGAGTGTCGAAACGAGTAGTGACATGTTCTACGTAGTAGCAAAGTGCACATAGAATTAAGTAATGTTTGTGTACAATCTGTATAGGCACTGCGAAAACATAATTGTTCTTCTGCAGTCACTGGCTCGCCATCGCCTAACGTGGTGACAGAGTCTCCGTACATCGATCTTCCGGTAGCTTTTACGAAAACCTTACGTAGTAGAGATGGCACCTTCAACTGTCTTTATAGGTCTTATTTTATTTACAGTCAACTTTAGAATTACATTACACCTTAGAGGGGCGTGAAGATGGTGGAATGTAACACGGAAATCGATTTCAAACGAAATAAGACGTATAAAAACAGCTGGAGGTGTCATCTCTATTACGTAAAGGTATGGTAACAGAGTTTCTTGATATATTCCGTGTTAAATGAAATCATCCTCATTAATCATTTGACACCCATTTCTGTGAACAGACAACCTCTAGGCATTGCAGCTTTCGGCTATACCCGTCCGTGCTTCTCCTGCATGTTTTGTCTTTACTTCTCTCTTGGGAACCAGGGTACAATTATCGTGGTCCATCTGCCATCAGTGTACAGAATGTGTCCACTTTCATTTCGTTTTCATTAGCCGTAATAATCTCATTCACTGTTTACTTTTGTTTACTTTCCTGTCACCGGGAATAGTTCCCACTGTGTATCTCTTCGTCGCTCAGTGAAAAATTCTAGGTTCTTATAATGGTTTTGAGTTAACGGTCCATGTTTCTCTCTGATAAGTCAAAACTGATGAGACATTCTGTTTAAAAATATTGCAAGTGTTAACCATGAGAAACACTCGTCCCAAATTTTGAACATGGCTGCGCTTCAGTAACGTTTAACGATCAGTAAATGAATTGAAAGCAGCCAACTAGTTGCAACAAAAGTTGGTTTTAGTCAACCTTTGACCATGGTTTCGAAGAATGTAAACCTGTCTTCTTCAGAAATACATGTAACTAAAATTTCACGTTGGAAAAACCCCAAATAATGAAGCGATCTGACATTTCTCCAATGAAGATATGCTGTCATTGCACATCATTGTATACATTATTAAATCTGCTGGCCCCTATAATCAGGGCTTGTCAAACAAGAATAGTCAAAATCCAGAAATAAACTAAACGTCGTCCGAACAGGCCCTGAAGGCCCAACGTAACCGACCGATCGCCGTGTCATCCTCAGCCCAGAGGCGTCACGGGATGCAGATATGGAGGGGCATGTGGTCAGCACACCGCTCTCCCGGCCGTTCTCAGTTTTCGAGCTGTTACTTCCCAATCAAATAGCTCCTGAACTGGCGTCACAGGCGCTGAGTGCAGCCCGTTTGCGCCGGCCGGTGTGGCCGAGCGGTTCTAGGCGCTTCAGTCTACGGTCGCAGGTTCGAATCCTGCCTCGGGCATGGATGTGTGTGAGGTCCTTAGGTTAGTTAGGTTTATGTAGTTCTAAGTTCTAGGGGACTGATGACCTCAGAAGCTAAGTCCCATAGGCTCAGAGCCATTTGAACCATTTTGCAGCCCGCTGCCAGCAGCGCTCGGCATGCAAGTGCTAGCGGGGTCCGACAGCGCTTAACTTCGATGATCTGACGGAAACCGGTGTTACCACTGCGGCAAGGCCGTTGGCAAAAATCCAGAAATAAAACCAATCAAATTAAATGTGAGGTCATGTTATGAGCTGCAGTCGCACTTTCTGTGCAACACTAATACACTCTTCTAGTATTAATTTATGAATGGTTCTGTTGTTTTCGAGCAGTGGTTGAATGTTCACAACTAACTTCATAAGGGAGTGAGCCTGCTGTGAAGCTGTTGGCAGTATGCCCACCTGCTTAAAGAGCTGTCTAATGATGTTCTAGAGTGACATCATATAAATTATAAGTCACATCTATGTCCCTCCGTGCTCTGGAGGCCACCGTATGGTTCATAAACTTCCAGCATCACTCATCCGATCTCAAATCTGTTCCACGAGCGGATAGTGCGCGGATAGAAAGACTGCCGAATCTCCTCTCTGTGATCTCACGTCTCTATAATTTTACCGATATGGCCGCTACGCAAGATGTATATTGTCAGAAGTAAGAGTTTTCATGACTCATCCCGGAACCACCACAAAACGTACCTTTCTTAACACCTGTGACATCTCAGCTATGACTGATGGTCTAAACTGGTATCAGTCGGTAATCACTAACTGGCACTCATTCTCACCTAACTGGAAGCTGTTTGTCTATGTGCGATTGATGACTCTTTCACATACGCAGAGCGAGGTGGCATTCTAGTGTAGTCACTGCAGCCAGGAGTGACGTTCAAGTCTCCATCAGGCCATCCTGATTTTCTTTTTCAGCGTTCCCCGTACTAACTTAAGAACGTTACTTTGATCTAGCCTCTGTTGATCCAATGTGGACATGGGACGGCGGCTGGTCAAGTATTTAACAATGAAATTCGCCAGCAGCCATGCAGTTTAGATGTTATTTTATTTTATTTTTACTACCAGTTTCGGCATTCCATTATGCCATCTTCAGGCCCCATATGCAAGACTTGCAATCAAGTCTTCGATGGAAATACTCGGGATACCGTTTATAATTTACGATATCCAGGAATATATGGCCCAATATGTTAATGTCGTTTATTTCTGAGAGATGCACATGGTGCCTGAAGATGGCGTAATGGAATGCCGAAACTGGTAGTAGAAAAAGAATAAAATAACATCTAAATTGCACGGCTGTTTGCGAATTTCATTGTTAAATACATTACTGTGATGGCTCCTTATAGAAAGCCACTGAGCAAGCGCTAAAGAAAAGCTGAACATTTTTACATATAAATTTATGTTTTGAGCCCTCGTCTAGAAATCTACAAATAACCATAGTACTGACAGTACACAGTTATTTTCTCCTTTATGACAGTGGTTTGTTTGTGTTCAATTTCACGAATTATATATTACAAATTGTTATCTTTTCATCACTAGCTCGGCCGGCCGCAGTGGCTGAGCGGTTCTAGGCGCTTCAGTCTGGAACCGCGCGATTGCTACGGTCGCAGGTTCGAATCCTGCGTCGGACATGGATGTGTGTGATGTCCTTAGGTTGGTTAGGTTTAAGTAGTTCTAAGTTCTAGGGGACTTACGACTTCAGATGTTAAGACTCATAGTGCTCAGAGCCATTTGAACCATTTCATCACTAGCTCGCCGAAGCGAGCATCCGTTCCTGACTGGGGGTTGGCGGCAGCCTGTTACCACCTAACCACTGACAAGCAGATAAACTTTAAGGTTTTCTGCAACGCATTGTACATATGAACATAAAAAGAAAATGAAACTTTTCAACGAAATTTTTAATAGCAACCATCAGCAAACATTCTGTACGACTATCCTATTTATATGTCACGACAGAACGAGGTACCTGAAGATTTACCTCTTTATCTCTGCCTCGTTCCCTTTCTTCCCCTTCTTTGTGATGTAGTATCTCTCCAGGTGCCGTTGTACATCTGGTCATGACCACGGGTCGCTTGGTTGCGGCGGGCCGTTCTGTTGCCTTAGTTGGCATTTGTCTTATGTTTGACACGCCCATTTTACCCAGGATCCCCGTTGACAAATGCGGATATTAAGCTCTTAGTTACTCGTTTTCTCAAATATTCTACCTGAGTACGTGCAGAGATTTTAGTAACTAGTTGAGTAAATTGCTTTATCTGTTTCACGTCTCTCTTTATTAGTGCCTGCCTCTTTCCGGAGGCAACTTTTGCGTAGGATGGACACTCAAAGACGACGTACCCAGCCGTCCCCTCTGTCGCGCCGCAGTCACATCCAGTGCCCTGCATTCTGCCTGCCTGGTGTATACCACGCACAGTGAGGACTTGTGCTATCCCAGAGAAGGCTTTAAGTTATTATTCCTTAGCGGTCGTTTGCACTAGGGAGAAAACTGAAGACCATTCTACCGGTATCGGAGCATTCGTATTTCTGCTGTCATGTATTGAGTTCTAAACTGCTCCATCCTTTTCTTTCGATGACTTTAAAAGAAGCTATAAAATAATGACGTGTGTAAACTTACGTTCGACAAGGTTCCCCTTCGCAAGAACAGAGCACCGCCTCCGCAGGGAAGTGGCAAGGTGTGCGTAATTCTTACAGCCCCTGGCGGCGCCTCCTTAACACAAACTTGTTTGTTGAGGCTGTAAGACGTGTGTCTAGTTTCACGACTCGCGGAACCACAATGAAGGCAAGTGAAGCAGAAAAGAGGATCTGTGTTGATCTATATTTAAGCCGCGGGGCGCGCTCGTCAGCGCCGTCGCCGCTGTCGCTAACTTCATTACTTCTTCCTGTCCGCGCGCCGAAAGAACACCGCTGCGTCAGCATTAAGCCACCCACCGCTTCGTGGACTCACCAGCCCATGCCGTTTGGTTCATTGCCCTACACTGCGTTTTCTTTGTAAATAATATTAGTTTTTTTGAATTATTTTGTTCGTAAATATGTGTTAAAATGGGATATGAGAATCCCATTTCGCTTTGTTATATAATTTATGTATGCCTTCTTCCTTCCCTCCCACATTTCTTGAAGTGTAATAATATTCCACGGACACTTTCACCGAAGGCCACCAAAGTGATGCGCCATTATTTCCATTTCTGTAGGACATTTTGATTAAATTTTCGTTCTAACGTGCACTTCTTTTCAGTACAGGAAGAATTAGAGAATGAGACACTAAAAGTAGTATCTGTAGATGAATTTTGTTACGTGTGTAGCAAACTAAGTGATGTTGGACGAAGCACACTGCAACAGACAGAAAAGCGCTTATGAAGGAAAAATTCGTTTCCATCGACTATAAATTTAAACACTGAGAAGTGTTTGTTAAGGTATCTGTAGGGAGTGTCGCCTTGTAAGCAAGTGAAAAATTGTCAGCTAACAGGTCGGACAAAAAGAGAAGAGAAGGTTTTGAAATGTGGTTCTAGAGAAGAATGATGTACTTTAGATTCGAATAACTACTGAAGAAATATCGAATCGATATCTGCCGGGCTCGAGTACCCAGTTCGGCAGAGAACTTGCCTGCGAACGGCAAAGATCTCAGGTTCGAAACCCGGTCCGGCACACAGTTTTAACCTGCCAGGAAGCTTAAAATCAATGCACACTCCGCTGCGGAGTGAAAATTTGTTCTGGAGGAACTGAATCTAATCGAGAAGAAAAGAAATTTGTCGCACAACTTGACTAAAAGAAGGGATTGATTGACAGGACACACGCTGAGGCATCAAGGAATCATCCATTTAATGACGGGGGAAGTGCGAGGCATGGCTGTAGTAAGCCGGTTCAGAAGGATGTAGATTGCATTTTGCAGATGATGGCTTTTGGTTGTGCCTTTCTGGAAATTTTCCGTTGGAGATCGCTACACCGTATGCTTAGACGACGCATAAGTGCAGCTTATCCCTGACTTTTTCACTCTCAGAAAGGTCGAATCATAGGTATGAGGTGTGGTATCGATAGCTACGTTGCCACAGCGTAAATACAAGTTCTAAAGTTGGCATTACGACAGATACCGACGACAGCGCACTCTAGCCGGAACGGGAGAGCTCTACGAGCTCCGCTCAAGATTCTGCCCATTTGATCAAGAGCAGACAGCCTGGAAACATCGCTTCAACCTCAGGTTGCTATTGAGACTATGTACTACTTACGACGGGAATACGGTTTTCACCTATGGGCTCTTCAGTTGTAAATTTGCGTATGTCATTGACTAATAATTAAATGTACTTTCACGTAAAAAGCTGTACCGAGAGTCTTACCTCATCTGCTCCTGCTCACTTCCTACATTCGGCCTAACCATTCAGTTTACAGGAGCAGACCCACGCGCCGCCTTCCAGGCGGGATACAAAATGAGGAACGATCGTAGGATTGTTCGACTGGGTCTAACGAATAGACGGATAACAGCAGCTGAAATCTCGTCAAGGTAACGGATAGAGTCTCACCACTAATCGTCGGAAAACGGTTTCTGGAAACTGAGTTCCGATCTCGAGTTGCCATCCGTCGTTTACCGCTGACACCATATCATAGACAAAAAAGGCTTGCAAAGTGAACACCCAGAGCCAAATGGGACACTGATTAGCGTTGTGTGCTGTTCAGCGATGAGTCCCTCTTCTGTGTGTCGCGGTCAGATCGACGTTAGCATGTCCGTAGACCACCTGCCAAGAGGCCATCTCCTGGACTCATGAGGTGGGGAGACAGTGGGATTTATTTGGTAATTATTGAACAGAGACTGAATGCTTGCCAGTGCCAAAGACTGGGAATCCTATTGTCGAATTATTCGTGACACAGCGGCAAATGGCATATTCCAGCAGATAGTTTAAGAGCCCACATTACAATTCACACCACGAACGCCTTGAGGAATGTATGGACCCTAGATTGGCGTGCACAGTCTCATGACTTATCACATGACTGGGATGCTATGGGAAGCGGTGTACTTTCACAGCAGGCTGCAGATAGCTGTCTTCATGAACTGATACTGTGTGTATTTCGGGAGTGGAAAGTAATTCCTTAAGATAACATTTGGAGATTGTTTGATTCCATGCTACAAGAGTGTATCCGCGCCTTTCGGGTACCACCTCATACTAATGTTGATGATGGCCATCGGTGTCGAATCTGATGGAAGTTTAATCATTTAATATCCATTATCGAATGAACATCTCCACAGAAATTGATAAATATCAGACTTCTGGTTTAGTTTGTAGCCCCTCTTATATCCATCAGTATGGACACGAGCAGTTTTGTATTGCAGTTTTATGTTTTTGTAGTCGTATTGAATAAAATGAAGAGGAAAGTCAAATGTCAGTGGGGTCACGTACCTGACTGTTCTCGAATAAAGCGAAGGTAGCCGTCGATCTTACTGTATGCGTCTTACGGACCGGTCACCATCATGTGCCCAAAAGGTGCCAAATTTTACGGAGAGGTTTGAAATTTAACTCAGGGCACTAGCACATTACGAGCACGAGCTTTACTCTGCTCCTTCACTTGTCGGCCGATGACTGATGCTGGAAACGTCTGACGGAGGAAAGTGCATAAGAAGTTTATTTCACCAAATTTTGGCCGGCAGAGAGAGAGGAGATACTGCTCACCCGATTGCACATGGTTTAAATTTCCTGAATCGGCATATGGTATTTTATGGACTGGAGTACACACCAATGTTGGTAGTATTCCGCCCATCTCATGGTGCCGCAATTCTGAACGTCAGTGGCGCGTTTAGATATATTCTAGGGGAATAGGCTATGTGCTGTTACCGGTCATCACTCAGCCACAACAGAACCAACGTAACAGTACGATCTACATTTTCTCATACAACACAGCTCATCATTCATTGGCCGTAGGAAGCCAATAGTGATATTATACCATTTCCTCTTAGCATGACAATATAACAGGGATGTTAAGTCTCTTTCGATTCATCATCACCATCACTAACAAGATTATCATGCGTGATTTCAGTCTTATTTCGAAATCTGGCTAGCACTGGACTTCCCGTTTTCCATTTTCCCCAGAATTGTTTTCGAGTCGCTGAGAAAAGCAACGAACACAGTGATCAGTACTAGAGGACAGTTACCGTGCCAACGTTGGTACTTACTTTACCAACTGTTGAAATGAAGACCAGCTTTGGGGCGTCGGGGGGGGGGGGGTGAGCAGAAGGGTGGGGGCGGGGACTGTACGTAAAAAACAGAGATTTGAAAATGGAAGGATTCGTGAAGTGTAAGGCCTCTTGGCTATTCTAGTGCCACTCGTGTCAGTTATGTTTGTCGTGCAGATAAGAAATAATTATTACCTTTCTTTTGCAACTGAATGTTTATTTTGTTGTAAACCAAACAAGTTTTACCTTTTTGTATTACGCACCATTACAATTATAGGATTGTTATTTATTATTTATGTAACTATTCTTTTTGTGTGCCCATTGTCTCTTGTGTGGTCTCCAGGTGAACATAGTATAAATTTCCAGTTAACTTATATCACATTTCACTTAACACAGCCGTGCTTGCTGTACACTGCACTTCATATTTTTGCAGGATCAACTGAGGGATTATGGGAACTTAGACATTAGAATAAAACACATGTGTAAAACATGTTTGGTTGAAAACATAGTGAACATTCAAAAGCAAAACACGGATAATATTTGTTCTTATCCACATGATGAACATAACTGACGTAGCAACTGAGGAACAAAGGCTGCAAACATTAAAAATTCTGTTTATATCGTTTGTTTTGGTTTCTACAACGAAAAAAAGAAATCATTCTTTGTCGTCGCTTTTCTTGGAGAATTTCGGATAAAGTATAAGACGTGTATTGGTGGAACAGGCGGCGGCTGAGCAGAGCAACTGGCTTTGTTCTTTCGAGGGCTGGCGCTTCCTCGGCAGTTTTCTGCGAAGGAGGCGGAGAACGCGGAATGACAGGAAAGCAATGGGAGGCAGGGTGCTCCCTGCGAGAATTCCATTGGCGCACACCCCAGCTCGCTTGCTCAAGTAATTTTCCTCAGCCCCAATCTCATTTAAGTATCTGCTATAGCACCTATTTCTCACAACATTTCTTCCGCAATTTGTATCCTCCAACCCGTGCCTCCGAATGCGCTTATTCGGAATATCCATTCCGGAAAGAAGACACTCGTGCTCTGCCGCGAGCGCGGACAGACTTCTTAGGCGGGGACACGTACCTCTGACATCGCAGTAGATACGCTATTTAGATCTGCGCTCAACCTAACTACTTTCCGGTAACTAGAGTGTGTCTTCTCTGCTGTTTCCAGTACACAGGGGACATCTGTGCGCGCACACACCTTAACATTTACGAAACCCGATCCGAAAGCGGCACACATGTCGGTCTTTTGAGAATATTTTCTCCGGGTTTCTTACAGTATTTCATTTCACTTGTTGTCTTGTTACACAACATTCTTAGATCTTACAACTCCTCGTTTTTACTGTGTAATAAGACTCCACGTAAAAATATATCGTTCATCCGGAAACTGATTGTGGGGCTGTTTGTAATATTGTTGCAGAACAAAGTAGATATGTGGGACATTAGAATTAGAAGAAGACGGAAAGCAATGAAAGATGGTTATTTTCTCACCAGACCGTTGTGAAGGCACACACTCTAGCGTGTTTTGCCGTTAGTGGAACATTAAACAGCTGCGACTTAATTTTGCTACTCTTTGATACTTCGAGGGAACAAACGACAACAGATGTCCATGCGTTCTGATACAGTTCCTGTGTATTTTGTTGCAAGAACTCGCAAACAACTGTGTTTAAATCAAGTTTATTAAGGCACTATAGGTTTCGTGACTTGTAGCCACATTAAGAGGTGCATATAAACATTAAAACATGGTACACAACATGGCGAATAATGTAGAAGGTCCCAACCTCTTTAGTTAAAACTATTATGTCCTTAGGGCGGATTACGGTTTTAACTAAGAAGGCTGGAGCCTCCTACATTCTTCGCCATGTTGTGTAGCATGTTTCGATGTTTATAAGCACCCTATTGTGTGGCTACAACCCATGCAACCGGTAGTGCATAAGTAAAATTGTTTTAAATACATCTTTTCGCGGATCTGTTGCTACAAAACGTGCTACCACAGCAGTGGATGTCCAGACCACAGAGTCGCTTCCATACAGTTCCTGCAGATGTTGAGGAGATGGTTCACGTGCTGTGAGCTGATCGCTGATGCAGTCACGACTAATGTTACCAGAATTTCGGGCCAGGACATAACGAGGATTCATGAATGCGCTCCTCAGACTTCTACATCTACATCTACATCCATACTCCGCAAGCCACCTGTGGGTGTGTGGCGGAGGGTACCTTAAGTACCTCTATCGGTTCTCCCTTGTATTCCAGTCTCGTATTGTTCGTGGAAAGAAGGATTGTCGATATGCCTCTGTGTGGGCTCTAATCTCTCTGATTTTATCCTCATGGTCTCTTCGCGAGATATACGTAGGAGGGAGTAATATACTGCATGACTCTTCGGTGAAGGTATGTTTTCGAAACTTTAACAAAAGCCCGTACCGAGCTACTGAGCGTCTCTCCTGCAGAGTCTTCCACTGGAGTTTATCTGTCATCTCCGTAACGCTTTCGCGGTTACTAAATGATCCTGTAACGAAGCGCGCTGATCTTCTCTATCTCTTCTATCAACCCTATCTGGTACGGATCCCACACTGCTGAGCAGTATTCAAGCAGTGGGCGAACAAGCGTACTGTAACCTATTTCCTTTGTTTTCGGATTGCATTTCCTTAGGATTCTTCCAATGAATCTCAGTCTGGCATCTGATTTACCGACGATCAACTATATAAGATCATTCCATTTTAAATCACTCCTAGTGCGTACTCCCAGATAATTTATGGAATTAACTGCTTCCAGTTGCTGACCTGCTATTTTGTAGCTAAATGATACGGGATCTATCTTACTATGTATTCGCAGTACATTACACTTGTCTACATTGAGATTCAATTGCCATTCCCTGCACCATGCGTCAATTCGCTGCAGATCCTCCTGCATTTCAGTACAATTTTCCATTTTACAACCTCTCGAATCACCACAGCATCATCTGCAAAAAGCCTCAGTGAACTTCCGATGTCATCCACCAGGTCATTTATGTATATTGTGAATAGCAACGGTCCTATGACACTCCCCTGCGGCACACCTGAAATCACTCTTACTTCGGAAGACTTCTCTCCATTGAGAATGACATGCTGCGTTCTGTTATCTAGGAACTCCTCAATCCAATCACACAATTGGTCTGATAGTCCATATGCTCTTACTTTACTTCTGGAGATTACGACACGTTTGGGGAACGCCATGGCCAGTAGAGTGGAGAGGACTTGGTGTAACGTTGCCACTTCCACCTCTCCTCTCCTAGTCGTTAGGGCTGCTCCGGCAGAACCACTGGAGAGAGGCGTCTGTACCAGCTCGAATCTCTCACTTCCCCGTCATCTTTTCGAGAGAGTCCAGAACGTTTCGAGACTCGATTAATAAAAAAAATAAAGAAAGCTTAAGATGGCGGATTTAATGCTTCAGGTATTCTGTATAGTCTCTCTCCACTTGAGTACAACTCACAGCACGTTCAACCATGTGAACATCTCAGAAAAGCCTTTCTTTCGGATGATATACAATTCGCGCTTCACACTAGCTTGCATATCGGTCACGTCGTCGAAGCGTTGACCTTTCATGTGAATTTGTGCACTCTGAGATTTTTCAGTAGGCGCGTATTGTTAACAACGAGTCTTGTCAACGGTGATTACTTTTCCCAGAAGAGAACTGCCCACGTTTTGCACTTTAATCAAGTCACGGCAGGCGCCCACGAGCCGTTGATGTTGTTCGGGACCCAAGTTGTGCAGAACAAACTTTGCACGCATTTTGCTCTTCTCGAAAACATTCCGGATCTTCTTGAAAACATTCCGGATCTTCTTGAAAACATTCCGGATCTTCTTGAAAACATTCCGGATCTTCTTGAAAACATTCTGGAGAATGTCTCTAATGCTTGATTTAGAGATGTTGCTCCATTGTGACAGAACAATATGGACACACAACGATCGCATATACACCACTTAACAAAAAAGATGGTTCAAATGGCTCTGAGCACTATGGGACTTAACAGCTATGGTCATCAGTCCCCTAGAATTTAGAACTACTTAAACCTAACTAACCTAAGGACATCACGCAACACCCAGCCATCAGAGGCAGAGAAAATCCCTGACCCCGCCGGGAATCGAACCCGGGAACCCGGGCGTGGGAAGCGAGAACGCTACCGCACGACCACGAGATGCGGGCACCACTTAACACCGCCTGCGCATGACCGACTCATGTGCACATCTGTTGTTTACAGTTGTTAGTTCAAGGTGCCACCGTCGTAACTGCGCTGATGTCGACTATACACCAGGAATAGAATCAGTCTCGGAACTTTTTGGACGGACAGTGTATGTAGGAGGAAGTACGAGGGGTGTAAAGCATCACTTTTTTCACTTCTGAAAGCAGGTTAGTTTATTCAGGACTCCAATACACCATATTATTCCACACTCTTTTGACTACAAAAGCATATTTTCTTAACATAATCTCCGTTCAGTGGGACGGCCTTACCCCACCACATCTATAAGCCGGCATGGTACCACTCTTCTGGTCGAAGTCGGAACCAACCTCTTGCTGCAGCACTAACCTCCCCATCGTCCATGTACTGATTACCGCAGCGTATGTCCTTTATCGGGCCAAAGAACTGGAAGTCCGAAGGTGCGAGATCCGAGTTGTAGAGTGGATGAGGAAGAGCAGTTCAATGGAGTTTTAGAAGTTTTGTGAGCTCCTCTCGGGTGTGCGGACTTGTGTGTTCTCTTGTGTTGCCATGGAGAAAGAGAAGTTCATTTGCACCTTTGTGGCGACCGACACGCTTAAGTCGTTTCTTCCTGAGGGTAGCACAGTACAATACAGAGTTGATTGCTGCACCACGAGGAAAAACATCAAAGATAATAACGTCTTCAGAGTTGCAGAAAACCGTACCCAAGACTTTACCGCCTTTGAACTTTTTCTTCGGAGGAGAGGTGGTACGGCGCTACTCCATGGATCACTGTTTTGTTTCCTGTTCGAAGTGATGAAGCCATGTTTCATTGCTTATAACGATGTTCGACAAATATTTGACACGATCAGCATCGTAACGTGCAAACAATTCCGCGCAGATGGTCCTTCGTTGCTCTTTATGGTCTTCTGTTAGGTGGCGGGCACACACCTTTGACAAGCCCAACTGTGGGACGAGTGTGTCAGCCCTACCAACAAAAACGTTGAGTTGTGCAGCGATATGTTTGATTGCGATCAGTCGATCACCTCGAATGTGAGTGTCCGCACGTTCCGGGCATTGCAAGAGAAACAGCTGTGTGCGGCCAGCCGGCATGCGGGGGACCTTGTTGCGATGATGATAGACGCCTCGTCCAACGACTCACCACGGTTTTGTTCACCGCTAGGTCTCCGTAGACATTCTGCAAATACCTATGAATATCTGCGATGCTCTGGTTCTCAGCCAAAAGTAACTCAATGACAGCTGTCTGCTTTGAAGACACCTCCGTTACAGATGCCATTTTCAAGGCTACCTGTAGCGCCGCCACCTATCGGAACTTCGTTAAACTGTAGGGGCTGAAGCGGGATTTTTCCACGATGTCACACAAAAAATTCCGGAATTTTTCAATCGAAAATGGCCGAGAAAAAAAAGTGTTTCATCGATTATTGAATGGCGGTCGTAATATCTTGGTAGAATTTACTAGGAACGTATTTTCTTGGAATTTTAACAGTAAAACATATCGTGATGCGTAACTTTTCCCTTGTAGCGTCTGCCACTATAGTTGGATGAGCATATTCGTGACGCTTTCGCATTCAGTGAACGAAGTCCTGCTCATTTATGGATCTTGTCAGTTTTCAGTATCAGACCCCTCTGCAAGGGGCAGCAGTGAAGTATCTGTTCAACTAACGTTTTAGTGGGTGGACTATATGTCCTAGTTTCCAATCAGTTGCTACGTTACATTTACGTGGACGTGGACTTTAAACTGTTCCACTCGCATGCTCCCATACACATATTTAATATGTGTGACTCATTCCAGTGGTTGTTCAACAATCGTGTAATCAAGAAATAATGACTTTTTGTGCCTGTTATGCGCAGTAGAGAACTTTACTTTATATAGAGGGTTGGTTCCATCTACTTCAGTCCGGATGTCCTCCTCAAAGATTCATTCTGTCGGGGCCATCAACTTGACGCGACAGAAAGCGAGATATATGTAATGAAGCAAATCGTTTCCATTGCTCTTTGGCCCATTCACCAGGGAAGCCTTGATCTTGGAAGAGGCTTGGACGTCAAATGCCTCATCGTCTTCGTGCCATTTAATCGCCTTCCGTCCCTTTTCAGTAGATATTAGTGGGACACTACACGAATATCCAAGGAGCTTCTTCACTCTCAAGGTACTGCAGAAACAGAGCAGTATTCCCTTCGTGAAAATTGCTTTTATCCACATTCTGAGCGTACATCGAATGGGAAAAGTGAATATTTGCTTCATCGAGTACCTCTCGTACCACGCTATGTAACTGAATGTACTCACTCGCTCTGTAAATCTTAGATCGTAATGCTTTTCGCTTTTTAGTGACTATTAAGAGTGGAACAAGCTCTATGAGCCACACGTTACTGAATGTTTGAGAAAAATTATCGTTCTGTAACTAACTTTTATTTCTCTTCGGTTACAGCTGGGTTCAGAACGTGGGCTTCGACCGTCAAATGTGTACCATCAGGTCTTACGGTAATTTTCTGTGCTACTGTTCGCCTAGTGGTGACAGCATCATCTCAATCTCGGTCTCGTAGCAGCTACAGAGGATCTCCAATATACCTGCGAAAGCCGTACAAGTTGTATACACGAAATTACACTTGGTGTCGAACAGGCATTGACCTTTGCGAAATACTATAACATGTTCTTTACGTTGCATTAAACTAGATTGCATGCATTTGACCATGCAACCTTATGTTCTGAACCAAATATATTCCGGCTGATGAGAAAATATGGGTAACTGTTTGGAAAATAATTTTCCAAATATATACCAGTTTGTACATTAGCGACCCATACCACAACAAAGAAATTAAATCCTTAAATAACGAAAGAACCATTATAAACTCTGCTTCAGACTTGTAACACCATCTTACACAAAGAGTAACCAAAGAATGAAGTAAAAGCAGTTACTGTTTGAAGTATTACTGATTTACATACGGTATTACGACTAATTTATATGTCTCGTTACATTGGTGTTGGAGAGATGACTAATAACAGCCATTATAAATTAATTTCAGAGCAGAGAGAGATGACACATTGATAGAATATAAGACCACTACAAGTGACGGGTCTTCATTTCATCATCTTGTTATGTGTTCTCCATGTTTTCTCACGACTTATCGGCATTTCCACAGGCATGAAGTCAATCTCACCTCTCACGCATGTCAACGCTCGTTGAGTTCTCCATATCTCCTCGCCGTCGAGGGAATTACAAAAACTGAGACAGAAGTTTTTATTTATGTTCACGTCGATTACCAAGCAGAATGGTGTAGGGATGAAAGTACTGGACTTTTATTTGGGAAAGCCTCTTCGAATCCCCACCCCCGACCCCTTCAAATGGTTCAAATGGCTCTGAGCACTATGAGACTTAACATCTGAGGTCATCAGTCCCCTAGAACTTACAACTACTTAAACGTAACTAACCTACGGACATGACACACATCCATGCCCGAGGCAGGATTCGAACCTGCGACCTTAGCGGTCGCGCGGTTCCAGACTGTAGCGCCTAGAACCGCTCGGCCACACCGGCCGACCCCTCCCCCATCTTTGCCCAGTTAGAGTCGGAGGTCAGTCACCAATGATCTCGCCATCCACGGAGTGTTAAACATCGATCTTTTTTCCTATTAAATTATTTGCTGTAAGTAGAGGGCATTGTTTCTGAACTCAGTCTTAAATTGAAACAAAATTCACAAACTGAAGTAGATCTTGAAAACGCCGATATTTGGTACGTACCAGCATTGCCTTCTGTGGTCGATCTGTAAGATGCAAATTGCGTTATGGAAAGTAACGCACGCTGCGAGCTTCACATTCCTACCTCGCAAACGACTCCCCCAACACACTCGCGTCTGTACGGTGTGTGGTGGAAGGTACATACTTCTACTGCGGCGCAAGAAGGGTTCGATCGAAGCAGCTGCAGCGCTTCCTCAGGTGTCCGGCAAACTTCTATGCCGTCAGGTAGCATCTCGGAGCAGTGCGTCCTTCCGGCCCGCTCATCGACTGCAGTGACGCGACTGTACGCCAAGTTGTGGCCCTATCGCCGAAGAGCGGGCGGGCGCCTTTTAATTCATTCATCGCCACCGGTGACTACTTCAAATGTGGCGCGATTTCGGCGCGCTGATTAAGTAATGTGGCAGCGGGCGACTGAATATTTCAAGCGCACAAGAAGGCGGGCACATTCTTTACGCGCGCTCCCGCCTGAGAGCGCTATAAAATACGTTCCCGGGAAGTAGGTGCGCTAATATTTTAAAACACGACCATTAGTATATTGCGCGAGACACTTTAATATAGGTACATTAATGTTGCTTAGGTGGGCTCTCACGTTGTTATATGTTTCATTTAGGTTTTATGCGGCGCGCGCTGGCGGGGCCCGCTGCGCCTACGCCGCTCTCGGCCGTCTCCGCCCGTCTCCGCTTCGCTCTGCTCCTCTCCTCCGCCTTTCCCTAATTCTTTCCACTTCACTCGGCGCCGTTGCCTGCTGGCAAAATATTAAGAACTTTCAAAATGGCCGTCTAGAATTAAAAGAGGGGTCGGCTGCCTGAGGGGGAAGGCAGGGGCGCAAACCAACTTTGCATATCGTAAGGGAAAACTGAAAGAAGAGGAGATAAAAGCATGGCAAGAGGGTGGCTGCAAAGAATCTTACTTCTCTCCGTCTCGTCTCCCCTCCAGAAGCTCCGCAATAAAATTGCATCCGCTCCCTCGTCTCCCGCGCACACCTTCAATACGCAATTTTATTCGGCTCTTTAAAATATATCTTAGGGAGCGCGCGGCCCCTCGCAAGAACCCCTACCCCTTCTCCTCGTCCTTCCCCTCCCATCCTTTGCCGCCGTCGCTCTCTCCCCTCGCCTCCCCTCCCCCTCCCCCACGCAGTTAACGCATTACTTCTTGTGCTCCCCAGGCGCTGTCTGTTTTTCGCCGCCTTCTCTTTCGCTCGCATTAATTCTGCATTTCTCTCGGTCTTCTTTTCCATCATCTGGATGTTTTGTGCCGGCTCGGAGAACCACGCCTTCTTACCCCCGCCCCTCCCCCACCCCCGCCGCGCCTCAGCCGCCCAGCACCCTTCCCCCCTTTTCCACTCCCTTGCCACCACCGCCGGCCTTAATGCCAGATCCGTACATCTTCGCAAAAAGCCTCGCCCCACCCGCTCTTTTCTAATGAACATCGATTTATAAGCTGGCTTAACGCAATAGGTGCGACAAAAAGAAATGCCGGGGAGACGCGTTTTAAACATTTACTCCTGCAACGGCGACGGACCCGGAGAGATTAAAATTTGTGTGAGAGATCCACTCCGTACCAGAGGCTGCAGAAAATACCGTGTGACCCTGCAGAGCGATCAGTAGCCTCTATGGCCAACATTGGCGATTTTTCCCTTGCGGTTATCGATTCTCTGCCCACCGTGTCGTGACGCTCTCTGTTATTGGTGTAGTCCAGTTATATTCGATGAAGTCTGTGCACAATGGGTGTGTATGCGCTTAGTAGAAATAAACGGTAGGCACATCCCAACAAACTGATACAGCTCGTGTCGACAGGCCGTTTTGCCTTCGACGTCTTTTGCACATTTTTTGGTCTAATAACAGTCGCGGTTGAATGAAAACCACTGAATATGAACAATATACAGTCGACAAAGGTTAATACGATACTTTGTACCACATCGTGATACCGTTGAATCTAAAAATGGAACTACTCGCACTGGGTAGGACTAAATTCCAGCTGCCATCCAGACTTATGTTTGCTGAGGTATCTTTGCATCACTTAACGCATATGGCGGGATATTTATATTCAAAATGATAAATATGATTCCGTTTCCTATCCTTCCCTAATTTATTTTATTTATTTATTTTATTTATTTCCAAATTATAGACCTGTTACCTGATGTTTAAAACAGGTCGTACATCTTACAATTTTCGTTTTTCATCTTTTTACAATTTTCTTTCCTTTTGTTTTATCTACAGCATTTACAAAGAATGATTCAAAATAACAATAATTTGAGATTGCGCTCCGTCTCTACTGACGTCGTCGTCCGCAGCTCGTGGTCGTGCGGTAGCGTTCTCGCTTCCCGCGCCCGGTTTCGCGGGTTCGATTCCCGGCGGGGTCAGGGATTTTCTCCGCCTCGTGATGACTGGGTGTTGTGTGATGTCCTTAGGTTAGTTAGGTTTAAGTAGTTCTAAGTTCTAGGGGACTGATGACCGTAGATGTTAAGTCCCATAGTGCTCAGAGCCATTTGAACCATTTGAACCATCTACTGACGTCGTCACCCACGAGAAGTTAAATCATACTCCAGATTTCTTTCATAATTGATGATCTCAATGACTAATGCAAACTTTACGTCTACTGTGAATTACTTAGATTGAATTAATATTTATTGTATCTTGTATATATCTGTTGCCCAATTTCATTCAAAAATGGAGAGTAGGGCGGATTACTGCCTCTTATCTACACTTTCTATACACGCCACCTGTCAAAAGCCTGACAGACAATAACGCTCCGTCCTCCGACCCAGGTGTTTCTTTTCAGACGTTTCACGTCCTAC
The DNA here is from genome assembly GCF_023898315.1 of Schistocerca nitens. Taxonomy (NCBI): domain Eukaryota; kingdom Metazoa; phylum Arthropoda; class Insecta; order Orthoptera; family Acrididae; genus Schistocerca; species Schistocerca nitens. The sequence continues at coordinate 932,086,304 of NC_064616.1, forward strand.
ACCCAAACGGCATCGATCCTATGGGCCGTGAAACGTGATTCAGCCAACTGTCACCACTCAGTGGATGTCCATTTGCGGTATTCGCGTGCAAATTCCAGGCCTTTATTGTGGATGGAAAGCAGTGAGTATGCGTGCACGGCCCGGGGCCTGCTACGGAGGCCCATAGCAACGTTCGCTTAAAGGTCGTTGAGGAGACATTGTTGATAGCCCCTTGGTTCATCTGGACGGTGAGTTGCTCAGAATGTGCACGTCTATTCGCCCATACACATCTCCATAGCCCTCGTTCACCTCCGTCATCTGTGACACCTGGTGCACCACAGATGCCTTGGCATCGGTGTCCGATAGCGCCATGGCACGGTAAACTTTACCCACGGCCAGACGCGAACAGTTTAAAAACTTAGTCGCTTCGGAAATGCTTCCACCCTTGGCCCGAAAGCCAATGATCTTGCCCTTTTGGATGTCATATAAAGCGCTCCGTTTCCGCATTACAACAACGACTGCACAGTTTTCCGACCCCCCCCCCCCCCCCTCCCGGTAAGCTTTACATACCCTCGTCTGCTAGTATTGCCACCTGCCATCTGTGAATGATTATTACGCGTTGCCGTCGAACATAGGCAGCGGTCACAGTAATGTGACTCAACCGTGTACTACCGTTTTCCCTAAAAGTCGGTTTTTAGAAATAGCCAAGCAACTTATGTTGCGTCTTTTTTTCTGGTTTCCGCCAGTTAAGAATTTTCAATATATCTGTCATACTGTCTCACCAGTCAAACAAGCCTTTACGTGTTCGCACGTCCTTTGTATAGGCTCCATGTCTGCTGTGCTTCCGGTGTAAGAAAATTAAAATGTCACACCTTTCGAGATATTTGAAGAATGGTTCATTTATAAAAACAAAATAATAATAGAGCGGCGTATCCGATGAGGTTGTACAAATTATGCAGCATGATTGCTTTTGTAAAGAAACAAAACGGTTTACCTTCCGGATTTTCATGTATCACATCGCTTCTGTACAAAATCAGTAGTTCTGTATAGCATTTCTAACGTACTGAACGTTTCGATCAATGCACAGCAGCGCCGCATAATTACTGATGGATCTTACTACACGAGGCAATCTGCAGAGAACAATCCGTGAGAGGATAAAGAACAAAAAAGGTCGTACGGACTCATGACTGGAAGTGGTTGCAGTGGATGTGCAACCACCTGAAGGTGGAGCTAGAACATCTTTGATAGTGACCACACTATTAGCACCAAGCAGGTGGCCTGCCAGCATGGGGTAACAAATACGACCATGTGGAACATTCTGCACGACTACCGCCACTGTCCATATAACCTACAACGCGCGCAAGTCTTCTACATACGGACGTGCCTCCACGGCAACGTTTATGCCGCTGGTCAGTCCTACAGGCCACCACGGTGTTGGAACTGTTAACATCCATCCTATTCACAGCATCTGTGGGCTATCGCGAATCTCCGTGATATGGTGACAACGAACCGTCAGCTCCAGTTCAGCCTCAGAGTGTGGGCGGGGATTATTGGGGACGCCTGTGGCACCAGTCATCCTTCCACAACGCAAAGCATATCTGCACTTCGTGCGGGTGACCCTGCCTTCCCTGTTGTAAGACATGCCTTTGGTGGTACGAAAGGTAATATGGCCACTACACGACAATCTTCCATCTCACTGGGCTTTTTCGTGTGGAGCTAAAACACTAGTACAGACACAACATTTCCACTTGCCAGGCGTGTTCTCAGCGTGTTTTTAATCACTGAAACCTATACTGTCAAAGGTCTTTTGTCTCCAGCTTCAAGTGGATGTGCCTCCCTCGGAAAGCATTTCCAGTCATATGTACACTCTGTGTTCAAAAGTATCCGGACACATGGCTGAAAATGGTTTACAAGTTCGTGACGCCCTCCATGGGTAATTCTGGAATTCAATATGGTGTTGCCCCACCCTTAGACTTGATGACAGCTTCCACTCTCGCAGGCATGCGTTCAACCAGATGCTGGAAGGTTTCTTGGTGAATCGCAGCCCATTGTTCACGGAGTGCTGCACTGAGGACAGGTATCAATGTCGGTCGGTGAGGCCTGGCATGAAGTCGGCATTCCAAAACACCCCAAAAGTGTTCTATAGGTGTCAGGTAAGGACTTTGCGCAGACTACTCCATTACAGGGATGATATTGTCGTGTAACCACTCCGCCACAGGCCGTGGATTATGTACAGCTGCTCGATCGTGTTGAAAGATGCAGTGGCCATCCCGGAATTGCTCTTCAACAGTGGGAAGCAAGAAGGTGCTTAAGAGATCATCGTAGCCCTGTGCTGTGATAGTGCCACGTGAAACAACAAGTGGTGCAAGCCCCCTCCGTGAAAAACACGACCACACCATAACACCACCGCCTCTGAATTGTACTGTTAATACTACACATGCTGGCAGATGACGTTTACTGGGCATCCGCCATATCCACACCCTACCATCGGATCGCCACATTGTGTACCATGATTCGTCACTCCACACAACGTTTTTCCACTGTTCAATCGTCCAATGTTTACGCTCCTTACACCAAGCGAGGCGTCGTTTGGCATTTACCGGCGTGATGTGTGGATGTGTGATGTGTGACGAAATCCTAGTTTTCTCACCTCCCACCTAACTGTCATAGAACTTGCAATGGGTCCTGATGCAGTTTGGAATTCCTGTGTGATGGTCTGGATAGATGTCTGCCTATTACACGTTACGAGCCTCTTCAACTGTCGGTGGCCTCTGTCAGTCAACAGACGAGGTCGGTCTGTACGCTTTTGTGCTGCACGTGTCCGTTCACGTTTCCACTTCACTGTCACATCGGAAACAGTGGACCTAGTGATATTTAGGAGTGTGGAAACGTCGCGTGCAGACGTGTGACACAAGTGACACGCAATCACCTGACTAAGTTCCGAGGAGAGCCCCATTCTGCTCTCTCACGATGGCTAATGACTACTGAGGTCGCTGATATGGAGTACCTGGCAGTCGGTGTCAGCACAATGCACCTAATATGAAAAACGTATGTTTTTGGGGTGTCCGGAAACTTTTGATCACATAGTGTAGATCCGGTCCTCATCCTCTCATGGATGGTTTCCTGCAATTTGTCTCCATTTAGCGAAATTTCCGTGTACAATAGGTCGTCTGTGTGACAGTAAATCCAATACTCCAGTAGACCGAATAATCAGTAGCTTCACCAGTGAGATGATTCCACCGAAACCAATGTTTTGGATGTGTTATTATGCTCGAATAAGTAGTTTATGCCTGTCCAGTAACCCATCGAAATAAGTTCTGAATTTAGTTTAACAGACGTAAAAAATTAGAAATTTCTGCTCGTAAGAAAATGTTGAAGTATCTGCAGAAGATCACGGTCACATAATGTGGTGTAACTGGGAAAACATGGTCCTCTTTTTCGTGGTCGAATTCAAACCCCTGGGCTACACATACCGTAACGGGCGTTTCAGCAAAAGCACAGACGATCAGCAAGTGCGTGTGACCTCTATCTCCTTGGACCGCCTTTTTAGGTGTATCAAATGACCCCTGGAAATCAGCACTTCGCATTTAGCTCCGACTTGCTAACTGTGCGGCGTTGAATATCCAGCAAAAGGGTCACAATTCAACTCTTATATATCTGGTAGAGCAGTTCCCTGCATGTACGAATGACACATCTGAGCTGGGGATAGCTCTTCCGCATTTAACAAGAAACAGAATGGAGAGGGCATTTTAGTTATCTTTATTAGCTGCCCACGATTAATTCCACTGTATTTGTAATTTGGATCCACAACTATCATTCTCAAATCAAACAAGTTAACAAAAACTGCAGAAAATTAAGCAACTGAAAACCCGACAAAGACGAGTAATTTTTGGCACTGGAGTCATTTTAAGGTACTCGGCTGGCTGTCTTGATCTATGTTTTCCTAGACGAATTACCTCGAATAACTTTAAGAGTCGTGCGGTTTCTACGGAGTGACTGGTTTCATAGGAGCCGTTGGTTAAATAGAAGCAGCCGGTGCATGTGGGCTGTGATGTGTTTGGCTGGTTGTGGCAAAACTAGGTGAAGTAAGGCTGTCTACTGATTGGTGGATCCATTCGGAACATAGTAGGTTGTAAGACAGAAGCATCAGCCAGCACAAATCAACGTTTGAGAGCAAATACTAATGTAGCCACACAACAGTTTCACTGAGAAAAACACTAAAACACATCTGCCTTTTGGGGGAGAGTTATTATCTTAATTTATCAATTTCTAATAGACGTTCATCATTACCGTTGACGCCATTGCCTCCTACTGCACATTTCAAATTAAATATCTAATTCCTCAATAAGAAACATAAATCAGTTTCCCTACCAAGTATTGCACTCTGGTACGCGTAGGATGGTGTCTAGGAAACTCAAGTGGAAAGACTGGGGGAAATTACGTAGAGAGACAAACTGTAAACATTTACAATGAACTTTTATTTTCATAAAAACACGTATTAACATAGCAGAATATTCTACTATTAACGACTGCTGGTGCGTGAAACTTCATAAAGGAACATTAAATTTAAATCACTATAGATGCCAAGAAGGCTTCTGTTTGCTAAATCATACGTTAAATTCACGGAAAGGAACGGACGGATTAATACACTCATAACTGGATCCAAACACAAAAGAATAAAGGCGAGTTGAACGTAAACCATCACCGTCCATACGCAGCTATAGCAAAGAGGTTCGCACCGACTGACCTTGGGTTAACAATAAGTAAAATAAGCGCAAATACAAGATGTAATAAATTACCCGAAAAATTTGCACACGCAAACACGAAAGGACAAGCCCACGTGGCTGGGTGTTATAACAAAGGCAGCAAGCATTCGCAGTATCATAAACTATTGAAAATTGAATAAAGAGTTCGAAAGATGGGCTCTGAGCACTATGGGACTTAACATCTATGGTCATCAGTCCCCTAGAACTTAGAACTACTTAAACCTAACTAACCTAAGGACGTCACACACACCCACGCCCGAGGCAGGATTCGAACCTGCGACCGTAGCGGTCACGCGGTTCCAGACTGAAGCGCCTAGAACCGCACGGCCACACAGGCCGGCTAACGATAGTTGAGTCACTTACACAGAGAGAACGAAACTCTTATCCTTGGTCAAGTCGCTCAAGGTTAGTCATGCTCTTCACACAGCAGACAGAAAGTGCTGCACTACAACCACTATGGAAATGTCTCTTTCATTCAAGAGTGGAGGGAAAGGAAAGAACGCAGGAATATAAGAAACAAGCAATGTAAGACAGAGGTGTGGGTTATGTAGGAAAGAGTGGATAAAAATTATTCATACTCAAACGTGATTTAAAATGTTGCAGAACATGTATCATTTGCTTCATAACGTTACCACTGGTTAAAATAATCTATACCACTGCTCAATCTTTTTTCAAGTTAAATTAAGAAGTGCACTGAAAATCCCGGGTGCTAATATGAGATTCAGTAACAAGCTAAACCACGCAAAATCTCAGGGGACGGTTCTTACAGAGACGCTTCACCTTCGCCTAGCCCTTCCCTATTTGTCTCGAGATGAAATAGGCTCCGTCTCTAACATCTTGGATGTCGACTCTAACTTTATTCCTGGTAACGTTAGAGTAATTTTCTTCTGCGTCACGCAAATAAAAGTCTTCGTTGGCTGCCCAGGAATGGAAGAGAATGAAACTGATTCTCCAATCTCCCTAACTTCTAATTTTTAATCCTCAGAAAATGACCAGTCAGTACGGCTGCGAACGGAGTTGAAAGCATCGTTGCCGTAAATAACAAAAATGTCAACGCTCCGGCATGTAACAGTTAACAGACAACAACTACTCGAACAAAATGTGGAGAGATTCGTGAATAACGAACAACACTCTAAGTTTCCGATCGATCTTCGTAACTTCTGAACCCAGCAGCGAAACTCTGCGCTCAGACCCTGAAGACCACGCGATGTCGACCGGCCACCGTGTCTTCCCCAGCCATGCGGTGTTATGCGGATGCGGCACGGGGGTCATACGGTCCACAGACTGCTCTCCCTCCTATTGTCGACATTTAGACCTTCGAGCCTCTACCTCTCAATCAGGTAGCTCCTCATTTGACATCTCGAGGTTAAGTGCATCCCAGTCCAGTCCCTCTCCAAGGAAATTCTTTCGCAGTACCGCGAATCGGACACAGGTCCTCCACATGGCAGCCATCCACAATGTCCACTCAGCTACACATACGAATATATATTAAGTACTCTGTCAGTTTTAAATTACGACACATATTCCACAGAAGAAAACGTTATGTCGACAAATGAAGAATTTCTAACGATTTCCGATCTCAGGTCATTCCAGAATATATCATATGCAAACAATGTCAGCATTCAAGAATGAGATTTTCACTCTGCAGCGGAGTGTGCGTTGATATGACACTTCCTGGCAGATTAAAACTGTGTGCCGGACCGAGACTCGAACTCGGGACCTTTGCCTTTCGCGGGCAAGTGCTCTACCAACTGAGCTACCCAAGCACGACTCACGCCCCGTCCTCACAGCTTTACTTCTGGCAGTACCTCGTCTCCTACCTTCCAAACGTAACAGAAGCTCTCCTGCGAACCTCGCAGAACTAGCACTCCTGAAAGAAAGGATATGGCGGAGACATGGCTTAGCCACAGCCTGGGGGATGTTTCCAGAATGAGATTTTCACTCTCCTTTCTTTCAGGAGTGCTAGTTCTGCAAGGCTCGCAGGAGAGCTTCTGTTAAGTTTGGAAGGTAGGAGACGAGGTACTGGCAGAAGTAAAGCTGTGAGGACGGGGCGTGAGTCGTGCTTGGGTAGCTCAGTTGGTAGGGCACTTGCCCGCGAAAGGCAAAGGTCCCGAGTTCGAGTCTCGGTCCGGCACACAGTTTTAATCTGCCAGGAAGTTTCAGTGTCGGCATTAATTATTACTTTTGACGTAATATGCTGAGCACCAATGGTTAAAAATAGTACCCAATTGGTTTGCGAGAGGTTCAAATACGTTACAAAAATTCTGCCGGCCGCAGTGACCGAGCGGTTCTAGGCGCTTCAGTCTGGAACTGCGCGACCGCTACGGTCGCAGTTTCGAATCCTGCCTCGGGCATGGATGTGTGTGATATCCGTAGGTTAGTTAGGTTTAAGTAGTTCTAAGTTCTAGGGGACTGATGAGCTCAGAAGTTAAGTCCCATAGTGTTCAGAGCCATTTGAACCATTTGAACAAAAATTCTGTAATGACTTCAATGCTCCACAACTGCTTGAAAATAAAGAAGACGCATAGAGTCCCCATCAATTAGTAATCAAAATTTCTTCATGTAGCAGGTTAGCTACGTACACTCAAACAGAACGTATAGCACCCAGAACATAGATATTACTGCGATTTTATGGGATTTCTTGTGCCTAACGTAATGAAACTGCTCTAGCAGCTAGTAACGGATTTTTTATTTCATCCACGTAGTTCTGCGTTGGTTATCTGCCCTCTGCATTCGGACGCTCTGTAGGTAAACTGGCAGTTTGGCATCCACTGTTACTTACATGTAGCCTTCTTTCCGGATGTAACGTCCCTTGGCATTGTTCATCGGCCCGTGTAAGTACATTCTAACTACAGCACATATACGTACATTTCAACTGTTAATGTTCCACATAAGCACTTTTTCTGCGAGAATTTGAGCATTTTTTTTTTTACTGGCGTACTTTTTCCAGGTTCGATGTCCTCGATACCAGGAACATATCGTCTACAACTACTTTGACCATCTTCAGGTTCTACCGGCATGTTGCAAGTGAATCTTTTCGGATCCACACCTGAGACTGCAACGATCTTCGGAACTACGCACTTTATTGCCGCTGAATCCACACGGGACCTAAGAAGAACTTGAGTAAGTGAAATGCCAAGAAGTACGTATTAAACACATCAAATTCATACGGCAATATTTATGGATGTATAGCTATAAATTCCTGACAAATTTTCTCCACAAAAACACTCTTAAGAGTCTTGACACTATATTTGAGAAAATCTATGAGACGAAATAAATCATAAGATAATGTTAAACAGAAATGTGTGAAGCCTAAGACAGTAAAAAGTATAATGTTGTACAAGAAAAGATTTACAGTGCCGAAAAGAAACTTGTATCGACAGATAGCACTTTTAGAAATTGTATATTTCAGGTAGGCAAAATACAGATGTGCTCAATAGGACATCGCGTAAAGGGAATTTCAGATTTGGTTCTCATAAAAATTAATAATACGAAAGAGGAATGGACGAAAGTGTTATGAGAAAGCTCCGACGATGACAGCAGGATGACGGGACAAGGCCAGTAGTAGATAAATCCCATTTAATATGATTAAACAAAGGGCGTATGTCGAAATTGATGGACAGCCAACGACGGATTACACCAGATTGTCTAAGGAAAGTGTTTTGTACAGTAGCAGTATGCTTCTGAAGGGTAAGAAAAGAATTTTAATTAAAAAAAGACAACAAAGCGTGTATCTAATATGAAGATGTGGGGCAGGCTTTGGTCTGCGTGTTACAAGTCGCGGCGCACGGCGCATGAAAGGGAGTGGAAGTGGTGGGATGGGAGGAAAGGGTAGCAGGCGCTTGTGGCAAGGATGCGGCTTCGTGTACGACTGAGCGCCTGCTGCCTGCTGGCAGGGAAGCTGCCACAAGAAAAGGAGCTGGCTGCGCGCACGCGCGCTCACACACACACACACACACACACACACCTAGTGCGCTGCGCCCCACGTGTGCGCACGGCGGTGCATCCTGGCTGTCTCAGGCGTGTGCCAGTTCAGACACATCGTAGCACAAGTGCAGCTGCGCTCTGTGCTCTCACAGCATGCGTGCCGCATATCCAATAACTTTTATTCTTTTTACTCCAGTGATGGACTGTGTCACCTTTGCTTCTACCCGAGTTCTCCACCTTCTCTGCCGTGGTTGCTATTCTTCTTGCACCTAGGCTCTGTACAATACTTTTAGAAAATTCGCTCGAGGCAGGGATTCCAAATTCCTTTAAAGAGTATTCGGTAAAATAAGTAGAGCTTTTTTAAGACATTTAGGAATTATATCAGGGAATAATTCCCTCGCCCTGACTAGATACGTTGCCCATATTTTACTCATTTCTTCATTGAATTCTGTAAACCTTAATTTGGTTAACCGAACGCGAAAGAGAGAAATAGAGACTGAACGAGAACTTTTGTCTGCAATCTACAACTCCGTTACATTTTATTCGTCCTTTCCGGAGTCTCAAGCGATGGAACATCTGTGATGAGGCACATCACACATATTCAACTGCCTCAATCCACCAGTGTGGCTGCCTCATTGGTAATCATCTTCCACATTATTTTCCATGAACTTCTATGTAATTCCTTATGCCACTGCCGATTAAAATGAGAATAAAACAGAATATTCTACCCGCTGATGTAATGTCATTAATCTCCGAGAAATTAGTAAAATAAAAAAAAGACACACTGTAGCAGGATCATTTGACTTGAAAGGACACTCAAGGGACCACATGAAATATCTTTAGCACTGTATGTGAGAGGCAGAAGAAGTTTACGGATAGTTTCGAGACATCGCATGACAACATATGAACTCTCTTAGTTCGAAAATTAACTAAAAGCGTACATTCTGATGTTGTCAGCTTCATGCTTTTAAACGGGGCTGTTTTCGTATTGCTAAATTAGCTACGGAGCTGAAATAGGCTTTACACTACATATACATTTATCTGAGGATAATGAAACTACAATTAAATGTTCTATCGTCGTGTGTTAAATACAGTTCATTACATTTGTTAATAATTATTAGAGTATGTGTACGAACTGCCTCCACGTTTGAGGTGCATGGAATTCACGTTCATAATATCTCGCAGTCTGGATGGGTGTTGAAAGCCTATTGAATATATCTGAAAAGAAGTTTTAGTATTATTCATTTGAGTGAAATTCAGTTTCTTTTTTAATGTATTTCACGCTTTATCAGAAAGCAATAACTGCTTTTCCATTCATATACAAAATATTGCTTGCCTGGGAATGTTGATTTGGACATGGCACTTGTGTTTACTGATCAAAGACTAAGAACTTGCAGTATGGTCTGTGTTACGAAAATTATATTCTTAATACAATACAAGGATGAAATGAGTATTTTCGGTGTCTTACTACGTATACAGTTCTTCATCGTAGCTTGCTCTGTGTTAAATATCACATGTTTTTCTGTCAGATAGTGAACTCGCAACTGGACCCTTGTTCATTTAATAGCGGAATTCCGCCCTCGAAATACCCTGAAATTCTCCCCATCCCACTGGTATTTGGCTCGTGTCTTGATACTGTGTCTTCTGTTTCTGTTACGGTCTTGCATGCGGTCACTAAACAGGTTGGAAAATAAATAAATGGTACCTGCTTGCAATTATTTTCTGTTGAGTAATCATATAAATGGTAGTACATTGCAGGCGCGCCGTCCTTCCTGAACAGTGTTCTTCTCTCTGTTATTTTTAATGGAATCTGTACACTGGACAAAATGTTTTCTGATGAAATTGAACACCAGATAAACTTTGCGTGAAATAAGACGGTACTTCATACTGAATATGTAGAAAATAAATTACTTACACATAACATTGTTGGTCGTCACCAAACTATTCTCAACAAGCAGGACGTAAGAAATGGTCCCATTATAGAATGATATGGAAACTATTGTGTAGGTTACGCTCAAGATAAATGTTGTTACTTCGAATGTATCATTTGTGCAACAGTTATACACATCTGGTTCAAATCTGTGTATTGCAACATCATGTGCTTCTACTGGTGTGTATTGGGCTACTTCCTTGTAGTAAGGAATGTTTGCACTAAATAGAAGTGTTACTCTTTAATTCATTTCTAATTATTCTTTATACTGTCTGCTAAACATTTCATCTGTTGGGTAAATTATCAGAGAGCTTTAAGGATGCGTAATTCTCCTCTCGGGTCACGTCTGAATTTATTAATGTCTCTTGCTAACAAATTGAAATTTTTTGTTCATAGCAAATTTCACCAGAGGAGATAGACTGAGATGCTGTAAATGAGTCAAGGAAACGAATCATACTACACTCTACGCTGTATCACTCAACAAGAATTGTATATTCACTCAGTTTTATCTCATCACACACGAACAAGACATATTAAAACATTTGCATTTCATTTAATCTGTTGCAAGAGGGTAAAAGTTACACACTGTCACACATCAGCAGTATAATTATCTTTCATACTCTTCACAAGTCATCTGACACACGGTTTTAATTTCTCAAAATGGTATTGTTTAGAAAGTTAGTGAAGCAGCATTGCCAAACTAAAATACGAGTAACATATTATATATTATCTGAGAAAACAAGAGCTTTTATTTAATTTCTGATGAATGAAATGTGTCATAAACATTCAGTAACATGCCTTAGCATATTTCAAGCGATGCTCTATAGTATAATGTTCTGTAACAAATTATATTTATCAGAATAATTATTTATAGCAATTATGTTAATACTTGTCTTTCATTTAGTAATTTTTTTTTCATTGAACAACATATTACAGAATGTGTGCATGCACACACACACACACACAGAGAGAGAGAGAGAGAGAGAGAGAGAGAGAGAGAATTTGACGTTTGTTAAAGTTAACGGTAAGAGACAATACCTTACATTGTCTTCAACAAAGCTTTATCAGGTAGTAATAGGCATCGGTATCAAAATCGATACTTTTTCTTAATGAATAGTACTTTTGAAAGAATTTTTCCATGAATTAAAATATTTTGTTTTTTGCAACGATAAATGTTGCTTATTCAACCTATTGTATGGAAAAATAGAAAGAAAATGAGCGCTATTGTAGCTATTGTTCCTGGAAGCTTTTTAATGGTACATGATATCGGGCAAAATGTTGTTGAAAAGAGAGGCATTCAATTTTGCTGCTTTAAACAATATGCGGCGCTCCAACGCCACTATCACGTTTACGGTTCATCAGAAATTATGAAGGTCTCTCAGATGATTTTCCTAGATTCTAGCTGTCATTTTATTAAAGCTAAGCCATGTCCTACCACATATCATGTCAATGACTGATCCACACAACAGAAGTTCATGTGTTTCGCTAGTTTTCTTTGTTCTGTCGATATTAATGAATTTTTTAATAATTTATTTATCTCCAGAAAAAGTGAGAGGTAAATGTAAATATCATATTTATTGAAATTCGGATTTTCAGTACACAAAAGGTAGCTAAGTGAAACAGTTGATGAAATTAAATTCAGGCAAGCTATATTTCAAAGCACCATCTTCCCCGCTGAAAGAACAAATCGTTGGTTAAGAAATGGTTATTCGTCGTAGTTAACTATGCTTTATATGTTATTGATAACTGTAGTGTTACACGTGGGTAAGACAATATTTTACCCATTAGATCTATAACTACACCATTATGCTTCAGAGATAATTTTCTTTCCAGTCTTGTAGGTGACGCCGTTTTGTAGGAGATCCTCAAACAAAATGAAGAGGCTGTATCACATTGTCGTTCTCATCAGGAATAGACACTCTGTAAGAATGGACAGCAATAAATTTAACATACCTGTATGTAAGTATCTGTATTACTGCGAATCGCAAAATAAACATACTTCACTAAGTTGTTTGGCTGTACGGAATATACAGAGTAGGATTTCCAGCTCTGTGTCGTATTCAGGCGCGGGAAATAAATGCACGTTGTCCTACCTGCAACTATACATAGCAAAGTTTGCGCGAGGGGCTTATTATTACTTGTTGCGGAGTCACGTATGGTCTGTGCGAATCAAACAAAATATTGTTTATATCTCCGTTTGGCAGATTTTATTGGTCTTCGTGGAGGCGAATGAAAACATTCGTAATATCTGACACAATGTTTCCAACTTCTGTTCGAGTTTCCGTCTGTTGTATGCTGCCTCAAACCTATGATGCAGACTGGTTGCTGCCAACAGTGAAACATGGCGGGGATGTGGTGATGATTTGGGACACCATATCGTGGTAATCCATTGGCCCCGTGGTTGCTCTGAAAGGTCGCAGGATTACGTGGCCATTTTGGCTGATCAGGTCCATCCCACGGCACAGTATTTCTTCCCCGAAGGTGACAGGGCCTCTGATCACACAGCACAAGGATGAACCGTCGCATCTCGGCTAGCCACCAGGCACCGTACTCATTATTATAGAGCCTCTTTGTTCCACTTTGGAAAGACCACCTCCATCTTCGTTACCTGAAATGCCATTGTTTTGCAGGAATATCGTGCATGAGCTGTATTTATCCATTCCAAGATGACTGGAAGCCGTTTTGCATGCCAGCCGATTTCCTAACCCGTATGAGACGGGGCAATCTGTTGTATTTTTGGTGTTTGCACATTTTTGTCCGCTCCCTGTACATCCGCAAACCGCAAGCCACCTTGCGGTGAGTGGCGGAGGGTACTTGGTGTAGCACTCTCACTTCCCCCTTTCCCTGTTCCAGGCGCAAATGGTTCGCGGAAAGAACCATTGCTGGTGAGCCACCGTGTGGGCTCCAATCTCTCACATTTTACCACCATTGTCTTTTCGCGAGAGATGTGCACAGAAGGAAACAATATATTGGTTGACTGTTTTAGAAACATTCGCTCTCGGAACTTTAACAGTAGACGATACGGTGATGCAGAACGGCTCCCTTACAGCATCTGGCTTATCCGTTTCCGTGTCGGTTTCGTGTTTACAAAAAGTACATACAACTAAACTCACTGTTCTTCTTTTGTCTTTCTTAAATCGATTTTTTAGAACACACACATTTTCACATCAAGCTACCAGTGATGTAGAAAGTGTCTTTTGCTTCTGATCTACTAAGCCTATGCGATCAAACATACTTTATTTCATCACGACTTACTACTTCCACGAATTTGATAAAGCACGAGTCAGTCCGCTTGCAACTTATGAACTGTGTAGTCTAAGTACCAAGTTTTCAAATTTCCTGAAGAAGACAAATTTATATATCAGTGAATGAGGAGCTAATTAATTTTTGGTCTTCGCACCAGACGATATAGCTTGAATATCCGACGGTACTTTTACTGATTTCGCTTTGTCTTACGTATGCCTACGAAAGCGAGAAGGTGGAATTACTAAATTTGTGAAAAAAGAAATTTTTGTCTTTTCATAGCTCCGAGTTCAAATCCAACGGTATCGATAGAATCGTCATGAATCCTTTGATCCGTTACATTACAGTATTTCTCTAATAATTTCTACCGTGCTTTTATTTCATGTCATTTGATGGAAATTGTTTTAATGAAATGTGCATCTAGTAATTTTTTGTATTCAGTTTTATATAACGTTCAGTAACCAACTTGAAACATCATTATATGTAGAGGTTCAATAGAAGCGTTATTTGCGTAGCTTTAGATGTAATGTGAACTTGATGGAGGGCACAATTTAATTTGTTGGTGATTCATACTCTAGCATCGTGGTGCATCTACTCATCCGTACAACAAACGCATTCATTCGTGATGAAAACAATAGAAATGTTTGTGCACTTGTCTGACGCTCATAAAAATGCATATTGCTCTGCGATGTACATTCTCAGTAGGTTTCTGCATGAACTGAACGCACTCGGTAAAGACAGTACATCTTAAGCTCAAGATGCTTCGTTTCACTGTCGGCATGAATTCGTACGGTCCATTTAACAATAGCACAGGCTCTTACAACCTAGAGTAGAGACTCACAATTATTATTTGTTCAAGCTATTTCAGTATGGATTTTCAGTATTAAGCCTCCATCCCCACTTTGTAGTTATTCTACCTACAAATGAACTTCTTATACAAACTCTGTTATGTTATTCTTTGAATACAGTCTTGCTAAGGACCACGCTCTAACCGCTCACGTAGCGCTATCATTTTTTTCCAGTAGTCCTCCATCTGTTCACATTTGTCTTTTCTGAATTCTCCTATTCTTTTTCTTCCCTACCTACTTGGAAATGTTTTGTCTTCCAACGTCTTAATATTTGCCTCTGCATTTTGTTCTTTCGACATCTTCATGCGCTTTTCTAAGGCTTTTAATTTTTGAGAACGTTGTACGATTTTCGGTCCCAGTGTTCCCAGCCTGATTCGTGGGGCGTGTCTATAGAACATTAGTCTCCTTTCCATAATGTCTTCTCTGTTTCTATTCTACATGTTTACATAATTCCATGGCCTTTTTTATTTACCTCTTTGTGCCGTTCTATTTCGCAATAACTTCCTCAATAATCTTTCTTTCTTTTTCCCTGATTTCTTCATTTTTTATTGATACTAGCTTGAGCGTTTCAGGTGCATATGTGCGTTCTGCTTTACTGTCATTAATAATTTTAGTATTATTACTCACCGTAATTTACTATTATTTATTACGAGATAATAAGGTACCGCTTGGAATTGAAATCTTTTGTGTTTTCCTACGCTAAAAAGGAAACTGAGCAAGTAAGTGTAGTAATCACCATACCGGCAGTGGAGCATTAAATGAAGAAAAGAGTTTGGTGGTAGCTCGCTTTGGCACGGCCGACGGCGGCTGATGTTCCCGGCGTGCGACCGGGGTCTGGCCGGTAGCGGCGCGCTGCGTCTCGCCCACACACTAATGCTTTAAATTTGGCTCCCTACAAACATTCTGGCTAAAAATCAACCTTTTGGTACTTGGCAGCAACTTTCAAACGTACACACTGAGTTGTAGCATTTTCTTAGAGTTAGGGAGCGAGCAAACAGCCGGCCGTAAAGCGTCTACGTGACACGATAATTCCACATTTCTGCGCGGAGCTAAACTTTTAGAAAAGTTCCATTGCCTTTCCTGTACAGCTCTCACATTTTCTGATCACAGTCATTGCTTTCTGAAATGACACACATCTTTTCGGCGCTTGACACGTGAACTGTCTTCCGGGTCTTTTATTGTTCACTCAAAATTTTCTGCAGAGTAATGACACAGGTGTGAAAAACGTTATTTTGAAGTCGTGTACTTCTGTTTCGAAATAAAATAAATTCTTATATTTTGTAAGACTAATACTAAATTTTTCAACCCTGTCGCTAGCCGCTACGTTAAACTATTTGAACACACTTTAATTCAAAAATATTTATTAAGCGTGAGACTCTTCATACTGCACACCGTTCTTCGTATGTTATAGTATTAATCGCAGCTCAGTCATTGAAGAACGTCAGGTTGCAAGTGAACAGCATGGAGTTAGAACTGTTCTCACACAGAAATAATTCTCCGTTTCTCCGCGTCGTTTAATTCCATAAAAAGAGAAATAATATAAGTTCCCGTACATTTCATATAATTTCCGAAGACACCCATTCGCTTCGGAGTTTGAAACAGAAATAATCTTACTTCCTTTTTTAAGCTGACACAAAACGTGAGATTTAGCTGTAGTCTAATGGTTAAGTGACATATTTTTGGACTGTAACTACAAGTAAAATGAGAAAAGACTCCTACGTGAGCAATCCTTAATTATTTTTGATACATGCGCGTCTAGCAAGTCACCTAAAAAAATTTTGCTCGAAGTGACGTCCCTTAGACTGAAAACCGTTATCCGAATATGTTACATAAAATACTGTATTTTATTAGCATTGCATTGCACTAACAAATAGCACAACATTCGGAATGTCAATCGCGTGGAAGTAATTCTACAGTTTTGCGCGGAGATTAATTCTAGAATCGGAGAACTGATAAAAGTTTCTTTACATCTCTTACGGTTTCGGATGAAAGTCGTTCTTCTGTGAACCGTGACTCAAATATTAGACATCTGAAATATCAACAGTTGCCTTTCATTTTGTAAGCGGGTAGAAAGAATGAGACGTGGCTACACATTAATACTGAAGGGAAAACTCTGTACTTCAGAGTCGGTGCAATTGTTTATTAACTGTACACTTTTTGAAACAAGTGTTGTATTTAAATTTACACTCATACGCCATCTAACATGCTTATCGTTTAAAGGGCATAGTTATTCTGTAATCTTACCGTAATTTGACATTTTGACCTTCACGGCTCTTTTAATGCTCTTATAAATGCTCAGCAGCCAATAATTTCTCGTATTCAGTTTTATTTCGTACTAGTTACAAGTGTCACCAACTCATTTACGACGGTCCTTTACTTAACACAGTTGTGTCTTTAGTAATGATAAGTTTGCCGAACATGACTTGAAGTTACTGCAGTTGCGAAAAGTATCAAGCCGCTCCATATTAAGTATAAACGATTATGCAAATGTTAATTTAAAATGAAGCACACAAGTTGTAGCCCTGTTTCTCCCGATAAAAGTGACGTAGAAGACAAACAACTATGTGGCTGCTAATGTTTACAGTCGGACTTATAAGACATGAAGCAGCAGAAATTCAAATGATATCGTTACTGAAGACTGATGCGTGACATGCAGCAAACATAAGTACACAAAGTTACTGATTGCTGACCAAATTTTGTAACGCGCGACCGAGTAGCAAATATTGCACCTGGAAGATAGTTTCATTACCTCATTTTTGTAACAATTTTACTAGTGACATTTAGTTGTGTAGCCCTGCTTTCCTCTGTTTAGAAGATAATAAATTGGTGACTTTTGATGAAGCTCCTTCTTGGATAGCACATTTTTTTCTCAGGAAACGATACAGTGTACGTGACGGTTGTACAGTATGGAGCGGGCGTTTACTTTTACTTTGGAATTTATATACACAAGCATACTACGGTGATTTTTGAGAATGTTCTCTTAAAATCAGTTTTATTGTGTAATCTATTTCCATAACATAAAAAATCTTTCTTTTTAATAACCGTCATATTTTTTATTCAAGTTTTTCTTTTCGTTATTGTAAAGACCAATTAAATAAAAAGAAACACGACTTCCCTGTAAACATAGGATAATATTTACAGAATGTGTGCAAGTTGCAAAAGTAATCTACAAGTTCAGGAATATTATTTCCGTGTGATAATCTTAATTCATCAATTTCGTTATGTTTTACAGAGTAAGAGGAGACGTCCTTGTGTGAAAGTAAACTGCAGCGATAGATATCTGGGTGTCAAAACACTAATACCGGTGTCTTTACAAAATGGCGATGCTCTTACGATTGCTTATTTATTACTTCTTACTAAAATAAAGCAAAATAACATCATAACAGTTTCACATAACGTCGTTACATCTTTCCTTTAATTTGCAACTGTGACCTGCTGTTAAAGAAAATTGTTGAGAAGATAATACCAAAATTAGTCTCTCGCTGTCACTGTCAGAAACGCTATTTATAGACGAATGTATGTGAAGTTCGTGACTGTCTGTCACAATTTTGTCTTACCGTTCGGTTTCTTTCCTTGCCAATTAATACGTGGCGTAGAAGTTTCTAGGAACATTTGAAGTATCAAATGAAGATATCGGATTTCTACAATTGAAAAAGCGGATGAATATGCACCTAACGCTGATTACTAAAGATCTGCTCAATTAACAACATATTAAGTTAGTTAAGTAGTACATTATTTGATTAGTGCATGAGCAATAGACATAAATTTGGACACAAAAGAATGAAAATGAGCTGGAGTTTGTCATTAAACTAAACAGACTTTCCTAAATTGTACCCAGAGTCTGTCTGAAATGGAAAGTCTACAGTCAATCTTGGCTTAAAGACAGTGTGACATGGACTCCTAATGCTAAAAACATTGACAAATTGGCTGTTGCCTAGCAAGTTATAGAGAAGTGGATATTGAGAACTACTAAAAGAGGCAGAAAAACAAAGAAATGTGGCAAGGAACATTATAGGTGGAATGAAAATGAAGCTGAGGGAAGCCGTGACGTGTAGCCCCGCGAATCAATGGCAGACAAAGCAAGTTCTTTGCCCGATTTCAGAGGATACGAGAAGACTGCGACAGCGACATGCTGGAATGTAGGTAGAAGACTTTAGAAAAGGCTACGTCTATTTCGCAAGACTAATACTGGTGATACGTGTAATAATTCATCGATATAGGAGAGGTGTGAAAAATTACAGGATGATCTTTCATGAAAATCTTTTCCTATAGTATTTTACCATTACAACTAATAAGTTTATAGTAGTTAAAGTATTATGTCAGTACTGGTGTACATGGTGTGTAAAAATTTGTATTCAGCAGTCCTCTGCTCCCACTACATCACCATTATATCTGGCAACTCTGCGATTGAGTAAAAATCTAAATTCTAAAATTTACTTTCTATCCGCACAGCTTTCTTTTTGGTAACAGTCATAATTTTTATACAAGTTTTGTCTTTTTTCTCAAAACGTGTCGTTATTGGAAAGTCCGGTTAAATAAAAAGAAACACGACTTCTTCCGTACTTTAACATTACATGAAATACTAGATGGCCATTCTGTCATTAGTTCCGTGTATTGTATTTGTTTCATTCCTGCAAGCTAATGGCTTCCCATCTTTTTAGATCTTCAGTCAGTGAAAAAGCACACTCGTCAATGCTAGTTATCTTTTTTTTCTGAAACTATATTATTACTGCCTGTTTCATTTTCTGATCTCAATCTTTCATTAAAAATATCGTATGCTGACGAGATTACACAACTTTTTTCCGTTGCACGAATCTCGTTGGAGGCATTGTCAATCGCAGAAAAAATATTGTATTACGCAATAATCATAAACGCTGTAACTTTCGTTACAAACAATCACTTTAGTCGGCTGCGCTGTATCAGTGCAACTGTGAACCAAAGTATCTGCCGATATACAGGCGGAAATAGGTGTCACAGACTACAGAACAAAAGGCAACTACAGCATTCAAAAGACAGTCGACAAAAGCGTTATTCTTATCAAGATTTAACTACATAACACAAGGTGAAGGTGGATGAAACCCGAAACCTGCCCCTACACAAAATAAATCTTTACAGAAAAGTGGCTTGCTGCAGTATTACTTCAAGCAATAAAAGTTTTCTACACTCAGTCTGGAATAGAACCCAGCATCTCCACATCACTGATATGAAGCACCGCCTGCTGTGCTATCAACGTGTTTAAAAATGGAAAAGAGATAATGTGTCAACACGTAAAACGTGACTAATATCACATCGTGATTACTGACACGTAATTGAAAACCACCGCTTAAAAAAAAAAGAAAAAAGAAAAGAAAAGAAAACATGTGCAATTACACGAATTCTTCTGCCTTATTTATTTGCGGCTGGTAACTGTATTGCATAATAACCGAGTTTTTCGTAAACTATTAGTGCATTAAGGAAAATCGAACAACTTATTTCTCTTGATGGCAATATTCCTCCCATATTGCTGCTAATGTTCTGAGCCAATCGACAAACCTTAAAGCGTCTACGAGTTAATCAGAGTGTGCATCTGTCGTGCTAGCTTTCAGAAATTTCTTTAAGACGTAAAGCTTCACTGTTCACTCATGCTTTGCTGAACAGAGCCACGCGTCCAGTTTTAACGTTCTTATTCGCTTTATCTTCAAACTACTTCATTCCGAAAAGAGCAAATACGCTTTCTCGCTAAAGCCAGTGAGAAAATCGAGGCGAGAACGAAAGATAAATGAGATGGGTGTCGAGAAATAACCACACTGTTAGACTGATTAGCTTGCTTTAGGAATTGGTCGCCACTTGTTGACTCAGTAGCACCGGTAAAACCAGCATCAACTAAGTGAACCACTACAAATATTCAGAGAGTAATGGTATGAGATTATTAAATATGTAAATAGACACTTTTTTTCTGTTGGCAGTTTACCTCTACGTCATACTGTCACACTGTAACAGCTGACAGCCCAAACATTTCAACAACCACATTGTTTCTGTATGTGATCAATATTGATCCTCCGACTTGGATGCAAGCGTTCGTAGAGGAACAGGAAGATGTTCCGTCTGCGAAGAGATCATTAGAGACGAAAATATGGTGCAGGAGATGGTGGTGTCCTTTTCGTACGAACCATCTCAGCATTGACCTTAAGTGGTTTACTGAAGCACGTGAAACGTAACCTGAATCGCCGCGCGGAACTTGAACCTGTGTCCTCCCAGACGCGAGTCCAATCGCACCAGCTCGCTTTCGTAGTTAAGTCAGTAATTGGATTGCTGTTTTGGACGAGCGTAATATAAATTCCCGCCGGAGCAACCCACTCCAAGTTCTGCGGAATACTGTGTCATTTGAGGTGAATGCTGGAGTGGTTTCCCATCAAGGCCATGTCCAACAGTGGTTGGGATGATGAACTTTAAACTCTGTCTTGCCCTGTCTGTGAATCGTGAAGCAGTAACGATTAAACCAAGATGGTGAGGTAGGTCTGGGATACTAGCCCTGAATTCGCTTTTATACTTCTGCCGTACTTGTCGCTAAATTATTTTTGTGGTTCTCAGATACTTTCTGTCAGCTGCCAGTAGTGAAAACTGCCTCTAGACTTGATCACAAATTCGTGTCTTACCCGAATGAAAAAAAAAAAAAAAGAAGAAGAAAAGAAATCGGGCGAGTCAAGGAATCATCTGCGGTCGTTCTATCATAAGTGTAAAGATAGATGGCTGGGGGTGAAAGAAGGCGGAAGCCAGCAGAGCTTAAGTGGTGCCGCGAGTTGCGATAGTTATTAGCGTCTCACGTGGCGCATAAAAAAGCGGTCTGCGGCGCAGCGCCTGTTGGCGGGGCGTGGGTGGAGGCTGCGGCTGCGGCTGCAGTGCGGCGAGCCGCAAGCGTGGGCGGAGGCGGCCGCTTAACACCTTCTCCTCCAACCACGTGTACACGCTGCACGCCGCTCCGCGATCTCAGTTCGGAGCTTGCAAACACGGTACTCAAATATTTCTGCTCCCACTGACGGTATGGAAACAAGAGTACACGACATCCCCTCACAATTATTAAGATCCTTAGGAGAACAGAGCGTGACAGTACTGTCCTGCCTGGTATGCAAGACACACGAGACAGGCGAAATACTTTCAGACTTCGAGAGGAATGTAATAACTCCAGATCATAAGAAGTGGGGGTGTTACAAAATCATCTGTTTAGTAAGTCACGGTGGCAAAATACTGACACGAATTATACACATAAGAGTGGAGAAATTCGTAGAACTGACCTCGGGAAAGATCAGTTTGGGTTCAGGAGAGATTTAATGATACACAGGCAATACCGACCTTGCGACTTACGTTAGAAGGTAGGTTGAAAAAAGGCAAACCTACGTTTATACCATTAGTACATTAAAAGAAATTTTTACGATATTGAATGAAATACACTTTTTGAAATTGTGAAAATAACGAGAATTAAATACAGGGAGCGGTAGGTAGTCTTAAACTTGTACAGAAACGGGAATGCAATTATAAGAGTCAAAGGACAGAAAACGCGGCCGTAATGAGTCAGAATGTAGCCTATCCCCGAAGTTATTCAGCCTATACAGTGAGCATGCAGCGCAGTAAACCAAAGAGAAATGAGGCAAGGGAGAAAAAATAAATACTTTAAAGTTGGCCAATAACATTGTAATTCTGTCAGAGACGGCAAAGAATTTGGAATACCAGTTGAATGTAACGGACAGTTTCTTCAAAAGAGATTACGAGATCAGTCTCATGAAAAGTCAAACTCGGGTAATGCAGTGTAGTCGAATTAAATCAGAGGATGCCGAAGGAATTAGATTAGGAAATGCAACACTAAAAGTAATCGATGAGTTTTGCTGTTTGGGCAGAAAAATAATTAATGATGACAGAAGTAGAGAAGATATGAAATTTCGACAAGCGTTAGCAAGAAAAGCATTTCTGAGAAAGAGAAGTCTGTTAACATTGAATATAAATTTGGGCGTTGTGGAGTATTTTTCAGAGTCTCGAGTGCAATCGTATACGGAAGTGAAACAGGGACGATAAACAGCTCAGAGAAGAAGAGAATAGAAGCGTCAGGAATGTCCTGCCACAGAAGAATGCTGAAGATTAGGTGGGTAGGTCGGACAGCTAATGAGGTTGACTGACAGGACAAATCAAGAGGTATCGAGGAATTGTTATTTTGGTACTGGAGAAAAATATGAATGATAAAATCTGTAGAGGGACACCAGTGCTTGCATACAATAACCATGGTCAAATGGATGTACGTTGTAGCATTCAGATTTTTGCGCATGGTATCCTGTAGTACTGAGCTGTATCAAAAATTAGACTTCGGACTGAAGACTACAACAAACTAGTTTAACCAAGAGTAAAGAAATCTGATGCTTTCTCATTGCTATGCTGTGAACTATTTATTTACAATAAATGACTAGATTTCGCGTTCATTGGTAAGAGGAGGTCTAAAGTCTTATAACTTTGTGGGTATATGCATTCTACTTGACCTTCGTGCGCAGCGCCAAATTCTATTTTTGTATAGTACTTTTGAGAACTGGTCTTAAGTTACTGAAATCACTGAAGCACCAATAAGACATATCATTTCTTGTACTGAAGGAGTCATAGGCTGTTCAGCGTCCTTAACATTGGATGACATAATCACACAGACATAAGAACTCACAAGCTCTGAAGTCTGAGGGGCCTAACGATGTTCCCATACACAGTCAGGGATAATTAAATAAGGCAAATAGATCAAATGAAATGAAGAGCGTAAATGACTGAGTGGAAAGCTACGAAAGAAGGAACGAAGATCAGGATTTAAGATCCCGTCGACGAAGAGGTCACTAGAGACTTAGGCGACTCGCGTGTTCCTAACCTGCCACAGTTACCCAGGGGGAAAGGGGACCTGTAGCTTAACGTGGAATCCGTAACGTGTGTCATCACTGGCGATCCTTCAAATCTGTGAGAGGTAAAGGCTATGTTAAAGGGAGACTGGAAAAAATCCCTGGTCCGACCTGGTATTCGATCCCGCGACCTCTCGACTGCGAGGCACGCGCGTTACCGATAGAGCACCAAGCCGTTGTTATAATTAGCGCAGTTGAATACAAAAACTAGGTGGACAGGATGTTTGACAAAGTAAATTTCCAAGTAATATATATTACCATTTTCTGACATATAGGAGTGAGACATGAACTTTTAATGCGAAAATCATTGGAAAACTGAGTGTTAATAACTGATCATTGGCGAGATGCCTGGTGGAAATTACCAAGAGAAGCAGTAAAACAAACAAATATATCGTGGAAAAGAGGTGCAGGTGGGGAGGATATCTAGCCAGCTGAATGGTCCGCGGTAGGTGAGTGAAAAAAGTTCTTTGTCGGATTCCAAAAGATTATGAAAGACAGAGAGGAGTGGTTTATAAAACTTGCAGTAGCAACAAGGAAGGCAACAGTGCATGGCGTAATCCAGAGGAGGAATGTCACAAAGGTATGTGTGATGATGTTGCCAATGATGGTGATGACTCGTGCAGATGAAAATCTTGCGAGCATTAACCGTGCAATAATACGTTCGCCCCAGTAAGTACTAACACTTGTCGAAAATATTGTTGCCATATTTTCTACGCTTCAGGAAGTATTTTTCGGTAACATGTAATTTTAGGCTACCAATGACTCGCAATTTATTTGAGAGTAATTTCGTGAGGAAGTGTTAACATTTATGGTGTTTCATAGTCCACGATAGAGAGAGTTAACTGCAGTAGATTTCGAAAAAGGATGATCAGTATTAACAAGAAACACCATTACCAAAATATGCTAGGGAAACCCGTATGATTATTCTGACAGAAAAAAATCAAATGTCTTACACCTTTTTGAATTCGTGCAATGTATGTTAGCGTCTTATGTAGCGCGACAAACACAAAATCGAAAAATCGATATCCCATTTAGTGACACACTTGTGAGAATAGGTCCTAAGTCACGTACTAAATTCACAACGGCGCTAATGAGATACCTCATTTGTTGAACAGAAGTAGGTATAGGCTGATGAAGGACCTAGAAACTGACAGACACCAAGCTACGGACACAACTCACGTGATGTAACTCTGGTAGTACCTGTCAGCAGAGGCCTTGATCTCTCCCATTGTCATTCAGCGCCTAACAATGGTTTGGCTTAGACCGCTAGGGATTGTAGATGGAAACGCTTCGTCGCCTAGCAATAAGGTAAATTCTCTGACTCTAGCGCCATCTGGGAAAGTGGCTTGACAAGGTAAAGAGTATGGTCTAAAAATAAACTTACCTAGCACCGTTGGCAAATCATGTTACTCTTACAATGAGTCAGTTGATTTAGTCCTATGGATGGAAAGTCACTTCATCCGAAAATAAATCCTAATCGACAGTAAAACTTTCATCTACCGTAGGTACTCGAACTGAAGCACAAAATTCATACAATTTTTTATTGTCTCCCGGTGTAATTCTTTCAGCAACTAAAATTTTCAACGGTTTACATGTTCCATGCCGCAGAACTCGCAATATTGTTGGCTTGATAATTCCTACTTCCTTTCGTATGTGGATAGCGTTTTTGTTAAACTTTATACAAACATTTGCCCCTACTCCCTCGATGCTTTCTGTTCGGAAAATTACTTCTCCTGATCGCAAATTTATATCTGTCAAGCGGGATCTTAGGTGTAATAGCAACGAAATTAAGGTTTCATTTGAATGTCACAGTTACCACTTACGAATTATAACACGGAAAATGATTTTTATAGTTACTTTTCCAGCAACGGCATTAGATATTTGGGGGATAGAAGTTAATTTTCAGTAAGGCTTGTCTTTCTAATACCCTGCATCCTAACTGTGCTAAACGAAGAATATAACAAATTTTGTTGTCTCATCTTCATTTCACTCGACGAAAATATTATCTAAGCGATGAATTCCTTCAGTGTACCAAACTACTCTGACAGAATCCCTGAGAAACCTGTTGATGTTATTTTATGACTTTTAGACTTTATACTCATTTATTAAGCCTGTAGTTACTGTCGATGTAATTAGTGTTTCAATGAAGTCAAATTCAATAATGTTCCATTCTGACAAATTATGAGCTTTCTTGAGGATCAGTTGAAATTATTGTAATTCGGTTTTTAATACGATATTATTATTCTGAAAACAGTGTGAAATATTAGACTGACTGCATCTTCCCTTATTTTGATATTGTAATCCTATTTTTGGTAAATACGAAGTGGTTTGTGGCTTCTGTTTAACGTATGTAAGTACTGTTTTCTACTGCACGAATGTTAGTGACGGTATCCTGGGTGCAGCTCTCATTTGTTTGTTGACTATTAGCTTTGCCCTTAATTTTTTAAAGTGATGGCTCACTTTTCATCACAGTGCACTAGTGCCCGAACGTGTAGGACATGTGAGAAATATATCAAACGAGTTTCTTAAGTATGTCATGTAGTGTGTCACTCTAGGATCTTAAGTGCCCTACCGCTGTAGCACCAGTTAACCGCAGACCTATGCCTATCAAACATACCAGTGTCATTTGAATATTGCGAAAGCTGTCTAACATCACTCTCTGGTTAGCATACGTTCATCATTGGATGGTCAAACGTATTTGTAAGATTCGTGAAGTTTTTTGATTAATTTTCAAAAACTGACTACACAAAATTCTTAAACTCGTGAAACTTTTAACTTTCAGTTTCAACTGTTTCGGCTTTTGAAATTTTAAGTCGTCCAGCGTTTAAACTGTACATATTTTCTAAAATGAATAGTGTACTGATCGATGAGGGTTAATGCTCATTTCGATATGAAAAGTCATTTTCTCGGTACTGTAGTATCACTACTTGCTTTCGTAGGGCATGCCACAAACGTGAACCACTTTCTGTCTCCATTAAGTGGCGAAAAACGATATTGTTTAGAAGTATCATACGTAAATTACCCTTGTTAGCTCAGTCTCAATAAACATTATGTACTAATTACGGTAATTGTTTGTAAAATCAAACACCATAATCATCGATAAGAACACACTTGTTTTCTCACAGCAGCTTTGATTAGAGAATTGGGGAGAGTGTTGTATCTCGGGACACTTCTCGGGCTTTCCTAAAATTAACATTTTTGCAAATGAAAAAACACGTTCATGGTACAACATGGTTATGTACTTTCTACTGGAACTTAAAAGTGTTGTAATCAGACACTGGACTTAGTCGTCTATCTGTCGCATTATTACTGTGGTACACACCAATAATCAATAAGTGAAATTATATTAAGTAGAAGCATTATCAAAAAGCATTTACTTAGACAAATTTTGAAACTGAAGGCGTTGGAAACTGACACAAACTTCCATTTTT
Organism: Schistocerca nitens; assembly: GCF_023898315.1. Taxonomy (NCBI): domain Eukaryota; kingdom Metazoa; phylum Arthropoda; class Insecta; order Orthoptera; family Acrididae; genus Schistocerca; species Schistocerca nitens. The sequence continues at coordinate 932,113,325 of NC_064616.1, forward strand.
AAGACAGGTAAAATTGTTAAGACATTAACGAAACGCAGTTAATTTGCGTATATCCCACACTCCAAGGTAAAAGTTATTCTCATGTTTCGATATACAAGATGGTGCAGAATTTTACTTGCCATAAAATTCTGTAACTGAAGAGACTTAAAGTTCCGTAACTGAAGAATGAACAACATATTGCAGATAGCTGTAATATATTTCCGTGTAGACCTTGGTATGATTATAAAACACAACCTCATGTCTAGCAACAACAAAAAGTGTAGAAAGTAGCGGAAATTGCTTGCGGCGGTCTCTAAGACGCGTTCTTTCATATGGTTCTAAAATCAGTCATTAGAATGAAGCGCCGAAAAAAAAAATCATGTGTTGGTGCACTATCCTCTAGCTACAACAGTACAACAGTTTCCATATACCGCATTTAGGAATTTTGATGTTAATATTCACAGCTGATTGGGATGACACTTTTGAGAACTGCTCGTGTTTAAAATCCTCTAACAATTTCGTTTTTGTTTAGTAACATTTCATCAGTTCCAACAAGAGCGTTGCGTTATTTTTAACAGCAGTACTATTAGCCACGAGAGACGGTATACAATTTCATGTGATAATATTACGTGTACATCGAGAAAAAAATTCTTTAGCAGGGACGCAGCGCTCAAATTACTGACGTCAAAAATATCGCCGCTTCTGCCGCGTTGATAGGAATTTGTAGATACATTCGCAGGAGTCAGTGCTCACCTGCAATCAGAACGGTATTGAAGGGCAATAAAAGTAGCTTTCACAGTGTTAATTCAGATTTCAAACTCGAAAATTTACTTTTTGTGTTTCAGTGCACGTCCCAATACGCTGTTAGGAATTGACAGCTATTTGTACCACTTGTGACACTAACCGGATACGTTTAGCTGCTCGCTGCGAGCCGCACGGCAACACGGCCGCAGCACAACTGTCGCGCGCTTTTCACTACTTAAACATCGTCACATTAATTTTTGACAGATATTCTGTAATTTGGGACGGAAACTGAAATAAGCCTGTGAATGGTAGATGAAATGCAAAAACTAAATTTAAAAAATTCAAAACAAAAAAATTATAAAACAACTTTGTACTTGAAGAAATGTTTGTTAACGAACGATGAAGAACTTTCTGAAATGTAATGTTTGCAACACAGAATAAGTAAAGGCTTACTGAGGAAATCATATGTATAAGATGAAAATGGGTGATACACAGCAAACGAAAGGTAAATTTGGAGATAGAAAAATAGAAGTTTATGAAGCCCCTTGAGACTCAGACAACTACTACACAGGAGAGGTATACCATTACACTTACTGGGAATAATGCAACAAATTTATCAAGACTCTAAACTGTCATTACTGGTAAACAGAATGTGAAAGAAACAACAAATTTAGGCTTTCGAAAACGATACAATTTGTCTCCGATACATTTTAACATCTATTTTGATAATACCTTTTGGCTCCGATACATTTTAATATCTATTTTGATGATATGTTGTAACAACGCCTGAAGGAAATAATTTTACAGCCATAACTTTAACCAACGAAATTATCTAATGACAACTCTCTTTACTGATCACCATTTTCTTACAGCTGATCGCGAGTACAAGCGTCAAAACGCGATTCATAAATTATGTATCACTGCCAAAAGCTGTGGCTTTTAAAGGTCGATACCTGATCCCAAACAGAATTGATATAAACGATCAGAGAACAGAAATACTGAATGAATTCAGCTTCTTGGTAAATACCGTCTCGTTCGCATGCGAAAAAGACATACCGAAAAAAATTTAAACATTCTGTTATATTAATGGGATCACTGAATAAAGGTAACGGGAACACTGAGTAAAAACGTGAGGAAAGAAACCCCAGCAAAGTTCTAAAAAACAATGACAGAACCATCTATACTTTATGGCACCGAGAAGTGGTCAACAACAACTGCAAATGGACGAAGAAAACAAATTGCGGGAATCAAGTTTTTAAGAAGAACTGTAGGCTATAGACTTTCTGATATGATAATCAGGCATTACCTAGGACTTAACAGCATGAATAAGCAGGTGAGTATACACATAAAAATGAAGAGATCCTGTCACAAGAATGAATGAAAATAGAATGTCTGAAATAATAATCAACTACCGAGTAGTCCGGAAAAGATTAATAGAAAGACCAACAAAGAGGTTGAGAAATCATAAAAAACTAACAGCGGCACTGATGTAACAGGCAAATGCCTAACACTTGAAGGAAGAAGGAGGAGAGAAGCAGGACATCAAAATACATCAGGACAACAACAGGAAAAATTATATAGAACTATACGAGAGCCTCAGGACTGCGTAGTATTAGCGTATAGGAAAGTAATCACTGATATGAAGAAATCGGAACACCGTATGAATGGAGGATCACACTAAACACTGCAAGAAACGCGTGCGGTGAAGCGAAGAAGCAAATTTCTACGACAGTATCCATTCATTTCATTGCAGATTTAAATGTTAAACGACCACCTCAAGTTTCGGACAAGCAATTAGTATTTTTGCCATCAGATTGTCATTATATTTAAGTCATTTTCAGCTAGGATTAAAACTCCTTTGACCGTAATAAAATATTTATTTGCAATGATTACCGGTTTCGGTCAGATTGTGACCATTTTCAGACAATTTATACCGTGGTGTTAGGCGGTGGCGGTGAACGGAGCAGGTGATGTAACTCCACAAATGTCAGCTGCTGTAAAGAGGAATATTTTATTGCAGTCAAGTCTGCTTTTAATCCATTTTAAAGTATTTTATCCATACCGCTGCGTTACTCCACGAGAAAGTTTCTCAAAAATTATTGTTCATAATATATGACTATAGCTCTTAAAATGACTATAAACATGAGAGAAAATTATCCTTAAATTTCTTCAGTACCGTACATCTTACTGGGGCATATACTACAACAAGTATTATCGGATACTAACTGTCATAATGATTTCGAAATTATGCTCACATAAAAGTTATAGTTGTTTGATGAAATATTGTTTTGTGATTTAGTTTTCCCTAGCTGCTTGATCCGAAAATTCTAATATTTAAAGTTTAAATTGGAAACGTACATCTAAGGTGAAGGCTGTATTTCTCCGGATCATTGATTATAAAGAGCAACATGTCAGCAGGTATAAATTTAGTTTAGTGTTAATTTTTGTGCGGAGAACAGCGACAGCAATGGTTTTCTTATATTGTGCGACGATCTGTATCATTTTATTTTACTTAAAATGTTGTAGTTAATTTAACACTTGCAGTTTCTCCGGAATAAATATGTATTTTATGAATTTACGTCGAAAAACTAATTTCAAATGTTATGATTCCGGAGACGGGTTCATTTTGTGGTATAATACTCGTGAATACAAAGAAATTAGAGCGTGTGATACATACAAGCGGAAAGGCTGTCTCTATTCCTATTGTGCTTCAGTTACTAAGTTACTAGGTATTATTTTTGCTCATATTCTCCTTTATCATCCAGTACATGATAAACTTTATAAATCCAGAATTATAGATCAGAAATTTTTATCGTGTGCGATATTACTGTCAGTATATTTATCTACTAGGAATGTAAGAGCAATTTGTAATTATGAAGGGACTATCTCTCGCGATTTGCAGAAGTTGAAGATATTTTTCCTTTTCACAAAAGTCAAAGCGATGTAAAAAAAAATCGGCTGAAGTTATGCGTTATGACAGGGACTCGTAACTGGAAAGTGGGTGGTGGGAACAATAAAGTTTTTATGAAACTTAGACTAAAGTCTACTTTGTTCTAGAGGTGACAAGACACTACAATAAATGTGCATTTTTATTCTATTTGGGTTATATTTTAATGTATCTCAATGTAATTCGGCCGTAAACTATTCATAATGCGTGAGATATAAATAACTAAATTTAAATAACGTAAGAGAGCCTTCAAGTGATTACATCTTGAACTGTGCAGCTGGAACATTTGGTAACTAGGACTAACGAATAGAGAAAAAAGTGTTATTGGGTTGTACAGTTTGGCGTGTTTCAGGCTAAAACGAATTACAAACTGACGCCGATACATCTTCTGTGAATACTGTGGGAATAAAACTGCTTTACAGTGACACATAGCAGTGTCAATATAATATGCTAGAATTTTATTTGCACTACGTGCTATCTGTGTTATATGTAACTGCACATCACGAATTGTTTTCTTCTCTTTATCTTACTTGATTTCTCTGCTTTTCCTGTAAAAAGTACTTCGAACCAATCTGTTTACCTGGCTTCCTTACTGATCTAGATGCATTGTCCACATACTTTGCACGCTTTTCCCCTGCGAAGAATGAAAATCAAAGCTTTTTCACTGAGGCATGCATCTTTTCGCTATATTCTTCATCAGTGCTGTCTAAGCTATATCATACACTAAGCCCGAATTTGATGCTGGCCGACTGTAACGGGAAGAACATGAAAATTCTTGAAGCCTCCAGTAATTCGTAACACCTTTTTTTTCTACACCAGCAGTCTCGATATTTATCAATATAAATGACAATTCAAGTTAATTAAATTAATTTGAGGACTTGCATTACGGATATATGTTTCAGTCACGATGCCGTTATGGTAATATTCAAGATGCTCGTATATGGTGCCAGATGTTATGTATACTTACACCAATCCCATTTGGTTTAAATCAGAATGGAGGTGGTTCCGATGTTGCTTATAATGCACAGAATACAAATGAAGACAAAGATTGTTAAATATTGATATGACGAACACAGGTATGCTAATGCAAGAAATTTTCTAAAATTATTTATGCCCAGCAACCAAGGAACCGCATAACTGTATACATCTCTCTCTAAAATCTGTCTCCCTTTACAACGAAAAATAGATGACTTTTCTGTCGATGAAGAAACGAAGAAATACTGAAGCATCTTCCGACTGATTGACGAGTAAGGAAAATAGTGCTAATTTGTTCGACTGCAAAAGACCAGTAACAGAAGATTCGGTTCTATTTCCTGCGTCCATGTGCAAAATATCACTAATTCCCTGCGGGCCGAACATGTGGTATGGGATACTTAGAAAAGTGCAGGTGCGAAACCTAATCTGGTGTTACTGCGATTTGCTAGCTTCCTATTTACGTGGGTAGCTTCAAAAGCATTACAGAATATTTAGATATAATTGTCCTTGAAACCACTCCGCAACCACTGCTGGATATAATACGTCGTTAAATTTGCGATCCTGCTTCTCAATTTAGTGTCTGTTTAATCAAATAAATCAAATGCCGCTGTTAGCGATCATAACCATGTGCTTTAATGCCACACTCAAGGCTTGGAAACGTAATCGAGTTGTTTGTGGTAATTACTGCAGAAAGTAGGGTCTACTCATACACTCGAGATGAGCAGCTCGTTAAGGGTAGCTCTTATAGAGCCGTGGCCAGCTTCCTGAAGAGCCCGATGCACCATCTCGTCAAACTACTAGGTTAAAATGTCGAGGACGCATGCGTTCCGAACCTAACACAAATGTTCAAATGGCCGTAGCGTATCCAACATTTTGTTGGAATTACCACACATGCCATTTCAAGCTATTATGTGACTCGCTGTTAGCCTAAAGTTAAATTGAATTGAATCGAACTCTTTTCCTGAGTGTGTCGATTCAATGACGACAGATTCATTCATTTGGTTTTACAGGAAGTGGTGTGACCTCTATATACTAACTTTCCCGCTAACAAATCAAGTTTTTTTTTCTAAATTTACTCGTGATTTGCAGCGCATTACTGAGAAGTGTCACATCCGGTACTGCAGTACAAGAATTACCCACAATTCAATTATTTATATGGCTGTGTCTCGCTTCGCAGGAACGAAAGAAGAGATGCATATCCAACCCTATTTTCCCATTTGTGCTACTTCTTCCTTCACCGGTATCCGTTCACTACGGACGAGGCTTTTAACAAAATAGAAAATCGTCTCTCAAATTCTGAGTGTTACAAAACCCTTATCAAGCCAATACGGAACTATTTTAAGCGCAACGTTTCCATGATTAAGAGAAAATTTCTTTTAGTAGAAACGACATTCTCTTTACCGCAGTATTAGAAACGAATGATTTAATTAAGCTTTATGGGGTGCCAATGGATTTATGCACCTTTGCTCTATAGAGGAAGATGTATGGCAGAATATGAACACCATTGTGACATAGAAAAGCTCTCCGCGCTTTTGATGACGATACAAAAACTGTACCATTGATGTCTACAGCTCGTCTGCAACAAGAAACAGACGATTCGGCGGTCGAGTTCTTGTCTGACGCGTCTGAGCAGTTCTTTCAGTAAATACAAGCTCGATGTCAAGGTGTCGAGTTTTCTCATTGACTTCAGAGGTTTGGCAACTTTCAAAAGGAGTAGTCACAAAAGCACAACACCTAAACAGTACACGGTAGGCTTAATTAATAATTAACCGCAATATTAATTTAACGCAGCAGACCTAAGAGCATCTCAATCATATTATTCTGTTCAAACAGAATTCATAAAACAGAGAACTCGTTATTTATAATGTATTGGCAGCATAAAGTCCAGTCTGCGTCGCAGAGATACAAGAACGAAATTTTTAAAATTTGAGTGCACAATTTTCCGTTTCACAGAATTTAAACAGAGCAAAGGCATCAAACTTTTAACTGTTTTGCAATCGGGAAATGTAAAAGAATCAGCACCAGTTTGCAAATTATCGGTTTGCCCTCGTCCCAGAGTAACTACGTAAACTACGTACTCGTAATTTTTAATTCTTCGTCACAAAGCACCAATAACCACAGTGCTTAGTATGAATAAAACGTCAGTACCATCGTCAAACATGCAGATAGTAAAAGTTCCTGAAAATGCGCCAAGTTGGATGCTCCAGTGACTAGATAATGCCGCATTTTTTTGATTCTCGTCGAATGACATTAGTGGCCGCAGTTTTCGCTTCAGGAAAGAATTTTGCTGGAAATGAGAATTAAAGGACAGAGCTTGATAACTTTTCCTGCACAGAATATTAAGCAGAGATATAATAGAAATACTTTCCGGTGTACTGGAAGGAATTACGTGTCACTTTATACACTAAAGCCAAAATAAAATTCTCTCTAGTATTTTCTGGCTACTAAAGACAACATAATTTAAACAAAAAAGAGAGTATTAGAAAACTATCCGAAAGAACTCAAGACGCCCAAAAATAATATTACTCGAGTGGGAAAGAGCCTTCAGAGAAGTTCAACAAAATCACAACTCCATCGAACCGTGCAAGTGAGAATTAAAAGGTAGTTGCGCCAGAAGATTACCAAGAACTGCTTGCATCTTTGCTGCTACAAGCTTCCTGTTGTGCACTTGCTAAATCTTCCACAGGAAGGAAATTGTGCTCATTCTGCCAGTGGTTTCTGAACGAAGTAGTATCCTCAGTTTTTAATTTTTTATTAGATGTTACTTGATTAACCCCCCCCCCCCCAGGTAGCAGGGAATACCTTCAAGAAAATATTGTCTAAAAAATTCCAGAAACTGTCAGTGATACGGAGTGATACGACCACCCTGATTCAATTGTGGGGAAAAAATACACTTAGATTTGTTTTATTTTAAGATTTTCAGAAATTGCAGTTTTTTGACTGAAAGAGTGGTATGTGCTGGATTTTGCTCACTCACCTATGTGGACAGTTGGGGTGTACTAAGAAAGGCGTGAAAGCCACAGGCTTTTTGACTGGTGGGAGACTGTGATGAACGTGCTGAAATCGTGTAATTTCTAGTTAAAATTTACACAGTAATAATTTAAAAAGAAAAAAGTTGCAGACTTTGAGTTATTTGTAAGGTATTGGGAAATCATTGAGGGTTACAATGTCCGTGTTTATACAGAGTCTGTATCTTCACGTTACAATGTCCTTCAGATATGCACGCATGTGTGAAGGACATTGTAATGCGGATATACATGCGTGTGTGACTTAAGAACATTATATGCAAGGATATCTAAAGAACGTTGTAATGTGAAGATGTAGACAAGGCATAAAGACAGACATTGTAACCATCAATCATCGGTTCTTGCTTCAACGGGCTAAAACGTCGATATAATATTTTTCTCTCCCCTACGCGGGAACCACGAAATGTGAGAGCATAAGAGTTGTGGCTACCGTGACGTATGGAGGTCTGGGTAGGTCTTGGGGACCTTCTCGGGTCCCCGAAGTGCTTAAGCGAGAAATGGGGGTTTGAGTCTCTGTCCGACAGAAATTTTCGTTCGTCACATACACCTGACGTCAACCCAGATTCGTAAAATGCGAATCCATTCCGTGATGGGAAATAGCAATTTCTTCTACGGAAAAATAAGATGTACTGGAACGCTGCACCGTATCCGATCGAAAACTCGCCGTTTACTGAAGAAGGCAGAAAGGCCCCAGGCTTGTTTGGTGGGAGACTCCTATAAAAGTGATGAAAATCTCGCAAGTGGCGAAAGACTACCTAGAAAATTCCAAGAACTCCTACATATTGCTCCCGCAGGGGTCGCGAAGTGAAAATAATACAAATAACAGTTCGCGCGAAGGCGAATGAACAGTCACCGTCCCCGCTACCCGTCGGTGTGAACCCCGACGCACAGCAGAGTAAAATGCAGTCGGTTCGGCGTGCCGTGTCCCCGGCTGCGTCCGCAGCGCCAGTCCGAGTGCTAATCAATTTGGCAGCTCGCATCAAAGATGGAGGCGAGCGTGCGGCCGGCGCTGCCTCGCCTCGGCTGGGCTCGCCTCCGTTCAATACTTCTTACAGACGCCTGCCGCGCCGCGCCGCCACGCCAAGATGGACGCCGCCACTCTGGGGCGCCAGCTCGCCGGACACGACAGCCACTCCGCTCGCTCCAGCGCCCCGGCCGCTTCGCTGCGGCAAAAACACATTTCTTTATTTCTTATTTATTTTACCAGAACGAAGCCGTACCGCTCTTCCCTTTCGATATAATCATCCTCTCCTTAGATGCGAGATCAACGAAACTTTTCTTTTTCTCAAGCTAATCTCTGAAGATACGTTGTGGAACTCAGTCGGAAGACTGATTTGATGCAGCTCTCCATGTTAGTCTCTTCAAAAATTGTTCAAATGGCTATAAGCACTATGGGACCTAACATCTGAGGTAATCAGTCCCCTAGACTTAGAACTACTTAAACCTAACTAACCTAAGGACATCACAAACATCCATGACCGAGGCAGGATTCGAACCTGCGACCGTGGCGGTCGCGCGGATCCAGACTGAAGCGCCTAGAACCGCTCGACCACAGCGGCCGGCTAAGCCTCTTCATTTTTGTATAAATGCTGCAACCTACATCAATCTGGACTTGCTTACAGCGCTTAAGGCTTAGTCTCTCTCGACAATCTTTGCCGCCCACACACCCCTCCCTCACCAAACTGAAATTTTCTCGATGCCTCAGGATTTGTCCTGTCAAGCAATCCTGTCGTTCAGTCAAGTCGTGCCATTAGTTTCTTTTTGTCCCAGTTCGATTCAGTACCTCCTGAGTAGTTGTAGCTGGTCCTTGGTATCCCAGGTGCTGGCACTCGGACGGAGTTGAGCTCATCACACACGTTGATGTATCGGGGACAGATCTGGCAATCTTTCTGGCTACTGGAGTACCTCAACATCACAGAGGCTGCCCGGTAGCGGACAGTTTCCGCTAATATGCAGTGATTGGATCTCTTACACTGACTAGCCCGACCCCGTCTTCGTGTTACCAGATACAATAATTTCACTCATTTGAAGATGGGATTTTAAAATCCCACAACCGGTCGTGGTTTGAATAAATAATGATTAAAATTGAAGCGGATCTGTCTAAATTAATTATCATGCCTGTCAGTTGCGGATGTCCCACGTACCTGATCTTGTGCTTTCCAGAGACAGTACGTAGATTCACGTGCAGTGTGTGAACGAGCATTATACTGTGGAAAAATGGCACTACGATACTGTGTATTGAGGACGCAGCTGTCCGTGATGTACCTCTGTGGCGCCAGAGTTCCCTCGATCACTACCAGCCGTGACCTGAAGTCATACCACCCACGGCGCCAGGAGTAACATCGCTGTGCCTCTACAAAACAGTGTAAGTATACTGACTATGGTCATCCAGGGTAGTGCAAAGGAGCGATTCATCGCCGAACACAGTGCCACGTCATTCGTCACCAGTACATGCTTCCCGGTCACGACACCACCGTTTGTGTTTTGGATTAACAAAAAAAATGGTTCAAATGGCTCTGAGCACTATGGGACTCAACATCTTAGGTCATAAGTCCCCTAGAACTTAGAACTACTTAAACCTAACTAACCTAAGGACATCACACACACCCATGCCCGAGGCAGGATTCGAACCTGCGACCGTAGCAGTCCCGCGGTTCCGGACTCCAGCGCCAGAACCGCACGGCCACCGCGGCCGGCTTGGATTAACAGCACCCTACGCGTGGGACGGTCATTCGCTAGTCCGGCTGCTACTAGTCTTCAAAAAAATGGTTCAAATGGCTCTGAGCACTATGCGACTTAACTTCTGAGGTCATCAGTCGCCTAGAACTTAGAACTAATTAAACCTAACGAACCTAAGGACATCACACACATCCATGCCCGAGGCAGGATTCGAACCTGCGACCGTAGTACTAGTCTTCGATCAAAGATTGCTGCGGGGACGGCAGGCGCACATCTGAAGGGATTATGCTTGGTTCACAATACGGCGATCCTCCCTTGTTGTGGTCAGACGTGCTCTGCCTGAACCTTGACGACTTGTGTGGCTGCCTTCTTGTTCCCGTGCAATCCAACATCGGATCACTGTCACATCCAAATACCCCACAAATCTGGATATTGCACGATTCGATCAGAAAACCAAATTTTTGCTCACAATGAGGCCCCCTTCAAACTCTGTCAGGTTCTGATAACGTGTTTCACACATAAACTTGCGCAGTTATCCCTCAACAGCGACGCTACTCACGCCCTTTACATATCCTATAAGGTCTCGTACAAAGCCTAAATACGAGCAACAATAATGCACTCTGGTGGCAGTTCTCTCTGTCGTAGAGAACTGCAATTCTAATTATTTACATACACGCCGGTAGTGTGTACGTTTACGAAGTTACATTGGCAACAGCCCGTGGCTTCCGAGTGCTTCTTTTTTTTGTCAGGTAGCATATTTAAAAAATGTAAAGAAAACTTATTAAATTGAAAAATTTAGATGACCAGTTAAAAAACCGAAGGCTGTGTAGCTACTTCCTCTAAAGATAAGCGTGTTCCCAAAAAGCTTAGGAAACATGCAACTTCTTCACCGTAAAAGAGCTCTCTGCTCAGAGCTCCAATTGACGCCATGAAATGAAAGCTGGCGTACGCATTGCCTGCGGAACAGGTTTCGCCGATACTAGGCGATACTTTGGACACTCATCCTTAATCCGCAAGCTCGGTGCTCTTGTACAGCGACGTCCCTGTGGAGTACGTGGCCAATGTTTCTACGTTCGCGTTCCATCCTGTTTCAATCTCGGATGCTGCATGAAGAGTTCGTACCTCTGGGCAAGGTGTTGTTAGACAAAGCACTATAGAAATCACCCTACAAATCTGTTATTGGCATTTTCTGGCTAGTTTCTCTCAATAAATTTGCTGTCTTTACTTGAAATCTTGTAATTTAGGTTTAGCAAACTTCATGTTAGTCTCCTGTAAGGCAAACAAAACTGAGGCTTTCCCGCTGCCTTTCTTTGTGTCTCCTCTCGTGCGTTCAGCATGATAAAAAAAATCTCCCTTGAGCACTGTTCCGGTATACACCTTAAAAGCGTTTTGTTAGCAACCTCTTTTCCAGAGCAAGTACAGTTTTCTGGCATCCTGCTAATGAGTCAGAGCCTGCTATTTGATTTACCTATCACTGATCTCATGTGAGAACTCCGCTTCTTTTCCGAAGCTTTCTTACGCCTTGTTATGTGTATCGCCCGACTGACTCTTCGTTTCTGTGGCTTACATTTTTTGCATGATGAGTAAATTTTCCATCTATTGTCCATATTAAACAATTTCCAATCCAAGTAATCAACAACCAATGTCTTTTACAAAAATTTGAGAGGAGATTACAATAAACTTTCTAGGTTACTTAGTTTATCATGTTGAGTTGGCTCCAGTTCCTCTGGTCTAGGGGTCTGACTCTTGAAGCTAAAAATGCCAGATAAGGTGCTCACGATTGGCTCGAACTAAATAAATCTGAAGATTGTTGTTGCAGCATTTTTTTACGTACATATATTTTCTTACATTTTAGTACATCGTACAGTAGTTCGATTTTTCGCATTAACGAATCCGAAATAACATTTTTCGCACAAAAATACGTCCGATCTCATCAGAGGCATTCTTATGACTCTCACACTCTGCGGAAATAACAATATTTCAATGGGTTTACAATTTTTCTTAACAAATGAATTTCTACTTGTTTCTGTTACATTATTAATTTCGATTATTATTTCATAAATGAATCCAGAAATAAACTTAATAAACAGTACAGGATTACGTAATTAATAATAGAAATTTTAAGTGTGCCAATATTTCTTAATTTCAGATATTTCTAAAAAAATAATTTTAACTGTACTTTCAGAACTAGTACTCATCGATTATAACATCGAAACTAAAATATTTTATAAAGTAATTCCTTTTCAATTTTAGCTTGAAATGTAACGCACTGTATATAAAATTCTATGAAAGTTTTCAGAAAAGCAACTGAGATAATATTGACCTGTCCAGAATTAGAAAATAATACTGGTATCGACAACTACTGTTGAGGGAAAGTAAGGCTAGAGGAGGATGTCCTGGTACAAGTGGCAAAACGGAAGCGCATAGTTACAGATCTAGATGCACAGAGGAGTGTGGAGGTCTTTGTACAGCACTGGATGTCAGATGTCCCATAATGCTAATAGTGATGGTGACTGGATGATGATAGTGAGATAATAGCGTGTAGTCACTTGCATATTCCATGGATCATAAGTGCGTCCTCTTCTCGCTGTTACATTGAGCAAGTCAGTTTTACAATTTCAATACACTTTCTCAGCGAAAGCTATGTGAACATGTTGACCATTTACATGATTGTCTTTATTTTTTTCATATAGAGGTTTATACCTAAATATATTCAATCCCTCCCTCTCAGGCACACACACCCACCCACCCGCCCACCAACACGCACACGCACACACACACACACACACACACATTCAGTTATCACAGATTCAGTGGAAGAAGATGTCAAGCAAATTTGATTTCAAACTTCCTGGCAGACCAAAACTGTGTGTCGGACCGAGACTTGAACTCGGAATATTTCCGGTACAGCACTTGCCCGTGAAATGTAAAGGTCCCGAATTCGAGTCCCGAGTTCTGCCAGGAACAGTGCACACTACGTTGCAGAGTGAAATTTTCATTCTGGAAATGTGATTTCAGTTTGTGTTTTAAGTTAATCAACTTAAATCGGCCTCCAGTGTTACAACGTCCATCTGAAGTGACAGACGGAAAATTGTACCAAGTGAAGGACTCGACCCTGTACTGACTTTTGTCAGTAGTTGCGACTGTTACTGTTGTATCAAAGAAACTGATTGGTGCGCCTACCATCTGTTAGCCTGGTAACGTGTCCTCCCAACTCCATTACATTTTCATTGCAGTCGTAATTACATCTTCCACTCACGTGTTCTCTGGTCCACTTGCTCGTTTTTCTTCCTCTCCAAGAGATTCCCAATGCGCATCTCTCCATTTCACACTGAGCAACACTTACTTTTGAGTATTACAGTAGTCACCATACCTATGGTTTGTTTGAAAATCACACTCCTATACTAGACATTGCCCTGCTGGAAGTGGTGTGCAGTTGTCTTCCTGTGACCTTTGAAATGACATACCCAGCGAGTAATCCGGGTCCTCCCAACTACGGTGCATCTCGACATATTCTGCATTAGGACAGGCCAGGATCGAAACCCAAACGTTGGAATAGTTAGTCACTGAGCCGCATAGCGACACTGTAGTTGTAGTTAGTCGTGTTGTAATTGATTTTTCGTGCTTATTTTCAAATTTGTTCTATTAAGTTATTTCATCCATTGTTGAAGTTCATCTGCAGTCGATGACCCATTAATACGTATTACTGTTTGTTTTCACAGTTTAAGAGTCTAGAGCTGCTTAAAATACTTTTCGTGATGTGGTATCTCCTTGCGTCACTCGTATGTCTAAACGTCCCTGTTGTCCTGATGAAGTTCAACGGAACTTTTTGTATTGACGTTCAGATTCTCGACTGTATTAGCAGGTGATTAAACAGTGCCTTACTTGTCGAAGGCTGCTGATATAGATCTCTTTTTTTCTTTTTTTAATGAGTCGGAAAATTTTTCACAGTCTGTGAATGGCAGTTGTAATTCACTCTCGTTCTGGGTTCTATAATTTCGTTCGCAACTAGCAGATAAAAGGGGTAAAGAGAGTATGTGGCGGGTGGGAGCAGGTGGCACATCGCAAGGAAGTGGTTGAAGGACCGAGTATAGCAAAGGTGGTTGGTTCCGGGCAGAGCGCATGTGGCAGGCGCGCTCCGTGTAAATCTGGACTTCCGCCCCGCCAGCTGCCAGCCGCCTCACTTAATGGCGGCAAGTACGTATTTAGCAGGCCAATGTGTGTGCCAGCCACCTCTTCTCGATCGAGGAAGGCGCAGACCAGACCGGCGGTGCACAGAATACGCCCCCATGCAAAACGACAATTTTGCGACCTGCAGGATCTCGCCGAAGCGATGGTACAGACTTCCAGAGGTGAAGTGTCAACATGAGACAATCAAGCCTCAGTCGAAACTTTCCAAACCATGAGTGTGTGATAAATAATGAATCTGTTTACTGTAGACAATCTTTGGTCTTCCTGCTCTTCCATCAGCTACTGCTTCGAACAGTGATTGCTTGGATAGTTGTCTAGGGACTGATGACCTTAGCAGTTAAGTCCCATAAGATTTCACACACATTTTGGATAGTTGTCAAGCAGCAAACAGCGTATTTCATTATCAGATCGTCCTAGATTTTTTTCCGAACTTATCTCTGGCAGTATTTCGTGTGATAGTCAGGCCGGTCACTGCTGCGTGTGTCAGAACAGTGTTGTTTACCAGGTGTAGAAGTATGAAACCGGAATCTGGTTTCAATAAATACACGTCTGTTATTTAAAACTGAAAACAAAATTTTATTCAAAATAATATCCATAGCTATTTATACATTTCTCCCACCTCTCCGGCAGGCTATGAATGCCACGCCAAAAAATCAGTTCTTCTTTTGGAGCGAACTTGTCACCGAGTCATTTTCATACGTTTTCATACGAAATGAAGAGTTGTTCAGCGACAGCGTGTCCCAGCGATGCAAATATGATAATCGGATGGAGCCAAGTCTGGAGAATAAGCCACATGCCCAAGTATTTCTCAACTGAACGCCTCGATCGTTTCCCTAACCCGTTTTTCTGTGTGTGATGGAACGTTATCATAGAGCAATATGAATTTGTGTTGCCTTTTTCCACATTCCGGTTGTTTTTCACTTAATGCTCGATTTAAATAGAACATTTGCTGTTGGCAGCGATCAGTGTTAACGGTTTCAACGGGTTTTAGCAGCTCATGATAGATGATGCCATTCTGATCCCACCAAACACAGAGCATTGTCTTCAGTTCCAAAGCGATTTGGTCTTGCAGTGGATGTCGATGGCTAATTTGGATTCACCCACGATTTACGACGCTTAGGATTCTCAAAATATATCCAGTTTTCATCACCTGTCACTAATGTGTGCGAATTCCTAGGGACCAAACAGCTGAGGTCATCGGTCCATAGCTAACTTAAACTAACATATTCTAAGAAAAAAACACACACACCCATGCCCGAAGGAGGACTCGAACCTCCGGCGTGAGTGGCCGCGCAGTCCGTGACATAGCGCCCTAAACCGTGCGGTCGCTCCGCCCGGCATTCGATGGAGAAACGACTTTTTTTTCTATCTGGCGAACAGATTTTCACAAGTGAGCTTTCGATTTGCTTGCAGTCTCTCATTCAGTTCATTCGGAACCCATTTTCCCACTTTCTGCAAATCTCTCATAGCTTTCAACGGAAGAGAAAGGGCTTTCTGCGTCACATTGAAGTGCTGTGCGAGTTCCTGTTGAGTTTGAGTATCATCTTCAGCCAAGAAGGCCTGCAATTCGTTGTCGTCGAACTTTTTCAGTGGTTACCCGCGCTCGTCGTTTCTCACGCCAACATCACCACTTGTGAATTTTTTGAACCACTCGAAACACTGTGTTTTCCCTAGAGCATGTTCGCCGAAAGCGTCGACTAGCAATTGATGCAGTTCTGCAGCAGTTTTCTTCAAGTGATAACAGAAAACCAATGCTGTCCGCAGATCGTAGTTCGTAGGCACAAAACTCGACATGTTTATGGGTTTGAAATAGATACCGATGTATGGAACTTGGGTTACAGAAAGCAGATGGCGCTGCAGACGCGGTCACACGAGCCCTGCACTGACAGCTAGCACCGTATAGAGGGAAATTCCGGTTTCATACTTCTACACCTGGTACAACGGCCAGAATTCTTTGCTTTGCTGCAATCTACGGTTGGATATCCATTGTTGAGAATTCACAAGGAAAGTGGAAAGTGGGCAGTCTAAAATCACCGAGAATTCTGCGTCCAGGAACAATAGGACCATGGAATGCTACAGATATCGTGTCTGTGGCTCCACCAGCTCCTTTGTGATCGTATAAGATTTCTACAGTCACATACGACGAACTTTATGTAAGAAATGCAAACAGAATTCATGCACTGAAAGCATTTATTTATAGCGTCAGAGGCAAACAACTTACTGCATTTCAAAAATGGTTCAGATGGCTCTGAGGTCAATGGGACTTAACATCTGAGGTCACCAGTCCCCTAGACCGTAGAACTACTTAAACCTAACTGAGCTAAGGACGTCACACACATCCATGCCCGAGGCAGGATTCGAACCTGCGACCGTTGCGCTCACGCGGTTCCGGACTGAAGCGCCTAGAACCGCTAGGCGACTGCGGCCGGCTGCTGCATTTAGTTATAAATCTTAACTAAGAGTAAAGTATAAACAATACCTGTCTTAAGCAACACTGAACTGAACCTAGTAGCCGGCTGGAGTGGCCGAGCGGTTCTAGGCGCTACAGTTTGGAACCGCGCGTCCGCTACGGTCGCAGGTTCGAATCCTGCCTCGGGCATGGATGTGTGTGATGTCCTTAGGTTAGTTAGGTTTAAGTAGTTCTAAGTTCTAGGGGACTGATGACCAAAGAAGTTGTCCCATAGTGCTCAGATCCATTTGAACCATTTTTTTTTAACCTAGTAACCTCAAGTTCGGTGATGGTAGCTTTTGGTGAGTCGTCCTCCTCCACTATGCGGTAGAGTAGGCAGAACCGACGCTCCAAGAAGTGAGCTGAACGCTTATCAGCCCCACCTTCACAAAACACGGACTCTGCACCGAGACCCCATTTCTTAAGATAAGTTTTGCTCCTTGTAAGATCGTCTGAGTGATGTCCAGCAAGTCTTCTCATGTGTGGCCATAGGTACTGTTTCTTAAAATATCATCAAGTTTCCAAGATGTTGGTTTCTAGCACACCACGTTTGTAGACTGGTGTCCGGTGGTGTTGTTGTGAATTCCTCAGCTGTATGAAGGAAGGAAGTTTTCCTCGACTTCAGTCCTGCGCGCGCTTGCTGGTAACAAGACAGAGGATGAGTTTCTGGTGCTGTTACAATGGTTTTCTCTCCTGGCTGCTACATTGCGTTGGATCTCAGGAGGAGCGAGTTCAGCTCGACAGTATAGCTTCTGCAGAGGAGTGGGCCGTACACAGTGTGTGACGGTACGACACGTCAGTTGATAGCCACAACCGCTGCTTTGTTGTGGTGATATCTGTACTATACAGGACATGCTTGTTCAGGTGTAGAGAAGCACAAGTTAGATTAGACATCCTCCCAGTATCTGCTTATGCTACGCAGGTTGTTCTACAACATTACTTCTGGCAGCCATTTTCGTCTTGATTGGTATTTTGGAGGTGCAGAGCGTTCCAGTTTTTTACTTTCCAAGGAGAGGTTTACTCTCCTGTTTACCACTCTGCTTCTCAGATGAAAAAACAACGAACTACAAGTGAAGTGCGTAAATGTAGACAATTTGATGTTCAACCATTATATTCACTTACAACTTACACAGTGATCTTAATCATTGTTTCCCAGATCCTCCGACTTGGAATTAATTCGAGACGTAGTTTCGGAGCGTTCCAGTTTTTGCAAACGTTAGTATAACATGTAGAATTTGTCGCAGATACTAAAATTCTTTGTAGAGATGAGCTAAATGTACGATCATCTATGCACTCAATGAAGTGTGAATTATGAGATGTGAAAGGAAGGAAGGGAGGTTAGGCTCTAATGTTCCGTAAAAGACGAGATAATTAGAGGAGGAATACTAGATAGGAAAGGTAAAGGCTGGGGAAGGAAAGAGGTCGTGTCCTTTTCAAAGGAGCCATTCCAGCATTCGCCTTAAGCTGTTCACGGAAAATCTAAATCTGAACGGCCGGATGGCTGCATTAAACGCGGTCCTCTCGAATACAAGTCTAGTGTCTTGCCAAAGCACAATCCCGCTCGACGGATTGAAATGTAGAAGGGGTTCAAAAAGAGTGTAAATTGGGTAAGAAATCCAATTACTGTTCAGATTCGGCATGAGTGATTTGTTTGTAGTCTCAGTCTCACTGATAATTATTTGTTGTTGTTGTGGTCTTCAGTCCAGAGACTGGTTTGATGCAGCCCTCCATGCTACTCTATCCTGTGCAACCTACATCCTTCTGAATCTGTTTAGTGTATTCATCCCTTGGTCTCCCTCTACGATTTTTACACTCCACGCTAGAATCAACACAAAAAATGTAGGGAGCATCACTGGAAGATTCGGTAGGGTATTAAATGTGGGGAGCGTCTTTGGAAGGTTAAGTAGGATGTGTGTGTAAGTCCGCGAGGACCTCTATGCAGAAGACATTTACCCAACCTGGAATGCTTGGGACTGCCACAACATACAACTGAAAGAAAATCGGAGGTGTCGTACTAGAGTTATGTCAACCGAAGTCAGTGTGAGCTTTTTAAAGAATTTGTCATGGATACTTTTCCATACTCATATTTAGTGGAACTGACACTATTTTGAAGTGTTACGTGCATTGCATTTACTTATTATCTTCTGCTTACTTATTTAGAGCAGATTTATATCGATGATTTCGTAACGTAACGAAATTGAACGTCATTTACACATCTTCGTAGGCCTTTCCGAAGATTCATATTTCTAGATGTTTGAAACTACTTGCTGGGTATCAACACATATCCTTACGGTTCATCCTCAGATGTTAGGCGGAGGGCCCGAAAATGTTATTTAACGAGTTTGGTCCTTTTCTGAGAGTAGTAATCTTTGCCGCGATGTGGGAGCGACTATACGCGAGCTAAGGCGCGCCGCTTTCCAAGCATAAGGCTTCTAATCCGTACATCTTGTTGCCAACGGATTACGAGCTAAGTTCATTTCTACAAGACACAGACAGGAGTCCTATTACTGCAGAAGTTGGTTCGTAGAACAAAGATCAGGCGAAAAACCCACGTAATCCATGCTGAGCTATGTTTACAAAACCGTTCTCCGAATAGGAACGAAACATTTTTTTTAACTCCTCTCTCCTCCTATCTTTTCCAATCAGTCGAAGAACATGGCTGCTGCGATAGATTCATGTTGGAAAGATGCACTCTCTCTTTGCAGCTACCATGCTCTTCAATTCAGGTGCGTTCAGTGAACGTGCCGTCGTAGTCATAAATATCACAGGGAATTGTTGGCAAATATTTCGTCTAGAGTTTCCGCAGCCTAAATCAGAATATCTTTCTTTACTTCCGACAATGGCCATACCTCAGTTTCCGAACATGAGCCATGTATCTCACACGGAAACATCGAGTATGTGTTATGTTGTTGGTGACAATATCTTTATGTGTGTGTGTGTGTGAGAGAGAGAGAGAGAGAGAGAGAGAGAGAGAGAGAGAGAAGGCTGAAATTCAGAGCGCACGCTTAGGCTATTCTTCTAAAATAAAAATAAAATAACGGAAAATGAAACTGTTACACACTGAAGGCTCAATCTGATATTTATCAAACTGTTTGCAGATGTTTATCACACACCGGGTATTAACAGAATAACTTTCATTTCATTCCAAACTAACGTCCACCGTCAATGTCAGTATGAGTTGTGAGATCAGTGGGTACGAATACACTCTTTTATTCGGCCTGGCATTGAAGCAAACAGCCACTAAGTTTCATCTGGAGGAATTTCTTCTATGCGTATAGTACATGCAGTGTTAGTTCATAACTATCGCAGGCTAGAGGCTGGTATGAAAGTATAGGTCTTCCTATTGCTTCCCAGACATACGCTAAGGGTGACAAATAAGAGGACGAGGTCGGTCATTCAAGGATCCGTACATTTCTCAAGACGTTTGCGGTGTGAATAGCAGTATTGCGTCTTGCGTTGTCCTGCTAGAGTATGGCAATTGGTACCTTTATCATGAAGGGTATCTTTATCATGAAGGGGGTTTGCCAAGTACTGGCAAGCATTCAGCCTCCTTCAACAGTTGCCAAGTAAGTCCTCTTGCCTTTCAATTAGCTACTTGCACCATGATTCTAGGAGCTGGATGGGTATGGGCTTAGCCGGCTACGGTGGCCGTGCGGTTCTAGGCACTTCAGTCCGGAACCGCGTGACTGCTACGGTCGCAGGTTCGAATCCTGCCTCGGGCATGGACGTGTGTGATGTCCTTAGGTTAGTTAGGTTTAAGTAGTTCTAGGTTCTAGGGGACTGATGACCTCAAATGTTGAGTCCCATAGTGGTCAGAGCCATTTGAACCATTTTTTGGTATGGGCTTAGAGAATTGCTGCTACCTGTGACCTCTCAGCAGGTCACGTTGGCGTCGATCTGACCGACACAAACAAAAGCTGTACACATAGCTGAACACTTCAGAACGCCACTCAGCACTCTTTTGTCCCTGTTGACTCTCGCTCCACACCGGGCATGTGTCTGTGGTATTGTGTCAGCAGTAAACGACGCGTAACAACCTAAGGTCTCGTCTCAGCTTCGCGGTGACACTGCCTGTAATGTTTGCCAGGATTATAGCTGTTGTCATTCGTCGTTTTGTCACAGTCAGTCGCAAAATTCTACGATTTTCTCGCGGTTTAATCCCTCGGGAAGGGCCCGTTCCTACTCTTCTTACCTGTTCTCTTGA
This sequence comes from Schistocerca nitens, assembly GCF_023898315.1. Lineage (NCBI taxonomy): Eukaryota > Metazoa > Arthropoda > Insecta > Orthoptera > Acrididae > Schistocerca > Schistocerca nitens. The sequence goes on from NC_064616.1 coordinate 932,134,519, forward strand.
GTGCATTTCGTCGCCATTCGTTCTGCGGTGATTTTCATTGGAGCCAACTGCATGTGCGATCTGTCGTACGATGTTCCCTTGTCTGTCACGCCAGTGATTCGACTTTTCTTGAAGTCCGCAAGACGGCGATAAGCTCCACGTACATGTCCTTCGGGCGTGCTGTGTGGCGATCTCCACTTGAAACGTTTCAGTGACGTTAGACACACTTAGCGGCAATCACCGTTCACTCCATTCTTCAGTTGTACGAATTCGTTTTTAGAACTGAAAAGCCGGCCGGTGTGGCCGAGCGGTTCTCTGCGCTTCCGTCTGGAACGGCGCGACCGCTACGGTCGCAGGTTCGAATCCTGCCTCGGGCATGGATGTGTGTGATGTCCTTAGGTTGGTTAGGTTTAAGTAGTTCTAAGTTCTAGGGTACTGATGACCTCAGATATTGAGTCCCATAGTGCTCAGAGTCATTTGAAACATTTTTTAGAACTGAAAATGAGCTACTATAATGAGGAAATTTTAATCAACTCATCTTAAAGGCGTCGAAGCACCAAGTGGTCTTCCGTGATTAACATCCTCGTCAGACAGACGGATGACCATCACTAATGTCTCGTGCGATGACACTGCGGGGACGTTCGCGTGATACACAGCTTGGTGATCAGAAATGACGAGGAAATGGGTGAGCAAATACCTTGTCCAAGAAATCAGACGTTGGAGGATTTCGCTGCTTGAAACAATGAACAAACGGTAATCTCTTGAAGCAACTGTCAGGCATTGTAGTTCCGAGGAAGGTAACAGTTTTCGAAGTACACGCTTCATCGCACGTTGTTACACATGTAGGTCTGCTATAGACTAATTGTACTCGTCCAAACGACTTCGTTAGCTGTGATTATAACTGACATGATGGTTCAAATGGCTCTAAGCACTATGAGACTTAACATCTGAGGTCACCAGTCCCCTAGAACTTAGAACTACTTAAACCTAACTAACCTAAGGACATCACACACATCCATGCCCGAGGCAGAATTCGAACCTGCGACCACAGCAGCAGCGGGGTTCCGGACTGAAGCGCCTTGAATCGCTCGACCACAGCGGCCAGCTAACTGACATGAGAACGTCATGATTGGACCATGGCTAATGAATTGCACTGTCTGTTACGTCACATCAATGGTCCATAATTTTATATAACACTGTTGGAGAACAGCGATCTTTATTGTCATAAAATCATGTAAAGACAGTCTAACTTCTGACCGGTTTCGGCCTTTTAATTACGGGCCATCATCAGAGTTTGTACTGTAATAACAGAAGTAAAATTGATATGTTACATTGAGAAGCCAATGATGTATAAGTATACTCTAAAACGATGCATCAATAGCCATCTAGATGACGACGATGGCTCCTGTCATGCTGTGGAGGCCGCAGGAACTGTAACTGCTGCTGATGGCGAAACAGCCACGAGTTCATATTCTCTTACGGTTCATAATCTATGTTACAGCCAGCCTCATAAAATGCATTAAAATTTAGTGTGTTTCATTAACTGAGGTCCAAGCGTCGTCTGGAGGAAATAATTACCACTATAAGAGCGTTAATTCTGTCGCTACCGCTATTTATTCGTAATAAAACCAAGTCTATGACGTATTAACTACACGTATTGACTTATTTGTATTAGTAGTTAGTTATTTAAAGTCTTAAAAACACTAGAAAAAACTAAAAGCATCGTTGTATATGTGTGCCATCTCTTGGTGTCTGTAATAACGTATTAGGACGCCGTTTCCATGGAGATATATTATCCACAAGAACATAATGTGGCTAAAGTGGCGCCACTTCGGTGAACAACGCCCTCTTATCTTTGGTGAGCGATATCGACCTCCAGTGTTATACAAGCGTCAAGTACATCTTCGACAACTGACGGACACATCAACCTTCGTGGAAACGGAGTTCTAATACGTTACTATAGGCCCCAAGAGACTGCACACATATAAAACGACACATTTAGTTTTCCCTAGTGTTTTTTAAGACTTTAAGTAACTAACTACTAATACAAATAAGTCAATATGTATAATTAATACGCAATACATTTTGTTTTATTATGAATAAATAGCACTAGCGGTGGAATTAACGATCTTACAGTGCTAATTATATCCTCCAGACGACGCTATGGACCTCAGTTAACGAATTACATTAAATTTTAATACATTTTATGAGGCTGGCTGTAGCATCGATTATGAACCGTAAGAGAATACAAACTCGTTTCTTGATTAGTTAAATTTAAAAGATAAATATTTAAAAAATGAAGACTCAAAACGATATGTAAGTCGTTCCCCATTGGCTGATGGCGAGGCCTTAGGCTCTGGAGCGCCCTCCCGCTACCCTATGTAATTCGTGGCTGCTTCGCCATCAGCATCAGTTACAATGACTGAGGCCTCCACAGCGGGCCAGGCGCCATCGCTTTCTTCTAGATGGGTAATGATGCATCGTTCTAGAGTATACTTTTACAACATTGGCATCTCTAAGTAATATAGCACATCTACTTACCTTATTGCTGTGCAGTCTCTGATGATGGGCCGTAATTAAAAGGCCGAAACCGGTCAGACGTTAACATCGGCTGCAATCAAGAGTGTTTTTAAATAATTTTACATCGATGGTCGTCTCAAGACACGGCGTCTTCCAGTAATCAGCATCTGAAATATGTATCATTGTGAATACTCAGACTTTTTGCGGCAATATAATATTCTGAGTGGTATTTACGTGAGCACACTGGGATCCGTAGTGTTGAAGAATGCATAATGAGATCTATGAAGTTTGTGGACCACTTGCGGCTTTTCACGGGCCGTATATTCGCCGCTGGACATGATGCCGTAAGACTAGACTTTGTGCACTGTGGTCTTCGCCAATCCTGTTAATGTTCTGCTACCATAGGATCGGATATGCCAGATTGTGGCTCGGTCGAAATCAACGGAATTGCGAGAGATGTACATGACTCCATTTAGCACCGGTCGCGTGACAGGCTCTTGTACAATTTATTTCATGTGTTAGCTGGCAGGTTGTGATGTTCTGACTGATTGGTGTATATATTTGTAGAATAAACTGGCAGGTAATAATATCCGGCAAAAGCTACATCACCCACTCATCACCTCAGGGTTGGAGAATGAAGTACGACGTTCTTATTGCTAAAAAGAACAAGCGAAAGGCCAGCTACAGAGAAAACATGTAGAAAGGACCTTTCATTCAGATTTTTCTACGAGATGGTTAGGTCTCAGGAAGAGCTGAAACTTAAACCGAAACCAAATACAGGCCGTTAGTGGAAGAAACAAAGTTTGAATCTTACGGATTTTGAAACAAAATTATAATGGCTACTTTTTTCTTTTAAATGTGAACCTACAGGGTGTTTCAAAAATGACAGGTATATTTGAAACGGCAATAAAAACTAAACGAGCAGCGATAGAAATACACCGTTTGTTGCAATATGCTTGGGACAACAGTACATTTTCAGGCAGACAAACTTTCGAAATTACAGTAGTTACAATTTTCAACAACAGATGGCGCTGCGGTCTGGGAAACTCTATAGTACGATATTTTCCACATATCCACCATGCGTAGCAATAATATGGCGTAGTCTCTGAATGAAATTACCCGAAACCTTTGACAACGGGTCTGGCGGAATGGCTTCACATGCAGATGAGATGTACTGCTTCAGCTGTTCAATTGTTTCTGGATTCTGGCGGTACACCTGGTCTTTCAAGTGTCCCCACAAAAAGAAGTCACAGGGGTTCATGTCTGGCGAATAGGGAGGCCAATTCACGCCGCCTCCTGTATGTTTCGGATAGCCCAAAGCAATCACACGATCATCGAAATATTCATTCAGGAAATTAAAGACGTCGGCCGTGCGGTGTGGCCAGGCACCATCTTGCATAAACCACGAAGTGTTCACAGTGTCGTCTAAGGCAGTTTGTACCGCCACAAATTCACGAAGAATGTCCAGATAGCGTGATGCAGTAATCGTTTCGGATCTGAAAAATGGGCCAATGATTCCTCTGGAAGACATGGCGGCCCAGACCAGTACTTTTTGAGGATGCAGGGACGATGGGACTGCAACATGGGGCTTTTCGGTTCCCCATATGCGCCAGTTCTGTTTATTGACGAAGCCGTCCAGGTAAAAATAAGCTTCGTCAGTAAACCAAATGCTGCCCACATGCATATTGCCGTCATCAATCCTGTGCACTATATCGTTAGCGAATGTCTCTCGTGCAGCAATGGTAGCGGCGCTGAGGGGTTGCCGCGTTTGAATTTTGTATGGATAGAGGTGTAAACTCTGGCGCATGAGACGATACGTGGACGTTGGCGTCATTTGGACCGCAGCTGCAACACGGCGAACGGAAACCCGAGGCCGCTGTTGGATCACCTGCTGCACTAGCTGCGCGTTGCCCTCTGTGGTTGCCCTACCTACGTTCATCCGTCACGTTCCCAGTCCGTTGAAATTTTTCAAACAGGTCCTTTATTGTATCGCTTTTCGGTCCTTTGGTTACATTAAACCTCCGTTGAAAACTTCGTCTTGTTGCAACAACACTGTGTTCTAGGCGGTGGAATTCCAACACCAGAAAAATCCTCTGTTCTAAGGAATAAACCATGTTGTCTACAGTAGACTTGCACGTTGTGAACAGCACACGCTTACAGCAGAAAGACGACGTACAGAATGGCGCACCCAGAGACTGCGTTGTCTTCTATATCTTTCACATCACTTGCAGCGCCATCTGTTGTTGAAAATTGTAACTACTGTAATTTCGAAAGTTTGTCCGCCTGAAAATGTACTGTTGTCCCAAGCATATTGCAACAAACGGTGTATTTCTATCGCTGCTCGTTTAGTTTTTATTGCCGTTTCAAATATACCGGCCATTTTTGAAACACCCTGTATGAAATTCGCAAACTAGAACATAGAGAGAATGTCCCTGAGAGAGCATACATTAATCGAGGTACAATTCAGTGTCACTCGGATTGTCAGTGCTATTGTATTGCATTCGACAGACCAATCATCGTTAACAAAACATAATTTTAATGGCTCAATTTGATTCTCAACAAATTTAATTATTTCCAGCAGTTCACGTTTTGAAATATCCCACTATCAAGTTCATAAGTGTTACAAATGTGCTTCCATCGAGCTCAGTTTGCAATAATAAGAGGCACTTGCTTCAGCTTACTATCTATTTACCAGGGCTAAACTATTCATCACATCGATGAACAATAGCGCTCTTGTCTTCACTGTATTTCGTAGAATGTATCCATCTCCACACGAATAAACCCAATGGAGGGAGCCCACATGACTGTGATGGTTAGTGAAGTCATTCGAGGAATTCTGTACTACGCAAATGGACTTCTTGGTTGGAATTTGTAAATATGCTGACAGGCTTATACATAATTCTTCTCACTGAATTTTAATTCCGTTTCCAGATTTCTCATTCGTTTCTTTTTCTGCTTGCTCGATATACTGACTGAATAATATCTGAGTTAGGCTACAAACCTGTCTCAGTTTCTTCTCCACCACTGCCCCTCTTTCGTGTCCTTCGATTCATGTAACTGCAGTCTGGTGTTTGTGCAAGTTGCAGATAACCTTCCGCTGCCTGTATTTTATCCCAGCTTCTCTCAGAATTTCAACTCTATCTTGAACCCTACACCTTCCTCAGGTGAGTCCAGTTCCTGAACTAACTCGCTCGGAAACACCGCGTATCGAAACTGTAAAAGCGAAGATTAGGTTTTAATGTCCCGTCGACGCCTAGATCGTTATAGACGGAGCACATACTAGGACTGGGAAGGATGGTGAAGGAAATCAGCCGTTTTCCCTTCAAAAAAATCATCGTGGCATTAGCTTAAGCGGTTGAGGGAATGCACGGAAAACCTAAGTGTGGATGGTCGCACGGGAAATCGAACCGCCATCCTTCCGCTACGACACCTGGATAGGAGAAACTGTCCCTAGACACGTCGAAACTTGTACGGTAAACCTCATACCTACTCAAAGTTGCTCGTATGTTGATACGAGCTGTTTTAATCATTATTATTAGTACAAGAATGTCTTCGATTATTTACTTTTCTTCCAGAGGTAGCCTAAAAGAGCCCCGCTCCTCCATTGCGGTCACAAGTTGGAAACAGAAAATGCTAGAAGCTGGGAGTTGGTGAGGAGGAGCGCCTAGGTGTGCGGGCGTGGTGTGCACTTGGCCAAGTTCTCTCCGCGGAACCCTGGAGCGCATCTAAAATTCCCTGTAATCGTATCTCGCTGCCGACTGCGGGCGCTCAAGATAGAGAAGCCGGGATCGTCATTTATAACGACAATTATAATTTTCAAAGTATTATTTGGGAAGTTTTAGCTGCTTTTACGCAGTTACTGTAAAAGATACGAGTAAACTTTAATGTAAAATGTGTTATCTACAGCGTTACGCTACTTTTCAAAAGTCTCTGTGACAATATAAGTTTAGAATGGAGGACGGCGCTTGTGTTATCAGCAATCTCTGTGAAGTAAATGCTCTCCGGCCAGATATTCGCGGCGCTTAATGCTTCTCAAATCATGAGCAACTCCAACTTTATCTATGGCAGTACCGTCCTGACAGAAACACAAGGCTTCTGTGCTATTATTCTCTCGCTGCATTCGCCGTTTATAAATTGCGAGTCTTTTACAGAAACCTTTCTAATTAAAACACGTGACACAAAAGTACTGCTCTGGACTCCTGACAAGGTTGCAACAAGCATTTGCGTTTCGGATTGCGTTTTATGTCGTATAGACACAGCGACCATACTGCTCGCTGTTTGTGCCTTCTGACAGTTGTTAAAAATAATTTCTCGCGACATTTCTCGCTAATGAAAAGTGGAGAGTGGACTGGTGCAGTATTATGACGCTCAACTCTTGTATGGGAGGAACAACTTCAAATCATTTCACGACAATGCTGATTAGCAAATTACCTACGTTAATCTACATCTACATTTTCATCTACACTCAGAAGGACCCTTTACGATGTGTATCGGAGGTTGCTTCAGACATTACTAGAATTTTGTTCTTTGTTGTTTGCCAACGTTTTGTGGGAAAAGCTACTGTCGCGTTTCTTTGATTTATCTGCAATGGTCACTTTGTAATATGTGTACTGGAGGGAGTAATATGTTCCTTTGAACGAATGCCACAGTGGTTTCAACTATGTTCCTCTCCGTTATGCACAAAGCCTCTCTTTTTACGTCTGCCACGGTTGTTTCATGAGTATTTCCTTAACCCTCTAGTCCTTGCTGAGCGAACCAGTGACGAAACGAACCGCTCTTCCTTAGATATTTTCTGTTTTTCCTCAACTTTACCCGTCTTCAAAAATGTTCAAATGTGTGTGAAATCTTATGGGACTTAACTGCTAAGGTCATCAGTCCCTAAGCTTACACACTACTTAACCTAAACTATCCTTGGACAAACACACACACCCATGCTACCCGTCTTCTAAGGGTACGGTACCTCACTGATGAACAATACTAAATAATCGGTAGAACGACCATACAGATTTAGCTTTAGCTGTTCCAAACAGTTCCAATTATTTTCCATGAGATAAAGACCGAGTCAGTTAGCAGGCCGGTCGAGGTGCAGTAAGGTGCCACAGTGTCTCTCATATCAGGAACGTACGCGTAGGGCCCAGTAAATACGGCTGTTGTCATCTTGCAATACGGCAGTGTTCACAGCATACTGATTATGAAGATGTAGAAGAAAGAGCAACACTTAATCACAGAGAGTGTAGAAATAAATATCCTCTTTCATTTTCACAGTAAATCAAATGAGTGACTACAAGTCACGTTACGAAAAATACTCCCAAAACGTGAGGGAACCACTTCCGACCAGAACTACAGCCTCTACACACTGCAAATTTAACTCCTCATTGGGCCTTCGGTGCACTCTACGCCTTGTATCGTTTTAAAAGAGGCTCTGTCTCGACTCGTCAGACCACACTGCACGCCTCCAGTCAGCTACTGTCCGTCTTCTATGTTGTTTGGCCCATCGAGGGCGTGCAGCTTCATATGCAGCTGTGGGCAACGATTTGTTTGCAGTGTAGGCGACACCAAATTTCCGTTGCATATAGTTCCCTTCGCATTGAGATTGAGCTGCATTTACGGACAGCAGCAGTTCCTGTTGAATTTGAAACTGATTGTCATTGGCAGGGAGTAACACTCGTCTCCCTGTCGATTACGATGTTTTTACGACGAAGGAGAGGGAGGATGTTGCAGTTTTTTAAACGTGATTGTTATGACATTAAAATGCTTTGTGGCAATTAATCAGTTATCATTATTGTCACACTGAAACGTACCCCTCCGTATCTGAGTGACCAGCGCACCTGACTCTCTTGCAGTGTACCCGAGTTTGGTTTTTTCCTTGGTGGAAGGACTGGTATGTAGTGAACTAGCCTAGTGAGGCCAAGTGAGGAGCTGGTCGACCGATTAGTAGGGGTTCCAAGGTCAAGAAACCCGACAACGATCGGGAGACCGGTGTTCTGACCACATGCCCTTTCTAACCGCATCTAATGACGGAGTTGACGCAGGATGACGTGGCGGTCGGTTGAGACCGTTGGGCGTGTCTAGTGCCAGAACTCGGAACGTTTTTATCCATTTTACCGTCATTAATATTAAAAATCGCACCCGTATTTGGCATTGCAATGGTGCGAACCTAATACAAGAGGGGCTCGCTGCCACTGGCACCAACTTGCTGCAGTATGCTGACGCAGCACTGCGCCGCGCCACCTAGGTGCCGCCGTTCGCCGTGTGACCGGAACCAGGGACACTTCGTCACGTGACTTTTTCGGCAGCTGCACCACAACAAACCTGGTTTGGCGCGGCCAGGCTGGTCATCGGATCGAAGAGGCGAGTCATCGAGTGTTGCTTTCACCGTGAAGCCGGTTCCGATCCAATGTCATCGTGACAGGACCGTCTATCAGGGGATCCAGCCGCAGTATTAATGGACCGAGTGTCGAAAACTGAGGCCCTCTAGCCAGAAAACCACCGGGCGTCCGCTAGCGCCAGACGCCGCACTGGGCTCGCACGCTGGACGCCTGCGATCACGTCAATCGCCGCACCTAGGGCAGGCGACCTGCACGTCTGCTACTCGGGTGGTCCCGCCAGTGTGCAGCACCAGCTCCTGACGCAGCTCAGCCGCCCGGCCACAAACGATCGCGTCGCAGGTCGGTCCGCCGTCATACTGCACTGGGCGCAACCGCTACTGACCTCTTCGGGACAGTGCTTCGCTGCCGAGGTCCGTGGGTTGAGGCGTGAACGTGAACTAATAATACGAACTGTTGAAAATAATAAAGGTGTTCTATCACCGAGCAGCTTTGACTCCCCCACCCCACCATCACCCACCAGAGAACATCCTCTCCCTATTGAGAACATAAAAACTAGGAGTGACGGCAAGATATATGGGGAAAGGGGGAGGGGGGGGGCAGTAGCAAACTGTGACACTGCGACCCTCCCCCAGAAAGAAGCACTGGATTCGTGCCGGCAATTCCTTGTAGACACGTTGGACAGTCCGCAGTGCTACAGCAACAAATTGGGCAACTTCATTCACGATGTTGCCATAGGCAAGACCAAAACGATACCTTCTTTCCTCCATTCTGTCACATCTGCAAGTCTACCCATTTTACTGCGCTGTCTCCGTACAATCAACTAACACATACACACCATCTTTCTGCCAGGTTGTTGCAGCGTCATATGTCTGCCTGAAACCAGTTCTACAACTCCCACAGCGCTCTAAACCGCTAAGTGTGGCCTTTTAAAGGGGGCCTAATAATTTGGCCAGAGAGCTTATTACCTGATTCCTGATAGAGGTACCGCGCAGTTCTCGCCGAATTGTATCACTTCTTTTTCCGCTAGCAGTGAATTATTGATGGCTATGGTGTTGAAGAAAATGACCCCGCTTCATCCCTCTCTGTGAATGGAATAGTTCGGCTCTTAGTCACGTCTTGTACTGGCCGTTTGCGTAACAGTCAAGCGCAGGACGGCTAAGTTGCTCGATATCGTCGTATTGCGTAATGGTTTTCCGACACGTGAGAGACAGTGGCTGCACTGACTTTTGTGAGCGCCTCGATTCGGGAGAAACCACAGCCATCAGATCCTGCTGCCACGAGCAACAACGTGTCGATGACTTGGATCATCGTGGACCATCGCGACATGTAGTCGCGTAAGGTCCCCAACGCTGCAGCACTTCAGTGCTGGGCAACAAGAAAAGGTGTGCAGTCTTCTTCTACAGAAGCCACCGCCCACGAGCCTGCTTCTGCTGCTAACACAGCACAGAGCCCCAAGGTAAACAAGGACGCACCAACACCTCTATTTGATGATCCATGCATCGTCTAATGCCGCCTGGGCTCACGAGTTGCAAGAAACGCCCATTTTAAGTTTATAGCGCGTTGAAAATTCTGTGACACTAGGCAACCCGCATCATAGCCAATCGTGACGTTCGCGCAACTGTTTTATTTCTCTTATATTTCTCCCAAAGTGTCTTCTGACCCACCTAACGAGTGGTTTGTATCTCCGACTATTACTTTCTAATTGAACATTAAAGCAATTTACAAGCATTATTTAGTACTGACATTTAAAACCATATACCCACTTCTTTTGTCTCATCAAGCATCATACTTAATCATTTACCTAGAATGGCCGTTTTTGTGTTATGAAATGTATTCGTAAGCTGCGAATACAGTACGACCACAGCCATACGATTTATTTGAGACAAGTGAAAATTTGTGCCGGACGGGGACTCGAACCCGGATTTCCCGAGCAGTCACCATAACTGCTTCGACTACCCGAGCACTCTTTACGTATACACCCAAACTTCCATATGTCTTAGCGTCTGCTACACATAGTGCTCGCACAGTCACGTGATTGCCGCACAGGGAGAGACTCATTTACTTTTGTCGTCAGATTGACTTAGCTGTCTGTATTTGACAGTTCTATGCAGTTTTCCTTCTAATACGCATACATACAATACACAACACTGCACTAATGTATTCCATGCCAAACCCAAGGCAGTCTGACGAGGAAACTAAACAATTCTCTCCCTGTGCGGGAATCACCTAATTGTGGGAGCACTATGGGTAGCAGACATTCGGACATGTGTAAAGCTGAGGCTGTCCGTGAAGCGAGCTCTGATAGTCGAAGCGATCAAGGCGACCGCTCGCGTAAAGCGGGAAATCCGGGTTCCAGTTCCGGTCCGCCATAATTTTCATTTGTCTCCAGTAAATTGTATAGCTGTGGTGGTAGCGCATTCGCAGTTTGCAAATACATTTCATGATTTAATACGGCTATAAATCGTCAGCAGTGTCTGCTACTAACATTACAGACACTTTCAAATAAAGACACTCCACTATAGTATTTTTGTGTTACATTGCACTACGGATGTATTGAGATGTGTTCCACTGCAGAGTCTTCGAATTTTAGTATTAAGTTTGTTGTTCCCTACACGGTCATTTTGAGTTCGACTATTGTCTATATGTTAAACGATAAAAGCTATATACCTTACAATCCTGATTCATTCTTATGTTGCATGTAAATATTATGGCTTTTTTTATCGTACTCCGATTTTTCTGCACCCCTTCACCTCTTAGTTTCCAGTGAACCCGATATTTTATTCTCAGTTTTGTAATTATTTCAATTATTTATCGGCAAACTGTTGCCGTACGTTGCATATCTAGTTTCGACCGTAACGGACTATGTTAAGCTAATTACAAGGATAACTTAAAGAAAAGCTTAAATATCTACGCTGTCGCTCGCGAAAAAATGTAAAAATGTGAACGAACCATCCTGGGCGCAATGCCTTAGCCTTCATAAGCTGCAGCGCCTGGCTCGCGTGCTTTTAAACAGCCACGCTCTCCGGCAAAGCTTAAATTTTGATTGATGGTGTTAATTTCCTTCAGCTATAGAAAATACCGGGTAATGAGTAAAGTTAGCGCTGCCAATGGTTACTTTAACAATGACGAAGCCTTCGCTTTCGGAAACTTTTCGTCCATAACTTACGCGCCGAGAATAAAAATCTCGTCTTGCTCACTTTGTAATCAGTTTGTCTCCCATAAATCTGGGATAAACACAACAAATGTTTTTCCAATACTTCTCGCTTGGGTAAAATTACAGCCGTAATAAATGGCCTCTGTGCCTCCTCTAAGGAAAGAAACGCCTTAAAGTTCGCGAGTTTATGTCTTTAGAGATACTTAAGAGATGCTCCACATTCCTTTCCTAACTATACGATAATAACGACAGTCTGGCTAATACAATTTCCTTTTTATTTTTACTTTCTTACTTAGGTAGTATTGTTCCCTCATTTTTTATTGTACGGCGGTGATCGCGGGGGGGGGGGGGGGGGGCGGTTTGGGAGTATAGGGGTTGGAGCAGTACTCCCTAGCAGCAAATTTTCATTTCGAGCATCATGTACACTTTCGAACAGACACCCTTTATTTTAGTTATTTCTTGTTAATCTTCATTTCGCAATAAAGTTATTTTTTTAGTTGAATAAGGCTTATTCTTTCATTCCTTGCTCCCCTTAAATCTAAGGCCACACACATCCGCAGATATGCAGGTAGTGCAAAATATCTTCAGGGCAGTTCATAGTAAGACCTGCAGTTGGGAGATCCAAGACCAGTATGGACACGGGCTTTTCCTTGTGAGATGTCTCCTAGCAGGTGTGGTTAGGTAAAAGCTATGACTTTCATTTTCAGTTACAACGCTCTTACGCCTTCTGCAGTGTACTAATTAAGGCAAAACTGAGTGGTTGTGACCATTATAACCACCAATTTATGTTGTTTATGAGCGTATTTCCTCATGTAGCTGCACTGTCAGCTTTCAGACATATTTAGTACATTGTTCTTGTTTTTTTACCTATAAATATGTCGCAAAAAATGAAAATATGTGCCAAATCTGGACTCGAACCCGTATCGTCCACTTAGCATGAAGAGTCGCATAACCATTATGCTCCAGTACCGATCCAACTTTCCAGAGTCACTATTTTTTCCCTATTATGCCACACCACTACCAGAAGAGTTTCGTCCAAGGAGGTATGTGAGAGTAATAACACTGGGCAACGGATCTGATGGAGGTACTTGGCTTGCCTGGCAATAGTTGGATAAGAATCCATTGAAATGAAATGAACGATGAATGAAACTCAATAACATAAAAATGTCACTGAAATTCCCTGAGAAATGCTGAACGAGCAAAGTTAAGAATATATAGTTACAAATATAAATATCTGCCAAACCTGGATCTCGTACTTACCGTGCAAAAAGAAAAAAAGAACCTTAGGCAGTCTGAACACGTAACACTACAGGCAGATAGTCTCCGACGGAGTACGTGGGTACAGAACACGATCTAGCATAAATCTTTCTCGACATATTCATTACATTCTAAGTTCAGCAATTCTGAACATATTTCATTCACGTTATTCGATGTCCACGCATGTATTGGTTTTATTCCCGTTCATTTCATTTCATCGGCTATCTTCTATCTACGTGTTTTCATGATTTATATTTAAACTATGTTATTTTGCATGCATACTGTGGTCTTTCTGTAGTTGTTCTTGTTGTGTTATTCACTTCGAACATAGATCTCCATACGAGTCTCTGTTGTGCAGGCCTCTTGACCTCATCAAAACTAGTGCAGTGTACATCCATTTGAATCTCTCTCTAAAATCCTTATCGCCCACACATCCCTCCCTTACCAAACTTATAATTTCTTGATGCCTCATGATTGGTTCTATTAATCCTTCTTTTGTTCAGGTTGCACCAAAAATTTATTTTCTCCGTAGTTCCATTCAGTACATTTTCCAAATACTTCCTAACAAATAAAAATTTGATGCAACAATCTTTTTCTTTTTCAGAAGTGTTTTTATTGCTATTGTCAGTCTGCATTTTACATCTTCTCTCTTTCGACTATCATCAGTTATTTTGAAGCCCAGATAGTAAAACTCATCTCCTACTTTTAGTGTCTCGTTTCCCAGTCTAATTCCTTCAGCGTCACTGGATTCGATTCTTCTACCTTCCGTTAGCGTGGTGCAACTTTTGTTGGTATTAATGATTATAACCTCGTTTCAAGCCAATAACCATTCTGTTGAACTGATCTTTCACGCCTTTTGTCTGCTCTGACAAAATGTCATCAGTATTTATTCCTTCTGAACTCTTAATTCCCTTTCCAGATTTCTCTTGGTTTCCTTTACTGTCTGCTATGGATGCAAGCTTATGTGGAAGCTGCAGATAACCTTCCACTTCCTATACTTTGAGACTGCTACCTTCAGAAAATCAAAGAAGATATCCCAGTGAATATTGTCAATGGTTTTCTCTAAATCTTCAAATACTATACTAAAGTAAGTTGTCTATCTTCAGTATATATTCTAATAGTAGTCATAGGGTCGGTATTGCCTCTCGTGTTCCTGTATTTCTCTGCAATCCAAACGGAACTTCCGTGAGATCGGCATCCATCAGTCCTACCATTCTTCCGTAAATAATTAATCCATATCAGTATTTTGCAGCCATGATTTATTAAACTGATGGTTGTGTAATATTCACTTCTGTCAGCACCTGTCTTCTTTGGAACAGAAGTTAATTATATTCTTCTCGGTGTCCGATGATATTTTATCTGTGTCATACATCTTGCATATCAGGTGAAATACTACTGTTGTGGTATGTTCTCCCAAGGATCTTAGTAGTTCTGAGGAATTTTCGTGTACTCCAGCTACCTTATTTGGAGTTAGGTCTTTCAATGACACGTCAAATTCTTCTCACAATATCGTACCTACCATCTTATCTTCATCTACTCCTCTTCCCTTTTCATAATATTGTCTTCAATGTCGATTCCTATGCATTGTCCTTCTATATATTCCTTCCGCATTTCAACCTCCCCATCGTTGCTTTGTACTGGATTGCCATCTAAGATCCTGATAGTCGTGCATCTGCTTCAATATTCTCCAAAGATTTCTTTAATGATTATATATGTACATGAGTATATATAAAAAAAGTACAGGATGCTGAGTGTGACGGGTAGATTGACTAGCCGTAGTAGGCTGACAGCGTCACTCCACGTAGAGGGAACGAGACTTGGGAGCAGCGTGTACTGTGTTTTATACACTCTTGCTCCTGAATTTGGTATGTTATTAAGCAGCGGAAAGCCAGATTCGCCGTTTGCATTCTTAAGAGCGGCGCTCGGAGCTGCTGAGGTGTTCGCCGGCTCGTGCAAGTTTTACATTCTAACAACAGTTTAGCCCCTACTTGGCAGACTCCCTAAGGTAATTACGTGGGCCGCAATTTTCTAGCTTTTCACGGAAGTTGCGGCGTCCCGGAAATAAGTATTCTAATCGCTCTTTTTAATACGCGCGCTAAGACTCTGCGGAGCCGGATGTTAACTTGGTAGCGCGTAACTTTGATTTGTTGGCTTCCTTCCAGCGCGGCTAGAGCCTAGGTTGCATCCAAACACAGATTCGGCGCTTTTGTGAGCGTTTCCATACAACCGTGCAAATCTATGTGAACCGCATTCTGTGCTCAAACACTGCGACGATTCTGGAGGAAATAGAAGCACCTTTCAAAGATTCGGCACGGACTTAGAAAAAAACAATTAATGTGAAATACAGCTTGCATTATTCGTACAGGATTTTAGCAAACAGCAGATGCTAGTGAACAGGTACATTTGTTCTTCATAGATTTCCAAAACGTATTCGACACTGTAACTTACTGCCGACAAATAACTTAGACACGATCACACGCATTCTCTTCACTGGTATGAGTTTGGAAAGATGAATGTTTCACTAAGGGAACCTAGTGCGCTATACTGGAAACCGAATGTACAACAGAAACGGAAGTGAGTTGGAACGTGCTCCAGACAAGCATAACACAGCGTGTTCTTCTTTTTCTCTTCTTTTTTTCTGACCTTATCCCGTATTTGCAGCGGGTCGGAATCTTGATTTCCCAATTTTGGTGGTAGAGGGGGAGTGGGGTCGTGTCGCTACACCTTAGGCCTGCAGGTTGCAGTAATGAATGTGTGAAGAGTGTAGTGTGAGTGTCTGTATTGCTGATGGCGATGGCACAGAGAAGGGAGAGGGTAAAACATGGCGCAGATGTCTAGCCTACTCCTGTCGAAGAAAGTCAAGAAAGCCTGCGAGCTCAACATCACCATCCAGCGAGCTGATTACTGTCAGCTGTCGTTAATCACCAACAAGGGGCTCATCACCATCAGCTGACGTCATTGTTTATGGTAATGAGGTAGAGGAAGGAAGTAAGTGTATAACCTACTTCTGTCGGAGACCATCAAGGAAACCTCCGAGCTCAACGCCAACATCTACTGGGCTGATAAGCATGAACATTTTATTGTGTTATATAAAATATAATACATAACAACCAATTGTAACTTGCTTATTTCAGGCAAAGATATACACTGCAAAGATAATACAATTCAGAGATTAATCACGAGTAAAGATTTTCTTTACAATACTCAACAAAAAAATGGTTCAAATGGCTCTGAGCACTATGGGACTTAACTTCTAAGGTCATCAGTCCCCTAGAACTTAGAACTACTTCAACCTAACTAACCTAAGAACATCACACACATCCATGCCGAGGCAGGATTCGAACCTGCGACCGTAGCGGTCGCGCGGTTCCAGACTGTAGAGCCTAGAACCGCTCGGCCACATCGGCCGGCCAATACTCAACATCTTCCTGAGCATGGCCAACCTCGAGAGGAATGCCTAGTGGTATACGCCGACTGTGATTTCCGTCAGATGATTGGGGGACTCCGTACCATCCCATCTCTTCCTCTTCTTGTCTCAGCAATGCGAGGTCTTTTCCAAATGTGCCTCGGCTGTGTACCATCCTACAAGAGTATGAAGCTATTAGATAATTCTTTATATTCGTGTCTGATACAGTCTATAGCTTAATAGCCCAGTCAACGAAGACCAAAAAAGGTAGAATAGGGGAAAAAGTCGTGTAGTCGGAAATGTTTGCACAATAGTAGGATGGAATGTCATGAACAACATACTAAAATTCCGGATCAGTGGGATACGATCGTGGGGGGTGGGTCGTTTATAGGTAACTTTTTTATGTTTTTGGTACACATAGGATGACTAAGAATCGTTTGCCGTCTCCACAGTAGAAAAATGTGTAGTGGTTTGCGTCGTTTCTTTTCATACATGTTTTTTGCGTATTATTAGTAACTAACTTCTCTATCCCATGCAGTGTCAACGCATTTTGTGGAAAATAATCACCCCCGGCCATGTCTGTTCACTGCATCGCCAGTGATTCATAAGGCGCAATGCGGAAAGGTCAGTGCAGCTTTGTTAGACACCCTGTAGTTGCTTCTAGTGACGTGGAGGGGTAAAGAGTGTGGAGAGTCGCCTGTTCAGTCTGCAGTTTGCAAACGTAAGATGGAGGGAAGGGTGTGACCGCAGTCGAGCGACCTACCCTCCCCCACACCTCCACCCTGCAACCCCCAACCCCCGCCCACTCTCCCCGCTTCCAGCAGCCCATCACACTCCCGAAACAAATGTTATCCCTTAATACGGTTCAACTGCACTTAGATGTGGAGTTGTGGTGCACAATTTAATATACGTTTCTAACCCACATCATTTGACAACAAACATTAATACTATACCAACAGAATATTATTTTTAATACTTTACGATTTTCCATCTGCGGTAATGTGGAAACTACTAGATCTATAGAAAAAAAACGAATACCACGTTTGTTGTAGGAAATTTTGCAGTTTAATCTTGTACTAGGAAATATTTCGCTAGGAGTCCCGTTTTTCGAATTATTCGAGAAAAACATAAATAAGTGACCTATAAACACCCTCTCCAACGCCCCCCCCCCCCCGCAACCACCACCCCCTCCCCCCCCCCCGCCGCCGCCCTACTATCACGCTCACACCCCAGCTATCGGGATTTTTAGTATCTTGTCTTGTCTCCCTCCTACCACTGCAAAAACAAAAACAAAAGTTGCGCCTACACACATTGTTTTCCCCTAATTCTTCTTCACTGACTGGACTGTAAGGGTTCTCGTTGTAGCAGACGTGAAAATTTGTTCTGTTAAACTTTACAAACATCTGTTACAGCAAACGACTTGGAGGACTGAACACGATCAGATGATAGAGGAGCTTTCGCTGCCCTCTACGGACATTCCTGGCGATATTGAAAGGGAGACATGCGTGTAAGGCCTTCTTAGCCGACTGTCGTACCACGGCGCCATTGTATGTCTTAGATGTTGTGAATTAACTCATAAGACACAATGTACATTCTGACTTATTACTAAACATGACAGTTCACCTATCGTTTACGTACTGATTGCTTATTTACAATCCTCAACGCCCTAGACAGTGAGACACTACCGAGGGGTTTGGGTTTTTACCGCATGACACTGGCGAAAGGTGTAGTGATGAGAAATGCCACGCCAGCATTTCTTTGGCCTGTCAGGGAGTGGTGAAGAAACTTTCTTACATCCGACAACTCGTGCCTGAGCGCCTCAACAATACCGTGCTTTAGCACCTGTGGAAACCTGATCTTCACAGTTGCCCTCATACTAATCCTGGCGTTTGTCGGAACTAAAGGAATGATTAACTTGAATTGACAGTTCAACTTGCCAGACTCGAAACTCTAACTAAGATTTAAAAGGCTGTAAAAGGAATGACATGTCTCTACTAAAAGCACTTATTAGCAATTGTTGCTCTTGTTGTTATTTTAATCATCTGATTTGACGCATGTCTTCATTTTAGTCTATTCTGCAAAAGTCTCTTCTTATCTTTATAAGTTTTTACTGTAGTGGTATCTTGCGCTCCACCTAAATACAATTTTTGCTCACCCTCCAAATCCATCGCGCTGTATGCACACGTACTCTTCCCTCCATTCGCAAATTAACGATTCCTTGTTGCCTCATGATGTGTTATAGAATCGATACCTTCCTTAGGCAAGATGAGATATAAATTTCTCTTTTTCAGAACTCGATTCGGTAGGTTCTTCATTAATTAGCGGAGCTACTCAACTAATCTTCAGCATTCTTCTGAAAAATCACATTTCAAAAGCTTTTATTCTCTTCGTGTCTGCACATCTGCACTGCTTGTCATCCACATTTCGCTTTCATAGAAGGTTACCCTCCAGATAAATATTTTCAGAAAAGACTTCGTAAGACTGGCATCTAAGTCAGAAGTTTACAAATTTCTCTTTTTCAGGAAAGATTATTTTTGCTGCCTAGATAGCAAAACCCATCAAATATTTTCTAAACTAATTTCCTCACCATCACTCCAGTACTCTCTTTTTGCCTTTATTGAATTTCCTCTTGTAACCTCTCTTCAAGAAACTTTCATCTCAATTATCTTCAGAATTCCAAACACTTTTTTTCACTGAGCATTGTCAAACGATTTTTCTAAATACTTCACGTTCAGACTCTCCATTTCTAAACCGCTGTGCACTTACATCCATTCACCGCAATCCATCTTACAGTGAGTTGCGCAGTCTACTTGCCGTGCCATTATCTTTCGTCCTGTTCCTTGTTCCATTCGTGAATAGCACGTGGGAAGAATGACCTTGGGTAAACTTTCGTATCAGCTTAATTTTTTTAATCAGTATGATTTCGTAACACGTGAGTGGGAGAAAGAAATATGTTTCCCGACTCTTCTTGCAACATCTCCGTAATGCACAACTCTTCTCGCGCAGCGTGTGCCACTGGAGTTAGTTGAGTATCTTCATAGTGCTCTCGCGCG
Organism: Schistocerca nitens; assembly: GCF_023898315.1. Lineage (NCBI taxonomy): Eukaryota > Metazoa > Arthropoda > Insecta > Orthoptera > Acrididae > Schistocerca > Schistocerca nitens. The sequence continues at coordinate 932,154,217 of NC_064616.1, forward strand.
GACTACACGATCCGATGACGAAACGCGCTGTTCTTCGTTGTATCGTCTCTACCTCTTTTATTAATCGAACTGGGTAACGGTCCCAGATTTATGAGCAGCGCTCGAGAATCGGTTCAGCATATGTTCTAAGGTAAGTCGTAGGTTCAGCGTTGTTTCATGTGATTCTGTATCAGTACAAAATCCAAACTGATCGGACTACTTCGTCTTCTACCGGTCATTTCATCGTTCCGGAGGTAACTCGCGTTACTATCTTGCCACTATGACCTATCAAACTGACAGTTCGCTAATACACCTGTCAGCACCTGCCTTCTTTAGTTTTGGGATTACGACGCTCTTGTCGAGTTCTGATGGGAAGAGGTACATCGTAAAATTTCTGAGAAGCAGACGGCGACTCGCAGCTGGCGTTGCAGTGATTGGCAACAGGAAGCACGCCCGAAGCGGGCCACCTGGGTTCCAAATGGCGCTCGCGCCCTAACTGAGTTACGCGCCGACACAAAAACAGCCGGTCGAGAATTATGATTAACGACCACCTGTCGAGAAAACTTTTAAATTAGCGTCCACTCGGTTATTCTAATACGCATTTCTCGGCGCGATACCGACCCAGCGTTTTTCTCGCATTCGCCACGGCGAGGCGCTGCAGCTCGTCACGCCGGAAAACAGCTGTGGCCGTCCCCTGTCTGCGTCCGCGGCCGCACTGCCCGCACTTTTTCGTCTTTGTGTCCGCAGCGAACTGCGACAATTTCAGGTTCGACACTCTGCGGTACACCTGCTGCCACGTGGTCAGCTCTAGCGAGCTTCCTTAGTCCGCTTTAAATTAGTTGTCGTTTGACAGGTAGCACGTTGGACTGCTCCAGCCACCAACATGCCAATGACAGCCTCTCATTATCAGCTCCCGCTGTGTTGCCACTTCCGCTACGCCAAGTATTGTACCTACCAGTCCTCAAGATGGAAACGTTTCTAAACACAAAAATTTCGCGTATCGGTATGTCAAGCAAGCAAAAAAAATGCTACTCCGACCCTAATTAAAGTGAAGAACAGATTTTTGACACGCTTAGAGACACTGTAGAGATACACACAATGTGCGAGTTTCAGAACTTCTTCGCAATTTTTCCGAACATTATATAGGGTGTTACAAAAGGGTACGGCCAAACTTTCAGGAAACATTCCTCACACACAAAGAAAGAAAATATGTTATGTGGACATGTGTCCGGAAACGCTTACTTTCCATGTTAGAGCTCATTTTATTACTTCTCTTCAAATCACATTAATCATGGAAAGGAAATACAGCAACAGAACGTACCAGCGTGACTTCAAACACATTGTTACAGGAAATGTTCAAAATGTCCTTCGTTAGCGAGAATACATGCATCCACCCTCCGTCGCATGGAATCCCTGATGGCGCTGATGCAGCCCTGGAGAATGGCGTATTGTATCACAGCCGTCCACAATACGAGCACGAAGAGTCTCTACATTTGGTACCGGGATTGCGTAGACTAGAGCTTTCAAATGCCCCCATAAATGAAAGTCAAGAGGATTGAGGTCAGGAGAGCGTGGAGGCCATGGAATTGGTCCGCCTCTACCAATCCATCGGTCACCGAATCTGTTGTTGAGAAGCGTACGAACACTTCGACTGAAATGTGCAGAAGCTCCATCGTGTATGAACCACACGTTGTGTCGTACTTGTAAAGGCACATGTTCTAGCAGCACAGGTAGAGTATTCCGTATGAAATCATGATAACGTGCTCCATTGAGCGTAGGTGGAAGAACATGGGGCCCAATCAAGATATTACCAACAATGCCTGCCCTAACGTTCACAGAAAATCTGTGTTGATGACGTGATTGCACAATTGTGTGCGGATTCTCGTCAGCCCACACATGTTGATTGTGAAAATTTACAATTTGATCACGTTGGAATGAAGCCTCATCCGTACAGAGAGCATTTGCACTGAAATGAGGATTGACACATTGTTGGATGAACCATTCGCAGAAGTGTACCCGGGGAGGCCAATCAGCTGCTGACAGTGCCTGCACACGCTGTACATGGTACGGAAACAACTGGTTCTCCCGTAGCACTCTCCATACAGTGACGTGGTCAACGTTACCTTGTACAGCAGCAACTTCTCTGACGCTGACATTAGGGTTATCGTCAACTGCACGAAGAATTGCCTCGTCCATTGCATGTGTCCCGTCGTTCTAGGTCTTCCCCAGTCGCGAGTCATAGGCTGGAATATTCCATGCTCCCTAAGACGTCGACCAATTGCTTCGAACGTCTTCCTGTCGGGACACCTTCGTTCTGGAAATCTGTCTCGATACAAACGTACCGCGACACGGCTATTGCCCCGTGCTAATCCATACATGAAATGGGCATCTGCCAACTCTGCATTTGTAAACATTGCACTGACTGCAAAACCACGTTCGTGATGAACACTAACCTGTTGATGCTACGTACTGATGTGCTTGATGCTAGTACTGTAGAGCAATGAGTCGCATGTCAACACAAGCACCAAAGTCAACATTACCTTCCTTCAATTGGGCCAACTGGCGGTGAACCGAGGATGTACGGTACATACTGACGAAACTAAAATGAGCTCTAAATGGAAATTAAGCGTTTCCGGACACATGTTCACATAACATCTTTTCTTTATTTGTGTGTGAGGAATGTTTCCTGAAAGTTTGGCCGTACCTTTTTGTAACACCCTGTATATAAGAAAGACTGTGATACGCGACTTTCAGAAGATCAGTTGGCGAGCGAGGTAATTCGCTAATCGACGGAAAACATAAATTATTTCAATATGTTCAACACTTGACGAGATATGACGTGATAAGTCAGAAGCTGTTTCCTTGACGGGAAAATTTCATCTTCTTCAAAAATATTAAAATAATCCGATTCTTAATTAAAATGAAGTACAGATATTTAACATGCTTGGAGACAGAGGTATAACAGAGGTCGATACCATAGTTCGTTTCTGTGGTGTCACCGCCAGACACCACACTTGCTAGGTGGTAGCCTTTAAATCGGCCGCGGTCCGTTAGTATACGTCGGACCCGTGTATCTCCACTATGAGTGATTGCAGACCGAGCGCCACTACACGGCAGGTCTAGTCTAGAGAGACTCACTAGCACTCGCCCCCGTTGTACAGCCGACTTTGCTAGCCATGGTTCAATGTCTACATACGCTCTCATTTGCAGAGACGACAGTTTAGCATAGCCTTCAGCTACGACATTTACTACGACCTAGCAAAGCGCCATATTCAGTTACTATAATTACTATCTTCAAGAATGTATTCTGAACAGATAATATTGTGAATCATGTACCGTCAAGAACGACGTTCATCATTAATGGATTAAAGTTAAGAATCAAACTAATTACGTCCGCTTTCTGAATTCCCATTCCTTGTCATGTTCCAGATCTCACGTCAGTATAGTTCTTCCCTCCTCACGCCAGTCTGCGTGAACTAAAACGCGTGCATTTCGGCCTCCACTCGTAACTCGGTGTTGGCTCTTCTGCTAACACAAAAAATTCGACTTTAAAAGCATTTTTATATCGCCGCGGAGAGCCGAGCGCTGTGGTGGCAGCGTGCAGATAGTACCAGTCGCAGCGCTGGATCTGTAACGTTACACTACACTGCTGTTTCTGCAGGAGCCACTATGGCTGTAGCTCGAGTCCGAACACAACAAACTGCATTGGCCCAGTGCTATAGCAAAAGGTACCATCCTATCTCCTGAGAAGCTAATGACTCACCCTGTTATACGGACACCTACTGTCCAAATTGGAATTCCAACAAAAATTACAGTTTATGTTGTCCCTGGATACAGGATGAGGAACGTAACTGTTCACGTTAAATAATTTTTGACTCGTTAAATATAAGCACAGTGGACAAAAGTTTATCGCGCCAGCAGACAGTAGGCCAATTCGCCGTAAGACTGCGTCCACAATTTTATACATCGTATTTGCTTTATAATAAAATTCCAAGGAGCAGGAGACGAGTATGTGATTTATTTATTTTTATTGCCACAAAGGAGGTTGCTACACTGTCCAGTACACGCACACTGAACAAAAAAATTGTCACTCACTGGAGACATGGCGTTAATACCGTCCTGTATCCTTGACGATGGGCGACTGGACAGAGAGTCCAGGAGCTTCATCAGGTACGCAATATCCAGCTGAAAACACTTATTGATGATCAGATCCCGCAGAGCTACTCAGTTACTGCGATTCGGAGTGGAAAGCATCACCACCCTCTGCCCCGCACTTTCTCCGTGGGATTAAGAACGGCTGATTTAGCGAGGTGTGATAGGATGCTAAATCAGGTATATACAGGGTTACAACTACTGAACTGTATGAAATAAAATCGTCCTAACTTCATAACGGTTTGCATTAGGACGTTCAAACTGCACGGTTGGCCGTGGGGCATGATGAGAATGAGTATGGTTTATTCGCTTTCATTTAGCGACAAAGCCCACTTTTATTTGGATGGGTTCGTCAATAAGCAAAATTGGCGCATTTGGGGGACTGAGTCGGCAATTCGCGATCGAGAAGTCTCTTCATCCTCAATGGATGACCATGTGATGTGCAGTGTCCAGTCACGGAATAGTGGTTGCAATATCCCTTGATGGCACGCCGGCCACCGAGTGGTATGTGAAGGTTTCGGAAGATGATTTCATTCCCATTATCCAAAGTGACCCTGATTTTGAAAAGGTTTCGTTCATGCAAGACGGAGCTCGACCCCATCGAAGCAGGAGAGTGTTTGATGTCCTAGAGCAGCATGTTGGGGAACACATTCTGGATCTGGGGTACCCAGAGGCCACTGGCATGGGTCTCGGTTGGCCGCCATATTCTCCGGATCTGAGCACATGGCACTCCATTTTGTGGGGCTATGTTAAAGACAAGGTATACAGCAACAACTCCAAAACCATTCCTGAACTGAAAACAGCTCTTCAGGAGGTCATCGACAGCATCGATGTTCCGATACTTCAGCGGGTCATGCAAAATTTCGGCATTCGTCTACGCCACATCATCGCCAATGATGGCAGGCATATCGAACATGTCATAACTTCAATCTGAATATCTGTAGTGACGTTTACATGTTGAATAAAGCGTGTGCACGCCGTACTTAGTAACTAATGTACATTTTTTTCTCTTATAGTTCTACAATTGTCACCCTGTATGTCGGCTTCAAAAATGGTTCAAATGTCTCTGAGCACTATGGGACTCAACTGTTGTGGTCATAAGTCCCCTAGAACGTAGAACTACTTAAACCTAACTAACCTAAGGACAGCACACAACACCCAGCCATCACGAGGCAGAGAAAATCCCTGACCCCGCCGGGAATCGAACCCGGGAACATGTCGGCTTCCTGTGAACACGGCAGAGAAGGGAAGAGGGAAATTTCCACATCATACTCATCATGAAGATGTAGAAGGAAGGTCAAAAATTGTCTCCGAAAATGTTGAAACAAACATTCTGGCTGGGGTAGTCTCCTTGAGTTTGCTACCGGATCCTAAATTCAACATGACTGCATATTTCTGCGATCGATCAGTGTGCCATCTTCAGGAGAACGCTGCTGCTTCTACTGCTGAGTCCCGCTGAAAACCGATCCCAAGGCTGCAGGTCGACGTCCAGGCCTCCGTACCGTACATGGCGCATGCGCCGCCCACCACAGTTGCTGCCCTCGAGACTGGCTTGTAGCGCCGCCCCTAGTAGAACACCAGCCCCAACGACGAAGGTTGGAACTTTAATAGTGACAAGTATTTATTTATAACATATACAAAAAAAGGTACACTATGTGATCAAAAGTACCTAGATACCTGGCTAAAACTGACTTACAAGTTCGTGGCGCCCTCCATCGGCAATGCTGGAATTCAATATGGTGTTGGCCAAATCTTAGCCTTGATGACAGCTTCCACTGTCGCAAGCATACGTTCAATCAGGGTCTGAAAGGTTTCTTGAGGAATGACAGCCCATTCTTCACGGAGTGCTGCACTGAGGAGAGGTATCGATGTCGGCGGGTGAGGCCTGGCACGAACTCGGCGTTCCAAAACATCCCAAAGGTGTTCTAAGAGATTTAGATCAGGATACTGTGCAGGCCAGTCCGTTACAGAGATGTTATTCATTTGTAACCACTCCGCCACAGGCCGTGCAATATGAACAGCTGCTCGATCGTGTTGAAAGATGCAATCACCACCCCGAATTGCTCTTCAACAGTGGGAAGCAAGAAGATGCTTAAAACATCAATGTAGGCCTGTGCTATGATAGTGCCACACAAAACGACAAGGGGTGCAAGCATCCTCCATGAAAAACACGACCACACCATAACACCAACGCCTCCGAATTCTACTGTTGGCATTACACACGGTGGCAGATGACGTTCACAGGGCATTCGCCATACCCACACCCTGCCATCGGATGGCCAGATTGTGTACCGTGATTCGTCACTCCACACAACGTTTTTCCACTGTTCAATCGTTCAATCTTTACGCTCCTTACACCAAGCGAGGTGTCGTTTGGCATTTATCGGCGTGATGTGTGGTTTGTGAGCAGCCGCTCGACCATGAAATCCTAGGTTTTTCACCTCCCACCTAACTGTCGTAGTACTTGTAGTGGATCCTGATGCAGTTTGTAATTCCTGTGTGATGGTCTGGTGAGATGTCAGCCTATCACACATTACGACCCTCTTCAACTTTCGGCGGTCTCTGTCAACCAACACACGAGCTCGGTCTGTACGCTTTTGTGTTGCACGCGTCGGTTCACGTTTCCACTTCACTATCACATCGGTTACAGTGGACATAGGGATGTTTAGGTGTGTGGAAATCTCGCGTACAGATGTATGACCACGTTCGAAGTTCGTGAGTTCGGCGGAGCGCCCCATTCTGCTCTCTCACGATGTCTAATGACCACTGTGGTCTCTGTTATGGAGTACCTGGCAGTAGGTGACAGCACAATCCACCTAATATGAAAAACGTATGTTTTTGGGGGTGTCCGGATACATTTGATCATATAGTTAATATCTTTCAAAGCTTTTCTGTCCTTCAAACCAGTCACCAGTGTTGCATATAACCAGCTGCCAGCGATGTGGCAGTCGTAGGATATCTTTAACAGCGCTAGTTGTGTTTATAGCTCGAGTGGAGCAGTCTGAAGCGAATGCCGCGAAATGATTCCTTGATCTCGGGAATCACGTTGAAGCCACATAAGAGTAAGTTCGGTGAGTGTGATGGGTGTTACAGCACTTCCCAGCCCCATCGATGGAAAAAATCGGTCACAACTTGCACCATTTACGCCCGAGCATTATCCTGCAAAATGATGGGCGGGCCCTGCAAAAAGGGTCACCGCTTGTTTCTCTAAGCTGTTCGTTTTTGGAACACAGCCTGGAGTTAATTTAGAGAAAGAAGCGGCGACATTTTCTGCAGGACTCGCCCGTTATTTTGCAGGGCAATGCTCGAGCGTATGTGGCGCAAATTGTGGGACGAGCGGTAACATCCACCTTACTTCTCGGACTTAAGCTTGTCCTGCCCACTCGTCTCCGATAGGGTGCCTAAAGGATGCTGCGTTCTCGGAATGCTATACAACAATTCGAGCAAATCACATTAATAGTTTTTATTACAATAAAGAAAATTGAGAATACTTAACTTTGAATTTACAACGGTATCGCAAGCGATGGGCGACATAGAAGCAGTAAAAGTCCTTTGCTATATATCATGTCCATGTAAGCAGTTGATATGGATCATTGATAACTGCTATCGTAGTGTCGGCTTACAACTGAGCTGGTCTGCGAGTCCCGGTCTGGTACTGTCCTAATACCGTGAGGCCAAGGCTGTCAGGAGCGGCGCTTATATTCTCTTCTGCTAGAGGGCGCTCCTGTCGTGGTGCGGTCCTTGTCACCGGGCTATTGGCTGACGTCGTCTCTCAGCCATCTTTGCTCTCGGGTCTTCATCTTAGTGCCGGCGCTTGTCGACACGCCGGAACAAAGCTTATGTGACTTCAGCTTAGTCCCAAGAAGAAGGAAGCATTTCGTGCCAATCACTTTAGAACTGTTTCACAGATTCGTCGGGAAATACACTTTGCCACTCGCACAATGAATAGAAATGGCACAGCTAAGGGTACCCTATGACTTCCGCATCGCTGGCAACTGATTAAACACAGTGCTGATGACTACTTTGAAGGACAATAAAACTTTGAAACCTGTATCTATTTTATACAATTTGTAAATAAATAGGTGTCGTTATTAAAGTTCCAACCATGATATATAAAACACTCAAAGACCACCATCTAACACAGCCTGGCCGCGACAGAGGACTTTGTGTTTTGATACGAGATAGTAGTCAAGTCCTGCTAAGAGGAAAATACTTGTCTTTATTAATAAAATCATATGACAACCTAATTTCAATTGATTCTTACTGTTCCAAAACCCGGGAGTACTGCTGACCATCAGAGTCTCGTCAAATTTCATCCTGTGTCCCTCGTGTAAGCGATGTTCCACTGCCGCCGACTTTGCAGGCTGTTGTAGCCTCGTGTGACGGAGATGTTCTTCGCACCTGTTCTGAACTGTACGAATCGAGCGGCCAATGTAATCCTTCCCACGTGTACATGGAATTTTGAATATGCCAGGCTTCCCAAGGCCCAAATCATCTTTGACAGAACCGAGTAGCGCCCTAATCTTGGAAGATAAAAAAAATGTTCACATGTGTGTGAAATCTTATGGGACTTAACTGCTAAGGTCATCAGTCCCTAAGCTTACACACTACTTAACCTAAATCATCCTAAGGATAAACACACACACCCATGCCCGAGGGAGGACTCAAATCTCCGCCGGGATCAGCCGTCTTGGAAGATAGCCGAAACACATTTTAATGTTAAAAATCCTTAAAAGTCTTCCAGTATTAAACGATAGGCCCCCGCACAAGGAAAAAAGGACACAGATCCATGATCCTCTGCATGTACGTCCGGGGGTGGTCCAAACTGTACAGCCCGAAGAATCTGCTTCTCAGAGTATCCATCTCCCTTAAACACAGCCGTCAAATGTGGGTTAAACGGTCCGCACAAGAAGTAGCATAAGCTCTGTGTATCAGCGTCTTAAAGAAGCCATTGCGTTGGTACGTTGGATGGCAAGTCTTAGTATGCACAAACCGATCGGTATTTGTCACGTAAGCCTCCCCCCCACCCCTCAGTATTTATTGGTTATTGGTTCATCGTCGATTATTACTTGCTATAGACTACTGGCTGGTTAGAAAATTAGGCATCGGGCATTCGTAGTAGCCAGTTTCATCTCTCGAACTTACTCCCAAGGTATATGCGCCAATAACTTAAGTTCTGACTGTGAACCAACGACACATATCCTATTTATTCTCCTACACTGTTCTCTAATTCACACTCATCCAAAATATTCCAATAACAATGAAGATGTTGAAATACGTGAACACTTTCGTACTACAAAGTTAATTTATTCCACTTTAAATTCAAGTACCACATCCCCTGTTGTTCTGACCGCACTCACATTTCAATTATAGTCACTCATCTGTCATGAGCTTATATTAGTTTACCGTTGTCGATTCCTTGATGTTAGATAGCGTTTTCATTTGATATCAACTCCCCCGAAACGAAATTAATCCTGATTTTCAAAATAATTATTTTAAATACGATCGTTTTCTCACACGCATACGCGTCGTACTCGAGTGTTGGCTCTGGTGCGATTCTCGATAATCTTTGTACAGAATACCTCACTTTTATGCGCGGTCCCAGGAAGCGCGGGCACTAGGGACTTGCCCTGCAGGCGTGATCCTTCTCGATTGACTCAGTCCTTCGCGCCAACGCCCTCCAGACCCAGTCTCTCACCTCGAGAACTATGGAGCATCCCCGTTAGTGATGCCACTGCGATGCAGCAAAGAAGCGTAAAGGTAAATTCGATCCTTCAAGTATAGGATCGATACCTGCTCCCTTACAGTCGTCTTACCGCAAACGCAATATCCCAGAGTTCCATCATACTTTTTGTAGACCATGACGTCCAAACATGGAAGCCTCCTGTCACATGTACAATGGTGGATTGATTGGTTGTGGGTAGTCCTTCATCGCCTGTAGTCGCGAATTTATTCATGGAGGACTTCGAGGATAGGGCACTGAGGACATCACCTTGGCAACCACGGTGCTTCTGGAGATACGTTGACGATAACTTTTTTGTCTGGCCTCGTGGACGTGATGCTCTAAACTAATTTTTGGACAATTTCAGTTGTCTTCATCCTAATTAAATTTACTATGGAGGTCGAAAGTGGCAGGAGGCTTCCATTTCTTAGGCGTTACAAGATACATATATTTTGAGGTTGAAGCTGTTGGAAACTACACAGTAATTTCCATTTTCAAGGCATGTGAAATTGGTGAGACATTAACGAAAGTCTGCAGCTCGTGGTTGTGCGGTAGCGTTCTCGCTTCACGCGCCCGAGTTCCCGGGTTCGATTCCCGGCGGGGTCAGGGATTTTTTCTGCCTCGTGATGACTGGGTGTTGTGTGCTGTCCTTAGGTTAGTTAGGTTTAAGTAGTTCTAAGTTCTAGGGGACTGATGGCCATAGATGTTAAGTCCCATAGTGCTCAGAGCCATTTGAACCATTAACGAAACATAGTTAATCTGCAGATATCACATCTTCCATGGTAAATGGCCTTCTTCTGTTTCCAAGTACAAGACGATGCACGACCGACGTAGTATGGCTTAACCGTCAATACGTCATATAAATAGTTTTAAAAATGTATAGAATATAACACACCATATAATGCTGGAACTGAAGAATCCACAATATACTCCAAATAGCTTTAATATATCATACAGGTAGTACTCTAAATATGTACAAATCGTGCAGAACACGTAGCTTAAAAAATGGTTCAGATGGCTCCGAGCACTATGGGACTTAACGTCTGAGGTCATCAGTCCCCTAGAACTTAGAACTACGTAAACCTAACTAACCTAAGGACATCACACACATCCATGCCCGAGGCAGGATTCGAATTTGAGACCGTTGCCTAGAAACGCTCGGCATCAAGTCTAGAACAACAAAAACTGTAGAAAATGTCGGAAACTGCTTATGGGGGTCTCTAGTGCGAGTTCCTTCATGCAATTTTAAAGTCAGTCCCTAGACTGAACTACCGACCAATAAACACTGCACGTTCGTAGGAATACTGTCCTCAAGATACATCGCACTCTCCTTCCCTAAATTTTGAAAATATTTCTCCACGTAATATGTGACACCTTAACTTTAGATTTCCCCACTGTGGCTTACAGATTATCTATGTAAAGTTTTCGGTCGGCTAAACGAACCCAGCTTAAGGTCACTTACTAGTGAATCTGCTTAAAAAATTCGGATTTTATTCCGTCCTATATCAATATTTAGAGTTTTGTGAACAAAATGGTAGTTAAATGAATCGATTCGGACATCGGGAACATCTTTAAAACAAATTTAAATATATGTCGGTATGCGGCAACGACCGTGTCTCCGCTGCGGTCGGATGTCAAATGCCTCCAAAGGGTTTGCAAATGTGTTGGAGAATATGCCTTATGGAAGAACTGTAAAAATTGAAAAGTTAGAGTGTGTTGGTCACGTCCAAAGAGGATGGGCACACGTTTACGTAAGCTAATAAAAGATATGAAGGGGGAAAAGCACAGTGACGGCAAACCAACTGGTGGTCGGGGTCGTCTTAGTAAGGAAGAGGTGGACAAACTGCAGCTCTATTATGGTCTAGCCATAAAAAGGAATCGAGACAATATTGAGGCCATGAAGAAAGCAGTATGGGCTACCTTTTTCCATAAAGCTTCTACGGATGACCATCCACAGCATGCTCTCTGCGACAGTGGTGTAGACGCATGGTGTGTATACAAAAAAGCAATAGCAAATGGTGGAACTTATGCACACCATCACACCCTGCCATTTGAGGTATTGGAAGCAATTAAGTCCATATACAGGGACCTAAGTGACACTAAACTATTGTCACGGGGCTTACATGGAAAGATACAAAATGTTAATGAATGTTTCAGCAATGTGATATGGGAACGCCTGCCTAAAACTGTGATCGTTGGTTTAAATACCACGAGATTAGGTGTATTAGATGCAGTTATTTGCATTAATGATGGGTCAGTTAGCAGATGTGATGTTTTAGAGTTGTTGGGACTAACTCCTGGTTTCAATATGATACAAGCACTGATGGCAATTGATTCCTTGAGAGTGGCCGAAGGCGAAAAATAGGTTATTGAGGCAACTAAAGAGGCCAGAATAGCAAAGAGGAGCAAGAAAAGGAAGAGAGAAGATGAGGAACACACAAACCAAGAATATTATGCAACTGGAGGGTTTTAAGACCAACAGAGGTGAGTAACAGATGAAGTGTACGTTTAAACTGAATTTCCCAAGAATCAAATTTTCTGACATGTTTCTTCATCTTTCGTTTCACCCACTTTTTGGTACGCTGGATCAATCATTTCTTTGTGCGTTGTTCTTTTCTTAGGGCCCAGTATTTCTTCATTCTTTCTGATCTTCTTTTCCTCTCTTCTTCCGAGATGAAGGGTCTGGACTTTTGTGTACATTTGTCTTGGAACCTTATGTTTCCATCTTTAGTAACTAATTTAGCTGTTGGATCGATAAGTGAATTTTTTGAAATCTTTAATTCTGAATTCTGGAATCTTTAATTCTGACATATTTATTTTACGCAAAAAATTATTTGAGCTAGAGGTCTGAAATTTTTTGTGTCATTTCAGGTTACCATTTGGAGAAAAGTAGAGTGCACGCACCAGCCTATTATCACCAGGAGGAAAAGTATACCCTTATTAATTATAAAAAATTACCTTCATTTTGATTGTCTAGTTTATGTATTTGTAGTATAGAAACTATTGATTGAATTCATTTGATTGTAGTCTGCTTTTTAGATAACAGTGTCATAAATGTGTGCACAAAGTTTTAATCATCTAAGAAAAGTAGGCTTCAAACATAGAGTGGCAGGTAAAATTTTAATTTACTGACCGACATAAATGTTTATATAATAAAGTTTATATCAAAGCTATTCTGATTATTCTTATACCAAAATCTTCGTCCTTAAAACACTGCCAGTTTCCTAAAATTTCTTTATATTCAGAGTTCACATTATGTAGTTAGACCCCCATAACCTGTATGAAAATTCTTACTGTTTTTCCAGCCGTTCACTGCCAAGTTACCTTAAATCGCGCAAATTTTCAGTGAATCACTCATATGCTTTGTCTACCCAATTTATTAAAAATTACAGATAGACCAGAAATAATTGTGGAAGAAATGCAGGAATATCTTAGCCGCTGAATTTAGCGGAGCAGATACACATTCAGAAATTCCTTCCTGTGTATCACAGTGTTTCATTCAACATTCTCACTATAAAATTCACCTCCCATGAAGTTTGAAAGTTGTAGCTGGTTCTACAACTGCATCTACACCTGTACTCCACAATCCAACCTACTTTTTGTACCACTGTCACTTCCTCCCACCTCCACCCCTCCCCCTTTCCAGTTACGAATGCAGCATAGGAAGAAAGATTGTTGGTAAGCCTTCGTGTGAGCTCGAATTCCTCTAATTTTACCTTCACGGTCTTTGTACGAGAAAGAAAATAACATTGATTGTTTCTTACATATATGTACGCTCTTGGAACATCAACAGTAAACCATTCCGTGCTACACAATGCCCATATTGTAGCATGACACCGGAGTTGGACGAGCATTTCCGTGACGCTAGACGAACCTGTGCCGTTATGCACTGCTGTTCTTTGAAGCTTGTATATTTCGTCTGTTAACCCTGCTTGGTAAGGAACGACACTGACGAGCAACTACTTTGGTATCTGTCGAACAAGGATTTTTAATCTATCTCTTTCGTAGGTCGACTACCGTTCTTGATAGTTCTTCCAGTCAATCGCAGTATGCCAGTCTGCCTTTTCTGCTATTACTTTTATGTGGTCTTTCCGTAAAATCGCCCAGTACGCATATTCCCGTACATTTAATGGATGCCAACGTTTCAGAACTGCGAATCGATTATTAGCTGTGGGACTACGGGCACGCACACCTCTAGCCCTTCTTCCACTCACGCCACAACATCGACGTGCACGGCTCGATTGGTGCTGTCAGTTGATCACTTCGAAGATAGAATGGCGCGCCGTGATCTTAGCGATGAAAGCAGATCCTGCCCTGCTCGCGAGTGATAGTCGTTTCCGCGCACGACGTAGACCTCTTGAGCGCTGTCTGGTGTTTCTGTAGGGGACGGTAACCAGCGCTCGGTATGTGCAGAATGTTGTTAGACCCGTTTTTTGCTTTTCTTGCAACAGGAAGGTGATGTGTTGTTCCATCAGGATAACGCTCGCCCACCACCGCCCATGAAACTCGATATGATGTACAAGACGCGAAGCAACGTCCCTGGCCAGCACGATCTCCGGACTTGTCTCCAATCGAGCACGTGTGGGACATGATGGGACGAAAAGTGACTCGTCAACGAACAACTCTTACAGAACTACGTGAACCGGTTGGGCGTGCGTGGAATAACGTATCCCAGCTCAATATTCGCCACCTCTACGATCGAACGAATGCCAGAGTCAGCGCGTGCATTGCCGCCCGTGAAGGCTACACTACGTACTAATATGGGTGTTTCAACACGGGTCGATACCTGGTACCTCAAAACCGCTTGTGCTATTCATCTGTAAATGTAATCATTTCGTGTACTCCATATACACTGTTGCAGCGATAAATCTTGGGTGAGTTGGAAACCTCTAGATGGAATCAAATGTTCAAATGTGTTTGAAATCTTATCGGACTTAACTGCTAAGGTCATCAGTCCCTAAGCTTACACACTACTTAACCTAAACTATCCGAAGGACAAACACACGCACCCATGCCCGAGGGAAGAGTCGAATCTCCGCCGGGACCAGCCGTCTAGACCGATGTACTAATTTTGTATATATAGATATACGAGGTGTGGCTAGAAAAAAACCGGACTAGTACTGGTGAAACAATAAAACGAATGCAATAAGGCTGAAAGTCGCGTGGCCTGTCACGTGACTCTCGCTCCGCCTACTGCTCGAGTTTCATCTGCCTCCTGCACTCAGTCTGCCCGTGGCGTCTGTTTTAAGTAGTTGACGTTTTGTCTGTGCGTCAGAAAATGTTGAGTGTACAGAAAGAACAGCGTGTTAACATCAAATTCTGTTTCAAACTAGGAAAATCTGCAAGTGAAACGTTTGTAATGTTACAACAAGTGTACGGCGATGATTGTTTATCGCGAACACAAGTGTTTGAGTTGTTTAAACCATTTAAAGATGGCCGCGAAGACACCAGTGATGACACTCGCACTGGAAGACCATTGTCAGCAAAAACTGATGCAAACATTGAAAAAATCGGTAAACTTGTTCGACAAGATCGCCGTTTAACAATGAGAGCAGTGTCTGAGTTAACAGGAGTTGACAAGGAAAGTGTTAGGCAGATTCTTCCTGAAAGTTTCAACATGAACAAAGTGTGTTCAAAAATGGTTCCAAAGTGTCTCACAACTGAACAGAAGGAACGCCGAAGAATGATTTGTTCTGACATCATGGAAAACATTGAAAGTGATCCCACCTTCTTACAAAATGTTATTACTTGCGATGAATCGTGGTTTTTTACTTACGATCCCGAAACTAAACGCCAATCGATGCATTGGAAAACTCCTGGTTCTCCACGACAAAAAAAAAGCACGAATGTCAAAATAGAAATTCAAGGCAATGATGATTGTTTTTTTTTTTTTTTTTTTTTTGACATCAAAGGAATTGTGCACATTGATTGGGTACCAGAGGGACAAACAGTGAATCAGCATTACTACATTAGCGTCCTGGCTACCCTACGTGAGCGAGTACGGAGAAAACGGAACGATTTGTGGAGAAAAAAGTCATGGATCCTTCACCAAGACAATGCCCCAGCTCACAGTGTGTTGTCAGTGAAGACGTTTTTGGCAAAACACAACATTCCCATCTTAGATCATCCACCCTACTCACCTGATTTGGCCCCCTGTGACTTTTTTCTTTTCCCTAAAGTCAAGTCAGCTTTGAAAGGAACTAGATTTGAGACTGTTGAAGCAGTAAAAGAAAAAGCGACGGAAGTAATGTATGGACTTACCGAAAATGATCTGCAGCGTTGCTATGAACAGTGGAAAATTCGTATGGAGCGGTGTAGAGACCGAGGAGGAGAGTACATTGAAGGAGATAACATGAAATTGTAAATAATTGTAAATAAATGTTTTTTCCAGCATCAGTCCGGTTTTTTTCTAGCCGCACCTCGTAAAACGGAAAATCCGGGCTGGAGTGTAACAATATTATGAAAAGAATAGTTGCTACTCACCATACATCGGGGATCAAAGTCGCAGATAGCCACAACAAAAAGAATGTCAGAAAATGAGCTTTCTGCCAATAAGGCCTTCGTCGGAGATAGAACACACACACACACACACACACACACGCACACGCACGCACACTCATACACAAACGCAGCTGAGACACACATGACCGCAGTCTGTGGCTGCTGAGGCTACGGCAGCCAGAAACTGCGGTCATGTGTGTCAGTTGCGTTTACGTAAGTGTGTGTGTGTGTGTGTGTGTGTGTGTGTGTGTGTGTGTGTTTGTGTATGCTATCTCCGACGAAGGCCTTGTTAGACGGATACTCATTTTTTGAGAATCTTCTCGTTGTACCTATATTCGACTCAGCGACTCAGCATCTCCGCAATATGGTGATTAGCAACTATTCTTTTCATAATGTATATGATTCTAGTGATTTATTGCGAAACCTATACTCAAACAACAAAACACATAGGCCTATTTGTGTTCATGTGTGAGTGATTTACGTTTGTTGATATGTATGTCGCGGCACCAAGCGCTAATTTTCTGCTGATCATTCTAACCGTCCCAGCAGCTCTCGTGGAAGATTAGCTCCCTATAAGAGCGAATATCGTGTGCCAGCGACGCTAGAAAGATGCCCATTTTGCTTACAAATTGCTTATGTGCAGTATGAGTTGTATCATCTCAGTTATCTGCTCACACACTGAAAATATTCGGGAACTGTCTTCATCCTCAAGGATATCGCAAGAGGCTCATAAAACAGTGACCAGCACATTTCCGTAGCCTTACTAACCACAAGGATAACGTCAACATTTTGTGTTTCAAATAGAACTAAATTGGTAGTGGGCTCTGTGATAGATGCCCCAAATCTGAAACATCAGCGATATGACTATTTCATAGATTAAGGAGCTGAAATTAATTAAAAATTTGGCGTCTTCTGTTGCTCTTGTAGTGGAACGGATGCTGACTGGCACCACAAAAATGTTTTGCCAATCACAGAGAAATACTCACCGCTGACGTAAGGAATACCATGTAAGTTTGATGTATTACTTCAGAGGGTAGGAATAAAGTGCAACCCCTGTCGTTTACTCATTACCTTCAGAGCAGATTGAAGTATCTAATGGAAGTACGTAATACAGCAAATTTGAAAGTAGGAAATAGTGAGTAATCAACACATCGGACAATGAAGTCGCGGAATTTTTGTATTTTAGACGGTTGAAGACAACGATTTAATGACCATGAAAATAAATACACCGAATAATAAAAATGATCCCACGTGCTTTTCGTAGAGCAGATTTCTCAAACCTAACAGACCGAAAAAGGATCTTTAGAATCAGTTTGTTATCGTTTTTGACTTGAGGAGGTGAAGCATGGCTTTTAATGAGAAAAATGATTAAAACTCTGAGAGTTAGTCACCGCTCGATAAGGAGATCCATGTTGCGAATAACAAGGGGAGGCAGGAAAACGAAAGAATGGTTAAGAGAACATGTTGGAGTCGACAATGTATTTATGAATGCAGCCGAGGTGGACGGGAAATGTTGCCAGGCGATTGGATGGTAGACGCACCAAGGCGGTTCTTGGCTGGATTAATCGAAGTAAGAAAAGACCGGGACGGCGACCTGATCGAAGTTAGGTGTTATTAGAAAACATGCAGGAGCGTGAGGCATACATAGACCGTCATACATGGAGAAGTCCGGAGGACTTCTTCATTCAGAAACGGACTTCTAATCGGCAATTATGATACATACCACGTCTTTTTCTTTCGCGCTTCTTTCGGTTTCTTTGCTACTAGGACACAGAACTTCGAATATGGGGCGCTACTTTTGTCAGCCGCTCTTTGCAGCTAATAGGCTCTCTGAGCCGTTAAAGACTGCTTCTGACGTCTGCAATTACGCCGACGAGGCGTGTGGAGCCCGTCTCTCGCCTGAGAGCTGTTATTTATGTGCGGACTGAATCACAACCCCTTCTGATGGATTCCTTCTTCCTCTCTCTTTCGTATTAGGCGCTAAAAATTAACCGTATTCGTCAGCTCTGAAAACCGTTCCCGACGACGGTGCGCTGTTCCATTTTGAGTATGGACGATCCTAGAAGGGGTTCGCAGCTTTGAGAAATTCCTCACTGAGAGCTCGGAATAACGGTAATCGTGCGCTGGCCGCTAACAAAAGAGAGGTGATATCGACCCGATAAACAGCGGAGATGTGCATTACGAGACACAATAGAATACGGCGCTTTTCCCCGGAATTCGTTCGATAGTCGGTGCCGTGACAGCGCCACATCTGTCTTGCCATTGTTTCCGGACTGATGAAACCACTTAGCGGGCTACTTTCCGTATTCCACCGACATCTCTGGCATCATTACCCGGCAGAATCTCTATCTTATCGCGATGTTTAAACCTGACGCTCGCATTAGTCTTCTCATGTTTGTGATCGCACTAGAAAATAACGTTCCACTTCCGCAGAACACCGCCTGCCCGTTCGTAATATAATTAATTAATGACAGGATTTCTCGAAATGGCTCTTATAATTTTGCCGCAGATGTCGTGCGATAAATTATTCGCGAACAAAGAACTAGGGCTAGTAGAAATTTGTTGATTTTATGTCAGTGTAATTTTCCTGCTTCGTGTACCCTTCGCGTTTTGATGTGCGACAACTAAACAGCACACATCCGTGATATAGAAGGATGTATAATTCGATGTCTGAAACACGATTATTTTCGTTACTTCTCGCCAAACAGACATTTATTCCGTGTAGATTCTTTTCCAATAGAATGAAGTGCAACAACAGTGTGGTACCAATAATGAAATTAGGAGAAGTGAAATTAATTAATAAGTCGAAATTCAATTCATTTGTACAGCGAATGGAAGTGTTTCATCGATGAGGATAAATGACATGAGTAATTAACTTAGAGAGAGAAAGAGATCGAAATGAATCTAGACTGCAGATACGCAGAAATATTATGAAAACATCTCTTTTTAAGTAAGTAATAATCAGGAAGCAAACTGAAACATAGTGTTGAGCTGGACTGACCACACTGTTTAATCAACAGTACTGGAAATCAAAAAGTGAAACAGAAAATAAGGGAACTGATTGGAAAATGGTTCAAATGGCTCTGACCACTATGGGACTTAACTTCAGAGGTCATTAGTCCCCTAGAACTTAGAACTACTTAAACCTAACTAACCTAAGGACATCACACACATCCATGCCCGAGGCAGGATTCGAACCTGCGACCGTAGCGGTCGCGCGGTTCCAGACTATAGCGCCAAGAACCGCTCGGCCACCCCGGCTGGCGAACTGGTTGAATATGTGCTTTGGGTTACTATGTACACTATCTGATCAGAAATATTCGGACAACTGTTATTGGATATTAATATGGGGTGTGTTCACCCTTCGCTATATAACGATGTGAACTCTTTTGAGAACACTTTCAATGAGATGTCTGAATGTCCGTGGCAGCCCATGCTTCCGCAAGAGCCAAAGCCAGAGAATGTAGTGATGAAGGACTCTGGCGTCTGGAGCAAAGTCGACGTTCTAACTCACCCCAAATATGTTCCATTGGGTCCGAATCGGGATTCTTGGCAAACAGGCCATTTGAGTAATGTTAGTGTTTACAAATCTTTGCTTCACAGACGCTGCTTTATGACAGGGTGCATTATCGTGCTAATAGAAACATTAATTGTCTCCAAACTGTTCTTTTACTGATGCAGTTCACAACGCTGTAAAGTGTGTTGATATATTTCTGCATTTAGAGTTTTCTTAAGCGACATAAGAGGACCACACTCTAACCGCGAGAGATATCCTCTAACCTTAACGTGACTTACTCCATACCTAACTGTTGGCAGTAGAAAGGTAACGTTCTCTAGGCATTTTCCAAATACAAATCCTTCCAATAGATTACCACAAAGTGTAGCGTGATTCATAACTCCAAATCACTCACTTCCTGTTATTCACTGTGCAGTGGCGTCGCTCTTTACACAAGTGCAAGAGTCGCTGAGCACTGACTACAAAAATGTGTTGCTCCACCTTTGTATCGCCATTCTTTCTAACCCCTATGCACAGTCACCATGCCAACTGAACTGCTAGTAGCACTTCGAAACCCGACGATTACTTCCGCTGGTTTCATGCGCTTTTTTACAACCACCAATCACAATGCTCGACGGTCCCTCAGAGTGTGTAAATGAAGTCTGCCTAGTTTGGTTTAGCTGTGTGCTGCACCTCACAACACATCACCAATCCCTGATGGATTTGTTACCGGGCAACATCCAGTGAGTATTCCACGTTCGATGTCACTGAGCTCTAGAGACCGATCCGGTCTGCTGTTACTGCTTCCCTATTGACAACACAGCAGTCACCACTTCGTTTTATACTGACATGTAGTGGTCAATTCCCAATTACGTAGAGGTAGGTATCCGGATATTTTTGATCATATAGTGTGGTAGTGACGGCGAAGTGTTGGAAGTACACGTTTCGTACTTTTCTAGGAACTGCTTGGGATGGAAGGCGGAATTATGACTGCAATGAAAATGAAATGGATGTGTGCAGAATGAGATGGGTGTAGGTGGACCGAGGAAATTATTTGCTGTATTTCAGGATATAAGAAAGGATCGATAAATGACCTCATTGAAGACACGTAGAAGACACTAGAAATACGCAATAGAGGCATGGATATGTACAGATGAAGAGTGTAATAAACGCGGACCTCTGGAGTAGCCCATTATCCAGCAGTGGATGGGTGTGCGTCACAATGACGATGTTTATGATGATGAATCTCACTTTCAGAACCGTTATAAGCTTCAAAATTCCTTTATCTCATTTTAATTTTCCGTGTTTATTTATTCGATCTTTTTAAGGCAGCCATGCTGCTTTTTACAGAATACAGAGCAATTTTAATTTTTACGCCTGAGACATATATTCCTTTAAATAAGAAGTAATGCCATTTCGTGACTGATCAAGCTCGATTTGAATGATGAACACGATCAACTTGAATGATGCTAGTTTTATTCGAAACAAAATTTACGTATAAAAAGAGAAAAAGAAGGAAATAGACAAAGAGATGTAAGACAAGGATAAAAGACGTGTCTAAGAATTTGGCCGATAAGTTTGGATCCATTGTATTTAGCAGTGAACAGAAACTCGGTGAGTGGTAAAAGATGAGTGACCATTATTTCGTATGTCACATCGTAATAAACTAACTGGTGTTGTTTTGAAATGCGATATAATAAAAATGTCATAGATGTAAATTTATAACATACATGTGCATAATGTTTGCCGTCTGAAATACGGGCAGTATGTCATAGGTTTAACAAGTAAGTTACACATTGTTACGGCAGATCAAGTAACTTTAATAAATGCTGCACTACACATCAAAGTGGGACACAATTTTCCAACAAAGTCACCAAGTCACTGGAAACAACGCTCGGAAAGCTCTACCAACCGTTCATTTCCTCGACGATAGACATCCGCTCCTTGGTAACGGAACCATTCAGGAACCTATGTCTGAAAGTTCTCATCTCTAGAAAATCCCTTTCCACCGAGATGTTGTTTCAGCTCGCCGAAAAGCTGGAAACGGCATGGTGCGAGATCTGGACTTCCTGATCAGGATCACCCAAGTGTGAGCGGCCTTGCTCAAATTCTTGGCAACATTTCACTGTCGCTGGATGCGACATTTTATTTGGTTCATATACCGCCACAATGTCAAGTAGAATCTGTGTGCAATTCAGACGTTTTTCCTGCAAGAATCGCACTGTCCCGTGTCTTCAACTCTCAAGTACGTTTCCGGTTGCCGCTTCATTTTACTCGCTGACTGGGATGAGCCTGTTACCCGCTATCGGCAGAACTGTGTCAGCAGGAAACCGGGAACAAGTACTCTCTTCTGACAATGTGCCACTCTTGTTGCGCAATTGTCTTGGAGTGAGGAGACATGTTTAACTTACTTTCTGAAGTCCCTACATAGGTTTCTGTCGCGTACGCTATGTGCGAGCTTCTGACCCGTGGCATATAATCACTCGATATGAAATGAGCAAAGAAGCTGCTCTCTTACACTGACATTGTGAGTTAATTGATGTTCTGATGTCCGTGCCCTATATCAAGCATTCTGTAGCGTACTGTTTCTCTCTTGAAAAGTCGTAGGTTTCAGTGTTCAGTGATACCTTATCATTGCATACAAGTGTTGGATGATACCGAGGCGTGAGATTCTGAAAACATTCTGTATTTTTATAAGGCCAAAGGCATTCCCTGGGGCAAAAGAGTGCAAGCTCATATCAGAAAGAGTATTTTTTGTGGCACGCTTGTGTTTATACATATGTTTCCGATTTTGGTCGTAGTGCTACCTATACAGAAGTTAGACCCCCGTATTTGTAAGGAAGTACTCCGCACTTCAGAGGAATAGATCGCTACCAATGAATGCTATTACTCGTAGAAGATTTTAAAGTCATTCCAGAGGGAAGGGCTGTATTCGTGAAGGACGGAAACATACACTCCTGGAAATGGAAAAAAGAACACATTGACACCGGTGTGTCAGACCCACCATACTTGCTCCGGACACTGCGAGAGGGCTGTACAAGCAATGATCACACGCACGGCACAGCGGACACACCAGGAACCGCGGTGTTGGCCGTCGAATGGCGCTAGCGGCGCAGCATTTGTGCACCGCCGCCGTCAGTGTCAGCCAGTTTGCCGTGGCATACGGAGCTCCATCGCAGTCTTTAACACTGGTAGCATGCCGCGACAGCGTGGACGTGAACCGTATGTGCAGTTGACGGACTTTGAGCGAGGGCGTATAGTGGGCATGCGGGAGGCCGGGTGGACGTACCGCCGAATTGCTCAACACGTGGGGCGTGAGGTCTCCACAGTACATCGATGTTGTCGCCAGTGGTCGGCGGAAGGTGCACGTGCCCGTCGACCTGGGACCGGACCGCAGCGACGCACGGATGCACGCCAAGACCGTAGGATCCTACGCAGTGCCGTAGGGGACCGCACCGCCACTTCCCAGCAAATTAGGGACACTGTTGCTCCTGGGGTATCGGCGAGGACCATTCGCAACCGTCTCCATGAAGCTGGGCTACGGTCCCGCACACCGTTAGGCCGTCTTCCGCTCACGCCCCAACATCGTGCAGCCCGCCTCCAGTGGTGTCGCGACAGGCGTGAATGGAGGGACGAATGGAGACGTGTCGTCTTCAGCGATGAGAGTCGCTTCTGCCTTGGTGCCAATGATGGTCGTATGCGTATTTGGCGCCGTGCAGGTGAGCGCCACAATCAGGACTGCATACGACCGAGGCACACAGGGCCAACACCAGGCATCATGGTGTGGGGAGCGATCTCCTTCACTGGCCGTACACCACTGGTGATCGTCGAGGAGACACTGAATAGTGCACGGTACATCCAAACCGTCATCGAACCCATCGTTCTACCATTCCTAGACCGGCAAGGGAACTTGCTGTTCCAACAGGACAATGCACGTCCGCATGTATCCCGTGCCACCCAACGTGCTCTAGAAGGTGTACGTCAACTACCCTGGCCAGCAAGATCTCCGGATCTGTCCCCCATTGAGCATGTTTGGGACTGGATGAAGCGTCGTCTCTCCCGGTCTGCACGTCCAGCACGAACGCTGGTCCAACTGAGGCGCCAGGTGGAAATGGCATGGCAAGCCGTTCCACAGGACTACATCCAGCATCTCTACGATCGTCTCCATGGGAGAATAGCAGCCTGCATTGCTGCGAAAGGTGGATATACACTGTACTAGTGCCGACATTGTGCATGCTCTGTTGCCAGTGTCTATGTGCCTGTGGTTCTGTCAGTGTGATCATGTGATGTATCTGACCCCAGGAATGTGTCAATAAAGTTTCCCCTTCCTGGGACAATGAATTCATGGTGTTCTTATTTCAATTTCCAGGAGTGTATGAAGATGGAGATTGCAAGGCAACAGCTAGCAACTTTGAAGACGAATTCTTCACGAAATAGTACTTTACTTATTTTATTAAGAGCGACAAAAATGGTTCAAATGGCTCTGAGCGCTATGGGACTTAACATCTGAGGTCATCAGTCCCCTAGAACTTAGAACTACTTAAACCTAACTAACCTAAGGACATCACACACATCCATGCCCGAGGCACGATTCGAACCTGCGACCGCAGCGGTCGCGCGGTTCCAGACTGTAGCGCCTAGAACCGCTCGGCCACTTCGGCCGGCCTAAGAGCGACAACTGATAAAGTTAAATATCAATGTAAGTAACTAAGTTTCTAATTTTTATGTTGAAATTCCATTCATAGTTGACTACATTCTTGGATCAATTAACATAATAGTAGCAGAGTAGAGAGAATGCTAGGGAAAAATGCAGGAGTCAATTAAGTGAAACTTCAAACTTTTCATATGTTATAAAAACATTGAGACTGAAAACTTACCTTTACGCATACTCTGTTATTTCATATTCTTAAAAGTCGATAATTTTTCTTTACTTATGGTTTTATCTGTTAACTGCCTAGAAGAATTTTCAAACGGACAGTGAGGAATCCTGATGTCGGAGAATAAATAATATCAGTCAAACAAATCCATTCGCGGCACTTCACAATAAACTCTACTTCCGTGTAACTTTTTATGCAGCATCTGCAGTCCTTTTTTTAGGAGGACTTTAGAACTAATCTCTTTAGCCTCTATAAAAATGTTTTGCAGTTGTCGTTAGAGACGCTATACGAGGCAAAGTGTTAATAACCGAAGTATAACAGAGAAACTGTTTCTCGAGCCCATGTCGTTCTTAGTAGCTAAACAAACGCAATCGTATGTCTGGTTAATGACTTGTGCTGCAGTACACCCAACTGCTGACGAAATTGAACGACTGAAACATAAGGGCTGAAGAGACACTTCTGTCTGCTGCTTCCGTATTAGTTAGGTCTATGTACTAAACAGTATAAATATTGTAAGCCATCGCTATATTACACTCCTGGAAATTGAAATAAGAACACCGTGAAATCATTGTCCCAGGAAGGGGAAACTTTATTGACACATTCCTGGGGTCAGATACATCACATGATCACACTGACAGAACCACAGGCACATAGACACAGACAACAGAGCATGCACAATGTCGGCACTAGTACTGTGTATATCCACCTTTCGCAGCAATGCAGGCTGCTATTCTCCCATGGAGACGATCGTAGAGATGCTGGATGTAGTCCTGTGGAACGGCTTGTCATGCCATTTCCACCTGGCGCCTCAGTTGGACCAGCGTTCGTGCTGGACGTGCAGACCGCGTGAGACGACGCTTCATCCAGTCCCAAACATGCTCAATGGGGGACAGATCCGGAGATCTTGCTGGCCAGGGTAGTTGACGTACACCTTCTAGAGCACGTTGGGTGGCACGGGATACATGCGGACGTGCATTGTCCTGTTGGAACAGCAAGTTCCCTTGCCGGTCTAGGAATGGTAGAACGATGGGTTCGATGACGGTTTGGATGTACCGTGCACTATTCAGTGTCCCCTCGACGATCACCAGTGGTGTACGGCCAGTGTAGGAGATCGCTCCCCACACCATGATGCCGGGTGTTGGCCCTATGTGCCTCGGTCGTATGCAGTCCTGATTGTGGCGCTCACCTGCACGGCGCCAAACACGCATACGACCATCATTGGCACCAAGGCAGAAGCGACTCTCATCGCTGAAGACGACACGTCTCCATTCGTCCCTCCATTCACGCCTGTCGCGACACCACTGGAGGCGGGCTGCACGATGTTGGGGCGTGAGCGGAAGACGGCCGAACGGTGTGCGGGACCGTAGCCCAGCTTCATGGAGACGGTTGCGAATGGTCCTCGCCGATACCCCAGGAGCAACAGTGTCCCTAATTTGCTGGGAAGTGGCGGTGCGGTCCCCTACGGCACTGCGTAGGATCCTACGGTCTTGGCGTGCATCCGTGCGTCGCTGCGGTCCGGTCCCAGGTCGACGGGCACGTGCACCTTCCGCCGACCACTGGCGACAACATCGATGTACTGTGGAGACCTCACGCCCCACGTGTTGAGCAATTCGGCGGTACGTCCACCCGGCCTCCCGCATGCCCACTATACGCCCTCGCTCAAAGTCCGTCAACTGCACATACGGTTCACGTCCACGCTGTCGCGGCATGCTACCAGTGTTAAAGACTGCGATGGAGCTCCGTATGCCACGGCAAACTGGCTGACACTGACGGCGGCGGTGCACAAATGCTGCGCCGCTAGCGCCATTCGACGGCCAACACCGCGGTTCCTGGTGTGTCCGCTGTGCCGTGCGTGTGATCATTGCTTGTACAGCCCTCTCGCAGTGTCCGGAGCAAGTATGGTGGGTCTGACACACCGGTGTCAATGTGTTCTTTTTTCCATTTCCAGGAGTGTATATTCACTCATTCATCGGTAGGTAAACAGTCTAACAAGTAGTTTATTTGAAAGCTCGCTATTTGGTCTTTATTTACCATCAAATAAATGGAATTGTTGCTGCTACAAAATCTTCTCTCCATTTGTTTTATTATTACCGCAGTAGCGTATTCTCTGGCGACGAAACCCAGTGGATTCACTTCTCCCCTTACTCCTTCGCACATCTCATATGAAATTTACCTTTGGGAAACAGTATTAAATGAAAATGGTTTAATTAAACAGGCAATTCTTAGAGCCCGTTTCTTTAATTATTGTTCCACATCTCTTTCATACTATTTCTTCGACAAGTGAGCGTTAAGGCAAAGTGAAACTTTAAATGCGTTCTATGTTTTGTTGTGTTTTTCAAGTTATGATATTTATTTGCGTTTCGTTGAGTGCCGTTGCTAATACGTTTACTGAAATAAAATCTTTCTGAGCTTATCCCGGCGTGGTTGACATTAATATGTTTTCGCATGTCCACCCTGGTTGATTGTTCCTTTGTAAGCGAAACATTTCGACGATTAACCCAATCGTCTTCTACACATATCGTCTAACAAAGAAAATACTCCGTGACAATGCTGCACTCGGATAAGCAATGACTGCATGGTTGATGTTTAGATAAAATGACGGTCTGCTTTTAAAGGAATTGTAAATAAATAACAGGACTAATGTATGCCGATGCTGTGAAACGCTCAATTGTCTAAAGGCTTTTCCTACATTATATTACCTCCGGTCAAGCAGATGACAGTTTCTAAGTGTACAGATTTCCAATGATGTTCAAGTAAAAATTTCTGTTATCTGATTGCACACATTTATCATCTCCTATTGCCAACAAAAGAATTAACATTGGACGAAATATTTCTCATAAATGTTTATGACTCTTTCAAAAACAGATGAAAATGTCAGCGTGCAAATTACTACAGCCGGAATCTTTCTCACTAACATCATTTTTGTGGATAGTTCATTTATTACAATGCTAAATAATAGTGCACATTAAATGTTTTCTGTCTCGGAAAACATTCGGAATAGGACGTAAGCCCATACGAAGTTTGTTCAGAATCACTAATACTATCACCCCTCAAAGCATCTACCTTTCCCCCTGACTCGACCTGTATTTCTAAGTTGTTGGACTAATTTTAAAAAGTTTTGTAGCGGTCATACCATTCGTATTTTCACTGTGAGAGAAGACTTTCTGTCTCGGATGAGCCCTCCTCCACACATTCTTCTCACAAAGTGCCACATTTTTTCTACCATTGGGTGACAAATACTCGTCTTAAAGGAAAAGAACAACGTTGGTTACTGGACTGTTAACCCACATCTCCTATCGTTTTCTTGTCACCCTGGAAATGCCTCCCACACAGTTGGTTTTTTTATACGATGAAAGAGGAAGGGGTTACGTGTCAAAAGGTCAGGTGAACATCGAGATTGGAACAAAACTTAGTATCTAAAACAGCGCTTTTCCCGCTATCTTGTCGGCAGCTGTTGGTAGAGTTTTCCGGTAATTCTCTAACCATTATAGACTAGCACACCCTGGCATCCGGAAAAATCTCAACGTCATCTTCCTCTGTGTTATCTCTGAAGCCTCTTCTTTTTGTGAAGACAATGGTAAGCCTTTGTTCTACTTGCTTTGCAACTTCATATCGGGATCGTAACGATGGAGCAAACTTACAGGGGTTGTACAGGAATATGGAAACACCACGAGATATACACGCTTGAACATAAATGCAGATGGCAGCCAAGCCTGCAGGCTGCGCTGTAGTACTGGAAGTTGCAATTGTCAGTCGTGGTCCGAACAGTGTTCTGTGTGGCGATGAGTGAATTATGTCAGAGCTCAGTGAATTCGAAAATGGGCAAATTTTCGGAGCTCGTATGATTGGTGCTCTGGTAATCAAGGTGGACCAAGTGTTGGGTGTTTCAGAAGGCACCGTATCGAAGCTCGTATGATTGGTGCTTTGGTAATCAAGGTAGCCCAAGAGTTTGGTGTTTCAAAAGGCACCGTATCGAAGATTTATATCGTAAACAGGAAAAATAGAAGAATTCACCGGCTAAGTTAAAACGTGGACAAAAGAGTAAGCTGAGTAATATCGACGAACGGTCATTGAAGAGGATTTTGACGAAAAATAAGAGGACGACAACTGCAAAAGTCACTGCAGAGCTGAATGTCACACACGCCAACCCTGTCAGCACCAAAACAACACGGAGGGAGCTACGTAATCAGAGAATTGCAGGGCGAGCTGGATTTTCAGAACTACTCATCAGGGATGAAACAGGAAAAACCTTGTGCCGAAACCATAAAACCGGTATTATGGAGCAATGGAAGAATGTAATATGATCGAATGCTTCTTGTTTCACATTGTTTCCAACTTCTGGCCGGGTTTAAGTTCCAATAGTGATACAGGGCGGGCATTCGGTGATTTGGGCAGTCATATCATGGTACTCCATGGGGTCCATGGTTACTGTGTCATGGATTAAGTGAAAATTTTGGCCGATTGGGTCCATCCTTTGGTACAATGTGTGTCCGCCAATGGTGATGCTGTGATCCATGATGACAGGGTCTCTGTTCACAAAGCTCACATCGTCCAGGATTGGTTTTGTGAGAATGAGGATGCTGTATCGTATCTCACCTGGCTACCTCACACCAGATCTCGATATTATTGAGACTTTGTGATCTGCTTTGGAGGTGCGTGATCGCTGTCTACGTCCACAATCATTATCTGAACTTGCCACTATTTTGCTGGAAGAATGGCATAAGATTGTCTTGAAAACCAGAAACGGCCAGTATTTATCCGTTACGAGATGACTGGGAGCTGTCTTGAATACCAACGGTTTTTCTACATCGTATTGGGCATAGTAATGCGTTCTGTTTTTGGTGTTTCCTTATTTCTGTCCACTCCGTGTACGTCTGTGGTGACGGTACGCAGAATCAGGCTTACAAAGCTGCGGAATCTGCGCTAGAGCTCCCTTTTGGTGCCGTTTTCTTCCGGAGCGGGCATTTTGGCTGTCCTGGAGGCGAAGAAATGAAATAACGCTGACTCAGAAAAAAACACTCATGTGAAAGTGAGCTTATTTTATTGACATGCAATTTCTTGTAAATTGTAGATGCGAGCGAACAGGCTCCATAGATTTCCGAAAGGCCTTCCACCCTTTACACCAATGTCAATTAACAACCAATATATGATCATACACACTCTTCCTAGAGATGCGACTGGCAGGAAGAATGACTGACGAATAAAACGCGATGTGTTCTACTGGCCAACGAATGCTCAGCAGAAACGCAACTAACGCCTGGCGTGCCCCAAGGAAGCGTGATAGAACCGCTAATATACTCAGTATACATTAAAGATTGATTAAATAGAGATAACAGATTGACGATGTCCATGTATACAGAAAAGTATGATTTTAAAGGAATGCAGAAGTATTTGATCAAAAATTACGCTTCATGTCGTGAGTACCTTCTCTCGCTAAATATGGATAAAAGCAACGTAATGCTCGTAACTAAGAGAAAGACCCTATATAGTATGCGATTACGAGATTAGTGGTAAATTTCTGGAGCCCGGCACTTCGTTTATAGCGGTAATACTAAGAAGCAATATGGAATGGGACCAACTATTGAAATAAGTATTAGGGAAAGCGAATGGAAGAATTTGATTTGCTTGGAAGTTTCATGGAAAGTGCAGTGGAATTGTGAAGGAAGCACGAGAGAACAACTAAGTCTAGAGTTCTAAGTCAACGTCTGGCATTATTTAAACATGGATGACAATAGATATCGAACGAATTTGAAGATGTGCTGTAAGGATCGTAACAGCTCGGTATAGATTATACGAAAGTATAACAGAGGAGCTTCAGAGCGAACAAATGTACATTTCGCGAAACAGTGCTAGGTTAACGTAGAGAACTGGTAGTCGAGGAAGACTATAATCAAATAATACTGTCTCACTTGCATATCTAACTTACATTTTATAATGAATCTACACTGGATGACACAGAAAATAAAGCACCATGAAAGTGGTGGAGGAAATGAAATGAAACTTCACAAATTGGGAGGGGTAAGTGATGTTATTTTAGTGATTACAAAAATGGTTCAAATGGCTCTGAGCACTATGGGACTCAACTGCTGAGGTCATTAGTCCCCTAGAACTTAGAACTAGTTAAACCTAACTAACCTAAGGACATCACAAACATCCATGCCCGAGGCAGGATTCGAACCTGCGACCGTAGCGGTCTTGCGGTTCCAGACTGCAGCGCCTTTAACCGCACGGCCACTTCGGCCGGCTTAGTGATTACAAAAGTGAGTCATACTTATAAAGAAGTTGGCAGTATGAGTCAATTTGTCAGTATGGCGTTGCACCCACTCTGGCCTGGATGCACGCACTGATTGTTGGAAAGGGTGTCATAATGCCGTTGTATCCTCTCCTGAGGCAAGCTGGACCACAATTGTTGTAACTGGCGCTGGGACAGCTGACCTTATCACTAACGTGTTCTATTGGGGATGTTGCTGGCGACAGGACTACCTCAAAGTAACACAGAGACGTGTGTCATGTGTGGACGAGCGCTGTCCTGTTGGAAAAAACAACACATCAGAACGTAGGATGGCCGAAACGTACTGTTGTGGCGTCAGAGTTCCCTCAGTCATTACCATCCGTGACCTGAATTCATACCAGACACCAGGAGTAACACCAGCTGCCTCTCCAAAACATTGGAAGAATGGTACCTCTCCGCAGCTCGTCATCACATTCGCCGAAGATGGTCATCCGCCATAATACAGAACCGCGATTCATCGCCGAATATAATACAATGCCACTCATCAGGAGTCCTTCCTTTACATTCCTGCTACTCTCTGACCAATGGTACGGAATGACATAGAAAGTTATAGAGAGCCCATTACTTGTTTTCGGATGACAGGCGCGTTTGTGAAGTGGTTAAGATGTGCATCGTGCACAATACGGCGATTTTCCCTTGTGGTGGTCAGACATAGTGAGCCTTTACGACAAGTGTGCATACTTACACGTTCCTATATATTTCAGATCGGTCCATTGTCCCATCCGAACGCCCCGCAAGTCCGGATATCACACGATACGGCCAACCGGATGAATGGAGACCGACAGTGCATCTCCCATTGCAAACTCTGTAAGACGTTGCTGATGCTGTCTCACAAGAGGCCGCGTCATCTTAGTGTCCTTTACAGTGGTCAGTCAGCATTTGACGCTGTCCACGCCCCTACCAGACCTGATAACAAAACCAAACATTAACAACATTAATGCGCTCTGGTGGCTTTTCTACCTCTCGTAGACAACTGCAAGTCTAAGATTTACATACCAGCCGATGGTGTCTATATGTACGATGTTACACTGACATCCGACCATGTCTTCTGAATGCTACCCTATTTTTTGTCAGGCAGTGTATATATAGGGTATCTCATGATTAATAGCGAAAATGTTGACCCCGATGGAATTATATGATAACAGAAGAAAAAATGTATCAGTAAATATGGGTCTGCAAACGAGATGATTTAGAAATAGTTGAGAATGTGTGATTACGACGCGCCACTGACTTCAGTAGACATGTATTTGAAACAGAAACTTTTCGACGAAATACCGATCTAATTGGGCTCCAGGTTCATCCACGGCCCATGGGCGGTGAATACGGTACGTGCAGGATGGGGCACCAGCACATTTTGTTGCTGTTCTCATGCGAGATCTAACTCGCCGATGTGGTCCAAGGAGAATAGGTCGAGCAGTGCCTGTACCTTTCCCTCCAGGATCGCCTAGCTCAGTCCCACTACATTCTTCTGTCTGGCGCCATCGCGAAACTGAAGTGTACACCACTCCTGTTGATAAGGCTGAAGAACTGGGGCAGTGAATTATACAGTCTTGGCAAGACTTACGAAATGATCGGAGAGTGTTTGAAAGAATCCGAAACGGAGACGAGTGCAACATCGCATCCAAATGCGAGGATGACACGTGGAAGAACTCCTCTAACAGATATGAGTGTACAGTAATTTTTAACATGTAAATTTCTGACGTGGGATTGTATTTCTTGATAATACAAGTCATGCGTGAAATTTGAAACCAATTAGATGGGCAAATAATCGAAAAATTTTCGTTTCAAATGCAATTCTATTAACTAACAAAACACTTCTTACTGAAGACAGTGGCGGCTCGGTAACCAGACTCGCTGTGCCCTGTATACTGGACCAGTTTTTCTCCTTTTGTCGTATATTTTCACCCGTGTCAATTTCAGGAAGTAATTATGGCATATCCTGTATATGTAGAAACGTACGATCGGTATCAAAATTGTTTGGACTATGTTGACCACTCACACATGACTAATCCGTATTTTCTCTTCCTGTGACTCGACATAAATGCGATAGCCTTCAACCATCAGAGCTCCTATTATCGTAGGAACTGTTAGATCTTCATTGTGAGCAGAGCGACCACTTCGATGATTATCTTCGATTCTCGTTTGCCGCAGGGGTAACGCTGACGTCATATAACAACAGTGATTTACTTTGGTCGATTGTCTACACATGTTGCAACCAGCTAATCTTTAACTAACCACCTCTCCAGCCTCCATATCTTTCCGCTTTTTCATCCTACAGTCGATCTGCGAAGAAACAGCGCGGTAAAATTTTAGCAGTGAAACCAACGGGGACGGCCGATTCCTATACAATCAGTGCGTGCTGTTATTCTTCATTATTGCTCCCGATACTCCATACGACCAGTGATCGCAAGTCGAAAATCTCGATAGTTTTTACATGTAAGCCGTGTGATAGAGGTGTTCAGTCTCTGCGTTATCGAGCTGTTCGGAGCGTCTGAACATAGGTGCATTCGGGAGATCTTGGTATAGCGAGTCAGCTTAACACGCAGCTGAGTTGTAGCGGCTCGTATGTCACGGATATAGCCCACGCGTCAATCACGCGTACTCAAACACCGTTCCTACGGTGACAGCAGTTTCGCTACTACATCCGCAAAAACTTTCTGAACACAAATCATTTCACTACAAATCACCGCCTTCGTGTTTGTCTCTACTACGCCACGCCTTTCGCCTAGCGCGAGCAATCTGAGGTGACGGTTGTTTCCCTTCGACTCTCCAAAATTTTGGACTTTTTGTGTGATTTTATTTGTGAAGAACAGTGTGGCAAGTTGCCTAAATACTAAATAAGGTGGATCATTTATGTATTTGTAAACAGTAAACTTGTACCTCTGTAACGCACCGTGACGTTTTCCGGATGATACTGTTTATGCGGGCAACACTCAACGCCACAAAACTGTAGCGATATTCTGGAAGATTGTAGAGAATCGACACTTCTTGCAGGCGCTGGCAGGTCCTAAAAATAAAAAAAATGTAACTTCTTGCTCATAAATAGGTGGGAAAAGTGGTTCAAATGGCTCTGAGCACTATGGGACTTAACTTCTGAGGTCATCAGTCCCCTAGAACTTAGAACTACTTAAACCTAACTAACCTAAGGACATCACACACATCCATACCCGATGCAGGATTCGAACCTGCGACCGTAGCGGTCGTGCGGTTCCAGACTGAAGCGCCTAGAACCGCTCGACCACTCCGGCCGGCAAATAGGTGGGAAGATCCATTTATTGATGATCAAAGGCGGAAACAGTAAAAACCGTAAAATTTGTGGGAATATGCGTCAGGAGCAATCTACAGCGGAATGGCCACTTAAAACTAGTCGCAGAAAAAGTAGATAACAAACTGAGATTCACTGGAAGTGGTTGGCAGATGAAAGTGCTAATCCACAGGAGGCTATTGTGAGACATTGCAAGTTATATGTTTGGTTAAATTAAGAAACAAGGTCTTAAATTCAATAAGACAGAAGGAATTGTGTAGTAGACGTACCTTTCTACCAGTACATAACGCACTGTTTCTTAGAGCATGTGGTGCATTCGAAAATACAACTGTAGCGACCCGGCGCTGAAATCACATAGTGATCAGAAGGTCGAACGAAGAGTGGTCCGCCGGCCGGAGTGGCCGAACGGTTCTAGGCGCTTCAGTCTGGAACCGAGCGACCGCTACGGTCGCAGGTTCGAATCCTGCCTCGGGCATGGATGTGTGTGATGTCCTTAGGTTAGTTAGGTTTAAGTAGTTCTAAGTTCTAGGGACTGATGATCTCAGCTATTAAATCCCATAGTGCTCAGAGCCTTTTTTTTTTCGGCCGGATGAAGAGGCACGTGCCGCTAAGGAACGTTGGCGCCTCATCATCGAGAGGTGACGTCGACGCCGCAAATCAGTGCTGCGGCCGATTACTGTGCTGGAGACGGTAGCGGAGAGAGGAAGACGTGACCCTCCCACACGTACTGCGAGTACCACGTTGTGCGCCCGGATGGAGAGCGCTGATTGTGTTCCAGGTCGTGAAGACGAGGTCCTGGTTACCCACCTGGGGTCGACCGAGACCGCAGCAGATGCTAACCAATCTGCCAGAGATGCGGCGCGGACGCGCCTCGCCTGGTCAGTGCGAAGATAATCTGCAGTGAGCCAGTAG
This sequence comes from Schistocerca nitens, assembly GCF_023898315.1. Lineage (NCBI taxonomy): Eukaryota > Metazoa > Arthropoda > Insecta > Orthoptera > Acrididae > Schistocerca > Schistocerca nitens. The sequence goes on from NC_064616.1 coordinate 932,189,413, forward strand.
TGGAAGACGGCTCGCCGCTCACCAGCCTTTTCATCCGCGATAGGAGGCGGCTGTGGGATGCATCAGGCTGCCTGCCTCTCGCTGTTGGAGTCAGCAAGCAAGTAGCAGCTGACCATCATTGATAAGCGTGTCGTGGTTTCACTGTTTAAAGCGTGAAGCCTGTGTCTGTGACGTAGTGGTTCTAGTTGCCTCAGTGTGGGAATTTCAATAATGACCCTGGGTTATTGAACTCGGTTCTTTCTGTTTGACTTGGTAGTGGCGCTCGGTCGATGAAGTTACATAGTGTTACCTCATCGTGCCCTGATAAGTAGCACAACGGTGGTTGTATTTCTGTCTGCCATGTTCGGAGGTCTGTTGCATCGGTGGTATGGCATGTTGACATAGTGATTGGCACATTTACTCTGTTCCGAGCCCACCTTAGAACGTTAACAAAATTTTTAGCATACCCAATAAAATGATTCTGCTGTGGAATACAAAAGATGCTGTGATCAGACTAACCCTTTCTGAATTGAGGGCTACCACTGTCTTCCACCAACCCTTCAATTTGTCCAAGAAGTTTATGACTTACAAACCCTCGCTCAGCCAATTCTTGAGCATTACTCGTTCGTCTGGTATCCTTGTCAGATATGATTAATTGAAGAGACAGAGAGAATCGAAAGAGTAGATCCTGTTGGTGTTTCAGAACGTCACAGAGACGCTCATCAAGTTCCAGAGGCAGACCCTGTGAGATACTTCTACAGTTGAACTCTGCGAGTGTACCTTCCGAGTAGACTGAGACAGCTATTAATTTCTACCGCATATGAGCTTACATCCTGAGACATGTGCATGGCAGGAAATTCAGGGACACTAGAGCTCGCACGGAGGCTTACCGACCGTCGAACCATCCGCGAAAGGAACAGAGAAGTGGGAAATAATAAGTGGTGCTCTTAGTATCCTCCACTGCATGCGGCAAGTTCTACGTGTCACAGCTGTGAGAATTATTGGAGTATTGCACCAGCCACGTATTTGCTACTTACAAGAAGTGGTTGACATGGTAGGATAGCATCCATAAAGTGTCCATTAACGGACTACAAGAAACAATGCTCTGTTATTAGCCAGACGGAGGAAGAAAAGTGGTGTGCCAAGTAGAAGATGGATACAACTGATGCAAGCTGAACTAACCGTAAGATCTACTGCTTAGTGGAAGAAGACGAAGAGTGATATGAAATTAGTCACGTATTTTATGCACAGTAGAACATTAAATTTCGAAAGCGGTACTGTTATTTTTCTGCGAATATCATGATCACTTGTTCAGTCATCTGTGTATTTGTTATACTACACGTTGATTGTATCGAAATGTTATCATCTCAATTATTTTTACTGTCAGCTAAATTGTAGCCACATTCTTCTAGATCAACTGTGAAAATATATCTATTCCTGCACGTTCAACCGCCTCGTTATTGCAACTACGTCTTGTTCTAGCATTTAAGAGGGTAGGATACATAGAAAGAAGGTTGGACTTCATCAGAATCCCCCTAAATTTTAGTGGAACAAGGAAGCCACCTGTTTGTATTGAATGAACTATAGCAAAGTTCATTTGCAGTCCTTCACAGGACCGGACTGCCTTAATGTCACTCCACCGGAAGACGCTCCTCTTCCTTATCTGCGCGGCCAGCGTGTCTGGATAAGTGATGAACTACCTATATGAGGAGTAGCGACTGTAGTGTGGAAACAGTCACCTTACCCTTCCCTACTTGCGTCCAATGGCGCTGTAGACAAGGCTGGCAGTGAGCCTGGTCGCAGAGTTTAGTTTAGTTTCTCCAGAATATGAGATCAGTAGCTTCACCACAAGGATGATAAACGCACACTTACAGCATTTCTAGATTTAGAAAAATCTCTGAACAATGTTGACTGGAATTGATCCCTTAAAGGCCGGCCGGGGTGGCCGAGAAGTTCTAGGCGCTTCAGTCTGGAACCGCGCGATCGCTACGGTCGCAGGTTCGAATCCTGCCTCGGGCATGGATGTGTGTGATGTCCTTAGGTTAGTTAGGTTTAAGTGGCTCTAAGTTCTAGGCGACTGATGACCTCAGATGTTAAGTCCCATAGTGCTCAGAGCCATTTGAACCATTTTTTGATCCCTTAAAATTCTGAATCTATCTGGGATAGAATGCAGGGAGCGGAAGATATCTTCAACTTGTGCAGATACCATATAAGAGTCGAAGGACATAAAAGTCAGAAAGCAGTTGAAAAAGTAATGTGAGACAGGGTTATGCTCTAGTCCGTATGTTAATAAATCTGAACGTAGGTAGAAAAGTAATAAAAAAAATTAGGAAATTCTTAATTGAACCGCCGCCTTCTCGAATGCGACGGCAAAAGTAAAGAGGATATAAAATTTAGTGCGTCAAAAAGTTAAATGTGCGTAAGTATTACGAAGTCTCTTTAGAAAGTATTTTCCTAGTGTGGAAGTGAAACGTGGAAGACAAATTGTGAGAATATAAGCGTTTGGAATATAGTATTAAAAATACATTCTGCCGATTAGATGGGTACATCCCGTAAATAATGAAGAGGTACCTGCAACGAATGGAACAGAAAAGAGCTTTACGGTACAACTTGACCAAAAAAGGCTCTGCTGATAAGAAGCAGTCTGAGGCATCAAGAAATAGTCAGTTTAATTGTGGAAGGAGATGTGGATCATAAAAATTGTAGAGACCAACGATTGCGTACAGGAAACTGGTTCAGATGGTTGTAGGTCGAAGTGAGCAGTCAATAGATCAAATCTGGCGAAACTTTTGTTGTGGTCTGCTTTAACGACTTCTGGGATATCATTTACTTTTTCGAACCAATTCTGCTACAGTGAAGTTTGAAATAAAACATAGAACCTACCAGCTTTATCGCTCTTTGTCCATAGCCTGTGCTGGGTAGAGACCTAGAGCAAATAACAGAATCACTATCGTGCGCCTGACGGCTTACTTACTGGCCTGTTTCCACGTGATGGAGAGTACGCAGTACGGAAGTATTACCGCTCGTTCACTCATCTGTCTCCAGTCGACCTAACATTAGCATCCAGGTTCAAGCAGTGGCTCTGAAGACTCAGCGAGCGCTTCATCACGATCTCACACAGCATCCGAAGTGTTACCGTTTCTGATGCGCCGTTCCAAGTGCGATACTCGTAAATGAGGCGTTATTTATTTGTTTATTGCTGGTATAGTACAGATCTGCTACATAGGAACCAACTCAGACAGTAACTCTTTACCGTATGTCAGTGTCTGTGTTTGCTTCAGCAAATAAATATGTTTGAAATGTTATATGAGAATGAAGATGGTTGCGGGACTGCACTCGATATATTCAAAACGTTTTAACAAAATGGTTCAAATGGCTCTGAGCACTATGGGACTTAACATCTGTGGTCATCAGTCCCCTAGAACTTAGAACTACTTAAACCTAACTGACCTAAGGACATCACACACATCCATGCCTGAGGCAGAATTCGAACCTGCGACCGTAGCAGTCCCGCGGTTCCGGAATGCAGCGCCTAGAACCGCGCGGCTACCGCGGCCGGCAACGTTTTAACAAAAAATACTTGAAAACAGTATGTGTTATTAAGGTATATAAATTTTTTTAAACGATTTGAATGTAATTACCACACGCCGAATACAATATATAGTTATTTTCTTTTAACATTTTATTTGTTGTTCAACAGAAAGATAATGAGAACCTACAGATGACAATGAAACATTACTGAAATGTATGGGCTCTAAAATGCATATCTCAACAGGTATGAGCACTTTTTATCCCCGTTACTGTGAAACACATCTCTTCTACTGCAAGTTAATTGCTTTCCATATTTTGGGAGGACGTAGTATGGGCCAAAACAAGGAAGAAAGTCCAGTAAACTTTGGCTCTAAAGTGCATAGCTTAAAAACTATGAGCACTTGTCCATCTTCGTCACTGCAAAACACATCTCTTCAACTGAACAAGGCCTCATTGCTCTTAAAGTAAACACTCTAGAGCCCATGTTACTGGACTTTTTTTCTAGTTTTGATCGACACTATCTCCTCCCAAAACATGGAAAGCAGGAAGAAGAGATGTGTTTCACAGTATCGAGGGTGAACAAGAGGTCATACTTCTTAAGATACGCATGTTAGAGCCCATGTTTACTGTACATTTTTTTCTTGTTTTGTTGTAAGGAATCTGTTCCCAAATTTTTAAAATGTCATTATGAAACACCTTGACTAAGTTGTTGTTGTAATAAATTATTATACAAACGTTACAAAGGTCACATACTTCCAGTTGGCAGTATGTCAGTTTTTAAATAAAGCTTTGTTTGCTCAAGTTAGAATCCTTTCAAGACATATGTGTAAGTTTATCTGTATTCTATCCTCACTACTAAGAAATTAACCTCTCGATACTTGCTTTTGCTTGAATCCTAGTTTACACACGATGAAATTTACTAAGAATAGCCTAATACTTATTACTGTTGCTTTCTGTCTAACGTTTTCAAATTTTATGGCTGGTCTTTACTCCAAAAACGATACCGCCAGGTTTGAAGCCTGTGGAATCCGGAAGACCTTGACCAGATTAAAGTGTCAAAAACTGGAAAGCCCTACATTTTCCTAAAAATTACCGATGATCTATAATCTCACTTTGTGTCCCCATCGGGCACTGAATTTACCTCCATGGCTCCAAAAAGTGTACAGTGCACTTATTACGTCGTCGATCGCTGTGCTATAATACGACGCGGAGGACAGTCCCGAGGTCAACAGGATTATAGCTCCTGGCATAAACTTGGCTCATATTTACTTACGTCAAGGATTCTTTATGATACCTGTTTCCTCTTTCCATTGAAGATAAAGCTCCAGTTCTTTCATGCCTTCTCTGCTGCTTTGTCTAAACTGTGTCAGAGAGATTCAGTGAAAACAGTTACAGCCCATGTTTGAGATCTTTCATATACGGTGCCGTGTCGGAAATACGTAAATACAGTGTCGGACAACATGACCCGGTGTTGTAGTAACTCCACAGTTGGTTGGCCGGAGTGGCCGTGCGGTTCTAGCCGCTACAGTCTGGAGCAGAGCGACCGCTACGGTCCCGGGTTCGAATCCTGCCTCGGGCATGGATGTGTGTGATGTCAATAGGCTAGTTAGGTTGAAGTAGTTCTAAGTTGTAGGGGACTGATGATCTCAGGTGTAAAGTCCCATAGTGCTCAGAGCTATTTGAACCAATTTTACATTATGGGTTAGCTACTCAGTAGCTCTTGAGTTTGCATCAAAGCAGAGAAAACTGCAACGTTCTTTTTTCTCTACTTCGCGTTTTTGGAAGTGTTCGCCCATGCCGACTAACCAGACACACTGAATGTTTTTATTTGAACCGGATCTGAGCCAGCTCTACTTGTAACAGGCAACTCAGTTGGTAGTGCGTTCTATGTCTTTATTTGTACCGTTTTAGTGTCGACTCTGCTAATAAATTTACACAGTTCAACTGTAAAGTTGCGTCTGGCTAGCCGTATTTAGGTTTTCCATTAGTCACTTATGATGAAGCTTCAGTGTTTCCTTGAGAAAACCACGCCCAGCTTCCTGTCACATTCTTTTCAAAGCGAAGCTTGTGTTCCGTCTCGTGTATGCTCCGTTCATTTAGGTGGCAAGGTCTCTCACCACTTGCTGCCCATATACAACTTTTATTAAACGTCAGATTCGTTTTTAAGAATTTATTTTCTCAGAGTTCCTTATCTCAATTGAAATACTGAAGATTGCGACTAAGCACTATACCACTTAGAACTCTACATATCTTCTTTATTGTGTGGGAAAACACATGTATACATTCACAATATGCAAAATTCTACAAGTATACCATCAGACAATAAGCTGTTCGTAAGCTCAAAATTTATTGTCTTTGAAATAATCACATTTTCAGGGATTTGAAATCAGTGAAAATCTAAACCGAAGCTAAGTAACGTTACAGTTTCGTGAAAATCAGCCATAACGTCTTGTTTCGGGAAATAAAAAGTAGTCTCTTTTTGAGCTGTCAAGGTTTACACATGGACAGCAGGGAAGCCAGCAATAAAAAGACTGCAGACTATTACAGAATGATCTCTTGGACTGATAGAGCGACATATGAGCAGCAAAACTACCATCTATATGCCGACGACATCCAACTGTACATAAGTGCAAGCCCCAAGAACATTGCTGACGCAGTAGCGAGTATGAACGCGGATCTTTGCTCTGTTTCTCGATGGGCACAGAACCTAGGTCTGAAACTAAACCCCAAGAAATCCCAGGTCATACTTATATCTCATCCAAAGTTAATCAGTCGGCACTTTCACGAAACAGTCCCTCAAATACACCTCAATGGTACCCAACTACCATACCAAAAAACAGTAAAAGACCTTGGAATAATCTTGGATGAACACCTAAACTGGGAAGAACAAACAGTTACAGCTTGCCGGAAATCGCTCTCCTCCCTACATGCAATTCAGAAATTTAGAAAAATATTTCCAACCCATGTTAAACGAAAATTAGTCCAAACACTAGTCTTGCCTAATCTTTACTACTGTGATGTAGTTCAACACGGCACAAATAGTGAAAATTCGAGACGCCTCGAGCTAGTGATGAACGCTTGCGTTAGATACGTATGCAATGTACGGTTGTATGATCATATCAGTCCTTCATACTCCCAGCTAGGTTGGATACGCCCACATAAGGCACGCGATCTCCACACGATGTGCTTACTTCATCGATTTCTTAGCCACTGGTGCCCCCAATACTTATCTTCTCACATTAAACACCTATCATCATTCCACAACCGCAATACCAGATCGGATACGTCTAGCATCTTGGCTGTACCTTTACATAACACAAAATCTTTCTCCATGTCGTTCTCCATCTCAGCCATACGACTATGGAACGCGCTCCCCTGTGATCTGCGTCTTATCCGGAACCACTCAACATTCAAGAGTGAACTCAAGACTTACATATTAGGGACGGTATAGCCACCATTGTTGGGCCCCTCTCATCTCTTTCTTTCTCCTCTCCATCATAGCTTCGAATTTTACCATTCTATTTCTCTTCCTCTAACCTATCTACCTCTTCTATATCTCTTTCACCCCATTCTATCGTCTTATGTCTCTGCTTGATGAGAATAACTCACAAGCTGCAAGAATATAACGAGAAAATTCCCAACCAGCAATAGGACTGACATTCATAAAAGAAAAATATGTTTACTTTCATATACATAGTCATTATTATTATTATTATTATTACTATTATTATTATTCTTGATTGTTATAATTAATTTTTGATTGTTATAATTATCATTGTACTACGTTTATAATCTCTATTTTTTTCTTAACATTAATACTGTATAACATGTAATATGTCCTTAATGTTCTGTAGAAACTGAAATTTGTTGAATCTGAGTATGCCTGGTTAGGTGTAAGAGAGGGCCTGAAGGCCCTAATCTTGCCAGGTAAAATAAATGCATAAATAAAATAAATAAATAAATAAATTCCATCGAAATCGCATTTCCATAAAATGTACGAAATATTTCCGCATTGTACAACGCTCAGTAACTAAAATTTTGTAAATAACAACGCATCCACTGTAATTTTGGTGTCGTATCATCACTAACATCCTCTAAACATGTATCGAAACATATTTCGAAAACACACAAAAAAACAGTATTTTGCATCAAGGTAGACATCATGCAGCGTAAATATTGTACTGGAAGTACGGAGAAACCAAGTAAGACGTACGAGAAGCGGTGGGACTCTTTTACTTTTGCTAGCAACTTTCGGTGTGTGTTTAACACTTCTTCTATGTCATGGAAGTTCTCAAAATCTTCAGTTTATTCACTATCTCGAACTCTTCAGTTTGTCTGGTTAACGGAAAGTTCACGAGCCGAATTCCTTCTAGGTATTCTGTAAGAAATAAATATTTTAATATTCGCAATGTCGTGATAAGCAAAAGTGTTAATTTTAAATGTACGGGTTACTACTGGTTATTTGCTGTTTATATGTAATCCCAATGGATCAATAACATTGTCATAAAGTACAGCGGCGAAAACTTATTATTTTCTTCTACATTCTCTATGTTACTGGAGGCTTATTTTTTCGCGATGGTCTGCAACAGTTATTCTGCAAAATCGCTATACTTCGCTCAGCTGGCTGAAGCATTACAAACACTTATCACATTATTAGTACGAGCGGAACGACACCCAAATCTCAGCTGTCGTGTTGTGATACTTAACACGAATTATTTGGATATTTTATTTAAAATGGCTTCAGGTAAAAAATGCAATCAAGTAAAAAATTCAGAGACATGAGGTGAAATTAAATTGTTGTGACATTAGTGAAAATTTTAAAAATCAGTGTTTAACGTATAATTATGTTTCTAAAAACTGTTTTGACATTTGAAATTTCGAACACGTTTTCATTCCACATCTGCTGATTACTTGCCAGATATTAATATTCTAACTTCTTTGTGTTTACATCATATATTTATTTCATATATAATTGTTATTGTTTCCTGGCAGTGTAATAAAATATTTAAGTGTGCGCATACATTATTTTGTTATGCATGCTATTACATTTTAGTGGCATACCACAGTTTCTCTGCTACAGTTGCTTGTTATTTAGCGACATTATATTATTAGTTCATTTCTTATCATAAACTGTGTCGCTAGTCTCAGATTGCAACAGACGATATGCTGTGTCCATTTGTGTAGCTACGGCAGAAGCGGTTGAATTTTGCGGCCGCAAACGATGCTCTACCGTCACTGCGACACGTCCCCCATCTGGCGACCACAGGCCACAAACCTCCGCTTCTAGTTCCGCGGTTTGCCAGCAGATAGCAGGCAGTGACGCGTCGCGTGCCACGCATTCTTCACACGGCGCCTGTGCCGGCGCGACGTCAAACTCAACGACATTTTTGTAATTGTTCACGCGCAGAAGAGCGCTAAAAATTTGTCTTCCACCTACAAGGTGTGAATACATTTTCCAGCTTCTGTCAAGGTTTAAAGGGCAAAAACAAAGTAAAATGCTCGGACGGAACGCCAATGAAACTGGCACAAATGGTAAAGAGCATTATATGTCGATCAGAAGGCAGAGTCACATTATACGAACTTCTATGGGCATACGAAAGGAAAAGCCTTATGATCGAAAGCATCATCACCCATGACGGGGAATTAACTTAGAAAAAATTTAGGTTGGTATGAAACGATTGACCTAAATTGCATCCAGTGAAACACGCATCTGTTTTTCACGCAGTGCTTTCTGTGCACCGGAATATGTATTTGACACCATCAAACGCAGTAACATTTAATGATAATTACAAGGATTGCTTTACTGCTGAAGAAATATGTCCATGCAAATTCAGTGAAGGTGCAAAACGTGATATCAGATATACGATTATTATCGTCATACCGATACCTGCAATTTTCCGTCACACGAATGGGGCAGACTAAGCAGGTAATGCAGCATCGACAGCCACGATCCATTTATGAGAAGAGCAACTTTGCGCAGCGAACTTTCGTTATTATTCATTAACTATGCCGGCCTCGAAAATTACGTTAAATGTTAGAAAGTCGTTTCTCTCACAGGAAACCTATCATTTTTGAAGGATTATTACAAAGAATATATAAAGGAGTTAAGGAAACTTTAAAAGGAAGTTCTTCTCATCAGCATACAGAAAAGAAAATCCAGCTTTAAATTTAATCCCTTCTTGATCCTTCTTGGAGAAAATGTCCTTATAAAAGTAAGCTTAAACTACTGCGAGAAAGATTGAAGGGAGCGTGTGAAGGCCATAAGGCTCGTATTTAATATGCAAAGGACCGGACGTTAAGCAGACGACGTTCCAATTCGTGCGCTGAATTAACTTTCAATTCTTGTAAATATCCGAAGGTTGCAATATTTCAGTTACTGTTATGTTATTATGTTATGAGCATGAAACTTTCATATATCTTGATTTGGCGAGAACATTTATGTACGCGTAGCTAAACACTAACAGCATTTTACGGCGCTTTTTTTTCTTTTTTTTCTATAGCTTTCCATTCGTCATCGTTTGAAGTGATGAAAAATCTAATGCCATTTAGTCAAGGGATATGAACGAAATATCGAAATGGTTGGGATGCTCTTTGATAACTCATCCTGAGTATTTTTCTAACTAACTTCTCATTGAAAGCCTTCTTTCAGATTTTCTTATGTGGATGTGTGTCAAGTAGGCAAGAAAATTAGGCGCGATTAGCAAACTCATTTCCATTCAGCTCAATTTCTTTTACATTGATCCGAAGTGACACTTGTGTAATACTTAATTGTGCATAGCACTTCTATGTAATATCTCACACCTTCCGCGGTTGTTAGTTTTCTGGCTGTAATGTAGTGCACCCTTTATTATTTTTTTCTTTTTGGTTTTTCTTTTGCTATCGATTGTGCGCTCACTGGAGGAAAAACACGGTCCATTCACACAAATGTGACCACCGCCAATGTTCAAAGTCAACGTGCAGTAATCACTCACAAACTGCAGGTGGCAGCACTAGCAGTCGAAGGTATGTAAATCGTGTCGGAGGTGGAGGACGCGGAAAACAGCGCAGACATTGTCGTATTGCGGAAACGGACCTATTTATATGACGTTCAAGAGAGTATAATCATTGGCTTACGGGCAAAGGGTGGAAGCATTTCCGAAAAGGCTAAGTTTATGAACTGGTTGCATGCCGCCGTAGTTAAAAGTATACTGTGCATTGCAAAATAGCGCTGTCCACCCGGCGCCGAGGAAACTGTGGTGAACGACGGGCCTTAGATGACAGTGGTGTACGACAATGTGGAGGTGTGCACTGGAGGATAGACGTGCGCCTGTTGAGCAACTGACTGCCCAGATGAACCAAGGGGCCACTGAACGTTGCGTTGCAGGCGTCTCGTCCATGCACCCATGCTGACTGCCGTTCATCGGCGACGAAGGTTTGGAATTTGCACGCCAGTACCTCAACTGGACGTCCATTGAGCGGCGACAGGTGGCCTTTTCAGATGAATCACGTTTTATGGTCCATCGGACTGAAAGTGAAAACTGTGCAACAATCGTCGCAAGGGAGCAGGGCGGAGGAGGGAGCGTTATGGTCTGGGGGATGTTTTTTGGCATTCTCTGCATGATCTCGTCATTGTGGATGGCACAGTGGATCAACACATGCATGCATCTATCCTTGGGGAACATTTCCACCCCTACATGCAATTTGCTTCCTCTCGGTACGATGACACCTACCAACTGGACAATGCAACGTGATTCCCGGTACGGCCAAGATTTTTCCGTGGTGGGAGGGCTGGTACGGGGTGCAGTCAGCCTCTTGATGCAAATTGAGGAGCTACCTAACCTTGTACTAACGGCTCAACGGTCTGGAAAGTCTGCAAAACTGCCGGGAGATCTATGTGCTAAACCACACGCCCCTCCATACCGCCACCGCACGACGCCGCAAGCCGAACGGTGGCACGGCAACCGGTAGGCATCCCTTGGGCATTCACAGCCTAGTGAGGATCTCGTTCGTCGCCGATCGTAATACCCTCCCCTCCCCTCCCCCCCCCCCCTCACCCCCCCCCCCCCACCCATACGACGAAAGCATCGCCATCAAACATCTCACATGCCCTTATTTCATGATACACAACGCAGAAGTTTATATTTCACTACAAGACATTAGTGCACCATCTGGTGATCAGGTCAAATTTTATCGAAGAATTGGGGCCGTCTGTTTCTGAAAGAAGGATAATCAGGGTTTATCGTCCCTTTTCCGAGATGAACACTACACACGGATTGGTGTGGAAGGAGACTGGTCATCTCTTTGTCAAGGAAACGATCGCTGAATTCGTCTCAAGCAATACCTGGTCACGGACCTTCTCGCTGAATAAACCACTGCGAAAGGGTCGATTCGAGCTCCACCTCATAAGAGAAGTTAGTGACCCGACGGAAACAGCTGCGCCGGCTGAGGTGGTCGAGCGGTTCTAGGCACTACAGCCTGGAACCGCGCGACCGCTACGGTCGCAGGTTCGAATCCTGCCTCGGGCATGTATGTGTGTGATGTCCTTAGGTTAGTTAGGGCACTGATGACCTTAGAAGTTAAGTCCCATAGTGCTCAGAGCCATTTGAACCATTTGAAACAGTTGCGCTTAGGTTGACTGGCCACGAGACACGTTAAATGGCGCCGCGATATCATCGCGTATGCGTACTGCCTGACAAAAATGTGAAGCGCCCAGAAGATATGGCCGGATGTCAGTGTACACACTGTCGGCGGGTATGTAACGTTCAAATGGTTCAATGGCTCTGAGCACTATGGGACTTGACTTCTGAGGTCATCAGTCGCCTAGAACTTACAACTACTTAAACCTAACTAACCTAAGGACATCACACACATACATGCCCGAGGCAGGATTCGAACCTGCGACCGGAGCGGTCGCTCGGTTCCAGACTGCAGCACCTAGAACCGCACGGCCACTTCGGCCGGCGGTATGTAACGATTAGAGTTGAAGTTTCCTGCGGCAGAAAGAACAGCCATCTGGTTGCGTTTGTGTTATCCATATTTAGTGTTGTTAGCAGGTCTGGTAGGGTATATAAGAAGCATAAACAGCATCAGATGCTGAATGTCCGCCGTGAAGGCAAAGGAGATGCCGTGTTCTGATGTGAGACAGCATTACCGGTGCTTGACAAAGTTTGAAATGGCCTTTATTGTGGGTCTCCATTTGGCTGGCTGGTCGACTAGTGCAGTACCCTTATTTGTGAGGCATTAGGACGTAATCATGGTCCGATGTTTGATTGCTTGGGAACGTGAAGGCAGGCATACTCGTCGAGGTTCCGGCCGACCACATATGACCACCACAAAGAAGGATCGCCGTACTGTCCACGTAGCACAAAGCAACCCTTTCACACGTGCGTCTGTCACCCCAGAACAAGTAATTGACTCCCTGAAACATTCTGTGTCATCCCATACAATTGGTCTAAAACCAGCAGCACACTGCGTTTGCCGTGAATGGCGACTTTGCGCTACCCCGGATGACGACCTCCAGTGTTCTTGAGATTCCCAACGGTGTTACTCATGGAGTTATTATGTGGGGAGCCATCGGGCACGATTACGGGACACAGAACTCTAACAACGTGGTACTTCGCCGATATCCTGCGTCCTCGTGTGTTACCTCCGATGCGGTATCGCGGCGTCATTTTTTAAGAGGACGATGCTCGCCCACACATGGACGTGTGTCTCATACTGTCAGTATGATGTTGAGGTACTCCCGTGGCCAGCAAGATTACCAGGTCTCTCCCCGATAGAACATGTATAGAACCAGCTCGGACGTCAGCTGTATCCCAGCGACAGTATCCAGTATATCGAGAATCAGTAAAAACAGTTGTGGGCCAGCTTGCCTCAGCAGAGGATACAACGTCTTTATGACAGCCTTCTCTACCGAATCAGTGCATGTATCCAGACCAAATGGTGTGCAAAGTGGGCACATAGTGCCAATTTCCTTACAAGTTGGACTCGACAATGCAGTCACTGAAATAACATCGTATACCCTCATCAACCGTAAAGTTTCATTTCGTTTGTTCTCCCGCCCCCCTTCTGGATCCTTCACTTATTTTGTCGAGCAGTGTACTCAGTTCAAACCCCATGTCCATAAATCGTCTGACCTGTGAGTCGAGGTAGTTTCGTACGCAACAGGCCACTTGCTTGCTTTGTCCTGTCCCAGTGAAACTGTTGTCTTACTGTCCAGCTTAAAACACGGGAAAAGATTACTTCAATAAAACGGGCAACCGCTCGACTTACCGCTCCCTAAGGATAAGTTGCACGATGCACTTAACTATGGAGAAAAATCTGAAGAGCAGATTTTGCAATTGAAACAATTCCACATTTATCCCGCAAGTCAAGGTACGGTTTGAGGCAGAGGAGTGAAAGCAGGGGTGGCAGAGGGGGAGAGGAAGGAGGGCAGGGTGCATAGTGCACTATAGTTGTCGTCGTCATTGTCGTCCCCCCTCAATATTCTACTTGCGCGGATGGGAAGCGGAAGAAAGTCTATCGCCATCATACTATATGAACCCGAATTTCTTTCATCTGAGCGTCGCGATGAATACGCCAGACGTATCTTGGCCGAAGTTACATGTTTCTTGACTCATTTTTGAAAGGCTCATGAAATGTTAGTAGTACAACTTCTTTCTTGAGCGAATCCCACTGAATTTCGGAAAGCATTTCCATAACACTCTCACACTTACTACACATCTCTGTAACTAAAAATGCAGCTCTTCTTTGGATGTAATCTGTCTTTGTTCTTTTCCTTTCTCTGACGGTGGGGAATGATGCCAGTGACTGATCCTCGATCGCGTACTCAAACGATATAGGAGCATTTCACCTGTTTACGCAGATTATTATACCGCTACACTTATTTATTGTGAAGCTCAGTTGACAATCTTTGTATAATGCAATGATCTTCTGCAGATCTGTGTGCATTTCATAACGAGTTTGTGGAAGTATCACCTCCCTGTACACAAATACGTGAGCTGCGAATGGTCTGATAGTACTGGAGACTTGATACGGCAGGTCAGATGCACTCGAAGCACCACGAAGGAATTATCCGGATAGGACGGAATTCGGTAGATGTGATGTACACGTACAGACAAACAGATGTTTACAGTTCCCAAAAAAATGGATTGTTTATTCAAGAGCAACTGTTTCACAAATTGAGCAAGTCAATAACACGTAGGTCCACATCTGACCTTTATGCAAGCAGTTATTCGGCTTGGTATTCATTGACAGAGTTGTCGGATATCGCGCCAAATTCTGTCCAACTGCCGCGTTTGATCGCCAGAATCCCGAGATAGTTGGAGGGCCCTGCCAGAATGCTCCAGACGTTCTTCGGCCTGGAATCTAGTTGACTGGAGCAGAAGTGTCTTCAGTGATGAGTCCCACTTCGAACTGAAGACGTGTGTGGAGATGTCCCGGAAAGCGGTGGGATACCAAACTCTCTGTCGCTCGCCATGCGACCCGACAGCCAGGAGCAATGCTGTCGGGTACCATTTCTTTTCATAGAAAGACTCCTTTGGTTCTCCTCTCCTGACGAACTTTACAGCACAGCGGTACGTCGACGATATTCTACGCCCCGCTTTGTTGCCCTTCATGGCTTCTCTTCATGCTTGCCAAACCCTACCTTGGCCAGCAAGGTCACCGGATCTCTCCCCAACTGAGAACGTACGGGCATAGCCTTCCAACCATCTTGAGAGCAACCCTCTCAATCAATTCCCAGTTTAGTAGCTGCTTGTATAAGGGCCAGAGGTGGACCAATGCATTACAGACTTGCACGACTTGTGGAAGCTTTTTCTCTTGAATAGACCATCCATTTTTTCTGAAATAGTAAATTATTTGTTTGCCTGTACATGAACATCACGTCTATCGATTTCCGACCCCTTCAGATAGTTACTTCGTGGTGTGTGCTATCTGACCAAAATAATTCAGACGTCCCTACGGAATGTCAAATCGACTACTATATGTGAGGAGACACGGACCCGTCAATATAAAGCAGGAGGGGAGTGTTGTGCAGTCAGTAGCGAAGCAGCAACATCAGGAGAGCACAGTGACGTCTAACGTTGGCTAGTACTTGGAGTAACAAATCCGTCAAGGATTTGTCAACCCTTCTTAAGCTGCCCACGCCGAATGCTGGTGCCGGCCGAGGTGACCTTGCGGTTCTAGGCACTACAGTCTGGAACCGCGCGACCGCTACGGTCGCAGGTTCGAATCATGCCTCGGGCATGGATGTGTGTGATGTACTTAGGTTAGTTAGGTTTAAGTAGTTCTACGTTCTAGGGGACTAATGACCTTAGAAGTTGAGTCCCATAGCGTTCAGAGCCATTTTTGAACCGAATGTTGGTGATATGACTGTGATGTAGAAACGCGAATGTACAACTTCGGCTAAACTGCGACCAAACAGACCTTATGTACTAACGATTGTGGATGGTGGTTGTAAAAGTCGCATGGAGGCAGCGGAAGGAATCATTCGCGAGTTCAAAAGCGCTACCAACAGCCTACCTAGGGCAATGACTGTATAGGAAGGTACAACGAAGGGGGTAAAAAACTTCCCATAAGCCACATTACTAAGCCTTTTGAGGTGGTGTAAACAGCGACACCACTTGATGGTGGATGACTGGAAACGAGTGTTTTGATGAGTAACACTATAATCCTGTGGCGAACCGATTGAGGGGTTTGGGTTTGGCGAATTCCTCGAGAATGTTACCTGCCATCATGTGTAGTACCAACAGTGAAGTAAGGAGGAAGTTATGGTATGGGGGTGCTTTCATGGTTAGGGTGAAGTTCTCTTGTTGCACTGAAGGAACTCTAAACGCTGAAAGATATGAACACATTTTACAGCACTGTGTTCTGCGTACAGCAGAAGAACAGTTCGGTGACGGTGGCTATTTGTATCAGTATGACACTGCACCCTGTCGTAAAGTAGTATCTATGAGGCAAAGATTTATGGGCAACATCATTCCTGAAATGGACTGGTCTGTCCAGAGTCCCGACCTGAGCCTAATGGAACACCTTTGGGATGAGTTACAACATCGACTTCGCTCCAGAATGCAGCATCCAACATCACTACCTTTCCTGGTTTCTGCTCTTGAGGAAGAATGGGCTAATATTGCTCCACAGACATTCAGACACCTCATTGAAAGTGTCCCCAGCAGAGTTGAGACTGTCGTAAAGACGATGGGTGGACGCATCCCGTATTAATATCCACTATAGGTTTCCGGACGTTATTGATCGGATGGTGTATGTATCGCGGCCCTGTCTCAGCACCTTGAAGTATGCCGACACTGTCTTCGCTCCTTGAGATGTCTGTCTATTAAGAATTACATACTGACGTTTCTTCGCAAGGAAATCTTCAATTCAACTGTTCGGTTAAAATCTGCTTATACACTGTGCCGGATCTCTTTGAATCTTGGGGAACCGTTCCGTTTCTCAGCATTAGCCCTCGGTCGCGAGTCAAATCGCACACTCGTAAGATATTTCACAGTCGCGAAATTTAAATTTGGAAGTATTTTGAAAGGAGTCTGCGGACTATGGGTACCGACATAGTGGAATATTTTCATACTTCAACTGAAGTGCGCGTATTTTTGTGATCAGTTCGTTTTGTATGGCAGACCGGCAAAGAGAAGGCCGCGCATTAAAGAAAATGCCCCATCCTGCGTCGAATTTTAAATTTCCCCCTAGCCTGGAGCAAGAATAAAAGCATCCGGTGAGGGGGTGAAATGAAGGAAGGGTGAGGGAAGGACAGAATAATTACAGTAGGGGGAAAAGGGAAAGGAGGCGAGAAAGATTCCGAGGGGAAAGCTTGCAGTGTATCGCTTCCGTCGCTGTCTCAGGTACTAGCGGCTAGCACTGACGACGGTCGCCCGTTTCGATACCCAAGTGCTCTGCGTCATCCGTGTCGCGTAACAACGGTTTGGCTAAGAATAGCAGGCGGTCACCAATGCGGACATCGGTTTGAAAGTCACAGTCTTGGTCCTATGCCTTTGTCTTCCGTCGATTCTTGAGCTGATTTCTCCGTACACTTATAAGGCGAATTCCACATTAACTGGCAATCCGAATCACAGCTGAGCGCCACATTTATCGTATCCACAAAATATTTTCACAGGGAAATTAGCGCTACGTTAAAAAGAAAAGAAAAAAAAGAAAAGAAATACTTGGGCACGCAAGTGAGCAAACTGTTAAACTTTGGATTTGTATCCTGACCCTAAAATGCGCCCTATATGAATTTTTTTTTATTTTTGCGTTTTACATCCATTTATTGCCGTCTTCGTTCACTAAAATCTCCATCGTCGCATTAGCTCTTCCGACATGGAAACAAAACATTTACTGATGAAGCGCCCTCACCGTCTGTGTAATTGTTACGTTAATTCGAATTACCGGTTTCGATCTTTGTTACAAAACATCTTCAGATCCATATCTAATTACTGAAACTCGTAGTTCGTCAACACGGCGAGGAATCTGTTAGACGGATTCCTCCCCATGCTTGCGAACTGCGATTCGACATGGTTTGGTATAGATCTGAAGACTGTAATAACGGTCGAACCTGTAATTCGAATTAACGTAAAAGGTGACCCAGATGGAGGCTGACTTTATTCATTACACATATGGACTTCACTAAGCAAGTTACACGGATCGTACCACGCTAAGACCATTGCGCAACAGGAGTGGCAAATTGTCGGAAGAGAGTGCACGTTTCGGGTTTCAGTCCAGTTGCGGTAAGTGTAACGTGTGAATGACCGTGTGTGACTGGAAACGTACTCCAAAGTACAGTACAGTACGATTCTTGTGGTCGAAACTTTTAAATTGCACACAAATCCGCCTTGAATTACTAGCTGTGTACGGACTAAATGCAATGTCGAGTCCAGCCGTAGCAAAAGGGTGCTAACAATTTGAGCAAGGCAGAACAAACGTGGGTGATAATGATCGAGACGTCCAGAATTTCACCATGAGATTTCCATCTTTTCAGCAAGCTGAAAGGACACAGCACACTTGGGGAGGGGGGTGGGGGAGAAATTACCAGTGATAAGGGTGTTCACACATCACACAGTGGTTCTCGAATGCCTCCGTGACCAAGAAGCGGATTTTTGTCGTCGAGCACCTGAACGATTGATAGAATATTCCGAACATTGTTTCCAGAGACTTGGTGACAACGTTGACACTTTGAAGTGTGCTTCAGCTTCCAGTAACAGCTACTTGACCTGCCATGATAGTGTATAACTTACATTCTGAATTTCCCTCGTATTAAAAGTGATCAGGGTGCCCTAAGGCGTCATGTGTACAATTATGAAAGATATTAACATCTCTTATTTCTGCCCCCGAGCTAGTATTCGTTACACGCCGTCCGTGCCGCGTCATCGAATAAGAATGCCGACATTACACATCTGTATAATGCTAAATAGTACAAACATCTGCATATAATTTCTTAGAGCAGCTTTTTTTACCCATTTCAGTACGTTACGATATTCAGAATGAATCTTTCACTATGAAGCAAAGCTGTACGCTGTTGTGAAATTTCCAAGTCAGATTAAAACCGCATGCCGGACAGTGATTAGAGTCCGAAACGTTGCCTTTCGCGGGTCGCTCATGCCGGCTGAGCTGTCCAGGCACCATTCGTTACAGCTTTACTTCCGCTAGTATCTCTCTCTCTCCTACGTTTCAAACTTCCCAGGAACTCTCCTGCGTAACTGGCTGGACTAGCACTGTTAGAAGAAAGGACACGACGAATACATGGCTTAGCCACAACGTAAGGGAATGTTTCGGAATGCATATTCACTACACAGCGGAATGTGGCTATTTGGAAACTTCCTAGCGGATAAAAACTATGCGCCAGACCGGGACTCGAATGCGGAATCTGTATTTCGCGGACAGTGCCCTCGACGGCTGAGCTATCCAGGTACGTCTCATGACCCTTCACTCCCGCCATTACTTCTTTCCGACTTTCCAAATTTCACAGAAGTTCTGCTGAACACCTCGTGGAGTTGTCAATCGTGGGACATAACATTACGGAGGAGCAACTTGTCAAGAACGAATATTTTCCCTCTCCTAAGGTGTGCCCGAGCAAGGTGAAACGTAAGATTCCCGGGATCGGAGGAGAGCAAGGGCATTCGGGGTGATTTTGCTAAATGCGGACAAACTATGGGAGGTGATCAACGAGAGAATAAGTAGCAAAAAAAAGTTCATACGAAGACATGGTCGGAAATGCGTTGCAAGGGAGTTACACCCGCTTCAAGGTGGAGATAAACGATCTTTGGCAGTGATCCCGGTATCAGTTGCACGCTGGCGGCCCGCCATACGGGGCAAGCCATACGACCGTACGGGTTATTCTCCACAACTCTGGTAACTACCAGTATCACTTACAACGCATGCAGCTCATATTATCTACGGACTTGCCTCCACAGCTACAGTTTTGTGGCTGGTTCGTCGCACAGGTCAAATGGTTCAAACGGCTCTGAGCACTATGGGACTTAACATCAGAGGTCATCAGTCGCTTAAAACTTAGAACTACTTAAACCTAACTAACCTAAGGACATCACACACATCCATGCCCGAGGCAGGATTCGAACCTGCGTCCGTAGCGGTCACGCGGTTCCAGACTGAAGCGCCTAGAACCGCTCGGCCACCACGTCCGGCTGAGTGCTAACGTGCTTGCCTACCGTGCCCAGGGTCCGAGTGCGATTCCCGGCCGGGTTGGAGATTTTCTCCGCCCGTGCACTAGGTGTTGTGTTGTCCGCATCATCATCATCTCATCATCACCGACGCGCAAGTCGCCCAGTGTGGCGTCACCTGAAATAAGGCTTGCACCCGGCGATGAGCTTCCCTGGACGGGGCCTGCCGGCCAACAATGCCACACGAGCATTTCCTTGATGGTATTGCTAAACATTCGGTCACTTGTATTCAATGCTATTTACACTTGAGCTAAGGTTCAAAAGACGTTAGAATTAGGAGACAGATGGTATTCAACAGTAACTGATACAAATACTCAAATGGTGTAATAGTCAGGGACGTGTCGATCGGCTAACACGCAGATTGGACTTTAAATGCGAAAAACCACTTAAAAACCAAGTGTTGTGCAGCGATCAAGGAGAAATGCACGTTGCGATTTGATAGGAGGTATAGGAAAACAAAAAGTAACGGATCTGAACACTGATTGGAGTGGAATTCGAAATTATGACTATAACGAAAATAAAATGGGGAGGAATGGTAGTTCTTGCTAGGAAAAGGGATGACCGACGAAATTGTTTGCTGAATTCCAGGAGATAATACAACGACCTGATAGAAGGTGGCCGGATGCCATTACAAAACTTGGATACGGATACCTGACGACCATAGCTTTAGAAGATCTAGGTGTCAGACGGCTGCTGCTGCCGCTGCCATCTTCGATATCGTGACACACATTTCTTTTGCTGTATGCTCTATAACTTCCATATTTTTGTTGGGGGTAATATGGAACAAAATAAGAAAACAAATCCATTAAATATGAGCTCTAAAATGCGTTATTTAAAGAGCTATGGTCACCTGCTCAGTAGAAGAGATGAAATAAGGGTTAACTAATTGAAACTTCGGTTGGCTGGTTTGTGTTTTATAACTCTACGTTAATAATACTGAAGAGCTTCCAAATTTGGTTCACCTCCTAGTGAGGGTCTATCGTTGGGCCGTCGTACAACAGGACTCGTAGCGAGGAAAAGTTCTCGTCTGCTCGTCAGTACGACGTATCTCTGCGTTTAAAGGTTGACAGTCGTGTGATGTATCCAAAAACAAATACGTTTTGTAGCTGCTGTTTCTATATTTTGACGTTATAGGTTCTCACGTTTCTCTACAACGCAAATCTCTCATAACAGTTGGAACGCATTACGAGAATTACTGCTGACGTCGCGAGCTCTGGCGGAGTCGACAGCTACTGCCAGTGTCGTCGACCACCTGTTTCGCTTATTTACAGACGCCGTGGCCGGCTAAACATTTGCCTTGCAAACTGCACTGAACCTCCGAGTGTTATTATTAAGCGAATGTGTGGCTAATTGAAAAGAAACGCGCCTCTTTTTTTGTGGCGGCGCGCCTCTCGGTGGCTCAGCGTGCAGGGTGCCTGCCTCACACATTTTTTCTCCTTTTTTGCCAGGGATGGCACGCGCCGTTTATAGAGGGTAATCCCTTGTTAAAACCCCGAGGTGTGAGCTCAGCCCACGGGAAAGAAATAAAAAAAAGGAGGACGAGCGAGAGCGAGCGGAAAAAAAAGGTCAGCCGGGAAAAAAAAAAGAGACAGAGCGGCCGCTAAATGCCGCCGAAAGAGACATTTAACGCGGCTATTTACACGAGGAGGGAGAAAAAAGGGGCCCGACGAAAAAACGGCAAAAAGGAGTGCGCTCCCTCGCCGCTCTGCTGTGGTTGCGGCGGCGGCCTGTCGCCGTGTACAAACTCTTTTAATGCCGCCTTAAAAAAGGGCGGAAAAAGCTTCCGGGCTAGCAGAGTCGGCTGCATCAACAAGTGTCTGCGCACGTGCTGCGTGCTGCAAGCACCCACACGTGTCTCGCGCCACACCTGCGCGTCTCGCAGCGACGCCCTGCTTGTTTCTCACTCATTTCACACTAAAATTTGCTTTCAGTAGTGAAGCCCTGCAACAGTTACGTTTATTCATGCGTAGCGGGACACATTTTAAGTATTTATTCGCCTTCTGAAATGCGTGGGAGTTTATAGTAGTATCTGATTAGCTGCCTGTGTATACGTTGCTCTGTCTCTGTTTCCCTGCAGTTGTCTTTTTATGTTGCCACATCTATCGGAAATCTGTGTAATATAAATCTGGGAAATTTAGATGCTGATTTTATAGGAGAGTTATTTTTGTACATCTGCTTACAGATATTGTCTCTCTCGCATCACTCATAAATTTACACACGTACACGACACATCATTCACAGTGTTTGTGTATCATAACATACGACGAAGATATTGCGACATTATTGTTTACCAACCCGTTTGGCTGTAGTCAAAGGCATTCCATTTTAGATGATTACACTTGTATTTACATAAAATAAGACTTATGTTTTACATTTCATTTTTATGATTTTTTTCAGTATCTACTCTATAGCTATCATAGATTTGTGAAAAACTGAACATGTTTATGGATTTACTACAGTTATTGTATACCAGAGAAAAATTTGAAAAATAGTTAATTGATTCATTCTCTGGCTTGTGATTAAGAATTTTTTCTCCTGACTCTTTGTGGTCAACAAAAATTTCTAATTCTTCCATTAAATTCATTAACACATGATATGTGGAAGTGATGGAGTATCTTAAGGGAACCTTCTACATTTGTTTATGAGTGTCCAGTGTTTTTATTGTGTTTGCTGCTGTGGCTGATTTTGCTAAATGGCTATGAGTGTAACAGCTGGTGTGTCGAATGTGCCCAGTATGAAAGTATCTGCCCGTTTGCCCTATGTATGCATTTGCCGGGATAGAAGTTAGCTATCTTGGTTCCAAGTGTCATCTGCCATGCTCTCTACAGTAACCTGTGGGAACGTATGTAGAAGGTAAGCGTACCTTGCTTCCCTTGCACGTACATCACGTAGGATCCTTCGCACAGCTTACACCTGTCTCTGAAGAAGCTCAACGTCATTGTTACCAAGTACCGATTACAGAACAGCAGTGTTAAATCGCTGCTCCTACATGGAACTGAATAGTTCGACATGACGAACGACTTCCTTGGGTAGGTAAGTGAGGACAGTGGTTCCTGCAAGTAATAACAATTACTAAGCTCTTCGAAACTTCCACCCCTGGATCAACTGGACTATTCGTTGCCTTAGAGGTAATTACAAATGGAGTGACGAATAGGAGGATAGATGAAGAAAGAGTAGTGGGCATGGATTTGAAGGTCAGGAATATGTTCTGAAAGTGGCTTTTGGCAAGACTGTTTAAAAAGTGACCTTATCGGATCGCGAGGAGGAAATTTGCAGACCGGGATCAGACATTCGTGAACAACACGTTACAATTTTTGAAAGATACAGCCAAGAAACAGCGCGTCGTCGACACTCTTCATGGACAGCTTATGCTCCAGTGGGAATTAAATCTAAATAATATATCATACGATGACAATTTGTCTATACGAGATGGTCCATACGCGAAGTAAGATATTTCTGTAAAATCGCACAACTTCTCTGGTTTCAGTGTTCGTGTGTACCTATTCTGGGACCATTACATCAGCTGCAACAAGAACGCGGTAAGAAATTAGTCGTGGCCTTGTTGTAGGAACCACCCCGAAGAGATCCAAGGACAGCACGAAAGTATAAATAAAGATCCTGTTACGGGGATTTTCAGTCCTGCTACTCCCATCTTGAGCCGCGCTGGAAACTCTCAGATGACAATAGGTCGGCCGCCGAAATAATCATTATTTCCAAGGTAATTTCCATAAATGTCAAGACACATACTACTGACTCAATTTTCGTCTCTAAGCTGTAATTGATGGCTGATGGAAGTACAATCGCACCCATTAGCACAGGCACTCTTTAGTCGCAAAATAATGTCGATATGCAGGATGTAGAGTAATTCATAGCGGAAACTGACAAAGGGGAAAGTGTACGTTTATAGAAGCAGAAACGTCCCAGCAAATATGGGTCAGCAAGCGAGTTGTTTCCGAGGTAACAGCGAATGTGTGATTACGAGCTGCGAGCCGCCACTCACTCCAGTATGAAATATGGTCCTAGTTAGTACAAATGTATTTTAAACGTAAGCTTTTCGATTAAGCCCTTATGTTATTGGGCGATCGCGAATGATGGTGATTCAACTGAGTAAAATTAAAATAAACTAGAAGATGAAGGGGAGAACAACTGATAGCCATCAAATGGCGTTACAGTCATCCACACACTAAGTAACAATGGGTTACACCAGTATAATCAAGAGATGTGAGGATGGTGGTGATATTAAAGAAAGAAAAAGTCAAATGGCATTGCTGGCAGGGGACTCAGTGGGGCTGTTCAGCCGTCTAGTTGGAAACGAAATTCTTCCTTCGCTCACAGTGGTCCCTTTCCACGCAGTGTATGAGTGTTGTTTCTTACGTGATTGTGGGTCACTGTGATAGGTGTGTTCAAATGGTTCAAATGACTCTAAGCACTATGAGACTTAACATCTGAGGTCATCAGTCTCCTAGACTTAGAACTATTTAAACTTAACTAACCTAAGGACATCACACACATCCATGCCCGAGGCAGGATTCGAACCTGCGACCGTAGCAGTCGCGCGGTTCCAGACTGAAGCGCCTAGAAACGCTCGGCCAACGCGGCCGGCTGATAGGCGAGTGTATAGCGTAGTGTCACGTTTGTATTACTTGCTGATGACACAGTGGATAGGGTAAAACCTGAATCTTCAGGAAATACAGTCCGTCAACAGAGCAGGTAGCTTATAAAATCTCGTTTGATCGATACATGAATATTGCTCGTCGGTGTGGGGCCCGTACCAGATAGGATTGATAGAGGTAATAGAGAAGATGCAAAGAAGAGCAGCGGCTTTTCTTACAGGTTCATTTAGTAAGCTCGAAGGGTCACAGAGATGATCAACCAACTCCAGTGTGAGACGCTGCAAGGAAGGTGTTTTGCATCACGGTGTGGTTTACTGGTACAGCGTACGTTCCTAGAAGAGTCAATGAATATGTTACGTCCTCACGAATATACTACGAAGATAAAATTAGAGAGATCCGAACCCGCACTGAGGCTTACCAGCAGTCGTTCTTCCCGTGAACAACTCGCGACTGGAACAGGAAAGAGAGAAAGTGACAGTGGTACACAAACTACTCGTCGCCACACACCGCAAGGTTGCTTCAGGGTATAGACGTAGGTTTAGCTATAGATGATGCCGGCAGATAGCCCACTCTTCTGCAGTAGCACCAAGCAGGCAACGTTCCATCAGAGGGAAGGATCACCATCAATAGTGTTACATGAGATGAGTGGAATTTAATCCAGGACACTGGTGCCAAGTCCAGTCATCACACCGCCACCTGTCCAGTGAAATGTCGGTGATGAAAATTTCTTCCGCCGCGAGCATTCGAATCAGCTAGCTCCACGTCGAGCATCACATAGGCGTGCGTACCGACCACGGTGATGATTGTAAGACTTTTTGTTAACCCACTGCCAAGAGCGTAGTTTGTTGCTTCGCCCATTTGTGAGTATTGGACCATTTTTTTCAGCAGCACTAACATCGCCTACTACGTCAGCTTGTCAAAATTCTATAACCTCTTAAACTCGTGACGTACTTAAAGTGTTTTTTATGTGTATTATAAACCAGATATATTTTTGTGTGTTCCAGGACAGGCCAGAGCGCCAGCCCGGCTGAAGCTGAAGTCACCCGTTGCTCGTCCGATGACAATAAGATAAGGTGCCCGATTCGCCGCATTCCTGTGCGTGGATGCAGATTCTATGGATCCATGCTATGACACTGTCTGTCTGGTGTCAAGTAATTTTTGACACAGAACATACGCAAGCATCCAAACCGTAGGATTCTATTAGAAACCCAATGTCGTACCATTACTTTAAGTAGGTTCAAATGGACGTGGGTTGCAATAGTCATCCTGAGATGAAGATACTTGCACAGGATAGACTAGCTTGGAGAGATGAATCAAACTAGTCTTCGGGATGAATACAACAACAACCAAAATTACTTTAACCTTCCAGAAGTTGTATGTGTTACACAACATGAAGTAGTCTTGAAACTGAAGATTTGTTTACTCGTAACGATGATCCTTCGGCGAACATTATTGAAGACACATTTTGCGGTCTCCCGTCTTCGTACAGTTGGTCAACTACTCCTACACACTAGCTGGAAACTATGCTTTCAGATCAGGGAGACTAAGAACGCTGTCTTAATAGATTTGTGGCGTATTTTGGTAAAGTGCTCGCTGCCGTGTTATGTCGATTGTGACGTGACTTCGAGCTTATGTCTCCTATTTCAGTTGCCGTACAAGCCTACGTAACTTCTCATACTCAAACGCCGTTGTGCTCGATGTTATGGAAAACGGCAATTCCATTTCTGTCGTGAAGAGATATCATTTCGAAATGCATCTTTGAGCAACGGAAACAGTAAGAAGTAAGTGACAAAAGTTTACATCGTAAGTTTCTAGCTTAATTGTTTTCACAGTGGCACGCGTTCACAACCACACAACACGCTAAAGAAAAAGTTAAAATTTATGGTTGTTTCCGTCTTGGAATTAAACACTTAATAGAGAATAATATCTCGAGATCTAAAGTTTGCCCCTGTTTTGCACAGCTCATCGCTAGAATATTGTGCAAGCAACAGAATCAGCATTCGTGGAATGGAAAATTTGTACACAACGTGGAATAGATCGCACTTAATGTCGACGTGTGCTCCTCTATAACATCAAAATCACTACCATCACGCAGTGAGAATAGATCTCATTGTACATGATGTCAGACGCAATTGATGGAACTATCCAGGCACTTCACACTTGGCGGCCGACTCTATTGTTCTAAGTATCTTTACGTGCTCACTGTGCGCTAAGAACTGAAAAGAGGGACGTATTGCGATCGTCGAGGGTCACTGAGCAACACATCTGCGTAAAGATTCTGGCGGCACCTCTCCTACTGTCCTATCTTCCAGGAGTGTTAGTCCCACGAGGTATACGGAAGAGTTTCTGTGTACAGGAGGAGGAAAGTGTTGGCCGAAGTAAAGCTGTGAGGGACGTGAGGAGGGGAGGAACTATGTATCCGACCTGGCTAACGCAATCGGTGGGAGAGCTCGCAAAACGTAAAGTTCTGGGTTCGAGTCCCTGTCAACCACACACTTTTAATTCACCAGGAAGTTTCAAAACAGCTCAAGCTCCAATGCGGAGTGAAAAATTCTTTCTGGAAGAATTATGACAGTTTAAACCACAAGGGAAATATTTTTTTTATCGTAGCATTTTGGGATGTCAACAGTGAGTAGGCTAATGTATTTTTTGCAAAGCTAGGATTTGATAAATCTCGACGACAAAAGCACATCCGTCTGCAGACTGTGTCGTTGCCGTGTAATGTTGAATCCAACGTGTAAACGTTACCCGAGTGTAAAACCGTTATTCTTGAGATGGCAAGCAGAGAAATGAAACCGAGACCTGCATTCTCAATTTCCTACTCTGGTTTTTAATCAAAATAGTATTTAATGTTTTTTCCGATGAAGTTTACAGAATACTGGCCTGTGACGAGCTTTTGTTGACATTTACTCTGCTTCGTGTATGTGACGAACACTATCACGATGTAGCAGACATTGCACGTTGAACCATTTGTGCCCCAGTAACCAACCGAATGCGGCCATTCTCATATAGGAGGGTGCATGACCCTAAAAGCTTCTACGAGGGATATTTTTTATTTTTTCAAGCTCCGATCGGCCACGAAATTAAAACCACAGTGAAATTCCGACGAATTTTTGCGCAGATGTGTTGCTCGGTGGCCCTCGTATGGCCGTCGATCGCAATACGTCGCACTTTTCAGTTCTTAGCGCACAGTGAGCACGTAAAGATACTTAGAACAACAGTCTCCCGTCAAATGTGAAGTGCCTACCGCCGGGCTCCAGCTGATTTCATTCATCCTACATAGCGTAAATGTCATGCGTGCCCTCCTTCGTGACAATGCTCGGCTGCACACTGCAGGTGCAACAACGACTCTCATGCAGCGTTTTAGATGGGAAGTGTTTCACCACCCACTTACAGCCCTGACTTGTCTTCCTCCGATTTTCGCATCTTCGCCCACATGAACCACTGGCTATGAGGACAGAATTTTGGCACAGGCAACGAGCTGCAGACTAGTGTACAGAATCGGCACAAAGAACAAGCAGCTGCCTTCTATGACGAGGGTATTGTAAAGTTGGTTCCACGCTCCGACAAATGTCTAAGTCGGAGTGGCGCCTGCGTAGAGAATATAGCTGCAAGGGATAGCTAAAAAAAAATTGCCGTCGTACATCTGCATATTCTGGAATTCCCAAAACGGAGCTTGGAGAAGACTACTGCTGACTCTTGACGGTTTACTGTCCCATTCCTTTCAGAAGAGAAAGGGTGAAAGGAGATGGGATGGTCCTATAACGCACCTGTACCGGCATAATCTGTAGGGGCAATTCGTGCGTCTCTAAAGGATAACATGTTATTCAGTTTTCGAACGGCGACTCTGTCATGCGTCTATTCATAAAAATGTCTACATCTGCACGTACGTATGGATTCCGGAAGGCAGAGTACAGTGCGTTTGGGAGTACTAGGTACCAGTATCAGCCACTTTCACTCCTCCCCCCTTCGCGTGCCGAGCGAAAGAACGCTGACCGTCGGTACGCCACTGCAGGCCTAATCTCTTTCGTCTTATTTTCATTTTCCGTACGCGACATACATGACGCTCTTAGTAGAATAGTCGTACAGTTATCCTCTAGCATACGTTCTCTAAACTTAGCCCACAGCGTTTTTGCGAGATTCTGCGCCTGGTAAAGAACTGTCAAAGGAGATTCAGGGTGACCGCTGCATCGGAATATTGTTGAGATTCTAGGCTCATTTACAAGACAAAGCTAGATGTGAAACATGTCCTCCAACAACAAGCACCTTGAGCTTACATACGGCCAGAAAATCCGGTGTTGGATTTTACAATTTTGTTCTTAGTCATCTAGTTTTTTTGTAAAGCTCAAACCACCCAACAACTGCAGTACGCTCTAATGTTGTTTCTCACTTCTAAATCGACATTTTTTGTGAACATGCTGTTAGTTTCTATCCCTGTTCGATCGCAGTGTACGTCTGGTAGGCACAGCATAATCTTTGGCGCAGAAAGACTTCCAGTGAATTGTAGTGCAGTGAATCGCAGTTATAACGTCAACGCATGCGGTTTTGGTGGAAATGTATTGTTGCAAAGATTAATACTGCGTATTAGATTCAGAGCATTTTGTTTAACATATAGCGATGAATTATTAGAGAACTCATG
Organism: Schistocerca nitens; assembly: GCF_023898315.1. NCBI lineage: Eukaryota > Metazoa > Arthropoda > Insecta > Orthoptera > Acrididae > Schistocerca > Schistocerca nitens. The sequence goes on from NC_064616.1 coordinate 932,218,839, forward strand.
TATGTTCTACTTTTATTAATTAAGTTATTTGGAACGTGGCGTGTAAGTGTGTTAAGAAGGCTACGTATGTTGTGACCATTAGGGTACAGCAAATAACCAGATATGCAGTGTTGCAAGAAGTTTTCTTTTTTACCACTGTGTTCAAAGAAATTCCTTAGAGTGTGATTTAAGATGAAATGTGCCATAACTTTTAAGTAAGGCAGAGAAGCTAAGGAAGCTGTTTGCTCAACAGTTTCATTATGTGCTCCTTCGAGACTGCGATCCAAGGTCGTAAGAGGATATTTTCGTTTACGTTCGAGAGTGTAACGAAAGTAAGGCGACAGACTTGACCTTAGCATACGTGCCTAACTGGTGCCACCAGAGTGTTGGTACAAGAGATGCGCCGATTTATCCCCACGAGTTGCTGATGCCAGCCGAACGGTGCATGCACTTCACTGACGAATGTTGTAGCGTACACACATGATTTTACCGAGGGTGTGCGAACTCAGGTCTACTCCTCCTCGATACACACGGTCATGATTAACAGTCAAAACTGATACCGGTGAAAGTATCTGGTAACAAAAGCAAGGAAGTCCCCAGTAAACATTTGTCCATAATTGAGCTGCCAGATATTGTCAGATATTGTCCTAATTGGGACAAATGCATGATGGGGTACCGGTATATTTTGCTGCTGCTTTAAGACGGCGTTTAGCCCCTCCCCCCCCCCCCCCCCTAACTATGGTCCAAGATTGGACAAGTCGAGCAGGACCTCCAAGGCCATCTGACCTCAATTCTCTGGACTTGTCTGTCTAGGGTCTTCTCTAATATGAAGTGTACAGCATTCCCGCTGACTCGATTGAAGAACTGCAGCAGAAAATTGTACACTCGTGTAAAGCTTTACGAGGTAATCCTGGGATGTTTGAAAGAATTTGAAACTTACTGTCGAGGCGAGTGCATTGCTGAATCGAAATCCGAGGATGACAAGTGGAACACCTCTTTATGAGGTAGGAGAATACATTAAGTAGCGACATGAAACGTGCAGAAGTAGTATGGTATTTCTCCTTAAGGTAGACCGTAGGTGAAATTTGCGCCCAATTAGACGTAGTTTAATCCAGACGGTTACATTTATAGTAACTAGGACAATATGCTGTACTGGGGTCAGTAGCGGCTCGTCACCATACATTCGCAATTATCAAGTTATTGGAACGCTTTATCTTGTAGTATCGAGTATTTTAATCCGTCTCATTTTTCGCTGTTAATTATGATACACGCTGTATATATATTGGCAGCATTGCCATTCAAAGCAGCAGTGTTCATTGCGAGCTGTATGCCCCCTGAGTTTTCTTAATCAGTCGTTATTACCTTCCTGCGCTCCTTATTCCGGGTGGGGGTAGGACAGCGGTACAGCTATGCTCTACGGGGCTGACAGCTGCGTCGATTTGGAGTTCACGGCGTCAAGGGGACGTTAACACTAAGGGATGAGACAGGGAGACGGTGTCAGCAGCAAGCTACTCATAGGGTCTTCCTTAAGCCGTAGCGTCAAAAAATGGTTCAAATGGCTCTGAGCACTATGGGACTTGACTTCTGAGGTCATCAGTCCCCTAGAACTTAGAACTACTTAAACCTAATTAACCTAAGGACATCACACACATCCATGCCCGAGGCAGGATTCGGACCTGCGACCTTAGCGGTCGCGCGGTTCCAGACTGTAGCGCCTATCTCTGCCTCGTGATGGCTGGGTGTTGTGTGCTGTCCTTAGGTTAGTTAGGTTTAAGTAGTTCTAAGTTCTAGGGGACTGATGACCATAGCTGTTAAGTCCCATAGTGCTCAGCGCCATTTTTTTTGTAGCGCCTAGAACCGCTCGGCCACTCCGGCCGACCGCGGTAGCGTCCATTTATTTTGTTTTCTTATCCGTGTTTAAGGAAAACATATGATTTGACGGCATCTCAGAAATTAGCCAACATTCGGAAGTTCACTATACCTTAGTTCTAAACAGAATCTGTTTCGTTGTACGTGACCGGTACGCTGCTCGGCGTTCAAAAATTCAACTCGACTCGAGGGCAACCAGAAACAACGAGGATCGGAGAAGAAACAAATACTAGTATAATAAACCAGAGGAGATTTATTTTTGTTTCATATGCTTCTAAAAAGTACTTAATGTTCCCAGGTTAATCGAAAGACACACGTGTTTCATCTGTAAATGTATTCTTCTTTATGTCACAATAAAAGTAATATGCTTCATGAAAGTGCAAAACGTGCTTTTTCCTGCTTTATTTTCATTAAATGCCTGCCAAACTAGAGCTAAAACCTATTTGCTTTGTATCAGTCCATCAGTAATATTTTGTATATCAGTAATATTTTGTTGTAAATGTGTGAAGTAAAAATACTGGATGCTCTTCACATTTTTATGTTTTAATGGCATCAAAAAATTGCAATATGTTTCGGGTGATGCGTATTGTACGCAGTCGCAGCGGAAGAAATAAATGTAATTTGTATATAGGCATGGCATTCTTGTCTAAGTGCAGTATGACAGCCCAAACGTCCTGATATGTTGCCCATACATATCAGTCAGAACGTTAGCGGAATATAGAGATAATTGAAAGCAGTAAATTGGGGAGGGAAGGAATTTGTGGCACAAGCTGACCAGAAGAAGGGATCAGTTGATATGACACATTCCGAGACATCAAGGGATCACCAATTTAGTACTGGTGGGAAGTGTAGGAGGCAAAATCGTAGAGGGTGATCGAGAGATGAATACAGTAAGCGAATTCAAAAGGATGTAGGTTGCAGCAGTTACTCGGAGATGAAGATGCTTGCAAAGGATAGAGTCACATGGAGAGCTGTATCAAACCACAACAACACCAAAGTGAATTACTAGATATTTTGTCTTTAAACTGAGTAAGTAGTGTTTGGGATTACAAAGGCAGCTGTGTATTGCTGAGGATCATGTTCATTTTCTAATGGAGAAATACGTCTAAAAAAGAGTACCTAGAAGGTATGTATAATAAATGTATACAGTGTAAAGGAACAGGTAAACGACTATTAAATAGAGAAGCTAGGAAAGTGGCAACTTTGATCTGTGTTGAGAAAGGTAGTAAACTAAAAACCTTGTACGTGCGAATGAAGCAAATAATCTTGTTGAATGCTTCTGGATCAGATCAATGCGTACCGTACTTGGCTCCATACTGAAACCGAGCTAGTCCCTCAAGGAGAATCACGGTCACACTCGTCCCCCTTCCCCCGTCTCTAATAACCAAGACATCGATGGGACATTGAACTCTAATGCTTCTTGTCTTTTAGAATGCTTCGTGTAAGTTGGTAGTTAGTGTATTAAAAACAAACTCATTTTCTCTGTGTTACCGTACTTCTTATCCAGCTTGACAACCTTAAATTTTCACTTCCGTACTGAGAAACAAAGAATGTGAGTGAATGAATTTAGTGCAGTCAACTGTACAGGAATGCGGAGCAGACGGGGTACTAAAAAAAAGTGTGACGCTGTGTTAGTAATCTTACATAAATCTATTCAAGTAATTTAATCGTCTAATACTAAATATACGTAAGAACTTGTACAACTTTGATATGCAGTTTCAGTTGTTAATAGGTTCGTATACTGCTGAGAGACTGAACAGAAAACTCAGCTCTGCGTTTTTTGACCTGGCACTGTCTTAATTTTCAGACGTAGAGATTAGCTTATTTTACGAAATTTCGCTCTCTGTAGTCCTGTGGAGTACCATCTGGAGTCCTGTAACAAAAAGCAATAGAGTCTTTGTTAAATGACATCTTGCTGTACATTACGAGCTGCGTCTAAAAGTATTTAATTGCCAGGCTGGTTTTCGGACAGTTAGCCCATCATCAGAGGCATGTACTGAGTACGTCTGTGTCAAATGACGTGTGTGTCAAGTATGAAATCTGTATGACATCAACAGTGATGTGGATCTCTGTGGGACACAGGTTGTCGTGTGTACATGTTACAGCTGTCAAACACTTAACACTCACACTTCTTGGTCGTTCTGCACACGACAATCACGGGACGGAAACATCATAAAGATTTCATACTTGTCAAACACGTCACTTGACACTGGCTTACACAATGTATGCCACCGATCAGGGGTTAACTGCTCAAATACCGATCTCGCAATTAAATATTTTTAAATGCAGAAAGAACTATTTTAACAAATACCCAGCATACAAGGAGAGTATTTATTCTGCAAAAGACAAAAAGATAAATATTGTGAAAAGTTGTTAATAAAACATCTTAGCCGGGCTAATTCAAAAACACTGGAATTCTTATCCGCATTGAGAGCATTTATTTTCTAAAGTGATTTATAACTGGTAACAAAATGAGTTACAAACGAAAGATAAGTTACACAACAATAATGTAGCAAACGAAAAGAGATTTGTTGTAAACTTTCATTCCTAATCAATAGTTTAGTATTTTTAATTTTACATAAGAGGTATTTATTAACTTGTTCAAGTTCTACGAGCACCCACTAGCCTTCGATCTCACTGCCAGAAGTTCGAGGACATACGCGCAATAGAAGGAATCGGAATGAGATAGAATCATATGAAAACTAATGAGATGTACTCTTGTCCTTTGTGTCATGATTAGTTTTTTAAAAAAGAGCGCCAGTGGAAACAACATTAATAACGAAAATATTTACCGCTTTCTGGTAAGAGGAGCCGGTTAGACTGAATCAGGAAATACAATATAATAAGTATCTATGTAAAGTACACACGCTTTCTAGCAAAGAGTAAAAGGTAAGTTTCTCGTTCAATGCTAACAGTATCCTCGTGTTCGACGATATTAAACTCCACAAAAAGCTTGTGAACTCGTTTCTGATAATTATTTACATGCAAATTTCTTTGTACTTATATTATACTGCTGTTTTACACGTCATGGTAGAAGACGTGTCCATCTTCTTCAGTGTCAAAATGCTATCTCTTTCATTTCCATTGTTAAAACATTTTATCATAAATAAACCGTCAACGTAGTACACACAGGATGTTTCATGTAGAGTAGTCGTCATTAATATTTCATAACCGATTAAAGATATCTCATATATTACCCTACTGATAATAATGCCTGTAGTTTTTCCTTTTACCAGAATATACCCTCAATCAAATACAGTTATTAAATGGATTAGTGTAACTTTTATGGCAATCGAAAGCTCTTAACAAGGATAACTAGAATGATAGAATCTGTGTAGTATGAGCACGTGCAAGTAAAATCGTTTACAAAATATCCCAGAAGAGAATGGAATACGCAACCAATGATGCCGGTACGACACAGTTTGAAGCCTGTTGTGCGATTACCTGTGCTGGCAGGCTTCACGTCTCCTTTAGCACATTTCTAATTCCTTTCGGCTGCAGTCTCACTGACGCCCTGCTTGTCTACAGTTCGTTCATTCTCCCGGTAGCAGACCAATGCACTCCATTTCACACAGGATATTTGTTTCGGTATTGTTAACAGAGCATCAATTACTTTAGTTTTCTATGTTATATGGAACAGTCTGTATACTGCATCCGTAGAATGCGGGGAGGCATAATAAGTTGTAGTCGTAAATGACACTTTGCGGGTTGTTCTGTGAGCAGTATATGAAATACATATGGCGGTTCTTGTATCAGCTGATATTCCAGAGCAAATTGTCACTTTGACAGCAGCATCAGACGCTACTCAGGCACTGGACACCGATCGTCAATAAGACATGTTGTTTCTTGTGCTTTAAATTAAATAATAAAATTTAAGGTTTCAAATTAGTTAAGCTTTTTTCTATTGACTTCATAGCCGATCTTTAAATACATCGGAGCTATGCACCGCGGCCTAAAGGGAATTTTTTACGTATTTGATTTCGCTGTTGCCTCGGTTACAAGTTCCGTAGCAGTGGTTCTGTGTGTCCGTCGTGGAATATTCGCGTTGTCATTTTCCCAGCAGTCGACTGTTTCCTTTTCGGCAGCTAAGAGATACATGATGCGCTACAAGCACACTTCGCTACAGCTCCCCCCCCCCCCCCCCGTCCCCTACGTTTCCAATTGAAATGACCTCATATTTCTTGTTGCCTGCCGCGGAATAAACAAGAGGAGGTAAAAGCTGTACATGATACTTTTCACAAAGTGAGATTCAAGCGAGTTGAGCTGCCGGGTGCGTGCGGCGATGCGGCCCAACAGATGCCGGCTGCCCCGGCCGCGCCTCCCGCCAACGCGGGCCGCCGACGCCCGCACTCGCGCCGCGCCTTCTGGCCGCGACGTAAAATTAACTTCTGACCTTCACCGTACCTTAACCTAAACTTGTATTCAGTTTGTTTGCGTTCAAAAACGCGATGTATACGAAAAATGACAACTTTTCCGCCTGGACTGCTATTACATGTTCTTATTTATTACGATCTCGATTTCGGCTGTAATATCATTCTCAAGTAGAAGATGTCACTTCTTTTTTTAGCAATGACAACATTTAATAATCGGCCGGGCGGCAAAAGTTGTTATTTCTAAAATTAACGTAAGATACTCGTTTCATTTAAACTGATTTTTTCTCAAGTACTTACATAGTTTCGTTAGCAGAATAGCTAGTTATGCAAGGTGTGCATTTTATTTACACTGAAAATATCTGCATTGTTGAAGCACCGAATACCAATAAAAAATAGCCGAGTAATAAAACACTGCTTCTAACACACGTGCGATGTATCATATAAAGTGTGTCTACCAGATGTTCCACGAAAAGGTCGAAATATCGAAACACTGTTTTCAAATATAGTTTCATTGTTAGAAGGGTCTACTTTACATCAGATACCACCTGTACATTATTTTAATTCTTCGCAGAGAACTGTCGTTCAGCTCGTATGGATGGGCAGTCTTTGGAGAAGCTGGAGCCACACATTAGTGAAGAAGAATGAAAAAAAGAAGCAAACAGTGTCATCATAACAAATTGCAAAACGTTTTTGTGCTGTTTAGTTAGAATTTGGCTCCAATCGTCCACTGCATTCTCCAAATCTAACTTCAGTAAAAAAGGTGCCTCCTGACGCTTTGATACCTACACGTCATATTTTACAAAACATTATCAATTGGAAAACGTACAGACAGACACAAACAAAATATCAGCTTGATATGATGAATTTTCCACTGTTGGCAGGAGTATTCATTTTTATGTTCTGTGCACTTGTTACCTCCAAATACATCGTCATTGCTTAGGTCAGCGTGTGCAAGGTATGTGTGCTGTAAATACGACTGGAAAAAAGCGGCTGTCAATACCAGAAGGTATTTGCATTTACCACCTAACTTTGGGCTTTATACTAAAATGGTTTTTGCCACCTGAAAGTGACAGTTGTACAGGTTACGCAAAAGTGGTACGTACAATACATTCCAGCCTTGTTAACTGACGTAAATCCAGCTGATGGTATAGATATATTCCTCAGAAACTTGTAGTGGAAACTGTAATATAAGAAATGTGACTGACTACAGTAGTTCGTATTTTGATTTGATATTCATACGTCGTGGCGAAGCTTAACCTAACGTGTTCTCATTTGAAGTTAAGTTTTATCATTCCTGTTCTCTTCCAGTAACTTCGCAACTCTCTGAAACATCCTGACAGTTTGCCAGAGACACTTTCGATAAGATTTCAAATATTACGAGAATAATTCCCGTTTTCTCAATTACAGAGGTACATGTCGCTAGCTGAAGCAAGACAACTTTTTAAGAGCGTCGAACATCGTGTTTGTGTTTAATTTATGGCATGTTAATTGATAATAGCCGTGCATATTTCACTTCGCGCTTATTTCGTCCTCTCTTCCTTCACTTTTTTGTTGCCATAGTCGTAGCAGATATTCCTTGCATTATCTTAAAACGTGTTTCTTTGGTTAGTGCAGGACATTTCACTATGCGGACTTCGTCACATTAGCGTGCAGTAGGCGAAAGAAAGCGGATGTGATGAATGCAAGATATCACTTACCTTGAATATTCATGAGGCGTGCGCAGGTAGCTGGCCACTTTTAGAGCATCACTTTAAAAAGTTTTGAAAAATCACCGAGGGAAATGTGTGCCGCTGCTGCTTCGGCGAACACGGATTTAATGACCAGCACACAAACTGCTCTGGCTAAGGCACGTGTGTCAGATATTCTTAGTTTAAATTGCTTTAACAAAGAGACATACAAGAGGTTCATTAAAGAATCACCAGTGACGACTGTCAACTGCCTCATTCAGTTATATGTCATAACTGTCGAAAAGGAATTCCTTATTACATGTGAGGAGCTTTTGCGACAATGCATAAAACATATGTGCCTGAAATGTTTGGGTTATTTTTGTTTTTTGCTGATGGGACAACTTTATTATTAACGTCGTTCATCAACAATAGTAACCACAATATTCCAAAGCACAGTTTTATAAACAGAGCTTCAGCTGTTACTGAAGGGCATTCACTGCGATATCAACACATTGCAAACACTTATCTGGGAATTTTGCTGATTTCTAATGGTTCTAATGGCCCTGAGCACTATGGGACTTAACATCTGAGGTCATCAGTCCCCTAGAACTTAGAACTACTTAAGCGTAACTAATCTAAGGACATCACATACATCCATGCACGAGGCAGAATTCGAACCTGCGACCGTAGCAGTCGCGCGGTTCCGGACTGAAGCGCCTAGAAACGCTCGGCCATCGCGGCCTGCTCAGATAATTTCCTCGTGTTATTTATACCGTTGTCTGAACATACACATTGCCATCTTTGAATTCCCTTATTCATTAAGTTTTTTTCATTCGTTTCACCGTCCCAGTTTTGTCCAGTATAGCCAGTATGATGAATTATTATTGGTGTCTTACTATTTGCAGCTTTCTCACAAGTGGGCATAAAATTTCGAACAAGTTGCACAATACTATCATTCCTGTTTGTCCAGTGCAGCTGTATAAAGTCGTCCATCGCTCGCGACACACACACACACATACACACACACACACACACACACACACACACACACACACACACACACACACACACACACAGGGAAGAGAACTCAAAATAAGTATTTCATTGACATAGCTAAATTACCGTTGACATTTATTACTGGTCAGACACATACAGTCTTGCCCTTTCACAAATATGTGTAGAGTTCAGAGCGACTCGCTACTTTTGTGAATGGAATACGTGTAAAATTCAGCACAGTCCTAGCTTGACGCTGTGACGTCATATACCATCGAGCAGGGCCATCGAAGTAGTGACAGCGTTGGACAATAGCCCGTTTCTATGAGGTAAGTACATTTTCAGCAGACGCTGCCTATTTACACACTTCTTGTTTGGTGATTACAAGGACGTGACCATTCCTGTTACGCTGTTACAAAATGGTAAATGCTCGATACTTCGCGGGACGTTAACACCGCATGTCAGGGTCATGTAAAAATTCGGAAGTGTTCATTTCACCGAATAGTATTTCGGATCATAAGTACACGTTGCTGTAAACGTAGCTCACTGTACATGTAATAGGAAATGCTTTCAACTACCTTACATGGACAACGTGTGAAACAGGAATTATTTGTAATCCGAAGTTGATCGGTGAACGGTCGAAACTATTTGTTTTGTGAAACTGCCCAATGATTGTACCTGTGAAGTGAACACACTGCAACCTTTAAATCACGGTGATGTCACCGACTGGCACCAGACATACAAACAGTAACACAACCACCTAAAAATTTATCCTGTTCTATTCAGAATAGCCCTTCGTACTGCCCATTACGCAACGTATTGTAAGATACACCTATTATGTGTGAGATAGAGATATTTGGCGCAGGCACAGTTCCCGTAGGCCTATAGCCCAGCCAGTACGGCACATACAGCAAGTCTCCCGTACCACCTCTGCCCAGCTGGCCTGCCTGCCGAGCTGCTAACCCGATAAGAGCCAAGGGCAATTAACAGCAGCTCACTCCCCGCGAGTACGCAACGTGGAACGAAAATTTTCTGCGTGTTCGGGGAAGTAAATATAGTTCTGCCAATAAGAAACGTGAACGGAAGATAAACAGCAATAAAAGAAATCTGTTCTGGGGTGCTCGACTGAATGAGCGGAAGAGATTTTCTGTTCGGAAAAAACTGTATCTGAACTGAAATGAGGACAGTATTCCCGCTGTGTGTATCTTCGAGGGCAAAATTAATCTTAGTAGTAGTGAGTTCAAATGGTTCAAATGGCTCTGAGCACTATGGGACTTAACATCTATGGTCATCAGTCCCCTAGAACTTAGAACTACTGAAACCTAACTAACCTAAGGACAGCACACAACACCCAGCCATCACGAGGCAGAGAAAATCCCTGACCCCGCCGGGAATCGAACCCGGGAACCCGGGCGTGGGAAGCGAGAACGCTACCGCACGACCACGAGATGCGGGCAGTAGTAGTGAGTCTACGAGTAAACACGGCGAAGAAGGGTTTTCACATCTATTAAATTACGCCGAGATATTACCCAGCGTTAGAATGAATTTGTTGGAGAAACCCAGCGTTTTTGCCCATACTGCGGATGACACTTTTGAGGGAGGTCGTACCTTCTATGAATGTCCAAACTCTGGCTTGACTCTGACTGTAGTATTAATTAGTTCGTTTCCAGCCGGCCGGGGTGGCAAAGCGGTTCTAGGCGCTACAGGCTGGAACCGCGCGACTGCTACGGTCTCAGGTTCGAATCCTGCCTCGGGCATGGGTGTGTGTGATGTCCTTAGGTTAGTAATTTTAAGTTCTAGGGGACTGATGACCTCAGAGGTTAAGTCCCACAGTGCTCAGAGCCATTTTTTGAGTTCGTTTCCACGTGCCCTCGTGCAGAGCTGTGACATCATGTGTCCACATGTTTTCAAAACTGGAGCTAATTGGCCGTTGTCTGCTGTTGTCCGCCCCACGGTGGTCGACTGGTAGGTATCTTTTTCAGCACAGGACTCTGACACCCTTCTTCAGCCGATAAAAATGATTTTCGTGTTTAATAATTCATATCGATTTTCTGCATAGCCTGTCGCAGTATCCGCTCGTGGCAGCCACGACATGAGCGCTGTCAAATCGAATGCTACGGTTTCCTGGTTGCGAAGCGTTTTCCTCAACAGACAATCGATCTTCTTTCCAACTTGCACACTTACAATTAAGTTCTTTTAGTCGTCCTTCTAACGTTCTTTTAGTAATACCCACATGCACGTCTCCACAATTACACGGTATTTTATAAATTCCATTTTTTTCCAGCGGCTTGCGAGCATTCTTGTCCGGCATAAGTTGCCCCTAGATGTTTCGGCTGAGTTTGCAAACCGACGATACATCGCTTCTTCATTATCTTCCCTTCAGTGACATCTTTAATGAATGGAAGGCAACCTTGGATCGCTATGACATTCACGTGAAGGTCTTAATACACTTTTTATTTCAGCGAAGAAGGATTTTGCTACGTGCTCTATACGGCATTCGCTAGAGTATGCGAGTTAAAGCTGGCCAGTGGCGAAAAGGCATATGACGGAAATTTATATGTGGAAGCGAATCAACAAAATAAGCCGAAACCACAGAGAAACAAAGCACCATCTCTTGAAAGAAGTCAAGAAATGTAATTACTCGTCGAAACAGAAAGAAGGGACGGAAACCTTCTGGGCATATACTGTACGTCGCAAATAACACTGAAAGACGGGTAAGGATAAAATGTTGTTAAACGGAACTAAGATAGGACCTAAGGTGTCAGTCTCCCAAGAGGTGAAGAGTAAAGGGAAAGTCAGAAGAAGGTACTGCAGCGACAGTCCTTTGCCTTTAGCGATTCAGTCACACATTAACAAATCTGCCTTTCTCGATAGTCTAGATGAGACATGTGTGCGCGGATCTCTATAGATTTGGATCTTGACGCACGGAGGTGGTACGCACCTTGGAAGTCTCCCACATGGACGGGTGGCCTCCGCGGTGAATGCTACCTGGAAGTCTGGCGCAAAAAGCTGCCCCGCATCCTGTGCGGCCCCTTCCACTGTGGATTCCCCTAGCCATGTTTTTCCCAGCCAAGGGTGTCGAAAATCTACTTCTGACGGGTCACTGACACCATTTCCCGAGGTAAATACCAAGCCATCACAGGGAAAAAAAACGAGGTCGTACTTGTACTTCTAAAGAGAAATGTTGAAATATGCTATGTAGTGAAGATATCTTGTAAAAATGAATAACTGACTATTAGTTGAAGCAGAAAATTAAAATTGTGGGGTAAGCTGTCACAGCAGCTAAAGCGCGCGCGCGCGCGCGCGCGCGCGCGCACACAGACACACACACACACACACACACACAATCGGCACATCATAATACATAAGGGGAAGGAATCAAGATACTGAATCAAGTATTTTTAACGGAGCGGTGTAAATTATTAACGACATTCGAAAACTCTTGGGAAGAAGAGCATAATGATATAACGCTTGTTAATTATGACACAAAAACTTTTGCGGAAGTGTTGGAGAAACGAGCTATAACTGAAAATGAAGGCGGTCGGTATTGGCTTTTTGGATGTAAACACCGCCACGTTGGGCCTTCATGCTTGGCCCTTAGTTACATTCATCAAGAATACATGACTATGCCACGAAGATAAAACGTGGAAATTGGAAATCAGTGGTAAGACCTTATGGGACCAAACTGCGGAGGTCATCGGCCCCTAATCTTACATACTACTTAATCTAACTTAAACTAACTTACGCTAAGGACAACACACATACCCATGCCCGAAGGGACTCGAACCTCCGACTGGGGGAGCTGCGCGGACCGTGGCAGGACTCCTCAGACCACGCTGCTACCCCGCGCGGCGATAAAACGTGTTTCCTCTTAACCCTACTTTATACCACATAGACACACAGTCAAACACCATTATTTTACGATGGCGTGCTGAAAATTGATGCCTCAGAATTTTTATTTGAAAACATTTAAAGCTTTTTAAATAAAACAAACATTATTAACATTCTACATCCGTATTCTTCGCCGGCCGTGGTGGCCAAGCGGTTAAAGGCGCTACAGTCTGGAACCGCGCGGCCGCTACGGTCGCAGGTTCGAATCCAGCCTTGGGCATGGAAGTGTGTGATGTCCTTAGGTTAGTTAGGTTTACGTAGTTCTAAGTTCTAGGGGACTGATGACCTTAGAAGTTAAGTCCCATAGTGCTCAGAGCCATTTCCGTATTCTTCGTGTCTACATATTTATTTCTCAACAAAGTCACCCTGGCGATGAGCACACAACCTCATCTCCGCTTGCGCCGCTACATCACTATCAAAGCGAAGTCCTCGAAAGTTTTCTTTAAATTTTGGTAACAAAAATGGTTCAAATGGCTCTGAGCACTATGGGGCTTAACTTCAGGTCATGAGTCCCCTAGAACTTAGAACTACTTAAACCTAACTAACCTAAGGACATCACACACATCCATGCCCGAGGCAGGATTCGAACCTGCGACCGTAGCGGTCGCGCGGTTCTAGACTGTAGCGCCTAGAACCGCTCGGCCACTTTTGGTAACAGATGAGGATGGTAGATGACAGTGTACCCGAGGCGTCCGATTGTTGCACGTGCCGTAACGCTAGAGTATGGTCTAGTATTGTCATGCTGAATGAGTGGGGGGCTCCATTTTTGGACGAACTCTTGAAATTCGGCGGCCGGTGTGGCCGAGCGGTTCTAGGCGCTTCAGTCTGGAACCGCGCGACCGCTACGGTCGCAGGTTCGAATCCTGCCTCGAGCATGGATGTGTGTCACGTTCTTAGTTTAGTTAGGTTTTAGTAGTTCTAAGTTCTATGGTACTGATGACCTCAGATGTTAAGTCCCATAGTGCTCAGAGCCATTTGAATCATCTTTAAACTCTTCAGATTCGTGCTTTCAGTTTCCTAAGGGTGTCTCAAGCACCGTCACAGTTACGTTACGCACCGCCATGTTACACGCTACAATCCAGAGCCCTCTAGCGGCAGAGGGCTGCAGATATGTAGGTACGAAGAATAAAGATCTAGAATGTTAATAACGTTTGTTATAGTTAAAAAGAGTCTTCACATAAAAAAATACGATGGTACTATTTTTCAGCACACCCTCGTACATGCCAACTTGTATCCTATCACAAGAGCCGTAATGAAACCACTTCAGATGTTTACGGCCTCATCGTTCAGTGAACAGCTTCGGTGGAACCAAGCGAACAGACGAAAGACCTGATACAACAGCAGGGCCTGGCATGACGGCCCCACTTTGCGGTGTTTACGTCGCAGTAGCCAATGCCGCCTTCCATTTTCTGCATATTTGTCAGATTTTTTGTGGAAAGTTTCAACGCTATCGTAAGCAAACATTATATCTTTGTACCAGGGCATTCTCATGCCTTTAAAAAGTGTATCGCTCCATTAAAAGAAAAGCGACCGAAACTTTAATACTCGACGTAAAAGCTGGTCCGGAAAGCATCTTGAGGGAAAGACGAAGGACTGTGAACAAAATTGTTGGGCCAGTTAAAGAATGAGGATGGGTACAGACCGAAGTCTCATGAAACAACAGAAAGATTGCTTAGCCTGAAACTGAACATTAGCAAACAAGAGTGAACTTTTATGAACACGCTGAAAGAATCCCAACAACGAGGATCGCACGCCAGATTATGACATAGAAATGTAAAACTAAAGAATGTACCGTCGTTACATTGAGTTAAAAATGACTGGGAGAAAGCCAAGATAGAAATAATAGAGAGGCACGCATCCTGCCAAATGATAAACTGCTGGATTGTTAGTCAGAGGATGAGGTTCCAAAGAGACCAAGAGAGAAATGGACGGAAGACTAATAGCCAACGGAGCGAAGGTGAAAGCCATATGAAAATCAGAAAGATGAACTGTAAAAGCTCTTTGTGGTTCAACAGGTTCCATGAGCAAACAATAATAACTACTGGGTCAAATGGCTCTGAGCACTATGGGAGTTAACTTCTGAGGTCATCAGTCCCCTAGAACGTAGAACTACTTACACCTAACTAACCTAAGGACATCACACACATCCATGCCCGAGGCAGGATTCGAACCTGCGACCGTAGCGGTCGCGCGGTTGCAGACTGTAGCGCCTAGAACCGCTCGGCCACTCCGGCCGGCCAATAATAACATACATGGCAAATAATCACACAAAAGCATAATTATGCGTAGGAACGTAAACTAAAGTATAAAAAGGTGCGAATATTTTGCTGCAAGATCAGTCTTCTTAACTTTTCATCTATCGACGTTATTAAGAGACTATAGTTTCTTTGTCTTAAATGGTTCAGTGAACTTTATTTAACGGCATTAGATAGCTCTCAGAAATAGGAGTGTAGTGGTAAAGCGCTCAGTATTGTTCTGAAATAAATATTTGCAAAACAAGTTGCGACGTATGCTAAGTCTGAGGCTGACACACTTCCAAACATCTGCTGTTTCGGCGAAATTATCTCTCATGTTTCCCATCTCTGCTGGGAAGAATCCATTAATATATCACAACACATTCCTTTGTAGGTACCTAGAACGCCTCTAAAACAGTTACATAGATAAAATCTAACTGCTTTAGTGTACCGATAGTTGATGATGATGATGATGACGTTTGGATTATGGGGCGCTCAACTGCGCTGTCATTTGTCCCAGTCTTTACACAGTCCAATTTGTACACAATTCTATCTGGCTATTGTCACGAACGATGATGATGATCATGATGATGAAATGATGAGGACAACACAAACACCCAGTCCCCAGGTATCGATAGTTAAAGAAAGTTACGTGAACATACAGAAAACTTCTCCTTCAAATGTCACTTTTCGTAAACCTTGTTGCACTATCTGCAACGGTTCTTCCCAGTATCGGATGTTACGAGCTAAGCCCTAAGGTAAGAAGCAGAGACGATGGGCGCTGGCGGAAGCGTGAGCTAGCAACAGTGTCGTTCGTCGTTTGTCACGAGGCGCCTTCGAATCTCGGCCGCGCGCCGCCTAGTGCGAGAGGCGGCCGCGCCGCTGAGTGTTAAGTTGGCAGCACCAGCGCCTTACACACGTTCGCACTCCCGCGCCCGCGTTTTGCAAATGCGTTTTTACGCGCGAAACGTGAGTTCCGCTGTACACGCGCCGCGCTACCGCGCCCCTAACCGCCAGCTAGTGGGCTCTTGCTGAAAGCCCGTAACTCTACACGTATCGCTTTCCAAATCGTTTAAGTCCTCGTATATCTTTGAAACGTTATTTCCGCTAACGCGTTATGACTAGTTGTACAACTCTTTTGAGAAAAAAGCGAGACTTTACTTTTCTAGATTATGTCAAGTTATAATCTCACATATTACGAAACTACGTGAGATGTACGAGTTACTATAGCGACAGTATACAGATATGGTGTCAAAGAAAGCATTAACATCAGAGTAGGTCGTGGTTTGTACTTTCCAGTTCTTTAATTATTACACCTGTTTTATTTTGCCAGCCTACTATGTTCCATATGCCAATTAAAAGATATCCTTTTCTGTGGAATATATAAGAGGCACGAACGACGTCAGAGGCTGATAGATCACTGTGAAGGAGACGGCGATGCCACATACTCGTTTGAAACAGAGTTGCCAGCACCTTACAGGGTTTAAAAGTGTGTGTCTTAATGTTGTCGCTTAGTAGAACGACGCAGTAACTAGATTTATGGGCTGTGCGGATGTGACAGTGGGACGATGCTGGACAGCATACCCGTGGACAAGGTTCAGGTAGAGCACGTGTGACCACCCCAAGGGGGAGGGGGGATCGCCGCATTGTGTACCAAACAGCTGCGCCTGTCCTCTGACAACGAATAATGAACTCCCTGGGGTTGCGTGAGAAACGGTAAGTGGTCAGGAGGAATCGAACCCAAATCTCTGCGTGAGTGGCTACAGAACCTAAGTTCAGATCACGGTGGCAGACTCGCCACCCAGCGGCTCCGATTCGGGAAGAACCGGGCTCAAAATTTGCTGTATCTGTCGGGGTTTAGTTCTCTCGCCTTTTCCTTAAAACACTTTAAGCGAACTCTTGGATGATTGCATAATAAAAACCTATACCATTTCCTGTGTCCCTTTTCTCCCCCCCCCCTCCTCCCTCCCCCACACCGCAACCGCAAACCTTCACACACACACACACACACACACACACACACACACACACACACACTCTCTCTTCTCCACGATACTTGTCCAACAGAGAATGTATCTCACATGAAGTCGTTGTCAACGGGACGCAAAACTACAGTCACGATTCTTCGATTCCCTGCTTCCTTCACCAAAGGCATATCGGATCGCCACGGATCAAACTGAAAGGGACTGTGAAACGGAGACCGGGGTGAGTAACGAGAAAGGGAAGCAGTGAGTGATGTCTCCCGGAAAATTTTTGGTGCATGTTGGGACTAGTTCGTCAGAGCTGGTTCACACTAGGCCAGTACGTTGGTCCAATGGCGAGTGATATGGCAACTGTACGTGTGGCCAAGATTGTTCACTCGAATATTTTAGCAAAATGAAGTGGACAGAAGAGTCGCTTCCAGTAGCCAACTTTATGGTGTGGAATAGAGTTCACTATTTCCACTTCCACTTGCGTCTGTTGTGGGTCGATTACATGTCTCGTTGCAGTGATGGTGCTTTACGGCTTACGTGGGAAGGGATTCCTTATGGAATACGAAAGTCCTCCTATACAGCTGACTTGAGAGCTGTCTCACTGTCATTGAACTGCGCCCAGTAGCAAGAAAGCATAACATTGTCTCCGCTTTCCGTAGATGACTTTGATTCCAGCCGACACTTCTAATACAAAACTGAAGCAACTCCCCAACCGACATTCTCCGAGTGAAATAGCGTTATTTTGAGTCTTTAGCTGCGAATTCTACATTGAGGCACCACACGCATTTTATTTTGTGACTATCCATCCTCACATACGTTATCCATTGACTTCGTTTCAATCTCTTCGGCTACCTCTGCCTGGGCAAGTGTACGTGCTTGACTCGTTGTTGCTTTTGAATACCAACTAATCAAACCTCCTCCCCAACTTCCAGGTCCGTCGTTTAGTAGAAATACTGATCGTTCGCTACTGGACTCAGTTACTGGACGATGTTATTCATCACGTAGGTCTAAGTCGTAAAGCCAAGCTTTGCGGCAAGAAGGGACTGAGCAGATGTAAGTCACAACTTTCCCTCTACCTACATCTACTCGTACATCTATGTGGCCGCGGGGGATTAGCCGAGCGGTCTTAGGGGCTGCAGTCATGGACTGTGCGGCTGATCCCGGCGGAGGTTCGAGTCCTCCCTCGGTATGGGTGTGTGTGTTTGTCCTTAGGATAATTTAGGTTATGTAGTGTGTAAGCTTAGGGACTGATGACCTCTGCAGTTAAGTCCCATAAGATTTCACACACATTTGAACATTTTGGAACATGTACGTGTGTACTATGCGAATGAGTGGGAAGTGTATGGCAGAGGCTACTTCCATGCCCTGTTTTGGCGTTTGTTCGCATTTCGTTACTAGGTAGAATGTGCGAAGAACGATTGTTTTTACATCTCTGTATGTGTACTTATTAGTCTAACTTCATTTTCACCATCTCTACAGGAACGATTCTTCGACCGTCCACGGGTTGACTTTTCACTATGAACAATACGTGGAGCTGCGAAGTGGAATGGCTCAGTCGTACGCAAAGCAAATGACACATTCTCACTTATTCCCAGCGTGTAAGGAAATCATCGTGAGAGATAGCTCGCTAAACGCCTTAGTACAGTCCATCTTGGAATGCTACTCAAGTGCGTAGGATCCATGTAAGACTAAACTAAAATAGGGACTCGTTAGTGTACATAGAAGGGTACCGAAATTGATCACCAATTTGTCTTGCTGGGACATGCCGGACAATCTCAACTTGCAACTCGCAGACACTCGAAGAAAGCTGTCAAAATTCCAGTAACCGGATTTCATATCGTCAGAGACAGTAAAATTTCAATACTAACAGCGCTCTTATCGCACCCTGCCAGGAAAAGTGACACAAGTCGAAAAACGGCTTCTTTAGTTTATGTCACTGAGTTGTGCCGCAACGTGCACGAAAAATATAATGGAATTTACTACCAACAATACTTACTTGAAATGTAAACGAAGCTTATTCTATTCCAATGTAAATTTTATAGAACTAATTCTTTAAGTCGAGTTTTCTGAAGTACTGCATTTCTGAGTTGTGGTGTGCGATATAAGAAGTCGCTCCCGCTATGCTCCAGCCGCTAACGGGGTGGGAAGAAACAGTGCTAAAATATACAAGCAGTGCACGCTAGTAAAGAGATCAAGTATCGTGAACTCAGTGGCAATATGCATGTCAGAAACCAGTGATATCATTCAGCAGGAAATTTTTTCACGTTGTGTTCGAAGCTTGACTTAGCGTGCGATCTAGTTTGGGATCTACATGGCTGTGAAAAAAAAAAAAAAGATAGAGAAATGAACGTGGCGCTACTGTGTGTCCAAAAGTTTGCCTTCCTTTCCATGCTTAGCCATTTCACTAAACGTGACTACCATACTGTTCTACGTGAAGAGGAAAACTAAGTGAGCACATTCAGACATTACGGATCGCTTACACTTACAGCAACGGTCATCAATGCAAAAAAGCAGGGAAATTGTAAGTGCCGTTTTGAAGCTGTTCCTCTATTCAGCTGCCTCCGCCCTTAGTTCTCCGTTGACTTTTTCGTGAGCCTTAATTGCGAATCTGCAGAAATGTGGCGCTACGTTTCACCTTTCTCCGCCGGGGAAGAAGAATGCGACCTTTAGCTGGCTCCGCCAAACTCCTCCCATTTTCTGACAATTTTCAAAGTTGTCGCTAAACAATTTCTCTTTCCCTGCTGTTGTCCCGGCTGCTCCCTCCGGCCCATCAGAATACACAGCCAATTAAACGGGCTGCCGGAGATAATGGCAGAGTCGCATGTTGCTGTCATTTGAAATATGCGACCAGATCGCAGCCTAGCGGGGATATTCGCTGCTCCTTCAACGCCCCTAAGCTCACCTTCGGAAGATAAAAGTCCAGAAAGAGGTGCTCTCTTGTTTATGTACCGGCCCCGTCACCATAAACGAATTTCTAGTGCGATAAACACAGTCGCACGATACTACGCGACCAAGGAACGCAGCCCGTTAAGCCGAACCGTCAACGGAAACAATGTTCTGGTGGTCAGTTGCTCACGGCGACACACGTGTGTGCTCCGAAGTACATGTGAGAACGTACTCGCAAACTGCCGGCCACCTTTCGAGGAAGTAATCTGTGGACATAAGCAACGCACCCCGAACATTTAAGAGTCTGTGTGTAGGTGTACAGAAATGGGCTACGGCAGTCATTTTGTTTTTCGCGGACATTTTTATTGGCGATGGGCGCGCGCATGGGCGGTGCTCGCGCTGATCAATAATCACTCACCCCCCCTCGAGGTTGCGTCGCCGACCCACAGATGGCACCGGGGCAGCGCATCTCCATTCCTAGGCCTGGCACAGTTCTCCGGCATCGCAATTACGTCGAAGCAGAATTGCTGTTTGGTTTGCATCCAGAAAACGAGTTATCGCTACGAGTCCACGCTTCGGTTCCGGTGTGTATTCGTCCCTTTACTTTGCGCATGAATCGTTATGAAAGACAGACTATATTGTGGTTTCTAATCGATTATATGTCACATTTCGACCGGCGGAATTTCTAATTCGACAATATTTCGTACGTCGCGTAGTAAGTTTACCGCTTATTGTAAGAAAACTTCATATTCTGGTGTACTGTAAAGAGCGCTGTATAACGTCTTAAGAATTTGCCCGTTCGTGTTTTCGTTACAGCAGTTAAGTATGTCAATGACTCGGAAAATGTTGTGTTTAGGCTCTGCAGTAATAGCTACCGTATTTATTTGCTTGCTCTGTAGTATTTTGCGTGCATACCTGCTGCTTGTCCGAGCAGGAGAGGTTAGGGGCGGCTGTCACGTGGCATCCCCCCCCCCCCCTCTTCTCATCCCTCCTTCCACATTTGACTTCCGCAAACGGGTTTCTTGGATGCTTAGTCACAAGTGGACCGTGCCTATTCAATTGCTGTAAAATGCCCACAGTTTATATCTTCACAAATTGCTGTGTTACTATGAAACAATTTGCTATGATATTTTGATTGTCAATTTTGAAGGTCATCTGTGAACTTATGTTAATATGCAAATAGCGAGAGCAACTGGAGAGACAAGCCATGTCCTCATCTGTACATATTAGTTCATTCGTGGTCGCCCGTTGTGTGTGTGATACACGTATGAGTAACCACGCAAATATTCTTTTTCCTACATCATAAACAGCAACTACTACGAGACAGCCCTATCGTAAATAATAACTGTGTGCTCCACAATAAATCGTCTGAGGGGCAAACAAATAGTAAAATCCCACATTTTCTTAAATGACTAATAAGCGCATTTTGTAATTTAGTGAAAGTAAGGCTCCTGATTTTCTTCACTGCCTCGAAAACAGTACTTTTCAACTATAATTAAAATCAGGTGTGTTCAGTGCTCCTAGACGCTGTAGTAGTTCAAAAGCGAATAATATTACGTAGTTCACTGACAGTGTCATTCCATTATACAAGTAACAGTAAAATAAAGATCCCTTTTCTCGGATGAGATAGTATGCGATTGACATATACGTGCTGTCCCTTTGGTAATAATTCGTTTTCGTTGTGCAAAACTGGCAGCAACGCAAAAATGTGAGAAAGCACCTAAACCGCCACTTCTACAGAAAAAGTTGTTAGCCATGCAATTAATAAGAATACCGAGAGCAGAACATTCGACGTCACTTGCTTATGCCGACAGTGCTATCTTCATACCGAAGCTTAAAAAATGTCCCAAGAAAAAGGTCGAATTCCAGAGACATGTGTCAGGTCTTTTCTCACTCAATACTCCAGTGTTAACGACATGACAGGTTTGCTAGCTTGTATGATGATGGCTGCTTCTCTTAGAGTTTTTTGCATCTCTCATTTAGCCAACAGAAAAAACAGGTGAAATCAGTCAACGAGCAGTAACACATCTTTTCGCCCGTCCGATAATGACTTCCGAAAACCCAAAAACACAGTAGGGAATAAAAAACATAATAATTAAATCCGCCTACTATCTTTTCAACAGTGTATTTGATTTGCTAACGGACATTTCGAAGCACAATTTCATCATCAGGGCCTCTCTTCCCTATTGCCATGTCAACAAGACAGAAACACGTATTCATGAATTTTACTGATTGTTGTTGTATACAGGTACGATCAAACAGTGAAATAATTTCCTTGTTATTCACATTCTTACGTAATGGTTGTATTTAGAAAATTAAACTGGCAAAACAGAAACGCTGCTAGAAAGACAGTTATTTATTATTATGTTTTCAGTTCATTTTACTGGCTTGGTTTTGCGAAGAAAATCAGCTCTAGCTACCATGAAATACAGTGTGGAACGTTTGTAAATGGGAAACGGGAGGAACAGAGGACTACTTTACACATCTTTCAGCCCCGTCTCATTATGCTGACAAATGAAATATCTACTGGATACCTAAAAAGTTCATTTTTATCAAATACAATAATGGTACTATTTAAAATGGCTAATGTATACTTATATGTGTCAAAGATGGAGCGATTTGATTCTACTGTTATCTTGCGTGGCATTATTTCAGGTCAAAGACGTAGTTTTCTGCGGCCTTTCTGAATCCCCCCTGCCGAGTCGGAATGCTTGCTAATAGAAGTCCCCTGCTGTTTGATCGACCGTTCAATTTCCGTTTGCCCTGCTCCTGCTACTGGAGGCGCATGAAATATCGAGAAAAGTCTCTCCAGCTTAGGACACAGCTGTCTTTCGAATAGATCATTCATCTTTAGTAACCAAAACGTGAGTCCCGAAAGCAACCTACAAAGAATTTTGCAGTACTTCGAGAAATACGGCACAGGGTCTCTTGTCCTAATGTCATAAGTTCAGAATCAAGTACGAAACAGATATACGAACAGGTGACAAAAAAATCACCTCTCACTGTACACTGTATTGCGTAGCTGAATTCTGCTTCTTTCTCGAGCTGCTGATACCTGTTCGATTATTGTGTTTTCCCGAAGACCCTGGTAACCGCCCTGTGAAACTGCTTCTTTTCGGGTTTACTATATTTTTCGTCGAAGCTAATGAGTCGCTGGCTTGTGGCTCATTAGAGGTCCACAGCCGACAGCAAAATAAATTAATAAAGTATTTTGAAAAATCAATTATAACGAGGTTAAAACAACGTGTAGTCTACACATTTTAAAGAAAATTGTACAAATTAACGCTGAAGTAATAGAATCTGTTGATGAGTTTTGTTTAAAGATCTGGATTGATTTTGGCTGACTGAATATAATTTTCGGAACAATTATTCAACTGTGTGTGAAGTGTATAATTATTCTGTACCAACATTTTTTACTCATGGCAGTGAGGCATGTATTTGTAATGCAAAAACCATAATAATTGAGGGTTACTCAGTCAGCAATGGACAGATGCTTGTTGACAATTGCTAAGAAATAAACAAATATATCGGGAACAAACTGTTCTGGAAGATATAAGTACGATTTAATGAAAATGCTTGGGAGCAAAAAGGTAGAACATTGAAACTGAGGATAATCAAAGAACGGCAGCGCAGATCGTCACATATTTGTTTGTCTGTTCGAAATAGATCGCAAAAACAAAATTAGATTACTGTCATTTCACACAACAGTATATAAGCATTCATTATTTCCATGAATTATTTGTAAGTCGAATGCAAAGGAACCGTAACGCTCGTTACAAAAAGTGTCAATATGTAACAAGCATTGTTACAGTATATTCGTCTCTGTCCGGACTTCAACAGAAGCTGCAATTTTATTAGCAGCGCCACACATAGAGATTAAATTCCCTTGTGTACGTATGGTGTATGAAACTCACTCAGGGATGAAATCTCTATCATTTGATCCTTGTACTGGGTGTGAAAAAGCCATCAAAACTGCGATGAAATTGCTCTGTACTAATCGCTCTCGGTGCAACTGAACTCAAGCAACGGCATCGCTTCTGAACTAGCCCAGCGAGTTCAGAGGTCAAAGAATAAGTCTGGAGATTTTCCACCATTGACACGAATTCTCTCACGGAGCACAATGTTTTTTCGATTATATGTAGCGATACACGAGGAACAGTGAATACGTGATCTACTTAAATATATGGCGTTGCAGTCAGATTCAACCGAAACTGGTCATGGACTGATTTACGATGGATAAATAGTTAGGGTTGGCCTGATTCTTATCGTAAATGAAACCCTATAAAATCAGCAAACAAAAGCACCGGAGTTGACGCCCTCAAAGATATAAAAACGGTCCAATAATCTCTAATACCTATGTCGGAAGTTCCATCACTTTAATGCAGTCAGAGCTAGGTATTAGTGTTTTTTTTTCTCTCTTCTGAAAATGTTGCTCTTCATCTTTATGCACATGCCAGTGCATAAAGGATTAAATTCCTACGACAATACCACCCTCGGTGGACCGATTTTTGCAGAATGCTGGCACTGTTGAAGTGTCATGCCACAGCTAGGAAGAGCAGGACTGTGCCATACCGAAAAGGAAAGCACATTCCTCTTGCCCTATGAAACTGGAAGAACTCGATATCGGTTGTTCACCCCATCACCGACTGAGCGACAACATTCTTCACAATCATAAAATTTGAAAGGACATCCATACACAGCGATTTAAGGTAGAAAGAACACACACAGCTAGTTATGGGAGGGAAAATATCCTAGACTGAAATTCACTGTAAGAATCAAATGGTTCAAATGGCTCTGACCACTATGGGAGTTAACTGCTGTGGTCATCAGTCCCCTAGAACATAGAACTACTTAAACCCAACCAACCTAAGGACATCACACACATCCATGCCCAAGGCAGGACTCGAACCTGCGACCGTAGCGGTCGCGCTGTTCCAGACTGTAGCGCCTAGAACCGCTCGACCACTCCCTGTAAGAATCCCAGTGATTCATACACAAAGGAGGGCGTTCAGTAAATTCGAGCGACAAATTATTAAGGACTGGGACTAACTCCAAGTTGGATAACAGTGACAATAACAGATTCAGAGAATTTTTGTTTAGTCAGAACTAGAGCCTCAACAAGCTACTCTGAGAGAAATGTTACGCCGGTTCAAATCCGAGTCGGGCCATTTAGACGTGGGTTTCTCGTGGTTTCTGTGCATCACTTAAGGCAAATGCCGGGATGGTTTGAAAAGTACACGACTGACTTTCTTTCTCACGCTTTTATCCGCGCGCGTCCTCAGTCTCCAATGATTTTGTGGTCGACTGGACGTTAAATTCCATTCTTCCTTATTTCTTAAAATTTCCAGCCGAGTCAAGAAACAGACTAATCCCTCCGGCACACATCACGAATATTGGCAACTAGTGTAAAATTAGAGAAGATGGTACAGTAGTTAAGACATAGGATTCATACTAGGGTGGCGCTGAGGTAAAATCCCTTCTCGCCAAACTTATTTATGTTGTGTGCAGGACCCCTAAATCACTTTCACACATTCCTTCAGCCTCGTTACGGTGTTTGGTGGAAGATACTTAGTTGCACTATAATGTCCCTTTCCGGTTCCTTACGCGAATGGTGACTGCGACCGTCGATAAACCTGGCATGTGTTCCAATTTCTCAGATTTTCTTATCGTCACTATTACGGTGTGGGGGGGGGGGGGGGAAGTAACACGTTGCCCGACTCCTTTTGGTACTTACGCTCTCGCAATTTCTACAGTCAAACTCTCCGTATTACACGACACCTAACGGATATCTTCGCCTATTTAAGCCCTATAAGTTACATGTATTCACCTGCACGGTCAATTTCCAGTTCGTGTACCATCGATACAGCGCAGGTCTTCCAGAATTTTCCTATTCTCGCGTCTAAACCTTCTTATAGACAACTGTATTGCCAGCGACAACTTCGCGGATCTCCCGGCATTATCCACTATATCACTGACATGTGTAACGATACATACACCGTACGTAGATGCAACCACATCGGAAAGGTATCTGTGGAGAAGCCGTGCTAACGAATGGTCCTTGAAGAAGGGCAGCAGCCTTTTCAGCAATTGCGGAGACAACAGTCTGGGTGACTGACTGATGTGGTTTTGTACACTAGCCATCAGGGCATTGCTATGTTGGTTCAAAAATGGCTCTGAGCACTATGGGACTTAACATCTGTGGTCATCAGTCCCCTAGAACTTAGAACTACTTAAACCTAACTAACCTAAGGACATCACACACATCCATGCCCGAGGCAGGATTCGAACCTGCGACCGTAGCGGTCACGCGGTTCCGGACTAAAGCGCCTAGAACCGCACGGCCACACCGGCCG
This sequence comes from Schistocerca nitens, assembly GCF_023898315.1. Classification (NCBI taxonomy): domain Eukaryota; kingdom Metazoa; phylum Arthropoda; class Insecta; order Orthoptera; family Acrididae; genus Schistocerca; species Schistocerca nitens. The sequence goes on from NC_064616.1 coordinate 932,245,057, forward strand.
GCTGCTATGTTGGAACTACGATTGGCTGAAAGCAGGGGGAACCTACAGCAGTTATATAAGGGGCGATAAAAAATTTCCGTTTGAGGGCGTTACTGCAGAGTATATGCAACGAAGCGCGACTCCGATGCGGGTATACGGGGTGAACAGTAATAAAACTGCCGAACTGCAGGGACGGACTCCTGACTGGAAATGGAGTAAACATGGTCCAATAAACATGTGTCCGGAAATGCACCGTGGCCGCGGTAGATGGTGCTGACGGATGACTGTTCCTCTGACCACGTGCCGTGTGTTCCATGTGTGATTGACGCAGCGTACTGTAAGCAGTAGAATGGGCCGATATTCATGTCGGTAATAAGCCGAGATGGTGTTTTTGTACAGTCAAGCAGATAGAAACAGTCTAGAGGCACGTGTCAATACTAAAACAAGTATCCTCAGAGGTACCAAATACATTATACACATTTCAAGCCCTTTTTGGGTGTTTGTGTGATCACGAGTCCCATGGGTCCTTTCAGACAGACAAACGTGCAAGGAAGCGGTGGACTGTGCGTACACTATATCTGGAGGACCGTGTTCTACAGGATATTGAGACGAACCGCAGTAAAAACTCCAAGCAAGTGGCCTGCCAGTATGGTCTAAGCCAAAGTACGATTATGTGTATCCTGCATGACAACCGGCACTATCCCTGTCACTTACACAATACACAGGGAAGACACGGCACATGGTCAGAGCAACAGTCATTCGTCAGCGCTATCTACAATGGCAACGATTCATTTCCGGGCACATGTTCATAGAACCTTTCTTCCTCCATTTCCAGTCAGAAATGCGTCCCTGTAGTTTGTCTGTTCTCTAAATGTTCACTCAGTATAAGCTGCGACATAAACAGTGTGGATTAGTGTGGCATTCGATGTGCGTGCGGTAAATCCGTAAACGTGAACTAAGACGATGTTATTACCATATGCGTCCAAACAGGACCAACGTGCTGTTATTCTTTTCGTGACTGCGAAAGGTCAAACAGCAGTAGCCATTCATCAGAAAAAAATGGTTCAAATGGCTCTGAGCACTATGGGACTCAACTGCTGAGGTCATTAGTCCCCTAGAACTTAGAACTAGTTAAACCTAACTAACCTAAGGACATCACAAACATCCATGCCCGAGGCAGGATTCGAACCTGCGACCGTAGCGGTCTTGCGGTTCCAGACTGCAGCGCCTTTAACCGCACGGCGACTTGGGCCGGCCATTCATCAGAGAATGAAGAATGTGTACGGGGCAGTATGTCCGTCGAAAACCAATTGCAGCAAGGGGTGCTGCTGCTTCTTGATAACGCACACCCTCATGTCGCAAATATCGTAACACCGAAGTTCCAACTCAAAGGGGAGGCACTCGAGCACCACCCTACAGTCAAGGTCTCACCACATGCGGTTATCACCCACATAAAAAAGGCCTTGACGGGTCGACGATTTCTGTCGGATGTGTAGCAGGCAGTTACAGACTCGTTTGCACAGCAGAACAAGGTGTTTTCAAAAATGGTTCAAATGGCTCTGAGCACTATGGGACTTAACTTCTCAGGTCATCAGTGCCGTAGAACTTAGAACTACTTAAACCTAACCAACCTAAGAACATCACACACGTCCATGCTCGAGGCAGGATTCGAACCTGCGACCGTAACAGTCGCGCGGTTCCAGACTGTAGCGCCTAGAACCGCTCGGCCACTCCGGCCGGCAGAACAAGGTTTTTTACCAAACGGGTATCTTCAACCTAGTGCGTAGGTGGGATGATTACCTCAATGCTCACGGCGATATTGTCTGATTGACATACCGATTCTGTACTGTACGGCCTTCGAACGGAAACCCTTTGATCGTCCCTCATTTTTCCCAGGGGCGTGCAGTATTCAAACTGAGGGCACGAACACGACGGCCCTATAACACTCCCAGAGCGTACGCTCAAATCTACCTCTACATCTGTCGATCTCGTACAGTTAGCAGTAATGTATCGAGTTCTATCTGATAGGAATTCCTGAACCCAGCCGCACATGTGGTCCGCGGCTCGGTAAACTCATGTTTTGTTCACGGCACTTTTCCTTCATAAATACTAGGACCGACGTTCTGCCGTTGAGCGAGTGCTGCCTCTAAAATGACCACTAAGCCGACGGGCCGTTGAATTCGAACCCCGCTTCCTTCAGACAGCTGTAATTCCGTAAGTAGTAAAAACTGTGCACATATTTGTCGACTGGGAAAGTGGTAAAGCTGCGTGGCCCCGTGTTGACAGCTCGCGGCGCGGCTGGCCCGGCAACTGGTCAGACGGGTTTTTTTGGGCGTCGGCCGTGTAACGGGTTACGGTGCATCAGCTGGCCGCGGGCCACCCGGCCAGAAGGCTAACGCGCTTCCCGCTGCCCGCTCCCCCCCCCCCCCCCCCCATCACCGCTTCCTGCTTCCCCCTCGCACCACTCCAGTTATTTGTGTAGCAGCCGCGGACACTTCCGTGGCCCCGCCAACTACGTCACACACTTTTACGCCCGTTTTACACGAGCGACCTTCTCGTCAATATCGACTACTCGGAGGCGCACGTCACGCGCCTGCGCGCATTCAGACACCAACCTCGCCGCGAATTGGTCATTTGGGTCAGTGATCATTTGACTGTCCCGAGTTCGAAACTCTCGAGTATGTTTCAGATTGCACGTTCGCAGAAAGAGGGACTGCAGACTCTCTGTTAACATCGGTACCTGATTTCAATTACCGGTCGGGTTCAAATGGCTCTGAGCACTATGGGACTTAACATCTGAAGTCATCAGTCCCCTAGAACTTAGAACTACTTAAACCTAACAAACATACGGACATCACACACATCCATGCCCGAGGCAGGAATCGAACCTGCGACCGTAGCAGTCCCGCGGTTCCGGACTGCAGAGCCTAGAACCGCACGGCCACCGCGGCCGGCTGTCCGTGTTGTTATAACAGCAAAACACAATTAAAGGACCACTTTTTGGAAATCCCAAAATTGTCTCCCATGGTAACGCAGAAGTTTGAATTTGTCTGAATGGTGACAACGACGTCTCTCAGTAATGTTGCAAAAGCCTGGCGCCCTGGCACGTCACCCTCAGGCTGGGCGGGCGACGCTGCAAACAGCGAGGTGCAGCCTCAGCTCGGAAGTAAAGCGGGTTAATGATGTCAGATTGACACCAGATTTCACCACAATTCTGCCTATCACCCCCGCGTTCGTGTCAAACGATGGGAAGGTCTTCACACCCCTTCTCACCCACATTTCGCCGTTTGTTTGGGAGCCTCTGCAAGGGAGAAAAAAATGTTCAAATTGACGTCGGTTTGCAGTAGGGTTTTGGAGCATATACTGTATTCAAACATTATGAATCACCTCGAAGGGAACGATCTATTGATACGTAATCAGCATGGTTTCAGAAAACATCGTTCTTGTGCAACGCAGCTAGCTCTTTATTCGCACCAAGTAATGGCCGCAATCGACAGGGGATCTCAAGTTGATTCCGTATTTCTAGAATTCCGGAAAGCTTTTGACACCGTTCCTCACAAGCGACTTCTAATCAAGCTGCGGGCCTATGGAGCATCGTCTCAGTTGTGCGACTGGATTTGTGATTTCCTGTCAGGAAGGTCGCAGTTCGTAGTAATAGGCGGCAAATCATCGAGTAAAACTGAAGTGATATCAGGTGTTCCCCAGGGAAGCGTCCTGGGGCCTCTGCTGTTCCTGATCTACACTCCTGGAAATTGAAATAAGAACACCGTGAATTCATTGTCCCAGGAAGGGGAAACTTTATTGACACATTCCTGGGGTCAGATACATCACATAATCACAATGACAGAACCACAGGCACATAGACACAGGCAACAGAGCATGCACAATGTCGGCACTAGTACAGTGTATATCCACCTTTCGCAGCAATGCAGGCTGCTATTCTCCCATGGAGACGATCGTAGAGATGCTGGATGTAGTCCTGTGGAACGGCTTGCCATGCCATTTCCACCTGGCGCCTCAGTTGGACCAGCGTTCGTGCTGGACGTGCAGACCGCGTGAGACGACGCTTCATCCAGTCCCAAACATGCTCAATGGGGGACAGATCCGGAGATCTTGCTGGCCAGGGTAGTTGACTTACACCTTCTAGAGCACGTTGGGTGGCACGGGATACATGCGGACGCGCATTGTCCTGTTGGAACAGCAAGTTCCCTTGCCGGTCTAGGAATGGTAGAACGATGGGTTCGATGACGGTTTGGATGTACCGTGCACTATTCAGTGTCCCCTCGACGATCACCAGTGGTGTACGGCCAGTGTAGGAGATCGCTCCCCACACCATGATGCCGGGTGTTGGCCCTGTGTGCCTCGGTCGTATGCAGTCCTGATTGTGGCGCTCACCTGCACGGCGCCAAACACGCATACGACCATCATTGGCACCAAGGCAGAAGCGACTCTCATCGCTGAAGACGACACGTCTCCATTCGTCCCTCCATTCACGCCTGTCGCGACACCACTGGAGGCGGGCTGCACGATGTTGGGGCGTGAGCGGAAGACGGCCTAACGGTGTGCGGGACCGTAGCCCAGCTTCATGGAGACGGTTGCGAATGGTCCTCGCCGATACCCCAGGAGCAACAGTGTCCCTAATTTGCTGGGAAGTGGCGGTGCGGTCCCCTGCGGCACTGCGTAGGATCCTACGGTCTTGGCGTGCATCCGTGCGTCGCTGCGGTCCGGTCCCAGGTCGACGGGCACGTGCACCTTCCGCCGACCACTGGCGACAACATCGATGTACTGTGGAGACCTCACGCCCCACGTGTTGAGCAATTCGGCGGTACGTCCACCCGGCCTCCCGCATGCCCACTATACGCCCTCGCTCAAAGTCCGTCAACTGCACATACGGTTCACGTCCACGCTGTCGCGGCATGCTACCAGTGTTAAAGACTGCGATGGAGCTCCGTATGCCACGGCAAACTGGCTGACACTGACGGCGGCGTTGCACAAATGCTGCGCAGCTAGCGCCATTCGACGGCCAACACCGCGGTTCCTGGTGTGTCCGCTGTGCCGTGCGTGTGATCATTGCTTGTACAGCCCTCTCGCAGTGTCCGGAGCAAGTATGGTGGGTCTGACACACCGGTGTCAATGTGTTCTTTTTTCCATTTCCAGGAGTGTATATAAATGACCTGGGTGACAATCTGAGCAGTTCTCTTAGGTTGTTCGCAGATGATGCTGTAATTTACCGTCTAGTAAGGTCATCCGAAGACCAGTATCAGTTGCAAAGCGATTTAGAAAAGATTGCTGTATGGTGTGGCAGGTGGCAGTTGACGCTAAATAACGAAAAGTGTGAGGTGATCCACATGAGTTCCAAAAGAAATCCGTTGGAATTCGATTACTCGATAAATAGTACAATTCTCAAAGCTGTCAATTCAACTAAGTACCTGGGTGTTAAAATTACGAACAACTTCAGTTGGAAAGACCACATAGATAATATTGTGGGGAAGGCGAGCCAAAGGTTGCGTTTCATTGTGCAGGACACTTAGAAGATGCAACAAGTCCACTAAAGAGACAGCTTACACTACACTCGTTCGTCCTCTGTTAGAATATTGCTGCGCGGTGTGGGATCCTTACCAGGTGGGATTGACGGAGGACATCGAAAGGGTGCAAAAAAGGGCAGCTCGTTTTGTAATATTACGTTGTAGGGGAGAGAGTGTGGCAGATATGATACGCGAATTGGGATGGAAGTCATTACAGCAAAGACGTTTTTCGTCGCGGCGAGATCTATTTACGAAATTTCAGTCACCAACTTTCTCTTCAGAAAGGGAAAATATTTTTTTGAGCCCACCCTACATAGGTAGGAATGATCATCAAAATAAAATAAGAGAAATCAGAGCTCGAACAGAAAGGTTGAGGTCTTCGTTTTTCCCGCACGCTGTTCGGGAGTGGAATGGTAGAGAGATAGTATGATTGTGGTTCGACGAACCCTCTGCCAAGCACTTAAATGTGAATTGCAGAGTAGTCATGTAGATGTAGATGTAGGTGTGTGTGAAATCTTATGGGACTTAACAGCTAAGGTCATCAGTCCCTACGTTTACACACTATTTAACCCAAATTATCCTAAGGACAAACACACAAACCCATGCCCGAGGGAGGACTCGAACCTCCGCCGGCATCAGCCGCACAGTCCATAACTGAAGCGCCTGAGACCGCTCGGCTAATCCCGCGCGGCTGCAATGGAGAGCAGAACCGCTACGCCCAGAGTTGCAAGGACGCGGTTCCCTCATAGGTGGCCGAAGAAAACATTTCAGACACATTGCCGTCCAGCATCGGCACGAACTGGCCTCAAGGCTTCGCATAAAAGGTGTCAGTGATATCACGCATCCCCTTGGGGCGTCGAGTGACACGTTTCGCCGTCGAAAACGACAGATCACAGTGCGAATAGCAACAGGAAGTCGTTCTCAACAACCTCGGACGCTGCTGGCACCTCCGGACGATTCAACCCTTCTCTAAGATCGTGGTCCTGTAACCTCACTGACATGATCGTCACATTTCGGATTGTAGCGTGATGCAATTTTTGCTGTGGCGTACAGGGTGGAACCAATAGGTACCGCTCAAAACCATGCGGCGAAATTTGAACCTAATCTGAGCCAGCAAAAGATGTTTATACGTTTTTAGCCGTCCTGTTTCGCTCCTTCCTGTGGCGTGATCAGGGTGGAGGGGGTGGTGGGGGTGGGAGGGCGGCGACACTGATATAAGCGTAGATAAAATGGGAAAAGGTCCCTCTACGATCCCCAGTTCGGTAATACCTTTGGTACCACCTGTGCACCTTAGCTTATAAAAATCTACCTGCCGTTTACTGATTCGGAGGCACAAGCGTGACAGGCATAGCTTTTGACACCTCCAAGGTGAGTGGCTCTTAGTTGCTGAACTAGCGCCTGCCGGCCACACGCGACAAAGAAAATGGTTCAAATGGCTCTGAGCACTATGGGACTTAACATCTGAGGTCATCAGTCCCCGAGAACTTAGCACTACTTAAACGTAACTAACCTAAGGACATCACACACATCCATGCCCAAGGCAGGATTCGAACCTGTGACCGTAGCAGTTGCGGGGTTCGGGGCTGAAGCGCTTAGAACCGCTCGGTCATAGCGGCCGGCCCACATCTAAGGGGTGCCGAAAGGGGTGTGTGTCACGCCGGTGCCTAGGAATCAGTGACTGCCCGTCACTGTACAGGAACATTTGTAAGAAGAGCCCAAAAAACATGCGCGGGTGCACTGAGGGTATAGCCGAATAGCGGGGTCTTATTCACCCGTGTGTCAATGTCACACGTATCCCCCCTCCATCCATCCGTGATCACACCATAGGAAGGCGCGAAACAGTACTGATGAAAAAGTATAAACACCCTTTACTGCTTCCGATCATGTTCAGATTCCGTCGAATGGTTTTGAACGAATCCTACTCCTTCCACCCTGTACACGAGAGCAAACATTGCTGTGGCGTTACATCCCAAAGGCGTGCAATCACGTTCAGTGGTGTTGCAGGACCGCGATGTCCTCAGAGAAGAGTTTAATCGTCCGGGGGACATCAGCAGTGTGTAAGTTTGTGAAGACCGTCGTCCTGTTGTACCATGATCTGCTGTTTTCGACAGCGAAATGTGTGTGAATCGACGGCGCAAGGGAAGTGGTGGCTTCGTTGGCGCCCTGTATACCCCCGCCAGAGGCCTATTCGTGTCGATACTGAGCCGCGGTTTGTCTGAAATTTTTTCTTCGGCCAGGCGTAGGAAAACTGCGTGATTTCTACATCGGGTTTCGCGTTTCTGACGTCCATCGTAGTAGAGTCGAAAGAAGGGGTGAAATGTGTGTAAGAATCGGTGTGGCAGCCTTCCCGTCGTGTGATTTGTCCACGCTGGCATTTGACTGAATTATGATAAAATTTGATATCAAAGTGACTTCATTGGTCCACCTTACACGTCACACGATCTTCGGAGCTCTGTTGTTGATTTTATACCTGTGTCGATACCTTGCTGTCTGAAGAGCGCCACGCTTTTGCACAATTGCAGAAGAAGCTTGTAGGCACCTTGGCCCAACCTTCAAACTCGTGCGTTGCAATGGGAGACGGTTAGGGGGTTTCGAGAAAGTTACTCTTTAATTGTGTTCCGCAGTGTATATTAATGACCTGGCAGAGGATATTATTAGCAATCTTGGGTTTTTTGCACATGATACAATTGTCTATAATGAAGTACTATCTGAAAATAGCTGCACAGATGTTCAGGCATATTTGGATAAGATTTAAGAGTGGTGCAAAGACTAGGAACTTGGTTTAAATGTTCAAAAAATAAAATTATGCACTTCCTATGACTACAGTATCATTGAATTACACGTAGAATCAGTCAACTCACACAAATACCTGGACGTAACAATTTGTAAAGGTATGGCTCAAATGGCTCTGAGCACTATGGGAATTAGCTGCTGAGGTCATCACTCCCCTAGAACTTAGAACTACTTAAACCTAACTAACCTAAGGACATCACACACATCCATGCCCGAGGCAGGATTCGAACCTGCGACCGTAGCGGTCGCGCGGTTCCAGACTGTGGCGCCTACAACCGCTCGGCCACTCCGGCCGGCTGTAAAGATATGAAATTGCATAATTGCATTTTTCTGCCGTAGGTAAAGTAGTCGGTAGACTTTGGTTCATTGGTAGAATACTTGGAAAATGGAATAACTCTGCAAAAGAGATTGCTTACAAAACGGTCCTTTGACCCATCCTGTAATATTGCTCAAGTATATGGTGCCCATCGTACTTGCAGGGCATACTGAACGAATACAAAGAAAGGCAGCACGAATAGTCAAAGGTTCGTTTGACCCATGGGAGAGCGTCACGGTGGTACGCAACAACTTGAACTAGGGAACTGTTGAAGATAGAAGCCAGCTTCTCAACGAAAACCTACTTACAAAGTTTCAAGAAGCAATATTGAGGGAAACAGGAACATGCGACAACCTGTCACTCCCGTAGGAATCGCGGAGACGAGATAAATAATTATAGAGCGCACAACAGGCGTTGATCCAAGGTGTAAAGCGGGTCATGGCCCTCCCCAAAGGCAAAAGCGCTGTACTAATCACTTATGTCAACAAATTGTTAAGATACAAAGGAAATTTGCTAGTTCAGAGAGTTGGGAATGTGTAAAACTCAATTTTTGCCGAACTCTTGTTTCTTCTTCAACACGCGCCGCAGATATTAAAGATTGCATAAGGAAGTTAAAGGCAGAAGACTAGATTTATTAGAAGAATTAGAAAAATTTAAGTATCACTCATAGAGATGGCTGTATTTTAAACATCCAAGTGCAACTCAAAAACAGAAATTTCTTAGATAATTTCAATCCCGTATTTTTGACAGCGTAACATAGGGGCTTTTAGGCATACAGGCAATAATGAAGATGTCATTTTCTTCTCTACCTACTTCCCTGGAACTATTAATATTGCCAATAATACGTTGGTAATGCAAACAGTTTAATTTAGACGTTTACTTATTCCTTCACTATATAAGATTACCTTTCGTCCTTTAGTGCAGACTACACATTATGTGATTTTATATCTTTATTCACTGCTTTTTATTGTATTTTAATAATAATTGTCACTAATACTTTACTTACTCTCCCTTCTCCATGCTCTTCCCCCCCCCCCCCTCCACCAACTGGATCCGTCTTTTCTTCCCGCCCCCTCTGTTACTTAGTTTCACTCATAAATGATGTACTTTAAGTTATTTTACAGTTTACGTAATACATCTGTTTAAAAAATATTTTTCTGTGCATAACCTAATAGAATATCGTATGTTGGGTCTTCGTATTATCGTATGCTCACTAAAGTACATATTTACAGGCTACAGTTTTTATATCTTGATGGTTTGAAGCCTTTTTCACTCACTCTTGCGCACACACTGAGCGCATACAGGTACCATCCTCTCTCGTTCGAAACTTCCCTTAACACTGAAGGCACTCCAGTTCAGTAATTATATTTGTTCAGTAGTGTCTAGTGACGATCAGCGTGATATGTATGATTTTATTACGGAGGTGAATTTTATCTTTCATTGGTGTCAATGGCGTCACTCGGATGTCGTATGGAGCAGCATGGGATCAGGACACCGCTCTCTCGGCCGTCGTCAGCTTCCCAGACGTTGGACCCGCTGCTTCTCATTTAATTAACTCCTCATTTGGCATCACGATGGCTGATTACGACTGTGCCCTAGGGAAACCGGCGAGTGTCGTTCCGAGAAAAGTGACGTGGCTCAGGTAGTGGGGAGACGCCATTTTGTTGCTCCCCCACAGTCTTCTAGCAGAACACTCACGAATGAGAATATTTTCAAATTGTAAACTAGTTCTGCGACAATTTGCTTTGAAATATTTATAGGAAGAATTCCTTTGAATCGCATAAATTTCTAGAACTAAACTGATTTCACTTTCGGCTGAAAATACTAAACTGCCTCTAGACCTTACGTCAGTGAAGACCGGAAGAGTGTACACTGGAACATCATGATCGGTATGGTCGCCCAGATTGCTTGCATTTTGAGTGCAATGAGTATCCTGTAGCTAGGAATCAACGTATGACCGCTTGACGTTCATGGGACGATGCTCCTGTTGATGGTTTGCGTGGTTACATTAAAATGGTTCTGAGCACTCTGGGACTTAACATCTGAGGTCACAAGTCCCCTAGAACTTAGAAGTAGTTTAACCTAACTAACCTAAAGACATCACACACATCCATGCCCGAGGCAGGATTCGAACCTGCGACCGTAGCGGTCGCGCGGTTCCAGGCTGAAGCGCCTAGAACCGCTCGGAACACTGGCCGGCGGTTACATTAAAAAGAGTCACAAAGTCAATGCTCATCATTCGACAAAATCTGGAAACCACTTACACATCTGTATTCAAGATTTCATTCGCCCCCGTGTTCAATATTAAATCACTCATTAAATTACTCGCTCCATATTGAACTTTAGTCCTAGAACTGCTTTTAGATATTCAGTATCGTCTTTCACGATGCTGTTTATTTCCCCTTCTGATTAACACAGTGGCAGCTGCGAGAAGCCTCACCGAAGTTAAGCAACGTCGGGCCCGGTTAGTACTTAGATGGGTATCGGGCAGGGACCGCCTGGTGCCGTTGGCGCTAGGACACGCGAGTCGACCAAGTGTTGTCCAATTGAAAGGCTTGCACAAGGTCGCTGAGCTTTACAACATTATTATTGTAGATATACATCGCTCCCGAATGCCATTTCTGGACGTAGTGCTGCGTGTTGGTTTTTCCTATCGGGTTTCTTGCTTTGGCTTGCCAAGTGGCAACGTGCGTCATACGGTTGACAGACCTTTACATTCGCAGCTTACGCCCCGCAACTGAGCAGTCTGTGGCCCTGGTTCGAGCCTCAGCAAAGACGTGGAGTTTCAATTGGTTCCAATGGCTCCGAACCTGCGACCGTAGCGGTCGCTCGATTCCAGACTGTAGCGCCTAGAACCGCTCGGCCATCCCGGCCGGCGGCGTGGAGTTTCCATTGGAGGGGGGCACTCAGGATCATAGGGGCGTCTGAGTGACTGTTTGAAGGATACGCAGCGTTTCCGGTTCCGAAGAATGATTTCAACTGCCGGTAGAACGGTTTTTTACACCACAGCCGCCCGCACGACGCAGATCGCGTGACCACCTCGTCTCGATCACAGTTTCTGTGCTGGCAAACAGACGCAGACTGGTTCCCAGTAGGTTAGAACAACAGCTACTTCCGTTACTGACGTCTGAAAACGACATGATATGGTTCTAGCGAAGGTGATAGACCGACTACGGTTAAGTGCAACACAGCTATAAATGAGATCGTATACAGAACAGTTGTGCTACTCGTATCTGAGTACTGGTCGAATGTTTGAGACGTTCTGCTGTATCCACAGGTAAAGACCGCGACGTCAGAAAAAGAGGCAGGGCCACGAGAGCAATGATTTTTCCAACGCTTTGTTGGCTACTGGAACAAGAATAGGAATGACTAATACTGATGCAAAGTATTCTTATCTTAGTAGTGTGTATGTAGATGTAGATGTAGATGTAGATGTACGTGTAGAGTTTCTTATTATACAAACGACCTCAGGATAAATGAAAGAGCTTCAGGATTCATAACCAAGGGCAGTGTTAGAGATCCTAGAGTACCGTACGTGAGATGCAACTTGGTGCCTCCGCACACCGTAACAACTGGATCACCATAACGATCAAAATGGTTCAAATGGCTCTGAGCACTATGCGACTTAACTTCTGGGGTCATCAGTCGCCTAGAACTTAGAACTAATGAAACCTAACTAACCTAAGGATATCACACACATCCATGCCCGAGGCAGGATTCTAACCTGCGACCGTAGCGGTCGCTCGGTTCCAGACTGTAGCGCCTAGAACCGCACTGCCACTCCGGCCGGCCATAACGATCATGTTCGAAAATGTTCCTAGGTGCGTAACGTGGTCCCAGCTCTCGCCATGTGAGAATACGTCCAGCATTGTCGAGCATGATTGATTTGGTGGCCCAGGTGTTAACGTGCGCGTAGATATAATGTTCTATGAGCATACTTAGCTGTAAATGGTTGAACACGCTATACTCACCTGTCAAAGTTATTGCGTCACTATACTCCTGCCACATGTGCGTCTTTTCAGGGGTGCCTTCTGCCATGACATTATTCCATTGTATGACAATACACGACCACACGGAGCAGCGCAGGTGTATGAGCTTTTGGAACTATAGGATATTCGGCGAATGGACTGGTCTGCCTATTTCCCCAACTTAAATCCCATCGAGCACGTGTGGGATGGGCTGCTGGGGCGGTGGGGGATGGTTAGGAGGGGGGGGGCGTATTGTAGCACGACGTCATGCATTAACGACCATCCAGTAATTGTGAACCGCGCTGAGAGAGGAATGGAACGCCTTACCACAAGAACTTGTAAACAACCTTGCGGCCAGCGTGGGAGCACGTTGCAGAGCGGGCAGTGCCATACTTTGTGATCACACACTCTATTAAGAACCATGTCCCGCCCTTTTTAATGTCCATTGGTCCATCCTAAGTCGCGGTGACTCCACTGTAATTGTTTTCTTTAAATAGAAATGTCATTTATGTTCGTTACGTTGCGTATTTCTTTGAGTTACTTTCTGTTCTATACTGTGGTTAGCTTTTGTTCTATGCTGTCTATGTGTGGTTGAAGTTTCATCGAGCTGTATTACTCTGCAGTGACGCATCATGCGAAAATTCCTTTCATCATTAAGTTCTGCACACCAGTGTATATATGAGCTCTAATTCCTCTCGTTTTCCCGTCATGGTCATTGCGCGAGATGAACGACGTAGAAACCAATATGCTGCGCCGGTTTTCTGAACTTTAACGGTAAAAGCAACGTGCTGCACAACTTCACCTTTGAAGCGTCTGACACTGCAACTGTACGAGCATCTTCGTAATGCACTCGCGCCTACTAAACCAACCTGCAAGAAAAGTGTCGCTTTTTTTGGATCTTTTGTGTCTCGTATATTAATCCCAACTATTAAGGCTAGCAGACTGTCGAGGTATGCTCCAGAATCGATCGAACGGGTGTTCTGTAAGCCACGTATATCGTGCACGAATTACATTACCTTAGGATTTTTCCAGTGAAACTCAGCCTGATGTATGCTTTTCCTGCAGTTAATTTTATGTGGACAGTATAGTCGGATACTTCTAGCTATCGTACGGTCGTTACCTTCTTCGAACGATTTGTTGCCAGTAGTGTGAGCGGACAGTGATAGGGTTTCCCGCTTATTTATTCAGAATACGTTACATTTCTATACCAATTTCGTTTTTCATGCATAGCAAAGCACGTTTCAGGAATTAATATCCATTTTCAACTGTTGTGGCAGTTGATTATTTGATGAAAGTCTCCGTGTGCGATGTTCTGCTTCTCCATCCTTACAATACTCATTTTAGGTTCTCAAGTTACTGTACCTCCTGCAGAACAACACACACACACACAAACATCACATTCAGTCTATAAAGATTTGTACAAACTTTTAAAGAACTTGAAAATGGAAATAAATTCCTAAAAGACATTTTGAAAAAGGTAACTGTTGCACTCGTAATTATCTGAATCATTATTGACATAGCTGCAGGACTTCAAAAATCATCAGTTATGATGGATGAAATTAACTCTTGATGTTACTTCCGCACCTCACAATTGCAAATCACGTCGTATCTGATGATCTCCACATCGACTGGGGTCATACATCCTCCTGTCTAGGCGTAGTTGTACGAACTTAAAAAAAATTCTTGCATGCTGTAGTACTGTCACTGGGTTTTGCTTATTCTCTTATTACATTATTTGGAGCACATACACTATGTGATCAAAAGTATCCGGACACCTCCCTGAAAATGACGTACAAGTTCGTGGCGCCCTCCATCGGTAATGCTCTAACATTCTGCGTGGTGTCTGTTGTTCTATGTCGTGTCTCCCTACCACTTTCGCGCAACGACGCTCTGAGCGTGTTTTTTAGGGAATTGACTAGTTTGAACCTGGGACCTGTTGCTGGTAAGGAGACGCCAGACTACACATGACATGTAGAGTTCAGAAGAGTTCAGTGAGACTAGCGATGATATAACCAAATACTTAATGATTTCAGCGTCAGCTCCACTGCACTCCCTGTAAAAGAATCTTAATAGTAACTAAATTTAGTGGAAGGGGTTCAAGGCTTTCCTATTTTTAGTTAGCTGGTAAAATAACGTCGAAAAAGCAGTTAAGTTTACCATTGGAAATTTTATTCTACTCACAAAACATTGTTTATAAATTGCACTATTGATAAAAGAAAATATTTTAATACAGGACGATAAAAACCAACTGCGTTCAACAAAAATGTGAACGAATATTCCCTGAGTGGGTTTCCAAGTTCTACAATGGATCGAAGGATGACCTATGCCATATCACATCTACAATCTAGGTTTAAATTAAGTTTCACAAAAGAGAAAACTATCAAAATGGTCTACAGTGACCCTCAATTATCTTTAATTACTTATCTAACTTGTCGTAAATTACAGTGGCTGATGTGGCTTTTCAATAATTATATAACACAGAAATCATCGCGTTTCAAATTTTAACTTACGTAGCAAATGTGAATACCATGATTTTTAATTGACAATCGACACTAGTATTACGTAAAAAGGGGATGTAAAAGATGAGACTTCTGCAGTTCTGAGTGCAGCCTTATGCGCTCAAAAATGCGGCATCGCATGCGTTCATTACCTTGTCGGTGTTCATCAGGGGGCGGCGGCCGGCGCAGCTCCATACAGCTCGCCGTCTCGGAAGCAATTCCTTCCTAACTTCTCCTTACTACAATTTACCGAAGTTGGTTAAAAAAAAACTATCTGCCTGTGTTTTCATCTCCAATCAGGGCTGTTAAGTCCCATAGTGCCATAGAGCCATTTGAACCATTTGAACCAATCAGGGTCTCAATGTTAACCTTAAGCTCCGCCTACAAAAATTCTGTCTATCCAATGAGAAACGTTATACTTTTCGTGGTGGGGCAATGTTTTTAAAGTTTGCAACGTAACAGAGACGCGAAAAAGTCACACACTAAAACTTGCAGCTGGTGTGGCCCTTTTAGTGTTATCGTAAGATCTATACTGTTCTTCTGGAGGGCTCTAGCTTTTAACATGGGCTGGGGGTGGTCTTGGCGGTCGGCTAGAAACGTGGGTGTCCGTCCCTTATCGTAGGGTCTTCTAGCTTAACACGGTTCTGCTCTCGGCTTCTGTTCCCGTTTCTCCCCTCAGAACTGCGTCTGTCTCACGGTGGGAAGGTATGACATGCACTTAGGCATTCTTGTGTTAGTCTGTGGTATTCCATTTGCTCACTCGTTACTCGTATTACTTTGGTTAATTTAATGTCACGATTTATTCGGAGCTATGTGACCTACTACTGGATTTGCTTATCATGACAGGGTTTTCATGGAAGGTGTTGGATTTGCCTGACACCTTACAATGCTGGAACTCAATATGGAGTTGGCCCACCCTTAGCGTTGATGACAGCTTCCACTCTCGCAGGCATACGTTAAATCAAGTGCCGGACGGTTTCATAGGAGCCCATTCTTCACGTAGTGCTGCACTGAGGAGAGGTATCGATGTCGGTCGGTGAGGCCAAAGGTGTTCTAAGGGATTCAGGTCAGGACACTGTCAGGCCAGTCCGTTACTGGGATGTTATTGTCGTGTAACCACTCCGCCACACGCCGTGCGTTATGAACAGGTGCTCGATCACGTTGAAAGATGAAATCGTCATCCCCGAATTGCTCTTTAACAGTGGGAAGCAAGAAGGTGTTTAAAACATCAGTTTAGGCCTGTGTTGTGATAGTGCCACACAAAACAACAAGGGGTGTAAGCCTCCTCCATGAAGAAACACCATAACACCACCGCCTCCGAATTTTACTGTTGGCACTATACACGCTGGCAGATTTCGTTTACCGGGTATTCGCCATACCCACACCCTGCCGTCGGATCGCCACATTGTATACCGTGATTCGTAACTCCACACGACGTTTTTCCACTGTTCAGTCGTCCAATATTTACGCAATATTTACGAGGCGTCTGCATTTACCTGCGTGGTGTGTGGCTTACGAGCAGCCGCTCGACCGTGAAATCAAAGTTTTCTCACCTCTCCTAACTATCATAGTACTTGTAGTGGGTCCTGATGCGCTTTGGAATTCCTGTGGGATGGTCTGGATAGATCTCTATTACACATTACGACTCTCTTCAACTGCTGGCGGTCTCTGTCAGTCAACAGGCGAAGATGGCCTGTACACTTTTGTGCTGCACGTGTCCCTTCACGTTTCCATAGTGATCACATCGGAAACAGTGGACCTAGGAATGTTTAGGAGTGTGGAAGTCTGGCGTACAAACGTGTGACACAAGTGACACCCAATCACCTGACCACGTTCGAAGTCAGTGAGTTTTTCGGAGAGCCCCATTCTCCTCTCTCACGATGTTTAATGACTACTAAAGCTCGCTGGTATGGAGTACCTGGCAGTAGGTGGCAGCACAATGCACCTAATATGAAAAACTTATGTTTTTGGGGTGTCCGAATACTTTTGATCACATAGTGTAGTATTTTTAGGAGGTTTTACACCCTGACCACCCTCCGATCCGAGTACTTCCCCACTTTAGTAGTTATGGCAACAGCATGTCACGTTTCTCTTTCATTCTCTGATTTGACGTACACGTGGGCGTGGGCGATAGTCCGGGAAGGGACGCTTCTGCCGAGTGCAGTTCTTAAAAACTTGCTGAAGTCTGTGTGATACACGGATGTGACTAGCTACAAGCTAAGCAGTCCAAAGTTGCGATATCATTAGACAGAATATAAGCCGGCGAGCATTCCAAACAACTCTGCTATCGTCTCTCTCATGTTTAGCGTCACAACGATGGCTTTTTAGTGTGTAGCTGATACTTCTTCGATGGCAATAATTTGCAAAATAATGATATATTAATTAATGCTTTCACTACCATCTTCCCTGAGTAAAAGAATTTAATGAATGTCTATTTTAATTAATGCGAAAGTCTGAACTAACAACATGAAAAAAATTCGTGCCGTTTTGTTTAATGTGGGGAGGATGAGATGTGTGTGTCCCACTGGTATATTGACGCGGGACCTATGTGTCCTACTGTCAGTGAAATGAATGATCCTCCTGTAATTTCATTTATGATACACACTGACGGAAAACATGCCAACACCAAAAAATAATTAGTATAGAATAATGAAATATCGGGAATAAATTGTGAAACGTCCCCTTAGAAAAATTTATGAATTACTGTGCTGATAAACCTCTTACATTCTTTGATTTTCAAACAGCTGAGCAGAACTGAACGTACTCAGACATTTCGTTCTTTACCTATTCTGATCAACACTAAACTGACACACAGTATTTTTTAGCGCAACGCATTCTGACTTTCAATAATCCCTACAAAAGAATGGCCCTGACTGACAATAACCTATACCTTTCATGAATCACTTACCTCACAAAAATCTTCGTTACTCAAACTACTGCAATAAAGCGTGCGCCAATACTGCCAGTTGAATAAAATATTCTAGCTGCCGGAGGCACTAACTACTGATAGGCATAGTTAGCAAATGAAAGATTTTGATAGAGAACAAAAAATGTATTTACCTTAATAGTGTTCAAAAGTCATAATATATATCAGTTCATGACATCCAGTCTTACAAATTTACTGTCTCTGATGGACACACGTCCAGATCATCCGCTCTCAAAACCCCGCCATCTCTCTCCCCACATCCACCATTGCTGGCGGCTACCTCCAACTGCGCAACGCTACGCGCTGTTCACAGCCAACTGCCCAACACTACAATAGCAAATTCCAACAATGCAAACCAGCCACAGACTGCACACAGCACAGCCAGTGATTTTCATACAGAGCGCTACGTGGTGTAACCAATATAAAAACCTAAACAGCCTACTTACAATTGTTCTATGTAACATATGTAGGTGATTAATATTGCAAGATCACGTGTTACTGTAAGCACGAGATAAGCCATTGCAAAATGGAAGTGATGGTACATTAATAACCGGTGTAACCGGCAGAATATTGAATGAAAGCTTGCAAACGTGCATGCATTGTGTTGTACAGGTGCTGGATGTTAGTTTGTGGGACGGAGTTCCGTGTCTGTTCTACTTGGTCGGTCAATACAGTGCCGCTTAATGCTGGTTACGGATAACCCTGGAGTTGTCGTCCGATGATGTTCCATATGTGCTCGATTAGAGACGGCTGTGGTGATCGAATAGGCCAATACAACATGTGAACACTCTGTAGAGCATGCTGGGTTACGACAGCGGTATGTGGGCAAGCGTTATCCTTTTAGAAAACACCCCTTGGAATGCTGTTTGCGAATGGCAGGACAACAGGTCGATTCGGCAGATTGACAGGGTGCGTAGGATAACAACGAGAGTTCTTTTGCTGTAATACGAAATGGCACCCCAGACTATAATTTCAGGTGTAGGTCTAGTGTGTCTAGCACGCAGACAGGAATGTTGAAAACCCCCGACAGACCTACTTCCAACCAATATACGGCCATCACTGTCACCGAATAAGAACAAGCTTTTACCAGAAAACACAACAGACTTATACCCTTCCCTCCAAAGAACTCTCGCTTGGCATAATTAAAGTCGCAAATGGCGGTGATTACGGGTCAGTGGTATGCACGCTGCGGGATTTCTAGCTGGGAGTTGTCCTTTAACTAACCGATTGGCAACAGTTCGTTGTGTCACTGTGATGCCAACTGTTCTGGCGTAACCACAAGCGCCGGGACCAAGACGAACGAAAGACCAGAGTAGGCGGTGAGGGAACGTGGGTCGGTGGTGCACGGAACTGGAGCGCGCCGCCCCAGGAGCGACATCTGAAAGAAGTGAATAAAAGCGCCTCTCCTGCCAGCCTCGTTAGTGGAACGTATTTGCAGAGCGTGCTAAAAGAACAATTAGTTGTGATCCTTATCAGTTACTTCTCTGGACATTGCCTATAGCGAGGATTATTACTGTTGGCATGTTACTTGTGACACCGATGTATGTCCAAAGTTAAGTATTGTCAACTGCTTTATGGAAATAGAACTACTAATGTTATTTGTTTGGATTGTTGTATAGTATTCCGAGAACGCTGCATCTCTTAGGCACCCTATTAGCGACGAGTGGACAAGAAAGAGCTGCTGCAGATGCAGTACGATGTGCCACAGCCATACCCATCTCTTGAGCGAGGACACCTTCCTGGGTGCATTTTTCTCCCCAAGGGGAGTGGCAGGTTCAGCGGCGTTCGCGGCGCACGAGGCGGAGGGTCAATGTGAAGGCTGGCCGCGTGGCATCGCCCGCTCTGCCTGTGAGTGGACATGTGGCCGTTCCTTCTGCAAGGTCCGAGGAAGCCCACGGGGAGAGGGGTTTATTAGTGCTTGGGAGCTCCAATGTTAGGCGGATGATGGAGCCCCTTAGGGAAATAGCGGAAAGGTCGGGGAAGAAGGCCAGTATTCACTCTGCTTGCCGGGGGGGTCTCATCCGAGATGTGGAGGAGGCCCTGCCGGCGGCGATAGAGAGCAACATGGTTCAAATGGCTCTGAGCACTATGGGACTTAACTTCTGAGGTCATAAGTCCCCTAGTTTCGAGAACATACCTTCACCGAGGAGTCAAGCAGTATATTGCTCCTTCCTACGTATATCTCGCGAAGAGACCATGACGATACAATCAGAGAGATTAGAGCCCACACAGAGGCATACCGACAATCTTGTTTTCCACGAACAGTACGAGACTGGAATAGAGGGGAGAACCGATAGAGGTACTCAAGGTGCCCTCCGCACACACCGTCAGGTGGCTTGCGGAGTATGGATGTAGATGTACACGTCAAAAAACGAACCCAGTAGAAGATGTAGATATGATGGCAGAACCATCAATGATGTAGTTATACAGCACGCTGGATGATGTTTCAGGAATATTAAAATTCATAACCTTCCTTTTCAATCTTCAAATGATGAAATTCATCGAGCATTGCGCGGCTGTGAGGACTTCCTGAGTGTGACAAATGACAAGTTGTCCACCGCATATAGATTCTGCATCAGTTCTGGCGCAATAACTGTTAGGATCGATTTGCGAAAGAATGTGCCATCTTTTTTGATTGTAGAAGGGCACAGGGAATTTTGCATCCTATAGCGGCTAGCCGCCGGCCTGTTGTGTTTGTGGATTGCGCGGTCACTTGTGTAATAATGGCCCCCGTAAAAAGTTCGTGCAGCTCCTTCCCGGAAGCGCCAGTGCAGGAACCACTGCATCTGCGAATCTGCACCTAAAGTAACTGCGGAAGAATCTGTTTGTAAAATGATACCCAAAGAACGAGCAATAACCGATTGTAGACCCTTGGAAGCGTCCACCTCGAACAAAACTGGGACAACTACTGTTAGCGTAGCGCCAGACAGTGAGAAAAGTCTGCACGAAAGTCCTGAAAGAGTAGAGTAATGGACAGAGATGACAATGTTCCTCTAAACACCGATATTCAAACAACATAAACGTAAATTTATGTAGATCCACATTCACCTGCCAGGCCGACAGAAAATAACGAAACTGCGAATGGAAGTGACACAAATGCATGCTGATCAAACCGCTTAGGAACACCTCGCGAATCAGACAGAAGTGTTCAGGATCCTGAAAGCTTATCCACAAGGGAGAAGCGTCTCCGGGAGAAACTTAGCTTTGTGTTCTGCCTTACGGCAGGTCTTGTCATGGGGGAAGCTTCGTCAGAGAGGTCCACCGCATGAGGATCTAGGGAAGTGATTCCAGTGGTGCTTTCCCGTTGCCTTACACTGATGATGATGAAATGATAATGAGGACAACACAACACCCAGTCCCTGAGCGGAGAAAGTCTCCGACCCAGCCGGGAATCGAACCCGGGCCGCTTGGGGTGGCAGACTGCCGCGCTGACCACTCAGCTATCGGGGCGGACCTCCGGAGGAAAAGTAACGTATTTAAAGCTTTTCTAGGAATGGCGGAAAATGACAGGGTGGCCTCAACCCGAACAACATAAAATCGAAGGAAAACCCCCCAAAAAAAGATAAAGTCTGCGGCAAATGGCAATTCCGGAAGTGTCTCAGACGAAAACGTTTCCAGTCAACAACCTTTCAGCTGGGCGGATGGTGTGGAGACAAAACATTATTAGTCCACTTCAGGGAATGAGTGTTACCAAGTTATGAGAACAGAGTAGCTTTTTTTTACAAGTTGGATAGTGGTTCAGTAGCAGTATAGCTATCACACAATCGGATGATATGGCCCATGAATAACCGAGAAAACCGCATAGAACCTGCTTTCATTCGCGAATCATACTACTGTCATGTCACCAGGTAACCACAACCTTTGCCGACAAACGTATTGTATAGTAGCGCTAAATATATGCAGAACGCAAAGCAAGCGTAGAATAAAATGTGCACATGGACATTTATACGCAAGAAGTGATTGCAGGAGCCGGCCGAAGTGGCCGCGCGGTTCTGGCGCTGCAGTCTGGAACCGCGAGACCGCTACGGTCGCAGGTTCGAATCCTGCCTCGGGCATGGATGTGTGTGATGTCCTTAGGTTAGTTAGGTTTAACTAGTTCTAAGTTCTAGGGGACTAATGACCTCAGCAGTTGAGTCCCATAGTGCTCAGAGCCATTTTTTTTAGTGATTGCAGGACAGGTAGATAAAATAAATGGGTATTGACCAATACAAAACTCCGGAAACGACTACGACACTGGAACTGCTATAATGATCAGAGAAAGCATTGAAGCGACGCAAGTTCAAATAGATGACAATGATGGCGGTATATCTTGTGTGACAGCGGGAACTCGCATCATTATTGTATACGCGCCATCCGCAAAACAAAACTAAAATGCTCAGCTTACTATGGTCCGCTCACGATGACCTTTTTATAGCATGAGATTTTAATTGTGTTTTGTTGCCGAAAGATCAGACCACGAACTGCAACCGTAGCGAAGAACATGCCTGTCTCATTAACAATCTAGATACGAGGGATTCCCAGGAAGTATGTCATGACAGCACCTCCGGTACATATGCGTAACAGGCAAATCAGCAAGCAGGTTAGATCGCATTTACGTATCCCGAAACATACTGTCTAAATTGACTGGAACCGAAATTTCGTCTCTATGTTTTTCATATCACAATGCTTACCACTATAAAATAAATCTTCATCGCCAGAGTATTTATAACCCGCGCCTGGAAATCCTGATTCAGGTTTTCCTTCATTTCTGTAAATCGTTTGAGGCAAATTCTGGGATGGTTCCTTTGAATGGGCACAACCGACTTCCTTCCCCGTCATGCTTAGGAATTCGATGGGACCGATGACCTCGCTGTTTGTCCGTCCCGGTAGCTGAATGGTCAGTCCGCTGTTAGCAGCGGTGGGGCAAGGTCGTCGTGCCTGTGTCCCGCCTGTTTGGGTACCGCGCGCGCGAGTCTATCTTGTTTACCTTCCGCTGCGGCGAGTGTCACGCGACCGTGTCTCGGTAGTGCCATGACGAACTCGTACCGCAAGTCCACAATTAAGATCACATTTCAAGCGGACTACGCCAGACCTCGAGCACTTGACATTGAACGTTTCATCAGGGAAGAACTTCATATTGCACCTCAAGACATCATTGGGATCCACTTTTCTATAACACCAAGTGTCGTATACGTAAAACTGATCAATGAAGAGGCGTGCACTGATGTTGTGTGCCGACACACTCGTGGACTTAAATTTAAGCATCCTGATGGCCACATACGAACTGTAACTACCGACCACGCTGGATCAGGCCTTCGCACACTGAGGGTCTTCGAGCTGCCATTCGAAGTCCCACCAGATGTTGTGATGACAGCTTTCAAACCGTACGGCAACGTGCTAAGGCACCTGGCTGAAAAATGGCAAACGTTTGAGACATACCCCGTCTTAAACGGAGTGCGACAAATTAAGATTGCACTGACGAAGCGTGAGTCATCCTATTTGGCTGCAGAGCCATTGTCATGTACGACGAACAACCGCGTACTTGCGCCGGCTGTAGCCAGGAAGGACATGTCCGATCGGCCTGTGTTCAACGCCGACTGACTCAGACAACGGTTGTTGAAGTTCCATCCCCGGTGACACCTACTTCATTCCCCATGACGTATGCAACGGCTGCAACCGCAACAGCTGTTCCTGCCCAGGATCGAAACACCATATTGCAGTCATTGGTCGATGACAGTGTGGTAGACAGCATACCCCCTCCACGACGTCATCGGCAGAAGTACCTCAAGACGGTGATCAATTGTGCCACCGAGACGAGCCTAAAGAGAAGATGGAAGTCGAACCAGAAACTGTCCCGACTTCTGCCTTCCTACCAGTGGAGACCGCGTCAGACGATTGCCACCCGCACTCTGACACAGAACAATATGTTCGAAAGCAACGGTCCTCTCGAAAAAGCAAGAAACTGGGGCATACGCCATCCGATGATTGCCTGCTTCGGATATGTGACCCGGACGCCGATCCGGCGTCGGACGACACTCAGGACTCTACCACCACAACTCACCCTTCCCGTCACGATGCTACGGCGAATACAGTTTCTGAGCCTCGGACTGACAATACCACTTCTTCTACTGAACATGTGCGCGAGCGCTCTACTGACAGCACTAATCAGCAAAATGGCTCTGAGCACTATGGGACTCAACTGCTGAGGTCATTAGTCCCCTAGAACTTAGAACTAGTTAAACCTAACTAACCTAAGGACATCACAAACATCCATGCCCGAGGCAGGATTCGAACCTGCGACCGTAGCGGTCTTGCGGTTCCAGACTGCAGCGCCTTTAACCGCACGGCCACTCCGGCTGGCATCAACAGTTACCAATTGCTGCATCTGATTCTTGGGCGGATGATGTCGAGGATGAGCCACAGCACCCGGAGGATGCCGAGGGCAGAGATGCTCCCTCGGCTGTACCCAGCACCGACCAACCACAGTGACTACGGCTGTATCATCAGCCTCTGCGGGGCCGCTACTGCCGCCCACACCTGGCATCCTAAGCAACCCAGTTGCCGACATAGCTGTCCAAACATACCGTTTAGCAACGATTAACATCAACAACATACCTGCCCGACATAACCTAGCGATGCTACAGGATCTGCTCAATGCAGCAGACATCGACATTGCGCTCCTTCAAGAGGTTTATGTCGCAGACTTCAAGGAACCCTATGGCTACAAGACCTGGGTCTCACATGCGTCGGCCAATGGCAGTGGTGTGGCGATCCTCCTCCGCGAAGGTATACCCGCAGAAGACGTCGAGTATCTCCCTGACGCCACAGGCATGGCTCTTACTATCCAAGGAGTCAAAATAAGTCAGGATCTGGTCGGCGTCGCGAACGATCCACCTTTTTCGCTCATATAATCACGCCCCTCTTTATGGGCCGTCAGGACGCCTTGATATTAGGAGGAGACTTCAACTGTAGCCAAGCACCTAAGGATCAGTTACCACATCATTCTCCCCGCACAGAACTCGCGATAATTATAAATAATCTTCAATTGGTGGACTCGTGGGAACATGTTTGTGGCGATCGGTCCGATTTAAGCACTACACCAGCCATTCCTCCAGCCGCATCGACCGGATTTACATCTCGCGCTCCATAGCTGTGGGGACGAGCTGCCGAAGTTTGGCCCACAGGGTTTTCTGGCCATGAGGCCTACATCTGCTCCATTACCCTCGGCCGCCAAAAGGTATGGCGCAGCCGTGGGCCTTGGAAGTTGAACGTCGCCCACCTAGCCTCTCAGGAATGTCGACGCCTTATACAGAACATGTGGGATTCCTGCAGCCGCCGGCGTGACACCTACCGGTCTACACCGTCGTGGTGGTTACGCTGCGCAAAACCAGTCCTCCAGAAGACCTTGATAGGCTACGGACGAGATGTAGCAGCATGGAAGAGACATACCATGGACTTTTACTGCAGCATCTTAAGGGAATATACAACATTGCCGTACTCACCTGCACGGCAGGTGACGGTGAACCGTGCCAAGGCAGAGATCATCAGATTAACACGTTCCCACCTTGAGGGTGCGATCGTCAGAGCGCGCACTCAAGACAGAGTGGGCCAGGAGGAACCGTCCACGTACCACGTCATTGCAGAACGACGGCGCCGTGGCAGCACACGGATCCAAGCAATCTCGACGGAAGCCGGACGACGCCTTGATACCCAGCGCGATATAGGAAACGCCCTTCATGCTCACTACACTAGGCTGTACTCGGAACACCAACATCCCCCAAGAGGTGATCGCCCAAGTTTCTCAACTCACCTATGGCACGATCTCTCCGGCAGCGGCAGTGGATTTGACTGCAGATGTAACGGAAGAGGAAATCATTGAAGCAGTACAGGCGGGGGTTGCTCGTAAGTACCCGGGACCTGATGGCCTTCCTCAGGAATTTCACCGGACATATCAACAATTTCTGGCACCAGCATGGACTGATATTTGTCGCAATCTTATGTCTCTCACGACGCAGATCACTGGGGTGTTCCTAGAAGGACTGATTGTGCCCATACACAAAGCACGAGGTGGATACAGGATCAATGATTATCGCCCCTTGACCTTACTCAACAGTGACATGAAGATTTTCACCTGGGTTCTGGCGGCACGCCTGAAGCTATCGGTACAATGTGTTGTGTCGCCGGACCAGGCATCGTTAGGAGGTGACCATAATATTCGCACTGCACTGTGCAGATATCGAGTTATGATCGCGCTAGCCAAAGCTCGCCAACTGCCAGTAGCTGTGGCCTCACTCGACTTTAGCCAGGCCTTTGACAGAGTCGACCACACATTTTTGATGGAGGTACTGCGACACATGGGGTATCCGGACATCATAGTTGAGGCACTGACGCGTCTCCCGCGCGGCGCGACGTTCAACGTGTTATAACGGCCGTCTCAGGCCGCCGATACAGGTCCAGCGATCGGTGCGACAAGGCTGCCCTCTTTCAGTGACATTGTACGCCCTCGTCCTGGAACCACTCCTCTGCGGCTTCCGACAACGCCTGACTGGGATGTCCCTTGATGGGCACACTTTTTGTTGCACGGCCTATGCAGATGCTCTGGTACTCCTTCTTCGCAGTAATGACGATGTTCGTGCAGCACTGGCGTGGGTGGCGACCTACGGCGCGGTATCGGGGAGCAATCTCAATCTCCACAAATCGCATGCCCTGTCTATAGGCAGAGGTCTATCCGACGAGAGCGTCGCACCACTACGGATCAGTGACACAATCCGCTGTCTTGGCATTGATTTCACATCTGACATGAAGCGATCAACAGCCTTTAACTACAGGCGTTTATTGAATCAGATGAGGGCAGGAATAAGTGACCACCGTCTTAGACATCTAGACCTCCTGCAACGGACACGATATGCTAACGTCTATTTGGCGTCACGTATCCCCCGTTTTGCACAGATACTCCCGATACCACCAACTCTGGCTCACCGTATGTTGGCGGTTTTGGGATCCTTTGTTAATACGGGCATGTTATTTAAGATTCGTTACGAGTCCCTAACCCTCCCGAGGAGCAGAGGGGGTTTAGGCCTTTGTCATGTTCATAACAGAGCGAAGGCCCTGTTCGTCAGCTGTCACCTGCAACTGTGGCGACGAAGCCCGACGTGCCTCACAAGTCTCTCACTTGAGGCCTTACGACCAACCTCACTCGCACCCCCCTGTGATGATATCGGACATCCCAGCACCTTTGTTCTACATTAGCCAGTTCTTCCTTGAATTAAGCTACATCCATACCGCACTACTAGCCACACGGTTGCTGATGACGAGGGCGATATATGCTCCCATGCAACTGAACAGGACGCCGAATGTGATTGAAAGCAAACACCCCACTACAAAGTGGGCAGGCAGGGAATGCCACCATTCTTGATACTGACGTACAATCTGTATCGTACGTAACTGTTAATGGGAAACAGTTGTGCCAGTCCCGCCTACATCACATCCACCTCGCCGACTCACCCTTGTGTGCCACATACCAAGTGATTGACACGGATGAACATCGTTTCGAATGTGGGTCGGCAAAGGACGTTTAGTATTTGGTGCGTCAGATATTGGCTTTTCTCACACGCAAGACTCCCGATAGGATAACTACCCGGTCACTTCTTTTCCCCGATGAGATGTATTTCCCTAGAGCAAAAACGAACTCTGTGACGTGGATTAGTGGCCACGGTGTTCACTGCCTATTCGGTAATGGCGAAAAAACAGTACCCAACTTTGGTATTACCTCAACGAACGACATTGTGCGATCGTCAAGAACCCTAAATACAGGCAATATTTTTCTAATTTTCTTTGGAGTGCATTCCATAATCCGCCTCGCAGCTGGATTATCGATGACATGAGAAGAGAACCATCGCACCTCTTTCCAGTTTCTTTTTTTTATGAGATTGAACAAACAACGGAAACAACACAGCAACGAGACGACAGTCATCGAAAAATTCGCAGCGGGCTATAGTATGGAGCATCCTTATGTCGTAACGGGACGACTATCTATTATTCTGGTAGTGCAGCCGAAGAGGAACGGCTTTCCTTTATCCATTTGTATAAAAAATAAATAAAAAGAAAAAAGAAAAGAAAAACCTTCCAAAATCCCTTTTCCTTTTTTTTCCATTTGTGTTTCCTATAAGTTTCTGTGACTTCCATAAAAAAACGAAAAATTTAAAAAAGAAAAAAAAGTGGTCAAAGTAACTGCCTGGAAAGCAAGAGACCCGGGTTCGAATCCTGTTGTCCTCATTATCATCATCTCATTTTCATCGACACGCAAGTCGCCGAAGTGGCGTCAACTCAAAAGACTTGCACCAGGTGAACGGTCTACCCACCGAAAATTTCCATTTTACCTCGCTGTTTGGTCCTCTCCCCCAAATGAGCCAGCCAGCCAGCCAACCAACCAACCAACCAACCAACCAACCAGCCAACCATCCAACCAGAACATTTATAGGGGACGAAGCTTGTGGAAACTCCACACATCCGTCTTAAGAAACAAACACGTAAGCGATGAGGTACGCCGCAACTAGTAACAATGCAGAAGGCAAATGAATAGCTACAAATGGCTCTGAGCACTATGGGACTTAACATCTATGGTCATCAGTCCCCTAGAACTTAGAACTACTTAAACCTAACTAACCTAAGGACATCACACACATCCATGCCCGAGGCAGGATTCGAACCTGCGACCGTAGCACAAATGAATAGCTACGCAAATATAAAACAATGGTGGATAAAACGCGCGAAGCCAAAAATCAGAAAATTAATTCATTCGTCTAGAACTATTCGAAAATGGTAAAACAGTTCAAAATAATTCCTTTTCCATGCCCCGAGAGACTTACATAAGGAAACGATATCACTAAATACTGTACTCGAAAGATATTATGCCGGCCCCTGTGATAGAGCGGCTCTAGGCGCTTCAGTCCGAAACCGCGCTGCTGCTACGGTCGCAGGTTCGAATCCTGCCTCCGGCATAGATATGTGTGATCTCCTAAGGTTAGTCTGGTTTAAGTTGTTCTGAGTCTAGGGGACTGATGACCTCAGATGTAAAGTCCCATAGTGCTTGGAGCCATTTGAACCATTTGAAAGATATTATGAAAATAAAGGCAAAAGTAGTGAAACTTATAGGGAAGCAAATAATTGGATACCAGATGAGACCCAGAGAACATTCTGTGGCACAAACTTCACCCGCTTACCACACAGTCTACCTAGTATCAAGGCCCAGCGAGAAATACTGGCGACAGTGGCAGAATATCTGTCCATTTTCGCCTGTCGGTTCTTCTGCGTAATATCCGAAGACGAAAAATTGATAAACTTACTTCAAGAAGATGTCAGCGAGGAGAAAAATGCATCATTGGTGGAACAAATCACAGAGAAAGAGGTGCTCGACATCATTAAAAAGAACCCCTAGAACAAAGTTCTAGATCCTGTTGCCCTGTTCATAGAATCTGATACGGAATATTGGGAACTGCTGAAAAATTTACTACTAGAAAACTTGACGAGATGTTACAAACGCCGGCCGGAGTGGCCGTGAGGTTCTGGGCGCTACAGTCTGGAACCGAGCGACCGCTACGGTCGCAGGTTCGAATCCTGCCTCGGGCATGGATGTGTGTCACGTCCTTAGGTTAGTTAGGTTTAATTAGTTCTAAGTTCTAGGTGATTGATGACCTCAGAAGTTAAGTCGCATAGTGCTCAGAGCCATTTGAACCCATGTTGCTACAAACGAGTTATGTTCCCGGTAAAATTCGATAAGGGCTGGTACTCATCATTAGTAAAGAGACTGGAAAGGAAAACTTTGACTGTTCTTAATCGTGACTTTAAGATACTTATCCGAAATTGAAAACCTTAACAAACGAAGCGGTCGGCAAGTATCAGACTTGTGTTGTGAAATACGACCTATCTTTCATACCCAAACAAACGTCAGAGATCGATAGAAGTTTGCAAGCTGCTAATGTTAGATTTGCAATTCTGTCGCTTGATTTTCACAAAGCATTTGATCCAGTGAACCATCAGTACCTAAATAAGACGCTGAAGGTAATGGATTTATGTAAATAATTTTGGAACGTAATCCAAATAGTAATACATGACACCTGGTCAAGAATTCATATTAATGGAACCATAAGCAAACCGATCAAGATCAACCGTTCAGTCAGACAGGACTGTCTGTTGTCCACGTTATTGTTGGCTCGTGCATTAGAGCCGTTACTTGCAGCTGTTCACGCAGAAACTACTGGGCTGCCATATCAAGAAGAAAAAGTAACAGCATGTACTTACGCTAATGATAAACTGTTAGCTACAGAGAACTAAGATGTTCACTGCACAAAAAAGGAGAACGTATCACTTTTTCGAAACACCTAATTATCTCACATTGCGACGCGTACGTTTGAAATTTGATTCAAAATTGCTTACAACCTCTCTCTATAATGGCGCCCTCTGGGTCGGCGGTGCTTCAAACAGCAAAGTGTCGATACATTCGTTCATGTGACATATAAGATATGTTAATGATGTCAAATTGGCATCAAATTTCACCATAGTTCTTCCCAACGCCATCGTGGGCGTGGGAAGGTTGTCACATCCCCACTTACCTACATTTCACCCCTTCTTTTCACGCCTTTGCAATGGAGATGAGAGCAGCCACACTCACCGCTGACACCACTTAGGTGGTGTTGGCTGCGCCCAGAAGATGGCAGCAGTGGAGCTCCTCTCAGTTCAGTGGGCGTCGAAGTTTGTGACAGGGTACTGCCGAACTGGTGGCTGTTAGACAGGTGGAACGGTTTTTAACGGTCGCTAGTGGTTCCACCCTGTATACCGGAGCAACAATTGCGGTCGCACTACACTCCAAAGGGGCCAGATCACATTTAGTGTGCTTGCAGCCTAACGATGTTCTTAGAGAGGGATTGAATCGTATACGTAGGTGGGGGGAGGGGGGGGGGCGGGGGGCGGGGGTTCAACAGTGTCGAGCGTTGTCAAGAACGTCATCCTGTTGCTTACTGCACAGTGAACTGTCGTTTTCGAACGCGAAATGTGTGGGAATCAACGCTCCAAGGCAAGAGGTGGGTTCGTTGACGCCTTTTATGCCATCTCCTGAAGCCTTTTCGTGTCGATTTTGAGCTGCGGTGTGTCGAAAATTTTTTCCTCGGCCATTCATAAGAAAACTGCGTGATTGTAATGGTTGGTGTCGCGGTTCTGATCTCCATCGCAAAGGTGTCAAGAGAAGGGGTGAAATACGGTAAGAGTGGATGTGACGACCTTCCCATCGTATCACACGTCCACGACGGCGTTGGGCAGAACTGAGGTGAAATTTGGTGCCAATGTGACATCGTTAACCAACCCCACACCTTGTGGCCTATTTTATCGAATGCGTCGACACCTTTCTGTTTGAAGCGTCTCCTAGCTAGTCCGAGGATGACTTCAAAGGACGCTACGTTTTTGCATCTTTACAAGGAAGGTTTTAGGCACCTTTGAGACAAATTTCGAAAGCATGTGTCACAGCAGGAGACAATTATAGGGTTTCGAAAAAGTAATACGTTTTTTGGGCCGTGTTTTAAAGATCCAGGAGCTAGCTGGCAGCGACTGCAAAGCCTCTAATGCAACAGTAAACATACCAAAATCGGAGGCTAGGGCTCGGGACTATACGAGGGTGACTGCAACGAGAAAAAATGCATGAAACAACGTGTCGCTGCCCAAAATATGGTATCTAGCACACACATTTCCAGTCCCAGCGGAAATAGTACGTAGAATCGAAATGTATGTTAGGTGGCTTGTGCAAAACTGCGAAACACTTAGAATGCCGCAAAATGTAATGCAAATGTAATGTGGAAGATGATTAGTAGAACTTTTAAAAATCAGACCAAAATGTACTGCTATCTTCCAGCGAAACGTACTTCATCGTAGTGAACACACTGAAAGCAGTCTTAGAAGCTGTATCCTCAACGAGATAGAGCCATCAAGCAGAGAAACGTCAACAGATGTGAACAATATCAATCGCCATCTTAGACATTTACGATCGTTCTTCGTATAGGATGGATGGAAAGGGTGGTTTGAGCGCATGAAAGCCAGGTGAATATGTGACATCACAAAACACACGCTACTCTGTACCAGAAAAGTTTCACCAGTAGCGGTATCATGACGTTACGATTGCAGTTTGGCGTTCAGTTTTCTGCTCCAGTTTACGTGAAGGATACAGTTTATTTGGTCCTACTATGTTGCAGGTATGGCGGATCTTCGCCCTTCTCCACTGTCGCAACCATTATCCTGCCGGGAGAGCTTTACACTCATCCTACAAGTATTTCCTTACATAGTATGGCGTGGCATGGGTTGAAATGGTTCAAATGGCTCTGAGCACTATGCAACTTAACTTCTCAGGCCATCAGTCGCCTAGAACTTAGAACTAATTAAACCCAACTAACCTAAGGACATCACACACATCCATGCCCGAGGCAGGATTCGAACCTGCGACCGTAGCGGTCGCTCGGTTCCAGACTGCAGCGCCTAGAACCGCACGGCCATTCAGGCCGGCGTGGTATGGGTGCAAATCTCCTAAGTTGAGTGGACATTAAGTTCTGGACGGTCCACTCGATACTGTTCCATTTCACTTCGTCAGATCTCGTACTTACCACCTTCGGTTAAAGAACGGTGGCGTTTTAGTGTTCGAAAGATAAAGGGCCAGTGACAAAGTAGTATCACAACTTTGGTAGCAGAGCATGGTTCATTTCTACACGATAAATTCCAGTAGTAATGGTTACAGCCAGTGGACTTGCTAGGTGACCCTGCCGAGTTCGACCTAATTTATGGTTTGTGTAGGGCATGGTCAGAAATGAAAGTGATAGAAATGGAACTCCAGACTGCCGAGCGTTTAGAAAAAGTGACATTTTTGGTCCCGGTCCAGGCAGGAGCCTTTAGTGTTAACGTAGTTTCCGGTCAGTGGTTGGCGCAGAAGAAAGAGAGAGGAACTGTAATCATGAGATTGTGAGGTAGAGTCTTACTACAGAAATATTTCTCCTTTTTTTGACCAAGCCAAGAAAAGAAAAACAGCTCGTTGATCCTGTTTGGAAGCATTTGACAACAACGTCACCATAGGTCACATTTCCGCGTTTACCGCAAGCACGTCAGAAAGAGACGAATGCCACACTAATCATCTGGCTACGTATCGGTGCTTATATATCCCAATCGGAGGAATGCTGCATTCACACTCATTCTGTGGTGGTTGACATTGGCTCACAGCGCTGCACCTGTCGTTTCACCATATCCCCAAGTCTGGTCATCTGGCGGGCCAGGACAAAAGGCTGACATCCTGTGACACCAAGAAGGCACGTGTTCGTGCAGCACCATGTGTTCGTGCATTGTCTTGCTGAAAACTGGTGTCTGGGATATTGTGCAGAAAGTGTGTAGCCACGGGTCGCAGGCTGTCATTCATTTAGGTCACACTGATCGCAGTGCTCGGGACACGCACCAGCTGTCATTTGAGGTTGCATCCAATAGCAACTGTACCACAAGTCCTTGTATTGATGCTAAATGTCTTGCTAAATGTCGCTCCCCCGTCTGCAGCGAACCAAAATGTGGCCATGATTTTCAAACAAACAGAACCTAGATTTATCCGAAAACACTGTCTGATGTCATTCCTGTCCCCAGTGACGTCGTTCCATACACCATTGCCGTCTAGCATGTTTGTGCACATTCTTCAAAGGTAGCCGGAGAAGTGGACGACGCGCATGTAACCCGTGCCGTAATAAACGGCGATAGACTGTCACCAGTGATAGTGTACGATGTGTTCCACTGTTCCACTGTTGCGCCAGAATCGAGGACGACGCAGATCTGTCCTGGAATGCCATACAGATGACGTGTCGATCTTCTCGGGGGTGGCCGGGGTGCTGCGACCTCAAACCGAGCTTGGATGGCGTGTACAGGTACAGCTGCCCATGCAGTTTCAGCACGATACCACAGTTCATCAAGAGTAGTGACTGGCGTATAGTGACGAGCCAGTTGCTAGGCCACCTTTGACCAGACGTTTTCAATTGGTGAGAGATCCGGAGAATATGCTGGCCAGGGCAGCAGTCGAACATTTTCTGTATCCAGAAAGGCCACCTTTGACCAGACGTTTTCAATTGGTGAGAGATCCGGAGAATATGCTGGCCAGGGCAGCAGTCGAACATTTTCTGTATCCAGAAAGGCCCGTACAGGACCTGCAACATGCGGTCGTGCATTATCCTGCTGAAATGTAGGGTTTCGCAGGGATCGAATGAAGGTTAGAGCCACGTGTCGTAACACATCTGAAATGTAACGTCCACTGTTCAAAGTGCCATCAATGCGAACAAGAGGTGACCGAGACGTGTAACCAATGGCACCTCATACCATCACGCCGAGTGATACGCCAGTATGGCGATGACGAATACGCGCTTGGAATGTGCGTTCACCGCGATGTCGCCAAACACGTATCCGACTATCATGATGTTGTAAACTGAACCCGATTCATCCGAAAAAATGACGTTTTGCTATTCGTGCAAACAGGTTCGTCGTTGAGTACACCATCGCAGGCGCTCCTGTCTGCGATGCAGCGTCAAGGGTAACCGCAGCCGTGGTCTCCGAGCTGATAGTCCATATTGCTGCAAACGTCGTCGAACTGTTCGTGCAGATGGTTGTTGTCTTGCAAACGTCCCCATCTGTTGACTCAGGGATGGAGACGTGGCTGCACGATCCGTTACAGCCACGCGGATAAGATGCCTGTCATCTCGAGTGCTAGTGATACGAGGTCGTTGGGATCCAGCACGGCGTTCCGTATTACCCTCCTGAATCCACCGATTCCATATTCTGCTAACAATCATTGGATGTCGACCAACGCGAGCAGCAATGTCGCGATACGATAAACCGTAATCGCGATAGGCTACAATCCGACATTTATCAAATTCGGAAACGTGATGGTACGCATTTCTCCTCCTCACACGAGGCATCACAACAACGTTTCACCAGGCAACGCCGGTCAACTGCTGCTTGTGTATGAGAAATCGGTTGGAAACTTTCCTCATGTCAGGACGTTGTATGTGTCGCCACCGGCTCCAACCTTGTGTGAATGCTCTGAAAAGCTAATCATTTGCATATCACAGCATCTTCTTCCTGTCCGTTAAATTTCGCATCTGTAGCACGTCATATTCGTGGTGTAGCAATTTTAATGGCCAGTAGTTTATTTGCATTCCCAAATTTTCTTTTGCCTTTCTTTTCATACCTTTTACAAAATAGTAATAAAAAAGAATATTTTGAGCATTATTTTGGTTTATTTGCAGTGTCGGTAATTTTCTAATTGAAAATAATAAATAACAATGTCTTCACATACGGACTAGACCCTCGGCCCTACCTGGGGTTACAGTTCCGTACACTTTCCGCTGCGCCAGCTGCTGCCTAGAAACTACGCAAACATAAATGGCCCATGCCTCGCCCGACATGCTCCAAAAGCTCTATTTTTTCTAAACGATCGACCATCTGGAGCTCCTACTTCAATCGATTCCAGTTCTGGGCTATCCTTGCATAAACCATAAATTTGGACGAAATCGGTAATGGCGAGTTGGCACCGGTCCAGTTATTAGATCAAAACCACCGAAAATTTTCCAGTACGATTATATGCCGCTAGCCAAACTTAATAATCGCAACAGAAATATCCTAGATACACAGTACAGTTGTGTCCCAGCGCTGTCCGGGGGGTCTCCAGACACATCTTCGTTATGTATGTTTGCCTAGGAGTCACAATGGATAGCGAAGAGCAACCCCTATACCGTTGTTATCTCTCGTACCGCAATTTACAGGACACCGTAACACAAATGGCTTTCGTATTTGCAACTCTTCGAGTGTTTTTTGATAATTTTATGCAGGTAAAAGAGGTAAGAACCAGCTGTGACAGAAAAGGTGCGACCAGGATTGTCTTGAATGAAATACACTCCTGGAAATGGAAAAAAGAACACATTGACACCGGTGTGTCAGACCCACCATACTTGCTCCGGACACTGCGAGAGGGCTGTACAAGCAATGATCACACGCACGGCACAGCGGACACACCAGGAACCGCGGTGTTGGCCGTCGAATGGCGCTAGCTGCGCAGCATTTGTGCACCGCCGCCGTCAGTGTCAGCCAGTTTGCCGTGGCATACGGAGCTCCATCGCAGTCTTTAACACTGGTAGCATGCCGCGACAGCGTGGACGTGAACCGTATGTGCAGTTGACGGACTTTGAGCGAGGGCGTATAGTGGGCATGCGGGAGGCCGGGTGGACGTACCGCCGAATTGCTCAACACGTGGGGCGTGAGGTCTCCACAGTACATCGATGTTGTCGCCAGTGGTCGGCGGAAGGTGCACGTGCCCGTCGACCTGGGACCGGACCGCAGCGACGCACGGATGCACGCCAAGACCGTAGGATCCTACGCAGTGCCGTAGGGGACCACACCGCCACTTCCCAGCAAATTAGGGACACTGTTGCTCCTGGGGTATCGGCGAGGACCATTCGCAACCGTCTCCATGAAGCTGGGCTACGGTCCCGCACACCGTTAGGCCGTCTTCCGCTCACGCCCCAACATCGTGCAGCCCGCCTCCAGTGGTGTCGCGACAGGCGTGAATGGAGGGACGAATGGAGACGTGTCGTCTTCAGCGATGAGAGTCGCTTCTGCCTTGGTGCCAATGATGGTCGTATGCGTGTTTGGAGCCGTGCAGGTGAGCGCCACAATCAGGACTGCATACGACCGAGGCACACAGGGCCAACACCCGGCATCATGGTGTGGGGAGCGATCTCCTACACTGGCCGTACACCACTGGTGATCGTCAAGGGGACACTGAATAGTGCACGGTACATCCAAACCGTCATCGAACCCATCGTTCTACCATTCCTAGACCGGCAAGGGAACTTGCTGTTCCAACAGGACAATGCACGTCCGCATGTATCCCGTGCCACCCAACGTGCTCTAGAAGGTGTAAGTCAACTACCCTGGCCAGCAAGATCTCCGGATCTGTCCCCCATTGAGCATGTTTGGGACTGGATGAAGCGTCGTCTCACGCGGTCTGCACGTCCAGCACGAACGCTGGTCCAACTGAGGCGCCAGGTGGAAATGGCATGGCAAGCCGTTCCACAGGACTACATCCAGCATCTCTACGATCGTCTCCATGGGAGAATAGCAGCCTGCATTGCTGCGAAAGGTGGATATACACTGTACTAGTGCCGACATTGTGCATGCTCTGTTGCCTGTGTCTATGTGCCTGTGGTTCTGTCAGTTTGATCATGTGATGTATCTGACCCCAGGAATGTGTCAATAAAGTTTCCCCTTCCTGGGACAATGAATTCACGGTGTTCTTATTTCAATTTCCAGGAGTGTATATTGGTACTAGATGATTTAGGAAAGCGCTGCATGACTTAAGGGAGATTAGGATTCGATTACTACAGTTCCCGAGAGCAAGTGCATTGACTTAGCTGCTGAGGAAGACGTTGGGCGCTCAAAATGGCTAAGTGCGTCCAGCGGGTGCTCATGCCTGTTTGTTGGCACTTGTTGCTAGCAATAGTGACTGTTGATCTCAGTAAGAGGATGTGGAAATTGAAACTGTACCAACACGCCGCTGGAATCGCCTGTTTGGGATCGATCTTAAAACATACTTATTGCTTATTTCATGTGAATCACCTTTCGTCAGTGACTGCAACGGCACTCGCGAATATTTTTTATTCCCCCGTACAGGCCCCCACATCAGTCCATTATAACAGTTCAACCTCTGTGAATTTTACTGTTCACGATGAGGATGGATATAACCCTCGAAAGCCGAGATTTCATACTCTCCTGGAGCGCTTTTTGTCTAGAGAAAACAGTGATTACAATAAGTTACTGTTAACGAGAGAGAATGGCTGCCATTAACGTCATTAGAGGAAGGAATGAAGATAAGGTCCTTAAAAAT
Source organism: Schistocerca nitens (assembly GCF_023898315.1). Taxonomy (NCBI): domain Eukaryota; kingdom Metazoa; phylum Arthropoda; class Insecta; order Orthoptera; family Acrididae; genus Schistocerca; species Schistocerca nitens. Next base: position 932,282,980 of record NC_064616.1, read on the forward strand.
GGTCACATTCCTACATAGGCTGTTCTTTTATTTCTGACATAAACTATTTATTCCACTGTTAACAGTTTGTTGATTTCTGCCTCTGGGAATTATTTTTTATATTAAAACGCCGTGACGCGTAACATGCTGTAAGGATAACAATTTTCATTGCGATGGAGCTTAAGAATGTCCAAAGGGGTGAAATTAGTTAATTATTAAACAGTAAAATAAAGAATTTACTTCAGAATAAAAGAACAGCTTACGCAGAGGACAAAGGCTTCTGTTATGAAATTTACAACGGCTGTGAATCAGTACATAGAAAAAGCTAAAGAAGATGACGATGAGGTTACTAAAGGTAGAGTGCTATGAAGGATTGGGAAAGGAAATCGGCCGTGTCCTTTCCAAAGGAACCGTACTTCTATTCGCCACAACATACTTAGAAAAAACCACGGAGTGTACGTGTATGGCAGGGCGGGTATTTAAAACGCAGTGCGCTGTGTTACCACTACAGCACCTCGGTCCGTCGCGACGTAGTCAAGGCTCCACCGTGATGACCAAGTACTTGGCAGCGTGGAAGACATAATTCTTTTTTCTGTGTTTCTGCGAAAGGAGCTTACGGAGAAAGTTTGGGGTACAAACTTTTAGTCCAAGTAGACTTTTACGCTAGGTTCTTCTTCCTTTTTCTTCATCTAGCTCGCTGCAAATAGCTGGATTCATTTACTGTATCCAATAAATGTAGATATTTTGCTCTTCACTGGAACAGCCTTATCCCGTCTTCCAGTGGACACAGAAAAAAAGAGAAAAAGCAAGAATGATAACGAGTTGTAACTGTTATAAATTCCTGTAAGGGAAATTATGTTTCCGACGACGGAAAGATGGAAGAGAGTGCAGAGTGTGTTAAGGTGCAGGAGAGGCGCGATCGATACGTTTGTGTCCAGCAGGCGGCGCCTCGCCAAGGGCAAAGCCTCGCCTTTTTAATTGCGCCCGCGAGCGGCGCAGCCATCACTACTAGGTCATCCAACAATTTCCTCTCCTTTCTTAACCGTCTCGAGAAGATTGCTAATAATTATATACATTCTTAAAAATCAGTGCCAATGTTATCTTGAGCAATTTTACCGAGGCAGACGTGTACTAAGAAAGAAAGACTGAGATTAAAATCCACTTGCGGCAACCCTACTTCGCGTTGCTCGTTGTTTCCCTAACCTGTGTAAAGGGTATGCCAAACAAGGCAACAGATGATCACTTCTTACTGCCGCTTCTAACTCTGCCGGCGTCCAAGGGAGATTTCGTACCGAAATCGAAGGAATGTTATAACAGGAAGAGAACAGAGTTTACAGTATCAGATAGAGGAGTATGTAAACAAAATCGGAACGTAGTCCGCCTGCTTAGCTGAATGCCTCCCATGCAGCGACCCCGGGTTCGATTCCCGGCCACGTTGGAGATTTTCTCCGCTCGTTGAATGGGTGTTGTGTTGTCTTCATCATCCTTTCATCCTCGTCACCGGCACGCAAGTCGCCCAGTGTGGAGTCGACTGAAATAAGACCCGCACTCGGCGGCCGAACTTCCCCGGATGGAGCCTCCCGGCCGACAATGCCGTACGATCATTTCATTTTTTATCGAAAAGTAAATTATTTCGTATATGCGACGTGGAACACTGGGAACCATCGAACTTCAGAGTCAGAGAATTACAGGAAACGTTGCTAGTGCAAGGAGAGTAGATTCGCGTTGGACGTCCCGTCGACGACAAGGTCATTAGCGACATAGCAGAAGCTCGTACAGGGGACAGGGAATCGACAGTGTCCTGTTTACAGGAATCATCCCGGCATTCGCGTTAACAAACTACTGAACATTAAAATTACAACACCATGAAGACGACAATCGTAAAGTAGGTATGAAGTGCTGTGCACGCTTGGATATGCAAGTAAGTAGCACGAAGTAGGTAGGAGGAACGCCATCAGCATTCTGTAGGTAAAGAAAGATTACACATCGCGTTTCTCATTCAGAAATCGCATTTGAATGTTGTTTGTTATGCCTGTTACGCCTGGTGTAAAAAACAGAAACGTCTACCTTTTCCTTTTAATGTGTGTGAAATCTTATGGGACTTAACTGCTAAGGTCATCAGTCCCTAAGCTTACACACTACTTAACCTAAATTATCCTAAGGACAAACACACACACACCCATGCCCGAGGGAGGACTCGAACCTCCGCCGGGACCAGCCGCACAGTCCACGACTACAGCGCCTTAGACCGCACGGCTGATCCCGCGCGGCGAGACGTCTACCACCACGAGTCGGAATCCAACAGCAGTAGCGTCGAGTCCCATCGAGACTGCATCTGCGATATTGCTGCTCGCGATACCGTGGCTTTCGTGTGAATAGGGAACTAATGGTTCCAGGTGCCCATAATCAACGCCATGCAAGATATGAATGGCTCCACTGACTAGCAACCTAAACGAAATGCACAATGTTCGCTCGACCGTGCAGGATGGCGACCCACGGGAAATTCAGACCCCGCAACGAAGTTGTGCGCCACAATAGTTACCTTTCCCGACATACATTGACGGAAAAAAATCGCAGAACCAAGAAGTAATTAATGTTGAGTAATGAAATTCCGGGGATACATCTGTCTAGGTAACATATGTAAGTGATTACTACTGCGAGATAAGCTGTTGCAAATGTTAAATGCTGGTACATTAGTAACCGGTGTAACCGCCAGAACGTTGAATGCAAGCATGCAAACGTGCATGCACCGTGTTGTACAGGTGGCGTATGTCAGTTTGTGGTATGGAGTTCCAAGCCTGTTGCAGTTGTTCGGTCAGTACAGGGGCGGTTCATGCTGTTTGTGGATGACGCTGGAGTTGTCGTCCCATGCTGTCCCATATGTGCTCGATTGGAGACAGATCTGATGATCGAGCAGGCCAAGCCAACATGTCGACACTCAGTAGAGTAAGGTGAGTTAAATAGCGGTTTGTCGGCGAGCGTTACACAATTGGAAAACACCCCGCGTAATGCTGTTCATCAACGGCAGCTCAGTAGGTTGAATCACGTACAAATTTGTACTCAGGGTGCGTGGGATAATCACGAGATGCACCCGCTGTTCAAATGGCTCTGAGCACTATGAGACTTAACATCTGAGGTCATCAGTCCCCTAGAAGTTAGAACTACTTAAGGGGCTCCGGAACGCCCTATACTTGCAATCTTAAAATAACGCTTATAAATTACATCTTTCCTCACAAAGTATTTGAGGTAGGAAGTTGAACTTTTTACAGATTATTTATTGAAATATGGGCTACAACTTAACACAGGGATTTTACAAAATTTTAGTTCAGTTATTAAAGATGATTTTTTCAATTGTAATGAAAATTCACAACATTTTTTTGCAATTTTTTATTTATATATTCAAAAATATACAGTTTTTTTGGAAAAAGGCTGTGTTAAATTATGCAGAAGGTACTGTGTAACATTTACTGAAAGTTTGAAACAAATATGTTTGGAAGATCCTTAGAAAACATGTAATTAGTATGAGAAAATAAAAGTTTTGGGAATCGAGCGACAAAGATTGGATTAACTTTTTAGTGCATTCCAGGTCCATATGATGGATTATCTTCATCCTCTGCAAACTACTCCTCCAGCTTCCTCTTGTTCCTCCTCCTGTTTACTCTTGCTTGTATTTCTAGACTCTTTACAGCCCTGTTTGCAGCCCGAAGGCGTTCCTTGTCTAAAGCAAGCATCGCTCGTACCATGTTGGAACCTATCTTCCTTCCCATATTTCTAAATACCTTGCGCCTTACAATGTTGCCATCATTGAAAGTCGCAACAGCATCATACACACCAAAGTGAAGTGTTTCTATTCCAACAAATACAGTCTTGGGGATTCTCGACCATATAACACTATTTACACTTTCATTGGGGTTTTGAGTTTTTCCGTGAATACACTTTTTCAACAGTTCAGGTGCTGCTAAGTCTCTGAAAATAGGTTTTATCACCTCCATTATTGCATGAGGCAGACTATGCTTATGAGTGTACACTTCACCAGTTAGCAATCCTTCGTTATATTTACACCAACTGTCTTCTTCTTTGGGACACAAGCTATGTTGGGGATTTTCATCGTCTTTATTGTTTACAGTAATAACACATACCTTTGGCTTTCCAACATTTCTCCTTTTCTTAAAAGCCTTCAGAGGATTTCTAATAACTTTACTTTTACTCATTATTATACTTCAACAAAACAGAGACGGAGAAACAGAATTAATTACGAATATTTTCGAGATAACGACAGAGTAAATAAACATGAAACAATCGACAATCACACCAGCGATATATATTGAACCATCACAGGTTAGCCACAACACATACTTTATCTCACATCACTAAACTGTACCTGATGAACACGGACGTTAATAATAACACCATTTGACAGCAGTTTAACAGCGCCACAGTGGGTCACGCCCATGTAGAACACATTTCAAAAAAAATTTAAAAATAGTTGTAGTCTTCGGAATTGAATAAATTATATATCTATTAAAAGGTAATAGTCTGCAGATTCAGAAAACGCAAAAAAGTAAAAATTGAACTTTTCATGATTTTGAGCCTTTCCAGAGCCCCTTAAACCTAACTAACCTAAGGACATCACACACATCCATGCCCGAGGCAGGATTCGAACCTGCGACCGTAGCAGTCCCGCTGTTCCCGACTGTAGCCCCTAGAACCGCTCGGTCACCCCGGCCGGCCGCACCCGGTGCCATACGAAAACACACCCCAGGGCCTAACTCCACACGCAGGTCTATTGTGTCTAGCTCGGAAACAGGCCGACTGAAGGCCGTCAACTGACGAACACACCGCGATCACTGGGACCGAGGCAGAACCAACTTTCATCAGAAAACACAACAGACCTCCACCCTGCACTCCAATCGGCTCTCGCTGGATACCACTGAAGCCGCAAATAGCGGTGCTTTGGAGTCAGCGGAATGCACGCTACAGAGCTTGTGGCTCAGAGTTGTGCTCGAAGTAACCGATTTATAACAGTTCGTTGTGTCGTGGTGTCGACTGCTGCTCAAATTGCTGCTGCAGGCGCAGTATGGTGCTCCAGAGCCGTACGCCAGACACGATGGTCTTCCCTCTCGCTAGTGCGACGTGGCCGTCCGCAGACTGGTCTTCTTGCGATCGTACATTATAGTGACTAACGCTGCCAGTAATCATGTACAGTGTCTACATTCCTGTCATGTCTTTCTGCAGTATCGCAGAAGGAACATTCAGCTTCTCGTAGCCCTATCGTACGACGTCGTTCAGATTTAGTGAGGTGTTGATAAGGGCGTCCTTGTCCCCTTAAAGGCGTTCTTGACTAACATCAGCGCATCACGTTCAATCTCAAAGGTGCCTAATGCTCACGACCATTACAACGTGTATTTAAAGCAAACCTGATGTACATCCTCGAACTGGCGGTACAAATGCCACTCTTGCGCGAGTGGCGCGAAATTTGGGTAGACAGTATCTTTCAGATGTAGAAACATGCTTACCAACTTTCGTTTATGTCGCACAACTCCTCCTTGGTGTTGCGACTTTTTTTCCGTCAGTGTATATCGGCAGTGTATCCGGGGCTAGACGGGAAACCAGTTTAACAGTGAAGGGGTACCCAATAAAATCCTTATCATTGTTATATGTTATCGAAAGCGTGAGTCTATTTAAACGCGCAGCTACGGAGTATAAAAGTGGTCTCAAATAATAACTCGCTCCCTGCTGGAGACGGTCGCTGCAACTCGTAAGGGCTGCGATGCACGTGAGAGTTTTTCTCTTTGACAGTTTTGTACTTTCAGATAGCACTCGAAGAATAGTTTACAGCCACTCGGAGAGGCCGAGCGGTTCTAGGCGCTTCAGTCTGGAACCGCGCGACCGATACGGTCATAGGTTCGAATCGTGCCTCGGGCATGGATGTGTGTGATGTCCTTAGGTTAGTTAGGTTTAAGCAGTTCTAAGTTTAAGGGGACTGATGACCTTAGAAGTTAGGTCCCATAGTGCTCAGAGCCATTTGAGTACTTTCCTTAAGTGCCTGAGGGTCTTCCGTGAGCAGATATAGAAAGCGTTAACACGCAGCAAGGTGAGAGTGTCTGTGAGACCTGACAGATCACTCTCCGTGAGATTTTTCTGTCGTAGTTATGTGCGTGAAGAAAGAGGTTGCGATGGAAGAACGTCGGGCTGTAGCTGCACTTTTAATACTTTCAGTGGCAAAGAAAAACCGTAAACGACCGTTATCGTGTCGCGTAAGAGAGTGGATTAGGTGACGGGAGGATTTTGGAGCATGCAAGAACCTCGTTGTAGACACTGTGAAGGAAAATCCAGAAAAAATTCTAAATCTTATAACAATAATAGCGATGAAGATGGAATAGATACACTTCATAACTGGAAATGGGACTCGACTTAAGGAACGACTCGTAAATCCCTAAAGGTCTGTTCTTTAATACCCAATAAATTGATATAATCAATAAATACACCGTCATATAAAATTACGGATACAGCTGTATTACTTGAAGTTACATGGCAGTTTTCCGAGTTCCAAAACGATTACTTTCAAACATAACTTCATTTGTTTCTCTACGTTAATCAATCTGTGTTATAAAACTGCTTTTCTTGATTCCTTGCGTTGTGGATATTCTGGTAAATATCTTCTGTGGAGGTGTTAGATAGTGCAGCGATTTGAGCCAACAAACTTTGCTTCTTATCTCAGTTCCTGTAGTCCAGTAACCGTACAGTCCATAGCTCTGGCCTTTCCTCGTAAAAACTAATGAAATGCACAACCTCGTACTTCGTTCACTTCCTGGCAACTTTCTTCATTACTCTTTTTTTCTGACACTTGCTGACATTCACCCACAGTGCGTATCAACCGCGACAGTGGTCTGACTGACTCCGAAATGCTGGTACGTTTGTAGAGCGGCTCATTGCTCTATTGATGTGGCGTAGTATTGCGCTAGACTTTCATTCATTTTTTCATATAAGTCTCTCCAGTAACACTGTTTTCTTTTCGTTTGTTAGTTTTACATAATATGCCAATGATGTTTTCATATGAAACTTCCTGGCAGATTAAAACTGTGCAGGTCCGAGACTCGAACTAGGAACTTCGCAGGAGAGCTTCTGTGAAGTTTGGAAGGTAGGAGACGAGGTACTGGTGGAATTAAAGCTGCGAGGACGGGGCGTGAGTCGTCCTTGGGTAGCTCAGTTGGCTGCCGGCACGGTAGCTCAGCGAGTTCGGTCAGAGGGTTAGCTGTCCTCTGTAATAAAAAAAACTGAGTTAATCGATCAACAACGAACTTAAACGCGTGTCTTACGACGTACGCCCCGAGCAGATGCAACGAACGAAAGCGAACAAAATGAGATAAAAAAAAAAGGTTGGTAGAGCACTTGCCCGCGAAAGGCAGAGGTCCCGAGTTCGAGTCTCGGTCCGGCACACAGTTTTAATCTGCCAGGAAGTTTCATTGCAGCCCACACTCCGCTGTAGAGTGAAAATTTCATTCTATGTTTTTATATGTTATTTTCTGAGTAGTACTTTTTAAGTCTAGAAGTTTCGAAATATTCTAACTGCTCGTGTTATTCGCTTAGGAGGTGAAACGACCGATTTCTTCGCTCAGAAACATGCCACACCCACATATTATGTCTCGCAACACCCAGTTGCTTGGGTACCTTTATTTTATATGTGCATGTGTATCGGCAAAATATTTTACCAAGCTATGAAATACGGCACAAATATGGGTCGCAATATGGTCGCTCAGCACTGTATGAGTACTCTTAGCTCTCCTGGCAATGTCGGTATAGCTTTTCTTATCTGTGAGCCACGACCAGCAACTCTCGAGAGATCGAGGTGGCCGTCTACACGAGAAGTCGAAACTCGAGGTGCGTGACTATCTGATATCTTGCCCCACTCTCCGACACTGAAGGCGAGCTGACTCTCTGCGGTGTTTACAGGCACGTACTAATCGCAAAAGCTCTCTGGGAGTGAAAAAACTCTCACGTGTATATCTGGCTTACGATATGTAGCATCACGTGCTCTGACGTATCCCACAGCGTCCGTATATCTCGTCGGCCGTGTCAGGATTGTACTGGGGAGACGCGACGACAGTAACAACACGGGACACAGGGGTGGCACCAACTCGTCATTTTAGACGAGTCCCGGTTTTACGCACATCACGGTGGATCAGTTTGTGTAGGCACCGAAGAGAAAAAACATTGCCAGACTGCATTCGTCTACGTCATGAGTGACCTGCACATGGCGTAATACTATGGGGTGCGGTTGACTTGAGGGTTGTGCAGGCGGTGATCTGAACAAAAATGCTCATTTCTGACACGGTAAGGCCGTTGGCGGCGTGCCGTCTACGAGGTCTGGAATGCTGCTTAAGCTACCGATTTCTTCGGTTTCTCAGACGCGTGTTGCAGTTTAGTCAGCGCCCACGTGCTCAGTTAGGAAGTTAATGCATAATAGAGCGTGCAGCTTTTAGCGGAGCTGATGTTTAATGATCCAGGTGAACTTCGCGAAGACAAAATATTCCATGTGTTCCTGTGCAAACCTGAGGTGTTGTGTGTTCTATCTGTGTTTTTATTATTTTATTTTATTGCATTTAACTGCTATCCAGTTTGTTTATGCATGCGGGAGTTAATGAAAATCAATTGGAGGCAGTATAGTGACTGTTCTGATGTACATTTCCCAGTCTAGTGGGGATTCTGAGAGCCTTTTCGAAAGGAGTTGCGTTATTACTATAGGATTTATATTTGTGGCATAGGAACGGTGACAGTTTTAATGTTGTCTCACAGTTCAGACTAGCTGCCGACCCTTTTTAGACAGATGTAAAAGTGTAGAGATGCACAGGAGAACCGAGGAGGAGACGAAATGAAGGTTTCAGCCGGCCGGTGTGGTCGAGCGGTTCTAGGCGCGTCAGTCTGGAACCGCGTGGCCGCTACGGTCGCAGGTTCGAATCCTGCCTCGGGCATGGATGTGTGTGATGTCCTTAGGTTAGTCAGGTTTAAGTAGTTCTGAGTTCTATGGGACTGATGACCTCAGATGTTAAGTCCCATAGTGCTCAGAGCCATTTGAACCATTTTTGAAGGTTTCAGTGTGTTCTTTCACGTACTTCCTAGAATACGTAATTGTCAGAAAGTGAGCTCAAGGCATCTGATCCCCGCTATAGTTCCAACGACAATCCTGATTTATGCAGTCTGGACCCAGATGTCTTCCTCAGCTATAACAGGTTTTGTGTGGGTTAGGCTACTTTACTCTTTGAATAGCAGAGGTCTACGTGCACCTCGTTTTTTAAAGTCATGCTTCACTAGAAATGAGCCGTGTGGTGGCACAGTGGTTAACAACACTCGTTTGGCTTCCACTTTTAGGTTTCGCTAAATGTACTGTGAAAACTGTAGAGGAAGGCAGGGATTGGAATACATACAGTAAATAATTGAGGAAGTAGAATGCAAGTGTTACTCTGAGATGAAAATGTTGGCACGGGAGACCAATTCGTTGCGGGCCGTATCAATCCAGTCAAAAGACTGCTGACTCAAGAAGAAGAAGACGAAGAAGAAGAAGAAAAAGAAGAAGAAAAGAAAACAATCTACGCTATTGTCCCTTAAAACTACAATACTAAAAGGAAAGTAAATAACGAAATTTCACTTGCTATGCTGTACAGTACAATAGGAAGAAGAGACGTGTGAGTATACCAGGTGCAATATGTAATACCCAGAGGTTGGCCGCGACAATGCCCTTCAACTGACTGAGTAGCGAGGCAAACTGAGCTCTAACGACAAATACGGATGCGTCATCCCATTCTACTTCAACTATATGGCAGAGCTCATCAGGCGTAGTGGTGAAACACGCCTCTCGAAAACCCATGACCGGCTGTTTTTGATGGGTGAGAAATCTGGTGAGCATGTTGGATAGGACAACAGTGGAGCACCTTCTGAACGAGGTGCGCCACCATTGCACAGGACACATCCGGTCCAGCTTCATCTTCCAAGGCTCTCTTTCAAAATAACAACATTAATCACTAGGATCACTGACTCTCGACTTGATACAGTCATCATTTTGGAAACATCACCGTCTCAGGGGGCCCACGATTCGCTTCCGACACCCCCAAGGGTTACCCACCAACCCTTTGATTTCGCGAACTCCTAGCTGCTCCAACAAATTGTTTTAACAACCACGCCTTTCAGCTAATGAACCTCATGGGCAGAATGCAGGTATTTACTTTGACCTTGGCCTGCTCCTGCTAATAGCATTCCATGGCAAAATGCAGTTCGCTGCCTGGACTTTTCAAATTATTTCTAATAGGTGCCAAAAAACATCGGCAGTTATAAGAAACTGACTGGTCTTTAACTCCGACCAAAACACATTTGAAGGATTGTAGAAAGATGGCCCATCACCTCCACGCTGGGCAAAGCTCTGATACTGGAAATGGCTCTAGCTGTATCTGGGGCAGGGATTTCACCGTTCGCTACGGTCGCAGGTTCGAATCCTGCCTCGGGCATGGATGTGTGTGTTGTCCTTAGGTTAGTTAGGTTTAATTGGTTGGTTGGTTGTTTGGGGAAGGAGACCAGACAGCGTGGTCATCGGTCTCATCGAATTAGGGAAGGATGGGGAAGGAAGTCGGCCGTGCCCTTTCAGAGGAACCATCCCGGCATTTGCCTGGAGTGATTTAGGGAAATCACGGAAAACCTAAATCAGGACGGCCGGACGCGGGATTGAACCGTCGTCCTCCCGAATGCGAGTCCAGTGTCTAACCACTGCGCCACCTCGCTCGGTGTTTAATTAGTTCTAAGTTCTAAGCGACTGATGACATCAGAAGTTAAGTCGCATAGTGCTCAGAGCCATTTGAACCAATTTCACCGTTATTGGCAGGATTCGTGAAGCTGAAGGACATATTTCTTATGAGTCATAATTAATCAGCAATGCTCGACGTAGTTCAGGCAAGAAGTCGGATGACGGAAGTGTTTCATAGTCGTACAAGTCGGTACGGCTTTTAAAATCACCTGTAATCGTCTGGGGTCGAAGCAAGGAAATCTTGTAGCACGTAAGGTGAAATAGAGCTACAGTTTAATGCTAGTCGAGGGCTGTGTCATTAGAAATGGGTGGGTAGCTCATTTGGGGAATCATAAGGAGAAGATAGCAGTGTCACGGAATACTGGGGGAGAGAGCGCAAAAAATTTCAGTTAGGATGGGGTAACTGGGATTTGAATCGTTATCTAGCCAAAAGGAAGTTTAGTGGTTCGAACGCCGTGCCATCGTGTGGTTGTCGAGGCCAGAGAAACAGGCGGTGGGTTCATCCCGATCTCCTGCCGAACTTGGCAGCTGTGCTGGAAGTGACCAGGTGCGCAGTGAGAGGCGAACACACTGTCGAGTGGACATCTGCGGCCGCCACGTCTGCACTCTGCCCAATCAATCTGCTGCTTATCACTGCTTCTCAACCTGCCACGAGCAAGACATTCTGAGATTGACGCGTCTGCTTCCTCCAGTTTCACAACGACGCCCGTTGGTGCGCACAGTTAGGCTAACGCGCGTAAACGAAGCGATTGTATATCAGTATCTGGTTTCTGCGTTAAGCACAATCTGTGAACTATGCGTTAACGGAAAACTTAGCACCGTAACAGTCCGAACATTTTTCTTTGTACAGTGTTCCATGTTTATATGGAAATCAGAGATTCGGCTTTCACTTTCGTTAAATGTACGCGCTCAACCTAGACTCGAGCAAGTGTATCTACTTTCTGCAGTCACACATCACCAGTGGATCCATCAGAGAAAGACTCGCCGGCCGCTCCTAATATATAGCCTCTGGTTACTACTCTAAAGTCACGTCAAAACAAGAGGCTGATAACTTGCCAGAGGTAACATCCCTACTGTTTGTAAAAACTAATACAAGTCTATCTAGAACTGTTGTATCTGGTGTGATGACAATATATATGAAGTTTATCAGTAAATGGCATCATGTAAACAAAATATTGGAAGCAAAAACGAATTGACAGGTTCAGAAGACTGTTATTTCTAACAGGAATAATGAAACGATTGTTTTCTTTATTGTGGTGGACGGTCTCTCAATCATAACGCTTTTATCTGAACGTCAGGCAGCGCGACTTAAAAAATATTAAAAATCTACATCTACATTCTACATTCATACTCCGCAAGCCACCCAACGGTGTGTGGCGGAGGGCACTTTACGTGCCACTGTCATTACCTCCCTTTCCTGTTCGAGTCGCGTATGGTTCGCGGGAAGAACGACTGTCTGAAAGCCTCCGTGCGCGCTCGAATCTCTCTAATTTTACATTCGTGATCTCCTCGGGAGGTATAAGTAGGGGGAAGCAATATACTCGATACCTCATCCAGAAACGCACCCTCTCGAAACCTGGCGAGCAAGCTACACCGCGTTGCAGAGCGCCTCTCTTGCAGAGTCTGCCACTTGAGTTTATTAAACATCTCCGTAACGCTATCACGGTTACCAAATAACCCTGTGACGAAACGCGCCGCTCTTCTTTGGATCTTCTCTATCTCCTCCGTCAACCCGATCTGGTACGGATCCCACACTGATGAGCAATACTCAAGTATAGGTCGAACGAGTGTTTTGTAAGCCATCTCCTTTGTTGCTGGACTACATTTTCTAAGCACTCTCCCAATGAATCTCAACCTGGTACCCGCCTTACCAACAATTAATTTTATATAATCATTTCACTTCAAATCATTCCGCACGCATACTCCCAGATATTTTACAGAAGTAACTGCTACCAGTGTTTGTTCCGCTATCATATAATCATACAATAAAGGATCCTTCTTTCTATGTATTCGCAATACATTACATTTGTCTATGTTAAGGGACAGTTGCCACTCCCTGCACCAAGTGCCTATCCGCTGCAGATCTTTGTGCATTTCGCTACAATTTTCTAATGCTGCAACTTCTCTGTATACTACAGCATCATCCGCGAAAAGCCGCATGGAACTTCCGACACTATCTACTAGGTCATTTATATATATTGTGAAAAGCAATGGTCCCATAACACTCCCCTGTGGCACGCCACAGGTTACTTTAACGTCTGTAGACGTCTCTCCATTGATAACAACATGCTGTGTTCTGTTTGCTAAAAACTCTTCAATCCAGCCACACAGCTGGTCTGATATTCCGTAGGCTCGTACTTTGTTTATCAGGCGACAGTGCGGAACTGTATCGAACGCCTTCCGGAAGTCAAGAAAAATAGCATCTACCTGGGAGCCTGTATCTAATATTTTCTGGGTCTCATGAACAAATAACGCGAGTTGGGTCTCACACGATCGCTGTTTCCGGAATCCATGTTGATTCCTACATAGTAGATTCTGGGTTTCCAAAAACGACATGATACTCGGGCAAAAAACATGTTCTAAAATTCTACAAATGCTGAATAACATATGCTGTGACTTCTAAAATGAAATATGTTGTCATATTTTGAGGTGTTTAAAGAGAAGAGGCGACTTTTTGACGAATAAATAAATAAAATGTATTTTTCGCTAATGATTTGCATTATTGTTGGTGATGGTCATGTACAGTTTGTGACTGCTAGTGAATGAAAAGAGAGGATTTGTTGGTTCGAAAATAAAGTATGTGGTAAGTGATGGGTGTTTTGTGGGAGAGTGTTTGAAAAGCATGAGGCATGGAGAACGATGGAGCTGTAGCGCCGCCACTATGTATAGGCGCTACGGAGCGAAATAGCAGCGCTGCCACGTCTGTCTCAAGCGGGCCGCAAACATCAGTAGGTGCAGAGCGAGCATCACATGTAGCTATACTGCTAGCCTGTTTCTGTATTGCCGGCCAGTGGCCAGTTCTTGCAGCACCGGTGACTGATCTGAAAGTGGGCCAATCACGGTAACGGCAGGCCAATTGCCACACCTTCTGGCTGCCGCTTGTTTTGGTGTACGTGGTTGGAAGCAGTTTCTCGGCACAACAAACAGGTGGCGACTGGTATAAATAACCATAATTTTTAGCCAAAGGGATAGCAGTCTGGCAACTTTTACTGCGAGCAGAGGTTCACGCCAGGCGATGGGGTGACATGGTTTTGCACTCCACCACCATAACACTTGCACTCCACTGCCAACGCGCCGACCTCTGGTTTTAAGTTCACTCTCTTACACTTGGCGCCTTCCAACTGGTGAGGCGCTCACTTTTGCTGCAACTGCACTTCTGCCTTTGAGAGCAGCCATTCGCGATTGGGCAGTGCAGCCGCCTTTCCCTCTGGACATCTGAGGGCAAGCTGATGCTGTGCACCTCCGCGCCTGTATGCGAGTTATGCCCTGAGCTCCGTATTCGCGATGGGCCAATGCATGTGTTGCCCAAGGAATTCCGCGTCAGCACTGGAGCCCAACTACCGGCCGGCCGCCGGCCGGCTGTTGCATCAGCACCGACAGTCTCGCACTGTCAGCACACACTGAGCGGGTGTTGCTACTATGGAACAATAGCACGAGTGCTGTAGCTTGTCTGATAATAAACTGTGTGACTGCTAATGACGTTTTCTTGAGCAACCGCTGTACACCATCCTGACAACACATTCCCCAACTCAACACTGTCACTGAAGAGACCACCCATACTGGGCCTTTACATTTTCATCTCAGAAGAATCTGCGAGAGGTCGGACATCGGTAGCCAGACCCAGCATCATGTAGCAGCCACAGCAGTTAATATTAAGGGTTATAGTGGGGTGAATGGACGAACTGTTTTGTTGTTTTCTGCCCTTGGGTGGAGAGGGTGGGTTCTCTAGGGGATTGTAGAAACAAGGGTCAGAATGGACAAGGGATGAACGTTCGGGTGTTAAATGCAAATGGGGTACCCGAAGTCCAGGAGGTGGCTTTCCCATTACAGTGAGTGACAAAAGTCACGGGATACCACATAATATCTTGTCGAACCTCCTTTTGCCCGGCGTAGTGCAGCAACTAGACGTGAAATGGACTCAACAAGTAGCTGGAAGTCCTCTGTAGAAATATTCAGCCATGTTGCCTCTATAGCCATCCACAATTGCGAAAATGTTGCCGGTGCAGGATTTTGTGTACGATCTAACCTCTCGATTATGTCACATACATGTTCGACGGAATTTACGTCGGGAGATCTGGCTGGCCAAATCATTCGCTCGAGTTGTCCAGAATGTTCTCCGAACCAATCGGGAACAATTTTGGCCCGTTGACATGGCGCATTGTCATCTTTAAAAATTCCATCCTTGTTTGGCAACATGAAGCCCACGAATGGCTGCAAATGGCCTCCCAGTAGCTTAACATCCACAGAACACATTCCATGCCGTGTAAACACAACCCACACCATTATGGAGCAACCACCAGTTTACACAGTGCCTTGCTGACAACATGAGTCCGTGGCTTCTTGAGGTTTGTGCCACACTCGAAACCTATCATCAGCTCTTTCCAACTGAAATCGGGACTTATCCGGCCAGATGAAGGTTTTCCAGTCGCCTAGTGTCCAACCGATACGATCACGAGCCCAGGGGAGGCGGTAAAAGCGATGTCGTGCTATTAGCAAATGCACTCGCGTCGGTCGTCTACTGCCATAGGCCATTAACGCCAAATTTCGCCGCACTATCCTAATGGATACGTTCATCGTACGTCCTACATTGATTTCTGCGGTTATATCACGCGGTGTTGCTTGTCTGTTACCTCTGACACCTGTACGCAAAAGCCGCCTCTCTCGGTCGTTCTCGGTGTTGAGAGGCGGTGTCTGAAATTTGGTGTTCTCGGCACACTCTTGACACGGTGCATCTCGGAATATTGAATTCCCTAACCATTTCCCAAACGGTATGTCCTGTGCGTCTGGCTTCAGCTACCATTCCGCATTTAGAGTTAATTCCATTCGCGTGGCCATAATCACGCAGGAAACCTCTTCAGATGAATCGACTGAGTACAAATGACAGATTCACCAGTGCGCTGCCCTTTTATACCTTCTGTACGCGATACTACCGCCATCTGTACATGTACATGTCGCTATCCGATGACTTCCGTCGCCTTAGTGTAAATTTCAGTGCTGCAGAGGCAGGGCATAGTAGAGGTCGTAAAGCGTAACAAGCATATTGTTTAATTGTACACAGGGGTGCCTGTGTCAGTGGAAATTCTGGACCTCACAGGTAGGAAACAGTTAAACCCAATGTGCTATAGTTTGCGTGGAGTGGGAGGTTGAGATGAGAAGTCACTGGGTTATGTTAAGCAGTATCAAGTTTTCAGGTTGGGATGAAAGTGGAGCCTCGTGTAAATGAAAGTCACTGCCGAATCCTCGGGCCGTTCAAGTGAGATGCCAAAATTGACATTTGGCGATGTACGATGTAGCTCTTGGGGACGACGTTCCAACTGGGAGAAACTATCACCAGTGAATTACTATCGCAAGGTTCGTCTGTCTTAAGGTACAAGCCCTTTAAACTGGAAGACTAAGGCAGACTTAATTCGAGTGATATAATTCGAGAAGCCACCAAGAAGCTACTCTGAGTGAATGTAAGGCTAATCAGAGTATTGTTGGTAGCAAGTTTCGACATTCTGGACGAAGATGTTTTGGAAACTAATCTATTTAATCCTTAGGATCTACTGCCAGCAACGAACATAACACGTTATAAAATTTCAATGGGGAGGGAAGCACCTGTATATCAAGAAACATACCATGTACATAGGTGTTTACAGCCAATTATGGAGGAGTTCATTAACCAACAACTGAGTAATGGTATAGTAGAGGAGAGCACTAGCCATTGTCGTTGTACCCAAAATGTCGGCACCAATCACTATTGAGCAGTTGTGTACCCCAAAAATATATTTATGTTTCCGAAGAATATGAAGAAAAATACACATCGGTTGAGGGAAGTGTTTAGAAGATTATGGGATGCTTGTCTTATATTGTGTACAGAGAGGTACTGGGTTAACCAACATCGTACAGTCTGGAACATGAGCATCAAAATATCCACCACCTTAACACCTCTGATTCTGTTGTATACAGCCTTCATGTATATTAGGTGGAGAGCCACCCAACCATGTGACAGCCCCCCCCCCCCCCCCCCCTACAGAAAGCCAGATACCAGTAGACTGGACTTCCTGTCGAGCGCAGGATATGGTCAAGTGAAACGCGATGTTATACGACAGTTTTTAAGAAACAAATGGTCTACCAGTATTACTTTTCGTTTTTTCTGCACTTACTGAAAATAGTGCTAGGGTTAAGTGGCTCCATAATTAATGTTAGTCAGTGAATGACGCTGTAGATTCTTTTCTTGTACTAAAGTACACCTATAGGATTAATGAAATAATTCCCCAAATGATATTTGTGTAATAATTAGTAAGGGATGTAAATAATTCGCAGCATGCTGAGGAATTGCCAGTGGTGAGTGGATTAATATGAATCAATGTAACACTTGTATTCTGTTTTGTGTAATATTGCAGCAACCTGTTAAGCCGATTTACTGTTAGGAAATATCGAAAGGAAGAGAAGAGTTTGGCAGCATTACCCTATTAGTTGACAAATAATCATTTACGGAAATTTCATATCATGTGCTAGGAAAAGCGTGTGGGCTAATGTTGTAGGCTTAACACAGTCGACGAAACTTATGGTTGAAACTGACTGGACTTAACAAAAATGCGTTACACACTATTATCAGTATGGAAATGTATGCTGAGCCTTTGCAGAATGACCCTGAGCTATGATACAGGGATTGGCTCTACCAGAGGAGAGAAGTAGTGTATGGCCCCACTATTTTTGGCCCTGTGGAGTGAAATAGCAACGCTGCCACAGCTGTTTCAAGTAGTCACAGATGCTAGCAGGCGTAGAGCAGGCCAAACACCATTGCATCAGATGCAGCGATACCACCAGCAGTGCAGGCCGTAGCCCAGCGCTCGCAGCACCAATGATGCAGCAGAAACGTGGGCTGACCACGGCAATGGCAGGCCAGTTGCCACGCGTTCAGGCCGCTGCCTTATTGTGGTGGACATGGTTGGGAACGGTACCTTTGCACGGATCTGCGTAAATACCAATCGTTTTCAGCCAAAGGGATCACAGTCTGGTAGCACCTACCGTGAGGGGAGATCCACAGCATGTGAGGGAGCAACATGGTTTTACAAGCTGACACCACAAGCCTTGGCCTCCACTACTTCCGAGCCGAATTTTGGTTGTGTGTCAGCTCTTGTGGACTTGGCGTCTCCCAGCTCGTGGGCCACTTTTGAACTCATTTTAGCCGCAGCTAGACTTCTGTCTGTGAGGGCAGCCATTCGTGATCGGGAAGTGCAGCCGCCCGTCCGCCTGTACTTGTGCAGGAAAGCTGGTACTGTATGCCAAGGTCGCAAGGTTAACCACCACTATTGGGGTCAGTCTTCCTTTTCAAGAATCACGACGGGCTTTCGTGTCTGCAGCAGCGCCCTGCCCTGAGCTGCAGATTCGTGGCGGGACGGTGCACATTCTGCAGTGGCCGTCGTCGTCAGCATTCCAGCCCAGCTGTTGAGCGACAACATCCTCACGACAACCAACCGCCTCACCTCCCTGCAGAGACCACCAACTCTAGGCCTCTACATGGGGGAGAACCCCAAAGCTTTTGGAAATGGAGGGAGGAGAGTATGGAGAAGAAAGCACTGATATGAAGAGGAAAAGAAAAATTGTGTTAAATTTGAAAGGATGGATAGATCTGTGGGTGGTTTGGCGGTCAGCCTAGTGACGTGGTTTCGTTGGGATAGCATGTGGAGAGCATGTGGAGAGCATGTAAGGGTAAGGTTGCGCGATGTGCTGCTACAACAGTGGCGGACTGCGAGGGTTGGCAGTCAAGCATAAACAATTAGCTGCTTGGCGCAGAATGAAAGTGAAATCTATGCTTTTTATTTTCTAGAGAACAGTATGAACAAGAACAGCGCTGCAGAGTATGGTTGAATAAAACTTACGTTGTGAAGTTCTGTTGGCGAAATGTCTTGCAAACTGTGTGAATGCAGACAGAAGGCTTCACTGACGTAGCGTGACTACCGACTTCTATCCACATTGAAGGGAAGATGTTATTCCTTGCACCGTGTGAATGTTACGTCATCTTTTGCTGTGGCACTGGTGTTCGATTATCTGTTTTTGCGAAAGGCGGTTGTTGAGAAAATTACACTACTAGCCGTTAAAATTGCTACACCAAGAAGAAATGCAGATGATAAACGGGCATCCATTGGACAAATACACTAGAACTGACATGTGATTATATTTTCACGCAATTTGGGTTCATAGATCCTGAGAAATCAGTACACCTCTGGCCGTTATAACGGCCTTGACACGCCTCGGCATTGAGTCAAACAGAGCTAGGATGGCGTGTACAGGTAGGTACAGCTGCCCATGCAGCTTCAGCACGATACCACAGTTCAACAAGAGTAGTGACTGGCGTATTGTGACAAGCCAGTTGCTCGGCCACCAATGACCAGACGTTTTCAATTGGTGAGAGATCTGGAGAATGTGCTGGCCAGGGCAGCAGTCGAACATTTTCTGTATCCAGAAAGGCCCGTACAGGACCTGCAACATGCGGTCGTGCATTATCCTGTTGAAATGTAGGGTTTCGCAGGGATCGAATGAAGGGTAGAGCCACGGGTCGTAACACATCTGAAATGTAACGTCCACTGTTCAAAGAGCCGTCAATGCGAACAAAAGGTGACCGAGACGTGTAACCAATGACACCCCATACCATCAAGCCGGGTGATACGCCAGTATAGCGAAGACAAATACACGCTTCCAATGTACGTTCACCACGATGTCGCCAAACACGGATGCGACCATTATGATGCTGTAAACAGAACCTGGATTCATCCGAAAAAATGACGTTTTGCTATTCGTGTACCCAGGTTCGTCGTCGAGTACACCATCTCAGGCGCTCCTGTTTGTTACGCAGCGTCAAGGGTAACCGCAGCCGTGGTCTCCGAGCTGATAGTCCATGCTGCTGCAAACGTCGTCGAACTGTTCGTGCAGATGGTTGTTGTCTTGGAAACGTCCCTATCTGTTCACTCAGGGATCGAGACGTGGCTGCACGATCCGTTACAGCCACGCGGATAAGATGCCTGTCATCTCGAGTGCTAGTGATACGAGGCCGTTGGGATCCAGCACGGCGTTCCGTATTACCCTCCTGAACCCATCGATTCCATATTATTCTAAGTCATTGGATCTCGACCAACGCGAGCAGCAATGTCGCGATACGATAAACCCCAGTCGCGATAGGCTACAATCGGACCTTTATCAAAGTCGGAAATGTGATGGTAGGCTTTTCTCCTCCTTACACGAGGCATCACAACAACGTTTCACCAGGCAACGCCGGTCAACTGCTGTTTGTGTATGAGAAATCGGTTAGAAACTTTCCTGATGTCAGCACGTTGTAGGTGTCGCCACCGACGCCAACCTAGTGTGAATGCTCTGAAAAGCTAATTATTTGCATGTCACAGCACCTTCTTCCTGTCGGTTAAATTTTGCGTCTGTAGCACGTCACCTTCGTGGTGTAGCAATTTTAATGACCAGTAGTGTAGTTATGATTGTGGTAGAAATTATATAGGAGAAAAAGTAAACGTTGTAGATAGAACGGTGGGTCGAACACTAGAGACACATCCACCTTCTATAACCTAACGAATCTGCAGTGGCTGATCTTCGTATTTCCGGATTACGTAATATCAAAATACTGGCCACTGCCCCCATGATATTGAGATTAAGTTGCGGAAGTACGATTAGCAGAAAACCTGCTCAACCGAGATGAGGGATTTCAGCTTGACACACATCTCACGGCTGCGGTCTGAGAGGAAGAAGAGGAACAGAAGTGGCCTGTGAGGATGGCGTTTGGCGACCGCTCGACACCTCGGGTAGCGCGCGGCGCCAGATTGGTGTCGGCTGTACGGTTCTTACACAATGCGCCGCGCGGCAGGAGCAGCACCTGTGAAGCAGCTGCCCCGTTCGAGAAAGCCGGTCTGCCGGCCATGTGGCCAGACAGCGCACAAAGCGGACGGCCGCTTTTTTGGCGGCGCGGACCGGTCCACTCATAAAGCACGGCCATCTGTCCGCGTGCGAGCTGCCCGCGGCCCGGCCCGGCCCAACGGCTACACCTCGCGCTTCCGGAAACCTCTTCCGGGTTGACAGCCGCCGGAATACTGTCGCTGCCCCACCGTGGGAGCTCTCTCCCCCCCCCACCTCCCCCAAACTGATTATCTACAGGAAACCGCGTTGTTTGCGCCCATCTTCCATTGCCTGACCACACAATCGTAACTCTGTAGCACGGAGGATAGCATTCAGGACAGACAATGGCGTCGAAGACTCAGGCATATACAGGGTGTTCGGAAATTTCCGTTACAGATTTCTAGCACTTGTACACGGGAGTGAGTACATCATATTTTGAAGAGGAACCCCGACGGTTTCAATTCAGATATTTAACTCAGCCACTTCTGGTTGAGGAACTGAATTAGGCGTGACGCAGTACAATCATTAGCTAACAATCCGTAAGGAAACATAGCGAAACATCCGTTTATCATTTAGACACATTTGTTTCTATTAACACTTAAACATTACGTGTTAACATTACCGGAGTGGCCGAGCGGTTCTAGGCGCTACAGTCTGGAACCGCGCGACCGCTACGTCGCAGGTTCGAATCCTGCCTTGGGCATGGATGTGTGAGATGTCCTTAGGTTAGTTAGGTTTAAGTAGTTCTAAGTTCTAGAGGACTGATGACCTCAGAAGTTAAGTCCCATAGTGCTCAGAGCCATTTGAACCATTTCTTTTGTTAACATTACTGCAAAACAAAAAATAACTCGGCGTAATGTACGTACAGAACATTACAACAGCGGCTCGCTGTGGCGACCACCAACGTTGTTACAGACATTGTACACGTCATCCTGTCTACCCTACTGCTTCTATCAGCAGACGTGAACGCGTTACACATCTGAAATAAAACCATCGTAGAACGAAAACGTTACGTTTCCGGACATAGGTTCTGTAGTGGACTGACAAGGCAGCCAGTCCACAGTGACGGGTAGCCGAAAGGGCACACGTACACACACGCCGACTGGCGCGAAGTCTGGAACAGGATTCGTAATGAATGTGATAAAGAAAAGAACGTAGCTACTAGAACACTTAACTTTTATATCGTCCTTTGGTATACAGCATTCTTGATGATACAAGTGAGACTATCTTGAGATACATGCAATGGTACAAATGGCGCCTTGGTAGGTCGTAGCTATTAACTTAGCTGAAGGCTATTCTAACTGTCTCTCGGCAATTGAGAGAAAGGCTTCGTCAGTGTAGTCGCTAGCAACGTCTTCTTACAACTGGGGCGAGTGCTAGTCCGTCTCTCTAGACCTGCCGTGTGGTGGCGCTCGGTCTATGATCACACAGTGGCGACACGCGGGTCCGACATGTACTAATGGACCGCGGCCGATTTAAAGCTACCACCTAGCAAGTGTGGTGTCTAGCGGTGACACCACAGGTTCCTATTCAAAATTTTATGTACTCGCACCCCTCTACAAGTCCTAGAAGTTTGTAATGTTGTAATGGGAATTTCCGAACACTCTGTATCTTTGCTCTGTGGTGCCGAGGGTCTTTTCGGTAGTGCTGGACTCTAAGCAAGCACAGGTATGTTTCTTCTGTTTGAATTGCATTCCTGATGGCGACTCCTGAATGGAACTATTCCACTCTGATCTCTTCGTGTGCAGAATGTTACCTGACTGAATGTTTGCTGAAAACGATTTTAATACAACTGCTTTTCTGTGTGGGCAAATGCTATCTGACTGTGACTATTATGATGAAATACATTCACTTCCCATCTTCATTGCTGGAGCACTACCGACGGCAGGAAGAGTAGTTACATGACCTTCTTCTCTCTCTCTCTCTCTCTCTCTCTCTCTCCCTCCCTCTCTCTCTCTCTCTCTCTCTCTCTCTCTCTCTCTCTCTCTCTCTCTCACACACACACACACACACACACACACATACATTCGAAGATAAGCTAAATGACCAACCGGATGCGTAGCGAGGGAATATCTAGAGAAAGCATCGCGGAAACTCAACTATTCATGTATAAAATAAATTTATTCGAGGAGCTGTACAATCCGATTTAAAACAACGTCGTGTGACATACACTAGTATTTATGTAAGGTATTCGTTAACGAAAGAAGAAACTATTCCACGTCATACATCTATCTCACCAACTGATTGCCATTGCTCATCTCTATTAACTCTTCTAAGTGTGAACCATGATCCTCGGAGAAAGGAACAAATCCGTGAACGATCGTTGGCTATATCTCGCGCGCGGCTGATACACAGGATCTAGCACTTCCCAAAGACCTTCCCCGTGACAGAGCAAATATATATGCCGGGGTCCTTGGCGCTTGCAGTCATACCGATCGCTCTCCTCTATGTTACAGAGTGAAAGTAAAGTGGTTATGTGACCCAAACACTGCGCGAAATTAGCGGCGACCGTGTCAACATGGACGCCTTTCATTGCAACATAGTTCACAGTGTAAACTGTCACCGGTGTATTTGAAACGTGAACTTTTTACGATTCAGGTACTAGTTAACTGAGCTCAATTTTAACCACTATCCATACTTGGAAAAAATGGTACATGAATGATGGGGCACCGGCACATTTTGCTGCTGTTGTAAGACATCTGAAGCTCCAGTGTGATCCAGCATGGATAAGTCGACCAGGCACTGTACCTTGGCCTCCACTATTATTTGACCTCAATACTCTGAATTCTTCTGACGGGCGGCATCTCAGAAATGAAGTGTATAGCAGTCCCGTAGATAACGTTGAAGAACTGAACCAGTGAAATGTCTAGTCCTCACAAGATATACGAGATAATCCCGGGGTGTTTGAAAGCATTCAAAACTCACTGCATAGACGAATGCAGTGTTGCACCCAAATGCGAGAACGACGCATGGAACAACACCTTTCACAGGTACGAATGTACAGTAAATTTTATCATGTAACGAGCCCAAGTGCTGTTATATTTCTTGTTAAGATTGAGGGAGGAATGGGAGACTGCTCACAAAGCATTCGCCCGACACATCTTAAAATGCTATTAAGTTCATGGAACTCGCATCAAATAGGACTAACATGGTATACTGAACGAAAGAGTAGGCTGCCTACTGAGGT
Organism: Schistocerca nitens; assembly: GCF_023898315.1. Classification (NCBI taxonomy): domain Eukaryota; kingdom Metazoa; phylum Arthropoda; class Insecta; order Orthoptera; family Acrididae; genus Schistocerca; species Schistocerca nitens. The sequence continues at coordinate 932,307,042 of NC_064616.1, forward strand.
ACACAGGGTGTTGCGAAACGATTCGTTCAAATTAATAAAGGAAGTATAGAACATTAAAATAAATATATTTCGATAATGAGCATATGGTCTCTGAAGTCAACTTGTAATGTCGCGGAAAGTTTTGTTAGTGGTGCTGACGTAAGGTACTGTCAGCGTCGCTGACTGGGAATGTGTGCTGACGTTCGAAACCGTTCTGTGTACGGATGGTCGGCTCTCACATTTGCTTGGATACACACCCATTCATTCGCAAGCATCACCGCCTTGTCACACAGCGATTCAGACGCAGTCATTACAGCCTTGTGACAACAGGTATCACGTAATGGTTTACGTAAGCTTAAATGGCTAACACGCATCTGGTATACGGGTCTGTGAATGGAAACGGGCGAGCTGCAGAGTATCGAGAGCCTTTCCCAACCGACTGGTTCCAGAACACCAATTACTGGGACGTCTGCTTCGCCTGCTGCATGAAACAGGCACTTCCCGTGCATGTATGCATGATACAGGTCCGAATAGAACAGTGTGTATTCCCGAAATGGGAGACAAGTTTCTGCGTCATGTTGAAGACACTCCATCTACAAGTACACGATGTATTACACTCATCCTTGGGGTCGGACATAGCCTTTACAACAGGCTGCCCTGCACCTCGTATTTCTTGCCTAGGCCCTGTACACCGGCGAGACTTTGTATACTCGTGAAGGCTGTTTCAATATCCATATTTCGCATGTTTGGCCACATGGGAATCCAAGAGCAACTCGACCTCGTACTGATCAAAAGGGATTCGGTGTTAATGTGTGCGCCGATAGGTTGATTGGACCATAACTTCTTTCACTCCGCCTCGACGGACTGAGATATCACATCTTCGTGGAATATGTGTTGCCAGAACTGATGGAGGATATACCTCTGAATCGTAGACAAAGGATGTACTTCCAGCACTATGGGGCGCCAGCCCACTTCAGCACTGCAGTGAGGAATCGTATCAAATCCACCTTCGGGAATTGACGGATCAGCCAGGTAGTCTTGTATCTTCCTCTGGGGTCATATGAAGCAGCTGGTGTGTGGAACTGTTGTGGAAACAGCAGAAGACTCGTCGCTAGAATGTCTGCCACTTTTGGTACCATTGCGGACATGCCGGGAATCTCCGAACGGACACGACAATCACTTGATCGACGATGTACTGCGTGCATACAGGCCAATGGTCGCGCATTCGAGCAGTTCCTGTGAATGCCATTGCTGTAATTACCATGTTATATTACTTCCTGTTTAAATCATCCCTATCACCAGGAACTACCGTCAAGGGCCATACGTACCATAACTAAATATATTTGTTTTCATGTTCTCTATGTCCTGTATTAATTTGAAAGAATAATTTCGGAACACCCTTTATGGAAACTTATCCCTAACTCACGACGTGATTAGGACTGTAATAGTTAAGCAGAGAAGGGGAGGCTTCCACGCAGTACGCCAGCATCTCGTGGTCGTGCGGTAGCGTTCTCGCTTCCCACGCCCGGGTTCCCGGGTTCGATTCCCGGCGGGGTCGGGGATTTTCTCTGCCTCGTGATGGCTGGGTGTTGTGTGATGTCCTTAGGTTAGTTAGGTTCAAGTAGTTCTAAGTTCTAGGGGACTGATGACCATAGCTGTTAAGTCCCATAGTGCTCAGAGCCATTTGAACCATTTTTTCCACACAGTACACTGCCGTGCAGAGCGGCATCACGCTGACATTTGGAGCTAAGAACACAAGAATACAGGGTGATTCAAAAAGAATACCACAACTTTAAAAATGTGTATTTAATGAAAGAAACATAATATAACCTTCTGTTATACATCATTACAAAGAGTATTTAAAAAGGTTTTTTCTCATTCAAAAACAAGTTCAGAGATGTTCAATATGGCCCCCTCCACACACACGAGCAATATCAACCCGATACTCAAACTCGTTCCACACTCTCTGTAGCATATCAGGCGTAACAGTTTGGATAGCTGCTGTTATTTCTCGTTTCAAATCATCAATGGTGGCTGGGAGAGGTGGCCGAAACACCATATCCTTAACATACCCCCATAAGAAAAAATCGCAGGAGGTAAGATCAGGGCTTCTTGGAGGCCCCAGTGATGAAGTGCTCTGTCACGGGGTGCCTGGCGGCCGATCCATCGCCTCGGGTAGTTGACGTTCAGGTTTCATAACTAACCTTTTTCGTAGGACTCTCCATACAGTTGATTGTGGAATTTGCAGCTCTCTGCTAGCTCTGCGAGCCGATTTTCCTGGGCTGCGAACAAATGCTTGCTGGATGCGTGCTACATTTTCATCACTCGTTCTCGGCCGTCCAGAACTTTTCCCTTTGCACAAACACCCATTCTCTGTAAACTGTTTATACCAACGTTTAATACACCACCTATCAAGAGGTTTAACACCATACTTCGTCGAAATGCACGCTGAACAACTGTCGTCGATTCACTTCTGCCGTACTCAATAACACAAAAAGCTTTCTGTTGAGCGGTCGCCATCTTAGCATCAACTGACGCTGACGCCTAGTCAACAGCGCCTCAAGCGAACAAATGCACAACTAAATGAAACTTTATAGCTCCCTTAATTCGCCGACAGATAGTGCTTGGCTCTGCCTTTTGTCGTTGCAGAGTTTTAAATTCCTAAAGTTGTGGTATTCTTTTTGAATCACCCTGTATAACACATGTATATATCGATCTCCAGTTGGTCCAAGGAATTCTTTTCTGTCACATCGCTTTTTTAACCTCTTGCAGTAAATTTCAAAATGTGAAAAACGCACAGTTGCACTTTGTTTCTTAATCCGTTTTTACTGTAGGTCCCGCTGTAGCTGGTGGTGTCAGGTCAGAGAAAGGCAAGGTCATATTGCTTCACCACCTCCTGTAGGACCGTGGCGAGTAAAGCGCTGTGGTGTTACAGCCAGGCTTCTGCTCGACAAGAGCTCTACAAGACTCTTCTAATGAATTTCAGTCATGCATGTGTTTCCTTTGGCTGTTCCGTTCCACTTTCGGTCGCTCTACACATATAGTGTTAGGTATTCGAGAGTGAGTGACGTTTCCAATCATTGATCCCTAAAACGTGTATTCGAACAACGACGAATCTTTGCGTCTACTTGCACACAGTATATTACACTTATTCAAGGGTCAACTGCCTATCCGTAAACCAAGTATCGATCGTCTGCAGGCCTTCTTTATCTATTGTTTGTTACAATTTTATGGAGTAGCAACGTTTTCATATATAGCATGATAATCCGCGAATACACTCACAGACCTTCCAGTGTTAGCTACAGGTAATATGTGTGTATAACGGCCATAGTACTCACCCTCAGAGTACTCCAGAAGTTAAAATTAAACACACACACACACACACACATATATATATATATATATATATATATATATATACACTCCTGGAAATTGAAATAAGAACACCGTGAATTCATTGTCCCAGGAAGGGGAAACTTTATTGACACATTCCTGGGGTCAGATGCATCACATGATCACACTGACAGAACCACAGGCACATAGACACAGGCAACAGAGCATGCACAATGTCGGCACTAGTACAGTGTATATCCACCTTTCGCAGCAATGCAGGCTGCTATTCTCCCATGGAGACGATCGTAGAGATGCTGGATGTAGTCCTGTGGAACGGCTTGCCATGCCATTTCCACCTGGCGCCTCAGTTGGACCAGCGTTCGTGCTGGACGTGCAGACCGCGTGAGACGACGCTTCATCCAGTCCCAAACATGCTCAATGGGGGACAGATCCGGAGATCTTGCTGGCCAGGGTAGTTGACTTACACCTTCTAGAGCACGTTGGGTGGCACGGGATACATGCGGACGTGCATTGTCCTGTTGGAACAGCAAGTTCCCTTGCCGGTCTAGGAATGGTAGAACGATGGGTTCGATGACGGTTTGGATGTACCGTGCACTATTCAGTGTCCCCTCGACGATCACCAGTGGTGTACGGCCAGTGTAGGAGATCGCTCCCCACACCATGATGCCGGGTGTTGGCCCTGTGTGCCTCGGTCGTATGCAGTCCTGATTGTGGCGCTCACCTGCACGGCGCCAAACACGCATACGACCATCATTGGCACCAAGGCAGAAGCGACTCTCATCGCTGAAGACGACACGTCTCCATTCGTCCCTCCATTCACGCCTGTCGCGACACCACTGGAGGCGGGCTGCAAGATGTTGGGGCGTGAGCGGAAGACGGCCTAACGGTGTGCGGGACCGTAGCCCAGCTTCATGGAGACGGTTGCGAATGGTCCTCGCCGATACCCCAGGAGCAACAGTGTCCCTAATTTGCTGGGAAGTGGCGGTGCGGTCCCCTACGGCACTGCGTAGGATCCTACGGTCTTGGCGTGCATCCGTGCGTCGCTGCGGTCCGGTCCCAGGTCGACGGGCACGTGCACCTTCCGCCGACCACTGGCGACAACATCGATGTACTGTGGAGACCTCACGCCCCACGTGTTGAGCAATTCGGCGGTACGTCCACCCGGCCTCCCGCATGCCCACTATACGCCCTCGCTCAAAGTCCGTCAACTGCACATACAGTTGACGTTCACGCTGTCGCGGCATGCTACCAGTGTTAAAGACTGCGATGGAGCTCCGTATGCCACGGCAAACTGGCTGACACTGACGGCGGCGGTGCACAAATGCTGCGCAGCTAGCGCCATTCGACGGCCAACACCGCGGGTCCTGGTGTGTCCGCTGTGCCGTGCGTGTGATCATTGCTTGTACAGCCCTCTCGCAGTGTCCGGAGCAAGTATGGTGGGTCTGACACACCGGTGTCAATGTGTTCTTTTTTCCATTTCCAGGAGTGTATATATATTGATTTTATCCCGTGTAGGAATGCTAGACTGTACGTTCCACCGCAGTGACTCGTCCACCGGAAGGCAACAGCAGCAGAGCAGGGGACCCCAGGTCACGGACCGGTCCGGCTATCAATGGCCGTCTGGAGAGGCAGCACAAAAAACTGCTGGCGCGGATTACTCGGGACCGTCTGACTCACGTGGGGCGTCTCACAAATCGCACGAATTACAGCTAGCGCAGACGAATGTAAGTCTGCATTATTTCAGAACTTCATCACTGCAAATCAGTCTTAGTCTACAGGAAAATAAAAATACCCTTGTAATTTCAGGAATGTGGCAAGTTTTCCAAAGTTTTAGGTTAAAAATTGTACAGATAGCAGAGGATCGTAAATACCTCTACTACTGACAAACCATTAACACTCGTGAAAGCGAACAAGGCACCAGCCCTTGACGTTATTCAAGGTAAATTTTACATTGCATACACTGCGGAATTAACTCCTTTCCCATCTCATACTTCTCGAAAGTCACTCTGGCATAGGGTTGGCAGGTGTCCTGCTTCAGTCTGACGTGTCCGGCTATTTACGGTCGTGTCGGGCCAAGTATATACAATTCCAGCCTGTCCGTCTTTTGTTACGCTTTTTAGCGACGAAGTAGAGAACGCACAATTAAGGCCCGTTCCATGCCAATGACATAAGAGCGCGGAATAGGTGTAAGAATTAGTAAGGAGATATACAATGAGGATATACGGGGTGGTCAAAAACAGTCTCAATGGCTTGTAAGGATGTTGCAGGATACGTTGGTACGTTGTGCCATTTCCGAGTGAATTAGCACTGAAGTTAGCCAATCAGGCCGTTGGGCGCGCAAATAAACTATGTGATCAAAAGTATGCGGCCAACCCCAAAAACATTAGGTGCATTATGCTGCAAACTACTGCCAGGTACTCCATATCAGCGACCTCAGTAGTCATTAGACATCGTGAGAGAGCAGAGAGGGCCCCGCACAACTCACGGACTTCGAATGTGATCAGGTGATTGGGTGTCACTTGTGTCATATGTCTGTACGCGAGATTTCCACACTCCTAAACATCCCTAGGTTCACTGTTTCCGATGTGATAGTGAAGTGGAAACTGGAAGGGACACTTACAGCACAAAAACGTACAGTCCGACTTCGTCTGTCGGCTCACAGAGACCGCCGACAGTTGAGGAGGGTCGTAATGTGTAATAGACAGTGGAAAAACGTTGTGTGGAGTGACGAATCACGGTACACAATGTGGCGATCCGATGGCAGGTTCAAAATGGCTCTGAGCACTATGGGACTCAACTGCTGAGGTCATTAGTCCCCTAGAACTTAGAACTAGTTAAACCTAACTAACCTAAGGACATCACAAACATCCATGCCCGAGGCAGGATTCGAACCTGCGACCGTAGCGGTCTTGCGGTTCCAGACTGCAGCGCCTTTAACCGCACGGCCACTGCGGCCGGCTTTCCGATGGCAGGGTGCGGATATGGCGAATGCCCGGTGAACATCTGCCAGCGTGTGTAGTGCCAACAGCAAAATTCTGAGGCGATGGTGTTATGGTGTGGTCGTGTTTTTCATGGAGGGGGTTTGCACCCCTTGTTGTTTTGCGTGGCGCTTACACAGCACAGGCCTACAATGATGTTTTAAGCACCTTCTTGCTTCCCAATGCTGAAGAGCAATTCGGGGATGGCCATTGCATCTTTCAACACAATCAAGCACCTTTTCATAATGCACGGCCTGTGGCCGTGTCGTTACACGACAATAACATCCTTGTAATGGACTGGTCTGCACAGAGCCCTAACCTGAATCCTATAGAACACCTTTGGCATGTTTTGGAACGCAGACTTCGTGCCAGGCCTCACCGACCGACATCGATACCTCTCCAAAGTGCAGCACTCCGTGAAGAATGGGCTGTCATTCCCCAAGAAACCTACCAGCACCTGACTGAACATATGTCTGCGAGAGTGGAAGCTGTCGTCAAGGCTAAGGGTGGGCCAACACCATATTGAAATCCAGCATTACCGATGGAGGGCGCCACGAACTTGTAGTCATTTTCAGCCACTTGTCCGGATACTTTTGATCACATAGTGTACAAGCGGCCGACAAATAGCCTACAAGTAGTGTCAGCTGTTCTCATAGCATAGATGATAGCGCGCGATACTGCTTAGCTCTTGGCTCGGCCGCAATTCTTACAACTGCCCCATTTCCGATTTTTGTACCGCTCACTTGTTCGGTTTTAGGAAACTAGACGAACAATTTTGGTGATATCGTCTCTTGCAGGCTGCTTTAATTTGCGCTCGCAGCGGCCTTATTGACTAACTTCAATGTTATTAACTCGGAAGCGGTGTAACGTATCGAATGTTTTTCTTAACAATTATTTTTCAGCACGACCCTTACAAACTTCTGAGCATGTTTGTGACCACCCTGTATCCAGTTCTGTTCTAATGCTTGTGTCCTATGTTTATCTTCGTAATCCGAAGGAGCCAAAGCCGTCCTCTCACGAGACGCGAAAGCACACGTGGACGAGAAGCTGGTGACGTCACAAGATTGAATTTCACGTTCCACTACACTGCGGACCGTGAAATGAAAAATCTGAAATGTCAGATTTTTGCCTCGTGGAGAGGAACACAGCAAGTGAGATGCGACATCGTTTTACGTCACAAGCAGAGCTCAAGAGCCGCCATGTTTTATTGAGTTAAATTATTTTGTGTGTTTTCTTTATCTTAGAGAACGTGGTTTGAATATAAAATGTTTCAAAGTATCAGCACATTGAAGATCTCTCGATAGCGCGCCACTTTTGCTACGATTTGTTGCAATAAAATGACAGGAAACTACATATTGGTAGATGGTTTCGTGTATTTGATGTTTTTAGTGTTTTAACTTATACTATGAAAGTATAAAATTCCAGTGCTGCTGCACAATGATGATACGTCATAAGTATGTCATTCTGTTAGAATTCGTCATGTCAAGTAAGAGGTTTGTAGATACAGTCTTTAGACATTGTATACTAGAGATGTGCAAATTATTTTATTAAAAATATTTGAATTCAGAATACAAATACTTGCTTATTTTTTTCTATTTCAGGTGCAAATACAAAATCTTTTTAAATGAAATTATTTAAATAAAAATGCAAAATAAGTATTTTCAAAATACCTTTGTTCAAATAAAAATACCTCTAGTTGGTGTACATTTTACATTCGTTTTGCTTCACTGATTTTAACACACACAATTTTTCAAATACTTCATCTTTCATGTTCCACCTATGTGCCCTCATTATTGATCCACGAAAGAAAAATAGTCGTGTAACAGGAGAAGAACATGGTGAACAATTATTATATTCAAGGAAGAATTTTTTACCGTTGGATATCTGTTCAAGGAATATAAACTATTGTCATAATTTTTTAAATATTGTAGAGTTTCCAAATCTATTGTAGAGTTGGGACTATCACTGGCTACAGAAAAATCAAAGTTCTCAACAAACGTATAATAAAATTCAACCTCCTTTTTATCAGAATCTTGCAAGTTCTTCTCATCTCTTTCTTTTCGTTTCATCTTCCGGACTTCTGAAATAAACAGGTCTTTATGGTATTCTGTGCCAGCCTTCGGTACCCATTTCAGTCTGCAAAAAGGGTAAGATGTGGATGCTAATATCCCATCCTGTGTTTTTGGTTCCTTTAATTTCTAGAATCTCTTAAAACGCCTATTAAGACTAATAACTTCAGTGAGCACATCACAGTACATATGTTTATCCATTTGCATGTTGCTTAGCATTCTTTGAATTCTCATTAGTCCAAAAGGAAGACATCCATAGCAGGTATCTTTTTCCTCTTCTAAGCTTATGATGCCGTCAGCAATAGGTTTTGAACAGCTTATGTATTCATTAAGATATTGTCTTTCAATTTCTTTAAAAACTGTAAATTTCAATTTCCTTAAAGTTCGATTTAGGGTATCCTTGACTGTGAGTAGCTCTTGAATAGAATTATAGAATGTTTTCCGGCGTGTTGGGCATCGATAAGTAGGAGGTTTTCCAGCTGATCCTACACGGGTGTCACAAGTGTTGGGAGATTCAGAACATAGATTCCAAAGTACTTCACATTTAAAAATGGTTGCATCATAAACTTTATTGTATGAATTACATCTGGTTTTATACATATCCCTTGAAGCTACCAAATGTAATGTGTGTGACCTCGCTCCCTCCCTCATTCAATTTCTCTGGCTTTATCAAATGATTTTAGTACATTTTACATCAAAAAATGGTAAACATACAATGTGTACGCAAGTGTTACTGCCTTTTCTAATAATTAAGATCACGGCCAAATTCACTTGAAATTTATACCTTTGGCGAATATTGCGCCGTATCTGTATCCGTCGTGGAAGTATTTTTGTTAAAACAAATTGTTCGTTAAATCAATGAAAACTACGAAGTATGAAACTAAAAAATTCAGGAGGAGCATTTTGCATTGTACAAATACAAAAATTTCTATACTTTACGTATTTCAAATAAAACAGGAAACACTTTTGGAAAAAGCATTTCAAATGTAAAATGAAAACAGGTATTTTTGCTCTTTGCATTTGCATTCCAAATACATGTATTTCGCATAATTCACATCTCCGTTGCATGTCATACACGAAGGCCTGACTGCCGTGTTCAAGCCATAGATTAGCTGATAGCGTCGTGTCCTGTGACGAGAAAGTTCGACGTTCGCATCCACATCATTCTAAATATTTTTCTCCTTTTGTTTAATAAAAGAGTGTGGGTTTTCCTTATTAATTTAATAGAATTATTACTTGCAGTAGTCAATGTTATTTATTATAAATAATTATTTGCTGCAAATATTGTTTCGAAGACCAACGACTGGAATTTCCCCCAGTGGCAAGAAATCTTAACGTAACTGCCCGTCTACTTCAGAAAGTAGACACAAGTTTCACATTGTAAGTTTCTGCTCTTACGAAACATTCTGTAAAATATGGATACCTATCTCTCAGATTTATGGACTGGGTTATGTTTTCATCTTGTCGGTTAGTATCTTTCTTAATGATGCTGAGCAGTTCCATTCAGATGAAATTATTAAACGAATCTCGATCTTGAGGTCTGTGTGATGATCTACGTTACTTCAGACTGCAAACTGACAATAGACACGGTATTTTAACCATATTCAATTTAAAACCGGAAATGGGATAAAGATTTAGTTCAATAAACGTATAACGTCTGCTAGTAGGTATGTAGATCGTTGTACAGCATTACTCACTGTTCGAGGCATCGGCGAGTCCAGAATCTTCTTCAAGATTTTCTCCGCTCTTCTTCGACCATCGCTTACAGAGTTAACGCACCTATTTTACGTCCGTCCGTTTATGTAAAAAACTGTGTGCTTTGCGCCGTAGATCGCATATGGAGATAACCATGAAGACCACGTTTCTTGAGGTGTAGCAGGTCGTTTCAGACCGTGCAGCAACCACTGGCGTGCTTCGCGATGACAAAAACGCCCCGTGTGAGAACGGGGTACGCTTAGACAGAGTACCCTTGCAAATACACTACTGGCCATTAAAACTGCTACACCAAAAAGAAATGCAGATGATAAACGGGTATTCATTGGACAAATATATTATACTAGAACTGACATGTGATTACATTTTCACGCAATTTGGTTACATAGATCCTGAGAAATCAGTACCTAGAACAACCACCTCTGGCCGTAATAACGGCCTTGATACGCCTGAGCATTGAGTCAAACAGAGCTTGGATGGCGTGTACAGGTACAGCTGCCCATGCAGCTTCAACACGATACCACAGTTCATCAAGAGTAGTGACTGGCGTATTGTGACGAGCCAGTTGATCGGCCACCAATGACCAGACGTTTTCAGTTGGTGAGAGATCTGCAGAATGTACTGGCCAGGCCAGCAGTCGAACATTTTCTGTATCCAGAAAGGCCGTACAGGACCTGCAACATGCGGTCGTGCATTATCCTGCTGAAATGTAGGGTTTCGCAGGGATCGAATGAAGGGTAGAGCCACGGGTCTAACACATCTGAAATGTAACGTCCATTGTTCAAAGTGCCGTCAATCCGAACAAGAGGTGACCGAGACGTGTAAACAATGGCACCCCATACCATCACGCCAGGTGATACGCCAGTATGGCGATGACGAATACACGCTTCCAATGTGCGTTCACCGTCATGTCGCCAAACACGGATGCGACCATCATGATGCTGTAAACAGAACCTGGATTCATCCAAAGAAATGACGTTTTGCCATTCGTGCACCCAGGTTCGTCGTTGAGCACACCATCGCAGGCGCTCCTGTCTGTGACGCAGCGTCAAGGGTAACCGCAGCCATGGTCTCCGAGCTGATAGTCCATGCTGCTGCAAACGTCGTCGAACTGTTCGTGCAGATGGTTGTTGTCTTGCAAACGTCCCCATCTGTTGACTCAGGGATCGAGACGTGGCTGCACGATGCGTTAGAGCCATGCGGATAAGATGCCTGTCATCTCGAGTGCTAGTGATACGAGGCAGTTGGGATACAGCACGGCGTTTCGTATTACCCTCCTGAACCCACCGATTCGATATTCTGCTAATAGTCATTGGATCTCGACCAACGCCAGCAGCAATGTCGCGATACGATAAACCTCAATCGCGATAGGCTACAATCCGACCTTTATCAAAGTCGGAAACGTGATGGTACGCATATTTCCTCCTTACACGAGGCATCACAACAACGTTTCACCAGGCAACGCCGGTCAACTGCTGTTTGTGCATGAGAAATCGGTTGGAAACTTTCCTCATGTCAGCACGTTGTTGGTGTCGCCACCAGCGCCAACCTAGTGTGAATGCTCTGAAAAGCTAATCATTTGGATACCACAGCATCTTCTTCGTGTCTGTTAAATTCGCTCCTGTATCACGTCATCTTCGTGGTGTAGCAATTTTAATGGTCAGTAGTGTATGTGACTGACTCTATGAATAACTGACGAATACAACCCATCAAGGTCTACTGGATGGTGAATGTTACACACAAACTAAACTAGCATCGGATGTGCACCAATGAAATGTAATATGACCCCTAACGTTTTCAGCATAAACTGACGTAAATGGTTAATTAGAAATGACGCGCAGCACTGCAAGGTTTTTACCTAACCATGCTCTTGTTTATACGGAAGTATCGTCGTTGGAAGATCGTAGGGAAAAGCAGAAAGACTCCATGTGGTACAATGAAGCACAGCGCTTCTTACATGTGGAGAAGTGTAACATAATGGCTATAACAAATAGAAATAATCGTATAATACGTGTTTATTAGATTAGTTGTGAACATTTTGAGCAGGCTACTTCGCATAAGGGACAACCAAATGAATACGAGGCAGATGGGAAAAATTAAGTAAACTGTTTCTTATTTCAAAAGTAATCGACGTCATTGTTAATACATTTATCTTACTAAGAGACAAGACAATCAGTGCCTTCACGGAAAAAATTTGCGGTTACGCACGGAACCGTGATTATCCCCAAGTGTGCACCTCTTCGTCCAAAACAAATTGACGGCCACGAATGTCTTCCTTCAGAGCTCCAGAAATACGGACGACAGTTTTGAGAATTCTGTGACTTGCGGCTTTTCTTATAGTGTTGGCCAGCCGGGGTGGCCTAGCGGTTCTAGGCGCTACATTGTGGCACCGCGCGACCGCTACGGTCGCAGGTTCGAATCCTGCCTCGGGCATGGATGTGTGTGATATCGTTAGGTTAGTTAGGTTTAAGTAGTTCTAAGTTCTAGGGGACTGATGACCTTAGAAGTTAAGTCCCACAGTGCTCAGAGCCATTTGAACCATTTCTTTTATAGTGTTGGCTTTCTGGCAGCTAATGTCAGACAAGCTGCTGCAGCAGCAGTTAACCACAAGGCTGACACTGTGATAAGAACCTTGACAGGCTGGCCGGTCCAGTAATCCGGCTACTGTCTGCTCTGACAGTTGTCTCTTTCCCGTAGGGTCCTGCATCTCGCCTTTATGGTAAAAATGGAGACAGATTACAATAAACATATTTTGTACTTTATCTAACCAGATGGTAATCCTACCGAAGATTTCAGTTATAGATGTTTCTGAAAAAATAGCAAAAAAAAAAAAAAGGTTCAAATGGCTCTGAGCACTATGGGACTTAACTTCTGAGGTCATCAGTCCCCTAGAACTTAGAACTACTTAAACCTAACTAACCTAAGGACATCACACAACACCCAGTCATCACGAGGCAGAGAAAATCTCTGACCCCGCCGGGAATCGAACCCGGGAACCCGGGCGTGGGAAGCGAGAACGCTACCGCACGACCACGAGCTGCGGACAGAAAAAAAAAAAAATTAGCAAGTGGAAGGAATTTAATAGGGGAGTTGTGATACCTGACCCAACAATTAATTTACTTAACGAAAATAGAAAAATTATCAACTCGGTTTCCATGTGTTTGTTTTACATTTGCAAAAAAATGTTAACGCTTCCATTAAACTTTATGTAATTTAAGTACTATCCCCAAAAGAGAATACACATTAAATGATAGTTTTATCTTTGTCGCTCTTTCACTTATTTGTCCTGGTAATAAAGTTTGTGATGCGAGTGTTTTGCTCAGAACATTTATATACGGCAGTGAAATAATTATGGCAAAAAATTGTTACAGCAGGTTTTGTAATAGGTGTTCAAACTGGCATGCAGAAAAACTCAGTCCCTGACACGAATAAAAATCAAGAACCTCCAGTGCTGACTTGTAAAACTGGTGTTTGATCAAAACCCTCACAACATTCCCTTACACAAATAGAAATGATATTAAATTTCAGCCTCCAGTTTCATAAGCAAATAAACTTTAGCTAGGTTTCGGCTATAATAATGTAGCCTTCTTCAGAAGGTCACAATATAAAATTAAAACTAAAACATGCCAGGTATTGGCCTTGTCAGACTTAAAATATTGGTGCTGCTGTACATAGTCATAAGACTGCGTCGCTTCTCTAATGTTTTGCCGATAGGCCACACCAACGGGCCAGACAGGTGGGCCGCGTGCAGCGACGCAGCGAGCCCAGCTGGTAGTCGCGCGCGTGCGCGTGCGGAGTAATACTGACGTAAAGCCAGTAAATGTTAACTGAGATGACTATGGAAAACAGTTTATTACAATAGTTCGGAGTATTAATGGCATTAAAACCGTAAGTCACTGAAATTGCCGTACCATAAAAGGCAAAAGACATATAAAAGTGTACTGTACATAAGTATGAAGAAGCATTAAACCATAATAATTGAAGTTACAGTTTTACGAGATGCAATGACGTTAGATACAAAGAGCATTTACCCACAAAAAGTGGAGATGGCACCCTTGGCTCGACATTTGCAGAACATCTAATCCAAATGACCCATGCCCCTAACCCACTTACAAACACAGAGCTCTTAAACCAAGAAACTAAAGGATGCAGGCTAGATACACTCAAAGAAATGCAAATTTTCAAACACCTCCTTTACGATAAAGACAACTCGCTTAATGATCGATTGCAGTTGAAAAATAAGAACTTCTTCGAATGATGTCAGCCTTTACTTCGTCTACCGTGATGATACGGGACTTTCTATGTCGTCCGAAGCCATTGCTTTCTTATCTTTATGCTTACATACGCATTTCATGTAATCGTTGTTAAGTTTAAGGGTGTTCAACTGGCTATACGGTCTTCATAATGTTTTGTAGTGTTGTACGAACCTATTATCCTATAAATCCATTACTTTATGTGTCTTCTATCTACGTCAGTAGCTGGCTATGACATACAGCCTACTCGTTTTCTTATGTATTAACTGTTGATCACATACTGTATATGTAACCGCTAACCTGTATGAGACAACTGTCCTTATTATCATTCACAGGCGTTATTTCTTAGCTAAGTTCCACATATTTCAGACACTGTTAACCTTTACTTATGGCCTTTTCTTATTAAAAGGTTCCTTTGTGCTATATAATGTTATTGAATCTCATAAAACTGTAACTTCAGTTATTATGGTTTAATGTTTATTCATACTTATGTACAGGACACTTTTATATGTCTTTTCCCTTTTATGGTACGGCAATTTCAGTGACTTACGGTTTCAATGCCATTAATACTCCGAACTATTGTAATAAACTCAGTTAACATTTTCTGGTTTTAAGTCAGTATTACTCCGCTACCACCAGCTGAGATCGCTGCGTCGCTGCTCGCGACGCCCAGTTACGACTCAGCGCCCGCGGCCCACCTGTCTGGCCCGTTGGTGTGGCCTATCGGCAAAACACCACTGAAGTGACGCAGTCTTATCACTATGTACAGCAGCACCAATATTTTAAGTCTGACAAGGCCAATATCTGGCATGTTTTAGTTTTATATTGTGACATTCTGAAGAAGGCTAAATTATTATAGCCGAAACCTAGGTAAAGTTTATTTGCTTATGGAACTGGAGGCTGAAATGTAATATAATTATATTTTACAGTTGCTGACTCTGCTGCACCATGCTAAAATTATACAAATAGAAATCAAGAACGCCCAGTTCTTTCTTGGCAAACCGGCATCTAATAAAAAAATCTCAAATCCTTCTAAAAAATTCTGGCCAATAGCCCAGCGCATTTAATCACTACTGGCAGTGTGCCGTTTTCATATCAAGAAAAGTGTCTGCAGTGCGTCTTTGTGAACACTCAGATCATCTATGAAAAATATACAAGTGTTCCACGTGTCGTATACTCCAAACCTGCACTTTATATATGAAAGAATTCAGCCTCACCCTGAGAAAGTTTTATAGAAAGAGAGGAAACCATTGTGTTGCAAAATTTAAGTTGCAAAACCCCACTTTTGTGAAAGTGGAATTTAACTGAACCTTAGTTAATGATGAATCTAGCACACCCTTGAGATTCAGTGCTGAATTTAATGTGTGCAGTGGATTCACAAATGCTATCGTTTATTTAGGCCCAAGCAGTGACATCTGAAGGTGGGGGACTGACATAATACTGATCACTGAAACAGAGTGAATGTGATAATAAACTCAGTATTCAAGTATACTCTATGATTTATTACAAAAGACAGTTTGTCTTATAAAGCATTAAGAAGTATGTGAATTTGAACTTTACAATGATACACTTTCTGATGATAATTGCAAACTAAAACTCTGAGATTCAAAGTTACTAAACGAGGGTGAGTTGATTAATACTCTAGCATCTGGCTCCATGAACTGATTTGCAACCTGACTATGACACTCACAGTGACTGTTTATGTGCAACAAGAAGCTAGGCATGCCAAAGACCTGATCAATATGACACGGTCAAATCTATGTTGAATTTGAACTACAATGCTCTCACTTGATCAGACATGCTAGCGCTGTAAGCAGCACTTACCATAATCTTCAATGTATTGTGAGCAGAGCGGAGACAGCGCGACTCCATGGTCTGAAGTTCAGTACAACAGTCGGGCAGCTGAAGACTCAAACATTGGGCCCCAGACGGCTCCACCTCCTGCGAGCACAACCCAGCTCTTGTCATTGTCTCCTGTCCGTGACTTGTCCACATCTGATATTTTGCAGGTGTTCAGAAAGCAGCTAACGCCTTTCATCTCGCCAGCAAAATGCTTCCACCAATCCCCTCAAAAGATACTACAGCGCAGCAATGGCGTAATTGTTTCTTTGACAAAAATCAGGCCAAGAAACGGCGAAACGTCAACATGCCAATTAATTGAAGTTCTTCCTATCTTTGCTAAAAGAATTCCTTACTGTTACATCCACCTGACGCCCCTTTAACACACCTATCGGTGCTCATTCAGCCACCAGCTGGCCACACGTTACAGGTTCTGTGGAACTGTTAAAAAACTGTCCACGAGGCTAGTCACCAACTTCTGAACGTTAAGCACGTCACAGCTGTTTTGTCATGCTTTTTAAGGAAAACCAGCTGATGATCATTTTCATTTAACAAGCTCCTGGCACCTATCACGCACTGACAGAGTTTCCTTTCCTGGAACAAAGGCTTTTTATCTCAGCTGTCCTGCGGTCCATGCTATTAACTGGGCAGTTGCCTCTGCGCCTGCCCACCATTCGGCAAAGCGATCTTCAGCCCCCTTACATACCTGCTCTTCTTCTCCCTGTTTCTGCGAAGGCCAGATTCGCCACGGCTCTCCATGGCTTGTTTCGTTGAGCTTCTATACAAGCGGCCCGTCTCGTATTCACAGGACTCCTCATTTCCAAAGTTCGCCCATAAAACACTTGATATACATAGTACCATGTTAGAGTACAGAAGGTTAAGAAAGGGAAATCAGCTCATACAACCACTGTGATGTCATGACTCCAGTTAAACTAATTCAACCCCTCTGCAGTTGCATAGCAGAAGATGAATAAATGAAAAGAGCCGAGCCGAAAGGCTCGTCGCCTTTCAGAAACGGTTCAAATGGCTCTGAGCACTATGGGACTTAACATCTGTGGTCATCAGTCCCCTAGAACTTAGAACTACTTAAACCTAACTAACCTAAGGACATCACACACATCCATGCCCGAGGCAGGATTCGAACCTGCGACCGTAGCAGTCCCGCGGTTCCGGACTGAGCGCCTAGAACCCCTAGACCACCATGGCCGGCCGCCTTTCAGAGTATTGCACAATATACAGTATTCTCGATCTAATAGGACTCAACACAAATAAAATGACACACTTTTTCCACAGTTTCAGAATTAAAGACATTGTTACCTTTCCCATTGCACTGTGACAGGATGAAAAAAGCATAAGCATTTATGTGCAGGTCCCACGGACATTTTCACTTTATCCAAAGCCTTTGAGAAAACAGGCATTATACTTTTTGCTTTGTGCCAGCACCCTACACTTTCACGACACACAAAACATGACACCTCAGCCTCAATACATGCGTTGTGATCAGGAGACGGACAGGCCGGTGGTGCAATGCGCCACCTGTGCGCCCCTCACAGAGACAAAGACATTGCCAAGAAATGCTCTTACATGCAGGTACCACAGTCGAGGTGCTCCGTCTTGATGAAACATGAAATATTCGGAATGTTATCCCAACTGTGAAATAAATGAGTTCTCAGATGTATTCAGCTCACTGATTTCTGTAACCATGAAGCTTTTGTATGTGGTAGCTGTATTCCCCATATTTTTATGCTACGGCGATTTATTTTTCCACTTAAATGGAACATATTGTCATCACTGAACTCTAAAACTGGAAAGGGTCATTACTTTCCATCTCCAAGCCCAGAATGAATTCCAAATATGATGCAAATCGATCACAGCTACAACAAATGGTTTAAATGATTAAATTGTGCCGGCAACTGTCACTTTTACTCTGTCTGTTGTCTTATTGTACAATTTGAGTCTTAGGCCAATTTCAAGTATCCTTTAAAAAGAATTGATGGAATTCAGTGCATCAATAATTGCACAACATTACAACAGATAAAGTAAAACTGGAAGCTGCAAGCGGAAACTCTTAGTGCCATCGTCGAATGCTTTGAGGCATACAATCCGCAATGCCATACTCCCGACGAAAATCACTCTACACACTGTTCCCCACGTTTCCACTGTTGAACAGGAGGAACAAGGTGCCTATTGTTATTGTGTTACTGCCGTATCGAACCGACACACATCGTGCCATTCTGTAATGAAAGAGCAAGTCAACTAGCGGCACCAGGGAGATATCTACCGGCAATCACACGAACTGGCAAACTTAAAACTGGCTCGAAGGTAAGCATTTAGCTTCGATGGATAACATACAACGGGCTCCAAGATTGTATCTTCATTCGTGTAACAGATATACACTACTGACCATTAAAATTGCTACACCAAGAAGAAATGCAGATGATAAGCGGGTATTCATTGGACAAACATATTATACTAGAACTGACATGTGATAACACTTTCACGCAATTTGGGAGCATAGATCCTGAGAAATCAGTACACAGAACAACCACCTCTGGCCGTAATAACGGCCCTGATACGCCTCGGCATTGAGCCAAACAGAGCTTGGATAGCGTGTACAGGTACAGCTGCCCATGCAGCTTCGACACGATACCACAGTTCATCAAGAGTGGTAACTGGCGAATTGTGACGAGCCAGTTGCTCGGCCACCATTGACCAGACGCTTTTCAATTGGTGAAAGATCTGGAGAATGTGCTGGCCTGGCAGCAGTCGAACATTTTCTGTATCCAGAAACATGCGGTCGTGCATTATCCTTCTGAAATATAGGGTTTTGCAGGGATCGAGTGAAGGGTAGAGCCACGGGTCTAACACATCTGAAATGTAACGTCCACTGTTCAAAATGCCGTCAATGCGAACAAGAGGTGACTGAGACGTGTGACCAATGGTACCCCATACAATTACGCTGGGTGATACGCCAGTATGGCGATGACGAATACACGCTTCCGATGTGCGTTCACCGCGATGTCGCCAAACACGGATGCGACCATCACGATGCTGTAAACAGAACCTGGATTCATCCGAAAAAATGACGTTTTGCCATTCGTGCACCCAGGTTCATCCTTGAGGACACCATTGCAGGCGCTCCTGTCTGTGATGCAGCGTCAAGGGTAACCGCAGCCAGGGTCTACGAGCTGACAGTCCATGCTACGGCAAACGTCGTCGAACTGTTCGTGCAGATGGTTGTCGTCTTGCAAACGTCCCCATCTGTTGATACAGGGATAGAGACGTGGCTGCACGATCTGTTACAGAAATGCGGATAAGATGCGTGTCATCTCGACTGGTAGTGATAAAGGCCGTTGGGATCCAGCACGGCGTTCCGTATTACCCTCCTGAAACCACCGATTCCATATTCTGCTAACAGTTATTGGATCTCGACCAACGCGAGCAGCAATGTCGCGATACGATAAACCACAATCGCGATAGGCTACAATCCGACATTTGCAAAAGTCGGAAACGTGATGGTACGCATATTTCCTCCTTACACGGGGCATCATAACAACGTTTCACCAGGCAACGCCGGTCAACTGCTGTTTCTGTATGAGAAGTCGGTTGTAAACTTTCCTCATGTCAGCATGTTGTAGATGTCGCCACCGGCGCCAACCTTGTGTGAATGCTCTGAAAAGCTAATCATTTGCATGTCACAGCATCTTCTTCCTGTCGGTTAAATTTCGCGTCTGTAGCACGTCATCTTTGTGGTGTAGCAATTTTAATGGCCAGTAGTGTAGTTGTATGAAACTGCTTTATCTTTGTGAAACAGTTAGTAGGAGACTTTCGCCTGCTATGCTGCTGAACAACGCACGCTGTCAGATCGCCGCCATTAGGGCAGGGCTACGGCGGCCGACGTCCATTGTGCCACGCAGCGCTCTTGTTGCCTGAGGCATCTGCGGTTTTTGGGCCATGAAAGATGGCGCGACGGGCGGTCCGCCACGAGGCCACCATACAAACAGACACACACATACACACCGATCCGTGGTTTGGTGCTGAGGGAGGGGGCCGAGGGGGCGCAGTTTGTTCCTACATCTACTTCGATACTGCGCAAGCTATCGTACGGGGCGTGGCAGAGGGTACCCTGCACCACTAAAAGTGGTTTTCTTTCCTGTTCTACTCGCAAATAGCCCGAGGGAAAATCGACTGTCTACTTGACTCCGTATTAGCCCTAATTTCTCGTATCTTATCTTCCTGGTCCTTACACGAAGTGTATGTTAGTAGCACTAGAATCTTTCGGCAGTCAGCTTCAAATGCCTGTTGTCTATATTTTGTCAATATTGTTCCTCAAAAACAACTTCGCATTCTCTCCAGGGGCTCGCATTTGAGTTCTCGAAGCAAGTGGATTGAAGAGTTCCCAGATAACAGAACGCAGCATGTCATGCTCAATGGAGAGACGTCTTCCGAAGTAAGAGTGATTTCAGATGTGCACCAGGGGAGTGTCGTAGGACCGCTGCTATTCACAACATACATAAAAGACCTTGTGGATAACATCGGAAGTTCGCTGAGGCTTTCTGCAAATGATGCTGTAGTATATCGAGAGGTTGTAACAATGGAAAATTGTACTGAAATGCAGGAGGATCTGCAACGAATTGACGCATGGTGCAGGGAATGGCAATTGACTCTCAATGTAGACAGGTGTAATGTGCTGCGTATACATAGAAAGAAAGATCCTTTATCATTTAGCTACAATATAGCAGGTCAGGAACTGGAAGCAGTTAATTCCTTAATTATCTGGGAGTAGGCATTAGGAGTGATTTAAAATGGAATGATCATATAAAGTTGATTGTCGGTAAAGCAGATGCCAGACTGAGATTCAGGGAAGAATCCGAAGGAAATGCAATCCGAAAACAAAGGAAATAGGTTACAGTACACTTGTTCGCCCATTGCTTGAATATTGCTCACCAGTGTGGGATCCGTACCAGATAGGGTTGATAGAAGAGATAGAGAAGTACCAACGGAGAGCAGCGCACTTCGTTACAGGATCATTTAGTAATCGCGAAAGCGTTACGGAGATGTTAGATAAACTCCAGTGGAAGACTCTGCAAGAGAGACGCTCAGTAGCTCGCGAATAGACCATGAGGATAAAATCAGAGAGATTAGAGCCCACACAGAGGCATACGGACAATCTTTCTTTCCACGAACAATACGAGACTGAAATAGAAGGGAGAACCGATAGAGGTACTCAAAGTACCCTCCGCCACACACACTCAGGTGGCTTGCGGAGTATGAATGTAGATGTAGATGTAGATCTGCGTAACGCTTACATATTGTTCGAACCTACCGGTAACAAATTTAGCGGCCTGCCTCTGTATTGCTTCGATGTCATCCTTCAATCGAAACACATGAGCAGTACTGGAGGATAGGTCGCACCAGCGTCCTATATGCGGCCTCGTTTACAGGTAAACAACACTTTTCTAAAATTCTCCCAAATAAACCGTAGCCGACCATTTGCCTTCCCTACCACAGTTATAAAACGCTCCTTTCATTTCATCTCATACGCAACGTCACGGCTAGATATTTAAGTGACTTGACTGTGTAAAGTAGGACATTAGTAACACTTTAAGCAAACATTACAGGTTTCTTCTTCCTACTAATCCCCATTAACTTACATTTTTCCACAGGTGCCATTCATCATCACCAACAAGAAATTTTGTCTAAGTCGAGAATGAGATTTTCACTCTGCAGCGGAGTGTGCGCTGATATGAAACTTCCTGGCAGATTAAAACTGTGTG
Source organism: Schistocerca nitens (assembly GCF_023898315.1). Taxonomy (NCBI): domain Eukaryota; kingdom Metazoa; phylum Arthropoda; class Insecta; order Orthoptera; family Acrididae; genus Schistocerca; species Schistocerca nitens. Next base: position 932,329,004 of record NC_064616.1, read on the forward strand.
CCGGACCGGGTAGCTCAGTTGGTAGAGCACTTGCCCGCGAAGGCAAAGGTCCCGAGTTCGAGTCTCGGTCATGCACACAGTTTTAATCTGCCAGGAAGTTTCTAGATCGGAACCACAGTCAGATGATTAAACATCTCTCATATGACTACAAGCGACAACTCCTTGTCATCTTCAACTGGATCTGGTGCGATAGCGACTTTCCATCGCAATGACGGGAGAGCACCATCATTCCGGTACTCAAGTCCGCTAAAAACCCGCTCGATGTGGATAGCTATCGGCCCATCAGCCTCACCAACGTTCTTTGTAAGCTGCTGAAACGTATGGTGTGTCAGTGGTTGAGTTGCGTCCTGGAGTCACGTGGCCTACTGGCTCCATGTTAGGGCGGCTTCCGCCAGTTTCACTCTACCACTCATAATCTTGTGTCCCTCGAGCCTGCCATCCGAACAGCCTTTTCCAGACGCCAACACCTGTTTGCCGTGTTTTTTTATTCATAACACCACCTGGTGGCATCATATTCTTGCCACATTATACGAGTGGGGTCTCCGAGGCCTGCTCCCGATTTTTATCCAAAATTTCCTGTCGCTTCGAACTTTCTGTGTCCAAGTTGGTGCCTCCCATTTTTCCTACCATATCCAGGAGAATGGGGTCCCGCAGGGCTCTGTATTGAGTGTACCTCTATTTTTAGTGGCTATTAACGGTCTAGCAGCAGCTGTAGGGCTGTCTGTCTCACCTCCTCTGTATGCAGACGAATTCTGCAAAATGGTTCAAATGGCTGTGAGCACTATGGGACTTAACATCTGAGGTCATCAGTCCCCTAGAACTTAGAACTACTTAAACCAAACTAACCTAAGAACTTCACACACATCCATGCCCGAGGCAGGATTCGAACCTGCGACCGTAGCGGTCGTGCGGTTCCAGACTGAAGCGCCTAGAACCGCTCGTCCACTGCGGCCGGCACGAATTCTGCATTTCGTAGTGCTCCACCAGTACTGGTGTTGCTGAGCGGCGCCTACAGGGAGCCATCCACATGGCGCAGTCATGGGCTCTAGCCCACGGTTTCCAGTTTTCGTCCGCAAAGTCGTCTGTTCAATTCATCCAGAACCAGACCTTTACCTTAATGACGATCCACTCACTGTATTGGAGACATATCGATTCTTAGGACTGGTTTTCGACGCCTGATTGACTTGGCTTCCTCACCTTCGTCAGCTTAAGCGGAAGTGCTGGTAGCACCTCAACGCCCTCTGCTGCCTGAGCAGATCGCTCTACGCTGCTACAGCTCTACAGAGCCCTTGCTCAATCGCGCCTTGGCTTTTGGAGTCAGGTTTATGGTTCGGCGGTGCCCTAGCGTTGCGTTTACTCGGCCCAGTACACCAATGTGGCGTTCGCCTAGAGACAGGAGCTTTTAGGACGAGTCCGGTGACCAACGTCCTTGTGGAAGCCAGAGTCCCTCCATTGCAGATTAGGCGTGCACAACTGCTGGCCAGTTTTGGTGCATACGTTCGTAGTTCTCCTGCGCATCCGAATTACCGTCTCCTTTTCCCAGCCTCGGCGGTTCACCTCCCGCATCGGCGGCCCAGGTCAGGGCTTCTAATTGCGGTTTGTGTCCGATCTCTTCTTTCCGAACTGAAGCCCTTACCCTTGCCACCTATATTTGAGGTCGATTCCCGTACACCTCTATGGTGTACACCTAGGCGGCGGCTTCGCCTGCACCTTTCACATGGCCCTAAGGACTCTCAGTTGACCCCGCGGCTCTCCGCTGCCACTTCCTCTCGATTCTTGACATGTACGGAGGTCACGAAGTGGTTTACACCGACGGCTCGGTGGCTGATGCTCACGTCGTCTTCGCGTATTTACATGGATGACATATTGAACAGCATTCCTTGCCCGATGGTTGCAGCGTTTCCACTGACGAGATGGAGGCTATATCTCGTGCTCTTGAGCACATCCGTTCATGCCCTGGGGAGTCGTTTCTTCTGTTTACTGACTCCCTGAGGAGCCTGAAAGCTATTGACCAGTGCTACTCTCGCCATCCTTTGGTTGCGACCATCCAGGAGTCCATCTATGCCCTGGAACGGTCCAGTCGTTCAGTGGTGTTTGTCTGGACCCCAGGTCACGTCGGAATCCCAGGCAACGAACTTGCCGACACGTTGGCCAAAGAGGCTACGCGGAAACCGCTTCTGGAGATCGGCTTCTCTGCAACCGATCTGCGTTCAGTACTACGCCGCAAGGACGAAATGGCATAACCTCAGCACGCACAACAAACTGCATGCCATTGAGGAGATTACGAATGTGTGGCAGTTCTCCATCTTGGCCTCTCGCAGGGACTTGGTAGTTCCCTGCCGGCTCCGCACTGGCGACGCTTGGGTGACACCCGGCTACCTCCTGCGCCGTGATGACCCACTTCTGTGTCGGTTCGGCGCCCGGCTGACAGTGCCCCATACCTTCGTGAGCTGTCCTTTGGCTGCCCTGCGACGGACTCTTCAGTTACCGGAATCATTGCCCTTAATTTTAGCTGACAACGCTTCATCGGCTAATTTAGTTTTATGTTTTATATGTAACGATGGGTTTTATCATTCTATATAAGTTTCAGCACGTGTCCTTTGTCTCGTTGTGTTCTCTACGCTAATGCTTTTAAGGTGGATGTTTTAATGTGTTGCAGAGTGGCTGGCTTTTCCTTCTTATTCTCGTGGTCGGCCGGCCACGGTCATGTGCTCTCTTGCTTTTACCCCTTCTACCTGTTTCTTGCTTCTCTCTGTGGTTTTCTTTTGCTATTTTGTCCATAGTAGTGTTGGTTGTCCTGTAGTTTTTCTGATTCTTCCTTTCTCCTGTTATTGTGCTGTACGTATGCTTTTTTTTCTTCTTTCCCTAGTGTAATTATTTTAGTGGGAACAAGGGACCGATGACCTCGCTGTTTGGTCCCTTCCCCCCTCCCTCCCTCTCTTAAACCAACGAACCAACCCTATATGCGTCTCTTCAGGGGTGCATTGGGACTTCGTTGCGTTAATCGCTGACAATGCGGGATTGCATCGAACGGCGCAGGTGGAGCCTTCGGAACGAGACGATATTCAGAGAATGGAATAGTCTGCCCGTTACCCCGACTTAAATCCCACAGAGCACGCGTGGACTGCTTTGGAGAGACACTGCAGCACGTCCAGTTGCACTGAGACCATCTAACGGTAGTCAACCGCAGTAGTGGGGATGAAATTCCCTTCCTCAGGAACTCCTCGCCAATATTGTGGCCATCGTGGGAGCACTTTAATCCGTGGTGATCTCACATCCTACACAAACTGTGCCCCGCCTTTTGTAATGTCCAGGGTATCACTACAGACCGCATTGACTTTAGCGTTGTTAGTATCTTTGAATAAAAGTGGCGTCTCTTTTCTTCTCACTGGGTATTTCTTTCAGTTATCCTCTGTACCGTACCGTAGCAGTTCTTTCTATGAGTGGTTCAAGCATCTGAATCTTGGAATCTTGACAAATACTGTTTTTTCTTTTCAGTCGCTGTGAAAGACAGTCTTTATTATTTTCTTCTTTGCTTTATTCGCTTCCCTTACTTTGTTTTCAGTGCGTCGTATTTTTTTGTTGCTAGGTTGACCGTTTCCTGCAGGAGAATTCAATTGGGGTAGTCCTCAGGCAACGAAGTGATATGCGTCCTGTGTTGAAACCTAGCTTGTAGTTTTCTAGAGTCGATGCGATTATCGATACTCTTTGTTTTTGTGCTATTTTGTTCTGCGAAAGAAGTCTGACTAGTCTGAAAATTGAGATATATAAAAATATAAATGGTTTTAAGAAAATGGCCTTTGGTTGGGTGAGTGTGCGGGGTGGGAAATCACGACCCTTCACTGGGATCCGCGAACGGACACAGACAGGGCCAAATGTACTGCAGAATTCCAGCCAGCGTAGAGAAAAAACCGAGGTAAGACAGTACGCTCCATTACGGTCAGTTTGTCTCTTAACTCCTCGGCTCGTACATATTTCGTACACTTTTATAGAAACGAGTCAGTTTATAGGCGGCGTACAACCGATTTGTTTATGAGTAAGTCTATATGATGCCCATCTACACGTTACTAAAATAGCACTGGCTGAAATTTAATAGGAATGAGGATATCATTACACATCTACTCGTTTAAGAAATGATATATGTAATTCAGTTCTCTTTCTACATGATGTGCTGCAAGTCTCAAACCTTCCTCTCTTCCGTCCTCAGAGATACCGCGGCGTTGCGAAAAGTTTCAGTCGCGGCCTCGGTTAGAATCAGCGCAGGCCTTTTCTTGGCAAAGTGCAGTGTTTCCGATCAATTACGTGACATACTGCTCCGTAGCTTTAAGAGGAATCGTTTATTAGCGGAACCGGATCAATTTCCTGAGTTGCTACACTTACCAACTCTGTATAAATGACGTTCGACACCATCGCCTTGATCCGAAAGACAGGGTTAAGCTTTTCACTACTCTAACATCATTAACTGAAGCCTGTAGCAATCCGACTACTTTGAGAAAGATTGGGAGATGCGACCACTGCACTGGAATGTGTACACCGCTAACAGGTTATGCACCGCCTGCAAGTGGCTCCTAGCAACTTCCACCGATGTTCTTCACGCAAGAAAACAGGAGTACAGTTCAGAGTCAGTGGGTCAAAAGGTACGCAAAAACACGACACTCAAATTTTCATGGAAACCAGTGTAATTTATTTGCTTCCATTAAATATCGCCCAGTCCGCTTCTTTCAGTGAGCTCTACCTGCAGCTAACTAATGGCGGGCTCCCGACCGAGCTCGTGCACGCTCACTAAAATGCGACAGTCGCCTAGAAAACCGGAAAAGAACTGAACAGAATTTCACTCTTCACCACCGGAACTCACTTCTGATTTCTATATTTGTTCCCTATATGGAAAGTAACTTCGTTGATCAGGAATGACGAATAATTCCCTACCTCTGTTAACCACTTTAAAATACCAAATTGGATCACGCATTGCCACCGCATCACAACGAAGGCTGCCGGCCGATTCCAAACTGCTGGACGACGTTGTTTTGACATTTAGGCCTTTCAAACAATAAGTATCCAAAGCAGCATTAGGCACTGTTCCTCCACCCGCTGATACATATTGCTAGAAATAGCGAATGGAATAACTACTTCCTGCCAGCAGGTGCTGGAGAACAGCAGCGGCCACAAAAAAATTACTCGCCCTCGAAATCAGCTCAATATGCCCAGAATAGACCGACCCATCGACTCCTGGCTGAACAAAACCCCGTTCTCCAGCTGCAAGAAACCGCCCCTGGCAAACATAACTAGCAACCATACGAAGAACAGTTTTTGCTGAACTCAGTTGTGCTAGCAGCTCCATATTATGGTCAATTTCAAGTTTTTATCATTACATACACCCATAAATGTAGAACATTCTCATTATTCGCGGATTCCTGTTCCGCTTATATATTCTCCTTACTGAGCCACGTGACCACCTCGTCACCAGGCAGAATTCAATCTCGTGGTGGGTGGTGGTCATAAGGTTTGGGTCGTTCGTTTACGAATGGTTCAAATGGCTCTGAGCACTATGCGACTTAACACCTGTGGTCATCAGTCCCCTAGAACTTAGAACTAATTAAACCTAACTAACCTAAGGACATCACACACATCCATGCCCGAGGCAGGATTCGAACCTGCGACCGTAGCGGTCGCTCGGTTTCAGACTGTAGCGCCCATAACCGCACGGCCACTGCGGTCGGCGCACCTACCTACATAGTGAGAAACGTTTTTTATTTCAGTCTTTGATCACAATATGAATTCTTTAGACGATGACCGGTTTCAGCCCGTAATGACCATCCTCAGATCTTTTTTACACCATGTCCTAAAGTGATTACGCCATAATGGCATCGTCAAAACATATAAATATAATCAGCATAGCATCGTCATAAAGATCTAAAATAAGGTGTAGAATAGATCTTTAGATATTTATGACGATGCTATGCTGATTATATTCATATATTTTGACGATGCCATTATGGCTTAATCACTTTAGGACATGGTGTAAAAAAGATCTGAGGATGGTGATTACGGACTGAAACCGGTCATCGTATAAAGAATTCATATTGTGACCAAAGACTGAAATAAAAAACATTTGACAGTATTGGATCACTGTTTGTATACGCGACCATGTCGCAGTTGGTGAAAATAGTGAGAAATGATCATCGTGATAAAGTAAGAGAAATCAGAGCTCACACAGAAAGATTTAAGTGCTCACTTTCCCCGCATGCTGTTCGAGAGTGGGAAAATAGAAAAGTGGCTTGGCTTGAAGGTGGTTTGATGAAATCTCTGCCATGCACTTAACTGTGAACTACAGAGTAGAAGTAGATGGCATAACTTTCATACACCGCTTGGAAAAGGATCAGTGTTCACGGAAGAAGTAAAATATTTCAGATTACGTGACTCAACCCATTCATGGCGGTCTAGCATAAAAAAAATGGTTCAAATGGCTCTGAGCACTATGGGACTTAACATCTGTGGTCATCAGTCCCCTAGAACGTAGAACTACTTACACCTAACTAACCTAAGGACATCACACAACACCCAGTCATCACGAGGCAGAGAAAATCCCTGATCCCGCCGGGAATCGAACCCGGGAGGTCTAGCATCCAATAGTATCATGCGACTCATTTTTGCCGTAAAATAGTTAGTACTGCCACATAGCCTATTAATCATGGTAAGGAACTTAATTATTATATTGCAAAAAGTGAAAAATTTACAATCGATATATTGCAGTAAGATACATGTCATAAATATGTTTGACTTGCGCAAAAAAAGTGTCCACAGACGATGTAAATGCCGAGATTCCGTAGATTGCCAAAATTAAATCTAACATATACATAACTGTTTGCGTGCTGATAGAGGTTCCCACATTACCTTATTTTCATAATGTATTTCTTACGTGTCAATGTTTTATATATCGTATTCATTTTATAACGTTATTCCGCAGAATAGGCTTACTCAGTTTCGCTGTTACAAAGAAGGAAGACGCACTAGGTTGCTATATTGCCCAGTCCACGCACACAGGACAAAAAATTTATTACCGTCTGAAGAAATCATGCTAATACCACCCCTAGGCTTGAAAACTGCCTCGATTCGGTGAGGAAGGGAGTCCACAAGTTTCTTTAGGGTCTGCCGTGCTCATATGGAGCCAGTCACTGATAATTAGATCCCCCTGTAAGATTGCGGGGTCGCTGATTGCCACGTTCCACTCAATGCTCCAAATAGTTCCTCCCATTTTCTTTGTTATTAAGACCGAGTGATTTAGCGGAACACGGGAGGTGTGATATGGTGCCTAAATGTTCTCCCAAGCAGACCTGTGAATACGGCTTTTATAATTTTGCAAGACGGATGTGTCTACAATGTACTCGTCATAAAGATGTAGGAAGTGTGACATTTGGTCAGCTAGAACCTTGACAAAACATTGTAGTTCATGTTCATGCTAACTCGAATGACTTCAAAATCATGAAACGAAAACACTCCAAAACATGACAGAACTGACTCCGTCCTGAATTACACCCTCGACACACTGTGGGTCAGACGCATCGTTGAGCCGTTGGCGTGACGCCTTGCGTCTTTTGAAAAGCCAAACTCGCGACTCCACGGACCACGCTACTCTCCCGTCAGCTACTATCCAGTTCATCCGTCGTCTGCCTCACTGAATAAGTGCTGTCTATTTGAAGCTGTGAACAGTATCCTTTCGCGAGGTACCCGACTACAAATGTCCATTGGATTTAGCTCCCTCACCGTGGCGGAAACTGGTTGAGGAGGGCCTGAACTCCCTAATAGGAGCGATTTTACATTGGCAAAGCGTGACACTAGTCACCGATCGCTGTCGGTAAGGAGCTACTTACGCTCTCGTTTCTTACACGGTTGCCAGTGGTCCAACATTCCTTGTAGGCACGTTGGATAGTCCGCTTTGATACAACCACAATCACACCAAACATTGATAACTGAATTGCAACTGTTGAAACGCAGAACTCCTATCGTTGTTATGCTATCACCATCTCGATTCCAAGCTCACCGGATGACGAACTAGCGAGTGAGCGCGCTATCTGAAGCATGGGGGCCCTTGCCGGAAAACACAGGAACCGCCAACTTTACAACTCGCACGAGGGTTAACTTTTGGGTTCGATGCGTATGTTAGTCCACTACAAGTTTCAACAAGGGCGTGCTGAAAATAATGCCTACTAATTTTTCATGTGAAAACTCTTAAAGCTTTTTAAATTAAAAAAAAACGTTATTAACATTCTACATCTTTAGTCTCCGTGCCTACATTTATATTTCTCAGCGTGGTCAACCTGGCGACGAGAATTTCTTGCAACGAGAAATCAGTTTGTTGATGTCGTCGCTGTAGAATGTTTGACTTTGTTGACAGATCCACAACCTCACCTCTGCTTGCATCGCTTCGTCAGTATCAAAGTGAATTCGAAGGTATTCGTTTAGTTTTGGTAACAGATGAAAATCGGATGGGGCCAAGTCAGGACTGTACGGAGGATGATCGATGACAAAACCCGAGGCGTCCGGTTGTTGCAGATCTCGCAGCGCTCGTGTGTGGTCCAGCACTGTCATGCTGAAAGAAGGGGTGCTCCTTGTGAGCACGAACTCTTCCAATGCGAAACTCGATTACAGCATAGTTACGTTACACACCTCTGTGTCACATCCTACAATTCGGAAACCTCTACCGGCATAGGGCTGTAAATATGTAGACATGAAGAATAAAGATGTAGAATGTTAATAACGTTTGTTTTATTTAAAATACTTTAAGAGTTTTCATAAAAAAATCGGAGGCATTACTTCCCGGCACTTCCCCGTGTCTTTAATTGTGTAGAAAATACGGTTTTGATAAATTGCACGAATGAAGTATTAAGCACTAGAGCTATTTGAAGTACAGTCTTAGGTACTTAAAACCACTGGAGCTGCTATGATCTGAGTCGCTTTTGGATGCCGAAGTTAACTAACACCCCTCGGAAGGTGCTACTCTCAGTGCACCAGTGCTTTCGGTGACGCCATCGTAATGGCACATAAAATGGAAATGCCGTGTGGCTAGGACTTCCCGTCGGGTAGACCGTTCGCCTGGTGCAAGTCTGTCGAGTTGACGCCACTTTGGCGGCTTGCGTGTCAATGGGGGTGAAATGGTGATGATAAGGACAACACAACACCCAGTCTCTGAGCGCAGAAAATCTCCGACTCAGCCGGGAATCGATCCCGGGGCGTTAGGTACGACATTCCGTCGCGCTGACCACTCAGCTACCAGGGGCGGAGAACTGGCGCAGAGCTTATACCTGATACTCCAAACGTTTTAGTGCAGACAACGGGCCAGCCTGTTTCTCAGTGTTAATGGACATTATTCTACCATGTTAATAAGAAGATCATATGCACCGATAACAAGTGATTTGTCCAAAGGATTCATATGACATACGCTGTGCCTCAGCCCCTCCTCCCCCCCCCCCCATCCCAGTGCCCTCGCTCGGCATCAGGCCTTACTCTCATACCTGTAACAGTGCCGTAAGTGTTCATGATGAAGAGAAGAATGAGGGAAAATCAAGAATCTTCGTCAGCGCTAGGAACGTAGCTCGTTGAAATCGCCGCTCCTTCTGCCTTTTGTCCATAGTCACATAAGGATTGAAAAGGAAATCCACTGCAATCTTGTCGAAAGAGCCACCCTTCGCACGATGTGATCTACAAGTTACGTAAAACCTAAACGAGGAGAGGTAGATGGGGCTTTGAATCCTGCAGCTTCCGAAAGTGAGGACATGACGCGGAAATGCAGGTGTACATAGAGTGTGCGAAATGAATATCATCATAAAGCAAACTCTCTCTCTTTGTGTTCAGCATTATTTTCGTTGGCATCCCCTTTGAAAAACATTTGTAAAGCCATTAATAATGTTAAAGAACGTGTTTTTGAAATCGAATCATCGATGATGTCACACTTCTTAGGATTTCGCTACGGTCGCAGGTTCGAATCCTGCCTCGGGCATGGATGTGTGTGATGTCCTTAGGTTAGTTAGGTTTAATTAGTTCTAAGTTCTAGGCGACTGATGACCTCAGAAGTTAAGTCGCATAGTGCTCAGAGCCATTTGAGCCTTCTTAGGATTTCCTTCGAGATGTGATGCACACGGCCGTGCACAGCAATCGTGTCTTTTGCGACCATACTGTGGATCGAAAAATAGCAGTGGGTTTCGTCCCCCTCTTACAAGAATTTACAGGAAAGCTGTATTTCACACGCTGTTTGAAATCGTCGCTTCTGCTGCCTTTTGTCCGTCAGTCAGTCCATCATCACATTTCGGGGAAATATCTTAGGACTAGATAAATCCTTGTGCTTGATGACGTTTACGTTTTTCTTACGACTCCTTAATGCCTCCGGTATCAGTCGCAACTTCAGCTATAGATTTATGTACCAAAGTCTTACTGGCATCCAGTAGACATCAACATGGAATATCCCGAAACAGTTTTATCAAATGTTCTGCTCACATCCTCAGCTCCGTGCGCTTGAACAAAACTCGCATTCGGCTCCTTCGACATTCTCCGCAATTTATAACCAAGTGTGATGCTTATAAGCTGTTCTGTAGCACAGTGAGACAGACGGCACTATAGTGCAAAACAATGTTCAAAGCTGAGATTCCCAAAGAATGTGACAAATTGATATATTGAACCATTTACTCAGTATAGTTGTGTTTTGAGGGCCTTGTTACAAGAAAAACTAAACTGCTAATATATAATTCCCTAGTCTGCCCAGTTATCACACACATATGGCTCAGAGGTATGGACGTTGACAGAACACGATAAAAATGCACTAATAAGCATTGAGCGGAAAATACTACGCAAAATCTATGGGCCAATAAGGAAAGAAGAAGGCTAGAGAATACGCTACAATGCCGAATTACAAGAGTTAATACAAGGCAGGGACATAGTAAAATTTGTGAAATCACAGCGAATACGATGGCTAGGACACTTGGAGAGAATGGCAGAGGATAGAATTCCAAAGAAAATGATGAAAGGTATGATCCATTCAGTTAGGCGAAAAGGGAGACCTAGAAGAAGATGGATCGACGAGGTAATAATGGATATCACCAATATGGGAGTCCGGGGGTGGAAAAGAGCAGCAAATAACCGAGAAGTGTGGAGGAAGATTGTTGAAGAAGCCAAGGCTCACCAGCGCTACTGAAGAAGAAGAAGAAGAAGAAGAAGTTGTGTTTTGAGTATCTTCTGAGAAAGGCACCATTTTCTCCGGCAATAACGAACGACAAGAACACAATCACAACGTTTGCGACATTACAGGAATGCATATTTGCAAAGAGGCTCACGTATTCGAAGGGGAAAAATAAAAATAGCGTGCCCATTTTCAATTTGCAGGGCCATTACCATCTTTCAATTCAGGTAGTTACCCAACAGGCGAAGAAGAAAAGGCGAGAGTTCGCCTCGGTAAATGGTCTACATCGGGCTTTTTCTTTTTGAAAAAAGTTGGAATATCGTGTACAGAGAAGGAGAGCGCAGAAAATAAGTTTCTCGGGTCTCATACACCCACTTATATATTATTTATGAAATGCGGACCGTCTCATTAATTTTCTTTCAATTTACTTTCCAATTACGCTTCCTTTCTTCCACCCGTTTTAAGAGTCGCTAATTGTCTTTTTAAGGCACTCTTTTCTATAATAAAGCCTTTTCCTTTTACAATTTGAAATGAATGGAATCTTGCAGCAACTTTGCTTAAAGTACGCCGAGAGAAATCTTTGATTAAATTTCTCATACTACTCGGAGGGAAGAGGTTCTTTCTTTCTTTTTCGCCTTTTTCGTTCGCCCTCGGCGCTCCGTTCTCCGTGAGAAAGGGAAGGGGCAGACAGTCCGTGAGGCCCGCTCACAACTCCTTTGTTCTGCGCCGCCCCGCAGTCCGCACTCGGCCAGCTACTCTTACATTCGCAAGTGTCGACTCACGAGTCATCACCAGCAGCCGCCTATCGTGTTTAGAGAATCGCTTCAGCAATTCAGTCGTCATTTTGGTACTCGAAGCTTCACTGCATGTCCGTTAATCGATTATAAAATCCACCATAAATATTGGAGTCTCTGCAACATAATGATTTCTGACTACGACAGGAAACACTGAAATGAGGAAACTTATGAATGTTAATTATGAGCCTTCAGATGTTTTCCAGTCCCTTGTCAAAGCTGTCACAGATAGTGAAGCTTTCGTACGTGATAAAACAAAGACCTAGACTGCAACGTGTGTTTGTAACCGCATTTTTCTGGGGCTCTTATTTTGCTCTCTATACTTCAAAGATTTCACTTCTTTGTGTTAAACATGCCTAAATATACACTTGTTTCCAGGAATTACCTAAAGATCAAGAAAATTTCGGCGACGCCAAGTTACGTGACGAGTGTGACGAAAACAGCAGGGTATTTCAAAAAAAAGTTTCATCCGATTTCACTAGACTATCTCCTAAATGAAAGAAGGTAGTGTATATTTTATCTTACGCCCAAAACTACAAAAAAGACTTATTTCCAGAAGAACCATCCGATTTTAAAAGGATATCTATTTTACATGAATTCATGTACAAACTTGGGGTACTCTTTACATTTATGTTTAGGATCAAAGTTTTCATTTATATTTTAAAAAAGTATTCAATGTAACCTCCACTGAACGCACTACGAACCTCCAGAGGATAGGCAAATCCGCACCATACTTTTACGAGCATGTCTGGAGTTACTGCGTGTTTCACTGAAAACTGTTGGAAAGGGAGGCACATAGGGGAGGCTTTCGCATACCTCCACAAACCAAGGTCACTTGTCGTGAGGTGAGGGGCCTTTGGAGGCAGTAGTGCAAAGCAAGATCCGTACGCCCCTTACACTGTTGGAGGTGCTGTGACGTGCTCTCGACGAAAATCACGGCGTACATCTGTGGTCGAATTGCACCTGTTGAAACGGACATTATAAGATGCCTTCCGTTGCACATAGGGTTGTGAATTAACTGTAGTACGGTGACCGCTGCACTGCATGCGGTTAAGTTCAGTACTCTCGAAGAAAATCATGCAGTGCAGCACAGAACGAGCGGCAGGGAGTTAACTGCACAAAGAACAACGACCACATGCACCAGAAACTTACAGCTGACCCCAAGGTAAGCTTTTAATTTCGATGGATAAGTTAAAAATCATCCCACGATTCTACCTACATTCTTGTAGAAGATATAGTCCTCTGAAATCGGAGGAATCTCTCTGAAAACCCTTTTATAATGATGCTAATTTTATTTTGGTATAATCCATGAAATGATAATAAAGATTGTGATAAACTCTGGCGACGATGTAGAACCAACAGCGATTCTGTTAATGTCAGTTTCTATGAGCTTCACAAAACGAGAGCGGCAATCTTCTTATAGAGTTGATTTCGATTCGGGAAGGGCGTGAGTCAAAGATTTTGTCACCACACAACGTTGACATGTCCTGTGAGTCATGTTAAGATATCTAGATGCCAACACCACAAAAATAGGTTACTGTTGGTGATAATCTTCCACGCGAACTGGTCTATGTTATCGACCGTTGTCATCTTGAGCGAAGAAATCATCGCCTATTGCACGAGCTCAAGAATGTGTACAGGTACGAAAGATATCGTTTCTGCAGGACTCTAAAGAGTCATGTGATTTGCTGTGGAGGTGTCTGAAGAAGGAATAAGACAAAGCAGAGGAGAGAAAAGTGTAGTCGGCGATGAGGCAGTCAGGGACTGGAGAGTAATAGAGGTGAAACTAGCGTGTCATATTCCAAGAACCTATTCGATTTAATGAAAGTGAGGCAAAATGAAGTGTGGAGGGTTGGAGGGGGGCTCGAAACACGTTCCTGCTTAATGGGTCAAATGGATCTGAGCACTATGGGACTTAACTTCTGAGGTCATCAGTCCCCTAGAACTTAGAACTACTTAAACCTAACTAACCTAAGGACATCACACACATCCATGCCCGAGGCAGGATTCGAACCTGCGACCGTAGCGGTCACGCGGTTCCAGACTGAAGCGCCTAGAACCGCACGGCCACACCGGCCGGCTCCTACTTAATGACTACGACCTATCGCTCGCTGTGATGACTATGAGTGTACCACTGCTTCCATCGAATTTCCTCTGGTAGTTTCAACTACATGGCAGAGATCTGTGTCTCACTGGGGTCGTGTAAAACGCGGGTGCCACATGGTTTCGTTCTGGTTTCATGACTTTTCCTGATATACGGGGTGGTCCATTCATCGTGACCGGGCCATATATCTCACGAAATAAGCGTCAAACGAAAAAACTACAAAAAAAGGAAACTTGTCTAGCTTGAAGGGGGAAACCAGACGCCACTATGGTTGGCCCGCTAGATGGCGCTGCCATAAGTCAAACGGATATCAACTGCGTTTTTTAAAATAGGAACCCCTATTTTTATTACATATTCATGTAGTACGTAAAGAAATATGAATGTTTTAGTTGGACCACTTTTTTCGCTTTGTGATAGATGGAGCTGTAATAGTCACACACATATGGCTCACAATTTTAGACGAACAGTTGGTAACAGGTAGCTTTATTAAGTTAAAATACAGAACGTAGATACATTTGAACATTTTATTTCGGTTGTTCCAATTTGATACATGTACCTTTGTGAAGTTATCATTTCTGAGAACGCATAGTCTTACAGCGTGATTACCTGTGAATACCACATTAATGCAATAAATGCTCAAAATGATGTCCTTCTACCTCAATGCATTTGGCAATACGTGTAACGACACTCCTCTCAACAGCGAGTAGTTCGCCTTCCGTAATGTTCGCACATGCACTGACAATGCGCTGACGCATGTTGTCAGGCGTTGTCGGTGGATAACGATAGCAAATATCCTTCAACTTTCCCCACAGAAAGAAATCCGGGGACGTCAGATCCGGTGAACGTGCGGGCCATGGTATGATGCTTCGACGACCAATCAACCTGTCATGAAATATGCTATTCAGTACCACTTCAACCGCACGCGAGCTATGTGCCGGACATCCATCATGTTGGAAGTACATCGCCATTCTGTCATGCAGTGAAACATCTTGTAGTAACGTCGGTAGAACATTACGTAGCAAATCAGCATACATTGCACCATTTAGATTGCCATCGATAAAATGGGGGCCAATTATCCTTCCTCCCATATTGGCGCACAATACATTAACCCGCCAAGGTCTCTGTTGTTCCACTTGTCGCAGCCATCGTGGATTTTCCGTTGCCCAATAGTGCATATTATGGCGGTTTACGTTACCGCTGTTGGTGAATGACGCTTCGTCGCTAAATAGAACGCGTGCAAAAAATCTGTCATCGTCCCGTAATTTCTGTTGTGCCCAGTGGCAGAACTGTACACGACGTTCAAAGTCGCCGCCATGCAATTCCTGGTGCATAGAAATATGGTACGGGTGCAATCGATGTTGATGTAGCATTTCTCAACACCGACGTTTTTGAGATTCCCGATTCCCGCGCAATTTGTCTGCTACTGATGTGTGGATTAACCGCGACAGGAGCTAAAACACCTACTTGGGCATCATCATTTGTTGCAGGTCGTGGTTGACTTTGCACATGCAGCTGAACACTTCCTGTTTCCTTAAATAACGTAACTATCCGGCGACCGGTCCGGACACTTGGATGATGTCGTCCAGGATACCGAGCAGCATACACAGCACACGCCCGTCGGGCATTTTGATCACAAAAGCCATACGTCAACACGATATCGACATTTTCCGCAATTGGTAAACGGTCTATTTTAACACGGGTAATGTATCACGAAGCAAATACCGTCCGCACTGGCGGAATGTTACGTGACACCACGTACTTATACGTTTGAGACTATTACAGCGCCATCTATCACAAAGCGAAAAAAGTGGTCCAACTGAAACATTCATATTTCATTACGTACTACACGAATATGTAATAAAAATGGGGGTTCCTATTTTAAAAAACGCAGTTGATATCCGTTTGACCAATGGCAGCGCCATCTAGTAGGCCAACCATAGCGCCATCTGGTTTCCCCCTTCAAGCTAGACGAGAGTCGTTCTTTGTAGTTTTTTCGTTTGATGCTTATTTCGTGAGATATTTGGCCCGGTCACTATCAATGAACCACCCTGTATACAGCCGTGAACGGATCCTCAACACCTTTATTTTGTCACATACTTTTTTTAAAGGGTCCCCGTTTTATCTGTCACAAAGAGCGCTAAAGCGGGTCAACATCTAACAACCCTGTCTATTCACTTTCGTTAAAATGCCAACTTCCAAGTTATTCATTATTACGCGAATTCTGAGCCTCTAAACATGACAGTGGATAATAGAGTAGACGGTAACACCAGCACGTGGCTTTCAGATGATAGATTAACACTTAACTGCAACAAAGCGCGAAGTGTATAGTTTATTACACGTAACACAGGTAAAATCGAAGTTTTATCCTCCCGAGGTTGTCAAACAGTCGATTTTAAATTCTGAGGACCGATGGTAGAAATTTCACGTTGAAGATGTTGCGCAGAAATTGAATGCTGCTGTCTTTATTATAAGAATGATTTTCACCGTCTCAAACTGAAAGACGTATTTACTTTGTTTGCTTCCATTCCGTTATCTGGTATGGTGTTACATTTTGTGGCAGCTCTGTCCAATCACCAAGGCCACCCTTGTCCAAAAATGGGCAGTCACACTGATCCGCGACGGCAGTTCTCCAACTCCGTGTAGTCCGTTGTCAGGAATTCTGACTTTGCTATCCCTGTACATACGAATACATTCCATCATGAAATTTGTTGTTAACAATATTAACTCATTGAGAAGAAGCTCTAAGTTTAAAGGTTTCCTTGTGGCACACTCCTTCTGTCTAAAGAAGGGGCCCTCGCTGTATTTGACAACTTTACTCTGTGATGTTTCATTTATTCGTATACTCTCACAGTATTTTCCGAGTTATATTAATTATTTAGCTTCTTTTGTTCATGAATTTTATAATCAGAATTCATTAAACTGTTTACCGATTCGTTTTATGCCCAAGTAATGGCTCTGAGCACTATGGGACTCAACATCTTAGGTCATAAGTCCCCTAGAACTTAGAACTACTTAAACCTAACTAACCTAAGGACATCACACATACGCATGCCCGAGGCAGGATTCGAACCTGCGACCGTAGCAGTCCAGCGGTTCCGGACTGCAGCGCCAGAACCGCTAGACCACCGCGGCCGGCTATGCCCAAGTAGCTTTGACTCGCATGGTCTTACGAAAATTGATAAAGAAATAAATAGTTGGTACCTCATTGCCATTTGTCTAATTTGACTGGCCATAGTTGTTTTATATCACAACTGTCGTCCTACTCCGCGAAGGTACGCATACGCGTTGCGTCTTTTCTCGCGTAGAAACATAGTCGCGCCTTTTTAAGTGGATTCGAGAATTCCTGGCAGATGCAGATCAACACATCGTCCTCATCTGCCTGGAATGCGGTTACTGTTCACGAAGTTCAAGGTATTTCATAACGATTTCACAATGATGTATCTTCTAAACGAATAAAGAAAGAAATTTGGGGTTAATTTTAACTTACTCAGCGAAACTAAAAGTTCAGATTGGCGCAAGTTTTAAGTTGTTGGTTGGTGTTGTTGGTGGTAGAGCTCTCCTTCGTGCTGCAAGATGGTTCGCTCTTTTACCCAGTGTGCATTGTGTCAAGATGGCGGTAACACACCAAGAAAAGGCATTCTGCACTCTTCAACATTTGGAACTCAGATACGACTGTACCTCGTGAATTTCCTCGAGAGAACGCCAGTGTACCTCCTAGAATGTAAGCGGTGTACGGATCTGGCAATGCTCCGAGGTATCCTGATCCCACGGTATGTGAAGGTTTGTGAAATACTCCACGAATACTTCGAGCTACGACTACTTCGTCCCCTACAGCTGCGGTGTCGCATAGAAACATGAGTGAATGCAAAAACTCCGGACATGCTTGCACAAGTGTGGGGCGAGACCAACGGTCGTCTGGCTGCATGTCGTGTGTCGTCTGGAGGCCACACTCAGCATTTGTGAAAAGTAAATGAAAACTTTGACTGAAGACGTAACAGTAAAAAGAGCTCTGTAATTGTACGTGCATCTATGTAAAACATTTACCCTTGACCTAAGAAATTTGGAGTCCTGTGAGTAAGTTAAAATTTACCCCAACTTTTTACCTTCGTTCTTGTGTAATTGGCTGAATTTTTATGAAACCGGGTGATACCGACTGCGTGCAGACTCCAAGTTTTAACCGTTCTTGAAGTGGTCAGCTGTGCACGCGGTCACTTTTCGAAATACGTCAACAGCACGTGGTGGTCAATTTTTGAGGTTAGTCCGCTGCGCGCGGAGGAAAGCACAAGTTAAATTGCACTACAGCATTTTCCTTTCTATCTGCTGAGAGTTAAGACTGATAAGCTAGACCAGTCATATGTGTGGTTAAATTGCTCCATAAAATACTCATGCCCATATTAGGGCACTCGTCAAGGTATTTAAAAAGACGCGGGAACTACTTCCATAGTAAAAAGAAACGCCTTTTTAGAAAAATCGGGCGTGTCATAATTCCATTTCTGTACGTACTGTATGTACTGTTAGATCGGTCAGGACTCACTCTGTTATCCGTTTTGATGTAGCTACTTGTCTCAGTTTGAACGGTACCGTCAACAAAACGATATATATGTGGATGTGCACTCTGAAATATAAGGCCGAAAGCCCTGTCAAATGCCTAACATGTATCGACTATTCTTTCAGAACTTACGGTATCGGAAGCTCAAATTTCTGTCGGAAATCCACATTCAGAGTCTACGAAATTCGTTGTCAAATAATCAGCAAAACATGCAACATTTTCGCTTTCGGGTTTAATGCTCATTAAATCTTCCACAAAACGCCTTTCAACTTCGTCGGGAGGGAGAAAAGCCAAACCAAACACACAGTGTAACCATTTACGTATATCAGTGTTATTTTGATTATAATAGGAAGACAGCCTTAAAGTCTGAATTTTCGTCCACCAGGCCTGCGTAAAATGAAATGTACATCCGGAAATTGATGAAAATGACCACATCTGACTAAATGCTTTGTGAATAGCTACCTCGTAATCAGACACAATGATTGACAGTTGAAACTAGATATTCACATCGTCACGAGCATTTATGGAAAGTAAACATTCTGTCCCGATAAATACATTTCTAATGGTAGTAACATCTTGGCTGGAAATATCGAGTTCAGGGTAACCTCCGGCTTTAACTACATCCTCCACGCACTGCATGTGAATGGCTACGTTGGGACATTGTTGCACTCGACGCCTCGCATAATTTGAAAAGAAGCACAATGTTTTAGGCATTCATTACCATTTTAAAAATCTTTGTTTGCAGGAAGTATGCAAATAGTTAGAAAAGACAGGACTTTCTCACAAAACTTGGTTATGATTATTTATATGCTACTATGTGACAAGTTCTGTTTCACCTTCGTTAGTATGGTATATCGCGAAGAACTTTTATTTGTCATCGGGGAAAACTGAAAAAAAAACAACATATAAGCATTAAAATTGATCTTCCGGTGTTGATTCTTCTTCATTTAAGGCAGAAAGACTTGATACGTACGGAGAATCGAGTATACAAGGAAAAAGTAAAAATATTATGCCCAGTGTAATTCATGTCATTAGAGAAGTGTGGTTAAGGGAATGGGTCACTGTGTTATACAATCAAATGGATTACACATACCTGGCCGATATGCTAAGTGTGCAGGTACAAATAATAGTATATACGTCTGAAGATATAGCTACCCGGTTTAATTGGTTTATGTTCAGAACATACATTTTGTCACTTTTACACCAAAACGTAGCAAGTACCCGTACAATTATTTAGATGTGGTAGGCATAAAAATTTTCCTCCTCCCTAATGAGCAACTTAATCATCAATTCTTGAATCTCATCGTAAATGTGCTATCGTCTTTTACTGCAGATAAAATGGTTCAAATGGCTCTGAGCACTATGGGACTCAACTGCTGAGGTCATTAGTCCCCTAGAACTTAGAACAAGTTAAACCTAACTAACCTAAGGACATCACAAACATCCATGCCCGAGGCAGGATTCGAACCTGCGACCGTAGCGGTCTTGCGGTTCCAGACTGCAGCGCCTTTAACCGCACGGCCACTTCGGCCGGCTTACTGCAGATATTCCTTCAACTTTGCAAAATATTGGAAATCACTCGTGCTGGATACGGTGTTTTCTTTAACATTCGCGATGTGCTATCTCATTAAAGCCATCCATTGCGTCTGTATGGTGTTATTAGGGTGTCCTACACGAACTGGTGAAAACGGAACTGTTATAGGATCACTTTGTCGTCAGTCTGTCCAACTGACCAGAAAACCCTTTTTGTCATGAACGGGTAGACGTGCCAACTTCAAATCTGTGTCACATACTAAGGTCTACGGTCCCTTGGGTATAAAAAATTTAAGATTCTAACTCAATGCAATCAGAAGATACCGCCATTTATGGCGTATACTTTTCAACTCGTAAACGCACTAATCAAAATCTGATCACTAATTTTGGCAAGAAGCAAGGTTTCACTGTACAAGAAAGAAAAAAATCATAAAATTGTTAATTTGTAATTATTGCCGGGACCGGTATACTGCCAGTATCGATATCGATAACATCCAAAAATCGACATTTTCGATTCCTGGGATGGATGAACTATCTATATACACTACTGGCCATTAAAATTGCTACACCAAGAAGAAATGCAGATGATAAACGGGTATTCATTGGACAAATATATTATACTAGAACTGACATGTGACTACACTTTTACGCAATTTGGGTGCATAGATCCTGAGAAATCAGTACCCGGAACAACCACCTCTGGCCGTAATAACGGCCTTGATACGCCTGGGCATTGAGTCAAACAGAACTTGGACGACGTGTACAGGTACAGCTGCCCATGCAGTTTCAACACGATACTACAGTTCATCAAGAGTAGTGAATGGCGTATAGAGACGAGCCAGTTGCTGGGCTACCATTGACCAGACGTTTTCAATTGGGGATAGATCTGGAGAATGTGCTGGCCAGGGCAGCAGTCGAACATTTTCTGTATCCAGAAAGGCCCGTACAAGACCTGCAACATGGGGTCGTGCATTATCCTGCTGAAATGTAGGGTTTTTCAGGGATCGAATGAAGGGTAGAGCAACGGGTCGTAACACATCTGAAATGTAACGTCCACTGTTCAAAGTGCCGTCAATGCGAACAAGAGGTGACCGAGGCGTGTAATCAATGGCACCCCATACCATCACGCCAGGTCATACGCCAGTATGGTGATGACGAATACACGCTTCCAATGTGCGTTCACCGCGATGTCGGCAAACGCGGATGCGACCATCATGGTGCTGTAAACAGAACCCGGATTCATCCAAAAAAATGGCGTATGCCATTCGTGCACCCAGGTTCGTCGTCGAGTACACCATCGCAGGCGCTCCTGTCTGTGATGCAGCGTCAAGGGTAACCGCAGCCACGGTCTCCGAGCTGATAGTCCATGCTGCTGCAAACGTCGTCGAACTGTTCGTGACGATGGTTGTTGTCTTGCAAACGTCCCCATCTGTTGACTCAGGGGTCGGGACGTGGTTACACGATCCGTTACAGCCATGCGGATAAGATGCCTGTCATCTCGACTGCTAGTGATAAGAGGCCGTTGGGATCCAGCACGGCGTTCCGTATTACTCTCCTGAACCCACCGATTCCATATTATTCTAACAGTCATTCGTTCTCGACCAACGCGAGTAGCAATGTCGCGGTACGATAAACCGCAGTCGCGATAGGCTACAATCGGACCTTTATCAAAGTCGGAAATGTGATGGTACGCTTTTTTCCTCCTTACACGAGGCATCACAACAACGTTTCACCAGGCAACGCCTGTAAACTGCTGTTTGTGTATGAGAAATCGGTTGGAAACTTTCCTGATGTCAGCACGTTGTAGTTGTCGCCACCGGCGCCAACCTTGTGTGAATGCTCTGAAAAGCTAACCCTCAGAGCGCGCCTCCTACACGCACTTGGCCAGTTTCCTTTTAAAATCCATTGTGTTACGTATTTCAGTAATTACAATAGCTCTTTGGGCTAAGATGTGGGAAAGTAATCGTCTGTGGCGTTCACTGGTAGTGAATTATGGAATTTGAAGTGGAATGATCATATAAAATTAATTGTTGGTAAGGCGGGTGCCAGGTTGAGATTCGTTGGGAGAGTCCATAGAAAATGTAGTCCTTCAACAAAGGAGGTGGCTTACAAAACACTAGTTCGACCTATACTTGAGTATTGCTCAACAGTATGGGATCCGTACAAGGTCGGGTTAACAGAGGAGATGGAGAAGATCCAAAGAATAGCGGCGCGTTTCGTCACAGGGTTATTTGGTAAGCGTGATAGCGTTACGGAGATGTTTAGCAAACCCGAGTGGCAGACTGTGAAAGAGAGGCGCTCTGCATCGCGTTGTAGCTTGCTGTCCAGGTTTCGAGAGGGTGCATTTCTGGATGAGGTATCGAATATATTGCTTCCCCCTACTTATACCTCCCGAGGAGATCACGAATATAAAATTAGAGAGATTCGATCGCGCACGGAGGCTTTACGGCAGTCGTTCTTCCCGCGAACCATACGCAACTGGAACAGGAAAGGGAGGTAATGACAGTGGCACGTAAAGTGCCCTCCGCCACACACCGTTGGGTGGCTTGCGGAATATAAATGTAGATGAAACTGACGTCGAGTGAATATTTTAAACCAAAAAAACCCGGCCTGCTTGGAATGGGAATCGCATGCTTTTACCGACGCATCAACACACTTACAGAGACATGAAGCACACGACACATGCGTAAAACCTTTCATCAATAGCTGGTGGATGTCTTGCTCAGTCTACGCGTAGTTGTTTTCACGCAGTACATAAATTCCCCACGAAAACATTCCTGTCGTTTAGTTCTTTTAGAATAGTGAAACACAGTCTTTGTAACATCTCGTAGGGGATATCCTACATTATAAGCGTATTTTTGAAGCAAGTATTCGACGAGGAGTCTCTTTTTCCTGCCCGTAAATAAACAGAATAAAAGCCAAGACACTTCAGCATGATACGGAAACGATGAATTCTTTGTTTGATTATGGGTGTGTGTGGTGTCATTAGATAGAGCGTCGCTTGTTCTCAGGTGTCTAATGCGCTGCCCAAGGTACGTTGCCTGTCAGTACGTAATCCAGAAAATCGTAACTTTGTTTGGCTGTAGATGTCGATGAGGCAAGTCGCGTAGTGGTAGTGAGAATGGAGTGCCCTGTTAGTATGGTTTTGCTTTCCATACAAATCAGAGCAAGTAATGTTGACACCAAACCTACGGAAGCTCCACAAGACGTATCGTCCAGAGCTGAAAGTTCAAACAGTGAAAACGTTACACCTCCATATCACGGGAAACTTGTAGCAGAAGACCGTAGCTATCACCTCAGTACCTGTTGTAGACGCCGAAAAAGCGCTGCATACAAGCGCCGATCTGACGGTAGTTGTACCTGGACTCTATCAGAAATGTTCCTCTCCCTGCTTAATTACAAATGCAGCTTCATTATTTTAGTTTTTTCGAAGTAATTTCCGGCACATGGAACACAACTCTCCATCCTCCGAAACCAGTCCCTAAACCAGTTGTCTCAATTTTCTGTAGGGAGTAAGACATACTCGATGCCCCAAGCCCTCAGGAGTTCCTCATCACTTGAAAACTGCACTCCTTTCAGCTTCATTTTCAGTGCAAAGTCACAAGACGTAAGGTCTCTATTGTAAGGAGGGTACTCAAGAAGTTTCAGTCCTGTACACCGCAAATATTCGGTGCGTGCTTTAGCGCGGTGAGCTGGTGCGTTGTCGTAATGGAGGAACCAAGTGTCCATTCTTGACTTCGGTCGCAGGTTCTTCAAAGATTTGAGGACTTTGGGCAGGCACTGCTCAGTGTACCACTTGCTGTGACTGTCGTCTGTGTGTCCAAATCAATACCCTCCACAATTCCACTCGATTTAAAAAAACAGCTATCATTTTCTACTTTACTGATCGGGGTTTTCTGACAGCTACGGGTGTGTCGTCATCTTCAAAGACCCTAATTTCGTTTTGAGTTTTAGTCACCACGTCATAATAGTACAGCCAGGTCTCGTCGCTTGTCACGATGTTATTCAGTTACTGAGATTGTCCCTTAGAAAACTTCTCTAACACATACCGCCACCAAATCACACGTCGTGTTATCTGCTCTTCCGGCACCTACAGACAACAAAGTTTCTTCACTTGAAAATGATCATGCAGAGTCGAACGATTTGTTGGTGGAATTAGCCCTACCGTATCCTACATCTGCCTATAGGTCACTCGCCTGCCTTCGTGTAGCATTTTCCTCACAGCATCAATGTTTTCCTCCGTAACTGATGATCATAGCCTACCCGTCCTCTCACCGTCCTCCAAGGTGAAATTTCCACTTTGGAATTATTTGTTACCACCTGAATATAGTTGTGCGATGTGGACACACACCACTGAGGGAAAGAGTCATTTCTTCAATGCTCTGGTCTATGTTTAAACCACGCGCAAAGTTGTACCGCAAAACTGCCCGAATCTCACTTCGCGACCACGATGCCATAGCAAGCACTTCAATGTTACCCTGCTAGTGAATGGCTTCGCCCAAAGACTTGGCACAGCGGCTACAATGCATGTGCCGGCCGGGGTGGCCGAACGGTTCTAGGCGCAGCAGTCTGGAACCGCGCGACCGCTACGGTCGCAGGTTCGAATCCTGCCTCGGGCATGGATGTGTGTGATGTTCTCAGGCTAGTGAGGTTTAAGTAGTTCTAAGTTCTAGGGGACTGATCACCTTAGAAGTTAAGTCCCATAGTGCTCAGAGCCATTTGAACCTTTACAATGCAGGTATGAAGTATTCTCAGAACACAGCAACAATCAGCCTCCTGCGACTTATTGTTACGTATTGCAAAACTCTCCTAGTACCCTTTAGTTCTAGTCACAACGTGAGAGGTGCGCTTGTCGGATTTCAAATAGATACAGCCACTCTGAACACACTTGCGCAGGAAACGTTCTGGTGAAGTCTGGTCCTTCATCTAGACAGTGCCATCAGCTAAGAAAACTTTAAGATTTTTATTGTTAGTACTTCCTCAATAATTCTCATTCTTCATATACACACAATGCCTAGTAAACTGTCAAAGCAGCTGGAGTCATACCACCTCACACGATAAATGTAGTGGTTTAAGAATCGCAGTAGGGTTACATCTTTAAACTGCTTGTCCCCCCTCCCCCTACTCCGCGTCTCTCCACCCACCCCCTCCCCCATCACCAGATCTGTTCAGCCACGCGTGATAC
Source organism: Schistocerca nitens (assembly GCF_023898315.1). Taxonomy (NCBI): domain Eukaryota; kingdom Metazoa; phylum Arthropoda; class Insecta; order Orthoptera; family Acrididae; genus Schistocerca; species Schistocerca nitens. The sequence continues at coordinate 932,354,336 of NC_064616.1, forward strand.
TGAATAAGAGACAAGAAGAATTTTCAGCAATTTTCACACCTGATTTCTTCGTTTAACAAGTTTCAAATTCTTCGCCGTGCATTATGTTCTAATCGAGGGGAAGTTTGCAAAAACACCTTCCTAAGTTCTGTTACTCTTCCAACGGAGCTGATAACTCGTGTTCGCGGTGAAAAATCAGCTCTCCCTGTACTGACAACAGAACTGTGGCAGGGTGTAAACCAGCCTGCAGTCAGCAAGTGAGCCACTAAAGTCGCTGACACGACTTTAGTGCACGCGAGGCGGCCGAGACGTATTTACAGTACATGCGAGAAATTTGCGCCGCTCCCGTTGCGCACTACGACATTGCATTACTGCTCGTAATTAGAGAGCAGCGTCGAAGGAGACGCCTAGTACTTTGTATCGGAAGACAATAAAACTGTGATAAATGCCAAGTATGCCGAGTTTAATTTTGTTCGAGAGCCTGCTGGTATTCTCCCGTTTGACACTGCCGCCAGATTTTAACTCGAAGAATATCCACCATTAATTACATTCTTTAAAAGCCTTTCTTGTGCTCCTCTCAGCGTCTTATTAAATTCTTTACAACAGCTTCCTTTTCTCAGAAATAAAAACTTAGTTTTTTTGTATCTCGCGTCTTTGTCTTTTCTATCTTTGCAACTCTCGTAAATTTTGCAGCTTTTGTGTTCTGCTCGCTCCTTTATTCGTATCGTCCCTTTTTGTTCCTCACTTTGTTTCTGCAATCTAAATCATCGTCTCCTTGCCTCGCCTTTCACATCTCCCTTTTATTAGTGAGTCAACACCTCATCTCATAAATTTTTTGATGCTCCTCTGTTGTTCGCAGGTTGAAGGGCATTATAATTTTACCGGCTTCTTTATAATTCCACATCCGATGCCCGGATTCCTTTGCTCTTCCTACTCGCTTGCAAATAATTTCTGCGAAAAAGAATATGCCTGTTCTTGCCGAAATGTAGATGCGAACAGATCGTTAAGTAGCGCACTCAGGACCTTATAAAATTTAAAATTTAAAATATTAGCGAGCTTTTAATTAATCAATAATTCCTTTCATATAGTCGATCGCGGATGTAATAGTGAAACGTCAGGAATAAGAAAGATAATAGTGAATTATGAGATGGTATTTTTTCTGCAACGTAGCTCTTGTGGGCTAGCGGGATCCTGTTACGGCTCAGTAAAGGAATTTATTTCACCTTTTGACTACTCATGATTTTGATTTACAGTGTCAATATTTGACGCCCTCGCATCTCGAAATATGAAATATATTAATCGTTGTGATGTGCGACAATAAATAACAAGTGTGTTGAGTAACTTAAATCATCATAGCCGGCCGCGGTGGCCGTGCGGTTCTAGGCGCTTCAGTCCGGAACCGCGTGACTGCTACTGTCGCAGGTTCGAATTCTGCCTCGGGCATGGATGTGTGTGATGTGCTTAGGTTAGTTAGGTTTAAGTAGTTCTAAGTTCTAGGGGACTGATGACCATAGAAGTTAAGTCCCATAGTGCTCAGAGCTATTTGAACTTATATCATCATTTTTATCTGTTTTCCGTCTTTTCCTTAGTTGCTCTAAATTCGTGGAGGTATGTGACGTCTATGCAACTAAATGAAGGCAGTTTTTTTGTTGCCAGACGCGTTTCGCTTCATTTATTTGGGAAGCATCGTCAGTGGCTATTTCCAGAGCTGTTAACACGTGTGTGTGTACCTGGAGATGTATTTGTTGTTCTTCATTCTCCATCTGGCCGATTTCTGGCGTTGTTTCATACACACTTGTCACATCACATGTTTCACTCTCACTTAGATTTGGTGAGCAACATATGTGTGTTTTCGGTGTGTAGTGCGCGAGATTAGCCGGGCGGTCTGGGGCGCTGCAGTCATGGACAGTGCGGCTGATCCCGGCGGAGATTCGAGTCCTCCCTCGGGCATGGGTGTGTGTGCTTGTCCTTAGGATAATTTAGGTTAAGTAGTGTGTAAGCTTAGCAGTTCAGTCCCATAAGATTTCACACACATTTGAACATTCGGTGTGTAGTGTTGTCAATTGTTGTGCCTCCTAATGACAAGCAACCTCATTCTCTGCGCTTTTCTGGAACATTCAAGGAAATCAGACACAGTCCTAACATACAAGGGGTTCCTTGAATTTTACACGTATTGGATATAAAGTTGTCCTTTCAGAAGCGATATCACCTATCATGTGAGGTGCCATTAGCGCACGCTACTTGCTCAAGCCGTCCTCACAGGGAACGTGTTCCTCAGCGTGAAGCACGCCAGACATGGTTCCTAATTACACAGTTTGCTTACGAAAATTGACGTGCGTAAAACAGCTTCGTTGACTCTAACAAAATGAACATTGTCCCCCTTGTCCATATGCGAACCATGTTGTTCTGTCTGTATATAAAAAAATAAAAATCTGAATATCTAAGAACATGGTACAAGGCAAAAATGAAACTAACACGTTCAGTCAGTAAGGACATCAGCTTTTACAACTTCCGTTACAAACAGTGCGATACAAATATGCAAAATCTTCTATGTCAGATAAAAATTATTTCATCATTATGGACATTAGTACTGCATAAAGGCTGGATTGGTCGGTAATCAAAAAGTCATGCTTGGGAAATAGAATAACTTAACGTAAAAATGATAAGCACTTCCATATCTTGTAAGCTTTATGTATACCTGCAGCATGTTGCTCCTAGATAACTGAAAATGGCTAAGTCGGAAACGTGTCTTATTACGAGCAATAAAGTTATTCTGTTTTTAAAGCGTTACTTTTTGATTAGCTACTAGTTCAACCTTTCTGAAGTACTATTGTTCATTTTCAACATGGCCGGCTGCCTCCTAGGGGACTTTATGTCACTATTGTGTTATTTCATCGTTCTCACGGTTTAGTAATACCCTAAATTCGTTCTTACTAGGTCACTGCATCTATTCAGTAACAAAGTTATTAGAACGTCTGAAATGAAATACAAATCTCCTCCTGCAAGTCGTGCAAGCTCTCATACAGATAATGCCAAATCTATCATATATATATATATATATATATAATGTGTGTGTGTGTGTAATGATTGCGTTTATGTACGTGTCTGTGCACACAATCACACAGAATATTTATAAAGGAATTATGTCCCTCACAATCTGGAAAGTTTTTGGATGAATAAATACATAAATAGTTAATTGCGATCGTATCAGTTAGTGTCATAGACAGCAATCTTGCAATTCATTGGTCCATGTCCCCAGGCATGTTCAGAAAATAGAATGGCCTTAGTCCTGAGAGAGACTTCTCTTACACGTACATAACATCGAATATTAGAGAACATGCTAGTATTAAATTAATATAGAAGTTCCAGAACGTTACAGAAAACGTGAAGGCGAAAAAAAAAAAACTATTGCAAAGAGCTTGATGGCAACCAGATACATAAGGATTCACAATTCCGCGTCAATATCCATTAAACTACTGTGAAATGGTGAGGCCTATGTTCATGTCTTTGATCTTACGATGATCTGAAGGCCTTAACCGCCGATATGTCATTAAATGAGATTTAATCATAACACATGGCACCAAGAACGCCGTGTTTCTGCTAAATCTTCAACGCGCCGTTGCCCTGAACAGGCAAGTTATGATACGAAAACAACCGAATACGAAGATTCTTTAACCACTAGTACGAAGTTTGCCGCCGTTTTATTACAACAAATCGCACCAAGAACGACGTGTTTTTGCTAAATCTTCAACGCGCCGTAACCCTGAACAGGCAAGTTATAATACGAAAACAACCCAATACGAAGATTCTTTAACCACTAGTACGAAGTTTGCCGCCGTTTTATTACAACAAATCGCACCAAGAACGACGTGTTTGTGCTAAATCTTCAACGCGCCGTTACCCTGAACAGGCAAGTTATAATACGAAAACAACCCAATACGAAGATTCTTTAACCACTAGTACGAAGTTTGCCGCCATTTTATTACAACAAATCGCACCAAGAACGAGGTGTTTTTGCTAAATCTTCAACGCGCCGTTACCCTGAACAGGCAAGTTATAATACGAAAACAACCGAATACGAAGATTCTTTAACCACTAGTACGAAGTTTGCCGCCATTTTATTACAACAAATCGCACCAAGAACGACGTGTTTTTGCTAAATCTTCAACGCGCCGTTACCCTGAACAGGCAAGTTATAATACGAAAACAACCCAATACGAAGATTCTTTAACCACTAGTACGAAGTTTGCCGCCGTTTTATTACAACAAATCGCACCAAGAACGACGTGTTTGTGCTAAATCTTCAACGCGCCGTTACCCTGAACAGGCAAGTTATAATACGAAAACAACCGAATACGAAGATTCTTTAACCACTAGTACGAAGTTTGCCGCCGTTTTATTACAACAAATCGCACCAAGAACGACGTGTTTTTCCTAAATCTTCAACGCGCCGTTATCCTGAACAGGCAAGTTACAATACGAAAACAACCGAATACGAAGATTCTTTAACCACTAGTACGAAGTTTGCCGCCATTTTATTACAACAAATCGCACCAAGAACGACGTGTTTTTGCTAAATCTTCAACGCGCCGTTACCCTGAACAGGCAAGTTATAATACGAAAACAACCGAATACGAAGATTCTTTAACCACTAGTACGAAGTTTGCCGCCGTTTTATTACAACAAATCGCACCAAGAACGACGTGTTTTTGCTAAATCTTCAACGCGCCGTAACCCTGAACAGGCAAGTTATAATACGAAAACAACCGAATACGAAGATTCTTTAACCACTAGTACGAAGTTTGGCGCCATTTTATTACAACAAATCGCACCAAGAACGACGTGTTTTTGCTAAATCTTCAACGCGCCGTTACCCTGAACAGGCAAGTTATAATACGAAAACAACCGAATACGAAGATTCTTTAACCACTAGTACGAAGTTTGCCGCCGTTTTATTACAACAAATCGCACCAAGAACGAGGTGTTTTTGCTAAATCTTCAACGCGCCGTTACCCTGAACAGGCAAGTTATAATACGAAAACAACCGAATACGAAGATTCTTTAACCACTAGTACGAAGTTTGCCGCCGTTTTATTACAACAAATCGCACCAAGAACGACGTGTTTGTGCTAAATCTTCAACGCGCCGTTACCCTGAACAGGCAAGTTATAATACGAAAACAACCGAATACAAAGATTCTTTAACCACTAGTACGAAGTTTGCCGCCGTTTTATTACAACAAATCGCACCAAGAACGAGGTGTTTTTGCTAAATCTTCAACGCGCCGTTACCCTGAACAGGCAAGTTATAATACGAAAACAACCGAATACGAAGATTCTTTAACCACTAGTACGAAGTTTGCCGCCGTTTTGTTACAACAAATCGCAACAAGAACGACGTGTTTTTGCTAAATCTTCAACGCGCCGTTACCCTGAACAGGCAAGTTATAATACGAAAACAACCCAATACGAAGATTCTTTAACCACTAGTACGAAGTTTGCCGCCGTTTTATTACAACAAATCGCACCAAGAACGACGTGTTTTTGCTAAATCTTCAACGCGCCGTTACCCTGAACAGGCAAGTTATAATACGAAAACAACCGAATACGAAGATTCTTTAACCACTAGTACGAAGTTTGGCGCCATTTTATTACAACAAATCGCACCAAGAACGACGTGTTTTTGCTAAATCTTCAACGCGCCGTTACCCTGAACAGGCAAGTTATAATACGAAAACAACCGAATACGAAGATTCTTTAACCACTAGTACGAAGTTTGCCGCCGTTTTATTACAACAAATCGCACCAAGAACGAGGTGTTTTTGCTAAATCTTCAACGCGCCGTTAACCTGAACAGGCAAGTTATAATACGAAAACAACCGAATACGAAGATTCTTTAACCACTAGTACGAAGTTTGCCGCCGTTTTATTACAACAAATCGCACCAAGAACGACGTGTTTGTGCTAAATCTTCAACGCGCCGTTACCCTGAACAGGCAAGTTATAATACGAAAACAACCGAATACAAAGATTCTTTAACCACTAGTACGAAGTTTGCCGCCCTTTTATTACAACAAATCGTACCAATAACGACAAATTTTCGAGAGATCCTCCATCTGCTGGCAGACTGAAAGAGAATATAGTCATTGTATGTCAGTTATAAAATGCACAAAATGTGGTCTTCAACTACAAACGACATAATCCAGTATGGCGTCTCGTATGTTTTGCTTCTGACTTAGAAAGCAATCTAGCATCCTACTGGTCACGTTCTTGTTTCATTTAGTCTTTCACGCTTCGTGATGCTGTGCAACGTAACATTCTTGTGTCGTCAAAAACGCGACCAGCTTCCCTTCCTCGAACGCTTTCACGTTCCGTGTGAGAACGGCTTTCGTGGTCGTACAGGGGATCGAAGGAGCAGAATTACGCGGAAACAGGAGCGATTCAAGAGAAGTAGTGCTGTGTTATCGCAGAGGAATTACATGCAAAGGGAACGAAAAATTAAATGTTTCGTACAATCGAAGCAGAAAATCCTTTAAAAGTAATAGCTAAGCATCATGGGGCCCATACAGCTTTGTGACTGTTCAGGAGGACGACGGTTCAAATCCCTGTCCGGCAATCCAGATTTACCCAAACCGCGTAACGCAAATGCCGCGATGGTTCTCCTGAAAGGGCACTACTGATTTCCTTCTCCATGCTTCCCTAATCCGAGCTTGTGCTCGGTTTCTAACAACTTCATTGTCAGCGCACCATTAAACGCTAGCCTTCCTTCCTTCCTTCCTTGTGACTGTTGTCGGCCGCGGTGGCCGTGCGGTTCTGGGCGCTCCGGTTCGGAGCCGCGCTGTTGCTACGGTCGCAGGTTCGAATCCTGCCTCGGGCATGGGTGTATGTGATGTCCTTAGGTTAGTTAGGTTTAAGTAGTTCTAAGTTCTAGGGGACTGATGACCTCAGAAGTTAAGTCCCATAGTGCTCAGAGCCATTTGAACCATTTGAACCTTGTGACTGTTAGTGCGCTGATACGTTTGACCGCAAAGATAAGTGGCTTCTGAGAGACACGTCGTTTCGGACAGGGAAGACGTAAAGAAATTGACACGATCTTTCCTAAGGATCCGTTCCATCATTCGTCTACATCTACAATCTACATTTATGCTCTGCAAGCGACCATATGGTGTTTGGTTCAAAATGTTCAAATGTGTGTGAAATCTTATGGGACTTAACTGCTAAGGTCATCAGTCCCTAAGCTTACACACTACTTAACCTAAATTATCCTAAGGACAAACACACACACCCATGCCCGAGGGAGGACTCGAACCTCCGCTGGGACCAGCCGCGCAGTCTATGACTGCAGCGCCTGAGACCGCTCGGCTAATCCCGCGCGGCGTATGGTGGTTGGTGGAGTGTCATTTGTGTGACAGTGTCACTTACCCCTTTTCCTGTTTCAGTCACAAATGGTGTGAAGGAAGAACGATTGTAGTAAACCCCCGTGTGACTTCGAGTCTTTCTAATATTATCTTAATGTCCCTTGGGCATGGGTGTGTTTGTCCTTAGGACAATTTAGGTTCAGTAGTATGTAAGCTTAAGGACTGATGACTTTAGCAGTTAAGTCCCATAAGATTTCGCACACATTTGAACATTTATCTTCATGGTATACGTAGGAGGAAGCAATGTAGTGGATGGCTCTTCCAGGAAAATACACTCTCGGAATTTCAATAATAAACTGCGCTGTGATGCGCACCACCTCTCTTGTTGCGCCTGTGACAGGTGTGGGTGAGCATCTCCGTGGCGCTTTTGCGTTTACTAAAGGAACGTGTGACGAAACACGGTACTTTTCTGCGGATCTTCTCCATTTTCTCTGTCAGTCGTTACTGACGGGAAATACTCCAACATCCGCTGAACGAGGTTTTAGGAAGGTTCGCATTAATCGATTTATTGATTTCACGGAAAACCTTGGTATGGAAGTAAAGGTGGAGGTTATGAACCCGCTCCATTCGAATGCGAGTCAGCTGCCACAACCAGTGCGCCATCTCGCTCCTTTACACCCAGCGAGGTAACGTAGTGGTTATCACACTGGGCTCCATTCGGAAGGACGATAGTTCAAACCCGCGTCCGGCCATCGTGCTTTAGGTTTTCTGTGATTTCCCTAAGTTGCTACAAGCAAATGCGGCAAAAGTTCCTTTGAACTGGCACGGGCGATTTCCTTTCCCATTCTTACCTAATCCGACCTTGTGATCCGTCGCTAATGATCTCTTCATCGACGGGACGTTAAACACTAATCTGTTCCTCCACCTCCTCCTCCTCCTCCCCCTCCTCCTCCTCGCTCAGTTACGCTGTTTCCCACAAGTTTTTCCAGAGTCGGCGGCCACAGTCTCAAGATGACAACCCCAGAGACAAGAATGAGTTGTTCGTGGAACTGAGGTTATATAGGTAGACAATTTGTTCATATGTTCTACGCATACTCGGATCAACTGTTAACGATTATACAGTGGAGCGGAAACGTGACGAAGCTTTCTAGCTCAAAAAGGACCGGAATAATCCACACAATTCGACCTCGTGAGACAGTCCAAAAATGGTTCAAATGGCTCTGAGCACTATGGGACTTAACATCTATGGTCATCAGTCCCCTAGAACTTAGAACTACTTAAACCTAACTAACCTAAGGACATCACACAACACCCAGTCATCACGAGGCAGAGAAAATCCCTGACCGCGCCGGGAATCGAACCCGGGAACCCGGGCGCGGGAAGCGAGAACGTTACCGCACGACCACGACCTGCGGACCGTGAGACCGTCGACAGCAGAGAAAATCGTTTTCACAAATGGAGAAATTATCATAACCTCCCTCAACAAACAGATCTTTAATGTATTAGGATCCAGTTCCAGGAAGCATGGCTGTTAGACGAAAGCGCAAACATTGTTTCCATGACAGAAGCTCTGTTCGTATGTCGTATATCACATTGACGATTACTAGTCGTGGCTTTGCACGGTGTGTGGAATGGCCTTGAAACAGGTTTTGGGCCGTGATGTGTTATGAGTGGTATTTCTACGGAACCTAGGAGCAATAGTTGATTCTCACTGAACTGTAATGTCCTTTCAAATGGAGGTTGAGGGACATTGGACGTAATGGCACCTAAACATAAACCCAAAACTGTACAATGAATATTGAGTTATAAGGGACAGTTCAAGACATAAAGACTCCGGATTTATTTGCAGTACTGAAGCTACAGGTCCATTTGTGTAGTGATGGACTGAATTTCGTAATGGATGTTCTACATAAAGTTGCTACGGAGAATTTTGAGAAATGCAGTCAAAGTTTGAGTAACAAATTCGTCGCACATTTTAACTTAATAAAACAACTTTCTATTTGTGCGATAAAATGTTTATAACTATAAAGTAGCATGAAATGTGGAAGGGACTAATGCCGTTTACGTACGAAAGTTAGACATTTTTATGTCGTAAGGTGAACGAGAACTACTATGTAAATAACATTTTCTTTTTAAATTTAGCAGTCTGGCAGCTCAACATTCTTTCACATATGAACCGTTAATATGTAACAAAGAGTAGCAGTTACACTTGCTTTGTTTTTGTTCCGACAGTAATTTCTTCTCTGAATTCCATGGCGTTGTTAGGTTGGCTCAGAAATGTTTGTTACAGAAAAGTTAATATTTAAATTTTCAAGGGTACAAGTGCTCTAAAACTTTCGGCCTTGCTCGAAGATTGACCTATACTTATTTTAAGTAGTATGTTTCCTGGTTGAGAAATGTGTGTGATTTTACGTAACATGTAATTATTTTTAAGTTATTTTTGGTTTAAGGTTATCATTGTGCGCCGGCCGAAGTGGCCGTGCGGTTAAAGGCGCTGCAGTCTGGAACCGCAAGACCGCTACGGTCGCAGGTTCGAATCCTGCCTCGGGCATGGATGTTTGTGATGTCCTTCGGTTAGTTAGGTTTAACTAGTTCTAAGTTCTAGGGGACTAATGACCGCAGCAGTTGAGTCCCATAGTGCTCAGAGCCATTTATCATTGTGCATATAGAACGTAAAAATGAATGCTGCTTAAATTCCCCCCCGCCCCCCCCCCCCCCCCCCCAGAAAATGAAGACACGATTAATCAACATTTGAAAACTGTTATGAATTAGTTTGAGGTACGAAAAAATGCGCGATAAATATATTAGGCTATTAACTAAAATAACGTTAGTGTAACTGTTTAAAATAAGCCTATACACATAAGTTTTTGGGTATTGGTAAAACCTGCCTATATACAGAGCAATAAGTATAGGCGTAGTGAGAGTTGTTGTAAAGTATTTTTAATAGTAGCAAATAATGTTCGGTATGCGGTTGGCATGAGGCTTTTTGGACAATGAATAGCACTTGCCGAACTTTATTTTATAAATACTTGGAAAATCACTTTGTGACAACTCCGACCACAACTCTGGTAACACCCACGTGGCAGCAAATTAATAATTTTGTACAAACTATAGTTTCCGACAATCATCCACTTCTGTGCTCGTTATGGAATGATTCCCACTTAAAGGCTAAAGTTGCTGAAAATTAACTTCATTATTTATGAAAACCTTTTTAAAAAAATGGCTCTGAGCACTATGGGACTCAACTGCTGAGGTCATTAGTCATGAAAACCTTTATCGTGAACTGTGATAATCACGGAAACGATGAAATTCCAGCAATAATTGAGCATTACGCGGTCACGAGTTTACAATGAATGCATATTGAGATCCCGTGTATTCGAATAAAATGTTGCTACCTCAGATTACCAAATAAAACACTCTTAGGAACGTAATATGCATTTACTTCATCCCCTGCATTTTTATCCAATCGAAAGGACTTTGTTCTACTTGTCATTTCCATTGGTGGTAATAATTACAGCGTTACTCATGAAATACTTGTCGGAAAGCTCAATTATTTTCTTCTTTACGAATAATATAGTCTTTTTGGTTATCCATGTATTGAAAATCAAAATATTTCTCTTCCGGACGTCTCTTTCAGATACTGCGTCTCTTTCGTTGGACGACGCTTGTATGAAAAGTATTGACTCCTCCATCTCTTACAATAAAAGCAGCAATGACATAAACAAGCAACAAAAGTACACTAATTACCAAGACATGCGCTAAGTTAGAGCAGAATCATACTTTAAATTCTTCCAACAACGAGTAACGCTGTTTAGTCTCTTCCCCCAAATCAATCCTATCCAGTCCATAGGTTTGAAACCCATCTAAGATGCAAGCAAACTTTGTCACTCACAAAAGACTTAACATCCTTCAGTTCAGAGAATCTCCTCCACCATAAATCCTAAGGCTCTGGCTCTGAGCACTATGGGACTTAACATCTTCGGTCATGAGTCCCCTAGAACTTAGAACTACTTAAACCTAACTAACCTAAGGACAGCACACAACACCCAGCCATCACGAGGCAGAGAAAATCCCTGACCCCGCCGGGAATCGAACCCGGGAACCCGGGCGTGGGAAGCGAGAACGCTACCGCACGACCACGAGATGCGGGCTAAATCCTAAGGTGTCACCGCCACTTCATTCACTACAGAAATATAAAAAAGTACTGCCTTTCGACCTTAAAGAGAAATTCCTTGAGCCGCTAATACTTCACATACTTGATTATGGTGAACCTATTCTCCACGGAGTTTCGTAAGAGAGTTTACACGGGCTGGAACTGGAGATGAATGCTGTGGCCTACGCTATTTCGGTTATATAACTCCTGCCTACCAAAAATTAACATGGCTACGTACGATGAGAGTAGAAACTATCATACCCTATGTCTGCACTATAGTCTTCTCAATCATTGCACTCTCTCTTATTTATCTTCAACTCTTACACTACTATCTGAACAGCACAGCAGACATACTCCTTCACAGCAAAGTAAAGTCGTCTTTGTACCACTACGTAACACTGTGATGTCCTCTAAAGCATTTCCTGTATAAGGAACCCAACTTTGAAACTATTGAAACCTCCCCTTAAAAAATTTTTATATATGACAGTGCTGGGTAACCCCTTACGTTATTTGATTTTCAAACAGCTGAGCAAAACTGAACGTACTCAGACATTCACTAAACTGCCACACAATATTTTTAGCGCAACGCAATCTGACTTTCAGTAATCTCTACAAAAGACTGGCCCTGACTAACAATAACCTATACCTTTCATGAATCACTTACCTCACAGATATCTTCGTTACTCGAACTACTGCAATACAGCGAGCGCCAGTACTGCCAGATAAATAAAAGATTCTAACTACTGAAGACACTAACTACTGATAGGCATACTTAGCAAATGAAAGATTTTGATAGAGAACAAACAATATATTTACCTTAATAGTGCTCAAAAATCAATATCAGTTCATGAAATGCAGTCTTAAAAATTTACTCTTTCTGATGGACACACGTTCAGATAATCCGCTCTCAAAACTCCGCCGTCTCACTCCCCACATCTACCACTGCTGGCGGCTCACCTCCAACTGCGCAGCGCTACGCGCTGTTCACACCCAACTGCCCAACACTACAATGGCAAATATTCCAACAATGCAAACCAGCCACAGACTGCACACAGCACAGTCAGTGATTTTCATACAGGGCGCTACGTGACGTTACCAACATAAAAACCTAAACAGCCTACTTACACTATCTTCCACAAAATATCAGAGAAATTAAATTCCTTTCACACTTCAAAGACAGCTAATCGTCTAACTTTTACCACAATATCTGTCTTTTCTATATAGTTATCTGCAACTCACTTTCTTAAAACCTCCCTCCCCGCCATCTTCTACTCCTCTTCTTTCTTAACAACCATTGTCGCTGTCATTCCAGTCGTCTCCTGCTTCATTATCGCTTCTGCTTCTGACAACACCAAACACGACTTCAAATGCGCTAAACCTATCAATATCATTCTTGATGTAGTTTATTATTATTATTATTATTATTATTAGTGCCGATTATCATAATTACTAACATTACCGCGAATGTTTTGTAATATTTTTTGATGTGTGTACCTGGACAGATGCAAGGAGGGCCTTCAGGCTCTATCCTGTTAAGGCTAAATAAGCAATAAATAAATGAATAAGAAAAGAAATAATTAAACAAACGTCTGGAAAAAAGTCGTTTCTCTCCGTGAAGAATGTTGTTTGAAACAAACACTTCATTTCGTTGACGGTCAGCTAATTTCGTCACTTTGGATACTATTAAGCAGCACTACAGAAAATTTATGCTATACCCGTCACTTAGTAAGCTTTACGTGATCCACTTAGTGAAATAGGAAGATCAACATGTAATGGCGTCCCACATTCCAATCGAGTAATTACAGATGTGAGGTTCTCTACGCAGGAAGAGAAAATTGCAACCCTTATGCGGGTTTAGTCACACGACCAGTACGTAGTATAGTGCGTTTCAAAAGATTCGTGCGATTTCACAAGAGTATATAATCTATATCGGGGGTAGTAAGCCTTTATTATCTGCCACCAATATTTGTAGCTCTGTTAGTAGCAAAATTTTTTAACCGCCCATCGGTTTCTCAGTAATGGTGATTTATAAAGGAGGGAAGTAACTTTAATGTATAAAACTTAGGAAGCAGAGTTACAGTATGTTTGTTAAAGCATGTAATAATAATTAGAACACTTGATGTCAAATTTTTTTGAAAACCTAATGAAATTTTTTTTAATACCCTACCGCTTACCACCCACCACGTAAACTGGTACTGGTTCAAATGGTTCAAATGGCTCTGAGCACTATGGGACTTAACAGCTGAGGTCATCAGTCCCCTAGAACTTAGAACTACTTAAACCTAACTAACCTAAGGACATCACACACATCCATGCCCGAGGCAGGATTCGAACCTGCGACCGTAGCGGTCTCGCCGTTCCAGACTGACGCGCCTTGAACCGCACGGCCACACCGGCCGGCTAAACTGGTACAGGGACCAACTTGAATACATCTGCTTTGTACGAATGAAGATAAAAACTCTGGGTGAATTGTAACTTACGCATCGAAAGTAAAATCTAACATTGGACCCTGTTGTAAGCTAGGAGGCGTCTCCGTGAAGATAGCGTGCTCGCGCTCTCGCTCGTTCATTACTCAATGCATGTCAACCCGGGGAGGCGGGAACATACCAGCAAAAGGGATTTTACGTTCTCCGTTTCGACGTGAGCCAGTCAGTTATACGTGTGCTGCGTGATTTTCTTCGAGGATCTGCTCCTCTGGCCGTAGAGGTGTACTTAACTTGTATTGTACCTTGCACGATACCATGCGGAGAGTGAGGGGGATGTTGAGAAAGACTTCCTCTATGTGGCTCTCCTTCCAACAACTTATGGTGAAGTGCGACGCTGCAATGCAACAGCCGTGAATACAGTTATTCCAGACATGCTCGCAAAAGTATGGGACAGGTGACTATCGTCTAGATGGTTGTTGCGCGTCCGCTAGAGAGGGCACATTGAACATTTGGTAATGACAAATGAAAAATTTGATCGTAGGCGTAATTGTAAAAAGCAGGCAAAGGCTGTATGTGCGTTTATATTAAACGTATGACCTTGTAAAATCTGATTTTTCTTTGAAAAATAAATGTTTGTAGCTCTGTGCAGAAGTCAGTCTTCCCCAAGCCGACATGTTCCTTCATATAGAAGGTATAATCTTGTAAAAGCCGATGGGTCTCTTAGAAACACCATGTATATTAAAATAAGTTTGGTTTTAAGACATTGGCCTCACCATTTTTCTATCTGATGGCATACGCTGCCGTACTTTAATGTACTGTGTGTGACTAAACCCGTACATATTAGTTCGACTGTTTTCATCCCAGGTATAGAATCTTACAGCTTTGACTGGAGGATAATACGCCACTTAGCTGGAGTATGGAATGCCGTTTTATGTAGATTTTTCCACACTGTTTTTCAGACCTTGACATGCTTACAAATGTTCAGAGTACGTACCTAGTGGATATTTCAAAAATGGTTCAAATGGCTCTGAGCACTATGGGACTCAACTGCTGTGGTCATAAGTCCCCTAGAACTTAGAACTACTTAAACCTAACTAACCTAAGGACATCACACACATCCATGCCCGAGGCAGGATTCGAACCTGCGACCGTAGCGGTCGTGCGGTTCCAGACTGGAGCGCCTTTAACCGCGCGGCCACTCCGGCCGGCTAGTGGATATTTATTGGTATCTTGGGCCACATGAAAAATATCAACTTTATGACTTTACAGAGATCTTTCTTTACAAATGAACAGTATCGTAAAACATTGTTAATTTTTACGATATCACTCACGTGTAAATAAAAAAGTTGGTTACGTACTCTAGTGCTACTAGGAGATTTAAAGTAGGCACTGGTATTGGTCACAAATTTAAGGGCCGCTCCGCTCCTTCGTAACCGGAGCATTCCCCGTGCCATAAAATGCATCCTGATCACGTAATACGAGTGACCACAACATGGATTCGTCCTCTTCATTTTCATCTGTGCTATTTCGGCCCGAACTTTAGAATTTTTGGTTCCATATTTTCAAACTGCAACGGTTTCTTCATATTTGTCTTCTTCTCTTCTCCCAAATACTTTACATAATTATCAAATAGACTGTCTTGCAGCTTTGAGAAATTGCGGGTACGTCATATAATAATTATGAATTCAACGTAAGCTGCTTTTTGATAGTTGATTTTATCAGAGTAGTGTCTCTATCGCAGAAGACCGCCGATGATTTATGACCGCCCGGAACTATTCCCATGAAGTAAACCAACAAAAAGAAAGCAGCTTACCACACTCATAAATTTTGTTGGATATTGCAGTCGTTACTATATTCACTCTCACAAGCAATCTTTCATAGAAAGCGAAACTTTAGATATCTACTGGGCAGAAATAGTGAAGGTGGATCATGAGCTAGTTCTGAAAACGAATCTTAGAGTTTAATGTAACGTCGACGTCGAGGTTATCAGAGCTGGGCTACTGACGCAGTTGGACAATCCTGGGGAAGAATGCGGCCGTGTCTATTTTAAGGAACATTTTCATCATTCGCCTTAAGTAATTTGGGGGAAACCCTGGATGTTTCACTACGCTGTCTCGTTCAGTGTGATCACTCCGCTGTCCTACAATAATTGACTGCCATCTACTTTTTTCGAACTGGTGCTCCATCGAGCCAACTCTACTGCAAGAGGCATGCAAAGGAGACAACAGTACGTTACGATCATTTCTGTAGAGGAACGGATCTGACATTTGTTGCGTTGCGCAACCTCATTTGTGAAAGAATTGTGCGATCTTTATTTACACTTATCAGCTCTCATTTTTCTGACTTTTACTATCTACGCTACCAATATGAGAGCTGGTGTTAGCAAAATTGTCACCTCACTAGTCGCCACTAGATCGCCATGTCATTGTTACCGCTCGGACATATGAATGTGAGCTCTCCTCCTCGAAAACACACTAAAATTTGAAGCACGCCGCGAAGAGATTCGGAAACCAATTCAGAAACTGCAGCACGTGGTCTGCAGCAACATTTCGGCACAGCGCTGTACCGTTCGTGCAAAACTGTAGAGAGATTCACCCGACGGATACCAACAACACCAAATTACCTTTCTGAATCGAAAATGGATCCCCGGAGCATGCTTGCAGCAGCTAGCCAGTAACTTTTCAAGACTCTTAACAGCAGAAATAACTAATCTCAGCACGTAATTTCTCTGGTATATTAGTTCGGTCCAGGTGTATAAATATTTACGAAGTGATAAAAAGTAATTGTGCGACGGAATAACACCCCTTGGGCTAATCTCAGTCCAAGTCTTAATGAAAGGCTGACGGATTGGAAAATTAATAAGAGGGGGAAAGATATTGCGAGTTTGTTGGCCCGCGGAGAAGAAACCCGAATGAGTAGGCTGTCCGTTAACTAGAACGTCGTGTTCTGTAGTAATGACAGCAAGCCACTGCTCACATTTCGAAACGTGAGATTTCTTAGGCTTAAGGAGGCGCGATGGTCACGTGGCAGCGACGGAAGCTGTCCAGTGTGCAGCGGTTGCGTTCTGAGAGGACTCACGTCCGTCTGAAGCGAACTGTGCTCTTCGGTTTACCGGGAGAATTTGTTAGTTCCTGCTTTCGTATGTCAGTGGAATTGCGACATACAAGTTTTTCATTACGGTCGTGCGTCTTCAAACCTTTCGTGTTCACTCTTGCTGAGCCCCTTTCGTCATACAAATGTTCATTGTATGTTTCAGGTTGCAGTACCATTTCCGCAAATTATGTTATTTTTTACTGTGCATTCCTGCACGCCCGCTTCTTTTCTTCTGAGAGCGCAATGTGACGAAATCATTCTGATGACTCGACCCCGCTACACAGCCTAATTATGACACTATCGGTGAAAGAACAATTAACTGTCGGTGTCGGTTTAGCTCACGGAGTGGGGCGTCGAGAATCCGACACTACTGTGCAGCAGCTGTATTTGAACACGGTCGTTTAAGACCGTTGAAACCGGTAATCTAAAAAGATAATTGCGACTGTGTCGGAAAACAAAAAAATAAAAAAAAATTCTGACATCTCAGCTATTGATCGTTGCCCGGTACGAATCCGATTCTACTAAGGTAAATTCCAAGATCCGATCACTGAATTTGAAAGGAAAAACATTAAAAATATCAAACTTCGTGGCAGATTAAAACTGTGTGCCCGACCGAGACTCGAACTCGGGACCTTTGCCTTTCGCGGGCAAGTGCTCTACCATCTGAGCTACCGAAGCACGACTCACGCCCGCTACTCACAGCTTTACTTCTGCCAGTACCTCGTCTCCTACCTTCCAAACTTTACAGAAGTTCTCCTGCGAACCTTGCAGAACTAGCACTCCTGAAAGAAAGGATATTGCGGAGACATGGCTTAGCCACAGCCTGGGGGATGTTTCCAGAATGAGATTTTCACTCTGCAGCGGAGTGTGCGCTGATATGAAACTTCCTGGCAGATTAAAACTGTGTGCCCGACCGAGACTCGAACTCGGGACCTTTGCCTTTCGCGGGCAAGTGCTCTACCATCTGAGCTACCGAAGCACGACTCACGCCCGGTACTCACAGCTTTACTTCTGCCGAGTTCGAGTCTCGGTCGGGCGCACAGTTTTAATCTGCCAGGAAGTTTCATATCAGCGCACACTCCGCTGCAGAGTGAAAATCTCATTCTGGAAACATCCCCCAGGCTGTGGCTAAGCCATGTCTCCGCAATATCCTTTCTTTCAGGAGTGCTAGTTCTGCAAGGTTCGCAGGAGAGCTTCTGTAAAGTTTGGAAGGTAGGAGACGAGGTACTGGCAAAAGTAAAGCTGTGAGTACCGGGCGTGAGTCGTGCTTCGGTAGCTCAGATGGTAGAGCACTTGCCCGCGAAAGGCAAAGGTCCCGAGTTCGAGTCTCGGTCGGGCACACAGTTTTAATCTGCCAGGAAGTTTCATATCAGCGCACACTCCGCTGCAGAGTGAAAATCTCATTCTGGATTAAAAATATCGTTTAAATTACAATTGGCTCCTTCCAATGCTCGCGGCAATCTCCACAAAAAACGTAATTCTGTGCGTAAAATTTGAAGAAAACGAAAAGCAGTCAGTCACGCCAGTATGGCAATATTCATGTTTCCACAGAAAAAATAGTAAAGTTTATTACCACTTTAATAAACATCGCCAAGTTCGTCTCTTCCACCACCATTTCCTACAGTTAATTAGCTCCTGCTGTGGCACATAATTCAGCTAAATCATAGTACTCTCGATTTGGAAAGTCGAAACTGCGGACTCGCTGTTACTAAAATCGAGCCTCCGTCCTCTGAAATTATTACGTCCACCTGCGAAGGGCGGACCTATTGATAACATCGCGCGTCCTGGCCATGCACAACCCGCCTTACTTTTACTTACTTTACTTTTACACGATCAGGCTCAAAGGCCCGCGCGTTGCTACGAGTTTCCTTCCCCATTGTCTTCCATCCACATCTGCCATCTGCCATCCGTCCACGTCTACCGCTGACTCTCGCAGGCCTTCACTGAGGCTATCCGTGCACTACTACTCTGGTCTTCTTGGGTGGGTCTCTTACTTGTGAGAATGACACCCAGGAGCTTCCGTGACCATCCGTCGTCTGCCATCCGAGACACATGTCCAGCCCATTGTAGTCGCTTGTATCATAATGGCATCTCAGTACTGTTCATGGCCCTCTGTAATCAGTGTTATGGTTTTTTTCCCTTGGATGAATAACCGCAACCAACTCCCGCATGTATCGAGTTGAGTGAAATTTCGAAATGACTTGGGCCAGTAATGTGCTTAACCAATCAACGCTACTGCTGCAGAACACAGTTTGATTTTGCCAATGGGCAATCCCGTAGGTTGAATCCGTTCCAAAGCTAACAATAAGAATAAACCAGCAACCAAATATAGCATAGAGTCGACCAGAAAAATCCTCTTCACGTCACATTTACGCTACGTCTACAATCAATAGTCAGAAAGTTCTAATTATCATCTGGAAAAAATGAAATTGCTTAATTATTATTTTTTGTTCGCTTGTAGATACACAGTGAAATCGTTGCGCCACGATGCCATAGGTAGTCGCTAGAAGAGAGAAAAAAAAATTGTGGCGTAGCACATTGATAAAGTGGTGTAAGTGCACGGCATATTGCACCATAATATAGCAGTAGTTAGGTGGTGCAGAGTTTCATCTGTAGTCAATGACGAAGAACGAAGTGGCAGACCATCTTTTCGAGAATAGCTGGGAGTCGCAAGGAAACGGAGGCACTGGTGCTCCAAGACAGGCGTATCACATTCGAGGCGATAGTGGAAAGAGAGAAATTAGCCACGGATCAGTTTTCAACATCTTGTACGACATTTTGAACTTGATAAAGGTAGCCGCCGACTGCTCATACCTATCCAGAAAGCCGCCCAATCGAGGCAGCAGCGGAAATATTGCAGCTGTGTCAGGCCAATCCTCGTGACTTTCTTAGACGACCCGTCACATATAGGGCTATTCGACGTATAGCAATGACCCGCAGACAATGGAGCACAAGGAAACATCGTCGCACTGCCCATCAAGCACATCGTAACTCTGTCAAATCGGCGCCTGCCATTCGAGAACAAGTAATGGACTTCCTGCACCGTTCAGGTCATTCGACGTCACCGGTTGGAGATTACCACCATCCGGACTACGGAATTACTGTCCAATGCGTAGGCTGCCGTTAACACCACATCACAAACGGCTGTGTCTGGAGTGGTGTCGTGACCAGGTAGGACGGACTGCTGACGAACGGCGTCGAAGTGTGTGCAGCATTGAATCGCGATTCTGTTCTACGTCATGTGACCATTGTCGGTGAGTATGGTGGCCACCTGGGGAAGTGCCGCTCTTCCAGTGTTTGTTTTGGGGAGTCAAAAAAAAAAATGGTTCAAATGGCTCTGAGCACTATGGGACTTAACATCTGTGGTCATCAGTCCCCTAGAACTTAGAACTACTTAAACCTAACTGACCTAAGGACAGCACACAACACCCAGTCATCACGAGGCAGAGAAAATCCCTGACCCCGCCGGGAATCGAACCCGGGAACCCGGGCGTGGGAAGCGAGAACGCTACCGCACGACCACGAGCTGGGGAGTCACAGTGGCTGGTTTCGTGGTGTGGTGAGCCGTCCAGATCACGGCTGGTAGTGATATCAAACTCTGATGGCCTTCCTCAAGTTTTACCTCTCATGTGACAGTATCATGGAGCCATTTTTCAACAGAGACATGCTCGTTTACACATGGCGCGTATCTCTATGAAGTGTCTGTGTGATGGTGGACGCTCTCGTGCCCAGCTAGGTCTCCCGATCGGTCTCCGACAGAACACGTGTGCCATCAGCTGAGACGTCCACGCCAACTCAGTGACAGTATGCAGAATATCAAGGACCAGCTACAACAGTCGTGGGCCAGGTCGCCTCAGGAGAGGGAGCGACTGCTTTGTAGCAGCCTTCCCAACCGAATCAGTGGCGAGAGGGGGCACCACGCCATACTGATAAATCGCCTCATTCCTCCAGGTTCTTTGCAAACCTGACTTAATTTTGAAATCGCTGTAATAATACCACATTCTGGGTAATTCGCTTTTTTGGTCAGGCAGTGTACTCCTGAAGCTATCTTCGCTTCTCAAGATGCCTCCCCACTAACAAAGATATTCTAAATTTTATCTGCTGGGACAACACGTGAAATTCTTGATGCAATAATTTACCAACAGACGTATGTATTGTAGAAATTTATTTTATTTTAGGAACTTCTATGTGCTACCAGTTTCGGCATTACATTGATGCCATCTTCAGGCCCCACTCGTCATAGTCGTAAAATAACTGTACACAGAAGGAGCCATATAACTGGATCCGTGAATCAAATCGTCCTGCAACAGACTGAGCTTAGTCTCTGTCAGATTGAGCTTAGTCTGTGTCGCCTGGCCACCAAGAGCTGTTGCAGGACGATTTGATTCACGGATCCAGTTATACGGCTCCTTCCGTGTATAGCGATTTTTACGACTATGACGAGTGGGGCCTGAAGATGGCATCAATGTAATGCCGAAACTGGTAGCACATAGAAGCTCGTAAAATAAAATAAATTTCTGCAATACATACAGCTGTTGATAAATTACTGCATCAAGAAGTTCATGCCAGCCGTCGTCCCACGATCCATAATGGATCAACGACGACACGTGAAATTATATGAATTCTCCCGCACTGCAAGTTTTCTTGAGTGTCACACTACACTAGGATTTGAGGAAAAATCCCACCAGCCCTCATCGTTGCCTACTAACAAAGGACATAAACCCGTTCGAACAGCTAAATTGAATAAGCATGACTTTAAAGTAAGGAGGTGTGTCTGGCTTCTGTTTTCTATTACAAACGAAACTCTCAGTCAAAATTTTTTATTTTACAATAAGTGCGATCTTGGCTGTTTACATTGAGTGATAATTTGCAATAGATCGCTGTTTCAGCTCCGACCACGTTATCCAAAGTTGTTGTTGTTGTTGTTGTGGTCTTCAGTCCTGAGACTGGTTTGATGCAGCTCTCCATGCTACTCTATCCTGTGCAAGCTTCTTCATCTCCCAGTACCTACTGCAACCTACATCCTTCTGAATCTGCCTAGTGTATTGATCTCTTGGTCTCCCTCTACGATTTTTACCCTCCACGCTGCCCTCCAATGCTAAATTTGTGATCCCTTGATGTCTCAAAACATGTCCTACCAACCGATCCCTTCTTCTACTCAAGTTGAGCCACAAACTTCTCTTCTCCCCAATCCTATTCAATACCTCCTCATTAGTTACGTGATCTACCCACCTTATCTTCAGCATTCTTCTGTAGCACCACATTTCGAAAGCTTCTATTCTCTTCTTGTCCAAACTGTTTATCGTCCATGTTTCACTTCCATACATGGCTACACTCCATACAAATACTTTCAGAAACGACTTCCTGACACTTAAATCTATACTCGATGTTAACAAATTTCTCTTCTTCAGAAACGATTTCCTTGCCATTACCAGTCTACATTTTATATCCTCTCTACTTCGACCATCATCAGTTATTTTGCTCCCTAAATAGCAAAACTCCTTTACTACTTTAAGTGTCACATTTCCTAATCTAATCCCCTCAGCATCACCCGATTTAATTTGACTACATTCCATTATCCTCGTTTTGTTTTTGTTGATGTTCATCTTATATCCTCCTTTCAAGACACTGTCCATTCCGTTCAACTGCTCTTCCAAGTCCTTTGCTGTCTCTGACAGAATTACAATGTCATCGGCGAACCTCAAAGTTTTTACTTCTTCTCCATGAATTTTAATACCTACTCCGAATTTTTCTTTTGTTTCCTTTACTGCTTGCTCAATATACAGATTGAATAACATCGGGGAGAGGCTACAACCCTGTCTCACTCCCTTCCCAACCACTGCTTCCCTTTCATGCCCCTCGACTCTTATAACTGTCATCTGGTTTCTGTACAAATTGTAAATAGCCTTTCGCTCCCTGTATTTTACCCCTGCCACCTTCAGAATTTGAAAGAGAGTATTCCAGTTAACGTTGTCAAAAGCTTTCTCTAAGTCTACAAATGCTAGAAACGTAGGTTTGCCTTTTCTTAATCTTTCTTCTAAGATACGTCGTAAGGTTAGTATTGCCTCACGTGTTCCAACATTTCTACGGAATCCAAACTGATCTTCCCCGAGGTCCGCTTCTACCAGTTTTTCCATTCGTCTGTAAAGAATTCGCGTTAGTATTTTGCAGCTGTGACTTATTAAACTGATAGTTCGGTAATTTTCACATCTGTCATATCCAAAGTTACCAAAAATAATTTTCAAATGTATGTGAAACCTTATGGGACCTAACTGCTAAGGCCATCAGTCCCTAAGCGTACACACTACTTAACCTAAATTATCCTAAGGACAAACACACACACCCATGCCCGCAGGAGGACTCGAACCTCCGCCGGGACCAGCCGCTCAGTCCATGACTGCAGCGCCTGAGACCGCCCGGCTAATCTGGCGGGGCCCAAAGTTATCAGTTCGTACATTATGTACACCGTGACGTAAATAGACACTTAATTTGTAGGATACTTTCTTTGTTGCACGAAGTGCGTTAAAATCTGTGATAGAAATTAACCACTGTATCTGTATCACAGGACGGTCTGTGGCTACGTTGCTAATGTCGTAGTTCGTCACCAACAAATTGTCGCAGTTTTATTTCCATCTTTATCACAAGCCTACGAGTTTAAAAGCATAGATAGCTCACAATTTCGCACAAGTTTACAATACCTGGGCTGTGCAGTTGTACTTATTTGTTTGTTGACAATTAACTTGTTGTTACAGATAATACAAATGTTTTGTTGGATGTGATACAGATAATTACAGTTATTGCATGTTTATTTCACTCTGACACACACACACACACACACACACACACACACACACACACACACACACACACACACACGGGTGAGCGCGTACACCCGAAAAAAGAATTCGGATATTTGTTAATTTTGATCAAACAGTGCAGTATGACGCCTCCATTATATAAGTTAAAATGGTCGACTATAGAATTTCGGCGCTCGATATTTGTGCTTTCAACAACCGCACATCTGAACAACGAATATAATGTTTATAACCATACATTGGAACAGAGGCGGCAGTCTCATTTCATCTTTGAATGAAGAGCAAGAAAATCAGACTCTAACGTCCTTCGACTGCAAGGTCGTTAACGACGGCTCAGGTGGGACGTGGTTGGCCAAGGAAACTGGCCGTGTCTGTTTCAAAGGAACCACCCCGGCAGACTTGGGAAGAAACAGCTGATTCTGGCCACGCCGGATTAGCCGAGCGGTCTGAGGCGCTGTGCGGCTCGTCCCGGCGGCGATTCGAGTCCTCCCTGGGGCATGGGTGTGTGTGTTTGTCCTTAGGATAATTTAGGTTAAGTAGTGTGTAAGCTTAGGGACTGATGACCTTAGCAGTGAAGTCCCATAAGATTTCACACACATTTGAACATCTTTGAACCTGATTCTGGGTTGACGGATGGCGATTTTAAGGTGACTGCCCCCGAAAACTCTCTTAGTATGTTTCGTCTTTGTCTTGACCAACTGTTGTTACTTATCACTTATAATAAGATAGTGTCTTTTTCAACTTTCATGAGCACGTTATTTACTGTACTGCACTTACTACCAGACTTTCTTCTCTCGTTCATGTAAAGTTTACTACAGACGTCTTAACTCAACCAGAGAAAAAAATTGGAGGAAGATCTGAAAAAAAATCACTATTCCACAATTATTAGTATTACACAAATCACTACAGAAGTCCGTTTTTAATTATAATTAGTTTAAGCGTTATTTTTTACTTTTATCTCAAAAAATTAGTTACGAAGTACCTCTCGCAGTGTTTTCTGCAACAGAAAAGGTATTTGAATGTCGTCGGAGTTCAATAGTGTGATGCCGAAGTTTCTGTATAGGCACGATCCTTACGCTGATAAATTCATGCATATGTTCCGATCTAATTTTAGTATCAAGACCCCGACGTCATCTAAATATTTAAAATCTCAGTAATGCCGAAACTGGGAGCATTTGACAGTCTTCCGTGCGGACTGCACTTAGCTACGCCTACCTACCAGCGCGGCGACGCGACGTGGAGTGGAGGCACGACGCCCACAACTCTCCGCGACGGCAAGCGGCTGGCCCGCTCTCTCCCTTGAAGGAGTCTCACGAGTACTCAGCGGGGCTGACCTGGGCAGCATGCCATTCTTCCACAGCGCGGCGCCACTCTGAACAGAGCCGCCTGTGCTGTGATGGTCCTGTGTCCGGCGTCGGCTGTCCTCCTACCGATGTCGAGTGGTGACTTGGTGTCTTGTAATGAGTTCATCAGTTACCTTCTGATGACAATGGTGGTTATGAAGGGGTCACGATAGCCTTGGCGTTCCTCCGTCGGCGTGCACAAAAGTTGCCGACCACAAGCTTGACGACGCGTTTGATTTCCCTCGTACATTCTAGTACAGCATCGGGCCATAACCTCCTTTAACCCTTTGTTGCCTGATGGTACTTAAAAGTACCAGTAAGTTTTTACTCTCATTACTTTCTCGTGGTGCAGTTTCGTGATCTGAGAGCCTGTCGGTACGTAACAGTAACTCTGCTCTACTGTTTCATAGATGTTATTATGCAATACATAGACCTCTCTGGCTGTCAGAGCTTGAAATTGTTTTTCGCACGCTGCTGTGAAAACAGAAGATTGTATGTGCTTGTTTCCATGGTGTTGCCTGAATTTGTGAGCAATTTATTGAAACTTCCGCTGAGTTTTCCATTGTAAGTACTTACCTTCTTTGTTTTTTTATAATAGTTTGAAGCATTACGTTACAAGTGAATGAGATAAAATGGAAAATATAAAGCGGACTTATTAGTACCGTCAGGTTGTGCGAACACTTTATTGTAGCAACAATGCGTTACCTCTCACTAGTTGTCCTGTCCACTTTTTCACACACAGATGGACGAAAATCGTAAAACTGGTGACTACTTTCGACCTTTGAGTGATGCAGAAATTGAAGCAATTTTGTATGAGGACATTCCTTCTGATATTACAGAGGATACTGACATCGAAGATGATGACGAAAATGTTAATAATTTTGACAAAGCTTTTTCGTCCGATTTGCAAGAGGCAGATTGTGAAACAAATTCCACTTGTTCGGATAATGATGCCTCAGAGTGTTCTTTGCCGTTTACACCTTCAGCTCAATGTGAATACCGGACACACAGAATGTGGAGAGACAAACACATAGTAAGGTAAATTTATGCGAATTTAAAAAAAATTCAGAAATATCATATTTTTGTTAATTAATTTTCTAATGTAAAAATATTTAATATTTATATGGAATAAAGTACAAGTTATAAAAATTGGAGCATTTTTCTGCGCATGTTGTGATTCTGTCCATGGAGTCTGACGGTACTTCTGAGTACCAGGAGTGAAAAAGTTGTAAAAAATAAAATAAAATTTTACAAAAAATCCTACCGTCATTTGAGGCCACAATAGCATAAATTCTGCAAAGAAAATGTTAAAAAGTAAATTTTTTCTTATGTCAGGAAACAAAGGGTTAAAGTCCCCTATAGCTGAATAGTGGGCGATTCGACCAACCAGCCACATGGTGCCCCTGTCCTGCTCTGTGAAGTTGTGGTACCGTAGTCTGATACGAGCGCCTACATCTGCAAACCACTGGGAAGCACGCGACAGAAGGTACTCGCCATAGTTTCTCCCCTTTCCATTCGCATATGCGACAAGCGAAGAATGTTTGCTTGTTAGTAAAATCTATTCTTTGCAGTTCCTACAGGAGCGATACGTACGATTTTCTTGGATATTCCTTGGTTCCTCATTTGATGCTGTATCTTGAATCTTGGTAAGTAGACTTTCGTGGGACAGTTGACGTCTATGTTAAAGAGTCTGCTAGTTGAGATTTTTAGCATATACGTCGCGCTCTCCCGTGGGTCAGACAAACCTGTGACCATTCATGCTTTCCTTATTGTATATGTTCCGTATCCCTTGTTACTCCTCTTTGGTATGACTCCCACACACTTGAACACACTTCAGTAGTATTCTAGGATGGGCTGCTCGCGTGTTCTATTATCCATGTCCTTTGTACACTCATTTTTGTCTGTTGACTTATTGCAGTCCTCATAGGATACTAAGGATTTTCTTTTGTGAAGTGCGTGGCATTACATTTCTTAACATTTAAAACAAGGTACCAGTCTCTAGACCTCTTTGAAACCCAATCAAAATCTGACTGAATATCTGTGTAGCTTTTTTCAGACAGTACTTCGATATAGAGAAAACGAGCATTACGGGGCAGTGGTTAGCACATTGGACTCGCATTCGGGAGGACAAGGGTTCAAACCCGCGTCCAGTCATCCAGATTTAGTTTTTCTATCATTTCTCTAAATCACTCCAGGAAAATGCTGGGATGGTTCCTTTGAAAGGGTACGGCTGATTTCCTTCACCATCCTTGACACGATCCGTCTCTAATGACCTCAATGTCGATGAGACGTTAAACTCAGTCTTCCTTCCTTCGTTATAGACAACTGCGTCTTCTGCAAAAAGTCTGAGTTTGTAAGTGGTCAACGAAATTTCTTAAGCAAGTGTTTAACTTCTCCCAGGCAAACATAGCTTTCCATTGTATAAACGAACTATACCTTATAGTAGCCCATTAATGACGCAAACTATAAATCAATGTCTTCTAGAAGAGAAAAGGACGAATGTTACATGACCAACACACACCTACATTACATTTGCAACGATAAGTTACCAGGCCTAGTATAAGAACGTCAATGACAAGGAACGACAAAAGAGTAATCACAAAATCTTAATAATAATTAAAGTCTGGTTGGAACCATGGTACAGCTTTTCACTGTACAGTGGAATGTGGACGCAGTATGGTAGTAACAATCATCAAACATGAAACGTCGAAGGATTACTCACAATACAACTGAAAATTGGTTGAATGATGATAGATTTAAGCATTCATGGTGTACCAAATCGTACTAAACACATGCGTAAATAGACTTTTGTAGAAACAGCCACACAGTCATCTTCAGAATGTACATAGTAACACGAAATTATATGCATTAGCACGGGATATTTATTACTAGAAGTGTGGAATATTAACTGAGAAGTGAAATTCATTGATGCTCATCAGTTACAGCAATAATACGATGGTAAAGTTGCGTTTCATGACAGGTGATCACGAAACTGCGGCGCACAAAGGGTTGTGCCAAGACACACTTAAATAGTAAATAAATGACTCAGAAAAGTAGAAATGAAATATTGTAATTGAATTTAAATTGTGTAATGGACTAAAAATTTTAATAACGTTGAACCACATGAGTCTCGACACCATGAAGACACATGATCGGGTAAGTTGAGTATAATACTGTCACACGAAATCACTTTCGTACACGACTTCCAACAAATTATCTGTTACAGGGAAGTGAGAGAAAGAAAGACTGAAATGGTTGTACAATGTTTAAGGCTGAGTAACAGAAGTTCGATTCTACTGATTCTACTGATTCTACTGACTTACAGCGCACGGAAAATTAGCAACATCTGTAAGAATAAATACTTCGCTTCCGCGATCCACAGCTAGTTTACCATAACGTAAATAATGAAAATCTATCCATATCATGTCAACATCTCACAAATGATTTTATACACACATCGAAAAAATGTTTTGCATCACCTCGATTCCGAGAGTTCCGGAATCAGTACAGAAAATTGGAATAGAGATCAACATAAACATTATTTCCGCCCTCTATTGCTAATGAAAACCACACATTGCATATTGTACCGCTATACAGCGATACCTTCAGAGGTGGTGGTCCAGATTCTGTACACACCGGTTCCTCTAATACCCAGTAGCACGTAGCTTGCATTGATGCATGCCTGTATTCGTCGTGGCATACTATCAAAAAGTTCATCAAGGCACTGTTGGTCCAGATTGTCCCACTCCTCAACGGCGATTCGGCGTTGATCCCTCAGAGTGGTTGGTGGGTCACGTCGTCCATATACAGCACTTTCCAATCTATTCCTGGCATTTTCGATAGGGTTTATGTCTGGAGAACATGCTGGCCACTCTAGTCGAGCGATGTCGCTATCCTGAAGGAAGTCATTAACAAGATGTGCACGATGGGGGCGCGAATTGTCGTCCATGAAGACGAATGCCTCGCCAATATGCTGCCGATATGGTTGCATTATCGGTCGGAGGATGGCATTCACGTACCGTACAGGCGTCACGGCGCCTTCCATGACCACCAGCGGCGTACGTCGGCCCCACATAATGCCACCCCAAAACAGCAGGGAACCTCGACCTTGCTGTACTCGCTGGGCGGTGTGTCTAAGGCGTTCAGCCTGACCGCGTTGCCTCCAAACACGTCTCCGGCGATTGTCTGGTTGAAGGCATATGCGACACTCATCGGTGAAGAGAACATGATGCCAATCCTGAGCGCTCCATTCGGCATGTTGCTGGGGCCATCTGTACTGCTGTGCATGGTGTCGTAGTTGCAAAGGTGGAGCTCTCCATACACTTTGAGAGTGAAGTTGCGCATCATGCAGGCTGTTGCGCACAGTTTGAGTCGTAACACGACGTCCTGTGGCTGCACGAAAAGCATTATTCAACATGGAGGCGCTGCTGTCAAGGTTCCTCCGAGCCATAATGCGTAGGTAGCGGTCATCCACTGCAGTAGTAGTCTTTGAGCTGCCTGAGCGAGGCATGTCATCGATAGTTCCTGTCTCTCTGTATCTCCTCCATGTCCGAACAACATCTCTTTGGTTTACTCTGAGATGCCTGGACACTTACCTTGTTGAGAGCCCTTCCTGGCACCAAGTAACAATGCGGACGCGATCGAACCGCGGTATTGACCGTCTAGGCATGGTTGAACTACAGACAACACGAGCCGTGTACCTCCTTCCTGCTGGAATGACTGGAACTGATCGGCTCCGTCGAATAGGTGCTGCTCATGCATTCTGACCCCCTCCGTCTAATAGGTGCTGCTCATGCATGGTTGTTTACATCTTTGGGCTTGTTTAGTGACATCTCTGAACAGTCAAAGGGACTGTGTCTGTGATAAAATCTATCTTGAGGAGTTCTAGGAACAGGGGTGATGCAAAACTTTTTTTGATGTGTGTAGTATGTCGTGGAATACAAACAGTGTCTTCGAATGTCGCAGTGTTCGGAACAGTCTCACCAAGAAAACTGCTAGCTCGCGGCGACCCAACCCAACAACACCCAACTATCCCCTCGAGAGTCTGCGAACAAGCGTGTATCTGGAAGCGACGCCGCAGCTTCCTTCCCAGCCGCGTAAACGCTGTTCGCCCACTGTCTGATCATCATTGTCTGTAACCGATGCTGTTTACAGGAGCATATTTGTGAAGTAAATAGTTAAAATCCGTAATTTTCAGTTTCAAACGATTCAGAAAGAGAACCGCTGTTCAAATGGCGTCAAATTTGAACAGCATATTATTGACACAGGAGGAAACGCCATGGGAATAAACGAACATTTAACCAATAGATGGTGCTCTAGTCGTCTTAACGTAAATGGGGTCTGCTACAAATGAGAGATGAACCGCAACACGATGGCTATTGTTAGAGTTGCACATTACACCATCAGTACTTTTCAATGTGCATGACCGCACAGGTTCTACACTTGTGGCACTGTTAGATTGGCCCTTCCACCATGGCAAGGTCTTACTACATTGGATGGGAAAATGTGTTTTTAATTGTCCTGAGGCTAAAACCGCACCGCGTTCGATGGGATAATCGGATTTTAATTGTCCTGAGGACAAAAACCGCATAAAAAGCAAAATGACATCGGTTTGTAATTGCCATGATAGTGGCGCAATTCATGTTCAGTATGCTGCTGTCCACCGTTTTCTCGCTACGGTCGCAGGTTCTAATCCTGCCTCGGGCATGGGTGTGTGTGATGTCCTTAGGTTAGTTAGGTTTAATTAGTTCTAAGTTCTAGGCGACTGATGACCTCAGACGTTAAGTCGCATAGTGCTCAGAGCCATTTGAACCATCCACCGTTTTCTGCCACAAGTTGAAATCGAGAAACGGCATGTTCCACAACAGATGGAAGGTCTCGGGGGGTCACGCCTTCAGTTCAGCTATGTACGTAATTGGAGCACTGAATAAAACATCTTTCAGATAGCCCCACAGCCAGAAGTCAGACGGATTGAAATCAAGTGATCTGGACGGCCCGGCTGCAGAGAAATGAAAGCTGATAAGTCTAGCATTTCCGAAATGCCTCTTCACCAGTCGTTTCATTGGCTGTGCAATTTACGGAGGAGCGCAATCTTGCATAAAAATGATCCTATCTACACATCCACGCTGTAGAAGGATTGGAATGCCGTTGGTGCGCAAAAGACTCCCATAGAGTTCACCAGCGACGGTACGGGTAACAGGACACGCAGGACTCATCTCCTCGAAAAAATACTGCCCTACGATGAAGGATGTCAACCTGCACCACACAGCCATCTTTGCAGAATGAAGTGGTACTGGTTGATGTGCATGCGGATTTTTCGTTTCCATCATTTTGCAATTATGTGTATACTTGCTGATGGAAATGGACTTCGTTTGTTCACAGAATGTGCCATGGCTATTCACTCTCCATTTCCACGCGAGCAAGAAATTTCAGAGCGAACGCTTGTCTTGCGGGGAGGCCAGCAGAAAGGAAGTACTAAACAGAAGTGATTACGTATGGATAACAATGCAGGATGTATCGCAGGATTTTATGCATCATGCTCGCAGGCATGTCCAAAGTTCGGCGCATCACCGTGCACTACATGTTTGCACACGACCGCTCGAAGCCTCCTGCAGTGTTGCGGTCACGTCTTTGACAGACGTCGGACCAGCTGAACTGTTTCCTTTCCTCCACCACATTGCACTTCAAAAGAACTTGTCGTTTCGAATTTTGTAATTATTTTCTCCAGATTCTTAGCAGTCATTCTACCAATGCCTTTTTGATATTCTTGGGTGTCCGGAACTTCTTCAGGGTTACTGGCGCATGGTAACCGTTTTTGTAAGGCGCAGTCCTTCACGGGGACAGCCGTGTGGGACGCGTTGGTTGGTGCGCGATTCTGACGCTTACAGCGCCATCTATTGCTCAAATTTTCGTTATTTTTTTTTTTTGTTTCGTTACGTTTCCTCCTACACGTCAAAAATATGCTATTCAAATCTAACGTCATTCTGAGCAGTGGTTCTCTTTCTACATCGTTTTGAAATTGAAACTTCAATTATGGACACCCTCTACTTGCTGATATTCCTCCGTGAGTTAAAGACAGATTGTGAGAGAAATTTTAAAGCGGCCCATTAACAGACACCTTTCAGTGCTACAGTTAATACTGCGCGCCAGATCGTTAATGTACAACATTCCTGGGGCACACCTCAAGTTACTTCTAAACCTATCGATGACTCTCTATTTAAAATAACATGCTACGTCCTAACAAGTAATTCTCAAAACAACCACAAATTTCGCTCGATCGTACTTTCGTTAATAAGCATTGGTGCGGTACTGAGTCAAATGCATTTCAGAAGTCAAGAAATACGGCAT
The DNA here is from genome assembly GCF_023898315.1 of Schistocerca nitens. Lineage (NCBI taxonomy): Eukaryota > Metazoa > Arthropoda > Insecta > Orthoptera > Acrididae > Schistocerca > Schistocerca nitens. The sequence goes on from NC_064616.1 coordinate 932,386,849, forward strand.
CTACATGACAGCCTTGATCCATGGTTTTCTTGACGGCATGTGAGGTAAGTGCGAGCGGGGTTTCACATGACCGACGTTTGCGGAATACATGCTAGGTGGTATGAAGGAGATTATTTTGGTCAGGGCACTCCATTGTTTTTGAGCTCAGAATTTGTTCTTTGATTCCATAAAAGATAGACGTCAAAGACGCTGAATGGTACCTTTGTGGATCACCTCTGCTACCCTTGTTGTAGACTTGTGTGACATGTCCATCGATCAAACTACTGGGCAAAGCATTTTTGTTCGATGGAACTAGGACATATTATGGTTGAAAGAGGGTTTGACTCAGAAGCAAATTCTGCACAGAATCTGATAGGGAATTCCACCGAGTCCTTGGCCTTTTTTCGCTTTTATCCATTTCAGTCTTTACTCAACACCGCTGACGCTAACGTCTATGTCACTCATCTTTGCAGTGGGGCGATAATTAAAGCTAGGGTGGTACTCTCGGATCTTCCTTTATGAAAAACGGAGCTCAGCACTTCTTATTTTGCTTTCTAAGAGCCATTCTCCGTCGCCTTTCACAGAGCTCACTAAACAAGTGACACAGCACATCGGTCATTACATACCCTGTCAGACCTGTCAACATTATCACATGGTGACGTCACTAATACGACCTGGTGGCCATTTCTACACGTCTCACATGATTACAGCTCTAATTATGTAAATATCCGCTGATAGTATGTACGGGTACTGACCTGTGTCCACATCTGACCATTGCTTCCAGATACTTAATATTTTGACACTGAATCTATATGACAGTATGAAGCTCATTCCCTGCGCTTATATCACACACATTAAATATAAATAATGTAGTAACGGCACAGTCTTGTTTTCATTTTCAGCACGTAATATCCTGTAACTCCAAATCCTTTTGTATCCTCTGATTCAAAAAGTTTTTCCAACCAGCTTCAGGTTTGAAAAGACTATGTGAGTGGATGATGGCTGCAGTAAGCCGTTTCATTGATATTTGTGTAAACGGAATATGAAAGAAACAGTGCAGATAAATGTGAGGTAATGACCATGAACAAAGAGGTACGTCTTATAGCTCAGTCGAGAAAATATCTAATACCCGTATGAAGCGGGGTACGAACAAAGGAGTACAGCGGACGAGAAATTCCAAGAATGTGTCGCTGTCTATGAAGCAGGTCTATTGTAAAGAGTCGCTTTCCAGGACACCGTGTCTGAACCAATACAGATGCACGCTCCACCATCCGTGGGAACCTTATTTAATAACAATGAGGGCACAAGGGAAGTGTGTCCTGCCTTCCATTGAGAAGAGGAACAGGAAAAGAACCAAATGTTAACGGTAGTGGAAAAAATAGATGCCTCGAGTTAAATTCCGGATTTATTGAAAAATGACTTTAAACATACATTACAGGAGCGTACTGGTAAGAGAACTAGCATCTTTTTATAATTCAGTATATAAACTAGGGGAAATAATTTAAAAGAAAAAGATTATCCCTCGTAGGCCGGAGAACTTTATCGTTGGAGTACAGCCAGGCTAATCTTGAATTTGTTGTATGTTTGCAGTTGAACGTCATGTGTTATATTTATAAACTCGTGTTTGTATTGTTTTGGTATATGAGAAATGTATTAAATCTCTTTTTACATCGAAATACGTAAATCTCAGTGCACGGAAACAGAACTGTGTTCAGACATACACTCCTGGAAATTGAAATAAGAACACCGTGAATTCATTGTCCCAGGAAGGGGAAACTTTATTGACACATTCCTGGGGTCAGATACATCACATGATCACACTGACAGAACCACAGACACATAGACACAGGCAACAGAGCATGCACAATGTCGGCACTAGTACAGTGTATATCCACCTTTCGCAGCAATGCAGGCTGCTGTTCTCCCATGGAGACGATCGTAGAGATGCTGGATGTAGTCCTGTGGAACGGCTTGCCATGCCATTTCCACCTGGCGCCTCAGTTGGACCAGCGTTCGTGCTGGACGTGCAGACCGCGTGAGACGACGCTTCATCCAGTCCCAAACATGCTCAATGGGGGACAGATCCGGAGATCTTGCTGGCCAGGGTAGTTGACTTACACCTTCTAGAGCACGTTGGGTGGCACGGGATACATGCGGACGTGCATTGTCCTGTTGGAACAGCAAGTTCCCTTGCCGGTCTAGGAATGGTAGAACGATGGGTTCGATGACGGTTTGGATGTACCGTGCACTATTCAGTGTCCCCTCGACGATCACCAGTGGTGTACGGCCAGTGTAGGAGATCGCTCCCCACACCATGATGCCGGGTGTTGGCCCTGTGTGCCTCGGTCGTATGCGGTCCTGATTGTGGCGCTCACCTGCACGGCGCCAAACACGCATACGACCATCATTGGCACCAAGGCAGAAGCGACTCTCATCGCTGAAGACGACACGTCTCCATTCGTCCCTCCATTCACGCCTGTCGCGACACCACTGGAGGCGGGCTGCACGATGTTGGGGCGTGAGCGGAAGACGGCCTAACGGTGTGCGGGACCGTAGCCCAGCTTCATGGAGACGGTTGCGAATGGTCCTCGCCGATACCCCAGGAGCAACAGTGTCCCTAATTTGCTGGGAAGTGGCGGTGCGGTCCCCTACGGCACTGCGTAAGATCCTACGGTCTTGGCGTGCATCCGTGCGTCGCTGCGGTCCGGTCCCAGGTCGACGGGCACGTGCACCTTCCGCCGACCACTGGCGACAACATCGATGTACTGTGGAGACCTCACGCCCCACGTGTTGAGCAATTCGGCGGTACGTCCACCCGGCCTCCCGCATGCCCACTATACGCCCTCGCTCAAAGTCCGTCAACTGCACATACGGTTCACGTCCACGCTGTCGCGGCATGCTACCAGTGTTAAAGACTGCGATGGAGCTCCGTATGCCACGGCAAACTGGCTGACACTGACGGCGGCGGTGCACAAATGCTGCGCAGCTAGCGCCATTCGACGGCCAACACCGCGGTTCCTGGCGTGTCCGCTGTGCCGTGCGTGTGATCATTGCTTGTACAGCCCTCTCGCAGTGTCCGGAGCAAGTATGGTGGGTCTGACACACCGGTGTCAATGTGTTCTTTTTTCCATTTCCAGGAGTGTAAGTTAAATGGAAATATGTGGAGCTCACGCTACACGGTATACACATATCCGAACTAGTCGGTAAATCAAACAACGCGTCGGCGAGAAAGCAATCCGTTTTCAATGAAGTTTACATATGCTATCTGACTGCAAAACAAATTAGTCTGATTAAAATGTTGGCCCTGAATATTGCTAATATTTTTCTCAGTTTGGTAAACAATCTCTGTTTCAGATCTGTTATTCTAATTAGACAGCAAATGAACAAATTAATTTAACGAATCTGACATTTCTGATAAAACTGCTTGAAAATTCACAGGATAGCAGTATACTGAAATCTTCTACTGAGATTAAGTCTCTGAACTGATATGATACTGTTTTCACAAATACACTCTATCACTGTGCCTTGCAGCGGACATGAACGTTCATGTCAATTAATTCATTGGCCTACCTGTGCGCATGGAACGCTCGTCTGTTCTTCAACTTGGTGCTAGTAAGGTAATGATGAGACTGTCAAAAATCAGATTTCATTTACCGTACTTGCGATGTGCTATGCAAGACGATAGCTTACCAATTTTCACAAAATGTATCTCAGTACACAACTCGCTATATGCTGTTATAAAAGTAAGGACTGAAAAATGAGCAACTAAACTGAACGATTGATAAATGAGAACAAAGGCTCCAAGTATAACTATGCTTCATTAAGGCATGACAACAATACTCTTTTTTATGACGTTCACACACCTAGACATGTTAGCAAAATATTTCTTAATAACTTTCCTTTGTACAGTTACTTTCCTTGACACTTGATTCACTATAGAACAAAACCATATGCTGCATTGTAAAATTTCTACTGCAAACCTCAGCCACATACAGTGTTCTAAAAATAAGAGGCTATGCAGTTACAAAGATGTATAAAAACTGAATGACCTTAAAAATTGCCCTTTTGACATTCTTCTATAAGAAGTAACCTCTCTGACCAACACCTACGTTTACAAATAATATGTTATATCGATGATACAGAGGTTGTGTACATGTGTCAAATTCGCAACTTCATTCACATTCAGGGTCAAAACTTCTTCAAGATCATGACAACAAATAGCAGAGCCTCTCTGACCACCATTTATGGCGTCAAACATAGTTCCAAAGTGTATAATTATAAAAACAATGTGAAAGTGATATTACGAGGCTTGAGAACATTTACCGGATTTACAAATTAACTCAAATTTGTGAGCCATAATACACTCAGAATTATCATAGCAAGTAGGACAGCCGTCTTTCAAGGTCTTACATATTTCCAGGGTACGGCAGCTGACAAGGGTCACCTCATGTACACTCTTGGCCATTAAAATTGCTACACCAAGAAGAAATGCAGATGATAAACGGGTATTCATTAGACACACATTTTATACTAGACATGTGATTACATTTTCACGCAATTTGGGTGCATAGATCCTGAGAAATCAGTACCCAGAACAACCACCTCTGGCCGTAATAACGGCCTTCATACGCCTGGGCATTGAGTCAAACAGAGCTTGGATGGCGTGTACAGGTACAGCTGCCCATGCAGCTTCAACACGATACCACAGTTCATCAAGAGTAGTGACTGGCGTATTGTGACGAGCCAGTTGCTCGGCTACCATTGAGCAGACGTTTTCAATTGGGGATAGATCTGGAGAATGTGCTGGCCAGGGCAGCAGTCGAACATTTTCTGTATCCAGAAAGGGTCGTACTGGACCTGCAACATGCGGTCGTGCATTATCCTGCTGAAATGTAAGGTTTCGCAGGGATCGAATGAAGGGTAGAGCCACGGGTCGTAACACATCTGAAATGTAACGTCCACTGTTCAAAGTGCCGTCAATGAGAACAAGAGGTGACCGAGACGTGTAACCAATGGCACGCCATACCATCACGCCGGGTTGTACGCCAGTATGGCGATGTCGAATACACGCTTCCAATGTGCGTTCTCCGCGATGTCGCCAAACACGGATGCGACCATCATGATGCTGTAAACAGAACCTGGATTCATCCGAAAAAATGACGTTTTGCCATTAGTGCACCCAGGTTCGTCGTTGAGTACACCATCGCAGGCGCTGCTGTCTGTGATGCAGCGTCAAGGGTAACCGCAGCCATGGTCTCCGAGCTGATAGTCCATGCTGCTGCAAACGTCGTCAAACTGTTCGTGCAGATAGTTGTTTCTTGCGAATGTCCCCATGTGTTGACTCAGGGATCGAGACGTGGCTGCACGATCCGTTACAGAAATGCGGATAAGATGCCTGTCATCTCGACTGCTAGTGATACGAGACCGTTGGGATCCAGCATGGCGTTCCGTATTACCATCCTGAACCCACCGATTCCATATTCTGCTAACAGTCATTGAATGTCGACCAACGAGAGCAACAATGTCGCGATACGATAAACCGGAATCGCGATAGGCTACAATCCAACCTTTATCAAAGTCGGAAACGTGATGGTACGCATTTCTCCTCCTTACACGAGCCTTCACAACAACGTTTCACCAGGCAACGCCGGTCAACTGCTGTTTGTGTCTGAGAAATCGGTTGGAAACTTTCCTGATGTCAGCACGTTGTAGGTGTTGCCACCGGCGCCAACCTAGTGTGAATGCTCTGAAAAGCTAATCATTTGCATACCACAGCATCTTGTTCCTGTCGGTTAAATTTCACGTCTGTAGCACGTCCTCTTCGTGGTGTAGCAATTTTAATGGCCAGTGGTGTATATCCAGAACGAGGCTATTTATCTATGACCGGTTTTTGGTACGTTATAGCTGACAATGTTGTGAATTTCCGGACGTAAACAAGAAACTTTAACGTTTGTAGCTGCCAAGCTCTGACAGTTATTTTATGTTTAATGGAGCTACATTCTCAGGTAAAATGCATCCAGACATTTGTTAGTGGACATTAACATGGGATGTTTCCACTGTACGCATATATGACGACTTGAGCTCTGGAGGGAAAACTATCAGTGAGGTGTGTGAATGCCTATAGAGGAATGGCAGACCATTCTTCCTCCAGAGGCGAAACCGGAGAAGGTAGTGGTGATGGACCCTGGGCTTTGGAGTGAAGTCGACGTTCTCACTCATCCCAGAGGTGTTCCATAGGGTTGAGGTCGGGACCATGGGCAGGCCATTCCGTTTCAGGACTGGTATTGCCCACAAACCGTTGCCTCACAGATGCTGCTTCACGACATGATGCACTGCCGTGCTGTTACAAACTGCCATCATCTGCGATCTGTTTGTCTAGAGTACACAGCGCCCAATGCTGTAAAATGTGCTCATATCCCGCCAAATTTTGCCTTTTTAGGCACAATATAGGCACCACATACCAACCACGAAAAACACCTCCGTACTGTAACGCTACCCCCTTCATATTTCACTGTTAAAACTACGCATGATGATAGGAAACGTTCTCCAGGTATTCACCAATCGCAAACCCTCCCATTGGACAGACACGGGATGTAACGTGATTTATTGCTCCATATCACTCGTTTGCGGTCATCCATTGTCCTGTAGTGTCGCTCTTTGCACCACATCAAGAACTGCTTGTAACAACAGAAATGTGTGGCCTATGGGGAGCCGCCATCTTTTTAACTTCGAACGCACACTCATTATGCTAGCCGGGTTGCGAGTAGCGTCTTGGAGCTGACGAATGATTCCTCTCGCTAATTTCATGAAAATTCTACACGATGCTCGACGGTACCTGTCCGCCAGTACTTGAGGCCTGCTTGGTATTGATTTAATTGCGGTTCTTCCTTCGCATTTCCACTTCACAGTCACATTACCAACAGTCGACTTTGGTAGCTTCAGAAGGATTGAAATGTCCCTGACGGATCTATCACTCAGGTGACATCCAATGACTAGTACACGTTCGAAGGCACTGAGCTCTTCTGACCGAGCCATTCTCCTACCGACAACACAATATTCCCCGCCTCCTTTTATGGTCAGGTCCGCCTCTCGTGACGTCTATTTGTTAGTTCCACGTATAACAGATGTGTCTGGATAATGTTTAACCGAAACTGTATGTATGTTTGTTCTTTGGTTTTGGAAAGAGCCTTCGAAATTGGCTTCAACCACATAGCAGTTGTGAAAGTTGGTCATTTAGTAACTTGATAAGAGCACAGGTAGCAACTCTTCCCCCTTCAGGTGGGGAAGGTCAACAAACATCTTCGACGGGACTTTGAAGTATAGCCTATCATTTTCCCTTTAAAGAGCTAGCAATGCGCGTGTGTGAGAGATGTAATGAAACGGTTCTCTCATCTTTCCCGTATATTCGCAAACATTCGCCCGTTGTTTCAATAAAGGAGTTGTTACTTTTCCATCTGCTTAATGAAAAATGCCGCAATGCAGGACTTTTGTCTAGACACGGTGTTGTGTACATAGTTCCGCGTAGTCAGCGCGAACACAACTTTCCCACTAGAGCGCGCCCCGCTAAGCACAACAGCGCAGGCGCAGCACTCGTCCGTCTCCGCACTACCAGATGGCACTCCCATACAGACGGACCAAATCGTGCTTCCGCCGATCCGCGTATTAATATGTAACGCAGCCAATGAGATTGCTGCTAACGCAGAACCTTTTCTCCTCGCGGATCACACTCACGCAGTGATACATGTACGCGCGAGGTATTATAACGAGTGTACAGACCTCCGATTAGTCAGTCTGCATTTGTCTGTACCAGTCTATAGTCTAGTTTCAGTCTGCGCCTAATAAGATTACCATATTCCTGTACATAGCCATGAAGATAAATGTCAAGTATCAGAGATATATGTGAGAATAAGATTAACGTACCAAGACCAAAGGAACTTCAAATTGTCAATTGTAAATAGCATCCAGAACCAAGTTAAGTAATTTTTATGCTTGTTATTATTTTAATAAATGTGTGTGAAAATTAATCAAGTTCTGTTTAAAGTTGGTCACCGTCAATCTGCTACTCTAAGCGTGCAAGTGGCATTTCTATCGTCTGACCTAACGGTAGAAGATAAACACGCCACGACAGACCACGAGACATATTGCTGACACTCGCCTACTTCGTTAGAGCGACAAGTCAAATAATCTGATGGTGTGTGTACTGAATGTCGGTACGCACACCACACACGCAGAAGTTGGGGCAGCCAACTGACGGATGCATTGTGAGCAATCAGTCAGTCGTACTTATCTGTCGACGTCTGGCGATTGGGGTTTGACGTTGACTGTCGGTGCCAAGTGACCGCGGCTTCAGAAGTGGGTGGTTTCTGTCCCATCATTTCAGACGTAGTAGAGGCTGATCCAAACGAATCGAGAGGTTCGATAATTACGGAACCTCTAAATTAGGAACGTATTGGGATATGTGCCACATTATTTTAGGTGAAGTGAAATTGCGTTTTCCATCTGTGATGACATGAGAGAAAACCAGGGCAGGCAAAAGAAACGTAAACACAGTTTTATTTGTGTAAGAAATGGACGTGGACAATTTTTAATGCATGGGGCCTATGACTTGCATGAGGGAAAAAAGTGTTTACTATTCCAGAATATCCACTGTAGAAGCCTCTCATTTAGAAAGAGAAATCTCTCTGGGAAATTAAACACAAATACAGCACCAAGAAAAAAGCGTTTTTGTTATAGAAAAATGTTCAAATGTGTGTGAATTCCTAAGGGACCAAACTGCTGAGGTAGTCGGTCGCTAGACTTACACACTACTTAAACTAACTTATGCTGAGAACAACACACAAACCCATGCCCGAGGGAGGACTCGAACCTCCGGCGGGAGGGGCCGCGCAGTCCGTGACATGGCACCTCAAAAAATGGCTCTGAGCACTATGGGACTCAACTGCTGAGGTCATTAGTCCCCTAGAACTTAGAACTAGTTAAACCTAATTAACCTAAGGACATCACAAACATCCATGCCCGAGGCGGGATTCGAACCTGCGACCGTAGCGGTCTTGCGGTTCCAGACTGCAGCGCCTTTAACCGCACGGCCACTTCGGCCGGCACATGGCACCTCAAACCGCGCGGTAACTCCGCGAGGCGTTTGAGGAGAGTGCGGTGCTGTGTTCTGGCTTCCTTCCTGAATCCGGCTCACTTATTTAGTACGATATGAGGTTTCGTCACTGTTTCAGAGCGGAAGATTTATTCTTGAATGAACAGTGTGGCTAAGCCGCTCTGTGCCTCAACGGTTCACACACTGATGTTTGTTAGGCGAAATTGCAACATTTCCTGTGAGTACTGCTTCTAAACTTGTCTTCTAGCAGAGGAAATCGTTTCAACGCGAAAGATCGTAATGCGGTTCCTCGTTTTGGTCATCGCACAAAAGCTAGATAGTGAGGTAAATAATAGCTGAACAGCAAAAAATCAATTAAAATCGCTCAGTAGTGGATAGGAATCTCGAGAAGATGATATTCTGTGGAGAATGTGTAAAAGAACGTGCTCCGTTCAAGTAACAAATTGTCGTAGGTTACTGCAGCAACAAGCGGTACCAATCTATTGGAAAAGCTTAAGACATTCCCATTTCCAAGAAGGGACATCCGAATAGATGCACATAATTGTATGCCTATATCGCTTATTTCAATCTGTTTAGAATTCTGAAGCATGTTTTATGCTTTCGTAATATGACGTTTTTGTATAAAACAATCAACGTGGATTCTCTGAACAGACATCTTGTAAAGCACAACTCTCTCTGTTCGTCTGTGACATCCAGTGTGCCGTAGACCAAAGCTCCCAGGTCGATGCCGTGTTCTTTGACTGCTTGAAGGCATTCGGTCCAGTCCCGCAAAGTTGTTTAGTGAGCAAAATACGAGCGTACCGAGTATCCAGCCATATTTATGATTTGATGCAGAAATTCCTATCATACAGAACGCAACACGTTAACTGACGAAACGTAAAGTAGTTTCAGACTTGCGTCAAGGAAGTGTTACAGGATGATGATGATGTTTGGTTTGTGGGGCGCTCAACTGCGCGGTCATCAGTGCCAGTACAAAGTCCCAATTTTTTTCACAGTCCAGTTTTTAACACAGTCCAGTCGAGCCACTATCACGAAAGACGGTGACGATGATAAAATGATGAGGACAACATAAACACCCAGTTTCCTGGCAGAGAAAATCTCCAACCCGGCAGGGAATCGAACCCGGGACCCCGTGATCCAGAGGCAGCTACGCTAGCCACTATACCACGAGCTGCGGACAAGTGTTATAGGAGCATTACTGTTTACAATATATGGAAATGACCTAGCAGGAAAAGTCGAAAGCTACATGAGGCTTTTCGCAGATGATACTGATGTCTACAGGAGAGTCGCAACGCCGGAGGACTAGCGAAATGCACTAAAACCTGCGGAGGAGCAATGATTGATGCGCGGACTGACAGTTACCCCTAAACGTAGGGAAATATAACTTACTGGCAATAAATAGGCGAAGAAATCCATTACTGTTAAGTAAGCTGTTGTAGGTACGTAACATGAAACGGTTTCAACTCTATAATTCCTAGGATCAACCGTTGAGAGCGACCTGAAGTGGAATAACCACATACACTATGTGATCAAAAGTATCCGGACACCCCCAAAAACATACGTTTTTATATTAGATGCACTGTGCTGCCACCTACTGCCAGGTACTCCATATTAGTGACCACAGTAGTCGTTAGACACATCATGAGCGGGCAGAATGGGGCGCTCCGGGGAACTCACAAACTTCGAACGTGGTTAGATGATCGGGTGTCACTTGTGTCATACGTCTGTACGCGAGTTTTCCACACTCCTAAACATCCCTAGGTTCACTGTATCCGATGTGATAGTGAAGTGGAAACGTGAAGAGACACGTAAAGCACAAAAGCGTACAGGCCGACCTCGTCTGTTGACTGGCAGAGACCGCCGACAGTTGAAGAGGGTCGTGATGTGTAATAGGCAGACATCTATCCAGACCATCCCACAGGAATTCCAAACTGCATCAGTATCCACTGCAAGTACTATGACAGTTAGGCGGGAGGTGAGAAAACGGATTTCATGGTAGAGCTGCTGCTCATAAGCCACACATCACGCCGGTAAACGCCAAACGACGCCTCGCTTGGTGTAAGGGACATAAACGTTCAAATGTGTGTGAAATCTTATGGGAGTTAACTGCTAAGGTTATCAGTCCCTAAACTTACACACTACTTAACCTAAATTATCCTAAGGACAAACACACACACCCATGCCCGAAGGAGGACTCGAACCTCCGCCAGGACCATCCGCACAGTCCATGACTGCAGCACCTTAGACCGCTCGACTAATCCCTAAGGAGCATAAACATTGGACTATTGAACAGTAGAAAAACGTTGTGTGGAGTGACGAATCACGGTACACAGTGTGATGATCCGATGGTAGGGAGTAGGTATGGCGAATGCCCGGTGAACGTCATCTGTCAGCGTGTGTAGTGCCAACAGTAAAATTCGGAGGCGGTGGTGTTGTGGTGTGGTCGTATTTTTCATGGAGGGGGCTTGCACCCCTTGTTGTTTTACGTGGCACTATGACAGCACGAGCCTACATTGATGTTTTAAGCACCTTCTTGCTTTCCACTGTTGAAGAGCACTTCGGGGATAGCGATTATATCTTTCAACACGATCGAGCACCTGTTCATAATGCACGGCCTGTGGCGAAGTGGTTACACGACAATAACATACCTGTAATGGAGTTGCCTGCACAGAGTCCTGACCTGAATCCTATAGAACACCTCTGGGATGTTTTGGAACGCCGACCTCGTGCCAGGCCTCACAGACCGACATCGATACCTCTCCTCAGTGCCATTCCCCAAGAAACCTTCCAGCACCTGATTGAACGTATGCCTGCGAGAGTGGAGTCACCAGGGCTAAGGGTCGGCCAACACCGTATTGAATGGAGGGCGCCACGAACTTGTAAGTCATTTTCAGCCAGGTGTCCGGATACTTTTGATCACATAGTGTATCTAGCGGTGTGTTGCGGAGAGTACTGCAGGTGCCACTAACAGATCTACCCTTCTCTGTTCCACTCGCGAATGCCGCGTGGTAAGAATTTTTCGAATTTCCCCCTCATGATAATTTCGCGAGATGTATGTGTGATCCGACTTTGCCTGCAAAGTGCTGTCTCGAAATTTAAAAAGTAAATCTCTCCGTGATGCATAACGCCTCTCTTGTAAAACCTGACACTGGTCTCAGTTGAGCATCTCTGTAATATCGACTAAACGGTACCGTGACGAAACATGCCGCTCTTCTTTGGATCTTCCATCTCTTTTCTACCAGTCTTGCCTGGTAAGACTCGCACTTTGGTAACCAATACTCAAGAATCGCTCGAAAAGTGCCTTGTAAGTCACTTCGTCCGTGGATAAGTTACATTTCCGTGTGATTCTCTCCTATGAATCGGAGTCTGTCGTCTACTCGTGCTTTCCCTACTGTTTGTTTTATGTAGCCATTCCACTTACGGTCGCACTGGGTATTTACTTCTTGGTATTATGAGGTACATACAGTTTCGATTCATCAAACCTCTGCATGTCATTCTGCAAATCGATACTGTCTTCTGGCATTGCTACTTTCTTATAGAGAACCATATAATCTGCGAACAGTCTTAAAGAGCTTCAGTCGCCTTCTACTATATCATTTATACACTCCTGGAAATTGAAATAAGAACACCGTGAATTCATTGTCCCAGGAAGGGGAAACTTTATTGACACATTCCTGGGGTCAGATACATCACATGATCACGCTGACAGAACCACAGGCACATAGACACAGGCAACAGAGCATGCACAATGTCGGCACTAGTACAGTGTATATCCACCTTTCGCAGCAATGCAGGCTGCTATTCTCCCATGGAGGCGATCGTAGAGATGCTGGATGTAGTCCTGTGGAACGGCTTGCCATGCCATTTCCACCTGGCGCCTCAGTTGGACCAGCGTTCGTGCTGGACGTGCAGACCGCGTGAGACGACGCTTCATCCAGTCCCAAACATGCTCAATGGGGGACAGATCCGGAGATCTTGTTGACATACACCTTCTAGAGCACGTTGGGTGGCACGGGATACATGCGGACGTGCATTGTCCTGTTGGAACAGCAAGTTCCCTTGCCGGTCTAGGAATGGTAGAACGATGGGTTCGATGACGGTTTGGATGTACCGTGCACTATTCAGTGTCCCCTCGACGATCACCAGTGGTGTACGGCCAGTGTAGGAGATCGCTCCCCACACCATGATGCCGGGTGTTGGCCCTGTGTGCCTCGGTCGTATGCAGTCCTGATTGTGGCGCTCACCTGCACGGCGCCAAACACGCATACGACCATCATTGGCACCAAGGCAGAAGCGACTCTCATCGCTGAAGACGACACGTCTCCATTCGTCCCTCCATTCACGCCTGTCGCGACACCACTGGAGGCGGGCTGCACGATGTTGGGGCGTGAGCGGAAGACGGCCTAACGGAGTGCGGGACCGTAGCCCAGCTTCATGGAGACGGTTGCGAATGGTCCTCGCCGATACCCCAGGAGCAACAGTGTCCCTAATTTGCTGGGAAGTGGCGGTGCGGTCCCCTACGGCACTGCGTAGGATCCTACGGTCTTGGCGTGCATCCGTGCGTCGCTGCGGTCCGGTCCCAGGTCGACGGGCACGTGCACCTTCCGCCGACCACTGGCGACAACATCGATGTACTGTGGAGACCTCACGCCCCACGTGTTGAGCAATTCGGCGGTACGTCCACCCGGCCTCCCGCATGCCCACTATACGCCCTCGCTCAATGTCCGTCAACTGCACATACGGTTCACGTGCACGCTGTCGCGGCATGCTACCAGTGTTAAAGACTGCGATGGAGCTCCGTATGCCACGGCAAACTGGCTGACACTGACGGCGGCGGTGCACAAATGCTGCGCAGCTAGCGCCATTCGACGGCCAACACCGCGGTTCCTGGTGTGTCCGCTGTGCCGTGCGTGTGATCATTGCTTGTACAGCCCTCTCGCAGTGTCCGGAGCAAGTATGGTGGGTCTGACACACCGGTGTCAATGTGTTCTTTTTTCCATTTCCAGGAGTGTATGTCCTAACTTTGCTGGGTACTTTCGAAATTACCTTTATACATCTGTCCCTTTTGTTACGTTAAGGGCGACGTGTTGAGTTCCATCTGCAAAGAAGGCTTGAATGTAACCGCAAATCTGGTCCGATACTCCGTAAACTCATATGGTTTTCACTAAACAATAGGCGGGACGGTTTCAAATGCCTTCCTGAAGTCAAGGAACATGGCATCAACCTGAGCGACTTCGCCTATAGCGCTATGGATCTTATGGAGGAACAGAGTGAGCTGACTTTGGAAAGATCTCTGTTCGTGGAATCCATGTTGATTTTTATAGACGAGATTTTAGTTCTCCGAAAACGTCATAATTCGTGGTCCATAATTCTACAGCAGATTGACGTCAACGATATAGGCGTATAATGTTGTGCGTCTTTCCGACGACAGTTCGTGAAAATACATTTTTTCCAGTCGTTAGGTATCCTTCGTTGCTCAAGCGATCTACAATAAACTGCTGCTATCAGGGGAGCAAGTTATTTCGTATATTCTTCGTAGAATCATACAGGTATCTCATCTGGTCCTGAGTCCCATCCCCTACTAAGTGATTGTAATTGCTATGCCATTCCGCGATCGGTCATCTCACTTTCTGCCGTTTAGACGTTCTAAGATGGTTGAAAGCAGAGACTGTGTGATCTTCCACGGCGAAACAATTTCGCAATACCGAATTTAGTTTTTCGGCTTTCTCTCTGCTACATTCCATTTCGTAGGCAGTATGGTCACTGATTGAATGAATATAGGATTTCGAACAACTCACTGTTTTTGTGGAAGAAGGAAACCTCTTAAAGTTTTTACTTAGGTCGGTTGACAAAATTTTACATTCATAGTCATTGAACGGTTCTCTCATTCCTCTCATAATCCTCATTTGTAGGTACGCTCAAATTGTAGGAAAGGTGGATGTCAGGAGGATATTCGTTGTAGGAAACTTAAGTAACTGTAATTCATCCACGGAAAAAGTGGCTTACAGAACGCCTTTTACAGGCGTTCTGTAAGCCATTGATTCCTCTATTGCTCATCAGTTTGGGATCCTTACCAGTTTCGATTAATGGAAGAGAGAGAAGTAGCAACGAAAGCGTCACGTTTCGACACGGGTTCAAATGGTTGAAATGGCTCGGAGCGCTATGGGACTTAACTTCTGAGGTCATCAGTCCCCTATAACTTAGAACTACTTCAACCTAACTAACCTTAGGACATCACACACATCCATGCCCGAGGCAGGATTCGAACCTGCGACCGTAGTGGTTTCGCGGTTCCAGACTGTAGCGCCTAGAACCGCTCGGCCATTTCGGGCCGGCTTCGACACGGGATTTTTAGCAAGAGCGAGAACGTTACGGAGATGCTCAACAAAATCCAATGGCAGATGCTACAAGAGAGATGCCAATCACAAAGAGGTTTACTGTTGAAATTCCGGGGACGTATGTTCAAAGAAGAGTCGAGCAACACATTACTTCGCACACATGTCTCGCAAAATGAACACGACGCGAAAATGAGATAAATTGCAGCTCATTCGGAGGTTTATTGACAGTCTTTTGTCCAACGCACTATTCACGACTGGGACGGGGAAGAGGGAAATGATAGTCGTAGCAGACACCGTAAGGGTTATATTCACAGACAATTTGCAGTTCCGCGCAGTATGAATGACTTGCCTAGAAAGTAAATGCTTAATTCTCTACTTGTCTGAAAAAGTTCACCACACGAGGCGTTTTAGTTAATGCATTGGAAGTGGGCTCACATCCAGAAAGATCGGGATTCACATGTCCGTCCGACCATCCAGATAACGATTACCAGTTGTTTTCCGAAAGTCTTCCACCGAATGCCGGTTTGGTTCCTTTAAGTACTACACGGTGTAGTTCCCACCCTGTGTATGCCCTTTCGGATTCGGAGCGCTGTTCGTAACGACCTCGCTATCTATCGGTACGCTTAATTCGTATTCGGCCTGCTTTAAATGGGCTAATTACCATACCCTTCACAAATAGAAACAAACATAAGGAATAAAACCGGACGATAAATTGCAAAAGAAGATTAGAGACATCACTAAAACAAACTTATTTAAAAAGTCAGTTAAAAAGTATCTGTTAAGCAATACATTCTATACATTGAAGGATTACTTAGGTTACACTAAGTAGGGGTTTGTTAAAAAATTAACACAAATAAATAATAATAACGCTAATAAAACATGTGTGATTTCACATAACATTTTCACACTGTTTTATCTTCCTGTTTTTGTTTTCTGAAAGAACTTACTGCCATTCCTCTTCCTGAGCTTAACATTTCACTCATTATAGAGAGATGCTGACTCAGTTTTTCGGGTTGGCATCTAGGATAGTGCGTTACACAAATTGGTCCTGACATCAGCTGATGGTGTGGGTAGTTTGCGCAGTTACTGGGAGTAAGAAATTAATAAACACTGTAGCATTAGCATTTCACACTAAAAATAACTTGTTGGTAAAACAGTATTGTACACTACGGGTATATCAAATGAAGTAGCACTGTTTTAATCAATACGGCCTTGCGTTCGGGAGGGTGGATGTTCCAATCTTACTTCAGGCATCCTGATTTGGGTTTTCCGTAGTTTCCCTAAATTACATGTATTCAGATTACTTTGTTTTGGTTGTTCTTAAATTGTAATATCGCGACACGTCCAATATCGTTACAAAATGTATGTACGGATGATTAAAACTATTACTACAACTACTAGAAAGCGTTCGTAGCGTATTCCAGCCGACAGTACATACCAACATCACAGATCACATCTCTGCACCGTACGTAATCTGTTTTGAGGTGTGGTGCGCTGTCGCGATAGCCGGCCACACTATTTGAAAATATACTCAACAGTAAGCACGTGTGACTCTGTGACCAGGTTTCTAGATGTCGTACTGTCACAGTGAGAGTCATAGAGTAATATAATCAATTTTTGTGCTTCATTCGCATCCATTATCGTCTTACCTTACAGTGTCGCATTTCTTGACACCGTCGTGCTGATGTATACATCCGTTGAGAAGTACAATTCACTAGTTGTCCATATGTTTTACAAATCTGCGACTCCCGCGATATCAAGTCAACTGTTGACAAAATATGGATCATTCAACCCGAAGCTACTGTTGTGATTTTTCCGATTAACGTTGGGCGTTGCGTCGGTAGTTTGACCAGCACTTAAGATGCCACTGTAGAAACGTGGCAATTTTGGCGAGCATGCCCTTAAATAAGTGTCTTGCCATTTCGCTACATTTTTAGTTTTATTAAAAAGAAAAACACTTCCTAATGATCTCCAAAAGTACACTTATTTGTTCACGAACCAGTTTCCGGTTTCTCGGGCCATTCTCTAGGTGACAACTGAGTTTCGCAAACACAGGCAGAAATCATATGATACTTACACAGATATTATTTGTACAACAGATACAGAAATGACAGAGTGTATACATAGGAAAACATAATATTTTTTGGTCACACAGAAATGATTGCGACAACTGAAAAAAGGAGGGATAAATAATGTTTTGATGTGGAGATATGTTTACCATCTGATGAGAAGTAAGATGAATTGCCAGTCTGAAGGTAGTGTTCGCAACGAAAACTTAACTTGACAAAGGGTAAAACGGATATTGATTCTGGTCATTTAATACTAGAATTTTTCGAACATTATCCTTAGGAAGAAAGCGATCTATAAAATTGTATTAAAATTATTTCAATAAAACAGTACGGATGGCATGTAAGTTTTACATATTTCGTTTGGTGACCGGATTTGGTCTTTTAGCAGATCATTATAAGACCATTTTTAACTCTGTAAACAACAATATTACATATTGTAAATGGTTGATAAATAAATACGATCGTACAAGTAAAATAACATAAAAACCGCTCTGGAAGCGTGTGGAACATTGTTGAGTATAGCTTAGATGCTCACGGTTTTGTAACGAAAGCTCTGCCCATCGCCTCCTGCATAACGTCACCAATGTCTAGTCATAGAGAACCCTTACTGTAATCTGAGAGAGCTGTTTGTAAACGTATATTATTGTAAGCTGAAAGCCGGCCGGAGTGGCCGAGCGGTTCTAGGCGCTACAGTCTGGAACCGCGCGACCGCTACGGTCGCAGGTTCGCAGGTTCGAATCCTGCCTCGGGCATGGATGTGTGTGATGTCCTTAGGTTAGTTAGGTTTAAGTAGTTCTAAGTTCTAGAGGACTTATGACCACAGCAGTTGAGTCCCATAGTGCTCAGAGCCATTTAAACCATTTTGTACGCTGAAGTCATAAAAATGACTTAGAAAAAATAGAGACATTACGAATATACATAAAGACGTGCGTTATAAACTGTTCTTCAGTAGAGAAGAATGTCTCTCCCAATGCCACTGGTTCATTTCAGTGTATGCTGCCCTCTAAAGGTGTATCAACGTGGAGATTGTTGACAGGACGCCAACTGGTTACCAACGCGACGAATATGAGTCGATAAGTGGTCTAGTGGTCTAGTGGTCTAGGGGTAGCGTCTTTGATTCATAATCAAAACGTCTCCGGTCCCGGGTTCGATCCCCGCCACTGCCTAAATTTTGATAAATAATCAGCATTGGCGGCCGAAGACTTCTGGCATAAGAAGTCAGCCTCATTCTGCCAACGGCCTTGTCAAAGAGGGCGGACGAGCGGATAGAGGTTCAGGGCACTCTCTTGTCCTAGGGGTGGGAAATTGCCCCTAAAGGCGGAAGAATCAGCAATGATCAACGACATGAGGATGCAGAAGGCAATGGAAACTACTGCATTAAAGACACGTAACGTGTATCCACAGGACATGTGGCCTGTAATTGAAGTAAGTGTCATGATGATCTCTCGATTGGCAAAAGATTCCGGAATAGTCCCCCATTCGGATCTCCGGGAGGGGACTGCCAAGGGGGAGGTTACCATGAGAAAAAGATTGAATAATCAACGAAAGGATAACGTTCTACGAGTCGGGGCGTGGAATGTCAGAAGCTTGAACGTGGTAGGGAAACTAGAAAATCTGAAAAGGGAAATGCAAAGGCTCAACCTAGATATAGTAGGGGTCAGTGAAGTGAAGTGGAAGGAAGACAAGGATTTCTGGTCGGATGAGTATCGGGTAATATCAACAGCAGCAGAAAATGGTATAACAGGTGTAGGATTCGTTATGAATAGGAAGGTAGGGCAGAGGGTGTGTTACTGTGAACAGTTCAGTGACCGGGTTGTTCTAATCAGAATCGACAGCAGACCAACACCGACAACGATAGTTCAGGTATACATGCCGACGTCGCAAGCTGAAGATGAAGAGATAGAGAAGCTGTATGAGGATATTGAAAGGGTAATGCAGTATATAAAGGGGGACGAAAATCTAATAGTCATGGGCGACTGGAATGCAGTTGTAGGGGAAGGAGTAGAAGAAAAGGTTACAGGAGAATATGGGCTTGGGACAAGGAATGAAAGAGGAGAAAGACTAATTGAGTTCTGTAACAAGTTTCGGCTAGTAATAGCGAATACCCTGTTCAAGAATCACAAGAGGAGGAGGTATACTTGGAAAAGGCCGGGAGATACGGGAAGATTTCAATTAGATTACATCATGGTCAGACAGAGATTCCGAAATCAGATACTGGATTGTAAGGCGTACCCAGGAGCAGATATAGACTCAGATCACAATATAGTAGTGATGAAGAGTAGGCTGAAGTTCAAGACATTAGTCAGGAAGAATCAATACGCAAAGAAGTGGGATACGGAAGTACTAAGGAATGACGAGATACGTTTGAAGTTCTCTAACGCTATAGATACAGCAATAAGGAATAGCGCAGTAGGCAGTACAGTTGAAGAGGAATGGACATCTCTAAAAAGGACCATCACAGAAGTTGGGAAGGAAAACATAGGTACAAAGAAGGTAGCTGCGAAGAAATCATGGGTAACAGAAGAAATACTTCAGTTGATTGATGAAAGGAGGAAGTACAAACATGTTCCGGGAAAATCAGGAATACAGAAATACAAGTCGCTGAGGAATGAAATAAATAGGAAGTGCAGGGAAGCTAAGACGAAATGGTTGCAGGAAAAATGTGAAGACATCGAAAAAGATATGATTGTCGGAAGGACAGACTCAGCATACAGGAAAGTCAAAACAACCTTTGGTGACATTAAAAGCAACGGTGGTAACATTAAGAGTGCAACGGGAATTCCACTGCTAAATGCAGAGGAGAGAGCAGATAGGTGGAAAGAATACATTGAAAGCCTCTATGAGGGTGAAGAGTTGTCTGATGTGATAGAAGAAGAAAAAGGAGTCGATTTAGAAGAGATAGGGGATCCAGTATTAGAATCGGAATTTAAAAGAGCTTTGGAGGACTTACGGTCGAATAAGGCAGAAGGGATAGATAACATTCCATCAGAATTTCTAAAATCATTGGGGGAAGTGGCAACAAAACGACTATTCACGTTGGTGTGTAGAATATATGAGTCTGGCGATATACCATCTGACTTTCGGAAAAGCATTATCCACACAATTCCGAAGACGGCAAGAGCTGACAAGTGCGAGAATTATCGCACAATCAGCTTAACAGCTCATGCATCGAAGCTGCTAACAAGAATAATATACAGAAGAATGGAAAAGAAAATTGAGATTGCGCTAGGTGACGATCAGTTTGGCTTTAGGAAAAGTAAAGGGACGAGAGAGGCCATTCTGACGTTACGGCTAATAATGGAAGCAAGGCTAAAGAAAAATCAAGACACTTTCATAGGATTTGTCGACCTGGAAAAAGCGTTCGACAATATAAAATGGTGTAAGCTGTTCGAGATTATGAAAAAAGTAGGGGTAAGCTATAGGGAGAGACGGGTCATATACAATATGTACAACAACCAAGAGGGAATAATAAGAGTGGACGATCAAGAACGAAGTGCTCGTATTAAGAAGGGTGTAAGACAAGGCTGTAGCCTTTCGCCCCTACTCTTCAATCTGTACATCGAGGAAGCAATGAAGGAAATAAAAGAAAGGTTCAGGAGTGGAATTAAAATACAAGGTGAAAGGATATCAATGATACGATTCGCTGATGACATTGCTATCCTGAGTGAAAGTGAAGAAGAATTAAATGATCTGCTGAACGGAATGAACAGTCTAATGAGTACACAGTATGGTTTGAGAGTAAATCGGAGAAAGACGAAGGTAATGAGAAGTAGTAGAAATGAGAACAGCGAGAAACTTAACATCAGGATTGATGGTCACGAAGTCAATGAAGTTAAGGAATTCTGCTACCTAGGCAGTAAAATAACTAATGACGGACGGAGCAAGGAGGACATCAAAAGCAGACTCGCTACGGCAAAAAAGGCATTTCTGGCCAAGAGAAGTCTACTAATATCAAATACCGACCTTAATTTGAGGAAGAAATTTCTGAGGATGTACGTCTGGAGTACAGCATTGTATGGTAGTGAAACATGGACTGTGGGAAAACCGGAACAGAAGAGAATCGAAGCATTTGAGATGTGGTGCTATAGACGAATGTTGAAAATTAGGTGGACTGATAAGGTAAGGAATGAGGAGGTTCTACGCAGAATCGGAGAGGAAAGGAATATGTGGAAAACACTGATAAGGAGAAGGGACAGGATGATAGGACATCTGCTACGACATGAGGGAATGACTTCCATGGTACTAGAGGGAGCTGTAGAGGGCAAAAACTGTAGAGGAAGACAGAGATTGGAATACGTCAAGCAAATAATTGAGGACTTAGGTTGCAAGTGCTACTCTGAGATGAAGAGATTAGCACAGGAAAGGAATTTGTGGCGGGCTGCATCAAACCAGTCAGTAGACTGATGACAAAAAAAAAAAAAAAAAAAAAAAGTTCCGCTGTGAGCCAAACATGTTGCGGCGTCTAGTTGGGAGCGATGTGGAGTTATCTCAGCTGTCTTTTACTTTTAAATAAATGTTTGATTGCCTATTGCACGATTATGGTAAAATAACTGTAAAATTATCGTTTACAACGTCACGCCATTTTTTTACGAACGCAATGGCTAAGACATATCTTAAATACGAATTACAAAATGCTGCACACATGTTGGCTCAAATGGCTCTGAGCACTATAGGACTTAACATCTGTGGTCATCAGTCCCCTAGAACTTAGAACTACTTAAACCTAACTAACCTAAGGACATCACACACATCCATGCCCGAGGCAGGATTCGAACCTGCGACCGTAGCAGTCGCGCGGTTCCGGACTGAGCGCCTAGAACCGCTAGACCACCGCGGCCGGCACACATGTTGAGCACATGAGAATCAATATGTACATCGAGGGTGCAAATGAAGAGTGAAAATAAATATTAACTTAAAAGGAGCTACAAAGTTGGTAACAGCTGTACCACGTTTATCTATACATAAAAGACAGCTGTAAATAACTGCACCGGAGGTAGTGCTCCTCGACTTCCACATCCCGACTGGATGCCGCAACACGTTTGAATCACGGCGGAACTTATCTACTCACATTCGTCGGCTTCGTAGTCAGTTGGTGTCCTGTCTATCACCTCTGCCACATTCACGCCGATACAAGCATCTGTAGAGCGTAGCATAGACTGAAATGAGGCAGTGTCATTGGGAGAGACGTTCTGCTTTTTTAAGAACAGTTTATAATGCACGTCTTAGGCTTATGTTCATACTACCACTAGTTGTTTTTTCTATGAGTTTAACTTATAACAATGTACGTCTACCAATAGCTCTCGCAGATTACAGTAACGGTTCAGTACGATTGGCTATTGGGGACATTATGCAGGAGGCGGTAGGAAGACCCTCCAGAGCGGCCTCCTCCTGTCACAGGCTACTGCTGTCACCCAGGATATTTTTGTTATTTTACGTCTCTGATCTTATTCATTCCTCGACCACTTACGTATGTAATTCTCTTGTTTACAGAATAAAAAATAGTATGATGATGGTGTGATAAAAGGCAGAACCGGTCACCGAACGAAGTATAAGCAACTTAGAAGAGATCTAGTCTGTACTACTAAAATAATTTTAATTGAATACTAGGCTGCTGTTCTGTGTTTGTTGATTTTCACTGTTTCCAGTAGGGTCATCTTTCTGCTTTTTTTAACAGAATGTAAAACTTCACATGCTATATCATATGAGAGATTTTCTTCTAAGAGATGATCAGCATACATTGATTATTTCGTACTTAAGCTCCAGTTTCTCTCGCGTTCACCGAGCTGAATTGCCACAGCTCTGCCTGACTGACCAATACCCACTTTTTCACTCTGCTTGCAAGTGATTTCATTAGGTTGGTGCATAAGTTCCTAGCGTTTTTGTTTTTCATAATGATATTCCGATTTCTGTTGGTTCATTTATCGACTGTCATTTTTTATTTGCCGTTAAAAGTTGCTGTTTGCGTTTAGATGTTGTTATTTTATCACTTAGAGGTAGCGAGTGGAGCTCTGGATGCTAGAAAACGGACTGCCAAGTAGAAAAATCGTAAAATTTCCTGTTTGAGTTCAGTAGAGGGGTGACAGCAGCGAAGGAAGCCAGAGACATTTGTGCCGTGTACGGGGATAATGTCACTGGAAAGAGAACGGCAAGAAAATGGTTTACTCGTTTTAAGGATGATCGCTTTGACATTAGTGACTCTCAATGTTCAGAAGACCTTTGGGGTTTGATGAAGATAGGTTAATCGCATTAATCGACAGTGATCCAAGTTATTGTACTCGAGAACTGGCAAGTGTGATGAACTGTGATCATTCCACCATCGTGTGGCATTTACATGCATCTGGGGAGGCTCAAAAATTTGGTGTATGGGTACCGCATGCTCTAAGCCAAAATCACAAAAGTCAATGGATGGTTGTATGTATACTTCTGCTTGCTCGTTATCACTTGGATCCTGAGCAACACCAGCCATTCCTATCCCGTACCGTTTCTGGTGACTAGAAATGAAGTCTTTTATGTTAACGTAATGAACAGAAAGGAATGGTTGAGCCCAAACAAAGAAGCAACTCCCAGTACAGAGACCTGCGCGCCTCCCAAAAGATGATGTTATGCGTCTGGTGAAACAGTCAAGATGTGGTGGTCTACGAATTGCTTCCCCGAGGTGTAACCGTTACGGCAGACATTTATTGTCAACAACTGAGACGTCTTGCAGACGCAGTCCAAGAACAACGACCAGGAAGACTGCGTGAAGTGGTGATACTCCACGATAACGCCCGCCCCCATTCTGCTACACTAACAAAAAACGCTATACAAGAACTGAGTTGGGAAGTCATTCTGCACCCATCTTGTTCACCCGATCTTGCACCGTCAGATTTTTCACCTTTTCCGCTCTCTATCGAACAACCTTCATGAAACTTCCTTTCCAGATGGAAAAGCGCTCCCAACAGGGCTCTAAGAGTATTTCGCCTCAAAAATACGTAATTTCGTAGAATTGAAAAGTCAGCCGAGCGTTTGCAGATTGTTGTAAATAGTGAAGGAGAATATATTACTAACGACTGAACTTTCTGTTGTTTACTAAACTTAAACTTAAGGATAAATGCTACGAACTTGTGCACCATTCCAATATACAGGGTGATTTTTTCCACCGTGCCGCGCGGGATTAACCGAGCGGTCTCAGGCGCTGCAGTCATGGACTGTGCGGCTGGTCCCGACGGAGGTTCGAGTCCTCCCTCGAGCATGGGTGTGTGTGTTTGTCCTTAGGTTAATTTAGGTTAAGTAGAGTGTAAGTTTAGGGACTGATGACCTTAGCAGTTAAGTCCCATAAGATTTCACACACATTTGAACTTTTTTTTTCCACCGTGTACAAACGCTAGGGACTGATCGATGAGAGGATACGGTACAAGAAAGGTCTAATGAACTTATGTCCGGAAATGTGCGAGGTGTGGCTAGAAAAAAAACCGGACTAGTACTGGTGAAACAATAAAACGAATGCAATAAGGCTGAAAGTCGCGTGGCCTTTCACGTGACTCTCGCTCCGCCTACTGGTCGAGTTTCATCTGCCTCCTGCACTCAGTCTGCCCGTGGCGTCTGTTTTAAGTAGTTGACGTTTTGTCTGTGCGTCGGAAAATGTTGAGTATACAGAAAGAACAGCGTGTTAACATCAAATTTTGTTTCAAACTAGGAAAATCTGCAAGTGAAACGTTTGTAATGTTACAACAAGTGTACGGCGATGATTGTTTATCGCGAACACAAGTGTTTGAGTGGTTTAAACGATTTAAAGATGGCCGCGAAGACACCAGTGATGACACTCGCACTGGCAGACCATTGTCAGCAAAAACTGATGCATACATTGAAAAAATCGGTAAACTTGTTCGACAAGATCGCCGTTTAACAATCAGAGCAGTGTCTGAGTTAACAGGAGTTGACAAGGAAAGTGTTAGGCAGATTCTTCATGAAAGTTTCAACATGAACAAAGTGTGTTCAAAAATGGTTCCAAAGTGTCTCACAATTGAACAGAAGGAACGCCGAAGAATGATTTGTTCTGACATCCTGGAAAACATTGAAAGTGATCCCACCTTCTTACAAAATGTTATTACTTGCGATGAATCGTGGTTTTTACTTACGATCCCGAAACTAAACGCCAATCGATGCATTGGAAAACTCCTGGTTCTCCACGACAAAAAAAGCACGAATGTCAAAATCGAAATTCAAGGCAATGATGATTGTTTTTTTTTTGACATCGAAGGGATTGTGCACATTGATTGGGTACCAGAGGGACAAACAGTGAATCAGCATTACTACATTAGCGTCCTGGCTACCCTACGTGAGCGAGTACGGAGAAAACGGAACGATTTGTGGAGAAAAAAGTCATGGATCCTTCACCAAGACAATGCCCCAGCTCACAGTGCGTTGTCAGTGAAGACGTTTTTGGCAAAACACAACATTCCCATCTTAGATCATCCACCCTACTCACCTGATTTGGCCCCCTGTGACTTTTTTCTTTTCCCTAAAGTCAAGTCAGCTTTGAAAGGAACTAGATTTGAGACTGTTGAAGCAGTAAAAGAAAAAGCGACGGAAGTAATGTATGGACTTACCGAAAATGATCTGCAGCATTGCTATGAACAGTGGAAAATTCGTATGGAGCGGTGTAGAGACCGAGGAGGAGAGTACATTGAAGGAGATAACATGAAATTGTAAATAATTGTAAATAAATGTTTTTTCCAGCATCAGTCCGGTTTTTTTCTAGCCGCACCTCGTATAGTTTCCATGCTAGAGGCCATGTATTCACTCATGCTTTGTTACAGAGACTGCGGTCTAATACGGGCCTTACCACGCAACCAGTGTTACAGTACGCATGATTTCCTCTTAGAGGGTGGTACCGTTCCTCGTATGTCATGCCCTAGCGCCCTCTCCTGCCATAGTATCTGATAATGTTATGTCCCATTCACTTCTCTTGCTGACTCACCTTGAGGTGGATGTGATACAGCGTTGTACGCAATGGTTCCGTGTTGGAACCTTGAGGTTGCGGCATGGTGTATACTTACGGAAAGGCAAGTAGCAACGGGCTGTGGGCAGCAAGGTTCTATCAGGAGTCTTTCCCCGCCGACAATAACCACAGCATTCAATGTTTACAACAGTGTTTCGCCGTTTGTCTGAGACAGGGTCGTATCGGGAAGCAGGAAATGGTGAAGGACGTCCCCGAAATGTTCGGACACCAGACATGGAGGGAAGTGTGATTAATACTGCAGGAGGCAACCACCGTGTCAGCACCCGGCAGTTGGCCCGCCAGTACAGCGTAAGCCAGGCGACCGTGTAGAACATTTTCCATGACAATTGTTACTACCCTTATCACTTACAGCGTATGCTGGTCTTATTAGCGACAGACTTTCCACACTGGGAGCAGTTTTGCCACTGGTTTCTTCACGAGGTGACCACGATTCCGGGATTTGAGTCATCCATCCTATTCACGAATGGGGCCACCTTTACGCGGAGTGGCGTCTTTAACTTTCATAACGGTCATCTGTATCGTGACAGTGAATCATCAGCATCGGTGCAGCCGAAATGTGTGGCCCGGTATGATTGGCGAACATATTTTGGGACCAGTCTTCCTTCCACGTCGCCTAACAGACAGGAATTATCGGCGTTTCTTGCGGTTGACTTTTTCCTCCCCTCTGGAAGAAGTGCCATTTATGATTGGAAGGGTTATATGGCTGCTACATGATGGTGTTCCAGCCAACTTCGCCGTAAACGTCAGGACTCATCTGAATCGTGTCTTCCCTAGTCGATGGACCGGGTGAGGGGGTCCAGTTGGGTGGGATGCTCGTTCACCGGATGTAAATCCTTGCGATTTATGGTTACGGGGCAATCTCAAAAGTGACACGCATGCAGAGCCCATTCCAGATGTGAAGATACTGGAGCAGCGTATTAATGCTGCTTCGACACTGTTCGGGTGCAGACTGACCGATGTGAAAGTGTGAGACAGAACACGCTACGGCGCGTTCACGCTTGAGTTGAGACACATGGAAACCATTTTCAACACGTACTGTAACTGTGGTTGCATGGTACAGCGCGTATTAGACCGCAGTCTCTGTAAGAATGTATGATTGAATAAATGGTCTCTAGCATTGAAACCATGCATTTCCGGATATAAGTTCATTAGACCTTTCTTGTACCGTATCATATCATCGATCAAACCCTACTGTGGGAAAAAATCACCCTGTATACACTACTGTGTGCCAAGGGTTGCAATTTTTTAACTTTTTTGTAAGGTTGTCCGACATGTTGCAAATATCTGGAATTTTGCACTACGCTTTGTAACCACTGAAAAATAAGTTTACTTAACCTCAATTTTTAGTTAATGCAATTCTTTCTATGTGATCAAAAAATATGTAATGTTTTCCTATGCTAACTCTCTGTTGTATTTCCTGTAGAAATAGTATCTATGTAAGTCGCACGTCCTGTTTATCTGTTTTTGCGACATTCACTTGTCACCTGAATATGGCCTGAGAAGCCGAAAGCCGGTTCATCACCAAATAAATATAATTTTGAAGTACATTAAGAAATGTTTTTCTTTTCAGTGTTCTAATACTGTCCTGCCAAGCACTGACGGAAAATTCAATTAATTTCCAGTTTTATTTCG
Organism: Schistocerca nitens; assembly: GCF_023898315.1. Taxonomy (NCBI): domain Eukaryota; kingdom Metazoa; phylum Arthropoda; class Insecta; order Orthoptera; family Acrididae; genus Schistocerca; species Schistocerca nitens. Next base: position 932,414,977 of record NC_064616.1, read on the forward strand.
AGTGTTGTTGCCATTGACACTGAGGTGTGTAGGGAGCTATTTTTGAGTTACTGTTCTTCTGTCATGCGGGATCAGCGTGTGTGACGTGTTTCTGTACGAAAACCATACAAAAGGAAGTTTTCGCTCGATCTTCACCTGTGGTTACGATTCACATATTCGAAGGAGTAAAAGTAATCAGACAGGAACTCATTTAACACGCTATACAAAACAGCTTGTAAATCATAGCCCACATAACCACAACCGTGTCGAGTTTGAACCCCCTCTTCCGAGAGCCGGATTTTCATCGTTTGGTATTCACTTTAACACTTCCCCGCTAATGTACGATACACGCCCAACGGAAGTTACAAATTTATAACACCTGTAAAATATACAGACTGGTGTGAAGAGGGGGTGATGGGATGTGTACCGTAAAGGAACTTCCCGATTCGCTGGTTATATGTCTATATATTACTGGGACTCGGAGTCGGACCATTTCCTTCTTAGGGTGATGTTTTGTCGTAAGTTACATTTTTTGTGGTATTTGATGTTCACGAAACTGTCCTTCGATTCGCAACGTCCGTAAACAATGAAAAAAGAAAAAACGAAAAACAGCAAGCGGTGCCGTTTTAATTTTACACAAAGTTTTCTCGCGTAGTGCTTCGGTTGCAAAAACTGCAGCATATGTTAGACGCATATTGGCCTGCGGATTACGTTAGACGTCCGTTAAGAATAGCTACGATCGAATCTTATTGAGCACACGAAATAACGAGCAAGTTCTACATCCCGTTCTTCCGTATTTCAGTAAACACTCTTTCGAAACAAACTGTCTTTAAGATCTCTTCACACTTAATTAACACTCAATTAGGGGAGAGAAGCAGCAATTAGACTTGAAGCGCTCATCTCGAAACTAAGATGAACAAACTTTTTAATAAGAATCGCCGACTCATTAATAAAATTCATTTAATGGCGCAGAGAGACAGAGTCCGTATCAGGCAATAGATTCGTTATTTATTTTCAGGTGGATCGTCCAACGGTATTAATTGAATGTCAGGACTGGATAAACGCACCCCTGGGCTATCAGAAAGCGTCGTGAATGGAACGCCTGCAGACTTTCTTCTTCTTTAACCTTCCGTGGAAGAAAGATGCCTAAGTATTGTTCTGCACATCAGTCAAATATTTATTGATATTCCGAGATTTCTGATGTGGTTACTACTTGCTACTATTGCGAATGCCTTTCGCTGTTTCACATTTCCATTATAAATTCATAAGTTCATACTACATTCAAGTAACATTTTAAATGTATCTCTATTTATAGCACTATTCAAAATTAGTTTTCGACACAAAATCACACTGCAATAAACGCAGAATGATTATTGCGTCCAGTATATTGTAGTGAAAAGTGCAGTGACCTGTGTTTGTGTGTTCAAAATTCTTCGGGGTTGTTTCGTGATATATTTTTCACTCATTGCGTTTAAAAAGTAGTTGGGCGGGTGAAGATGTTGGTAGTACAATAAAGGAATCGTAAACAGAATTAGCCTTGGGTATTGGACTCAGAACAACAGTTTCGTTGTACAAAGGAAGAATGTGCATAACTTGCGGTACATCATGGTCACCACGTGTAACGTGCCTTTCAGGTTACCCATCTCCTCCTTCTAGAATTGCACATATCGGAGAACTTGGTCGCTGAAGAGATCTTTGGTCTAACAACTAAAAAACAACAACAAAAAATCGAAATTAGTGTGCTACAATGCTTAACATCTGCGACACTGATCGCAAAATCTACGATCTCTAAACTCTGTTACCAAAAATGGACGTATCTCGGAACAAACTGTTGAAGTACATTAGTCCATTATAACTACCTGGTTAGAAAAAATTTCTTTCATTCTTAAAGGTGATTGTAAACTGTTACTGTAATCACACTACAATCGTATGTCATTCCATCTGTCCAAGTGTGAAGACAGCCACTGAAAGCGCGCTGTTTCCTGTGAAACTATTTCATCATCATCAGGATCATTTTAAGATTAATGTGTGGGCAGGAATTGTAGGCGGATGTCTGGTGGGGCCATACGTTCTCCCAGGTCGTCTTAACAGGTGCTGTCCACAGGGACTTTATTTAGAACACTTTCCAAGCCCTACTAGAAGATATGCCCTTGAAAATAAGCAGAAACATGTGGTTTACTCGTATGCATGATGGAGCGGCAGCACATTCCAATCTCAGTGTTCGAGAAGCACTGGCTGGTGTCTGCCATGACAGGTGGATAGGTAGAGATGGATAAGTTCAAATGGTTCAAATGGCTCTGAGCACTATGGGAATTAACATCTATGGTCATCAGTCCCCTAGAACTTATAACTACTTAAACCTAACTAACCTAAGGACATCACACAACACCCAGTCATCACGAGGCAGAGAAAATCCCTAACCCCGCCGGGAATAGAAGGATAAGTTTCATGGCCTGCAATTTCCTCTGGCCTCAGTTCTTTAGGATACTACCTCTTGAGATATCTTAAACAAATAGTCTATGCAGCAGACCACCTGGACGCAGAAACCCTTCATCGACGTCATGAAGCCCGCGAAATCATTCGAAACCGTCGGAAGGTATGTGAAAGTGTGCGACAATCCGTACTTCAACAAGTGCATGCGTGTTTAGGAGAAGAGGAGCCGCCTTCTCTTGCTCCTAAACACGCATGCACTTGGACTGTTCCGAATATTTATTAGGAGTTTATGTCTTGACAAGCTCCAATCACTTAAATTGTAAACTCCCATTAATAACTCGAAAACAAAGGATTTACGGGCACTTGTTGATATGAACTTCATTTCTTGGTATGGTGTAAGGAACCTGTCTCCATAGTCTGTAAAACTCTTTTTTAAACACCTGTGTAAGTTATAGGAGTGGACCCAAAATTGACTGTTAGCAGAATGTGGAATCAGTAGGTTCAGGAGGGTAATACGGAACGCCGTGCTGGACCCAGCGGCCTCGTATCACTAGCAGTCGAGATGACATGCATCTTATCCGCATGGATGTAACAGTGGACGTTACATTTCAGATGTGTTACGACCCGTGGCTCTACCCTTCATTCGATCTCTGCGAACCCCTATATTTCAGCAGGATAATGCACGACCGCATGTTGCGGGTCTTGCACAGGCCTTTTTGGACACAGAATACGTTCGACTGCTGCCCTGGCCAGCACATTCTCCAGATCTCTCACTAACTGAAAACGTCTGGTCAATGGTGGCCGAGCAACTGGCTCGTCACAATACGCCAGTCACTACTCTTGATGAACTGTGGTATCGTGTTGAAGCTGCATGGGCAACTGTACTCGTACACGCCATCCAAGCTCTGTTTGACTCAATGCCCAGGCGTATCAAGGCCGTTATTATGGCCAGAAGTGGTTATTTCTCAGGATCTATACACCCAAACTGCGTGAAAATGTAATCACATGTCAGTTTTAGAATAATATATTTGTCCAATGAATACCCGTTTATCATGTGCATTTCTTCTTGGTGTAGCAATTTTAATGGCCAGTAGTGTAATTACAGCCTGGAAAAATTACATACTGTGCATCAATGATGGCATTAAGTTAGAATGACTTTTCAGAATTCTGTTTGGAACTCCAACAACACCAAATGAGGTTTTGTTTTTTAGAAGTTTTATAATGCTGTTAATTTCAGTGAAGGAAGTTGATGTTACTTCAGGTTGTTTAAAATTTCGTAGAATGACATTTTTAATAAATTCCCTTGTTTCTTCAACTGAATCATTTAATCCCATTTTTTTCTGCTGCATTAAGAAATTAATTGTTAGAAATATTCATAACTTGTGAATTCAGTTTGTCATTCAGTTTAATTGCGATATTATCTTGTACACTGACAGGTTTTTCTGTCTTCCATTCCACAGTAACATGTATAGTTTTAATCTTATTCTCTTCATTATTATGAATTTCTGTCATGATATATATTTTCTAGACATTTTAATGACTTCCATTAAAATACTACAGAGTTTTTTGTAGAATGCAAGTAACGTCGGATTTTGACTATTTCCGGTCTTTATATGAATTTCCCTTTTCCTCTTACAGGACATATAAATCCCTTTAATTAGGTATTGTTTACTCATTTTAATGGAGTTTATGAATAACTTTTTAGGAAAGGTACTTTCAGATATTGGCACGAATGTAGGGTATATTGAGTATCACATTAACATCTCTTTTCATATACACCGCTTCCCTCACTACCACTTTTAACTTATTCTTCAAACATTGTATCCTGGTATCATTAATAACACACACAGCTGTGTTTGGCTGTCCCTCAGAGCTGTAAATTCTACACGTTTAATTACATTAATTGTGCATTATGGGCAGATAGCCCCCTAACAACCGGGTACATATTATTTCAACCTAAATACTGTCTATAAAAATATAACAATCGCAGTCCTGCTATCTTGCTGTGCACGAGTTAGAAAATGCACTATTGAGTCACACTGAATCAGCCAAATAATGATTCCAGTTCATTTTTCTTATTAGAATCTTTTTCTACAAGCTGTCAACTATTTTGTCTCGTCTGACACGTAGTTCAACAATGAATTTATTGTACATGTCTCATAAACAGTTGACCGTTTCCTACGGGGATCTATAGACAGTTACAATAACGAGAGAAGTATTCTGCAATAACAACTCACCCGCAGATGTTTCTAGGTTTTCGTCTACACAAAAACTGCTTGTATCAATATTTTTAAATTTATGTCCGACTTTCACGCATATTGGAACTCCTGTTTCCTATTAACTATACATGAAAATGGTGCCAGTCTGGTATCTATGTCTATTCCTACGGTTACGTGGTTTCTTACATGTATCCAAATTTAAAGACAACTGTCAAATGGCATTTACGTTCAAGGCTTTACGCATTTCCTTACGATCATCCAGCGATGATACTTTCCTGCAGATATCACTATTGTCTGCGAATAATCTAGTAGTTCTGCTGACCGCGTCTGAGAAGTCGTTCATGCATATATGACTAAGTCTTCCATTCCGGTCTGGTTCGTGATGAAAATGGCTCAAAATGGCTCTGAGCACTATGGGACTTAACATCTGTGGTCATCAGTCCCCTAGAACTTAGAACTACTTAAACCTAACTAACCTAAGGACATCACACACATCCATGCCCGAGGCAGGATTCGAACCTGCGACCGTAATGGTCTCGCGGTTCCAGACTGTAGCGCCTAGAACCGCTCGGGCACTACGGCCGGCTCTACTGCGTGAAAACTAACAACAATAAATAATTTTTATGTTTATTCATGTAAACTATACACGTATCAGAAGTAATTACTTTGGATACATAAAAGCGCAGAAGTTACGCGATTATATTATTTTTATTCCTTATAAAATGCAATTTATACACACATCAAAAAAAGCTTTATATCACCCCGGTTCCCAGAGCTCCTGAAGGCAGATGTTGACTGTAGATATTGTATCACAGACACAGTCCCTTTCACTGTTCAGAGATGTCACTAACCCCACCCAGAAATGCAAACAACCGTGCATCAGCAGCGTCTATTAGACGGAGGGGATCCGACAGCCGATCAGTTCCAGTCATTCCACCTGGAAGGAGGTACACGGCTCGTGTTGTCTGTAGTTCAACCATGCCTAGACGCTCAAAACCGCAGTTCGATCGCGTTCGCATTGTCACTTTGTACCAGGAAGGGCTCTCAACAAGGGAAGTGCTAGGAGTGAAACAAAGCGATGTTATTCGGATATGGAGCAGATACAAAAAAACAGGAACTGTCGATGACATGCCTCGCTCAGGCCCCCCAAGGGCTATTACTGCACTGGATGACCGCTACCTACGGATTACAATGAGGAACCCTGACAGCAACGCCACCATGTTGAATAATGCTTTTCGTGCAGCCACAGTACGTCGTGTTACGACTCAAACTGTGCGCAATAGGCTGCATGATGCGCGACTTCACTCCCGACGTCCATGGCGAGGTCCATCTTTGCAACTACGACACCATGCAGCGCGGTACAGATGGGCCCAACAATATGCCGAATGGACCGCTCAGGATTGGCATCACGTTCTCTTCACCGATGAGTGTCGCATATGCCTTCAACCAGGCAATCGTCGGAAAAGTGTTTGGAGGCAACGCGTTCAGGCTGAACGCCTTAGACATACTGCCCAGCTAGTGCAGCAAGCTGGAGGTTCCCTGATGGTTTGGGGTGGCATTATGTGGGGCCGACGTACGCCGCTGGTGGTCATGGAAGGTGCCGTAACGGCTGTACGATACGTGAATTCCATCCTCCGACCGATAGTGCAACCATATTGGCAGTATATTGGCGAGGCATTCGTCTTGATGGACGACAATTCGCGACACCATTGTGCACGTCTTGTGAATGACTTCCTTCAGGATAACGACATCGCTCGGCTAGTGTGGCCAGCATGTTCTCCAGACATGAACCCTATCGAACATGCCTGGGATGGATTTGAAAGGTCTCTTAATGGACGACGTGACCCACCAACCACTCTGAGGCATCTACGCCGAATCGCCGTTTTGGCGTGGGACAATTCTGGAGCAACAGTGGCTTGATGAACATGTGGATAGTATACCACGACGAATACGGGCATGCATCAATGCAAGAGGACGTGCTACTGGGTATTAGAGGTACCGGTGTGTACAGTAATCTGTTCCACCACCTCAGAGGGTATCGCTGTATGGCGGTACAACATGCAATGTGTGGTTTTCATGAGGAATAAAAAGGGCGGAAATGATGTTTATGTTGATCTCTATTCCAATTTTCTGTACAGGTTCCTGAAGTCTCGGAACCGAGGTGACGCAAAACTTTTTTCGATGTGTGTATTTTGCAAGGATGTAAAATAAAAATTGGATTAACACTGAACGATGTGTGGATCTAATTTTGTGCAAAACAAGCAAAAAAACAAAGCGAAGTTGTCTGCTAGCAGTTTCTCTCTCACTCCCTAGCAATACTTCCGGTAATCCTACCATTTACTACGTCATTTACGTACTGTACCAAAATTACCGACCCGTAATTTTGCTAATGCGTAAGTCTATTATATGACTCTTCAGTTAAGCGTGCGGGCTGAAAAGCCGTGGCTGATGTAAACAACTGTTCACTCACGTTTACTCCTCATCTGCAGGAGATACCTTCGATGAGCAGTCGACAACAGCATCGAAAGCTCAAGGGACCCGCTTATTTATGGAGCTGCACAGAAGCGCCTCCATTCGTAAAGTGATGGCGCATGCTTGATTGTTTGCGGATGGTGACATTGTTCTCGATTATAAGTAATTGGTTGTTACTTTCTCGACGCAAAATCGACATCCATATTTTATTTTGTTTTATTTAACACCCTCTTCTTCTCTATTAAAATTATCACGGTGTTTATAAATTTATACCACCTCTTTTTAAACGTAAATGCCGTGTGGCTAGGGCTCCCCGTCAGGTAGACCGTTCGCCTGGTGCAAGTCTGTCGAGTTGACGCCACTTAGGCGACTTGCGTGTCGATGGGGATGGAATGATGATGATAAGGACAACACTACACCCAGTGCCTGAGCGGAGATAATCTCCCACCCAGCCGGGAATCGAACCCGGGCCGTTGTTATGACATTCCGTCGCGCTGACCACTCAGCTACCAAGGGCGAACACTTCTATATAAGACCGCATGATGATGTACTGTAGCGAGTAAAACGCTAAATTTTATTTCATGGATGGCATTTTGAAAAACATGTGCTGCTACGGCCGATTTGTCAGTGTGGCCAGACCTACATTTCCTGTTGTGTTCGGCCAAGCGGGCGTTAATACGCCTTTTCGTAGTTCCAGTGTATACTTGGCCGTAACAGCACGAAATTTTAAACACTCCAGCTATCGCTAGTGGACGATGTACAGCTGTTGCTGTTGTCGGGCAATTTCCAGGTGGGTTGAAAAACCGTTTCAAAGCTTTGCGCCTCATGTTCAATTAAAACTTTTCGAACTGATCAGTAACTTCGTTAATGAAAGGGAGGAAAGTTTCCCTTTTGGCGGCTGTTGTTCCCCATTAGTCTTTTAATTCTGTCCTTTTGGACGTAGCACTAGTTCAACCTCCTTATTGGTTTAAACAGTTCTTCATGGTTAGATTCTTTATGGACTTATGCTATATTTGTATCGCTCCCTTGTACATGTTGTAGCCCTAAGTTCCTTCCGCTGGTTTGATTCTTCAGAAAGGCAAATTGGTCATTGCCTTCCTTTTGGGTTGAAACTATAACGTCGTAACAGGAAGAGATATAACTCCTCTTCGCCGTGCGTTCACACTACACCAGCGATACCACTTAGCCGGTGTTTTATTGGCTGTCTGATGCGACGAGTGTTAAAATATTCTCCACAGTCAAGTAGGCAACACCTGGACTAAGGGGCTTCCCATGGTCAGCGCAACAATTGGACAGATTCACACGATAAATTTAACATAAAAGAAGAGGGTGTTCAATGAAACTTAATTTGGGCGTCGACTTTGCGCCAAGGGAGTAACGGGCAATTACTTTTACTCGACAACGCTGTAAACCCGTCGTAAATAATAGCATTAAATGTATTCACAATCGCGAGTATGGACAACAATCAGCCGTAGAATGGAATAACGACAATGACAATCCATCCCGGTGAGGCATGGATTTTCATTTTCGTCATCCCATTCTACAGCTGATGGTTTTCCTTATTCGCAATTGCGAATACATTTAATGTATTTAATTACGGCTGTTATCGCCGCAGTGCCTGTTCGTTTGGACGTGCATCCATGTCCAAAGGAAATTTCCACCGTACTTGAGAATAACATAGGCGCTGGAATTAGGCATAAATAATCGCGCATTTGACATCACGTGAGTAGTGGCCGTGTTCTGGATCCCCTTGAGTTTTCGATACAGTAGCTGATTTGTCTCCGATGACGTCTCCCGCAGGTAGAGACGAAACGTCAGGAAATGGTTTTATACAGGGTGAACCAGAACTCGACCGACAAACTTTCAAAAAAATATTTAGTAAATATGAGCTCTAAAATGCATACCTGAAGAGGAATGAGCGCTAAATGACCTTCGACATTGTGAAATATTTCGTCTACTGCAAGCTCTTTCTTTTCCATATTTTAAGATGGAATCATTTTTTCTTGTTTTGGTTCACCCTATCACCTCTGAACATATTTTGTTGGAGTTCTGGTTCGCTCTGTATACAGACCAAGGCCTCTCAGCCCGGAAGTTTTAAGTGGCCTGAAAGGTTGCATTGTATTGTTACGTATGTGATGTACAATAAGTGTAATAGGGTATTCAACTGAAAGATGACTGTTCACAGTCACTGAGCTGTCTTGGCAGGGAATATGACCTTCAAAATATTTATGCCGGATTACTTTTGACTTAGTAGAATGGACAGATGAACGTAGAACAACATTCAGTATAATCAGAGTCTGATTAGATGCGGCTCTCCTTGCTGGTCTATCTTGTGCAAGCGCCTTCATTTCTGTGTAACTGTTACAGCCTACATCCATTTGAACCTGGCTACTTTAGTCAAACGTTGGTCTTCCTCTACAATATTTACCACCAACTCTTCCCTTCATTACCAAATTGAGGAGTGCTTGATGAATCAGAATGTATCCTATCAAGCGATACCTTCTTTGAGTTAACACACTTTTCTCCCTAATTCGATTCAGTTACTAGTTATCCGATGTTCCCCTCTAATTTTCTTCAACATTCTCTTCTGGCACCCAATTTCAAAAGCTTCTACTCTCTTCTTGTCCAAGCCGTTTATCATCTAGATTTCACTTCTGTACAGGACTACACTCCAGATAAATCGCGAAGATACCTCCGGAAAAGACTTTATGTTCGCCGATAACAAATTTCTCTCTTTCACAAGAGGGCATGACATAGGCGCGTGTCACATCTGCCGACTCGTCCGTCCCTATTCGAGAGTACTACTGTACGCTACGTGCTGAGACCAGGTTTGCCTCTTCCTTCGCCGTGAACGACAGAAATACGACGACACAAAGCACGGAATCATGACGTGAAGTAAGGGTGTCAGTTGTGTAACTCCCGCTCGCCTAGCTATGACAATTTTCACACAGCGTGTGCGAAGGAAGAAGCAATTTTGAAATCGGTTTCTCAACAACTATTCAAGATGTTCCAGCAGTCCGTGCAGTATAACTTTAGTATAAATTCCTTGTAAGCAACAAGTAACAAGGCTCTAATAAAGTCTACACACTACTTGTATTTCCTTTAGATACAAGCACAGACGTTGGTTACAGTCATTATCACATTGGGCCACACAATGGCTAGTCTTCAGAATCTAATACGTGTAATCGAATATCATAAGCTCGTTCGTAGACAGATCTGAATAAGAAGCGACAGATTAAGAGAATATTTAGTTTGTGTTTAAAAGAAACTGAAAACAAGGAACTAAAGTGCAAGAAACAAAACAGTTCCAGAATGTATTGAATGTAAGTCTACTGTGATCTTAAAGAGTGATTAACGCCATTAAACAAGATTTTGCAATATAACCTAAGGACAGTGCTACACTTAAAAACGTAGTCTCCGAGATTAAAATCGAAGGCGAACTAGTCAAATTGAGTAAATTTGAACAGTTCAATACAGTGATTAAATCAAAAGTTTCAGGGAAGTCGACAGGGTTCGTCACAGGAAGAGTCTACTAAGAATAAAGCTGTAAAAAAATTAAATAATAAGCTTTATGTAAGAAGTCCTGAAGATGACAAATATTTGACAGAAATCGGTAATGACTGTAGTCATCCACTGTGATTGTGTACAGGAGACATAAAAAGAAATGTATAACACTCCAGTCACTTTCTCCATAGACTGAAGGTCGTTTTTTCTAAAACTCTCCATATTTTTCCACCATTCACATGATTTTCATATTTACTGCCATTCACGAATATGATTACGTGTCCTAAACGGAGATAGGATAAATAGCAGAAAGAACGGATGCGTATTGCGTGATTTTCAATTCATTTTCTACTCTCATTGATGTATCTTAATTGTTGTTTTGTTTCAGGTGCTGCAGAAGATCGACACCCCTTGCAAGAATATACAAGAGAACCTACGACTGAATTTTATGAAAAGTAAATCATTCTGTGAGTGTGAATGAAAATGTACTACAAATCCGTTGCCTCACAATCAATCAATGGGCTACGGAATTTCCACAGAACTTCACCGCAGCTTTTCTCCTACTTGCGACTGGAAAACAGCGTTAGCTGAAAGTGTGTGTACGCTCGTACCCCACTTGAACTTTTGCTGCTGACTACTTTCTACTCCTCAAGAACTGGCTTCGTTCTCAACTTCTCAAAGAGGGTTTGGAAAACCTTGTTCGAGTTAACGGAAGCAATTGGAATGAAATAGTGACTATGTACAAAAATGATCTTAAAGTATTATATTGCTTGTTCTCTACAAGATATAGTGCTTTTCATTTGTTATAATTCTGTTCTACCAAGAACCGACGGAAGAAAGAGAGTGTTTCCATCTCGCAATAAGGTTATCATCTGTATCTTTTGTGATAATTCCTTACTAACCACCCCCTGATATTTAGCTGTGCATCCTTTTTTACAATGGTAATACTCGGCAGTCGTTAAAAAACGTTTCATTCAGAAAAGTGTCTGTCTGTAACTCCTGACGAATTTCTCAAGACAATTTATCTTTAAAATTTTTCTTTGCCAATTGAGGAAGGCCTCTTAGAAATGACTGTGTACTATATTGCTACAAAATAATTGCAGTAAGCACATATACAGATTGTGTGTTCATAAAAATTTGTTGGTTGCAATAATTTTACTTAGAAGTACCATTACGGGTGAAATACGAGGTACTGAGCGCTGTCAGTGACGAATCTTCTCTAATAAGATACAAAGACAACGATATAAGTTTCGTAGAACACTTCTCTCTTTTATTCCAGAAATGTTGCGGCGATGAGAACAATTCTGGGATTCAGAATGAGATTTTCACTCTGCAGCGGAGTGTGCGCTGATATGAAACTTCCTGGCAGATTAAAACTGTGTGCCGGACCGAGACTCGAACTCGGGACCTTTGCCTTTCGCGGGCATGTGCTCTACCAACTGAGCTACCCAAGCACGACTCACGCCCCGTCCTCACAGCTTCACTTCTACCAGTACCTCGTCTCCTACCTTCCAAACTTTACAGAAGCTCTCCTTTCTTTCAGGAGTGCTAGTTCTGAAAGGCTCGCAGGAGAGCTTCTGTAAAGTTTGGAAGGTAGGAGACGAGGTGCTGGCAGAAGTGAAGCTGTGAGGACGGGGCGTGAGTCGTGCTTGGGTAGCTCAGTTGGTAGAGCACATGCCCGCGAAAGGCAAAGGTCCCGAGTTCGAGTCTCGGTCCGGCACACAGTTTTAATCTGCCAGGAAGTTTCAATTCTGGGATTGAAGGTAATGAAGGAAAGTGCGATAAATGCCGTAAATCGCAGGAATAGAGATAGTTGAAAGAACCGACCACCTGTCACTGCCCAGAGACAGACATTGAGTAATTTAAAAAAATGCAAAATATATGCTCCTCACGAATCCTTCGTACTAGTTGTAGTAACAAACGGATGAAGAAAATCGCTTCAGTCGATTGTTGGAAAACAGTCGACTCATTTGAGTGTAGTTTTACATATCGGTTGAACTGTTCATTCATTCTTTTGAGTGAAGTCAGTCTATAGAAGCAAGCGAATGAAAACAATCGCTTCAGTCGGTTGTAGTTTCGATTGTTTTGCCATTCTTAGGTAATTATTATTGACTGCACTCTGTTATCAACTGTCGTCAATGAATCTGCCGTTCCGATATTTTTTTTTTAATTGAGTGCCAATACGTAGTTTTTTTCAGTTTTTCGCCAATAAGCATTTGCTTAATAGTGAACTTTCTGTCTGAATCAGACTGTCGAAACGCTCAGTGACGTGAATAAAAAGTGATCATCAAGATAAATTCAGCGCGATGTACAGTATCTGCAAAGATGATTAATCTAACGAAACTATATTAACGATTTAAAAAAATGAACGAATGGTGACACAATTCTTACAAAAAAATGATACCTCCTAAATATAATGGTATATGCATAAGAAGCTAGTAATTAAGTCACCAAAGAACTAAAAATTGTTTCTTATATGCTTTCTGTTTCGTCACGTCAGCAGTTATCTAAACAGAACTATCGGTGATGATTGCAAAACCAGCGGGAAGAGAGAGAGACAGATTTTTCATTTATTTAAACATGAGTTCATAATGTAGCACTAATTATTAATCTTTTAAAAACAAATAAAAATCCATATTTCATACAAGAAGTACGAAAAATTCGTGTTCAAATAAATAAATACATGAATTTCGTAAATACTTTACTTTCAGAAAAATAATTTTTATTCACATCTCCGTGAAGTGAGATACGTTATTTGTCTCTAAAAAGGTTGGGAACCCTGTTTATGATTCATGTATAACCGAAAAGGCTGAAGAAGTAAGTAAATGGAATCACTCAAACCCGGAGACAGATTGAAAACATTGATGTAACGGCGGTAACTGTCTGAAATTTGCGGCACTCCGTTATGTCAGATTAAATGAGAGTGAGTGGAAACATTCATGTAGCTGACATGGCCGCACAAGTAAGTTTCAATCAATTGTCCATTCGACTGAAGAAAAAACACTGAACAAAAACAATCGACGGGTCGATAGGTTTTTAAAATCAGGCAGCTTACAGTACTTTATACAGAAGGGAAACGCGTTTGCTGGCAAATGAATGATCACGCAGTTAAGTTCATACAGTTATCTTGCAGTCAATAGGAAGTAACTGATATGGAAATAGATACAGATAGACAGATAGATAGATAGATAGATAGGTACATAGATAGATAGATAGATAGAGAGATAGAGAGAGAGACAGATAAATATGATACGGTGTAGACATTGCAAACTGCCTTTGTAGGCGAGCTTACTATTTATAGCCAGTGTGACAGTGCTCGAACCTGAGATAATCTTTCGAGTTTTGCGGGTACGAGAGTTTTCTTCTCGAGATGTCGGCCAGGAAGAGGACAAGGCGTGGCCGCCTGCAAGTTCTGATGTTTAGACTTGCACTGTCTTCCGCTGCGTTCGACACACATCCGCAATGACTCGTGAATATTTGAGAGTTGTTAGCGCTGGGTTTCATTTTGTTCATTCTGTCTGTCGTTATCTTCAACAAAATAAATCTGTCACCACTATCTACCCGTCCTTAGCACGTATATCCACAGGAAACATTTACACTTCGGAAAAGAAAAATGTTCAAATGTGTGTGAATTCCTAAGGGACCAAACTGCTGAAACCACCGGTCCCTAGACTTACACACTACTTAAACTAACTTATGCTAAGAACAACACACACACACACACACACACACACACACACACACACACACACACACACACACACACACACGCCCGAGGGAGGACTCGAACCTCCGGCGGGAGGGGCCGCGTAGTCCGTAACATGGCGCCTCAAACCACGCGGTCACCCCGCGCGGCTTCGGCAAAGAACAGTGCCTATGTATTGATGGGAGCATGCAGCTGGAACATCATCGCGAGGTTCCCCAAACGACAATATTTTACGACCAGTCTTCTAGAACACAATTAAAAAACGGTTGTGAAGATTTCACTGAGTCTCCCGTAGCTATGCAGTGTTCCGCAACCGCAGATTTTGTTGGTTGCTTTACTGAAGCCCACAAGCTTTTCTCAGGTATGTTGATCACACAGTTTTGGTGTGAAAATTTCAGGCTTTAATTACACAGAAGTTACAGACCCACAAAAAGAAACACGGTGAGGAGGTGAAGACAATGGCGTATCTGTCCTACGGCGGCAAATTATCGAACGTAAGATTAAATGCAGTTTTACAGCCGACTCCGAAAACTATTCAGTACGGTGTAACTCCGTAAACCGAGCGTCTACTGTATTCCATAAAAATAGGGTGACGCGGACAGTCGAATAAAGGTCCAAGAAGCATAGGAGACACGCAGAATTCAAGCAGCCAACAAAACCTGTGGTTTCAGAACACTGCAAGCTACAGGGAACTCAATGGAAACGTGTATTCACGGATAAATGATGATTCCCCGGAAACGGAAACCAACTGACGGTTCGTCCTTGACATTGATCATGATATGACCGGAATAAACTGCGAAAAGGTTCAGAATGGTTCAAATGGCTCTGAGCACTATGCAACTTAACTTCTGAGGTCATCAGTCTCCTAGAACTTAGAACTAATTAAACCTAACTAACCTAAGGACATCACACACATCCATGCCCGAGGCAGGATTCGAACCTGCGACCGTAGCGGTCGCTCGGTTCCAGACTATAGCGCCTAGAACCGCACGGCCACTCCGGCCGGCCTGCGAAAAGGAATGGAAGTGTTAAGACAGACCTCGGCGTTTTGGAATTGTGTTGTAAAGAAGGCTGTTGTTATAGGACTGACGCAACAGAGACAGTGCGTTTACTCTCAGCAGGGCGCGGGACACAGCGGTCAGCCAACTCAAGTCACAAAGCAGACCAAGTTCGACTTCCAGAATGGAAATTTGTGGTAAGGGCTATGGGACTAAACTGCTGAGGTCATCGATCCCTAGGCTTACGCACCACTTAATCTAACTTAAAGTAAGTTATGCTAAGGACAACACACACACCCATGCCCGAGGGGGGGCTCGAACCTCCGACGGTGGGACCCGCGCGAACCGCGACAAGACGCCCTAGATCGCACGGCTACCCCGCGCGGCCTCGTCTTCCGGCCCGGAAAAGACGCTGATTCTACAGGTAGCATAGTAACAGGACGTAGGCTGCGCTGCTGAGGTATCGTGTTCTGTTAACGACTGCACCCAAAGACCATCCTACTATCCGCAACCACTAATACTGTCAAATCCGAAAATCATCAAGCCGACCCTGTGAAGATAGGGGATAAAGATAGCTACATCACTTGGGCGGAAAGCTGAAGTTGAATTAACAAGTGTTCCAGGAGTTAACGGTGTCCTCATCACGTTTTCGGTACATACGAGGGGCGTTCAGAAAGTAAGCTCCGATCGGTCGCGAAATGGAAACGACTATGAAAATCCGATAAAGCTTTGCACATATGTGTTGGGTAGTGTCTCTAGTATAACCCCAGTTAGCATCACGTCGCTCTTCTCATTTCTGAGCTCGCAGTGAGTGCGTAAAGATGTCTAGAAAATAGTGTCTGCCGCCAAGTACGAGGGCCTGGTGAGAAATTTCGCCTGAAGCTATGCAGCTAACATTACATAACTGTCGTGCTGTTTCTTCTTCAAGACAATTCTCAGCCGCATTTTGCAGGGGCAATGAAGATGCTCCTGCATCGTTTTCAAATGGAAATGTGAGATTACCCACAATACAGTCCGCAATTGTCTCCCCCTGAGTTTCATCTCTGGTCACATGAACCGCTGTCTTTGAAGACAACATTTTGACACAGACAACGAGGTGTAGGCCAGCGTGGAGAATTGGCGGAAAGCACTGGCGGCTGCCTTCTATGATGAGGCTATTGAAAAGTTGGTACAACGCTATGACAAAAGTCTAAGTCAGAACGGCGACTACGTAGAGAAGTAGCTGAAAGGTGTAGCTAATTGTTACAAGTAAAACATTTCTGATGTTCACTGTGGTTTCAATTTGGCAATCGATCGGAGCTTACTTTCTGAACAGGCCTCGTACATCACTGAAAGTATTTAAAAAAACCAGCCTAGATCGCAATAATCATATTTATTGGTGACCAGTTTCAGTCCAAGGGCGAACCATCTTCAGACTGTACTCCAAAGGTGGAGACGGGTCCACGGAGCGCGAACTGCAGAAGTCTCCAAATGCTGCCATTAGTTGACCTCGATACGAACGGGCAATACGTTCTGCAGACCACTCAGTGAAAGCAATTATCTTGAATTGCCGACATACTGTCATGCAGTCACTCGCATGCGCCTGCGATTGATGACTTCTCGCACAGAGCCGAAGTAGCGCGGAGTGATGGACCCGTATTTGTCACCCAGATCAGTACGGCTCTGTGCCCATCTGGGTTAGAGCCATTACTAGTGACAGGCGTGTGAGGTATACACAAAATAAATAATATTTAGCTATTTGTTATCGTTTTAATGGTCAGCACTGTACAGGCGATAGGCAAAATAGTGTGAACAGTGGTAGTAATGGGATGGTTGTGTTTGACAGTCAACAACGCAGGTACGGCACTTGTCGCGCTGGACTGTGCATGTTCAGTACGGACTAGGCGTCAGTGCAGGTTGTTTTCGAGTAGTGCACACCTCGTATTTGCTTTCAGAGGCCGATGTCGGCGTGCAATGAGAGACCTAAGAGAGTTCCATAGAGGGCAGATTGTGGGCGCCCAATTACCGTGAGAATCAGTAACCAAGACAGCCAACTTATTGAATGTTTCAAGAGCAACTGTTTCAACAGTCATGACAGCCTACACAAAACACGGGAAGACATCATAGTGTAAACGTAATAATGTGCGCAAATCAAAACTAAATTACAGAGATCGTCGTACGCTAACAAGAATTGTGTCAAAACAATAGAAAACTACGGCTGCTAAAGTGACTGCAGAGCTCAATAGCCATCTTCGAGACCCCGTATCTATCGACACTGTTCGCCGAGAACTCCTTAAATCGAATATTCGTGAACGAGCTGCTCTACGGAAACCATTAGTGACGACAACCAAAGCACAGAAGCGTAAAATGTGGTGCCAGGAGCATAAATCTTGGACGTCTGATCAGTGGAAACACGTCATATAGTACGACGAGTCAACGTTTTCTTTATTTCCAACATCGGGCCGTGTTTACTTCTGGAGAACGCCAAAAGAAGCCAATAATCCTAATTGCTTGATTCCAACGGTGAAGCATGGAGATGGAAGTGTGATGGTGTGGGTAGCCATATCACGGTATTCAGCTGGTCCCATCATTACTCTCAAAGACCGTGTTACAGCCAACTTTTATGTGAACATTTTAGGTGATCCGGTGCACCCACGATTTAACTGTCGTTCCCCAACAATGATGCCAAAATTCAGGACGATAATACGCCCATTCATACAACCAGGACAGTACAATCGTAGCACGAGAATCATGCCAGCACAATCCCCGGTCTTGAACATTATCGAAATCTTGTGGGCGGTATTGAAGCGCAGACTCCGGAGTAGATGCCGGCCGAAGTGGCCGTGCGGTTAAAGGCGCTGCAGTCTGGAACCGCAAGACCGCTACGGTCGCAGGTTCGAATCCTGCCTCGGGCATGGATGTTTGTGATGTCCTTAGGTTAGTTAGGTTTAACTAGTTCTAAGTTCTAGGGGACTGATGACCACAGATGTTAAGTCCCATAGTGCTCAGAGCCATTTGAACCAAATAAGTACAGGTGTTCACATTATTTTGCCTATCGCCTGTATATACAGCCGTGAAAAGGATCCTCAGCACCGCTATTTTGTCACATACTCTTTCTTAAAGGGTGCCCGTTTTACCTGTCACATAGAGCGCTAAAGCGGGTCAACATCTAAAAACCGTGACTATTCACTTTCGTGAAAAGGTCAACTTCCAAGTTATTCATTATTACGCGAATTCTGAGTCGAACATCTGTTGCAAAGACATTCTGTACCTAGATTATCGATTGCTAAACGTACTGCGATCCTTGGCTGGTAAAGCGAAGCTGTGTCTGCTAGGAGGTACTTTTAGGGAATAATGGATTAACCATTTAGAAGCACTTGAGCACATTATGTAAACCGAAGGCGGAGGGGGGGGGGGGGTTAGGGGAGAGAAAGGAAAGGAACTACTGATGTAAGCTGCACCGAGACCTCACTCGGAATCTGTGGCGACGATGAAAATGCGTGCCGAACTGTGCGGTTACGTTAACCGCTGCACCATCCGGCACAGTATTTACAGTATTTATCGCAATTGCGCAGACTGTCTCCACACCGAGCCCCACCTATCCGCATTCCCCCCTCCATGTCCTCCATGTTCGTTACTTTGAGATTCCCGTAGGAGAATCAGTGATATGAATGCGTGGTGTCTCTTCTTTCGGACTTTCGTATTTTGCTAACGTGGCCAGTTGGACGGACACAAAGGCACTCTATTCTACTGCTCTTTTCTGATTTCTACGAACCTCTTCCTTTTTTCTGCTTCTCGGCGCTGGTTGGAGCTGGCTTATGGACGACGTGTATTTGAAATGAGGTTACATTCTGACAGCCTTTCTCATGCGTCGTTCTGTGGGTTGCGGTGAGACCGTGGCATGCCTCACTTTCTTGGCGTAATACTTTATTTGCAACACTTTCGATGTAGAGCTTAATTCCAATTTAGCCTCCGTTGTTCAAAGAGATGGTTCTTGTTCCATTATCTCTGCACGGTATCGGTATTATACTACACATCTGTGAGGTTAGTGTGCTGGCTTCGTTACACTTGCTTAAAGTATTCTGATGTATAGCGTTTTCTTTTGTTCTGATTTACATATGTGCGTGGACTTACATACCATGTGGTCCATCAGGGCATCAGTGTAATCTGTTATTTGTTATTGCTTATTGAATTGTATAATAATAATCAGAAATTTCACTACAACATCAACAATTTATTTTCCTTTTCCAATGCTATATTTCGTCTGCACAAGTGCTTTGATGTTCATTCTTGTCTCTGTACTTGTGCACGATCTTCATTGTAAATTCTTCCCTCAGCAAAATTACTAGTCAAAGCGTAGTGAAACTGCCACCAACAGAAGAATTTTGAATTCTCTGCATGTCTTCACAGCTCGGAAGGTAAGTTAGTGCTGGCGAGACTTCGAGACTGCGTGCTGTTCCCAGACGACACTGCTTTATTTCACGTTCTTGTGTGGACAGACATTAGGCTTTTAGTGTGAGGCTTAAATCCTCATCGCACATGGTTTGCATATAACAGAGATCGCATATACACTCATGAAACATGGAAATAAACTACTAGAAGTAATAGCGATCTCAGATTCATTCAAATATTCATTCATGCTTCCGTTTCTTTCCACTGCGGAATGAAAGCATCTCTTTCTCTCTTGAATAATTTAACCAAGGGCAGACAGCGTTAACATTTTTTCTTGCGTCAGAATTTTGTATTAAAAGGACACATTATCAGGGGATTTCACTGAAATCAGATGTTCTCATATACTCAGTTCAGTTCAAAAATGGTTGGAGGCTTAAGCCACAGAGTTTTAAATTTTAAAAATTTAGCATAAACCATTGGCTGCTTCAATGACTACACACACATCATTTCACTGCGAAATTTGGATAATATGTTGAATGATTTTCATGAAGTATTGGCAACGTGATGTGAGCTTTGACACTTGTAACTTGTCGATGTATAAGATGAAGGATGATTTACAGTAGGGCTGACGCAACAGTTTCGTTTTGGAATACCTACATTGGTAGCGGCCTAGATCATTGTTGTCTAATGTCACACAGCGAAACGCTCGCAAGAATTTGTCTCTTAATATGTTTCCAGCAGTCCGCATTGCTTGCTGAGGTAATGCTCCCGTTGTAATGATTTACGAAGGAATCTCGTGAATCTATTTATGGGAAATGATTCAATGGCGCAGGAGACCGAAGAAAGCAGTTTTCTAGGTAAGTATGCCCTGACATCCTCTATTGAGCACCACAGATAACTTGGCTGCGTGAAAGGCTAGTCCTGAAAGAGGTGAAACAACATTACAACCAGAGCTGTGTCCCAGCACGTTTTTTTCTTTTTTTTTTACAGAAGTTGACTGTTTTCCTGTCGTTGTCTGAGGTGGCGAGCTTGGGGCTGTTGTGATGTCCACGCTAAGCCTATTAAGACTTGGTTCACTGTTACATTTAGCTCTGGATACCTGAATTCGAGTCGACTTACGACTTAGCCGATCTTCAGAAGGAGGTTTTTCTTGCGAATTGTTTTCAGTATTTATGACTCATGTATTGGTCATTGATATTGCTTATTGCCTTTTCCGTAGTCTAATCACGTGGTGCCTTCTATACCGCTGGTAAGCATCACCATTGCCAAATTTAGTTTCTTGGTATCATTTTGGGTATTCGTCAGTCAGCTGGTTTGTGATCTTCCTCTACTTATCCTCTTTATAGCGATGCAACGGCACTTTTCCATGACGTGGGCCTCAGGTCTTCGTGTTATGGTTCAAATGGTTCTGAGCACTATGGGACTCAATTTCTGAGGCCATCAGTCCCCTAGAACTTAGAACAACTTAAACCTAACTAACCTAAGGACATCACACACATCCATGCCCGAGGCAGGTGCCGAATCTGCGACCGTAGCGGTCTCGCGGTTCCAGACTGTAGCGCCTAGAACCGCACGGCCACTCCGGCCGGCTTATTCGTGTTACATGACCGTACCATCTCAATCTGGATTCCGAGAGTTTCTCACTTGTGGGGGCTACTTTAAAACTAACCCTTGCCCATAGCAATATGCACGTTTCTTGCTGTATCGGGGCTCATGGCACTCCAGCATAACAGCACTGCACCACCGGTAACCGATGCCAAAAGTCGCTGGAGGTACAACGACGAACATCACCTCTTAATTTCCGAGCGTACCACTCGCCGACTGGCGGCAGCAGCATCGCTCCAAAAGTGCGCAGCCGCTTCTGCAGGATTATGTGCTCGAAAATAGGTGTCATCGCATCTTGCCCAATAATATAGAATGTCTGACAGGTAGAAAAGGAAGTTTTAAATCTAAACTAAAATCATTTGCCCTTGACAACTTCTGTTCTCCTGACGAATTTCTACTTAAAAACTGGTGACTAGAAAAAAATTGTTTTTATGTGTAGCTGCATGAGTAGCACTACAAAAATAATGTCTTCATTAATTTTAACACTAATCATGTATACATATCCTGTAAACTGACTCGTTCCACATCTTATTGATAAAAGAATCGTTCAGATGATCTACGCCAAGACTTGCCCTCTACTGTGCGGACCTCATGGTCTTTGGTACTCTGGCCCGACGCGGTGTCTGTGTAACAAGAGACAATCAGTGCCTCGTAAGCCAGTATTGACTCTAGTAATGGTGATTCAGTTTTCAGTGGGTGACAGGCCAATGGGCTTACGTATTCACCCGCTTCAAGGACAGAGTCTTATTGTGAACCATTTCACTCGCATTTCATTCTCTTCTTGGGCTTTCTTTTATCTGCGCTGAACCCGGCGTGGGCAATTTCATATCTGTTGCATGGAGCTTCTGCTCGTGAGTCTCTTTTGATTCCCAAAAATCTTGTTTTAGCCAGATGGTTCTATGATCTGGGTCTGCTTCAACTGGTCGGAGCTCTGATACTACTGATCCCAGATAGTTAAGATTTTTAACTCTTGGAAGAGTGACGTTATCAAGCGTGATATCTGTGATTTGTGTAGCATCGGGGCTGAAGCTGCACTTCATGAACTTCATCTTTGTTCTGCTAGTTCGTAAGCCATTTTTTCAAGTGCGTTCCTGCATTCCTGAAGGTTCTCTAAAGTTTTCTGCATGCTGTTAGATATAATGGCTACGTCATCGGCATTGAAAATATTCCACTTTGATGGTTTCTGTATCTTTGTGGCTAGATAATTCATTACACCCTTGCACAATAAGGGGCGTAGGGCGTTTCCCTGATGGCCACCTATATTAACATGAAAGTTCTTTGACGCAAGTTAGACGTTGTTGTACATGCTCATGATAAGTGTGTGTAGTTGTGTGGGTACGATGTGCACGTAGATTTGATACTCGGTCAAAATATTTTTCTAGATCTATAAAGACTAACTAACATTTTTGCTTGGTTTCTTGAGATTTGGTGCACTTTTCCCCTCTGAAGCTAGCTAGGATGCGTGTTATTTTAAATGACGTGGAATTAAGGAACTTCTACGATAATCTGTATATTTTAAGGCTACATCACTAGTTTGGCTTGTGCTAATAACCCAAGCGCGTTTCGTAGCTGTATAGCACAGTGAATTAGATGTCATAATACTGTGAATTTTCGCTATTTGTTCTGTTGGAAGCTTTCTTAATAATATTTTGTCGTCTGAATACATTGACTTAAGCTGCTATATGGTTTTTAGTGTGGTAATCTAATGCCCAAAGAACATTTTTTGACTGATGGATAGCTGAGAATGTTCAGTTATGTAGTATGTTTGAAGCTTATCGATTTTTCTTTGCACGGAGCAAACACGAAAATACACGTGGGGCTCTAGTGACTGAAAGAAGCTTTCACCCTCGCCAGTTGTTGACGACAGAAAATTTTATAAAGAGCCCCATAATGGGCTAATTCCTTGGAGGTATGCTTGGTCGGCGAATTACTTCTGGCAGAGTAAACAATTATTGATTGAGCAGCGCCAGGTTCGGGAGAAGCTAACATCCAAATTCCGGTACGTCCACGCGGAACTAACGCCTAGCTGTCACGTAATTGCGCACGAAATGACGTTACTTGTTTTAAACAATGTCTCTTTCAGGCGAGGGGCGGGTAATCGTCGTTTCTCGTGTGAGGAAGCAAGTAATGGCTCAGTCGCTCTGCCAACCACACAGCGACACAAACAAAGTTTTACTCGAGTGTTCAGAGGGCGTTTGGTATAAAGGAGTAAATTCATTTGTTATTGGCTCTTAAGTATAACCAACCAAAACATATACAATAATTTGTTTGTTACCTTGGTACAAAAACTTTTACCATCGAAAGAATATTTTAGTTTATGAGGGATCATAAACCACGATGACAATGTCACCGCTGTTTTTCTGTTGTGAATTTAGTATCACCGAGTAATTTGTCCGTCTTACCTATGATTGTGAAATACAGTTCAAACATCAGAAGGGGCTGTTTGAAACGTCCATCCGACATGCTCCAATACAGTCTCTGACGTTCTCTTAAGTTTCTCTGACTCGTGCTATAGATACTGGCGTTCTAGTTGCCTTATTACCGTCAATACTTCGCTGTTAATAGCTGTCACGCACAAAGAGCTGTGTTCCATTTTCCAAGCACTACAAAAGGGTTTCATTTCCAAGGTTTCAGCCAAATCATTGTATTACAAATATCTGAAAG
The DNA here is from genome assembly GCF_023898315.1 of Schistocerca nitens. NCBI lineage: Eukaryota > Metazoa > Arthropoda > Insecta > Orthoptera > Acrididae > Schistocerca > Schistocerca nitens. Next base: position 932,438,928 of record NC_064616.1, read on the forward strand.
AGTACATATAATGAACAAAATGCAATTTTGCTTCCAACAGATAGTGACGGAAATGGATGAATTAAAACATTCAATTTCCTATAAATTTTAGCGTCATGTAGTTCAGAGAAGGGCTGTTTCACACACTTAAATTAAATATTTACGTATTGAGAAACTGCCTGTAACTACAAGAACAGTTTTCTTCTCCTCAACCATTTTTCAACCCTGCGCTTCCCCCCTCCACACACACACACACACACACACACACACACACACACACACACCTCGCAGCCTTTCTCTCAAACCCCTTCCCCTCCCCATCTCTTCCCTTCTCTTTTCAGGTTAGGTCAGGCTGAGAATAAGAATCGGGGTTGAACTGTGTAATCGTCCATCGTGATTTACGTCATAGCTGGTGTTTTTAAACCAGTTCAGACGAGTGGTGAGAAATCGTTCACCATCAATCATCCAAAAATATTCAAGAATGCAGCGCTAATCAATTCTCCTCTTCTGACATTGTAAGTAGCGTGAATAAAAGGACGCTATGTGCAAGAAGCATGAAGCGCCCTTTGAATGTATTCTGATAGCTAAAAGAGCCACGCGCACTTTGAATAAGAAAATGCTATTTGACGCTGAAATCAATATTAAAAGATAGGGTCGCCACCAACTCTAGCCAGACGACAAAGAAGAGGTAGCACTGAGTCGGAAAATTACTTAATTCATTAATAAGAAAAACTCACAAAAGAACATTCATTGTAAAGTCATTGATAAAGAATGGGATGTAGTTATTAATATGATCCAGGCATTCTTCCCGTGAATCAAATATTGAGTAAAGCAAAGAGGGCGTGAACACCATGCGTAAGTGCAGCCTGCAGCAAGATTCGTGAAAACACGATCTATTCCAGAGCATTTGTTTCAGATAAAAAAAGGGACACTAATCACTACACCTGTGCACATGGAAACGCTATAGGTGGGCCAACAAGGAAAACTACAAGGTAAATGGCGAAGGTAACGGCGACGTAACATCGGTACACAAGATAAGATTGAAGGCAAAATTATTTATTCCTTAAAACATTGATGTAGTGCATCTATAGACTGCTGTTGCATGCTAACTATGTACAATTGCTTGTGAAATACTACACGTTTCATAACAGACTCGGGTGCCCACTCGGTCTGCGGAGACAATTTCTATGGACCGTGGCCAAATTTTAATCACATGAGACAAAGAAAATTCACAAATACACAAAAATTACCAAGATCCGGAAAAGATTAGAAGCATACACACACAGTTGTAGGCACATAAACATTCACACTGAACCGAGGGCACTTCAACATATGCAACTCCTTTGTGCTGCGTTCCTCTCACGGATCAAAGTCAAGACTGCATTGGGAATCAAACTGCAAGTCTACAAAAGCCTTGCATTCCCTGCTGTAACCCAGCAAATAACTCTTTATAAGACGAAATTCGAGACCAAAAGCTAAAAGCTCCCCTCTCTATGTGACAACGCGCCACGCGGTCAGTCCAACTCACCCTTCTTCGACTGGAGCACAGCTGTGTACGCTTCCCGTACCGGCGGCAGACTGCCTCCCGCTTCTCCAGCCTCTTCCACGCTCCGCGTGGACCGGAAAACCCCACGATGCCATTTCCGCCACCAACCTAACGCAGGTGGATTTCTCACAAGTAGCGGAAACCTCTTTGCCGACTTGACCACTACGAGAGTTGGCAATGAAAGGTGGCTACAGGACCCTTTCAACATTACGCGTCAGAAATGCACCCAGTCGCTACAGCCTGACAAATCAGCGCTGACATTGGCACGGGCCCCTGTATGGATTAGGATAACGTCAAAAATCAGGCATCCACGTCATCTTTCTGGGATTCAGTCATCGAGGAAGCTATTGAAATCCGTCTGATAAAGAACTAACTCAGTCGCAGCTTCAATGAAGAAAGAGTTCGATTTCGGCACATTTGTTAGTCACCTCGCATAGCCAACTATAGTGTCCTTATCGATATGTTCTAAATCTTGCGACCAGAGCCAGACAGGGGTTCAGGCAGCGCACATCTCTATGGAATTTGTTTAGCTTCTGCTGAAATACCAAAAGAGAAGAATAACTGGTTACATGTGCAGTTCAAGACCATATTGGATTAATAAATCATCCGTGAAAACATGAAGACACTCATCTGTTGTTCTTCTGTGCTTGTGCTCTATAGCTAACCATTTCGATACCGACGAGACTATAAAATACAGGAATCTTTCCGTTCCTGCGATGTACGTAATCACCATTTGGTTTGCTATATTGTAAGATTGGGCATATTCGCAGAAGTTAAGCACGTCTGCGTTAATTTTCTGAGCACCCTAATTAAATCACGAGGAGTTTTTAGATATCAAAATGTATTAAAATTTTGTGTCCTCACATATCTAACAAAATAGGAAACCACTGGTGATAGTACAAATAAGTCGGAAGATTTAAGTGAGAAGGCTTCCGCGTCCAGTGTAAATTTGAGTGATGTACTCCTGGACAACAGGCAACATAGTCCGTCTGTCTCTGCAGCAGTCCTCCTCAGTCACCTTGAAAAGCTGGTAATGTTAAGGTACGTAGTAGCATGTAAGTGCTTTCGAAACGTTGCTTTTAGTAGTGCTTTTATTTCGTAAAGATATACCTAATTATTGGATGTAAGGTCCGCCAGTCATGCAAAACACCGTTTTTTTCCAAGTTCTCAAACATGTTTCAGCACCACTGTGCCATAATCAGTGGCTTTCTGTTTTATTTAATCTGTAATGTGAACATTTTTACTAAATGATTACAAAATTTTGTGGATATTTAGTTCAAACAGGAAAGAGAACACAACACAGAAAAAGATCAGAACTCAAGAAACACCCACGAATAAATTTAACAGATCAGGAATATATGAACTCACATGAAACACTTGCCAGTCAGTGTACATAGGACAGACATCAGAAACTTCAAAACCAGATATTAAGAACATCTCAGAGCTTCAAAAAGCAACAGATTCCATAGCACATTTGCTGACCACCTAATAGCCCACAATCACCACGCAACTACAGTAGAAACAGACTTAAGAATATTAAAACCCAGCCAAAGCCTATACAGCAAATTGTCCATTGAAAAAATACTTCTACATACAGAAGGCATTAGCAGAAGCAAAACAGGTCATAAATGAATACACTACACTCCGCAAGGGCACACTATTCAACACATTAAAGGAACTTCACAAAAATTACAACACAGACAGCTATAAAGTTTACCAACTCTCTCTCTCTCTCTCTCTCTCTCTCTCTCTCTCTCTCTTATTCATGATAAATGGATACACTACACTCTGCAAAGACTCAACATTTTACACACAAAAGGAACACCACGTAAAAGATTAGATTAGATTATATAAGATTAGACAGCACAAACAGCTAAAATGTGTACAACACACACACACACACACACACACACACACACACACACACACACAAAGATGTGCCAATCTCACTGCTGAAGAAATGAACACTGACTGGGCTCGGACGCACAACAACCACAACTACAGTGTGTTTTGGAGCAGTGCAAAGTGCTTTTACAACCTTATTTTTGAAAATATGTTTTATATTTACGTGTGCTTCACAACACCTCACCATGATGCTGAGAATAAAAGGGCTTGCCAAACAAAAACGTAAGTAAAATCGAATGTATATGCGAAATATAGCGACAAACTAAATTACGTTTAGAGCATAAAATGATAGATTAACTCCTAACAAAATTTCTCATCAACATCGTCTGGTTGTAGATGACAAGTTACTTGTAATAAATAATATACCATGTCGTCCTGAAAAACCATGCAAACCTTGTGAAAAGGTACTGACAAAAAGAAACGAATTGTTTGTTTGAAATAATATCCACATAATTTTGTAATAATTTAGTAAAAATGTTCACATTACAGATTAAATAAAACAGAAAGCCACTGACGATGGCACAGTGGTGCTGAAACATGTTTGGGAACTTGACAAAAACGGTGTTTTGCATAACTGGCGGACCTTACATCCAACAATTTTGACTGCAAACAAGGTAAACACAGAGAACTGCAAATCCAAATGATGAATATGGTACCTAATATACAAAAGAATGTTACTGAAGACATAACATGTCTGCACAAGGAAACTAAGATGAGGGCAAAGCTCCAGAGTTCGAGTGTCGGTCCGGCACACAGTTTTAATCTGCTAAGAAGTTTCAAACTAAGAGGAATTTATGATGTAGCAGAACACAAGGAGTGATTGAATTATGTTATTCGAACGAATATTTTCGGTACTGACAGTAGCATGCAAGAAGACATTTTCAATATAAAATAATCATCCACTCTAGTGTGTAACCTAAAATAGTTTTATATTTCATTTTACTTTCGATACAAGATTTCTGAATTTGCAGACACTACACATGTACCAGCTGATATCGACGTGTGTTGAGGACTCCTTTGTAGAAAGATGACAATGACCTGTGAAGGAAACATTTCGTGCCAGACACTACCTTATAAAACGTTTTAAGCTCGGCTACTGAGCAGAGTCATTAAATCTCAATGACGCCTAATTACATTACCTGGAGGGGGGACTTTCCACTACCGAATTCTACAGTTTGTCCAATAATGACAGAAGAGATGTTGTGACGTACATTTCCCGATGAGCAGACTGTATGTAAATGTTTCCCAGCGAGAGCATACAAGACTGATGACGCAAATTAGTATGGAGGGTAGCGCGGCGTTATGTCACACACAGTTCAGGTGCACATCTGCAGGAGGCTATGTGAAGACAAAATCTCTTCTTTCCGTCCCGTACTCATTCGTAAAGCATACATACATAGTCACTTTGCACTGCCTAAAGCAGCCAGCAGCCATGCACATTAAGCACATGTAACACACCATATACAATGAGGCAGAGTTGAAGCTTGCGTAAGAGTACAGGAAACACATCTTTAATGAGGTAACTGCCGAACTTTTACCTATCCAGCACACTTATTTAACCTGTCACTGAGTTTCACCGCAACTAATTCCTTGCTAAGGGGAAGTTGCACAGGCCACACCAACACACGAAATTAATTATAGACAAGTAGCAAGCAAGGGTTCAGAAAATATTTTTGTTGTGAAACACAACAGGCTTTTCATTCACGTGACGTAACGGGTGCTACAGAAAGGAGATTTCAAGTTGATTCCATTTTTATAGATTTTTCAGAACCCTTTTGACACCGTTCCACACAAGCAGCTTCTAATCATATTGCGTGTCCATGGAGTACCGTCTCAGTTATCCGAGTAAATTCCTGATTTCCTGTCAGAAATGTCACACCTTGTAGTAACTGATGGAAAGTCATCGACTTAAGCAGAGGTGGTATCTGGCGTGGCGTGACCCAGGGAACTGTTACAGGGCTTTTGCTGTTCTTAATCTCTTCAGGGTGCTTCACAATTCCTATTACAGGCTTCTAGAGGTTGTGAAGGGTGTGTGTACTGTGTTTTGAACCGGGGACCTAGAAATGACGGAGAGGCTTCGTCCCCGCCGTAGTCCTCAGTGGCTCACAACCCGACAACAGGCTACAGCAGTCCACTCACCCCACCGCCGCCTCACACCGAACCCAAGGTCATTGTGCAGTGAATTGCGGGGTACTTACGTAGATATAGAAGGATTCTGTATAGAAGCTAAGCATTACCTCCGACACAGTTTTCCTAGATTGTCCACAAAAACAGGGCAATGGGACGCAGCGAAGTCGTATGCGGGAAGACTGCGGTTAAATTGGCGACCACCGGTATAGATTTAGCTTTTCCGCGGTTTCCGTAAATTGCTTCATCCAAATGCCAGGATGATTTCTTGCTTGTTCTTCCGCAGCGAATTCGTCATTGACAGGACGTTAAGCTCTAATCTTCTCTCCTCACTTGTCCATAAAGTTATTCAGGAGAATTTCTGTGAATCTTGGACGATAGAGCGGGGGGGGGGGGGGTTACTGAAGGACTGAAGGACGTGAAACTATGAGGGTGGGTCTTGAAGAGTTCCTGTGTCGAATAACTTTGCCTACATAAGGCATGGCCCAGGTTCAAGTACCTGTTCGGCCCACAGATTTAAACTGTCTAAAAATTTCCATTACTTTCAACTGTTTGATCGCCACTGTAAAGGATACCGAAAGTGACAACGTTTTTTACTTTTTTACGAATTAAGTTCTGTCACTTAATATTCACTTTTGGCCATTACAGTTTCACTACCAGGAAGGATATGAAAATAACTAAATTATTCTTGTTGTAAGTGTACAGTGTAGAAGGGAGAATACACGATTACGTCTGTAGTGATTTAAGGGTTCACAGGATGCTAAATTTAGTACAGTGAGGAAACAACTCTCGCAGCAACAACTACTCTAACACGGTTGGGCATCGTACCGAACTAACATTGGGTGGCTGATACGGGCACGTCATTCCATGCTGCCGCAACTCCAATCCAGAGTACATCAACTGTGGTAGCTAGCGAGTGGTGGCGTGCCAATCTCTCAGCAACCCAGCGGCGAGTGTTCATCAGAGACAAGGGTATCGTCTGGAGTGCATCAGGGAATTGTGGGAGGACCGCTGTTGTTTTATATATACCGTATGGTTACAATTACGGTGCCTCTGCTCACAGTGGTTCATTGTGGGCTGTAATTCTCGTATGGTAGCTCAACTTCGCAGGTATGCTAATGTACGAGGGTCATTCAATAATTAAAGGGACAAATTGGTCTGAGGAAAAACTGTTAGTAGCCCAAGTTTGTTACTATTATGGCTTTATGTTGGAATTACTGGGATGAGCCCTGACCAGCTGATGTATCAACATTGATTTGTTTATAACATCAAAAATACATGTCAAGATGGCGAGTCCGCTTGAAATGTCCACATTAGCTGAACAACGTTCTGTTATTCGGTTTCTATTTGCTGAAGTGGAGGATACAGTGAATATATACTGCAGAATGTAAAGTTTATGGTGAAGGTTGTATGAATCGTGCAGATTTTACAAGTGGGTAGAGCAGTTCAAAAATGGTCGCGACTCAGTGACTGACGAACACCGTTCTGGCCGACAAGTTGCAGCTTCAATTCCCTCACTTGAAAGTCGAGTTGATGACATTATCCTTGCCGACCACCGTGTGACTCTGTAAATGATAATTGATAAGGTTCAAGTTAGTACTGGTACAGTTCATAACATTATCTGTAACCAGCTGAAGTACCGCAAAACATGTTGAAGATGGGTCCCAAAGGAGTTGACATGGATATACAAGGGAACAAGGTTGCGATTGTGCACAGAGCTGAAGGAAAGTTATGAAAGAGAAGGTTAACACTTCAACAAAATTTTAATTTGTAATGAAACTGGGGTTCACTATTATGAGTCAGAATCAAAACCACAAAGCATGGAGTGGAAGCACACCAACTTACCTGTCAAGAAAAAATTCAAAACCAAAGCATCAACAGGAAAAGACAATTTGACGGTATTGTGGGATGCTGGAGGTCCAGTTTTTTATCATTATCTCGAAGAGCAGCGTACAATGAACAGCCAGTAATACTCGGATTTGCTTTTAAACAAGGTGAAGCCAGCCATGAGAAATAGACGTCGTGGATCTCAGAGGAGAGGTGTAACTCTCCAGCACAACAACGCACGGCCTCATATTGCTCAACTAACCCGTGAAGCCACCGACAGAATGGGCTGGGAAGTACTGCCTCATCTCGCTTACAGTCCATATTTAGCACCTAGTGATTTCCATTTGTTTGGTGCACTGAAGGGGACATTACGTGGGAAGAGGTTCCAGGACAACGAGGACGTGAAAAAGTTTGTGGGAAATTGGTTCAAACATCAAGATAAAGAGTTCTTTGCAGCCGGAATAGAAAAGCTTGTAGCCCGTTGGAACAAGTGCATAAATGTTCAAGTGGATATGTTGAAAAGTAGAAGGTATTGTTTTGTAAAAATGAACGCTTTTTCCTCCATACTAATTTGTCCCTTTAATTATTGAATGGCCCTCGTATTAATGTTGAACGGGTTTAAAATGAAAAAAATTAGTTCCAATTATCGCCACCAGGTGCAAATCTGGTGCATCTCATCGAGGTCTCCGGTGCTCATACTGAACAAACTGTGTAAGCGGCGGTTTATAATGAAATCAACGTTATGGCTTTCTCACTTGTTTTACCTATTCTCCCCGTGTGCCATTCCTGATCCACTGCATATGGAAACATTTCTATACGTCTTTCTGACATTCACAGCGCCAGATTTGCACCTGCGGCCAAAATTGGATTTACTTCTTTCCAGGGTAAGTCTGTTCCGCATTAACGCATTAGAATATCTAATAAGTTTTGCTGCCATACGGTAATCACAGCCCACACTGGATTTCTGTGAGTAGCTGCATTCTAATTACAACCGCCCGGGAAATAAATGATCTGGCGGACAAGATGAACAGCAGTCTGCGGTTATTTGCTGATGGTGCTGTGGTGTACGGGAAGATGTCACCGTGGAAATGCTGTGGGTGGATACAATGTAAGTTGGACAAAATTTCTTGTGTGATGAATGGCAGCTAGCTCTAAATGTAGAAAAATGTAAGTTAATGTGGGTGAGTAGCAAAAACATGCCAGTAGTGTTCGCATACAGCATTAGTAATGTGCTGCTTGACATAGTCACGTCGATTCAATATCTGACCGTCCGCCTGCTTAGCTGGCTGGTAATGTGCTCGCCTCCCATGCAAGCGGTCCCAGGTTCGATTCCCGGCTGGGTTGGAGATTTTCTCCGCTCAGAGTCTCGGTGTTGTGTTGTCCTCAATATCATTCATCCTCATCACCGGCGCGCAAGTCGCCCAATGCGGCGTCGAATTGAATGAGACTTGCACTTGGCGGCTGAACTTCCCCGAATAGGGGCCTCCCGGCCAACGATGCCATCCGCTCATTTCATTTCATTTCATTTCAATATCTGACCGTAACATTGAAAACCGACAGAAAATAACATGAGCATGTAAAGACTGTAGTAGAGAAGGCGAATGGTCGACTTCCGTTTACTGGAAGAATTATAGGAAAGTGTGGTTCGTCTGTAGAGATCTCCTGTAGGACACTAGTGCCACCCATTCTTGACTAATGCTCGAGTGTTTGTGATTTGTACCAAATCGGATTAAAGGAAGTCATCGAAGCTGTTCAAAGGCCAGCTGCTGGATTTGTTACCGGCAGGTTCGAACAACCCACAAGTATGACGCAGTTGTTTCGGGAACACAAATGGGAACCCCTGGGGGAAAGGCGACATTCTTTTTCAGGAACACCTCTGGGGTTATTTGGAGAACCGGCATTTGAAACTGACTGCAGAACGATTCTACTGCCGGCAATGTACATTTCGCGTAAGGTCCTCGAAGATAAGAGAAATTAGGACCCGTTCGAAGGCATCCAGACTGTCGCTTTTCCCTCGTTCTGTCTGCGAGTGGAACAGGGAAGGGAATCACTAGTAGCGGTACAGGGTACCCACCGCCACGCACCATATGGTGGCTCGCAGAGTGCGTATGCAAATGTGGAAATAAAAGCCATGGCCACCGGAGCCTCAGCAGAAGAATACCTCCATCGTGATGCTGTATGTGGGACCTGACTCGTCTGAAAAGACGCCGTGGAGCCATTTTTGCGTCCAGAGATGTCGATGGACGCTCTACTGTCGGCGTGTCTCTCTTGTGTCGCCTCAAAGGAAGCCGTGACAATCCGCAGTGCTCCAGGTGTCGGCACGTAGCTCCTGTGGAAACATTTGGAAACTTCTCTTGCAGCAAGCAAGCCCATTTCCCAACTCATGGCACCGGGTGGTTATAATTAAGGTGTAGCTACTCACGGAGGTGCAGTGTGGTCCATAATTATCGTAGGACAGCGAAACTGATATGGTGATGCGTTAATGTGGAACCGAGTTGCGGTGGAAACTATTAGTTACAATTTTGGCCACCAGGTGCAACTTTGGCGCTGTACGCTGTTTGTATGATGGAATGGCAGCCACGGTGTGAGTGAACAGTACGGTTATCGAGAAGAGAGACCGTGCGCTGTTAGTGAATCTGTTTTCGGCAGGAATTAGACTGCTGCAGTGGGAGAGCATCGCCGACAGAAAGGTCTGACGAGATGCCCGATGTCACTAGTTGGTTTAAAGAAGGTGATAATGGCCGGCCGGGGTGGCCGAGCGGTTCTAGGCGCTACAGTCTGGAACCGCGCGACCGCTACGGTCGCAGGTTCGAATCCTGACTCGGGCATGGACGTGTGTGATGTCCTTAGGTTAGTTAGGTTTAAGTAGTTCTAAGTTCTAGGGGACTGATGACCTCAGAAGTTAAGCGCCATAGTGCTCAGAGCCATTTGAACCATTTTTGAAGGTGATAATGATTCTCGAAAACACGGGTGACATTGGTGTGGTACCTGGAAAGGAAGGCGTCCCAACACTGTGCAAGTTATTGACAAGGTTTCTGTTTGTGTAACTGACCATGCAGCACGTGTCTTGGGTAGTGCTCATGCAGCATCACGAGAGATGTCCATCCCATGGTCAACGGTAGGAAACTTCTGCGGTCTATTTTACACTGGTACCCGTACAAGACCCAGATGGTGCAACAACTGAAACCTCAAGATCCGCAGCAACGTTCTGAATTTGCTCTTCGGTTTGTGGCACGGATCCGAGTTGAGGACATTTGACCGGGCAATATTATGTGGAGTGACGAGCAAGGGTGCCCATACTCGCGGGCAATGGGGACCAACCCGCCTCCATCTCCGCCCCCCCTCCCTACCCCCCACCCCCCACCACCTGGCTCTCAAGTAAAGGAAAAAATATTGTGTAATTAGCGTTTTTATTTCATCGTTTTTAATAGGGTCGGAATTAAAAAACTGCTTACAAGTCTCCTTTCGTCTCCCAGAATACTGGCATTAAAAGTACTTCATTCCCCCCTCACCCGCCCCTCCCCGTCTGTCCCTCTCCTACAAACTATCGTATGGGCGCTCTTGGTGAAGAAGCACATTTTACAATACAGGTTGCCGTTAATACAGAGAACTGCTGAATTTGGGGTACTGTTAAACCGAGTATCGTGCACGATGAGCCATTGCACTCGCTGTATGTGAATATACGTATATTCTCGGTCCGTTCTTCTCTGAAGAGCGTAACTGTGTGGAAACCTTTGTTTTTACTCATGATGCGGCAACAGCTCCCGTCGCTTGCCCACTGAAAGATCTGCTTAATACAACCTTGCACGAAATGATATCTCCACAGGTTTTCCCGATGCATGGCCCGCAAGATCACATGATGTGAATTAAAAAAAAAAAGGTTCAAATGGCTGTGAGCACTATGGGACTTAACATCTGAGATCATCAGTCCCCTAGAACTTAGAACCACTTAAACTTAACTAACGTAAGGACATCACACGCATCCATGCCCGAGGCAGGATTTGAACCTGCGACCGTAGCGGTCGGGCGGTTCCAGATTGAGGCGCCTAGAACCGCTCGGCGACAACGGCCGGTGATCTGAATCCATGTGGCTTTTGGCTCTTGGGAGATCTAAAAGAATGCGTTTACCAGATCTGTACCTGATCTGAAGGCCAGTATACTTGTTGCTTAGATTGCACCTGAGTTACTGCGAACGACTGTTAATCACATTGTAATGTTGATGCATTAATTTGTTCTGAAAGCGGTGCTGATATTCAAGACTATAAAAGCGGGTTAAAAGCTGTGAGCTATCTGGGGAAGTTAACCTTGTATTACTAAGCAACTGTTTCACCAGGTATCCAGTCTAGCTTACCAAACTCCCAACCAGACTAACATTGATTATAATCTTTTAATAGTCATCTTACGACAACCAGTGATATATATATATATATATATATATATATATATATATATATATATATATATATATATATATATATATATAAAGAGAATTTGAATAAAAAGAAATAAATCAGTTTATATTTGGACATTTATTTTAACATTGATCATTGTTCCGTTAAAATTTCAGCATATTAAACTTGATTCAAAATTAAACTGGTGCCTTATTTAGGATTGTGAAAATGTGAGTTTGTAATCTTACAGAACACATCAAATATGGAGCCAAGATTGGGGGACTGCATACAACACTGCATTCATAAAATAACACACGAAGAATGTTGAAACATATGCAAGAGGTAATTAACCACAACCAACTGATTCAATTTTCACCCAACGAAGTTACGTTCGTTGCGCAATCCTGTCCGTCATGGAATTACCACACACTGGTATACTAAATTCATACTAACTCTCTGTGAAATCTTCCCGAAAAGAATAGATGAGGGCTACTTTGATGCTTACACCACATGCTTCAAGTGGTCAACTTGGTTTACACAAAGAGTGTAACTCCACAATAATTTTGATAATTAAAATAAATTACATCGAAACGCAATTTACAAAAGAAAAACCACGAACTGGTTACTATCGTCTTACTATTAACCTGATGGGTCAAACAATTGTATAAGCATGAGGTACTGGTCTCACAAAGTACACCCCACGTGGGTTGAACAATAGTTGCTATATTGAAAAATATTGTCAAGACGAGACGTTATAATCTCACGCACATTCGCATTTAAGATTGATGATCTTAGTTAGAGTTACGGATCACCAACGCGAGGTTCCACTTTACTCACAAAGAAGTGACAAAGCAACTACTGGAAGATATTCTGAACTTCACACTCGAATTACACTGCATTGCAATTTAAGATAACATAAGATATTTTAGATCTAAACCTGAAATAAAGGTGATTAAATTTTCAGTTAGGCTGAACTTAAGAAATCCGTTGTCCTACGGACTTAGCAGAGACGCGCTTAGCCGGAGATCTTACCACTTCAGATGCTCGCCGCGGACCGACTGCCTGGGCCCCTACCGAGGGTGCTTAACAGGTACAAACGGAAGTGACCAGAGAGGCAGCTTCCTATACCAACATGACAAGGGACGGACAGGACCATACTAAGAATAGAAACTTCTCTGCTTTTAGAAAGCGTAGCTATCTGTTCCGACGTTGGTCCTACTGTTCTCTAGCAGACAGGCTTGTCTGCTACCATCAAGCATGCAACTAGAAATACATTTGCTCATTCATCCTCTCACACAGAATGGAAGGGGGACGACAGTATCTTATCATACAGAGTATATAAAAGAAAGCGGATGTAGGTTCGTATGAGACTGTGTGACATTAATTACATATAAACTGTGTTTTAAAGTGTAGTAGTGTGACAGATCGTTCTTGATTATGTGTAAAAGTAACACATTCCACTGCTCAGTCTACCAGATAGTCAGAAACACCACAGTAAATGCCGTTAATGACAACAGTTTAAAAAAATTAACATGAAAGGAATCCAACAGAGACCTTTCAACGTTGTTTTACGAATGCAGCAGCTCATCGACGTCCCCGATGCTCACAGTGAACGTGCTGTGTAAGCGGCAATTACTAATAAAATCTCACTTGTTTGACCTTTTCTGCACAGGTCCCGTTCCTAATTCATTACATATGGAAACATTTCTACAAGTCTTTCTTGTGTTCACAATGCCAGGTCTGCACCTGCTGGCGAAAATTGGAACTAAATTGTGTTCCCGCGTAAATCGGTTCCGCATTAAAGCATTGGAATATCTACCAATTTTCGCTACCATACGGTAATTACAGCCAACACTGGAACTCTGTATGTTCACTTTAATTATAATCAAATGGTTCAATGGCTCTGAGCACTATGGGACTTAACATCTGTGGTCATCAGTCCCCTAGAAATTAGAACTACTTAAACCTAACTAACCTAAGGACATCACACACATCCATGCCCGAGGCAGGATTCGAACCTGCGACCGTAGCAGTCGCACGGTTCCGGACTGCGCGCCTAGAACCGCTAGACCACCGCGGCCGGCTAATTATAATCACCCAGTATGTGACATGGCTGTGCGATGTATGACGGACAATACGTCTGTCTGCCTGCGCAGTAGTCGCCGAGGGCCACTGAAATTCTGCATGGCGTTGAGTGTGTTTCATATTCACACGACAGTTGTGGGCTATCGACCACCGCGAGCAATAATTATATTGACGAGCGATAAACCGCAGTCTCGATAGGTCACGTCTTTACGGCTGTTCATTTCCAACACGTGCTGGTAGACATCTTCCCTTCTTACACGAGGCATAATTCCATCTCCTCACAGACAACCAATGTACAAAAAGTAGTTGGCGTTACTGTTACCTACTTTGGATGGTTGCGCTGAAATGCTGCCCGTCTGCGAAACCAAACATGTTCTAGGGCGTGCTGAAAAGTAATACCTCCGAATTTTTTATGTGAAAGCTCTCAGCTTTTTAAATAGAACAAACGTTATTAACATTACTCAACTTCATTCTTCGTGTCTGCATCTTTATTTCTCAACAGTCACCCTGGCGACGGAGGCATTAGTCCCAGCGAGAGACCAGTTTGCTGATATCGTCACTGTAAAATGTTTGGCGTTGTTGAAGCTACAACCTCACCTTTGGTGCACTGCTTCATCATTATCAAAGTCTTCGAGGGTGTACATTAAATTTCGGAAACCGATGAAAATCGGACGGGGCCAAGAGTGTACGGAGGACGGTCGATGACAGTGAACCCAGTACGTTGGATTGTTGCATACGCCGCAGCAGTTTTGTCTGATCTGGCATTATACTGCTGAAGTAGACGGTGCTCAGTGTGTGGACGAACTATTCTAATTCGTGTTTTCACTCTCCTGAGAGTCTCTCACGCACCAACATAGTTATATTACACACCGCCTTGTTACACACTACAATTCGGAGCCCTCTAGCGGCAGAACGTTGTAAATTGCTTAAGAGAAGCGGGAAAGTTGACTGATTAATGTGCATTATTGTATATGAAGGGTATCAGACGGATGCCATATTCCTTGACTTCCGGAAAGCGTTTGACTCGGTGCCCCACTGCAGACTCCTAACTAAGGTACGAGCATATGGGACTGGTTCCCAAGTATGTGAGTGGCTCGAAGACTTCTTAATTAATAGAACCCAGTACGTTGTCCTCGATGGTGAGTGTTCATCGGAGGTGAGGGTATCATCTGGAGTGCCCCAGGGAAGTGTGGTAGGTCCGCTGTTGTTTTCTATCTACATAAATGATCCTTTAGATCGGGTGGATAGCAACGTGCGGCTGTTTGCTGATGATGCTGTGGTGTACGGGAAGGTGTCGTCGTTGAGTGACTGTAGGAGGATACAAGATGACTTGGACAGGATTTGTGATTTGTGTAAAGAATGGCAGCTAACTCTAAATATAGATAAATGTAAATTAATGCAGATGAATAGGAAAAAGAATCCCGTAATGTTTGAATACTCCATTAGTAGTGTAGCGCTTGACACAGTCACGTCGATTAAATATTTGGGCGTAACATTGCAGGGCGATATGAAGTGGGACAAGCATGTAATGGCAGTTGTGGGGAAGGCGGATAGTCGTCTTCGGTTCATTGGTAGAATTTTGGGAAGATGTGGCTCATCTCTAAAGGAGACCGCTTACAAAACACTAATACGACCTATTCTTGAGTACTGCTCGAGCGTTTGGGATCCCTATCAGGTCGGATTGAGGGAGGACATCACGCGAGTATTACGGAAATGCTTCAGGAACTCCGGTGGGAGTCTCTGGGGGAAAGGAGGCGTTCTTTTCGTGAATCGCTACTGAGGAAATTTAGAGAACCAGCATTTGAGGCTGACTGCAGTACAATTTTACTGTCGCCAACTTATATTTCGCGGAAAAACCACAAAGATAAGAGAGATTAGGGCCCGTAAAGAGGCATATGGGCAGTCATTTTTCCCTCGTTCTGTCTAGGAGTGGAACAGGGAGAGAAGATGCTACTTGTGGTACGAGGTACCCTCCGCCACGCACCGTATGGTGGATTGCGGAGTATGTATGTAGATACGTAGATGTAGATATATCTGAGTACTGTCTGTTCTAGAATGAAATTTTCATTCTACAGCGGAGTGTGTGCTGATATGAAACTTCCTGGCAGATTTAAACTGTGTGCCGGACCGAGACTCGAACTCGGGACCTTTGCCTTTCGCGGGAAAGTGCAGTTTGGAAGGTAGGAGACGAGGTACTGGCAGAAGTAAAGCTGTAAGGACGGGGCGTGAGCCGTGGTTGGGTAGCTCAATCGGTAGAGCACTTGCCCGCGAAAGGCAAAGGTCCCGAGTTCGAGTCTCGGTCCGGCACACAGTTTTAATCTGCCAGGAAGTTTCACTGTCTGTTCTGTTCGATAAGTTGAGAAGCGAGTCCGGATGGCCGAGGGGCAGTCCGCCTTCGGCGTTGTAGCGGCTCGGACGTGCCTAGCGCTCCTGCCGC
Organism: Schistocerca nitens; assembly: GCF_023898315.1. Lineage (NCBI taxonomy): Eukaryota > Metazoa > Arthropoda > Insecta > Orthoptera > Acrididae > Schistocerca > Schistocerca nitens. The sequence continues at coordinate 932,455,225 of NC_064616.1, forward strand.
GTTCCATTAGCGTGAACTTTGTTTACATCCATGAGGCTTTACTTAGCGGTGTATTTCTTACTACCGATCAAGGTGGCTCTATCCTACGGAAAAGCTACAGTGAAGTTCACGTTCACCGCACAATATACAAGATATGGTGAAGTTAGATCCTCGGAAGCTGGTAGGGATCTATAGTGTCCAGCGTAGTATACGCCAAACTTATAGCAGCATGCGACCGACTCATTCATCTATCCACCAACTGTTATCGTTTTTGCCACACCGAAAGGAACGCCGGTGTGGTTTCATTTGATCATCTCGGGCACGGAGTTAGAACGGTACGAATATTCGAAGTTCCTGCAGAAATGGTAATCGAAGCATTTCGCACATATGGTACGGTCCTTAACCACGCTGCTGAGAAATGGACTAGCTTCGAGAGGAATCCCGTTCTCAATGGGATTCGCTAAAGAAGAACTGAACTCCGGAAGCACAAGCGGTCGCCGAAGAAGCGAAAGAAACGGCGGCTGTTAACAGAAGACGAGCAGCACAACCGATGAGACGAAAAAGATAGTGGGAATGATCACGATTCGTCTCCGCCGACTGGCAAGGTGATTTCCCACTCACAGCATCTTTACTTCAGCCACAACCTCAAGGTTGGAGAAAACTTACAGACGAACGACCGTCAACAGCGAGCGTCTCCATCAATTCATTGGGAGATTGGACACAATAAATGGACGAAACTGACGAGATGCAGGAGGTGAGCGTTCAGTCGCTGGCTCCCAACGACAATGAGTCACGAGGGAACGTCGTCCACGGCGGCCAATGAGGCGGTGTCGTGTGGTCCCACCCCAGGTAAAACGCTCCGTTGCCAACCCACTCTTTGGTGCGTAACATTCTAGTAGTGCACAGCCGATACGATGTTCCAAGTCTACTGCACTGGTACAATTAACGTCAGTGGTATTAGCATCCCAATAAAGATCCAAATGCCTCAAGACATGTTATGGACAGCGGACGTCGACAAAGTTATTCTGAAGGAGGTACGAACTATAACTCTATAGAGTTTTATGATTATGATGTCTATCGTTTGAAGGGCGCCGAAGGTAGCCGTGATACAGCCATACTATTACGAGAAGCTGTAGTACTGGAAGATGCGGAATACTTACCACGGACGCGTGGTGTTGCCTTTAGCGTAGGGAATGACCACTTGGTGAATGTTTACGCTCCCTCTGGCTCGACGAAGAGACACGAACACACAGAGGAAGTGTAACCGCTATTCCGAGGACGTCTGGTGAATTTAAAAAATGGTTCAAATGGCTCTGAGCACTATGCGACTTAACTTCTGAGGTCATCAGTCGCGGTTCTAGGCGCTTCAGTCTGGAACCGCGTGACCGCTACGGTCGCAGGTTCGAATCCTGCCTCGGGCATGGATGTGTGTGATGTCCTTAGGTTAGTTAGGTTTAAGTAGTTCTAAGTTCTAGGGGACTGATGACCATAGATGTTAAGTCCCATAGTGCTCAGAGCCATTTGAGCCATCATCAGTCGACTAGAAGTTAGAACTAATTAAACCTAACTAACCTAGGACATCGCACACTTCCATGCCCAAGGCAGGATTCGAACCTGCGACCGTAGCGATCGCTCGGCCGCAGAATGTAGCGCCTAGAACCGGCCGGCCACTCCGGCCGGCTCAGGTGAATTACGTGGTCGGCGCTGACTTTAATTGCTGTCTGCGGACCGAGGACCAGTGGCCACCCTTCGTCCCGTGCCCGGCATTACAGACGCTGGTCCGGGACCTTACACTGCTTGAAACCTGGGAAAAGAGGCACGGTGACAGCCGCGGATATACGTACCTTTCGAGCCATTCGGCCAGTCGTTTAGACTGTGTGTACGTATCGCGTGGGCTACGCACTTGACGACTGACGCTGACGTGTGGCCTATGGCCTTTACAGACCATCAGGCTTACATCTACATCTACATCTACATTTATACTCCGCAAGCCACCCAATGGTGTGTGGCGGAGGGCACTTGCGTGCCACTGTCATTACCTCCCTTTCCTGTTCCAGTCGCGTATGGTTCGCGGGAAGAACGACTGCCGGAAAGCCTCCGTGCGCGCTCGAATCTCTCTAATTTTACATTCGTGATCTCCTCGGGAGGTGTAAGTAGGGGGAAGCAATATATTCGATACCTCATCCAGAAACGCACTCTCTCGAAACCTGGACAGCAAGCTACACTGCGATGCAGAGCGCCTCTCTTGCAGAGTCTGCCACTTGAGTTTGCTAAACATCTCCGTAACGCTATCACGCTTACCAAATAACCCTGTGACGAAACGCGCCGCTCTTCTTTGGATCTTCTCTATCTCCTCTGTCAATCCGACCTGGTACGGATCCCACACTGATGAGCAATACTCAAGTATAGGTCGAGCGAGTGTTTTGTAAGCCACCTACTTTGTTGATGGACTACATTTCTAAGGACTCTCCCAATGAATCTCAACCTGGCACCCGCCTTACCAACAATTAATTTTATATGATCATTCCACTTCAAATTGTTCCGCACGCATACTCCCAGACATTTGACAGAAGTAACTGCTACCAGTGTTTGTTCCGCTATCATATAATCATACAGTAAAGGATCCTTCTTTCTATGTATTCGCAATACATTACATTTGTCTATGTTAAGGGTCAGTTGCCACTCCCTGCACCAAGTGCTTATCCGCTGCACATCTTCCTGCATATCGCTGCAATTTTCTAATACTGCAACTACAGCATCATCCGCGAAAAGCCGCATGGAACTTCCGACACTATACTGTAAGTAGGATGTTTAGGTTTTCGTATTGGTAACGCCACGTAGCGCTCTGTATGAAAATCACTGGCTGTGCTGTGTGCAGTCTGTGGCTAGTTTGCATTGTTGTCTGCCATTGTAGTATTGGGCAGCTGGATGTTAACAGCGCGTAGCGTTGCGCAGTTGGAGGTGAGCCGCCAGCAGTGTTGGATGTGGGGAAGTGAGATGGCGGATCTGTGAGAGCGGATGATCTGGACGTGTGTCCACCAGAAACAGTACATTTGTAAGAATGGATGTCATGAACTGCTATATATATTATGACTATTAAGGTAAACACATTGTTTGTTCTCTATTAAAATCTTTCATTTGCTAACTATGCCTATCAGTAGTTAGTGCCTTCTGTAGTTTGAATCTTTTATTTAGCTGGCAGTAGTGGCGCTCGCTGTATTGCAGTAGTTCGAGTAACGAAGATTTTTGTGAGGTAAGTAATTTGTGAAAAGTATAGGTTAATTTACTCAGGGCTATTCTCTTGTAGGGATTACTGAAAGTCAGATTGCGTTGCGCTAAAAAAATATTGTGTGTCAGTTTAAGCACTGTCATGTAAAATTTTTCTAAGGGGACGTTTCAATATATATATTGTGAAAAGCAATGGACCCATAACACTCCCCTGTGGCACGCCAGAGGTTAAATAAGCACAATCGCTCTGGCAAGACAAAAGACATGGCGCATCAGGGGTCCATGGAAGCTAAACGTTTCCCACCTATAGAATGAGAGCAGTTACCGGGTGGTTGAAGACATATGGCGTCAATGTCAACGGCATCAACACACGTATGATTCAACACCTAAATGATGGCTCTACTGTGTTAAACCCACTTCACGCAGAACATTCACACTATTTGGCCAAGGTAAATCACGTTGGCAACTGGCGACTTCCGAATTTTATTTCACTGTCCTATGGGAGCTGGCGACTCAACAACCGTCTCCTGGCTGCCAGCGGGCTGTTCAACGTATCAAAGCAGGACTGCTGCGTCTTACGGCGGTGAAGATGGAAGGGGTTAAAGTACGCGCGAGGCCGCTCGATGGATTTGCAACGAACGACCGCCATTATTTTATACAGTGTGAGAGAGGCTGCAGCGGCTACATGCACTTTGTATGGGACGTCGAAATGGTCGGTGGGTCGCGGGTCACGTCGCAGCAACATATTGCACGTGCTTTCTCTCACCACTGTCGTGGTTTCTATGCGGAGAACCAACTGGTCAGAACAGGACTCGCGGCAGTGCTTCGAGAAGTGGCAGCAGCTGAACATTCCATTGGAGTGGACGTCTTTATGGTTGAAGTTACCAATACCGATCTGGACGCAGCGTTAAACAAATCCCCTGGACTGGACGGACTCCCTCTGGAACTCTACCGTACCTTTGCTCCTCTGATAGGATCGACGTGGATACAGATGTGCAACGAACCCTTAACACCTACGTTACGGGTCCCTACCTAGATCACAGAGGGCGTAATGATACCCATTCTAAAACCAAGCGGCGGTCGTAGACCACAAGACTACCAGCTTTTGACATTACTGAACACAGATTGCAAAATCTTTGTACGTATCCTTCGTGCCCGCCTTCAAGTGACAGTAAAGGACAGAATACATTTTGATCAAACGTGTCTCGGTGGGAAGAGCAACATACACACGGCGCTAGGGGCATACAGAGATGTCATAGCACTGATGTCAACATGTAGGGTACGAGAAGCCCTGGTGGTAGTGGATTTCAAATGGTTCAAATGGCTCTGAGCACTATGGGACTCAACTGCTGTGGTCCTCAGTCCCCTATAACTTAGAGCTACTTAAACCTAACTAACCTAAGGACATCACACACATCCATGCCCGAGGCAGGATTCGAACCTGCGACCGTAGCAGTCGCACGGTTCCGGACTGTGTGCCTAGAACCGCGAGACCACCGCGGCCGGCGGTAGTGCATTTCGATCACGCTTTCGACTGAGTGGACCGTGTGCTTCTACGCGCGGTCATGGAACGGGTAGGAATCCCCCTCATGTTTGTCGACACGATCTTGTGGTTGATTCACGGCGCCCACTCGAGAGTCTTAGTGAACGGTGCTGACTCAGAACCTATAACGATCCAACGCTCAGTGCGTTGTCCCCTTTCGGCCATCTTATTTGCAATCGCTCTTGAGTCTGTATTAAATGGCCTTCGACTTCGCATTGAAGGCGTCCAACTACGGTCCGCATCTTTCGATTCCCCCGCACACGCCGACGACGTCGTTCTTTTGGTCGCCAGGAGACGAAATCCAGGCGGCGCTGAGATGGATTCAGCAATACGGAAGTGGCCAGAGGGCTGCCATCAGGGACAGCAATGTCCATTACCAAGGTTCGCTCTCTCAAGTGTTTGGAAGTGGTGTTCAGTGGAAACACATCGCGTACAGCGGCGGATAACTGTTGACGGCTACTGCAGCAGGATCGTGCATTAGTACGACAACACGCACTGCGTGCAAGAGATATGTTCCAGCGTGCACAGAACATCAAAGTCTATTTGACACCAAAAATAGGTCATTTGGTGCACATGCTGCCGTTGCCCACAACGACTGCGTCAAGATTACAGTCAGCCTTCGGACGTTAAGTAAGCACTGACCTCCTCTTTAATATCTGCTATGGTACCTTGGCGCTGCCACCAAGAGAAGGCGGCATCGGACTCGTAAACGTGAGGAATATTTCTTAATACAATGCAACGCATTTGGAGGACCGAGAACGTCACCGTAATGAGTGCTGTGATCGACGAAGTGTTTCCCCAGTCACTCCGTCCATAAGATATGTTGGTCACATTACGGCATCGTTACTACACCTTCAGGACTTCTTCATTGATCACAGTTACATTCAGGACGGTATGCCGGAGACCAGGCTGGCCACAGCAAAAGACAATTATCGATGCTTCCTCCAACAACACCCTCTGAGTGTGGTGGAACAAAAGTATACGCACAACAAAGGCAGAGAACATGGACAGGGGTTCATCAACCCTCTCAAATGGTTCAAATGGCTCTGAGCACTATGGGACTTAACATCGGAGGTCATCATTACCCTAGAACTTAGAACTACTTAAACCCAACTAACCTAAGGACATCACACACATCCATGCCCGAGGCAGGATTCGAACCCGCGACCGTAGCGGTCACTCGGTTCCAGACTGAAGCGCCTAGAACCGCTCGGCCACAGCGGCTGGCATCATCCCTCTCCCCCTACGGAGGTAAACTGGTGTCCAAAATTAAAGTAACAAACTGCTATATCCCCGTGTTGTGTCTAATTCACGATATAATCATGCAAAATGTCAACATATGCCGGTACGATTGTGTTCTGCAGGGAAGATGGCATTCCAGTCAATGGACAACGATGTCGTCAGGGCACCTTTCAAAAGGCGAAGTGTTTGCCGGGTAGTCCCACATCCATAACAGCTGTGTATACAGTCACAGACAGAGCAGTATGCCACAAAAAGACGCCTAGCAGAGTCTCTGCGGTGGTAGGCCATAAGAAGAATGGAAGGACAGTTCAAAATGGTTCAAATGGCTCTGAGCACTATGGGAATTAACATCTGTGGTCATCAGTCCCCTAGAACTTAGAACTACTTAAAACTAACTAACCTAAGGACATCACACACATCCATGCCCGAGGCAGGATTCGAACCTGCGACCGTAGCAGTCGCGCGTGGAAGGACAGTCGCAAACTGATCTGACCTGAAGGCTTAATGTGAATCGTTCTGTTGTTTCTTGGATGTGGCGGCAATTTATTGAGACCGAAACAGTTTCCCGAATACCAGGGCTGGACCGACCACGTGTGATATCAAAAAATGAGGACCATTATTTGGACATTAGGGCACAACGGTGGCGCCTTAGTACTGAACGGCAACTGGCATCTGACATCGCAGCATCGAGACAAACGGTGTACAGAACGCATCATCAGAGCAGCTTTTATTGTCTGAGGCCGTCTGTATGTGTATCTCTGACGTGTCTTCACAGAAGGGAGCGTCTATAGTGGAGTCATGAACATGCCACCTGGACGGTCGAACACTGGCCCAATGTTCTTTTTGTAGATGAGTCCCGATTTAGTCTGGAGAGTGATTCTCGACGCATTCGCATCTGGAGGGAACGTGGAACACGATTTCGGAATCCAGATATTGTGGAAAGAGACCGATGTCGAGGAGGATCCTTAATGGTCTGGGCAGGAATTGCGTTGGCCACTCGAACACCTCTTCATGAAATTGTATTTGTGAATCGGCAAGGTTTAACTTCTATCAGGTATCGCGACGAGATCTTGGGGCCTCATGTGCGGTTGTTGGGAGGTGGTGTGGGCCCAGCCTTCGTACCGATGTGCGATAATGTTCATAGAGCACGGGTGGTTGATGTTTTCATGGAAATGGAAGATACTACACGCATGGCGTAGCCTGCTTGCACTACCGATTTGAATCCCATAGAGCATGTTTGCTCTATGGAGACAAGTTGCATCACGTCAGCATACACCAACCACTCTCCAAGACTTGCGAGCAGCTCTGCAGGAAGAATGGGCATTATTGCTTCAACATGAGACTGATGACATCACTCACAGTATGCCCCGTAGACAGACGTGGTATAATGCTACGTTGAGCACATTAACCAGTTGCCGGAAATCCGTTGAGTTGGAAAAAACGAAAAAACATTTTTGTCTACCGTTATGCAGATTGCATTTCTTTACTTTCTGTGTTCTTTATATTGTTTCTACTTTGATATTATCGACTTATATTCTTTGTGACAAAATAAACGCAACCTTGCAAGATTTCCGTTTGTTGCTTTAATTTTGGACCCTAGTGTACGTGGGTTGTGGTATGTAGTGGTGAACGCAAATTCCCGAACCGTCAACGACGGCATTATGCTCACCAGGTCGGCACGCCGATATGCCTCCACTGCGCGGTCGTCGGCTCCGACGAGCGTCGTTTGGTTTGTGGGACGGCAGTCGAGTGTTGGCTGCTCACAAACTAAATGTTGGCCCTTTTATTGCGTACGGCGCACACGGCAATCAAAGCTGACGACCTACTGTTCCCCGGCGATATACACTTTCCCACCGCCCGGACAAACGCCGTGAACTGGATAAAGTGGATAGCGACGTATTATCTGTATAGTGCCGATGACAAGGATGTTTTGGACTTCTGGTATATACTGCAAGAGCAACATATGGATCTGCAGAGGTACGTAAAATATACAGTACAACATGTTTTCCCAGTTACTTGGGTTCGTTATTCACGGACCATCCGGCTAGCAGGGGAGATCCAGGTGCGAGAAGTGAAGTGAGAAGATAGATCACAGTTCAGGACATTACGTTCGTGCCTGACGTACTCGGGGGACTATATATCATTTTTTAGTTAGCGAGAAGCCAAAATCGATACACTCCAACTGGGCCGTTGCAGGGCCCCGTTTTGTTTTGTTAGTGAATTCGTTACATCTAGACGGCACTGGGAGCCGTTTTGTGTTTGGATGTGTTGAATGGCGCTTTGAGTTTCTTTATGTTGTGCTTTTTCACCTGTAAATCACAAAAAAATATAAATATATAAAACATAAAATAAATGAAAATAAAAAGGCGATTATGGTAACTATTGTACAGTAGCTGAGCATCACTGTTCAACTATTTTCAACTTTTGCCGTAGCATTACCAATACTCTGGATGTCACGAGGTTGCCGGCCGGAGTGGCCGTGCGGTTCTAGGCGCTACAGTCTGGAGCCGAGCGACCGCTACGGTCGCAGGTTCGAATCCTGCCTCGGGCATGGATGTGTGCAATGTCGTTAGGTTTGTTAGGTTTAAGTAGTTCTAAGTTCTAGGTGACTGATGGCCTCAGCAGTTAAGTCGCATAGTGCTCAGAGCCATTTGAACAATTTTTTTTGTCACGAGGTTCCCACCCATTCGTTTCCTTTACTTCCGCATCCTCTATTTCGTATAAATAAAATGCACGTAATACCTCAACCGGTGTTGAGAACAGAATAAAAAAGTGAGAGAGATTACTTTTCAGACACCCTCGTAGTACTTTGTTTCAATAATTCTAAATTTTTATATGATGAATGCAGTAGTCGAATATTCTTATAAATGAAGACAGATTAAGGAATGTAGACGGCTTTATTCCCTGGCAGCAGTCTTATTATGTATCAACAACATGCCTTCATTCATACAATTTCCTGTGATACTTCTGCTTCCGTCTCTGGAACATAGCATCGCTGGAAGCAACTACTACCTACTTGGCAAAGTGAGGAAAAACTAAACATTTTTGCAAGTGTACCGATAGAGATGGAATTAGATTTAAGTGATGTCAGTTGAATAGCATTAGAACTTGTTGATGTAAATATATGTGACGAGAGGATGTCTATTGCTCTGAGATAGTGCAGCTCGTGTTATCGATGCTGCAGCGACCAGCAAGGAGAACGCTGAAGATAGGTACCCATGTTTCAATAATGGCAAAGCTGGCTTTAACGTTTTTGGAGTCTGACAGTCTTGTCTGTAGGAGTAAACACGGAGCGCAAACAGTGATGATGTTAACTTCTGGTGTGTGTCACTGAACTCTGTCGAGGTAGATGCTGTGTTCCTTGACTGGAATGCGAATCATACAATACGTCATTGTCGTCTAGTGGACGCAATATGAGCTTACGGAAGATCGGTGGTACCATTTGTGACTTTTGACAAGTTGCCAATAAATCGAACTCTGCCTGTTATGCTTAATGGAGATTAATTTTCATATGTGGGGGCAGCTTCAAGCGTACCCCTAGTGAGTGTTAAAGGGCAACTATTGTCCACGATGATTGTAAATGATACGTTGCAAAAGTCGAAAGATCCTCGAGATTATTCGCTGGATATGCTGTTCGGTGTAGCGTAGCTGCAGCCCCCTAGTGTGGCGATGTACGGAAGACCTGAAGAGGATCAATGTGTAGTGCATTTACTTGTAAGCGACGCTCTACACGAAAAAATGGAACTAACGAGGCATAAATAGACGGAACGACCCATTATTTGTCGATTAATCAATTTGTGATCAACTGCAAAAATTAAAATCTCTGGAAGCATTTGAGAGTAATGATTTACAATGGAACAACCATATCGATCTAATCACACAACGTTTGATTAATAGGGAAGTGAGAGAAGTTTTGACTAAGTATATCACTTGTCGTTAGGGATTCGCTTAGGAAGAACGAGAGTGTCGCAGAAAACCTTGCCCAGGCGCCACGGGGCAGACGGTATTCGGCATGTGAGAGAAATGAACGACTACGTTTTACCGTGCAAGTTCTTATTTCCCTTATTTTGATGAAAATGGTGATTGGTCCCTAGGCGTGAGCCAACAAAATACTTTCGCTTTTAGAGGAGAAAGTTGGCGATCGAAATTTTAAGACCACCTATCGAATCCTTGTTACTCCCTCCAGTGTTACGCGATAATACAAAACGAGCTATCCTTCTTTGAATTTTTTCGATCTCCTCCATCATTTCTATCTAGCAAGGATTCCTAACTGTGCAGGAATACTCAAGAAAGTTGGCAGGCGTGCAGTAAGCAATATATTTTCTAGATTACTTGTATCTGTTAAGTGTTCTGCCAATAAAACGCAGTCTTTGAGGCTGAAAAAAAATAACGTCTTGTTTGCTATTTAGCAACAGGCAAAAATAAATCACCGTCAGTGTTGAAAACTTACTACTTATTAAAACCGATTCATCTGAAACTGTTGCAGCCACTACTCTGCTACCAACTGGCACAAACCACTGAAAACTTCCCTACGTCCGAATTTCAAAATGATTTAGTAGTCGTTTGAATGATCATTTGTACAATTTCCCGTGACACTGAAGGCCAGTTTCCAGTCTGATTCAGTGAATCAAAGCAGAATTCCAGGACCTTCACAGATGGCCTGTTCTGTTTCTGTGGAGATCTTATGTATGATATACTGAGTCGAGTTAAAATGGGTATAGAAGGGCTAAAAACACAAAATACGAAAATAACTGCAGAAAAATGACAAAAAATAAAAACTGAACAGAACGTGTTCATATACACTATGTGATCCAAAGTATCCGGACACCTGCCTGAAAATGACTTGCAAGTTCGTGACGCCCTCCATCGGTAATGCTGGAATTCAATACGGTGTTGGCCCAACCTTAGCCTTGATGACAGATTCCACTCTTGCAGGCATACATTCAGTCAGGTGCAGGAAGGTTTCTTGGGGAATGGCAGCCCATTCTTCACGGAGTGCTGCACTGAGGGGAGGTATCGATTTCGGTCGGTGAGGCCTGGCACGAAGTCGGCGTTCCAAAACAACCCAAAGGTGTTCTATAGGATTCGGATCAGGACTCTGTGCAGGCCAGTCCATTATAGGGATGTTACTGTCGTGTAACCGCTCCGCTACAGGCCGTGCATTATGAACAGGTGCTCGATCGTGTTGAAAGATGCAATCGCCATCCCCGAATTGCTCTTCAACAGTAGGAAGCAAGAAGGTGCTTAAAACATCAATGTGGGCCTAATGCCTCCGAATATTACTTTGGCACTACACACGCTGGCAAATGACGTTCACCGGGCATTCTCCATATCCACACCCTGCCATCAGATCGCCCCATTATGTACCGTGATTCGTCACTCCCCACAACGTTTTTCCATTGTTCAATCGTTCAATGTTTATGCTCCTCACGCCAAGCGAGGCGTCGTTTGGCATTTACCGACGTGATGTGTGGCTTATGAACAGCCGCTCGACCACGAAATCCAAGTTTTCTCACCTCGCGACTAACTGTCATAGTACTTGCAGTGGATCCTGATGCAGTTCGGAATTCCTGTGTGACGGTCTGGGTAGATGTCTGCCTCTTACACATTACGACCCTCTTCAACTCTCGGCGGTCTCTGTCAGTCAACATACGAGGTCTGTACGCTTTTGTGCTGTACGTGTCCCTTCACGTTTCCACTTCACTATCACATCGGAAGCAGTGGATCTAGAGATGTTTAGGAGTGTGGAAATCTCGCTTACAGATGTATGACACAAGTGACACCCAATCACCTGACCACGTTCGAAGTCCGTGAGTTCCGCGGAGCGCCCCATTCCGGTCTCTCACGATGTCTAATGACTACTGAGGTCGCTGGTATGGAGTACCTGGCAGTAGGTGGCAGCACAATACACTGAAAATGGAAAACGTATGTTTCTTGGGGTGTCCGGATTCTTTTGATCACGTAGTGTATATATTGAACAACGGCATTTTAATTACAGATAAGAAATTTGTATCTTTCCGGGGCAAAGTATTTCGTAAGTGATCCGTGTTTCATTACGACAAAGTATTTCGTAAGTTATCTATTCATTTGTATCAATATTTTAATTAGTATTAATATTAATAACTTACAGGGTGGCAGTCATTTAACTACATGATAAAAGGTAAATAAGTTACAAAATACAGCGTGCACACACATTATCCACATTTAAACGTCACTACAGATATTCGGATTAAGGTTATGACATGTTCGATGTACCTGCCGTTACTGGTGATGATTTGGCGCAGACGAATACGAAATTCTGCACGACCCGCTGAAGTGTCGGAACATTGATGCTGTCGATGACCTCCTGAATGGCTTTTTTCAGCTCAACAATGGTTTCGGGATAACTGCTATCAGCTTGTCTTTAGTGCAGTCCCACAAAGCGAGTCGCACGTGTTCAGATTCTGAGAATATGGCGGTCAATCGATCCCCATGCCAGTGGCCTCTGGGTACCGCAGAGTCAGACTGCGGCCCCAAAGTGCTCCTCCAGGACATCAAACACTCTCCTGCTTCGATGGGGTCGAGCTCCGTGTTGCATGGACCACCTCTTGTAGAAATCAGGGTCACTTTGGATAATGGGAATGAAATCATCTCCCAAAACTATCACGTACCGTTCGGTAGTCACCCTGCCATCAAGGAATAGCCCGCATCTCGTGGTCATGCGGTAGCGTTCTCGTTTCCCACGCCCGGGTTCCCGGGTTCGATTCCCGGCGGGTCAGGGATTTTCTCTGCCTCGTGATGGCTGGGTGTTGTGTGCTGTCCTTAGGTTAGTTAGATTTAAGTAGTTCTAAGTTCTAGGGGACTTATGACCACAGCAGTTGAGTCCCATAGTGCTCAGAGCCATTTGAACCATTTGAACCATCAAGGAATATCGCACCGATTATTCTGTGACTGGACATTGCAACCACACCGTCACCCGTTGGGGGTGAAGAGACTTATCGATCTCGAAATGCGGATTTGCAGTCCCAGAAATGCGCGAACCCATTAAAATGAAAGTGGGCTTCGCAACAAAATCAAACCATAATGCACTTACTAATTCCTATCATGGCCCATGGCCAACCTTGCAGTTTGAAAGTCCTGACGCAAACCGATCAGAAGTTATGAGGATCTTATTTCATATAGTTCCATAACTGTCAACCTATATATCGAGGTATTTTGACCTTGTACGTGGAATGAGATACTTAAATTTCTTCATGAAGCTTTTCGAAGAAAGTGATGAAAATTAGCCTTAGCGTGCTTACGTTATGGAAGCTGTTCCCCACAAAATCTGCTGTGTCGCAACAAATGAGAGCTGGTTCTGAATTCCAGCAAATGTTCATAGTGCTTGGTATAATTTCTAGATGAGCAACCAAATATGAACGCTTCAGTCACACAAACAGGACTGATAAATAAATACGATAAATATGAAAAGAGACGGATATTTTAAGCAATTTTATGTAGTGAAACTTCCTGGCAGATTAAAACTGTGTTGCGGACCGAGACTCGAACTCGAGACCTTTGCCTTTCGCGGGCAATTGCTCTGGTGGTAGACACTATTAATCTGCCAGGAAGTTTCATATCAGCGCACACTCCGCTGCAGAGTGAAAATCTCATTCTGGAATTTTATGTAGTAGCCGCCAGTATTTGTCACGCTAGAACCAGCTCTTATCACGTGCAGATTTAGGATGTGATGAACAAAGAAGCTACTGAAGCAGCTGAATAGGTGAAGATCTCTGATTTACAAAAAGAGAGGAGAATTCAATGGAATTATTTCACCATACATCTTACGAAATTGCTATGACGGTATTGATTGACTTAGCGTATAGCACTGCACGTGAAATACAGTCAACAATACAAAAATAACATAAAGAGATATAAATACAGGTAATACATTAAAAACTGGTTTTATATTGTAACTCCCAGCCTCATTATCCATGCAGTGGCCCTGAAAAAGTCGTTTGGGTCAGCCAGGTAATCTCTCAGTTTACACTCCTCGACAATGCGCCGGATGGTGTGATTGGTCCACAGTCACAGCTTGGGATGGGCTTCTTATCCCATTAGTGCTAGTAGTATGCACAGACTCTGTGTCCTGTTCGGATGCGATTTAAATTCTTGCACTCAATGCTGTGGAAGTTCAAAGCCCTTGGGTTTCTGCAGAGGATCAATGAGATACCGCACTTCATGTGGAGCATTGCAGTCCAGATTTAATGCAATTTGCTGTCAATAGTGAATTTGTTATCAGTAAGCTGCTGGGCCAGTCACAGGGTAAGTTTCTGAAACGAAGTCGGTTTGTTCTCAATCCGGGAACATCTTCACGAATGGGAAGTTGAAGATTATTCATTTTCTTGGAATATTGTTTCAGCAGGGCTTCTTGTATTCTTAACAGAGCGGGAGCTACGTGGCTGAATGTTGGATGCTAGCATAAGGGAGTCGTTCTTGTGCAAATTATTCTCATAGTTGTATTGAGATGTGTGTCTAGCTTATTTACGTGAGGACTGTTCATCCACACTGGAGCACAATATTCAATCTAGAAAACACTAAACCTAGCGACGAATTTCCAAGTGTATCCACTGACGCTTCCCAGCTAGTACTGCAGAATTTCTGGGTAAGTTTGTTACGTGTGCTTAATTTAAAGAATTTTTTTTCTAGATGCTTCATGGAAGACAGCGTCCAATCAAGAGTCATTCCAAAATAATTTGGATCAATCTGGTAGGGAAACACTGTGTCCTTCAGATGTACCTCCAGTTTATAATCTGCCTCTTTGTTGTTTAAGAGGAAACTGCTGACTTCGGTTTTAGAGAGAGTGGCTATAAGGCTCAATTTGGTGAAATCAGAATGCTTTCAACGCTTTTAAACTCTTTGTGTTGAACCGTACGTGCTAGATGGTCAGCATATCCAAACTTCTTTGCGCTGCTTTCAGACATGTCGCAAATATAAAGGTTGAAAAGTATAGGGTATAATACTGACCAATGACGTTATCCATTACTTTATTTCCCTTCTTTACTTGCTGTTGTGGTAAAAAACTGACAGCGAGACAGGTGTTCAAAAAAAATGATTCAAATGGCTCTGAGCACTATGGGACTCAACTGCTGTGGTCATAAGTCCCCTAGAACTTAGAACTAGTTAAACCTAACTAACCTAAGGACAGCACACAACACCCAGCCATCACGAGGCAGAGAAAATCTCTGACCCCGCCGGGAATCGAACCCGGGAACCCGGGCGTGGGAAGCGAGAACGCTACCGCACGACCACGAGATGCGGGCACAGGTGTTCATTCGGAGATAATTGGCAGCCGTTTTTTCTGGCAGGATTCATACGTAGAACGAGAAATGGAATGAAGGAACAGTGTAAACCAAGTACTGTAGGCCATCCACCGAAAGGTGGTTTGTAGAGCATATATTTAGATGTAGGCGGAATTTTAGTTTCGGCAACGGCCTTGCCGCAGTGGTAACACCGGTTCCCATCAGATAACCGAACTTAAGCGGTGTCGGGCTGGGCTAGCACTTGTATGGGTGACCATCCGGACTGCCTAGTGCTGTTGGTAAGCAGGGTGCCCTCAGTCCTTGTGAGGCAAACTGAGGAGCTACTTGACTGACAAGTAGCGGCTGAGGTCTCGGAAACTGACGTACGGCCGGGAGACCGGTGTGCTGACCACATGTCGGCCGGTGTGGCCGAGCGGTTCTAGGCGCTTCAGTCTAGAACCGCGCGACCGCTACGGTCGCAGGTTCGAATCCTGCCTCAGGCAAGGATGACCTCAGATGTTAAGTCCCACAGTGCTCAGAGCCATTTGAACCGTTTTTTATTTTATTTATTTATTTATTTATTTATTTTTTTTTTTGCTGACCACATGCTCCTCCATATCCGCATCCAATGATGCTTGTGGTCTGAGGATGACACGGTGGCCGGTCGGTACCGTTGGGCCTTCATGGCCTGTTCGGGATGAGTTTAGTTTTAGTTCTAGTTTCAGTGAAAAAGTGAAAACGAAAGTAGTTGTGGTTTGGAGGATAGTGAAATAGCAATAGGTTGTTTTCCATGCTCAAATTCCTTACGTCACTGCTACAGTGAAGTGACGCAGTCACTGTTGCCATCGGGAAGATTGGACATGATATTCCCATCCGGCTAAGCAGATGTGTGTTTACAGGTAACCTTCCAAAAATATTACACCCTGCTCTGTTATAAATGTAAATGAAGTTTTGTGAGCATAGCTACTACTAACACATGTTGGAAACACCCATCATTCAAAAGTAAACATGCTTGTACTGATGACCGTAATGCGTTAAAGAATGGTTCAAGGAAACCCCGTAGATTCTGTGTTTCGTCACTTTCCACACACTTTCGGGACAGTATCGTACCAGTGTCTTCCGAAGGAAACATATTCATTTACACCCAGCAAAACACACACACACACATGCATACAAATCCGTGACATACTATCATGATCTATATGCGTAGAAAAACAGACTGACGATTTCATATTCATTTAACACGGAAGATGTTTGTGTTGGCTGTCAACTTCTGCAGCTATTAACACCGCCTCTAACTACTTTCGTAATTGCTCTCAGTTTGCCAAGTTTTTAACTGTGAAGTTTCCCTGAGCGCGAATAATCGACGTCGTTAATAGTTCTGCTCGGCGTTAGCACATCCTCGTGTATTCATTGTTGTTTGCAAAATAGGCTGAAAAATTTATTTCTGGTCGATTGTGCAATTGAAGTCGCTAGCTGTCAAAATTCAACGTGAAAATTGCTTTTAATGAGTTAATATTCTGCAGAAGCGTTCTTACTGATCGAAATTTACCACCTGGCGGAAAACAGTCTAACGTGTTTTGCACATAATTGCGAGGGGCTAGTGTGTACCATCGCAGCAAACGCAACGCAAACACTTATCGCCCGGAAAACGTCAATCATCTGAGTAAAAAGGAAAAGAACTGTACGCTACTGGATATTATGCGACATTTGCGACAGAAATAACAACTACTGGAGCTTACGTTGAGGGGAAGATATTCCACATTTCATATTCACGGACAACTCATACCGAAAATTCGCAATGACATTTTTGGATTATTATCCCTATTTATGTCCGACGTAAATTCGTTGCTTCTCACTCGGCTACATGTTTCAGGTTACGATGTGGTTCCTGAGCGATGTTTTTCATTATAAAACGTGTAAGGTAACAGTGTTAGAATTCGGAATGGACTCTCTCTTGAGCTCAACGACCATGTGTCTTTATCACTGACAAACGCGACAGTTTTAATTGACACAAAAATTTTTCACGAAATTTAAGATTAGCTTTTGGACGCAGAAGTCGATATAGAAATATTGACTTCACAGACTATTTTCAAAACTATAGCACCACCTAAATGAAGGTGCACAAATAACTGTCCGTTAATAACTATTAGATGATTATCATGAATGTTCAGTGTCTTAAATATGACTGTGATATTTATAGGGTCAATAATTATGTTAACATTTTGGAACGAAACGCTCGTAAGGCTGGTACCCACTACAAGTTTTACATCCCATCGTCTAGATGACTTTGAAGCGCGCGCCTTGCGGCGAACAGTCGTAAAAAAAGTGCGAGTCGATTACAGTTCATCAGTGTGTGTGTACGTGGAACAGCGTTTGTCCGGGGAGGTGAAACTAATAGTGCATATCTGGTGTTTAACCAAGTGAAATTTGGTATGGTTGTTGTACTTATGCTGCGAAGTTGTCTCTCATAGTTAGTGGTGTGGAATGCAACATTTTTTGATCATAATGTAAAATGGAATTTTGAGCCATGCCTACTTCAAGAACAATAGCACCAACTGGCAGCGTAGTTCACTAAATATTATTCCATTAGCCTTGAAACGTGAACAACTTAACAAATTACTAACAACCAAAACTCTGCGATGTCACTGCAACACCTTCAATGATTAAGGCAAGAACATTTTAGTAAATTTATTTGTGCTTACAACCATCTCACTTTTGAATAAAGTTAGGTATTCAAAAGGCTTCGTAAATTATTTCTTCAATTGTTACATACTGGATCCCGTTTCCGGCCATATATGTCATAAAAAAGATTTCTACGTAAATTTATTCGATTTAAAACATCGTAACAGGATCAAAATTTTACGACAAAGCTTGTTTGACGTAAGTTGTAATTAACTGTATTCCTGCGTAAAGATCTATTATTTTCTCATTTAATCACAGTGGTTGCTTTACTGCCGCGCGGGATTAGCCGAGCGGTCTAGGCGCAGCAGTCATGGACTATGTGACTGATCCCGGCGGAGGCTCGAGTCCTCCCTCGGGCATGGATGTGTGTGTGTGTTTGTCCTTAGGATAATTTAGGTTAAGTTATGTGTAAGCTTAGGGACTGATGACCTTAACAGTTAAGTCCCATACGATTTCACACACATTTGAACATTTTTGCTTTACTAATTTTGTCGTAACTGATACTGCTTCAGAGTCAAGTCACAGTTTTTCAGTAATTAATTTCGGTAGTCATGTAATGTGTGTGTGAAATCTTATGGGACTTAACTGCTAAGGTCATCAGTCTCTAAGCTTACACACTACTTAACCTAAATTTTCCTAAGGACAAACACACACACACCCATGCCCGAGGGAGGACTCGAACCTCCGCCGGGACCAGCCACACAGTCTATGACTGCAACGCCTTAGATTGGTCATGTAATTCTCGAATTTTTTTAGAGGGTAGCCATTGTGCTGTGTAGTACTTTTACAGTTTTCATCCATCTTGCCTCTAAGTAAAAGTCTGTTTGACACAAGATAATTAATTTCATTTCAGTAAAAGTAAAATTAATTCTGATACATTAAAATTAAACTGCTCCTTCAAAGCTGGCTACAGAAATCTTCGTAGAACTACATTCTTTGCAGGGGGATTGTCATACGGTAAGAAATAACAGTTCTCTTCGAGTGTACAAACTGCATGCTGCTGTGCTGAGGATAAAACTAAGTTGTAAGGAATACACCACAGGTAGGAAGTGTAGTTTATATATGTTCCAAATTTATAAATCAGACCGCTTATCCTCATAACGCTTCGGCAAAGACGTCATTGAGATTCCACGTGGTCAAAAATATTTAGAATAAATTCAGAAAAGCGTTTTAAAAAGTGCAGAATAAACGCTAATAGTCTACTGCGGAAGGGTAAAACGTTAGCGATACTGGAAACAGTTTGTGTCACGAACGGAGTTTTTTGTAACTACAGAAGTGCAGACGTGCTACGGGCTGTCCCGACAAAGAAACGGTCTGTCAAGCAGCCGGTTTACAAGCAAGCTGGATTGTGGTTACCAGACGTTAACAGTTTGATTCCGTACATCATTTAAGAACCGCTGCAAGCATAAGGCAAAAGCAAATAACTCTAGTCCACTCGTACTTTTTATTTTCGTAATAATAAAGGTTATGCCAAATTACAGAAAATTTGTTGGTTTGATTTCATACGATCGGTTTCGAGAGAGTTTAGCACCCAGGCTGAATGGGAAATCGGCGGGTTCCATTACAACTGTAACTGAACAATTCGGCATAAACTATTCAAAACACTGAGATACGCTATACAGGGTGGTCCATTGATAGTGACCGGGCCAAATATCTCACGAAATAAGCGTCAAACAAAAA
Organism: Schistocerca nitens; assembly: GCF_023898315.1. NCBI lineage: Eukaryota > Metazoa > Arthropoda > Insecta > Orthoptera > Acrididae > Schistocerca > Schistocerca nitens. The sequence goes on from NC_064616.1 coordinate 932,474,842, forward strand.
AACTACAAAGGGCGAAACTCGTCTAGATTGAAGGGGGAAACCAGATGGCGCTGTGGTTGGCCCGCTAGATGGTGCTGCCATAGCTCAAACGGATATCAACTGCGTTTTTTAAAATAGGAACCCCCATTTTTTATTACATATTCGTGTAGTATGTAAAGAAATATGAATGTTTTAGTTGGACCACTTTTTTCGCTGTAATAGTCACAAACGTATAAGTACGTGGTATCACGTAACATTCCACCAGTGCGGGCGGTATTTGCTTCGTGATACATTACCCGTGTTAAACTGGACCGTTTACCAATTGCGGAAAAGGTCGATATCATGTTGATGTATGGCTATTGTGATCAAAATGCCCAACGGGGGTGTGCTATGTATGCAGCTCGGTATCCTGGACGACGTCATCCAAGTGCCCGGACCGGTCGCTGGATAGTTACGTTATTTAAGGAAACAGGAAGTGGCTCTGAGCACTATGGGACTTAACATCTATGGTCGCCAGTCCCCTAGAACTTAGAACTACTTAAACCTAACTAACCTAAGGACATCACACAACACCCAGTCATCACGAGGCAGAGAAAATCCCTGACCCCGCCGGGAATCGAACCCGGAAACCCGGGCGTGGGAAGCGAGAACGCTACCGCACGACCACGAGCTGCGGACGAAACAGGAAGTGTTCAACCACAGACAAATTGCGCGAAAATCGGGAAACTCAAAAACGTCGGTGTTGAGAATGCTACATCAACATCGATTGCACCCGTACCATATTTCTTTGCACCAGGAATTGCATGGTGACGACTTTGAACGTCATGTACATTTCTGCCACTGGGCACAAGAGAAATTACGGGACGATGACAGTTTTTTTGCACGCGTTCTATTTAGCGACGAAGCGTCATTGACCAACAGCGGTAACGTAAACCGGCATAATATGCACTATAGGGCAACGGAAAATCCACGGTGGCTGCGACAAGTGGAACATCAGCGACCTTGGCGGGTTAGTGTATGGTGTGGCATTATGGGAGGAAGAATATTTGGCCCCCATTTTATCGATGGCAAAATAAATGGTGCAATGTACGCTGATTTCCTACGTAATGTTCTACCGATGTTACTACAAGATGTAGCGGTTGAAGCGGTATTGAATAGCATATTTCATGACAGGTGGATTGGTCGTCGAAGCAACATTCCATGGCCCACACATTCACCGGTTGATACGTTCACAAATGTACAACTGAAATAAAATGTTCAAAGGTACCTACGCTTTGTATTTTAATTTAAAAAACCTACCTTTACCAACTGTTCGTCTAAAATTGTGAGCCATATGTTTGTGACTATTACAGCGCCATCTATCACAAAGCGAAAAAAGTGGTCCAACTAAAACATTCATATTTATTTATGTACCACACGAATTTGTAATAAAAAATGGGGGTTCCTATTTTAAAAAACGCAGTTGATATTCGTTTGACGTATGGCAGCGCCATCTAGCGGGCCAACTGTAGCGCCATCTGGTTTCCCCCTTCAAGCTAGACAAGTTTCATTCTTTATAATTTTTTCGTTTGTCGCTTATTTCGTGAAATATTTGGCCCGGTCATGATCAATGGACCACCCTGTATACACTGACGGGAAAAAATCGTAACACCAAGAAGAGGTTGTGCGACGTAAGTTGATAGGCGTGTTTCTACATCTGGAAGATTATGTCTATTAAAGTTTCACGGCACTCGCGTAAGAGTGGCGCTAGTAGCTCCACTATGAGGATGCGAGTCAGGTTCGGTTTAAATACTCGCTGCAACGGTCGTGAGCGTTAGTTACCTTTGAGATTGGACGTGGTGAGTTGATGTTAGTTGAGACTACCTTTAAAGCGATTCAGACGCCATTATTAACACTTCACTGCGTTCGATCGAGGTCGTACTACAGGGCTACGAGAAGCTGCATGTTCCTGCTGCGATACCACAGAAAGACCCGGCAGAAATTTAGTCATCGGACACGATTGCTGGTGGCAGTGGTCACGACAATCTATGGTCGTAAGAAAACCGGGCTCCGGACGGACACGTGGAACTACAGCCGGCCGCGGTGGCCGTGCGGTTCTGGCGCTGCAGTCCGGAACCGCGGGACTGCTACGGTCGCAGGTTCGAATCCTGCCTCGGGCATGGGTGTGTGTGATGTCCTTAGGTTTGTTAGGTTTAAGTAGTTCTAAGTTCTAGGGGACTTATGACGTAAGATGTTGAGTCCCATAGTGCTCAGAGCCATTTGAACCATTTTTGGAACTACCGAGAGGGAAGAAGGTCGTGTTCGGCATATGGCTGTGGCGCATCGTGGGTCTACTGCGTCTTCAGCAGCAATTTGAGAAGCACTTGGCACTACAGTGACACAACGAACTGTTACAAATCGGTTACTTCAAGGATAGCTCCGAGCCAGACGTTCTGTAGCGTGCGTTCCACTGACCCTAAACCGCTGTCAATAACGACTTCAGTGGTGTCAAGCAAAAGCTCAGTGGAGGGCAGAATGAAGGTCTGTTACATTTTCTGATGAAAACTCGTCCTGCGTCGGTGGCAGTGATGGCCGAGTGTTGTTTAGAAGGAGGCCAGATGAGGGTCTGCAATCAACCTGTCTGCGTGCAAGTCACACTGAACCTACACCTGGAGTTATAGTTAGTTAGTCTGAGGTGCGATTTTGTATGACAGCAGGAGCAGGTTATGCCACCCACCCTGACTGCAAATTTGTACATCAGTTTGGTCATTCGACCCGTTGTGCTGTCACTGATGAACAGTATTTCAGAAGGTGTTTTGCAAAACTACACTCCTGGAAATTGAAATAAGAACACCGTGAATTAATTGTCCCAGGAAGGGGAAACTTTATTGACACATTCCTGGGGTCAGATACATCACATGATCACACTGACAGAACCACAGGCACATAGACACAGGCAACAGAGCATGCACAATGTCGGCACTAGTACAGTGTATATCCACCTTTCGCAGCAATTCAGGCTGCTATTCTCCCATGGAGACGATCGTAGAGATGCTGGATGTAGTCCTGTGGAACGGCTTGCCATGCCATTTCCACCTGGCGCCTCAGTTGGACCAGCGTTCGTGCTGGACGTGCAGACCGCGTGAGACGACGCTTCATCCAGTCCCAAACATGCTCAATGGGGGACAGATCCGGAGATCTTGCTGGCCAGGGTAGTTGACTTACACCTTCTAGAGCACGTTGGGTGGCACGGGATACATGCGGACGTGCATTGTCCTGTTGGAACAGCAAGTTCCCTTGCCGGTCTAGGAATGGTAGAACGATGGGTTCGATGACGGTTTGGATGTACCGTGCACTATTCAGTGTCCCCTCGACGATCACCAGTGGTGTACGGCCAGTGTAGGAGATCGCTCCCCACACCATGATGCCGGGTGTTGGCCCTGTGTGCCTCGGTCGTATGCAGTCCTGACAGTGGCGCTCACCTGCACGGCGCCAAACACGCATACGACCATCATTGGCACCAAGGCAGAAGCGACTCTCATCGCTGAAGACGACACGTCTCCATTCGTCCCTCCATTCACGCCTGTCGCGACACCACTGGAGGCGGGCTGCACGATGTTGGGGCGTGAGCGAAAGACGGCCTAACGGTGTGCGGGACCGTAGCCCAGCTTCATGGAGACGGTTGCGAATGGTCCCAGGAGCAACAGTGTCCCTAATTTGCTGGGAAGTGGCGGTGCGGTCCCCTACGGCACTGCGTAGGATCCTACGGTCTTGGCGTGCATCCGTGCGTCGCTGCGGTCCGGTCCCAGGTCGACGGGCACGTGCACCTTCCGCCGACCACTGGCGACAACATCGATGTACTGTGGAGACCTCACGCCCCACGTGTTGAGCAATTCGGCGGTACGTCCACCCGGCCTCCCGCATGCCCACTATACGCCCTCGCTCAAAGTCCGTCAACTGCACATACGGTTCACGTCCACGCTGTCGCGGCATGCTACCAGTGTTAAAGACTGCGATGGAGCTCCGTATGCCACGGCAAACTGGCTGACACTGACGGCGGCGGTGCACAAATGCTGCGCAGCTAGCGCCATTCGACGGCCAACACCGCGGTTCCTGGTGTGTCCGCTGTGCCGTGCGTGTGATCATTGCTTGTACAGCCCTCTCGCAGTGTCCGGAGCAAGTATGGTGGGTCTGACACACCGGTGTCAATGTGTTCTTTTTTCCATTTCCCGGAGTGTATAACGCTCGACAACATACTGCCATTGTAACTCAACATGCACTGTAGTGTGTCGGCATGTTGCTTTGGCCTGCTCGATCACCTGGTCAAGCTTATACGGGTCACCATAGGACGACAATACCAGTATCATCCACAACCAGTCCTAACCGTCCCTGTATTGACCAACCAAGAGCAACTGGCATGGAACTCCATCCCGCAAATTGTCAGCCGGCACCCGTAAAACTCAATTCATGCACGTTTGCATGCTTGCATTAGACTTTTTGGCGGTGACACCGGTTATTAATGTACCAGCACTTCACTTCTGCAACGTCTTATGTCGCTCTTACATTAAACTGTTAGCTGGCGATGTTAATCACTTAAACGTGTTACCTAGACAAATGTATTCCAGAAATTTCATTACTCTACATTAATTATTTTTTGGTGTTGCGATTTTTTTCCGTCAATGTATATTCTGCTGATTTAAAGATCCATTCCTCTTGAATCATTATTGATGAGTCACATCAGTTTGATGAAACCAGACATATTGATAGGCCTGAGATAATAATAATGAGCGTATGGCACTTTTTTTGTAACCATATACATTGATTTAAATATATTAACAACGATACATTTAAGAAAAGACATTTTATTCTATTAACCTATTATATTCCTAGTGTTGGTTAATATTACTGTCATTTTATAGGTTTTCGTTTTTATATTTTTTCCTTTTCCGTTTTTCTCTCATTGTTGTTCCCGAAATCCTTTTAGATGACCATTTGTCATCTTTTTCTTTGGGGGGGGGGGGGGTAGACAAGACATTGCATTGGTGGCCGGCGACTTGCGAGTGAATGAGGATGAAATGATGATGAAAGACACACAACATCCAGTCATCTCGAGGCAGAGAAAATCCCTACCCACGCCGGGAATCGAACCCGGGACCCTGTGCGCGGGAAGCAAGAACGCTACCGCAAGACGACGAGCCGCGGACGGCCTGAGACGATATCACACTTATTACCTACTGTTTCTGTTTGTCCAAGGTGTCATCATGTTTTCTAGTCAGTAATCGGCACCGATATAGCAAGTTAATCCTTGGAAGAAAGCACACAGAATAGACTTTCTTGTCTGTAGATATGTGCAGCGAAATATACGCTCCGAGGAAACTTCTTGGATCTCGAAAGGAAGGAAAGTAATAACATTACGTTTTAACCTGTTGTCGACGACGAGGTCTTAGAACAAACTTGGCCTCTAACTCAGATCTATATTATCGTGATCGCTGATCTTACCAGCTGAACTATCCAAGTACGGCTGATACCAGACCCATAGGTTCAGTCTACTAAACATTCTCCCCTGCTTCCCAAACGTCGCGGAGTCTGTACCAGAAGCCATGCTGTACTAGAAAATGTGGAGAACAGGATATTGCGGGCAGTGATTAAGGCACAGTTTCTGTAAAGCTGCCAGTGTAACTCTTTACATCCAAAAAGTTTTTAGTCCATCAGGAGTCTCAGCCACAGAAGTGTTGGTGCATTTGTGTAGCATATAACGAAGAATGGTAGGCTGTAGAAGCGGAGGTGGAGCAAACCAGTTTCGAGTCCTTGTTTTAGGTGGACTACAGGTGGTCTGGAGTACATGGCAAGTGGAGTGCGGTTTTAGTTGTCCATCGACGCTTACTGAGGTAAATTCCGTCCATATTCACACCATTCCTACCTCAGATACGCAACTTAAACGATATTTAGAAGTGAAATCACGGGCTCAGCGTAACAATACTAATGGTGATCGATGACCCACTCCAAAGCTGCAACAAGGGTCAGCCTCGGCAGAGAGGAAGATTCAGCCACTGCTCTAAAACAATTTTTGGTGTTTCTCGAAACATCAAAGAAATAAGAACTTACAAATTGTTTCTTTTGTCTACGTCATTTGTACTGTACTTTCACCAAATATTTTCGAGGTTCCTATAAATTTTTTGTATACGGATAAGAAAAATGGTAATGACGACTGCCCACCACGAGATTAAATGCCACCTGGTGACGCTGTGGACATATGACGTGGTAAGGAAAGTGTACATCTACATCTACATTTATACTCCGCAAGTCACCCAACGGTGTGTGGTGGAGGGCACTTTACGTGCCACTGTAATTACCTCCCTTTCCTGTTCCAGTCGCGTATGGTTTGCGGGAAGAACGACTGCCGGAAAGCCTCCGTGCGCGTTCGAATCTCTCTAATTTTACATTCGTGATCTCCTCGGGAGGTATAAGTAGAGGGAAGCAATATATTCGATACCTCATCCAGAAACGCACCCTCTCGAAACCTGGACAGAAAGCTACACCACGATGCAGAGCGCCTCTCTTGCAGAGTCTGCCACTTGAGTTTGCTAAACATCTCCGTAACGCTATCACGCTTACCAAATACCCTGTGACGAAACGCGCCGCTCTTCTTTGGATCTTCTCTATCTCCTCTGTCAACCCGATCTGGTACGGATCCCACACTGATGGGCAATACTCAAGTATAGGTCGAACGAGTGTTTTGTAAGCCACCTCCTTTGTTGGTGGACTACATTTTCTAAGGTCTCTCCCAATGAATCTCAACCTGGCACCCGCCTTACCAACAATTAATTTTATATGATCATTCCACTTCAAATCGTTCCGTAGGCATACTCCCAGATATTTGACAGAAGTAACTGCTACCAGTGTTTGTTCCGCTATCATATAATCATACAATAAAGGATCCTTCGTTCTATGTATTCACAATACATTACATTTGTCTATGTTAAGGGTCAGTTGCCACTCCCTGCACCAAATACCTATCCGCTGCAGATCTTCCTGCATTTCGCTGCTGTAGAAGCGGATCAGGGACGAGTGGGGAATCATTCTGGAACAAGTAAGTGTTACAAGTGTGGTTTCCAGTGGAATTAGCGACTATGATAAATGGCAGATTTTTGTGGCTCGACGTCTGGGAACTAATGTCTCGGGGACAGAAAAGCTGGCCAGCTGGTCGACAGTTCTGGAGCTGCCGTTGGGAGCATGTATGGAAATTGGTTGAAGTACGATGAAACCACGAGTGGACGATAAGGTAGCTGAACATGCACGTCTCATCACAGAGTATGGATACCTAAGGATTACCCACTCTGTAAAGCAAGACAGGCAACAATCTGTTACAACGCTGGTGAAGGCACAGAAGTTTCGGAGCACGCTGCTTAGAGTACATTGTTGACCATGGGGTCCGCAGCAGACACTCACTACATGTTCCGATGTTCATACAAGACATCGTCATTTGTGATTGCAGTGGGGATGAGACTGTGGCGCCGCCCGATGTGGCCGAGCGGTTCTAGGCACTTCAGTCTGGAACCGCGCGACCGCTACGGTCGCAGGTTCGAATCCTGCCTCGGGCATGGATGTGTGTGATGTCCTTAGGTTAGTTAGGTTTAAGTAGTTCGAAGTTCTAGGGAACTGATGACCTCAGATGTTAAGTCCCATAGGGCTCAGAGCCATTTGAACCATTTGAGACGGTTGCGATTGGACTGTGGATCAGTGGAATGTGTCGCCTGAGTGCCTGCATCACATATCACGTTACAACAGGTCGATTGTCGAGTCTGGGTACACTGTTACCCAGGAAAATGACTGCTTGAAACATGCATTGCACAACGGACGCACGTCAGTGAATGCACTATCATGCTGTAAGGCAAAACTCGCCTGGGGGTTCCATGGGGAATATGGTAGTAATCAAAGGCACCGTGACAGCTGTGGACTATACGGACATTACTGCATTCAGTGCAAATTTTCAGCATACCGCTGCGGCTTACGAACGCACCAGGTACATTTCGGATATTAATGAATGTCACGTTGGGAGAACTCCATGGGACGAAGTGTTTGGTATATCAGAAAACTTGGATAGGTTAAGGATAGATACATCAAAGTTACAACCAGATTAGCGTGAATTCCTGAAAAAGAAGGTAATGTTCTTAGGACACAAAATAACGGATGTAGGTGCAGAGCTAGATGAGCGGAATATGCAGAAGGAAAAGAATTTCCCAGTTCCGGGACCCACAAAGGAGTTAAAAGCGTATTTATGGTGAGCCAGATATTGCCGGCAGTTTCTTCTAAAGTTCAGTAAGACTGCAAGACCACTACATAATATGTCGAAATCAGCAACGAGCTGCATTTGAGGAACTAAGAGAGAGATTAGTAAATCCTCCCACATTCAGCTACCCAGATTTCCAGAAAGATTTATAGTAACTATGGATGTCAGCAGAGCAATGCTGGAAGCTGCTCTGTCACAAGAAAGTATAGGTGCTGATTTGGCAGTTGCCCATGCTTCACGATAATTGAATAAGGCTAAAAGGAAGTATTCTGCGACGGAGTTAGAGTGTTTAGCGATCGTATTGGCTGCAAAACAGTTTAGACCATGTGTCTATGGGAGACATTGTACCATAGTAACAGATCACAAGCCAGTGACGTGGATTTTCAGTGTCGAAGATCCACCATCAAGGTTACTGAAATGGAGGGTGAAACTTGACCAATGTTCTTACGACACTGAGTACAAACCGGCAAAACTTTATGCAAATGAAGATGCAACAAGAAGATATAAATAAAAGTAAGAGACATTTAAGAGTGGTTAGGGAAAGTGAAGAACAGAAACCCGAAATCATGAAGTAAATGCATGATAATCCGTTAGGTGGATACCATGGAATGGACAGAACCTGATACCGAATAAAGCAGTATAAGCAGTGGACAGGCATGAAGAAGACACGTAGAGGAATACATGAGGAAGTGTGATAAGTGTCAAAGGAATAAGTTCACTCAGAGCAAGAAAAAGATGCCTCTAGTAACTACAGACACAGTGACCGCAGTATTCGAAAAATGTAATATACACATAGCTGGTCCATTAGACGCAATAATAACTAGAAATCGCAACATCTTGACACTCCAAGATGACCTGAGTAAATTCACAGTAGCAGTACAAATCGAGAAACAGGACGCCGAGACATTGGCGAAGAAATTTGAAGCTGTCAGTGTGTTGAGGTACGGAATTCCGTCCGTACTGCCGACCAATCAGGGCTCGAAGATTTTTGAGAGGATTTTTCAAGAGGGTATGTAAACTATTAAGGATACGGAAGAACCAGGCCACTTCATTTCACCCACAGACAAACGGGTCACTAGAAAGAACACACAGGACGCTAGTGGAATATCTACGACACGATATAATAGTGGACTATAGTAAATGATGTCTATGGGTACCATTACAGTATTTTTGTATTTATTAAAACAGCGCATAGCAGCATGGGGTGCACACTGTTTCACTTAATGTTTGGAAGAAAAGTGAGCGTACCAGGTATCCTACAGTGAGAGGGAAGAACTGTTAGGTGTAATTACAGTGACTGTGTGTATGAATTGCAACCTACAATTCTAGAAGCAGATCGAGTAGCACGATAAAATATAAAAGAACCGAAGGAAATCAGTAAGGCTCACTATGACCAGACAACGAATCCATAAATATTTAGAATATGCGATAAGGTTCTTTTATATGATGAGTCCGTAAGAGGTCGTTGTAAGAAGCTATATGCACAATTCCGAGGACCACATGAAGTAACTACAGTACACCTGCCCAATGTGATAGTTAAAATCCCTAGAAATAAGCAGATGAAAGTACATGCAAATAGGATGAAGCCTCATTATTAAAGACAAGAAAAGTCGCGAGGAGACAGCAGAATGAGGAAATATTTGTACTGGAGCCACGGTCCAAGCTGAACTGATCTCATGGGCACTTGTCCCACTAACCGAATGGCTGAGCACTGAATCACGTGGAGACGCAGTGGAGACCCAGAAGACAGAAGACTCACCTGGGATTTACTGTCATCATCGTGGCAAGGTGGAGATTACGAAAACCGCATTGATTATTGTGAAATACACTCCTGGAAATGGAAAAAAGAACACATTGACACCGGTGTGTCAGACCCACCATAGTTGCTCCGGACACTGCGAGGGGGCTGTACAAGCAATGATCACACGCACGGCACAGCGGACACACCAGGAACCGCGGTGTTGGCCGTCGAATGGCGCTAGCTGCGCAGCATTTGTGCACCGCCGCCGTCAGTGTCAGCCAGTTTGCCGTGGCATACGGAGCTCCATCGCAGTCTTTAACACTGGTAGCATGCCGCGACAGCGTGGACGTGAACCGTATGTGCAGCTGACGGACTTTGAGCGAGGGCGTATAGTGGGCATGCGGGAGGCCGGGTGGACGTACCGCCGAATTGCTCAACACGTGGGGCGTGAGGTCTCCACAGTACATCGATGTTGTCGCCAGTGGTCGGCGGAAGGTGCACGTGCCCGTCGACCTGGGACCGGACCGCAGCGACGCACGGATGCACGCCAAGACCGTAGGATCCTACGCAGTGCCGTAGGGGACCGCACCGCCACTTCCCAGCAAATTAGGGACACTGTTGCTCCTGGGGTATCGGCGAGGACCATTCGCAACCGTCTCCATGAAGCTGGGCTACGGTCCCGCACACCGTTAGGCCGTCTTCCGCTCACGCCCCAACATCGTGCAGCCCGCCTCCAGTGGTGTCGCGACAGGCGTGAATGGAGGGACGAATGGAGACGTGTCGTCTTCAGCGATGAGAGTCGCTTCTGCCTTGGTGCCAATGATGGTGGTATGCGTGTTTGGCGCCGTGCAGGTGAGCGCCACAATCGGGACTGCATACGACCGAGGCACACAGGGCCAACACCCGGCATCATGGTGTGGGGAGCGATCTCCTACACTGGCCGTACACCACTGGTGATCGTCGAGGGGACACTGAATAGTGCACGGTACATCCAAACCGTCATCGAACCCATCGTTCTACCATTCCTAGACCGGCAAGGGAACTTGCTGTTCCAACAGGACAATGCACGTCCGCATGTATCCCGTGCCACCCAACGTGCTCTAGAAGGTGTAAGTCAACTACCCTGGCCAGCAAGATCTCCGGATCTATCCCCCATTGAGCATGTTTGGGACTGGATGAAGCGTCGTCTCACGCGGTCTGCACGTCCGGCACGAACGCTGGTCCAACTGAGGCGCCAGGTGGAAATGGCATGGCAAGCCGTTCCACAGGACTACATCCAGCATCTCTACGATCGTCTCCATGGGAGAATAGCAGCCTGCATTGCTGCGAAAGGTGGATATACACTGTACTAGTGCCGACATTGTGCATGCTCTGTTGCCTGTGTCTATGTGCCTGTGGTTCTGTCGGTGTGATCATGTGATGTATCTGACCCCCAGGAATGTGTCAATAAAGTTTCCCCTTCCTGGGACAATGAATTCACTGTGTTCTTATTTCAATTTCCAGGAGTGTATATGAATCAGGGAATGCCTGATGAGAAATTCTACAGAGCTGTCCGAGGCCGTCCAGCTATGTAACCTTCTAGGTAATAAGGCTGATCGTAATATAACGAGGAAGGGAGTTTTCAATTTCGTAAGCGAAATCAGTAAAATACTATTCGGAACTCTAAATAAAGCAGATGCGATCAGAGCATTTTCTAAGACTATCAAAAGAACAAGTTTCTGTAATATGGGCAACGTTCTCTGTGCTGAATCATACAGTCGATTATATAATGACTAATGAGTAAATATTACAAAACCGTATGAATAATTTAAAACAATTCATTACGCATGCACTAAGGATGACGGGTGCACGACTATAGAAAATATCCGCGTTCATCACCATCAATGAAAAGATGGTACAATTAGCCTCACTGATTGCGAGCAGTTATTAAGTCCCATTGTGAATGCACGAAAGAGGATCTTAGCACCCCCATATGTTGAATTCAAAACCATCTTAGAAATGTACGATTCCCGGAGTCTTATCAGAAGCCTGTGAGTACATGCTTTTAAAAATAATCCGATGTCTTCGTGATGGATAATGAACTAAAGTATGTTATTAGCATTCCGTAAGTAGAAAACAGAGATTCAAACAAATATAAACAAATATAACAAAAATATAACAAATATAACAAAATAAACAAATATAAACAAATATAAAATGCTGCCACTCCCAAACAAAACAAGAGATGATACTTAGAAAAAGTATTTATTATTGGACAATTCTACAGGAAATGTTTGGTAACCTCCCACTCGATCAATTAGAATGGAAAGAAACTGCTAAGGGAACAAAGATATGTAAACAAATCTTTGTAATGTCATCCACGTCCGATAAGATTGAGTGTGAAGTCCAAGTATTACAAGGTATGAATGTTCAGCAGAATTTTGCCTGAAAGTTAATTACCTTAGAGAAATATTTGTGGACACATCTTAGTGACAATGAATTGCTATGCATAACTGGAAAGGAAGAAAGTATGACCATGTTGTGTAAGGAACAGGCCTCCAAGGAGATTCCTGGGATTGTTAACAAACTGCAAAGGTTATGGATCGCAGGAGTACATAAAGTCGAGTAGATTAATAGAGTTTAATATTACTAAAACGGACATTTTTCCTAGTAATACAATGGAAATCGACTGTTGTGAAAAAGTGGGAGAAGAGCTAAACATGTCAGTGGTACCATTACAATTACCATTAAGATCTACCTATGGGAAATTAGAAGAAGGAGAGAGGTGGACCACGAGACAAGACTATAGCTACGTACGTAGGCATAATCATAACTATAACAATAGTTATAAGTTTCTGTTGTTCGCATTGCCTGTGTTATATATAAATTAGTTTCAGACTGTTTTGGTGGTGGAGATTATTGCCAGTCAGTATGTTTAAGGGTACTGTAGTTAATACACAGCAGTCTACTAGTTTGGGAAGAGTAGATGACATTGTCAGTAATGAAAGATATCTTTATGAAGAAAAAGATACATTATATTTAAAGAAAGGAGGTAGAAAATAGATACGTATGAAATGTAACTAGTTTATAAGGCAAGAGGAAGGGAAACAGCGATTGAAATTGTATTTGTTAGACTAAGATTAGAGTGAATCAGTCTCCAAATAAATAAATGTCAACTTTTATTCCGAGGATTGTTAAACACCTGTCACCATTTTTATAAATGGGAGAATGATCTAGGGCTGTAAAAGAGATTTGTGTTACTATTCATTTGCATTATTCTATTCATTCTTTGACGAAATATCCTCTTGGACCTACTTTGTGTGTTGCACTATGTGGTGGCATGCGTAACGTACTGTGTAGATTTTGAAATAAACGCACTTCACATACTCATACTCGAATTCCAGCATATTTGTTCTCGATTCCCTCTCCACTACATTTCTGGCTAATCGCTGAGTTAAATTTATCTTCTCGGGAAGAGATCAGATTCACTTAAGTATAAGTATAGGCCACGAGAGGCATCGACTACGCCACATCAATCGAGGCACGAGGTAAATGCACTAATAAAAATAATTCAGTCAGGGAAGGCCTCTGCACCGAAAATAGCTATTGTGCAAGGGGACAGATGAGTTTCGGAGGGAGGAAAGTTATCCAAGTAACAATCTTGATTTTCAGCTGAAGCGATTCCGCGAGAAAAATCGCGGCCACAATCCCTCTAGCGGTAAGGCAGGCATTGCCATTGTTCTTTAAATTTTAAAGGGAGTGAGATGGCGCCAAGGTAGCAGCTTTTTACCAGGCTGGGACGTATTTCCATCCAGTCGGAAACGATAAAAGCAGCTCAGTGACAGAGCTTATTTCCAGGCAGAAATACTCGAGTTTCTGATTTTCTGAAGCTACGGAATTCAGATTCAGATGAAACAGAGAGATGCAGCTGTCTCTGGCCGTAACATAAAAGGCTAGCTCGCTGCAATTTCTCTCTTACTACGTCAGTAATCCTCACATTTCGGTGGACTCGGTTGTGTCGTGTTAGGGAATCCAGCAACTCCCCATTTTCCAAGTCATTACATGTTGTTTTCTGTGATGCCTTAAGACCCAACGAAATCACAACCAGTCTATTATTTGCTGTAGTAATAAATGATGTTATTTCGCCTGCATATTCCACACTTACGTTAGGCATGACGCTGCTTGTAACCGGCATGAAATATCCTCATATTATTTAATTCACTCACAACGAATTTATCAGTATTATTCAAACTTCAACAGGCCACTAACAGCGATTCGACGACTGTCACCAATGCTTGCAAGCAGAAGCCATACCACACTAAAATATGTGGTTAAATTAATCCTCTCGATACCATTCCTCCACACAGGTAGTCATTGGATGTATTAAGATTTCTCATTATTTGTTTGTCTTTATACTATAGTTTTCGCTTACCCGCTGCTTCCATGACTGACATGTTTAGAAGTACCTATATCACAGAGGCACTTATTGTTGTTATCATTGCGGTCTTCAGTCTGAGAACTGGTTTGATGCAGCTCTTCACGCTAGTCTATCTTGTTCAAGTACCTTCATCTCTGAACAACTACTGCAACCCACATCCATTTCAGCCTGCAGGCTTTGAAGATCATACATGGGCTGTATACGCATACAATTGTTACTGCAACGCTTCCAGTACCTAAGAAAATACATGGAATTCCATTTTAATGTATTTTATCAGTTGGCGGCGATGTGGAATTACATGTCAAGAGGATACGGCTGCAAAGGAAGCAGCCACGTTATTTTATTAAAAAGTATTATTTTTCTTCTTGTATATGTTTTGTAAATAAGTGGTTAAGCATATATTTTAAAATTAATTTAGTTTAAAATCTGGTTTCGAAATCTCTGTCTTTCCACTATATACTGAACCTGAAAGCTCTGAGTAAACCTAAATCTCTTCCACGTATACAGTCTCTTTTCACGATTTTCAAACGAAGCGTTAGTGATGATTTAATAATGCTCTGTGCAAAGCTATACCAGGCTCTTCCCTCTTCTATTACTTTTCCACAGTCCATGTACTCTACTACTTTTCCTTCTCTTACTTTTCCTGTGCGTGAAATTCAGTTACCCATCACAATTAAATTTTCGCCTCTGTTAAATACTAAATAATTTCCTTCATCTCATCCCGCATTATTTCAACCTGTTCTTCATCTGCGGAGTTAGCAGGCATAGGAACTATTATTACTGTGACGGGTGTTGGTATCATGTCTATCTTGGCTACTAGTTTGCTTTCACTATATTGTTTATAATATCTTTCTACATTCCTAGTTTCTTGTTCATTGTTAGACCTACAGCTACATGATCTCTGCTTCATATTGTGTTGATAATCATTTACTGACTTGACTAGAATTCCTGTTCTGTCTGCCACTCCACTTCACTATTTACCACTATGTCTATCTTTAAAACTACCTACTTTCTTTTTTAAATTCTCTAATCTCTCTACCCGATTAAGGAACCTAAAATTCCACGCTCCGACCCGTAGAAGGACAGTTTTGTTTTTCCCGATGACGACATCCTCCTGAGGAGTCCCCCACCCGATGGGGGGCTATTTTACCTCCAGAATACCTTACCTAAGAGGATGCAAAAATTCAAATGGTTCAAATGGCTCTGAGCACTTAGAACTACTTAAACCTAACTAACCTAAGGACACCACACACATCCATGCCCGAGGCAGGATTCGAACCTGCGACCGTAGCGGTCGCGCGGTTCCAGACTGTAGCGCCTAGAACCGCTCGGCCACCGCGGCCGGCTAAGACCATGCCAACGTCATTGAACTATAGAGTTGGATGCTCTCTGAAAAAATAATGGCTATAGTTTTCTCTTCCTTTCATCGTTTTCTTTACCAGCACAGTGAGAAATAAACGTAAATTAACTGCAATGGTCATGGTTATCTCGTTGTCTAGGGGACGATTAAAAACCAGTTGCTGTCGTTTTAATTAATGAATACAATAAAATTGCTTCTGAAGAATTAATTAGATTTAAACAGTGGTAGGCTGAAGGTGGGTACAGCAGTCTAAATTAAGTTCCCCAACTACAAATCGTTAAAGTTTATTACTAAAGTTTATTCTCCTTTGTTACAAAATGGCTCTGAGCACTATGGGACTCAACGTCTGAGGTCATTAGTCCCCTAGAACTTAGAACTAGTTAAACCTAACTAACATAAGGACATCACAAACATCCATGCCCGAGGCAGGATTCGAACCTGCGACCGTAGCGGTCTTGCGGTTCCAGACTGCAGCGCCTTTAACCGCACGGCCACTTCGGCCGGCTCCTTTGTTACACATACTGAATGTAGGCTGGTGATTAAACTCAACCACAGAGTTAAGCAAATCGTAAACAGCTCGAGCCCCCAATATAGCGGTTGTCAGCCACACCATATAATTAAAATAACTGGAAAACGTAGCAACTGTTTAAAGATAAAATTTTTCGAAGTAGCATCAGCGCTAACACAATAAAATGCAAGTCTGATAGACACACGATGTAATGATCCTTAGTGTTCATCAACGTCGAAATAAAGAGTCCCCACTAGCAAACTGAGTTGAAGTTAGGCTCAGTGCATATAACTCCTAGTCCGATCCAACTTAATTCCCGAAAAATACAAGTTCCACTGAGCTGCTTGAGAACTCCGCCCACTGTGCATTTCTCTAAGTGCCGACTGAACTATCGCAGAATATTTCAAAGTACTGTAATCGACGTCACGGAAAACTTCTAAATCCAAAAGTGCACAGCTACACCACCACCCAAGCCAGCTTCGGTGTTGCCTCCATAGCTCCGTCCAGAACAGTGCTCTCGAGGCAAGATGGTCGCTGCCTTTTATAAGTTCGGCTCTTCTTTCCCCAGAAATTACAAGATCTACGTCACTTAATGACTTAGAGCAATTACCAGTCATATTTACAATTTTTTATACAATAATGCGATCTGAAAAGTGGCTTTGCCATTAGATACGTGCTAAAAACTGAATAAAATGTTATCTTACAACTGATTCTGCGTAAAGTGGCTTGCCAACAAATTAAATTTTGCATATTTTAATTCCCTTGATCAAATTTAGTTTATGCTCTCTGTGCCCTGAATAATTATTATACAAACCCGTACGGCATCTATTTCTCACAAAAACGGGCCTGTTATTTCTACTGCTGCAATCAAAATTAATGTAACCCTAACCATTTTTAAGTTAATGATAAATCTGCGTGAAATAATAAAAAAGTAATTGAAGTAATAATGAAACATCTAAATCTTATAAACCAAAAGTTGCCAGTGATTTTTTTATGCATCCGCCAAAACATACTACCTTGCTGGTAGTGTTGCATCTGTATGTATACTTCGCACGCGACCTTACGGTGTGTGGCTGTGTACCAGCGTCACTTCCCTCATTTTTTTAATGAATGATTCATGGGAAGAACGACTGCCGGTAAGCCGCGTGTGGGCTCGAATCACTTTAGTTTAAACTTAATGGTCTTTTCGCCAGATGTATATAACAGGAAGCAACATATTTTCTGACTCTTCTAGCAACGTGCACTCTCGGCCTATAAGCTATGCTGAGTTTCATCAAATATCCAATTGAAACTTCTCTCACAGATTAATTATTTAAGTAATAAAATATGTAACTAGGTCAGTTGATGCATCGATGAGCGCTGCTAACTGATGGATTGATCTCTTCTGTGCAATTAAAATTACAATAGTTGGTACTTATTTGCTAAATTTCCGTTAAAGGAACCTTCTCGACGCTGTAGATTTTCTTGCAGTTCGTCTCCATAGTTTATCCACATATATACTTTCAAATTATGTCTAGCGCTTTATTGTAATTACAATACACGTGCGTAAATGTGTAAAATACCACTCATCCCTTTGTGACGGCAGCTGAGCAGACGTGACGTCACACCTGGGCAGCACACAGATGTGACAGTTCCGCGTGGTGCCAGACGCCCCTCCACGTGCCATCACATGCATCAGCCAGCAGTCAGAGCTGCGTCAGCTTGCCGTCCACACCACAGCCTGCGTAGATCTAACGCCTCACTCGACCAACGTCGGTCACTGTAGTTCGGTTTATAGCACATCGCGTCACAACTGCAAGACCGTGATGTTACAAGGCCAGATATGTCAGTCATCTGAACTGTAGATCCTGCAATACCAAAAGACCGTTGGCCCTTTTCTGGAACCATAGGTTATTCTGGCCCCTCCATAGGTGCCCCTCCGTTATGGTTGCATCTACGTTATGGCTATATGTATCGCTAATGCAAGCAACCACCCCACTTCGGCAAGGTCCACGGTTCAAGGGGTCGGGGGGCACTTACCGTACCATTTAAAGTTACCATACGTTTTTCACTCATTTTTAGTTCTTTGTCATCGATCTGTTCCCTGTGATCTCCTTTTCTTTCTGGACCCGGAATGCAACCAAGCTTTCCCATTTGCAGCTGCCTGTTTGCTAATGTATGTAGGGAAATCGCAACACAAGTGAAAAACTTACAAGCTTGTCGATTTTCGGACCACATTTGTGACTGGATTAAAGACTTCCTTTCATACAAAAAGCAAAGCGTCGTTCTTAACGGGAGAAAATCGACTGATATAGAACAAATTTCTGGAGTATTGCAAGGAGCAAGAGCTTAGTTCTGAGGGGGGGGGGGGGTCTTCACATTTTTTACTGATTGAAAAGAATGCGGAGATATAGGTTTAATATAATCAGAATAATTCTTTTTATTGCTAGTTAGTACATCGTTTTTGTTTTTCTTTGGGGGGCAGGAGGCATGACCCGTAGTGATCCCCCACCCTTGTTGGATCTTTGCCCGATTATAAGGTCATTCCTGTATACAATATGTAGAAATTATCTAGTCGGTAACATCGGAGCCTCCAGGATACTGTTCACAGTCTTAAATAATAAAATATAGCCATATGGTATTTTTTATGATTTTTCAAAAGCATTTGATTGCGTAGGTCATGTTACTCTCCTGGAAAAACGTAATTTTTATGGGACTGACGGCCTTCCAGACAATTAATTTGTATCTTCCTTAACGAAGACAGTGCAGAAAGATGTGCTGAACAATTCAAACAATGTTGGAAGGAGAGAAAATTTTACTGACTAAGGAGAATTCACAAAAGGAGTGCCGGCCGGAGCGGGCGTGCGGTTCTAGGCGCTGTAGTCTGGAGCCGAGCGACCGCTACGGTCGCAGGTTCGAATCCTGCCTCGGGCATGGATGTGTGTGATGTCCTTAGGTTAGCTAGGTTTAATTAGTTCTAAGTTCTAGGCGACTGATGACCTCAGAAAATAAGTCGCATAGTGCTCAGAGCCATTTGAACCATTTGAACCACAAAAGGGGTCCCATAGGGTTGAAATTTGGATCTACTCCTCTTCCTCCGATATGTGAGTGACTGCCCACTTCACATTCATCAAGAAGAATTGGTTCAAGGTGCAACAGGAATAACTCCCGAAATTTCAACATAATTAACAGGACAATGTAAACTGACATTAATTAATTTAATGCCCAGATTAAAAGAGCAGTGTTTGCCATTTACATCGCACACAGATACCCACTAGATTTTGAAAATGGTATATAAACGACGACCGTCCTTACATGTACATATACACACAAGATTTCGAAAATTATATCATCTAAATGACGACCGTCCTGTTCTATGCATATCTGAAGTATCTCCCTGAAGTTCCTCGTGACCCTTCACACCTTGAAACCTCCGCAGAGAAAGAAATCGCAAGGGACCAGATAAGGGGAATGGGCCTGCCAGGCGACGTTACCCCATAAGGAAATCATAAGCCCTGGAAACATTCCTCTGATGAGGCCCATCGCTATTCTGGCTGTCTTGATGGAACCACACAGCAGCATTACCTAGGTTATTGATTGTCGGTTGCAGGAAGCTGGGCAGCAGCTGTGTGTAACGATCATATGTTACTGTCACAGTTGTGTCTTCTTCTTCTAAGAAGTATGGACCTACAATTCCGAAATCAGCGACAGAGCTCGGAACATTAACACATTCACTATGGAGAGGGCCCTCGAGGATCTGTTGAGAATGCTTTGTGGACCAGTACAGAAAACTTTGTTTATTCACGTAGCCTGACTCTGTAAACTGTGCTTCATGAGTAGCCAGTAGACTTGTGTCAGCTGCTGCAACTTCCCTGGTGAACCTCACAAACCACTCTGTAACTGCCCCAGTCACGTTCACTAAGTTTCTGCACTCTGACAATTTTGTACAGATGGAACTCCATCTCAGTGTGTACAATTCTCCTTGCGGTGGGGTCCGAGAGTCACATAGCAGTTACGTGGCACGTGGCTACGGACAAAACTTTGAGGAGGTTATGTAAAGGCGTGGTTCACTGTAAATATGTTCTCTGGTGCTTCGATTTAACACTCAATGCAGTTCTTCTCAAACCACTCACTCACAGCCGAATGGTATCCTATGCGGAACTTTCGCATGTCGACCTAGCCTTAAGAGTCTACGAAATAAACGCTGTGTTGCGGTAACAGAATAGGCATTTTTTAAACACGTGTCGATCGCTAAACCTTAACGTTCTCGACTCCACGCCATGCTAGCGACTAACTATTGCAGAAGAAGTGGTGCGTATGTTCGCCAATAGCCCCTTCCTTGCCGTGCGCAGCTATGGCGCAAAAGTGCATGTGACATGAATGGGAAGCACTACTCTTTCAAAAAGCGCATAGTATTTTTGAATGCCATTTTGCAAAGTTGTGTTATCTACCTTTAAAATTCCGAAGTTATTTCTGCTGCACTCAGTCTTTTGGCAGCCGATACTTGTATTATAATAAATCCCATTGGGGACAAAACAACAGAAGAACTGTTAATGATGACTTCCAGTGAATTATTAGCCGGTTCTCCGAGAACAGGTTCTCCCTTAATTTTGAGAAAACACTCCATACAACAAATAGTGTTGTAATGTGTCCATTCAAAATAAAAGAAGAAATGTAATTGAAAAGTAATGACTATCCTTTATTCCTCGGAAAAGGAATTTTTCTGAGTCAGAGGAGGTAACAGTGATCAAATCAAGAGTATAATAAAGAAAGATAAGTCCAGAAGAGTTCAGTTTTGATTAAACTCACACCTACTGTTGGTAAAAATAAAACTCTTCCGTTACCTGATATCGTAGTGGTCAGGTTCAGAGTCGTTGTTGAGAGCAAATACGCTTGGTGACAGCAGGCTGTGACAATATAATGTGACCAAATGTTCTGCATTACACAAGAAAACGTTGATCAGACTTCGTTATAAGAAATTTAGACTGCAGGTTTGACTTGCAGTGAATCCAAATCTGCACATAGTCGACATGTCACCACACCAGTCGCTTCCCATAGTAATTAAAACCGAAACAGAGATAAATTCTTGATATATCATTGGTAAAGTGCGCGCAGAATAACGTGGCTGGTAGAGGCGCAGTCGGCAGGGCGCAGTAGTGGTGGGGTTTATGGGCAGGCAGTGAGTGCGCTGTACGGGGGGTGCCGAACCCTGGGGGGTAAGTGCCGCTCTAAATTCAAGCCTAAGCTCGTATTTTCTGTAAATATTAAGTGGAGGCTCTCCACTTCCACATTTGCATGGTGACCTTCCAACCTCTGCTTTGGTTAGTATCTACAGAGAATTCCTCTGAAAATGCAACAAAAGCTGCGATTTGTTTGGCTTGTTAAACTTTCAGAGGAGGGTCATGAGTGGCAAATTTTGAGTAAAACCTACATTTCTCTTGTTTCCATGTCAAAATTTGCTTCTTTTGCCAAAACACGGCTGAGTTTACACGGTGTTACCTCATTGACATGTTGTACAGACGCAGTTGCGAGAGAATTCTGAAACAGCGATTTAAGTGTATTAAGTGAGGAACTGAGGACAAATAAGGTGAAAAGCTTACTAAAAAGTACGACCTCAGTACAAAAATGAACGTGTAATATCTTCACCTAGCAGGTGTAAGGCCATTCTCCACAAACGGAAACTCACTGATGACTCACGATGCGACTGTGGTGCAGAGGAACAAACAATCCCTCACCTGATCTTCGAATGCCCTACAAGGAGGTTTGAAGGAGAATGTAGGGATATCATGAATGCTACTCCACGTGCTGTTCAATGGGGGACCTGCTTAGATGCGGACTTGTAATAGCTGCAGTGGCTGTCTCCCTAGTCTTTCGCATATTGTTGTTTGCAATCAATCATTTGATAATACAGGGTGATTCAAAAAGAATACCACAACTTTAAAAATGTGTATTTCATGAAAGAAACATAATATAACCTTCTGTTATACATCATTACAAAGAGTATTTAAAAAGGTTTTTTTTCACTCAAAAACAAGTTCAGAGATGTTCAATATGGCCCCCTCCAGACACACGAGCAATATCAACCCGATACTCCAACTCGTTCCACACTCTCTGTAGCATATCAGGCGTAACAGTTTGGATAGCTGCTGTTATTTCTCGTTTCAAATCATCAATGGTGGCTGGGAGAGGTGGTCGAAACACCATATCCTTAACATACCCCCATAAGAAAAAATCGCAGGGGGTAAGATCAGGGCTTCTTGGAGGCCAGTGATGAAGTGCTCTGTCACGGGCTGCCTGGCGGCCGATCCATCGCCTCGGGTAGTTGACGTTCAGGTTTCGTAACTAACCTTTTTCGTAGGACTCTCCATACAGTTGATTGTGGAATTTGCAGCTCTCTGCTAGCTCTGCGAGTCGATTTTCCTGGGCTGCGAACAAATGCTTGCTGGATGCGTGCTACATTTTCATCACTCGTTCTCGGCCGTCCAGAACATTTCCCTTTACACAAACACCCATTCTCTGTAAACTGTTTATACCAACGTTTAATACACCACCTATCAGGAGGTTTAACACCATACTTCGTTCGAAATGCACGCTCAACAACTGTCGTCGATTCACTTCTGCCGTACTCAATAACACAAAAAGCTTTCTGTTGAGCGGTCGCCATCTTAGCATCAACTGACGCTGACGCCTAGTCAACAGCGCCTCAAGCGAACAAATGTACAACTAAATGAAACTTTATAGCTCCCTTAATTCGCCGACAGATAGTGCTTAGCTCTGCCTTTTGTTGTTGCAGAGTTTTAAATTCCTAAAGTTGTGGTATTCTTTTTGAATCACCCTGTATATTTGTAATTCGTTTATTACATTACTTAATAGTATGTGTGTAATTTTACTCTGTAGATGCCATACGCTAAATAAATAAATAAAATCTATCCTTAGAGACGATATCCATCCCATCGTGAAGTATGTTTTTCCTCGACACGATGGCATTTACCGGCAGGACAATGCAACGCGTCACACAGCTCGCAATATAAGTGGCTCAAATGGCTCTGAGCACTATGGCACTAAACAGCTGTGGTCATCAGTCCCCTAGAACTTAGAACTACTAGACTGTAGCGCTATAACCGCTCGGCCACCCCGGCCGGCTCAGTGTCTTCGAACGTGGACTAGTCAATAGATGTCACCTGAGTAACAACTCCGTGCAGGACGTTTCAGCCCTTCTGAAGCTGCCAGAGTCGACTGTTGGTGATGAGACTGTGGCTCACAAACGCGAAGGAACGACCACTGTCTCACGAAGACCAGGCTCATGAGGAAGAATGGGCTGTCATTCCTCGACAGACATTCAAACTCATCATTTTGACCGTGTCCCTAGCAAAGTTCAAGCCATTGTAAACGCGAACGGTGAACACACCCCATGTTAATGTCCAGTAAGAAGTGTCCGGATAATTTTGATCAGATGGTGCATGTGTGTGTAATGTAGAAATTATGCCAAGCTTCCGTTTCCAAACAATAGCTTTAATGAAGTGTATATTGGCCTCTCTGATTTCCAACCGGCTAGCCATTGCTCCTGTATCTCACTTGAATTTTTCGGCCCCAAGATTTTCATTATACTGGTTGAGAAAATTTACACCCCTTGCCGAAAAATGGGCGGCAGTGAACACATCCTTTACGGGGAGCTCCTGTGAAATGGTCCAGGACGTTATTGTGACGCAACAGGCAGTTTCCGCTACCAGGGGGAAGTGGGCTCCTATTTGGCCTGCAGATGTGGGTCTTGTCTTTCCACAGTCCTCCGAAGTAGATGGTGGTTGGAGCCGACTAGGCTGGTGCCTACAAATGTTTCACAGTATTTGTAAAGGCAGGGAGAGACACCTTACGCCAAGTGCTGTAAGTGGGGGCTTATTTTTTATTATTTAGCGTATGGCATTTAGACACAATTGTTATTACAATCAATATGCAAAATTGTAATAATTTGGCATTAGATATTCTTACAGTTATTGCAATAGTTATACAGTATTATACAAAATTACACACAATACACATGTTACAGTAGTTGTACAAAGTTATAGTAGTTTGGAAGTAATTACAAACAAACATCTAATGAGTTAATATATGCTATTGATTCTGGAGTCGCCATCAGGAAATCTTCTGGGGTCCCATCATAGGCTGTCCTGGGGCAGTCTTCTATTATGTGCTGGATAGTTTGATTTTCTCCACATTGACATAGCGGCGATTCTGTCATGCCCCACTGGTAGAGGGAAAGGAGCATCTGCCATGTTTAGTTCTAATTCTGTTTAAAGTTGCCCAGGTTTTGCGTGGTAAGTCAAAACCTGAAGGCTTCTGGGAGATACATGGAAGTTTGCTGATGTTCTTTAAGGACCATTCTTGGTGCCAGGCGCTGGTTATGTTGAATTCTTCCTCTGTTGCAGATGTGGCTATTGCGGTTCTGATGGGTGACCTTCTGGAGCGGAGGCGGCTTTGGGTGGCATCTTCAATATTCTCATGGATGGGTAGATTCCGATTGCTCATTATCTTTTTGTACTCCCTTATAAGAGCGTTTGTGCGGCGTAGGTTAGGGGGTGGTATGTGGCTTAGTACTGGGAGCCATTCCACGGGTGTAGTCTTTATTACACCAGCGATCATTCTCATTGTGTTATTGAGCTGTGCATCGATTCTATGGGTGTGGGGGCTGTTTAGCCATACCGGCGCACAATATTCGGCAGCTGAGAAGACGAGACTTAAGGCTGATGTCCGTAACGTAGTAGCTGCCGCTCCCCATGTCGTTCCACAGAGCTTCTGTATAATGTTATTCCTTGTTTTTAGTTTCTCTGCTGTTTTCATTAGGTGATCTTTGAAAGAGAGTGTTCTATCGAGGGTCACACCTAGGTACTTTGGAGTTTTATTGTGGGTAAGCCATGTGGTCTCGAATTTTATTCTGAGCTCCCTCTTAGCCGCTTTATTGTTTAGGTGAAAACATGATACTTCTGTTTTGTTGGCGTTAGGTTGCAGGTGCCATTTTCGGAAATATTCTCCCATCTTCTCCAAGTCAGCTGTTAGGGTCTCCTCTGCCCCTTCAAATGACTGACTTCTCGTTGCAAGGACCCAGTCATCGGCGTAGCCAAACATCTTTGATCTTGTTTCCGGTATGTCTGCAATGTAGAGATTGAAGAGGAGTGGTGCAAGCACCGATCCTTGAGGTAGGCCATTTTTTAATTTCCTCGGTGAACTAATATCTGAACCCATGGTGACTTGGATCGTTCTGTCATTCAGCATGTTGTTTAGTAGGCGAGCTGTTAGTTTACATGGGATTATGCGGAGGAACTTATAAATCATGCCTTCTCTCCAGACTGTGTCGTAGGCAGCTGACAGGTCTATGAATGCTGCAGAGGTTTTAAGCTTTCTTTGGAACCCAGCTTCAATGTACGTCGTGAGTGAGAGAACTTGATCGACACAGCTGCGGTTTGGTCTGAAACCTGCTTGTTCGATTGGTATAGCATTGAGTATTTTCTGGCAGATTCTATTGTAGATGAGCCTTTCTAACAATTTATATATTACTGGCAGTAGTGCTATGGACCTGTAGCTCTTCGGTGAGTTTGTTGGTTTCCCTGGTTTTAAGATGGCTATTATTTTCGATCTTTTGAGGTCACTAGGCACATTACCGGTTTGGATGATGTCGGTGAAGAATCTCGCCAGCCAGAGTTTTGTGTATTTACCGCAGTGTATCAGGAGTTCTGGGTTAATGCTGTCGAGTCCTGGTGCTTTCCCTGGCTTGACCTCTTTGAGTGCTGTTTCTATTTCTTCGAGTGAGAAAGGGAGAGCGTATTCAGTTTCTGTCGCCTTATTCCTCAGATTCCTGAGTTCTCGTTTTATCTTGATCGTGTGTGCTCTGTCACTAGGGGCTCTGGACGTGGCCACTATATGAGATGCCATGGTGTTTGGGGAGACGTTTGCTGTCTGTCTCTGAATAGGTGCTCCACTTCCTAATTTCCTTAACAGGGTCCATGCTTGTCGGCTTGAAGTCTGGAAATTCAGGCTCTCCATTGCTTCTGTTCATTTACGTTGTCTTGCAGTATCAAGACTGTGGAGAAGGTCATCGGCCAGTTCTTTGTCGCCCGTCTTGAGGAAGCGCTGGTAGAGCTCGTCACTGTTTTTGGACCACCCTGGGACATACTCTCGTCGGTATCCCCTAGGGATGTGCTTCTTGGCAGTGCTTATTACTGCTCCGATGAATCTTCTATAGTTTTTATGGGTAGGTGGTATCCATCCTAGACATTTATCAAGGTCTCGAGAGTACTTTTCCCAATTTGCGTTCTTGAAATTCCATCTGGGGCAAGGCATGGAAGTCACCAGTGGGATTTGGCTGCCAATTTCAATAATGACTGGTCGGTGCTGGCTATGAGGAAAGTCGCACAGGACTTTACGGGTAGCTGGTAGTGGTTGGTTATTTCCGTCAGTTGAGGTGAAACATAGATCCGGGTTGTATTCCTGCTCCCAGGCAGCTGATCTGAATGTGTAACGGTCTTTCGCATCAAAGATAAGGTTAAGATTTTCATTTTCAGCCCATTTCACCAAGGTTTCACCATTAGCATCACACTCCTTATATTTCCACTGTTCGTGGTGGCTATTGAAGTCTCCCAGATAGATTGCTGGGTGAGGTTGAGCCTGAATTACTGATCTTGGCCATGGAGTGGTTGGAGGTTTATAAATATTTGTAACGGTTACGCTCCCAATTTTTACTGTGACATTAGTGGGGGCTATAAGAGGCCTATGAAAATGACTAAATTCTGCTCCTGATTCTCAGTGGGTGAACAGCCTAAATTTTAAATAATTTTGTGAAGTGGTTTGGAGCTCGCGAAATCGAGAGTGATGAAAGCCGCGTGTCGTCTTGGGAGGAGGTGATGTTTGCGTTGTGTGGATTCTATGTGATCGGTCAGGCTGCTCGCTGGAGCGCGTAAGACAGAGAATCCAGTGGGTGTTCTCAGGAGCTGGCGTGGATTCTGCATAGAAACTTCGTTATTCTTCTCGCTAGTGTTGCGGGTTAGTGAGCGTGAACTTGTTCATTAAAAAGAGAGCTGAGAGGAGACAGTGATTAGCTACGCGGGGGCTGTGCTGGATAAAAGCAACAGATGTAGCTAGGATTGACTAAGCGCAATAAATTTTCTTTGTTTCATGTATTTTGAGTGTTATGTTTCTTCTGCCACTATTCCTATTGAGTATTAATTGTATCCGTGTTTAATTTTAGTGTTGATTACCGGTGAGAGTTGCTATTGGCCAGTTAGGAGCGGTGGCTGAATCATAACCGTGTACGTATTCCAGTGAAATGGCTGGGTCTCTGAATCTTTCTGAAGTAGTTGGATTGCGACACTGCTTTGATGATTGATATTGCGGTAGTGGAAAGTTTAACACTGTCTGACGGGTCAAAGTGAGGCTGCAGATCCATACTGAGACTGATTTTGCAAGAGGCGCTCAATAAGTAATGCTAAACATTTTTTTCTCTGCCAGTTTCTGTTGAAAAAATTCGGAAGATTTTCTGGGACATTGTGCAATATTCCTACTTCATACCCCATAGTTTCATGAAGTTCCGTTGGATTGCAGTGCTATACGTAGCCTTCAAAATGTCGCCTGTAACGGAGCATTCTAAGCAGAGAGCTATCATTGAGTTTCTTTTGATGGAAAATCAGAGTATCCTAGATATTCATAGGCGCTGGCTGAATGTCCAGGAGACCTGGCAGTGAACCAGGCTGTGAACAAAAGCACGGTAAGTCGTTGGGCGAGGCGTCTGACATCATCGCAACAAGGTCGTGGGAACCTGACGGATCCCCCGATTGCCAGCCGGCCGCTCACAGCTGTTACTCCTGGAACGTGCGGACACTCTCATTCGAGTTGATCGACGGATCATAAGACACCTCGCTGCTAAACTGGACGTCTCTGTTTGATTATGATGAAATTGCTGATGCAACAAGACGCTGGCTGCGCCGTCGACAAGTAAAGTCGTACAGTGCGGACCAGCAGCCTTTCCCAATAAGGTGGATTGAGGCCGTCGCGTTGAACGGAGATTATGTTGAGGAACAGGGTTTTGTAACCAGAAGAGTGGAGAATAATATGGTGTATTTCAATCCTGAATAAAACCATCTTGCTTGCAGTAAAAAAAAAGTGTTGCATTACTTATTGAACGCTCCTCGTACATGTGTAGCAGCATGAACAATTAATCCAGGTCTGCCAATGAATGCTTCCAATTAAACCCGCGGAGTAGTACGTCGCGTAGAATGTATCGCGAGCTGCACATTACCAAGAGCGCATGGATTCTGGCAGAGGTCGCCAAGGAATCCCTGACGAACGTATTAAACTCCTTTAGTTCCTTGGACGAATTTTTATTTAAAAATGGTGGTCTGAAAAATACTAGTTTTACGTGTAGTTACATGAGAAGGACTAAAAAATAATATCTTCATTAATGGCAAAACTGATCATGCACACACATCCTGTAAGCTGGCTCGTTTTCATCATTTCAATTAAAAAAATTATTCATATGATCTATAGAACAAGTAACTAACTAACTAAAATTTAAAGATAGAAACGAAAGACGACTGTATCGAAATACAGGAGTACCTGGGGAGGATCGCTGATTGATGTAGGGTCTGACAGTTGACCTTAAACGTACATAAAGGTAACGTATTACGCAGTAATAGGCGAAGAGAACCACATATAGAAGCTTACCGAGTAGTTGTGCCTGCGCGCCATTCACAAATGAAGAGGAGGGTGGGGTAACACAAGTACGCTCCACCACACACCGTAGGATATCTAGCGGAGTAACTTATAGGTGTGCATGTAGAATGTAACAAGGTCAGTAGAGGATAGACACTTGCTGTCGTGCCTGGCAGTCCATCCTCAACATTAATTCATTTGGCGTATTGAACACAAATAGGAAGCAGCTCTTCTATTACATGAATAGCGATCAGTCACTGGAAAGAGACTCAGATGTCAAATATCCAGGGGTGGGCGCCTGGAACGTCCTAAAATGGACGACCACATAAACTCGCGCCCAAGGAAAGCAAATGCACGCCTAGGTTAATGGGAAAAATCGTGAGGGAATGTAATTTCCAAGAACAGTCTGACAACCTATTGCTTCCTCACATGTACCCATATAGGTCTCGCGAACTGATCATGAAAAGAAAATCGGTGAAATTTGTACTGATAGAATACTAACTGAAATACGCTATTTGTAATTCTGAAGGGAGCAAAGGTTATGTACAACTTGTACAAAATTCAAACTGCTCGAAGGTTCAAATGGCTCCAAGCACTAGGGGACTTAACATTTGAGGTCATCAGTCCCCTAGACTTAGACCTACTGGAACCTAACTAACTTAAGGACAGCACACACATCCATGCTCGAGGCAGGATTCGAACCTGCGACCGTAGCAACAGCGCGGTTCGGACTGAAGCGCCTAGAACCGCTCGGCCACAGCGGCTGGCCTGCTCGAAGGAAATGGAAGGGAAGCAGTAGATCAGATGATAATGATACAGATCTATAGACCGTCGCCAATCTGATTCATCATGTACATTGGACAAGCAGGAAAAGAGCAGAGAAGACCTTTAGAAAGGACATTAAAATCTAGGGAAACTGAATGAAAACCTTACGGCTCGCTGCGGACACTGTATAAGGGGCCATCAAATGAAAGCGAGACAGACTTTAAAATAAAGCGCCGTAACTGTTAATTCATTGGACGCGCGGGATTAGCCGAGCGGTCTCAGGCGCTGCAGTCATGGACTGTGCGGCTGGTCCCGGCGGAGGTACGAATCCTCCCTCGGCATGGGTGTGTGCGTTTGTCCTTCGGATACTTAAGGTTACGTAGTGTGTAAGCTTAGGGACTGATGACCTTAGCAGTTAAGTCCCATAAGATTTCACAAACATTTGTTTTTTGTTTGTTAATTGATTTATCCCAATGTGAGAGAAGACCGTCAGTGCCTTCATGGAAAAACGTTTGCATTTGCCATCGGAACCCAGGCGTGCACCTCTTCGTCCACAGCAAATCGACGCAACGAATGTCTAACTTCAGGGCTCCAAAAATATGGAAATCGCATGGGGAGAGATTGGAATTGTGTGGAGGATGTGTAAGAGGGTCCCAGAGAAATTTCTGTAGTGTACGCTAGACAGTATTGGCAAGATGTTAGCGGGTATTATCCTGGTACATAATGATGCCGTCCTTCAACGGTCCTGGGCGTTTGGACTTGGTGGCGCGCTTCAATTTTTGTACAGTGTCCACGTACCGCTGTGGCTAATCCTGGCTGCGTGTTCCACAAAGTCAATGAGCAGCGGACACTTGCAGTCAAAGGAAAAGGTCGTCACAACTCTTCCGGAGCTGGCGTGCCTGTTGTTTGGAATACGCTGCAGAAGTTTCGCTGGGAAGGGCTTACACATCCTGTATATAATCCCCGTCTCTCGCCACGCAATTTCCACATTTCTGGAGTCCCATACATTTTCTTCGGACGAAGAGGTACACACCTGGGTTCAATCACTGTTCCGTAGGCAATCGCATACATAACTTCTTTATCAGGTGTTTTCTGAGTCTCAGGGAACATCTGATGGACACTCCGACTTCCGACGTCGAAATATCGTACCGCGAACACGCGGATCACCGGTAGTACTCTCGATTCCACAACATGACGACATACATTTTCCCATGAAGGCATTGACCATCTTGACGGACAGTAGGATAAGTGTACTAACAGTCATGGCCATTACTTTTGAAATAATAAACAGTTTACTTACCTTTTTTCCATCTGTCTTGTTATCAGGTGACACCCCGTTATAATTCTGTCAGAGAGGGGAAACGACCTGGAATATCGGTTGAATGGAATGGATACTGCATTGAAAAGAGATAATAAGATTAACATCAATAGAAGTAAAGCATGTGAGCTGGAATGCGGGGCCATTAAATTCGGCCATGCTGAGAGAATTAGATTAGGAAGTTAGGCACTGAAAGCAGAGCTATTTGGAGACCAAAATAGGCGACTATGGCTGAAGTGGGGAGGATATAAAACCCAGACTGGCAGTAGTAAGTAAGGAGTTTGTAGAAAAAAAGGAAAATATCGACATCTAATACAAACTTATGTGTTAGGAAGTCTTTTATGAGAATATTAGTTTGCAGTGTAGTCTCGTAGGGAAGTGAAAAGTGAAAGATAATCAGGTCAGAAAAGAAAAGACTACAATCTTTTGAAATGCAGTGCTGCAAAAGAAAGCTGAAGTTTAGAATTTAAAAAATGTGTGAAATCTTATGGGACGTAACTGCTAAGGGCATCAATCCCTAAACTTACACACTACTTAACCTAAATTATCCTAAGGACAAACACTCACACCAATGCCCGAGGGAGGACTCGAACCTCCGCCGGGACCAGCCGCACAGCCCATGACTGCAGCGCCCTGGAACGCTTTTTTTCCCCAATGTCCGACTTACAATCTTTGCTGACATACATTTTGTTGTACTACCTACCGCATAAATAGTGTCTACAATGTCCAAATGTTGACAAATAGTGGCTAATTAGAAAATTAAGTAATTAAGGAAATGAATAAAACTGAAAATGTCCGAATGAAAGACATGAAGACATTGCGGATAGTAGCAATACAAAAGAAAACATGCTCCTGTAGCAATGAAATGAAATTCGTGTCGGGGGCGACACCTGCTCACGACCCGACGTTCAATAGAGCAAGAGAGCCATCTATCGACTCGTTCTCCAGACGCTGGTGTAAGACTGGGTCGTCTTCTCGAAATTAACTAAGGGTCCGTAAGTGTGATCGATGTCTATTCGCTTTCTTCGTTTATCTCATCTCTCACCCGTCACACCCCATCTGGCCGGCGGGTCGGTAAATGTAAGTCACAAGTAATTAGCGAAGTCTTGTCCATATTTCTTATGCTGTTGCAGCTTCGTGTGTCCATCCAGGAGAAAATGCCAAAAATCCATTTTGTCCTTTTCCGGTTCGTTATAGACGTAGCCCACCACCATTCCCCGTACCAATGTCACTCTGTTGTTTTTTTTGGACCGGGAAATAAGATTCTTGGGGGAAAAAAAGTGTGTCTGATGAAATTGTGTGAGGGGCGGAGCGTAACAGGAACGCCAATATCTGTTGTGCCAGTGCCACACTGGAGCCGTCCCACTACATGCTAAACGATGTTCATCAGTGTCTACTGTTGCGCAGGCTAAATATAGTGGAGTGTCTGCCAAATGAATCGCGTGCCGCCGTTGATTCGTTGCGAACTTCCTATTTACCACCACATACCATGTTGAGTGTACCGACGTTGGGAGGTAAACGTTCCGTATAACGCGCCGTATCTGTCGCCAGTTCTTGTCTGGGTACTTCTTTTCCGGGGTATTCCTGGGACACCGGCGCAGTAAGAGTTGGTATACATCTCGCTTCGTCGGTAGTCGTGTTGTTGGGAAGGATTCTCTGACATAGCTAAGCTCCAAAAAAAAAAAAAAAAGACTTGAAATGTGACAGCTTCGGTGAAATATGGCCCACATTGACTGGGGGCAGCAACGAAGTGGGCGCTAGTACATCGGCCAACGCACCCGAGATATTTCGAAATTGACCGCGCCACTGTCGGGAAATCGTACTGACGAATAACGCCCGTGCCTTTTCGTATACGTTCACTAGACCAAGTCCACCCTCTCCAGGTGGTAGCGTAAGCGTTGTGTATTGGATCTTAAACAGGTGTCCCACACTCACGTAGGTTCCGAAAGTTGCTTGTATCCGTGATGCCATTGTGCGCGTTAAAGGCAGGACATGCGCTACGTGAGTGAGTATCGGTGCTAGGTATACGTTAACATAGGCCACACTCTGAATCATATCCAACGCTCTTAATTTCTGTAACAGCACCATAGTCCGCATCAGCTTCAATATGCGGCGGTAGTTATCCGCTGCTGTCCGCTGCACATCCGTGTGGAACGTAACACCTAGACATTTTATGGCCTTAACTAACATGAGCGGCCCTTCCTCCCCCGGTTGTAATCCTTGACCGACATTCATGCAGCGTGACTTCTGTAAATTAAGCACGCTTCCTGCCGCCATCCCGTATCGCTGTATCCATGCCAGCGCCGTACGTACTTCGTCGCCTGTCCTTGCCACCAGCATCACATCGTCAGCATAAGCGCGGCAATGAAAGGTCAGTTGTGGCAACGGCACTCCCTCCAACCGTCTTCGGAGACCATATAGACAGGGTTCCAAAGCCATTGCATACATAAATATCGAAAGGGGGCAACCTTGACGAACTGACCTGAAAATAACAATGTAGTCAGTGCCCCGCCCATGCACCGAGACCTTTGATCGTACGCCGTGTAACAGTCGCATGATCACTAGAATGAAGGCCTGTGGGATTCCCAATCTGCCCATCACTGCGTGCAAAAAGATAAGATCCACTCTGTCGAACGCATGATCGAAGTCAATAGCGACGAGTGCCCCACGCACTCGGCATGCCGCTGCTAATGCGATGACATCTCGGTAGTCACCGAGCGCCGTATGTACGTTACTCTTACCG
This sequence comes from Schistocerca nitens, assembly GCF_023898315.1. Taxonomy (NCBI): domain Eukaryota; kingdom Metazoa; phylum Arthropoda; class Insecta; order Orthoptera; family Acrididae; genus Schistocerca; species Schistocerca nitens. The sequence continues at coordinate 932,508,617 of NC_064616.1, forward strand.
CCGAGGCAAGTTTGATCTATGAGGAGTCTATCAGAAAGTGAAGACCGCAGGCGAGTCGCAAGGATGCGCGCGAAAATCTTATAGTCGCAGTTCAAGAAAGTGAGTGGTCTATAATCTCCTGGTCTTTTGCCACCGCGTGGTTTGGGTACTGGGATGATGATACCCTCCGTGAATTCGGCAGGTATCTCAGTCTGCGGCACATCTGAATCCAGGTCCGTCCCATGAGATATGCAAAGGCGCGGTAAAATTCAATTGGGAAGCCGTCCTGTCCTGGGGACCTTTTCGGAGCCCCCCTGGCAATTGCGTCTGTCAGCTCGTCCTCTGTTATCGCTGTGATGAAAGTCTCTGCATCCAGTGGTGGTCCTCTATCTGGCATTTCCGAGATGACATCATGCAGTGTCTCGTGGTTCACTTGTACAGGTCCATATAACTGGCGGAAAGTAAACACATGCGCAATATCACGCTGGTTCACAACTTGCTGGCCAGTTTCAGAGATTAGTTCCCTGATCAATGTTCTACGTCGGCGTTGGCGTTCACGTGCTACGTGGTGCATGGAGAGGGTTTCGGCAGTAACTGTGTCCGCCAATCTCGCCCGGACCATTATACCTTCCATTCTTAGTCTCTTCAGTTGTAATAACTTGGCTTTTATCCTGCATATGGCCGTGTGCCTTTCCGGCGATGGTTGTTGGGTCATCAGCTCCCTCAGGGCTGTAAAATAAAAATCAGCCGTCGTGCGGTTGCACTGCGATTTGTCCTGCCCGTATCGTATCAACGTTCTCCGTAACGTTGGTTTTGCGCATTTAATCCACCACTGGAGAACCGAGGTGTATGTTCGTTGGCGGCGAACGCAGGTCTCCCAGACCGCCTCTATCGACCGGCGACATGCAGCGTCACGTAAAAGTGCACTATTCATTTTCCAGGGACCCTTACTCCGCCATATCTTCTGACGCGTTAGTGAAATCGTACAGACGTACGCCATATGATCAGTAAAAGCCGCTGGCCAGATTTCGGCATCCAGTATCGCCGTCCGTAGAGCTCCTGTCACATACACTCTATCAAGTCTACTCGCCGAGTGTCCCGTTACAAACGTATAACCCGGTCTGCCGCCATGCTGCAGTTCCCAGGTATCCAGAAGCGCCATTTCGGTAATCAAAGCACGCAGTTCCATGCATGGCACATAATGAGGTACTTGGTCGTTTTGGTCGACGACAAAATTAAAGTCGCCGCCCACTATATAGTTATTTATCATAGCGTCCAGCGAACAACGGTGCTCTCTATTCGGTGTAAAAGGTCGCCCTTTCTCTTCGTTTTGTGGAGCTAGATGGCGCGTATAAATTGATGAAACGAACGCCGTCGACAGTGATCGCTATGCCACGTGCCGATGGGAGAGACATGACTTCCTCCAGTCCTATTCCTTCCCTGGTGAGGATCGCCACACCGGATCCACTTTCATCGGGCACTGAATAATGTGCTTCGTAGCCGTAGAACCCTGGCGGCGATGTGAAACACACTTCTTGTAGGAGTACAATATCCACGTCCGCATGCGTAACATATCTTTCAGAATTTGAATTTTAAGGAGTGTTCGAATGCCATTAATGTTTATCGTTGCAATGCGGTACGCCTGGCGTGTGTTCATCAGTTGTAGGGGGGTGACATCAAGCGATGGTGTTGGGAACCAGACTGCTGTCGTCTATCTGCGGCACCGGCGCTCCTCACCACACTAAGTTGTTCGACATTCCCCGGCCCCTCCCGGCGGCTGGCCAGGATTATCCTCAATCATCGCGTTCGTGTTTCCATTCTGTTCCTGTTGGTCCATTTCTTGCGCCCAGTCCTCCAGCATAGTTCCGGAACTGGCCGAAGGACGGTAGGCAACGTCGTCACCGCTCTGATGTTGGACAGTTGTCATCTCCACTTCTGCCTTCCGGTCACCAGAAGGAGAGTTCAAGTTATCGTCGCTGTGCAATTCCTGCACCGTCATCTCGGTATCTGTTGAATCCGCTGGTCTCAGGTCGATACCGTCGTTGTCGTCCACTGTCCCCTCGGGACTATGGCTGTCGTCAGCAGAAGTCAGTCGACGCTTCTTTCTTCTCTTCGGCGGACGCTGTTTCCGTTGCCTTGCTTCCGCATCGACTGTTTGGGTTGCGTATTCTCCGTCTTGGGCCTGGCCTATCACGCTCTCGTTGGAAGCACAGGCAGCCACCACGGATGAGCCTGGAGCGGCCGTCAGCTGCATCTCGTGTGTGGTGCCCTGTGTCTGCTGTGGTGGAACCGGTGGTCGGAGTTCCAGTCCGTTGGTGTCCATGTTCTCTATATGCGGCAGCTGCTGGTGCCCATCGGAAATCTCCCTCACGTCTCCTCAGGGCTTCCACAAAGGTCAACGGTAATACAGTCATCTGTTGTGGCACCTGAACGTCATCCCGTGGGGTTTGCACTAAACGTCGCTGGAGACTTTCCTAGCGGACGTGACCTTCCTTCCCGCACCCCGAGCAAGTGCGAGGTTGTCCCTCATAGATTATAATCGCTCGACAACCTACCATGTACAAATAAGGGGGGACGTGTTTTCGCAGTTCTATCCATATTTGTTTCACCCCATTTAGGACGGGGTACGTGGTAAAACTCGTCCATTTTTCGGCCACATGGGATAGAACTGTACCGTATGGTCGAAAGGCGTCGATAACAAGCTCAGACGGGACCTCAAATGGAAGTTCGAAGACTCGTATGGCGCGGATCCCCATTCCCGCGTGATCGACCGTAACCGCACCAACATTCCCGTCGGCATGACAGAAACGACACCCGTTCGGTGATCGTTGTAGAAGTCTTTCGCAAGCAGCCTCGTCAACAAGCTTGACATAGACGACGCTTGAAACGATCGATAAATGGATTCCCACGAGTTCCTGTGGATCGATTTTGACCTCTTCTCTTAAAAAACGTTCATTCTCGTGTGCCTTTGGTCGTGTATAGTCGTTCGCTAAACTGAACTTCAAAGTCGTTTTTCTGTACGAGTGTGCCATCTCGTTCTAGACTCACAACACCGCACACGCGAAGCTGCTCCGGCGTCGGCTAGGCGCAAATTGAGACGCGTATAGCACGTGTGACGTGACACGACACTACAGCGCGACACGCACGTGCCGCACGAGTCGCGCGGGTGCAGCTCATATTGCGACGAGTGCACCGTACTTCGACGCGGCGACTCGCGACGCCCTGCGCTAAAAGAACCAAAGTGCGCGCAACCTGTTATCTTTCTCAAACGATTTTGCAGGAACTATTCACTGAAAATATTTTATTTTTGTCGTACTTGTAGCGTTATATGTCAGCTTCGTGGCGAAGTGCCCATCACCTCGCTAATGACCATTCTTATTGTGATGTACACATTTTAGTAAGACACGACGCAAAACTCAAAAAGCTTGCAACGAAAATTAGGGGTCGCTATGATTTTGCGTTTGGTGCATATTACACCATATATTGCTGCGTATGAAATTTAGCTAACATGCTGAATTTTTTTTTTTAGACTTGGGATGAGGTCTCTATCTGCCTCCGATCTCGAGAAAATGGATCCTATGTAGCGCGCTCACTTCCGATCTTTCCCGCGATATTGAAATACTCGCAACATCTCTTATATGACCTAAACCGCTCGAGACATCGAAACGAAAGTTTGAATGATGGCACACAAGGAGGAGAGTATTATGCCAGTTCGTAAACACACTGAAATTACTTATTTATGGCGATATATCATAAATTGTGCTTTATATTTTATTTTTTGCACTCCAGTGACTGTAAGTTTTTAAGAGTTATCGACAGCTAGCGAATGAAGAGCTTCCTAGTATGGAAAAAAACCATGAAATTCCTATTTTATGTTACTGCAAACCGACACTGTGAGATTTTTCGTAAGCTATTGAGCTCTGTGATTGCCAATTACTTGTTTAATGACGCACTCCTTTTCGGAATTCTGTCTCGATAGCTGCTGTGAGATGAGTTTGGCAAATTAGACTGTGACAAAGGAAGCACTATTAAACCAGTCACCAAGAGAAACGTGGCCGTTACTCACAAATGGTGATGCTTCTTCGAATGAGAAAAGATTGCCAATTCTGTTGGAATTTTGGTGGAATCCCCGCAACCCATCGTATTTTTAACACTGAGCGACTGGAATGGAAACTTACCAAAGGATTTTATTCCTTCTCTTGATCTGAGCAGTATTAAAATAATGACGAGCGATCCTTCGGGCGAAATGATAGGCACATGCCAGATACTGATTACTCACCTACGGCTTGCCAAACTGACAATGTGTGATCGCGAATAAAATTGTTGTTATTGAGAAAAATAAGCAATTGATCTTTCGCACAACACAATGGTCAGTGTATTGTCAGCAGCGGAGGATAATGCGCGCGACAGGAATGCACAAGCTAGCCATGTGTGCCTTGTGAGTTGGAGTTCGAAAAACATTGTCATGAAAGTAGATCTGCCTTTGTCAGCAATACATTTCAACAAATTAAATATAACTAATCATAACACTCTTTTAGGATATTCCTACTTTCGTAATAATACCGACCATTTTCTTCATTTGTGTAGCCTGTTGTATAATTAGTTTACTAATGCTGATAATGTGCATGCAACAATGGAAATGCTTTTTCTCATCACGGCGAACCAATTAAAACATTGTTATTTGTGACTGCTTTTCGACTGTTTCTAGCTTGCAGTGGAAATGTGATGTTCACATGCATGTAGTACAGTGTGTCGTATTACATCCATATCAGAGTAATCACAGTGAAACTTCTATACTTCAGATCTTGGACGCTTTTTACCAGGAGCACGAAGGGATCACACCTATGGAGATTATCCCTATCTAAATTGTTGTAACAGATCGTACACACACGCCAGCATACTAGGCAGCGAGAATATAATCTTGTTTTACTTTCCTGCCTTGATTTTTATCACAAGATTTTATAGTATTCCTTGCTTCGTTATTCACTACCCGCTGTCCCTTCTTGTGATCTGAAAACATCGCGGAGGCATACGATACAATTCCAGCGGCCAATGGCTCATCAGTTACTGAAGTATGCATTTTTCTTGACAGAAGAAAAACAAAACTATACAGATATAAATAACAGAAAAGTATAATGTACTAACAAAGAAAGACGGAGTGGTGAAAAACGAAACATTACCCAACGGCAATAAAATCTAGTATATAGTAAGGCAATATTTATCGTATGGGCAATACTACCTCTGCTCATATGCACCGTGCCGATGTGAGCATACGGCCGTGCTACTTTTCCGCTCACCGCCTCAAATTTCCCACGGTGCTAGCGAGGTACGCGCGAAGCGCGGCGCGAGAAACTGTGCCTCAACCACAACGCCGCGCGACCTGGCACAGGCGCGTGTCGCGTCCCAGTCGCGTCGCGTCGCGTCGCAATTTGCGCGGTCACATTTGAACCTATGATGTTACAAAAACGCGCGCTGCGCTGCGTCGCGCCACACGCGCTATACGCGTCTCAATTTGCGCCTAGCCGACAGGCGCGCGCACCACAGCGCGGCCGGCAGGCAACACGGTCCGCACTGTGTCACTGCCGAAGGCGGACTGAACCGCTCGGCTAATCCCGCGCGGCGAAGTTTAGAATGGTAGATCACATAACTAATGAAGAGTTACTATATAGAGGCATCTAGGTATTGTCAATTTGGTAATGTTGTGGAGTACGTGTGTGTTTGGAGAAAGGGGAGGGGGAGGGAGGGAGAGGGGATGGTAATGGTTGGCGAAGGCATGACTACAGTGCAGATGGGTGTTGTTGTTGTTGTGGTCTTCAGTCCTGAGACTGGTTTGATGCAGCTCTCCATGCTACTCTATCCTGTGCAAGCTTCTTCATCTCCCAGTACCTACTGCAACCTACATCCTTCTGAATCTGCTTAGTGTATTCATCTCTTGGTCTACCTCTACGATTTTTACCCTCCACGCTTCCCTCCAATACTAAATTGGTGATCCCTTGATGCCTCAGAACATGTCCTACCAACCGATCCCTTCTTCTAGTCAAGTTGTGCCACAAACTCCTCTTCTCCCCAATCCTATTCAGTACCTCCTTATTCGTTATGTGATCTACCCATCTAATCTTCAGCATTCTTCTGTAGCACTACATTTCGAAAGCTTCTAGTCTCTTCTTGTCCAAACTATTTATCATCCATGTTTCACTTCCATACATGGCTACACTCCATACATATAGTTTCAGAAACGACTTCCTGACACTTAAATCTATACTCGAAGTTAACAAATTTCTCTTCTTCAGAAACGTTTTCCTTGCCATTGCCAGTCTACATTTTATATCCTCTCTACTTCGACCATCATCAGTTATTTTGCTCCCCAAATAGCAAAACTCCTTTACTACTTTAAGTGTCTCATTTCCTAATCTAATACCCTCAGCACCACCCGACTTAATTAGACTACATTCCATTACTCTCGTTTTGCTTTTGTTGATGTTCATCTTATATCCTCCTTTCAAGACACTGTCCATTCCGTTCAACTGCTCTTCCAAGTCCTTTGCTGTCTCTGACAGAATTACAATGTCATCGGCGAACTTCAAAGTTTTAATTTCTTCCCCATGGATTTTAATACCTACTCCGAATTTTTCTTTTGTTTCCTTTACTGCTTGCTCAATATACAGATTGAATAAAATCGGGGACAGGCTACAACCCTGTCTCACTCCCTTCCCAGCCCCTGCTTCCCTTTCATGGCCCTCGACTCTTATAACTGCCATCTGGTTTCTGTACAAATTGTAAATAGCCTTTCGCTCCCTGTATTTTAGTCCTGCCACCTTCAGAATTTGAAAGAGAGTATTCCAGTCAACATTGTCAAAAGCTTTCTCTAAGTCTACAAATGCTAGAAAAGTAGGTTTGCCTTTTCTTAATCTAGCTTCTAAAATATGTCGTAGGGTCAGTATTGCCTCACGTGTCCCCACATTTCTACGGAATCCAAATTGATCTTCCCCAAGGTCGGTTTCTACTATTTTTTCCATTCGTCTGTAATGAATTCGTGTTAGTATTTTGCAGCTGTGACTTATTAAACTGATAGTTCGGTAATTTTCACATCTGTCAACACCTGCTTTCTTTGGGATTGGAATTATTATATTCTTATGGAAGTCTGAGGGTATTTCGCCTGTCTCATACAGATGGTAGAGTTTTGTCAGGACTGGCTCTCCCAAGGCCGTCAGTAGTTCTAATGGAATGTTGTCTACTCCCGGGGCCTTGTTTCGACTCAGGTCTTTCAGTGCTCTGTCAGGGTTTCCATCTGAGCTCTTGATATTCATATAAGTCGTTCTCTTTTCTCCAAAGGTCTCTTTAATTTTCCTGTAGGCAGTATCTATCTTACCTCTAGTGAGATAAGCCTCCATATCCTTACATTTTTCCTCTAGCCATGCCTGCTTAACCATTTTGCAGTTCCTGTCGATCTCATTTTTGAGACGTTTGTATTCCTTTTTGCCTGCTTCATTTACTGCATTTTTATATTTTCTCCTTTCGTCAATTAAATTCAATATTTCTTCTGTCACCCAAGGATTTCTATTAGCCCTCATCTTTTTACCTACTTGATCCTCTGCTGCCTTCACTATTTCATCCCTCAAAGCTACCCATTCTTCTTCTACTGTATTTCTTTCCCCCATTCTTGTCAACTGTTCCCTTATGTTCTCCCTGAAACTCTGTACAACCTCTGGTTTAGTTAGTTTATCCAGGTCCCATCTCCTTAAATTCCCACCTTTTTGCAGTTTCTTCAGTTTTAATCTACAGTTCATAACCAATAGATTGTGGTCAGAGTCCACATCTGTCCCTGGAAATGTCTTACAATTTAAAACCTGGTTCCTATATCTCTGTCTTACCATTATATATTCTATCTTATACCTTTTAGTATCTCCAGGGTTCTTCCATGTATACAACCTCTTTGATGATTCTTGAACCAAGTGTTAGCTATGATTACGTTATGCTCTGCGCAGAATTCTACCAGGCGGCTTCCTCTTTCATTTCTTACCCCCAATCCATATTCACCTACTACGTTTCCTTCTCTCTCTTTTCCTACTACCGAATTCCAGTCACCCATGACTATTAAATTTTCGTCTCCCTTCACTATCTGAATAATTTCTTTTATTTCATCATACATTTCTTCAGTTTCTTCGTCATCTGCAGAGCTAGTTGGCATATAGACTTGTACTACTGTCGTAGGCGTGGGCTTCGTGTCTATCTTGGCCAGAACAATGCGTTCGCTGTGCTGTTTGTAGTAGCTTACCCGCATTCCTATTGTTTTATTCATTATTAAACCTACTCCTGCATTACCCCTATTTGATTTTGTATTTATAACCCTATATTCACCTGACCAAAAGTCTTGTTCCTCCTGCCACCGAACTTCACTAATTCCCACTATATCCAACTTTAACCTATCCATTTCCCTTTTTAAATTTTCTAACCTACCTGCCCGATTAAGGGATCTGACATTCCACGCTCCGATCCGTAGAACGCCAGTTTTATTTCTCCAGATGGGTGTAGGTTGCAGTAATTGTGCAGAGAAGAAAGCCCTTCACGGGATAGACTAGTGTGTAGTGTTGAGAGCTGCAACGAACCAGATTTCGTGCTCGAAAGCACAATAACAAAATAAATGGCTCTAAGCACTATGGGACTTAACATCTGTGGTCATCAGTCTCCTAGAACTTAGAACTACTTAAACCTAACTAACCTAAAGACATCACACACATCCATGCCCGAGGCAGGATTCGAACCTGCGACTGTAGCGGTCACGCGGTTCCAGACTGAAGCGCCTAGAACCGCACAATAACAACTGAGAATTTTGCCCTGAAGCTTTCGCAAATGGAACAGGATAGGAGACAGTAAAAATGCTCACGCAGGTACTTTTTGTCACACTTCGGACGGTGGATTGCGGGCTAGAGACGAATATGTCGAACTGTTGGATACAGACGAAGCTTTCTTCTAGGGCTGCGGGCGTCGGTTCGTTGGCGATAGGCGTCCTCAGGCGCTCTGGGAACCACTGGTAAATTTTACACGCGCAGTAGAGGTAGCCGAAAGAGAGCTCGCTACTGCGTTTCCAAATTCGATTCTCAGTACGCCGGCTAGAGGTTTAAAGAAATCTTCCGTCTTCTTCGGCTGGATGGAATTCGCGTTGAGCTGTTTGCCTTTGACTCTCACCTTCAATTATTCGCAGAAGTGTTAGAAAATTTAAATAACGGGCTACGGTGCGGGAAAGTGAGCCAGTGTCGCTGTGAAGAGCAGGTGGCGCCATACTTCTGTGCTGGCGTCTCGTCGACGCGGCCGCACGCGATATTCCCTTTCATCGGCCCCGCGTTCCGCCACGCATAATACAAAACTCGATACTTCTCACAGATGGCGCGCACTGTCGTCACAACCAATTGCTCGACACACAAATCGTAGTGAAAATTACTCAATAATAGCGAACGACATCGATGCAATGCACTATTCAGCACGTCTGGTCGCCGCTTCCTAGAGCGGCAACCGTGTGCTGGTATTTTCGAGTAAGAGCAGTGAAGACTGGTGAACGCTCAGGGAAAATCTTCGCCGTCTGTTACACATCACCGTACGAATGCTTCTCAGCTCTTGCGCATAATACGTTCGACTGTTTGATTGCAACGAAAAATCTGAATGCAAAATCTCCAAGATTGGCGATGTTTTACTGGAGATCGAAACTTGGCACGGACTTACATGCGAGATGTTTTTAATAGCATCCATAACGAAACTCTTTCTCAAAATCTGGCAGAAAACTGAAGGAGTACACCAGCGGCAAGACACAATTTGAGATGCCAGTGGTAATATTACTGATGACAGTAGCACTAAAGTGCAGCTAATAAACACTGTTTCCCGAAATTCCTTCAGCAAAGAACCAAAGAAGATGTAGCAAATAATGCACAGCGCGAATTAAGAACTCCTGCCAACATAAATAGCTCAGAAGTAGATATTCTTGATACAGCAAAGCAGCTTAAATCAATATATATTATAAAGCTATATTCATGAACAGTCGTGGACAAAACGAGCGAGACCCCTCGCCTTTTCGTTATGCTGATTCGCACAGCTTTAAAGTCTGCCACACAGCGTAACAGGCAAGGCGACGAAGTGCTACCAACATACTATGCACAGGCGTGAAATTGAAAAACTATCCGAACTTTGTCAGACTGTTTACAATCATGTCTAAGACTATTTTATTGCTGATTAGTGTTAAACACAACACGTAATTATAAGATGTAAATGAAAAGAGAAACGCTAATTAGTCTGAAATGTACTAATAAAAATGAATTTCAACTTATCGAGATAACATAACTGTTTTAGTAAGACAAAGTAGCTAAGATCGTTACGAATTAGAAAAATATTATGCGCATTCGGTTGCGAAACGGTCTGTGTCAACGTTCAAACCAGTCATACTGGATTACCGTTGCTGACCTACCATGAAAGCGTGCAAATTTAGTAATGCGTGAAGATTCATAACGAAATTCAGTTAAAAATCATTCAGTGCCACACTTAAGTCAATTCAATTATTGACAGAAGCGGAAAAGTAGGCAGTAACAAGTATGAAATTCTACAAGAGTTTCATATTGACATCCACAGGGCGCCAGTACAGAATAAAGATAGCAAAAAAACGTATTGGAGGCGCGAGAAATTCTTAAAATTGCCTTATTGGTAGTCTATCTTCCTCCATCGAGATTAGAACCGAAAACAAACCAGACCTCCCTTGCAGTAGCAAACACCTTTCACTACGCTAGTAGACATCCAAGACATTAATAAGCCGGCAATTTCGCAATGAAAATGGCAAAATTATCTGTAGTTTCTGTTGCATAGAGCTTTCTGGACTCAAAAGCTTGAATTTTCTACTTTTGTGTCAGCCCTTATGTGACTATCATTCGGGATGTTTATCGAAATATCAAATACTGTTATTAACGAGTAAATTTAGTGGGATAATTCTGCACCACCCCAGGAAATAAACGGCGACATAGCTGCCAAACGTATTCTATAATGTTTCGATTTCTCCATTAGACTCGCCACAGCCAGGAAACGTTCATTAGCCGAAGAGTTTCTTAAGCTATGGGAATGCTTGCACTTCTAAAACTCGGTAGCATTAATACTAGGATCTGAATTAGCACGTGTATAGGAAAATGGACTGTATTTGCTTTCCTGTAAACGCGATTTGGATCGAAAGCGTAGCTACGATTAATATACTGATGTATCGACTGCAACTAGAACATTTCGAATAAAGAGTAGGGGGAATTATTTATGCGGCCCTGATCTTCAGTAACTGTCGTAGCTATTTTCGTTGTTATGATTTAGTCACCTAAATCGATAAAAATGGAACCCTACTAGTCTCACTTTCTTGACCGTCTATCTGTCTACCCAACCCTTAAAACCCGTTTACCTCGAGTTCGGGTAGACATAATAAGCGGAAATGTATCGCACTTCCTGCGGTATACGGTCCCTTGGTGGTGTAAGAAAGTGAGCTTCTATGTGAATGCAATCTAAAGATACGGCTGTCTATGTAAAGAAAATTTACGCAACGGTAATGCAGTATGACTGGTCTGAACGTTGACACAGACCGTTTCGCGACCGAATGCGCATAATATTTTGCTAATTCGTAACGATATGGGTTCTTTGTCTTACTAAAACAGTTATGTTATCTCGATAAGTTGAAATTCACTTTTATTAGTACACTTCATACAAATTAGCGTTTCTTCTTTCATTTATATCTTATATTTACGTGTTGTGTTTAACACACTAATCAGCATTAATAGTCTTGGACATGATTGAAAACAGTCTGACATAGTTCGGATGGTTTTTAAATTTCACGCCTGTTCGTAGTATGTTGGTAGCACTTCGTCGCCTTGCCTGTTATGCTGTGTAGCAGACTTTAAAGCTGTGCGGATCAGCATAACGAAAAGGCGAGGGGTCTCGCTCGTTTTGTCCACGACTGTACGTATGTTCCACATCTGGTAAACCACTGGACCGATTTCAACCAAACGTAGTGCACATTCCACTTACTGTCTGGAAAAAATCGTCGTGGTCATAAGAAACACCTACCTATCATAGGAGTTGGGGTGAAAAACCAATGTGGCCCGTGGTGAGCGAATACTTATATTTTATTCACACAGTATCTGAAAATGAGAGCACTTAGTGACTTGCAACAAACTTTAAACATAATTTAAAACCTTTAAAAAACTTTTTCTCTCTGAAAATCCCCATAAAATGATGAAAGGAAAAGAGCTTATCGCTTACTACACTTTCGGTGTTGGTGCAAAAAAGGCTGTCGCAGCATGAAGTTTTAATTTATTGTTTCTTTATTACTAACTGTATTCGCGACACATTTTGCAAACAGTATTTACATATACGTACCACTGAATGCACCAGCAAAATTATATCACTGTACACCACCAAGGTAAGGAGAGATGACGTCATAAATACTGAGACGCGTGAAAACCTGTCACTTTAAGCATGTCGCTTTAATTTATTGCTTTTTACTGCCAACTCTGTTCACGACGCATTTCGCAGACGATGACATATGTACCACTGGACGTACCTGAAAAATTATATCACTGTACGACAAATAGTTCAGAAATTGAACGACATAAACGTTGAGATGCGTTTAAGTGAAACTGTGGGGCGAAATAAGTGTGAAGTGCGTTAAATCTGTGTGACATACAACTGACAAATGCGTACACTGGCAAAGCCACAGGTAAAAAGCACAACCTAAACCCCTGGAACGATTTCAGTCGAATCTGATACACATAGTAGTTACGATCCGAAAAGAAATACTGTGGTGCTAAGAATCATCAGCTTCCTATTCGGGTGGGGGTGACCATACGGAGAGTGAAGAGCAGAGAAGGAAATGCACAGACAGAGAAGGGGAAGTTGGACACAGATAGGGGGAGAGGAGGAGATAGAGAGAGTGAAAGGGAGGAAGACATGTCCAGAGAGATGGTGGAGGAGGAAATGAACAAAGAGGAGGAGGAGGAGGAGATGGAGAGAGAGTGGAGATGGACGAGCTGGACAGTGAGAGGGAGTGGAAGAGGTGGAAAGAGGGGGCAGGGAGGAGCAAATGGAAGGAGAGGGGGACGAAGGAGGAGATGGACTTACAGAAAATTGGAATAAATACATACCCAGGCAACGCTGTATGTTCAGTTAGTTACTTAATAAACGAAAATCTTCCGTTTCACATTGTGTATCAATTAGGTTCCTTTCGGAGCATGCTGACAAAGTAGCTCCATATTTAGTAGACATATACAACCGCTGGCTCGACGAAAGATCCGTACGTAAAGACTGGAAATTTGCACAGGTCACACAAATACTCAAGAAAGGGAACAGAAGTAATCCGCTGAATTACAGATCTATATCACTGACCTAGATTTGCAATAGAATTTAGGATCATATGTTATGTTCTAATATTATGAATTACCTTGAAGTAAACGGCCTACTGACATATAGTCAGCACGAATTCAGGAAGTATCGTTCTCGTGAAACAGAACTAGCTCTTCATTTTTCACTAAGTAATGAGTGCTGTCGACTGGGGATCTCACACTGTTACATATTTCTAGATTTGCAAAAGACTTTTGATACTGTTCCTCACAAGCAGCTTCTAATCATATCATATACACTTAGAGCAGGCTCGAGAACTACTTGTTCATAAACATTTTCGGAGGATTTCTGACGATGTTTCATGCTTACTACCGACTTTAAACATGTAGATTATCAAAGTACCGTCTCAGTTGGGCGAATGGATTCGTGATTTCCTATCAGAAAGGTCACAGTTTGTAGCCATTGACAAAAAGTGATAGAGTAAAACAGAAGCAATATCTGTCGTTCCCAAAGAAAGTGTTATAGGCCCCTGCAGTTCCAAATCTATATAAATAAATTACGAGACAGTCTGAGCAGCTGTCTTACACTGTTTGCAGATGATGCTGTCATGTACCGTCTAGTAAAGTTATCAGAAGCTCAAAACCAATTGACAAATGATTTAGACAAAATATCTATATGATGTAAAAAGTGGCAATTGATCCTAAATAACGGAAAGTGTGGCGTCATCCAAACGAGCGCTAAAACGAATCCATTAAATTTCGTTTACCCGATAAGCATAAAAATCTAAAGGCTGTCTGTCCAGCTAAATACCTGGGGATAACAACTACGAGCAACTTAAATTGGAACGATCACATAGATAATTTTGTGGGGAAGGCAAACCAAAGATAGTGTTTTGTTGGCAGAACATTTAGAAGAGGCAACATGTCTACTGAGGAGGCTGTGAACACTGTTCTTGTACGTCCTCCGCTAGAGTACTGCTGTGCTGAATGGGATCCTTAAGAGACGGGATTCACGAAGGACATCGAAAAAGTTCAGAGAAGGGCAGCTCGTTCCGCATTATCGCCCAATAGCGGAGAGAGTGTCACAGATATGACAAGCGATTTAGTGTGCCAGTCATTGAAACAAAGGCACTTTTCGTCCCGTCGTGGTTATTTTGCGAAACTTTAATCTCCAGAATTCTCCTCAGAATGCGAAAATATTTCGTTGACACCCACCTGTATAGGGAGTAGTGATCATTGCAATTACATAAGAGAAAACAGAGCTCGCAGGGAAAGATGTAACTGTTCGTTTTTCCCGCGCGCAGTTAGAGTGTGGAGCAGCACAGGAACAGTGCGAAAGTGGTTTGAAGAACCCTCTGCTAGCAGTTAATTGTGAATTGCAGAGGAGTCATGTCGATGTAGACGTAGTTGTAGAAAAACAGAAATATACAATACATATGGTAGTTGCAAAAGGATTGATATGCTAATATGGAAAAAGGCCTAGTTGTTTCAATTTGCGTAATAATTTTAAAAAAACCCTAACCACAAAGATTTAGGTGTATGAATATGATAGGTTCGTGGCTATTTTAGTTAAGAATAGTCAAAAACAAAAACTGCTAGAAACACTTACTTACACAGATCGCATCAGTGCACCGAACCTTCTCGAAGCCACCTATTACATAACGCTTGTGTTTGTGGTTTACCCTCATGAGCCAAAACATTATGACCACCAGTTTTGAAACTTCCCCTTTTAAACAATTATAAATGACTGTGCTTAAACTGACACACAATATTTTGTTAGCGCAACGCAATCTGACTTTCAATAATCCCTACAAAAGAATGGGCCCTGACTAACATTAAACTATACCTTTCACAAATCACTTACCTCACAAAAATCTTCGCTACTCAAGCTGCTGCAATACAGCGAGCGCCACTACTGCCAGCTAAATAAAAGATTCAAAGTACTGAAGGCACTAACTACTGATAGGCATAGTTAGCAAATGAAAGATTTTGATAGAGAACAACCAATGTATTTACCTCAATAGTCATAATATATATAGCAGTTCATGACAAATTTCAAAACTCCGCCATCTCTCTCCCCACATCCACCACTGCTGGCGGCTCACCTCCAACTGCGCAACGCTACGCGCTGTTCACAGCCAGCTGCCTAACACTACAATGGCGAGTATTACAACAATGCAAAGCAGCCACAGACTGCACACAGCACAGCCAGTGATTTTCATACAGAGGTGGCGTTACCAATAAAAAAAACCTAAACAGCCTACTTACAGTTTAATAGCTGCTTTGTCCGTCTTTGGAACCAAATACATCACTGATCTACGTATCAGGGGTCTGACAGTTTGTTGGTAGGTTTGTGGCATTCGATGTCTACGCTCAGCTCACGTAATTCACGTCAATAACGGGCCGCTGATAAGCGCACACGGTAATGGCTCCCGATAGCGACCCAGATGGATTTACATCAGGCGAATTTGGATGCCGAGACATCATCGTGAGTTCATTATAATGCTCCCCAAACCACTGTAGCACGGTTCTGGCTCCGAGACACGGACAATTATACTGTTGAAAGATGCCATCGCCGTCCAGGAAGACATCAAGCATCAAGGGATGCACGTGGTTCGCAGCTGTCATCGTGTATTCGATTACTACCACATGTCCCATGCAAGGGCAGGAGAATGTCTCCCGTTACACAACACTGCTTGCACCAGCCTGAGTCCTTGGCGCGCTGAACGTTTCGAGCCGCCTTTCACTTCGATGACAGCGTTTGTGGAGATGACCAACGATCTAAAATGTGAACCCGAATGCCGGAGCTTTTCCATTGACCGACGGTCGAATCCCAATGATCCCGTGCCCACTGTGATCGTAATTGACGATATCAATATGTCACTATGTGAACACGTAGGGGCGGTCTACTGCGGAACACCATATTCAACAATGTATGATGAACGGTGTGCTGCGGAACACTTGTGCGTTCTGCTCTTTCGGCAGATATGTCACAGACCACAATTTATCTACTTTACAGAGCAGACAAACCTCCAAACCCCACATTCTGTAAGAGTCGTGGACGTCCAACCATTTAGCGCCAAGTGGTAGTTTTGCACTTCTACCTCTCTCCGTAGTGCTCATAACGTGAACACTGGATCAGCTTCGCCGTTTTCGAGATACTCGTTCACAGGTTCTCCGTAATAATGATCTGCCCTTTGTCAAGAGCGCTTATCTCAATGGATTTCCCCATTTGCAGCCCATACCTTCGCTAGGGTGACCCCCGTCAGTGCTCCGCTTACATACTTTTGTTACTGCAACGCCACCAGGCGGCAATCAACGTCGCGGTAGGCAGTGGTCATAATGTTTTGGCTGATCAGTGTAGTTAACAATAAATATACCTATTGGTTCTGCTAAGAAATTAATCAGTTTAATAAATTCGGTCGGCTCCTCTTGAACAGTACAACATTAGAAGCTAAACACAATCGAAAACCATCCACTAATCTACACTGAACTGTCGACTTTATAATCAAATCGAGCTTTTTGGGAGGGCTTTGTCTTGTTACAAAAACTACGCCAATGTGGTTACCCGCAAGGAAAGAGTTCGATAGCTAACAAATCCTTATGTAAACTGCCGCTGCTGGCAAGCGTAGAGCGGTCCATCAACAGCCTAGACTGTCGCAGAGGATTCCTCTCATGGCTCGCGTTGGTACATTTTCCCCTTATCTAACGGCTACAATGAAAAGCTTTCTGCCTGCTGCTTTCCGGATGGGTTCGTTCAAATGGCTCTGAGCACTATGGGACTTAACTTCTGAGGTCATCAGTCCCCTAGAACTTAGAACTACTTAAACGTAACTAACCTAAGGACATCACACACATCAAATACCGAGGCAGGATTCGAACCTGCGACCGTAGCGGTCGCGCGGTTCCAGACTGTAGCGCCTAGAACCGCTCGGTCACTCCGGCCGGCTTTTCCGGATGGGACCATACTACTTACCGTAAGCACCCAGACACATCGACAATTTCGAAGACCCGCATGCTGAACTCGAGTCATGAACTGAGCAAGGGTATAGCAGTTATGAAAAGAGGAAATAGTTCGGAGGTGTCGAATATGGCGAATAATTTGGACTGGGGCGACGATGAGGCGTATTATTCAGATAAGAGATGTCGTTTCATGGCTGCATAATGAACTGTAGCCTTGTCATATAGCAATAAAACTCTGAACGAACTCGTTGAATTCCAACTAGTAAGCATTTCAAGATTTCTTATTGGAATTCTCAATTTACTGTTGTAAGTGGAGGTATGAATTCTTTGTGGACCAGCCACTTCTGCAGATAATCACGATCAACGTCTGCATCTAGATCTACATCCACGTGATTACTCTGCTATTCACAATAAAGTGCCTGGCAGAGGATTCAATGAACCACCTACATGCTGTCTCTCTCTACCGTTCCACTCTCGAACGGCACGCGGGAAAAACGAGCACTTATATTTTTTCGTGCGTGCCCTAATTTCTCTTATTTTATCGTGACGATCATTTCTCCCTATGTAGGTGGGTGCCAACAGAATGATGATTGAAATTTCATGAGAAGATCCCATCGCAACGAAAAACGCCTATGTTTTAATGATTGCCACTCCAATTCACGTATCATGTCTGTGACACTATCTCCCCTATTTCGCGATAATATAAAACGGGCTGCCCTTCTTTGTACTTTTTCGATGTCATCCGTCAGTCGCGCCTGATGTGGATCCCACACCGCACAGCAATACTTCAGAATAGGGCAGACAAGGGTGGTGTAAGCTGTCTCTTTGGTAGACCTGTTGCACCTTCTAAGTGTTCTACCAATGAATCGCAGTCTTTGGTTTGCTCAACCCACAATATTATCTATGTGATCGTTCCAATTTAGGTTATTTGTAATTGTAATCCCTAAGCATTTAGTTGAATTTACAGCCCTTAGATTTGTGTGACTTATCGCGTAATCGGAATTTAGCTGATTTCTTTTAGTACTCATGTGAATATCTTCACACTTTTCTTTATTCAGGGTCAATTGCCACTTTTCGCACCATACAGATATCTCATCTAAATTATTTTGAAAGTCGTTTTGATCATATGATGACTTTACAAGACGGTAAACGATAGCACCATCTGCAAACAATCTAAGACGGCTACTTAGATTGTGTCCTATGTCGTTAATATAGATCAGGAACGCTAACCACACTTTTTGAAAGCACAATTTTTTTTCGCGCTTTGGAAGAATGCAATTGCAGTTTCGGAGTTGTAACGTTTTGTTTCAAGAAAAACTCAGAGCCTCTTCATGGATAACAATAGTCTATAAAATGTCACCGCAACGGTAAATCATGACTAAATAACAAGTCTTGATGTAACTGGATTGTGTACTTGCTCTCTTCTCGACACAGACGAAATCTGACACAGCTTCCCCTCGTTCAAATCTTAATGTTACATTAACGAAGCCATTGTTTATAGGTTATCTGGCGTTTATTATATCATCCGAGAAGTCTGTTTCCGATTCTCTTTAATTAGTTTAACGACAGCTGCAATGATTTCGCTGGCACGACCCTTGCGTTCGCCATCCGTCACAGTACGTCGAAACCGTTTGAACAATTCAGAAATGGCTGTTCGGTTCACTGTTGATTGATCGTAAGCTTTCCGTGGCACTGAAGATGTCCTAAATGTAACATCTGCAACAACATTTAATCGCTGCCTCTCCTTGTCGTCCATCTTCAGAGTCCAGGTAACAAGTTACTTCAAATGTCGGCACACCTCAGCAGCCCGCATCTCGTGGTCGTGCGGTAGCGTTCTCGCTTCCCACGCCCGGGTTCCCGGGTTCGATTCCCGGCGGGGTCAGGGATTTTCTCTGCCTCGTGATGGCTGGGTTTTGTGTGCTGTCCTTAGGTTAATTAGGTTTAAGTATTTCTAAGTTCTAGGGGACTTACGACCACAGCAGTTGAGTCCCATAGTGCTCAGAGCCATTTGAACCACACCTCAGCAACATCGGCTATGCCGATGTCTCTCAGCATCGACAGTTCGAAACGGTTCAGATTACATCTACATCTACATCTACATCTATACTCCGCGAGCCACCTTACGGTGTGTGGCGGAGGGTACTTATTGTACCACTATCTGATCCCCCCTTCCCTGTTCCATTCACGAATTGTGCGTGGGAAGAACGACTGCTTGTAAGTCTCCGTATTTGCTCTAATTTCTCGGATCTTTTCGTTGTGATCATTACGCGAGATATATGTGGGCGGTAGTAATATGTTGCCCATCTCTTCCCGGAATGTGCTCTCTCGTAATTTCGATAATAAACCTCTCCGTATTGCGTAACGCCTTTCTTGAAGTGTCCGCCACTGGAGCTTGTTCAGCATCTCCGTAACGCTCTCGCGCTGACTAAATGTCCCCATGACGAATCGCGCTGCTTTTCGCTGGATCATGTCTATCTCTTCTATTAATCCAACCTGGTAAGGGTCCCATACTGATGAGCAATACTCAAGAATCGGACGAACAAGCGTTTTGTAAGCTACTTCTTTCGTCGATGAGTCACATTTTCTTAGAATTCTTCCTATGAATCTCAACCTGGCGCCTGCTTTTCCCACTATTTGTTTTATGTGATCATTCCACTTCAGATCGCTCCGGATAGTAACTCCTAAGTATTTTACGGTCGTTACCGCTTCCAATGATTTACCACCTATGGCATAATCGTACTGGAATGGATTTCTGCCCCTATGTATGCGCATTATATTACATTTATCTACGTTTAGGGAAAGCTGCCAGCTGTCGCACCATTCATTAATCCTCTGCAGGTCTTCCTGGAGTACGTACGAGTCTTCTGATGTTGCTACTTTCTTGTAGACAACCGTGTCATCTGCAAATAGCCTCACGGAGCTACCGATGTTGTCAACTAAGTCATTTATGTATATTGTAAACAATAAAGGTCCTATCACGCTTCCTTGCGGTACTCCCGAAATTACCTCTACATCTGCAGATTTTGAACCGTTAAGAATGACATGTTGTGTTCTTTCTTCTAGGAAATCCTGAATCCAATCACAAACCTGGTCCGATATTCCGTAAGCACGTATTTTTTTCACTAAACGTAAGTGCGGAACCGTATCAAATGCCTTCCTGAAGTCCAGGAATACGGCATCAATCTGCTCGCCAGTGTCTACGGCACTGTGAATTTCTTGGGCAAATAGGGCGAGCTGGGTTTCACATGATCTCTGTTTGCGGAATCCATGTTGGTTATGATGAAGGAGATTTGTATTATCTAAGAACGTCATAATACGAGAACACAAAACATGTTCCATTATTCTACAACAGATTGACGTAAGTGAAATAGGCCTATAATTATTCGCATCTGATTTATGACCCTTCTTGAAAATGGGAACGACCTGTGCTTTCTTCCAGTCGCTAGGTACTTTACGTTCTTCCAGTGATCTACGATAAATTGCTGATAGAAAGGGGGCAAGTTCTTTAGCATAATCACTGTAGAATCTTAAGGGTATCTCGTCTGGTCCGGATGCTTTTCCGCTACTAAGTGATAGCAGTTGTTTTTCAATTCCGATATCGTTTATTTCAATATTTTCCATTTTGGCGTCCGTGCGACGGCTGAAGTCAGGGACCGTGTTACGATTTTCCGCAGTGAAACAGTTTCGGAACACTGAATTCAGTATTTCTGCCTTTCTTCGGTCGTCCTCTGTTTCGGTGCCATCGTGGTCAACGAGTGACTGAATAGGGGATTTAGATCCGCTTACCGATTTTACATATGACCAAAACTTTTTAGGGTTCTTGTTTAGATTGTTTGCCAATGTTTTATGTTCGAATTCATTGAATGCTTCTCTCATTGCTCTCTTTACGCTCTTTTTCGCTTCGTTCAGCTTTTCCTTATCAGCTATGATTCGACTACTCTTAAACCTATGGTGAAGCTTTCTTTGTTTCCGTAGTACCTTTCGTACATGATTGTTATACCACGGTGGATCTTTCCCCTCGCTTTGGACCTTAGTCGGTACGAACTTATCTAAGGCGTACTGGACGATGTTTCTGAATTTTTTCCATTTTTGTTCCACATCCTCTTCCTCAGAAATGAACGTTTGATGGTGGTCACTCAGATATTCTGCGATTTGTGCCCTATCACTCTTGTTAAGCAAATAGATTTTCCTTCCTTTCTTGGCATTTCTTATTACACTTGTAGTCATTGATGCAACCACTGACTTATGATCACTGATACCCTCTTCTACATTCACGGAGTCGAAAAGTTCCGGTCTATTTGTTGCTATGAGGTCTAAAACGTTAGCTTCACGAGTTGGTTCTCTAACTATCTGCTCGAAGTAATTCTCGGACAAGGCAGTCAGGATAATGTCACAAGAGTCTCTGTCCCTGGCTCCAGTTCTGATTGTGTGACTATCTCATTCTATACCTGGTAGATTGAAGTCTCCCCCTATTACAATAGTATGATCACGAAACTTCTTCACGACGTTCTGCAGGTTCTCTCTGAGGCGCTCAACTACTACGGTTGCTGATGCAGGTGGCCTATAGAAGCATCCGACTATCATATCTGACCCACCTTTGATACTTAACTTAACCCAGATTATTTCACATTCGCATTCGCTAATAACTTCACTGGATATTATTGAATTCTTTACTGCTATGAATACTCCTCCACCATTGGCGTTTATCCTATCCTTGCGGTATATATTCCATTCTGTGTCTAGGATTTCGTTACTGTTCACTTCCGGTTTTAACCAACTTTCCGTTCCTAATACTATATGCGCACTATTTCCTTCAATAAGAGATACTAATTCAGGAACCTTGCCCTGGATACTCCTGCAGTTTACCAATATTACGTTAACTTTTCCTGTTTTTGGTCTCTGAGGACGGACGTTCTTTATCAACGATGATAATGTTCTCTCTGGTAAGCCGTCAGGTATTTTATCGTTTCGCCCAAGGGGGGGTCCCTCTAACCTAAAAAACCCCCATGTGCACGCCACACGTACTCTGCTACCCTAGTAGCTGCTTCCGGTGTGTAGTGCACGCCTGACCTGTCTAGGGGGGCCCTACAGTTCTCCACCCAATAACGGAGGTCGATGAATTTGCAACCATTATAGTCGCAGAGTCGTCTGAGCCTCTGGTTTAGACCCTCCACACGGCTCCAAACCAGAGGACCGCGATCGACTCTGGGCACTATGCTGCAGATATTAAGCTCAGCTTGCACTCCGCGTGCGATGCTGGTTGTCTTCACCAAATCAGCCAGCCGCCGGAAGGAACCAAGGATGGCCTCAGAACCCAAGCGGCAGGCGTCATTCGTTCCGACATGTGCTACTATCTGCAGCCGGTCACACCCAGTGCGTTCAATAGCTGCCGGAAGGGCCTCCTCCACATTACGGACGAGACCCCCCGGCAAGCACACCGAGTGCACACTGGCATTCTTCCCCGACCCACCCGCTATTTTCCTGAGGGGCTCCATAACCCGCCTAACGTTGGAGCTCCCTATAACTAATAGGCCCGCCCTCTGTGACTGTCGGGACCTTGCCGGAGAATCGGCCACTGGCCCAACAGGCGAGGCATCCTGTGGTGGCTCGGAAACGATGTCATCACCACTAGGAAGCACCCCGTACCTGTTGGAAAGGGGTAAGGCAGCCGCCACGCGGCCAGATCCCACCTTCGCCTTTCGGCCAGGCACGCGCGAGCCCACCACTGTCCGCCATTCACCCTGGAGTGATGGCTGACCGGTAAGATGCTCACTGCCGGAAGACGCAGCGACATCAGGGGTTCCATGCGATTCCAAGGCCACCGAAGTAGGCATAGGTCTCACCACAGTTGCCCCAACGCCACTACGAGCCGACGCCTGCGCCTCGAGCTCGATGAGCCTAACAGACAAAGCCTCCACCTGTCCCCGAAGAGTGGCCAATTCTCCTTGCGTCCGCTCACAACAACCACAGTCCCTACACATGACTATGTTTACCCTACTCTATACGGTGACAAATTCCCAAGATAATCTTCTGATGAGCTACTCTGATAATCAAGAAACACTCACTGAAATACGAGACGCGAAAACTACGCTAGGTTTTCCCAGAAAAACTATTTAAAAGCTAAGCGCAGCAAATAAGTACAAAAACACTGTTATTGAAATAAAAGGTTCTACCTAGTAAGCACTCGAACACGCAAGAAATTACAAAAATAAACTAGTAATTACACAGATAACTGAAAATAAGTCGCTGCTGTTTGTAAAATATGTAAGAAGCAAACGGTGTACTCGCCTTAGTAGTAGCAGGAGCTAGCGATGCGCTCTCGCTGACGGTCTAACTGACACTGGTTAAACAGTTGACGGATGGAATAAAAGTGACAAAAGTTCTCAATCCATTAATAAGAAAAATGCCAATAATATTGCCGTATTCCAGTACAGACAACGTTTTCCACAACTTTTGGGGAATGGAATGCTCAAGATGGTGTCTTAATACAATAAATTCATTATTAAAGTGGGGTTTGGATTTATGAGTGGTACCTCAATTAAGAAATCTGCCTCCGGAACTGAGTGGCCAGTGTAGATGGCTGCCATGCAGAGGACCCAGGTTCGATTCCCGGTACTGCCGAGGATTTTTTCTTACTGGGAGCACTGTTAAGGAGCGCACTCAGCCACGTAATGCTAGCTGAGGAGTTAATCGACTGAGCAGTAACTTCTTCATGGCCCGGCAAGTCTGCAAAACGTCTGTGAGAGCGGTGTGCTGACCGCGTGCCCCTCCATGGTGCATCCGCAGTCCGCAAGGCAGAGGAAGACATGGCGGCCGATCGACATTGCGTGATCTTCAGGATCTGATCCCGGAGTTTAGTTTTAGTTTTTACTTTCAACCAAGAAATGAATTCATAAAATATAAAAATTGCGAAGGTAGACAATCTCGCCAACTTTCTGGAGACAGTGGCTACTTAATATACAATATTCCGCTCCAAAAGAGGCATTTTATGGGCTTACTGGTGTCCCTTCAAGTGACACGTTCTACTGAGCATAAAAAAATGCAGAAAAAATTGTTGATCTCTTAAACGGTATAGACTGATAAGCCAAAACATTATGACCACTGCCCACCACAAAGTAGGATGCCGGCTGATGGGGTTGCGAGCACGTGACGCCGTAACAAAAGTATGTAAGCGGAGCAAATGGTTCAAATGGCTCTGAGCACTATGGGACTTAACATCTGAGGTCATCAGTACCCTAGAACTTAGAACTACTTAAACCTAACTAACCTAAGGACATCACACACATCCATGCCCGAGGCTGGATTCGAAGAACCTACGACCGTAGCAGCAGCGCGGTTCCGGACTGAAGCGCCTAGAACCGCTCGGCCACCGCAGCCGGGTAAGCGGAGCAGAAACGGACATGGGATCACCCTAGCGAAGATATGGGCTGTAAGTGGAGAAATCCATTGAGATAAGCGACTTTGACAAAGGGCAGATTGTTATTACGCAGAGCCTGTGAATGAGTATCTTGAAAACGGGGAAGCCTGTCGAATGTTCATATGCTACTGTCATGAGCATGTATGGAAAGAGGTGGAAGGACAGTGAAACTATCACTAGGCGCTAACCGGTTGGTCGTCTGGTCTGCTCTGTGAAGTAGGACAGATGATGATCTGTGCCATCTCTGCCGAAAGACCACAATGCTGCTGCCTGCACAGGTGTTTCGGAGCATACCGTTCATCATACATCGTTGAACGTGGAACTCCACAGCACATCACCCCTGGAATTCGATTGTCGATCAAAGGAAACGTGTCGGCTCTTCGGGTGAATCACATTTTTCCTACACTAGGTCGATGGCCGTCTCCACACACACCGTCATCGAGGTGAAGTACAGCGTGCCACGGACGCAGGCTGGTGGGAGCAGTATTATGTTACGGGAGACATTCTCCTGTGCTTGCGTGGGACCTGTGGTAGTACTCGAAGACACGCTGATAGCTAACAAGGGAACCTCCCCATCGCACCCCCCTCAGATTTACACTCCTGG
This sequence comes from Schistocerca nitens, assembly GCF_023898315.1. NCBI lineage: Eukaryota > Metazoa > Arthropoda > Insecta > Orthoptera > Acrididae > Schistocerca > Schistocerca nitens. The sequence goes on from NC_064616.1 coordinate 932,533,926, forward strand.
AAATTGAAATAAGAACACCGTGAATTCATTGTCCCAGGAAGGGGAAACTTCATTGACACATTCCTGGGGTCAGATACATCACATGATCACACTGACAGAACCACAGGCACATAGACACAGGCAACAGAGCATGCACAATGTCGGCACTAGTACAGTGTATATCCACCTTTCGCAGCAATGCAGGCTGCTATTCTCCCATGGAGACGATCGTAGAGATGCTGGATGTAGTCCTGTGGAACGGCTTGCCATGCCATTTCCACCTGGCGCCTCAGTTGGACCAGCGATCGTGCTGGACGTGCAGACCGCGTGAGACGACGCTTTATCCAGTCCCAAACATGCTCAATGGGGGACAGATCCGGAGATCTTGCTGGCCAGGGTAGTTGACTTACACCTTCTAGAGCACGTTGGGTGGCACGGGATACATGCGGACGTGCATTGTCCTGTTGGAACAGCAAGTTCCCTTGCCAGTCTAGGAATGGTAGAACGATGGGTTCGATGACGGTTTGGATGTACCGTGCACTATTCAGTGTCCCCTCGACGATCACCAGTGGTGTACGGCCAGTGTAGGAGATCGCTCCCCACACCATGATGCCGGGTGTTGGCCCTGTGTGCCTCGGTCGTATGCAGTCCTGATTGTGGCGCTCACCTGCACGGCGCCAAACACGCATACGACCATCATTGGCACCAAGGCAGAAGCGACTCTCATCGCTGAAGACGACACGTCTCCATTCGTCCCTCCATTCACGCCTGTCGCGACACCACTGGAGGCGGGCTGCACGATGTTGCGGCGTGAGCGGAAGACGGCCTAACGGTGTGCGGGACCGTAGCCCAGCTTCATGGAGACGGTTGCGAATGGTCCTCGCCGATACCGCAGGAGCAACAGTGTCCCTAATTTGCTGGGAAGTGGCGGTGCGGTCCCCTACGGCACTGCGTAGGATCCTACGGTCTTGGCGTGCATCCGTGCGTCGCTGCGGTCCGGTCCCAGGTCGACGGGCACGTGCACCTTCCGCCGACCACTGGCGACAACATCGATGTACTGTGGAGACCTCACGCCCCACGTGTTGAGCAATTCGGCGGTACGTCCACCCGGCCTCCCGCATGCCCACTATACGCCCTCGCTCAAAGTCCGTCAACTGCACATACGGTCCACGTCCACGCTGTCGCGGCATGCTACCAGTGTTAAAGACTGCGATGGAGCTCCGTATGCCACGGCAAACTGGCTGACACTGACGGCGGCGGTGCACAAATGCTGAGCAGCTAGCGCCATTCGACGGCCAACACCGCGGTTCCTGGTGTGTCCGCTGTGCCGTGCGTGTGATCATTGCTTGTACAGCCCTCTCGCAGTGTCCGGAGCAAGTATGGTGGGTCTGACACACCGGTGTCAATGTGTTCTTTTTTCCATTTCCAGGAGTGTAGTTATAAGTTGGCACAGTGTATAGGCCTTGAAAAACTGAACACAGATCAATCGAGAAAACAGGAAGAAGTTGTGTGGAACTATGAAAAAATAAGCGAAATATACAAACTGTGTAGTCCATGAGCAAGATAGGCAACATCAAGGATAGTGTGAGGCTTAGAGCGTCGTGGTCCTATGGTTAGCGTGAGCAACTGCGGAACGAGAGGTCCTTGATTCAAGGCTGCCCTCGAGATAAAAGTTTATTTTCTTATTTTTGCAAAGTTATGATCTGTCCGTTCGTTCATTGACGTCTCTGTTCACTGTAATAAGTTTAGTGTCTGTGTTTTTCGACCGCACCGCAAAACCGTGCGATTAGTAGACGAAAGGACGTGCCTCTCCAATGGGAACCGAAAACATTTGATCGCAAGGTCAAAGGTCATCCGATTCCTCCACAGGAAAACACGTCTGATAAGTTCTATACGACACTGGTGACGGCATGTGCGTCACATGACAGGAATATCTTGTCGACCCACCTAACTTGTACACTTGGCGAATGGGTAAAAAGACTCTTCTACCTTGCACGATTTAGGTTTTCTTGTGGATGTGATAATTACTCCCAAAAAAATGATGGAAACATAAGAGTTTGTCACATAAACTGAAAATGAAAAATTAAACTTATCGCTGGAGGGAGGACTTGAACCAAGGACCTCTCGATCCACAGTTGCTCACGCTAACCACGGGACCACGGCGCTCCTGAATTCGCAATCTCCTTGACGTTGCTTATCTTGCGTATGGACTACTCAGTTTGTATATTTTACTTATTTTTTCATATTTCCATACAACTTCTTCCTGTTTTCTCGATTGATCTGTGTTCAGTTTTTCAAGGTCTATCCACTGTGCCAACTTATAACTAAATCTGAGGGGGGTGCGATGGGGAGGTTCCCTTGTAAGAACCACCTGCATCCCTTGATGCTTGATGTCTTTCCCGACGGCGACACACGGTTCAATCCCGCGTCCGGCCATCCTGATTTAGGTTTTCCGTGATTTCCCTAAATCACTCCAGGCAAATGCCGGGATGGTTCCTCTGAAAGGGCACGGCCGACTTCCTTCCCCGTCCTTCCATAATCCGATGAGACCGATGACCACGCTGTCTGGTCTCCTTCCCCCAAACCGACGGCGACACCATCTCTCAGCAGTATAATTGTCAGTGTCTCGGAGCCAGAACTGTGTTACAGCGATTTGAGGAGCACTATAGTGAACTCACGTTAATGCCTCGCGACCAAATTGGCCTGATGTAAATCCTATGGCTCCTATCTGGGTCGCTATCGGGCGCCATCACCGCTTACGCTAATCAGCGGCCCGTTATTTACCCGAATTATATCACTTGTGCGTAGACATCGAATGCCACATACCCGCACAAACCTACCAACAACCCTCGGATCCCTGATACGCAGCCTGCTGGGGTGGCCGAGCGGTTCTAGACGCTTCAGTCTGGAACCGCGCGACCACTACGGTCGCAGGTTCGATTCCTGCCTCGAGCATAGATGTGTGTGATGTCCTTAGTTTAGTTAGGTTTAAGTTGTTCTAAGTTCTAGGCGACTGATGACCTCAGAAATTAAGTCCCATAGTGCTCAGAGCCATTTGAACCTGATACACAGAATCAGTGATGTATTTCGTTCTAAAGACGGACAAACAAGTTACTAAGCTCGTGGTCATAATGTTTTGGCTCATCAGTGTATGTAACACAGTCAGTGTCAATAGACACAAAACAACGGAGGAACTTACAAGTAAAATTTTTAAAATAATTACTATTTTCTTCTCCGCTATGTCTGTCCCTCCCTCTCGTAATTACAAAACACTAATATTCAGTCCTTCACATTAAAGGTTGCCAAAACAACAATAAGCTTAGTGTGTAGCTTATAGTTAATAACTGAGGAAGGATATTCATAACTTTTGAAGTATAAGCTGCAGTCAAACGAACACAAGACGTGGTAATAACATTGGGATAGATCGTGAATCTATGGAGGTTGTGTAACGAACCAGCGAAACTTCTGCAGCGTAGTCGAAACGCTCTTGGCAATATGTGGGGCCGTCCACCTCACCTTAACGTTTTTGTTTCTTCTCCTTGAACCGTAATTTCCTTTCCACATTTCTCCTTGGATTTCTCTACTGCTTTGTCAATCAGCAGATAAGATTAGGGATAGCCTACAAACCTGTCTTACTGTTTTATAAATTACTGCCTACCTTTTCCCTTCCTTCGAGTGTTGTATCTGTAGTCTCGTTTCTGTACAAGTTGTAGATAACATTTCGCTCGCTGTATTTTATGCCTGCTCTCTCCAGAATTTCAAACAGTGTATTCCAATCAACATAATCAATTGCCTTCTCTACATTTACACATTCCTTACGAAAATGTCATTGTAGTAGCCACAGGACGGCTTGAGAGACCTGATAAATCCATTTGGTAACTCAGAACAATTCACGCGTCAAAACGTATTGCTATGTGATTCGCGGAGTAAGCAACAAACTGAAATAAAATGAACTGCAATTCGTATAGCGCGTTGAGGAGACTTGCTCTGGGAAAACAGACCATAGTTGCTTTATCACTGCGAAAACATCCTTCACATCGATTATATGAAAACGATAATGAAACTAAAAATTTGTTTTTATGTGGATTCAGAGTCTCTAAATATTTAACAAAAGAAGACATGGTCCGTAGCCTACAACGAACCATGACTTCTTTTATTAGATAATCGACGTTACAAAAAAAAATGATGGCAGATATCGAGTGTGAATCAACCTTATTCTTTGTGTCAATGAACCATTACTTGTTTCTTCAGAAACAGCATGGTTTTTAGAAATGCTGTTGTTTTTTTTTCTCGGGTACGTCCAGCTATGTCTACGTACACTGTTGTCCCAAATAAAATTGTTTACTGTGACTATGCACTGAGTTTCACTGATGATCGTGATTTATTTAAATACTTGAAACGAACGCCAGAAACACGTCAGATTCCTTGTTGATTGTCTGGGAGACAAAAGCTTAGCGTTTTCGAAACTTTGTCTTCAATAAAAATGTTACAGGTAAATATGGTTGAATTGTCGCCTGGGAAAGGTGTTTTAAAAACGGAACTTTGTTTATTCCTGAGTGTAACTACCTCCAAATATCTACTTGCACAGTAGCAATCAGCTACTGACACGCTTGAATAAATGAAAGTTATGTCACAGCAAGAGTGAAGAAATGTGTACGGAGCCAGTACTGTTGTCGCTCCGAAGTACCGCGACAGCCCTCCAGCGGGTAGACTGCGAAAGGGGCAGGTGGGCCCACGCAGCTCGCAGAGAGCACCCCGGAGCCATCTGGCGATAGGCCCGTGCACTAGGTGGAGCACAGCGCGCAGTTTTCAAACGCGACACAGCAGGCACCGCGTGGCGTGCGACCGCTTCCCACCACACGCTACTGTATAACGTCCAACGTGCATTGTATTTTTGCTGCCAGATAATGAATAACGTTTAATCTTCACTACAATTTGTTTTCTGGCAAACGACTCAGTACGCGGATAGCGCCTCTGAGTATTTGTAGTGGTTTGAAACTGTTTCGTATCAGGGCTCGAAACCGGTTCCCTGTGTTACGAAATTCACATACAGATGGCGTATGCGACGTCCCCTCCGTTCGAAGGCTTAGCTGGCGTGGCGTACGGTATGTGGGTCTCGCGTTAACAGTTGCACGCAGAACAGAGAACACTATTAAAATTACCGACTTAGAATATATTTGATCCAACAGAATGAACTTAAGACACACGAGAACAGACACGACAGCATAATTCGCGCGTTAGTATGTTAGTTTTTATCGCGAAAATCTCCGTCTAAATACAGGATAGCGTCCCATCTGCGGTACTCTCCACAAAGCGAAACGTTAAAATTAAGTGTTACTGCAATGTGGGACGTGTTTCGCGTAATATTTGCTACTGGAGATTGTTACGAATTTTTGTAACACTCTCGCACTCCTTAAACGAATACATGATCAGCCACATAGTTCTTATCTGAATCTTCCCTTTTTTCGGCGATTCAGACTGCTGAAGGGAGCAACAAACAGTCAGACGAGAATTTTGTAAACGCTTGTCTTCTTGGATGAATGAAACATCCTTACCGCATACCAGTTGATCTCATTCTGGCACCTGTGATCGCATCAATCAAATTTACATTGTTATATCAACGGAAGTCGCACTGTGTGGATGCTCCAAGATATTTAACAGTTGTGTCTGGTTGTAGTAATTGATTGGTGATAATGCAATCAAGAAATATCGGACCTTTTGGTTCTTAACTCTGATATGCAAGGAACGATGTTTCAATACACTTGCATGTTCCCCTAGAGAACTTCTTCATGAATCAGTTGCTTAGTCTGCGTGACAGGCAGATGCAACATTAAACTACATTAAATTTCCTACAAGAAAAGATCTATTTGTGTTTTCTCTGGGACTAACAGTTTATGCGTTGTAGGGGATGGAAAAATAGTAGATTATTAAAAAATATTGTTTTAACGGCATAAAATTAATGTTTATCGTTAAGGGGCTCCGGAACGCCCTATACTTGCAATGTTAAAATAACGCTTATAAATTACATCTTTCCTCACAAAGTATTTGAGGTAGGAAGTTGAACTTTTTACAGATTATTTATTGGAATATGGGCTACAACGTAACACAGGGATTTTACAAAATTTTAGTTCAGTTATTAAAGATGATTTTTTTTCAATTGTAATGAAAATTCACAACATTTTTTTGCAATTTTTTATTTATATATTAAAAAATATACAGTTTTTTGGAAAAAGGCTGTGTTAAATTATGCAGAAGGTACTGTGTAACATTTACTGAAAGTTTGAAACAAATATGTTTGGAAGATCCTTAGAAAAAAATGGCTCTGAGCACTATGGGACTCAACTGCTGAGGTTATTAGTCCCCTAGAACTTAGAACTAGTTAAACCTAACTAACCTAAGGACATCACAAACATCCATGCCCGAGGCAGGATTCGAACCTGCGACCGTAGCGGTCTTGCGGTGCCAGACTGCAGCTCCTTTAACCGCACGGCCACTTCGGCCGGCGATCCTTAGAAAACATGTAATTAGTATGAGAAAATAAAAGTTTTGGGAATCGAGCGACAAAGATTCGATTAACTTTTTAGTGCATTCCAGGTCCATAGGATGGATTATCTTCATCCTCTGCAAACTCCTCCTCCAGCTTCCTCTTGTTCCTCCTCCTGTTTACTCTTGCTTGTATTTCTAGACTCTTTACAGCCCTGTCTGCAGCCCGAAGGCGTTCCTTGTCTATAGCAAGCATCGCTCGTACCATGTTAGAACCTATCTTCATTCCCATATTTCTAAATACCTTGCACCTTACAATGTTGCCATCATTGAAAGTCGCAACAGCATCATACACACCAAAGTGAAGTGTTTCTATTCCAACAAATACAGTCTTGGGGATTCTCGACCATATAACACTATTTACACTTTCATTGGGGTTTTGAGTTTTTCCGTGAATACAGTTTTTCAACAGTTCAGGTGCTGCTAAGTCTCTGAAAATAGGTTTTATCACCTCCATTATTGCATGAGGCAGACTATGCTTATGAGTGTACACTTCACCATTTAGCAATCCTTTGTTATATTTACACCAACTGTCTTCTTCTTTGGGACACAAGCTATGTTGGGGATTTTCATCGTCTTTATTGTTTACAGTAATAACACATACCTTTGGCTTTCCAACATTTCTCCTTTTCTTAAAAGCCTTCAGAGGATTTCTAATAACTTTACTTTTACTCATTATTATACTTCAACAAAACAGAGACTCAAGAAACAGAATTAATTACGAATATTTTCGAGATAACGACAGAGTAAATAAACATGAAACAATCGACAATCACACCAGCGATATATATTGAACCATCACAGGTTAGCCACAACACATACTTTATCTCACATCACTAAAATGTACCTGATGAACACGGACGTTAATAATAACACCATTTGACAGCAGTTTAACAGCGCCACAGTGAGTCACGCCCATGTAGAACACATTTCAAAAAAAAAAATTTAAAAATAGTTGTAGTCTTCGGAATTGAATAAATTATATATCTATTAAAAGGTAATAGTCTGCAGATTCAGAAAACGCAAAAAAGTAAAAATTGAACTTTTCACGATTTTGAGCCTTTCCGGAGCCCCTTAAACGAGGTGGAATAAAAAACTATTAAATGTGTGTACCACGTCTCGGTGCAGTAGAGCGGTTTTAAGGCAAAAACTGTGTTCCGTAGTGCCATAGGCTGGAGGGGAAATGTTTCGGGTAGAAGCGCGAGGGAATATAGGACTCCGGATTTTGTTCATGCAATCCCTCCTTTCTAGGTCGGCAAAAATAAGATCGAGCAGGTGATTCCGCATTCCGTCTACCCCACTATGTCACAAGATGTAACTACAAGGTATTTCACAAACAGATACAGGCCTTCCATAGAGCGCCCAATGAATCACTGAAGACAAAGTGTGCAGACTTACCCCGGGTGTGCCTATTTTCCACAAAGTGCTTTAATACTACATGAAATACAGATATGAGTTACTAATAACACTAACGCAAGTAACGCATATGGACAGTGTGGTGTCACCGCTAGACACCACACTTGCTAGGTGGTAACTTAAATCGGCCGCGGTCCTGTAGTACATGTCGGACCCGCGTGTCGCCACTGTGTAATCGCAATCCTAGCGCCACCACATGGCAGGTCACAAGACACGGACTAGACCTCGCCCCAGTTGTACGGACGACATAGCTTGCGACCAGACGTACGAAGCTTTCCTCTCAATTGCCGAGAGACAGATTGAATAGCCTTCAGCTTAGTCCATAGCTACTACCTAGCAAGGCGCCATTTGTATCAGTGCTTATAGCTTACTACTATTCAAGAGATGTATTCCAACAAGAGAATAAAAGTTAAGTAACATCTACGTACTTTTCTTCTTATTCATTAATAAGTCTCATGTTCCAGAACTTCAAGCCCGTCTGCGTCAGTTAAGCGTGCACCTAGCTACCTCATTGTGTCTATGCTGTATGAGGTAGACACAACAGACAGAATCTACGTATACCTTTGCTTACTGTTCTACGCTGCTAGAGAGGAAATTGATTCTAGCCGTCCAGCACGGCAGCTGTATTTTTCATGTGTTTGTTCAGTAAATCGTCAAAGTATTCGTAAGAAAGTTCTAGAATTTATTGCCCTCCAGGAAAGTACTCGTGCTCAAATTGTTCTGTGTTGGACTTCGTTAATTGTTGGATGCTTTTACCTGCCACTAGATTCCGCTGTGACTGTTCTAAAGTGATGCAATGACAGTCTCCTGTCAGTAGCAAGTAAATACCCAGATCGCACAATCCTTTTTGAAGGTGACTTTAGCCTACCGAGTATAGACTGGAACATCTATGGATTCATTGCAGGGGATACAGACAGGAGTCTTGCGAAGTACTTTTGAACACGGTTTCTGAAAACTCTCTCGAGCAACTAGTTCGGCATCCCACACACAGTGGAATTATCTTAGAGCTTGTATCTACGAACTGGCCGGACCTTATCGCCGCCGTTAGTACAAAGACAGGAATTAGTGTTCATTATGTCATATAGCGACTACGATTACGAAAATTAATAAATAAGTGAAGAAGGCTAGGAGGGTGATTTTCTATAAAAAGCAGATAAGCAGTTGTTAGCTTCTCACTTAGACAATGAAATGACGCCATGTAGTTCCAAGATGATGGACGTAGAGGAATTAAGGGCAAAGCTTAAACACGTAAATCGTGGTCTGGAAAGGTACGAGCCTAGTAAGTGGATTACTGGCGGAAAAGACCCACCGTGGTTTAACAATGAAATCCGGAAATGCTCAGGAAGCAAAGTCAGTTGAACTCTCAGTTCAAAAGAGAACGTTCAAGTGACTACAGGTAGAGTTTAGTAGAGATTTATGCATTTGTGAAAAGATCCATGTGGGAAATGTACAATAACTACCTCCGTCACAGCTTAGCAAAAGGTCTGGCCGAGAAGCCTACATAAAATCGCTGTTGGGTCTAAGTCTTCATCCACACACTCTTTCACCAGTCGGGTGTTGCAGCTGAAGATAACAAAACAAAGGCAGAAGTTTCAAAAATTCCGCATTTTGGAAATCGTTCACGCAGGAGAATCGCACAAACATAGCATCGTTTTACCATCGAACAGACTCTCGAATGGACATTAATAAGCATCACTGACACAGAGAAACAACCGAAAGAGTTGAAAAGAAATAAGTCGCCGAGTGCGTAAGGAATCCCAATGAGGCTTTACAAAGCGTAGTCTACGGCACTGGCCCCTTACCTTGCATTTACCGCGAATCTCTCGCCCAGCCCTAAGTCCCAGGAGATTGGAAAAAAGCACAGGTGATTCCTGTATATAAGTAGGGTACACGGACGGACCAGCAAAATTACAGACCAGTACCCTTAACATAGGTCTTCTGCAGAATTCATGAACATATATAATAAATTTATAAATTTACTTAAGACCGAGAAGCTTATGTCCACGAATCAGCACGGTTTTTGAAAGCATCGCTCCTGCGAAACTGTGGCTCGAAGTCGTTTTAAGTAACAGAACACCGCATCTTCTCATCGACGGCGACCGTTCATCACGGACAAGGGTATCGTCTGGAGTGTCCGAGGTCAGAGGCATAGGACAGCTGTTATTTTCTATATACATACAGGGTGTTTCAAAAATGACCGGTATATTTGAAACGGCAATAAAAACTAAACGAGCGGTGATAGAAATACACCGTTTGTTGCAATATGCTTGGCACAACAGTATATTTTCAGGCGGACAAACTTTCGAAATTACAGTAGTTACAATTTTCAACAACAGATGGCGCTGCAAGTGATGTGAAAGATATAGAAGACAACGCAGTCTGTGGGTGCGCCATTCTGTACGTCGTCTTTCTGCTGTAAGCGTGTGCTGTTCACAACGTGCAAGTGTGCTGTAGACAACATGGTTTATTCCTTAGAACAGAGGATTTTTCTGGTGTTGGAATTCCACCGCATAGAACACAGTGTTGTTGCAACAAGACGAAGTTTTCAATGGAGGTTTAATGTAACCAAAGGACCGAAAAGCGATACAATAAAGGATCTGTTTGAAAAATTTCAACTGACTGGGAACGTGACGGATGAACGTGCTGGAAAGGTAGGGCGACCGCGTACGGCAACCACAGAGGGCAACGCGCAGCTAGTGCAGCAGGTGATCCAACAGCGGCCTCGGGTTTCCGTTCGCTGTGTTGCAGTTGCGGTCCAAATGACGCCAACGTCCACGTATCGTCTCTTGCGCCAGAGTTTACACCTCTATCCATACAAAATTCAAACGCGGCAACCCCTCAGCGCCGCTACCATTGCTGCACGAGAGACATTCGCTAACGATATAGTGCACAGGATTGATGACGGCGATATGATTGTGGGCAGCATTTGGTTTACTGACGAAGCTTATTTTTACCTGGACGGCTTCGTCAATAAACAGAACTGGCGCATATGGGGAACCGAAAAGCCCCATGTTGCAGTCCCATCGTCCATGCATCCTCAAAAAGTACTGGTCTGGGCCGCCATGTCTTCCAAAGGAATCATTGGCCCATTTTTCAGATCCGAAACGATTACTGCATCACGCTATCTGGACATTCTTCGTGAATTTGTGGCGGTACAAACTGCCTTAGACGACACTGCGAACACCTCGTGGTTTATGCAAGATGGTGCCCGGCCACATCGCACGGCCGACGTCTTTAATTTCCTGAATGAATATTTCGATGATCGTGTGATTGCTTTGGGCTATCCGAAACATACAGGAGGCGGTGTGGATTGGCCTCCCTATTCGCCAGACATGAACCCCTGTGACTTCTTTCTGTGGGGACACTTGAAAGACCAGGTGTACCGCCAGAATCCAGAAACAATTGAACAGCTGAAGCAGTACATCTCATCTGCATGTGAAGCCATTCCGCCAGACACGTTGTCAAAGGTTTCGGGTAATTTCATTCAGGGACTACGCCATATTATTGCTATGCATGGTGGATATGTGGAAAATATCGTACTATAGAGTTTCCCAGACCGCAGCGCCATCTGTTGTTGAAAATTGTAACTACTGTAATTTCGAAAGTTTGTCTGCCTGAAAATGTACTGTTGTCCCAAGCATATTGCAACAAACGGTGTGTTTCTATCGCTGCTCGTTTAGTTTTTATTGCCGTTTCAAATATACCGGTCATTTTTGAAACACCCTGTAAATGATCTGGCGAACAGGGGAGGCAGAAGTCTGCGGTTCTTTGCTGAAGATGCGATGTTGTAGATGTAGGTGTCGAAGTTAGGTGACTGTAGGCGGATACAAGAAGACTTAGATAAAATGGCTAGTTGGTGTGATGAATGACATCTAGCTCTAAATGCAGAATAATGTAAGTTAATTCGGATGAGTAGGAAAAACAAATCCGTAATGTTCGGATACAGCGTTAGTAGTGTCCTGCTTGATGCAGTCACGTGGTTTAAATATCTGGCCATAAAGTTGCAAAGTGACGTGAAATGGAACAAGCGTGTGTAGGGAAGGCAAATGGTCGACTTCACCATACTTTCAGCTTATTGGGAGAATACTGGCAAAGCGTGGTTCATCTGTAATGGAGACATATAGGACGCTAGTCCCACCTAATATTAATTTCTGCTCAAGTGTTTGGGGTCCGCACCACATCAGACTAAAGGAAGACATCGAGTCAACTCAGAAGCGGACTGCTAGATTTGCTACCGGTTGGTTCGAGCAATGCACAAGCATTACGGAAGTGCATCGGGAACTCAAATGAGAATCCCTAGAGGGAATGCGACGTTCTTTTCGGGGAACAGTACTGAGAAAATTTAGAGAACCTGCATCTGAAGCTGGGTGCAGAACGATTTTAATGCCTCCAACATCATTTCGCGTAAGGACCACGAAGATAAGATACGAGAAATTGGGGTTCACTCGGAGGCATATGGACAGTCGTTTCTCCGTCGCTCTATCTGTCAGTGCAACAGGAAAGGAAATGACTGGCAGTGTTACAGGGTACCCTCCTCCATGCCGAGTATGTATGTAGATATAGATATAGCTCCGGGAAAGGCAACTTCCCACACCACGAGCGTTGCTAGCTTTTCGGTTTACAGACAGACTGTAACTTCCCAACATTTTCTGTCCTGTTCTCTTATGTGAGCACACAAAATGACTTCACAGAGTTCGTGTTTATATAGTGGAGCTATTATCTGTTTATTAAATGAGCACTTATTTGCAGTTGTTAAGTGAGCTCTTAAGTAAAAATGCTCAACAGCCGGAGCTGTCAGGAGTCTACCACACTGAGGAGCCTGTCCCAAGTGTAACATGCGGTCAATATGTATTCGACAGTGTCCTTTTCGTGGTCATCAGTTTTCACAGCATGGGAGGTATCAAATCCATCACTATAGCCTCAGATTTCCAAACATTAGAAGAAGCCCAGAGGTTTAATATGTCTCCATCTGCGACAGATGTAGGTCACGTAGCTGTTACAACACTTCAGATATTTGCACGCAAGACAAGCAACGTGTTAGAGCGTATTACTGAACATGGTTGGTTCCATTCCATCAGACATATTCACAGCCAACTTGGATGACCTGCTGTGGATGTGTGGTAAGTGGCAGAAATTACTGTAACCGGTCAAGTGTGTTTCCACACAAGGAACACAGCACAAACAACTGACACGCTGTTGTGTGCATATATACGGTGCAATACAGAAAAAAAAATGGGAGAAATGAATCAAACGAAATACAAGTAACCAGCAACCAGCTAATGGAAACTATGGCCGTTTTGTACCAGAATACTCAGAATATATTGTTGAACAACTTTCGAAATTTTCGCAGTGAAGTTCAGATTCGCCCTGAATACAATGTGACCAAGTCTCTGAATTTAAGGACATGAACAGACTCCAAATCTACATCTACATCTACGTGATTACTCTGCTATTCAAAATAAAGTACCTGGCAGAGGGTTCAATGAACCACCTTCAAGCTGTCTCTCTACCGTTCCACTCTCGAACGGCACGTGGGAAAAACGAGCACTTAAATTTTTCTGTGCGAGCCCTGATTTCTCTTATTTTATCGTGACGATCATTTCTCCCTATGTAGATGGGCACCAACAGAATTTTTTCGCAATCGGAGGAGAAAACTGGGGTTTTTTCATCGCAGCAGCGGCGATACGAATTGTAGGACTTAAAACTGGGTTCACAAGCTGCGACACTGTAGCGAATAAAACAGTGACCCGTACATACAATAAGTTTCCTTTAATTTACGTCTGTGGTCACAATTTTTTGTTAACAGATTACCGGTTGCGGTCTATAATGACCATCGTCAGATCTGTTTTATATAAACAGAGTCCTAATGTACTGCAGCTATAGTGGCATCGTCAAATGTTAAATGCAAAACCAGCACAAACATCGTAAAATATATATAAACTAGCTGACCCGGCGAACTTCGTACCGCCTAACAGTCAATGAATGTCGTGTTACCTTTTAGCTGAACTAATTTAGGCTTTGATGAACGTAATACAATGATACAAAATAATATTAATATAGATAGAAATATAAAAGTATTTTATTTTGATGAATGATGATGAATACATACAGAATGAGAATAAAAATTAAAAAAATAATAATAATTAAGTATTTCAAACACATGTCAGAAAAAAATCATTGAAAACTATGTTGTGCAGGTTGGGATACACTCTGATTAATTCATTAATCGGATTTTCATTCAAGCACCTTATGGTAAACGACATTCTTTGTTTTTTGGTAAGGCGCAAGAACAAATAATGCGGATGGTTTGCCGACACGTGAGCATGCCACGTACAATTGACCATGAGAAAAACACGCATTTTCTAGATTGAGGCCACAAATAGTCAAGGATTGGCCCTGTGATTTGTTGATCGTCATGGCGAAGGCAAGACGAATCGGGAATTGAATTCGTTTAAACTCAAAGGGCATATCTGTTGGGATCATCGGAATCCTTGGAATAAGAACTTCCTCATCTTTAAATTTTCCTTTAAGTATCGACGCGTGAATCACATTGCTCATCAGTTTTCTTATCACCAAACGCGTTCCATTGCACAGTTTTGGTTGGTTTAAATTTCTAAGCATGATGACTACCGAGCCAACCTTCAGTTGTAAATTGTGCGGTGGTAAACCAGGCACATCCAAGGAGTTCAAAAATTCAGTTGGATAATTAGTGGCTTCTTCTTCGTTTGTTACACAGTCGATAGATTTGAATGAATACAGAGTACCTACGATTTGATTTTGAATTATAAAATTGAGGTCATCTACGTCTTTATTTTTAGCCGCCAAAATTGCTCGCTCACTTAACCATTTAGTATTTTTGTGGTTAGCAATGATATCCGGAAATACTTTGTTGATAAGCTCGTCTTTTGATGAGACGAAATTGCAAAAAATTGGAGGAAATGACATCAAACCGCTCGATTCGTCAACAGGAACACGGCCATTACCGATAGTCAGCAATTGCTTCGAGAAATCATCAGCAGATAGATCGTTCAACATTGCAACTCTCATATTTACAGACAGTTGAAGTTTGTTTACATATCGCCACAGATTTGATGGTTTGAGGCAAGCGTTTATTTCGTCGGCAGCAGTAGATCTTGGAATTACTGGTAGTGTTTGTCGGAAATCGCCAGATAATAAAATCATTGAACCACCAAAACATCTCGAGTCATTGCGCAGATCTTTTAATGTTCGGTCTAGTGCTTCCAATGCGCGTTTGTGCGCCATTGTGCATTCGTCCCATACGATGATTTTTGATGCTACTAAAACTTTGGCCATTGCGGAGTGTTTCGAAATGTTACATGTCGGTTGTTCAGTATTTTGAAGGTTTAATGGCAATTTTAACGCTGAGTGAGCCGTACGGCATCCGTCTAACAATGTGGCCGCTATTCCAGAAGAAGCAATTGCTACCGCAATTTCGGATCTCGCACGTACAGTGGCCAAAATCAATGACATGAGGAATGTCTTCCCAGTTCCACCGGGGGCATCCAAAAAAAAAAAAAAAATAAGCCACCATTTCCATCATCAATTGCATTAATCAGTGTATCATAGACTTCCTTCTGCTTAGGATTCAACAGTGGTACATTCGTTTGAACTGATTGGATTAGTTCATGTGGATCATATTCACGTTCACGTTCCAATTCTCTATTAAATGCGTCATTCATTCCGCGATCTGGCGCTGGCATTTCTAACCTACCTAACAAACTGTCGCACATGAGGTAACACATATCTTCGATCAAGAGCAAAGCCTGGTTATGCATCTCCTCATTCGCCTCAAGATCGGGATTTCTTGAGCTGACACGAATTCGATATAAAATGTCTTCTGACATGTTATCTTTGTATTTGTTCCACAGGTCACGTGGGTTCGATGGGAAGCATGTCGAAATGATGATAGCAAATAATGTGCGTATCTGACTTGGAGATGCAGAAATAATTGCTTCAGCGATTGTCATGTCCCAATGTGTATCGTTTTCAAGCAAATTCAGCTCTTGACATGCTGCACGAAATGTGGGGCACACTATACCATTAACAGTTCGTAGTGATTCAAATGATGTTGGCCCTCGAACATGTACCAGCAACAACCGCAAATAGAAACATTCATCATTCTTCGGATGAACTGTGTAAATACGACCAAGAGCATCAGCAGAACGCATATCTGGATGACCAGGAACTGCATCGCCTTGCTTCCGACGTTGAAATTTCTTCGATGTAGCGTTCCAAGTGTAATAACGTGGCATTTCCGAGTAAAGCAACGTTCGTGCGAACGGATCGTTTTGACAAATCGCAAAGAAACTGGTCAGTGTTGTCGCTGGAGGTGTTTCGGCACGTTGAGCAGCATTCGACGCTGTGAAATATACTCTCTGACCGTTCTCTAGATGCACCCCCAAATGTACAACAGTGGGATAACGTTCGTGAATAGGGAATGAGAATATACGCCAAATTGCTTCATTGCAGTTCACATATCTACCAACTTGATAGCGCGTGATTTCATCGTTGATATTGGATGTTTGGATACCAAAAACCGCCATGTCGCTCCCTTTCGTGACATATTTGCAAATGTATTTAATAGATTTGACCGAATTGCAATACTCAACATTACAATGTGCCTTGAATGTTTTGGAAAGAAGTGGCGAATATGGAACAATCCAACTGTTGTCAACTATGAAATCGTTTCCTTTCACTTTAGTTGTGATAGTTCTACCATTATCATCGGGCGATCGACGCCGATACAATGGATAACCATCGTTGCCTGTAATGGTCTCTGCCGTGAATTTTCGCGGATACCGTTTGGAACACTTGCCGTAGACCATGCACGGTGATTGGCGGTTGATGGTGCCACATGGTCCATGAATCATATTCGTGATTACAACATCATGTAGGTCTGGATCGGTTTCAGGAGCAGGAATCTCCGCACATATGATGTCATCTATTTGATCTGGCCGAATTCTGTCTACTAACCAAATTAGAATGTGAGCATGCGGTAGGCCTCGTTTTTGCCATTCGACTGAATACATCCAGCATCGAGTAATCCCAAAGACGTGTAGCTTAACAATGTAATTTATTAGTGACCGAATTTTTTGCTTGAAAACCCGTGCGGTGATGTGTTGATCACTTGATGTTTGTCCGGGAAGCAGCAATTGAATAATTTCAATCCATTTCGGATTACATGTAAATGTAATGAAAAATCTGGCCGACCATAATGACGAACATATGTCATTGTATCTTGCGCATATTCATGCATATGACGCGGGCTACCTGTGTATGTCGCTGGTAAAATAGTCAATCGACCAACATTTTCTGAATCTCCTTCTGAGCTTATTGCATCACGTAAATGAATATACCCTTCCAAACGCAATTTAGCTTGATTCAACCGGATGAAAGTCAGGCGCTCCGTTTCGATTTTAACGTACATGTCAACGCAGTATTGTTGAAGCAGTCGACGAAATCGCAACAAATAATTGTCAGAATTTTCACGAATCATCAAACGATATGCGTAATAATTCATCTAACTAACCTTCTTGGTAGTTTCCTCACCTGAAACAAATACAGTAAAAATTGTATTTTAGAACCCCTAATAGGTTAACGACTCTTACAGCTACTCTCTACTAAATTAGGAGTGACAACTTTTTTTGTGTACCAAAAGCAAACAGAATAAAATGTATATCATGTTAAAATGAAAACAATGATATTGATCTTACCATTCAATTGATTAATCATTTTGATATTAAAGTGATATCCATCGTCTCCTTGCCAAAACATCAGCGGGTATTGTAACGCGTCATATGAACGGTGTGTTTCATATATTATTTGTAGTTGCCCAGTATTGCGTCGTGTAAGCACAATATCACGTGTTTCCAAGTTTTCACCAACAATCAGGATTGCCACTTCATCGATTGTTGGAGCATTAAATGTGCGTTCATGTGTTCCAGCTGGTCTTTTACCTGCTCTGATTGCAACTTTATAGTCATCACTTGGCATGCGCTCTAAAGCAGTCTTGAACAGCCTGACCAATGCATGATGTTCATGAAGCATTTGCTGCAAATCTTGGAGAATTGCTCTTTTCGTAGCTGTGTTGATCCCTTGACGCCGGTCAAGTAGTTCTTCCATATTGCCCATGAAGTATATTTGCAAGAATTTGTGCTGTGCACCTTCAATAGGTTGCAATGATCCAATGCGATGGCAAATCTGGCCTTGAATCTGTAAATTCAAAGCCATAGTTATAGTTAGATTTACAAACACTTTTTTTTTCAAATAATAACATACCATTTTTATTTTAGAGACAAATACAGAAATCTAACAAACCACATTCCAAATTTTTTTTACCAGCATAGAAAATAAAGTTTTTAACGTAAATTACCTTAAATGTCGGATTATATCCGTGTTCTTCGATAATTTCCGCCCCAAATGAAGTCATTTGGAAACAGACATTGTATTTTTGAGTGTTCGCTAGAAAATGTCGTGATTCTAGTGTTTCGCCATAAAGCAGGGAACGCAATGGCTCTGGTGGCGGGACCACTAATGGCAATGTCACTTTACCACTAAGGCAGCACAAACCAGACGTTTCACCTGCAAACTTCAATGCGCCACAATGCTGGCAAACAACGTCCATTGGACCAATGCAAACTAAACGATGCAAGCTGTAGTCGATGGTGCAATCATATCGAAACGCTGCTCGATTCAAATCAATACTTGAACCATTTCTTTTTGCACTTCGAAGATTATTCCTCTGTTCATCTGTACGATAAGCTCGACGATTTCTCGTTTCCAATCTAGCCGTTTCACGGGCTGCCTCTCTTTGCTCTTGTGTTTGAGAAGCACGAATTAAGGCCCTTCTTTGCTCCATCCTAACGCGGCGCTCTTCTCGGGCAATTTCTCGTTCTTCGTCAGATAATTGACTCGCGATATTCCGTTGCCTAATTGCATTATGGCTCCGCTGGGAAAGATTAGATCTTCTAGGACGCGGCATTTTTATTACTAGTAATACTGAATATGCACTCGCACAAAACCACATAAAACAATCGAGACATAGACAATAGCTTATCAAGAAAAATCATAGACAACCTATGAAAAGACATTTACACTTTTGTTAACCTGTAGAATAAATCTTTAATTAATTTAATAAATAATTTACACAAATTAATGTCTAAAACAAACAAATATAACAGTACCTACCTGAACTTCCGAGACATTTTACACAAAATAAATTTCTGAACGCACACATAAATAGTTGTTACAGTATTTGACAGGATTGGATAACAAATGTTTGACATGTACTAAACAAATGAGCATTTATTGAAATGATTAAGTATTCATTACACATTTCTGAACGCACGCGTAATATTTTTCAATCTTTTTTTAAAAAAAATACACATAATGGTTTATTCATCCATTTTAAATAGTTTATGAACGCATGCATAAATGTCAATCATTACTTACAGATTTTGACAAAAAAATTTGACAGCTCCGAAACTAAAGAACTTTTAGGGAAAATAACGCATTTTTCAAGTATTCCTCAATTTTTCATTATTTTTAAGATGTATTCTGTTATTCGGGGCGGAGACAAATCCAACAAATCAAAAACCATGAAAATTTTTATTAGTCAATTTTTCATTATTTTTAAGATGTATTCTGCTATTCGGGGCGGAGACAAATCCAACAAATCAAAAACCATGAAAATTGGTCCAGCAGATCTCGAGTTATAAGTGTAGTAACAAACCCGACTTTGTTTTATATATATAGATAACATCATCTGCACGAGCCATGTTGTCAGTTTTTATAAAACAGATCTGATGTGGTCATTATAGACGGAAGCCGGTAATCTGTTAACAAAAAGTTTGTGACCATGTACGTAAATGAAAGGAAACTTATTAAAACTGGGTGTTGATTTGTTGTTGGTACAGTATTTCAGAGACAGCTTGAGCCATCACCTAATGCTACTTCTAATGCTGAGCTGTCAATGTGTCTCAACCTGTATGGTCATAATTATACAGATAATCCTAAAAAGTGAGTTTTAAGGCCAAGAACCACTGACCGGAAACCACTATATTAGGTTGTACACGGCTTTGAAAGAGCAATGCGTCTGAGGGAGGCGACTGCAAACTGCTTTTGCTTTATAAAAAACCACTCGGGTGCATTAGGTTCTGGGGTCATACTTCCTTACTGTCTCCTCCTACACCCACCCATATTCAGTTTGCTGTCACCATTACCTTTAACATACCACAGGTCCGTAGGCTTTTAACAATAATAATAACAATAATCATGTATAAAATGTTTTAATGTAATACGCTAATGTACAGAACATTGTTTTGGCTTAATCTGCCATTCAAAAAAATATCCTTTTAAAAGCATATATGCTAAAATTTGAGAAGCTTTGGTGTCATGTAATTGTTTTGATAACAGTAATAGCAACAAAGTATCATACCAACGATCGTGTCATAATTTACAAGATATTAAATCGAATCATCAGCATCAGCAAACAGCCGCAAATTTCCGCTCATCCTGTCCGTGAAATCACTTATTTACATAGAGTATCAGTGCGGTCGGGTCACATTTTCCCAGGGCACTCCTGACGATACGCTTGTCCCTGCTGAGCACTCGACGCCGTCGACCACTTAGGAAATCTTCAGTGCGTCACCGTGTCATCCACATAGCGGTACCAATTAGCTGGTCTCTTACTGGTTGTCTGCAGCGTCCATTGTTCGAAAATCTCCATAAATAAATTGGCAACAGAAGCTAGAGGGTGAGGAATTTATGTCATCGGCATAACTGAAGAGGTTTATGTTAGGTGGTCTAGCTATATATTTGTGGCCACAACCAGTCTCGTGGCATTATTAGTTCAAGTGTGGTATCTGTACGTACGCGACAGCATGGGTATCTAATTTGTTCCAAAGCGCCGCTTATAAAAACGGGATATTCCGGTGCTCATATCTCGGATTTTATTGGTGATAACAAGGTAGGGTCACGTGTTCTGGACAGCCTTTGAGCAAGGGACCATTTGGCTACCCAGCAGAAGGATCGTCTTACTGCTACTATCCAGCAGTACAGGTTCAAAGTATGAGTAATACACACTTTCTCCTACTTAGACAAATGGAGCTAGACGGTTGATTCGTTTTGCATTTGATGTAGTCTACGGTTGGCTTTATGGGATTTATGGAGGCACCATTGGCTCACGGGCGTTTCCTTGGAAAACCCCACAAAAGGAGGTTTTTACTATATTTTCGGCGTCGCCAGTGAATCAAAGCCCTGCCGAAGATTCCAAGACGGCTTTGCATAGAAAATGGCTGAGTTTCCTACGATATATTCATAAGATCACGATCTCGAACAATCTTGAAAATTGTCTAGATATCTTTATCCGTTTCCAAGATGCAAAAGTTCAAAGCCATTCTACATCTACACGTAAAACCCTGTATAAGACGAAATCTAAATAATAAATAACCACTGCAAATTCCTCAAATTTTAACAGTATATTCTGTAGGCATTCATCTAGAAGAGCCATCTCCTCATTTTCAAAAATGTTTGTACTTTATCAAGAAACATCCCAGAAACCTGTTTTTTGGGAACCAAAACCCAGCCGCTGATTCTGAGACGGTTATGCATACCAAATGACTGTAATTTTTACAACGTATTCCATAGATTCCGATCTCGAAAAACGATGATAATTTTCTTTATATCTTTACTCGTTTCAGAAATAAAGAGGACCAAAGTTATCGTACTTGTACAAGTAAAATAAGCTAGTAAAATCCGGTTTATAAAATGACGTAGCACTGAGAAATATGCTGTAAAGTGTCTTTGTTATTGATAATATTCTTCTCGGGTATGCAGGCGGATCATAACGTCTTCATGACACAATATTTCCGCGGTCCAACTGGCCGCCATCTTAAGGTGAGAGCGCTGGAGCACAATCTCGCCGGAACTGACTTCCCAGCGCAAGCAGCAGCCCCTATATAGGCGGCAGAAGACCCATAACGCGTGCGCGAGAAGGTGCCGTAGCTGCCCTCTAGCGCAGTAAACATGCCGCGCCGCCAGTGGTGGAAAGAGGCGAAATCGAGATATCGCTGTCAAAAATAAAAGAAATTTTAAAAATTTTTATTCCGACTATTGAAACACAGACCGTTGTTTTTTAATGTCAGATAACACCGGGTCCCAAGTCTTACTTAAAAGATGACCCTTGTCTCTATTAATAAGATTGTCAGATAAACGAATCTCTATGGATTCTTTTAAAACACAGTCCCAATAGCGAGATGCAGGGGCAACCATTTGTGTCGCGTCATATAGCATTCTGTGTCCCTCGGTGAGACAGTGCTCCGCCACTGCGGATTTCTCAGGTTGAAGCAGCCGTGTGTGCCGCTGATGCTCAACACATCGGTCCTGAATGGTCCGGATTGTCTGACCAATATAAGCCTTCCCACAGTGGCAAGGGATCTTGTACACACCGGGCTTCCTCAATCCCAAGTCATCCTTAACAGAGCCAAGAAGCGCTCTAATTTTAAGTTGGACCGCGGAAATATTGTGTCATGAAGACGTTATGATCCGGCTGCATACCCGAGAAGAATATTATCAATTATTACGCCGGGAAAGCCTTCGTAGTCATGTATTCGTCATTATATGGAGACTTCATGTTGTAGTTCTGAATCACAGCCCACGTTTATTGCACGTAAAATCCAGTCTGAGGTGTAAAATTAGTTTGCGTTATTTCAGTTTCACATAAGTAAACTACCTAAATTAAACTGACCAATACATTTCTTGTCATATGAGTTACATGCTCTGCAGCAACAGGTAAAAGAAAGGAATAAGCGGAAAAATGCCTCTGCATGATTGACTGATCTGGCCTTGTAACGTTAACCAAAACGGTCTTGCTGTGCTGGTACTGCGAACGGCTGAAAGCAAGGGGAAACTACAGCCGTAATTTTTCCCTAGGGCATATTGAGCAAGAAGTGAAGGAAACAAAAGAAAAATTCGGAGTAGGTATTAAAATCCATGGAGAAGAAATAAAAACGTTGAGGTTCGCCGATGACATTGTAATTCTGTCAGAGACAGCAAAGGACTTGGAAGACCAGTTGAATGGAATGGATAGTGTCTTGAAAGGAGGATATAAAATGAACGTAAACAAAAGCAAAACGAGGATAATGGAGTGTAGTCGAATTAAGTCGGGTGATGCTGAGGGAATTAGATTAGGAAATGAGACACTTAAAGTAGTAAAGGAGTTTTGCTATTTGGGGAGCAAAATAACTGATGATGGTCGAAGTAGAGAGGATATAAAATGTAGACTGGCAATGCTTCCGAAATGTGGCGCTACAGAAGAATGCTGAAGATTAGATGAGTAGATCACTTAACTAATGAGGATGTATTGAATAGGATTGGGAAGAAAAGAAGTTTGTGGCACAACTTGACTAGAAGAAGGGGTCGGTTGTTAGGACATGTTCACGGATCACCAATTTAGTATTGGAGGGCAGCGTGGAGGGTAAAAATCGTAGAGGGAGACCAAGAGATGAATACACCAAGCAGATTCAGAAGGATGTAGGTTGCAGTTGGGAGATGAAGAAGCTTCCACAGGATAGAGTAGCATGGAGAGCTGCATCAAAATAGTCTCAGGACTGAAGACCACAACAACAACAACAACAACAGGAGCACAAAAATGTCAATAGGTTCCTGTTTATTTAAAAGACTCTGACTGAAAACTAGCATACCAGCTGCCTCATTCTACCTTCCTCACTATGTTTATTTCGCGAAAATTTTGGCATTTGAACATTATCGTGCTTTCAATGCTGAGACAGAAGAAGACAGTGGCAGTGGCAAAGAGACGGAAAAGTAATAAACAATGGAAGACAGAAAACAGTGACTGTGCTATAGAAAGAGGCAGTGTGAGAGAAACAGTGACGGAATAGCAGCGGAACATAGTTGACAGTGAAAGAACAACAGAGCAGTTCTAGGAAAAGAGAGTGAAGGAGACAGTGGCAGGGGAGGAGGAATATCAAGTTTGAAAAAGTGGAAGTGGGTGAGAGACACTGATAGTGAGAGACAGAGTATATGAAAATGACAATGAGGAAGAGGGAGATAGTGACAGAGAGAAGAGACAGCAGGAGTAGAAAGGAAGGAATGAGATACTAACAGTAAGAGGAAGCCAGTGACAGTCAGAGGAGTAGGAGAGAATGAAGAGGACTGTGGCTGAGAAAATGACATACAGACACATAGACACAGTGGCAACGAGTTGGCTCAGTGAGTGAGTGAGAAACGGGAGCTGGGAGTGGATGGATATGAGCAACTTACAACGATGGACCAGTGGGTGTGAATGAGTTACATTTAAGAGAGCTTGTGGGAGGTTGAGGTGGGTTACATGTTTTAAAAAATGCGAAAATGCTCGCACGCCGGAATTTATGGGAAAAGTTTTGAAGGTGCTGAGGATTGTTGAACAAAACAGCTGGTACCCAACTTTTCAGCTAGAATCTTAAATAAACAGGAACATATTCGCATTTTTTTTGTGCTCCGGTAGGAGCATTCTTCCGCTAGTTGCTTAAATGGGCATAGAAAGCACTACACGTTTCGAGTTTCGTCCATTTCTGGTGCAACACACATTCATAGGCTATAAAACCAAAGCAACCTTTCCAAATTTATTCTATTGTAGCAGTATCTTTGTTGTTGTTGATGTCTGCTCCTTTGTTTAGCAGTAGCTACGGAGCTTAAACTGGGGCTGCAAACTCAATATAACGACAATGGAATCATATTTTGCGGCATTGTCCGTAAATGTAGTCAGAAGAAGTGCAACTCACCACTCAGCAGTGCTTGGCGTTGCACGGACGCATTATTTATCGTCTTGCGGCCTGATGTTGTAGCACAATGCACACTTCTTTTTATCACTTCCACTGTTCCGTAGGATCAAACAGTATAGCTCGCATTTAGTACATACTACTATTTCGCATGTCCTCACTGTTCGAGACAGCATTTTTTTACGTTTTGGCCCAACGATATGTGTTTTTTAAGCTATGGTTATCAAAGATGTGACATTTGAGAAAGCACCGTAGGTCTTTTTTAATGCTGTTGTGGTGCGACAACCAACGTGAGTGGTGGCTTCACACACTCTTCCAGGCAAATTCTAGGCTGGTTTCCTGTCTCCGCCTCAGGAAACACCTTTAACAAACAATCAAAAAAGATAACAGATAGCACAATGTCTCCACAGTGGTGCATACGACCCAATCTTTTGTGAGACAAGTTCCTTAATAGCAACAAATAAGAAATACCGTCATTTTAGTTAAAATTATGTCAATGAACTGAGAAATTTAAAGTAAATTCATTAATATAACAGGACAGTTGATACACAGGACATACTTACTATTTTACTGTATTACAATGTTAAGTAATAGATAAATTTTGTATATTCTTCTGTGTCCTTTTGGTGTAATTCATGTAGAGGTTTACACGCTTGAAGGCGTTCTGCCGCTAGAAAGGTTTGAATGCGTGTTGTTAGTGCTTCGGCGGAGGACATCGGATTCTTTATATTAACTTCTTCTTCTTATTTTTCTTCACTCTATGTATTAGGCTCAAATGGTTCAAATGGCTCTGAGCACTATGGGACTCAACTGCTGAGGTCATTAGTCCCCTAGAACTTAGAACTACTTAAACCTAACTAACCTAAGGACATCACAAACATCCATGCCCGAGGCAGGATTCGAACCTGCGACCGTAGCGGTCTTGCGGTTCCAGACTGCAGCGCCTTTAACCGCACGGCCACTTCGGCCGGCTTCTATGTATTAGGCACATTGCCTGTTATGGTACTCCATCTCTTATATGGCCTTCTTAAATTTCTTCTTCCAGTGCGTTTGTAATTGAGAGCCTTTATCGGAAGTCTTTCTCCACCCAAACGTTCTACATGTTCCTTTCATTTTCTCCCACTTTCCTTTATTTTTTCGTTTTAGTTATATATTCGCAAACGTTTTCCAATATCCTCCTTTCTTTTACGACCGTCCCTTGTAAGTGGACGTGATGAAAAGTAATACATCAGAATTTTTATGTCAAAACTCGTAGAGCTTTTTAAATAAAACAAATTTTATTCGCATTATACGAGGGGCGTTCAGAAAGTAAGCTCCGATCGGTCGCGAAATGGAAACGACTATGAAAATCCGATAAAGCTTTGCACAGATGTGTTGGGTAGTGTCTCTAGTATAACCCCAGTTAGCATCACGTCGCTCTTCTCATTTCTGAGCTCGCAGTGAGTGCGTAAAGATGTCTAGAAAATAGTGTCTGCCGCCAAGTACGAGGGCCTGGTGAGAAATTTCGCCTGAAGCTATGCAGCTAACATAACTGTCGTGCTGTTTCTTCTTCAAGACAATTCTCAGCCGCATTCTGCAGGGGCAATGAAGATGCTCCTGCATCGTTTTCAAATGGAAATGTGAGATTACCCACAATACAGTCCGCAATTGTCTCACTCTGAGTTTCATCTCTGGTCACATGAACCGCTGTCTTTGAAGACAACATTTTGACACAGACAACGAGGTGTAGGCCAGCGTGGAGAATTGGCGGAAAGCACTGGCGGCTGCCTTCTTTGATGAGGCTATTGAAAAGTTGGTACAACGCTATGACAAAAGTCTAAGTCAGAACGGCGACTACGTAGAGAAGTAGCTGAAAGGTGTAGCTAATTGTTACAAGTAAAACATTTCTGATGTTCACTGTGGTTTCAATTTGGCAATCAATCGGAGCTTACTTTCTGAACAGGCCTCGTACATCTCTGTTCTTCATGTCTACACATTTAATCCTCAACATGGACACCCTGGCGAAGAACACATTTCTCCCAAGGAGAGACCAGTTTGCTTACACCGTCACTGTCGAATGTTTGACTTTGTTGACGGAACCACAACCTCACGTCTACTCGCACCGTTTCATCACTATCGAAGTGAGGTTCTCGAAGTCGTTCTTTATAATCGGATGGGACCATTTCGGGACTGTATGGAGAATGATCGATGATAGTGAACCCAAGGTGTCAGATTGTTACACATGTCGCAGCGCTCGTGTGTGGTCTGGCGTTCTCCTGCTAAAGGACAGTGTTCTCCGTGTGTGAGCGAAATTTTCGAATTCGAAACTCGATTACAGTACGATGTTTTTCTCTCACGGACATAGTTACGTTACAAACTGCCATGTTACACACTACAATTCGGAGCGCTCTTGCGTGAGAGGGCTGCACATATGTAGACATGAAGAATAAAGATGAATGTTAATATGTTTCTTTTATTTAGAAAGCTTAAAGAGTTTTCACATAAAAAATTCAGAGCTATTACCTTTCAGTACGCCTCTTTACATCCTTCCACTCTTCTTAGGAAGGTCATTTCTTGAGCATGTATTCTACATTCTTGGCCTCTTGTTATCTGCGATGCTTCACTTCCATAAGTAAGGGTTGGTACTGCTGTGGTTTATAAAACTGCAGTTGAGTTTATTCCTGGTTTTCTTCTACAAAATTTTAACGATCGTTCCACATATGGAAGTCAATTGATTTAGTTTTTGGTATACGTCATTGTTACACTCGTCAGTGATGTCGCATGCTGGATATTTACAATGTTTAACTTGCTCCAAGATTTTATTATTCAAGACTAATTTACATCTTACTGGTTGTATGAACTGAAATGCTAACACTTCCGTTTTATCCACAGACTATGTTAGGTTGTAATCTGAGGCCATCTGCTGCAGCTTATAGACCCTAACTGAAGGTCATCTTCATTCACTGCAGTCAGGGTTATGTCAACTGTATCTAAAATTACAATTTGTCTTGTGTCACAATGTAATCACACTCATTTTATTCAGCTTTTTCCATTTACTATATACAGGGTGAGTCACTAACTATTGCCAGCAAGAATAACTGATAAAGTATAATAGGAGCTGAAAAGTTTGTGGGACAAAAGTTGCATGGGACAACAGGGGCCATAATATGACGTTGGTTCCTTGTTCCTAGGTGAGGTCGCGTCAGAGATAAGGAGGTCAACTTTGTTTTTATTTTAAATGAGATGCTATCGTTTGGTACTTATTTTCTGATAGCGGCTATCGAGACGAATCCAGTGTTGTGCAACAGTATGGTCTCTGAAGGTCAACGAAGGTCACAAAGGTGGCATGAACGTCCATTTACAGAAGGTGTTCGAAGTGATGACCACTGGCGTCAATGCAGTGCTGCAATCTTCTTATCATTGATTGAGTGGTATTCCTTATCACATCAGCACTTATCGAAGCACATGCTCTGACAACTCTCTCTCGCATGTCTTCAGGTGTAGTTGTAACGTCTCTATAAACAATGTCTTTTACGAATTCCCACAAAAAAAAATCCAGAGGCGTCAAGCCTGGCGAACGAGCCGGCCACGACACATCTCCTCCTCGTTCAATCCAATGATTTGGAAATTGTCTCTGCAACTTATTTGTAGACATCAGCGAAAAATGTGCCGGACACCCATCGTGTTGACACCACATTCTGTTCCATGTTTCTAAGGGTATTACTTCCAATAACAGACCTAATGTTTCTTGCATGAATGTGGTGTACTTCCTACCATTAAGATTTCCTTCTATGAAATAAGGGCTTATAATTCTGTCCTCCAGAATGCCACACCATACATTCACCGACCACGGTGGGCAACTTGCCGGAGCAAACATGGATTTTCAGTTGCCCAAAAATGCATGTTATGCAAATTAACATTTCCGTGGTTCGTGAATGTAGCCTCGTCAGTAAATAAAATCAAATTAATAAATGTGTCATCCCTCTGAATCTGAAGTTGAGCCCATCTGCAGAATTCAGTTTGACGCATACAGTCCGTACCAGTTAAATCTTGGTGGAAACTGATACGGTAAGGATGATTTTTATAGCAATGCAGAACACGAACAACTCTACTCTGGCTCATGCCAGATTCCCTTGCGATTTGACGCGAACCAACACAAGGATCTCGAACTACAGTGGCAAGAGTATCAATTTCTATTTCCTCATTATTGGCCTAACTTTCCTTTGCCGGATATGTTTCTGATGCTTTAAAGATCCAGTTGTTCTCAATTTATCATACACATATTTAAATGTACGACGTGTAGGGTGAGTACGTTGAGGATATCTTTCAGCGTATAAGTCTCTAGCTCTCACTGAATTTCGTTGGCATTCTCCGTAAACGAGAAACATATCGACTTGTTCTTCGAATGAATACATCATTCACATTCGCTTGATTCGACGATACTAGTCTTACAGTTCCTATTAGTGTTGTATTGCTAAACCTTTGAATGGTGTTTACATGCCTCTGGCACGTTAGATGAATACGCCGTATTCGGCGAATATTTGCTATTTGCACTGTATACGAGAGAGAATTGTCAGAGCAAGTGCTTCGATAAGTACTGAAATGATAAGGAAAGCCACTCAATCCATGATAAGAAGATTGCAGCACTGCACTGATACCAGTGGTCATCACTTCGAACACCTTCTGTAAATGGACGTTCATATCACCTTTTTGACCTTCGTTGACCTTCAAAGACCTTACTATTACACATCATTGGATTCGTCTCGATAGCCGCTATCATAAAATAAGTACCAAACTGTAGCATGCCATTTAAAAAAACAAGGTTGTCCTTCTTATCTCTGACGTGACCCACCGAGCAACAAAAAACCAACGTCATATTATGGCCCCCGTAATCCCATGCAACTTTCGTCCCACAAACATTTCAGCTACTATCATACTGATGGAGTTATTCTAGGTGGCAACAGTTAGTGATTCACCCTGTATATACAGAAGAGTGTAGGAGAAATATAACATCCTTGTCGTATGCTTTAGTTTGTGATCATAGATTTTGTGATCTTATTTCCCGCATCTATAACAATTTTGTTGTGTATTGGCTTTTAATATCATTTATGAGGTGAGAGGGATAACATCATTTAGCCATTATACTCTACATCATTTACATGTTCGCATAATATAATGTCTTTTCAGAGGACTGGTTTCCGTTCTGAATTCTCGTCTCTTTTCTGTAACTGGTTCTAGTGTAAAAACATTGTCAATAATTAATTGTTCCTTTCTGAAATGTCGTTGTTCTTCAGATGTTAATTATTCCATGATCGTTTTTTTTTCCTTGCATTCAAGATTTTAGCATATAATTTGTAGACTGAACGTAACTACTGTATTTATTTTGGTCACAGTTTTTAAAGATGTATATTATTTTGCATTTACCCAGTCTTTTGGTACCTTCTTATTTCTCCAACAATGTTTTAAAATGGGAAGAATCCTTAGACCTACAAATTATCCTCCATATTTCCACAGTTCCATATCAGTACCATCTAAACGAGTGGCTTTCCTATTTTTTGTAGCTTCTAGAGCTTCCGTCGGTTCTCTCAAATAACTATCGTCCAGGCCTTTTGTGTTATTTAGTTCATATGATGTCTGAATTAGTGTCATCACACCATAATTTTTTGTGATGAGCTGTCAGTTTCTTCTCTCCCACACTGACACATATACGATTCTTTTCGTGTCTGTTCACTGACTTCATCCCTTTATAAGTGATAGTTTGTCTGCCACATAAACCATGCTCTATATTGCTAATAAAAAGTTCCGCTTGTGCTTTCCGAGTTATGTGTTTCGTATTATTTCTTTTCTCTTCTTATTCATTAACATTTTTTTATTTGTGGGATTATTTATGTAGATATGGAAAGCGTCTTGTTTTTCTTTGATCGCTGTTTACATCTGTTCTCTCCAAATCCTTACTCCTCTACATTTCCTTTAGTTAGTTTTATTCCTCAAACTCATATTAGCTATGTTTGATATGCCAGTTTTTCCATTCTTCTTCCAAGTCTTCTACCGTTTCCTAACTTGCTATTGCTTTTGTAATCCGAAATTGATAGTGATCTCTTATGCTCCTATCTTCTAAGCAGTGCACCTTAAAAGATTGTTCTTTCTTAAATCCTTAATTGGTTACTTCGGTTTTCTTTATTTTGCATAGCTACTAACGCTTGTTCTAACTGGTGAAACAAATCTTCCCCTGTAGTCATTCATTTCAAACTACATGTCTGTAAAAGCTCCTCAAAAACATTAAAGTTGTGTTCCGTTCCGTAAAGAAATAGTAGTAACTGGGCAGTATTTAAAATGTCATCACATTCATCAATATCTAAAAAGAACCAGTCAAATAATCGCGACTATTCCTGAAGTTGAGCGCAGTAGAGGCTATAACAAACGGAAGTAGTATTGCGTTACATAAACGCTGTTTAGCTTTGTGAACTCGAGTATGTCATAAAACATTCTCACACTTGCCGAAATTCAAAACAAAATAGTTGTTAGTTTCGTACAGACGCTCTATCTATCGGCGCTGTTGGCATGCGGTCGGCAATTATCATCGAGGTCGACGTTTCGTTCGGTCGTCATTGTCAATCGGATTTGTAGTCTAGTCAACGAATAACGTTAAGGGAAAAATTTCGTGAAGTCGTAAATTTTTGTACAGAGATAGGTGGGAATGCCAGGAACTACATACTAAAAATCCTGACTGATGAACTGTGAGCGTTGTAGTGTTGGAGCATTTGAAGATGAGATTTTTTAGGTTTTTCTAGAATAACTCGAAAACCACCGCTTTTAGAGAAAATGTTTCCCAGTACAAACTTAAATTACGAGGCCTGTTCAGAAAGTAAGCTCCGATTGATTGCCAAATTGAAACCACAGTGAACATCAGAAATGTTTTACTTGTAACAATTAGCTACACCTTTCAGCTACTTCTCTACGTAGTCGCCGTTCTGACTTAGACTTTTGTCATAGCGTTGTACCAACTTTTCAATAGCCTCATCATAGAAGGCAGCCGCCAGTGCTTTCCGCCAATTCTCCACGCTGGCCTACACCTCGTTGTCTGTGTCAAAATGTTGTCTTCAAAGACAGCGGTTCATGTGACCAGAGATGAAACTCAGGGGGAGACAATTGCGGACTGTATTGTGGGTAATCTCACATTTCCATTTGAAAACGATGCAGGAGCATCTTCATTGCCCCTGCAGAATGCGGCTGAGAATTGTCTTGAAGAAGAAACAGCACGACAGTTATGTAATGTTAGCTGCATAGCTTCAGGCGAAATTTCTCACCAGGCCCTCGTACTTGGCGGCAGACACTATTTTCTAGACATCTTTACGCACTCACTGCGAGCTCAGAAATGAGAAGAGCGACGTGATGCTAACTGGGGTTATACTAGAGACACTACCCAACACATCTGTGCAAAGCTTTATCGGATTTTCATAGTCGTTTCCATTTCGCGACCGATCGGAGCTTACTTTCTGAACGCCCCTCGTATATTCAGTTTCTGACAAAATAAGTTCTATTCATTTTTGCTCTAGTACTAACAGTTCCCGCACTGCAGGGGATGATAATATCGCAGATTACCAAAATGTTTTAACGGTATAAAATTAATGTTTATCTTTAAATGAAGTGGGTTAAAAACAAATATTAAATGTGCGTACCACATCTAAATGCAGAAGAGCTGTATTAAGGGATAAACAGTGTGCCGGGAGTATCACAGGGAAGAGGCGGAAGGATGTATGGGGTAAGTGCACGAGGCTAGGTAGTTCACCGGCTTGTGGCCATTCACTTGCCTCCTCGATGCGGACTCCAAATCGAGCAGGAGACTCCCCATTCTGTTTACCATATTACGTCAAGAGGCAACTACAGGGCGTTTCACAAAGTTATATCGAAGCTCCACAGCGCCCCTTACGAATCACTAACGACGCAGTGGGCAGACAGATTCTGGGGTGTGCGCGGGTTCCCGGGTTCGATTCCCGGCGGGGTCAGGGATTTTCTCTGCCTCGTGATGGCTGGGTGTTGTGTGCTGTCCTTAGGTTAGTTAGGTTTAAGTAGTTCTAAGTTCTAGGGGACTTATGACCACAGCAGTTGAGTCCCATAGTGCTCAGAGCCATTTGAACCATTTTTTAGATTCTGGGGTGTTTATTTTCCACAAAATGCGTTAACACTGTAGGTAATGCAGATACGAGTTACCAACAATACTAATACAAGTAACGCATTTGGACAGAATCTACGTAAATCTGTCGACATTTGCAGACTGCTGGAGGGGAAACTGACTCTTAGTGTTCATCCGCGAAATGCAGCTTCCCACACCACGGGCGCTGCTTACAGACTACACCTCCGCAACATTTTCTGTCCAGTACCGGTACAAAATAACTTCACAGAAACTTCCTGACAGAGTAAAACTGTGTGCCGGACCGAGAATCGAACTCGGGACCTTTGCCTTTCGCGGGCAAGTGCTTGATAGAGCAAAGGTCCCGAGTTCGAGTCTCCGTCTGGCACGCAGTTTTAATCTTTCAGGAAGCTTCATATCAGCGCACACTCCGCTGCAGAGTGAAAATCTCATTCTGGTAAATTTACAGAGCTCGTGTTTATGTGGTGGAGCTATTTTCAATTTATTAATTGAGTACTTATCTGCAGTTCTAAGAGCGCTATTATGTAAAATAAGTTCCTGTAGATAATGGCTGAGAAGTGTTGAATTTGTAAATGCGATGTTGTCAGTGACCTTAGTGCTACCTATCACTGACAGCATATTGTGAAGCTGTGTAATAGCGCTGTAGTCACCTGGAGGTTAATTAATAAATGACCAGAAAGTTACTGCACTTCCCTCACCATGAACTGTGTTACCCTTAGACTGTATAAATCTTTTCCAGTCAGGAATTTCTGGCAGTTGTAGACTGGGTACCATTGAGTGGAGCCAAAAAATGTTCAAATCTTATGGGACTTAACTGCTAAGGTCATCAGTCCCTAAGCTTACACACTACTTAACCTAAATTATCCTAAGGACAAACACACACACCCATGCCCGAGGGAGGACTCGAACCTCCACCGGGACCAGCCGCACAGTCCATGACTGCAGCACTCTAGACCTGAGTGGAGCCACTTTAGTCTTTGACCTAAAGCTTGAGTTTCATAATGCGCACTTCGGTCTCGAGTTTTTTCTGATAGTATTAATTCTGCATTAACAGTGGTACACGGCAATATGCACGTCCTATATGGGTTCACTGTATGCAGTGGGGACAGGCACACCGACACTACACTTATTGACCCCACTGCAATGGTAACCACATTACATTATTTTTGCGTCTGTAAGTAGGCACCTACGAGAACTCGGACCGTTCCATGTTGTAATAGAAGACACTGACTATTTAAGGAATGCCAGAACAACCAGTCTGGAAGAGAACAATTGTGCCACCAGTAGTCGGCGCGTTCCACGAGCTCTGAATCCAAGCCAAACAATTGTCTTGTGAATCTTACGTAAACAACTATTACATCCGTATCATCCACAGAAGGTGCTGTCATTGCAGCAAGCAGACTTCCAATGTCGAGCGGAATTAGCAAATTGCTCTCTACAGCGTTGTATGGTATACTACAGTTTTCCTGCTTTCGTTTTTTTGACAAGAGAGAACATGTTCATCCACAAGTCGCACTTTTGTATTTTTCATTTATCGGTTTCACTCTTCAGACGAGCAAGAGCATCGTCAGAATATACAGTTTAAAGTTAGATGATAGCAGTAAAGATTGCGTTTAAAGTTGGCTGACAGCTCTGTATATTAAACTGGCTGTACTATAGTACTTAAACTTACGTTTAAAGTATGTTTAAACTACAGTAGCAAATGATGACATTGACATTGACAGTGCCAGAGATGAAAGTCATCTTTGGTGCCGTCAATGTCGTCGTTTACTACTGTACTATAAACGTACTTTTAACGTAAGTTTAAGTACTATAGTACAGCCATTTTAATCTACAGAGCTGTCAGCCAACTTTAAACGCAATCTTTAATGCTATCATCTAACTTTAAACTGTATATTATGATGATGCTCTTGCTCGTGTGAAGAGTGAAACCGATAAATAAAAAATAGAAAGTGCGACTTGTGGATGTTTTCAAAAATTTAGATCTATGGGGCAGTTTGTTACAGTTTTGCCGTAACATGGAAAAGTATGGAGAGTGAAGTGTCATATAGTGACCACTATATGACTGCACAAGTTAGCATTCTCAGCAAAAGATTATAAAAGTTTTATAATACAAGATAAAGTTAATACTCTAGCATGAAGTCCCGAGAATGTTTGGCTGACTTCGAAAAGCTGTTGAAAATGGGTAGTTAAAGGCGTAGAAACCGTCACTTCTTAGCTGCATGAATGTATATCACTACTGTTAAGAATGATATTTCATTGATGTGTCACGTACTCGCAGTCTCCACTGTGTGATTGCATAATTGTGCTATCACCAGAAGATAACCAACGTTTTGTACTGTAAGATAAAGTTAATATTCTAGCGTGTGGGTTTGTATACTACTTTGCTGACCTTGATATCGATTTTTGACGAGTATGGACAAATAATACAGAAAATTTATATGTGGAAATAACCTTATTTACTTTATTACAAAGAGCAAACTATTCTCATCGATATACAATATTATGAGCTACATATCTATGTTTTCTCGAGATCTGCAACTATTATGTACTGTATGAATTTCCATAATATACAAATAGTCCATCTCCTTCATGCAGATCCGAACAACAGCAGAGAAATCCAGACTTGACAAAGCTGCTGTCGCAGTATAATGCTGCTCTCCTTTCCTCTACGTGTCACAGTTTTCTATTTGTTTCGTTTGCACAATTCAGCTTACTCAAATTCTTCTAGGCATGATGCCAAGATGGCGTCTCTGGATTTGGCTGTTTCAGTTCTACAATTCATATCATTCCAATGCTTTTGAGCGTGGCACAAAATTCACGTTCCTTGGATACTTTTGAACCTGGCACCGATTCAGGCAAAAGTCAGATCATTTGGATACTTCCGAACATGCGCCAGTGTATCCCAAAATCAGATCGTTTGGATAGCTTTGAACATTGTGTCAATTCTCATGAAATTCGGGTCGTTCAGCTACTTTCGAACATTGTGTCGGTTTACACAAAGTCAGATCGTTTAGATACTTTAAAACATGGTTCAGATTTGTTCAGATATTTGTGAAAATGGTGGAAAATTCAGGTCATTCAGAAACTTTTGAACATAGCTATGATGGTGGCTAAATATTGATTGACTGTTGGTCGATGAAATACTAAGCTGTAACTGACTGTTACATTTTAATGGCTGGTAAGAAATTGGTTGGGATGAGGAGAGCAAAATGTGTGTCTGTGTGTGTGTGTGTGTGTGCGTGTGTGCCAAATTTTACTAATGAGCTGAAATTATTTGCTGTTGACACTGGATATTAGGTTATTGCTCGCACAGCATCTAGCCCCCTTGCATATAGGCAACCTAAACATGAGGCCCCCATACGTATGGCACAGATCTGTGCATGTTCAGGGTTTGAGGTCAGTTTTAGACAGAATGCAGCTATGATATTGTCAGCCTCCTAAATTTTGTTGGGTGCTATTAGGTTCATCCTGTACAAAGTACTGCCAATGAACTATCACACTGAAAGGGATCTGTGTGATCTCTTTCATAGTAATTAATCTTGCTATTGTGTTGTTTCTACCCTTATGCTGCATGTTTGTGATAACAGCTGACCTCAAGGAAGGAAAAGAGTTTTGTTTCTTTATTTTCACCTTTGTAAGAAGAGTATCAGCATTATTTCATTTCTCACAATATTTAATGTGAATCTGAATGCATGATAAATTGAAATGGGCGTATTTTTTGAGGCTGATGGAATTCTTAGTGTGCTAACTCAGGTTTGCCAATCTTTGGACACAGAGAGTTTAACTGTAGTGTTACAATAGGTGATTTTGTTGGGGTAGTTCAGGTAGATTGGCGAGGGAGCAACAAGACTCTTTGGTGCATTGCTCCCCTCCCCACCATTGCTTTAGATGGCTTGGTAAGACACTCTGCACATGGACTCAGGATATGACAGACTCGGTTGCCATTCACTCTTCAATACGCACAATAAAGGTATCAGAATGTTATTTAAGTGAATGTAATAATGCTTTTAGGCGATTTCTTGTGATTTTCGCATGATAGCTTTGTGTTCAGACCAAGTGCATTTCTCACACAAATAAATTGTTTGACTGTTTCTCAAAGTAAATTCATTGTTGCTGTGTAGAAAAATACTAAGGAAAATAAATGCTCTCAACAGAGGATGGAAATTTCAATATTTTCTGAGTTAATGCATCCCATTACCCCCAAGGGTAATGGGATGCCCACGTAGATTATGCTTAAATTGTTAATAAGTGTTTCAGTTAATTTACGTGTGTTGAAAGATTTTCATATTTTTTTGCCATTGTAAATAATTCACCTTTACAGTACTCGGACAAAGATGAATGAACGCGCTTCACGAATACTGAATAAGATCCCTGACTCTGTGTTTATCTGTGGTTCACTTACTCGTCTGGCAGTTGTGCAGCGCTGAGGCATTCTTATTTGAGGGGTAGTAGCGAGCAGTTGAGTTTTTACGATGAAGATTTGATATTGTGGACCTGACAGAAATTATCTGGAATACTTTATTACGGAGATGAAAACTTGTTTGTAAGCAATAATTAATCATTCTATTCGTAGAGAAGATTTTTTTGGAGGAATTGTTCAGAGTCACCAATACATGCGCAAGAATGAATATTTGTTTGTCAGAACTATTAATTGAAGGAAATATTTGTCTCTCAGGCAACTAACAACATTAATGACCAGTGTAAATTTGATCTTTTGTTTTCATTATGGCACAATAACGTAACGGGTTGGAAAGTCTGTAATTTTCGCATCGAGAGACTTTCGTAATTGTTAGGATCTTCTGTGTTCTACAGTCTTCTTTCTTAACAGTAATCAGAGTTTAATTCTGTAAGAGCGACTTTCTTTAAAGTAAAACCTATCCTTCATCATTCTTGTATTGTATTGTATTGTGTGGAGCTGCCGTAGCTCTCGGTGGTTCACAACCGCACATTAGGCTACAGCAGTCTACTCACCCCATCGCCGCCCCACACCGAACCCAGGGTTACTGTGCGGTTCGGCCACCAGTGAGTGGTCCAGCAACATGTCCATCAGGCAGTGCGTAGGCCCCCGTAATGCTACTGAATTAATAGAGCTCAATTTTCTGAGTCAGATTAATTTAATTCTGTTTGGAAACCTGGATTTTAACTTAACTTTCCGAGCTTCCCAGCGACATGTCCATCTGACAGTGCGTAGGCCCCTATAATTGTAATGCTCGGATAAAGCTCAATTTGGTGAGTGTATCTAACATCACGTGCCAACGGCCTTACTGCACCGGTAACGCCGGTTCCCGTCCATCGAAGTTAATCGTTGTCGGGGTTGGCTAGCACTTGGGTGGGTAACGGTCCGGGTCTGACGAGCGCTGTTGACAAGCGGGGTGCACCTCAGTCCTTGTGGGGCCAGTTGAGGAGCTACTTGATTCAGAAGTGGCGGCTCCGGTCACATAAACTGACAACTGCCGGGAGAGCGATGTGCTCACCACATGCTCCTCCGTATCCGCATCCAGTGAAACCTTTCGGCTGATGAGGATGACACAGCCGTGGACCAGTATCGTTGGGCCTTCAGAGCCCTATTCGGACGGAGAGTGGGAGAGCTATCTCGTATAACGTCCGATAACCTTCATTCTCTTCTAGATTGTGGAATTTAACTTTTGTACGGAGGTGCGAAAGTTATGGGGTAGCGATATGTTCATATACAGATGGCGGTAGTATCGCGTACACAAAGTATAAAAGGACAGTTTATTGGCGGAGCTGTCATTTGTACTCAGGTGATTCGTGTGAAAAGGTTTCCAACGTGATTATGGCCGCACGACGGCAATTAGCAGACTTCGAACGCGGAATGGTAGTTGGAGCTAGACGCATGGGACATTCCATGTCGTAATCGTTAGGGAACTATATATTCCGAGGTCCACAGTGTCAAGAGTGTGCCGAGAACACCAATAGCGGAACAAACACTAGTAGCAGATACTTCTGTAAAATATCTGGGAGTATGAGTAGGGTACGATTTGAAGTGGAATGATCATATAAAATTAATTGTTGGTGAGGCGGGTGCCAGATTGAGATTCATTGGGAGAGTCCTTGGAAAATGTAGTCCATCAACAAAGGAGGTGGCTTACAAAACACTCGTTCGGCCTATACTTGAGTATTGGTCATCAGTGTGGGATCCGTACCAGGTCGGGTTGACAGAGGAGATAGAGAAGATCCAAAGAACAGCGGCGCGTTTCGTCACAGGGTTATTTGGTAAGCGTGACAGCGTTACGGAGATGTTTAGCAAACTCAAGTGGCAGACTCTTCAAGAGAGGCGCTCTGCATCGCGGTGTAGCTTGCTCGCCAGGTTTCGAGAGGGTGCGTTTCTGGATGAGGTATCGAATATATTGCTTCCACCTACTTATACCTCCCGAGAAGATCACGAATGTAAAATCAGAGTGGCTTTCCGGCAGTCGTTCTTCCCGCGAACCATACGCGAGTGGAACAGGAAAGGGAGGTAATGACAGTGGCACGTAAAGTGCCCTCCGCCACACACCGTTAGGTGGTTTGCGGAGTATAAATGTAGATGTAGATGTAGAATTGCAGGCATTGCCTCTCATCAATGACAACGCAGCGTCCGACGTCCCTCACTTAATGTCCGAGAGCAGCGGCGTTTACTTCTAGTTGTCAGTGCTAACAAACAAGCAACACTGCGTGAAATAACAGCACAAATCAGTGAGAGACGTACGACGGACGTATCCGTCAGGAGAGTGCCGTGAAATGTGTTGTTCGTGGGCTATTGTAGCGGACGACCGACGCGAGTGCCTTTGCTGACAGTACAACATCGCCCGCAATGCCTCCTGGTCTAGTGACCATATCAGTTGGACCCTAAACGACTGGAAAAACGTGGCCTGGTCAGATGAGTCCCGACTTCGGTTGGTAAGAGCTGATGGTGGGGTTCGAGTGTGGCGCAGATCCCAAGAAGCCATGTACCCAAGTTGTCAACAAGGCACTGTGCGTGATGGTGGTGGCTCCATAATCGTGTGGGCTGTGTTTGCCTGCGATGGACTGGATCCTTTGGTGCAAGTGAACCGATCATTGACTGGAAATGGTTATGTTAGGCTACTTGGAGAGCATTTGCAGCCATTCGTGTGTTTCTTTTTCCCAAATAACAATGGAATTTTTATGGATGACAGTGCCGCCGCGTCACCAGGCCACGATGGTTCGTGATTCGTTTGTGAAACATTCTGGACAGTTCGAGCGAATGGTTTGGCCACACAGGTGGCCTAACATGAACCCCACAGAATATTTATGGGACATTATCGAGAGGTGAGTTCGTGGACAAATTCCTGCATCGGCAACACTTTCGCTATTATGGACGGTTGTAGAGGCAGCGTGGTTCAATATTTCAAGACTTCTAGTGTTTTGTTGAGTCTATGCCACGTCGAGTTTCTGCACTACGCCGGGCAAAAGGAAGTCCGACACGATATTAGGAGGTATCGCATGAGCTTTGTCACCTGAGTGTGGACCATCACCCGGGTCCAGCCATGTGTCGATATAACAGTGCACAGATTCCTGTAATGCTATCAGTCTGCTGAGTCTGTCTAATATCTACACGTCCAATATAACTTTTATTCTGTTCAAAAATCTGGAATTTAACTTAACTTCTTGATCTTCACTTATTTCCAGCCACATGTTCATCAGACAGTGCGTAGCCACTATAATGGATTTGAATGAATAGATCCTAGTTTGATGAGTCTGTCTAGTATCTAAGTTTCCCATCAATTTTATTCCGTTCGGAAATGTGGAATTTAACTTTCCGAGCTTCACTCATATCCAGCCACATATCTCGCAGACAGTGTGTAGGTCCCTGTAGTTGTACTGAACGAATAGAGCTCAATTTGATGAGCCATCTAATGTCTACACGTCCTATAAATTTCATTCTGTTCCTAAATCTGGAATTTAATTTAACTTTGCGATCTTCGCTCATGTACAGCCACGAAACATCTTGTTACAGATGAGTTAGCCTTTAAAGCTTGTAAACTGAAATTTTGACAGCAACGACGTTTCTAAAATGTTACGTGTCTCGTTAATGAACAGAGCTCAATTTAAAAATTTGTTAAGTCTTTTGTGGCCTCTTGTTGACGAATTTGGGGGCAGAAAGGAGATGTGTTTGGACGAGCTCATACGGCACTGTGAATGAAACAGCCCCATTTGTTGGTGTACGAAAGCGGACTTTGCAACATCTTCGCAAGGAGTTGTGTGCCATTTGCAGCCATATAATAAGACGTAGTAACACAGGTCGTGAAACATTTTAACCAACAAGGACCGAAGACGGGTTTCGCATCGTGTCAAAGACAATCAATTTCCAACCCGACTAGAATTGCCGCTCTCAGTGACTGCAAGTCCATCTCAACCACTTTCACAGCTAACATTGCCAATGGAATCACATGTAATGTACTATTATGCTCAAAAGTATCCGAATGACATGAACTGTGTTCCGCCTGGTACGCATGCTGCCCACATGACGTAACTGTCTTGGAGGTCCTCTGATCACTTTTCGATACAGTCAGTTGCCTACAATAAATGGTTACCACAAGTGACCACTAGAGAACAATGGTGTGTACGACTCGTGATGTAAACAAACAGGACGATGCTACAAATATCACGAAACATCTTGTTACAGATGAGTTAGTCTTTAAAGCTTGTAAACTGAAATTTAGACAGTAACGACGTTTCTAAAATGTTACGTGTCTCGTTAAAATTTGACGCAACAAATGCCCGTAACTCTACCTTATAAATAATTCCATAATCCTTAGTCACAGCTATATTCATCTGGTAATAAGATACATTTCAAGAATTAATAAACATTCTACTATAATTCGAAGTATGCTTGCTCTCTAAAAGGCCTTCTAAACACCTATTAACCGTCATTCCCTAGCCAGTGGTTTTGTGTAAGTTGGTGAATGAACTAACCGCTTATAAAAACCACGATTAACAGCGTCAAGTGTCTACCATCACCATCAAAAAACTGTCATTAGAAATTTCACAGTATTCATGATGGCACGCGGATCTATTTGCAGTTCGAAAGTCATCTATCACCTTTATTATCTAACGGAAAATCACATTAAAAATTTACGTCATTCACGTGAAGCTAATTGTGCATGTGTTTGAAAATTAATTGACATGTAAAACTGTTTTGTTCTCGATATGGATTAAAACGCGGCACCTGTAGGCATTGTTAACTAAGCAAAGTTTTCGTGCCTGGCCGAGTCTCGAATACAGGGCCAACTTTCATTTGCTGACTAGGCGTAAAAAAGATATGACCTCGTTTTTAGTCAGTATCATTTAGCAAATATGAACCTGATACTACATGACAAAAATCTTTGTACTGGTCAGGGACTCTTAACCAGCAACTATTGTCCTTGTTAACTAAACACGAAAGCCAGCTGCGGAGGCCGAGCGGTTCTAGACGCTTCAGTCCGGAACCGCGCGACTGATACGGTCGCAGGTTCGAATCCTGCCTCCTGAATGGATGTGTGTAATGTCCTCAAGTTAGTTGGGTTTAAGTAGTTCTAAGCTCTAGGGGACTGATGACCTCAGATGATACGTCCCATAGTGCTCAGAGCCATTAAATACGAAAGATATTAAATATGGTTTGATGCACGAGTAACAAACTTGAAATGAAGTAACGTAAAGTTTTGTGTCGGATGAGGTTCGAACCGAACACCTAACTGTTAACTAATTACAATCATATGTCAGATGTCGAATTTTCTTAGCAGCAGAGATTTGTTTGAAACGGAAATGACAAGACAAATGCATAATTTCTGCTTTCGTTCCCGGGACCTATCGCCATTGTTTTCTAGCCACGAATGAACATTAAATACAGGTTTGCTCCACCAGCAGCGTGATGCGCGAATATTTGAACGCGACAAAGAGTGCAGTGCTGACTGGAAATCGAATCCCTCACAGAGCGTCGTTGACTACGTAGGAAGAGATGTTTATTATCGAATTATTTTTCACCAGTATTTAGCAGTGCCATGTTTGAGCTTGAACTGAAGTGACTAAAAGTTCCGCGTCTCTCGGGAAGTCGAAAACGTCACATATGGTTATTCTTGACAACGAACACAGGGATTATAAAAATCAAAAATATGTTCCACCAGCAGTTGTGTTTGCTCATGATAGAGCTTGAAAAGACATGATAAAAAAAATTGTGCCGGACCAGGATTCGAACACAGACGCGCACCTTACGTGAAAGCCTTGAAGAGTTTGGTATCTTCAGCAAATAACGAACTGATGGAACTGTGGCGTCACGAAGGGGTGAAATCCCGCGAAAGGGGAAATCCGAGTTACACTTCCAGTCCAGAATCTATATATTCAAAATGGCTCCGAACACTACGCGACTTAACTTCTGAGGTCATCAGTCGCCTACAACATAGAACTAATTAAACCCAACTAGCCTAAGGACA
Organism: Schistocerca nitens; assembly: GCF_023898315.1. Taxonomy (NCBI): domain Eukaryota; kingdom Metazoa; phylum Arthropoda; class Insecta; order Orthoptera; family Acrididae; genus Schistocerca; species Schistocerca nitens. The sequence goes on from NC_064616.1 coordinate 932,577,227, forward strand.
TCACACACATCCATGCCCGAGGCAGGATTCGAACCTGCGACCGTAGCGGTCGCTCGGCTCCAGACTAGCGCCTAGAACCGCACGGCCTATTATCCAATTCTCATGCTCACTTAAGATGAAATAAGTACCCTGCGACATCACATGGCATTTTGTTCAATAGCTAAAAGGATATTACTAGCGTAAGATAGCGTAATCCATCACTGCAGGAATTTTTTTTTTACATAAAAAGGAGCTTGGTGTATACATTCGTGGCGATTATGTTCGGCGTGTTTATACGCAAGTTGCTGAAAGTGTATTTATTAACTGTCATTTTTTATGTGGTTCTAGTATTTATCTTGCGATGATATCTTAAACGTTGCGTATTTGAAGGTTATGAATAGCGTTGTTTATGAGTTAAAAAATGGAGCGTTAAAGGGAAAAAAGTTCTATATTCGTAACATTTCGTTACGTTTCATTTTAATAGAGAGGTAAAGGCAGTTGAGGAAGCGCTAACATTTGTGCCAAGAGTGGAGTGAGTACTATAGAAGTAATCAGGACAGAAAATAGTTTTCACTCTTCATTTGGATCGTTTTGACACGAATTATTCGCCACATTCAGGAAGCCCAACGGCTGTAGCTCTGTCACCTAAGATGTAACATGCTGGTCCCCCGTGAGACTGGAACACGGAACCGACGAAGCTTGCCTTTAAAGCACAGTGACATTGGCACAGACCTAGCGAGCAACCGTGACATTCAGTTCTTCCTCATTAACCTACTACTTCACCATCCTTCCAAATTTACATTTAACGTAATCTCTCTTTGCTGACGACTAAAGGTTACGTTGGACCATGGCAAAGGCGGAAGAGGCGGCATGTAAGAGGGGCTTTCAATAAGGAATGCAAACATACATTTTTGTTGAAAGCACGTTGGAATTATTCAGGATTCCAATACACCATATTATTCACCACTCTTTTGGCTACAAAACCTTGTTGCTGAACATAATCCTCGTTCAATGCGACGGCCTTACGCCAGCTTACTGGGACTGCCTGTATAACCTCCCTATCATCCATGTACTGCTTCTCTCGGAATGCATCCCTCATTGGGCCAAACAGATGGATGTCGGAATGTGCGAGATCCGAACTCAACGGTGGATGAGGAAGAATAGCCCAACAAAGTTTTGATAACTCCTCTCGGGTACGCACACTTGCGTGAGGCCTTCCCTTGATACGGAGAAGGAAAAGTTCGTTTGCATTTTTGTGGCGACGAAACGCTGAAGTTGCTTCTTCAGTTTCCTAAGGGTAGCACAGAACATTTTACGGACACGATTGTTACACCATGAGGGAGGAAATCAAACAGAATAAACCTTTCGCAGTCCTAGAAGACTGTCGCCAAGACTTAACTGGCTAAACTTTTTCTTCGGAGAACACGTCGTGTGGCGGCATTGCATAGACTGCCATTTTCATTACAGTTAAAAGTGATGAACCCACGTTTCATCGCCTGCCTCGGTGTTCGACAAAAAATTCTTACGATCAGCCTCATAACGTGCAAGCAATTCTGCATGCATGGTCCCTCGTTCCTCTTTCTGTTCTCCTGTTAGGCGGCGAGGAACCCTGGGGGCACATACCATTGAGTACCCCAACGGGTGGACAAGTGTGTCAGCACTATCAACAGAGACGTCCAGTTGTCCAGTGAGGTGTTCGATTCTGATCTGTCGATCTCTTGCAATGAAAGTGTCCGCACGTTGCAACATTGCCGGAGTCACGGGAGACAGCACGGGTTTGTGCGACCTTGTTGCGAATATAACGGACGCCTCGCCCAACGATTCACCGTACGTTTGTTCACCGCCAGGTGACATTCTGCAAGCGCATATAAATATCTGCGGTGTTCTGGTTTTCCACCAGTGACGGCTCTGTGGCTGGAACGCACCTCCGTTACAGACACTGTTTTGAAGCTACGTATAGCGCTGCCACCTACTAGGATCCCATGAAACTATTGGGGAAGAACCGGGAGTATCAAATTCTGCGTTTTTAAGCAAAATTGGCAAAGGAGAAACTGTTGTGTTAAAGGTAGAACACCCCTCGTAGAACGTCTGTCACCGGGAATCTTCCTTACGCTAGTAATTTTATTTTAATTAATAAACCAAACGTCATATAAAGTTACAGGGTACGTATTTCATCTTTTACTTGAGCTATTTGAGCTTGACTAGTTGAATATAATGGTTCTGAACTAGGATTGGAATTAGCATTTTCTTATTCGCTGGACTTAATCTCTTCCTGAAGATACGGTTTCGTAAGTTCGTTGTTTGTTGAAGATTCTAATCTCCACAAGGTTTCCATGTAGGGTGCACGTCTGTGTTCGAATACTGGTCCGGCACACAAATTTTTTGTCGTGACTTTCCAAGCTCTAACATGGGCACAACTAACTAGAGATGGGCAAAACTGTTCTTTTCAGAGACTGGATCAGAACTGTTCACTCCCTGAAATGAATTAGCTGTTTTTCATGACTCACCACTCATTTACAAAAGAAAATAAATGAAAGGCACATTGCCCTTTAAACTTGGTTTATTCCAGTACTATACCTGTATTTTGATCTTATTTGATCCTATTTTGAAGTAACATAGATAATGAGTAAGAATTTTGTATTGTTTATTGAAATTTCCACGATATGACAAAGTTTTTGATTATTGATTTATTTTGCACTAGCGTGGTTTTTTGGGTGATCGGAAAATGTTGTAGCTTGACATTTACATTAACAATATATTTGGCTATAATGTATTAAAATTTCATTAACCTCATACAAATACATCGCAAGCCATATATTTTTCCTTTCGAAGACGCCTAAAATCGCAAAATCCGTACCAGAATAAGAAAAAAAATATATAAATTTGACTGTAAAACGAAAGTGCTGCATATAGCCTTACGCAGAATAAAACAAGGAAAATATTGGTGTATCACATTTTGCGATACGTTTATCGGTTCGCTCGTAATTAAAGCGTAAATTCGAGTGTCCATAATAAAAATCCTATAGTAAGAGTAGTCATCAGGAACGTAATCTAATCAGTTTAAACAAATAAAAATAAAATAAAAGCAATTGATGTATACATAACATAATAATGTAATATACATAGCGGTATTACTACGAAGAACAATATCCAGTGGGGACAAACTCCGATGCAGAGGCGCTGAGTCGAGCAGGTCGAGCCGCGAGCTGTATTACTGCGTGAGCTGAGACCGCAGAGACCAGAGTGACACCAGAGTCGCTTTGCTCGACGCTCTGGCTAGAGTCGAGACGGTGGGGTGAGCGTTGAGCGGGCGAGTTCCGAGGGTGGGGGGAGCTCACCCGCTCCGAGACAAATCGTCCGCTCCCTTGCGAGCAGGTTTTTGCAAGTAGTTCCTATGTTATCCGCTAGGTGGCTCTCTGTCCTGTTGCTGGCATCAACTGCCCAGAGGGCAGGACGTGCGACTGAAACGATCGCCGACAGAGTGCGATGCGAAGTTAAGCTGCGCCAGACACTGCACAGTGCACACGGCAGACGACGCACAGAGACGGCCCGGCATATGTGAAACACAAAATCCAATGGGGCACTGCACAATGCAGGCAGCCAAGGTAGAAGCAGGGCAGAGGCCGGCGCTGGCTGTGTTGTGTGGCGTGCACTGTGCTCTGACCAGCAGAGGCGCTGCTGATATGCTCCGTCTCTCTCTCTCTCTCTCTCTCTCTGCCTGGGAAACGTTTGGAGCTACCGTTCTTTTTTTCTGAATCACTGATTGTTCACTCCTTTGAAAGATTGAACTCTATGAATTAGTTCAAGAGCGGATCCCCCATCTCTACAACTAACTGCTGAACGGCGGTTTCGACTCCCACTGAAACAAAGAACTTTTCGTCACGTAATTTCAAGTTCAAACACGCCTCCCCCAGGTAATCGTGGAAAACAGTTGGATTATTAACGTCTCTTATTGTAGTTCAAATGGTTCAAATGGCTGTGAGAACTATGGGACTTAACAGCGGAGGTCATCAGTCCCCTAGAACTTAGAACTACTTAAACCTAACTAACCTAAGGACATCACACACATCCATGCCCGAGGAAGGATTCGAACCTGCGACCGTAGCGGACGCGCGGTTCCAGACTGAAGCGCCTAGAACCGCTCGGCCACACTGGCCGGCAAATTGTGTAGTCAAAGGCGCTATGTGAGGGGCTCGATTTCCAGTCAGCGCTGAACTCTTCGTCAAGTTATTTCTAGTTCAAATACGCGCGCATCTCGCTAACGGCGAAAAAAAACCTGTATATAATGTCCATTCATCGCTAGAGAACAACGGCTGTAGGTACTGGACTCAAATTCAGGGGAATCAGAAATTTTTAATTTGTCTCATCATTTCCGTTTCAAACATCACAACCGAGCGATGTGATGCAGCGTTTAGGACACTGGACTCGCATTCGGGAGGAGATAGTTCAAACCCGTGTCCGGCCATCCTGATTCAGGTTTCCCGTGATTTCTCTAAATCGCTTCAGGCAAATGCCGGGATGGTTCCTTTGAAAGGGCACGGCTGATGTCCTTCTCCGTCCTTCCCTAATCCGATGGGACCGATGACCTCGCTGTCTGGTCTGCTCCCCCCAGCTAACCAAACAACCAACCAATCAAACATCACGCTACTGCTGAGAAGATTCTACATGTGACATATGACTGTGCTTAGTTAACAATCCGATTATGCGCTGGGCTCAAAACCATATCTAGCCCAAAACTTTACGTAACGTCATTTCAAATTTATTACTTCTGAATCAAAAAATATTTAATATATTTTGTGGTTAGTTGACAACTACAATAGTTTCTGGATAGTAGTCCCGGTCCAGTACAACATTTTCGACATACAATATCAGGTTCATATTTGGAAATGATACTGGCTAAAAATGAGGTACGTCGCATCTCTTAATACCTCGATAACAATGAAACTCTATCTCGTGTTCGAGGCCCTGGTCAAGCATGAAAACTTTGCTCTGTTGACATTGCGTTGTAATCCAGATCCCGAACAAAACTGTCTGTCATGTAACTCAGTGTTCAGACAATGAGGTACGTCACATCTCTTAATACCTCGTTTAGCAATGAAAATCTATCTCGTGTTCGAGGCCCTGGTCAAGCATGAAAACTTTGCTTTGTTAACATTGCGTTGTAATCCAGATCCCGAACAAAACTGTCTGTCATGTAACTCAGTGTTCAGACACATGCACAACTAGCTGCTAGCGGATAGTTAAAAATTTTAATGTGACTTTGTGTTACATAAGAAAGGCAATAGATGTCTTTCTAACGACTCATATAGCCAAGTCCCTTCATGAATACAGTGGAATTAGTAATGGTAGTTTTTTATTGTGATAATAGAACACTTGGCGCTGTTATTCATCGGTTTTGTAACTGATTAGTTCATTCAGCAGCCCCAAAGGGCAGGTTCAGAAGCCTAATTGGAAAGATTTTCCCTGTCCTTCGCGTCCAAAGGCACCTTTCCGTCGCGATATATGAGCTGTGTATAGAAGTGTAAATGTTAAGAGTAGGTGGTTGTGTTGTGTGTGTGTGTATGTGTGTGTGTGTGTGTGTGTGTGTGTGTGTGTGTGTGTGTATGGTCTTTGAGATGAGAGGAAGCAGAGGTAGAAACCCGGTGCTGGCATATACACTCCTGGAAATTGAAATAAGAACACCGTGAATTCATTGTCCCAGGAAGGGGAAACTTTATTGACACATTCCTGGGGTCAGATACATCACATGATCACACTGACAGAACCACAGGCACATAGACACAGGCAACAGAGCATGCACAATGTCGGCACTAGTACAGTGTATATCCACCTTTCGCAGCAATGCAGACTGCTATTCTCCCATGGAGACGATCGTAGAGATGCTGGATGTAGTCCTGTGGAACGGCTTGCCATGCCATTTCCACCTGGCGCCTCAGTTGGACCAGCGTTCGTGCTGGACGTGCAGACCGCGTGAGACGACGCTTCATCCAGTCCCAAACATGCTCAATGGGGGACAGATCCGGAGATCTTGCTGGCCAGGGTAGTTGACTTACACCTTCTAGAGCACGTTGGGTGGCACGGGATACATGCGGACGTGCATTGTCCTGTTGGAACAGCAAGTTCCCTTGCCGGTCTAGGAATGGTAGAACGATGGGTTCGATGACGGTTTGGATGTACCGTGCACTATTCAGTGTCCCCTCGACGATCACCAGTGGTGTACGGCCAGTGTAGGAGATCGCTCCCCACACCATGATGCCGGGTGTTGGCCCTGTGTGCCTCGGTCGTATGCAGTCCTGATTGTGGCGCTCACCTGCAAGGCGCCAAACACGCATACGACCATCATTGGCACCAAGGCAGAAGCGACTCTCATCGCTGAAGACGACACGTCTCCATTCGTCCCTCCATTCACGCCTGTCGCGACACCACTGGAGGCGGGCTGCACGATGTTGGGGCGTGAGCGGAAGACGGCCTAACGGTGTGCGGGACCGTAGCCCAGCTTCATGGAGACGGTTGCGAATGGTCCTCGCCGATACCCCAGGAGCAACAGTGTCCATAATTTGCTGGGAAGTGGCGGTGCGGTCCCCTACGGCACTGCGTAGGATCCTGCGGTCTTGGCGTGCATCCGTGCGTCGCTGCGGTCCGGTCCCAGGTCGACGGGCACGTGCACCTTCCGCCGACCACTGGCGACAACATCGATGTACTGTGGAGACCTCACGCCCCACGTGTTGAGCAATTCGGCGGTACGTCCACCCGGCCTCCCGCATGTCCACTATACGCCCTCGCTCAAAGTCCGTCAACTGCACATACGGTTCACGTCCACGCTGTCGCGGCATGCTACCAGTGTTAAAGACTGCGATGGAGCTCCGTATGCCACGGCAAACTGGCTGACACTGACGGCGGCGGTGCACAAATACTGCGCAGCTAGCGCCATTCGACGGCCAACACCGCGGTTCCTGGTGTGTCCGCTGTGCCGTGCGTGTGATCATTGCTTGTACAGCCCTCTCGCAGTGTCCGGAGCAAGTATGGTGGGTCTGACACACCGGTGTCAATTTGTTCTTTTTTCCATTTCCAGGAGTGTAACCTACCACTAGCGATTCGCACGAAGGAGACCCCAGAGCTTAACGTCACATCCGATGGATGGATCACCATCGACAGTGTCACATGTGGAAAATTTTGGTTCAAATAGTGCTCTAAGCACTGTGGAACTTAACATCTGAGGTCATCAGTCCCCTAGACTTAGAACTACTTAAACCTAACTGACCTAAGGACATCACACACATCCATGCCCGAGGGAGGATTCGAACCTGCGACCGTAGCAGCAGCGAGGCTCCGGATTGAAGCGCCTAGAACCGCTCGGCCACAGCGGCAGGCGAAAATTTTGGAAATGAATTCAGAACATTGGCGCAAAGATTGTTGACCAGGAACTTTACGCCATCACCTCTCCTCCCCTTGCCGGCCAAATACTGGCAGGGAAAATTTCGTCCACCTTCAGAATTCGAACCGGCGTACTCCTGAGTCGAGCGCCACCGCACAAGCGGCTACAGAGACAGAGGCGGGTATGTTGTATAGTCAAACGACTGTACAGAAAAGTGATTAGTGGACTTGCGCGACAATTACGTTATGTGGGCTGCGTGAAAGTCAGGGGGATCAAATTTCAGGTCGAAAAATGTTCAAATGCGTGTAAATCCCTAAGGGACCAAACTGCTTAGGTCATCGGTCCCGAGACTTACACACTACTTAAACTAACTTAAACTTACTTATGTTAAGAACAACACACACACCCATGCCCGAGGGAGGACTCGAACCTCCGGCGGGAGTGGCCACGCAGTCCGTGACATTACACCTCAAACCGCGCGGCCACTCCGCGCGGCAAATTTCAGGTCGCTCTGATACTTTTTTGCATGATAGTTCATTTGGAACTACCATTTATATGCTGACGACGTTTTGGCGAGCCATAAGAACACGGCTGCTGCCATGTCAGGTACGAGTGTCGAGCTTTGTTCAGCATCACGAAGATCATAAACGCTGTGTCTTAAACTAAACCCTAAGAAGTCCCTGATCATCCGCATACTACATTGGATATCGATCAGCATTTGTTTGCGTGAAGTAGTTTCTCGAACACTTGGTAATGAAATCCATCTACCCCACCAAAAACAATAAAAGGCCTCGCCATAATCTTGGATGAGCATCTAAAATGGGAAGAACAACCTGTTGCAGCATACAGAAAATTTCTATCCCATCTACATGCAATTAAACATTTAGAAAAAAAAAAATTCACCTCAAATCAAACAAAAATTTGGATAGTTTTCAGTCTTGCCAACTGTGACCTAGTTCAGCACGGCACAAAAAGCGAAAACTCCACACGATTCGAGATAGCTATGAGTACTTGCGTAAGATACGTTTGCAACATTCATTTGTACGAACCCATCAGTTCTTCCTATACTCAGATTGGATGCGAGCGCATAGACTTGGTGATTTTCACATGCTATGTTTACTTCAGGTGTTTCTTAGTCACTAGTGTCTGCAGCACATCCCCACATATCAAATATCTTTCATCAGTGCATAACTGCAATACAAGTTCGGACATGTCCAGCACTTTGACTGTGTCTTCGCATAACAGTAAATACTTCTCCATTTTCTTTTTCATTTCAGTCATACGGCGGTGCAATAAATTGCTCTACAACCACCCTTATCTGTTATCATCAGTGTCATTTCTCTCTCGCCATATCGCAACTGTTTTCTTTCATTCCAACAGGGCACCAGAATCTGTTACATTGTAAATTATCTATGTTGTTCTCATCCCCTTCTCTTTCTGTTTTCTTCTTTCCGTCTCATCTGCTAATCTCACCCTTTGTTTCTCGCTTCGTTTGCGATCAGTCAACTTCTTGTCGCACTTCTGTTCATTCTTTACTATTACCCCTGTTTCTGCTAGATGTCATTAGTCACATTCCACGTGAACGAAATGAAGAAATTACTTAATACGACGTTAATAAGAATGGTATTTCTTAAATCCGATGTAATCACTGCTATAACTTATGTCATTATTATTATTATTATTATTATTATTATTATTGTTATTTCTGTATACTGCAAACTCACTATGCATGCAATTATGATTCACTGCCGGCCGTTGTGGCCGAGCGGTTCTATGCGCTTCAGTCTGGAACCACGCCACCGCTACGGTCGCAGGTTCGAATCCTGCCTCGGGCATGGATGTGTGTGATGTCCTTAGGTTAGTTAGGTTTAAGTTCTTCTAAGTTCTAGGGGACTGATGACCTCAGCTGTTAAGTCCTATAATGCATAGAGCCATTTTGTAAAATGTTGGAAAAGACTAATTTGCAAGTTACTGAAAGAAAAACTAATGAGAAAATGGATGTGTCGTTTAACACGCAATGAATTAATGAAGCAGGTTCGTAACGTACTCTGTGTGGAACCAGCAGAGGACATTACAAACTGGTTTGAAAGCATACTACCAAAAGAAAAAAAGCTGTCTAGCAAGTAATAATTAACTAAGCGATTATCTTAGTATGAAATGAATCTATGGTAACTTCATGATAGAGCGATCAGGTTTAACATTAAACAAGTATAGCTATGAATACCTCATTTAGAATTCAACAAAAATGAACTGACTTAGAAAATACCGGAAACTATCCAACAATTATTTAAAAGCTTCAGTTAAGGAAATAAAAGTTATGAATAGCTCAATACTGAACTGTAATTGTTGAAGTTATACTGAATGTTAATGATCCATAGCAGCTACTGACTAACGCTTTAACACGTAATATGGTGCACTGGTTAGCACATAGGACTCGTATTGGAGAGGACGACGTTCAAATCCCTGTTCGGCTATTCCGATTTACATTTCCACGATATCCTTAAATCTCTCCAAACGAAAGCCGTGATGGTTCCTTTGAAAAGGGCACGGCCGATTTCTTGCCACATCGTTTAGTAATTCGAAATTTCACTCCGTCTCTAAAGACCTCGCTATCCATAGGGCGTTAAACTTTAATCTTCCTCTCTCTTCCTAACAGATAACAACAATAATAATGGAATGACAGATCCCTCCCATGATATAAGAGTACAAGGTGCAGTCAAATGGAAACTAGACAGACAGATGGGAAAAAGCAAGTAAAGTATTTATTTTTCCAAAATAAGCGTCATAGCTGTTAAGACATTTTTCCTTCTGTGAGGCAAGAGGGTCAGCGCCTTCATGAAAATATGTTTGCCGTTGACTGTGGAATCGTGATTGTACCCAGGCATGCACCTCTTCATCTGAAGCAAATCGATGGCCACGAACATCTCTCTTCACGGCTCCAAAAATATGGAAATCGCAAGGGAGGAGATTAGGATTCTATGGAGAATGTGTAAGGACTTTCGAGCGAAACTTGTGTAGCATAGACGAAACAGTCCACATGTTGCCAAGGTTGTTTCGAGTACGCTTATCTTTCGTACACTTGTGGACCTATGTAGTGGTCGGTTGAAGGTTGAAATGCCTCCCTCCCCCAATCCCACAATAAGGCGAGCCTTTGAGTGTATAAAAGGGTTAATTTTGACAGTTAGCGTTATGTTAATAGAAGTTTTTTTCTGGGTAATCAGTCACAAGAAGAAGTGCTCCGGTTTCTCGTGAGGGTCCCCACTGTCTGCACCGTCCAGGGGAGATTTGGAACAGGGGTGGGAAATGGATCCGTCTGCTTTAGGTCCAGGATGTTGTTCAGGGCAGATACACCCACATTAAGTCCAGGGTGGATGGATCCATCCACGTAAGTCCCAGTAGTGCATTCACCCTTTGTAAGTCCGGGGGACGGGGGTTTTGCTGGAAGGGGGGTGGGGGGCGGGTTCGGAGGTAGGGATTGGGAGCCCCAGCGAGAAACCAGCACACTAAATATTGTAAATAAACCGGCACCCACTGTGGACACATTGCGTGGCGCTCATGTGCGCATGCAACAACCTTTCACAGAGCATGGATGACATCAGACTGAAATGACAAGGTATTTTACATCATAAATTATGGTAATATTTGTCTTAATTCGTTTTAAGAAGTACAACTGTGCTGCTGATTGTCTTTCTCACTATTACGAACAGGCCTCGAATGATAAAATTCACGTAGTTGGAATAACAATGAAATTAATTTATTGTTATTGTTTATAACAAATACCCAGATCCTAGCTTTAAAGAAACCGTATCATCTCTATGATAAGCTAGCCACTTAGATGGTGCACCTTAGAAAACGAATGTGGTCATGTGTGCGCATCCCTTATGATGTTAGTAGCAGGCACGGCTACGTCGGGCGAGTGTTTTCACAGTCAGGATGGCGTGGAGGCGGAGCTAAGTGCATGAGACGTGCTGTGTCATCATTAGACGGCAGCACCCTTTGAGGCGCAGTGATTGGCAGACGTTTGAGTATGAGAATTTTAGACTGCAGATCACATAAACAACAGAACCTCGCCACAAGGCCGGGAAAACCCGCCCGTTGGTGAGAAACGTGTCCGGAATAAAGTAGCAAATAAGACTAAATCAAACAATAAGTAAACCCAGCTAGTGACACAGGAGACAGTAACATGGTTACAAAGACCAAATTACGACGTGTGCGCGGGGTGAAAACGCGATCTAGATACGAAATGTGGTTTTTATGTTATTTCATGTTAAATATTTTATGAATAATATAATCTATAAAAGTTATTATCTCGAAAACGCCTCAAGCGAGATTTATAAAAAAAATTGTCTACGGCTTGGTCTCATTGAGCACTATCGGACTGCCATAGAGATTTTTTATGGATACTACCTATTTTGAATTACAGGTTCTGCGCATAAAAACTTGAATTTTCACATAAGTAATGTCCGAAAAATTGAAAATAGCTGCAGCGTTCCGAAGTGGACATAACTAAGGGTGTATGAGTGCACTTAGTTTTAATTTTTTATATTTACTAGTAATATAACAACGCAAAGTAGCAATTACTTGGACAAAATCATCATTTGTAAACAAACTCCTTAAGTTAGAGAAAAATCAATGACAGCATTAGAAGTCTGGGGAAATTTAGGTGCAGGTTCATACATTCTATAATTATGTATTAAACATTAAATTTAAAGTGTTGAGTGTGATCCAGAAGTCTGACTGTGTCCGCTTGACACACAACGGTGCGAGGGTTTAAATAGTGGTGGCAATCTTCGCACAAGGCTGTTTGGCTTTAGGACACTTTGCTTCTGGTTCGTGTGGCAGTCGGGCTCCAGATCTACGAGTATGAGCTCGAGTGTGGCAGTGGGCTGCGTTTCGTGTGAGTCGAAATATTTCTAAATATTGAGTCATGGACTTGTAATACACTCCTGGAAATGGAAAAAAGAACACATTGACACCGGTGTGTCAGACCCACCATACTTGCTACGGACACTGCGAGAGGGCTGTACAAGCAATGATCACACGCACGGCACAGCGGACACACCAGGAACCGCGGTGTTGGCCGTCGAATGGCGCTAGCTGCGCAGCATTTGTGCACCGCCGCCGTCAGTGCCAGCCAGTTTGCCGTGGCATACGGAGCTCCATCGCAGCCTTTAACACTGGTAGCATGCCGCGACAGCGTGGACGTGAACCGTATGTGCAGTTGACGGACTTTGAGCGAAGGCGTATAGTGGGCATGCGGGAGGCCGGGTGGCCGTACCGCCGAATTGCTCAACACGTGGGGCGTGAGGTCTCCACAGTACATCGATGTTGTCGCCAGTGGTCGGCGGAAGGTGCACGTGCCCGTCGACCTGGGACCGGACCGCAGCGACGCACGGATGCACGCCAAGACCGTAGGATCCTACGCAGTGCCGTAGGGGACCGCACCGCCACTTCCCAGCAAATTAGGGACACTGTTGCTCCTGGGGTATCGGCGAGGACCATTCGCAACCGTCTCCATGAAGCTGGGCTACGGTCCCGCACACCGTTAGGCCGTCTTCCGCTCACGCCCCAACATCGTGCGGCCCGCCTCCAGTGGTGTCGCGACAGGCGTGAATGGAGGGACGAATGGAGACGTGTCGTCTTCAGCGATGAGAGTCGCTTCTGCCTTGGTGCCAATGATGGTCGTATGCGTGTTTGGCGCCGTGCAGGTGAGCGCCACAATCAGGACTGCATACGACCGAGGCACACAGGGCCAACACCCGGCATCATGGTGTGGGGAGCGATCTCCTACACTGGCCGTACACCACTGGTGATCGTCGAGGGGACACTGAATAGTGCACGGTACATCCAAACCGTCATCGAACCCATCGTTCTACCATTCCTAGACCGGCAAGGGAACTTGCTGTTCCAACAGGACAATGCACGTCCGCATGTATCCCGTGCCACCCAACGTGCTCTAGAAGGTGTAAGTCAACTACCCTGGCCAGCAAGATCTCCGGATCTGTCCCCCATTGAGCATGTTTGGGACTGGATGAAGCGTCGTCTCACGCGGTCTGCACGTCCAGCACGAACGCTGGTCCAACTGAGGCGCCAGGTGGAAATGGCATGGCAAGCCGTTCCACAGGACTACATCCAGCATCTCTACGATCGTCTCCATGGGAGAATAGCAGCCTGCATTGCTGCGAAAGGTGGATATACACTGTACTAGTGCCGACATTGTGCATGCTCTGTTGCCTGTGTCTATGTGCCTGTGGTTCTGTCAGTGTGATCATGTGATGTATCTGACCCCAGGAATGTGTCAATAAAGTTTCCCCTTCCTGGGACAATGAATTCACGGTGTTCTTATTTCAATTTCCATGAGTGTATTTGCGTATGTCAATAGTGAACAATGAGAGACATTCATCTTGGAGACTTTGACTAACTCGAGTCAGGCGAACTGGTTGAGTCTTGGACATGTGGCATTTCGGTGTGGAACTGGCGAATGTTCTAAAGTATTTTCTGTGTGAGAACGTCAAGTATTTTGTTTTAGATGATACAGCCTAAACTTCGCTGCAGTTATTTTTCAGAGCGACCTGCGCTTGGAATTTAGTTAGTTTGCAGTTGTGGAACTTTAAGTTTAAACCTGGAATTTCATTAACTTTCTCCGTAATTTATGGAAAACTGAGATACTCTTCCGTTTCATTTTAACCCTTACTCAGAAGATTATTATTTCTGCGTAAGCAGTTATTAACTGTGATAACTGTTACTTTAATTAAATAAACTCAGTTCGTTAAAAATTTAAAACGCTGTTAGTAGTGAACTCTAATTTCACTGCAATTTCTTGCCTGTATTTATTTGAAATTCTGACTGAATTTTTTTAGGGTTGACATGACAGATGCGTTGGTGGGCCTCTAGACTGTAGCGTAGCCAACACTTAAAAATCCTGCCACGTATTTCTGAGTTCCTATAAACAGTGAGTTTTTGATTTACACTTTGTTATTCGTGAAGTTATGTGGGGGCTCACGAGATTTTGACTGAGCAGTTATTTTATGGAAATAACGCGTTTTACCTTCTCCATTCACTATTCATTATCAGCATCATCGTATACGGTTTGTATCGTCTCAGAAAAATCTCATTCCCATTCATTTATCATTTACCTGTCAACCTGCATATGTGGGATCAGTCCGGGATAGTTCACAATGGGCGGCCAGGTGTTAACCAGAGCTGAGGAAGCTCGGCACTTAGCTCGACTCCGCACGCTGCAGGCTCAAGAAAACTATTGCCGAAGGTATGACGCGAGGCACCCGCATGTTGTCTACCAGCCTGGTGACCTCGTCTGGTTCTTCACTCCTGCTCCTCAGGCGCTACTTTGGACCTTATAAGGTTGTAAGACAGTTGTCTGATGTTGCTTATGAAGTTGAAGATTTCGACCCCGACACAAGACGACGAATGATCAGATATACGGTCAATGTCCTTCGAATGAAGTCCTATAAGGATCCTGCAACCCTGGGTAAATTCGAAGCTCCAGCGACAGGCAACAATCGGAAAGGTAACGGAGAGCGTAGCGGCGAAAGAAGTTCTAAGAAGATCACCGCCAGGGCGAACATTAGTCATCGGGAGTCGGAGTATGCAGAACCGATGACTCGTTCCCGGACTAGGAGGACGTAACACTGAGACTCTGTTCTCTTAAGGAGGGAGTGATGTCGCAGAAGAAGTTGAGTTGCACCGTGGGGCAGTGGATATGATACTGAACTTTTGCATCGAGGGTTGCCGGCACGGTAGCTCAGCGTGTTCGATCAGCGGGTTTAGCTACCCCCTGTAATAAAAAAACTGAGTGAACGAATCAACGAACAACCTGAACGGGTGTCATCGGACGCCCGCCACGACCAAATTCAACGAAAATATAGAACAAAATGAAACAAAAAAAGGGTCGTGAGTTCAAAACTCACCTGGACCGTACAATTTTAATTTCTACATTCGGTTCGAGTACATTCTAGAAGTATCAAAAATGGCTCTAAGCACTATGGGACTTAACATCTGAGGTCATCAGTCCCCTAGACTTAGAACTACTTAAACCTAACCAACCTAAGGGCATCACACACATCCATGCCCGAGGCAGGATTCGAACCTGCGACCGTAGCAACAGTGCGGTTGCGGACTGAAGCGCCTAGAACCGCTCGGTCACAGCGGCCGGCCTAGAAGTATCCACAAATGGTAGGAATCATTATACTGGAATGTTCTGTACTTATTTTGGCCTACAGTGTCCAGCTATTAAGTAGGAAAAGGTCAGCTGATGATGATTAGAAAATGAAATAAAGTGATTTAAAGTCAGTAATATGAGATGTTAGGGTCGCTTTATTTATGCATAAGTTATTATTTTCGTTTGTGGTGTTATTTATTCCATGGGATTTGATTATGTTCTAGTACAGTGTTGTGTTCAGTTTTGTTTAATAAGGTGCTTAATTCACTAGCTATGACAGCGTAGTAAGATACTGCAGTCAAACTTGGGTATTGTTTAAAGGGAGACTTTAGTTTGTAAGTTAATGCTTCTTCATAACACAAGTAGCATCTTGAGCACTGGAATTCATTTTGGTTGGAGAAACTTTGTCTCAGTGTAGTACAGTTCCAGTGACTTGGGCTATACTGACATTACATGGAACAAGTTGTTGCTACAAAACTGAAAATTCTGTTCTTATCATGCATTCCTTGCAAACACTACTACCTGTAGTAGCAGGTAATGAGAATTTCATTAAAATTAATTTATTTCTCAAATGCGCTATATTATGCCAACAAACTTTGAAACGTCTCCGTAGTAGCCGTTTCATTGATTTTGTTGAGCTGTCTTCGGTATTACGAAATTTCTTGGCAGCTCTTCACTTTATGTTTCACATTCGTAGAAGTGTTTATGTACTCCTTTAACCATGTCTATGATGTATCTGCGCTGTATTTTTGTGTTTTCTTTCCCGCTCCTTCTCTCGTCTGCTTGAGAAAGTGCGTGATTGTCTACGTGTGATACTTCAGAATGCTTTGATTCACGGCCAAGGTTTCTTGGGATGTTAGTGGTATTTTAGCCAACTTTTGCATAGAATTTGGGTAGAGCTATGCTGGTTCAAAGAGACATTATTGGCTACTGGTCAACAGCTATTTCCTAGGTTGGCAAAGGTAGCTGGCACATACACTCCTGGAAATGGAAAAAAGAACACATTGACACCGGTGTGTCAGGCCCACCATACTTGCTCCGGACACTGCGAGAGGGCTGTACAAGCAATGATCACACGCACGGCACAGCGGACACACCAGGAACCGCGGTGTTGGCCGTCGAATGGCGCTAGCTGCGCAGCATTTGTGCACCGCCGCCGTCAGTGTCAGCCAGTTTGCCGTGGCATACGGAGCTCCATCGCAGTCTTTAACACTGGTAGCATGCCGCGACAGCGTGGACGTGAACCGTATGTGCAGTTGACGGACTTTGAGCGAGGGCGTATAGTGGGCATGCGGGAGGCCGGGTGGACGTACCGCCGAATTGCTCAACACGTGGGGCGTGAGGTCTCCACAGTACATCGATGTTGTCGCCAGTGGTCGGCGGAAGGTGCACGTGCCCGTCGACCTGGGACCGGACCGCAGCGACGCACGGATGCACGCCAAGACCGTAGGATCCTACGCAGTGCCGTAGGGGACCGCACCGCCACTTCCCAGCAAATTAGGGACACTGTTGCTCCTGGGGTATCGGCGAGGACCATTCGCAACCGTCTCCATGAAGCTGGGCTACGGTCCCGCACACCGTTAGGCCGTCTTCCGCTCACGCCCCAACATCGTGCGGCCCGCCTCCAGTGGTGTCGCGACAGGCGTGAATGGAGGGACGAATGGAGACGTGTCGTCTTCAGCGATGAGAGTCGCTTCTGCCTTGGTGCCAATGATGGTCGTATGCGTGTTTGGCGCCGTGCAGGTGAGCGCCACAATCAGGACTGCATACGACCGAGGCACACAGGGCCAACACCCGGCATCATGGTGTGGGGAGCGATCTCCTACACTGGCCGTACACCACTGGTGATCGTCGAGGGGACACTGAATAGTGCACGGTACATCCAAACCGTCATCGAACCCATCGTTCTACCATTCCTAGACCGGCAAGGGAACTTGCTGTTCCAACAGGACAATGCACGTCCGCATGTATCCCGTGCCACCCAACGTGCTCTAGAAGGTGTAAGTCAACTACCCTGGCCAGCAAGATCTCCGGATCTGTCCCCCATTGAGCATGTTTGGGACTGGATGAAGCGTCGTCTCACGCGGTCTGCAAGTCCAGCACGAACGCTGGTCCAACTGAGGCGCCAGGTGGAAATGGCATGGCAAGCCGTTCCACAGGACTACATCCAGCATCTCTACGATCGTCTCCATGGGAGAATAGCAGCCTGCATTGCTGCGAAAGGTGGATATACACTGTACTAGTGCCGACATTGTGCATGCTCTGTTGCCTGTGTCTATGTGCCTGTGGTTCTGTCAGTGTGATCATGTGATGTATCTGACCCCAGGAATGTGTCAATAAAGTTTCCCCTTCCTGGGACAATGAATTCACGGTGTTCTTATTTCAATTTCCAGGAGTGTATTTTATCTGACCGTTTGCGGCTCTACCTGAGAACCCCGGCCTGGTATCATGGGACGTCACTGTAACTTGGGGCTCCAGTAAGTGAAGATGTTCTTTCAGGGTCTGTTTAGTAGTGTAGTCGAGGAAGTTGTAACGTATAACACCTCGCTTAGTTTGAGGTTCTAATGAATTCTTTCATGTACAAGCACCGAAAATAATGCCAGCTAATTCACTTCACTTAGGGAATAGTGTCAGTTTAGTAATGTTCCATTCTTTAACTTGATCTTTTGTACTACTGCATCTTAATGATTAGTGTTTTAGTCAAGCTATGTCTGCATTCAGATAGTCTGTGTTTATAATGCGTTGTGTGTTTTATATACGTTCCTGCTAGAATTCCTCTTTTGTCGTTCGTTATCGTTTCATTTTCGCGAGTTCTGTGTTTGTTATAGTGTGCGGGATTGTGTTATCGTACGTTTCTCATAAGACGCACTGAGCCTTCAGCTCTGGTAATCCATCTTTTGCTGCCTCCTTTTAGTAAACTTGCGTGTGAGTGTGATTTTATTTAATTATGCTTTTTTATTAGTCATTGTTTCGCACTGTCTCTCTTGTCTGAATTATTCTGTTATTTATCGAGAGATCAGTGGTTTTCCGCGCTTTTACTGTTGCAGAATCTTGTTCATTGTCGAACCGTATAGTTGTTAGTGTACTCAAGTTCGTGGTTTAATCCAGATTCTACATCGCGTGCGAAGCTATCTATATTTTGAATGTTTCGGTTTTTACCATTTTTCAAAAGTTCTAAATTTCCACTAAGTTACCGTTTTTTCGGTTGACCGTTAAACCTAGTTACTCTCTGGCCCTGTGTGTGTAAGTCTGGTTGTTTGAAACATCCATACAATTTCTGTTCTTCTGCTGTGTGGACAGTTAGTACGAAAGTATGATATATTCTTTCTTTCACTTATTCTACATTTTCCTCCTGTTAAGGTATATATTCATAAAATGCATGATATATTGTATAGTAAGTATCAAGCACCAGTATTCTCTTGCGACTGTGATTTTTATTTGAAATCTTTTGTGTTTTATGGTAATCTAAACAGATAATAAATGTTAAATATCATTGATGATTTCACAGTGAAAGGTAATATTATGTTAATGTGGAGAATCAGGTTGTAGATAAAACTCAGAAAATTATGATTACTGAACTGTGTTAGCCATCTGCTTATCAGCCCCCACGAAAAAAGCTATTTGAATTTTAATTTATTGTTTTATGTATCTATGTATACATGAATCTCTACTCTGCTTTTTATTTAAAGATAATCAGAGACGCAGTTTTGCAAAATTTCTCTTCAATTTTAACTGAATTAATTATTCACCAACCTCTCAGTTAGTTTAACTGAAACTTACTCTGAGTAAACGAGCGCCAAATTATGTTTCGCCTTGGCCATCGAGAAGGATATTTTAAGAGAAAACTGAGTATGAATCACTGAACTTACTTTACATCTGCAACAAAGTACCAGGTTAAACTAAAAACATTCTTCTAGCTATCTGATTAGTAATTATTATAAAAAAGCAGGTACTGGTGTTGGTTGTTCATAACGTCCAAAGGAGGTAACTGTGCTATGGTGGGACGCCGAGGGGTTAGTACATGTTCATTTTCGTAGTGAGGTATCGACGAGCCAGGCTCAACTGCATGGGTGACTGGGTTTTTTCGGTCAACTGCCTGAGGATGGAAGTAGTTTATGTATCAAAAATTTTGTGAAGTGTACACTGCCATAACAACATATGGGTGTAAACGACAGTAGCCAAGAAAAATACTATCCAGATCATGTTACTTGCAATTCCGTCGAAAAAGCCGTCTTGCATGTCAGATCAGCATCTATCTGGACACGATGGCGAGTTATTGACTCGTTACTGTCTACTATAACAGATATCTTTTACGAATCTTTAAGCACAGGTATTTTCCTTGAAGCATGGAAACAGGAACTAGTTAACCATTACCTAAAAAGGACGTCGCCATTGTACCCTCTGATTACCAACCTGTTTCCATTCTTATTGCACTATCAAGGTTTCAGAATATACAGTTCACGTCCAGATAACAAACTATCTAAATATAAACAGCTTACTGGACGAATAGCAATCACGTGTCGTAAACATCGCAGAACAACGTCTGCCTTCCTAAAGGTAACAGATCACCTGAAGCTTGCCATGGATGCACAAGAGGCAACTATTAGGTGCTTCATAGACTTCAGCAAGGGCTTCGACGCTGTCGACTTCGACATTTTACTTGCTACTTTTAGCAGTCTAAATTTCTAGAAAAGTGCAGTGCAGTGGTTTCGCTAATACTTGACGTCTCGCCGGCAATGCACCATGTCCGGCACCATAAAATTTCAATGGAAACACGTAGTATCGGGCATTCCCAGGATTCGATATCAGCTCCTGTACTCTTTTCATTGTATGACAGTGATATGTCATCAGTTTTCTCGTACTGCAAATACCACATATACGCCGATGACATTCACTTGTATCTAAGTGCAAAACCAATAAACCTGAAGACAGCTATGGAGAATCTCTACACCGATTCGTGTGCACTATCAAAATGAACGCATAAGATAGGGTTAAAGTTTGACCCATCCAAAACCCAAGCAGTAGTGTTTGGTCATCTTAGACTCAGTGGACCGAAATATCTGGAATCCCTACCATCTTTAACCATAAATGGAACAAATATCAACGACTCTCACTCAGTAAAGAATCTAGGAGCAATAATAGATCAAAATCTAATTTCGGCTGAGCACATAACTGCAGTGTAGAAGAAGGCATTAGCACCTCTTCGTGTCCTACAAAAATATAAAAAGCTCCTCCCTCTTGACCTGAAAAAGAAACTTGTACAAACACTTACACTTCCAACTATTATTTATAGCGATGTTATCCTGCAAGGTCTTTCTCAGGAAACAGGTTGTGAATGCCTGTGTTTGTTATATCTGTGATGGTCGAGTCTTTGATCATAATTCACCGTCACATGCACAACTATCCTGGTTGCGTGCAGACAAGCGCAGAGATTTCCATAGCCTCTGTCTTCTCTAATGCGTTATCAACATACACCGTCCCAGATATCTCTCCTCGACCTTAATGCTCTGGTCGGAACAACATGACAGAAACACCCGTTCCCGTCAGAGAAAATTTCTTCTGTCTCACTCCACCGTTGCTCCACTTTCTCGAAGTCCATCTCATTAGCAGGAAAGCGACTCTGGAATAACCTCCCTCGTTACATTACAGAAATGAATAACATCTCCAGCTTCAGAAGCCAGTTAATTCCATGTCTATTAAAGCACCAATAATGGTTATCATTGTCCCTGTACGAACTCTCTACCTTGTACATCCTTCTTTCCAACCATATCTTCCCCCTTTCCTAATATTCTTAACTAATGCAGTCTCCTTAGATTTCCTTTCCCCACAAAACGCTACATCAGAAAACATCTGTATTGTCCACCATAAATTCTCTTTTGTCTGCCACTATCATCATTGTTATCCCTCCGCCACACAGCGTCAGGTGGCTTGCGGAGTATGGATGTAGATGTAGATGTTATTATTCTTATTATTACTGTTATCATAATTGGTGGCAGCAGCAGGAATAGGAGAAGTACTGCCAATATTAACTTTATTAGTTCCTGGTCAGTATTATTTACGCACATTGCCACTACAGAGACCCAGATCGTTTAAATGTTGTCATATTTAAATTGTTATTTCTTAGGTAATTATGATGTAAAAAGGTATTGTATGTGTGAAACGCTGGTCCGACGTTAGGGAGGGCCTGATGACCCTAATCAGATCATGTTAAATAAATAAGTAAATATTTAATCTTTTGAGGTTCGACACGGATACTTATGTGTCGGATACGAAACCTTGAAGCAATTAGCCCAAAAGCATTTTCTAAATTTCTCACACGTGATGATCTGTAGTTGAAAACTCATCTTTGATGACTGTGGTTCCGCTTAGTGTGTGGCTTCAAAACATTGACATGCAACGCAAATCTGCCTCTCCGAAAAACGCTAAGCTTAATCCTTCGCCTGTCTCTTCGTTAGTTCGTACATTTAATGTTCCCGATTCTAAGAGTACATAAAACGCTGTAGCTTCATTGACACTACCAAATGACAATCTTATTTTTCCTCCCACGTCAAAAAATATGAAATAATAGTGAGCATTAACAATAGCCATCAAAACAATACTATAACACTTTTATAACTGTAGCACAATGTTCTACTGTTTCTTGGTTTCACAGGCCCGTGATGACTGCGTGTTGTGTGATGTCCTTAGGTTAGTTAGGTTTAAGTAGTTCTAAGTTCTAGGGGACTGATGACCATAGATGTTAAGTCCCATAGTGCTCAGAGCCATTTGAACCATTTTCACAGGCCGGCCGGAGTGGCTGTGCGGTTCTAGGCACTACAGTCTGGAACCGAGAGACCGCTACGGTCGCAGATTCGAATCCTGCCTCGGGCGTGGATGTGTGTGATGTCCTTAGGTTAGTTAGGTTTAATTAGTTCTAAGTTCTAGGCGACTGATGACCTCAGAAGTTAAGTCGCATAGTGCTCAGAGCCTTTTGAACCATTTGGTTTCACAATTCTCATGTGTTTACCATCAACGCATCCTTCACAAATTATCGCCTGCCATTTCTTCTAAACCTAAGTGCGTCTTTCTCGTCTTTATCCTGTGGCATCTGAAACACGAAATGAATTCAAAAGTATTTTCAGTGGTCTCATGCACATCTGTTATTTTGTTTTGAGGTTTTCAGAGAACCAGAGGTGAAAAGGACCTCACCACATTCATGACAACTTGCTCTGCAGCTCTCAGCACACAGTCTACAAACACGGACGACTGTAGAGCACATGGCAACTGTGTTTCGCCGAAACTGCGTAAAATGAGCGATTCTTATGTTCTGGAGCGAATTTATCCGAACTGCAACTTAAGTTCTAGTTCTTTAGGTGTGCGACTCAGTTCTTGGTATGAGCATACATAACAAATATTCAGTGGTCCTTTACAGCCATCTAGCATTCTGCATTTTTCTGCAGAAATATATTTCAAAAACTTCTACTCTGTTGTTTTCGGTATTATTCTCCATATTTCTTTTCTGCACTAGGCTAGACTGCAGTAAAATACTTTTTGGAAAGATTTCGTAACACTTAAATTTTGCATTGTTGTTGTGGTCTTCAGTCCAGAGACTGGTTTGATGCAGCTCTCCATGCTACTCTATCCTGTTCAAGCTTCTTCATCTCCCAGGACCTACTGCAACCTACATCCTTCTGAATCTGCTTAGTGTATTCATCTCTTGGTATCCCTCTACGATTTTTACCCTCCATGCTGCCCTCCAATACTAAATTGGTGATGCCTTGATGCCTCAGGACATGTCCCAATAACCGATCCCTTCTTCTAGTCAAGCTGTGCCACAAATTTCTCCTCTACATCTGCATCTACATACATACTCTGCAATCCACCATACGGTGCGTGGCGGAGGGTACCTCGTACCACAACTAGCATCTTATCTTCCTGTTCCACTCCCAAACAGAACGAGGGAAAAATGACTGCCTATATGCCTCTGTACGAGCCCTAATCTCTCTTATCTTATCTTTGTGGTCTTTCCGCGAAATATAAATTGGCGGCAGTAAAATTGTACTGCAGTCAGCCTCAAATGCTGGTTCTCTAAATTTCCTCAGTAGCAATTCACGAAAAGATCGCCTCCTTTCCTCTAGAGACTCCCACCCGAGTTCCTGAAGCATTTCCGTAACACTCGCGTGATGATCAAACCTACCAGTAACAAATCTAGCAGCCTGCCTCTGAATTGCTTCTATGCCCTTCCTCAATCCGACCTGATAGGGATCCCAAACGCTCGAGCAGTACTCAAGAATAGGTCGTATTAGTGTTTTATAAGCGGTCTCCTTTACAGATGAACCTCATCTTCCGAAAATTTTACCAATGAACCGAAGACGACTATCCGCCTTCCCCAGAACTGCCATTACATGCTTGTCCCACTTTATATCGCACTGCAATGTTACGCCCAAATATTTAATCGACGTGACTGTGTCAAGCGCTACACTACTAATGGAGTATTCAAACATTACGGGATTCTTTTTCCTATTCATCTGCATTAATTTACATTTATCTATATTTAGAGTTAGCTGCCATTCTTTACACAAATCACAAATCCTGTCCAAGTCATCTTGTATCCTCCGACAGTCACTCAACGACGACACCTTCCCGTACACCACAGCATCATCAGCAAACAGCCGCACATTGCTATCCACCCTATCCAAAAGATCATCTATGTAGATAGAAAACAACAGCGGACCTACCACATTTCCCTGGGGCACTCCAGATGATACCCTCACCTCCGATGAACATTCACCATCGAGGGCTACGTACTGGGTTCTGTTACTTAAGAAGTCTTCGAGCCACTCACATATTTGGGAACCAATCCCATATGCACGTACCTTAGTTAGGAGTCTGCCGTGGGGCGCCGAAGTCAAGGAATATAGCATCCATCTGATACCCTTCATCCATGGTTCGCAAGATATCATGTGAAAAAAGGGCGAGTTGCGTTTCGCAGGAGCGATGCTTTCTAAAGCCGTGCTGATGCATAGACAGCAACTTCTCTGTCTCAAGGAAATTCATTATATTCGAACTGAGAATATGTTCGAGAATCCTGCAACAAACCGATGTTAAGGATATTGGTCTGTAATTTTGAGGATCCGTCCTTCTACCCTTCTTACATACAGGCGTCACCTGCGCTTTTTTCCAGTCGCTAGGGACTTTACGTTGGGCAAGAGATTCGCGATAAATGCAAACTAAGTAAGGGGCCAATACAGTAGAGTACTCTCTGTAAAACCGAATTGGAATCCCATCAGGACCTGGCGATTTATTTATTTATTTTCAACCCATTCAGCTGCTTCACAATCCCAGGGATGTCTATCGCTATGTCCTCCATACGGGAATCTGTACGAGACTCAAACGGCGGGCCGGCCTGTGTGGCTGAGCGGTTCTAGGCGCTACAGTCTGGAACCACGCGACCGGTACGGTCGCAGGTTCGAATCATGCCTCGGGCATGGATGTGTGTGATGTCCTTAGGTTAGTTCGGTTTAAGTAGTTCTAAATTCTAGGGGACTGATGACCTCAGATGTTGAGTCCCACAGTGCTCAGAGCCATTTGAACCATTTCAAACGGCGGTATGTTTGTACAATCCTCTTGCGTGATAGATTTCTCAAATGCTAAATTTAATATTTCAGCTTTCGTTTTGCTGTCTTCCGTTGCCATGCTAGACTGATCAGTGAGTGGCTGGATGGAAGCCTTCGACCCGCTTACCGATTTTACGTAAGACCAACGTCTACACAATTCTATTCAATACCTCCTCATGTGATCTACCCATCTGATCTTCAGCATTCTTCTGTAGCACCACTTTTCTAAAGCTTCTGTTCTCTTCTTGTCTAAAGTATTTATCGTACATGTTTCACTTCCATACACTACATACTACACTACACTACATACAAATACTTTCAGAAACGAATTCCTGACACTTACACTACTGGTCATTAAAATTGCTACACCACGAAGATGACGTGCTACAGACGCGAAACTTAACCGACAGGACGAAAATGCTGTGATATGCAAATGATTAGCATTTCAGACCATTCACACAAGGTTGGCGCCGGTGGCGACACCTACCACGTGCTGACATGAGGACAGTTTCCAACCGATTTCTGACACACATACAGCAGTTGACCTGCGTTGCCTGGTGAAACGTTGTTGTGACGCCTCGTGTAAGGAGGAGAAATGCGTACCATCACGGTCCCGACTTTGATAAAGGTCGGATTGTAGCCTATCGCGATTGTGGTTTATCGTATCGCGACATTGCTGCTCGCGTTGGTCGAGATCCAATGACTGTTAGCAGAATATGGAATCGGTAGTTTCAGGAGGGTAATACGGAACGCTGTGCTGGATACTAACGGCCTCGTATCACTAGCAGTCGATATGACAGGCATCTTACCCGCATGGCTGTAACGGATCGTGCAGCCAGGCCTCGATCCCTAAGTCAACAGATAGGGGCGTTTGCAAGACAACAACCATCTGCACGAACAGTTCGACGACGTCTACAGCAGCATGGACTATCAGCTCGGAGACCATGGCTGCGGTTACCCTTGACGCTGCATCACAGACAGGAGCGCCTGCGATGGTGTACTTAACGACGAACCTGGGTGTACGAATGGCAGAACTTCATTTTTTCGGATGAATTCAGGTTCTGTTTACAGCATCATGATGGTCGCATTCGTGTTTGGCGACATCGCGGTGAACGCACATTGGAAGAGTTACGCGTCAGTTATTTTGCTCCCCAAATAGAAAAACTCGTCTACTACTGTAAGTGTCTCATTTCCTAATCTAATTCCCTCAACGTCGCCTGGTTTAATTCTGCTACACTCCATTATCCTCGATTTGCTTTTGTTGATGTTCATCTTATATCCTCCTTTCAAGACAGTGTCCATTCTGTTCAACTGGTTTTCCAGGTCCTTTGCTCTCTCTGACAGAATTACGATGTCCTTCTCAAACCTCAAAGTTTTTAGTTCTTCTCCATGGATTTTAATTCCTACTCCGAATTTTTCTTTTGTTTCCTTTGCTGCTTGCTCAATATACCGATTGAATAACATCGGGGATAGGCTACGACCCTGTCTTACTCCCTTCCCAACTACTGCTTCCCTTTCATGCCTCTCAACTCTTATAACTGTTAGCTGGTTTCTGTACAAACTGTAAGTAGCCTTTCGCTCTCTGTACTTGACCCCTGCTACCTTTAGAATTTGAAAGAGAGTATTCTAGTCAACATTGTCAAAAGCTTTCTCTAAGTCTACAAATGCTAGAAAAGTAGGTTTACCTTTCCTTAATCTATCTTCTAAGAGAAGTCCTAGGGTCAGTATTTCCTCAGGTGTTCCAACATTTCTACGGAATCCAAACTGATCTTCCCCGAGGTCCGCTTCTACCAGTTTTTCCATTCGTCTGTAAAGAATTCGCGTTAGTATTTTGCAGCTGTGACTTATTAAACTGATAGTTCGGTAATTTTCACATCTGTCAAAACCTGATTTCTTTGGGATTGCACTTATTATATTCTTCTTGAAGTCTGAGGGTATTTCGCCAGTCTGATACATCTTGCTCACCAGATGGTAGTTTTGTCAGGGCTGGCTCTCACAAGGCTATCAATAGTTCTAATGGAATGTTGTCCACTCCCGGAGCCTTGTTTCGAATTAGGTCTTTTAGTGCTCTGTCAAACTCTTCACGCAGTATGGTATCTCCCATTTCATCTTCATCTACGTTCTCTTCCATTTCCATAATATTGTCCTCAAGTACATCGCCCTTGTATAGACCCTCTATATACTCCTTCCATCTTTCTGCTTTCCCTTCTTTGCTTAGAATTGGGTTTCCATCTGAGCTCTTGACATTCATACAAGTGGTTCTCTTTTCTCCAAAGGTCTCTTTAATTTTCCTTTACGCAGTATCTATCTTACCCCCAGTGATACATGCCTCTAAATCCTTACATTTGTCCTTTAGCCATCCCTGCGTAGCCATTTTGCACTTCCTGTTATTCATTTTTGCCTGTTTCATTTATTGCGTTTTTATATTTTTATATTTTTATATTTCCTCCTTTCATCGATTAAATTCAATATTTCTTCTGTTACCCAAGCGTTTCTACTAGCCTTCGTCTTTTTACCTACTTGATCCTCTGCTATCTTCACTATTTCATCTCTCAAAGCTACCCATTCTTCTTCTACTGAATTTCGTTCCCCCGTTATTTTCAATCATTTCCTAATGCTATCTCTGAAACTCTCTACAACCTCTGGTTTTTTCAGTTTATCCTGGTCCCATCTCCTTAAATTCCCAACTTCTCAGTTTTAATCTACAGCTCCTAACCAATAGGTTGTAGTCAGAGTTCACATCTGCCCTGGAAATGTCTTACAATTTAAAACCTGGTTCCTAAATCTCTGTCTTACTATTATATAGTCTATCTGGAATCTTCTAGTGTCTCTTCCATGTATACAACCTTTTTTCATGATTCTTGAACCATGTCTTAGCTATGATTAAGTTATGCTCTGTGCAAAATTCTACCAGGCGGCTTCCTCTTTCATTCCTTACCCCCATTCCATAGTCACCTACTACTTTTCCTTCTCTTCGTTTTCCTACTATCGAATTCTGCCACCCATGACTATTAAATTTTCGTCTCCCTTCACTATCTGAATAATTTCTTTTATCTCATCATACATTTCATCAATATCTTAGTCATCTGCGGAGCTGGTTGGCATATACCTGTACTACTGTGGTAGGCATGGGCTTCGTGTCTATCTTTGGTACAATAATGTGTTCACTATGCGCTCCTATTTTTTATTCATTACTAAACCTGCTCCTGCAGTACCGCTATTTGATTTTGTATTTATAACCCTTTATTCACCTGACCAGAAATCTTGTTCCTCCTGCCACCGAACTTCACTAATTCCCACTATATCTAACTTTAACCTATCCATTTCCCTTTTTAAATTTTCTAACCTACCTGTCCGATTAAGGGATCTGACATTCCACGCTCCGATACGTAGAACGGCAGTTTCCTTTCACCTGATAACGACGTCCTCCTGAGTAGTCCCCGCCCGGAGATCCGAATGGAGGACTATTTTACCTCCGGAATATTTTACCCAAGAGGTCGCCATCATCATTGAACCATACAGTAAAGCCGCATGCCCTCGGGAAAAATTACGGCTCTAGTTTCCCCTTGCTTTCAGCCGTTCGCAGTATCAGCACAGCAAGACCGTTTTGGTTAATGTTACAAGGCCAGATCAGTCAATCATCCAGACTGTTGCCCCAGCAACTACTGAAAAAGCTGCTGCCTCTCAACAGAGACCCCTCCGTTGCGGTTGCACCTACGGTACGGCTATCTGCCTCGCTGAGGCGCGCAAGTCTCTCCACCAAAGCCAAGGTCCATGGTTCAGGCATTTTGCCTTAGGTGTCATCATAATTTTCTTTTTAAGAGCAAATTTTCTTGTTATTTCCCGTTTGCCTTTTATTCCCTCCATAATTCGAGCATCGTCGTCTATTTCACTGCCCAAACAGTGAATCTCATCCTGATACAGGTAGTGCACAAGTCCAAAATATTTCCAGTTTATGAGAAGCAACTCTATCTAAAACTGATTGTACTACAGCTTCAGAATACTTCAATTGCGTCATAATTAGCCATCAAATATTGCTGCAAGGATGTATTTATTATTTTCTACACTGATTTCGATCAAAAGATTACCTTCAGCCAATTTGTACTTAACAGAAACGTATGAAAGAACCTTACCCGAAGGTGCCTAGAAATACGTTCTCGACGGGTAGAAAAGTTAAGAAAATTACCAATAAAGAAAGCGTTTAGAAAGAATTATATTTGGAGTCAGCAATCATAAAAAAGTGCTGTTTTGAACATAAAAACTTGTCTTGTCTGTAATATGATATATGTGCGATATAGGACCACCAGTTGTGGACAAAAAGTTAGTCACAACTTTCTCATCATGAAGGTGTAAAAGATGAAAAATCCCAGTTTCACGCTCGCTGTTCAGAACGTATTCATTATGAAAATGTAGAAGATGGGAAAACATTAGGTGGCAAAGAATGTTGAAATTAACATCGTGACTCATATTCTCGGTAACCTGAATGTGGGGGCCTAAGAAGTGATCGCACGAAAAACGCCTCCTAAACACCTCAGAACCATCTCGGCCTCAACTACAACCTCCACACTTCACTTGTTAAACGCCTCATTGGACGTTCGGCTCACTCGACGCTTTGCATTATTTGAGAAGAGGAAAAACATCGACATGCTGGACCACACTACACGGCTCCCGTCAACTGCTGTCTAGTTTATTTGTTGTTTGGTCGATTGAAGCTTGTCCATTGCAGCTTGTTGTGCCGCTGTGAGCAAATGGTCTTTTGAGAGATAACCGATTCCATGTGTCCATTGCATATGTTCCGTTCGTTACCATCGCTCGGGAAATGGTTTCAATGGACCTACATTCTACCACAGTGTTGCTCTGTTACTTGCACTAACTAACGGTTGTTAGTTTATTCAGACATCATGTTCAATAGCTACGCGAAGGGAATGAGACAGCGACACGGAATATAAGAGGGATATTTTTTTCAACCTCCAGTGTGTCGTGAAATTAAAACCACAGTGAAAATCCATTGAAGTTTTCTGTAGATGTATTGTGCAGAGTCTCCAGTATGCCCATCTGTCTCACATCGCATTTTTCACTTCTAAGCATACAGTGAGCACGTAAAGATACCTAGAAAATAGCGTCTCCCGTCAAGTGCGAAGTCTTGCGGAGGGTTTCCCCTGATTTTATACAACCCACATGACGAAACTGCCATGCATTTCCATCTTCATGATAATCCTTGGCTACATACTGCAGGCGTTTTCTATGAAAAGTGTTTGACCATCTATCCTACAGTCCGGACTGATACTCATCTCCTAGCTCACAGGAACTGCTGGCTGTGAGAATAGTATTTTGGCACAGACAAATAGCTGCAGACTATCATAGGGAATTGGTGGAAATCACAGGTGGCTGCCTTCTATGGCGAGGGTATTAGAAAACTGGCGCCATGCTACGACAAATGTTCAAGTCGGAGCTGCGAATATGTAGAGAAGCAGCTGGCGGGTGTAGCTAAATATTGCAAATAAAATATACTTCATTTTCACTGTGGTTTCCATTTACAGATCGAGCGGAGCTAGGAAAAAAGTAGCCCTCGTAATATCATTGGCAAGTGCTGAATATAGTCTATGTCTGTGTCCTAAACTATGTATCTGATATTGTTCGTGATAATATGCTCATGGGGGATTATTCACGGGCAACAGCATTACTCTATTTCTAGGTGATATTGTTCCAAATTAACATCTTACCGAACCATGGAATTTAAACAGTAATAGAACATGCATGGTGTTATTAACGCCTTATGAACGACTTCGATGCATGTAAGTTCAAAGGGCTTTACATCTATTGTGAGTGGCTGTCAGCAGTAAAGATCGCAGGATGAATTACTGTGGCTGTCAAGTTACGTGAAACGATCGAGGGGCAAATTATTGACTTCGTATGTAGTTCGTCGTGGTGTGAAATGGTATGTTGATTAATTTGTAAGGCAAGGATGCTGATGTGTGTGTGTGAGAGAGATTTGAGAAAAGGAGATGCGGAATGAATTGGGAACCAGACAGTGGACCACAAAATGTGATGCCTGCAACGGGTGATGGCCATCTCATCTTCACAGCAGAAATGGACCACAGAGTTTAAACTTCAGTAAATCCGTGTTGTTGCTCCTACGTGTTTTCTAATGTCACTTAGAAACATTTTATCTTGTTGTCAAGTGTGCCTTTTCCGGATCGTTCGAATCCAGCAAAGTTTTTGCTTGCTGCAACTGCCGTCCACTCGTCTGGCTGCATTCCCTGACAATTTCCGTGAACTTCACATAAAGTTATGATTACGTCTTCCACTTCTGTCTCTTCCCTGATCCATATGTTTGATTTCCTCTCTTTCTGCCACTATTTACCAACACCCATCTCTCCATTATTCGCTGAGGAAACTTCAATATTTCAACAGTATCACGTTAATAGCTCAAATCTCATTGCCGTAAGAAAAAAAATTGTTTTCGAAAACGCTTTATAGTTTAACAAAAGCAATCCACTACACGTTTCACCTTCACCCATCCGCTCGTTGTCTTCAGTTAGCCCAAATATAAAAGCTATCACCTTGTTCTAACGTTCCATTGCCAGCATGTACAGTTCTTTTTTCGCTGTACTTATGGTACACCATATTAGTCTTATTACAGTTGATTTGCATGCCTACTTTGCTCTAGCATATGTTCACAATCAATGTTGATCTGCTTTAGTAGAGAAAAAGCACAAAGTCATCAGAGAAGGTGGTTCATATACACCATCTGTTCAGATGTATACGGAAACACGTATGTAATGCGTAGTTGATCTCTGGATGTATAAAAGGAGGCGGTAGGAGGGTATTTTTTTTTTGGTCAGTAGAGAACCAATAACACCACAATGGATCGATCACGAGAGGTCAGTGGCTTGAAACGTGGACTAGTAACTGGATATGGTCCTGAGTAGCAAAACAATCAGTGACATTTCAGAACTTCTAAAGATGCTCAAGTCGACTGTTGGTGATGTGATTGTAAAGTGGAAAAGCGAAGGAACAATGACAGCTAAAGCCCCAGGTAGACTTTATGTAGTGACTGACAGGGACCGCGGAGCACTGCGGAAGGTGGTAAGGTGGTTGTAACACATCGCATCAAATTAGCGGAAGAAGTCTCTCACGATTTCCAAAGTGCTCCAGCAGTTCTGCTAACACAATGACTGTGTGTAGGGAGTTAAAAATAAACGGGTGCAATGGTGGAGCAGCTAGTGATGAAACCCACATTTATGTAGCCGATGCCGAGCAACGCTTGAGGCGGTGTAAACTGCGACGCCACTGAAATATGGATGACTCGAAACGAGTGATCTGGAGTGGTGAATTACGCTCTACTTGTCAGTGGCAATCCGGTACAAGGGTTTGTGTGATACGAATATCTGGGAGAATGCTTCCTGCTGTCACGTGTAATGCCAACAGCGAAGTATGGAGGAGGTGGTATTACATAATGGTTGTGTTCCCTGTGATTAGGATATGATTCCCTTATTTCGCTTACGAAAACACTAAATGTGAAAGGATATTAATCCATTTTATAGCCTTGCGTACTGCGTACTGTAGAGGGATGATGATTTTTTGTTTGAACATGATGATGCACCCTGCGATAAAGCTGCATATGTGAGAAAATGGTTTGTGAACAGTAACATACCTGAAATGGTTCAAATGGCTCTGAGAACTACGCGACTTAACCTCTGAGGTCATCAGTCGCCTAGAACTTAGAACTAATTAAACCTAACTAACCTAAGGACATCACACACATCCATGCCCGAGGCAGGATTCGAACCTGCGACCGTAGCGGTCGCTCGGCTCCAGACTGTAGCGCCTAGAACAGCACGGACACTCCGGCCGGCTAACTGAAATGGATTGGACTGCTCAGAGCCCCGATCTGAGGCTAATGGAACAGCTTTGGGATTAGTTAGAATGTTGACTTCTCTCAAGACCCCAGCGTCCAACACCAGTACTATCTCTGGTTTCGGCTCTTGAGAGAGAATGAGCTGTCAAACCTCCAAGGACATTCAGGCGCCTCGTTGAAAGAGCTGAAGCCGTCATAAAGGCGAAGGACGGGCACATCTCATATTAACATGGACTAATGGATGTCTGGATATTTTGTGATCAGATTGTGTATGTTAACTTCCTTAGTTTCCTTACACTTCCGTAGTTTCCACGTTTTAAGAATGTAAGAACTTCCTATACGACTGTTGACATTTATTTGGGCGATATAGAATCTTTTTATCTGACTTCTCTTTCCGTCTTTGATTTCTCAGTATCCCAAAGAAGTACAGCTGAAGCTGCAACATAAACGTACATTGGGTGCTCCAAGAAGAATCACCCAATTTCACCATACAATATACCTTAAACGAATGATTGTGGTGAATTTTAAGCCGGCCGGTGTGGCCGAGCGGTTCTAGGCGCTACTGTCTGCAACCGCGTGACCGCAGGTTCGAATCCTGCTTCGGGCATGGATGTGTGTGATGACATTAGGTTAGTTAGGTTTAAGTAGTTCTAAGTTCTAGGGGACTGATGTCCTCAGAAGTTAAGTCCCATAGTGCTCAGAGCCATTTTTTGTGAATTTTAACCTTTGAATAGGACTACAATATTTTTATTTTCAAAAGAAGAATCCCATTTTACAAAGACATGTTTTTCACATGCAGGCACATACAACCTTGTAGTCATTTCTACAGTTACGTTTAAGATGAAAGTTATCATTTACCTTTGAGAAATACTGAATGTGTTCTCCACCGGACACAGGAAAAACGTCCGGACGGCAGTAAAGCTCGTCCCACATTCCGCTAGGATGTCTGCATCTACTGCATTCACTGTTGTTACTGTATGTGTTTGTAGTTCAGCCAAGGTTGCTGGAGGGAGAGACTCATAGAAGTGTTTCACAAACTCCAGCGACAACAACAACAAAATCACATACCAGCGGATCCGTAGTCCTCTTACGACTGTAGCAGGTGCAATGCTGAATCGTCATCTCGACTCCATGGACATAAACTAATGAACGAGCGAGCGACCAAACTAGCTGCACCGATGAGACCACTAAGCCAACCATATGAGCTGACATCTTATAATCCGGGCCTAGGTAAACGTTCATCTTCGATACATTAAAAAATCACCCCAAGTTTCCATCTTTGTCCACGTGGAAGATATAGTCTTATGAAATTGGATGGACTGGTCCGAAACACCCTGTATTATTCATTATATGAATATACGTTGAATCAGTGTACTTTTTTTCAAGACCCGTTATTACTCGATTTAGTTGAAACCCAGACAAAATCTTTTTCAAAATCTACAGTTGCAAACAAAGTGCAGAGTCATACTCATTTCACCGTTATACGATTATACACTAAAGCGC
Source organism: Schistocerca nitens (assembly GCF_023898315.1). Taxonomy (NCBI): domain Eukaryota; kingdom Metazoa; phylum Arthropoda; class Insecta; order Orthoptera; family Acrididae; genus Schistocerca; species Schistocerca nitens. Next base: position 932,611,720 of record NC_064616.1, read on the forward strand.
CAAAGGAACTGGTATAGCATGCGTATTCAAATACAGAGATACGTAAACAGATAGAAGACGGAACAGCGATCGGCAACGCCTATATAAGACAGCAAGTGTCTGGCGTAGTTGTTAGATCGATTACTGCTGCTACAATGGCAAGTTATCAAGATTTAAGTGAGTTTGAACATGGTGTTACTGTCGGCGCAGCAGCAATGGGACACAACATCTCCGAGGTACCGATGAAGTGAGGATTTTCCCGTACGACCATTTCACAAGTGTACCGCGAATATCAGGAATCCGATAAAACATCAAATCTCCGACATGACAGAGGCCGGAAAAAGATCCCACGACGACTGAAGAAATCGTTCAGCGTGACATAAGTGCAACCCTTCAGCAAATTACTGCAGATTTCAATGCTGGACCATCGACAAATGTCAGCGTGCGAACCTTTCAACGGAACATCATCGATATAGGCTTTCGGAGCGCCCGCATCTCGTGGTCGTGCGGTAGCGTTCTCGCTTCCCACGCTCGGGTTCCCGGGTTCGATTCCCGGCGGGGTCAGGGATTTTTCTCTGCCTCGTGATGGCTGGGTGCTGTGTGATGTCCTTAGGTTAGTTAGGTTTAGGTAGTTCTAAGTTCTAGGGGACTGATGACCATAGATGTTTAGTCCCATAGTGTTCAGAGACATTTGAACCATTTTTGCTTTCGGAGCCGGAGACTCGCTCGTGTACCCTTGATGACTGTACGACACAAAGCTTTACGCCTCGCTTGGGCGCGTCAGCACCGACATTGAACTGTTGATGACTGGAAACATGTTGCTTCATCGGAGGAGTATCGTTTCAAGTTGTATTGAGAGGGTGGACGAGTATGGGAATGGAGAGAACCTCATGAATCCATGGAACCTGCATGTCAGCAGGGGACTGTTCAAGCTGGTGGAGACTCTGTAATGGTGTGAGGCTTCTGCAGTTGGAGTGATATGGGATCCCTGATCCGTGTAGATACTACTCTGACGGGTGACACGTACGTCAGCATCCTGTCTGGTCGCCTGCATCCATTCATGTCCATTGTGCATTCAGACGGACTTGGGAAATTCCAGCAGGACAATGCGACACCCCATACGTCCAGAATTGCTACAGCATGGCTCCAGGGTCACTCTTCTGAGCTTAAACACTTCCGCTGGCTACCAAACACCCCAGACATGAAAATTAATGAACATATCTGGGATGCCTTGCCACGTGCTGTTCAGAAGAGATCTCCACCCACTCGTACTCTTACGGATTTATGGACAACCCTGCAGAATTGATGGTGTCAGTTCCCTCCAGCACTACTTCAGACATTAGTCGAGTGAATGCAACGTCGTGTTACGGCACTTCTGCGTGCAGGCGGCGGTCGTACACGATATTAGGCAGGTGTACCAGTTTCTTCTGCTCTTCAGTGTATCATGGTGGAAGGACATCCATTTCTAGAATTTATTTCTTCGATTGACAGTTAGATTTATTAACCTTTTTATATGGGATTGGAAATGGTTTTAGTAATTATCTACTGTCCTACGATTTTTCTGTCACTTTTTGCTATTATGGTAACCACTCATTAATGTGGAACGTGCCAAGTTCCTCAGTGGAGTCAAATAAAAGGTCGGAGGGGGGCGAGGAAACAGCTCGTCCAATAGCAGCAGACTGGTACCATGATTTGTACGATGACTAGTAAGACACTGTGGTATTCCAGCCGACGTTAAGATTTATCTTGTACAGTTTGGAAAGGAGGCTGCAGAGTCTACAGTTATAAAATTTCTTGTCTGTTCACTTAGCTACGTGAATTATTGCACCAGCTTTGGGGAATTTTATTTCACCGCAGATATTCTCTGGACAGTTTTGTGTTCATGTAGTTGAAAAAATTATTATTTAAATATTTTCTGTGTTGAAAGGCTTCCAACACATATTGGGCGTCATTTTTACGACTTCAACAAAGCTAACTTTTTTCTGTTCACTGCGTCCATTGTCCTATAGTATTTTATAAATGACAACAACTTCCGCGTGGGCTGTTGTTAAAGGATTTGCTTATTAACGATCGCGATTTCGGCAATTCTACTATTCTCAAGTAACATCTACAACAACATAAACGCCGGCCTGGGTAGCCAAGCGGTTCTAGGCGCTACAGTCTGGAACCGCGCGACAGCTACGGTCGTAGGTTCGAATCCTACGTCGGGCATGAATGCGTGTGATGTCCTTAGGTTAGTTAGGTTTAAGTAGTTCTAAGTTCTAGGGGACTGACGACCTCAGAAGTTAAGTCCCATAGTGAAAAAAAAAAAAAAACAGCATAAACTGCTACAATGCCAAGTAAGTTTTACATTTTCAAAGTCAGAGTACTCCTATTTTTGTAAGATTTATTTAGTTTCCTAGAAAGTGTGCCTTTATAAAATGGAAATTATTATTTTTTATGATACAGCACTTACTGGGTACTAAAACTGTAGTGGTCTTTTACAAATGTTGTTACAGCTGTTGTATAAGAATGGTACAACATCCGAAACAGTGAAAACAGAGCTAAAGATGTTCTAAAATTAATTTAAAACATTTCAAAAGCCCATGTTGTTTCTTTTATTATTTGAACACGGGTACTTCCAGGAGTGAAGTGCAGTTCTTTTAAGAAATCAGCTGTCAGTATTAAATAAGTTCCCCGGCCGTGTTTGCTCAATTACTGTGAGTGAATTAGCTACAGCCAACTCGCGAGGCTTCATTGAAATGCGCGAGGTTCGCAGAACAGCGCCGCTGCGGCGCTCCTCTTGGCGTTTCTTGCTCTGGGAAGGCTGCGAGGCGCGTTCCCATTGGCTGTCGTCAAAAGTCACGTGAACGAATAGCGGAAGTTTTTGGATGTATTATTGAAAGCGAGCCGCGAGGAGCCGGAGCAGAGAGGCGGAGAGGCGAAGGCGGGCGGGGGGCGCCAAGGCGCCGGAGGGCTCCGGCTGGGGAGCCAAGGAGCCGCCAAAGTTTTGTTGGCAAAGTTGGTGTGACTGCTGTATAATCATAAAGTGTTAAACTCGGTGGGTGGTTTTCTACGTCATTTATTATTCTCAGTTGATGAGACGCCAGAACGGGATTTCTGCAAAGGTCGGGCAGAAGCGAGAGTTACGATCAATGCGGCGCGCTCTTTCCATCCATCAGCGGTCCTGCTCTCGCACGCCGCACGCCGCACTGCTCCTGCGTTCCGTTCCGCTCCCTTTAATTCCGCTTCGCGCTCTCCCACGAAGCCGCGAGCTACGCCCAGCGTTATAAACCCCCGCTAGCGCCGCGCTTTTAATACCAGACTCTTTTATCTTACGCACCCACACATAGCATAAAAATGGATGTCCGTTCCACATCTGCTTCTAAACCACTAGTCCGATTTCAACCAAACTTGGGACACGTACCACTTACTGTCTGGAAATAACCCCTGTGGGAGTAATAATGAGATACCTATCAAAGGGGTTGGGATGAGAGTGAAAAAGCAGTGTAGTCCACGAATCGCGATTAGACATACTTTAGTCATTCAGTACTTGAGAATGAGAGCACTTAGTGACTTGGAAATAACTTTATACATAATTTAGAACTTTGACGAAACTTTTTCTCCCTGACACCCCGCATGAATGGAAAAAAACTTTATCGATTAACACATTTTCGCCGTTCATGCAGTAAAATTGCCGCTCGAAACATAACGTATTAATTTCTTTACTGATAACTGTATTCGCGACAGTATTCGCATATACCACTAAATACGTTGGAAAAATTATATAATTGTACGACACACGATTGAGGAGATATGAAGGCGTAAACACTGAGATGCGTGAAAAATTGCCGCATCATGCGAGAGGTTTAAATTTATTACTTTTTTGCTACTGACTCTATTCACGACACTTTTCGCAGACAACATCCACATATGTCGTTGAACGTAGCTACAAAAACATATCCTTACACGTCGCAAAGTTCAGGAGATATGACGTCAAATACTGAGATGCGTGAAAACTTCCGTATCATGTTGTTGTTGTTGTTGTGGTCTTCAGTCCAGAGACTGGTTTGATACAGCTCCCCATGCTACCCTATCCTGTGCCAGCTTCTTCATCTCCCAGTACCTACTGCAGTCTACATCCTTCTGAATCTGTTTAGTGTATTCATCTCTTGGTCTCCCTCTACGATTTTTATCCTCCACGCTGCCCTCCAATACTAAATTGGTGATACCTTGATGCCTCAGAATATGCCCCACTAACCGATCCCTTCTTCTAGTCAAGTTGTGCGACAAATTTCTCTTCTCTCCAATTGTATTCAGTACCTCCTCATTAGTTATGTGATCTACCCATCTAATCTTCAGCATTCTTCTGTAGGATCACATTTCGAAAGCTTCTATTCTCTTCTTGTCTAAACTATTTTTCGTCCACGTTTCACTAACATACATGGCTACACTCCATACAAATACTTTCAGAAACGACTTCCTGACACTTAAATCTATACTCGATGTTAACAAATTTCTCTTCTTCAGAAACGCTTTTCTTGCCATTGCCAGTGTACATTTTATATCCTCTCTACTTCGACCATCATCAGATATTTTACTCCCCAAATAGCAAAACTCCTTTACTACTTTAAGCGTCTCATTTCCTAATCTAATTCCCGCATCATCACCCTATTCAATTAGACTACATTTCATTATTCTCGTTTTTCCTTTTGTTGATGTTCATCTTATATCCCCCTTTCAAGACACTGTCCATTCCGTTCAGCTGCTCTTCCAGGTCCTTTGCTGTCTCTGACGGAATTACAATGTCATCGGCGAACCTCAAAGTTTTTATTTCTTCTCCATGGATTTTAATTCCATCCCCGAATTTTTCTTTTGTTTCGTTTACTGCTAGTTCAATATACAGGTTGAATAACATCGGGGATAGGCTACAACCCTGTCTCACTCCCTTCCCAACCACTGCTTCCCTTTCATGCCTCTCGACTCTTATAACTGCCATATGGTTTCTGTACAAATTGTACGTAGCCTTTCGCTCCCTGTATTTTACTCCTGCCACCTTCAGAATTTGAAAGAGAGTATTCCAGTCAACATTGACAAAAACTTTCTCTAAGACTACAAATGCTAGAAACGTAGGTTTACTTTTCCTTAATCTAGCTTCTAAGATAAGTCGCAGGGTCAGTATTACTTCACGTGTTCCAACATTTCTACGGAATCCAAACTGATATTCCCCGAGGTCGGCTTCTAACAGTTTTTCCATTCGTCTGTAAAGAATTAGTGTTAGTATTTTGCAGTCGTGACTTATTAAACTGATCGTTCGGTAATTTTCACATCTGTCAATACCTGCTTTCTTTGGTATTGGAATTATTATATTCTTCTTGAAGTTTGAGGGTATTTAGCCTGTCTGATACATCTTGCTCGCCAGATGGTAGAGTTTTGTTAGGCCTGGCTCTCCCAAGGCTGTCAGTAGTTCTAATGGAATGTTGTCTGCTCCAGGGACCTTGTTTCGACTTACGTCTTTCAGTGCTCTGTCAAATTCTTCACGCAGTATCATATATCCTATTTAATCTTCATCTACATTCTCTTCCATTTCTATAATATTGTCCTCAAGAACATCGCTCTTGTATATATACTCCTTCCACCTTTCTGCTTTCCCTTCTTTGCTTAGAACTGGGTTTCCATCCCCGCTCTTGATAATCATACAAGTGGTTCTCTTTTCTCCAAAGGTCTCTTTAATTTTCCTGTAGGCAGTATCTATCTTATCCCTAGTGATATGTGCCTCTACATCCTTATATTTGTCCGTATCATGTTTGGCGTTTTAATTTATTACTTCTTTACTACTAACTCCATTCACAATAAATTTATCAAACAGTAGCCTTATATACCAGTGAATGTACCTGCAAAATTATATAATTGTGCAGCAAATAGTTGATGAGATACGGCGCCGGCCGGAGTGACCGTGCGGTTCTAGGCGCTACAGTCTGCAACCGAGCGACCGCTACGGTCGCAGGTTCGAATCCTGCCCCGGGCATGGATGTGTTAGGTTTAATTAGTTCTAAGTTCTAGGCGACTGATGACCTCAGAAGTTTAGTCGCATAGTGCTCAGAGCCATTTGAACCATTTTTGAGATACGCCGTTATAAATATTAACACGCGTGAAAACGAAACTGCAGGGCCAAATTCACTAGAGATACAGGTGAAATATGTGTACAAGTACGTGTGAAATATTTTAAATAAATGCGAAATTTATTTGACTCGTGCATACGTGGGCAAGGCCACAGCTCACCGTAAACGATTTCAACCAAATTTGGTAAACATATGATTTATAATCTGAAAAGAAATAGTCCAATTAGGACGTGCGTAATAACGTGGAGAAAGAAGGGGGAGGAGTAGATGGTCAGACATTGAGGGGAAGGAAGAGATGGACACAGAAAGGGGAGGAAGAATGGACAGAGAGGGGCGAGGGAGAAATGAACAGGTAGAGGGCAGAGGAGAAGATAGGCAGAAAAAGTAAAGAGGAACAGATGGACAGAGAAAGAGAGCGGAAGAGACAGGCAGAGGAAGAGATGGGCAGAGAAAGAAAAGAGGAGGAAATGAAAAGGGAGAGTTGGGAGGAGGAGATACACAGAAAGATGAGGGTGGAGGAGATGGACAGAGAGGAGGCGCAGGTTGAGATCGACAGTGAGAGGGGAAGGAGGAGGGGGACTAAAAGAAGACTGGAATAAACACATAGTCTGGCGACGCCGGGTACTCACCTATTATTATAATAAATCGACAATGGAAAGAGGACATTTTATTTCGTTTTCACGTGAGATTCAAAGCTAGTTTGCTGTAACATGTACGTGCCAACTGGCAACTAACAAGTGAAGACTGCATAGCTTGTACGAATTCGAGAAACATGTTTTATTTCACTTATTTATTTATTATAAGAGTCGAAGAGGGAAGCAGTAGTTGAGAAGGGAGTAAGGCAGGGTCGTAACCTATCCCTGCTGTTACTGAATGCGTACATTGAGCAGAAATCTGGAAAGGGGATTAAACTACAATGACGAGAAATTAAACCTTTGAGATTTTCGAATGATATTGTGATTCTGTCAGAGAGTGCGAAGACTTCGAAGATCAGTTCGACGTAATGCATTATGTCTCGAAAATAGGTTACGTCTACAAAAGTATAATAGGGGTAACGGAATGTAATCCAATTAAATGGCGTGGCGCCGAGGGAATTACATCAGGAAATGAGGCTAAAATAGTAGATGAAGTTTGCTGTTTAGGCAAAACATAAGAAAAAAACTGACGATGGCCTAAGTAGAGAGAATTTAAAATGCAGGTTGGAAATAGCAAGGAAAGTGTTTCTGAAAAAGATAAATTTATTAGCGACGAATGTAAATTTTAAGTGTTACGTAGTCTTTCCTGAAGGTATTTGTCTGGAGTGTAGCCTTATACATAAGCGAAATGCGGTTAGCAAACAGTTCAGATAAGAAGGGAGTGTAAGCTTTCGAGATGTGGTTCTACAGATGGTTGCTGAAGAGCAGAGAGATACATCGGATGCTTGGTGAGCAGATACTGACTCGAATTTGCGACAGAAGAATTTTATGGTATAACTTTACCAAAAGAAGGGATCGTTTAACAAGACACGTTCTGAGGCATCCAGGAATCGTCAATGTAGAAATGGAGACAAATGAGGAGGGATAAAAATTGTTGAGGGATGCCAAAGCTTGGCCACAGTAAACAATAAAAAGTTCAGACAAGAAGAGAGTAGGAGCTATTGACATGTGGTGCTAAAGAAGAATGGAGATCAGATGGCTAGGTCGGATAACTAATGAGATAGTACCGAATCGAATTAGGGAGAAAAGAGTATTCACTTGAATTAAAGAAGGGATCGGTGGATCGGACACACCCTGAGGCCTCAAAGGATAGCCAACTTTGTTATGGAAGAAGAGTAGTGGGCATAAACTGTATAGAGGTAGGGCAAGGTTCAATTACAGTAAAGAGGTTCAACTGGATGTAAGGTTGCAGCAGCTACACAGATATGAAGAAGCTTGTACGGGATAGACTAATGCGAGAGCTCCATCAAACCAGTCCATGGACTAAAGTCCACAACAACAACGTTTTGTAAAGAAAAAAATGTTGCTATTTTGTAAAAGATCTTCATTTTGGGATAGCAATGGGTGTTATGTGATAAGGAATATCTGTTACACTACGTATTCCATAGGTACACCGAGCCTACTCTCTAAGAAGAGGAAAGAATTGCAACGCGTACATTTTATTCAAATGTAACACAAATGAATAACTTAAAGCTAAGAAATGCTGTTCCCATCTCCACATGGCACTTTCCACGTAATTTATGCAGTGCATGCCAACTGCTGCTGTGCTGTGTGAGAGATATTTGTATGTAATTAGTGCTTCTTTTGCCGCATGAAGATGAGTGAAGTACGAGTGTATGTCAGATACACATTACTCTGGCAGGCCAAGTAACTTTCACTGAATGTTGCACACTAGTGCAAAGTTACACAGACGCACGACACTATTTTTCAAATACAGTCACCAAGTCTATGTAAACAACGATCGGTACGTTCTAGCAATCGTTCAATTCGTTGACCATAGAAATCCGCTCCTTGATCACGAACCGTTGGAGAACTGCTCTGTAAACTTTCTCACCGTTGTAAAATCTTTTTTCCCTCTGTGTGATCTTTCCATGTTTGAAGAGATTGCCTGGAGTCGTTTTTGGTCTATGGTGATGTCATTCCTTCACGATTAGCGGCATCTGCATCTGTTCGGCCTTGGTCAATTCGTTGGCACCATTTCACACCGGCTGGACGCGACATTGCATTTCGTCCACATGCAGCTAGAATTATACGATGAATCTGTCTTAAATCTAGACGTTTTGTTCACAAGAATAGTATTCTTCCGCGTACTTCAACTTTGGAACACGTTTCCAGTTGCTATACTGATTCACTCCCCGCTCTTGTTGCCCATACCGCAGCAGATCTGTGGCTGCATGGAACACGGAACATGTACTCTCTTCTGACAATGCTATACTCTCGTTACGCAATTAAGGAAGGAAGATTAGCGTTTAACGTTCTATCGACAACGAGATAAGAAGGTGAGTCAAATGAAAACCTTAAATATTTTTTTATATATTATTTATTGTGCAAATGGTTCAAATGGCTCTGAGCACTATGGGACTCAACTGCTGAGGTCATTAGTCCCCTAGAACTTAGAAATAGTTAAACCTAACTAACCTAAGGACATCACACACATCCATGCCCGAGGCAGGATTCGAACCTGCGACCGTAGCGGTCTCGCGGTTCCAGACTGCAGCGCCAGAACCGCGCGGCCATTTCGGCCGGCTATTTATTGTGCAGATGTGGTACAAAGCTGTATCACTTTTCAACATAATCTCCCCCACGCTCAATGCACGTCCTCCAGCGCTTACAAAGTGCGTAAATTCCTTTAGAAAAAAAATTCTTTTGGTAGTCCGCGCAACCACTCATGCATCGCGTGGCGTACCTCTTCATCAGAGCGGAACGTCTTTCCTCCCATTGCGTCTTTGAGTGGTCCAAACATATGGAAATCACTTGGGGCAAGGTCTGGTGAGTATGGTGGATGAGGAAGACACTCAAAATGCACGTCTGTGATTGTAGCAACTGTTGTACGGGCGCTTCAGTCCGGAACCGCGGGACTGCTACGGTCGCGGGTTCGAATCCTGCCTCGGGCATGGATGTGTGTGATGTCCTTAGGTTAGTTAGGTCTAAGTAGTTCTAAGTTCTAGGGGACTGATGACCTAAGATATTGTCCCATAGTGCTCAGAGCCTTTTTTGTTGTTGTACGGGCTGTGTGGGCCTTGCATTTTCATGTAGCAAAAGGACACCTGCTGACAGCAACCCACGTCGCTTTGATTTGATTACAGGCCGCAGTTGATTTTTTCGGAGATCTGTGTATGATACACTGGTGACAGTGGTCCCTCTAAGCATGTAATGCTCCAAAATGACGCCTTTTTCGTACCAAAAGAGAGTCAGCATAACCTTCCCTGCTGATGGTTCTATTCGAAAATTCTTTGGTTTTGGTGATGAGGAATGGCGCCATTCCTTGCTCGCTCTCTTCGTTTCCGGTTGGTGGAAGTGAACCCATGTTTCGTTCCCAGTAACGATTCTTGCAAGGAAGCCATCACCTTCTCGTTCAAAGCGCCGAAGAAGTTCTTCACAGGCGTCAACACGTCGTTCTCTCATTTCAGGAATCAGCTTCCGTGGCACCCATCCTGCAGACACTTTGTGAAACTGGAGTACATCATGCACAATGTAGTGTGCTGACCCATGACTAATCTGTAAACATGCTGCAGTGTCATTCAGTGTCACTCGGCGGTTTTCCTTCACTATGGCTTCAACTGCTGCAATGTTCTGTGGACTCACAACTCGTTGTGCCTGACCTGGACGAGGAGCATCTTCCACTGAAGCCACACCATTTGCTAACTTCCTACTCCATTCGTAGACTTGCTGCTGTGACAAACATGCATCACCGTACAGAGCCTTAATTCTTCGATGAATTTCAATAGGTTTCACACCTTCACTAGGCAAAAACCGAATAACACAATGCTGTTCTTCCCTGGTGCAAGTCGCAACTGGGGCGGCCATCTTTATACTGATACTGCGTCGATATGTGTGCATCTGCACTATGCTGCCACCTACAGGCCATTCTGCACGCTGTTTGTAGCACGCTTACCAACTTACAGGATAATGGCGCGAAATTTCGATTTGTTATTACAAATTTAAGGTTTTCATTTGACTCACCCTCGTAATTAGAGACAGAGCACAAGCTTGGTTTAGGGCAGGATGGACAAGTAAATTAGCCGTGCCCTTTCAGAGAAATAATACCGCGATTTGCTTTAAGACATTCAGGGAAATCACGGAAACCCAGAATCTGGATGGCCGGACTGCGATGTGAACCGTCGTCCTCCCGAATGCAAGTTCAGTGTGCTAAACACTGCACCACCTCGTTCGGTTTGTTGGTCAGTGGTCTTAGCATGAGATGACAATTGTGCCTAACATTCTGAAGTCTCTACGTAAATTAAAGCCAAGTCTGTGCTATACGTGGGAGATCATTTACTGGGAGGCAACACAAGACGATGGGATATGCTACGTTAAGTTCACAGCAGTTTTCGACTGTGCTGCCCTGCTTTCTCTGTACGAATCTTCGTAAGAATACTCGCTGGGTCTAACATGGCGCAGAGTTAAGGCGAAAATATTTCTGGAACAAACAAAACATTTATTATACTTGAATCCTGGTTCAAAATTAGGCGACCTTTTCGGCTTGGCTTTGCATTAAAGGTAGTATAGATACATGACAACAAGCTGATTCAGGTACAACGTTTTGCATAAAAATTACCTAACCTCAAATAACTGTACTGCTTTTCTTGCTCGTCGAGGGGGAAGCGTGTTATTTAGTATCTTTGACTATAGATTGCTTTGGCTATTTTGCTGGACTTGCCTTCCGCTTTTATGTTATATTTGACGTCAGATTCAAAGTCGTTTATCACAGAACGAACTCTGTGGGTGAAACGAAATCTAAGTCACAGTACAACTATTTTTCAGTTAACTGACTGTAACGATGGGAGAATGGGGGGAATGATGGGCCGAAGGAGAGACCCTCTTAAGGAACTCTGCTGGCATATAAAGAAATACTATAGTTCTTACGAATTCTGTTCAGGCGAAGCCTCCTGAACACGTCCCTTCAGTAAGGCTCATTCTTACCCAGGTTAGAACGTGTCCGTTTCGAGTAACAAAATGGGGGCTGGTAACCTCGCCATTTAGCGCCCTAAAACACCAGTCACGTCACCATCTTAATGTCGATGTGCTGTTGATCCCTAATGTGGTGTCACCGCCAGACACCACACTTGCTAGGTGGTAGCCTTTAAATCGTCCGCGGTCCATTAGTATACGTCGGACCCGCGTGTCGCCACTGTCAGTGATTGCAGACCGAGCGCCACCACACAGCAGGTCTAGAGAGACGTCCTAGCACTCGCCCCAGTTGTACAGCCGACGTTGCTAGGAATGGTTCACTGACAATCACGCTCTCATTTGCCGAGACGATAGTTAGCATAGCCTTCAGCTACGTCATTTGCTACGACCTAGCAAGGCGCCGTATTCAATTGATATTTATATTGTGAAGCATGTATCATCAAGAGCGATGTTCTACAATTGTGGATTAAAGTTAAGTATTCAAGCCACTACGTTCTTTATTTATTAGACTCAACTCCTTTAATTGTTCCAGACCTCACGCCAGTCTGCGTGAGCTTAAACGCGTGTATTTCGGCCTCCTCTAGCAACACGGTGTTGGCTCTTCTGCCAACACTACACCTAATTCATATTTTTTTTTTAATTCTTTTCTTTTTCTGATAAGAAACTGTTGAAAAATTAACCGTCGAAAGGTAATATTTGTGGTGCTTATCGAGGAGAGTAGACCATATGCAATACACATCCTCCTCTGGAACATCAGAAACCAGCACCACATCGCTCATTCACTGTGCGCAATACAATTACTCTTCTTAAACATCACCAAAGAGTCAGATATCTTCTCCCTAAACTTTCATTTCTTCACCAAATCTTACTTCTGTTTCCTTTACTGCCTGCTCGATGTACAGATTGAATAATATCGGGCATAGGCTAAAATCCTGTCTCACTCCCTTCTCAACCACTGCTTCTCTTTCATGCCCTCTGTTCGTATAACTGCCGTCGTTTTCTGCACAAGTTATGAACAGCCTTTCTCTCACTTTATTTTACCTCTGCTACATTCAGACTTTCAAAGAGAGTGTTCCAGTCAATACTGTCAAAAGATTTCTCGATGTCTATAAATGCTATAAATGAAGGTTTTCCTGCCGTTAACATATCTTGTAAAATGAGTCATTGGGTCAGTATTCCCTCCCATTTTCCAGCATTTCTCCGCAACCGAAACTGATCTCTCCTGAGGTAGGCTTCTACCAGTTATTCCATTCTCCTATAAATAATTAGTGTTAGTATCTCGCTACAATGGATGATTAAACTGATAGTTCGGTAATATTTACACCTGTCAGCACCAGCTTTCTTTGGAATTGGAATTATTACATTGTTCTTGAAGTGTGACGATTTTCATCGGTCTAAAAATGGCTCTGAGCACTATGGGACTTAACATCTGTGGTCATCAGTCCCCTAGAACTTAGAACTAATTAAACCTAACTAACCTAAGGACATCACACACATCCATGCCCGGGCAGGATTCGAACCCGCGACCGTAGCAGTCGCGCGGTTTCGGACTGAGCGCCTAAAACCGCTCGTCCACCGCGGTCGGCTTTCGTCGGTCTCATACATCTTCCACACCAGGTGGAATAGGTTGTCATGGTTGGCTCTCCGAAGGACATCGAAAATTCTGACGCTATGTCGTCTACTACAGGGGCCTTGTTTCGACTCCAGTCTTTCAGTGCTCTGTCAAACTCTTCACGCAGTATCATATCTCATCTTGATCTACGTCCTCTTCCCCTTCGATAATACCGCCTTCAAGTTCATTTCCATGCGAGCTCCTGATAACTGTGCAGCTGCTTCTGTTTTCTTCGAAGGCCCCTTTCATTCTAATATAGGCGGTGTCTATCTTTCTCCAAGTTATAAATGCTTTTATATCAGTACATTTGTTCTCTAGCCATTCCTGTTCAGCCATTTTGCCCTTCAAGTCAGTCTGATTGTTTGAAGAGTTATATTCCCTTCCACCTGCTTCAGTTGGTACATTTTTGTATTTCGTTCTTTCATTAATTAAATACAATGGCTGCCGTGATATCCGAGGATTTCCACTTGCCCTTGTGTTTTTTACCTATGTGACCCTTCACTGGTTTCAATATTTCATCTCTTAAAGCAACCCATTCGTCTTCCACTGCATTCCTTGCACTTGTTTAAGTCAACCGTTGCCTAATGCTCCCTCTGAAACTCTCAACTATCCCTGGCTCTTTCAACTTATCCAGTTCCCATGTCCTTAATTTCCTAGCTTTTCCAGATTTCTTCAGTTTTAACCTACAATTCACAACAAATAAATTGTGCTCAGAGTCCACATCTGCCCCTGGAAATGTTTCCCATTTTAATATCTGGTTTAGAAATCTCTGTCTTACACAATCAAACTGAAGCCCTCCTTTGTTTCTAAGTCTTTTCCACTTGTAAAATTTTCGTTTATCATTCTAAACCAACTGTTAGCAATGGTTAAATTATGCTCTGTGCAAAGTCCTACCAGATGGCTTCCTTTTTCATTGCTTTCCTCCAGGTCATATTCTCCTTCACTTTCTTTTCCTACTACCAAAATCCAGTACCCATCACAATTAAATTTTCCTCTCCCTTAACTAACTGAATAGTTTCTTTTCTCATCAAACATTCTTTTCAATCTCTTCATCATCTGCGGATCTAATTAGCATATAAACCTGTACTACTTTAGTGGGTGTTGACTTCATGTCTATTTCGGCTACGATAATATATTCACTATGCTGTTCATGGTAGCCCACCCAAATTCCTATTTTATTCTTCATTGTTAAATCTTCTCCTGCATGAACCCTATTTGTTTTCGTATTTAAAACCCTGTGGTCTCCTGACAACGTACTGTTCCTCCCGCTACCGAGCTTCACTAATTACCCCTATATCCAACTTCAATCTACCCAGTTCCCTTTTTAAATTTTCTGACCTACCTGCCCAATTAAGCGATCTTATATACCAAACTCCGACCCATACAGCACCAGTTTTGTTTTTCCTGATGACGACACCCTCGTACGGAGTCCCCGCCCGGAGAATCGAACTGAGGACTATTTTGTCTCCATAATGTTTTACCCAAGTGAGTGCAATCGTCATTTAACCATACAGCAGAGCTGTGTGTTCTCGGGAAGAATTACGGCTGTAGTTTCGGCTTGCTTTCAGCTGTTCGCAGTACCAGCACAGGAAGACCATGTTGGTTGATATTATAAGACCAGAAGAGTCAATCCTCTAGACTGTTGCCTTGCAACTACTGAAAAGGCTGCTGCCCCTCTTCAGGAACCATATATTTGGCCTCTCAACAGATACGGATCCGTCGTGGCTGCACCTACTATACGGGGGGAACAGATTTCTGTACAGAGTTCTTTTACACCCTGTATGTTCATCCACGTATAGAAGGTGTTACCGTAAAGACAATAGAGACTTGCAGGGACGATGGAGGATGGAACACGTGGGACAAAGAACCGCATTCGTAATGTGAGTACTGTCAGGTTCTGCTCACTCGTGTCGTATTCGCTAATGTCGTATGGTATTATATTTTGGGGTAACTTCTTCCCATTCTAAAAGGTCATTTTTGGCTCAGAAACGGGCGGTTCGGGCAATAAGGAATGTAAGTTCACGAACCTCTTGTCGACCTCTGTTCACGAGTCTTGGTATTTTGGCATTGGCCTCTCAATATATATATTCCATATTGTCGCTTCTTGTTAACAATGTTAGCTTATTCCCAAGAATAAGCAGCTGTTACTCACTTAATACTCGGCAGAAATCAAACCTGCATTTGGATCGGACTTCCGTAACTCTTGTGCAGAAAGGTGTGCAGTATACTGCTGCATCCCTTTTCAATAAGCTACCACTAGAATTCAAAAGTCTTAGGAGTAATCCACGCGCTTTCATATCTAAATTGAAGAGTTTCCTCATAGGTCCCTCCTTCTATTCTGTCAAGAAGTTGCCCGCATCCCGTGGTCGTGCGGTAGCGTTCTCGTTTCCCACGCCCGGGTTCCCGGGTTCGATTCCCGGCGGGGTCAGGGATTTTCTCTGCGTCGTGATGGCTGGGTGTTGTGTGATGTCCTTAGGTTAGTTAGGTTTAAGTAGTTCTAAGTTCTAGGGGACTGATGACCATGGATGTTAAGTCCCATAGTGCTCAGAGCCATTTGAACCATTTTGTCAAGAAGTTCCTTGAAAAATTAAGCTGATTCTTGTTGTATTGTTGATTGCGTTTACTTAAACAATTCAAGTAAAATCACATTAATAGTTTTTATTACTATTAGGGGGATTGACAATACTTGACTTAGGCTTTACAACTATGTCTCAAGCGATAGGCGACATGCAAATATGTTCTTCGCTATAGACAATGTCCAAGTAAGCAATGGATATGGATCACTAATAGCTGTTCCGCGAGTGCTGGTCTAAAACTGAGCGAATACTGTCCCAATACTGAGCTGCCGAGGCTGACAGGGGTGGCCCATATATTCTCCTCTTGGAGAGGCCGCTCCTGTCGTGGTGCGGTCCTAATCAACGCACCAATGGCCGACGTCGTTTCACCATCTTCTCTTCTCTTGCCTTCTTCACCTCCCTTTCGGCGCTTGTGGTTACGCCAAAACAAGTACCAGGGTACTTCACCAGAAAAAGCTGCAGTAAGCAACAACGTGTTTATCGCTGGATCCGGTGGCAATTGGTGTGGACTATAGCAGCTTTGCGTTACTGTTTACTGTAGTCTGATTAGTAATTTACGTTTGTACTCATTCTGTGCACTGTACTGCTGCTGTTGTATTGCTATTTAAGATTAGAACAGAAAAGTATCAAAGCATCTGAGATGTGGTACTACAGAAGAATGTTGAAAATTAGGTGGACCGGTAAGGCAAAGAAAGATGAGGTTCTCCGCAGAATCGGCGAAGAAAGGAGTATATGGAAAACACTGACAAGAAGAAGGGACGGGATAACAATACATCTGTTAAGACATCATGGGATAACTTCCATGGCACTAGAGGGAGCCGTAGAGGCTACGGTCTACGAATGGATCTCCTGGGAGGGTAAAAAGTGTAAAGGGAGACCGAGATTGGAATATATCTAGCAAATAATTGAGGACGTAGGTTTGCGTATTTATGAAATACTATAGTATCCATGCTGACTTCTCCCCAAGCGAGTAACTTGGTTACGGTCAACGTATGAATCTTCTCCTGGAAGTCAAGAATGTTTTTTCCTGTGCACCACTGCCTGTTTACTGTTACCCTCGCACCCTCACATTGACGATTTAATAAAGAAATTGCGTCGCTGTTTAATAGTAAAGGATCCATACTGACTTCTCACCATGCGAGTAACGCGACAACCGTCAACGGATGGATCTTCTCCTGGCAGTCTATCTTTTTTCCGATGCACGACTGCGAGTTTACTGTTACTCTCGCTTCTTCACATTGGCGATTTAACATCGAATTTGCGTCTCTATTAAATGCTAAATGATCCATGGTGTTTTCTAACCAAGTGAGAAACTTGTCTACAGTCAATGTATGGATCTTCTCCTGGGAGTCAAGTATCTGTCTTCCGGTGCACTACTGCCAGTTTACTGTTGCACTCGCACCCTCATACTGACGATTTAACACTGGATTCGCGTCGCTATTAAATACTAAATGATCCATGCTGACTTCTGCTGAAGCGAGTGACTTGGCTACGGTCTACGAATGGATCTTCTCCTGGGAGGGTAAAAAGTGTAAAGGGAGACCGAGATTGGAATATATCCAGCAAATAATTGAGGACGTAGGTTGCAAGTGCTGCTGTGAGATGAAAAGGTTGCCGCGGGAGAGGAATTCGTGGTGGGCCGCATCAAATCAGTGATCAGCATCGAAGCAATCAGAGGACTGATAACTCAAAAAACAGTTTAAATGAAGGATTTCTCGAAGATTCACATTTTCCGGCCATTAATATAAAACTCTTGATTGCTTATTGTATGCCATAGTTTGCTGGGAAACCGCTAAGGGTAGATTCAGCAACCTAATTGGAAAGGTTTTTCCTTCCTTCCCGAAGTTTTATTATTTTGTGTAAGTGCTTCTGTTGAGTGTAACCGGTGCGTGTCGGGTGGTGTCATGTTTGTGTTGGATGACGATGAACTAAGATTGAGGGAGTACCCGGTGACGGCACACTGCCTACTCTTCTCTAGTACCACGAAGGGAACACCCAGCTTCACTTGACCATCAACGGTGTCACATGCCCTCACTGCGGAGACGTTCAGAATCTAATCTTTAATACTCGCGCAAAGTCTAGTAATCGGGAACTGTGTGACACAACCGGTCGCCTCCCCTTGCTGGCCAAATTCTGGCGGCGAAAACTTCTTCTACCACCAGGATTCGAACAGGCTTACCACCGAGTCGAATGCCACTGCTCTGATGGGCGTTAGCGACCTCAACTACGGAGACGGGCAATCTGTTAATACACTACTGGCCATTAAAATTGCTACACCAAAAAGAAATGCAGATGATAAACGGGTATTCATTGGACAAATATATTATACTATAACTGACATATGATTACATTTTCACGCATTTTGGGTTCATAGATCCTGAGAAATCAGTACCCAGAGCAACCACCTCTGGCCGTAATAACGGCCTTGATACACCTGGGCATTGAGTCAAACAGAGCTTGGATGGCGTGTACAGGTACAGCTGCCAATGCAGCTTCAACTCGATACCACAGTTCATCAAGAGTAGTGACTGGCGTATTGTGACGAGCCAGTTGTTCGGCCACCATTGACCAGACGTTTTCAATTGGTGAGAGATCTGGAGAATGTGCTGGCCAGGGCAGCAGTCGAACATTTTCTGTATCCAGAAAGGCCCGTACAGCACGTGCAACATGCGGTCGTGCATTATCCTGCTGAACTGTAGGGTTTCGAAGGGATCGAATGAGAGGTAGAGCCACGGGTCGTAACACATCTGAAATGTAACGTCCATTGTTCAAAGTGCCGTCAATGCGAACAAGAGGTGACCGAGACTTGTAACCAATGGCACCCCATACCATCACGCCGGGTGATACGCCAGTATGGCGATGACGAATACGCGCTTCCAATGTGCGTTCACCGCGATGTCGCCAAACACGGAAGCGACCATCATGATGCTGTAAACAGAACCTGGATTCATCCGAAAAAATGACGTTTTGTCATTCGTGCACCCAGGTTCGTCGTTGAGTACACATCGCAGGCGCTCCTGACTGTGATGCAGCATCAGGGGTAACCGCAGCCACGGTCTCCGAGTTGACAGTCCATGCTGCTGCAAACGACGCCGAACCGTTCGTGCAGATGGTTGTTGTCTTGCAAACGTCTCCATTTGTTGACTCAGGGATCGAGACGTGGCTGCACGATCCGTTACAGCCATGCGGATAAGATGCCTGTCATCTCGACTGCTAGTGATACGAGGCCGTTGGGATCCAGCACGGCGTTCCGTATTACCCTCCTGAACCCACCGATTCCATATACTGCTAACAGTCATTGGATCTCGACCAACGCGAGCAGCAATGTCACGATACGATAAACCGCAATCGCGATAGGCTACAATCTGACCTTTATCAAAGTGGGAAAAGTGATGGTACGCATTTCTCCTCCTTACACGAGGCATCACAACAACCTTTCACCAGGCAACGCCGGTCAAATGCTGTTTGTGTATGAGAAATCGGTTGGAAACTTTCCTGATGTCAGCACGTTGTAGGTGTCGCCACCGACGCCAGCCTAGTGTGAATGCTCTAAAAAGCTAATCATTTGCATATCACAGCATCTTCTTCCTGTCGGTTAAATTTCGCGTCTGTAACACGTCATCTTCGCGGTGTAGCAATTTTAATGGCCAGTAGTGTATGTTACCAGAAAATTATACTTGGTTCAAAATTCAAAGATATAGTCATCAATGGACGCAAGGAAAAGGAGGGAAATGTAGGTTACGTTTAGATGTGTAGCTGTGTGCACCAGATGAGAGAGGGGGTGGCTACAGATGCACAAGCTGGTGTTAGTCGGCCGGACGTGACTCGTCAGCCGCGCGCCCGCAGCTGCCTGCCCCAAATACTGCGAGACACGTGGCTGCCTACGTTACGGCAGCTTCTCTTCCCCACATTCTACGTCCGCGCGTTAAATCACGTTTCTCTTCCAAAACCTCCTGCCTAAAATCACAACTGAAATATCTGCTAATATATGAGATCCCAGCCACAAGGACACACTGCTGGCCATTAAAATTGCCACATCGTGAAGACGACATGCAACAAACAAACTGGCATGAAGTATGCCTCGTGCTTGGATATGCGTATGATTAGCATTTCAACCGTAAAAAGTACGTAAGAGTAACGCCATCTACATCCTGTGTATAAGGGAAGATTACACAAAAAACCCTTAATTCTTATTCATCCCTCAATCACACAGTTGGCTTTTCATTCGAAAGAAAATCGCTTTCCAGTATTAGCTGGTGGTGAGAAATTGGTTTTACGCCTCGCATAAGAAGAAGAAATGTCTCCAGAAGGAATTTTCCCTCTGCAGTGGATGTGCTCTGATTTGAATCTTCCTGGCAAGTTGAAACTGTGTATTGCACCGTGATTCGATCCTGGAACCTTCGCCTACCTTGGGCCAGTGCTCTATCGATTGAGCCATCCAAGTACGACTCAGGACCCGGCGTCACAGCTTTAATCTCCTGCCTTCCAAACTTCCTTCGTTCCAGGAGAGTTATTTCAATAAGGTATGCAGCGAAACTTGTGCGTAGTTTGGAAGGTAGAAGATAAGGTACTGACGGAAATAAAGCTGTGAGGGCGGGCCATCAGTCTTGCTTCGATGGATCAATCGGTAGAGCACTTTCCGGGTATGGCAGAAGACTCAGGTTCGAGTACCGGTCACCTTTCTCGAATTAGGAAATGAGCTTGTTTGCAGTAAGACAAGCATCCACAAGATGACCTTGACAAAATTTCTAGTTGGTGTGATGAATGGCAGCTGGCTCTTAATGTAGAAAAATTTAAGTTAATGTGGATGAGCAGGAAAAACAGACCCATAATGGTAGAATACAGCATTAGTAGTGTCCTTCTTAACACAGTTCTTTCTTTCTTTGGGCCTTGTCCGGCTGCAATGCGGGGTCGGGCGTCGTATTACGGATTTGACAGTTGCAGAGGGTGGCCAGATGCCCTTCGTGTCACCACCCCAAACCACCCAGACGTAAGTAGTGTACCCCAGCTGTCTGCGTCTAGTGTAAGCCATGAAATAGTGCGAATGTCTGTAAATGTCTGTGAGTCGTGTAGCTGAGGAGGAACGTGGGGACCAGACCGGGATTCATCTAGCGGGATGTGGAAAACCGCCCAAAAACCACATCCAGGCTGACCGGCATGCCGGCCCTCGCCGTGAATCCGCCGGACGGATTCGATCCGCGGCCGGCGCTCCTACACGAGTCCAGGAAGCCACGCATTAGTGCTGTCGGCTACCCTAGCGGATCTCCTTCTTAACAGTCACGTCGTTAAATACCTGGGCGTAATGTTCCGAAGCGATGTGAGATAGAATGGGCATGTGAGGCTTGTCGTAGGGGAGGTGAACGGTCCACTTCGGTTTATTGAGAGGATTTTACGAAAGTGTAGTTCATCTGTAAAGGTAGCTGGGCAATTCTTTGACACTGCTCGAGTGTTTGGGATCCGCACCATGTCGAATTGAAAGAAGACATTGAAGCAATTCAAATGCGATCTGCTAGATCTGTTACTAGTAGTTTCGATCAGCATGAAAGTGTTACGTATATGCTTCGGGATCTCAAGTGGGAATTCCTGGAATGAAGAAGACATTCATTTCGGAGAACACTACTGAGAAAGTTGAGAGAACCGGCATTTGAAGCTGACTGCAGAGCGATAGTACTGCCGCCAACATGCATTTGGTGCAGAGACCACGAAGATAAGATACGAGAAATTAGGGATCATGCAGAGGCTCTATCTACGAGTGGAACGGGAAAGAAAAGGACTAGTTGTGGTACAGGGAACCCTCCGCTACGCACCGTACAGTGGCTTGCAACGTTTGTATGTAGATGTAGATGGAAAATGTCTGCTTTCCTGCATCTATTTGTATCAGGGTCTCCTTCTTCTTCCTTGCGTTATCCCGTTTCACTGCGGGGTCGGCATTGCTATACGGGTTTTAGCAGTATTAGTGGTAGCTGGTCGCCGGATGCCCTTCCTGTCCAGCACTCCCCCCACCACCTCCCCCCTACTGCTCCCCCCTCCGCC
Organism: Schistocerca nitens; assembly: GCF_023898315.1. Classification (NCBI taxonomy): domain Eukaryota; kingdom Metazoa; phylum Arthropoda; class Insecta; order Orthoptera; family Acrididae; genus Schistocerca; species Schistocerca nitens. Next base: position 932,633,627 of record NC_064616.1, read on the forward strand.
CCTAAGAATGGAATTTGTGTACCGAAACTGACTGCGTCTAGAGTAAATCTCATGTTCAAGTGTGAGAACGGTTTCTAAATGTTTGCGCAGCACATATTGGAGACTTGATGTGGATACCAGTCCGGTGTTTACCTAGCTAGCAGTGGGAACCATGTAAAAATGAGATCCAAGCTGGTCAGCTCTGCAACCATTGTCGTTAAAACGCGAGGCGGATTCGATGCGTGGAGTTAACCTGTTCGGCTAGCCGGTCGGGTTTGCGCCGTTTTCAAAATGCAGTGTGTTAAAAGAGTTAGATTTGTTTTGTAAGAGCAATAATCTCTGAATATATGCTGTTTTATGTACGGAAGCTTTTATTTCTCTAACACTCTCATTATATTCGAGCTTAGAAAATGCTGAAGAATCCTGGAGTAGACATGTGTTACGGATATTGCTTTGTAAGTCTGTACATCCTTTCCTGGGCGCTGCAGACATGGACTGTGCGGCTGATCCCGGCGAAGGTTCGAGTCCTCCCTCGGGCATGGGTGTGTGTGTTTGTCCTTAGGATAATTTATGTTAAGTAGTGTGTAAGCTTAGGGACTGATGACATTGGCAGTTCAATCCCATGAGATTTCACACACATTTGAACATTTTTGAACATCCTTTCCTGTGTCATTTTTGAATACGGGAGTATTCAAAATTGTTCAGATGTGTGTGACTTCCTAATGGACCAAACTCCTGAGGTCATCGGCCCCTAGACTTATACATTACTTAAACTAACTTATGTTACGATCAACACACACACACACATCCCCGAGGGAGCACTAGGAGCGCCTATACGGGAGTGACCTGTGGTTTTTTTAGTCGCTTCGGACTGTTTATACAATTCACGTCAGGTCAAAATGACACTGAGGCAACCGTCCACAGAAATAAAATAAAGATAATCTGAACTGAGCGAAAACTACGATTTGCGGATCCGAAAATAGCGTAAATAAACGGATACTTCACGTAATTCAGTTACTGTTTAATATTCCAAAGCCGTTTAGGAACCACGACATGTACGATCACAAGCTAATTTGCTATAATTGGAACTTCAGTTTTATTTGCTTCAGCATCACAGCCTAAAATGTGGAGAACGCGGAAATGCGAAATTCGGCAGCCAGCGACGACTGAGAAAGGTGTGAGGTGGCTGCGAGGTGTTAACGAGAAATTCCGAATTAACTGCTTGGCTTTGATCTGACATTAATCACCGTGCAGATAGCAGCCCCGGGGCCACGGAAACACCTGCCTCCGTCTCCGCGAGCAGCCGCCTGCCACACAGGCGCGCGACGTTTTTGCTCAGCCGTTAAGAACGCGCCCGCACACCTTCGAGAGAGACGTGTACCTACATTTTGCAACAATGGTACAACAATATAAAACTTCCTTTCGCCCACGTTATCTGACAAAAGAGATAAATCGACTGGATAGGCTATTCAGTTGTAGCACTTGAAGTAAATCCTACCCATCTTTCGTCCAAGCTATAGTTCTGAAGGTCGTCGTCCATCTGAATGATTTGCTACTAGAACAAGAAAAGTAGAAGCAAGTTCCTAGTTTTACATGAACACATCACTTAATGTTCAGACTATTTTTATCTTCACTGTGTAATCAAATTGCTGCTGGATAACTTGATAAAAAATTATGTCTAGTGTCCTTTGGGTAGTGTGCTTTTATTCGCCAATGTACACCTCGAAGCTTGATCTTCGGGGCTTCTGCTAACTTCAGAAGGACCTTCTGTGTGATGTCAAAACGCCAGAAACGCCTATCTCTGGGAGATAATAATACTTTTTAATTGAAATTCTCAAAATTTATGGTGGAATATACAGAATATTACTGTAGAGTGCACACACATTATGTTAAAAACTTATAATGAAATTCGATTTGTTCTGTTTTTTGAGATGAATACCAGTTTTTCTGAAAGACGCTGTTCTACGATCGCACGTGATTTAAAGATGTCGTGGTACCGCACAGCTTCCTTGCTAATCGAACAAAAGGTTTCATTCCGCACTAATGTTCAGTTTCGCGGAAACAGCCACTATCGTGTGTAAAGCATGTATGATCATATTAGGTCGCTGAACAAAACATTAGTTACAAAACATTAGTTACCTATTTAAGAAACTTCTCGGAACCGAGAGCTGGCTGAAACTCGAAGGAAAAAGCTCTGAAATATTCAGCGAGGCATGGAACGTATATCGAGAAGACACATTAGACGTCACAGGAGGGGTAGTGTTCGTTGCAGTCGATAAAACTGTCTATCGAGATCGAAATTGAATTTCACTATGCCGTTATCTGGACGCTTCTAACAGGGCTAGATGTACTTAAGTTATTTACCGGGTATTTACGGGCCGCCGTTTCCGCCGTGACAGTTTTAGAAGAGCTCAAAAGGAAGACGACGCTTACTAGCGCGGAAATACCCAGATCCTGCAGTATTAGCTGGAGGCGACTTTAACCCAGCGAGTAGTACAGACTCGGACATCTATGGACTCACTGCACATTGTACGACAGACAGTCTTGTGACGTTGTTTTGACCACGTTTTCCGAAAACTGTCCTGAGCAGCTAGTTCGACAGTCGACATGCAATGGAAATATTTTACAACATTTTAGCTTCAAACAGGTCTGACCTTTCCAGCGGTGTCAATATAGAAACAGAGATTAGTTTTCACGATGTAATCATAGCGACAATAGCTACTAAAGTCAATAAATCAATCAAGAAGTCTAGAAGAGTATGTCTGATAGAAGAAACATATAAGCAGTTATTAGCATCCCACTTATAAAATGAATGGACATATTTAATTCCATTATGATGGACGTAGAGAATTAAAGGAAAACTTTAAACAGGTTGTAAATCGGGCCCTGTAGAAGTTACGTGACGAGTAAGTGGATTAAGGACGGAAAAAAACCCACTGTGGTTTAATAGCAAAAATTAGGAAATTGCTGAGGAAAGAGAGACTCTTACACTCTAAGTTCAAAAAAAGAACACGCAAGTTTTAGACAGGCCAAAATTAGTAGAAATTCTTGTGTCTGTAAAAAAATCGATGCGAAACATACAAGAACTAACACCGTTGTACCTTAGCAACCGATCTTGCTTAGAAGCCGAGAAAATTCTGGTCCTACGTAAAATCGCTAAGTGGGTCGAAGGCTTCAGGCCAATCACTCGATGACGAGTCAGGTGTAGCAATGGTACACAGCAAAAGGAAAGTTAACGTTCTAAATCTCGCATTTAAGAAATCATTCACACAGCAGTATCGCACAAACATACGGTCGTTTGACCGTCGTATGATCTTCCGTATGGAAGACGTAGTAATAGGTCCCTCTGGCTTAGAGAAACAACTGTAAAGCTGAAAACAAATAAGTTACTAAGTTGTGATGGAATCCCAGTTTGGTTTTACAGAAAATGCTCTACGGCATGTGCACCTTACTCAGCTTTCTTTTATCGCAAACCCGTCGCCCAGTGCAAAGTACCAAGCGACTGCAAAAAAAGCGCAGGTGAGTCCTGTATATATGAAGGGTAAAAGAATGGACCACCAAAATTACAGTCCAATATCCTTAACATCGGTTTGCTGCAGAAGTCTTAAACATATTCCGAGTTCGAATATAAAAAAAATTCCTTCAGAGAAAAACTTCTGCCCACAAATCAGCACAGATCTAGAAAGCATCGATCATGTGGAACTCAACTTTCTCTTTATAACGCATGATATCCTGCGAACCGTGGATGAAGGGCAACAGGCAGATTCCATATTCCTAGGTTTCAGGAAAGCAACTGATTCGTGCCCCACTGCAGAGTGTTGCTAAAGTAGGAGCATACGGAACAAGTTTCCAGGTATGAGATAAGTAAGTGGACCGAACATCTCTTGAGTAGTAGAACCCAGCAGATCGTCCTCGACGGGGAGTGTCCATCAGACATGAGGGTATCGTTAGCGGTGAGTCAGAGAAGTCTAACAAGCCAGCTCTTATTCTTTATATACATAACATTCCTGACAGAAAGGGGGGTACCAATCGGCGGCTATTTGCCGGTAACGCTATGGTGTACGGTAAGGCGTCGTCGTTGAGAGACTGTAGAAGGATACAAGAAGAGCTAGACAAAATCTCTAGTTGGTGTGACGAATGGCAGCAAGCTCTACACGTAGGAAAATGGAAGTTAACGCAGATAAGTAGGAAAACCAATCCAGCAATGTTCGAAGTCAGAATTACTAGTATACTGGTTCACACAACCATGTCGATTAAATACCTATGCGTAACGCTGGAATAGTTACGAAATAGAACGAACACATTAGGACGGTAGTGAGGTATGCGAATAGTCGGATCCGCTTTATTGCGAGAGGTTTAGGAAACTGCGGTTCATCTGTGAAGGAGAACGCGTATAGAAGACCAGGTTGACACATTCCTGAGTTCTGCTCAAGTGTTTGGGATTCCCACCAGGTCGGAGTAAGGGACGACATCAAAGTAAGCGGCAGGCGGACTGCTAGACTGGTTACCTGTAGGTTCCATCAACACGCAAGCATTGAAGAGCAGCTTCAGGAATTAAGCTGAGAATCGATTGAGGGAAGACGATGTTCTTTTCATGGAATACTGTTGAGAAAATTTGGAGAACCGGCATTTGAACCTGACTGCAGACCGATTTTACTGCCGACAACGTACATTTCGCGTATGAACCACGAAGATGTTGTTGTTGTGGTCTTCAGTCCAAAGACTGGTTTGATGCAGCTCTCCACGCTACTCTATTCTGTGCAAGCCTCTTCATCTCCGAATAATTACTGCAGCCTACATCCTTCTGCATCTTTTTACCGTATTCGTCTCTTGGTCTCCCTCTACGATTTTCAACCCCCACGCTTCCCTCCAGTACTAAATTGGTGATCTCTTGATGTCTCAGAATGTGCCCTGCCAAGCGATCCCTTCTTCTAGTCATGTTGTGCCATAAATTTCTCTTCTTCCCAATTCTGTTCAGTACCTCCTCATTAGTTTCGTGACCTAATCATCTAATCTTCAGCATTCTTCTATAGCACCACATTTCGAAAGCTTCTATTCTCTTCTTATCTAAACTGTTTATCGTCCATGTTCCACTTCCAGACACGGTTACACTCCATACAAATACTTTCAGAAAGGACTTCCTAACACTTAAATCTATACTCGATGTTAACAAATTTCTCTTTTTCAGAATCTCTTTTCTTGCTATTGCCAGTGTACATTTTATATTCTCATCAGTTATTTTGCTTTCGAAACAGCAAAACTCATCTACTACTTTAAGTTTATCGTTTACTAATCTAATTCCCTCAACGTCACCTGATTTAATTCGGCTACATTCCATTACCCTCGTTTTGATTTTGTTGTGTTCATTTTATATCCTTCTTTCAAGACTGCCCGTGCCGGTGAACTGCTCTTCCAAGTCCTATGCTGTCTCCGACAGAAATACAATGTCACCGTCAAACTTCAAAGTTTTTATTTCTTCTCCCTAGGCTTTAATTCCTACTACTCATTTTTCTTTTGTTTCTTTTACTCCTTGCTCAACATACGAGTAAAGATTGAATAACCTCGGGGATACTAGGCGCTCAGTCCGGAACCGCGAGACTGCTACGGTCGCAGGTTCGAATCCTGCCTCGGGCATGGGTGTGTGTGATGTCCTTAGGTTAGTTAGGTTTAAGTAGTTCTAAGTTCTAGGGGACTAATGACCACAGCAGTTGAGTCCCATAGTGCTCAGAGCCATTTGAACCGTTTGAACCTCGGGGATAGGCTGCAACACTGTCTCACTCCCTTCTCAACCACTGCTTCCCTTTCGTGCCCCTCGACTGCCATCTGGTTCCTGTACAAGCTGTAAATAGCGTTTTGCTATCTGTATTTTACCCTGGCTACCTTCAGAATTTCCAAAAGAGTATTCCAGTCAGCCTTGTCAAAGCTTTCTCTAAGTACAAATGCTATAAATGTAGGTTTGCCTTTCCGTGACCTATCTTCTAAGATAAGTCGTGTGGTGAGTATTGCCTCGTGTTTTCCTACATTTCTCTGAAATCCAAACTGATCTTCTCCGAAGTTTGCCTCTACCAGTTTTTCCTTTCTTTTGTACAGAATGCGTGTTAGTATTTTGCAACCACGACTTATTAGATTGACTGTTTGGTACTTTTCACACCTGTCAGCTCCCGATTTCTTTGGAATTGGAATTACTACGTTCTTCTTGACGTCTGAGGGTATTTCTCCTGTCTCATACACCTTGCTCATGAGATGGAAGAGTTTTGTCATGGCTGGTTCTTCCAAGGCTATCAGTACCCTTCTTTGCTTAGGTCTGGTTTTCCATATTCATACAGATGACTCTCTTTTCTCCAGAGGTCTCTTTATTTTTCCTATAGGTAACACATATCTTATCCCAAGCGATATGTGCTTCTACATCCTTACATTTGTCCTCTAGCCATTCCTGCTTAGCCATTTTGCACTTCCTGTGGATCTCATTTTTTAGACGTTTGTATTCCCTTTCGTCTATTTCAGTTAGTGCATTTTAATATTTTCTCCTTTGATCGATTAAATTCAATATCTCATATGTTACCTAAGGATTTATAGTAGCTTTGGTCTTTTTACATACTTGATCGTCTGCTGCCTTCACTATTTCGTCTCTCAAGCCTACCCATTCGTCTTCTACCGTATTCCTTTTCCCTGCTCTTGTCAATCGTTCCCGAATGCTCCCTCCGAAACTCTCTACAATATCTGATTCTTTCATTTTATCCAGGTCCCATCTCCTTTAATACCTGCCATTTTAAAGGTAGTAGTCCACATTTGCCACTGCAAATATCATACAATTTAAAATTTGGTTCCGAAATCTCTCTCTTACCATTATATAATCAATCTGAAACCTTCCAATGTTTCCAGGCCGCTTCCACGTATGCAACCTTCTTTCATGATTCTTAAACCAAATGTTAGCTATTATTAAATTATGCTCTGGGCAAAATTATACCGGGTTGCTTCCTTTTCCTTTCCCTTCCCCCGGTCCATATTCAGATACTACTTTTCCACCTCTTCCTTTTCCTACTGTCGAATTCCATTCCCCCACGACTATTAAATTTTTGTCTCTCTTAACTATATGAATAATTTCTTTTATCTCGTCATAAATTTCCTCAATCTCACCCTCATCTGCGGAGCTGGTTTGCATATAAACTTGTGCTACTGTGGTGGGTGTGGGCGTCGTGTCTATCGTGGCAACAATAATGCGTTCACTACGCTGTTAATAGTATCTCATACGCGTTCCTTTTTTATTTATGTTAGTCATACTTCTGTATTACTCTGTTTAATTTTGTATTTAAAAACCTGTACTCACCAGAATAGAAGTTCTGTACCTCCTGCCACCGAACTTCACAAACTCTCACTATATCTAACTGTATCCTACCCATTTGCCTTTTTACATTTTTTAACCTACCTGCCCGATTAAGGGATCTGACATTGCACGCTCCGATCCGTAGAACGCCAGTTTTGTTTCTTCTGATAACAACGTCCTCCTGAGTAGTTCCCGCCGGAGATCCGAATGGGGGACTATTTTACCTCCGGAATATTTTACCGGAGAGGATGCCAGCATCATTTGACCATACAGTAGACCTGCAAGCCCTCGGGAAAAATTACGGCTGTAGTTTCCCGTTGCTTACAACGGTCCGCAGTACAAGTACAGCAAGGTCGTTTTGGTTGGTGTTACAAGGCCACATCAGTCAATCATCCAGACTGTTGGCGCTGCAACTGAAAATGCTGCTGCCACTCTTCAAGAACCAAACGTTTGTCTGGCCTCTGAACAGATACCCCTCCATTGCGGTTGTACCTATAGTACGGCTATCTGTATCGCTGAGGCACGCAAGCCTCTCCACCAACGGCAAGGTCCAGGGTTCATTGGGAAGGGGGGGAGGGAGAGGGGACCACGAAGATAGGATAAGCGAAATTAGGGCTCGTTCTGAGGCATACACACAGACAATTTTCCCTTGCTTTTTGTTTTCGTGTGGAACAGGAAAGAAAGTGACTAGTTGTACGCGGTACCCTCCGCCACACACAATACTGTGGCTTACGGAGTATGTATGTAGATGTAGGTGTAGACTTTGGAGCGCTGTGGGTGGTTTAGAACTGTTACGAGGCTATCATGTAACCCTCCACTGCTGATGTGAGTCATAACACTGGAATGGTGGGTATATGCAAGTCGGTTGTATTGATTCAGCGTAATAACATGGGTCGACGTGGAATCTTGACAGAGTGTCAAAAATTGGCTGTAGCATTTGGACGTGCTCACCACCACATAGCGAATGACGTTGCCTGATTTGTTGGTTTGGCAACAAGAAGTATCTCACGTGTTGACAAGAAAAAGAGTAGCAGTCGCAGTCATTTAACACGGTGTAGTTGTTGTGGTCATAGTACATCCTGTCTTACAGAGCCGGAGACGAGCGTGACATCTTGTCAAGAATAAGTGCTTTCAAATCCCAAAGAAGTTGTTGTTGGCAGCGAATGCAGGTTCATCTAAAGCAGTTTCCGAGAGAACGATGTGAAAGGGTGTGCTTGCAATGGACATTTGGAATGGAGTACATCATAAAAGGCCTTTGCTTACAGCGACACATAAAGCTTCGTGTCTTCATTTGGAAAGAAACAACACAGAAATTCAGTAATCGACACGCATATGGGGAAATCAGACCGCTCTCAGAGTAAAGGCACTTCGACTGTAAAAATTTTATCGGTAAACTGTCCAAGTATTCATAAGAGTGTTCTAGAATCTTCTGCACTCCAAGGGAGTTCTCGAACTCAAACTATTCTTGGGACGGATAGCTAGCTGATACCCGAAGTAAAAAGCTCTTAGATATTTAGGGAGTCTTGGAATAATTATCGGAAAGACAGATTAGATGGCGTAGGAGGGAGCTATTCATTGCAGTCGACAAAAATATTGTCTCTACTGAGGTTGAAATTGAGTGTGATAGTGAAGTTATCTAGTCGCGCATATGAGGTCTAGGTGAAACCAAGTTAATTGTTGAATGTTTTTACCGACCACCCGACTTTGCTGTGACAGTTCTAGAGTCTATGGTTAGCAGTCCATAAATACCCAGATCATGCGATATTAGTTGGTGATGGCTTTAAACTACCTGGTATACACAAGGATTTGTGTGGTTTCATTGGGTGTGGGGGGGGGGGGGGCACAGACAGGCAGTCTCATTAATTACTGTTCAAGACGTTTTCCGAAAACTGCCTTGAGCAGCTAGTTTGGTAGCCTTCCCGCAATGGAAATGTCTTAGACTTTGTAGCTACAAACAGGCCAGACCTAATCGATGGTGTCAGTTTAGAGACAGGGATTAATGACAATGATGTCATCGTAGTACTATGGTTACGAAAGTTAATAAATCACTCAAGAGTGCTAGAAGATTGTTTCTGATAGAAAGAGCAGACAAGAAGTTGTCAGCATCTTACTTAGACGATGAACTGCAATCACTTAGCTCCAGAATGATGGACAGAGAGGAATTATGGGTAAAATTTAAACAGACTGTAAATCGTACTCTGGACAAGTATGTTCATAGTAAGTGTATTAAGGGTGGAAAAGACCCACCGTGGTTTAATAACGAAATTCGGAAAATACTGAGGAAACAAAGGCTGTTGCACTCTCGGTTCAAAAGAGGACGCACAAATTACGACAGGCAAAGATTAGCAGAGATTCGTGCGTCTGCGAAAAGATCTATGCCCGAAGCATGAAACAGCTACCACCGTCATACGTTGGCTAAAGATCTGGAGGACAACCCGAAAAAATTCTGATTCTATGTAAAATAGCTAAGCGGGTCGAAGGATTCCATTCAGTCACTCGTTGACCAGTCTGGCTTGGCAGAAAAAGATAGCAAAAGGAAGGCCGACATTTTAAATTCCACGTTAAGAAATCGTTCACGCAGGAGAATCGCACAAATGTAGCGTCATTTGACCATCACACAGAGTCCTGTATGGATGACATAGTAATAAGCATCCCTGGCGTAGAGGAACACCTGAAACAGTTGAAAACAATTCCCCAGGTCAGGACAGAATCCCAGTTCGGTTTTACAAAGAGTACTCTAATTTATTGGCCTCTTACTTAGTTTGCATTTGTCGCAAATCTCTCGAACAGCGCAAAATGCCACGCGAGTGGAAAAATGCGCAGGCGGCTCCTGTATATAAGAAGGGTAAAAGAACGGACCCGCAAAATTACAAAGCAATATCGTTAACATCGATTTTCTGCAGAATTCTGGAGCATATTCTGAGCTCAAATACAATAAATTTCATAGATACCGAGCAGCTCATGTCCACAAATGAGCACAGCTTTAGAAAGCACAGCTCATGCGAAACCCAACATGCTCTTTTCTCACATGATATACTCTGATTTATGGATGAAGAGCAACAGGCAGGTCCCATATTTCTATATTTCTGAAAAGCATTCGACACGCCATCCCACACCAGACTGTTAACGAAGGTACGAGCATAGGAAATAGGCTCCCAGATATGTGACTGACTCGAAGACTTCGTAAGTAACAGAACTCAGTGTGTTGTCCCCGACGACGAGTGTCCTTCGGAGACAGGGATAACATCAGGAGTGCCCCAGGGAAGTGTGACAGGACCGTTGCTATTTGCTGTATACGTAAATGATCTGGTAGACAAGGGGGGGCATCAATCTGCGGTTGTTCGCTGATGATGCTGTGGTGCACAGGAGGGTTCGAAGATAAGTGACTGTAGGTTGATACAAGATGAACCAGTCAAAATTTGTAGTTAGTGCGATGAATGGAGGCTGGCTCTTAATGTAAAAAAATGTAAGTTAATGTGGATGAGCAGGAAAAACAAGCCCGTAATGTTCGGATACAGCGTTAGCAGCGTCCTGCCTGAACAGTCACGTAGTTTAAATGTCTGGGCGTAACGTTGAAGTGGAACGAGCGTGTGAGAATTGTAGTAGTGAAGGCGGACGAATCAAGTTTTTAAATCCTTGTGCGAAAAAAGTACTTATTTGTACACCTTAAATGCGTCGATACTCGCTAAGAGCGGCAGCACTACAGCTGTTGTTTTGATACAGCAGCCTTACAGCCCTGCTCACTTTGTTCTGACCCGTGTTTACTGTCCACAACTCTTATGAAAACTGGTCCTTGTGTTTCAAACCTACGTCGCCGTACCACTACCGGCGCCCAACAGCAAGTCACGACACTAACAGTACAAAGAACGCAAATCCTACAGCGCTGTTTCTGAACATATTTCCTATAAAGTTCGGTACCCATACAGTAAATAGTTTTCCGTTTACATTGGCTCAAGTAGCGGAAGTTTAATGGTTCAAATGGCTCTGAGCACTATGAGACTTAACAAAATGGTTCAAATGGCTAAGAGCACTATGGGACTTAACTTCTGAGGTCATCAGTCCCCTAGAACTTCAAACTACTTAAACCTAACTAACCTAAGGACATCACACACATCCATGCCCGAGGCAGGATTCGAACCTACGATCGTAGCGGTCGCGCGGTTCCAGACAGTAGCGCCTAGCCGGCCGCGGTGGCCGTGCGGTTCTGGCGCTGCAGTCCGGAACCGCGGGACTGCTACGGTCGCGGGTTCGAGTCCTGCCTCGGGCATGGGTGTGTGTGATGTCCTTAGGTTAGTTAGGTTTAAGTAGTTCTAAGTTCTAGGGGACTTATGACCTAAGATGTTGAGTCCCATAGTGCTCAGAGCCATTTGAACCATTTGAGTAGCGCCTAGAACCGCTCGGCCACCCCGGCCGGCTTTGACATAACATCTGAGGTCATCAGTCGCCTAGAACTTAGAAATACTTAAACCTAACTATCCTAAGGACGTCACACACGCCCATGGCCGAGGCAGGATTCGATCCTGCGACCGTAGCAGTCGCGCGGTTCCGGACTGAAGCGCCTAGAACCGCTCGGCCACCAAGGCCGTCGGAAGTTTAAGTATAAACACTCTGTATGTACGGGGTGGTCAAAAACAGTCTGAAAAGTTTGTAAGGGTGCTGCAGGGTAGGCTGCGTTGAGAAATAATTCTCAAGGAAAAAGTTCATACGTTGTGCCGTTTCTGATTTAATTTGCATTGAAGTGAACCAATCAGACCGTTTCGCGTAAAATCAAGTGGTTCGAACATGGTACCCACCGCCACGCACCGTACAGTGGCTTGCGAAGTATGTATGTAGATGTAGTTGTAAAAGTAGATGAATGGCGTTATGTTGTGTATTCCGACCATTAGAAATGGTTCGCCGAACGTGTTCTTCGTTCAGTTTCCTAAAACCGAGCCGGCCGGGGTGGCCGAGCGGTTCTAGGCGCTACAGTGTGGAACCGAGCGACCGCTACGGTCGCAGGTTCGAATCCTGTCTCAGGCATGGATGCGTGTGGCGTCCTTACGTTAGTTAGGTTTAAGTAGTTCTAAGTTCTAGGGCACTGATGACCTCAGAAGTTAAGTCCCATAGTGCTCAGAGCCATTCGAACCATTCGCTCCTAAAACCGGACAGGACAAATGTACAGAAACTAGACATGGAACGGTAGTAAGGATCGAAACCGAACAAGGCCGAGCAGTCTCGTGCGCTATCATCTACGCCATGGAAACAACTGACACTAATTGTAACTGGCGGGTTATTTTGAATTGGCGCGTGCAACAGCCTGACTGGCTAACTTCAGTGTTAATTAACTCGGAAAAGGCGCAACGTAACGAATTTTGTTTCTTAAGGGGCTCCGGAACGCCCTATACTTGCAGTGTTAAAATAACGCTTATAAATTACATCTTTCCTCACAAAGTATTTGAGGTAGGAAGTTGAACTTTTTACAGATTATTTATTAGAATATGGGCTACAACTTAACACAGGGATTTTACAAAATTTTAGTTCAGTTCAAATGGTTCAAATGGCTCTGAGCACTATGGGACTCAACTGCTGAGGTCATTAGTCCCCTAGAACTTAGAACTAGTTAAACCTAACTAACCTAAGGACATCACAAACATCCATGCCCGAGGCAGGATTCGAACCTACGACCGTAGTGGTCTTGCGGTTCCAGACTGCAGCGCCTTTAACCGCACGGCCACTTCGGCCGGCTTTAGTTCAGTTATTAAAGATGATTTTTTTTTCAATTGTAATGAAAATTCACAACATTTTTTTGCAGTTTTTTATTTATATATTCAAAAATATACAGTTTTTTGGAAAACGGCTGTGTTAAATTATGCAGAAGGTACTGTGTAACATTTACTGAAAGTTTGAAACAAATATGTTTGGAAGATCCTTAGAAAACATGTAATTAGTATGAGAAAATAAAAATTTTGGGAATCGAGCGACAAAGATTGGATTAACTTTTTAGTGCATTCCAGGTCCATAGGATGGATTATCTTCATCCTCTGCAAACTCCTCCTGCAGCTTCCTCTTGTTCCTCCTCCTGTTTACTCTTGCTTGTATTTCTAGACTCTTTACAGCCCTGTTTGCAGCCCGAAGGCGTTCCTTGTCTAAAGCAAGCATCGCTCGTACCATGTTAGAACCTATCTTCATTCCCATATTTCTAAATACCTTGCACCTTACAATGTTGCCATCATTGAAAGTCGCAATAGCATCATACACACCAAAGTGAAGTGTTTCTATTCCAACAAATACAGTCTTGGGGATTGTCGACCATATAACACTATTTACACTTTCATTGGGGTTTTGAGTTTTTCCGTGAATACACTTTTTCAACAGTTCAGGTGCTGCTAAGTCTCTGAAAATAGGTTTTATACTTTATCTCACATCACTAAAATATACCTGATGAACACGGACGTTAATAATAACACCATTTGACAGCAGTTTAACAGCGCCACAGTGGATCACGCCCATGTAGAACACATTTCAAAAAAAATTTAAAAATAGTTGTTGTCTTCGGAATTGAATAAATTATATATCTATTAAAAGGTAATAGTCTGCAGATTCAGAAAACGCGAAAAAGTAAAAATTGAACTATTCATGATTTTGAGCCTTTCCGGAGCCCCTTAAGAATTATTTCTCAGCGCAACCTACCTTGACAAACTTTTCTGACTGTTTCTGATCACGTAAATACGTAATATTGCACATTAGCACACCTTCGGCTGTATGGTAACCAATTCGAGTATTCGTATCAGTACACGACATTCGTAAACAATCTCAGAAAGCTACTGGAGTTAAAAACAAAGACACGGGATGCTTTGTGAATCGTAAATTCGGAAGTACGAAACATCTCTGTACCGCAGCAACTACAAAGGACAGGCGACAAGGCCCGGCGCAAGTGAGCGGCACTGAAATATTCAAACTGGGCAGTCGTTCCTCCGCTGTAAAATGATTTCCTCAGGTCCGCGAGCGCCAGACTTATTCCCAGCGCCACTTCATTACTCCAATTAGCGACGACTTGCGGACAAAGTATTTACGGCTGCGAAGCGGACGTCGGCAGATAGTGCCAGTGCTCGCTCCGCACAGCGCAGCCAGTCAAACTTCTGTTTTTGAAGCGAAATTAATGGCTAACTTTGTTGGAAACTTTGAGCTCTCGAACAGCGCGGGCAGTAAAAGCGAGCCGTGTGCAGTTACAGACAACGGAACACATCTCTCAGCACTAAAGTTTTTTATTGACGTATAATTTAGTGAGCGCGCCTGCCCTACGGCGCAGTTATCAAGTCCGCTGCCCGCAAAAACCGAGACGTCACAAGTTCCATGTACCGTATCACTTCATCTCTGGTCGGCACGATTGCCGCCGCCAAACGAGGTTACGCAATTTTTTGGCTATAGCTTTCGTCAGTGAAGTAATTTTTCTATCTCTCCACTGGCATCTTGATTTTCGTGGTTGTTTTCGTGAAGTACAAATACGCTTCGACTATGTAATGTAGCACAGAGGTTTAAGGTTTAACTCTTTGAACCCCAATGGTTTCTACCTGAAACCACCATTTTATTTTTTTATTTTTATTATTTATTCTATTTTTTTTAAAGTGCCAGTGCCTTTCCCGTGAAACCACCGGTGCTATTGGAAGAGTTATTGCAACGTAAATTTGAGGTAGTACTGCAACATTTATGAATGGTTTCGATATCAAAACACTGGGGCTGTATGTACTCTTATAAATCACGTAACTAATGAGGAGGTATTGAATAGGATTGGGGAGAAGAGAAGTTTGTGGCACAACTTGACTAGAAGAAGGGATCGGTTGGTAGGACATGTTTTGAGGCATCAAGGGATCACAAATTTAGCATTGGAGGGCAGCGTGGAGGGTAAAAATCGTAGAGGGAGACCAAGAGATCAATACACTAAGCAGATTAAGAAGGATGTAGGTTGCAGTAGGTACTGGGAGATGAAGAAGCTTGCACAGGATAGAGTAGCATGGAGAGCTGCATCAAACCAGTCTCAGGACTGAAGACCACGACAACAACAACAATTTACTTTGTAATTTGTTATTTAGGACTATAATTTGTTCTAGTAATTATGTGTCTGATTAGAAATCAGAGGCATTTGAGGCAGGAAGTGACCCTGAGGATGTTTCTGTGAATGTTCTCTATCAGACAAGTACATAAGGAAATTAAACTCCTTTGCCAAGTCCTTAATTACTCGTTGAAAATGCAGTTCATGTCGATGTTGATGACGACTGTGAAGACAAGCCTGCCACGATAAACTGGCAAGTGAGATGGTTTACAAAGTGCTGATTAGCAGCTGTGCATGACTTCTTTGAAGAGGTCGGAGCAAATGTTGATGTACGTTGTGAATCTCCCGTGGAAGTGTTTCTCAGCCTGTTTGGAAAGAAATTGTTGGGGGTTGATAACTATGTCCGAGTGGTTCCAAATTGAAACAACGTCGATAAAACAATCGTTTGTTTACTTTTGAGAGTCTTGTTGTATTCACTGCTTACGGATGACAATGATCATTACTATTGGGAAAAAAATTAAAATTATATATTTTTTCGTATTGTTGGAACTCAAATGGTTAAGTGTGTACATAGTAGCGCTTGCAGCTACATACACCATTACCGGGTCACCGGTTAGCTGTGCACCGGCGTTGCCACCGCATTTAGTCTCCCGCAGTACCTGGTAAACTCACAACTCAGTGTTGTCTGTTCCCTGGTGTGGAAGTGTGGCTTACTAAGACCGCCATATCTTCAGGCACTTCGTGTTTACACTGTAACAGTGCTTCAAACGTCTCCGTCGTTTATTCGTCATATGCTTACCTGGATGGGGGAAGTTAAACTTCACATAAAAAGGAGTAGTTATAAAAATTTAGAAAATAAAACCTTCCCGCACAAAGTAGGTAAGAGTACATTATGCACAAAGGATAAGCAGCAGATTTCTTATTCCGAACTCGCATTTGACTGTTGTTTATTTTAGAGAAGATCGTGTTATACCTCGTGTAAGGAAGAGAAAAATATATCAGCACGAGTCGGAATTCTACAGTCGGGCCCTGTTGATACAGTGGGTGTACGTTCCGCGATATTGCTGCTGACTTTGGTCGGAATCCCACGAGTGTCGCGTGAATGACGAATCGATGGGTTCAAAAAAAAAAAAAAAAAGGTTCAAATGGCTCTGAGCACTATGGGACTCAACTGCTGTGGTCATCAGTCCCCTAGAACTTAGAACTACTTAAACCTAACTAACCTAAGGACATCACACACATCCATGCCCGAGGCAGGATTCGAACCTGCGACCGTAGCAGTCGCACGGTTCCGGACTGTGCGCCTAGAACCGCGAGACCACCACGGCCGGCTCGATGGGTTCAGAACGGCCATTTTCAGCCCCAAAAAAGATCTCAGCAGCCCAACGAGACTAGCGCCCGAGAGGTCGGACATCTTATTCGCTCGGCCCTGTAAGATAGTAGGACTACAATCACGTACTGCATATCGCTGTTTGCAGCAAGACAAACTGCTACAAAGACAATGGGCGATTTCTGCCAACATGGTGGCCATTATGGCTGCTTGCGCTGACACTGCTCCAAAAACAGGCACAACACTGGACAAAATACTGACACCGCATCGTCTTTTCAGGTGAGTCCTGATTGTGTCTGTAGCTTCACTATGGAGAAGTGTGATAGGACCGCTGTTGTTCTCCACATACATAAACGATTTGGTGGACAGTAGTTTTCCCTCGCCTCAATATGCGAGTGGAACAGGGGAGGGAATGACTAGTAGTGATGCGTTATACCCTCCGCCACGCACCGTACGGTCGCTTGCGGACTATCTACGTAGGGGTAGAGTTGTTTCACTTGATCTCAGCACCTCGGCACCTGCACATTAACGTGCAATCTGCAGAGGCAGATTAATAGTCCTATTTTTTGCAAAAAATTCTGACATTCATTTTACACATTACCACACAAAAAAGTAACAGCGTGTTGTAGGCTTAGAATAGTTTCAGAGTAAAGTTTTGTATTTTTCTTGTCTTCACTTCCTGTAAATTCATTTCGACCTATTACTATTTTATTGATTAAACAGTTACTATAATTTAAAAATCGCGAACGATCCTCAAAAACTGACTACGTCAACGAAAGCACCAGACGAAAAAGGTCTTGATTGACTTGTCGGACTTCTTCGTAGTACTTTTCACCGTAAGATTATAATAGAGATACTGTAAGTAGGATGTTTAGGTTTTTATGTTGGTAACACCACGTAGCGCTCTGTATGAAAATCACTGCTGTGTGCAGTCTGTGGCTGGTTTGCACTGTTGGAATATTTGCTATTGTACTGTTGGGCAGTTGAATGTGAACAGCGCGCAGCGTTGCGCAGCTGGAGGTGAGCCGCCAGCATTGGTGGATGTGGAGAGAGAGATGCCAGAGTTTTGAGAGGTTGCTATAAGCGGACGATCTGGACGTGTGTCCGCCAGAAAAAGGAAATTTGTAAAGATGGATGTCATGAATTGATAGATATATATATGATGACTTTTGAACACTATTAAGGTAAACACATTGTTTGTTCTCTATCAAAATCTTTCATTTCCTAACTATGCCTATCAGTAGTTAGTGCCTTCAGTAGTTAGAACCTTTTATTTAGCTGGCAGTATTGGCGCTCGCAGTATTTCAGTAGTTTGAGTAACAAAGATTTTTGTGAGGTAAGTGATTCATGAAAGGTATAGGTTATTGTTAGTCAGGGCCATTCTTTTGTAGGAATTATTGAAAGTCAGAATGCGTTGCGCTAAAAATATTATGTGTCAGTTTAGTGTTGATCAGAATAAGTAAAGAGAGAAATGTCTGAGTACGTTCAGTTTTGCTCAGCTGTTTGAAAATCTAATAACGTAAGAGTTTTTCCAGCACTGTCATTCATAATTTTTTTAAGGGGATGTTTCAAATGGCTCTGAGCACTATGGGACTTAACATCTGAGGTCATCAGTCCCCTAGAACTTAGAACTAGTTAAACCTAACTAACCTAAGGACATCACACACATCCATGCCCGAGGCAGGATTCGAACCTGCGACCGTAGCAGTCGCGCGGTTCCGGACTGCGCGCCTAGAACCGCGAGACCACCGCGGCCGGCCGGGGATGTTTCAATACTAGTTTCATTGCGGCGTAATATCTGACTTATAAGTTAATTAATTAATAAGTAATTGTTGGATTTACTAGCAGACAGTGAGATGGGTCTATTAGCACGTGAAGTACTGGGGAATGCCTCAAAGTGCATATGAGAGAGCGTTCTGGAAAGACCACCTAGTGCCACTTCAGCATGGTTGCCGTGTCTGTAGACGTTTCTCCTTGTTACAGGAGGCCTAGCGAGATCTTCTCGCCGGCCGTGGTGGCCGAGCGGTTCTAGGCGCTTCAGTCTGGAACCGCGCGACGTCGCAGGTTCGAATCCTGCCTCGGGCATGGATGTGTCTGATGTCCTTAGGATAACTAGGTTTAAGCAGTTCTGTTCTAGGGGACTGATGACCTCAGATGTTAATTCCCAAGCCGGCCGGTGTGGCCGTGCGGTTAAAGGCGCTTCAGTCTGGAACCGCGTGACCGCTACGGTCGCGGGTTCGAATCCTGCCTCGGGCATGGATGTGTGTGATGTCCTTAGGTTAGTTAGGTTTAATTAGTTCTAAGTTCTAGGCGACTAATGACCTCAGAAGTTAAGTCGCATAGTGCTCAGAGCCATTTGAACCATTTTTTGTTAATTCCCATAGTGCTCAGAGCCGCTTGAACCATTTGAAGATATTCTCAACATCAGGCATCATTGAAATGTGATTTCTGAATAAGAAACCTACTGTGCAGTCTTGCCTGACATACAAAATGTGGATGGCCTGACTCCCACCTGTTTTGTGTGGTTGCGCAGGAATGTAAGAAACAGAAGGCTACGTCCGTTAGGTAGCGTTGTAGGTGTGAGTATCGGCGAGGATGCGAGCACCTAGTGATGGAGCTATGAGAAGAAGTGCGACAATGTCGTCACAGAACTGTTCACTCGCGCTACCAATCGAAACCTAGAGTGCATCGACGGAATCTCACAGCGCTGCAGAGCGCAGGTGTTTCATTATTTACTGCGCGGCGTGAGGCAACGCCCAAGACGGGGAAGTGTCAGTGTTAATCTGAGCCATGGCGGCTGGGCCCCGGGGAAGCGGAGATCCCGGCCGCGCCAAAGAATGCCGCCAGATAGTGTCAGCCTGCGAGACGAGCGCGCTTATCGAACGCCCAAGTTCATTGCTACCCTCAGCAGCAACGGTGTCTGCCCGCGGGCACTGCACGGCCGTCTCACTGCCTGCCACTCCAAGAATTTTCAGTGCCGTCCCTGTAATTGTCACATCAGACGCGGAATCGGTACAAAGAAAGAGAGCTGAGGTTTTTAGAACTGTAACCGGTTACATCATACAGCACGAGAGCCTTATGAAGACGTTTCATAGAGTTACATGGGTATAACTGCCGCGAAAATAAAACAACGGCTTTCGAGTGAAAAGATCAATAGCTTTTCACTCAATAATATTGAATATCTCGCGACTGGCCGGCCGCAGTGGCCGTGCGGTTAAAGGCGCTGCAGTCTGGAACCGCAAGACCGCTACGGTCGCAGGTTCGAATCCTGCCTCGGGCATGGATGTTTGTGATGTCCTTAGGTTAGTTAGGTTTAACTAGTTCTAAGTTCTAGGGGACTAATAACCTCAGCAGTTGAGTCCCATAGTGCTCAGAGCCATTTTTTATCTCGCGACTAATGATAATTTGGGCTAGGTTGGAACTGCTTCTCACGATGTGGCGATAGTGAGGCCAACTGGGGAAAAGGATAGATATACAGAGTCACGTCGAGTCCATTTACAGCGTGCGTCTGTCTGGAGAAAGCCACCAGTCACACGACGCTAAACACACCGTTTGTGTTCGACATAGGCTCCCAGTGCTCGGCTCAATGGTAAACACGGTCAGCATTTCCACCGTTACATGTGGCTGCCAACTGCTTCCACTCAAAAGAACTTGCACTCCATATCACATGCACTTCTGAAACATAGTCTCTTCCTGTAAATAACTGCCCGGCCACCACAGTCCAACGCGTCCTCCAAATCGTCCAACAGCCTAGCCATTACTCTTTACCAGCACGAAGAATTATCACCTTGTTCTCTTTCCGACACTTCTGAACATGAGAGACTCATACACCAGTACTCAGCCGATAGTTAGAGACAACTGTACCAAGTAACTCACTCCTCCGATCACATGACCGCTCCGCCTCTCTACTCCATCCCTACTATCTTACAATGAAGCCAAGGCTTGGCACAGCGAACAATCGTCTTAACCGCCACTTCATCATTTCTACTTGCATCTCCATCATCCATTCGCTTCATTTTTCCAAGTCTAATAATTAGCCATCCCCACAATATATATCGCACTTACATAAACTAACACCGCTTCTAACCTTGATAATGGCCCCGTTCGCCTAGGAAGAAAGACCACAAACTCCTGCAGACATATCGTATTAAACTGGAGCCACTCATTGCTAATCAGATACCGCAGAACTACCAAACCTTGACTGTTACGTTTCTTCCGCTGTTCCTATACTGCCGGCCGCGGTGGCCGTGCGGTTCTGGCGCTGCAGTCCGGAACCGCGGGACTGCTACGGTCGCAGGTTCGAATCCTGCCTCGGGCATGGGTGTGTGTGATGTCCTTAGGTTGGTTAGGTTTAAGTAGTTCTAAGTTCTAGGGGACTTATGACCTAAGATGTTGAGTCCCATAGTGCTCAGAGCCATTTTTTTCTTCCTATACTCCCTCACTTTTCTGTAAGTTTTGACGTACTAGTTGAAGAATTATCCGAATGGGATGGAAATCGGTAGGTATCTTGTACATTTACAGACAGATGAATACAGTTCGGTCAGGAACCTCATTGACAGGAGTAGTATTGTTTTAAGTAATGAGTCCCGTTTGGAACTGAGCCCCCATGGTCAGCGAAGACGCGTCTGAAGACGCCGTGGACAGCGATGGGACAGCGACCTTACTGTCCTCCGCCCTGTGGCCCGACAACTAGGAGTCTTTTCGTAGCAGTCCCCTATAGTCGTCACCTGCGCCACGCTTAAGCACAGGAATGTGTCGACGATATTCTACATCCCGTGTTTTGCCCTTCATTGCTAGCCATCCTCGGCTTACATTTCAGAGAGATAATGTTCGCCTCACACTGCGAAGGCCGGCAGCTGTGGCCGAGCGGTTCTAGGTGCTTCAGTCTGGAAGAGCACTGCTGCTACGATCGCAGGTTCGAATCCTGCCTCGGGCATGGACGTGTGTGATGTCCTTCGGTTAGTTAGGTTTAAGTAGTTCTAAGTCTAGGGGACTGATGACCTCAGATGTTGAGCCCCTTAGGGCTTAGAGTCATCTGAACCATTTGAAGATTGCGAGAGATTGTACTGCTTGTTCAAAAATGTTCAAATGTGTGTGAAATCTTATGGGATTTAACTGCTAAGGTCATCAGTCCCAAAGCTTACACACTACTTAACCTAAATTATCCTAAGGTCAAACACACACACCCATGCCCGAGGAAGGACTCGAACATCCGCCGGGACCAGCCGCACAGGCCAAGACTGCAGCGCCTCAGACCGCGCGGCTAATCCAACGCGGCTGAACTGCTTGCCTTCGTGCTTGTCAAACCCTACCTTAGCCAGCAAGTTCGCCGAATATCTAAGGAATTGCGAACGCTTGGAGCATTATGGGCAGGATCCTCTAAACATCTCTATAATTTGACGATCTAACTCGCCGATTGGGCAAAATTGGCAAGATATCCCTCAGCAAGGCATCCGACAATTCTGTCAATCAATGCCAAGCCGAATAATTACTTGTGTAAGGGTCGAAGGTGGACCTACGCGCTATTGTTTGCCATATTTTTGTGAACCTCTTTCTCTTAAATAAATCATCCATTTTATTTCTTTTTTAAATTGTATCATTTACTTGTCTGTACATGTACATCACATCTACCGATTTCCGTCCCATTCGGAAAATTCCTTCGTGGTGCGTCGTTTTGTTCAGAAATCACATTTTAATGTTGGTTTTATGTGAGTAGATCGTGTAATGCCTTTTAAAACGACCACCAGCAAGTGTCGCAATTAGACATCGGCAGGATCGTGGCCTATCGAGGATGCAGTCCATCGTTCCGCGACATTGCTGCTCGCGTTGTTCGGTATCCCACGACTGTCATTTGGAATCGATGCGATCACGAGGGTCAGCGCCATTTCGAATCTCAATGGCCCCGCGAATGTAGCGCCCGATTGTCTTCTTCAGCAACATTACGTGTCTACACGGCGGACTTACTGGGCGTCAAGGAGGCTGTTTGCTATGCCACGCAGATTTTCCGGCTCATATTGGTCCTCACGGACTACCAAAGTGAGTAGCAGAAACTACTGAAATATGTGCCTTGGATGGCTTGGAGGTCATAATAGACGCACAGACATTGGGTGGTCATCATAGCATGCTCCGTAATGAAACTGTTCACTGCCTTGCTAAGAGGACCATTACAGAAGGACAGCTCCGTCCAGCACCGGTCCCCTATACGGATTTCAACCTGATGATCAAGAAAGCTGCTTATCGCGACTAGAATTGTTAATGGCACATATTCAAGTACCGTAAGGGTGCCATACTATTGAACATCTCTTCTCGAACATGGTTCACATCGGTGAAGCTTAGTGGATCTCGGTCCGCCCCGGTAGCTGAGTGGTTAGCGTGACAGACTGTCAATCCTAAGGGCCCGGGTTCGATTCCCGGCTGGGTCGGAGATTTTCTCCGCTCAGGGACTGGGTGTTGTGTTGTCCTAATCATCATCATTTCATCCCCATCGACGCGTAGGTCGCCGAAGTGGCTTCAAATCGAAAGGCCTGCACCAGGCGAACGGTCTACCCGACGGGAGGCCCAAGCCACACGACATTTCCATTAGTGGACCTCGTGTGACCGCACTCACCCGCTTGAGACTGGGACGTGGGCGTTATCCCGCCCACCTACATCGGTGGAAAATCATCGCTTCTTGACATTGTGATCAGCACACAACGGCGGTGACGGATTTGAACCAAGTCATATTGTGTGTATCAAGTACTCGGCCTCACAAGTGGTCCACTCCCTACAGTTCCACACATATAAGTATTATTTTCTCAGGAAATACTTTAAAGACGCAGGTATCCAGCTTTTGTGTGTTGTGCGTCGTATTTACGTCGAATTCTTTTTATTGTTCTACTGTAGAAATTGCAGTTGTGTCAACATTACACTTCTGTATAGTGTTTGCTTCCCAAAGCCAGAAATAAGTACATAAAAATATAGCGCCCGAGTGGAGAGACATGTTGTTCCGTTGGCCATGCAGAGTCGTGCAGCCATGTCATGTATGATGACTGAGGAAATACGCTTGTTTTGAGCAAGACAAATGTGCACACGTAGTACGACGACGTCTGGAACAGCACGGCGGAAATTGTTGTGACTGTCCCGGGCGCGGCAGCAGAGAGGTGGTGACAACGTTGAAGGTAGGAGCTACACTACTCCGCCTTTTAGACGAGCCATCACGATCGACGTATCCTTAAGCGGAGGCTCCGAGGAGAATGAGCGTTACGAGATTGCATTCATCATCACCATACCAGCACAGCATTTCGAGTGAAGGTATGTGATCGACGACGCCACTCGCCAGCCACTGCGACTGATCAGCTCTAACGGAAGCTGAAGTAGAACTGTATGATGTACTTGTGTCTGTCATCTAAGCTCAATTCACTTCGATATCCAGGTGGTAGATCCATTTTTGCTGCCATAAGATGCAGCTCTTTCAACTGAGTTTCACACCATATGTAACCCAGACTCTCTACAAACTGAACCACGTTCTCTTACTACACCGGGTGTCTCTCCTATGAGTCGTCAGACGCATTTTCTCTGATATTTCGGTGGACTTTTGCGATCTCATTTCTGCAATATGTAGCTGGAGTTAGCCCAAACAAATAATGCTCACCACGTCTTTCATGTGACACCTAGCTTCGGTGGATAGCGTTGGTTTGTTACCGGTCACAAAGAAAATGATTTCAAAGCGGAATTTTGCGTGCTAGACAAAGTTGGGCTTACTCTCTCGAATTGACACTTAAAATTCCGCTTTAAAAATCAGTTTGCTCGTAGCGGGAAACAAATCGATGGGTTCCGTCAACACTGGGCGTTCCGTAAAAGACGCGATAAGCAGTACTTTTTTGGAATGACTCCAGCCACACATCGCAGAAACGAAACTGCAAATATCTGCCGATACGCCAGAGAATATGTGCCTGTCGAGTCTTAGGAGAGAGAACGGTTCAAATGGCTCTGAGCACTATGGGACTTAACTTCTGAGGTCATCAGTCCCCTAGAACTTAGAACTACTTAAACCTAACTAACCTAAGGACATCACACACATCCATGCCGGAGGCAGGATTCGAACCTGCGACCGAAGCGGTCGCGCGGTTCCAGACTGTAGCGCCTAGATTCGCTTGGCGACTCCGGCCGGCTAGAAGAGAGATTCACCTTCATAGCTGAGGTCGTAAATACACGTTTGTGCGGTGATGTCCGGCTCGTACGTAACGCGGTTCGAATATTGGTGGTAGATGAAATCTTCACTGCCAGTATTTCACCGGCAAGGGGAGTAGGAATTGTGGCGCAAAGTTGCTGAGCACCGGTGCCTGCGCCAGTGTCCTGGCTTACATTCCAAACCTCTCTGCAGTGTCTCGTGAAGTGACGGCACGTGACACTGTTGATGATGATCCATCTGTCAGATGGGAATATTAAGATCGGCAGATCCCTTCGCGCTTTTCGAGAGGAGTAGGCTTTGTGTCGACACCTGATTTCACGCTTTCGCTTAGCTCATCATCTCCACCAAGACACTACACTACGCCTACACCCTTACAGTCACCTGCACTTAACAGGTACACTTAAACACACAGTTCTCGTAAACTCAACCGATAAAAAATTAGTCACCCCAGTTCGCACGCACAAACGAATTGTTAAGCATTGACTGTTGCCTCAGCGATCGAGTCACGTGCTCAACCGCGCGCGCGCTGCCCGTACGTGAGCATAAGACGGTAGGAATCAATGACACGCTAATGTTTCAGGCGGGCATTCTACGCAGACATGTGTAAATGTCAAGACGTGACAGAGTGGCCAAAAGTGTAATCGTGTTTGGATGTAGCCACGGCCATACAGTGTGGGAAGCTACTGTATTTTTAGTGTCTCGCAGTGGACTCTTAAACGTGTCCACAAGAAGTGAATTAACACATGTGGGTACGAAACACGACGTGAGAATTGTGGTCGGAAAAAGATACAGACAGAGACTGACCGGAGACGCGTTTCACGGCTTGTGAATCGAAATCTCTTTCAAACCCTACAGGAATTGCTCCAGGCAGTCGATGAAGATCCGTCGTAGCCCGTTACCGCGAAGACATTGCGACGGGAATTGCATACAACGGACATATGGAGTAGGTCACCTTGCAAGAGGCCATTGCTCACGCAGGCACATAAAGACAACAGCAAAGCTCATCGGGCTGGAAGAATACGAAGCTGGTTTTCTGAATACTCCCCCACCCCATTACGTCTCGAATGGCCTGCAAAATCACCTGACTCCAACCCGGCCGCTGTGGCCGAGCGGTTCTAGGCGCTTCAGTCGAGAACCGCGCTGCTGCTACGGTCGCAGGTTCGAATCCTGCCTCGGGCATGGATGTGTGTGATGTCATTAGGTTAGTTAGGTTTAAGTTAGTTCTAAGTCAAGAGGACTGATGACCTCAGATGTTAAGTCCCATAGTGCTTAGAGCCATTTGAACCGTCTGAAAATCTGTGGCGTATGTTCGAACAGCGGGTAAAACGTCAACATCAGCACTCCTGTAATTTCGTGGAGTGGCGCGACCAGATACTTAGCGAGTGGCTTAACCTGGATGCGATGCGACGTGCCTGCACGACCTTGTGCACTCTCCTCTTTACCGAATCCAGGCGGACATCAAGTCCAGACTCGGAATTACACGGTGTTAAATTATGCTTGTGGTGGTTTCTCTAGGAGTGACTAATTCTTTGTCCGGTGAGCTTACATCACGAAGGAAAGGCGTCTGCTATAACGTAGGTTACGAAAAATCTCTCCAATTAGGCAGCCGAAGCTGGATTTCGGGGACTCGCGGCTATTGACACCAGACGACTTTACTTTACTCACTATACACGCACAATAAGGAAAATTACCATTGTTGCTGGTGTCGTTATTTTAATGGTTACAGTGTACGTTAAGTTTATGTTCACGTGGCACGATATAGACATGAGTTAAGGCTTTAGTAACAGCAGACGAATTCCAATTGAGTTCCTTCCAGTTTCTTTGCCCATCCTCAGCCATTTTCGCTTCCACGCTCCCAGCAGTGACCCCGTTCTCGATGGACGCCGAGCGTGGGTCCCCTCCTCGCCTCGTGTGTTATGTGGGGGCACAGGTCACACCGTCCGCTGTGTTTACCCTCCTCAGAGGATGAGCGGATGCAGCCGCATAAAAAGTGCGTGCCCTCTCGTTAAGAGGCGAGTCGAAGGCCAGCAGAAAATGGAGCACGGCTGACGCTTACGCTTTCTCCTGGCCGGGGAAACACCGGAAGTCTCGGCTGCCCGCCGTCTGCTTATCTGGCGCGAAGACCGCAGCCAGTTACATTCCGCTCCCTCCTCCGCATGCAGCGGAGGTTCTTCTTGTGTCGAGCACGGCTTTTCCCTAATGCCTCATTCATATTAGGCTCACTTGCGAGGGGCTGCTTCATCTCGCGTACGAGGCAGCTGAACGCAGTTTCGTATTGGATGCTACAAAGTGGAACCTTATACCAACGCAGGCGAGTTACGAATTTGCCAACTGCGTAGTCCACCTAGTCACGGAGACCGAACTCCTGCAGTTGCGACTTACACAAACACAGTCCCAGTACGATATCAGTGAAATGATTACCGTTCCAAATAAACGGTGTTGCTTACGCTGTTTAGAGCGGCTTGGACTAACTCTGCGGATGGGCGGTTACATTACTGTTCTTCGTCTTCCATGGCTCTAGAGTTAATTCTGAATATGGGCCCCTTCAAAAATTCTCCGTAAGTTATCACGATGAAATATTAGAGTTTTCCATCCACTACAGTCCATTTTAAGCAATTCCTCCATTGCCCATCCATCCGTCTGGTACTCTATCGAGACCGGTACTCGATCGAGCCTGGCTCTTTGACCCCCGCGGATTTCCATTCGCTATCTTTGCCACTTGTCACTCCCATCTCAATCTTTAGTCAACAGATCTTTATACACAGTGCACAGCCTCCTCCACTCCCATCTTTCTCTTTCACAGGTTGGGCCAACAGTTCTTCGACATACCATTTTTTCAAAGCCGTCTAGCATTCCAGTATCTTTAGATGTTAGCGATCAACTTTCCGAGGAATATCTAAGCACAGGGCTTATGAGTGTTACACAAATGGTTGATCTGGTCGTAAGAGTTAAGAGTCTTGAAGAAAACAGTTTTTTGAATACAAAATAGGCTATGTTGGCTGATATTAATCTTTGTTTAACCGCATAAGATATGACACGTGAAAGGGCGAATATCGATCCTACATATTTAAGTGCCCAACTCTCTCAAAACTACACTCCTGGAAATGGAAAAAAAAAAACACATTGACACCGGTGTGTCAGACCCACCATACTTGCTCCGGACACTGCGAGAGGGCTGTACAAGCAATGATCACACGCACGGCACAGCGGACACGCCAGGAACCGCGGTGTTGGCCGTCGAATGGCGCTAGCTGCGCAGCATTTGTGCACCGCCGCCGTCAGTGTCAGCCAGTTTGCCGTGGCATACGGAGCTCCATCGCAGTCTTTAACACTGGTAGCATGCCGCGACAGCGTGGACGTGAACCGTATGTGCAGTTGACGGACTTTGAGCGAGGGCGTATAGTGGGCATGCGGGAGGCCGGGTGGACGTACCGCCGAATTGCTCAACACGTGGGGCGTGAGGTCTCCACAGTACATGGATGTTGTCGCCAGTGGTCGGCGGAAGGTGCACGTGCCCGTCGACCTGGGACCGGACCGCAGCGACGCACGGATGCACGCCAAGACCGTAGGATCCTACGCAGTGCCGTAGGGGACCGCACCGCCACTTCCCAGCAAATTAGGGACACTGTTGCTCCTGGGGTATCGGCGAGAACCATTCGCAACCGTCTCCATGAAGCTGGGCTACGGTCCCGCACACCGTTAGGCAGTCTTCCGCTCACGCCCCAACATCGTGCAGCCCGCCTCCAGTGGTGTCGCGACAGGCGTGAATGGAGGGACGAATGGAGACGTGTCGTCTTCAGCTATGAGAGTCGCTTCTGCCTTGGTGCCAATGATGGTCGTATGCGTGTTTGGCGCCGTGCAGGTGAGCGCCACAATCAGGACTGCATACGACCGAGGCACACAGGGCCAACACCCGGCATCATGGTGTGGGGAGCGATCTCCTACACTGGCCGTACACCACTGGTGATCATCGAGGGGACACTGAATAGTGCACGGTACATCCAAACCGTCATCGAACCCATCGTTCTACCATTCCTAGACCGGCAAGGGAACTTGCTGTTCCAACAGGACAATGCACGTCCGCATGTATCCCGTGCCACCCAACGTGCTCTAGAAGGTGTAAGTCAACTACCCTGGCCAGCAAGATCTCCGGATCTGTCCCCCATTGAGCATGTTTGGGACTGGATGAAGCGTCGTCTCACGCGGTCTGCACGTCCAGCACGAACGCTGGTCCAACTGAGGCGCCAGGTGGAAATGGCATGGCAAGCCGTTCCACAGGACTACATCCAGCATCTCTACGATCGTCTCCATGGGAGAATAGCAGCCTGCATTGCTGCGAAAGGTGGATATACACTGTACTAGTGCCGACATTGTGCATGCTCTGTTGCCTGTGTCTATGTGCCTGTGGTTCTGTCGGTGTGATCATGTGATGTATCTGACCCCAGGAATGTGTCAATAAAGTTTCCCCTTCCTGGGACAATGAATTCACGGTGTTCTTATTTCAATTTCCAGGAGTGTATAACTGCTTAAAGTTATTGAGGGTGCTGCCATTATATGTTCTTCTGCTGGCTGATATTCATTCTCATATTCCTGTGGCTTGCTCAAGTGCGATGAATGCCATCGCCATTGCCTTCAGAATTTTTCCAACTTAGAATATTAAGAGTGGAAGACAACTGCACTGCTAATATTTGGCAGTTAAGGAGAGCAGAAGAAATTAAGATTCTGACGTCAGATTATATGGCAGTTATCTAGCTTAAATCTGAACTTTCACCCGCAGTTTCTTACAGAATAAAGTATGTTTTACACTGGGGTAAAAGCGCACTCTTGTGTCCGTATTTGCTTCAACAAATGAATATGTTTTGGAAGGATTGCGTCGAGGACAAATAAAATATTTCTTATTTTTCTCCATATACATGTTCCAGCGTAGATTCACATTCATTAGTACTTTCCTCTTTTTTTCTGTTGATAACTCAATAACTCTGCAGATTTCTTATACTAACTGAGAAAAATTAACACTAACACAACAAAACAAAATACTTGTAGTATTTATTAGCTCACAAGTTAATACTGCAACTCAATTTGCATCGGACGGACAGGCAGAAATTTCAAATTAGACACACTTAACAAACGAGGTCACTAAAAAGTGACATTGTCACTTTACATACGCAGAGCATCTTATGTATATGGAGCACAGACCAACAAACATTAACATTAAGCTGAAAATTATTTAATGCAGTAACAGCCCTCCACAGAAACTAATAAATAAACAAAGATACTGCACACAAGCCTCCCCCCCCCCCCCCCCCAAGAACTGTGGACTTTGCCGTCGATGGTAGATGGGGTGGTTTGCGTGCCTCAGCAATACAAATAGCCATAATGTAGGTGCAACAACAACGGAGGAGTATGTGTTGAGAGGCGAGATAAACATATGGTTCCTGAAGAGGGGTAGCAGCCTTTTCAGTAGTTACAGGGACAACAGCCTGGAAGGCTGACTGATCTGACCTTGTACATCAACAAAAAAGGCCTTACTGTGCTGGTACTGCGGATGGCTGCAAGCTAGGGAAACTACAGCCGTAATTTTTCCCGAGGACATGCAGCTCTACTTTATGGTTAAATGATGATGGCGTCTTCTTGGGTAAAATATTCCGGAAGTAAAATAGTCCCCTATTACGATCACTGGGAGGGGACTACTCACGACGATGTCGTCATCAGGAGAAACAAAACTGGCATTTTACGGATTGTAGCGTAGAAGGTTAGGTCCCTCAATCGCCCAGGTAGGTTAGAAAATATAAAATGAAAAGTGGATAGGCGGAAGTTAGATATAGTGGGAATTAGTGAAGTTCGGTGGCAGGAGGAACAGGACTTCTGGTCAGGTGAATACAGAACTATAAATAAAAAATCAAATAGGGGTAATGTAGGAGTAGGCTTAATAATGAATGTAAAACTGGAATGCGGGTAAGCTACCATGAACAGCATAGTGAACGCATTATCGTAGCAAAGATGGACACAAAGCTTGCACCCACCGAAGTAGCACAACTTTATATGACAACTAGTTCCGCAGATGACGAAGAGACTGAAGAAATGTATAATGAGATAAAAGAAATTATTCAGATAGTTAAGGGAGACGAAAATGAGTTGGGAGATATTGACACTGCGAAAAGAATTTGACAAATCTCTGAAAGATCTCATTCGTAGTAAGACCCCGGGAGTAGACAATATTCCTTCAGAACTACTGTTACAAAAATGTTCTATCTGGTGTCAAAGATGTATGAGACAGGCGAAATACCCTCAGACTTCAAGAAGAATGTAGTGATTCCAATTCCACAGAAAGTAGTTGCTGACAGGTGTGAATATTACCGAACAATCAGTCTATGTCATGGTTGCAACATATTAACACGAATTCTTTACAGAAGACTGGAAAAACTGGTAGAAGCAGACCTCGGGGAAGATCAGTTTAGATGCCAGAGAAATGTAGGAAAACGCGAAGCAATACTGATCCTAAGACTTATCTTAGAAGATACGCAAACCTACATTTATAGCATTTGTCGACTTAGAGAAAGCTTTCGACAACGCTGACTGGGATACTCTCTTTGAAATTCTGAAGGTAGCGGAGGTAAAGTACAGGGAGCGAAACCCCCATTTACAACTTGTACAGAAACCACACGGCTGTTGTAAGTGTGCTAGCCGCTGTGCCCGAGCGGTTCTAGGCGCTTCAGTCCGGATCCGCGCTGCTGCTACAGTCGCAGGTTCGAATCCTGCCTTGGGCATGGATGTGCGTGCTGTCCTTCGGTTAGTTAGGTTTAAGTATTTCTAAGTTCTAGGGGACTGATGACCTCAGATGTTAAGACTCATAGTGCTTAGAGCCATTTGAACCATATTTTTGTTATAAGTGTTAAGGGTATGAAAGGGAAGGTGTGGCTAAACATGGAATGCGACAGAGTTATAGCCTATCCCCGATGTTATGCAATATCTGCATTGAACAAGTAGTAAAGGAAACCAATGAAAATTTGGAGTAGGAAATAAAGTTCAGGGAGAAGAAATAAAAGCTTTGAGGTTTGCCAATGACATTGTAATTCTGTCAGAGACAGAAGAGGACTTGGAAGAGCAGTTGAACGGAATGGACAGTGTCTCGAAAAGAGGATATAAGATGATCTTCAACAACAGCAAAGCAAGAATGCTGGAATGTAGCCGAATTCTTAAGAAAGAAATCGGTAGGTTGCGCCGTTTCGTATTTAATTAGCAATGAATTTAGCCAGCCGAATTCTTAAGAAAGAAATCGGTAGGTTGCGCCGTTTCGTAGTTAATTAGCACTGAAGTTAGCCAATCAATCCATTGAGCGCACAAATTCAAGAGAGCTGTCAGAGACTGTTCTTTGTTTACTAAAACCGAACAAGAGAGCGGTATAAAAATTAGACACGGGACGTCAGGTTGAGCCGCCTTGTTCGCCATTATCTATGCTATGAGAACATCTGACACTATGCCGGAACGCCTGAATTTACACACGTCACAGCCTGACTTGCTAACTTCAATGCTAATTAACTCAGAAACGGAGCAACGTATCGAATTTTCCTCTTGAGCATTCTTTCTCAGCACAACCTACCCTGCAACACCTTTACAAGTTTTCAGATTTTTTCTGACCAGCCTGTAGAGAAGGTTAATACGATACCAGTAAAATGCAGGAGCATCCAAGGAAATATCACACAATCAGTATCGTTTATTAAAGATTATAATGCCCAGGTAGTATTAGGAACAGGAATTTGGTTGAAACCACGAGTCAATAGCAACGAAATCGTAAGTTGGATTGGAATATTTATTGTAAGTCTCTGTATGTCCATCTTTTCAGAGATGGCTGCGGGACTTGCCTGTTCGAGACAGGATGTCAAATCAAACATCTTTCAGCCGTCTAGTTTCCAAGCATATTTTATTTGGCTGCCAGTTTCGGCGATTTACTGCGCCATCTTCAGGCCCCTGACCGACGGGTAGGAAGATTCCACCTCGATTCTGCTTGCTGTAGCGATCTCTTCAACCATCATCTGCCTACTCAGAGTATATTTTTGACCAGAACCGGGATAGAATCTTCATACATGTCGGTCAGTGGCCTAAAGATGGCGTAGTAAATCGCCGAAACTGGTAGCCAATTAAAATAAGTTTGGAAACTAGGCGGCTCAAAGGCGTTTGGTTTGACGTCCTGTATTTATAGTAAGGATAGGTTAAACGCGAATGGTAACGGCCTATTTATTGCAGTAAAGATTTTGATAACATCTAGCGAGGTTATCATGGTTTCTGAATGTGAATTAATCTGGGTGAACTTAAGCATCAAAGCATCAAAAATGGTAATCGGATGCTTTTATAGACCTCCTGGGTCAGAAGGTGTAGTGGTGGGCGCTTCAGCGAGACATACCGAGTAACATTGATAATTTTCCTGATCTTGCCATTGTAATAGGGAATGACTTCGACTTTCCGTGTATAGACTGGGAGAGTCATGCCATCAAAACTGGTGCCAGAGATTCGCCAGGGATTCGTGTGACGTTATTCTGAATATGTTGTCTGAAAATTACTTCGACAGATAGTTAGAGAACCAACTCGTGAAGGTAACATCTTAGATCTTGTAATCTGCCCCCTCCTTCCTAGTTCCATCTATTGTCCTCACGAAAGCCTGTTATGAAGATTTGAGAGCAGCGAAGATTACAGTAAACTTTCTAGTTTACTTAGCTTGTCATGTTGGGATGGCTCCAGTTCTTCTTGTCTAGGGGCCCGATTCTTGGCCAGCCGGGATGGCCGAGCGGTTCTAGGCGCTACAGTCTGGAACCGTGCGACCGCTCCAGTCGCAGGTTCGAATCCTGCCTCTGGCATGGATGTGTGTGGTGTCCTTAGGTTAGTTAGGTTTAAGTAGTTCTAAGCCTAGGGGACTGATGACCTCAGAAGCTAAGTCCCATAGTAATCAGAGCCATTTGAACCATTTGAACCTGATTTTTGATGCTGAAAATCTCATGTTTTAGGGCCTCTTTGAAGATTGTTATTACGGGAATTTTTGTTTTTACGTACCGGTAAATATATTTTCTCACATTTTAGTATATCATACAGTCTTGATTTTTCACATTAACAAAGCCGAAATTACATTGTTCGCACAAAAATATGGCCGATCACGTCAGAGGCATGCTTACGACCCTCACACTCTACAGAAATAACAATATTCCAAAGGGTTTACAATTTTTCTTAACAAACGACTTACCGTTAGATTATTAATTTCTATTATTATTTCACAAATGAATTCAGACATAAATATACTAAACAGTACAGGATTGCATAATTAATAATAGAAATTTTAAATGTGCCAATAATTCGTAATTTCAAATGTTTTTTAAAAAATAATTTTGACTCTGCATTCAGAACTAGTACTTATCGATTATAAGGTCGAAACTAAAATATTTTATAAAGTAAATCCTTTTCATGAATTTTAGCTTGAAATATAACATACTGTGTATAAAATTATATGAAAGTTTTTAGAAAAGCAACTGAGGTAATATTGACCTGTCCAAAATACGAACTTACTGAGTATCGTGCGAGATTTGCCACTAAATTCAAGACTTATTCGCAGATAGGACTCAACACGTCGCTCTTAATGGAACACAATCGACAGATGTAAATTAAATTTCCAGGGTACCCCAAGGAAGTGTGATAGGACAGTTAGTGTTTATAATTTATACAAATAATGTAGTATTAAGCGTGGGAAGCTCTTTAAGACTGTTTGTAGATGGTGCAGTTGTCTGTAAGAAAACAGTATGATCTGCAGAGGATTGATGAATCGTGCAGGCTCTGGCAGTTGACCTTGAATGTAAATGAATGTAACATATTTCGCATACATAGCAAAAGAAACCCACTACTGTTTAGCTGCACTATTGAATCTAAACTGCCGGAAACAGTATCTACCGTAAAATAT
Source organism: Schistocerca nitens (assembly GCF_023898315.1). Lineage (NCBI taxonomy): Eukaryota > Metazoa > Arthropoda > Insecta > Orthoptera > Acrididae > Schistocerca > Schistocerca nitens. The sequence continues at coordinate 932,668,399 of NC_064616.1, forward strand.
CTAGTAGTAACTGTCCAGAGCGACCTGAAGTGGAATGATCACATAAAACAAGTAGTAGGAAAAGCATATGCCGAACTGAGACTGAGGGGAAGATTAAGGAAATATAACTCAACGATACATACAAGGCGCTTTGTCGACCGATTCTTGAGCGTTGGTCGTCTATCTGTGATCCTTACCAGGGAGGACTGATAGAAAAGATGGAGATAACCGAACAAAGAGCAGCTCGTTTCGCCGGGGTTCATTTAGTCGGCGCGAGAGCGTTACAGAGATACTCAACGAACTCCAGCGACAGACGTTGCAAGAAAGGCTTTGTGCATCACGGAGAGGTTTACTATTGAAATTTCGAGAGAGCATTTTCCAGGAAGAGTCGGACAACATATTACTTCCTTCCACTTACATCTCACGACATTACCACGACGATAAAATTCGAGAAATTAGAGCTAATACAGAAACTTACCGACAACCATTCTTCAGATGGTTCAAATGACGGATTATGATTATACTGCAGGCTGTTAGCAGGGCGGGGCACAGCGGGAAGCTGTGGCCACGCAGTAATTGCGGGGTGGCTGCCGGCTTTTGTGGGGGGCCTGCTCTGTGGTCGCCACGCCATCTTTTCTGTTTCCGCGCTGCATCTAAGAACGGCAGTTGACCACAATCACAGACTCTAGGTCCCACGGTGACGGCAGGGCGTGTGATACACGTTCCAACAACAAAGGCGGGTTTTCTGTCACAAAGTGGCAACGGAGAGAATTATGTGATTCCGAACGGGTATAATTGAGGGGTGCCGAAGTGATATTTATTCAGTAAATTTCCACCGATGTTACATGAGCTCAAGTGCACTGTTAGCCATGTTATTGATATGTGAGAACGTTAAGGAAGGATCATTTCAAATAAGAACTTAATTCATAGAGACCGTTCGACTGTCCCTCAGCCAACTGACATCCATTGTTAGCTAAGGGCCTCATATGCGCTACTTCATGCATTTCGGTCTTCAACTGTACGCATCTGTTTCGCTTGTGACTCCCCATCTTCCATTTACATCTATGTCATATGCAGCGAGCCACCTAACGGTGTGTGGTGCAGGTACTTCTGGTACTAGTACCACTAACGTATCCCCTCTTCCCTGTCACACTCGCTTAATGGTGCCATAGAAGTACACTCCTGGAAATGGAAAAAAGAACACATTGACACCGGTGTGTCAGACCCACCATACTTGCTCCGGACACTGCGAGAGGGCTGTACAAGCAATGATCACACGCACGGCACAGCGGACACACCAGGAACCGCGGTGTTGGCCGTCGAATGGCGCTAGCTGCGCAGCATTTGTGCACCGCCGCCGTCAGTGTCAGCCAGTTTGCCGTGGCATACGGAGCTCCATCGCAGTCTTTAACACTGGTAGCATGCCGCGACAGCGTGGACGTGAACCGTATGTGCAGTTGACGGACTTTGAGCGAGGGCGTATAGTGGGCATGCGGGAGGCCGGGTGGACGTACCGCCGAATTGCTCAACACGTGGGGCGTGAGGTCTCCACAGTACATGGATGTTGTCGCCAGTGGTCGGCGGAAGGTGCACGTGCCCGTCGACCTGGGACCGGACCACAGCGACGCACGGATGCACGCCAAGACCGTAGGATCCTACGCAGTGCCGTAGGGGACCGCACCGCCACTTCCCAGCAAATTAGGGACACTGTTGCTCCTGGGGTATCGGCAAGGACCATTCGCAACCGTCTCCATGAAGCTGGGCTACGGTCCCGCACACCGTTAGGCCGTCTTCCGCTCACGCCCCAACATCGTGCAGCCCGCCTCCAGTGGTGTCGCGACAGGCGTGAATGGAGGGACGAATGGAGACGTGTCGTCTTCAGCGATGAGAGTCGCTTCTGCCTTGGTGCCAATGATGGTCGTATGCGTGTTTGGCGCCGTGCAGGTGAGCGCCACAATCAGGACTGCATACGACCGAGGCACACAGGGCCAACACCCGGCATCATGGTGTGGGGAGCGATCTCCTACACTGGCCGTACACCACTGGTGATCGTCGAGGGGACACTGAATAGTGCACGGTACATCCAAACCATCATCGAACCCATCGTTCTACCATTCCTAGACCGGCAAGGGAACTTGCTGTTCCAACAGGACAATGCACGTCCGCATGTATCCCGTGCCACCCAACGTGTTCTAGAAGGTGTAAGTCAACTACCCTGGCCAGCAAGATCTCCGGATCTGTCCCCCATTGAGCATGATTGGGACTGGATGAAGCGTCGTCTCACGCGGTCTGCACGTCCAGCACGAACGCTGGTCCAACTGAGGCGCCAGGTGGAAATGGCATGGCAAGCCGTTCCACAGGACTACATCCAGCATCTCTACGATCGTCTCCATGGGAGAATAGCAGCCTGCATTGCTGCGAAAGGTGGATATACACTGTACTAGTGCCGACATTGTGCATGCTCTGTTGCCTGTGTCTATGTGCCTGTGGTTCTGTCAGTGTGATCATGTGATGTATCTGACCCCAGGAATGTGTCAATAAAGTTTCCCCTTCCTGGGACAATGAATTCACGGTGTTCTTATTTCAATTTCCAGGAGTGTATGATTGCCGGCCGGAGTGGCCTTGCGGTTCTAGGCGCTACAGTCTGGAGCCGAGCGACCGCTACGGTCGCAGGTTCGAATCCTGCCTCGGGCATGGATGTGTGTGATGTCCTCAGGTTAGTTAGGTATAATTAGTTCTACGTTCTAGGCGACTGATGATCTCAGAAGTTAAGTCGCATAGTGGTCATAGTGCGCACAAAAGCCGGCAGCTACCCCGCAATTACTGCGTGGCCACAGCTTCCCGCTGTGCCCCGCCGTCACCAACAGCCTGCATTATAATCATAATCCGTCTCTACACCAGCGACAATCGCCGTCGTAGCGTGTAACACCACTTTATGACATTAAGAGAAACCTGCAATAATGCACCTTTCCGTTTATTAAATAACAGTAGCAATGCGCTTCCACCTCAGTTCATTAATTTTTCGTTCAAAGCACAGGAAGCGTTCCCAAATATATGCTAATTCTCAACGATCTCCTACAAACAAAAGTGATAGACGCTTCATAAAGGATCACAGAAAATATACAGCGCTTTTTAAAGAAAGTGCCACATATTCCTACATGAGGTAATATTGGTCAAAACTAGAGGAAAACTTCCTATAATGATGTTTCCGGAAACCAATACTTGAGCAATCCGCCCTCACATTCCCATCTGGCTGTTGCGTAGAAGTAGACATTGAAGGTAGTGCCGCATGTGGTTACCATGAATCCTGGCTCAGCCTTCAGGCCTTCTTCGCACGGAATCACATACTCTTTCAAATAAACCCTTGGCTCCATTCGGATTCCGTCAAATGCATTGGTGACACGCTCCTGCCACGTCTGCACATTGTCGGTGGGTTGGATGTACACAGATGCTTTTAAATGTCTGCATAGCCAGAAATCCAACAGATTTAGGTTCGATGAACGGGTTTGCTATGCTACAGGATCCTGGACCCATCTACCGCACATGAAATGCTTCTGTCGCACGGTCCGTAGAAAATGGGGTGCTGCCCTATCATGCATTAACCACAGAAGTTGTCTTTATGCAAGGGGAACGCTCTTCTACAGCGTTGGTAATTCATCACCTAGAAATCGGTGATACACAGCACGTGTTAATCTGTTTGATGAACTGTATCGCCCTGAAAGTCTGTCACCGACAAGTCTTGCCCGTACTGAAGCGATCTCGATGCCTTACCACCATGATTGCTCGAGAATTTTCAATTGCCCACACGTGCATATTGTGGTAAATAACAATGCCATCTCTTGTATGACGCCGGCCGGTGTGGCCGAGCGGTTCTAGGCGCTTCAGTCCGGAACCGCAAGACCGCTACGGTCGCAGGTTCGAATCCTGCCCCGGGCATGGATGTGTGTGATGACCTTAGGTTAGTTAGGTTTAAGTAGTTCTAAGTTCTAGGGGACTGATGACCTCAGATGTTAAGTCCCATAGTGCTCAGAGCCATTTGAACCATTATCTTGTATGACGGTCTGCACCACCGAATACTGCATATTACTCGTCATTGGTAAAAGACACAAAAAAGTGTTTGTTTCCGAACGTATAATTCTAGGAACTTTTCTTCTGGTTTTGACCAGTAGCACGTTCTGCAGGAATATATGACACTTTTTGTTAACACCCTGTATGATTTCAATCTAAATAATGAAAGTATTAACCGACGTTAATTTGTCGTTTAATTAGGCTGCAGGGGTTTGACAGAATTCCAAAGGTCTACGACGATCGTTTGGTTTCGACCTCTATGATCATTATCAAGTTATCAACAAATGTAGATAACTTATAAAAATTTCTCCAAAATTCGGATTACAAGCATCTCCGTGAGCTTATGCCCCAAGACGGCTTGACATTCATACAACTTGTTCAACGATGTATGTCGCGTAACGATCACGACGCTGAAATTGGACCAGTTCGTGCTCATTCGGAATCTTTTTTCCTCGAATTGAGCAGGAGGAGTGGAAATGGATCGGTTTCACTCCCTCACACGCCATACAGTGGCAGATGTAGATGTGGATTTCACCAATACGCCTTCCGTTCTGTCGTTCTCTCGGTTGTTACTCGTCTCTTGACGTCAGAAAAGCACCCGGCTGCAGCATTCCAGTGCATTCATCAGGCCACATGTATGTCCAAATTCGTGCCAGTTTAAACATACACTCCTGGAAATGGAAAAAAGAACACATTGACACCGGTGTGTCAGACCCACCATACTTGCTCCGGACACTGCGAGAGGGCTGTACAAGCAATGATCACACGCACGGCACAGCGGACACACCAGGAACCGCGGTGTTGGCCGTCGAATGGCGCTAGCTGCGCAGCATTTGTGCACCGCCGCCGTCAGTGTCAGCCAGTTTGCCGTGGCATACGGAGCTCCATCGCAGTCTTTAACACTGGTAGCATGCCGCGAAAGCGTGGACGTGAACCGTATGTGCAGTTGACGGACTTTGAGCGAGGGCGTATAGTGGGCATGCGGGAGGCCAGGTGGACGTACCGCCGAATTTCTCAACACGTGGGGCGGGAGGTCTCCACAGTACATCGATGTTGTCGCCAGTGGTCGGCGGAAGGTGCACGTGCCCGTCGACCTGGGACCGGACCGCAGCTACGCACGGATGCACGCCAAGACCGTAGGATCCTACGCAGTGCCGTAGGGGACCGCACCGCCACTTCCCAGCAAATTAGGGACACTGTTGCTCCTGGGGTATCGGCGAGGACCATTCGCAACCGTCTCCATGAAGCTGGGCTACGGTCCCGCACACCGTTAGGCCGTCTTCCGCTCACGCCCCAACATCGTGCAGCCCGCCTCCAGTGGTGTCGCGACAGGCGTGAATGGAGGGACGAATGGAGACGTGTCGTCTTCAGCGATGAGAGTCGCTTCTGCCTTGGTGCCAATGATGGTCGTATGCGTGTTTGGCGCCGTGCAGGTGAGCGCCACAATCAGGACTGCATACGACCGAGGCACACAGGGCCAACACCCGGCATCATGGTGTGGGGAGCGATCTCCTACACTGGCCGTACACCACTGGTGATCGTCGAGGGGACACTGAATAGTGCACGGTACATCCAAACCGTCATCGAACCCATCGTTCTACCATTCCTAGACCGGCAAGGGAACTTGCTGTTCCAACAGGACAATGCACGTCCGCATGTATCCCGTGCCACCCAACGTGTTCTAGAAGGTGTAAGTCAACTACCCTGGCCAGCAAGATCTCCGGATCTGTCCCCCATTGAGTATGATTGGGACTGGATGAAGCGTCGTCTCACGCGGTCTGCACGTCCAGCACGAACGCTGGTCCAACTGAGGCGCCAGGTGGAAATGGCATGGCAAGCCGTTCCACAGGACTACATCCAGCATCTCTACGATCGTCTCCATGGGAGAATAGCAGCCTGCATTGCTGCGAAAGGTGGATATACACTGTACTAGTGCCGACATTGTGCATGCTCTGTTGCCTGTGTCTATGTGCCTGTGGTTCTGTCAGTGTGATCATGTGATGTATCTGACCCCAGGAATGTGTCAATAAAGTTTCCCCTTCCTGGGACAATGAATTCACGGTGTTCTTATTTCAATTTCCAGGAGTGTATCAAACTGCCTGGCTTGCAACGTCTCTCACCTGAGTTCAGTGAGCATTTCTCTAACACACACAAACTCGTGATGAGTCATACAGCCCGTATTTGTTATTTTCTATCAGTCCGTTAATCTACCTTGGTAAGGACACCAGGCGGACGAAAAACACTCAAAAATTAATCGAAACGAGAATTTTCGTAAGTGACCTTTATCACAAGTGAAATTACACTGCCTTAGGATTTTTACAGTAAATCTGAATTTGGTGTCTACCTCCCGATGACGGAATCTTTTCGTGTATTTGTACACAATACATTACATTTATTTATGTTATTCTTCGCAACAAGCGGTGATCACTTGCAATTATCTCTGCATTTGTACTATCTCCATGGCGACAGCTACCTTTAAACACTGTCTTCTGTGAATAGCCTCCTAGGGATATGAACGTAACTTCCCTGATCGCGAGATACAAGCATCAACTTTTTCTCTAAATGAAACTATAATATTTCTTGCGCTGGAATAGCACATATGTATCAGACAAATTCACTGATATAATTCATCTGTAAGCCAGGCAAAGTGATTGTAGAGTAAAAGTGAATTGAATTTGGGGATTTTTGTGGTGTTGTCCGAGCCATTTGCACGGTACGCCGCACGAGGTGTGTGCCACTCTCCACGGAAACTAATGCCACCGAAGCAAAACGTTATGTTCACATCACACTCATAGGAAAGTGGAGTAAGTAAGCACACGTTTGCAGCAAAACAGCACAATTTCTCCCATATTCGATGTAATTTTACCCTGTAATTTCCAGTATGACCTGCAAAAGATAATATGACTGGATTTGTCTCATACTGGTATTCCGGTGCTATATGAGCACCATTGTTCTCTCTATAGAATGAATGTCCCAGATGTGTTACATCGGGTTCAGACCAAGGGAATCTGGTGGACAAGACACGAAAGTGACTTTATTATCGTGTTCCTCAAATCATTGTAGTATGATTCTAGCCTTGTTACGTCAACAGTTATGCTGCTGGAAGATGCCATGTACTTGATAGAAGATATCAAGCATGAAGTGACATACGTGTCCACGGTAATGTTCAAATACTCCAATGCCCCCCAGGCCCAATGAAAGCCCATGTGAATGTCCCTCGTAGTATAATGATACCCGTATTAGCCTCCGGACTCCACATTATGTGCTGGAGCGTGATCTTCCAACATACTGCCGTTTACTCTTGCCTTCATCGTCGTTAAACGGCTTTAAAAAAAAAAAATGGTTCAAATGGCTCTGAGCACTATGGGACTTAACTTCTGTGGTCATCAGTCGCCTAGAACTTAGAACTAATTAAACCTAACTATCCTAAGGACATCACACACATCCATGCCCGAGGCAAGATTCGAACCTGCGACCGTAGCGGTCGCCTGGCTCCAGACTGTAGCGCCTAGAACCGCACGGCCACTCCGGCCGGCTTTCGACTGCAGGTTAAAGTCATCCTCAGACGTGAGCTCCCTATGGCTGGTGCTGCTGGCTCGTCGGTTATTCTCGTTGTAGCGTGACCGTTTGCAGTTGGCAGTTGGCAGCACGAGAACAGTCGATGGGCTACCAGTATCAGCCTTAGGGAGCTCACGTCTGAAGATGACTTTAACTGGTAGTTGAAACCTGCCACAATAAATAAATATTATTGTAAGCCTGACAATTATTTTAATCAAATTATAGCACCAGATGTCTAAATTTACTCACAAGACAACTAAGTCTTCCACTCACATCAATACAGACTTTACTTGTTTGTTTCATTTACATCGTTTCTTAGCATTCTCCTCAGTATTAATGTCCGTCACTGATCTTGTAATCGAATACTGCCGAGTTCTCATGGGCATTACATGTTACGTGAAGGAAAACTAAAGAAACGCTTAGAGAAAAGAGATGCGGCTTCACCAATATCAAGAACTAAAGTGATAAAGCAAAGAAGGGAAGACTGAAGGATAGAAAGAACTTACACGAGGGCTGTACAAATGAAATAAACTTGTAGACAGTATTATGGAAAATGAAGATGAGACAGGAGATGTGATACTGCGAGAAGAATTTGACCAAGTAGCGAAAGACCTAAGTCGAAACAAGGCACCTGTAGTAGATGACATTCCATAGGAGTTTTTGAGAGTCTTAGGAGAACATACTATACCAAAATTAATCCATCTAGTATGCAAGATATGACACTGGTGGAATACTATCAGACTTTAAGAAGAATTTAACAATTGCAACTGCAAAGAACATAGCTGCTGCCAGGTGTAAATATTATCGTACCATCAGTTTAATAAGTCTTGTTTGCAGAATACTAACATGAATTACTCAACGAAGGATTAAAAGACTGGTGGAAGCCTAAATCGAGGAAAAGAAAATTTAGTTATGGAAAAATGTAGGAACAAACGAGGCAATACTGAGCCTACGACTTATCCTAGAGGACAGGTTGACGAAAGGCAAACCTACATCTGTCCTATTTGTGGATTCAGAGAAAGCCTTTGCCATCGTTGACTGGAATACACTCTTTGAACATCTGAAAGTAATAAGGACAAAGTATAGTGACCGACAAGTAATTTACAATTTGTATGTAAACCACGCTGCAGCTTGAAAAGCCGAAGGACGCGAAAGGAAATAAGTAATTGGAAAGGGACTGGGACACGGTTATAGCTTATCTTCGACAGTACTGAATCCGTTAATTATGAAAACTGGGAAAAACAAGATAATTTTGGAAAGGGAAGTTTAGGGAGAAGAAATAAAAACTTTGAAGGGTGCTGATGGCATTGTATTTGTCTGAGACGGTGAAGGACTTGTAAGATCAGCTGAACAGAATGGATAGTGTCTTGAAAGGGTACTATATGATCAATATCAACAAAAGTTAAAGAAAGGTAGTGGAGTGTAGTAAGGAATTAGATTTGAAAGTGGGACACTAAAAGTAGTAGAAGTTAAGGCAAGAAGAGAATAAAAGCTATTTAAATGTAATGATATGGAAGAACGTTGAAGATTAGATGGGTAGATTGAATAATTGATGTGGAGGTACTGAATCGAACTGGAAGATAAGAAACTTATGGTACGAGTTGACTAACAGAAGACATGACTTTTACTGAGGCATCTATGTATCGTCAGTTTGGCAATGGTAGAAAGTTTGGGATATAATACAGGGTGAATCACCTAAAACTTGCACCGCAAATATTGCAGAAACTGAAAGCGCTGTTGATGTGCGGTTTTCACAGAATGGACTGGTAGTCAGGGGCTTGTACTGTTAGCCGATAACCAGAGTGTAATAACAATTAGAAAGTGTATTTCTTGTGCAAATATACACTTTTTTAAATCGAACAATGCCTATTGACATTAACAGATTAAACTTAGGATAAATTAGAAAATCAGTGGTGTTTGTTACAGGGTTCTACTGCGAGTAGTTTACAAGATATCGTATTTTGAAAAGTTTATACACCGTCACTTGTTTGTGATATTCAGTCTGCGTAGTTGGTACGGTGTTGATACCTTGGCTTGTAGTGTGCTTGTGTGTTCCTCGAGTGCAGTGCGTGTATGACAGTCAAAGCAGAAGGTCGTAAGTGGATGATGCGATTTACGAAGGCAGAAAAAGCCGACGTGCTCAAGGTGTGTGAAGAGTGTAGTAAGAATGCAGTTCGTTCTTGTACGGTGTGTGCGGTAAGTAGACGCCAACCATCTCGGCAATTATTTATCAACTTCTTCAACTAGTTACGTGAAAGTGGTTGTGTGACACCTAGACAACAGAACAGAATGAAATAAGCCACGACAGAAGAGGGGGAAATCGATGTTCTTAAGACTGTTGCAGCTGATCCGCACGTTAGCTGCCGCGCAATATCACGAGGAAGAGGCATGAGTCAGGCAAGTGCCCAACGCATTCCCCATCGACATACGTTCCATCCATATCACATTTCTCTCCATCGAGAGCTGCATGGAAACGATTATGAGAATCGTGTTAACTTCTGTACATGGGAATTAAGACAGGATACTCTAGATTTATCATGTCTCTTGTTTTGTGATGAACCCACATTTACCATTTATGGCCAGGTAAACCACCGAAACATGTACTACTGGTCTGCTGACAATCCCTGTTGGTTTCGTAAGGTGGAAAGGTGGAACGTAATCGTTCATGGAATTCTTATTATTATTTATTTACTTTATTTGCTATTTTCTTTTAGTCTGTTATCTACATAAAAGAACAGACAGAATATTGCACATGCATTGGCATGAATATAGCACATACTATTTGAACAAAAATTCAAACGTGTTAGTAATAACTAAGCACTATGCTGTTTAACGGGGAAAAATCTACATAAAATATGTAAATAAACGAAAAATAATAATAATAACTGAAAAAAGGTCTACATACTACCGTTTGGTCATCTGGCGCCTGGATATCTGTTCATCTGGAATCCAGTAGGCAATGCTAGTGGTGGATTACACTATTCTGGACTTCACTACTATACAAAACTACACTAAACAGCACTACACTTCACAACACTACACTACACTACTGTACTTGGTGTCAGAACGAAGCTGGACTTCTCATTTGTCTGGATGGTCAGCTCCCGGCGCGCTGAGATGCAATTCAGGATTCACAGTGGCTGCGCTACTGTTCCACCCAAGGAGTGGAGAATGGAAGATGGCTGTCAATGTCTCAGGAAATCCTTCCTGGTCCTACCCGAGGCTCATCTCCTCACTGTTTCCAGAAGGCTGCTGTAGGTTGAAGTTCTGCCGTGGGGCGTCTCGTTATCATCTTGGTTGTCTCTCAGCCATGTAGGCTTCCGTTCATAGCCTGATACTTTAGCTGTCAGCGTGTTCAGCTTATGCCACAGATCCTCATTCCTTATTATATTATAGACTGTAGCATTTCTAAATGCGGTCCTGTCCTGGTCTGTAACATATTGTCTAATGGCACATTTCCAGACGGTATGATCCGGGTTGCAGATGGCTCCACATTCAAACGTGTCTGTAATGCGCTGTCGTATTTTTAGTAAGTAGCTAAGATACTGACCATGTTCCGACAGGTAGTGTATAGCTCCCTTTGTCGGAAGGAAGTATGTCATTCGTATTCTTTCCTTAATGTCCCAGATTTCTTGCCGTGCCTTTATTTTCGTAATCGATGCGGCTCTAGTGCCCATTATCTCCTGTACCTCCTCATATTCGCGATTTTTGACCCAGTATTGTACACTTCTCTTCCTCACTGCTAGGTCTAGAGGTAGCAAGCCTGCGCGCTTCAGTTGGTGTTGTTCTCTACGCGCCTGTCAGTCGCAGGAGTACACTGCTCTGAGCTCGCCGTAGACCGTGTGCTGTCCTTACCTTTCAGACTCTGTGAGCCCAAATGCTCGACTCGTAGCCTACAACAGCAAGATTGCGTTGTGGCACGATCTTATCGCACTTAGTAGCAGCTGAAAACATCTTTGGCCAACTGTTCTTACTTTGTTTAGGATTTTAATGGCTCTCTGCCAGACGGTTTCTACATATGTATCAAAGTTCTGCTTGTCGTCGATGTTAATTCCAAAGTATCTATATACTGCATTTCTTTTCACAGGTCCAAATGGCTGTAAGCACTATGGGACTTAACATCTGAGGTCATCAGTCCCCTAGCCTTAGAACTACTTAAACCTAAGGGCGTCACACACATCCGTGCCCGAGGCAGGCTTTGCGACCGTAGCAGCAGCGCGGTTCCGGACTGAAGGGCCTAGAACCGCTCGGCCACAGCGGCCGACTCTTTTCACAGGTTGGTCATTAATTCTGATTGCGGGATGTCTCGTTCATGATAGCGTTCCTTTTAATAACATTTTAACTGTTTTGTGCACTGCTGTCGTTAGTCTGTTTCCTACGCACCAGTTACTTAATTTTTCAACAACTAACCTAGTATTTACCTCTAATTTAGCCGTTGTGTTACGTATGCTATAATTAGCAGATCGTCTGCGTAGGCGATGCAGCCTCCAATGTTTGCTGTACTCTGAAGCTGGTTCAGTTACGGCTCTATGCCAACATCCCAGAACTCTGGACCACATACAGAGCCCTGTGGGCAGCATTTTGTGATGTCTTTCCAGAATATTCTGACTGCACCTGCCTGTCTGTAGACACTTGGGACAGTCCACCTGTTCCAGTCTTTTGAATACGGTAGGCCACCACAAATTATCAAACGGCCCAGCTATTTCAATTATTCTGCCCATAACATGCTTTCCGTCTGAGGTGTTCACAATATTCATTGCGTGATTTATCGCATCCTCGGTTGATTTCTCTTTCCTGAAATCGTACTACAGGTGTCTCATGACTACTACCTATCTGTAGACTGTCAGGCGGCGGCAATGAAGCTTTTCCTGTACATTGGCTAAAGCATTTACCAAAAGAGTCGGTCTGTAAGATTTCGGTTCTCTTGGGTCTTCCTCTTTTTTGTTTAGAATAACGATATTCGAGATTTTTCAAATTCTAGGCACCCGACCCGACACTCCATGGAATGTAAACGTGTGGTGTGAGACAGTGAACCATAAGCTCATAGGCCCGTTTTTCACAGACGGAACACTGGACGCGCAGCCTCCTAACAGACCATCTTCCACGGACGGTAGGAAACTTTCCCCTGCAGACTAGGAGGAACCTGTGGTTCCAACATGATGGCTGCCCAACCAATAGTACACGAAGTAGCACAGCACGTCTTCACGAATTATTGAAAATCGTTCGACTGGACGCAGAGGACCTGTACCTTGGCCGACCTGTTCCCCGATTTTCAAAAATGGTTAAATGGCTCTAAGCAGTATGGGATTTAACATCTGAGGTCATCAGTCCCCTAGTCTTAGAACTACTTAAACTTAACTAACCCAAGGACATCATACACATCCATGCCCGAGGCAGGATTCGAACTTGCGCCCGTAGCAGCCGCGTGGTTCCGGACTGAAGCGCCTAGAACCGCTAAGCCACAGCGACCGACTCCCCGATTTTGACACCCGTAAACGTTTTTCTGTGGGGGAAAGCTGAAAGACGCTGTCAACAAGGACATATCAACTACACCCGATGATATGCTAGCACGTATTACTGCAGCCTGCTTGGATATATCCGATGAAATGGTAGCACATGTGCAACAGTCGTTCCGTACCAGACTGGAACCGTGTTTTGGCGCTGCCGGTGGTCATTTTGAACACGGACTGAGATGGCCAATTGTGTCGCTACTGGTTAGAATCTACATAATTAGTGTATGCACTTGTGTTGTGTGGGAAATTTTGAAAATACAGTATCTAGACTCCTCCAACCATCACCACTGACATTCTAATTTACTCTACTTTTATTTTGTTAAAGTAAATAGGGATTTTCCATATAAAAAGTTTATGTTTGCACAAAAAATGGAATTTCTAAATATTATTACAATGTGTGTACAGGCTAACAGTACGAGGCCCTGACTGACAATCCATTCTGTGGAAACCGCACATCAATAGTTCTTTCCGTTTCGGCAGTAACTGCGATGCAAGTTTTAGGTGATTCATCCAGTGTAAATTCAAGAGGGAGACCACGTCTCGATTAGAGTAAGCAGTTTCACTTGGGTGTTGGTTGCAGTAGCTATGCAGAGATGAAGAGGTTTGCACAGGATATAGCACAAAGAGCTGGATCAAACCGGCAGACGCAGTACGGGCATTTCGTTGCGTTTGTCGAGACGTTGTTGGTAGGTGAGCGGGCTGTGCTGGTGGGAAGCGGGCAGACTGCGGCCCCCCGCGCGCTGGTCAGTTGCGCCGCGGGCCATGCCGCGCCAGCGGGGCGTCCTGTCCAGCAACAGCCGCGTCACAGCCTCCAGGTTCCACGCTCCGGACAGTCGCCGCGACGCCGCCGGGGTTGCAACCGCCACGCCAGCTGCCCCAGGTACGTAATGCTGTTTTTGTGGCCCGCTGTTCGAAGACTATTAGTCGGCAACGATCCACCTGAAAGAGAGGGCGCTTCGGTCGGTTTATTATCAGTTTCTATCGTAATATTTCACGAGGACACGCTGAACCCCTTGACATTATATGTACAACTGTCTCGAAATCATTCAGAATACGACGCGTTTTCCTTAGTCACTTGTTTCCTTAGTTACTTGTTTAACGTAACGTCACCGCGTGTTTCCGACAACGGCCACGAGAAGCTAAATGCAGCCGGCCGGTGTGGCCGAGCGGCTCAAGGCGTTCCAGTCTGGAACAGTGCCACCGGTACGGTGGCAGGTTCGAATCCTGCCTCGGGCATGGATGTGTGTGATGTCCTTAGGTTAGTTGGGTTTAAGTAGTTCTAAGTTCTAGGGGACTGATGACCTCAGCAGTTAAGTCCCATAGTGCTCAGAGCCGAGAGCCACTTCCTTTATCAACAAACTGAAGATTCTTTGATGTTCCAGGATGTGTGCTATCAACCGGTCTCCACATTAAATCAAACTGTGCCGTAACACTTTTTCCCTCCTAATTCGATCAATAACTTTTCATTAGTTACTCTATTTACCCACCTAATTTTCAGTATTCTTGTGTAGCACTACATTAAAAAGTCCCGCTTTTTCTTATATAAACCGCTACCCGTCCACATTTCACTTCCGTTTAAGGGAAAACTTCAGATAAATACCTTCAGAAAGGACTTTAAATTTATATTTTATGTTAGTAAAATTCTCTTTTTGACGAACACTTTTCCTGAGAATGACAATATGTATTCTTTATCCTCTCTACTCCATTCATCGTCAGTTATTTTGCTGCATAGATGGTAAACTCTGTCCACTATTTGTATTGTATAATTTTCTAATCCCGTTCCCTCAACATAGCTTCACTTATTTCGACTGCTGTCCATTACACTTGTTTTACATATGTTGATGTTCATCTCGTAACCTCTATTATAGACACTGTCCATTCCGATTAACTGATTCTCTGAGCCCTTTGCCAATTCTAACAGAGTTATAGTATCAGCCAAAAATCTTAAATATTTTATTTCATTTCTACGAACAATAATTCATTTCCCATATCTCTCTTTATCTGCCTTTACTTCTTGCTCAATGCACATATCGAATGCCATAGGGATAGGCGTGAGGGTAATTTCCAAGAATGATTGTCTATCGAAGTCGCGGGATACAAACGATACATATCGAACGCCTGAGCCGAAATCGATCATGCGACTCTGGTGGCGGACTCTATGATCAATTATTTGTGATTGTCATTTTTATCTGTTTTCCGTCGTTCCTCCAGTTGCTCTAAATCACATACCTCCGTGAATGATTTGTGAGTTGCAAGGGAAACCCAGACGAGTTACGTCGGTAGTGAGTGGGATGTCTGGTGTTCTTGACGTTTCTTTGACGGATTCTCTCACATGGAAAAATCTAATTCCATGCGATCGCACGTTCGATATGTATCGTTTGGACCCCAGGACTTGGATAGGCAATCATTCTTCGAAATTACCGGCGTGAGCCCTGTCTCATTCCCCAGCAACTATTTGCTCCCTTTCATACCTTTCGACTCTTATAACAGCAATCTGACATTATACAAGTCTTGTATAAGCCTTTTCCCCCTGTGTTTTAATTATGCTGCCGTCAGAGTACCGAAGAGGCTAGCCCAGTAAACGTTGTCAGAAGCTTCCTTTAAGTCTACAGTTGATATATACGTATGTTTGCCTTTCTTTCAGGGGATTCGTGGCACGAAATTGTGTGAGTGCTGTTTTATTACTATCGGTTTCTATCACTGTCCATCGTCACTGTATCAGCGTGAACGAATGACACACTGAAACTACTGGAATGCACGACCACGTGTATTGATAACATGGGCTGTGACGCAAATTTTGTCCCTACATTGTGAAAAATATGAAACTATCATATATTTATTGCACACCGGGACAATTTTGCCACTCTAAAACTCATATTTCATCATTGTGCATCCAGAAAATGCTAAGAACAAATGGAATACAAATAACTTAATTGAAAACGCGTTCTCAAAATATGAAGCCACAATACGTTCTGAAAAGACCGATGCCAGAAAACTATTTGACTTACTTCCAGCCACTTCGGATTATTTACCAGGGTGTGTGTGTGTGTGTGTGTGTGTGTGTAAGTCCTAGCACTTGTACTTTTTCAGTACATCTTGAACTTTATAATGTTTCCAGCAATTTTGTTTCTATTCGAGTTGTTCTTAGCAGTTTCTAGATGTACAATGGTCAAAGATAATTATTGTGACGAGTGGTATATGTGTGTCACTTCTTCATTTTCCACATTGTACACAGAACATTCTTGCCACAATCTGTGTAAACAAATTTATGGACCGTTTTCGTAGTTCGTGTTACATTTGATAACACAGACATAATGACAATGGTCAATTTAATAAATTAAATACTGATATAGCTTCCTGCCACGAATTTCTTTAAGTCTTTCGAAGCTGTCGGCAGTGGCCTAAAAGCTCTTAAATTACAAGTGAACCGTCGTTTGCCTTTCGCAACTTCCAGGGACGTGGCAAACACATTTATGTCACAGTCCAATTCAATTTCATATTAGAAGCCACTTTCCTGTCTGAGACTGACTTGCATTGTATTTGAAATATACTTTGTCATTCGCGGTTCACTAATTTTACCTCCTTACATTCTTACGACGTATCTTGATCGACATAGAAATGTGGAAAAAGAAACTTTTAATGTCGTGCCATATTTTCATCGAAAGGCGTCACAACTCACAACCACAGATGTGAAGATGTATCTTTTTGGTTGACTATTGCTTTGGCCATCAACCCTTACGTTGGTTACACGCAGGTTTCAATTACAGCCATCCTGCTCATTTCTGCATAACTGCGACTTGTTATTGACACATTTGCATCTAGCCCTGCCCTTCGATTCTTTCTTCCTACCACTCGTGCAACTACCGTTTCGAGCAACGACTCGTGTCGTAATATGTCCCCAAGCATTCTCTCGCTTCGGTTGATTATATTCTTTATTAGGAATTATTTTCTCGTGAACACTTTGGAATTAAAAACTCCTTTGCGTGGTCAACATCTTAAAACAAAAATAGTGTTGTGCGTGCCTGTACGGTAACTAAATCCGCAAATGGGTTGCAGGGCCTTTCATTTTAGCTATAGAGTTTCACATCAGTGGTTGTAAGTTTTTACCCAGTTCGACGATATGTACGTGTAGGATGGCATTACATGTTGTTCCTTGTACTGGAAGCATACACCGTAATTTTACCGTAATTTTATTGTGAAGTCGCTTGATAAGAGACGAAATGAGCCAATTGCAAGTGAAATGAAGTGTATATCCCCAACTAAAAACATCCTCACGCTACTAGAAAACCTCTTTCAATGTTTGCCAGTTGTGATTTAAGTCATCTGTCTCTCCACCGATTTTAAATTGTTTTCTGTCGTTTTCTATGATGTGCTAATCATTTACTACTGGCAACATCCTATATCAACTGTTCTATCCTTCCTCTGCCTGTGCGGCTGCTCGCGGCGGAGGTTCGAGTCCTCCCTCGGGCATGGGTGTGTGTGTGTGTGTTTGTCCTTAGGATAATTTAGGTTAAGTAGTGTGTAAGCTTAGGGAATGATGACCTTAGCAGTTAAGTCCCATAAGATTTCGAACACATTTGAACATACTCTGCCCATACTTCTTTCGCCTCTGCTACTGCTTTCAGCGCCAAGTTTACTCTCTTGAATGCTATAGCATATGTTTCATCATCTGGTAATGCTCACCCATAGACATCTTTCCTCATCTGTTTTTTTTTAGTACTTCATTTCGTACCTTATCTGTCCACACAGTTTCCAATATTCTTCGATAGTACGTGTCAAGTGCTGCCCGGATTATCCATGGCCCACGTTTCGATGCATTCAGTTCCGTGTTAGTGACGTATACTTTCAGGAACTTCCATATCACTATCTGAAACTGGCAAAGCTCTATTAATGAAGGAAAATCTCAGTCTGTGCCATTCTGCTTGTGATATCTTCCGTTCTTCGATCAACCTGTGTAATCTAGATAGAATTCAATCACTACTGTATCATTCGCAGTTCTGATGTTAGTCAAGTGGTTATTCAGTTTCTCTCTCTCTGCATCTCTTTCATACTTGATTTGTTCATCCTTAAACCACATTATTTACCAAGTATGATGTTCATCCTCTTCAGAACCTTTCTTCCTGCACTTTGGTCGTGTTCTGAAATCTTCTCTCACTTAGTTCATCGCTTCTTCGACATATTAGATGAACAGATGTGTAGTAAGCTGCACTCCTCCGCTACACCATCCTTAACACGATCTTACTCTTTTATTAGTCCGATATGCCAATTAACAATGCATTTCCATGAGTTTGCCACCTGCCTCATCTACTGATCATTGTTTCTGACACTCAAACAGTTTGCCGGTAGACAGTGAGCAGCAAACTGGAAACCCCGAGACATTCAAGCAGAAATGAAAAGGGTACAATGTTAGACACCCCTATAATTTATCAGGATGTTTAGAATCGCCGATGAAAATTCAAATTAACATTGATGACCATATTAAACACGTTTACGTTTTTCAGTATACACCGTGTCACAGAAGTAATGGTCACTATTCAGGAATATAACAGGAACGATCAGTCACAGTAAAAATGTCCAGTAAACATAGACCCTTACGTTCATAGCTACGGAGCTATGAGCACGTCTCCATCTTCGATACTGTGAAACAAATCACTTCTACTGCAAGCTCTTTGCTTTCAATATTTTGGGAGGACATAATATGGACTAAAACAAGAAAAACTGTGCAGTAAACATGAGCTCGGAGGTATGAGCACTTGTTCATCTTCGCTGCTGTGAAACACATCTATTTTAATCAACAAGTGCTCATAGTTCTTAAGATATCCTTTCTAGAGCTCATATTTACAAGACAATTTTTCTTGTTTTAGTCCATATTACGTCCTCTCAAACATTGAAACCAAAGAGCTTGCTGTAGAAGAGATTTTTTTCACAGTTTCTATGCTGAACAAAGGTTCATTGCTCTTTAAGTGTGCATTTTAGAGCCCATATTAAGTTGACTTTTTTGCTTCGAATGATCGTTACTGTCATATCCATGAATATTGGCTCTTCCACCTGGAACGCCCTGTATAGTTAACTGACAGTGCTATTTAAATCGGTGAACTTACATAGATGTGTCGTCTGAAGTTCCAAATAAAATCAGCAACTAAATAGTGTAAGCAGAGCATTGCATTTTTTAAAGTGCTTGCTACAGCTAATTTCCATAATCATCAATAAGATTAGATTTTAACACTAGTCTGTTAAAGAAGCCTGTAGTGTTACCTTCTGCGTGTTCCCGTATAGCTTGACTCGTTACAGTTCCATGAAGGTTCCCCTTCGTGAGGAGATTTCGAAGTACGATGTATGAATGAATGGTTGTTGAGTCGGTGGATCTGAGCTGTGGTCACTATGACGCAGCCACGTGAGGTCAAATGATGAGGTACTTCAATAAATAAACAGCAACATCGACATCTAAACTGTGTTGGGTTTGACGGTTCACATCGAGATACGAGTAGGTGCTACATAAGTTTTTTCTTTATTTTTAATATATGGTGGGAATGAAATGCGTTGGCGTCAGATTCCGTGGCAGAAGCATCAGTACCTGTAACTGACATTCGGAGGAACCGGGTTCGATTACTTGTACTGCCATGGATTTTTTTCTTGGTGGAAAGAGTGGGAAGAGGTGTACTCAGCTTCGTGATGCCAACTGAAGAGCTGCTAGTCCAAGTAGCTGTTGCTCCACCTCATGAAAACTGTCAACGGCCAGGAAAGCTTTCTGCTGATCCCATGCCCCTCCGTACCGTATCCTTTGACGCCATTGGTAGGGGATGACGCGGTGGTCGGTTGGTACCCATGGGGCCGCCAGAGCCTGTGGACATAGTTTAAGTTTATTAAATGCGCTGTGCAATGTACGTTTCAGAAAATTAGTTCCGATACGAGCTGTGCAACGTCTGCGGTTCACGTAGAACGTGGCTGAAGTTTATTTAGCATAAACTCCTAATAGAAAGTAGAGTTTAACACACATAGTTTGGATAACTAGAGATGTAACAGAAATTCTCTTCTATTAACAAAATGTCTCCGTTTCTTTGAAAGAACTAGCACAACATTCAACAGTCTCTATTTTCCTTTTGTGCGCAGCCACATTTCATTTGCCGAAAGAGGTTTTTTTGCATAAAATTTTAATGACGTCTTTCAGCATACTATCACGCGTTTAAATTTCCCTAAGGAAACCGCACGAAACCAAAATCAGGACGTGCGGAATTGAATTTGAATCCTCTATATGACTGCCACAAAACCCGTCACTCGATCGATCACTCATAGTTCGAGTACTTGCACTGTCGATGAAGAGAAGGGCTCGCTCATGACTCAACATTTATAATTATTTCGTGGAAAAACTGTGAACCTCCACTAGGAGTAAATGAGCATCACGTTTGTTTTCCAGTACCTTCGGCATTAAAATTTTTCTCTATGTTTCGCTTGTGTCCTGCACGTGACTGATTACTTTAGTAACTGAACTTGTTTTTCTATTGAATGTTACTCCTAAGTGGTGATATGCAAAGAATGTTATAACTTATGAGCAGTTACGATAGGTGAGAAATAAAAAGTGAAGCGGCCGTTTGGACTACCTTACTGCTGTTGACGGGTAATAAATATCCCACCAAACTGAGAAATAAATCGTGAAACAATAATTACAAATCAGGCACTCTACAGAAGACCGTGTCTGACAAGAACGGCGTAAGACAGTGCCCTAATGACATTGGGGAATTTACACGGTATATGTACGAAGTAAGATTGGTTGGTTGGTCGATTTAGGGAAGGGGACCAAAAAGCGAGATCGTCGGGAACGTCGGATTAAGGAAGGATGGGGAAGGAAAGCCGCCGTACCCTTTCAAAGGAACCATCCCTGCATTTGTCTGAAGCGATGTAGGAAAATCACGGAAAACCTAAATCAGGGTGGCCGGATGCGGATTTGAACCGTCGTCCTCCCGAATGAGAGTCCAGTGTGATAACCACTGTGCCACCTCGGTGGGTGAAGTAATAAATAGTTCTCTTGCATGTATAACATAAATAGTTCTTGCGCTGAAATGTATTGTGTTTTTTACCATATAGATATTCGTAAATAAGAAAGATGCATTTCTGAATTCTTTTACTGTGTGAAGTCAAATAAACACAATAATTTTCGCTGTTACACATGTAGAAATAGAAAAAGGATTTCGTCGTCGACACGAACTGAAGAATGGTAGTTAAGGATACAAAAAAACAACAATGTAGGTATCTTACTCTGCATATGATGACTTTTAACCTGGTTTGCATTGTAGCTTTAGCCGTAACAGCTACTCAGTCCTGCAGGAGCAAATGTTTAAATGCAACTTTGCCATAAAAGTGTTGTTTTAACCCTCTTATTTACAACAAACTCCATAGAACTTACGTGTAATTAGGTCTGAAATTATCTCAGAGATTCAGAGCCTGATAAATGTTGTGTACAAATCAAATGCCAGTTATAACAGAAGCACGTTTGAGATACCTGCATAGTTGGTAGCAGAAATCTTTTCTCAGACTTAAAGTCGGAGGTTGTCCTTTATCTAAATTTGTTATGAGGTGTCCGGATAAACCGCAGTGCCTACGCGCACTACTACACCTGATTTATCAGATCATTGTACCACATAATCCATACTTCCGATTTAAGTCAACATTATTTTTTCTTCTCCATGACACAAAGACTGCTGTGGGAACCAACGAATGGACACAGAAGTAGAGGAAGACGTCTTAATAACTAGAAACGAAATTTTGCAAAGGATCTTTAATCCGTGGGCATGAACTTGGAGGAAACTGAAAACCTGGCAGCTGTTATGAGTGTGCTGGAGGAAATTTGTTGCCCCATAAGCTACTCAGGATTAGAGGAACTATGTCTAAGTAATATGCCAGAAGCTCGTACATGATGCAGTTGTCTATAGAAAGGTAACAACGCGAGAAGACTGTACCGAAATACTTGAGAATCTGCGGAGCATCGATGGTTGGTTTTCGAAATAATCCCGAACATAAAATAAATCTAACGTACTTCTCATAACTCTTATATTACGCTATTGATAACAAAACACTGGGAACTGTAATAATTCTAGAACAGCGAAGAGTAACGGTCTGGAGTGACCTAAAGTGAAGTGACCACATAAAATAAATTTTAGGAAAGCAGATGCCAGGCTGAGATATATTCGAAGAAAATTAAGGGAGGATAATTATTCACGAGAGAAGTGCCCTCCAAAACACTTGTAAGACCGATTCTTGTTCTTGGTAATCAATCTCTGACCCTTATGGGGTTGTAATAATGTAAGAGATAGAGAATATCCAATGAAAAGCGGTGCATTTCGTCACGGGATGTTTTATTATGCTTAAGAGCGTTGCGGAATGTTCAACAAACTGCAGTGGCTGACGCTGCAAGAGAGGCATTGTGAATTACGGGGAGGTTTGCTCTTCAAATTCCGGTAGCGTATTTTCCAAGAAGAGTCGGGCAACATGTTACTTCCTCCCACATACGTCTCGAAAAGGACATTGTCGAAAAAATCAGGCAAATTAGAACTTGTTCACAGGTTTATCGGCAGTCGTTTTTTTAACGAATGGAAGAGGAAAGGGGGAAAAGATAGTGATAGCGGAAGTACCCTCCTCTACAAGCTGTAAGTTGATCTGCGGAGTATACATGTTATTCAGAATTTGTGTTCAGTTGTAGAAGGTGTTTTAGATGCTTTCTGTGAGATCCTGCCCATTCGTGTAATACAAGGTGCCTAGGAAGCTGTTTTCTCGGATAGCTAGACAACATAAGCAAATCATATTAATGGAGTTTATTACAGTAATTGAATTCACAGTACTTAACTTTGCTTTTTTCACAATGAAGTGTCGCAAGCACTTGGTGACATGCAAATAATCAATGTCCTTCGATATATACAATTTCCATGCAAGTAATTGACACACATCACAAGTCTCAGCTAAACAGTTAGGATGACGGCTCGACTTCTAGTGCAGCTTTTCTAGTGCGGCCGAGACTTGGCTGGAGCAGCGCTTATATTCTCTTCGGATAGAAACCGCTCCTGGCGTGGTGCTGTCCTAGCCAGCTTACTATTGGCTGACGTCGTCTCACAGCCTTCTCTGCGGTTGCGTTCCATCACGACGTGCCGGCTTTTGATGTTGCGCCGGAACACTTTCGGTAGAAAACAGCTCTGCTGCAAGACTATGTGTATCACTCTTCACATTTCAATCAATAATTTTAATCGCTATTACTGAAAGCCGTGCTAATCGACGGTTTTCTTACTGGAATTTTGGCAGTGATCCCACACTATAGACCGGATATGTGGGAACGTCCTCGCTCAGTACGCACGCCCGAAACGGTGGAGTGTATGTTTCATTTAATTGACGGAATACTGCAATACTACACAATTCGAACCACATGTCTAACTGCAGGCTGGAATAACGTGTAGGCTTGCGTGGGGTGCTGTCATGCAGAAAGACAGCAGAACACTCTGTTAATCATGTTGGCCGAGCGCTAATCCAGCTATTGCACTCTGACATAATTAGACCCGCAACCAAACGTCCTTCAGCCTCTCGTGTGAAAAAGTGTTTATATATCAGAAAAAGTGCATTTCTGGACCTATCTTTACTAGACTTTTTTATACGGTAAGTCTTACCACCTCTCAAAATAATTGACACTTTTTTACACCTCGTTTAGTAAACATACAGTGTCCCAAGTCAAGCCGCCACCTGTTTCAAGATATGAGGCAGTTGCGGTTTTCTTATCTGATATTTACTGGCTATTGGTGTTAATCTAAAAGCCTTAGTCTCCACGTCCTGTATGCCAGAGGGCCATTGCAGACCTGTATACAATGCTTGCTGCAGAGGTCTAATGCTCGCAAAGCCGAATGAAAGGGCAGAGAGAAGTTTAGCAGCAGTCACCATCCTAACTGGAAGAAATTTATGGCCGTATGTAGATATGAACGAGAAATGGGCTTGAGCCACAGAAAGTTGACAATGTTCTCGAAAAAGAACTGTTTGCGCAGTAGAACTCGAAGCGACGGTATTGAATCAGGTGGAAGGAGATAATTCAATTAGTAGCACAGACAGAAGAATACTGTGTGTGGATCATCAGTCACTCCCCTGTCGTGAAAACGTATGCAAATAATGAGATGGAACGATTTTAAATCAGGAGTTCAGTTCTGTCGATGAGTAATGGTGTAATGCATGCTTGGAGACTGGCGGTTGACGTCGTTTCTATGAGCTATCCCGTAAAACATTTAAGTTGCTTATAAAAAAAAAGAAACTAAATATTTGTTTTGGATCTTTATTCCATTTCTCAAAGTACTCAGTTTACGGTTCGCTGCTATCTGCATAATTTCGATGCTAAATGTTTGGGTCATCGTGTACTTCTTGGATATCTGGTGGCAAATACTTATTTCCCATAGGAAAGTAAAACAAATGCGGATTCGAAACAAGCCGGTTGTCAGGCAGGAAAAGACGGACCGTCCCATCAATGCAGTAATACTAAACGCCTGCGCATTAGGTGGTAATGAAATTCGCTACACTTCTTTTCCCGCTTTGATTTGCTGTACAGGTAGCAGCGACTTCTCACCCACTGGGGAGCAATCAACTTAACAAGCCTTTCGCCTGATCTAACGTGTCTTACGTAGGAGGGGAGTTACGTCATCCTTTAGCAAACCCGAGGCTTCATTCCTTAATGAAGTACACTCGGCACAGTAGCGCCCCACATCACCGATATTAGTCCTGTGTTTCAGTGACGTTGTCGCGAGACATTAACGTTCTCGAAAATGTGTGTGTATGTTTGTCTCTAATGACCTCGATGTCGATTGGACGTTAAGCTCTAACCCTTCTTCGTATGAATCGAGTATATGATGCGTAGCGCCTAGCACGCAACAGCTATCAAGTAGACAAACCAGGTGACAATAACTTATCACAGTTTGCGATGTTTTCAACTACAATCAAGTCGATAGGGTAAATGGCGGTGTTCCTAATCCGTTTTCGCAAAGTGAGCCACGTCTCATATTACTTTAACTGTCTGATACGAATACACAGGGATCTCAGGACTTGATAAAACTTTATTCCAAATCATATTTTAGAGTTGTTCGCTCATGTTCACGTCTCCACCATTTGGTTTGCGTGCACGTAATGGCAGACTCTCACAACAGTTCACATCTGAGATGGGTACATGTAGTTAACATTCGTTACAACCAAAACGCCATTTTCTTGCTGCATTAATAATACTTATCTTTCCAGATATGTTTCATCTTTTATATGAAAGGCATCAACCGTGGATGTTCTGCAATAGTATACCATTCTGGTTTTACATTTGTTAATCGTAGATTTAAAACCGTTAACAAACTGTTTTTTTACATGGCAGTTATATTTTGTCTGCCTGTTTTCTCTCATGTGGTCATAGATTGAAAGCCGCAAATCTATTTCACTTACAAAAATTTGACACATATTCACGTCGAAATTCTTGGTGTTCTTGTTTTCCCAGCGTTTGTACTCAAGCAGATTTCAGATGATAACATCCAACTTCTTGAGATGACATTTTTCTTCTATTTAACGCTTGTGACAAGTTACAGCTGTGTGACGGGCTAAAACTGGATATCGTCTCAGAACACGCTATAATTTCTACAATTCTTCTTTGTTGTAGACCTCGTCTCACTGTAAAGTGATAAACCAATGTTTCGTCCACTACTGATTTGACATACGTCATAAATATCCTGACGTCATACATACCTCGACGAAGACCCTTGCAATAAAGGCTCAACATTGGTTCGTCATTTTACAATATGATGCAGTCTATTGCCCGGAGGAAATATATGGAAAGTGGCTCTGGCTGCGAAAGGCTACTAATATACGACACCACTGGAGATTCCTCCACTGCGTCCTCCCTCCCGACGTGCTGTGAAGCAAACACGTCTCGAATCCCAGTCTAGTAAACAATTTAAGGTTGTCCCAGGCCTTCATCTGATACCTATGTCTGCGTCTTTTTGTGAACGATCCCGAATGGGAACTGTAAAATTTCACGGAGTCATTGGTGGGTTTTGCATGTGATCGCATTTCTTTCGTCGTATCCCCGATCGCTTATTTTTCTCGTTTCATACTAAATTTCTGCCAGCTGTTTCTTCGGTTTTCACTATGTAGAGTAGCCACTTCCCGACTTCAGATCGGAAATATTTCCTGTTCTGGAATCTTACTGCACGATCCCTGTAAATTTCAGTTCGTGTTTATTATTTCTCCAGTAAAAATAATGGTCTGCGTTTTGGTTCAATCTTATTTTCGCAAAATTTAACTATTTACTTGGAGTTTCGATCTGTTTTCATTCTCTTGATCAGGATCATCATTATCGTTATAATAAATATCATCATCCAGGCTTTTCAAGAGTTACCAACTTTGTGAAATGCATTCATGGTGTTGCCTTACGTTTTCTGTCCTCTTGCTTCCGGACGCAGACAGGGTTTTTTGTTATCCCTGGGAATATAGCAAAGAACGTCTATTCGCTTAACTACGTGTCCCGTGTACCTCCATTTCATTTTAATTTCAGTCAGAATTTTGTCTTAACCTTCAGCTTGGTTGATGGTCCATTTGTTTGTTTGTCTGAATCTCCTAGTAATTTACAACAAGCATTTATAAATTTCTCGCTGAACAACTGACAATGCTGAATGCTTTTCGCGTTTTAGTTCACGTCTCACTATCATAATTTAACATCTGCCTTGGCCTCTTCAGAGTCCCAGAATGATTTTAAGCTTGATGCGGTACAAGGAAACTTGTACTTTCTTTCAGTTTTAAGTACGTATCACAGTTTTAGCGTTGTTTATGCGGATGGATCACACCAAGAGAATGTCCTCGGTGCTAAGTTCCTATGGGACCGAACTGCTGAGGTCATCGGTCCCTAGTCTTACACACTACTTAATTTAACTTAAACTAACTTAGGCTAAGGACAACAGACACACACCCATGCACGAGGGAGGACTCAAACCTCCGACTCGGGAAGCCGCGCGAATCGTGGCAAGGTGCCTCAAACCACGCGGCTTCCCCGCGCGGCAATACCCTCCGTTGTTCAGCTCATTTCCCTGATACGGTTTCAAAAGTGCACCTTGCGGAACAATTTAAAAATTATGGTGCGGAGCTATACTGCATTATGGCGACACTGGAGTGGATTCACAGGCATCACCGAACAAGGTTTCTCGTCTGTTCTGACTCGCTCAGTGCGCTTCAAGCGGCCCACCACATGTGTTCGACAGACCAGTTATTCAGCTCATCCTTAACTCCTTGCAGTGGCTCCAACACTGTGCAAGGAGGGGTCTTTTGCTGGGTACCTGGACAAATCGGGGTACAGGGAAACGACATAGCCGACAAAGCAGCAAAGAAGTATGTCGGGATGGTGCTGCAAGTCGATCTGCCGTCTCCTTACACGCAATTATATCATTATCTGACAGACGAATCATGCATCAGTGGGAAACTGAACGGTTGGAGGTGGCGGAAAAGAAACTGAGGTCAGTCAAATCGACGCCACAGGCATGGCGGAGTTCATGCCGACCTCACTGATGGAGGTAAGCGCCGCTTACAATACTGCCAGTAGGACATAGCCCATTATCACACTGTCTCCCCCACCGGTAGGAGGGTCCTCCACTTTGTGAAGTTTGTGCTGTGATTCCTTCGATTCAGCATCTTTTGGTTACGTGTGACATAAGAGCAGCCCTCGGTTTGACTGGCTATCAGTCCACGATCCTCTCCGATACTGATACGAGCGTTATACGGGTTCTGAAACCTTGTGAACTGTCGGGCCTCATCTCTAAAGTGCTGGGGGGGGGGGGGGAGGCGGACTTTAAAATGCATTAAAAACTACCTCCCAATGCACGGACAGCTTTCGCCTCCCCCCACCCCCATCTATCCATCCCCCTTCCAGTCTCCCAGATGAGAATGGCACGTTGACTTTCCGTCAAGGCGCTGATGACCATGCCGGTGGGCGTTCAGCATCCAGATCATTATCATCAAGATACTGACTGTATCCTTTTCGGTCTAGTTACATAGAAACTTAGTTTCGAAAACTCTAGTTTCCGAGAAACGCTGTAAGCCGTATCTGTTCGTCCGTTTACACTCTTTCCTCTACATCCAGACGTATTATTCAACTACTTAAGTATAAGAAGCAAACCGACAGGTACCATAATTATACGCTACTGCCCATTAAAATTGCTACACCACGAAGATGACGTGCTACAGACTTGAAATTTAACCGACAGGAAGAAGATGCTGTGATATGCAAATGATTAGCTTTTCGGAGCATTCACACAAGGTTGGCGCCGGTGGCGACATCTACAACGTGTTGACATGAGAAAAGTTTCCAACCGATTTCTCATGCACAAACAGCAGTTGACCGGCGTTGCCTGGTGAAACTTTGTTGTGATGCCTCGTGTAACGAGCAGAAATGCGTACCATCACGTTTCCGACTTTGATAATGGTCGGATTGTAGCCTATCGCAATTGCGGTTTATCGTATCGCCACATTGCTGCTCACTTTGGTCGAGATCCAATGACTGTTAGCAGAATATGAAATCGGTGGGTTCAGGAGGGTAATACGGAACGCCATGCTGGATCCCAACGGCCTCGTATCACTAGCAGTCGAGATGACAGGCATCTCATCCGCATGGATGTAACGGATCGTGCAGCCACGTCTCGATCCCTGAGTCAACAAATGGAGACGTTTGTAAGACAACAACCAGTTGCACGAACAGTTCGACGACGTTTGCAGCAGCATGGACTATCAGCTCGGAGACCATGGCTGCGGTTACCCTTGACGCTGCATCACAGACAGGAGCGCCTGCGATGGTCTACTCAACGAAGAACCTGGGTGCACGAATGGCGAAACGTCATTTTTACGGATGAATCCAGGTTCTGTTTACAGCTTCATGATGGTCGCATCCGTGTTTGGCGACATCGCGGTGAACGCACATTGGAAGCGTGTATTCGTCATCGCCATACTGGCGTATCACCCGGCGTGATGGTATGGGGTGCCATTGGTTACACGCCTCGGTCACCTCTTGTTCGCATTGACGGCACTTTGAACAGTGGACGTTACATTTCAGATGTGTTACGACCCGTGGCTCTACCCTTCATTCGATCCCTGCGAAACCCTACATTTCAGCAGGATAATGCACGACCGCATGTTGCAGGTCCTGTACGGGCCTTTCTGGATACAGAAAATGTGCGACTGCTGTCCTGGCCCCAGCACATTCTCCAGATCTCTCACCAATTGAAAACGTCTGGTCAATGGTGGCCGAGCAACTGGCTCGTCACAATACGCCAGTCACTACTCTTGATGGACTGTGGTATCGTGTTGAAGCTGCATGGGCAGCTGTACCTGTACACGCTATCCAAGCTCTGTCTGACTCAATGCCCAGGCGTATGAATGCCGTTATTACGGCCAGAGGTGGTTGTTCTGGGTACTGATTTCTCAGGAACTATGCACACAAATTGCGTGAAAATGTAATCACATGTCAGTTATAGTATAATATATTTGTCTAATGAATACCCGTTAATCATCTGCATTACTTCTTGGTGTAGCAATTTTAATGGCCAGTAGTGTATTTTCCTACCCTAGTCTTTCTTGATGACCTAGAATACGAGATGCAAGCATTACAAGCGCTGTACGA
Organism: Schistocerca nitens; assembly: GCF_023898315.1. NCBI lineage: Eukaryota > Metazoa > Arthropoda > Insecta > Orthoptera > Acrididae > Schistocerca > Schistocerca nitens. The sequence goes on from NC_064616.1 coordinate 932,698,168, forward strand.
CATATCACAACGCTAACAATTTGAAGAAACCTTTATTTGTGGATCAGTGTCGACTGTCGACTCTGCTGCATCTGTAAAAGAGTCTCCGTAGATTTAGCCAGCAAAATGTTAGAATCCATTACAAGGGAGCATCGGTCTCCTTGGACCTCTGTGGATGTGAATGCTATGGAGAGTTCTGCCTGCTGTGGCGCCGTGATCTCGGCTGCACAGCTACATTCTCTAACACAACACTGTACGCACTCTGTAGCACGTCGTCATTCACATTCACACTCCTATAATGACGCTTTGATGGGTTGAAGGGATCTCGTAAGTGTCGTGCACGGACACATTTGTGTTCTTCTTCGTCTACTTGACTACTCTGCAGTTCACACTTAGATACCTGGTGGAGCGTTAATCGAACCAGCTTCAGGCTATTGCTCTACGGATCCACTCTCGGACAGCGCACGGGAATAATGAACACTTAAATCTTTCCGTGGGAGCTCTGATTTCTCTCATTTTATTGCGACGATTATTTCTCCTTAGATCAGCGTCGACAAAATATTTTCGCATTCTAAGCAGAAAGATGGTGATAGAAATTTAGTGGAAAGATCTCGCCGCAACGGAGAACGCCTTTGTTTTAATGACTGCCACCCTCAAATCGTGCATCATGTCCGTGACAATCTCTCCACTGTTTTGCGATAGTACAAAACGAGCTGCCCTTCTTTGAACTTTTTCGATGTTGTCCGTCGGACCTACCTTGTAAGGATCCCACACCGTTCAGGTATATTCTGGTAGAAGACGAACAACCGTTGTGCAGGTAGTCTGTTCAGTAGGCCTGTTGCATCTTTTAAGTGTTTTGGGAATAAAACGCTTTCTTTGGTTCGCCTTCCCACAACATTTAAAGCCAGGAAATGATGTTGCTGACACTATCCACTGTCATTAAGCGTTTGTGATTTCTTACAACTTTTACAGAGTATGATTAACTGTACCTTGGCGCTATACTCATATGTTCACCTGTAGCCAGTTCAGGCATCGGCAGGTATGACGTGTGAAAGTCATGCTTGTTGACAGCGCCACAGTATTTTCGATCCTAGTCTTCTGCCGCAGTAAATTACCCTTAGCGAAGCGTTTGAAACGACAACCAGCGACACAGAATCGGCCTCCTTCGCTCTAAGTAGCAGACGGCGGGGCCGAGATAGCGCCACAAGATTGCGGCATTTGTCTCGCGTCTCGGCACCCTTTTTGTCTACTAGAAAGTGGCGTAACTACACACTGCCCCACGTCTTTAAGAACGTCCTCCCAGGCCGTTTATGGTGTTGCTATTACGGGGCGCAATGCGACGAAGTAGAACACTAACGCAAACTGGCAGAGGAGACGGTTGCTACGTTATAACTCAGCCAAGTACAGTCCTTATGTCGAGAAAAGCGACTCAATTTACGGAGACGCAGACACTCTAGCAGAACGTAGAATTTCGATGAATTATCCTCGGCCAATTCGAGCTTCAAATGTCTGACCATACTGTTTATTGCACGCAGAAGGAAGAGAGTATTTCAGTAAACCCACTACGTTGTTCAAGCTTTTACGACAATGAGCGGTAGCTTCTCAAACTGCTGATTAGCATTTTCACAGTCCCTTAATTTTCGAACCGTCTTGTCCTGTTAACGGTAATGAAACTGGAGTTGTTATGGAGCCCACGAAACAGTTAGCGGATAGATGAAAACGCGGGCCGGTTATACTAACTTGCAATTGCATCATCCGAAGCCTAGCCACCCACTGTAGACTATAAATGGATCCAATCCGTTATTCACAAGAGAATTGCGAAAATGAAGATTTTATCGATTTCTGGTAAACGACAGACTTGGGAGGCCACGGAGAACTATACAGGGTGGTCCATTGATCGTGACCGGACCAGATATCTCACGAAATAAGCGTCAAACGAAAAAACTAAAAAGAACGAAACTTGTCTATCTTGAAGGGGGAAACCAGATGGTGCTATGGTTGGCCCGCTAGATGGCACTGCCATAGGTCAAATGGATATCACCTGCGTTTTTTAAAATGGGAACCCCCATTTTTTATTACATATTCGTGTAGTACGTAAAGAAATATGAATGTTTTCGTTGGACCACTTTTTTCGCTTTGTGATAGATGGCGGTGTGATAGTCACAAACATATGGCTCACAATTTTCGACGAACAGTTGCCGTGCAGGATTAGCCGAGCGGTCTCAGGCGCTGCAGTCATGGACTGTGCGGCTGGTCCCGGCGGTGGTTCGAGTCCTCCCTCGGGCATGGGTGTGTGTGTTTGTTCTTAGGTTAATTTAGGTTAAGTAGTGTGTAAGTTTAGGGACTGACGACCTTAGCAGTTAAGTCCCATAAGATTTCACACACATTTAAACATTTTTGACGAACAGTTGGTAACAGGTAGGTTTTTTAAATTAAAATACACAACGTAGGTGCGTTTGAACATTTTATTTCGGTTGTTCCAATATGATACATGTACCTTTGTGATCTTATCATTTCTGAGAACGCATGCTGTTTCAGTGTGATTACCTGTGAATACCACATTAATGCAATAAATGCTCAAAATGATGTCCTTCTACCTCAGTGCATTTGGCAATACGTGTAACGACATTCCTCTCAACAGCGAGTAGTTCGCCTTCCGTAATGTTCGCACATGCACTGACAATGCGCTGACGCATGTTGTCAGGCGTTGTCGGTGGATAACGATAGCAAATATCCTTCAACTTTCCCCACAGAAAGAAATCCGGGGACGTCAGATCCGGTGAACGTGCGGGCCATGGTATGATGCTTCGACGACCAATCAACCTGTCATGAAATTTGCTATTCAATACCGCTTCAACCGCACGCGAGCTGTGTGCCGGACATTCATCATGGTGGAAGTACATCGCCATTCTGTCATACAGTGAAACATCTTGTAGTAACGTCGGTAGAACATTACGTAGCAAATCAGCATACATTGCACCATTTAGATTGCCATCGATAAAATGGGGGCCAATTATCCTTCCTCCCATATTGGCGCACGATACATTAACCCGCCAAGGTCTCTGATGTTTCACTTGTCGCAGCCATCGTGGATTTTCCGTTGCCCTATAGTGCATATTATGCCGGTTTACGTTACCACTATTGGTGAATGACGCTTCGTCGCTAAATAGAACGTGTGCAAAAAATCTGTCATCGTCCCTTAATGTCTCTTGTGCCCAGTGGTAGAACTGTACACGACGTTCAAAGTCGTCGCCATGCAATTCCTGGTGCACAGAAATATGGTACGCGTGCAATCGATGTTGATGTAGCATTCTCAATACCGACGTTTTTGAGATTCCCGATTCTCGCGTAATTTGTCTGCTACTGATGTGCGGATTAGCCGCGGCAGCAGGTAAACACCTACTTGGGCACCACGCCCGGGTTCTCGGGCTCGATTCCCGGCGGGGTCAGGGATTTTCTCTGCCTCGTGATGACTGGGTGTTGTGTGATGTCCTTAGGTTAGTTGGGTTTAAGTAGTACTAAGTTCTAGGCGACTGATGACCATAGATGTTGAGTCCCATAGTGCTCAGCGCCATTTGAACCATTTTTGAACCTACTTGGGCATCATCATTTGTTGCAGGTCGTGGTTGACGTTTCACATGTGACTAAACACTTTCTGTTTCCTTAAATAATGTACCTATCCGGCGAACGGTGCGGACACTTGGATGATGTCGTCCAGGATACCGAGCAGCATACGTATCACACGCCTGTGGGCATTTTGATCACAATAGCCATACATCTACACGATATCGATCTTTTCCGCAATTGTAAACGGTCCATTTTAACACGGGTAATGTATCACGAAGCAAATACTGTCCACACTGGCGGAATGTTACGTGATACCACGTACTTATACGTTTGTGACTATTACAGCACCATATTTCACAAAGCGAAAAAAGAGGTCCAACGAAAAAACATTCATATTTCTTTGCGTATTACACGAATATGTAATATATTAAAAAAACGCAGTTGATATACGTTTGAACTTATGCTTTGACCCTGATGCTTATGTCGTGAGATATTTGGCCCGGTCACTATCAATGGACCACCCTGTATATCAGACCTGCAAACGGCTGCACTTTACGGGTTGATTTAGAGACTATCCAAGTAGACGTCTACACGTCGGAAGTGTTAAGTTTCGGGATACGCTTAAAGATCAGCGCAAGGTGATTATAGGATGTCGGAGACTGACAGCGGCGGACCTTGGGTTCTGTTCTGGGGATCACAGTTTCTTACTCTCTCTGTCTCCCAACCCCGAAGTAAAAATTACCGTCACCCTCCCCTTTTACGTGTCAAGAATGTGTGCTGTTTTAATAATAATAACACCAAAATGTATAAATGTTTACTCTAATAATAATAATAATAATAAATTGTTTAACTGTCGTAAAATATATAAAATAGTTCAATGAAATAGTAACAACAACAATAATAATTTGTATAAATCAGTGAATATAGACTCTGAAAAGCATACACTCAAAAATTTGAGAAGTACATGCCAAGAATTTAAGAACTATAATAGCAATAATCTTCGATTACGTCATAATTTACACACTGTAAATTGTAAGTACGCGCTTACAATTGCCAGTATTTCACTAACCACTACGACTGAGAACAATGGCATGTAAACTGCGGCTGTGCGAATTTAATAGCTTCGCATGTTGTGCTGGTCAGATTCGTTCAGTGTTTTGGTTGTTGTGCTGATAAACGTGTTCCAAAAGTATCTGTACGGAGTTAGTCATATCATATATTTAGTCTATTGCCAGACGTGAAAAACGTTACTCGAGTTTTGTTACCATCGCTATTATTTGATTTGTATAAAAATAGTTAAGAGAATTTGTATTAAAAAAAGTACAGTTAAGTTTTAGAAATGATAAAACTGCTTTTGGTAAACTCTGGATGAGTGAAACAAGGGTTTACGAGTGGTATAAGCGTTTCGATGAAGGCTGTAAGATTTTTGAAGGTGATGAACGCTCTGGACATCCCAGCAGATCATAAACCTATGAAATCATGTAAAAAGTGCAAGAAATGATTATGAACGATCGCCGGACCACAATCATGGAAGCCAATGATGTTGGCAAATAAATTCACTCTTGCCATGAAATATCTTGGGTATAAGACGTGTGGCAGGAAAAATAGTTGCAAAATAGTGGAATTTCAAATAAAAACAGTGGCGAATGGAAGTCGCCCAGGGATTGCTAGAGGAGATCAGAAACGATACAGAACTGCCGAAACATGGCGTAACGGGTAATGAAGCACGCGTTCAAGGTTTTGACGTCGAAACTAAAGGTGCTCTCATCCCAGTGGAAGCATCCTACGCCGCCAAGGCCAGAAAAGCTTGACAAGCACCATGAGTTCTTGTCTCACGGTCGTACGATCAGTAAGTAATACTCACACGTTCAACGCCGTTTGTGTGGAGCAATAAAAATAAATTGGATTTGTGGCGAAACAGACAACGGATATTGGACCACGATAATGGACTTCGTTGTTTGTTGGTTAATTTTTTGACGAAAAGAAATACCGCCTCTATATTTTCCAGACATGGCACCATGTGACTTTGTTCTGTTCCCGAAAAAACACATATTAAAGGACCATCGTTTTACAAGCACAAATGAGATTAAAACTCATCGGTAGGAGAGATAAAAACTATGGATTGGAAAAAGCACTGGCATAAGTGTGGTAATATTCAGTGTGGACTATTTTCAAGCGGATAATATTAATGTAGACGCATAAATACAATTCTCTGCAAAAAAAGCAAAAATTTCAGTTTAAAAAAACATTTCATAAGTAAAAATATAAACGCTTTTAAAGTAATTTGTTTTGGGTGGGAAGGGGGGGAGGGGAGGCATGAAGCAAATCATCATCCACCTCCGTTGGATCCGCCCCTGGAGACTGATATGTAGAGAAACAATGTAGCTGCATGAGGTAGCTGCTACCTAATACGTTGTTCAGCACGGCAATGCTCCTAACCATCGGCCGCGTCCTGTGAAGCAATGGTTCCAGTAAACCAGCGTGCAATGCCTACACAAGGTCTCTCCTGTACGATACAGCCTTTTGAAATTCCAACAAAATCAGATCGCCGTTTTACGGAAGACGAAACATGGTTCTGGTCAGATGGTAACTTTCCTATGAATGCAGACAGCGTAATCATATCTCGTCTCTGTTGCCTCAGATAATTTCTCATAAAGATGTAACTTTCGAAATTTTTGTTTTATTTCTTTTCGGCTACCTTGTATTTACTCCGCAAGCCAATCATCTTCAGCGAAAGGTTTGACCAAGTCTGATTCTGTAAATCTGGTAGGAAGCTGTTGCTCATTTTTATGTTGATAGACTTAGCACGCAGTCGTGAGTCTAATTTACGTCAAATTTGTTCCATTATGCTTCGAGCAATACAGTGGAGTGGCCAAAACTGGCATAGTGGACCCTTCGCTTTGCTGTTTGAGTCAGAGTTCAAACAAGAGAAAGTTGTCTGGTAGCCCACACCTCGTACGCAGATATCCACGGAGCGAGGTGGCGCTGAGGTCAGCAGACTGGGCTGGGCATCGGGAGGTCGCCCAAGACAACGACGGCACTGGCAAAGATGGCAACACCAGTAAGGAGCCGAAACAAGCTCGAAGAGCTAAGCTCTGATACACGCAATGAAACTGTTTTGTGGGTTCTTAAACTTGGTGATATCTGTATTATTTTGTAGTTTCAGTCCCTCAACACTCATTTTAAAGATGTCTTAACTCTGAGGTTATGCGCCAACTGTGACTCGGTGAATAAAGTAATGAAACTGGGTCGTGAAGACACAACAGACAAAAAATTAGACACCCCCAATAGACACCACGCTAGTGCCGTGTGACACCACTTCCAGCCTTCATAACGGCCTTAAGACGGCGAGGGAGAAAGTCCACAAAATTACCACATTGGAGAACGTTCATTGCTGCGTTTCACTCATTGTTCCAAATAGTCCGAGACATTTGCTAAGGGATTATAATCGAGTGATCTGGAGGGTCAGTCGCGCTGTAGTACAGTGCCTGAGTGTTCCTAGAAGAAGGGACGTATGTGTACAGACCTGTGAACACAGCTGTTGTTAATTTGGAAGACGAGTGCGTCCACAGAATCCTCATCATGAATATGTGGAATAAAGGGCAACCCATAGCGCTCTGTCTCCGCCGTACGCGGCACGCAGCAATAGTCTTCAGACGGTACTGCACAAGAGACAGTCTCAGGCTGGCGCCACACAAATTATGACGAGGACGAGTCGTCGCCAATATAGAGAACGTACCAGGAACCACTTTATCGTGCCCCTATAAGATTTGCAATTTTTTTTTTTTTAAATTTGTGGTAAGTTCCTATGGGACCAAGCTGTTGAGGTCATCGGTCCCTAGGCTTGCACACTACTTAATCTAACTTAAACTAACTTACGCTAAGGACAACACACACACCGTGGGAAGGCGCCCAAGACATATGCAAGTAGTCCGTTCTCCCGCCAATAGCTACGTCAGCCTCTACAGAGATCGCTCAAACCCGGAACTAATTTTCTGCATTCGTTAAACTGTTCGGAGTTACACATTAATCCGTTGAACGCAGGATTTAAGCTGCCCCACGCCTGCACTCAGCCATTTGCCTTCAATTCCCTACAGTTATCAGACAGTTTTCATACGTGGACACCAACTGCCGACTAGTTCCAGTTGTCGGACAGTTAACGAGTGCCGAAGATTAGTCACAGAGATAGCCACAAAGTTTATCAGTTGAGTGACTGAACTTACAAACTCTAACTGCAGTCCATACTGGACTTCAATTAGATTAGTTAATCATCGGCTACTGTGTTAGGTTAGTTTAAGTTCAGACTCCTAGTACCACGCCATCTCAGCTAAGCAAAAACCGAGTAATTTTAGAAGTACACTCTTTTATTAAGCGATTGTTTTTATTTATGACGTATTGCCGCATATATTCTATTTTAGATACCTGGCCCTGTGACGCGAACGTGGCAAGCGTACAAGTAGGCCACTTTCATATAGCCATGGAACTCTGGAACAGGGGGTTCGCTTCCTGCTACCTCTATGTTGGGCACCTAAATTATTGGTAAATACAACGCTTGCACCCTGTTACGTCTGTTGCAACCTGGCTGGTTGGGCACAAGTATTGTTACGAAAAACACTCCCTAAACATAAGAGGACATCAACACGCCTGAACTATGCCGTCCACTCACAGCGGGTTGGACGCCTCGCTGGGTGATCACTCCACTCGACGCCATTGATAACTTGAAAAGAGGCGAAGCCGTGTGTCGCACTGCCTCCAGTCAGCTACTGCCCTATTTCTGCGTTGTTTGACCCTGTGAAGACGCGCAACTTTATATACCGTTGTAACGGCCCTTTGAGAGGTACCCGACTGCAAATCTCCATTTCTTGCTGGTATCTGTGCAATGTTCGCTCGGGAACTCGTTCCGATGAAGTGCATTCACTAATAACAGTAATTTCTGTCGGGTTTTAATCCGACTGTCATTGACAAGGCGTGACTACTAGTAACTGTTGACTAAGATCCTTTTACGAATACTGCTGTTACACCGAGTTACATGGCTGCGAGTAGCAGTGCATTATTTCTTGTAGACATTAATAACAGTTCACGTTGATACACCAACGAATTGGGCACTCTCATTCACGGCGAGGTCATTGGCACGTCCAAACACGATAGCCATTCTCTCACGTCTCCACGTGGACCCATTTTATTACGCTGATTCAATACGCCCTACTGGAATGTGAGCAGCACTACACTGCCATAACTTACTTCAGCACTGGAGGGTGACATGAACACGTAATATCAGCACTCTACGGCGGTTAAGCGCTCCAGAGCGACCAGACTACTCTGTTAGGGAGCTGATCAGTATTTTTCCGGCTAGTTAATGTAGATATGATTGGTACGGTAGAAACTTATTGGTAACGTCTTACACAACGATCCTACACTGAAGAGTGAAAGAAACTGGTACACCTGCCTAATGTCACGTAGGGCATCCGCGAGAACGCAGAAGTGCTGCAACACAACGTAGCATGGACTCGACTAATATCTGAAGTAGTGCTGGAGGGAAGTGACACCATGAATCCTGCAGGGCTGTCCATAAATCCGTAAGCGTACGAGGGGGTAGAGATCCATTCTCAAGAGCACGTTGCAAGGCATCCCAGATGTGCTCAATAATGTTCATGTCTGGGGAGGGGGTCTGGTGGCCCGCGGAAGTGTTTAAACTCAGAAGAATGTTGCTGGAGCCGCTCTGTAGCAACTCTGGACATGTGGGGTGTCACATTGTCCTGCTGGAATTGTCCAAGTCCGTCGGAATGCACAATGGACACGAATGGATGCAGGTGAGCAGACAGGCTGCTTACGTACGTGTCACCCGTCAGAGTAGTATCTAGACGTATCAGGGATCCCATATCACTCCAACTGCATAAGCCGCACACAATTACAGAGCCTCCACCAGCTTGAACAGTCCCCTTCTGACATGCAGAGTCCATGGATTCATGACCTTGTGTCCATAGCTGTACACGTCCATTCGCTCGATGCAATTTGAAACGATTCTCGTCCGACCAGGCAACATGCTTCCAGTGATCAACAGTCCATTGTCGGTGTTGACGGTCCCAGGCGAGGTGTGCAACTTCCTGTCGTGTCGTCATCAAGGGTATAAGAGTGGACCTTCGGCTCCGAAGTCCATGTCGACGATGTTTCGTTGAATGGTTCACACGCTGACACTTGTTGATGGCCAAACATGGAAATCTGCAGCAATTCGCGGAAGGATTATGCTTCTGTCACGTTGAACGATTCTCTTCAGTCGTCGTTGGTCCGGTTCTTGCAGGATCTTTTTCGACCGCAGCGATGTCGGAGATTTGATTTTCACGGTACACTCGTGAAATTGACATAAAGGAAAATCACCACTTCATCGTTACCTCTGAGATGCCGTGTCCCATTGCTCCTGGGCCGACTATAACACCACGTTCAAACTCACTTAAATCTTGATAACCTGCCACTCTAGCATCAGTAATAGATCTAAAAACTACGCTAGACACTTGCTGTCTTATACAATCGTTGCCGACCACAGTCCCGTATTCTACCTTTGAAGAAGCATGCCTATACAAGTTTCTTTGGCGCTTCAGTGTATGTTGTATGTTGCTTTCAGTTGCAGTACGCAGACAGCATGTTGAGCTTGCAACCAGTGGGGATGGAAACGGAAGCAAATTAAATGTCTAAACTCTTTGCTGCCGTATCAGTGCAAAACGTCAACACCAAACAGAATATTAACCTGTTACCTGTAAATAACCGTCGGCAGTATATCTTGTTTGCACTTCCTAAAAAATGGTTCAAATGGCTCTGAGCACTATGGGACTCAACTGCTGAGGTCATTAGTCCCCTAGAACTTAGAACTAGTTAAACCTAACTAACCTAAGGACATCACAAACATCCATGCCCGAGGCAGGATTCGAACCTGCGACCGTAGCGGTCCTGCGGTTCCAGACTGCAGCGCCTTTAACCGCACGGCCACTTCGGCCGGCTTTGCACTTCCTAATGTGCAGCCTAGTGGTCCTGGAATTGATCCGTTGTGTAGCATGGCAACAGAAGCCGCGTGCTTATACTTCGGTAATCTGCTGGGAAACGAAAGAAGACCTAGTTGCATCACCAAAATTGGCTGAGGTACAGATTAAAAATGTTGGTTAGCCATCTCGTTCACGGAGAGGGCAATGCGATCCGCTCCCTGATATCAAGATTAGCCACTGTGTACCCTATAGCGGTCGTAACTTAGGAAATTCTCGGAGTTACTGAATTTTAGCTTTAATTTTGCAAAGGAAGTTTGAAGATATTGTCAGTGAGCCCAAAATATCTCACTTAAGTATTTATTCTTATAGCAGTCAGTCAGCCACAAGAAAACGGATGTCAAGAGGAAAGCGAGATAGTTGAGTTTTTTATATTCATATTTCCTAAGTGCCACACATTATCTCGGTATGATGTGAAACTTGTCGACTGGTTCAGAAAAATATTAATTTTCTCAGTGAGAATATAGTTTTCCATTCATGTGAGTTTTGTAAATTATAGTATTCTTTTTGGATGTTGATGCTCTTCTTTCTTTCTGTGCCGGCCAGGGTGGACGAGCGGTTCTAGGCGCTACAGTCTGGAACCGCGCGACCGCTACGGTCGCAGGTTCGAATCCTGCCTCGGGCATGGATGTGTGTGATGTCCTTAGGTTAGTTAAGTTTAAGTAGTTCTAAGTTCTAGGGGACTGATTACCTCAGAAGTTAAGTCCCATAGTGTTCGGAGCCGTTTGAACCATTTCTTTCTGTGTTTGTTGAAATTAACTTGAGAGGCGGATTATACCTCAAATGTGTAAATTATATTTATGTGATACTCGGTGTGCGTTTCAACTAAGTGAAACAGATATTTTGTCTGTGCAGTCTACACACACGCTCCTTGTCTTTTACACTCAATTTTAATGCTGTTTAATCGACTCACGAGTAGGCATATCCGATGAATTATCTCCCGTGTGTGAGTTGTTCGTAATATATGAAAGGGGAACCTACTCAGCATTCTCCCAAAGAAGACATAAACGCTTCACAGAGGTATGTCGGTGGAGCGCTGGTCGTGGATACGGAAGATGACTTGTTCCCTCATGGACACCATACATCTTTAACGTCGTCCCCTGTGCTACAATACACCAAAAAAATTTTTAAAGCAGAAATTATTCGTGTAAGTCAATAATTGAAACTAGTATGCTGCAGTGTGAAACTGGGAATTTCTACATAAAAGAGGAATAATCTCTTTGAGTAGGATCACTTCACAGCATAAACTGTCACCTTCAAACAAAAATGAATATGAGTAAAATAACACTAAAATGCTTCATACGTCTAGGAGCCACATAAGCGACCCACCCCAGTGCTACAGAGCTATTACGCAGTCAGCAACATTCGTGATCGTGCCCCACTTGGCAGCAAGTTTGGCGTGGTTTTCCAGACTGCTACGAGCGAATTACAGGACGATTCAGCTAATGAAGGCCGGCGCCGATTTCTAGCGTAAACTTGGCCTAATGCGATCGCGACTGCTCCGTCTCTAATTATCTCGACGTCGACAGGCGAGACTCGTGCACGGCAAAAGTCCCTGTATTTAAACGGTACCCCATCCGGCCTATAATCTCTGTTCTGCTCTAATGCGCGAGTGTTGATTATGTTTTCAGAGATAAGCGTTGAGAAATAATGAGCCGAGGGACTTGGTGTGGCAGCTTTGCGGGAACTTCTGCCACCTGTATATACCCAGCACACCCACCGGCGTGGGTAAGTGGGATTCTTATAGTCGAGACGGATTCGCTGCCTTTTACTTTAAAAAAAGGAAACATTCTCGTTGTGTTAGAAAGCTTTGCGACCATTATGCCGTTATGTTGGAGTATTACGAAAATTTCTCGTTCCTTTTCACCGTAGATACAGTTGGTCTGCCGATTTCCTCTCGAGTATTCCTCCGTAGCAACTGATAAATATAACGTTATACCTTACTCTTGGTCTGAGATACTTTTTCCACCATTTTTTCTCTTTCCATCTTTGGAAATACGTATTCCATGCGTGTACCTTGAGGGAAGATGTAAATGAGTGATAACCTTAGTTGACATCACAGTTACAAATATAAATCTGCGCCTACTTATACAGTCTCAAATCTACTGTATGGTGCAACATCAGGGGCACTTTACACCAACATTAGCAATTCCCTGTCCAATTCCATTCACGACTTAAGAAGGTTTGTTGCAGTCTTTCTCGAATATTAGTTTGTAACTGTGTTTATATATTGGTACTAGCAAAATCGGCAGTGCTTCCTAATTGCTTAATACCTATGGGAAGGAGAAAGAACGTGTACGGGAGAAATAATCTATCTAACGTTTAAATTCCTTGCAGTTAGAGTTAAAACTGAATGCAGGAAGGAATATAAAACCGCACATTTTCACAGCACAGCAAAACATTTTCTTTCTTGTAGTCGGTTTTAACAGAGAACCTGTATATTTTTGTTTAAAAAATATATATAGACTACTGTCTGTCTGAATATTTATTAGAGTATCGTACAAAAATCTGAAGTAAATCAGTCAAGAACTATTCGAGATTTTTGCTAAAAGTATATATAGACCATGACCGTCCTACTGTTTGATGGAGTATCGTGTATAAATTTGAAACAAACTGGTCAAGAACTATTAGAGATTCTTGCGAAAACATTTCCCCTTCATACAGTAGATACATATTTATATACCACATATGTTACAAAAAATATGCAGCCGACATCCGTTCGAACGTTTATTAGAGTATCGTGTAAAAGTTTGAAGTAAATCGGGCAAGAACTTTTTGAGATTTTTGGCAACAAAGTTAAGCGACGACTTGCCCTTATGTAATAGTATAGATAACATTTTTGCTCGCAATTACCCAGTGCAATACAGCATTCATGTTGCGAAGATGAACGCCTTCGTGTCTTTTACGTAGCATATAAAGGCAGAGAGGGACAAGTATTCCTAGGATCGGACATTGATGAAAAACTCAGATGCGCTTTCAAACACCACCTCTCTATTTTATTTTATAATCTCTCAAACTGTTAACTTTGTGACCAAAAAAGAGCGTTATTTTCTATTTGAAACACAAAAAACTACATACAAAGTTCCACAATATCGTCAAACTCACAGGGCTCTAAAAATACTACGTAAATATGTATGTTTTTGGATAGGGTCCGCCTTTAGCAAAACACAGTTTTTTTTTAATTCCAAACATGTTTCACTGCAATTGCAGCATCTTCAGTGGGCTTTTATTTTTCGTCTGTTAAAGATAAAGAATGTTATTTACTGTTTGTATACATGTAACTATTGATTTTTAAATCGCAGTTACAGATATTTGAAAAAAGACATAAATTATGAATTCATACCTTTTTACCATATGGTGTGGTTTTCCTGATATGTTGTGTTCCTACAGTGACTGCCTTGTTCCACAGTTTGTCATCTGCAACCACTTATACCTTAAAGTGGATAAATTGTTCAAGTCAAAATTACGATTTGAAACATTGTTTTTTCTATGCCTGAAATTACTTTATTCTGTGTGTGTGTGTGTGGCTATTTACATAATGTTTCACTTTCATTTTCTTTTTCTTCATCTTCATCACTGTAAAACACTATATATTTGGTTGCCATTGTCACTGTCACGGTCACTGTTTCACTGTTTACCAGCTGTAAAAGCAGACATGGCGGCCATCTCGTTTTTACACCTTCAACTGTTCCACTATCAACTGTCCACTATCAATGGACCACCCTGTATACCAGACCTGCAAACGGCTGCATTTACGGGTTGATTTAGAGAGTATACAAGTAGACGTCTACACGTCGGAAGTGTTAAGTTTCGGGATACGCTTAAAGATCAGCGCAAGGTGATTATAGGATGTCGGAGACTGACAGCGGCGGACCTTGGGTTCTGTTCTGGGGATTACAGTTTCTTACTCTCTCTGTCTCCCAACCCCGAAGTAAAAATTACCGTCACCCTCCCCTTTTACGTGTCAAGAATGTGTGCTGTTTTAATAATAATAACACCAAAATGTATAAATGTTTACTCTAATAATAATAATAATAAATTGTTTAACTGTCATAAAATATATAAAATAGTTCAATGAAATAGTAACAACAACAATAATAATTTGTATAAATCAGTGAATATATTCTCTGAAAAGCATACACTCAAAAATTTGAGAAGTACATGCCAAGAATTTAAGAACTATAATAGCAATAATCTTCGATTACGTCATAAGTTACACAATGTAAATTGTAAGTACGCGCTTACAATTGCCAGTATTTCACTAACCACTACGACTGAGAACAATGGCATGTAAACTGCGGCTGTGCGAGCGTGCAGATGAGCGGAATGCTATAGTCTTTCAGTAGTTCCCTCCCGAAAGAAGGGTCTTTCCCTTTCGTTCTTACCTTACCCAATTTACTATGCTCCGCCGGTTCTACCTGTGGATTCATTTTTGAGATCTGGTTTCCACACTACTTTATTCTCTGAAAGGTAAATGTGGAATATGGAAATTGATATACAAGATGTGTCAAAAAGGTAACGGGAATTTAATAGCTTCGCATGTTGTGCTGGTCAGATTCGTTCAGTGTTTTGGTTGTTGTGCTGATAAACGTGTCCCAAAAGTATCTGTACGGAGTTAGTCATATCATATATTTATTCTATTGCCAGACGTGAAAAAGCTTACTCGAGTTTTATTACCATCGGCTATTATTTGATTTGTATAAAAATAGTTCAGAGAATTTGTATTAAAAAAAGTACAGTTAAGTTTTAGAAATGATAAAACTGCTTTTGGTTAACTCTGGATGAGCGAAATAAGGGTTTACGAGTGGTATAAGCGTTTCGATGAAGGCTGTAAGATCTTTGAAGGTGATGAACGCTCTGGACATCCCAGCAGATCATAAACCTATGAAATCATGTAAAAAGTGCAAGAAATGATTATGAACGATCGCCGGACCACAATCATGGAAGCCACTGATGTTGGCAAATAAATTCACTCTTGCCATGAAATATTTTGGGTATAAGACGTGTGGCAGGAAAAATAGTTGCAAAATAGTGGAATTTCAAATAAAAACAGTGGCGAATGGAAGTCGCCCAGGGATTGGTAGAGGAGATCAGAAACGATACAGAACTGCCGAAACATGGCGTAACGGGTAATGAAACACGCGTTCAAGGTTTTGACGTCGAAACTAAAGGTGCTCTCATCCCAGTGGAAGCATCCTACGCCGCCAAGGCCAGAAAAGCTTGACAAGCACCATGAGTTCTTGTCTCACGGTCGTACGATCAGTAAGTAATACTCACACGTTCTACGCCGTTTGTGTGGAGCAATAAAAATAAATTGGATTTGTGGCGAAACAGACAACGGATATTGGACCACGATAATGGACTCGTTCACACTTCGTTGTTTGTTGGTTAATTTTTTGACGAAAAACAATACCGCCTCTATATTTTCCAGACATGGCACCATGTGACTTTGTTCTGTTCCCGAAAAAACACATATTAAAGGAACATCGTTTTTGTGGTGTCACTGCCGGACACCACACTTGCTAGGTGGTAGCTTAAATCGGCCGCGGTCCATTAGTACATGTCGGACCCGCGTGTCGCCACTGTGTGATCGCAGACCGAGCGCCACCACACGGCAGGTCTCGAGAGACGTACGAGAACTCGCCCCAGTTGTACGACGACGTTGCTAGCGACTATACTGACGAAGCCTTTGCTCTCATTTGCCGAGAGACAGTTAGAATAGCCTTCAGCTAAGTTAATGGCTACGACTTAGCAAGGCGCCATTAGCCTTAAATAGCTTGTATATAAAGAGTCACTTGTATCGCCACAATCTCCAGATGTCTCATCAAGAACGATGTATACAAGGATGTATTAAAAGTTAAGTATATTCCAAAGATACGTATTTTCTTTATCAAATTCATTAAGTCTCCTGTTTCAGACCTCACTCCATCCTTCGTGAGTTAGCGCGTGCATCTTGGCCGCCTCTTTCAATTAGTGTGCGTAGTGTTGGCAAGTCTGCCGACACTACAGTTTTACAAGCACAAATGAGATTAAAACGCATCGGTAGGAGAGATAAAAACTATGGATTGGAAAAAGCACTGGCGTAAGTGTGGTAATATTCAGTGTGGACTATTTTCAAGCGGGTAATATTAATGTATACGCATAAATACAATTCTCTGCAAAAAAAGCAAAAATTTCAGTTTAAAAAAACATTTCATAAGTAAAAATATAAACGCTTTTAAAGTAATTTTTTTAGGGGGGGGGGAGGGGAGGCATGAAGCAAATCATCATCCACCTCCGTTGGATCCGCCCCTGGAGACTGATATGTAGAGAAACAATGTAGCTGCATGAGATAGCTGCTACCTAATACGTTGTTCAGCACGACAATGCTCCTAACCATCGGCCGCGTCCTGTGAAGCAATGGTTCCTGCCAAGTATGAGGCAAAGGGGAAGAGCTGAGAAACCCTAGAAGAAGTGGCGCGATAATATCAAGAGGACTACTGGATCACTGTGCTTCCTGATGGCAGAAAATCGAGTGAAGTGGAAAAATAGAAAGAGGAATTCATTCATCCGTGGACGGATAAATAAAAAAAGTGAAAGAAGACTTCTGTCTCAGTCAACAAATGCCAAAAACTTGCTGCTGAAGGACTCCGTGCCCAACCCAATATAGTCAGTCTCCATCGTGGCAGGTGAACGCGGGAATTGAGACAGCTTTTTCCGTGTGTGCTGAGAATAGGGGGCTTGCGGACTGGAGACAAAATGTTGGACTCTGAGGTTTTGGATATTACTCAAAGTTACACTCGAGAAGGCGATAATACCAATTTCTTTCACAATGGATGCAGTCACTCGGCAAATGGCCCATCCTTTTCATCTAGTACTGTGAACGGTCTACGGAAATAACCTGCAAGGTATGGTTCCAATAATATCTTCAGTGCGTCTTTCATTCGACAATAGAACGTACTGGGACTGCTGCTGGAGGGATTGCATTCTTTATGGACATTTAATTAGTCTCATTCTTTATTAGTCTGTGGTTATCCCATTACAGTAGGGTCAGAGCCAGAATATTCTGGTCAATTTGTCCATGGACTGAGACTGTCGTAGACGCCAAACCGTCTTCTTAATCTAAGAAGAAACAACGTTAGGGTTTAGTGCACCGACGACGACGAGGTCATTAGAGAAAGAGTGCAAGTCCGGAAAGGACAAGGATGAGGAAGGAAATCGGTCATGTCCTATTGAGAACAGCCTTCCTGGCATTCACCTTGGGTAATTTAAGAATCTGTGAGGCTATGTGAGGTTTCAAACACGCTTCTCGTGAACGCAAGTCCAGTGTCTTAACCTGAAGCCACGACTGTTGTAAGCGACCGCTATTTGATTGTGGGTAGAGTTAATCATGTTCTGTATTTTCTTATTTTATTTGTCGACTATTGCGAGGTTAATGAAGAACCAGTTCTGGATTCACAAAAAAGTATGTGGGAAATATTCTAAACCCAACTACAGCACCACAGCACATATTTAATCGGATGGAATTTGTTGGCAGTAACCCGCTAGAATGAAACATTCGTCCTCACTGGCTGCATTCGGTGTATTAAAACACACCTTTATTTTCTTTTATTATTACACACTTTCGGGTTGGTAGACAACTCCAAATGTTTCTATAGTATAACTCAAGACAGTATACATATTTGGGTTTCAGTGCAAGCGTTCATCAAATTACACAATGGTAAAAGCGTTGTGGGTTGGCCTGATTCCACACCTAAAGACGTGAGACCAAGTGCATCTGCATCTCTGCTGCTATACATTCATTTGGTGCCTAATCTGAAGTGGTCAATTTCGGTCAATCCATGTCATTTAGAACACTGTGGGATGCGGTGAGTTCCTGAACTTAAGCTGCCCAGTAACGGAAACCAAATACAACGATATTTTAAGCCATTTATTGATAGCCAGTGTGGTAGAATGTTATCATTGAGACAATTTCTGATGTCCGTTGACTCTTTTGTTGTTGTAGTCTTCAGGCCGAATACTGATCTGATGCAGCTCTTCATACTACTCTATACTCTGCAAGCCTCTTCATCTGCGAATAATTACTGCAACCTAAATCCCTTTGTATATACTTACTGTATTCATATCTTCGTCGATTTTTACCCCCCACCCAACACACACACACACACACGCACACACACACACACACACACACACACACACACACACACACACACACACATACACTTCCCTCTTGATGTCTCAGAACGATTCCTACAACCGATTCCTTCTTTTAGTAAAGTTGCGCCACTAATTTTTTGTCTCCCCAGTCCTGTTCAGTAACTTCTCATTAGTTACACAATCTACCCACTAATCTTCAGTAGTCTTCTGTAGCACCCCCTATCAAAAACCACTATTCTCTTCTTGTCTGAACTGCTTATCATCTTTGTTTCACTTCCATACATGGCTGTATTCAGTACAAATACATTCTGAAAAGACCTCGTAACACTTAGATCTATATTCGATGTTAACAAATTTCCCTTCTTCAGAAACGCTTTCCTCCCCATTGCCGGTATACATTTTATATCCTCTCTACTTCGGCCATCATCATTTATTTTGCTGCCCAAATAGAAAATCTCTTGTACTACTTTCAGTGTCTCGTTTGATAATCTACACTTAAGAGGGGTAGACCGTGAAACGGGCTGACTTGGAGCAGGAGAGGCACCACAGGACATTTTAATTTGCACGGTCTATACTTTTACAAATAAATTCATAAAACTTTTTCAGCATGACCAGGAAGGATTCAGGATTCACACTCATAGCAGAGGAAGTTCAAAAACATAACAAAACAAAATTTTTTACATGTGAAATTTCATCATTTTTTCACTTGTATTGGCTGCATTTATTGCTGTAGGTACACTTTTCTTCATAAGTAAGAGAGATTCTTCGATGAATTTTGCACAGCATACAAACCATACTTACAGGTGTATGAAACTCTAGAATTTACCAAATCTGTTAAAAACTGTGGTAAAAATTGAGATAATTAATTATAAAATTCGAGTTTTCTCAAAACACGAAGTTTACTTATGAAGAAACGTGTACCTATACCAACAGATGCAGCCAACAGTAAGTGAAAAAAATCATGAAATTTCACATTTAGAAAAATATTATGTTTTCGTGTTTTTGAACTTCCACTGCTATGAGTGTGAATCCTGAATCCTTCCTGGTCATGCTGACAAAGTTTTATGAATTTATTTGTAAAAGCATATACAGTGCAAATTAAAATGTCCTGTGGTGCCTCTCCTTCTCGAAGTCGGCCCGTTTGACGTCCTACCCCCCTTAAGTCAAAGAAACTGGTACACCTGTCTAATATCGTGTAGGGTCCCGGCGAGCACGCAGAAATGCCGCAACAGGACGTGGCATGGACTCGAATAACGTCTGAAGTAGTGCTGGAGGGAATTGACACCAATCCTGCAGGGCTGTCCATAAACCCGTAAGAGTACGAGGGGCTGGAGATCTCTTCTGAATAACACGTTGCAAGGCATCCCAGATATGCTCAATAATGTTCATGTCTGGGGAGTTTGGTGGCCTGCGGATGTATTTAAACTCAGGAGAATCCATGACAACGCAAGGCCTCCCGCGCACTTGAGAGAGCTCACAAAACTTCTTTGGACTGTTGTTCCTCATACACCCTACTGCCCGGATCTCGCATCTTCTGTCTTCAGTCTGTTTGGACCAATGAAGGATTTACTCCACAGGAAGCAGTACGTCGATTATGGGAAAGTTATTGATCCAGCAAGACATTGGCTCCGACGTCGACCAATAGAGTGGCACCAGCTAGGCTCTCACAGTAAGTTGGCGTAAGGTTATACCCAGAAGAGTGGGGAATAATATGGTGTACTGGAATCCTGAGTAAAACCAACAGGCTTTCAGAAAAAAAAACTGTGTTGTGTTACATAATGAACGCGTATCGTAGCTTTGCGACTAGCTAATTTACTCGGTAACAATGCTCAGCGTTAACGTAAATGTACTCACATGTCTCATCACACGTTCAGAGTCTCTTCTGTCACTGATGTTCTGCGTCCCATTCCGTTATAGCAACGGCTACTATTTGGCACTGTTATAGCTGTAAACTAGTTCTCGGAATGCTGTGGCGTGCTCACAGACTAACTAGCGACCGAGGTCGTACTGTACTCGTTCTTCGATGTGTGCAACGATAGAGACAAATTATTGTGGTATAGCACATTACGAAGTTCATTGGCAGTTATCAGTCACAGTCCGAAAACAAGAACAACATTCGTAAATACACTGAAGCTCCAGAAAAACTGGTACAAGCATGCGTATTCAAATACAGAGATATGTGAACAGGCAGAATATGGCGCTGCGGTCGGCAACGCCTATATAAGACAAAAAGTGTCTGCCGCAGTTGTTACATCGGTTAGTGCTACTGCAATGGCAGGTTATCAAGATTTAAGTGAGTTTGAACGTGGTGTTATAGTCGTCGCACGAACGACGGGGCACAGCATCTCCAAGGTAGCATGAAGTGGGGATTTTCCCATACGACCATTTACGAGTGTACCGTCAATATCGGGAATCCGGTAAAACATCAAATCTCCGACATCACTGTGGACGGGAAAAAAACCTGTGACAACGGGGCTGAAGAGAATCGTTCAGTGTGACAGAAGTGCTACCCTTCCGCAGATTGCTGCAGATTTCAATGCTGGGCCATCAACAAGTATCAGCGTGTGAACCATTCAACGAAACATCATCGATATGGGCTTCCGGAGCCGAAGGCGTACTCGTATACCCTTGATGACTGCACGACACAAAGCTTTATGCCTCACCTGGGCCCATCAGCACCGACATTGGGCTGTTGATGGCTGGAAACATGTTGCCTGGTCGGACAGGTCTCGTTTCAAATTGTATCGAGCGGATAGACGTGTACGGACATGGAGACAACCTCATGACTCCATGGACCCTGCATGTCAGCAGGGGCTGTTCAAGCTGGCGGAGGCTCTCTAATGGTGTGGGGCGTGTGCAGTTGGAGTGACATGGGACCCCTGATACGTCTAGATACGACTCTGACAGGTGACAGGTACGTAAGCATCCTGCCTGATCCCCTGTATCCATTCATGTCCAATCTGCTTTCCGACGGACTTAGGCGATTCCAGCAGGACAATGCGGAACCCCACACGTCCAGAATTGCTACAGAGTGGCTCCAGAACACTCTTGTGAGTTTAACCACTTCTGCTGGCCACCAAACACCCCATACATGAACATTATTGAGCATATCTTGGATGTCATCCAACATGCTGTCCACAAGAGATTTCCACCCCCTCGTACTCTGACGGATTTATGGCAACCATGCAGGATTCATGGTGTCAGTTTCCTCTAGCACTACTTCTACATTAGGTGATTCCATGCCACGTCGTGTTGCGGCACTTTTACGTGCTCGCGGGGGCCCTACACGATATTAGGCAGGTGTATTAGCTTCTTTGGCTCTTCAGTGTATAATACTAGAAGGAGACATGACCATTACTCAGTCTTAATTTGGCACAGAAAAAAGTGAGGTATTGAGCCATAAAAACCTTCGACTGACTAGTCAGTGACGTAAAATTTCATGCGTAATAAAATTAACTTAAACCTAAACTGAAATTTTAATCGAGAGACTTTTCGGAGACGTTTAGTGCAAGCCTCAATGTCTCAGTAGCTGCCCAGCCTAGCCCCTTTACAAAGGGAGAGAGAGTAAAATAAAATTATAACTCCGTTCGCAATCACAGATTCGGAATGCTTATGCAGTTAAGAGAGCAGTGGTAGGAGACACGTGCCGGTAAATTAGTTAATCAAAAAGTCGATGAATTTAATCTGCTTATTTATACATTAAATTAATTTTCCCCAGCCAATTGAAACCGCCGATGGCTCGTGTAAGTAGAGGCCAGTCGAATGGGGGTGGGGGGGTGGGGGGAGTATTTTTAATGGTTTCCAATCATTTAATTCACAATAATTATTTAAATAAAAACATTTTAATACAACACGTATTTAAACCGGAGTAAAAAGGACTAAATAATTTCTCCTTGCCCCGTACAGATTCCTAATCCCATTCTGATAGTCCTGAAAATATGTGCTTGTGAATATTCAATAACTACGAAAATACTTGTAGAATTTAAAAGAAAAACGTGGTTTACATGCGATAAGTAATAGTAAGTAAGTGAACCATTCATGGATCTGTTATATGTTGCATGCACCCTACGTTTTTCATTTTCAATTCTACAAATATTTTCATAGCTATTAAAATTCGCAAGCACAAATTTTCGTGACTGTCTGTATGGGTTTAGGAATCTGTATGGAGCTAGGAGGAATTATTTTACACCTTTAGTCCGTTTTCAAAACGAGTTATATTACAAGTGTTTTGTTGAAATAATTATTGTCGGCTTTTAATCTTGTGTGTATCAGATTTTTCAGTCAGTTTCCAACATTTTCAAGGGAATCCAACCGAATCATGTTATAAATTTCAGGATTATTTCAGTTATCCTTCATCTGAGTCAGCCAGTACATTACTTCCTTCTAGGATTATCTCACGGAAAGACATCGAAGGTAAAAATGAAAGAGAATCGAGTTCACACGGAGACTTACCAGCAACCGTCCTTACCACGAAACATTCGCAAGTGAAGAGGGAAAGGGGGAAATAGCAGTGGTACACAAAGTACCCTCCGCCACACACTTGGCTATAAAGCGAGTTAATATTGCATTATCATCCAGTTCTGAGCTTTGCTGCCAGTTTCAAGTATGCAATTTATCGGGCGGTAAGTTTAAAATCAAGTGCAAAATTCGTACCGAACAAACAGATAAGAAAGAGACCTAATAAAAACTTGTTGAAATACACAAGATGGCGTAAATCTGCAGGAGTCCCAGGGGCTTAGTTTCGAATTCAAGCCAAAGCAGCAGGGGCGTCTAGTGATGCTGACTACTTCCGCGGTCAGAGAATTGGCGGCGCCCCAGGACGGCCGCATCGCCTTCGGTTAAAAGCTGTATACACCGTGAGCATTGGCACCCAGCGTTAGATTGGCTACAGGAAACGTTTTCTCTCGTGGGAATCTCGTAGCTGTGTGGAGTCCGACGAAACAAAACTACTGAGAGAGCCTAACTGGCTCTCGGCTCGTTGCAGGCATTACTTACAAGGGAACCTCTCCATCGCACCCCCCTCAGATTTAGTTATAAGTTGGCACAGTGGACAGGCCTTGAAAAACTAAACACAGATCAATCGAGAAAACAGGAAGAAGTTGTGTGGAACTATGAAAAAAATAAGCAAAATATACAAACTGGCTAATCCAGGCGAAAGATAGGCAACGTCAAGGATAATCTGAGCCCAGGAGCGCCGTGGTCGCGTGGTTGGCGTGAGCAGCTGTGGAGCGAGAGGTCCTTGGTTCAAGTCTTCCCTCGACTGAGAAGTTTTTTATTTTCAGACAATTATCAAAGTTCAGGCACTCCCACATAATCAACTTCGCTCTCCAAAATTACAGGACATGTTCAGATTTGCTTGGACGGTCTACACACGGAAAAATTTGAAAACGTTAAAAACATATGTTTTGACAGAGCACAGGGAAAACTGTGCGACTGTGAAATTGTTGCATTCATTTGTTGCAGTTTATGTGACAAACTCTTATGTTTTCATCACTTTTTTGGGAGTGATTATCACATCCACAAGAAAACCTAAATCGGGCAAAGTAGAAGAATCTTTTTAACCATTCGCCAAGTGTACAAGTTAGGTGGGTCGACAACATATTCCTGTCATGTGACTCACATGCCGTCACCAGTGTCGTATAGAATATATCAGACGTGTTTTCCTGTGGAGGAATCGGTAGACCTATGACCTTGCGATCAAATGTTTTCGGTTCCCATTGGAGAGGCACGTCCTTTCGTCTACTAATCACACGGTTTTGCGTTGCGGTCGCAAAACACAGACACTAAACTTATTACAGTGAACAGAGACGTCAATGAACGAACGGACAGATCATAACTTTGCGAAAATAAAGAAAGTAAACTTTTCACTCGAGGGAAGACTCGAAGTAAGGACCTCTCGTTCGGCAGCTGCTCACGGTAACCAAGGGACCACGGCGCTCCTCAGCTCAGATTATCCTTGATGTTGCATATCTTGCGCATGGACTACTCAGTTTGTATATTTTGCTTATTTTTTCATAGTTCCACACAACTTCTTCCTGTTTTCTCGAGTGATCTGTGTTCAGTTTTTCAAGACCTATCCACTGTGCCAACTTATAACTAAACCTGAGGGGGGTGCGATGGAGAGGTTCCCTTGTTAGTGACTAGCAATAGTGCGGCAACTGCCGCCTTCTTCGCGATACATGAGTTGGTTTCCACCAACTTGGATGTAACAGTGCATTGTTACGTTCAACTTTTGTCAAGGCATTTGTGATAGAATGCTCGTAAGAACTCCGCCCGTTGTACAGGTGCAAGTACGCGATTTACACTCGCGAAATCAGCGTTACCGTTCCATCAGTGTTAGAGTAACCTTTGTCACACTGCCCCTGGCTGCATGCTCGCATTAATTGATTGCTCATCAATTATAGGCAACGAAACCCGCGTAACTCCATTTTGTTAAATTTTACCGGGAAAGCAAGGACGGTTTCTCAAAAAATAATATAAAGTGACACAGATTAAGTTGCTACATGTGTAACTATGTAGTAGATGTCAAGGTACAGACAAATTAGATAAATCCGTGCACTTCCAAATTTCTCTCTGATAATGGAGTTACTGGAATTACGAGGTTTTCACAGATAGATGGAGTCACGAGATTTTCATTACCTACCACCATGCCTCCTTACTTCCGTTCGTGATTCTAAATTCCGGAGATTCATCTCTGGTTTTCTGATGCATCCGCTCTCTAAGGTCTGGAAAATTTATCATTAATTCAGAAGTACTTGTATGCCGTTTCATGTACATTGCACGTGACCCACAGAAGTCTGCGGATCACGGTATCGTCCAAAGATGTGGGCTGCCAAATTCTCACTTCTGATAACGAGGTTGCCTCACATTTCTGTGATTTTTCGGGAATGAAACGGATTTAATTACAGCTGTTTGCCTGTTACTGGTCAACAGTCTTCCCTGTTCACCTTAATGATCAAGATACTTAACTTGCCAAACGATTCTCTGCTGTATGAGACGCTGTTCGGTGTTCCCACGGTCCAGAGAGCAGAAGATCCACAGATGAGATTATTTTAATCTGGTGCTAGGAGAAACTGTGACAGGCAAAATTCCTCGTTTCTTTTAATCCGCCAGCACACACCACTTCTACAAAATTATATCGCTTGACAACTCCTTTTACTCTACAGAAGAATCTCTAAATGTGTAATAATATCGTTTGTATGTATGTGTGTGTGTGTGATAGAGAGAAAGAGAATTTAAAAAACAGCTTGAGACAATCACATAAATGATCATCATGTTGCCATATTTTTCACAAAAAAAGTCTACTACCGCTTTATAATTGTAAAAATGATATGTTCCGCATCATAGCGAGATGTCGCAATTATGGTCTACGGAACGCACAAATAGGTAAACTAATCTACGCTAAAATGATTTGCAAGGAATCGTTATTTGTGGTTCCGAGATCAATTCTCAGTGCTGTTACACCTTTAAAATAGTGCCAAATAAAGATCTCCAGTCTTTGACCCACGAGCAACTGTGAGAACTGTCACTAATGCAATACCATTAATAAATTCCCTACACTACCCTAACTTAGTTCAGAAATGTTCAGAGTCCGACCACTGGGCTGAAAAACGTACAATATGCTGTCTCGAAATTCTTCCTTTCCACTTTCGGAGATAATCTCCACAAAGAGGGAACACGACAGTGGTTCACAGCTATGTTTATGAGCCAAAACATTGTGACCACTGCGCATCGCCGGTCTTGATGCCCTCTCGTGGCGTTGCGGACATGTGACGCTGTATGGAAAGTATGTAAACGGAGCAGAGACGAATGGGCAATTAATCTAGCAGCAGATGGGCAAATCCATTCACTGACTTTCACTAACTGCATGTTCTTATAGCGTGGCGCATTGAACATCTCGGAAATGGCGACGCTGGTCGGCTTTCCACGTGCAGCTGTCGTGAGCGTCTGTGGAAAGTCTCTGAAGGACAACAGAACGACGAGTAGCCGTCAGGGTGCTAGACGTTCACGCCTCATTACGGAACGTGGAGACTGGAGGTTCAAAATGGTTCAAATGGCTCTGAGCACTATGGGACAACTTCTGAGGTCATCAGTCCACTAGAACTTATAACTACTTAAACCTAACTAAACTAAAGGCATCACACACATCCATGCCCGAGGCAGGATTCGAACCTGCGACCGTAGCGGTAGCGCGGTTCCAGACTGTAGCGCCTAGACAGCCCGGCCGGCGGAGACTGGAGGTTTTCCCGCTCTGTGAAGTGGTACAGGCGGCGATGAGTACAAGGTCAGGCGACAGAGTGCAAGCTGGTGCACGCTCAAGTGTTTCGGACTACACCGTTCAACTCACAATGTTGAAGACGAAACTACGCAGCAGACGACCTGTACGTGTTCTATTCTCCGTTGCAGTGGGCACGGAATCATTTAAATTGGAATGTGAATCAATGGAAACCTGTCGTCTTGCCGGATGATGACTTTATTGTCACACCAGGTCCTGATGCGCCGTCATCCAGGCGAACCGCTGATCGAATTATGCATCGTGTCGCGTACACAGGCTAGTGGGGGTAATATTACGCTACGGAGAACTTTAACTGGGGATTCCTTGTGCTCTGTTGTAGTAATCAAAGACGCCGTGACAGCTGTGGACTACATGCAGGTTATTGCGGGCCTCCTGCATTCTTCATTGTTGTTGTCTTCCCCGACGCCGATGGCTTCTTCCAGCAACTGTCTGTGTCACGAGGCGTACAGCGGTTTGAGGAGCATGATAGTCAACTCACGTTGATGCCTGGGCCAAAACATTCGCCTCATATGGCCCCTATGGAAGATATCTAGGACGCTATCGTGCGCCAAATCCGCGCCCAAAAACCAACGGTCTCTAATTTGTTGGAATTGCGTGAGTTGTACTTAAAAATCTGCTGCCAAATACCTCCTGAAATCCACCTAGGATTTTTCGAATCCATACCATGCACAATCGCTGCTGTATTGCGTTCCAGAGGTGATTCAACACTATTTAAGGAGACTGTAAAAATTTTTTGACACGTCAGTGTATGTATATTAAGAGTTACATTAAAAATTTCAAACAAACGCAATTTATTATCATTAATTAATCCCCAGCCAGTTGGTCTTTCCCATTTTGAATCATATCGGCAGCGTCTTCGGCTTTGAAATCATTGGACCCAATGCATCATCGTTGAGTTCGACTGCCCCCCCCCCCCCCCCCCGACTAGTCCCTTAGACAGTGTCCATGCCGAAGTGGGGGTTCCGACGCTACCACATCTTGCTCACTTATGCAGTCGCCATTCAACAGCTTCTTAATCATCCAACATATACCATTCTTTCTGCATCCGAGAGTCGTCTGACAACCATCCTCGGATGGGATTACCAGTTGGAACGCGCCTTGCTGCGATCAGCCAGTCCCTGCACGTATCCTCCTTGGAATATACTCACTGTGTTTTCTCGCACACCTTCTGTTAGTTGTTCCCCAGGCCACGAATTAGGACCGATATATTTCAAGGACCTAAAGTCTCAGTCGCCCCATGACTTTTCTGCGTCTCTTTCTTCCAGTTCTCCAGGAGTTTCTGTGAGACCGTGTTTTATACTGAGGCTCCAAAACCGTGGGTATGATAAGTTATGCTGTTACATCTCCTGCCAGTCAGGCGTCAGAAACACCACTTGGGAACACATGTCAGTTTTGTCACCCTGTGATATCTGCTATTCATAACCTTCTTTCTGTTTGGCTAAACACGCGATTACCCGCTTGCCCCCCTCCCCCCTCCCCATACCCTCCAGTTCGCTTTCACTTTCCTAGGTGCGGATTCAAATAGTTCAAATTGCTCTAAGCACTATGGGACTTCACATCTGAGGTCATCAGTCCCCTAGACATAGGACTACTTACACCTAACCAACCTAAGGACATCACACACATCCATGCCCGAGGCAGGATTCGAACCTGCGACCGTAGCAGCAGCGCGGTTTCAGACTGAAGTGCCTAGAACCGCTCTGCCACAGCGGCCGGATCCTAGGTGCGGATCTGCGGGTTCATCTAAGGCCTCCGCTCTGCCGGAATTTACCAGGTCAGAAGCTTTTTCAAGCGCAGTGCATAGCTTAGCCAAGTGATAGAGGTTGTAGGACCATCCAACATCTGTTGGGCTAGTGCCCCCTTTAATAAACTCAGTACTGTCAAGGAGACTACTGCTGCACCGCACTCCTCCTCCTGTTCCTCCCGGAAGGAATCCACTGTTGTATGTCACCTCCACATCTGTCATACCAGACTGACCCGCAGTGTTACTGTAGGTAACGATCCACCTCTACATCGTGGTTGTGGAGCCGTGACAGTTGCTCATATTCTGGTGGAATGCCCCCTCATTCTGGCTCCCCATGATAAGGTTGGTCTTCCGAATTCTTTGTCTCCCCTGGAGCCGGGCGGCTCACGGCGAACTGAACTGTTTCTCAGTTTTCTCGGTGACTGTGGTATTTATGCTCAGCTATAACATTTTAAACTACCTTCGGGTTGGGGGCTGAGTAATTTGGGTTGGGGCGTCACCTGCCAAATGCCAGCTCATGAGAGGGGAAGGGGGAAGGGGGCTCCTTGACCCTAACTCCTTTACCTGCTGCCTCTGTCATCTTTTCTTTCCCCTGTTTAAATTGGCTTTAGGGAATTTTCCTCTTTTTCTACCACGCGCTGTTTTCCTTTTTAGAAACAGCACTCTGTTGATTAGTGGATGCTATACTTCTCTTCAACGTTTTGTCATATTCTATACATAATTTTCCGTCTGAGTTAGCGTCTTGTGAAAATAATATACCGTAGATTCCTCGAACAAAAAACTGTGCTGGGTTGTTGGAGGAAAGCGCAGGTCACATACTTCTACAAGAAGGGTAGCTGAAGTGATCCACAAAAACTCCGTCCGATATCTTTGACAATTATGTGTGGTATAATCTTACAATATATTTTGAACAGGCACGTAATGAGGTATCTCAAACAGAATGACTTTATCCAAACCACCCAGAGTGCATTCCGCAGACATCGATCATGCGAAACCCACCTCATCATGAATAAAGCCAGACTGGAAGATGTAGAATTTCTTGACTATAGAAAAGCATTTAACTCAGTATCACTTAACGCTTATTAACGTAAGGACGACAATAACGGGTATTAATCGAGTTTTGCGATTTAACTGAGCATATCTTGGGAAGGAGGACGCAGTGTGTTATCTTGGATGGAAAGTGATGCCGCAATATAGAAGCAACTTCAGGTTTGCCCAGGGAAGTGTGTTGGGACCATTGATGTTCAGGTTGTAGCTGGCTGATTATGTTATTAGTTACCTGAGCATTTTTGGCGGTTTTGGTTGGTTGCGTGATTTGGGGGACGGGACTAAACAGCGAGGTCATCGGTCCCATCGGATTCACAGTAACCATCCCGGCATTTGCCTGAAGCGATGTGGGGAAATCACGGAAAACCTAGACCAGGATGGCCGGAAGCGGGTTTGAACCGTCGACCTCCAGAATGTGATCATCATCATTCGTTACAGTGGCTAGATTGGACAGCGTAAAAATTGGATTGTGTAAAAATTGGGACTTCGTACGGGTAGTTGATGAACGCGCGGTTGAGCACCCACAAATCAAACGTCAACATCATCATCCTCATCATTCCATCATCATCATCATCATCATCATCATCATCATAATCATCATCATCATCATCATAATCATCGTCATCATCCAGAATGCGAGTCCAGTATGCTAACCACTGCGCCACCTCGCTCGGTTTGGGCGATTCTGCATTTATCTTTACTGAAGTACTATCTGATAAAAGCTGCACAAATACACTACTGGCCATTAAAATTGCTACACCAAAAAGAAATGCAGATGATAAACGGGTATTCATTGGACAAATATATTATACTATAACTGACATGTGATTAAATTTTCACGCTATTTGGGTGCTTAGATCCTGAGAAATCAGTACCCAGAACAACCACCTCTGGCCGTAATAACGGCCTGGATACGCCTGGGCATTGAGTCAAACAGAGCTTGGATGGCGTGTACAGGTACAGCTGCCCATGCAGCTGCAACACGATACCACAGTTCATCAAGAGTAGTGACTGGCGTATTGTGACGAGCCAGTTGCTCGGACACCATTGACCAGACGTTTTCAATTGGTGAGAGATCTGGAGAATGTGCTGGCCAGGGCAGCGGTTGAACATTTTCTGTATCCAGAAAGGCCCGTACAGGACTTGCAACATGCGGTTGTGCATTATCCAGCTGAAATGTAGGGTTTCGCAGGGACCGAATGAAGGGTAGAGCCACGGATCGTAACTCATCTGAAATGTAACATCCACTGTTCAAAGTGCCGTCAATGCGAACAAGAGGTGACCGAGACGTGTAACCAATGGCACCCCGTACCATCACGCTGGGTGATACGCCAGTATGGCGATGAGGAATTCACGCTTCCAATGTGCGTTCACCGTGATCCAAAAAATGACGTTTTGCCATTCGTGCACCTAGGTTCGTCGTTCAGTACACTATCGCAGGCGCTCCTGTCTGTGATTCAGCGTCAAGGGTAACCGCAGCCATGGACTCCGAGCTGATAGTCCATGCTGCTGCAAACGTCGTCGAACTGTTTGTGCAGATGGTTGTTTTCTTGCAAACGTCGCCATCTGTTGACTCAGGGATGGAGACGTGGCTGCACGATCCATTACAGCCATGCGGATAAGATGCCTGTCATCTCGACTGCTAGTGATACGAGGCCGTTGGGATCCAGCACGGCGTTCCGTATTACCCTCCTGAACCAACCGATTCCATATTCTGCTACCAGTCATTGGATCTCGACCAACGCGAGCAGTAATGTCGCGATACGATAAACCGCAATCGCGATAGGCTAGAATCCGACCTTTATCAAAGTCGGGAACATGATGGTACGCATTTCTCCTCCGTACACGAGGTATCACAACAGTCCGCAGCTCGTGGTCGTGCGGTAGCGTTCTCGCTTCCCACGGCCGGGTTCCCAGGTTCGATTCCTGGCGGGGTCAGGGATTTTCTCTGCCTCGTGATGACTGGGTGTTATGTGATGGCCTTAGGTTAGTTAGGTTTAAGTAGTTCTAAGTTCTATGGGACTGATGACCATAGATGTTAAGTCCCATAGTGCTCAGAGCCATTTGAACCATTTTTGTATCACAACAACGTTTTACCATGCAACGCCGGTCAACTGCTGTTTGTGTATGAGAAATCGGTTGGAAACTTTCCTCATGTCAGCACGTTGTAGGAGTCGCCACCGGCGCCCACCTTGTGTGAATGCTCTGAAAAGCTAATCATTTGCATATCACAGCATCTTCTTCCTGTCGGTTAAATTTCGCTTCTGTAGCACGTCATCTTCGTGGTATAGCAATTTTAATGACCAGTAGTGTTTTAAGTCTACAACTTTGCCTGTGCCATTTTGCAATAGGAGTCAGTAGTGGCAAGTTTTAGGTCGAAAGTGTCATACAATAAGCTTAGGTATATGTAAACAAACGTCATCGACATATTAGTCGATTTCCGATTACTTTATAAATTTATTCTCGACAGAATATGTCAACTTAGGAGTGCAATTCCCGTCATTCGCGAGAAGTTTTAATTTTTTGCTTTAATGAAGAAATCTGCGACTGTGTCTTATAAAATGCTGATTAAGACTTTATGGTGAGGAACCTGTTAGTGAAAGAACGTGCATAGAATGTTTTCTACTCTTCGAGAACGGTTATTTTGACGTGGAAGACCGGCATGGTGGGGAAAGAAAAAAGGTTTTCCAAGCTGCTGAAACCGACGGAAGCAGTCACAGGAGATTGTTATCGAAAGCAGCTGATGCGTTCGAGCCGACCACAGAGAGACAAATGGCCGCAGTACAGCGGTAGACTCGAAAAGGTGATTTTGCCATATGACAATGCTTGATCTCATGCTACAAAATCCATCAAAACATACTTTGATATGTTGAAATGGGACTTTTTACCCCACTCGCCGTGTTCTCCAGACATTGTTTTCTGACTACCATCTTTTTCGACAAATGGCACACGGCCTGCCTGACCAGCACTTCCATTCATATGAACAAGTGCAAAATTGGATCGTATTATGAATCTCCTTAAAAGACGCCCAGTTTTTCCGCCTCGGGATTCGTGTGCTGCCCGAAAGGCAGGAACGCTCTGAATCGTAAATTTTTTGTAATATTTTCACAATAAGACCTCGAACTTCGGTGGAAGCAAAATTGTAGACCAAATATTTAGTCATATCGTGATAAGAATTCAAATTGGTGCAACTTTCATAGATTGGAAACGTGGTTTAAATGAACAGAAACGTAAAATTTTGCACTTCAAAAAACGCAAAAAGTACTATTCTGTAATTGCAATACTAGTGAGTCACAATTTGAATCAGTCAAACGAACTGGCAAAATGCAATTACTCTACAAAGAAGACTGATTACAGAACACTTGTACATCGTATCTTAGAATATTGCTCAACTGAATGGGACCCACACAATTTAGGACGAACAGGGGATATTGAACTTATACAAAAAAAGGGCAGTACGAATGCCACGCAAGACGATACAGGGATGTGGAAAATCCTGGAAACATACAACAACACCTTACGTAACATTCTCATGGGAAATGCGAACACAATGGCAGAGCAATTAAAGCGCGTACGGAGGCATTTGAACCATAGTTCCTACAGGTCTTCATAGGTGAAAGAGGCGGGAAGAAACCTTCGTAGAGGAAAGTTAGAAGTACTCTATGCCGTGCACTTATGAGTGTTTTACAGAGAATGGATGTAGAAGACAGCTCCTGTTTCCTTTAGCCGGTCATATACCGGAGATTCGAAATGTTTTTGTCATAATCGAGCGTCACTGCGTTGTAGCGAGGCCTACTGTTTAGTAAGACATTTATGCCGTACCAAGCCTTAATGAGAATCGTCGCTGGATCTGAAAGCGCTAATGACCACTACCTCATTGGCCGGAGGCCGCTGTTTCTTCGGCAGTAGGATGTCTGGGTCGTGATGGGTAGGAAGTCCCTATCTGGGATGCACCCCTTGTTAATATTTCAGCAAGGGCTGCTCTTCGGGCGTTAGTAAACACGTGCTGCTAGGAAGGAAATCGAAAGTGGTGAGTCAGTACCCGTCCTGGCCTCACCTTCTGTTTGTCGTTCGCCGCTCAGCAGACAAGAGGCAAGTTCTGGAGGTGCCCACTTCACAATAATCGATGTCCCGCTAAATCGTCACGGCTCGTGCTTTCTGGATAACATCGGACAATGGCTTCCAGCGAGCGGCAGAACGAGCACGTCAGTTGCTTACTGAAGGATTGTGTTCGTATGAAAGTTACAGCCGAATGTTTTGGGAGACAAGCGACAAGTTTAGCCCCTGTCAGAGAATGACGTAGTCTGCTTCTTTAAGTATTCGAATTTGAAAGTAATTTCTTAGTACTGTCGTCTACAGCCTATATGGAGTTATTAAGTGACGACGTTTTTCCTTACTTAGGCTGTATTAATTAGTGAACACGCTCTTCTGATACCAGCCTGTGTGGCTATACAGTACATACTGGTAACTTTTCAGGATGAAAACGTGGTGCAAGTAGGCTGTGCACTTTTTGTCTTTATTTTTTTATATTTTGGACCATGTTTTCATTCTCAAAACACGTTGAAGTTGCAGAGCCCCACAAAAATAAAGTTTTAAAATATTGGTAACTAACAAAAATATGTGAAACGTTCTAATTAGAGGAATGTCCGAAAAGATTAATCAGGCTTTAGAAGACTATACCTTCTACGTGAATGAAAACAGAAACTTGCGGTAAATATGAACTGAAAGTTTAGTTCGGTACCGAATGTAAGGTGCTGGTTCATGCAGTTGCCGGCAGGGGTGGCACAGGTGCAGCAGCCTCGCTGAGGCAGTTGAGATAATTAGATAACAGCGAGAATATACCGAAAACTTCAATTTTCAGCAAGACTCTGCACCACCGCAGTGGCACAGACATGTAAGAGTATTTCTCAACAATGAGCTGCTAACACATGCGAGTATATCTTGGATTTTTTGTAGGCCATAATAGACCCGCGGACATTGGACACGGACGTCTGCTTACTTTGGATTAAAAGGAGATCATGGCCTATTCCATGTTGACCGCCTCGCTAACAGGAACGTTACGGAAGGACAGTTTCGCCCAGCACGGATTTCAGCTCGACGGTCAAAAAAGCTACATACCACGACTGGAACTGACTGGCACGCATCCCAGCACTGTAAGGGCGGCCATACAACCGAACTTCTCATCTCAGTGTAGCTTAATCGTAGTTATGTGACTTCTGTCATCCGCACGAGGCTGGCAGACAGGTGTCACACGCCCACCTATACCAGCTGAAAATCTTCGCTTCTGTACACCGTGGTCAGGAGACAACGGTGTTTGTGAATCTGAACCACGTCATTTTGGCGTGGCCTCCCTACAAGTGTAGCTGCTTTACTTCGCCATTTAGCTCACGAACTATTTAAAATGCACAGCTATCTAGCTTTGGCAACGGCCTTGCCGCGGTGGATACACCGGTTCCCGTGAGATCAGTGACGTTAAGCGCTGTCGGGCGTGGTCGACACTTGGATGGGTGACCATCCAGGCCACCATGTGCTGTTGCCATTTTTCGGGTTGCACTCAGCCTCGTGATGCCAACCGAATAGTAGCGGCTTCGGTCAAGAATACCATCATAACGACCGGGAGAGCGGTCTGCTGACCCCACGCCCCTCCTATCCGCATCCTCAGCTGAGGATGACACGGTGGTCGGATGGTCCCGGTAGGCCACTCGTGGCCGGAAGACGGAGTGCTATCCAGCTTTGACCTATAAGTTGTGAGAATCTTGTTCCTCCCACAGCACCAGCACGGTTCGACACCTGGGTCATAATTTTGTGTTTTTAATTTATATTACTAACTTATCTTTGTACTTCGCATTCTTATCTTTGTTGCCGGCCGGAGTGGCCGAGCGGTTCTAGGCGCTACAGTCTGGAACCGCGCTGCTGCTACGGTCGCAGGTTAGAATCCTGCCTCGGGCATGGATGTGTGTGATGTCCTTAGGTTAGTTATATTTAAGTAGTTCTAAGTCTAGGGGACTGATGACCTCAGATGTTATGTCCCATAGTGCTTAGAGCCATTTTGTAACTACTGCTGACTGTGTGTGTTCCTCTTTTACTGGTTATATTTTACATTAAGAACTCGAGTCTGTATGTCGAACTCTTTTTTATTGTTCTGCTGAGGGAATTGCAGTTATCTTATTATAGCACAATTGTAACTATTGTTGATTGTGTGGTCTTTGCTGCTCAAAGCCAAAAATAAATAAATAGGAATACAGTGAGCTGCCTTGACGGTGGATCGTCCATAAAGGGCGTACAGATTTTGCATTGCAACACCGGCCTCCAAGGTGGCCTTATCTCGCTATATGTGATTTTCTTTTGAGGCTCTGAGACCTATATGCCTCCCATTCCAACAATTTAGGATGAACTGCGGCGCCGCATTGCAACAGCACTGAATGCAGTGACTCCAGAAATGCTCGCAAAAGTATGGTGGGACCGATCTGACTGTCGTCTGGATTTATGTCATATTTATGAGTCCGCAGCTCGTGGCCTGGTGGCTAGCGTTGCTACCTCTGGATCACGAGGTCCCGGGTTCGATTCCCGGCCGGGTTGAGGATTTGCTCTGCCCGGGGACTGGGTGTTTGTGTTGTCTTCATCATTTCATCATCATCATCATCATCATCATCATCATCATCATCATCATCACTGGTGACAGAGGCCGGCCGCGGTGGTCTCGCGGTTCTAGGCGCGCAGTCCGGAACAGTGCGACTGCTACGGTCGCAGGTTCGAATCCTGACTCGGGCATGGATGTGTGTGATGTCCTTAGGTTAGTTAGGTATAAGTAGGGGGAAGCAATATATTCGATACCTCATCCAGAAACGCACCCTCTCGAAACCTGGCGAGCAAGCTACACCGCGATGCAGAGCGCCTCTCTTGCAGAGTCTGCCACGTGAGTTTG
Source organism: Schistocerca nitens (assembly GCF_023898315.1). Taxonomy (NCBI): domain Eukaryota; kingdom Metazoa; phylum Arthropoda; class Insecta; order Orthoptera; family Acrididae; genus Schistocerca; species Schistocerca nitens. The sequence continues at coordinate 932,734,896 of NC_064616.1, forward strand.
TTAAACATCTCCGTAACGCTATCACGGTTACCAAATAACCCTATGACGAAACGCGCCGCTCTTCTTTGGATCTTCTCTATCTCCTCCGTCAACCCGATCTGGTACGGATCCCACACTGATGAGCAATAGTCAAGTATAGGTCGAACGAGTGTTTTGTAAGCCACCTCCTTTGTTGATGGACTACATTTTCTAAGGACTCTCCCAATGAATCTCAACCTGGTACCCGCCTTACCAACAATTAATTTTATATGATCATTCCACTTCAAATCGTTCCGCACGCATACTCCCAGATATTTTACAGAAGTAACTGCTACCAGTGTTTGTTCCGCTATCATATAATCATACAATAAAGGATCCTTCTTTCTGTGTATTCGCAATACATTACATTTGTCTATGTTAAGGGTCAGTTGCCACTCCCTGCACCAAGTGCCTATCCGCTACAGATCTTCCTACATTTCGCTACAATTTTCTAATGCTGCGGCAATCAGCTTCCACCGATCGCGCCTCCGCCGCGCGGGATTAGCCGAGCGGTCTTTGGCGCTGCAGTCGCGGACTGTGCGGCTGGTCCCGGCGGAGGTTCGAGTCCTCCCTCGGGCATGGGCATGGGTGTGTGTGTTTGTCCTTAGGATAATTTAGGTTAAGTAGTGTGTAAGCTTCGGGACTGATGACCTTAGAAGTTAAGTCCCATAAGATTTCACACACATTTGAACATTTTTTTCGATCGCGCCTCCACCACCGCACCATCTTCTAGCACAAAGTCCTCCTTCCTGAACTTGGTGCCTCTGCACTGCCAATGGCACCATATACAATAGCCATGTCAATGGTAAAGAAAATCTGTACGTCACTCTAGTCTCAGATGACCCGAAACAGTGCTCTATGAAACTGCAGGTTGAATTTTTACAAGATCAGCAAATACGAGGGTAATCCCAAAAGTAAGGTCACCTATTTTTTATAAGTACATAGACCTGTTTATTTCTACAGTGGTTTACATCAGTTTACAGCTTGAAAATTTAGCTATTTTTCGACATAATCACCATTTCTGTTGATGCATTTTTGTAGACGCTGTGGTAGTTATTGTATGCCCATGTGATACCAGCTCGCCGCCATACTGTTCTTCATTGAACTCGTGGTCGGAACTGAATCGCTGGGACCACAATTAACGCTGACAGGTACTGTGACGCTCTGAAAAATCTCAGACAGGCAATTCAGAAGCGGAGAAGAGGATTCTTGAGCAAGGGCGTACACATTCTCCATGACTACGCTCGCCCACACATGGCTCGGCAAACCGTTGCTCTCTTGCAACAGTTTCAGAGGAACATAATCAACCACCCACCCTATAGTCCTGACTTGGCGCCCATTTCCCTACGTTAAAAGAACATTTGGCCGGAAAGCGATTCAGCTCCGACGACGAGGTGAAAGAAGAGATTCATAACATTCTGAACAGTATGGCGGCGAGCTGGTATGTCATGGGCATAAAAAACTATCACAGCGTCTACAAAAATGCATCGACAGAAATGGTGATTATGTCGAAAAATAGCTAAAGGTTCAAGCTGTGAACTGATGTAAGCCATTGTAGAAATAAACAGGTCTATGTACTTATAAAAAATAGGAGACCTTACTTTTGGGATTACGCTCGTAACACCCGATCAGCTGCTACCGCGTTTGAATAATATGTAGCGCCGGCACTAATTTTTGGGCGTTACTTCGGTAACTAGCAGCTCAGCCACTGCTGTTGAAGGAGATATAAGTAGCCAGTAGGCGTTACGGTCTTGACAGGCTGTTTCCAGCTACGGGGCTTCCCACGCATTGAGAGATGAACCAAACCGAGCTCGGCAATCTTGCAAAAGCAGCTGGAAGATGGCACTCTTGCAGGACGGGTCAAACATTTTCTACATCTCCGGGTCACGGAGTTGTTGTTTCGTACGTGGTTAGAAGCAGCTTGTCGGCACAACAAGTGAGCTCGTAACTCATATTAATAACCGACAATTTTAGCAGAGATATCAGTAATCCGATAGCGCCTACGGCAAGGGGGGAGGACTACGCCAGGCACCTGAGCTGTATGGGACGGCAGTCAGCTTCCACGCGATCGCGCCTCCAGCATTGCACCATCTTCTAGCGCAAAGTCATCCTCCCGGAACTTGGTGCATCTACACTGGTGGGCCGCCTCACGCTTACTTCTGCCCTGGAGGACAGCAGATCGAGCCTGGGGCGGTACAGTTGCTCGTCCTTCTGTTACCTGCAGGAGCGAGAACCGTCACCAGATCCTGTCGTTCTCTGCACGTATTCCGCCAATGTTCCGCACTTCTCGTGCCTCTCGTGAGCAGCCGTGCAGGTATAACTGGAGAGCACCGCTGAGCGACCTCCTTGCATCAGCATTCCTGGGCGCAAGTGTCGCTGTACACCAAGCGCAGTCTTCACCATTTCCTGAGAGCAGCGTGGCCGCCGCACAGCGACGCTACAAGTTTTAATAAGATAATTGATTTCTGATGTTATTTTTCTGAGCTGCCACCGATCGGCACTTTTGCCTCGATTTACTGCTGCAACCCAACCCTGCACTGGTGTGGCCCTCCACCCCGGATTTACTTGAAATGCGTGTTAGTTAGCGTTTGTTGAGGTGTTCTCCGATACTTAATGAACAATATACTTTTTGTTGTCTACGTGCAGCTGTGGTTTCCGTACGATGGTGCACCATCCTACTTCGGTATTAATCTCGTTGAGCACACGAACAACTGTCGTCTTCATCCTAGGAGTAGTAGGAGATTACGTTAGGCGAATCTCGCTCCTGTGTTTTTTTTTTCCTTTGGGTTACTTGAAGTGAAGAACTGACTGGCAGGATTCTGTGTGTCTCACTGTACAACATGCAACACGACTATTTGAGAGAGTGTGGTTCAAATGGCTCTGAGCACTATGGGACTTAACATCTGAGGTCATCAGTCCCCTAGAACTTAGAACTACTTAAACCTAACTAACCTAAGTACATCACACACATCCATGCCCGAGGCAGGATTCGAACCTGCGACCGTAACGGTCGCGGGGTTCCAGACTGAAGCGCCTAGAACCGCTCGGCCACACCGGCCGGCGAGAGAGTGCGGCTCAGTTTTATGCACCATAGTAATGCATACAGTGAGAGTGACACCGACACTCTGAACAGTAACTGTGAACTTAACTATTTTACGTGAGTAAAAACGTTGTTTATATCAATAAAGAAATTAAATGTTTTTCCGACCATTACTTATTTAGCTCAAAGTACTTCGTATGGTACCGTCTACCATTTGTATAGCTTACGTAAGAGGGATGGGACACACTGTATAGACATCATTTGGCTCTGAATTATGATCTGCAATAAAGTAATCAGAACATAATAAGCAGGTGATTTACATTGTATATTTACAAAAAAAATTTTTTTTTTGGTGCAGTAAACAACAGACCATCATCAAGAATAAAAAAAGACATGCGTCCAGTCATGATCATTTGTATCTAGTTCAACGTTCAGAAGACAATGCTTAGACGAATGTCCTACAATTACTGAATTTTTAAATACCTGTGGTTGGTTTTTTGTTTGACAAACTGGTAGTTTTAATACAGTGACATACGTACAGCTGTTGTGCCAAATGCCGGTTTTTCCTAAAATATTTGAACACTATAAGTCATTGTTTTCTTAAAATAAAAAATATATCGTTTCGAAATATATGTTTATAAAACGACACTAAAATTGTCATAATGTCGTATGACTATATGGAACCGTGTATATGTTTATAAACGCCGGGGAACGTTGAAAAAACCGCTCACATTGACTAACATTGCATCGTAGTTTCAAAATCTATGCAAAACAATTAACTGTACTTTTAGTGTATGTGCATTACAATTCATAATATTCCAGACAAAATATTCGTTATGAATCTGTAGAAGCGATAAAGGAGGAGCAGCTGTTAACTGTACGTAATGAAGATCGTTGTGCCCCAAATGTCATCGTAGTGTCATCTCTTTTTATTTTTCTTTGAGAATAAAGCGTTCTAGATCGCCTAATATATTTCTTTATTTATTACGACGTTTCGGCTACCTCTAACATCAGATTCGTAATAAAGTTTAAAGGACCTATTTGTTATGGAATAACATTTTCTGTTGCCATTCGAGATATTCTTTTAATTACTCCCGCACGACGCGTTTCAGGAAATAAGTCTCATCAAGATGAACGTCGTTTCACAACAAAAACGCGCACGATCATGGGAACTGCCGTGAAATCCGTCGTGCGGGAAATGAATAAAAGAAAGTCACCAATAGCAGCAGCAAACGCTATTTTTCAACAAAACACTCTTGTTTTTACACTTGCGGGAGATAACCAGCGATTTATAATCGATAAAATAAAATTAAAATGAAAGGAATATAAACATGAGCGGTGTTAAATCGTACATTGCGAGCGTGCTGAGAACCTCCATTTGCCGAGCCTGTAAGCTGCATGTAAATATGCAACCTAAAGCTAACGATATTTCAATTGAAAGTTATCGGGAAGTTCTGGAAACTGATTAAGAGATTTTTCAGTAAAACTCGATAAAATTTAGCTAGTCAAGAAACAGTTGGGTGACCACAGAAATGGGGAAAGTGGGGAGAAGGAGGGGTGGTCGTCTTTCCTTTGTTCTCAGTCCACGTTCATTTCAACAGGACAGGTGTATACACAGACATACAGGGTGACAGTTATTGAACTATATGAAAAAAATCGTAAATTAGTTGCAAGCTACGGTGCGCACACGCTTTATTCAACATGTAAACGACACTGCAGATATTCGGATTTAGGTTATGACATGTTCGATATGCCTCCCATCATTGGCGATGAGGTGGGCAGACGAATAACGAAATTCTGCTGAAGTGTCGGAACATCTATGCTGTCGATGATCGCCTGAATGGCCGCGAGGGGTAGCCGTGCGGTATTAGGCGCCAGCCACGGTCCGTGCCGCTCGCCGCATCGGAGGCTCGAGTCCTCCCTCGGGCATGAGTGTGTGTGTTGTCCTTAGAGTAAGTTAGTTTAAGTAAGATTAAGTAGTGTACAGGCTTAGGGACCGATGACCTCAACAGTTTGGTCCGATAAGACCTTACCACAAATTTCCAGTTTCTCCTGAATGGCTGTTTCCAGCTAAGCACTGGTTTTGGGGTTATTGCTGCACACCTTGTCTTTAATATAGCCCCACAAAAAGGAGTCGCGTGTGTTCAGATCCGGAGCCGGCCGGAGTGGCCGAGCGGTTCTAGGCGCTACAGTCAGGAACCGCGCGACCGCTTCGGTCGCAGGTTCGAATCCTGCCTCGGGCATGGATGTGTGTGATGTCCTTAGGTTAGTTAGGTTTAAGTAGTTCTAAGTTCTAGGGGACTGATGACCTCAGAAGTTGAGTCCCATAGTGCTCAGAGTCATTTGAACCATTTATTCAGATCCGGAGAACATGGCGGCCAATCGAGGCCCATGATAGTTGCCTCAGGGTACCCCAGAGCTAGAATGCGGTCCCCAAAGTGCTCCTCCACCACAGAAAACTCTCTCCTGCCCCGATGGGGTCGAGCTCCGTCTTGCATGAACGATATCTTGTCGAAATCAGGGTCACTCTGGATATTGAGGATGAAATCATCTTCCAAAATCTTCACGTACCGTTAGGTAGTCACCGTGCCATCAAGGAATATCGCACCGATTATTCCGTGACTGGACATTGCACATCACACAGTCACCCTTTGAGGGTGAAGAGACTTCTCGATTGCGAAACGTGGACTCTCAGTCCCCCAAATCACCAATTTTGCTTATTGACGAACCCATCCAAATGAAAGTGGGCTTCGTCGCTAAACCAAACCGTGCATACTAATTTTCGTCATGCCCCGCGGCCAGCCGTGCAGTTCGAACGTCCTAATGCAAACCGTTCAGAAGTTATGACGATTTTATTTCATATAATTCAATAATTGTCACCCTGTAAGATAGATGGCTCTGAGCACTATGGGAGTAACTTCTAAGGTCATCAGTTCCCTAGAACTTAAAACTACTTAAACCTAACTAACCTAAGGAGATCTCACACATCCATGCCCGAGGCAGGATTCGAACCTGCGACCGCAGCGGTCGCGCGGTTTCAGACTGTAGCGCCTAGAACCGCTCGGCCACTGCGGCCGGCTGTAAGATAGATCCGGACGGCTCTGTTCACAAAAATCACAGTGGTCGCCTGCTCATTAGGGAATTTATTTACATTATTAATATCTCGTTTACAGATTTTGTGTCTTCAGTTGATAAATCTTGTTTACTAGTTTGTATTTTGCATAATTTCTCGGCGTATAGATGAGAAGTGTATTTGTTAAGAAATGTTAAATAGAATATGTTATTTATTTATTTATTATTTGTTTCGGCGCAATGTGGAAGTGGACTGGAGAGACGAGAAGGGTGGCTGCGGCCTAGCAGGAGCGGTCGCAGGCAGGCAGCTTTACACACAGTGTCCGGTGGCCGAGACAGGTTTGCCGGGTCCGGCGTCGGTTGGCGCCATTCACTCGCGCCTGTCCAGCTACTAGCAATCGAGTTCTCCGATGGCTCCTTTTTTGTTTGTTGCAAACAGGTCGGGGCGGACGGTGGCCGGCGCTGTGGGAACGAGTTTAAGTGTAACGCGCCGCTCTGCCGATCGTCGCCAGTTCGCGCGGCGCTCGCCCTGCAGGTAAGTCCAGCTCGCCGCTTCGCGTTTCCACGTTCTCCTCGGTAGCTGCACTCACTCGCAAAACTAGCCGTCTACAGATTCCTTACTGTTGTTTGCCAATCTCGATCTCTTTCCGATATTGACCAACGGACACGAGAGTCGCAATGTTTCACGGGTCAGTTTAGTCAAAGCGTCCCACAAATGTTCAAATATTGCGATAAGTGATGGCAGAGTAAAGCTGTAAGAAAATCGATGAGGTAAACAGGATGTATCACGGTTAGCGGCGAAAACTGACACGGATGAAAGTAGGCCTATACGGTAACAGAACCACAAACGTTCCAATAAACGTGGGTCAACAAAAGAGCCGTTAGCGAGATAATGTCGGATATGTGGTTACTAATGGCCAGTGTCTTCAGTATGCTTAGCAGGGTGGTAACGTGCTCGCCTTCCATGCAAGCGGGCTCGGGTTCGGTTCCCGGGTGGGAGATTTTCTCCGCTCGGGGACTGGGTGTCGTGTTGCCCTCATCCTCATCACCGGCGCTCAAATCGCCGAATGTGTCATCGAATGCAATAAGATTTGCACTTGGTGGCAGAACTTCCCCGACTAGGGGCCTCCCGGCCATCGATGCCATACGCTCATTTCATTTTTCTCTTCAGTATGAAATGTTGCCTACTTGGTGCAAATAATGTATCTGAAATGTAAACTTTTCGACTAACTTCCCATCTAATTCAGCTCAAATTTTAAAATGGTTCAAATGGCTCTGAGCACTATGGGACTCAACTGCTGTGGTCATAAGTCCCCTAGAACTTAGAACTACTTATACCAAACTAACCTAAGGACAGCACACAACACCCAGCTATCACGAGGCAGAGAAAATCCCTGACCCCCCCGGGAATCGAACCCGGGAACCCGGGCGTGGGAAGCGAGAACGCTACCGCACGACCACGAGATGCGGGCCTCAAATTTTACTCACGGCCTACTTTAACAGGAAGTGCAATTCTGCTTCAGTACGTTGCATGTTACAATTTATTGTAGAGTCGTACCTGTACAAGTAGGCACTGTGCTTGTCGTCGTCGTATTTGGACGCAATACTGCACTTGTCTCTTCTGTGACTTACGAATTCTTTCAAAGATATCTGGATCATCTCCTAAGTATTGACTCTACAGTTCGCTCGCCATTTCTCCAACAGTATTAACGGGAGTGCTGTACACTTCACGTTTGAGATAACCTCAGACAGAAAAAAACAGTTCACTGAGGCGAGGTGGTCTCGGAGAGCCACGTGCAGTACCTGCTCGACAAATCCATCTTGGTGCACATTAGCACGTTACACGCCGTCTCACATCGGTGCCACATCCACTCACTCTCCAACCATAGGCCTAGGGGGCAATTTGGACCCAGACAGACGGAGGCTTATTCGAATACATTACATTTCAAACAGAGTTCTAGTAACTAGGACAATACTGCATACTGAAGTAAGAGGTGGTTTGCTACCATACGTTCGCAGTTAACTAGCTAACGGTTCGTTTGCTGACGCATGCTTACTGGTGCATCTTTCCTTCTATTATCGCATACTCCCAACGGTGTCACTTTCCGTTATTTCATGTTATACCCTGTAGCTACAGGTAGCATGGACCAGTCATTTACAAAGGATTTCTTTATATCGTTAAATAGAGTTCGAGACGGGCTCATCTTCAGACGAGGCATGCAGAAGCTCGTAGCTTTTTCTGGCGATAGATGCGGTTTTGCTGTTAACATACCGCAGGCAGCTTCCATTTTAGTTCTTGTCAGTCTAAGAATTATCCACTACTCACGAGTCATTATTATTCCGTAAACGTTTACGTATCAACAGAAACCGATTAACATCTAGCATGTGCTGAGAAACACGAAAAGGTTCGGAACTAGTTACTCGAAACAAAGAAATACGTAGCGATTTAACAGAGTAGAAGGGGCAGTCAAATGAAAACGAGACAGCCGGAAAAAAATTAAGTAAACCGTTTACTAATTTAATTTAAATTTGTGGTAAGATCTTATGGGACCAAACTGCATAGGTCATCGGCCCCTAAGCTTACACACTAATTAATCTAACTTAAACTAACTTACGCTATGGACAACTCACACACCCATGCCCGAGGGAGGACTCGAACCTCAGACGGGGGGAGCCGCGCGAACCGTGAAAAGACGCCCTAGACCGCGCGGCTACCCGGCGCAGCAAACTGTTTACTATTTCAAAAGTAATCGACATAACGGTTAATGTATTTACCCCACTGTCAGACAAGACGTTCAGTACTTTCGTGGAAAAAATAATTGCTTTTGTCTACGGAAAAATGATTGCACCCAAGTGTGCACCTCTTCGTCCAAAGCATATTGGTGGACACGACAGTCTTTCTTCAAGGCTCCAAAAATATGAAAATCGAATGACGAGAGATCGGGACTGCATGTAAGATGTGTAAGGGCTTCCCAGCGAAACTTCTCCAGCTTAGTCGAAACATCCTTGGCAACATTTGGACAGGAATTAACAAAATGTTGCCGCCCGTCAACACTCCTGGACGTTTCGACTTGATGGCGCGCTTCATTTTTGCAAAGTGCGTTAACTGAGCACGCCTGGGTACAATCGTGGTTTCGTAGGCAGCCGAAAACATTTTTCCATGAAGGCACTGACCATCTTGTCTAACAGTGGAATAACATTATTAACAGCTGTGGCGATTACTTTTTAAACAATAAACAGTTTATTTCCTTTTCCCATCTGTCTCATTTTCATTAGACTGCTCTTTTAAAGTTACACGTATCGTCCCACGCTAAGATAACTGCGCAAGAGTGGTGGATTGTTTGAAGAGAGTACATGTTTCGGATTTCATGCAGACGCAATTTTGCTGCGGTGCGGAAAACAGGTGCATTACAGATCGCGAGTGAATTGGTGCGGCAATAGGAAAGGTACTCCAAAGTTGTAGTATACGGCACAGTACGATTCTTGCGGGCAAAATTGCACACAGATTTACTGTGAAATTCTGGCCTAAATGCGATTTCCATCCTTTCGGCTAGCTTAAAGAACATCTTTAAGGAAAGATATTTTTCACAATGAGGACGTTCACACAGCGATTCTCGAATGTCTTTGTGACCAAGGAGCTGATATGTGTTGTCGAGGAATTAAACAATTGGTAAAGCGTTCCAACTGTCGTTTACAGAAGCTTGGTGGCTATGTTGAAAAATAGTGTCATGTACCTATCTGTATCGTTCTGAAGTGCAGTGCAGCATTTAAAGAAGTGGCTTGGCCTACCATGGTAATGTGAAAGTTACTTTTTGAAGTATACTCGCATTTCAAGAGTGGCTGGTCGCAGCTATCCGTATCTGTATTTCACTTAATATACGTACAGTCACTGTGTTCTTCAGTGGCAACGTCCTTGCCGCAGTCGATACACCGGTTTCCGTTTGATCATCGAAGTGGCCGGCAATTGGATGGGTGACCATCGGGGCCGCCATGCGGTGTTGCCATTTTTCGGGGTGCACTCAGCCTCGTGATGCCAATTGAGGAGCTACTCGACCGAATAGTAGCGGCACCGGTCACAGAAAACCATCATAACGACCGGGAGAGCGGTGTGCTGACCACGCGCCCCTCCTATCCGCATCCTCAGTTGAGGATGACACGGCGGTCGGATGGTCCCAATGGGCCACTTGTGGCCTGAAGACGGAGTGCTTGTTCTTCAGTATTCGTAATGGATACTCATAATCTACTAAAGCCTCTTAGCCGGCCGTGGTGGTCTAGCGGTTCTAGGCGCTCAGTTTGGAACCGCGCGACTGCTACGGTCCAAGGTTCGAATCCTGCCTCGGGCATGGATGTGTGTGATGTCCTTAGGTTAGTTAGGTTTAATTAGTTCTAAGTTCTAGGGGACTGATGACCACAGATGTTAAGTGGCTCTGAGCACTATGGGACTTAACATCTATGGTCATCAGTCCCCTAGAACTTAGAACTACTTAAACCTAACTAACCTAAGGACAGCACACAACACCCAGCCATCACGAGGCAGAGAAAATCCCTGACCCCGCCGGGAATCGAACCCGGGAACCCGGGCGTGGGAAGCGAGAACGCTACCGCACGACCACGAGATGCGGGCACAGATGTTAAGTCCCATAGTGCTCAGAGCCATTTGAACCATTTTTGAAAGCCGCTTAACACAATAGCTGCGACCGACGCTGATTCTAGACTTGCACGTCTTAATGCAAGTTATTAGGCGAAAGAACTTGCTCCTCCTCTAGTAGCGGCACCGAGAGAGAAGGCGCCGTAGTTATCGAGTTATCGTATTGTAATCGCATTACGGAGGACAACGGTTCAAATCCCCGCCCACCCATTCACATTTATGTTTTTGAGTGCCTTCCCTAAATCACTCCAGGAATATTCCGGGTTAGTTTCTTTGAAAGGGCTGATATTTTTTTCCCCATGCTTTCGTATTCCGAACTAATTTTCCGTCTCTAAAAAATGGTTCAAATGGTTCTGAGCACTATGGGACTCAACTGCTGAGGTCATTAGTCCCCTAGAACTTAGAACTAGTTAAACCTAACTAACCTAATGACATCACAAACATCCATGCCCGAGGCAGGATTCGAACCTGCGACCGTAGCGGTCTCGCGGTTCCAGGCTGCAGCGCCTTTAACCGCACGGCCACTTCGGCCGGCTTTCCGTCTCTAATCGTCTCGATGTCGGCGGGACGCTTCTGGTATCGTCTTATTATAGGTCGCTGGAACAATGAAGAAATCTAAGTGATCGGAAAGAGGTGCTGGTAATTTGCGTTATAAAACAGAATTGATGAGCTAGCGTACAAATCTATCCGCCTATGCTTACGGCGTTAATATACTGATGGAAAAAAATCGCAACTCCATGAAGGTTTTATGCAACATAAACGGAAGGGGTGTTTTTAATTCTGAAAGATGATTCTACCCAAATTTCACGCCAGTCGCACAAGAGTGGCGTTAGTTGCGCCTCTATGACGATGGAAAGAGATTTTGATTTACATACACGCTGTAACTGTCATGAGAGTTAGCTTTCACTGAGACTGGACGTGTTGAGTTGATATAAATCAAGAATGCTTTAAGGCGGGAAAGACGACATTATCAACACCTCACTGAGTTCGCTCGAGATCGTGGAACAGGGCTACGAGAATCTAGATGTTCCTTCTGCGATACTGCACGAGAATGTACGGTCGCAAGAAGACAGCTCCGGACGGCCACGTGGCACAACCGCGAGGGAAGACCATCGTATTGAGCGTATGGCTTTGGCGCATCTTACGCTTCTGCAGCAGCAATTTTAGCAGCAGTTGGTACCACTGTAACACACAGAACTCCGTTACAAAACGATCACTTCCAGGACAGCTCCGAGACAGATGCCCGTTGCGTGCATTCCACTGACCACAAGCCACCGTCATTTGCTACTTCAGTGGTGTCAAGCGAGAGCATACTGGAAGGCAGGGTGGAGATCTGTCGTGTTTTCTGATGAAGGCTGGTTCTGCGCCGATGCCAGTGATGGACGTCTGTTGATTAGAAGGCCAGTTGACGACCTGCAGCCAACCTGTCTGCGTTTTAGACACACTGAACCAACACCTGGAGTTATGGTCTGGGGTGCGATTTCGTACGACAGTAGGAGCACTCTAGTGGTTATCCCCCGCACCCTGACTGCAAAACTGTATGTCAGTCTGGTGATTCGATCTGTTGTGCCGCCATTCATGAACAGCTTTCCAGGGGGCGTTTCCCAACAGGATAACGCTCGCTCATACACTGCTATTGTAACGCAGATCACCAGATCTGTCTCTAATCCAGCACATATGGTACATCATCGGACGACAACTACAGAGTCACCCGTAAGCAGCATTAACCATCCCTGTATTGGCCGACCAAGTGCAAAAGGCATGGAATGCCATCCCATAAACTTACATCCGACACGTGTATAACACAACACATGCACGTTTTTATGCTTGCATTCAATATGTACCGAAATGCCGGTAGACCTCTAGAAGATCAAAAACTGATGCAGGGACTGGTAACTCACCCTTAGCCCAAACATGAGTAACATGCTGTCCTTAAATTGGTGGCAAAGTACGTTATTGTTTATATTATGCGATTGGTGATCAACCACTGGAAACAGTAACAGTGTTTTGCGTCCAGAACAGTACTAAGTGAAGCACCAGCTAGAACTAGTTCTAGGAAAAGCAGATTCGGAAGAATACGAAGGAAACACAATTCATTCGTGAAAGAAGTAGCTTAGAACACTGTCCTTCGACCGATTCTTGAGTACTGGTCATCCGACTGAGACCATTAGCAGGAGGTAGACAAGATCGGAAGAAAAATGAAAATTTTCGTCACTGGTTCGTTTAACAAGCGCTACTGTGTCTGGGAGATTTATTTCCAACTCCAGTGGTGGAAGCTACGAAAGAGACGTTGTGTTACCGTAAAAATTCAAAGAGCGTCAGTTTTAAGAAAAGTCAAGTAACACGTACTTTCCTCTCAGGTGGATCTCGTGAAATGATTATAGCAGTAAAATCAGAGACACAGCAACTCGCACTAAGGTTTGTCTACTTTCATTCTTCAGGCGCACCAGTTGTAAATGGAACAGTAAAGAGGGAAAACGATAGTGACTCCCTAACTACCCTCCGTCTACATGCTAATGTGATTCTGGGATATAGATGTAGATGTAATCTCCATGGGAGACGCTTTATGAAAGACACTGCACGTGACATACAGGCTTGCTTTTAAGATTCCGAGAGCGTATGTTCCCAGACGAGTCAAGAAACTTACCAGGTATAGAGGTATGAAACCGGAATTTTGCTGCTATAATTACACGTCTGTTCTTTGAAACTGATAAACAATATTTTATCCAAAATAATCTCCATTGCTATTTATACATTTTTGCCACCTCTCCGGCAGGTTATGAATGCCAAGCTAAAAAAGCAGTTCTTCTCTTGAAGCAAACCAGTCAACGAGCCATTTTCGTACATTTTCATACGATTTGAAGCGTTGTTCAGCGAGAGCGAGACCCAGTGATGCAAACAGATGATAATTGGACGGAGCCGCCTCCGGAGGATAAGCCACATGCCCTAGTGTTCCCCAACTGAGCGCCTTGACCGTTTCCCTGTGTGTGATGGGGCGTTATCATGGGACAATATCACTGTGTGGCCTTTTTCCACATTCCGGTCGTTTTTCAAGTAATGTTCGATTTAATTCGATTATTTGCTCTTGATAGAAATCAGTGTTAACGGTTTTAACATATTTTAGCAGCTCATAATAGGTGACAACCTTCTGATCCCACCGCCGGCCGCGGTGATCTCGCGGTTCTAGGCGCGCAGTCCGGAACCGTGCGACTGCTACGGTCGCAGGTTCGAATCCTGCCTCGGGCATGGATGTGTGTGATGTCCTTAGGTTAGTTAGGTTTAAGTAGTTCTAAGTTCTAGGGGACTGATGACCACAGCAGTTGAGTCCCATAGTGGTCAGAGCCATTTGAACCATTTTTTTTCTGATCCCACCAAACACAGAGTATTTTCTTCTTTCCAAAGCGACTTAGTGTTGCAGTGGATGTCGATGGTTTGACTTGGTTCACCCATGCTTTACGACGCTCAGGATTCTCAAAACATGTCCATTTTTCATCATCTGTCAGTAGTCGATGGAGAAATTTTCGTATCTGGCGAGCAGCATTTCACAAGTGATCTTCCGATCTGCTTGTTGTCTTTCATTCAGTTCATGCCGAACCCATTTCCCACGTTCTGCACCTTTGCCGTAGCTTTCAGCCGAGGAGAAACGGCTTTCTGCGTCACATTCAATTCTTCCGCGAGTTCCTTTTGAGTTTGAGTATCAACTTCATCCAATAAGGCCTGCAATTCGTCGCCTTCGAACTTTTCGGTGGTTTCCCACACTCGTCATTTCTCACGTCAATATCACCACTGCCGGCCGGGGTGGCCGAGCGGTTCTAGGCGCTTCAGTCTGGAACCGCGCGACCGCTACGGTCGCAGGTTCGAATCCTGCCTCGGGCATGGATGTGTGTGATGTCCTTAGGTTAGTTAGGTTTAAGTAGTTCTAAGTTCTAGGGGGCTGATGACCTCAGATGTTACGTCCCATAGTGCTCAGAGCCATTTGAACCATTTGAAAATCACCACTTTTGAATTTTTTTAACCATCCAAAACACTGTGTTTGCCCAAGAGCACGTTCGCCGAAAGCTCCGACAAGCATTCGATGCGATTATAACAGAAAACCAATTCTGTCCGCAAATCGTAGTTCGTAGGCGCAGAACTCGACATGTTTACGGTTCAAAAAAATGGCTCTGAGCACTATGGGACTCAACTGCTGTGGTCATAAGTCCCCTAGAACTTAGAACTACTTAAATCTAACTAACCTAAGGACATCACACACATCCATGCCCGAGGCAGGATTCGAACCTGCGACCGTAGCAGTCGCACGGTTCCGGACTGCGCGCCTAGAACCGCGAGACCACCGCGGCCGGCGACATGTTTACGGGTTTGAAAGAGATACCGACGTATGGGACTTGGGCTACTGTGTGCTGAAATTCGTTGTCAGCCGCTACAGGAAGTAGATGACGCTGCAGATGCGGTCTCACGGGTCTTGCAGTGACGGCTAGCACCATGTGTAGGGAAATTCCCGTTTCATATTTCTACACCTGGTATTCCTCTCACGTACCAGCAACGTGATTTTAGCTCCACTGCGTTTATTGGTACCTGCATTAATGTCGTGAAACAGTGCTGCGGCCCTTTGAGGCATTTGTGGGCTCCATTGAAAAGTGAAACTAATTTATAGATACTTCAAATGAAAATTGCTGAGAAGCTTTGGAAATCGGTTACGAGTAATGCTCGTGTAGCTTTCACCCATGTTCATTCTAGCTCCACTGTATGGAACTTTTCCAAAACAGACGACGTGGTGCGCGAGATCTAGTGCAGTTTCTTCATGTAACGCGAAAGCTTATACAGAATTAATCGAATTATAAAATTCATAGAGCCTTTCTAATGATTAGTATCTTGTGCATAGATTGACTGCTGACCTTAAACATAAATGAGTATAACGTGGAGTATATAAATAGACGGAACGGTCCTGTACCGTGTAACTACGCAATCAGCGACGAATCTCTGGAATCAGTTACAGATTTCGAGTATCTAGGACTACCCGCTCGGAGTGTTTTAAGGTGGAATGATTACATAACTCCAGTGGTGGGTAAGGTAGATTACAGACTGAGATTAATTGGGAGAATCCTAAGGCAGTTTGATCCAAGCATTTTAGTCCATCTGGACCTTTAATAAGTTAGGTTAATGGAAAACATAGAAAATATTTTAAAAAGAGCTACACGGTTTGTTTGCTGAACGTGATAGTACCACATGTTTGACAAACACCGGAGGAAGACGCTATTAAAACGTCGTAGTGCAGCGCGGTGAATCTTACATACTTCGTGTAATCACAATTACGATCCACACAAAGTCAAGAAATATACTAATTTCTTATCGTGTTGTCGTTGATGTCATCTTCAGTCAAATGATTGGTTTCATACTATGCTATATGGTATGCAAGCCTCTCCATCTCTCCATAACTGCCAGAAACTAGATCTGTTTGAATTTGCTTGCTGTAGTCAAGAATGGCCCTCCCCCTACAACTTCTAGCTCCAGTTTGTCCATCCAGTACCAAACTGACGATTCTTTTATAGCTCAAGAAGTATCCTATCAACAGATCCATTATTTTAGTCAAATTGTGACTTAAACTTCTTTTCTCCCCAGTTCGGTTCAGTACCTATTCTTTAATTATCCTATCTGGCTATCAGGTCTTCACCATTAATCTATCACAACGTTTCGAGAGATTCTTGTCTTTTCTTGTCTGAACTATTTCTTCAGCGTACATTGGCGTAATGACCACGGCTATTAACTTACAGAACTTCGAGCTCTTATAGGGAGTTACCGACAGTGTTTCTTCCCGCGAGCGGAATGGGAGTGAGATGATACTGGTTCACGCAGTACGCTCCACCATACACCGTTTGGTGGTTTGCGGCGTTCAGGTGTGGATACATAAACTGCAATATGGAACCACGATGGAGCTGTCTTCATAAACTAACTGCGTCCGGAAATGTAAGTCACGGTCATTTGAAAGCGACTTCTAGCTCAGCTTGAACTATATGAAGCAAGAAATTGGTCGTGTTGTATGTAAAAGAGCCTCGTTCGTCAAGTCGTAGCCGCCGTGCCCGTTCGCACGGTACCGAGGTCGAGTGGTGAAGGTACCTCAGTACCATGACGACCAATAGTCGTGCAAATTCCGCAAGGGAGCAAGACCACGCTTCCTCGCGCGTGCGCTACCCGGAAGCGCGCCCGTCTTAGCCATCGATCGGATTCCCTCAACTGCACGGCTGCCTTCCCTTTCGCCCATTGAAGGCTTTTAACTAATAGCCTCGTAATGACCTCTTCCTAATCGCTCGTGTGAGATCTCTTTGGCACCTCAGTACCACACTTTCACTCTGACTCTAATTAATAAAATTTTCGCAGCCTCACGCCGTGTCATTCCGCGATAATATCTCGAGCTTTCGGAGAATACCCACCTCGTTACGAATGAACATTTCTAACGGCTGTGCCTCACGAGCCTACTGATTCCAGTGGCCGTCGTCACCGTTGCAGAGCGTCCAGACGGTGGCCATTTTCTCGTGCGCTACACCCGGCACACTGGTACAATAGCGAATGCGTCACAATTGTTTTGGCGCATGTAATGAGCGCATCTGCTCTATAGCTTCCGTACGTTCCCCGCAGTACCTTCTCAATCAAACGTCACTGCAAGATTTGGGTATTCAGCTAGGAAAACAGTTAATTAGACATGATGGACGACGGGGAGATTTATCCAGTGAATGGGCGGGGAGACTTTAAAATTGCCATTCTTCATACAAACGTGCTGGCCGGTGTGGTCGAGCGGTTCTAGACGCATCAGTCTGGAACCGCGCGACCGCTACGGTCGCAGATTCGAAACCTGCCTCGGGCATGGATGTGTGTGATGTCCTTAGGTTAGTTAGGTTTGAGTAGTTCTAAGTCTAGGGGACTGATGACCTCAGAAGTTAAGTCCCATAGTGCTCAGAGCCATTTGAACCATTTTTTAATACAAACGTCGCCTATGTAGTTAGAACATCTTGATTTTGTACACGTGATGCTCTGCACAATGTCTGAAACTGATTTGGTGATTTCCACGGTCTTACACAAAGGCCAGTCACATAAGTGCGACCACCGCCTATGTTCGACGTGAACGTACAGTAGCCACTCACAGACTGCGTGACTGGGGGAAGCGAAAAACAGTGCAGTCGTTCTCGTACTGAGGAAACGGAGAGATTTATGTGTCTTCCAAAAGTGCATGATCGTTGGATTTCGAGCCGAGGGTGGAAGCATTTCCGAAACGGCAAAGTCTGTAAACTGTTCGCTTGCCGCCGTGGTTAAAGTGTACCGTGCATGGCAAAGTGACGCTGTCCAAAACCGGCCCAAGGCAACTGTGGTACGCCACGGGCCATAGATGACAAGGGTGAACGGCGGTTGCGGAGATGTGTACGGGCGAATAGACGCGCAACTTTTAAGCAACTGGCCGCACAGATGAGCCAAGGGGCTACCAACACTGTCTCCTCAACGACCATTCAGCGAATGTTGCTGCGTATGGGCTCCGCAGCAAGTGTTTGGTTCAAATGGTTCAGATGGCTCTAAGCACTATGGGACTTAACATCTGAGGTCATCAGTCCACTAGACTTAGAACTACTTATATCTAACTATCCTAAGGTCATCACACACATCCATGTCCGAGGCAGGATTCGAACCTGTAACCGTAGCAGCAGCGCGGTTCCGGATTGAAGCGCCTGGAACCGCTCGGCCACAGCGGCCGGAAAGCGTCTGGTTCATACACCCATGCTGACTACTGTTCGTCGGCAACGAAGACTGGAATTTGCGTGCCAATACCGAAACTGGACGTCCACTGACTGTCGACAGGTGGCCTTTTCAGGTGAACCATGTTTTATGATACATCGTACTGAAAGCAAACAGCCTGCAAGTATCATCGGAAGGGCCCAGTCCGGAGGGGGAATCATTACGGTCTGGGGAACGTTGTCGTGGCATTCCGTGGGTGATCTCGTCATTGTAGAAGGTACAATGGATCAACACAAGTATGTATCTATCGTTGGAGACCATGTCCACCGCTACATGCAGTTTGTTTTTCCTCGACATGATGGCACCTACCAGCTGGGCAATGCAACGTGCCACACAGCTCGCAGTGTACGCGCGTGGTTCGAAGAGCGCCAGGAAGAGTTTTTGTACACCCCAGGCCACCAGACTCCCCAAATTTACACCCTGTCTACAATCTGCGGGACCACCTCGATTATGATGATACATGCAGGATGTTAGGAGCATAGGTGAAGGTATTTTTATTGATGGCTGAGGACAGTGTACATGAGTATTTACTTCGTTTGCAGGCTAGTAATTATATGTTAGGAGTAATATGTTTTTAGGTTGTTTAGTACCTACAAGTAAATGTGGCAAGAGCAAGCCATTAATGATTATTTTTCACTCTGCAACAGGTCAGGCGTTGATGTTTGGATGCAAAAAGGGTATTCTATACTGACAGCGGTAGTCCACTTAGTGGTGTAGTTACGACGGTGCAGAAAACATCAGGCAGTAAATTATGTGACGTGTTTGTGGAAATACTGTTAGACACAGGGAAAAATCACCTAACACACTCAAACTGGTACATATGAAAGTACGAAAGTCCAAATCGGTAGCTGAGGGGGCACGTGTTCGATTCCCGGCCGGGTGGGAGATTTTGTCCGCTCGGTGACTGGATGTTGTGTTGTCCTTACATTAGTACCGTCATTATTGAAACGAAAGTCACCTAAAACACACTGTCGTATCGTCCTTCCACTACTAAGCTGCTTGCATGGGCACGAACCGAAAGACCATTAATAAAATTGAAAAGAAGTTACTAATGCTCACAATATCTCTACTTACACACTTAAAACCTTGAATATAAAATAACATGACATTTTTTAAACGGATAGTGTACATCTTTGGGTAGGATACGGATACATTTGACTCAGTTTCTAAAAAGATTAAGGCTTGCGACGGCACTTCGCTACCTCGATATCGATTGTTCACGTCCAAGTTTGCGCTAGTAATTTCTTTCTTGAATGATTCCCGAGCGTAACTTCGAATATTGTCGTGGAAACTGCGCAGCATTTCAGCGAGGCAGTAGGTCGTCACCTTCATGGGATTGTTCCCACAATTACATACGAGAAAGACGAGCAGCTGCCTCGTTGAAACATTGTGCAGTTTTTCAAGACAGCATCCGACGTTAAGGAGAAGCTGTTACGCGGAAAAGCGTGAAACAGCATACTAATTTCATTTCTGAATACAAAGCGTGCCTACCGGCCGGGGTGGCCGAGCGGTTCTAGGCGCTACAGTTTGGAAACGCGCGACCGCTACGGTCGCAGGTTCGAATCCTGCCTCGGGGATGGATGTGTGTTATGTCCTTTAGGTTAGCTAGGTTTAAGTAGTTCTAAGTTCTAGGGGACTGATGACCTCGGAAGTTAAGTCCCATAGTGCTCAGAGCCATTTGAACCACTTTGAACAAAGCGTGCCCGTGTTCGTTCCTGTAACTGCAAAATACGTTAAGGAAGAACCATCCCAGCTTTTGTACTAAGCGATTTCGAGAAATCGCGGAAATCCTAACTGTGGTTGGTCGGATGCAAGTACCAGCTTTCGTTTTTCTGCGCTAACCCGCTGGGGCAAATTACACGAGATCGGTTCTTAGTATCTACGAAGTTTGTCTACATTTCATTATTTTTCTCGTGTAATGAAATTTTTCTATGTCTGTATTTTCAGATGTACAGAAATAATAGAATAATATGACAATTGTCTTATACGTTTCTGTGCTATATGGCTGCGCGGAGTGGCCGCGCGGTTAGAGGCGCAATGACTGAACGGCCACTCCCGTCGGAGGTTCGAGTCCTCCCTCGGGCATGGGTGTGTGTTCTGTTCTTAGCATAAGGTAGTTTAAGTTAATTTAAGTAGCGTGTAAGCCTAGGGATCGATGACGTCGGCAGTTTGGTCCCTTAGAAATTCACACATATTTGACCTCTCTTTTTTTTTATGATTGTAGCGTCTGTGACTAGAGACTGTTGAGTTTCTTCGCAACGCTCTCGCACTTACTAAACGATCCCGTGACGAAATGTGCCGCTCTTCTTTGGATTTTCTTGTTTTGCTCTATTTTTCCTACCTGTTTATGGTCCTAGACTAATCAGAAATACTCGAGAATTGGTCTTACAAATGTTTTGTAAGCAAATTCTTTCACGGATGGATTAGGTATCCTTAAGGCTCTTCCAGTGAATCTGAACCTGGTAACTGTATAGTACAACTAAGGCGCCAGCCGCAGTGAAACTAACATCTCTAGTGAAGTGTGTATCGACCAGAAGTTAAACGTTCCATATTGCATTGTAAGTTACTGTAAGTCATTGAGTGAGAAGTCCGCCTGCTTAGCTGGCTGGTAACCTGCTTGCCTCCCGTGCAAGAGGGCCCGGGTTCGATTCCCGGCCGGGTTGGAGATCTTCTCCGCTAGTGGACTGGGTGTTGTGTTGTCCCCATGACCGGCACGCAAGTTGCCCAATGTGGCGTGGACTGCAATAAGACTCGCACTTGGTGGCCGAACGTCCGTGGATGGGGCCTCCCGGCCAACAACGCCATTCGCTCATTTCATTTTTATTGAGTGAGAAATCTATGTGGTTTTCACTCCAGAGAAAGGTTACGTAGCGATACATTTCCATCCAGTAAAGCATCCGTTGACTTCAAACAAACCTTTGATTGGATGTCTGATGTCTCTTTATACGCGGTCGGCAACTTTGGGGAAATTAGCCTACTTCGGTGCAGTCAGCCGCTCCTGGTGTAGTGGTCAGTCGGCGTTCTGTGGACACGGATCACGTCTGAGGCTGCCTCCCTGCTGTTGGGCACACCGTCTTCAGCTAGCTCTCCTGAGGCGCCAGACTCTTGCCGAGGAAGTGGAAAATTATCACGTACAGTCGCATACCCACTGATTCCATATCCGCCCGACCAGTGGCAGCAACGATATCGAGGAAAGATAAACCACAGCCTCGAGGGACCTCAATACAGCCGCTGTGGAATGCTGACATGTGCTGATAAGAAACTTCCTGGCAGATTAAAACTGTGTGCCGGACCGAGACTCGAACTCGGAACCTTTGGCTCGGTAAAGCACTTGCCCGCGTAAGGCAAAGGTCCCGAGTTCGAGTCGCGGTGCGGCACACAGCTTTAATCTGCCAGGAAGTTTCATATCAGCGCACATTCCACTGCAGAGTGGAAATCACATTGTGGATGTGCTGGTAAATTTCTCTTCTCACACAAGGCATAACGCGATCTACACTATCTGATCAAAAGTACCGTAGCACCTATTACTACACCTTAATATGATCTGAGTCTAGCCTTCGCGTTTATGACGACTTGAAGTCTGATGGAGACACCTTCACTGAGGTGTCTGAATGTCTGTGGAGGGTTGACAGCCCGCTCTTCCACAAAAACCGAAACCAGACAAGGTAGTGATGTTGTACGCTGAGGTATCGAGAGAAGTCGAAGTTGTAACTCATCCCAGAGGTGTTCCATTGCGTCCAGTTCGGAACTCTGGGAAGTTCAGTCAATTTCGTGAAATTGCCAAACCATTGCCTTAGAGCTGCTGGTTTATGACATGGTGCTTTGTAATGTTGATACAACCATCGTTTCCGGACTGTTCCTCTACTGTGCACAGTGCACACTGCTGCAAAAATCCTTCCGCATTTAGCCATTTAGCGTTTTCTCAACCATAATTATTGGACCACACTCTAACCACGACAAACAGTCCCATACCGTAGTATAAACACCTAATCTGTACTTCACTGCTGGCACTACACTTGATGACAAACAGCGTTCTCCAGGCACTCGTCAAGCCCAAACCTTTCCATAGTATTGCTACAGGGTATAGCGTGAATCGTCACAGAAAATCCCTCATTTCCATCCATTATTCAGTGGCGTCCCTCTGTACACCACCTCTACCGTCGTTTAATATTGGCTACAGGAACGTGCGGCTTATGTGGAACTGCTCAACCATGTACCCCATTCCTTGTAAGCCCCTACGCACATGCCGGCCGAAGTGGCCGTGCGGTTAAAGGCGCTGCAGTCTGGAACCGCAAGACCGCTACGGTCGCAGGTTCGAATCCTGCCTCGGGCATGGATGTTTGTGATGTCCTTAGGTTAGTTAGGTTTAACTAGTTCTAAGTTCTAGGGGACTAATGACCTCAGCAGTTGAGTCCCATAGTGCTCAGAGCCATTTGAACCATTTTTTGAACCCCTACGCACAGCCATTGAGGTATCTGGACTTCTGGTAGCACGATGGCAACCAGGAGAAATTCCTTCCATTCATTGCATGAGGTTATTTACAACCACCATGACAGCCCTTGTTAGTGCACGAGGACTGCCTGGTCTCGGTTTAGATTTGGTTGTTAATTCGCGTTTCCACTTTACTAACAGTCGCCTTGGACAGCTTCAGAAGAGTTGAAATTACCATTATCGATCTGGTATTCAGGTGATATCCAGTAACTACACACACCAAAAACAGTTTTGTATCACCTCGGTTCCGAGTTCCGGAACCTGTACAGAAAACTAACTGGAATAAACATCATTTCCGCCCTTTTTATTGCTCATGAAAACCACACATTGCATGTTGTACCACCATACAGCGAGACCTTAAGAGGTAGTGGTCCAGATTGCTGTACATACCGGTACATCTAATACCCAGTACCACGTCCTCCTCCGTTTATGCATGCCTGTATTCGTCGTGGCATACTATCCACAAGTTCATCAAGGCACTGTAGGTCCAGATTGTCCCACTCCTCAACGGCGATTCGGTGTAGATCCCTTAGAGTGGTTGGTGGGTCACGTCGTCCATAAACAGCCCTTTTCAGTCTATCCCAGGCATGTTCGATAGGGTTCATGTCTGGAGAACATGCTCGTCACTCTAGTCGAGCTATGTCGTTATTCTGAAGGAAGTCATTCATAAGATGTGCACGATGGGGGCACGAATTGTCTTTCATGAAGACGAATGCCTCGCTACTATGCTGCCGATGTTGTTGCACTATCGGTCGGAGGATGGCATTCAGGTATCTTACAGCTGTTACGGCGCCTTCCATGACCACCAGCGGCGTACGTCGGCCGCACATAATGCCACCCCAAAACAGCAGGGAACCTCCACCTCGCTGCACTCGCTGGACAGTGTGTCTAAGGCGTTCAGCCATACCGCGTTGTCTCCAAACACGTCTCCGACGATTGTCTGGTTGAACGCATATCCGACACTCATCGGTGAAGAGAACGTGATGCCAATCCTGAGTGGTCCATTCGGCATGTTGTTGGGCCCATCTGTACCGCGATGCATGGTGTCGTGGTTGCAAAGATGGACCACGCCATGGACGTCAGGTGGGAAGTTGCGCATCATGCAGCATATTGCACACAGTTTGAGTCGTAAAACGACGCTCTGTGTCTGCAGGAAAAGCATTATTCAACATGGTGGCGTTGCTGTCAGGGCTCCTCCGAGCGATAATCCGTAGGTAGCGGTCATGCACTGCAGTAGTAGCCCTTGGGCGGCCTGAGCGAGGCACGTCATCGACAGCTCCCGTCTCTCTGTATCTCCTCCATGCCTCACAACGTTGCTTTGGTTCACTCCGAGACGCCTGGACACTTCCCTTGTTGAGAGCCCTTCCTGGCACAAAGTAACAATGCGGACGCGATCGTACTGCGGTATTGACCGTCTAGGCATGGCTGAACTACAGACAGCACGAGCCGTGTGCCTCCGTCCTGGTGGAACGACTGGAACTGATCGGCTGTCGGACCTCCTCCGTCTAATAGGCGCTGCTCATACACGGTTGTTTACGTCTTTGGGCGGGTTTAGTGACATCTCTGAACAGTCAGATGGACTGTGTCTGTAATGCAGTCAACGGCTATCTTCAGGAGTTCTGGGAACCGGGGTGATGCAAAACCTTTTCTGGTGTGTGTACATCACATTCGAAGTCACTGAGTCCCCCGACCGGACCACGCTGCTGTTGTTACTGCTCCTCTACTAACACCATACTTCTCACCTCCTTTTATACTGGCGATTCAAGTTCTTGTCACATCTTGTGGTCAGTTCCGCATTACATAAGGATGTTCGTATTCTTTTGATGAGACAGTGTACTTCCAAAAAAACCACCACTTCAATGCGATTTTTGAATGAGAAACTTGTTGCGTGATCTCTCCTGGTATACATAGTGTAGGAAGAGTACGAAAGTGAAAAGAACTGCCGAAGAATCGGTCGAACGACGAAGTAAGAAGGAAGGAAGATTGAGAGTAGACTTCGATGCCATTGTAGACGTTATGGGACGAGAGTTTTGTCTTTGGGTAAATTACCTCTCCTGACGATTTCTACAAAGAAATATTTTTTGCCTTTGCTATTATTGTAACGATATTTAGGTGGTCGATACACTTATCGTTGCTCTGGACGCATACTCCTTGAGACACTGTTGCGCCAAAACATGACGACCACTGCCCACCGCGAGATGGCTTTCCAGTCACGTGATGCAATAAGGAATGTGTATAGGTGGAGCTGAGACGTTTGGCAAGTCATTATAGCGACAATATGGACCGAAAATGGGGAAATCCACGGACGTAAGCGATTTCAACAAACGGCAGGTTGTTGTGACCCTGTGCTTGTGGTCGAGCATCTCGGAACCGGTGAAGCTGGTGGGCTTGCCTGCTGTGTAATGCCGAGTAGTTGGCGATCGGCAGATCTGACGACAGGATACAACGCTGTTGCGAGCACAAGTGCTTCTTCAGAGCACACAGTTCAGCGCACAGTTTTGAAAATGGGGCTCCATAGCATAGTACCCCCCCTGGCCCATCTGTGTTTCTCGCTCACTGTTGCATGACAGGGACATACGGGCCCCTGTTGTTCGATGGAGTCCAAGCGGGAGAGCTGTTCCTCCAGGGTAGCAAGTGTTCGTACATTGTCCTTATTTCATGATGATGTCCTTGCAGTTGGCTGTGACGGTGTCTTCTTGACGCATTTGCGACTTATCGGTCGCGAAGCAGGTGGGACCACCTGGTTGCGTTAAGTCGCTGCACCCGGTGACCCAGTGCTCGGAGGAGCGGATTTGTGGACTGAGCGGACTTCTGATAGAAGATCCGTGCAGCCTGGCGGAACCTATCACGGACAGTAGGTATGTTTGAGACACGGCTGAGGTCGGCCGAGGGGAAGTTACGACGCAGGTGAAGTGCTAGCCGCAGGATCCGGTTCTGTAGCCGTTGTAGTCGTCCGACGTGGGACGCTGCAGCATTGCCCCAAACCGCAGCGGCGTAGTCG
Source organism: Schistocerca nitens (assembly GCF_023898315.1). NCBI lineage: Eukaryota > Metazoa > Arthropoda > Insecta > Orthoptera > Acrididae > Schistocerca > Schistocerca nitens. The sequence goes on from NC_064616.1 coordinate 932,760,945, forward strand.
AAGAGCGGGCGTATAAGAGTGATGTAAAGCGCAACACCCAATTCAGGTGGTAGGGCAGTGGACGGATTTAGGAAGGGGTATAGTTGTTTCATTCTACCACTGACCTTTCTGACGACGCCGTCGACATGCTGTCGCCATGTTAGTCGTCTGTCCAGCGCCACACCCAGGTACTTAGCTGTGGTGCCCCACTGTGTTTCGATGTTTAAGCAACAACTTCACCATTTGCGATTGCTGTGGGCGCGGGATCATCGAGACTGGACTGTGGATCAATGGAAACATGTTGCTGTAGGACGAATCACTTTTCAGGCTTTTGTAAAAAAAAAGTGGTTCAAATGGCCCTGAGCACTATGTGACTTAACGTCTGAGGTCATCGGTCCCCTAGAACTTAGAACTACTTAAACCTAACTAACCTAAGGACATCACACACATCCATGCCCGAGGCAGGATTCGAACCTGCGACCGTAGCGGTCGCGCGGTTCCAGACTGTAGCGCCTAGAACCGATCGGCCACCCGGCCGGCAGGCTTTTGTATGTCCATCCTTTTAGCAGGACGTCTCTGGGACGACGGCCATTTACTATCTTGACAAAAAATAAAGACACCTACAGCCGTCCTTATGATTTTACTTTATTTTGTCGCTACCAGTTCCGACGCTTCATTTCGTCATCTTCAGGCTGTTTTGAGGCGTTGCAGGTGGATACGATCCCCATGCATAACCCATGAGTTGCCAGCCTTACTGGATTCTCAGATAATCTGAATGAAACTCACGTGTCAACACTCCAACCGTCAACTGTTAACTCTGACAGTTGACGGTTGGAATGCTGACACGGACGCAGGGCGTAGGTGGTAGTATTATGCTACAGAGGACATTCATTTGGGCTTGCACGTGGCTAGTGATAGTAATCGAAAGCACCATGACAGTTGCGGACGACGTGAATGTAACTGTGGACCACCTCCATTTCTTCACGTTTTACATCTTCCCAGTGGCGATAGCATAGGTTCAAAATGGTTCAAATGGCTCTGAGCACTATGGGACTCAACATCTTAGGTCATAAGTCCCCTAGAACTTAGAACTACTTAAACCTAACTAACCTAAGGACATCACACACACCCATGCCCGAGGCACGATTCGAACCTGCGACCGTAGCGCGGTTCCGGACTGCAGCGCCAGAACCGCTAGACCACCGCGGCCGGCGATAGCATTGGTCATCAGTCCCCTAGACTTAGAACTACTTAAACCTAAATAACCTAAGGACCTCACACACATCCATGCCCGAGGCAGGATTCGAACCTGCGGCCGCAGCAGCAGCGCGGTTCCGGACTGAAGCGCCTAGAACCGCTCGGCCACAGCGGCCGGCTTCTGACTCTGGGTTAGGGTTAGGTTAGTGTTGTTTAACGTCCCGTCGACAACGAGGTCATTAGAGACGGAGCGCAAGCTCGGGTTAGGGAAGGATGGGGAAGGAAATCGGCCGTGCCCTTTCAAAGGAACCATCCCGGCATTTGCCTGAAACGATTCAGGGAAATCACGGAAAATCTAAATCAGGATGGCTGGAGACGGGATTGGACCGTCGTCCTCCCGAATGCGAGTCCAGTGTGCTAACCACTGCGCTTCTGACTCTGATTTTCTGTATTCAGTGCAACTAGGTTTATGTGACAGTTTCACCTCACATCACTGCAGACTACTGTACCCTCGAATTTTGTGTGCGATTCCATTTAGTGGCCGACGTAATCGATCGATATCGGATGCTTTCTGTAATTCAGGCGTATTACATCACCTTTCAAATGGTTCAAATGGCTCTGAGCACTATGAGACTCAACTGCTGAGGTCATAAGTCCCCTAGAACTTAGAACTACTTAAACCTAACTAACCTAAGGACAACACACACATCCATGCCCGAGGCAGGATTCGAACCTGCGACCGTAGCGGTCGCGCGGTTCCAGACTGTAGCGCCAGAACCGCTCGGCCACCAGCGGCCGGCCTACATCACCTTTATTTCTATTTATGATCAGTAGTCAGTTTTACTCTAGGCACTGAAAAAAAGGAAAAGATAGATAGATAGATAGATAGATAGAGAGAGAGAGAGAGAGAGAGAGAGACAGAGAGAGAGAGGGAGAGAGGGAGAGAGAGGGGGGGGGGGATGTTGAGAGAAAAGCTCGCCGGTATTTTGCTGGCGCAAGCGGAGATAGTAGGGTAAAATTTCTGATCAGTAAACCGTACTCCAAGGACGCGGGTTAAATTCTAGATCTTTCCCAGATTCTGTTGCAGTCTCTTCTGTTTATCTTTGTGGGGTCTTTGAGTGTTTTGGTAACGTATGGCTTCAACAAAATCTTATATATCACTTATTATTTACAAATCAAATTACCATTTCACTTCTGAGATACGTCATTGGTCTAACTGTTCTTTGTGTAGATAATTGTTCACTCTATTAAAATCGTGACAAAAAGTTTGGCTAGTGGTATTTAAAAGCGAAACGCTAATGTCACGCAATAGCAAGGCGCCTGAGAATGGCAACGCGCCGTGCTAATTTAATTAGTAAATAGTGACTCAAACAGCAAACTGTTTAATGTATCGTAAAGGACGAGGTGTATTGCAACAGCACGCCTTCTGTTTGTCGCCCTCTCTCTTTGCGCACGTGCGTGCGTGTGTGTGTTGTGTGCAGAGAGAGACGGACGGAAGCGTTCGCTAAAGAGTCTTTGTGCTTTCTCTGGCAGTGGTCTCCACGTAATTCATATCATACTCCACCGACAAGACTATGCTCCACCCTGTCAGAACAGTTTCTGGGAACGAAGGCTGCAGTACCTTTATTTACCACAAAAAAACATCACGGATTTTGCTTGCCTAGTTACGGGCCTACATTAACTGATATTGAGACGTAAATATCGTGGAATTGTACACGAAGCTGCTGCCTGCCTGGAGTGGTGTGTAGTATACAACGCTTTCGTAGTACACTCGTTCCCCTTTGACGCCAAAGTAATCTGCCTAGTATTAATTTTTATTCCATTTCTAGTTGCGATAAGGCGATTACTGACGCTTTGCCGGCAGCGGCGCCCTCAAAAGTAATCAGAAGACTGATGTAGTGGAATGTGCAGTATTGTCAAAATTCCGTACAGTTTGCTTTTCGAGTTTCTAACACTTAGGGTTTTTCAACATATCTGTTACACTCTCTTGAGCCTGACGCTTCCCTCCGCTCTGCTCTGTGTGCCTTTGATGTATCCCTGTTAGTCTAAACTGGCATCGCACCCATAGACTCGAGGAGACTACAAGTGGTGATCATGTGAGTACTATGTATGTAATTTCCCTTGTAGGGAAATAGCAATTTTTCAGTAACCCACCAATGAATCGGAGCCTGCCGTTTCGCTGGCCTATAAGTAAGCCTATACTGTCCTTTCGCTCGGTATCTCTACAAGTCGTTAGTACGAAATATTTGTACAACGTGAGTAATTCTTGCTGTGATTAATTTATCCCGTGGTAAATGAGCAAGTTACCGGTCTGTGCACAGGACTGATGTATTGTCGATATGTAACTCGATATTATTGCAGTTTTCATCGTTCAGAATTTCCACATAGATTACTGTTATTATGTTTAAAGGGCCACGAGCAGCAACGACCCTATTGCGCTTTCCTAGCGCTCATAAGATATTGCTCTAAATCTGCAGCGGAAACGATAATCGAGAAAGAGAAATATCGGCTTTAGTTAAGAAGTCGAAAACTCTCGGATAAGTATACGCCACGTGCTTAAAGTATAACGAAACGTCGAGAAAAAATTATTTCATCCATTCCGTGTTTCATTCACAGGTTCGTATACGTCGCATTTGATTTACAAAACGTGGTACGAGAGCAGATAGCTTGCCCCCGTCGCGAGTCAAAATGAAATCCGACCGTGGCGAGCAAAACTCAGCAGATACCGCAGGCAGCAAAGCATCGCCATATTGCCCTATGCTCCTTTTCCTCGACAAATTGCTGCCGCTATTCTAGCTGACGGGGTATTAAAACGACGCAGCGCTTCAACTTACAACAGTAACACCCTCATCTCGGAATCTGTCTCTCTGAAATGAGCTGGCTGTCTCTACTCTTCTGACGACTTCTGCAGTCACCCGTTCTTCCGTATTGCGATGTACAGCACGTGCAATGAAAACTCTATAGACGGCCAGCACTATGAATGCTTGTGTGAGTTACATCCGCAATATTCCTCTATTTGACTAAGTTAGCGCTGCATACGCTCTGTTTGTAAGTTGCTCACAGACGGTTTAGATAGCAACAAAAGGCTACGTCTACGACATGGGCTCCTCAGTGCCTGGCATCAGTGACCAAGAGGCTGTCACTTCATCACAGCAGCAGCCCAAGTTCTCACGTACCCCGTATCCCAGCTGTTCCTAGCTACAAATAAAACAAAAACATTCGCTGACTCCTGATCTCATGGCCACCTTTGGAAAAAGTTGCTTTCCACTCTATGCGTAGTTCGGTGTCCTGTTGCAATTCTTTCTATGAACCTCATAATTTTCCCTAAAAAAGTTAACGTACGCGGCCAGTTCTCTGTGTCAAACAGTGAAGCAAATGCTTCCGTTTTCCGCCAGCTACACTTTCTTCTCTTCTCGTGTTATCACGTCCTTCATTCTCTCCCTCACTTACACCTTTAGTTGCGTCCTTTGCTAACAGCCCTCACAGTTTATATCTACCAGCCTGCAATTTCTTTTTCTTGTTTCACTTTTCGTGAACAGGTATAAATTGTGTTTTTTACTTCTTTGTGCTATAGCTACTGCTGTTGCCATTATTTATTGCACAGTTCTTTCTGAACGTTGGGTTCTATAGTAGATGTAAGACATCTATCATGCTTGTCGTACGGAATGTAATGGAAAATATGTAGACTCGTGGATAGATGCAAGAGGGGTCCTGATGACCCCAACCTTTCAATGACAAATAAATCAATAAATTTACGCTGGAAATAACACGCAGCCGAGAACGAATCTGATTCATGTAGGGCTTAAGAACTGTTAATCCGCAGTCAAACAACGTTGTTAGCAAAATATCTCGTAGTTTCAGAAACAAACACAAACAAACTTGTAATGACTATCTTAATGTTTCGAAGAGGTGTTCTTTCGTTACAAAGACGATGGTGTAAAATTTTAGCTGAGACACTTCAGATGTCACACGTAGCAGGAAATCCTTACATATGAAATGAACCAAAAAATTACAGAGACGCAGTTAGGATCAGTCTGTTCCCTTGCAAGCGAAAACAAAATGTAATGTGTTCGTTTCTGGAATGGTGTTGCATGTAATTTGCAGGATGGAGATGCGGTTTCACATGCAGCTGCCGCCAGTTAGCACAACGTTATTTATCTCAATCGCAACCTAAATCAGGCTGGCATCACGCATTGTACAGCGTATATTGCTGCCAGGAAAGGGAAGTTCGTAGCGGTGCAGTCACGTGTTCTTAAATCCGATTACTTTTGCACTGTAACACAATTCCGTACGACATGTGTACATAGGTGGCGCAGATGAGAGATTTCACTGCCTGCATCACTGTAAACAAAGGCTGTCTGTTCACTGATTACTGAGAAGCGGTGCAAAAGAAAAAAAAAAAAAAAGAAAAAAAAGAAAGAAAAGAAACGGGACGAAACTTTCACTCCACGCTGAATTTCTAGAAATGCAGTTTATACCTTTATGTTAATTAAAGTAATTTGCAACAGTAAGTAACTTAAGCATTAGTGCTATGACTTTGGATTTTGGAGGCGTCTGAGATTTCTGGCTGTCTCAAGACAAGATGCGAGGGGTGCCCTGGCGCACGGCGCGTTGGAGGGGATGGCTCCTAGGCTCCGCCCACGTCTTCCCCCTCTCTGCGGCACGCGGCTCGCCCCTCCCCTCCTCACCCCTCCCCATGGCAGTGCGCGCCTCCTCACGGTCCGTGCGGCCAAACTCCTTGCAATAATTAAACTGCCCGCTGCAAACAAAAGAACCGCATCACCTGCGAGGTGCTGCACGCTGTCGAAATGCTAGCACAGAAGCGGCACGTATGCAAGAAAACACACTGTGCGATGGGCGACTTCTCGGCACGACTCTCAGAAAACTACACGCGTGGCTATGTCTGTCGACAGAAGTAAAAGAGGGAATTTCGTTGTCCACGGCAGCAGTTTTCGGCGGCCCACGACACCTCCTGCAGTATCACTATACCCTTCCCGCACATTCTGCTACCAGACGTCCACGCCTCATATAAATGTAACCTTCATCGAACCGGATAAACGCGTAATGTTTGTCGCCCTTTATCAGTATACTACTGTACGAACTTTAAACTACGCTAATGCAAGTGTTATTTGACACACTGCTCGGTGAAAGACGCGGTACAAGCCACTTGTTATTTACTTGTAAACTCTTTTGCAGATGCTACAACTATATAAATATTCGACAAATCACAATTCACTGGTTGCGAAAGGCTAACTTATTTCTTTTTGTAAATCCTGTTACAGTTTCTCCTCGATCCCTCCAAGGATGGAGTGCGGGAAGAATTCTACTTTGCGGCTCATAATTCATTTAATCTGGGTTTCATTCCGCGCGATATAGTCCTAGATTCCTCGTAAAAAATTTGTTGCTTTTTTTTTGACAGTTTATGTGTCTGGCTTCGAGTGACTGGCACTTGGTATTTTTCGGCTTCCCGCCAGCCGAACAAAACAGTTACGGTTGACAATGTGCTTCTTCGATTTTCTGTGTCCCATACACTATATCAGTAATCTGGCACACATCATACTGGTCTTAATGTAATACCAGAGAATCGATACTCATACTCACTTTACGCACGACCGAGCTAAGGGATGACTACATTTCTCAAAACCACGCAGCGTTACGCTTGTCTTAAAGGGCTCAAATATATATTTATTTCATATTTCTGTACGTGTAAATCTGACGTGGTGAAAAATTTCTCTATCATATCTTTAAGCAGGATATTATTTTCTTAAGCTGCGGCTGTTGTGCAAGGCCTCAAAGCAAGCGTACACCTGCCAGGATACTCGCGCTATTTAAAATATTTTATCATACTTAAGTGCGTCATTCGAGACGTGTAACGAAATAATATCGGAGGATTTACAACGGCTACATTTCGTGTCATTCAAAGGTCGGTGCGTCGGCAGAATTTTTACCTAGCGACTTCTGCACCAGGCTAAATGCGTTGACGATCAATAGTAGCCATGACACTTCAAAACTGAGCGTCAGTGGAGAACCTCACCCACGATACATTTGTTCAGACCGTATTGCTCGGTTTCTACTTTGTCTCCTCTATTGCTCTATTTACTGAACGAAAACAGCCACGGCACCGAAGGAATAAAACTCGCGCCCATTGATAAATCTTTCTCTGTATCAGACCGCGTCGCTGTCATTTCTATACTAATGTACAAGTTGCAGTTTCTACTTTCTTGTCTCACGGACTACGCTTCTTCCTCTTCCTGCATCTGCTGCCAGCTTTTGATATCAGTCAGCTTTCCGAGCCGCCTTCTCTCCCTTCCTTCACTCAAACGTTTCTTCGATGCGCTTTCGTTGCAGGCAATTTACAAGCAATGTTCGGTTCCTCGTTTTTATCATTTCTATTCGTTTTCTATCCTCTCCTATTCTTAAAAGTAATTTTTTTCACTTTTCATTGTGTCCATCAGCTTCACTTTAAGCATGTTTCTCCACAACCGCATTTCAACTCCATCCAAGTATTTTTCCTCTTTTCGGCTGTCCATGATTCGCGACCGTCGCTGTCCTACAATATTACCCTCAAGAAAGAGAAGTTTGAGTCACTTCCTGAATTCTGTCCCAATTCTTTTTGTACACAAACCTTTCTATTCTTCTAATGCTACTTTATCTGCACATATTTTACTTCTTATTTACTTCACATCACTCAAAACAGAAACAGTTACGCATCTATGCTAAGAAAACCAGAGCTGTAGCAGAAAAAGTGCGACTAACTGACTGTGTGGTATCGATTCAAAAGTACGAATTGAAGGACAGTTCTGAGCCGATCCGTGTTAGCTTGTTCCTACGTTTTGCCAACCTTATTTACCCTAGAAGCCAATTTTCATGTAACCAATGCGATTTACTAAAGATCTCTAACGTTCTCTCTTTTCCATGCACCCACAGTGCACACTTACAACCAACATGCCCAAAATATGCTTGCTTCATGACACCTTTTTTTCCAAACAGTGACCTGTTTACTTTGGCCTCTTTAGGATGAAGGCCATCTGTGAAAATCTCTTACCCATGTAGTGGCTTTTGTGATCTAATTGTAACTTTTACAATCATGCTGTTAATACAACAATGGGCAAACATATAATTACAAAGCTTTGACACAGGATTAAGTACTTCAATTTTAAGTCACGCAACCAGTAGTATTACGAACAGGACGTTTCTATACTCTCTGTAATATCGTTATCTTTGTTAGCAGTAATGGTTTGTGTGTGTTTCCTGTATTGTTTTCATCCATTATGTGAATATATTGGTCCTGTTGAAATTGCGAATGAAGTCAATGCAATGTATGAAACTTTGATAATAATAATAATAATAATAATAATAATAAATATTTATTGCTTCCTGCATTCCTAGAGATGTAGATGAGCGGAAAGTCGACGGAAATACTGTGACCGCTGATAAGGGACACGCAGCGCTCAACACCTGGGCGATGGTTAATGAAAACTCGCAAGGAATCAAGGAGCGACACAGTCGTAAGTACCAAAAATGTTTACAAAATTCTGGACAACTTTGTCAATAAATACGATACTACTTATTTCCTAAGCTCAGGTCTAACATGACGGTTTCATAAATGAGGTTAAGTCCGTATTTCACAAAATGGCCACTAGGGTGACTAACAGTAGCACGGATTACGCCATGTAGCCACCATTCGAATAGATCTGTGGCCAGTGTCGCAACGATTATCTACCACAAACCCTTCGTAGCTATGGCAAACGAGACAAAGTACTGTTATCTCCTCTGGTATGCAGAGAAAAAGGTGTTCAAAATTGCTCAGCAGTAGGGAGTTGAATATTCCATGACCGAACCAGGTGCCTTATTCCACAGACTACGCTGCGCAGAGAAATGAACATCGTTATCAGATTGAAATTTCACTCAGCGCTATGATTTGCAGTGTTTTAAAACTTCCTGGCAGATTAAAACTGCGTGTCAGACCGGGATCCAAACCCGGAACATTGCCTCCCCCGGTCCTGCGCTCAGTTTTAATCTGCCAGGAAATTTCAAAACAGCGTACACTCCACTGAAAAGTGAAAATTCATTCTGGAAACATTCTACAAGGCTGTGGTGGGTCATGTCTCCACAATATTTCTCTATTTGGGAACGATATTCCTGCAAGCTATGCAGGAGCACTTCTGTGACTTTTGGAGGTTAGAGGAGCTGAGCTGGCGGAAATGAAGCTTTTGGGTGGGTCGCAAGTCGTGCCAGGGTAGTCGGGAGAGCATCTGCCTGCGTAAGGCAAAGGCCCTGGTTCGTGTCCCTCTCCGGCGAACCGTTTTTGCCAGGAAGTCACTCCATTTTCATTTCTCCCTTTGACGACAGTTTTAAAGAAAGAACGCATAGCAGTCAGTAGATGCCAGTTTATTCAGAATTAACACAAGATTGAAACACGTGACAGCAATGCATGCGAAGTGACTCCCACTGATCACTTGATGATGATGATGACGATAATTCCCTAAAATGTTGTATGATTAATGAAACAACACTGTTTATCTACAGTGTCTTTTCCTGAGTATATCGTGATGCTTAAATTTGACATTACATCGATAGTTTGCACTTACACGCGTGCCTTCTTTATTGGGAGCTCCACCTATTTAGGGACCCGGCCATGGAAAAGCATCAGAGCTTGGAACTTTCGACCCTGGTGGGAAAGCGGAAATTAGAACGACCCGTCGCGTGTAACAACATGTAAGACATTCCAGTTCGTGACATAACAGAAAGTGGAACCACCATTGTAAATGCACTGTTTTAATTTCAGCACTTTCTTCCTATATGTATACGAGAAATGGTATCTGTTATGTAGTTGGATTATTTCCTGCCGGCCGCTGTGGCCGAGCGGTTCTAGGCGCTTCAGTCCTGAACCGCGCTGCTGCTCCGGTCCCAGGTTCGAATCCTGCCTCAGTCATGGTTGGTTGTTTTTGGGGAAGGAGACCAGACAGCGTGGTCATCGGTCTCATAGGAGTAGGGAAGGATTGGGAAGGAAGTCGGCCGTGCCCTTTCAGAGGAACCATCCCGGCATTTGCCTGGAGTGGTTTAGGGAAATCACGCCTCAGTCATGGATATGTGTGATGTCCTTAGGTTAGTTAGGCTTAGGTAGTTCTAAGCCTAGGGGACTGATGACCTCAGATGCTAAGTCCCATAGTGCTTAGAGCCATTTGAACCATTTTTTGATTATTTCCTTCTTTCCATGCTTCGTACTGGTACATTTCTTGGTGGTTTTTGCAACAAAATGTCAAAAACTATATTTAGTAATAACTTGATGGAGCCGATAACATACGCATTAGGCGTTAAAGCACATAGGCATATTGAGGATTAGAAGTGATATACGGTTTCCTTTACTACGAATTACATTAAAATTTAATTTGGATTTAGAATGGTGTTTGTTTCATCCATGCGATTACTTTGCTCGAAGCGGACGTAACAGGTAAGAACAAAGAGATAATACACCTGTAACGATGAAAATTACAATAGCGCCTCCTTATCTTCTATCCGAGATGTTATGAACAGGCTCTGAACTTTTACGGTGCTGGCGGGTGAAGCATGTATAGGTATTTGCAGTGGTGGGCTACTGTTTACACGCTATGTTACACACTCTCAGCGTATAAGCGTCTACCAAGATACTAAAAACGTCGCACATTTCGCTACACACAAGTGAGGCTTCCACTCGTCAGGGGTGTTTAAAAGTATAATCGAGTGAGGTAGAGAACTGAACGAATGTCTTAAACTGCAAACACCCACGAATTGTGGAAGAAGTGGCTGTTTTTGGAGTGCTCATAAGAGCTCTTAGAAAACTGACTTGTGCAAGCTCACGTTAAATGGCTTCTAGCAGGTGTGTTAGGAGTGGAAAGGATGTAACAACCACTTCAATATCGAAACAGCGCGAGGAAGAAACGCTAGCTGGCATTCATCTCGTAGCCAGAAATAGTGTTGCGAAAGTGCGCGTACTCGTAGCTGCAGAAGGCGCTCATTACGGGGGCGTTTTAATTACACACACACAAACGCGCGCGCACACGCACTCACGCACACATCGCCCCGCATTCTCTCGTCTACATTACCGCACTCATCTTTCCCTTGTTCCTGCTTCCTCTTCTTCCGCCGTGTTGCCAGCAAGCTTAACACATAATTTCTCCGCATTCTCCATGTTTAATATTCTTTCGATAGGAAGCTCCTGTCCCGTTTTTGTTTGTTTAAGAATTTGGATACAATGTAGGCCTTTGCCAAACTCGCATTCGAAGTTTGCTAAAGATACTACCTCGACAAGAAAAAAAGGAGACTTCTCGTACTGTTAAGGAGCTATTTGGCGTGGCGTATTTGTGCGCTCTGTTCGTCCCTGTCCTTGTGCTGTGGTATGTTACACCAAAAATGAGCAGCTCAGTGGTATTGGTTCAGCGACTTACACCAGACGCCTTTTTACTTCCCATTGGAAAATGTGTACGGTGACTGGCAACGAAACTAGTCAGAATGATACGACAGATTTGTGTACCAGTTTTCTTAGCACTGGTGGCTTTAAAATCTAGGCAAATCTCTGTATTTTTTTCCTCCCACAACACTAAAAACTTTTACATGTCATTTTCCGCGAGGTTACTCAGAATCACCGCCAATTTTGCCGATCCGGCAGAGCGTGAGAACACAGCTGTAGAAAACGGCGCAGCCGCTGCCACTGAGCAGATCGATTTTGCAGTAAACAGTGGAAGCGGAAGCAGACAGTTCGATATCTAAATTCAGTCGCAATATAACACATCACGACATAATGCGCCGAGCGAGGTGGCGCATTGGTTAGCACACTGGCCTCGCATTCGGGAGGACGACGGTTCGAACCCGCGCCCGGCCATCCATATTTAGGTTTTCTGTGATGTCCCAAAATCGTTCCAGGCAAATGGCGGGGTGGTTCCTTCGAAAGGGCACGGCTGATTTCATTCCCCATCCTCGACACATTCCGGGCTTGTACTCTGTCGCTAATGACCTCGATGTCGACGGGACCGTAAAATCAATGTTCATTCCTTTTTTTTTTTTTTTTTACGACAAATAGCAGTACGAAAAGTCTCCATCCATTACGACGAGGAAGAAAATATCAGTAACTTCAGTGATGCATTACTTTTTTGAGTTTCTATACTTTTTGCTTCATCAGAATATCAAACTAAACTGGCCCAAATCGGCTCTCAAAATATCACCACCTTTTCCGAATATAAAGCAAGCTATCGATTATGAATTCGGGCGAGACACAAACTGAACCATTTAGATTAAGATAACCTATTACAGACATACAAGGATATGTGACTGTGTATTTATATTGAACCGTTTGCACAAGATTACGAGCAGCAGTCGAATTTACGTACCTCTTCTCAGATACGGGTCGCAAGTGCTAGTCTTCGTCCTTCGTTTGTGTAGCAGCAGATAGCGGGAAAAGAGACGGCAGAGCCAGACTAGTGAATAAACGCTTTCTGAGCTTTCAGAACAAAATTACAAAGTATTTCAAAGATGATACGAGAGAAGCCTCATCTGCCCGTAAGGACGAATTGACGTAAATTTGAAAGAAGGGAGAAGCAACAGTCGGGAAGAAAAGAAAGCAAACTGACTACGACAGTGGGTAAAATATCAGCTGAGTGTTCTGGGTTCGATCCTCGATTCTTCCCTGAGAATTTGCTGTATGTTATGTGTATGTGAAAAAAAAGAACAAGATTGCCCCAAATAGGGCCACGATCGGTGCAGTGGTGTCTTATCAGGGCGGTGCGCAATTCACATCCGACCAGTATTCTGTTTTCTTTTCTACTATTTCCCTTAATCGTTCTAGTGAATGCTAGACTGGCTCCTGCAGGGGCGGTTTCCTTTCCCGTCTTTGTCAAACTGAAGCACTCGCCCGCCTATAATGACGTGACGTTAAACTGTAAGCTCGTTCCTTCATGCCTCATAAAGTGCTATAAGCAACCTTCCGGCGGATGAGTGGCTCGCTTTACGAGGTATTGTAACGTTACCGTTAGTGTTCCAGCGACGGCATCTTCTTCGCTTATCTTAGTTCATTGCCGGGTACTCGCTGGAGCGAAGATGTTCTATGTTACCGGAGCATTCTTTGTTCTAGCAGTTACGTCATCGGAAACTCGGCGTATTACTAAACGACTTCGTGCTTTTATTAGTGCACGTTTCTTGGCCACGTATTCTAAAATACGACCACCATAGCAGTAAATCACCAAGCCCTCTACGGCACTTCCTGCGAACATCATCTTCTCTCTTAGTTCACGTCTATCCTGAGTATGCAACCATTTCGAACAGCAATCACTAGAACAGCCACGGAGCTATAGCTCGGACACGCCAAAGAATTAAAAAATGGCCACATCCGGTCAGCATTGTTTTGCCATCTGTAAAGATCTACTTTATCGATTTTATTTTTTAGAGACCACAAATTGTCTTGCTTGACTGAAGTCACTCAGCTATACGCTATTATCAGCCGCTAAGTTCCAGTGCGCCGTTCGGTAGTGTGACTTTGTGTTACACCCAAACATAGACATTAGTTAGTTTTCACGGTTGCCTGTGGAAAATAATGAAAAACTGAGGTGAGCTTGGTCATACTTTACTCACCGTGGCTATCTTTACTATTCCATAACTGTAACAACGGCTTGTGTGCTGTAGCGGTGTGATTATGGACGATTATGACGCTCTATACTGATACATAATGTGCACCTCTCGAACAGCATCATCAGAAGCCACCTCTGTGGCCTGGTACTTACAGACGCAAAGCTCTCCTGTTCTAATTCTGGTGATTTGTGCTGTGGTTACAAATGACGACGTCTTAAAGGAGTGGAATAAGAGAGGAGTTTATGGAATACTGTTGTAAAAACAAGAGTTCAGATTATTGGTCATCTGTTGAGACTGAGCGGCTCGTGTAAAACACTAATATAGGGGCACGCAAAGGAAAAAGAAAATAAAGAAGTGGGCCACGACACAAGCACATAGATCCAATTATAAAAAGGTGTCAGCTGTAATCCCTATAAAGAGATGAAGAACAAGACAAAAGGACGTGAATGCTGTAGCTCTGTTACGAGCTAGTCCTCGGACTGAGTGAACACTAACGGTTGAGCCAGGGGGGGGGGGGGGGGGGATCTGAGAGGCAGACTCGTGAGGCGAATGAGCAGCGGTTTGACAAAATAAGTTGGCCAACTGAGCTGCATTCCACCTAAGTGTAGTTGCATCGAAAGACGTGAGGTCCACGCAACAGTATTTATTACTGGACTGGTGATCCCTATTCTACAACCGAATCACAGACAACACCGTCTCGCGCCTTCACTGCACGAGAACCTGTGGAGAACTTTGTGGCTTAACCCAGGTACAGGCGCTCTCTGGCTATCAGTAGCTGTACGCCACAAGTTTTCTTCCTTCTTGCTGATCAGATAGGGTCTAGCTGTGATGAAAATACAAAGTTTCTTCCACCATTAGTATTCAAACCACGTACCTCCTGTTCCAACGGCCCCACATTATCTTGTGCTAGCAACCTCTGATCTTACGCTCGGTGCGTTGAAACGAAAGTTGGCCGATGGTAATAGCACGGTTTTCCATTTTCACTGTCTCAAAAACGATTTTAAATCTTTTGAATAGTATTAGGAAAGGGCGGGAATCAAACTCCAGTTCAATCATACGGTTGCGATTACATTTACAACCTAAAGGAAACTTGCCTCCATTCCACGAAATATCTTACCCTTTGCGGACATTTTTTAAAGATAACATGAAAAATCGCTCTCTGACAACTGCTCGAAAAACCCAAAGAGTAAGAGAAACTGATATGAATCCGTTGATTCTGATACAACTGAGCGAAATGTGCCTCCATGAAAACTGTCACTGACCTGATGTTCGCTTGTATCGAATACAAGAATACTGCATCCACGACCAGAAAGATTTATGGACTAACGAGCCTGATTTCGATGGAAGGAAGCTAGATGTCTTCTGGAGAAAACCGAGAGTGTTTAAGGATCGCCTTACCAAATTGCAAAAAACCAGTAATTCCACCTTGTATATTGTGGTGCTGAAGCTTTACTGGACGAGCAGCGAAAATGTAATAAGCGATTAACTTTCTTCCTTTCCTTATCTCGCGTGGGTGTCAGCGAGAAAGTGTTTCGAGAAGGTTTGAAAGTACGTGTAAAGAAGTCGCGAAGTGTTCTCATTCTCAAATACTGGACGAAAATATTCTGGATAATTTGCGCACTTTGAGTTACGCTGCCTTAAAACGTAGGCTGTACACAGTCTATAAATTTGACACTTCATTCATTGTGATAAACCTTTAACGAAAGATTAGGTCTCTTAATGAGAAGATTATGGCAGCATTGTACATTTTAATTAGATCATTAATTATATGAAGTACTGAAAAATTTTTAGCCCCTGGAAGCAGTTGGATAAGCAACCTGATACTGGAATTGCGTGATAACTTTAGCCGACGTAAATTGGAAAACTGGGAGAAGAACGGGTGGAAGGGAAACCTGAACCATCTCGTGTGCTCCATTTTCTTCAGCCTTGCTACCTGCTTCAACAAGTTTTAGAATTGGTTTTATATTTATGTTAGTTTTCACCTTGTAGCATTATCGGGGAGAGCTCCGAGGTCTTGCCAACCTTCTGACAGGTCACTACTCTTCCACCTGAAAATGAGAACATATCCGGAAATATCAACGACGCATTGCTGCTGAACGTTGTATAAGTCACTCGGGCCATTTCGATCGCGAATTGCCATTTCAACACGAACGTCTTCGCACGGGGAACATCGATGTGGTAAACTGCAAGACCTGACGGTCGCAGGTTCGAATCCTGCCTCGGGCATGGATGTGTGTGATATCCTTAGGTTAGTTAGGTTTAGGTAGTTCTAAATTCTAGGGGACTGATGACCTCAGATGTTAAGTCCCAGAGTGCTCCGAGCCATTTGAACCATTTTTGCAAGACCTTAGTTGCCTTAATTACAAGTTAATATAAAGAGGTGTATCACGTAATACAAACCAAGCATGAAGTACGAACATAGCTCGTGTCTGTGGGCGATTCTAGTACGTTCAGTACTATTAGAAGCAAAACGTGTCCGTGGACACAACACGCAATACATAATGTGAACGAGGGACAACATCCGTCTAGACAAGTGAGGAAAGCCATTTAAAAACCAGTTAAGGGTGTAAACTAGCGCGAACCTGTCAGACCGTGACAATGTAGAAACGAGCATCTCACCCAACCCAAGACGAGCGTCTACACTTTCCAAATTCTGTATGTTCATCCAGCGTTATGGAGAAGCAAGGTGGCGTCGCCAGTTTTGTGGTAGAAATATAGATGGCAGTGCGGACAGGATGTTGTGAGACAGAAGATACAGCTCGGTGATCCAGTGGTTAAATACAAATGTCTGTGGTTCTATTAGCAGCCAGTCTTAACACTTTTATGTCAGTTATCGCTTCCATTCTCCTCAGGCAACATTTTTAATGTGTGAAATGCCGAAGTGCATTGTGGTTCGAAGTCAACGTTAAATTTTACGTTTCCCTGTAAGTAGTTGGGTCAGTCTGTTCATAGGCCAGAAGGCGGCAAGGAAGTAATGAATCAGTACACCATCGACTGTGAAAATACTAATTTATTGCAGTGTCCATTGTTACAAGAAGAGCATTAATGTTGAATGGGTAAGACGTGTGAGGGACCAAGAAGTAACTTCAGCATTTATCTGTGTGCAAAAAGCTTTCATTCTGAATGCCAGCACACATCAACTGGGGGTGAAGCGTAGAGTTTGTCGACAACGGATTTGTCAGAGATCAGATCGGGCAATCATACTGGAGATCGTCAGTCATCCCGACATTCCCCTTACGCAAATGAGGGAAGTCAGAAAATGTAGATCAAGGTGGTTGTAAGACGATTCAAATCCTGCTGCGAGTACGATGGTTCACACTACGGTGATACATCTTCGGTTATCCTTGCGTAATATTTCGTTGACAGTTTGTGGAATCTGAGCAGTGATTTGTGCATACTACACGTAACAGTATATTGTGGTGTGTACAAAACAGGAGGTTTTGGCGTTTTGTATTTCAGAACAAATCTGAAGTGTGCTGAACATGACGGTGTAGAACAAGTTGAAATAACACTTAGACGAGAAAGTCATGTCTGACACATGGGAACATAAAGCTGTGTAGGGAACCGAGGCTCAAACCCGGGACTCCTACCTCCCGACAGCAGGACCTTACCAGTTGTGTGTCCGATCACTCCTCACGAATAGACTCAGCGTTTCAGCTTGTCGCTAGTACCTCGGCAAACGGGCTTCGAACCCAAGCCCTCCACATAGTCTTGGCTTGCTCATCGGAACCTGAATGTCATTACGGAGGAATATCGTGTCATCTCAACTTTTCTGGTATCACGCGACGATTTCTGTACCTACTGTTATTCCTACAGACGACGCGTCACCTCGGTAACAAATTTTGACCGTGACTTTCTTACCTCACGACTCTAAGAGCTAGTCCTAAGAAGCGTGTCGTTTTCAGTGCACGGACACACACACACACACACACACACACACACACACACACACGCACACACGCACTAACATAAACACGCGAGCGCACACGCAGACACACCGTGGCAGTCGTTTCCTCGGAACCCAGAAATACGCCTTTAGCTGTTTGGAAGGTGGCCTGTGTTATGACTGTGGAATGAAGGACAGTTTCGCAGTGCACGCTATTTCGGTAACGAGAAACTCCACTGTTTTACTCGCCTGCGCCTAAGTACTTGGCAGCTGTCTGCGGCTAGGTTGGACAATCTAAACAGAGAGTTACTTCCTACTAGCGAAACAATGAGCGCTTTCAAGATGACACACTGTTTCCACTGTGGCGGACTTTTGTTTACTTAACACAGCGTATTGGAAGTCCTGACATTCGTAAGAAGAACGATAGAGAAGAAGAAATGTTAGAAACTAGAAATTAAGAGCGAGGAAAGATAATTCGTTATAAGTTTCTTAGTTCTGAACCCTTACAAAAATATACTACTGAACTAGAAGTGCTCGAGAAACTTGTCATGAAGAGACACGCACCTCGCAAATAAGTATTCCAGTTCCGAGAAAAGACGTTCCACACGAACCAAGAAGGAAATTTTCGCGATACGCAAACGTCTCATATCTTGCATATATCACAAGGGCAACGTTTGAGAAACGGGAGCTTATAAATAGACGCACAGTTAACCGTGCAAAGGGAGTAAGTTTGCCGAAATTCTGGAAAGAGGACTGAAAGCTCCGTGGGTATCCAGAGAGGTGACGAGTGTAAACAGGAGAGCAGGTAAATGTTACATATGGGACTTGTAATACGTGTGTATACGTTTACTAGATTTTATTTTGGAGTTCATAGGTTGCAACTTTAAACATAGCTGTGTGAAGCAACCGTGAAAATATTTTTTATAATGAAGACAGCCCACTGCCAGCATTGCAACCAGTGGGCTGTCTTTACTATATATATATATATATAGTTCATAGTTTGTTTTCCTACTACAAGCAAACTCAGTTGCTTGTCGTATACTGTACCTTATTTGCAGAGCATTTCCAAGTTTTATCTCGCTTTATCTACTGTTACCGAAATGAAATGAACCTGCAAGTATATATTATTGCTGTACCGTAGTGACCTTTGAGTATAAGGGGCGATCAAAAAGTTCCCGTAGGAAGATCACACGAACCCCTTGCCTACATGTCGGTGCTTGTAGACCCACCGCTGCTTACACGCTGCAGCAACGCCCTCAAACGGAAACTTTTTGATCGCCTCTTACAGTAAATGTAAGAATCTCGTCCACCTATTTTTATATTTGCTAGATTAGATAACGATGTGGTACAGCAACAAGATATACTTGTGAGAGTGTTTCGATAACTCTGCCTGAACATGAAGCCGTATAAGACTTCGAAATCAATTGCAAGTAAAAGAAACAACAAGCACAACTGGACGGCAAATGAGTAGTAAAATAGGCAGGGTGCTCTAAAGGAAATAATTTGCAAACGTCTCCATTATCCAAAGTCACGGAAGCAACACGAGGTGTATTACGGTAATTGCAGCACTCGAAGATGTCAACGTCCTCCTCGTACGAGCGCAAAGACGTACCATTCAAGGAGAGAAATGAATGCTGCGTGCTGGAGTGCTGGAATGGCGCAGGATACACAGCTACGACCACCGGCGCCGTATCGGAAGAAATATCGAGCGGTCGCGCGGGGGAGGAGGAGGAGGGGTAATAAGATTTTGCAGCGCCTTTATTGCAGCCGTTTTTGAGTATTGGGCCTCCGCACCGTCATTCGGCCGACTGACGGGAAGACGGCGGAAGCGAAGGCGAGCTGGGCTGCCTTTTGTAGGCGCAGAAGCTGGAGGCGACCTCTCTCCTCTTCTCTTCCTCTCCCTCTTTTATTTTATTTTAGCCCTTCCTCCTCCGCGTCTCTTCTTCTTTCTGTTTTTGCGCACGAAGAGCAGAGGCGGCGCGGCGAGCTCTCCCGCTCCAGAGATGTTTGTAATAACGCGGCGGTGGCGGCGGCTGTGGAGGGGGGAGGGGGAAGAGCGGAGGGGGCTGCGGCTCGGGGGTGGGGTGAGTTTTATTATCGACGCGTGCAGTGTACAAGGCAAAGAAGGCGTGTCTCGGTCTCCAGTCTTGAGATGTTTTTCTCGCCTGCGGGGGAGGGGCGAGGCGGGGAGGCGGTGCGCGCGCGGAGGGGAGTGCGGCAACATGGCTGTCTTCTTACATTAGCGGGCGCGCATGCTCCGCCGGACCCCGCCGTCGCCGCCGCCGCCACCGCTGGGGTAAGAAACGTAACGACCGAGGAAAGGAAACCGCGCGAAAGACGGAGGGGAACGCGCTGGCGGGGAGGGGCGCGGCAGGGGAGGCGGAGGGGTGGCGGCGGGCGAGGGACGCAGCCAATGCGCGGCCGCGCCGGCGGTGGCGCCCAAGAACACGCAAGTCCGCACTCCTCACAACACGCCGGGACGTCACACCGGCGGACGTGTCCGCTGGTATGCCCGCTCACTTTCCCCTTCGATGACCCGATTCCTTACCGGACATACGCGAAAGCAAGTACATCGACACTGGCCAACTCGTCGCTTTACAAGAAACGACCTCGGGTGGGGAGCTACATCATTGTCACGACATTCTCGAATAGAAATCTTTCAGTTTTTATTTCCCTAAAACTAAATGCGAAGAAGTCCTAAGTAATTTCAGCACTCAATCAGAAATTAAGTAGTTAAGACGTTTATTTCCGCTAACTATTCTCTCCTATTCTACAGCTATGTCGTTACTCAGCTAACGGCAGCCGGCCGTGTGGCCGAGCAGTTCTAGGCGCTTCAGTCCGGAACCGCGCTGGTGCTACGGTCGCAGGTTCGAATCCTGCCTCGGGCATGGATGTGTGTGATATCCTTAGGTTACTTAGGTTAAGTAGTTCTACGTTCTAGGGGACTGATCACCTCGGATGTTAAGTACCATAGTGCTCAGAGCCATTTGAACCAGCTAACGTCCAATTACTCGGAAAATCTGTCCACTGGAATGAAAGAAAGGGGTAACAACAGAAGTAAAACAAGGGTCATGCAACGGAGACGAAGTAAATCAGGCGATGTTCAGGGAATTAGCCGGCTGGAGTGGCCGAGCGGTTAAAGGCGCTACAGTCTGGAACCGCACGACCGCTACCGTCGCAGGTTCGAATCCTGCCTCGGGCATGGATGTGTGTGATGTCCTTAGGTTAGTTAGGTTTAAGTAGTTCTAAGTTCTAGGGGACTTATGACCACAGCAGTTGAGTCCCATAGTGCTCAGAGCCATTTGAACCATTTTCAGGGAATCAGAGAAGGAACTGATACACTAAACAGTGTAGATGCTAATTGCGATTCGAGTAGCAAATTAAGTGGCTGTGGATGAAGTTTAAAGAATATGAGATACTGGTTGGCAATAACAAGAAAAGCATTTCTGAAAAACAGAAATTTGCTAACATCAAATAGTTCATAAACTTAAATGTTTGGAAGTCTTTTCTGAAATATTTGTTTGGAGTGTCTTCTTATACGGAAGTGAAACCTGGATGATAAACAGTTCAGCCAAGAAGAGAATATAAACCTTTAAAAGTGGTGCTACAGAAGGATGCTGAAGATTGAACAGACAAGTCGGATTACTAATTAGGAGATACGAAACGAATCGGAGGAATGAAATTTACAGCACAACTTGACTTAAAGAAGGGATCGTTTGATTGGACATGACATGAAGCAGCGAGAAATTGTCAATCATGTCATCAATCATACGCATCACTGTGCAATCATATATTCTCCCCTGTGTTGGCAAAAAATGGTTCAAATGGCCCTGAGCACTATGGGACTTAACATCTGAGGTCATCAGTCCCCTAGAACTTAGAACTACTTAAACCTAACTAACCTAAGGACATCACACACGTCCATGCCCGAGGCAGGATTCGAACCTGCGACCGTAGCGGTCGCGCGGTTTCAGACTGAAGTTCCTAGAACCGCTCGGTCACCCCGGGTCCTGTGTTGGCACCCACCCCCGTTGCGGTGCAGTGTCGAGGCCTCCCAAGTTGCTGCTATTTTGTCAGTAACTCCGGCGTTGGCTCACGTAATGACGGTGTCGTGCGAATGGCAGGCCTCGGAGGTGGACGGTGCAGCCCGTAGATTTGGCGAGAGTGACCAGGACAGAGCCTGCGAATTCTTAGGGCACAGGGGCTGTGCACGGGTACCTCTCAGCAGCCTACACGGTGTGGGGATGGACCACAGCGTAGCCCTCGCACCTAGGAAGGCTGGGGACGTCGATGACTGCCTGCAGGTACCGGCGTTTAGAACGCCTTCAGATTACTGCGATACGCCTATAATGCGTCAAACACCGTCAGTTCGGCTCAGCAAGCCGTAGGAAGAAGCTACAGAGTCTGGTAGACTAGACAGGTAGCAGGCTCGGAGGCGGAAGTCATCTCGTCTACGGTAGCAGCACATCAAACTCGGCCTCGTAGCTCGTGTACTGCAACGTAATGATTTAACAGAAAGGCTCGGAAGCTCGAGTGTTTATTACTGGTGGTTTGAGGCAGTGACGTGAAGTCGCGCTGGTGATGAACGAATGTGGCCTGCTTTTTCGTCCTCATCAGCCTTCTTTGACCTTCTCTATTTCGCAAGAATGGCTTTCAGGGCTTCACCTTGTTGCTTTTCCGCCACATCAGAAAGCCGATAGGTGTTTATGTGAAACTTTTACTTTCTGTTACCAAATCCAGCTGAACTGTTGCTAAATGTACAATTCAAGCTTCCCTCTCGTGCGAGATGAGGCAATAGCTTCCGGATTTGTTCCTTTTCCCGCAACGTCAGCTTTCTGGTTGTTTTTCGATTTCATTGTGGCACGGGACGTTGGCCTGGCTTCCTCGGCTTGATGCTGGCTGGAGAGGACTTTGAGAAAATTTTAAGTCTATCAAAAATTGTTCAAATGTGTGTGAAATCTTATGGGACTTAACTGCTAAGGTCATCAGTCCCTAAGTTTACGCACCACTTAACCTAAATTATCCTAAGGACAAACACACACACCCATGCCCGAGGGAGGACTCGAACCTCCGCCGGGACCAGCCGCACAGTCCATGACTGCAGCGCCTTAGACCGCTCGGCTAATCTCGCGCGGCTTACGTTTATCTACAACACATTTCTGCTGTTGCGACTTTTAGGGATATCGACATTGCAGTTACGTAGACCTGTTAGAGATACTGACATTGATTTGGCGCGCAACACAGCACATTGTACCTGCCGTCATAACACAGCCCGCGTTAATGGGTGTCCAGATAGTTTTGATGAGATAGTGTACAGTTAACCTCACAACGGGCTAGCCTATGAGATAGGGAGATAAGCTAGGATCGCGCGCTGTTGGTGACTGACACTTCAACGAGTTGAGTTCAAAATAGTTCAAATGGCTCTGAGCACTATGGGACTCAACTGCTATGGTTATCAGTCCCCTAGAACTTAGAACTACTTAAACCTAACTAACCTAAGGACATCACACACATCCATGCCCGAGGCAGGATTCGAACCTGCGACCGTAGCAGTCCCACGGTACCGGACTGCGCGCCTAGAACCGCGAGACCACCGCGGCCGGCAGCGAGTTGAGTGGTAGGGGCCAGTCGCCAAATCTCGAGCGCCGCATTCTCGGGTTGGTACCTGCAAAGCCTTGTCTAGTGTGGTTGCTGCACGCCGGCATCACTTCAGTCTATCGGTCGCAAAGTTATTCTGTTTGAACTACAGTTCGGTACACCGGCCAACCGGAGTGTGACTTTCAAGCGGTTTCACCTTCTCGTTTAGACAACATCCATGAAATTTCGTTTACAGTCCAGTTGATTCCATTTTTTGCACGTTATTTCGAAGACTGACCTAATCGCCTTCTTCAGGTGGAGTATCAGGTTTACTCGTTGCCTGGACTCCTACCTGACCTGTCCAGGTTCTCTGTTACCGCCAATTACCGTTTACAGCAATGACCGTTCGTAGCAGATACAGCAGCAGTCGAGGTGGCACTGAATCAACCAATTGCTGATACTTCTTAACGGGTTCCTGAAACCCTGACTGACTGCATCGCTTCCCGTGGTTGTTAAACTCGTCTGATGGAAGAATTACGTAGTGAGCAAATGGTCGAGTTGGTACTGTTCACGTTCAATTACACTCAAATAGGGAAGGATCTGTGCGCAGTTTGAAGTTTTCTTCACATTATTTCAACCCTTAGGGGCCACTTGTAGCCGCGTGGAAAGCAGCGTTACGTTGCTGAACTAGAATCTGTCAGTAACCTGAAGTATGGGGAGCGCTTATGGTGAGGAAATTGCTCTTCACGAAAAACGCCTTACCTGCTTTACAGGGTCACGGAGAACCAAGTTTCTCGTCTGACAGAGCAGTGCAGTGTGCGACGATTTACTTAGATTCTATTGGGGTGCTTTTCTTTTACTCGTTTTATTAGTTACTGATTCCTCTATTCCGTGTATTCACACATTTCGTCACAAATAAACACTTGCGGGCGTGTCTGTGAATGCGTCGTCACCCCTTTAATAGGAACGCTGCGGAAGAATCGGTATATTTCATGAAAAGCCTACAGGCGATCCTTGTGACGTAACTGGGTAGTAAAAATGAGGACTTCCTTGCTCGCTTTGTATTTTACAGACACCTTATACTTTCGATACGATATTGCAGTGCCTCTGTTATTCGAAATTACGATGCACTGTAACTTGGGACATTCATGCATACATGTCCAAAGAACCAGACACTGCGGGGAAGCTGTAGAATGGAATGACGACAGTGAAAATTTGTGCCGGACCGGCATCGACTCACAGCCAGACCCAAATTTCCGTGTGTCGTCTACCACGTGTCTCCAATCTGTACTCATACATCCATTATGTATATTCCCGTAAAGGTGATACATTTTACTTGAAAGTCACTGGGTCGGTGGATAAATGCAATACTGCAGTACCTGTGTTACTCCAAATCAGGATGTAATTAATGTACCTTTGGAGATGCAAGCATCGTAATTCGGCGTAATACAGACACTGCATGCATGTCCAAAAGTCCATTGCATCGTGATTCGGAATAACACAGTCACTGCAATATCGTATTTATCCGCGGGCACCGAGCAAGTTATTTACAAGTAAAATGGCTCGCCTGTACGGGAAATTTGTGGTATGTTCCTGTCGGACCAAACCGCTGAGGTCATCGGCCCCTAAGTTTCCGCACTACTTCATCTAACTGAAAGTAACTTACGCTGCGAACAGCATACACTTCCATGCCCGAGGGAGGACTCGAACCTCCGACGGGGGGAGCCGCGCGAACCGTGGCATGGCGCCTCAGACCGCGTCGCTACCCTGCGCAGCTGTGTACAGGAATATACATAACGGATGTACGAGTAGAGATTGTTGACACATGGTTGATGACATATGGAAGTTTGGGTATCGGTCCGGCACATATTTTCGCTGTCGTCATTCCATTCTACAGCTGATGGTTGTCCATATTCGCAACTTCGAATATATTTAATGTACGTTATACGAGGGTTGACTGAAAAGTAATGCCTCCACCTCCGTAACTGTTCAACAGTTGGCATAATTGATATGCAACAGCTACTAGCTTGTTCCGTAACCTCTTCTCTACAGCTCCAGTGGCGGGAAGCCTTAGCATTGAACGTGTACAGGATGGGCGGATGGGACGGCGGTTGTCGTTTTGGAAAGAGCAGGACAAAGTTTCTTTTGAAAGGCCATTTATTGGCAAAGGTTACACTATAGGGAATACATTGTCGGGTCAAGGGAGGTGAGAGTGAGCCAGAAGGTAACGTATGGCGAAGGTTGATATCTGCGAAAACTAAGTCCACAGTGCCGCAGCACCGGGAGAAGCAGGAAGATCTACACTGCTAAAGGGCGCGCGTCAGACTCGCAGGAGAGCAAGAAAACAATAGCGGGCCCGGCGACGGGCGGACGGGTATATTCAACGCACCACGCGGCTTCCTCCACCCTGATTGGTCGGGATCGAGAAAACCGTGCGGGCGGTATGGAACGTTCCAGAGCGTCCCGTGCTCAGCTACACCTCTGCAGCACATGAGGGAAACGCATGGTCAAGGTGCCCTTCCTTGGTGCTGACTTCCTGTTGCTAGACCGTGGGACGAAAGAATTTACAGGCAGCCAACACTGCCAGCCGTGGCTTGGCCGTAACAAGAAAAATGAAGTTACCATTTGAAAGCTCATATAATAAAGTAAAATCCCCTGCTGTCTGGCTCATCCTTACAAATGGTTGTGTTGTTACAGTGTTAAGTATGGCACCATGCGCAGATGATCGGTCAGTGCGATTTAAGCAACGTGCAGTCATTGAATTCTTGACAGCGGAAGGTGTCGCCACAAAGGAGATTCATCAGAGAATGAAAGCAGTTTATGGTGATTGTGTAGATGTGAGTAGTGTGCGTCGTTGGGCGAGTAAGTTTGAAGATGTTGAGGCGGGAACATCTGACCTGCGTGACAAACGAAGAAAAATGGTTCAAATGGCTCTGAGCACTATGGGACTTAACATCTGAGGTCATCAGTCCCCTAGACTTCGAACTACTTAAACCTAACTAACCTAAGGACATCACACACATCCATGCCCGAGGCAGGATTCGAACCTGGGACCGTAGCTGCAGCGCGGTTCCGGACTGAAGCATCTAGATCCGCTCGGCCACAACGGCCGGCGACAAACGAAGAGTTGGACGTCCTGTGACAGCAACCACCGAGTCGCACAAGCAGAATGTTGACAGATTAATACAGAGCGATCGTCGTACCACTCAGAGAGAAATTGGAAGCGCAATCGGCATTTCACAAGAACGTGTGGGTAACATTATTGCTTTGCTTGGGTATCGGAAGGTCTGTGCACGATGGGTACCCCGGATGCTGACTCCTGAAATGAAAGCGCACAGACTTGAAATTTGCCAGGAACTCCTCTCACGTTACGAGAATGAAGGTGACGCCTTTCTCCATTCACTTGTGACAGAGACGAAACGTGGGTACACGATTACGACCCGGAGACGAAACGTCAGTCTATGGAATATCGTCACAAAGACTCGCCCCAGAAAAAGCAATTCAAGACGCAGCCCTCAGCTGGAAAAATCGTGGCCACAGTGTTCTGGGACGCAGATGGTGTTATCCATGTTGATTTCCTTGATCGTGGAACAACAATAAATTCAGAGCATTACATCACAACGCTGCGAACTCTGAAACGACGGCTAACAAGTGTCCGAAAGGAAAAGGGAAATGTTTTTCTGCAGCATGACAATGCCAAATCACACATTCACATGCCACCACAGCAGAACTCCAGAGGCTGAATCTCACCACCGTACGGCGTCCTCCATACACTCCAAATTTAGCATCGTCTGACTTGCATCTGTTCCCGATAATGAAAGACGATCTGCGGGGACATCATTATGCTTCTGATGAAGACGTTGAGAGAACTGTGAGACTGAGGTTGCGGAAACAGTATCGACTTTTCCCGTGAGGGTTTCAGAAAACTAGTCATCGTTGGTAGAAATGTATCCCATTGGCTGGTGATTATGCAGAACAGTGAATATTGGTAATTAAAGATCATATTCTAAGGATTATTTCTGAGTTTGATTTATTAAAATATTCCCATCCAAAACAAATTAACGACGGCGGAGGCATTACTTTTCATTCAAACCTCGTACTTTGTCCTTCCCAGGGAAGAGCCTGAGTGATACGGCGATTTCTCATCCTAAAAATTTCTCTCAGGGAAGTGAATCATCCTTGAAAGGGGAGCGACATCTCTGAGAATGGTTATTTAAGCTAATCGTCTACCTTCGTAACTGTTCAACAATTGGCAGCATTGCTTTGAATGGAACACGTATTGCCCAAAATTTCGAGGGAGAGAAGCAGCTGTACCAGAGAGATCTGCGCCAACCCGAGGCAGCGGTGTTACAGGACGTCTGCTACCTCCGTCGCCATGCTTAGAGGCAACTTAAAAGTAACACGCGGACAGCAAGGAAAGGCGAAGCAATGGTGTACCACCGACAGGGTCGGGAGACGATTGATCTGGTGCAAGTCTTTCAATTGGACGCTACTTCGGAGACTTGAGTGTCCCTAACCTATCCCATTTATCAAGCCGGGTAGAGGAGCTCTACATTTCAACATGGAATTCGAACGATGTGTCATTTCTGGCGAATCTCCACATCATTGACAGGTGAATGCTAGGTTAAAAGGCAGACGGAAAAATCCGTAGCCCGACTGGAATTCGATCTCGCGATCATTCGGTTTTCAGGCATGCGCTTTATCACTAGACCACCAGACCCGACGTCAAAAATTACAAAAATTAAACATCGTTGAATTATATTATACAAGACATTGTTAAAGAAAAGCTTACAATGAGGCAATTCATAGAAGGAGCTGCTTCATTTGGAAACTCTCGCACGTACGAGTCTCCTTTGATGCATCCGTGGATGAACTAGCCGTGTATGGAAGCAGTTTCAGTAGAAACTGACATAAATAAAACTTTCCTTGTCGAGATGCCTATCTCCTGACACAGATTTAGGCTATAGAAAGGTGATAATTTGCGTGGAACTCAACAAAGGTTCTAATATGTAAATGTTATCTCCTCATTCAACCTAATACACCAAGGTAGCCTTGAGCCTGACGAAGCGGGAGTTACATCACTTTGGTCAACAATCTGAAACTCTACTACTATAGTCTTTCTTGTCAAGTGTATCTCATGAACTATAAGGAAATCCCCTACTGCGACTGTAATTTCATTCCTCATGTGGGTTCCAATCTTACACTGTTTGTAAATTCTCGTCTTCAATTTTCCATTTCCTTTACTGAACTCAAGCAAAAACTCCCTACTCTGAAGGCTGCGAACGACCCTCACATATACAGAGCAGTGGTTTTAACTCAGCCAAACTTTTCTCCAACGTAATGAACGTATCAGACAGACAATTAGTCACCTCTACCTGACATCGCCCTAATACTGTGTAACACAGAGAGTCTACAACTTTATTGTGGTGTGCCTCATTCAGCTGCACACAGCTACCAAATTGCGAGGATACTGATTGCTCGTCCAGCACAACGTCCCAAGCCAATGGAAAAAGCGCAGGTGACTCCAGTATATGAAAAGGGTAGATAAATAACGGATAGTGCAGATTAGTATCCCTAGCTTATGTATGCTGGAGAATCCTTGAACATATTCTCAGTTCGAATATAATAAACTTTCTTGAGACTGAGAAGTTTATGTCCATAAATCAGCATGGTTTTAGAAAGCATCGCTCGTGTGAATCTCAGCTTGCCCTTTTCTCAAGTGATACACTGCAAACAATGGATGAAGGGCAACAAACAGATTCCATATTTCTAGATTTACGGAAAGCATTTGACACGGTACGCTACTATAGATTGTTAACGAAGGTACGAGCGTATGGAATAAGTTCACAGATATGTGATTGGCTCGAATACTTCTTAAATAATAGAACACAACATGTTGTCCCCGACGGTGAGTGTTCATCAGAGGTAATAGTATCGTCAGGAGTGCCCCAACGAAGTGTGATAGGACCGCTGTTGTTCTCTGAGTACATAAGTTATTTGGCAAACAGGGTGGGCAGCGATCTTCGGTTGTTTGCAGATGATGCCGTGGTGCACGGTAATGTGTCGAAGTTGAGTGACTGTTGGAAGACACAAGACGACTTAGACAAAATTTACAGTTGGTGTGGTGAATGACAGCTAGACCCGAAATGTGGGAAAATGTAAGTTAGTAGGAAGATCAAACCTGTGAAGTTCGGGTACAGCATTACTAGTGTACTTCTTAACACAGTCAAGTCGTTTCAACATCTGGGCGTAACGCGGCAAAGCGATATGAGATGGAACGAGAGTGTGGGAACTGTGGTAGGGAAGGCGAGTTGTCGACATCGGTTTATTGGGAGAATTTTAGGAAAGAGTGGTTCTCCTGTAAAGGATGATGAAGTCCAATACTCCTTGACAGAGCGTAGGGGAACGATCGGGAGACCCGCTCCGCCGTACGTACTAGGCAAGGTCCTAGTGGACGTGATTTGCCATTGCCTTCCTCCGACCGTAATGGGGATGAATGATGATGATGAAGACGACACAACAACACCAAGTCATCTCGAAGCAGGTGAAAATCTCTGACCCCGCCGGGAATCGAACCCGGGACTCCATGCTCGGGAAGCGAGAACGCTACCGTGAGATCGACGAGCTGCGGACTGCTTGTAAAGGAGACCGCATATAGGACGCTAATGCGACTTATTCTTGAGTACTGCTCGAGTGACTTGGATCCGTACCAAGTCGGACTGAAGGAAGACATCGAAGCAATTCAGAAGCAGGATTCTAGATTTGTTATCGTTAGGTTCGAACAACGCTTAAGTGTTACGGAGATGCTTCGGGAAATGAAATGGGAATCCCTGGAGGAAAGACGACTATCTTTTAGAGAAACACTATTGAGAAAATTTAGAGAACCGGCACTTGAAGCTGATTGCAAAACGATTATACTGCAGCCAATATACATTGCGCGCAAGGACCTCAAAGATAAGATACGAGAAATTAGGGCTCATACGGAAGCATGTAGATAGTTGTTTTTCCCTCGCTCTATTTATGAGTCGAACAGGAGAGGGAATGAAAAGTAGTGGTACAGGGTACCATCTGCCACGAACCATATGGTGGCTTGCGGAGTATCTGTGCAGATGTACACTCCTGGAAATGGAAAAAAGAACACATTGACATCGGTGTGTCAGACCCACCATACTTGCTCCGGACACTGCGAGAGGGCTGTACAAGCAATGATCACACGCACGGCACAGCGGACACACCAGGAACCGCGGTGTTGGCCGTCGAATGGCGCTAGCTGCGCAGCATTTGTGCACCGCCGCCGTCAGTGTCAGCCAGTTTGCCGTGGCATACGGAGCTCCATCGCAGTCTTTAACACTGGTAGCATGCCGCGACAGCGTGGACGTGAACCGTATGTGCAGTTGACGGACTTTGAGCGAGGGCATATAGTGGGCATGCGGGAGGCCGGGTGGACGTACCGCCGAATTGCTCAACACGTGGGGCGTGAGGTCTCCACAGTACATCGATGTTGTCGCCAGTGGTCGGCGGAAGGTGCACGTGCCCGTCGACCTGGGACCGGACCGCAGCGACGCACGGATGCACGCCAAGACCGCAGGATCCTACGCAGTGCCGTAGGGGACCGCACCGCCACTTCCCAGCAAATTAGGGACACTGTTGCTCCTGGGGTATCGGCGAGGACCATTCGCAACCGTCTCCATGAAGCTGGGCTACGGTCCCGCACACCGTTAGGCCGTCTTCCGCTCACACCCCAACATCGTGCAGCCCGCCTCCAGTGGTGTCGCGACAGGCGTGAATGGAGGGACGAATGGAGACGTGTCGTCTTCAGCGATGAGAGTCGCTTCTGCCTTGGTGCCAATGATGGTCGTATGCGTGTTTGGCGCCGTGCAGGTGAGCGCCACAATCAGGACTGCATACGACCGAGGTACACAGGGCCAACACCCGGCATCATGGTGTGGGGAGCGATCTCCTACACTGGCCGTACACCACTGGTGATCGTCGAGGGGACACTGAATAGTGCACGGTACATCCAAACCGTCATCGAACCCATCGTTCTACCATTCCTAGACCGGCAAGGGAACTTGCTGTTCCAACAGGACAATGCACGTCCGCATGTATCCCGTGCCACCCAACGTGCTCTAGAAGGTGTATGTCAACTACCCTGGCCAGCAAGATCTCCGGATCTGTCCCCCATTGAGCATGTTTGGGACTGGATGAAGCGTCGTCACACGCGGTCTGCACGTCCAGCACGAACGCTGGTCCAACTGAGGCGCCAGGTGGAAATGGCATGGCAA
Organism: Schistocerca nitens; assembly: GCF_023898315.1. Lineage (NCBI taxonomy): Eukaryota > Metazoa > Arthropoda > Insecta > Orthoptera > Acrididae > Schistocerca > Schistocerca nitens. The sequence continues at coordinate 932,792,469 of NC_064616.1, forward strand.
GCCGTTCCACAGGACTACATCCAGCATCTCTACGATCGTCTCCATGGGAGAATAGCAGCCTGCATTGCTGCGAAAGGTGGATATACACTGTACTAGTGCCGACATTGTGCATGCTCTGTTGCCTGTGTCTATGTGCCTGTGGTTCTGTCAGTGTGATCATGTGATGTATCTGACCCCAGGAATGTGTCAATAAAGTTTCCCCTTCCTGGGACAATGAATTCACGGTGTTCTTATTTCAATTTCCAGGAGTGTAGATGGTGTGGCTCAAATTGTACCACACACATTGAGGTGACAAAAGTGGTGAGATAGCGATAAGCATATATACAGGTGGCGGTAGTATCGCGTAAACAAAGTATAAAAGGGCAGTGCATTGGCGGATCTGTCATTTGTAGTCAAGTGATGCATGTGAAAAGGTTTCCATGTGATTACGGCTTCACGACGGAAATTAAGAGACGTTGAACACTGAATGGTAGAGCTAAAAACGTGGTACACTCCATTTCAGAAATCGTTGGAATTCAATGTTCCGAGATTCGTAGTGTCAAGACTATTCCGAGAATAGCAAATTTCAGGCATTACCTCTCACCAGGGACAACGCAGTGGCCGACGACCTTTACCTAACGGCCGACAGCAGCGGCGTTGGCGTACAGTTGTCAGTGTTAAGAGACAAGCAACACTGCATGAAATAACCACAGAAATAATCAAATGGGACGTACGACGAACGTATCCGTTAGGACAGTACGCCGAAATCTGACGTTAATGGGCTATGGCAGGACGACGAACGCGAGTGCCTCTGCTAACAGCACGACATCGCCTGCAGCGCCTGTCCTCGGTTCGAGACCTTAATGGTTGGATGCTGGACAACTGGAAAACCGTGGCCTGGTCAGATGTGTTCCGATTTCAGTTCGAGTGTGGCACAGACCCTACGAATCCGTGGACCCAAGTTGTCAACCCGGCACTGTGCTAGCCGATGGTGGCTCCATAATTACAGGGTGTTTCAAAAATGACCGGTATATTTGAAACGGCAATAACAACTAAACGAGCAGCGATAGAAATACACCGTTTGTTGCAATATGCTTGGAACAACAGTACATTTTCAGGCGGACAAACTTTCGAAATTACAGTAGTTACAATTTTCAACAACAGATGGCGCTGCGGTCTGGGAAACTCTATAGTACGATATTTTCCACATATCCACCATGCGTAGCAATAATATGGCGTAGCCTCTGAATGAAATTACCCGAAACCTTTGACAACGTGTCTGGCGGAATGGCTTCACATGCAGATGAGATATACTGCTTCAGCTGTTCAATTGTTTCTTGATTCTGGCGGTATACCTGGTCTTCCAAGTGTCCCCACAGAAAGAAGTCACAGGGGTTCATGTCTGGCGAATAGGGAGGCCAATCCACGCCGCCTCCTGTATGTTTCGGATAGCCCAAAGCAATCACACGATCATCGAAATATTCATTCAGGAAATTAAAGACGTCGGCCGTGCGATGTGGCCGGGCACCATCTTGCATAAACCACGAGGTGTTCGCCGTGTCGTCTAAGGCAGTTTGTACCGCCACAAATTCACGAAGAATGTCCAGATAGCGTGATGCAGTAATCGTTTCGGATCTGAAAAATGGGCCAATGATTCCTTTGGAAGAAATGGCGGCCCAGACCAGTACTTTTTGAGGATGCAGGGACGATGGGGCTTTTCGGTTCCCCATATGCGCCAGTTCTGTTTATTGACGAAGCCGTCCAGGTAAAAATAAGCTTCGTCAGTAAACCAAATGCTGCCCACATGCATATCGCCGTCATCAATCCTGTGCACTATATCGTTAGCGAATGTCTCTCGTGCAGCAATGGTAGCGGCGCTGAGGGGTTGCCGCGTTTGAATTTTGTATGGATAGAGGTGTAAACTCTGGCGCATGAGACGATACGTGGACGTTGGCGTCGTTTGGACCGCAGCTGCAACACGGCGAACGGAAACCCGAGGCCGCTGTTGGATCACCTGCTGCACTAGCTAGCTGCGCGTTGCCCTCTGTGGTTGCCGTACGCGGTCGCCCTACCTTTCCAGCACGTTCATCCGTCACGTTCCCAGTCCGTTGAAATTTTTCAAACAGATCCTTTATTGTATCGCTTTTCGGTCCTTTGGTTACATTAAACCTCCGTTGAAAACTTCGTCTTGTTGTAACAACACTGTGTTCTAGGCGGTGGAATTCCAACACCAGAAAAATCCTCTGTTCTAAGGAATAAACCATGTTGTCTACAGCACACTTGCACGTTGTGAACAGCACACGCTTACAGCAGAAAGACGACGTACAGAATGGCGCACCCACAGACTGCGTTGTCTTCTATATCTTTCACATCACTTGCAGCGCCATCTGTTGTTGAAAATTGTAACTACTGTAATTTCGAAAGTTTGTCCGCCTGAAAATGTACTGTTGTCCCAAGCATATTGCAACAAACGGTGTATTTCTATCGCTGCTCGTTTAGTTTTTATTGCCGTTTCAAATATACCGGTCATTTTTGAAACACCCTGTATGTGGGATGTGTTTACATGGAATCGACTTGATCCTCTGGTCCAAGTGAACTGATCATTGACTTGATGAGTTATGTTCGGCTACTTGTAGACTATTTACAGGCATTCAAGGATTTCATGTTACCAAAAACGATGGATTTTTTGTGGATGACAATGCGCCAAGTCACCGGGCCAGCCGGCCGCTGTGACCTAGCGGTTCTAGGTGCTTCAGTCCGGAACCGCTCTGCTGTTACGGTCCCAGGTTCGATTCCTGCCTCGGGCATGGATGTGTGTGATGTCCTTAGGTTAGTTAGATTTAAATAGGTCTAAGTCTAGGGGACTGATGACCTCAGATGTTAAGTCCCATAGTGCTTAGAGCCATTTGACCCTTTTTGTCACTGGGCCACAGTTGTTCGTGACTGATTTGAAGAACATTCTGTACAGTTTGAGCTAATGATTTGGCCACCCAGATGGCCCGACATGAATCCCATCGAACATTTAAGGGACATAATCGTGAAGTCAGTTCTTGCACAAAATCCTCCACCGACAACATTCTCGCAATCATGGACGGTAATATAAGCAGCGTGGACCAGTATATCTGCAGGGGACTGACAACGACTTGTTGAATCAATGCCACGTCGAGTTGCTGCACTACGGCGGTCAGGAAAAGGTCAGGCACGATATTACGACACAGCCCACGAGTTTTGTCACCGCAGTGTATTTCCTATGGCATTAAGATCTGTTAGTTTAGGGGAGAGTCGATGTACGAAAGGGTGCTTGGGAATTCGTCAAACCAGTAATGTATGCGTGATGTCGTGTGAAAACGGCTGTTGCCATCTGGAAGACGCTGAATGTCCACAGCATACTCATTACGATGAGGTAAAACAAAGGGAAACACTTGGTTACCGAGAAAGCTGAGATAAACCTTCTGGTTCATGTTCACGATTATCTGAATGAGTTAGCCCAACTCGTGTTGCGAAAAACGCCCCCAAAAGATCAGAGGATCATATGCAGACTGAACATCGGACACGAACCATTGGGCAGTCGGTGCAGTCGATGCCTCGCAGCATTTGGACAGAGGCAGAATCCCACTCGTCGGCCTCACTACGAGGCCCTAGCAACCTACTGGCCAGTTTTTGTGTTGTTTTGTACAGTTTTGTGTTCGGCTGTGAGCTATGCCTTTTTGCAACGTACGGGACCCCATATGCTCATTGCTAGCTGTTTCCATCGTATTTTTTGCTCGGTAACTTACGCGCAGGGACCTGCATTCACTGGTAACAGCAATACTTGCCGGATTTGAAACCGATTGTCACTAACAGTGAGACTGTCAGAAACATCTCGGAGTTTCATAGGAATGATCGATTAATATCGTATCTCAACTTGAATGTCGGTCAAATAGAAGAATTTCTCTAATTTCGACATGAAAGAACTTTTGGCAGAGCGTACCTTCCGAAAAAATTGTATGTAGGCGAAGGCTTCTTACTCATCTGTGTTCTGTACATTATGTGCAATCGAGAAATGGGAGTCAGGTTTTGTTGAAGACTAAAATGTTGCAACACGCTGACGACTTGCCTCTTAATTTTGCCGCAGCATCACTAGATGCAGTAAGTTCGAGACAGGATGCAAGTATGATCCAAGTATCGACGTGGCTTATTCATCATAACGTAGATAGCTCAGCGTGTTAGATATAAAGAGCGTTTGAGGGCATAAATGTCTAAAACAAGCGTTGTAGAATGGCGTGCCAAGTTCTGGGTGCTGCTGCTTCGTGATAACGCACGTCCCCATATCGCAAATGTTGTAACGCAGAAGTTACGCCAACTCAAGTGGAAGACAATCGAGCACCCGTCCCACTGTTCTGATTACCCCCCCCCCCCCCATGTGATTATCACGTCAGAAAGACGTTCCTTAAAAAAGGCCTTTGATGGTAGACGACCAGTCTCGAACGAAGATGTGCCGCAGACTGTTAGGAACTTGTTCACGCATCAGGACGTGGGGTCAAACGAATGTCTTCAACCTGGGGCGTCAGTATTGTTAATTGCCTTAATGCTCACCGGAATTTTACTTGATTGACATATCGATTCTGAACTGTGCGCGTTTCGAATGGAAACTTTCTGATAGGCCCTTATATTTTGCGCTGATTTTCGTTTACGTATATGTGCGATGTTAATCATTTAGGGACTATAGTATTCATTATGGTTAACAGCAAACAAATAACAATTATTAAGCCAACAAACGATGGCCGTAATGTTGTTGCGAGAGAGTCAGAAACAGAAACAATGTATCCCTGTCAGCACATCCCAGCGTTACGAGATGCCAAGGGCGTGACAACTAAAGGGTGTGGAGTGGAGCAGAGGCACTAGCAACGCGACGTCATCAAGTATTCTCCGTCTCTCTCGTCACTGCCCACTGCTACATGTCTAGATTTCACCCATCGGCTTCATAGTTCTATGTACAGCACGCTTCACTGAGCTACTGCTGTAGAGATGAGTGTGATTGTTAGTTGGTTGAAGCCCGCATCTCGTGGTCGTGCGGTAGCGTTCTCGCTTCCCACGCCCGGGTTCCCGGGTTCGATTCCCGCCGGGGTCAGGGATTTTCTCTGCCTCGTGATTGCTGGGTGTTGTGTGATGTCCTTAGGTTAGTTAGGTTTAAGTAGTTCTAAGTTCTAGGGGACTGATGACCTAAGATGTTAAGTCCCATAGTGCTCAGAGCCATTTGCACCATTTTTAGTTGGTTGAACGGTTTGGGGAAAATGTAAGGCATCATTAATGGAAACTGCATACAAACGCTAGCAGGACCAATTTTAAAGTATTGTTGTAGTGCTTTGGAATACTTAGCAAATAGACATGAGAGCACACACCGAACGAATTAAGGGAAGCTTTGCTAGGATCGTAACGCGTCGATGTAGCCCGTTCAAAAGTGTGATAGCATTGCTCAGTAAACTCATTGCGAATCCTTAGAAGAAAGACGACGTAGTTCTCGAGAATTTCTCTTGGGTAAATTTCGAGAACCTGTACTCAAAGAAAGCTGTGTGAAAATTATGCTGCCTCCATCGCATGTCTCAATTAGGAACCATGGTAATAATATAAGCGAAATTAGGGTACGTGCAGAGGTATATAGACAGTCATATTTCCCTTACTCACTGCACGAGTAGAATAGGTGAGAGAACTGATTACATAAGTACGATGGACTGCAGAGTGGCTTTCGTAGTATATACGTAGATGTAGTTCGATCCTGATTTATTCGGAATCTCAGATGTGGCACCGAAGCATTCACATACCGTCCTATCCCACGTTATTCGCCAGTTTCAATGATACATGGAGCTCAGCGACTTCAAAGACAGTTATTTACAAAAATCTCATTAGTCCACATCCACTAAACAGGTGAACGGAAGATTTAAAGATTTAAACGTTTCTCAAACAAGGCTACCCTTCGTCCGAAAGCCTACTTTTTCTTATTTTTATTTTTTTATATTAATTATTTATTTAAATGTCCTCTATTGGGGGCAGCTCTCTGCTAACTGGACAATTTCCACGTGTGTACAAACACTTAAATGACGCAATAGTGAAGATGGGCTTACCTGTTATAGTGGTGGTGACTTCCATTGTTCTATAGTCTGTGGGGTGAATGCTGTGATGGCTGCTGGTGACTGTAGGTAAGGATGTGGATGGTAATACGACTGTGAAGAACAGGGACACAAGTAAGTTGGTTGGTTGATTTGGGGAAGAGACCAAACAGCGAGGTCATTGGTCTCGTCAAATTAGGGAAGGAAGTCGGCCGTGCCCTGTCAAAGGAACCATTCCTGAAGTTGCCTGAAGCGATTTTAGGTAAACCACGGGAAACCTAAATCAGGATGGCCTGACGCGGGATTGAACTGTAGTCCTCCCTAATGCGAGTCCAGTGTGCTAACCACTGCACCACCTCGCTCGGTAGGAACACATGTATTTGAATTAAATCTGGCGATGTTAAGGGAAATAGATTAGGAATTGAGAAACGACAAGTAGTAGAGAAGTTTAGTTACTTGGGTACAGTAATAACTGACTATTACCGCAGCATAGTGGATAAAAAATGCAGACCGGTAATAGTAAAAAAAAAAAAAGTTTCTGATAAAGAGAAATTTATTGTTATCGAATATAATTTTTTTTTTCAAGTGTAACATTTCACGGAATCAAACGTGGACGGTAAACAGTTCAGACAAGAAGAGAATTGAAACTTCTGAAATGCTGAAGATTAAATCTATAGATCGTATAACTAAGGTAGTGGAATAGAACCGAATTGTCCAGAAAGGAAATTTATAGCAACAACAATTAAATCGAAGACTCAGTTGATAGGACACATACTGAGGCATCTATCTATGCGTTGTTTGGTAACAGCGGTTATTGTGGGAGGTATAAATAGTGGAGGGAGGCCAATACTCGATTGTATTAACCAAGCTAAATTGGAGACAGTCTACAGAGATGAAAAGACTTGCAAAGGATAAATTACAGTGGTCAGATGCATCATATCAGTTTTCGGAATGGAGGCGTCCCTACAATATCGGGTCCCCCCATTTGTTCGTTTGCAGCACATTATATTTGTTTATGTTGAGGAACAACTGTCAATTCCTGCACCTTGTGTTGATCCTCTGCGGAGTTTCCGGCACATCGCTACAATTTTGTTGCGTTGCAATTTCTCTAGATAAACACTGAGTTCATTAGTAACGGAGCGTTATCCCAGCAAGATAAGACGGGTCAAGGAATCAGATATTATTGTAGGAATCTCTCTAATTATCTCGTAAAGTGGTTTAGTAAAACAAAATAAAATTTCTGTCTTATTGGACGAGTGGATACTGAATTTCACTTCTCCCAAATACGAAATGTGAGACTTCAGTTGCGGGCGCCTGAAACTATAATATTGCGAAAGTTTCGATATTTCTTCAATGTCCCAAATTTCACTTTATTTGAAGCAGCCAATTCTGATGGAAGTATTCATTTGTCTAAGAGAGTATTTGTTCACAGGGTTACTGGAAGGCACACCGCTGCAGAAGAAGAGCGTCATCCACATGGCAGTGAGGAGACCTCGGGGTTGTACATGATACGGCTCATCCCACTGCTGACTGCACGACTGATACTCACAGCAGAGCACTCAGTACTCAATGGTGGTTCTCTTACGTTCGTCACTGTAGTCGTAGAAGCGATTATTCTGTATTCTAACAACAGCTGCCAACTGAATCACTTTGATCGTGTACTGAGGAACTCAATGATCTGGTGAGTGCAGGTCATTCTGCTTTTGAAGAACAGTCTTTATGTAGACGCGCCTAACTGCAAATATACAGGGTGTACAATGGCGTAAACGTGTACAGTTGTATGTAAACGATACCAGGGAAAAAAAGAAAAAAAGGCTGTTGCAAATGGGCTATAAAATGCACACCTTTAAAGATATTAGCGCCTCTTCATATTTGATATTGTAAAACAAATCCATTCTACTGCAAGCGCTTTGCTTTCCATGTTTTCAGAGGTGGTAGTACGGACCACAAAGAAAAAGAAACAAAAACTGTAAAAAAGGGCTCTTAAGTGCCTACCTTAAGTGCTATGAGCACTTATTCGTTTTCGCTACTGTGAAAAAATCTCTTCTAATGAACATGTGCTCACAGCTCTCAAAGTACGACTTTCACAGCCCACATTTACTAGATAATTTTTTCCTATACTAAAACTAAACTAAACTCCGTCCGGACAGGCCATGAAGGCCCAATAGTACTGACCGGCCACCGAGTCCTCCTCAGACCATAGGCGTCACTGGATGCGGATGCGGAGGGTCATGTGGTCAGCACACCGCTCTCCCGGCCGTATGCCAGTTTCCGAGACCGGGGCCCCTACTTCTCAATCAAGTAGCTCCTAAGTTTGCCTCACAAAGGCTGAGTGCACCCCGTTTGCCAACAGCGCTAGGCAGCCCGGATGGTCTCCCATACAAGTGCTAGACCAGCCCGACAGCGCTTAGCTACAGTGATCTGACGGGAACCGGTGTTATCACTGCGGCAAGGCCGTTGGCTTTTCCTATACTACCCCCTCCCAAAATATGGAAAGCAAAGATCTTGCAGTAGAACAAATTTGTTTCACAGTACCGAGGATGAAGTAGTGCTCACAGCTATTAAGGTACTCGTTTTAGAGCCCATGTTTGATCGGCTGCTTGAGGCGGGGGAGGGACCAAACAGCGGTCCCATTGGATTAGGGAAGGGTGTCGGCCTTTCCCTTTCAAAGTAACCATGCCGGCACTGCCTGAAGCGATTTAGGGAAATCACGGAAAACCTAAATCAGGACGGCCTGACGTTGGTTCGAACCGTCGTCCTCCCGAATGCGAGTCCAGTGTGCTAACCACTGCGCCATCTCGCTCGGTAGAGCTCATGTTTACTGGACTCTTTCGCTTCTAGTATCGCGTACTTTCAACTGCATGCGTTTGTGCCTATATTTAGATACATCCTGTATTTAGTCAGTGAACTACAGAATCGTAGAAAAGTTTTACCCTTGCGTATTGTGGTTGTGCAAAACTTAAGGCCGTAAGTAAATTTCCCATGATGTGTCACTGCCAAGTAACACCGCTCGATAATACGTGGACCGTACTAGAAATAACTGCTACAGTGTGGTACTGAAGATAACTGAAAGAAATACGCAGTGAGACGAATAGAAATGACACATTTACTCAGATACAATAATTGCACTGAAGTCGGCGTGATATACGAGGGCTGTTCGGAAAGTAAGGTCCGGCCGGTCGCGAAATGGAAACCACAATGTAAATAAAAAAAAATTTTATTCGCAGCAGTTAGTCACGCCTTCCAGCTACCTCTCTAAATAGTCGCCCCTCCGACTTAGACATTTGTCGTTGCGTCGTACAAACCTGCCTGTACCCTCGTCACAGAAAGCAGCCGCCTGTGCTTTCCGCCAGTTCTCTACGCTGGTCTGTCTTTAGTTGTTTGCGCCAAAATGTCTTCGTAGCTAGCGTTTCATGTACGCAGAGATGAACATCGGAGGGAGCCAATTAAGGGCTGTATTGTGGGTGATCAAACACTTCCCGTCGAATACGCTGCAGGAGCGTCTTCATTGGCCCTGCACAATGCGCTGAAAACTGCCTTGAAGAAAGAAAGGCATGACATTTATGTTATGTGTGCTGCATAGCTTCAGGCGAAATCTCTCACCAGATCCACATACTTGGCGGGAGACACTGTTGTTTTAGGCATTTATATGTGATTACGAGGGCAGTTCAATAAGTAATGCAACACATTTTTTTTCTGAAACAGGGGTTGTTTTATTCAGCATTGAAATACACCAGGTTATTCCCCAATCTTTTAGCTACACAACACTATTTTTCAACGTAATCTCCATTCAATGCTACGGCCTTACGCCACCTTGAAATGAGGGCCTGTATGCCTGCACGGTACCATTCCACTGGTCGATGTCGGAGCCAACGTCGTACTGCATCAATAACTTCTTCATCATCCGCGTAGTGCGTCCCACGGATAGCGTCCTTCATTGGGCCAAACATATGGAAATCCGACGGTGCGAGATCGGGGCTGTAGGGTGCATGAGGAAGAACAGTCCACTGAAGTTTTGTGAGCTCCTCTCGGGTGCGGAGACTTGTGTGAGGCCTTGCGTTGTCATGAAGAAGGAGAAGTTCGTTCTGATTTTTGTGCCTACGAACACGCTGAAGTCGTTTCTTCAATTTCTGAAGAGTAGCACAATACACTTCAGAGTTGATCGTTTGACCATGGGGAAGGACATCGAACAGAATAACCCCTTCAGCGTCCCAGAAGACTGTAACCATGACTTTACCGGCTGAGGATATGGCTTTAAACTTTTTCTTGGTAGGGGAGTGGGTGTGGCGCCACTTCAGTGATTGCCGTTTTGTTTCAGGTTCGAAGTGATGAACCCATGTTTCATCGCCTGTAACAATCTTTGACAAGAAATTGTCACCCTCAGCCACATGACGAGCAAGCAATTCCGCACAGATGGTTCTCCTTTGCTCTTTATGGTGTTCGGTTAGACAACGAGGGACCCAGCGGGAACAAACCTTTGAATATCCCACCTGGTGAACAATTGTGACAGCACTACCAACAGAGATGTCAAGTTGAGCACTGAGTTGTTTGATGGTGATCCGTCGATCATCTCGAACGAGTGTGTTCGCACGCTCCGCCATTGCAGGAGTCACAGCTGTGCACGGCCGGCCCGCACGCGGGAGATCAGACAGTCTTGCTTGACCTTGCGGCGATGATGACACACGCTTTGCCCAACGACTCACCGTGCTTTTGTCCACTGCCAGATCACCGTAGACATTCTGGAAGCGCCTATGAATATCTGAGATGCCCTGGTTTTCCGCCAATAGAAACTCGATCACTGCCCGTTGTTTGCAACGCACATCCGTTACAGACGCCATTTTTACAGCTCTGTACAGGGCTGCCACCTGTCGGAAGTCAATGAAACTATACGAGACGAAGCGGGAATGTTTGAAAATATTCCACAAGAAATTTCCGGTTTTTTCAACCAAAATTGGCCGAGAAAAAAAAATGTGTTGCCTTACTTATTGAACTGCCCTCGTACTTTGCGCTCAGAACTGAAAAGAGCGACGTGAAGCGATCGACAGTCACACTGGGGACACTGCCCAACACATCTCTACAAAACTCCATTGGATTTTCATACACTGAAGTCTTTCACGACCGGATGTTTCAGCTGGCAAGAATTCTTCCGGGTTGTATGGCCGCCGGCCGGTGTGACCGAGCGGTTCTAGGCGCTACAGTCTGGAACCGCGTGACCGCTACGGTCGCAGGTTCGAATCCTGCCTCGGGCATGGATGTGTGTGATGTCCTTAGGTTAGCTAGGTTTAAGTAGTTCTAAGTTCTAGGGGACTGATGATCTCAGCAGTTAAGTCCCATAGTGCTCAGAGCCATTTGAACCATTTGGTTGTATGGTCGTAGTTAATGGAACTCTTCTACCCCTGACGTTTCGTCCAAAGCTACGTTGGACAACTTCGGAGGTGCTCCTGGTTGTGTGGAGTCTTGCCGACTGTCGGCCATACTTTGCGCTCATACAACCCGGAAGAATCCATTGGATTTTCACAGTGGTTTCCATTTCGCGCCAAATCGGACCAAACTTTCCGAGTACCCCTCGTATGATGGTCCCCCGGACATTACAAAAGGTGGACATGGTTCTATAGGACGTGTGATCAGCACTGTCGGTAATAGATGTTCTGCAACGCGCTCCCATACTGACCACAAAGCTGGTAAGGAGGTCTTGTGGAAGAGCGCTCCATTTCTCTAGCAGTGCGGTTGACGACTGCCGGGTGGTCGTTAGTGCATGTGGACTTCATGCAGTACGTCTCCTCAACGCATGCCACACGTGCTCGATGGGAATTAAGTCAGGGGAGCGGGCAGGCGAGTCCACTCGCTACATGTCCTCTCGTTCAAAAAGCTCCTCCAACTTCTCAGTTTGACGCCGTCATGCATTGTTATCCATGAAAATGAACTCAGAGCCGAACACAGCTCTGAGAAGACGCACTTGGGGAAGAATAACGTTGACCAGTGACTGTACCATGTTCAAATATTTGGAGGTCAGTACGCCCAAGCAACATTACGCCTCCCCACGACATAGCACGTGGATCACCGAAACGATCATGTTCGACTTGATTACTGGCGTACCGTGATAGGGAGAGAGGTGGGAACATGTAATGCACGCAGGCCACATTGTCGGACATGACCGTTTTGTGGTCCAGTTATTATGGTGTGAGAAATCATAACATCGCATAGGTGTACTGACTTGCAATTTTTAAACACGGTACACTTACCGCTCAACGTTTTTGTGACACTGTACTGCTTCGCCATGTGCATTTTTCAGGGACGCATTCGGCATTGACTTCGTTCCTATGGATGACAATGCACGACCGCATGGAAAAGCACAGTGAGGGAAGCTACTGGAACGAGAGGATATTCGACGAATGGGCTGGCCTGTCTATTCCCCCGACTTCAATCCTATCGACGACGCTTGGGGTGCGTCGGCCAAAAGTATTGCAGCGCGTCACATGCACCAACAACCATCCAGCCGTTATTAACTGCACTTGAAGACGAATGGAACGCTACACCTTAAGAATTCCTTACCGACCTTGTGACCAGCATGTGAGCACGTTGCGGAGCATGCACTGCCTTTCGCGGCGATCACACACATTATTAAGAATCATGTCCCACCTTTTTTTAATGTTCAGGGGACTCTCACTTCTAATTGTCTCATCGGGGATATGATTCAGTTACCTTCTGTACAATTTTGTGGCAGTTCTTTCTATGTATGATTCAAGTTTCATCAAGCTATATTACGTGGCAGTGACACGTCACGCTAAAGTAACTTTCGTCTTTAAGTTTGGCATAACAGTGAGTTATGATCTCTTTCTACGTATACAATGTGCTCCTCAAGCCTTCTTCTGGTGTGTGGCGGTGGATGCCTTGAAACTTAACTTGTGAACTTAGGTCGCGACGTTAAACTTTTGCTTATTTAACTATACTCTAATACCGGCGGAGACAGGTGGACTTGTCTACCTGATTGTTTCATAGGGACCAAAGCCTCTGGCACGGAACCGCCACGTTTTCCAACAGATTTTACAAGGTCACCATCTGAATGAATCCTGTCAATATATTGTATATTAACTTCAACAAAAATGAACAGTTGATTAGTAAATAGGCCCAAATTAAAGAAAATAATTATAACTACATAAACAATGAGAACTTCTTAATTAACTCTAGAAGAGGATCGGTTTGGGAAATACTCTTTAAAAATTATGTTAGTCACGCATGTGGTCTAAGTTGGCCTAGAAGAGGCTCGATGGAAATGGATAAATAGCGGGTGAATTATTAACATCAAGAATACCTTTTAATACACATTTATCCTTGGATTAAGATTTTTAAAAAAAATGGGCTCGATGACTGAGTGTCTGGCCACAAAATTACACCAACATTCATAGTAAACGTACACGGAACTACAATTAAGTTCACAGTGAACGGTAATTGAGAACAAATTCTCAGTAACAACACATGGTAACTTTTATGCAAGTCACGCACAATGAAACTCACTGAAATCTCCACAAAACACAGTGGCAGTTTTATATGAGCACTGTAATGTTAAATACATAGCAGTGCTCATAACCAGTTACACGATTCATTCAGAAAACTAATCACAGTCTTGTATACGTGTGGTCTCGTGCCTCTCTATCGAAAGGTTATAGACCACAAAGAACACTCCAATACATTCCGAAACTTGTGAATTACTATCAGTTCCTACACATGTAAAATGTCCTGAGCTAGTCTATAATGTCTAGAACCAACTAAGAAATGAATTAGAGACTCAGTTAAGCTGAACTTAAACATCCACAAAATTACTAACATTATGGACTAAAACTAGGTGTTACTTCACCGACGTTTCCAGCGCAGTGAAGCTGGTCGCTCTGTCCTCAATGTTATACACCAGAACCGCGCGAGATAGCCGTGAGGTCTCAGGCGCCTTGTCACTGTTCGAGTCTCCCTGGGGCATGGGTGTGTGTATATGTGTGTGTGTGTGTGTGTGTGTGTGTGTGTGTGTGTGTGTGTGTGTGTTTTGTCGTTAGCTTACGTTAGATGAAGTAGTGTGTAAGCTTAGGGACCGATGACCTCAGCAGTCTGGTCCCATAGGACTTACCACAAATTTCTAATTTTTTTTCCTACGCCAGACCGGAAGCCGGCACAGACAGTGTGCACATTCTACCTGTGCCAACTTGAACTAAGCGACAGACCATCGGTCACCGGCGTCTCTCTGACCCAGAACAGTTCCACTTGTCTTTAACAAAGGTTAGCTAAACTGCCTTCAGAGAAACTGACCCTAAAGCCAAAGAAAGACAGGTACTCGAACAGACAACAAGAGGATATATGTGGGAAAACATAGGGCGACGATGCAAATACATGTCGATTGCATTTACGTATCAGTTAAACGGTTAATAAGTATATAGTTAATACGGAAAACAAATTGTGTATGAAATACAATTCAGATGTCTTAATATAGCGCTAAGATATCATTGTGGCTGCCAAATACAGCACTCAGCTGGTCATCGTGGAAATCCGCCCTGAAAGTGAATGAAGCGATTTATACACAGACGCTTCAGCGTCTGGTATCAACATCCCCTCCGCCCCCTTCGCTTTTCCATTCGCGCGAACGGCACGAGGAAAGAATGAGTGTGGGTAAACATCCGTATTAGCTCTAATTTCTTCAATTTTATCGTCGTGGTCTTTTCGGAAGACGTATTGGGAGGATGTAATATGTTTTCCCACTCTTACCGCAACGTTCCCCCTCGGAATTTCAGTGGTGAATCTCTCTACGATGCACAACGCCTCTCTTGTAGTGTCTGCCAATGGCGTGTGTACATCTACTAATACAACACGGTGAGAGACCCGGCCTGATGAACATCACCGAAGAATCGATCGAACAAATGTTTTGTAAGCCACTTCTTTCGTGGATGATTTACTTTCATATTGTTCCAATGTTTCTACGCCTGGCATCCGTCTCCCCAGCTATTAGGTTTTTTGTTTATTCCACTTTAGATGCTCTGAATTGTTATTCCTGCGCATTTTGAAGTAGTTATTGTTTTCAACGATTTGTGGCCAATAGCGTAATCGTATAGTAGTGGATTTCTTCGTTTCTTTATGCACAATATGTTACACATATTTCCGTTGAGGGCCAAGTCTCAGTTCATGCATCAGTCATCGATCCTCTGCTAATCTTTCTGCAAAATTAACTGTAAATCTGTAGATTTTGTGCTGTTGAGTGTAAAGTGTTGATTTCTGTCTGCCAGGAACTCTTGAAACCAGTCTCAAATCTGATTAGATATTTAATAAGCTCGTATTTTTTTCGCTAAACGACAGTGCGGGACAGTATCAAATGCGTCCCTGAAGTCAAGGACGGCTGCGGCGCTCTGAATCTCAAGCGCAAACAGAGCGAACTGAGTTTCGCAAGATCTCTGTTTGCGGAATCCATGTTGACTTTCACAGAGTAGGTTTTCCTCCTCCAAACGCATCATAATCCGTGAATGTAAAACGTGCTCCATAGTTCTACAAGAGACTGACGTAGTGTTACAGATCTGTAGTTATTTGCATCTATTTCACGAGCCTTCTGTTTTTCCAGGCGCTGGGTACACACATAGCTCCTCCAGCGACTTTTTTTTAGTAGTTTTTCCGTTCTGCGATCACATATCTCAAGGTCTGGAATTTCGGCGTTTCTGCGTTGACTGAAAGGGATAACGGTATTGCAATCTTCCATGGTGAAACAGTTTCGGAAGACAGAATTTATCATACCAATCTTTTCTCTGGCGCCTCCGTTTTGTTGCCAGCATGGCCACTGGTCGACTGAATAGATGTTTTCGATTTTCTTAATGACTTTACGTAGGACGAAAACTTCTTGAGGTTTTTAGGAACATCATTTGGCAAAATTTTACTTTCAAATCCACTGGACGCTTCTCGCGTTGCTCTGCTTATCCATATTTTCGCTTTCTTCAACTTTTGATTATTGGCTAGGCTTTGACTTCTCCTAAATGTGTGATGCACTTTTTCCCTTAGTTGTATCTGTTTAACATGGATATTAAACCACGACACATATCCATTTTTGCCCCATATCTTCGTCCTCAGACCAGACATATGATGTTAACTATTCAGATATTCTGCAAATTTTACCCTGTCAGTATTGCTAAGAAAAATGTTTTCCTGCCTTTTTAAACATTCCTTACAACAATCGTAGTCAGTGATGCTATCACAGCTCTACAACCACTGATGCCCTACTCTACGTTAACTAATTCGAAAACTTAAGATCTATTTGTTGCTAGGATATCTACGACGTCGCCCTGACTAATCGATTTGCAATCTGCTCGAACTAGTTTTCAGACAAAACATTGTTTAGATACATTGCCTGACAAAAAAAGTGAAGCACCCAGAAGAAGAGGAAGAAATGCAATGGAACTTCGCGGGTTGAGATGATATGTGATGTTATTTCAGCAATTACAAAATGAAGTAAAATTTCCAATGAACTGGGCAATATGAGGCCACTTATCAGTATAAAGTTGCACCCTCTGTGTCCTTAATGCATGTACTGAATAGGTTGGGGAGGGTGTCATACAGCCTTTGCATCTTCTTCTGAGGTAATCTGGCTCACAGCTATTGTAACTGGCCCTTGATACTGAATTAAAAAGCCGGCCGAAGTGGCCGTGCGGTTAAAGGCGCTGCAGTCTGGAACCGCAAGACCGCTACGGTCGCAGGTTCGAATCCTGCCTCGGGCATGGAGGTTTGTGATGTCCTTAGGTTAGTTAGGTTTAACTAGTTCTAAGTTCTAGGGGACTAATGACCTCAGCAGTTGAGTCCCATAGTGCTCAGAGCCATTTGAACCATTTGAACTGAATTAAAAGGGAAAAAGTTGTAACGGGACTTGGAGGCAGAGATGGGGCGGCAGAATGGCAGTTAGGCCACACTGGAGTCAGCTAGAGCTTGCCTGAGACCGACGTGCTGAGTGGACCAACACTTATTCCACATCACAGCCTTCCACGTGACGAAACCAGGCTAATTACCAGGAAGCGCTAAGGCCCGACCCGCTGCCGGGTACGATAGCTGGTCATTGCCTCTGTTTCAGATGATTCGGTATGACACAAAAACATCGCCACCACCGCAGAGTCAGCGGGGAGCAGCAGCATTTAAACCTGCCCGAAACATCCCGCCTACACTCTAACATCTGAGCAGTTATGTGACGTCGAGCCTACGCTGTTCAGCGGCGTGCCATGACGCAAATGGATCTACCACTGCCGAGACACGAACCGCTGCCTGCCGCACTCTGGGAACTGGAACGAGACGCAGCCAGACGTTCTCGCTGAAGCAGACACCAGCCGTATATCGCCGACCAGAGCCGACGCGCTGAAATACGCCGTGATATTCCCCTCGCCTGTCATCATTTCTTGCAGTTCTAATCCTACGATTGTAAGCAAGCTGCAATATAGCAGTTATTGTAACTGTGATCAGATCTTCTTCGGATGGACACTTAATCCTACTTTAGCAGAGAATCTCAGCCCACAACTAGCATTCACAGGAATCCAACTGTAACCAACGGCGCAGGAGTCAACCACCCGCGGCAGCGTTATACCCTGGGACAGAGAGGACGTCCGAGTTGGTACCACTGTTATAGCGGAGACAGATCTGGGATTTTGCTCACCAATGGCGCGGACAGTTCATAGAGACACGTACAATGTATCTATGAGAATTGTCCTGTCGCAGAGAGGTAACACAGGAGGTTGCAAGATATCTGTGATGTACCGTTTTGCCGTCAGACTTCCCTGAGTTAAGACCAGCAGCGATCTGAAGTCGTACCCGATAGCTCCCGCACCTTGAGGCCAGGAATAACACCGCTGTACCTCACCAAAACATTCGGAGACCGAGACCTCCCTCAAGGTCACAACTATACTCACCAACGATAGCCATCCTGGGTACTGCAGAACCGTGATTGATTGATGAAGATACTGTGACACTATTCATCGGCAGTCCATGCTTTCCTGTCACGGCACCAATCCAAATGCAGCCATTTGTGTTGTGGTGTTGCCGGCAGCCTGCGCTGTGGTCGGTAGCTTCCTAGTCCGGTTGCCGATACTCCCATATCCATTGTTGTTGTTGTGGTCTTCAGTCCTGAGACTGCTTTGATGCAGCTCTCCATGCTACTCTATCCTGTGTAAGCTTCTTCATCTCCCAGTACCTACTGCAACCTACATCCTTCTGAATCTGCTTAGAGTATTGATCTCTTGGTCTCCCTCTACGATTTTTACCCTCCACGCTGCCCTCCAATGCTAAATTTGTGACCCCTTGATGCCTCAAAACATGTCCTACCAACCGATCCCTTCTTCTAGTCAAGTTGTGCCACAAACTTCTCTTCTCCCCAATCCTATTCAATACCTCCTCATTAGTTACGTGATCTACCCACCTTATCTTCAGCATTCTTCTGTAGCACCACATTTCGAAAGCTTCTATTCTCTTCTTGTCCAAACTGGTTATCGTCCATGTTTCACTTCCATACATGGCTACAGTCCATACAAATACTTTCAGAAACGATTTCCTGACACTTAAATCTATACTCGATGTTAACAAATTTCTCTTCTTCAGAAACGATTTCCTTGCCATTGCCAGTCTACATTTTATATCGTCTCTACTTCGACCATCATCAGTTATTTTACTCCCTAAATAGCAAAACTCCTTTACTACTTTAAGTGTCTCATTTCCTAATCTAATCCCCTCAGCATCACCCGATTTAATTTGACTACATTCCATTATCCTCGTTTTGCTTTTGTTGATGTTCATCTTATATCCTCCTTTCAAGACACTGTCCATTCCGTTCAACTGCTCTTCCAAGTCCTTTGCTGTCTCTGACAGAATTACAATGTCATCGGCGAACCTCAAAGTTTTTACTTCTTCTCCATGAATTTTAATACCTACTCCGAATTTTTCCTTTGTTTCCTTTACTGCTTGCTCAATACACAGATTGAATAACATCGGGGAGAGGCTACAACCCTGTCTCACTCCTTTCCCAACCACTGCTTCCCTTTCATGCCCCTCGACTCTTATAACTGCCATCTGGTTTCTGTACAAATTGTAAATAGCCTTTCGCTCCCTGTATTTTACCCCTGCCACCTTCAGAATTTGAAAGAGAGTATTCCAGTTAACATTGTCAAAAGCTTTCTCTATGTCTACAAATGCTAGAAACGTAGGTTTGCCTTTTCCCATATCCATGGTGAGTCATTACTCAGGCTGTTACAAGTAGTCCCTTTCTTGTTCGCGGTTGGCACGCGCAGAGGTGAAGGGGTTAGATGTGTTTGGTGCGCAGTACGATGATACTCCCTTGTGGGGGTCGGACGTAGTCAACCGGTACCATGACGACGAGTATGCCTGCTCTCACGATACGATGCAGTCCAACACTGGACCACTCTCACATCTGAATGACCCACAAACGCGGATGTTGCACGAATCGACCAGCTGGCCAAATGGAGACTTTTCAAAGGAATAATCCCGCAGTTGGTTGGAGCGATTTAGGGACATCACAGAAAACGTAAATCAGGATGGCCGGACGAAGAATTGAACCGCCGTCTTTATGAATGCGAATCCAGTGTACTAACCACTGCGGCACTTCGCTATGAAGACGAAAAATTTTCTTTGGCGCTTTTGTCTTTACAAATGGCCATCTTTGATCACTGCCTGACCAAAAATGTGACGCAGGCAGAAAACATGAACTGATGTCAATTTAACCTCGTACACACCATCAGCAGGTATGTAAATGATTATATTTGCAGTGCTCTGTGGCAGGTATAGCAGCCACCAGAGTGCATTAGTGTTTGTCGTGTATGCAACAGACGTGAGCAGCATCAGATCTGACTGAACACAGTGAAGGACAGGAAGATTCCTCATACTCATATGAGACAATGATATCAGCACCATACAGATTTTGCAAGGGACCTCAACTTAAAGTGCGCGCACAGTCGTCTGACGACGAACTTCTCGAATCTAAACCGATAACGGCGCTATTTGTTCTCTAGGATGGTGTGATTTTCATTTCAGTTTTTCTCAGATTTACGCAAACTGCTTGAAATGCTCCAACTCTTCGTTCCTTTAATAGTTTTAAGGTGTTAAAACAGTACCTGCATAGAGCTGTTGTCAATGGACGTGAAGTTTGACACAATCAATTTTTTTTTTTTTTTTTTTTTTTGCATGAGGTGCCGATGCCTTGTGTTACCCACAAGAGTCCGCTGTCTCTACTGGTATTTTGTTTTCTGTATCCCACTGGAAGACAGCTTTCATATGCAGTGAAAGTCTGTGGTAATTCATAGTATTTAACTTCCAAACTGAGAGGAACGTAGCAAAATATCAAGGTAGGACGCATGTTCTTTCATCAGTGAAGTGTTTCAATTGTGAAGCTGCATCTTAAGGGCGGACGACCGTAATTTCTCTATCCGATATTCGAATCGCTCCATTAGACATTCTAGGTTTCAGTCAGAAAATTAACGACACAGCTTATTGATCATGCATTGCGTTTTACCATCTCCTTATCCTTGCCAGTGAAAAACTATTGGTGAAGACTTCATCTGCCATCAGGATTCCAAACGTCTGTATCTGAGGGTCCAGCTTTCATTATTAAACAACTCTTAGATGTGTCACTATTATAAAGGAGATTCCAGCTGAACGCCACCTAGACAGACACGTCACTTAAACGAGAGCTCCTGCTGGATACTGATCTACGTGGTACTTTTCTGCGGTGCCATTCAAACTTCAGACCAGTATATTAGAAACAGTAGGGTTTGGAAATATTCGGAATGTCGCCTAAAATTATTTTCTACTATGGCTAAGCATAGTACACATAAAAGGCAAAGTGTAGTAGTGGTGACAATTTTTGAAATATTTAACTTAGGAATCCTTATCACATTATGTCAAATGACCAATGGTTCGCGGCATCTTGTGCTGTATTGCCTTGAATGTCTGTGTGTACCGTAGCACGACATAGCTCCTCTGGTCTTACTGATTTATTCATTATTACCATCCACACCTGCGTCCGTACCGATTCGCTGTGTGTGGGGTGACGCAAAGAAACGTTGCAACGCTACACTGCTACCCAATAGCGGAAGGCATGTCAACTATTGACGTGGGAACCTGGACGCGCCTCTAGGCTTCAGTGCCACTTGAAATATTTAGCGGCCGCTAGTACTGCCGGCGGCTCGTCAGCGATTCCGCACATGCCTGTCACACCAGCACCATTTCGTCAGACAGCCCCGTGTCAACCATCATGCGCAAAACAGCAGACCCTGTCATTAGCACGCTATCCCAGCGCCTACTGCGTACGACCCCTAGGATGCAGTATTTAACGCCTATCACTGGGAAGGAGGACTGGAGGTAGGCACAGTCAATATCAGTATCATTAGAGTCAGAGCATTAGCTCGGTTGGAAGAGGGTGGGAGAGACAATTGCACCTGGAACGAACACAATACGTAATAACCGCGGGCGCAGATTCTACATCTACAGGGTGAGTCAGGAGGAAAGTACACGCTTTGAGGAGTGATCGTATTCGTGATTCTGAACAAAAGACTACAAATGAACATATACCCTTTTCTTAACCGTATCCGACATACAGCTGTTTGAAAATCCCGTATCCTTCTTCATCGGCGCTCAATTGCGAAAACAACCAAAGCAACATTAGTCCACGCATTCTTGTCTTCCCTGACCATTTTAATGCGCGTGGTGCGCTATTATTGACCAGCTCATTGCTTCAGTTGTTTTAGACAACCGTCTTAAGGGGCTCCGGAACGCCCTATACTTGCAATGTTAAAATAACGCTTATAAATTACATCTTTCCTCACAAAGTATTTGAGGTAGGAAGTTGAACTTTTTACAGATTATTTATTGGAATATGGGCTACAACTTAACACAGGGATTTTACAAAATTTTAGTTCAGTTATTAAAGATGATTTTTTTTCAATTGTAATGAAAATTCACAACATTTTTTTGCAATTTTTTATTTATATATTCAAAAAATATACAGTTTTTTGGAAAAAGGCTGTGTTAAATTACGCAGAAGGTACTGTGTAACATTCACTGAAAGTTTGAAACAAATATGTTTGGAAGATCCTTAGAAAACATGTGATTAGTATGAGAAAATAAAAGTTTTGGGAATCGAGCGACAAAGATTGGATTAACTTTTTAGTGCATTCGAGGTCCATAGGATGGATTATCTTCATCCTCTGCAAACTCCTCCTCCAGCTTCCTCTTGTTCCTCCTCCTGTTTACTCTTGCTTGTATTTCTAGACTCTTTACAGCCCTGTCTGCAGCCCGAAGGCGTTCCTTGTCTAAAGCAAGCATCGCTCGTACCATGTTAGAACCTATCTTCATTCCCATATTTCTAAATACCTTGCACCTTACAATGTTGCCATCATTGAAAGTCGCAACAGCATCATACACACCAAAGTGAAGTGTTTCTATTCCAACAAATACAGTCTTGGGGATTCTCGACCATATAACACTATTTACACTTTCATTGGGGTTTTGAGTTTTTCCGTGAATACACTTTTTCAGCAGTTCAGGTGCTGCTAAGTCTCTGAAAATAGGTTTTATCACCTCCATTATTGCATGAGTGTACACTTCACCAGTTAGCAATTCTTTGTTATATTTACACCAACTGTCTTCTTCTTTGGGACACAAGCTATGTTGGGGATTTTCATCGTCTTTATTGTTTACAGTAATAACACATACCTTTGGCTTTCCAACATTTCTCCTTTTCTTAAAAGCCTTCAGAGGATTTCTGATAACTTTACTTTTACTCATTATTATACTTCAACAAAACAGGGACTCAAGAAACAGAATTAATTACGAATATTTTCGAGATAACGACAGAGTAAATAAACATGAAACAATCGACAATCACACCAGCGATATATATTGAACCATCACAGGTTAGCCACAACACATACTTTATCTCACATCACTAAAATGTACCTGATGAACACGGACGTTAATAATAACACCATTTGACGGCAGTTTAACAGCGCCACAGTGGGTCACGCCCATGTAGAACACATTTCAAAAAAAAATTTAGA
The DNA here is from genome assembly GCF_023898315.1 of Schistocerca nitens. Lineage (NCBI taxonomy): Eukaryota > Metazoa > Arthropoda > Insecta > Orthoptera > Acrididae > Schistocerca > Schistocerca nitens. The sequence goes on from NC_064616.1 coordinate 932,815,597, forward strand.
AATAGTTGTAGTCTTCGGAATTGAATAAATTATATATCTATTAAAAGGTAATAGTCTGCAGATTCAGAAAACGCAAAAAAGTAAAAATTGAACTTTTCATGATTTTGAGCCTTTCCAGAGCCCCTTAATGGAATAAGGTACCCTGATTTCCTTGAAAATATGTTATCAGAATTCTTAGAAGATATTTGTTTGGCAAGACGACGTCGTATGTATTTCCAACACGACGGAGCTCCTGAAAATTCCGTACGGCCAGTGACACAGTGCCCCACTGAAACTACCTTGACTGAATCGAAAAGGTCTGGTGTTCTCGTCACCAAAAGATCTATGAATTAGTTCCTTAACTGCCAAAGGTAGTTTCGGGAACGTAGTTTTGCGCAGTATTACAGGAATGCCTTTCCTACCACATGTTCGAATCACCTCTCTGTCCACAGCAACTAATCTGAAATCCCGCTCGACTTCGGTTGTACGATATGAGTACCTCCGTGTGACATTCTGCAAGTTGTTCCTGAAACGCTCAGACGTGAGACAGATTGTGTGCGAAATGATGCGAACACCACGTAGGGCTCAGAGTGGACGCTTATCGGCAACTAGAGAGTTTCGTATTTGGGATCTATAATAGCCACGGAATATGCGAGGGGGTGCTGAAAAGTAATGCCTACAAATGTTTTTTTGAGAGAATTCTTAAAGCTTTTTAAATAAAACAAAGGTTATTAACGTTCTATATCTTTGTTCTTCATGCCTACTTATTTATTTCTCAACGTAGTCACCCTAGTGACGAACACATTTCTTAGAGCGAGAGACCAGTTCGTTGATAGCGTCACTGTTAAATGTTTTGCTTTGTTGCCAGAACCAAAACATCACCTCTGATTGCACCGCTTCATCACTATCCAAGTGAAGTCATCGAAGGTGTTCTATAAGTTTTGAAAACAGATGAAAATCGGATGGGGCCAAGTCGCTGCTGTATGTAGGGAGGCCGATGATAATAAACCCAAGACGTCGGATTGTTGCATATGTCACAGCGATAGTGTATGGTCTGGCATTGTTATGCTGAAGGAGAGTGTGCTCCATGTGTGGACAAGACTTTCGAATTGGAAACTCGATTACAGCACGCTGTTTCTCAAGCACACTGACAATGCAACCGCCATATTAACTCTACAATTCGGAGCTCCCTAGCAGCAGAGGATTGCATACATGTACACATGAAGAATAAAGATGTAGAATATTAATAATATTTGTTTTATCATCACAAAAATATTTCGGAAACATTGCTTTCCAGCACGCCCTCATATGATCGACTTGACTGTAATAATACGAGGGGCGTTCAGAAAGTAAGCTCCGATCGGTCGCGAAATGGAAACGACTATGAAAATCCGATAAAGCTTTGCACAGATGTGTTGGGTAGTGTCTCTAGTATAACCCCAGTTAGCATCACGTCGCTCTTCTCATTTCTGAGCTCGCAGTGAGTGCGTAAAGATGTCTAGAAAATAGTGTCTGCCGCCAAGTACGAGGGCCTGGTGAGAAATTTCGCCTGAAGCTATGCAGCTAACATTACATGACTGTCGTGCTGTTTCTTCTTCAAGACAATTCTCAGCCGCATTCTGCAGGGGCAATGAAGATGCTCCTGCATCGTTTTCAAATGGAAATGTGAGATTACCCACAATACAGTCCGCAATTGTCTCCCCCTGGGTTTCATCTCTGGTCACATGAACCGCTGTCTTTGAAGACAACATTTTGACACAGACAACGAGGTGTAGGCCAGCGTGGAGAATTGGCGGAAAGCACTGGCGGCTGCCTTCTATGATGAGGCTATTGAAAAGTTGGTATAACGCTATGACAAAAGTCCAACTCAGAACGGCGACTACGTAGAGAAGTAGCCGAAAGGTGTAGCTAATTGTTACAAGTAAAACATTTCTGATGTTCACTGTGGTTTCAATTTGGCAATCAATCGGAGCTTACTTTCTGAACAGGCCTCGTAAATACGCCTCCGCCGTTGCGGTGGAGTCACAGCTGTATACCAGTCTGAATGGACTCGATTGCGTTACTGGTGCCAATGAGCGAGAGAAAGGAAAGCCTGCAACCCAGTGCCGGCACGCAGCCTACTGCCCCGCAAGGGGACCGATGACCTTAATGTCTCCTTGTGACGGATGGATTGCCACTGACAGATACTGTCACTCCGTAAAACACGTTTGAGAGGTTGGCAGTTCAGTCCAGAATATTTACTCAAAGTCAGGATATCAGGAACTATACCATATAACTTAGGTAAATACTGGTTTTAAAAATTTCTTCCACTTCTAGAATTCAAACTTGTTCATTCGGGTCGAGAGGTAGCTGGGTTCCGTTAATGACGCTACCAAGGCGGCCGTTGCTGTATGTTAACTTATTCTAGTGACTCGCCATCTTCCAGGAACGAACAGCACGGTTTCATCAAAGTACTTTTCTGGCCAACAAGACTGCAGTTCCATGAAGGCGGTATGCAACCAACCTAAAATTCGTGGTTGGTTATGAAAATGATTAGCATTACAGCTCAATCCCATGGAGTACTTAGCAGTGACGTCACGTACATTCTCTACACAAGGACGATCGAAAAGTTTACGTTCTAAGGCCGTATAGCCCAGAATCAGTAAATCAGTCAAGTAAAATGGTCGTGATTATTGAAACTATGATTCCACTGACGCAACACGTTGGACATACGCTTTTGGCAAAACACAGTGCCCTGCTGCGTAAAGAAGTCCGTAACTGCCTGCTGCACATCACGTCCTACAGGAATCTTCGACACTTCAAGACCTTTTTTAAGGCACCAAAGGCGCGAAAATCGTATTGGGAGAGACCAGGACTATAGGGTGGATGCTCCAGTGTCCATATTGGATGAGGCTGTCCTCGCAGTCCGGCCAGTGTCTTATGTCAAAACGCGACCAGTACGGAACTTGACACACCATTCCATAACGGTGGTTTCCGACAGACATGCTACCCTGTACACATTCTTCATCCACCGGAAGATATCTACCGGTGCTTTACCTTCGGCAGCACATTAGTTCTATTTGGACGCATTTGGTAATAACGTCGCCATAGTTAGTTTCCCCAGTTACCACACGCAAGTCACAACGACACGAATGCCACACTAATCTCTCCCCTATACGCCGGAACTCCTGCATCGAAGTCGCTCTACGTTGCATACCCGCTGCAGCAGTGCCCTCAAATAGAAACTTCCTGATCGAACGTTACATAAGGGAAGGCACGCAGTGACTTCCACATTCAGAAATAGCAGCTGAATGTTGTGATTGTTGCTTGTTTGTGAGAAGACCGTGTTATGGTTGAAATGGCTCTGAGCACTATGGGACTTAACTTCCGAGGTCATCAGTCCCCTAGACTTAGAACTACTTAAACCTAACTAACGTAAGGACATCACACACATCCATCCTCGAGGTAGGATTCGAACCGGCGACCGTCGCGGTCGCGCGGTTCCGGACTGTAGCGCCTAGAACCGCTCGGCCACTCCGGCCGGCAGACCGTGTTATGCCTTGTGTAAGAAGAACTGTGGTGTCACAGCCAGACACCACACGTGCTAGGTGGTAGCTTAAATCGGCCGCGGTCCTGTAGTACATGTCGGACCCGCGTGTCGCCACTGTGTGATCGCAAACCTAGCGCCACCACAAGGCAGGTCTCGAGAGACTGACTCGAACTCAATCCCAGTTGTACGGACGACAGAGCTAGCGACTAGACGTACGAAGCCTTTCTCTCTCATTAGCCGAGAGACAGAATAGCCTTCAGCTGAGTTAATGGCTGCGAACTAGCAAGGCGCCATTAGCCTTACAGTGATTGTAATTAAAGTCTCCTTTGTGCGATGTACCACAATGAATTATTCAAGATAAGTATTGTACCAGCTACGTACTTTTCTTCATAGCATTAATTACGTATCCTGTTCCAGTACTTCATGCCCGTCTGCGTTAGTCTAGCGTGCATTAAGCCACCTCTATCTACAAGGTGTTGGCCCAGCTGCCGACACATCAAGAACCTTCTACTAGCACTTGTCAAATTGCGACACGGACGGGATTGTAGCTTATCGGTGGAGGAGGAGGTGGAGGTCGAGGAAGTGGAGATTAGTGTTTAACGTCCGGTCGACAACCAGGTCTTTAGAGACGGAGCGCAAGCTCGTATTAGGGAAGGATGGGGCCGAAAATCGGCCGTGCCCTTTCAAAGAAACCATCCCGGCGCTTGCCTGAAGCGATTTAGGGAAATCACCGAAAATCTATATCTGGATGGGCGGATGCGGGTTTGAATCGTCGTCCTCCCGAACGCGAGTCCAGTGCACTAACCACAGCGCCATGTTGCTCGGTAGTGGCGTCTCGTTTGCTGTTTATCGTTCCTCTATATTGCTGCTCGCGTTCGTCGGGATCGTGTGACTGTCATGCGGGTAAGGAATAGAATGGTCCAAGACGGCTGTATTCAACGTCATTCACGACTTCAACACTTCCACATGACTAGCGCCCGAGAGGACTGGGCACAATATTCACCTGTCATTGCAGTATCGTGCACCCAAATCACGTACCTTGAGTCAGTAAGTGGGTTTGTTTGCAGCACGAGAAGTGTCAACACGTATAATGCGAGCACTTCGGGAGGTCCACAGACTGACAGTACAGCGACCATTGTTACGACCTCCCTTATCGCGGCAGCAGAGGGAGGCGCGTTGACAGCGGTGGCACCACGTCGTCTGTTCAAACGGGTCCCGCTCCTGCGTACAGTATCTTCATGGACGCATCTTTGTGCGTAGACCACAACGAGAGAACGAATCTCTCGCGCAGCGCAAAGTCCCAAGCGGCTCGAAAAAAGCACAGGTGACTCATGTATATAACTAAGGTAAACGAAAGGACCCACAAAATTGCACACCAGTATCCCCAACATTGGTTTGCTGCAGAATCCTTGAACATAATCTCAGTTCGAATGTTCGAGAAGTTTATGTCCACGAATGAGCACGGTTTTAGAAAGTTTCCCTTTTCTCACGCGATATATTGCGAACTATGGATAAAGGGCAACAGGCAGATTCCACATTTCTAGAATTCCTATAACCATTTGGCAGGGTGACTCAATGCAGACGGTTAACGAAGGTACGAGTGTATGGAATAGGTTCCCGGATATGTGACTGACTCGAAGGCTTCTAAGTAATAGAACGCAGTATGTTGTCCTCGACGGCAGTTGTCCATCAGAGACAAGGGTATCGGCAGGAGTGCCCCAGGGAAGTGTGACACGGCAGTTATTATTTTCTATGTAGTTAAATGGTGTGGCGGACAGGGTGGGTGGCAATATGCCGTTGTTTGCTGATGATGTTGTGGTATACGGTAAGTGACTGTAGGGGGATACTAGACGACTTAGACAAAATATCTAGTTGGTGTGATGAATGGCAGTTAGCTCTAAATGTAGAAAAACGAAAGTTAATGCGGATAAGAAGGAAAAATAAACCGGTTATGTTCGGAAAGTGCCCTACTTGACATAGTCAAGTCGTTTAAATTTACGGCAGTAACATTGCAAAGCGATATGAAATGGAACGAACATGTGAGGATTGTAGAAGGGAAGGTGTATGGTCGACTCCGGGTTATTCGAGAATTTTGGGAAATTGTCGTTCATCTGCAAAGAAGAATGCAAACAGGACGCTGGTGCAAACCATTGTTTAGCACCGCTGGAGTGTTTGGGATCCGTACCAGGTCGGATTAAAGGAATATTTCGAAGCAATTCCAAGGCGGTCTGCCAGATTTGTTACCGGTTCAAATGGCTCTGAGCACTATGCGACTTAACTTCTGAGGTCATCAGTCGCCTAGAACTTAGAACTAATTAAACCTAACTAACCTAAGGACATCACACACATCCATGCCCGAGGCAGGATTCGAACCTGCGACCGTAGCGGTCACGCGGTTCCAGACTGAAGCGCCTTTAACCGCACGGCCACACCGGCCGGCATTTGTTACCGGTAAGTCCGAACAACACGCAAGTGTTACGGAGATTCTTCGGGAACTCAAATGGGAATCTTTGGAGGAAAGTCTACGTTCTTTTCGGGGAACAATACTGAGCAAATTTAGAGATCCAGCATTTGAAGCTGCTTACAGAATAATTCTACTGCCGCCAACATACATTTCGCGTAAGGACCACCAACACAAGACACGAGAAATTAGCGTTCATTACGGAGGTATGTAGACAGTCGTTTTTCTCCTGCTCTGTTTGCGAGTGGAACACTAAAGGAAATGGCAAGTAGTGGTACATGGTACCCTCCGCCACGCACCGTACAGTGGCTTGCGGAGTATGCATGTAGTGGTAGATGTAGAGCGAACGTTGCCGGATAGCGTTCGTCATTGTCGTACGGGCACAGCACCTGACGTGATGGTACCATTCCTACAGAACGCTATCACCTCTGCTTTGCATTTCTGTCAATTTAGACAGTAGGCGTTACATTTATGAGGTGTTAAGACCTGTGGCTGTGCCCTATCTTCGAGAGCTCCGTGTTTTATCTTTCTACAAGATAACGCAAGACTGCACGCTGGCCGTGCTGTGCCGACCTACCTCCATACAGAGTCCGTTCGACAGTGGCCCTGGAGAATCCTTTCTTCAGACCTCTCACTCACAGGATACGTATTTTACCGAGATTGTCGCATACCACTGCATGCCAGCCACTACTACTGATGAGCCTGCTTGGAGACATTGTTGCTGCTAGAGGTGGCAACTCAGTGTACTAAATTTCTCATCCAGTTTACCCAAAATCTCTAACAAATTTAATCATTTATTCTTCCCCATACACTGTAAGCAAAATAAATAAAAATACGTTACTTTTTCTGCTTCCTGGTATTGCAATTTTAATGCTGGCAATGTACACACCTCGATACGCGTGCTGATTTTTTAACTTACTTTCTCGTTACCTACACGAAATACGAGATGTAGCAGAACCTTTGCACAGTCACCCTCGAATACTTCTTCTTTCTTGGCTCTACAGCTCATGAGCAGCCTTGGCCTCTTCTACAATTTCCTTCCATCTCTCTCGGTCCTTTGCCAATACTGTCCAGTTTCTATAGCCCATCTTCCTAAGATCTTCGATTACTCCATCTTCCCATCTGGCTCTTGGTCGACCACGTCCTCTCTGCCCTCCTGGCTTTCCTTGTAATATTCTTTTTGGTGCTTCTGTATCATTCATGCGAGCCACATGTCCCGCCCACCTCAGTCTAAATGATTTCACTATCCTTCTGATGGGTTGGTCTTTGTATATGGTATACAACTCATGGTTGTATCTCCTCCTCCATCTTCCTCTTTCACAGATAGGACCGATAATTCGTCTAAGTACCTTTCTTTCAAATGCATCCAGTGTTTCAATATCTTTAGCTGTTAATGTCTAGGCTTCAGAGGCATATGCGAGCATTGGTCGTATAAGTGATTTATACACAGTTAATTTCGTGGTACGAGTCAGGAACCTTGTGGATAGAAGTCTTGTTAGGGCAAAATAGGCTCTGTTGGCCAGTATTAATCTCTGCTTAATTTCAAAGGAGGTATCATTTAGATGTGTAGCTGTCGAGCCCAGATACTTGAAATGTTCAACTCTCTCAAATGTATAATTGCCCATTGTTATTACATTTGGCATATTTTCTCTATGAGCTTTTCCAGCTGCCATATATTTTGTTTTTTGTTCATTAATAATTAACCCCATGTTCCTACTGGCCTGTTTAAGAGCTGTAAATGTCTCTTCCATTGCTTTTTGGGTTCTCGCAATTATATCTATGTCATCTGCGTAGGCCAGTATCTGCACCGATTTATAGAAGATCGTCCCTCTGTTCAGAAGGTTTGCGTTTCTCATCACCTTCTCCAGGGCGGCATTAAAGAGAAGGCATGCCAATGCATCCCCTTGTCGCACTCCATTTTTTATACTCAATGTACTGGACATCATTCCTCCTATTCTTACACTACCTTGTGTTTCGCTCATTGTCATTCTCACCAGCCTTACCAACTTTCTAGAGATACCCAGTTCATCTAGAGCTAGATATAACTGCTCTCTATTTATGCTATCATAAGCTGCTTTGAAAACTATAAAGAGGTGATGCGTGCCAACTGCGTATTCGTTTTTTTTTTCAGGATTTCCAGACTACAGCGTTTCTAAATTTACAGAGTGCTGTGAAAACGACTTTCTTCCAAGGATTCCAATTTCAGTTCCATAAGCAGCTGCGTTACATATCCATCTGAGCTGTGCTGACGATCCTAGCAATGTGTCTCTGAATTCGCTCAGTCTCTGTCGTCATTCCCAGGTTATATGAATTCCAAACACTGCACGAGCAGCACTCTAGTGTCTTGCCTGCCGTTTAATTCGTCCTTCTGCCACTCATTTCCTATGTCCGTCCGGTTTTATATCACTTATTAGTATCACAATAAAATATGACGTGCTGCAGAAGATTACCAACAATATTGCAATCGAATAATACTTTTTGTGGTCAATAACTTGCGTTTAACGTCCCTTTAATAGAGCTGCCATTCATTACACCAAGCGGAATTTTCTCCAAGCCGTTCTTCTTCCACTTACCATTATCCGGCCACGAAAGTTTCGTATAGCCAACACCATCCTCAGCTAACAACCCGTTGGTGCTGCTGATCCTAATTCACGGGTACTGAGAAACTGTATTGTTACCCTGCCCGAGGCACGCCGATGTTTCTTTCGTTTTCGTTGAACATCCAATGTCCAGTATGACGTCTGACTCCTATTAGTCACAAATTCATCAAGCCATTCACGTATCAGCTAAGACACTAATTATGGTGTCGTTATCCTGTACAATGTACCACAGTGTCGAATACCTCCCGAAAATGTACTCTGCTGTTTGTGAACATTGCAACATTAAGAAGGAGACATGTGATTACAGTACCAAAAAGATTAGAATTACGGAACTGGAAACGCACTCTGAACGTAAGAGTTCAGTACGTCTTGAAGCCGCCACGTGTTACAATCAGAACCTCTAGACCCCTCAATATTGGTTGCTGGACGACCAGAACGAACAAATCCCAGATATGTTATATCAGCAACATGTCAGGGAAATGTGCAAGCCATAGAAGCTATTGTACTTGTCGTTCTTTGAAAATACACTGAGATGACAAAAGCCACGTGCGGTAGCGTTCTCGCTTCCCACGCCCGGGTTCCCGGGTTCGATTGCCGGCGGTGTCAGGGATTTTCTCTGCCTCGTGATGGCTGGGTGTTGTGTGCTGTCCTTAGCTTAGTTAGGTTTAAGTAGTTCCAAGTTCTAGGGGACTGATGACCATAGATGTTAAGTCCCATAGTGCTCAGAGCCATTTTTGACAAAAGCCATGGAATAACAATATTCTCATGTACAGATGGCCGTAACATCGAGTACGCGAGGTACAAAAGGCCAGTGTGTTGGCGGAACTGTTCCTTGCACTCACGTGATTCATGTGAAAACGCGGTAGCTGGAGCTAGGCGCATTTCCATTTCGGAAATCGTTGAGGAATTAAATGTTCCGAGATCCATAGTGTCTCGAACGTGCCGAGAATACGACGTTTCAGGCGTTACCTGTACTATGGACATCGCAGTGGCCGACGGCCTTCACTTAGCGACCAAGAGCAGCGGCGTTTGCGTAGAGTTGTCAGTGTTAACAGACAAGAGACACTGCCTGAAATAACCACGGAAATCAGTGTGGGACTTACAACGAACGTATCCGTTAGAACAGTGCGGTGAACTTTGGCGTTAATGGCCTATGGCAGCAGACGAACGACACGAGTGACTTTGCGAACAGCACGACACTAACTGCAGAGCCTCTCTTGGGCTCGTGACCATATCGACTGGATCCTTGACGACTCGAAAACCGTGGCCTGATCAGATGATTCCAGATTTTAATTGGTAATAGCTCATACCCCACGAAGCCATGTACTCAGGTTGTCAACAAGGCTCTGTGTAAGCTGTTGGTGCCTCCATAATGATGTGGGCCGTGTTTACGCGGAATGGTCCTCTGGTCCAACTAAACTGATCGTTGACTGGAAATAGTTCTGTTCGGCTACTTGAAGACGATTTGCAGCCATTCATTGACTTCATGTTCCCAAACAACGATGGAATTTTTATGGATGAAGATGTTCCATATTACCGGAGCTGCAATGTTCGCGATTGATTTGAAGAACATTCTGAACAGTCCGAGTGAATGTTTTGGAGATCCAGATGGCCCGACATGAAACCCATCGAACTTTTGTAGGATATAATCGCTTTAGACCAGTTCGTGCACAAAATCCTACACCGGAAACACTTTCGTAATTACAATAGGTTATAGAGGCAGCATCTTTCAATAATTCTGCAGGGGACTTCCAGCGACTTGAGTCAATTCCACGTCGAGTTACTGCTCTGCGATGGCAAATGGCGGTCCGATTCGATATTAGGAGGTATTTCATGACTTTTTTCACTTCAGTGTACCTTGCATTTTTCTCGCCACATGTGGCCAGGCATCGTCCTGCTGAAATATGGAAGTTCGAGTTGCCTGAAGGGGGCGTGGGACAGAACTTTGGACTCTAAAGCGTCTGTGATGTAGCGGTGGCTATTCACATTGCTCTCGGTATGAGGAGGTAAGATCACATGTTATACCCAATGGTGCCCCAACCCATCACACTTGACCGTTGTTCACTATGCCACTTAACGTTGCAACTTGGCCCGATTACGTTCACCGCAGCAGCCTCTAACACGCGGCCATCACTGTAGCACAGTCGAAGCGGAACTCATCTGGAAACGCTGCGTTTTGCCACTCAGCACGCCACTAACGGCGTTTGTATGTTCACTGTAGTCCGAGGCGTTGGTGGTTTCTGGTCAGTAGAAGCCGACGCAGACATGCCAGTTGCTCACCTCTGATCAGACGGAGTCCAACGGTCGACGCACCCGTGTCCGCGCCCATTATAGCATTCCATCGTCGAGTAAACACTGTGGACGAAGCTGGTCTGTAGAATACGGCCATATGGTCAAGATGATGGTCATCCCGAACCGTGGTTACATTGTGAGGTTCAGTACCCGCTCCTCGCTGTGTGCGACCCACTTCTGTCGACTGATTCAGTACACGAAGCACTGTACGAGCCACAGTGTCACGGTGCAACAAACCCGTTTCCCGAAGACCAACTATTAAACACTGTTTGTGTTGTGTTGGCAGAAGAGCCAACACCGTGTTACAACTGGAAGCCGAAATGCACGCGTTTTAGCTCACGCAGGCTGGCGTGAGGAGGGAAGAACTATACTGACGTGAGGTCTGGAACATGACAAGGAATTAGAATTCAGAAAGCGGACGTAATTAGTTTGATACTTAACTTATCCCATTAATGATGAACGTCGCTCCTGACGGTACATGATTCACAATATTATCTGTTCAGGATACATAGTAACTGAATATGGCGCCTTGCTAGGTCGTAGCAAATGACGTAGCTGAAGGCTATGCTAAACTGTCGTCTCTGCAAATGAGGGAGGATGCATGCAGTGAACCATCGCTAGCAAAGTCGGCTGTACAACTGGGACGAGTGGTAAGGAGTCTCTCTCGACTAGACCTGCCGTGTGGCGGCGCTCGGTCTCCAATCACTGATAGTGGCGACACGCGGGTCCGACGTATACTAACGGACCGCGGCCGATTTAAAGTGTGGTGTCTGGCGGTGACACCACAGTTTGAACTCCAACACATACTCATACTGTGCCCTTTGCCGTCGACGTAGCATACCGGCAGTTTCTGGCACGTTTCCACCTCAGTTCGCCACTACACCGACTGAGCGTGACCTAACACCGACCAGCCTCACCGCGCAAATGCGGGCGCTGCTGGGCCTACGGGCACGTCGTCTCTCTGCAGTCTTTATCATTTATTATGGTTCCACCGTTTTACATATCACCAGATTTTGGAATGAGTAAGATGATTCCTTCTGGGTGTTACAATTTCCAAAGACAGTATTGTAGGAAGACGAAATCTAGCTCGTTCTCCTGTCTTCAAGATATCTTGTGTGCAGAGACGGAGTTGTATTTCGTAAGAGTGGTTTTTTCTGAACCCGTGCTGATTCATTGTAAGAAGCTTCTTTAACCTTAAAATTTTCATGACGTTAAAATTTAGGATACGCCCTAGGATTCTCCGACGGACGGCGTTATCGATATCTGTTCTTTTCACCCGACTGTAAGGAGGAGTTAGCTACGCTCTTTTCCAGGGAACGTGTTTTTAATACAATATAAAGCGACTGTTTGCACTTCCAAAACAAATTTCAGTTCTTTTTATTTATTTATTAGTTTTCGTGGAATCTGTTTCCTAAAGGGGTTAGTACATAGTTTACATTATACTGACACGAAACTGACTACTCTAAAGAAACAAAAGTATAATAAAAGACTAAAAAATTGCGAGAGAGTATACGAATAAACAACATATTAGAGACACATGTTCTGAACTTCTGCAAGGAGCTATTGCAGAAAAGGTGTGTGTTACAAGGTGAAATTAATCTGCATTAGTTACTGTTTGAGACACGAAATAAAAACCTCCGAGTACTACCGCCTTGTAACCATAATAAACAGTTTATCATGTTATACAACATTCCATTAATAATTTGGCCACTGCGCAGAACGGGAAACCCATCGCATTGAAACAACACCTGAAGTAGGATTTATAAAAGGAAGTCGATTTCACAAATAACCAAACTTCCATTCAAGGTTAAAAACGAAATGGAATCTTACTCCAGTGTTACTCTTGGAGAACCAATACACAGAAAAATACCATGAAAAACTGAACGTAATAGTGCGGGTTTTTGACTGACATCGTTAGGAAGACTGAAATAAGAATACTTAACTGCACAACTTGCATTTTAAAATTAACAACACAAATAAAACAACGAAGTCCGCATCCAAGATGCATAAACAACAAGATAAATGTGAGCTGCTCAGAGCACGGACTCTGAGGATGAAATTGCCACCTCATACTTCAGCAAAGAGCGACACTTACATCTTCATCGCATCGCCAGCACAGGCCAATAGGGAAGCAAATCACAGACAGCACGGGACGACTCGCAGGGAACTGTCTTTAGAGGGGTGGCGTCAAGCTTGCAACCAATGTGACAGACAAAAAAGGGCCGCGAGGCATTAAAAGAGAGGAGTACAGCGAAAGGTTCCCTGACATGCCGTACAAATAGGCTTAAGCCATTTTCTAGGTTGGTACCGAGTCTGAACGGTCTTTTACTATTGATTGATGAAGCATACCCTAAGTGTGTAAGGGGAGGCAACACACAGGATCGGCTGAACAGAAGTGCTGTTGAGATGGTGCGAAATTACTCACATTCCGTAGGAGCGGAAAGACAGAATTCTTGTTGACATGCATTCTGAGCAGATACTTGGTACATCTCAAGTGGCCACTTGATGGCTGAAGCACCTATGGAGCCATAAGTCAGAGGTTACCGCCAGGAAACTGCTACTTCAGAAATCGGCTAGTGGGCGCTGGGAACCTCCCAGACTACCAGCCAATTTGGGACAAACTTCGTTGCACACCACAGTAAACACGAGTTGTCCCGGAATCCGCTTCCTAGACTGATAATCCTTCAGTCACAAACCAGCAGTTAGTAGGCTACTTCCTGCTTTAGTTTAAAAAATAAATGTAACTGAACTAATACAGGATCGTGAAGCGATCTGTACCAGCCATGTTACAAAGAAACTTTTCGACTTTGGTTTGAAGATTTGAGGTTACCATTCAGTTTTTTCATTACTGCAGGAAGCCTGTAGAAAACAAAACCTAGTGAATAGTGTAGTCCCTACTGTACAATGCCTAAGGAATTGTTAGACAAGGGAATATCTGTTTTGTGTACAGTGTTCACTGTATGAATGTTTTAGTTTGTTCAGAATTAGTCAATACTATTAAGAAAAAATCCCAGGATGGAGTATTCGTACAGGGATGAAAAACTTAGAAATTCGAGGTACCCAGACAACGGCCTACACGAGGTTCGCGATCTGATACCGCAGATGTGCCACACTGTCCTTTGCTAGGCTAAGAATATTCTTGATGAGTGCACAGAGTTTCCAGAAGATATGGCATTCTAGGAAATAGTAGTGAGAACAAGGAAAGTAAACAAACCTTTGCGTTTCAAAATCAGAGACAGTAGAGATTATTCTACATCCACGTCTATACTCCGCAGGCCACCTAATGGTGTGTTGCGGAGGGTACTTTGTGTACAAGTGTCACTTCCACCTTCTCCTCTCCAAGTCGAAAATGGTTCATGGTAAGAACGATTCTTGGTGAGCCTCTGTGTGATCTCGCGTCTTCACGGCTTTTCCGCGACATCAACGTAGGAGGATACAATACACTGGTTGACTCTTCCAGGAACGTACGCTCCTGAACATTAGCAATAAACCACACTGTCATACAAATCGCCCCTGGAATTTAATAAGCTTCTCCGTGACGCTTTTGTACTTACTAAATAAACCTGTGAAGGAATGTGCTGTTCCTCTTTGGATCTTCTCTGTTTCATCTATCAATATTATCTAGTACGGATCCCAAACTGTTGAGCAATATTCAGATATTGCTCGAATGAGTCTTTTGTAAGCTACATCCTTCGTGGGTGGTCTGCACTTCACGTTGCAATGAATCTTATTCTTAAATCTGCCTCCCCTGCGATTAGTTTTCTGTTGTTGTTACATTTCAGATCGCTCCGTACTCATACTCCCTGATATTTAATGAGCGTGGCTGATACTAGTGATTGTTCTAGAGTCGTGTATTTGGGCCCTTCTGCTTATTTATACTAATTAAATGATATCTGTTTATGTTGATGATCAGCTGCCAATCCGTGCACCAAGCGTCGATCCTCCGATGGTCTTCCTGTATTTCTCTACAATTTTCTGGTGTTGTGTTTCAAGTCTCCAACTTTTTTTGAGTTACCTTCTAATGGTTTGATGCGGTCCGCCGCGAATTCCTCTGCTGCGCCAACTTCTTCATCTCAGAGTAGCACTTGCGATATACATCGTCAGTTATTTGCTGGATATATTCCAATCTCTGTCTTCCTCTACAGCTTTTACGCTCTACAACTCCCTCTAGTTATTCCGTGATGTCTTAACAGATGTTCTACCATCCTTTCACTTCGCGTTGTCATTCATTTGGTAATTATTTAACTTGAAGAGATCAGCATTCCGTTTCTGCAAAGATCACGAACGTGATACTTCAAAGAAAGATTTTAAAAAAACTGTACCCAGAATGCATAAGATAATCGTGCTATAATATCCTTTTAATTTGTGAGCCATAAAAAATTCCTTACTAAAAAAACTGACTGTGGTGCTGCCAGCTTTAATCGAAAATTTAGCTTTTTTTGATGTAAGCTACGTCGTTCAACGTGCTCGATAATTTCGAATTTTTGTCTTCTTGTGGAATCGACCGTTGCGAGGTCCTCGGCTGCCATTCATAATTTGCTATTACTTTGCTAGACGGCATTTTCTAGCGCTTCTTTGACGTGCGCAGAATGCGTGAGCGAGTGCGCCTAGGAAGTGGAAGGAAGACGTCGCTCGGAGCCTGGGACGCTCAAAACTGGCGCGCCGTAAGGAGCCCGAGAGCTGGGGAGAGCGAATCTAAGTGTGCAGCGAAGGCGGGGGCGGAGGAAAGTAGCGATTGTGGCGGAGTTCCTCTTTTGTGCGCATCCCAGCCCCAGCTCGTTGTAAATGCTAATAGCCCCGCGACGCGCCGCTCCGCCCGCCTTCCGCTCGAAAAAGCGGCGTCGGCGCGACGCACATCTCGGCGCCCCTTCTCTCGCCGTACTTCTTGTGTCGTTAATTTGATTTTCCAAGTCATCCTGGACGCCTCTGGCTGCGCCCGCTTTGTGCGCTTCACCTTTCAGCCTTCAGCCTCGAGCCTGGAGAGCGTGGGCGTGGGCGTCGCCCGCCTTTCTTCGGCCCGCCCGGGCCCCGCCCTCCCCTCCACCCCCGCCACCTCCACGGCAAAAAGACGACGCTACGTGCGCCCCGGCGCCGGCATTTCAATAACCGCCGTCATAATTGCGGATTCCTGCGCCCGCGCGTGCGCTCTTTCTGCCTCTGCCTCTGCCACCTTCCATTTCTCCGGGCGCCCTTTTTCTTACGTCACCTTCACTCTCGAGCCTATTTCTCACAGCGACTCAGTTTTCCCACGGAGTTTGTCATCGTGCGAAACACATCTTTCTTTTAATCTGTGTTCCAAAGCTGCTAAACCAAATACGTTGTCCTGGATGGCGAGTGTTCATCTGAGACAAAGGCGTACCTCAGGGAAGTGTGAGGGAACTGTTCTTGTTCTCTGTGCACAGTATTTAATCAAAAGTACCCGGACAGGGGGAGGGGTGGGGGTTCACCCTTCGCCTTTACGACGGCTTGAATTCTTCTGCGGACACTTTCAACGATGTATCTGAACGTCTATAGAGGAATAACATCACATCGCGACCCGTTCACGTCTGTATCGGTCATAAGTAAAAGACTTACCACAACATCCCATATTATTCCGCACCATTGGTCGAAGACTTTCCGCAGCCGGCCTACTACTGACTCGTACTGTGAGAGACTGCCGTCAACACCATAACACAGAGAGCTGTGTTTGGAATGGTGCCATATCTAGAGAGCAAAGACTGCTGACTAGTGGCGTCGAATCATTTACAGTGGTGACTCTCGGTTATGCACTACCAGGGATGACGATCGTCTGCGTGTATGGCGGCAGCGATAGGAGAGGACACATTTCGGCAGTCTTCTGAAGACAAACACTGGTGCTGCCCCTGCCGTCGTGGTGTGGAATCTCTGATAGTAAGGCAGAGACCGCTGACGGTACAGCGCTATATCACAGACATCTTACGTGCTCATGTGTTACCGCTGACAAGACAGTATCCTGCTACCATCTTTCAATAAGACAACGCTCATGCACACAGAGCTCTTGCCTCTATGAACTGCTTCAGGTACTCCCGTGGCCAGAAAGACTCCCCCATCTGTCCCCAGAAGCAAGTATGTGCGACCAGCTCGACGTGACGTCCATCTCTATGCAAATATCCAGTTGAGGACCAATTTACCGGCCGGTCGGTGTGGCCGAGCGGTTCTAGGCGCTTCAGTCGGGAACCACGCGACCGCTACGGTCGCAGGTTCGAATCCTGCCTCGGGCATTGATGTGTGTGGTGTCCTTAGGTTAGTTAGGTTTAAGTAGTTCTAAGTTCTAGGGGACTTATGATCTCAAATGTTGAGTCCCATAGTGCTCAGAGCCATTTGAACCATTTGAACCAATTTACTCTACGAGAGGATACAACGATTGTGTGGAAACCTTTGCCATCCTAACACAGGCCCAAGAGGGCGAAGGTCCTACCGTCAAGGGACCAGCATACTCCTCGTATTGCCAATTTCGTTGCTCGTTAACTTTATTTTGTGAACACTGAAACATTCTTCATGCGTGAAGTGCCCTTCTCCCCTTCTAAATGGTTAACTTTTCTTATGTCAGTGAGGCTTCTTTGTTCACTCAGCGTTTAACTAGTCAGATCGCCTGACAATCAGTAATGGACTGTGATGTATCGTTTTAGCAGGAATCTAATCCCCTCTCGTTCATCCAGGATGAGGTTTGGTTCAAATGGCTCTGAGCACTATGGGACTTAACATCTAAGGTTATCAGTCCCCTAGAACTTAGAACTACTTAAACGTAACTAACCTAAAGACATCACACACATCCATACCCGAGGCAGGATTCGAACCTGCGACCGTAGCAGCTGCGTGGTTCCGGACTGAAGCGCCTAGAACCGCACGGCCACCGCGGCCGGCGGGTGAGGTTTCCGAGGTTTCCATAAATCGATTAGCGAGAATGCTGGAAAAAATATGGCTTTCCTTGTCCTAACCAAACTTGTGCTCCTTCTCTAATGACCGACGATGTGGGTGTTAACTCGCCATTTTCTGTCCTTTTTACAGCTATTACAGCTACCTTCATTCTAAAGATTCGCATCAGCACGTGTGTGCTATCTACATCGCCGCGGTGTAGTAAACTCCTTAAGAGATACAGTCTGGCTATTTACCGAGGGAGGTGGCGCAGTTCCTAACACACGGGACTTCGGGAGGACTAAGGTTCAAACCCGCGTCCGGCCATCCACATGTAGGTTTTCTGTGATTTCCCTAAATCGCTTCTGACAAAAGCCGCTATGGTTCCTTGGCAAGGGCAGGGCCAATTTCCTTCATCAGCCTTTCCTAATCTGAACTTGTGCCCTGTCCCTAACGACCCAGTTGTCGACGGGACGTTAAACACTAATCTCCTCCTCCTCCTCTGCCTGTTTTTCCCGGCGCATGAGGCTTATGGCTGTTGTGACCTGACACTGAAACTGTCCAGTCACGTTAATGTGAGCACCTGTCAAAAGCCTGAACAACCGCTGCGAGACGTGCATGAAGAGAGTCAGTGAGGTTCTGGAAGGTACCAACAGGGTTTTGGAGCTATACCGACTCGTGTGGCGTGGCCAGCTGCTCTAGTATTCGGTTGAAGATTCATGGCGCGAACAGACCAAGCCAGGTGGTCCCACATATTCTCGATTGGGTTTAAATCTAGGGAGTTTGGTGGCCGGAAGAGTACGGTAGACTCATACAGGTGCTCTTAGAAACACACACGTTCACTGCGATCTGTGTGCCGGCCGGTGTGGCCGTGCGGTTCTAGGCGCTTCAGTTTGGAACCGCGTGACCGCTACGGTCGCAGGTTCGAATCCTGCCTCGGACATGGATGTGTGTGATGTCCTTCGGTTAGTTAGGTTTAATTAGTTCAGAGTTCTAGGGGACTGATGACCACAGATGTTAAGTCCCACAGTGCTCAGAGCCATTTGAACCATTTTGCGATCTGTGTGATACGCTGCATTGTCCTGCTGATAGATGCCATTGTACCGAGGAAAAGCATACTGCATGTAGGGATGGACATTGCAACCAGCGGTAGATGGTTGATCCATTGCGCCTTCCAAAATGACGAGATCGGTCGGCGATTGTCACGCAAACACTCTACAGACCATAAGGGCAGCGCCTCCGGCCTGGACACTTTCGACGATTGTTGCACGGTGTTCACTTCCAGATGTTTTGCGAGGTACACGCTATTAGCCGTTTGTCCGCTGGAGCATAAAATGTAATTCATTGGAAAATCTCACCTGTCACCTCTCAGTGAACGTCCGGTTGCGGTAGACGTGCAAATTTCAGTTTTCGTCACCGATGAACAGCAGTTAGTATGAGTACGTGAACTGGCCCCTGCTACGGAGGCCCATTCGCAGCAACGTTCGCTGAACACTCGTTGACGAGTCAGTGTTGGTAGCCCCTTGGTTCATCTGGGCGGTCTGTTACTCAACTGTTGTATGTATTTTCGTGTCTTTCACCCCTATCTTTTACAATAAGTGGTGCACCAGAGTGGCCTCAGCGCTGGGTTTGAATAGCGCCATTTTGCCATGCGAGGTATACTTTAATCACGGCGGCATGCGAACAGTTTATGTTTTTAGTCGTTTCGGAAATGCTTCCACCCTTGGCCCGAAAGCTAAAGATGATGACCATTTGGATGTCAGATAAATCGGTTCGTTTCCACATTACGATAACGACTGCACTGTTGTTCGCGTCCCCCGACACGTTTTATACACCCTTCACTGCTAGTGCTGCGACGTGCCGTTTGTGAGTAGTTACTGCACACTGATGTCCAACATAAACGGTGATCTCAGTAACAGGACTAAACCGTGTTGTAACCCGTACACAGCGTGTGGCACTTATATTTCCCCGGTGACAGTTGGCCAGAGGTTCTAGGCACTTCAGTCCGGAACCGCGCGACTGCTACGGTCGCAGGTTCGAATCTTGCTTCGGGCATGGGTATGTGTGAAGTCCTTAGGTTAGTTAGGTTTAAGTAGTTCTAAGTTCTAGGGGACTGGTGACCTCAGATGTTGAGTCCCATAGTGCTCAGAGCCATTTGAACCATTTTGAACCGGTGACAGTTTAGAGTGACATGTTTACACCGAGGATCTTTCTTATCTACGCTGATGCGAATTTTTTCGAGAGTAACGAGCATTCGTGTTATCATAACGAAACCTTATGGGTATTACTGAGACGCCATATGAAATATGCTGAACAGAAGTAAACAGTAGTAGGGAATGCGAATCGTTTACAGATTTGTTGGAAGGGCTGCAGGCATGGGCGGTCCGGGTGATCAAAAAGTCAGTATAAATTTGAAAACTGAATAAATCACGGAATAATTTAGATAGAGAGGTACAAATCGACACACATGCTTGGAATGGCATGAGGTTTTATTAGAACCAAAAAAAATTCAAAAGTTCAAAAAATATCCGACAGATGGCGCTTCATCTGATCAGAATAGCAATAATTAGCATAACAAAGTAAGACAAAGCAAAGATGATGTTCTTTACAGGAAATGCTCAATATGTCCACCATCATTCCTCAACAATAGCTGTAGTCGAGGAATAATGTTTTGAACAGCACTGTAAAGCATGTCCGGAGTTATGGTGAGGCACTGGCGTCGGATCTTGTCTTTCAGCATCCCTAGAGATGTCGGTCGATCACGATACACTTGCAACTTCAGGTAACCCCAAAGCCAATAATCGCACGGACTGAGGTCTGGGCACCTGGGAGGCCAACCATGACGAAAGTGGCGGCTGAGCACACGATCATCACCAAACGACGCACGCAAGAGATCTTTCACGCGTCTAGCAATATGGGGTTGAGAGCCATCCTGCATAAACATCGTACGTTCCAGCAGGTGTTTATCAGCCAGGCTGGGGATGATGCGATTCTGTAACATATCGGCGTACCTCTCACCCGTCACGGTAGCAGTCACTGACGTTTTGCTGTCCAGCGCCATCTGTCGGACATTTCGTGAACTTTGTTTTTTGTTTGGTTCTAATCAAACCCCATGTCATTCCAAGCATGTGTGTCAATTTTTACCTCTCTATCTACATTATTCCGTGGTTTATTAGGTTTTCTAATTTATACTGACTTTTTGATCACCCGGTATATAAGATGCTAACACCACGTATTCTAGAATACTGCTCTAGTATTTGGAGCCCTTATCAAATAAGGCTGGACGCAAATGTCCAAGGATTTCAGATTGAAGCTGTTGAGATCGTAAGAGGTCAGCATTATTCAACTGGAAGCGAAACAGTAGCGCTCAGGAAATTGAAATGGAAATTTCTGGAGGATATGCCACTTTTATTCTGTCCGACAGCCCGTCGGGTACGTTAGAGAACCGGTAATCGCGCTAGACTGTCCAACAATTCTACCACCTCGATCGTTTGTTTTTGAAGAGATCAGAAGAATTAAGTAACGGAGATTCAGCGCGTATGCAGCACATGCAATTGGCCCATAAGGGAAATAAGTGGCACAGCAGATGGCTAACGTTATTACAAAGTACCCGTCGCTATGTGCTGTGCGGTTTTGTATGTATTATGCAGGGTGTTTCATAGTATTTCCATCAAGCATCCATGGGTGATAGATTATGACATTGAGAATAACTTTTGTTAGAGACAAAAAGTTCGCAGACCCTTCCTGGCGACGCTTGACATCTTTTGTACGAGAGCGTGTAATAAGTATCGCAACATATTTTTTTCTCGGCCAGTCACGGTTTGTAACAATGGTGAATTTATTGTGAGGCATCATGGAATATTCTCACCTCAGCCATTATAGTTTCATAAAGTTCCGACATTTTATTTAGAGATGGGCTCCCTCCACGGCCGCACCAACGTGATCACCAAACTAAAAGTTCTACTGTTCACATGTTAGTTCAAATGGCTCTGAGCACTATGGGACTTAACATCTATGGTCATCAGTCCCCTAGAACTTAGAACTACTTAAACCTAACTAACCTAAGGACAGCACGCAACACCCAGCCATCACGAGGCAGAGAAAATCCCTGACCCCGCCGGGAATCGAACCCGGGAACCTGGGCGTGGGAAGTCACATGTTAGTTATCCAATAGGTGGACCACAGGATACTGGGCTGTGATGTTATCCATGCGTCTGGGTAAGACTAGGCATTAACACGATCCATCAGGTGATAGTGGACGAAACGCGAATGAGGGTAGCAATTAGAAGAGCAGAGGGAAAAAAGTGCCAAGGCTCTTGCCGTGGGAAAAAAAAACCTCTGCGACAGTGGGATGGGTAGTAAGAGCAGTAGTGGCTTACTCGCTGCGATAGTTCATGCAAGGTTGGGTTTGTTAGTGTGGGTATCATGCATCATTACCGTGGCAGGCGATGGCGATGTATCACGGTTTGCTGCAGCCGCTGCATTCCTGGAACAGTCAGGATCGTTATACACTCCTGGAAATTGAAATAAGAACACCGTGAATTCATTGTCCCAGGAAGGTGAAACTTTATTGACACATTCCTGGGGTCAGATACATCACATGATCACACTGACAGAACCACAGGCACATAGACACAGGCAACACAGCATGCACAATGTCGGCACTAGTACAGTGTATATCCACCTTTCGCAGCAATGCAGGCTGCTATTCTCCCATGGAGACGATCGTAGAGATGCTGGATGTAGTCCTGTGGAACGGCTTGCCATGCCATTTCCACCTGGCGCCTCAGTTGGACCAGCGTTCGTGCTGGACGTGCAGACCGCGTGAGACGACGCTTCATCCAGTCCCAAACATGCTCAATGGGGGACAGATCCGGAGATCTTGCTGGCCAGGGTAGTTGACTTACACCTTCTAGAGCACGTTGGGTGGCACGGGATACATGCGGACGTGCATTGTCCTGTTGGAACAGCAAGTTCCCTTGCCGGTCTAGGAATGGTAGAACGATGGGTTCGATGACGGTTTGGATGTACCGTGCACTATTCAGTGTCCCCTCGACGATCACCAGTGGTGTACGGCCAGTGTAGGAGATCGCTCCCCACACCATGATGCCGGGTGTTGGCCCTGTGTGCCTCGGTCGTATGCAGTCCTGATTGTGGCGCTCACCTGCACGGCGCCAAACACGCATACGACCATCATTGGCACCAAGGCAGAAGCGACTCTCATCGCTGAAGACGACACGACTCCATTCGTCCCTCCATTCACGCCTGTCGCGACACCACTGGAGGCGGGCTGCACGATGTTGGGGCGTGAGCGGAAGACGGCCTAACGGTGTGCGGGACCGTAGCCCAGCTTCATGGAGACGGTTGCGAATGGTCCTCGCCGATACCCCAGGAGCAACAGTGTCCCTAATTTGCTGGGAAGTGGCGGTGCGGTCCCCTACGGCACTGCGTAGGATCCTACGGTCTTGGCGTGCATCCGTGCGTCGCTGCGGTCCGGTCCCAGGTCGACGGGCACGTGCACCTTCCGCCGACCACTGGCGACAACATCGATGTACTGTGGAGACCTCACGCCCCACGTGTTGAGCAATTCGGCGGTACGTCCACCCGGCCTCCCGCATGCCCACTATACGCCCTCGCTCAAAGTCCGTCAACTGCACATACGGTTCACGTCCACGCTGTCGCGGCATGCTACCAGTGTTAAAGACTGCGATGGAGCTCCGTATGCCACGGCAAAATGGCTGACACTGACGGCGGCGGTGCACAAATGCTGCGCAGCTAGCGCCATTCGACGGCCAACACCGCTGTTCCTGGTGTGTCCGCTGTGCCGTGCGTGTGATCATTGCTTGTACAGCCCTCTCGCAGTGTCCGGAGCAAGTATGGTGGGTCTGACACACCGGTGTCAATGTGTTCTTTTTTCCATTTCCAGGAGTGTATATTAGTGGGAGATCGGCCATAGATTATCTCACTGTGTGGCAGTTATTCGGCAAGTGTGTTTGGCTTGGTTCAAATGGCTCTGAGCACTATGCGACTTAACTTCCAAGGTCATCAGTCGCCTAGAGCTTCGAACTAACTAAACCTAACTAACCTAAGGACATCACACACATCCATGCCCGAGGCAGGATTCTACATCTACATCTACATCCATACTCCGCAAGTCACCTGACGGTGTGTGGCGGAGGGTACCTTGAGTACCTCTATCGGTTCTCCCTTCTATTCCAGTCTCGCATTGTTCGTGGAAAGAATGATTGTTGGTATACTTCTGTGTGGGCTCTAATATATCTGATTTTATCCTCATGGTCTCTTCGCGAGATATACGTAGGAGGGAGCAATATACTGCTTGACT
Source organism: Schistocerca nitens (assembly GCF_023898315.1). Taxonomy (NCBI): domain Eukaryota; kingdom Metazoa; phylum Arthropoda; class Insecta; order Orthoptera; family Acrididae; genus Schistocerca; species Schistocerca nitens. Next base: position 932,839,674 of record NC_064616.1, read on the forward strand.
TCTCGGTGAAGGTATGTTCTCGAAACTTTAACGAAAGCCCGTACCGAGCTACTGAGCGTCTCTCCTGCAGTCTTCCACTGGAGTTTATCTATCATCTCCGTAACGCTTTCGTGATTACTAAATGATCCTGTAACGGAGCGCGCTGCTCTCCGTTGGATCTTCTCTATCTCTTCTATCAACCCTATCTGGTACGGATCCCACACTGCTGAGCAGTATTCAAGCAGTGGGCGAACAAGCGTATTGTAACCTACTTCCTTTGTTTTCGGATTGCATTTCCTTAGGATTCTTCCAATGAATCTCAGTCTGGCATCTGCTTTACCGACGATCAACTTTATATGATCATTCCATTTCAAATCACTCCTAATGTGTACTCCCAGATAATTTATGGAACTAACTGCTTCCAGTTGATGAGCTGCTATTTTGTAGCTAAATGATAAGGGATCTATCTTTCTATGTATTCGCAGCACATTACACTTGTCTACATTGAGATTCAATTGCCGTTCCCTGCACCATGCGTCAATTCGCTGCAGATCCTCCTGCATTTCAGTACAATTTTCCATTGTTACAACTTCTCGATACACCACAGCATCATCTGCTAAAAGCCTCAGTGAACTTCCGAAGTCATCCACAAGGTCATTTATGTATATTGTGAACCTGCGACCGTAGCGGTCGGCTGGTTCCAGACTGTAGCGCCTAGAACCGCCGGCCACTCCGGCCGGCAAGTGTTTTTCAACTGGATATCCAGTAATGGTGGCTGATTAATAGGGGTTCACCTGTACCGTTGTGTTTGCATGTACTTGGCCGTAAATGTTAGGTCCCTGAAAGTCGTCAGGATGTCGGCGCTATACATAACCTTCAAATGGTAGCTGTAATGAAAGTGCGTTTCACGCAGAGAGCTGTCATTGAGTTTCATTTGTCATTGAGTTTCAGATAATCTTAGGCGCTTATAGAATATCTACGGAGGCCTGGCAGTGAACAAAAGCACTGTGAGTCACTGGGAGAGGCGTCTGTTATCATCGCAACAAGGTCGCGCAAACCAGTTCGCTCTCCTACGTGCCGGCCGGCCGTACACAGCTGTGACACCGGAAGTGTTGGAACGTGCGGACACCCTCATTCGATGTGATCAACGGATCAGAATCAAATACCTCGCTGTACAATTGGGCATCTCAGTTGGTAGTGCTGGCACACTCTTCCACCAGCTGCGGCACTCGAGGTGTGTGGCCGCTGGGTTCCTTGCCGCCTAACAGAAGACCGTAAAGAGCAAAGAAGGACCATCTATGCACTGTGGGAAGTGATACGTGGATGATGGAGAGATTGCTGATGAGCAGGATGCTGGCTCTGACCTCGACCAGTAGAGTGGTACAATGTCGGCATACGGGCCCTCCCAATAAGGTGACGTAAGTCTGTCGCATTCTACAGGGATTGTGTTGAAAAATGGGGTTTGTAGGCAAAAGAATGGGAAACAATATGGTGTACTGGAATGCTTAATGAGACTAACCTGCTTTCAGAAGAAAAAGTGTTCCATTACTTTTTGAATGCTCCTCATTGTAGGTTATACGTCTGACGGGCGACAAGGTGTAGGTACTCTGCAGCGTTTGTCTGTAATGTGCGTTGCCTATAATACATTCAGCTGTCCTATGTGTCAGGGGGTAGACTGAGCTTGTAAAATATGTCTCCGCATTCTTAAGGTTTTCTTTTGTTGAATTTCACTCTATCAATTTACTAGGGTAGATAGCATGCAGAAGTAGCACGCGTGGCTAGTACCCCCTGTAGTTCGGTGAAATCACATCGTCCCAGTGTCGAAGAATTCAATAACAAGAAGTCTAGCGTCCCTGGGACGAGCCGGTGAACATCTTTCTCTAACAAACGTTGTTCCCCATGACGTAATGTATCATCGACAGACGTTTGCTTCAGAGACTGTAAACAACCTTATACGTAGCTGTGGTGAGAAAATTAAGTCGAATTTTGTATGCGAGTATGTTTAACGCTCTGTTTTCGTCTGCTGTCAATTCATTCAAGCACTTCGGCTGCTTACCGAGGTAAGCCCCACAACAATGACACAGTCCACATTTTTGTTTTCATTATTCCCGTCTTAGACAGTTTTTCAAGTTGTAATAGATGACAATAAATATTACGTTTTAAGTGAAAATAGAAGAAGACGATGGAAAGAGAAAGAAACGGCAGCGTAGTTCCCAGAAGCAGAGCTTCTTCCTTTTGACATCTCGCTCGTCTTGGTACTAGATAAGCCTGACAGTCGTCATCTGCTACCGAACTGGGTTGATTTAGGTCCCTGAAAAATCCTCTAACCCAAGCGCGTTATGCGGTAGTGTTTCCCAAACTGTGCTACAGTCGTTTCAAGCACCAAAGTTCTTCAATGTACGTTTTTGTCAAGCGTGCTGATTCTCACCTACAAATGATCTGAGTCGATATACGCCACTGAAAATCTTCCAAACCAGACGTGTTCATCGCCGGTGTTTCCCAAACAGCACTATAGTCGGTTTAATGGCCGTGTTTATGTTAAGTTTCGCCGTCCAACTGGTTAGAGACCAAGTGCAGAGTACTGGAGAAAACAGTGCTACCTGCAAGGCTCTGTTACTTTTGTTACGTAAATAAACATCGGAGAGCGCAGATGCTGCACAATAGTCTGTAATCTGATTACTGCGGTGATGAGCCTTGACGGTGGTGGGGGGCGCAGCCGAAAAGTGCGGCGGGGGCGGCAGCTGGCGGCCGTAATTAGTGCGAAGGGAAAAGTGGGGGAGGCTCGTGTGCGGCGCCCATTCTGAATTTCCATTCCCTTTGTTCGCACCCGCCGCCGCGTTCTAATCTCCGACTGGTGAAACTTGGAGAAATTGCCAACGACTAGTATTGGGAAGCAAGTCTTCATTAAGTAAGGGCAATTCAATGCGCGTCACATCCAGGGCGCCGGCACGTTATTTATGTTGCCGCCTTTCTTCTCCCGCGGTGGCGGTGGCGGAGCGCAAGTTGCTACCGGAGCTGCACAATAATATCTGCGAATTTAATAAGCTGGCGCGCATGTAGCGCGTTTTGGTCTAAAGTGGTTCCCCTCTCGCAAGAACTCCTTTCCAGGATTGCCGGCTACGGAACGTCGTCCGCGATTTCGGGCGAGCGCTCGCTACTTCGAGTCGACTCCCCCACCCCCAAACATTAGGTTAAAGCCTCGGCAAAGGATCCACTGCGACGGAGAATTGTACCCGCATCGAACACCCTGATGCTCTTTACAGTTTTTAACGATCGAAGCGTCAACTGTGTTCTGAGATTGTGATAATTTGAAAGCTGGCAGTTTCATTCTCAGCTCAGTACCACGGGCAGTGTGGAAATGGGCACTTAATTAGATCAGTAACAGTGGTTCGCCGATACCAGGCTACTTTGAACAAACCGCGTCAATCAGAGATAGTAGATAATCGTAACCTAAGGGTGAACTGTACAAAGTCAGGCATGTATATATTAGAAAAAACAGACTGACTGCATTTACAAACTCCCTAAAGGTATCAACATTATTGATACACACCTGAAAGTGGATTCAGTACATTTCTGAAAAACAGCAATATCTACGCTTCCAGAATGAGATTTTCACTCTGCAGCGGAGTGTGCGCTGATATGAAACTTCCTGGCAGATTAAAACTGTGTGCCAGACCGAGACTCGAACTCGGGACTTTTGCCTTTCGCGGGCAAGAGCTCTACCATCTGAGCTACCGAAGCACGACTCACGCCCGGTCCTCACAGCTTTACTTCTGCCAGTATCTCGTCTCCTACCTTCCAAACTTTACAGAAGCTCTCCTGCGAACCTTGCAGAACTAGCACTCCTGAAAGAAAGGATATTGCCGAGACATGGCTTAGCCACAGCCTGGGGGATGTTTCCAGAATGAGATTTTCACTCTGCAGCGGAGTGTGCGCTGATATGAAACTTCCTGGCAGATTAAAACTGTGTGCCCGACCGAGACTCGAACTCGGGACTTTTGCCTTTCGCGGGCAAGAGCTCTACCATCTGAGCTACCGAAGCACGACTCACGCCCGGTCCTCACAGCTTTACTTCTGCCAGTATCTCGTCTCCTACCTTCCAAACTTTACAGAAGCTCTCTTGCGAACCTTGCAGAACTAGCACTCCTGAAAGAAAGGATATTGCCGAGACATGGCTTAGCCACAGCCTGGGGGATGTTTCCAGAATGAGATTTTCACTCTGCAGCGGAGTGTGCACTGATATGAAACTTCCTGGCAGATTAAAACTGTGTGCACGACCGAGACTCGAACTCGGGACTTTTGCCTTTCGTGGGCAAGTGCTCTACCATCTTCTTTCTTTCAGGAGTGCTAGTTCTGCAAGGTTCGCAGGAGAGCTTCTGTAAAGTTTGGAAGGTAGGAGACGAGATACTGGCAGAAGTAAAGCTGTGAGGACCGGGCGTGAGTCGTGCTTCGGTAGCTCAGATGGCAGAGCACTTGCCCGCGAAAGGCAAAAGTCCCGAGTTCGAGTCTCGGTCGGGCACACAGTTTTCATCTGCCAGGAAGTTTAATATCTATGCTGTCGAATGTATTGATAAAAACAATTCGTAAGAATCAAATGCTGCCTCAATTAATTTAAACCATAAAGTTACTCAACATATTCATTTGCGTCTGTTTTGCGGCATCTGCATTGCCATCATGTAATAAGCTTACCAGTTACCTGACATGGCATTAAATGAAAGGAAGATGACTAGATGATAGATATAAGAGAGGTGGAAACCTGGAAAGGCAGTGTCGGCGTCCAAAGTTATGTTAAAAAGTTATCGTTTCCTTTTCATAGCATGTCGGAGTGGCCGAGCGGTTGTAGGCGCTACAGTCTGGAACCGCGCGACCGCTACGGTCGCAGGTTCGAATCCTGCCTCGAGCATGAATGGGTGTGATATCCGTAGGTTAGTTAGGTTTAAGTAGTTCTAAGTTCTAGGGGACTGATGACCTCAGAAGTTAAGTCCCATAGTGCTCAGAGCCATTTGAACCATTTTGAACCTTTTCATGAGCGTGGTAAAACTGGGAAAACCAACTAACACTGAGCCGCAAAAACTGAAACACGGATGGTCGCTAGCTGATGGCTCACATTAATCGGACATACAAGTTTTCAGTGACCTATTCCGACAACTATACAATTATACAATCACAGCGGAATCGACAGTGTCATTCGATACTCAATGACTAGATGAACTTTTATTTTCACCACCGAGGGCAGCACGTACAACTCGGCTATGCTGCGCATGTCAACACCTGACGCATGCGCTGTAGGATGCCAGTACATTTCACATGCGCGAGAATCGGCATAAATACCGCGACTGCACCTGGGCTCTTCAGTAGTTGTGTACTCACCTGATGATGGCCGGACGTCTCTGGGCCGAAATATCGTGGCAGAATGTCGACGGGATCCGGCTGCATACCCGGAAATTATTAGAACTATACGGACTGTAGGCCAACACAGTTAGTGCCACAACAATACAAAACAGATCATGTACATGAACGGATGCAAGTGAAATGGTTACCCGTATACGCAACGCAGTCTGCATCATTGGGGTTTCACGCAAGATCGTTACAGGCCGAAAAACGCGGGATTCTCATCACGCTGACGCAACAAATACGATTAACTGGAGCTCGAATATGAGTGGTGTGGGCGAATACTTTAAATTTAATACCCTGAAATAATGTGTCACCAGAAATAGCGCTTGAGAAAACGAACTCAGTGCAAGTACACGTGTCACGAAGTGACGTGGATTTAAAAAGTTGTATATCACCATGAAATATTGGGAAATGAAATGACTTCAATTCACTTGTAAAATGATTTGACCTTTATTAGCAGAATTGCATAACTGAAGCTGATTAATGGCAGTTACCAATCCTGCCTAATGTGCCCGCCGAAGGCGGAAAGAAAATGAGACGCAAGTACACAATGAACACGTACACAAATCCCAAAACGCCTTATTACTCAATTCCAGAGGGCATTTTTGTGGAGTTGGTGAGGGGGTAGGATGTAAGGGTTCGACAACAGCCACTGCGTGCTGGTGAATTTACGATAACAAATGAGTTTATCCAACACTATCTTCTGCTGGCCGGTGTCGGGGCTTGGCAGTTTTAGGACAGCCTGTACATACTGTGGACTAGAGCGAACACCCGAAGCACTGAAAACATAACCTAAGTCCTCAATATCAGGAACGAAGAAAAAACATTTATCTTTATTAAACTTGACGTTTGCCTGTTCTAGGATTGTGAGAAGTTTGTGTAAATCTTTGGCTAAGATCTGAGTGTCTTGGCTCGCTACAAGTATGCCATCTAAATAATTGGACATGCCGCGTTCCAGGGATCGCTAGAAGATTGCCGAAGCACTGGTGATGCCAAAGGGTAGCCTATTCTTTTGGAAAAGACAGACATGGGTGTTTATCTCCGTACTCTTTTAGAATACTGCTGCACGGTGTGGGATCCTTACCAGATAGGACTGACGGAGTACATCGAAAAAGTTCAAAGAAGGGCAGCACTTTTTGTATTATCGCGAAATATGGGAGAGAGTGTCACACAAATGATACAGGATTTGGGCTGGACATCATTAAAAGAAAGGCGTGTTTCGTTGCGACGGAATCTTCTCACGAAATTCCAATCACCAACTTTATCCTCCGAATGCGAAAATATTTTGTTGACGCCGACCTACACAGGGAGAACACCACGATAAAATAAGGGAAATTAGAGCTCGTACGGAAAGATATAGGTGTTCGTTCTTTCCGCGCGCTATACGAGATTTGAATAATAGAGAATTGTGAAGGAGCTTCGATGAACCCTTTGCCAGGCACTTAAATGTGATTTGCAGAGTATCCATGTAGATTTAGATGTAGAAAAACGGCAGAACTTCTCATCGAGTGGAAGCTGGAGTTACACATCCCGAAGATCAATTTTAGCGAACATCCTGCCATCCGAGAAGAGAGAGGATTTCCTCAACCCTACGACTTGGATAGGCATCGATGAATGACTGCCATTAATAGTGGACTTAAAATCATCACAAATGCGCAGCACCCTATTGGGTCCCTCATTGACAACAATCACTTTGGCTATTGAGCATTGGGGAGAGGAAGCTCTCATCCTGAAGCCACTGGAGCTCCAATTGAAGCTTGTCGTGGAGCACGAAAGGAACATTCCTGGCTTTATGGACTTTTGGCGTTACAGACTGAAGCAGGGCCACATGTGCCACAAAATCGTTGCCCGAACTGAGGTGGGAGAAGGCAGAACTAAATTCGGAAACAGGAGCTTTCAGGGGGACGTTAGCAACCAACGAGTTGATTGTGTGAGTGGACTTGTGGATATCGAGACCCAGTGCGTGGCGAAGATCGATACGTAAGAGGCTGATAGCACCCAGTGCATCAACAACCACGATCTTGGCCACCAGGGCAGTCGAGTGGCTCTAAACCTTAACCAGAAAATATCCAGAAGCCTTTAATGAGGTCACTGCTGTAGCTGCACATTGGGGTGTCGAAAGGTTTAAGGGAAGGGAACCCTACCTAGTAGTACGAGTTCCAATCAGTGGTGGTTGCAGAGGACCCTGTGTTGATCTGCAGCCTTATGGGGATGTTGTTGATATTCACCTTTATCCACAGCAAGTCCACCATGTGGAAAGCACTGCTTGAATGCAAGAGATGTCCAGGAAGGGGTACGCCTTTTCATATCCATCAGCATCCGAGGAGGACATGCACATGAAGTCTACATTCACCTTAACCGTTGCCTGGTATATTTCGACTGTATGGCCAGACTTCCCACAGGCTGAGCATTTAGAGCGGCAATAAGGACAGTGATGGCTAATGAAGCACTGACTGCAAGAGGGGAGTTGGTGTGGGTGGTGTCTAGGTCCCGACGACCTCTCTAAAGTAAGTCCATCCTGGGCTGGTTTCGTGACTGGGTCGGAGGGTGGTGCACCGATCGGGTGGCCCGCACTTGTGGAGAGTCCTGCTGAGTGGAAGATGATCAAAGAGAGTACTTGAATGATCTGATGATTGGGAGGCAATTTTCTAGCGGCGGTTCCTTGAACTGGAGGCCATTGTCGAGTGCATGTTCAAGGATCAGGACTTTGACAAAAGAGGCTACATACAATTACTTACATTCAGAGTTACTACACTGGAAACAGCAGTTGCGTGACAGCCCCTAGAGGCAGGTGATCCATTCCTGGTGAGATGGTCTGTGAAGTTTGTAGCAGTTAAAAAAATTTATGGTGGGCTGCTGCCACATGTACCTGCGAATTGATATAGTCCAATAAGCTAGACTTGATCTTATCATAAGGCGGAGGGCTGTCAATCCGTTTTCTGGTTGATTTGCTATAGGAGATATAATCTAGGGACCGGTATATGCCAGGAAGATGGTGCGCTGCTGGGTCTCACCTGAGAAGCCATGTACCAGGGCGTGTTGCTCCATTTGTGGGGATATAGTTCACCCATGGCTTGACCTTTTTGTTGAATGGTGGAAGCTGCGAAAGCGCCACCTGGAAACCCTTGACTATGGTGTCAATCTGCAAGAGTCGATTGGTGAGCTCCGGGGACGACATGGGTATGGCTGCAGTTCGCTCGACCAGGAGTTTGTGGATGCACTACATCTGCTGGAGCAGTACCAAGACTGAAGGAGCCATCGGACATGTACTAGAAGCAACGTAGTGGAAGTGAACCCACATGAAAACACTCGCAAGAGCACTGTATGCCTAGGTTTGAGTACATGCATAAGCAGAGACATGCAAAAAGAAATTCTCCTCTTCGCCAGTTAATGTGTCTTCGGAAGGCGGCCAAAATATAAGGTACAAATACACAGTAAATTTGTTGGTTCACAATTAACTCATTATTCTCTGGCAATGGTTAGTTTGTAACCAGTCTTAAACCAAAACAAATCTTCTTGAGAATCGACACAAACAGTTATTGCGGCAGAAGGCCGATAAAGTCACAATAAACGAAAAGAGTTCACTATTAAGAGTCTTAGCACCCAGTGTGCCAGAATGAGAGTCCTGAAATGACTTATCCAAGTTTCAGTCCACAAGCTAAGTTTGGCGAAGCCATTAGCGAAACGAAATAGAACTAAATTACAGGTATGAAGACTGATCACTGTTTCAAGGCTATGTTGATAGCTATGTTGTAAAGTGCTATGTTGGAAGATCCTGGACTAGAAGACGGTTTCGGATGACAGTGTAGCGATGGTTTTGAAGTGAGCACCTGATTGATGAAATGCAACTGTATTCAGCGTCTGGCCACTCAGAGTGAATTGGTCCTTTGGGGCCCATGAGCTGGCCTAAATAAAGCCTCGGGCTCCAGGATACAGCTGGTCGTATTTGCGATGACGAGGCCTGTGAAAGGAAAACGTCCGTGGTGCCAGCGACCTCTGACAAAGGTCTTTCATCTTTTAAGCATGGTACTGTAGTGGAGACCGTGAGTTATGAGCTGTCAAGTGTCGGTACAAAGGTTAACATGAACAAAACATCTCGTCACGGTAATTAGAAAAGAGAGTTATTCTTCTGTAGCTGCTGCCACGCGGCTTTTATTGAAAATTTCATCAGAAATCGTATGGAATTCAGGCATTGCTAAAGTGAACCAACCTGCACTCGCTATTCTGGGTTGTTGCCGGCTAACAAGAAATTACCGAAAGCATGATTGTTGCGGAAAATGAGAGCAACAGGCTGTTCCTCACCCTCCAGTAGTGAAGCCCGTAGTTGGTACGACCTCCGTCTGTTTGCTGTGCTCGCCCAACCTGTCAGTGGATGACCTGCGACGGCAAAGACGGCAAAGATGCAGGCGACTCCTGTCGCAGATTCTCACCTTCGCTCCCCCTCTGATGCCGGTGTGAAAGCTTGCATAGCCTCCACCATCCTTTTTCAAGTTCACAACTCTTTATGTTTCCTGTTCCCAAGAAGATATCATACTGTGTCCAAAACGCACGACTTTTATGGACCATCCTTTTTTTTTCAGTTTAAGCAATACTTGGTTTTCCTTGCCAACCATTTCGTAATAATGAGAAACAGGTGGCACTGTTTCGGCACACAGTGTGACTTTGTCCCTTCCAGAGGGTGTCAGCGCAGATAAACTCCGCGGCTTCGTTCTTTCCTTTTGTATACCTCTACCTGAGTGATTCAGAAAAAGGTTCCAAGACCCTGACATCAGCATGATTGTCATTTGTTCCCTCATTTCTCCTGCCATACTGGCTAATGAAAATTGGTCACTAAATAAACGTTTGAAAGTCTTCACTTGTCCCACGGAAATATGTTCCTCACGACGATCCCAATTTCAGATTACAGTAGGCGACGTGTTAATTAATCTACTAGGAAACTGATCAGATTACAGCTTGTGTAAAACACTTTTAGGTTAAATTTGAAAGTTTTTTACACCCTATGATGCAGCGCACTGAAGATGTCCGTGATTTCATAGGTCTGTGCTTCAGTCGTCACGCTCATCCAGTAGGCCAAATATCTGACCATTGGTTTAGGGTAAAAGCTATCTACAATACAGTTTTTATTCGTACAATCAATGCCAATTTGATTTGAAGTCACGGCATGATGAGCCTCTCGATGGAGCGTATGGCCACCACATAACGTCAGGGTCTGCAGATGAAGCGTCTGTCGTGTCTGGATAGCTCAGTATATTGATAAGAGAACTGCTCGCGAAACACAGGTTTCGCGGTCGATTCCCCGTCCGGGATACAGTTTTCAACTGCCAAGACGTTTCAAAACAGCTCACGTTCCACTGCAAATACTAAAATGTTTCTCCAACATAAAAAATTGCCAGTGGTGAAAGTCATGGTAACTGCTTTGTGGCTCTGATTAACATAAACTTGAATAATCACGAAAAAATGATGCGCTGAGCCCTTCCTCAAGTCTTAATGCACATGCCTTGCAGTAGAACCATGTCCAAGAGCTGCTCAAGTCAACATTTGATCTGTGTACTGAGACAGAAAGTGTTATCATTGAGTGAATGGTCAACAGTTGTTTTCTCTGGATATTAGAGACCAGGCAGCTCCATAGCCTCTCTCAGAGTGGAATCAGGAGATGTCTATTGACTGTCGACAATCTGGCCTTACTAGAGGCAGCTATCCAGCTGGCTTTCCTGCGTAAACAGCGTTGTTTAGGTACATTCTTTGACACCAGTGAGGCATACCACAATACTTGGAGACACAATATTAAAGGTCTTCACACGAATGGGACTTTCGTGGTTACCTTCCATTCATTCCGGCCTTCTTATCAAAGAGAGATTTTACGTATAGAATTGGTGAAGTGCTGTCGAATAGTGTTCCAAAGGGAAGTTTTTTGAGTCATACCCTCTTTCCCATAGCCTCAGACGGCATAACGTCTGTGGTAAGGAGAGATGTACAATGCTCCTTATTTGTGGACGGTTTTTCAGTTTTCTGTTCCTTCTCCATCACTGTAACAGCGACTCGTCAGTTGTAACTGATAGCGAAGAGGCTTGAGGTATGGACTTCAAAGGAATATTTTACATTTTCTTCAGGTGTGTGTGTGTGTGTGTGTGTGTGTGTGTGTGTGTGTGTGTCTGTGTGTGTGTGTGTTAATTTTAACAATTCTCTTTTTTTACATTTAACTGACTTCCATATGAGGGATACCGTTCTAAATGTCAAAGTGTCGTGGAGGTTTCTGACCCTCGTCATTGATTCCAAACTATGATGGTTACCACACCACAAGACCTAAGCCACAGGTTTTGGGCAGCGGACTGGGCGCGTCAGCTTCCTTTTTATAGGGCTTTTGTGAGATCGCAGCTAGGCTATGGGTCCATGGTATACGGATCGGGTATTGACTGAAGATCGATGATGCTATCCACCATGTAGGGATGAGGCTGGCCACAGCTGCTTCCAGGATCAGCCTCATAACCAACCTTTGTACTGAGGCTAGGGATCCGCGACTCACCATCTGGCGGCAAGTCCTCATGGTGCGTCGAGCACTGCTCCCAGTTCATCAGCATACAACACTGTTACTCGTCCAGCTATGGAACTCCTTTTCTCCAGTCGTCCACGAGCAACAAGGCCGTTTGGGATCCGCGTGAAACATTCACTGGAGTCATTTAGTGTGGGGCCAGCGCAACCCAAGTCCAGGGTTTCCATCGACTGCCACCCTGGTTACTGCAGATACTTCTAATCTACGATTTAGTGTAGCGTAGGAGACGGTACGCTCCTGCAAATAATTGTCATAACATCTTTTATGACTGTTTAAATAAGCACCACAACTATACAGCTGTATTCAGGGTAGACTCTAAATGGAGAGACTCCATTGGTTTCTGTATTGCTTTCCCCGATCGTGTCCTCAAGATTCGGTTACTTCATGAATTCACAGTGTGATGCCAAATTATACGCAACCTTAAGCGCTCTGGTACACATAAGATGTGCTGAGTCCGCTCAATTCTTCGTGTCCTGCGATTCCCTTGGTACACTCACCTCTTTTCAACTCTTGTACCCAGCAGATAAAGTAGTGTAGGATATCCAGGAAGTCGTTATCGACCTGCAAAGGGAAGAAGGAGGGGTCTGAGGAAGGAGGGGTCTTCCTGCTGGGTGCCAGGGCACATGGGAGTTAACGGAAAAGAAATGGCGGATGTAACAGCCAAGGAGATGTGTCGCGATACTCATACAGTTCATGTACCATCGGCCCTACATGCTATAACCTTGCTGTTGAAGTGCAGTGTCATGAGTCGATGGGAAAAAGAGCGGCTGGAAGTGACAGACAATAAGCTGAGCAATTCGGCCCTGGCGTACCTCCATCCAGCTCCGCAGTCGGGATGAAGTGCATCTCACTCGTCTTCACATAGGACACGGCTCTATGAGGCAGATCTTCTTGCTCCGGCGAGAGAGCCTTTTAAGATGAGGAGCTGTGGCGTACGGATCACAGTGCGCTACATTTTAATTAACTATGTTTTATATTCAGACAAGAAAGCAGTAGGTCATTTGCCCATAGACTTGCCCTTTACTTAAACTGACAATCAAACGATTTTTACGGTTTTGTGAAATGCACGATTTGTTTTTAACATTTCAGCGGGAAGTTCTTAATGTGTTATGAGGGTGACCTGGTTACCCATGCTTTTGTCAGTGATCAGACAGTCACATTTTTCTGTGTAATTATTTTAACTTTCCTCTTATATTACATAGTTTCAATTGCCAATTTTAGAACATCTGCCCATTTTTCGCTATCTTGTGCGGATGCGGATGACCGTGAGTGAGGTTGGAAGAGAGTGTGCGTGTTTGTGTAAGACTTACTCTTCCTTTTTTAAACCATTTTAACAGCATTCGTTCCTCCTAAAATATGTACGGGCGCTGATAACTTAGCCGCCGAGTGCCCGCAAACCACACACACAAACACGCACCCCCCCCCCCACCACCCAACCCCACGCCACACACACACACACACACACACACACACACACACACACACACACACAAAGTGTTACACCATGAAGCCCAAGTCCGATATTTATCAAATATTGTGAAGATGTTCATCACATACCGGACACTGTTTTTTTTTTAAAACTTTCATTGCACTCGAAAGTGATGTTCGTCATCAACATCAATATACGGTATGACCCCACGGGCACACATTCTCCAAATGCATTTCGAGGAATTGATTGCCGCATGTGAAACATAATGTTGAAGATTAATGGCTGGATGATGACATGAAATGTATGCATCTTTTCATTCCATCTCAAGGATGCTCTGAAGGTGAAAAATTAGTGGATCAGGCAAGTCAGTCTGTGCATTCATAAGGTGCTTGCGGTCGACCCTGCAGTATGGATCTTGCATCATCCTGCTAGAATATGCTACTTGGTACCTTCGTCATGGGCCGAGCGGTTCTAGGCGCTACAGGAGGAGGAGGAGATTAGTGTTTAACGTCCCGTCGACAACGAGGTCATTAGAGACGGAGCGCAAGCTCGGGTGAGAGAAGGATGGGGAAGGAAATCGGCAGTGCCCTTTCAAAGGAACCATCCCGGCATTTGCCTGAAGCGATTTAGGGAAATCACGGAAAACCTAAATCAGGATGGCCGGAGACGGGATTGAACCGTCGTCCTCCCGAATGCGAGTCCAGTGTGCTAACCACTGCGCCACCTCGCTCGGTGTCTAGGCGCTACAGTCTGGAACCGCGCGACTGCTACGGTCGCAGGTTCGAATTCTGCCTCAGGCATGGATGTGTGTGATGTCCTTAGGTTGGTTAGGTTTCAGTAGTTCTAAGTTCTAGGGGACTGATGACCTCAGAAGTTAAGTCCCATAGTGCTCAGAGCCATTTGAATCATTTTTGAACCTTCGTCATGAAGGATATGACAACAGGTATACCATACTTGTCACGTATTGGCGTCCAGCGTTTAGCCACTAGTCCGTCCTTTTGTCATACACAATAGCTCTTCACGTCACGATTCCAGGAACTAGAGAGGTATGAATCTCGAGAATCGCTGCTTCCTGTGATCCTTCACCAAGTCGTCTGCGGACCTATTAGCATCGATATGACCGTCACAAACAGAAGTGGGACTTATGGATGAGCTCCACAGAATGCCACTCAGTGTCTCAGATGATTCTGACTCTCCACCATCGAGGTCCCAGCTCAGGTTCCAGTAATCTGTTCTGGACGGTTCGAAGTGAGACTGTGCCTATAACGTCTCCCAGGGATTTCGTTATTGGTATCCGTCTATTTTGCTGAGCCAGTCGATCAGTCCTACGACATTTTCGTAATGTAGTCTTTCTGGAAGGACCTGTGTCTACTCTCCTTGCGACTCTGTTGTCCTGAGTCCATCTTGTCAACACCGGTTTTGTAGTCATGCACTAAAACCAACTGTCTGTGTGATCTGTTTGTATGATGCTGCCAGATACCTCATGCAAATGATTTGCCCTTTCTTAAAAGTGCGAATGATGGTGATTAGCGCAACGTGACAATCTGCTGGGCAGGCTCTGTTGCGATTTCCACTTGAAAATTCCAGTAACGTAATACACTCCAAATATCCATCATTTATTCGCACCATTCTTCACTTGTAGGAAAGGCTTTTCTGTTACTGAAATTAAGGTCGCAAAAGGATGAAATTTTCATCAACATATTCCACCGACACGGAAATAAAGGAGTATCAATTTGGTAGCATTCGTTCAAGAAGTTCATGCTGTAATACTTTCCATTTTCGTTAGCGTCTTATTTCTCTCTAAGCTTCTTTTTCTATCTCAGTACTACATGTCTACTAAATTTAGCTAATTTATGGTTATTAAATAACGGCTTTGCAACGATGACATGTGTACTGAGTGCTCTTTTCTATTAGTGCTATCCTTGAAAGTAAAAGTAATGACTACTTACATAACTCAGTACACTTTGAAATCATCTTTGGGATAGATACGTAGTCGTATGAGTGGTGGCACAACATTTTTCTTCTCTTTCAGGGCGCATATGATCCGATAAGAAATTGTGAGCCACTAGTCCAACAGCGTAGGAGATCTCCTATGAGGTTCGAAGGACATGGAAGGTTTTAGTGGCGCGTTAAACCATCGAGGTCCACGAGAGCACCAATTCAGTTTCGGATTGCAGTCTGGCATACACATTTTTAACTCGTCACAAATGTTCGTCGTACAGAGAGAGTTGCTGCGTATTTTCGACGACAACGTTCGAGCATCCTTCACTTGTCTCAGTACATTTCTTCAAGGTTATGAATGTCATTCTAACCAAGTCCGTCAGGTGTGAGTACTCGTTTTTGAGACACTGCCAAGTGAGCCCCACAAATTCTTCGCCATCTTTACGACTCATTTGTGAACGAAGGGGCAGCTGCTGCTAATCTTGATCACAACCATTACTGCAATGCTATATGCATTGTAATATAACCCATTTTCACGGAAATGATCATGAGTGTTCTAAATCAGATGAACGTAAATTCACCTTTTAGTCACAAAATAGCTTTATTTGAGTTGTGTTCTATGACATTTTGGAAACTATGGACCCATCTTCAACTGAGTTGACACTTACAAGAGCCAGACGTAATTTTTTGTGTGGTTTGTTGCGTACATTAATGGCAAAAAACATTTGTTATATACAGTAACTCACACAGAACATTACTAATTGTTTCTTATTACTGTAGCAATATAAAATAGCACAAGAAACACATGTGCATAATGTAACGTAGTATCAACAAACCAAAGATAGTAGTTCGTGTGCGAAGATGCTACAATAAATCTGCTCGTTATAATTAGAGCTATCAACTTACGAAAGATATTAAAGTGCTACATGTTAGGGCACACACATTACTTCTTTTATTTTGTCTTATGGTACCAAACTGATGAGGTCATCAGTCCCTAAGCTTACACACTACTTAATCTAACTTAAACTAACTTAAGTTAAGGACAACACACACACTCATGTCCGAGGTTCAAAATGGTTCAAATGGCTCTGAGCACTATGGGACTTAACTACTGAGGTCATCAGTCCCCTAGAACTTAGAACTACTGAAACCTAACTAACCTAAAGACATCACACACATCCATGCCCGAGGCAGGATTCGAACCTGCGACCGGAGCGGTCGCGCGGTTCCAGACTGTAGCGCCTAGAACCGCTCGGCCACACTGGCCGGCCATGCCCGAGGGATGACTCGAACCTCCGACGGGGGGAGCCGCGTGAACCGTGACAAAACGCCCAAGCCGCGCGGCTACCCCGCGCCGCACACATTCCTTGTGAGTCCAGAGACTACATGTATGATTATGCATCTAGCAACCTTGATCTCTGTCCAAAATGGTTAAGTATTTGCCAGAAGAGCTTCTATAAAGTTCCTGAACACATCATGGCTGTAGAGTGCGATTTTCGCATTCAGCAAATTTGATCTGTGATTGAATTTGTGTAAATAAATTCTTAATGGTTTTTTTTGTGTGTTTCAGATCCATTGCAGAATCACCAGCTGGCCGCAAGATCGTGCTTTATGAGACAAGTCGAGCAGTTCATCTCGTTGACATAGCGCTTGTTGCCGTCGACACACCTCAACATCCACCAGCATGGGTGTGCTTCAGTCTACGAGTTTCAGCACAATAGAACTTAATACTTATATTATCTGATGAAAAGTATCCGGACACCATATGAAAGGTGGAATTAACCACTAGATGCCGCGAGAGGCCGACCCGCCGGTATAAAAGGAAGCGGAAGCGGTAACAGTAAAATTCATCGGTCAACAGAGCTCAGTGGCTTTAAGGGGCTCCGGAACGCCCTATACTTGCAATGTTAAAATAACGCTTATAAATTACATCTTTCCTCACAAAGTATTTGAGGTAGGAAGTTGAACTTTTTACAGATTATTTATTGGAATATGGGCTACAACTTAACACAGGGATTTTACAAAATTTTAGTTCAGTTATTAAAGATGATTTTTTTTCAATTGTAATGAAAATTCACAACATTTTTTTGCAATTTTTTATTTATATATTCAAAAATATACAGTTTTTTGGAAAAAGGCTGTGTTAAATTATGCAGAAGGTACTGTGTAACATTTACTGAAAGTTTGAAACAAATATGTTTGGAAGATCCTTAGAAAACATGTAATTAGTATGAGAAAATAAAAGTTTTGGGAATCGAGCGACAAAGATTGGATTAACTTTTTAGTGCATTCCAGGTCCATAGGATGGATTATCTTCATCCTCTGCAAACTCCTCCTCCAGCTTCCTCTTGTTCCTCCTCCTGTTTACTCTTGCTTGTATTTCTAGACTCTTTACAGCCCTGTCTGCAGCCCGAAGGCGTTCCTTGTCTAAAGCAAGCATCGCTCGTACCATGTTAGAACCTATCTTCATTCCCATATTTCTAAATACCTTGCACCTTACAATGTTGCCATCATTGAAAGTCGCAACAGCATCATACACACCAAAGTGAAGTGTTTCTATTCCAACAAATAGTCTTGGGGATTCTCGACCATATAACACTATTTGCTAAGTCTCTGAAAACAGGTTTTATCACCTCCATTATTGCATGAGGCAGACTATGCTTATGAGTGTACACTTCACCAGTTAGCAATCCTTTGTTATATTTACACCAACTGTCTTCTTCTTTGGGACACAAGCTATGTTGGGGATTTTCATCGTCTTTATTGTTTACAGTAATAACACATTCCTTTGGCTTTCCAACATTTCTCCTTTTCTTAAAAGCCTTCAGAGGATTTATAATAACTTTACTTTTACTCATTATTATACTTCAACAAAACAGAGACTCAAGAAACAGAATTAATTACGAATATTTTCGAGATAACGACAGAGTAAATAAACATGAAACAATCGACAATCACACCAGCGATATATATTGAATCATCACAGGTTAGCCACAACACATACTTTATCTCACATCACTAAAATGTACCTGATGAACACGGACGTTAATAATAACACCATTTGACAGCAGTTTAACAGCGCCACAGTGGGTCACGCCCATGTAGAACACATTTCAAAAAAAATTTTAAAATAGTTGTAGTCTTCGGAATTGAATAAATTATATATCTATTAAAAGGTAATAGTCTGCAGATTCAGAAAACGCAAAAAAGTAAAAATTGAACTTTTCATGATTTTGAGCCTTTCCGGAGCCCCTTAAGAGTGCGCCAGCTATTCGATGTCACTTGAGTAACGAATCCATCAGGGACAACTCAATCGTTCTGAAAATGAGAAATTCGACTGACGTTGATCTGAGTGTGAAGTAGAAAAGGGGAAAGAACAGCCAGAGCTGAACTAAGACGAGGCAGAGCTCACGTACTGACGTAGAGGGACCGTTGAGCATAATTGAGGGTGGTTGTATAGCAGGTGCAGCCAAGAAGCAGGCCCGCGAGCAGTGCTGTGTCGCTGGTGGCGTAGCACTCACTCCAGTGCACATTTCCCCCACCGACGCACCACGCTGTCTGGAGAAAAGGGGGAAACCGCAAACGCA
This sequence comes from Schistocerca nitens, assembly GCF_023898315.1. Classification (NCBI taxonomy): domain Eukaryota; kingdom Metazoa; phylum Arthropoda; class Insecta; order Orthoptera; family Acrididae; genus Schistocerca; species Schistocerca nitens. The sequence goes on from NC_064616.1 coordinate 932,858,554, forward strand.
CCTCATTTAAAAGGCAATGCAGACACATTTCTCAACAAAGATCACAAACGAAACAAATTTTCGGTATTATTTAATTATTTTTGGCGTGATGAAGACATAATATAGTTTTTATGCGGTACAGATTGTCAGCATACAGACACATGCAGAAAAATTTCAGATTTTTGCACTCGGGTTGCCAAGTAATCGTGACTTTCGTAATCTAAAAAATGGCTTTCACATACATATTTTGATCGCAATGATGTAGCACTTTTGCAGTCACATTATGGAGACGTGGAAACTCTACGCAAGGAAAGCAATGTCGACGCCCTGAGTAGTTTTAACGCAAAATGATTTGTCTGTAAAATGGGAACTACGTTACAGATCAGTTTGTTACTTCTGCATATGCACACGGGCACTTTCAACTGAAATGGCTGACGGTGTCGAAAACAGATATAAGATTGACAGTGTACTCAGAGAGTTTAGGAAATTATGGTGGTAACTCGAAATGTCATAATGAATTCTTAAAACGTAGCGTTTTCTCTAATGCCGGTGAGCTTAGGGAACTGTGCTGTGTCAGAATGTTTCCCTTCTATAAGGCTATTTTATTTTTAAATGTCTCCCCATCAATCAAATTCACGCCAACAATTTCTTCTCGTGCTGCCTGACTGAAAATTTAGCACGAAGTGCTTCTTGATGTCCAGAACCATGAATCCCGTCTGGCGATCACTGTAATTGTTTGCTCTTTCATTGTCAACCAAATCTTTACATTCTTTCTGTGGGGTCTTGCCCGCTCGTCTCGTAAAGGGCGCCAAAGGGACGCTGCGTTCTCGGAATGCTATACAATAATTCAAGCAAAGTCGCATTAAGAGTTGTTATTACAAATAAGAAGAAAGACAATACTTCACAATCGCGTCGCAAGCGATGGGTGACATGCAACATAAATCAGAGTCCTTTGCTATATACAATGTTCATACAAGTTTACGCACGGTTTGTGGATCACTAATAACAGCTATCGTAGCGTTCTCTGCTAGGCCTGTCGTATACTGTCCCGATACTGAGCATTAATGCCCTGCCGAGATTGGCAGGAGCGGCGCTTATATTCACTTCGGCTAGATGCCGCAACTATCGTGGTGCGGTCCTAATCAGCGCACCACTGCCCGAAGTCGTTTCACCGCCTTCCCTTCTCTTGCGTTTTTCGTCTTCGTTCCGGCGCTTGTGGTTAAGCAAGAACACTTTCTGTGTGGTTCCGTAATATCGTTTTGTAGCAAATTTGCTGTATCCGCCGCTCATATTGAGAATTCTCGTCCCTCTCTTCTTCATTCCCATTCATTTTTAAAGACTTGTAACTATAGATCGCTAGACTGCCTTTTTTGTACAAACGGCCACTGGAACTGTGAACATCCTTCATACCACGAACAAATACACTCCTGGAAATGGAAAAAAGAACACATTGACACCAGTGTGTCAGACCCACCATACTTGCTCCGGACACTGCGAGAGGGCTGTACAAGCAATGATCACACGCACGGCACAGCGGACACACCAGGAACCGCGGTGTTGGCCGTCGAATGGCGCTAGCTGCGCAGCATTTGTGCACCGCCGCCGTCAGTGTCAGCCAGTTTGCCGTGGCATACGGAGCCCCATCGCAGTCTTTAACACTGGTAGCATGCCGCGACAGCGTGGACGTGAACCGTATGTGCAGTTGACGGACTTGAGCGAGGGCGTATAGTGGGCATGCGGGAGGCCGGGTGGACGTACCGCCGAATTGCTCAACACGTGGGGCGTGAGGTCTCCACAGTACATCGATGTTGTCGCCAGTGGTCGGCGGAAGGTGCACGTGCCCGTCGACCTGGGACCGGACCGCAGCGACGCACGGATGCACGCCAAGACCGTAGGATCCTACGCAGTGCCGTAGGGGACCGCACCGCCACTTCCCAGCAAATTAGGGACACTGTTGCTCCTGGGGTATCGGCGAGGACCATTCGCAACCGTCTCCATGAAGCTGGGCTACGGTCCCGCACACCGTTAGGCCGTCTTCCGCTCACGCCCCAACATCGTGCAGCCCGCCTCCAGTGGTGTCGCGACAGGCGTGAATGGAGGGACGAATGGAGACGTGTCGTCTTCAGCGATGAGAGTCGCTTCTGCCTTGGTGCCAATGATGGTCGTATGCGTGTTTGGCGCCGTGCAGGTGAGCGCCACAATCAGGACTGCATACGACCGAGGCACACAGGGCCAACACCCGGCATCATGGTGTGGGGAGCGATCTCCTACACTGGCCGTACACCACTGGTGATCGTCGAGGGGACACTGAATAGTGCACGGTACATCCAAACCGTCATCGAACCCATCGTTCTACCATTCCTAGACCGGCAAGGGAACTTGCTGTTCCAACAGGACAATGCACGTCCGCATGTATCCCGTGCCACCAAACGTGCTCTAGAAGGTGTAAGTCAACTACCCTGGCCAGCAAGATCTCCGGATCTGTCCCGCATTGAGCATGTTTGGGACTGGATGAAGCGTCGTCTCACGCGGTCTGCACGTCCAGCACGAACGCTGGTCCAACTGAGGCGCCAGGTGGAAATGGCATGGCAAGCCGTTCCACAGGACTACATCCAGCATCTCTACGATCGTCTCCATGGGAGAATAGCAGCCTGCATTGCTGCGAAAGGTGGATATACACTGTACTAGTGCCGACATTGTGCATGCTCTGTTGCCTGTGTCTATGTGCCTGTGGTTCTGTCAGTGTGATCATGTGATGTATCTGACCCCAGGAATGTGTCAATAAAGTTTCCCCTTCCTGGGACAATGAATTCACGGTGTTCTTATTTCAATTTCCAGGAGTGTAGCAAAGGTTAAACAGCGCTGACATCACGATTCTGCCGAAATGAAGATAGTTGTGGTGGCCGAAAAATGTCATAATGCAGTATTAAATGAAACGTTGGGGTGAGGCGAGTAATTCCGTGAAGGGCCGAACAATGCCGAGACGGGTCGGCCTTGTTGCGCACACGACCCGCACACACAGCACGCGCGAAGCTTGGCACGCCGTGGTCGATCCTCTTGTAAACAGCTGCGTGGAATCACTGGCTGGAGCCACTCTTGATTTCCGAAGGGCTACCAGCAGTCAAGCTAGCACGGTAATATCTACATCTACATCTACATGGTTACTCTGAAATTCACACTTAAGTGCCTGGCAGAGGGTTCATCGAACCATTTTCGTACTACTTCTCCACCATTCCACTCTCGAAGGGCGCCTGGGAAAAAGGAACACCTAAATCTTTCAGTTCGATATCTGATTTCTCTTATTTTATTATGATGATCATTTCTCCGTACGTAGGTGGGTGTCAACAAAATGTTTTCGCATTCGGAAGAGAAAGTTGGTGATTGAAATATCGTAAATAGATCTCGCCGCGAAGAAAACCGCCTTTGTCCAGTGACTGCCACCCCAACTCGCATATCATATCAGTGACACTCTCACCCCTATTGCGCGATAACACGGAGCTGCCCTTCTTTGCACTTTTTCGATGTCCTCCGTCAATCCTACCTGGTAAGGATCCCACACCGCGCAGCAGTATTCCAGCAGAGGACGGACAAGTGTAATGTACGCTGTCTCCTTTGTGGGTTTGTCGCATCTTCTAAGTGTTCTGTCAACTAAGCGCCGTCTTTGTTTCGCCTTCCCCACAATATTATCTAGGTGGACTTCCCAATTTAAGTTTCTCGTAATTGTAATTCCTAGGTATTTAGTCGAATTGACAGCCCTTAGATTTGTGCGATTTATCGTATACCCAAAGTTTACCGTATTTCTTTTAAGTACTCATCTGGATGACGTCTTCCTTTTCTTTGTTTAGTGCCAATTGCCACTTTTCACACCATATAGTAATTCTCTCTAGATCATTTTGTAATTGGAATTGATTGTCTGATGATTTTATTAGAAGGTAAATTACAGCGTCATCTGCAAACAATCTAAGGGGGCTGCTCAGATTATCACCTAGACCATTTATGTAAGTCAGGAACAGAAGAGGGCCTATGACACTACCTTGCGGAACGCCAGATATCACATCTGTTCTGCTCGATGATTTATCACTACGAACTGTGACCTCACGAATAGTCACACAATTGAGACGATACTCCATATGCACGCAATTTTATTAATAGTCGCTTGCGAGGAACGGTATCAAAAGCCTTCTGGAAATCTAGGCATTTGGAATCGATCAGAGATCCGTTGTCGACAGCATTCATTACTTCATGGGAATAAAGAGCTAGCTGTGTTGCACAAGAACGATATTTTCTGAATCCGTGTTGGTTGTGCATCAATAAGTTATTTTCTTCAAGGTGATTCATAATGTTCGAGTACAGTGTATGTTCCAAAATCTTACTGCAAATTGAGGTCAGTGATATGGGTCTGTAATTCAATGGGTAACTCCTGTTTCCTTTCTTGAATATAGGTGTGACCTGTGCTACTTTCCAGTCTTTAGGAACAGGCCTTTCGTCAAGTGAGCGGTTGTATATGCTATTGTGTCTGCATACTCTGAAAGGAACCTGATTGGTAAACCATCTGGACCGGAAGACTTGCCTTTCTTAAGTGATTTGAGTTGTTTCGCAAAACCTAAGATATCCACTTTTATGTCACTCATGCTAACAGCTGTTCTGGTTTCGAATTCTGGAATATTTACTTCGTCTTCTGTCGTGAAGGAATTGCAGAAAACTGTATTTAGTAACTCCGCTTTAGTGGCACCATCATCGATAACATTTCCATCGCTATCGCACCATGACGGTATTGACTGTTTTTTCCTACTGGTGTATTTATGTACGACCAGAATCTCTTTGGGTTTTCTACCATATTTTGAGACAATGTTTCATTGTGGAAACTATTAAAAGCATACCGCATTGACGTCCGCACTAAATTTCGAGCTTCCGTGAAACTTAGCCAGTCTTGGGGATCTTGCGTAGGGAGTTAAAAATAATGTAGTGCAATGGTTGAGCACCTACTTACAAGCCACATGTTTCTGTACTCTGTGTAAAGCGACGTCGGAAGTGCTGTGAAGAGCGATGCCACTGGTCAGTAGATGACTGGAAACAAGTGATCTGGAGTGATGAATCACGCTGTACCATGCGGCAATCAGATGGAAGTGGGGAATGCCCGGAGAAAGTTATGTAGTGCCAACAGTGAAGTATGGATAAAGCTGTGTTAAGTACAGGGTCGTCGTGCTTAAGAAAACGCTAAATGCGGGAGGATATGAAAACGGTTTTCAACATTGTGTACTGCGAACAGCAGAGAAACAGTTCGGAGACGATGAGTGTTTGTATCAGCATATCAGTGCACCCTATCATAAAGCAGCATTTCCGAGACAATGGTTTGTAGACCCTGAATTTGAGTGACTTCCAAGGGTACGACGTGAAGCCGATGGTACGTCTTCGGGAAGAGTCATAACGTCGACTTCACGCCAGATCTCAGCGTCCAAGGTCACTACCTTCTGTGGTTTCATCTCTTGATCGAGGATGGACTACCATTCCTCGACAGATATTCAAACACCTCATTGAAAGTTCTTCCAGCATAGTTGACGCTGTTATAAAGTTGAACAAAAACAGACCCCGTAATAATATCCCACATTATGTGTCCGGATACTTCTGATCAGATACTGCATTTATTAACATCGTGCAATACCACAGACATTGGAATATAACAAGCGAAGTAATTACACAGTGTGACGTCTGTACAATAAACACTGGGTCGAGTATCTCGCTGAAATACCTCGATCTTTATCATCTAACACGTTGTTAAGGTGTCTTTCACTTGTTATTTCTCCTGTACCGTAACTCTGTACTCATTCAATAAAATTCCTCCAAAGTTTTCAGTAATTCCGAATCCAGTTCCTGCACTTCTTCAGCTGGAAATATGTTTTCCAGCCTTCATCCTGACGGAGGAAATGAATTTTATTAGTGGCATTCCCAGCGGTTTTTCGGTAATGGAAGGACTGAATGAGGAATGTACACAGACTTGTCAATACGGCTTCAGAGCTATTTTACAAGAGATTCCGCATTCTGTCTGAGGAGAAGAGTTTCTATCAGTTTGTATTACAAGTTTTGACTTACTCTAGTGAGGGGTGAACCTTTAACGCAAAAAATATTTAGAAACTGAACTTTGCTCAGCAAATAATGTAGAGAACCTCGATTTTACCTGAAGTGAAAGTTTGTTTCCTGTTAGCAGGTTTGAGAACTGGCCGTTACTTTTCCAAAACATACCTGCAATAATCCTATGTATTAATGATACGCTTACAGCAGATGCACTGACGTTTGGAATTGGTAGGAAAATCTTGGGATCTGTTAAATCTGATTTCACCCTCTATTAAGCACATTTATTCGGATGTGTTTGAGTGGAGTACCACACAACACTCATTTAGCGCTGAACATGAGGATAATTTGTACACAGCATATCCCATTGTTGAGATTAAAACTTTGTTAATTTTGTTTTCGTATTCTTAATATTAAAAAATCTTATTTTGAGGTAAACTTTTCTCACCTGCTGTCACTGGAAATAGTGATTGAAAGTCTTGTAAGGTGCTAATTTTAGAGGATGTATTGGGCTACTACAGCGTACTTGCTTCGTACACATCATTACATTGTAACGATATCTAGCTTCGAGTGGATTAATTAATTATTTTAGAATTAATAAAGTGAGGCCGAAATACTGCCGAAGTTATTACGACCTCGAAGCAAGATAAGTAGTCTGAACAGCGGAAATTAGTTGCATTAAAGTTCATCAGCTCCTTCACTGTTTCAGAAATAATCTGCCAGATGTCATTGCTCGAAACTTCCCTTCCTATTAAAGTCCTTTTTTAAAAGACACAAAGCAACCGAAATACGTGTTGTGTGTGGAACAAAACAGCAATCTTAGAAAGACATCTTTCAGGATCTCCACAGGGCTCAGTCGTAGGCCCATTACTGTTGCTCTTTTGTTTGAACGTAATACCTCTTCTGGGCTGTGGCTCAACGCTGGGATTTTCAATTACGCTACTGTACGAGTTAATGACAACATGTGCTGATGACTAGATGGGTGCAAAATACAAACAAGTTCTTGGCAATGTCAATAAGTCATTCGTAGCTACCCATTCACAAGCTCTGCCAATAGATGCCTCTCATCTGTCCTCGCAGCACTCGTTTGCAGTAAGAAAAAATCGTGTTCTGATCTTGGCGAACATCTAAAGCCGACAGAAATCGCTATGACGAAAAGTGCCCCTGCCTCCAGATTTCGTAATCTATGACTACCAAAACCAAAACAGAGAATTCCGCAACCTTATGCCTTACCTGATCATCACTCGTCTTCATTATCAGATATTTAACAGTCAACGTTGGTTACAGGCCTTTTCTACACTGTTTCATGCATTACGGTCACTTATGTCGCCTCTGCATGCTTTATCGTGTCACCTACTCACCTGTCTCGGTTTTCTTTAGCTATTGGAACCCTGCAAAGAACTTCCATCATCTGTTTACCATCTTTTCACCTGACCACATGCTCCGCCCATCTGTATTTAATTTTCATTGCGCACATAATTACGTTATCTACTACAAGTTGTGTTTTCTCTGCCTCGTGATGACTGGGTGTTGTGTGATGTCCTTAGGTTAGTTAGGTTTAAGTAGTTCTAAGTTCTAGGGGACTGATGACCATAGGTCTTAAGTCCCATAGTGCTCAGAGCCATTTGAAAAGTTTTTGAACTACAAGTTGTTTTTCTGTCTCTCTCTGTAATTCAATTCGATGGTCGCTCAACAGTCCTCAGCTCTTGAATGGTATTGGGATGTCTCAGTAACATCAGCCATAACTGGTAATTCACACCAATCGAAGATTCTCCTTATCGGAGCTATCAGCGCATAGTTTTGAATCTCTATTCGCATTACCAGAAGCATTGTATCCCATTTTAACTCACCATCTTAATTTCTTTCCCTGTGCAAACAATCATTGTTTTAAACTGCATTGTATACAAACCTTCCTCAACTAGTTATGTCACTGAATTTTTAATTTTGATTTTTTGCTTGTCAGTATGTTAGTTTATGTTATTCTAGTCTTTTCACGTCTACTCTTTAACTTGTGTTTTTAAACTACACTCCTGGAAATTGAAATAAGAACACCGTGAATTCATTGTCCCAGGAAGGGGACACTTTATTGACACATTCCTGGGTCAGATACATCACATGATCACACTGACAGAACCACAGGCACATAGACACAGGCAACAGAGCATGCACAATGTCGGCACTAGTACAGTGTATATCCACCTTTCGCAGCAATGCAGGCTGCTATTCTCCCATGGAGACGATCGTAGAGATGCTGGATGTAGTCCTGTGGAACGGCTTGCCATGCCATTTCCACCTGGCGCCTCAGTTGGACCAGCGTTCGTGCTGGACGTGCAGACCGCGTGAGACGACGCTTCATCCAGTCCCAAACATGCTCAATGGGGGACAGATCCAGAGATCTTGCTGGCCAGGGTAGTTGACTTACACCTTCTAGAGCACGTTTGGTGGCACGGGATACATGTGGACGTGCATTGTCCTGTTGGAACAGCAAGTTCCCTTGCCGGTCTAGGAATGGTAGAACGATGGGTTCGATGACGGTTTGGATGTACCATGCACTATTCAGTGTCCCCTCGACGATCACCAGTGGTGTACGGCCAGTGTAGGAGATCGCTCCCCACACCATGATGCCGGGTGTTGGCCCTGTGTGCCTCGGTCGTATGCAGTCCTGATTGTGGCGCTCACCTGCACGGCGCCAAACACGCATACGACCATCATTGGCACCAAGGCAGAAGCGACTCTCATCGCTGAAGACGACACGTCTCCATTCGTCCCTCCATTCACGCCTGTCGCGACACCACTGGAGGCGGGCTGCACGATGTTGGGGCGTGAGCGGAAGACGGCCTAACGGTGTGCGGGACCGTAGCCCAGCTTCATGGAGACGGTTGCGAATGGTCCTCGCCGATACCCCAGGAGCAACAGTGTCCCTAATTTGCTGGGAAGTGGCGGTGCGGTCCCCTACGGCACTGCGTAGGATCCTACGGTCTTGGCGTGCATCCGTGCGTCGCTGCGGTCCGGTCCCAGGTCGACGGGCACGTGCACCTTCCGCCGACCACTGGCGACAACATCGATGTACTGTGGAGACCTCACGCCCCACGTGTTGAGCAATTCGGCGGTACGTCCACCCGGCCTCCCGCATGCCCACTATACGCCCTCGCTCAAAGTCCGTCAACTGCACATACGGTTCACGTCCATGCTGTCGCGGCATGCTACCAGTGTTAAAGAGTGCGATGGAGCTCCGTATGCCACGGCAAACCGGCTGACACTGACGGCGGCGGTGCCCAAATGCTGTGCAGCTAGCGCCATTCGACGGCCAACACCGCGGTTCCTGGTGTGTCCGCTGTGCCATGCGTGTGATCATTGCTTGTACAGCCCTCTCGCAGTGTCCGGAGCAAGAATGGTGGGTCTGACACACCGGTGTCAATGTGTTCTTTTTTCCATTTCCAGGGGTGTATTTCAGTCATTGTTGTAGTTTCTCTGCACAATAGGCAAACAGTACAACGTCGTCGGCGAAAAGAAGGAGGTACAGATATGTTCCATTAACGCATATTCATCCCTCATTATTATTAAAGCATAATTAAACACACTACAACTCGTGAAAATTTCATGCTAATCGAACAGATAAGTCTGCATGACCGATCCGTTTTAGCAACTCGTTGTGCCATATAATCAGCTGAGGTGGATGTGACCACACAACCGACCGTTCGCATATTCTTATTAGGGTACGAATCCTTCGGTACTTCCCTATTTGCATGTCAGATACAACATAAGTATAACAAGTAAACAACCTTTTTTGTATACTTCTCCAGAGCGTGATTTACAATCAATTTAAAAATTGCCTATAATTCCTCTACGTTCATCATATTTAAACTAAATTATGTCCATTCATTGTTGAAGTATGATGCTAACACCTGGTAAGCGGTGTGTTGTGTAATAAATATGAACTGCTTCCATGAGCAGTTAAATAAAGCCCTCAAATGTTACGTGATGCTGTAATATACACTCCTGGAAATTGAAATAAGAACACCGTGAATTCATTGTCCCAGGAAGGGGAAACTTTATTGACACATTCCTGGGGTCAGATACATCACATGATCACACTGACAGAACCACAGGCACATAGACACAGGCAACAGAGCATGCACAATGTCGGCACTAGTACAGTGTATATCCACCTTTCGCAGCAATGCAGGCTGCTATTCTCCCATGGAGACGATCGTAGAGATGCTGGATGTAGTCCTGTGGAACGGCTTGCCATGCCATTTCCACCTGGCGCCTCAGTTAGACCAGCGTTCGTGCTGGACGTGCAGACCGCGTAAGACGACGCTTCATCCAGTCCCAAACATGCTCAATGGGGGACAGATCCGGAGATCTTGCTGGCCAGGGTAGTTGACTTACACCTTCTAGAGCACGTTGGGTGGCACGGGATACATGCGGACGTGCATTGTCCTGTTGGAACAGCAAGTTCCCTTGCCGGTCTAGGAATGGTAGAACGATGGGTTCGATGACGGTTTGGATGTACCGTGCACTATTCAGTGTCCCCTCGACGATCACCAGTGGTGTACGGCCAGTGTAGGAGATCGCTCCCCACACCATGATGCCGGGTGTTGGCCCTGTGTGCCTCGGTCGTATGCAGTCCTGATTGTGGCGCTCACCTGCACGGCGCCAAACACGCATACGACCATCATTGGCACCAAGGCAGAAGCGACTCTCATCGCTGAAGACGACACGTCTCCATTCGTCCCTCCATTCACGCCTGTCGCGACACCACTGGAGGCGGGCTGCACGATGTTGGGGCGTGAGCGGAAGACGGCCTAACGGTGTGCGGGACCGTAGCCCAGCTTCATGGAGACGGTTGCGAATGGTCCTCGCCGATACCCCAGGAGCAACAGTGTCCCTAATTTGCTGGGAAGTGGCGGTGCGGTCCCCTACGGCACTGCGTAGGATCCTACGGTCTTGGCGTGCATCCGTGCGTCGCTGCGGTCCGGTCCCAGGTCGACGGGCACGTGCACCTTCCGCCGACCACTGGCGACAACATCGATGTACTGCGGAGACCTCACGCCCCACGTGTTGAGCAATTCGGCGGTACGTCCACCCGGCCTCCCGCATGCCCACTATACGCCCTCGCTCAAAGTCCGTCAACTGCACATACGGTTCACGTCCACGCTGTCGCGGCATGCTACCAGTGTTAAAGACTGCGATGGAGCTCCGTATGCCACGGCAAACTGGCTGACACTGACGGCGGCGGTGCACAAATGCTGCGCAGCTAGCGCCATTCGACGGCCAACACCGCGGTTCCTGGTGTGTCCGCTGTGCCGTGCGTGTGATCATTGCTTGTACAGCCCTCTCGCAGTGTCCGGAGCAAGTATGGTGGGTCTGACACACCGGTGTCAATGTGTTCTTTTTTCCATTTCCAGGAGTGTATGAATATTTACGTCACAGAAAACAAACTGGAAACACGATCTGGCCAGAAACGCTTAACGAAATACTCATAGACACACGCACTTGCTTTACGTAGGAGCAACGAAAACGAATTTTGCATAGTCGGATATTTAAATGCCACGTAGTAGATAACCATTCATCAAGAATCTGTCTGAAAGTTATGTATTGTGTGTGCTTTCAGCCTATAGCCAAAAGCGTGCTATAAGTATCCATTGAATTTAGACATGGTTGGTTGGCTGGATTGGAGAAAAAGGGACCAAACCATAGGGTCATTAAATTTAGACTTAAAAAGAATATTTATTTAACCCTTCATTAAAGCACGCAGGTCAAAATGTGATTTAAAAACATAGTCTCCACATGCTTTTTGCAAATGGAGAGCCCCTTGCTATCCTATGGTCCTCACAACATCTCACTAATATACAAGAAAATCCCTTCGCCGAATAGCCTCTCGTCCTCCAAGAGCTCGTCCACCAGTGGTGTTCAATGCGGTCGCACATTGTCATCCATAAAAAGGAAGTCAGAGCCGAATGTAGGCTGAAGATACGCACATGGATAAATGGTACAACGTCACAATAACTTTGATTGGTGAATGTACCGCATTCAAAGATTATGCGTCTCAACACTATAAGAAGTAAATGGCTCTGAGCACTATGGGACTCAACTGCTGTGGTCATAAGTCCCCTAGAACTTAGAACCACTTAAACCTAACTAACCTAAGGACATCATACACATCCATGCCCGAGGCGGGATTCGAACCTGCGACCGTAGCAGTCGCACGGTTCCGGACTGCGCGCCTAGAACCGCGAGACCACCGCGGCCGGCTATAAGAAGTAAACCACCAAAGGATTATGCAAGAACCACGTCCCCTCTTTTGTAATGTGCAGGGGAGTATCATGAATCGCGGTGGCTTCAGTACGATTACTGTCTTGGAATAAAAGTGTCACTTCCGTTCGTCCCATTGCGTATTTCATCCAGTTACCTTCTGTAATGCACTGTACTCTCCTGTAGCCGTTCTTTCTATGTATGGTCCAAGTTAAATCGAGGTATATTACTTGGCACTGGCGCATCATGTGAAAGCTACTTTTGTCCTTAAATTTTCATACTAGTGTATTTGAAGATAATTCATTGTTACCGCTAGAATTATCGCTTATCTACGCCACTGTCGCATTCTTGAACAACGCCGGCCGGGGTGGCCGATCGGTTATAGGCGCTACAGTCTGGAACCGCGCGACCGCTACGGTCGCAGGTTCGAATCCTGCCTCGGGCATGGATGTGTGTGATGTCCTTATGTTAGTTAGGTTTAAGTAGTTCTAAGTTCTGGGGGACTGATGACCTCGAAAGTTAAGTCCCATAGTGCTCAGAGCCATTTGAACCATTTTGTCTTCAACAACGTCGACATCGCAATAGATAAATTTAGCGCAACTTTAGTTCCGACAATTTTTTGTTCCCCATGTTGGACAGCGATCAGAATGTATTTCTTATCGCGTTACTTTTCGTACTCTTTTCCATGCTTTACCTTGTCAGCAGTTAATTCCCCATTGATTTCTTCTCTCTTTTCCTTTTGCTTTCGTCTTTCTGCACTTCCTACTTTTTGCTCCTGCCCTCACGTTCAGTGTGGTAAGGCCCTACAGGCAAACGCGCACCTGTCACAAGACTATTTCCATTTCTCTGACTCAATGTAAAAGCTGCATTAATCGCCATAACATTGTCACAAATTCTACTGACATTGTTATTACTACTACCGCTGCTGCAGTTATCGCCGCTAGACTAGTGAACATTATTACCGTCCGACCTCGAGAAGTACTATAAGACAGGACTGTGACACCAAGACTCTGCGTTGAAAGTGAAATATGACACTAAGCGTTAGCATCCGCTGCCGGTTCTATTCGCCTCTTATGAGCTCGGATACAAGCGAATACGCCTATTTCTAGATTTGTGCTCCGTAAGCTATGCTGTGGTGTGGTGACAGAGGTTACATTATGTCTCCCCGCCCCAGCCACAGCCCGTTCTCAAACCCATAGTATTCGATTCGTGGCTGGTGCGACGGAAGAACATTTGTCGGTAAGCCTCTGCATAAAGCGAAATTTCCCTGACTTTCTGAAAATGACGTGAACACACAGGACTTTGCCTTAGAAGGCTATCCTAGTCATACGGCCACTATCATTACTATGTTTATAAATTTTAGTTCTTTAATTGTATTAATTTTAACTGTCAAGTAAAAAATGTGTAAATAAAAACAAATAATGCACTATCCTTCCTTAAGCAGCAATTACCGTGCCATATCATATCTTCCCGTTAGACGGTTGTTGAGATTTCTCGAAAGGATTATACTGACATATTGTGTCACATTTCGTACGTTGTTGCTACGACTCGAGTCGATGTTGTAATCGAAACTACTTTCTGTTCTTCTGACCAGTATTTATTTACATCTGACTTACTATCCAGAAGTGCTTGTTTCACGAAAGACTAGCTAATATTAAGTCAGATGTCACAATTATATATAACGATGGTACATGTCATGGGACACCTCTTAATATCGTGTCGGACCTCGTTTTGCCCGGCTAAGTGCAGCAAATCCATGTGGAATGTGCTCAACCAATCGTTGGAAGCCCCCTGCAGAAATATATAGTCATGCTGCCTCTATAGCTGTCTATGATAGCGAAAGTGTTGCCGGTGCACGAACTGACCTCTCAGTTATGTCCATAAAAATTCGATGGGATTCAGGTCGGGCGATATGGCTGCCAAAACCATTCGCACGAATTGTCCTGAATGTTCTTCAAATCAATCGCGAGCAGCTGTGGCCAGATGAAACGGCACAAAAATGACATCGTCGTTTGGGGACATGGCGCCCAAGAATGCTGCAAATGGTCTGCAAGTAGCCGAACATCCAGAGAACGTAGAAAATTCCATATAAATACAGCCCACACTACCGTGGACCACTACCAGCTTGCACAATGCCTTGTTGACAACTTGGCTCCACGGCTCCGTGGGGTCTGCGCCACACTCTAACCCTACCATCAGCTCTAACCAACTGAAATCGGGACTCATGTGAGCATGCCACGGGTTTCCAGTCGTCTAGAGTCCATCCTATGTGGTCACGAGCCCAGAACAGCCGTTGCAGGCCATATTGTGCTATTAGGAAAGGCACTCGCGTCGATCAGCTGCTGCCACACATAGCCCACTAACGCTAAATTTCGCTGCACTATCCTAACGGAAACGTGCACCCCTCCTTAGCTAACCTGGTCGCCCAAGACTCCTCTTAAGCGACCATATGGATGGCGATCTCAGTGCGGACGCCAGATCAACACATGATGCTGTGAAACAGTACTCCCATCCTCATACTATCCACTACACCCGGCCTCCAGGTCGCTGGATTACAGGAGCACGCCACCAACGGAAACATACTTCGTGCGTTCCACATTGATTTTTTCTGTTATTTCAGGCAGTGATGCCTGTGTTTTAGCAGTGACAGCTGTACGCTGTCGTCGTCGCTATCGGTTGTTAGATGAAAGCCGTCGGTCACTGTACTGTGCGTGGAGAGAGGTAATGTCTGAAATTTGGATTTCTCGGCACACCCTTGACACTCTGGATCTCGGAATATGGAATTCACTAACGATTCCCGAAATGGAATGTGCCAAGCGTCTAAATCGTACTACCATTCTGAAATGACAGCTCCGCCAATGCACTTCCCTTTTATTCCTTGTGTATGCGATGCTACCAGCATCTTCATATGTGCATATCGCCAGTGTATCTGGGACTATCACGCTGTCGGCTACCTTAATCGGCAACAGGGAACGCACCGCACGAATGTAGTCAGTAGCTTAGGCACGTAACACTCGGCTGTATGTTAGCGAATGACTTTCAGCAGACTGCGCGCCACTCTCCAGGATTCAATTCCAAACGTCACAGTGTTTCGCTGTGTGAGAGCACGTGATGATGTTGACCCTGATTGAGACGTTAGTTCCGCGGCCATCTATCTTCAACATGAGAGAAGCAGGCCCCAGGCTACCCACATGTGCGTTTATACTCCGCAAAACTACTTTATGGAGTATGGCGGAGGATACTTAGTGCACAACTATAATTTCTCTCCTTATCTCTCTCTCTCTCTCTGTCTCTCTCTCTCTCTCTTTCCTTCGTCCTTTCGTCATCAGCAGCGAAACAGGACAGTATATTCTACACGAAATGGCAACAAATCAGTTACAGTTGACGCTTAGGTGACGCTTAACGCTTACACTTTCTAGAAAAATGTATGTCTCTCCAACAGTGAACAACTATGGATTTCCTGCACTTTCCCCAAACCTAACATCACGTACCTAATCATTTCATTCGTGACTATCGAACTCAACTGTACACAAATACACTCCTCACATTGTACCCCTACAAAACTGTAATCACCTCCCCCTACCTGCCTGCCCACTGAATTCGTCCATCGTCCCAGATTTAACACAATACTTCTTTTCATCTCCATTTCTTCTCCCTGGAAGACCTAACAGACTGGTCCCCTTCTATTTCCCTCATACCGAACATCAATTTCCTTCAGCAGTACGACGCAATTCTAAAAAAAGATAAAAAATGGAAAAAAACTCGAAAAATCACGTTTGAACAGTAAAATATTTCTGGGGGCTGTTACGTACATAACTCGTTTATCACGTTAACATATTTGCCCCTAAAATAAAATGGGACAAATCACTTTTATTTGAGAAAAATTGAAACGAATCATTCATATAAGTAACATGAATATCATATGTAGACTTTACTACAATATACAGGGTGTTAGGGGTATAATTGCAGACAGTGTACTGAACAACACTATATTAGCATTTACTTCATTTGCAAACTAGTAATTATAGCTATTAGGCGTAGTGTGTTTTTAGGGTGTTTAGTACCTCCAAGTACATGTTGCAATAGCAAGCCATTAATGCTTATTTTTCCCTGGGAAACAGATCAGGTGTTTGAGTGGCGACGTATGGTTGAGTGGACCCGATAGGATTAGTCTACACTGAGAGGTGTAGTCCACTTAGAGTGCAGTTACTACCGTGCAGAAAACATCAGGTAGTAAATTACGTGACGTGGTTGCAGGAAGTCTATCAGACACAGACAACAAACAATTAACAGACTGAAGTGGGTACATAATGAGGTATCAACGATCACAATATCTTCAAAAAATGGCTCTGAGCACTATGGGACTCGACTGCTGTGGTCATTAGTCCCCTAGAACTTAGAACTACTTAAACCTAACTAACCTAAGGACATCACACATATCCATGCCCGAGGCAGGATTCGAACAATATCTTCACTTATATCCCTAAGACACCTTATATTTTACATGCGCCGCGCGGAGTGGCTGCGCGATTTAGGGCATCATGTCATCGACTGCCCGGCGCCTCCCGCCGGAGGTTCGAATCCTCCCTCGGGCATAGGTGTATGTGTTCGTCTTAGCATAGGTTTGTTTAAGTTAATTTAAGCAGTGTGTAAGTCTAGGGAACGATGACCTAAGCAGTTTGGTACATGCATACACGTACAACCATGGGATCAAAGGTTTCATTTACCTAGCATAGAGGCTGAACGTGTCCTACACCGTATGCACGACGAACATCCAGACGATAGTCGAGTTACTGCATTCGCTTTTGTTGCTATGCGTCGTCATAGTTCACTCAAAGATGTAGGTCGGGGAGTCACATAAACGAAGTCTTTCACTCTCTGTCTCTCTCTCTCTCTCTCTCTCTCTCTCTCTCTCTCTCTCTCTGACTCACACACACCCACACACACAGGCACGCGCGCACGTGCACATATCACATACCGTCAGAGAAAGTGGCGTTGGAGTCCAATGGTGCGACGTAAAATCTATATTCCCCTTTCGCTGCAGAATGTGTGGTGCCGTACTCTCGACGAAATCCGCACCGTACAAGTGTAACTGAATTACACCTGTTGAAACGGAGAACGCAGATCGCCTTTTGCTGCTATGTTATCGCCAGAGCGAACGATTAACCGTACTCGGGCAACTTACAGCTGGCGCCTAAGTAAACTTTCAGTTTCAAAGCATAGCTTAAAATGTATCCCAGTCCTATGTTCATTGGTGTACAAGATACAGCATTGAGAAAGCGGATGAACCTGTTTGAAGTACCCTGTAATTTTAAATCACTTTGCCTGAAGATCAGATCTTTATGTTACCGCTCTGGCGTAGAGTGTCTGCGCAGAGGTGACACGCTACACTCTTGTTCGGGAGATCAGCGGATCGTATACCCATCCGTCCACCCTGATTTAGATTTCCCGTAATTTCCTTAAGTCGCTTAGGGCGGGTAGTGGTGTTGTTCCTTCGAATGGGTGTGGCCTATTTCCTTCCCTATCCTTCCAGAATCCTTCCTCGTGCTCCATTTCTAATTCCCTCGTCGTCGAAGTGGCGTGAAAACCTAACCAAGTGCGGCGAGGAGGATAATGTGGTGTCACCGCCAGACACCACACTTGCTAGGTGGTAGCTTTAAATCGGCCGCGGTCCATTAGTACATGTCGGACCCGCGTGTCGCCACTGTCAGTGATCGCAGACCGAGCGCCACCACACGGCAGGTCTCGAGAGACTTACTAGCACTCGCCCCAGTTGTACGGACGACTTTGCTAGCGACTACACGGACGAAGACTCTCTCATTTGCCGAGAATATAGATAGCATAGCCTTCAGCTAAGTCAATGGCTACGACCTAGCAAGGCACCATTAACAGTATATTGCATGTATCTAAAGAGTCTAGCTTGTATCGCCAAGAGCGATGTACACCAATGATGCATTAAAGTTAAGTATTCCAGCAGCTACGTACTTTTCTTTATAGCATTCATTACGTATCCTGTTTCAGACCTCACGCCAGCCTGCGTGAGCTTATAGCGTGCATTTCGGTTTCCTCAAACAACACGGTGTTGGCACTTCTGCCGACACTTCAGATAAAATACAAGAAAGAAAATATCAAGATGATCATTACGCGTAAATATAGAAAACATTTCCGTTTAAGGGTGCAGGACATCAGATAACTCCTTAGCATATACATCGACATCTACAAGTATCCCTGCGATCCACCTTAAGGTGTGTACGAGGTGCTTCCTCGTACAACTTTCTTTCTTTTTTTTGCCAACACTTTCCTATCCCAGTCACGAACGGTAGGTGGAAAGAACGACTGATGATAAACATCCTTTTGAGATCCAATTTCTCTCATTTCTTCGTCGTGGTTAGAGACATACATGGCAGGAAGGAAAATGTTTTCTGATTCATCTTCGAGCGTCCGCTCTCCATGAAACACAAAGCTTATCTTGTAGCACGTGGCGCTGAAGTTCATTGAGCATCTCCATACCTGAACAAAATCGTCTAAGTTTTCAAGCCGCGTCAATTCGAATAAAAATAGCGAGCTTTAGATGACCTCGAGTCTTTTATTCGAATTGACACGGCTTGGAAACCGATAAGATTATTTTATTGATACGTGCTACAGCGGAAGACTCCGAGGACACATCTCCATACCGCTCTGCGTTTGCTAGAAGAAACCGGGATGAGACGCGCCGATCATCGTCGGACCTTCTCTATCCTTTCAATTTATTCAACCTCATAAGGGTCCCAAATTAAGGAGTAATGTTCAACAACAGACCTTACAACTGTTTTGAAAGCCACTTCTTTCGTGGATGACTTACATTTCCTTAACGTTCTTCCGACGAATCTGAGCCTGGCATCCGTTTTCCCTATGATTTTTAGTATGCGGTAATTCTACTTTAGATCGCTCTGGAGATTACTCCAAGGTGTGTTACTGCTTACAGTGGTTTATTACCAGTAGCATAATCAAGCATTCATAGGTCTCTTCGACTATTATAAGCAGTATGTTACTTTTATTTACCCTCAACATCAATTGCCTGTCCCTGCAGCAGTCATCGAACTTCTAGATGTGTTCCTGCCTTTCTCTACGGTCTCTTAACGTTGCAACCTTACTATAGACAACACCATCGTCTGCGGACAGCCTTTTGAATTTTCGACAGTATTTACCAAATTATTTATATATAAGAGGCAGTCAAATAAGAACAGAACAAGATAGATACAAAGTAATTACACTGTTTATTGTTTCAAAAGTAACCGTAATGACTCTTACTGCATTTATCCCATCGTAAGACAACACGGTAAGAGCCTTCATGGGAAAATATTGACGGTTGCCTACGGAAGCATGATTGTACCCAGGCGTGCATCTGTTCGTCTGAAGCAAATCGAAGGACAAGAATGTCTTTTTCAGGGCTTCAAGTGTACGGAAATCGCATGGAGAGAGATAGGGACTCTACAGAGGATGCGTAATGGCTTCCCAGCAAAACTTCTGCAGCGTAATCGAAACAACCTGCCAACAAAACGCCCTTCCACATGTTACCAAGGTTGTTTCGACTACAGTTCAGACGCTTTGCTGGGAAGCTGTCTTGTGGACAGACCCGATATCTCCCCATGCGATTTCCATATCATTAGAGCCCCGAGGAAAGAAATTCGTGGCCATCGACATGCTTCGGGAGAAGAGGTGCACCCCTGGGTACAATCATGGTTTCGTAGGCAGCCACAAACGTTTTTCCATGAAGGCATTGCTCGTCTTGTCTCACTGTGGGAAAAATTTATTAACAGCTTGGCGATTGCTTTTGAAATAAGAAACAGTATACTTACCTTTTTCCATTTGTCTCGTTTTCATTTGACTGCCGTTTATAAACTGTAACAGGAACGGCGCAATAACGCTCCCTACAGGTATTTCCAAAATTGCATTTACATCTGTCGATTTCGTTCCGTTAAGAACAAGGTGTGTTCCGTCGGCTGGGAAGTCCAGTCACGAATCTGGGTCGATACTCGGTGAGCTCGTATTTTGTTCAGCAGGCAGTGCGCGTGTAATGCCGAACGATATTTAAGTTAATTATTTTTCGAATTACAGCGTCTCTGAGGCAGGAAAGTAAGGCGAGAGGCAGCGGCGGTGCTGTGCCGGAATTTGCGGACACGCCCCCACCCCCACCCCGTACGCCCCTCACGACGCACCGCTGTCTCCCCCGCCCACGCCATCCATTAAATTGGCTGCTCAGATTCGCATCTGCGCCAAATCTAATTCCTGTGTTATGTGCAAACTTGGGCGAGGCGGGGCGCTTTTAAACTTTGGCTGGCGGCACGCGCCGCGCGGCGGCGTTTTTGAGGCTGGCGAGTGCTGAGAACACGGCGCCCTCCCGCCCGCATTCTTACAACAGCCTGCAGCCATCTCAGCTCTCGCACTCACTGTTCCGCGTGCTGTCACACGCGAGCATGCACTGAAATAATGGTTCTCCGAACTAAATTCGTCAACATTGATTTGTACACACCTTAAAACACTCTTATACGAAAATTTCTCCGTCACTGAAATACCCTGCTGGCTATCAGAATTAAAAAGCGAGGAAGGATAGCAAATAACGAAATTATACATTACTGGCCATTAAAATTGCTACAATAAGAAGATGACGTGCTACAGACGCGAAATTTAACCGACAGGAAGAAGATGCTGTGATATGCAAATGAATAGCTTTACAGAGCATTCACACAAGGTTGACGCCGGTGGCGACACCTACAACGTGCTGACATGAGGAAAGTTTCCAACCGGTTGCTCATACACAAACAGCAGTTGACCGGCGTTGTCTGGTGAAACATCTTCTTCCTATCTGTTAAATTTCGCGTCATCTTCGTGGTGTAGCAATTTTAATGGCCAGTAGTGTAGATTGCGCGCCTTCCCCATTCTACACACAGACCGCATGCTCACTGATACTAAATGCACCGAGCATGTGTGTGACTAGCAGTCATTCCTCGCCAGTTGACGCTGCTACCGCCTGGACGAGTTTATATCGGTAGTAGGTCGGTCGTCATAATGTTGTGGCTGATCAGCGTATTTGCATGCAGACGGCAGGCACATTATAAACTACCGTAGACTGTCATAAGTAAGCGTAAACTATGGTACCTTTCCTAGCGGCTTTTGGCAGTTAATGTCTTACCCGCATTACCTGTACGTTAGGTGTGTTGTATGCCTATCGGGTGTTACCTCATTACGATAGCTTTCTTTACGTATGGGATCGGTGCCTAACTAGCTTCCCCCGGAAGCAGGAAGCGATTAACCATCTAGAAACTAAGTGACGACATATAAAGGGCTGCGTGACCTACGGAACATTTTCGTTCGACATAGTTATCCTCCAGTCTGTTACATAAAAATATATTTATAAAAATGGCTCAAACGGTTCAAATGGCTCTGAGCACTATGGGACTCAACTGCTGAGGTCATTAGTCCCCTAGAACTTAGAACTACTTAAACCTAACTAACCTAAGGACATCACACACATCCAGGCCCGAGGCAGGATTCGAACCTGCGACCGTAGCGGTCGTGCGGTTCCAGACTGAAGCACCTAGAACCGCTCGGCCACTTCGGCCGGAAGTATTTATACCAAAACTGAATTTGCCAATGCCTAATTCATTATTTATTCACGAATTTTTGATTTGTAACAAAAGAACGCAAAACAAATATTTATCAAACATGGCCTCAATAGTTAGTCGAGCTTACATAAAATATGTTTCAGTTATTCATAGACAAGTTTCACATTTATCAATAATAACAGGGAACTCTTGGATTTGATCGTGACGAAGAACGTTCTGTTTAGTTGAAAATAATGGTAAAAATCATATCGTGCATGTAAACTGTATTTGCATCAAAAGTAACCGCTTTGGTTACATAAAAGCGAAGAAGTTACGCTATCAACCAATTATTATTACTTATAAAATGCAATTTATGTTCTGTAAGGATATAAAATACGCAATCGACTAATATCGAATGGCGTGCTCTTCTCAAAATGGTTCAAATGGCTCTGAGCACTATGGGACTCAACTTCTGAGGTCATCAGTCCCCTAGAACTTGGAACTACTTAAACCTAACTAACCTAAAGACATCACACAAATCCATGCCCGAGGCAGGATTCGAAACCTGCTACCGTAGCGGTCGCGCTGTTCCATTCTGTAGCGCCTAGAACCGCTCGGCCACCCCGGCCGGCGGTGTGCGGTTCTAATTATGTGCAAAACAAAACAAAAAAGAGAAGTCGTCGGTTCTCGTTTTCTCTCTTACCCATTCATTTATGTTTCTTTCCCTATCAATACTACCGGTACTCCTACTCTTCACCGCATCTTTTACGTACTGCACCAAAACTACCGTACCGTAGCTTTGGTAGAGCGCAACTCTAGGTTTGATTAATCTGACTTAAGGATACGACAGCCAACCGCGCTTGGAAATGTGTACCAAATAAGCGATAATGGTACACTCATTCGCCGCAGGGAAAAAGGAACGTGTTAACAATGCCACAGCATTAGGAGTTCAGCTTGTTTTCGTGCCCCCGTTTTTCTTAATTGCTTCGCAGAGGGCGGGACGCAGCAGGCAGGCAGAATTGCCCGTGTAGCTTGCAGGCGCACCTGCTCTGCTGACTTAAAGCAAACAAATGGCGAACTCCAAGTCGGAGAACGGAGGATTAAGTTATTCAATCGTAGATTTAATAAAAGGTGTGTGTTACACGGAAGGGGCTTGTTTTTCGAGCGGCGCGCCAACAGAACTCATATTCCAGCCGCTCCCCACTTTATAATATAAATTCGCGTAAGAGCGGCCACCCATTTCTCAGCGCCGGGCCACCTCCCTCGGCTGCCGTTCTTTCTCATTTTATGGCCGCAAATGGAAGATTAAAAACGGGTAATTGAAACAAAACATCTGCTAAAAATGAAACATTAACCAGAGCAAGCAATTCCGCGAAAAACAGCTTAAACGTAATATGATTGCGGAGAGACTTAAGGCTCGGGCTGTGTTTTGTAAAGCGGGCGCAGCTCGGCCGGAAATTTAAACGAACATTTGCAGCGCTCCGCGCACACTTTGTTTGTCCCTCGCAAAGCGTTTTTTAATTCTCTGTCAGCTTTACTTCACTTCCGACTTGTTTGTCTCGTTAAAACTGCCCGGTATTTTGAGCCAGGTTTAACACAATTAACTCCCTTTTTTTATAGAAAATTTTTTTAGCGTCCACAGAGACAAGGGTTTTTTCCACAGTTGCCCCGTAATACGGTTACAGAGGTTAATCGTCTTAACAGAAACATGATATCTCTGAACGTGCCGTGCGTCTTTGTCAAATGAAGAGAGGAATTGATAGAAACAAACACTTAATTAACAAAAGTTTGAAAGGAGTCCACGTCAGCATGCTTGGCGCTATTTTTTTTTTACAAGTGTGTGTGTCGCCTTTCATAGCCTAGCCGCAGAAGCACGACTCAGTAACATGTAGGGCTGTTTTCGATAATGATTACTGATGCAAAATAGACTCATGCATTTACTTCTGCATCGAGGTGCGAAAGCACTTTGGGCAGCGTGGTTTTGAATGCGGAATTCGGAACTGTGTATGTGGCGAGACAGTATTTAGAGGAAACGAGAATGACTTTGTTCTGCCACATATGAGGATACGCTATCGATCATGTCACAGCTTTTTTGTTTTTTTGTTTTTAGAGCGTCATGTTTCAATCTTATACGGGTTGTTAGCGTAGGCTATGGTACATATACTTGAATAAAGGAAATAAAGACACTTAATTTATAAATTCCCGATTTCCAACATATTTTTTTGTCTTCCCTCTCACTTAACAGCTGATCGCTTAGTTCATGAGTGTCAGAGAAACCAGCTTCATGAAAGTATCTTTATATGTGTCAACCGACAACCCATCAAACAAGACGTGAGGTAAGTGCGCTGCAAAGCAATATTCTCAGTTATGTAGCGTTTTCCACAGAACCAGATAGATATCAAGCTCACGTTACCATAATTCCCTCCGCAACTTTTACAGAAACGTCTCAGCATAGTGTACTCTAATCATCACTATTTCTTCAACAATAAAGCTGATAACCTTCATTCCAATCTTCTCTGTCTCTCTATTTTTTGTCTGTACCTAACAGCATACCGTTATTCCGTTACAATGACAATATAATTCTGGTAGCTGAAACTTGACTTGATCGTTTCATAGTACTGTAACAAACCTGCTGCATCCTCAGTGGTCAATGTGCTAGGTGATACTATTACTGAGTAAAGCGGAACAGTGGCAAGTCAAGAGGCTCGCATTTGGGAGGACGCCAGTTCAAATCCCTTTCCGATCATAAAGATTTTCATCTTCAATAGTTTGCCTAAATTTGTTGATGCAAAAGCCACGACGGTCCTTAGAAAAGGACACCTCCAATTTCCTTCCCGATCTTTCTCCAAACAGAGCTTGTGCTAATTCTGTAATGACCTCATCGTCAATGGACATATTAAATCATAATTGACCTTCCTCTGAGTAAGTACTTAAGTTCTACAGCTAGATATTTACTCTGAAAGCCAACATAGTGTGTGTGTGTGTGTGTGTGTGTGTGTGTGTGTGTGTGTTCAAATGGCTCTGAGCACTATGGGACTCAACTGCTGAGGTCATTAGTCCCCTAGAACTTAGAACTAGTTAAACCTAACTAACCTAAGGACATCACAAACATCCACGCCCGAGGCAGGATTCGAACCTGCGACGTGTGTGTGTGAGAGACAGCTGATGATACATCAGTATAACCTTACTTCCTTCCTATTCCATTCACAATGTGCAACAAGAATGATGATCGGCACACCTCCATGTAAGTTCGAATATCTCTAATGGTTTTGCCTTGGTCATAATGACAGACGTTTATGGGAACTGTGTTACGTTCCTCGCATTATTTTTGAATGGCCGCTGCCAGAATATTGAAAGTAAACCTTCATTTAACGGAATTGTACAACATCTTTCCTGTACACCAGGGGGATCCAAGAGTTTGGCGTGCGAGCCATGCGTTGGCACGTGTGTCATAGCGGTGAGCCTGGTGGCACATTTCCCCTACTGCCATGGCACGCTTCTGACCGTGAAGGGGGGAAGTGAGGGAAACTGTGAATGCGCTGCATTTATGTGGCAATGCAGTCGCACTGCATATGACTTCGTTTTATATTTCACTTTTCTCAACAACATAGGTCAAAAGAAAAACAACTTTTTAATATTATTTAATTATTTTTGGCGCACTGGAGACATAATAAATTTTTATCTGGTACAAACTGTCGGCATATAGACATATGTACATAATTTAACAGATTTTTTGGACTCATGTTACCACATAATCGTGACTTACTTAGCTCAATAATCGAAAAAAGGCCTTTCACGCAAATTTGTTGATCTAAATATTGATGCACTCTTGCAACGTCATAACGAAGAAGTAGAAAGAATGTAGACACCCTGGACACTTTTAACATAAAAAGATTTGTCCTGAAAACGAGAATTATCTTACAGGTTACTCATTTACATCTGCACATGCACAGGCGAGCTTTCAATTGAAACAACAAACAGTCTCTACAACGGTCAAAAATAGATGTAACGTTTCGAAAACTATCCCTGTAATTCTTTGAAGTCCACAATTAATTCTTCAGATCTCGCGATTTCTTTAATGCCAGTGCACTGTTTTTGTCAGAATTTGTCCCTACTACAACGTGATCTTTTTAAACACATCCTCGTCAAATCATAAATAAGTTGTTTCTCACACTGCAGTGCCCTACTGTGGGCAGTGTGCTGTCAGGTCCACTTAAAATGTGTGGTCTAAAATGCATTCCGTATGTTCTCATTTTTATTCCTGCACTCCTTTTTCCTTCATAAATTCAACACTAGAGGGTTTCAAATTGAAAAATCGATCAAGGAATGTCTCTTGATTTAACCAGCGCACTTTTCAGTAATTTATAAAGTTTTCACACTCTTCATTCAGTTCCATAGAAAACTGTTGCAACTGACAGAGGAATAACGTGTGTGATTTCAGAAATATTTACTATTCGTACCATTAATACAGGGTGACAATTATTGAACTATATGAAAAAAAACGTAAATTAGTTACAAACTACGGCGTGCACACGCTTTATTCAATATGTAAACGTCACCACAGATACTCGGATTTAGGTTATGACAGGTTCGATATGGCTGCCATCATTGGCGATGATGTGGCGCAGACGAATAGCGAAATTCTGCATGACCCGCTGAAGTTTCGGAACATCGATGCTGTCGATTAGCTCCTGAATGACTGTTTTCAGCTCAGCAATGGTTTTGGGGTTATTGCTGTACACCTTGTCTTTAATAAAGCCCCACAAAAAGGAGTCGCATGCGTTCAGATCCGGAGAATATGGCGGCCAATCGAGGCCAATGCCAGTAACCTATGGGTATCCCAAAGGCAGAATTCAGTCCCCAAAGAGACCCTCTAGGAGATCAAACACTCCTGCTTCCATGAGGCCGAGTTCTGTCTTGCATGAACCACATCTTGTCGAAATCAGGGTCACTTTGGATAATGGGATGAAATCATCTTCTAAAACCTTCACGTACCGTTCGGTAGTCACCGTGCCATCAAAGAATATCGCACCGATTATTCCGTGACTGGACATTGCGCACCATAGAGTCGCCCGTTAAGGGTGAAGAGCATTGCCGATCGCGAAATGAGGATTGTCAGTCCCCCAAATGCGCCAGTTTTGCTTATTGACGACATTTTCAAGTTAAAATGGCCGACAACAATAAGTCGGTGCACACGCGCATACTAATTCCCATCATACCACGCGGCCGACAGTGCAGTTTGAAAGTACTAACGCAAACCGTTCAGTAGTTATGACTATTTTGTTTCATACAGTTCAATAATTGTCACCCTGTATCTTCACATACTCCATGCCTGCAAATTTAGTCAAAGTGCTCCTTGATGAACAGAACAATGAATTTCACCTGTCGATAATTGTAATTTTGTGCTCTTTCATTGTCAAACGAATCTTTAAAGTCTTTCTATATGGATTTATAATGTCATTTCATAGCAAATCTCCACTACCTGTTGATTATGCGACTGCATAATAGATACTGAGAATTCTCATCCCTCTCTTCCTCATTCCCACTCAGTTTCAAAGGACTGCGACGGTAGATCACTAGACTACCTCGTTTTGTGCAAACAGCCAATGGACCTGTGAACGTCCTTCATACCATGAACAAACAGCGAATGGTAAATACCGCTGACACTACAATTCTGTCGAACTGAAGAGATTTGTGCCGACCAAAAACCTCACAGTACTAAATGAAATGTCGCACTGCACCGGGTACTTCCGAGAAGGACCGAGCAAAGCCGAACAAGGCCGAGCCTTGGCTCGCACGTGTCCCGCACATCCGGGTCGTGCATGTTTTGTCATACCGTGGCTATCTCTGCTGTACATTCTCCCACCAGGAATTGCTGAGTGGTGAGTACACTGGTATCGATTTGGGAGTGTGGTTCAGACTCCATCCAATCATCCACATTTAGAATACCAGCGATTCGCCCTTTCTATTCAAGTGAATGTCAGTACTGTTACTTTGAAAAAGATGCGATCAATTTACATCATCATTATCGTCCAACGAGACCTTGGGCTCCATCTCTAATGAACTCGAGACCCTAATCATCCTTCTTTCCGTTTCCGAAAATAGCCTTTCACTCTGCAGAGGTGTATCATATTATGTGGCTTCCACACAGGCAAAAGAGGGACAAGAATCTTTCTTCTGAGATTGTTGTCCATTGCGCGGGATTAGCCGAGCGGTCTCAGGCGCTGCAGTCATGGACTGTACGGTTGGTTCCGGCGGAGGTTCGAGTCCTCCCTCGGGCATGGGCGTGTGTTTTTGTCCTTGGGATAATGTAGGTTAAGTAGTGTGCAAGCTTAGGGACTGATGACCTTAGCAGTTAAGTCCCATAAGATTTCACACACAGTTGAACATTTGATGTCCATTTCTGTGACACATTTATGTTTAAAATTCTTTTAGAGGTCAGGCTGCGTGATATCTCTGTTAAAACTCAAGTTTTGGAAGATATCATCTTCTTCATCAGGAGATAACTGAATATCGGGACTTGAACAATGAGGCTTGAAGACCAATAGATTGTTATACATGGTCCCCACTGTGGATGCCACAGCCGAACTTTGTTTAAAGAAAATGTTGTCGAATCTCGTAACTCTTCAGTGAACTTTCCCTGTGTTTTCTGTTTGAGGCTTCTAGGCTGATGAAGAGTACTTATGGTATTTTAAACCACTCCTTCGTGGTTAAATTACACTAAACCTGGTATTTGTGCAGTCACTTCGCCTTAAATTTTGGGAGATTAGCTGGGGCCATTGTAACCACACAATGTGGGTACTTTATATTATTTGAAACGGCTATTTACCCATTTATTGCTTAACTTTATAAAAAATTAACTATTGTGTTCTCTTGGGCAGCTGTTCTAATGCTGTGCATCATTTGTTGTCATTGAAAGAGATTTCTCTACTTTGGACTGTGGTAGAGAGCTGAGGCAACAGACCCAGATAGATACTAATGTCCACTCCACATGATCCCACCATGCAGCTGTTAGTATCCATGAGGTAATACTCTTCTTGCACCGCTTTATGGAAAACAAAATGGATGAGCTGCTCACAAAACGGCTACATATACAGCGAGGTAAGTAAGTCTTCTACCCTCTGAACTAAGTGTATTATGTAACACAAAGTTGGATGGAAAATGGACGAAGAAAATGTTTGGCTGGATTGCAAGTCATCAAAATAACGATCTAATTGAAGGTGAGTAAATGACATTCTAAAATATAAAGGAGCAATTTCGATGCGTATAAATGGCATAGTTGTAAGTTGCCTATCAACAGCTTTCTATACTGTGTATGAGATGCCCAGTTATCGGGGCGACACAGAAACCGAAAGTTTGCTCTTCCCAGACTTATCTAAGGAAATGTGTTTAATGTACTGAATAACAGACTTTCTTGTTTGGACCCACATATTCGGTGTCGAGAAAGTCTATATTCTACAATACAATTTTCGGTCAATCCACGTAGGTAATAAAAATCTAAGTTGAGCCCGCTGACATAAGAGTCTCGTGCGACATGAATGGCGCTGGAATGAGGTCGATTGGCTCAGCACAGTGGATTGCGTGCACACCATATGAGAGTGAATTGCGTATTTCCTAACCCGCCCGCTCCATCTCGTTAGCTACACTCGTTAGCAACCTCCGCCAAAAACCGTAGATTATTTAGCTCGTTGAGACTTTCAGCACCGAGGTTATTAGCATCTTGTCAAACGTTCTAAGACGAATGTGGTAAAAATATTTAAATGGAAATGTTGAAGACACGAACTATTATTAGAACCACTCGTGTTCCTCAAGTTCACATATACTCGAAATCACCGTTGAGAGCAAAAAACACGGTAAATTGGTGATATTGAAACAATGCCTGAAAATGTACTATTCAATAAAAAACAGAGAAACAGAACAAACGCTAAAATAAATTGGTCAAGCTTGCGTTGCTCACTGGTTGCTTACATAGTGAAAGGGTGAGCAAGTCACCCTGATGTTCACAAAAATTTGTATCCTAAAAATTTTAGTCGAAGGGCAAACCATACAGAATCTTAAAACACACACCGCTTTCGTTGCATCGTCGGTTTAAGTATAAAGCAGATCTGCTGGGTGAGTGCCCTTTTCTCTCTCACTAAACATTTGGCGTACAGTTATTTGTGCAAATTAATCACCGTAAACTGGTGGACTGTCACGTAGCACTAACGTCTTTAAGGCTATGTCGCATTATACGATGCCATTAAAAAGACCCCATTTCGTCTTCTATCCATACTCAGGCAGCTGTTACGAGTTTTTCTACACATTTAGCAAATAGTTTAATTATTTGTAACAAAAATGAAGCATTATTGAAAAATATTACTTCAAAGAACTGCATCGGTGAAAAATGCTGCAGATAACAGCTAAATTAGAAATCGTATAACGCATCGTGTGTACATTTGTGTGCTACCGTTGTGGGCACTGCACATATCAGTTTCGTTTGTGCTAGAATTACAACGGAATACCAAATGCAAGCACGCTGTTGCTGCACAAATCATGTTATTCATAGACGTCTGCTCGACAGTAATCGGTTGTTTAAGAAGCTGCTTCAACGAAGTGACACTGTGACAACAGCTCGCGTTTACAGTCAAGGGCCGAGGGAAAGGTTTCTTCTCGTAGGCACAAGGGGTGGGAGAACTCACCTACTTCTCCTTGTTAAATTTCAAATCTCATCTCTTTCTCTTTTTTTCGGTCAGTTTCTGCACCTCCTCTGTGACTGCGGCCTTGGCGGCCACCGTCTCGCAACCCCCTTGTTACAGTCCTGCTGTTGCCCAACGTAATAAGCGTCAGTTAATCCCGGTTGTTCAGCACCGTAATCATAAACACATCCATAGTACATCTTCCCGCGAGCATGAAATCGTAGGCTATAAAAGACGATATTAGAAATGTAAAGTTGCCTGTCCATTGTCAGAGGTACCTCATGCGGTATATTCTAAACAAAAAAATTAACACCATCCACTACCTTAGAAGCAGAGTTACAAGCAAAAGTTCATTTAAGTACAGCAGCGCCAGGATTCGCTATACAATCTGCTCAGTTCTCAGCAGACAATCTGCGGCAGGTAAAAATGGTGGGTTCCTAAGAATACGAATTTTTAACAAAATAATGGAGCGTTGCAAGTATCTGTGAGTACTGTAGTCCATGGAAATAATAGGACTTTCAAAACTTTTTACCCCGTCTCGTCATAAATGTCTTCTATAAGAACGAAAATAGAAACTTGAGGAAAATTTTAACATAAGTGTAAGACTACGAAACTATTATTTTCAAACGGACCAGTGGTATACCCTTTACATGGATACGTATAAAAAAACGGTGTTCGTTTTACAATACTGTATAAGATCAAAGTTTTCATTTAGCTTTCACAAATGTCCACAATGCGCTCCACCGTATATACAGACTATAGTGAAATTCGTCCCATATTTTGGCGATCGTCTATGGACTATTGCATTCAGTGTTGTTCCTATGTCGCCGCAGTTCATCGATAGTTTATGCGAGGGTAGGTACGTAGGAGACCTTCAGAAGGGTCCACAGAAAGATCACATACAGTGATATGTGGCGACGTTGGAGAGCAATGGTGCAATGCGGGATCCGTACCCCTTTACGGCATACCCATGGCTGAGGCAGATCGTTGTTAATAAATCCTCTAATATGCTGGTGCTGGTGGAGTGGTATTGAAAAATGGAATTTTCTACATGTTCTCGACATCGTGGAAAACCCAGATCTGTATCATGTTGATGTAGGTCATTCCTGTAACATTATACTCTGTACAAAATCAAAAATGTTCAAATGTGTGTGAAATCTTATGGGACTTAACTGCTAAGGTCATCAGTCCCTAAGCTTACACACTACTTAACCTAAATTATCCTAAGGACAAACACACACACACCCATGCCCGAGGGAGGACTCGAATTTCCGCCGGGACCAGCCGCACAGTCCATGACTGCAGCTCCTGAGATCGCTCGGCTAATCCCGCGCGGCTGTACAAAATCAAAAAATAACCGACCGCAGACCCTTTTCCCGCGAATAGTACGAAAGACATGACGGTATGGAGAGTCTCTTCCGTGCTCGAGTATGGTAGGTGGGTTCTGTGTTCCCCATATTCTTACGTTATGGCTGTTCACTTTTCCAAGTTGGTTGGTTGGTTGATCTGGTGGAGGCGATCAAACAGCAAGGTCGTCGGTCTCATCGGATTAGGGAAGGAAGTCGGCCGTGCCCTTTGAAAGGAACCATCCCGGCATTTGCCTGAAGCGATTTAGGGAAATGACATAAATCATGGTGTTCGGACGCGGGTTTTGAATCGCCATCTTCTCGAATGCGAGTCCAGTGTGCTAACCACTGCGCTAACTCGCCCGGTGCTCTTGAATGTAATGTAGTCTCATCAGGCAACGTGAAAGAAAAGTTTGTCTTCAATCTCCATGCCCAAAATTAATTCTCTACACGTTGTTGTTTATCAGTACCGTGTAGGACTTGCAGCAACTGAATTCTTTATGGTATAAAACACAAAGGTCGCCGCAAAACAAGCTAGGAAGACACACGAGAACTGGCTAACTCTCGGTAGCCTGACGAGGAAACTTCTGTAGACTGCTCTGAGCTGTATGAGGTGCAGTGTCATACTCCTAACGAAAATGACACCTCCTAGTTGTAACAGAAATGTATTTGTGGGATTGGGGAACGCAGAACGTGTTTTACTGCTGTGTTATTGCTATCTCAACTCGACACACAATGGGCAATGAACAATCTAGCTAGATAGCTAAAGACCACAGAAACGGCATGCAACCGCATGAAAGGGCACGTTAAAATTGGCGCGAAAGTAAACTTTTAGTTTCGGTAAGTAAGTTAAAATTCGCTTTAAGTTCCTGTCTTCATTCGTGTGGAAGATATAGTATTGTTGCATTAGATTACTCATTTTGTAACGTCCTGTAGTTGGTTTAAATAAGCAGTGAGTTTAGATACATCACAAACGAATAGACTGAACGTCAGAATATTGTTGTTGAGTAGCGCTGGTGTGCGCTGTGTGGCCAGGCCTGATCCCAACACGGGCAGCCTCAGAGCCGAGGGCCACTGCCAGCACACAGGCCTGGGGCAATCCGTCAGCCGCTAACCGCTCCATCCATCACGGGCCGCTTCTTTCGCGACCTCCTTGTCACCAAACTTCGCTCGCCTGAAACCGCTGCAGCAGACGACGGATACGTACCTTACAAACTTCAGTCCAAAGCTGTTACTACAATTACAGTCCCTGATGGCTTTGCTTCTGTAAGTCATCCCTCTCCTTCGTCCCTTCCCCTTTTTTTGTTTCGCTTGTGTCCTCATTGTATCATGATGCCTTCGGTGATACCTAGTGGTCGAAGTGATCAACATAGAATTTATTAAGTTCCAAATAGGAACAGAAGTTGGCTACACGAATCAGCTACAGAGATTTCTTCGTGAATTCTGAGACGTTCTGTATTATTCTTCATGATAAACTAACCTTCACTTGCACGTTTCAGATCAGAGTGAAGAGACTGCTTCTTCTTGTTTCTATGACAATGTCATCATAACACAGTAGACGAACTTATTAAATATAGACAAAATATGCTACACTTAACCACTCCTCCATTTACGTCAACGTACATACTCTCCAAGCTACTGTGGAGTGCGTGGTAGATAGAACTCCCCTTTGTACCAATTATTAAGGTTTCTTCCCTTTCGATTCGCGTCTGTAGCTCAGGATCTGTGCCCGCTTTGGTTGTTTTAATCCTGTCTTCGGGGTCCTTAAAAGAGCGATACGTAAGGGGGTGCTGTATATTCCTAGTTTCTTATCTTAATATTGGTTCTCGAAACTTTATAAGTACTTCTGTGGGATGACTGGAGTCTATCTTCAAGCGAAATTTTTTTTCTGTATTTCTATGACGCTATTCCGTGAGTCTACCTCGTGACCAAGCATGCTGCCCCTCTTTGCCTCGGTCTATGTTCAATATCCACTGTCGGGGAATCCTATCGTCTAGGGTTAGCAGGAATCCTTCCATAAATTATGTCACTATATTTCACCATTATCCACGCACTACAGTACAGCTCTGGTGAATTGTTACAGGCAGGTGCAGGTACCAGATAACTTAGACTAACGAAGTTTACTACTTAAATTCATTGTACGCTCCAGACTCAAACGTAATCTGTCGACGGGCGAAACATCGGGCTAGTAAGACCGTTCGTGACAAGTCTTACGACTAAGTAGGGCTGGCCCAGCGCCCATCCTCACTGCCGGGAATGGGTACAGATACATTAGCAACCCTTTCTTCCCTTCACAGTAGTGTCAGCGGTTCCAACTACCAACTATATTCTACATTTACCAGAGAAAAGTCTTAGAAGGTGTCATCTCTCATCTGTTGGTTCTGTTTGGTATTGGTATCAAACACGTGAGGACTGTTTAAGATAACATTTGCAAGTGTTTTGTACTCAGTCTCCTTTGCACACGGACTTCTTTTTCTCAGTATCGTACCCATGAACCGAAGACCGCGACTTGATTAACCTATGACTGAGGCTATACGATTATTCCATTTCATATTCCCACAAATTGTTGCACCTAGAAATTCAGATGAGTTGAGCGATTCAAATTGTGACTTTATAACATATTACGCTTATTGAGAAGTGCACTTCAAGCAGACTTACTAACCTTAGAAAAATTAATTGAATATTTTAGTAGCTTTATCTGATGGTGCTTTATTATACACTCTAAGACAGAAAAAGGCGCACCGCGAGGAAATTGTTCGAATGGGACGGAAATCTGTAGATGTGATGTACATTTACACTCAAGGTTAGTCTCGTTACAGAACGCACGGAGTCATTTAAGCTATCATTCCCTCCCCGCTCCATACACAATTAGAATTGGAAAAAATCTTAAAAACTTCTACACTAGGAAGTACCCCTTGCTATGCACTTCACAGTCTTTTACTGAGTAAAATGTATATCTAGAGACTGCCTTAAACTCTTCGCTGGTAACACCTCACGTACCTGTCCTTCTCTCATTGGCTACCGAAAACCAGCTGCCAAGTCACCACCTTCCATTCCCACAGTACCTCAGGGGTACCTCTAGCACAATTACTCCAGGAAATACGTAATCTACAATCCTGGCCTTGACAGTTACCGTCTGTGACTATGTGGGTGACGTTTGTTACTATATATACATTATACAACAATTCAGATTACAGCTTAGCTTACTACGTCACGAGATGGTCAGCGTATTCCGCGTGGCAGAGCTCGCCTATGCGTCTAAACTGAAGCGAAATACACTGTCCAGTCACATTAATGTGACCACATCTCAAAAGCCTGAATAACCACCTTTTGCACCAAGGACGGCTGCGAGACGTGCCGGAAGACAGTCAATGAGGTCTGAAAGATGCCGACATGGATGTGGAGCCATGCCGACTCAAGTGCAGTGCCCAGCTGCGCTATGTTTCTCGGCTGTGGATCCATGGCACCAACAGCCCGATGGATGTGGTCCAACAGAATCTTGATTAGGTTTAAATCCGGTTAATTTGGTGGCCAGGGAGTACGGTAACTTATTCTAAGTCTATTGGAACCATTCACGTACACTGCAAGCCGTGCGACACGTTGCACTGTCCCGCCAGTACGTGTCATCGTGTCGAGGAAAATGTTTTGGTTCTCGTACCCCTATGCATTTCTATATATAATTTTACTACACTCATGCATACCCACTCAGCACTGAAAACAGTATAGTTCTTGAAACTTCCTGGAAGATTAAAACTGCGTGCCGGACCGAGACTCGAACTCGGGACCTTTGCCTTTCGCGGGCAAGTGCTCTACCAAGTGAGCTACCCAAGCACGACTCATGCCCCGTCCTCACAGCTTTGCTTCCGCCAGTACCTCGCCTCCTACCTTCCAAACTTTACAGAAGCTCTCCTGCGAACCTTGCAGAACTAGCACTCCTGAAAGAAAGGATATTGCGGAGACGTGGCTTAGCCACAGCCTGGGGGATGTTTCCAGAATGAGATTTTCACTCTGCAGCGGAGTGTGCGCTGATATGAAACTTCCTGGCAGATTAAAACTGTGTGCCGGACCGAGACTCAACTCGGGACCTTTGCCTTTCGCGGGCAAGTGCTCTACCAACTGAGCTAGCCAAGCACGACTCACGCTCCGTCCTCACAGCTTTACTTCCACCAGTACCTCGCCTCCTACCTTCCAAACGTAACAGAAGCTCTCCTGCCAACCTTGCAGTATAGTTCTTGTTACTGAGACCCAATTCTCACAAAAAGCAGAGCTTTTCTTTTTCATATATTTGCAAACTTATTTCTTTTTTATATGTGAGCCTATACGGGGTATAAACGATAACTGCTGAGAATTCTTCCGGGTTGTATGGCCGTTGTCCATGGAACTCTTCTATCACTGGGGATAGAAGAGTTCCATGGACCACGGCCATACAACCCGGAAGAATTCTCAGCAGCTGAAACATCCGTTAGTGAAAGCCTTCATTGTATGATTAAACGATAACTGTTTACAACGTACCGCAATGGTGTAGAAGTCGAGACGAACAATTTGATACAATACACCTGTGGTCTACGAAGCCAGGAAACAACGTCAAATTGGCCTACAAGGCCACGTACGCTCTACCGAATGAATGAGAGCAGGCTAACGAAACAAACATTGATGTATATCTGGAAAAAAATCGACAATAACGTGGATTACAAAAATACAGTGACGGAAAAAAATAGCAACAATAGGAAATAATTAATGTAGAGTAATGAAATTTCGTGAATACATTTGTCTAGGTAACTTATTTAAGTGATTAACACGATTAATGTAAACGCGAGATACGAGGTGTGGCTAGAAAAAAACCGGACTAGTACTGGTGAAACAATAAAACGATTGCAATAAGGCTAAAGTCGCGTGGCCTGTCACGTGACTCTCGCTCCGCCTACTGCTCGAGTTTCATCTGCCTCCTGCACTCAGTCTGCCCGTGGCGTCTGTTTTAAGTAGTTGACGTTTTGTCTGTGCGTCGGAAAATGTTGAGTGTACAGAAAGAACAGCGTGTTAACATCAAATTTTGTTTCAAACTAGGAAAATCTGCAAGTGAAACGTTTGTAATGTTACAACAAGTGTACGGCGATGATTGTTTATCGCGAACACAAGTGTTTGAGTGGTTTAAACGATTTAAAGATGGCCGCGAAGACACCAGTGATGACACTCGCACTGGCAGACCATTGTCAGCAAAAACTGATGCAAACATTGAAAAAATCGGTAAACTTGTTCGACAAGATCGCCGTTTAACAATCAGAGCAGTGTCTGAGTGAACAGGAGTTGACAAGGAAAGTGTTAGGCAGATTCTTCATGAAAGTTTCAACATGAACAAAGTGTGTTCAAAAATGGTTCCAAAGTGTCTCACAATTGAACAGAAGGAACGCCGAAGAATGATTTGTTCTGACATCCTGGAAAACATTGAAAGTGATCCCACCTTCTTACAAAATGTTATTACTTGCGATGAATCGTGGTTTTTTACTTACGATCCCGAAACTAAACGCCAGTCGATGCATTGGAAAACTACTGGTTCTCCACGACAAAAAAAAGCACGAATGTCAAAATCGAAATTCAAGGCAATGATGATTGTTTTTTTTTTTGACATCAAAGGGATTGTGCATATTGATTGGGTACCAGAGGGACAAACAGTGAATCAGCATTACTACATTAGCGTCCTGGCTACCCTACGTGAGCGAGTACGGAGAAAACGGAACGATTTGTGGAGAAAAAAGTCATGGATCCTTCACCAAGACAATGCCCCAGCTCACAGTGCGTTGTCAGTGAAGACGTTTTTGGCAAAACACAACATTCCCATCTTAGATCATCCACCCTACTCACCTGATTTGGCCCCCTGTGACTTTTTTCTTTTCCCTAAAGTCAAGTCAGCTTTGAAAGGAACTAGATTTGAGACTGTTGAAGCAGTAAAAGAAAAAGCGACGGAAGTAATGTATGGACTTACCGAAAATGATCTGCAGCATTGCTATGAACAGTGGAAAATTCGCATGGAGCGGTGTAGAGACCGAGGAGGAGAGTACATTGAAGGAGATAACATGAAATTGTAAATAATTGTAAATAAATGTTTTTTCCAGCATCAGTCCGGTTTTTTTCTAGCCGCACCTCGTAAGCCATTGAAAACGTGAAATGCTTTGACATTAATAACCGGTGTAGCCGCCAGAATGTTGAATGCAAGCATGCAAACGTGCATGAATTGTGTTGTACAGGTGTCGGATGTCGCTTTTTGAGACAGAGTCCCATGACAGTTGCACTTAGTCCGTCAACACAGGGACAGTTAATGCTGTTCGTGCTTGACGCTGCAGTTATCGTTCGGTGATGTCCCATATGTGCATGACTGAAAGCAGATCTGGTGATTGAGCAGGCCAAGGCAACATGTTGACACCCTGTAGAGCATGTCGGGTTACGACAACGGTATGTGGACGAGCGTTATCCTGTTGGAAAACACCCCCTGCACCGCTGTTCATGAACGGCAGCACAACAGGTCGAATCACCAGACTGACGTACAAATTTGCAGTGAGGGTGCGTGGGATTGCTGCGAGAGTGCTCCTGCTGTCGTACGAAATCGCACCCCAGGTGTAGTTCCAGTGCGTCTAGCACGCAGGCAGGTTGGTCGCAAACTCAACCAATAAACGACCATCACTGGCACCGAGGCAGAACCACTTTTCGTCGGAAAACACAACAGACCTCCACCCTGCCCTCCAATGAGATCTCGCTTGACACCACAGAAGTCGGAAATGGCGATGGTTCGCGGCCAGTGGAATGGACGCTGGCGCCTGGGTCGGAGCTGTCCTTGAAGTAACCGATTTGTAACTGTTCGTTGTGTCACTGTGGTGCCAAATACTACTCAGATTACTGCTGCAGATGCAGTACGATGCGACAGAGCCACACGCTCGGTAGTGCAACGTGGCCGTCCGGAGCCCGGTCTTCCAGCGACCATACATTCCCGTGACCACCGCTGCCAGTAATCATGTAGAGTGGCTACATGCTTTCTGCAGTATCGTAGAAGGACCATCCAACTTCTCGTCGCCCTATTACACGACCTTGTTCAAACTCAGTTACGCGTTAATAATGCCGTCCTTTGTCGCCTTGAAAACATTCTTGACTAACGCTGACGACCGTTACAGCATGTGTTTATAACAAACATTACCTGCATCCTC
This sequence comes from Schistocerca nitens, assembly GCF_023898315.1. Lineage (NCBI taxonomy): Eukaryota > Metazoa > Arthropoda > Insecta > Orthoptera > Acrididae > Schistocerca > Schistocerca nitens. Next base: position 932,897,658 of record NC_064616.1, read on the forward strand.
TTAGTGGCGCTCCTAACAGTACTCTTATGCGAGGAGGTGAGGGTATCGTCTGGAGTTCCCCAGGGAAGTGTGGTAGGTCCGCTGTTGTTTTCTATCTACATAAATGATCTTTTGGATAGGGTGGATAGCAATGTGCGGCTGTTTGCTGATGATGCTGTGGTGTACGGGAAGGTGTCGTCGTTGAGTGACTGTAGAAGGATACAAGATGACTTGGACAGGATTTGTGATTGGTGTAAAGAATGGTAGCTAACTCCAAATATAGATAAATGTAAATTAATGCAGATGAATAGGAAAAAGAATCCCGTAATGTTTGAATACTCCATTAGCAGTGTAGCGCTTGACACAGTCACGTCGATTAAATATTTGGGCGTAACATTGCAGAGCGATATGAAGTGGGACAAGCATGTAACGGCAGCTGTGGGGAAGGCGGATAGTCGTCTTCGGTTCATTGGTAGAATTTTGGAAAGATGTGGTTCATCTGTAAAGGAGACCACTTATAATTCACTAATACGACCTATTCTTGAGTACTGCTCGAGCGTTTGGGATCCCTATCACGTCGGATTGAGGGAGGACATAGAAGCAATTCAGAGGCGGGCTGCTAGATTTGTTACTGGTAGGTTTGATCATCACGCGAGTGTTACGGAAATGCTTCAGGAACTCGGGTGGGAGTCTCTAGAGGAAAGGAGGCGTTCTTTTCGTGAATCGCTACTGAGGAAATTTAGAGAACCAGCATTTGAGGCTGACTGCAGTACAATTTTACTGCCGCCAACTTACATTTCGCGGAAAGACCACAAAGATAAGATAAGAGAGATTAGGGCTCGTACAGACGCATATAGGCAGTCATTTTTCCCTAGTTCTGTTTGGGAGTGGAACAGGGAGAGAAGATGCTAGTTGTGGTACGAGGTACCCTCCGCCACGCACCGTATGGTGGATTGCGGAGTATGTATGAAGATGTAGATGTAGAAATTTGAATAAACATTATCTCTCAGATGGAGAAACACGCCTACCAAGTTTCGTTTATGTTGCACAACTCCTTCTTAGTACTGCGATTGTTTGCCGTCAGTATAAGAAAAGAATTAGAAAGAAACAACATCAAAGAATCGGAAATAACAGAATGAAACAGTTGTAAGAATAAAGTATTAAATTTAGAAGTCTTTCAAGGTGTAAAGAATACGAAATCTGGAACAAAATGGAAAAAAGAAGGGAAAAGACATAACGGGAAGGTGATAGAGTACGGGAAAAATGGGAAACAAAAAAGAAATAAGTGGAACAGAAGTTTTTGTCTGATCCTAGTTGGTCAATACGAAGATAAAAAACATAGATTTCTCTCGCATGTGATAATTCCAAGGGTGAACGCCTCTCAAGTGTCTCCTACAGTTATTTAGAGAATGGCGTTAGTACAAATGAGCCTCTGGTTTGATCTGATTGCAGAAACATCTCAGAATATTTGCACTCGCATTGATGACTGAGCCACCGCTATGTGCATCTGACTTGTTCGTCTTGGTAAAGCGCATTTATTCGATGGTCCAGGCAAACGCGGCTTCGACAACAGAGAAACTGCTATCAAGTCTCGCAACAGGATGTCCAGTTTTTCAATACCAACTCAGATTTCTAATTGACGGCGGATATTAAAAATGCATTAACCAGCAGCTGCCCGAACACAAAATATTCTACTACTCACGTTTTCTGTATTAGCCTGGGAAGCTAGATCGTTTTTTCTGGTAAAGGACAGTGATAGCATATCGACAGGGTGCAAAGATGGGCTACTAGCTCTTAACGTAGGGAAAAGCAAACGATTAGAGGATTAATGAAGCGCCGCGCGAGTGACCGCGCTGTTTGAAGCGCCATGTCACGGATTGCGAGGCCACTCCCGCCGGAGGTTCGAGTTCTCCCTCGGGCATGGGTGTCTGTGTTGTTCTTAGCATAAGTTAGTTTAAGTAGTATGTAAGTCGAGGGAAGTACTTGGAAAAGGCAGGGAGATACGGGAAGATTTCAATTAGATTACATCATGGTCAGACAGAGATTCCGAAATCAGATACTGGATTGTAAGGCGTACCCAGGAGCAGATATAGTCTCACATCACAATATAGTAGTGATGAAGAGTAGGCTGAAGTTCAAGACATTAGTCAGGAAGAATCAATACGCAAAGAAGTGGGATGCGGAAGTACTAAGGAACGACGAGAGACGTTTGAAGTTCTCTAACGCTATAGATACAGCAATAAGGAATAGCGCAGTAGGCAGTACAGTTGAAGAGGAATGGACATCTCTAAAAAGGGCCATCACAGAAGTTGGGAAGGAAAACATAGGTACAAAGAAGGTAGCTGCGAAGAAACCATGGGTAACAGAAGAAATACTTCAGTTGATTGATGGAAGGAGGAAGTACAAACATGTTCCGGGAAAATCAGGAATACAGAAATACAAGACGCTGAGGAATGAAATAAATAGGAAGTGCAGGAAAGCTAAGACGAAATGGCTGCAGGAAAAATGTGAAGACATCGAAAAAGATATGATTGTCGGAAGGACAGACTCAGCATACAGGAAAGTCAAAACAACCTTTGGTGACATTAAAAGCAACGGTGGTAACATTAAGAGTGCAACGGGAATTCCACTGTTAAATGCAGAGGAGAGAGCAGATAGGTGGAAAGAATACATTGAAAGCCTCTATGAGGGTGAAGATTTGTCTGATGTGATAGAAGAAGAAACAGGAGTCGATTTAGAAGAGATAGGGGATCCAGTATTACAATCGGAATTTAAAAGAGTTTTGGAGGACTTACGGTCAAATAAGGCAGAAGGGATAGATAACATTCGATCAGAATTTCTAAAGTCATTGGGGGAAGTGACAACAAAACGACTATTCACGTTGGTGTGTAGAATATATGAGTCTGGCGACATACCATCTGATTTTCGGAAAAGCATCATCCACACAATTCCTAAGACGGCAAGAGCTGACAAGTGCGAGAATTATCGCACAATCAGATTAACAGCTCATGCATCGAAGCTGCTTACAAGAATAATATACAGAAGAATGGAAAAGAAAATTGAGAATGCGCTAGGTGACGATCAGTTTGGCTTTAGGAAAAGTAAAGGGACGAGAGAGGCAATTCTGACGTTACGGCTAATAATGGAAGCAAGGCTAAAGAAAAATCAAGACACTTTCATAGGATTTGTCGACCTGGAAAAAGCGTTCGACAATATAAAATGGTGCAAGCTGTTCGAGATTCTGAAAAAAGTAGCGGTAAGCTACAGGGAGAGACGGGTCATATACAATATGTACAACAACCAAGAGGGAATAATAAGAGTGGACGATCAAGAACGAAGTGCTCGTATTAAGAAGGGTGTAAGACAAGGCTGTAGCCTTTCGCCCCTACTCTTCAATCTGTACATCGAGGAAGCAATGATGGAAATAAAAGAAAGTTTCAGGAGTGGAATTAAAATACAAGGTGAAAGGATATCAATGATACGATTCGCTGATGACATTGCTATCCTGAGTGAAAGTGAAGAAGAATTAAATGATCTGCTGAACGGAATGAACAGTCTAATGAGTACACAGTATGGTTTGAGAGTAAATCGGAGAAAGATGAAGGTAATGAGAAGTAGTAGAAATGAGAACAGCGAGAAACTTTGTGGTGTCACCGCCAGACACCACACTTGCTAGGTGGTAGCTTAAATCGGCCGCGGTCCATTAGTACATGTCGGACCCGCGTGTCGCCACTGTCAGGATCGCAGACCGAGCGCCACCACAAGGCAGGTCTCGAGAGACGTACTAGCACTCGCCCAGTTCTACGGACGACATTGCTAGCGACTACACGTACGAAGCCTTTCTCTCAACTGCCGAGAGACAGTTAGAATAGCCTTCAGCTAAGTCCATGGCTACGACCTAGCAAGGCGCCATTAACCATATCTGGAGAGAGTCTCACTTGTATTATCAAGAGAAATGTACCACAAGGAATTAAAGTTAAGTATACGAGAAGCTCCGTTCTTTTCTTTATAGCTTTCATCACGTATCCTGTTTCAGACTTAACGCAAGACGGCGTCAGTTGACGCGTGCCCTTTCGGCTACTTCAGTGTGGCGTAGCTAGCTTGTTACGCCACAACAAACTTAACATCAGGATTGACGGTCACGAAGTCAATGAAGTTAAGGAATTCTGCTACCTAGGCAGTAAAATAACCAATGACGGACGGAGCAAGGAGGACATCAAAAGCAGACTCGCTATGGCAAAAAAGGCATTTCTGGCCAAGAGAAGTCTACTAATATCAAATACCGGCCTTAATTTGAGGAAGAAATTTCTGAGGATGTACGTCTGGAGTACAGCATTGTATGGTAGTGAAACATGGACTGTGGGAAAACCGGAACAGAGGAGAATCGAAGCATTTGAGATGTGATGCTATAGACGAATGTTGAAAATTAGGTGGACTGATAAGGTAAGGAATGAGGAGGTTCTACGCAGAATCGGAGAGAAAAGGAATATGTGGAAAACACTGATACGGAGAAGGGACAGGATGATAGGACATCTGCTGAGACATGAGGGAATGACTTCCATGGTACTAGAGGGAGCTGTAGAGGACAAAAACTGTAGAGGAAGACAGAGATTGGAATACGTCAAGCAAATAATTGAGGACGTAGGTTGCAAGTGCTACTCTGAGATGAAGAGGTTAGCACAGGAGAGGAATTCGTGGCGGGCCGCATCAAACCAGTCAGTAGACTGATGACCAAAAAAAAAAAAAGTCGAGGGACCGATGACCTCAGCAGTTTGGTCCCTTAGGAATTCACACACAGTTGAACATCTTTTGATTAATGAATCACTAGTGTCACCCAGGTCATACAAATACTTGGAAGTATCATTGTGTAGTTGAATGATTACACACACTATGTGGCCAAAAGTATCTGGTCACCCCTATGTAATCTGGAATTGATAACTACATGTTACGAGAGTCGAACCTGCCAGCGTTAAAGGAGGCGGGGAGTATTGTGTTGTCAGCACAGAAGCGGTAACAGCAGAACTGGTCGATCAAGAGAGCTCAGTGACTCATTGGATGTTACCTGAGTAACAAATCCATCAGGGATATTTCAGACCTTCTGAAGCTTCCGGTGTCGACTGTTGACGTGACTGTGAAGTGGAAACGCGAAGGGACGACCACAGCTAAGGCGAGACCGGCAGACTTCATGTACTGAAGGCCTGAGACTGTCAAGCATTGCGGAGGGTGTTTGTAAAAAATCGCATGAAATTAGCGAAAGAAGTCACTCGTGAGTTCAGAAGTGCTAACAGCAGTCCAGTTAGCATAAATGCAGCTTGGCGAGTCAGAGGGGATGAGGTATAATGGTGGAGCAGCTCCTCAAAAGCCACAGATTCCCGTAATCTATGCTAAGCCGCGTTTATTGTGGTTGTAAAGAGCGACTCAGCTGGACAGCGAATGGCTAGAAACGAGTCATTTGGAGTTATGAATCACACTACATCCTGTGACAACCATAAGGAAGGATCTGAGTTTGACGAATGTCTGGAGAACGTTACCCTTATTACGCTTAAGAAAATTCAAACTGAGGACGTATACTAACATCTTTTACAGCATTGTGGACTGCGTACAGTACAAGAGCAGTAGAATGCAGGCTGTCCTAAAGCACCTCTTGTAAGGCAATATTTTGTGGGCAATAACATTCCTGAAATGAAATGGCCTGCCCAGCGTCCAGACCTGAACCCCACGGAACACCTCTGGGATGAGTTAGAACGTCGACGTAGCTCCTGACCAAGCATCCAACATAAATAACTTCCCTGATTTCGTCCCTTGAGAAGAATGGTCTGCCATTCTTCCACAGACGTTCATATACCTCGTTGAAAGTTTCCCTAGCAGTGTTCAACCCGTTTTTAAAGGCGAAGACTGGACGCGTCTCATATTAATGTGCACTAATAGGTTTTGAGGTTATCAAACATTTCCACAAGCTTCTAGTTAAGATTTAGATGGATCAAGGTATGTATGAAGACTGGAACATAGGCAACATATTCTCAGTACACAAGAAAGGCGATAATATGGAATGCTCTAACTACGGGGTGTAACCTCCTCCTCACTTATCGACCTTAATGACAGTGAAAAATTAAACCGCGTGTACCTAATGGAAATTTGGGAAAAGCAATCGTCACCGAAGTTAATCTGTCGGTAAAGAGGGAGGAAAGGGTTACATCTAAATGAAAGGAAAAATGCAAATGAAACTGGTGGAAATTAATTTTGAAAAGGGGTAAAGTTAATAAAGAAAGTAAATGTGCGGCCGTTACGTTAACAATTAACTGGCGGTAATTAGATATTTGAGATTTGGGGGAAATTACGGTGGCCAGTCCTAAGGACAATTACTATAGTAACTGAAAAAGAAAGGTTATTACACGTATAATTAGCACTAGAAGCGTGGCAACTGAAGGCTGACACGTGTAGTGTGAAAACTGAAAGTTTGTCAGAAGTAATAAATTTCGCTACACTCTGACTTAATTTAGCAAAAGAATTAATAAAACCGGAAAATTGAAAGTTAATTTAGTGACTGAAATTAATAGTGACCTTTGTTTCTGAAGCACTACGAAATTCAATAAAATAAGGTTAGTCTTGGGCTACCTCAACAATCATTTCAAAAGCTACTTGAATCTACGCAATTTAGAAATGAGAGATTTAACTTTGAATTTGAATTAAATGATTCTGAACAATTAACAATAGTAAAATTTAGTACGTACCAAGCTGAGCTGCAGTCACAGGTAAGCTAAAATATGCTAACAAAACTCGCACTCTTAATTTGTGCTGGTGTAATCTAAATATTATAGCCAGCTATGAATACCTTAACTGAACTTTGAAATTAAAGCAGTGAAATCGAATGGTGCTGGCGTTTGAATTTCAACGACAGTCGGGTTCATTCCGGAAAAGGAAGGGACCCTGCTTGGTAATGCAATTGGGACAATGAGCAACAAAGGTTCATGCTACGTTGCTGTGATTTAGTTATGAAAATGGAACAGTTTGAAAAGCTGAGGTCTGCCATACAGTTCTAAAACTTTACGTGCTTCCAGTCTTCCTTGTTGCTTGATTGAAGGTTTGAAGCCGTCGATCGAGGAGGTGGCGACAGTCACTCATTGTCGGCCGTCGCTGTTGCAGAAGCTGGATGTTGGCGCGCCTTCTTCTCGACACGGTCACCAGGCGAAACGGGCTCTTGATGTGCGCCAGCTAATGCTTCACGTCCGCGACACAATGTCAGAAACTATCATAGCAAGTCGAGCGCAATTACATGCTGCCCAACCCCGAAAGCGCGGCAACTCGCGGGAGCGTCACACAGCACACCCGCTCCACTGCACTACTCTAGCCAGACTCTCCTCTGCCGCCGGCCGCGGTGGTCTCGCGGTTCTAGGCGCGCAGTCCGGAACCGTGCGACTGCTACGGTCGCAGGTTCGAATCCTGCCTCGGGCATGGATGTGTGTGATGTCCTTAGGTTAGTTAGGTTTAAGTAGTTCTAAGTTCTAGGGGACTTATGACCACAGCAGTTGAGTCCCATAGTGCTCAGAGCCATTTGAACCATTTCTCCTCTGCCCGCGCCCCACGCGGCAGAGTTAACACTACCAAAGGTCCTAAACACTTTCGTTCTTCACACGACCTATCGATGTATTCGTTCGATATCATAGTTTTCCCTAGGCAAGACCCAGCGTAAAATACAAATAATATTTACAAAACAAACCAATTATACATCGACATAAATGCATATATATATATATATATATATATATATATATATATATATATATATATACAAATAGTAAAACAATTACAATATATAAAGACACAGAAATGTCATATCTTGAGGTAACAAAACAAGGAAAAAAATTATAGTACAATAGATGGAAATAGGAGGATATGCATTTCCGGCGTTACAAGGGGAGTTTGCCTAGTACCTAAAGCATATAAAATATTCTTTTTAATAGGCTTACATCCTACGTCGAAAATGGTTTTGGTGACTATCAATGTGGATTTCGTCAGTGAAGATATACTGTTGATCATATCTTCACAATACGGCAAATACTAGAAAAACGCAAAGGATTTGGGACTGATACACACACCTCTTTACAGACTTCAGACCAGCCTACGACTATTGACAGAAGAGAGCTGTATACAGCAATGGAAGGGTTAGACATTCCTAATAAATTGATTATATTAGTGAAAGATACTATGAAAAACACCCGGAGTCAAATTAAAATATAGAATATGTTATCAAGTGCTGTGATCGCAAAAAATGGAGTAAGACAGAGGGGCGCATTATTCTACCTTCCGTTTAACGCAGCCTTGGAGAAAGTTATAAGAGATTCGGGCGTCAATGCAAGAGGGACTATCCTGTGTAAATCAGTCCAGGTGCTAGCATAGGCAGGTGACATTGATATAATTGCCAACAGCAAGGAAAGAAACCTTTACAGGTCTTGAAAGAGCTGCCGCAAAGATGGACCTACAGATAAATGAAGGGAAGAGCTGCCAGATAGGTGAACTGTACACATGTAACTACGAAAGATTATCCAAATGAGCCCACATCCACAGAAATTGATTCATATAAGTTTGATGTCGTACGTAGATTCATATACCTTGGACCAGAAGTAAATTGTAAGAACAATGTCATCTCTGAAATCAGAAAACGACCGTCCTTTGACAAGTGCTACTATGGCCTCAGAAAATATCTGAAATCTAAGTTTCTGTTCAGGAAAGCTAAAGTTATTATGTACAGAGTATTGTAAGGGCGATGCTAACATGCAGTGCTGAAACATAGACATTACCAACGTTTGATGGAAGGCAACTGGATATGTTTGAAAGAAAGATCTTGAGAGAAATTCTTGGCTAGTGGAAGAACCTGTATACTGAAGCTTCATTAAGATTAAAAAACTGGATGAACAGGACATGTACTGAGAGCAAACAACAAAATGATTAAGAAGAGATTCAACACAGTGCCTTACGGAATCAGGAGAGTAGGAAGACCAAAGCGAAGGTGGGAGGAAGGTGATAGAGAGGGCATAAGGAAAACTGGAATTCAAAACTGCAGGAGTTCGGCACTAAATAGGGAAAAATGGAATAATCTCCTATAGAAGGCCAAAGCTCACAGAGGGCTATTGTGTCAATGATGATGACGACGATGATGATGATGATGACTGGTGTCCAGAGTCGTCTGGTCAGAGAGTGTGTGTTCAGCTGTAGGTGATGGTAATGGCGGGCTGCGTTTCATTCGTAGGATATAGGAAAACTGCGGTTTGTCTGCAAACTACATTATAAAACTTTTGCATAACCCATTCCTGAATACTACTCAAGAGTATGGGACCCGTTTCACTCCACACATCAGGATACATGAAGCTTATATAAGGGAGGGCAGTGTGACTGGTCAGAAAAATCGTAACAGGTAGCCAATGGAAGGCTGCATGGCATTCTTCAGCCCGCTATGACCACATTGCCTAGATAAAATTAGGCAAAAACTAGCTCGCCCAGAGGCGTGCCAGCAGTCATTGTTCCGACAGTTCATCCGTGAATGAAACGTAAAGAAGCATTAGTCTGCCACATACTTAACAGTCATTCGTAGCGTGGACGTAGAAAGCATTTTAATCGCATTTTTCAGATATTGTAGTACTGGCAAGATACTTTCGCAACTTATTATGTAATATAAATGTATGTTTGACAGTAAATAGTGAAACAGGAACATTTTAGTATCGGGGCACCCAGAGGTGTGTTCATTATCGTTTGAAATATTAAAGGACCTACAAGGAAAAGGGAACATAGACACACGACAAACTTTAAAAAATTACTCATACACACCCACCCACCCACCCACACACACACACACACACACACACACACACAGAGAGAGAGAGAGAGAGAGAGAGAGAGAGAGAGAGAGAGAGAGAGGTGGGAGAGAGAGGAGAGAGGGGGGAGGGGGGGAGGAAAGAGAAAGAGAGAGAGAATCTGAAAGATGGAGAGAAAAAAAGTAAAAAAGTTAAAATGTGGATCGAGAACGAGCGTTGTATAATGTGAAGCTCGAAATTTTTAACTTGCGAATGTGGTTCAGTTAAAAGACGTACTTTTCTTCTGTGTGTATTGATACATAGACGAGCATGCAGACAAGGACTGGTTCCCACGAAAATGGCTAAAAGCAGCAGCAAAACAAAGCCGTAAAATATTTTTGAGCAACAAGCTTATATACATACATAAGAAGATTTCCTAACTCGCCAGCCAATCTCACCATAACGTCATTTCTATGCACATGGCCAGCTGTATACATCAAAAAAAGTAAATATGATCCTACAAAACGTAATATTCTAGAGACTGAGGCTGTAATTGTGGTAGAAAATAACGTTTCTAGAGCTAATTTTCCTACCAATAACTAACACTTCAAACGTGTTTGCATTTAACAGACGTGAATGATCTGGCTTGTACCCACTGATGGTAGTACAAATGTGCCAAAAAATGTTTGGGCATTGAAAAGAATAGTTTTTTGCATAATATGCGGACCTGATTTCCCGTAGACCGCGTTTTCTTTTGTCGGTGAGTAGAACGATTGAAGGACGTGGTAGCTTCGAGTTGCGCAGCTGAATTCTCAGTGTGCCGAAGCTCAAGATGAGCGCCGCTCTATTTTCTCGTTCCGGAAGCCTAGAAGACAGACGGAGAAGCGAGGGCGAGGTTAATTAGCGGCCGGTATTCGGGCCATCCCAAGTTGTGCGGCGCACTTCTTCCCAGTCCACTGTCAGCCAGCCAATTTCTCGGTCGGACGGACGAGTTGCTTAATGCAGGAGACGGCTGCGGTTCTTTACGTTTTCACAGATTTCACGAGCGGCTGCGCCCTTTTAATATGCCCTAATTGGTCGCGTTCCGTCCATGGCGGAACGTAATTAGCCGGCGTAATTGTCTGCAGCTCTCACAATCGCTCTGAAATATCGGTTGTATCGCTTCGTCTCGCGGCATTTATGGGCAAGCATTTACGTGTAGCCACAGAGCAGAGCTGAAAGAAAATTGCATGAGCAAAGTGACTTGCGACTTAACATTCTTATTCAGTTCGTACGGTGGGGAAGGAGTGGAGTGAACGAAGAAAACGTAGCTTAAATGGGGGGGGGGGGGGGCAATTCTTTACGGAGAAAATAGCTATACTGCGAGTCGATCTAGTTCATATATTTCGTCCATTCTGAAACTAACTTTTGCTTTCATATTGAACAAAAATATCAGCATTAAATGTATTTCCCAGCAATATATTTTACGCTTGTGCAACATTATAGCAGGAGGGAAGCCGTTATTACTGGCATTTTATTTAGAGTTGAAGCAAAATAAATAAATAAAATAAAATATACATAAAATGTAGTATTGGAAATATCGACGAGGATCAGTTCTAAACATCTACGCCCTTTTGCTCTTGCAATATAGGCTAATAATGAAACGTGGCTTCATTATATTACGACATAATTTGAATAAAGTGGAGTACGTCTGATATGTACACCCCAATGAACAGGTTCGTTGAAGTTGTGCACTAGAGGCCCTTGAAATTCAATGAACAAATTGACATTGTGGACAAATACAGAAGGACCAAACGACTTGTTTTTACGATAGTAAATTCAAAGGAATTCTAGATATACCGGGTAGAAGAAACTAATGAAGGTTACACGAAATGAATATCACAGATTACATAATACGAAGTTTGTCTGCGTGGCCATCCTCCACAGAAAGCTCCGAAATACGTGCTTTGTAAATAAAACCCGACTTTTCTTGCTGCACTGTATTTTAGTTCTCCCAGACGCGCTTCGCTTATTTACTTTAAGGCATCTTCAGTGGAATCTACAATGGTACAATTTTGTTTTTATATGTGTTACTTGTAGATCACATACAATTCACGTTTGTTTTTTTAAGTAAGTAGGTGATTACCTCCAGTTCTCCACGTTTTTGGTTGGCATCTGGTCATATGCTTATATTTCGTAAATGAAGTTACAGAGCGACTTCCAGCGTGTGACGTGCTTATGTTTCGTAAATGAAGCTATATTGCAGCTTCCAGCATGTGACCAGGTGAGAGGAAACGCAGATGCCAACCGAGAACGCGAAGAACTGTAAGTAATCACCTATTTACATCAAAAGCTAGACGTGAACTGTTTTATAATGTATAAACAACACATATCAAAACAAAACTATGTCATTCTAGATCCCACTGAAGATGCCTTAAACTAAAAAGACAATCGGTTTTTATTTACAAAACAAATACATAATAAGAATTCATAAAGCAGTACGGATCCCAGTAACTAAACACAGGTTCGCCTGGAAAATGGTGCGTCATGTTCTTTCTAGCGTTCACTACAAACCTGTACAAAAGAACTAGAAGTTATTAGAGAATACAGCAAAAATGTGACGGAGGTCAATTTCAGAGACAGGGCATAACTCTCTAGACATAACTGATAATAATGGCAATTCAAAATAAATTATATGAAGGAGGATCCTCTAAGAAATGATGCGGTAATTTGCTCGAGAGAAAGTTTCAAGCTTTCCCGTAAGATGAGATCGTGTGTTCGGTTTAAGAGAGACGGCAAAACGAAGCGAACCGCCTTTAGGTTTGCACTGTTTCCTGACATCGCTTCCGGTGAATCCTTGAATTGCCCCTCCTAACAGCCTCGTTCTAAGAGCCCTATCATAATATATGAATCCTTGTGCCCCTCCTCCACGACATCGTGGAAGTCTGTCGCGTTGGTTACGAACAGATTGTTCTACTTACTAAGAGCAATTTTCAGACTTAGCGTTTACACAGTGATGCGGAGGAATGAGAAGGAAGGACGGGTTTAGCATGTGGTCGACAACGAGGTCGGTATCTGCAGAGCACTTGCTCGGACTGGATGAAGATGACCTGAGGAGTCGGACTCGGTCGACGCCTTTTCGAAGGAACCACATCGGCATTCTCCTTATGTAATTTAGGGAAAACGCAGAAAACATAATTTTGATGGGTGAACGGAGATTAGAAATAACTTCTGCCGAGTGCTTTACTCGAACCCTTTCTGATTACAATGACAGCATCTGCAGCACTGCGGACTTAAATCATTTTCATGTAGCTGTAAGGTTTATTCCTCTTGATATTACAGCTACACGTAATTACTTTCATTGTATAATTTCCTCACATAGTTACTTTTGTCACTGCTATGAAGCTACATCTCTGTTTCAGGAATTTGTGTTTATTCTAGCACAACGTCATCAATAAAATTGCAAGTGTACAATAAGGGAAGAAAGACTTTTAAACATCGACGCAAAATCAGGGCATGGCTTTTATTTCCTTTGCTAGTTTACTGTTTAAGCAGTTAACGAATTAAAAAAAAAATACCACTTGAAGATGCTGTTTGAATCTGCTGATGAAGAATGTAGTACTTTTAGATCACTTTTATTTCTGGCTTGAAGTGTTTATCTTTCCTGCGTATTACGCGTGACTTAGGTCTCGACTGGTTAATCCAATATAGTTAATTATGTTCTTCTTTTTATAATTATTTATGTAACATAGGGATAATATTTTTACCAGTACGCTGCTTGCCGCGTCGTTATCATCACAATTAGACGAAGGCAGCACTTGAAACGAACGTCTTGGCTGTAAGAATCACATCATACTTACACAATGTCACGCAGTGGAAATGCTTTCTTTTTTTTTCAGCTGAGGAACACGACGTTGAGAGCATGAAGAGGGCTTCTTATTAACTTTGGTATTATTTACGCTTATATATAGAGGTTTTCTTAATTACGATTACACACTTTGAGGGTATGTGGTAGGAATCTTTTTTAATGGGCTCTCGTGTGGTATAAACGTCCAGTACTAAGTTACGAACGAAACATACTGTATTCACGCATAACAGTAATATTTAGTCTCTCTTCTCCAACGTATGGCCTGCAAGTCTTATCAATTCTACAAAACGATTAGCATTGGGCACTATTACACGTGAGCTACCATGTTCGAGGCCTAAGAATTATCAGCGTCAGAGAGCTGTACCACATTTCTTTCGCCCAATAGATGTGAGAAAGTTATTTTATTTACATGTTCTACTGGCACGGAAATTGTACACTTCCGAATAAGACTTTTTATTTCATGCTGTGCCAACTTCGTCCTCATTACAAGTTCTCAAGATGTGAAACGGCAATTTAGAAACTTCCTGTAGACATGCACTCATTACGTGGCTCGACTTGATCATACAGCTTCACAGAATTCATAGTACAGAGGACGGAAAATTTGTATAGTACTAATATAATTTGTCAAGTTTATTGGGATGGCGTGCAGTTTCTTTCCTTGATCTTATTTGTTATATTTTATCATTGAGATTCCTGGTGACCTTAAAGTTATTCCATTGCCACTGTCATTTATCTCTCTAAAAGACCATAAAAACGAGGTAAGAGAAATTACTGCTACGGCTTCCAGTACGCTTCGTCAAATTGTGAGACTTTCAGAACTGAAAGTGAAGTCAGGAAATCGAATTTCATATTATCGATACAATTTGAAGAATACACTGAACTAATAAGTCATTGGATAGCGATATGCATTTATACAGCTGGCGGTAGTATCGCTTACACAAGGTATAAAAGGGGCAGTGTTTTGGCGCAGCTGTCATTTGCACTCAGGTGATTTATGTCAAAAGGTTTCCGACGTGATTAAGCCCGCGCGACGGGAATTAACAGACTTCGAACGCGGAATATCAGTTAAAGCTAGACGCATGGGGCATTCCATTTCGGAAATCGTTAGGGAATTCAGTATTCCGAGATCCACAGTGTGAAGGGCGTGCCGAGAATGTAAAATTTCAGGCATTACCTCTCACCGCAGACCACAGAATGGCCGATGGCCTTCACTTAACGACCGAGAGCAGCGGCGTTTGCTTATAGTTGTCAGTGCTAACAGACAAGCAATATTGTGCAGCGTGAAAAAACCTCCGAAATTCAATATGGGACGCACGACGAAAGTATCCGTTAGGACAGTGCGGCGAAATTTGGCGTTAATGGGTTATGGCAGGTCCTTTGCTAACAGCACGACAACGGCTGTCCTGGACTCGTGACTATATCAGTTGGACCCTACACGATTAGAAAACCGTGGCCTGGTCTCATGAGTCCCGATTTCAATTGCTGAGAGCTGATGGTAAGGTTCACGTGTGGCGCAGACCCCAAGAAGCCAGGGATACAAGTTGTTAACAAGGCACTGTGCAAACTGGTGGTGGCTTCGAAGCGATGGGCTGTGTTTACATGGAGTAGGCGGAGTCTTCTGGTCTAACTGAACAGATCATTGACTGGAAAGGGTTATGTTCGGCTACATGGAGACCATTTGCAGAATTTAATGGACTTCATGTTCCCAAACATCGATGGAATATTTATGGATGACAATGCGCTATGTCACTGTGCCACAGCTGTTCGTGGTTGGTTTGAAGAACATTCTGGACAATTTGTGCGAATATTTTGCAGCCCACATCACCCGACATGAAGCCCATCGAACATTTATGAGACAATGGGTTCGATTCCCGGTGGGGTCAGGGATTTTCCCTGCCTCGAGATGACTGGGTGTTGTTGTGTCGTCGTGTTCATCATCATCATTCATCCCCATTACGGTCAGAGGAAGGCAATGACAAACCCCCTCCAGTAGGACCTTGCCTAGTACGGCGGTGCGGGTTCCCCTACGCTCTGTAACGGAGTATGGGACTTCATCGTCATCATCAATGGAGATGTTAGTTCGTGCACAAAATCTTGAGCCGCCAATTATGGACGGATACAGAGACAGTATGTCTCAATATTTCTGCAGGGGACTTCCAAAGACTTGTTGAGTCAATGCGAAGACGAGTTGCTGCACTACGCTGTGCAAAAGCATCCGACACGATATTAGAAGGTGTCCTACGACTTTTGTCACCTCAGTATGTATTACCAGTTTTCAGTTGTGACACTAAGACATGTACTTTGAATGCGACAACCATTCTACTGCTGAGGCTTGCTTTCCGAGCAGTGAAGATCCGCATGGCACGAGTTACTAGAAGGAGCAGAAAAATAAACGGCGAAAAGATTGGAAGGGAAGACATATTTATGACCGTGAAGCTGAGGTGAGCAGGATATGCACGCAGGCGAATGAAGTCTGAAGGTGGCCTCTGCCGAGAAATACTCATTCTTCGTGCGTGTAAGTAACGAGTGGAAAAAGTAGGGACGGAAATCCTGCCTTCAAGCGTTGACTGTACAGTGACTAACGCAGTAATTATATGGATGATCCAGGGGTAGTCATAAAGTTTTATTTTTCAGTTCGATAAAATCAGGTTGTCTCCATCAAACATGGTGTCGGAGTTAGTCCTTTCCTGCGTGTTCACTCTTACTGTGCTAGTCATTGATCCCGACGATGGCTGCAGAAGTCTGCAATACGGCTGTTCAGGACAGGTCCACCTTGGCAATCACTTCGCTGTCATTCCAGATATGCCTGCAAGCAATGGTTTCTTAATCCGAGGAAGGCGGAAGAAGTCAATGGGAGTCATGCCAGGAGAAATGAATGGGGGAGGGAGGATGAGCAAAATTTGATAGCCGGCCGGTGTGGCCGAGCGGTTTTAGGCGCTTCAGTCTGGAGCCGCGCGACCACTACGGTCGCAGGTTCGAATCCTGCCTCGGGCATGGATGTGTGTGATGTCCTTAGGTTGCCCGCATCTCGTGGTCGTGCCGTAGCGTTCTCGCTTCCCACGCCCGGGTTCCCGGGTTCGATTCCCGGCGGGGTCAGGGATTTTCTCTGCCACGTGATGGCTGGGTGTTGTGTGCTGTCCTTAGGTTAGTTAGGTTTAAGTAGTTCTAAGTTCTAGGGGACTGATGACCATAGATGTTAAGTCCCATAGTGCTCAGAGCCATTTGAACCATTTGAACCAAGATTTGATAGCTCGAAGAAGTAGAAGATATGGCTGTATCCTGTGCGAATGGGCTGGTGAGCTGTCATTGAGCAGAAACACGCTTAGGCATCTTCCCGCAACCTTCGTCTTGGCAGAATCCTGTATCCTCCTCAGGAGATATATGTGGTATGCCCCTGTGAAAGTTTGCCCTTACGAACATCATCTAATAGTGATATACTGTGCCAGTGCCCAAAACATCTCAGTATTACTTTTCACAATGATGGTCGGGATTTCGCTCTTCTGGGCAGTGATGTATCCACATGTTTCCAGTGCTCGCTTTGCTCCATTCTCTCAGGGTCATAATGATTCACCCAGCATTCGTCCGTGGGAACTACACTGATAAGGAAATCATCTGGATTGACTTGATACAGCTACAGCATTCCCACTGCTGTCTCAAGCCGGCAGGATTTTTGAATGGATGTCACGAGACGATGAACCCAGCAGGCGCCGACACATGTCCTGTCGAATATGTCGTGCAAGAAGCGAGAAGCTGAAAACTGATACTTGACTGATTTTCACTTTTTCCACTAACGCCTCTATTGTGGCATACCAGGCTTCGCCAACACAGAAGCTTCTCTCCACAAATCAGCAGGATTTTAGAAAGCAACGCTCGTGCGAAACTCAGCATGCCCTTTTCTTACATTAGCCTGTGAACTATGAATGAAGGGCAACAACCAGATTCCATATTCCTAGACTTCCGAAATACGTTTGACACGATGCCCCGCAGCAGGCTGTTAACGATGGAATGAGCATACGGAGTAGGCCCCAGATATGTTGATGGCTCGAAGACTTCTTAAGTAATAGGACCCAGTACGATGTCCTCGACGGCGAGTATTCATTAGAGACAAGGGTGCCGTCAGGAGTTCAAATGGTTCAAATGGCTCTAAGCACTATGGGGCTTAACATCTGAGGTCATCAGTCCCCTAGGCTTAGAACTACTTAAACCTAACTAATCTAAGGACATCACACACATCCATGCCCGAGGCAGGATTCGAACCTGCGACTGTAGCAGCGGCGCGGTTCCGGACTGAAGCGCCTAGAACCGCTCGGCCACCACGGCCGGCGGAATCATTAGAGGGAGGGTTCTTTTCGAGGAACGCTGTTGAGAAAATTTGAAGCTGAGTATAGAGCGATCCTACTGCCGCCAATATTTATTTCGTGTAAGGACCACGAACGTAAAATAACGGAAATTAGAGCTCGTCCGGAGGCATATAGACAGTTGTTTTTCGCTCGCTCTATTTGGAAGTGGAACAGGAAGGGAAATGACTTGTATTGTTAAAATGTACTCTCCACCACGCGCCGTACGATTACTTGCCGAGTATGTATGTAGAAGTAGATGTAAGTGTAGATAGTGTCTGCCATTTCGTTCTTCGTCATTCAGAGTCGTATGACATCACTGGAAGTTTTTGTGCTACCTAATCACTGCGTTATACGATGCTGCATTGTTGTCGTATATTTCTAACAACTCAACACGGATCTTTTCTTCCCGTCAAACACAGAAAAGGAATTACTTCACAATACTCAACGTTATCAATGTGTTGCGCCGTTTTGTTTCGTTCCCCTAGTGACTCGATCAGGTCCTTGGATGCGGTGATTCAATGAGCACCAGGGCAGGTATCTGCAAGGAAAAATATAGATTTCGTAACTTTACTTTTTCGAGGGAATAAATAAAACTTTATGAGTACCCCTCGCACGCGAGGCTTTTCAGGAATGATTCAATACGAGTTCCTCGGGTACCTACGAATTTCAGGTGCTTATATTTCAGGCTGCAGATTATACGGAAAGAAGATGTCATGTAATGGAAATGTGAGCGTAATCGAGGCTAAGACAAGCGTCGCATCTGCAAGTGGAACGCGCGTCAGTTAGTGGGCACAGGATCGCCATGGCCGCTGTGGTGGCGCCCCGAGTGCAGTATAAGTTTACGTCCTCTTTTGCTTATCTCGCCCTACCTTAGCGGCCTTCCTCCGCATCCCCCACGCGCCTCTCTCGCTTCCCACCTCCGCCGCGTCCTAAAATAAACGCATTTAATTTATTTTACGATTGCAGTTATTGCGCGCTCCCATCCCACCGAAAGACAAAGCGACGCCCTGGCGCCATCGAACGCTCCGCCATGTTCCTGAACGCAAGGCGGCAGTTTCTTACACCAACGCACATCTCCTCCAGTCTCTCCACTAACATTACACACTTTTTCCCAAGGGAACTACATAATTCTTTTTATGCGTCTCTGTGGGGAAAGCTAGTAACTTAGCCAACTAAATTTTATCTACGTAACCTTTCAATAATTCTACTGATTTTGCGCAGTTGCGCTTCCGCTACCTTCCAGTTGGCTTACTGTATGCTGGTTAAAACATATCAAAGCAAAATCGCAGATACTTAGTAATATAAGGGTGCGCGTGTTATAATTTAGTCTTCATGTAGAACACGTCAGAAATCGTAGGTAAATGAGGTGGTACACTTAGGTTATTAATAGGACAAAGAATATGAGTCTACTCGATATTGCTAACAGAAACACTCGTGTGACCCATCCTAGAATATTGCTCAAGAGTGTGAGACCTATACCAGATACGACTAGCAGGAAAATTTACACGTATACGAAAATAGGCAGCACTAGCGATAGCATGATGTTTTGACCATTGGTATAGTGTCACTGGGACACTGAAAAATCTGAACTTCAAGACACTTGAAGACAAACTCCAACATGCCCAAGAAACCCCACTTGCAAGGTTCCAAGAACAAGTATTCAGTAAGGAGTCAAGAATATACTACGACCCTCTACATATTGCTCCAGTAAGGATCGTAAAAACAGGACAAGCCTAATCACATAGTGCGCCTTAGGGGCAATGAAGCAATCATTCATACTGCGCTCCATACGTGAATGGAAAGTGAAGACACTATAATGCTTAGTACAGTGGGAAGTAACCTCTGAAATGCACTTCACATTGGCTTTCAGAATGCATATGTAGATTTAGATGTAGATATGGAACTGCACTTAGCTACAAATCTCCATGTTGGGTCCGCCTGCGTAGCTGGGTAGTAAAGTGCTTGCCTCCCACGCAAGCGGGCTCGGGTTCGATTCCCGGCCGGGTTGGAGATTTTCTCCGCTCGTGGACTGGGTGTTGCGTTGTCCTTATCATCATTTCATCGTCGGCACCGGCGCGCAAGTCGCCCAATGTGGCGTCGAATGAAATAAAACTTGCACTTCCCCTAGTACAGGCCTCCCGGCCAACGATGCCATACGCTCATTTCAATTTTTTCGATGTTGTTCCGCTATTTCTTGTAATGTCATCTACCAGCCTTCCATAATGCTGCCTTTCAGGTCTTTCTTATAGCTTGGAACTCAGAAACAACTTCCTTAGTCATTCTTCCATTTGCCTGCATACATATTCCGCTCAACTTCATTATTTCACTAGTCATGATTATGCCAGTTATTTCAGTTTTTTCCATTATCTAATTAGCTTGTTTTCCAGGGTCTGTAAATAGTTCCCAACAACAGCACCCGCACTGATAGCTGATCAACACACAGTTTTTCAGTTTTTCGCATCAAAACTCATGCCTCGCTTCCTTAAGTTAAAACTGGTAACACACATTGATTGTAAACTATGCGTTTCAAACACATCACGGGCGTAGTTCGGTTTCAAAAACTCTGCTGAGCATACCAGTTGCCCTAAAGACTGTTTTCACTTTTCTGCTTTATTTCTTTTTCTGTCCATCTGTCCGGCTGCTATAAGTATAAACTGTTTCTGTAACTCTATTTTCAATTGGTACGATTTCCAGTTCGACGTGTTGCTTATGCAGATATTTTATGTCATTTTCATTTATTTTCAACCGTGCTTTCAAACTTACTCGCATAAGGTCTGCTAGTTGTTGCTGAAGTTCAAAATGGTTCAAATGGCTCTGAGCACTATGGGACTCAACTGCTGTGGTCATAAGTCACCTAGAACTTAGAACTACTTAAACCTAACTAACCTAAGGACAGCACACAACACCCAGCCATCACGAGGCAGAGAAAATCCCTGACCCCGCCGGGAATCGAACCCGGGAACCCGGGCGTGGGAAGCGAGAACGCTACCGCACGACCACGAGATGCGGGCATGTTGCTGAAGTATATCGGCACTAGATGCAAATGCACAAAGCAGATAACCTCAAAATCAACACGAAAACGCATTAATGACAAAACGCTTTTTTTATAACACGTTTGATATGTTAAAAATGGATGCGTCAGTTTTGAGTGTGTTACCTACGGAAGTAAGAAAATAGACAAACGTATACCAGTAATGATGGCGGTGTGCAAGTGTTTCAGAGTAGGTGAATGCCACTCCACTCGCAATCACTGGAAATAATAACTACCTTACAACAGATAGGAGTAAATTAACCATACGGAGAGAGCTAAAGTGGAATGACCACATAAAGCAAAATCGCTTGGAGAATTTTAAGGTAATGTAATTCATCCTTGAAAGAAGTGGCTTAAGAAATAAATTCGACCATATCATGAGTATTGCAAACTAGCCTGAGACCGTTTCGAAGTTAAATTAATACAAGAGAGAGAGAGAGAGAGAGAGAGAGAGAGAGACAGAGAGACAGAGAGAGAGAGAGAGAGAGAGACAGAGAGGATCCAAAGAAGAGAGGAGTTTTTCGTCAAACCATTACGAAGATGGTCAATAAACTCTGGTGTCAGAGACCAAGTGAGGTGCTGCAGTCGTAAGCACAATGGGCTCGAATTCGGGAGGGAAATGGTTTAAGTCCTCGTCCGCCGATCCGTGATTTCTCTAAATCGCTCCCGGCAAATCCCTGGATGTTTCCTTTCTTAGTCCGAGCTTGTGCTCCATCTCCAATAAAAGCGCTGTCGACGGAACGGTAAACTCTAATCCTCCTCGCTTCCAACGGCAGACTCTACAAGAGTGACTAGTGCATCAGGGAGAGTTCTGCTGTTGAAATTCGCGATTGGAAAAGGGAAGGAGTGGTACCACCCGCCACACACTGTAACGTGCCTTGCGAAATGTGGATATAGATGTAGAAATTTATTTACATTTCGGGGAGATCTGGGTCAGCAGCACTGCGAAGATTAGGGGTTAACGACCCGTAGACGACGTTGTCATTAAAGACGAAGTGCAGGCACGGAGTTGCGAAGGTTTGGATAGGGATTCGGCGGTGCCCTTTGCAAAGGAGCCATTCCGGCGTTTGCCTAAATACATTTAGATAAAAACTGTGAGGTCACAGTTCGTAGTAATTGACGGAAAGTCTTCGAGTAAAACAGAAGTGATTTCAGGCGTTCCCTAAGGTAGTGTTATAGGCCCTTTACTGTTCCTTATAGACATAAACAATTTGGGAGACAATGTGAGCAGCCGTCGTCGGTTGTTTGCAGATGACACTGTCGTTTATCGACTAGTAAAGTCATCAGAAGGTCAAAACAAACTGCAAAACGATTTAGAAAAAATGTCTGAATGGTGCGAAAAGTGGCAGTTGACCCTAAATAACTAAAAGTGTGAGGTCATCCACATGAGTGCTAAAAGCAACTCGTTAAACTTCGGTTACACAATAAATCAGTCTAATCTAAAAACCGTAAATTCAACTAAATACCTAGGTATTGCAATTACGAACACCTTACATTGGAAAGAACACATAGAAAATGTTGTGGGGAAGGCTAACCAAAGGCTGCGTTTTATTGCGAAGACACTTAGAAAATGTAGTAGACCTACTAAGGAGACTGCCTACACTACCCTTGTCCGTCCTTTTTTAGAATACTGCTGCGCGGTTTGGGATCATTACCAGGTAGGACTGACGGAGTACATCGAAAAAGTTCAAAGAAAGGCAGCACGTTTTGTATTATCGTGAAATATGGGAGACAGTGTTACATAAATGATACAGGATTTGGGATGGAAATCATTACAAGAAAGGCGTTTTTCGTTGCGACGAAATCTTCTCACGAAATTCCAATCACCAACTTTCTCCTCCGAATGCGAAAATATTTTGTTGATACTGACCTACATAGGTCGGAAAGATCACCACGATAAAATAAGGGAAATCAGAGCTGGTACGGAAAGATATAGGTGTTCATTCTTTCCGCGCGCTATACGAGATTGGAATAATAGAGAATTGTGAAGGTGGTTCGATGAGCCCTCTGCCAGGCACTTAAATGTGATTTTCAGAGTATCCATGTAGATGTAGATGTAGAAAATACGAGAAATCGAAATCTGGGTTGCCAGAAGGGGATATGAACTGCCACCATGGTGAATGAAAGCCTAGTGTGTTATCACTGCGCTACCACACTCATACTGAGGGAACTGGCGTCGGTATAAGACGCTAGACGCACATTCGGGAGGTCGGCGGTTCAGATTGCCGCCTGGTCAACCAGATTTAGGTTTTCCCTGTTTTTCCTAAATCTATTTATGAAAATGCCGGGACGATTCCTTTGGAATCCTACCCTGTCCTTTCCCATTGTAAGCTTGTGTTTCGTCGCTGTATCACCTCGTCGATAGGATACAAACGAACGCCAAACTACTCCCTCGTCTACATTTCGGCGGTTGTATACCCCTATCGGAGTCGCGCTATGTTGCATATACACTCCAGCAACGCCTTCAGTTGTCCACATATCCCTCCAGAACTGTGTGCGAAATATGTTTCTTATGTTTCGAAAATACATTAAAAATACGGTCTATATCGGGGAACAATTATCGTTGCATCTTTTGAATTGAGATGTATTGTACAAGAGTAGTCACAAAGTTTTAATTAACACCTCAAAAAATAGCTGTCATTTTGCAAGCTGTGTTGGATGTAAGGGTGCCCACTGCGAGTATTCGTTGCTGAGGCTAGAGATGGACGACTCACGCCTAGTTTCTACATGCAGTTTTCTATGGTCCGAGTTTTCTTCCACAAGATCGGGAATGGGACATGAATAAATACAAGACCGTTCTCTTCCAAGTTGAACGCCACTTCAGTGTACAGAATGATTCTTGTCGTACATACTTCTGGAAGAAAAATGAAAGTAGGGAGCCACGGTTGGATTCTGCTGTTGGGCGTGTGGAGCCTGTGTTTATTCCTTAAATATCGGGACTTCCCTGAGTTATAAAGAAAAAAGGCCACTTATATCTAAAGATAATTTTTATCTGTATGCTTCAAAACTTAGTTGGTGGTAGGAAGAATTCTGTTAAATTCTGACTTTTGAGAGGTACACACATCCTCTTCTTGGGGTGACAATAGCTGTCCGCATCGAGCTACTCTGCTACTTGAACCACAGGAGAAAATATCCAGCGAGGGGCTCTCTTCTAGCAAGTCTTGAGCAGTCTTCCTTTCTTTTCCATGTACAAAATTTCTAAGTTGACTTGTTGGGAGATTTACTAGTAGCCATTCACGGAATTGATACGATTACACTCAACGTGCAAATGAGAGACAACGTAACTAGACTTTTTAACAGTTTTTTGGAATTATTTTAATGTAGTTTTACAGTTTTAAGTATTAACACTTCGTTGGTGCAATAGTTAGACGTTGGCTATCATAGACGTATGCGTGCAAATAGTATCTTTAGAAATGAGGGAACAGTAAGTATACAGTGGAATGGCAACGTGGCTGAGCAAGTATCTGCGCATACCCATTGATACCATGTACATAACAGCTCACAGCTGCGTGAGAATACCATGAAATACTGAAGAGTCTTGGTACCCTCAGCTTAGAAAGAGAACGAGCAGTTGCGGCGAGTGAAGTGGGAGATTTTATATAAGACAAACATCCACAGTTCGATGAGTTCCATTTTTATTTTATTTTATGAACGCTGCAAAAGGTTTGTTAGAGCTTAATCACGTGAAGTGAGTGTCGAAAACATGATGAGAGCATTGTCCCTCGAAACGCGTTGTTGTGTTGCGTCAAGCACTGTTAAGTTGTTTGAATGCTACGAGGGCGTGCTAAAGGTAATGCTTCAGAATTTTTTATGTGAAAATTTTTAAAGCTTTTTAAATAAGACAAACGTCATTAATATTGTACATCTTTGTTCTTCATATCTATTTCTGAACATAGTCACCCTGGCGACGAATAAATTTCTGCCATCAAGAGACCAGTTTGTTGATACCGTCACTGTAGAATGTTTGAGGACAGAGTCCAACCTCGTCTCTGCTTTCAATGCTGCATCAGTATCAAACGTTAAGGTGTTATTTAAGTTTTAGAAACATGAAAATCGGAGGGGACCAAGTGGAGAGTGTATGGAGGATGATCGATCACAGTAAGTCCAAGGTGTATGACTGTTGCAGTTGTCGCAACGCTCGAATGTCGTCTGAAATTGTCATGCAGGAGGAGAGGGTGATCCATGTCTGGACGAACCCTTCGAATTCGAAACTCGATCACAGCAGGCTATTTCTCACTCACCAACATAATTGCACCACACACCGCCATGTTACACGCTACAATTCGAAGCCCACTAGTGGTAGAAGGCTGTAAACATGTAGACATGAAGAGTAAAGATGTAGAATGTTAAGCCGGCCGCGGTGGTCTAGCGGTTCTAGGCGCTCAGTCCGGAACCGCGCGACTGCTACGGTCGCAGGTTCGAATCCTGCCTCGGGCATGGATGTGTGTGATGTCCTTCGGTTAGTTAGGTTTAATTAGTTCTAAGTTATAGGGGACTGATGACCACAGATGTTAAGTCCCATAGTGCTCAGAGCCATTTGAACCATTTTGTAGAATGTTAATAACGTTTGTTTTATTTAAAAAGCTTTAAGAGCTCTCACATAACAAATCCAGAGGCATTACTTCTCAGCACTCCCACGTATCAATTATTAAAAATAAATTTAACAAAAAATACCTCACATCTGACAGATGGGTAATTTCTAACTGTTGAGTTCTGAAATTTTGACAAAATTTGTAAAACTGCTTGTCTCGAACAATAAACTGTAATTTAATGTTCCGTCGACGACATGGTCGATATAGATGGATGAACAAGGAACACAGCTGTAGCCTGTTCGTGGAAACCAACCTGAAATTTTCTGCAGGCGATGCAGGGAGACGACGAGAAACCCAAAGCTGTGTGCCTGGACAGGGATGTGAAACTCGATCTTGCTCAATATCAGTCCGTGTTTTAACTGACTGCTTCTTTCTAGAACGTAACAGAGGAAAACTGGACTCTCAGTATGCCGACTGTCTTGTGCTGCCACAGAGGAATATTACTAATTAACTGGGCTGAGAAAATCTACAGCTATTTAACTGTGAAATAGCTTGTGTGAATCAGAACAACAAAAAATCATTCCAAAGTGCATCTGTATGTACTGTAACTGTTCATTGAACATTTTTGACATCTTCGGTAACGCCATTGTCGACTATGTTACGATGATTTGAAAATGTAAATAAAAAGTAAAAGTTTGCAACTTTGGACTGATTTTTCGTTCTACTGGTTAACAGAAGTTGCTGACCCAAGCTACTCCAGAATGTTGGAAGTTCGTAACCGCGTGTGAAACCTGATAGAATTTTATTTTATTAGGCAGGACCTTCAACATGACAGAAGGAAAATTATACATGAATCGAAGGTAAAAAACCAGGGTTAAGGAACGAAAGGAATGACTAAATGTAACAAAAAAAAAACTATTAGCATGGAAGCCAAAGCAAAATGGCCCACCCATATGTACTTCTTCAACCGACTGCTCCATTTCGTTATGTCTCCTGTAGCGGTGTGCTACAATGTTGGGGCGCAGGGATTTGAACGTGTACCAGGGCTGCAGACATGAACCTGCTAATAAACAGAAAGTAAATTATGTTGCTTTATATTTGAGGTGTTAATTAAAACTTTATGACTACTCCTGTAAAACACATGTCTCTCCAAAAGACGTAACGCTAATTTTTCCTGGATATAGACGGTATTTTAATGTATTTTCGAAATGTAAGGAAATATATTTCGCACACAGCCCTGGAGGGATATATGGACAATTGAAGTCATTTCTTCAGCTTACTTTGTTGCACTTCACATATAAACATAAGGGGCAACCAAAAAGTTTGTGTCTGCAGGCGTTGCTAGAGTGTATAAGCAACATAGAGCGACTCCGATGGAGTTATATAACCGCTGAAATGTAGACGAGGTATAAGTGTGGCGTTCGTGTGTATCCGACGTGCGCGCGGTAAATACGGAAACCTGAACAATGGCAACGTCATTACCAAATGCGTCCAAACAGGACCAGTGTGCTGTTCTTATTTACTTGGCTACCGAAGGACAAACACCGTTAGACTTCCATCGAAGACTGAAGAATATGTATGGGGCAGCATGTCTGTCGAAAATCAAGGCTGAGGAACGGTGCGCCAAGTTTGGTGCTGGTCGCGTCTCGACACAAGACGCTAATCGCAAATGTAGCAACGTATAATTTACGCCAACTGAAGAGGGAGACACTCCCACAGTTATGATCTCCCCCCATGCGATTATCACAGCTTCAGTCCCTAAAGAGGCCATGATGGTCGACGAATACTGTCGGACGAGAATGTGCAGTAGGACACAGTGTTCTACCAAACTAGTATCTCGAACCTGGTGCATCGATGGGACGATTGCCTCAGTGCTCACGACGTTTTTGCCTGATTGGCATACCGTTTGTGGACTGAGCAGCCTTCGAACGGAAACGTATATAAAATTGAATACTGAATTGTATTTGAAAATTTACACTTACACAAGCTTTTTAATGTGCTTCCATAGGTACCTATGTGTTTCTTAAAAATAAAGATTAATTTATATCAATATCTTTTTGACGTCTAATTTTTTTATCCGTGAGACAATTATTTTTACAAGACTTTCCACTGTTGCATCTAATGCAGAATTTTGTCTAATGCTTTGGTAAGTAATTTGACAAGTATTAAGATATTAATTCCAAAACAACAGTTAATGAGAGAGAATATGGCTGGATGTGTAAGGTGTTCGACTAAACGTTTCCTTGAAGATTTAGGTAAGGATAACTTAGTGACAGTGCACAATGGAACAAAGGCTGCGGAATAAGCCGTAATTTAAAGTTTCATTCCTGTGCCAAAATGAGACTTTCAGCGCAATATTTAAAGGAGTTAAGGGAATTTGGATCCTACAAGAAAATTCGAGAAAAATTGCATCGTGTGCTTTTGTAAAATGAAATAAGTTTTGCAAATTTAAGACTGTCTAAACCGGAAAGTTTGAAAATGAGTATATAACCAGTTTTGACTTTCGGTAGTAAGAGATTGGCTTTTAAGGCCAATATCAATTAAAATCTAAAGTTGGGTCTGTGGACAATGGAGAGGCAAGACGGGAACTGCTGTCAGACACGTAATTATGACTGCAATGGAAACGGAAGGGTTATTAGTGGGACATGTAGCCAGGCGAACGGTTGGTAAATGGACTAAGGATCTGATTAGCTGGATTTCAAGAAATATGAGAAGACCGAGACAACGCCGTAATGGCTGGTGCGAAGTTGACACTTCAAGAGCAGCATGGATGCGCGTTGATCAACACCGCAGCAGATGTCGTTATCCAGCAGTTCATCTCAAGTGCCTGAAGATGATAAATAAAGCTTATTCTAGAAACGAAATAAGGACTCGATTGCAAGAAATATTTAAAAATTATCACACGTTCTTCAGAGTAGCTGAAATCTCGCCGAACCGATGTTTCCTATAATGGAACAAGGTCTTGGAGCGGAAATTGTGTGCGAGACCGATAAATAGTCGTAACAGTTTCAGCGATAAGCGAAATATATACTTGTAGGTTTTTGGGCACGTGTACGGCTTGTGTATTCGCGGCACACACACGTAATATACCAAGTCTCCGGGGTGCTGCAGACACACACACAGGCGCACTTAGCGGCGGCTTATCGTACTGCTGTGTACCCAAACTCTCAACTTTAAACATTAAACCTTAGAAGGAGCTCGCGGAATAATAACCAGTGCACGGATTTTGCATGGAAATTAGAAATGGCGGCGCTCGGAAAAGAGGAAATGATGGGTTAAGGGGGAGAGCGCGCCAGCCGCCTGGGCCGCAAGAAGAAGCAATTAAAATCCTAAGCTCTCCATTGGCTGAGCGCCAGACATTAGGCTTCAACTTAATCTGGCAGTCATTTTGAAGAAGCGAACATTAAGCGAACGACGAATTCTGGCGCGAGATTATACTTCTTAGGGGGGCGGCGGCAGTAAAATGCGACGGAGCGCTTTCTTGAGTACCGCTCCTTCCCGCCGCCCGCGCATTAAGCACCAAATCCCGCCCACGCCCCACCCCCGCAGCTCCGCGAGCTTTCATTTAGGCGGCAGTAATATTTTAGCTGCCAGCAGTAACCGCGGCCTTCTATCACGACCTCCGAAATAACAAATAAAACGAAGCGCTGTTTCCCGTACGACATCGAATAACCCGAGATCGCTTACACTTTATATATAGAATTTAATAAGGTACTCTTTGTGTTCCATATTTATACTATGGCATGAAATTTTAATTCCAACTGATTGCAGCGCCATAGTTCCACGAATCTGACAGGGCCCTTTTCTATTACGACTTACAAGAAAGCGACATATATTGTTTTAATTAGCGACGCTGTAATAACTGGAAATATTCAAAATTTTAGTTCGTTAATAATACATTCGCTTTGATCTGAAGGTGCGTCTTTCGAGGAAAATAAAAGTACGTTGCCGCATTAAAATGAAGTGCAAAATTCATTCGAATAGAGTATAATTATAATAAGAATCCAATTTTCTTCGAAATTTGCTGGTAATTACACTATACGACAAGCTATTCATTCTTGTGACAGTATTTCGACTACGGGTCTTCTGTTTTGTATTGATGTGACATTCGTGCGCCTAATCTGAACAATGAATAGACTGTATTCCTTTCATATTTCGTCAACGTAGTCCGCAGCAGAGAGCTGTTTTGTATCTTGTACGTGGAATGTGTTGCAGTGATAAACATAATACTGAATATATCATAACTAATAAAAATTTCTACCGGATTAATTAAGGCAACAGTTCGCAAGAAACAAGAGGTTCGGGTACGAATCCCGGTCTGGAGTAAATTTTCGTTAGTCACCACATCTTCATCACATTGAATTTCAGCATTTCTAAAAGTTCTTCAGTGACATCATATATGTCACTGCAGGTCATTAAAATGATCCTCATCTATTTCTTATCGGTGACTAATTCACTTTGTGAATACAAATCTTTCACTTTAGCTGATGGTTATTTCAGAGCAGTTGTTTTAACAGCTGAATTTAAATGCATTATGTCGTTCTGTACTCTGTATTGCGAGGCTTCATTTTCTTTTCCTCTTCGGCGGAGAGGATATTTTTGTGCAAAATTTCGCAGAATGTATTATACTAACATTCTTCAGTTCTTAAAATGTCATAACAGTAAACTGTAAATTTTTCTTGTTCTTATTACTCTTATTGTTATTATTATTATTGTTACTATTATTATCAGAATTCGTTTTCTCCAAATTGATAGTAATAGCCCTTTGATTGTAGCTGAATGTCTTTTGTGCTAACTAGTATCTAGTATCGTATTTTGTGACAGCCGAATTTGTAAAGAAAAGCTGATCAAACAAAGGGGGAGACACTACACACCTAGTTTATCGATGGTTTTTTTGGAAGGGGATGGCCGACTACCCTTCCCATCCTTCCCTAATCCGATGGGAGCGATGACCTCGTTGTTTGGTCCCCTAACTCGAATCAACCAAACAACCGACTGTACAAAATTCGTCATGAAGGTACGATACGTTGCACATGATGGAAAATACGCAATTGACGATGCTAGTAAGCTAAGAGAAGGTATCGGACTAATTTAATAGACACGTTACATCCCGTATTCGCGTCTTGCACAAAATCTTAGTTTCGGATCTTTTACGTCATCCTAAGCGCTGTTACTGAAACGTCATGCATTTACTTTTTACCTCGATATATAGATGAACTACTATGTATTAATGAATTTTTTTATTTTCCCTTGATGTTTTTACTGCATTGCTAATTGTGTACGAAAGATGCTCTTGTTGGTGTATGCTATATACGAGGGCGCTCCATATTTTTTTTCTAAGCTTTATTTTTTTCCTGTGCGCCATTCGACTCATCATCACAGTTACAAGTACGTTGGTCTAACCGTAGGTGACATGACAGTCACTAGAAGTGTGATCTCTGCGCACTACAATCCATTTTCCCGTCTGCTGTCATTACGTGAGCAGACAACATTACATGTGATCAAGGAGAGCGCTGGTCGATATGGCGGCTGCAGAAGGAGGGTGTGAACGCTGTGGATACTCACAGACGATCGGTGATAGCGTGTCGAGAGTGTGCACCGTCCAGAAAAGTGCTCTTGCAATGCGACAACTCTCGACCCTAACGTGTCGGAAAAGTACTGCTGCCATCGCTGACATGGGGCTCCACGTATTACCGCATAGTTGCTACGATATACTACATATTCTACCCACACATCATCGCAAATGTAATGTGAAGGAGGACTGAGTGTTGTTGAACTATGTTCTTGTTGCAACATACTCTATAGCGGATTACAATGGTTCAAATGGCTCTGAGCACTATGGGACTCAACTGCTGTGGTCATTAGTCCCCTAGAACTTAGAACTACTTAAACCTAACTAACCTAAGGACATCACACACATCCATGCCTGAGGCAGGATTCGAACCCGCGACCGTAGCAGTCGCACGGTTCCGGACTGCGCGCCTAGAACCGCGAGACCACCGCGGACGGCAGCGGATTACAGATATGCGTGCAGATGTATAGTCATTTGAAAAGCATCCTAAAATATCCGGACGAAATAACAAAGAAATTCTATATTACTACGAGGGGCGTTCCATAGTGGTTAACATTTTATTTTTTCCTTCATTTATGGTGTACCACTTGACTCATCATTACTGTTACAAGTATGTAGTACTTTGGTCTAACCGTAGGTGGCTCAACAATCACTAGAAGCGTAATCTCTGCACAGTACAGCACATTTTACCAAATTCCGGGATGGTTGCTTTGAAAGGGTTCGACCGACTTCCTTCCCCATCATTCTCCAACCCGATGGGGCCGGTGACTTCACTGTTTGGTCCCCTCCCCAAAATAAACTGACCAACCAAACCAAATTCCATCATTACGTGAACTAACAACATCGAGTTCAGTCATCAAGGACAACACTACTGGACGACATGGTTTCTGTGGAATGACGGCGCGAATGCTTTGGATATTCACAGGCGACTGGTGGCAGTGTGTGGAGATTCTCTTGCAACGCGACAACGCTCGTTCCCATATATGACGGAAAACCACGGCCTTTTCTCTGCCTCGTGATGACTGGGTGTTGTGTGATGTCCTTAGATTAGTTAGGTTTAAGTAGTTCTAAGTTCTAGGGGACTGATGACCATAGATGTTAAGTCCCATAGTGCTCAGAGCCATTTGAGCCAAAACCACGGCCGCCATCGCTCAAATAGTGTTCCAGGTACTGCAAAAACTACCGCATTCTCCTGATTTGGTCCCTTTAGCTTCTGTAGGCCCCATCTCGAATCATCGAGTCGCTTTCAAATCTCCCGCTTCACAATACGCACGCAGTCGATATAGCGAGCTCTGGCCCGTGTGCTCCTCAGGTGGCGACTTTGTATAGCTCCACCATTACGTCCAGCTTCACCGTAAATTGTCAGCATCTCTGTGCACTCTTCAAACATCTATTTCTCTATTCTGTGGTGTTTCGGTTATCCTTACTGCTCAGTTACGGACTGGCAAGAGAACAGAACGCTGACGCAGTGACTATCAAACACAGGGAATATTACCTAAGGGGACTGACGACGGCGCCTTCTCAGTTTGTGTGCGTACCACGAAGTGGGAAACCTGAAAGTCATCCGATCTTCAGACTTCCAAAAGAGCTTGGAATTAAAAATAATCTTCAAATTTATTTCATACTGCTGCGCGATGTGGGATCCTTACCAGATAGGATTAACGGAGTACATCTACATGGATACTCTGCAAATCACATTTAAGTGCCTGGCAGAGGGTTCATCGAACCATCTTCACAATTCTCTATTATTCCAATCTCGCACATCGTGCGGAAAGAACGAACACCTATGTCTTCCCGTGCGAGCTCCGATTTCCGTTATTTTACCGTGGTGATCGTTTCTCCCTATGTAGGTCTATCGATGTTGACCTTGAAATCGACGGAACATCAAACTGCAATGTTCATCCCTTAATTACTTAGACCAACTTGAAGGCTGAATGATGGAGAATTATGCAAAAACTACGATATGGTGTAAAGACCACATATTGCGGGGAGAACCAATCTAGCAAAGCCAACATTATACCTCGACAATCAGAAATTCCGCGTTGCGGGCGATGGAGACGTCTATATTGTGCAAGAAAGCCTGTACCGGTTGGAAATTGAGGAACAAAGCAGTTTAATTGACATATGGGGGACAAAGAAAACAGAAGTTTTGATATATATACCGTACATGTCATGAAAATTGTAACATCATGAAGGATAGCAATTAACTAAATTTTATTTGTTGCTCATGTACTGTATAGTAGGTGAAATACATGATTAAACTTATAGATGATTTGGGTGTTTGTAGGGTGTGAAATTTAATCTGGCGGCAACAGTGGCTTTGACCCAGCAGGGTATCGAGTGGAAATGAGTTTAGGAAAGCTATTCCATAAAGCTTCAGCTCTGTCCAGACTTTATTAATCGTAGCGCCTCGCGAGTGGTGTGCCAGTGTCTCGACAACCCATGCTTTGTCAATGGGTAAGAGATCTGGGGAACGCGTTGGTCAGGCCAACAGTCGAACCCCCCTATCCCGAGGAAGGCCATGACTGCACCGGCAACGTCTGGTCTTGCGTTATCTTGTTGGAGGATAACGTGTGGGACACATCGAATATAGGTACAGGCACTGGTTTTAACTAGCCAGAAACATAACATGTGCTGCGCCGATTACCAGCCATGCGAACCAGACGTGATCGTATTGTGTACACAACGGTACCACATACCATCAAGCCCTATATATCATGAGAAATATCAGTTTGTTTGGTATATTCGCCATTAAAAGCATCTTTTCGTGCCTGGACACATGAATGCTACGTATTCTTTGGCTACTAGGTGTTGTGTTATTGAGTAGAGACCGGTCGAGCTAGTGAGTCAGTTGCAGGGAGAGAAGGAGAGAGTTGTGTCATTGCAGAGTAAGGAGCTTGGATGGCGGACGTGCAGCACAGAGAGTGGAATCTTATATGAGATGTTCCCTGATGTATGATTAAGGATAAAGATGATTGTTAAGAAAATTTTATAGACAGACGGCTCATATTGAGAAACGTAATTTGCATTGAGTCTATTTGATGCAAGCGCTAGTCGAGTAATTATTGTAGTGTAAAGATTTCATTGCGATTGACAATATCTACGTGTTGGTATCCAGGATGAATCATCAGTCCCGTGTTCTATATTCTAATTAACTTCCTGCCTCCATTGGTAGTTAAAGGTATTTTCTTGGAAACGCAAAGAATAAATCTTACGGAATTTAAACATTTTGTGTGAAAGTAACTTTTATGGTGTATGACAATGCCGAGGAAAAGTTATAATTCATGATAGTTAGAGTCTCTTCTGTGTAATTAAAAGGACTTTAATTTCCATGTATACCTGTATTCATTTACATATATTTCGTTAAAGATAAACACCACTGTAGAATGGGAAGTAAATCAGGCGAAAACTTCACTGTCGCGCCTTGCACTATTGCGTGGATATTGAACTGCATTTTTTTAAAAAAAGATAACAAAACTTTAATTTTCGAAAAGAACCTAAAATCAAACAAGATATGCCAATTTGCCGCGTAGTGCTTTATTTCAGGTACATCCAGTTCACCACTTCATATTTTCGAAGTACGCAGACAGAGTCAAGTTATCCGTTGCAAGGTAAGAATGTATTATAGGGTCTAAACGAACTTTTCAAGAGGAAACTAGCAACAGTATTCATCTGAAAATCTTCGTATAAACTCAGTAGATGCGTTTTTGTAACAGGGCACATTTTTCAGCACGTAATAGCTAACCTCTGAGTGTGACTATTTCATGCGAAAGCCGTTTCGAGTGTTCCATTCTTTATATTCAATTTCCTTTACAGATAGTCAGACGCAATTCCGATTAATTGATGTCACACACATCAAAAGTAATTTGCATAAATGTCATAGTGTTCAAAATAACATGAAGAATAAACATGTTAAATGTTAATAACGTTTGTTTTATTTAAAAAACTTTAAGAGTGAACACATAAAAAATTCGGAGCCACAACTTTTCAGTACACCATCGTATACTGATCCAATAACGCTAAACGTATGTTGCCAAGTACACTGACAACAGTTACAAACCCTTCCAATTTTATAAAAATGCCGGTACATTTGAAAGGGAAGGAAAACTAGAACTTAAAGTACCGTTGACGACGATTTCATTAGCGACATAATACACTCTATGAGTGTAAGAGGACGAGATAGGAAACTAGCCGTGTCTATTCCAAAGGACGTATCCCAAAATTTGCCTTAATAGATATCTAGAAACCTCGGAATATTTAAATCTAGATGGCTGACGGGTTTCGACGAGTCCCCCCGAATGTGACTCCATTGTCTTGAGCATTGATGGACTTCGTTCAATATAATTTTAACAATAATTAAAATTTCTGCAAAGCAGAGGTGTTTTGTCCAATTTAACAATGGCTCAGAAATTTTAACATAGATTGCTGTGCAAAACTTAAGGACAAAAGTAACGTCCACATGATGTGTCATTGACAAGTAACATAGCCCGGGGGAATATGGACCATATACAGAAAGAACTGCTGTAATTGAAACCTTCATGGTTTATATTTCTGACGTTTGTGTTTGCACTTGTAACATGTCTGGATAACCTTTAGAGTTTATGCTTCTAAATACGACTGATGTGTAATATTTAAATGGTTTCTTGATTAATCAGAGTAATATTTGCCAGGGGCCTAATGTTCGTTCTTACGTGCTTAGTAAAGATAGCGAAGCTCAAGTTTGCTCTTCCTATCTACATATAATGTAACAAGCTCCTGCAAGACTGCCCGAAAGAAATCATGCGGCTTTTGGTAACAGCGTTTAAAAGAATCACACAAAGTGCAGTGTGTGTGAGCGTGCTATAAATCACGCAAGTAGTCAGTACATGTGAGCATTTCAGAATTCAGCAGGTTCAATCATCAGACGAAGGTATGAAGGCCCGGGGTTAATTAAATCAAAAGCCCTATTTCATTTAAACTACAGTATTTAATTGAGAAATCATGAACAATTAACAAGTTTAGTATCGGCTAGTATGAGCAAGTATTTGCTAAAATTTGTTGTCAGTAACGATCACTGAACATCAACATGTAGCAGACATTTCACATATTAAACATTTTTAGAAAAATCGTATTTTTTCATTCAGTATATTGATTAGCTGATTCGGGGGAGGTGACAAAACAGCAAGGTCATGGGACTTATCGGAGTAGGTAAGGATGGGGAAGGAAGTCGGCCGTGACTGTCAAAGGAGCTATCCTGGCATTTGTCTGAAGCGATTTAGGGAAAACCTAAACCAGGCTGGCTGGACGCGGGCTTGAACCGTCGTCCTTCCGAATACGAGTACAGTGTGCTAACCACTGCGCCACCTCGCTCGGTCCAGTATCATGAAAAGATTGAAAAGTAATGTAATGATTTCCTGAGTCCATGAATGGTAATCATGAAAAAGATAACCAAACTGACGGACATTACCTCATTCAGAGTAGCCCAGAGTGGAGGAAACAGTATTCTGATAGGAGGTCTCCACGTCATCTCTGACAGCAGTGCAAGCCAAATTAAAATGCATGCCCGACTAGCACAGCACGCCAGCCACAAAGTGAAGCCATTCACCCGTACCATCGTTACTCTGTTTTTAAGAATAATTTACAAGATATGACCTGGGATAAAATTTATATTGATAAAAACGGTAAAATAAAATTTAATCTATTCCATGATAAATTCATATCATTATTTGAAAATAGTTTTACACGTAAGCTAACCAGTCAGATCTTCGAACAGAAACGTAAAAATCCATGGATCACAAGACGGATTAAAGTATCTTATGAAAAGAAACGGGAAATGCATGTGTTGGCAAGAGGAAGTAGAGATCCTTCAGTAGGTGCAAATTACAGATACTACTCAAAATTACTAAGGAAGGTTATGAAAAAATCAAAGAACATGCACCCATGTCAGAAAGCAATAATTCCAGCAAGAGACTTAAGGCTACATGGACTGTAGTAATACGAGAGACAGGACAACCAGCCACAGAAAAGGATAACAGTACTGTTGAACCGAATGCAAGGGCTATAAAGGATTAGTGGCAAGTAGCACATATATTTAATAACAATTTCTTAAATACAGTGGGAAGAATAGCAGTTCTAGAGAAAAATCGCAGCACTGTGTTGAAAAAGCAACTCTCATAAAATTATGTCGTATGTTAGTATCACCAGGTTTTCCTTCTGAAATTAAGAAAGTTATACATTCTCTCGAAAATAATAGCTCATTGCTTTTGATGGTGTTTCCAATAGAATGTTAAAAATTTGTCCCCATATAATAAGCTTGGTCTTTTCTGAAATATGTAACGCACCACTAACTCAATGCACATTTCCAGAGAGACTGAAATACGCCGTTATTAAAGCCCTCCTTTAGAAAGATGTAAGAGAGATATCAGTAACTAGCGGCCTGTTTCACTGCTGATATCATTTTCCAAAATTTGTGATAAGGTGACGTATTCTAGAATAGTATCTTTCTTAGCAACAATACTAACCTCAGCAAATCACAGTTTGGGTTGCTCTATTGAGAATTTCATTTACAACTTCATTCACG
The DNA here is from genome assembly GCF_023898315.1 of Schistocerca nitens. Classification (NCBI taxonomy): domain Eukaryota; kingdom Metazoa; phylum Arthropoda; class Insecta; order Orthoptera; family Acrididae; genus Schistocerca; species Schistocerca nitens. Next base: position 932,935,306 of record NC_064616.1, read on the forward strand.
AAATTTTACAAGACTTAAATAATAAAATAGCTTCAGTTGGTACTTTTTTCCACCTATCTAAGATATCTGACTGTGTGAATCAGAGTATTCTCCTAGACCAATTGAAGTTCTATGGGATTGATAGGATAGCCAACCAATGGATAATGTCATATCTAACCAAAGGAATGCAGAAAGTTGTTACGGCGTAAAGTCAAGCGCTGGCACACCAGTCGGGAACGAAAGAGAAGAGACAGCTGTGAGAAGAGGTCAGCCAGTCGCACACTGACCGATCCCTCTCCAGGACTACAATGCGACAGCAGCGGACCCTAGGTGAAGACGACATAAGCGACGCCACGGACTGGTCGCGGCCCAGTCGTATAGCAGTTTCAAGATTAGGCACGTGTATAGCAGCGACTTAGGAATCGTTTATACTGAAGACGCTTGTTTATTTCGTTAGGTCGCCCTTCGCTTGCGACACGTCTGTGTAATCACGAAGCTAAGTATTGTAACTCAAAATACGATTTGTTTGAATTGTTTGTCTAGTGATCCAAGAAAGCAGGTTTCCTAGACACCCCATATTGACGACTAGGCTAGATCAAACAAAAGTTTTACTTAGTAATTCAATCAGTATAGTCCGATGACATAACTCTGGCCAGCGTGAGATGGCGTATGGGGTTTCCCAAGGTTCAACCTTAGGTCCACTATTGTCCCGCTTACACGTAAACTATCCTCCATGCAATATACAAGCAGAATTATTTCTTTTTTCAGATGACACTGGTATTGCAATCAATCTAGGCATACATACAAAAACGGGAGAAATGGTGAACAATATTCATAAAAGTGTTATCGACTGGTTTTCTGTGAATGGTGTCACCCTCAATTTTAAAACCACACAACATATTACGATCTGCACACGTAGGGGTACTAAATGATATGTGTAACATGTGGACAGAAAATAAATGAGCTGGGAACTTCAAAATTCTTAGGTGTCCTTATTGATGAGAATTTAAAATCTAAAAAACGCATTTTGGAACTGCAAAAGGAATTAAGTTCGATCACATTTGCACGTGGAATCATTGCAAAACAGTAATAAATTTCCTTTAGTTCACGTCTACGGTCACAAATACTGACCATCTTCAGATGGTCATTATAGACCGAAACCAGTAGTCTGATGACAAAAGAAAAATTTGTGACCATAGACGTGAACTAAAGAAAATTTACTGTATATTCGGGTCACTGTTCAATTTGTAACCATGTCGCAGCTTGTGAAGAAAATCAGTAAGTTGATATACTTTGCATATTTTCATTCAGTAATGTCATATGGAATATAGTTCTGGGGCAATTCATCTTTAAGAAAGTAAGTCTAAGTTGCTCAGATGTGCTGTATGAATAATACGAGTATGTGGAACCATCATGTACCTAACTACAATACCAGAAGGAAAAATTACACTCATTACTCCACATTTAGGTTGTCTTCAGCACAAAAACGGATGCACAATGCTTCAACAAAAATTTTTGATCACTTACCCAGGAGTATGAAATGTCTCACAGACAGAAAAGTAAAATTTAAAAAAAACTGAACAAGATACAAAGGAATTACAGATAATGGCTGCAAGTGGTATTGATTGAATAAAAAATGAAAGTCTTTTACGTTTGATATTGTACTCACGCCCTTACGTTGTAGATGGTCACATGTCAAGTCTGAGTGAACAATTATTGCTGTCTGTAGTTATTGGTTGTAATATTATTTGCAGTAACGTTTTAAAGATGTTCGATAAATTGATGTTGCACATATATTACACTGAAGCGCCAAAGAAACTGGTATAGGCATGCGTATTCAAATACAGAGATATGTTAACAGGCAGAATACGGCGCTGCGGCCGGCAACACGCATGTAAGACTACAAATGTCTGGCGCAGTTGTTGGATTAGTTACTGCTGCTACAGTGATAGGTTATCAAGATTTAACTGATTTTGAGCGTGGTGTTAGTCGCCGGCCGTTGTGGCCGAGCGGTTCTACGCGCTTCAGTCCGGAACCGCGCTGCTGCTACGGTCGCAGGTTCGAATCCTGCCTCGGGCATGGATGTGTGTGATGTCCTTAGGTTAGTTAGGTTTAAGTAGTTCTAAGTCTAGGGGACTGATGACCTCAGATGTTAAGTCCCATAGTGCTTAGAGCCATTTGAACCATTTGTGGTGTTAGTCGGCGCACGAGTGATGGGACACAGCATTTCCGAGGTAGTGATGAAATGGGGATTTTACCGTAAGACCATTTCAAGAGTGTACCTTGAATATCAGGAATCCGGTAAAACATCAAGTCTCCGTTGGTGAGATTTTGCCGGCCGAAGTGGCGCTGCAGTCTGGAACCGCAAGACCGCTACGGTCGCAGGTTCGAATCCTGCCTCGGGCATGGGTGTTTGTGATGTCCTTAGGTTAGTTAGGTTTAAGTAGTTCTAAGTTCTAGGGGACTAATGGCCTCAGCAGTTGAATCCCATAGTGCTCAGAGCCATTTGAACCATTTTTTGGTGAGATTTTGTGTATCGTCTTTCTCGCCTCGTCAACTGCATATTTTATGCCCCGTATTGTATTATATGGAACAGGGGACCTAGAAACGGCGGAGAGGCTTCGTCCCCACAGTAGCCCTCAGCGGTTCACAGTCCCACAACAGGCTGCAGCAGTCCACTCACCCCACCGCCCTCCCCCCGTAGTTGCGGGTCGTTCACCTCTTCTTCTGCCTTCAGTTTCCCATCCCAGTACAAGTTTTGATATTCTTGTTACCTCCATTATTCTTACATGTCCATACCACTGTAATTTCATTCCATCTAACACATCACATATTTCGTCTTTCACTTCTTTTCTGCTTCACATTTCATTGTTTCTTACAGTAAAAATACGCCACCTTTCAAAGCATCCATCAGTTGTGCTGTTACTGTTCTCTGCAGACGCATCAAAAATTTCAAGCAGTAAGGTTCTTTTCCCACAACATTAGTATACTATCAAAATCCACTGAGCTGTGATTCAAATGAAAAATCCACTGAGCTGTGATTCAGATCGGCGGTCTTCATACTCAACTGGTAACAATTGAACAGAATTCTTTATTGCGTCTCAGCTTTCTGCAGTAAGTTTCCAGCTGTTTCCTTGGATAGTTTGTAGTACTATAGATAACTACCGACGAGAGAAAATGAGAGAAATACGCCCCAAGTTACACGATTTTAGAACAATCTCTGGAATCAGACACATCCACAAAAAATCTACGATTATGGGTTCCGAGTGATTTGAAGTTGGATGATCACATATAACTAATCGCAGGTAAGGCAGATGCCAGATTGAGATTCACCGGAAGAATTCTTAGGAAATGTACGGCACCCATAAAGGAGATACCTTACGAAACTCTCCTTCGACCAGTACTTGATAATTATTCGTCAGGTTCTGAGCAATGTAGGATTGATAGAGGAAATACAAAAGATCCAAAGAAGAGCAGCCCGTTTCGTTACACCTTGATTTAGTAAGCGCGATAGCATCACAGAGATGCCCAACCACTTCAAATGGCAGAGGTTCCCGTGATTTTTCTAAATGGCTCCAGGCAAGCACCGGGATGATTCCTTTGAAAGGGCGTGGACGATTTCCTTCCCTATTATTCAAACAATCCTGGATTGTGCTCCGTCTCTAATGACCTCGATGTTGACGGTATGGTAAATCATAGTTCTTCTATCCTTCATTCTTCCGGTGGCAGACGTCACAAGAGAAACGTTCCGCATCATAGTGTTGTTTACTGTTAAAATTCCGAGAGCGTACATCCCTAGGGGAATCAACTAATATACATAGCTTTCCCCAACATATATCTCATGAAGGTAAAATCAAAGAGATTCGAACTCACACGAGGCTTACCAACAATAGATTTTCCCTCGAACCGTTCACGACTGTAACAGGTAATGGGAGAAGTCACACTGGTGTACAAAGTACCCTCCGCCAGACCTCATAAGGTGGATTGAAATGTATGGATGCAGATGTAGAAGTCAGACTATAAATAATAACTGCTAACAAATAAGGACGTCTATATGTGCTGTGTATCTGCCAAACATTAGCGTGTAGCCCCAGCATATATGAATGGCACATTTAGTGCGAAACAGACAGGAAAGCGTATGATATTTCGCAGTAGAGCATTAGGGAGCCAAAAACGATCAACAGAAGAGTGGAAATTGTACCTGGATTAGTAGGCGACTTTATGATGGTGAATAAGTAGCGAAAAATAACACTATTGCAACTGCGTTTTGAAATATTATGAGGTTGTACCATGGACTAACAACTGTAGGGTCAAGAGCTAACGAAAGCAGTATTGGCGCAGGGACCTTTAGCGAGCTGATAGCAAAGAAAAAGAGTATCATGTCCAGTCGACGACGATGTTATTAGAGACGGAACACTACTCGGACTAACAAGAATGAGGAAGGAAATCTGTTGTGTCCTTTTCAAAAGAACATTCCAATGTTTCCCTTAAGCAATATACAGGGTGATTCAAAAAGAATACCACAACTTTAAAAATGTGTATTTAATGAAAGAAACATAATACAACCTTCTGTTATACATCATTACAAAGAGTATTTAAAAAGATTTTTTTTCACTCAAAAACAAGTTCAGAGATGTTCAATATGGCCCCCTCCAGACACTGGAGCAATATCAACCTGATACTCCAACTCGTTCCACACTCTCTGTAGCATATCAGGCGTAACAGTTTGGATAGCTGCTGTTATTTCTCGTTTCAAATCATCAATGGTGGCTGGGAGAGGTGGCCGAAACACCATGTCCTTAACATACCCCCATAAGAAAAAATCGCAGGGGGTAAGATCAGAGCTTCTTGGAGGCCAGTGATGAAGTACTCTGTCACGGGCTGCCTGGCGGCCGATCCATCGCCTCGGGTAGTTGACGTTCAGGTAGCTACGGACAGATAAGTGCCAATGTGGTGGCGCTCCATCCTGCTGAAATGTGAATTGTTGTGCTTCTTGTTCGAGCTGAGGGAACAGCCAATTCTCTAACATCTCCAGATACTGTAGTCCAGTTACAGTAGCACCTTCGAAGAAAAAGGGACCAAAAACTTTATTGGCTGAAATGGCACAGAAAACGTTCACCTTAGGCGAGTCACGTTCATACTGAGTTGTTTCCCGCGGATTCTCAGTGCCCCATATACAGACATTGTGACGGTTGAGTTTCCCGTTAGTGTGGAAAGTTGCTTCATCACTAAACACAATCTTTGAAACGAAAGATTCATCTGTTTCCATTTGAGCAAGGATAAAATCACAGAAATCGATTCTTTTAATCTTATCAGCTGCAGACAGTGCTTGAACCAATTTCAGACGATAAGGTTTCATAACTAACCTTTTTCGTAGGACTCTCCATACAGTTGATTGTGGAATTTGCAGCTCTCTGCTAGCTTTCTGTTAAGGGGTCGCCATCTTAGCATCAACTGACGCTGACGCCTAGTCAGCAGCGCCTCAAGCGAACAAATGTACAACTAAATGAAACTTCATAGCTCCCTTAATTCGCCGACAGATAGTGCTTAGCTCTGCCTTTTGTCGTTGCAGAGTTTTAAATTCCTAAAGTTGTGGTATTCATTTTGAATCACCCTGTACTCTATGTGATCAAAAGCATCCGAACACCTGGCTGAAAATGACTAATAAGTTCGTGGCGTCCTCCATCGGTAATGCTGGACTTCAATATGGTGTTGATCAACCCTTAGCCTTGATGACAGCTTTCACTCTCGCAGGCATACGTTCAACCAGGTGCTGGAAGGTTTCTTGGGTAATGGCAGCCCATTCTTCATGGAGTGCTGCACTGAGGAGAGGTATCGATGTCGGTCGGTGAGGCCTGGCACGAAGTCGGCGTTCCAAAACATCCCACCGGTGTTCTATAGGTTTCAGGACAGGACTCTATGGATGCCAGTTCATTACAGCAATGCTATTGTCGTGTAACCACTCGGTCACAGGCCGTGCATTATGAACAGGAGCTCAATCGTGTTGAGAGATACAATCGCCATCCCCGAATTGCTCTTCAACAGTGGGAAGCAAGAACGTGCTTAAAACAACAATGTAGGCCTCTGCTGTGATAGTGCCACGGAAAACAACAAGCGGTGCAAGTCCCCTCCATGGAAAACACGACCACACCGTAACACCAATGCCTTCGAATTTTACTGTTGGCTCTACACACGATGGCAGATGACGTTCACCGCGCATTCACCATACCCACACCCTGCCATCGGATCGCCACATTGTGTACCATGATTCGTCACTCTGCACAACATTTTTCCACTGTTCAGTCGTCCAATGTTTAAGCTCATTACACAAATCGGGGCGTCTTTTGGCATTTACCGGCGTGATGTGTTGCTTATGAGCAGCCGCTCGACCATGAAATCCAAGTTTTCTCACCTTCCGCCTAACTGTCATAGTACTTTCAGTGGATCCTGAAGCAGTTGGGAATTTCCGTGTGATGTTCTGGATAGATGTCTGCCTATTACACATTACGATCCTCTTCAACTGTCGGCGGTCTCTGTCAGTCAACAGACGAGGTCGGCCTGTACGCTTTTGTGCTGTAGGTGTCGCTTCACGTTTATACTTCACTATCACATCGGAAACAGTGGACCTAGGGATCATTAGGAGGGGTGGAAATATCGCGTACAGACGTATGACACAAGTACTACCCAATCACGTGACCACGTTCAAAGTGCGCGGAGCGCCTCATTCTGCTCTCTCACGATGTCTAATGACTATTGAGGTTGCTGATATGGAGTATTAGGCCAGTAGGTGGCAGCACAATGCACCTAATATGAAAAACGTATGTTTCTGGAGGTGCCCGGATACTTTTGATCACATAGTGTGTGAAAGGGAAAAAAATCTTATATATAGTTGCCAGACGAAAATTGTACCCCTTTCTTCCGATGCGAGACTGGTGTCTTAACCACTGGGGCTCGATACGGACTGTGCAATGTCATTGATACGTTACTGTACTAAAAACAAGTAGTTGTGTATTATCAGTTCGGTATATATAAAGTATCTAGTTTGAATCACACTTTTCGTATTGTCATTTGCTGGAAACTATTAGCATCCACAACCATTTACGAAACATTCAGAGTGGCCACATCATGTGGGACACCCATTTAATAGGTTTGCATTCATGTCTTAGTGTACCGCAAACGACTTAATAGGGAAGTAACGTATCAAACGCCTACCAGAAGTCAGCGAACACGGCATCAGCTTCGGCACCTGTATGTCTCGTGGACGAACAGAGCGAACTGTGTTTCACATACTCATTTTTTTCTAGACCCATTTTGATACCTACAGAGGAGATTTCGGATGACCGTGTGGATGACATCGGAAGTTCACTGAGGCGTTTTGCAGATGATGCTGTGGTGTATCGAGTGGTTGTAACAACGGAAAATTGTACTGAAATGCAGGAGGATCTGCAGCGAATTGACGCATGGTGCAGGGAATGGCAATTGAATCTCAATATAGACAAGTGTAATGTGCTGCGAATACATAGAAAGATAGATCCCTTATCATTTAGCTACAAAATAGCAGGTCAACAACTGGAAGCAGTTAATTCCATAAATTATCTGGGAGTACGCATTAGGAGTGATTTAAAATGGAATGATCATATAAAGTTGATCGTCGGTAAAGCAGATGCCAGACTGAGATTCATTGGAAGAATCCTAAGGAAATGCAATCCGAAAACAAAGGAAGTAGATTACAGTACTCTTGTTCGCCCACTGCTTGAATACTGTTCAGCAGTGTGGGATCCGTACCAGATAGGGTTGATAGAAGAGATAGAGAAGATCCAACGGAGAGCAGCGCGCTCCGTTACAGGATCATTTAGTAATCACGAGAGCGTTACGGAGATGATCGATAAACTCCAGTGGAGGACTCTGCTGGAGAGACGCTCATTAGCTCGGTACGGGCTTTTGTTAAAGTTTCGAGAACATACCTTCACCGAAGAGTCAAGCAGTATATTGCTCCCTTCTACGTATATCTCGCGAAGAGACCATGAGGATAAAACCAGAGAGATTAGAGCCCACACAGAGGCATACCGACAATCCTTCTTTCCACGAACAATACGAGACTGGAATAGAAGGGAGAACCGATAGAGGTACTCAAGGTACCCTCCACCACACACCGTCAGGTGGCTTGCGGAGTATGGATGTAGATGTAGATCTACATTTGTCTCGCAAAAAGACAATGAAGATAAGTTTAGAGAGATTCGACTCCACATGGAAGCTTACTAGCAGTCTTTCTTCCGGCGAGCCATATACCATTGCAACAGGAAAAGAGGGAAGTGGGGGTGGTACACAGTACATCTTCCGCTACACGCGGTAAGGTGGCTTGTGCAGTATAGAGGCAGACGTAATATACAACCTAAACTTCGTAGGATTTTGCTGTCGAGTCAGTAGACATAATTTTCCTTTAGAATTTGCTGAAAGCTTCAAGAATGGCCCTCCTTCCACTAATTTTGGCTTCGTTTAGTTTTTGCGTGTCTGTGAGGCTTTGGCTACGTTTAAATTTGCGGAGAAGCTATCTTTGCTTTCGTAGCAGATTTCTATCACTGTTGTTGGACCACGGTGAGACTTTTCCCTTCCTCACAACTTTGCTCTGCACTTACGAGTGTAAATAGTATTGTGCAATATTCTTGAACTTTATTCATTGATGCCCAACATTTCCAATGTTGGAGATGAAATTTTCATATTTTCATATTTATTTTATTTCATAATGCTACATAATACGCTGTTAGTTTCTAATGAGTTCAGCTTACATCGCCTTGTGATGGCTCTTTCTGAGCAAAAACCATCCCTTCTTAGCTCAGTGTTCTTCTCTATGTTTCTCATTTCATCCTTGCTTTCCATCATGAAGCCCTGGACACAAACAACTCAACTCGAAAATAACTGAATCGAAGTAAAATGAACTATTGCTTATTGCTTGAAGGACAGCGAGCGAGAAACAGATTAGAACATGTTCACCACTACAGTCAGACACGCTCGCCACATCAGCGTTCTTCATGTCAAGAACAAAAGAACTTACGTATTGCTAACTCTAGTGGACGTATTTTGAAGTACAAGAAGATTTTTCTCGTACTTCCAACGTATGTCAAGTCATTAGCCATAACACATTGAACGATATACACAATGAACACGAATGTACCTATGCTATTTTGGTACTTTCAGCGTTTCCAATTTCCAGTCTTCAGTTGCTGCCTTGTTCAATGTACAACTGCTATCCACGATTCATCTCACATGATAGTCCAGTTATACGATGTACGAGATGATTCCATGAGGATGTTACATACTTTCAGGGATGCTGTAGAAGTGTAAATGTATCAATTTCAAACAAGGGACCCTGGACAAGGAAGGACCGAAACGAAAATCGTTTTGATACCTCTTACGGTGGACCTCTTTTACTGAAAGCTCTTTGCTTACCATACTTTGGGAGGAGGTAGTATGGACCAAAAGAAGAAAAAAAGGTAAATTAAACATGAAATCTAAAGAGCTAGCAGCACTCGTTCATCTTTGCTGTTGTGAAACATATCTCTTCAATTGAATAAGTGCTCACACCTCAAGGTATGCAAATTAGAGCCCATGTTTACTGGACATTTCATTCCTTGCTTTGGTCTGTACTACATCCTCCCAAAATACGGAAAGCAAACTCCTTGCAGTAGAAGAGGTCCACTGCCATAGGTATGAGAACGATTTTTCCCTGTAACTATCGGCTCGGTACTTTCCGGACCAGGGTCCCTTACCTCAAACTGATGGACAGGGTCTTGAAGGGAAGACATAAGATGAACATCAACAAAAGCAAAACGACGATAATGGAATGTAGTCGAAATAAATAGGGTGATGCTGCGGGAATTAGATTATTAAATGAGACGCTTAAAGTAGTAAACGAGTTTTGTTATTTGGGGAGCAAAATAACTGATGATGGTCGAAGTAGAGAGGATATAAAATGTAGACTGGCAATGGCAAGGAAAGCGTTTCTGAAGAAGAGAAATTTGTTAACATCGAGTATAGATTTAAGTGTCAGGAAGTCGTTTCTAAAAGTATTTGTATGGAGTGTAGCCATGTATGGAAGTGAAACGTGGACGATAAATAGTTTAGACAAGAAGAGAATAGAAGCTTTCGAAATGTGATGCTACAGAAGAATGCTGAAGATTAGATGGGTAGATCACATAACTAGTGAGGAGGTATTGAATAGAATTGGAGAGAAGAGAAATTTGTGGCACAACTTGACTAGAAGAAGGGATCGGTTGGTAGGGCATATTCTGAGGCATCAAGGGATCACCAATGTAGTATCGGAGGGCAGCGTGGAGGGTAAAAATCGTAGAGGGAGACCAAGAGATGAATACACTATACAGCTTCAGAAGGATGTAGGTTGCAGTAGGTAGTGGGAGATGAAGATGCTTGCACAGGATAGAGTAGCATGGAGAGCTGCATCAAACCAGTCTCTGGACTGAAGACCACCACCACAACAACAACAACAACACAGTCAATACGGATTTAGAAAACATTGTTCTTGTGAAACGCAACTAACTCTTTACTCACACAAAGTGTTGAGTGCTAATGAAAAGGGATTTCAAATTGATTCCGTATTTACAGATATCCAGAAGGCTTTTGACACCTTACCTCACAAGCGGTTTGAAATCAAATTGTGTGCTTTTGGAACAGCGTCTCAGTTATGTGACTGCATTCGTGATTTCCTGTCAGAGAGATCACAGTTCGTAGAAAAATTGACAGAAAGTCATCGAATAAGACAGAAGTGATTTCTGGAGTTCCCCAAGGTAGTGTCCTCTGACTTCCTTACCTGTATAAACGATTTAGGAGACAATCTGAGCAGAGGTCGTAAGTTGCAGGTGATGCTGTCGTTTATCGTCTAGTAAAGTAATCAGAAGATAAAAGCAAATTGCAAAACGATTTGAAAAGGATATCTGTATGGTGCGAAAATTGATAATTTACTCTAAATAATGAAAAGTGTGAGGTCATACACATGAGTGCTAAAAGGAATCAAACTTCGGTTAGACGATAAATCAGTCAAATCTAAAGGCCGTAAATTCAACTAAGTACCTAGGAATTACAATTACAAACAACTTAAATTGGAGAGAACACATGGAAAATATTGTGGGGAAGGCTAATCAAAAACTGCGTTTTATTGGGGGAAATGTAATAGATCCACTAATAAAACTGCCTATACTGCACTTGTCCGTCTTCTTTTGGAGTACTGCTGCGCGGTGTGGGATCCTTACCAGATAAGGAATACATCGAGAACGTTCAACGGAGAGCAGCACGTTCTGTATTATCGCGAAATAGGGGAGCGAGTGTCACTGACATGATATGCGATTTGGGGTGGACATCATTAAAACGAAGGCGTTTTTCGTTGCGGCAGGATCTTTTCGCGAAATTCCAATCACCAACTTTCTCCTCCGAATGCTAAAATATTTTATTGATGCCGACCTACTTAGGGAGAAAAGATCGTCGTAATAAAATAAGGAAAATCAGAGTTCGCACGGAAAGATACAGTGTTCGTTTCTTCTGCGCGCTGTTCGAGATTGGAATAACAGCAAATTTTGTGCAGGTTGTTCGATGGACCCTCTTCCAGACACTTAAGTGCGATTTGCAGAGTATTCATGTAAATGTAGAACTTTGGTGACAGACCGCTGTTGCAAACCAGGCTGTGTGTAACAGTCGCAACACGGATGAGTATAGTCTTCACCACAAGATAACGAAGCGAATGTTCAGCCGTTCGTGAAATATTGCCATTTAGCGCAAACTTTCTCATGCCTTGGTATTTCACACGAAAGCATTAGGTCATCTTGGAATCACCACGGTGCTAATGACTGTCAGTCTGCACGGCGTGACACAACACGACACAAGAAACAGGAAGTCGGGGACGAGCAACAGGCCCTTGCTTCCTGGTCTATCGTCACGTTATTGAAGAGTCTTTCTGGACAGTACAGTACTTCGAAGTGAATGACACCAAAAAGTGAGGGTATGACGAGTTTGTTAACGTCTCAGGCTCTAGTATCAGACACTACTCTGAGGTTACAAACAGCTTTAATCAGTTTCTACGGCACTAAAGAATCTCAGATGTGCCGTCTTAGAAAACAACTTCGACTATAGTTATAAAGACGCTGTAGCCCCGCTCCCAGTGAACCAGCCCATTCGTTTTGGCGCACGAGGTGGTGTGGCGTAACGGTCGACCGACGGCCGTAGGCTCGTGGCCGCCTTGTGGGGAATTAGTGGCGGAAGCGGAAGGGGGAAGGTCGCCAACTTAGAGCAACTTAGCTGCTTGACCCAGTCACATGCGCCGAGCCGACCTGCCCCACGGCCCAGATGACGCCGTCTCGCCACTCCGGCCAGCTTCTCGCAGCACAGACATGCGAACGCTTTTCGTGCTCACGCTTTATGACCCTACCGGAGAATGAAAATCTCCTCTATTGGATCTAACATGGATTCCATAAACCGACATTTTGCGAAACACCGCTTACTAAATACGTCCGTAACGTCCAGGAAATCGTAAAAACGGCGCTCCGGTTCGTCCAGTGTTCCTTGACTTATGAAATGCATTTGGAACAGCTATGAATCATCTTTTAATGAACGAATTACGAACTTATTGCTTATGGGACCAGATTTGTGTGTGGATACAGGACTGCCTAGGATATACAGTCTGAACTCGAAGTCCTTGATCCTTCTGGTGAACGAAAATCTCCTTGACATACTGAAGCGCCAAAGAACTGGTATAGACATGCGTATTCAAACACCGAGATATGTAAACAGGCCGAATACAGTGCTGCGGTCGGCAACGCACGAGCGATGGGACACAGCATCTCCGAGGTAGCGATGAAGTGGGAATTTTCCCGTACGACTATTTCACGAATGTACCGTGAATATCAGGAATCCGGTAAAACATCAAATCTCCGACATCGCTGCGGCCGGAAAAAGATCCTGCAAGAACGGGACCAACGATGACTGAAGAAAACCTTTCAACGTGACAGAAGTGCAACCCTTCCGCAAATTGCTACGGATTTTAGTGCTGGGCCATCAACAAGTGTGAGCGTGCGAACCATTCAACGAAACATGATCGATATCGGTTTTCGGAGCCGAAGGCCCACTCGTGTACCCTTCATGACTGCACGAGACAAAATGGTTCAAATGGCTCTGAGTACTAGGGGACTTAACATCTGAGGTCATCAGTCCCCTAGAACTTAGAACTACTTAAACCTAACTAACTTAAGGACATCACACACATCCATGCCCGAGGCAGGATTCGAACCTGCGACCGTAGCAGTCGCGTGGTTCCGGACTGAAGCTCCTAGAACCGCTCGGCCACCGCCACCGCGACCGGCTGCACGAGACAAAGCTTTATGCCTCGCCTGGTCCCGTCAGCACCGACAGTGGGCTGGCTTGGTCGCACGAGTCTCGTTTCAAATTGTATCGAGCGGATGGACGTGTACGGGTATGGAGACAACCTCATGACTCCATGGACCCTGCATGTCAGAAGGGGACTGTTCAAGCTGGTGGAGGCTCTGTAATGGTGTGGGGTGTGTGCAGTTCGAGTGATATGGGACTCACGATACGTCTAGATACGACTCTGACAGGTGACACGTATGTAAGCATCCTGTCTGATTACCTGCATCCATTCATTCCACCGTGCATTGCGACTTACTTGGGCAATTCCAGCAGGACAATGCCACACGCCAGAATTGCTACAGAGTGGCTCCAGGAACACCCTTCTTAGTTAAAACACTTCCGCTGGCCGTCAAACTCCCCAAACATGAACATTATTGAGTATATCTGCGATGCCTTGCAACGTGCTGCCAGAAGGGATCTCCACTCACTCTTGCGGATTTATGGCCAACCATGCAGGATTCATGGTGTCAGTTCCCTCCAGCACTACTTCAGACATTAGTCGAGTCAATCCCACGTCGTGTTGCGGCACTTCTGCGTGCTCGAGGGGGGCCCTACAGGATATTATGCATGTCAACCAGTTTCTTTGGCTCCTCAGTGTCGGATCTAACTGTGGTATCGATAGCTACGATGCCACAACGTAGGTCCGCTCTACTAGGATGGCACTACGAGAGACACCGACGACAGCGCCCTCTAGCCGGCGCTGTCGAGGTCTACGACCTCCGCGACTGCTTCAGCCCATTTCATCAGGTGCAGACAGCCAGAACGCTTAACTTCAACTTCGCACCACCTTGCAAGTTATGTAACATGTTTGCAAATGTTTATCCGCTAGTAAAGGTGCTTTAACTGTATCTGCAGTACCGAGAGATTAGTACCTTTTCCTTTTCCTGTTCCTACCCACGCGCCGCCTCCCAGGCGGCATACAAAACTAACAAGGATTCCACAAACAGAGATTTTGTGAAACACTGCTTATTAAATACGTCCGTAATATCCACGACGCCGTAGAAACGACGCTTTCTTGACTTCCGAAAAGCATTTGAAACAGCTGTTCACGCTAATGAACGAAATACGGGTTTATTGGGTATCGGACCATATTTGGATATGGATACAGGACTTCCTAGGATATACAGGCTGAACCCGAAGTCCACCGAGAAAATTTCAGTGGTTTTCCAGAGATATTTTTCGAGTCTTTTGTTATTATGAACCCATCGTCTCCGGTGGTTCATTACAGAGCAATAATGTGATCATGATTTATTCGCTTTGACACATTAACTATCTTTGTTCCCGCGAAAATACCTTCACAACAATGAAAAATCCTGTAATATAGATTCATCAAGAGGTAAAACACAAAACAGAGAGTAATACATTAATCTTCAGCCAGATGCAATGAAGTTCTGTGATTTGATTGCTGGAGCAGCTCAGTAAAGCGCTGTTAGCCGGTCGCGGTGGCCGAGCGGTTCTAGGCGCTTCAGTCCGGAACCGCGCGACTCCTACGGTCGCAGGTTCGAATCTCGCCTCGGGCATGGATGTGTGTGATACCCTTAGGTTAGTTAGGTTTAAGTAGTTCTAAGCTCTAGGGGACTGATGACCTCAGATGTTAAGTCCCATAGTGCTCAGAGCCATTTGAACCTATCCATCCCGCTGCAGGGCACAGTCGACACACTGCTAACACTGCCAAAGGAAGAAACGAGAGACAAAGCCGAAAATTTCTAAATGCAGCCTTGAGGGCGAGGACTAAGATGGGCATTGGTGTTGTTAACAGCAAGCACCGTGTTGCAAACGGTGGAAGTTTGTTTCTAAACAAGACATGCAGCGCATACCGTTTATATTTATACTGTTGTGCAGATATTTTCAGTGCAATACAAATACAAAGATAAAAGGAAATAAAAAATCGAACGGAATGAAATTGCTCCGTAATGAGCCACCGTAGACCACGGCCTCCTTTTAGCAAAATACTCAGAAAATATCCCAGAATAACCACTGAAATTTTCTCGGTGAAGTTCCGGTACCGTTTGCAGAAACCAATAAGTGGGTTTTTTGTCATGACCTGGTAAACCAGTCGCACCTGCACATTTCGAGTCACGCTTCTTTGGTGGTTTCGATGTTTTATTCGGCAGTCTCTTGACGAAAAATTTACATTGAATATGATATAACTTAGAAGGGCTTCACCATGGACTACACTATGCGTGTACGCCTCCTTTATCAGATCTTGACGAAAAACCTCAATTCCATCTTGTGAAATTCTGGTGATTGAGATTTCGCTCCGAGATATGTACAGAAAAACTGAAGCACAAACAGCCGAGGAACTTTTATTGACACAGTCTCTGAGTGACGCGTAAAACTAGTACAGATTCTAAATTTCTACGCGAGGGCATCCGTAATTGCTCTACATTTATTTAAGGTATTTCGAACTTGTCTTTGCAACTTCAAAAATTGTTTATTTTCTTTTACCAACAAGCTCTTCATTTTATTGATTTCAAACACAGTTAGTGGTAGTACTGCCAGCTGATTCCGCCTATGCCTGAAAATGTCGTCTGCACGCGCAGTTTTTAAGTATTCCTGCATGTATACAGATACACATTTAGCCAGAAGAACGTAAATAAACATTAGCGGTGCATTATTTTGTCGTGTTTTGCGTAAAAACAGTGATATCAGGCTCAAACGACAGTGGTAAATCCTGTAATAAGTGCTAGCAGACGAGACCACGTGTGCAGATATAAGAGGAAATTAGACAAAAATGCTTCTACTTACAAAGTTTTCAGCGAATAAAACATAACGCGTATAGTAAAATAAATACGCACTTTTTGTAGTTGCAAAGAAAGCTTCGAAATAGCTTAAATCGTTACGGGATCGTGAAAATTCTGACAGCAGTTTTTTTATCTTCTTTAAACGACTCCAGGCGTCGAACGTTAGCAAGAGGAAGGCAGAGTAATTGGCGGAGAGGGCGGATTTTTAAATCCCCCTCGGCGACCCCTGCACGCCGTTTTCCGGCGGACGCGCGTCCATTAGGGCCGCAAGCAACCAGTTGCTCCCCCAGCGGCCAGAATGTGTTTTTAAATTCGGCGATGATTTGTGCGCAGTGTGGGCGCGGTTAAACGCAAAGCGGGGGAGGTGCCAGCGAGAAGCGCTGAAAAATGGACCGTCCGGCGCGGTTAACCTCGCAAACAAAGGCCGCGCGTACAGATTGCGCAGTTTTTGCGTGCTCTGCCGGCCGCTAAAAGCCGAGGGCTGGCCGTAGCTTCAGTTAACTCGAAACATCTTATTTGTAAGCTTCCGCCATTCTCCCCGGTGTATATGCCGGTGTTGCGACTGTTCTATTGTCGTTTTCTATCTTTGTTCTCCAGAGAGAAACATAAATTAAATTTGTATTTCTCTCCGTGTTACGTAGGAAGGTGGGGGAAGTGGACATATTGCGCTGTTTTAGAGAACGAAATAGCCTCCCTAACTGAAAGCGACACATGTTTTTACGTACAGCGTCTCAATTACGTAATCGTCGAATTCAGACAAGCTGAAAAAGCGACTGTGGTTCTTTGCTTACGATTGTTTCAAAAACACAAGAAGGACAATGAGAAAAGATTCAATAGGAACACTGGCACGAATTTTAATAATAAAGAATGTTATAAACAGAAATTATCAGATATGAGTTTCTCCGATCTCATACACTGCTCAACGTAATTCAAGGAACAGTCTTTGAAAACGCTGTAATTGTTTCCCATTGTGACGCATAAATTTGTAATTTGGCTCAAAGGCACCTTCAACCCTCCTCTTTAATGCTGAAAAAGCGTGATGCCCTGTGATGTCGTCCTTGAGCTCGGAGACACATTGAACAGCAAGACGTCGACACACGCAGAAAAAAATGCCAGAGCCCTGTTCAAGAGAGTCGTAATGTGGGTTAGTGATTTATCTTTGGCACAAAATTTCACCACAATTCTGCCCAACGCAACCGTGGACGTGTCGCACAATAGAACGATCTTCAGACCCCCTGTTACTCACTTTTCACGCCTTCTTTTGACGCCTCTGAGATGGAAGTCAGAACCGCGACGCCCAGCCTTGAAATGAGTTTTCTTATGGACGGCTGGGGAAAACATTTCAGACACACCGCCAATCAGAATACACGTGAATAGGCTTTAGGGGGTGGCATAACTGGCGTCAATGGGACCAGCTGTTCCCTTGAGGCGTTGATTCCCACACGTTTTGCGGTCGGAAACGACAGCTCGCACTGCGATGAGAAACAGGACGACGTTGTTGACAACCCTTGACACTCTTTGCACCTCCCGGACGCTGCAGCCTTTCTCTAGCTGGCAACCGAACTGGACGAGATCGCAACCCTATGGAATGTAGTGCGTCCGCAAATTTCACTTTGGTGTATAGCTTGGGACCGCAAGAAACCTTTCAAAACTATTTGACAAAATTTGAACATCATCGTCGTTCGAAGCAGCAAAGGATGTTCGTGCTTTTCCAGTCCTCCTGTTTCGCCCTATTTGTGATGCGATCATGGAGGGGTGTGACACGGGTCCATACGTGAATAAAATGACAAAGGATTCTTCTAAGAACCCCCCCCCCCCCCAATTCAGTTTGGCAAAACCCTCGGTGCCATCCACCCACTTTTGTCGAGGACTTTACTTTTTTGCGCAGTATATTTCAGGTTTGATCAAAAAATATTGTAGTGAGAAACACTTCCGTGAAATAAAAAGTGTAATCTGTCCTCACAGTATAGGTAAATTCTTTGGTCTACCTGAGTAGAAAAACGGACCACTTGGCTCGGTGGGAAGATATTCGACTCGCATTTAGGAGGGACGCAGATTAAAACTCATCCGCCCGACATTTTTCTTGCCCGCGGTTTCCCCAAGTCGGTTAAGGCAAATTCCAGGATACTTTCTTTGAAAAGGTTACGACCGATTACTTTCCCCAATCTTCCCCAATTCGAGCTTCAACGCCGTCCCTCATGATATCACTGTCGTCGGAATATTAAAGCGTAAACTTTATTTTCTTTTCTTCGAGTAGCAAGAGCCGACCATGCATCTTAACTTAAAACACAGACTCTGCAGCTTCTTATGTGTGAAATTAAGCTTACAACGTCAAAGTAATGCTAATCTAAATGACTAAAATCCTAAAAATTGACGTTTTATAGTTCCACTTCCTGTTGCTACAGCAAATAACTCGGATGTCAGTGTTGTAGAAATACCGGACTTTTATCACGATCTGTTAAGAAATATAAGCAACTGGTTTGTCCTAAGCTCCTGTGGACTAGAGAATGTACTCCAACGGCACTGGTGCTCTAGAAAATGTAAAAGCTCGAAAGCTCAGTTTCGGTATAGTTTCGAGGACAACCGTCGTTTCGCGATCTGTTGCAGTCCTTAACTCTCTGCAGTGTTCGTCTTATTAGTCTCCTTGTTTCTTGCTACCTTAACCCGCTCTCTTTGGAATCTTAAGTCGGATGGACGTGATGACCGCATCCCAGAAAAGACCGAGGAATGTCCCACCAATTCTGCAATTTGCCCTTCAGGTAGAACTGCACGTACAAATATTTTGTCCCTTTGGAGACTGATAAATGCTTGTGAGAGTTTTCATTCTCCTCATAATTCTTCGTTTGAATCGGCTCACCGTAAAGCTTACAGTTTTTTTAGTAACTCCAAAAAGAGTTCAAACAGACCCTCACATTCGGCTAAATAGTGTCCGCTCTGATTCCTAACAAGAAAGCGAAAGGAAGACAAGTATTCGTCCAGAACAAAATTGTACAATGGTAAAGTTTGAAATGAATAGATTTTTCCTCGTCTTCCTGACTTTATTCCTTGTCTTCACAGGTTCGCTATGTTATGTATTAGATTTAGCAATGTTACTGGTAGAGGGTGGATAGTTGCCCCTCCTGTCGCCACCTTTTCCCCCACCGCTTTTTCTCCACGGGCCGTAACTTGTGTAGCCCATAAGTCTGCGTCTACTGTTATCTCATGTGAAAGTGTGAGAACGTTTTATAAATGCCTACAAGCAGTGTAACTGAAGCGGGACGTGCATACCAGAGCAGTTCTCACCAGGTCGCACGTGGAAAACCGCTTAAAAACCACATCCAGACTGGCTGACAAACCGGCTCTCGTCGTTAATCCTCCGGGTGGATTCGATCCGAGGCTGGGGAGATAGCGCGAGCGGCTATCTAAGCGGGTCAATGAAATAAATAGATTACTCTTACTGAACTGTATTTCTTACCAAGCTTAAATGCTGTCTCATGAACAAAATTACTTTCATCTTAATCTCGTTATTATATGCTTCCTTTTCTTTTGTTGGTTGCTTGGTTTGAGGGAGGGGACCAAACAGAGAGGTCATCGGCCATATCTGATTGTGGAAGGATGGGGAAGGAAGTCGGCTGTGCCGTCTCAAAGGAGCCGTCCCGGCATTTGCCGGCGGCGATTTAGGGAAATCACGGAAAACCTAAATCAGGATGGCCGGACGCAGGTTTTAACCGTCGCACGTCGCACTCCCGAATGCGACTCCAGTGTGCTAAGCACTGCACCACATCACTCGGTCCTTCTCTACAAACACTTTTCCGTCATAATTCAGTCATTTAGGATATTTAAAGTAATGATTTACCTTTCTTACAATTTTGTAATCAAACCGCAATGTTAGTTGTGGATTAACTTAGGTACACTCCTACAAAAGGCATGCTGCAGGGAGGGATCAAGAGAAAATCGCTGGTCTGCTGCTTGTTGCGGAGTTCATGCAGTGGAGAATGTAAAGTTTGTGCAGTTCTCGTGAGCAGCCCCAACCACAGTAGTCACTGGGATCTCACACAACAGGGGATTAGACGGAACTGAAAATTCTAATAGCCTGCACGCACATAGATTTCTGTGTCGTCTAGTAACTGATTACGAATAAGTAAGCGAGCAGAGTGGCTCAGTTGCTCAGACAACGAGATCTCAAATTCATATTTTTCTGCGATTTCCTTAAATCGCTTAATGCAAATCCTGGGAGAGTTCCCTTAGAAAAGACGGCCAATTTCATTCCCCGTTCTTCCTCAATCCGAGCTTGTGCTTAGTCTCTGGTAACCTCAGCATCGACGTCTTTTTCAACGCTTATCTTCCTTGTTTTGCAAGTGAGGACCCAGTAAGTTCAGTTTTTGTCTTGACAACTCGTAATTGTGTGACGCAGTGTTCATCTTTTTCTAGACAGTGCTACGGCCGAGATCTGCCGTTTCTCAGAGAAAGTTATGTCGTTTGCATTATCTGCAGGTCTCCTGGCCTGGAACATTGCTGTAAACCATCGCTGTAACGTTGCCCGGCCGCTCTGAAGACTGCTAGTCGTTCGTGGTTGAGTGACGTCACAATCAGATGGCGAGGCGGCGATGAGCCCGGATTACTTGCATGGTAGTTGTTGGTAAGGTAACACCAGAGTATTTTCCTTACCTCTGCGAAAATAAATTTATAATCTTATAATGCCTGCGTCTAACTATAAGCTGTGTCACATAGAACCCCCAAATATTTTTACAAATTATGGAAGTTTTCATTAGAGCTGGCATTTACAAAATTACCTGTAGTGAATACTCTACCCAATACGTAGGACAAATAGGTGGTAATTTTTAGACTACATTCAGAGAGCCGGCCGGCCGCGGAGGTGTAGCGGTTCAGGCGCTCAGTCCGGAACCGCGCGACTACTACGGTCGCAGGTTCGAATCCTGCCTCGGGCATGGATGTGTGTGATGTCCTTAGGTTAGTTAGGTGTAAATAGTTCTAAGTTCTAGGGGACTGATGACCACAGATGTTAAGTCCCATAGTGCTCAGAGCCCAGCCATTCAGAGAAGTGGAAAACACATTTCGACATAACACCTGAAAAATTTCCAATAGTCTCATATAGCGAAAATATTTCGCGAATATATACTATCCGATTAAAAGTTTCCGGACACCCCAGTGTATTGCAAAACTGACCACCAGATGTCATTAGAGGTGGACCCGCCAGTATAAATGAGGGCGGGGAACGTTGTGTTGTGAGTAGTTGCATCAGAACGGGTCGCTCAGGAGAGCTCAGCGACTTGCAACGTGACAAGTCACTCCCTGTCAGCCGAGTAACAAATCAGTCACGTATATTTAAGCCATTGTGAAGCTGTCCAAGTCGGCTGCTAGTCATATGAGTATGAAGTTGAGCAGCTAAGAAATGACCACGGCTAAACAAAGACCAGACAGATCAGATGTACTCACAGACAGGGACAACATTACGTAGGATGATTGTGAAACGTCCCCTTTGAAAAATAGTACAAGACTGTGCTTAAACTGACACACAATATTTTTTTTTTAGCGCAACGCAATCTGACTTTAAATAATTTCTACAAGAGAATGGCCCTGACTAACATTAACCTGTACTTTTCACAAATCACTTACCTCACAAAAATCTTGGTTACTCCCACTACTGCAATACAGCAAGCGCCACTACTGCCAGCTAAATGAAAGATTCAAACTATGGAAGGCACTAACTACTGATAGGGATAGTTAGCAAATGAAAGATATTAATAGAGAACAAACAATGTATTTACCTTGATATCATCATATATATATAGAGCAGTTCATGACAAATTTCAAAACTCCGCCATCTCTCTCCCCACATCCACCACTGCTGGCGGCTCACCTCCAACTGCGCAACGCTACGCGCTGTTCACAGCCAGCTGCCTAACACTACAATGGCGAGTATTACAACAATGCAAAGCAGCCACAGGCTGCACACAGCACAGCCAGTGATTTTCATACAGAGGTGGCGTTACCAATAAAAAAACCTAAACAGCCTACTTACAATTGTAAAATGTCGCATGAAGTCAGCAGAAGGAATCACTCCTGAGTTCCAAAGAGCTACCAGCTGTCCAGTTAGCACAATGAATGCGCGTAGGGAGATACAATGGTCGAACGGCTCCTCAGGAGGGGTCATTAAAGACAGACCACAAGCTCGGATTGTGTCAAGCATAGGGAAGGAAATCGGCCGTGCCCTTTGGAAGGAACCATCCCAGCATTTGGCTGGAGTGATTTAGCGAAATCACGGGAAACCTAAATCTGGATGTCCGGACGCGTGTTTGAACCGTCATCCTCCCGAATGAACAGATCCTCACAAGCCATACAATCCCCTAATGTTAAGCGACGCTTGAGGTGTTGTAAAGGGCTCTAGATTGTACTAATAAGGTAATGTCGCTTGGGAGGAGAAGGCTCGAAGAACGTTTATTCCGAGGCTCCTCCTTCCCAATGACATCCTACATAGCGTTTAAAGTATACTGCACGGAAGCAGTAATGTATTACTCGTCTTAATGTGTGCAGACAGAAGTATATTCTCTTCTCTATTCAAAGCTACACTCAATGAATTTTATGTATCAGAAATGAATTAAGTTATTTAAGGAATAATGCATTCAAGTAGCAATGAACTATATTCTATTTCTACTAACAAGTTACAAACATAAGTGTATTTCTCGTGTAAAGATAAAATTCATTTATTCCGTGTATTAAGTTCTCAATCAGCATTTAATATGTATAATCTGTGTAAACATGCATTAGCACAAACCATTTCAGATGAGAATAGCTCGAAGTTGTACCGAGACCTTCTCATCTGAAATAGGTGCACAGTACTCGGCAGCAGAGTACACAAGACTGATGCCTTTTAAACGCAGACAGTCAACAGAGGTTCCCCAGGTGGTACCACTCAGCTTATGTAGTATGTTGTTCCTTGTAGCAACTTTATGAGAAAGCTTGGTGATGTGCTCCTTGTAGCTCAGGGTTCTATCTAGAGTGATTCCGAGATATTTTGGGAAATGATTGTACCTCAACGTTTGTCCATTGAGCAGAGCTCTTGGTTTGTAGTTCGCAGCACTATTCGCTAGATGGAAACAAGTGACATCTGTTTTTGATGTGCTTGGGATCAATCTCCAGGTCTTAAAGAAAGTTGACATCTTCTCCAGCTCCTCCGTAAGCATTCGTTCACCATCTTCGAAATTACTGCTCTGTGCCGCCTCAACAGGTTGAGGACTGGACACGGTTGTTGTAGCTACTTCAGGTACAAATGAGGCTGAATCAGTTCACCAATGTGTGAATGTAATAAAAAAGAGCAGACAATTGAACATCTGGTACAAAGCTGTCCACTTCATTCATACCCTGGAATTCCCGATGACTTGTTCACTCTCACACCCAGATTAATTAACTGGTTGAAAAACACGGACTTTAAGGTTTAATCTTGTCCTGTATCATATGAATATTGTATAAAAACATTTGCCTTATATCAACTGTATAATGTATAAAATCATCATACGATTAAATAAAATCTGAAATAGGTACAATTAGGTCATTATTAACCAACATGCTACTTAGACTGTATTACATATCCAAATACAGCATATCACTTCCCTCTACATACTACAAATTATTCTCACCACGCTCATTGTGTTAGATTTTTTTTATTTTTCTTTGACATTTGCTTTATATATATTATATTCTCATCAACTAGGTAGTAACAAATTACATGGAACCATTTTAACAATTGTTAAGCATACAATTTGCTGTAACCTAAGAGAAATCTTTATATATTACGTTCTTTATATTATTTTAAAAAAGGCATTAACAACTGTATACCAATAAGATTGTAACAATGAGAAGTCTTTGCTATCAGATTCAGAAGCATCCGACCCACCTTACATTTCAAGGCGGTGGGTTACTCTGTACTGTTAATGAAATAAATAAATAATAATGTTGTAAAGAGCAACGCCACTGGACAGTGGATGACTGGAAACGAGTGATCTGGAGTGATGAATGTCGCTGTACCCTGCGGCAATCAGATGGAAGTGTTTGCGTTTGGCAAATGCCTTGAGAACATTACTGCCATCATGTGCAGTACTAAAAGCGAAGTACAGACGAGATAATATTACAGTATGGGGGTGTTGCCTGCCCGGTTAGCCGTAGCTGTAGCACACTGCGTTCCGGGTGGGAAGGCGTGCCGATCCGCGGCACGAATCCGCCCGGCTGATTAGTGTCGAGGTCTGGTGTGCCGGCCAGTCTGTGGATGGTTTTTAAGGCAGTTTTCCATCTGCCTCGGCGAATGCGGGGTGGTTCCCCTTATTACGCCTCAGTTACACTATGTCGGCGATTGCTGCACAAACACTGTCTCCACGTACGCGTACGCCATAATTACTCTACCACGCAAACATTGGGGTTACACTCGTCTGGTGTGAGACGTTCCCGGGGGGGTTCACTGGAGGCCGAACCGCAAAATAACCCTGGGTTCAGTGTGGTGCGGCGGTGGGTTGAGTGGACTGCTGTAGCCTGTTGTGGGGCTGTGAACCACTGAGGGCTACGGCGGGGACAAAGCCTCTCCATCGTTTCTACGTCCCCAGTTCAATACAATGAGGGTGGTTTTCGTGGTTAGGGAATAATGCCTTTATTGTGCTTATAAAAACGATAAATGCGGAAGGTTAGGAAAACATTTTACAGCAATGTATGCTGCGTACAGCAACGGAACAGTTCGCAGACGGTGATTGTATGTATCAGTATGAAAATGCATCCTGTCTCAAAGTAGAATCTGTGAGTCAGTAGTTTGTGGGGAATAACTTTCGTGAAATTGGACTGGCCTGCCCAGAGTTCCGACCTGAACCCTGTGGAACAGTTCTGGGATGAGCTATGATGTCGACTCCGTTTCCTATCCCCGCATTCAACATCACTACCTTCTCTGGTCTCCGCTGTTGAGGAGGAATGGGCTGTCATTCCTCCACAGATATGCAGAAACCTCACTGAAAATGTCTCTAGCAGAATTCAAGCCGTCCATAAAGCGAAGGCTGGACATACCATCCATTAATGTCAACTAGTAGGTGCCTGGATACTTTTGATCAGATAGGGTATGTGGTAGTCTTTAGGTACTTGAAACAATAGACAGTAACTAATCCTTATGGAACCTATTCATGAAGGAAAAGCGATTCAAAACTTAGTCAAAAACAATTCCAAAAACAAATCACATTTTTTTTAGTTTCAACTCGGTACTGAGAAATCTATTAGATCTTTTGGCAATTCCAGCGTCGTTATGTAAGAAAATACCATTTTAATGCTGTATTTTATCTTATTATTACTAAAGAGAAAATTACAATATAAATTGAATATTTTGTTACAATACTAATTTCTTTTTACTTTCCTGATGCGATAAATCTGTTACAAGAATCTGTACATGGCTTCAGAAAGATGTAACATGCATATGCCACAATGCACAAAACGAAAATCATTTTCTCACGCTTCTACGCCACCAACCAATAAAATTGCAACATTATGAAGGCTGCATGCAACAAACTTTAGACTGACACGTACTAGCGTTTGTATGTGCAAATGATTAGCATTTCAGTATGACTACGCGGCTATACACAATAGGTATGAGTAACCTCATCTGCAGTCTGTATACAAGGATTGATTACACAGCGGATGGTTCAGGAATCGGACTTTAATGCTGGTAGTTTGTCTGAAGCCAACGACCTTGTCCCAGTGGTAACACCGGTTCCCGTTAGATCACCGAAGTTAATCGCTTTCGGGGTTGGCTAGCACTTTGATGTCTACCGAGGGCTGTTGCCAAGCGGTGTGCCTCAGCCCTTGTGAAGCCTATTGAGAAGCTTCTCGATTGAGCTGTAGCGACATCGGTCACGAAAACTGACAACGGCCTGGAAAGAGGTATCACCTAAGGCAGCTAAGGACTGAGGATGGCAGGGCGGTCGGTCGGTACCGTTGGGCGTTCACGGCCTTTTCGGACGGTATTTGTTTGTTTCAGTTTGTGTGCAGATTGCAGCGACTGGAGTAGGTGTGGTATTGTATGGTATTGTATTGTGGGAACTGCAGACCTAGAAATGACGGAGAGGCTTCGTCCCCGCCGTAGCCCTCAGTGGTTCACAACCCCACAACAGGCTACGGCAGTCCACCCACCCCACCGCCGCCCCTCGCCGAACCCAGGGTTATTGTGCGGTTCGGCCTCCAGTGAACTCCCCCGGGAACGTCTCACACTAGACGAGTGTAACCCAAGTTTTTGCGTTGTATAGTAATTATGGTGTACGCGTACGTGGGGACAGTGTTTGCGCATCAATCGCCGACCTGGTGTAACTGAGGTTGCATAAGGGGAACCAGTCTACATTCGCCGAAGCAGATGGAGAACCGCCTTAAAAACCATCCACAGGCTGGCCGGCACACGGACCTCGACACTAATCCGTCGGGCAGATTCGTGCCGGGGACCGGCACGCCTTCCTGCCTGGGAAGCACTGCGTTAGACCGCGCGGCTAACCGGGCGGGCTGAGTCGGTGTGATACCTTGTCTGTCGTCATGTTTGTAGCGGCAGTGGATGGATACCGGGAATGAACTGGATGTCAACATTTTTCTGTCAGTCAGGAAGTTGCACTAACCTGGTAATCTTCTGTCCTCTGACTGTGGAGACAACGGTCATCTTCACCTACTGCAGGTATTTCATCGCCAAAATTGGTGATATAAATTAAAGAAGTGGGGATAGTGGGAAAGTTACAAATCATTAATAGCCAGTAACTGAAATGAATTCCAAACATATTAAAAATAATTCACAAATATGAGGTAATTCTATCACAGTGTTTTATTAAGTTCACTCACGACTGAGAGTGACTCAGCAAGTTGCCACTTTGCTGTGGGACAAGTAACGAAATATTACATGACACAATGGAAACTGAACAAGAATACACCCAGAGACCGAGAATTGCTTATCCGAGATGAATTAAGAAATGGAGGAAATATTGGCCATGAGTTCCGAAATGCGATCACGAAGACAGGAGCAGTAGAATGAAGTTCGACGCATTGCGAACGGTGTAATCGCGATGCGGGATGTTCGCAGTGCAGACAGCGTGATTGTACGGTAGCAACCAACGTAGTCGCTGCAAGTGTACTATCGCGAAACATGCTAATCAATACCAGACTGCCTTCGCAAAAGGTTCCTCCGAAGGTAATGAAAATGGCTCTGAGCACTATGGGACTTAACATCTGAGGTCATAAGTGCCCTAGAACTTAGAACTACTTAAACCTAACTAACCTAAGGACATCACACACATCCATGCCCGAGGCAGGATTCGAACCTGCGACCGTAGCAGTTGCGCGGCTCCGGACTGCGCGCCTAGAACCGCTAGACCACCGCGGCCGGCGAAGGTAATGAAAGACAACGCTTGTGCATCTAAATGCAATCTGCGATGTGAAGACGACCAGGACCTGAAACCGAATGGGCTCAGAGAAAGTTATCTCCATAGTTTAGTCAATTTCGGCACCACACTGTACTGTGCGTCCATGGACACAAAAAGGTTCCTGCAGTCAACATGACAAGGGGTTCAGGTGGTTTTGTGTTAGCCAACACCGTGTTACGAGTGGAGGCCGAAATGCAAGCGTTTTAGCTCACGTAGGCTGGCGTGAGGAGGGAAGAACTATACTGACGTGAGGTCTGGAACATGACAAGCAATGAGAATTCAGAAAGCAGACGTAATTAGTTTGATACTTAACTTTAATCCATTAATGATGAACGTCGCTCTTGACGGTACATGATCCACAATATTATCTGTTCAGAATCCATTCTTGAAGTAATTAAAGTAACTGAATATGGCGCCTTGCTAGGTCGTAGCAAATGACGTAGCTGAAGGCTATGCTAAACTGTCGTCTCTGCAAATGAGAGCGCATGTAGACAGTGAACCATCTTGGAAGAACATGTCGTGTTGCTTGTCTGGGTGCCTCTGCACGTTCAGTAAAGACGGCAGCAGCGTCCATGATGCGAGCAAACAGTTCATCTAGAGTCGGCTGTACAACTGGGTCGAGTGCTAGGCAGTTTCTCTAGACTAGACCTGCCGTGTGGCGGCGCTCGGTCTGCAATCACTGATAGTGGCGACACGCGGGTCCGACGTATACTAACGGACCGCGGCCGATTTAAAGGTTACCACCTAGCAAGTGTGGTGTCTGGCGGTGACACCACACGCGGAACCACTGCTGCTACTTCGGACTGGTGGGGCAGCTTTCTCTCTTGACACACAAACAGGGAAACTTGTCCTGGCGCCATTTTTTCAAATGCGGGAGGAATTAGAGCCCCTGGGTGTCGAC
Source organism: Schistocerca nitens (assembly GCF_023898315.1). Classification (NCBI taxonomy): domain Eukaryota; kingdom Metazoa; phylum Arthropoda; class Insecta; order Orthoptera; family Acrididae; genus Schistocerca; species Schistocerca nitens. The sequence continues at coordinate 932,963,778 of NC_064616.1, forward strand.
GAGGCTCCAACTTAAATTCGAACGTAACTGCCCAGATATTTACGGATTTCCACCATCTTTCGTAATTTCTAAACTAATTAAATGATGAATGTTGTGTCCTGCCCACTCGTCTAATATACGGTGCCTCCTCGTCTCTCTTCCTTCATTTCTTAGCATCGAGAGCGTAGTCTTTGGTCAACTTACGATCATTGTGACACATACACAACAGAATACACCACATATCATGTAGTTATTACATAGTAAGTACTCTTTAAGTAATCGATGTGTCGCGTCTATGAACGCTGTCTACAATTTAGCTTGTTATTAGCAGTGCAAGAAGTTACATAACAGTATGGTCACCTCGCATTTACACTGCTGGCCACCGTAAATGCAACACCCTGAAGGAAGCATCCGAATCAAGTGAAATTTGCACCATGGGTTTGCAGCGATGAGATATGCAACTGATTATAATTTCAGCGCAGACGCACATCACGCGCGCCTGTGGCGCCACCTCATAGCGCCATTTAAGGCTTGGCGATTTCGACGAGTGTACGTTCGGCACGTGTGTTTACCTTGTGGTTGTTTCACAAGACGATCAGTTATGCCTCGTAGACAACAGCGAACATCGTTTGATCAAGTATCCGAGTTCGACAGAGGAAGGATAGTGGCTTACCGAGATTGTGGATTATCATACAGAGAAATCGCTAGTCGTGTTGGACGAAACCAAACAACTGTAGTGCGGATATGTGACCGTTGGATGCAGGAGGGTACGACGGACCGACGTGGTCGATCGCATTCACCTCGGTGCACCACTGCACGTGCTGATAAGCAAATTGTGCGCATGGCAGTGAAGGATCGCTCAGTGACATCCCGAACCATAGCACAGCAAATTGCGTCTGTAACGCATCATCCAGTGTCTGCGCGTACCATTCGACGCCGTTTACAGCAGAGTGGTCTGTTCGCAAGACGTCCATTGCTTCGTCTACCATTGACGCAGAACCACAGACGTCTCCGTCGCCAATGGTGTGATGACAGACGGATGTGGACGGCAGAATGGAATGACGTTGTCTTTACTGACGAGGCACGCTTCTGTCTGCAGCACCACGATGGTCGGATTCGAGTGTGGAGACACCGTGGAGAGAGGATGTTGGACAGCTGCATTATGCACCGCCACACTGGTCTTGCACCGGGTATTATGGTATGGGGCGGTATTGGATATTACTCTCGCACGCCTCTAGTACGCATTGCCGGTACTTTAAATAGCCGGCGCTACATATCCGAGGTGCTGGAGCCAGTTGTCCTTCCTTACATTCAGGGCTCGGCCACAGCCATATTTCAACAGGATAATGCGCGACCACACGTGGCACGCATTGTCCAAAGGTTCTTCGTCAATAACCAGATTGAATTGCTTCCCTGGCCGGCTCGCTCTCCGGATCTTTCGCCGATAGAAAACATGTGGTCCATGGTTGCTCAAGGAGTGACCCAGATTACATCCCCAGCTGCCACACCAGATGATCTTTGGCAACGTGTGGAAGCTGCTTGGGCTGCTGTACCCCAGGAACACATCCAACGTCTCTTTGACTCAATGCCGAGACGTGTGGCAGCGGTGATCTCCAACAATGGCGGCTACTCTGGCTACTGATTCTGGCAGGAACCACATGTCACAGACGTCTGTAAACGTAATCATTGGATACTTGGTCAACATGTTATCTACAAAATAAATTTTGTTGTGCTACCTCTTGTCTTTCTTGGTGTTGCATTTACGGTGGCCAGCAGTGTAATTGAAATTCCACAACACTTTCCACTACGAGAATTTAAGCTAAAGGTGCTTCTGGTCACGGCGACCATTTTCTGGCCCCGCCCTGGATAACTGCAGCGACGCAGGCAGCAACAGCTGTCTCTGGGAAGCAGGGTGGAAGTCGCTGCTCGATGCCAATACGCTATTGCCATGTAATGCCAGCCCTCGTAAAAGTTCCATTATATCACAGTCAACAATATCCAACACACAATCGAGTGATTCTGAGGGAATTGTTAAGGGGATGATTGTTAGCCATGCAAATGTTTCAAGAGGAATGATCAATATTCAGGGACATGACAAGAACGCTCATCTGAAGCAAAAAACTCCATATGGACATATGCCCTGTTCCGAATGACGACGTTCATTTGGCACGCGGAATGAAATGTACGTCGAGCGTGACTGAGCCCTCCACATTTCTCTAGACGTGCGAGGGAACGCCTCAACCGCACTTACCCTAATCGCTGGATTGGTCGTGGAAGTACAATTAACTGGCCACCAAGATCGCCAGACCTTACGCCATTAGATTTTTTTTTTATGGGTATGAGGTGTACAAACGAAAAGTGAATACTCGAGAGGAACTGTTTGCTCGCATCATGGACGCTGCTGCCGTCTTTACTGAACGTGCAGAGGCACCCAGACAAGCAACACAACATGTACTTCCAAGAGTGCACAAGCGCATTGAAGTTGACAGTGGGGTATTTGAACATTTACTGTGAACTGTACAACAGCTGTAATGTAACGTGTACGATAATGCTTGTAGATGAATGTGTTAGAAATGCTTATTTTGTAATTGATTCTTTGTATAACGCATGCTATAATGTTTACTAACTACTGTACATACGTTAAACTGACAATGTATTGAATAATGCAGAAAATAAATAACAATGTACATTGAATGTGTCCTACCTCGTATACCATTTTGTTTAATTCAAATGATCGGTCCTGTCATATCCCTGAATCCTGACCATTCTTCGTAGTACACCCCTTATTTCCACATCAGTTTTCCGTGACTGTGTTACGAAACAGCATGTGCGCATGCCCTGCAGCCAGTCACAGTATTTAATATTTTACAACATTAACTTATTAGTGTCGTGTTTCAAGCAGCTGGTAGTCACCATCAGGTATCAGGGCATACATATCACTAAACATTATTTGTGCTACTGATACTATTAACTAAATTATCGCTAATTTTCTGAGTTGCCATGGTCTTCATACTGTGTTAGAAATATAAAAATAAAAAAAGCTTTAGAAATAAAGACAGATGCTCGACCACCGCAGCAACCAACAGACAAAACTGTAGTAGCTCACCCATAAATATTTACATGACAGCTCGTTTTTCCGTTCAGAAATACGCCATCCAAATTTGCTATTTCTATGTAGGCAGGCATATGTACTGAATCTAATGAAGTCCCTGGCAATTCAAGAAACTGTCGATATCTTAGTTAACAGCACTTTTAGCATAATTAATATTTAAGTGATTGTATGCCCTGATGACTGATGGTGAGCCCAAGTGACTCAGATCTCATAAGATTAATAACCTTTAAACATTGTAACTGGTTGCTGTACACGCATAGATCCTTTATTAACAGAACGAGTGTATTTATGTTTTTGAATCGTTGTGTGTGATGAAAAAGTATTAAATGTTCCAGTTTGATCACCTTAGAGCAACTAATAAGATAATTATGTAAGGGGAAATACTGTCAGTTCGGGTGTAATAATAATTTATTATTATTATCATCAATTCAAGTGTGGTCAAAAAGGATAATTCGTGTCCAGTTAAGAGCGATAACAATTTCCTATGGGTGTATCCTGGTAAATTCTGTTATAGTGATTTCAAATGAAGAAATCCAAGTGCATTAGTTTAATTAGTCCGTCTGACTGCAGTTAGCTGCACTTACGAGCATTATTTGTAATTACGGAATATGGTTACCAAATCTTAACTATACGAGCCTGATAGTTTAATTAAACATTCACTGTATAAATGACCTGACCAAAATGCACATGATGAAAGGAAATTTTACAATTTAGCTTTTTAACGTGGGGCTAACAAATATTCACAATATTTATAAAGCAAATAACACAATCGGAGCCCCTCCACCACCTCAGCGATAGCATTGGCCATTGTTACCACATTATTCTTTCTCATTTATTTATTTGTGGTCGTCACTCTTCTGAGTGGTTTGATGGAATCCCGCCGCGAGATCCTCTCCTGTGCCATTTTCTTCATCTCTCAGTAACACCCACAGACAACGTCCTCAATTATTTGCTACACTTATCCCAATCTCTGCCTTACCCTGCAATTTTTTCACTCTAAGGTTACTCTAGTGCCGCGGAACTTATTCCCTAATGTTGTAACAAATGGCCTACCATCGCATCTCTTCTTCTTTTCAGTGAGCTCCGCATATGCCTTTCATCGCCGATTCTGCTTAGACACCCCCCTCCCCCTCCCACCGTGGCCCTCCTCACTTCTCATCTAATCAGTCTACTTAATTTTCAGTATCTTTCTGTGATATCATATCTCAAATGCTTGGATTCCATTTTATTACGGTTTTCCTCTCTTAGCTGGTTTCGAGGTGATCCAACTCTTGCGTGAAACTCTTTGCATCTGAGGTGACATACGCCCTCTAGACAACATCCGCAGGACCTCGTGCGTTAGTGCGATGGGTGGCAACTTTCTGCATGTCAATACAGGTCCGTATGCGTCGGTTTTCGATACACACTGTCTTCCCTCGCCCTTTCTGTGGACCAGTATGTCCAGAAGCGGAAGCATTCCAGTACCTTTCGACCTCCATCGTGAAATTGATGCTTGGACGAAGGCAATTAAAATGATCCAGGAAATTGTTCAGAGCATCAATTCCATATAGCCACTATAGTCGCTACATATCGTCGACGTACCTCCAAAAATAGATAGACTGAAAATCGGTGTTCTCTGCGGCTTTTCTTCAAAATATTCCATAAATAGATTGGAAGTGGGCTCCCCACCCCCAATCCGTCAGTTTTCTCAAAATAATTGACAATGACTAAAAAATGTCGACATCTACACATGACGGCAGGGTAACGTCCCTTCCATGTCCAGTTTACCATCAATTACCGTTTTATTCAATGACAGTTATGTTGATCAAACTGACGGAGTGACTATGGGGAGTCCTTTATCCCCCCATAGTCGCCAATTTATTTATGGAAGGATATGAAGATGGGACGCTGAGGATGGCGTCTTCAAAACCTACCTGTTTTTGGAGGTACGTTGACGATTCGTTTATGATATCGCCAAATGGAATGGATGCTCTTAACTCTGTCCTGGATAATTTTAATTACCTTCCTCCCAGCAACAATTTCACGATGGAGTTCGAAAGCGATAGTACGCTTCCGTTTCTAGACGTGCTCTTCTCCAGAAGGGACGATGGGACAGAGTGCTTATCGAACCAGTATATGCGTGCAGCAAGTTGCCACCCATCTTACCAACGCATGGGGATCGTGTGGAAGTTGACGATGAGGGTGTATGCCATCTCAGATGCAGAGAGGATCACACAAAAGCTGGATCATATTGAGCTCATGTTCAAGCAGAGTCCCTACAAAGGCAAACAGGTCCGTCGTGGCTTTGAATTTGGACCTGGACCAGAAATACGAGAATATTCATGTAGATTGGTGGCCTTTCTACCATGTGTTGTGGACGTATCTTAGAAGATAGAAAGACTTTTAAAATGATGTACTGTCAGAAGCGTATTTCGTCCGCCAGATTTTTATATTTATTAATAGAAGTTATATATATACAGGGTGCTACAAAAAGGTACGGCTAAGCTTTCAGGAAACATTCCTCACACAAAAATAAAGGAAAGATGTTATGTGGACATGTGTCCGGAAACGCTTAATTTCTATGTTAGAGCTCATTTTAGTTTCGTCAGTATGTACTGTACTTCCTCGATTCACCGTCAGTTGGCCCAATTGAAGGAAGGTAATGTTGACTTCGGTGCTTGTGTTGACATGCGACTCATTGCTCTACAGTGCTAGCATCAAGCACATTAGTACGTAGCATCAACAGGTTAGTGTTCATCACGAACGTGGTTTTGCAGTCAGTGCAATGTTTACAAACGCGGAGTTGGCAGATGCCCATTTGATGTATGGATTAGCACGTGGCAATAGCCGTGGCGCGGTACGTTTGTATCGAGACAGATTTCCAGAACTAAGGTGTCCCGACAGGAAGACTTTCGAAGCAATTGATCTGCGTCTTAGGGAGCACGGAACATTCCAGCCTATGACTCGCGACTGGGGAAGACCTAGAACGACGAGTACACCTGCAATGGACGAGGCAATTCTTCGTGCACTTGACGATAACCCTAATGTCAGCGTCACAGAAGTTGCCGCTGTACAAGGTAACGTTGACCACGTCACTGTATGGAGAGTGCTATGGGAGAACCAGTTGTTTCCGTACCATGTACAGCGTGTGCAGGCACTATCAGCAACTGATTGGCCTCCACGGGTACACTTCTGCGAATGGTTCATCCAACAATGTGTCAATCTTCATTTCAGTGCAAATGTTCTCTTCACGGATGAGGCTTCATTCCAACGTGATCAAATTGTAAATTTTCACGATCAACATGTGTGGGCTGACGAGAATCTGCACGCAATTGTGCAACCACGTCATCAACACAGATTTTCTGTGAACGTTTGGGCAGGCATTGTTGGTGATGTCTTGATTGGGCCCCATGTTCTTCCACCTACGCTCAATGGAGCACGTTATCATGATTTCATACGGGATACTCTACCTGTGCTGCTGGAACATGTGCCTTTACAAGTACGACACAACATGTTATTCATGTACGATGGAGCTCCTGCACATTTCAGTCGAAGTGTTCGTACGCTTCTCAACAACAGATTCGGTGACCGATGGATTGATAGAGGCGGACCAATTCCATGGCCTCCACGCTCTCCTGACCTCAACCCTCTTGACTTTCATTTATGGGGGCATTTGAAAGCTCTTGTCTACGCATCCGCGGTACCAAATGTAGAGACTCTTCGTGCTCGTATTGTGGACGGCTGTGATACAATACGCCATTCTCCAGGACTGCATCAGCGCATCAGGGATTCCATGCGACGGAGTGTGGATGCATGTATCCTCGCTAACGGAGGACATTTTGAACATTTCCTGTAACAAAGTGTTTGAAGTCACGCTGGTACGTTCTGTTGCTGTGTGTTTCCGTTCCATGATTAATGTGATTTGAAGAGAAGTAATAAAATGAGCTCTAACATGGAAAGTAAGCGTTTCCGGACACATGTCCACACAACATGTTTTCTTTCTGTGTGTGTGAGGAATGTTTCCTGAAAGTTTGTCCGTACTTTTTTGTAACACCCTTTATATCAATTAACGGATGAGAATGTGGATTGACTCGGTTAATTATGACCTAGAATTGAGGAAGCCTGGTGTTCATAAAATCCCTTGCCGTTGTGGGAAATCGTATAGTGGACATACGGCTCGCCCTATTCAACAGACATGTAGTCAGCACAATCGCCACACACAACTGATGCAGCTGAGAAATCTGCGGTGGCGCAGCACTGTCTCACGAAGGGACACAAAATCTTGCATGCTAAGACACGAATGGTTCTGCTTCTCGCTATTGTGATCGTGCTTTGAAGGAAACGCTCGAAATAATAGCTGCAAACATTATTATAGAGACAAGGGGTACCCATTAGGCAAGAGTTTGAACGCCCAACGGTCGGCCTGTTCGGACGGTATTTGTTTGTTTCAGTTTGTATGAATATTGTAGCGACTAGAGTAGGTGTGGTGTTGTATGGTATTTGCGGGGAACTGGGGACCTAGAAACGACGGAGAGACCGCCGTAGCCCTCAGTGGTTCACAATCCCACAATAGGCTACAGCAGTCTACTCACCCCACCGCCGCCCCACACCGAATCCTGGGTTATTCTGCGGTTCGGCCCCCAGTGCCCCCCCCCCCCTCACCCCCCGCCATCCCGCACTGTGAACGCCTCACACCAGACGAGTGTAACACCAATGTTTGCGTGGTAGAAGAATTACATTGTACGCGTACGTGGAGAAAGTGTTTGCACAGCAATCGCCGAAATGGTGTAATTGAGGCGGAATAAGGGGAACCAGCCCGCATTCGCCAAGGCAGATGGAAAACCGCCTTAAAAACCATCCACAGACTGGCCGGCACACCGGACTTCGACACTAATCCGCCGGTGGATTCGTGCCGGGGACCGGCACGCCTTCCCGCCCAGAAAGCAGTGCGTTAGACCGCACATCAGTTGCTAGTGTGAGGGGTAAAAACTTCAGAGAGAGACAGAGAGACTTGTACATTAAGCAAGTTCAAGTGTATGTGGGTTGCATTAGTTATTCGCAAGTGAATAAGCTTGGACACGATAGAGCAGTACAGAGAGTTTCATCAAATCAGTCTTCAGACAGAAGACCAGAACAACAACAATTGTTACCGGTGTACTAATAGAATTCTTTGTATCTTCCCCGCCAAAGAGAAGCGGAACGCACTGTTTAACATGATTCTTGATGCAACACATATGCTGACATGCGTTCCTAATGACATCTCAACCTACGATACGCCACAGAACTCTGAAGTAGATTTTCTGCCTTTGTAAGAGCGCCTGTAAGATTTCCTGCCACTTAACGGTATCCTGAATTTATAATATCTCAGCAAGATGACTTGTTGCCTTCACCAGGAAATATCTATATAGGAATAAAATTTAATACCAGGCCTCTTACTAAAAAGGCTACTAACGAAATATTTGAAAACCTCAAAAAATGGTTCAAAGTAAGCGGACTATCACTAAATTTTGACAAGACTCAGTATCCACAATTCAATTTTTCTCATAAAATTCCACAAGCTTTAGAAACAGTCTACTCAAATGATAACTCGATAAGCAGAAGGTGTTGAATTAACGTACTACAGATAGCTTACAACCTTTACTTGATAAGCCCACAGCTTAAAATTAAAAAAGTGCCTCTGTTCCGCTACATTTGTGGTACACATTCTTACTGCTACAGATACGTTAAAAATAAAGAGACAAACTAATTTGGCATATCTCCATTCAGAGATGAATTCGTTTATTGGGGCAACTAAATTTACAGGGACAGTGTTTTCATAATGTGGAAACACGTTATAAGAATTTTATCTAGCTGTTTTCCTAGAAAATACTGAAAAGACCTATTCAAAAAACGTGCTAGTTTCAGAAATGCTTCACACTCCGTACATATATTAATGAGCGTTGTCGTTGACAATATTTCTGTAATCTCGAAAATAGTGCAAAACATGAATGCAACACTAGAGACAAAACTGCTCCCTTAGTACGGAAAGGAGGCAAATACATGGGTTCATATGTGTTCAACAACCTGTCAGAACGTATCGTTTGTGTTATGAGTTATGAGGTGGAGCTTAAAACTGATATTTTTATTGAAAAACTCCTTCTAACCCACTGAAGAGCACCTTCACAGAAACTCTTAAAATTAATGTTTTAGGTTAATTTAGAATTAATGTTAGCACTGTACTACAATACTGTTTTATAGATTTCAGTTTTATTTACTAACTGCTGTCATTAAACCTATTATCTGACTTTATAAACTAGGCCATGTTCACAACATTCTCTTGATATAGTTACATTTTAAAATTGTAATTGGCAAAAAAATTGTGTTTGAGCTTGGCTATGATGATACTAATAAAATAATGATTATAATAATAATAATAATGAGTCAGCAAGTTTAAGTATTAGTATCACTATTTTTGAAAGACTGAACGTTTATTTATGCGATAAAAACAAAGAGAACGAGAATTTAAAAAAAATAATACTTCATATGTTCCGTCATTTCATTGCACGACTTTACGTAATATGTACATATTCGATTTTCTTCCATATTCCAGAGACCGCTGTCCTAGAGCTCTACGGAATACGATTAATGTAACGGGCTGACTGATTAATCGAGAACACTTAGAAAGCCAACAAGTCAGCTTGTCAAAGTACCTTAAAATCTGGATGACGCTACGAAGCAAAATAATGCACAGAAGTTGGAAATCGCCGAACGCCGGAGAAACCTAAAATCCCGCAGTCTCTATCTGGCGACGATGCAAGCTTGGGGAGAAATGGAAATGCTCTCCCGTGTCCACCTGTTGCCGTATGTGGGGCTTTTTTCCCGGAGCAGCTCCATACGTTACGCGCAACAGGTTGGGCCGCGCTGCCACAAGACGGCGGCGGAAAAATCGCGCCGACCGCAGCCCGACGCTCGCCGCTCGACGGTCCGAGCTCCCACGCTGCCCCCCCCCCCCCTTCCGCCCACGCAGTCGAGAGGAGAGTAGAGAGCCTGATCGTGACACGAGGCGCCTTCCGCCCCTAAACAAAATAACGGCCCGCATTCCGGCGCGCTGCTCCGCATATTTCGTGCCTCTCATTAACACGCTGCTAACGAGCCACGAATGACGCGCCGAGTGGCATTCTAAATGCGAGAGCCGACGCGTTGTGCTAGCGCTCGTCCCAATCTCTGTCTAAATACCGCGATTTATGTGCGCCTGCTCTCTCTCGGACAGCACAGCATTGCACCTAAATAAACCCAACTACCGATTCTTTTAATCTATGTCGGACGTTCGTCTCGAAATTCGTGCTGTCACTTGGCTTCGATAAAGCACTAGAGGCTTCCAAACAATTAGTGAAACACAGTCTTAAATATTTAGAACTGAGCAGCTGGGTGGCTAAGTGATTAAGTACGAGACTATACAGGGTGTTACAAATAGGTACGGCCAAACTTTCAGGAAACTTTCCTCACACACAAAGAAAGAAAATATGTTATGTGGACATGTGTCCGGAAACGCTTACTTTCCATGTTAGAGCTCATTTTATTACTTCTCTTCAAATCACATTAATCATGCAATGGAAACGCACAGCAACAGAACGTACCAGCGTGACTTCACTTTGTTACAGGAAATGTTCAAAATGTCCTCCGTTAGCGAGGATACATGCATCCACACTCCGTCGCATGGAATCCCTGATGCGCTGATGCAGTCCTGGAGAATGGCGTATTGTATCACAGCCGTCCACAATACGAGCACGAAGATTCTCTACATTTGGTACCGCGGATGCGTAGACAAGAGCTTTCAAATGCCCCCATAAATGAAAGTCAAGAGGGTTGAGGTCAGGAGAGCGTGGAGGCCATGGAATTGGTCCGCCTCTATCAATCCATCGGTCACCGAATCTGTTGTTGAGAAGCGTACGAACACTTCGACTGAAATGTGCAGGAGCTCCATCGTGCATGAACAACATGTTGTGTCGTACTTGTAAAGGCACATGTTCCAGCAGCACAGGTAGAGTATCCCGTATGAAATCATGATAACGTGCTCCATTGAGCGTAGGTGGAAGAACATGGGGCCCAATCAAGACATCACCAACAATGCCTGCCCAAACGTTCACAGAAAATCTGTGTTGATGACGTGATTGCACAATTGCGTGCAGATTCTCGTCAGCCCACACATGTTGATCGTGAAAATTTACAATTTGATCACGTTGGAATGAAGCCTCATCCATAAAGAGAACATTTGCACTGAAATGAGGATTGACACATTGCTGGATGAACCATTCGCAGAAGTGTACCCGTGGAGGCCAATAAGCTGCTGATAGTGCCTGCACACGCTGTACATGGTACGGAAACAACTGGTTCTCCCATAGCACTCTCCATACAGTGACGTGGTCAACGTTACCTTGTACAGCGGCAACTTCTGTGACGCTGACATTAGGGTTATCGTCAAGTGCACGAAGAATTGCCTCGTTCATTGCAGGTGTACTCGTCGTTCTAGGTCTTCCCCAGTCGCGAGTCATAGGCTGCAATGTTCCGTGCTCCCTAAGACGCCGATCAATTGCTTGGAACGTCTTCCTGTCGTGACACCTTAGTTCTGGAAATCAGTCTCGATACAAACGTACCGCGCCACGGCTATTGCCCCGTGCTAATCCATACATCAAATGGGCATCTGCCAACTCCGCATTTGTAAACGTTGCACTTACTGCAAAACCAAGTTCGTGATGAACACTAACCTGTTGATGCTACGTACTGATGTGCTTGATGCTAGTACTGTAGAGCAATGAGTCGCATGTCAACACAAGCACCGAAGTCAACATTACCTTCCTTCAATTGGGCCAACTGACGGTGAATCGAGGAAGTACAGTACATACTGACGAAACTAAAATGAGCTCTAACATGGAAATTAAGCGTTTCCGGACACATGTCCACATAACATCTTTTCTTTATTTGTGTGTGAGGAATGTTTCCTGAAAGTTTGGCCGTACCTTTTTGTAACACCCTGTATAAAGCTGCACTTGAGTGCAGTATTAGCGTATTCAATATGAATAGGGGCGCGAGGAGAAATAATTTAATGAGATTAGCTAGCGGTGCCCCATTACAGGCTGTTGCTGACTTGAGTGGCTCGAAGACATATTAAGTTATAGAACCCAGTATGTTACAGTCAACGGCAAACGTTTATCAGAGACAAGGGTATGTCAGGAGTGCCCCAGGGAAGTGTGCCCCAGGAATGTATGATAGGATCGCTAATTTGCTCTATCTACATAAATGATTTAACGGAACAGATGGGCAACAATCTGTTGTTTGCTGATGATGCTGTGGTGTACGGTAAGGGATCAAAGTTGAGTGACTGTAGGAGGAAACAAGATAACAAAGTTTCTAGTTGATGTGACGAATGGCATCTGGCTCTAAATGTGGAAAACTGTAACTTAATACGGCTGAGTAGGAGAAACAAACCCATAATTTTCGGATACAGCATTACTAGCTCCTGCTTGACAAAATCTCGTCGTTTAAATATGTGGGCGTAACGTTTGCAAAGGGATATTAAACGGAGCGAGTATGTGAGGATTGTGGTACGTAGGCGAATGGTCGACTTTGGTTTATAGGGAGAATTCTAGGAAAGTGTGGTCCGCTTGTAAAGCCGACTTCATATAGGACGCTAGTGCGATCTACCCTTTAGTAGGTCTCGTGCTCGAGTGTTTACGATCCGTAACAGGTCGGATGAAGGAAGTCATCGAAGCAGTTTAGAGGCGGGTTGCTAGATTTGTTACTGGTAGGTTCGAACAACACGTATGTGTTAAGGAGATAATTACGGAACCCAGATGGGAATCCTTGGGGGGATTCGACGTTCTTTTCGAGGAACACTATTGAGACAACTTAGATAACCAGCGTTTCAAGCTGACTGCAGAACGATTCTGCTGCTTCTAACACACATTGCGCGTAAGGACCAACGAAGATAAGACACGAGAAATTAGGGCTCATACCGAGGTACGTAGACAGTCGTTTATTCCTCGTTCAGTTTACGAGAGGAACAGGAAAGGAAATGATTGGTAGTGGATTGCGTAGTATCAATGTAGATGTCGATGTAAATATTTGTTTGTAGAAGCAAAACGCCCTACGACCACAGTTATTCAAATAAATTTGAATATCACATTTATTCTTAAGAAAAGGAAATAAAAAGAGGCCATCAAAAAAAAGTTTCTGTTTCAGGGCGCAGCTGCAGTATAATTACAATATAGCGTGACTGTGATGCGGGTTGGTTGGTTGGTTGGTTTGGGGAAGGAGACCAGACAGCGTGGTCATCGGTCTCATCAGATTAGGGAAGGATTGGGAAGGAAGTCGGCCGTGCCCTTTCAGAGGAACCATCCCGGCATTTGCCTGGAGTGATTCAGGGAAATCACGGAAAACCTAAATCAGGATGGCCGGACGCGGGATTGAACCGTCGTCCTCCCGAATGCGAGTCCAGTGTCTAACCACTGCGCCACCCCGCTCGGTTTGTGATGCGGGTATACAGGGTGAGTCACCTAACGTTACCGCTGGATATATTTCGTAAACCACATCAAATACTGACGAACCGATTCCACAGACCGAACGTGAGGAGAGGGGCTAGTGTAACTGTTTAATACAAACCATACAAAAATGCACGGAAGTATGTTTTTTAACACAAACCTACGTTTTTTAAATGGAACCACGTTAGTTTTGTTAGCACATCTGAACATATAAACAAATACGTAATCAGTGCCGTTTGTTGCATTGTAAAATGTTAATTACATCCGGAGATATTGTAACCTAAAGTTGACGCTTGAGTACCACTAGTTCGCTGTTCGATCGCGTGTATCGGAGAGCACTGCAACATACATCGCGTTTCTACAGAATGATCTGCCACCGTTGCTCGAAAATGTCTCACTGGAAACGCGTCGACGTATGTGGTATCAGCATGATGGTGCACCTGCACATTCCGCAATTAACACTAGGCTGACCCTTGACAGGATGTTCGACGGGCATTTCATAGGACGTGGAGGACGCATAAATTGGCCAGCCCGTTCTCCTGATCTTACACCTCTGGACTTCTTTCTGTGGGGTACGTTAAAGGAGAATGTGTAACGTGATGTGCATAAAACCCCAGAGGATATGTAACAACGCATTGTGGCAGCCTGCGGCGACATTACACCAGATGTACTGCGGCGTGTACGACATTCATTACGCCAGAGATTGCAAATGTGTGCAGCAAATGATGGCCACCACATTGAACATCTATTGGCCTGACATGTCGGGACACACTCTATTCCACTCCGTAATTGAAAACGGAAACCACGTGTGTACGTGTACTTCACCCCTAATTGTAATGTACATGTGCGTCAGTGAAAAAGACCAATAAAAAGGTGTTAGCATGTGGACGTAATGTGCTGTTCCAGTCTCTTCTGTACCTAAGGTCCATCACCGTTCCCTTTGTATCCCTACGTAGTTCGGTGCTCTCCGATACACACGATCGAACAGCGGAGGAGTGGTACTCAAGCGTAAACTTTAGGTTACAATATCTCCGGATGTAATTAACATTTTACAATGCAACAAACGGCACTGATTACGTATTTGTTTATATGTTCAGATGTGCTAACAAAACTAACGGGGTCCCATTTAAAAAAAACGTAGGTTTGTGTTACAAAACATACTTCCGTGCTTTTTTTATGGTTTGTATTAACCAATTACACTAGCCCCTCTCCTCACGTTCGGTCTGTGGAATCGATTCGTCAGTATTTGTTGTGGTTTACGAAATATATCCAGCGGTAATGTTAGGTGACTCACCCTGTATATGCACCGACATATAGGCAAGGCATTAGTGTGGCATTCGTGTCGTTCCGACGTGCGCGCGCTAAATACGGAAATGTGAATTATGGCGCGGTGTTACCAAATGCGTCTCAACCGGACCAACGTGCTATTACTCTTTTCTTGATCTGTGACTAACACAGCAGACATTTATCGGAGAATTAACAATGTGCATCTGTCTAAAAGCACCGTTGTGGGATGGTGGGGAGCAAGCGTTGGTGCTGCTTCACGATAACGCACGTTCCCATATAACGCAGAAGCTAAGCCGACTGAAGTGAGGGGCACTTGAGCACCCACCCTATAGTCCTGATCTCTCCCCATGCGATTTTCACGCCCTCGGTCCCCTAAAAAAGGCCTCAAAGGGTCGACTATTCCTGTCGGACGAGGATGTGCACCTGGCAGTTGCGGACTTCTTCACGCAGCAGGATACGGTGTTTTACCAAACGGGTATCTTCAAACGTGCATCGATGGAATGATTTGCTCAATGCTTAAGGCAATTTTGTCTCATTGGAATACCGACTCTGCACTGTGCGGCCTTCGAACGGAAACTTTTTGATTGCGCATCGTAATGATTACCCATTATCAATTACAGTATCCTCAGGGTCTTTACCAAGATGTTTAAACCGTGGCTGCTATGAGACAAACGGAAATGGCAGACGCACTTAGATGAGAGAGAGAGCTGTAGTGCATTTTTACCGGGCGGTGATGATGCGGATATTGGCGCTGCAGGCGACTAGCAGCGCCTCCGTAGCAGCATGCAGCCGGTGAGCCAGGCGAGTTAGGCCATGGCGGAGCTCGGCATCCTGCATTGGCGGCGCTTCGGCGGGCGCTCAGCAACCTAATGTCATCTCAGCCTGTCGGGAGGAAGTCTCCACTTTTCCGTCTGGGCAATAAGTGTCTTCTGTCGTGGCTCGATCCACGGCGATCTGTTTGCGACCTCCGGAGGTGTATACCCGGGCGTGGCCATGCATTCGATTGATGGCTCTGAGCACTATGGGACTTAACATCTATGGTCATCAGTCCCCTAGAACTTAGAACTACTTAAACCTAACTAACCTAACGACATCACACAACACCCAGCCATCACGAGGCAGAGAAAATCCCTGACCCCGCCGGGAATCGAACCCGGGAACCCGGGCGTGGGAAGCGAGAACGCTACCGCACGACCACGAGATGCGGGCTGCATTCGATTGACTGGCTCATATTATTCTTCTGGCCAATCACATTATTATTAAACATTTTTGTACCATCTAAAATTTCCATATTCTCACGGTAACAAGGGAGGGCCAAACCTAGACAGATTGAGGGTAGAATTCCGTCACTGGGAAAACTCCATGTCGCCAGTTAAGAACAGATATCTAGTGTCCCCTCCATTAGTCACCTCCGCCTGCTGCTCTGCTAGTATCTACTTCCACTGCACTGCGTTTTTCCCACACTCCTCTCAGCAAGAGAGCACACGCAGGTCCCAAAAAACATTCTTACCCTTAGCAAGCTGCATATCGCCATTTCACATAAGCGTTCACTTCCTGTAGGGCAGTGGTTCCCAACCTTTTTATAACGCGACCCACTATTTTTCTGGAAACATTTTAGTGGCCCAGCATATACCATATGTATACTCTACCACTTCAGTCACAACGCAATAGTTAATAGTAATATAAAAATTACATGTATTATGAAACTGAACTTAGTATTGTATGAAACATTCTTTTCTGAGTAATAATTTTTGAAAATGGTGAAGGGAACATAATTAAAGAAAGGAAACAATATTTTGGCCCATAAGAATTTTAGTTCGTGCAAATTAAATGGTTAACTTAATGAGATTTGTGGTATTGTTTAGTCATCGTGTTAATGACACTTTCTATATCTGGATTGCAACTTGTTGGTTTTAGTCGTAAATCGTTTCCCTCGCAAAGTTTGTTTCTATATTTGTTTTTTTTTTTTAAAAAAAACGAGCTAGAAAAAGCACGTTCACATAAGTAAGTCGTTGTGAATCCCATCAGTTCCTTCAAAGCTATGTTTGAAAGCACACGGTACTCTCCCTTTGATTTGATCCAACATGGGATTACGCTTAATTCTTGAAATAGAGTTTTCAAAGAAGAATCACATGATTGTTCTATCAGGGTCTCTTCCACAGATGCCGACAGTTTTAACTTTTTAAGGTTGCCCTCTTCAAACGGATTTCTTATCCATAGCAGTTCATCAGGAATTCTTGGAAAGTAATGCCTACAACAAGAAATCGGTATTAAGTAACACTCTTGAATAAGCAAACAACTATCAATGGGATTAACACGAAACTATCAGATTCTTTTGAGTTCGCTATGTGGGGCCGGCGTGACTAACATTTTGAATCTGGAGATGGTTGAACATAATTGTTACTTTTCTGTATTGGGTGAAAAAGGTGAAAAACAATAACATGAAAATTATAAACATGTTTAATAAGGAATACTTTAAATCTAAGTGATTACAGGTAAAATTATTTTAGAATAAGTACCTGAAATTAGAGGCCAGTGCTTCAAGATATTCCTTTACGGCATCTGCTGTTTCCTCGTTAACTTTGATTCCATATGTTTCTCAGAAATCGTTGAGGAGTGTGAATGCATCAAAACAGCTCTTTTTCACTTTAGTGGACCATCTTCCCAGTTTTTTAATTGTTGCTTCTGTATTATTTTGAACATGGAACTTGTGGACATCCTTCCCTTGCAGCGATAAATTGTGGCTCTAAAGAGCACGGAATATGTCACCCAAATATAAAAGGCGTATTAGTCAGTTTTCGTCATTTAACATGTCCAAGAAACTGCTCACTGATTTCGCATCACTTTTGTGCTTCTCAGTTCGTTTCGAAGCTCAAATAATCCTGATAGCACTTTCCCTCTTGACAATCAGCGTACTTCACAATGGAGGGGAAGTGTTTTGTGCTCACTACCCATCTCATCGCACAGTCTGGCAAACAATCTTGAATTTTTATATCTATATTTAATGAAATTCACAACTTTCAATGTGTCATTAATGATTTTCTTTAGGCTTTCACAGACCTTTACATACAAGGGCCTCTCGGTGCAGGCTACAGTGGGTCCACTGAACAGAAGGGGCAACGGCCCTAACTTTGGAAATCAGATCTGAGTAAACGCCAGACGTAGCACGGGCACCGGCAGTCGTCAGTACAACGCATTTTGTCGACTATATTTCATTTTCTACCATAAAGCCATCAAGACATTTAAAAATTTCTTCCCCTGTTGTTGTCATTGGCAAACATTTACTAAAGAGCATTTCTTCTTCTATACTCCCATCAAACTGAAACCTAACAAAAGCTAGAAGAGGAGCCCCGCCGGTTCTATCTGTGCTTTCATCAAGCTGAAGTGAAAAGTAGTCACTTTGCTTGAAAACTATGGTCGTGTACTGTTTTACAAACTCTGACATTTCATCGACCCTTCTCTTTGTAGTTGTGTTTGATAGGGTATTTCGTTAGTCAGTCTTTTGTGCTTTTCGCTAAATAAAGCTTCAGGTAATGTTTTGGCGGCTGGTAAAATAATATCCTCTTCTACAGTGTGAGCTGCCCCCTTTTTGGCTGTCAATAGTAACAGTCGATATGAAGCGATTGTAGCTTGCTTATTTTGTTCCCCAGAAGTCGTTTTGTCATCACTGATTGTGACTTTAAAAATCCTCGTTTTTTTGTTTTGGAAAAAATCGATTCACTTACTTACGTATTCTGGATGTTTCTTTGATAAATGTCTTTTCAGTTTTGAGCGTTTCATACTCTCGTTAGCAAGTACTTCAAAGTACACAACACACTGAGGAAGCGGCTCTTGATCTGTGCCAGAAAACACAAATCCATATTTCAAATAATCATCATTGTATTTACGAAATCAAAGTTTTGCCTTCTTCTGGAAGGACTCCAGGTCACTAATTTTACTAACACAGGCACCTTTAGGTGTATTACATGATGCATTGGAACCGGATGTGGAAGGTTAGGCGTAATTACATGAAGTCTGTCTTTTACGGCACGATCCTGTTTTGATATTCTTTACGGGTTTGCAGCCGGATCATGTCGTCGTCCAGACACAATATTTCGGCGGACCAGCTGGCCGCGATCTTCAGGTGAGTTAATGCTAGTGCACTGCCTCGCCAGAACTGAATTCCAGTCACAACGACGGAAACCTTTATACACCACTAACAGAGCACCGCGCGTGCGTGAGATGACGGGCAGCGCCTCCTGGCGGCAGGTAGACACACAGCACGCCGGTGGGAGAAGACGGCAGAAACGATAAATCGCAACACCACTAGTTGGAAGAATCCAATGATCGAAAAGAAGACCGTTGTTGTTTAATGTCGGACAAAATCGGATTCCATATCTTACTTGGAGGAAAACCTTTATCACTCGGTTGTTCCAGCCTGAGAAGTCGGCAGATGTTTAGTGACTACATTCCTGCCAAGTCTTTCTGCAGTATCGCAGAAGGAACATCCAGCTTCTCGTAGCCCTATTACACGACCTCTGACCTCGTTCAAAGTCGGTGAGGTGTTGATAATGGCGTCTTTGTCGTCTTAAAGGCATTCTTGAATAACATCCGCTCACCATGTCCAGTCTCAAAGATAACTAGCGCTGACATCCTCGTAGTGGTGCTTCCAGCGCCACTCGTAACGGGCATGAAATCTGAATAGTCATCATCTTTTAGACGTAGAAGCACGCCTAACAGTTTTCGTTCTTGTCGCACGACTCCTTGGTATGGCGATTTTGTTACCGTTAGTATATGTTCCAAAACGCTGGGCATAAAGCTGGATTTTTTCGAGCCTCATATACTATGTGATCAAAAATATCCGGACACATGGTTGAAAATGACAAGTTCGTGGCGCCCTCCATCGGTAATACTGGAATTCAGTATGGTGTTGGCCCACCCTTAGCCGTGATGACGGCATCCGCTCTCGAAATCATACGTTCAACCAGGTGCTGGAAGATTTCATGGGTAATGGCAGTCAATTCTTCACGCAGTGCTGCACTGAGGAGAGGTGTCAATGTCAGTCGGTGAGGCCTGGCACGAAGGCGGGGTTCCAAAACATCCCAAAGGTCTTCTATAGGATTCAGGTCAGGACTCTGTGCAGGCCAGTCCATTACAGGGATGTTATTGTCGTGTAACCACTCTGCCACAGACCGTGCATTATGAACAGGTGCTCGATCGTGTTGAAAGATGCAGTCGCCATCCCAGATTTGCTCTTCAACAGTGGGAAGCAAGAAGGTGCTTAAAACAACAATGTAGGCCTGTTCTGTGATAGTGCCACGCAAAACAACAAGGGGTGCAAACCCCTTCTATGAAAAACACGACCACACCATAACACCACCGCCTCCGAATTTTACTGTTGGCACTACACAAGCTGGCAGATGACTTTAACCGAGCATTCGCCATACCCATACCCTGCCATCGGATCGCCACATTGTGTACCGTGATTCTTCACTCCACACTGAGCAGTGAAAACCGTGCCTCGGATTCCAAGACGGCTATGCACAGAAAATGGCTAAAATTTCTATGATATATTCCTAAGATTCAGATGTCGAACAACCTTGAAAATTTTCTCGATATCTTTATCCATTTCGGAGATACAGAGGTCCAAAGTTACCCTAGCTGCACACGTAAAATACGTACCAAAACGTAGTTTATAAAGTGACATAGCACGGAGAATTTTGCTGTAAACTGTCTTCGTTATCATCAGAATGGTTCTTGGAACCCCATAATGTAGTACTGAAGCACATGAAAATTTTTGTGACGTAAAATGTGGTCTGAGGTGTAAAATTAGGTTTGCGTATTGCAATTTCACACAAGTAAACTATCAAAATTTTATTGACTCATAAAGTTATTTTTATATAACTGATATTCCCCGCTGGACCACAAAAAAGACTAATATGCTTCCATTTCTTAAAAGATTCCGACTGAAAAATGGACTGCCAGCCACCTGATCCTACCTTCCTCAGCACCTTTAAAATTTTTCCCAAAAATTTTGGTATGCGAGCATATTCGCTCTCTTTTGTACTAAGAGAGAAGTACACAGTGGTAGTTGGTAGAGACGGAAAAGTAATACAGACTGGAAGACAGTAGATTGTGGTTGTGTTACGGAAGAGCGAAGGAGGCAATGGCAGTGTGGGAGGAAGAAAGGGACACAGTGGCAGTGGAACATAGCTGACAGTGACAGGACAGTGATAAGAAAATAGAAAAAGAGGCAGTGCCAGTGGAAGAGAAAGTGTGTGAAAGCCAGTGATTATGGAGACGAAAAGAGACAGAGGCAGTGAGAAGGAATGAATAAGGTAGTAACAGTAAGAGAGAGCAATAGGGAGACAGTGACAGTGGAAGGAGGCAGTAATATTAGGAGAGAACGAAGAAGAGTATGACTGTGAGACAAGAGACACTGACAGAGAGGCACAAAGAGATAATGAAAAGAAGTTGGGCCGAATGAATGTCGAGGAGCTCCTGGAAGAGCTGAAAAATTAAGCAAATTCCAGTATTACATTGTTGATTTTCTTTATTTAAACTTACGACTTGTCGCCTGAATATGTTTCTTATATTTCATTTTATCTGTTTCTACTATCGTGTTATAATTTCGTGTATTGACTTGTTCCATGACCATGAAGACTTCTCCTTAATTTCGTCCCACTGAACAATAAATAAATAAATAAATATATAAAGAGAAGGGGCAAGTGGGAGTGGATGGGTGAGAGCGACTTACAGCGATGGACTATTGGGTGAGAGAGGTAGCTTGTGGAGTGAGAGGTGAGCTGCGTGTTAAAAAGATCGCGAATTTGTTTTTGGCAAAATTTTTAAATGTGCGGAGTAAAATGGAATGAGGCAGCTGGTAACCCACTTTCCGGTCAGAGTCTTTTAAAACAGAGGCATATTAGCCTTTTTTGTGCTCTGATAGGAGCATTTTTCCGCCCTTAAATATTCCTCATTTTCATCTAGAAGTATCTCAGTCTGCTGGAATTCAGCTACGAGGTGGGACCTATGACGATCCCCAGTCTTCACATCCACTTATCTACGAGTTCCATTGGTCTACACGTGTTGTCTAGTGGATTTAGCAGTTACTAGTCGCGGCGCTGCGCTAGTGCTGTTCCAAAGCTGAGACCATGGCGCTCTGCAACCACAGGGTCTCTTCGCGGTTTCCCGTTCGTGTCTAGGAGCGTGCAGCTGACAGTCTGCTCCCACTTGTGCGAGCAAACTACTTGTTGTCCGCGTGGGCAGACTCCGCCGCTGGGGCTGCTCCTCTCGCATGCAGTCTACGTAGTGGTCATGCTCGCTCTGGTCACCTACTGCCGAGGCTGCTAGCGGTCGCTGGGCGGTGAGGGGGACGCAGCTAGTCAGCTCTGTGGGATCAGCGGCCTCGAAGCTCGCCGGTGCTGGCGCAACTGCTTCGTTCGTCGTAGCCCGCCTGCTGCTCAGCGCTTACCTCACCAGCCGTGGACTGCCGACGCCCTGCGGCACCGACACATACTGATGTATTCCGAATCATAAATACCGTTTTGCTGGCACCACATCACACGTCTAAGCGGTACCCACTCACCACGACACCGCTGACCCACGCCCTGAGGTGGTGGTTCGTCGACATCCTGATCTCGACCTACCCATCACCACCTCCGACTTTAATGGCCCGCCAGCCCGTCCGTTGCAGCATTTTGGCAAGAGGGACTTACGGTCGCCGATAGTTCTTTACAGTTATTGCATTTCGTGTGACAACAATGGATTTGTCGCGGCGGTCCTGTTCCGTGACCACGTCGGTCACCAGAAGTGACACCAATGAACTTCTCTTCTGGGGGCATTGTTTACGAGAGTCCGGTCTTTAGTCACAAGGACCTGGTTGATACGATTACCGCAGGCGCGGACGTAACACTCCAAACTCCTGGAATTCTTGAGCGTGTAAGACAGTTGATGGTGCGTTGCTGTACACTCTGCCGTGATTTTGGTGGACGACGTTTTGAACAATACCTTTAAGGGAACAGTTCTGCATTTTTTATATGCTGTGCTATATACTGACAGAACTGACTGAACACACTGTGATACAAGTGTATCTGTTCGTTGTTGCTTTGCTCTGTGTCGAGTGTTGCGTTTTGTTCGCTTTGGTTATCGCATATACTGTGATACATGTGTATCTGTTCGTTGTTGCTTTGCTCTGTGTCGAGTGGTGCGTTTTGTTCGCTTTGGTTATCGCATATTGCTGGCTCCTTCATTCTTGTGAAGGTATTTTCACAGAAACAAGGGCGATTGCGGTAATAAATCGAATAAATCATAAGTATATTATTACTCTGAAACGACCCGCCAGAGACCGTGGGACCCTTATACCAAAATACTCAAAAGATGTCCTTGAAAAACCTTTGAAAGTTTGTTGTTGGAGTTCTGGTCCATCCTGTAAAGTGGTCTCGACAACGACGGCACAAAAATCTCCGGCAGTCATTCAATGGGAAAAATATTTTAAATATGTGTTAGAGCACTGGCGCACAATCTGGTGATCTGAAACTATACCCAACACCTATCTTCTCTTTCCAGGCAGTATATTGCCGTCAGAGGGATAGGAAGTTGATACCTCCGTTTACAAGGCCACCGCGAATTAACTCTTTAGATCACAGGAGTGACTGCCAGTGAACTCAATGCAAATAAACGTACGTGGTTCGCACCATCATCTTCAGGAGGAGAACTGTTTGTTTACATTGTTTATTTACATGTAAATAAACAATTGCCGCCGGCCGGTGTGGCCGTGCGGTTCTAGGCGCTTCAGTCTGGAACCGCGTGACCGCTACGGTCGCAGGTTCGAATCCTGCCTCGGGCATGGATGTGTGTGATGTCCTTAGGTTAGTTAGGTTTAAGTAGTTCTAAGTTCTAGGGGACTGATGACCACAGATGTTAAGTCCCATAGTGCTCAGAGCCATTTGAACCAAACAATTGCCGGCCAAGGTAGCCGAGCGGTTCTAGGCGCTTCAGTCCGGAACCGCGCGACTGCTACGGTCGCAGGTTCGAATCCTGCCTCGGGCATGGATGTGTGTGATGTCCTTAGGTAGGTTTAAGTAGTTCTACGTTCTGATGACCTCCGGTGTTAAGTCCCACAGTGCTCAGAGCCATTTGAACCATTTGAATAAACAATTCTCCACCTGAAGATGAGGGTGTGAACCATCGAAACGCGTAGTTGCAAAAGAAACAAGTTCACTGACGCAGAAAATGTTTTATTTGTATGTATCAACACTCACAGCCCTCATAATGCAGTCCCTTATGGACAAAAATATTCACTGTTAGACACTGGACTCGCATTCGGGAGGACGACGGTTCAATCCCGCGTCCGGCCATCCTGATTTAGGTTTTCCGTGATTTCCCTAAATCACTCCAGGCAAATGCCGGGATGGTTCCTCTAAAAGGGCACGGCCGACTTCCTTCCCCATCCTTCCCTAATCCGATGAGACCGATGACCACGCTGTCTGGTCTCCTTCCCCAAAACCAACCAACCAACTATTCACTGTTAACTCAAGTCTTCACTATGATTCCACAATAGCAAACTACAAACGTCTACTTTATCGCTTAAAAAAATTTCTTCATCAGAATAAGCAGTTTGGCAACGAAGTCCTTACGACAAATCTTTCTAAGTTCCATGATGCAACAACGAAAGTTTCTCTCTGCAATAAATATTTTGATGGACTGATTATGTGCTATTGGAAACGCTCGCAGTGTTCAGTATTTACCCCTAACTGTATATTACGTGCTCAGTAGTCGTCATAAATCACGGATCTGTATCAGGAAAAGAAGAATATGGGATATACACGAGGGCTATTCCGAAAGTATGGAACGATAGGTCGCTAAATGGAAACCACAGTGAAAATCAAAACTGTTTTATTTGCAACAGTTAGCTACAACTTCCAGCTACTTATATCCATAGTCGCCTATCCGACTTAGACGTTTGTCGTAGTGTTGTACCAACTTTCCTATACCCTCGTTACAGAAGGCAGCTGCCAGTGCTTTCCGCCAATTCTCTACGCTGGCCTACAGCTCGTTGTCTGTGCCAAAATGTTGTCTTCATAACCAGCGGTTCATGTGAGCAGAGATGAAACTCAGAGGGAGAAAATTACGGGCTGTATTGTGGGTAATCAAACATTTCCAACTGAAAACGATACAGGAGCATCTTCATTGCCCCTGCAGAATGCAGCTAAGAATTGTCTTCAAGAAGAAACCGCACGACAGTTATGTAATGTTGGCTGCATAGCTTCAGGCGAAATTTCTCGCCAGGCCCTCGTACTTGTCGGGAGACACTGTTGTCCTAGGCATCTTTATGTGCTCCCTGTGTGCTCAGAACTAAAAAGAACGACGTAACGCGATCGACGGGCATACTAGAGACACGGCCCAACACACGTGTGCAAAACTTCATTGGATTTTCACAGTGGTTTCCATTTCGCGACGGATCGTTCCTTACTTCCCGAATAACCCTCGTAGATAGATGGACTGTCACGCAGAAACACTAAACGTCTGTCAGTGGTCTGCCTTTACGCATGGAAATCAAGACGCAGACGTTCCGCGAAATGTCAACGCCTCCAACAAAGAGAAAGTTCACATGTTGGCACGCAGGGCCAATCTTGCATCTCAACACCAGTCTTCCTAAACAATTTTGTTTCATTTTATTACTGTCGTGACCGATATATCTACTGCCACATCCTGTAAGCAAATACTCTATATCTCCAAATACGTCTATAGCTATATACGACTTCATGCTCTCGTTGATCTGTGACTTTGTAAATCACAAGAACTCACAAGCACTCTCAAAACTCACTATTCACAAAATTGCTTTCTTTGTTTTATGCCCACATTTGTTAATGGTCACATTTTAGAAAAAATGAGGCTGGGGATAACTGGGGACAACGATGAAAGGGGCGCTGTATGTCATTCTAAACAAATTATATCTTAATAATTTTTCTGTTGATACGTTTAAAAGAAAAAAGTTACCAATCACTAACAGAATGACATATCATTAAAACATGCAACTTCAGCACTCTCAAAACTCACTATTCACAAAATTGCTTTCTTTGTTTTATGCCCACATTTGTTAAAGGTCACATTTTAGAAGAAATGAGGCTGGGGATAACTGGGGCTTACATCGAAGGACTCTTGTTTGGCCACTAACGGGCCTAAGAAACGTAAAAAATCTTTTTAAAAAGTCTTTTAACTAGAGAAGGTAAGCTTCATAGTTTTTCTATTAAAAAACGTAAAGAATAAGGGAAAAATGTTTAAAACTAAACAATAATTCGGTGCTCGGAATCATTCACGTTTATTTCTTATTTTATCTTGTCATACTGAATGGCACTACTCGTACCGTACCATAATAGCGTGTTCCTACATTACTTTCACATTCGTGAGTTGGGTGTAACATCCAATACTTTTTCGTTTCCTAGACGCTGTGAACCGTTTAGTTGGTACAACATAGTTTGGAAAAAAATCCTCAAAAAGAATCTGTAGAAGCAACTGCGGTTCTAGTTCCTACCAGACGAATGGAGCTAATACTGCGTTGCTTACGTTTTGTTGGAAGCACACTCACCAAGACGAAATTACTTTTCTTAACCGTTTTCGAGGCCTCAGCACACAACGGAAAGCTGGACATGTTTATGAAATGAAACATTATACTTACATACAAATGAAGAACTAATTTAATGTACTTAATCGCAGGCATTTTGTAGGAAATATAAAAAATGTGACCAACTAATAAGTATAATTTGTTATTGATCCGAAGGTACTGTCTCAGTTCTCGTCAATCTACACTTCGACAACAGTGTAGATAAGGCAGTAACGTATAGGAATTATTCACTTCTTTCAATAAATGTACACTAAAAAATTTCGACGATAGGTTGTAATTGTAATCTTAAATTTCACATATAATTTTTTTGCCGCAGATAAGGAGTAGGTATGAAAAAGCCGGTCGACGTTCATCGTCTCTGCGTGACAAAGCTGGAGAAAATTCCTCTTTGACTTGAAGCACACGCCACAGATCTCATATACAATAAATTGGAAAGCTGTGACAAAATTAACTAGGCACTGCTTAAGTTATGGGGCTTAGCATGGCCGGTTATTTCAGTTGAAAGGCTTTCCGTGTCGTTTCTTTCGAGTGGGCGCTCTGTGGTCCGAAGGCTCACCATTTAATTAATTAGCTGGAAAAATACGACTGAGTATACTGCCGAGACTACTGCACACACGGACGTCCGTACGCAAACGTACGTCTTTCAAAACCTACGTTTATAACGTGACGCTGATGCACGTCACACGAGCAACAGGTAAACAAAGACTATGTGGGGGTGCGTGGAGAGTAATTAAAGCAAGAGCTAGAATTCAGTGGTTCGTCGAGGGCGAGGTCATTAGAAGCGGAATATGAGTTCATCAGGTGGACGATGCTCGACAGAATCGGTCACTGCCTGTTCAGAATAGTTGTCTCTGCTGTCACTTACGTGATTAAGGCAAACCACTGAAATGCACTGACTCTTCAGATGAACTCTACCTGCTGTCATTTAACTGATTAAGACAAACAACTGAAATTCTGGATTCCACTTGCCACCAACACGAATCCATTATCTTAATCACTGCACTAGCCCGCTAGATAGACGCGATTATTTCTTAACTATGCAGATACGAAAATAAATTGTACGTAACAATTATTCAAAGGTTGGTTGTTGACGAAATATTATCCTAGACACTAGTGGTCGTAAAACAAAACGATAATAATAACTAATACCCTAGAACAGACCTGTTCCGCGATCTGCTCACGCTTCAGCAGAGAACAATCGCCCGGCTTACGGAGGGAAAGGAGTGGGGGAAGTGTTGGGGGAGGGGGGGGGGGCAGGAGAAATCGGAACAAGTCAGGTCGGTACGAGAAAGTATTGTCAGCGAATCTATTTTACGGCTCCTAATATTAGCTCTACGTAGGTAGGTCTATCGGTGTGCGGTGGCTTATTAAAGCCTTCCATAGCAAATTTATTTCCTAAGATTGTTGCATTGAAGAGAAATGATAATGAAAAAAAAACTTACATTTCTTTAAATCGATGAGGTGAAGTACACGGTGCAGCTAAGTACGAAACCTGACTTTTCTTACGAATGATGCAGACGTATGATAAATGTCGAACCTGGGCGAGCAGGCTGCAGTGGTCGAGTGGTTCTAGGAGCTGTAGTCTGGGCCTGCGCGCCCACTACGGTCGCAGGTTCGAATCCTGCCTCGGGCATGGATGTGTGTAATGTCCTTAGGTTAGTTAGGTTTAAGTAGTTCTAAGTTCTAGGGGACTGATGACCTCAGACGTTAAGTCCCATAGTGCTCAGAGCCATTGTAACCATTTTGAACTTGGGCGAAGTATAAATTGACATCAGCTTGACTTTCGTGACTATTTTACTAACGGTTTGGACATATTGTCAATAAATTCTGCTTATTTTGATTTTCATTAAAGCATCAATACCTGGTACTACTTTCTCAGCGCCGGCCGCGGTGGTCTCGCGGTTCTAGGCGCGCAGTCCGGAACCGTGCGACTGATACGGTCGCAGGTTCGAATCCTGCCTCGGGCATGGATGTGTGTGATGTCCTTAGGTTAGTTAGGTTTAAGTAGTTCTCAGTTCTAGGGGACTGATAACCACAGCAGTTGAGTCCCATAGTGCTCACAGCCATTTGAACCATTTTTACTTTCTCAGCATTGCTGATTCGAAGATAAGCTTTAAAGTTGGAATCCATGAGTGAATCTCTCTGGGTAGTCTCCCGCGTAGCTGCGTGGTCAGCGTGGTGGATTGCTAACGAATGGGTCCCACGTTAGATTTTGCCCAACTATTGTCCTCACATTCGTATCGTCATAATTGACATTTCACGATTGAGATGGATGTATAGGCACGTTTCGAAAGCCAATAAATTAAAAAAAAGGAAAGATGTTAGTGGGTAGACTTCGTTCTCCTCACCGCAGAAAAAAAAAACACCGGAATAATCGTAGCTGCAGACTAGTGGAGTCCTGGAAGATTATGTTGATTTATCACGCCACTGCCTGTCCAACGGTAGGCCTAGAAGTATAACTGTAGGTAGGTAGGCATCCTCCAATGACGTCTTTTACACTGATGTTGGTGTATGTGACTTCCGCTTTGAGGTAAGTGACCTGGCCGTAATGCTGCTATATGTCAGTTTAAAAGGAACCACTCAGTCCCCACTTTCAGCATTGTGCCGTCAAGAATATACGCTTGCGTCTAAGGCTACAGCGAACTTAACATACGGTCAATCATCTGAATACAGCGCACAGACAGCACCTCCCGTGCGCTACGTAATGATTTCTGACCGCTCCATCTTACCGCAAGCGCTCACCGCCTCCTGATCAGGTCTGCCCTAGGCTCTACACATTTGTTGGTTCAAATGGCTCTGAGCACTATGGGACTTAACTTCTGAGGTCATCAGTCCGCTAGAACTTAGAACTACTTAAACCTAACTAACCTAAGGACATCACACACATCCATGCCCGAGGCAGGATTCGAACCTGCGACCGCAGTGGTCGCGCGGTTCCAGACTGTTGCCTAGAACCGCTCGGCCACCCCGGCCAGCTACACATTTGTTAAAATAAATGAAAACATCTTGTCACCTCACTGAGAAGTGGCGACCACATGGTCTGGAAAGACGGCAAAGCGGCCGGGAGAGTGGTGTATTGACAACGTGCCCATTCATACCGCATGCGCATGACGCAGCAAGGCAAAGAATAACGTGACGGTCGGTCGAAATCCGTTGGGCCTTCAAGGCTTGAACGAGAAGATATTTTTTTACCTCCCAAAAATCCATTGTTCACTACGACGTATGAGACTGCACGTCTTCGGAGGGTCATACTACAAACAAAAAAATCAAATGATCGTATGGCATTGCTGGCCGATGAATGATGATGAGGACAACACAACACCCAGTTCACGAGCGGAGAAAATCTCCAACCCGACACAGAATCGAATCTGGGCCCGTTGCATGGGAGGCAAGCCCGTTACCATCCTGGTTAGCAGCGGACATAAACAGACAAGCAGCACAGTAGTTGACAGGAGACATGTAGTTTGGCAGACGAGTCGCAGTTTTTCCTCTTTCCAAATGATACGTACCGTCGGCCCAGTGACAAGATTTAGCTACCGTGTGCTGAGGTCGCTGTACAGGCCAGTGGTGGTTCTGTGGCGTTTTCGGGGTGTTTCTGTGCCATGGCTTGGGCCTACTCTTTCGGGCTCTCGGGAATATGAACCAGGATGATCAAGTGTTGGCATTTATCTTGCGTTTCCATGATGGCTATGCTTCCAAGACGGCAACAGCCATGTTCGTAGAGCTGCACGAAAACCCTCCTGGCTCGACGAACACTCAGGTACTCTGTCGTATCCCCGACTGGTCCTCTAAATCAGCCAGAATTAATCCCACAAAAAAACTTTTGGGGCTGTCTGGACGTAACAATCAACATCCCTGCAGTTTAGCGGGTCAGTAGGACCTAATGACCAATGACTGGCTTCAGCTATATATCGTATACCTGCAGAAACATATGGACCTCTTTCCTCACCTGAGTCCATTATCCAGGCCCTTACCGGTATTACACAGTAAGACATTGAAAATAAAATTTGAGATTCGAGCTGACATGAATCCTTACCAACAGTCGCTCTTCGCACGCGCCATGCATGACTGGAACAGGAAAGGGGAAAGTAAATTTGGAAATTTGTGGTAAGATCCTACGGGACCACACCGCTGGGGTCATCGGTCCCTAAGCTTACAAATTACTTGATCTATCTTAATCTTACTTACTCTATGGACAACACACACACCCATGCCCGAGGAAGGACTCAAACCTCCGACGGGGAGAGCCGAGCGAACCGTGACAAGGCGCCTAAGAACTCGCGGCTAACCCGTGCTGAAAAGGGGAAAGTGACAGTGATAGACAAAGTAGCATCTGCTATTAAAAATACGGTGGCTTGCGATGTAGAAACGTACAGGGGGCGAATAAAAATGTGGACACGCCACTAACACAACACATTATCATTCCTAATACGGTGTAGCAAAGCCGCTGGCTTTCAAAACAGCATGGATAAATACAGGTTCTGTATGGTTTTAAAGGGAATATTATACCATTCTTCTCGCAAAAAAGTGGCAAGTTCTGGTCACGACGATGAAGGTGGATAGACATCACGCAGCCATCCTTCCAAACTAGACCACTCAATAATATTGAGATCTGGTGACTGTGTTGGCCAGGGTAGACGTGACAGTTGATCCTCATGCTCACAAAACCAGTCCCGTACGGTGCGAGCTGTATGAACAGGAACAATATCGTCTCGGAACACAGCATCACCACTGGGGAACAAAAACCGCACGATGTGATGTTACGGATCAGTCAAGCGTTGGCATTAATGCGGCCTTGCAGAGTTACCATGAGGCCCATGGAATGCGACGATATGGATGCCCGGATGATAACCGAATCCCCGCCATGCTAGGCTCTTGGGACGTAAACTGGGTCAGAAGTTGCAGGCAGTGTGAAACAAGAATCACCCGGCCAAATGACACTCTCCCATTACTTCATAGTCCACATTTTATATCTTCGACACCACGTTTACCAGTTATGCACATTTGCGTCACTGATGGGTGGTTTTGAAATTCCAGCTCGCCTGTTTACGGAGTTTCGTTCGTGTTGTTTTGGTGCTGACAGAGTTAGCGAGTGCGACATTGAGTTCTGCAGTAAGTTTTGTTGCTACCGTTCTCGTATTTTTCGTTACAATCCTCTTCGATGACCATTCGTCACGATCACTCAGCACACACTTTCGTCCGCGTTGTGACTTACAGAATGATGTTTTTCCGCTTTCCCTGTATGCGGTATAAATCTTGAGACACCAAACACTTCCGCTATCATGGTTACCGAAGCGCCCCCTATATGAGCGGCAATAATCTGCCCGTGTTCGAACTGGCTTAGCTCCCCTTTAGTGCACTCACAACTACACAGAACTCTTTTCTGACAACGACCGATACTTGCAACGTATTGAGGACATTGCACAGGTGCTGCTCGTGGTCAAACACAATAAAGCAACCTGTAGACCTGCTGTTGTCCAACCATGCATTTCTCGCGGTCTTTCCGCATTTTTTTCCAATCCTGTGGATGCCAAGTTGGAACCCAAAGGTTTCCGAAAATTTTATTTTGCGCGCAAATGGTTTTCAGTACACCGAAATGCCACTGCGTTTCTCTCCATACATGCTTTTTGAATCATTTCAGGAAGTGGCTGGGATCTGAGTGGTTCGGTTAACTGTTGGTGACCTATTACGATCATAATGTATCCGTGAGTTCGCAGTTTTGCGATGGCTGGCATAAAACAGCAGGTTTTGTGTGTAAAGCGTCGGTTGAAACTTGGGAAATCAGCTGCAGAAACGCACTGAATGTTGAATCAAGATTTTCGAGACAATGTTTTAAGTCAGATACAGACTTACGATTGAAGATCGTTGAAAGGTCATGCAAAACCTTGGGAATAAGTTATGGTACGTGTGAAGGCGTTCTGCCAGAATGATGGCGATGTTTGTGCCACCTCTGCTTCCACGCGATTAGAGGCAACGTCGCGTGGAAGTCTGCAGCGTACATAAACAACTGCTTCAGGACGATCCAAACATTTCTCTTTGTTGATACTCGCACCGGAGTTGATTTCTCGGTTATGAACTAGAAGATAAGCACCAATCGTCGCAATGGGATAGTCGTTCTTCAGTCCTTGTTGATCCGTTTTTGGTTCAAATGGCTCTGAGCACTACGGGACTTAACAGCTGAGGTCATCAGTCCCCTAGAACTTAGAACTACTTAAATCAAACTAACCTAAGGACACCACACACATCCATGTCCGAGGCAGGATTCGAACCTGCGACCGTAGTGGTCGCGCGGTTCCAGACTGAAGAGCCTAGAACCGCTCGGGCACCAAGGTCAGCTGATCTGTTTTTCTGTTCAAATGGTTCAAATGGCTCTGAGCACTATTGGACTCAACTGCTGAGGTCATTAGTCCCCTAGAACTTAGAACTAGTTAAACCGAACTAACCTAAGGACATCACAAACATTCATGCCCGAGGCAGGATTCGAACCTGCGACCGTAGCGGTCACGCGGTTCCAGACTGCAGCGCCTTTATCTCGTGGTCGTGCGGTAGCGTTCTCGCTTCCCACGCCCGGGTTCCCGGGTTCGATTCCCGGCGGGGTCAGGGATTTTCTCTGCCTCGTGATGGCTGGGTGTTGTGTGCTGTCCTTAGGTTAGTTAGGTTTAAGTAGTTCTAAGTTCTAGGGGACTTATGACCACAGCAGTTGAGTCCCATAGTACTCAGAGCCATTTGAGAGCAGCGCCTTTAACCGCACGGCCACTTCGGCCGGCTGTTTTTCTGTTATTGAAGGGACTGTACGTAAAGAGTTCCTTGTTAGACGGTCAAATAAGAGTGCTGTCTCGAAGTTCTAAGACGTTCGAATGAAGGAAGATTGGGGTTTAACGTCTCGTCGACATCGAGATCATTAGCGATGGAGCACAAGCTCGACTTGATACAAGAATGGGGAAGAAAACTGGTCGTTCCCTTTCAAAGGAACGTTGCTGGCTTTTTCCTGGAGCGATTGAGGGAAATTACGGGAAACCTTAATCAGCATGTTAGGACGCGGATTTGAACCGACTTCCAGTGTGCCAACCACTTCGCCACCTCGTACGGGAAGGCGTTCCAAGACGAATGTGAGGAGAAAACGTCCATAAAAGTGTCGTGCGAACGACTGGGTACTCGGCCATGATATTGCACCCCACATACGTGCTACATTATTCAGGAACTTTTTGCTGAAAACAAGACAACAGCTGTTTCACACCTGGCCTATTCACAGACGTAGCTCCGTGTGACATCCTTTTCCACAAAATCAAGGTCACAGTGGAGGAGATTTGAGACAGTGCAGGAGATTCTACATCTACATGACATCTACATGATTACTCTGCAATTCACATTTAAGTGCTTGGCAGAGGGTTCATCGGACCACAATCATACTATCTCTCTACCATTCCACTCCCGAAAAGCCCGCGGGAAAAACGAACACCTAAATCTTTCTGTTCGAGCTCTGATTTCTCTTATTTTATTTTGATGATCATTCCTACCTATGTAGGTTGGGCTCAACAATATATTTTCGCATTCGGAAGAGAAAGTTGGTGACTGAAATTTCGTAAATAGATCTCGCCGCGACGAAAAACTTCTTTGCTTTAATGACTTCCATCCCAACTCGCGTATCATATCTGCAACACTCTCTCACCTATTACGTGATAATACAAAACGAGCTGCCCTTTTTTGCACCCTTTCGATGTCCTCCGTCAATCCCAGCTGGTAAGGATCCCACACCGCGCAGCAATATTCTAACAGAGGACGAACGAATGTAGTGTAAGCTGTCTCTTTAGTGGACTTGTTGCATCTTCTAAGTGTCCTGCCAATGAAACGCAACCTTTGGCTCGCCTTCCCCACAATATTATCTATGTGGTCTTTCCAACTGAAGTTGTCCGTAATTTTAACACCCAGGTACTTAGTTGAATTGACGGCCTTGAGAATTGTACTATTTATCGAGTAATCGAATTCCAACGGATTTCTTTTGGAACTCATGTGGATCACCTCACACTTTTCGTTATTTAGCGTCAACTGCCACCTGCTACACCATACAGCAATCTTTTCTAAATCGCTTTGCAACTGATTCAAGCGGTATTGAAGAGGACGCGAAACACCATAAATAAAGTACATCCAGGATGCGATTCAAAACTGACTTGAGCGTTCAGACCGGAGTAATCGCTCTCTTTGGGACTACTTTGAAAGAGATGCTGCAGAAAGAGATCTAGGTAAGACGTAATTTGGACTGATTTGTTTCGGGCACTTTTGGCTACTACTTCTTAGATCGCGAAATGGTAACGATCGTTATTTTTTTGGTCACCGAGTGTCATAGGAAGGGTAGTGGTGTTGTGAGCCTCGGCGGGCAGGTAGTGGAGCGGCCCGGACCGGGTGTCTGCGGCTGCGCCGGCCGCGTCGCCTGCTCATCGATCAGCCGCAGAGCAGAGACGTGCCAAGACAAAATGGCGGCCGCTTCTTCGCGAGCGGCGCTTCTTCGCGCGCTGTCCGCCGCCGCCGCCGCCGCAGCCGCAGCCGGCCGGCGCAGCCCGCAGCTCCCCGCCGCAGCCGAATCCTCTGCGTTCCTAGCCGAACACGGCGGAACGCGACACCAGCTCCGGCCGATGCTTATCTCTGGCATTTCTTTCGTGCGTCCCTAGGCTGAAAAGATAAAGCGGCCCCACGACGTAAGCGATGCGCTGGGCTGCGCAGCCGCTCCTTCCTGTAGCTCTAGTTTATACGAGCCGTGTCCAGTTCCCGCAGTTTTGTAGCTAATGTCTCATTCCGATAAAAAAAAAAAAAAGCGGAAAGCTGCGAAGTATGGATACGAGACGCGCTGTCCGCAACATCGATGCAGAATTGCTGTATCGAGCGGTAGCGAACGTATGTTAGGAGATTATAGTGCGCGCCATCAGATGAGATATAGTCACGAACATATGCTGCCCTCTCAGTTGTTTTCTAGATATAGTTACTTGAAAGTCATGACGTTTACCATTCTGTTCACTTTCCTCCGCGACATATTTGTTTGTGGGGTGGCCTAAACACGCAAACAAAGATATAATTATTCGTTCACCTCACATTAAAGAACAACCTCGCTCCATTTTTAACACACTGTAAGTCTACACGAACAGCAAATTTGACTGAAGTTCGCACTTGCATTCTTTACGCGCCTTGTAAAGGGAAATTAACAACAAAACACATGTTACTACCTCTTAATCTACAATCATCTTCAGCTTCCGCTATTACTGACAGCGTCAAATAGTTCTATCTCTGGTAAGAGAATGTTAAGTTTTTCCTTAAAGAAGAAGAAAAAAACGCTTGCGTATGTTCATTTCTTCCGGGATCTTCGTATATAAAGCATGTCTTGGTAATTCCAGCCAAAATTGAGAAATGGAAGTCAATATTTCTTGTTTTGTCCGTTTCCCTTTCTAATTCTGAATAACTGGGCCGGCCGGAGTGGCCGAGCGGTTCTAGGCGCTACAGTCCGGAACCGCGTGACCGCTACGGTCGCAGGTTCGAATCCTGCCTCGGGCATGTATGTGTGTGATGTCCTTAGGTTAGTTAGGTGTAAGTAGTTCTAAGTTCTAGGGGACTGATAACCTCAAAAGTTAAGTCCTATAGTGCTCAGAGCCATTTGAACCATTTGAATTAATGGTGGATGCAACATTCACTTGTCAAGAGCAGTTTTATGACGGTTTCTGAAAGTTATGCAGCAAGTGAAATACGAGATAGGAATAAGGTAAACACTTTAGAGCCTACATTTGATAATCAGATTTATAAACTCACCCTACAAAACTTCAGTCAGAAATGTGTCTTAGACAGGAGGATCGTACTTCCATTAAAATACTCACGTATCTGAAACTTCTTGTCGTTAAACAAACCTATCAACTCCGGTGTATTCGTTACTAAAGAGTGACATTCAGGGACAGAATATGATGTATACAGACAGCACAAAACAATAAACATATTACTAATCTCGGAAAATAACTGCACAGCAACAAATACCAATAATTGTGAAACGAAGAAAAGAAAATGCGAACAGTGCACAACCATTCACAAAAAAAAGTATCTTAAAAGTCACAAGAGTACATTGTCTCAGTGATAAGAAAGGATCGGCCTACAATAATTCTGAAGAAAGTGTGATGCACAGATGTGGGACGTGAAGTTAGTTGTCAATATTAGCAATCTAAAAGAGTTACAATGCAGAATACAGGGGGGACAAAATAAGAAAACAAGACTTCCGAATCAGGGTAGTGGAACAATAGTTCACTGACATCCAATCGGTATTTAGCATACACTCCCTTCCTCTTTCAGAGATATTTCACTTAAAAATACCTGAAATCTTCCTACTTCACTCCTGAAGTTAGTTCAAATACGGTTACTAACTTTTTTAACTTTAAAAAAATATATACAATTGCGTCACTTTTTCTGTAGATAAAGAAAACGTTACAGGTATTGGTACTAGTCCAAGACACCTGTCTCTTAGCACGCTATTATTTGACGAAATACTCTCGCAGTTGCTGAAAAGATTACGGGAATATTCGAAGCAAACATATTATGTGGTCCACCTGCTTTTACGAGGATATGGCGTACGAACATTGTAAGACTGTGTTCGAATGTGTGTAAAACATATAGTGGTGCAAGGTAACCACTGCTTTGGCATCAGTATGAGATACGTGGACTGAGCTGCAGCCGGTAGACGTAGCAGGAAGATGCGGATCGAAGACGGCGATCTTAGTACTACCACCACTACTGTGTCAAACCTTCACGCCGTGAGGAAATTATTACAGACAGAGCATCAGAAGGGCACATATATATATGTCACGTCCCTCCAAGAAACAGACATTTTTTTATGCAGATATAGTACACACACACACAATATTCTGTTAGTAACTACTCACGTAATAAAAGTCGAAAGCAACGCATAAAATACGCGATATTTATTCATCGTAGCTGCTGTATAGAATTATTCATCGTAGCTGCTGTTTAGAATTTCTTTACGAGTAGTTTGTTTTGCTGTCAATCGCTATCATCGCGATTATCCTTAGGCGGTACAAAAATATGCCATTATGTTGTATGGTAGTTGTGACAATAGAATCGTAATACACCGGGTACATTGCTTCTGCTCACAAGACTTCCTTCACGTATTTAACGATATACACACAACCGTACCTCGTATTTTGCCAAATCGTCAACGTTAGTTCATGCACAATACGTAAGTGTTCGGTGTTGATTATTCATGTCGACGATGGAAGTTCTGTAACAGAAATTCGTACCACCGGAAGACGTCTGTTATGATTTTAACTAGCAGTAAAAAGAAGAAAAACATTCACGTTTTTGGTATATCATGTAACAGCCGTGGAGCGCAATATAGAGAAAATGTAACTTATAGGAACATTTATATGATAATGGTGTTCTTACACCCACGATAAAACGTGCGGGAGATTTTTGAATGAATAACACTAAAGCTACTCGGCATGTGTTAGTAAGTATGTGTATTTAGACCATCACAACTCGACTTTTTACGCAGGGAGAACAGGAAATCAAACACGTTTCTTTCTTTAATGTCTTGATGAGGCACTCCATAAAGAAAGAGTGTCACGGCGCCTCTGCTAGTGAAGGACTCCTGGGTTCGATTCCCATTGGTCGTCGAACGTCTGCTAGCTTCCATCTCGACATCTCCCTCTGGCGGTGTCTACGAATGTCAGAAGCAGCACATTGCGCAGTCATTGCAGTTGTTAGCTAGGTGAGCTGATTCCCATGCTGTGGTGCCATACTAAAACTTATCTGACTCTTCAGAACCGCACCTAACTTTTCCGCCTTGCTGATGATTTAGTTGTCAGCCCTGGGGCGCAAAAATCTCTCTTTTCAACATAGATCTACAATACATGATAAAAAAAATGGTTCAAGTGGCTCTGAGCACTATGGGACTTAACATCTGAGGCCATCAGTCTCCTAGAACTTAGAACTACTTAAACCTAACTAACCTAAGGGCATCACACACATCCATGCCCGAGGCAGGATACGAACCTGCGACCGTAGCGGTCGCGCGGTTCCAGACTGACGAGTCTAGAACCGCTCGGCCACACCGGCCGGCCATGATAACACACTTAATATTAGTATAATACATTTATTTTTTTACTATGTAATAAATTTCATCCCCTTACATACTCTGTAGTAACATTTACTTCCAATGCTGGAGAAATTTCGCTTAGTATTTAATTTATAGAAAATTTATTGTTTTTTCGAAATCTCTGCATTTATACCTATATCGATGAAAATAATAAATAAATAAACAGTAATTTTTAGATGGATTTTTCTCTTT
The DNA here is from genome assembly GCF_023898315.1 of Schistocerca nitens. Lineage (NCBI taxonomy): Eukaryota > Metazoa > Arthropoda > Insecta > Orthoptera > Acrididae > Schistocerca > Schistocerca nitens. Next base: position 933,002,588 of record NC_064616.1, read on the forward strand.
TGTAAGGTTTTTTATTAGCTACTACTAATGAATTTACAATTCACTAAAGCAAACAATATATGCAGATTTTTTCCTCATCTTATTTTGGCTTGTGCCGCCGAAGTGTGTCATAAGGCGGTAGAGTGCCAGTCAGTAAAAGGCAGAAACTATCAGTGGATAAAAATTTGTTGTACACGTTTATTAACGTTTGTACAGTCTATGAGGTTATTACATGCTATTGCACATCAGTGAAACAAAAAGCCGTTGTCCAATAGAAGACGGGCATTACTAGACAGGTATCTGCTTAGTGAGCGAACTAGTTGTTCTTAGGTGTATCTTTTGAACAGAAAAGTTTCTTCGCAGCAACAGAGAGTACACCTACAATCTCTGATATGCATCGCAAGTAATGGTTCCCCCAGCACAACGAAACAGACGATTGACACAACATGGCGAGACCCACAGAAATTTGATGGCTTCACGCGACGCTGATTCTCGATCTCGCGACGGTTGCCATGGGACCGCGACGTTGCTTTGATGGTATCACGGTTATTCCCTACGTGATATTTGCTGTGCCTGAGTAACTTCTGGGTCACCGTTCGCGTACTGCTCTAAGCTGGCGAATGCGGATGCGAATGAACTTCTACTTTCGTCAGCGGTCGATGATCGCAGAGGAAACTGGGGAGTAATTTCACGTCCGCAGGGGAACGCCTGAAATGCGTAATGTTCTTAGCAAAACTTATGATTTTCATGTCAACAAAAGAGCGGAAATTTTCCGAGAAACTTTTCAAAACTTTTTATGCAAAGTGAAACATTTTCATTCTACGTCGGAACATATGACAGTATTTCTTCAAACAAAAAGTCCTTTGGTCTGATATCTATAGTGATTCGTGGGGGGGGGGGGGGAGGAGTATGAAAGGGGTATAATGCTCGCACGAAACTTGTGCACGAAATACCAACTGTAATATTACGCAACCGCTGTTTGAGATTCTGGTGACGATTGCGTTATGTTTGTTTTAATGGCGCGTGTTCTGTACGTTCACGTACCCGGACAGACTGAACCAGACCTCAACTAAAGAAGTGAAAAGCTGTGGTTTCAAGTGACCCGAAAACACTTGATTCAGAACTGATATGGAACCGCACGACCGCTACGGTCGCAGGTTCGAACCCTGCGTCGGGCATGGATGTGTGTGATGTCCTTAGGTTAGTTAGGTTTAAGTAGTTCTAAGTTCTAGGGGACTTATGACCACAGCAGTTGAGTCCCATAGTTCTCAGAGCCATTTAACCATTTTTTCAGAACTGACAACGTTGAAGTTGATCTGTAACGTTTAACTCATCCACAAGAAACTGTAAGGACAAAGATGAAGATAATTTTTGATAATGTCTTGACATGACAGTCTCGCACAGATAAAGGGCGTTGCTATATTCTCGTACGTTTCAGTAGGTTATCTTTCATTTGAGCATCTTTTCTGGTGTTCACACTTTCTAGGACAGTTTTTTGAAGGTCTGTTTTCAGTTTAGATTGTGTTATCATGAAAGAGGAAAAACAGTTATTGCGTTGCTTTTAGGTTGGTGAACTGTTACATTATACACGTTTATAGGATTTCCGAGGAAACTTTACATCGACCAGTACTTCCCTCTCTCTGAATTTCGTATAACTTTGAAACTGTACTCACTTTCGACATAAGGTGAGTGTACTTGGATGTAAGCTTGGGCGTAAACGATTTGTAACACGCTGCTGCCCCATTCGGTTTCACAGCTACCGATTTCACAACAATCTGCTGACGTACACAGTGTTTACTATACAACAGAAATCTACGTTCACACGTCTTCCACGTGGTTCTTGCTGTGCAAACAGGCAAGTTGTCTGCCAAGAGCTGGTATTTCCACAGCGTTGTAAATTATTTCTATGTTTGGGCTAGCGTGTGATCTCTTGATAAAGACGAGTGACGAACTACAGCCCGTAGCTTCCGCCGTTCCACTTTATAATTTTAACCTGAGGGCGTAAGGTTGCCTCTATTCTGTACAGTGTTGACCAGAAAGACAAAAACAACAACTTCGCCTTGGTTCAAATGGCTCTGAGCACTATGGGACTCAACATCTTAGGTCATAAGTCCCCTAGAACGTAGAACTACTTAAACCTAACTAACCTAAGGACATCACACACACCCATGCCCGAGGCAGGTTTCGAACCTGCGACCGTAGCAGCCTCGCGGTTCCAGACTGCAGCGCCAGAACCGCACGGCCACCGCGGCCGGCACTTCGCCTTGCAATTACAGATATGAGAAGGAAGGAGTATGAAAACAAACGTCGGGCTTCACACAAATCGCTTTAGAAATAACATAAAAAAGAATACGTCGTAGCTCTGGTGGAATACACGTATAAATATGCTTTTTATGCCTTACGATTGCTGTTGACCTGCTCGTAATAGTCGACGATAATATTATTGCACACGGCAGTGAAAGCTCTTCGGTTGGCTTATCGTGAGTCAGCACATAATCGTGATTCATAGTATATGCACAACTGACCTGAAAGCATTGGGAGCGCGATGCGTTTTCCTTAGTCGTCATAGCACTTGTTTACTGCACTGTCACCGCGTGTTTCCGATAACGGCCAAGAGCAATAATATCGTGGTTGAATAGTACGGCGTAACGCGCAGCGCGCTTGCTTCTGTACAAGCAGAGCAGCCAGACCACGATCGAATCTGCGCACGGTTTACCGGCTAACCTAACTGTGGTTTTTAGGTGGTTGCCCACACTCATTTATGCAAAAACTGGACTAGTTCCCAGTTTACAGCTCAGAAAATACGATACACAAGCATATGTACAAGCGCACACATAACGAAGTTCACGCAATTTATAAACTGGTAGCCATTGCAACTTTCCTCTCCCCTCCCTTAGGTAAATGACGACTGCGGCGCCTGCAACGACATCCCCATAATAAAACAGGGACCAAAGCTAAGTAAAACAAAGAAAGAAGATATAGGTGATTATAATTAAAGTACAGTGTCGGCTGCTAATATCGTATGACAGCGAAACTTGCCAGATATGCTAATGCGATAATGCGGAAACCATTTACGCTGAAAAATTTAGTTCTAGTTTTGACAACAAGGTGTAAATTTGGTACTGCACAGTGCCTCGTCGACGTCTCCGCTGCTCATATTGCACGAAGCGTGTAATTGGCGGTTAATAATAAAATCGACATTACGCCTTTCTCACTTTTTAGACGTTTTCTATCCACGTCCCGTTCCTAATACATTACACAGGGTAACATTTCCATACGTCTTTCTTGCATTCATAGCGTAAGATTTGCACCTGGTGGCCAGAACCGGAACTACTTTTTCCCAGCGTATATCGGTTCCGCATTAACGTGTTACAATAACTACCAATTTTTGCTGCCATACGATAGTTACACTCTGTGAGTAGCTGGACTTTAATTATAACCACTAAGTACATTAGAATTGCTGTTACCCAATTACTCCGTCCTAAAAATCGGGATGGAACTTCGAAACGCATTGTACTCCTGCAATGGTGTACGAGAAAATTTTCAGGCTCTGCATCTGTACCATGCGCCGGCCGCGGTGGTCTCGCACTTCTAGGCGCGCAGTCCGGAACCGCGCGACTGCTACGGTCGCAGGTTCGAATCCTGCCTCGGGCATGGGTGTGTGTGATGTCCTTAGGTTAGTTAGGTTTAAGTAGTTCTAAGTTCTAGGGGACTTATGACCTAAGATGTTGAGTCCCATAGTGCTCAGAGCCATTTGAACCATCTGTATCATGAGAAAAAGTTGTCGATTTGTTTTGTTGAAAATTAGAGGAAGTTGAAGAGACAGACGGAAAGCTAATGGTCAAACATTCTAAATTACTGACCTTTCTAAGAGTCGTCAGGCGAATTTTGTCTGATGTTCCAGCAGATACTTGCAAGTGCATTTTCTCAACATGTAGATCGCATCAGCCAAACAGACTCATTGTTTACGCGACGCCCAATGTCAATGGAAAGCATTGGTTTGTTTCCCATTACAAGCAAAATGATTTTTAAAACGGAATTCTAGATGCCCATTCGGTAAAGAGGTCACAGATTAATCTAGTGAGAGATTCGTTCTATCGATATGAATTAACAGGGACAGTAAAACATTAATAATAACGAGTACCCCAGTAGCGACTGAGCAGTGGTGCTTCATGGCGGCAGCAGTCAGCGCGGGCCACGGCCAATCTGTCGTACTCGTTATTCTTCGTGTTTTACTGGCCCTGTTCATACATACTGATACAATGAATGTGACACTAGACTAATATGGGACCGCTCTACCGAATGGTAATACAACATTCCGCTTTAAAAATAATTTTGTTTGTAACGGAAAAAAAACCGACGCTTTCCATCGACACCGGGCATCACATGAACGACATAATGAACAGTATTTGTTTGGGCTAACTCCAGCTACACAAGGGTGGAACATACAAACGAGTTCTACCTTGTTGTAGGAACTATCCCAACGTTCGCTTCTAATTATTAACGAAAATTTAAAATAGAATAGTCGACAGAGGGTTGAACCCCAATCTTCGTCTAGCTTCCAGCCATAGGAAAATTTAAAATAGTCGAGCGAGGGTTTGATCCCCATTCCTCGTCTAACGTCTGAGCCATGGGGCCACCTTACACGGTAAGCGAATGAATATGGCGACTTCTGACATACGCTTTATGAAACACTGAAATCTAAGAATTCTGTAAGTTAATATAAAATAATAATAACAGGCAGGCGTAAGAAAGAAAGTGACTGATGAAAATTTTGGTGTGCTCAAGTTCTCATACCTGTACAAATATCCGATGAATCTTCCTGGCCCGGAGTAGATCGGAAGGTTGAATTGTCCAGTGTTCTGTAGGCATTAGGAGACTCTCCATACACTGTCCGATATCCACTGACCTCGTCACAAGTTCCTGCAGCTCGCTGAAAACTAAACAAAAAACATCGGTGAACAGTCTGCGAGCCCAGCCTATTCTTTGGAGCAGCCCTTCTCAGTACTACAACACAACCAATTGTGGGCGTATTTCAAGTAGAGCAGGCTCCATTTTATTCCAATATGTAAGATATGAAAATATGGTTTGTAATTTTTTCGTAAACCACGTAATTGGGGAAGACATTCGTTCTCAACTTTAACAGGCCTCACTGTCCCCACTTTCCGAAATTATTCAATAAACAGTTTACCTCCACCACAGGGGGAACCTGAACTCTATCGAAGAAATTTCGGAGGCTCTTCGGGGATATTTCCCGAGTATTTTGATTTAAGGAACCTGTGGTTTCCGGTGACTCCTTATGGAGTAATAACGTAATTACGATCTATTAGATTTGTTACCCCATTTAACTTTGTTTCTGTGAAAATATCTTCAAGGTGGTAAAGTTTGTAATTGGCAGCCACCAAAAGCTACGACATAAGACACAGAGTAACGAGGCGGCTCTCGGATGGAACACATACGAGACGATGTGGTTGCCATCGCTTCAGGAATAGCTCACTATAACGTCGTTGTACCGCTCAACCTTGCATAAACGAGTTACACTGTGTATTTCACAAGTCCTATTACAGGCATCTAGGGGCGGTAGTGTGTGCTTAGTAGATAAAGTTTTGATAAGGGACCCATGTTCGAAAATGTACCATTTGGACATAAGTTTGAAGGTCGGATTAATTTCAGATTTCCCGCTTCACGAACTGCTCACTAACTGAGAAGAGAGCGCCGTCTTCAGTCCCTGTTGTAATAATGTCATTACGTACCATTTTCGTCAGACTGCAACAACGGATGCGGGAAACTGGTGCGTTCATAACTAGGAGAGTTGACTGCAGTGCTCGATGGACGCACACCCTCTTAGACTTTGAGGAAGATGTCCTTCGTCACGTAGAAGAGAACCCGACGACTAACTTGAGACACAGACCATGCCTTTGGCTCCTGTAGAGGTCTCAGACCAGAGCTCGTTGCGTCCACACTGTGCGTACCGTGAAGCGGGAGCTTTGAAAGTAATCCAATGTTCAAACTTTTTACACCCAAACGTTCGTTTTCGAACATGGATCCCTTATACAAACTTTATCTACTAAGTCCCCTCTACCACCCCTAGAAGCCTGTAATAGGAATTGTGGAATATTTTGTATGTAGACTAACTATTCATCAGTAAACGTATCCAGCCTGTTGTGTATGGTTCTTGACGTACAGTTAGCATTACCGAACCCGTGACAGAACCGAACCGTACTGAATGCAAGTCTGAGGGCGATTATTAAAGTGGGCATTACTGTACTCAACATCAAGTATAGTGAATGAATCGAAGAAGTTTGATTACAAACAAGGAAGATAATGCATACCGAGGACAACTGCAGTGTGATGCATATATTTTAAAATGGTTCAAATGGCTCTAAGCACTATGGGACTTAACAACTGAGGTCATCAGTCCCATAGACTTAAACTACTTAAATCTAACTAACCTAAGGACATCACACACATCCATGACCGAGGCGGGATTCGAACCTGCGAACGTAGCAGCAGCGCGGTTCCGGACTGAAGCGCCTAGAACCGCTCGGCCACAACGGCCAGCTTCATATATTTTAATGTGATACATACTGTATATAAAGATAAACGAGCTACCGGATGCCGTGGGTCCCTATACCAAAATACTCATAAAGTATCCCTGAACCACCATCAGACGTTTTGCGATGTAGTTCAGGTTCACTATGTATATGTCACGTAATGACCAGCGCACGAAAATTAGAGAAATTCGGGATAATGCAGAAGGATCTACATCTACATTTATACTCCTCAAGCCACCCTACGGTGTGTGGCGGAGGGCACTTTACGTGCCACTGTCATTACCTCCCTTTCCTGTTCCAGTCGCGTATGGTTCGCGGGAAGAACGACTGCTGGAAATCCTCCGTGCGCGCTCGAATCTCTCTAATTTTACATTCGTGATCTCCTCGGGGGGTATAAGTAGGGGGAAGCAATATATTCGATACCTCATGCAGAAATGCACCCTCTCGAAACCTGGACAGCAAGCTACACCGCAATGCAGAGCGCCTCTCTTGCAGAGTCTGCCACTTGAGTTTGCTAAACATCTCCGTCACGCTATCACGCCTACCAAATAACTCTGCGACGAAACGCGCTACTCTTCTTTGGATCTTCTCTATCTCCTCCGTCAACCCGATCTGGTACGGATCCCACACTGATGAGCAATACTCAAGTATAGGTCGAACGAGTGTTTTGTAAGCCACCTCCTTTGTTGATGGGCTACATTTTCTAAGGACTCTCCCAATGAATCTCAACCTGGCACCCGCCTTACCAACAATTAATTTTATATGATCATTCCACTTCAAATCATTCAGTACGCATACTCCCAGATATTTTACAGAAGTAACTGCTACCATTGCTTGTGCCGCTATTATATAATCATACAATGAAGGATCCTTCTTTCTATGTATTAACAATACCTTACATTTGTCTATGTTAAGGGTCAGCTGCCACTCCCTGCACCAAGTGCCTATCCGCTGCAGATCTTCCTGCATTTCGCTGCAATTTTCTAATGCTGCAACTTCTCTGTATACTACAGCATCATCCGCGAAAAGCCGTATGGAACTTCCGACACTATCTACTAGGTCATTTATATATATTGTGAAAAGCAATGGTCGCATAACACTCCCCTGTGCACGCCAGAGGTTACTTTAACGTCTGTAAACGTCTCTCCATTGAGAACAACATGCTGTGTTCTGTTTGCTAAAAACTCTTCAATCCAGCCACACAGCTGGTCTGATATTCCGTAGGCTCTTACTTTGTTTATCAGGCGACAGTGCGGAACTGTATCGAACGCCTTCCGGAAGCCAAGGGAAATGTCATCTACCTGGGAGCCTGTATCTAATATTTTCTGGGTCTCATGAATAAATAAAGCGAGTTGTGTCTCACACGATCGCTGTTTTCGGAATCCTTGTTGATTACTACAGAGTAGATTCTGGGTTTCCAGAAATGATACGCGAGCAAAAAACATGTTCTAAAATTCTACAACAGATCGATGTCAGAGATATAGGGCTGTAGTTTTGCGCATCTGCTGAACGACCCTTCTTGAAAACTGGAACTACCTGTGCTCTTTTCCTATCATTCCGTTCCTCTAGAGACTTGCCCACTATGACACTCCCCTCTCGGCCTCGTATAAGCCATTCTATTCGATACAACTTCGGCTACTCGCAAATGAACAGCGTTCCTTCCTACACAGAGCTTCTCGTCGTAGCTGCCTAGAGTGAGTGGACTTCATTTCAGTCCTGTTCAGCAAAGAAAAGACTGAGTGTGTCACTGGGCATCGAACCCGGAGCCTTAGCGACGAGCACTAGGCCACTGTCAGCATTGGACGCTACGAGGAGAGACGGGCAAGGTCCGCAGCATGCAGCCCCACACTTACCTCCGAAACGAGTTGGACGACGGCGCGCGAGGACGGGCCGTGAAGGCGGAGACGTATCGGAGGGGACAGAGGCCGTGCCTCCGGTTTGGGAACCGGTAGCCCGCCGGCAACTGTTTCCCCCGCAGCTGTATTGCGCAGGTCACTGCTTTCCGGTTCCCATCGAACAGTTTGTGGGCACATCTGCTGCACCGATATTGAGCAACGGCCACGCGGACCCGACCCCGTCCGTCCTGATTCACCGCGACGCCTGTCTGACTTCTTTTTCGAGTTGACCGAGGGACGTAACAAACTCGCTGCCACGCTACACGAATCGAGAATTAAACGTGGGCTGCTTCTGAATCGTATACCGCCGGCTTCGGTTATACGTGCCATAACGAAAATATTTAGGGATAATGCTTGAAATCTCAGTAACTGTAGTCCTGATATCCTGAAGAATAACAACATCTGTCTATTGCTTTTAGACTCCTAATATATGGTGAGGACACAATTACTGACAACTGCTCGTTCAGAGTGTGTAAGTCTAGACCTCTGCCATACAGTATCCAGTGATTCCATTACACTCACTAGCCCAAGAAAATACAGAAGAATGGAATAGCTGGTAGAAGCGGACCTCGGGGAAGTTCACTTCGGTTTCCAGAGAACTGAAGGATCACGCGAGACGATACTCATCTTTCGATGTCTCGTTGAAGACAGGTTAAGGAGAGACAAACCTGCGTTTATAGCACTTGTAGATTTGATGAAAGCTTTTGACAGTGTTGACTGGAATACTCTCTTTCAAATTCTGAAAGTAGTAGAGGTAAAACTCAGGAAGCGAAACGCTATTTACAACTTGTACAGAAATCAGACGGCAGGTATGAGTTGGGGGCCATGAAAGGGAAGCAGTGGTTGAGAATTGTCTGAGACAGGGTGTTAGCTTATCCCAGATGTTATTCAGTCTGCAAATTCAGCAGGCAGGAAATGAATTTTGAGTGGGAATTAAGAAAGAAGAATAAAAACTTTGAGGTTTGCCGATGACACAATAATTCTGTCAGAGGCACAAAAGGACTTGGAAGAGCAGTTGGACGGAATGATCAGCGTCTTTAAACGAGAGTATAAAATGAACATCAGCAAGAGCAAAACAAGAATAATGAAATCTAGTCGAATCAAATTAGGTGATGTAGAGGGAATTAGATTATATACGGGGCACAAAGTAGCAGATTAGTTTTGCTATTTGGGCAGCAAAGTGAGTGATGATAGCTCAAATAGAGAGGATATAAAATGTATACTTGCAATGGCAAGAAAAGCATTTATGAAGAAGAGAAATTTGTTAACATAGAATAAAAGTGTTAAGAAATCTTTTCTGAAGGTGTTTATCTGGAATGTAGGCATGTAAGGCTTTTGAAATGTGATGCTACAGATGACTGCTGAATGTTAGATGGGTAGAAAACGTAACTGATGAGGAGATACTAAATAGAACTGGAGAGACAAGAAATTTGTGGAACAACTTGAGTAAATGAAGAGATCGATTGATAAGACATATTCTGAGACCTGGTGGGATCACCAATTCAGTAATGGGGGAAAGCGTGCATCAAACCAGTCTTCGGACTGAATACCACAACAACACCAACTAGCAATATCGCTCTTCGTATAGTTCCAGAAAATGCCGACAAATTTTTTTTCTTTTTTTGCTTTTTTCAGTACAAAAATGAGAACACAGTAAAATCGTGCTGACGAGAGCAGAAATTATTCCCCTGAGACTGGTTTGATGCAGTTCTCCATGCTACTCTATCCTGTGCAAGCTTCTTCATCTCCCAGTACTTACTGCAACCTACATCCTTCTGAATCTGCTTAGTGTATTCACCTCTTGGTCTCCGTCTACGATTTTTACCCTCCACGCTGCCCTCCAATGCTAAATTTGTGATCCCTTGATGTCTCAGAACATTTCCTACCAACCGGTCCCTTCTTCTTGTCAAGTTGTGCCACAAACCCCTCTTCTCCCCAATTCTATTCAATACCTCCTCATTAGTTATGTGATCTACCCATATAATCTTCAGCATTCTTCTGTAGCACCACATTTCGAAAGCTTCTATTCTCTTCTTGCCCAAACTATTTATCGTCCATGTTTCACTTTCATACATGGCTTGTGTTTTGAAATACAACCATAGGGAAGAAGTTGAACGTTGCTGATCGGTGGCGGGGGGAGGGGACTAGGTGTAGGCTGGTGGCGTCTTTAAGCACAACCGATATTATCTTTTAGTAGGATGGCAGAAAGGGGCACCATCGTAGTGCCACCACCGAAAACTGGATGTTCACAGTGCTACTGCAGTATACGACGAGCTGTTGAGCTCATTTAGTTGCGTGTGCGAATGGTCCTTCACACGTGGTAGGGCGTTCTGCATGGAAGGAAAAGCGGTAACAAGAGCTGAGATCCGTAGACAACCAGACATTTCCAGAATCGATGGCGAAGTGTCTGGATGACGAAGAAGTAGTGGGAAATGGGATTACGGGAAACCGAAATCACGGATCCGCGAAAAAGGTGGAGTTAGCGTAGTGTTACGTATTTGCGTGGAGTGATTACGAACGGCCGGAACAACTTCCGGCCCGAGAGGCTCGGTCTGCGTAACACGAACAGCCAACGGTCTGCAGATGACAGAGAAGTGAGGGCAAGGGTCGTGCAGCACCTAGGCCGTGGGAAAGGTCCGGCGCGCAGCGGAACAGGTTGAGCAGCGGTCAGCGGCGCCGCAAAAACAGCCGCGCCGGCCGATCTGCGACTCGCTCCACCGGGATACGGTTTCCGTCGCGCTGACCGGCCGGACAGCTGGTCCCCCGAAATGCCCAACCGGTGCGACCGGCCGTGCTGGGCCTGCGGATTCCTCAGTGCTCTGCGGGATGGGCGTCCGGCGCAAACCGCGTATGTTGCGCTTGCCGCCTTACTGCACGCCGAGAAGTTGCACAGTGCTCGACAGTTAAGTATTCTCCAGTCGAATGAGGGTCATCGAGGGTTGAAAAACAGGCTAATAGTTGGATAAATGTTTCTCGCTTCTGGACAACTTAATGATAAAATCCGTCTGCCATCTCTTCAACAGCGTCTCTTTCTTTGCCAATCTGAATTTCAAAGTCACAGCGTCGTCATCATAGCTTCTTTCTTTGTGTAACGACATTCAACGCGATGTGAACACTCCATTTACGCGCATCTGAGAATTTTGCTATACGGCACAAGAAAACATCTAAATTCGTAGATACGCGTTTCTGGCTTGTTGACATCGCAATGAAGGCTCTCGCAGAACAACTTAAGCCCTGTTGACGAAGCTGTGACTTGTAAATGTACAGTGGCAAAGAAAAAAAAAACGCTATTGAGGAGTCAGTATACGAATTTTATTTTTGAGTTTTCCATTCACTGTACAGTCTCGGGTTTACCAAGAATTGTCACTCTGGGTACCACGAAGTTTCTCGGTTTCTTTGCCGCGTCAGATTTGGTTGTATATTGAAGCTTTCAATGGATTCCTCTGTCGTCATCGTTAGGAGTACTCTCGTACTGATAGACTAACACTTTCCTTTGTAGTTGGCAGGATTATGTCATGGAGACGTCATGAAATCTTCCATAAGCTATCAGATATTATGTCACCATTCGTGATAGAGGATCATTACTAATGATGCCCAATCCGTTAGATGGTGGACAACCACGCTTATTTTTCTGTAGCCTTTCAGCATAGAGCGCCCGTTACTATGCACCGCTGTCGGCCGGGGTGGCTGAGCGGTTCTAGGCGCTACAAAAAATGGTTCAAATGGCTCTGAGCACTATGCGACTTAACATCTGTGGTCATCAGTCCCCTAGAACTTAGAACTACTTAAACCTAACTAACCTAAGGACATCACACACATCCATGCCCGAGGCAGGATTCGAACCTGCGACCGTAGCAGTCGCGCGGTTCCGGACTGAGCGCCTAGAACCGCTAGACCACCGCGTCTAGGCGCTACAATCTGGAGCCGCGCGACCGATACGGTAGCAGGTTCGAATCCCGCCTCGGGCATGGATGTGTGTGACGTCCTTAGGTTAGTTAGGTTTAAGTAGTTCTAAGTTCTAGGGGACTGATGACCTTAGAAGTTAAGTCCCATAGTTGCTCAGAGCCATTTGAACCATTTTTTTATGCACCACTAAGGAAAAAAATTTTGGAAATCTGGTCGCGCGAAACGTCCAAGGCGCCCTTGAGCGCGCGGCACCACTAAGGGTGCAGCCGATGTCAAGGTTATACTGGTTGTTCGAAGTTCTGATCTCAACAGCTTCTTTGATGACAGAATCCCAGTAGTTACCATGACGTGCTGAAAAACAATGCCTGGGAATTTCTCTTGCGAAAAGTCTTAAAGGTAAAGTGAGCGTTATTAACACTCAACATCTTTATTCTTCATGTCTACATATTTATTTCTCAACATAGTCACGATGGCGACGAACACATTTCTGCCAACGAGAGACCAGTTTATTGATACCATCACTGTAGAATGTTTGACTGTTGACAGAATGACAGCCTCATCTCTGCTTGCACCGCTTCATCACGATCAAACTGAAGTCATCAAAGGTGTTCTTTAAGTTTTGGAAACAGATGAAAATCGGGTGGGGCCAACTGGGGACTGGATGGAGGACAATCGGCGATAGTGAACACAAGGCGTCGAATTGTTGAATATCTCGCAGCACTCGTGTGTAGTCTGGCATTGTCATGTTGAAGGAAAGGGTCCTCTACGTGGGTACGAACTACAGTATGCTGTTTCTCATGCACCTACATAGCTACGTTACACACCGCCATGTTACACGCTAAAATTTGGAGCTCTGTAGTGGCAGAGAACTGCAAGTGTGTAGGTCTATAAATAAAGAATGAAGGTGTAGAGTGTTAATAACATTTGTTTTACTAGAATAACTATAACAGTTTTCACATAAAAATTCGGAGGCATTACTTTTCAGCACGCCCTCTTATATTCATGGGATAATATTTTCATGTTATCATACGTAATCGTATTTTAGTTTGTGCAGCTGTATTGCGCAACATCAGATTTGTCGAGCTAGCGATTTTTCATGTGGCGTCGATGTTCCCTGCAGCGTTCTGAAATCGTCCGTACGGACTGACAAATGTAATTGCTACCACATTCATAATGGATTTTATCAATTACAGGGACGCTTAGAATAAAGTTGTCTTTTATTGGGTTCTACGTATCTTTAATTTTCTTGCATTGTTAGAAAATGGACTGGATACATGTTTTAGTTTCCTATAGATGACTAAATAAATGTCTCTTTCGCCATAGCCGTTCATCCGGAACACCTTCTTCAAGCATCTGATTTCGGAATCCAGGCGGTCTTTGTCAAAATCGGTTTTAGCGTGTTTACATCTGCTCTCTCTTAGCCCCTATAATGAAAGTACCGAGTTATAGGTCAGTATGTGTTGTCTTTCGGAGTGGCAGAGCTGCCCATATCATTTTAGTTCAAGCAAAATTTTGAAATAGTAATTTCCCTTCTCTCTCCATCTCGACGGTGAACTTAATAATAATGTGCTTTTCTCTGTTAACATTTGGAAGTTACTTCACTTCGTGACATCTCTATGAAACAGTTTGGCCAACAAGACAGCAAAGCACCACATGAACTGTTAGTACGACAGTTAACTCCTGACGTAAACAAGAGAGAAATACCATGAAAGCTTGAGTAGGAAAGCGAACCTAATGTGGTAAGAAAATCTAGAAACATTTAGGCAAGAAGGGCGCCATAAAAAGTTACGTTCTCAAAGAGGACAATAGGGCAATGGTCATACATGCAGAATTAAAGTGAGAATTGTAGTGGTAGTATTTAGTACTGGTATATGTAGAAGTATATGTAGAAGTAGATGTATAAGCAGACGTAACATATTAAATTGTCTTATTGGAATTTCAATGTTGAAACTCTTCTGGGGCTATGATTGACAACAGAGGTTGTAAGTAGTCTGTTTAAGTTTTTATATTGGTAACGCCACGTAGCGCTCTGTATGTGCTGTGTGCAGTCTGTGGCTGGTTTGCATTGTTGTCTGCCATTGTAGTGTTGGGCAGTTGACTGTTAACAGCGCGTAGCGTTGCGCAGTTGGAGGTGAACCGCCAGCAGTGGTGGATGTGGGGAGAGAAATGGCGGAGTTTGGAAATTTGTAAGACTGGATGTCATGAACTGCTATGTATATTATGAGTTTTCAACACTATTAAGGTAAATACATTGTTTGTTCTCTATTAAACTCTCATTTGCTAACTATGCCTATCAGTAGTTAGTGCCTTCCGTAGTTTGAATCTTTTATTTAGCTGGCAGTAGTGGCGCTCGCTGTATTGCAGTAGTTCGAGTAACGAAGGTAAGTGATTTGTGAAAGGTATAGGTTAATGTTAGTCAGGGCCATTCTTTTGTAGGGATTTTTGAAAATCAGATTGCGTTGCGCTAAAAATATTGTGTGTCAGTTTAAGCACAGTCATGTAAAATTGTTCAAAGGGGACGTTTCAAGGTTTATGTAGCATTAAAAATAATATCGCATGGTATTAACACACATAAAAATCTTAAAGACTTTAACTATCGAAACCAAATTTTAAATAAGAGAATGTACTGAAAGAGACAAGTTACTTCCAGCACAGATAATGCTCGTAACTATTTCTTCTTCCGGGATACTGGAGAAATTTTGGTTTTCGTTTGTGGTTCGATTGCTGAGTGTGGAAGCGCTAGCTGCAAATTCAGAGGTCAGGGCTTACGTCCTTAATCGGAGGTAGGATTCTTCCGTCGCTTCTTTCACAATGATCCGTTTATGTTAAAAACTACGAGTAACGCCGTGGTTCGAAGTCCGCGTTAAACTGAAGGTCCGCATATAAATCTCTCCGAGTAATCCTGTTCAAAGGTCGAAGGAAGGCAACGGCATAACTTCTCCGAAACAGCTGCGGTGTTCAAACTTATCTTGCCTTGAGGACAGTTCTGCTTCCCTTTTATGCCTTAGTGATCGAAACTTTATACTTTTTCTTGCAGTACAAGTACAAGAGCCATCAAAAGAGGGCTATAGTGATTTGGCTATCGTCATTATTATTATTATTATTATTATTGTTGTTGTTCTAGGCGCTGACAACCCAGTTAATCGATGTTTTCACGGAATCCGTGCTTCATCGACCCTCTTGGTTTTCATATTCAGCATATTTCTCACCAAGTAGCAAATATTAAATCTTAACACATACATCCACAGTGCTGAAACGAAATAGACGCTTCAAAATCTGAGTAGAATAAAGGGTATGATTACCCAATATTCAGAGAAATACTCGTCGCTGACTGACACTTCGTTTATTTGCAATGAACCATTAATGATATGCTAGGGAAGTTCAGATTACTCGGAATACCTTCTGTACTACTGCGTGCCAGGAGACTGAGAGGTCGCGGGGTCAGATCCCGGTCGAACGACGGAAATTTTCAACCTACCTTTAATTTATCCTTCACCTCTCAGTAATGTGGATATTCGCCAGGAAAGACACAGTAAACTGTGTGTTCCCTTTCCCCGGTTGGATAACTGGGGTGTATCAGGGACACGCAAGTCGTCAAAGTGGGGTCCAGTTGTGAGCCTTATACCCGTCATTAAGCCACACGGAATTGAGTAGATAGTTTACTCTTTGTACGATTTCTAGTGTTAGATCTTTTTTTAATTCAGCGTATTATTTGTGTAGTTATCTGTGCAATCAATTCTTCCTTAATTTCAGTATTATTTCACATATTCATATTCACAATCCAAGCTGCCGGTAGTTTTCCAGATTTGCGGATGCCATAGTACGCTTTACGATTACATCTGAAACTCACACTTTTGAAAATCAAGTGTAACAATATGCACAGTTTGTCAATGAATTTTCGTAATGTAAAATATAAACAAGTAACTTGTTTGGCCATTACGTTAATTCTACCACGAAAATCGCTTTGCTGATGTAAAGCGACCAGTTTATAACATCAAGGTTCCGGAGTTGAGCAGCACGTACATGTTGGTTTCCGAATCCAGAAGAGTAAAAACTAAGCAGCTGCACTTGGCTAAAACTTGGGGGTTGCAACAGATATCTTTACAGACATGATTAGGTTTTCAAAACGTAGTTTTCAACTAATGTAGAAAATGTGTACCCGTAATGTCGATTTGTTGATTTTTGTACAAGCTGCCAATCGTGACTGTGTATTGTTCAAAAAATTTTCGAGGAAAAATTCTCTCCTGAGTAAATGATGTATCAATATACTAACGAAAATCGCGTCTTCATCTGGTACGTTTCATGATCTGCTAGTTAGCTGAGCAGTTTTTTCAAACAGAAGCATGATCTGCACTTAATTGCCCTTTCCTTGCAAGTATGCCTTTCGAACTAGGAGAACGTTAATAACATTTTGGAAAGTTATATCCCAGAACAACTTCGAAATTTCGTCGGTGGAGTTAGGTTTAACCTCGTATAAATGTTCGCTCAAGAAAATATAGTAGCGAGCGGGGAATACTCATTTTAATTATCTCATTCCCGCGATCAGGACCGTCGTTATCTACTGCTGTGATCCACTACTGAGAGGTAAAAGGAGACACCTGACTTTCTTTTTTTTAATTTCACCTGCCGCAGGAGGCGCTGCGAGGAATGTGCGGCTGCGGCTGTGGAACTGCAAGACAATGTGCTCGGCGATACGAAGATAGCGGGGCAAAAACGGGCGCGCGCCAAGACCGGCAATAAAACACGAGATAAAGGCGGCCCCTCCAATATTTCATGCGAAATGCAGTCACAGCCAACTTCCCCGTGTTCGCAAAATGGCGCCGCAGCGAAGAGGGAAGCAGTCGGGCTAAGAACAACACCAAGTTTTAATTGAAGTCCCTCCCCCCAGTCGTACACGACGCCAAACAGATGGTGTCGCCAATATCTTGCGCGTCATTTTTCCACGACCGTATTCCGTGCCCTGCCTTCCGACCCTCCGTGCCAACGCAGATAATTCTTTCGTGAGTTGGTTAACCACGACAGGGGTACTGTATTTGCAATCCTGTTTTTGTCTGAAACATCACAAACGAAGCTTCAAAACTTTTTATGAACTTCGATCTAGCAACCACTCGAGAAATTAGCGCAATTAAAAGGCAGAATGCTAGTATGTTTTTTGTAACACCTCGTATTATATAAGACAGGGCTGTAGTCTATCCCCGATGTTACTCATTTTATTCTTTTATTAAACAGTAAAGGGAAACAAGATATTTGGAAAAGGAATTAAAGCTTAGGGAGAAGAAATGAAGACCTTGAGATCTGCCGATGCCACTGAAATTTTGTCAGACGCGTCAGAGGACTTCAATTTTTGGCTTATCGGATGGGCACAGTCTTGAGAAGTGGTTATAACATGAATACAAACAAAAGTAAAAGAAGGTAATGGTATGTAGTAGAATTAAACCAGACATTGCTGAGGGAATTAGATTAGAAAATAGGACACTAAAAGTTGTAGATGAGTTTTGATACATTTTTTAATTTGATTTATTTATTTTCGGCTTTGGGCAGCGAAGACCAAAAAGCCAACAGCAGTTACTGAAGTGCCACCTTAACATAATTACAATTTCCACAGCACGACAATAAAAAGAGATCGACGTACAAGCTTCTTAGTGTAAAATAAAAACATTAAAAGGCGAACACCACACAGTCATTAGTAGTTACAACAGTGCCAAGTTGACATCACTGCAGTTGTCACAGTAGGACAATGATAAGAGTGTTAAATAGAAAGATAAGTTCGTTATAAAATTAAAAACAGAAAATTACGACCCAGGGTTCTGAAAACATTTGTCTTGAGTGTTGACTTGTACGGAAATGAAACGTGGATAAGTTTGACATGTGGAGCTAAAAGAAATCCTCAACATCAGCTGGCTACATCGAGTAACTAATGGAGAGGTACGAATCGAATGGGAGAAAAAAAAAATAAATTTATGGCACAAGTTGGCTTAAAGAAGAGATCAGTTGACAGGACACATTCTGAGGCCTCACGGAATCGTCAGTTTGGTAATGGAAAGAAGTCTGCCAGTGTATGTGTGGGCGGGAAGGGGGGGGGGGAGGAAGGGGGGATCCTTGTGGCAGGGCGGGAGGGCTATGTTGTAGAGGAGGACCAAGCCTTGGTTACAGTAAACAAGTCGAAAGGTATTAAGTTGAAATAGTTATGCAGAAATTAAGAGGTTTGCACAGAATAGACTAGCGTGGAGGGCTTCATGAAACCAGTTTTTGGACAAATGACAACAACAACAACAAAGAACGAACAAGTTATCGAAATCCTTATTCGAGCAAAAGACCGTTTTAGAGCTTGCTTTTGTATTCGACATTCAACAGTTCGCGCATGTTCCTCAATGAAAGTCCAGTTTTGTCGAGCTTAAGCGAATATTCACTGGCCAGGAATTATTCGCTCATCCTGAGACGGTCTTTTGTCGACATACAGACAGGAAATTATTCGTCGTTGTCACGGGGCTATTTGAAAATCGACCCGCAGTTCCGAAGAAACGATGTGTGCTGTTGTGTAGTTTCTAGTATTGTCTCACTTCTTCAAGGTACGTTCCTGCAATTCCTGCAGTTGCTGTCTTTCATTGGATAGAATTTCAACTAAACTGTAGATATCTCGGACTGTCAATTAACTCTGTACATACGTTATAAATACGTCAGACTTTCACTCGACTTTGTGTTGTTGGGCACAGTGCTAGACACAATCAAAAAATAATTTCATGACGTAAGCTAGTAAGCATACTGATAAAGCAATATTTTGTCATAATGCAGATGGTACGCATGCGCATATCGTATTCATCTCCAATGAGTTGATTGAGTGTATCAACTATTTCTGTGAGGTGTCAGCAGACGTCCTCTAAAATACTCATACAGAGAGTTGTTTAGTTTGATGTAGCTGCGGGTGATGAAAAATGTTACTTATCAAGTGAGACACTGTTCTCATCATGAATTTCTCCCTTTTTAACGCTCGCACTCTTGAGATTTTTGCTCTACTCTGATTTTTCCTGAAACCTGAAATATGTCTGTTTCCTAGGCTCACAAGTCTTCGAATAAATAAACGCCCTAGGGCAGTTAGCGGTAATATCACAGGCGTCGTTACGTTCTCATAGCTGTTTTAAACCCATAAAGTAAAGGTTTTTGCTTTGTGTGAAGCATTTTTCCCGTTCGCTGAATTGCACCGTTCCAAGTATGTCAGACGCCTTCTTTACTCTGGCTGCTACAGTGAAGCCAGATTTTTGGAACTGTCCTTCATTGGCAGTTCTTCAGCCAGAAGCCACCTGATTCATTACACCGTGCACTTGGTGATATATGTTCTTTTTTCCATTCACACTTGGCTCACGGAACTCAGAGGTGTTCAAATGAAACACAGTGCGGCGGTAACTACTTCTGCTACTATATTTACGCGGTACTAACGTGACAAACCTTTTCAGAGGAACACACAGTGTCATATGGCTATTACGAATGACAAGTGCGTTAGCCGCATTGGTATAGTCATACTTTACCTGAAACATTTGCCTGTTCATAGAGTTTTCTTCTCCATCCGGAATTTTACCTGAAATATAAGTTAGCTATATTTTTACAAGTAATGCGCTCTATTCAAGAAGAACATTTTGTTATTGCCTTTCCAGTCCAACGCATCATCGAAGCTGCAACTCTGTTTTCAGTGACATGATTGACGTACGTTAGGCGTTACATCTGATTCAGTATATTACCTGGCAGTAAATGAACAACACAGTTGCTAGTCTTACGAGAAATGCGACTTAGACGAGATAACGACCAAGTATTTGTAATGGTTACCTTCATTTGGCAATCAAACGTCCGTTTTCTCCATTCTTGGAAAACTTCCACATTTTCACTTACTCTTCAAATTCTGAAACAAATCTAGAACTGAATTACGT
Source organism: Schistocerca nitens (assembly GCF_023898315.1). Lineage (NCBI taxonomy): Eukaryota > Metazoa > Arthropoda > Insecta > Orthoptera > Acrididae > Schistocerca > Schistocerca nitens. The sequence continues at coordinate 933,022,841 of NC_064616.1, forward strand.
GACTAGAGTGGAATAATTCGCACTAATTTTTGTTTCAAGGCTGTATTAAATAACAGATTTCATGTTCGTTTACATAAACAAATAAATGAAATGAAATAAAATTATTCACACGGTTGACGTTTTGAAAAAATTGCACTCTTACATAGATGACACGAGATTTCTCATGTTTATTTTTATATGTGTTACTTTCATTAATAAGTATGCAGTTTACACATTGGAGTATGTCATCAAGATAATTATCAGACAATTTTAGTGCATAAAAATAAGTGAAGTGAAATATATTCTTCGATTGTCTTTCCATGGGGTATGTAGCATCTGTATAACTTCTTAAAGTATTTCGACTCCGTCTGTGCAACTACTAAGAAATACTGTTTCTCTACCAAATGCGTTTTGTATTATTGGATTAAAACATTGCCAGTGGTATTGAATCAAATATATTTACAATTTCAATCCGGTTGTAGACCTGAAAACACTTCGTTTGGTAAGGTATTGAGGAATGGTTCTTTAACTTGCAACGTTTTCGCCAATGCCAAAGACAATAATGCGCGCACAGATGACGCTTTTGGATGTAAACAGAAAACAGACGAAAATGCAGTCAATCAAAGAACCGCAACGTTTTCGCCAATGCCAAAGACAATAATGCGCGCACAGACGACGCTTTTGGATGTAAACAGAAAACAGACGAAAATGCAGTCAATCAAAGAACCACTCATTACACAAACTAAAACTGTACGTATGTCTGAGTCCAGACCGCTGACAATATTTTAATTCAGTAAAACGAAGCGGATATTGTGAAACAACTACAAATTTTTAGTAGTTGCATAAAAGGTTCCAAAATTTTTTAAATGAAATGAAATACCCCGCTGCGGAGAGAAAGTATGGTGTGGAAGTAACGGTGGAAAGGGGGTGGGTGTGAGGTAAGTGTGGGGTGTGAGACGGTATGGGAGGGGGAGAGAGAGAGAAAGGATAGATGGAGGGGTGGAACCGTTAGAGGAGAGAGGCTGTGTTTACGAAGAAATATCTATTAATAACAACAATAATATTAATGTCTGAGTATGTACCGCTATGATTTGCACATGGCAACAGGGCCTCTTTCGCTACTACTGAACTATTTTCTTCGATTTAAATTTATATGGAACCGAAAACATCTCGTAGGCGAGTGATGAGAGAAGTGTGCAGTTTTGATTGCAGTCATTCAGGAATAGCGACGTAGTACTGAGAGTTGCGCTGTGAGAGGTGTGCGGCCTTGTTCCACGTGTCGAGTGAAACGAAACAGGGTCCCGCGTGCGTGCGTGGCGGCCCCACAGGTGGCGCCCACGATGTGTGGGCGGAGGGGTGGGGGGGGGGGCTGGTCAGCTGGCCGGCGGCGGCGCGCGCTCACATGCTCCGCCGCCCCCGCAAGTGCGAGCCGCCGCCACCGCCGACGCGACCTGGAAACGGATTTGGGTTGCGGGCTGGCGACAACTGACCACGTGTGCGTGTAAACACGAGGAGGCCAGCGGCCTCGAGGGCCGTCGTGCCATTCCCTTACTCCAAGTATTACAAATACGATCAGTGGATTAATCTGAAAGGACTCTCAGCTGTATCGAATTAATCGTACGCCGACTGAATTTCCTCTGCACTCTATCCGTACAGTTTTAAATTCAGATCTTTAGCTTTTTTAGTCCGGTAGTCCTCAGTTGCGTATAATACTATGGTATGATGATAAATTTTACTTTTCGACCGTCTAATTACAACGGAATGAAACACGATTTTTGTGCCATACGCGTTTCGCCTTTATTCTTTACAACAAAAATATGTACATATTCCCGCCCACCGAATAAAGGCGAAACGCGTATGGAACAAAAATTGTGTTTCATTCAGTTGTAACTAGACTGCCCAAAAGTAAAATGTATCAACAAACCGTAATATTAAATTGTGATGTCCATATGGTCGTTCTCATTAATAAAAATCGGCATACGTTATCCAAATCATAATGGCGTTCAACATTCCAAAAGTGACATGCAACTATTGCGTCCTTTGTAGTACACTTCGCCGTATGGCTCAACTAACCGCTCATTTATAGTATTAAGTTATTAAGTAAAATACAGTATATGATTCCAAACTGGTTTTTCGAAATTATTCGGAAATTTCGTAATTATATTGTCCCAAGTTCTCTCGGATGATGTCATTTTCAATTAAATCCTTCGAAAGGTGTGATCTGATCACGACACAGAACATTTCACCCTTCCCGTCATTATTATGCCTGGTATTGTCACCTAGAGCTGAGGAGTGTGCATTACCCAGCTTGAGTTTGTTAACCGGCTGATGGTCAGCTGCAATAGTGGCCCAAAGATTTTTATTTTTCGACGTGGTGACAGATGCAAATGAATTTTACTGAAACTTTCTTAGCTATTTACGTTGACGACAATTTGTGAAGGTGAGTACAGAAAAAATAAAAAGGCAAAAAGCGAGATACCATGTGACCGGAAGAAAAATGAGTAATACGAAAAAAAAGGCATCACAATTTTTGCTAACAAAAAGCGCTACACACCTCTTTAGAACGAAAAGAAACACTTATAGGCTAGGAATAACTACAATTAAGCATCAACACTGCTTGAGAATAGAGCAGAGTTACATGTTACGAACTGATTCATCAGTATACGATTTGTAAGTACTTGGTGGCTTTGAATATCAGTTCTACATCGATATGACACTGTAATCTTTTATGATTAAAATGTCACTTCATACCGGTACGTTAAGTGTCACAGGCACTTCACATAAATTTAAGGAAACATAAGTGCTATGAACATCACTTCTTAGTTCAGATTTATGAGTTCTTGTCATATAAATAAGAAACATTAAGTTTAATAGAAGAAAGATGACGCAATGACGAAATTACCTGCCGAAATGAGAAGTGTTGATTTCAGATTACTGCACCAAAACAGTTTTGTTTCCACAATGAAATCAAACTGGTAAGACTGATGCCGTAGAAACTATTTTGAAAAGAAGCTAATAATATGAAGTCATGTTTCAGCGATTTTATAGTAATGGCAAATATAATCAACAAAATTCTCGACGTTTTAAGCTGTAATCTACGTCTTGTAGTTTAAAAGAGGAACTGCCGTTAAATGCACACAATTGACGGCGTTTTGAAACATATCGTTCGATGTTACATCGAACCAGAGCAGAACACGGAAAAAAGAGATGTTTGTCATTCTTTGAAATGATTTAGTGAATGAAGATTGTAAATTGTGGTTTTGTAAGTTCATAGCTAAGATTTCTGGATTCTTTACGTCATATTTGCGAGAGCAACATCTTTCACAAAACACAAAGTATCATTTAAAAATGCTTGCCATAGAAAAGAGTTTACGAGTCATACTCTCTCTTCCTAATTGAATGCTAGAGCTTCCGTCGCGTTTTCTTTTCTTGTTTAGAAATTTGAAAAGTGTATTTTTTTCCTGAGAATGTAATCTCGTCACTCGAAAAATGGTTGTCAGAATTTGCTATTTTCTCTCGTGTTTTTTGTGATGTAGCTAACAATTTGTTACCTCTTTCTCTCTCTCCCTCTCTCTCTCTTTCTCCTTCTCTTTCTCTCTCTCTCTCTCTCTCTCTCTCTCTCTTTCTCTGTCTATCTCTGTCTCTCTCTCCCTTCTCTTCTCTTCCATGTCTGTCTGTCTGTCTCTCTCTCTTTCTCCTCACAGTTAAGGACTCTAAGCTCACGAATATTTGTGTACCAGCGTCTACTTTTGTACTTGAATCGTTACGACGCAGAAACAGGCAACAAGTTTTGAACAGTGAGAGATTTTTTTTTTTCCCAGTGTTCTGTACCTTGTAACTCTCCTGAAACATGCCGATTCTGCTTCTGAAACTGCGCTGCTTTTGCCACAAATTTTTGATTTTTCAAAAAAATTTCGATTTCTAATATTGTAGTTTGAGAATTGGGTTCCATTTATGGTTTTAATATCCTAAATAAATATTTGTTAATGACTTTATTTACGTTTGGTGATCGGTACAGCATGTACAAAGAATTATGAAATCTATGACGGAAGTTTTAATTTATTTTAGCGCACAACATCGCATTTCGCTAGTAAAAGCTTCTCATGTTCTCTCTTAGAACGCAAAATAATTGTCTCTGCTAGATCCATCAGAGATTTCTGACAGAGTGGTTCGTAGATACGTGGTATCTGGCATTTACAAACTCTCCTGTCAATGAAGAGTCTATGAGTGCACAAAGAGCTATACTAACTAGTGTTGCTAACGGTGCTGCTCACGCATAGTGTTGTAGTACTGTTATTCTATTTTAAATGTGTTTCTGAAGCCACAAGCGACTTGTAGAACCACCATTAATGTTTCTTGCAAAATAAATTAGGTTATAAGAAAAGACCAGCATTATTAGCATATTCTGGATGGTTGCTGAAGATGAGTTTAGGCTCGAAACTTGTTGCGACGTATTAAAAATAAAACATACGTAGCATAAAACGGTGCATACTTAGTGAATGGTACCAGCGAACCATGCATATTATATTGCTTGTTTATTTCCGCCCTCCGTCCTCTGACATTACCGGTGCGTGGAAGTAATTCTAGGCACAATTCTTGTCCTAAAACGAAAATCTTGCGGAGAATTTTGGGACGTTGTAGAGCGAGCAGGAGCGCCCTCGCTGCCAGATATTTCGTGCCGGGAATATGCTAATTATTTTATTCAGTCGCAAACTTCGGAAGGGGCGAAACTTCTCCCACCGCTGCAGAAAATTCCATTCGCGCTTCTTCCGCGTCTTGTTTTCCTTGCAGCTTTCTGTAAACTTGCTGGGGAAAGAGCCTTAATTACCAAGTTTTAGTTCGAGTCAGGCTCTCTAATCTTTTAGTACCTCGTAGACGGTTCTAGAATATCGTAAGGAGCGCAAAGCAAGGGTTGGGGCACAGCTCCAGCACGCAAACACGTCATTAAGGGCGCGCTTTTGGCGGGGTTTGCTCGCGCTTTTTAAACTGGCCTGCGCAAACAGCACCGGCCATAAGACGTTCCCGCACCGGCTGCCATTAATAAGCGAAGAACCCAACACACGTTTTCTGTGTGCTTGTCCCAACTGTCTTACCGTCTGCAGTCAGCAATCAAACACACGATTTCATGGTGGCCGACAGCATTGCTGTTACCTGTCTAGTCAAACTCGTTAACGCGTCATTAAGCGGGACACTGTTTGGTGTACTTCAATGAGAAATATCCCAAAAGCTATATTCGAAGATTTCTCACTCGAACTACACAGTAAACTTCGACATTTTGTCTAGGCTTAAACGAGCACCCGTATGTCAACACTTACCAAGCCCTGGCAGTGATCTTAAATGATAACACGGCAATCCTGTTATAATTTAGGTATATAGTTCACAGATACACAACGTCAAATGGGGAAATGTGTGTGAAAGAGTACATTTTCAAGGTCCTCAATTTTCCTGAGTATCGTAACAATAGAAATCAATTTCAGTGACATTTCCCTGTTAGACTCGTGTCAGAAATACGAAACATATTTAACGACAGTTAAGTCTATGTCAACACTTCTTTTTCATATTCACGCACTTCCGTTATTACTGCTGTATGGACTTGACGATTATGTGAACTGCTGAAATACATTCACAAAATACTCCGCGATTATGTGTTGTAGCAGATAAAAATATCTCAATTTCTAACACACAGAGTATCCCGGACCATTACGGTCAACGTTATTTATACGAAGGACAGAGTATCCTCAACTGAGTTCTCTGAGACAAGGAAATATTGGTTAGAAATAATTATTTAGTTTTTATGCACGTAAGCGACTTACACCTTACGGTAACGACTTACCCTCAGATCAACTGTTCAAAGAGATGACTGCCAGTTACAACGCAAGTACTGTGACGTAATCCATTAACAAAAGTGAACTGTGGGTTCAGAATCATTTGGCTCCATTACTTGCATACGTCGCTTTTGAAAGGGGCGAAAAAGAAGAGAAGTTCACTCTGTATTTTTAGAAGTGTGAGTTGAGTAGCAAGTTGATAGGTGCTGTTTGATGAATTTTCTTCGCCATAACCGAATAACATCTGAAATTCTACTGCTTAATGAGTTCTTTGTAGAGTACCTTGTTCAGCTAACTGTGACTTGCACAAGCCAGTTTATCATAACTTTCATATGCATGGCACGACATTTCTTCCATTTTGAATGACGCCAATGGCGTAGCTGTTCTCTATATATTGTTTAGGATTCCCGGGTATTACATCCTACTGCATTATACATAAAATGCGTGTACGCAGCTTCTTGTAACGAGTAATTCTCTATCTTCGACAACTGGCCACGAACTGTAAATAATGGTGCACTCTACCGTGGACTTATCACAGACGACTCTGTATTGTTTGAAGGTAACGACATCAACATCGATGCGGCAAGCAGTTGTGTATTATGAAATATACGCAGTTTATATACACGTACCTTACATTTCCAGACTTGACACCTCATGAAATACTCAGTTACAAAATACTTCGTATCGGATCCTCTTCCATATGCGTAATTCTGACTTTAGAGGTTTTGGATAGCCCTTTAGTGTTCGATTCGTAATGAGACTTCTATTGCTGTTGCATTTAAAATTCTTGAAATACACGATAATGTACAGAGTTAGTCGATTTCAATTGTTCTAACTGATGGCGTTCAAAATGAGATCGCACTGTGGTCGACACAACAGGTCTTACTATTTTACGTTTTTTTTGTTTTTTACCTCTAAATACTACGCATAAATTTCGGGATGGTTCCTACAACGAAGCAACGGTTACTTTCCTCCCTTACCTGTTTTCAGAAGAGCTGATTCTCTGTATCTAACGACCTTGTTGTGACAGGGTGTTAAAATCTAAGCTTTCTTTCTTCGAATTTCCCAACACCAAGTAATGCGAGTTTCAGTTAGATTTCTTGTTGTTCTAATTGTCCAGTGGCAAGCCTTAATTGCATTCCAATAAATGTAATAAATGATCAAACATAGAGATACAACTCCAGTCTTTGTACTTACAATGTCGCTTTAATAATTAAACTTAAGTTTTACAAGTGCAAAACTGTTGGTATCTGGAAATGTTTTCGCAGTCATTTCTAGAAGCCGTTCGACTACAGTCTGAAACCATTTCCAAAACTTTAGTAACATGACACACTGTATTCTAGCCCAATCGTTTTTCGGACTTTCCACTGACAGTCTCCCAAGTATCGTGACAGTTGGAATCCTGCTATATCCTTAAAAGAGAAATCGGTAGACCGGATTTAAAGAGAATCTTAATCAATCCGTAAAACCCCATCGGTGATATTTAATAGAGTTTGTGCACGTGTGTTGTTTGATACTTCTTATATCTGGTACTGTATAGACTTTGGGATATAATGAAAATCATTGCTAGCCATAATATTCATCTGCCAACGGGCTAAGAAGATGAGTAACATGACTTAGAACTCGAAGTTACAATTCAGCCTGCGTTTCACACACACTATGCTGATAATATTACGTGGAACTAATATTGAACTTTCTCGTATAGGGTGTGGTCAGACATCAGAATTCTTCTAAGCAAATAAATTAATTGTTGATAGAAAGCCATATAGCGGATATTTGCGAAATTAAACATTTGTTTTCGCTTTCTATTTTTTAACGCTACAAATATAATTTTTATTCAACAGAACCTATTTCACTGGATATGAAAAGTCGAGTTTGTAGAAAAATTGTGTGTTAGTTTCCGTAAAAAAATTTATAGATGTGATATTTCCGTACACAACAGACATTATAGAGGTTAGTCGCTGCAGAAACTTCGAACTTTTTCCCGAATTTATGCTCAAGGAGTCTACCGAGTAAGGTTTACTGCTAGCTAACTGGATGTGTCAGCATAACCAGTTTATTAATGAATCCGACCGGAAGGTGAATATTTTAACGCCGTATTTCATAAGTTCCCCTGCGTCTAGGTTTGCTTCGTCCCCTCCCGGGCTACTTTCATTTACGTGAAATACGCCCCGCCTTGCGTCGTATAAAATATGGTACCTTGGGGTGAGCTTTATGACCGCTCGTCTTAAATCTTGTATAACAGCCAAGTGCGCAGATAATTAAAGAACTAATTTTCTTAAGGGTGCTACGTGTATAATACTTGCCTTCTTGTGGGAGATGCCTCGAATAATTTATAAGCAGTGATAAGAAAGGCTTACATCGTCCCTGGAAATGGTACAAACAAGTAGTTGCGGGCGGTATTCCATAGGCGTCAACCATACTGTCCCTCTGACTAAGCCAATCAGTTGAAACTGGATACATCTGATTTCAGACTTTCATTCGACTGATGACAATAGCAGGTGCCTGCTTCAAGAAAAAGTGGTATACTTTTTGGAAATTGGAATTATCACTTTGCTGTGGAATAAGGCAATAGATGGCTCGAGGCACGAAGACACTCAGAATTATGACAAAGATAAAATGTTATAATTCTAAGTAGCCACAGAATTCTCAAGGTATGGTGAATAAACTAATATAAATACTGATGTATTACAAAAAACTCTTAATACCCCTATGTGTAACTGTTATAAAATAAATAGTAATTCTAAAATCGATCTCAATAGCTTTATACGCAGCTTAGAGATGAAAACAGAAAGTGCAATCTATTCGTTTAAAAGTGAATTCCATTCGTTCAAAAGAATCGACACAGCAGCAATTTGACAATAAAGACAATGCGTATAGAATTTCAAATACAGGCCCCTCCTCTTTCTCTCAGCTCCCAAATCCACCGTTGTCCCTGATTGGACATGACGTTTCCGCTGAGAGCACAAATAAATGTTGTTTTTAGGACTTTTTCGTATGAAAATTGAAACGGTGGTTTAAAGCCAAGATATGTATCTTAAAGACCATGTATAACACTAAAAAACGATTAACGCTAGGCACTTCATTGTGGTTATTGATTGTAGTGAGCTGTCACCATCTAAGAAGACGAGACTGATTTCTGCATTAAAGGTAAAGCAGTCATCAACATGAAGCTTTGTTTGAACACAACTCTGCCTTGCGTGACACAGTCCTATTGCAGGTATCATTGACTTTCTCTGACCTTCGAACCGATTTACTACTTCCGGTTATTGGGGGACCTAAGGATTTAGTGGCGTGCGAACCACCATGCAACTCGGCATTTTTCACACTGCCAGAGGTGAAAGAAGTGGTAAACGATAGATTACATTTTAAAATTGAGTAGTTTCACATCATTCATCATAAAAATTCCAAACGGTAAGTACGTTGTGCTCGAGTAAACAAAACAGCAGCCGGTTTAAATATTAATAAGAAGAAGATTGCGTTTCGCAAATTTTTGATAATTAACTATTATTTACTTAAATAACCTCAAAAGAAACATATGTCTGTACAGAAATAATCTTTTACATTTTGAAGGTATGCAAACAGACTGGCTGCAAGGGCCTAGGAAAAGTAACTTGTTTCGTTTTAGAGTGGCCACGTTTTAGTTTAATTTGGGAACGGTGGCACGAACTTGTGGAAGCGCCTTGTGCTGCTTCACAGAATGTTGCCTTTCGATTACCGATTAAGCGTGTGATAAGCGGGCGACATTTAAGTCCCGCTTAAGGAAAGTGGAAATTTTGCGCGCGCCTGAGCAGTATGCGCCACTCTTTGCAGGTAATTTCGCAGCTCACTGAGCGCCGAGATGCCGCTAGCAGCTGCCTTTTCCAAATCACAATGTTGTTCCTTTTGCTGTCACCTACGCTTCTCCAGTATCTCTGTCGTGAAGCCCGTAAATAATGAATACGACCAAGTCATCCCACCAACACTGTCGGGACATTGTGTTGCAACAAGTAAGGAAAATTATTTGTGTGAAATGTTATCAATTCACTGCGAACAAACGTGTTGACGGTGCTCATCGTTGATAGGCTAATCGACACGAAATTTTCGACATAATTTTGAACGAGTCCTGTGGAAATGCATACGTATTGCTGACAATGTTAGTAAAAAAACATTGCAAAATTTTGCACATAGTTACCTAAATAATTATCTACGAAAATAATAGCGTGTTAGGGTTTTCAGGGAGGATGAAACAGTTGCAGTGTACGAAAACAGCATCGATCGATTGTGTCCAGAAATTGGAAGATATTTACTTTTAACTGTAGGTTGAATATCACACATTCTCCCATCTCCGTATCTACTCAATCTCCGTGATGGGACTGACAGAACAAACGTCAGATCGATTTCAGTGCATTATCTCTCACGTACATTACTATTAATGTTATGAAAACACTGAATCGAGTGTTTCGCTTAAATTTCAGCGTTTCATTTTTGTCGCGTTTTAGACTTCATGAGAAATTTAGGATTAGAGCATCACTTTTAGTAATATAATCCTAAAACAAAATATACCACGAAAGAAATCGTCACAAGTATTTTTTTCTCAGTCGAAGAAAATATGAAAATTACATTGATACGTCTTTTTTTGTCAGAGTCAGTGATTTCTCAAAAATAACGCCGTTAGTTGTTGAACAGCAATAGTATGTCGAACTTCCATCAAGAAGGAACTTGGTTCATATCCTGTTTCATTCAGTTTCATGTCATGTTTATTGTTGTTTCCGTAAGTGACTTCAGATGATAGAAACCACACTTTGTTTCCGAACTGTTGATGTTGCACCCCACCTTGAATAATATTGTTGTTGGCTTGAAGTCTGACTTTAACAGAGAAAAATATAAAATCTGGATAATTATTAGTGAATGAATTTGGAGCAATTATCCGTTAAATGTAAATGTTTTTGAGAGCTCATTTTTAACTGTAAAATAAGTTTGTAACGCCGTAATTTATTTACTCATTGTTACGTGCGAACGAACTAACCAGCGATTAGGGTAAATGTTGACCATAAGTATTTATGAAACGCATACCAGAAATCATACAATGTAGGCATACTAGAAAGTTTTGAAAAAAATTATGGATCTACACAAAAATGATGATTGGTGGAGTTAGACGAATTGTTGCCTTACCAAAACTGAAAGAATCTGCAATTTCACTTAAAAAAAATAACTGTAGTGTTACACAGCACGACGAGAAGAAATATAAACTTGTTGCTACGGGTTGTTTTAGATATTCCACTTGCTTATACAATCTGAAATGCGCATCGCCATATTTTACGGAAGTTTAGAACAGTATCGCTACACTGTATTTCACACGAACATCTCCTGTTTTTCTGACTTTCCGGTCGAGGTCAGAAATTAAAGGAAATTGTCTAAAAACACTGCTGTGTATTACTTAGCTTAAATAAATGTCCAGCCGAATACTCTGTATGGCCAGGGGCGTGTAATATTCATCATCATATTTCAGTGCGGGATTTATCAATAGATAGGTATTAAAATCATAGTTTTTCTTTGGATTGTAGAAGGTCTTTGATTTAAAGAGTGCGCTGAGATTGTTTAAGAATAATATTTTTAGTATGTGAAGATTTTTGGATTTACAGTGTTAGAGGTATTTATTTGCTGCTCGAAAATCTGTTCCCTGATTTGCTACGAGCAGAACTTGTAGCATAGGACTTTTTTCGAATGTTATATGTGCAGTGTCAAGTTTTTTACTCTATTGTAAACAAACAAAAATGAAAAAAACAATAATATGGTTAATTAACTTCGAATATAGTTATTATTTAAGATAATACTTGTTGAACAAAAAATTATACGCTGTAACAGTTAAGCTTTAATACATAAATACATATATCGCGGTTCGGGGCGTAGTATCTCCTAATAATCATGTTCGAAATAAGATAGTAGGCTTTTACGGTCGGAGTCTATTTCAATAAAAATTTTCAGGATGACCAAATTGTATGTGACAAAATTAATATGAAATATTTCCAGGCATACGCATCTGACACACTGAACCTTGATTCTGTGACCCAATCAAAACACATGATGCCAGGATGCCCTTTCAGTCTTGAACTAATACGTATAAAAATCTGACTGAAGCGGCAGATAGTCACCCTGATGAAGGCTGCCTACAATAGCAGCAACAACGTCGGTACTTTTATTACATATCACGTGGTCACACAGCCAGAACAATTTTATTGTTCATGTCGATGTTTGTTTGAGCGATGTATTGATGATATTTTGGCAAAAAATTTTGTTGATTTAGCGGTTGTTCAAAAGCACACATTATGTGTTTAGACAAATAGCAAAGTTGAACGTGTTTTAAGTGTTTGGATTACATTGCGACTGCTTGCATCCTATATAGTTTTTTTGTTTTTTGTTTTTATAATACAGTAATTAAGGAGGAAATTATGCTAATATAAAAGGAAAATTTAGCTAATAATTTAATAAAACTGGAAAGGAAGCGTTGAAAGTGAGGGTTTTATAGCCCGTGAGACGTCCGGGCGTCGGCGGCTTTTGCAGCCGGCAGTCGCCGCGTCGGCCGCCGCCCACGCAATGCGCTCTGCGCCCGGAGCCAGAAGCAGCGGGAAACGGTCGTTACCAGCAAAACGAGATAAATACACGTCGGCAATGGAGGAAATCTAAACAGTCTCTTCACGATATCGAGGAACAGTAACAACAATAAAATACTGACAGACGAATTCCGTCGACGTCTCAAAAACATTGTTTGTGTTCACGCCAAAGTATATTTGAAATCACAACTTCTTGGTGAATTCAGGTTAGAACTGAGTGAGTTTCAGTGAGACGTTGAAACCATTGTAATTATTTTTAAATCCATAGTGCCTGTTATAAGACCGTGACTGTTTGCTAAAATTTTATGAACAGTTGCAGCCTGCTCTGTTCAAATGCAACGTGTGTTAGTATTAAATGTTTTTGTATTACAACTTTTTCTTCATTATGATGCACGATTAAATAATGAAACAAGTTTAGAAAGAAGTTCGACAGGTAGCGGTCACTGAAAAACGTTTTTATAAAATTATATTTCTTATATGAGGGAGCCTGAACCGAATTTAGGAGAAATTTCTGAAAATAGTGTGAGAGCACATATGGAATATTTCCGCACGTAATTTTCTCGTGACTTATGTGACTATTATATTATTCTGATACGCATTGTAAATTTTTCTTCAAGTCTATCATTTTCTAACCCCGCACAGTGAAAATTTTTTATAGACCGAATACAAATATGACACTACAACTTCAGAAAAACATTTCACTGTACAGGCACCTTTTTGTTGCTCCAAAGATATGTTATGCATTACATACAAATATTTGCAGTCGCGCCGCAAAGCAATCACATTTCTAATTACATCTTGTCGGCGGAATTTGCGAATGTTATATTCTAATATACTATTTACAGAAACACAATATGTGACAGTTGCTTAAAGAAAGAATACATTCAACTTTACTGAAAAAATAGTTCCACGTGCTTTGAAAAATATTATTTTGTTGCAGAAACGAGTTGAGTTGCATTGTGAACGTATCTTACTTAGAGCTCACGTGAACGATGCAGGGGAATAAGAGGAGGTTAACGTGAGAGCATGGGAGTGTTGTGAGATTGAGGAAACTACAGGTGGAGGGAGACAGACTCTTTACAGAGTGAAAGAGAAACATCAAGAAGAATTAAGAAGTAGACACGAGGGCAGATTGTATGCCTGGTTATTTAAGTACTATGCGTGTCCTGTTCAGTTCAAGAAACGATCCCTTTTAAATTTGAGGCTGCTTGACGGTTGGGTACTAATGCTTATATATCTCATGGCTTTTTATGATGTCTTCTTCGAAGTCCCAAAGTTCATCCTATAATATTTTTACGTCTTCAATTTCACCAGTTTGTAGTAAATAGGCAGATAGTGAAATGAATATATTGTGTGCATTGTGCATTTAACGAAAGGAAAACATCACCGAGAAGACCACGACACGTGTGACAGGATGGAAGCGTTGTTCGGCCGTTCCGCGCGCAAACGGAGAAGAAAATTTAGCGACTGTGTCTCGGACATACAGTTTGCTATGGCTTACGAAGTTTATATTCAGATGAAGACGGCACAGCGATGACGGAGAAGAAAACGGTGTGATTACCTTGCCTATATTCCTCTGTAAAACCCTCAAAAGTACGCTGGTTTTCCGGAAAGTTTTCTTGTTGTTACACGTGCCTGTGGAAATTACATCCTACTTTTACTGATATCTGAGATCATTACCATCACAAACTGGAATTATAATTAGCCAAATCACCCTCTTTAGACGCACAAGTAGCCGTGCAAAATAAAACGCGTTTCACTTATCACTTGGGCGAATGGGTCGTCAGCATTTTAAGCTTCTTGCGACTATATAGGGCAGGGCGTTTATACAACACGTTTCTTCGCCCCCTTCGACCAGTGGAATATCTGTGTGCATTAGTACGTGCGTGTATACCAGCCAATTAAAAGGATATACCAACCATTTAAAAGGACGCTTCTCTACAGCTTACTTGTAAGCTTACGAGCATTCCTCACTTACGCAGAATTTAGAGTAAATTGTGACGCCGTCTATGTTATCATTAGTGGTTCTGACGACCTCAGAAAGAGTAATAATAGCCCATTTAATCGGTAGCTACGAATTTGGGCTGTAACGCAGTCTACACGCAGAGGTAGTTATTATTGTTTTTACAGAGGCGACAAATAAAAACCCTTAGCAAATATCTGCATTCCTTCAGCACAGACACTTTCAAGACAGATGTGGCGGAGTGAAACAATTTTACTTGGGATGTGCTGCAACTATAAAACACTGCTCGTAACTGTATTACTTTCCACGGTGTGTGCTTACGTAATCTCTGCTGTCTGTATCGTAACTGCTGAAATTATAGCACTTCACATTTCGGTTTAACATACATTACGAAACGCATTCTGTAAGTTATCTGACACCTGATTTTAAACTTTATAGTGACTTTTTTCCTCTCCTTCAGATGCAGACACACCGTTTTGAAATTAAGGGTGGCTTTTGAACGCCAAAACTGGCAATGTTTGTATTAACTGTCTGGCACATGCCCACGGAGCCACACATTGTTTTACCATAGAAAATGATCTAATAAGTAAGCAGCACAAGAAATGGTAGAAATCTAATTGGCAGAAGTAGGACGTATATGTATTCGGCGGAGTCTCTACAACAGTAAAACCATGATCCAGTTATCGTCAAGTAGAATCGATGTGAGTACAGTACTTGGTGAACCCGTCCTTGTAGTCAATCGATTAGGAGGCAGGAAACGAAACGAGACAGAATAGTGGAATCTACGTTCTGGAATAAACAAGAGCCCGGTGCTCCCATAACGTGCGGTAGAGGAATGCGATCTTAGGAACGACAGTATTTGTACGATTCTGTTGTAGGTGGAGGTGGGTACAAATTATAAACAGCACAAACTGTGTTTATTTATGTTTACTGACAAGTTTTCTGCTGAAAAGGCTCACCAGTATTCATTTCACTCAACTATACTATCTCGGGGAAGGACTTTGGCCGTTTCTCCTTCAGGTGGTAGCAGCGTCATCACACGGTGAGAGTAGCAGGCTCAGTTACCTCAAGACACTATTTCCAAGGACCACAAATCAAAACTCGGCAACCTTCATTGCTGTGTGACTGTACATCAGACTGAAGCTCTGCATGAATATTTGAGACTGCGCGCAGTCTATGCAGCTGCCCATACTTACAGCAAGCCTGCAACGATTATTGGAAAGTGCATTTTTTTAAAAAACGACGTTGGCTCCAGTATAGACTTCGCGCAATGAAATCATTATAGGGAACAAGTTTCGAAGATGAATAATCTGACAGTAGAGATCTCGTTGTCTAGTATGTCATTCACAGTGATTACGGGCAGATACGCTCTCGTTAAAACGTTTCTTAGCTAAGCTGACCAAAGTATTTTCGTTTCGGTTTCTTGTGCTGCACAGCTATTAGATAATCTTCTAAGATAAAACAATTGCGCTTCCGTGGGCAAGTGCCAGACAGTTAATAGAAACATAACCGGCTTTGGCCTTCAAAAGCCATCCTCAGATGCGATGGGCGACATTTAATGAAAAATTCTCTGTACCTTGTCAAGTTTTTAGGATGGTTTACGACTGTGTCCATGAGCAGAACTTTATTTAATTTCATTCACGTTCTACAAAATCACCGACATAACAATGGACCACATACATTTTGCTCTGTTGTCGCATCTTACCATAAGTAAATGTGCCTGCCGTGTGTCCAGTCAAACTAAAGATGCGGCAGATGACACGCATGAACACCTCTTCAGCAGACGCCGCCCATAGTACCTGAGAATGGTCTTTGAAGGCCGAAACCGTCTGTGATTCTACCATAAAAATGTGAAGGAGTCAAAAATAACAAAATAATACCTTAAGAAAGGAAATGCCTTTTCGAAAAGTTAAAACAAACGTACGGTGATGAATCCTAAGTCGGTCCTTGGATTCTTCCTGTCACTTATCCAATTATTCATCTCGAGAAATGATGTATGCTTATAAAAAACATGACAAGATATCCCGGGTATGTAGTCCACACCGAACTCTAAAATACCCGCCATAGCCGGGTGTGTATCATTTCAAAGGTCAAGCGAAATCAAGGACATACCACCTCCAATAGGACAATGCCTAATACAGCTATATCAATATTTCACAATTCAAGTTATGGTGGCTAGCGGAGAGTGCTTTA
The DNA here is from genome assembly GCF_023898315.1 of Schistocerca nitens. Taxonomy (NCBI): domain Eukaryota; kingdom Metazoa; phylum Arthropoda; class Insecta; order Orthoptera; family Acrididae; genus Schistocerca; species Schistocerca nitens. The sequence goes on from NC_064616.1 coordinate 933,039,394, forward strand.
TGATCCACCATCTCACCCTCCAGCCGGAGATTCGAGTCCTCCCTCGGGCAAGGGTATGTGTGTTGTGCTTAGGGTTAGTTAATTTAAGTTAGTTTAAGTAGTGTGTAAGTCTCGAGACCGATGACCTCAGCAGTTTGGTATCTTAGGAATTCACCCACATTTGAACATTCCACCACCTCCCCCTTTCCTCCTCCAGTCGCGAATGGTTTTTGCAAGTACGATCGAATTTTTCCTTTATCTTCTTTAACAAGAAACATGTAGGACGAATCAGTACATTGGTGGACTCTTCTACGAACGTACATTCACGAAATTTTAACAGTAAACCATACAGTAAAGCACTGTAGTCGTGAAACCAATCTTCGAATTGATGACAGCTTTCCTTTCACGAAACTATTTTCTCATTTCGTATCCAGTCACTGCTCTCTGCACCGTTTCCAAATAACAATCTCTATCGGATGATTTAAAAATAGAAAAACGTGTTTTAAATAACTTTCTGTAGATCGCCCTCGCGGAAAGTATGCGCCTCTGTGTACCCACAGCTAGTCGTTGTGCGGGGCTGAGGAAATAAGGTGTAACGATGCGCCTCGTTAGCTGGAAGCGTACTGTTGCCAAGTCATTGCGCGCGTTGTATTTCCCGCAGTAAACAGGTGACTCGAAATTACATGACGCGGCATCAATTAATATCATTATACTTTCGACGTCTCCGTTATCTCGGTAAAGTTTCACCATTATGCAAACGACAAGGGCGAAACGAACGGCCGGCCTCCGCTATATGTATGCCACTATACATATATATAGCGTGCTGGCAGATAATAAACGAGCGGAGGCAATTAAATTTTCGGCGGTACTTCTTCTCCTTGTCCTCCGGCGTCTTAGCCTCCGCTCCGCCCTGCCTCTCATTCTCCCGTGCCTCCTCTTTCTTGCACTTTCTTCCCGCGTCCTTCGATCGAAAACTAAGCCCCGCCTTCGTTTACTTAAACTGGCGAATAAGGACAAAGTTTTGAGTTTAAAGAGGCGTCGGCGGGGGAGGCTAGGGTGGTGGCCGTGGCGGGGGTGGTGCCGTGGGAGGGGGTGGGGTTCCCGCTAGCTGCTCCGCGACGCGCTGTCTCCAAAAACTCGCGGTCCGCGCAAATTCAGAACTGTATTTCACGGCGGCTTGGCAGTAAATTATCCGATTCAATTTCTCAGGCGTCTTATTAAGCCTGAGCGCAGAGCGCACTGCACGTATACCACGCAGCGTTTATCCTTCCTCCCGGCGGAACACCTGCACATGCGTCCCTGAGGCAGCTGTAAATACTGCCAACTTCTCGCGAACCGAGGAACAGCCTTGTTCGTCCGCAGGCAGTCGGACGCGTGAAAATAAATTCGCCATCCTCCTTCGCGTTCCGTACCAGTTGCGAATAACTGTATGTCTAGAGACATTATACAAATGAACACACCCAAACTTATGACGAAGAGAAAGAAATGTTGTAGACAAACTTTTATATGCACCAAGGAAATTAGGGAATACACACAATAGAGCATAAAGCTCCACCAATATGATCAAGGATCAGCTTTTGCTCCAAATCACTTTGGAGCCTTAGGATGACAGAGCCATATAAATCTTCAGTGATGGACAATGGGAATCGTAAACAGTAACAATTCTGGTTCAAAAATGGTTCAAATGGCTCTGAGCTCTATGGGACTTAACATCTGAGGTCATCAGTCCCCTAGAACTTAGAACTAATTAAACCTAACTCACCTAAGGACATCACACACATCCATGCCCGAGGCAGGATTCGAACCTGCGACCGTAGCGGTCGCGCGGTTCCAGACTGAAGCGCCTAGAACCGCATGCCCACTGCGGCCGGCTAACAATTCTGGTACCTTCCCTCCCACTGTAGGTGGGACTCCATCCTTACCCCACACTCCCATAACACTTCATTTCCACCTACCCACCTCCTCCAGTAACCCTTGTTAGTCATTTGCCCCACCCTCCAGAAATCTCAGTGGTCCTTCCAACTCAACGTTAGCCAGATGACCTCCTCGTGTAACTAGTGTCCCCTCAAAATTAACCCATCCAATGTTCAGCCAATGATTACAGCACAAATCACCAGAATAAATAGTCGGCCGGTGTGGCCGAGCGGTTCTAGGCGCTTCAGTCTGGAACCGCGGGACCGCTACGGTCCCACGTTCGAATACTACCTCGGGCATGGATGTGTCTGATGTCGTTAGGTTTGAGTAGTTCTAAGTTCTAGGGGACTGATGACCTCAAATGTTAAGTCCCATAGTGCTCAGAGCCATTTGAACCATTTTCAACCAGAATAAGTATTTTTCAAACTTTGTGAAGATTTACATCAGCTAGGAGATATTAAAACGTTAAACTTTCATTCCATTCAGAACTGGTGTCCACCCTCAACATCGGTATGAAGTGTGACCATTGCAGGAACGAATACACTGTTTTGTAGCTTGTAAGCAAACAGACTCCGAATGCACTCTTGAGGAATTTCTTACCACACATGAAACAAACGCGGGGTCAGCTCATGATGATTGCTGACTGGAGTCCGGTATGAAAGCATACGTCCTCCCACTACATTCCAGACATGATCTATGGGCGACTAATCACGCAAACAGGCAGACCACTCAAGGATCCAAACGTTCCTTAAGGAGTTTGTGGTGCAAACTGCAGTACGCAGTCTGGCATTATCCTACTGGAAGATGTCATTTGGCGTCCTAGTGCTGAAGGGCACCACAACAGAGTTTAGCACTGTTGCTTCCCTTCGAAAATTACCAGATTCGTCTCCTTGTCATAACGAACAGCTCCTTACACCGGGATTCCAAGAGTTGGAGAGATACACGTTGCGTGAGAATCGCATCTTCCTGCGACCTCTAACCAGGTCTTCTGCAACCACGTTGGTGTCGACCTGCCGCCACAAGCAGAAGGGAGACTCATCGCTGAACACCACAAAATGTCACTTAGTGTCTCATTTGACTCTGGCTCTGCACCTTGCAAGTCTCTGTTGGCTGTGGCTGCTCGGAAGCTGTTGTCACTTGCATATTCGTCAGAGCCAAACGAACAATCCTCCAATCTTCTAGTCTTGAAGTCCTTCTGGAACGACGTGTGCCGTGCCAAACTGTTGCCCTGAGTCCATCTCGTCACCACTTGTTCTGCAGTCATTGCATTACAATCAATTTTCTGTGTAATTTGTCAGTGTGATGTGTTAAAGTCCCTCTTGGCAGTGACTTGAACTTTCTGAAAGTCTGGAAAGTAAGGCACGTCTTCTTGGCATGCTGTGTTGAGGTCAGCTTCTGCAAAGTTCCAGTCTCGCTAGACACACCCAACAATCATCATGTACTGAGACCATGCTTTGTCTGCAGGAATGTTTTTTTTTTCTATAATGAAAGTACTGCAAACTGCGTCGCATAAGGAAGAAACGTTAATAAATTTGTACAACACATATGGAAGTACTGTAGTATTAGTTTGACAGCGTTTGCTCAAGGAGATCATTGTACAACACTTCCCATTTCCGTCAATGTATTATGCTGTTCCCAGTACGTAGATCACCTGTATGTACAGCTACGATAACTACCCTTTCTATTTCTGTTATTGCAAACTCTTGTGTTTGGTTCTGGAGGAAATCAGCCTTGGGCCACTTTCAGATCTCGTGTCACACATTGTTTCTTCTGCTTTTATAAGAGACCACTGAAAAATAAAACTTATCCATGCGAGACATTCGACGTTTCCCTCATTTTCTTGAGCTGTAAAATTAAGTCCCCAACCATTAATTATTTTCTGATGTATCTGACTATGTATTGCTCCCAGATCGATATTAAAAATAAGGAAAAGTTAGGGTTTAACGTCCCGTCAGATAACAAGTTCATAAGAGATGAAGCCCGTGTTCAGGTTGATGAACGCTGGGGAAGGAATTCGGCCGTATCCTTTCCAAAGATACCACCCTAGTTTTTTCCACAAGCTATTTAGCGAAACCATCGCAAACCTAATTCTGGATAGCTGGACGAAGATTCGAAGAGTTGTCCTCCTGAGTATGAGTTCATTGCCGTCTCATTGCACCATCTGACTCGGCCTAACATGAGGAGTCTCTTAATTTTTTTCTTATTGATACTCAAAATTGGTACAGGCTCCGATCTCGTCGAGAACGAAGTCATTAGCAGAGGGGCACAGTTTTGTAAAAGTTTGGGGAAGGAATTGGCCTGATACTTTACTGAAGTAACCATCCGGACACCCGCTTGACGTGGAAAACACCACGCAAAGCCTACATCAGGGTTGCTCCAATGGCTGATCCTCGCAGCACCCAGTGCGTTAACCGCTGTACCGCCACAGTCGACTTCCCTGATGATCTGCCCTAAATGAGAACCGATCACACAAGGCAAGTGTACCAACATCGAAGAATAAGCAGTCGATATTTCTGAATGCACGAATACACTTCATGACTTCCTAGAATTTGGAGATTTCAAATGCGAAACTTACTATGCTATTTATTTTCAAAATATACTATCTTACTTAAAATCGGCGCTTGGGAAAACTGGGAAAATCAGCCCTGGAATACTAATGATTATTTCAATCTCTTCATAATACGCTTCTCATAAACATTCACGGTTTTTTTTTTAATTTAGCTACGATGGAATAGGGCTCGTTGAAATCTAACTGACAATAGAGAGTTCCAAGTCACACAATTGTTCGTTTTGATGGAGCAAAGAGCACCACAAAGCAAGACCTTTCGCACTTGGTTTGTTCGGCTCGTGTACTGACCACTGGAGAGGCAAAGTACTGTTTCCAATCAGCAGACCTAAAGCACGCGTAGGCTTTTATTTGTTGACTGTCAAGAAACTTAGTTGAATAGCACCAGAAAACAAACAAAACAGAAGGAACATAATGTTTACTTGCCTTCGAAATGGATGTCATTCGACAATTGCGAAAGTTCCTAAAGCTTGTGGAAACCATCAGGGCAGACCTCGTGCGGAATCGATTCAAGAAGCGCTGCCACACACTGTCTAAACACGTCACAAGTTCGCAAAACATGTTTCTCCCACCATTTCCATCGGATGGCAAAACGTAAAGAAGTACATAAACATCTGAAGCAGGGCATTAAAGACGTGCGTTTGGTGGGGGGTGCCAGTTATCCTTTATCTTCTGTTTGTACGCTCATTCCCTCAAGAGGCCATTCTAATCAGTTACTGAACGAGGGAAACAAGCGACAAGTTGAAACAATGAGGCGGTATATCAGCCCTGCTCGGACTGGCCACTTAGTAGCGAAATGCATAGGAAAGACAGAGCCTCTGGTTCGAATCTCGGTCCGGCACACACTTTTAATTTAGCACAAGTGTTCAGTTTCCTGAAGCCTTGCGGAACTGTACAGTAGTAAGTAGTGTCGAGTGGTGATTGTATTGAAACTCGGCAAATTTTTTCGCCCTTAATTCTCGTGTTCTTACATTCGAATAGTTTTCATAGAAACGTCTTGTTTCGAAAGGGTGGAAGAAGGGGAAAAACACAGAAGTATCTGAAAGTATGATTAAAATTATCTTCTAATTTTAAAGCAACTGTAAACGGATATACATACCAGGTCTAAAATGAAAGGGGCGTGAGAACATGATCGTAATCCATCACTCCAGGATACCTCTATCTCTCTCTTTCGCAAAAAAACACACACACAACTAAAGGCCCACGTTTCTCGTCTGTGTTTCCTACCGTGCCGGCCTCCTACAGTCATATTTCTCGCTCCGTATTGCCGAATTTTTGTAAGGGAGAAAAATTCTGACATTCTGGCTTTCTCTTAACTGTTGCCCCGTTGTTTCCTGTTGATTTCGCATTTTCACTCACGATTTATTTGTGACATCTTAATTTTTGACACTTGATGTATTGTCTTAGGTCTCATTTCTGGCCAACGTTTCGTCTGATAGTGCCAGAGAGGCCGTCATAAATTGTGTGGTTGAAGTCTCCGACATAAGTGCTTCGAAAGACAAATACTTCGCTTACTTTACAGGTAGCGGCGGTAAACGCCAGTGAGCAGTTCGCATTCTTACAGGCAGCCACCCCTGTTTCGTAATGCTAAACAAATGTTTTCACATATCGTACTGTCGAACTGATATCGGTATTGGAATTTGTTCAGAGGATTATATAGAGCTATTTTCTTTATTTAACACCAAGGGTAATTATAGTTTTGATATTCTTTCTTTTCCACCAGTAAAGTCTTACATGCATTCGTTTTTAGTAACAGTTAGAATCTATTTCTGATTATGTCTCCTGCAGCAACAGATAAAACGTTGGGCACTCTTCTAGTTCTAAAGGTAATTTGCTGTCAAGGAAGTAATCCACAGTTTCGTAATTGTCGCTTGTAATACCGCTATATCACGATCCGCGCGGCTCCCCCCGGCCCCGTCGGAGGTTCGAGTCCTCCCTGGGGCATGCATGTGTGTGTTGTCCATAGCGTAAGTCAGTTTAAATTAGATTAAGTAGTGTGTAAGCTTAGGGACCGATGACCTAAGCAGTTTGGTCCTATAAGATCTTACCACAAATTGAATTAATACCGCTATATACAGACCGCAAAAAAACATACTTTCAACATACAAGTGTCTTTGTAACGACTTTTCAGAATACTAGATGTTACTACATTTACAAAATGAAATTTCAGTGAAATATTTAAACTGTCTTCCTTCATTACATCACATTAAGTGAGTTCCATCGATCCCTTGGAGAGAAGTCTCTCGGATGTCAAAAGAAGTTAAGAATGTGCATTTTATTTAGGTGTAATGCACTGAAATTACCTAAATTATTGCAAAACCACCGCCAACGTAAGTTTTAAGAGTTTCTGTAATGATACTCTTTAGTGGTATGGGAAGGTTTGCCCAGTTGTTTAGTTCAGTCTTAAACTCCAGCACATTATCAAAAATGTTCAAATGTGTGTGAAATCTGCTAAGGTCATCAGTCCCTAAGCTTACACACTACTTAACCTATCCTAAGGACAAACGCCGGCCGGTGTGGCCGAGCGGTTCTAGGCGCTTCAGTCGAACCACGCGACCGCTACCGTCGCAGATTCGAATCCTGCCTCGGGCATGGATGTGTGTGATGTCCTTAGGTTGGTTAAGTTTAAGTAGTTCTAGGTTCTAGGGGCCTGATGACCTCAGAAGTTAAGTCCCATAGTGCTCAGAGCCATTTGAACCTAAGGACAAACACACACGCCCATGCCCGAGGGAGGACTCGAACCTCTGCCGGGACCAGCCGCACAATCCATGACTGCAGCGCCCCAGACCGCTCGGCTAATTCCGCGCGGCAGCACATTATACATAAGACATTTAATATTTTTCAACACTGCATGAGGCGGTCGTGGTGGTCTAGCGATAAAGAGCGCGCCTGGAAACAGAGCGAATACGTTTGGACAGGATATTTTCAGTCCGCCTCTAATCAACGTTTCACGTCTCAATTTCGTGAGGAGTAACCAGAAACTACATGTAGTTCTCATTCCACGTTAAACTGTAGGACGTCTTTCCCCAGCTGGGTAAATGGGGTATAATGTGTCGTCCGAACAAGACATAACCAGGGCAAAAGCACCACAGGCGCCAAGATGAGAGCTGGTGCCAGTGCCTTAGAGACTCGCCACTTGCTCGAATTCCACCAGCGCCACAGGCGGCGCTGAGGATGAAGATATCGACTTCGCCTCGGTCAACCGACAGTCGAGTACAATCCTTCAATGACCGGACGACAATGGAAAGACGCCTACTCGGAAGATAGGAGAGCAGCTCTCACCCACTTGGTTACAATCATCATCCAGGGCTGACTTAGACTGGGAAAGTCGTTTAGTGAAATTTTAGAAGTGAGCAGACAGTTGCTGTAAATTGCATTTGCTATGTACTGTGAAGTTTACCTACGATTATTTGCACATAGCCACTGAGGGCCTCTTTTTTGTGTTATATTACATGCAGACTTAATTATTCTACAAGTCACGAAGATAAATAAACCTTTTAAACTCATTTGTATGACTTTGTTACTAATTTGTTGGAGTGTTGTAGAACCTTAATCCTCCTATCCTGTTGTCCCACCTTGGGCATAGCTGTGTAATAGTGGCAGAGAGCAACTGTCTTAGCGGTGTACGGCACTAGAAGCCGTTTCACGAACTCACAAATTCGGCCTACCGTAACAACAGTGCTAACTTGGCCTCGACAGCAGTAGCGACGAGGTCTTTACAAAAGGGTAGGTTAGGGAGATGCAAAGTGCCGAGATAGCGTACAGTCGAAGGCTTGCACTCGGCCACTGAGCCACACGAAATTATTATTTATATACATGTGTACCTATGTATCTGACTTCTTTCTATGCTATTTTAACCCTTTTACGTCTTATTAGAGTTAGTGATTAGTATTACATTTATGCTTTGTATTACTTTTTCTGAGAAAAGAGAAATATTCGTAATCACAAATCAATAAATACTCTGGTGCACAATAATTAGAGATGAAAGTAACTGCTCGCATTATGAGTCACTGCTAAGTAACATAGCTCGGCGAACCTTGGTCCATACATAGAAAGAAATGCTACAGCGTAGTGCAGAAGCTAAGTGAAAGAAGTACGCAATAAGACGAACAGAAATCACAATAATTACACCGAAGTCACGGCGATTCGTGATGGTGCCCTGTATGTGGTGTCACCGCTAGACACCACACTTGCTAGGTGGTAACTTAAATCGGCCGCGGTCCTGTAGTACATGTCGGACCCGCGTGTCGCCACTGTGTAATCGCAAACCTAGCGCCACCACATGGCAGGTCACAAGACACGGACTAGACATCGTCCCAGTTGTACGGACGACATTGCTTGCGACCAGAAGTACGACGCCTTCCTCTCATTTGCCGAGAGACAGATAGAATAGCCTTCAGCTTAGTCCATAGCTACTACCTAGCAAGGCGCCATTTGTATCAGTGCTTATAGCTTACTACTATTCAAGAGATGTATTCCAACAAGAGAATTAAAGATGAGTATAAAACGCAACGTACTTTTCTTCTTATTCATTAATAAGTCTCATGTTCCAGTACTTCACGCCCGTCTGCGTTAGTTTAGCGTGTACCTAGCTACCTCATTGTGTCTCGGCTGTAGGAAATAGACACAACACTGTACATTACGAAAGGCCAAAAGAAAGGACATGGTTCTTAACAGGGTATGTTGTATCCACGGACAGCACTGCATGCTTTGCAACCTGCTCCCATGCTGACCACAAGATAGATAAGTTCTTTTGGTGAGGCGTTTCGTCCCTCCACTGACAACCGCTGAATGGTCGTTTTTGCATGGACGTGCTGCAGTAAGTCTTCCCAACGCATCCCAAACGTTCTCGATGGGACTTATGTCGGGAGAAGGGGCGGGGCAGTCCGTTCACCGAATACTCCCTCGCTGCCAGAGCTCCACCACCAGCGCTGTTTGATGCGGCAGCGGGTTGTCACCCACGAAAATGAAGTCAGGGCTGAATGCATCCCTGGAAGATGCACATGGGGTGGGATGTCAGTGTCACATTAACTTTGTCCAATTAATGAACCGCGTTCAAAGATTTAGAAGTCAGTACACGTTGTTCCTCCCCACCCCATAATACCTGGAGCAACAAAGCGATCGTGTTGGCAATGATCCTGAGATCCTTACATGTCCCCGCAATAAGAGGGCCAGCCCGGAATCACTACTCAGACTGAATCTCTTCTCATCCGAGAAGATCACGTGACCCCACGCCTCGTTGGTCCAGTCCCTGTGATCCTGGCAGCATCGAGTACGGTGCCGCCGATGTGCGGTTGTCAACGGAAAACAACGTTGGACAAAGAGACGACCACCATGCAGGCGCCGTATCACTGTGGACAGTGAGACATTGTTGCAACTGCACCAGGTGTTTCAAATGGCCCCGTCTTGCCTGTTGCGTAATGTAGCGGCCACCTGCTGCTATAGTTGGCCGTAATCTAAAACCTCCTCTCCTTCTGGCAGCAGAAATTTTGGTTCGATTCACGTGGGTTATACTCGTCACGCCTCGTCCTTCTTCCATTTTCCTGACGAACCATGTGAAGTCATCCAAATGTTGTCCAGGCATTGTTGTAATGAAGAGCACCGCCACAGTGCACCGTAACTGTTCACTGATTAAATCACACTACCTTTTCCTGTTCATTCCACTGCCTCGTCTAGTGTCTGGAGTGACACCACCAGCAGTCGACCAATGGTGTAAACGCCCATAAGATGACCCCTACGTCGGGTTGAAACCGTTTGGCGGTATTATAACGATAATAAATGCGATTAAGACTGTTCTTGAATTATTGATTAATCATACTAATCGCTGCTTCTCTCCACAACCATGTTGTCCAATAAACCCAAAGCTTCTTCCATCTTTTCATAGTTTAAGTGGGCTACTTTTATAGCTGCAAAGTTCTTCGAGAAGTAATGAATTGGATGTAATTCGTCTTGTGAACATTTTATTATACTCCATTTGACTTGGACCATCTTTTTATACTTTCAAATTTTTCGTCAGCTACCATTTCAGTAAGAGGACAAGTATGCTATTGGTTCCTATACTTCAGTATATTTTAAATGTGATACATATAATGAAAACGTGAAATACATCCTCATGTGCGTCTATATTCTCTAAGGAAACGTCTAGGATGTGACGGACCAGAAGAAAAAGCGGAGCAGTATACGTGGACCAGTTTCTTGACAGGCTAGAGACGTGTGTCGGTTAGGGACGCGAACCCGGAACCTGCTTTTAGAGGGAAATATTCTAACCGACCGATCAACAGAGTCACCAATCACGAAACACATTCACTTCTTGAATTCCGCCAGTACCTCACGCCTTCTGGTTCGAGTCCCGGTGCAACAAACGGTTTTGGTATGTCAAAGAGCTTTACAGTGGCGCACTTTCCTCTCCGGAGTGACTTGTCCACTCAATGCATGTTGATCAAAGTCGACAAAACATAGATTTTGTGGCACTTTTCAGGACAGTGTCCTACTTCCTCAAGGAAAGGCACCGAACTCCCTAGTTTTTAAAAAAGGAAAGAAACTTAATTCTGTCTCTGGGAGACTGATCGCAGCTCACTGTGGAGGTGAAAGCGAATTTCAACAAGCTCAGATTCTAGAAAGAAGGGGAAGGAAATTGCTTGTGCCCTTTCAAGGGAACCATCCCTGCATCTACCTAAGATAACTGAAAAATCGAAATGGATGGAGTGAGACTTGAATCCTCGTCCTCCCGGATACGAGACCAGTGTCTGACTGTTGCTCCAGTTCCTTTGGTTCCAATATTTCATTTCGTAACGAGACGCTATCCGGTAGAAGTCATTAAACTGCAGCCAGAAGGTATACCGATAGCATTTGGAAGATGGAAGAGCTAGATGATACGGGTTGTTAGTAAACTCTGGTAATGGCTCTGTTCGAAGAAAAGACATGCCAATTAGAGTGAACGTCGTTTTTGCATTCAGACGCGTCACCACTCTGCATTATAGCTCTATCATTTATATGAGTTTGAAGACTATTGTGTGGTGTTTTAATCTAAGGTAAAAACTTCTGGGTGAGTAGGCTGGGCCATATTCACTTCAACTTCTTCTTCAAGCACGACGTTTAGAGATCTTCCTCTCAAGCCATTTTTTCATTCCCTGAGGCCTCAGTGAAGAGGATGGGCTGCCAGCTATACAACATGCCACTCTTCAGCCTCAAACATACGAGGACAAATAGTTTTAAAATATTAAAAAAGATGATATTTTTACACGGTTTTTAAAATTATTAGGAAAACTCGAAACGTTTCCGTTCGAAGGCCGTACAGTTCACAATCGGTATGCCAATCAGCCAAAATCGCCTTGAGCATTGAGGCAAACATCTTACTGACGCATCAGATTGAATACACCCGTTTGGTAAATCAGAATGTCTGGTTGCGTGATGAAATCCGTAACTTCCAGCTGCACATCCTCTTCCGACAGGAATTGCCGGTCCTTCAACGTCTTTTTTAAGGGACCGAAGACATGATATTCGCATGGGGGGAAATGGGGACTATAGTAGCGTGGGTACTCTAGTGTCTCCCACTTCTGCCGTACGACATTTGCGATATGGAGACGTGCGTTATCATGAAGCAGCAGCACCCCTTGTCTCACTTTTGCCAGACATTCCGCCTTAAGTGCCCATACACATCCTTCATTCTCCGGTGGATGTCTACTTGTGTTTGTCCTTCGGCAGCCAAGGAAATAATAACAGCATGTTGGCTCTGTTTGGACGCATTTGGCAACAACCTCGTCATAGTTCTTGCGTCCACATGCACGTCGGAAAGACGCAAATGCTACACTAATTATTTTGATATATGTCCGTTCCTATATACCGGCACCGGAGTCGCGCTGCGATGCATATATGCTGCAGCGACGCCCTCAAAAAGAAACGTTTCGACCGCTCATTATAATAAAGTAATGACATCGCAATGACGGTATTATAAAGAAAACTAGTCTTTTAAAAGAAATGCTGACACTCCACTGCACTAAAACGAGGACGTGCACCGTGAACGGATAGATTTGGAGAGAAGAGGTTGAGTTGAGTGGCGCCGCTGGTATAAGATGTGAGGTATCAACTGAGCAGGAGGGTTGGTGCTTGTGAATGGGTCTAATGTGGGAGGATGGGTGGCAGGGAAACGGGGGATTTGGGACTGGCATTGGTAGGATGGGGCCAGGACATGTCTTTGAGGAAGAATTGGTGGGTGAGCCCGGGAAGGGAGGAGGGAGCCCAGATGTGGGGGAAGATACAGAGTAGGTTAGATCTGATAAACGTTACGGCAGATCTCATTAGCTGGGAGAGAAAGTCTGTTAAAACAACGTAGGGAGGCGATATGGAAGATGTGTAGGTTGTGTTTAGTGGTATGTGTTGGTATAGTAGATGTGAAAGCATTCCAGGACTGGAAGTCAGAGGGAAACTAATGGGGTTGTTCAAGTCCAGTATGGAGGAAGGTGTTAAACATGTGTCAGGTGGGAGGGGGAGGTGATGAGCTGGTCTAGGTAGATGCTGTGTCAGAACACATAGGCCGCCTTCATTAGAGCCAGCGCCATGAGTAGCTGGAACATAAGTTCGTAGAGACCATAGCAGTGCCTGGACAATGGCCTTGCCGCAGTGGGTACACCGGTTCCCGTCAGATCACCGAAGTTAAGCGCTGTCGGGTGTGGCCGGCTCTTGGATGGGTGACCATACGGGCCACCATGCGCTGTTGCCATTTTTCGGGCTGCACTCAGCCTCGTGGTGCCAATTGAGGAGCTACTCGACCGAATAGTAGCGACTCTGGCCAAAGAAAACCATCATAACGATCGGGAGAGCGGTGTGCTGACCACACGCCCCTCCTATCTGCATCCTCAGCTGAGGATGACACGGCGGTGGGATAGTCCCGATGGGCCACTTGTGGCCTGAAGGCGGATTGCTTGCTTGCTTTGCAGTGCCTGCGTTACTCCGAATTACGATGCAATGTTCCTTCCGACATAAATACCTGTCTGATGCAGTGCTGCGGCTACAGCTGTCATTAAATACATGAAATGTATTCGCAGTTGTGAATATGGACAACCATCAACTCTATAATGGAATGACGGCAACAAATATTTGTGATGACCCCGTACTCGAACCCAGATTTTCTGCTTACCGCGAGCGGTCGCCTTACTGTTTGGCTGTTCCATGACGGCTGTAGCCGCCGCAGAGCATGTTCCTTCGGACACGCAACATACTTCAGAATAACACAGGCACTGCAATATAGTATTACTTCGCCGACACCGGGAAAAAGACTTTCAAGTAAAATGTCTCACCTGTACGGGAATATCCGTACTAGATATACGAGTGCAGGTTGTAGAAATGTGGTTGATGGCGTATGGAAGGTTGGGTCTGCCGGTGAGTCGTGCTCAGATAGCCAAATGGTGAGGCGACCGGTCGCGATAAGCGAGAATTCCGGGTTCGAGTTCCGGTCCGGCAAAAATTTTCATTGTCGTCATTCCATTATACTGCGGATGGTTGTCCATATTCGCAACTGTGAAAACATTTCATGTAAAATAGTAATACTTCCGTACGACAACAGCAATAACGACGTGTCAAGGAAACTTTTGGACTCTCGCCTCTCCAACAGGCGGCAGTCTCGTCATCCCTAGCACGCATAGCCAGAACGGATCTGTTTGGTTCTACCCTTTCACATGTTCATTCTTCCGCTGGCACTGTATTTAAGATGCGGCACGGCCAGTGCTGGCACTAGAAGCCTATGCCACCACGTGGAGACCCCCGCCTTACAGAGCCGACCTCGAAATACCGCCCGCTACAGAGCAAACCTGCTGCTTTGCCCTCCATCTGGCTCCCGGACTTCGGTATTCGTCAGATATTACAGTGTTAGTGCTGTTGGACAGCCGTTCAAAAACAGTGGAGGTAGATTTTTGCCCTGAGTCTGATTACTTATCCATAGCGAATATAGGTTTTTCCGTAGCGAATATCGGCTACTTCCAAGTAGGCAATAGACAGTTTATTGTGCCAACAAGAGTTTTTGTGACATTTCCTGGTGACTGAATATTTGCAAAAAATTGTTCAAATGGCTCTGAGCACTATGGGACTAAACTACTGAGGTCATCAGTCCCCTAGAACTTAGAACTACTTAACCCTAACTAACCTAAGGACATCACACACATCCATGCCCGAGGCAGGATTCGAACCTGCGACCGTAGCGGTCGCGCGGCTCCAAACTGAAGCGCCTAGAACCGCATGGCCACTACGGCCGGCGAATATTTGCAACTCACGAGCGTTGTTGAATGTTATTCCATATTGTTTACAATAAATGTGTTCTTGTTCCTTGTCTCCTTAGGAATGAATTCTTGCTTACTGAGCCCTAGTCCGGACATTTACGGGACCGAGCGAGGTGGCGCAGTGGTTAGACACTGGACTCGCATTCGGGAGGACGACGGTTCAATCCCGCGTCCGGCCATCCTGATTTGGGTTTTCCGTGATTTCCCTAAATCACTCCAGGCAAATGCCGGGATGGTTCCTCCGAAAGGGCACGGCCGACTTCCTTCCCCATCCTTCCCTAATCCAATGAGACCGATGACCACGCTGTCTGGTCTCCTTCCTCAAAACCAACCAACCAACATTTACGGAGGGTAAACTGATGCGGAAAGCAAGGTGCAATGTCTTGCGTTTAAGTATCTGAGGGGAGTGACAGGAGGGTGGTGAGGCTATGCTATCCCCACACTCGGTCGCCTAGTAGATTTAGTCTGCTCTTTGCTTTCTGTTGGATGGTTGCATAGTGGGGCCACCATGTTAATTGATGGTCGATGGTTAGTCCGACATGTTTTAATGTGGTCGAAAATCAGTTTCGCATTCAATCACAAAAGGATTTTTCTGCGTTCTGCTGGAGAAATGGTTTTATACGGTAAAATTTAGTGGACCATCGTCATTGAGTAGGTAATAATAGCTAATGGTGAAAGAGGCGATGTGTGTTACCAAATGTTCTAATTATCTTGTCGCCGAGATGCTTGCGTGATAGTAGTTTATATTCCTCGTGCACTGTGGCTGGGTAGCAACTTTCCTGCTGGTGGGAAGCCACGAAGAACGAACCATACAGCGTCGTTATCTGACGTTATTGAATAGGAAGACAGGCAATATGTTATGTTAATATGTGCGGATTAAAATTCTAAGTCAGGGTCACAAAAATTCCTTTATTGATAACTAGTTTCAGCTCACTGACGAACCATCTTCAGATCAATAAAAATTATTACTTAATGCAGTGTGGATCAGCCACCACGCACCACCATACATCGTCGTAATCTTCTCTCTCTCTCTCTCTCTCTCTCTCTCTCTCTGTGTGTGTGTGTGTGTGTGAATTCCTAAGGGACCAAACTGCTGAGGTCATCGGTCCTTAGACTTACACACTACTTAAACTAACTTAACTTAACTTACGGTAAGAACAACACACACACTCGTGCTCGAGGGAGGACTCGAACCTCCGGTGGGAGGGTCTGTAATCTGTTCTCTATTCCCGGTCTCTGACAGCCGTAATACAGATACTTCCTTGTCCCTGTTGCTAGCGCATGGATTATGTAAGTGTTACGGCTGTCAGTCACCTTGTATTAAAATACAAATGTGGCAGTATGAGCACTGGATGTACATATGTTACATGGTCAATGTTGTAGCTTATGTAACCATGACGATCTTCTACTTTAGTATGTACATGGTAACAAGAGCGATTCAGCTCAACAGTTTATCAGGATGTGTATCGCCTTGCGGCTGATATACACTGAGTTAAGAAATAGTTGTTATAGATCTGAAGATGGGTCGGCAATGAGCTGAAGCTAGTTATCAAAAAAGGAGTTTCTACGATCTCCACTTACGATTTTCATCTACAAACTTTGACTAGTACAGCCATCATCTCTACTAAAATTACATTCGTTGTTAGAGGTCTCAACTGATTTGACACTTCCTTTTGAGCGTGCGTGGCGATCGTGTTGTTTAACGTACTGTTTTATTGGTCTACGAGTTTCGTCTGTACAAACTTCTCCACAACTACTGGTCTCTTCGCAAAATTCCTGTGTGGAGACTGTCAAGCACGTCCGTTGTTTGCCGGGAAAAGTCTATCTTTCGTGCTGACTTAATAATATAATACACTTTTTCCGAATTATGTTACCTATGTGGTCGTTTACCCTAGTAACCAACAGTTACCTTACAGAGCGAGAAAGAAGTTCCTTTTGTTCTTTGTTGCAGAGTTAATGGAACTTCGTTTGAGAGCCGTATCTGTAGAAAAACATTCGTCACCGTTGGTCATCATTGCTTTCCGTAATAAGCCCAGCTTCGATTCAAGGTTATTATCACTGATGTGGAAGCCTCTAAAAGGCAAAGTGTTTGGTGCTGCTTGCTTCTGAGCTGGGTGGAGGTGCGAAGTAGCTTCTAAATACGTTGGTATGCTTCCTGTTTTTTCTGCGTCTCAGAGTATTGTCGCCGGCCGCTGTGGCCGAGCGGTTCTAGGCACTTCAGTCCTGAACCGCGCTGCTGTTACGGTCTCAGGTTCGAATCCTGCCTCGGGCATGGCTGTGTGTGATGTCCGTAGGTTAGTTAGGTTTAAGTAGTTCTAAGTCTAGGGGACTGGTGACCTCAGATGTTCAGTCCCATAGTGCTTAGAGCCATTTGAACCATTTAGAGTATTGTCAGGCTTCCTACAGGTCAACACATGCTGAAGCTAGATAGCAATCTAACTATCTGTCTCAGTATAAATTGTGCGGATCCCTAATCGGAATAACGTGGTAACCAACAAATTGCCCATCAAATAGCTCATGGCAGACGGAAGCGCTATTATAGAGACACTGCATAGGTATCCTGTAGAGCTAGAGTCAGAAGACTTGAATACAGGAATACACGCCGTCCGAGCTGCAGGGGTGGCAGGCAGCGCCATTGGGTTGGCAGAAGTTTCACTTTAAATACAGTGGCGGACAGCTAGAAGAAACGACGTAAAGTGTATCCAGCACCAGTAAACACATCAAGTTGTTGTTTTCACTACGTTATAGCGGCCAATATGGCGAATTGTCTGATGTGGGCAAATCATGTTTAACGTTTACAATTGTACCGACATTTTATTAATGGAACTGTATACTTTTTTGCTGAAGCATTGGAAAGAATCGTCGAAGGGTCTGCAACGACATAACATGTGTGGAACGTGATCAAACAGCAACGAGGTAACAGCACGGCAAACCAATGTCCCACCGTCAGGAGAAGGGAAGAGGTCTTATAAATGTGTCCATCTGTACCAAATTTAGACAAACATGTACCTCAGGTACTGTTCGTGTCTTTAGTTATGCGCTTGAAGCCTCTCAAACTGTGCTCAGCTGTTGTAGCGATCAAAGAGCTTGTTCATACAACTATACAGACTTCCACAATGTATAAAGCAGTCGAGAAAGTGGGTATGACTGTCGTTTATGACGAACGTCGACTATCTGTCAGAGCAGCGAAACAGTTGAATACTGGAATTTAAGAAGTAAGTAAGAGGTGCGATCAGCCGAAGTTCTGCGAATACTACACCCAACGCATTTCAAACCACCTGCGTTTCGCTGCGTCAACGGTTTCAGGGCAATAACTTACAAAGTCGTAAACAGTTGTGAGAAGGGTACCTTAGAAAACGCACAATGATACGGCGTTTCTATGCATAATTTTATTTACGCATGAAACATCTTCTCAAACCAACGTCTAATTAATCTTCATTCAAATGGTTCAAATGGCTCTGAGCACTATGCGACTTAACTTCTGAGGTCATCAGTCGCCTAGAACTTAGAACTAATTAAACCTAACTAACCTAAGGACATCACACACATCCATGCCCGAGGCAGGGTTCGA
This sequence comes from Schistocerca nitens, assembly GCF_023898315.1. Classification (NCBI taxonomy): domain Eukaryota; kingdom Metazoa; phylum Arthropoda; class Insecta; order Orthoptera; family Acrididae; genus Schistocerca; species Schistocerca nitens. The sequence goes on from NC_064616.1 coordinate 933,057,695, forward strand.
ACCTGCGACCGGAGAGGTCGCTCGGCTCCAGACTGTAGCGCCTAGAACCGCACGGCCACTCCGGCCGGCTTAATCTTCATTAATCTTCACGATATGCACTACTGGCCAGTTGAAACTGTGCTAGCTGAGAGAAGTGGGTAAACAACGATTTTGGCCTGTTGATATGTGGTGCGGTCTTTTCCGGAATAGCATCACTGTTCGTTGTTTATTGATGGGAGTCTAAACGCCGTGAATATCTGAAATTCATAATACAGCTGAAATCGGAGTTTGAAGATATCCTGATGGTCATACGGAAATCGATACTGCACCAACACGTCGGACGTCCCACTAATTCCCCTGATACAACGTTTGTAGATCGTTGAGAGAATAACTCGATTGCTCAGGAGACAAAAAATGGCCTGCATGCTCATCAGGCTTAGCATGTCCGGAATTTTATCTGTGGAGAAAATTAAATCAAGAGGTCTACGAGGAAACACCAACGTTCTCCGAACACATGAGATGCTGTATAGCAAGGATGTGTGCTGCAATACGTTCACAAGAAATTCAGCGTGTGATGTTGTCTACTCGAAATACTTATACTTTATAGCATGAATCAGTGCTCGAGGCTAACAGTTGGAGTATTTTTATATGACAGTCATAATAATAAAGACACGAAACGCAGCTGAGTTTCCTGTTTGCTTACTTGTAACTGCGGGGCAGACGTTAGTGGACGTCTTCTCGTGACGACAGAGCAGTAGTTTGCCTCCTGTTATATTGTTAGTATTTGATCAAGTTGCACACATGAAGTCCTCTTGGAAGGCCCTTTCTAATTTCACAAAAAATACACACATCTCTAAAAAAACACAGAAACTTGGTGTTCTAGCTCGAGAACAATGAACGTTGAAAATGAACTTGCATAGTCTGTGTAGCTACTCACAGAGGTTCACTGTGAGCTTTAATTATAGCAGCGAAACTTGGTAGATATTCAAATGCGTTAATGCGGAACCGATTTATGCTGGAAAAAAATTAGGTCCAATTTTGGCCACCAGGTGCAAATCTAGCGCTGTACTGCATCCCGTAGATGTCTACGGTGCTCATACTGAATAAAATGAGTAAGCGGCGGTTAATAATATAATCAACATTATGTCTTTCTCACTTATTTCATCTTTCCTGCTCGCGTCCCGCTCGTAATCCATTACATACAGAAACATTTCTACACATCTCGCATTAGAATATCAACCAAGTTTCTTTGCCATACGAGAATTACAGCCCACACCGAATTTCTGTGAATAGCGGTACTTTAATTATAGCCACTCATATTTACTCGGTTTGGATAAACTTAAAGTGACCTTCTTAGGTGCTCCGAATGGTACAGGCTGCCTTGTATAACGATTTTACAGAATAAAGTTTTGACAATGGCTAGCGTCGAAGCCCTGGAGGACGAGAAATCGCGACGTCCCTCGTTTTAAACACACGCACGCAGTGACCTAGTGGCACTGACATGGGCAGCTCGTATGAAGGCCAGTCAGATAAAAAGGGGAGAGCGTTGGGGCAGGTAGCCCAGCCAGGGGGAGCGGCGCCGCGTCGTTTGCTCTAATGGCGCGAGCCACCGCCCGGTTACGCACTGACAACGTGGGGGTGGAAAGATAGGGGCCCAACGACCGAGGTCGTACTGCCTTCCTACCGTAACAGCGTACGTCGAGTGTCGTGTTTGTTGCGGCGAAAGAAGGGAGCAAGAGAGTTACAGTCTGGCGCATCCCGTCCACGCTGAGCTCGTTACAGATGGAAAAATGCAGGGCAATGGTCGAAAGAACAGTCTCAGCATTCTTTGAAAAAAGTCATTTTCCCAAGAGAAGCTGTTGTTCAACTAAACAGATTTTCCATTTTTGGTGATTTTATTTGTATGGGCATCATAGTGTGGGCTAAGGCATGATTCTCTTCCTGGGGTTTCGTCTGGAGACGACCTCAGAGGCTAGAAAAACTTCGTTAATTGCTTTTCGTAAGGAAACGGGCTCATCGAAATAAAATGTCTATACGTAACAGTGCAACTGTCGGCTAATAGCATCGTCTCATCGCAGCCACGGATCGGGGAGCCTTATGGCCTCCGGCGATGATTCCAACAGTAGAAGACGAAACGCTGCGGCCACACAACTAAAATCGTCAATAATCATAATACCGGCTGTGAAAGCCTACATTAAATAATCAAACCTTGATTCATTAGCGATTATCTAATTACCCCATCACGAAATAAAATTACGTTCTATGGATCCATTTGTCAGCATGTCGCGCACCTGTAGAACTATCAACATGTCTCATACTCCCGTCGTATGGTGGAACATCGTATAGCATGCCATAAATGATACAATTGTATTGTATATGGGATGGCGCAGAAGATGTGGACGAGGGGGGGGGGGGCAAGCCATGATCGTGAAATCACTGGACTGTAGTTCAAACCATCGGCAGCCAGTGAACCATGTCATATCGCATTATTCTTCTGAAACACGTCATACCCATCGGAATATTCTAATACAAAAAAGGGATGTGGATGGTGAGCAAGGATGACCATCTAACGTGCACTGTCATTAGTTCCCGCACGCGGACAAGAGTGATTAATTGCGACCATGTGACACACAGCCCACACCATAACTGAGCCACCTCTTGTCTGGGCACAATCTTGTTCACATGCAGGATTTGTGGTTGTATGGGACATTAGCCAAGCCCATCAGCTCTATACAACTCATAACGGGATTCATCGGACTGTCCTACACGTCACCAGTGTTCTGAGGTCCAATGACGACGTTCACGAGCCCAGGCTAGTCGTTGAGCTCTGTCTCGAGGTGTCACCAAAGAGACACGAATCGACCACCAGCAGCTGGAGTCTATGCGAGGCAATCATCTTCGTACAGTTCTGATAGGAGTGGATTCATGACTCCCCATATTCAAATGGGCGACGATTTGACTCAAGGTGGACTGTCGATCTCCCCATTTGGCTTTGCGGAGACGACGTGACGTCCGATTGGCAAATACTAGCAGTCGTCCTGTGAAACGATTCACGCGTGTTGGAACATTCTCTCTCAGAGAGTAAAATCCATCCTACGCACTGTTGATCTCGGAAACCCGAATTCTTGTGTGATCTCCGAGATGCTGTGACACACGCATCTTGCACGTATTGTCACCCCACGTGTAAAACACGTTAAATCTTGGCATTCTGCCATGTCCACTACACACTTCGTCTAAATTAGACTGCTAAGATACCATGTATACACTCGGGCCAACTAGCTGATTCATTTGGGCATCATTCACAGTGCATCTTAAAATATAACAACTCTTACCGTGAGTTTTGGTCACTAAGTTTGAATAGAGTAGGACTCTTATCAACTCAAACAATTGAGTAGTTTTTAGTGGCGTGAAAATGTGTCGTCATCGTGCACTAGTCTCCTACAGGACTATCACGTGGGTTATGGGGAAGATATGAGCTCTTACACCATATGCTAGCACCCAGACTAATGGGGTCAGGACGTACTCCTCATTCTGACTCCAAAATCACACGAGACCTCGGTGATTCAGTGGTTACCACACTAGACTTCCATTCGGGAGGACAACGGATCAAACCCGCTTCCGGTCATCCAGATTTAGGTTTTCCGTGGCTTCCCTTAATCGCTCTAGACAACGCCGGAATGGTTCCCTGAAAGAGCACGACAGATTTCCTTCTCCATTCTTGACACAGTCCGAGCCTGTGCTCCGTCTCCATTTACCTCGTTGTCGACGGGACGTTAAACCTAACCTTCTTTACTTTTTTCCCTTCCTACGAGTCCCTGCCAAGGGACTGCCCTGGTGTTTCGTCTAGATTAACAGATAGAGCAAGGTGGTGCAGTGCTTAACATACTGGACTCGCATTCTGGGGGACGAAGGTTCAAATCTCCGTCCGGGCATCCAGATTTGGGTTTCCCGTGATTTCACTAAATCAACGGCCTTGTCGCCGTGGTCACACAGACCCCCGTCAGAGCACCGAAGTTAAGTGCTTTCGGGCCCGGCTAACACTTGGAAACGTGACCGCCCAGGTCTGCCGAACGCTATTGGCAAGCGTGGTGCACTCAGCCATGTGAAACCGAGCTGAGAAGTAGCGGCTGAGGTCACGAAAACTGTCAGCGACGAGGAGAGCAGTGTGCTAACCATATGGCCTTCCATATCCGCATCCAGTGACGCTTATGGGCTAAGGATGTCACGGCGTTCGGTCGGTACCGTTGGGTCTTCAAGGCCTGTTCGGACGAAATTTGTTTGTGCGTTCCCTTAATCGCTCCACAAAAAGTGCCAGAATGGTTCCTTTGAAGACGGCACGGGCTTTTTCCTTCTCCATCATTTCGTAATCCGAGCTTGAGCTCCGCCTCTAATGACCGCGCTGTCGATAGGATGTTAAACTATAACCTTCCTTCCTCCTTTCTTCAAGTAACAGCAGTGCAGCCGGCTGCAACTACCGGATTAAATATTAGAACCATTACATTTTGTGTTATTTATTTACTGATGCCGTATTTACACTGATGAGCCAAACATTGTGACCATTTGTTCAATAGCGTGTTGGTCCACGCTTAAGCAGCTATTCTGCTTGGCATGGACTTGAAATGTCCTTGGTAGGTTTCCGGAGGTATGAGACACCATATGTCAGCGCTCAGATCGGGCAATTCCCATAAATTACGGCCGGTACTTTGCTTGCCCGCTGCTGACGCCCGATGTGTCTTCCAACGGGTGCAGATCAGGGGCATTCTTTGGTCAAGAGCCGGCCGGCGTGGTCGAGCGTTTAAGGCGCTACAGTCTGGAACCACGTGACCACTACGGTCGCAAGTTCGAATCCTGCCTCGGGCAGGGATGTATGTGATGTCCTTAGGTTAGTTAGGTTTAAGTAGTTCTAAGTTGTAGGTGACTGATGACCTTAGAAGTTAAGTCCCATAGTGCTCAGAGCCGTTTGAACCATTTTTTTGTTGGTCAAGACAGCAATGTGAGTTCTCTGTCATGATCTTCTAATCACTGCAGCATGATTCTAACCTTCTGACACGGACAGTTATTCTACCGGAAGATGTCATAGCCGTAGGGGAAGACATGAAGAATGAAGCGATGCAGCCGGGTCTCAGTAATGTTCACGTAGTCATCAGTTGGCATGGTACCGTCGATTACTAACAGCAGGTCCCATGGAAGCCCAACTGCACGTACCCCATCGCGTAATCCTGCCCTCACCGGACTGCATCTGTGACGCAGTGCAAACCATCGATCTGGTGTAACAAGAAACGCGCTTCATTTGACCAGTCGACCCGTGCCTATTGTTCCACGGCGAAAGTTCAGTGATGCTGTGCCCACTGCTATAGTGACTGATGATGATGTTGGGTCAACACGGGAACAAGTAGGAATCGTTTGCTGTTGAACTCCATGTTGCACAATAGCCTTTGAACGGTGTTCTCTGAAACAAATGTTCCTGCACGAGCATTGTATTCTGTCGTCAGATCTGCTACAGTCACTGCCTATCCTACTTTACACAGCAAACATTCCTCCGTTTTCCACGCTTTGTGGTTCAAATGGCTCTGAGCACTATCCACGCTTTGTGATGAGATGTGGACGTCCAATACCATTAGGCCTGCTCGTTATTTCATCATCCTTTAATCACCTACCATAGATGCTCATGACAGAAGTAAGCCAACAGCCGAACAGCTTCGCCGTTTCAGAGATTTTCGTTTCCAGTCTCAGGGCCATAACGATGTGCCCTTTGTGTCACTTGTATCAGTGGACGTCCGCAGTTGCTGACCATATCTTCGCTATAACAACTGCTCGCTCGTCTCTGCTATGCTTATACTCTTCCCTTACTGCGTCACGTGATCGCAACACTACGAGAGGGCATTCAATCTCGTGGTGGGCAGTGGTCATAATTTTTTGGCCCATTAGTGAATAGGTCTGCCGTCTCGAATGCTAAAGCAGACTGCATTAAGTATTAAGCCATAAATTTTATATAATGACTATTTTAAGAGATATTTGACTACTTCTCTTTCTTTTTCAGCTGTCGGCGTGGTCAGAATGAAACAGCGGATATACCGGCCCAGGAGCAGCAGACCACTCTTCGGTTCATGTGTACAAAATCTTACCAGGCTCGCTATGTGATGCACACTACAAGATACATGAAAGCTACCACTGATCATCTGAGCTTGACCTGCAACGGACTGCACTTCTCAATAGTCGAATTGTTGGTATAGAACCATGACAGTGTACGAGTGCTGAAGGAAGCATGCGGATCTATTTTATCAAGAGACCGTTGCTGGTATCCTCTTATCGAGAATATACTCACTGCCACGAAAACGTTCAGCGAATAGGAAGGGAAGAAATGAATTAAAATTTCTCGCAATTAATAACGAAAGAGAACTCTGCCGGATACTTTTTAGTTGAATATACCAGCCTGGAGAGATGTACTGATTCAGTTGGGAAGGTTGTCAGTCAGTCTCTTTAGGTAAGCTGATCCACGAGTGATGTAACTCGCCCTCGATAACCTTGATTTGGGCTACGGGATGGAGGAGACATCGACGATGGCTCCACACATGCTCTATTGGGATAGATGGGCGAATCCTGCTGTGCAAGAGAGTACCTTATCGCCATGCAGGCAGTTCATTCAGACCAGTACCGTGTGTGGACGAATATTGTCGAGTTGAAAGATGGCTCCACGGTACCGAAGCATATGTTTTTGGCACACTGCTGGACCATCAGAGTTCGTTGAATCATTGCCACTCTTACCTGATGGTTCCCAACACCATGACGACGGGGACAACGGCGGTGTGTCTCTCTAGAAACACTGGTGGAAAATACGCTACTGTCCATTAAAATTGCTACAACACGAAGATGACGTGCTACAGGCGCGAAATTTAACCGACAGGAATATGATGCTGTGTTATGCGAATGATTAGCTTTTCACAGCATTCACACAAGGTTGGCGCCGGTGGCGACACCTACAACGTGCTGACATGAGGAAAATTTTCCAACCGATTTCTCATACACAAACAGCAGTTGACCGGCATTGCCTGGTGAAACGTTGTTGTGACGCCTCGTGTAAGGAGGAGCAATGCGTACCATCACGTTTCCGACTTTGATAAAGGTCGGATTGTAGCCTATCGCGATTGCGGTTTATGGTATCCCGACAATGCTGCTCGCGTTGGTCGAGATCCAATGACTGTTAGCAGAATATTGAATCGGTGGGTTCAGGAGGGTAATACGGAACGCCGTGCTGGGTCCCAACGGCCTCGTATCACTAGCAGTCGAGATGACTGGCATCTTATCCGCATAGCTGTAACGGATCGTGCAGCCACGTCTCGATCCCTGAGTCAACAGATGGGGACGTTTGCAAGACAACAACCATCTGCCCGAACAGTTCGACGATGTTTGCAGCAGCATGGACTGTCAGCTCGGAGACCATGGCTGCGGTTACCCTAGACGCTGCATCACAGACAAGAGCGCCTGCGATGGTGTACTCAACGACGAACCTGGGTGCACGAATGGCAAAAACGTCATTTCTTCGGATGAATCCAGGTTCTGTTTACAGCATCATGATGGTCGCATCCGTGTTTGGCGACATTGCGGTGAACGCATATTGGAAGCGTGTATCCGTCATCGCCATACTGGCGTATCACCCGGCGTGATGGTATGGGGTGCCATTGGTTACACGTCTCGGTCACCTCTTGTTCGCATTGACGGCACTATGAACAGTGGACGTTACATTTCAGATGTGTTACGACCCGTGGCTCTACCCTTCACTCGATCCCTGAGAAACCCTACATTTTAGCAGGATAGTGCACAACCACATGTTGCAGGTCCTGTACGGGTCTTTCTGGATACAGAACATGTTCGACTGCTGCCCTGGCCAGCACATTCTCCAGATCTCCCACCAATTGAAAACGTCTGGTCAATGGTGGCCGAGGAACTGGCTCGTCACAATACGCCAGTCACTACTCTTGATGAACTGTGGTATCGTGTTGAAGCTGCATGGGCAGCTGCACCTGTACACGCCATCCAAGCTCTGTTTGACTCAATGCCCAGGCGTATCAAGGCCGTTATTACGGCCAGGACAAATATATTAGACTAGAACTGACATGTGATTACATTTTCACGCAATTTGGGTGCATAGATCCTGAGAAATCAGTACCCAGAACAACCACCTCTGGCCGTAATAACGGCCTTGATACGCCTGGGCATTGAGTCAAACAGAGCTTGGATGGCGTGTACAGGTACAGCTGACCATGCAGCTTCAACGCGATACCACAGTGCATCAAGAGTAGTGACTGGCGTATTGTGACGAGCGAGTTGCTCGGCCACCATTGACCAGTTGTTTCCAATTGGTGAGAGATCTGGACAATGTGCTGGCCAGGGCAGCAGTCGAACATTTTCTGTATCCAGAAAGGCCCGTACAGGACCTGCAACATGCGGTCGTGTATTATCCTGCTGAAATGTACGGTTTCTCAGGGATCGAATGAAGGGTAGAGCGACGGGTCGTAACACATCTGAAATGTAACGCCCACCAGTGCCGTCAATGCGAACAAGAGGTGACCGAGACGTGTAACCAATGGCACCGACCTTTATCAAAGTCGGAAACGTGATGTCACGCATTTCTCCTCCTTACACGAGGCATCACAACAACGTTTCGCCAGGCAACGCCGATCAGCTGCAGTCTGTGTATGAGAAATCGGTTGGAAACTTTCCTCATGTCAGCACGTTGTAGGTTTTTTTTGTGGGGTTTAAGGGCGCTCAACTACTGAGGTCATTAGCGCCCAGTCACTGCTGTTAGAGCACAGGGAATCTAGTAAAACTCAAGGGGAGGGGGAGACACTAGAAAGACCTAACAAAGATGTAGATAAAATAAGTAAAAAGGTTAGATGTCTTTGGACAAGCCAGTCAAAGTTATAAAACGCAGAACACGAGCAGCTGCTCGAGCGTCATCAGCTAAAATATCCGGTAAAGTAGATGGCAGGGACAGGACAACACGAGACTGACTAAAGTGGGGACACGACAATAAAACATGGCGCACTGTTAATGCCTGACCACAAGGGCACTGCGGGGCTGGGTCACCGGAGAGCAGGTAGCGGTGGCTAAACCGCCAATGCCCAATCCGCAACCTGGTCAGAAGGACCTCCTCTCGCCGAGATGGTCGGGAGGAGGTTGTCCAAGCAGTTGGGAGCGGTTTTACTGCCCGGAGCTTGTTTCCTTGGAGGGATGACCAAGCATCCCACCACAACGACACAAGCCTCTTACAAACATCCCCACGAACGTCAGATGACGGGACACAATGGGAGGCTGGCCGAGGAAGGAGGACTGCAGCCTTGGCTGCAGCATCCGCAGCCTCATTCCCAGGCACTCCCACATGTCCGGGAACCCACAGAAAGCTGACAGGAGAACCATTATCAGCGAAAGAATGGAGGGACTGCTGTATCCGTTGAGCCAAGGGATGGACCGGATAGGGAGCTCCAAGGCTCTGAAGAGCACTGAGTGAATCAGAGCAGAGTACATACGATGAATGGCGGTGGCGGCGGGCATACTGAACGGCCTGATGGAGAGCAACAAGCTCGGCCGCAAGCTGGAACATTGGTCGAGGAGCCGGTATTTAAAGTTGGCGGCCCCGACGACAAAGGCACAGCCGACACCATCGACAGTTTTGGAGCCATCGGTATAAATAAAGGTGTGACCGGCAAGTTGAGCACGAAGTTCGACAAACCGTGAGCAATACACTGCAGCCGGAGTACCCTCCTTCGGGAAGCTCGGTCGAGATAAATATGAACCGGAGCCTGGAGCCAAGGTGGTGTCGGGCTCTCACCCTCTCTGAAGGTGGTAGGGAGGGCAAAATCCAATTGTCGAAGCAGGCGACGGAAGCGGATTCCGGGGGGCAGCAGGGCAGACACATACAACCCGTACTGACGGTCGAGAGAATCGGCGAAGAAGGACTTGTAAGAGGGGTGGTCGGGCATAGACAACAGCCGTCAGGCATACCGACACAGCAGTACGTCGCGCCGGTAGGTCAATGGTAATTCGGCAGCTTCAGCATAAAGACTCTCGACAGGACTAGTGTAGAAGGCTCCGGTCGCAAGACGTAACCCCCGATGATGGATGGAGTTGAGACGGCGTAAGAGGGATGGCCGAGCAGACGAGTAGACGAAGCTCCCATAATCCAGCTTCGATCGGACTATTGACCGATACAAGCGAAGCAGGACAGTGCGATCCGCTCCCCAAGATGAACCACTAAGAACTCTGAGGACATTAAGGGAACGTGTACAACGGGCTGCCAAATAAGAGACATGCGGAGACCAACACAGTTTCCTGTCCAACGTGAGCCCTAGAAACTTAGTTGTTTCCACGAATGGGAGAACAACGGGACCGAGATGTAAGGATGGCGGAAGGAACGCTTTATATCGCCAAAAGTTGATACAAACCGTCTTCTCTTCAGAGAACCGGAAGCCATTTGCCACGCTCCATGAGTATAGGCTGTCTAGACAACGCTGAAGGCAGCGCTCCAGGAGGCATGTTCTCGGGGCACTGCAGTAGATCGCGAAGTCATCGACAAAGAGAGAGCCGGAGACATTAGGTGGAATGCAATCCATAATTGGATTGATCGCGATGGCAAAAAGGGCTACGCTCAAGACGGAGCCCTGAGGCACGCGTTCTCCTGGAGAAAGACGTCGGACAATACGGAACCCACACGTACCCTAAACTTTCGATCCGTTAAAAAGGAATCAATAAAAAGGGGCAGGCGACCGCGTAGGCTCCACCTGTGCATAGTGCGTAGGATACCTCCTCTCCAACAGGTATCATAAGCCTTCTCCAAATCGAAGAACACGGCTACCGTTTGGCGCCTTCGCAAAAAGTTGTTCATGATGAATGTCGACAAGGTCACAAGGTGGTCAACAGCGGAGCGGCGGCGACGAAAACCGCATTGGACTTTGGTAAGTAGCCATCGAGATTCAAGAATCCAAACTAACCGAGCATTAACCATGCGTTCCATCACCTTACAGACACAGCTTGTAAGAGAAATGGGGCGGTAACTAGAAGGAAGGTGTCTATCCTTCCCGGGTTTGGGTATAGGAACAACGACGGCGTCACGCCAACGCATGGGGACCTGACCTTCGGTCCAGACGCGATTGTAGGTACGAAGAAGGAAGCTTTTGCCCGCCGGAGAAAGGTGTGCCAGCATCTGAACGTGAATGGCATCTGGCCCCGGAGCAGAGGACCGGGACAGTGCAAGCGACCGTTCGAGTTCCCGCATAGTAAAGGGGGCATTATAAGTTTCCAGATTCAGCGAGTGGAAGGAAGGTCGCCGAGCCTCTTCTGCCTCTTTCCTGGGAAGGAAGGCAGGGTGGTAATGAGCGGAGCTGGAAACCTCCGCGAAAAACCGGCCGAAGGCGTTGGAGACAGCCACAGGATCAACGAGGACCTCATTACCTGAGGTCAGGCCAGGTACCAAGGAGTGGGCCTTAATGCCCGACAGCCGGCGCAGGCCACCCCATACGACAGAAGAGGGTGTAAAACTGTTAAAGGAGCTGGTGAAAGAGGCCCAACAAGCTTTTTTGCTGTCTTTGATGACTCTACGGCATTGCGCTCGGAGTCGTTTGTATCCAATACAATTCGCCAACGTAGGATGGCGGCGAAAGGTGCGTAAAGCACGTCGTCGAGCACGGATAGCGTCTCTACAAGCCTCGTTCCACCAGGGGACGGAAATGCGACGTGAAGAAGAGGTAGTACGAGGAATGGAACGTTCGGCAGCATTGATGATAACAGCCGTGAGGTATTCGACCTGACTGTCACAACTGAGAAAATCGTGGTCCGGAAAGGTCGCCAGGGAGGAGTAAAGTCCCCAGTCAGCTTTCGGTATGTTCCAGCTCGAAGGACGTGGGGATGGGGTGTGGTGCAGGAGACGAACGACACAGGGGAAGTGGTCGCTCGAATAGGTGTCAGAAAGGACATACCACTCGAACCGACGGGCAAGAGTGGTAGAACAGATCGAGAGGTCCAAGTGAGAGTAGGTATGAGTAGAGTCCGAGAGGAAAGTCGGGGCGCCAGTATTGAGGCAGACAAGATTGAGATGGTTGAAGACATCCGCCAAGAGTGAGCCTCTTTGACAGGATGCAGGAGAGCCCCAAAGGGGATGATGGGCATTGAAGTCGCCAAACAATAAAAACGGCGGGGGAAGCTGAACGATCAGGTGCATCATGTCAGCCCGACTAACAGCAGATGACGATGGAGTGTAGATGGTACAAACTGAAAAAGTAAAAGCAGAAAGAGTAATACGGATAGCTATTGCTTGAATTGGGGTGGTCAATCGGATGGGATGGTAATAGACATCGTCCCGAACGAGCAACATGACCCCACCATGAGCTGGGATACTGTCCACAGGGGTGAGGTCATACCGCTCCGAGGTATAGTGGGTAAAGGCAATACGGTCAGTCGGGCGCAACTTGGTTTCCTGGAGAGCAGGCGGAGGAGCAGTTGTAATTCCTCCCGATTAGATCGAATACCTCTTATATTCCAATGTAACAAGGCCATCGCTAGTCAAAAAAGAGGGGGAACGAGACGGGGGAAGAGCTGGTCACCTCGACGGCCGCGGAGGGCCAGGTTTCGAGGGAACAACGCTACAACCGGCGGGAGGTGGATCCTGGTCCATCGAGTCGTCGCCAGCTGCGGCCGCTGTCCCTGGTTGTGTAGGAGGGGCAGCATCATTTGCCGACGAGAGGCCAGCTGAGCGCCTGGCAGCAGAGCGTCCCGGCGAAACTGAGGACGGCCGGGAGCAGCGACTCACGGATGGAGCGTCAGGCGAAATGCGCCGGGCTGGAGAGGGGGATAGAGACTTCTTCTTGGAGGCCTTCTTGGAAGTCCGAGAAGGCGCAGGGATGGTGGGCTGGACCCGAAGAAGGTCCTCACGCGCGGGGTCCGTTTTGGAACGCCGGACCTCGGAAGCTGGGTCCGGAACGTTTCCCCGATGGACGCCCGAGAAGAGGATCGCTTCTCAGGCGGCGGGGGGGGGGGTGGAGGAGGAGGAAGGGTGGCCCCTGGGGCAGAGGGGGCGGGGGCCACGGGGGAGGACGATTAGGAAGGGAGGGATTTGGGAGGCGGAGGCAGAGACCCCGGATGGGGGGAGGAGGCGGAGGGGGGACAGGATAGGGGTGAGGATACCGCGGAAGGAGTGGACACAACTGAGGCAAACGAAGTGGTCAACGGCACGGGATGGAGGCGGTCATACTTCTTCCTGGCCTCAGAATAAGAGAGACGATCCAAAGTTTTGAGTTCTTGTATCTTCTTCTCCTTCTGATATGCGGGGCAGTCTGAGGATCTAGGCGAGTGGATGCCAGGACAATTAACGCACCGAGGTGGTGGGGTGCATGTATGTTCCTCACGAAGAGGACGCCCACAATCGCCACAAAGGGACTCAGCCTCACACCGTGACGACATGTGCCCAAAGCGCAAACACCAAAAACAGCGCATAGGAGGCGGGACGTAAGGTCGCACGTCGCACCGGTAGCACATCACCTTTACCTTCTACGGGAGAACGTCCCCCTCGAAGGCGAGGATTAAGGCCCCGGTGTCGATGTGACGGTCTTTGGGGCCGCGCTGGACTCGCCGGACGAAATGCACGCCTCGGCGCTCCAGGTTGGCCCTGAGCTCCTCATCAGATTGCAGCAGGAGGTCCCGATGAAAAATAACCCCCTGCGTCCTATTTAGTGCCAGATGCGGGACAATGGACACTGGGATGTCCCCTAGGCGGTCGCACGCCTGGAGCGCCGCCGACTGTGTGGCGGAGGTGGTCTTTATAAGAACGGACCCCGAACGCATCTTACTGAGAGCCTCGATTTCCCCGAAGATGTCCTCAATGTGCTGAACAAATAACATGGGCTTGGAGGTGGCGAACGTCCCCCCATCGGCTCGAGAACAGACCAAATAGCGGGGGAAGTACTTCGCCCCAAGCGGGCGGGCCTGTCCCTCCTCCCAGGGAGTGGCCAAGGGCGAAAGGGCAGGAGAACCAGAACTAGAAACAGTACCTTTCCTTTTGAAAGACTCGGCCGCAGAGCGACCTGATACGTGTTGACGTTTCATCTGCGAAACGTCCGTCCCGATACCACCCACTCCGACCAGGGGCTCTCCCCACGGGCGCCACCCAGCCTCAGCAAGGGCCACCTGGCAGGATGACCGTTGCTGGGAGTCCTGATGCCCCAAGGAGACGGGCATCTACTCCTTGGCCGACGTGGGGAGGGTGCAGCTCAGGTATCGGCAGTACGATCCGTGTGTTGTCAGGGGGCTACAACCTAGAGGGTACATGACGACCCCACCACAACGGGCTGGCTACCGTGCTGGATTTCTGGTGCCATGGAAAGTCCATCATGATCGTAGGTGCAGATGGGGACGCACTATGGGCGTAACGTGTACAACCCATCAGGCGTTTAAGCCCAATTTGAGGAATAATGGGTATGGTTACAACGCCGGTACAATGCTGAGTGCCAAGGTCTTAATGCACTGAGGACCAGTGGTACACCACGTAAGGCGTCCTTCCCCAAAAGGCTCGTACTTCTGTAGAATTTTGAAAAATGGAGGTCAAACCCCAAGGGGGACCATCACATGGAAGGCCGAAACGGTTGAAACTCCTTTTAGTCGCCTCTTACGACAGGCAGGAATACCGCGGGCCTATTCTAACCCCCGAACCCGCAGGGGGGATCACGTTGTAGGTGTCGCAAGCGGCACCAACCTTGTGTGAATGCTCTTGAAAACTAATAATTTGCATTACACAGCATCTTCTTCCTGCCGGTTAAATTTCGTGTCTGTAGCACGTCATCTTCGTGGTGTGGCAGTTTTAATGGCCAGTAGTGTAGTATGTAGCACGGCGGTGTGAAACGTAACTATGTCGATGCTTCAGGAACAACGTGATGTAATCAAGTTCCTAACCGCAGAAAGCTTGGTCCACTCATGGAGCAGGCTCTCCTTCAACATGTCAATGCCAGACCGCACACCAGCACTGCGACGTCTGCAGCGATCATCGATCATTCTCCGTACAGTTCCGACTTGGTCCCATACGATTTTCATCTGTTTCCAAAACTTAAAGAATACCTTCTTTGACTATACTTTGGCACTGATGGAACGGTGCAAGCAGAGGTGAGGTCGTGACTCCGTCGACAAAAGTCAATCATTCCACAGTGACGGTATCAACAAACGATTCCCTCGTTGTTAGAAAGGCTCTGAGCCCTATGGGACTTAATATCTGAGCTCATCAGTCCCCTAGAACTTAGAACTACTTAAACCTAACTAACCTAAGGACATCACACACATCCATGCCCGAGGCAGGATTCGAACCTGCAGCCGTAACGGTCGCGCGATTCCAGACTGAAGCGCCTATAACCGCTCGGCCACACCGGCTAGCTCGTTGGGAGAAATGTGTTTGTCGGTGACTATGTTGGGAAATAAATATGTAGACATGCAGAGTAAAGATGCAGAATTTTAATAACATTTGTTTCATTTAATAAGTCTGAAGAGTTTTCACATAAAAAATTCTGGGGCATTACATTTCAGCACGACCTCGTACATTGTTTACGTACACTTCCATCACCTTAGCATGAACTGTATCGTTGCAGGCCCCCATCTTCTGAAAACGAATTACCTTTATCAGTGGTCTTCGCCTTTTTGTTTCGGATAATCTAGCGGTTTGCTACGGTACTGTGGTGGGGGAGTTCACTGAGTACCGGGGCTGCAGACATGTACCTGCAAACAATAAAAAAATAATTACGTAACTTCATTCCTTCGATGAGATAATTTAAACTCTATGAGTCCTCCGTAAGTGGATGAATCTTGTCCATTGGCACGAGTGACATTTTCGCATTAGCTTACGACTGCTGGTCGACTAAGAAAATCTTAACTGCTCCGGCGGCTACTACTGTGGAATTCTCTTCCAAATGAGAGGGAAGACGCAAACTGCGCGTCGTTGGAAGCGCTCAGATTCTGCCAACTATTGGCGAGCAGGGCGCGTTTCGATTGGAAGTTGTCGGGATTAATCAGATCGCGAGACGAGTAGAGGGCTGGGCGGACCATCTTTCGGGCGGCGTCCGCTTCTTCCTCGCCATTTCTCATTCGGTTCCGCGCGATTTACACCTCCGGCGATATTTACCCGCTCCCAAATTGTGAAATACCTCGAGATCAGCTCAATGCGCCGTGGAGCACAATGGATGACCCGCGCAACTATGCCGAGCGCCTGCCCAATGAGCCACGATTGCTCGCCGATCACTCAGCCACGCCCTCGCTTCGGCATTCCGCGGCGCCGCCACGACGGCCTGCCGCCGCGTTTTAACGCTGCAGCGCAACTCGCCCGGAAAATCTGCCTACACACACTAACAGCCTCGACTCCAGGAAAAAATTTACCGCACGTAAAGCAGACGTTTTTATCAAGTGTCCACGAATTCTATCACTAATTTTGTATAAAAAAGAAACATTCTTCACGTTTCAAATCTGTAGTCGACATACGACCATGTTTAAGTTCATGAATCGAGAAGTGAATGGTGTGAAGTACCGTTGCCAAGTCTCGATGCACTTCTCTCTTCTCAACTGTTAGCCTGTCTAGGTCGCAATCCACTTTATCATGCGGCTTCCCCGTCGGAGGTTCGAGTCCTCCCTCGGGCATTGGTGTGTGTATTGTCCTCAGCGCAAGTTAGTTTAAGTTAGATTAAGTAGTGTGTAAGCCTAGAGGCCGATCACCTCAGCAGTTTGGTCCCTTGGGAACGTACGACAAAATTCCAAAGAATTCTTGCTTTATCAGATTAGATATAAACTGTAGTGACAAACGTCATGGCATATCGATATAAACATATACAGATGGCGGAAGCACCGCCTACACAAGGTGTAAAAGGACAGTGCATTGACGGAGCTTTCATTTGTACTCAGGTGATTCGTGTGAAAAGGTTTCTGACGTGATTATGGTCCCGAGAATGGAGACTCGGAACGCGGAATTCCATTTCGGAAATCGTTAGGGAATTCAATATTCCGAGATCCAGTATTAAGAGTGTGCCGAGAACGCCACATGTCAGGCATTACCTCTGACTACGGACAATACAGTGCTTCAAATCTCTCTAAGCACTATGGGACTTAACATCTTCCCGGGTTCGATTCCCGGCGGGGTCAGGGATTTTCTCTGCTTCGTGATGGCTGGGTGTTGTGTGATGTCCTTAGGTTAGTTAGGTTTAAGTAGTTCTAAGTTCTAGGGGACGGATGACCATAGCTGTTAAGTCCCATAGTGCTCAGAGCCATTTGAACCATTTGAACTTAACATCTAAGGTCGTCAGTCCCTTAGACTTAGAACTTCTTAAACCTAACTAACCTAAGGACTTCACGCACATCCATGCCCGAGGCAGGATTCGAACCTGAGACCGTAGCAGCAGCAGCGCGGTTCCGGACTGAAGCGCCTGGAACCGCTCGGCCACAGCGGGCGGCACAATCCAGTGGCTGACGGCCTTTATTTAATGACCAAGAGCAGCGGCGTTTGCGTAGGGATGTCAGTGCTAACAGTCAGGCAACACTACAGAAATCAGTGCGTGGCGTACGACTAACGCATCCGTTAGGACAGTGCGACGAAATTTGCGTTAATGGGCTATGGAACCAGAAGCTCGACGCGAGTGGCTTTGCTAACAGCACGATTTCGCTAGCAGCGCCTCCCCTGGGCTCGTGACGATATCGGTTGGCCCTAGATGAGTGGACTACCGTCGCATGGTCAGATGAGTCAGCTGATAAGAGTTGACGGTAGGGTTCGAGTGTGACGCAGACCGAACGAAGTCATGGAGCCAAGTTGTGGACAAGGTGCTGTGCGAGCCGATGGTGGCTCCACAGCTGTGTACCATGTGTTTACATGAAATAGGCTGGGTCCTCTGCTCCAGCTGAACCGATCATTGACTGTAAATGGTTATGTTCAGCAGCTTGAAGACCATTTTCAGCTATTCATGGCCTTCACGTTCCCAAACAACGACGTACATTTTATGAATGACAACACGCTATGTCACCAGGCCGCAACTGTTAGCCATTGGTTTGAAGAACTTTGTGGACAATTCGAGCGAATGATTTGGCCACCCAGAGTGCTCGATATGAATCCAATCGAACATTTATAGGATATAATCAGAGGTCAGTTCGTGCACAAAATCCTGCACCAGCAACGCTTTCCCAATTAGAGACTGCTATAGATTCAGCACGGCTCAATATTTCAGCAGGGGACCTCGAACGACTTGCCACGTCCATGCCACGTCGAGCTGCTGCACTACGCCGACACGATATTAGAAGATATCCTACGACTTTTGTCACCTCACTGAATTTTTTGCTCCATAGATCCATCATAAAATAAGAATATATAATACATATTTAGAAAAAAGTGGTGTTAAATGTCCCTTCCTCCAATTCTAGGTAAACTGGTCCTTTGAGACTGAAATAAGTCAAAAACATTAAATATATTTTCATTTAAGTGGTAATATCAAACTTGCCAGAAAATATGCTATTGAAAAATATACTGAGGTACTGAATATACAGGGTGATTCAAAAAGAATACCACAACTTTAAAAATGTGTATTTAATGAAAGAAACATAATATAACCTTCTGTTATACATCATTACAAAGAGTATTTAAAAAGGTTTTTTTCACTCAAAAACAAGTTCAGAGATGTTCCATATGGCCCCCTCCAGACACACGAGCAATATCAACCCGATACTCCAACTCGTTCCACACTCTCTGTAGCATATCAGGCGTAACAGTTTGGATAGCTGCTGTTATTTCTCGTTTCAGATCATCAATGGTGGCTGGGAGAGGTGGCCGAAACACCATATCCTTAACATACCCCCATAAGAAAAAATCGCAGGGGTAAGATCAGGGCTTCTTGGAGGCCAGTGATGAAGTGCTCTGTCACGGGCTGCCTGGCGGCCGATCCATCGCCTCGGGTAGTTGACGTTCAGGTAGTTACGGACAGATAAGTGCCAATGTGGTGGCGCTCCATGCTGCTGAAATATGAATTGTTGTGCATCTTGTTCGAGCTGAGGGAACAGCCAATTCTCTAACATCTCCAGATACTGTAGTCCAGTTACAGTAGCACCTTCGAAGAAAAAGGGACCAAAAACTTTATTGGCTGAAATGGCACAGAAAACGTTCACCTTAGGCGAGTCACGTTCAGACTGAGTTGTTTCCCACGGATTCTCAGTGCGCCCTATACAGACATTGTGACGGTTGACTTTCCCGTTAGTGTGGAAAGTTGCTTCATTACTAAACACAATCTTTGAAACGAAAGATTCATCTGTTTCCATTTGAGCAAGGATAAAATCACAGAAATCGATTCTTTTAATCTTATCAGCTGCAGACAGTGCTTGAACCAATTTCAGACGATAAGGTTTCATAACTAACCTTTTTCGTAGGACTCTCCATACAGTTGATTGTGGAATTTGCAGCTCTCTGCTAGCTCTGCGAGTCGATTTTCCTGGGCTGCGAACAAATGCTTGCTGGATGCGTGCTACATTTTCATCACTCGTTCTCGGCCGTCCAGAACGTTTTCCTTTGCACAAACACCCATTCTCTGTAAACTGTTTATACCAACGTTTAATACACCACCTATGAGGAGGTTTAACACCATACTTCGTTCGAAATGCACGCTGAACAACTGTCGTCGATTCACTTCTGCCGTACTCAATAACACAAAAAGCTTTCTGTTGAGCGGTCGCCATCTTAGCATCAACTGACGCTGACGCCTAGTCAACAGCGCCTCAAGCGATAAATGTACAACTAAATGAAACTTTATAGCTCCCTTAATTCGCCGACAGATAGTGCTTAGCTCTGCCTTTTGTCGTTGCAGAGTTTTAAATTCCTAAAGTTGTGGTATTCTTTTTGAACCACCCTGTATAATAATTCGTAGAGTACTGTAGCCTTACATATCGAACAGAAAATCAGTTTACAGCATTTATTTCCATTGATCACGTTCTTATAATGAAAATTTTCAGAGGTCTGATTTCTAAGTAAACACCCCTTATTTTATATTGTCACGAAGAAGAAGGTTTATTCAACACTTGCAAATACAAGAGCGCGGAGCGAACTATCTCCGGCTAGAACACATACAGTATATATACAGCTACAGAACATTCCAATACAATGATTCTTGACAATTGTGGATACTTCTAGATCGTACTCGAACCGAATATAGAAATTAAAATTGCACAGTAAAGGTGCGAGTTTTGAACTCACGATCCTCTTCACGTCACTGCCAGTGCGTCTAGGTCCATCCCCTCCCACCCCTTTTTTCATGTCCCCTGTTGGGTCATAGCACGAAGTGTGCAGAAATCTTAACACAAAACTCTCATTCTCCGATGTAAGAAATACAAAGAAACCTCTTCTCTGAGTAAAAACTGAACACTGATAAAACTTAACAATTCTTCTTGAATCACACAAATACTTTTGAAGTCGAACACGAGTAATTCTGAACAAAATGTTTTGAAAAAACTCTTCGTGTAACATAGAAGGTTCGGAAGCAAGGTAATAGTAAATAATAATAAAAACACAAGTGACTTTTAATTATCTTCAGTTCGTTCTCGTTCAAGGTTTTGTAGTGGTTCCACATATTTAACGGACACCATTCTTTCAAAAATGATCTTCAGCATGTTGCCGTAGTGCTTCTTGTGATTGCGATACGTGCTGATTTTTGCATATTCACACTTCATGTAAACGCGGAATTCTATTTCGTTGTCCGACCCAAGTTTGTTGATGACATAACTATCATATTTTCCCAGTAACCAGCTAATGGCGTTGGTTTTTAATTTCGGAAAGTATGTCATGTCTGGTCTCAGGAGGAGCGATGGCGTTATATATTCCGTCGAGGATCTGGCGAGAAAGGCGATTTGTTGCCTGATCCAATTCCAGTTATTCACATTGCCGCCACAGGTGAATCTGTGGATGAGTGTATCCGCCAGATTGTATTTTCCACAAAGGTGTGTCTGGTTTAAACCGATCCCATATAGTCTCTCGTTGGTGCTGATGTCATTGCTAACTGTTTTGTACCATGCGGAAATGGCGTCTGTAGATAGCCCGGCATAGTTGATGTTCCGCCATACAGCTTTCCTGTCACAATTAGGGAATTTCTTTTCAATTTTGTTTCTGCCCTCATTTAACTTCCTTTCAAGTATGATGTCGCGCGCTGTAATACATGTGTTGCTTCTGATTTCGTCACTGAGCTAACTTTCTTCGAGGAGAAAGTTCCTCACATACTGCAGACGGGCATTAATCCTTCGCACATCAATCGGTGCTTGCGGGCTGTGACGTGTCACAGCCTCAAAGAGCTTTGCGGTTATACATTGTGGAAGTTCTCTGAGTATATGGAAAGTTCGTTTGAGGACCAGAGCAGACGCTTTATTTCGAATATCCACCAAACCGAGGCCCCCGTTTCTGACATCCAGTATAACGGTAGTCGCACCAACCCTGAATATGTCTCCTCACCATAAATAATTGGTAACAGTGGACATGATCCCTTTCGCTACTAGTTTGGGGATTGGAAATACCTGCGCAGTGAAATACGCTGTAGGCAAAATGCAGGAGTTGATGAATCTGACTTTTTGCACCTGGTCCGTTTCCGTCCAGTTAAAAGCAGCCATCCTCATCGGACATGCCATTAAGGTTATTCCCAAAGTTTTATGTTTGTTGTCTTATTTGGCCCATGCCAGTCGGAGGTGATCTAGGCCCCGTAGATTCAATATTTTACTTTTGTTTTCATTTTTGTCGCTCCCGACGCTAGACAATACTTTTGGATTTCTCTTTCCAGTGTAACTGTCTCCTCCTTATTTCTTATTACAACGCCCACGTCATCAGCATAAGCTCGTATGACAGTTTTCTCACCACTCAATGTTATGCCTGTTAGTCTTGCGTGCAAGACCATGATGAAGATAGTGACAGTCTTGCTGCACTCCAGGGTTTCTTGAGAGACAGTGGGCATCGTGGTGTTTTCTTCCACTTTTGTACACTATGGTAATGGCATACTCTCTAAGACGTAGTGCCCACCTGGCGAGTCGTCCTTTTGGATCCTTAAGACCTGTCAGCCAACAAAGTGAATGATGGTCTGTAACAACTGTGAATGGCCTTCCATAGAGATACCGTCGAAATCTGCACATGGCACAGATCACAGCAAGACATTCTCTTTCTGTAGTTGAGTAGTTTCTCTTGGCTTTTGTAAGTGTCCTAAAAGCATAGGCTATAACCTTCACTTTTCCATCCGAAATTTGCACCAGAATGGCACAGATCCCATACCCACTGGCATCTGTGTGTAGTTCTGTAGGTGCTCTCTCATCATACAGACCAAGTACAGGGTCAGTCGTCAGAGCTTTTCGCAGCACATCGAAAGAATCTTGTTGAGCACCACCCCAGATAAATTTAGCATCAGCTTTTAACAACTCTTGGAGTGGCCTGGCTTTGATACAAAAGTCTTTGATAAAACGACGGTAATAAGAATATAATCCGAGGAAGCTTCTCACATCTCAAGTACTTTTAGGAATAGGAATTTCCGTTATAGATCTCACCTTTTCTGGGTCTGGCCGCACACCTTTGTTTGACACAAGGTGTCCAAGTGTTTTGATTTCTTTTGCTCCAAAGAGACACTTTCTTGGATTAAGTTTCAGTCCGGCTTGTTGGAGACACTTAAGAACGGCCCTCAGTCCTTTTATGTGTTTATCAAATGTCTCTGAGAACACTATAATGTCATCTAAATAACAAAGACATATCGTCCACTTCAGGTGCCTTAGAAGATTAACCATCATTCGCTCAAAAGTTGCTGGTGCATTACACAAACCAAACGGCATTAGCTTAAAATCATATAGGCCCTCAGGGGTGATGAATGCATTTTTCTCACGATCAGCCTCATCTAGTTCGATTTGCCAGTATCCCGAGTACATGTCCATGGTTCAGAAAACTTAGCCCCCTTAAGACAATCTAGTGTATCGTCAATTCGTGGAAGAGGGTAAATATCCTTTTTAGTTGTCTTATTAAGCTTCCTGTAATCAACACAAAAGCGCCAACTGCCATCCTTCTTCCTGACGAGGACCACTGGTGACGACCATGCGCTCTGCGGAGGCCGAATGATGTCAGTCTTAATCATTTTCTCTACCTCGTCGCGAATTATTCGACGTTCCGTTGCTGACACACAATATGCTCTCTGGCTTATTGGTTGATGGTCTCCAGTGCTAATCCGGTGCTTCACCATCTATTTGTCTAATTTCCTCTTCACCTGTGGATTGAAGCATTCAGAGAACTCTTGAAGAATGGCAAGTATCTTCTTCTGTTGTTCGTTAGTGAGATCTGGTGAGAATCGAACTAGAAGATGTTGCCTCGTAGTGGTGGCGCTAATTTCACCCACAGATTCGGCATGGGAGGTTTCTATGAGACTCAGCTGTTCTTCAGTTAACGGCTCAGCGTTTGCTACGCACATGAATCTTGGAAGGATTTGCGGTTCTCGGCGACAGTTAACTGTCCACAATTCACTGAATCCGTTCTTAAACGAGACGACAGACGCTGGGATGACCAAGCTATTCTTCAGTGGTATGCTTCTCTTACATTCCACTACAAGATCCATGGGTTGATCCATGGCGTGACACATGACAGTTACCTTTCTAGCACTGACTGCAGGAATGATCACTTCATCCAGCACACATAGTTTCCACACACTCGGATCTTCCTGTTCACAGTATCTCATCTCGTCTAGCATAATCTTCGAGCCACCACAATATATAATGGCATGAGAAGCTTTCAAAAAGTCTCATCCGAGAATGACGTCATGACTACTTTCTTGTAACACGATGAATTATAACGGCTGTGTATGACCACTTATACCCACACGAATGGTACATATGCCTGTAGATTTTACATATTTCCTATTAGCCACCTCCAAAAGAGATGTTTTGTTGTCGACGAATACGATTTTCTGCAACTGGCGACGGCACTTCTCCAAAATGACTGAATATGATGCTCCAGAATCCACAAGAGCTTGGGATGGTCGCCCATCCATGAGGATATCGACGTAGTTTCATTTTTGTAGTGGTCGACGGCGGAGGATTTTTCTCTTCGGCGGCCTCACCTCCAAGGAAGGTCGCACCCTTTACTTTTCCAGGTTGCGGCGGCTAGGTGATCGGCTGGAGCTTCTAAACGGCGATGGAGACCTAGATCGGCGTGTTGGGGAGCGTCCTCTTCAGCGGCTAGCTTGCGTCGATGGTGACCTACGTCGTCCTGCACCCATATCTTTTTGTTCATCTTCGTCGTCCCGGAGTTGGCGTCGGCTAAGATCGATGTGCTGGGCCTCATCAAATAGCCGCCACCTTTCTCGACAGTAGCGCACCACATCTCCCGGTCGTCAGCAGTGGACACATACTGGTTGGTTATTCTGGGTACTCCAGACGTCAGTCTTCCTTGGTGCCCAACAGGTTCCTCATGCGGCATTGTACAGGGTGTTTCAAAAATGACCGGTATATTTGAAACGGCAATAAAAACTAAACGAGCAGCGATAGAAATACACCGTTTGTTGCAATATGCTTGGGACAGCAGTACATTTTCAGGCGGACAAACTTTCGAAATTACAGTAGTTACAATTTTCAACAACAGATGGCGCTGCAAGTGACGTGAACGATATAGCAGACAACGCAGTCTGTGGGTGCGCCATTCTGTACGTCGTCTTTATGCTGTAAGCGTGTGCTGTTCACAACGTGCAAGTGTGCTGTAGACAACATGGTTTATTCCTTAGAACAGAGGATTTTTCTGGTGTTGGAATTCCACCGCCTAGAACACAGTGTTGTTGCAACAAGGCTAAGTTTTCAACGGAGGTTTAATGTAACCAAAGGACCGAAATGCGATACAATAAAGGATCTGTTTGAAAAATTTCAACGGACTGGGAACGTGACGGATGAACGTGCTGGAAAGGTAGGGCGACCGCGTACGGCAACCACAGAGGGCAACGCGTAGCTAGTGCAGCAGGTGATCCAACAGCGGCCTCGGGTTTCCGTTCGCCGTGTTGCAGCTGCGGTCCAAATGACGCGAACGTCCACGTATCGTCTCATGCGCCAGAGTTTACACCTCTATCCATACAAAATTCAAACGCGGCATCCCCTCAGCGCCGCTACCATTGCTGCACGAGAGACATTCGCTAACGATATAGTGCACAGGATTGATGACGGCGATATGCATGTGGGCAACATTTGGTTTACTGACGAAGCTTATTTCTACCTGGACGGCTTCGTCAATAAACAGAACTGGCGCATATGGGGAACCGAAAAGCCCCATGTTGCAGTCCCATCGTCCCTGCATCCTCAAAAAGTACTGGTCTGGGCCGCCATTTCTTCCAAAGGAATCATTGGACCATTTTTCAGATCCGAAACGATTACTGCATCACGCTATCTGGACATTCTTCGTGAATTTGTGGCGGTACAAACTGCCTTAGACGACACTGCGAACACCTCGTGGTTTATGCAAGATGGTGCCCGGCCACATCGCACGGCCGACGTCTTTAATTTCCTGAATGAATATTTCGATGATCGTGTGATTGCTTTGGGCTATCCGAAACATACAGGAGGCGGCGTGGATTGGCCTCCCTATTCGCCAGACATGAACCCCTGTGACTTCTTTCTGTGGGGACACTTTAAAGACCAGGTGTACCGCCAGAATCCAGAAACAATTGACCAGCTGAAGCAGTACATCTCATCTGCATGTGAAGCCATTCCGCCAGACACGTTGTCAAAGGTTTCGGGTAATTTCATTCAGAGACTACGCCATATTGTTGCTACGCATGGTGGATATGTGGAAAATATCGTACTATAGAGTTTCCCAGACCGCAGCGCCATCTGTTGTTGAAAATTGTAACTACTGTAATTTCGAAAGTTTGTCTGCCTGAAAATGTACTGTTGTCCCAAGCATATTGCAACAAACGGTGTATTTCTATCGCTGCTCGTTTAGTTTTTATTGCCGTGTCAAATATACCGGTCATTTTTGAAACACCCTGTAGGAACGTAACTCCTCCTGGCACTCGACTTTTTCACCGTTTTAAAGGGAAATGAAGGACGAGAGACTGGGTTCAATGTCTGTTCCACTTCCTCCCTTACGACTTCTTGAAGCCTCTCCGTTTTTTGCTCACCGTGCAATCCAAGCGTCTTCTGAACTTCCTCTCTCACTATCTGACGAAGAACGCTTGTGAAATCGCTTCCTCCATCACAGACATCGATACGACGTTTGAAAGCCTCTCAAACTTCTTCCTTGTAATTCTTTTTTGATGCATTGTCACGATAAACTGGCACCATTTTATGAAGTCGTTTGCTGTCGAAACCTCCTTCTGGAGTAGGGCTTTATACATGTCCTCAGCAACACCCTCCATGAGATGTGCAACCTTATCTTCCTCCTTCATTCTAGGATCCACTATTTTACACAGCCCCAAGACGTCTTGAATGTAGGATGCTGTAGTTTCTCCTGGACGCTGTGCCCTGCACTTTAATTTATCTTCAGCCTTGCACTTCTGTCGTTGTGTGTCGCCGAAATACTTGCGCAGTTCCGCCTGGAATACTTCGCAACTTGTGAACTTCTTCTCGTTGTTCTCATACCATTTCTTGCAGTGCCCTCTGAGTAGAAAAATACATTAGGCAAACACACGGTGTCATCCCATTTGTTAAATTTGGCTATACGCTCATATACCTTCAGCCACTTGTTTGGATCTTAGCCAGCGTCACCAGAGAACCCGGAAGGATTTCTCGTGTGGTGGTACACAGTTGCTGTTGTCGTAACGTCCTCTTCTTCTTCTTCTGTCTCCGGTAGATTGCAATCTGTTGAATATAGCCCGAACTCGGGTTTCTCGCCACGTAAACGACGGCTCCGCCGTGGCCTAATGGGAGCCGCTGTGTTGTAGATAATGTGCGCTATCACAAGTTCCAATACCCGGCGCCTCCACCAGAATAATGTCACGTAGAAGAAGGTTTATTCAGCATTTCCATGTAGAAGAGCGAGGAGCGAACGCCTGCGGCCAGAACATATACAGTGTATATACAGCTACAGAACATTCCAGTACAATGATTCTTGACATTTGTGGATACTTCTAGAATGTACTCGAACCAAATATAGAAATTAAAATTGTACAGTCCAGGGGAGTTTTGTACTCAGGACCCTCGCTGCAACAATTTAGTATCATAACCACTACACCACGGTGCTACTCAGATTTTTCTGCGACAGTATTATTAATTTGCATCAGTCGGTTCTGATAAGAAATTGGTTATCTAATAAATATTTTAGGCTCACCTTAAAATATTTTATTGCAGTTGGAAAATTACTGAAAATAAAGCTTTTATTTATACGGTACTTGTATCGATCCATTCATAAGAAACGAATGATACTGTTCATTTACTTCGGCAGTATGTGGAACTGAATGCATAAAAATGAAATGAAGTGGTGGTGTGGCATTGTTGGCCGGGAGGCCCCTTCCGGGGGAGTTGGCCAGCCGTGTTGCAAGTCCTATTTCAGGTGACGCCATATTGGGCGACTTGCGCGTCGGACATAGGGAAGATTTAAATAAGAACCAAACCTACGATTGTTATGTATTTTAACAAAAAGTAGCGGTATATTATGGAAAGTTACAAGGCATATGAATCCAGACGTACTCATATGTTTCGAAATTTAAATTACATAATTCGATTATATGCCTTTTCCTGATGCCAATTTTAATTATTCTTAAAGTCATAATCTACCACACAAAACAGTCGCCGACAAAATTACTCCATAAAAATACCGTCCACATCGACATTTCTGGCCAAGAGGCCTTCTTCTTCAGTGGTGATACGTGGCTTAACACAACTCTTTCCTATCCACACCGATGCTGTTCAAAACAATTCCCACATACACATCTACGTAGTAGTTGTTCGCCGTGCATGTAGTTCAGCACTATTTTCATGTCGACAATGTATGCTTCAGTGACAAGTACCTTTCTTGGTTCTTTTCGACTTCTCTTTATTCCTTCTCATTGTCGTTTCATTCGATTCATCCTGTACTTTAGACCAGATTACTTCGAAAGACACAAAAAATTCCCTAATTATCCGATCACAGTAAAGACGTTGCTTTTCAACTGTCGAAATACATATATAGTTATTCATACGAGCTCTATACTAACAAATTAAATATGATTTAGTTCCAAAATTCTACTACTGCCTCTAAATAGTGGAAGGAAAAGTGGACTGGGACTGTTGTAGTAACAACAGAAACTAGGTGGGCTTGTGGTGAAGACAGAGTGTATAGCTGTGCATGGTATGGTTGGAATAAGATTAAGAAAAGAGATCTAGACGTAAGAGAGTGAAATGGAGGTAGCTGTGAGAGGGTGTGGTGGTGGTATTCACGTGAAACGCGGAACTGGCAGCCAGCATGATTCGCTGAACGGTAAGAAATCTCTCAGAGCGGCTGATATTTTGGAGGACGAATAATGAAACTTGAAACCAGCAGCTGTACTGTAATTGAAACGTCGTTATTGAATAAACAACGTTTGAGTTACAATACAGCTGTTGGTTTTAGTTTTCATTATGGAAGCTGCTGTCCCACCGTCCTTGATGGTTCACCATAGGTCATGACAGAAAATGAATCACATCTTCAGTGATGGGGTCAGGACGCAGAACGCTGTTTGTGTGTCGATAGGATGGATGGAGATTTCAGGGTTACTAGGATACAGCTTTGCTTTCCGCTCGAAGTTATTGCTCTGATAGAATAAGTTACAGGTTTGACATAGGGGTGTTGATACAGGGCTGCGACAGTCTTTCAGGGGGTGTCTGAATTCTTTCCTGAGCCGCTTTTCGCTGGTTTTTCTTTATTGTTATTTCATCCCCGTCGCCCCATATACGTGGAAGATGGGCTGTCACCGATACAACATACCGTTCGTCAGACAAATGTCTTAAAACATAAACAAAGGCGAAAGAAATATGAGTAAAGGGTGGCCTTAAAAATTATGAAAAGAATTAATTTCATTGGTCTTTACATAATATATTAAGACTATTGATTTGATTTGTTGTTTAAAATAAAATCGAGCGTTTAAAAATAAAAAACAAAAGTGTATACTTACAAACATCGCAGATATAGAGATATTCTCCGAAAAACAGTGCTGCACTTTCTTTTAAAAGTTGTTGTTGTTGTTGTTGTGGTCTTCAGTCCTGAGACTGGTTTGATGCAGCTCTCCATGCTACTCTATCCTGTGCAAGCTTCTTCATCTCCCAGTACCTACTGCAACCTACATCCTTCTGAATCTGCTTAGTGTATTCATCTCTTGGTCTCCCCCTACGATTTTTACCCTCCACGCTGCCCTCCAATACTAAATTGGTGATCCCTTGATGCCTCAGAACATGTCCTACCAACCGATCCCTTCTTCTGGTCAAGTTGTGCCACAAACTCCTCTTCTCCCCAATCCTATTCAGTACCTCCTCATTAGTTATGTGATCTACCCATCTAATCTTCAGCATTCTTCTGTAGCACCACATTTCGCAAGCTTCTATTCTCTTCTTGTCCAAACTATTTACCGTCCATGTTTCACTTCCATACATGGCTACACTCCATACAAATACTTTCAGAAATGACTTCCCGACACTTAAATCTATACTCGATGTTAACAAATTCCTCTTCTTCAGAAACGCTTTCCTTGCCATTGCCAGTCTACATTTTATATCCTCTCTACTTCGAACATCATCAGTTATTTTGCTCCCCAAATAGCAAAACTCCTTTACTACTTTAAGTGTCTCATTTCCTAATCTAATACCCTCAACATCACCCGACTTAATTCGACTACACTCCATTATCCTAGTTTTGCTTTTGTTGATGTTCATCTTATATCCTCCCTTCAAGACACCATCCATTCCGTTCAACTGCTCTTCCAAGTCCTTTGCTGTCTCTGACAGAATTACAATGTCATCGGCAAACCTCAAAGTTTTTATTTCTTCTCCATGGATTTTAATACCTACTCCGAATTTTTCTTTTGTTTCCTTTACTGCTTGCTCAATATACAAATTGAATAACATCGGGGAGAGGCTACAACCCTGTCTTACTCCCTTCCCAACCACTGCTTCCCTTTCATGTCCCTCGACTCTTATAACTGCCATCTGGTTTCTGTACAAATTGTAAATAGCCTTTCGCTCCCTGTATTTTACCCCTGCCACCTTTAGAATTCGAAAGAGAGTATTCCAGTTAACATTGTCAAAAGCTTTCTCTAAGTCTACAAATGCTAGAAACGTAGGTTTGCCTTTCCTTAATCTTTCTTCTAAGATAAGTCGTAAGGTCAGTATTGCCTCACGTGTTCCAGTATTTCTACGGAATCCAAACTGATCTTCCCCGAGGTCGGCTTCTACTAGTTTTTCCATTCGTCTGTAAAGAATTCGCGTTAGTATTTTGCAGCCGTGGCTTATTAAACTGATAGTTCGGTAATTTTCACATCTGTCAACACCTGCTTTCTTTGGGATTGGAATTATTATATTCTTCTTGAAGTCTGTGGGTATTTCGCCTGTCTCATACATCTTGCTCACCAGATGGTAGAGTTTTGTCATGACTGGCTCTCCCAAGGCCATCAGTAGTTCTAATGGAATGTTGTCTACTCCCGGGGCCTTGTTTCGACTCAGGTCTTTCAGTGCTCTGTCAAACTCTTCACGCAGTATTGTATCTCCCATTTCATCTTCATCTACATCCTCTTCCATTTCCATAATATTGTCCTCAAGTACATCGCCCTTGTATAAACCCTCTATATACTCCTTCCACCTTTCTGCCTTCCCTTCTTTGCTTAGAACTGGGTTGCCATCTGAGCACTTGATATTCATACAAGTGGTTCTCTTCTCTCCAAAGGTCTCTTTAATTTTCCTGTAGGCAGTATCTGTCTTACCCCTAGTGAGATAAGCCTCTACATCTTTACATTTGTCCTCTAGCCATCCCTGCTTAGCCATTTTGCACTTCCTGTCGGTCTCATTTTTGAGACGCTTGTATTCCTTTTTGTCTGCTTCATTTACTACATTTTTATATTTTCTCCTTTCATCAATTAAATTCAACATTTCTTCTGTTACCCAAGGATTGCTACTAGCCCTCGTCTTTTTACCTACTTGATCGTCTGCCGCCTTCACTACTTCATCCCTCAGAGCTACCCATTCTTCTTCTACTGTATTTCTTTCCCCCATTCCTGTCAATTGTTCCCTTATGCTCTCCCTAAAACTCTGTACAACCTCTGGTTCTTTCAGTTTATCCAGGTCCCATCTCCTTAAATTCCCACCTTTTTGCGGTTTCTTCAGTTTTAATCTACAGGTCATAACCAATAGATTGTGGTCAGAGTCCACATCTGCCCCTGGAAATGTCTTACAATTTAAAACCTGGTTCCTAAATCTCTGTCTTACCATTATATAATCTATCTGATACATTTTAGTATCTCCAGGGGATCTTCCATGTACACAACCTTCTTTCATGATTCTTGAACCAAGTGTTAGCTATGATTAAGTTGTGCTCTGTGCAAAATTCTACCAGGCGGCTTCCTCTTTCATTTCTTAGCCCCAATCCATATTCACCTACTACGTTTCCTTCTCTCCCTTTTCCTACACTCGAATTCCAGTCACCCATGACTATTAAATTTTCGTCTCCCTTCACTATCTGAATAATTTCTTTTATTTCATCATACATTTCTTCAATTTCTTCGTCATCTGCAGAGCTAGTTGGCATATAAACTTGTACTACTGTAGTAGGTGTGGGCTTCGTATCTATCTTGGCCACAATAATGCGTTCACTAAGCTGTTTGTAGTAGCTTACCCGCGTTCCTATTTTCCTATTCATTATTAAACCTACTCCTGCATTACCCCTATTTGACTTTGTGTTTATAACCCTGTAGTCACCTGACCAGAAGTCTTGTTCCTCCTGCCACCGAACTTCACTAATTCCCACTATATCTAACTTTAACCTATCCATTTCCCTTTTCAAATTTTCTAACCTACCTGCCCGATTAAGGGACCTGACATTCCACGCTCCGATCCGTAGAACGCCAGTTTTCTTTCTCCTTTTAAAAGTTGAAAGACCTAAACTAGGAGAACAGGATTTCGTAAAGGCAAAATGTGTTTTGCATTGTTGAGGGTGTTCGTACAAGACACAGGAATCTATGGGACAGAAACGATGGAGCTGAAGGTAGATGGGATGAACAGTGGAAAGATAGAAGGTGAGAAGGGGTCTGGTGGCTGGGCAGGTCCGCGATATCAAGAGGGGAGGGAATGGCGACAGATGGAAGGGTTAGAGGGAGAGGGGAGCCCTCATGTAGAGTGGGATAGGTGGGGAGCAGATATTGTTGATAGGATGGATAAACATTGGAATTGATTTCATTTCTTGGGAGCGGGAGTCGTTTGAAGTTGCAGTGGGATAGGTTATTGAACATGTTCAGGTGTGGGGACGGTGGGATGTGCTGTGTAAAGGCGCGACATCATACCAGTATTGGTGATCATATGAAAACAATGAGCTTATTAGAATCTATTTTGCGGATAGCGTAGGACATACGGAGATGTTTAGTGTGAGTGAGGAGGAGGGGTGGGAATTTGGTGAGATTGTATAGGATCCATGTGACGGAGGGTAAACGGATGCGGAAAGCAAGGAAAATTGCATGACGTTCTAGGCTTTGGAGGGACTGATAGAATTACGTGGGGCGGATATTTATGAAACATTGCATGGGAGAAGATGGGTCGGATCAAGGCTTAGTTGGTGTTGAGGACAGTGGGGGAGAGGAGAGGGTGCAATACCAGATTCTGCCAGTTAGTAGTGTTACTCTGTTGTGAACGTTCTGTTGAATAGTTAGTAAGTGAAGCTAACATGTCAGCTGCTGGTCGAGGGTTAGTTCGAAATATTTTTGAGTAGTAGTTAACTGGATGGATGGGCGTGAATGGTGAGGTAGAAGACATGAAAGCAGAAGCTGCGGAGTGGTCTGTTCTATAATTATTGTCTAGGTTTTGGATTAGATGATCTTGAGGAGTCATTGTTTGCACCAAGAGGTAAACCGATTGATGGAGATTTTGAAGGATTGCTGGGATTTCTTGAATGTAGGGTAGAGGGCTAGGAAATCGGTGTCGTCAATATACTGAAGGAGGGAGCCTGGTTGAGGAGGTCTGAGTATATCGGCATCGCAGAAGAGACAGAGGAGAGTAGAGAGGACGGAGCCTTGAGGTACGTCAGCATTAGGATGGAACATGTGAGAAATGGTATCGTTAATAGTGAAAAAGGATAGGCGATTGGACGGGAAGGACGCAATAAGGCAGACTTCGTTAACTCGAAGTGCGTAAGTACGGTGTTTGAAAACGAGACTGGGATGCCGTACACAGTCATACGATTTCTCCAGGTCGAGGGATACAAAAACAAGGGGTGTTTTTGTTTTTGAGCTGGGGGATAGGACAAGAGTCATTTATAGGAATTGGTCATCGGAGTAGAAGTTGGGACGGAAGCCTCACTGGTGAACAGGAAGGAGGTGATGTTGGTTCAAGTGTTGACGGATGCGTCAGGAGAGGATAGATTGAAAGACCTTGCTAAACAATGAGGTGAGGCTGATGGAGCAGTAAGAGGAAGTATCAATAGGGGGTTTGTATGTCTTGAGAAAAAGTAGTATTTTGAGAGTTTTCCACAGTTCTGCATAGAAACCCGTGGAGGAGGTCCGGTTATAAAGGGTATCAAGGGCGGCAAGAAAGAAGAGGCGGCATTCTTTTAGGTGTCGAAAGTCAAGTCGGTAGTGACCAAGGGAAATGTTGCGTTTTTTCTGAAGTACTTGTTTTATGTCGTATACTGTAATTGGTATATTAAATTCTATTTGTGGTATGTTGTCCAAGTACTGGAAGCTGGGTGCCAGGGGTAGAATAATGGTACTTGTGTGTTCACGGACTGTAGGAAAGAGAAGTAATCAACATGGGGATCATCAGGAATTTTGAAGATGTCGGAAAGATAGGACACAAAGTGGTCAGCTTGGCTCAAGTTCTGTGGTCCGGCTTGTGCATCCGTTTATATACCGGTCCGATGGCTAAAATCCTCCTAAAGGACAGGCCACTATGACATTCTGTCGCTTGAATTTGTTGCTCGTCCGAACCGCCGCTGGTGTGGATACAGGCGAACTTGAAATCCAACCAAGTTGACGGAGTGCGGTGGAAAGGTGGAACGATTCCCAAGTCAGCTGCAACATGGTCTACTGACCAGAATACCGAAGTTTTGGATACGGCAGATTTCCTTCCACATCACTACCCTTTCGGGGTTGACGCCTTGGATGTATATTGCCGATCGTACTTTAAAACTTTGATCTCCCTTCCTCCTTCCCTCCATCACTTCCAGATAGAGCACAACACTAGCGTCTTTTAGAAACCTAGGCTATGGAAGCTGTCTGTTGAGTGATGTGAACTGTAAATGTGGCATGCTTTGGTAGCACACTATTCTTTGAGTATGCTCCCCTAGAGTATTCTGTATTTAAAGACAAGTTCACGGTAGACATTAGTAAGAAGGATGATGTTATGCTATTAACTTGAGCATATTGAACACATGTGACAGGCAATGTCACGTCGGCGTGGCCCACATAACATCCCTCATCCATGGTTGATGAGGGTGCCTCAACAGCTCTACTGTTATCACATTTGTGCAAGGTACGGAGGTGGAAGTCTTTCGTGACATCACCGTAGCAAGCGAGAATGTTTTGCAACTATGGTTGAGTACTAGTTTCCCTCTTCTCCATCTATGATACTTCTCGGCAAGCCATAACGCTATAGTTGGTTACAAGTTGATAGGTTAATCCAGAGTAAGCATAGTGATTGTCTCTTGGGATGTAAAGGAATGGTCTTGAAGTATGACAATAAAAACGTAACTTTGAGAGCGCAGTTTTATTGAAAATAGTTTTCTTGAAGTGTAAGGTTGAAAGGTGTCCATGTCGGCGTGCTCGGTGCTATTTCTTATTTTGTACAGCAAATGTGTCAGCTTTCATTGCCCGCCTACAGCATCAGTTAACTCAATACGTGCCGGATGGTGTTCGATATGATTACTGCTGCCAAAGTTCCAAACATGTGTCCTTGCCGCAGGTGCGAAAACTCTTTGGGCACTGTAAGACCTCGGAAGTGTAGATAAAGGTGTGTATTTGAAGGGAACTACAGACTGATTTGAAGCGGCCACACATGACAACCTTTTTTGATTTACAGGTTCATGCTTGGGATAATACGAATTACTAAAGCCAGGTGGCTAAAAAGGGCTATACAGGGTGAAAAGTATTTAAACCGACAAACTCTGGGAGGCTGTAGGGGACATCAAAACAAATATTTTTCCCTAACGTCATTTTTTCCTATGAGGAGTATTTAAACCGGTAGAGGAAGATTTCTCTGGCGACAAATTAATTAAACCAACAAAAAAGTCCAGAGGGGACATATTTTGGGATCGAGCAGGCCATGGTACAGGACCACCTCTGCCAATCCACGTTTCTGGGAACCGTCGGTCCAGGAATCGACGCACACGACGACTGAAATGTGCCGGCGCCCCGTCATGTCGGAACCACATGCGTTGTCTTGTAGAGAGCGGGACGTTTTCCATCAATTCCGGAAATGCTCTGGCAAGAAAATTCTAATAGTGCCTGCCATTTAATGGCCTAGGCAGCAGATACGGCCCAATTAAACAGTCGCCAACAACACCGACCCACACATTAACGAAGAACCGCACTTGATGAGCACTAGTAACTGTGGCATGTGGGTTATCCTCTCTCCAAACATGTGAACTGTGCATGTTGAAGACTCCATCACGCCCGAACGTTGCTTCATCGGTAAACAACACAGAGGATGGAAATGTAGGATGCATTTCACACTGCTCCAGGTACCACTGCGAAAACTGTGCTCTGGGTGGATAATCAACTGGTTCCAGGTTGTGGACACGCTGTAAGTCAAATGGACGTAACACTTGCTCTCGAAGGACTGTCCTTTGTACGAGTGCTGATTGAAGGATCCCGCTCCACATGCTGCAAGACAGCTTCCTCAAATTGCACTGTTCTTACCGTGCGACGGCGTCCCTGTCCAGGTAATCTGCTAAATGACCCGGTCTCACGCAGACGTTGGTACACAGCAGCAGGTCGCATGATGCGGGATACGGCGATTAGGATATTGTTGTTGATAAACCCGATGCGCAGCTCGTCCGTTGTGGTGCGCTACGTAGTACGCAGCAAGCATGTCAGTGTACTCACTCCAGGTGTATCGCTCCATTAGTAAACAGAGACAATGCACTACTACACTGGTGGACAGCAGTTGTCTACAACTGAAGATCGTAATACGGCCTCTAACAAGTGAAGAGCGTAATACGGTCTCCACCGGTTTAAATAATCCTCATAGGGAAAAATAACACTAGGGAAAAATATGTTTTGATGTCCCCTACAACCTCCCAGAGTTTATCGGTTTAAATACTTTTAACCCTGTATATTAATATACCGCGGCGTAATTTCATTTTTTTATTTATTTGTATATGCGAAGACATTTAGAAGTAAGTTACACATTATTTCGACAGTCTACGTAACGTTTCTGGAACGCTACATAATACTTCAGAATGATAGATACTGGACACACCAAGTCCTTTGCGAACACGAGTCGAACCATTGTACTTATCATTCAGTTCGTCGAAGATAGAAATCTGCCCCTTAGTCAAAATTTGCGATTGTTATTAAACAGTACCTGTTCTCTATGTCGATATCCTCCCTTCCCGACCAATATAACTCTTGCCTGTGCGGCGTCTGTCAAATCGTTGGTAACATATCGCTACACTTGGACGCGACAATGCACACAGTACACATAACACCAGAATTACTCGGTGTATTTGTGTGCTGCTCAGATGTTAAGTCCAATAGAATCGTAGCGTCTCATGCACTTCAACTTGGGAATATATTTCAAGTTACCGTGCCATTTCATTCACATACTGTGATGCACTTGTTAACCGTACCATACCACAGCTGTGTCTGCTGTGAACTCAGAACATGTATTTTCTTCTGACCAGGTGTCACTCTTATTACGTAATGATCATAGCCTAGGATCTGTGTAATTAACTTTTTGATGTGCCCTTGTATTTGTTTGTGTTGCGCCAGGTGGTCGCACATGTGCAGATGCTTAAAAATGAGTTTTATGTATCAATGCCCAAATTCTGACAGATTTTATTTCTATTACTGCTCACTAGCGTTCCGGCTGATCCTTCATTTTTCATGTGTGGACAGGGAAACCAGCTCAACCTAAGTATCTTTTTAAGCAATGACAGACATCGGCTTCGCCTCATCAGACGCGAGGTACGTGCAATTAAGGAAAACATTCTCTGTCTGACGGCGTTTCTACGACGAAGCAGACAACTTGCAAGGTTAAAATAATAATTGAAAGTTTCGGCGATTTCCTTCGTCATCATCACGAGCATTTGGTTTCGTAAATAGTGTTGTATCGGTATCTCACGACTAACAGGTTCCAGAATTACCTTACGACGACTTCACACAACGGTCAAGGAATTCACATATACACTATGTGATCAAAAGTATCAGGACACCTGGCTGAAAATGACTTACAAGTTCGTGGCGCCCTCCATCGGTAATTCTGGAATTCAATATAGTGTTGGCCCACCATTAGACTTGATGGCAGCTTCCACTCTCGCAGGCATACGTTCAATATGGTGCTGGAAGGTTTCTTGGGGAATGGCAGCCCATTCTTCACGGAGTGCTGCACTGAGCAGAGGCATCGGTGTCGGTCGGTGAACCCTGGCACGAAGTGGGCGTTCCAAAACATCCTAAAGGTGTTCATAGGATTCAGGTCAGGACTCTGTGCAAGCCAGTCCATTACAGGGATGTTACTGTCGTGTAATCACTCTGCCACAGGCCGTGCATTATGAACAGGTACTCGATCGTGTTGAAAGATGGAGTCGCCATCCCCGATGTGCTCTTCAACAGTGGGAAGCAAGAAGGTGCTTAAAACATCAATGTAGGCCTGTACTGTGATAGTGCCACGCAAAACAAGGGGTGCAAGCCCCCTCCATGAAAAACACGACCACACCTTAAAACCACAGCCTCCGAATTTTACTGTTGGCATGACACAAGCCGGCAGATGACGCTCGCCAGGCATTCGCCATACCCACACCCTGCCATCGGATCGCCACATTGTGTACCGTGATTCGTCACTCCACACAACGTTTTTCCACTGTTTAATCGTCCAATGTTTAAGCTCCTTTTACCAAGCAATGCGCCGTTTGGCATTTACCGGCGTGAAATCTGGCTTATGAGCAGACGCTCGACCATGAAATACAAGTTTTCTTACCTCCTGCATAACTGTCTAGTACTTGCAGTTGATCCTGATGCAGTTTGGAATTCTTGTGTGATGGTGTTGATAGATGTCTGCCTGTTACACATTACGACTCTCTTCAACTGTCGGCTGTCTCTGTCAGCCAACAGACGAGGTCGGCCTGTACGCTTTTGTGCTCTACGTGTCCCTTCACGTTTCCACTTCACTATCACATAGGAAACAGTGGACCTGGGGATGTTTAGGAGTGTGGAAATCCCGCTACAGATGAATGACACAAGTGACACCCAGTCACCTGACCATGTTCGAAGTCCGTGAGTTCCGCGGAGCTCCCCATTCTGCTCTCACACGATGTCCAGTGACTACTGAGGCCGCTGATATGGAGTAGTAGGCAGCACAGTGCACCTAATATGGAAAACTGTGTTTTTGGGATTGTCCGGATACTTTTGATCACATAGTGCACTAACAGAGGTTAGAAATTATTTCGGCGATGGCTGAATCTTAGCCGAGTCACCGACTCCGTTGGAAAGTAGACTTATAAGCGTTTTCCACCGAGGCCTTTCAGCATATTCTTTGACCTGCACTGACGGTAAATCATTTTAACAGAGGTACACGTGTAGAGGCTGTAGAGTAAGATATTCATAACACCTAAGAGTATTCAAGAGTAAGAGCAGGCACTCAACATTCGCATACCGCCTCACTACACAGCCACTGTCTGGAAGTAAAAACTGAATGATGACAGAGAATACAAGAGAAATAATCAGAAAGTTTTGGTCCTGTGGAATTCAGGTAAGTTACAACAAAGAGAAATGTAATTCGATTAGAAACCAGACAGTCTAGAGTATCTCAACCATAACACAAAAGCAAAACATATGCAATAAACTGGGTATGTGACTGAAACCCGACACCGTATGAATAGTCACATAACAGAATGCAACACCACGCAAAACGTACAAGATGACGAAACAAATAACAAAAGAAAAGCATGGCTGTTATTGACACTATGCCAAAAAGTAGGGCATAGAGCGGGAAATACCACGAAAAAGATAAGGAATCCAAGACACATACGCCATAGATAACACACAACAAAATAGACTAAGAACACCTGGTGCAGATAAATTTAATTTAGCAAATCAGGCATATATTCTTTGACCTGCACTGACA
The DNA here is from genome assembly GCF_023898315.1 of Schistocerca nitens. Classification (NCBI taxonomy): domain Eukaryota; kingdom Metazoa; phylum Arthropoda; class Insecta; order Orthoptera; family Acrididae; genus Schistocerca; species Schistocerca nitens. Next base: position 933,097,130 of record NC_064616.1, read on the forward strand.
GTAAATCATTTTAACAGAGGTACACGTGTAGAGGCTGTAGAGTAAGATATTCATAACACCTAAGAGTATTCAAGAGTAAGAGCAGGCACTCAACATTCGCATACCGCCTCAAACCACACGATCATTCTGCTTGTGGCTTATAAACAGACGTCAAAATACTGAAACATTGCACTCATTAATATCAGGAACAGAAGGCAACCACCACACTCTGAAAGCAGTTTTACAAAACGCAATACTCATCAGCGATGGAACATCACTTTGCAACAGAACGCTAATCGACAAACTATGTAAATTGTCAAACAATACACAACAGGCGCTAACACACACACACACACACACACACACACACACACACACACACACACACAAACACAACCAAACATCACTGTTTGCGGTAGCAATCAAAAACGCTGAACAAATGACTGACACGGGGTCAGTATTGACACAAAGCGCAGCGAAATGGCCTAGAAGCCTTGTTGTCAATACAATAACAGCGGAAAATTGTGATCGACCACGACGAATGACGCTACAACTACTTAATATAAGAAATACCTGACACATTACACTGAACTGTTTCTCGCAACAAACTAAGATATAAAAATCGGCTGACACCTGCAGATCACCAAGATCAAAATGGTGCAATACACCTACTCAAAAATCGAAAAGCCCCCATCTCATGGCATTCAGAACAGACCAATTACAGCAACAGTATCAAATTTGACATATGATAACTTTGCTTGCGCCGAGATATGTTTTTCCGATGTCGCTATTTAAGGCTCAATTCTCCGAGAGAGGCATTATCTGAACCAGCAGTAACCATACATCTGTTCAAAAATGGGTCAAATGGCTCTGAGCATTATGGGACTTAATATCTGTGGTCATCAGTCCCCTAGAGCTTAGAACTACTTAAACCTAACTAACCTAAGGACATCACACACATCCATGCCCGAGGCAGGATTCGAACCTGCGACCGTAGCAGTCGCGCGGTTCCGGACTGAGCGCCTTAACCGCGAGACCACATACATCTGTGGCAGAAGATGGATGGACGTCAGAAAAAGGAAGTATTGTCTGAAAGATATTATTAAAAGTTGTACTAATGGAAACGGAAGCCACCTACTCGTATATATAAAAAATTTATTACGATGGGGCCCTTACGTGTAGAAGATCGTGGTTTCCATTCTCGTCAAGAACTTTAATTTTTTTGTTTGTGAAGTATTTATCGCAATGACTTTTATAACTGTTTTTGTTCCATTCAAAAAAATAAGAGAAGTTCATCTACATCTACATCTACATTTATACTCCGCAAGCCACTCAACGGTGTGTGGCGGATGGCACTTTACGTGCCACTGTCATTACCTCCCTTTCCTGTTCCAGTCGACTGCCGGAAAGCCTCCGTGCGCGCTCGAATCTCTCTAATTTTACATTCGTGATCTCCTCGGGAGGTATAAGTAGGGGGAAGCAATATATTAGATACCTCATCCAGAAACGCACCCTCTCGAAACCTGGACAGCAAGCTACACCGCGATGCAGAGCGCCTTTCTTGCAGAGTCTGCCACTTGAGTTTGCTAAATATCTCATAGGAAACGCTGATACCGAGCTCGAGTACTCGAAGAAACGGTACTCGAAGGCTCATGGGTTCGAGTCTGTATGCGGAGACATTATTTATTTTCAACTTTTGCGGTGCTTGCACTGTAAGTGACCTAAGTAATATTCGGTATATTGTATTTATTTTATAAAAAAAATATGTAGTGTTACGTGCAATGGGCCAGCTTGTGTGACTGGCGGTGCACAAGACACAGATCGAATCTACTCTGCGGATTAACGACCATGGGCGAATGCACTGGCCAGCCTGCGTGTGGTTTTTAGGCTGTTTTCCACACCCGTTTAGGCAAATGCTGAGTTGGTCCCCAAACTCCGCCTCAGAAAATACGATACACAAAACGTTAAATACGGTAACACACAGATAAAAGTGTACACGATTCGCAGACAGATGGCGCACACGACTTCTCTCCCTGAGGTTACCTTGGCGACTGTGACGCCGGAAACAGCATTCAGTTACAAAGATAAATAATAAAATAAAATTTTCCAAATACTTTCAAAGTGGACCCTGCCCTAGAAGATATAAACGCTAGGGAACAGAAGAAGTGTAAGGAACAGAAGTAATAAGCCAGCGCTGTTTATAGGTTCCAATCGCACGAAATTTCTGTCATTCATATTTTCAGATAAAGTATATGACCATCAACTGCGGATGTCACAACTGTAGTGAAACATGTTTGGCCAAACCCAAACATATAACTACACCTAGCCAGAACGCATATCCTTTAACAGTAAATGTGACGATGTCACAAATGAGCTAGAATCAAATGGAACAAATAGAACCAAATCCCAGTGGAAGTTGAAGTAAGATATAGACACAGCGGAGGAGCAACGGAAGAGTCCCAGTACGATCCTGATGGATTTGGACACTAGGAACGAGGAGATGTGCTGGTGCTAGAGACTTGAGGAAGTACTAACGGACTGCGCAGCACGTGAGATTGTAGTAGTCCTTGTCTTGCGTTTTAGCAATGTGTAGTGCGTAAGTTTGGACAAGAAGAGAATAGAAGCTTTCGAAATGTGATGCTACAGAAGAATGTTTAAGATTAGATGGGTAGATCACGTAACTAATAAGGAGGTATTGAATAGAATTGGGGAGAAGAGAAAATTGTGGCACAACTTGACTAGAAGAAGGGATCGCTTGGTAGGACATGTTCTGAGGCATCAAGGGATCACCAATTTAGTATTGGAGGGCAGCGTGGAGAGTAAAAATCATAGAGGGATACCAAGAGATGAAGATTCAGAAGGATGTAGGTTGCTGTAGGTACCGGGAGATGAAGAAGCTTGCACAGGTTAGAGTAGTATGGAGAGCTGCATCAAACCAGTCTCTGGACTGAAGACCACAACAACAACGGTGTGTAAGTTCATAAAACATGAAAACAAATCGTTTACTGCCCATACAGATTACAAGTAGACCTTTTCATTTATTTTATTTCAGTTTCTATCACGCGTAAACTTTTTCTTTTTTAGTGGATTCTTCCATGGCTTATTTGCAGAACGATTTCATTATATTATTTTCGGGTCGGCAGCCTGATTATAGTCATCTTGGCACGATATTTGAGCGGTCCATCTGTCCACATTATACAAGTTCTCACCTGAATATCGTCTCAAAACTACTTTACGACCAGTCTGCAGACTCGACAATAATATAATCGATTAATACGCCAAGAAAGTTTAGGTAGTCAGAACAATTTCATATATGAGACTGTAAATCAAACAAACTGTGTTTCGTTTTAATAAAATTTGTTTATTACTAACCGGTTAGTGGCTTATTAATCAAGCAACAAATAATTACCACCCTCAAAGACAATAACGTACAAACAATCAAACCTTGAAATCTGGTGAACTTAACAACTACACACAAACTTTCGCCATGAGCGACAAAAATGTCGAATCGTGCGCTTACCACTCGTGTTATGTATCAAATACGTCATGATAGTTTCTGGCTTACACTTATTGTAGAATGGTAGAACAGTATAGGGAACGAAATGGATGAACTGGGATGTAAATAGTGGTCAACGCAGTCTTTTATTTTATCTACTTATTTATTGTGTTCCCTGGAGCCATGCGGGCCAAAGCTACTTGGTCATGAAACAAGTCACTACTTAATTTACAGAATATTAATAAGAAAATTTATAAATATAAAAAAACTAAAGACGCAATAAAGAGAGAGGATACGAACAAGTTACCAATTTGTAAGCAAAAGAATTAATAAAACACAAAAAAAATTTCTGAAATAGTATACGATTCATTTACAAATTACACACCAAAGTTGTGAACTACTGCGAGAAATTCCTGTGCGGAATTGAAGGAGTGTATCACATGGAAATCTTTCAACTTATATTCGAAGACTTGGAGTTTATCAATCACTCATTTTTTTTTTTTTCATTTATGTTCGAAGCCTGTTGAAAATGAAATTTTCTGAAGAATGTACATCTTTCTGTGCAACACTCAAGGAAATGGTATCCAAGTGCAAATTGTTTTTCGGTACAGTGTTTACTGAGTGAGTGCCCCAGTTTTAGTACGAAGGGCGTATTAAAATAAAAACTCATCGGGTCTAATTGCTACTGTAACATAGTGGCTGACACACAATTATGGTTGTTGTTTTTTGCAATAAGCTGCACATTTTATTCAGGATGATGACAAAGTAAGTATATACGAGTTCTAAATTACAGTTTACAGAGTGAATTGCATAAAAACAGGGCAAAAAAGAAGCGTCAGATTTTCTTCTGATTGAGAAAATCAGTACGAGGAACATAAAATGGAAGTAATTACAATGGTGTGGAGAAGTTAATCATGAAAGTAACTATCACATGATGTGTCGCTTCCAAGAAACATAACTCGATGAAACTTCGATCATACATAGAATGAGCTGCTACAGTATAGTGTAGTGTAGTGTAGTGTAGTACAGTATAGTGTAGTATAAAAGGTACCTGAAAAGAATAGGCAATGACACGAACACGATGACACTTTTATTCAAAGAGAATAATTACAGTGGAGTCAACACGATTCGTGGTGGTTTCCTAGACACCAGAAGGCATGCCTCTTAAGAGGGTGTGTGATGACAACGGACAGAAATGCATGCTTTGCAACGTGCTGTCATGTTGGTCACAACGTAGGTAAGCAGCTGTAGTTGTAGGGCGTTTCATTCCCCCAGCAGCGCGGTCCACTGCTGTTGCATGGTCGCTGGTGCCATACGCCTCGACAACGCATCCCACACATACTCGACAGGATTGGGCAGTCCATTCGTCAAATATCCTCTCGTTCCAAGAGCTGCTCCACCTGTGGTCGTGTGTCGTCATTCGCAAAAATGAAGTGAGGGCTGAATGCACCCCGGAAAAGGCGCACACCGGGAAAGAGTCAGCGTCACAATAAGGTTTCTGGTGAGTGTGCTGTGTTCGAGGATTTGGAGGTCAGTATGCGCGTGAAACATTACGCCTCCCCACCGTAACACTGGGACATCAAATCGAAAGCTATTTCACCTTATTTTCTGTACTAGAGAATGAATTTCTCTGTACTGCATCATACGCGGTGGGCAGCTCAGGCACACACAAAGTACTCGCTTTTAAAAGAGCAAGAAATAATAAATCAACCTCCGAAAAGTTTCCTGCATAAGAAACACAATTTTCCCCAAACTCCAAAAAAGCTAAAATAGAAATGGTTAAATGTTATATACTAAGTGCATTCCAATATCTTTACCTACAAAGTGTCTGGAGGACACCTATATTGGTGCAACAGACCTAGCATGCAACAAATATGGCCTACGTACCCGCCGGCCGGAGTGCCGTGCGGTTCTAGGCGCTACAGTCTGAGGCCGAGCGACCGCTACGGTGGCAGGTTCAAATCCTGCCTCGGGCATGGATGTGTTGTGATGTCCTTAGGTTAGTTAGGTTTAATTAGTTCTAAGTTCTATGCGACTGATGACCTCAGTAGTTAAGTCGCATAGTGTTCAGAGCCATTTGAACCATTTTGAGCCTACGTAACGAAAACTAACACTAACTCGTCTCAGTCATCCACATCGGATTAAGCATTAAGGTGCTCCGGAACGCCCTATACTTGCAATGTTAAAATAACGCTTATAAATTACATCTTTCCTCACAAAGTATTTGAGGTAGGAAGTTGAACTTTTTACAGATTATTTATTGGAATATTGGCTACAACTTAACACAGTGATTTTACAAAATTTTAGTTCAGTTATTAAAGATGATTTTTTTTTCAATTGTAATGTAAATTCACAACATTTTTTTGCAATTTTTTATTTATATATTCAAAAATATACAGTTTTTTAGAAAAAGGCTGTGTTAAATTATACAGAAGGTACTGTTTAACATTTACTGAAAGTTTGAAACAAATATGTTTGGAAGATCCTTAGAAAACATGTAATTAGTATGAGAAAATAAAAGTTTTGGGAATCGAGCGACAAAGATTGGATTAACTTTTTAGTGCATTCCAGGTCCATAGGATGGATTATCTTCATCCTCTGCAAACTCCTCCTCCAGCTTCCTCTTGTTCCTCCTCCTGTTTACTCTTGCTTGTATTTCTAGACTCTTTACAGCCCTGTCTGCAGCCCGAAGGCGTTCCTTGTCTAAAGCAAGCATCGCTCGTACCATGTTAGAACCTATCTTCATTCCCATATTTCTAAATACCTTGGCTTTCCAACATTTCTCCTTTTCTTAAAAGCCTTCAGAGGATTTCTAATAACTTTACTTTTACTCATTATTATACTTCAACAAAACAGAGACTCAAGAAACAGAATTAATTACGAATATTTTCGAGATAACGACAGAGTAAATAAACATGAAACAATCGACAATCACACCAGCGATATATATTGAACCATCACAGGTTAGCCACAACACATACTTAACTCACATCACTAAAATGTACCTGATGAACACGGACGTTAATAATAACACCATTTGACAGCAGTTTAACAGCGCCACAGTGGGTCACGCCCATGTAGAACACATTTCAAAAAAAATTTAAAAATAGTTGTAGTCTTCGGAATTGAATAAATTATATATCTATTAAAAGGTAATAGTCTGCAGATTCAGAAAACGCAAAAAAGTAAAAATTGAACTTTTGATGATTTTGAGCCTTTCCGGAGCCCCTTAAGAAAGGTATATATGAAAGTCACCAGTGTACAAATCTCAAGGGGAATGTTGAGAGTAAAACGACTCATTTCCTTCAGAAAGGCTTACTACCTCTGAAAACTGGTAGCGGGTAGTTATGAAAACAGAAGGACCTACAAGATCAGATAAACATAAAAGATGGATCTGATGAAGAAAACGGCCTTGCCGCAGTGGTAACACAGATTCCCGTCGGACCACCGAAGTTAAGCGCTGTCGGGCTGGGCTAGTACTTGGATGGGTGAACATCCGGCCTGGCGAACGCTGTTGGCAAGCGGGGTGCACTCAGCCCTTGTGAGGCAAACTGAGGAGCTACTTGACTGAGAAGTAGCGGATCCGGTCTCAGGAACTGACGTACGGCCGGGAGAGCGGTGTGCTGACCACATGCCCTTCCATATCCGCATCCAGTGACGCCTATGTGCTGAGTATGACACTGTGGTCTGTTGGTACCGTTGGGCCTTCATGGCCTGTTCGGGAGGAGTTTAGTTTAGGGTCTGATGAATCTGTCTCAACCTCTCTGAAGTGTTAAATGACATAGCCATTTTCACGGCCTTTACTATCTGTTATAGTTAAGCAAAAAACAAACACCACGAACCAGAGTCACAAGAACGTGCCGTAGCTTATGCGGCGATCGGTGCACGCTCTCTCACTATTACTTCCCACACAATGCCGGACACGTTGCATGGCGCTGGAGTGTATGCGAAATATCATGTATATACGCACAAATCTCGAAATATCAAATAGCCACATAAATACAACGGCTGTATGCGACGCGATGTGGCAGTAGCAGATCTGAAGCATTAGCTTTCCGGGCCTTTCGTACACTGGTCGTGTAACATACGAATAAATGGTCACTTCAGAGAAATGTCAGAAGTCACTGGCAAGGTTATGTTAGTTTTCCGTGCGTGAGACGACATTCGTCAATAAGTTGTGAGCTGAGGTTTGATGTATCAGCTTTTTTCTGTTGCTATCAACAGGAAATTGTAGAATTGAACTCTAAGGTATGATTTGTGTTAAGTAAGGTCTCTATGAATCAAACGGCGGTTTTTATTTTATTGCATTTATGGTCATTATAAAATGCCGGGTAAATGACAAGGCCATGAATAATTTTAAGTAATCGATTTCATTTAGTGATAGAGGCGTAACTCACAGCACGGGCTGCATTTTCCCAGATGGCAGTGCTATCAGTCATGATTCTGAAGGCGTCAACAATTATTTTGATGAACATGTGAATGAAAAAAACACGTTTCTCCCTGTTTCATAAATTTCTGCATTCATCGGTCTGTAATGGAGAAGCATTTAAAAGGCAGTTATCAAAAGTTAAAGGAATTAAGAAAGGGCTGTTATAAAACTCCATTAAGGATTATAAATTATATCTACATATAGATCTAAAGGGACACTGAGGTCTCCTCACACTATATTAGAGGTAATTTGTTATTATTTAGTACAACAACACGTACACGATTAAACCAAAAATATCCCGACTTCAACATGTGTTCTGTACGGGACTTAAATTGTGACAAACTGTCAACTTCCGGTGAACTGCTGTCTAGCATTTGTTTTAGTACTTCGACGAATCACTCGTACCGCTATAAACAGACACGTCACAAAATTACAAAGACATACTGATAAGCCGAAACATTGTCACTACTAATCACAAAAAATGGCTCTGAGCACTGTGGGACTTAACAAAATGGTTCAAATGGCTCTGAGCACTATGGGACTTAACAGCTATGGTCATCAGTCCCCTAGAACTTAGAACTACTTAAACCTAACTAACCTAAGGACAGCACACAACACCCAGCCATCACGAGGCAGAGAAAATCCCTTACCCCGCCGGGAATCGAACCCGGGAACCCGGGCGTGGGAAGCAAGAACGCTACCGCACGACCACGAGATGAGGGCGTGGGACTTAACATCTGAGGTTATCTGTCCCCTAGAACTTAGAACTACTTAAACCTAATTAACATAAGGACATCACACACATCCATGCCCTAGGCAGGATTCGAACCTGCGACCGTAGCAGTCGTGCGGTTTGGGACTTAAGCGCCTAGAACCGCTCGTCCACAGCTCGTCGTGCTCGCTAGACGCTACCGTGGCCAGCAAGGTCACCGGATCTCTGCCCAATTGAGAACGTTTGGATCATTATGGGCACAGCCCTTCAATCAGCTCGGGAATCTGAAGATATAAGGCACCAATTGGACAGAATTTGGCACGATATCCCTCCGGAGGACATCCAACAACTTTATCACTCAATGCCAAGCCGGCTAATTGCTTGCATAATGGACGGAGGTGGTCCTACGCGTTATTGATTTGTTCATTTTGTGAAGCTCTTTTTCTTCAATAAATCATGCAGTTTTTCTGCAAGAGTAATCATTTGTTTGTCTGTGCATGTACACCACACCTACCGATTTCCGTCCCATTTGGTTAAATCCTTCGTGGTGCGTCGTTTCTTTTGTCTTAGTGTGTAGTTTTCCTTCTCTCTCAACTAGGTGGACAAGATAAGCGTAACAGTATATGTGTTGAAGGCGTGACGACTACATTGTATTTTTGTTACGATGACCCTGTCAATTGTTGCTCATTAATTATGTGATATACATATTATACATATGTGCTGTGATTTTAAATTAAACTGTACAGCTTTAAAACAATACGTGAACAGTAACAGTGTGTTAGAGGAACCAGTACAATGATCGTACACACGTCATGAAGTGAATGTAAATTACTATCTCGGCAAATGAAATTACCTCAACCTAACTGTGATGACGTATGGCTGCGAGACATGGACACTGAACTCATTTACAAAAGGGAAACTTAGGACAGCACAGAGAGCCATGGAGAGATCAATGCTGGGCTATACAAGAAAGGACAGGAAAAGGGCAGATGACATCCGGTCTGTGACGAAGGTTAATGACATCTTAGAGACAGTAGGTTCCTTGAAATGGCAGTGGGCTGGCCACGTCGCAAGAAGAAAAGACAACAGATGGACGAAGCTAGTACTGGAGTGGAGTCCGAGGGAGCACCGGAGGCCTAGAGGAAGACCACCAGACAGATGGGACAAAGACATCAAGAAGATCGCTGGTAACACCTGGCAGAGAACTGCCCAAGACCGTCCCACTTGGAGAAGACTGCTGAAAGCCTACCTGAATCCACGACTCGAAGAAGCCACATCATTTAATGATTGAATTGGCTGATGATGATGATGAACTGCAAAATAGGTTGAAGTCTTTTAAAAATTATATAATTTAATCTAATTTCCGGAGATTACAAACCGTCGACCACGTGTTTCCGAGCGCACGCTGCTGCCTGCTGCCTCCATTGTGTGATTACTGGGCCGGCCGCTGTGGACGAGCGGTTCTAGGCGCTTAAGTCCGAAACCGCACGACTGCTACGGTCGCAGGTTCGAATCCTGCCTAGGGCATGGATGTGTGTGATGTCCTTATGTTAGTTAGGTTTAAGTAGTTCTAAGTTCTAGGGCACAGATAACCTCAGATGTTAAGTCCCACAGTGCTCAGAGCCATTTTTTGTGATTAGTAGTGACAATGTTTTGGCTTATCAGTATATGTCTTTGTAATTTTGTGACGTGTCTGTTTATAGCGGTACGAGTGATTCGTCGAAGTACTAAAACAAATGCTAGACAGCAGTTCACCGGAAGTTGACAGTTTGTCACAATTTAAGTCCCGTACAGAACACATGTTGAAGTCGGGATATTTTTAGATTAATCGTGTACCTGTTGTTGTACTAAATAATAACAAATACTGCTAGTTTCACAAATAAAGAGATACCAAGAGAGATATGCATATATCTGCAGCTTGAAACGAGGTTGCAGCGGAGGTTGCACTGGGAAATAATTTTTAAGAAAAATATACGCTACGTTGTGCCGTTTCCGAGTTGGCAAACTCGTTCACTGCCGAATCGTACTTTTTCGGACCCACTCGTTTATACTCGTTTACTGTTCTTCTTTTCTTGTAATTGTGTAATCCTGTATCTATTTAAAACACACACACACACACACACACATATATATATATATATATATATATATATATATATATATATATATATATATATATATATATATATTCCTGGGGGAAGGGGGGTTGGAGTTTAATTCATTATTTTCGTGGTGAATGTAGAAGTAGTTCTCAGATTTCACAACAAATTGTTCTAGGAACCCTTGTTACATGTCAGTATCCATTCCATGTTCCGCCAACTTCAGACTAATACATCTGTCTGCGTGGAGGGGCACGAAAAGAGTTCAGGTTGAGGAGATCAACTATTGCTATGGGCAATGTTTTTCAATTGAAAATCTATAAAATTATGCCAATAAATTTTCGTTTTAATTTGTTCTCCTTCAAAAAAAGTATCCCTTTCTCGCTCTCTCTTTAGCCGCTTAGTCGATTCCGACACACCGTGACCCCTTGAACGCCAATTTCTTCTGTCCTGCATTATCCCCGGCAGACTTACCAGGCTGCAATCCATTACTTCTGCGATACTATCGATTCATCTCATACTTTGCCGCCCTCTTCTCCCTCTGCTTTCGATACTGCTCACCATTAAGATCTTTTCCAGCGAATCGTGCCTCCTCACGACGTGCTAAAAGTAGGTCAGTTTTTGTTTCTGTATCAGACTTTCCAAGGAACAATCTGGTTTTATTTGCCGTAGTACTGACCTATTCGTTGTCCTTACGGTCAATAGAACTCTAAGAAATTTCGTCCAACAGATACACTGAAGAGCCAAAGAAACTGGTTTAGGCATGCGTATTCAAATACAGAGATGAGTAAACAGGCAGAATACGGCGCTGCGGTCAGCAAAGCCTATGCAAGACAACAAGTGTCCATCGCAGTTGTTAGATCGTTTACTGTTGCAACAATGGCAGGTTAACAAAATGTGAGTTTGAACGTGCTGTTATAGTCGACGCACGAGCGCTGGAACACAGCATCTTCGAGGTAGCGGTGAAATGGGGATTTTCCCGTACGACCATTTCAAGAGTGTACCGTGAACATCAGGGATCCGGTAAAACATCGAATATCCGAAATCGCTGTGGTAGGAAAAAGATCCCGCTAGGAAGGGATCAACGACGACTGAAGAGAATCGCTCAACGTCAAAGAAGTGCAACCCTTCCACAAATTGCTGCAGATTTCAATACTGGGCAATCAACAAGTGTCAGCGTCAGAACCATTCGACGAAACGTCGTCGATATGAGCTTTCGAAGCCGAAGGCCCACTTATGTACCCTTGATGACTGCACGAGACGAAGTTTTACGCCTTACCTGGGCCCGTCAACACCGACACTGGACTGTTGATGACTGGAAACATGTAGCCTGGTCGAACGAGTCTCGTTTCAAATTGATCGAGTGGATGGACGTGTACGGGTATGGAGACAACCTCAAGAATCCATGGACCCTACATGTCAGCAACGGACTGTTAAAGCTGGTGAAGGCTCTGTAATGGTGTGGGGCGAGTGTAATTGGAGTGACATGGAACCCCTAACACTTCTAGATACGTCTGTGACAAGTGACACGTACGTAAGCAACCTGTCTGATCACCTGAGTCCATTTATGTCCATTGTACATTCCGACGGACTTGGGGAATTCCAGCAGGACAAAGAGACAGCCCACACGTCAATAGTTGCTACAGAGCGGCTCCAGGAACACTTTCCGAGTTTAAATACTTCCACTGGCCGCCAAACTCTCCAGACGTGAACATTATTGAGCATACCTAGTATGCCTTGCAACGTGATGTTCAGAAGAGACCTCCACCCCGTCGTACTCTTACGGATTTATGGGCAGCCCTGCAGGATTCATGGTGTCAATTCCCTCCAGCCCTACTTCAGACGGTAGTTGAGTCTATGCCACGTCGCGCTGCGGCACTTCTGCGTTCTCGCGAGGCCCTACACGATATTAGGCAAGTGTACCAGTTTTTTTGGCTCTTCAGCGTGTATCAAAAGATACACAGGTAGTAAAAAGCTGTAATTTTAAAAATTGAAATTTTTGGGTAAACATTGTATATATGTCAGACTACAGTGGGACAGACATTTTCAAAATTCGAACTAAAAAGCTGATGACTTGTGTAAACGAATCTGAGGTTAGATGAACTCCATGAAGCCCAACCACACTTTAATCTCTTCATATGGTTACCAGCTGTGCCTCAGAAGCGGAAAAGTGAAAAAGCTGAAGGAAATTGGAATGATGAATTTATTTAATTTTATTTTAAAATATTGTTTCTACACTGATTGTAGAACATATATTTACAAACGTAAACTTTGCCCATGACACATATTATTCGCATCATTTGCCAAAACTCAAGTGGAAATCATGGGCTTTTCGTTTCCAAAAACTCGGATTAGTATGTCTAAAAGAAGTTCTAGCGAACAGGGATTTATTGTTTGAACATTAATATATATTTATAATAAAATTATAAATTACCGTTCGTGGCCGTTGAACGCCGTAGTCAAAGAAGTAGGAAATGAGATTTCGAGAAGAGTAACGAACGCAGGTAGCGAAAGAAGCTTCGAATCTGTACTGAACGAAAACATTGAAACTTGAACGAGTGATCACTCAAAAAAACAACGAGTCAAGGCGGGCCCGAGGAATGGAGGAAATGGAACGGAGAACGAGTGACTATCCGAAAAATAACGAGACCAGCTGAACAAGATCGACCTGGAGGGAACGGTAAACGACTTTTCGTTAGAAATCGTTTCTCTGTCGTTCCTTTCATTTTAGTGAATCGTTCGGTTGGACCCGTTCCTTCACGAACCTGTAATCTCTGGCGATAGTCAGCGGCAGGGAATCATACGTTAGCATCCTGATGGTGGATGTTTCGGAAGATGCAGCCACCTTTCACTATTGAGAACTTCTGAGAGAGACGTTGGTGCTTTCAGATGTGCTCAAACCAGTCTCCGTGATTTGTGGGTTTCGGTTTGGCCGTTATTGATCCAATGGCTTCTCACTGCTTTCGGAGTCCATTATGTCAAGTAGCGCTGGGCTGTCACCAGTTTCAGACAGTGTGGTGGGTGGTACTAGACAGGTGTTCTCCCCACGAGTGTGTGTGCTCAAGTCGACTGTTAGCTTCTGGGGCCACAAAACACTGTCTGCGACCTGGCGCGTCTAAGAAATTAACTGACAGACACTGCCAGTACCCAAGGCGTGCTGAATGAAGATGAGCACTATTGTGGCGGCGCTAGTAAGAATGCTACAGCGAAGCTGCATTTGGTCTGTGAAGTAGCTGAAGATAGTTTTAAGTTGTAAAGAGTTAAGATACACGATGTGGCACTTCGGCCCTGCCGATCGTTGGTGAACGGTGTCTGCCGAATGTATTTCGGCGATACTGAAATTTAGGGGAAACTCTGATTTTATTTAAGGCTGTTTTTATTCTCTTTAACCTTGAGGTAAATATCGATGTCCCTCCTGGAAACTTTATCGCCTGTTCTGTTTAACTAATGCCGTAAAGATTTGTCCCATAGGGAGTATGCTGCTTCATCCACTATTTCATGTTTTTTGTATTTGAAACCTTCCCGTCTCCTCTATACCTCTTTTGTTAATGATGACCTTCCCTTTTACAATAACCTATGTAACCTTCCCTTAGGATTTCTATCTCTTGCTTGATAATAACAAATGAAATCTTCCCTTTGAAATTATTCTCTTTCTCAATCTTCGCATACAAATTTAATTGCTGCTTATTAAAAGTGATTTTCTGATTATTTCGACTAAACATAGAATGTGTCGTCGTCGTGGACCTCAGTCGTTATCTGCAATAACCCAAAACTGTTCCTTGCCTTTTTTACTGTTACTGGATCGCCATCTGACTGCTACATCGAACTGCGACATGAATATACTTACTCTGGTTTACTATACTCTATTAACTGCTGGTGGGCTGTCATAATAAGTGACTGTATTTATTACCAAAGCTGACGTTATTCTTTAATAGCAAAGCTGACGTTATTCTTTAATTAATTTGACTGAAGTTACGTAATTCATAGTTACACTTTTTCTTGACAACAATAAATTTTTTGCAAAGTTTTACGTTGATGGTTTTTGGGATGGATTATAATCAGTAATGCAACATTGCTGGTAAAATTAATTATATTCTGAAAACGTTTCTTCAAATATTTACTACAGGTAATGAAATGATTTTACAAACGTTCAAATGGGACTTACTTTTTACAATAATCTTACGACTAGCATTGCGCAAACATACCTTCAGAAGTCTTGAGTTTCTCAAAAAAAATAATGCAATAATATTAGTTCCTCTTATGATAATAGTTATCTGATGTCTCTGTACATCTGTTTATAATCTCTTGTAAATCATAACTTGTGGCTGGCAGGCACACCGCTTCTCTCAACCTCTCGCTTCAGATCTGCTAGCAACTCGCTTCACATCTCGCTTACTACTGGCTTCCTACGTAAGCTAAAGTGCGGTCTCTCCTGCCAACAATGCTTTCTGGTGCAGACAATCCCTGCTACCATTACAAAATGTATCAATGCGCGTTCTTTCCCGCTCTTTTCTTAAAATGTGTCCATACGCGGTCTCTCCCGCCCTTTTTTAAAATTATACCAATTTGCGGTCTCTCTTGTCAACAATACTTTGGTGCAGACATTCCCTGCTACCACAATTATTTCCAACATGACAAATATTAATTATTCCTACTTAATCCTATTAATAAAATATAAACATCTTTTATAAATTGTGATTTGACAATAGAAAATAGAAATATATACGTCTTACATATTCCGCGATGTCTCTGAAGTGAATTACAGTGCCGATAAATGCGGTTCAGTGGTCCAATTTCTCCACGGTCAGAGCTAGTCTCATTTTGCTCACGTACGTGGGACAAGGCCAGTGTCTAGCAAGAAAATGGAGCATAACTGTAAATGATAGAACTGACTTCATTTGATATTTTTCCCTCATAATTGGAAAGAACTCATAGACCCAACGCCCTGTTGTACCTGCAACCTAATCCTAGTGCCACGCTCTCGTTACACACGAAACGACATCCTCCTTGGAATTTAGCCTCGATCAGAACACTTTCGTCACTTTTTTCTGTGTGTTCCGTTCGTAACCGGCATCACTTTCCCATCTTACAAATGACCAGGTTGCTAGGATACGCTCGGACCGTTTCTACTAGGTGCAAACGGGATAGAGGTGGAAGTGCTGCGCGGGCGCGAGAGCAAACCCCCAGACTGCGGTGTAGAACTTGCCAGGACGGCTGTCCCACGGCTTAGCGGCATCAGTTATCATTGGGGACCCCAGGCGACAAGAACTCCTGGCTCTGTCTCTCGTGTCGAGCGCGGCTGAAAGCCAGGTACAGAAGCAGAAGCCTCTTTGCGCAGTGACAGCGGGAGTTGCAGCGTCGTGTGGACACTGGCGGCGCATCTCGCCGTTTGTCCGCCGGCGCTCCGCATCCCGGCCGCGCATATCTCTCAGGAGCTGGAATTACCGTCTCCCTCTGTACTTTTACAGTCGGCTGCGAGGCAAGAAGGGACGGAAGGCTTGCTGCGAGATTCCAGAGGGGAAGTGATAAGTAAACACCCGCTAAGCAAAGTAACGCTACGAGAAAAGCGTTGTACGGCAAAGGAGATTCTTGAATAACACGCGAGGTATTGAATTGAAACGAATACAGCAAATTAAGTGGGCAAAAGGGAATACAGATGTCTACAAAATTAGAAGACGGAAACTGAGAATGGCGGAGGAGAAATAGCTGCAGTATTAAAACGCGTAGTCCCAAAGGATACGACGCATTACTTCGGCAAACAAACAGACCTGAAAATGATCAACTTTGATAGAAACCAGTCTTATTATAAAGTGAGACGGCAAAATAAACGACAAATTTTAAAATTATAGAAAGCTTATCACAATGTTGACAGGAATACACTGTTTGAAATTCTGAAGATAGCGGAGGTAAAATACTGCTCAAACAGACTACAGGTGTGAGAGTTGAAGTACGAGACAATAAATAAAAACGTAAAACTTTGAACATAGCTGCTAAGGTTCAGTGACCGTGTCAGAATTATATTGTAACAAATAAGCCCTCGGTCACAAATATTAAGTAAACAATTGACCTGGTTTCGACGCTACTATGAGCGTCGTCTCCAGAATTAGACTAACTGTACTAAAACATTAGGTACTTAGTACATTAATAAAATTAAAGTTTGTACTGACTCCAAAAGATGCACTACTTACAAGTCACATATTAAAAAAGATCTCAGCCGGAAAGGCGACGTCATAAACACTTGTCAGATGGCGAGCCGCTAAGGGCTGCTCGTACTGTGGACAAGGGTTGCAACAAGACTGAGGTGCCCACTTTAGAAAGTGTGGGCAAGTAAACATGGTGTTGCTACGAGCGCCATCTAGTAGCCGCAGAAACAAATAGGCTACTTACTGTACATTCAAAATTAGACACATAAAATTGTGATGCAGCTGATTCAGGCATAACGTAAGCATTAATAATAACAGGATGAAGTTACATATTTATCTGCTTTAAATAGAGATATATTTTGTAACGTAAAAACGTTCGTTATGACATACAAGAAAACAGCAAAGATGTGACAGGAAAACAACATTTCGGTAAACTGCATGAGGAAATCTGAATCAAAGATCAAACAATGGCTTTATACAGTAAAAAAGTTTTTATTTCGCAGCTGTAGCTGTTCGTTGAGAATGAGGCCATCATGACGAGTGAGATGTTTGAAAATCTTCAATTCCTCTAAGACATCTAACCTACGCCCCTACGCTCATAGTAGCGTCGAAACCAGGTCAATTTTTGACTTAATATTTGTGACCGGGGGCTTATTTGTTACAATAAATAAAAACGTTAAGATTTTCCGATACCACAGAAATTCTTCCAGAGACAGCAGTGGACTAGTAATCAGAGCTGAACGAAATGGATAGTGTCCTGAAAAGAGGATGTAAGATCATTAACAAAAGTAATGTTAGGGTGATCAAATTTAGCCGAATTAAATCAGACGATGTAGAGGGAATTAGATTAGGAAATGAGACACTAACTGTAGTCGATGAGTTACGCACTGCAGACAATACAGATAGTCAGTAGACGGACGCTTTTCTGTGTGGTACACTTACGAAACAAAATAACGTATATATTGTCGTCCTGGTGAACGTGTGAGGACTATATTCCACAGTGCTTGGTGTAGTATATAGAGAGGGAGGAGAAAACGCCGTCCCTTAATACAATGACGCCGATTCAGTTATCTAAGATCTAGGCTCAGCAGTGAAGGATGCAACTATTCTTCTGAATAAGCACGCTGAACACGGAAGTGATATGAACGAAAAATTAGATAACTGCGTACCGTACCGAAAAGAAGTGAAGAATGTAAGAAAGCGTCGAAATGGATTACAAGTGACAAGTAAAAAGCGTCTAGCACGATCGACAGAAGAAAAGAAGAGTGTCGGATAAAAAAGATGTAGCTACAACCACACACGTGGAAATCTGAAATGCAAACAACAACTCTCTCCACTATTGTCAATTGTTTAATTTTGGTAAAGACAAGAGCAAAATAAACGCATACGTTAAACCTTTGCCGCGCTGGATTAGCCGAGCTGTGTAAGGCGCTGCAGTCATGGACTGTGCGGCTAGTCCTGGCGGAGGTTCGAGTCCTCCCTCGGGGATGGGTGTGTGTTTGTCGTTAGGATAATTTAGCTTAAGTAGTGTGTAAACTTAGGGACTGATGACCTTAGCTGCTAAGTCACATAAGATTTCACACACATTTGAACATGTTTTTCGTTAAACCTTAGGTGCAATTTTCTTTTATAATTTGTCCTAAAACTGTCCTCGTCGGGGGACTCTAATTAAAAACAAAATAGTCGCAACACCAAAAAATAATTAATGTAGAAATTTTTGGAATATATTTGCTAAGTAACATATTTAAGTGATTGACATTGCACGATCACAGGTGAATGTAAGCGCGAGATAATGCATTGCAAATGTGAAATGGTTCAAATGGCTCTGAGCACTATGGGACTTAACATGTGAGGTCATCAGTCCCCTAGCCGGCCGCGGTGGTCTAGCGGTTATAGGCGCTCAGTCCGGAACCGCGCGACTGCTACGGTCGCAGGTTCGAATCCTGCCTCGGGCATGGATGTGTGTGATGTCCTTAGGTTGGTTAGGTTTAAGTAGTTCTAAGTTCTAGGGGACTGATGACCACAGATGTTAAGTCCCATAGTGCTCAGAGCCATTTGAACCATCATCAGTCCCCTAGAACTTAGAACTACTTAAACCTAACCAACCTAAGGACATCACACACATCCATGCCCCAGGCAGGATTCGAACCTGCGACCGTAGCGGTCACGCGGTTCCAGACGCAAATGTGAAATCCTGGTGCATTAATAACCGGTGTAACCGCCAGAATATTGAACGCAACACGCACATTCATTGTATTTTATCGGTGCCAGATATCAGTTTGTGGAATGGAGTTCCATGTCTGTTGCACTTGTTCGGTCAGTACAGGACGGTTAATACTGTTTGTGTATGACGCTGGAGTTGTCGTCCGATGATGTCGCATATGTGCTCGATTGGAGACAGATCTCATGATCGAGCAGGCCAAGGCTACATGTCGACACTGTAGAGCAAGCCGGATTACAACAGTGGCATGTGGGCGAGTGTTATCCTGTGAGAAACCACCCCCTGGAAGGCTATTCATGAATGTCAGCAGAACAGGTCGAATCAACAGAGTGACGTACAATTTTGAATTCAGAGTGCGTGGGATAACCACGAGGGTGCTCCTACTGTCATATAAAATCGCACCCCAGACCATAACTCCAGGTGTAGGTCTAGTGTGTCTAACATGCAGACAACTGGCCGCCTCCTAATCAACACCGGCAATCACTGGCCTCAAGGCAGAACCAGCTTTCCTCAGAAAAGCAACAGACCTCCACGCTGCCCTCCAGTGAGCTCTCGCTTGACACCACTGAAGTCGCAAACAGCCGCGGTTTGGGGTCAGTGTGTGGAGAAACAAGCGCTGTATAATTTGAGAGTTACAGAGGCGAGCGAGTGTTCCGGGACTTACCCCAGTTCACTGCTAGTAGCGCCACCTCACCATAACGCGTCTGAGCGCAGCACACAAGTATTGCACCATAATTAAGTATGAAATTACAAGTTAAAGTTGCTTTTTTAAACTTTGTCAACATATGCTTCACTGTAATAATGTTTAAACTGTGAAATCTTAGATTGATTAAATGAAAATCTTTCCCTAAATACATCGCTTTAAGATAAAAATAAGTGGCGCTAAATAATAAAGCTAGAAACCCAAAAATTGGTCATAATGTGCAGATGAAGTCAACATTAACTGGTGCAAGTCTCAACGTGATTAAACAAAAATTTTGGTCAGAATACAAGTTTTTAAGAAAATTGAGGCGCTAAATATTAGACTTAGAAATATGAAAATTTGTACGAATCTTCAGTTTTGTATAAAAACATTAATTATGTAACCCCATTGAGCTACGTCTAATAGTTTTCGAGTAATTTGCATAAAACTAAATTTGGAACTAAAACGTCCTTATTTGTTGTAGATTAAGTATCTGTTATATTAATGCTACAAAGTTTTGGTTACAGCACATGATAAAACCTATTAAATAATGTAACTATAACAAGTTTCAAGGCCTGAATGTAAATAATAACAAATACCAGGTCTCTTGAAGTTATAGTTCAGAGATCAGGTTCTACTGTCAGTTCCGTTCTGATAATTCTGGACGGCAAAGTTTAACTTCAGGCGAGCTAGAACTTTTTCTGTGATTTTAACCAATTTACCAACATGCATACAAAAATTACGAAGATTTTAAATTGATCTACAACAATGTTATTAATTATTGTGTGTCCGAGAAAGCGGCCGTTTAAGAGACTGCTACCATGGGTATAGAGCGGATGACAGCAGGTGTTCCTGGTCGTCCACTGCGCCACATATATAAATACAGCCCTAGAGGCAAGACTAGGTCTGCCCCCCCCCCCCCCCCCCCCCATCTGCCCTTCCCTTGGCTAGGGAGTGTCATCTTTGTGCCGACATTTTCGTGCAGTGTTTTACAGTGACTGTTCCGTGTAGTATGTCTTTTGGGGAGTGTTACGAACGGCCGTCATACTGTCGCTGGGTGTGATTTTTTATCTCTTGCGAACAGAAACCAGACTGTCGCCATGCTTTGTAATTGGGTGTCTACTATGTTACTTGTCTCATTCCTGTGTCTTTTATTAACATTGCCAACCTCTTTGCTTTATGTTTTAACTTTCCACAATTTTGCGCCGTTTTACAATTTAAGTCACCGTTTTATAGCCTGCTTTTATTGTTTCTTTTCTTCTTACGTTTTTTAAAAAGTCTGTAGGCTGTAGAGCATCGTACTAAGCTGCTGCCAGCCCGCCCCCCTTCGGGGGGAATTTAAACTCAATAAAGGAAAAAAAAGGGCAAGACTAGGCTTCACTTCGCACCCAGCCGCCGTGAGATTCGCGTCAGTCAAACGCCAGAGTGCGCGCTGCCTCGGATGACATCAGAGACAGGCTGTTACAAATCCGCGTGGCAAGTGGTGACAATTATTCTCCACTTTTGTGGCGAGCATTTATTTTGAGTATCAGTAGTCAGGGCGAAAGACAATTTAGTAGGAACTTACCGTGGAGGTCGCCTTTGAATTGCTCATAGTGCTGTTTAGAATAGAGAGCTTTACTGCCAATATGAACATGATGAATATTACAATTTTGGGTGTGTGAAACTTGATCAAATATTTGTATCAATTAGAACACAAAATCATCATTTATAATCATAGTCCTGATCCCACTGAGCAAATAGAGAATAGAAACATTTCTTTCAGTAGGCTGGAGAATAATTTGGACTTGCAGACTGTAAACTATGGTCTGTATGTTCTCCATCGCTTTCTGGCTGGCCACAGAAATAGTTGTCAGGCTCTCGTAAAAGACGGCGAACAATATTTACAACAATTCCAGTTTCCTCCCATAATGATGATTATTATTAAAACAACCAACCCGCCCGCCCCACAAGTGGAATGCATACTACAGGGCGTCTGTCTCGGTACTATCCTTGAAGAAATTGATTTGTAAAACTTCTTATGTGACTAGCGCGAAATTTTAAGACATCATATTTCAGATGTAGAAGCACACCTACAAATTTATGTCGCACAACTCTTCCTTGGTGTTGCGATTTTTTATGCCGTCGGTGTATGACCGGCTTTTCTTGTGTTTGTACTGTGGAGGCGTTCCACTTTAAAACAGGTGCCCCTGCCTGGGACCCTTAATGTGTGCTATAAGAAATTTAATTCGTATATGTAAGTAATGATTAATGAGAACTGCTCTTATCTGCATTTGCCTTAGTTTCAAGATTATAGTGAGTTTCGATTTCTGTAACTAATGCAATTTGTTGGTTTAACTCGCTCGTGAAACTTTTTTTGTGATGAGCATGTAAGTGTGGTACGCAGTTTGCACACAAGACTGCCAAGCCTCAGCACGTCCCCAGTACACTGCCCACACAAACCAAGAATAATTCGCAAATATTGCATATAAATAGGGGATGCAAAATCTTATATAATGTGCAATGAGAATTTACGCGATGCTCAGTCGTTTATGAACTTTCAGTAAGGTTTAGTAGATCGTTACGAAAGAAAGAATACTTGTAGGTATTATCGTGAACTACTTAATGGTATAGTGAAAAAACAAGGAGAGTCGGTAGAAATTTGTAGAGATTGTTTCAGAAAAATCAAAATTAATACACGTGAACAGACGGCTACTAACAAGGAGAGGCCGCCAATTGTGAAATTCAGATTCGATTCATACTGCGCATAATAAAAGTTCATGGCCAGAGGTGTAATGTGGCAAAGCACCAAGATGCACTTCTCAGCCGTTGTCGAGAAAATCGACAGTTAAAAGAAACCGTTGGGGTGAAATACTCTCTACGATTAATAATTTTCTACAGCGTCGTGGCGCAGCAGTAAGCGCTCGGGTTCGTAATCCGAAGGTCGCCGGATCGAATCTCGCGCCACGCAAAATTTTGTTTATTATTACTTTTTTGAAATTCAAACATTAATGAATTGCTTATGCACGTTGGTGAAGGCGGATCGCTCTCCAATTGTACCGCCTCCATTTTTCCGTTTGTTTAACGGGGTGTACCAAAGCTCTCACGTACGCACTGATTTTCGACGATGTTATAAGTTGCGCTAGGGACCGCATCTACCTTCTTTCGAAGTTAGCAGGCAACTACGCTGTTATGCGGCGGCTCGTTTCGGCCCATTCAACATCTGTCCTTCAAGTGTAACGAGCGAGTAACGGAATTTATATTTCATACCTGCCACAGCAAATTTGTGTTCGTGGGGTCTCTATTCTAATTCGAACGTTTGACTTACGCTATACGTATTCGTTTCGGAATATCGTTTCTACGTCTTCCGTTAACTATACGTGGTTAACATTATGAAGACAATTAATAACATTTGTGAAATACACTCCTGAAAATTGAAATAAGAACACCGTGAATTCATTGTCCCAGGAAGGGGAAACTTTATTCACACATTCCTGGGGTCAGATACATCACATGATCACACTGACAGAACCACAGGCACATAGACACAGGCGACAGAGCATGCACAATGTCGGCACTAGTACAGTGTATATCCACCTTTCGCAGCAATGCAGGCTGCTATTCTCCCATGGAGACGATCGTAGAGATGCTGGATGTAGTCCTGTGGAACGGCTTGCCATGCCATTTCCACCTGGCGCCTCAGTTGGACCAGCGTTCGTGCTGGACGTGCAGACCGCGTGAGACGACGCTTCATCCAGTCCCAAACATGCTCAATGGGGGACAGATCCGGAGATCTTGCTGGCCAGGGTAGTTGACTTACACCTTCTAGAGCACGTTGGGTGGCACGGGATACATGCGGACGTGCATTGTCCTGTTGGAACAGCAAGTTCCCTTGCCGGTCTAGGAATGGTAGAACGATGGGTTCGATGACGGTTTGGATGTACCGTGCACTATTCAGTGTCCCCTCGACGATCACCAGTGGTGTACGGCCAGTGTAGGAGATCGCTCCCCACACCATGATGCCGGGTGTTGGCCCTTTGTGCCTCGGTCGTATGCAGTCCTGATTGTGGCGCTCACCTGCACGGCGCCAAACACGCATACGACCATCATTGGCACCAAGGCAGAAGCGACTCTCATCGCTGAAGACGACACGTCTCCATTCGTCCCTCCATTCACGCCTGTCGCGACACCACTGGAGCGGGATGCACGATGTTGGGGCGTGAGCGGAAGGCGGCCTAACGTTGTGCGGGACCATAGCCCAGCTTCATGGAGACGGTTGCGAATGGTCCTCGCCGATACCCCAGGAGCAACAGTGTCCCTAATTTGCTGGGAAGTGGCGGTGCGGTCCCCTACGGCACTGCGTAGGATCCTACGGTCTTGGCGTGCATCCGTGCGTCGCTGCGGTCCACTCCCAGGTCGACGGGCACGTGCACCTTCCGCCGACCACTGGCGACAACGTCGATGTACTGTGGAGACCTCACGCCCCACGTGTTGAGCAATTCGGCGGTACGTCCACCCGGCCTCCCGCATGCCCACTATACGCCCTCGCTCAAAGTCCGTCAACTGCACATACGGTTCACGTCCACGCTGTCGCGGCATGCTACCAGTGTTAAAGACTGCGATGGAGGTCCGTATGCCACGGCAAACTGGCTGACACTGACGGCGGCGGTGCACAAATGCTGCGCAGCTAGCGCCATTCGACGGCCAACACCGCGGTTCCTGGTGTGTCCGCTGTGCCGTGCGTGTGATCATTGCTTGTACAGCCCTCTCGCAGTGTCCGGAGCAAGTATGGTGGGTCTGACACACCGGTGTCAATGTGTTCTTTTTTCCATTTCCAGGAGTGTATTTCTGGTTTCTGAACAACCTTCTTATAGAATATCGCAGACGTATGGAAAACCTTCCCCCACCCCCCTCCCCGTCATGAAGCATGGACCTTGCCATTGGTGGTGTGGAGGCTTGCGTGCCTCAACGATACAGGTGCCCGTACCGTAGGTGCAACCACAACGGATGGGTATCTGTTGAGAGGCCAGACAAACGTGTGGTTTCTGAACAGGGGCAGCAGCCTTTTCAGTAATTGCAGGGGCAACAATCTGGATGATTGACTGATCTGGCCTTGTAACACTGCCCAAAACGGCCTTGCTGTGCTGGTACTGCGAACGGCTGAAAGCAAGGGGAAACTACAGCCGTAATTTTTCCAGAGGGCATGCAGCTTTACTGTATGGTTAATATTCCGGAGATAAAATAGTCCTACATTCGGATCTCCGGGCAGGGACTACTCAGGAAGACGTCGTTATCAGGAGAAAGAAAACTGGCGTTCTACGGATCGGAGCGTGGAATGTCAGATCCCTTAATCGGGCAGGTAGGTTAAAAAATTGAAAAAAGGGAAATGGATAGGTGAAAGTTAGATATAGTGGGAATTAGTGAAGTTCGGTGGCAGGAGGAACAAGACTTTTGGTCAGGTGAATACAGGGTTATAAATACAAAATCAAACAGGGGTAATGCAGGAGTAGGCTTAATAATGAATAAAAAAACAGGAGTGCGGGTAAGTTAACACAAACAGCATAGTGAACGCATTATTGTGACCAAGATAGACACGAAGCCCACGCCTACTACAGTAGTACAAGTTTATATGCCAACTAGCCCTGCAGATGATGAAGAAATTGATGAAATGTATGATGAGATAAAAGAAATTATTCAGGTAGTGAAGGGAGACGAAAATTTAATAGTCATGGGTGACTGGAATTCGAGAGTAGGAAAAGGGAGAGAAGGAAACATAGTAGGTGAATATGGATTGGGGGAAAGAAATGAAAGAGGAAGCCGTCTGGTAGAATTTTTCGCAGAGCATAAATTAATCATAGCTAATACTTGGTTCAAGAATCATGAAAGAAGGTTGTATACCTGGAAGAACCCTGGAGATACTAAAAGGTATCAGATATATTATATAATGGTAAGACAGAGATTTAGGAACCAGGTTTTAAATTGAAAGACATTTCCAGGGGCAGATGTGGACTCTGACCACAATCTATTGGCTATGAACTGTAGATTAAAACTGAAGAAACTGCAAAAAAGGTGGGAAATTTAGCAGATGGGACCTTGATAAGCTGACTAAACCAGAGGATGTAGAGAGTTTGAGGGAGAGCATAAGGGAACAATTGACAGGAATGGGGGAAAGAAATACAGTAGAAGAAGAATGGGTAGCTCTGAGGGATGAAGTAGTGAAGGCGGCAGACGATCAAGTAGGTAAAAAGACGAGGGCTAGTAGCAATCCTTGGGTAACAGAAGAAATGTTGAATTTAATTGATGAAAGGAGAAAATATAAAAATGTCGTAAATGAAGCAGACAAAAAGGAATACAAGCGTCTCAAAAATGAGACCGACAGGAAGTGCAAAATGGCTAAGCACCGATGGCTAGAGGACAAATGTAAGGATGTAGAGGCTTATCTCACTAGGGGTAAGATAGATACTGCCTACAGGAAAATTAAAGAGACCTTTGGAGAAAAGATAACCACTTGTATGAATATCAAGAGCTCAGATGGAAACCCAGTTCTAAGCAAGGAAGGGAAAGCAGAAAGGTGGAAGGAGTATATAGAGGGTCTATACAAAGGCAATGTACTTGAGGACAATATTATGGAAATGGAAGAGGATGTAGATGAAAATGAAATGGGAGATACAATACTGCGTGAAGAGTTTGACAGAGCACTGAAAGACCTGAGTCGAAACAAGGCCCCGGGAGTAGACAACATTCCATTAGAACTACTAATGGCCTTGGGAGAGCCAGGCATGACAAACCTCTACCATCTGGTGAGCAAGATGTATGAGACAGGCGAAATACCCTCAGACTTCAAGAAGAATATAATAATTCCAATCCTAAAGAAAGCAGGTGTTGACAGATATGAAAATTACCGAACTATCAGTTTAATAAGTCACAGCTGCAAAATACTAACGCGAATTCTTTACAGACGAATGGAAAAACTGGTAGAATCCGACCTCGTGGAAGATCAGTTTGGATTCCGTAGAAATGTTGGAACACGTGAGGCAATACTGACCTTACGACTTGTCTTAGAAGAAAGATTAAGGAAAGGCAAACCTACGTTTCTAGCATTTGTAGACTTAGAGACAGCTTTTGACAATGTTGACTGGAATACTCTCTTTCAAATTCTAAAGGTGGCAGGGATAAAATACAGGGAGCAAAATGCTATTTACAATTTGTACAGAAACCAGATGGCAGTTATAAGAGTCGAGGGGCATGAAAGGGAAGCAATGGTGGGGAAGGGAGTGAGACAGGGCTGTAGCCTCTCCCCGATGTTATTCAATTTGTATATTGAGCAAGCAGTAAAGGAAACAAAAGAAAAATTCGGAGTGGGTATTAAAATCCATGGAGAAGAAATAAAAACTTCGAGGTTCGCCGATGACATTGGAATTCTGTCAGAGACAGCAAAGGACTTGGAAGAGCAGTTGAACGGAATGGACAGTGTCTTGAAAGGAGGATATAAGATGAACATCAACAAAAGCAAAACGAGGATAATGGAATGTAGTCGAATTAAGTCAGCTGATGCTGAGTGAATCAGATTAGGAAATGAGACACTTAAAGTAGTAAAGGAGTTTTGCTATTTGGGGAGCAAAATAACTGATGATGGTCGAAGTAGGAAGGGTATAAAATGTAGACTGGCAATAGCAAGGAAAGCGTTTCTGAAGAAGAGGAATTTGTTGACATCGAGTATAGATTTAAGCGTCAGGAAGTCGTTTCTGAAAGTATTTGTATGGAGTGTAGCCATGTATGGAAGTGAAACATGGACGATAAATAGTTTGGACAAGAAGAGAATAGAAGATTTCGAAATGTGGTGCTACAGAAGAATGCTGAAGATTAGATGGGTAGATCACGTAACTAATGAGGAGGTATTGAATAGAATTGGGAGAAGAGGAGCGTGTGGCACAACTTGACAAGAAGAAGGGATCGGTTGGTGGGACATGTTCTGAGGCATCAAGAGATCACAAATTTAGCATTGGAGGGCAGCGTGGAGGGAAAAAATCGTAGAGGGAGACCAAGAGATGAATACACTAAGCAGATTGAGAAGGATGTAGATTGCAGTAAGTACTGGGAGATGAAGAAGCTTGCACAGGATAGAGTAGCATGGAGAGCTGCATCAAACCAGTCTCAGGACTGAAGACCACAACAACATGGAAAACCTTTTCCCCTCACGTCAGTCCTCTTCGTGATACGTCACTGACATCCAGTTCAAAGAAAAGAAGAAAATCAGTGACGCACATTTAGTTGACATATTTCTAGAACTATGTACAATTACATCTACATCTACATTCCCTTTCCTGCTCCACATGCGGATGCGACGAAGCAAAAGTGTCTTCCCGTATGCCTCTGTGCAAGCCACATTCTGCTCTGTTTTGTCTGTTCGGTCCTTACGCGAGCTGGACGTTTGAGACAGTAGAATCATTCCGCAGTCTGTCGCAGATGCTGGTTATTTAAACTTATTCAATAGCGTTTCGCGAAGAGACAGTCTTTTTTCCCCTCCAAGGACTCCCTTCTAAGCTCATGGGAAATTTCCGTAACATTCTCGTTCTGCTCGAACCGACTGCCAACAAACCTAGGAACACAAATTCGATGTCTTCTCTTAAACCGATCTGGTGTGGACCCCAACCACACGAGCGGTACTCAAGAATGGCTTCTGCAAGGGTTATGTTCGCGATCCCTTGATAGATGGGGTAACCATAATTCTCCCAATAATCCGCACACCTTCCCCCATGAACCATGGACCTTGCCGTTGGTGGGGAGGCTTGCGTGCCTCAGCGATACAGATGGCCGTACCGTAGGTGCAACCACAACGTAGGGGTATCTGTTGAGAGGCCAGACAAACATGTGGTTCCTGAAGAGGGGCAGCAGCCTTTTCAGTAGTTGCAGGGGCAACAGTCTGAATGATTGACTGATCTGGCCTTGTAACTGTGGTGTCACCGCTAGACACCACACTTGCTAGGTGGTAACTTAAATCGGCCGCGGTCCTGTAGTACATGTCGGACCCGCGTGTCGCCACTGTGTAATCGCAAACCTAGCGCCACCACATGGCAGGTCACAAGACACGGACATGACCTCGCCCCAGTTGTACGGACGACATAGCTTGCGACCAGACCTACCAAGTCTTCCTCTCATTTGCCGAGAGACTGATAAAATAGCCTTCAGCTTATTCCATAGCTACTACCTAGCAAGGCGCCATTTGTATCAGTGCTTATAGCTTACTACTATTCAAGAGATGTATTCCAACAAGAGAATAAAAGTTAAGTAACATCTACGTACTTTTCTTCTTATTCATTAATAAGTCTCATGTTCCAGAACTTCAAGCCCGTCTGCGTTAGTTTAGCGTGCACCTAGCTACCTCATTGTGTCTATGCTGAATGAGCTAGACACAACATTAATTGGCGACGAGTAAAAGAGTTTGTATTAATTCGTTTGTGTCATGGCTTCGCCACAATCTCCAGATGTACTGTCCGAATTTTTTCGCTTGCAGAATCAGCAGACGCAGGCGTTATTGGAAGCCCTTGGACAGATCGTCCAGGGTCAACGTGCGCTGCAAAACGATGCGGCAGCCGCTGCTTCTTCGCTACCGCTGCCACAAAACGCTGTTGCACCTCCCTTTCGGCCATACGTGGCGGCCGAAGAGACCTGGCAAGAGTGGTCTCGCCAGTTCAACTTTCACCTAGCAGCATACAGAATTCAAGGTAAAGAGCGGCAGCCGTTTTTGCTTTCTTGTGTCGGTGTGTCTACCTACCGTGTGATAGTGAAATTGTTTCCCCGACGCGACGTAGCAACTCTGTCCTACGAAGAAATTTTGTCTGCTTTAGATGCATATTTCAAAGAAACAGTAAATGTAGTTGCAAAAAGGTATACGTTCTTTCGTACAAAACGTACGGCCGGTCAGACTAATAGGGAGTGGGTTGCAACTTTGCAAGGACTTACTAGGGAGTGTGCCTTTGAAGGTGACTGTGGCCTCCCTTATTCAGATACTATGGTGCGTGATGCAATAGCACAGAACGTTTCTGATGTTCGCATACGGGAACAGATTTTGAAACTCGTAAATCCCTCCCTTCAACAAGTGATAGACATATTGGATAGGCAAGACACACTTGACTTTGCTCAGGACTCATTTGAAACTTCGCCAGCAGTGTGTCACATTAATCGGCCCGCCGGGCCCGCTGCACGGGACGCTAAACGGCCCTCGCGCCCGTCCGCACAGCAGCGGCAGCCTACCTTGCAAACACGTGCGCCGCGTAAGCAAGCAACTGCAGTGAAATCATGCCCGCGGTGTGCAACTAGACATTCGCGTGAAAATTGCCCGTCACGCCAAGCTATTTGCTTTTACTGTCAAAAGAAAGGACATGTTCAAAGTGTTTGCCGGAAAAAGCTTAGATCAGACAATCACAATAATTCCAGGCCCTTTGCTTTGCGCCGGAATCGAACCCAGGACAATCAGGCTCGTGGACCTTCACCCATGGACATTCATGTAGTTCATTCCCACCCGTCCAGTGATACTTTAGCTAACAGTGACTGTGTTCGTCCCACCAAAAGTGTGCATCGATGTCGCCGAAAATCCCGTAAAGTCGCAAGTGCTTCTGTACCTGTATCAGTTCAAATCGCGCGTGACAGTCGCTCTTGTCGTCAACAGGACAATAAACTTTTTGTTGACTTGGACTTTGAAGGCAAAGTGATACCATTCCAGCTCGATACCGGAGCTGCAGTTTCATTGCTCAATCACGACACGTACAAACAACTGAGCCAACCGCCATTGCGTGCCGCAAATGTTAAGTTACATAGTTACTCAGGACAGCGTATCCCTGTGTTAGGACAGTGCAGCCTTCTTGCAACATACAAGGGACAGACAAAACTTGTATCATTTTACGTTCTTCGTTCTTCTACTGCAGTGAACTTGTTTGGCTTAGATTTGTTTCAATTGTTTAATTTGTCTATAGTAAATCAGGTCCTATCCGTGAATCAGACTGTGCCTTCCGCCAGTGTTTCTAGTCTTTGTGAAGAATTTGCAGACATTTTTGCACCGGGCCTTGGTTGCGCTAAGAACTATGTAGCACATTTGGAATTGAAAGACACCGCGCAACCGAAATTTTTCAGAGCGCGCAATGTTCCCCACGCATTGCGTGATGAGGTCGCAAGAACATTGCACGATTTAGAATCTCAAGGTGTCATTGAACGTGTGCAGGCTTCTCTCTGGGCCTCACCCTTAGTAATTTTGCCAAAACCGTCCGGAAAATTGAGACTTTGTGTGGACTTCAAGGCAACTGTGAATCCACAACTTGTGACTGCTACTTTTCCTTTGCCCCGCCCGGAAGATCTTTTTGACAAACTGTGCCCGGGAAAATATTTTTCCAAATTGGACCTAGCAGATGCGTACTTGCAGATACCTGTGGACGAAGAATCCCAGCGCGTCTTGGTGGTAAACACGCATCTTGGCTTGTATCGCTTCAAAAGACTGCCGTTCGGGTGTGCATCCGCCCCTGCATTGTTTCAGCAATATTTGCAAACTATATGTGCGTCAGTCCCTACTGCTGCGAACTATCTGGACGATATTGTGATCTCAGGACAGACAGAAGCAGAACATTTGCAAAATCTCCGAACATTATTTCAGGTATTGCGTCAGAATGGTCTTCGCTTGAGGAAGGACAAATGTGTTTTTTTTGCTCGGGACTTACCCTACCTGGGGCATGTCATCAATGCCCAAGGTATACATCCGAGTCCAGAGCACCTCCGTGCCATACAGGACTTACCTGCTCCGCAGAACTTAAAACAGCTACAGAGTGTGCTGGGTAAAATTACTTATTATTCAAAGTTTGTGCGCAATGCTTCTTCCATTTCAGCTCCGCTTCATCGCTTACGCCGTAAAGGTGTTCCGTTCGTCTGGACGACGGAATGCGAACGCGCCTTTCGCCAGTTGAAATCGGCGTTACTTTCAAATACTTGCCTTACGCCATTCGATCCCCAGAAACCCCTTTTGTTGATGGTAGATGCGTCGGATTTCGGGATCGGTGCTGTGCTTGCGCACAAAGATGGCTCGCATGATCGCCCTATTGCCTTTGCGTCAAAATTGCTCTCATCTGCGCAAAGAAATTATTCCCAAATAGAGAAAGAAGCTTTAGCTCTCGTGTTTGGTGTTACCAAGTTCCATGGCTTCTTGTATGGTCGTCACTTTACAATCATCACGGACCACAAACCTTTGACATCGCTTTTTCATCCGAACAAGCCTGTACCTCCACGTACAGCGCAGAAATTCATTCGCTGGTCACTTTTTCTCTCGCAGTACCGCTACGATATCTTGTATCGGTCCACTGCTAAGCACGGAAACGCTGATGCGTTGTCCCGTTTGCCTGTTGCTGAGGATAAAGCATTCGATTCTTCCGAACTTGCTTGCATGTTCATTGATTCGGAAGCCGATGACGTGGTCGCATCGTTTCCGATTGATTTTCGTCGTGTAGCTACAGCCACAGCTGCTGACCCTGTCCTTGCTACTGTTTTGCGTTTTGTTGCTACGCAATGGCCCTTGTCAAAGTCACGGATCGAAGATCCTTTGGTTCGCCGTTTTTTTGTTCACAAGGAGAGACTTTTTGTACGACGTGGTGTTTTGTTGTTGCGTTCCGATAATGATCAGTCCCGAGTCGTGGTCCCACGTTCGTTGCAGTCCTCTGTCTTAAAGCTTCTTCACCAAGGACATTGGGGTAT
This sequence comes from Schistocerca nitens, assembly GCF_023898315.1. Classification (NCBI taxonomy): domain Eukaryota; kingdom Metazoa; phylum Arthropoda; class Insecta; order Orthoptera; family Acrididae; genus Schistocerca; species Schistocerca nitens. Next base: position 933,129,602 of record NC_064616.1, read on the forward strand.
AGTGCGTACGAAACAACTTGCTCGTCAGCACTGTACTTGGTTCGGAATCGATGCTGCGATTACGAATATGTGCTCCTCTTGCGTGGCGTGTGCCGAAAAACAATCCGCACCGCCGCGGAAATTCTTTGCATGGCCGAAAGCCACTTACCCTTGGCAACGCTTGCACATCGATTTTGCTGGTCCATTCTGGAATGCTCGATGGTTGGTTGTGGTCGATGCTTTCAGTAATTTTCCTTTTGTTGTCCGGATGTCTTCCACGACGTCTTCTGCCACAATCCAAGCCTTGTCTGCTATCTTTTGCATTGAAGGTCTTCCGCAGACTATTGTTTCCGACAATGGCCCACAATTCATGTCCGCAGAATTTCAGTCATTCTGCAAGGCCAATGGTATTCAACATCTGACATCCGCGCCGTTTTCGCCTCAGTCCAACGGTGCCGCGGAACGACTGGTCCGGACTTTCAAGTCACAGATGTTGAAGTTGAAAGAGTCGCATTCTCGGGAGGACGCTTTGTTGCTCTTTTTGTCTTCGTATCGCTCTCAGCCCCGCGATGGTCGCTCGCCGGCTGAATTGCTCCATGGTCGATCTCATCGCACCCTGATGTCTTTGCTGCATCCGCCGCATCAGGTTCCTGTGCAGCGGCAGACTCCGGTTTTTGCTCCTGGCGACGTTGTCTATTATCGCAACTATCGCGGTTCACAGCGTTGGCTCGCAGGGCGCATTCTTCGCTGCCTCGGCCGCGCGATGTATTTGGTTTTGGGGGCCTCTGGTGAGGTGCGTCGGCATCTCAATCAGCTGCGCCTCTGTCGTCGCCTGGGTTCTGCCGCTCCCCGTCTGCTTTCAGCGACGGAGCCGTCAGGTCAGCGCCTTGGGGACCCATCTACTGGCTCGCCTCATCCCCAGGTGTTACCGACGCTGCCTTCCATTTTGCCTCATGGCGTCGCGCCGCCGCCGCAGCCGCCGCCGGCGCCGCCCGCAGTGGACGCTTCGCTGCCGCCGCCACGCGCCTCCCTGGGTCACGCGCCGCCGCTCGCTTCCCGTGACCAGCCGTCCTCCGCCATGGACCTCTTGCCCGCTCCGGACCGGCTGTCATCTTCGCCCGTCGGGTGCTCCGACCACATGGAGGTCGACCCTTCGGCCCCTCTTGTATCATTACGTGCGCATACACCGCATGTTGACGTGCACCCTGGACTAGGTTTGCAGGCGTTTCCTAGCTCCCCTCGGACCGAATGGCCGGGTGCGGGTGGCACAGCCTCGCCTGTTGTTAGGCTCCCCACCTCATCGCATACGTCAACATGGGGTCCTCCCCACGGCGGGCGGAAGCCTTATCTCACGACCGTTCGCCGATTTGCGGGGGAGGAATGTGGTGTCACCGCTAGACACCACACTTGCTAGGTGGTAACTTAAATCGGCCGCGGTCCTGTAGTACATGTCGGACCCGCGTGTCGCCACTGTGTAATCGCAAACCTAGCGCCACCACATGGCAGGTCACAAGACACGGACATGACCTCGCCCCAGTTGTACGGACGACATAGCTTGCGACCAGACCTACCAAGTCTTCCTCTCATTTGCCGAGAGACTGATAGAATAGCCTTCAGCTTATTCCATAGCTACTACCTAGCAAGGCGCCATTTGTATCAGTGCTTATAGCTTACTACTATTCAAGAGATGTATTCCAACAAGAGAATAAAAGTTAAGTAACATCTACGTACTTTTCTTCTTATTCATTAATAAGTCTCATGTTCCAGAACTTCAAGCCCGTCTGCGTTAGTTTAGCGTGCACCTAGCTACCTCATTGTGTCTATGCTGAATGAGCTAGACACAACAGTAACATTAACCAAAACGGCCTTGCTGTGCTGGTACTGCGAATGGCTGAAAGGAAGGGGAAACTACAGCCGTAATTTTTCCCGAGGACATGCAGCTTTACTGTATGATTAAATGATGATGGCGTCCTCTTGGGTAAAATATTCCGGAGGTAAAATAGTCCCCCATTCGGATATCCGGGCGGGGACTACTCAAGAGGACGTCGTTATCAGGAGAAAGAAAACTGGCGTTCTACGGATCGGAGCGTGGAATGTCAGATCCCTTAATCGGGCAGGTAGGTTAGAAAATTTAAAAAGGGAAATGGATAGGTTAAAGTTAGATATAGTGGGAATTAGTGAAGTTCGGTGGCAGGAGGAACAAGATTTTTGGTCAGGTGATTACAGGGTTATAAATACAAAATCAAATAGGGGTAATGCAGGAGTAGGTTTAATAATGAATAAAAAAATAGGAGTGCGGGTTAGCTACTACAAACAGCATAGTGAACGCATTATTGTGGCCAAGATAGACACAAAGCCCATGCCTACTACAGTAGTACAAGTTTATATGCCAACTAGCTCTGCAGATGATGAAGAAATTGATGAAATGTATGACGAGATAAAAGAAATTATTCAGGTAGTGAAGGGAGACGAAAATTTAATAGTCATGGGTGACTGGAATTCGTCAGTAGGAAAAGGGAGAGAAGGAAACATAGTAGGTGAATATGGATTGGGGGGAAGAAATGAAAGAGGAAGCCGCCTTGTAGAATTTTGCACAGAGCATAACTTAATCATAGCTAACACTTGGTTCAAGAATCATAAAAGAAGGTTGTATACCTGGAAGAATCGTGGAGATACTAATAGGTATCAGATAGATTATATAATGGTAAGACAGAGATTTAGGAACCAGGTTTTAAATTGTAAGACATTTCCAGGGGCAGATGTGGATTCTGACCACAATCTATTGGTTATGACCTGTAGATTAAAACTGAAGAAACTGCAAAAAGGTGGGAATTTAAGGAGATGGGACCTGGATAAACTGAAAGAACCAGAGGTTTTTCAGAGTTTCAGGCAGAGCATAAGGGAACAATTGACAGGAATGGGGGAAAGAAATACACTAGAAGAAGAATGGGTAGCTTTGAGGGATGAAGTAGTGAAGGCAGCAGAGGATCAAGTAGGTAAAAAGACGAGGGCTAGTAGCAATCCTTGGGTAACAGAAGAAATATTGAATTTAATTGATGAAAGGAGAAAATATAAAAATGCAGTAAATGAAGCAGGCAAAAAGAGATACAAACGTCTCAAAAATTAGATCGACAGGAAGTGCAAAACGGCTAAGCAGGGATGGCTAGAGGACAAATGTAAGGATGTAGAGGCTTATCTCACTAGGGGTAAGATAGATACTGCCTACAGGAAAATTAAAGAGATCTTTGGAGATAAGAGAACCACTTGTATGAACATCAAGAGCTCAGATGGAAACCCAGTTCTAAGCAAAGAAGGGAAGGCAGAAAGGTGGAAGGAGTATATAGAGGGTCTATACAAGGACGATGTACTTGAGGACAGTATTATGGAAATGGAAGAGGATGTAGATGAAGATGAAATGGGATATAAGATACTGCGTGAAGAGTTTGACAGAGCACTTAAAGACCTGAGTCGAAACAAGGCCCCGGGAGCAGACAACATTCCATTAGAACTACTGATAGCCTTGGGAGAGCCAGTCATGTCAAAACTCTACCATCTGGTGAGCAAGATGTATGAGACAGGCGAAATACCCACACCCTTCAAGAAGAATATAATAATTCCAATCCTAAAGAAAGCAGGTGTTGACAGATGTGAAAATTACCGAACTATCAGTTTAATAAGCCACAGCTGCAAAATACTAACACGAATTCTTTACAGACGAATGGAAAAACTGGTGGAAGCGGACCACGGGGAAGATCAGTTTGGATTCCGTAGAAATGTTGGAACACGTGAGGCAATACTAACCTTACGACTTATCTTAGAAGAAAGATTAAGAAAAGGCAAACCTACGTTTCTAGCATTTGTAGACTTAGAGAAAGCTTTTGACAACGTTAACTGGAATACTCTCTTTCAAATTCTGAAGGTGGCAGGGGTAAAATACAGGGAGCGAAAGGCTATTTACAATTTGTACAGAAACCAGATGGCAGTTATAAGAGTCGAGGGGCATGAAAGGGAAGCAGTGGTTGGGAACGGAGTGAGACAGGGTTGTAGCCTCTCCCCGATGTTATTCAATTTGTATATTGAGCAAGCAGTAAAGGAAACAAAAGAAAAATTCGGAGTAGGTATTAAAATTCATGGAGAAGAAGTAAAAACTTTGAGGTTCGCCGATGACATTGGAATTCTGTCAGAGACAGCAAAGGACTTGGAAGAGCAGTTGAACGGAATGAACAGTGTCTTGAAAGGAGGATATAAGATGAACATCAACAAAAGCAAAACGAGGATAATGGAATGTAGTCAAATTAAATCGGGTGATGCTGAGGGAATTAGATTAGGAAATGAGACACTTAAAGTAGTAAAGGAGTTTTGCTATTTAGGGAGTAAAATAACTGATGATTGTCGAGGTAGAGAGGATATAAAATGTAGACTGGCAATGGCAAGGAAATCGTTTCTGAAGAAGAGAAATTTGTTAACATCAAATATAGATTTAAGTGTCAGGAAGTCGTTTCTGAAAGTATTTGTATGGAGTGTAGCCATGTATGGAAGTGAAACATGGACGATAACCAGTTTGGACAAGAAGAGAATAGAAGCTTTCGAAATGTGGTGCTACAGAAGAATGCTGAAGATAAGGTGGGTAGATCACGTAACTAATGAGGAGGTGTTGAATAGGATTGGGGAGAACAGAAGTTTGTGGCACAACTTGACTAGAAGAAGGGATCGGTTGGTAGGACATGTTTTGAGGCATCAAGGGATTACAAATTTAGCATTGGAGGGCAGCGTGGAGGGTAAAAATCGTAGAGGGAGACCAAGAAATCAATACACTAAGCAGATTCAGAAGGATGTAGGTTGCAGTAGGTACTGGGAGATGAAGAAGCTTGCACAGGATAGAGTAGCATGGAGAGCTGCATCAAACCAGTCTCAGGACTGAAGACCACAACAACAAAAACAATCCGCAGACGGCCATTCGCTTTCTCTACAGCTGAACCTACATGTTCTTTCCATTTCTTGTTTCAATGTTACGTGACTAGGTCAAGCAGCATATCATTAACAAACATAATGGGATTTTTTATCCTAACCGATGGCGTTAATTTAGATGAATCCACCTTCAAAACTAGCTAATGTTCATTGCACCAACACAAATTTTGTCTAAATCTTTAGGTCTGCCCAAGTGTTTAGGTAGTATCTTAGACATTTTCAACGTACATGCAATACTCATTGTTCAGAGGGCTTTAGTGCTCGCTTTATCACAAAATCGGTGACCCGTTGAGCTGATACCACATTTAGACAGTCCTCGCGCGGCTGTAGGTGACCAGGCAAAGCAGAGCTACCTGTGGTATCACGTTTCGGCAAGAGCGAAGCGCAGTTTGCGCAAAATATGAGAAATTATCTGTAATTATCTGTCAGTAATTGGCTGAAGATTACTGTTTAGCGAAGTCGGCGGCGTAGCTTTTACGATTAATCAAGGGGCGCGACGACTCGGATATTTGATTGCCTTGCGAAAACTGGCGCCTCGCCACCCAATATGAGAGCAGCGCCTCTTTCATTAGGGACGCCTAAATGAAAACTTTACGAAGTTTCCAGCGCGTTCTCGAGCAATTATACGCAAGTTTGTGACTTACAAGCGACGGCCGAAAATTCTCCGCCCGATAGTGTTTTCAGGTTCGCGGCCTGAAACTCGAATCTTCGGGTATTCACAGTGCTAGTTCGCTCTCCCGCTAGTGAGATAATTAGTTACCGAAATACGTCTTAATGACGTCAGTTGACTGTGGCAGGTATTCCCACGTTGTCTTCTCTCCACTCCAGTAGCGCTTCACGTTTTCGCAAACCAAAACATTAACCCTCGAATAATGGACTTTATTCTTTATTTACCCGTACTCTTATACTTACCAGTTATCCCGACCAACCAAACGAGATATAGTCATTGAAATGAACTTATTTATTTATGCGTTTATTTACGTGGCCAAATTAGAGCTTACATTTCGTCTCTCACATATAACGAGATGTTGTTGCTGTGGTCTTCAGTCCAAAGATTGGTTCGATGCTGCTCTCGACGCTATTCTATCTTGTGTGAGCCTCTTAATCTCCGAATAACTACTGCAACCTATATCTTTCTGAGTCTGCTTAATGTATTCATCTCTTGGACTCCCTCTATCATTTTACTTCCCTCCAATTCTAAATTGGTGACCCCTTGATGTCTCAGAATGTGTCTTATCAACCGATCCTTTCTTTGGTCAAGTTGTGCCACAAATTCCTTGGCTCCCCTATTCTATTCCGTACGTTCACATTAGTTACGAGATCGATACATCTAATTTTCAGCATTCTTCTCTAACACCGTATTTCGAAAGTTTCTGTTTAATTTTTATCTAAGCTATTCATCGTCCATTTTTCACTTCCATACGTGGCAACACCCCAGACAAATACTTTCAGAAAAGTCTTCCTAACCATTAAATCTATATTCGATGTTAATAAATTTCTCTTCTTCAGAAATACTGTTCGTGCCATTGCCAGTCTACATTTTATGTCCTCTCTACTTCAGCCACCATCAGTTATTTTGCTGCCCAAATAATAAAACTCATCTACTAGTTTAAGTGTCTCATTCCCTAATCTAATTCCCTTAGGATTATCTGATTTTATTCGACTACATTCCATTATCCTTGTTTTGCTTTTGTTGATGATCATCTTACATCTCTAATGAAAGACACTGTCCATTCCGTTTAACTGCTCTTCCAAGTCCTCTGCTAACGAGATATTCTCAATGTATTGACATCACGTTATGCATAGTATGTGAGCTGTACATAACAATAATAATAATACCACAATTGTAAGACCAGAATGTTTATATTGAAGTGAAGGCTTAACAATGAACTATAAGCTGAACTGTGTACAGATACTTGAAGGACGGATTAGCTCAAAAATAATTGGTGCAATACAAACTACATATTGTTAGAATATGAGAAGTAATGAGAAAATTTACCAAAATACGCGGATATTATCAGAAGTAATGGCAAACTGAAAGTTAGTCTTCTTTGGACCTTGACACAGTATGACTGAGAACAGGCTGTACTTCTATAAAAAGAAGTCAACAACAGCACGGGTGACATAAATAAGGAAAGAACTAGAAAGAAACAAGGTCAAGGAATCGAAAATAACAAAAACAAGCACTTTTAGAATAAACCATTAAATTCAGAAAGCTTTCAAATTGCAGTACATAAATGAGGAACAACATGAACAGAAGAAATTAAAACGCAACACGGGAAGAAGATGTAGAAGTACTTTAAAGACAGAAGTAGAACTGAAATAATTCCGTGATTCTAGTCAGTCAGTTCACGGTTTAAATCAGTATACTAATAGATACAGTAATGGACATACGTTATAATAATGTCTTGGACTCTAAGTAGTGCACCTAAAATTATTGCATTTCTGTAAGCATAGTATGTAATGATGAAACTGCAGGCTACAGATGAATACCGGACAACAACGTTTGCAGTCAAGAATTGTACAGATTCAGTAGGAAATATTTGAGGCTGATTCTTTGTCTCCAGTTTTGTGGTTTGTACTTGAGTGACTCCTCTTTCAGCACAACTAAACAGACCCTCTTTTGCTTATAAGCTCCAAGATAACCAGAAATTCAGTAGCCATCTATTTTACATGGATAACTTGAAACCATCTCCAAGATATGAAAAGACCTTAAATGAAACGCCAAGCATTGTTAAGTCATTTATTGCTGATATTTAAATGTAGCTTGGAATTGAAAAACGCACAAACTAAGCGTGGTTAGAAGGAAACGTGTGAAGTAAGGGCACACTGACTTCGATGCAGATGTCAGTATTAGAAATCTACCAGCATGGGGAAATTTGTTAGTACCTTGGTATAGAGAAAAATAATGAAATTCAGAAGAAACAGAGAAGAAGTTTGTCCAAAATTACTCAAGAAGCATAAAACTGGTGCTGAAACCGAACTCAACCCCAAGAACTAAATTACAGTTGTCAGTTCACTGGCAGTTCCTGTAATTGAATCTGGTCTGGTAGACGCATCCTAACAAGACATTTTCATCTGCAGATCGTCAGCCACTAAAGTTGGTTATCATGTTTGGTGCTGTCCACCCCAGAATTGAACTTGATACATTATGCGCGTAAGGAAGACTGGCAGGTTCTCAGGCAAGTATAGGCAGTATATTATAGTACTATAGTTGTGTTAGGCAGGTATGTGACCCAGCACGTGAATGATTCACTGGCGTGTCAAATAATACAGTTTCAGATGGAAACTGGAAACAGAGGTGTTGTGCGCCAGTCTAAGAAGGAATAAGGTTGCGAGAAATTTCTCACATAATGCAGAAGATACTGGCACTGATTCATTTCGGCAAAGTAACATCAAAATGGAAACTCACAATAAGCTAAAAAAACATTGAGAGATAAATCCCTGCATTATCAGTTATCGCCTGTAGAACTTAAATATTGATGGAGATCAGACGCATCTGAAACTTAAAAGAGGAGAGATGACAGAAGAGTCAGAAGCTCTACGATCAGGCCTTGAGGACGAAGAATCATGGAAAAGTTATAATAAAATCATTCGAGACGATAAATTTCGGCTTTGTTTAGTATATCCTGAGACCACGGACGACACAGCATCAGGCTGCCCCACCTTGGGAAGAATGAGCATCTCAGGAGGCACAATGATGAGTGCTGGTACTTTTATTAGCAAATACGCAGAGCTCTCTAGGAGTGCCACAGATGGTACGAGAGCACTCATTAAGCGAAAACGACAGCTGTATGAAACGCTGTCCCGTAGGTCAACAAATACGAGTATATACCGACCAAATGTTTGCGGCTAACAAGCCCGATATTTTTGTATGTCAGCCAGTGAAAGATAGTCCTCTTAACACAAGATAAATGCAGTAGAGAAGGAATCAAATTTTGAAGAATGACAAGAAATAGGACAAGTCCAGCAGTTCAAATGGAAGAAATTAAACAGGAACACAAATGAGTACACTTACATTTATGTCTACATCCATACTCTGAAAGCCACTGTTAAGTGCATGACAGAGGGTACTTCTCATTGTACCTCTATTAGAGCTTCCAACCACATACTTCTGTGCATAATTAACCTAATCTCCTCTTCGCGATACCTACGGGAGCAAAACGTAGGGGCTGTAGTATATTCCTAGATTCATTAGTGACAGATAGTTCTAGAAACTCGTTAAGGGGGCTTTCTCTGGGTAGTCTGCGTCTGTCAACAAGTGTCAGCCAGTTCAGCTTCTTCATCTTCGTGACACCCTCTCACAGGTCCAACAAACTTGTGGCCATTCGTGCTGCCTTTCTGTGTGTATGTTCAATAATCCTGTGAGTCCTATTTAGAACAGGTACCATACACTTGAGCAATATTCTAGGGCAACCCCCCCCCCCCCCAACTGTTTTACTTGTGGCAATTCGTGCTGTCCTTTTGTGTGTATGTTCAATAACCCTGTCAGTCCTATTTAGAACAGGTACCATACACTTGAGCAATATTCTAAGAAGGGGCCCCACTGTTTTGTAGGGAATCTCTTTTGTAGACTGATTGCTTTTCCGCAGTATTCTGCCAATGAACCGAGGTCTGCCAACTTCTTTACCTAAGACGGATCCGATGTGATTGTTCCATCTCTATCCCTACAGACTGTTAGAACCCAGAAATTTCTACGAGTTGGCCGATTCAACAGTGGCTCGTTGATGTCGGAGTCATAGGATACTATACACAGTTTTATAGTTCTGAACATTTAGTTGCGAATCTTCGCACCGCTTTGAAATCTTTTCGACATCCGGTAGAATATTTGTGCATCTTTTTTCAGACAATCATTCACTATACGAGTGCACAATAACTGTATCAACTGCCAGAAAAAAAGCTTAACACACTCAAGGACAACGTCATTTTATCGATAAGTGAGGTGGCAGTTAGTTCATCGCTGTAGCAGAATATGATAACAAATTCAGACCAAACTGAACACACATGTCACAGCAGATGATACCCAAACACTTTCATCAACACAGTGTGTGTGCCCTCTGGCGGCAGCGCAGAAGTGTATTCCCGCATGCAGACGATAATAAAGGTGGCGAATGGAATCCTACGACAGATTTTCCCAATCATTTTGCACCTTTTTTTGTAATTCGGCAATAGTTCTAGCAGGCTCTAGCGAACCACTACGTTCCCGCTCCATCATGTGCCACACTTGCTCAATTTGCGACGGATCAGCTGGGTATGCTGGCCAGTGCAGTTGTTTTACACGCTGTGTTGCAGCCCTCGTATGTGGACTGCGTTGTTTTTCTGAAAAAGTGGATCAGCTCCCTGTCGCAGAAATGGCAGGAATGAGGGGATAACAAGTTTGTGCAGTGTAGTGAGCCCTGGTTACTTTATCCTGCAGGAACACCAAATGTGACCGCGAGTTTTAGCTGGTGGCTTCCTAAACCACGAAGCCGGAAATGAGACCTATGTGTCGGGCGAAAGCATTCTGGAATAGGCAGTTGACCAGGTCGATGTCATCCACGCATACGTCCATCACTCGCACACACACAGAACCTACTCTCGTCACTGAAGACAAGAGAGTGCCATTCTACCCTGCAGTCAGCTCTTTCACAACACCTGAGTAGCTATGCTTGGCGGTGTCGTTGTATCAGTGATAGCCTGGCCAGAGATACAAGTGATCTTAATACTACTACAAGCAGACGGTTCCCAATGCTCCCTGGTAACACACCATGTGCGCAGATTTCGTCGCTGGATTATATTTGGTCGATCAATGCCACTCGTACAATACCATGCGGACGTCCAGACCCTGCTCTGCAGGTTTGGGAATGTTCCGCAGACCACTGTTGAAATCAGCGACATACCACCGATACATCATGTCCAACATATGCAGCAATCCGGCCATCCGTTCAGCTTCCCACAGGCCCTCAATGTGAAACAGTTCAAATGGCTGAAGCTTTTCAGTAACAGTGAAAACTCCTAGGAGGGGCATGGTTGTACCCTAGAATGAATATTACAAAACGCTGTTTGCCTCTAAACTCAGTACAGTTATTGGCTGAAAAGTGAAAACAGAGGGTGGACGGACAGACCTCCTAAGCGCCATCTGATCGCCGAATCACTGACACTAGAACCCCTCAGTATGCACATATTACACCCCAGTGCCACTGAAGACAGTCCTTGAGTATGTAGCATTTTTTTCCAGCTCTTACACTAAGCTCGATATCACTGCTGCTAAAATTAAATTGGGAGATTACCCTTGGATTTTCCTTTGCAAAGGAATATTTGGAAACGAAGTCCTGCATTTCTGCTTTTGCTTTGCTATCTTCAATTTCAGTTCCCATACTGAAAGAGTGCGAACTACTTGTCAGAGAACCAGATGTTGCCCGTGACCTGACGTAAAAAATTTCCAGTCGGCGTTACTTGGGGGGGGGCTGTCATGTCAGGTGACATGACAGGCAAGCTGTTTTTCAGAGCATGAGGAGGTGCGCGGCGTACATAGTACACATGTAAAGAATAGTTAGCTGTCTTTATGCTACCAATGTAAATATGCATGAGCAAAATCACACATTAATTTCAGTTTAATGAAACAATGATAAACTAAACTTACATCGTATAAGTTAAAGCACTGCTTAATTAAAAATAGTAAAGTAAACTTTCAATACATTACTGTGTTGCCACGGACCAGTGTTACGCCACAGTACTGAACCACTCGAAGCATTAAACAGCGAAGTTGCATTAGATCCTAGCCAACCCCTTATTCCATTACTAATTGTGTCGTAGACCAATTCCTCATTTTGGGAGTGAGCTGCTAGCACATAATCTGGATCATTCTCTTGCAAGGGACGTAATGTTTTTTCTCACCTAGCTCGCTGTTTATTTTATATTGGTACTGCTCACTTGGATGTATCACAACATAATTTATCACTGCATTACCTGAAGCAATAATGAAGGAATATTTGTGGGCTCGCAATTGTGAAACAACAATGGAACGTCGCAAAACAATTTTATTTGTGACTGGCGCACTGTATACATAGGCGCACCCACCCGAGTGTTATGTCTGCTTGCGCAGGTGATAGTAATGGGTGTTTGTACAGCGTCGTATTACACTGAGGTGATGAAAGTCGTGGGATACCTCCTAATATTACATCGGACCTCCTATTGCCCAGTGCTGCGGAGCAACTCGACGTGGCATGGTTTCATTAAGCCGTTGTAAGTCCCATGCAGAAGTATTGAGCAAACTACATCTATAAACGCCCATAACTGCGGCAGTGTTATCAGGTCACGATTTTGTGTACGAACTGATCTCTTGATTACGTCCCATGAATGTTCGATTGGGTTCATGTCGGGCGATCTGGGTGACCAAATGATTCTCCCGAACTGACTAGAATATATTTATAACTATATATGACGGTAGTATCTGTTCCTGAAAGAACAGTTACCGTCGATGACCATGCAGCTTTGCTCGAAATGAAATAATAATTAAATAGACACCCTAGCTGCAAGCAGGCGTTGATACACTTCATTGGGGACATGTTGAAAATGTGTGCCCCGACCGGGACTCGAACCCGGGATCTCCCGCTTACATGGCAGACGCTCTATCCATCTTTTTTTTTTATCTTTTAAGTTGTCGAAACCTGAGGCCTGGCCACAGTGTCCCCCTCACCACCACCGAGCCTGTGGTGCTTAGGGAAGTGGGAGAAACAGGAATCAACAGTAGTGGAAGGCGTTGTTATTTATTTATTTGCATGTGTTTTGTAATATTCACTAATAGCATGAAATTATGGGAACACATATGCGAAAGAGAAAAGAAATATAAATTCTAGGTAAAGAAAAAGAAAGGAGAAAGGAAAGGCAAAAAGAAATAAAATCCGCGCAATCTGCGACGCGCTCTCCCATCCGCGGAGGTCAGAAGTAGAAGAGATCGTAGGCGGTTGAAACTCAGACACCGCCGGGGGCGGAGGGGTGGGTGCCCTCTGTGCCAGGCACCCCCCCAACTCAGTGGAGGTCTAACAAAGACCGCTCGAAGATAGTTAGCAAATAATGTTCGGTAACGTGGCGTGTTTTCGAGAGCTGCATGGGCTGTTCGTAAATAGGTCCAGTAGTCGAGGCGGGATTTAGGTCCCTCATTAAAGAGATAAGCGACCGCCCACCCTTTGACCCACGTAATAGCATGACATTTGGCGGCGGGAAAATGTCGGTCCTCCGGGTATAGAAACATTCGAGGCTCGACTGTATCTGGTGGCACCCGGAGATAGCAGGCAATGATTTGCTGCACGAAGCGCCATACATCTTGCGATGTGGCGCATGTCAGACGGTGTTCATCAGTGTTCAGTTGCTGGCAAAGGAGACAAAGAGGGGATTCTGACAAGCCAATGTTGTGCAGGCGCTGCTTCGTGGCAAATTTCCTGTTGACTATGTGATACCACAGAGCCCGGACGTCCGTAGGGAGGAAGGGCTGGTGGACGGTAGTCCACACTATGGGCCACTGGATGGAGGGGTGTTTGGTCTCCATCACATTCCGGGGAACACAGCGCAGCAACAGGCTGTAAAAATCCTTAGTCCTAGGTGGGCGTGTATCTGGGAAACTGGTATGTATGTAACTGTAGTCGACGAAAAAGGTCGAAATATGGGACAAATGAGGCACGATATGGCCGACAGACACTGGTGGTGAGGTGGAAGCAGGTAGGTGGACCTCAAGCAAGCTGCGTGTTAGAGATGTACCCTGGCCCATCCACTGTTTTCTCATGGTACTCATGTACAAGGCTGCAGCTCGCATACGGACATTGACGAGCCCGACGCCACCATACCGTGAGGGCAGGGTAAGTGTCTCATAACGGACTTTAAACATTGAACCAGCCGTGAGATAATAGCCAAAAGCCGCCTGAAGGTTGCGCCCAATTGCAGTTGGCAGAGGGAGAACTTGCGCGATGTGAACCAATTTTGATGCCACATAAAGATTAATAAACGCAACCCGTTGAAGTGTGTCCTGGCGGCGCAAGAGGTTCTGGCGGACGTCGTTGCGGATGACGTGTAACAGGCGACGGAAATTCGTTGCCGCCGTGCGTGTGACCGTGGGGGTAAAGGTAATGCCCAGGTACCGGAAAGTCCGCACAAGCGGCAGTGGTGCCACTTCACCCTCCTGGAGGCCTCGTCCAATGTGCATTGCAGAAGATTTGGCGACATTCATGGCACTGCCAGCGGCAGCCCCATAACGGGTAATCAATTCGAGGACATCCCGAATCTCAGAGCCGGAGCGAATGAGGAGGAGGAGGTCATCAGCATATGCCCGACAGCGAAAAGTGTGTTGGCGTAGGGTGAGGCCAGAGAGCTTGGTCGTCAAGCCCCCAATAAGGGGCTCAAGGGCAATAGCATACAGGAGGGTAGAGAGGGGGCACCCCTGCCGTATCGAACGGCAGATAGGTACCGGCCCAGCTATACGTCCATTGACTTGGACACGTGAAATGGCACTGACGTAAAGACGCCGGATGACGTCGAGAAACGGAGGGGGGATGCCCATTCGGGCTGCCACCGTAAACAGGAAACGATGACGCACTTTATCGAAGGCGCTGTCGAAGTCTATAGCGACGACCGCTGCACGGAGTCTGCAGGCCGCCGCTATCGCAATTAAGTCGCGGCATTCCCCTGTGGCAGTCTGTATGTTAATCTGTCCGCCAGGCGTCGTTTGTTCTGGCGAGAGGATATGAGGGAGTGTAGTTCGGAGCCGCATTGCCAGTAAGCGCGCGAAAATCTTGTAATCGGCGTTGAGGAGGGTGAGCGGTCTGTAACTCGTGACCATCGAACCACGGGCTGGTTTGTGGACCGGTATAATGATGCCCTCAGCAAAGGCGGGTGGGATTGCTTGGTCAGATGTTATCAGTTCTTGATACATAGTCGTCCACCGTGGGGCCATGAGGTCCCGAAAGGTACGGTAAAACTCAATCGGTAAGCCGTCAATGCCGGGCGATCTGTTGACTGCACCCTTGGCGATTGCGTTGTTGACTTCGTCTAGCGTGACCGCCACTGTCAAAGCATCCGCCTCCGTGTGGGGGAGGGTGCACGTGACGTAATTCAAAATGGAGTCGTCTGCTGCAGTTTCAGCATCGTCATCACTATAAGTACGACGGTAGTGCTCGACGAATGCGCGGACGATGTCATTCTGAGTGGTCACCTGCGTTCCATGAGGCGTGGTCAGAGTGCTGATGATCTGCCGACGACGCCTTCGTTTGTCGGACACTATATCATGCATGGATGGAATTTCTAAATCCGCGTGATCGTGGCGCCGCGTCCGTATCACGACTCCTTGCAATTTCCGGCGTGCCAGCGCAATTATCTGCGCCTTAGTTCTTTGCCGTTCCAACTGGTTGTCCGGGGTTGGCGGTTGAGCATCCAGATCTCGGAGAATCGCGTAATAGAAGTCAACAGTGGTGCGATGCCAGTCGGCCATGTCCTTCCCGTATCTCATCAGTGTCCTCCGGATCGCCGGCTTGGCGCAGTCCAACCACCATGTCAATGTCGAGTGGTAGCGGGGAAGGCGTCGTTCGCAGGCTGTCCACGTTTCAGTGACTTGTTGGCGACACGCCAGGTCACCTGAGCCACCGCGGGCACAGAGGATAGTGCGTCTGCAGGGACTTATCCCTTGCACGCTCCCCGTGAGATCCACATTCCCAACATGTCCACAACACTACGTTCGTAGTGCGCCTAATAGATGTTTGCCCATCATACTCATTACTCGTGGCAGATTAATCTACCAAGTCCCGTACGAGTTCGGGCATAGCGTGTGCGTTCGCACAAGAAGGTCAAAGGCCGGGAACCCATATTTTTAACTATATATGACGGTAGTATCTGTTCCAACATGCATGTCCCCAATGAAGTGTATCAACGCCTGCTTGCAGCTAGGGTGTCTATTTAATTATCATTTCATGACTACAATATGTTTCAAACCAATCTCGAACAACTGAGGCTCGATGACATGGCGCATTGACATCTACATAAATTTGATTATTGTTCGGGAGTATGATGTCCATGAATGGCTGCAAATGGTCACCAAGTAGCCAAACATTACCATTTCCAGTCAGTGATCGGTTCACACATCACATCATTATAAATACGCTACTAGCTCGCACAATGACTTGTTGACAACGTGGCCCCATGACTTCGTGGGGTCTGCGCCACACTGCAACCCGACCATCAGACCTTACCAACTGAAATCGGGACTCAACTGACCAGGCTAACGTTTTCCATTAGTCTAGGATCCAATCGATGTGGTGACGATCCCAGAACAGACGCAGCAGGCGATGTCGTTCTGTTAGCAAAGGCAATGGCGTCAGACGTCTGACGCCATATCCCATTAACACCAAATTTCGCCGCACTGCCGTAACGGATACGTTCGCCGGACGTACCACAGTAATTCCTGCGGTTATTTCACGCAGGGTTGCTTGTTTTTTAGCACTGTCAACTCCACACATGCGCAGCTGCTCTCGGTAGTTAAGTGAAAGCAGTCAGCCCCAGCGTTGTCCGTAGTGAGAAGTAATGCTTGAAATGTGGTATTCTCGGCGCACTCTTGACATTGTGGATATCGGAATATTGAGTTAAGTCGCATAGTGCTTAAAGCTATTTGAACCATTGAACCAACTTAAAGCGAACAACGTATCATGCCCTGATGGAATTTCAGTTAGATTTGTCATTGAATACGACGGGAAGTTTAGTGAGAATCGCTTGTGCTGCCGAGCGGTCTAAGGCGCTGCAGTCATGGACTGTGCGGCTGGTCCCTGCGGAGGTTCGAGTCCTCCCTCGGGCATGGGTGTGTGTGTTTGTCCTTAGGATAATTCAAGTTAAGTAGTGTGTAAGCTTAGGGACTGGTGCCCTTAGCAGTTAAGTCTCATAAGATTTCACAAACATTTGAACATTTTGAACGTTTGTGCTGCGAACCGTCTCGTGTGTGGGAAAATACTTCAGACACTGCTGTTTACGAGAATGGTACTAACCAGGGGAAGCCAATTACAGACCATCGCTATCGTCCCTGCGTTGCAGGATCCTAGAGCATATTGTAAGCTCAAACCCAAATTCCTGTGAATAAATGTAAGACAATGCCTATAAGTAAGAGAAATCTGATTACAATAGTAGTGGTGAACATCTTGACAACATCATATTGTGTAAATATGTGGTGATAACACTAAGAAGCCATAGCAACTGGGAAAATCACGTAAAATTTACAATAGCGAAGGTGAGTGAAAAACTTAGATTTGTTGGCGGGATTTGGGAAAAGTGCAGTGTATCTGCAAAGGAAACTGCATGCAGATAGTGTGACGAATTCTACATCTACATCTACACAAATACTTCGCAAGCCACCGTACGGCGGCTACTAGACATTTCCTTTCACAGACACAGTGAGGGAAAAACTATTCTCTTTATGCCTCCGTATGAGCCCTAATTTCACGTATCTTATCTTAATGGATCTTAACCGAATTGCATGTTGGTGGCAGTAGACTATTTTTGCAGTCAACCTCAAACTCCGATTCTCTAAGTTTCCTCAATAGCGTTCCTCGAAGAGAACGTCACCCGTCCTTCAGGGATTTCCACCTGAGTCCTCGAAGCATCTCCGTGATACTTGCGTGTTTCTCGAACCAACCGGTAACAAATCTAGTAATTATAGAGTATTTTTCGAGTGTTTAGACTCCTTATGGAGAAGCCATGACAGTAGGATTCAAAGTCGCTCTTCTAGGATCCTAACAGATTGTTATAGTCCATACTATATTATAACAGAAATAGTCTAGGAAGTTAAATTCCTTGAAAGAAATATGACTCAGTTCACTCGAAACCCCTTTGGATAAATATTAAAAAAAATCTGTATTGTGAGAAGACTGTGGGACCATTATTTTGCCACCAACGTGTATTTCGCATAGAGATCATGTGAGTAAGATAAGAGAGTTAAGGACATGTACAGCATATAGATAGTCATTTGTCAGGCGCTCACTACGCGAATGGAGTAGGGAAAAAATAGATAACGT
Source organism: Schistocerca nitens (assembly GCF_023898315.1). Lineage (NCBI taxonomy): Eukaryota > Metazoa > Arthropoda > Insecta > Orthoptera > Acrididae > Schistocerca > Schistocerca nitens. Next base: position 933,147,571 of record NC_064616.1, read on the forward strand.
CAGTGCCATTTGCCCCGAGACAGGCATTGTACTTTGACTTGAGAAGTATACTCGTGTACGTAAATGTAGATGCATAGCTGTTATTACAGTATATAGTATTATGAAGAACTTCCGCTGCACCATAGTACAGAGGATACTGCAAAACATCGTGTATATGCTGCTAAATAATAAAACATTGTAATTATATCTGGAGAGGGCACAAACCGAGGATTTGGAATAGGGTACCTTTGGTCTGAATTTGGTGTCGCAGCACTTTCAACTTTTGATAACATTATAAGGCTAGTTTATTTCTCTATCTCATCTGTGCGTCTCACAGTCATTAAACGGGCGTTGTCTATGGTTCAAATGGCTCTGAGCACTATGGGACTTAACATCTGAGGTCATCAGTCCCCTAGAACTTAGAACTACTTAAACCTAACTAACCTAAGGACATCACACACATCCACGCCCGATGCAGGATTCGAACCTGCGACCGTAGCGGTAGCGCGGCTCCAGACTGTAGCGCCTAGAACCGCTCGGCCACACCGGCCGGCGTAAAATTATGGATTGACACCAGTGAGAAGAGCGTCTGAACCGAAACTAGGGACAACTAGTACAAAGATAGTTATTTTTGCTCGTCTTCTCGGGAAGCAAGAAATCATCCCAATAAATCTGAAGACAACATACCGCGTAGCGATAGTGAAAAATCTTCCCATTTTCCAGAGTCACCTGTTGATAGCACGGTGTTCGATGCCATCTAGCAGACGAGGAAGTAGTCCGATACTGGACCACGCTAACTGTTCCAGTGTGGAACAATGGGGACGTCATGTCTGGCATCAGGTATCGTTAAGTCCGGCCGGGTGCTTCGGACGGGGAACGCTTTCATTTGCATATGCGACGCTGCTAGTCTCGCTGGCGCAGAGAATAAAGGAGAAAAGACGAGCTAACCTCGCTGTAACCGCTCTCATCGAAGTAACCGACGGGAATATCTCGAAAGTTTACTGGTTTCTCAGGTGGTATATTCTTACCTAGACAACCAGAAATGGCGTATCACGAATTTGTCTTTAGTGGAAGCTTTTGTCATGAAACCATCCTCTTAAACTGCGCTGCATCTTCTGAAGTCTATCATATACAAGCAATTGATCTGCAGTGAAGTTAATTATTATAATGTTGCATATCCGCAGTTTCGACGGTAATCCGGGGTAGAAAATTTAGGGCCTTGTAAGGTACTTTTCCACGATGAGTGGAGGCAGTTTTCTACAGTGTTGTACGAACACAAACACTGGGCTCACGAAGTATGGAATTTGAAATTGGGGACAGCGGGAGAACTTAAAGTTCCACATTGTTTATTTCTATGGTGAGGAACTTAGATACACTTCGCAATATAATAATGAGATTATAATGTACAATTTAGTTTTTGCTGAGGTGTCGAGACCATAATGTTGCGTTGTTTGCCAGAGTTTGGCACCACATTCATCCTGCCATTAGCGCATCAAGGATCGTCTGTATTAGCTGACAGTTTGAGTTTTCTTTGTAAGGAATTTTTTCGGGTTCATTTGACGATCGCTGGTCAACACTTCCTGGGAACAACGTTATGTCACTGCTCAGAATTTGAGCCACATCTGAACGTTTCAGTGGCTTGGAGTGTAATATTACATCTGGATGTGCTGTGATCAATCCCACCGAGAAATCTCTAGACGACACAGCTTTAGCCGTGCCAGGCATAGGTTTGAACTTTGCACTGATACCAAGGCTTTTTCCAATTGTTGATTTCGTAGCTACTATCGAGCAACCTGTTTTAAACTACCCACTGACATTGCCGATGAGGCTAGCAGAAAAGCATATCGTGTGGTACGTTCTCGGGAGCACATTTGCTCAAGAGTAACTCTACAGCGGCAGAGGGGTGTGATTTGCGTTCTCTCAGGTGCATTCTTATATCGTTTCCTTACCTGCGGAAAAGAACACTGTTACTATTGTACTGGATAACCGGGATTATGTTCATGAGATTCTGTGTATACTATCCGATGCACAGTATAGCGGACTCGATGTGCATGCGACTAAAAGGGTTGGGAGGTAAATTCCTCTTAAGAAAATTTTCTCGTCGCAAGAGACTATTAATGGTATTAACTCTTATTGTGCTGTTACTCCTAGATTATTTGTCCTTCCGAAGATCCACATGAAAGAGATTCTTCTGAGTCCTGTTTTTAGTAACATACTCCGAAACCCACCGTACGGTGCATAGCGAAGGGTACTTCTAGTCATTTCTTTTCCTGTTCCACTCGCAAATAGAGCAAGGGAAAAACGACTGTTTACAGGTTGATCAGAAACAGTCTGGAAAGCTTGTAAAGTCGTTGCAGGTGAGGTTGTGCTTGGAAATAATTGTTAAGAAAACAGTTTGGTACGTCGCACCCTTTCCAAGTTATTTAGCTTTTTAGTTAGCCAATCAGGCCGGTGGTTGCGCAAGTTCTAGCGACCTGCCAGATACAATTACTGTCGGTTATACTTGTACCATAGATGTTAGGGCATGAGACTGTTCAGGCTTTGTCTCGGGTTTGAACTTTAATACCGTCTCAGGTCCTACTCTTGTATGATTCTCTTGTCCATATTTAGGAAACCAAACGAAGATCACGTTAGACGACACCAGATATGGCGGGTTGCTTGCACTTTCGCGCGAAAAGGCCTGATCGGCTCACTTCAGTGCTAATTAACTCGGAAACTGAGCAACGTGTCAATTTTGTTTTTCTTAACAATTATTTCTCAGCACAATCTACCGTGCAACACCCTTGAAAGCTTTTCAGACTGTTTCTGACCACCATGTATATACCTCTGTTCGAACCCTAATTTCTCTTGTCTTATCTTCTACATCTACATCTACATTTATACTCCGCAAGCCACCCAACGGTGTGTGGCGGAGGGCACCTTACGTGCCACTGTCATTACCTCCCTTTCCTGTTCCAGTCGCGTATGGTTCGCGAGAAGAACGACTGTCTGAAAGCCTCCGTGCGCGCTCTAATCTCTCTAATTTCACATTCGTGATCTCCTCGGGAGGTATAAGTAGGGGGAAGCAATATATTCGATACCTCATCCAGAAACGCACCCTCTCGAAACCTGGCCACCAAGCTACACCGCGATGCAGAGCGCCTCTCTTGCAGAGTCTGCCACTTGAGTTTGCTAAACATCTCCGTAACGCTATCACGGTTACCAAATAACCCTGTGACGAAACGCGCCGCTCTTCTTTGGATCTTCTCTATCTTCGCCGTCAACCCGATCTGGTACGGATCCCACACTGATGAGCAATACTTATGTATAGGTCGAACGAGTGTTTTGTAAGCCGCCTCCTTTGTTGATGGACTACATTTTCTAAGGACTCTCCCAATGAATCTCAACCTGGTACCCGCCTTACCAACAATTAATTTTATATGATCATTCCACTCAAAATCGTTCCGCACGCATACTCCCAGATATTTTACAGAAGTAACTGCTACCAATGTTTGTTCCGCTATCATATAATCATACAATAAAGGATCCTTCTTTCTATGTATTCGCGATACATTACATTTGTCGATGTTAAGGGTCAGTTGCCACTCCCTGCACCAAGTGCCTATCCGCTGCAGATCTTCCTGCATTTCGTTACAATTTTCTAATGCTGCAACTTATCTGTATACTACAGCATCATCCGCGAAAAGCCGCATGGAACTTCCGGCACTATCTACTAGGTCATTTACATATATAGTGAAAAGCAATGGTCCCATAACACTCCCCTGTGGCACGCCAGAGGTTACTTTAACGTCTGTAGACGTCTCTCCATTGATAACAACATGCTGTGTTCTGTTTGCTAAAAACTCTTCAATCCAGCCACACAGCTGGTCTGATATTCCGTAGGCTCTTACTTTGTTTATCAGGCGACAGTGCGGAACTGTATCGAACGCCTTCCGGAAGTCAAGAAAAATAGCATCTACCTGGGAGCCTGTATCTAATATTTTCTGGGTCTCATGAACAAATAACGCGAGTTGGGTCTCACACGATCGCTGTTTCCGGAATCCATGTTGATTCCTACAGAGTAGATTCTGGGTTTCCAAAAACGAAATGATACTCGAGCAAAAAACATGTTCTAAAATTCTACAACAGATCGACGTCAGAGATATAGGTCTATAGTTTTGCGCATCTGCTCATCTACCCTTCTTGAATACTGGGACTACCTGTGCTCTTTTCCACTCATTTGGAACCTTCCGTTCCTCTAGAGACTTGCGGTACACGGCTGTTAGAAGGGGGGCAAGTTCTTTCGCGTACTCTGTGTAGAATCGAATTGGTATCCCGTCAGGTCCAGTGGACTTTCCTCTGTTGAGTGATTTCAGTTGCTTTTCTATTCCCTGGACACTTATCTTCGCGGTCCTTACGCGAAATATGCGTTGGCCGTAGTAGAATCGTCATGCAGTCAGCTTCAAATGCCGGTTCCCAAAGTTTTTTTCAGTACCATTCCTCTAAAAGAGCGTCACCTTCCCTCCAAGGATTTCAATAATGAAAACTGCAGCACTTACTTAATATTTTATGCTTATCACAAGGCGTTTCGAGAATTTATTCTCATCTTCAAGGGCATTTGTGCATTTGTTTACATGAATGTGTTTGTTGATCTTTGTATGTGTGATTTCCTGCCCCTCTTGCGCCTTTTTGAAGTTAGACTGTAAACACAAAATCGGACAAAGTAGGTCATCGAGTTTTTTTAAACGCTGATGTTATAAATGGTACTTTTGTTTGACTATTTACAGGAATTGTGTCTCCTCCATTATAAAGAATATCACAAACACGCAAATCATTACTTACACTGTTTGTTTAGGAAACATGGTACAAAGATATTAAGACACCACAACTTCACTAAGACTTTGTACACAGTGAGAGTTGTTGCAATCTTAGTGGATTACATTATGTACATATGTAAGGTTGTAAATTATAAAACGTATTTTTACCATTATTTACCATTAAATTATGGATAGCTTTTTTCCAGATGACTAAAGGTACATATTTATGGAAATTTTTGTAGTTACCATATGCAGGAGAAACATTTGAAGAAATTAACTGATTTACTGTCTAGTGTGTCATTGAGAATTTTTTGTCCTTGCTGCTCGTGGAGTACCAAACTTTCAAGCTCCTCCATTAAATCCATTGTATGAGATTTTTGAAAGTGGTGGAGTACCTTTAGATCTTCTTCTATGTCTTCCAATTCACGTTCAGTGCTTTATGTGTGTGTTGCTATTGCTTATTTTGTAAATTTGTTATGTGTGTAACAGTTGATATGCCCATTGTATCTAATGACTGGACACCCATTCTAAAATATTCTACCCATTTGATCTTCAGCATTCTTCTGTAGCACGACATTCCAAAATGTTCTACTATTTTCTAGTCTTAAGTGCTTACCACCCACCTGCTACTTTAGTACAAGGGTACACTCCAGACAAATGTCTTTCCGAAGTAACGCACAACACTTAAATTTATGATCGATGTTAACAAATTTCTTTTCGTAAGGACACTTTTCTTTCCACTGCCAGTCTACATTTTATATCTTCTGTACTTCAGCCACTAATAATTATTTTACTGCCCAAATAGTAAATCTCATGTACTAGTTCCACTGTCTCATTTCCTAATGTAACTCCCTCAGTGTCTCCTGATTTATCTCTACTATATTCCATTACCTTTGCTTTGATTTTGTTAGTGGTCATCTTATATCCTCATTTAAGACACTGTCTGTTCCGTTCAACTGCACTTCCAAGTCCTTTGCTGTCTCTGCCAGAATTACAATGTCAGCGTGAAAACTCAGTTTTTTTATTTCTTCTCCTTGAACTTTAATTCCTTCTCCTAAGTTTTCTTTCCCTTCCTTTACTGTTCGCTCCATGTATAGATTAAGCAAAATCAGTGATATGTCACAGCCCCGTCGCGCTCCCATCTCAACCACTGCTTCCCTTTCATGCCATTCACTCTTATAATTGCTGTCTGGTTTCTTTACAAGTTGTGAATGACATTTCACCCTCTGCATTATACCACTGCTACCTTCAAAACTTCAAAGTCAACATTATCATAGCGATTTTCTAAACGTATAAATATAGGTACGCCTTTCCTTAACCTTTCTTCTAAGATAATTCGTAGGACCAGTGTTGCCTCGCATGTTCCAATATTCCTCAGGAACCCAAATTATTCTTCAAAGAGGTCTTTTTTTACGAGTTTTTCCACTGTACTGTAAAACATTCGTATCAGTATTTTGCAACCATGTCTTATTAAACAGATAGATAGGTAATCTTCACACTTGTCAACATCTGCATTCTATGGAATCGGACTTATCACATTCGTCTTTAAGGCTGATGGTATTTCGCCTGTCGCATATATCTCTCATACTAGGTGGAATAGCATAGTCGTGCCTGGCTCTCCCAAGGACATCAGCACTTCTGAGGGAATGTCGTTCACTCCATAGGCCTTGTTTCATCACCGACAAATCGTGCACACAAATGTGTCTTCATGAGAGGGCCAACATTTTAATTGTGCAGACATTTATCCGAGGAGGTAATTTTGGTGAATAAGAGGATTTAAAGAGTGTTCAGGACGGTCAGGATCGGACAGGCGAGGTTGGGTTATCCCTTCGTCTGGAAGCAAAATTTCAAGTTAAAGCATTATGAAAATTTAGTCATATATGGTATACAGCGCAGCGTCATCAGGGGGCGCCGCCAGTTCAGAGGTATTGAAACAGGGGGGAGGGGGGGAGGGGAGGGGGGCTGAGAGAAAGTCATCAGGGAGACAACGGTAAGTGCGTCTGTTCGGTTTGGGAGCCATCAGAGAAGAGAGCGTCCCTGTGTGGCTCCTTGTCTTCGCTGATCGCCTCACTTCAAAGATGCCTCGCACTCTACGGGTTCCCTCTGAGCGGACCAGGGAGGTAGCGGTGCCATGCACTCTGCTTTTTTACCCATGGGAAGCTGGTTGTTGTTCACGTGGACAGTTCATGGCATGACCGTGGTGAGTAGCTAGGCCAAGCCAGCTCCGAGCAAGGCTTCAACGTTACCTAAAGCTGAAAGGCAAATAATAAAAATTTAAGCAAAAATTGCTTTTTCTCTACCATAATTCCTCCTAAACTAGTGGCCCTGGACAAGGGGCGAATTTCCAGATTCGCATGGTGCCGTATGTGCAAAACAAACTGAAAGCATCAACTGTTGATTACAACTGTATCATTAGAGTTTGATTCCAACTATATCATCTCGTAACTATTTGCTTCTTCCTTTCCGTTAAGTTTCTTAATGCCTGCCACTTGTTGTATATACCATGATAGGTACTAAGTTTAAGCTCGCGCCTCTACTCTTTAACCTAAACATCTTTACAGTAATTAAATAGCTAGACCCATTTTCTTTCTGTGCCTTTATTATATAACATGTAAGTACGAAAATAACACCACAATATTTCATTTAAATGCATAAAACTGCAGAATATGTAAGATTTCATCTGTTTCCAATAGTGCCGCAATTCTAGTGACTAGATGCTCCTGGTATATAAATATTAAGTGCGCCGGCCGGAGTGGCCGAGCGGTTCTAGGCGCTACAGTCTGGAACCGCGCGACCGCTACGGTCGCAGGTTCGAATCCTGCCTCGGGCATGGATGTGTGTGATGTCCTTAGGTTAGTTAGGTTTAAGTAGTTCAAAGTTCTAGGGGACTGATGACCACAGAAGTTGAGTCCCATAGTGCTCAGAGCCATTTGAACCAAACAATTGCCGGCCAAGGTGGCCGAGCGGTTCTAGGCGCTTCAGTCCGGAACCGCGCGACTGCTACGGTCGCAGGTTCGAATCCTGCCTCGGGCATGGATGTGTGTGATGTCCTTAGGTTAGTTAGGTTTAAGTAGTTCTACGTTCTGATGACCTCCGGTGTTAAGTCCCACAGTGCTCAGAGCCATTTGAACCATTTGAATAAACAATTCTCCACCTGAAGATGAGGGTGTGAACCATCGAAACGCGTAGTTGCAAAAGAAACAAGTTCACTGACGCAGAAACTGTTTTATTTGTATTTATCAACACTCACAGCCCTCATAATGCAGTCCCTTATGGACGAAAATATTCACTGTTAACTCAAGTCTTCACTATGATTCCACAATAGCAAACTACAAACGTCTACTTTGTCGGTTAAAAAAATTTCTTCAGCAGAATAAGCAGTTTGGCAACGAAGTCCTTACGACAAATCTTTCTAAGTTCCATGATGCAACAACGAAAGTTTCTCTCTGCAATAAATATTTTGATGGACTGATTATGTGCTATTGGAAACGCTCGCAGTGTTCAGTATTTACCCCTAACTGTATATTACGTGCTCAGTAGTCGTCATAAATCACAGATCTGTATCAGGAAAAGAAGAATATGGGATATATACTAGGGCTATTCCGAAAGTATGGAACGATAGGTCGCTAAATGGAAACCACAGTGAAAATCAAGTAGTTCTAAGGTCTAGGGGACTGATGACCTCAGAAGTTAAGTCCCATAGTGCTCAGAGCCATTTGAACCATATTAAGTGCCTGTAGATACACATTATCTGAAGACGATCCTTCATTGGTTCGAAAGGTAGCTAATGGAAGAACTAATTGTTTTAAAAGACATTACAATGGGACTGGTCGCAGCATTAGTACAAAGCATGCGCTAATTTAACTCATGTCGCAGGTTCAGAGTGGATATAGGATATGACAAATCAACAAACTAGGTTTAGGACTCAGTTACATATTTATTGAATCATTAAGCTTTTCCGCAGCTCACATCATCATCTTTAGGCTGAGGCTGAATGAATGAACTATTTTATTTATATTTACTTATCAGTCACATTCATGATGCCGTCCATTAGAGACGTTATCGTTAGGGTCATCATCAGGATATTGATGGTGCATTACTACAGATTTCATACAAACACATGACGTTGATGACCTGGCTGTGACCACTTCTCAGATTCTTCGTCCCGTCTCGTGATGGCCTCAGTTCTTAATGTCGCGCCTCAGGTCTACGTTTTATGGTGGTGTTAGTCTTTCGAATGTGATCTCGTTTTGTGGCCACGTTTACAAAACATAGACGGCACCCCTACCAGCGCGAAGTGTAATGACGGAGCGCCTCGTCCCGATTTTATTATCGACAGATGTCATATCAGTGCCATCATCACACCCGACCTCAGACGTCTCAGTTGGTATGTCACAGCTTGACCGGGTTATAGAGTCCCACGGCACGGTTTTTCTTTCTCGTGGAAGAGAAGTCCACACAAATCAGTAGAAAATACGAAATCTTGAGATAGAACGCTTAGTGAAACACCATAGCTTCTGCATCGTGATTTCGGTTACCCATTAATGCTTCCTGATTCCGAGTTCCCAATTCCTTCCACCATCTCTGCCTCTCTCAGCTCCTGAAACTAATTTAACAACAACAATAGTCATAATAATACTTGAGGTCAAACTCGAGTCAGACAGGTAGATGGTGTCTCGTCACTGCTCTTAAAATGTGTTTCAAGAGAGGTCATAAAGGAATGGAGAATGTCATTAGAAGGACGCGAAATTAATGAGGAAGCTAGATTAGGTTACAAAAGGGACAACCTAAAAATATACCTTCTACCTCTGGCGTTCGCAGGCGAACTAACTATTTCTTCAGATTCAATAAAAACAGCAACTAGAAAAACAGAACTGCTGAAAGAACAAGCTGGAAAAGCAGGATTGCAAATCTCTTACGACAAAAACAAGTTCATGACTATTATTAAGGCAGCCCCCAAGATAATGAAAACTAAATACGGAAAAACTGAGAGCCCTAAAAAAGTCAAGTATGTAAGAGAAGTAACTGAACAAGACCTTCCGGAGAGAGAAGCCATTAAACCGAGAATTAATAAGATGAAAACATCGTACTACCTCACTAGGGATGTATATAATAAGAAATCAATATCCCTCTATGCTAAACTGAGACACTACTCTACAGTAATTCGCCCAGAAGCACTTCATGCACCAGACCGTTTAACTCTAAACAATACGCGATGATGGAAACACTAAGAAAAGTATAAAGGAAAATTTTGTGACCAGTAAATGATCAAACACAATACAGAAGGCGTCATAGTAGTGAACTTTAAACACATATTGAAAAATTAACTCGTATAGTTAGGAAAAAGAGAATAGCTCTCTACAGACACATCCAAGGGATGAATCCCAACACACTGACAAAAAGACTGCCGAATTATTTAGGTAAATTAAATATGGACACCACACGATGCAAAGAAGTTGGGAGGGACATGGACGAAATTCGAATGACTCCACAAGATATTGAGGAACGACTGCCATTCGGAAAGAAATTACAAGATTCCGAAGGTTTCCTTGAAAAACCCGAGAGTAAGACTGCAGCTTCTTGGGCAGAAGACAAAAACATCGAGAAATGACGAGAGAAATGAGGAAGGAAAGGAAGAAGAATCAATTCAAACAACCATTGTCCCCAGTGCCTCATACATAAAAGAAGAAGAAAGTCTTTTCAGTTATGATCATCAGTGTGAGGTGTGACCCATATTGGCGGTAATACTCTCTTTGGTAGCATGGAAGAAAACAGCCCACAAGTGTCATATATAGGAATTTCCTACCATGTATGAAACGCATGCTGTGTCACTTTACGAACATTGCTGGCTGGAGGTCGGTATGAAAGTATACGTCTTTCCATCCCATCTTAGACGAGCTTCATGTGTGGGAAATCAGGAGAACGGCAGGTCACTCAGCGACCCACAGACTCCCAAAGGCATTTGTGGTGTGAACTGCAGTGTGGGGTCTTAAATTATCCTCATGGAATATATCATTTGACACGCTTATTATGAAGGTATAGAAATGAAATGTTCGTATGGCATTATTGGCTGGGAGACCCAGTATGGGGTTGTTTGGCCCTCTGGTGCAAATCTTTCTATTTGACGCCAATGAAGATAAGGTGGACAACACAAACGCCCAGTCTCTGGGCGAGGAAAATCTCCGATCCGACCGGGAATCGAACCCGAGGAGGCTGCGAGCGAACCACTACACCACGAGCTGTAGACTCGTGAAGTTATGAAGATAGGTTCACCATTCTTGACACATACTGGCAAGAATTAAATCTTCCTTCAACCATTACCAAATCTGTCCTGTTAGCATACCAACAGTCCCTCACATCATAATTCGAGGAGCGGGAAGGCTATGGGCCTCGATAATAGTTGCTTCCTGCGAATATTCACCAGGTTGCATACGGAAAAGTTGGAATCGACCTTACTCCACAAACAGAAATGGTAAATGTCTCCTTCTGCTATATGTAGTACGGAGTCAGAGGCAAACGACGAATGGTAACTCGAGGTCTCAAATCAGTTTTCAGGAATCTGATGAGACGGTTAGTGGTGACACTGACCGTAAACTCTGCTTGGATTTTAGTGTTGCCACCCTATCCGTCAGATTCAGTCGAGCAATCCTACGATCTTCTCGTGGTCTAGTCCTAATGGAAGTACCCACGCATACTCCTGTTGCCACACGTTCTGCGCTCATCCAGTCACCACTCGTTCTGCATACACCGCTCTACAGACAACAGTCTGTGTGACTTGTCTCTATGATGTTCCTATGTCGTATCAATTACTGATCTTTCTCTAAGTCCGAAAGATGGCAATTAGCTCCATGTTCACGTTCTCTGGATATGCTATGTGGGAATCTCCGCTTCCACGGATGTAGAAATATTATAGAATTAATTTGGTAGCAATCGGTCGAGGTCTTCATGGTGTTACACTTTCCATTTCCGACACTTCATGACACACGATTCTGGTGAGGTCAACTGCTTCACTAAAACTTATCGGTCGCTAGGATGAGATTTTCACTCTGCAGTGGAGTGTGCGGAAATATGAAACTTCCTGGCCGATTAAAACTGTGTGCCAGACCGAGACTCGAACTCGGGACCTTTGCCTTTCGCGGGCAAGTGCTCTACCATCTGAGCTACCCAAGCACGAGTCACGTCCCGTCCTCACAGCTTTACTTCTGCCAATACTTCGTCTCCTACCTTCCAAACTTTACAGAAGCTGTCCTGCGAACCTTGAAGAACTAGTAGAGCACTTCCCCGCGAAAGGCAGAGGTCCCGAGTTCGAGTCTCGGTCCGGCACACAGTTTTAGTTTGCCAGGAAGTTTTTTATCGGTCGCTGTCAAATGTGTGCGTGGCTGACAGTCACCTTTCGACTCAATGGTTCGTTGTACTACTCTTTACTTTTCATGTTCAGCCCGGTCTGTACCTGTCAGTTACACAACTCTACATCTACATATCTACATACCTTCATATATACTCCACTAGCCACCAAGCGGTGTGTGGCGGAGGGCACAATTCGCACCAAAGTCATATTTCCTTCCCCCCCCCCCCCCCCCCCTCACCCCTTACCTGATCTGTCTGAACGCCTCAGTACGGGATCTAATTTCCATTATCTTTGAATGGTGATCTTTGCGCGATTTGAAAGTTGGTGGTGATAATACATGCTCTACATCCTCGGCGAAGATCGGATTTCGGAATTTGGTGAGCAGCCCCTTCCGTTTAGCGCGTCGTCTATCTGCAAGTGTGTCCCACTTCAAACTTTCAATGAGATCTCTAACGCTCTCGCGATGGCTAAATGTCCCAGTCCCGAGTCTTGCCGCTCTTCTTTGGACCCTCTCAATCTCTTGACTCAGACCCAACTGGTAAGGGTCACATACAGACGAACAATACTCTAAGACTAGACGAACTAACGTATTGTAAGCAATTTCAAACGGTTCAAATGGCTCTGAGCACTATGGGACTTAACTTCTGAGGTCATCAGTCCCCTAGAACTTAGAACTACTTAAACCTGACTAACCTAAGGACATCACACACATCCATGCCCGAGGCAGGTAAGCAATTTCCGTTGTTCAAGGACTGCACCGCTTTAGGATTATACAAATAAACCGCAATCTAGAGCTCGCCTTGACCATTACTTGTGTAACCTGATCATTCCATTTGAGATCATTTCGAATAGTCACACCCAGACCCTTGACGGATGTTACCGCTTCCAAAGACTGGGCATTTATTTTGTACTGGTACATCAATGGGGATTTTCGTCTTGTTATTCGCTGTAGGTTACACTTACTAATATTGAGAGATAACTGCCAGTCATTACACCACGCATTTATTTTCTGCAAATCCTCATTGATTTGTTCACAACTTTCGTGTGATACTACTTTCCTGTAGACTACAGCATCATCGGCAAATAGTCTAATGCCACTGTCAATACCATCAACCAGATCATTTATGTAAATCGTAAAAAGCAGCGGACCTATTACGCTGCCTGGGGCACACCTGAAGCTACGCTTGTTTCTGTTGAAGTCACCCCATTCAGGACGATATACTGCTCTCTGTCTGTTAGAAAACTTTCTACCCAATCGCATATGTCATCGGACAGGCCGTAAGCGCGCACTTTTTGGAGTAAGCGACAGTGCGAAAATGAGACGAACGCCTTTCGGAAGTCGAGAAATATGGCATCAACCTGGGAGCCGGTATCTAGAGCCTGTTGTATATCATGCACAAAGAGGGCCAGCTGTGTCTCGCATGACCGCTGTTCCCTAAAACCGTGCTGGTTTCTGCAGTTGAGCTTCTCAGCGTCTAGAAAGGTCATTATGTCTGAACACAAAATATGTTCCATGATTCTACAACAAATCTACGTCAGTGAAATTGGCCTGTAATTATGTGCATCTGATTTTCTACCCTTGTTATAGATTGCTATGATCTGGGCCTTCTTACAGTTCCGTGGAACTTTCCGCTGTTCCAATGATCTCTAATAGATGATGGATAAGAATGGTGCTTTATTTGTAGCATAGTCAACATATAATCTTACGGGGATACCGTCTGTGCCAGATGCCTTCCTGGTGTCTAAGGATCTTAAATGTTTTACAATCCCAGATACACTAACCACTATGTCAGCCATCCTTGCGTTTGCTCGACTCGTAGTCAAAATATGTCTACTGTCCCTCAACGTCAGTCAGCTTAGCGATAATCAGTACCCTTTCCACACAGAAAAATTGCTGCTATGTATACCACGAGCCACCAGCAGGCAGCAGGCAGTCCCCACACAGGGAAGTCACCATCCAGACCTCTCATCGTCCTTCTCCGATCCGAGTTACGCCATCGTCCTCAAGCATTTCACATTCACATCTGAATAAAGGCCTCGTCCAAACTTTCCCAGGTATTCTGGTGTTAAGCGATGCGCATGTACCGTATGTTGCACCTGAAGTCTTCAAAGTCATCTACCGACCTTCCATTAGGTCGTCGTCTCGATCTTTTCCCATTCACCAAAGAACTTCTGTGGTCGATCTTCCATCTACTCGCTTGGCTACAGGTCCAGCCATCTTTTCTTTCACATTCATTGTAGCCAATGTTACGTCTTTCACTCCAGCGTTATCCATGGTTCACTAGATAGTTTTTCTTTCTCTGCTCTGCTCAGTTTCTCAAACGAGTTCAAATTAAAAGCAAATATTTCTCAGTCATATGTCAAACTGATAGTACGTACGGATTTTATAATTTTCTTTTTATCCACCGCGGAAATTTAGTTTTGAAAATTCTGTTTTATTTTTAAAAAAACACTCTGGAAATTCTCATTCTTCTGTTTTGGGAAGAACGACATTTGGATCGCACTCAAGGCGTCAGTGATTGCTGGAATGCTTATTTTGAAAACAGCTTATTTTCAGCAAAATCATACTCAATTTCAATAAGAAATGACCCTTTTAGGCCCTCAGCAAATATCTTCACATCATAATACGGATACGAAGGTCCACTTCCAACCACTGAGAAAACCACATTGTCAATGCGGCTCACAATGTGGATTTCTCACTGGATGGATTGCGCACCAAGTGTAATGTAATTGTATTTGTTTCCATCATACAGTAAGTAGAATTATTTTGTGCTTCACGATAGAACGACAAGTTCCTGTGCTGACAAACTTTCATGACGCGCGTGAACATTTATCAGAACGGGAAGTTGTCGGGTATGCAACAGCGATGTCATTCGAACATTCAGTCGCTACAATGAAGCTTGAAATGACCTTTCGAGTCGTATTGACAGATTGAGGACTGCGCTGCCTCGTTCACGCTCTCTTATGAATTTGTTTTTATTTTTGTCTCAATTACAGAGGTACGTATCATGGTCAAAAATGTGTTGAGAAGCAATTTCCGACCAAAATAAAAAAATGCATGAGTGTGGTCTAAAACGTTTTTATGAATAGCTTAATCTATTGTGTTACATATACTTCTAAATCAGTCTTTTTATTTTGCTTGATTTAAGTCCAAAAGTATTGCCAACACTATCAATGATAATATTTTGTGGATACTTCCAGGGGAGAAGACTGATTAGCCTGTATTTATTTCTCCTTTATTATGTGGTGGAGTATTTACTATGTTGTTCCGGTTCTGAAGAAGTACCTTCGCTCATAGACATCCTGAAAAGACTCATTTACGTTAATTTTCAGTATTTCACATAATTTCCCTTCAGCCGCAACTATTTGAGCTGAACCGCCACGATTTCCATTCTTCATAGCTTTGTATACATCATCTAGCAATATTTCCGAAAAACCATTACTTTTGTTGTTAGCTAACAAACACAAATATTTAAGGACATTCTCAAATGGTTGTGCAATTTTTTGTCCGTTGTTAGTTACTGCACCATCTTCCATTTTGAGTGATGAAAGTTTAAGTCTACCCTGTTTACTCTTCCTCACACTCTAAGTGCATAAATTGCTTCGCTTATTACTCTCACTGTACAGTTACACAGCCCCTCGAAGGTATATCCAAACAGTTTTATTAAACTCAGCGTATTTTTTCCTGAAAAATCAAACAGAATAAGGAAGCAGGTAGAGCAAGGAGCTCCTATCCATCTACACGGTGAACGGATGCTCGTTGGCGGAACACATGTGACGGTGGAGTCGTTGGCAGGCTAGCGTCTTCTCTTCGTAAGTAGCCAACTCCGCCCCGGACGGCTTAATTAGGGAAGCAGAGATCCACACGTCCTAACGTACCTACCGACTCCCGATGAAGTTGGACGGCGAGTGCCGGCACGAAACGTCTCTCCCCTTCCGGACGTCTCTAACAATAACGACGGAACTGGGTAGCACGTAAGGCGTTATCCGCTGTGAGGAATGCAGCAAAGATCTGCCAGACGGGAATGGAAGACGTACGAGAAGTGTAGCG
Source organism: Schistocerca nitens (assembly GCF_023898315.1). Classification (NCBI taxonomy): domain Eukaryota; kingdom Metazoa; phylum Arthropoda; class Insecta; order Orthoptera; family Acrididae; genus Schistocerca; species Schistocerca nitens. Next base: position 933,163,745 of record NC_064616.1, read on the forward strand.
AGGCAGCTGCGCGGAAGAGATCGTAGCAGAGTCGTGGGTGAAACTTTTTTCACTTGGTTCCCCTGTCAGCTCTAAAGTAGGACTTTCATTATTTGGAGCCTAGGAATGCATGTTTTCCCTTTGTACGGGTACACTCTACAGTAGTTACTCTTTCACGAACTGATAACTAAATAACTAAGATAATTGATAGCATTAGACGTTTTGTGGCCATTAGTCTAAAGACTGATTTGATGTAGCTCTCAAAGCTAGTCTACATTGAGCAAGTTAGTTAATTAGTTTTATGTTCCATGGATCATTCTCACGATAAACTGTAAAGATGTGAAAAGAGTCATTTTACATTGACATCGAAAAATAATTCGTGAATGTGGCTACATACTGAAAATTAATAAGTTTTTTCTTTTCTTTTTATAATTATTAAATATACAGATGTGAGTTAGTAACTTCTACCCACCACCTTTTACAAATTACAATAATAGAAGTTCTTCTACGGAACAGAACGAAATGTCAAGGATAAACTTTCTCAGTTTGTTTTAAAATTTTGCTGTGCTGCCTATCACACATTTTATATCACTAGGTAGGAGATTAAAAATTTTAGTTTCAGTATTTTCATCCCCTTTTTGTGCTAAAGATAATCTTAATGTGGAGTAATGAATGTCATATTTTCTTCTGGTATTGGGATTATGTACATCACTGTTCTTCTTAGATGATCGTGGATGGGCACCACATATTATTCTTACAGCACGTTTCTGAACAATGAAAACTTTCTTTCTTAGTGATAGTTTAACCCAGAACATTATTCCATATGACACTGAATGAAAATGTACAAAATATGTCAGCTTACTGATCTGGCTCTCCCCTAGATTCGCAATGATTGTAAGTGCAGATGTGGCCGAACTAAGCTGTTTTAGTAGTTCCAAAATGTTCTTTTTCCAATTTAAATTCTCATGAATAGGAATTCCTAAATTTTTTGAAGTTTCCACCCTATTTATTATTTTCTCACTGCATGTTATACTTATCACTGCTGTAGTTCCTCTAGATGTACAGAACTCAATACGTTGTAGCTTTTTTAAATTGAGAGTGAGACCATTCGCAGAAAACCAGTCAATGACACTGTTAAGAACATTGTTTACCATTTCTTCCGTTGCTGAATGTATGCTTGGACTGATTACAATACTAGTGTCATCTGAAAAAAGAACTAATTCTCGTATATTAGACGAAAGATCGTTTACATATATGAGGAACAATGACGGACTTAAGGATTGACCTTTGGGAACTCCATACGTGATTTCTCCCCACTCTGCGTAATCTCTCCTAATTACATTGACTGAATTGCTAAGGACAACTTTCTGAATTCTTCTGGCTACATATGGTTGGCTGGCTATGGTTGGTTGGCTATACCATCAGTTCCAAGAAACCTTAGAAGATGCCGTGGTTCACACAGTCAAATGACGTAAAAGGTCACATCAAATAACAACCTGTACTAATTTGTTATTTAAGGCTTGTAAAATATGGTTAGTGAGCGTGTAAATTGCATTCTCAGTAGAGCAACTCTTCTGAAATCCAACCTTTGATTTACTGAGGACATTATTGTCTGTCAGGTGGGATACTATTCTAGAACACATCACCTTCTCAAAAACTTTGAAAATGGTGTCAGTAGTGAAATAGGTCGGTATTTATTGACATCTCCTCTATCACGTTTAGCAATGGCCTATTTCAGTCTCTCCGGAAAAATGCCTCTAGTAAGTGATGCATCACATATTTCAGATAAGGTAGGACTTCTTTTATGGGGAACAAATCTTAAGTACTCTGTTGTAGCCACCATCAAATGCGTATGAACTTTTAGTTTTGAAGTAAAATATAATTTTATTAAGGAGAAGTAGGTGACGCGTTCTTCGCTGACGGAAAAAAGTCACAACACAAAAATATAATTAATGTGGAGTAATGAAACACATCTGTCTAGGTAACATATTTAAGTGATTAACATTGCAATATCACAAAAATCAAATGGCTCTGAGCACTATGGGACTTAACATCATCAGTCCCCTAGAACTTAGAACTACTTAAACCTAACTAACCTAAGGACATCACACACATCCATGCCCGAGGCCGGATTCGAACCCGCGACCGTAGTGGTCGCGCGGTTCTAGACTGAAGCGCCTAGAACCGCTCGGCCACAACGGCCGGCTGCAATATCACAGATTAATGTAAGCGCTATCATCCCCTAGCGGGAGAATTGGAAAAGTAATCACTAAGGGGTGTCCCCAAGGCTCTGTATTGGGGCCCCTGTTTTGGGACATGCACATGGAACCCTTATTAGACGAATTGCAACAAAGTGAAAAAGTGCTAGAGGTGATAGCCTACGCAGATGACCTCCTCCTGCTGGTCGGCGGTCGAAGCCGAGAGGACATAGAGCCAAAAATCGAAAGGGCCATTGAAAGACTGCACCAGTGGCGCCTTAAAACGAAAATGAAAGTATCCCCTAATAAATCTACTTATTTACTACTAAAAGGTCAGCTTATTAGAAATCCCACTGTGAGAATCGATGGCTCACCAGTTCTTCGGCGACGTGAGGCACGATATCTGGGAGTCATAATTGACGAGAGATGGAACTTTGGAAAGCACATAGAAACCGTAACACAGAAAGCCTTGCAGCTACTAAATAATCTCATTTCCATCGGACATAAACGATTTCATCTCCCCCCTCATCTCATCAAACTCTATCATAATAGCATCCTGACATCAGTAGTGGGTTACGGCTCGGGAGTCTGGGCGCACAGGCCCACCCGGGTCGTGCCCGCCATGATAGTGAGAAGAGTCCAGAGAAATATGATATTAAGATCAGTAGGGGCCTACAGGACATCACCAGGGGGAGCTCTGTTAGTCATAAAATAAGAGAACAAGCGGCATGGTATTGGGCGAAAAAAGGGGACGGGGGAAAAATAACAGATATCATGGGTGTGAGAGTAGAGGATAAGAGGGAGATAAGAAACAGAGGGGAGGAACTGTGGCAGAGGAATTGGGTGGAAGATGAAACGGGGAGAAGAACATTCCAGTTCTTACCTAATGTTAAAGAACGTGGGACCATGAAATATTTCGAACCCACACGAGGACTCATCCACTTTCTCACTGGTCATGGACCCTATCCGACATACTTATGTCGGTTTGGGAAAAGGGCAACCCCCGAGTGTGACTGTGGCGCGGCGGAAGGAACTCCCGAACATGTGGTTTTCGAGTGCCCTCTCTTCAATGACGTGGCGACAACATATAGAGACAGACTTCCACACAACGAGACATACGACCTTCTAAGACAAGAAGACACTTTCCATACCCTGAATGCTCTGGCAGAAGAGGTATCGCGAAAAGTTTTAATAGAGTACTTGAGGAATCAAGAGTAAATACCAAATTCTCAACCAACCAACCGATTAAGACCTGATCCCAATCCCATACCGCCTGTGCGTGGAATGGCCGACCTCCATTAGTTGGAAACCGCCACGTATGGGATCAGGGGGATGGGATCAATCAAACCGATTATGACAAGCACCAATTATGACGTAGGTTAAGTTAGTAGAGTAGGACTTAGATTAGAATACTAACATAGGGAACTGCAGCGATTACTAACCTTGGCCGGCCCAGTGCCAGGGGCACGCTCCTCGGGATTAGCTCGAGGAGCCTGGCCACTCCAAGTAGGTTTGTACTTACTGGCACACCTGTGACGCTGCAGTTAGTAGTCATTCTAGGTTAGACGTAGGTAAAATTAAACTGCCCATTGCACCGTAGGAAATTAACACCAGCTTAGGAACTTAAAAAGTAGTAGTTCACTAATATAAATTGTAGGTAAATTAAAGTGTCCATTGTTACTGTAGGAATTCAACACCAGCTTAGAAACTTAAAAGTAGCTCACTAACACAAATTGTAATATTAGAAGCAAATTTTTAGACTTATGTAACAATTATGGCCCACTAATCATGTTAGGAGGTGGGCTAAATATGTATAATTAATATTGTTGTTAATAAAGATTTTTTTTAAAAAAGCGCCAGATAAGACATGGGCGGCCGTGGCCGCGCAAGCGCCCACAAAGCAAAACACAACGAGAGACACAATCGATAATGTGACAAAGAGACCAGACACAGCAACAGTCTTCCTTAGGACACTGCCTGGTCAGGACACCAGCGTATGGAAAATTCAAGAACTGTTCACAAAAAACATAGATCCCGTGAAAGACAAAATTAAAATCAAAAGAATAAAATCAAGTAGGAACTCTGTCATTGTCGAAGTTGCCTCTGAACAGGACAAAGACAAACTGTTGAACAATCAGAAGCTGAACTCGGTGGTCAAATGCGAACCACCGAGGAAAAGAAACCCTCTTGTAATACTATATGACGTACCCACGATTATGACCAATGATGAACTCTCTGAAATACACTCCTGGAAATTGAAATAAGAACACCGTGAATTCATTGTCCTAGGAAGGGGAAACTTTATTGACACATTCCTGGGGTCAGATACATCACATGATCACACTGACAGAACCACAGGCACATAGACACAGGCAACAGAGCATGCACAATGTCGGCACTAGTACAGTGTATATCCACCTTTGGCAGCAATGCAGGCTGCTATTCTCCCATGGAGACGATCGTAGAGATGCTGGATGTCGTCCTGTGGAACGGCTTGCCATGCCATTTCCACCTGGCGCCTCAGTTGGACCAGCGTTCGTGCCGGACGTGCAGACCGCGTGAGACGACGCTTCATCCAGTCCCAAACATGCTCAATGTGGGACAGATCCGGAGATCTTGCTGGCCACGGTAGTTGACTTACACCTTCTAGAGCACGTTGGGTGGCACGGGATACATGCGGACGTGCATTGTCCTGTTGGAACAGCAAGTTCCCTTGCCGGTCTAGGAATGGTAGAACGATGGGTTCGATGACGGTTTGGATGTACCGTGCACTATTCAGTGTCCCCTCGACGATCACCAGTGGTGTACGGCCAGTGTAGGAGATCGCTCCCCACACCATGATGCCGGGTGTTGGCCCTGTGTGCCTCGGTCGTATGCAGTCCTGATTGTGGCGCTCACCTGCACGGCGCCAAACACGCATACGACCATCATTGGCACCAAGGCAGAAGCGACTCTCATCGCTGAAGACAACACGTCTCCATTCGTCCCTCCATTCACGCCTGTCGCGACACCACTGGAGGCGGGCTGCACGATGTTGGGGCGTGAGCGGAAGACGGCCTAACGGTGTGCGGGACCGTAGCCCAGCTTCATGGAGACGGTTGCGAATGGTCCTCGCCGATACCCCAGGAGCAAAAGTGTCCCTAATTTGCTGGGAAGTGGCGGTGCGGTCCCCTACGGCACTGCGTAGGATCCTACGGTCTTGGCGTGCATCCGTGCGTCGCTGCGGTCCGGTCCCAGGTCGACGGGCACGTGCACCTTCCGCCGACCACTGGCGACAACATCGATGTACTGTGGAGACCTCACGCCCCACGTGTTGAGCAATTCGGCGGTACGTCCACCCGGCCTCCCGCATGCCCACTATACGCCCTCGCTCAAAGTCCGTCAACTGCACATACGGTTCACGTCCACGCTGTCGCGGCATGCTACCAGTGTTAAAGACTGCGATGGAGCTCCGTATGCCACGGCAAACTGGCTGACACTGACGGCGGCGGTGCACAAATGCTGCGCAGCTAGCGCCATTCGACGGCCAACACCGCGGTTCCTGGTGTGTCCGCAGTGCCGTGCGTGTGATCATTGCTTGTACAGCCCTCTCGCAGTGTCCGGAGCAAGTATGGTGGGTCTGACACACCGGGGTCAATGTGTTCTTTTTTCCATTTCCAGGAGTGTAATTAGACAACAAAACTTTGATGAAATGAACGAGGAAGAATTTGAGAATTGTTTTAAGTTAAAATTTAAGACTGGGCCACGGGGTCGTGATGTTGTTCATCACGTCACCGAAGTAACTGCGCCAATGTGGAAAAATATAACAACAATGGGCAGACTATATGTTAGCTTTCATGCCATCAATACAAGAGATTACGTCGTGGTACCTCGTTGCCACAACTGTGGTGACTTGGACCACATTCTAAGGCTGTGTACCAGGGAGTCGGCGTGCACCAAATGTGGTGAAAATGGTCATGACCGCAAAGATTGTAAGGCGGCGGCAATTTGCATACCATGTAAAAATCCTTAAAAAAATGCACCATACAAGCCATTTCAAATGTGAAATGATGATACATTAATAACAGATGTAACAGCCAGAATGTTGACTGTTAATGCTGTTTATGAATGACTCTGGAGTTGTCATCCAATGATGTCCCATACGTGCTCGATTGGAGACAGATCTGATGATCGAGCAGGCCAAGCAAACATGTCGACACTGTGTAGAGCATGTTGAGCTACAACAGCGGTATATGGGCTAGCGTTATCCTGTTGGAAAACACTCCCTGTAATGCTGTTCATGAATGGCAGCACGACAGGTTGAACTACCAGACTGATGTACAATTTCGCAGTCAGGGCGCGTTGGATACCCACGAGATTTTCCTGTCGTACGAAGTCGCACTCCGGGCCGTAAGTCCGGGTGCAGGTTCAGCTGGTCACAGGCCCTCAACCTGCCTCCTCCAAATAAACACACGGCCACCACTGGCACAGAGGCAGAACCTACTTTCTTCAGGAAACACAATAGACCCCCACCCTGCCCTGCAATGAACTCTCGCTTGACACCACTGAAGTCAGTGGAATGCACGCTACAGGGAATCTTTCTCGTACCTGTCCTTGAAGTAACCGATTTTTAACAGTTCGTTGTTTGAGTGTGGTGCCAGCTGCTGCTTAGATTGCTGCTGCAGACGCAGCACGTACGATACGCCAGAGCCATACGCCCAACACAGTTGTCTTCTCTCTGGGTAGTGCCACGTGGTCGTTCGGAGCCCGGTCTTCTTCGCTCGTGACCACCGCTACGAGCAACCATATACTTTCCTGAAAAGTCTTTTGCAGTATCGCGGAAGAAACATCTAGCTTCTCGCAGCCCTATTAAACCACCTCGTTCAAACTTAGTGCAGTGGTGATAGTGGCGTCTCCGTCGCCTTAAAGGCATTGTTGACTAACATCAACTCACCACGTCCAGTCTCAAAGGTAACTAACGCTTACGGCCGTTACAGCATGTATTTGAAGCAAACTTGATTTGCACATTCATAGTGGTGCTACTAGCGACTATCACTAAACCTGAACTCACATCATCTTTCAGATGTAGAAACACGCATAGCAACGTTCGTTTATGTCGCACAACTCCTTCTCGGTGTTGTGATTTTTTTTCCATCGGTGTATGATTGAATTTTATGAAAGTTTCTTTTTCCACATACTGTCTTGCTTCTTCTCTTGAACGGTTTTTCCTTGTTTTCTACTACATTTAAGAATAGATTATTAAATTCTTATTTTACCTGAGACTCATCATTTATAGCCCTTCCATGTACGTCAGTAGTGACGTTATTCTGTTCTTTGGCCGGTTGGCCAGTCTCTCGTTTGATTATGTTCCATATAACCTTAAGTCTGCTGTCGTAATTACTGATTTCTGACATAATGTACATGTTCCATAATTTTTAATAAGTTCTCTTAGTAATTTTAAGTAGTTTTTGTACTACTGCATCATCTTCACTTGTTCTTGCCAACAGATATAATTTCCTTTTCCTTTCACAAGATACTTTACCACCTTTAGTGATCCATGGTTTTTACGTGACTGTTTAATGTTCTTTGTGATTAGCTTAAGCGGAATGCTATTTCTATATCGATATGAATTTATGATGAAGTAGATTAAATATTATATCAACATTCGGTTCGTTATAAATTTCATCCCCCGTCATCTCTTGTAAATTATTCTTAAAAACATTTTTTTCTGGAGTTGTTAATTATTGTAACTGATTTGCTCTGAGAAGTGTATATACCCTAGATAACTATACATCACGAGCAGATAGAGCATTTGTTGCTGGGTATACAATTACTTCCTTCCTCTGAACTTCACCAAAGGAAACATTATCATTTAGGATCCTAGTGGCTTTATGTACCCGTGTTGGAAAGTTAATTACTGAGGTTAAATAGTACGATCCAAATAAGGCTTCCAGGTAAGTTTTTTCTATTATAATCTCTTAGAAAGTCTACATTTAAATCACTACAGATTATTAACAGTTTTCTGCTATCTGACACATACTGCAGTAAGGAATCCAGATTCCTCATAGACAGCCCAAAATCTCCCAGTGGGGATCCATGTACTGTCACGATTAAAAGTGAACTATTTTTTAGTATTCCTTCAGAAGCACACACTACTGGGTGCTGATTGCTACAACATCAACTCATGTCAATGTTTTTTAAATCATGTTCTGCCTTACAGTACGTAACAACTCCTCCTTTTCCCATATTTTTCTACATGAGTAAGATGCTAGAGAATAATCTCTTGTATTTTTCTCTATCCCTGTGGTTATGTGGTGCTCAGGTATATATTTTCAGATCCCTCTAACCACATGAATCTTGCTTTGTGTGACAATGGCCCCGTACATTTTCTGCAAGAAGCTTAAGCAACCTAGTTTTCCCTCTCTCACGCAGGTGTAGACCGTGTCTAGCATACCCCATCTCCAAATTGTAGCAACAAGCACTGCAATCATGCGTGATTTCATTCAGTCAGCGGCAGACTGCTCAACTCTGTATTGACATTGCTCTTAGAGTTGTTCATGTCGCTGCACGATCTCCACAAAACTCACACTTGTGAGTGTAATTGAAACTCCTATTTCATCCAGATCACGCCTAAGCTCTAATTTCTGTCTTTACCCCGGCTCTCCCTGCTTCATCTAGTGTGATAACCTCATCCTCCTTGTGAAAATATTTACAATGTTTTCCTGTGTCCTCTCTCACGTTGTTAGGCAAACACTTGTCTTCACAATACTTGTGACCTGGTATGCTGTTCCTAATATCTCCTGTCCCACCTCGCCTACACCCCTACTATTTTACAGCGAGAATCTTTCTTCTTACTCTCTTTTGGTACCGACCTTTATCTAGTTCTTTTGCTAGAGGTCTGCTGCATCCTGCTGTGACCTACAGCTTAACGAGGCTCTTCCCCTTCTACTTCAGACAAAATGTCGAATATATTGGATACTGTAAGCCCAAATGTAGATGAAGCTGCGGAGATTTCCCCTTTCGCCCATTACTTGTCAGCTTTACCCTGTTTACGTGATCTCTTTCCTCTGTCAAACTAACTAGTTCAGATTTCGTGCAGTCTAGCTCAACTTGAAGGGAAAAAATCTTTGCTTCCTGTTCTACGTTTTACCCGCCTTTTTTGCTGAGCCTACAGTTTAGTGGGAGAGCCTCGCTGAGTTCCCCATTCAGTTCTCCAGTGTAGTCGTCCAGGTGAAATTCCAGCCCACATTTTACACATACCATTCCCTGACTGACTACCCTGCGGCAACATCCACACTTATCACGCATTACAACACAGATTAAACGCTGTAAAATGGAATTAAAACACTTAACACACGTTACAGTAAAATAATTTTCGTACTTTACGACCTGCAAAAATTAGGTCTACAGGTAAGCGATTCGGGTATATTTTTTAACGTACAAAGTTACTTATTTCCGCTTTAAAGAAGAACTCAGCACGCACTTAACTGTTCATTAACTTATCGATGTAAAATACAACTTTTAATCGTTACTTACCACGAGTATTACATGATGTTAGACAACGTTTATTATGGGCAGAATACGGGCTACTACGCGTGTTGCAATTTTACGTGATAATCTACAAACAAAATTTCGGATCCGGAAATATTCAATCGCCAGTGTGGTGTCACTGCCAGACACCACACTTGCTAGGTGGTAGCTTAAATCGGCCGCGGTCCATTAGTACATGTCGGACCCGCGTGTCGCCACTGTGTGATCGCAGACCGAGCGCCACCACACGGCAGGTCTCGAGAGACGTACGAGAATTCGCCCCAGTTGTACGACGACGTTGCTAGCGACTATACGGACGAAGCCTTTGCTCTCATTTGCCGAGAGACAGTTAGAATAGCCTTCAGCTAAGTTCATGTCTACGACCTAGCAAGGCGCCATTAGCCTTAGATAGCTTGTATCTAAAGAGTCGCACTTGTATCGCCACAGTCTCCAGATGTCTCATCAAGAACGATGTATACAAAGGAAGGATTAAAAGTTAAGTAGTCCCGAAGATATGTACTTTTCTTTATAGCATTCATTAAGTCTCCTGTTTCAGACCTCACTCCATCCTTCGTGAGTTAGCGCGTGCATCTTGGCCGCCTCTTTCAATTAGTGTACGTAGTGTTGGCAAGTCTGCCGACACAACAGCCAGGATGAAGAAGTTATAAAGAAACAAACTTACGTATAAAATGTGCTTCACGCAGTCACTTTACCCTATGGAAATTGACTGTTTTTAATCAGTAACACAAACGCAACTTCAGCCAGGGGCCAGTACTGCCAACCATGGAACGGAACTTCTTCATTTGCAGCCAACTAATGCAACCTACTTCGATTTGAACCTGCTTATTGTATTCATTCCTTGACGTCTTTCTATATTTTAACCCCCCCCCCCCCCCCCCACTTAGCCCCATTACCGAAACTGAAGATTCCATGATGCCTCAGGAAATGTGTTGTCGATCGATTCATTCTTTTCGTCAGATTGTGCCAGAAATTTCTTTTATCCCTATTTCGATTCAGTACCGCCTCAATAGTCACTCGATCTATCTATGTAATCTTCAGCACTGATACTTTATTATTAGTGCCCAAGTGATCATTTATTGTTAATGTACGAGACCTACCCAGCCGACTGCATGTCAGCATCTTCTGCGACTACTTCTGTCAATGGATGTAACTGACTATACTACTGTTAGTTAATTCAAGCAATAATTAACAGTTCAGATGTTCTCAGGACAGTTTCGATGCTCGATCCTACCACACAAACCATGGACCTTGCAGAGGTGGGTTTGGTTGCGTGCCTCAGCGATACAGATACCTGTACCGTAAGAGCAATCGTAATTTAAGGGTATCAATGGAGAAGCCAGACTACGCTGTGTTGTCGCAACGTTTTGACGAGTTTCCTACCAGTCATCGTGAGGGCGAAGTGTCGGATTCATGTCCAGTTGGTTCCTTTATAGCTGCTGCACTGCAGACTCTTCTGCCGAGGACACGAAGGGTGGGCCAATCGCTTGCCTCCGGAAGAGATGTAGTGGAAAGCATTGGAGGAGGGGGCCGGGGGTTGGTACTACAGCCGAGTGGAGGGCGTCGAGTGCTGGTACTGTTAATCTATTCCGCACGCTGTCTCACCGCTTTCTCGTCAGAGCGTTCCTGACATACTTTTTCCACCGCCACATCTCAGTTGATAACCGTGTCCCACTCGCTTTTTAATGGACAAAATCCCAGAACCCAAAGGCGCGCCACAAGAGGTTTACTGTTCAGAAACAAACACGTGTCCTTCGTTGATTCTGTGCGCTGCCACTGTAGACTTGTCGGCTTGGCCGAGGCGAACGCTCCACACATGTGCTGAATAGCGCTGCGAGATCATCGCTGCGTCTGGCTGATGTACTGTAAGCTACGATCGCAGGAGCCAACCGTACTTAAATGCTGAGCGCAGAATGGTTTTTATGTTGTGCTTCCCCGTCATCCTGACAATCGTGACTGAGGGCGGTCGTGCGTGCTGAAGGAACGGCAGGCGTTTGGTTTCTTCTTCTGGATTGTTTTCTTCCTTCTTCTTGCTCAGATGGAAAGATCGTCTTACTTATGTCTCCGAATAGCCGTCTTGCGAAAAGTTTCAACTTGTAACTCGGTAGGCAGTCTTTCCTTGTTACATGTGGTTCAAATGGCTCTGAGCACTATGGGACTTAACATCTGAGGTCATCACTTCCCTAGAACTTAGAACTACTTAAACCTAACTAAACTAAGGACATCACACACATCCATGGCCGAGGCAGGATTCGAACCTGCGACCGCAGCGGTCGCGCGGTTCGAGACTGAAGCGCCTAGAACTGCCCGGCAACTGTTACATATGGCTCGCGCTCTGTTTACCAGGGCGATGGACATATATTTGCGTTGCGCCGTATGCTGGCAGCTATTGACGATTAGGTACACGTGCGTGTGTCAGTCTTCTTCTTGTAAACGGCATATCCCAGCGTGCCATTAGGATTCTTCTTTATCATAACGTCTAGGAAAGTTATGCATCCGTTTTCTTTCACTTCCATGTTGAAGGACACGTTATTGTGTATGTTGTTACGGTAGCACAAGAACCCTTGTAGGTTTTCTTCACCATGCATCCACATATCTGAAGGACATCTTAGGTTTCAGACTCCCAGTTTCGACAACTGTTACCTCGAAGTGTTTCATTTATCGACCTACACTGATCAGCCAGAACATTACGACCACCGACCCCTTATCGATTCAAACCTGTGCACGCGACAGCAGCGTCACCTGGCGAAGAATAACTGCTAGTCAGACACAGGCACGGTGCATATAGTGTTAGTGAGCGTGCTGTCCGTGTCTAGAATGGGGAAGACGAGCCGTCTATCTGAGTTTGCCCAAGGTCAGATTGCGATGGACTGGAGGCTCGGCACGGTCATTTCGGCTTCACGAAATGTCGAGTGTTCGAGGAGTGCTGAGGTGAGTGTCTTGAACATGTGGCGAAACCAAGGTGACACCACTTCCAGACGTCGTAAGGCTGGCCAGCCACCCCTCATTGCAGATTTCGGACGTCGTAGGCTAGACAGTCTGGTAAAACACGACGGGGCACGAACTCTGGCGAAACTAAATCCGGTTTTAAAAATGGTTCAAATGGCTCTGAGCACTATGGGACTCAACTTCTGAGGTCATCAGTCCCCTAGAACTTAGAACTACTTAAACCTAACTAACCTAAGGACATCACACACATCCATGCCCGGGGCAGGATTCGAACCTGCGACCGTAGCGGTCGCGCGGTTCCACACTGTAGCGCCTAGAACCGCTCGGCCACTCCGGCCGGCAAATCCGGTTTTAACGCTGGGCAGAGTACAAGTGTGTCTGAACACACAGTGCACCGAACACTTCTAACCATGTACCTCCGCAGCCGACGACCCATTCATGTGCCAATGTTAACACCACGACATCGGCATCTAGGACTGAACTGGGCACATGACCATCGGCACTGGACGTTGGCGCAGTGGTAGAGCGTTACATGGTCTTATGAATCCCGATACCTCCTTTATCACGCCGATGGGAGGGGGAGAATCTGTCGTCTTCCAGGGGAACAGCTCCTTGACACCTATACTACGGGACGGAGAGAAGCTGGCGGCGGCTCCATTATGCTCTGGGGAACATTCACGTGGGTATCCATGGGTCCAGTTGAGCTCATACAAGGCACCATGACAGCCAAGGAGTATCGTACACTGGTTTCAGGCCACTTACACCCATTCATGACGATCATGTTTCCCGGCGTCAGTGGCATTTTTCAGCAAGATAACGCGCCATGTCACAAGGCGAGGAGTGTGTTGGAGTGAATCGAGGGACACAGTGGCGAGTTGAAACTAAAGTGCTAGCCCCCCAAGTCACCAGATCTCAATCCGATCGAACAAATCTGGTCTGTAATAGAACGTGGCATCAGGGCTCATCGCCTCCCTCTCCAGAATTTTCTGGAATTAGGTGACTTTTTTGTGCAGATGCGGTCCAACTACCTCCAGCGACCTGCCAAGGCCTCACTGCTTCCATGCCACGACGCCTTACCGCTGTTAGCCGTGCTTAAGGTGGACATACCTGCTACTAGATAGGTGGTCATAATACTCTGCCTGATGAGTGTAGGTTAGCGGCACCTGGCGCTAGATGGGATGAATTTGCGACGGTGTCTTCTATTTTTTTTCTGTATTAAAAACCATCACTTAGTTCCAGGATGATATCAAAAATTATCCGACTCAGTCTATTCCTGTTGTCAAAGAACAGAAGCGCTTGCGGGGTACCCAGAAACAGCACAACCTCCTTGAACTTCATCTGCATTTTGACTAGCGATATGTGCAACCAACTCGCCACCAAGCTTTCTCTCATCCAAAAGCCCATTGCACTTTTGTAGCGTCTGAAACTTTTCCTGTCACTGCCATGTTTTTCCTGTCCTTATTGTACAGGCTTTTTTCCATTCCAAGATTATCACATTCTCTGAACTTGTCTCTTTAATTTTCCCCTGTACTGATCGCCATCATAACCACTTTTAAATGTGGGAGGTATAGACATCTTTGGTGTGGAAGGATTACGAGGCATTTTGCCGTTATTCTCCCACCGGAATGATTTTACGACCTCTTTTTAATATACGAGGAGGGTCATTTCCATCAAACTGACTTTTCGTGCTCCAGATGAACATCAGTGAATGTTCTTAGACACAAGGGGCGATGCAGCTGATGTGCACGGCAATACAATCATCCACTACTCCCAAAGCTCACTTAAAAGCCACCATTCTAATGAAAAACAAATTCTTCTGAGATGTTGTCATATGATTAGAACCAGATTGCGTTTCATCTAAAGACCTGGCATGTTTTACTATTTGAGGAGCAGCGTGGAAGAGAATTTCCTGAAGACCCACGCATGTACTGTGAGCTAGACTGTGATGAACTGTGTGATAGCCTAGCATTTTCATGTTCCGTCGATAGCATTCGTGACAGTTCGCTATGACGTGGAGCGTGTCATTAGGTTTACAAATAATATACATTTTCGTTGTGAAAACTTGGCTACACGTTGACCCTTTACATAAGCGGATTTAGTACTTATACATTTTAATCTACAAGAACACTTTAAAAAGATAAACCACTTCTTTACGGGTTCTAACTGTTCAGAAATTCATGTATGAAATAGGAGCTGTAAAACAGAAATTATTTTAGATTTTGGTAACTTTCATCATTTGCCAGCACCTTTCATTCATGATCCAGACGGACAAAATTTTTATGGCTGCATAATTTGTCCCTTTTTGAGTGAGAGTAACATTACGTTGTGGACGATGTAGGTTGTTTTTGTCCTTACTGTCATATTTATATAGTGGTATGGCCTTTAAAGGACAATGTAGTTTTCATAAAGCCATCTGCCACTGATTCGACCAGTTTCTGCTCAGAATTTCTTCCGATTGTCTACACTGTCTCTCCATATATGTACTTGGTTATGGCTGTATCTTCAAATCATTCTCAATCTTTCACTGTTAGTGTACTGTAATTACGTCCAGATGTCTCAGTTCTGCTTCTTATTCTTGGGCATTCTTGTACCCTAGAGAACTTTTCCCCGGATGGCGAATAGCGGATGCTCACGCAGAGTGATGTACAGGGTGTTGGTGTATAAGGACAGTGTACTGAACAATCGTACATCAATATTTACTTCATTTGCAGGCTAGTTATTATAAGTATTAGGAGTAGTATGTTTTTAGGTTGGTTAGTACCTCCAAGTGCTTATGGTAAGAACAAGCCAGCAGTTGGGCGTTGAAGCGTGGACGCGTGGAGGCAAACTGGTTAGTCTGTACTGACAGGTGTAGTCCAGTTAGTGGTGCAGTTAACACTGTGCAGGAAATATCAAGTAGCAAATTATGTGACGTGTTTAAGTGGGTAAATATTAAGGTAGCAATGATCACAACATCACACTTATACCCCTAACACCCCGTAAATGTGATTGTTAGAGAGCAGAATACTACTCGCTCGCTGTTAAGTCCGTAGAAGTAAACTCCGCTAACGAAAGTTCATTGACATGCATCTCTGACATATTTGGAACTTGGGTAGTTGGAGGGCCGTGTGCTAGGGCTGGAGCACGCATAAGAGGCGGCGGCGAAAGAGCCAGTAGTAGGCCAACGTCGGCCGCGTTTACGGCCCTTGGTAGGATCACGGTCTTGGCGTCAGATAGAAAGTTACCGTAGAAATTTAAATCCAAAATAATCTTCTTCTAGTAATGAAAGTACGACTGGAGGAGACAAACGTAAATGTTAGAGAGTCCCCTACGGCCACTGTGCAAGGTATGCTGGAGCGTAAAATATTGAAGCGTCCCCCTTAGCGTCGACAATAGACCGGGCGCTGGCAACACCCATTTAGCAACACATATCAGTTTCCTGACTGGACACAGCCAATAACTGGCAGAACTGCTATGTAGACACAACATTAATATATGCAGTGTACAAGAAATAAAATGGAAGAGGTCAAAGACGAGGGATATTGGAACAGATTACCAATTAATATATATCGTAAACGTAAACGCGGTCCATAGCCACTGTGGGCGTGGTGTGGGAGGAGGCATCGGAACCGACCGACCACCGTGTCATCCTCTGCCACTGGCGTTATTGGACCCGGTGTGGAGGGTCGTGGGTGTAGCACACCGCTCTCTTGACCACTCGGTTAAGCAGCTCCAAGATTCGCATCACGAGGCTGACTAACTTATAATAAGGACATTAATGATTAATGGCACGTCTACTATAAAACCACCAGTTGAAAAATGGTTCAAACGGCTCTGAACACTATGGGACTTAACATCTGAGGTCATCAGTCCCCTAGAACTTAGACCTACTTAAACCTAACCAACCTAAGGGCATCACACACATCCATGCCCAAGGTAAGATTCGAACCTGCGAGCGCAGCAGTCGCGCGATTCCGGACTGAAGCGCCTAGAACCGCTCGGCCACCGCGGCTGGTCCACCAGCTGAAAGGTCCATTAGAAGTTATAACAGCAGAAGACGTAGAATTCACCCTTAAAAATACGAAACAGTAAAGCAACTGGACCAGACGAAGTAAAGTCTGAACTTCGAAGGACATGACAGGATTTTAGTACATTATGGCTCACCGAACTATTTAACCTTATATTAATGGAAAGGAAAAGGCCTAAAGACGAAGTAACTAATCCCGATATACAAAAACAGAAGTGATGTAGTGAACTGTGGAAGCTGTCGTGGAATAAAACTAGCATCACAAACGCTGTCGTCGTGGAACGGTGACTATAAAAAGATTAAATAAGATTACAGAAAAAAAGTCCAAACGATGTTGTTTTATCAGATTGGTAGTCCAATAGACGCTATTTATACCTTTAAAAACCTAATGAGCAAATACAAAAATCTCAAAAAAGACTCCCATCTTGTGTTTGTTGACCACGGAAAAGTTTTCGATTGTGTGCTAAAAAAGTTTTATGGCAACCTCTTTGTGCGTAGTGTGTCCCAGAGTACTACATCTACATTCTCAGGACATGTGTCAGCAGACCAAGACAAAAGTAGTAAGCCTGCGAGTGTCAGCGAAGACTTCCAAGTAAAAGTTGGTGTCTACCAATCTGGCCACGAACTACATCACAGACCGTCCACAGAAACCATCTCCATGGAGACTTTTACACACAGATGACACACCTCGAGCAGTAGAATGTCTACCAGAATTTAAAGACAAATTTAATGCTTTGTGTGCGGTGCTAGAACGCGGAGGGCTTAGGTCAACTAGCACCATAACCGAGTATTTGTGCTAAAACTTCTCCAGAACAGTCACCAGTTCGAAGCCGCAACTGCATCTAGACAGTGCCCTTATAAGACCAATCGACCAGTTCAGGTACCTCGGACGGGTGATAACATCCACAGCTTCCATGGATACATACATTGAAAACCGTACAGGGTATAAGATGATTCCACTTTCTCAGTAATCTAACATCTACATCTACATCTACATTTACTCCGCAAGCCACCCAACGGTGTCTGGCGGAGGCCACATTACGTGCCACTGTCATTACCTCCCTTTTCTGTTCCAGTCGCGTATGGTTCGCGGGAAGAACGACTGTCTGAAAGCCTCCGTGCGCGCTCGAATCTCTCTAATTTTACGTTCGTGATCTCCTCGGGAGGTATAAGTAGGGGCAAGCGATATATTCGATACGTCATCCAGAAACGCACCCTCTCGAAACCTGGCGAGCAAGCTACACCCGATGCAGAGCGCCTCTCTTGCAGAGTCTGCCACTTGAGTTTGCTAAACATCTCCGTAACGCTATCACGGTTACCAAATAACCCTGTGATGAAACGCGCCGCTCTTCTTTGGATCTTCTTTATCTTCGCCGTCAATCCGATCTGGTACGGATCCCACACTGATGAGCAATACTTATGTATAGGTCGAACGAGTGTTTTGTAAGCCGCCTCCTTTGTTGATGGACTACATTTTCTAAGGACTCTCCCAATGAATCTCAACCTGGTACCCGCCTTACCAACAATTAATTTTATATGATCATTCCACTTCAAATCGTTCCGCACGCATACTCCCAGATATTTTACAGAAGTAACTGCTACCAGTGTTTGTTCCGCTATCATATAATCATACAATAAAGGATCCTTCTTTCTATGTATTCGCAATACATTACATTTGTCGATGTTAAGGGTCAGTTGCCACTCCCTGCACCAAGTGCCTATCCGCTGCAGATCTTCCTGCATTTCGTTACAATTTTCTAATGCTGCAACTTATCTGTATACTACAGCATCATCCGCGAAAAGCCGCATGGAACTTCCGACACTATCTACTAGGTCATTTATATATATAGTGAAAAGCAATGGTCCCATAACACTCCCCTGTGGCACGCTAGAGGTTACTTTAACGTCTGTAGACGTCTCTCCATTGATAACAACATGCTGTGTTCTGTTTGCTAAAAGCTCTTCAATCCAGGCACACAGCTGGTCTGATATACCGTAGGCTCTTACTTTGTTTATCAGGCGACAGCGCGGAACTGTATCGAACGCCTTCCGGAAGTCGAGGAAAATAGCATCTACCTGGGAGCCTGTATCTAATATTTTCTGGGTCTCATGAACAAATAAAGCGAGTTGGGTCTCACACGATCGCTGTTTCCGGAATCCATGTTGATTCCTACAGAGTAGATTCTGGGTTTCCAAAAACGACATGATACGCGAGCAAAAAACATGTTCTGAAATTCTACAACAGATCGACGTCAGAGATATAGGTCTATAGTTTTGCGCATCTGCTCAACGACCCTTCTTGAAGACTGGGACTACCTGTGCTCTTTTCCACTCATTTGGAACCTTCCGTTCCTCTAGAGACTTGCGGTACACGGCTGTTAGAAGGGGGGCAAGTTCTTTCGCGTACTCTGTGTAGAATCGAATTGGTATCCCGTCAGGTCCAGTGGACTTTCCTCTGTTGAGTGATTCCAGTTGCTTTTCTATTCCTTGGACACTTATTTCGATGTGAGCCATTTTTTCGTTTGTGCGAGGATTTAGAGAAGGAACTGCAGTGCGGTCTTCCTCTGTGAAACAGCTTAGGAAAAAGGTGTTTAGTATTTCAGCTTTACGCGTGTCATCCTCTGTTTCAATGCCATCATCATCCCGGAGTGTCTGGATATGCTGTTTCGAGCCACTTACTGATTTAACGTAAGACCAGAACTTCCTAGGATTTTCTGTCAAGTCGGTACATAGAATTTTACTTTCGAATTCACTGAACGCTTCACGCATAGCCCTCCTTACCCTAACTTTGACATCGTTTAGGTTCTGTTTGTCTGAGAGGTTTAGGCTGCGTTTAAACTTGGAGTGAAGCTCTCTTTGCTTTCGCAGTAGTCTCCTAACTTTGTTGTTGAACCACGGTGGGTTTTTCCCGTCCCTCACAGTTTTACTCGGCTCGTACCTGTCTACACGTGTACATAGCACAACAACAAAATGAGGAAGAGTAGTGCCGACTGGTCTTTAACATCGAGAGAAGAACCTACACGAAAGCGTATTATTTCCTCAGCCGATTTAACAAACTGACTTTAATAAAGGGGTGGCACAGTGTTTATGTTGCTCTTGTTTCATCTCCTCCGTCCCACGCAGGCAGTGAATGAGCTGTCAATGGTAACATTAAAATTATTCCTCAGTCAGAAAGTTTTTAGATATGTAAAAGTGATTTTAAAATACTAAAACGGTGTCAGTTATATGTGGTTTCTAAGTTAAAATAGCGATGCTTTCCTTTGAGGTTTTATTTAAAACAGCAGGACGATTTCCTCACTGATTTCATAGATAAATCAATATCTTTCACTGATGTTTGGCATTGTCGGCGATTACGGCGGAACCAATACGACAGGAGGTATCACTGTGGTAACGCTATCTGTTTAGGAACTAATTAACTTGCAGCCGGATAGAAACAAGAGTCAATGTTCATCCAGTAAGCGTCGTACGTCCTGTGTATTCCCTCCCCTATATTACTACAGATTACTCGCTTCCGTCCAAATGTGTGCTTTGAATACAGGGCGCGCGAGGGGCGTAACTGCGCTGTGCTGCATCAAGGCAGAACACAAAAGTTGTGGTTGTCCACCAACCTGATACTGTCTAACAATTATCCGTAGCCCGTAGGTTGTCATATTCGGCTCTATTGATGTGAGGCTGCCATGAAAGCTACTACCGAGTGAACTAAAACTCATAAAGCTAATAAATAGAAGATCCGTTTTAAATTCAGCAGTGCTAGTGCTATTTTAATAAGCGAAAAGCCATAGCACTGAAGCCACAAACTTCTAACAAGTAACAGAATAAATGTTCGATTACAGTGTTACACGTAATACAGTTCAAACTGTTAATAATTCTCTTAATGCATACAAAATTCACATAAATTAGTGACCAAAATAACTTCCTGTTTACATGCAGAGTCTCGGTACATTAATATTTACATATTCGGTGAACAGATAATGTATTGTACGTGCGGCATGGCCTTGACCGAACCGTAAAGCCGCTGTAACCGCTTGCTCACCTCTAGCACTCAGCTACTACCGTTAGCCCAAAACACTTCACACTGCTCACCTTGTTGACACGATCGAAGTGCAAGAAGTGCTTCGTCTGCATTACATTATAATGCTACAGTTGTTATAGACAACTACTAATGAAAAGAATCTGACTGAACTGTATGATCTCTTGGTATTAAAGTTACCTGCTACGTATCAACTGAATATAAATATACACTATGTGATTGACAGTATCAGGACAATCCAAAAAACATGCGTTTTCCATATTAGGTGCATTGTGTTGCTACCTACTACCAAATACTCCATATCAGCGACCTAAGTAGTTATTGGACATCGTGAGACAGCAGAATGAGTCGCTCCGCAGAACTCACGGTCTTCGAACGTGGTCAGGTGACTGAGTGTCACTTGTGTCATACGTCTGTACGCGAGATTTCCACACTCTTAAACATTCCTAGGTCCACTGTTCCCGATGTGATAGTGAAGAGAAAACTTCAAGGGACACGTACAGCGCAAAAGCGTACAGGCCGACCTCGTCTGTTGACTGATAGAGACCGCCGACAGTTGAAGAGAGTCGTAATGTGTAATAGGCAAACGTCTATCCAGACCACCAAACTGCATCAGGATCCACTGCAAGTACTACGACAGTTTGGTGGGAGATGAGAAAACTTGGCGCAGGATTAGCAGTGCGGTCTGAGGCGCTGCAGTCATGGACTGTGCGGCTGGTCCCGGCGGAGGTTCGAGTCCTCCCTCGGGCATGGGTTTGTGTGTTTGTCCTTAGGCTAATTTAGGTTAAGTAGTGTGTAAGCTTAGGACTGATGACCTTAGCAGTTTAGTCCCATAAGATTTCACACACATTTGAACATTTGATTTGAGAAAACTTGGATTTCATGGTCGAGCGGCTGCTCATAAGCCACACATCACGCCAGTAAATGCCAAACGACGCCTCGCTTGGTGTAAGGAGCGTAAATGTTGGACGATTGAACAGTGTAAAAACGTTGTGTGGAGTGACGAATCACGTACACAATGTGGCTATCTGATGGCAGGGTGTGGGTTATGCCGAATGCTCGGAGAACGTCGTCTGCCAGCGTGTGTAGTGCCAACAGTAATATTCGGAGACGGTGGTGTTATGGTGTGGTCGTGTTTTTCATGGAGGGAGTTTACACTCCTTGATTTTTTTCGTGGCCCTATCACAGCACAGTCCTACATTGATGTTTTAAGCTCCTCCTTGCTTCCCACTGTTGAGGAACAATTCGGGGATGGCGGTTGCATCTTTCAACACGATCGAACACCTGTTCATAATGCACGGCCTGTGGCGGAGTGGTTACACGACAATCACATCCCTGTAATGAACTGGCGTGCACAGAGTCCTGTCCTGAAACCCATAGAACACCTTTGGGATGTTTTGGAACGCCGATTTCGTGCCAGGATTCACCGATAGGCATCGATACCTCCCTTCAGTGCAGCATTCCGTGAAGAATGGGCTGCCAATCCCCAAGAAACCTTCCAGGACCTGACTGAACGTATGCCTGCGAGAGTGGAAGCTGTCATCAAGGGTGGGTCAACATCATATTGAATTCCAGCATTACCGATGGAGGGCGCCACGAACTTTTAAGTCATTTTCAGCCAGGTGCCCGGATACTTTTGATCACATAGTGTAGCTACAAAGAAATGTGAATAAATGAAAAATATGTCTGTACCTAATTCCATCACTTACATCATGTGACTTTAACATTATCCTTCTAAATAAGTAAGTGAGGTTTGGTAGAGAATGCTGTGGTTCTCATAGCCAGAAATGCTACAGTGATACTGGTGCAGCAAGATTTGGGACTGTGAAGGGGTAAGGACGAAGAGGGATTCGTTGAATTTAAGCATGACGTAAAGCGTAGGGAAATTTAGGTTGTTGAAACCCAAGAGCATTGTTGTCAAAACGCCAGATTTCCCCCTCCATTCTATCCCACTTCTTCTGTCTTCTATAATGTCATACGTTTTTGCTAGATGTATGCTAATAGACCAATTGCCTTACGTATAAATTCAAGAACAGGAGGGAAATTCAAAAAATGGTGGAAAATTCAAAACAACTCATTTGTGTTCCAGGGTTTTCCTGTCACTCCTGATGCGTCACTGTGGAAGTAGGACTGTTGTCTTAAGTACAAATTGGCGGGACATTCAATAATCCAAGACGGCTTAAACGTATTCGCTGTGTCGAATTCGGACAACGAAGAACTGTGTAATGGAACGACGACAATAAAAATTTTGGCCGGATGAGGACTCGAACCCAGATGCCTCGTGCCCCCTCCCCCCCCCCCCCCTTGCTGTTTGATCTTCACCATTTCTGTTGCATCGACAGCTCATTTGGTGGTATCTGCTAGGTTCCGTTCTCTCCAGCGACTCCTTCAGTATCTCGCTTCACAAGGTATCTGCCGCTGGTTGAGGAATTGGACGGTCTGCGCCTCCTGATTGTTCGTCGGTGGTTTGTCTTGTCTGGTGATTCCGTAAACTTGTCATCTCTGACGACGACTCCTGTCTCTGTACGGCACGATTTACCACTATCCTGGGTCTTGTGCTTCTCTTAATGGTGCGTCCCTTTGTCCTCGATGTGGGAGGACATTAAGACGCTGGTGCGCACGCTCGTCTACGCCGTTCCCGAGGCCATCTGTGGCCGCCGATGGTAACCTTATGTTGTCCGTGCTAGACTGTTTTTTTAAGGAAACTGCGATTGCTTTGACAATAAAAGTTCAAATAAAACAATTTATCTGTGTCAGTCACTTTTTATTTTTTCCCACGACGTGTTTAGAGAGTTTATAATCTTCTTTTCAGGTGGAAAACAGCGATATCTTGGTACATGTGCACCTTTCTGTGTGAAATAGTATTTAGTATTTAATGGGATAGTGTTTCAAGTGAAACTGATATTCAGCAACTACATATTACTTATTCGTTAATTACATTGCATAAGCAAATTTTGGTTTTTATCTATTTATGGAGAGTATGTTATATACTCTTTGTAATATTCCATAGCGAATGCTATACCGCAAAATGGGGTGAATAGAAACAATGGGATGAACATAAACGAAATTTCCCTAAAATATCTAAGCTATCGTGTCAAAAGGCAAACGGGAATATCATTCAAAGAGATGTTTGCCGATGTTGGCAGAGAGTCAATCCAACAGGAAAGTTATTAATTTCAAAGTTGTCGACACTGTCAGTTGATGTTTTGTTCGCTCTGTGCCAATCACCAGATGTGGTGCTTAATTTCCTTACTTTAACTGTATTTATGAGTTCGAATCTGAATTTCTTATTTTAATTTAAGTACATGATGAGCAAATTTATAATCCCATTTCATTAACCAAAATTTCAGTTTTAAGGTTCGAGGTCATCTGACATGATTCTGAGCTAATTGAAAATGTTGAAATGTGTTTGCGGAATTTGCGGAGTGAATAGAAACGTATAATCGGTACCTTTTTTTCAGAAGAAGACAAAGAATTTTACTGAAATGAACCACTTACCACGGTTTCAACCCAGGAGATTATGTTTAATTAAAGTCTGTGGATAAGTTAGCAGTCATTCAGATTGTATAAATAAGAAATTTGTTGTTTGGAAGGCAAAGGTTATGTTCATGATTTTTTTTTAAAAAAAAGAATTAAGCCAACTAAAGACGTGTATTTCAAGGAATGAGGAGTCATTTTTTAGTCAAGGACATGTTATTCGAAAGCCCTTCTCTACTTCTGTGGTGAGGACACCTTGTAGATTCAAAGACGTCATTGTAAAACATGATGTCAGTGATTTAATATATTGACAAACACGTCAAGTTCATCAGTTTAATGTTAAAATTAATTAAGAGATATAAAAACCTTTTTAGAAAACAGAATAAGAAACCACAATTCATGCAACTTTTTGTTGTTTCTGTATTGAATAAAACTTTTCTTGAAACAGATCTTTTTTTATTTATTGTCCTCAATCAAACACAGATTTTTACATGTCCCTGTTCAATCCCAAAAACCAGTAAACAGAAAAATAATAAGATTAACGCTGATGATTCCAGCGATCACTCTCTGTGGGATGAATAGGAACACGAAATTTTTATATTTTTATGTTACAAAACTATGAGCTATGTCCGAATTCTAATTCTAAGTGTGAAGTTAGGCACAAGATCTACAATCCCATATAATCTTGATTTTGACATATTTTTTTAAATTATCAGCTTTTTTTTATTTTGAAGTTCAACACTGTTTTTATTCACCCGATTTATGGTATAGCTTCAAAAATGGTTCAAATGGCTATGAGCAGTATGCGACTCAACATCTGAGGTCATCAGTCCCCTAGAACTTAGAACTACTTCAACCTAACTAACCTAAGGACACCACACACATCCATGCCCGAGGCAGGATTCGAACCTGCGACCGTAGCAGTCACGCGCTTCCGGACTGAAGCGCCTAGAACCGCACAGCCACCGCGGCCGGCGGTATAGCTTCCACATACCAATCACAACCCCCATTCACGAATAATCTTTACTAGATCATCATCATAATAAAGAGAATGTACGTCACGTCACCATCGTTTTATCATAAACATCGTCACTTGTTGTTTAACTTGCTGAATAATTTTACATTCATCTATAAATTTTGTATAATTAAACGGCTCCAAAGAAGTAATTTTACCGCTGTGAACCCGCTCCAATCAGGGAAATATAAATAATTGTAAAATGTAAAACAAAATAAAATTTTTCAAAATCGATAGTTCAGAATCTAATGGCAGCGTTGCTCACACATATTTCGAAAACAACTACAAAAACCTAAAGAGATCTGCGGAAAATTGTACTAAGCCTAAATTTAGTAAGGTTTGTCTGATCACGTTACTTTAGCGTTTTACAATACACAACATGTTGGTGAAATGTAGTTTTTTTGTACCGCTAGAAGGCGCTGTCTACTAAACAAACTGCTTTGTCTTACTGTATTCATGTTTTTGTCTTTGAATTTAACCTACATATAACACGTGATGACGCTCTCGTGGACAATCACTTCGTTTTGCCGAAGCCTTCAACCACAAAATTATTCTGCCCTTAAATCCGATGTTACGCTTCTTGTACGTGAGAGGTTCTGCTTTACACTAATTAGGTGAACTCACTTGGGAGCGCGTTGGTTGCACAATGTAATCCATACATCGCGCTGCTGAGAAAATCTTTCACTGTGATTATAAATCAACTGCTGTCAGAAAACTATTGTACACTCATGTTTAGAAAAATAGAACACTTTGAAAGACTAGAGACAGAACGTTCATATTCACAGGACATGTATGTTAGTATGTTCTGCAGAAATGTTAAGCATTTCCGTCACCTCTGTTCAGCATGTGTACTGTTGCCTAGTAGGCAAAGGGTCCGCCATGGACCCTAACAACTTCTGCCCTGTGTGATGGCATCTACGCATTCAAGGCGCGAATGACGTCCTTTGGTATAGCCATCCATGCTGCATTGCCCTCGTTCCATAGTTTATTTGTGGTGGTTGGCATTGGGTGACAGCGCTGCACCCGTCGTTTCATCATATCCCACACATTTTCGATTAGCGACAAGTCTGGTGATCAGGGCAAAAGGCTGACATCCTGTGACACCAAGAACGACCGTGGTCTTGCATTGTCCTGCTGAAAAATGGCGTCTGGGGTGGTGTGCAGAAAGGGTATGCCTAAGGGTCGCAGGATGTCATTCACGTAGGTCACACTGGTCAAAGTGTCCGGGACACGCATCAACTGGGTATTGTCGTTGTACCCAACAGCGCTCCACACCATAAGGCTTTGAGTTGGCACTGTATGACATGTGCGAATGCAATCACTGTGATGCCGCTAACCCTCTCTGGGGCAAACCAAAATCCGGTAATGATTTTCAAACAAACAGAACCTGTATTCGTCCAAAAACACTATCTGGTGTCATTGTCCCCAGTGACGTCGTTCCATACACCATTGCCGTCTAGCATGTTCCTGAACATTCGTCAAAGGTAGGCGGAGAAATGGACCAACCGCACGTAACCCGTGCCGTAATAATTGGCAATGGACTGTCACTCCGGATAGTGTGCGATGTTTTACACCGTTTCAGTGTTGCACCAGAGCCGAGGAGGACGCACGTCTGTCCTGAAATACCACTCGGATGAGGTGTAGATCTTCCCTGGGGATGGTCTGGCGCTGGCCGGGGTGGCCGAGCGGTTCTAGGCGCTACAGTCTGGAACCGCGCAACCGCTACGGTCGTAGGTTCGAATCCTGCCTCGGGCGTGGATGTGTATGATGTCCTTAGGTTAGTTAGGTTTAAGTAGTTCTAAGTTCTAGGGGAGTGATGACCTCGGAAGTTAAGTCCCATAGTGCTCAGAGCCATTTGAACCATTTGATGGCCTGGTTGGTGCAACCTAACCCATCTCATCGTCTTCTACGGCCTTCCGTGAACCATTTTGTGCACATTCGTTGCACTACTGAAACATTTCGTCCGACACGAGCAGCAATTTCCAGATGGATCCATCACATTCTCTCATGTCAATAATGCGCCCTATCTCAAACCCACTGATTTGACGGTACGGTTCGCGCAAACGTCTTCGAGGCATCCTGCACGACTGCTCAAGTCACACTGATCCATTACCCTCAGTTTATAGCGATAACGAGAACCGCAGGCACATTTTACCGGTAGGTGGTGTTCCTCCACGATATCGAGTTGAGCTGCAGGCCGGTGTGTCCGAGCGGTTCTAGGCGCTTCAGTCTGGAACCGCGCAACCGCTACGGTCGCAGTTTCGAATGCTGCCTCGGGCATGGATGTGTGTGATGTCCTTAGGTTAGTTAGGTTTAAGTAGTTCTAAGTTCTAGGGGACTGATGACCACAGATGTTAAGTCCCATAGTGCTCAGAGCCATTTGCACCATTTTTTGACAATATTCAAATGCTAATTATTTCTGCACAATATACTAATGTACATGTCCTGTGAATATGAACGTCCTATCCCTAGTCGTTCAAGGTGTCCTGTTTTTTTTTCTGATCCTTAGTCTATACTTTATTTTTTGGTCTTCTGAATAATTAAATACGTCCTCAACAGTCGATCTGAAATTAACAGTTCTGATAACTTCACATTTGCTGGTTCGACTGAGCGTAATCTAATACATGTTTCAAGCAGAACTCTTCAAGGAAGAGTTGGTGAACTTATCAGCATAGGAATGGTATTTTCTATCTAACAGGGAACGCTCAGTATTTGTTATCAACCGGAATCATAGTGATAAGGCATTGTGACTGGACGTTAAAAACAATAATCTGTCTTAACATTGTCAGAAACAACTGCATTCCCTAGAAAACACTTAGGTAATAACCTTGAGCCAACTTCCTGCCGACAATATTTCGTTCATCTGAGTATCTTTTAATCAGCACTCCCAACTGTCCTTTAACATCCGAGGTGATTGCCATTGTCATTTAGTGCAAATCAATTACTCGTCCGAGTCCCGCACACTATGCCATTACCTACTGCGCAAACGGATTTACTCGACACTAATCGCGTGCTACACTGCCCTGCTCGTCTCGGTTCTGCCACGCAGGCTCGTTAACGACTGATCGACAACACGGATGGCCGGCTCGCTCACTCCTCAGCAACTGCTCCTGTATGGGCGTTTTGTTTCACTTCCCTCATTGTCTTTCAAAGCAATTTAAAAAGCTCTCATCACAAGTACAAGTAAACCAACCTGTAATGTTTGATGGAATATATTCGAATTTCCTCAGAGCAGCAGGCCCACGGACGAAACAATAGCTCTTAGAAACCTTCAGTGAAATATTTCGGACTGGAAAACTGCCAAAGATGTTTATGAAATCTGATGTAGTCGCAGTTTTCAAACCAGAGAAAGATGAAACTGGTATGCATATCGTCCTGTCTCCCTACTAAGCATGACATACAAATTACTAGAGAGGCTAATTCTGAGCTGCATCCAAGAGGATATTTATAAAATAAAACTAAAAACTAGTCGAGCAGAGTGTGGATTCGGAAAGAATCGGAGAGCTCACGCTCACAGTATTATATGAATCTGGATTTCAGAGAGCCCCCCCCCCCCCCCACCCGGTTCTCAAAGAAAAGCTGTCCAACTGCAAATTCGTAAGAAGATATAACCTCGTCAAAATTCATTTCTAACAAGGGAACCTCCCCATCGCACCCCCCTCAGATTTAGTTATAAGTTGGCACAGTGGATAGGCCTTGAAAAACTGAACACAGATCAATCGAGAAAACAAGAAGAAGTTGTGTGGAACTATGAAAAAATAAGCAAAATATATATAGTCCATGTGCAAGATAGGCAACGTCTAGGACAATCTGCGTTCAGGAGCGCCGTGGTCCCGTGGTTAGCGTGATCAACTGCGGAACGAGAGGTTCCTGGTTCAAATCTTCCCAAGACTGAAACTTTTTCTTTCTAAGTTATGATCTGTCCGTTCGTTCATTGACGTCTCTGTTCACTGTAATAAGTTTAGTGTCTGTTTTGCGACCGCACCGCAAACCCGTGCGATTAGTAGCCGAAAGGACGTGCCTGTCCAATGGAAACCGAAAACATTTGATTGCAAGGTCATAGGTCAACCGATTCGCCCGCATCTCGTGGTCGTGCGGTAGCGTTCTCGCTTCCCACGCCCGGGTTCCTGGGTTCGATTCCCGGCGGGGTCAGGGAGTTTCTCTGCCTCGTGATGGCTGGGTGTTGTGTGCTGTCCTTAGGTTAGTTAGGTTAGTTCTAAGTTCTAGGTGACTTACGACCACAGCAGTTGAGTCCCATAGTGCTCAGAGCCATTTGAACCATTTCAATCAACCGATTCCTCCACAGGAAAACACGTCTGATATATTCTATACGACACTGGTGACGGCATGTGCTTCACATGACAGGAATATGTTGTCGACCCACCTAACTTGTACACTTGGTGAATGGGTAAAAAGATTCTTCTACCTAGCCCAATTTAGGTTTTCTTGTGGATGTGATAATCACTTCCGAAAAAGTGTGAAAACATAAGAGTTTGTCACATAAACTGCAACAAACGAATGCAACAGTTTCACAGTCGCACGGTTTTGTCTGTGCTCTGTCAAAACATATGTTTTTAACGTTTTCAAATTTTTCCGTGTGTAAACCGTCAAATCCTGCATATGTCCAAGCAAATCTGAACATGTCCTGGAATTTTGGAGAGCGAAGATGATTATATGTGAGTGCCTGAACTTCGATAATTGTCTGAAAATAAAAATTAAAATTTTCTCCCGAGGAAAGACTTGAACCAATGACCTATCGCTCCGCAGCTGCACACGTTTTTTTTTCTTTTCTTTTTTTTTCGATCCGGCGACCTTTGACTTACGAACCCAAGCACTTTTTTTTATTTATTTTTTTTATGTATTTTTTTTATTTTATTTTTTTTACGCACGCTACCGCTTTTTTTTTTTTTAAATCAGCTAGTGGGCTGGCGGAGGCAAGGTGGGCAGGGGTCGCGACCCGAGGCCTGTCCACGATGTCTCCCTCCTCCCATCCCGGGGATGTGAAGTGGTACAAAGGATGCAGTTGGTGCATTATTGTGATTTTTTTTAAGTTTATTTATTCATTTATTTTTTTATTGTTTTTATTTTTTTTAATTTTTTTTAACAGTAAGGAACTGAAAACTAGTAAGTGCACTCTTTGCGTCGAGTTGGGGACGCACATAACTAGAACCATGCTAATAGTTGTAGAAAAAGGCATAAAGAAAGAGAGCAAAGTGCAGGGCGAAGGAAACCATGAAACAAAACTGAAGGGTGGAATCCATACCACCATTAACCAGTGCTACATCTTGCACCGGATGGGAAAACTAAAACTGCGAAGAGCTTTTCGCACCGGGGACAAAAAGAGGAAATGGGGCCAATACTGCTACAGAGTGTGAGGGTTCACAACGAAACTCTCCATCTGCTGTATCATCCAGGTATGACTTCTCGTAATGATGAAAGTAGATCCCACGTTGTACCGTGTAGTGTTCTATCATCGTATGTAATTTTAGCTTCTCTTACCCGTGATGTTCCAGCTACGTGGAGGGTCGTGGAACGCACTCCACAAAAAATTGGAAAAATATTGGCGATACTTAGGGTTACGGAGGATCTTGCAATGTCGTTCCTGCAAATAGTTCCAAAAGTCTAAAGTGTCCTTAGTGCCGTCTTGAAACAAATAATGCACTGCATGTCCACGAAGCCACGTCATTGCATTAGTTTTAGTGCGTGGGTAATACGTTTCATCCGGGAATAAGATAGTCTTGGGGTCGATATGATTCGGCGTTACCCGAAGGAAGTATGCTGACATTTGTCTCACTAAGTGCCACACTGCCGTAGATTCGCCACAGCTAAGACGGTGTTCATCGTCATCTTGAACGCCACAGCTCGTGCACGTGGGTGAGTCTACCATGTGGATCGCATGTAGCCTTGATCTGGTCACCTGCTTACCGTTGACAGTGATATACCACATCGCCGTGACGTCAGTGTCCAGTGTTACGTGGTGAATTGTCCTCCACACTACTCGCCAGTTGACGTTCGGGTGCTTCCTCTCCACGACGTTATCGGGTCGTCCACGTTGCAGGACCCTATAAACGGTCTTTGCCGTCGCCATTTGAGTCGCTGGTAAGGCAAGTCGAACGTAACTGAGTTCGAGGTAAAAGACACCGATGTAGAAGAGCGAGGAGGGGACGTGGTGTATCGGCACAGGCGGCAACGGGGAGGGCGGTGCTGGTTCTTCTATTAACAAACTGGTCAGACTGTCCGGACGGCGGTGCCATAGTTTGACTAATGTGCTCACAAATAGGGCGACCGCTCTGTCATAAACGTGATAAAGGCCAAGCCCTCCCCGATCCCGGGGAAGGGTGAGAGTCTCATATTTGATCTTGAAAAGCATTCCTGAACTCACGAAGGACCCAAAAGCCGCAAGTATACGGCGAGCTAACATCACCGGTATAGGTAATATCTGGGCGATGTGCGGAATGCGTGACGCTAAATGTGTGTTAACATACTGGGTCCGTTGGACGATGTCCAGGGCTCGTAGACGGTTGTTGGCAATTCCAGTCCGAACATTCCGTAAAAGCCGTCGAAAGTTGTGAGCAGCGGTCCGTCGTATATCGTCTGTAAAGTCAATGCCGAGACATTTCAAACTATCTCTGAGCTGTAAGGGGGTGACACTGTTCTCAGACAATCCGACCCCGATGTTCATCGCCACCGATTTTGTGACGTTGATACGACTACCAGTGGCCATGCCATATTTCGTTATCCAATTTAGTGCGCTAGCGGTGTCGTCACCGTGGCGGATGACAATCACCAGGTCGTCAGCGTACGCTTTACACCGGAAAGTGTGGCCTCGTAACGTCATACCCGTTAGTCGTTGGCGCAGGCCGCAGAGGAGAGGTTCCATAGCCACAGCGTAAAGTAAAGTGGACAGAGGGCACCCTTGGCGTATCGATCGAGAAATGGTGAGGGGCTGCGAAGGTCGGCCGTTGACGATCACCTTGGGACGTCGCGCCACGGAGTAGTCGCATGACGACAGTGACGAATGGCTGTGGGTACCGCATATGTTGGAGGACCGCTTTCAAATAGTTGTGGTCCACTAGGTCGAAAGCTTGACTAAAATCGATTGCCGCCAGTGCACCCTTCAGACGATATGCCCTCGCCAGTGAGATCAAGTCACGATATTCACTGAGTGCTGTTTGAATATTATTGTCGCCTCCTAATGACGTTTGATCGGGTGAGATAACATTTCGTAGGGTCAGGCGTATCCGTGCCGCCAACAGTCGAGAAAAGATCTTAAAGTCGCAGTTCAATAGCGTCAACGGGCGGTAGTCCTGCAGTCGTGAGCCACCGGACGGTTTGTGAATAGGAATAATCATCCCTTCCACAAGGGCCGCAGGGAGCGGCACGTCCGGGGATAGGAGTTCGCGACAGATGTCCGTCCATCGGGAGGCTAATAAATATTGAAAAGTCCGGTAAGATTCCAAGGTGAGGCCATCAGGACCCGGAGACTTGTTGACAGCACCTTTTCTAATGGCGTCGATCACTTCTTCTTCTGTAATTTCTTCCATCAAGGCCGCTTCCATTGCCGGGGTGACGGTGCCGTAAATCGTCTGAGAGACGTCCTCCAGTGCTGTCGGATCAGGGGTCTGAGCGGAATAGAGTTGGGAATAATGATTGTAGAACGCTGTGTTTATGTCTTGTTGCGTGGTGAGGCGATGACCGTCCTCCGTGTCGATGAAGCGTATCAGCGCTCGTTGGCGTCGTTTACGTTCACGAAGGACGTGGAACATTGACGGGCGTTCGCTCGGTATCCGATCCTGCGTCCTCGAGCGGATGACTACCCCCTCTAGGTGGCGTCGCATATGAGCGAGGATCTGAGCCTTAGCACGGTGGACCGCCGTTTGTCGTTCCGGAGACGGCGCCATAGCATCGCAGTCGCGCAGGACCCGGAAGTAAAAGTCGAGTGTATGTCTTCGCCAAGTAGCGTGGTCACGACCGTAGGTTATCAACGTTCGCCTCAGTGCCGGTTTGGCGCAGTCCTACCACCAGCGGATCGTCGTGGGATATGCACGGAGGCGATTTTCACACGAATGCCACGTATCCTCAACGGCTTGGCGGCAATCCGGGTACGACAGGTGAGCGATGTTTAATTTCCACGGGCTGCGGCTTCTCCACATTTGTTGCCGCCGCAGGGTGACGGCACAAATGTAAGCTGAGTGGTCCGAGAATGCTGCAGGCCACAGTTCCGCATCCTGTGTTCCAGCGGCGAGAGAGCGTGAGACATAAATCCGATCGATACGACTGGAAGAGTGACTTGTGAAGTGCGTGAATCCCGGTCGGTGGCCGTGAAGACGTTCCCAAGTGTCCACCATCTGCAGGTCTCGAATTAGCGTCCCGAGTTCCGGGCACGGATTATGTCGTGGGAGTTGATCTCTGGGCGCCAGCACGCAATTGAAGTCACCTCCAAACACCAGATGGTCGTGGCGGCCTTGGAAGAGCGGGGCGACGTCTTCCGCAAAGAATCGTGAACGTTCGCGACGTTTGTCCGTCCCGGAAGGTGCGTAGATATTGATAAGGGGGACCCCCAGTACTGTGAGTGCCATTCCTCTTGCCCCAGGCAGAAACAGGATATCGTCCGCCACTATCCCTTCCCGAAGAAGTACAGCGACACCGCTGCCTGTTGGGGAAGCTGGAGAGACGCAAGCATCGTAACCGCACATGCCTGGGAAGTCGTCGACGTACACTTCCTGGAGAAGGGCTATGTCGATGGAAGCAGAGTTCAACATATCCTGAAGCAAGGATAACTTAGCGCGCGTTTGTATAGTGTTGATGTTTATAGTTGCAACGCGATAAGTTTGAGGTCTATCCACAGCATCCGTGTTAGCCATCAATACCCTGGTAAGGCTGTCTCGTCACTGTAACTGACGGCGGGAAAGGATCAACACTGGTGGGGTAAATTTCCCCCCGTGTCGTCCGACACGATGGGCAAGGAGTGTTCCTCACAGTCGTCCGCCCAGTCGCCATGAAACACCATCGGCTGTTGGTGGCTGTTAGTGGCTGCTGCAGCACTCGGCGCTGACTCCATCGGCTCTGCTGGCTGGGAAGCGGCAGCGGTTGTCTGCTTGTGATCCTGCTGTGCTGTGGGGTCTGAAGTGCTGAAGCCGTCACCACGGCGATCTGTTGAGTTTGAAGTTACAGCGGCCTCTGTACCGCCGGTACCGTCGTCGGAAGTTCCACAGTCCATGTCAGACGATCGCTGCAAACACTCGTCCGATGGAGCACGCCGCCGTCTCTTGTGTTTTCGCGGGGAACGCTGTTTACGGACGTGTGTTTCAGTATCTGAATGTGGGTGGACTTCGTCAGCTGCTCCGGTGTCTGGAAGAAAAGCCGCTGTCGGCACAACCCGTGGGTCAATGTCCATCCTGGCATCCACGCCTTCTTGCAAGGTCGGTCGGTGATCAGGTGGGGGCGCCGTTGTAGAGGCCGGATCCTGTACTGCAGAAGCCATTTTGGTCTCTCCATCGGGGGCGGCTATCGGACTACTGTCGTCAGCATCGGAAAAGGTTGCTGCCCGTGTAACTTCGGCGTAATTGAGAGGAAGGGTCGTCACCGTAGAAGGAGTCATAGATTCACCTGCCGGGATTTGAGTAAGCCGTCGTCGGAGACAATCCGACCGGACATGCCCTACTTGGCCACAACCAGAGCAAGTGCGTGGCTGACCGTCATACATAATTATCGCCCTACATCCGCCGATGACAAGATATGACGGAACATGTTTGGTCAGTTCAATTTTAATCTGTCGTACCCCGTTAAGAACGGGGTACGTTGTAAAGGTGGTCCACTTTTCGGCCATATGGCTGATCACTTTGCCGTAGGGCTGGAAAGCCGCGGTGACTACGTCCGGTGGTACTTCGAAAGGGAGTTCGAAGACGCGTATCGTACGGAGGCCAAGCCCCGCGTGATGGATAGAGACCGCCCCAATATGGCCATCAGAATGTTTGAATTTAAGATCGTTCGCATGTGCGCTCACGATTCTGTTGCACACCTCGTCACTTACTAGCTTGACGTAGACAATACTGCTCGTGATAGAGAGATGGATACCAATTATGTCTCGCGGGTCAATTTTAACGTCGTCACGTAGAAAACGTTCCACTTCAAAAGCTCGCGGTCGTGCATGATCGGTTTGAAAACTGATCTTGATGGTGGTTTGTCTGTATGAATGTGCCATGTTGCGTCGATAGTGATGGACTCTAAACTAGCCGCGACGAAGTAGTAAACAACTACGGGCACTCGCGACCGCGCGGACGGGACGTAAACAAGACGTCCTCGCCGCAGCGCTGCGGAAAGCAGACTGTTAACCACGGGACCACGGCGCTCATGCGTTTACGTCCACCTGGATGTTGCCTATCTTACACATGGACTACTCAGTTTGTATATTTTGCTTATTTTTTCATAGTTCCATATAACTTCTTCCTGTTTTCTCGATTGATGTGTGTTCAGTTTTTCAAGGCCTATCCACTGTGGCAACTTATAACTAAATCTCAGGGGGGTGAGATGGGGAGGTTCCCTTGTAAGTAGCGCTTTCCAGAATCCAGAATCCACCGTCTATACCACTCAATCACACAAGCCACCTCGTCTTCGGGTCACAGACGTTTTAGATTTCCCCGAGAAGTGGAAAGAACCTTCGGAAGATCATCCACCCGGGAACGCCCTCCTAATTCAAAAGCTAACGACGAAAGTTTCAGAATTTCATTTTCTCCGTCGCTAACGATAGAAACTCAACCTCGTCCAAATTGAGCCAGGAAGATGTGACAGTATCTTCAAGAAGTGTCTTTGTTGTGTCAGCGATGCGCGTGGCTGCGGCGCAGAGGAACAGGCAAAGGGACATACTGTGGAGAACTGCCCGCTTCACGCTCTTAAAGGTCTGAAAGAACTGCACGAAGTGACACGGAGTGCTAAGGGTCTGCTTGTCCGTTCTGCCATACGATAATAATAATAATATAACAACACAAATACAAAATTAAGTACAGAGATTAACGGAGTCTCTTCACATTGTAACGTTAGGAGCGCGGTATGAGGGCTTGGGGATCCCAACACACAAGGTGTTCCAAAGCCTTAGGGCTCTTGGAGAATCGACGTAACAATTCTGAGAACGACAGTGGTGGACTTGTCTCTTTGATCAGCTGAGTGTTGTTCAGCCGTACTGCTCAACGGTAGCCACGTCGTTCTACTGGAGGTTCATCTTCATGCGCAATGTACCTGGTCGCTTGCTGCCAGCTCCTGTACGGTGACCCCTGTTACTAAGCAGCATCTCTCCACTTTGAAAGATGTCTGTGTTATCAGGGTTGCCGCTATTTTATTCCCCTAATGTTTACGTCACCTTTCATAGCCTGGCCGCAGAATTATGATTCTGTAGCATGAAGGAGGGTTTTGTTGGATGGCCGTTTGCGCCGAAGAGTCGGGCATGTATGAGGGGCAGTCAATTGAAAACGAGACAGATAAAAAAAAGTAAACTGTTTGTTATTTCAGAAGTAATCACCAAAACTGTTAATACACTTACCCCACTGTGAGACAAGACGGGCAGCGCCTTCATGGATAAGTGTTTGCGGTTGCCTATGGATCCATAATTGGATCAAAGGAAGCAACTCTTCGTTCAAAGCAAAACGACGGCCACGAATATCTTCCTTCAGGGATCCAAAATATGGAAATAGTATGGGGAGAGATCGAGACTGTATGGCTCATGTGTAAGGGCTTTCCATTGAAGCTTATGCAGTGTAGTGGAAACGGTCTTGGCAAGATGTGGGCCCGCCTACGCTGCAGAAGTTTCGTTGCTCCATAGAGTCCCGATCTCTCAAAGTGCAATTTATATATTTTTGGAGCCCCGAAGGAAGACATTAGTTTCAGTCGTATTGCTTCATAAGAAGAGGTGTACGCCTGGGTTCAATCATGGTTCCATAGGCAACCACAAAGGCACTGACCGTCTTGTCTCACAGTGGGATTAACATTTGTGGCGATTACTTTTGAAAAAGCTGCGAGTTTACGTACTTTTTTCCGTCTGTCTAATTTTCATTTGACTGCCCCTTATATCTTTGCTCCGTTTGGCATGATGTCTTTCGGCATGCGGAAATATATGGGGGAAGAGACACTCTTTGGCCGGACGCTAGACGATTTTCAACCAGCCGACCAAGTGGAAGTGCTAGCGATCTTTTCACAATTTTCTTTAATTGTTTCATAGTCGTTTTTCATAATCAGATGTATTGTTAGAAATATACCAGGACTGTAGGGAGATGCAACCAACTCAATTTTTGACTGAGAAAATATTCTGTTTCACCATAGCGGTGTATTACATCACATGGTCAGTCATATAAAGTACTGCTCAGGTTGTTCCACGAGTTTTCAGGAGAGCAGCCGGTTGACGGCGACATCTTAGCTTACAACCATTCAATCACATTCTCACGAGTGAAACTCATACGAATCCAAGACAGAAACCTCATAGAATACTCATTACTTCGGGAAAACTTCTAGAATCACTTTGTGCAGAAGCTTGAATAACTTCATTTTATACTTAACTTATAACACTACAACAGCGTATTTACGTAGCTTATTCAATTAAATACCAAGTTTGGCTTAGTACATACGATGCCCCAACAGAACAATTAGTCCTGTCACGGAAAAGCCACGTATAACACTCCTGTCTGCTACTATTGTACCATAACCTTAAAGCTGGAAACAGGCTTTGAAATAAAACTATTTTGTTATAGCAATTATGGTATAAAGTAACAGAGCAGTGTTACCCTCTGGGAGGATTTTTGTTAAGTTGACCGTGTTGTACCTAACGGAAATGGCTTACCGGAAATGAAAGTTAGAATTACGTAAATATTTGAACGGTGACAAACAAAATATTGCCTATCTGCACTGTTCAACGGATAAAGAAAACGGCCGCCAGCCTAACTAGGCAAGAGAATGATTAACATTCTCGTTTAAGAAAGTAGGTATAAGTAACTATAACGGACAAACACAACCTAGACTAGGCCACACGCGAGTGCAATGAACTCTGACACACATACACTCCTGGAAATGGAAAAAAGAACATATTGACACCGGTGTGTCAGACCCACCATACTTGCTCCGGACACTGCGAGAGGGCTGTACAAGCAATGATCACACGCACGGCACAGCGGACACACCAGGACCCGCGGTGTTGGCCGTCGAATGGCGCTAGCTGCGCAGCATTTGTGCACCGCCGCCGTCAGTGTCAGCCAGTTTGCCGTGGCATACGGAGCTCCATCGCAGTCTTTAACACTGGTAGCATGCCGCGACAGCGTGGACGTGAACCGTATGTGCAGTTGACGGACTTTGAGCGAGGGCGTATAGTGGGCATGCGGGAGGCCGGGTGGACGTACCGCCGAATTGCTCAACACGTGGGGCGTGAGGTCTCCACAGTACATCGATGTTGTCGCCAGTGGTCGGCGGAAGGTGCACGTGCCCGTCGACCTGGGACCGGACCGCAGCGACGCACGGATGCACGCCAAGACCGTAGGATCCTACGCAGTGCTGTAGGGGACCGCACCGCCACTTCCCAGCAAATTAGGGACACTGTTGCTCCTGGGGTATCGGCGAGGACCATTCGCAACCGTCTCCATGAAGCTGGGCTACGGTCCCGCACACCGTTAGGCCGTCTTCCGCTCACGCCCCAACATCGTGCAGCCCGCCTCCAGTGGTGTCGCGACAGGCGTGAATGGAGGGACGAATGGAGACGTGTCGTCTTCAGCGATGAGAGTCGCTTCTGCCTTGGTGCCAATGATGGTCGTATGCGTGTTTGTCGCCGTGCAGGTGAGCGCCACAATCAGGACTGCATACGACCGAGGCACACAGGGCCAACACCCGGCATCATGGTGTGGGGAGCGATCTCCTACACTGGCCGTACACCACTGGTGATCGTCGAGGGGACACTGAATAGTGCACGGTACATCCAAACCGTCATCGAACCCATCGTTCTACCATTCCTAGACCGGCAAGGGAACTTGCTGTTCCAACAGGACAATGCACGTCTGCATGTATCCCGTGCCACCCAACGTGCTCTAGAAGGTGTAAGTCAACTACCCTGGCCAGCAAGATCTCCGGATCTGTCCCTCATTGAGCATGTTTGGGACTGGATGAAGCGTCGTCTCACGCGGTCTGCACGTCCAGCACGAACGCTGGTCCAACTGAGGCGCCAGGTGGAAATGGCATGGCAAGCCGTTCCACAGGACTACATCCAGCATCTCTACGATCGTCTCCATGGGAGAATAGCAGCCTGCATTGCTGCGAAAGGTGGATATACACTGTACTAGTGCCGACATTGTGCATGCTCTGTTGCCTGTGTCTATGTGCCTGTGGTTCTGTCAGTGTGATCATGTGATGTATCTGACGCCAGGAATGTGTCAATAAAGTTTCCCCTTCCTGGGACAATGAATTCACGGTGTTCTTATTTCAATTTCCAGGAGTGTATGTTTTAAGATTGAAGCTAACAACTGGAGCAGCACAAAAAACTATTTGTAAAATTATAACACGTACAGAAAAACACTATCACTTTCAGGGCTTACACAAACTGAGTGGTCTTTATACTGTTAATATGCACACAAGAGAGACAAACACTTAGTAATCATGAGTATATAATTTCCTACTATGCAATTTTCCACTTTTACTACCATGAGACATAAAATTAATATTAATGTAAGATACTGCCTCACTTTCTACGATTAACAACAGGTAGTAATGTGATCATTTACTAAGCAAAACGTTATAAGCCTCAGTCTTGAGAAATTTTAATTTGAATTTGGCAACAACACATTAATAGTCAGTTATACTAGGAAAATTATTTCGGCAAGCATCATTAACTTTAACTCACTCTCTTGCCACATTAACTTTAATTTTACTCTGTCCAATAGGCATTAATTAGCAAACTAAGTTTTAACGTACTTTCAATAAGGACACTCGCTAATCACTTTAGTTCAAACGGAGAGAACCCTGAGAGGTGTTATGATGAGGAGAAAATCAAGGTTGGTACATAAATTCAGATATAAATTACCTTATATTTCAGCACAATAACACATCCATTAAGCTGATCCTTCACTGTACATCATTACCGTGTTACGTTGCAATGATTGCGCAATGTGGTGGCAACTGCATATTGGTAGGTGGAATTGCAGGCAGAATTGCTGGACTCTTGTCATTTCTTGGTGGCGATGATAGATACAAATTCCAGAATAGCCCAGCTATTTATCCATCCATCCGAGGCATTGGAAAATAACAGAAAAGCCTCTCTCGAAACCAGCACTATGCAACTTTTACACAGCAGTGCACGGACTCGTAGCTCATCTCTGACTGCTGGCTCGTTCCCGACTCGTAGCTCGCCTCCGACTGACTGCTCGTCCCCGACTCGTAGCTCACCTCCGACTGACTATACGTTCCACCTTCTCTACACAGGCCAGCCACACTTTGCGCGCGCTACACAGTTCCGTTCCCAAGGGGAACCACTACACCTTTTACATACAGAATAACTAAGAGCCCAAAGTGAGGATCAGCAGTTTACATAACAGCAATCAAATACATTAAATAAGACAGAACATTTTCACATATTGGCACTTCTACAAAAAATTATTCACACAAAATTACAATTATATACAGTAAGTTTTGTTCCCTCCAAATGGGACAAAGAATTTTAAATTACAGATACACTACTTTGCATAGAATCAAATCACGACATCAACGGCTTGACAAAGAAAAGAGTATACAATTTTATGTTATCGATTCAAACACATTTACAGACGATCAACAATGTAACATTATATAAAGCAAAAAAAAAATCCATACAGCATAAGAGCTGTGGTGTTACAAACTGACTGAGGTTGTGGATACTCTTTTCAGATTACCCCTCGCCACAATTCCAGCTAGTCACATGCGTGTCTGTGAAATCAGTGAAAACTCCATAGACATCGACGGGTATCGGAGCCACCCCAACCACCAAGAATAGAAGCAAATCCTCTTCTGTAGCCCTACAATATTCATCGACTGGTAGCATGTCAGCACACTAAACGAGCAGCCAGTTTACAGGCTTAATGAAGAAGGCTGAAAGCTCTCAATCGACTCTGGACACAAATGCAGAAGAACCAGTCTCGCCCCAATACGTGATACAATCCAACTGCGTTTAACTCAACCAGTGTGGAGAACCGCCACTAGCCTGTTAACCGACACTTTCAAACCGATGCATGTCTGGAAATCTGAGTGGTCATCTCCGCTGCAGCGAAGCTTCTTGTGAGTCGAAAACTGAGCTTTGAAATTCCCGGGCTTGAACCTTCCTCGCACCACGTGGCTCACACTCGGCCGCTTCAGATGTTGCATACGAAGAACTGCTGGAGACAAAGAGTGACTGCAGCAGACGTGCCACGTATGTCCCGGCACGGTCCCACGCGTTCATTTGACCGATTCTTTTAAGAACTGCATCGCCTGTCGGGTGGCTAGAAAACCCCAAAATGGATCTTCAGTTCTTCCTTGCATGTGTTATTCTACTTGGCTACTATATTTTTTGTTGTAATTATGCCATTCACTCACAGGAGAACCTCTTACTGGAAGATCTACATCCTGTAAATAATGGGACAAATTTATCAAAATGTGCCAGTTAATAAACTTCTTCAACCTAAAGTCGTATTTGCGGTTGAAGAGCAAATGGATTTATTCCATGTTTTTTTCACAGTGTTACAATTAGCTACGCCTAGCGGGCTGAGTTTTAGGTCAATATTCTGTCGTACCCTCTCGCGTGGTTTATCATACAATCCCGCTGGAACTGAATTTCTTGACATGATTAGCATTTTATGGCACACTAAATATTTCTCACAATCATCACATACAGAAAAGAAACGTACCCATGTAGATCTGCCAGCTACCAGCGCAGTGACAACTGGAGCAGATGGACTCTCGCTTAGCTCTCATCGTCGTTCTGATGGGTCCGAGCTCTGCCAGACTTGTTCTAGTGTGTAGTGGTGACAACGAAATGGGATAGTCGATAGGAACTCTAGCTTCCGTTTGTTATGGCGACTTTTCTTAATGTACGGAACAGGAGGAATCTGCGAACTGAACTCTAACTTGTAACTAATGTCCTCATTGCAGCAGTGTGAAGTTGCGTGATGGTGTTAGTGGTTTCAGTGTACTTTGGTTGGTTCAAATGGCTCTGAGCACTATGGGACTTAACATATGAGGTCATCAGCACCCTAGAACTCAGAACTACTTCAACTTAACCAACCTAAGGACATCACGCACATCCATGCCCGAGGCAGGATTCGAACCTGCGACCGAAGCGGTCGCGCGGTTCCAGACTGAAACGCCTAGAACCGCTGGGCCACATCGGCCGGCTTCGGCGAACTTTATTGTGTAGTATTAAATAAATGAGAAACGAGAGCTTTCGTGACAGTATTATTCTTATTTGATGCCACAGTTCTCTTTCTTGCCCCTGAATCTACAACTACGTTTAGTTTGTTATTTATTTGTGTGTGTGCGTATGTGTGTATTTTAGCAGATGAAATTTTGCTATGATCTCGATTTTCTGTAATGACAACAGACATACCTAGCAGATTTGCCACTGTTTTCACAGATACACACGAGCACGTGGGCACCCTCATATCGCCGACATTACAAGTCCGTGACGTCCGACATATCGGTTGATCAACAGAGCTCCTTAGTCATCGTGTACCTACTGGTGTCTGAGGAAACTTCGACAGATTTTCTAGTACCAGGGAAAAATATAATAAAAATCTTATCTTTACGGGTAAGTCAGAAAACAGTGAGGTGCTTACATCAGGGTGTCCATGTGATTCTCCAACACCCGTCGTAAGAAATTATGTCAAATGACTGCAGTCAACGAGGACGCATAGCCGAAATACTCGGGGGTCGGCAACAGGAGTGTTTTGAAGATAGGCGTCGTTGTTCTTACCATCTTTAGGAAACCGATGTTCGAGGAAAACGGCGCAATGGTGAAAATAAGATAAGATACATTTGGCCACGTATAGGGGATATGGACCATCATTCTCCCCTGCTCACTAAGCGAGTGGAGTAGGACGGAAAGACCGATGACCTCGCAGTTTGGTCTCTTCCCCAAAACA
This sequence comes from Schistocerca nitens, assembly GCF_023898315.1. Lineage (NCBI taxonomy): Eukaryota > Metazoa > Arthropoda > Insecta > Orthoptera > Acrididae > Schistocerca > Schistocerca nitens. The sequence continues at coordinate 933,207,039 of NC_064616.1, forward strand.
AAAAAATAGGACGGAAAAATGATAATATTAAAACGAAGTACCCTCAGCCACAGACTACAAAGTGGTCTGCGGAGTAGAGATGGAGGCGTAGAATGAATCCATTGTGACAGGTTGTTGGAAGGCGACAAAATATAAAATGTAAAGTTTCAGTCAACTGCTGCCATTAGGTACGAGTGTAACATTCGAAAGTTCGCAAATAAAGGCTGTTATTTTCCATGACATGTCATTTGCAGAAGACAAAGTTTTACTGTCAGCCGTAACAGAGATTTGTGTATGGTGGCTAAGACAGTCGGAGACTGCACAGCAAGCTCTCATGGAGTACAGTCACGCCGGCACAGCTGGCATTACAATGTCACAGTGCGGTTATACAGAGTGGGTGGAACGAAATATTGGAACTTACGTTCTGCATCACAAGAAGCAGCTGCTAGCGATTCTGCCGCAGCGAGTAGTTACAGCAGCCGATTTTTATCTAATCCCAACCGTCAGGCGAGCGATCATTTGCGAAATACGTTTTCTGAGGCAAGCTTGACTCTGCTTCACCTACCTTGTTCCGAGCAAATCTACATTTCAATACATATTCTACACGCCACCGTGTCGTGCATGGCGGAGGTTACCTTACATCACTGCTACTCATTTCCTGTTCGAATACGCTCGTAAAAGGAGTAGGGGAAGAAAGACTATCTATATGTCTCCATAGGATCCCAGATTTCTCTTATCTTCTCTTCGCGACCCTTACGCGAATTATAATTTGGCAGCAGCAGAATCGTTCTGCAGTCAGCTTCAAATATCGGTTCTCTAAATTTCCACTGTAGTCTTTCGGTAAAAGAGCTTGGTTTTCCCTCCAGGGGTATCCATTTGAAACCACGAAGCATGTCCGTAGTACTCGCTTGTTGATAAAACATAACTATAACAAATCTGTCAGCTCACCTTTGAATTGCTTCGACGTCTTCCTTTAATTTGACTTCGTAGGAATCCAGAACACTCGAGCAGTACTCCATAATAGGTCACATTAGTATTGTATACGCCGTCTCCTTTAGAAATGAACTGCCGGCCGGTGTGGCCGTGCGGTTAAAGGCGCTTCAGTCTGGAACCGCGTGACCGCTACGGTCGCAGGTTCGAATCCTGCCTCGGGCATGGATGTGTGTGATGTCCTTAGGTTAGTTAGGTTTAAGTAGTTCTAAGTTCTAGGGGACTTATGACCACAGATGTTGAGTCCCATAGTGCTCAGAGCCATTTGAACCATTTAGAAATGAACTGCATTTTCCTAAAATTCTCCCAATAAACCGAAATAGACCATTTGCCTTCCCTACTACCATCATTACGTGCTCGTTCCATTTGATATTGCTTGTGACTTCCTCAAGTAGTACACCACTAATCCTGTATTCGAGCACTGCAAGGTTTTTTCCTACAAGTTTTTAAATAATATTTTAAGACTGATAACCGGTGAAAAAATAAATAAAAGAAAACAAAAATCTGTTTTCTTCATCTGTCCGGCCATATTGTCCGTAGTTGCTTTACAATTTCTGAGGGTATTTTCGTTCCGTTATTGCAACTATAAGAAAATTAGTTTTTTTTCCAACAGGAGCGTTAAATAAAGCAAAAAGTGTCTGGTGAAAAACACGCTTTTACTTGTAGTTGCAACCCTCAGAAAAAATCTGTTTGTAAGTGTAGTTGCATGAGGAGGACTAAAAGAAACTACCTGTTAATTAATGTAAACTCTAATTATGTATACATATCCTGTAAACTGACTGGTTCCACATTAATTTCGATTAAAGAATCGTTCAGATGAACTATGGAACATCTAACTAACAAACTATAGTACCTATCTGCTCTAACTTACCAGGGCTATTCGAAAAGTAAGGTCCGATGGGGTGCGAAATGGAAACCGTAGTGAAAATCCGATGAAGCTTTGCACAGATGCGTTGGGCATGCCTTTAGTACGCCCGTTTATCGCGTCACGTCGCACTTTTCAGTTCTGAGCACCTGATGTGAGTTTTCGCCTGATGTCATGCATCCCACACAACACAGCTGTCATGCACTTGCTTCTGCATGACAATTCTTTGCTGCACTCTGCATGGACAATGAAGATGCTCCTGCAGCGGTTTCGATGGGAAGTGTTCGATCACACACAATAGAGCCCATAATTGACTCTCCCTGCGTTTCATCTCTGCTTACATGAACCACTGGGTATGAAGACAATATTCTGACACAGACAACGAGCTGCAGACCAGAATAGAGAATTGGCAAGAAGCACAGGCGGCTGCGTTCTATGACGAGGCTATTGGAAAGTTGGTACAGCGCTACGACAAACGTCTGAATCGGAGCGGCGACTAGGTAGAGAAGTAGCTGGAGGGTGTAGTTAACTGTTGCAAATAAAATATTTTTGATTTTCACAGTGGTTTACATTTTGTGACCTACGGACCTTACTTTCCGAGCAGGTCTCGTACATTTTTGTACATTTAGAGGACGCTGCCATTCATCACACCAAACAGAAACTCCTTCTAAGTCATCTTGCGTCCTTTCGCAGTCACTCAACGATGATAATTTCCCGTATACTGCAGTGTCATCAGCAAACAGTCACAGATTGCTGCTCATCCCACCCGTCAGATCATTTACGTATATAGAAAACAAGAGCGGTACTGTCACACTTCCCTGAGGCACTCCCGAGGATACCCTTGTCTCTGATGAACACTCATTGTCGAGGACAACGTGCTGTGCTCTTTTACTGAAGAATCTTCGAGTGACTCACATATCTGAGAACCTTCTGTGTATGCTGGGACTTCCGTTAACAGTCTGCAGTGGGAAATTGTATCACAGTCTTTCCGGATATGTGGGAATGTGGAACTTCATCTATGGTTCGCAGGATACCATTTGAGAAAGGGGAAATCTGAGATTCTCAAGAGCGACGCTTTCTAAATACTTGCTGGTTTTTCGAAAAAAGCTCTGCTGCCTCAAGGAAATTTATTTGTGTTCGAAGCTAGAATGTGTTCAGAATAGCACCCGTTTGGTCGGCAAGATACTGGACACTCGTTTAGAAGGAGAACCAGGTGTCAAATCGCCGCCATACCATCCAGATTTAAGTTTTCGTAGTTTCCGGAAGTTACCTGAAGCAAATGTTTGGTTGGATCCGCCGTTGATAACCACACAAAAACGTGGGGAATGGATTTAAAGTGAACGAAATCTCGTATGAGATTAAAATAACTTGAATGTCCCACGCTTTTCATGGCTAACGCTATTATCGACAAACCTATGAAAGCACAACTCAGTGTCTCCCAATCACGTCATCACTCTAGAAACGCTACACAAGTCTAATATTCTGTCGGAAACACTCGCAGCGTGGTGTTTGAGGACATTGCTCCCGGTTAGAAATTCCCTTTGGACGTATCCCCTTTTTGTCGGCTACGTCCTACCGAAACACATAAAATTCTCTCTATTCTCTCAGAAAACAACTGAAACTCCGAAAACCACGAATACAAGAGCGCTTACTCCTATGTGCCATTTATGCGTGAACAGACAAAAGCGCAGTAGAGAAGTGGGGAAATTTGAGCATACCTAGAACGCAAGTGAACAGCCATCCGTAAAAACACTGCAGAATACAAATTATTTACGCCACTATTAGGTCGCCTCGTCTCACTGTTGAAACGTCGTAGTAACCTGTGTTCTAATCCAAATTTTTAATTTTTTTTCGTGTTTGTGTGTCTCATATCTACAGCTCTATGTTTTAATAACTGTGTATGAGAACGAAGTCCTCGCGACGGCACTGTTGTAAAAAACATTCTCGGAGTTCTTGAAGCGGCAAGAAGTCTGAAAGTGTTTTATACAACCGCGTAGTGAATATTCAGCCGTTTGAATAGCGATAGACCTTGCTTTCATGTGAGCAATCAGTTGCAGTTGCCAAACTCGTTAGTTGAGCAGCAGCTTCTGTCTCTGCAGCAACAGCTTGTTTGTAGCCACAGAATTGCGCTTCAATAACTGCCTAGGCTATAGTTCTGCCGACTTTAGTATGGATAGGGTCTGTGATCGCTGCGTTCGGATGGGAGCTGAGTTGGTGACTGTTCACTCACAGCGCCAGGTGGTGTTGGCTTCACTCACGCAGCTTGAGGCTGTTGCCACTGGGCATCGCTGTGGAGGGCCTAACGTGTGGAAGAAATGTACTTGCAGCACGTCCATCATGTTTCCCGATCAGTGCACTACTGTGGCCACCCCAGTTACTGCCCGCACTGAGGATGACCCGTCATCTGTGGTCGAGTGGGAGGTCGTTTCAGGGTTCGGCAGGCAGCGAAAGACCAGTCAAAAGGCCTTCCCAGATCGTCTGACAAACAAGTTTCGGGAACTATCCTTGGCTGACAAATATTCCGAGTCAGATGCAGTTGCTTGCCATGTTCCTGAGACAGCCCCTCAGCGCACAAGATCTGATCATCCACTGAGTTAGGGATTACTGGTAGCTGTAGACTACAATGTCAGGTGTGTAAATGGGCACCTTAGGGATATGGCTTCCAGGGAGGGAAGAAATTTAGTGTGTCTATACTGAGAGGAGTGATGTCAGACATGGAACGTGCTTCTGGGTGCCATGAAGAGCACAGGGTCAGTGAACTGCAGGCGCTGGATCGCGTCCGTACTAACGATGGGTGTTGCTTTGGATCGGAAGAGATTCTCTCTGATTTCAGCTGAGGCGATAAAGACTGCCGGTCTTGCTCGCCAATTGTAGCATGGTCGACGGGACCGATAGCAAACGTTACGTGCAGGTCCGAAGGAGGGTCTGGATTGGAGGCTCAGACAGTCTGCAATCGTGTGGCTTGTGGATTTCTCGATTTGCGCCGTAGCGTAGTGGGGTTTCGGTTTATATATAATAGATCTGGGGTTCACTATCACGGGAGACGGCTACACGGGTAGCGGCGGCTGTGTGGAATAGACTGCATTTTTTTTTAAAGTTAGATGGTCTCGGGAAAGTACAGAAACGGATTCAGTCTCAAAGGGTGCAGGACGAACACAGTAAGATGGTGGACATAGCAACAATCAGTATTGTAGTAGTAAACTGTCGTAGTTGTGTTTGGAAAGAACCAGAACTCCAAGCGCTAATAGAAAGTACTGAAGCTCAAATCGTTACACATACCGAAAGCTGGCTAAGGCCGGAGATAAGTTTATCTGAAATTTTTACAAATGACCTAACGATGTCCATAAAGGGTGCATTAATTGCTGTTGGTGGTGGCGTGTTTGTTGCTGTTACAATTAGTTTATCTTGTAGTGAAATTTAAGTAGATAGTTTCTGTGAATTAATAGGGCAGAGGCTATACTTGACAATCTGAATAAATTAATAATCGACTTCTTTTATCGATTCCCGAGTCAGGTGATTTAGTTGCTGAACAGTTCAAAGAAACCTTGAGTATCATCTCAAACGAGTACCCCATTCATAAAATTAAAGTTGGTGGTGACCTCAATCAACCCTGGATGTGTTAGCGAAAATACGTGTGCAAAGTCGATGGTAGGCGTATAAAATAGTCCGAAATTTAATTAGAGTAATCAGATCAGGAGCCCACTGGAGGCTGAAATGGTTGTGAAAACATGCTTAACCTCTCAGCAAGAAATAATCCTCAGCAAATGTGGTGCCTCCCAGCGGATACAGGGATTAGTAAGCACAAGGTCGTTGTAGTGATACTGACAACCGCAACATCCAAATCCACTAAAAGTGAAAGCAAAATATATCTATTTAAAAAAGAAGATGAAAATTCGCTTGGCGCTGTCCTCGTTCTCATTAACTGTATAAGTGTAGACCAAATACGGCTTAAATTGAAAGAAGTAGTACCCGCGGCATGTGATAAATGTATACTGAATAAATTAATAAAGGTTGGTGTTGTTCACCAACAGTATACAAAGCAGGTCAGAAAACTGTTGCAGAAGCAAAGGAAAAAGCGTACAAAATTTAAAAGAACACATAATCTCCAAAATCAGCGAAGTTTTACTGAAGGTCCAAACTTAGCGTGGACTTCACTGCGTGGTGCTTTTAATAGCTTCCACGTTGAAACTCTGTATGGAACTCTGATAGGAAATCCAAAGAGATTCTGGTTGTACGTAAAGCACACTAGCGGCAAGACACAATCAATACCTTCGCTGCACAATACCAATAGTTATATGTTTTGTGGCGGCGTTCGTAGCGACAAACAATTCGCTGTAGAAACGGCTTACGAAGTCACCGCCACACTTTTAATAGCTGGCCGACCGGTCCGCTGGAACAGTGAACAGAAAGATGAAAACCCAAACACTCTGATTAAATAAAAGTCGGTACTTATCTTTATTAACGAAGATACAGGAACACAGTAGTGAACTCCGTGTCTACAGAAATCTGTCTAGTTCGAGTCGGAGCGGCTAGGTCCGCGTCGGCTGACGACAAACAACAACTCTGCTGCGATGAACACACAACTGACTAGCAAGTACACAATTCGGTGGCGAGTATACAACTGAGCGGCGAATACAGCACTGTCCTAGCGCTCGCGACTCCAGCGCTTAAGAAACCAGAAGCCAGCGGTGGCGCGCGCAGACTTGCGGCGATTTCCTGTCTCGCTGGCGCTGCTTATGCGGACGGCGTCCGGACTTTGATGCTGCCAACCTTTTGGCAGCGGGCTCGGGTGGCATTACTGGCTAGGATATAACAATATGACCGATGACAGCGCCACTAAAGCGCAGTTATTAAGCACAGTTTTCCGAAAGTCCCTTACCTAAGAAGACGAAGTAAATATTTAAGAACTAGAATCAAGAACAGATGCCAAGGTGATTAACTTAGAAGTAGATATCCGCGGTGTAGTGTAGCAGCTTAAATCCTTTCATAAAGGCAAGTCTTCCGGTCCAGATAATATACCAATGAGATTCCTTTGATAGTATCCTGATGGAATAGCCCCGTACTTACAAGGGAACCTCCCCATCGCACCCCCCTCAGATTTAGTTATAAGTTGGCACAGTGGATAGGCCTTGAAAAACTGAACACAGATCAATCGAGAAAACAGGAAGAAGTTGTGTGGAACTATGAAAAAAAAAGCAAAATTTGCAAACTGAGTAGTCCATGCAAAGATAGGTAACATCAGGGATAGTTTGACCTGACAAGCGCCGTGGTCTCATGGTTAGCGTGAGCAACTGCGGAACGAGAGATCCTTGGTTCAAGTCTCCCTTCGAGCCTAAAATTTTATTTCCAGTCAATTATCAAAGTTCAGGCACTCACACATAATCAACTTCGCTTTCCAAAATTCCAGGACATGTTCAGATTTGCTTGGACATATGCAGCATTTGACGGTCTACACACGGAAAAATTTGAAAACGTTAAAAACATATGTTTTGACAGAGCACAGGGAAAAGTGTGCGACTGTGAAACTGTTGGATTCATTTGCTGCAGTTTATGTGACAAACTCTTATGTTTTCATCACTTTTTTGGGAGTAATTCTCACATCCACAAGAAAACTTAAATCGGGCAATGTAGAAGAATCTTTTTACCCATTCGCCAAGTGTACAAGTTAGGTGGGTCGACAACATATTCCTGTCATGTGACGCACATGCCTTCACCAGTGTCGTATAGAATATATCAGACGTGTTCTCCTGTGGAGGAATCGGTTGACCTATGACCTTGCGATCAAACGTTTTCGGTTCCCATTGGAGAGGCACGTCCTTTCGGCTACCAATGGCACGATTTTGCGGTGCGGTCGCAAAACACAGACACTAAAATTATGACAGTGAACAGAGACCTCAATGAACGAATGGGCAGATCATAACTTTTGCGAAAATACAAGAAAAATTTTTCACTTGAGTGGAGATTTGAGCCAAGGTCCTTACCTTCCGCAACTGCTCACGCTAACCACGGGACCACGGCGCTCCGGAGTTCAGTTTGCCCTTAATGTTGCATATCTTCGTATGGACTTCTCAGTTTGTACATTTTGCTTATTTTTTCATAGTTCCACACAACTTCTTCCTGTTTTCTCGATTGATCTGTGTTCAGTTTTTCAAGGCCTATCCACTGTGCCAACTTATAACTAAATCTGAGGGGGGTGCGATGGGGAGGTTCCCTTGTTAGCAATCATATACAACCACTCGCTCGACGGACTATCCGTACCAGAAGACTGGAAAGTTGCACAGATCACGCCAGTATACACTAAAGGAAACAGGAGAAGTCCGATGAGTTACAGGCCCACGTCACAGACGTCGATTTGCAGTAGGATTTCTGAACATATACTGTGTTCGAACATTATGGTATATCTCGAAGGTAACGGTGTATTAACAGGTAGTCAGCGGGTGTTCAGGAAATTTTGTTCTTGTGAAACACAACTAGCGCTTTATTCGCACGAAGTAGTGAGTTCTATGGACAGGGAAAGTCAAATTAATTCCACCTTTCTAGATTTCCAGAACACTTTTGACACAGTTTCTTAAGAGACTTCTAATGAAATTGCGTGCCTGCGTAATATCACCTCAGTTGTCCTACTCGATTTTTGATTTCCCTTCAGAAAGGTCACAGTACGTAGTGATCGACGGAAAATTGTAGAGAAAACAGAATTAATACCTGGCGTTCTCCAAGGAAGTGTTATAGGCCCTCTGCTGTTCCTGATCTACATAAACGATTTGGGAGACACTCTGAGCAGCCCTCTCATATTCTTTGTAGATGATGCTGTCATTTATCGTCTAGTAAAGTCATCAGAAGACAAAAAACAATTGAAAATGACTTAGATACGATATCTGAATGGTGCGAAAAATGACAGTTGTCTCGCAGTAAGGAAAATTGTTAGGTCATCCACATGAGTACAAAAAGAAATCCGTTAAATTTCGTTTACATGACAAATCACCAAATTTAAAGGCTGTCAAATTGACTTAATACTTATGAATTACAATTACGAACAACTTAAGTTTGGATGATCATACAGACAATGTTGTGGGGAAGGCTACGTTTTATTGGTAGAACGCTTAGAAGATGCAGCAGGTCCACTAAAGAGACTGTCTATACTACGCTTGTTCGTCCTTTGCTAGAGTATTCCTGTGCTGCATGGGATCCATATGAGATATCAAAAAATTCAAAAAGGGTATCTCGTTTTGTATTATCGCGAAATAGGGGAGAGAGTGTCACGGTTATGATAAGTGAGTTGGGATTGCAATCATTAAAACAAAGGAGCTTTTCGTTATGGAGAGATCTTTTCACGAAATTTCAATCACCTTTTTCCTCCTCTGAATGTGAAAATATTTTATTGTCGTCAGCTTACATAGGGAGAAATGATCGTCATAAAAAAAGAGGAATCAGAGCATTTTTGGCAGACGCTGTAAGAGAGTGGTACGGTAGAGAGTTAGTATGAAGGTGGTTCGAAGAATCCTCTACCAGGCACTCAAGTGTGAACTGCAGAGTAGCCATGTAGGTGTAGATGTTGTGCGATCAGATAATCGTTAAACAGCACGTACGCTGAAACGCTTATCCGCGTTCGCTAAGAAAACTGACCATCAGTGGAATATTAATAGTTTGAGCCCCGCCTCTGGCGAGGTTCAGTTTTGAACTTGAATTTAAACATACCAGAGAAAGTTCGGTATATCGATTGTGGATGACGAATTGCTTCTCTTGTTTAAGTTGGCGATTTATTTAGATATAAATATGTAACCAGTTTTTCTTTCTTTTTTGTGACGATTTATTTTCTGTACTATCAACCAGTTTTCGAGCCACTGCAGGGTCATCATCAGGTGGAGGTGTTACAGTAACATTACCTGAACCATGAGCAGCTAGACACTGTGGTCGTGATGCCGGTGGAAATGACGGACATTTCGTTGCTGGTAACGAAAAGATTATGAAACGAAAAGGTTTTTACGTTTCGTTTACTCAGAGTGCACTGGCTTGTGATACCCATGTCAAATCCGTTCTCATGATATTCATTATCGGGTTATACACACACATGCACAGTATTTAGCTACACCTGGTTTCACACTCAGTCGTAGTAAGTAAATACTGAATGTAAGTACAAAGTAAAAGAATATGATAGATTTTGCACTTTGCCACATCACCTCCTTGAGCTGAGATGCATTGTATTACAGAATAGATACTTATAAGCCTAGATAGTAGATTTAAGTGACTCTTGCTAGCTGCAGGTGTCTTCTTCCTTTGACAGTATACATGTAATATGGATTAAAAAGTTACACAAAAGATCTGATCTATACTTGTAAATATTTATTGTTTAATACATTCGATCTCAGGCCTACATGATATGGCAAAATGTGATCTCTGTCATCTTCATATTCTTTGTACTCACATTCAGTGTTTATTTACTTTAAAGGTGTGTAAAATCAAGTGCAGCTAAATACTGTGTATGTGTGTGTATAACCCTATAATATACATTATGAAAATGTATTTGACTGGGATATCACGTGGCAGGGCACTGTAAGTACCCAAAACGTAACAACCGTTTAGTTTCATAAGAATTTCGTTACCGATAATTTAATTGCCGTCATTTCCGCCGGCACCACGATTGCAGTGTCTTGCCGCACGTGGTACATGTAACGTTCTAACGTTCCTGTAATACCTCCATCTGGTAATTACCCGCAGGTGGCTCCAAAAATAGTTAATAGTACAGAAACAAATCTATCAAGAATCTAAAGAAGCGACTGGTTGCATATTTGTACTCAAATAAATCGCGAATGCCAGGCAAAATATCAGTAGCTCCCAGGGGCAGCATGGCAATACCACCGCTAGCCTTCATAGTGGTCTCAATTCTGAAAGGAAGAGAGTTCATATCCCAGTCGAACAACTCACTTATCATTAGATCCATCAGAGCTACCACACTACGTGGATATCGACTGCTGTTTTCCACCCGATGTTCCAAATAGTCCCACACATATTCTACCGAGCTAAGCTCGACACTGTTCATCATACCAGGAACTTATTAGTGCAGACCAGTGAACTTGGCCTGGAAAAGAGAGCTTTTGCAACAAGCCGTACAAATGTCGAGTTTGTTCCTGTCCTGAGGCGTTGTGACAGGCCTTAGTGGAACAGGTCTGTGAGCAGGTCAACACGGAGTTAGACCAACTGCATCTGTCAGGTGCTGAGTCAAAAGTTAAGTTCGGTTTCTGTTGGGGCTTTGCAAGGCATGAACAACATCTCAGTAGGAATGGGAGAAAGAAAACTGGTTGGGTTGATAGCAGAACCGTTAATGGGGAACACTGACACTCGTGGGCGCACCCCCGTAGTTACTGGCATGAGTGGCGTATCATTTGTAGGGTAAACTCAGATTTCATCATTAAAAAAGAAGTGAACATAACTGAAAATTTTGAGACTAACATATATGAAGACAAAAGGAGGTTATAATAAGCTTACTGCATCTAAATATTCGAATGTCCAACATAAAATTTTGTTTCGATGAACTGCAGCCAGCAAGTCATGTATATGTAATATGGGTATCTGAACTTTATTTGACTACAGATATAGGACTGCTGAATATGGATGGACACGATTTAGTATGGTGAAAGGAGGAGTTGCCCACTTATTAAGAATGGATACAAATACCCATACTCTGCGGTGATTTTCAGTTTGAAGCCTGTGCTTCAGAAATTTTTTTCGTGGAAAGTTAATAATAATAGTCACAACATACAGCGCCCATCTGTCGATTTTTAATTATTTATGCTAAAGTTTGATGCATTATTAAACCTCTTGACTACCAAGCGGAATAACGTAATATTAAGTAGATATTGAAATTTAAAGTTTTTAGAGCGTGCCTATTGTACAGCTGTACCTGAGTCTCTCGCCATTTCAAATAATGTAGCTCCCCTCACAAGAGTTGTAGCAACAGTTACGTGAACGAGCAGCACTGCTACTGACAACATTTTTTACACATGTGTCGTGACTGCAAACCCATAGTGTAATTCCTTAGTAATGGCCATTCAGACCACACTGTTTAACTGCTGACATTTAATATCAGAACGTGACACAAATAAAAGCAACTGGAAAACTACAAAGGCAATATCTGAAAAAGCAGTTGAGGAGTTCAATAAGAATTTGCCTAATACAAACTGGGAAGATGTCCACCACACCGCTGGTCTAAATTAAAAATGTAATATATTCTTTGACATAATCATAGGTTACAATGAAAATTTTCGTAAAAAATTAACCTGTGGAGGCCAGGAAAGTGCTCTGAAATCCTGGATTAAGAAAGGGGCCAGAATGTCATGCAAAACTAAGGGAAGACTCTAATTAGTATCAAGGGACACTGATGATAGGGTTAAAGCACGCCACAAACTGTACCGTAACGTCCTAGGTAAAGAGATCAGTACATCAAAATGTATGCACTGAAGAAAAAATAAGCTTCTACAGCAACAAGCCAAAACTGCGAGCAACATAATAAAAATTAAACAGGAAAAAAAAGTTAATGAAGAAACCTCTTTAAAGGTTGATGATGAACTGTTCCAAGAGAGCGTTAAAGTTTCGGAAGGTTTTAATAATTTTTTTCTGTCAGTAACACATGGTTTAAATTTCAACGTTTCCTTAGCAGAAAACCTGTGTTGTTGTGGTCTTCAGTCCAGAGACTGGTTTGATGCAGTTCTCCATGCTACTCTATCCTGTGCTAGGTTTTTCATCTCCCAGTACCTACTGCAACCTACATCCTTCTGAATCTGTTTAGTGTATTCATCTCTTGGTCTCCCTCTACGACTTTTACCCTCCACGCTGCCCTCCAATACTAAATTGGTGATCCCTTGATGCCTCAGAATATGCCCTAAGAACCGATCCCTTCTTCTACTCAAGTTGTGCCAGAAATTACTTTTCTCTCCAATTCTATTCAATACATCCTCATTGGTTATGTGATCTACCAATCTAATCTTCAGGATTCTTCTGTAGCACCACAGTTTGAAAGCTTCTATTCTCTTCTTGTCCAAACCGGTTATCGTCCATGTTTCACTTCCATACATGGCTATACTCCATACAAATACTTTCAGAAATGACTTACTGACACTTAAATCTATATTCGATGTTCTAAATTTCTCTTCTTCAGAAACGCTTTCCTTGCCATTGCCAGTCTACATTTTATATCCTCTCTACTTCGACCATCATCAGTTATTTTGTCCCCCGAATAGAAAAACTCATTTACTACTTTAAGCGTCTCATTTCCTAATCTAATTCCCGCAGCATCACCCGATTTAATTCGACTACGTTCTATTATTCTCGTTTTGCTTTTGTTGATGTTCATCTTATATCCTTCTTTCAAGACCATGTCCATTCCGTTCAGCTGCTCTTCCAGGTCCTTTGCTGTCTCTTGACAGAATTACAATGTCATCGGCGAACCTCAAAGTTTTTATTTCTTCTCCATGGATTTTAATTCTTACTCCGAATTTTTCTTTTGTTTCCTTTACTGCTTGCTCAATATACAGATTGACTAACATCGGGGAGAGGCTACAACCCTGTCTCACTCCCTTCCCAACCACTGCTACCCCTTTCATGTCCCTCGACTATTATAACTGCCATCTGGTTTCTGTACAAATTGTAAATAGCCTTTCGCTCCTTGTATTTTACCCCTGCCGCCTTCAGAATTTAAAAGAGAGTATTCCAGTCAACATTGTCAAAAGCTTTCTCGAAGTCTACAAATGCTAGAAACGTAGTTTTGCCTTTCCTTAATCTATTTTCTAAGATAAGTCGTAGGGTCAGTATTGCCTCACGTGTTCCAACATTTCTACGGAATACAAATTGATCTTCCCCGAGGTCGGCTTCTAACAGTTTTTCCATTCGCCTGTAAAGAATTCGTGTTAGTATTTTGCAGCAGTAGCTTATTAAACTAATATTTCGGTAATTTTCACATGTCAACACCTGCTTTCTTTGGGATTGGAATTATTATATTCTTCTTGAAGTCTGAAGGTATTTCGCCTGTCTCATACATCTTGCTCACCAGATGGTAGAGTTTTGTTAGGCCTGGCTCTCCCAAGGCTGTCAGTAGTTCTAATGGAATGTTGTCTACTCCCGGGGCCTTGTTTCGACTAAGGTCTTTCACTGCTCTGTCAGACTCTTCACGCAGTATCATATCTCCCATTTCATCTTCATCTACATTCTCTTCCATTTCTATAATATTGTCTACAAGAACATCACCCTTGAATAGACCCTCTATATACTCCTTCCACCTTTCTGCTTTCCCTTCTTTGCTTAGAACGGGGTTTCCATCTGAGCACTTGATATTCATACAGGTAGTTCTCTTTTCTCCAAAGGTCTCTTTAATTTTCCTGTAGAAAACCTACAGTTCCTAATAAATGCCTTCCAAAACAAGTTTGATAAAATTTAACATCATTCCACATCCCCAAAAAAGTTTCTATTATCATCAACACTGAAACATAACTGTTCCTGTGGTTGTGATGAAATCAGTAGTAAACAAAATAAATGTTGTTTAGCTGAACTTAGTTATATGCTTAGTTACTTGTGTAATGAATCTTTTCACCGTGGTACTTTCCCAGGGAAACTTAAAAATATGCTGTTGCCAAGCCACCAGCAGACTTTATACACTCTTAGTACAACAAACATACTTAGTAGTAAAAAGTTTGGATTTCATCAAGGACTGTCAGCTAAAAAGGCTATATTCACTACGACAAATGACATACTGCAATGAATAAATCAGAAATTACTTCCGCAGGGGCCATTACAGATAAGGTTTTTGATTGTGTGAACCATTATGTCCTAATGTAAATGTTAAAATATTACAGACCTGTAGACACAGTAGGTCCATGGCTTTATTTTATCCAAACGACGACAAGCAGCGTGTATCAACTCCAAGTCAATCATATAGTAGTTGTCACTCAGAATTTGAAGCAATCTGCCATGATGCACTACAGGGTTCGATTTTGGGTCACGTGTTATTTCTGATACACATAAATTATCTTCCACTTGCAGTTTCAAATTATGTAAACTTTGTAATTTTTGCTGATGGTACAAGTAGTACAAATAACAAAAAGTAGCAGTCCCCTCACGGAAAAGGCAGCTAATTAAATCTTCGAAAATATCAACATACGCTTCAAAGCATACTGCTAATCATTGAATATTGACAAGGGTCAGTACATGCAGTTCAGTAGCTCTCACAGAACTCCATAAGCTATAAGGAAAATTTTTCAAACTATGAAATACATGAAGTAGAAAGAGTTAAGTTTTCTGGACTACAGATAGACCACAAGCACAGATGGAAAGTCCATTGTCTACAATTAAAGAAGTACCTTGGCACAGCTATGTTCACAGTACGCATGATTACTACTACAGGCGAAATAAAAATGAAAAACCGGTTTATTCTGCAAAAAACCATTCACTAACGAATTACAGAATCATTTTCTGGGGAAAGTAAAGTTACAGCAGATTTATTTGCGGAATACAGAGACTTATTATAAGAACTGTGTTATTGTTTTTGTTGTGGTCGTCAGTCCGAAGACTGGTTTGATGCAGCTGTATCCTGTGCAAGTCACTAATAACTATTGCAACCCGCGTTCATTTGAACTTGCTTATTGTAATCGCCTCTTGGTCACCCTCTGCAATTTTTAACCCTCAGCCCCACATTGACTTCCTTCCAATACTAAATTAACGATTCCTTGATGTTTCAGAATGTGTCCTATCAGCCGATCCCTCCTTCTAGTAAAAATATGCCACAAATTTCTTTTTCCCCGGTTCTTTTCAGTACGTCACCTTTAGTTACGCAACCTACCCACCTTTTGTTCACCATCATTCTGTAGCACTAAATTTTAACAGCTTCTATTCTCTTCTTGTCTGAATTGCTTATCGTCCACGTGTCTCATCCGTACATCCACACAAATGCCTTCAGAAACGACTTCCTAAATTTTAAATTTATATTCAATGTTAACAAATTTCTCATCCACGGAAACGCCTTTTTTCACTATTGCCCTTCTAAATTTTATATCCTGTCTGATTCAGCCATCATAAATTATTTATTGCCCAAATAGCATACTCAGCTGCTACTTTTAGAGTCCGACATCTTCATCTAATCCCCTCAACATCACCTAATTTCATTCGACTACGTTCCATTACTCTTGTTTAACTTTTGATGATGTTCATCTTATATCTGCTTTCAAGACACTGTCCATTCCGTTCAACTGCTCTTCCAAGTCATTTGTTGTCCCTGAAAGAATTACAGTGTCATCGAAAAGTGCAAAGTTTTTATTTCTTCTCCCTGAACTTTAATTCCCTTTCCAAATTTCTCCTTCCTTTCCTTTACAGCTTACTCAATGTACAAACTGAATTACACTGGGGGATAGGCTGCAATACTGATCACCCCATCTCAACCATTGCCTCCCTGTCATGCTCTTCGGCACTTCTAACTGCCGTCGGGTTTCTATACAAGTTGTAAATAACCTTTTGTTGCTTGTAATTTACCCCTGCTACCTTCAGAAATTTAAAGAGTGCGTTCCAGTCAATTTCCTTATCACATATTCTAAGATAAGTCGTAGAGTCAGTAGTGCTTAGCGCGTTCTAGCATTTCTCCGAAACCCAAACTGATCTTCCCCTAGCTCGGCTTCTACAATTTTTTCAATTCCTCTGAAAATAATCCGTATGAATATTATGCAACCATGAATTATTAAATTGATTGTTCGGTAACATTCACAATTGTAAGCACTTGCTTCTTTTGGAATTGGGGCTGTTTCGTTCTTTTTAAATTCTGAGGGTATTACCTCTGTCTTATATATTTCGCACACCGGGTGTGATAGTTTAGTCATGGCTGGCTCTCCCGAAGATATCAGCAGTTCTGAGGGCTTTTCTTCCGTTCCAGGAGCCTTGTTTCGGCTTAGGAGTTTCAGTGCTCTGCCAAATTTTTCTCGCAGTGTCATATCTCCCATCTCATCTTCACCTACTTCTTCTTCCCTTTCTACGAGTATAATACAGCCTTCAGGTTCTTTTTCCTTGTGTAGCCCCTCTGTATAGTCCTTCCGTCTTTCAGCCGTGCCGGCCGCGGTGGTCAAGCGGTTCTAGGCGCTCAGTCCGGAACCGCGCGACTGCTACGGTCGCAGGTTCGAATCCTGCCTCGGGCATGGATGTGTGTGATGTCCTTAGGTTAGTTAGGTTTAAGTAGTTCTAAGTTCTAGGGGATTGATGACCACAGATGTTAAGTCCCATAGTGCTCAGAGCCATTTGAACCATTTTTCTTTCAGCCGTCCCTTCATTGTTTAGTACTGGTTTTCTGTCTGACCTGCTAATATTCATACAGATGCTTGTCTTTTCTCCAAAAGCGTATTCAATTTTCCTGTAGGTGATATCTATTTTCCTCCAGTTGTACATGCTTCTGCAGACTTATATTTGGCCTCTAGCCACTCCTGCTTAACTAAATTGCACTTCCTGTCAGTCCCAATTTTGAGACGTTTGTATTCTCTTCACCTGCTTCATTTGTTGCATTTTTATATTTTCTCCTTTCGACAGTTGAATGCAGTATCACCTGTTGTGTTTAAGGATTCCTACTAGCCCTTGTGCTTTTTACTTATTTGATCCTCTGCTGCCTTCATAATTTCATCTCTCAGAGCTACCCATTCGTCTTCCACTGTATTTCTTTCCCTTGTTTCAGTCAATCGTTGTCTCATAACCTCTGGTCATTTCAGCTTATCCAGGTTCCATCTCCTTCATTTCCTACCTTTTTGCAAATTCTTCAGTTCTGATCTTCAGTTCTGAACTTCAATTCATAATCAACAAATCATCGTCGGAATCTACGTCTGCCTCTGGAAGTGTCTTACAGCTTAAAATCTGCTTCTGAAATCCCTGTCTTACGATTATATAATCAATACGAAATCTTCCAGTGTTTCCTGGTCTCTTTCACTTATACAACGTTCTCTCACGGTTGTTAAACCAAGTCCGTGGGATAATTATATTATGTTCTGCGAAAAATTCTACTAAGCGACTTCCTCTTTAATTCCTCTCCTCAAGTCCATACTCTCCAACTATTTTTCCTTTTCTTCCTCTTCCTTCTACGTAATTCCAGTCGCCCATCACAATTAAGATTTTCTCTCCCTTAACTACTTGAATAATTTGTTTCATCTCATCATACTGTAGATTATTTCAGTCTCTTCATCTTCCGAGGAGCTAGCTGGCAAATAAATTTGTGCTACTGTGGTGGGTGTTGACTTTGTGTCTTTCTCGGCTATGTAATAGTAAATGCGTTCACTGTGGTTCTTATAGTAGCTTACCTGCGTTCCTATTTTCTTATTCATTATTAGACCTACTCCTGCATCGCCCTGTACTCACCTGACCAGAAGTCATGTTCCTGCTGCCACCGAACTTCACTAATTCCCACTATATCTAACTTTAACCTATCCATTTCCCTTTTTAAGTTTCCTAACCTACCTGCACGATTAAGGGATCTCACATCCCACGCTCCGATCCGTAGAACGCCAGTTTTGTTTCTCCTCATAACGACGTCCTCCTGAGTAGTCCCTGCCAGGAGATTCAAATTGGAGACTACTATACTTCCGGAATGTTTTATTCAAGATGATTCCATTATCATTTTACCATGCAGTAAGTTGCACGTCCTCGGGAAATGTAATGGCTGTAGTTTCTCCTTGCTTTCACCTGTTTGCATTACCAGTACATCAAGGTCATGTTGGCAGATCTTACAAGGCCATATCAGTCAGTCATCAGTAGTTACCCTGCAACTACTAAAGAGGTTGTTACCCGTCTTCAGGAACCACATGTTCGTCTGGCCCCTCTACAGATTCCCCTTCATTTCGGTTGCACACAAGCCACCGTACCTCAGCAATGTGTGTGGTTCATGAAGCGGAGTTATATCTGGTCTAAGTATTAGAACATCCTGGAGAGACCTCTTCAAAAAAACCGGCTATTTCGTCAACTACTCCACAATACAGTAGCGGAAATCATTATAAAGGCAGGGTTACTACCCCAATTACCTCGAAAATTCTCTTCGGCATTATTATGTTAGGCTTTATAGTTCTTGTAGTGAAATTGTCACTCACTCTTCTCGTATCGCTCTTCTCAGCTCACGTACTGCCTCAAATTGTCTTGCAAGTATTGACCAGAGGTTTCCCAATTAGTTTAAACCCAGGCTACATGGAGGCCAGGGCAAAACACCGATACCTTTATCTTCAAACTACTTTTATTTGTAGCAGAAACTTGCACAGATGCAGTAGCTTGTTAAAACATTAGACATTTGTCCCCTAGGTCCTCATACATTCCAATCGATGCTGTCTCTAGCATCTCAGTGTACATTTTAGAGTTCATTCTAGTGTTCACCCAAGATAATGCGTGATTTACCTTTACTGCAGAAGGTTGCCCAAGTCATAACACTTCCACCACCAAAGTTTCTGCTCAGTCTTACCCGCTGTTCTGTTCTCAGACCGTGCCAGTCATAATGAAATACATCAGCACCATCTAAATTAAACTTTTTCTCATCACTGAAGATAGCTTCACCCCATTCTCAAGTCTAGGTCATATATTTTTCAGCAAACTACAATCTGGTCTGATTATGCTTGGATGTTAGAGCAGGTTTCTGCAGTCGTTTCTTGAATGCAAGATATTTGTCATTTGACAAAATTTGTCGTGCACGTCTGGCAATTACTAGCAACTGTAAATCAGCAACAAGTTGAGAAGAATAACAGTTTGCAATCCTTGTTTTGCCCAAAAGTAACTGTTTCGAGCATCAGATAATTTTATACCTTGCTCACATTTTCCGTTCCGTCCATATCGTGAGCGAATCTAAGGAAATTATAAATCACCATAATGGAACGGTTCAAATTCTTGGCTATTTGATAATTAAAGAGTCCCATTCCCTTCTACTCAACGATTTTTGTTTTTTCATCACATGATAACTGTTTTCCGCTTGGAAATGTGACAATCGTGATTTATGTAAACAATACGCACTGTCACTAAAGGTGCCGGTTTTGTATCTGCAGGAAAGGCGCTTACGCACACATTAACAACGGAAAAAGTCGATGGCTTTTATGCTGATTTCCACTCTCTACCACCTGATTCACTGATGTCTTGTTATATAACGTAATACTAACACCAAATGCGATACCATTTTACTGCCTTTACTGGGTCTCATACTGCTGCATATACACTGTGAGCACCTATTCTAATCGACAACGTTAATTTTACTACAAATATGCATGCATTTATACTGATTTCACTACTTTATATACACTGACGGAAAAAATCACAACAGCAAAAGTGATTAATATTGAGTAATGAAATTTCGTGAATACATGTGTCTAGGTAACATATTAAAATTATTGCTGGTCATAGGTTAATAAATTACTGCAAATGTGAAATGCTCCTACATTAATAACCAGTGGAACCACCAGAATGTTGTATGTGAGCATGCAAAGGTGCGTGAATTGTGTTGTACAGGTGCCGGATGCGGTTTGTAGAATGGAGTTCCACGTCTACTGTATTTGGCCGGTCAACACAGGGATCGATTAAAGCTCTTTCTGAATGACACTGGAGTTGTCGACCGATGATGTCCCATATGCGCTCGATTGGAGATACATATGGTGATCGAGGAGGCCAAGACAACATGTCGACACTCTGTAGGGCATGATGGGTTGCAACAGTAGTATGTGGTGCGGTGTTATCCCATTGGAAAACACACTCTGGAATGCTGTTCATGAGTATCAGTACAGCCGGCCACTGTGGCCGAGCTGTTCTAGGCGCTTCAGTCCGGAACCGCGCTGCTGCTACGGTCGCAGGTTCGAATCCTGCCTCGGGCACGGATGTGTGTGATGTCCTTAGGTTAGTTGGGTTTAAGTAGTTCTAAGTCTAGGGGACTGATGACCTCAGATGTTAAGTCCCATAGTGCTCAGAGCCAGTAGCAGGACAAGATATCGAATCACAAAACTGTCGTACAGATTTTCAGTCGGTATCGGTGGGATAACCGCCAGAGTACTCCAGTTGTCATACGAAATCGTACCCCAAACCATAAGTCCAAGTGCAGGTCCAGTGTGCCTAACACACAGACAGGTTGTTTGCAGGCTCTCAACTGGCCACCATCTAACCAACACACGGCCATCACTGCCACTGACAAGGGGAGGCCGCCAATTGTGAAATTCAGATTCGATTCATACTGCGCATAATAAAAGCTCATGGCCAGAGGTGTAATGTGGCAAAGCACCAAGATGCACTTCTCAGCCGTTGTCGAGAAAATCGACAGTTAAAAGTAACCGTTGCGGTGAAATACTATCTACGATTAATAGTTTTCTGCAGCGTCGTGGCGCAGCGGTAAGCGCTAGGGTTCGTAATCCGAAGGTCGCCGGATCGAATCTCGCGCCGTACATCTTTTTTTTATCATTAGTTTTTTGTTGGTTGGTTGGTTGGTTTGGGGAAGGAGACCAGACAGCGAGGTCATCGGTCTCATCGGATTAGGGAAGGACGGGGAAGGAAGTCGGCCGTGCCCTTTGAAAGGAACCATCCCGGCATTTGCCTGGAGCGATTTAGGGAAATCACGGAAAACCTAAATCAGGATGGCCGGACGCGGGATTGAACCGTCGTCCTCCCGAATGCGAGTCCGGTGTCTAACCACTGCGCCACCTCGCTCGGTTTAGTTTTTTGTAATATATATATATATATATATATATATATATATATATATATATATACTATTAATGAATTGCTTATGCATCTTGGTGAAGGCGGATCGCTCTCCAATAGTACCGCTTCCATTTTTCCGCTTGTTTAACAGGGTGTACCAAAGCTCTGACGTCCGCACTGATTTATATATATATATATATATATATATATATATATATATATATATATATATATATATATATATATATATCCTGGTAATCAGTTGCAACAATTATGCATATAATAAGTTGGCGACTTCGAACATCATTATGTTTTCCGCAAACAAAGTTGTATTTCACAAATGTTATTAATTGTCTTCATAATGTATATTATATATATATATATATATATATATATATATATATATATATATATATATATATATATATATTTGAATTACAAAAAAAATATTAAAAATATGTTTCATGGCGCGAGATTCGATCCGGCGACCTTCGGATTACGAACCCGAGCGCTTACCGCTGCGCCACGACGCTGTAAAAAACTATTAATCGTAGAGAGTATTTCACCGCTACGGTTTATTTTAATTGTCGATTTTCTCGACAACGGCTGAGAAGTGCATCTTGGTGCTTTGCCACATTACACCTCTGGCCATGAGCTTTTATTATGCGCAGTATGAACTGAACCTGAATTTCACAATTGGCGGCCTCCCCTTGTGAGACAGAACCAGGTTTCATCAGAAAACACAACAGACTTCCACCCTGCCTTACAATGAGCTCTCGCTTGACACCACTGAAGTTGCACATGTCGGTGGTTTGGGGTCAGTGGAATGCACGCTACAGGGCGTCTGGCTCGGAGTTGTCCTTAAAGTAATCGATTTTTAACAGTTCGTTGTGTCACTGTGGCGCCAACTGCTGCTGCAGAAGAAGTATGATACGTAAGCCATACACGGAACACGATGGTATTCCCTCTGGAGACCGGTCTTCTTGCGACCATTCATTCTCGTGAAAACCCCTACCAGCAATCATGTACAATGGCTACGTTTCTACCGAGTCTTCCTGCAAAACCGCGGAAGAAACACCCAACTTCTCGTAGCCCTAATACAAAACCACGTACAAACTCAGTGAGGTGTTAATAACGGCGTCTTTGTTGCCTTAAAATTGCCAGTTGGCGTGGCTGCCTAAAGATTTCAGAACTCCTCAACTGATAAAAACCATCGTCGAATTATAAAAATCCTATAGTCAATTATGAAAGTCATGTCTATGTTAAGTAGCAAACTGTACACATTCCTGTTAAAATGTGCTCTTCTCGGACTATGTCAAGCAACAAAATGCCCCTCATAGATGTTATTCAGTGAAGTACATGGCCCCGTAATGACAAAAGCCGACACGCTTATGTGTATTTGCCACCAACATAGCCGGCCGCGGTGGCCGAGCAGTTCTAAGCGCTTCAGTCCGGAACCGCGCTGCTGCTACGGTCGAAGGTTCGAATCCTGCCTCGGGCATGGATCTGTGTGATGTTAGTTAGGTTTACGTAGTCCTAAGTCTAGGGGACTGATGATCTCAGATGCTAAGTGTCATAGTACTTAGAGCCATTTGAACCGCTTTGAACCACCAACATAGCAGCTGACAACATGAGTGACGAGTGTTGTCGAAGCGCCTGCTGTGGCTGCCGTAGACTGAGTTGTGTGGGTTTATAAGTGACCTCAACAAATACAGCAACAGCGGACCATTGGACATTTCATTTAGTTTCATTTAATTGTTTTCGCTTCTGTGTTTTTAAAAAAAAAACTGTTCATTGAGTGAAGTGTCAAGCAATCATGTATACCTTAAGAACTATGAGCAGAAGACATGTGTTTCACAGTAGCGAAGATAAACAAGTGCTCATAGCTCTTAAATTATGCGCTTTAGAACCCATATTTACTGAACAGTTTTTTGTTGTTTTGGCCATAGTAACACCTCTCGAAATATGGTAAACAAAGAGTTGCAGTTGAAGAAATTTGTTTCACAGTATGAAGAAGTGCTCATAGCTATTAACGTACGCATTTTACAGACTATGTTTACTGGACAGGATATCTACCATTCCTCCTGCGACACCGTGTGTTAATGCATTATAATTTTAGTAATATTGTAAGCTCGCTTTTACGATGCTCCTTTTAGTAAACTTGAAAATTTACAGATAGGTAGAGAAGTTCAAGCTAATAGAAGATAGGTAAAAGAGGCTGTCTTACTCTGAAGAGGTGTTGACAGTAACTAAACGTGGAGTAGGTGGTGACAGTGCCCTGTTTTGGCCCCCACGTGGAATGACCCGGGCAAATCCGGATGAGGAACTGAGTCGCAAGTTTTAATGTGGACCTCTGGAGGTGGGAACAGCCCGGTGTAGTGACCGCCAGCTGTAGTTCAGTGCGATCGGCCGGCACCCCCAGCCGATTTCGGAATTACCGGGCTTCCCTTCGTAGAGATAATTGCCAAGGGCTCCGTCAACACCGCACGTGAGTAGCATGTTCTTCAGCACTGCTGCAGAGGATTGCATCTCAATGCAGCTGCGCTTATTCCAGCCACGAAAACAGTTAAGCGAGTTCACCGCTCCGTCACCTTATATATTTATTCCATAATTTGCATACTGTACGAGCTTGGTGATACTGAACTGCGTGTCCTACCCTCACTACATATGGTACTCCAAGCCGATTGTTACAATACAGAATATTTCAATAACATTTATCGGTCTTCACAACACTATGATCTCACAAAATTTCAGGGATGATGGAGGAGGATAAATATAAAAATCCGGAGTAAGGGACACTGGTGTGGAAACCACCGAGTCTAAAGGTACAAGCGAAAATTGCTCTGCTAACTCTGACAGTGAAAGACATCTACCGGTACTGCTGTTGCTAACAAGGGAACCTCCCCATCGCACCCCCTCAGATTTAGTTATACGTTGGCGCTACAGTCTGGAACCGCGCGACCGCTACGGTCGCAGGTTCGAATCCTGCCTCGGGCATGGATGTGTGTGATGTCCTTAGGTTAGTTAGGTTTAAGTAGTTCTAAGTTCTAGGGGACTGATGACCTTAGAAGTTAAGTCCCATAGTGCTCAGAGCC
Organism: Schistocerca nitens; assembly: GCF_023898315.1. NCBI lineage: Eukaryota > Metazoa > Arthropoda > Insecta > Orthoptera > Acrididae > Schistocerca > Schistocerca nitens. Next base: position 933,231,627 of record NC_064616.1, read on the forward strand.
ATTTGAACCATTTTGAAGTTATACGTTGGCACAGTGGATAGGCCTTGAAAAACTGAACACAGATCAATCGAGAAAACAGGAAGAAGTTGTGTGGAGCTATGAAAAAATAAGCAAAATATACGAACTGAGTAGTCCATGTGCAAGATAGGCAACATCTAGGATAGCATGGGCTGAGGAGAACCGTGGTCCCGTGGTTAGCGTGAGCAGCTGTGGAATGAGAGGTCTTTGGTTAAAGCCTTCCCTGGCATGAAAATATTAACTTTTTATTTTCAGTTTATGTGACACACTTATGTTTTCATCACTTTTTTGGGAGTGATTATCACATCCACAAGAAAACCTAAATCGGACATGGTAGAAGAATCTTTTTACCCATTCGCCAAGTGTACAAGTTAGGTGGGTCGACAAGATATTCCTGTCATGTGACGCACATGCCGTCACCAGTGTCGTATAAAATATATCAGACGTGTTTTCCTGTGGAGGAATCGGTTGACATATGACCTTGCGATCAAATGTTTTCGATTCCCATTGGAGAGGCACGTCCTTTCGTCGACTAATCGCACGGTTTTGCGGTGCGATCGCAAAACACAGACACTAAACTTATTACAGTGAACAGAGACGTCAATGATCGAACGGATCAATCATAACTGAAAATAAAGTGAGTAAACTTTTCACCCGAGGGAAGACTTGAACCAAGGACCTCTCATTCCACAGCTGCTCACGCTAACCACGGGACCACGGTGCTCCTGAGCTCACAGTATCCTTGATGTTGCCTATCTTGCACATGGACTACTCAGTTCGTATACTTCGCTTATTTTTTCATAGTTCCACACAGCTTCTTCCTGTTTTCTCGATTGTCCTGTGCTTATTTTTTCAAGGCCTATCCACTGTGCCAACTTATAACTAAATCTGAGGGGGGTGCGATGGGGAGGTTCCCTTGTAAGTTTGTAGGGTGGACAACTTTCAGAAGTGGTTGTATGAATAAAAGCAAGGAAACAAGTAAGATCTGGTTCATCTCCACGACTGTGCAACGTATTTCTTCTACTGAAAAGAAAAGTGCTTATAGCTCTTAGAGGCCACATTTACTGAACGTTTTTCTTGTTTTGGCCCATACTGTCTCCTCCAAAAAATACTGAAGGCAGAAAGCTTGCAGTAGAAGAGATGTGTTTTCTAGTATCAAAAACGAGCAAGTGCTCTTAGATCTTAAGGTAAGCACTTTAGAGACCATGTTTATTAGACTTTTTTCTTGTTTGTGTCCATACTGCCACCTCCGAAAGTGGCCTACCCTACAGTAGTGGTACATGTATTCCTGTTAGAGGAATCAGAACGGTTTTCACTTCTAACTTTCGCCTCTGTCGTTTCTGGATCAGGGTCACTTGCCTCAGATTGATACATTTACCTTTTTCCATCATCCCTTAAAGTTGGTGACATCTTAACGGAATCACCGTGCAGAGAGCATTCAACAGTGTTTTGCGCGTAGTCCACAGCGGTGACAGCCGAGAATCAGCAGTTCTTCATATGCCTACCTGGCGTGTTTTGTGTCGAGGTTTGTATTCCAGATCATACAAGATTGATTTGTTACAAGTTCTTCATAATGGTCATAAACGACAACATATAAAGTTTTGTGAACTCATTCCGGACGTGAAGACGGGAAATTGTAAATTTCTTTTCAGATTTAGTGTTGAGTGACGAATATTCATACGGTTTTAATTCAAAAGTGAACAGCTACAGCCTAAGAATACATCAGCCACACACTTTAGCTTCAAGTGTTCTGCGACATTTCGTTACAAAAGATTTACAGTCCTATCTGGTCACATGAATTACATACCGCGATATGTTGGAGATCTGAGTTTTTCAGTTACGAGAACATGCCAAAATTTTCATATTTTGGCAGGACGGAGCAGTACCGCATTGTTGTTGTTGTTGTGGTCTTCAGTCCTGAGACTGGTTTGATGCAGCTCTCCATGCTACTCTATCCTGTGCAAGCTTCTTCATCTCCCAGTACCTACTGCAACCTACATCCTTCTGAATCTGCTTAGTGTATTGATCTCTTGGTCTCCCTCTACGATTTTTACCCTCCACGCTGCCCTCCAATGCTAAATTTGTGATCCCTTGATGCCTCAAAACATGTCCTACCAACCGATCCCTTCTTCTAGTCAAGTTGTGCCACAAGCTTCTCTTCTCCCCAATCCTATTCAATACCTCCTCATTAGTTACGTGATCTACCCACCTTATCTTCAGCACCTGCATATAAGAGCGTTAACGTTGAGGTGCTTCAACGAAGGACTGGCCGTATAGCTCGTTAGGACCTCACATTGCACAGTTGGCCTCCAGGGACGCCTGATGTCACGGTATGTGACATTTTTTAGGGGGTTGGGTTGTGTAAGACTCCGCCTGTGTGTCCCTCCTTTTGACGAACTGCGGCGTCGCATGGCAACAGCACGGAAAACATAACTCTACACGTGCTGACGAAAATACAGGACGAGTTTCAATTTCACATGGATTCGTGTACACGATGGTCACACTGAACATTTGTGAAAGATAAATGTAAATGAAAGCTTTGATCCCAAATGTAATTGTAAAATGCTCTCCAAGGTTGTATGTTTCTGCATTTACAAGCTGTGCCATTGTAAAATCTTATTTTTCTTTAGAAAATAAAACTTAGTAATTCGTTGTATTAGTTAAAATGGGCCCCAATTTTCTGTCTTCGTTCATCTACGAAGTGTAGTCTTGTAAAATAGGATGAGGCTTTTTGAAACTTGCTGTATTTGTATTACTTCACTGCTAACGTCGATATGATTCATTTTGAAAACTCTTCATCACTCCGAGCGCGTGCTCCGTGTGTGGAAAACATCATCGTCGACGGAACGTTAAACCCTAACGTTCCTTCTTTCTACCTAGGCAACAACACTCTCACATGAACTAGAAAACTCTGCTTTCAAACGCCACTGCCTGTTTCTTTACCGAAATAACAAACATTACATTTCGCCTGAAGTTAATTTCTAAATTTTCACTGTGCGCATTAAGGGTTCGCATTAGAAGTAGATTAGGTAGCATTTTGGCGAGGAGAACATGACAAGAGACACAGATTTCTGATCAACTGGGAAAAACATCTAAAATATTGTGTTTCACTCCCACGAATGTTCTGAGTCAAAGAGCAGCAATCACTTACTGCGATTAAGTTAGTTTTTAAATGTGCAACGAACTCAGGGACGTAATAACAATGCCCAATACTAACAAGCGGCATTTTTGACATAGAACGCTCGGAACCGCACGAAACCATGCTTAGACTAACATTCGATCATAAAAACAACAGTGGCTTGTGTCAATTGCACGCAAAACTCCGCACTTGTCTGCTAGCGCAGTCAGACGGTGGCATGTTATAGCTGCACTCACAAGTGCTGGAGTTGCATGAATGGATAGCTGCAGTGCAAATATGTCTCTTGGGGTGTTCGCATGTGGGTTACTACGAAAATTGTGTATAGTGACATCATGAAGGGAATTAATCCTAGGAATGTGGTCCAAATATTAGGGTCGAAGTTGCGACTTGTTGAATATGAAATTGAAACCGGGATCGAGGACAGAGAATTCGCGGATATGTTATGTAAAATAATAATTCAGAAACGTGATTGGGATGACACAGGAATAGATGACCTTACACTGGATAGATATACTGAAGGTGGCTGTTGGAGCAAAACACGACGTTCATCTCCAGAGCAGCAGGAACAGTCCAATCAGAATGAGTATGAAGTATTTCCACCCAGTGTACCGGAAGGTATTGATGACAGCGGACTAGAGAACATTTATAAAAACTCGTACAATCGTGGCTTCACTTCCTGTAGCAGACTAATGAGGCGCTATAAGTGCATTAAAAGTAAATCAAATCAGAGCAAGGTCGTATGGATTCACAGTTCACTATTGGCATTTGCAAATGTGGGCACTAGAAGCGTCTAAAATGTTTGGCTTGGACAATTTCAGAACTTCGGTTTCTTCTAGCGACAATCTTAAGACTGAATATGGTGTTTCATCCAGGCATATTACTACGTTTGTTACACGTAAGGACATAGAAAATGACAATAGTATAAAAGCAGAAGGTGCGACAGTTTATGGAGGAAGTGAATATATTTACGACAGAGCAGTGTGTGGAGAAAGGAGGTTTGGAAAAGTGACCAGAGTCAATTACAGTATGAAATGTCTTCAAGATAAACACTATTTCACAGCGGTGAGGAAACTACAGCTAGTGTGTTGGAGTCTGTACATAGCTCTACCCACAGCTACACAATTGATGTGATTTTGTCAATGACAGGCAGAATAGCAAACTAAAGAACATATGAAACGTTTTCGAACTTCAGTCCTTGGCGAACATGTGGCATGTGAAAAAAGTCTATTTCTGTGTGATTCCTGGTCAGGTCACATACAGATCGTACCATTCTAGCTGCAAGTTTTGCAAAGAAATATGTTGCGTTGAAGAGTCTGCCACCGAAAACAACAAAATATTGCCAACCCCTTGGTGTTTATTTCTTTCGCCAATATAAGCTCTATATCAGAAGGACTGATGACTTTTGTAATACTACAATGTGCCAAACCACAAGTGAAGATACATGATTGTTATTTCATCATCAAACTTCACTCCGTCATTTACAATACATTTTCTGCACCAAAGTATACGCCTGTGGTGAAATATGCTAGGTTAAAGGCAGGTTATGAGATTGATATACCCGCATTATCATTTGAAAAGGTAATTAGTTTGGCTTTTGATATTGTACTGCTTGAAACGAAAGTGATTTTGAAGGTAAAAACGTTGCGTTAGTGAGGTGTGCACACTATTCTCTTCCACTTTGTTTTAACCACATCATCAAAATCCCACATCTGCACTATGAGGACTAGTATAAGCACTACTAGTGGTGTAGGATACATGTGGTTTGCGCTATTATAATTACTTTAAGGAGAGGGTTTTTGACACTATTGATTGAAAATGTTATGGCATTAACCTACACATAATTTCTCTCGTATGGTATTGATATCTTGTTACTTTGTTCCTCTCTATTGAAATGCCTCTTGCGGTAGAATGCAACGTTTTGCGTGGAAATGACACAGACCACTGTTTTTATATGATCGAGTGCTATTCTAAGCATGGTTTCGTGCGGTTTCGAGCTTTCAACGTCAAAGGTGTCCCTTGTAAGCGCTTTTGCCTCACATCAGGTGCATAAAATGTCATGTGAATGCTGTAAGTTTCCCTGTGTCTGAGCGCTGGATATGGCTATTACATTAGTTATTTATGCACCATCTTCCACAGATACCGTAAACTACTGTCGCTATTTTATCAGACAGGCACCGTAGAGTGGAATGCATAATTTTTCACAATTGTCGAGGAAGAGTCAATCAGTAACCGCAGTTTTTTTCCTGCTCCATAGATTGACAGTACTGCCTCAACAGTGACATACCTTAACTTTGCCATTTTACTTGTGTGTTAGCTATATTGGCTCAGTGAATAGCTTTATTCGTGCTAATTGGCCGTATGCACCAATAAATAAATGGGGGGAGTGACACGTTTTCTGTGCTCTGGAGTGACTATGGAGATTATTCGCAGAATTCAGCTGGAGATGGCTGTTTTAGTGAACGAAAGATTAACGAGTAGGCTAAATCGCTATAAAACTTGACATGTTTCTGCCTACAATGAAGAGCATTCGGGTATACCATCCACTTCTGAAACGGACAGAAACATCGTCATCACCTAGTGAGTAATACATGATGACCGTGGTGCCAGAAGTGATGATATTGCGCGCGAGCAGAACATTTGCCACAGTTCAGTATCTGTGATCTTCCATGAGTCTGTAAACTACCACAAAGTTTCTGCTCGTTACGCAGTACGTCAATTGACGGAAAAAACACAAGGAAAAAACTTGCCCAGTGACTCACGTTGTGAATGGCTGGGAAGTTGTCAGCCGAAATACCGGAACAAGACTTGATAATATCTTGGATGCACGCCCGACGAGTAATGGAAAATACAAACTGAAATATTTTGAGCTATCGAAATCACATTTCAGGCTTTCTGAAGAGGAGGAAGGAGACTACCTCTGTTGTGCAGTACCCGTTGATGAGACGTGGATCAGTCACTTCGAACTACAGAGTAAGCCGTATAGCATGGTGGGGAACCATCCCTGTTCACCTATGGCAAAAATTTCAAAACCCAGGCATCTACCGGAAAGTTGATGATGCCATTGTTTTCAGACATCAAAGTTCCAATGCTAATTCATTACACTCTTAAACGTAAGACAGTGAATAATGACATCTACTGTGAGCTAATGTGGTATCTGAAATACAGAATCAAAACGAAGAGGAGAAACAAGATTTGAAACTGTGTGATTTTGTTTCAGGACAATGGCCGCTCTCATAAACCTGGGAGAACAATCCACGGAATTCAGAATCTTGGTTCTGGGATGTTGGAGAACCTAAGTACAGTCCTGATCTAGCTCGAAGAGGTTTTCACGTGTTTGGTCCTATCAACCTCTTGGTTCCCATTCCAAACGCCAGAGTGTGAGACAGGAATTTAGGAACTCCCTGTATAGGCGCGCAGCTACATTTATACATTTAACGTGTGCTCTAGTTTACATTCAAGGCCTTATGTGATTAACAGTTCGCTCACCCCACTATGTTTTCTTTATGGGTTCTTTCAATCAAGATACTGAGCGGCTTAAATCCCATCACCAACAGATATTGCCTGTTGCAGCCATGCTTGAAACTGTACTATTCCGGATGGAAATATAATTTCGCAAAAAATGCTACTCAGAAAAGAAGATGCCTTGTCGTTTATGTGGGCTAATGTCTCTAGTTTTATTGCTACGACCACTCCGTTAATGTGCGTGGAAGTGAGAGAAATGTTCTTAGTGTTCTCTATAAATCACGTTTCAGGAATTTTAAAGTAGTTCTCTTCCTGTTGTTCGGGGTTATACAGAGCCTCCAATTAGAGAAGAAGCTGTCTAACGCTTTCGTGTCGAAAGTAACAGAGCCGTCACAAATTGCACAGGTCTTCTAAGCGCTTTATTCATTCCGACGTAGTAACGATTTCGACCGAATGGCCCAAATGAACAATATTCAGTGGACAGTCGGAGACGCACGCACAGATCCAGGGATTAATCCTAGGGCGAGGGGGGAGGGGGGGGGGGAGCAAAATTAGTTTGTGTCTCTCGTGTCCTCTCTAGCCACCGGCCCCACATATACACTAACTTTAACGTGTCACAGATGTGTACTACTTCACTAACTCATGCGTATTATAAAAATTGTAGATACGTACATATGTATTTATATTTGTATATATGTATGTTCCACATCACCTCCTGAACCACTGGACATATTTCAACCGAAATTAGCACACATGACACTTACTGTCTGGAAAGAATCACTGTGGGGGTAAGAATCACCTAACTACTAAACAGTTGAGGGGGGGGGAGGGGGGGGTTGGGAAAGCAATGTAGCCCACGACGCAGAAATACCCACACTTCATTCATCAAGTATTTGGTGACTTGCAACGATATTTCAAACCTTTGCGAAACTTCTTCTCGCTACTAGCCCCCTCCCCCCCCCCCCCCCCCCGAAATGAGGAACGGAAAAACTTTATCGCTTACTACATTTTCGCTGTTCGTATAGTAAAACTGGAGAGAGCATGACATTTTAACTTATTACTTCTTTACTATTAAATGTATTTGCGACACAATTTGCAGACAGTATTCCATATATCTCTGAATGTACCAGCAAAATTATATCAATGTAAGACCCACAATTCAGGAGGTATAACTTGATAAACACTGAGCTGCGTGAGGAACTGCCATATGATGCATGGCGTTTTGATTAATACTTCTTTGCTACTAACTCTATTCACAATACATTTAGCGGACAGTAACAGCATATACCACTGGATGTGCCTGCAAAATAGGACATACGACGTCATAAACATTGAGCTGCATTAAACTGAAATGGTGGGACGAAATTCGCTAGAGATACCGATGAAATATGTGTAGAAATATGTGTGAAATATGCTAAATATGTTTGAAACATATTTTGACATGCGTGTACACGGGCAAGGCCACTGATAAAAAACTCATCTTAAACCTCTGGAACAGTTTCAAACAAATTTGGTACATATATTAGTTAATATTTGGAAAGAAATACTGTGGGAGTAAGAACCTCCAGTGATGGGAGTGATAACGTGGAGAGAGGAGGATGGAGGGGGAGATGACTAGACACAGAGGGGAAGGAGGAGATGTACAGAGAAGGGGAAGAGGAAGAGGTGGACAGAGTGAGGGGAGTGGAGGAGATGGATAGAGAAAGGAAAGAGGACGAGATGTACAGAGAAAGGAGGGAGAAGGAGATGGACAAAGAAAGGGGGAGGAGAAGATATACGGACGGGGAGTATTGGAGTGCGGAGGAGATAGACAGAGAGAGGGGGTGTGTGAGGTCGACTGAGGAGAGGAAACAGGAGAGGTACAGAGAGAGGTGGAAGAAGGATTTGTACAAGTAGAAGATTGGAATAAATACATATGCTTTGAAAAACGTATGTGCAAAAAATTTGGATAGTACTTGTAACAGGCTGTTGATTTAAGAGCTAAACTCCTGGAAATTGAAATAAAAACACCGTGAATTCATTGTCCCAGGAAGGGGAAACTTTATTGACACATTCCTGGGGTCAGATACATCACATGATCACACTGACAGAACCACAGGCACATAGACACAGGCAACAGAGCATGCACAATGTCGGCACTAGTACAGTGTATATCCACCTTTCGCAGCAATGCAGGCTGCTATTCTCCCATGGAGACGATCGTAGAGATGCTGGATGTAGTCCTGTGGAACGGCTTGCCATGCCATTTCCACCTGGCGCCTCAGTTGGACCAGCGTTCGTGCTGGACGTGCAGACCGCGTGAGACGACGCTTCATCCAGTCCCAAACATGCTCAATGGGGGACAGATCCGGAGATCTTGCTGGCCAGGGTAGTTGACTTACACCTTCTAGAGCACGTTGGGTGGCACGGGATACATGCGGACGTGCATTGTCCTGTTGGAACAGCAAGTTCCCTTGCCGGTCTAGGAATGGTAGAACGATGGGTTCGATGACGGTTTGGATGTACCGTGCACTATTCAGTGTCCCCTCGACGATCACCAGTGGTGTACGGCCAGTGTAGGAGATCGCTCCCCACACCATGATGCCGGGTGTTGGCCCTGTGTGCCTCGGTCGTATGCAGTCCTGATTGTGGCGCTCACCTGCACGGCGCCAAACACGCATACGACCATCATTGGCACCAAGGCAGAAGCGACTCTCATCGCTGAAGACGACACGTCTCCATTCGTCCCTCCATTCACGCCTGTCGCGACACCACTGGAGGCGGGCTGCACGATGTTGGGGCGTGAGCGGAAGACGGCCTAACGGTGTGCGGGACCGTAGCCCAGCTTCATGGAGACGGTTGCGAATGGTCCTCGCCGATACCCCAGGAGCAACAGTGTCCCTAATTTGCTGGGAAGTGGCGGTGCGGTCCCCTACGGCACTGCGTAGGATCCTACGGTCTTGGCGTGCATCCGTGCGTCGCTGCGGTCCGGTCCCAGGTCGACGGGCACGTGCACCTTCCGCCGACCACTGGCGACAACATCGATGTACTGTGGAGACCTCACGCCCCACGTGTTGAGCAATTCGGCGGTACGGCCACCCGGCCTCCCGCATGCCCACTATACGCCCTCGCTCAAAGTCCGTCAACTGCACATACGGTTCACGTCCACGCTGTCGCGGCATGCTACCAGTGTTAAAGACTGCGATGGAGCTCCGTATGCCACGGCAAACTGGCTGACACTGACGGCGGCGGTGCACAAATGCAGCGCAGCTAGCGCCATTCGACGGCCAACACCGCGGTTCCTGGTGTGTCCGCTGTGCCGTGCGTGTGATCATTGCTTGTACAGCCCTCTCGCAGTGTCCGGAGCAAGTATGGTGGGTCTGACACACCGGTGTCAATGTGTTCTTTTTTCCATTTCCAGGAGTGTATAATAGCAGGAATCTTTCACAAGTTGGACAACGTCGTAGTTTACATAATATAAAATGTAAGTATGAACTCACCATTATCTGTAATTCTCCAAACGATTGTTTATGTAAGAGAAATGCTGTTCCTTTGAGTCGTCTCCGGCTACGTTCCGGCAGTCGATGTTTCTTTTATCTTTAGCCGGCCGGTGTGGCCGAGCGGTTCTAGGCGCTTCAGTCTGGAACCGCGCGACCGCTACGGTCGCAGGTTCGAATCCTGCCTCGGGCATGGATATGTGTGATGTCCTTAGGTTAGTTAGGTTTAAGTAGTTCTAAGTTCTAGGGGACTGGTGGCCTCAGATGTCAAGTCCCGTAGTGCTCAGTGCAATTTGAACCATTTTTTCTTTTATCTTTATACTCGTATTGAGGAACTAGAATCACATACCAACTTCTGTACCTCTTCGTTCTTTGTTGTTTTCAACTTTCCAGCACACCTTCATCTTCTTCCCATGTTGTCTTCCGCTTTCTCGTCATGTTCCCGATTTCTTAATTCTGCCTTGAAAGCGTTCTACATTCAGCAGTTTATTCTTAAAATGATTTCTTTCTGTGATTTCCGGTTCTTTCATGTTGCTCTTTTCTAGTTCTTTTCTTTTTCTGTAATCGATGCTATTGTTGATTTCTTTTCCCAGAAAAACAGCAGCATATTTTTCATTAGCCTCCTCTCATCCATTCGGTAGATATGCCCGAGATAGACTACTGTTCGCTTTGCCACTACTTTTGATATTTTCTCTATGACTTCGTAGATCTACTCGTTAATTCTCATTTTCCAAGCATCTCTATCGTATCTCCATTATTTTTCCATTAATACGTCATTTAGGTAGCTCTGTTCTCTCCACCTAATTGTTCCTCGTTAAGCATTCACATGCAAGTGAACATTCTGGTCTTACGACTCTGATATACTTTGTTTTTCTTGATATGCATTTCTTGTTTAAGATATTTTTTTGTGAAACCATTTGCTCTTTCCATTTTGTCACATAATATTTTATATTCTGGGTGTCCGCAGCTGCTGAAATGCATGATGATAAGGAGAATTCCGCTGACTGCTGGTAAAATTGTTGTTTTGTTCATACACAACCGGTTTCGCAGCCTAAAGCCGCATCATTAGGTGCAACCTACATAGTAAAGTTTAACACATGGTGTGTCAACTTTGTGCATATTGAAATTAATAAAGGTAATATGTAAATTATACTCACAATGTTAAAAGGTCAAAAGTGTTGTCATCGCTCCTAGTCAGTATATATTGTTCAGCGAATGTTGCCTACATAACACAGGCGAACGAAGTACTGTTGTGAGTATATTTATATTAAATGTATTAATTTTAATACCCACAAAGCTTTGACACTATATGTTTCTCTGTACCATGCAGGTTGCGCATGATGATGCAGCTTTAGGCCACGAAAACAACAATTTTATCGGCTGTCAATGGAATTCTTCTTAACATCGCGGCATTTCATAATTTTATTGACTGTTACACCTATCGCGAATTTTTCTAGTGACTACTGTTGTGTAGATACTCCAAAGTATTTAAATGTATGAACTCGTTCTCATTTATCCATTTGTGTTTCTATGTGTTTCTGAGCATTTTTATATTTGTCACCATTTTTTTTCAGCTGAAATTTTGAGGTCAGTTCTATTAGCCATTTTTTCAAGAAGATTTATTTGTGTAGCTTCTTTGTTACTTTTCTGAAACTATTGCAGAATTGTCTACAAAAGCCAGTTACTTTGGTTTAATTCCATTTGATTTCCTTCCAAGAATTACTGGTTGACTCTTGTGATTTTTGTAGCACCAAAATCCATACTCTTGCCTTTTTTCTAAAACGCAGTTAAATCAGCAAAGGGATAAGCCTGAATTTGTGACATCAGTTTTTGTGTAAATTTTTTTAATTTTTTTTATTTTTTTTATTTATTTATTTATTTTTTTTTATAGAGGGTCTATCCCAGTCTGTCTCCTCTTACTCATGTGCTGTGGTTTGCAGCGGATTTAGAACCTTGTTGGATTTAGTATTAACAGGCTGATGAATATTCACCTTTTTCTGGCTGGAATGTTAGGACCAGGACGCAAGCCCATTCACCTAGACAAGTACTTATTCTCCGAACGTTAGTTGTAAAATTTATAAATCGATTCATGTATAAATCCAATCGCATCTACTGTTTTTTTTTTCGGGCGTGGGGGGATGTAAGGGGTCATGACCCTCATTAACTCCCAGTTAGATCCGCACCTGAGTCGAACGACATTAATCAATGAACTCGAGGAATTTGAAGTTAATGGACTCTTTGAGACGTTAACGGCAGAGAAAGGCAGCAATGAAAGTGGGAATTTTTTAGAGCTGACATGTAGGCTTACTGAAGGTTATAGAGGTGTAAAACACAGGATATCAGCAACAGCAAGCAGTAAGGCAGTGTATCTCATCTGCAGAAAGCAACGAATTTCTTATAAAAAATATAGCAACAATCCATTCATGGAAACTGGGTGTAGCGCCAAGCTAAGGGCCGATAAAATCGCATAAACTGATGCATTGTCGGACACTAAAGGCATTTCTCCACTTATTGTAGACCCTGCTCTTAAGTGGTTTACATTACTCGAAAAGAGTGCAAGAAGTGGCCGGGAGAATTCCATCTCCGAAATCCGTATCTTTATGCAAGCACTCTCGGATTTGCTGTTTGCCCGTTCTCGCTAGTTGAGAGTTCTTCCTCCAGGTGGCAGGAGCGGCTAGCAGCTGCCGACCGCGGTGAAGGCAGGGGCGCTCGTTTCAAATGCGGCGCACTTTCGTGACGCAATGAAACATTAGTAATCCCCAGTCTTTAATTCATTCTGCTTTTCTTTGATTTGTCTTATAATGTCATTAGAATGATATATCGTTATTGAATGATAACATACCTTTTGCGTCTTTATTCCAACATTGTTGCTTTCAACATTATCAACAACGCGTAAACGGCAGCGATTAAACGTGTATGGACCAATAATTGGTCTGATGAGCATTGTTTCCCGTTTTTTTACAATAACCAAAGACAAACACGGCGGATAATTGGTTAAGACAATCGGCTCGTTTGGGGAAAAGCAGGACTGAAGTCTCTACCTAAAGATTTTGATTCAAGTTTTACTTGCTTTCCCTAAATCACTTCTAGAGTATGTCTGGTCGTTTACTTAAACAGGACGCGGGGTTGCCTTTCCCCATCCTATTCCAACATAGCTATTACTCTTTTTTCAATATCTCAGGTATATAATATAACCTTAACTTCATATTCACACAGGCGGACGTAAAACTGATATAATGTAATCGTTACAAAGGTAGGCGTCAGAAGCAAAGCGAACGCTATAGCTACGGCATACATCTTACTCGAATCTCTCGCTATCCCTGGGAAAAGGACTCGACGTAGCATCACAAAGAACCAATCGCATACAGTGACGTATAAACTGTTTTCTGAGGAAGTTAACTGGAAATGCATCACTCTTGGCTGTTTACTTCCATTTCAGAACTCATGTCCTACAAACCCGATTTGTCGATTAATCACGCGAAACACAGAGGAACACAACTTAGCAACATACCAGGTGAATTTATTTCTTACAAGAAATGTTAAAATACCATCTTATTTACGTCAGGCTAGGTTGTAGTGCTTAGATCTCAGCTAGTGTCTCTTATTTCAGATCATCAGCCTGCTATTCATTTCATTGACAGTACATTCATTGCGTTGCCTTACTTACGCGTGGCATCAGTTGTTGAGGTGGTTTCCGGAATGGAAGAGGTATACCACTTTCCAGATCTCTTCGTTCTCCGGACCTAAAACGACTAGACTTTTCTTGATGGAGGCATTCGGAAGCTGTCGTGTGTCGAACCACGAACAAGATGCAAAGAGTCTTAATTTCCATATCGTGGAAGGCTGCAAAACTATGCGCAATACTCCAGGGATAACACGACAAATCCGAGATTCGATGCGATGCAGGATCAACGCTTATGGAGAATAATACGTTTGTTTGCGTGGAGAGTATTTTGAGTACTTCACGTAACAAGGAGCATCATGTGATATGCTGTTACGTTCTCACCCTGTGTATTTTCCTTATTTAGTGCCGTCTTAGGAGCTTCAGAAATAGAGTCATAGTATGGAAATAAAACTCATGTATCATATTTTCCTGTTGTATGCAAGCCGAAAGCATGGCCACCCCTTTTCTTATACCTTGTATAAACGGAGACTCAGCAAATTTCCAGAACTAAGGTATCGTCTAGTGGTGAAAATACAACCTGATAAAGAACGAATAATAGCTTATGGGTAATATCTACTTTATATTATTTAAGCACAGAAAAAGTCTAAAAACCTATTATTACCAAGTAAGCGAACGTGGCCGGAGATCATGTCTAGTATGAATAATTAGCAGAGTTTGTCAACACGACGGATGTGCAAATCACACTGTCTAGCACCTTTTTATTTTTTGGAAACATTGTGTGTACTGAAATCTGCAGTAAGTTTCCACCGTATAGATTCTTACTGTGTATAAAAGCCCGGAGTTCATGCAGTCCACAAACGATAAGAATCACTGCATGAAACGCACACGGCGAGAGACGTAAAACTCCAGATGGTTGCTACATACCATTAAACGTTTCCTGCTGTTTCTTCCTTTAGAGGAATGTGTGCTGTTTTGCAACTTCCTGGCAGTGCCAGATCGGGACTCGAACCCAGAACGTTGCTTTTTGAGAGGTACAACTTTACTCTCTCAGACTAGTAGTATTTTTCAAAATTCGTGTCCGCCAGGAACTAAATAGACAGTGCGTTCTTACACCACAATTTTCGCAGCTATTGTTAGTTAACCAGCCGTTGTGGCCGAGCGGTTCTAGGCGCTTCAGTCTGGAACCGCGCGACCGCTACGGTCGCAGGTTCGAATCCTGCCTCGGGCATGGATGTATGTGATGCCTTTAGGTTAGTTAGGTTTAAGTAGTTCTAAGTTCTAGGGGACTGATGATCTCAGATGTTAAGTCCCATAGTGCTCATTTGTTAGTTGCTAGCGTTCATGTTATCTAGCGTAACCTGCACGGTTTTTGGCGCTTATTCTCCGTCCCGAATAAGAAGAGGCATCTTACTGTTGGTATTCACGCAACGTACTTAATGAAAAGTTCATCACTCTTGATGACTGAATGAGATCGAGAGGTTCGCATGAGCGAAAACAATATTTGCGAAGGTTCTACATGTGACAAAATAGTTTTACCGTAACTGAGTCGTCACTGGTCACACGCGTTGCAATTCGTGAAATCTACAAACGTATTTGATCTTTCAGAAATAGCATAATATGTTATAGTTTTAGCTACAAATTAATTTGCATTTACGAATATAAAGCAGCACATGAGCTACAGTTTGTGCCGTTTTCAACAGATTGACTACAAATAGTTACCCGATATTTCGATAAATCTAACAACAGCTCGCTGCTAGTAAGCCCAAGTAAAATTAGCGTGATAGTCTCAGTACAGTCGTTTGTGGAATAAGGTTTCAATTTCAAAGACGGAGCGAAGGAGAAACGTCACTCCTCCGCCTCCTGTTGGAGTCCGCGGGTACTTGGCGAGCCGTCTTGAGAGAGCCTTGCGCTGCCATCTGGTAGCAGCCATAGCAGTTACCGCAGCGAGTTCCCGTCGATAGATAGCGCTGCAATACAGGAGGAAGCAGCCAGAGATCGTCTAACTTTGATTCGAATTTATATTCTTTGCGGTCGTTGTCCTCTTTATCCATTGCACCATAACCGCCAGTAAGTCAGAAGTTTGTGAAAAATTATATCAGCAATTGCAATACCAAATTTTAACAGTTAGTTTAAAAGCCGTAAGTTTTATGTTTTCCAAAATTTTCACCATTTGAATATGTCATGCATACCTTCCCATAGTACTTACCTTACAGTTTAGAACAATTACCTTTTGATATGCAAACATTTAAGTATCTGACATGACTCTGATGTGTCTACTCGAAGAAAATATTTGACGCGAAATGTGAAGGCGTGACCAGTGGAGCGACCCTGGCACAGGCCGTGCCACACGGCGGCTTCTTGCTGAACTATTCGTTCCTCCCTGCGTCTGCCTGACACCTGCAGTACCTTTTTTACGTTACTTCCAGTTTTTAAGTACCGGTGCGCTCAAAAAGGAAAGTCTTCTCAGCTGGCCAGAAAAACAATACTTCGAAAACTGAAATAAACAGAGTGAAAGAAGTCGATTTCCAATTTACGCATATGATTACGTATATGTACTATTGGTAAGAGTAATCTTTTCTGGAGACAACTAAATGAATTAATTGTGCCTAAGACAGAGTATAGTGAGTCAAAATCTGACCTTAGAAGGATTTAATACTAGGTATCGTCATAAAGTAATATTCTTTATAATGCTCTTCAGATATTATTACGTCACCCCCAATAATGATCATACCCTTATAAATTTCGAATGTAAAATATCTTTAAGTAAAAAACTGACACAAAAAATATTCTAACACTTACATTAGTCTCAATGGTAGATATCATTCGAAACGCAACCCGTTCTGGTATCTTCAGGCAGAGTAAATAATAGGAATAATGTAGGAAAAGTTATTGGTTGTAGTGAAGAAAATATCTGCGAGCAGATGTGTAACTCTAACACGAAAAGTATAACCAACTCCAAGATCCTAGTCAGATCAAATGAAGTATATCAGTCGTGACAGCAACAGCAGAAAATCTTACTCTTCTATTCCCAAAGATAATGTTAAAGAACGTCGTGCCTACTTTTTACACATGCCCAGGACGCCGAGATGTGTATTAGTGAGCAACAGAAGCCTGGGTGCTATGCAACCCATCAAACAGATCTGCGATGTGTGTTGCATACTCTGCAGTTACGCATCATGTTCACAAAAGCAGTGGCGACAGAAAGAAAGACAGTGTGATTTGCACAGAAAGAAAGTAAGGTTGAAAATACCTGTTTCAACATTTAGTGCAAAAGAAGTTTCAGGAAACGCTATGAGATATGAGGTATATTTTTGAAAAGGTAAATCGGAATTATTTTCCAACAGACGTGATGCAACCCACACGCTGTTACTTCTTCTTATTCCTCTTCTCATTTTCATGGAGTAGGCTTACAGCTTGTTCCATCTCCACTGAAACCATCTGCTCCCCGATCGTCTTGCAATTCTCCTTTGTTTTGTTTTATAATTTATTACTTGTTTTATTAATCTGTGTTCCCCATTCTGTCAGATTATTGTTTCCATTTTACGCTTGCTTGTTCCACAATAAATTATTTTCGTACCACATGTCTGAGGGTACATCCTTTAATTTTCCTTCAAATTTACATTTCATCCGACTGTATTCATCTTTTATCTTTCTTAGTTAATGTCCAAGATTCGCTTCCATATACTAGAATAGGGTTAGCTATTACTTCGTAAGATTTTCACTTTGTATCCTTTCTTGTTGTTCCCTAGTATTCATGTATTGTACCACACATCAACTAAAACTTATTTAATTTATTAGTGATATCATTTTTAAGTTCATAGCTAATACAGCAACTTGACAAGTGAAAACATGACTCCTATTCTATTGATTATTCATCCGGTACCATTTTGCAGGGAACTGGAAATTCCCCTTTGAGTGCCATTACTTTAAATTTTTTCCTGAAATTTTTAGGTTTTTACACATGTCATGTAGGTTACTTATTGCTATCTGGAGGTCGTCTTCTGTCTTCCGAATAATTATTAGGTCATTGGCAAAGAGGCAGTATTTGTGTGTGTGTGTGTGTGTGTGTGTGTGTGTGTGTCCTGGTATTACTCTGATGACATGTTTGACACCCCGTTTCCATTGCCTAACAATGTCGTCTAAGTATATGTTGAATATAGTAGGTGGAAGCACTATTGTCTCGGATATCCTCGTTTCTTTGTGATATTGCAAAGCTTACATCTGTTCACTCTGTCGAAAAGATTTTCATGGTCTCTGAAAGCGATGTGAATCTCCAGGTTGTATTTTCGCCGTTTCTTTATAGTGACGTTGTCACTATATAATCGTCCCTTTGTAAAGTCGTTTTTTTCCTCCATTAGTAGGGCGTCGGAAGTCTTTCTCATTCTACTGTTAACAAATCTGTAAGAAGCATTTAGTAGGCTTAGTTCCCACCCTGTTTTTTAGACCGGTATCACTTCCGCTATCTTCCACGATTCAGATACCACCATCACCTTCCAGCATTCGTTTAAGAGCTATAAGTGCCTCAGTTGTGACTGTAATCCACCGTATCTAAGGAGCTGTACGTTGATTCCAACAGCCCCTGCAGCTTTTCTGTTTTTCATCTGTCTCAGAGCGTCCTGCATCTCATCTTGGTCGCCTCCCTCTTCTGAAGTTACTATTTCTTCCTCTTTTGCATCTTCTTCAGTCCAGACTTTTTGGTAGTATTCTATCCAAGTCTCTTTATCGACAACATTTATCCTTGCAGCATCTCTTTCCTGTTTGTTAAATTGTTTCGTGAGTATAGGTCATCTCTAGTCTACTGTGCTCGTCATTTTCTATAGCTGATATAAATCTATACCATAATTATTAACGAGCTTATTATTACCACAGTTTTGGCCAAGTTGCGCTTTTGTACATATACCGTTCGAGTCCTTCCTGTATTTTCACGAAGATTACGAGGAAAGCTGTTTATTTTTCCGTAACTGGGTTTTCTATTTCATCATTCCACATTCTGAGACTATTCTTCTTCTGGAATTCCTTGTTTTTCCCTACAGCTTCCACTGGTGCTACGTCAACGTATAACGTGATGTTTTGCGTCTTTTTGGTTACATTATTCTGTATAATTTCGTTCGGCTAATATTGTGCTAGTTGTTGTCGGTACAGGTGTTCTGTACTGTCTTCGTGCAATAGATGAAATACTTCTTCCTTGGTGTTGTGTACTTTGTTTATTTGTTTCTCTATTGTTTTCTTTCATGTGTCCAGCAGGTTTATTTTTTCAGTAACTAGATGGTGGTCAGAATTCATGTCACTTCCTCTGCGGACTCTTACATCTTGGACAAGTGATCTAAGTGTTCTTATAGAATGTATTATTAGTTTTCATATCACGGAATGTTGTGAAATATCTTAGTGCTTATCTATTATTATTTTCTGTATACTTTCCGTAAGTTCCCACAGCTCCAGCTATTGGTATGTTTCCAACATGTGCAGTCAGGTCTCCACTTATTATTAAGTGGCCCGATGTATTTCTGAGTACACATATTTGTAAATCTTCGTAAAACGACTCCATCTATTCTTTTTTCTCTTCTTCAGGAACATATGACCTACTACGGTCAGACATCTCATATCTATTTTACGAGGGCAGTTCAATAAGTAATGCAACACATTTTTTTTCTCGGCCAATTTTGGTTGAAAAAACCGGAAATTTCTTGTGGAATATTTTCAAACATTCCCGCTTCGTCTCGTATAGTTTCATTGACTTCCGACAGGTGGCAGCGCTGTACGGAGCTGTTAAAATGGCGTCTGTAACGGATGTGCGTTGCAAACAACGGGCAGTGATCGAGTTTCTTTTGGCGGAAAACCAGGGCATCTCAGATATTCATAGGCGCTTGCAGAATGTCTACGGTGATCTGGCAGTGGACAAAAGCACGGTGAGTCGTTGGGCAAAGCGTGTGTCATCATCGCCGCAAGGTCAAGCAAGACTGTCTGATCTCCCGCGTGCGGGCCGGCCGTGCACAGCTGTGACTCCTGCAATGGCGGAGCGTGCGAACACACTCGTTCGAGATGATCGACGGATCACCATCAAACAACTCATTGCTCAACTTGACATCTCTGTTGGTAGTGCTGTCACAATTGTTCACCAGTTGGGATATTCAAAGGTTTGTTCCCGCTGGGTCCCTCGTTGTCTAACCGAACACCATAAAGAGCAAAGGAGAACCATCTGTGCGGAATTGCTTGCTCGTCATGTGGCTGAGGGTGACAATTTCTTGTCAAAGATTGTTACAGGCGATGAAACATGGGTTCATCACTTCGAACCTGAAACAAAACGGCAATCAATGGAGTGGCGCCACACCCACTCCCCTACCAAGAAAAAGTTTAAAGCCATACCCTCAGCCGGTAAAGTCATGGTTACAGTCTTCTGGGACGCTGAAGGGGTTATTCTGTTCGATGTCCTTCCCCATGGTCAAACGATCAACTCTGAAGTGTATTGTGCTACTCTTCAGAAATTGAAGAAACGACTTCAGCGTGTTCGTAGGCACAAAAATCAGAACGAACTTTTCCTTCTTCATGACAACGCAAGACCTCACACAAGTCTTCGCACCCGAGAGGAGCTCACAAAACTTCAGTGGACTGTTCTTCCTCATGCACCCTACAGCCCCGATCTCGCACCGCCGGATTTCCATATGTTTGGCCCAATGAAGGACGCAATCCGTGGGACGCACTACGCGGATGATGAAGAAGTTATTGATGCAGTACGACGTTGGCTCCGACATCGACCAGTGGAATGGTACCGTGCAGGCATACAGGCCCTCATTTCAAGGTGGCGTAAGGCCGTAGCATTGAATGGAGATTACGTTGAAAAATAGTGTAGTGTAGCTAAAAGATTGGGGAATAACCTGGTGTATTTCAATGCTGAATAAAACAACCCCTGTTTCAGAAAAAAAAATGTGTTGCATTACTTATTGAACTGCCCTCGTAGTTATACCGTTACTGTTCTTCAGTACACATAATTATAACTCTGTATGTTGTTTTTCCATTTATTGTCGATGAGTATTGTTACTCCGCATCATGCTCTTATTGTTGCTAATACTACGATGTCTGGAACTCCTAATCTCTTGTCCTTTAAATACCTGGGCCGTGTCATTTGAGATCCATCCTGCTCATATCCGTGAAGATTTTGAGTTGGTTTTCCCCCCTCTATATGGGGGTACCAACCACTTAAGCATCTGACCTGCCTGATTTTCTGAAAGGGTTTTTCTACTGCAGCCGGAAAATCCACGTTATAGGGAGCCAAGGACTCGGCTTCCATTCCATAATTGTGCGACGACCACGCGGCTTTCGACATAGCGGACTTGCTGGTAAAGCTGCTAAGACATGGAAGACGATTTCTCGAGGTTTTAATAATCTCAGCTCTCAGGGCCTTTAAGATTTTTACCATCGTAGGCTATTACTTGCTGCTTTATTGTTTTTTACTAGCAAGCCAAAGATACATAATTGGTCTGATTTCGGAGATAGTGGCTCTAAGCTGCTTCAAATGAAGTAGAAACTATGTAAGGTACTAGTTTTAAAGAAAGTCGATGGATACGAAATTTTTCAGGTAGGATGCACGATAATACTAAATTTCAGGAGTTCTTTTTTATAGGTGGGTCAAATCAGCAATTTTCTGCTTGATTCAGTAAAGTTATATTTCAGAACCAACAGGAGCTGCTGATGAAATGATCCTTTATTCAATACCTGTTTCGTCCTGCCTACCAAAATCAAGTTGCATAAAAATGTTCACATCACCTGGTACGGTATTTTTCTTACTATGGCGTGTTGTTGTTGTTGTGGTCCTCAGTCCTGAGACTGGTTTGATGCAGCTCTCCATGCTACTCTATCCTGTGCAAGCTTCTTCATCTCCCAGTACCTACTGCAACCTACATCCTTCTGAATCTGCTTAGTGTATTGATCTCTTGGTCTCCCTCTACGATTTTTACCCTCCACGCTGCCCTCCAATGCTAAATTTGTGATCCCTTGATGCCTCAAAACATGTCCTACCAACCGATCCCTTCTTCTAGTCAAGTTGTGCCACAAACTTCTCTTCTCCCCAATCCTATTCAATACCTCCTCATTAGTTACGTGATCTACCCACCTTATCTTCAGCATTCTTCTGTAGCACCACATTTCGAAAGCTTCTATTCTCTTCTTGTCCAAACTGGTTATCGTCCATGTTTCACTTCCATACATGGCTACACTCACAAATACTTTCAGAAACGACTTCCTGACACTTAAATCTATACTAGATGTTAACAAATTTCTCTTCTTCAGAAACGATTTCCTTGCCATTGCCAGTCTACATTTTATATCCTCTCTACTTCGACCATCATCAGTTATTTTACTCCCTAAATAGCAAAACTCCTTTACTACTTTAAGTGTCTCATGTCCTAATCTAATCCCCTCAGCATCACCCGATTTAATTTGACTACATTCCATTATCCTCGTTTTGCTTTTATTGATGTTCATCTTATATCCTCCTTTCAAGACACTGTCCATTCCGTTCAACTGCTCTTCCAAGTCCTTTGCTGTGTCTGACAGAATTACAACGTCATCGGCGAACCTCAAAGTTTTTACTTCTTCTCCATGAATTTTAATACCTACTCCGAATTTTTCTTTTGTTTCCTTTACTGCTTGCTCAATATACAGATTGAATAACATCGGGGAGAGGCTACATCCCTGTCTCACTCCTTTCCCAACCACTGCTTCCCTTTCATGCCCCTCGACTCTTATAACTGCCATCTGGTTTCTGTACAAATTGTAAATAGCCTTTCGGTCCCTGTATTTTACCCCTGCCACCTTCAGAATTTGAAAGAGAGTATTCCAGTTAACGTTGCCAAAAGCTTTCTCTAAGTCTACAAATGCTAGAAACGTAGGTTTGCCTTTTCTTAATCTTTCTTCTAAGATAAGTCGTAAGGTTAGTATTGCCTCACGTGTTCCAACATTTCTACGGAATCCAAACTGATCTTCCCCGAGGTCCGCATCTACAAGTTTTTCCATTCGTCTGTAAAGAATTCGCGTTAGTATTTTGCATCTGTGACTTATTAAACTGATAGTTCGGTAATTTTCACATCTGTCAACACCTGCTTTCTTTGGGATTGGAATTATTATATTCTTCTTGAAGTCTGTGGGTATTTCGCCTGTCTCATACATCTTGCTCACCAGATGGTAGAGTTTTGTCATGACTGGCTCTCCCAAGGCCATCAGTAGTTCTAATGGAATGTTGGCTACTCCCGGGGCCTTGTTTCGACTCAGGCCTTTCAGTGCTCTGTCAAACTCTTCACGCAGTATCTTATCTCCCATTTCATCTTCATCTACATCCTCTTCCATTTCCATAATATTGTCCTCAAGTACATCGCCCTTGTATAAACCCTCTATATACTCCTTCCACCTTTCTGCCTTCCCTTCTTTGCTTAGAACTGGGTTGCCATCTGAGCTCTTGATATTCATACAAGTGGTTCTCTTCTCTCCAAAGGTCTCTTTAATTTTCCTGTAGGCAGTATCTGTCTTACCCCAAGTGAGACAAGCCTCTATATCCTTACATTTGTCGTCTAGCCACGCCTGCTTAGCCATTTTGCACTTCCTGTCGATCTCATTTTTGAGACGTTTGTATTCCTTTTTGCCTGCTTCATTTACTGCATTTTTATATTTTCTCCTTTCATCAATTAAATTCAATATTTCTTCTGTTACCCAAGGATTTCTATTAGCCCTCGTCTTTTTACCTACTTGATCCTCTGCTGCCTTCACTACTTCATCCCTCAGAGCTACCCATTCTTCTTCTAGTGTATTTCTTTCCCCAATTCCTGTCAATTGTTCCCTTATGCTCTCCCTGAAACTCTCTACAACCTCTGGTTCTTTCAGTTTATCCAGTTCCCATCTCCTTAAATTCCCACCTTTTTGCAGTTTCTTCAGTTTCAATCTGCAGTTCATAACCAATATATTGTGGTCAGAATCCACATCTGCCCCTGGAAATGTCTTACAATTTAAAACCTGGTTTCTAAATCTCTGTCTTACCATTATATCATCTATCTGATACCTTTTAGTATCTCCAGGATTCTTCCAGGTATACAACCTTCTATCATGATTCTTAAACCAAGTGTTAGGTATGATTAAGTTGTGCTCTGTGCAAAATTCTACCAGGCGGCTTCCTCTTTCATTTCTTAGCCCCAGTCCATATTCTCCTACTACGTTTCCTTCTCTCCCTTTTCCTACACTCGAATTCCAGTCACCCATGACTATTAAATTTTCGTCTCCCTTCACTATCTGAATAATTTCTTTTATTTCATCATACATTTCTTCAATTTCTTCGTCATCTGCAGAGCTAGTTGGCATATAAACTTGTACTACTGTAGTAGGTGTGGGCTTCGTATCTATCTTGGCCACAATAATGCGTTCAGTAAGCTGTTTGTAGTAGCTTACCCGCGTTCCTATTTTCCTATTCATTATTAAACCTACTCCTGCATTACCCCTATTTGACTTTGTGTTTATAACCCTGTAGTCACCTGACCAGAAGTCTTGTTCCTCGTGCCACCGAACTTCACTAATTCCCACTATATCTAACTTTAACCTATCCATTTCCCTTTTCAAATTTTCTAACCTACCTGCCCGATTAAGGGACCCGACATTCCACGCTCCGATCCGTAGAACGCCAGTTTTCTTTCTCCTGATAACGACATCCTCTTGAGTAGTCCCCGCCCGGAGATCCGAATGGGGGACTATTTTACCTCCGGAATATTTTACCCAAGAGGACGCCATCATCATTTAATCATACAGTAAAGCTGCATGTCCTCGGGAAAAACTGAAATACACATCCTCCTAGTGGACCCCACTCAAGAGAGTAAACGCTGAATACAGACAATGTACAAATATTATATAGCAATATTAAAGCTTTTACCCATTGACTGTATTAATGCATTTTAAAACTAACGGCAGTTTCAGTGACTCAGGATGTCTTCTTTTTTATTTAATTTTTTAAACTCCACAGCAAGAGCAATACCATACATGCTAATATGCAAATTTTTGTGACACATGATGTTGGTTGGTAGTAGTAGTGAGTAAAGGTTTATTTAATCATTCAGCTCTTGCTGGTTTTTAACTAAGAATTTAATCAAAAAATGGTTCTGAGCACTATGGGACTTAACTTCTGAGGTCATCAGTCCCCTAGAACCTAGAACTTCGTAAACCTAACTAACCTAAGGACATCACACACATCCATGCCCGAGGCAGGATTCGAACTTGCGACCGTAGCGGTCACGCGGTTCCAGACTGAAGCGCCTAGAACCGCACGGCCACACCAGCCGGCTAAGAATTTAATCAAATATTTACAACTTGTGGTGGGACACCGCTTGGACTTGTGAATTACTGCAAGATGAGAAACAGTTAGGCACCCAAAGGGTAGAAGGACACGAAATGAAACTTCATGGATAGGGAGAATATGTGATTTCATGACGTCCGAGCAAGTTTCACACTTGTTCTATGGGGACAGATCCGCTTATCTTGCTGGCCACAGGAGTACTTCAACATGACGCATGCAGTTCATAGAGACACGTTCGATGTGTAGACGAGCGATGTGTTGCTCAGAAATGGCACCACGATACTGTCGCATGAGACGCAATACAAGAGGACGCAGGATATCCGCCACGTTCCAACGCCCTGTCACAGTCCCATTAATCATTACTAGCCATTACCTGAAGTCACACACGATGGCTCTTCACATCATGATGCTAGGATCACAAACGCTGAGCCTCTCCGAAACATTGGAAGAATGGTACTCCTCAGGTGGTCGCATACTCGCTGACCGTGGTCATCCTGCGTAGTGCAGAACCGCGATTCGTCGATGAAGCCAACCTGCCACAGACTACTACCCGCGCTGAACATACCACTGTGCCCTCTTCGAATCGGTACTGAGCTCGCCACAAACAGAACAGTTGGCAGGAGGGGACAGAAAAATGTGTCACTGAGACTCTTCGGAGCGTTCGGTACCACATCAGTGGAAGCACTATATGTGGTACTAGGAATATACCCAGTCGATATTACAATCAGACATCGCGCTGCATCGTACTGATTGAAAATGGGCATACCCCTCACTGGAGTGCCAATGAGAAACAAGTTCCAACTTAACCCTGGTGAGTGGAAACATGACAGAAAGAATGGGAATTTGGTGATACATAACATATTCCCTGACATACGGGAGTGGCTGAAGATGAGTCGTACCAACCCCAGCCGATGAATGATTCACTTCCTATCCGGACACAGCCATTATCTCACGCAATTATACCGCGTGATACTGACAAGCGACTCGAACTGTACATGAGAGGCAACTTGAACCATTACATTGCATTACAATCATGACATGTAGATTGTTCATTAACCTTAGGCGAACAGTATAACATAAACACATTAACACAGGACATCATATAGAATATAGTGCCTAATGAAAGCATAGAATACAAGATATTTGCCGATAGAATCTCTTCAGCACTACATACTGAGTACCTAAATAGACGGCTACACAACAGACTGCAAACTATGTAGCACTAGAACAAATTTAACAGGGTAGACTTACGAGGTGCATTCAAGTTCTAAGGCCTCCGATTTTTTTTCTCCGGACTGGAAAGAGATAGAAACATGCGCATTGTTTTAAAATGAGACCGCTTTCATTGTCAATACGTCCCAGAGATGGCAGCATCGTACGGCAGATGGAATTTTACCACCAGCGGCGAGAACGAGAACTGTATTAAATACTTAAAATGGCGACGTTTCCCTTACTTGAACAGCGTGCAATCATTCGTTTTCTGAATTTGCGTGGTGTGAAACCAATTGAAATTCATCGACAGTTGAAGGAGACATGTGGTGATGGAGTTATGGATGTGTCGAAAGTGCGTTCGTGGGTGCGAAAGTTTAATGAAGGCAGAACATCGTGTGACAACAAACCGAAACAACCTCGGGCTCGCACAAGCCGGTCTGACGACATGATCGAGAAAGTGGAGAGAATTGTTTTGGGGGATCGCCGAATGACTGTTGAACAGATCGCCTCCAGAGTTGGCATTTCTGTGGGTTCTGTGCACACAATCCTGCATGACGACCTGAAAATGCGAAAAGTGTCATCCAGGTGGGTGCCACGAATGCTGACGGACGACCACACGGCTGCCCGTGTGGCATGTTGCCAAGCAATGTTGACGCGCAACGGCAGCATGAATGGGACTTTCTTTTCGTCGGTTGTGACAATGGATGAGACGTGGATGCCATTTTTCAATCCAGAAACAAAGCGTCAGTCAGCACAATGAAAGCACACAGATTCACCACCACCAAAAAAATTTCGGGTAACCGATAGTGCTGAAAAAATGATGGTGTCCATGTTCTGGGACAGCGAGGGCGTAATCCTTACCCATTGCGTTCCAAAGGGCATTACGGTAACAGGTGCATCCTACGAAAATGTTTTGAAGAACAAATTCCTTCCTGCACTGCAACAAAAACGTCCGGGAAGGGCTGGGCGTGTGCTGTTTCACCAAGACAACGCACCCGCACATCGAGCTAACGTTACGCAACAGTTTCTTCGTGATAACAACTTTGAAGTGATTCCTCATGCTCCCTACTCACCTGACCTGGCTCCTAGTGACTTTTGGCTTTTTGCAACAATGAAAGACACACTCCGTGGCCGCACATTCACCAGCCGTGCTGCTATTGCCTCAGCGATTTTCCAGTGGTCAAACCAGACTCCTAAAGAAGCCTTCGCCGCTGCCATGGAATCATGGCGTCAGCGTTGTGAAAAATGTGTACGTCTGCAGGGTGATTACGTCGAGAAGTAACGCCAGTTTCATCGATTTCGGGTGAGTAGTTAATTAGAAACAAAATCGGAGGCCTTAGAACTTGAATGCACCTCGTACATTAACAACAGATGAACGCACGAAAGTGAAGACGTACATAAAACGTAATCCACATAATCAAATATAGATTACAAACGTGCAAAGCTTAGACACGTTATTCGACTAGAACATAAACCTCATAAAAAATGAATATACATAAATAGATGTATACAGAACATTCAGAATGTGGCTGCTGATGGTACCGCAAGGTGTCACTTTAAAGTTGTTCTTACATATATACATTTAGAATAATTACAATGGCAAACTCAACACACACCGCACATAAAATAAATGAGACAAGAGTAATTCAAAATTTTACCTTGGATTATAATAACTGAGAATATTAAAGGAGTCCGGACGTCAGTGGCTCAATTAACATGCAGAGACTTTCACTCCCGGCCGCCTATGGTAATGGGACAAGCTTCCCCTCCCTACTCTCTTTTGTCATCTATTTTCTACTTAAAATACAAATATTATAATTTCCTTTTCCACATTTTTGTGTTAAAAATTACAAACGCTGAAATATACAAACAAAAAATAAGGGACAAGGAAGTAAACTAATGTACGCGCCTCCTCGTGACAGGGACGGGCAAGAGTGCGTGTGGTGTGTACGCATTGCCTTTCGGTAATCCCTAGACAAACCACCAAATGTACCGGCCAAAACACCCCAATACCGGAATACGAAATCAGGAACTCGGTCAAAAAAATATAGATGCAATAAAAAATCTTCATTACTAGTTTTATGATGGCAGGGTTACGATGTGCTGGTCCACAATACGGCGATCTTTCCTTGTGGTGGCCAAATGTAGACGACCGGAACCTTGACGAGTAATATGCCCACGCCCACAGTCCCCAGTCCAACATCGGGCCGCTATCACATCTGAATACCCCACAAATCTGGGTGTTACACGATTCGACTAACCTCCCAAATGGAGATCCACAACAAGCCCATTTCGATCTCTGTTGGACAGTGATAACGCTGTCTCACACGAGTGCACAGTATCTCTCTGTCCTTCAAAGTACTGACTCGACATCTGATACAGTTCATGCACCTTATATACGCTAACAGGTCTGATGACAACACTAAGGCGCTGCAGTCATGGACTGTGCGACTGGTCCTCCCTCGGGCATGGGTGTGTGTGTTTGTCCTTAGGATAACTTAGGTTAAGTCGTGTGTAAGCTTAGGGACTGATGACCTTAGCAATAAGTCCCATAAGATTTTACACACATTTGAACATTTTTTGAACAACACTAAACAAAGCAGTGCACTTTGGTGGCCACAGAAGTTTGCAAATCTAATCATTTACGTAATCCCAATGTTGTGCGAAGATGAGCTAAGATCTGATGATGTCTTCTGGATGCTTCACTTTATTTGTCAGGTAGTGAAGTTTAAATGTACCACCTATATGCACGGGATGTTTTTTTTTGAGCAATTTTTTTATTGAGTAATACAGTTGACTGCATATCTAAGTATAAGTTTCAGCCTGAAACATGGGGTGAATGTTGTGTCTATTCCACATGATTTCACGGGAACAAGCAGATGCACTTTGCATAAATGTACAGAAGTGAATAAGAGACTGGATTAGCAATCCTATCAAAAATACAATGAACATATTTCTATTTGCATTAGAAGAGGTACGTAATTTTATCAGGTATGTAAATAATACAGTATCTTCGGCCAGGTTGCAAATAAACCTAGAAAACTTTTTCTTGTGGAGATCAAAAACTTTGCGGAATTAGCTGCCTGTCTGCTTCGGTTTTTTTATAGACCAAATCCAATTATGGTTGCAGCATTGCAGCTCATCTTCAGAAATTTTGCTTCTGTAGTTCGCTCTCACATACGATGATTGAGTGTATTTAAAATGAACATAGGCCAAATG
Organism: Schistocerca nitens; assembly: GCF_023898315.1. Taxonomy (NCBI): domain Eukaryota; kingdom Metazoa; phylum Arthropoda; class Insecta; order Orthoptera; family Acrididae; genus Schistocerca; species Schistocerca nitens. The sequence goes on from NC_064616.1 coordinate 933,261,101, forward strand.
GTCGCTGTGGCATTTATGTAACTCAGGCTGCAGAAAACAGTATCACACCTTTCATAAGTTCAGTGTGTCCTCATATGTCTTTAAAATAATAAAAGAGTTCAAGGTTCTATAAAAACCATGATACATAAAATAAACCGAATATGAACACATGCTTTAATTTTCAGTAAGTAGATGTGGCCTGGATGAATGAGCTGAATCGGTTGGGAGCCTCATCTCCAACAAGCTTTTACCGTCTGAAGAAATTACGTACCTGGAACCTGAATGTGGTTTCTCGTTGTTTGTTTTAAATCATAATTCGTTTTCTGTGCCCTCTAAGACAAGAAAACGACGCACCGGGAATGAATTATTTGAATGGGGCGGATATTGGCAGATGTGATGTACATGCACAGCCAAACAAATAATTAAGCCTACAATTTCAGGAAAACTGGATAATTTACTCAAGAGAAAGAGCTTCACAAATTGAGCAAGTCATTAACGTGTTGGTCCACCTCTGGTCCTTAAGCAAGCAGTTCCTCGACTCGGCATTTATTGATGGAGTTGTTGGATGTCATATCGTGCCAGATTCTGTCCAATTGGTGCTTTAGATCGTCAAAATTCCGAGCTGGTTAGGGGGTCTGCCAATAATACTACCAACGTTCTCAACTGGGAAGAGGTCCGGTGACCTTGGTGGCCAAGGTAGGGTTTGGTAAGCACGAAGATGAACAGTAGAAACTCTCGCCCTTTGTGGGCGGGTGTTATCTTGCTAAAATGTAAGCACAGGATCCCTTGCTGTGAAGGGCAACAAAACGGGGCGTAGAATATCGTCGACGTACGGCTGTACTGTCAGGGTGCGGCAGATGGCAACCAAAGGGGTCGTGCTATGAAAAGAAATGGCACACCAAACCACTACTCCTTGTTACCGGACCGTATGGCGGCGGCAGTCAAGTTGGAATCCCACCGCTACACGAGGAGTCTCCAGTCTCGTCTTCGGCCGAAAATCCCACTGACTGGAGTACAATCGACTTCATTGATGAGTCCAGCTTCAAATTAAGCCCCGATGACGAACGACGACGTGTCAACACGGTACACCTGCGTCATCAACAGTGTGTTTTTCTTTTATTGCAAATAAAAAAACAGAATATCTTAAACATACTTGGGGAAGAAAACTAAAATAAGAAGAAGCTATGTTTCGCAAAAAAAAAAAAAAAAAAAAAAAAAATCAAGTATTCCAATTGTTTTTCTTGCTGGTACAGAATTACGATTGAGAAACTGAATGATTGTGTTTTACTGCAATCGACAATAGGGTTATTAGTTGAAAACCAGGGAATGATTCTCTCCTGGAAGCTGTCTCAAGGTAAAATGTGTGGTATCATTGGTTAACTATGAGTGTTTACATTCCGTATTTGGCAGTAGCGCAATGATATGCAGAAAATATACCTCTGTGAAAGCCGATCACTACCTTTAAACTTTAACCTGTTACTTCATAAGACTGGTCCGAAATACTCCCCGTTTTAAGTGAAATCTTACCCATAAGTGAACAACAACGCAATCTGACTAAGTTTGCCATTCATGCTGTAGTGACCAGGAACTATCTCATAGCGCAACAGTATACTGAAGGAGATTTAACATAAGCCAAGTACACTGCGCAACGCAATTAAAGGTTCACTGTTTCGAAATCCCATAACTGTCTCCCACTGCGACAAAGAAATGGCGAAAAAACGTAGCTGCCTGCGACAGCGCCCTTGGGCTCGGAATTTCGCCACAATTCTGCCCAACGCCACGGTGTTTGTGTCAAACTATGGTATGTCGTCACATCCTCTGTTACATTTCACCCCCTTCTTTTGATGCATCTGCGATGGTCAGAGCGTCCAGCCTATTTTATAGCGATATGAGTTTGCTCCAAATTGTTAAGCCTGCTATTTCAACACAGGCATCACAGACATCCACGTCAAACATATATCTTTTGATGATGACGTATTTCAGTCTCACTGCGATTGCATACTCCCTGCAGAAAAAAGCTTTGTTGTTAAATATGTTGTGTATTTATTTTTTGCTACTATTTACTTTGGATTCAAATAAATTCTGCCTTCTGCAGTTACGGTTCACCCCCTCCCTATCTTTCTCCATCCCCTTTTCCTTACCCCCACTTTTAAATGCCTAGCATATTACTGTAACAACATTATGTGAAAAATGATTTTGAATGTGCCCTTTTACGTCTGATTTATAAGATGTGGTGCATTGTATATGCAACCATTTTTATGATGTTCATGTACTTTAATTCATATTTTTCCCTTGCGTTTAACACCACGACATAGCATAACCTATTGGCCATTTCGTTATCTTCAACGCCTGTGCTATTCAGTATTGTTTTGGAATGTGTCACATTCACATGACCCCATGCATCGGTATGAGTCTTTCATGCAGTCTTTTAATAGATTTACTTTTTTGTCTACTAATCATCTTCACTGTGCTACTCTTTCCTTGCAATCTTTCATGTTTTCTGATGATGATAGTAATCGAAACGAGCCAATAAACCAGTCGCCTCACATTCAGTGACTTACAGAAACATAAATTTTTACTCACCGTCCATATTAACACTGTTTCTCGATATTAATTCATAATGTGGTACATGTCTCTTGCGTAGCTATGTGTCACACCTTGCAACTATATGTTTTTTGGAACGTGCAAGTATCTATAGATACGCGCATAAATACATAATAGAGGGTTGTGTCAAACGAATTCCAGATATCTAGGAATATGGAATCTATCTGTGACCTTTCATCCGTGGTTCTCTGGATATTGTGCGCTATTTTCTAAATACTTGATAATGGCACTTAATGATGAAATAAAGTTTTTTACTAATTTTCTACGTCATACCAAAAAGAAACAGTACATATAAAGTTACTTAACTTACTTCATAGACTCGCTGAAGAAATCCAGCTTGGAAGCAAGATGTAAGTCGCAGCATCAAACGTCATGAATGGCGGCTGATGATTCTTCTCGAATATAAACGCTGTACATTCAATAAAACGCTTATTGTGTTTTTCGACGCAAGACGTAACATGAACGGACAACAAAGTGGCAACAGTACAACCAAGTATGGCCCTTAATAAACCAGTTACAGTTTTTGCAGCTATGTATTACATTGATTAGACACGTCAGAGTTTGCTTGAACTATGTGTACGGTGTATAATTACACAATACGTAACACTAAACATGTTGTATACGTATGTCTTGCATTGTTTACCAAAGTTAAGTACCTTACAAAAGTTTTTTCAGGATGTGTATTTCAGTGCCCCTAGCTGCGATTTAAGGAGCTAAATGTCTTTAAATAATCGTGATCATGTTCATCCCACAACTGACATTGATATTAATGATTAATGAAAACCGCCTCAGCCGTTCTTTTACACATTTATTGTGTTACAACCGGTATTGTTTGTTTGAACATCTTCAGGTCACCTGCAGTTAAACAAAGCAGGAAATTAGGCTACAGGTACAGCATTTTAACGGATAAAATAGACGACTCGCACTGATAACAACATTATACTAAATTCTCACCGAGTTGTGCTGAAGTCAAGACGTAGATGGTCTGGATGTAGTGCGTAATGTTAAAGACAACATCCAAGAACACTGATAGTAAACATTCTGCCGAACGCTTGGTGGAATTATGGCGAGCCGATGCGGCGTGCAATAAACTGCCTATACAGAGCTGCTTCTCGACAGAGGTAAACATGAGAACATAATATTTGGCATCTATCGAGTGAGATCGTAATCGTTACAAGCAATGACGAAACCTTAAGTGTAGAACTAATATTAAAGAGTGGACAATTGAAGCAAACAACTGAAACGCAGAACCGAATAAAAATCAACAACACAACTATGCACATTACCAAGAGAACAGGTGACAGGGCAAGCGCTACATTACATCTTTATGTTACAGCCATTATTATAAAATTCACTTGCAAAACAATTATGTAAAATATATCTGGAACGATAATTTTGATCTCTCATAAGGATTAAAAGTTATTAGTAACATTGCTACAAGAGATGTGTTGCCTTTTAAAAATGTAAAATAATTAAGGCGACCAGAGTGGTGGTCATCGCATACTGTTAATAAAATTACAAGCGAGCTATTCTTAGTTAGCTGCAATTATTTACAATAATTACACAAATTTGTATCATCATTAGGTTGCTAACAAACTGAAAGCGAGCTATGCTTAATATGCTACATGACTGTGCAACAGTGGGTCAGAGTCCAAAGCCTACACAAGGTTGCACAGATGCAGATGGGTAAAAGCAGTGAGTAACGAGTTACACATATGAAGTAATAGTACACAACATTGTGTGACTGTGCAAGAAATCCTTTGGTTCTATCAATCTAGTGTCAATACAAGTCTGTGTAACCACTGGCATTTGTTTCTTCTATTGTAAATAACTGTAGCTAATTTAAAGCAGCTTAATTGTAATTTTATTAACAGTACACGGTAGCCGATAGGTAGTTGCTTCAGCTCTTTTACATTTTTAATGACAGTGCGTCTTCTGTAACTATATTATTCACCACTTATGATCGTCCTATGAGATCTTAATTATCATGCCTGCTTATTTTACATAATTACTTGTAACTGTACTTTTTGGTAATTTACTTATCGCAGTATATGTCAAATGACGATCCCTTGCCAATGTGCATAGTTGTATTAAAAACCTTTGTTCATATCTTTTTTAGAATTGTTTGGATTAATTATGTTGTGTACTTCATTCTTTATCAGTTGATGTACTTGTATATAATAGTAGCAAGTTAAAAACAGCTAAATTTTAATTGTCAATACACGACTGAAACATTCCAGCTTAATTACGAGTATTTTAACATTCCACATGTTCAGTGACAATACCTTTAGTTGTAATCGCTTTCAGTCATTGCTGACGGTTACGTTACAGGTGAAACGCGTTAAATTAGCTGGAAATATTGACAGTAGAAGATAACATATGCCAGTGGCTGCAAAAACTTGTATTGGCACTCGGTTGATAAAGGCATACGATTGATTGTACAATCACTCAATGCTGTGTGCAGTTACTTCATATGTGAAACTGTTTGATCGCTTTTTTTATCCATTTCCTTCAGTACATATGTTCCTTTATCGTAAACACGTGTAGCAGATGAAACAAAACTCGATTTTAGTTTGTTGGCAAATCACAAAGGACTACTCTACTTAGCTATTTCCAGTAATTTTATCCATTCAGTGGAAAGACGTTACTTGTGGTAAAAGCTTCTTTTTGCAGACGTGATCAACATGTATGATGACAATTACGGCTTATGTTGCACAATATGTAATTATTTCACAGCCAACTGTATAATAAGATGTGTGGCATTATCAGCCTAATAACAGGTGTATCACCTCTTCCATTGTAAATAATTGTAGCTAACTTAAAACAGATCGATTTTAATTTTATTTGCAGCATACGATAACCACCACGGAATGGACAGTGTCTTGAAAGGAGGATATAAGATGAACATCAACAAAAGCAAAACTAGGATAATGGAATGTAGTCGAATTAAGTCGGGTAATGCTGAGGGAGTTAGCTTAGTAAATGAGACACTTAAAGTAGTAAAGGAGTTTTGCTATTTGGGGAGCAAAATACTGATGATGGTCGAAGTAGAGAGGATATACAATGTATATTGGCAATGGCAAGGAAAGCATTTCTGAAGAAGAGAAATTTGTTAACATCGAGTATAGATTTAAGTGTCAGGAAGTCGTTTCTGAAAGTAATTGTATGGAGTGTAGCTATGTATGGAAGTGAAACATAGACGATAAATAGTTAGGACAAGGAGAGAATAGAAGCTTTCGAAATGTGTTGCTACAGAAGAATGCTGAAGATTAGATGGGTACATCACATAACTAATGAGGAAGTATTGAATAGGATTGGGGAGAAGAGAAGTTTGTGGCACAACTTGACTAGAAGAAGGGATCGGTTGGTAGGACATGTTCTGAGGCATCAAGGGATCACCAATTTAGTATTGGAAGGCAGCTTGGAGGGTAAAAATCGTAGAGGGAGACCAAGACATGAATACACTAAGCAGGTTCAGAAGGATGTAGGTTGTGGTACGTACTGGGAGATGAAGAAGCTTGCACAGGATAGAATAGCATGGAGAGCTGCATCAAACCAGTCTCAGGACTGAAGACCACAACAACAACAATGATAACCACCAGTTTAGTTGCCTTAGCTCTTTCACATTTTTAAAAGACAACGAATACCTTGTAACAACGTGAGTAATAACTTGTGGTCCTTCTGAAAGATCAAAATTATCGTTCCAGATATATTGTACACAAATATTCTTCAACTGTACTTAATAGAAAAAAGACCGTTTAGGACTGATGACCGGGGAATGTTCGGGCGACGAGTTGTAAGTCTTTTTAGTTGACGCCACAATGGGTGACTTGCTTGTCGATGATGACGAAATGATGATGACAACACAACACCCAGACCTCGAACGGAGAAAATCTCCAACCTGGCCGGAAATCGAACTGGGGCCCACTGCATGGCAGTCAGACACACTGTCCACTTTTTTGTGGTAAGAAATTGACTCGGTACGTTCAGGAACATTCAGACAGCCACCGTCAAAATCATCATGTAATACGAGCTGCTAATTGAGAAAACAAGTAATTATTAGTAACAAAGCAAAAGAAAAAATTATGAGTAATCAGGAAGGTAGCTCACAACCTAGTGTCTACATCTTAATTTTATTTATTATTTCTTTTATTTTTTATGTGTATAAGGAAGAAGAGTGCAAAAAACAGGGCTTCATGTAATTGGGCATCAGAAGTAGGGAGGAATCAAAGACCACAGAGGAAGTTAACCATCAAACTGTAGCTTAAAAACAAGAAAAAGCATATTATCATTCAGCTAAGGGACGGAAACTGTACTTTATTACTTTTATAGCTGTGAAATGACAATGTAATTTGATGTAAGCATTGTTATTTGTTCCCTTGATATTGTGAATAACTGTATTGTCAATTTTTGTTCGGTTCTACTTTTCAGTGGTTTTCATTAATTGTGCACTCTTTAATATTAGTTCTGTAGCCGGCCGCGGTGGTCTCGCGGTTCTAGGCGCGCGGTCCGGAACCGTGCGACTGCTACGGTCGCAGGTTCGAATCCTGCCTCGGGCATGGATGTGTGTGATGTCCTTAGGTTAGTTAGGTTTAAGTAGTTCTAAGTTCTAGGGGACTAATGACCACAGCAGTTGAGTCCCATAGTGCTCAGAGCCATTTGAACCAATATTAGTTCTGTACTCATGGTTTCGTCACTGCTCGCAATGATTACGACTGCACGGTCCACTATTGCACTCGATAGAGGCCAAATATTGTGTTTATACGTTTACCTCTGTTGAGGATTTAGTATAAGGTTGTTATGAGTGCGAGTCGCCTATCTTATTCGTTAAAATGCTGTAGCTTCAGCTTAATTTCCTGTTATGTTTAACTTCACGCATCCTGAAGATGTTCAAAGAAACGAAACCAGTCGTAACACAATAAACGTGTAAAACTAAATCTGAGGTGGTTTTCATTAATCATCAACAAAAATGTATTTACTCTTTAGCATATACTAACTGTAAAGACTGTATTACAGCTTTTGTAAATACCTGTACCTTCTACGATCATTTTTAAGTATGCTATGAAACAGCAGCATCTACACCTTCGTACACTCTGCAAGTCACTATATAGTGCATGACAGAGGGTACCTTTTACCATCGTTAGTCATTCGCTTTCCCTTCCCACTTCCAAACGGAGCGAAGGAAAAAAAGACTACCTATATTCTTTCGTACGAGCCTTCATTCCTGTCTTCGCTGTGCTTAGGTGAGACGTACGTTGTTTTCATTAGAAATTTTTTATATTCTATGAAAAATGCCGGTTATCTAAACATTCTCAATAGTGTTTCGCAAAAATAACGTCTTCTTACTTCTAGAGATTCCCACTTGAGTTCACACAGCATTTCCGTAATATTCGAGTGCTGATCGAACGTGCCGATGATAAATCTGTCATCACACCTAATAAATTCGTCGATATCTCCGTTTAATTGAACCTAGTGCGGGCCCTGAACACTCGAGCAGCATTCACGAATGGGTCACACAAACGTTTTTTACGCTATCTTCTTTATACACGAGCTACCTCCCCCACAATTCTTCCAATACACGGAAGCGGATCATTTTCCTTCGCTACAGCCGTCACTACATTCTCCATCTATTTCATTGATGTGAAAGTGCCAGGCACTGTACTCGATCATTACAAGACTGCTTTTCATGCTTATCTGCTCTGACTTAAATTTTCTTACATTTAGAGCAAGCTGCCATTCATAAGACCGAATATAAATTGTGTCTAAATCATCATGTATTCTTATGCAGTCACGTAAAGACGACGCTATCCTAGGTCCTATAGCTTCAACAGTAAAATGTCCTATCCGTCCGATCATTTATGTATATAGGACAAGGCACGTGGTTTTATCAATTAAAAATTTTTCCAACCATGCACATACAGGGTGTATCACAATTAATGGCGTAAACGTATACAGTTGAAAGTACACGATACTAGAAGCAAAGAAGTCTCAGTAAACATAGGGTCGAAATTGCTACGAGCAATTTTTCATCTTCGATACTGTGAAACAAAATTCTTCTAACGCAAGTTCTTTGCTTTCCATATTTTGGGAACTGGTAGTATGGACCAAAACAAGAACAAAAAGTCCAGTAAACATGTGCTCTAAAATATATTTCTTAAGAGCTATGAGCACTTGTTAATATTTGCTACTTTGAAACACAACTCTTCTAATGATCAAGTGCTCGTAACTTTTAAGGTATGCGTTTTAGAGCACATGTTTGCTGGACATTTTTTTCTTGTTTAGGTGCATACTACAACTTCCCAAAATATGGGAAGGAAAGAACTTGCAGTAGAAGAGATTTGTTTCACAGTATCGATGATAGAAAATTGCTCGTAGCTCTTAAAGTATGCGTTTTCGACCCTATGTTTACTGAGACTTTTTTGCTTCTAGTATCGTGTACTTTCAACTGTACGCGTTTACACCATTGATTATGATACACCCTGTATATGAGAACCTGTACCGTAATCTTGGACCTTCGATAACGGTCTGCAGTGTGGCTCTGTGTCAAACGCTTTCCGGATACCAAGGAATCTGAAATCTGTCAGTTGCCCTTGATCAGTGGTTCACTGGATATCGTACGAGTAAGGAGAAATCTCGCTCCGCATGAGCGATGCTTTTTATATCCCTGCTGATTTGTGGACAGAAGAATATTGTATACGCTTTCATAGGACCGAGCGGCGATCAAATGTAGAAACAAATATGAGCATCTAAATGTTCGCTGTCGTCGATGACTGTGTGAGGCAATGTTTCAGATCTTGGGCGGAAAATGATATTTTGTGAGGAAAAAAAAAAGGTTTCGTCACGAAATGAAATTGCTTTTCAAATGTCATCTTTATTACTACTGCTTCGTTCGACTCCAGTGTTTATTAGATGTGTTACCAATAATTATCCAGAAAAAGACTTGGCACAAATTAATGGAAGGCACTGACTGTGAAATGATAGTACGCACTAACTTATTTGAAACCGGGGCGCAGCCACAGGTGAGAACACACGTTACCGCAACCGGGCACTTGCTGAACGGATCGACCGATTTTTCGTATCGTTTGTCACCCACTGCATCGCTAGTGAAGTGTTCAGCTGCAGACCGAGACAAAATAAGAAGTAACAATTTTTTTACAAAGTGGCTCAGGGGTGTCTGTGGTAGAGTAATTACGTTTAATATGGTGCGGGAAAAATATGGAAACTACTGTATTTTAACAGTACACAATAAGGTTGACAGTTTTCTTGGCAGATTAGTGTTTTATCAACGGAGTAGTGAAGCTGAGGACCTCTCGATGTTTTCGTAGCTGACACTCATCATCATCATCATCATCATTTAAGACTGATTATGCCTTTCAGCGTTCAGTCTGGAGCATAGTCCCCCTTATAAAATTCCTCCATGATCCCCTATTCAGTGCTAACATTGGTGCATCTTCTGATGTTAAGCCTATTACTTCAAAATCATTCTTAACCGAATCCAGGTACCTTCTCCTTGGTCTGCCCCCACTCCTCCTACCCTCTACTGCTGAACCCATGAGTCTCTTGGGCAACCTTGCTTCTCCCATGCGTGTAACATGACCCCACCATCTAAGCCTGTTCGCCCTGATTGCCACATCTATAGAGTTCATTCCCAGTTTTTCTTTGATTTCCTCATTGTGGACACCCTCCTGCCATTGTTCCCATCTACTAGTACCTGCAATCATCCTAGCTACTTTCATATCCGTAACCTCAACCTTGCTGATAAGGTAACCTGAATTCACCCAGCTTTCGCTCCCATACAACAAAGTTGGTCGAAAGATTGAACGGTGCACAGATAACTTAGTCTTGGTACCGACTTTCTTCTTGCAGAAGAGAGTAGATCGTAGCTGAGCGCTCACTGCATTAGCTTTGCTACACCTCGCTTCCAGTTCTTTCACTATGTTGTCATCCTGTGAGAATATGCATCCTAAGTACTTGAAACCGTCCACCTGTTCTAACTTTGTTCCTCCTATTTGGCACTCAATCCGTTTATATCTCTTTCCCACTGACATTACTTTCGTTTTGGAGATGCTAATCTTCATACCCTAGTCCTTACATTTCTGATCTAGCTCTGAAATATTACTTTGCAAACTTTCAATCGAATCTGCCATCACAACTAAGTCATCGGCATATGCAAGACAAATTGTTGAGCGGCTCTCGTATAGCCTTTGAGGCTCATACAGGCTCCCATTGCTTCATTAGCTAAGAAGCAAGGGTTGCTACGCTTTCAGCTACATACTTTGAATCTCTTTTCATCATCCAATTAACCACTTTCAGCTACATTTCACATAGTCAAGAAACGGATCTTTGTGATACTTTCAGCTACCCACTTTCGGCTACATTTCAGAAACAAGGCTTGTAATACTTTCAGGTACCTACTTTTTGCTACTTTCCAATGTCTCCAAACCAAAAACACAAGAGGATGAAGTTATTTCAGGATGGATGATAGGATAGAAAATGAGAAAACAAGGTTTGTTGTAAAAGTGGTATATTCATTTATGTATATGTGTTCACACGCAGAAAACAGCTCCTTCGTAATGTTTCGTTTTTATAGTATCCAGCGCAATTTTTAACTCTTAAATCTCCAGTACAAACGCCTAATTTTTTCCAACCGTAATTAGATAACTACAAACAAGCTCTGTTCTCGAATTCCAATGCATATTTAATTTTCTTTCCTGTAAACTACCTGTTGTATCCCCTCAACAGTTAGCTCCATTCCTTCTTGAAATTGTTTCAGCTGATAGCATTTGCGGACTTTATACAAATTTTCCAAGAGCTGTTATTAAAGTAAACTGTAAGCCTTGCTTGCACATCTGCAACGGCATCTTCTTTTTCCAATAATTTGTTATACAGGGTTTCTCAGACCCTTTGCGTCGAACTGAAACAGATCATAGTGGACCACGACCGATTACATTGAGATAGGGAAGCAATGATCGAAAATGCATATTTATTGTGTTAAGGACATACAAAGCATAGGCTGCATAACAACAACGTAATTGTTCAAAGTGACGACCTCCAGCCTCTGTGCATGCATGGCAAAGGCGCATCAAGCTCTGGACGCACTCTCGCAAGGATCCCTGGTGTCTGTTGTTGCAGCAGACAGGCAGCTTCAACGCTAGAAAACAGGTCTTCATCCGATTGAAGGGGAGTTTCATACACCAACGTCTTGACGTAATCCCAGAGGCGGGAGATCTGGCGATCGCGCTGACCATTGGACAGGACCTCCCCTTCCGGTCCAAAGATGACGGTACTTGTTGTCCAGATGCTCACAGACATTAACATGGAAGTGGGCTGGTGCACCTTCGTGTTGAAACCACGTCTTTCGCCGACAACAAGTAGTACTGTGAGAACTGTGGCAGTACATCTCGCAGGAACACCAGGTAACGTGGACAAGTAAAACGAGGAGACAGCAAAATCCTATTAGGATATTGGATAATGCTCGCCCATTCGTTGACAGACAATCGTTGCTGATGGCCAACGATGTGGGCGGCGTGGTGATTGCTCTCAGTCCAGACATAGCTGTGACAGCTGTTGCAAACTTCATCACGGTTGAATGAGGCGTCATCCGTGAACAACACAAACTATACGATATACTTATATGGATATGGTGTCTGTTCTTTCGGACATGTCCACATAAGTATATAGTTCTGGCAATACCGGCCATGACCTTCCTCTTCTGTGCGGATGCACACATATTACCAGAACTCTTACGGGACTTGGTAAAAAATGAAATGGCTCTGAGCACTATGGGACTCAACTTCTGAGGTCATCAGTCCCCTAGAACTTAGAACTACTTAAACCTAACTAACCTAAGGACATCACACACATCCATGCCCGAGGCGGGATTCGAACCTGCGACCGTAGCGGTCCCGCGGTTCCAGACTGCAGCGCCTAGAACCGCACGGGACTTGGTAAGAATGTCTTCCACGAGTAATGAGTGTGTTGGGTAGGGACACTACGAATGTATTGTGTGGACATATAAGGTGAGAATGTGGGTCTCACTGGGGGCGTGCGCGAGATAGTCACTGCAGTCGTACTATCCTCTGTGACATCGCTGGCTCAGACGGACAGAGGATCTGCCATGTTAGCAGGAGATCCCGGGTTCCAGTCCCGGGGCACACATTTTCACCTGTCCCCGTTGATACATATCAATGCCCGTCAGCAGCTGAAGGTATTAATATATAATTCTAATTTCAAACTATATGAGGTTCGGCACTACAGCACTATGGTCAATAATCGATTGACAGAAGTGAGCACGGGGCTCAAAACCTGTGGGATCCCGTGCTTACACACGTCCTTTACAATAGGAGTGTAATACATTTTCCACCAATACTATATCGTATCCTTAGAGGTTTGCGTTACACGGGCAAGTTGACGGGTACTCATTGCTAGGTGGTCGACCACACGATCCAGCACCAGCACCTCAGAGTCTGGTGTTCGGACATGTCTTTGGCGGCATCCTTGGCCGGCTCTCTGTGGTGTGAACGAACCGATCCCTTGTAAATTGATATCCACGGAGCGAAACTTTTTCCGTTTAGGATGCCCCCCTTCGGGAAAGCGTTCTCTGTTCATTCTTGCTACTTTACGGGTACTACATCCTGCCTCACTGTACATTAAATACATGCCTGCCAACTCTTTTGACGAGTAACGTTGAAATGTCCCCTTAGAAAAATTAATGAATTACTGTGCAGATAAATCTCTTACATTATTTGATTTTCAAACAGCTGAGCAGAACTGAACGTACTCAGACATTTCGCTCTTCACCTATTCTGATCAACACTAAACTGACACACAATATTTTTAGCGCAACGCAATATGATTTTCAATAATCCCTACAAAAGAATGGCCCTGACTAACATTAATCTATACCTTTCACAAATCACTTACCTTCGTTACTCGAACTACTGCAATACAGCGAGCGCCACTACTGCCAGCCAAATAAACGATTCAAACTACTGAAGGCACTAACTACTGATAGGCATAGTTAGCAAATGAAAGATTTTGATAGAGAACAAACAATATATTTGTTGTGTCGATTCCCTAAGGTCTCGACACAATGAGTGGCTAGGTGCACGCGAAACTAACGCAGACGGGCGTAAATTCTGAAACAGGAGACTGGATGAAAAACTATAAAGAAAAGAAGAGAGATTGTCATCTACTTAACTTTTAATGATGTTCTTCTTGTTGAAATACATCTCTTGCATAGTAGTAAGCAATTAGCAATGATACACATGGCGCCTTGCTAGGTAGTAGCGATGGACTAGCTGAAGGCTATTTAATCTGTCTCTCGGCAAATGAGAGGAAGACGTGATACGTCTTGTCGCAAGCTATGTCGTCCGTACAACTGGGGCGAGGTCAAGTCCGTGTCTTGTGACCTGCCATGTGGTGGCGCTAGGTTTGCGATTACATAGTGGCGACACGCGGGTCCGACATGTACTACAGGACCGCGGCCGATTTAAGTTACCACCTAGCAAGTGTGGTGTCTAGCGGTGACACCACATTCCTCCCCCGCAAATCGGCGAACGGTCGTGAGATAAGGCTTCCTCCCGCCGTGGGGAGGACCCCATGTTGACGTATGCGATGAGGTGGGGAGCCTAACAACAGGCGAGGCTGTGCCACCCGCACCCGGCCATTCGGTCCGAGGGGAGCTAGGAAACGCCTGCAAACCTAGTCCAGGGTGCACGTCAACATGAGGTGTATGCGCCCGTAATGAGACAGAAGGGTCGACCTCCATGTGGTCGGAGCACCCGACGGGCGAAGACGACATCTGGTCCGGAGCGAGCAAGAGGTCCATGGCGGAGGACGGCTGGTCACGGGAAGCAAGCGGCGGCGCGTGACCCAGGGAGGCGCGAGGCGGCTGCAGCGAAGCGTCCGCTGCTGGCGGCGCCGGCGGCGGCTGCGGCGGCGCGACGCCATGAGGCAAAATGGAAGGCAGCGTCGGTAACACCTGGGGATGAGGCGAGCCAGTAGATGGGTCCCCAGGGCGCTGACCTGACGGCTCCGTCGCTGAAAGCAGACGGGGAGCGGCAGAACCCAGGCGACGACAGAGGCGCAGCTGATTGAGATGCCGACGCACCTCACCAGAGGCCCCCAAAACCAAATACGTCGCGCGGCCGAGGCAGCGAAGAATGCGCCCTGCGAGCCAACGCTGTGAACCGCGATAGTTGCGATAATAGACAACGTCGCCAGGAGCAAAAGCAGGAGTCTGCCGCTGCACAGGAACCTGATGTGGCGGATGCAGCAAAGACATCAGAGTTCGATGAGGACGACCATGGAGCAACTCAGCCGGCGAGCGACCATCGCGGGGCTGAGAGCGATATGAGGACAAAAAGAGCAACAAAGCGTCCTCCCGAGAATGCGACTCTTTCAACTTCAACATCTGCGACTTGAAAGTCCGGACCAATCGTTCAGCGGCACCGTTTGACTGAGGCGAAAACGGCGCGGATGTCAGATGTTGAATACCATTGGCCTTGCAGAACGACTGAAATTCTGCGGACATGAATTGTGGGCCATTGTCGGAAACAATAGTCTGCGGAAGACCTTCAATGCAAAAGATAGCAGACAAGGCTTGGATTGTGGCAGAAGACGTCGTGGAAGACATCCGGACAACAAAAGGAAAATTACTAAAAGCATCGACCACAACCAACCATCGAGCATTCCAGAATGGACCAGCAAAATCTATGTGCAAGCGTTGCCAAGGGGAAGTGGCTTTCGGCCATGCAAAGAATTTCCGCGGCGGTGCGGATTGTTGTTCGGCACACGCCACGCAAGAGGAGCACATATTCGTAATCGCAGCATCGATTCCGAACCAAGTACAGTGCTGTCGAGCAAGTTGTTTCGTTCGCACTATACCCCAATGTCCTTGGTGAAGAAGCCGTAAGACAGCGGACTGTAACGAACGTGGGACTACGACTCGGGATTGATCATTATCGGAACGCAACAACAAAACACCACGTCGTACAAAAAGTCTCTCCTTGTGAGCAAAAAAACGGCGAACCAGAGGATCCGCGATCCGTGACTTTGACAAGGGCCATTGCGTAGCAACAAAACGCAAAACAGTAGCAAGGACAGGGTCAGCAGCTGTGGCTGTAGCTACACGACGAAAATCAATCGGAAACGATGCGACCACGTCATCGGCTTCCGAATCAATGAACATGCAAGCAAGTTCGGAAGAATCGAATGCTTTATCCTCAGCAACAGGCAAACGGGACAACGCATCAGCGTTTCCGTGCTTAGCAGTGGACCGATACAAGATATCGTAGCGGTACTGCGAGAGAAAAAGTGACCAGCGAATGAATTTCTGCGCTGTACGTGGAGGTACAGGCTTGTTCGGATGAAAAAGTGATGTCAAAGGCTTGTGGTCCGTGATGATTGTAAAGTGACGACCATACAAGAAGTCATGGAACTTGGTAACACCAAACACGAGAGCTAAAGCTTCTTTCTCTATTTGTGAATAATTTCTTTGCGCAGATGAGAGCAATTTTGACGCAAAGGCAATAGGGCGATCATGCGAACCATCTTTGTGCGCAAGCACCGCACCGATCCCGAAATCCGATGCATCAACCATCAACAAAAGGGGTTTTCGGGGATCGAATGGCGTAAGGCAAGTATTTGAAAGTAACGCCGATTTCAACTGGCGAAAGGCGCGTTCGCATTCCGTCGTCCAGACGAACGGAACACCTTTACGGCGTAAGCGATGAAGCGGAGCTGAAATGGAAGAAGCATTGCGCACAAACCGATGATAATAATTTACCTTACCCAGCACACTCTGTAGCTGTTTTAAGTTCTGCGGTGACGGCAAGTCCTGAATGGCACGAAGGTGCTCTGGACTCGGATGTATACCTTGGGCGTTAAGGACATGCCCCAGGTACGGTAAGTCACGAGCAAAAAACACACATTTGTCCTTCCTCAAGCGAAGACCATTCTGACGCAATACCTGAAATAATGTTCGGAGATTCTGCAAATGTTCGGCTTCTGTCTTTCCGGAGATCACAATATCGTCCAGATAGTTCGCAGCAGTAGGGACCGACGCACAAATAGTTTGTAAATATTGCTGAAACAAAGCAGGGGCGGATGCACACCCGAATGGCAGTCTTTTGAAGCGATACAAGCCAAGATGCGTGTTTACCACTAAGACGCGCTGGGATTCTTCGTCCACAGGTATTTGCAAGTACGCATCTGCTAGGTCCAATTTTGAAAAATATTTTCCCGGGCACAGTTTGTCAAAAAGATCTTCCGGGCGGGGCAAAGGAAAAGTAGCAGTCACAAGTTGCGGATTCACAGTTGCCTTGAAGTCCACACAAAGTCTCAATTTTCCGGAAGGTTTTGGCAAAATGACTAAGGGTGAGGCCCAGAGAGAAGCCTGCACACGTTCAATGACACCTTGAGATTCTAATTCGGCGAATGTTCGTGCGACCTCATCACGCAATGCGTGGGGAACATTGCGCGCTCTGAAAAATTTCGGTTGCGCGTTGTCTTTCAGTTCCAAATGCGCTTCATAGTTCTTAGCGCAACCAAGGCCCGGTGCAAAAATGTCTGCAAATTCTTCACAAAGACTAGAAACACTGGCGGAAGGCACAGTCTGATTCACCGATAGGACCTGATTTACAATAGACATATTAAACAATTGAAACAAATCTAAACCAAACAAGTTCACTGCACTAGAGGAACGAAGAACATAAAATGACACAAGTTTTGTCTGTCCCTTGTATGTTGCAAGAAGGCTGCACTGTCCTAACACAGGTATATGCTGTCCTGAGTAACTAGTTAACGTAACATTTGCGGCACGCAATGGCGGGGCGCCCAGTTGTTTGTACGTGTCGTGAT
Source organism: Schistocerca nitens (assembly GCF_023898315.1). Lineage (NCBI taxonomy): Eukaryota > Metazoa > Arthropoda > Insecta > Orthoptera > Acrididae > Schistocerca > Schistocerca nitens. The sequence continues at coordinate 933,278,546 of NC_064616.1, forward strand.
TGAGCAATGAAACTGCAGCTCCGGTATCGAGCTGGAATGGGATCACTTTGCCTTCAAAGTCTAAGTCCACAAAAAGTTTATTGTCTTGTTGACGACAAGAGCGACTGTCTCGTGCAATTTGAACTGATACAGGTCCAGAAGCACTGGCAACTTTACGGGATTTCCGGCGACGGCGACGCACACTGTGGGTGGGACGAACACAGTCACTGTTAGCTAAAGTGTCACTGGACGGGTGGGAATGAACGACATGAATGTCCATGGGCGAAGGTCCACGAGCCTGATTGTCCTGGGTTCGATTCCGGCGCGAAGCAAAAGGCCTGGAATTATTGCGAGTGTCTGATCTTAACTTTTTCCGGCAAACACTTTGTACATGTCCTTTCTTTTGACAGTAAAAGCAAATAGCTTGGCGTGACGGGCAATTTGCACGCGAATGTCTAGTGGCACACCGCGGGCAAGATTTCACTGCATTTGCTTGCTTACGCGGCGCACGTGGTTGCAAGCTAGGCTGCCGCTGCGAAGTCGGGCGCGAGGGCCGCTTAGCGTCCCGTGCAGCGGGCCGGGCGGGCCGATTAATGTGACACACTGCTGGCGAAGTTTCAAATGATGCCTGAGCAAAGTCAAGTGTGTCTTGCCTGTCCAATATGTCTATCACTTGTTGCAGGGAGGGATTAACTAGTTTCAAAATCTGTTCCCTTATGCGAACATCAGAAACGTTCTGTGCAATTGCATCACGCACCATAGTATCTGAATATGGGAGGCCACATTCACAGGCAAACGCGCAGTCTCTAGTAAGTCCTTGCAAAGTTGCTACCCACTCCCTGTTAGTCTGACCGGCCGTACGTTTTGTACGAAAAAACGTATACCGTTTTGCAACTACATTTACTGTTTCTTTGAAATAGGCATCTAAAGCCGACAAAATTTCCTCGTAGGACAGAGTTGCTACGTCGCGTCGGGGAAACAATTTCACTATCACACGGTAGGTAGACACACCGACACAAGAAAGCAAAAACGGCTGCCGCTCTTTACCTTGAATTCCATAAGCTGCAAGGTGAAAGCTGAACTGGCTGGCCCACTCAGTCCAGCTTTCGGTTGTGGCCTCGAAGGGCCTAAATGGCGGTGCGACAGCGTTGTGTGGCTGCGGTAGCGATGAAGCGGCTGCCGCCGCATCGGTTTGCAGCGCACGTTAACCCTGGACGAGCTGTCCAAGGGCTTCCAATAACGCCTGCGTCTGCTGATTCTGCAAGCGAAAAAATTCGGACAGTACATCTGGAGAATGCGGCGAAGCCATGACACAAGCAAATTAGAGCAAGTATAACACAAAGACTGCAACGTGGGCGCGGCATCCCATCCTCGTCGCCAAAATATTGTTGTGTCGATTCCCTAAGGTCTCGACACAATGAGTGGCTAGGTGCACGCGAAACTAACGCAGACGGGCGTAAATTCTGAAACAGGAGACTGGATGAAAAACTATAAAGAAAAGAAGAGAGATTGTCATCTACTTAACTTTTAATGATGTTCTTCTTGTTGAAATACATCTCTTGCATAGTAGTAAGCAATTAGCAATGATACACATGGCGCCTTGCTAGGTAGTAGCGATGGACTAGCTGAAGGCTATTTAATCTGTCTCTCGGCAAATGAGAGGAAGACGTGATACGTCTTGTCGCAAGCTATGTCGTCCGTACAACTGGGGCGAGGTCAAGTCCGTGTCTTGTGACCTGCCATGTGGTGGCGCTAGGTTTGCGATTACATAGTGGCGACACGCGGGTCCGACATGTACTACAGGACCGCGGCCGATTTAAGTTACCACCTAGCAAGTGTGGTGTCTAGCGGTGACACCACAATATTTACCTTAATAGTGTTCAAAAGTCATTATATATATGCAGGGTGAGTCACCTAACGTTACCGCTGGATATATTTCGTAAACCTCATCAAATACTGACGAACCGATTCCACAGATCGAACGTGAGGAGAGGGGCTAGTGTATTGTTTAATACAAACCATACAAAAACACAAACCTACGTTTTTTTAATGGAACCACGTTAGTTTTGTTAGCACATCTGAACATATAAACAAATACGTAATCAGTGCCGTTTGTTGCATTGTAAAATGTTAATTACATCCGGAGATATTGTAACCTAAAGTTGACGCTTGAAACCTCCGACGTTCAGTTTCGTGTCGTAACAAACACGGGCCACGGTCGGCGAGCAGCATCTGCAGGGACATGTTTACGATGACCACCGTGTTTACGAGTGTGGCTGTAGTGCGCTGTTGTGGTTTGGTCTAGCTGTCGCAGTGTCCGCATGTAGCGCTTGCTGCTATTGTTATTCTGCATTCGTCTCCGCACGCAGACCAACTGTAGTACACCGTGTTACCAGACGTCTGTGATAGTGTAGTGTTGTAGGAACTGTGACCAAGGTGTTTTCGAACTCTGAAAAGGCGGAGATGATACTCATCTATGGTGAGTGTCGACGAAATGCAGCTGAAGCCTGCAGGGTGTATGCAGAACGGTACCCGGACAGAGAGCATCCAACGTGCCGCACATTGCAAAACATCTACCGCCAACTGTATGCAACAGGTATGGTCGTAACACGCAAACGGGTCCGTAACAGGCCCGTCACAGGAGAAGCGGGTGCAGTTGGTGTGTTAATTGCTGTTGCCATGAACCCACACATGCGTACACGGACATTGCGAGAGCTGGTGGACTGAGTCAAAGTAGTGTCATGCGCATACTGCATCGTCACCGCTTTCACCCGTTTCATGTGTCGCTACATCAACAATTACATGGTGATGACTTTAAGCATCGAGTGCAATTCTGTCAATGGGCATTAACAGAGAATGCGTTGCAGTTCTACCTGTTTACCGATGAAGCGGGTTTCACAAACCACGGGGCAGTGAATCTACGGAACAAGCATTACTGGTCCGTGGACAACCCTTGCTGGCTCAGACAGGTAGAGCGACAGCGACCGTGGACTGTAAATGTATGGTGCGGAATCATTGGCGACCACCTCATTGGTCCTCACTTCATTGCAGGGGCCCAAACACCTGCAACATACATCGCGTTTCTACAGAATGATTTGCCAACGTTGCTCGAAAATGTGCCACTCGAAACGCGTCGACGTATGTGGTATCAGCATGATGGTGCACCTGCACATTCCGCAATTAACACTAGGCTGACCCTTGACAGGATGTTCGACGGGCATTTCATAGGACGTGGAGGACGCATAAATTGGCCAGCCCGTTCTCCTGATCTTACACCTCTGGACTTCTTTCTGTGGGGTACGTTAAAGGAAAATGTGTACCGTGATGTGCCTACAACCCCAGAGGATATGAAACAACGTATTGTGGCAGCCTGCGGCGACATTACACCAGATGTACTGCGGCGTGTACGACATTCATTACGCCAGAGATTGCAATTGTGTGCAGCAAATGATGGCCACCACATTGAACATCTATTGGCCTGACATGTCGGGACACACTCTATTCCACTCCGTAATTGAAAACGGAAACCACGTATGTACGTGTACCTCACCCCTCATGGCAATGTACATGTGCGTCAGTGAAAAAGACCAATAAAAAGGTGTTAGCATGTGGACGTAATGTGCTGTTCCAGTCTCTTCTGTACCTAAGGTCCATCACCGTTCCCTTTGGATCCCTACGTAATTCGGTGCTCTCAGATACACACGATCGAACAGCGGAGGAGTGGTACTCAAGCGTCAACTTTAGGTTACAATATCTCCGGATGTAATTAACATTTTACAATGCAACAAACGGCACTGATTACGTATTTGTTTATATGTTCAGATGTGCTAACAAAACGAACGGGGTTCCATTTAAAAAAACGTAGGTTTGTGTTAAAAAACATACTTCTGTGCATTTTTTAATGGTTTGTAATAACCAATTACACTAGCCCCTCTCCTCACGTTCGGTTTGTGGAATCGATTCGTCAGTATTTGATGTGGTTTACGAAATATATCCAGCGGTAATGTTAGGTGACTCACCCTATATATATATATATATATATATATATATATATATATATATATATATATATATATATATATATATACACTCCTGGAAATTGAAATAAGAACACCGTGAATTCATTGTCCCAGGAAGGGGAAACTTTATTGACACATTCCTGGGGTCAGATACATCACATGATTACACTGACAGAACCACAGGCACATAGACACAGGCAACAGAGCATGCACAATGTCGGCACTAGTACAGTGTATATCCACCTTTCGCAGCAATGCAGGCTGCTATTCTCCCATGGAGACGATCGTAGAGATGCTGGATGTAGTCCTGTGGAACGGCTTGCCATGCCATTTCCACCTGGCGCCTCAGTTGGACCAGCGTTCGTGCTGGACGTGCAGACCGCGTGAGACGACGCTTCATCCAGTCCCAAACATGCTCAATGGGGGACAGATCCGGAGATCTTGCTGGCCAGGGTAGTTGACTTACACCTTCTAGAGCACGTTGGGTGGCACGGGATACATGCGGACGTGCATTGTCCTGTTGGAACAGCAAGTTCCCTTGCCGGTCTAGGAATGGTAGAACGATGGGTTCGATGACGGTTTGGATGTACCGTGCACTATTCAGTGTCCCCTCGACGATCACCAGTGGTGTACGGCCAGTGTAGGAGATCGCTCCCCACACCATGATGCCGGGTGTTGGCCCTGTGTGCCTCGGTCGTATGCAGTCCTGATTGTGGCGCTCACCTGCACGGCGCCAAACACGCATACGACCATCATTGGCACCAAGGCAGAAGCGACTCTCATCGCTGAAGACGACACGTCTCTATTCGTCCCTCCATTCACGCCTGTCGCGACACCACTGGAGGCGGGCTGCACGATGTTGGGGCGTGAGCGGAAGACGGCCTAACGGTGTGCGGGACCGTAGCCCAGCTTCATGGAGACGGTTGCGAATGGTCCTCGCCAATACCCCAGGAGCAACAGTGTCCCTAATTTGCTGGGAAGTGGCGGTGCGGTCCCCTACGGCACTGCGTAGGATCCTACGGTCTTGGCGTGCATCCGTGCGTCGCTGCGGTCCGGTCCCAGGTCGACGGGCACGTGCACCTTCCGCCGACCACTGGCGACAACATCGATGTATGTGGAGACCTCACGCCCCACGTGTTGAGCAATTCGGCGGTACGTCCACCCGGCCTCCCGCATGCCCACTATACGCCCTCGCTCAAAGTCCGTCAACTGCACATACGGTTCACGTCCACGCTGTCGCGGCATGCTACCAGTGTTAAAGACTGCGATGGAGCTCCGTATGCCACGGCAAACTGGCTGACACTGACGGCGGCGGTGCACAAATGCTGCGCAGCTAGCGCCATTCGACGGCCAACACCGCGGGTCCTGGTGTGTCCGCTGTGCCGTGCGTGTGATCATTGCTTGTACAGCCCTCTCGCAGTGTCCGGAGCAAGTATGGTGGGTCTGACACACCGGTGTCAATGTGTTCTTTTTTCCATTTCCAGGAGTGTATATATATACTCCTGGAAATTGAAATAAGAACACCGTGAATTCATTGTCCCAGGAAGGGGAAACTTTATTGACACATTCCTGGGGTCAGATACATCACATGATCACACTGACAGAACCACAGGCACATAGACACAGGCAACAGAGCATGCACAATGTCGGCACTAGTACAGTGTATATCCACCTTTCGCAGCAATGCAGGCTGCTATTCTCCCATGGAGACGATCGTAGAGATGCTGGATGTAGTCCTGTGGAACGGCTTGCCATGCCATTTCCACCTGGCGCCTCAGTTGGACCAGCGTTCGTGCTGGACGTGCAGACCGCGTGAGACGGCGCTTCATCCAGTCCCAAACATGCTCAATGGGGGACAGATCCGGAGATCTTGCTGGCCAGGGTAGTTGACTTACACCTTCTAGAGCACGTTGGGTGGCACGGGATACATGCGGACGTGCATTGTCCTGTTGGAACAGCAAGTTCCCTTGCCGGTCTAGGAATGGTAGAACGATGGGTTCGATGACGGTTTGGATGTACCGTGCACTGTTCAGTGTCCCCTCGACGATCACCAGTGGTGTACGGCCAGTGTAGGAGATCGCTCCCTACACCATGATGCCGGGTGTTGGCCCTGTGTGCCTCGGTCGTATGCAGTCCTGATTGTGGCGCTCACCTGCACGGCGCCAAACACGCATACGACCATCATTGGCACCAAGGCAGAAGCGACTCTCATCGCTGAAGACGACACGTCTCCATTCGTCCCTCCATTCACGCCTGTCGCGACACCACTCGAGGCGGGCTGCACCATGTTGGGGCGTGAGCGGAAGACGGCCTAAGGGTGTGCGGGACCGTAGCCCAGCTTCATGGAGACGGTTGCGAATGGTCCTCGCCGATACCCCAGGAGCAACAGTGTCCCTAATTTGCTGGGAAGTGGCGGTGCGGTCCCCTACGGCACTGCGTAGGATCCTACGGTCTTGGCGTGCATCCGTGCGTCGCTGCGGTCCGGTCCCAGGTCGACGGGCACGTGCACCTTCCGCCGACCACTGGTGACAACATCGATGTACTGTGGAGACCTCACGCCCCACGTGTTGAGCAATTCGGCGGTACGTCCACCCGGCCTCCCGCATGCCCACTATACGCCCTCGCTCAAAGTCCGTCAACTGCACATACGGTTCACGTCCACGCTGTCGCGGCATGCTACCAGTGTTAAAGACTGCGATGGAGCTCCGTATGCCACGGCAAACTGGCTGACACTGACGGCGGCGGTGCACAAATGCTGCGCAGCTAGCGCCATTCGACGGCCAACACCGCGGTTCCTGGTGTGTCCGCTGTGCCGTGCGTGTGATCATTGCTTGTACAGCCCTCTCGCAGTGTCCGGAGCAAGTATTGTGGGTCTGACACACCGGTGTCAATGTGCTCTTTTTTCCATTTCCAGGAGTATATATATATATATATATATATATATATATATATATATATATATATATATATATATTAGTTCATGACATCCAGTCTTACAAATTTACTGTCTCTGATGGACACACGTCCAGATCATCCGCTCTCAAAACTGCGCGATCTCTCTCTCCACATCCACCACTGCTGGCGGCTCACCTCCAACTGCGCAACGCTACGCACTGTTAACAGCCAACTGCCCAACACTAGAATAGCATATACTCCAACAATGCAAACCAGCCACATAGTGCACACAGCACAGCCAGTGATTTTCATACAGAGCGCTACGTGGCGGTGGCTTTACCAATATAAAAACCTAAACAGCCTACTTACAACGTTCCATCTGCACTGTACACACTAATACACCTCACCATGAACATATCACATGGTATCTGATGCAATGGGCAACTGACACCAGGGATGGTAATGTGTGTGCGGCACATGTTAATCCGCCTGTACGATGAATGCGGTCGCCACAGGACACACGTGCTATGAGGTAAGTTGTGTAAAGTATGTCTGGTGCTGGTTAGGGTTATATGCTCTTTATTACCCGCTGTCTTTTCCAGTGTACAACAGTCTGCCGGGATCTTTGCGAGATTGTGGCAGAACAGAACGCGCCGTTGCAATACATGCACTGAAACTGGCTGACGTCGCTTTGGACAGTTACTATGAGTTACGTAGTTGTTATGCGGTCTACACTGTGTATGCCCATGAGACAATAAATGTGCATTTCCGACCACTGGTTCCCTATCTCAACATAATCGTTTGTCACCCCACCATCACTTGTTTCAATTTGACCCAAAATGCTTGAGACACCCTGTATTCTTCCTTCATTGCAACTGTTTTCACCAGATACTCCAGTTAACGTTTTTCGACTTCAGCCTGTCCCTCTTCCAGTTTACTTTTGCGTACACATAGGATATTAACTGCAACTAAGGAAGTGCCTTCTGTAATTGGGAATTTTTTAAATCTGTTCGATTGATAGGCTCTTCTTCTTAAGACCAGCAAAGTACTATTATACGTCGCAACCATTCGTAAATCATCAATATTTATATTTGACTGCATTGTGGAGAACAATGATCTGGATTGAGGAAATATGTTTCTCCAGTTTTAAAATAACGCATTTATGTTATACTTATGTCGACTGTGTAATAATGTTTAACAATTCCCACATATTTTACTTGTAAATAATAAAACTTATAGGCAAACATAAGTTGGTTTATAAGCATTCCTAAGTTTTGATTATCTGGTTGGTTACTTGGACACTAGTTAGTATCCGTGAACAGTATTATTACTGATCTAGTAGTCAAGTCTTAAAACACTGCTGAGCTCAACACTGCATCTGTCCTATAAGTTGTCCAATAGTTTACACGACATAGAAGCAACTGACACAAAGTACAGCAAAGCACACTGTAAACCCTCTTTGTTGGCGTTTAATATATTTAGACTGTCTTCCACAGGGCCTAAGTCACTATTATTTCTGTAGTTAGACAGGGACCGATGACCGTCGCAGTCTGGTCCCTTTAACCCCCACAAACCAACCAATCTGTAGTTAGAAATCATAGCGTACAGTCTGGCAAGACCATGTTCTTAAGCAAGACGAGACGTTAAAATTTCCCATGTACTCATATCAGGGCAATTTATCAAATCAATAAAACGGTTACCGATAGCTTTATTCCCTCACAAACTTGTGATTTGACATATGAATTTGATTTATATCTTTAGCCTACAATTGGAGCTCATCCGAGTCGAACAGTCCATTCCAAATGTCTTATCGTTGTTAACAATCACATTACTGCTTCCCTGACAGTTCCTTGCTACGGAAGTAATGGTTTGATGTTAGATAGTCACAAGTCTGCAATTTATTAAAAATCTCAGGGAAATCTTGCATAAAATCTACTTGTAGCTCCATAAATGACAGTCGTCTACACAAAGCTGCAGCAACACCCCCAGGCAGCTCAACAATTATTACAGCCATTCAAATGTCAGCCACTCTTTATGGTATAGCCACAGGATGTTTATATTTCCAATGCTTCCTTGCCATCTTTTTCCAATATTTCTTTTATTGTCGAATTCTCGTTCAGAAGTAATGGTAGTTTCGCACTGATGCTGTTTCTCCCAGGGAAGAATTTACCACGAAAGATAGCTGATAAATGTACCACATATATCCTTTTTTAACATTACAAACCACTCCTTCTCTAATTAATCTTGCTAGTCCACTTCAGCACGGATATTGGCCACCATAGTGTTGATGCAAAACAGATCTGTAATGGGCATAACCACATTTAAATTCTTCTTGATTGGAAGCGTGCCGTTTTCGATGCAATTTATGTTACCTGTATCTACATCTACGTTTATACTCCGCAAGGCACTTACGGTGTGCGGCGGAGGGTACTTTGTGTACCACTCTTGGTGACGGTATTTTAACACTGCCTTAGGGTAGGTCTAAAGTTATCTTTACGCTCGAAGATTTCTCTGCGTTAAGAACGACATGCTCTGTTCTGATTGCTGGATGCTTTTCAGCCTTGTCATATAGCTAGTCTCATATTTCGTAGTCTCATATTTTGTTTATCCCGTGGCACTGCAGAACTACATCGAATGACTTCCATAAGTTAAGGAACACTAAATCGACCTGGGCTGTTTTGATCTCGTGGACGAGCATAACGAGCTGGACTGTCATGATTGTTTGGAACACATATTGATTCCTACACCGCAGATTTTCGGTCTGCAGAAATATCATAACATGTGAAACGTCCCCTTTGAACAATTATTACACGACTGTGCTTAAACTGACACACAATATTTTGTTAGCGCAACGCAATCTGACTTTAAATAATCCCTACAAAAGAATGGCCCTGACTAACATTAAACTATACCTTTCACAAATGACTTACCTCACAAAAATCTTCGCTACTCAAGCTACTGCAATACAGCGAACGCCACTACTGCCAGCTAAATAAAAGATTCAAACTATGGAAGGCACTAACTACTGATAGGGATAGTTAGCAAATGAAAGATATTAATAGAGAACAAATAATGTATTTACCTTGATATCATCATATATAAATATAGCAGTTCATGACAAATTTCAAAACACCGCCATCTCTCTCCCCACATCCACCACTGCTGGCGGCTCACCTCCAACTGCGCAACGCTACGCGCTGTTCACAGCCAGCTGCCTAACACTACAATGGCGAGTATTACAACAATGCAAAGCAGCCACAGGCTGCACACAGCACAGCCAGTGATTTTCATACAGAGCTGGCGTTACCAATAAAAAAACCTAAACAGCCTACTTACACATGCTATCACAAAACATGTTCCAAAAAACAACGACAGACAGAGATATAGGCCAATAGTTCTGTGCATCTTTTCGACGGCCCTTCTTGCAAACGGGATTGACCTGCGTTTTTTTCCAATGACTACGAACGCTACGCTGTTCAGCGACCTATGGTACACTGCTGTTAGAAAAGGAGCTAGGCCTTCGCATACTCTATGTAGAATGGTATTTTATCCTATCATGTAGAATGGCGTTTCCTCTTAGAGCAATTTCTGTTGATTTTGCATCCCACTGTCACTTATTTTAGTATCCGTCGTTTTGAAGTTTGTGCGAGGAACTACACTGCGATCTTCCTCAGTGAAACAACTGAAACGTGACAGCCGGTTGATTTTTCATATATTTCGCCTAAAGTTGTCACTTGCGCCGTTATTGAGTCTGCCACGCAAAATTTTTACACCGACAAGACTGCACTGAAACCCCTGAGGGAGAAAATGGACCAAACTAGGTGTTTTATTTCAGTTATTCCTATGGATGTAATTTTTTAAGTCTCTTTAGCCTGCGTTCCGTGAATGATTGTCGTTGATAATTGTTTGAACATTAACGTAGCATGTAGACAGAAAAGGGAACAAGCCGTAATGGGCACGCAGCTAAGGAGATGGGTGGGAGTTTCAAACCCAACGGATCTTCCTCCACCTACATTTTAAGCAGAGGGACCGTTGCCTATTCAATATCATTTTAGACACGTCGGAAAAGAGAAATCTCTAGAAAAAAGATAGAGAAAGCTAAGCCTGAAGCGAGAGAGAGTTACTCACTTCAAAACAACCGAATCACTCCTCCTATATTCTTTCAAGTGGAAGAACTATTCTCTGGATAGCATGGGGATGGAGACAAGCTCAGACAAGGATGAGGAAGTTAGAACGGCAGCGAGAGATTTTGGATCGTCATTTTTTAGCTCAACGAATCTCTCGCCCCACTCCTAAGGACAGAGGAGTCTTTTCGGCAGCTGTGGTGTTTCAGATTCATATCTGGCTCCACTAGGTAAGATGGTGAATGTACTAGCCAGACGTTTCTACTTGGGATTTGGAGAAAGGCATCAGAAAGCGTTAGTTTTGTGATTCATCGCTTCCAATTGCTCAGTTATGACAGGGACACGTGTGTGTTGTTATCACGTTTGATAGTGATTTTTGGATTTAATATGAGTTCCGTAGGCTCTCAGTTCCGCGTTAGACAGTGTTACTTCTCTGCTCTTTCTTCAGTGTTTTGCAGTAGTGAACGGTAATTAATAGAGAGGCATTATTTCCATGTGTATCTGTGAGGAATGCGAGAGAGTAATATTTTTCCTTTATCACTAACGATTACCTCAGTCTCTCACTAGACGAGTACATCATTAAATGTTAAGCTATTGCGTCTTAGGGGATCACTCGTCATTGTTGTTGTTGTAATGTGATTGTGACTATAAAGATGTGTGTTGAACTAGTTAACGTTGTCTTGAGAAATAAAATACTATAAATGTAAATTATGGAAGCATATCATTTACGCAAAGAGATCCCGAACATTTCTAAGGCTTTCACAACATCACAATTTTAATAATGAGAAAGAATAGGAGAATACTGTCAGTGGTGATTCACGTGAGAATTAAACTGTGAGCGACATATCGCAATGCTATACACGCTGCCCCCAAATCACTTTCAACACCTGGTTGCCAAAAAGTCGTTATTCCGTTTCGTAACATTAGATTACTTTTTCCTGGGCCGTGACTTAGTTGTTTTGTCGTAATGACTAAAGCAGGAGGCGAGGAAACTGATGTGAGGGAGGGAAGCAGAAGGAAGGGATGATAGTTAACAACTAATTGCATACTTTCATTTTTAGAGATTTTCAGCCAAGATAACAAACGAGAACAATTAGACAACTTTCATTTGGCAACTCCTGCCAAGGCTGTTGCTTTCAAAAGTGTTTTCTGGAAAGTAGGTGCATTTGAGCATAATTAAAAATTTTAAATTTTATTTCATGTTCGCCACAGTTCTGCTTGTGCCAAAAATTGCTAACAATGTTGGATGTGTGTTCTTTTGAGGGTTTATTTCTGTTAAAAGCATATGTTCATTTGAAATTTAATTAGTAAGTGTTCCGTTTGCTATTTTTTTGGTTTCCTTTCCACTATTATTGTGAAAGTGTGGTACAGAATTGAAGCCACATCAAGATAAGAGTAGGAATGAACTGTACGATGATATGAAAAGCTCAATCACACTGCAGAAAATACTGAAACCAGCCACAAGTTTTTTAGAAATGATTTTATACTGCCATACTAGTTTTGGGTCGTTTCTGAAAGTATTTCTATGGAGTGTAGCCATGTATGGAAGTGAAGCATGGACGATAAATAGTTTAGACTAGAAGAGAATAGAAGCTATAGAAATGTGGTGCTACAGAAGAATGCTGAAGATTAGATGGGTAGATCACATAACTAATGAGGAGGTATTGAATAGAATTGGGGAGAAGAGGAGTTTGTGGCACAACTTGACTAGAAGAAGGGATCGGTTGGTAGGGCATATTCTGAGGCAACAAGGGATCACCAATTTGGTACTGGAGGGCAGCGTGGAGGGTAAAAATCGTAGAGCGGAGACCAAGAGATGAATACACTAAGCAGATTCAGAAGGATGTAGGCTGCTGTAGGTACTGGGAGATGAAGAAACTTGCACAGGATAGAGTAGCATGGAGAGCTGTATCAAACCAGTCTCAGGACTGAAGACCACAACAACAACAACAACTAGTTTTGCGTCTAAGCATATCGTCTTACGGTAGCATTGAGTTCTCTGAAAGTTTCACATTTGAATCCTAAAGCATAAGGAAGTTTCAGTGATTACAAAATCAAAAGAATGTTTTATATTGTATCTAAGCCCTATACATCCTACTTACCTCACGAAAAGCTGTCCTATTCGTAATATAGGAGCAAGGTTTGATTCTCATTTTCGATCCATGCTGATACGAGCTACACTAAATTCAAGATGGTGCATACATTTACTTGCATCGGCTGCTGATTTGATGTGACAAAGAACGTTATAAGTGTTCAGATGAGGCATACTCATGGAGCTACCGCAAAGGCAGTACAGATCATTTTAAAGCTATACATTTAATTATTTAAGTGTGAAAGCCTCTGTAAATTAATTATTCTTTCTGTTATTTCAAATTATTAAGTAAAAATGAATTTGTTAGAACAATTAGAAATATACAATCACATTCACAGTACATCTGACTGCATCCTGAATGACCAGATAGAGTTGTTGTTGTTGTTGTGGTCTTCAGTCCTCAGACTGGTTTGATGCAGCTCTCCATGCTACTCTATCCTGTGCAAGCTTCTTCATTCCCAGTACCTACTGCACCCTACATACTTCTGAATCTGCTTAGTGCATTCATCTCTTGGTCTCCCTCTACGATTTTTACCCTCCACGCTGTCCTCCAACACTAAATTTGTGATCCCTCGATGTCTCAGAACGTGTCCTACCAACCGATCCCTTCTTCTAGTCAAGTTGTGCCACAAGCTCCTCTTTTCCCCAATTCTATTCAATACCTCCTCATTAGTTATGTGATCTACCCATCTAATCTTCAGCATTCTTCTGTAGCACCACATTTCGAAAGATTCTATTCTCTTCTTGTCCAAACTATTTATCGTCCATGTTTCACTTCCATACATGTCTACACTCCATACAATTACTTTCAGAAACGACTTCCTGACACTTAAATCTATACTCGATGTTAACAAATTTCTCTTCTTCAGAAATGCTTTCCTTGCCATTGCCAATCTACTTTGTATATCCTCTCTACTTCTACCATCATCAGTTATTTTGCTCTTCAAACAGCAAAACTCATTTACTACTTAAAGCGTCTCCTTTCCTAATATAATTTCCGCAGCATCACCCGATTTAATTCGACTACATTCCAGTATCCTCGTTTTGCTTTTATATCCTCCTTTCAAGACACTGTCCATTCCGTTCAGCTACTCTTCCAGGTCCTTTGTTGTCTCTGACAGAATTACAGTGTCATCGGCGAACCTCAAAGTTTTTATTTCTTCTCCATGGATTTTAATACCTACTCCGAATGTTTCTTTTGTTTTCTTTACTGCTTGCTCAATATACAGCTTGAATAACATCGGGGATTGGCTACAACCCTGTCTCACTCCCTTCCCAACCACTGCTTCCCTTTCATCTCCCTCGACTATTATAACTGCCTTATGGTTTCTGTACAAATTGTAAATAGCCTTTCGCTCCCTGTATTTTACCCCTGCCACCTTCAGAATTTGAAAGAGAGTATTCCAGTCAACATTGTCAAAAGCTTTCTTTAAGTCTACAAATGGTAGAAACGTACGTTTGCCTTTCCTTAATCTATTTTCTAAGATAAGACGTAGGGTCAGTATGCCTCATGTTCCAGTATTTCTACGGAATCCAAACTGATATTCCCCGAGGTCAGCTTCTAACAGTTTTTCATTTCGTCTGTAAATAATTCGCGTTAGTATTTTGCAACCGTGACCTATTAAACTGATAGTTCGGTAATTTTCACATCTGTCAACACCTGCTTTCTTTGGGATTCAAATTATTATATTCTTCTTGAAGTCTGAGGGTATTTCGCCTATCTCATATATCTTGCTCACCAGATGGTAGAGTTTTGTCAGGACTGGATCTCCCAAGGCTGTCAATAGTTCTAATGGGATGTTGTCAAACTCTTCACGCAGTATCATATCTCCCATTTCATCTTCATCTACATACTCTTCCATTTCCATAATATTGTCCTCAAGTACATCGCCCTTGTATAGACCCTCTATATACTACTTCCACCTTTCTGCTTTCCCTTCTTTGCCTAGAACTGGGTTTCCATCTGAGCTCTTGATATTCATACAAGTGGTTCTCTTTTCTCCAAAGGTCTCTTTAATTTTCCTGTAGGCAGTATCTATCTTACCCCTAGTGAGATAAGCCTCTACATCCTTACATTTGTCCTCTAGCCAGACAGAATTAGGAAACCAAAAGTACCTCCAAAATTTCACACAACTCTTATGATCGAAAAAGAGAATCACACCTCTGTCTAATAATATGTGAAGGAGAAGTTTTCATGAAGTAAGTAGAATGAATATAGCTTAT
The DNA here is from genome assembly GCF_023898315.1 of Schistocerca nitens. NCBI lineage: Eukaryota > Metazoa > Arthropoda > Insecta > Orthoptera > Acrididae > Schistocerca > Schistocerca nitens. Next base: position 933,293,878 of record NC_064616.1, read on the forward strand.
ATAGAAAGTGAAATTTTTTGAAAACTGTGTAATCACAAAAACTGTGTTATATTTTATGCCACAAATGTAAAAGCTTTTGAAAACTATGTAATCACAAAAAATTTTATATTTTACTACATAAATGTAATACTTACCAAGAAATCAACGCTACCGTCTCACGATGGGCGTAGGGTCAGAAACTAGTAACGGTACAATTCATATAGTAACAACAATAATAATAACAATAATAATAATAATAGTATAAGTGAATGTAAATTACCTTCATCTTCAGTCTTGGAGCTGTCACTCTCCACATTAGCGACAGGTTGGTAATCTTGTTGCAGTATTCCCTAATGCGTAATTACGAAAACAGCTGCGGTGTTCTCTAACCGTAATGGAAAACCCATTCACGTGAATCACCCGAGTGCAAATGACAGCTCTCATTCTCGCCGCTGGCGGTAAAATTCCATCTGCCGTACGGTGGTGCCATCTCTGGGACGTATTGACAATGAACGCGGCCTCATTTTAAAACAATGTGCATGTTTCTATCTCTTTCCAGTCCGGAGAAAAAAAATCGGAGGCCTTAGAACTTGAATGCACCTCGTATGTGGGTCGTATGACGAACGTATCCGTTACGACGAAGCGGCAAAATTTGGCGTTAAGGGGGTATGGCAGCAGAAGACCGATGCGAGTTTCTGTGCTAACAGCACAACGGCTGCAGCGCCTCTCCTGGGCTAGTGACCATAACGCTTGGACCCTAGCCTGGTCATATGAGTCCAGTTTATGAACTGGTAAGAGGTGATGGAAGGGTTCGAGTGTCGCGCAGACCCTACGACGTCCTGTGCCCAGGTGCAAACTGGTGGTGGCTCCATAATGGAGTGGACTGTGTGGATTGGGTCCTCTGGTCCAACTGAATCGATTATTGACTGGATATGGTTATGTTCGTCTACTTGGAGACCATTTGCAGCCATTCATGGACCTCATGTTCCCAAACAACGATGGAATTTTTATGTGTGAAAGTGCGCCATGTTACCTGGCCACAATTGTTCGCGACTGGTTCGAAGAACATTCTGGACAATTTAAGCGCCGGCCGAAGTGGCCGCGCGGTTCTGGCGCTGCAGTCTGGAACCGCGAGACCGCTACGGTCGCAGGTTCGAATCCTGCCTCGGGCATGGATGTGTGTGATGTCCTTAGGTTAGTTAGGTTTAACTAGTTCTAAGTTCTAGGGGACTAATGACCTCAGCAGTTGAGTCCCATAGTGCTCAGAGCCATTTTTGACAATTTAAGCGAATGATTTGGTTGCCCAGATCGCCCGACATGAAACCCATCGAACAGTTATGGGGCATAATCGAAAGGTCAACATCTTGCACCGGCAACACTTTTGCAATAATGAACTGCTATAGAGGCAGCATGGTTCAGTAGTTTTCTAGGCGACTTCAACGACTTGTTGAGTCCTTTGTCGAGTTGCTGCACTACGCCGGGAAAAAGGAGGTCCGACACGATATTAGGACATACTCATGACTTTAGCCACATCAGTGTATAGTGATTTTGTGACCACCGCCTATGTTTGAGTCAACGTGCAATAACCATCCACTGTAGGTAGGCGGCAGCATTAGCAGTGGAGGGTGTATAAAGCGTGTCGGGGGGACGCGGAAAACAGTGCAGTAGTTGTCATAATGCGGGAAAGAGACCGTTCGTGGCTGACGTCTCACCTCGCCTCACCCCACTCTACAAAGACAACGCCTTCCTCTCTCTTACTTTGAATCTTTCATTATACGCTCTAATTCTTTTCTAACATAAATGTAATGATTTCAAGAAGGCTTGCATGCCACTGTTAACTTCATACAACACGTGGAACACAATATGATATTTCAGTAGAATCACAAGAAAAGATAAGACTCATTTACAAACAGAAGATCTATTCTGCTACTCGTTAATAGGAAACTACGTACAGCCGGCCGTTGTGGCCGAGCGGTTCTAGGCCCTTCAGTCCGGAACCGCACGACTGTTACGGTCGCAGGTTCGAATCCTGCCTCGGGAATGGCTGTATGTGATGTCCTTAGGTTAGTTAGGTTAAGTAGTTGTAAGTTCTAGGGGACTGATGACCACAGCAGTTAAGTCCCATAATGCTCAGAGCCATTTGAACCATTTGAACCAAGCTCCCCTTGTTATAGTCTTTGACAATTTAGATTTGTTGACGTTTATAATCCAAAGAAGAGCTTACCGGATTGTAGGTCCTTCTTTGCCTTTTAATTCATCTATGGCCTCTTTAAATGTTGTCAGGAAATCTACAATTCTTCCTGCAGTTCCTTGTCAAATCCTTGTAACCTGTAAACCGAATTCTTTTCCTTCAGTAAAGCGGCAACGCCATCATTCCGTGTATGTAAGGAATCCAGGGTAGCATACAAGCCGTTCCAGCGTGTGCTGACCTCTAGTTTCAAATATGATTTCGAAGATGAGCAGAGGCACTTTCCTTCATGTACCGCACTATGCATTCTACGGTATTTATTGTTGCTGCGATATTCGTGAAATCATTTAAATAGAAGCTACCTTCATCGAAAATAACGATAAGTGCTGTTACACAATGAGCAGCACAAGGAAGCTTTTAGTGATTTTCCAACGGCTTTATTATGTTGGCACCCTAGTCGACGACAAAAAAAAAAGTTATGTAGCATGTCTGGCGAAATGTTCCAATAAGTCAACCTCTCTTCTGTATCTTTAATAATATTTACTCCCGTCGTCATAACGTCCGGGAATTTAGTTGTAAATAAAACATTATTCACAAGAGATCAATCAGTGCTTATGTAATTTGCTGTTAGGGTCAAATTATGCACCATATTGCACGAATCACAACATTTTTATTAATAACGTTCTTATTGCCGGAAGTCTTATGGTTTTTCGAATTATATCAGTCTGTTCTTGGTCATGTTTACTTACAGTAGAGGGATGTGGTATGACATACGAATCCCTTACTTCTCGATAACGTGCATGTCCATGAATTAATTCTTCGCCTTGTTCCCTGAAACCCTCACCTGAAACAGCATATCTTTAGTACACATTGGGGGGAGGGGGGTTAGGTTGTTTGGGGGAAGAGACCAAACTGCGAGGTCATCTGCCTCGTCGGATCAGGGAAGGATCGGGAAGGAAGTCGGCCGTGCCTTTTCAGAGGAACCATCCCGGCATTTGCCTGGAGCGATTTAGGGAAATCACGGAATGGCCAGACGCGGGATTGAACCGTCGTCCTCCCGAATGCGAGTCCAGTGTGCACACATTGGAACAAACTTGGCTGTTATGCTATTTTTTACTACTGTCGGTATTCTCAAAGGAGCTATGTCAATGTGGGATTTATTATACCTGTGTTTCTTTAAATGATTCTTTCCCGATAGAAAACATAATAATGCGAATCAATTTACGCACGACAGACTTTCTGTTTTCGTCTAAAACAAACAGAAATTAATTCCGTACGTTTTTAGACCACAGTTAACTCACTGGGTTCAGTTTACTTATTAGTGCACTGGTTTTCTCACGATGCATGATTACAAACACATCACGAATGAGAGGCCTGTTTATCTGGTTATCACTGTTAGCATTCAACCGCGATTCTTCTACATATATTTTAACAACGCGTTTCAAGAGACAATGCTCTCATCATCAGGTTGTAAAGTCTATGTCATGAAACTAAACGGGCTAAAAAGACAAAATACCATCACAAATAGTTGGGAAGTCCATAGGGTAAAACAGAATTAAAAGTATATTGGACTGTGGGTCCTCGTCTTACATTGAAGTTGTTGACACAAGTCGATGGCCGTCCCATAGCTACCAAGTATGCTGTCGCACTGTGCCGGCTCGGAAACTGTTGTGGACTGACGTGCCTAGGTGTTGTGGCGTGGTTACAGCCGTGTGCTTGACGGTAACGCTATGCTATTGGGCGCCTTATTTCCTTATTGCATTGGTCTGCCATCGTTAGCCTCTCGTAACTCCGTCAGTGACATGCTACAAGTTTAAAGTCGCATACCTACCCTAAAATAATTCTAAAAACCCGCTAAAAAATCTCATTTCTTTAAAATGACATAGACTTTACAACCTGATGATGAGAGCATTGTCTCTTGAAACGCGTTGTTAAAATATATGTATAAGAATCGCGGTTGAATGCTAACAGTGATAACCAGTATAACGACAACTCCTACCTCGACTCCATAATGGATTATATTAAATAATGAGAGGCCTGTGCTGGATGTACCAGGTGCAGATAAAAACACGTTTAACGGTTTTGGAATCAAACATTACGTACAATTCGGTCATGGCTTCTAAGCTCGGCCTGAATACTAGTGCTGGCAGCCTATCCAGTTAGGCTGTGCTTGGCGCATGCCGCCTTTTGCCCTCGCTTCCTCGGTCATGCAGGGCTATAATGTGGTTCACCTGCCTGTCTCACAAGATAGCGCGCATGGCGTTACGCTAAATGAGTAGCTCAATTGTAAACTGTTATCACTCTTTTTTATTTCCCGGAAGTTGTCTAAGGAACCTGGATATCAATATAAGCAAAAATATAAACACTTCTGGTAATATGTTCTTTTGACGGGGGTGGGGGCAGGGAAGGGGAAGTGGGACACTACTTCGGGGCAGTTCTGTTGCATTCTCGTTGGAGAACCTACGATCCATAGCTGCAGTTATCGTCTCAATCAGGCACTGACAGTGGTGATCTCAACCAAGCTCACTAGAATCTAGGTGGCAGCCATCAGGTGGTGGTGTTGATCGCGGACGACCGCTAACAATGGGATGGTCAGACCTGTTTATCAAGGACTTTGATGAGTCTTAGCTATGTTGTAGAGGGACCAGTCCTGAGTACCTGGCTAGCAGCTCTTCATGCGACGGACCTGGTCAAAAAATTTCCTTGAGCAGTTTATAGTTTTGAACGTCCGGCAGGGAAGAAGACAGCTGCAGTTATCGTCTCAATCAGGCACTGACAGTGGTGATCTCAACCAATCTCACTAGAATCTTTAACTCCCTTGGCGATATGTACCTTCACATTCCGCAAGTCACTATTACTCCATCCTCTCCTTTTTTTGTTACTGGCTTTCAGAACGTACCCATACAGACATCTCAAGACTGGAAATACTATACTACAAATTACAGTTTGTTTTGACAATTCAAAGCAGACATTAGTTTCAGTCCTACCCTGTTACGAAGTTGCATAGGCTTAACAAAGAAATGGAAATGGCTCTGAGCACTATGGGACTCAACTGCTGAGGTCATTAGTCCCCTAGAACTTAGAACTAATTAAACCTAACTAACCTAAGGACATCACAAACATCCATGCCCGAGGCAGGATTCGAACCTGCGACCGTAGCGGTCTTGCGGTTCCAGGCTGCAGCGCCTTTAACCGCACGGCCACTTCGGCCGGCCTTAACAAAGGGCTTATTACTATGTAAAACAAGTTTTACAATCACAGTAGCCGGCCAGAGTGGCTGAGCGGTTCTAGGCGCTACAGTCTGGAACCGCGCGACCGCTACGGTCGCAGGTTCGAATCCTGCCTCGGGCATGGATGTGTGTGATGTCATTAGGTTAGTTAGGTTTAAGTAGTTCTAAGTTCTAGGGGACTGATGACCTCAGAAGTTAAGTCCCATAGTGCTCAGAGCTATTTGAACCATTTTTGAACAGTCACAGTATATTGATCCCAGTAAACAAAACGAAAATACAACACAGGATACACATAGGTAGTATGCTATAGAAATCCCACTAGTAACGCAATAAGAAACGATAAACCGCCGTTGGTACACGTTTGGGATATTCCCAATTCAATCCATATTAATGTGCATATAGAGAATGGAATATACACTGAAGAGCCAAGGAAACTGGTATACCTCCCTAATATCGTGTAGGGCCCCCACGAGCACGTAGAAGTGTTGCAACACGGCACGGACTCGACTAATGTCCAAAGTAGTGCTGGAGGGAATTGACACCTTGAATCCTGCATAACTTGTCATCAATCTGTAAAAATACGAGGGGGTGGAGATCTCTTCTGAACAGCACGTTACAAGGCAAGAACATACGTTTTTCGCATTACGTGTATTGTGCTGCCATCTATTGCCAGGTACTACATACCAGCGGTCTCAGTAGTCATTAGACATCGTGAGAGAGCAGAATGGCGAGCTCCGCGGAACTCACGGACTTCGAACGTGGTCAGGTGATTGGGTGTCACTTGTGTCATGCGTCTTTACGCGAGACTTCCACACTCCTAATCATACCTAGGTCCACTGTTTCCGATGTGATAGTGAAATGGAAAAGTGAAGGGACACGTACAGCACAAAAGCGTACAGGCCGACCTCGTCTGCTGACTGACAGAGACAGCCGACAGTTGAAGAGGGTTGTAATGTGTCATAGGCAGGCATCTGTCCAGACCATCACACAGTAATTTCAAACTACATCAGGATCCACTGCAAGTACTACGACAGCTAGGCGGGAGGTGAGAAAACTTGGATTTCATGGTCGAGCGGCTGCTCATAAGCCACACATCACGCGGGTAAATGCCAAACGACGCCTCGCTTGGTGTAACGAGCGTAAACACTGCACGACTGAACACTGGAAAAACGTTGTGTGGAGTGACGAATCACGGTACACACTGTGGTGATCCGATGGCAGGGTGTGGGAGGCGAATAGCCGGTAAACGTCATCTGCCAGCGTCTGCAGTGCCAACTGGAAAATTCGGAGGTGGTCGTGTTATGGGGTGGTCGTGTTTTTAATGGAGGGGGCTTGCACCACTTATTGCTTTGCGTGGCACTATCACGGCACAGACATGCATTGATGTTTTAAGCACGTTCTTGCTTCCCAGCGTTGGAGAGCAATTCGGAGATGGTGGTTGCATCTTTCAACATGATCGTGCACCTGTTCATAATGCACGGCCTGTGGCGGAGTGGCTACACGACAATGACATCCCTGTAATGGACTGGTCTGCACAGAGTCCTGACCTGAACCCTATAGAACACCTTTGGGACGTTTTGGAATGCCGACTTTGTGCCAGGTTTCACCGACCGACATCTATACCTCTGCTCAGTGCAGCACTGAATGAAGAATGAGCTGCCATTCTCCAAGAAGCCTTCCAGTACCTGACTGAACGTATACCTGCGAGAGTGGAATCTGTCATCAAGGCTAAGGGTAGGCCAACACCATATTGAATTCCAGCATTACCGATGGATGGCGCCACGAACTTGTAAGTCATTTTCAGACAAGTGTCCGGATGCTTTTGATCACATAGTGTATAACTTTATTAATTTCCTTGTGTTTGAGATGTATTGGGCATGTTAGAGGTAGGACGCTGTGGACGCCGGTACAGTGAATACAGGTTGGTTGATTGGCCCCTCCTCCGGCATCACTTCTGTGTGTTCCTGCACAGTAGGTACATTTTGTGTTACTTTCGCTCTGTTTACTGCCATGTCCATGTAGCAAACAATTCTAGCACCGTAAAATGGAGGATACATACACTTCCACTGGACAGCGAACTCCATGAATATAAACAAGCTGTGGAAGCCACTGTGATCTATTTGTCACAACACAGACTGGAGACGGTTTTGTTACCGTTTGCCCATTCAGGATGATAATTTTAGTAAGTCTCCCGATGATAGCAATTTCGCAGCAACGCGTCATTTCCTTTAGTAAATCGTCTTCCGTAAGGAGGGTTGCTTCCCCCATGAACCATGGACCTTGCCGTTGGTGGGGAGGCTTGCGTGCCTCAGCGATACAGATGGCCGCACCGTAGGTGCAACCACAACGTAGGGGTATCTGTTGAGAGGCCAGACAAACATGTGGTTCCTGAAGAGGGGCAGCAGCCTTTTCAGTAGTTGCAGGGGCAACAGTCTGGATGATTGACTGATCTGGCCTTGTAACATTAACCAAAACGGCCTTGCTGTGCTGGTACTGCGAACGGCTGAAAGCAAGGGGAAACTACAGCCGTAATTTTTCCCGAGGACATGCAGCTTTACTGTATGATTAAATGATGATGGCGTCCTCTTGGGTAAAATATTCCGGAGGTAAAATAGTCCCCCATTCGGATCTCCGGGCGGGGACTACTCAAGAGGACGTCGTTATCAGGAGAAAGAAAACTGGCATTCTACGGATCGGAGCGTGGAATGTCAGATCCCTTAATCGGGCAGGTAGGTTAGAAAATTTAAAAAGGGAAATGGATAGGTTAAAGTTAGATATAGTGGGAATTAGTGAAGTTCGGTGGCAGGAGGAACAAGACTTTTGGTCAGGTGATTACAGATTTATAAATATAAAATCAAATAGGGGTAATGCAGGAGTAGGTTTAATAATGAATAAAAAAATAGGAGTGCGGGTTAGCTACTACAAACAGCATAGTGAACGCATTATTGTGGCCAAGATAGACACAAAGCCCATGCCTACTACAGTAGTACAAGTTTATATGCCAACTAGCTCTGCAGATGATGAAGAAATTGATGAAATGTATGACGAGATAAAAGAAATTATTCAGGTAGTGAAGGGAGACGAAAATTTAATAGTCATGGGTGACTGGAATTCGTCAGTAGGAAAAGGGAGAGAAGGAAACATAGTAGGTGAATATGGATTGGGGGGAAGAAATGAAAGAGGAAGCCGCCTTGTAGAATTTTGCACAGAGCATAACTTAATCATAGCTAACACTTGGTTCAAGAATTATAAAAGAAGGTTGTATACCTGGAAGAATCCTGGAGATACTAATAGGTATCAGATAGATTATATAATGGTAAGACAGAGATTTAGGAACCAGGTTTTAAATTGTAAGACATTTCCAGGGGCAGATGTGGATTCTGACCACAATCTATTGGTTATGAACTGCAGATTGAAACTGAAGAAACTGCAAAAAGGTGGGAATTTAAGGAGATGGGACCTGGATAAACTGACTAAACCAGAGGTTGTACAGAGTTTCAGGGAGAGCATAAGGGAACAATTGACAGGAATGGGGGAAAGAAATACAGTAGAAGAAGAATGGGTAGCTCTGAGGGATGAAGTAGTGAAGGCAGCAGAGGATCAAGTAGGTAAAAAGACGAGGGCTAATAGCAATCCTTGGGTAACAGAAGAAATATTGAATTTAATTGATGAAAGGAGAAAATATAAAAATGCAGTAAATGAAGCAGGCAAAAGGGAATACAAACGTCTCAAAAATGAGATCGACAGAAAGTGCAAAATGGCTAAGCAGGGATGGCTAGAGGACAAATGTAAGGATGTAGAGGCTTGTCTCACTAGGGGTAAGATAGATACTGCCTACAGGAAAATTAAAGAGACCTTTGGAGAGAAGAGAACCACTTGTATGAATATCAAGAGCTCAGATGGCAACCCAGTTCTAAGCAAAGAAGGGAAGGCAGAAAGGTGGAAGGAGTATATAGAGGGTTTATACAAGGACGATGTACTTGAGGATAGTATTATGGAAATGGAAGAGGATGTAGATGAAGATGAAATGGGAGATAAGATACTGCGTGAAGAGTTTGACAGAGCACTTAAAGACCTGAGTCGAAACAAGGCCCCGGGAGTAGACAACATTCCATTAGAACTACTGATGGCCTTGGGAGAGCCAGTCATGACAAAACTCTACCATCTGGTGAGCAAGATGTATGAGACAGGCGAAATACCCACAGACTTCAAGAAGAATATAATAATTCCAATCCCAAAGAAAGCAGGTGTTGACAGATGTGAAAATTACCGAACTATCAGTTTAATAAGCCACAGCTGCAAAATACTAACACGAATTCTTTACAGACGAATGGAAAAACTGGTAGAAGCGGACCTCGGGGAAGATCAGTTTGGATTCCGTAGAAATGTTGGAACACGTGAGGCAATACTAACCTTACGACTTATCTTAGAAGAAAGATTAAGAAAAGGCAAACCCACGTTTCTAGCATTTGTAGACTTAGAGAAAGCTTTTGACAACGTTAACTGGAATACTCTCTTTCAAATTCTGAAGGTGGCAGGGGTAAAATACAGGGAGCGAAAGGCTATTTACAATTTGTACAGAAACCAGATGGCAGTTATAAGAGTCGAGGGGCATGAAAGGGAAGCAGTGGTTGGGAAAGGAGTGAGACAGGGTTGTAGCCTCTCCCCGATGTTATTCAATCTGTATATTGAGCAAGCAGTGAAGGAAACAAAAGAAAAATTCGGAGTAGGTATTAAAATTCATGGAGAAGAAGTAAAAACTTTGAGGTTCGCCGATGACATTGTAATTCTGTCAGAGACAGCAAAGGACTTGGAAGAGCAGTTGAACGGAATGGACAGTGTCTTGAAAGGAGGATATAAGATGAACATCAACAAAAGCAAAACGAGGATAATGGAATGTAGTCAAATTAAATCGGGTGATGCTGAGGGAATTAGATTAGGAAATGAGACACTTAAAGTAGTAAAGGAGTTTTGCTATTTAGGGAGTAAAATAACTGATGATGGTCGAAGTAGAGAGGATATAAAATGTAGACTGGCAATGGCAAGGAAATCGTTTCTGAAGAAGAGAAATTTGTTAACATCGAGTATAGATTTAAGTGTCAGGAAGTCGTTTCTGAAAGTATTTGTATGGAGTGTAGCCATGTATGGAAGTGAAACATGGACGATAACCAGTTTGGACAAGAAGGGAATAGAAGCTTTCGAAATGTGGTGCTACAGAAGAATGCTGAAGATAAGGTGGGTAGATCACGTAACTAATGAGGAGGTGTTGAATAGGATTGGGGAGAAGAGAAGTTTGTGGCACAACTTGACTAGAAGAAGGGATCGGTTGGTAGGACATGTTTTGAGGCATCAAGGGATCACAAATTTAGCATTGGAGGGCAGCGTGGAGGGTAAAAATCGTAGAGGGAGACCAAGAGATCAATACACTAAGCAGATTCAGAAGGATGTAGGTTGCAGTAGGTACTGGGAGATGAAGAAGCTTGCACAGGATAGAGTAGCATGGAGAGCTGCATCAAACCAGTCTCAGGACTGAAGACCACAACAACAACAACAACAAGGAGGGTTGAAACATAGCTGATGATGCTTTGTTTAGTAATCAAGAACTGTGGAATATAGGCCTCCAAATTAGCTTTCTCTAAGAAAGAATGTTGAACCAAAACATTGACAGCTAATCCTGGCACAGTCTCAGTTTCCACACGGTTTTTCCCTACCGCCATAATATTGATTATGTGCTCGATAGTGACTCACAATCCCGTCTACTAATTTTGGCTAGTGCCGTAGGATTGAGCCTGCCTATGTTCCTGCCTCTGCTTTCAACAAATAAGATTAGAAAATAGGGCCTCTCGTCGGGTAGACCGTTCGCCTGGTGCAAGTCTTTCGATTTGACGCCACTTCGGCGACTTCCGCGTCGATGGGGATGAAATGGTGATGATTACGACAACACAACACCCACTCCCTGAGCGGAGAAAACTCCGACCCAGCCGGGAATCGAACCCGGGCGCTTAGGATTGACATTGTCGCGCTGACCACTTTTTTTTTCTCTCATTTTGTTCGTATTCGTTCGCTGTATCTGCTCTGGGCGGACGTCAAAAGACACCCGTTTCAGTTCGTTGTTGATCCATTAACTCAGTTTTTTGATTACAGAAGGTAGCTAGCCCTCTGACCGAACACGCTGAGCTACCGCGCCGGCGACCACTCAGCTACCGGGGGCGGACAACAAATAAGATGAAAGGCCCTTAATCGGTAGTTTCATATAGATTAACAGTGCTACTTACATGTTGGTGGGCGATGGTACCTCATTGGGTGTCGCCGACACGTATCATATTCTTCATTTTGTATCGCTGGTCGTCATCTCCTTCCTCATCCGTGCGATTCCGTTGGCATTTCTGCGACGGTTGCGGGTCTCTTGCTGTATGTGCATCGACGGATGGAAAATGTTGATATGTGTCTGCATTGCGAGACCGGACGTTCGCACCGCTAACCACTTCACTGATGGGTGCATGAAGAGCATCATCATCCATTGCGTCACTCTGCGGCTGGTTTAACAAAGACTGTGGAGCAGGGGGCAGCAATCGCAACCCTTCATGGTGGTAAAGGCAGTGTAGTAAAAGTTTTAACGATTTCGCAGAGCCTATGGTTGTTTATCAAACGCCGGAAGGAAGTATCATTTCACAGCGAGTGAGAACTAGTCATATAACAAGTGTTTACACCGTCGGAATGCACCACTGTTCACACTTGCGTGTCTCGAAGCGGACTAATGCTCTCCTGTTCCAAACGCGAATGCTACACGCGGTATTGATTGTGAGTAATTTGTCTAATTACTTGCCGCTATCAGTGCTTGGTAGGAAATAATATCTATATCTACATCTACATCTACATCCATACTCCGCAAGCCACCTGACGGTGTGTGGCGGGGGGTACCTTGAGTACCTCTATCGGTTCTCACTTCTATTCCAGTCTCGTATTGTTCGTGGAAAGAAGGATTGTCGATATGCCTCTGTGTGAGCTCTACTCTCTGTGATTTTATCCTCATGGTCTCTTCGCGAGATATACGTAGGAGGGAGCAATATACTGCTTGACTCCTCGGTGAAGGTATGTTCTCGAAACTTCAACAAAAGCCCGTACTGAGCTACTGAGCGTCTCTCATGCAGAGTCTTCCACTGGGGTTTATCTATCATCTCCGTAACGCTTTCGCGATTACTAAATGATCCTGTAACGAAGCGCGCTGATCTTCTCTATCTCTTCTATCAACCCTATCTGGTACGGATCCCACACTGCTGAGCAGTATTCAAGCAGTGGGCGAACAAGCGTACTGTAACCCACTTCCTTTGTTTTCGGATTGCATTTCCTTAGGATTCTTCCAATGAATCTCAGTATGGCATCTGCTTTACCGACGATCAACTTTATATGATCATTCCATTTCAAATCACTCCTAATGCGTACTCCCTGATAATTTATGGAATTAACTGCTTCCAGTTGCTGACCTGCTATATTGTAGCTAAATGATTAGGGATCTTTCTTTCTATGTATTCGCAGCACATTACACTTGCCTACATTGAGATTCAATTGCCATTCCCTGCACCATGCGTCAATTCGCTGCAGATCCTCCTGCATTTTAGTACAATTTTCCATTGTTACAACCTCTCGATATACCACAGCATCATCCGCAAAAAGCCTCAGTGAACTTCCAATGTCATCCACAAGGTCATTTATGTATATTGTGAATAGCAACGGTCCTACGACACTCCCCTGCGGCACACCTGAAATCACTCTTACTTCGGAAGACTTCTCTTGCCCGACTGCTCTTGGAATGTACTCTCTCGGAATGGACAAAGCGTGTCTAACAGCGTCTGCATCACCGAGATGCTCCTGCGATTATGGAATGAGTTCAAGAAGAATCTCGCCGCTCTTCTTTAGATCGGTTCTATCCCTCACTGGGTACCAGAATAACGAGCAGTACGCAAGAGTATGTTGAACGAATCTTTCATAAGCTATATCTTTTGTAGTTGTATTAAGTTTTCTTAGGTTTCTTCCAATGAAATTCAGTCTGGCATCTATTTCTCTTACAACTTGTTTCCCGGTAAACTTCCACTTCAAGTCGCTCCTGACGCGCACACCTAAATGGCTTGTTGTCTTAACCGCTTTCATTGATTTATCACCGAACGTGTAAACAAAAAAGAATGGAGCTTTCTTCCTAGATATCGGATTACATTACATTTCTATATGCTGAAAGTCAACTGCATGCCTCTGCATGAAACATCGATCTTCTCCAGATCTTCCTGCATTTCGCTGTAATTATATTGAGTTGCGTTCTTCCAAAACTGTGTCCCAGTTCCGTTAGGACTATGGCTATGAAAAATAAAAGTAATGGATTATGATCATAAAATCACTGTATTTATCAAAATACTGTCCCCTGAATCAATGCACACCTGAAATAGTTTAAAAAGTATTTTGAAACAGTCACTGGAATCAGTTTTTGGAACTAGTCTTTTTGGATGTCCTTAATTACATCTTAACGGTGTACTTTCATTGCCCACTTAAATTTGGGAAACAACCAGAAGCCGGCCGGAGCCAAATGAGGCGAACACGACGGGTGATCCAGGACTGTGATCCGTTCGCTGGCCAAAAACTCGACGACGATCTTCATTTTTTTGGGCTAAGTCGTTGTCGTTGAGGAGCGACCATGAACTTGCCTCTCGCTATTTGAGTCGAATTCGGAGACAACTCGCCCACAAACACAAAACTTAATAGAAAACTTGATGTTGCTCCACCACCATTTTTCAATGAGTGTCACACGCGTACTGTTACATTCGTGGCCAGGATGCCTTCCACGTGGCTACTATTGAATTTTGAAGGATTGTAACGCTGCAGCTTGTCACGAGATAGCATTGCAGTTTGAAATTTCGAACAACCAGTCCTAAAAGAACTGGGACATACTCTGTATAATCTATAAACGGCCTCATGAGTCTTCCAACGTTATCCACCATATGATTTTAAAATTTTTGTGAGCAATGAAGCTCCCATGAGCTAAGTCAGAAATTAGTTTTACATATGCTGATTTGATCCACATTCTTAAGAGTAACACGTTAATTCTAAACTTTGGGAAGCCCAGAGTCTAATCGCAAAGATAGTCCGACATTCTGTGATCTAGTATTTTTATTACTAGTTACCGTGTCGATAACCATCTGGAAGTCAACCAGTACGTCGTTACTTACTGCTTTCTACATCTGACTGGCGAACCAGCCACCTGTCTGACCCAATAAAGTTTCTCGAGATAGCCATTTGCGAGTTCTATAATGAGTCCTACAAACAAGAGTTTTGGTCTCGAAATACATTGCTGGCAATTAAAACTGCAACGGCATGAAGGCAGATTTCAGTAATCATCGAACTGGCACGGAGTACACTACATGCTTGGACATCAAACTGGCATGGAGTACAGTAAATGCTTGGACATCAAATTGGCTTGAAGTACACTACATGCTTGGACATGCAAATGATTAGTCTTCAGTGCGCCCATAGAAAACAGGTAGTGCACACCACCTAAGCACAGCAGTCAAAAAGTTAGTTATCCATTGAAGATATCACACTCATACTATGAAACTCAGCTCTGAGAGGAAGAGAATCGACCAGTTTCTTCAGGTACGCAATTTTCTCAGTAAGACTCTCATTCTGATTAGATCCAATTGAGCTACCAAATTGAGGGGATGTTGATTACTAATGTTCCACGCACTGTTTCTAATACTTCCAGACATTTGCTATGGGATTATAATCGGATGATTCAGTGGACTAGTCGAAGTGCGATAGGACGCCTGAGTATTCGCCAAATCACGAACGTAAGCGTCCGGCTCTGTGAACATGGCAGTTGTCATCTTGGAATACGGGAATGTCCACTGCATAGCCTTCACGCAAATGTGGAAGAAAGGTCGACACTTCGTCACCGAGAATCCTGCAGCGTACACTGACAGACAAAAACCGCAACACCAAAAAATACTTATGTAAAATAATGAAATTTCTCCAATACCTTTGTTTGTGTAAGGGATTAACACTGCAAAATCACAGGATAATGTAATAGCGAGGTAAATCATGGCAGTTACGAAATGCTGGTGCATTAACCGCCGGTGAACCGCCAGAATCGTGAATGCAAGCATCCCTCCAAACGTGCATGCATTGTGTTGTACCGATGCCGGGTGTCAGTTTGTGGTATGGAGTTTCATGCGTGTTGCACTTGGTCGGTCAATACGGGGACGTTTAATGCTCGTTGTGGATAAAGCCGGAGTTGTCGTCCGATGATGTCCCATATGTGCTGGACTGGTGATCGAGCAGGTCAAGACAACATGTCGACATTATGCAGAGGATGTTGGGTTGCAACAGCGCTATGTGGCCGAGCATTATCCTGTTGGAAAACATCCCCTAGAATACTGTTCATGAATTCCAGCGCAACAGGTTGAATTGACAGTTTGATGTACAAATTTGCAGTCAGGGTGTGTGGATTAGCAAACGAGAGTGCTCCTGCTGTCATACGAAATCACACCTCAGACAAAAACCCCAGATGTAGGACCTGTGTGTCTAGCATGCAGACAGCTTGGTTGCAGGCCCTTAAGTAGCCTCCCTCTAACCAAAACACGGCCCGACTTGCACCGTGGTAGAAGCAGATTTCATCATAAAAGACAACAGACCTCTACCCTGCCCTCCACTAATCTCGTAGCACTACTACAGGACCTCGTTGAAACTCAGTGAGGTGTTGATAATGACGTCTTTGTCACCTTAAAGACGTTCCTGACTAACAACTCTCACCACATCCAATCTCAGAGGTAACTAACGCTCACGACCGTTATTGCGTGTGTTTATCGCAAACGTGATTTGTATCTTCATAGTGAGGCTACTAGTGCCACTCTTATGTGATCAACGCAAAATTTCCGTGAGTGTGTATACTGGTTCATGTCCGCTGTAACAGGAATGAGTGGGCCCAAGTCATGGCATGAAAAGTGTACACAAAACAGTCACTAACCACATGCGGTCCAGCCGAACCCTCCATATACTGCGGATTAAAAGCCGTATTTGGCCTCAGGTGCACTCGGAGATTTGCTTCATTCGAAAAAGAGGCAAAATCGTCACTTGTCGGACTATACTACACGCCTTCCGTCATCTGCTGTCCAGATTCTGTGTTGTTTGGCTCACAGAAGACGTGCTGCTGTGAAAAATGGCCTTTTGCGAACTACTCAACCCCAAATATCCATTGTATGCAGTCCCATCTCAATGTTCGCACCGATTGTGGATGGAACAGATGAGCATTCGTGACAGCAGAGATCTCCTTCGGGTTTGATACCCTGTCGGTTAGAATACTTTTACAACCACTTACTTCTTGTTACGACAGCATACGGATCAAGATTCCTGTAGACGATCGAATTAGGTAAGCCGCGCGGGATTAGCCGAGCGGTCTAGGGTTCAAAATGGTTCAAATGGCTCTGAGCACTATGGGACTCAACTGCTGTGGTCAGAAGTCCCCTAGAACTTAGAACTACTTAAACCTAACTAACCTAAGGACAGCACACAACACCCAGCCATCACGAGGCAGAGAAAATCCCTGACCCCGCCGGGAATCGAACCCGGGAACCCGGGCGTGGGAAGCGAGAACGCTACCGCACGACCACGAGATGCGGGCGAGCGGTCTAGGGCGCTGCAGTCATGGACTGTGCGGCTGGTCCCGGCGGAGGTTCGAATCCTCTCTCGGGCATGAGTGTGTCCTTAGTATAATTTAGGTTAAGTAGTGTGTAAGCTTAGGGACTGATGACCTTAGCAGTTAAGTCCCATAAGATTTCACACACATTTGAACATTTGAATTAGGCAACCCATTCACGGTGTGGTCATTGCTGTTATTCTGCCTTCCTACCAGTCTATCAGTCTTCATGTTGACCCACACATTTCTGCACTGATTCCATATAACCGATTTACACACACGCACCACTTCAATGTCATTATGTTCGTCAACGGTGGAGGACCACACGATCGCCAGGTACAGCGAGCCTGAACAACGAGTGTGCTAGTTTAAGGGGGTGACTAATAGAATGCAAGGGAAGATTACTAACCGGGTCTCTCTTTCAGAAATCGCATTTAAATGTTTGTTGTTTATGAGACTACCATATTATGTCTCGTCTAAGAAGGACAAACTTCTACCAGCACGTACCGGAATTCGACAGCGAGCAGATAGTGCCGCATCGAGATTGTGGTTTATCCGGCAATGATAATTCTATTCGCAGTGGTCTGTATCCCACGAGTGTCATTTCAATGTGGAGTCCATGGGTTCAAAAGGGCCATATTCAACTCCATGCTGGATCTCAGTAGCTCCACGCGATTACTGCCCGAGAAGACAGACGTACTATTCACTCGGCTTTGCAGGATCGTAAGGGATCTGGAAATGGGTTTTATTGCAGACGAGCTGAGAAACCCGACATTAACTGGGTATTTATTCATAGCTGTGCCACAGCCTTGATATTTGTGGAATTTGTTTTCGGTTTATATAGGTTCTTTGTGTACCACGTTGGAGTAGTATGTTTGGAAACATTAATAAAGAGGATATGATACTGCAGTGCCTTATTTGTTCAGAAGAGTAACAACACAGGCACCGGAGTATCGTATTTATCCGCCGATACAAGGCAGCGACTTCCATTTAAAATGTCCTCACCTGTGCGAGCATTACATAACGTGTGTACGAGTACATGTTGTAGCGCAGGAACGACGACATATCGAACTTCCAGTGTGGTTGTGAGTCGTGCTCGGATAGACAAAGCGATTAAGGCGACCGCTCGCGTAAAGTGGGAAATCGAACTACTAGTTCAAGTCGGGCACAAATTTTCATTGTTATCATTCCCTTATACAGCTGATGGTTGTACGTATTTGCAGTTGCAAATACATTCCACGAATGAAGAGCTTGTTTGCTTTACGGGAGAGAGTTACGTGGAGCTAGCTGTGCGAAAAGCAACTGACGATAAGGTCCATCCCGCCAACACACAGCGTCTGGCCCTCTGCTTTGTTTACGGTCATTTTATAACATAAGATCACCAGGAATTGTACATGTTTAAAGTGAAATGGTAAATTATTAAGAATAAACGGGATTCGCAGTATAAAAAATTGCTCGCCTACGTCACTTCGCGTCAAAACTTCTGCTTCTACGATGTTAGGTTGGAGAGAAGTAACTTTCAGCCTCTCTGAATGAAAGGTTCTGAGGAGCGAGATACTGCTTAACGCCCGTATCGGAGTTACGTTACACGTTACTTTCGAAAGGAGTTTCAAACGAGCTAGTTAAAGCCTGATATTCCCGAGCTGCAGCAAGTCTCATCTCGCGAGCTTCAGTTGACTCTTGAAACCACTTACTCCTCAGTCTTTTACCCTTTCTGATGTATACAGAAATAGTCGACTGTTTTCTAAGCATTTTTATACGTAAACAAAACGAAATAAAATGTATTGAGTATACACACAAATCGCAAAGCAAACTTAATTAATTCGTTTTTCCCAGCAAAGAATATAAATAAAACCTATCGAAAAAGCAAAGCGTTAAGTCTTTAACAAACAAAAAGAAATCAGTAAATCTGTATATACTAGCGAAGAAAATTCACTGTTGGTTGGTATTTGTGAAGAGAAGATAAAAGAGGTTAATTCTGTCACTGATGTAAATTTACGAAAATACTTCGGTCACTGAAGTAAAAAAAGAGAAAAAAACATTCCTAGGAAAGAAGTCATATGTAAATAAAACCTGCCAAAAAAGCAAAGCAGTGTCATTAAATTTTTAATATACAAAGTAAATTGGTATATCTTAGCTAAGTGAATTTGCTTTTAGTTTGTATTTATAAAGATAAGAGTGTGGCGCTTAATTCTGTCACTGACTCCAACTTCGAAAATACATCTGTCACTAAGATAAAAAAAGAGCTATCAGCGCCATCAATTGGTTGTGTAGTGCACTACGAAACTAACAGCACCATATATTGGTTGTTTGGTTTACTACGCTGTGATGATTAAACATCCGAATTACAGAGCTGAGCAGACAACTTTAAATAAAACTTTAAATTACGATGCCGGCCGCCGTGGCCGAGAGGCGCATCAGTCCGGAACTGCGCTGCTGCTACGATCGCAGGTTCGAATCCTGCCTCGGGTGTGGATGTGTGTGATGTCCTTAGGTTAGTTAGGTTTAAGTAGTTCTAAGTCTAGGGGACTGATGACATCAGATGTTAAGTCCCATAGTGCTTGGAGCCATTTGAACCATTTTTTTAAAATTACGATTATTTTTTCACCGTTCAGAATTTGATAAAATAAAGAGTACATGTTGCCCCATGCTACGCTCGAGTTATCTGTGAAAAACCGATGTAAATTCGTCTAATAGTTTAGGAGATTAGTGAGTTCTAACAGACAAACAGATCGATATTATAGCTTAACAGTTTTATTATTAATGTAGATATACATGACAAATGTCCACATGAACAGTGCGACGGCAGCTGGAGCATCACGGACTGTTAGTACGGCGATCATTGTTGCTTTCTTGGAGGCGGTAGCAAAGAGACGCACACTAGCAGCGGTTAGTCCGAGGCAATATTAGACACGGGAGTGGCACCACGTCGTCTTTTCTAACGAATCCCGATTATGCGCACACTGTGACAATGTATATATTCGAACTTGGATGCTCCGAGGAAAACAAACATCGCCAAATTTCATCCGTCATCGTCAAAAGCACCCACTATCTGTCGTGAAGAAATGGCATGTGATTGCGTACATAACACGATCGCCTCCAGTAATTTGGACATCAGTCATTACATTTGCAACTTGTTATAACTGGTGACTGAATCCTATCATCTAAGTGTAAACTGAAAGTGGGGGGGGGGGGGGGGGGGGGAGAAAGGAAAGGGAGCGGAAGGGATAACTGATGTCAGCTGCATCGGCACATTACGCGTAATCAGCGACGACGAGTGAAAATGTGTACCGAACCGGGATTCGAACGCGTGATCTGCTGCTTACTAGGCAGGTGCGTTAACCAGTGCGCCATCCGGGACACAGCGTTATCGCAACTGCGCAGACTATCTTGGTACGCCTGATGGCCGAAACATTCTCACAGAGCGCCACCTATCCACAGCCCCTGTCCATCTCCTCCATGCTCGTTACTCTGAGAGTCCCGCAGGAGGTCGGACGTACTTGTACATTCACACTGAAGAAGGTGGATCCATTGCCCATCTAGGCGAATATCTTCTAAGTCCCAGAGTAAGAACGCATGTTGCCTGTGCTCTCATGAATTAACTTGATGCACAGAGTGCTCGACTGTTGCCTTCTCCAGTAAATTCTCCAGACCTCTCATTCACTGAAAATGTGTGATATTTTGTTGCCGAGAGACTGGCACGTCCCCACTAGGCAGCGGCTGTGATTGGTGAATTTGTAACTTTTCTTTTCCTGGCTACACACATTAACTAATGATGCTCACTGTTGTGAACAGTAACGCCGCTACTCTAGTTTCCGGAGGTTGAGGCATTCACCGTGTTGGAGAGGATGCTCCTGTCTTTTCTTCATCCAGTTTAGTGGGTGGTAACTTGGCCTGACGACGATGATGTCGAAGTAGTTCTAAGTTCTAGGGGACTGATGACCTCAGCAGTTAAGTCCCATAGTGCTCAGAGCGATTTGAACCATTTGAACCTAAGGACATCACACACATCCATGCCCGAGGCAGGATTTAAACCTGCGACCGTAGCAGCAGCGCGGATCCGGACTGAAGTGCCTAGAACCGCTGGGCCACGTCGGTCGGCTCACGAAATGAGTGGTCGGCTAGTAAACCTCGCTATGTTAAAATGAGAAACGTGGGCCCTGTGGGGTGGAACTTCGTTGCGTATATGAAGTCGGGAATTAGTCATCTTCAGTTACCAATAAACTTGCTCTAGTGTTACGGAAAACTGAAAGAGTTGGCAAGTGTATTTCCTGTGTGTGGGTGTGGATGGTTCAGTGATTTTCCGGTTTTTGCTCTAGTGAAAGCTTGTGGTGTTTGGGATGTGGCCGGCCGGGGTAGCCGAGCGGTTCTAGGCGCTATAGTCTGGAACTGCGCGACCGCTACGGTCGCAGGTTCGAATCCTGCCTCGGGCATGGATGTGTGTGCTGTCCTTAGGTTCGTTAGGTTTAAGTAGTTCTAAGTTCTAGGGAACTGATGACTTTAGAAGTTAAGTCCCATAGTGCCCAGCTGGCCGGAGTGGCCGAGCGGTTAAAGGCGCTACAGTCTGGAACCGCACGACCGCTACGGTCGCAGGTTCGAATCCTGCCTCGGGCATGGATGTGTGTGATGTCCTTAGGTTAGTTAGGTTTAAGTAGTTCTAAGTTCTAGGGGACTTATGACCACAGCAGTTGAGTCCCATAGTGCTCAGAGCCATTTTTTTCCCATAGTGCTCAGAGCCATTTGAACGATTTTTGGATGTGTCCTCAATTTTAACTTTAGACTGTTGTCCTGTTTTACTTTTTTTTTATGGATGAGATGCTAAAATCTGAAAGCAGGCGGTGTAATGAGTCTTCGCAGTGCTTATTTTTTCAATGAAATTGTCGGATTTATAATCTTTTGGAAGCAGTTGGATTGTCACAGGGCATTGACTAGTGGTATAGAAGTAGTGTCTATTTAAACATCGTCTTACAGCTAAAAGTGAGGTTGGTAGTTTTTGTTTAGACTGAAAGTATATGTGCAGCAGTGATCAGAATTAATCGAGATCCACCAAAAGATAGTTCCGAGAAAGTCTGCGAAGCAGTCCATCAAGTAATTTGTCTCCTGCTCAGCTCATTGCTAGGTGTGTGCGGATTCTGGTCGCCTCCGCGATTGAGTCTTCACCCTGTGCCATCGAAGCTGCGAGGCCAGGACCAGAAGGTACATGTCAGGCTCTGACAGACAGTTGAAGCACCACGAAATGTCGTATTCGTAAGAGTCATCCAAGCTCAGTTCAGCTCAATGGGTTCCGTCATTTTTCTGCCAGGCAGGGCAGTTCTGTGCAGCTAATTTTACACAAAAGCACCTACAAATTTAATCATGTATTCTTCCTACCCTACTGCATAAACACAATAAATAACACCGAGCGAGGAGACGCAGTGGTTAGCACACTGGACTCGCATTCGAGAGCACGACGATTGAAACCCGTGTCCTGCCATCCAGATTTAGGTTTTCTGTGATTTCCCTACACCACTCCAGGAAAATGGCGGGACGGTTTCTTTGAAAGGGCACGGCCGATTTCCTTCCCTGTCCTTGACACAAACCGAGCTGTGCTGCGTCTCTAATGACCTCGATGTCGACGGGACGTTAAACCCAATCTCCCTTCCTTCCTTTCTTTTCTACAATAAATAATATTTCTTTATTTGCTATCCTTTCTACTGCTGCAGTTTTATGTGCCCAGAAAACTCGTTTCATAATTCTATAACAACTCCCAGATTTATATACACTGATGTCTTCATTAACTGAATTAGGCGAACGCCAGTCTGTCAATTGGCAGGAAACGCTCCTAACGAGCCAAACATATAACGATGAAGTTTGCACAGCAAGAAACCACGCGCGGCAGAATAGTTCCTAACGAGACCAGCCACCGACTCCCCGTCACGAGCCTCTGGCATTTCTCGCATCAGGTCATCGTGTCAGGCCGCTAGTCGTGCTCTCTGCACCATTCTCACTAGCAATCCTCAGAATTGCTAAGAGTTCATACGCTGCCCCCCTCACAACACTCACTATGGCCGACGTTCTTTGTGACGCACTGCTGACCTTACTGTAACTGCGAGGACAAGTCAAGAAGTAACGGTAATTAAAAAAAACTTTTTTATAGAAAAACAACATTGAAATTTATATCATTTCGCTGCATAAATTCCGTAGGTCGCAATGCCCTAGGTTTGTCATTTGAAAAGCTTTCTAGCTATCTCCTGGAAGAAGCTCTGAGAGCAGTGACTAGCGATGGCACAATTTATCACATCAGACAGAGTGAAAAAAGGAGAAAGGAAGATTAGAGTTTAGCGGCTCGTCGACAGTGAGATCTTTAAAGATGAAGCATAGCCTAGGATTACGAAAGGATGGCGAAGGAAATGGGCAGCGCCCTCTCCAAAGGAACCATCCCGGCATTTGCCTGGAACGATTTACAGAAACCATGGAAAAACTAACTCTGCTTTGCCGCACGAGGATTTTAATCGTTGCTCCCCCGAATTGTGTTACCCATTGGTCGACCTCTCTGGGTCTCGCCACAGCCCCATATTGGGATACTACCTCAGGTTTCCTTGACTCCGCCCACCACCAAGTACACTACTGGCCATTAAAATTGCTACATCGCGAAGATGACGTGCTACAGACGCGAAATTTAACCGACAGCAAGAAGATGCTCTGACATGCAAATGATTAGCTTTTCAGAGCATTCACACAAGGTTGGCGCCAGTGGCGACACCTACAACGTGCTGACATGAGGAAAGTTTCCAACCGATTTCTCATACACAAACAGCAGTTGACCAGCGTTGCCTGGTGAAACGTTGTTGTGATGCCTCGTGTAAGGAGGAGAAATCCGTACCATTACGTTTCCGACTTTGATAAAGCTCGGATTGTAGCCTATCGCGATTGCGGTTTATCGTATCGCGACATTGCTTCTCGCGTTGGGCGAGATCCAATGACTGTTAGCAGAATATGGAATCGGTGGGTTCAGGAGGGTAATACGGAACGCCGTGCTGGATCCCAACGGCCTCGTATCACTAGCAGTCGAGATGACAGGCATCTTATCCGCATGGCTGTAACGGATTGTGCAGCCACGTCTCGATCCCTGAGTCAACAGATGGGGCCGTTTGCAAGACAACAACCAGTTGCACGAACAGTTCGACGACGTTTGCA
Organism: Schistocerca nitens; assembly: GCF_023898315.1. Taxonomy (NCBI): domain Eukaryota; kingdom Metazoa; phylum Arthropoda; class Insecta; order Orthoptera; family Acrididae; genus Schistocerca; species Schistocerca nitens. Next base: position 933,318,128 of record NC_064616.1, read on the forward strand.
GCAGCATGGACTATCAGCTCGGAGACAATAGCTGCGGTTACCCTGACGCTACATCACAGACAGGAGCTCCTGCGATGGTGTACTCAACGACGAACCTGGGTGTACGAATGGCAAAATGTCATTTTTTCTGATGAATCGAGGCTCTGTTTACAGCATCATGATGGTCGCAGCCGTGTTTGGCGATATCGCGGTAAACGCACATTGGAAGCGTGTATTCGTCATCGCCATACTGGCGTATCACCCGGCGTGATGGTATGGGGTGCCATTGGTTACACGTCTCGGTCACCTCTTGTTCGCATTAACGGCAACTTTGAACAGTGGACGTGGCATTTCAGATGTGTTACGACCCGCGGCTCTACCCTTCATTCGATCGCTGCGAAACCCTACATTTCAGCAGGATAATGCACGACCGCATGTTGCAGGCCCTGTACGGGCCTTTCTGGATACAGAAAATGTTCGACTGATGCCCTGGCCAGCACATTCTCCAGATCTCTCACCAATTGAAAACGTCTGGTCAATGGTGGCCGAGCAACTGGCTCGTCACAATACGCCAGTGGTACCGTGTTGAAGCTGCATGGGCAGCTGTACCCGTACACGCCATCCAAGCTCTGTTTGATTCAATGCCCAGGCGTATCAAGGCCGTTATTACGGCCAGAGGTGGTTGTTCTGGGAACTGATTTCTCAGGATCTATGCACCCACATTGCGTGATAATGTACTCACATGTCAGTTCTAGTATAATATATATGTCCAATGACTACCCGTTTATCATCTGCATTTCTTCTTGGTGTAGCAATTTTAATGGCCAGTAGCGTAGTATACACTGAGAAGAAAAATGTCATGGGATACCTCCTAATACCGCGCCGGTCCTTCTTATACAGCAACTCAATACGTTGATGCAAGTCCCCTGTAAAAACATTAAGCCACGCTGCCGTCAATAATTGCGAAAGTGCTCGCAGTGCTGGATTTTGTGCACGAACTGACTTCTCGATTACGTCCCATTTTGTTCAATGGGGTTCATGTCGGGCGATCGCAGTCGCCAAATCATTCTGTCCAATTGTCCAGAATGTTCTTCACACCAATCGCGAATAATTGTGGCTCTGTTGGGTGGCGGGTTAAATAATAGGGTAAAGCTTCGTCGTTTTTATAAGAGTGTGAAAACTATTTTTACGGTCACCCAGAAAGCGACGCAGAACATGCTGACCATAATTTTCAGTCCGTAAGTCCACATTCTTCTTCTGCTCACCGAAAGAAAATGTTCCTACTTGCTATTTACTCAACAGGATGATCAGGACCTATGAGCAGAAATAAAAGTTTTGATTCCAACTGATTAATATATTCAGTAGAAGTTCACATTTTCAAAAATAAGAACATTCCTGATAATAATAATAATGTCCTATCATAAACAGCACTATTAGCAGTTCAGTGGCGACCTCTACGGTAAGTTCCAATTAAAATGGTCTATCACTCTGACTTCTAATCATCAAATTTAAGTGCTCGCCACAAAAGTGGAAAATAATCTCACCACTTGCCAAACGCTTTTGTAACATGACGGGCGGAACACAAACAGTTACTTTCCTGAAATCTAAGCGATCCAGAACGGTGTACAGTCTTCGTGAGTTGGCTTCCTACTTTTACCGAACATGTTTGGTAGGTGCCTAGCTCCTAAGCCAGCCGAGACAGCGCATAAGCCGGCGTTTGACGGAATCTAGCAGAATGATAGCTCCTGTGCAAAATGTCTCTTTCAACTGCCTCTCCGACCGTATTTATATATGGGTGCTCCGGACAGCCGAACGGAACATCTGGCTGTCAACCGCTCTACGCACAGGTAGCAACATCTAAATAGCCGCTTTCTCGGACACTTATTATTTAATAACTCCGTTGAATGTTAATTTACAACCTTCATAATTTTATATGAATAGAGTTAATTTGTCTTTAATTACTGAAAAAGTTTCAGCTTGACTGCATTTAAACTTTGTGGGCTAGAATTTTTAGAATGGAACCGACAGTAGAACATGACCTCGGAACTACTTCTTAAAGGGTCCACGTATTGATTGTTATTTACATTAAAGTCTTGAAACTTACTACAGTTGTATAATTTAATGAATGGTTCAAACGGCTTTAAGCACTGTGAGACTTAACATCTGAGGTTCAAAAATGGTTCAAATGGCTCTGAGCACTATGGGACTTTACATCTAAGGTCATCAGTTCCCTAGAACCAGAACTACTTAAACCTAACTAACCTAAGGACATCGCACACATCCATGCCCGAGATAGGATTCGAACCTGCGACCGCAGTTGTCGCGCGGTTCCAACCGGAGCGCCTAGAACCGCTCGACCACACAGGCCGGCAACAACTATTGTCATCTGTCCCCTAGACTTAGAACTACTTAAACCTGACTAACCTAAGAACATCACACACATTCATGCCCGAGGCAAAAATGGTAAAAATGGCTCTGAGCACTATGGGACTTAACTTCTGAGGTCATCAGTCCCCTAGAACTTAGAACTACTTAAACCTAACTAACCTAAGGACGTCACACACATGCATGCCCGAGGCAGGATTCGAACCTGCGACCGTAGCGGTCGCGCGGTTGCAGACTGTAGCGCCTAGAACCGCTCGGCCACACTGGCCGGCTTGATCATTCCAATTTAGGTAATTTGTAATCGTAATCCCTAAGTATTTAGTTGAATTTGTAGCCTTCAGATTTGTGTGACTTATAACGTAAACGAAATTTAGCGGATTTCTTTTAGTACTCATGCGAAAACTTCACTTTTCTCTATTCATGGTCAATTTCCACTTTTTACACCATACAGATATCTTATTTAAATTGTTGTACAATTCGTTTTGGTTATCTGATGACTCTACAAGACGATAAATGACGGCATCATCTGCAAACAATCTAAGACGGCTACTCAGATTGTCTCCTATGTTGTTAATAGAGATGAGGAACAATAGAGGGCCCATAACACTTCCTTGGGGATCGCCGGATATTACTTCTGTTTTACTCGATGACTTTCCGTCTATTACTACGAACTGTGCCTTTCTGACAGGAAATCGCGAATCCAGATGCACACCTGAGGCGGTATTCCATAGGCACGCAGTTTGGTTAGAAGACTCTTGTGAGGAACGGTGTCGAAAGTCTTCTGGAAATCTAAAAAAATTGGAATCAATTTGACATCCCCTGTCGATAGCACTCATTACTTCATTAGTATAAAGAGCTAGTTGTGTTTCACAAGAACGATATTTCCTGAATCCCTGCTCACTATGTGTCAAAAAATCGTTTTCTTCGAGGTACTTCATAATGTTCGAACACAGTTTAGGTTGCAAATCTCTACTGCAGATCGACGTTAGTGGTATGGGTCTGTAATTCAGCGAATTATTCCTAATTCCCTTTTTGGGTATTGGTGTGACATGAGCAATTTTCCAGTTTTTAGGTACGGATCTTTCTGTGAACGAGCGGTTGTATATAATTGCTAAATACGGAGCTATTGTATCAGCATACTCTGAAAGGAACCTGACTGGTTACAGTCTGGACCGGATGCCTTGCTATTATTAAGTGATTCAAGCTGCTTTGCTACACTGAGGATATCTACTTTTAGGTATCTCATCTTGGCAGTTGTTCTTGATTGGAATTCAGGGGTATTTATTTCGTCTTCCTTGGTGAAGGAGTTTCGGAAAACCGTGTTTAATAATTCTGCTTTGGTGGCTTTGTCATCAGTGACTTCACCGTTGTTATCGCACAGTGAAGGTATTGATTGCATCTTGCCACTGGTGTGCTTTATGTATGATCAGAATCTGTTTGGCTTTTCTGGCAGATTCCGAGACAGATTTTCTTCGTGGAGATTATGAAAGGCATCTCGCATTGAAGTACGGGCTGTATTTCGAACTTCTGCAAAACTTTACCAATCTTGGGGATTTTGCGTACTTTTAAGTTCGGCATGCTTTTTTCGTTGCTTGTGCAACATTGATCTGACCCGTTTTGTGTACCATGGGGGATCAGTACCATCACTTATTACTTTATGTGGTATATATCTCTCAACTGCCGTCGATACTACATCTTTGAAATCATTCCGCATCTTTTATACGCGTAAATAATCAGATCGGAAAGAGTGAAGGCTGTCTGTTAAAAAGGCGTTAAGAGCATTTTTATCAGCTTTTTTAAATAGATATACTTTGCGGTTCTTTTTGATGGTTGTATGTGTTACGGTACTCAGCCTAGCAGCAACTGCCTTGTGGTTGCTAATCCCTGTATTCGTCACGATACTCCCTAAGAGGTCAAGTATGCATTCGCAACCATTTACGCTTCCAGTGGGCTCATGAACTAATAGTTCGAAATAATTTTCTGAGAAAGCGTTCAGTACAATTTCGGATGACGTTTTATGCCTGCCGCCGGCTTTAAACGTATAATGTTTCCAGCATATCGAGTGTAGGTTAAAGTCAACACCGACTATATATTTATGATTGGGGTACCTATTTGAAATAAGACTCACGTTTTCTTTGAACTGTTCAACAATTATGTCTTCTGAGTCGGGAGGGTCGGTAAAACGGTCTAATTAATAGTTTAGTCCGATTGTCAAGTATAACCTCTACTCATAGTATTTCGCAGGAACTATCTACTTCAATTTCACTGCAAGGTAAACTACTTCTGACATCAATAAATACTCCACCACCAACTGTATTTAATCTATCCTTTCAGAACACTGTTTGATTATTTGAAAAATTTCGGTTTAACTTATTACCGGCTTTAGCCAGATTTCCGTACGTAATTTTCAGAAATTACATGGCGTTTTTGCATAATAGTGAGATGGAACAACCAAAAGAAATTACTTTTATGGTTCAGCGTCCCATCAACGACGAGGTCGTTTTCAGTGGAAGCACAAGCTCCGGCTGGGGGAGGAAATCACCAGTGTCTTTCGTGAAGGAACAGCCTCGACATTCTCCATAATGTGCTGATGACCTAGCCGTTGAGCGTCCGCAAGCACCAACCAAACCATCTCCCCAATCTGTTTGGAGAACCACAGAAAATCTTAATGGAACGGAGAGAATTTCAACCCCTTCTCCAGAATGCACTACGCACTGGTATCAGCTACGAGAGTAGCGGGCACATATGGGTTTTTGGAGATAGAGAAATCCCTGCACATGTCTGATGAATTAAGTTGAATTATTTCAGAGTGGGAGGAATATGAAGCCCATAAATCATAGAAAAATAACATATTAAAACGTGTGTATTATTAGTTAACTGCAGCTGAGTCCCTGGAAAGGTGTGAGAACTAGTGTCGCTTAGAAACAGTAACAGTGCCGACACAGCAAGTATCCAAATGTGAAAAGCTCGTTTCGTCACACGTTCATCTATCAAGCCTGAAAGTGTCACGAAGATGCTCATCTAACTGAGTGACAGACACTGTGAGTAAAAGGAAGGAAGAAAAATAAGAGTTTAAAATCCCGACAGCGAGGTTTTTAGGGAAATAGCACAAGTTCGAATTACGAAGGTATAGGAAAGGAAATCGACCGTACACTTTTCTAAGCAACCATCCCGACATTTGCCTGGAGTGATTAAACATAAATCTTGATGGCCGGACGGGGATTTGAACATTGTCCTCCAGAATGCGAGTCTAGTGTGCTAACCACTGCGCCACCTCGCTCGGTGACGCTATAATAGTGCTGCTGTAAATACCATTATTGTTTACTGTTAAATTTCGCAGAGTTTACGTTCCTACAAGAGTTAACTACGTATACCTCCCGGAAAGACCGCGACGGAAAAATTGGAGAGATTCTAACTCACATGGAGGTCTACCAACAATTATTCTTCCCGTGGACCATTCGCGACTTGAACACGAAAGGTGGGAAGCGACAGCCGTCCACAAAGTACCCTACTCCATACATCATAATGTGGTTTTTGGAGTACAGGTGTAGATCTACGAGTGTTCCGGCTAAGGGAAATAAATCCAGGAACAGAAATACGAATATTTTTCTCAACCACGGTAAGTTGATACGGTATGTTCTTTCTTTCTGGAAGGAAAAAAGTGCTAGAAGTGGCCAGGTACATCTTACTCTAGGACTCTAAAGGCGTCCAAATCTGTCCGTCTCTTTCATTTATTACGTTCTTTGCGGCATCACTCAAGGAGAGTATATGAAATCACAGACTCAAATCATGGAGTCATCTACAGGAGAACACCCACCACTGAGTCGCTAATCACACCAGATAAGGACACTCCTCGTGATTTATCATTCAGCGCAGCATTTCTGCCAGAAAAAAATGTAGCGTTTTGAGTCCACTGTCACTGTTGGGCGTGGCTCCCACTGACGCCATACAATATGCAGTATGATATGCAATATGACTCGCGATACGATGCAGAGGTTACCAGCATTGGTGGAGCTCTTTCAGTAGTACCTGAAATGACGAAATGACTTAACAGGTTCACACTGTGACTATACGACACTGACACACATTTCTATCATACTGCGCTGCGTAACATGGAGTTCTGGTTGTTCCACGAAACTATGTCACACGATAAAAATTTAGAGTTATCTGATGCGTGTAAAAAGCTGCTTTATGTTGAATAGCATCGCAGCCGTGTGCTTCGTCTCCTTCCATTCTGAGACACTTTAATATGTAAATTGGTTACGTTTTTGATATGAAGATTAGAAACACTGTGATATGGAAATTAATGAAATCTCATTTAAATCTAATCTAAGTTAAGGAGACTACACAAACACTTGTTTGTTTCTGTTTTCCATATAGCAACAGTGTCTGGGTAGATAATTTCTGTTGTCTCGGCTACTGTGAGAGTCATCACCGACACAAACAAGGAAGGAAAGAAGTTGCGATGGCCAACCGCAGGAATCCAAAAATGATCTGTACGTTAAACCATAAAGTTATTACAATACTTTATTTCTAAAAAGAAAATAAACATAACTTCTCTTTATGAAGTGGCTCCTGTGTCTCTTACTTGCAGGTACTTTAGCTACTATTACCACTCGCAGAACTCAGGTTAAATATTGTCTTCCTAATACTCAGTACTGATGCTCTCGAAGTCTGCGACAGAACTGGGGCCGACCAGCGACGGTCAGCTGGTTACATAAGCGTTGACAGGGGGAGCTGAACACTGCCTTCCTGCAAGTGTGGCGCTCTCCGCTCTTTCCATTGATGCCGTTTGGTGGCTCTGTGTTGGTCGGTGTGCAGTCGATGCTTTAGGACTATACAGTTTCTTTTTTTCATTTCACCACTTCTGGTACATCTTGCATATGTACTGGGTACGGCTTGAAACGACTTCGGTGAAGTGAGTCCGTCCCAGAACAGACAGGACATGCCGACACAGGGACCTTAATAAAGGACATGCCAACACAGGGATCTTAATAAACCCCCTGTTGGGCTCAGAAGGTGAGGCGAGGACCGGACCGCGGGTACGATAGAATGTCGCCGGGCCAGAGCCAGCTGTTGTGCCACCCACTTCCAGGAGAGATGATGTCTGTCAGGCGCCCCAGCTACAAGTTTTATTGCTATGGACATCCATAAACTTGCGGCGGCGCAGTGCGTTGCAAAGTTCCGCTCACCTTGTAGTGAATCTCTTCTCACACGCACGCCTCCTTAAAGTTACTGAAATGCGTTTCTCAGCCGGAAGAAACCATTGAAAAGACAGCTGTACACCTCGTAACCACAGGTCGCACTAATACACTCCTGGAAATTGAAATAAGAACACCGTGAATTCATTGTCCCAGGAAGAGGAAACTTTATTGACACATTCCTGGGGTCAGATACATCACATGATCACACGGACAGAACCACAGGCACATAGACACAGGCAACAGAGCATGCACAATGTCGGCACTAGTACAGTGTATATCCACCTTTCGCAGCAATGCAGGCTGCTATTCTCCCATGGAGACGATCGTAGAGATGCTGGATGTAGTCCTGTGGAACGGCTTGCCATACCATTTCCACCTGGCGCCTCAGTTGGACCAGCGTTCGTGCTGGACGTGCAGACCGCGTGAGACGACGCTTCATCCAGTCCCAAACATGCTCAATGGGGGACAGATCCGGAGATCTTGCTGGCCACGGTAGTTGACTTACACCTTCTAGAGCACGTTGGGTGGCACGGGATACATGCGGACGTGCATTGTCCTGTTGGAACAGCAAGTTCCCTTGCCGGTCTAGGAATGGTAGAACGATGGGTTCGATGACGGTTTGGATGTACCGTGCACTATTCAGTGTCCCCTCGACGATCACCAGTGGTGTACGGCCAGTGTAGGAGATCGCTCCCCACACCATGATGCCGGGTGTTGGCCCTGTGTGCCTCGGTCGTATGCAGTCCTGATTGTGGCGCTCACCTGCACGGCGCCAAACACGCATACGACCATCATTGGCACCAAGGCAGAAGCGACTCTCATCGCTGAAGACGACACGTCTCCATTCGTCCCTCCATTCACGCCTGTCGCGACACCACTGGAGGCGGGCTGCACGATGTTGGGGCGTGAGCGGAAGACGGCCTAACGGTGTGCGGGACCGTAGCCCAGCTTCATGGAGACGGTTGCGAATGGTCCTCGCCGATACCCCAGGAGCAACAGTGTCCCTAATTTGCTGGGAAGTGGCGGTGCGGTCCCCTACGGCACTGCGTAGGATCCTACGGTCTTGGCGTGCATCCGTGCGTCGCTGCGGTCCGGTCCCAGGTCGACGGGCACGTGCACCTTCCGCCGACCACTGGCGACAACATCGATGTACTGTGGAGACCTCACGCCCCACGTGTTGAGCAATTCGGCGGTACGTCCACCCGGCCTCCCGCATGCCCACTATACGCCCTCGCTCAAAGTCCGTCAACTGCACATACGGTTCACGTCCACGCTGTCGCGGCATGCTACCAGTGTTAAAGACTGCGATGGAGCTCCGTATGCCACGGCAAACTGGCTGACACTGACGGCGGCGATGCACAAATGCTGCGCAGCTAGCGCCATTCGACGGCCAACACCGCGGTTCCTGGTGTGTCCGCTGTGCCGTGCGTATGATCATTGCTTGTACAGCCCTCTCGCAGTGTCCGGAGCAAGTATGGTGGGTCTGACACACCGGTGTCAATGTGTTCTTTTTTCCATTTCCAGGAGTGTAGTTTTGTCATCGGTCCCATCGGATTACGGAAGAATGGGGAAGGAAGTCGACCGTGTCCTTCCAAAGGAATCACCCCAGCATTTGATTGAAGGGATTTAGGGAAATCAAGGAAAACCTCAATCACGACGGCCTGATGCAGGTTTTGAACCGACGTCTTCCCGAATGCGAGTCGAGTATTCTAACCACTGCGCGCCTCTCTTGTTTTTTGTCGGTGGAAGGAATAGTTAAATGAAAGTATTTACGTGCGTAAAATTTCACCCTATTATAGTAAGCTTGCATACACCAGTCACTACCACACCTTACTCTAAGCTGCACAAAGTCTGAAAAGTCCACACACACATCATTCATAACCGCACACAGTTTATAGTAATTATTAATGATAATTCTCAGATAGTTTACAGATTGTTTCTTTTTAGATAGCTCGCTCTGACTGATTAGTCTCACGTTAGAAAATGGTCACGTTTGCGAGTAAGCAACAATCCACGTGGAATTTAGTTATTTAAAATGTCACCAAAAGTTTCTGAATTTCACATCCTACATTAAATCTAACTCTCTTCCACACTTCACGGCGTGAATATACTAATTTCTGATTGTCAGAGAAATGCCACAGTGAATCGGAAAGCATCATTAAATCGCTCATATATACAGAACCTAACAGAATTGTATACTGAATCAAAACAGTAAATTAACATAAATAAGTTTTGAAAACCCACAAATACAAAACTAACCCTCTCTTAACAAAACTGCTTCACAGAAATTATAATCCAACTTCCCTATTACCATAAACTGACGAAATAGTTAATAACAAATTCCGCGGTACGAGTGACTAACACACTTTTTTTATTGTGATTTTCAAAACTTTACATAAAGGTAGGCCGGCAGCGGCCTATCTACCCAGCTCTTCGGCCATAGGAAACATACACTAAACAGGAAGACATAAAAACAAACATATATGGAGGATATAAACAGGAGACATACATATTAAAATAAAGGAAGGCGTTCACGGACGCACTGGTTGTACAAAAAAGTTCAGCACTATACACAAACGGAGACACAGAGTTGCACACGTGAACGTAAGAGCACTGAAGGAGAGACAGTGATGAACTAATGGGGAGAGAAGCACTAGCACAGAGGCGAAACTAAAACACGTCATTCTGCAACATTCCTCACCTGACCATTTACTTCAATGTATGGTATAAAAACTTTACATAAAACAGCCCTTTCATTCACACCTTAATTCACTCTCATAACTAAGTGCTATTGTAGCAGTAATCAATAAACAATTAGGAACTTAAGCAAGCAGAATGCAAATAAAAATGGCAGTATTTTGACTGCAGCACAAACAGCATCCGTCATGTAGTGACCTCTACCAGATCGCATAGAAACTATATACACATCCTCAACTGACGCCACGTGTTCTGCGCGTTACTCATACTGCTTCTCTGGTGGAAGGATGACTCTTATAGGCTCCTTACACACGTGTGATTTCCGGCAGCGCGGCGGCAGCGGTCAGCGTTCCATAATGCAAATAGATGGCACATTTACACACGTGGCGATTCGTACGCCAGCGGCAGGGGCAACCGCGGAAACAGCACGGGCGTTTTGTGAGCAATTCTTAAGAGGAACTTTCTTATGGAGATTCATATCTTAAAAAACTCTCTGAAAGACATGTACAGTATCTAAAAATAATAGACGCAAAGTTCAGCAGCTAATACGGGGCCTAGGCCAGCATTTTCGTTATTTAGTGTATACCCACACTAGAGAACGGCATGCCAGTGCACCAAAAATAAAACACATGAATTGATCCGAACATCATGACGTAAAATTTTTAGACGCAACTTTTTGGTAGCAGAGCATCACTACACTTGACTGATATCGCCGTATTTTTCCAGCGTTGGTAGTTGTACAGAGGCGTCAGCTTAATTTTTCATTGTCGGAACGCTAAAAGTAACTTTCCAGATTTGCAATTGATAACTCAGACGCAAAAGCAAGTTCACAGAACAGACGCGCTCTGCGCTTTGTCGGTTTCGAACTCTGCTTTGAGTTGACACACTTCGGGTGGTGCTCTGAGTTGAGACACTTCGATCAGGGCGCTTCAGGCCAAGAGTTATGGTTCAGACCTCGTCCAAGGATGATGCAGCAGATGAATCGGAACAGGCATACACAGTGAGCCATCAGCGCCACACGCAGTCAACACCTTCACACTTCAATGATGGTGGGACTGATATGCAGCACCGCCAGTAAAGGTCGCGGTGGATTTAGTAAACTACGCAGTAAACCTCGATAATTTCACGATTAATTTCGACTTAGCCGCTAGGAGAGGCACAGTTGCATAATAATTTCACTTCTATTTTGAGCAAGATAAACAATCGCTGTTGTCCAGCTGTAGCTAACTGTTAATATGTTAGGAAGCTGAATTTACCATCACATACTTCCCTGTCCTAAACTTTACCAATCACGGTTTATTCAAATTTTGTTTCTTCGTTTTATTACTAGTGTTAGTCATATCTGTACTAAGCTTTAACAGAATTATTTGATTATGCTTAAAAATCAATTACTGTTAGTAAACTCAGGGCTTTATTTTACCTTTGAATTTCTTTTTATAATTACCCTATCCTTTGCAGAATTGGTGAAAATGTGTGACTACCCTCACCAACTGAGCCACTCCTGGGGTGTAAATGAGCATTTATTAATTATGTTGTGCATAGTTTAATTATCAGTGTTCCGTTTAGCATGCGGCTATGTAGGCAACTAGCTGGCAATATTAATCTCTCTTTGCCACAGCAGGGATTTCGCAATTTTAATGAAGCAAAGATACATCTGCCTTTCTACTCAGTTTCTCAGCATAGCTTTTACTTTTTGCATAGAAAATAAAAAATCACACTTTCTACATTCCCATGTGGTCTTCTCTATTTTTCATTAGATTCTAAGGAAACTGTTTGGTAAAAAGTTGATTTTTTTGCATCTTATAGTCCCTCATTACAGCTTGATAATGAACTAATTTTCTTTTCGCTACTGCCATTAGTTATGGTCATACTTTTCAAATAAGTAAACCACCAGGTATATTTTGTAAAGTTTACAGTGAATAATACAGTAGCCGACCAGTTTACATTTAGTGCGTTTTAGATCATACATTGCTGCTTGTGAAATGTAGCTAACATATCAAAAATGGTTTTCTGCGGTGGAAGGAAAGCCTGAAACGTCCCCTTTGAACAATTTTTACATAACTGTGCTTAACCTGACACACAATATTTTTTAGCGCAACGCAATCTGACTTTCAAAATTCTCTACAAGAGAATGGCCCTGACTAACATTAAACTATCTCTTTCACAAATCACTTACCTCACAAAAATCTTCGCTGCTCAAGCTACTGCAATACAGCGAGCGCCACTACTGCCAGCTAAATAAAAGATTCAAACTATGGAAGGCACTAACTACTGATAGGGATAGTTAGCAAATGAAAGATATTAATAGAGAACAAACAATGTATTTTACCTTGATATCATGACAAATTACAAAACTCCGCCATCTCTCTCCCCACATCCACCACTGCTGGCGGCTCACCTCCAACTGCCCAACGCTACGCGCTGTTCACAGCCAGCTGCCTAACACTACAATGGTTGAGTATTACAACAATGCAAAGCAGCCACAGACTGCACACGGAACAGCCGGTGATTTTCATACAGAGGTGGCGTTACTAATAAAAAAACCTAAACAGCCTACTTACATAGCCCCCATGCTCCCCACAAAAAATTTTACAAATTTTGTTGGGCACTGGCCAATACATATTTGTTAAAATTTTTTTTCACAATTACAATAACAAAGAAATCAAATGCACACACTTATTGATACAATGTTGGTCAAAAGCTAAAATTTTCTCACAGTCCATAAAGACAGTCCTGATCATTCATCACATTGCAGTGTTTTTCTCAAAGTCTGAGCAGTAAAAGAAAATGCACACGGAAGTAGTGGATTTCCATGCAGTCTTGAAGAAGTAGTGTTGCCCTTCCAACGGAAAGACAGTGCTGACTCTTGACATGCTGACAGGTAATGGGCCACAACAGAGCAAACCCACAGCGGAGTCAGTCGAAGTTTTGAAGAGTATTGGTGGGTAGGTCATCACAGAGCAGACCCACTGTAGTCCTGGTAGAGATTACGGTACTGGTGGGCCACCAGAGGTGCAGACCCACTGCAGTCCTTGTAGAAATAATGGTACTGGTGAGTCAGCAAAGGTGTAGACCCACTGTAGTCCTTGTAGAAATGGCCAGCAGCCATCTGTTGTGACTATGCGGGTGCACAATCACCATTGAGGAGTCTTGCGGATAATATAGCAAGTCCATAAACCACCACTTGTGCACTCACAAAGTTTTTGGAATTGTCATCAGAACCAGCAATGCTGTTATCCAGTCCCTTGCTGAATTATTAACACACATACAAACACTAACAGTCCCTACTTCTCACATATTGTCCATATACTATGACCACAAAAACGTGTGCAGTGAAATGTAACTTACAAGTTACTTAATTTGATGAACTGGTGTCAAGTACAATTTTATAACATAAGAACACAATAACAAAGGTACAAAACACATCATTCAAGAACAGAACAATACAAATAACAGTTGCGGTAATAGGGGCTTTACAAAAGAATAGAAATAAACATATACATCAGTGTTACAGGAATTATGACATAATTTCATACATAAAAGATCAGAATAACTTTTGAAACATCAACTTCACACCTAAGCATTAACACAGAACAGATAAATGTCTAATCATCTTTACAAAGTAAATAACATATTATAAATGCAAATTATATTTGAGGATCACAGTATTCCTCATCATAGTGAATGTAGCTTAGTATTAGAAGAATAAAAAATTCTATGAAACTACACAAAGACAGGAAGAAAACAAATACACAAGGGTACACAAACACATAGTGGGATAACACAATGGAAAGGACAGGGTTCGTTTTCAGTGTAACTTTTGGTACTGCAGTCCAACCCAAAACTTCATTCCATAGATCTTTCGTCTTATTTCCACATTTGTTTCCACCAAAAAAATCCTATTCAAGCATGCTTTCTGTATATATATATGTTCACATATTTCTTACCTCATTATTTATTTTCCATTATCTTACTTCATCATTTATTTCCAAGAAAATCCTACCTAAGCCTGTTGTCCCTAAACCCTACTTTTTTTTGGTTCATATCCTATTTCAAAATACTGTTTTGGCCAAACCATTTTCTTATAGATTTTCAATGTATTTCTTCCAATTCATCATAGTTAGTTTCTTATATAGTCTACCCCCTCTTAAGCTAACTTAAATCTACTGAGCTCAGATATATATACCAAGGGACGAGGCAATGCAGCATCACATAAAACAATTAATATAAACAGCAATGAAAAAACGCAGATTTGCGAAGCAAGCAGTATTAAGAAATTAGCAAAGCAATTGTAATATTACAACTAATCTAAGGCAATGTGCAGCAAACAATAAAAATATAAAAATAAATCATTAGTAAAACTGGCTTAACAGAATAATACAAAATCAAATTCAATAACACTATGCCTGGCAAACAGCAGCAACTTATACCTAAATATGACATAGCTCAAGCAGAAAAAATAGTACACTAAAGATAACAATGCAGATAAGGGAAATGTATAATCACATCTTAATGTCTATGTAATTAAAGTGGTGCACCACAACAACGTATTGTAAAAAAAATATTACCATATACTTGAAAAAAAAATTATGTGTGCAGTTACTGTTACTAGTCCCTTCTTATTGTTCTTTCCTTTCCAAGTGCTCCTTTTTTTTTTTTTAGAATGTGGATTACAAAATTATTATTTAATAGATCTGTAGACAGAAAATATTTAAATTAGTACATCTATAAAATTTTATTTTAACCAGTGCTGCAGTGCAGCTAGAAACTAGATATTAAACAAAATGGGCAAAGCAAGGCGTGAAACGTCATTCACTAGCCATATGGCATTTCTCTCAATTAACACGACAATAGCCGTGAAATGTTTCTCATCGTTTTCAAGTTCGACCGTGTCGTTTTTGCGATGCTTTCTACAAAGGAACGTCAATAGCAATTATAATGGCCTCCCCTAATGGCTTTTTCTTCTACCTGTGCCGCTGGAAGGCTAATGGCTCTTTTTTTTTTTTTTTTTCCGGGCGGCCGTCGCCCAGGTGTCTGACACAGCTGTGTGCCTACGACGTATTACGTGCAGGTGGTCACTTAACTTTCCTACGGAAATATTTACGACAGCAGTTTGCTACAATGGCAGTCTTATATAAAAATGTTTCACAGGTCAAGAATTAGCGTTGCAAATCTGTAGAAACAATATCTTATTGATATAACAGTGTCCAAAAAAATTTTCGTTGGCATTGTGATACATTCACACATATACACACATTTCATAACTCTTAAAGTACTATTCTTGGTTTCCAACATCCTTTTTCATTAACCAGAGTCCCTAACATCTATTCATTATTCATTACCTTATTACACATATATATATCGTCAACACATAATCAAATTCCTCATATACGGTAGCATCATCTTATTGATCATAAACATATCTCAACAGCATAATACACATCGTCGTCGTAAAAATATTATAACATCTCAGTCAATTCTCAAAATCGTCGTAGGTTCCTCCAATAATTTCAAAACCTAAAAAAATTCTCTGCTCATTCCAATGGTGTCATCTACCTCAAACGTACCTTAAAATCATGATTCCATACCAAACACATCATTCAAAGCTCACATTGTATCACAATGGTTCCGAAAAAATATAAACAGTTTACAAAGTACAGACAAAATACAATTTCATACGTATGAAGTTATTCAACTGTGTAATTACGTAAACATCTGTCACTGACGTAGTAAAAAAAATGTTTGTCTCTCTCAGTTAAATGATCTGATAGCTGTGTAATACTGTGTTGGAGAAATATGGTACCGATGTGTAAAGTTGTATAAGCAAATACCATATTAGCTAGGGTTCCTTGTGGTTGCCACACACATGGTACACAAAGTAAGCGTGTACCCCCCTGAGGATTAATGTAATTATACCCTCAGGTGTTACAAATTACATCAATGGAATGAAATGTATCTCGGAAAACTTTCTTTGTAATTCAAAAATCTTTAAAAATAAATGTTTTAAGTACAAAATTAATCACTCAAATACGTGTCCTGTAGCGCTAAACTGTGCATCATGTTGTAAGATAATCTCTGTGGAAGTGTCGTAGTTATCGTCCTCCGAAAGCTGAGTTCTGCAGAAGTCAATGTACTTACCTCATGCTAAACAAAAGTGAAATGCTTTGCGTATAGATATCTTAGTTATTACGCTTATTGTTGTGATGAAGAAAGTACTGTACTGTAACGTATTGTTGTGCCACGAAAAAGGCTGTCTCATTGTTGCCATACCACAAAAGTTACTACTAAAACATGTTTTTCTTTCCTGAAGAATTCAGAAAACTGTGCAGATATAAAACAGATACACCGCAAAAGCAACAAGGTGAATTGTCACTCATTAGTAGCGTCGTGATATAGTCGAGTAGCTGTCACACAAACTCCAGAATGTATTTTCAAGTAAACCAAAATGTTGCATTAAAACCTCAAGTTAAAAAAAGCACATTATCTCTCAATAAACGGTTTTACGTGTGAAATGTGGTGTAAACCTTTGCTCTTCATAGTACTCAGAGTTTGAACAATGCAATTAACATGCGGTATACGTCGTTAAAGAATACTGGAATTTTTCTCAAGGTTAGCGTCAATGTTATTTTTCTCGGAGCCAGCCGGCGCAGGTGTCTGCCTGCGGTGCGGGTCATTGTCTGTCTCTCCACTGGCGCGCGTCGCTAATGGGATTCGGAGACCGAACCTCCACAAATTCGCCTTGCCGAGAGGGCCCAGCTCTGTTAGAATCCCGCCAGTTCTGATGCAATTCAGGTCTGTCGTTATATCGGTAGTTCACATAGTCTCCTGTTTGTCGGTCATGTGGTGGAGAATTTCTCCCGGAATCGTAACTGCGCGCCGAACTGTTGCGTCTGAAGTTATTCTGCCCCCCTTTTTTTTTTTTTTTTTTTTCTTTTTAACAGCTTATAGTAAAAATCATTGAGTCGGCGAGTAGCATAACGGTCATTGTTAGGTCGTGTCGGCGGTTCCATCTTAAAATTCGGTGCACATTGCCAATTTCTTTCATAACTTCCGAAATGCCCTGTGTTATTATGTTGCGGCTTTTCCGTATCTCTATGTCCCTCTTCCCATGTTGGAGCGCGAGTGTCCTCTGAAATATGAAATTTTTGTATTACCTGCGTCAACTGATCTTGTACTTCCCGGATTTCTCTTTGGTGTTGCGTATTAATTTGATTTTGATTTTGTTTCAGTTTCCTAATTTGTTCGCACTCTTCTGTGTCGTTAAAGACCACCGGTCTTGCGTCATTCAGATCATCATCCACCCCTGTAGATAAGTTAGTTCGGCTACTTTATCCGATAGTGTACTTATTTCCTCAGTGTGTTTTTCTGAACCAAGTTTCGGAGTATCTACTGTGTCCTTTAAGTTTTCCTGAGTCTCTGCAAGTTGCGCAACCGAATCGGTAGATGCAACTGAGTCAAATTTAGCTTGTAAGGTCTCATGATTTTCATGAACAGTAGTTTGCAGTTCTTCTTCATGCCGCGAAAAAATAGGTTGGAAATGCTCACAAATTTGTGCTTTTACGTCATTACAGACTTTTGGACATTTCGATTCAATGTGATGTAACTCAGTAGTTAAATCTTCACGTGTTTGTTCAAGCTTATGTTCCACTGAGTCTAACTTTTGAAGATTTTCTTCCATTGTGTCTAACTTTTGAAGATTTTGTACCATTCTGTCTAACTGTTGCTGTATTTGTCTCTCATTTTGTTCCATTGTCTCTAACTTTTCAAGCTTTTGTCCCATTTGTTGCATTAACTGTAATAACAATGCACAGGTGTCTGAAACACGTTCCTCAGTGCTTTTCGGCAGTGAAGTTGCACCGGCAACATTCACATTTTGACAAGCAGAAAATGTGTCTTGACTTATTTGAGAAAACGGTGAGGACCCAGAACCTGAATCTACAGTATTTGCGAGATCGTCTCGTGTCATTTCGGCTTCCTGAGGCGAGCTATTGCCGACCGATCGATCGATAATGCTTCCCTCTTCACTAATTGTTTCACTGTCCACGCCATTGTTTGAAACCCGCTCCATATCCCTATGCGCAATTACCAAATTACTACTATTAACATTAGTTAATTCATTATTCTGCGGCGCTAACATACTGCTTTCGTCTTCGCTGTCATTTCTCAATTTACTTTGGAGCCTAGTGTTACGTTTTTCACACGCCATTATTGTCACAGTGTTTCACACGACAACACAGAAAAACACAATTTCAAGAGCAAAAATAAAAGAACACATTAACATAACACTGAAAATAATATCTAGTTAATTGCAGCTGCGAAATACTTGGTGCAAATCTACATGCATGCCACAACTGTTTTACTATACAACAATGAAAAAACTACAACTACAATGGAAATTCTCTACAATTACGCGCTAGCAATAAACAAAATCTACACTAATTACACACACTATAAGAAAAAAATCAGAAGAGTCCAGTAAGGTATCCTGGCAGGGTCGCCATATGAAACGTCCCCTTTGAACAATTTTTACATAACTGTGCTTAACCTGACACACAATATTTTTTAGCGCAACGCAATCTGACTTTCAAAATTCTCTACAAGAGAATGGCCCTGACTAACATTAAACTATCTCTTTCACAAATCACTTACCTCACAAAAATCTTCGCTGCTCAAGCTACTGCAATACAGCGAGCGCCACTACTGCCAGCTAAATAAAAGATTCAAACTATGGAAGGCACTAACTACTGATAGGGATAGTTAGCAAATGAAAGATATTAATAGAGAACAAACAATGTATTTTACCTTGATATCATGACAAATTACAAAACTCCGCCATCTCTCTCCCCACATCCACCACTGCTGGCGGCTCACCTCCAACTGCCCAACGCTACGCGCTGTTCACAGCCAGCTGCCTAACACTACAATGGTTGAGTATTACAACAATGCAAAGCAGCCACAGACTGCACACGGAACAGCCGGTGATTTTCATACAGAGGTGGCGTTACTAATAAAAAAACCTAAACAGCCTACTTACAAGCCATATGTCTTTCCATTTCCCAGAAAATACGTGATGTGCATCGGAGGTAAGGTTGGCAGCTACATGCCACACGCGAAGCTGTTAACAGCTGC
Organism: Schistocerca nitens; assembly: GCF_023898315.1. Taxonomy (NCBI): domain Eukaryota; kingdom Metazoa; phylum Arthropoda; class Insecta; order Orthoptera; family Acrididae; genus Schistocerca; species Schistocerca nitens. Next base: position 933,337,522 of record NC_064616.1, read on the forward strand.
TATGGCCTGTTAGGCAGAGTGTTTTTCTTTTTCGTACGCCGCAGATACAAGCTGAAGCTGCAAGTGAAAAATTTAATGAAATGAAAAGACGCCAAGAGTCATCATCAGCTGCTGATGCTGACTGGATATGGACAAGCAGATGTCAAAGTTAAATTCCTGTTACTTCTGAATGAGCAGCTGGACAAAGTCGAGAAAAACATGTCAGGGTTTTTCTTATCAACATAGGCTTCTTCCATTTCTTCAAACACATGTTTTTTTTTGTTTTGTTTTTTACTACTCCTCCAGCTCAATCATATACTGCCTTACGAAACTGAACAGTTGCTGAAATACAGTACTCTCCTGGTTTTATTAATATGGAACCATTATTTATAAGTGTATGATACTGAATAAAGTATCATACTACGTGTTCCTACATAAAACAAACTCTTCACGTTGGCATTTTTAATGTCATTCACACACTTTACCAACTTTCCTTATTTCAATGAGTAACTTCTCAGCAGGAGAAGTAGAAAGTCGAAAATTGTTGCCCTCCTTTGTCAGAGTATCTGATATTAGATGTTCCAAAAAGTGGAAATTGTTTAGACTCTGCCGGCCGCGGTGGTCTAGCGGTTCTAGGCGCTCAGTCCGCAGCCGCACGACTGCTGCGGTCGCAGGTTCGAATCCTGCCTCCGGAATAGATGTGTGTGATGTCCTTAGGTTAGTCAGGTTTAAGTAGTTCTAAGTTCTAGGGGACTGATGACCACAGCTGTTAAGTCCCATAGTGCTCAGAGCCATTTGAACCATTTTTTTTAGACTCTACTATAGAATTAGTGAAATTTGTGTTGTGTTGATAGAGCTCACGAGAAACAACAGCCGACCTATGATTGATATTTATAGTATTGTACAGGTGCACCCAGCACTTCCTTTCCTTTTTCAGTTTTTTGAGCTTCAAATATTGATGAGTCACGGAAACCTCCTCTCCAGAAGAACTCATGATTGCAACTGAAGCAGAAACGTGATTTTCGCTGTCTTGTAGCTTCTTGTATCGTGAGTCACATCGCGTACCGTATTGCATATGAGAATTGAACCGCACATGAGATTTACACCGCACATGAGAGTTACACCGCGTCGTGCGAGGTAAGAGTATACTGCTGCAACGTATCTCGTCGCATATCGTATCGCCGCACTGAGAACCGCGCCTTACGCTGTCCACAGTCCCACAGGGGTTTGCAGAAGTCGTTCAAGAGCGACGCAAGCATAGTGAGGGACCCAAAATCTATAGTTCTATTTGGAAACTGACCCATTTAAATGGAAATGCGCCTCATCGCTCATAAACACTGTTGCATTTGGATCGTCTACAAAATTACTTAGATACACACAACGAAGTTTTCTCGTTTTTGGAAGTAACTAATTTTCATCAGTTGAACCAACAGCTTGTTGTACAGGTAGAATTTTAAATCCTATTGTAACATTTTTCTCATATAGTGTCCGCCTCCATAGCACAGCGGAAGCGTTACCGCATACCACGCAAGGGGGACCGGGTGTTGTGTGTCCTTCATCATCGTTTTCATTATCATTGACACGCAAGTCGCCGAAGTGGGTTAAGTAAAAAGTCTTGCAATACGCCTGCCGAACCCCGAAGGGGATATCCCGGCCAATAAATGCCATACGATCATTTCTCATATACAGGGTGTTACAAAAAGGTACGGCCAAACTTTCAGGAAACATTACTCACACACAAATAAAGAAAAGATGTTATGTGGACATGTGTCCGGAAACGCTTAATTTCCACGTTAGAGCTCATTTTAGTTTCGTCAGTATGTACTGTACATCCTCGACTCACCGCCAGTTGGCCCAATTGAAGGAAGGTAATGTTGACTTCGGTGCTTGTGTTGACATGCGACTCATTGCTCTACAGTACTAGCATCAAGCACATCAGTACGTAGCATCAACAGGTCAGTGTTAATCACGAACGTGGTTTTGCAGTCAGTGCAATGTTTACAAATGCGGAGTTGGCAGATGCCCATTTGATGTATGGATCAGCACGGGGCAATAGCCGTGGCGCGGTACATTTGTATCGAGACAGATTTCCAGAACGAAGGTGTCCCGACAGGAAGACGTTCGAAGCAATTGGTCGACGTCTTAGGGAGCACGGAACATTCCAGCCTATGACTCGCGACTGGGGAAGACCTAGAACGACGAGGACACCAGCAATGGACGAGGCAATTCTTCGTGCAGTTGACGATAACCCTAATGTCAGCGTCAGAGAAGTTGCTGCTCTACAAGGTAACGTTGACCACGCCACTGTACGGAGAGTGCTACGGGAGAACCAGTTGTTTCCGTACAATGTACAGCGTGTGCAGGCACTATCAGCAGCTGATTGGCCTCCACGGGTGCACTTCTGCGAATGGTTCATCCAACAATGTGTCAATCCTCATTTCAGTGCAAATGTTCTCTTTACGGATGGGGCTTCATTCCAACGTAATCAAATTGTAAATTTTCACAAGCAACATGTGTGGGCTGACGAGAATCCGCACGCAATTGTGCAATCACGTCATCAACACAGATTTCCTGTGAACGTTTGGGTAGGCATTGTTGGTGATGTCTTGATTGGGCCCCATGTTCTTCCACTTGCGCTCAATGGAGCACGTGATCATGATTTCATACGGGATACTCTACCTGTGCTGCTAGAACATGTGCCTTTACATGTACGACACAACATGTGGTTCATGCACGATGGAGCTCCTGCACATTTCAGTCGAAGTGTTCGTACGCTTCTCAACAACAGATTCGGTGACGGATGGATTGGTAGAGGCGGACCAATTCCATGGCCTCCACGCTCTCCTGACCTCAACCCTCTTGACTTTCATTTATGGGGCATTTGAAAGCTCTTGTCTACACAACCCCGGTACCAAATGTAGAGACTCTTCGTGCTCGTTTTGTGGATGGCTGTGATACAATACGCCATTTACCAGGGCTGCATCAGCGCATCAGGGATTCCATGCGACGGAGGGTGGATGCATGTATCCTCGCTAACGGAGGACATTTTGAACATTTCCTGTAACAAAGTGTTTGAAGTCACGCTGGTACGTTCTGTTGCATTCCATGATTAATGTGATTTGAAGAGAATAATAAAATGAGCTCTAACATGGAAAGTAAGCGTTTCTGGACACATGTCCACATAACATATTTTCTTTCTTTGTGTGTCAGGAATGTTTCATGAAAGTTTGGCCGTACCTTTTTGTAACACCCTGTAGTCACAACACATTAATAGACAGTGTGTATGTTGACGTGCGTATCGTGTCGGACTCCTGATGATTGCCTCTGTCACTATGGCGAAATTTTTAAGTGTCTACACTTTTTTTATCGGGACCTGACGGCTTCTACTCATGAATGTTTCCTGTTTTCGTCAAAGCTCTAAATGATCATATGATCATACTGCGACGGGGTGCTATGAGATTTCTACAAAAAATTATTCACACAGAAATTACAATTATATACAGTAAGTTTTGTTCCCTTCAAATGGGACAAAGAATTCAAATGACAGATATACTACATTGCATAGAATCAAACCATGACATCAAAGTTTTTTACAAAGAAAGCAGTATACAATTTTGTGTTATCGATTCAATCAAACAACATTTACAGAAGCTCGACGATGTAACATTAAATAAAACAAAAGCAAAATAAATTAGTAGGGCATTAGAGCTATGGTGCTACAATTTCCGATGTGATTAGGTCCGTACGACGGGAATTAACAGAGTTTGAACGGGGAATGGTAGTTGGACCTAGACGCATGAGACTTTCCATTTCGGAAATTGTTAGGGCTTCAGTATTCCGAGATCCACAATGTCAAGAGTGTGCCGAGAATACCAAAATACAGGCATTACCAGTCAACACAAACTACGCATTGTCCAACGGCCTTCACTAAACGACCGAGAGCAGCGGCGTTTGCGTAGAGTTGTCAGCGCTAACAGACAAGCAAGACTGCGCAAAATCGCGGCAGAAATCAGTGTGGGACGTACGACGAACGTATCCGTTAGGACAGTGCGGCGAAATCTGGCGTTAATGGACTACCGACCCGAGTCCCTTTGCTAACAGCTCTTCGGCTGCAGCCCCTCTCCTGGGCTCGCGACCATATCGGTTGGACCATAGACGACTGGAAAACCGTGGCCTGGTCAGATGAGTCCCGATTTCAGTTGGTAAGGGCTGGTGAAAGTGTTCGAGTGTGGCACAGACACCATGAAGTCATGGATACAGATTGTCAAGAAGGCACTGTGCCACTTGGTGCACTGTGATGGTGGTGGCTCCACGATGGTGTGCTGTGTTTACATGGAATGGATTGGTCCTTTGGGAACCGCGTGACCGCTACGGTCGCAGGTTCGAATCCTGCCTCGGGCATGGATGTGTGTGATGTCCTTAGGTTAGTAAGTAGTTCTAAGTTCTAGGGGACTGATGACCTCAGAAGTTAAGTCCCATAGTTCTCAGAGCCATTTGAACCATTTTTTGGTCCTTTGGTCCAACTGAACTGATCATTGACTGTAAACGGTTATGTTCGGCCACTTAGAGATCATTTGCAGCCATGACTTCATGTTGCCCAACAACGATGTCATTTCAGGGGCCACAATTGTTCGTGATTGGTTTGAAGAACATTCTGGACCATTCGAGCGAATGAATTGGTCACCCAGATTGCCCGACATAAATCCCTTCGAAAATTTATGGGACGTAATGGAGAGGTCAGTTCGTGCACATCATCCTGCACCGGCAACACATTCGCATTTATGCACGGCTACTGAGGCAGCATGGCTCAGTATTTCTGCAGGGGCCTTTCAACGACTTGTTGAGTCCATGCCACGTCGAGTTACGGCACTACACCGGGAAAAGGAGCTCCGACACGATATTAGGAGATATCTCATGAGTTTTGTAACCTCAGTGTATACACTTAATGTACCTATAGATGTCTGAAACGTAATATACAAGTTGAGAAATTACAACGCCTGAAAGTTAAAGTGCCATTTCGGCTGTCTAACGCAACACTCTACTTCTCCATAGAATCGAAAGCACATATGCACCGAGAAACAGACGTGTTTCGAAGTATAGAAAGGTAGAAAACAGCCCCGTACAGTCAGTGGAACGGCTCACATTGAGATACTTCACAATAAACTAAAGCTACAGTATGGTTTGTACTGATTCTGAAGCCCAAATTTTTCTAATGTTGGAAGATTTTTCTACGATTACTTGATAATTTCTGTCTAATATGTATATTGCGCGTATGTCTGCAGAATTGGGAAAATATTTGCAGAAAAGTAAAGTGAAGTCTGAGGTCTGAAGTTCATGTTGCTGATAGATTCTAAGGTTTGTCTATCACGTTTACAACATATTTTAACCAAAAGGAATAACATTATCTCACGAAAAATTTCCGTTTATTAACCCGTTATGGAAATTTTTATAAAAAATTGGTCTTTTAGATGGCTCCAGTATGTATAGAAGTTGAAGCAAACGGATACAACGCTGTACGGACAAATTCGGCATATGTTATCGTAACAACGGTCCGATGGAATATAAAAAGTACACTGAAATATCGTTACTCGCGCAAGTATTTACCTAAACCCATCGAAACATTTATTTAAATTCTATTTTTTAGAACGCATGTGATTCTGCGAGGTAAGACTCTCCAGGAGACATCAACCTTATACCGAGTAACACTGTCTCCAGCATTGATCATGGCTTCATTTCGGCGAGGAATGGTGTCCACAAATTTCTGCAGTTATACCGTTTCACTCGCTGATCGAAACAGTCCCAGACATTTTCTTTGGTTTTAAGATCGCGGGATTTTGCTGGCCAGTCGAGAGACAAGATCGTGCCCGAGTGTTCGTCAAGCAAGGGATGCTGACGTGCAGCCTCGTAAACGGTACTCTCTTCATGTTGGATGGCGTCACTGTATACAGCGTACTATTCATAAAGATGGATGATGATGTTGAAATGAACTCCATGATTCAAGGTAAACTTAACGAGTGCGCCCTATCCATGGTACGCAAAATACCCCCGAAACATCACAGAAACACCTCTGGCCTAAAGTGCACACACCACACACTGAGGGTTAAACGGCTCTATGGAACATCAATGCACTCGACACATTACAGAGGGGTCGGCCGGAGTGGCCGTGCGGTTCTAGGCGCTACAGTCTGGAGCCGAGCGACCGCTACGGTCGCAGGTTAGAATCCTGCCTCGGACATGGATGTGTGTGATGTCCTTAGGTTAGTTAGGTTTAATTAGTTCTAAGTTCTAGGCGACTGATGACCTCAGAATTTAAGTCGCATAGTGCTCAGAGCCATTTGAACCATTTGATTACAGAGGGGCTGACAGGAGACTCCTCAACATGAAGTCAGAATAGCAGTTGAGTACCTGTGAAGCGTCTCTGACGCTAGTAAAACACTGTCAAATTCAATAATTTATTAATCATGTTTACAGTCGGCTTATTCCACAACTGCCTTGTAGCCGATGCCTCATTCAGCTGCGTGTTGGATTCCCGCTGACAGCTGCCGAGTCAGCTCCTCGTCTGCAGGCCCAGGGGAAGAGTGAGTGACCTTGCGCTGCGGCGAGCTGCCGGCGCGGCTGTGGTCCAGCACGAATGATCTCGAACTAACTGCGGGAGTGTGCTCGACCGCACTTCGAATTCTACATTGACCCTCGGTGACCCATCTGCGATGTAGTGTGGTCGGTCGGTGTCCTTCCTACCGGCCAGGTAGGTTTCAGAACTCGCAGGCGCGTATGTGTTGAACAGTACCCCACGAAGCACTGCTGCCGGTTTCCGCGCTGAAGTTGTTAGCACTCCGCGATGTGGTGTTGCGCCGAACAGTATGAAGTACTTCATCTCAGGTACATCTTCGGTTGGTTTATAGACTGTTCTGGAGTATCGAAGACATAGATTCGCTCTGTATAGTAAGCATGGAACCAGGTGCTGTTACTGTGAACGCCTTCGATACCAGTGATCAACCTCCTTGAGAGTTGGAGAGCTCGAGTATTTAAAGTGAGCTAACATGAGGCTATGACGCAATGTCTGGTTCGTAATGACCGCATTTGTCCTTTTTATCCCTTAACGGGCTCTTAACTACTGCGTAGATTCTCTGATACTGGTTCTTATGAAATAAAAAAAATGGTTCAAATGGCTCTGAGCACTATAGGACTCAACTGCTGTGGTCATTAGTCCCCTAGAACTTAGAGCTACTTAAACCTAACTAACCTAAGGACATCACACACATCCATGCCCGAGGCAATATTCGAACCTGCGACCGTAGCAGTCGCACGGTTCCGGACTGCGCGCCTAGAACCGCGAGACCACCGCGGCCGGCTCTTATGAAATAGGTACAGTTTCTTTCGATATCTCTTACGAGCTAACTAATATGCGTGTGATGTTTCCTTTGGCTTTCTTTCCCCGTGCTAAGAGGGTCACTCCAAAAGAAATTCACACTATTTTTGTAAAAATACACTTTTCATTCTGCATGTGTGAAAGTTTTACAGTGTGTAGATACATCCTTCCTGCTTGTTTTCGAACTTACTTCAACCAGTTCCCGTGAGTGGCGCCGTCACAGCATGTCCTCAAGGTGGCTGCTACACTTGACGTTCGTCAGAAGCAATGTGCTGTCACAGAATTCCCGTGCTCTAAAAACGTGGCAGTGGGAAACATCCACAAGAGGTTGAAAAAGGTGTATGGAGATGTTGCTGTCGATCGCAGTACAGTTAGTCGGTGGGCAAGCAGGTTACGTGATGAAAATGGGCACGGCAATATTGAGGATTGTCCTCGCAGCGGCAGGCCTCGTACGGCACACACTCCAGACAATGTGCAGAGATTTAACGAATTGGTGACTGCTGACAGACGCATCATAGTGAACGAATTGTCACGGTACGTTGGGATAGGGGAAGAAAGTGTTTGCAGAATACTGAAAGTGTTGGCGTTGAAAAAGGTTTGTGCCAGGTGGGTTTCCAGGATGTTGACAGTGGCTCACAAAGAAACAAGAAAAACTGTATGCAGCGAACTTTTGGAACAGTACGAGAATGGTGGAGATGAATTTCTTGGAAGAATTGTGACAGGTGATGAAACATGGCTCCATCATTTTTCACCAGAGACGAAGAGGCAATCAATGGAGTGGCATCATGCAAATTCACCCAAGAAAAAAAAATTCAAAACCACACCTTATGCTGGAAAAGTTATGACTACGGTGTTTTTAGATTTCGAAGGACTCTTGCTTGTGGACATCATGCCAAGTGGAACCACCATAAATTCTGATGCATATATGACGACACTGAAGAAACTTCAAGCTCGACTTAGCCGTGTTCGACCACATCGGCAAAAGCAGGATGTTTTGCTGTTGCACGATAATGCACGGCCACATGTCAGTCAAAAACACACGGAAGCGATCACAAAACTCGGATGGACAACACTGAAACACCCTCCTTACAGTCCAAGATGGCGTAAGGCAGTTGAGAGGGGTGGAAATTATGTGGAGAAATGAAAATATTGTTCCTAAAGGATGTATTTACACAGTGTAAAACTTTCAAACATGCGGAATAAAAGATGGATTTAAAAAAAAATAGTGTGCATTTCTTTTGGAGTAACCCTCGTATTTTCTGCTGAACTCGTCCTCTCTCTCTCTGTTGTAACGTGCTGAGGCCTGATCCACTTGCCCCATAGTGCTTATTTCTTGGTTCTGTCTCTGCATCTGGCGTGACCGCACATCACTTGTACCAACGTGAATGTTATAATAAAATTTTATAATTTTCAACCCCTCGCTATTCTGTGTCGTAACAGCACTGCATCGTTTGTAAAGTGGCAAAATGGCAACTCGTCGCACTATGTTACACGTCTCCAAGCACCTTCTCCCCAGATAATGTACTGCTTGGCCTACTGACGACCTGTACCTTTACGTGCCGCAACGATCAGTAGTCTTTTGCGTGTTACCCGACTCCCTTACTCTATTGCTGGCAACTGTCTTTTTAGTGCTCACTAGTGGACTGGATGGAATGGACGTGCATTCACTGACAGCAGCAGTTTCTGTCGGGTTTGAGATCTAGTGTCATTAACAAGGCATGAGATTCGTATTCGGTCCGTATCGCTTACGATCGTTTTACGACCACTGCTCTTGCGTTGAGATAAGTGCGCACGAGTGGTACACCATTCGTTATAGACACGTTGGACAGTCCACGCTGATACACTAAAAATTCGAACAGCTTTATTCACGGGGTGGTCTTGGGCACGTGCAAGCACGACAGCCCTTTTCTGCCATTCTGTCGCGTCTCAACGTCGACCCAAGTTACTGATCCTAGACAACAGACGAGTATGTACAAACCTCATTGCCAACGTATACGTCAGCGCTGGAGGGTCATGTGACCGCCTCGTACCAGTTCTATACCACCTATATAGCTGCAAAGTCACCATTGTGCTCTTTTGAGTGGATTGCTAACATTATATCTGGTTAGCTTACACATACGACTAATTTTAGTTTAAGCGAACAATAATCTGAAATTTTTAACGAAGGTGAAGCTGCCGTTCCATTTATGATTTGAAAACAGAAACGAGATTGCTCGCGTCCCTATTTCGTATCTTATTAATGCGCGAGCTGTTATTGAATATAAATTGTGCCCTTACATTGTGTCAAGTTTCAAAAACATCGATCATGCTAAAGAAGCGGCTAACACTACGCTTACCCGCCCTCTTGTGCAATATTGCTACGCAGTGTTGGATCCGCATCAGATAGGATCGACGGAGGGCATCGAAAAAGTTCACAGAGATATTTTAACGAAATACGGGAGAGAATGCCACGGATATGATACACGGCTTGGGATGGTAGTCATGAATACAAAGGCGTTTTTCGCTACGGCAGAACCTATTCAAGAAATTTCAGTTACTAACTTTCTACTCAGAGTGCGAAAATATTTTGTCGGTGCACACCTACATAGGGAGAAATGATGATCCTAGTAAAAAGGGAGAAATTAGAGGTCACACGGAAAGATATAAGTGTGCGCTGTTCGCGAGTGGAACGGTAGAGAAGCAGCTTGAAGACGGTTCGATGAACCCTCTGTCAGGCACACAATTGTGAACTGCGGACTAATGATGTAGATGTAGATGTAGATCAGATCAGTGTAAGAGGACAAAAACAGATTCCTACGTACACTGTCTGATCAAAGGTATACTGGTACACTTGTGTAATGCGGAATTGACTCCAACATGGCACGTGAGACGGACCCGCCAGTATAGAAAGTGGACGGGGAGTATTATCTTGCCCGAAGAAAAGAAGTAACAGCAGAAAGTGTCGGCCAGGAGAACTCACTGGCTTTGAATGTGGACTACTCATTCTATGTCACATGTTAACAAACCCAACAAAGAAATTTAAGCACTCCTAAAGCTGCCCAAATCGACTATTGCTGATGTGATTGTGAAGCGAAAACTCGTAAGAACGGTCGTAGCTAAACCAAGAACAGGCAGACCCCGTGTACTGATGGTCATGGACTGTCGAGTATTGTGGAGGGAGGTTACAAAAAATCGCACGAAGTCAGTGGAAGAAATCACTCTTGAGTTCCAAACTACTACCAGTTATTCAGCTAGCATAATACTGTGAATGGGATACAATAGTCGAACAGCTCCCCACAAACAGTCATTGCTGTAGCAAGTCTAAAAGACGCTTGATGTGGCATAAAGAGTGACGCCACTGGAGAGCGAGTGTCTGGAAACGAGTGATCTGGACTGATGAAACACGCCATGTCCAGTGGCAATTCCATGAAACGTTTTGGGTGTGGCGAATACTTGGAGAACATTACCTACCAACATGTGTAGTGCCTGCACGAAATATGCAGCAGGTGATGTTACGGTATGGGGGTGTTTTTACTGGCTAGTGTATGGTCCCCTTTTTGCGCTTAAGAAAACTGTAAACGCGGAAGGATGTGAATACATTTTACAGCATTGCGTATTGCATACAATGGAGGAACTGTTAGAATACGATGATTGTTTGTATTTACATGAAAATACACTCTGTCATAAACCAGCATCTGTGAGGCAATAGTTTTTCGATAGTCACGTTCCTGACATGGACTGGACTGCCCAGTCCAGACCTGAATCAGATATAAAAGCTTCACTCCAGACCGCAGCGTCCAACATCACTGCCTTCTCCGGTTTCGGCTCTTGAGGAAGACAGGATTTGCCGTTCCTCCACAGACATTCATATACCTCATTTAAAGGGTCCGCATTAGAATTCAGTCCGCCATAAAGGCGAAGGGTGGACACACACCGTGTTGCTGCCCGCTCATAGGTATCCGGACACTTTTGATCAGGTACTTAGCGTAAGTTTTCTTGCGTTCTACAGGAAAAATTCGTGCATGCGAACTGACTGATGCCGATAATATACATACACTGTCTCGCAAAACTTCGGAAGTAACTCCCGTATGATACGTCACTACCAAGTAACACCGCTCCATGAAACTTTGACAATACAGAGAAATAACTGCTTCAGTAATGTGCAGAAGGTAACTGGAATAAATACGCAATGAGACAAATAGAAATGACACTTTTATTCAAAGGCAGTAATTACACTGAAGACGCGCTAATAATGCTATCTCAGACGAGTACATGGCATACTCTACCAGCCACGGGAACAACACTGAACACGACATCACTAACATACTGTGGTGGCCGATCTGTCTGTCACAGAGAGTTACAAATCTAATCAATTACAGACCCACCAGCGAAGTAACGTTGACCTCCACTGGCTGATTTGCTGTTTTTATCACGCAGTGTAGCTTAAGGTGCCATCCACATGCACGGGATTATGTTTTGCTCAGCAATACTTTCGATTGGATTTGTAAGTATAAACTTCAGTCTGAAGCGTGGGGTGGCGATCGAGTCTGTTCCTCATGATTTCGTGGGAACTATGAAGCTCTATGAAGCACTGCCATACACAACTTAAGGATTTAAATACACATGTGTGAAAAACTTAAGGACGAAAGTAACTTCTACAACAATCACCCTGAAGTTACCGGCATTTATAATCTTCCTCTGAACATTACAAAAGGCACGACATGGTTCTTAATAGGATGTATGGTCACCATGGACGGCAGTACTTGCCCTGCAACGTGCCCCATGCTAACCATAAGATTGCTAAGGATTTCTTGAGGTTGTTGTTGTTGTGGTCTTCAGTCCAGAGACTGGTTTGATGCAGCTCTCCATCCTAACCTATACTGTGCAAGCTTCTTCATCTCCCAGTACGTACTGCAACCCACATCCATCTGATTCTTCTTAGTGTATTCATCTCTTGGTCTCCATCTACGACTTTTACCTTCCACGCTGCCCTCCAATACTAAATTGGTGAACACTTGATGCCTCAGAACATGTCCTACCAATCGATCCCTTTTTCTAGTGAAGTTGTGCCACAAATTCCTCTTCTCCCCAATTCTATTCAGTACCTCCTCATAAGTTACGTTATCTATCCGTCTAATCTTCACCATTCTTCGGCACCACATTTCGAAAGCCTCTATTCTCTTCTCGGGGTAGGGCGGTCCATTCCACTACCAGGTCGGTTGACGACTGGTGGATGGTCGTTGCTGCATGTGGACCTGCTGCATTTCTTCCTGCAGGTACTCTATGACGTTTAAGTAAGGGAACGGTCAGGCCACACCATTCGCCGAATATCCTCTCGTTCCAGGAGCTCCTCCACCTACGGCATCTGAATAAGGGAGTCCACATTCACACTCAAAAGCACAATCCCGAATAAGGCCTTGCAAAGTTACAACCCACTCCCGATTAGTTTGACGGGCCGTACGTTTTGTACGAAAGAACGTATACCTTTTTGCAACGACATTCACTGATTCTTTGAAATATGCATCTAATGCAGACAAAATTTCGTCGTAGGACAGAGTCGCTACGTCGCGTCGGGGAAACAATGTCACTATTACACGGTAGGTGGACACTCCTACACAAGAAAGCAAAAAAGGCTGCCGCTCAATACCTTGAATTCTGTAGGCGGCGAGATGGAATCCAAATTGGCGTGACCACTCCGTCCAGCTTGCCAGTGCAGCATCAAAAGGACGAAAAGGTGGTGCAACTGCGTGTTGTGGCTGCGGTAGCGGTCGAGCGGCGGCTGCCGCATCGTTTTGCATTGCACGTTGACCCTGGACGAGCTGTCCAAGGGCATCCAGCAAGGCCTGCGTCTGCTGATTCTGCAAGCGATAAAATTCGGACAGTACATCTGGCGATTGTGGCGAAGCCATGACACAAGTAATTTAAGCAAGTATAAAGAAGAAGACCGTTTTTACACTCGTCGCCATATGATGTGTTGGCAGGAGAGCCAACACCGTGTTGCTAGAGGAGGCTGAAATGCACGCGTTTAAGCTCACGCAGACTGGCGTGAGGTCTGGAACAGTTAAAGTAGTTGAGTCTAATAAATAAAGTACGAAGCTCTTGGAATACTTAACTTTAATCCACAATTGGAGAACATCGCTCTTGTTGATACATGAATTATAATCTCAATATAAACTGGTAATGGCGCCTTGCTAGGTCGTAGCAAATGACGTAGCTGAAGGCTATGCTAACTATCGTCTCGGCAAATGAGAGCGTATTTGTCATTGATCCATCTCTGGCAAAGTCTGCTGTACAACTGGGGCGAGTGCTAGGACGTCTCTCTAGACCTGCCGTGTGGCAGCGCTCGATCTGCAATCACTGACAGTGGCGACACGCGGGTCCGACGTATACTAACGGACCGCGGCCGATTTAAAGGCTACCACCTAGCAAGTGTGGTGTCTGGCGGTGACACCACATTTTGCACAGCAGTGTACTTAGAGATGCGTTCAGTTAGTTGCAATCACCGTCAAAGCACATTAAATTTCTGTCCCAACTCATTTATATTTGGTCCTTCCATCGCTCGAAACAGCACCGCATGTCTTTTTCTGTGAGTCTGCGCCGTTTTTGCTTTCCACCACATCTCAAAAAACGTTTGTTTTGAAATGCAGGTCCATTGTGACTAGCTTGAGTGATTTTGACAGACCTTGTCGCAGCGTACGGACAAAGTGCAAAGTCGAAAAACAGTCGCGCACTAATATGCCTCAACAAATAGTTCCATAGTAACGCGAGAAGTCTCATTTTTGTCGGTGCCTGAGAGAATATGACAATAATATTAAAACGGAAACATTTTCCTGACGTCCTGCAGGATATTACGTATGTAATCACGAAACGACTTTTGGCTTCTTAGACCATCATCAGCTGACAGATGAATGTACCAACCATAAATGAAACTACAGGAAACTTGCACTGCTATTATTCATATAGAGGATAGCAAAACGCCGAGATACAGTGTATTTAAAAAGCAATGTATTTATTTTGAATGTTACGCAGAGATCTTAATATTTAAAAAAACACTGGAAAACTGTTTTATATAGTGTAAGGTAATCGCGATGTTCAACAAAATATGAAAATTAAAACTGAATTTAGTATTGCAATGCTACATTTGTATAACTGAAATTTGATTTAACGTAATTTTATCTGTGTAAGGGAAATTTAGTTATCACCTGACAATGGCCTAGGAAGCTGAAACCTATATCGAGACCAAAGAGTAATATTTTCATCTACATCTACATGGATACTCTGAAAATCACATTTAAGTGCCTGGCAGTGCACTGCAAACCACAAAGAAAATTTTTCCCTTTTATTATCATATACGTGCTGAGAAGTAATGCTTCCGCATTTATTACATGAAAACGTATATATGAGTCCAGATGAACTCTAATTTCTCTTATCTTCGTGGTACTTACGGAAAATGTGCGTTGACGGCAGTAGAATTGTTCTGCAGTCAGCTTCAAATGCAGATTCTCTGAATTTCCTCAATAGTGTTCCTCAAAAAGACCTTCCCCTTTCCTTCAGGGATTTCCATTTGAGTTCCCCAGGCATGTCTTTAACACTTTCATGTTGTTCGAACCTACCGGTAACAAATATAGCAGCTCGCCTCCGAATTGCTTCGATGTCTCCCTTTAATCCAACGTAGCTCGAAACCCAAACACTCGAACAGTACTCAGCAATGGGTCGTACTAGTGTCCTGTATGCGGTCTGCTTCACAGATCAACCACACTTTCATAAAATTCTTCCAATAAACCGGAGTAGACCATTCGCCTTCCCTACTACGATCATTACATACATACGCGTTACATTTCGTGTAGCTTTGTAACGATACGCGTAGGTATTTAATCGACTTGACTCTGACAACCAGCACACTACTAATGCTGTATTCGAAAATTTACGGGTATATTTTTCCTGCTCATCTGCATTAACTTACATTTTTCTGCATTTGGAGCTAGCTGCCACTCATCACACCAACGGAAATTGTGTCTAACTTAAGTCACCTTGTATCCTCCTTTGACATTGCTGAGGGAGCCACAACTTCACGTCCTCTGGAGAAAGTGAATTCTGCGAAAGTTTTCTTTATGATCTGGAAACATGAAAATTGGATGGGGCCTAGTCGGGACTATTTCGAGGATGATCGATGACAGTGAAACCAAGGCGTCGGATTCTTCCAGATGGAGCAGGGCTCTTATGAGGTGTGGCATAGACATGCTGAAGGAGGGGGTGCTTCATGTGTGGAAGAACTCTTCGAATTCGAAACTCGATCACAGCACGCTGTTTCTCACGCATCTTCAAATTACGTTACACAGTGCCGCGTTACACGCTACAGTTCGGAACCCTCTAGCGGCAGAGGGCTCCAAATACGTAGACATGTAGAATAAAGATGTAGAATGTTAAAAACGTTTGTTTTATTTAAAAAGAGTTTTCACTTAAGAAATTCAGAGACTTTACTTTTCAGCACGCCGTCGTACATGAGAATATTTTATAAAGGTTTAAAATAAACGAAACTGAATACTTTTCCTATTGTACTTTCTTTCCAATCAGAACATCCATGTAATGAGCGAAACATAAGGAATTTCAAGTCAAAACTCAAAGGTATACATATATTGGAGGATAAGTGATACAGGTACACAACCGCACAAAGTGAGGCTAAGATCGTTCAGGGATTCGTCTGATGTTCGTTAGGAAAACCTCTGGAAACGATAATGACGTAGATTCACATGGAATTTAAAGCTGTTTCTCCCAAATACACATGCAGTGTGATTTACAGCACCAAATGAGTACTCACTAATTTTCGTGTTTTCTTCCCTGTATTTTTGCAGTTTCTGCCCTCGCTATCCTTATAATAAATTCGCAGAATTCTCTTATATAAATGATCATTTACCACTGCGAAAGTAAAAGCGAAAATAGTTACATATCATGAAATGATTACACTGTTATTGTAGTGTGCAAGTTTGTTACAGCAGTGACCACACGAAATCTGATTGGTAATAGAATCGTTATCATCATCATTACATGGTTTATTAGAACAATTTTCTCAAAGGTGAAGAAATGAGAGGAATGATGGCGAAAGAAACTTTTCTCCAGCGTTTTTTTTTAATGGATCGGTTTTATTGACTTTATTCAGTGCTCTCCCGATTCAGTTTTAAACCAGGAACTAGGAGAAAGTGATTGCTTTAGACGAACGTGACTCATTCTGCGATGGGTGGTCTGTTTGAGAAACCACTTCCGGATTTGCTTTAAGTGATTCAGCTAATTAATTTAACTTTCTTTGGCGATACTACGTTAACACTTCTCCTCTTGAGTTATAGAGCAAGAGATTTAAGACAAATGTTGCCAATGCTGTCAAAATCCGTCGTTGTGTAATTCGTTATTTTCTACAAAAGAAAAATATTTACGATAAAATATAGAACAATAAAATGAAATCAAATTAATGAACACTCAGCACCAACAAAAAAAGAAATAATACAGAGTTTCATTAATGTAGCAAGCATTTATACTTTTTTATTATTTCATTCAAGTCTTCATGAATGTCTTGCAAAGACTTCCGAGCATTGCCCGTCCGTTGTCGTGCATCCCAAGCAACTATAAATAAACCACCCGGAATCTTGAGGCTACCACGTGTCTCGGCACTATTCGAGTCTTTGCAGTCTGGGATGATTGTCACTACTCATATCTCACCACTAAGTATTATACGCTAACAATGTTCTAACAAAAGACACAAACAGACGAAATGTAGATACAAATTATGGCGTCTCGCGCTCAGCTCTGAAACAGAGTTACCAAATTAAGATCTACACCTCTCCTGCAGTTCTGTTCACTTTGTATGACTCCTGTAGATTTTTTATTTTTCCGTAATACTTACGGAACGCCTTTCTTGATGTTTTCCTTGTCGCTTGTCTTTCTTGATGTGGATTTGGGCAATCCCGTAGAAACTAAGTAAGGCTGAATGGATTGGTAAATGAGCTACGCTCCTCTCCTTAGTTGTTTGCAATTTACATTGCTCTATTCCTGTTATCTGGCACTGTGCCCCAGAAGATTATATTTCAACGAGTATTCTTCTCGAATGCGTTCCGTCAGACACATGGTTTTTTCCTTCGTATTAGTAAACGTTTACTTGAGTAATTTCCACTTTTCATTTGTTTCCGAATTTGCCTCACGTGCAACTATCAGTAACAGTTTAACACAGTTTCTGTTAACTGCTGTGACAGCCGTATCGCTTACAAAGAACTTGCCAGTTCTTATTTCATGGCTTTTCATAGGCAGGTATTTTCTCTTAACATTACATATTTTTATCATATTGACCCAATTTTGAAATTACAACAACTTCATCGTTCAGGACTTCTCCGTCACTTACAAAAACTCCTTGTAACTTTGTATTAACTACGTGACGTTAGCACATCATTTTATCGCTGTATTCATGCAGCAATCTTATTGTTCGTAAGAATATACTAGGTAATTATTATAGCTCTGTAGTTCCCGCTCGTAGACTTCCACCTACATTCAGTCATCTTGGTTCCAAACAAACGCCTTGCGACTGCTTTCTGCTCCTCTTTCCTCCCATGGATATTACGTGGTTAAAAGCAGGAAGCTGAATATTGTGTTTTAATTCTAAGACTATAGTTCTTCTATATCTATATGTATATACATATTGTGCAAGCTACTGTACGGTGTATGGCGGAGGGTACCACGTACCGCTACTAGTCATATTCTTTCCTGTTCCACTATCGAATAGAACGAGGGAAAGTAGGCTGTCTAAAAGCCTCAATACAAGCCCTAATTTCACGCGTTTTATCTTCGTGGTCCTTACGCGAAATGTACGTTGCCGGCAGTAGAATCGTTCTGCAGTCGGCCTCAAATGCCGGTTCTCTAAATTTCCGCAACAGTGCCTCGCGAAAAGAGCGTCGTATTCTCTTCAGCGTTTCCCATTTATGCTCATTCCATTTCACCGAGCACGGTGGTGCAGTGGTAGCATAATGGACTCGCATTCGGGAGGAAGACGGTTCAATCTCCCGTCCGGCCATCTAGATTTAAGGTTTCCGTAATTTCCCTAAATCGCTCCAGACATATACCGAGATTGTTGCTTTCAAAGCGCTCCACCGGTTTCCTTCCCTATCCTTGACACAATTCGAGCTTTCGTCTCTAATGACCTCGACGTCGACGGGACGTTAAACCTAATATTCCTTCCTTCTTCCTTTCATTCCATTTCGTATCGCTTTGCAACGTTACGCCAACATATTTAATCGATGTGACTGTGTGAAGCAGTACTCGACTAAAGCTGCATTCATACGTTACAAGATTGTTTTTCTTATTCATCCACATTAGATTTTTCTACATTTAGGGGAAGCTAACATTGATCACACCAACTAGATATTCCTTCTGTCATCTTGTATCTTCCCACAGTCACTCAACGACAACACCTTCCAGTACGTCACAGCGCCATCAGCAAACAGCCGGAAACTGCTGTTCACCCTGTCTGTCTGATCATTTACGTATATAGAGAATACGAGCGGTGCTATCACACTTCCTGAAGACTCCTTTGTCTCTGATGAACACTCACTGTCGAGGACAACGTACTGGGCTCGATTACTTAAAAAGTTATCGAGCCACTCATATATCTGGGAACCAAATCTGTATGCTTTGACCTTCTTCGACAGTCTGCAGTGGGGCAGCGTGTCAAACGCTTTCCGAAAATCTGAGAATACGAAATCTGTCGGTCTGCCATCCATGGTTCGTAGGATATCATATAAGAAAAGAGCAAGCTGAGTTTCATACGAGCGATGCTTTCTAAATTCGTTTTGATTTTTATCAAGGAAGTTTATTATATTTGGATCTCAGAATGTGTTCAAGAAGTCTGCAGCAAAACGATGCTAAGGAGATTGATCTGTAATTTTGCTGATCCGTTCCTGTACCATTCTTATATACTGGAGTCACTTGCCCTTTTTTCCAGTCGCTTGGTATTGTGTGCTGGGCGAGAGACTAGCGATAAATGCAAACTGAGTAAGGGGCCAAGGACGTAGAGTACTCTTTGTGAAACCGAACTGGTATTCCAGCCGGACCTCGCGACGTATTACTTTTCAACTCTTTCAGTTGCTTCTCTACGCCAGGAATGCTTATTACTATGACATCAATACGGGACTCTGCGCGATAGTCAAACGACGGTACGTTTGTATGATTGTCCAGCGCGAACGATTTCTTAAACGTGGAACTTAAAACTTCGACCTCCCTATTGCTATCTTCTACTGCTAAACCAGACTGGTCGACGAGCGTGTCTTAGACCCACTTAGCGATTATATGACCAGATCTTTTTCGGTTTCTCCGCCAGATCTTTAGGCAAGGTGTAAACTGCATCATTGACAATAGCCTGCCACTGACAACCACGTTTCAGCCACATTCGGCGGAGGCATAGCTACCGGTGACGTATCAGCACAGGTAAATACAGTTACGTTACAGGGTGTGCCCCAATTTACTTTAATGTCTGACGCTATTTCTCTGTTTAGAACATCACGCTGTGTTTTGCTTGCTAGGAATCTTCAATTAAGGAAGGGCACAATGTCTTTGAGTACTCTGTGTGAAACCGAAGTGGGATTCCATCTGGACCTGACGCCTTATATTTTTTTCAACGCATTCAGTTGCTTCTCTACGCCACGGACCCCACTTCTATGTCAACGTTGGAGTCAATACGACAGTCAAACGAAGGTATGTTGTACGATCCCCTTGCGTGCATGATTTGATACACATGAAATTTAAAACTTCAGCTTTACTTTTGCTGCCTTCTCTTGCCATGCCAGACTGGAGAGAACCCTTCGACCCGTTTAGTGATTTTACGTAGGACCAGAATTTTATCGCGGTCTCGGCAAGATCTTTTGCTAAGGTACAACAATGGAAACTGGTATGTGCTTCGCGCACTGATCTTATAGATGCACGAATTTCTACTGACGTTTGCCTGTCAACATCGACACTTTTTTTTAACCGACAATGCAGCCATCTCTTGAAGACTATTTTTCTAACGAGAGTAATGTGTTCTGTAAATCTTCGGTGGAAATTGGTTCTAGTAAATAATTAACAATATTCATTCGTCCTTAATGCGAAACGTTTAATGTAAATACTCTCTTTGTACTTTCCCAAGCATACCAATACGTGTCCTGTGTCGAAAATACAAATCTGACAGACAGCGTGCAATTATATTTGATTTTTTACGGCATTTTTCTTCATTCTAACACGAGAAGAGTGCTTGACATACAGGTAGCTGTAGCAATGGGTCATCTATGTGAGATTTAAATTGCTTCTTTCGTTGAAAATCTGCATCTCCGAAGAATCTTTCCAAGGTTCCCAGTCTTCCATTGGCTCCCTAAGTATAAGATTCCTGTAGTTATTTAATCATACGGCAGTTTAAACAAAAAATTTAAGAATTTGGCAGATGTCACCAACTCAGGTGCTACAGATGGAAAATTTTCACAGGTTGTTACACGAAATACAACATTTGTATACAATATTAACCAGAAGCTAACCATACACACAGAGTACAATATTTCTGTCTTAATCCGGGTTGCTGTAAATATGTGTTTCTGCTGTGTCATTTACTTCTCCTTGCGCCATAATCTAAGTTCTGATAACTTCTTTCACTTCTATGTAAGTTTTCTCTGTTGAATAGGTCTCTCTAAAAGACAGAAATTTCTGCAAAAATCTTAAAAAGTCCTCAAATTAAATACTGTGTTTATAAGATAACACTTTCTCAACTTCAATCACGTTTATCTTACAGCGTATGACGGCAAGACAAGTTTCGGCAACTAATTGCCATCATCAGGTGCCAAATTTTTACTTTACATAAGTTGCTAAATTACAGGTTTACATCATACAAAAGTTTTTTTTGTTTTTATTTTTTATTTTTTGCAACTTGTACTAGGGACGTTGCGTTATTAAATGTTGAACTGCGCAGAAAGATTAATTTATATGTATAAGGCAACAAAGTTAGGGAGATTACCTCACTGGCGCAGCTAGTAAAAATTCTTTTGGCAGATCACATGATTTTGTAATTAAAATTGATGAGAAATAACAGTTTCGCACTTGATGGTGGCAGAAAATTTGCTGAAATGCGTCGAACTGACATACATTAGAAAATAAATGTGACTGAGCTGAGAAAGGGGTATTTTATATTATTTCATAATACAGTTGCAAATCTCAACGAATTCGGGCAACGTTGATAAATTTAAGTATATACTCGGTTTTTGTCTTACTCTAAAGAGTAGCAGTCCTAGAAGGATTGCTAGTGGTTACCCCGAGGTTACTCTTTGTCTAGAACTACAAACGGGCTTGTACCTAACGATAAATCCTCGATCCTGACGTATGTCTGGCCAAATATTCCTTAAAAGCATATATAATTCATTAGTCGATAGTGTTGAATTCCATCAGAGTCCTCTGAAAATTGAGATTACAACATAGAGCATAATTCCGTTGTGTACAGTCATGAGGTTTTCGTGAGAAGTGGCCTTTTATGATTCAGATGTGAACACGCTACACTAAACAGCGGAAAACGTTCTGCTAGTATTATTGAGGGTGCGTCTTACTGTTTCTCCTTAGTACGCTGCAGTCAGCGTCCTAGAAACCATCTAAGTGTAGTGTGTCATAGAAACATATATCATCATGAACGATAAAGATCAATGGAAACCGTCGTCACAAATTTATGTATATATTATACAGGGTGGTCCATTGATCGTGACGGGGCAAAATATCTCACGAAATAAGCGTCAAACGAAAAAACTACAAAGAACGAAACTTGTCTAGCTTGAAGGGGGAAACCAGATGGCGCTATGGTTGACCAGCTAGATGGCGCTGCCATAGGTCAAACGGATACCAACTGCGTTTTTTTTAATAGGAACCCCTATTTTTATTACATATTCGTGTAGTTCGTAAAGAAATATGAATGTTTTAGTTGGACCACTTTTTTCACCTTGTGATAGAAGGCGCTATAATAGTCACAAACATATGGTTCACAATTTTAGACGCACAGTTGGTAACAGGTAGGTTTTTTAAATTAAAATACAGGACGTAGGTACGTTTGAATATTTTATTTCGGTTGTTCCAATGTGATACATGTACCTTTGTGAACTTATCATTTCTGAGAACGCATGCTGCTACATCGTGATTACCTGTAAATACCACATCAATGCTATAAGTGCTCAAAATGATGTCCGTCCACCTCAGTGCATTTGGAAATATGTGTAACGATATTCCTCTCAAAAGCGAGTAGTTCGCCTTCCGTAATGATCGCACATGCATTGACAATGCACTGACGCATGTTGTCAGGCGTTGTCGGTGGATCACGATAGCAAATATCCTTCAACTTTCCCCACAAAAAGAAATCCGGGGACGTCAGATCCGGTGAACGTGCGGGCCATGGTATGGTGCTTCGACGACCAATCCACCTGTCGTGAAATATGCTATTCAGTACCGCTTCAACCGCACGCGAGCTATGTGCTGGACGTCCATCATGTTGGAAGTACATCGCCATTCTGTCATGCAGTGAAACATCTTGTAGTAACATCGGTAGAACATTACGTAGGAAATCTGCATACATTGCACCATTTAGAATGCCATCGATAAAATGGGGGCCAATTATCCTTCCTCCCATAATGCCGCACCATACATTAACCCGCCACGGTCGCTGATGTCCCACTTGTCGCAGCCGTCGTGGATTTTCCGTTGCCCAATAGCGCATATTATGCCGGTTTACGTTACCGCTGGTGGTGAATGACGCTTCGTTGCTAAATAGAAAGCGTGCAAAAAATCTGTCATCGTCCCGTAATTTCTCTTGTGCCCACTGACAGAACTGTACACGACGTTTAAAGTCGTCGGCATGCAATTCCTGCTGCGTAGAAATATGGTACGGATGCAATCTATGTTGATGTAGCATTCTCAAGACCGACGTTTTTGAGAATCCCGATTCTCAACTAATTTGTCTGCTACTGATTTGCGGATTAGCCGCGACAGCAGCTAAAACACCTACTTGGGCATCATCATTTGTTGCAGGTCGTGGTTAACGTTTCACATGTGGCTGAAAACTTCCTGTTTCCTTAAATAACGTAACTATCCGGCGAACGGTCAGGTCACTTGGATGAAGTCGTCCAGGATACCAAGCAGCATACATATCACACGCCCGTTGGGCATTTTGATCACAATAGCCATACATCAACACGATATCGACCTTTTCCGCAATTGGTAAACGGTCCATTTTAACACGGGTAATGTACCATGAAGCAAATACCGTCCGCACTGGCGGAATGTTACGTGATACCACGTACTTATACGTTTGTAACTATTACAGCACCATCTATCAGAAACCGAAAAAAGTGGTCCAACTAAAACATTCATATTTCTTTACGTACTACACGAATATGTAATATAAAATGGGGCTTGCTATTTTAAAAAACGCAGTTGATACCCGTTTGACCTATGGCAGCGCCATCTAGCGGGCCCACCATAGAGCCATCTGGTTTCCCCCTTCAAGCTAGACGAGTTTCGTTCTTTGTAGTTTTTTCATTTGATGCTTATTTCGTGAGATATTTGGCCCGGTCACTATCAATGGACCACCCTGTGTATTAATTAATATACAGAATTTATGAAACAGTAAATTATTTTTCTGTGGACGCAAATATCTTCTCTGCACCAATACCACGCAAAATATTCTGTTCTGTAAAGGTCGTGTAGATCGAGAGAGAACTTCATCTGTCACATGTTTTCTACAGGAGTTTTAATCTTTAAATTGAAATGAATCAAAGTTTTTTGCAATTTTTACAATTTTGGCTGCTATGGAACACAATTTAGAATCACAAATGTCCAAATAAACAGTGTAATTAGATTTTTTTAGCCCGTAACACTAATCAGACTTTTGCACTGAATATTTCGTAGCTGCAACTTTATACAGACTTTAATTACAGCCCTCTGTGGATATCTGTCTCAAGGCCAGTCTCCTCCTTGTTGTAACTAATTTTACAAGTTATAATATGTTACGATATTACAAGATAATAGTTTCGTCATTCTTGTAGAATTACTGTTACACCGTAAATGTTTCAAGTATGTCTCTCCATGAATCTGAAAATGCAAGGTTGTACACATGATCTCCGACACCTATTTCCGAGTCTATATCTGGAGAAAAAGAGTGTTAAGTTTCCCACAAAAAGGTAGATGACAGAAATTTTCTAACCTGCATCTACAAATATTCTCCGTAAGCCATTGTTCAGTGAGTGGCGAAGAGTGCTTAGTATCAATACAACTGTTTTTCTGTCCTCTTCTATTCGTTTTCTGAGCGAGAGTAAAATGGCTGCCGGTGTGTACCCGTACGCACCCTAATATCTCTTAATCTTGTTGTCCCTACATCAGAAATACATCAGTGGCTGAAGAGTTCTCTCTGTCTTCCTCAAATACTACTTCTCTAACTTTACTCGACAAGGTTTCACGAGAAAAGCGTCGTCTTTCTTCCAAAGATACCCCTTAGAACACGTGAGAACTTCCGTTACGCTTTCGTATGGGATATATCGACCTACTGCGATCATGTTAGCGCTCCTCTAAATTTGTTGGATGCCAGAAACATACAATAGACATTTAAATGTAGTTAACAATTATCCTTTGGAAGATTCTTATTATATTTCATACATTACACTCCAGCGCATTTGCCCGTAAGCAGGTTTCGGCAAAACAACCTTCTGGGCGTCCTTCAGGCTTCAGATGTAAATAGTAGGAGCAATATAATATTGTTTTAAACCTGACCTCCTTTCCTTCCTGTGAATATGATACGCCCATTCAGAAACAAACTGAGACTTCCGTAGATGGCTTTCAGTGTTCTCTTAAGTAGACATTCAGAACACATTGACTTATAATCTTCACAGTGTCTTCACGTAGTAGTAGACAGAATCAAGTTCACGTGAACAACTGGAAACCTGTGTGCAGATTCAATGGATACGAGGTGTTCTTTAGAAACACTATTTCAGTAACGACATCGAGAGGTTCGTATATAGACTTACCGTAGAATTACAATACGGTCTATTCCAGTCGAAAGGAATTTCCATTGAGCTTTTCGTCACAACTTTGCTTTCGCATGCTACGCTGCTAGGAGACGACTCGTTTATACGTGTCGCCTTGCGGACGAGAGGACGCTACCCGCGAAGTCAACACGTTTTGCGTATAGCATTCATGTAGGTGTCTCCCGTAACGACGTGTCTGTAGCCGGCATGACGATGAGAATGATTATTAATAAACATGTTTCACATACAGTAAGTGACGATAGTCACAGGTCAATTGTATATTGCAAGAATTTTTGTTACTGCAACATATTCTCTGACGAAAAACATCATACTCGGGTAACTATGGGAAAAAAAATTCATTGTAAGTATACAAAGACTTTCTGCGGGTCTCATTGTTCTGGATTG
This sequence comes from Schistocerca nitens, assembly GCF_023898315.1. NCBI lineage: Eukaryota > Metazoa > Arthropoda > Insecta > Orthoptera > Acrididae > Schistocerca > Schistocerca nitens. Next base: position 933,363,304 of record NC_064616.1, read on the forward strand.
AATTAAAATTTCATGACCAGCCACTTTCACAGTCAAACATTTAAATACCTGTTCAGATGATGGGCAGGTCTTGCATATCGTCATTTACCTTGTATTGTTGTTTAGATGTTTAAATATGCCGGCCGCTGTTGCCGAGCGGTTCTAGGCGCTGCAGTCTGGAGCCGCGCGAACGCTACGGTCGCAGGTTCGATTCCTGCCTCCGGCATGGATGTGTGTGATGTCCTTAGGTTAGGTTTAAGTAGTTCCAAGATCTAGGTGACTGATGACCATAGATGTTAAGTCCCATAGTGCTCAGAGCCATTTGAACCATTTTTTGACCTCAGAAGTTAAGTCCCATAGTGCTCAGAGCCATTTGAACCATTTTTGTTTGAAGATGAATCGCTCAAACTATGAAAAAGGAAAACTAAAATGTGGACATACGAAACGGAAAGTGAAAACATATCTAAGCGTCTGTTTGCTGTTTTCTTAATGTATCTCGACGGACTGATCATTTGTAGGAGATTCGCATTATACAAAGTTTATATATAATGTAGATACGTCAAAACACGGAGAAAATTTAGTATGTTAGGAACAAGTAGTGATTTCCCAGCGTAAACTAGATTTGTAATGTTGCAAGGAGGTTTACGTGAGATACGAGGGCTATTCCGAAAGTAAGGTCCGATAGGTCGCGAAATGGAAACCACGGTAAAAATCAAAAATGTTTTATTTGCAACAGTTAGATACACCTTGCAGCTACTTATCTCCATAGTCGCCGACCCGACTTAGACGTGTATCGTAGCGTTGTACCAACTTTCCCATACCCTCGCTATAGAAGGCAGCCGCCAGTGCTCTCCGCCAATTCTCTACGCTGGCCTACGGCTCGTTGTCTTGTGCCGAAATGTTGTCTTCATAACCAGCGGTTCATGTGACCTGAGCTGAAACTCAGAGGGAGACAATTACGGGCTGTATTGTGGGTAATCTCACATTTCCATTTGAAAACGATGCAGGAGCATCGTCATTGCCCCTGCAGAATGCGGCTGAGAATTGTCTTGAAGACGAAACAGCACGACAGTTATGTAATGTTAGCTGCATAGCTTCAGGGGAAATTTCTCACCAGGCCCCCGTACTTGGCGGCAGACACTATTTTCTAGACATCTTTACGCACTCACTGCGAGCTCAGAAATGAGAAGAGCGACGTGATGCTAACTGGGGTTATACTAGAGACACTACCCAACACATCTGTGCAAAGCTTTATCGGATTTTCATAGTCGTTTCCATTTCGTGACCGATCGGACCTTACTTTCGGAATAGCCCTCGTATTTATATTTCGTAATAGCTGGTGTTTATAAGAATATTCTAAATTCTTGGTTGTTTATATTGATAATAACCTGAACTGTAAGTGACATGTTTTAAGCCTTTGTAAACGGAAAAGCACTACAACAATGGCGTTAGGGATACTATCAAGTTTTGGGACGAAAATGTGAAGAAGCTGACTTAATTTTTGTAATTTCATTCACTAGTAACGTATGGTTACATATTCGGGGGTACCTCGTCGTGCAGAAAAACTGTGTTTATTGTACAGAAGCATGTAAGATGCAGTATCCACTCTAGAACAACTTGTAGGCTGCTCTTTAAACCATTGGACATACAGACAAAAGCCTCACAGTAAATTTACTATCTAATAAAGTTTGTTGTCAACAGTCAATCACAGTTCGAAAACAACAGTAAAATCCGTAAATATTATACTAAAAGAGAAACGTCTCATACTCTCCATCTCTCAGCCTTATTGTGGCACAGGAATATATGAGGTATTCAGCCATAATAATCTTTCACTTCAGATCTAGTGATGTAAGGAATTTAATAGGTAATAAAATTAAGATCATAAACAAACTGGGATGGGCGGTTGTGGAGAGAGAAAGACAGACAGAGAGATACGGAGAAAAACAAGAGAGATTAAACACAAAAAAGTATAACTTACTGCACGTATAAAAATTAGCTTGAGACAATCATTTAAATGGTCAGCAGGTTGCCATATTTTCACTGGGAAAACGTAGTACAAATCCGAAACTGGCATGTTCCATCTGGTAGAGAAAGGTTGTAATTTTGATCGATGGAACATGCAAATAACTAAACTAAACAATCACCGGCGAATCTATGGTCACCGCTGCTGCCCTTCTTAATGTACTTTTCAGCCCAACTTTATTCTAATTCCAAACGCTCCCGTATAAGCCTTGAAATGATTTTACAGAGAGTGACTTGTAATAGGTAATGCTCATTTTCCAAACAGTTACTAAAGAAATAAAAATCTCTACGCGTTTTGCTGACAGTGAACTAGTCTGACCCCTTATCACTTCTAGAAAGTTGTACGATACTGCTGAATCTCTTCGGTATTCATTATTAACAGTGCACTCCAAAGCCTATTTGGTGAAATGCATAACACAATATTTCCTGCCTGTAGAGGCATTTAGACAGGGCTGAAAATATATCAGGTTAACAGTGGAAACCTTTACAATATGTTTGATACATCTGCGCCATCTACGAAGAATCAGACGTTATTATCCACCTAATAATCGAAACAATCATCCATTTGATATACAATGCCGGAGAAAGACCTAACTCTAGACGTTTGCATGTATTAAAAACTTGAACTATATGCTTCCTTGTTAATGGTGTATGTTTTCTAAAGTTTTTTATCCACCTTCCATTTCGTCAATGACTCGGTGTTTCCACCAAATAACTTCCTTGTAACAGTTAGCATCCATTCGCCTGGATACGTATCGTGTTCCCTTCCATTTCACTTTCGTTACTTTCATAATTACCTCTGCTATCGCCGCGCGGAGTGGCCGCGCGGTCTAGGGCGCCATGTCACGGACTGCGCGGCCCCTCCCGCCAGAGGTTCGAGTCCTCCCTCGGGCATGGTTCAAATGGCTCTAAGCACTATGGGACTTAACATCTGAGGTCATCAGTCCCCTAGACTTAGAACTACTTAAACCTAACTACCCTAAGGACATTAACACATCCATGCCCGAAGCAGGATTCGAACCTGTGACCGTAGCAGCAGCGTGGTTCTGGACTGAAGCGCCTAGAACCGCTCGGCCATAGCGGCCGGCTGACCTCAGCAGTTTGGTCCCTTAGGAATCCACACACACATACACACCTCTACCATTCCCGTCTCTTTCTCTTGACACATTTTTTTTTTTTTTTTTTGCTTTTGTGCCCCTCTTAGTAACTCTCAGTATTCAGCCCTACATAGAGTACCGTGTAGCCAAACCTTTTTGAATGATTCTCCTACTAAAAGTCCTTGTCCCACCACTGTAATTCAAAATTCGTTACACATCCTGATTGTGAACCATATTTTGTTGTCCACACGATGATTGTGCTCAGCTGTCCTAAATACAAAAAGTCAACTGCTTCGTTGACGTCATTGCTTATTTATCCAATATTCTTTTAGATGTGTTGGTTATGGATTATTTCATTTTTGCTTTAACTGATTTCGCTCCTGCTTCCAAATTTGCTCTCCTAAGTTCTTCCTTTCGCTGTTGAAGTTTATGTTGATGAGAGGTAAGCAGTGCAGTGTCATCAAAGCGATTACGTATTTTCTTCAGTTTCGCAGCCTCCAAGGCTGCTGCTTACACCTCCAAATGTTAATTTACAGAATAAACATCAGCTGTACTTAATTTGCTTATGTAAAAATTCGACACGTTGCATATATGTGAATTTCTGTGTAATGAATGAGGCACAGTGCATTAAGTTCATTAAAAGACAACGGCAGAGAAATTCAGGCGGACCAACACACGTGCATACGTCATATCCATTACTAATATAGCTTCCCACAGCACTTGAAAATGGGAACGAATTCCTGAACGTGTCGTGCGGTGCATGAGAAAAAGTAACTTTTTCTGTACGTTATTATTTAAATCATCAGTTGTCCTACCACGGACCATACCCAAAGTTATTTCTCCACTTACTGATGATTCGTAGTCCAGGGGGCATCTTGGACTCCACTAGAAGGATCAGGAAGATGTTGAATATCGGCTGAGGAAATTAACAACCATCAGCCACTAACGCATAAACACATAAATGATTTGAGAATTCTGCGGCTTCTGGATTCCACGGTTGCCATTCTGTTAGAGACAGAACTGAATACTCGAAGAAAATGCTTCTTCGTTATAGTTAGTTTCCTTTTTCTCACAAAAAGTACGCAATTCTGCCTCAAACTGAATATCGCGCAAGAGTCAATAGCGTCGTTTTGCGGTAGTTTGTAAAATGCACCGAAGAATTTGAAGATCAGTGTCCCAGAGGTCTGTGGATACAGTGTGTGGGATGGGGAATGAGACGCAGTCATTAGCATGAGAAAAGCAGGTACAGCCTCGCACGCCGGATTAAGCAGTTCTTGGAAGCAGCCTCCGCCTACCACGGAAGAAAAGAACGGCCCGCCATCTCCCGGGCGAAACTGCGAACTAATAGCCACGTGCGACAGGCACGTCCCCCATCCGAATAGCGCTCCCTCCTCGAGCCAACTTACTCCGACGGTCTGGCTGTGGGAAGAATGCAATTTCGCGGTAGATGGAAACGTGGCTGCGAACAGAAACTGAATTTCTGAGATAAAATGGCTCGGGTCTTGTGTAATTCAAGCGAGGAGATACCTCCCTTCCACTTCACACAGGCAAGATAAGGTTACCCTCTCTAATATACATCAATTATTTGGGTAGGAGGGAGCGCGCGTATGCTTACAAGGCCTTCGTTGCTAGAATTACGAAGTAGCTGCGGAGGAAGAGGAAACGGTGGAGGCGGTACAGGCTGCTCCAGCAGTTCTGCCGGCCCGTACAGTCGCGTGCTCACCAACTGGCGCCTCCTCCCTGCGTCCTAGCTGTTTTCTTCCCTCATACAACTCACGCCTTACGGTACTAGTGCAAACGTGGTTTCTCGTCACGGAGAACGCGTTCTATAATAAATATTTCATTTGCTTCGTGTATTTTTTCCAACAGGAAGCTTCAGTTACCCACTTAACACGTCGCTCATTCACGAATTGGCTTTATCAACACATATCTTAGAAGGATATTTTGTTACCATCTGTGGTTTATATTCCCGCAAGATTTTACTATCGTTTTCTCCAAAAGATAAGAAGATATTGTGTTTCTTTACAGAAATCAACTGAGCTCACAGCCGATACAAAAAGCATCCGATTTCAAAGTGACGAACAAATGTCTGCAAGCTTAACTTCTGTCTGCTGCGTTTTAATATTTTTTTTTTTACTTAAAAACGGAGCTACGTATTTTTAAAGAACATCACTTACAAAATCACCACTTGAGGACCCCTGTCACGGAATTCGACATGTAAACATGTTACTGCGTCTGATACGCACATGAACGTCAGCTACATCTGATCGTCACGCTTCAGGCACACCCCTCATACTTCACGATGGAAAGATTTCTTTGTGCGTGAGGGAAGAAAATCAAGGTTGAACCTACTCCCCGAGGTTTCCTAGCTGTACCATACGAAATTATTTTTGCAGAGCTTATGAGCCTGTTTACTGTTATGAACGCTGTCTAAACTAAACTTGGTAAAGTACAAAAAAGAGAATAAATCTTAGAAGAAAATATTCGATTTAATTTAAAGTGGGATTTTCATTTTGTCGAATGACTACCGGTACAAAATACCATCTTGTTGTAACCATTGTTCACAGTAGGAGCAGCCCTTAGCGGCTCGCCATGTCACAACTATTCATGACGTCGCCTTTCCGGCTTAGATCTTTTTTAATATGTGACTTGTAAGTACCGCATCTTTTTCCAGTCAGTACAAACTTAAATTTATTAATGTATTATATACCTAATATGTTTTAGAACAGTTAGTCTAATTCTGAAGACGGCGCTCATAGTAGCGTCGAAACCTGGTCAATTTTGACTTAATATTTGTGACCTAGGGCTTATTTGTTCTAATATAAAATACTATCATCATGCTATCTCCTGGCGTGCAGTTGTCAAAATCGCTTACCCAACTATGTGTGTAACTCTACATAATAACACACCTGATCTAGTAAGTTCAAATGGTTCAAATGACTCTGAGCACTATGGGACTTAACATCTGTGGTCATCAGTCCCCTAGAACTTAGAACTACTTAAACCTAACTAACCTAAGGACATCACACACATCCATGCCCGAGGCAGGATTCGAACCTGCGACCGTAGCAGTCTCGCGGTTCCGGACTGAGCGCCTAGAACCGCTAGACCACCACGGCCGGCGATCTAGTAAGTGACGGCACGTCAAGAGGTGGTCTGTTGGTGGTACTTGGTATAGAAACTGATATTTTTTCGACAAAATAAAGCTGAATAAAAAAATTATAATTTGTTTGTCGCTGTTCGAAATGAAAGTATTTGGGAACATGCAATAACTTCTAAATTGCAGGTCTATTATTCCCGACAAAATCGGAAGATGACGCCAATTCGAAATTTATCTGCCAGTTTCGTTCTTCAAGTTGTTAATATTTGTCCAGTTATCTGTAAAGGGCGAACGGCAGATGTAGGTGGGAAGGTACTGCGAAATTCGTGCGCGCAACGGGCGGCGGCGATGTCGCAGCTTAGCTTTAGGGGCACGGTGTGCACGAGGTGAGAGAGACGGAGCGACGAATGAGCAAAGAGGCGCGCCACGGCTCTAACAGAAAATTAGCTACGAAATAGGAAGGTGGGGGTGTGCGGGGCGGGGCTGCCCGCTGAAGGAAGTGATGGGCCGGGAAGGTGCGGCGCCAAGGAGTGGCTCCTCCCACAGCTCCTGCGGCCCATTACTTCAGGCCCTCCCATTGGACGAGAAATTGTATACGAAAATGTGGCTGTCTCTAGGAAGTTGGCGCCCCTCCCCCCGCCACCGCCGCCGCCGCCGCCGCCGCCGCCGGCGCACCTTACACGCTGTAATTAAAGGCTTCTTCCTCGGCGGGCAAGTCATTTGGGATTCACTTCAAACAAAAAGCGTAAACACATTACGTGCAATAAACTTCCTCGGCCTGGGGAAACGTCTCCACGACGGAAGGAGAAAAAAGGGCACTCAACTTGCCTTCCAGCACCGCCTAGGGGATGCGTCCAACCAGCCGGTGCTTTTCTGAAGCTCTGCCCTGCCCGTCGCAGCAAACTTACTAATAACGCAAATTACGTGCCGCCCTAACTCACTTCTGCTGCGAAAGAAAGATTTCGCGAACCAGTAAACACGTACTTACGTTCGTTGGGACTGGTAAGGCGGGTAGTCATAAAGTTTTAATTATCACCTCGAAACACGCTGACGGTGTAAGTCTTTTTTTATACTCACCTTTCAATGTGGCACATTTTCCCCTATGATGGACGATTTGACTGATGCCCTTGTTCTCTCGAGGTCTGAATTGTGGATCTTAAGAATCCGGTCCACCTCGTAGTATCCTCGTAGGCATTCTGAAAAAACCTGAAATATGATGGGGAAAGGGGAATAAGGCATTAGCTAGTATTGCTCGAGAAGGGTGAGGAAAACTTTCATAGCCCAAAGAAGCAATGTATCTGACTGTGACCTGTGTAGCCGGCCGGTGTGGCCGTGCGGTTCTAGACACTTCAGTCTGGAACCGCGTGACCGCTACGGTCGCAGGTTCGATTCCTGCCTCGGGCATGCATGTGTGTGATGTCCTTAGGTTAGTTAGGTTTAAGTAGTTCTAAGTTCTAGGGGACTGATGACCTCAGATGTTAAGTCCCATAGTGCTCAGAACCATTTGAACCATTTTTTGTGACCTGTGTAGAATGAGCTGGGGTGTTGTCATGTACTAAAACCTTCTCCCACGGACTATGGATGGCGGTTACCCCTGAAACAACCGGTTTTCGCTTTGTTTTACACGCTAGTTTAACCTGGCTCTTAAAACAGCTCAAATAACCGGTTTTCTGTTTCTTATTTGTGTTATCTCCTGTAATAAATGTAGAAATCGAACAAGGATTGAAAAATTTTGACTCTCTCATTTTCGAGATACATGGAATCAACATATTAAATTGACTAGACAAGTAAAAGAACCCTCTGTGTTCCCATCGTTCGCTGCTTTTCTCGTAAATGATTAGTGGTTGACTACTATAAAAAATCACCAGTATTCTCCTACTGACTATAATTTTTTGAAACTCTGTTCTAAAATCATTTTGCAATTGGGTATCGTACCACTGCTTCATTATCACTGTTTGGGCATTATGAATAGTCAGAGAGAACATAAGCTGAGGCACTCTTTTCTGTGTGTTAATGTGTCCGTTTTCAGGGGCTTCAAGCAGATAAAGGCATATTCTGTAGGCACAGGCCTACTTACTAGTTTTATTGTTTACTATGAATGAATTGTTTTCAAGTTTTTAATTTATTACTGTTACCATAATGTCATACCTCTTTTATTGTTTCATAGAAATGCCAGACAGGTCTTTAATCTTTTATAGCAAATGCATTGTTCTTCATTGCTAAGTTAATTCGTAAAAAATATTTCCGGACTAGAGTTGGCGGCACTCTGCAATACGACGGATGTCCGGCGACGGTAGCGAGAAACTACTTGTAGACCAGGTGGGGGTAAGTTTTGCGCACTGGACCAACAAGCGTACCTTCCGCCACGACACATGGCAACAGAGTCATTGCTGTCTCAGGAATGCTGTAACAATTGTTATGCCATATGTTTGTTGCTCATATCTGTCGGCAATGATATTAAAACAGCACTCATCGCTTTCTCCATTTTCTATAATAACACAATATTTCAAACCAATGCTCCTTTTTTTTCAAAGAGGTTTATTTAAAAACAAAAAAATTTAGCGCTGTTGCTATCGCTAATTGATATTTCGGTATTTTTAATCAGTTACTAGAAAAAATAAAAATACCAGTTATTAAAAACTAAAAACCGGCATCTGTTTTAACCGCTCGCTTTTTCCCATTCCTAGATGGACAACTTCCTGTAAAGCTTTTTCCTTGACGGCCCCGCCTATCATCGCCAGGAGATTTCAGTACTGCTCTCATGTGGTGGTTTGCCTCTTACCATCATAATCTCTTAGCATCACAACATGTTAGCACCATAATACACTCATCATGTGCTTGCCCGTTGATTGTTTGGTCTTTCCCTTTGTGGCGATGGTGAATTGTCATTTGCTGATTGCTTGCTTTGCTCCTTCTTCCGGGGCCGTAGGGATACACCCAGCATTCAGACACGGTTATTAGGCAGCGAAAGAAGTCATCTGAATTTTGCTGACATAGCTGCAACGTTTCCGCTGCTACCTCGGTTTGTCGGGCTTCTTGAACGGGTGTGAGCTGCCGCAGTAGCCTGCTGGTGGCTGACCTTTATATGTTGAAAATGTCGTGCAAGATGTTGAAAACTGATTTTCACTTTTCCACCTTCACCTTGCCGAGCAGAAGTTCCTGCAGCTCTCTTGTGATGCTCAGTTCTGCGCTGAGAGATGGTCTCTCAACTCCTTCTTCGCCTTCCAGACTTGTTTGATTACACTAGAAGCTTCTGCTCCACCTAACCACTGTGTTCTATGAAGGCGCATTGTTGCCTTACACTTCTACCAACTCTATACGGAGTGTTGTAGCGTTTTTCCCCTTCGGATTTAGATAATTATTTTCCCCACAATACTCCAGTTAACGATGGTCTGCTCCGCTGTGTTTAGTCTATTCTAGCAGAATGCTAGTGTACTGCAGCGCGGAGATTTCAATGTGTATCCGAGATGCAGGGGTGCACGTGCAAATAAACCCAAAATAATTACGTAACTTTTATTTTTCGATGTGATGATTAAAATTTCATGACTAATCCACGTGCACAGCAAAGCATGTGGCACAAACAGAAAACTTTGCGAAAAACGTCGATGTTTGTACAGAAAATAACAGCCACTTGCATTTCACCCAAATTTCATCTTCCCTCGAAAAATTGAATAAAATTTCACCTGTGAACTCAGTTTTACTCTTCGAACTATCTCACTGAAACGCTTCTCTCATCGCGCTTTGGATGCCAAATATTTCGGATGCTTATATTACTTGAAGGGCTGCATTATTCCGACTGAGACTATATCTGAACAGAACAGCGTTTATTTAAATCAGTACAGGCCAGTTTAGGTTATAGAACCATTTTCAAATGGACCTACAACAAAAAAATATTATTCTTTTAAAATACACAGTCTCAGAGGGAACGAGGTCGTCCTTCAAGAAATTTCCATTCATTGAGGAACCAAAAATGAAAATCTAATAGTTTAAATTACTGTTGGTTTTTGAACGAAACGAAGCGAGAAATCTTTTATAACAGATGCTACAGGTACCTATCCGTAACTTACACTCTGCACAAACACATTATCGTATATTATATTTTTGTTTAAAGATTCTATGTGACGCGTAACATTTTCTTCTCTGCGAAACCCAGCCCTAAGAGTATTTTAACTTCCTGTTTCGTGTAACAAGCAAAAATATGATACTGGTGCAGCTATATAAAAATAATTCAGATAGTGTAATTTTCTAGTGTAGATGGTAAATCCACTGACCGGAACGCACACGCTTCGATAACAATATTTAGCTATGCTTCTGGAGCAACAAATGAGAGTAAAGTTGCCTTCTGACAGAGGCTTGACTTTTAAAGATGAGTTTCCGTTTTTTTGTTATATTTAATACATATAGGCGATCACGGCCTCTGAATATTCTCCCATATTTAAACAGATTTTTATATAAATTGCACCTAGTTCCAGTCAAAATACACACTATATTTTCTCTATGTGGCATACGAGTACTTTCCGAAATTCCCTTTGGGCCTATTCTTTGTTGTACTTGCCGCGATAAGACTGCACATTGTTTATGGAACTGTTTCATTGTCGTAGTGGTTTCTTCTAGATATGAACATTTGATTTTTATGTTCGGTAACTTAGATGACTGGAGTGGAGAAGTAATTAAAACCACCAACCAAACATTTTTACTGCACGGCGTAAATACTCTTGTCGTATGGTTACAGATCACAAATAAGTTTTTATTCGGGATTTCCGATTAACTGTGAGCGGAGATGAAATGAGGTGGTTTTTGGACACATGGCTTAGTGTAGCAGACAGTAAGTACCCGCTTTACTATGGCAAACTCTTACCGCTATTCCTAATCTGGCAATCACTCCTTTTAATATCTTTCTTTATAAGCATCTGTTACCACAATGCTGTGAATTCTTGGAAATTAAACACATTTTAACAGAATATTTGTTTTCCGTATTAGTTTATTCGTAATCGACAATCTCATTTCCGTAAATAATCTTTTTTCTATTTTTAATGCAGACGGAACACCTCTACAAAGCGCTGTCAATTATGCGAGTAAGGAATTGTCTAAGGGACCAAGCGCGATTGAAATGTTTGCAGCTAATGGGGCTATTTTCAAAATTTTCCAAAAGAAATTCCCATGTTTCTCTTTCTTTCAAAATTCACTAACAAAAAGTATAACGTCTTTTTCAATGAAAATCAAATAATGACGAATGTGCAAGCAAGCACTGCAAGTTAATTGATAATAAATAATTATACTCCCAATATTCAAGTTCTGTTTTGGTTTAATAACGCAAATAATAATATTTTAAAAAGAGATAAGGCATTAAATTCATGTACTCCAAGTGGACAAATTATTATTTTTCAGGATGTAACTTTGTTCTTGTTGGCGTGTGAGAAGGAGAACTTACCTGAAATTTACTGTCGTGCGTTCTCGTTGTTCGACAACCCATCTGTTCATTGAACTGTAGCGAGAATTTGATGGATCCGTCTACTGACAATTTTGTTTTGTTTTGTTGAGTACACATCTTCATGTGACATTCATCACAGATTTTAGTTAGCAAACAAAAATAAACTAAAAATTTATGACATTGCCGATCACACAAAAATTAATAAAATGTTTTACTCTTTTTCAGTATGTAATTCATCGTCTGTTCCATGGTGATATATCGTCATGACCTAAATACGATTTTTCTCGGAAATTACGGAAAATTTCAATCCGCTGTTTCACATAATACATAAAAGTATGCTACCTTGCTATTCTAGCGTAACATCATTCATGGTAGACTTGTCTGGCACTGTCTGTTAGCAGATAATCCGAAAAATGATGCCGCAACTCGTACTGCTCCATCTTTGCACGACCGCTTACAGGATTACACATGCCAATATCTTACATCAGGATGAAAATTTGACCATTTCTGTGTATGTACTGTGTATCCAGTAGCTATGAGAGGCTTTGTCACGTCTGAATACAGCATAATAGCAAAGACATCACTGCACAATAGCACAATTAACCTCGGCTTCAACCTTTCATCAGATGTGACCTTGAATCGTAAAGTCTTCTTGGCTATTCTGTGGTTAGTTTGAGTCCAGATAAATATGTGATAACACTTCGCTTGTTGCAACACTCAGCATTGCCAAATAATGGTTATAGAATCCATGGGTTTGAGGTACTGGGCAGTAAACATCGTTTATGGTTGCATAGTGGATCTAGCTTTTCTCTAATTCTTCTTGAACCCGTATATAGTAAAGCAAATAATACACTTTATCAGTAACTTTCTCCTTTTCCCATCTTGTCCTCAAACCAAACTGGGAAAGTCACGTACTTCTAAAAGTTCCCGCTGAAGCACCTGCGGTTCCTGTTAATTTCTGTTACAGTTTTGTTTCTAAGAACTGTCTCATCAAGGGAAATAACAACCCACCTTATTAACTGTGCGTTGCTAGCTATTTCTGTTAGATGACTTTTACTGTTTAACGACAAATATTTCTGTAACAAGTCTCATTCAGAAATTCGATTTGGACAAATCATTGTTCTTCGCTCAGCCACTGCATAATCGATAAAGAGTACATAATTTAATTACTGAAATTACCAGTTTCTATGTTAAATTAAACTGTCGGATAAATTAAGTTCGTCCATACTATGGTACATCGTTCTAGAAGCAGAGCTGAGAGGCATCATATTTTGTTTCAAGAAGGTATTCCACTGACACTGTTGTTTTATTTACGCACTTTTTCACACATGATACGTACGCAAAAGTTTTCTGTGCTAAAGGTACAACCGTTACCTGGGTGTAAGTAGTAGATGAGTTTTGATACTTAAGCAGCAAACTAAATGATGATGGTCGAAGTAGAGAGGATACAAAATGTGGACTGCTAATATCAAAAAAGGAAGTTCTGAAAAAGGGCAATTTGTGTGAACATTTAATATAAATTTAAGTGTTTAGGAATCTTTTCTGAAGATATTTCAATGGAGTGTAACCTTTTAAGAAAGAGAGTGGTGAGCGATGAGCAGTTCAGGCAACAAGAGTGTAGAAGCTTTTGAAATATGGTGCTACATAAGAATTCTGGATGTTATAAATGGGTAAATCGAATAGGTTATAGGAACGTACTGATTCTAAGTCTGGTGAAAACAAATTTATCGCACAATTTGATTAAAAGAAGAGATCGGTTAACGGGACATGTCCTGAGGCACCAAAGTATCGTCAATTTAGTAATGGAGGAAAGTTTGCGGGGCGGTGGGGAGGGGGGAGAGGAGGGGGTAAAATTGTAGAAAGAGATCTAGGTACGAAAAGAGCAAACAGGTTCAAATAGATTTATGTTGCAGCAGTTATTCGGAGGTGAAGATGTTGGCACAGCATGGACTTGTTTGGAGAGCAGCATGAAAAAAACACAGCGGATTTGAGAATTATAAGATGATTTTGTATCCTAAAAGCAGAGCGTTTCAGTTCATATTATGCGAAATACGTCGACACTCGAGGGAAATTTTCTTGTGTGTGCTTGATAAACCACGAGAGGTAGAGCTTCAAATGCCGCCGTGGTATGTTCCGACAAGTGTACTACCAACACGAAATAATTTTAGAGCGTGAATTTGCTGCTACATTCCCGGCCGTGGCGAAACCCTGAAGTGCTTGCTGGAAGTGAGCTTCCTACCTGGCCGCTCGCCATTCTCGTGTTTGTTTACGAGAAATGCCTCGGATCTGTAGATGTGGCTTCACACACACGTTGCTTACAATTGCTGTATTTTAAAGCGAACAATGAGGCTCTCAGAAGAGACAAAAGATAGCTTTACCCTCGCGAATGTGAATAAGGAGTAACACGCATGAGTGGAGAATCTAAATTTGGGTTCACATTTTTAGTATCGTTAATATATGCACTTGACACCACATTGTGTCCATAAATTTAGCAGAATATTAAGGAAGATTAATAAGTGAACGCGACTGCAATGGCGATTGTTCTCGTGTAAAGAAAAAGTAGCACGTAAAACAGAAATTTAAAATTTACGTATGTCAAAGTCATCGTTGTGGGTTGGATGCAAAGGTATGATTTTCCTGTCAATACGTGGTGGCAATTATGGGTGGAACGTATAAGGATAGAAGCCTTTATACGGTCTACATCTTACTCAGTTTGAACAAGTAACTTATCTTGTGTTGAAGGAAATGTAAAAAAGATCAGTTTTCAGATTCTTCAGAGTCAGCCAGAATAACAATGTCAACGCGTTTTACTCAGTAAAACTGATATAGTTTTGATTTGTGCAGAGAAAGTTTGAACTCTGAAAGATTTTTGTGTCCCATGTATAATTCGTACTTTGAAAGTCATTATTGTCATTAATTCTTGCATTGTGTTAGAGACAAGCGAACTGTGAACACTGGGATACTTGTTTACAGTGCTGTGCTATCTCCTTCGTTGTAGAAAACACAAATAATGTAATTTTGCCATTGTCTTATATAGACCTTCAGCAAGAACGCCACTCTCTGTAAGCGCTTAACAAAATCACACTGCCATTGAATGCTTGGCTTTCTCTAATCAAAATTTGACACCCTTTTGTTTGCAGAAAAAGAATAAACCCCAATAAATGTAGACATCGACATACACTGCAATATGTGTATTAGAGCTCTACCATAAGAGAATTAATGGTTAAAACATGTTGCGCATCAGACAGAACTAAATTACTTTGAGTATCAATTTGCGACTTAATGGAAACCATCATCAATGCCTTCGTATTTCACATTGAAAATCCATCCACCTGTCCCAAAAGCGTATTTCCGCATTATGACGCCGGCGTTAACGGAGACTTGCACCCAATTAAATACACGGTGTAAGAGGGCTTTCCCTCATTTTCACAACTCGCGAGAATCTTAAGGAATACGAAAATTTACACTCCTATAATGTTAGTACCGCTGTGTAAGCAGAGAACAAACGTAAAATTTAGAATGTGAAATTTCGCTTACTATATAAATATCGAATTCAGTAGTAATAGTATCTCGACGCGATATCATCCCGATCTAAGTTGCCCGAAATTCTTTCTTTTTCCATCTTAATATCCACAAGCTCTTCAGCATCAGACTTGCACGCTACATGTCAATTAATACAAACTTATCGTTTTCTTTGCCTGATCCGAAATGAAAACTAATTTTTAAACAATAAGAAATGGTATTCTATTGTTCTATTTAGTTGCTGCATATTAGAAAATAGCCAAAATCACCAAAAAAATATAGTTTCGGCTTTTCCTAAAATTTAACTTGTCAAGATGACTTCCTTTCTATAAACTTTTAATTCCTTTTTCTTCTTTTAATCTTAATTTTGCGAAATTAAAAACAGTTTTTTATTAATTTTACACTAGTTTGAGTTTATCACGTCTGCTCTGCAAAATATTTTGGTACGATTTTAAAATTTCGTATTTATTGTTGTATAGTGCGGTATACACATTTCTCGTTCTTTTTCTAACATCATGTGGCATTCCTTTATAATGAACTGTTTGATCTGAGTTCCTTTTGCAGAATTCCTTTTATCAGCGAATCTATAGGTCACCCTCGCTTCCTATGTTTATACTGGTTTGTAAGTGGCATACCCAATTCCCACAGTTCTTTATTAATACCTAATAATGCATTAGCGTTGATTCGTCAAAAATTATTCAATGTATGTCCCAAAACTAATGAAGTAGAAGAATAATTAGAAAAAGACGTTTCTTCTTATAAAACAATTATCCGAATACCCTAAAAAACTTCATAGATGGAATTCCATACGTAGGAAAAACAACACACTTTAGTTTGGAGCCGGCCGTTGTGGCCTAGGGGTTCTAGGCGCTTCAGTCCGGAACCATGCAGCTGCTACGGTCGCAGATTCGAATCCTGCCTCGGGCATGGATGTGTGTGATGTCCTTAGGTTAGTTAGGTTTAAGTAGTTCTGTCTAGGGGTCTGATGACCTCAGATGTTAAGTTCCATAGTGCTTGGAGCCATTTGAATTTCTTTGTTTGGATATTTCTCTAGTTATTTTGGCTTCCCTACTCACTATATTTAAAATCTTCCAGCAGGAATGGACGTACAAGATGTTCCAAATTCCAAAATGTGATGAACTGTAAGCGCAGAAGTGTACTGACAAGTTTCGTTTCGCTCATGCTATATTTTGCGCCTGAGAATTATTGTAGACAAATAGAATATTCACTACTGCTCCGTAATAAAAAGTGTTACTAAAAATATTAGACAAATTAGTAAAATAGTACATGAGATTATGCGTTCTACCATTGTTCATATAATATAGAGTTTCTTGAAAGGTTCACGGGCGTAGCGTTGGACAGTGTTGTCAAAAAATGTTCAAGTGTGTGTGAAAACTTATGAGACTTAACTGCTAAGGTCATCAGTCCCTAAGCTTACACACTACTTAACCTAAATTATCCTAAGGACAAACACACACACCCATGACCGAGGGAGGACTCGAACCTCCGCCGGGACCAGCCGCACAGTCCATGACTACAGTGCCTCAGACCGCTCGGCTAATCCCGCGCGGCGGTGTTGTCAAGACTGCGCAATATTTCCACGAGACCTCTGCTGATCATCTTCAGATGAGACTGTGGCTTGATGCTGCGGCTTGCCAAGTTATGGACTGGTTCGTATTTCCAGCAAACCGACCCACAAATTGGCGAGCCACAACAGTAAGTGATAATCACACCTGAGTATGACGAGCACCTATCTCGGGGAAAGATTGTGCAGTTTTGACAATACCATCCGACCCTACGCCCGTGAATCTTATAAGCAGTTTGTACGTCACTAAAGCCTCAAAACACACAATATGAAGCTTTGTGACGTCAACACGAGCAGTGCTTAAATTTATCCCACCCGCACGTGAGTTTGCCATGAGGAAACATGGTTGCAGAATACAGTCCTACATGGACCACAGCATAGTTAATAACAATGTTCGAAGCAAGAACATTATATTTGTGGCACAATTACGAACCAACTGAAACTGTTTTATGGATAATAACACAATTGCAATGGTCGTTCTTTTGTTTTCGAAGAAATAGTGACAGTCAGTCTTAGATCGATCACGAAAGCATGCAAAGTGAACAGTTACTTGTTTTCCTCTGTGTGAGAACGATTCAGAACTAAAATTTTGGAAACTGGAACATATACAGAAACGCGTTAGCTATTGATTCTGCACCGTCGCACCGGTACAGCGAAGAGATACAGGGAGAAATAATTAATGGAACAACTACCCCCCGTCATTGTTTACACTGTGAATTGTTATGCATAACTTTAAATATAAATACGAATAAGTACATACGTTGAAACTCAATTAAAACAGCAAGGATCAGAAATGTATTTGATCTGTTTCTATACTGACGTTTACGTGTATTGGAGAATCCAAGTAGAAAGAGGTAAATTTTATTTTTATCACGTTGCATAAAATTTAGCCACCAAGATGTTTTGTGATGTAAAACAAATACGGAAGTAACTATCGAACTCGTTTTTGTTTCACCATTTTTATCAGCTGGGGCTCAATACGCTTTTTGATATTCACTACCAATTGCTGTGAAATTAATAATAGTAAATTTGACACCTTAAGCAGAAACAACGATTTTTAATAATTACGTGAGGGCTGTGGACCCATCCGACATCAAATTATTGGTTTCATTGACAAGTGAGGTAAAGTGTAAATTGATATCAGTAGAAATCTGTCTTCTTACATTTTCTACACGTATCATCTCCCATTTCAGTCAAAGGAATTTTCACTTCCTCTGTTACAGAACAAAATTTTTACTTAACGTTCAAGGAGACTCTTGTTCATTTTATTTCTTGTGTTTTTAATTCTACATTCAAGTTTGGTTATTCTATTCTAAGAATATTTCTGGAAGTATCTCTAGTAATGAATAAAAATAATTTAAAGCTTTTCTAAGGTCAGCTATTATAGCATATGTAATCTAATCTCTACCAGTGAAAACTTTAATATTTTATATCAAAATTTTTATTTACTTCTTTCACTTAGTGTATACTGTGAGCGATTCGTGTTAACACAGAGTGAATGGCAATAATAATACGGTATGATTGGCACACTGGGGAGAAGCTCGTGCATGTGATGAAACAATAACAGAGAAATGAATAAATTAGCAAAAATATGACGAGCATGAAGTCATGCAGCGTATGTCTTTTATGTTATCATCTTATTATTTCTGTTTTCACACTGACGATTATAAGCAAACACCCCTTAACAGTGTATTAGCCATTTGGTTGCCCGTACAAACTGTGTGACATCCTATACCACTCACCTATCCAACCTGAAAACCATAAAAATTCTAAAGTGAGACAAATATTCGGAAAGAACTTAAAAATTCATAGCACTTCGTAAGTTTTATTTTGTAACAGTAAATACACTTTGTCATTTCCACTCCGGGATACTGTTGCCACTTGGAGTATGTGCATGGCGTGTTGTCGATGGGTAATCCATATTTTGGCAGCCGCAGCACTTTCATTTTGGCTTCGCGAGTACTCTTGGCGCGAGCAGAAAACCTGGAGCAAATACAAACAAATAACGTATCAGAAATCAGGTGGAATGAACGTTCTAATGAACGATAAGGCCACAATCATTACTATAACTTAATCAATAAGCTTTAAGCGCGCTTTGGTAAAACGGGGCTCTCACGTATATTTTCTCTAAGATCCTTCTGTTTGCTGTATATTCTAGCCCAATACGAAATCAGTCACAATATTTAAAGCAACAAAATTTATTCGCAGCTGAGTTCTGTTCGACAAGCGTAACATATTTAATATCCACCACGCGAGTTATAGAAATGGGTAGCATTTCACAGCACAATAAAACACGTGTAGAAACAGCAAAGTCGTAACCGTTGCCCTTCGTTAATTTATTTATTGTTGAAGAATGTTATATTGAGAAACAAATTCTGTAATGTATAATGTGCATACAGTCGCTTGCTACGTAGTAGCGACAGCAAATTCAGAACGAAAAAGTCGTTTTTAAGAAGAAAATACTGAGTTTCTAACCGAATTAACAACCTGTTAACTCAATTAATTAATTACTAATAAAATTATCTATTAAAGGAGCAGTCAGAACACATTTCTTTAACATCAGTGCTACTTGAAATGTGAAACTTTTCTGACGCTTGTTTAGCTAGATTAAATAACCAGTTGTTACATGGTATTTATAATGATATTTGCCACCGCGACAAAACTGTTATTATACAAATAAATCAAGTATTACTTTCTTATCTATTATGGTTCAAAAGACATAATTATAGCAGTCATAACATACTTCTATTTGTTGGCTGCAACAGGTTCCGCAGTCACCAAGTCACGGATGTGTAAGATTTTCATTTTAATTACAGTCGAATGTATGAAATGTTTTCAAGTAACTCGTATTTTAATGTTGTAATAATAATTTGTTTATATCAGCGACTAGTAAATTGCTTTAGAATAATGTCCCAGAAATCACAATTCAGGAAAATATTGCCTTTAAAAAGCGTACATACAAATATTTGAGAAAGTACATGTCTCACGCCATTACTTTAAGAACGATAATAGCAACAAACTTTAACAACTTGGATAACTTTATAATTTACGCAATATAAGTCGAAATGTACACTCGCCGTTATCAGTATTTCACTAAGCACAACAATTGTGAAAACCGCTGCAAACTGTGGCTGACACAATTGTAAATGGGGGAACGCTATTTTTCTGAGTAGTCTCTGCCTACGCTCCGGTGGAGGGTCTGTCTTCACTTACTCATTGCCTGTGGATTTCCAGTTCTACATACGGAGTCACTAGCTGTGTCGGATTTATTGTTGACAGAAGCTAGGTCGTCCTGCTCATACGCGCTTTTACTAGGCTGGAATGTTACCGCTTAGGCCGCAAGCCCATGTAGGTGAACAGTTCCTCACGCAAGTAACAGAAAAGTGCGCTGTATTAAACGTTGCTTTCAAGTTTCAAAATTTCTAACCATTTGCTAGAATCTGAATTCGCATACTGTTTTACCGTCCGACCGTTAACTGTGAAATTTGGAAATTAATATATGTACTGATATAAATGCTTCCACAATAAACCTGGGAGAGGAGCGAGGGACGGGGGTGGGGGGAGAGTATTACCCTCATGACCTTCTACCCCCGCCCCCCTTCTAAACGCCCCTTGGACAAATTGTCTCAATGATAATATCGTGCCACACTGGTTACTATTGAAGGAAATAAAACTTGGCTTTGTTTTACTTCATTTACGGAACTACAGTTCCGTACGTTAAGTCCTTTCGGAGGTATGCATTAGTACAGCACATCAGAATGGCCATTCTTGGTACATGTTTGGTCGACCTCCTTGGATGACACTATTATATGCGTAATCTGATGAGGTTTTGGAGCACTACTATCATTGTGAAGGGTTGTGATTATGCATACCTTTGAAAATTGTACAGTGATCGAAATAAAATGAACTCAAGTTTTAGTTTCTCTCGTACAACCATTGTTGTAAAATTTAATCATGTATGTTTGCCATGCAAATATAAAGAAGATGTTCAGAGTCGTATGGCGGAGGTCGTGTGGCAACATTTGGAATTTTCGTTCAATATACCATCAGCTTCTTTTCACCAGACCTCGCCTTTTGTGGGTAGGCGGATGACCAATGGTGCAATAACTTCGGGTGAATGTGATCTACAAGGAAATCTTGCTTAGATATCAGTGACACAGTTCCATGCACATAAATGTTTCATCTCAAACCAGTACAACATCTCTGACATTCCACGAATAGTTCTCGGCTGTAATGTTTGTAAAGTACGTTAGCTCACGACGTGCGTAGCACACCACGAAAAGGAAGCAAATTCTCACGCAACAAATCTAGCACATAGAATTTTAAACCGTGAGAACCATGTAACAAAATCTGTCAAATTCAGACGAAAAACAAATTTCATATGACATGGTTGAGCGTACTGCAAATTTTAATTCCTAAATTTAAGTGGAAATATTTACTGATGTAAATATCATTGCGGCATTTTATAAACTTTTTTAGAGGGCCGAGCGATTAGATCACGTGTCAATGAGAAAAACTACAGCATTAATTGTGTGATATGGCAGGAGTTTCGTGCTACACAGAACCCACCACCCTACCTCCAGCCTTTTGTCTTTCTCCTACGTCCTCAGTCGTGTTTACTGACCACAAAGCTGCGCCAGCGAAAGTTGCTGCCAGGCACAGCACCTCCGCTCCGGAAACTCTTCCATCATTGAGTAACGCGAAAGTTTCTCTGATGCTCTGAATTCAAGGCACGCCACTGAGCGACGTCAGCGAAACACAGACAGGCAGCACAGACCTTAACTTACAGAGCTGAGGCAACAACATTTAGTTAGACACATATGAAAACTTAACTTGAACGTAAAACTTTTTGAATGATGAAAGGTCAGTCAAAGTGATCAGCTTTCGACAACTATTGTCGAGCTAACATATGCCCATCCTCAACAAATTTTAGTGCCCATTTCAAATCTAAACACAATTTACCTACTAATAAAAAAAAAACAGAAAATTAAATTTCGCCTTTTACCAACATTATAAGATATGAATTGGGATATGAGAAAACATTTCTTACAGCACACTTTCAACTGACAAGTAGAAATCTTTAACAGAAGGAACGCCGAGTTCTCGAAAAGAGCAGCAATGCATCGTACAGAGAAAAAAAAAAAAAAAACGTTACCGTGCTGCGGGTTCTGGAAGCCTGTTCAAACAGAAACTACACAAAGATCGTTACAATCATTGCCACCTCCAGAATTAACACACATAAATGAAATATCTCTACAGTATCACTTACATTTCTTGTCACACGAGGTGTGTTGAACTGTACAGTATAATTTATTTGACAGATAAATGAAATTTAAATAAGAAAAAGTAAGTTCTCCACGACAGCCAATATTCTGAGCATCGCGGAAACAGAACAGTAGTTTGGATAGTGTCTTCTCATAGCAAACGTTAGCTGCGAGCTCCTCGTCTTCACTGATTCCGTAGCCTGAAGAATTGCCATGACTATTCTAGGATCCTACTGCTACTGTTTAAGCGTTTCAGTAATTTTTTTATTATGAGTTAAGACACATCTTTTGAAAATTTTAGCCGTCCGGGATGGCCGAGTGGTTCTAGGTGCTGCAGTCTGGAACCGCGCGACCGCTGCGGTCGCAGGTTCGAATCCTGCCTTGGGCATGGATGTGTGTGATGTCCTTAGGTTAGTTAGGTTTAAGTAGTTCTAAGTTCTAGGGATCTGATGACCTCAGAAGTTAAGTCCCATAGTGCTCAGAGCCATTTTTTTTTAAATTTTACTTCATTACTCTGATCGCTCAGGCACTGTTTTTTAGAATTTGTTATCGTACTTAGGTCGAATTTACACTGATGAGCCAAACTTTACGACCACCTGCTCAATAGCTTGTTTGTCCGTCTTTGGAACGAAATAAATCACATATTCTGCGTATCAGGGATCCGACAGTTCGTTGGTACGTTTGTGGAGGTATGTGGCATTAGATGTCTACGCACAGGTCGTGAAATTCCCGTAAATAACGGGGTGCTGATTTGCGTATGCGGTAAGGCACCTGATAGCGACCGAGGTGGGTTCCGTATAACTTAAAACAGTCGAATTTGGCAGCCGAAACTTCAAGGTGAGTTCATTGTAATGCTTCTCAGACGACTGTAGCACGGTTCTAGCTCCGATACACGGACAATTGTACTGATGAAAGATGACATCGCCATTGGAAAAAAAAAAAAATGGTTCAAATGGCTCTGAGCATTATGGGACTCAACTTCTGAGGTCATTAGTCCCCTAGAACATAGAACTAGTTAAACCTAACCTAAGGACATCACACACATCCATGCCTGAGGCAGGATTCGAACCTGCGACCGTAGCGGTCTCGCGCTTCCAAACTGCAGCGCCTAGAACCCCACGGCCACTTCGCTCGGCTCGCCATTGGAGAAGACATCAAGATTGAAGGGACGCAGGTGGTTCGCAGCTGTCAGCATGCCTTCGATTACTACCACAGATCCCATGCAAGTGCCGGAGAATGTCTCCCTTAGCGTAATACTGCTCCCACTAGCCTGCATCCGTGGCGCGATGCACGTCTCCAGCCACCGTTCACCTCATGACAACGTGTTCGGAGACGACCATCGACCTAGTGTAGCAAAAATGTGATTCACCTGAAGAGCTGACGCGTTTCCATTGATCGATGGTCAAATTCCGATGGTCCCGTTCCCACGGCAATCGTAATTAACCATGTCGATGGGTGAACATGTGAACACGTAGTGTTCGTCTACTGCGGAGCTCATTGTTCAACAATGTACGATGAACTGTATGGTCAGAAACCACTTGTGCGCGCACCAGTACTGTATCATTTCGTAAGAGATGCCACAGATCACCATCTACCCTACTTTACAGAGCAGACAAGCCTCCGAATCCCACTTCTGTGAAGAGTCGTGGGCGTCCAACTATTTAGCGCCTAGTGGTAGTTCCTACCTCTTTCCGTAGGTTCTCACGACAGTAGCACGTGAACATTCAACCAGCTTCGCCGTTTTCGAGATGCTCGTTCACAGGCTCTGCGTAATAATAATCTGCCCTTTGTCAGAATCGCTTATTTCAATGGATTTCCCCATTTGCAGCCCATATATTCGCTACGGATATCCCCCGTTCGTGTCTGCTCCGCTTAATACTTCTGTTATCGCGTCACGCGCCTGCAACGCCACCACACGGCATCCAACGTCGCAGTGGGCTGTGTTCATAATATTTTGATTTATCAGTGTATTTCCAATGTCATATCACAAGTGGTGCAAGAATTTTTATCTTTTAAAGATGCGTGTAACGTTGCATTGACACTTACTTGCCGCTTAGGATTAGCCGTGCGGTCTAAGGCGCTGCAGTCATGGACTGTGCGGCTGGTCCCGGCGGAGGTTCGAGTCCTCCCTCGGGCATGGGTGTGTGTGTTTGTCCTTAGGTTAATTTAGGCTGAGTAGTGTGTAAGCTTAGGGACTGAGGACCTTAGCAGTTAAGTCCCATAAGATTTCACACGCATTTGAACATTTTTGACACTTACTAATTTAATAACTTAGCAACTGCATATACAGTGACCTACTAGGCGATTTCCGTTCTTTTTTGTTATTCGAATCGATGACCTTTCTGCGAAGATAGCCTGCTATACCCCATAACTATGACGATCCTTTCAACTGGAACAATTTTTCGTAGGTTTAGCCCTACAACTACAAATCTGAAGGAAAAAAAAAACAGTGATTAAAAACTGTGACAAGTATCAATAATTTGGCTGACTGCTAGCCTAGAGATTTAACGCATTAATATTGCGTATCAAGTATTTAAAAAAATATACTTCTAAACGAACAGCTGGGCTTGTTGAACTATGTTCGAGCCGGCCGGAGTGGCCGAGTGGTTCTAGGCGCTTCAGTCTGGAACCGCGCGACCACTAAGGTTGCAGGTTCGAATCCTGCCTCGGGCATGGCTGTGTGTGATGTCCTTAGGTTAGTTAGGTTTCAGTAGTTCTAAGCTCTAGGGGACTGATGACCTCAGATGTTAAGTCCCATAGTGCTCAGAGCCATTTGAACCATTTGAAGTATGTTGGATGAAAATGTCATTGCCTTTTCACAGCTTTACGAACAATGAAAAATTTTCCACACACGCCATCTGTCGATAAAAATTTCTTTGTCTTTTCACAGCCTCACGAATAATGAAAAAAATCCCATACATGTCAGCTGCAGGTGGAGCGCAGAATCTGATTTTCCGTAGACACATTGATGGAAAGGTTGACGATAGCTTGCAGCCTTCGTCTTTGGCAAAATTTTGATTCTATGACAGCACAGCAAGAAGTGACGGTGCTTGCTTCACAAGTATAGATCCTTAGCGGATAGAGTAGTTTTGTCTGTGCCGCTTATTTGGTTTTGTATCACCTACACGATTCACTAGCGACATAGTTTTCTGATGCTGTCCACTGAGAGATTCTCGGCACTAAACAGTAGTGTGTCTGAGTAACATATTCAAAATTCAGAATGCTCTCCGGAAAAAATGAACAGCGGAAAATTGGATTGCTCCAAAGAAGTAAAATTCATATTTAAATAAAAAGCTGGAGGAAACGTGCATGACGAAAATGAGACTATGGTGCACAATAAGCAGCTCTTTATTCATTTATATCTCATTTTCTGATGACATTGTAATCCTATCAGAACGTCAAAGGATACGGAAGATCAGTTGAAAGTAATGGACAAAGTGTTGGAAAGAGAGTAAAAGAAAAAACTGAACAAAATTAAAACACGGGTAATGGAAAGCAGTCGAAGCAAATCAGTAATGGTAAGGGAATTAGATTAGAAAATGAGACACTAGAAGTAGTAGATAGGTTTCGCTATTTGGGCTGCAAAATAACGGGTGATAGGTGTAACACAGAGGATATAAAATGCAACCTGGAAGTAGCAACGAAAGTATTTCTAAAAAAAAGGGAAATTTGTTTGTATCTAATACAAATTTAAATTATAGGAAATCAGGATTGTAATATTTTTCTGAGTGTAACCCTATACGGAAGTGAAACATGAGCAATAAACGGTTCTGACAAGAAGAGAACAGAAGCTTTTGAAATGTGATGCTACACAAGGAATGCTGAAGATAAGATGAGTCGATGGAATAACTAATGAGGAGATAGTGAACCGAGTTGGAGGAAAAAGAAATTTATGTCGCAAACCTGACTGAAAGGAGGGACCGATTGATGGGACACTTAATGAGGCATCGTCAGTTTGGTAATTGAGGGAAGTGTGTGTGTGCGCGCTCGTGTGTGTGTGTGTGTGTGTGTGTGTGTAAGTGTAAGGGGAAGGGTTAGAATTTTAGAGGCAGACGCAAGGCACGAATACAGAAAGCAGGTTCAAATGGATGTTGTTTCCAGTAGTTACGTAGACATGAAGAAAGATGCACAGGATGGTAGTGTGTAAATCTGCATTAAACGTGTTCAGACTAAAGACCAAGAGAACAACAATAACACACAACACACCGTCAGTTACAAGTAAAAGCTGGATTGCAAGGCTACGAGACTTGTGTTTTTAAGTCACAATGATAATCCACTGTATTGCTGGAGACACGATGCGCATAGTACATTATCATTTTCGACAGTTTTTTGTAGAGTTACAGCCAATCTTACTTATTGTATGAGTATGACACAAATACAGACGTGTGGTAAACCTCCCTCACCTTTACAAAAACCCAGAGACTAGAGTAAAAGGCAACACTCGTAAGGATAAATTCAATTTTAGTGTAATTACTACAGATTGCGCTTAGTTTCTATATGAACTATATGTAGGTGCTTAACAACACAGCTTATAAGGTACTCGTCTGCATGGCCATGCTATTTTTCGCTTTTATAAGAAAACATTGTCAATATCATACAAAGATACTCCTGAAACATGACTCAATGGCGAAAATATTCCAAATGAAGTTTACGGCCTTCGAAAGAAATTTTCGTCTATATTCCGTAGACGCCTGGGTACTTTAGTTTCGATATAAAAGAGTGTAGGCTGGCACATCTTGCTTGCTTTTTTGTAAGTGAACGGTAGCAACAAAATTCTACACTTATGATTATTCCTTATTTTTACGTTGTATGAATAGCGAAGTAAAAAAAAGGTTATTTGTTATAACAAACATGAACGTAAATCAGTGTTGAATGCTTAAGAATAGCACCTCTTTCTCTTACTGTATGTTCCTTGCAGTTGTCGTTTTGAGTATATTACAATGTTTGTAGGGATATAGATTATTTTAATGCGTGTGCTAAAAGTAGATTATCATTTTCAACAATTTTTTGTAGACTTACAGCCAATCTGTCTACTGAAGGTTTAGCAACGACGCAAACAGCATGAAATGTTGAAAAATGACTATAAAACACTGAATATCAACTGTAAAATTAGCGGTTAACTCTAGTTTTCGTTGTTGGGATAAGATGAGTCCATGATTGTTGAACATCTTACAAATATATTGTCAAATTTTAGAACTAAGAAACTTTAAAATGTAAAAGAAATTTTCCGCTAAAGGAAGAAAGTGTTTACGATGTTTTTGTATCAGTTCATCCACAATTTTATGTTTTATACCTATGTGTGCAATTTTTTTCTACAAGGCTGATTCTTTTAAAGCGAAACATTAAGAAGAAGGAATCAGGTAACATGTAAGGCATAGTTATGGACGCAGAGAAATTCCCATATTCGTTTCAAACGGAAATTGCCAGAATTGTAGAGAAAGGACACCTTCAGAATATGACAACATCGTTGACGCAAAAGAAGATCAAACATAAGAAAATTTAATTATTACAGTGTCTCATTTTTCATGTTGCGCAAGGGTTCTTTACTCGATAGTTGAATGAAACGCTTAAAGAGGGAGCAGGATACACGCTCGATTAACATGAAAATAGGAAATCTAGATGAACGATAAAATTGCCTTGGCCGGAAAGACAACATAAAAAGGCAATATATGATAAAAAACCATTTGTAAATTATGTGAGTTTCCTCTAAATTACATTAATCTTAACAAGTTCGTTCGCCTGGCCACGCCATCCTCCACAGATATCACAGAAATATTTGTTTTGTAAGGCGGTTTCATTTAAAACAAATACATCAGTCTTGTCTCTAAAATGATATTCTATGTTTCAGCTAGCTTTGATATATCCTTATAAAGAGAGGTGTAAGTGAACTAGTTTTGTTACTCAAGAAAAAGTGTGTTAGCAATAGAATGCAGCATCATCTAGTATTTAAATGTACGACACTGTACCAGTTTGGAAAAATACACTCTGCACAGGAAAAATGTAATGCCTTATATTGATATTGCTGTCACGTACTGCTTTCTCGTCGTAATTATGTACTGATCAAAACAATAATATCCATAACCATCAGTGAAAGGAAACTAACACGTTATTCGAAGGATTCAAACTGATGTTGGATATTTGAAGGTGACAATCAGTATTTGAAAATGTACTTATCATTGAAAAACAAAGAAGAAATTGTTGAAGAGCAGCACGACTTCTTAGAATCGCAAAAGGGTTTACAGAAGATTGTTGAACAGAGATCCAAGAGAATGATCACGCTTAATAAATTGTACCGGCTGGAATACAGTGTTTCGCGGTGTTGGCTGGATAAGGCAATGAGGAATGTAAATTTAAAGTGAATTCCAGACATTCCTCTACCCCCACAGTCCTAGGAAACTTTGGAGTTTTTCTTTGCAATATACCCAAAAACATATGCTGTCATTTCATTAACGTAATTCTCAAAAAATCACGACTAGCATACATAAAAATCTCGTCCCATGCGATAATATGTCAACAACAGTGTCAGTTTTAGCATAACTGTGATGTAAGGTATTCCTTGCATGTACAGTAAATATTATTACTTTACGCTGGGTCAAACTATCCAGATATTTCTCTTACCTTCCAACGCTTAACGCCCCATAAATTACGTTGTCGTTACTGCTATTTTCGTCTTGGCACAATTAGAGGAATGGATGGCGACGACTTCTCTAAGTAAATAAATTAAGCATTCCGCTGAAATTATTTAGAGAAATCGTGGAAAATTGAAATCAGTATATTCTGGAAATTTGTCTGTTTCGCCACTTTTTTTCTTAATACGCCAGTACCCTTTCTGTAGTTTCAAATGTATTATTAATTGAGCATTTCTACATCAATAGGATTTTGGAAACAATATGTATCAACCGTACCGCTTGCTGCAATTAATTATTCTCTTATCGCAGTTGTCACCTCGAATAGATTTATAGAGTAATCAATCATGTGTTGTCCTTAAACACTTCCCAAAAATTCCACAGTTAAGCAATGACATTTTATTCCAAAGCCATGAAGTTACCCCAATTCGTATATGGCATACAGTAACATATACAGCGAAAATGGAAAAGATCAACCAATGCAAAATAAAAAGTCATCAAACCTAATAGAATTCACAGTTTGTGTGTTTCAGTGTTTCTGACATTAAGACTCGTAATTAAAGAAACTTTTCATATATGAGCAATCGTGAATCAAACGGCTGTTCAGTAGAGGAAATGGAAAAGATGTCAAAAAGTACGAAACCCTGTACTCTGGAATTAAGTTCAGAAACGAATGATGATTGAGAAATACCATATTTTCAGACAATACTTGGTTAATTAAGATTATATACAAGCAACACACACGATTCGAGCCTGTTTGAAGATGTAGGTACGTCATTGAACGTGGTACGTGATCTAACACCCCTCAGTCAATACTAATATGTAGAACTAAAATTCATCCAAAGGCAATTTTAAATGAAGCTGTCGAAAATGTGTTGATAATCTACAGTTAACTTGTAAAATCACACTGGAAATATTGCTTTTTAAAGTTCTAGAGCTATAGCTAATGAACGACATTCACATTTACCTCTTCTAGCCTGAATGCTACATTCACAAATAGTGTTTGAGAACTACTGTGTATAAAGCTTAGGCGTAATTCTGGATTTTCTAGTTTTGTTGTAGACGATGCTATGCGATATACGTAATTGGGAGGTAATCAGTTCAGTAGCGCTGCTTTAACTCTTTCCACTGCCGTTTGTTGAGAATATCTGTGTGACAGTCTAGTTGTGACTTACGAAACCTGTGACTAGACGCGCATTTCTCCTTTGACCCTTTGCTATATCTATTGGCAATTAATTGGTAAATACAGAGGAAGAATGAAAATTACTGAAGGCCAAATTTTTCTAAGAGACATCCTTAACAGATAAAATACACTTTCTCAGTTTCATCCAATAAATGTCTGCATAATATTTAATTTCCCTACAAGACTCCCACACTCAACCCTTTTAAGTGGCAGCCTCTGAATACGTGACTGTTATGACTAAGACCACTCGGCGATGGTACAGATATTTTCGAGCGATTTAAATTGTATTTGTTAACACTGCCTGCCATAGGAGAATCAAAAACGATGAGAAATTAATAGTGTTCGCAGTGTTAGCGTGTCGAAACCTCAAAACGGCGGGAAGTAATTGTCATCTTCGTTTCGTAGTGAATGTTCCCTTAACGGAGTACAGTAATTGCAATTCCTGCTGAATTTGTTACCAGAAAACTTGGGTGGTTTCTTTTTTATATGCATGTTAGTGAGGTTGGATGAAAACCAACATCAAAACCACATTTCAAATATTAATATAAAGAGCAGCTCGCATTACCAACTGTTGTACTATAAAACTGCAGTGAAGCTGATGCTGTTATTTATGAATGAGGTAAACAGAAACTGACAACATAACTCCGGTAATGCTTGTTTAGTGCACAATGAAATACATTATTAGAATTCGATAGAATTCAAAACCTATGACAATAGAGCGCGTCTTTTCACTGCGGAATGTTTCATATCATCACTTTCATTTATATGTGCAACAGAACTCTGTTAAGCATCATAAACCCCGTCTCCGAGGGTGCTTTTCACTTATATTATGCTTTTGTCTTGTGCCATTCATGGGTGAAGTGCAGTAAAAACTACTGTTTATTAGCTCCTGTACGAGCCACTGTCTGCCCAGTCATATCTTCATGGCAGCGACGGATGTTATACGTAGAGGCTGAAGAACATTCGTAAATTCTGCTCTGAAACTTGGTTTATGGAAAAACCTGAAGTAGCTTTCTCCGAGATTTTAGGCGTCTTTCCGCGACTGTTCATCAAATTAGATTTTTTGACGTTGCTGTTACAGCTCGCCACGATCTTTGTCTCTCGATGTCCCCCATAAGCTTTCCGCACAGCTGAGCCGTATTGCACTATACACGGTTGTCAGATAAAGTCTGAATAGCTTGTAAGGGTGTTGCAGCGTAGATTTGCTGAGAAATAGTTGTTAAAAAAATCGGTACGTTGCGCCGTTTCCGAATTAATTAGCATGGAACTTAGCCAAAATTACTGTCAGTTGTTCTTATAGCATAGACTATAGCGCACAATATTACTCATCCTTTGGCAAGGGATCGATCCTTACTTTCCATCACATGTCCTATTTTTGTATCGCTCCGTTGTTCTGTTTTAGGAAACAAAACGAAGTACACGTTATGCGACACCTTCTCTGGCGGACCACTTGAATTTGCGTAGGCAACGACCTGATTGGCTAACTTTAATCTTAATTAACTCGGAAACGGCGCGACGTATGGAAATTTTTTCTACGCAAATATTTCTCAGCGCAGACTACCCTGTAGCACCCTTACAAGCTTTTCAGACTGTTTCTGACCATCCTGTATACAGTAGTATGGCTTTGTAATCAATCTATTCTGTAGACAAACAATTTATTACCGTACTAGTTTACCGAAGCCAATCACCTAACTTACCGAGCTCTAGTAATTAAATAATTCCTCTTCGTTCACCCATTCATTGTTAATCCCAGCTATCTGTATTAAATAAATCATTACTCTGGATAATAATTTGCTCGCCCCCATGAGAACCACGCTAAAACTTTGCCTTTATAATATCCTTAATTCAAGGAAAAGAATCCTCAAGTTTATTCAATTATACAGTATCCAGCAGAATCCCCTCATTGTTGATGAGATCCTGCAGAGTTACCCAACTATGGTGATTTTGATTGCTACTTTTCAGCCACTGTTCCAAATAATCCCAGACATTTTATACAGGATTACGATCACGTGTTCAGCGGGAATGTCGACGTGTGTTATGGCGCCTGAGTGTTCGTAAAAGCTAGAAAGTACGCGTGCAGCCCTTTGAGCACGACTGCTATCATCTTGGATGACGGAGTGTTCGTGAAGGTGTAGAACAAAAGGCAACTCTTGATCACCGAGAATGTTGAATTAAGCACACCTAAAGCATCACGGAACCACCTTCAGCCCAAACTACACCCTCCACACCCTGCGGGCGAAAGGACTCTTTAGTTTGTCGGTGCCCTCGACGCGTTCCGTCATTTGAATGGAGGCTTAACTGCGAATCGTCGCACACTACTAGATGCATTCAGTCAGGTACTGTCCGATTTCTGTGTTGTTTGGCCCATTCGCGGCGTGCAGCTTCATGTGCCGCTACGAGAATTGGTTTTTTGCAAGTACCGAACTCCAAAACTGCATTGCATGTACAACTACATCTACAGCCTCATGGCTACTCTGCAAGTGCCTGGCAGAGCGTTCATCGTACAACCTTCACAATAATCGTCTATCATTCCAATATAGTGCAGTACGCGGAAATAAACGAACACCTATATCTTTCCGTGCGAGCTCTGATTTCCCTTAATTTATTATGATGATCGTTTCTCCCTATATAGGTAGGCGTCAACAAAATATTTTCGCCTTCGGAGGAGAACACTGGTGATTGAAATTTGGTGAGAAACTTGTTTTAATGATGTCCGTGACCAATCCTGTAACATTTCAGTGACATGTAGTTCCCATCGCAATGTTTGGTGAGAAACTTGACGAGATGGAACTACGTGAACTGACAGTAGCAATTCTTGTCGGGTTTGGAACCGATCGTCATTGACAAGATGAAAAATTCGTCTGTGGTCGCGGTTGCATGGGACTTTTTTACGACCGCCCTTCTTAACACTTTGCTGAAGATACGTTTCACAATCCGCATTGATGCACTAACAAATCGACAACCTCACTTACTGTGTGGTCCTGGGCACGTCCTCCCCTCTGCCAATATGCTTATCTCCACGTCGGTCCACGTTACTGCGCTGATTCCGTACAACCGTCTGGCACGTACACATCATATCACCCCTATGATTTTTGTCAGTTGTGGAGGGTCACATGACGGGCTGGTGCCAGTTTTACAGCGTCTAATGCGCCCCAAAGGGACCACTGCGCTCTTTTAAGGGGCTCCGGAAAGGCTCAAAATCATGAAAAGTTCAATTTTTACATTTTTGCGTTTTCTGAATCTGCAGACTATTACCTTTTAATAGATATATAATTTATTCAATTCCGAAGACTACAACTATTTTTAATTTTTTTTTTGAAATGTGTTCTACATGGGCGTGACCCACTGTGGCGCTGTTAAACTGCTGTCAAATGGTGTTATTATTAACGTCCGTGTTCATCAGGTACATTTTAGTGATGTGAGATAAAGTATGTGTTGTGGCTAACCTTGTTTTCAGAGACTTAGCAGCACCTGAACTGTTGAAAAAGTGTATTCACGGAAAAACTCAAAACCCCAATGAAAGTGTAAATAGTGTTATATGGTCGAGAATCCCCAAGACTGTATTTGTTGGTATAGAAACACTTCACTTTGGTGTCTATGATGCTGTTGCGACTTTCAATGATGGCAACATTGTAAGGTGCAAGGTATTTAGAAATATGGGAATGAAGATAGGTTCTAACATGGTACGAGTGATGCTTGCTTTAGACAAGGAACGCCTTCGGGCTGCAGACAGGGCTGTAAAGAGTCTAGAAATACAAGCAAGAGTAAACAGGAGGAGGAACAAGAGGAAGCTGGAGGAGGCGTTTGCAGAGGATGAAGATAATCCATCCTATGGACCTGGAATGCACTAAAAAGTTAATCCAATCTTTGTCGCTCGATTCCCAAAACTTTTATTTTCTCATACTAATTACATGTTTTCTAAGGATCTTCCAAACATATTTGTTTCAAACTTTCAGTAAATGTTACACAGTACCTTCTGCATAATTTAACACAGCCTTTTTCCAAAAAACTGTATATTTTTGAATATATAAATAAAAAATTGCAAAAAAATGTTGTGAATTTTCATTGCAATTGAAAAAAAATCATCTTTAATAACTGAACTAAAATTTTGTAAAATCCCTGTGTTAAATTGTAGCCCATATTCCAATAAATAATCTGTAAAAAGTTCAACTTCCTACCTCAAATACTTTGTGAGGAAAGATGTAATTTATAAGCGTTATTTTAACATTGCAAGTATAGGGCGTTCCGGAGCCCCTTAAAGGTTGTCGTGAGAAGTTTACTGTAGTTGGGAGTCCTTCACAAGTTCACATTTCGTTTCAAACATCTGTTGCAATAAATCGGCTGACAATTTGCCTATCCGCAAAACAGAATAATGCAGACACTGGAAAAGGTCTCTGATGATCTCAATGTTGTCGGGATGTTTAACGTTAATCGACCACTCTTTTTCAAGGCTGGAGTACAGAGGAGGGCAGGAAGCAGAGGAATGCGGGGACGTGAAAAGCGACGTGTGGGAGGCCGAGCGGGCTCGCGGCTACCTGTTGAACAGAAGGCTCGCAGCGATTGTTTGGCCGCATGTGTGGGGGCGCCGACCCTCCAAATCTCATTTGCGTAGCTGGCCGGCAAAAACGACCTCCTTCTAATTTGTTGCCCCGGAGCAGCCAGTGGCCGGTGACGGACGCGGCGCTCTGCAGCGCCGGCGACACTGCGTCAGATCAACACTTCCCCTTCAAACTACTCTTATGTGGACCATATTTGTAGGTCAGTATGCAAGATGTGCTGACTTTTGAACAAGCGTATGTTTCAAAATTATTATATTTGCCCCGAGCTGTTCATCTCACTGTGACATCAAGCACAACGTCTTAAACAGTTTTTTGTACATATTCTAGTCATTGTCTTCCCCTACAATTTTGGGCCTCTACTTCTCCCTCTGTAACTACGGATGACTTTTTCTGACGTTTTAATGTACGGGGGGCGTTCAATCAACAACACAACACATTTTTCTCTGTCAGTTTCGGTTAAAAATAAGTGGAATTTTTTGTGGGACATCATGGAATGTTCCCGCTTCAGCCCCCATAGTTTCATGAAGTTCGATAGGTGGCGGCAGGATACGTAGTCTTCCAATGGCGTCTGTAACGGAGGTGTGTTCCAAGCAAAGAGCTGTCATTGAGATTTTTTTGGGGGAAACTAGAGCATCGCAGATATTCATAGGCGTTTGTAGAATGTCTACGGAGGCCTGACAGTGAACAAAACCACGGTCAGTCGTTGAGTGAAGCGTTTGTCATCATCGCAACAAGGTCACGCAAACCTGTCCTGTCTCCAGTGTGTCAAAATGGTTCAAATGGCTCTGAGCACTATGGGACTCAACTGCTGTGGTCATAAGTCCCCTAGAACTTAGAACTACTTAAACCTAACTAATCTAAGGACAGCACACAACACCCAGCCATCACGAGGCAGAGAAAATCCCTGACCCCGCCGGGCATCGAACCCGGAAACCCGGGCGTGGGAAGCGAGAACGCTACCGCACGACCACGAGATGCGGGCCCTCTCCAGTGTGTCGGCCGGCCACACATATCTGTGACTCGTGCAATGATCGACGGATCACAATCAAACACCTCGCCCTTCTACTGGACGTCTCGGTTGTAGTGCTGACAAATTCGTCCACCAGATAGGGTACTCAAATGTGTGTGGGCGCTGAGATACTCGACACCTAATACAAGATCATAAAGACCAACGAAGGACCATCTGGTTGGCCCAATGAAGGATGAACTCCGAGGGAAACTGTAAGTGGATGATGGGGAGGTTCTTGATGCAGCAAGAGGTTGGCTCCGAGGTCGACCTGTAGAATGGTACCATGCGAGCATACAGGCCCTGCCAGTAAGGTTGCGTAAGACCGTCATACTGAAAGCAGATTGTGTTGAAAAATAGGGTTTTGTAGCCAAAGGAGTGGGGAATAAAATGGTGTATTGGAACCCTGAATCAAACTACCTTCTTTCAGAAAAAAAATGTTGCATTACTTATTGAATGTCCCTCGTATGTCCGCTATTTACTGTCTTCCACACACCTCTCTCTTCACCTATTCTGCGGAGAGGTCTCTTACTTATTGTTTTAACAGTCCACTAAAGTTTTCAGCATCCTTCTACAGCACAGCATCTCAAGCATTGTACAGAAGGATATGTACTATTCAGCGGGTTTCATTTCCAATAGCTTCCAGCAGAATTAACAATAATTGTGATGATCCCCAAGTCTTCAAATGTAAGTTGAATGGTTTCCTTGCTGCACACACGTTATATTCTTCATAAATTTTCTAATGAGCATTCTGTCAACTGTGCACTGACCCACATATTCCCGCAGAACCTGACAAATAAATATAAATAAACGCAATAATACCTCGACTAACATTGCTCGTTCTGTCTGTGAGTGTCCTGTATCCGGGTGGTATTACACTACGGAACTGTAACAGAGATGATCAGCGAACTTGTATGAGAATTGTTGCAAGGAAGAGGGCGTAGTTGTCTTCAGACACTTATGCGCAAATTTTGTACCCAGCGGATGAAATAGGTGCAACACTATACAGTATCTTGCAAAGGGAATATATAGATACTCTAGCACCTCTTGGCTTTCCCACCGTCCGAAATCAACGAACATTCGTGATCGGTGTTAAGGAGGAGTATCGGTTCTAGATTTTCTGCCCCATCATCACCAATGCAAGCTAGTACTGCACTATATGACAAATGGTATAAAATCTCCCTGAAAACAAGTAACTCGTTTCATGCACCCAACGAAAGCTATGACTGCATTGTTGCCACTGTGAAAATCTTTTTTCTAAATAGAAGCCGTCCGTGGTGGCCAAGGGGTTCTAGGCGCTTCAGTCCGGAGCCGCGCGACTGCTGCGGTCGCAGGTTCGAATCCTGTCTCGGGCATGGTTGTGTGTGATGTCCTTAGGTTAGTTAGGTTTAAGTAGTTCTGAGTTCTAAGGGACTGATGACCTCCGATGTTAAGTCCCATAGCACTCAGAGCCATTTGAACCATCTAAATAGAAGCTCAAGTGCAAAGTGACACAAATGATAAACAGTGAAACGTGCGTTTAAGCGCTTCAGGAAAAACCCACGAAAGTAACTCATCAAGCGAGAAACATGAAAATCGTCGCTGCCGAGGCATGTACAGGAATACCCCCAGCACTCATGTCTGATATTTAAAACCCTTTTATTTAGCTGTAGAGACAAATATTCCACAGACAATAATCAATACCAGTATAGATTTTAGAGACTAAGGAGCCTACAGTCGAAAAAAAAACCAGATGTAATACATCCCGATATTTAATTTTATTACAATTTTTAAGAAGGCATGCCCCGTAATCCAACACTGAAGTCATAGCTGTTTGAAATAATAACCCGACTAATGTCTGAATTAGTGTTGGAGGAAACTGACACCATGAATCCTGCACAGCTGTCCATAACTCCGTAAGAGTACGAGGGGATGGAGATCTCTTCTGAACAGTACAATGAAAGGCCTCCAAGAAATGCTCAATAATGTTCATGTCTCGGGAGTTTGGTGGCCAGCGGAAGTGTTTAAACGCATAACAGTGTTCCTGGAGCCACTCTGTAGCAATTCTGGACGTTTGGGGTGTCGCATTGTACTGTTGGAATGACCAAGTTCGTCGGAATGCAGAATGGACATGGATGGATGCAGGTGATCAGACAGGATGCTTACGTTGGTGTCACCTGTCAGAATCGTATCTAGACGTATCAGGGAACCCATATGACTCAAATTGCACATGCCCCATACCATTGCAGAGCCTCCACAAACTTTAATGGTCCCCTGCTGACATGCAGGGCCCAATAAATTCATTAAGTTGTCTCCATACTCGTACACGTCCATCCGCTCGATACAATTTGAAACAAGACTCGTCCGACCAGGCAATATGTTTCCAGAGAACAACAGTCCAATGTCGGCGTTGACGGGTCCAGGCGAGGCTTAAAGCTTTGCCTCGTGCAAAAAATGGTTCAAATGGCTCTGAACACTATGGGACTTATCATCTATGGACATCAGTCCCCTAAGAACTACTTAAACCTAACTAACCTAAGTACATCATACAACACCTAGTCATCACGAGGCAGACAAAATCCCTGACCCCGCCGGGAATCGAACCCGGGAACCCGGGCGTAGGAAGCGAGAACGCTACCGCACGAGCACGAGCTGCGGACAAGCCTCGTGCAGTCATCAAGGGTACATGAGTGTGCCTTCAGCTCCGAAAGCCCATATCGATTATGTTTCATTAAACGGTTGTTGATGGCTCAGCATTGAAATCTGAAGCAATTTACGGAAGGGCTGCACTTCCGTCACGTTGAACGATTCTCATTGGTCGTCGTTGGTCCCGTTCTTGCACGATCTTTTTCCGGACGCAGCGACGTCGGAGATTTGATGTTTTACCGGATTCCTGATATTCACGGTACATTCGTGAAATGGTCGTACAGGAAAATCCCTACTTCGTCGCTACCTCGGAGATGCTGTATCCCATCGCTCGTGCGCCGACTATAACACCACATTCAAACTCACTTAAATCTTGATAACCTGCCATTGTAGCAGCAGTAACCTATCTAACAACTGCGCCAGACACTTGTTGTCTTATATATGTGTTGCCGACCGCAGCGCCGTATTCCACCTGTTTACGCAAGCCTACAACAGTTTCTTTGCCACTTCAGTGTAACCAGGAGGACAGTATTGTGATGTCAGTAGGGTACTATCGGCAGAATGTGTCGGTCAGAAGAGCTCTCTGACTTCGAATGTGGACTAGTCACTGGATGTCACCTGAGCAGCAAATCCATCGGCGAGATTTCAACCCTTCTAAAGCTGCTGAAGTCAGTTGTTTCTGATGTGATTGTGAAGTTGAAACGCAAAGGAAGAACCAGGCGGACCTCATGAACTGATGGACATGCACCGTTGAGCATTGTGGATGGCTGCAAAACATCGCATCAAATATGAGTTACAAAGTGTTGCCAGCAGTCCGTCAGCACATTGACTGTGCGTGGCAGGCTAGTAAAAGTGAGGGGTGCAATGGTGGAGCACCTCCTCATAAGCAACACATTTCTGTAGCAAATGCTAAGTGACGCTTGAGGTGATGTAGAGGGTGACGCCACTTGACAGTGGATGACTGTAATCGAGTGATTCTGGGTGATGATTGACTTCCTACCCTTTGAGAATCCGATGGGAGGGTTCCAGTTTGGCGAATGTCTGGAGAAAGTTACCTGCCAGTAGTGAAGTATGGAAGAGGTGGCGTTACGATATGGGGATGTAGTCCGCTAAATGCGGAAGGATGTGTACACATTTGACAGCGTTGTGCACTGTGTATTGCAGAGGAACATTTCGGGGCGATAATCGTTTGCATCAGCTTGACAATGCTCTCTGTCATAAAGCAAAGTCTATGAGGCAACTACTTGTGGACAATAACCTTCCTGTAGTGGAATGACCTACCCAGAGACCCGACGCGAACCAAATGGAATACCTTTGGGATGAGTTAGAGAGTCTATTTTGCTCCAGATCCCGGCGTATAACTTCCCTGGTTTCGACAGATGAGGAAGAAAGGCTGCCATTCCTCCATAGAGCTTCACTGAAAGTGTCCGCAGCAAAGTTGAAGCTGCCATAGAGACGAAGGGTGGGCACACCCCATATGAATGTCAGTTAATATGTGCCATGTAGTATATATCAAAACATCATTTTGCCATGGCATGTATTTTCGGCGAGATAATAAAGAAGGTTCAAAATGGTTCAAATGGCTCTGAGAACTATGGGACTTAACATCTGAGGTCATCAGTCCCCTAGAACTTAGAACTACTTAAACCTATCTAACCTAAGGACATCACACACATCCATGCCCGAGGCAGGATACGAACCTGCGACCGTAGCGGTTGCGCGGTTCCAGACTGGAGCGCCTAGAACCGCTCAGCCACAACGGCCGGCAATAAAGAAGGAGCCGGCAGGGTGTGGCCGAGCGGTTCTAGGCGCTTCAGTCTGGAACCGCGCAACCGCTACGGTCGCAGGTTCGAATCCTGCCTCGGGCATGGCTGTGTGTGATGTCCTTAGGTTAGTTAGGTTAAAGTAGTTCTAAGTTCTAGGGGACTGATGACCTCAGATGTTAAGTCCCATAGTGCTCAGAGCCAATGTAGGGAAATGTCTTAATGAGAAGCAAGTATCTTCCTTTTCCGTCGTCAGCTGCTAAAATATGCACGTGACATTTTCAGAGCTGCAACCTCTAGAACATCATTGAGCGTCTTTATCGGTATTTGTTCCTTCTCTACAGTGCTTTCCAATTTTGAACTGTGTCTGCGTTTGCATTATTCAGCAGGAATAGGTGTTACTACAAGCCGAATATTATGTTACTCTTAAATATGTCCCTGTGTTAGTGTCCAGTTGGGGAACAAGAGGAATAATTGAAGCTTTTAAATTTACTGGCGGTAACATGCTGGCCAGTTTATAAATGACACAAAACTACAGAAATGATGCGGAACAGAAACTCCCATACAAGATTGGATGGGCACACTGTCTTAATCATTGAGCCATCCCAGCATTATATCATTGCACTAGCAATTTTTTTGGTTGGAGGGGGAGGGTGAACTGTATTAGGATAATTCCATACTGAACGTCATTAGAGCCAGTACCTTGGAATTCTTCATCTTCTCTGGTGAAGAAGATCCTGTCTTTATCACGGTACATACAATTAAGAAATCCTTGTTCTACTAATACAATATACCTAAAGAAATCAACTAAAACAATAACTAAATCAGAATCATAATGGACAAATTATTGATTCCTGTCGATGCAAAGATGAAGGTACAAATCAAAAGATTTCGTATTAACACTCAGCCGAAATATCTAAAGATAAAATACTGATGTTCTGGATTCATGCAGGAAAATTGTGGAATATTCTACATGCCGGAAAAACTTCAAGAATAATTTTGCGATTATTTTCAGATACAGAATCACACTTCAGTTTCATTTTTCCAGACTAATTTTCAGTCATTTTCGAAACTTCCGACAACTACCATATAATACATTCTTACCAAGTGTGCTGATGGCATGACTCAGTGGTTGCTGGCTTCACAACCTGCACGAACCATTGCTGGCAAACACTAGGGTGGTTGCTGCAGAGGGCAAGAGTATTCCTTCCTCACGCTTGTCGGTAGAGGTGCTGATCTTTCTCTGTTGCCCGTTATCAATGGACTTCTTAATGCTGAAAAAAAAATTAAACTAATATTACAACGGACATAGTAGGTAACATCTCACATTTTAGGGAAGCAACAGAAAAAGCTGCCTTGTAGGAAACAAAGAGGTCAGCAAATGGAAG
Organism: Schistocerca nitens; assembly: GCF_023898315.1. Classification (NCBI taxonomy): domain Eukaryota; kingdom Metazoa; phylum Arthropoda; class Insecta; order Orthoptera; family Acrididae; genus Schistocerca; species Schistocerca nitens. The sequence goes on from NC_064616.1 coordinate 933,404,454, forward strand.
GAGATAGATCCAGGAAGGAAAGTAATCACATTCTCGAAGGGTGAAGGAAGTAAAGTAGCTGACGTCAAATGATAAGGTAGGGGGATGTGTATACTGCACGACACCTGTACAACAAAAGTAGTAGCTGAAGTAGAAACAGCTTCTCATGTTTTTCCGAAGATAGAGGCGGGAAAAATATCGAAGAACACAAAAATTAGAGAAAAATGTTTTTCGTAGTAGCCGTTCCAGGACTCGTCATCGTAGCAGGTGCATAAATGGAAAGACGGGGGACATATTTGAAACTGGTTATTATTAAAATACAGATTATCTAGATTAACGACATGGGCTCTTATAATTAACAAGATCATTGTCACCACATCAGGCTAAATAAATGAAGCAAATTCCGCATTTACTTCAGAGAATGTTATCGATGTAATTGTGAACAACAATTCACCAGTTTTACTGTAACATACAGGCGCCAAAACTAATAAAATTATTAAGGTAATAACATAAGAACCATGTTATTTAAGTTTTTCGGAAGAGCTCTAAATAAACACCGGTGTTTTCATAGCAATAAGTTTTCGCTCGCAGGAAAATTCAAAGTAAACTATGTTATGCGTTGCAAATGACAAACTGTATAAGAACATTGCGTGTAATACACAAGGCAGACAGCTACATGACAAACCAGATGTGCTGCTAAAGTATATAATTTTACACTACTTTCAAAGCAACCTCGCCCTCTACATTTTTTATCGACTATAGAGTATCTCCCACAGCATAATAAACAGAAGTCCAACGGTACTGGTGTAACCAGGCCGCAAAATAAAAGTGAGAGAGAAGAAATTGTGCTTTTTCTCGAGGTCGTTGGCTGAAAAATTACCGTGTGGTATTATTTGTATATTCCCCTGTTAAAAATGAACAAACAACTAATCAGTCACTCAGTTCCTCAGCATATATTTCAGTCTGATTAATACTATGACGTAAATGTAAAGGTTTTTGTATAAAAGCATACACTCTAGAGACACAGCATAATTACAAATATCCTAATTGCGTGACTTGCTACGTCTGGGATGCGCAACACTTACTGGATAACGCTCTCACTGTGAACAGCACGGCTGCTACGTACAATAATAACAAAGTTTTGATATTCACAACTTTTCCCCTCTTAATGAAGAGGGGCCCCTATCGCCGAAGAAGAAACATCATTCAGAATTATACGTATAAGCATAAGACTTGACTAGCAATCTACGTATCTGCTAATGAACAATTCTAAAACATTTCGTCGTCTTCAGATAATATGAGAAGCGTTATAGATTGTAAGAAGGAAGAGTTATGCAGGGTGCTACAAAACATGAAAGCTAAACGTAAGGAATGGATTCTTCATATAACAAGAAGAAAAAAGTCTTCTAAACATGGGCCCTAAAATGCATACCTTGAGGGCAATGAGCACTTATTCATCTTCGATATTGTGAAACACGTCTCTGCTACTGCAAGGTTTTTGGTTTTCATATTTTTGGAGGAGGTAGTATGGGTCAAAACAAGAAAAAAAGTCTTATAAACATGGGCTCTGAAGTGCATACCTTAAGCTCTATGAGCAGTGTTCAGTGTAAGAGATGTGTTTCACGTAGTGAAGGTGAGCAATTGCTCTTAGCTCTTACGGTATGCACGTTAGATCGTTTGTTTACTGGTCATTTATTTATATTATGCATACAAATACCTATGAAAGTATGTATTCCACAGTAAGAGGTATCAGAACGATTTTCGCTTATAAATTTCGACTCGATCTTTTCCGGATCAAGGTCGCCCATCCAGATTTTCCCTTCTCCATCACGCTGAAAGTATGTAACATCATCAAGGTATCATCCTGTATAAGCGGAACGGAGACGAATAGGGACTTTTATGGCGATGATAAGTGCTGGGAATGGGTAAATCCACTGACACAAGACTTCAGCACACATAGTTGAACATTGGGCTTCGCAGCAGACGACGGCTACGTGTCCACATCTCGACCAGACGACATTGTCAGTTAAGATTGCCGTGGGCACAGGATCTTCTAGATTGTATCGTGGATCAATAGAAACGTGTCGCCTTGTTGGATGAATCATGTTTCTTGTTATAACAGGTCGACGGTCGTGACCCTGTACTCCGTTATCCAGGAGAACGATTGCTCGAAACATACACCGAACCCCTGAACAAGGGCGCTGGGGGCAGTATTATGCATGGGAGACATTCACCACTCTGCCATGGGACCTGTGGTGTTAATCGAAGGTACCATGACAGCTATGGACTAAGCGAACATTATTGCGGACCGCCTGTATCCCTTTATACTTGGTGTCTTTCCCGACGGCGATGCCATATACCAATACGACAACAGCCCTTGTCACAAGGCCGGAATCACGCTACAGTAGTCTGAATAACATGACAGCGAAATGACTTTGACGTCTTGACCACTGAAATTGCCAAGAGAAGACAGCTGGGACGCTATCGGGTGCCATCTCCGTTCCCACAATTCTCCGGTCTATTATTGACTGGAATTTCGTGACGCGTGTGCAGACACCTTGTGGCACATTCCTACAGAAAGCTACCAAGGACTTTTCAACTCCATGCCACGCAGAATAGGTGTTGCGTTCCATAGATGGACCAGCAGGCTGTTAAGCACGTGTTCATAATATTTAGGCTCATTGGTGTAGGTCCGATAGTATGGACTGACATCAGGAAATGAACTAATGCAGTACATGTTAGCAGAAAACTATCTTGAAATTATACTTGAAAAAGTCTAGGACTAACTGTCAGCTATTTAATTTCTTGTATTAAAATTTAATTCTTTTCAGGTATGAAATAGATAGATAGCTTTCACATATTGTGTAATGGAAGCAATATCTTGTCCCATTTAGTTACGAATGTCAGATGCTAGAACGTAAGAGACAACAGGTCGCGTATTTGTTAAAAACAATGTATTCCTATTCGCGAAGATTAAGGTTTAATGTTCTTCTGGTCATTCTGGTTCGGATTTTCCCCTACTCACTTGAGTGAAATACTGCGATGCTTCTTAAAACATCGCTATGACCAGTTTATTTCTCCATCTTTGTGGTGTACGTGCGTTTGTCGCTAGTGACTCCGCCTCCGACTGGACGTTAAACTATTACCTACTTCTTTTCCTGGACGTATAGTGTCTTGGGCTCAGCGACGTAAGGGATGCGGTAGCCATATTTCTCTCGCTTGTGGTCTGCTGTCAGTAAGTACGACACAGCGCGAAAATACCGCGACGTTCTGTTCCCTGTCGTACCTCCACTTTGCACTAATACATACGCATCTTCAGGGCTGTATGCTCCGCTAAAGCTCTGCAGTGTAAAAGAGAATACTTGCACACTTTTCACAAAATGTAATTACGCCCTATGAAGTACAGTAACAGATCCAAAGCATATGGACACCTATTAGACATTAACACCGGTTGTGTCCAGGCTCCACTGCCTTAAGGACACATGAATTCTACTGGAGACACTTTCAATGGGGTGTCTGAATGTCTATGGAGGAAGGACAAGAGCCGAAACTGGAGACGGTAGTAATGTTAGACGCTGGGGTCTGGAGTAAAGTCAACATTCTAACTAGTCCGTAAGGTGTTCCATTGGGTGCGTCGGGAGTTTGGGCGCGTCAGTCCATTTCAGAAAGTTTTCTGTCCACAAACCATTGCATCACAGATGCTGCTTTATGACAGGTTGTACGGTCGTGCTGATACATCCATCGTCTCCGAACTCTTCCCTTATCGTAGACAAAACACAATGCAGTCAAATGTGTTCATATCCTTCCACATTTAAATATTTCTTAAGTGCAATAAGACGGCCACAACCAAACCACATGACCCCCCCCCCCCCATCCCCCCATAACGTTAACACCACCTACGTCATATTTCAGTTTTGGTACTACACGTCATGTTCTTCAGGCATTCGCCAACCCTAAACCCTTCCATTGATTGCCACAGGATACAGCGTGAGTCATCGCACCAAATCATTCGTTTTCGGTCATCCACTATCCAGTACCGTCGCTCTTTGCACCACTTCAATCGTCGCGTAGCACGGAGTATAGAAATGTGTAACTTTCCAGAATCTGCTCGACCGTTGTACCTAATTATTTTTAACACTGTGCGCACAGCCATTGTGCTAGCTGAACTACTGGTAACAACTTGGAGATCACGAGTGATCCTTTCTACCTATTTCGTGCGATTTTTTACAATGCTCGACGCTACCTGTCCCTCAGCACATGAGGTGGATCTGGTCTTGGTTTAGCTCTGGTTGTTCCTTCGTGTTTCCACTTCACTGTCACCTTTATGGGGGTTGAAATGACCCTGATGCATCTGTTACACAGCTGAAGTCCAATGACTAGTCATTGAGCCCTCCTGGAAGACCTATTCTGCTGTTTCTGCTTCTCTGTTCACAATAAATACTCCCCGCCTTCTTTTATTCTGGTGGGTTCGCGTCTCGTGACATTTAGTGCTCCATTCCGTATTACATAGCTGTGTCCGGATGCTTTCTATCCGATAGTGTGAACATGAGAAATAGTTTAAGATGAAGCGAATGTAGTCACGTAAGTCAGAATACTATATGGAATTTTATAGGATTGTTACTGTACTTTATATACTTATTGTTGTGTCTAGACAAGACAGCCTAGACACAATGAGAGGAAGCCGAAAGGCACGCGCTTAAACTCACGCAGGCTGGCGTGAGGTCTGAAACAGGATACGTAATGAATGCTATAAAGAAAAGTACGTAGCTTCTGGAATACTTAACTTTAATCCACATTTGTAGAACATCGCTCTTGATGATACATTAGTAGAATCTCAATATCAATTGAATACGGCGCCTTGCTAGGTCGTAGCAAATGTAGCTGAAGGCTATGCTAACTATCGTCTCGGCAAATGAGAGCGTATTTGTCAGTGAACCATTGCTATGAACGTCGGCTGTACAACTGGGGCGAGTGCCAGTACGTCTCTCTAGACCTGCCGTGTGGTGGCGCTCGGTCTGCTATCACTGACAGTGGCGACACGCGGGTCCGGCGTATACTAATGGACCGCGGCCGATTTAAAGGCTACCACCTACCAAGTGTGGTGTCTGGCGGTGACACCACACTTATCACAAATTAAATAAACAAAAAATAAGAAACGGTTTGAAGTAAAAGCAGTCACGGAACAGCTTCGGAGATCTACTAAAATCATGTTCCCAAGTGTATCGCCATACATGGTGAAGATTAACAAAACCGACAAACTGCAGGGACGCATTCTTGATGGGGAAATGAAGGAAAAAAGCTCCTATGAACATATGTCCGGAAACGCATCGTTGCCACAGTAGATGGCACTGACGAATGACAGTTCCTCTGAGCACGTGCCGTGTGTTATTTGTGTGTTGCAGGTTGTGTGATTGGCGCAGCGAACTGTAAACAGCAGTGTCGTCGGATATTCATGTCTCGAACAAGCCGGGATGGTGTTTGTATACGGCCAAGCAGATGGAAACGCTTGAGAGGCAGCACAGCTATAACAAAACAAGTACCATCATAGGTACTAACCACATCGCACAATTCAAGCCCTTTTTGGGCGTTTGTGTGATCCTGGGTCCTTTCAGACAGACGAATGTGCAGGGAGGCGGCGGACTGTGCGTACACCAGATCTGGAAGACGTGGTTGTACAGGATATTGAGACGAAGCCTAGTACAACCTCCAAATCTGGTGTACGCACAGTCCGCTATCTCCCTGCACGTTCGTCTGTCTGAAAGATCCCATGATCACACAAACGCCCAAGAACGGCTTGAAATGTTGTATGATGTGGTCGGTGTCTGTGAGGGTACCTTGTTTTGTCGTAGCTGGGCTGCCTCTCGACCGTTTTCATCTGCTTGGCCGTACACAGACACCATCCAGCTTCTTCCCAACATGTATACATGACCATTCTGCTCTTAACAGTTCGCTGCGTCAGTCACACAGCCTACAACACACAACAAACACAGGGCACATTATTTGTCAGCGCAACGATGCATTTCCGGACATATGTTCATAGAACTTTTCATTTCTCCAGTTCCACCAATGAGGAATCCGTCCCTTCAGTTTATCGGTTTTATCAGTGTTCACCTTATATAATGCTAGAAAAGAAACTTCGGACCCGTAAAAAATCGTTTTTTCTGAAAACTACATTATTACTGTAGTGAAAACTGAGCGAATAAATGCTCTATATAACTTGCTGCGAAAAACTAAGGAAAGAAAATATGTAGCTCATGTAGGTAAGACATTGCACACAATAGTAGCTTCTTATACTTCCTTCTTCTTCTAGTAGCCTCACGTTTGGTCACCTGGACTTCTGCGATTCTAATAGACAGTACTGATCGATCGACAGCGATATGGTACAGGTATTCGGTGTTATTAATGCTAGTTCAAGCTGAGATATTCTCTCTGCATGATTTTCATCTTGTCCCTATTGTTCGACAATATTGGAATTTATCTTGTCGGTGTAGAAGTTTGTATTTCCCACAGCACAACACACACGCCCTGTGGGAAATCTTTGTGCATTTGTACTTGATCGACAGCACTTGCTCCTAGTTACACAGCGCGATCTATGCGGGAGACTGACATTATCCTCTATAGTTTCAGATCGTACAATCGTTACGCAATGATCTCATTTAGCCTTTCGAGTCCACAGAGAACAGTTAGCCATACGTCTCGCCATATATATGACGTATGGCTAACTCTTCCCTGCGGACTCGAAAGTTCTAATGAATTCATATACGTTTGTATAATTTAGAGAGCACTCTGACAGCAATTTCCTCGTTGTACTACATTTTTATTGTACTGCTTTTATTATATTTAATTTCCTCGTGTGTTCAAATACTAAGATACGAGGGCATGCTGAAAAGTACTGACTCCGAAATTTTTATATCATATCTTTTAAAGCTTTTTAAATAAAATAAACTTTGTTGACATTCTTCGTGTCTACATAGCTGTAGCATCCTGTCGCTAGACGGCTCCGACTTGCAGCTTAGAGCATAGCGGTGTGTAACGTAACTATGTCGCTGCGTAAGAAACAACGTGTTGTAATCGAGTTCCGAATTCAAAAGCTCTTCCACACATGGACCACCCTCTCCTTGTGCATCACAATGCCAGATCACACCGAGCGCTGCGATATCTGCAACAATCCGATGCCTTGGATTCACTGTCGTCGATCATCTTTCATGCAGTCCCGACTTGGCCCCATCCGATTTTCATATGTTTCCATAAAGAACAGCTTGGAAGACATCACTTTGATAGCGATGAAGCGGTGTTGGCACAAGTGAGGTTGTGGCTCCGTCAACAAAGTCAAATATTTTACAGTGACGGTATTAGCAAACTAGTCTCTCGTTGGCAGAAATGTGTTGGTCGCCAGGGTGACTACGTTGAGAAGTAAATGTGTAGACATGAAGAATAAAGACGCAGAATGTTAATAAGGTTTATTTTATTTAAAAAGCTTTAAGAGTTTTCACATAATAAATTTGGAGGCATTACTTTTCAGTACACCCTCATATTTACCTTTCGATGCATACCGCGCATGCCACAGTGCGATGTAAGGCGGAAATCGCATTTTACGGATACGTCGATTTTCTTTCTTATTTCATTCGCGTATGGAGCAAGCACAAAAGACTGTCTTCTTTTGTGGCAGCGCAAATGTATAAGTCAGTTTTGTAAAATGACGAAACCGCATAACAGTTGCTTAATCCACAATCTATTAGTGTGGACACGACCAGTTTAGGAACACTTAAATTTCCATCGTCTGGTGTAAAAAATGAAACTGATTTTATTTTTTACACCAGGTGAAAGAACTTCAAGTGTTCCGAAACTGGTCGTGTACACGATAAAGGACTGTGGATTCAGCAACTGACGTGCGATTTCTTCATTTTACAAAAGATACGTATATAGCTTAGGACGTGTCCAACATTCTCTTAGCTTTTTGTACGATCCAATGGTGGCTGCATAAGTGTCGCAGAGTCCTTTTCGAATGCAAATCGTCTAAATTTACACAAGAAAGTTCCTTCAGAACTACATCGTCTTTCTGTCAAGGATTCCCATTTAAGTTCCCCAGCACTTGTATTACACTTTCGCCGGCTGTTGTGGTCGAGCGGTTCTAGGCGCTTCAGTCTGGAACCGCGCAACCGCTACGGTCGCAGGTTCGAATCCTGCCTCGGGCATGGATGTGTGTGATGTCCTTAGGTTAGTTAGGTTTAAGTAGTTCTAAGTTCTAGGGGACTGATGACCTCAGATGTTAAGTCCCATACTGCTCAGAGCCATTTGAACCATTACACTTTCGTGTGGGCTATAGCGACATGTTACGACGCTAGCAGCGTGTCTGTGATATTTCTGATATCATGCCTACTTAAAAATGGTTCAAATGGCTCTGAGCACTATGGGACGTAACTTTTGAGGTCATCAGTCCCCTAGAACTTAGAACTACTTAAACCTAACTAACCTAAGGACATCAGACACATCCATGCCCGAGGCAGGATTCGAACATGCGACCGTAGCGGTCGCGCGGTTCCAGACTATAGCGCCTAGAACCGCTCGGCCACTCCGGCCGGCTCATGCCTTCTTGATAAGGAATCTAAACACTAGAACATTACTCTAGACTAGGCATACTTACATCTTGTATACGACTTCCTTTACAGATGGAACAGGCAGTACCTGTGCAATTTGATCAAATTGAAATTCAATCCACCTCCCCTTCTGAAATTAGGAAAATAATAAATTCACTCAAAAATAAAAGCTCGCATTGGATTGATGACATTTCCAACAGAGAACTAAAAGCTTGTTCCCAACAGCTAAGTGAGATTCTCAGCCACATAAGTAGTAGCTCACTGTAACAGGGCATTTTTTCCGATAGGATCAAATATGCTATTGTTAAAACATTGCATAAAAATGGGGATGAAAAAAACTAAACTTCTCCCGAACAGGCCATGAAGGCCCAACGGTACCGACCGGACGCCCTGTCATCCTCAGTCCATAGACGTCACTGGATGCGGATATGGAGGGGCATGTGGTCAGCACACCGCTCTCCCGGCCGTACGTCAATTTCCGAGACCGGGGCCGCTACTTCTCAATCAAGTAGCTCCTCAGTTTCCCTCAGAAGTGCTGAGTGCACCCCGCCTTCCAACAGCGCTCGGCAGACAGGATGGTCACCCAAAAATGGGGATAGGTCTGCTGCTAACAACTATCACCCAATCTCACTTCTGACAGTCTTATCCAAAATTCTTGAACAACTAATGTTTTGAAGACTAGCTTCACATATTTGTAAAAATGCAGTAGCTACTAAATAATTTCAATTTGCTTTTGAGAAAGGCTTTTCAGTAGAAAATGTTATATATGCTTTAACTGATCAAATATTAAATGCTCTTAATAACCGAACATCACCCACTGGGATATTTTGTGATCTCTCAAAGATTTTTGACTGTGCGAATCATAAAATTCTTCAAGATAAGCATAGGTATAGTGGCATGGTTTAACTCATATTTAACTTGAGTGATGCATAAGGTAGAAATTAACAGTACAGATAGTCTGTAAAAATTAGCAGAGTCTAGCTGGAGAGGTATCATGAACGCAACCCCACATGATTAAGTCTTAGGTCCCTTTAAGTTCTTAACGTGTATTAACGACTTGCCACTCCAAATTCATGAGGATGCAAAGCTAGTTCTTTTCTTCAAATGATAGAGCACAGCAATCAGTCGTTTTCTTGCAGGTTTTATTCCGCAAATCTAGATTTCGGCTAGTGCCTAGCCACTATCAATGCACTATTTCATAGTATCGATGCATGTTGTAGTTCGTCAGCCCGAGCCAACAGGAGGCTGACGTACCACAACATGCATTGATACTATGAAATAGTGCATTGATAGTGGCTAGGCACTAGCCGAAATCTAGATTTGCGGAATAAAACCTGCAAGAAAACGACGACTGGTTGCTGTGCGCTATCATTTGAAAGTCCTATCACAATCGTTGAGTGCAGTCACGTTCCTAATGGAAGGTAACTTGATGCTAGTTCTTTTTGTTGATGATACAAGTATGGTAATCACACCCAACAAAATATAATCAGCTCAGGAGTTTGCAAACAATGTCTTTCAGAAAATTATTAAGTGCTTCTCTGCAAATGGACTCTCACTAAATTTTGAGAAAACGCAGACTATGCAGTTCTGTACAGTAAATGGCATAACATCACTGATGAATATAGATTTGAACGGAAGTATGTTGCTAAGTCAGAACATTCAAAATTGCTGGGTGTGTGCAATGATGACAAATTAAATTGGATGAAACACGTTGGTGATCTGCGGAAACGTTTGAATTCAGCTACATATGCTATTAGGATTATTACAAATTATGGTGGTAAATATATCAATAAATTAGCATACTGTGCCTACTTTCATTCACTGCTTTCATATGGCGTCATAATTTGGGTTAATACAGCATTAAGAGAAAAAGTATTCCTTGTACAAAAGCGTGTAATCTGGATAATAGCTGGAGACCACTCAAGATCACCTTGCAAACATTTATTTAAAGAGCTCGGGATATTCACAGTACCTCCACAATACATATATTCACTTATGAAATTTGTTATTAATAATCCATCCCCGTTACAAAATAATAGCAAAGTGAATAGCTACAACACTAGAAGAAAGGATGATCTTCATTAATCTGGGTTAAATCTGACTGTGGCACAGAAAGGGGTGAATTATGCTGCCACAAAAGTCTTTGATCATGTACCAAACAGCATTAAAAAGCTGACAGATAGCGAACCAGCATTTAAAAATAAATTAAAACAATTTCTGAATGACAGCTCCTTCTACTCAACAAATAAATTTTCAGATATGAAGGAGCAATAACAAGAAAATTAATTACAGCGTGAGAAGAAACCTAATGTTAAACTGACACCTTCCACATTATTAAGAAATGTCGTACTCATGACCTATGGAACAAGTATTAATGCAATGTAATGTAATGATGCATTGCATTTTCCTAGATTCCTCGAATAATTCTAAGTTTCCCATTCGCCTTCGGTATTATTGTCTTGGTGTGTTCGCCACATTTCATACTGCTTGTTAGTTTTAGCCCTAAAAATCTAACGATGTGGAGTGCTCAAGATGTTCACCACTAATCTCGTAATCAGATACTAGCTGGTTCTTACTGTTTAGTGTAAGAATTATCTCACCTTTATCTATATTTAAAGAGGGCTCGATTCATTACATTAAATGGAAATTTTGTCCAAGGCTCTCTGCCATTCCTGACGTCTGTTTAACGACGATAATCTCCAGTGCACTGTAAATCTGATAATGCCGCCGATCCTGTCTAGAAAATCGTTCATATGTTTTGTAAATACACTCCTGGAAATTGAAAAAAGAACACATTGACACCGGTGTGTCAGACCCACCATACTTGCTCCGGACACTGCGAGAGGGCTGTACAAGCAATGATCACACGCACGGCACAGCGGACACACCAGGAACCGCGGTGTTGGCCGTCGAATGGCGCTAGCTGCGCAGCATTTGTGCACCGCCGCCGTCAGTGTCAGCCAGTTTGCCGTGGCATACGGAGCTCCATCGCAGTCTTTAACACTGGTAGCATGCCGCGACAGCGTGGACGTGAACCGTATGTGCAGTTGACGGACTTTGAGCGAGGGCGTATAGTGGGCATGCGGGAGGCCGGGTGGACGTACCGCCGAATTGCTCAACACGTGGGGCGTGAGGTCTCCACAGTACATCGATGTTGTCGCCAGTGGTCGGCGGAAGGTGCACGTGCCCGTCGACCTGGGACCGGACCGCAGCGACGCACGGATGCACGCCAAGACCGTAGGATCCTACGCAGTGCCGTAGGGGACCGCACCGCCACTTCCCAGCAAATTAGGGACACTGTTGCTCCTGGGGTATCGGCGAGGACCATTCGCAACCGTCTCCATGAAGCTGGGCTACGGTCCCGCACACCGTTAGGCCGTCTTCCGCTCACGCCCCAACATCGTGCAGCCCGCCTCCAGTGGTGTCGCGACAGGCGTGAATGGAGGGACGAATGGAGACGTGTCGTCTTCAGCGATGAGAGTCGCTTCTGCCTTGGTGCCAATGATGGTCGTATGCGTGTTTGGCGCCGTGCAGGTGAGCGCCACAATCAGGACTGCATACGACCGAGGCACACAGGGCCAACACCCGGCATCATGGTGTGGGGAGCGATCTCCTACACTGGCCGTACACCACTGGTGATCGTCGAGGGTACACTGAATAGTGCACGGTACATCCAAACCGTCATCGAACCCATCGTTCTACCATTCCTAGACCGGCAAGGGAACTTGCTGTTCCAACAGGACAATGCACGTCCGCATGTATCCCGTGCCACCCAACGTGCTCTAGAAGGTGTAAGTCAACTACCCTGGCCAGCAAGATCTCCGGATCTGTCCCCCATTGAGCATGTTTGGGACTGGATGAAGCGTCGTCTCACGCGGTCTGCACGTCCAGCACGAACGCTGGTCCAACTGAGGCGCCAGGTGGAAATGGCATGGCAAGCCGTTCCACAGGACTACTTCCAGCATCTCTACGATCGTCTCCATGGGAGAATAGGAGCCTGCAATGCTGCGAAAGGTGGATATACACTGTACTAGTGCCGACATTGTGCATGCTCTGTTGCCTGTGTCTATGTGCCTGTGGTTCTGTCAGTGTGATCATGTGATGTATCTGACCCCAGGAATGTGTCAATAAAGTTTCCCCTTCCTGGGACAATGAATTCACGGTGTTCTTATTTCAATTTCCAGGAGTGTATTAGACGTGCTGTTACGCTTCCTTGGGCACACCCGTTGCTACTTTCAATTCTGTGGAACATTTATCGACCGTTATGACGTACTGGACTCTGACAGTAAAATATTTCTCGAGTCAATCACTTAGTTGTGAAGATACTCCGCATGATCGTATATTAATTAGTGGTCGACGATGTGGTAGCGTGTAGAACGTTTTTCGAAATTGTGGGAAGAGGCAATGTACATGTTCAGCTGCATATATTCTTTCAAAAATATCGCGTATGAATAAAGTCTACTGTGATTCACACGCGTGGATTTCCGCGTTCAGTATGCTACTTTTGAAGTTTCTCATTAGCTGTAATTCAATCCTTGCTGCCTACTGTTAATATTGCCATATTTCTATCGATACGGCGATCAATCTACGGAAATGACAAACGTCGAAAAGAAACGGTCTCGTCAGCTGGGCAGAGATTTAGAGTACAAGAAATCTGAGGTTAAAGTGAGGCGGGAAAAGAAGGAGGGTTACGAACGCACTTCACCGCAGCACGGCCAAAGCCGGAAGTAAATATGGCCACTGAAGAGAGCGCAAACCGTGTTTGCCAGATACTTGGAGGAGAAGGCGAGATAATAATTATAGTAAACGGATTTGGAGCGTTGCGGCCTTCTTCTGCCGGCCCGGCACATTTTGTTAATTAACGATGCCGGACACCCGACTCTTCGCTCAGAGAGAGTGGGAGGAACGGAGGGAGATAAAGAGAGACAGTGAGAAAGCGAGAGAGGGGAAGAGAGAGAGAGCGCTTTTAATGCTCTCGCTTCTACCACAGTTCAAATAATCGAGGAAGTTGCAATACTCTGGCTGTTAACTATGTAGACCGCTGCTCGATATCCGCTTAGAACTTTCTCCCCTCAGCCCGGAAAAATGATAAAAATGGAACGAACGGCCGAAGTGGTAAGAAAAAACGGGCCCTGGGAGTCATCCCATTATTTCGGCGAGCAATCGATGAAGAGTCGGCCGGAGCATCCTATCAAAACGCGCCGTGGGAGCCCAAGTATTAGAAGCAGAATTGCTCGTTGGACGCCTTTCCTCGTCTTGAGCCGACCAATGAGGGCGCGCGCCGTGCGTCTTGACGTCAATAGCGGCAGCGGCAGCCTCCCCGCCGCCGCCGCCGCCCCCGCGTTCGTTTTCGGCCTGAGACGCCCCCTCCGCCCCCGCAAACCGCGCAGCCAGCCTTACAGATCCAGCCTCCCCGCCTTTCCCGGGCGGCGAGGCCGTCTGCGCCTCCTATCTCCTCACTTCCTACCTCCTTCCCACGACGACTTATAAAAATATTTGCTTTACAGAACCGGCATAGCTGTGGAATAAGCCTCGTGTAACCAGATTTAGATAAAAGAAAAGGGGCAGCTAGAGATCAGGAAATGAGACATTAAAAGCAGTGGATAAGCGTATCCATTTAAGCAGCATATTAGCTGACGATGTCCGAAGTACAGAGTATTTAACATGCAGGCTGATAATTGAAAGAAAACCGGCTCTCAAAACGATAAAAAAACTGTTAACATTGAATATGAATTTAAGTGTCATGAAGTCTTTCCTGAAAGTATTTGTTTGGAGTGTAGCCTCATACGAAAGTGAAAAGTGGACAATAAGCAATTCAGGCAAGAAGAGAATAGAAGCTTTTGAAATGTGATGCTACAGAAAAATGATAAATATTAGGCAGGTGTATCAGATAACTAATAAAGACGTACTTAATCGAGCTGAGGAGAAAACAAATTTATGGCAAAACTTGACCAAAAAAGGGATCGATTGACAGGATATACCCTGAGGCATCAAGGAATCATGACTTTGGTAACGCAGGGAAGAGTGCGTGATTGTGTGTGTGTGTGTGTGTGTGTGTGTCTGTCCGTGTGTGTGTGTGTGTGTGTGTGTCTGTCCGTGTGTGTGTGTGTGTGTGTGTGTGTGTGTTGGCGCGGGGAGGGGGAGTAGAAGTGGCGTTAATAATTGTAGTGGGAAACCAATCCTGTCTCCGGACTGCAGACCATAGTAACAACAAATATATAGATTGTATGCTGCATCCATAGGGTGAGCAATTTAAACTGGCCCGAAAAGTGTTTCCAGTATTTGCTCACAACGTGTGCAGAACAGCACTGAGAGCGCTGGAAGATATCGAAACCCGCCCGAGCACCAGGAGAAAGTGCGCAAGAGACCATTACCATTCAGAAGGGTCAGGCAAAATTGCTTTACCGGTACACGTGCAAGGTGGCTCGAGGTATTTAGAACCCAGCACGTTATACAGTACTGCGAAATGAAAGTAACATCTGGTGTCTTTACTGGAGATAAATGAGTTTCCACGTAGGGTCAGCAGCGCTAACTATGTTGTCTAAAGGAAAGCGTCCCTGTTGGTCAACCATGAGGGAATATATCAAGACTTCGGAACAATTTGCGCGCTTTGTAATGAATAGCAGCCCCTTTCAAATGTCAATAAATGTAAGATAATGCCCATAACTATGAGAAAGGATTAGTGATGAAATTCTTCAGTTCGTCAAAACTATAAATGCTTAGGAACAGAACAAAGAAACAACACGAAACGAAACTAACATATATAATATATAATACGGAAGGAAGAAAGAAAGAAAGGTTCTAAGGAAAATTTTGAGACCAGTTAAAGACCGAACGCAGTACAGAAGACGTCATAATAGTGGACTTTATACAGGTATTTAAAAAATTACAGATATGCTTAGCAAAAGAAGAACAGCTTTCTATGGCGACATTCGAAGGATGAATCGCAATCGGCAAATTAATAATGGATAACACATGGTGCAAACAAATTGTAAAGGACATTGACGAACTCCAAATTACTCCAGAAAAGAGGAAGAAAGAAAAGTCGAATGCAGGACTTAATATATTAGAGGTTTCTGTGAAAGTGCAGTGCATCTGTCAAATAAATTGCACAACACACGCTAGTATGACCAGTTCGAGATCACTGTACCCGTGTTTGGAGTCTTTGTCTAAAATAAATGACAGCGGACATTTAAAAGAACTCTGAAACGTGCTGCTGATATCATACCCAGATAGGTATACCACCCGCGAAAATGTAACAGAGACGATCGGAGAACTTAAATAGGTATCTTCGGAAGAAAGTCGTCGTTGCTCTTCCGAAATCCTCTTGGTTGAATTTAGAGAACCGGTGCTGCAGGAAGACTGTGGTACAGTTCTGCTGCTACCATCGTAGGAATGCTGGGAATAAGATAAGAGGAAACAGGGAACTTACCGCAGCATGTAGACGGTCATTCCTCCTTCGCCCAGTTCTTGAGTGGAATAGGACAGAAAATCTCTAACATTACTCCCCTCCAAAATATACTGTAATGAGATCTGCGAGACAAATATGTATGCGTAAACTGAGAGGAAAATATCAAAGGGAACGTGCACATTTATCCTTACAATTTTACTGTTGTGCGGACGTTAAGACTTTCATATCAACTTGCAAGAGTTCTGCGGTGTTTTCTGGATAAAGTTCCGTCGGGACATTTGGATCCTAGGTTTTTCATTTCTTCAAATCAGTCGTAATCCAGCCTATCCAGGTGCGTGAACTCACAGCACACGTGAAATTTCGCATCAGAAAACCGCTATCAGCACATTGAACAGCCGTTGTATAGTGGTAAGATTGGCGATCGAGGCACGGCTTGATTTTGATCATCCTGTAAATTCCGTGTAATGGCACTTTGATAGAAATTACTCATGACTGGATACTAATGAATGGGAAATGTACATTTCACGTAATATACCATAATCTGAAAGGCAGGGTAAAAAGACAACTTTCGGCAACTCTCTGAAAATTATTCTTTTCATTAAACTTCTATTTATACTTTGAAGACGATTTCATTTTCGCTGTCTAAGTTTCACATTACTATTTTTACATTAAATGAATCATACTCTGAAGATCAGTCTCAGAAAACAGTGTAGTATTAAAACAAAAGGAACTGATTTTAATATTCCTTAAGCAGATTCTTTTCAACAGAAAGAGTTGGTCAACAGAAAGTTCTTGAATTAACTCTCTAAGATCATCTATATTACCAGCAAGACATTTAAAAAAAAACCTGGCAGATTGTTGAAGATAAGTATACCCATAAGTTTCACTCATTCCCTCATTAATGTTAGAGCCTTAAAGTACTTCTATATGATATTAATAGTCCTAGTATTATTATTTTGATTTGTTGTATAACTCACGAAACAAATTATGAGGATTGTGTCGCATTCTGATTGCTAACAAACGACCTGCTACTATCCACCTGGCGGTGAACAAGCTAACAGTACAGCATTAGCTAACCTTGTGCCCATCTTCACTTAGAAGATTACAGCTTTAAACAAAAAGGTATCAAAGTTTTAAATACAAAGGGCTTTCAGATACGCAGTGCTCTCTAATAAAGTGTCACTGTCGTTGCTTCACGTCCATTTGTATGTTTTAATGTCCTGGCGAGAGACTATAAGGCAAACCATTGGACTAAACTCAGGTTTTCTAGGGTGAAACTGTATTGGCTCTCCCTGTAGCGTCGCACTGTTCCCTGATTGTAGGAAGCTGACTGGTAATACGTAATATGCTATAAATGTGACTATTTCGATACAGTCACGGACAGAAAGACGGTAATAAGAATGTTAGAATTGTGTAGTAACATGTAAGCTGAGCTTAGGAATGCACAGTGGCGATTAATGAAAATGGTACTTTTAAGACAATCGAGGAAACTGTCATTTAAAATTATATTTCATTTATTTCTCTGTGCAAGGTTGCCAAGAGGAGCTAGTGTAGGTACTAGATAGAGAAGAGATTAATCTATACAAAGTCGAGTAATTGCGTTCAAGTACAATGTTCTATAATCTGGTCGAGTAATATAATAATTTATCTGCCATTAGGAGTATGGATTATTTACAAAAAATACGCGTAAGTGTTGGAGTGACATATTTAGTGTGAGGAAGCTGTAGCTTGCCAGAAGGTGAACACGACGAATTTGGAGTGCTGGCTTCTACTTTTTTCAGCAAGAGCCTACGATAACTCGTCAAGAGTTATCAAAAAATGGTTCAAATCGCTCTAAGCACTATGGGACTTAACATCTAAGGTCATCAGTCCCCTAGACTTAGAACTACTTAAACCTAACTAACCTAAGGACATCACACACACCCATGCCCGAGGCAGGATTCGAACCTGCGACCGTACCAGCAGCGCGGTTCCGGACTGAAGTGCCTAGAACCGCTCGGCCACAGCGGCCGGCACGAGTTATCGCCTAAAGTGATAGTGGAAAGTGTAAATGTTTCATGGTTCTCGCTGCGTGGCAGAATGATTTATAATAAATTACAGAGCTAAACACTACAATTAAATTAATTAGCTGATGGCATAGACCATTACGGTTAATATCGCCGTCATTTACCTCGAAAGACGCTGAAGAATGCATCGGTCAACCAGGATAAAAGCGCCTCTCTTAGGCCTTGATGCGTCGTTGCACTGTCGGCCAATATTACGCGATGGACATTGTCATCGGATGCTGTGGACAAACAATAATTTCTAAGTTTTTGTTGTAATATATTCTAACCAGTGTATTACTGTTAATAATGGCACATTAAATGCACGTGTGCCACGTGTGTTACAATAATTTGTGACTGACAGCAGATAGGAAATAATGGCCACTGTACCCAGTCACTGCCTTTTGGACTCTTTGTTTTACATGACGCATTTCACAGCATATGCTGTTCTTCGGATCGCGAACGCGGTTTGTGTTCCGTTTCTGCTTCCATCAACAGATGCCAATTTCAGATTACAGAACTCGAGAAATATTAACATCATTGTTCGTTCTTAGAATGACATGAAAAATTTCTTTGAAATCATATTACATCTCCGCCATTATTCACAGAATTGCGAAAATTCCTAGGATCGTTATAGTTGCAGAAGCTCTTGCGATGTTTCTAAACTTTTCCAACGAATTGTAAGTAACTAGACTTTTACCTACTTCGAATTTGAGCAATAGTAGTGTAACTAAAAAGTTGCAACATCTAAATAAACAACAGAAATGGTGAAAAGTCATACACTAATAACAATAGTATAATATTGGCTTTGGTCGTGCTGCAACAGTACCAGAAATGAAGTAAAATGCTACATTAACGTGAACGCTTGCACTGTGAAGTATCTATCGCGTATGAAATCTGTGGAAGATTTATGGACGTATAGTAAGTCGATCTGCGGATGCATCTAATCTGTCAGACCTTCCCATTTCTTCAAACGATGACAGCTAAGTACAACCATGGCAAAGAAACTATTCGTATCATTCCCGGAACGAACATCGGTGATAATATTAATGTATTCTGTAGTAGATCTATAAAATAGACAACTAAATTGAAGGTGTGATACCGAAACCAAAGAATCATAAAAACTAACCCGGCATATCAAGTAAAGATGGATCTTGGGCTCCAAAATGCATAGTGTTAACTAGAGTATGTAAAAAGCACTGACTGTTTACGCTTTCTTTTTATTAGCAGGAGACAGAAAATCTGGAGAGATAAATCTATTACGGATCAACGAATACAACTGACTTAAACACAGCACTATTCGGGACACTATCACGTGGATCTTATTAAAACGTGATAAAATTTGAAGAATTATGCTACCCTATGGATTACAGTATATCTGAGACCCGGGGACTCTGGCTTAGTTGAATGGCAAGCCACGGAAAGAAATACCAGCTACTATCATAAATTATACAATGAATCATTTTATATTGTCAAAGTAGAAAAAAATGACGTACCTTTCCTGCTACAACTTCAAGTAGGTCGAATCAGTGAAAAGATTGAGCTTCGGCGTATTCTGGAATAAACGAAAGGAATTGAATAAGATGTGGTGTAGAGTTGTATGTTCATATATTGCAAAACATGCAGAGACGCCACTTCAGTTCCATCAACATAAACTGAAAAGCAAACACTATGGATATGGTAGAGATTTCGGTTCGGTACCTATAATACAGGACGAGCACACTTCGTGTGGACACGTAGGTTGTTTCAGGAACACTAAACGAATTTGCTGATTCTTCTATCTTTTTAAATTTGGTATGCGATGAATGATTTGATACATTTCCATATACCGACCGTCCTTATCCAATTACGGAGCTCCATTGCAAAGTACGCTTATATTCGCAATTTTTCGTGTGTAATGTTTAGCATCTCTATGTGAACAAAAGGCCGCCCAGAGTCTTTTCGTGTTTGAAAACGTAGACAGCTAGGTACAAATGTAACATATACTCAAACAAATAAGGAATTACCTGTCTGAACGCAGTCAACATACACGAAAATATAGAATAAAATACTCGTAAATACCTTCTAGTGTCGTCGTGATATTTCGCTGAGAGTCCTGATGCCCATTATTATAGGCTGTAAGACGAAATCTGCTATATTTTCATCTCAATTCTGGCTATGTGGAGCGCTACACGAGAGAGATCGTCCTGCGGAACACTTACTTACATTATTTCAATGGATGGTTTTCAGTGAGGGATGTAGGTTACGTATTTTTCTCTCTGACGAGCATTAGGGCTATTAAATCATCGAAGCTCACACTGGGGCAAATAGCCATTGTACAGCACCCCGTGTCATTCATTCGTAGATTTTCGGCTGAAAGATCGAGAAATACTGTATACGTTATTTGTACATAACAGCAGCATACATAACTTCGGAGAATCGACGGTCGCTGTTTTACAAAAATTAAAGTATCAGCCACATCAGTTTTATAGCTGCTAAAGTCAGCATGTGACGTGACAATCAAATACTTTCGCCGATGGTGGCAATGCAGCACATAGCCGAAGTAGTTATCTTATTTTTGACCATCAATACGGTCAATTTCAGACCACCCACAGACCATAAAACCTATTCAACTGTGTACTCCACAAATGCAATGTCTACTAATTCTGAAATATTCTATTACAGTACAACATGCTATAGTCAATATGTTCTCTGTCTTACAACATAAAATTTAATGACTTTAATGTCTATCTCGTAAGACAGATGAAATATTGAGCATAAAGTATGTTATAGTGTAGAGAACATGGAATATGTGGGCAATGAGTTGTGTGATACGAAGATGAATAGGTTTTATGACCTGTGGATGGCCTGAAATCGACCGAAATCAATACTCAAAGATAAAATGACTACCTCAGCAACGTGCTGTATAGCGCAGTTCTCAAAATTCCTAAAACCCATCCAATACCGCCTACACAAAGTACTTTCACAGATATTGAAGCTAGTTTTCATAAATTCAAGGGACTGGCGCACGTTTCGTGACATTGTCTAAGGTACGGGGAAAAGTACGTTAACATATACAAGTGATACGAAAAAACTCTTTAAGATTGTGAAATAACTAAAGAATGTGCCGTTTTAAGATATTTGGCTAAAAATTCAAGAATAGTTAACTTTAAGCTCGTCGCTCCACGTTAGCAAAAGAGGAACCAAGTACTGTGAGAGACGTTTTCGGTAAAAGAATGTGGCAAGGAGTTCGTGCACTTAGTTTTAGAGTCAGAATTACGACAACATCTTTGTCTGTCACTATCTCTCGTATTTCACCTAAACTGTGCCCTGTCATCTTTCTCAATGAGAGCTCGTTCTATTTATATTCTATTACATAGCTGTGCAGTATTTCATGAACTGGTGGGCCTACTTCAGTTTCGAAAACTTTTGATACATGGGCCACGGATTTTGCTTAAATCTAAATGTGCACCGATACGTTGGCACAGGAATGTATTTGACTCCAAGAAACAATAATGAAAATTAAAATTTATGACTGTGTTCTTTACTAGTAAAATATAACTAGTATAACTGAATTTTCTAGTATATTGGCTAGATATGTATCGCGAACACAGTTCACTGTTTCGGTAACATTATTTTCTTCGTAAGAAATAAAGTCAGTTGCCATCGTTAAATGCATTACTTTCCCTCGTATTCATTTTTCACATGGGCGTCACAATAAGTACGTATTAGTGGTTATTTGAAATTACTTTGCGGTAGTATGAGGCGCCTCACACAGAAGAAAGACATCCTTCTGAGAAGGTTTATGGCTTCTTAGGAATTCATCAGCAGTAATTAACTGTTATCCTAAAAGATGCGACTATGTTGGTGAACAACATTTGAATAATAATGTAAGTGTATTGAAAAAGAGAGAGAAAATTATTTTCGATGGCAGAATCATAACAATAATAGAAAACAGTAACCTAAGAAGGGGGCAGACTACGTTGTGCTACTATTAAACTAAAATTTATAGCTGTAGCTGTTATTTGTGATTCATAAAAGGACAGTTTTATTAACAATGAAGAATAACACATAACTGCAGGGGTGATATGAATATGGTAAAATATCTGACTCTTTCGCAATGTGAAATACATTCGAAATCAAAAAATTAAAATGAATTCAAACGAAAATCAATGAATGTCATGGGACGGACCGTTTAGAGAATTGATGGCGAGATTACGTGAGGCCGAAAAGAGAAGAGCTGCTAAAGTGTGAACGGCCGCATAAATTCTATTAAGGACTGTGTCGCATTGCTATTGATCTGAGATTCAGCTTTAGCCCTTTGTTTTCCAAGTGGAGAACCTGCGGCTCTATTGGACATCTGTGAGGTACACCCAATACTGGCTCATTAAATACTGGGTCGGTTTTCTGCTAACTTCAGCTGTGATCTTCTTCGACTATCTAGCGTCTAGAATTTTATCCGATCAACCAACATAAAACTTGCTACAGTAAATATAAGTAATTTTAACGCGTCACTGTTGTCAAATAACTGAACCCTGTCACTGATGTTGAAAATGTAGCGAGCTACGGTGATTCCCACAGTAAATGAATTTTTCAATCGCGGAATTTCTGTATTTTAATCATATTCTTGTTCTAGGTATGTGACAGTGGACTATTTTGAAATTGCATTAGAAAAGAAATGCAGAAACAGCATAAATGAGTCTCATGGGAAAAAGTTTTTGGTCCACTAGCAAAATATTGTTAATCAAGACAAGAGTGGAGCTTATTTTTCTCAAGTATGAGGTCTACAAATAGGAGAGACTATTTACGACTTTTATGGGTATTGCTTATGTACATAAATCATACAAGTACTACCATGGAACTTGGACGGGATCACGTCGTCTGGTGGTTTATATATAAAATACAAAAATATTCATAAACCATGCAGGCTAGATCAGATGTGCTTGTGAAGTGGACTAGGGCATGGTATATTGCTACAGATACATCTAAAAAATTGAATAGAAAACAGCTACTCAGTTAGACTTACACTGCTGTCGCTGTGTATGGATATTAATACAGCAAGCCACACATCCCTTGATTAAGCAGCGCCTGTCTAGTTTCCTAGAATACTCTCTGAGTGGTGGTCAAAGATCTCATTAGACGCTATTCATAACACGTATCTGTTGAAACCTGTAAGGGGAAAATGGAAGTCTTAATTTATCATCTAACGCAACAGAGACAAAGCTAAATACGCAAATGCGTAACAGTTTCCACAGTTGTGAAACGTAATGCAGCTGAAGAGCGTTGTCCGTCCAGCTTCTACACTGTCTACGGTTCTTTCAATGTTTATTTTTTATATTGGTTCTTATGCACCGTAAAATGTGTAATTATGAAGCTCGTTTCGATATTCTGTCATTTATCATTTGTGGCGGCAATTTTCAGTTAGCACCTAATAATTATAAGCATTTTATGGCCAAATGTAACTTCCGTAATGCTGCATGATTCTTCGTAATTGAAATTTTTTTCATTTTTGCAACAAGAAGGGATCAGATAAATGTTTTAAGTACTTAATAAAATCTTCAACCAGGAATACAAAAACGGCTCAAATATACAAACGTAGGTCTGAGCAGGTGAAAACGAATAACGTTTAATTTTCTTGGCGGTTGTCCTGGGCGTTGAGAAGCAGTTGGATATGGTACTATGGAAATGTGAGTTGATACTTGTAGGAAGGGAACTGGAGGAGGGGTGATATAAGCAATAACTAGTTATTTTTGTAACACGAACATGATCACATAGCAGAAAGCGTGATGACTCGTTAGTAATCAAGCGCAATTTGTAGAGGTCCTTATAAATGTTCGTCGCTTGTTTGAATGCAGGTGGAAAAGTGTAGTTGCAAATATATGCAGGAACTGAGCAGTTTGAAAGTAGCGCCGTGCAAAAATTAAATCGGGAAGAGTGGGCAGCAAGGTGTGGGTTGAATAACAAAGCAACGGTTTCTACGGTGAAATGCAGTATACTGGGAGGGTTGAACAGCAGGCATTCTTCCTCCACGATTAAAACATCGGCAGCACGGGTGGTGGGGACGCTGGATTGGGGAGGATGGAAATCGGGGGAACGCGGTTAGAAGGGAAGGCGCGAGACAGCGCGCTCTGAGCCAGAAAAAACACACTCAGCTCGCCCCACACATAAGAGGTCCTACACGCGAAACGAGACGCAAGGCCGGGGAAGAGGCAGAATCAGGTTGTTTGCTTTACATTTCGCGGCTGAAGACGCTTCTTAGCTGCAGACCGTTTTTTGTTCTGCATTTATCCTCACGGGGCAGAAGGGGTCGAAATCGACGTTTTACAATTAAACAGTATACTACCTATCATATCGCTAAGTAATAATGTTATGAATACGAGGTCCAGCGGCAAAATTTCGTAAACAGTTGAGGTATATCTTTTGAGTAGAGACACGTTGTCTCCGGTGGCTCATTGAAGAGTAATTTTATCGAGTTTGATTTCTTTAACTTTGTATCGGTCTTCCACTGAAAATATTTGCGCAATAAACTTGTTCTGTTTATTCACGATAATGCCACTGACAACAGTAATGCCGACTATACTCTTCATCTCCCTCTAGCATTCCGTACTGCCCGATTCTGTTTTCGCGACAATGTTAGTTGTACGTTAACAGTCACCGAACAATGTGCCGTGATCGTGGCGGTCAACATTTTGAACACTTCTCGGAAGGGATCAGTTCTGCATTTGTTACGTACTATACTGTGCGCTGAGAGAACAGATTCAACACGCTGTGGAAAAGGTACATCTTTTGCCTAAAGGTTCTGGCATTTGTGTCATCTGCAATACGTTTTGGCTATTGCATCTTATAGACCGTTTCACTGTCGTGAAGATATTTTTACCGAAAAAGAGGTAATTTGTGTAACAAACTGAATAAATCGCAATTAAATTACTGCTCTGTAACGAGTCACCGGATATCACGGCCCCTTATGACAAAATACTCAGAAAAGTCCCTAAACAACCTCCTAAACTTTGTTGGAGGAATTTGGGTTCCCTGTGTATAGCATGTACGTTGCGCTAACATAAATACAGATGAGATATTACGGCCGTCGTAAGCGTTAGACGACATAGTAACATAACGTCGCAACAAAAATAAGTGTGGTACGATATAATAACACAATTAACTATTGAAATCTACTAATTGTATCGTATAAAGTTTTGAAACAAGTGTTTAACTATATCGCGTAACTCATATAGAAATAAGAAATCTAAACGATTTCTTGTATTGCGAAGACGGAAGATTGAATGTCTGTATAATCGAAGAACAGAAAATCGTTACTAATTCAGCACAAATGATGTCTCAAGCTGATCGGACATTTTATGTTTATTGAAAAGGCGGTGGGAGAAAAGAAAGAAAAGGTAATACTGATATCATCTGCATCAGGATTTTGTGCGGCATCAGCGGCGACGAGTGAAAATGTATGCTGCGGCAGTGTTCGAACCCAGGACTTCTTGCTTAAAAGGCAGTTATGCTAACCACTGCGCCAGCCGGACATCTCGGCACGGCTCTCGGTCGACGCACATTCCCAGCTAGCGCTACCTATCCACAGTCCCAGTCCATGCCCATCGAGGACATCTCTACTTCGAGATTACCGCAGGAGGTCGAACTTAATTGTGCATTGACCCGAACTTTTTATTACTGATGGAGTTAGAATAAATCTCCGAAAAATTGTGTCCTATAGCAATCTCCGCGGTTAGTTTCGTAGTAACTAATGTGATGGTATCTAGTGTTTCTTTAGTTACGATTTGCGACCCGTCGAGAATGAAATCTAAGATTCACTCACATGCAATAAGAAATATGGAGAAATGGGCTTTAGAATGGCGTACAAAAGATTCTCGGTACCTTTCCAAGAACTTAAATCACGGTGTCTCACCTTAAGAATTCGTATGCAGCACGTCATCGTATTGTATTATCAGATCACGGGAACATCCGGCGGAGAATCGAACGACTCACACAGCTCCCTACTGGAGGCAGAATTTTTGTCAGTAAAAGTACTAAAAATATCTATGGACTGTGGAGAGTACTCGTCATTTAATAGCAACTACATTTTAACCATCAGTATGCTTTAAAGGTTGTCACTGAAAACTGCCAGTTCTAATATCTCCTTCCGTATATTTCTTTATAGTTTTATTTGAATAAATATTGTTTACTTCGAGGGGTGCTTTTTCTGGTACCATTTCGAGTTCGTGTAATCACCTCCCACTGACGGAGGAATCGGCGTAGTTTCTTATTGCATATTACGATAGTGACCAATGAAGTGCACAGTTTTGATCATCTGAGGCTAATACGGAAGGACTATAGTAATTTATTTCGGGCTCGTTAACCGACTAAAGATACGCCACAGCATACTTTAAAATGTGAACCAGATTAGCGCTGCAACGACAAGTGGCATAAAATGACCAAGGAAAACTTTTAGCTTCTGTTTGTTGTGTACCTGTCAAGCACATATCGAAAGATTAATTTATTTTAATGATTAATTTATTTCTGCAGAGTTTCCTTACTCACTCTCAACAAAAGCAGAAAAATGACACTACTGGAAATCGAAAGACGTGCAACACAGAATGCTAGTTGATTTTAAATGATGAAACACAATTTCCTATTTCCCTGTTGGATTAAGTTTCAGTCGTGCGTATGTTAGATTAGAATGGCAAATTCAAGTTTGCCATTATTTGTTAAATGTAACTATTTCCACATAACATAAAAGACTTGACTTTTCATTTTTTGCCAGCTAAATGTAACGATTTTTATAAAAATATAATACTTTCTTATGTAAAAACTCTGTATCTCATCATTTTATGCATCGTCTGTATCTGTTATCGGAAATATTAGTGTAAGTCGCGCGTCATTTTATTTGCGGTTGAGACATTAAGTTGTCACCCGAAAGTTGCCTAAAAAGTAGAAGGCTAGTTCGTGATCAAATAAATAACGTTTCTGAAAACACCAAAAAAGTGTTTCCTGTTTATAAGTGTCCTTCTAGAAACTACAGACATTGGTTTCCAATTATCTTCAACTTAACGCGCATCACTATTGCAATATCCTAATACCATCACTGTTACGTGATCTATAAATTACGTATTAAGAAGAAGAAACTTCACAAAAGAAAAGAAACGAAAGGAAACGTATCCTGTATCTTTATTTCTAATACAGGCAACTCAATGTCAGAATTCGTTCAGTCACAGCGGAGCTATGGAGGACATTCTTTAACACGTCGCAGTAGCTATCCTTAAGTATAAATGACAGATTCTGAAACCATGATTTTCTTATATTCAAAAGATTACAGTTTGTCATAAAATAGTTATCATACTGATACTTAAAGAGCGTTACGATGTTATAAAAGTCTTCGCTACACCTACCAATGTTCAGTGTTAAACAAAGGTCTCTGCTAAAAACTGTTCGGTCAGAAATATGACGACGCTGCAAACCTTTCTGGTAAGTGTATTTGGGTGCTTTTTCTCGTCACTATAGTAGAACATAGGGAATTGTGGCCACTAGAATAGCATAAACGAGAAAACCTGCAAACAGGTTAGCTTTGTGCTGATTAGATTCGCTTCGATTACATGATAGCTGTAAAACGCATCCCGTCATCATTACTACCTCAGACATAAGAATTGAGAGGTACCACACGAGCGACAACTTTCGTGCCTTCATGAAAGCCCAACGTAATTCAAATTAGAGCGGTACCAAGCAAATATAACTTCCAGTCAGCACGGAAAGCACCACAACCTCTACCCCTTTACAACCAGCATTTATTAACGCATTACCTCACATCAGCGATTAGAAAGCTTTACTACATTACAATCATTCCAAATTAAAAATCAGCTCTAGCTATTGGCTATTCTCTTTAATTTCAATCTTTCCCAATTCCTTGCCAAAAGTTGATTGATAAACACGTCTTTAATTTCATTTCGTTTGGCTGTTATCAGATATCATCCATTTACGTTTGCAATAACGTACTTTCAGAGGATAGAGCTAAGATAGTTTCCAGTGTCACACAAAACGTTTGCTCTTCCAGTATAAGGTGGGCTTCATTTTCTCATGCACCAATAGTTTTCTACGTAATAGTCTTCAACATTAATTTATCTTATTGTGAACACTTTTCCGTCCCGGCGCATATGGTTGGGGGGGGGGGGGGCAGGTGGAGGTGGGGAGAGCGGGAGAGTGAGGGAGTGGGGCAATGGAGAAGGGTCGTACTCTTACTCACTCACTCCCCCCATAACATATTTGACTAAAAGCGTTTCCGCATACCGCACGTCGGCAAAAAAAGTGACGAGTCAAAAAACGGCAATTTTTATTTAAGTCACTGAAAAGTACTTGTGAAGTGTCGTGAACGTGCTCGGAAAAAGTCACATACCAATCTCGCAATTTGTCCACTGCAGGGCGCCACTTCAGCGTTGTTACTGACTGGTGTCACATTCTGAGCTGTGATTATTTTCATGTATGAGGTAGTTGAATGTAATTTTTAATATCACTGATTGTTACAATGTCTGTATTTCTACAGTACCTGTATCTTACATTAAAAAGTCTTTGAGATATACACGTATATCTGAAGGAGCAGACGCTGTTTTGACTCTTACAGCTGTTGTAAATTTTACGAAATTTCATGCGTTGCAGCTTACACGGAAAAAAAATGGAAATTTCTGCTACAAAGAAAGTTCATACGGAATCACTGTTCTCGACGAAAAGTATTTCTATATCGTATAAGCCCAGTTACGATCCTACATTTTCGTAAACTGTGTTCTTTAATTGTGCTTAATTGATGTCTCTTATTCAATTATGTTAATTATCATGAATTATAATACTGCATTACGTATTTTTTCTAATAAAACAATTTTAGCTTGTTTTTCGTTTTTTATTCTAACTAGGTACTAATATTTCCTGATGGAGGGTCGAATGTCGTATTATATTACAGTTCGTAAAGAAATATTTGTATTATTTTGGATGGAAAAGTGGCAGAATTATTACATGAGAGGTCATAACAAAAATACAAATGTTTTTAGAAAAGAAAGAAAAGTGACACAACTCGAAGAACTAATTAATAATTACCTGGTAACACCTCATATTCGACGAGGACAGAACTACATGTCTAATTAATGTATTACCGAATATGACGGAATTTATTGCCAAAAATATTTGCATGAAATTTAAAGGAAGATTATACCATTACAACAGAAGATTTACAGAATTCTTTGAGTCGGTTTTTCTGAAGTATTACATTTTTGAGTTGGGTCACTGTTCTTCCTGGGGTGCGTTATATCGATTTCCATATTATTCGGATAATTTTCAGAGATTAAAGTAGAGTGAAAACTAAGAGTCTCAAAAATGGCAAGCACTTCTAGAAAATTACGAGTTGTGTTTGACACAGGATGATTCAAAGATGCTGGCCACGTTGATCGGCTTGCGGCCTGACCGACTTCAGAGGACTTTCCAGGCAGGAAAGGCGCATTTTCACATCTTCACATACGTGTTGCCAATAACAAACCACGGGAGTCTGAGTAAGGCAAGACAGAAAGGGAAAGACCATCCACTAAGAAACAAAATAACAGAAGCATCGACTTCCCCAAACGTAGGCGGAAACGGCTGAAAGAAGCAACGTCCCCCACATTTGCACAATCGCATAGCCGTAGCGTGAGTGCCTGTGTTCACCAAGCGGAATACGGGTATTGCTGAGTGTATGCTTCGAAGTTATACGACGTGCTACCCAAAAGCTCCCGGAATACATCAATAAATACACGCATGAACAGAAGTGTTGCATCACCACAATATGTCGTCCAGGTGAGTTGCTATTGTGACTGTTCAAGTTCCAATCGGAAGATCACCCCTGACGTTTACCATGAGCGATATCTGCAGGTAGAAAGCCGCGCTCGAATGGACAGCAGCATTTCAGCTGAAAGTAAAGAACCAATAGGGACACATCAGAGACGACTTTGAAACAGTACAGTGAACATCCATCATCCCAGAGAGGACAATCGCGACCAACTATCCGGTCAGTATCATCGAGTTAGGCGCAGAAGGTTTGTGACTCTATGTCGACACCAGAGACTAAGTGTTGTGGCGTAAACATGGAATCGTTGGCAATCTACAGGTAGTGTTGGGGACTTACACCGCACCGGCCGTCCATGTTCGACATGTGCAAAGTGTGATCGATATCGACAGCTTTTGAGTCAAAGAAACAGTGGGCTGAGTACCCCAGAAGTGAACTCGGCACTCGAAGAGGTTCGACGGCGTCATATACCACATCAGATTCTTAGGAGGAGATTGCATGATGCGAATCTCCATTCGCTAGGATCACTTCGACCACCACATCGCACAACATAACACCATGGGCTCCGTTGCAGATGGACAAGAAAACGTGCAAAATTTACACCCCAGTATTGGCTTCAGATGTTCTTTATGGACGAAACGCGGATTTGTTTGTACCATGACAACTGCAGACAAGGTGGCTGTAGACAACCTAGTAATATCGAAAGCCTCCAACAATGTGTCCCAAATGTAAAACAAGGTGAAGGTGGTGAGATGTTCTGAAGTGGCATTATTTGGGGCCACCATATACCTCTCCTGGTTCGTTACGGTACTGGGACGAGATTCTGGAGCCAACAGTGGGACTTTATCGCCAACATTTTGGTGATAATTTCATCTTGATGGATGATAACTCGAGTTCTCATTGTCTTGTTATCGTGAACACATTCCTTCAGCATTCTAGGATTCCCAGATGTATTGGATCGATTGAAACGAGCTGTTGGACGTTGAATATGAACCCAGTGGAATATGCATTGGATCGATTGAAACTAGCTGTTTTTGGACGTCGACAACGACCGCACACTCTGAGTAACTTGTCCAGAATCACCATTGAAGAGTGGAACAACTTAGATTATTTTTGATGATATCGTCGATAGTATCCCACGACGGATTCAAGTTTGCATACGAGCAAGGAAACGTTTCACCACGTATTAACGTTGCTCAGGAATGCTGTGATAAACCCACCCTGGGAAACAGACTAGTTTGTCTTTACAAAAATATTTGGTTTTGGATTTTGTGATCTGTACACATTGTGTGTAAATATACACGCGAACCTCACAGTAAATGTTTGCTTTCTGTGCCATGCACTTCGAAATAAAGGGATGACACAACACTCTTGCGTATTTGTGTAAAATTAACAGTTACCTGGACTTCATTCATCATCATTACCTTAAAGGGTGTAAACTGCTTCCAGCTGTTTTTCCCTGGAATGAATTTTTTGTGATACAATTTAGTAACGCTTGCGATTCTGCTTGAATCTCCTCAGCTGTGTGAAATCATCGGCTTTTTAACACGAGTTTCATTCTGCGGATTAAAAGAACGTCTCTCGGTGCAAGGTAGGGTGGATGAAGGACAACTGTCATTTTGTGTTTCGCCAGAAACTCCTGGATGATCAACGCAGTGGGTGACCTCGCATTGTCACGATGGAGGAACCAATCGCCCGTGCGATGCTTTTCCGAACGTTTCCATCTTAAGTTCTCCCTCATCCGCCCAAGGAAATCACAGTACAACAATGCACTGACGGACTGACGAGAAGAGACGAACTCCTTATGGAGTACAATCTCATAATAACGTTAACCAGTGAGTGAGATTTTGGGATCAGTATGTCCATGCACCATTATGTCTCCTGGACTGCCAAAACGGTCATGTTCGACAACGTTCCTGTGTGCATCACTTGTTCCCATCTCTCGCCGTACGAGGGTACATCCAAGCTCACAACTCAGGCTGAATCTGCTTTCACCCGGTAAGAGCACGCGATTCCACTCTTCTTTGGTCCACTCCCTGCGCTCTTGGCAACATCACAAATTGTGCCACCGATGTGCGGGTGTCAACGGAACACAACGTACTGGTTGTCGGACAAACAGACCATCTCCATAAAGTCGCCTTGCCGTTGGGGAGCATGAGATTGCGTAACTTGCAGTCCTGTCAGATGTGGTTGCGACTGCCCCCTCTGTTTGACGTGGGTCCTTTCTTGCCTCTGCTGCTATAGCCGACTGTGGACGATCACCTCCTTCCCTTCTGGCAGCAGTGTCTGTCGTTCGGAACGCTCCCTGTGCACGTGAAACACTGCTGTGAGCACTACTAAACTCCTGGCCAACGCTGGTCACATTTCGTCCTTTTTCCAGTTTCCCACAGATTTTTTCCCCTATGAAGTCATCCAAATGTTATCTCTAGACCATGTTGTAATGAAGAGCGCAACCACAGTGCTTCGTTACCGTTCACTAATTGACACGCCCTTTCTTTCCTGTCTTTCGCCATTCCTTCAACAGCCTCGTGTTATGGAGCCAGTACCATTTGGTGCTGAAGTCAAGATGGCCTCACGCTATGCGACATTCATTCTGCGCACGACTGGTAGAAATTTGGCAAAATTCTCTCACAGTTTCATTCATTTCCACTGTGTTGTTCATGTGTTACTTTATGTATCTCGTCCTTAAGTTTTTCAGAGCAGTGTTTATGTCTTTGTGGACAACGTCGGATGCTCCATTAGCCTGTTCACAGGTGAACCTGCCACACATGTTATTGTTGTTGTTGTTGTGGTCTTCAGTCCTGAGACTGGTCTGATGCAGCTCTCCACGCCACCCTATCCCGTGCAAGCTTCTTCATCTCCCAGTACCTACTGCAACCTACATCATTCTGAATCTGCTTAGTGTATTCATCTCTTGGTCTCCCTCTACGACTTTTACCCTCCACGCTGCCCTCCAATACTAAATTGGTGATCCCTTGATGCCTCAGAACATGTCCTACCAACCGATCCCTTCTTCTAGTCAAGTTGTGCCACAAACTTCTCTTCTCCCCAATCCTATTCAATACCTCCTCATTAGTTACGTGATCTACCCACCTTATCTTCAGCATTCTTCTGTAGCACCACATTTCGAAAGCTTCTATTCTCTTCTTGTCCAAACTATTTATCGTCCATGTTTCACTTCCATACATGGCTACACTCCATACAAAAATTTTCAGAAACGACTTCCTG
Source organism: Schistocerca nitens (assembly GCF_023898315.1). NCBI lineage: Eukaryota > Metazoa > Arthropoda > Insecta > Orthoptera > Acrididae > Schistocerca > Schistocerca nitens. The sequence goes on from NC_064616.1 coordinate 933,437,487, forward strand.
ACACTTAAATCTATACTCGATGTCAACAAATTTCTCTTCTTCAGAAACGATTTCCTTGCCATTGCCAGTCTACATTTTATATCCTCTCTACTTCGACCATCATTAGTTATTTTACTCCCTAAATAGCAAAACTCCTTTACTACTTTAGTGTCTCATTTCCTAATCTAATCCCCTCAGCATCACCCGATTTAATTTGACTACATTCCATTATCCTCGTTTTGCTTTTGTTGATGTTCATCTTATATCCTCCTTTCAAGACACTGTCCATTCCGTTCAACTGCTCTTCCAAGTCCTTTGCTGCCTCTGACAGAATTACAATGTCATCGGCGAACCTCAAAGTTTTTACTTCTTCTCCATGAATTTTAATACCTACTCCGAATTTTTCTTTTGTTTCCTTTACTGCTTGTTCAATATACAGATTGAATAACATCGGGGAGAGGCTACAACCCTGTCTCACTCCTTTCCCAACCACTGCTTCCCTTTCACGGCCCTCGACTCTTATAACTGCCATCTGGTATCTGTACAAATTGTAAATAGCCTTTCGCTCCTTGTATTTTACCCCTGCCACCTTCAGAATTTGAAAGAGAGTATTCCAGTTAACGTTGTCAAAAGCTTTCTCTAAGTCTACAAATGCTAGAAACGTAGGTTTGTCTTTTCTTAATCTTTCTTCTAAGATAAGTCGTAAGGTTAGTATTGCCTCACGTGTTCCAACATTTCTACGGAATCCAAACTGATCTTCCCCGAGGTCCGCTTCTACCACTTTTTCCATTCGTCTGTAAAGAATTCGCGTTAGTATTTTGCAGCTGTGACTTATTAAACTGATAGTTCGGTAATTTTCACATCTGTCAACACCTGCCACACATAGGGAAGTCGAATCACCAGATAACAGTAAGGATTACAGGACACGCTCAGGATCAACATTTGGTATAGAGTCTCTACAGTTTACCATGTACAAATGTTACGTATAGCACATAAAAAACTTTTTTGTGTGATTACATGATTCCAAATCAGTCTCTGGAAACAGTCACAAGGGTTAAATACCTAGGAGCATCTGACGTTGTGATTTAAAATGGACGCTCATATAAAACTAGGCGAAAAATAGACTTTTCGACAGTCTTTTCCCCCGCACATTTTGCTAGCAATCCAATGGAAGGATTTGGGTTTGGTGAATGCCTGGAGAATGTTACATGCCATCATGTCTGGTGCCGAAAATGAAGTACAGAGGGGCTGTTTTTCGTGGTTAGGTCGCAGTCCCCTAATTGCGATTAAGAGAATACTAAAGGCTGAAGGATATGAGCACATCTTACAGCACTGTGTATGGCGTACAGAAGAGGAGTAGTCCAGGGAAGACTATTGATTGTATCAGTAGGCCATTGCACCATGTCATGAAGTAGCATTGAGAGGCAGTTGTTTGTGTACAATAATATTCGTGAAATGGACTGGCCTGCCCAGAGCCCCGACCTGAGCGAAATAGAAGACCTTTGCGACGAGTTAGAACGTTGACTTCGCTCCACTCTAGCGTCATACCTCACTATCTTCTCTGGTTTCGGCTGTTGAGCAAGAATGCGGAATGGGCTTCCATCGTTCACAGACACTGTGACATCTCATCGAAAGGGTCTGCAGCGAGTTCAAGCCGCCATGATGGCGAAGGGTAGGCACACGTATGTTTCATCATACAGAGTATTACAAACACACAAGATGCCAACAGTGACCTGATATTATAGCATATATGGAAGGGTTCGTTCAATAAATAATGCCCCACAATTTTTTCGCGTTACATACCATACAGTGTCGAGCGACACTAAAGTGATCACATGTAATCAGCCTGAATAATCACCTTATGCGGCCGACCGTGCAGAAAGAGTGAGTGAGTTTCTGGAAGGTAGCGACAGGGACTTCAATGCCGTGGCCAGTTGCACTAGGTTTCTCGGTTGAAGATCCGTGGCGCAAACAGCCCGGTCGAGGTGGTCTCACATATTCCCAGTTGGGTTTAAATGCGGCAAGTTTGGCGGCCAGGGATATATGGTAAACTCATTCCGGTACTCTTCGAACCACGCACGTACACTGCGAGCTGTGAGACATGTTGCATTGTCTTGCTGGTAGAGGCCATTGCGTCGAGCGAGAAGACAAAGTCCAAATAGGGATGGATATGGTCCCAAAGGATAGATGCATACTTGTGTTGATCCATTGTGCCTTCAAATGGCTCGAAGCACTATGGGACTTAACATCTGAGGTCATCAGTCCCCTAGACGTAGAACTACTGAAACCTAACTAACCTAAAGACATCACACACATCCATGCCCGAGGCAGGATTCGAACCAGCGACCGCAGCAGCAGCGCGGTTCGGCACTGCAGCGTCTAGAACCGCTCAGTTGCGCCTTCGTTAATGACAAGATCACCCAGGGAATGCCACGAAAACGTTCCCCAGACAATAACGCTCCCTCCTCCAGCCTCGACACTGCCGACGATTGTTGCAGGGTCGTACACGACGAAGGCCATCTGTCCCATGGAGCATCAAACGCAATTCATCTGAAAAGGCCATCTGTCGCCACCCAGAGGACGCCTTCGTAGCCGACGAGTAGCAGTCAGAGTGGGAATATGAACCAGGCGCCAGCATCGTCAACTGAACAGTCGTTGAGGAGACATTGCTGGTAGCTCCTCGGTTTATCTGAGCGTCAGTTGCTCAACAGTTGCACCTTTGTTCGCCGTGAACGCTTCCGCAGTCGCCGTTCACCCCTGTCATCTAGCGCTCGTTGTGCATAACAGTTGCCTCGGTGCCGGTTTGGATAGCGACATTTTGCCACGCACGGTATACTCTAACCAAGGCAGCACGCAAACAGTTTACAAACTTAGCCACCCTTCCCCCTAAAGCCAATGATCATGCCCTTTTGAACGTTCAATAAATCGCTCTGTTTCCGCATTACGACAACTGCAGTGTTTCTCGCGTCCCTCTGACACGCTTTATATACCCTCCACTGTTAGTGGTGCCAACTGCCGTCTGTGCGTGGTTATTGCACGTTGACGTGGACGTCGAACATTGGCGGTGATCACATTAATGCCTTTTTCTTTACGTAGTCACCAGCACGTGTAATGTCGTCACGCTAGCGTTCTGTAAGAGCACGTATTCCCTGTCGGTAAAAACACTTGTCTTAAAGTCGTTGCCACGTTTTCACTGCATGAACCACGCACCGTCTTTAAATCCCGTGTCCCACGTACAGAATCATGTTGACACAACCCTATGGAGGTCCCATGGCGCCAGGTCAGTGCTATAGGGTGGATGAGGCAATGATGTTCAAACCAATTTGCGATGTGTTCCCAGGTTCTACGACTTACGTGTGGGTTTGTGTTGTAATATTAGAGCAAATTTTCTTTTCCATTCTTATCAGAGCGAACACGTCGTAAACGGCTCCTGAATTTCTCCAAGTCGTCACATATGCCTCTGAACTAGTGGTTGGCCCCTGTGGCAATACAGCCACGAGAATGAAACTATCACCATCCTAAACGACTGTTATCTACATCTACACCTACATGGCTTTGCCAATGGGTGGAGTTTCCTCGAATTTCTTCTTCTTTGGTGACAGCTGGTGGTGTCACTACAGTGGCTGCCCTTGTGTCTGGCTCAAAGTGATGCACCCAAGTTACGTTACCTGTATCGATCCGTGACTGAAAGACCTCTCCATTAGCCTCAAACAGCTCCAGCTGTTAAGAGAGAATGACATTTCTTTCAGTCCTGAGATCTGTTACGAGCTTTTTTGGAACCCGTCTTGAGCACATCTTTGAGTATCCAAGTATCGCAATAGTTCCACGCGCACTTGGAATGCTCAGCGATTGCTGTAGAGCCAATTTGTCGAGTTGTGATGCGCCACTCTTTACGAATAAAGGCATCCGCGCCATCCATCACGCCGGGAGCGGTGACTGTAACACGGCGTCACGAACATTGTCGATTATAGAGCTCAATTTCTGGACTATCTGACACTTTAACCGAGGCCAGTGAAATGAAATTCCTTAGAAATATGTTAGGGAAAACAAGGAGAGATAGAATGAGAGATGAAGATGTTAGGAACTAAATTGGAATAGGAAAACTGAATGAGTGTACTGAGAAGAACAGCTTATAATGGTTTGGACGCGTAAAGGGAATGGAAGATGGAAGAATACCAAAACGAATGATGGAGACCTAGTTTGAGAGCAAGAGGAGGACCTAGAGCAAGAGGGATTGACTCAGTAACGACCAGCTTAACAAGAAGGAATCTGCACTGGAACAAAACTATTATACAAGAAGAATGGTGGAAAGACAGGGGAAAGTGGAGAAGTGCCATAAATGTACCAGCCCGGCCTGATATTGGGTAAAGGGGAAACGAAGAAGACGACGACTCGTCGCCCAACAATACTTCTACTAAATGCATTATTACCATAAACCGCAGACAAACGTTTGTGGATGTTCACCAGTGTTTTTTATTTTGTAACTAAGAATTCAAGTTCATCACGTTACTTCTTACGTGTGTCTTGTGTAGCTGGCGTGCTAAATATTAAGTTAGGGATCTGCCACTTCGCATACGCGCAGAAAAAGAACATCAAATTTGGAGGACCTAAAAGGACGTTATCCTACGCATATTAACGGCTGTAGAAAAAAAGGGGCATCATGTATTGAACGAACTCGTAGCAAACACGTTGACATCTTGTAACAGAAATTTTGCTATTCAACAACCAACCATTACACCGAAGGTTATCACCACTGACAATTATTCCTTACCTAAACTGTAAGAAAGCTCATTCAGAATTGTCGTACTTTGGCAACTATTTAATGCGGATATACTCTCCTGATAAGGAGATGATTATGATGAGTTGAAGAGCCTGATCATGACAGTCATTGGAATGATATGAATTACAGATGGGGTAGAAATGTTTGTTCTCCGCCTTCCTCGTGGTCGCACCGTCGCGTCACGCTTCTTAATCCCTTTCCTTAAAACGCAAGAGATAGCTTTACGCAAACGATGGCGTTCCACAAGTTAAATTTTTTGACGCCATATGTAATTACAGTGTTCAATTTTGTTATTCACCAGGATTATGCCGGCCCTTGCGGCCGAGTGGTTCTAGGCGTTTCAGTTTGGAACGGCGAGACCGCTACGGTCGCAGGTTCGAATCCTGCCTCGGGCATGAATGTGTGTGATGTCCTTAGGTTAGTTAAGTTTAAGTAGTTCTAAGTTCTAGGGGACTGATGACCACAGCAGTTAAGTCCCATAGTGCTCAGAGCCATTTGAACCATTTTTGACTTCTCTTGAGGAAAAGCAGAAGGACTTCGACAGAATTTCCATTTGTTGCAATGAAAGGCAGCTTACTCTGATGAGAATAAATATGAAATGATTCACGTGACAAATAGAAGAAAAGAAGATTTTATCCGATTACAAAAGTAGAGGCAAACTTAAAGAGCCAGTCACAACGCTTAAATATCCAACAATTCGTTAGAAGTTGTGAGAAATGGGAGAAACACGTAAGACTGTAACAGGTAAGGCGAAAGGAAGTCTAGCGTGTTAGAAGGCTAATGGGACACGGCAGTGCATCAATAAAGGAATTTGCGTACAAGACGCTAGTGTGGGCAGTTCTAGAGTATTATTGCGGCGTTTGGAGGCCTTCTCAAGCAGGCATAACAGTAGACATCGAGCGAATTCACAGACGCAATGCTACGATCGCAACAGACCCGTATATTCAATACGAAACTACACACATCATAAAAAGTTTTGCATCACCCCGGTTCCCAGAAGTCCTGAAGACAGACGTTGACTGTTGATATTGTATCACAAACACAGTCCCTTCGAATGTTCAGAGATGTCACTAAACCCGCCCAAAGATGTAAACAACTATGCATGAGCAGCGCCTACTAGACGGAGAGAGTCCGATAGCCGATCATTCCAGTCATTCCACCAGGAAGGAGGTACACGGCTCGTGTTGTCTGTAGTTCAACCGTGCCTAGACGGTCAATACCGCGGTTCGATCGCGTCCGCATTGTTACTTTGTGCCAGGAAGGGCTCTCAACAATGGAAATGTCCAGGTGTCTCGGAGTGAACGAAAGCGATGTTGTTCGGACATAGAGGAGACACAGAGAGACAGAAACTGTCGGTGACATGCCTTGCTCAGGTCGTCCAAGGGCTACTATTGTAGTGGATGACCGCTACCTACGGATTATGACTCGGAGGAACCCTGACAGCAACACCGCTATGTTAAATAACGCTTTTCGTGCTGTCACAGGACGTCGTGTTACGAGTCAAACTGTGCGCAATAGGCTGCATGATGCGCAACTTCACTCCCGCCGTCCATGACGAGGTCCATCTTTGCAACCACGACACCATGCAGCGCGGCCAATATGGTCCCAACATTCCTAATGGACTGCTCAGGATTGGCATCACGTTCTCTTCACCGATGAGTGTCGCATATGCCTTCAACTAGACACTCGTCGGATACGTGTTTGGAGGCAACCCGGTCTGGCTGAACGCCTTAGACACGCTGTCCAGCGAGTACACAAGGTGGAGGTTCCTTGTTGTTTTGGGGTGGCATTATGTGGGGCCAACGTACGCCGCTGGTGGTCATGGAAGGCACCTTAACGACTGTACGATGAGTGAATGCCATCCTCCCACCGATAGTGCAACCATATCGGTAACGTATTGGCGAGGCATTCGTCTTCATGGATGACAATTCGCGCCCCCATCGTGCACATCTTTTGAATGACTTCCTTCAGGATAACGCCATCGCTCGCCTAGAGTGGCCAGCATGTTCTCCAGACATGAACGCTATCAAACATGCCTGGGATAGATTGATACGGGCTGTTTATGGACGACATGACCCACCAACCACGCTGAGGAATCTACGCCGAATCGCCGTTGAGGAGTGGGACAATCTGGACCACCAGTGCCTTGACCAACATGTGGATAGTATGCAACGACGAATACAGGGATGCATCAATGCAAGAGGATGTGCTACTGGGTATTAGAGGAACCGGTGTGTACAGCAATCTGGACCACCACCTCTGAAGGTCTCGCTGTATGGTGGTACAACATGTAACGTGTGGTTTCCATGAGCAATAAAAAGGGCGGAAATGATGTTTATGTTTATCTCTGTTCCTATTTTCTGTGCAGGTTTTAGAACTCTTGGAACCGAGGTGATACAAAATTTATTTTGATGTGAGTATAATGGAAATACACGAAAGACTTCAATGGTAATCTTAGAGAAAAAGTCGAAGTTTTAGATGTTCCACATAGTCCCCTTGCCCTCCCCCCGCCCCCCCCCTCCCCCCCGCACACACACACATAAAAACTTGAGTGTAACGCATGGAACGTTCATATAACTATGTGGAACTATCTGAAAAGTATTTCTTTGGGTTGCTGTTCAACTCGTACCCTACATTCTCACCTTCTTCGGTCTTGAACTATCAGAGGCCCATTCAGCACTTTGTCGTTTTGTGGTATGTTTGTATTGACAACACCAGTTCTCGTACCCGTGATGATTGTTTCCAGAAAAGAACTATCCGCGTATTGCATTTCGATCGAATCGTTGTTTTTCTTCGGGAGTCATAGTATGCGGGAAAATTTTTGCACGGTTTTTACTCTTCTTCGGAACGTTCTGAAGAATGTCTTGAATCCCTGATTTAGAAATGTTCAGATCGTTGCTCCATTGCGATTTGTGACACAACTGTTTCTTTCCGGTTGTTAGTTCCAGTTGGCACCGTCGTTACTGCGCTGCCGTCACTTACACGCCACGGGTAAAATCAGTCTCGGGAGTTTTTGGGCGGCTAGATGCAGCTAGAACATTAGCTTTATAAATGAAACAGTAAGTTTTCTTTTCGTTTAATGGCATTTTCAGTAGATGCATGACCATTTCGAACACGTCCTGTTTGACGTTTGCAGAAGCTGCCTCAGTTCGGGCTTTCGGTATAGGTTTGCTCCTAGGCTGTGAGTAACTGCCCTTCAAGAGTCCCGGCGGAAAGAAATATCTTATTGTTAAATGAAGTGGTCGTTGCGACCATTTTAGTAATTCTAGGATAGCACTTATTGCCCATCGTAGTCTATACTTACGCGAGTTCAGCATCCAGGTTCGCACGGAACATCGTCATGGTAGTCAGGTCGTGTAGAATCCTGTTGGTAGTTGATGTGAGCGGCTCGCTGCTTCGAGTTATGAGTCAAGACTTTCTCTGCCTGATGAACCTGCAAAGGCAGAAAAATGGTTATAAACATTTATTTCGTCATTAATGTCACTTAATAATAAGAACTTCAGTATTACAGTTATCTTTGGTTCCTCATATCCTTGCATTATAATTATTGGCTTTGCAATCTGGGTAAACACATTTGTATTACTAAAATTTTGTTGTGTAAGAATTGCATTGTGTTCGATTTACATTAAATTTAACATATTACTGAATAACTGACTCTGAGACAGTTTCTAATTTCAACTGGTGTCTTGTGTAAGATGCAGCCTGTATGCTATCATATGCAGACACATCCTCACTACTGTGAAGTTTGAAATATTTCAGTGGGAAGAATTTGAAAAACTATCAAGTTACTCTCGGCATGTTCTGTGCAGCACACTGCGCATACCTTAGTTAATACTTGTCTTGAATTTCCGGGTTCATTCTCTCACAGATTGTCTAACCGATGGAGGCATGAGACATTTTCTTGGAATGGGTAGACGTATGGCCGTTAATTGCTTAGCTCCTGCTCCATTCACCGCTCGAAAACTTTTCTCTGACTGGGATGAGCCATAGTGGCAAGGAAATGCACTTCCAATGGTGACCTACAAAAAGAAAAAAATATATTTTGAGGTGTTTTGTCGTTTCATGCACACCACGTTCACCTATTTCAGGTAGGAAAAGCACCGGTTCAGACAGTGGCAACATCTTTTGAACTCACCCAGTAATTAAGTCTTCCTAACAAGCTGAGATCACTATCTGAACAATGATTCAGGTCTTTCGACTTGTGACTCGTCTTTCTTCTGCGGATAGTAGAAGCATGCCGTTTATTTTCAACAGAGTGATAAATAAAATTATTTTGCTATTGCATACTTTGAAAAATTTCATAGGTTTTGCAACGAAAATTCGAGATGTCACGAGTTGAAAGTGACTTCTAGAATTCTTAAGACTTTGGCAGCAAACCGAAACACAAACAAATGTAACGTAATACGCCTAAACATGTAAAAAGACCCGTTGGTGTATGATTACACGACTGCGTAAAAATTACCGGAAGCAGCCACATCCGTGAAATATCTAGGAGTATGCGTACGGCCGATTTAAAGTGAAACGACCACATAAAACTAATCGCAAGTAAGGCAGATGCCAGACAGATTCATTGGAAGAATCCTCAGAAAACTCAATCCGTCAACAAAGGAGGTAGTTTGCATAAATCTCGTTCGACCATTACTTGAATATTCTACATCTACATCTACATCCATACTCCGCAAGCCACCTGACGGTGTGTGGCGGAGGGTACCCTGAGTACCTCCATCGGTTCTCCCTTCTATTCCAGTCTCGTATTGTTCGTGGAAAGAAGGATTGTCGGTATGCTTCTGGCCGTTAATGGGCTCGTCAGTCGGGGGTCCGTACCAGGTGGAATTGATAGAGGAAACAGAGAAGAGCTGCGTGTATCGTTACAGGTTCATTTAGTAAGCGTGACAGCGTTACGGCGATGCTCAGCCATCTCTAGTGGTAGACGCTGCAAGACAGGCGTTCCACATTGCGGTATGGTTTACTGTTAAGATTTTGAGACTGTAAGAGCCAACCAATATATTACCTCCTCTTAGGTATACCTCAAGAAAACATGATAAAGCTGCATTAGAGAGATTCGACTCACACGGAGGCTTACCAGCAATCGTTTTTCCCGCGAACCCTTCGCGACTGGAACAGGAGAAAGGGGAAGTAAAAGTGTTACACAACGTACCCTCCGTGACACACCATTAAATGGCTTGTGGACTATTAATATAGAGGTAGATTGCACGAAATGCAATACCTTAATAGCTTCATGTTTTTCACAAAGCTTCCAGCTAGAAGCCATAAAACTAGAACAACAGAGCCTGAGGCAAGTTAATTAATGCAAATGGGCAGTTGCTAAACGGAAAGTGGTAGGTGGAAAATGAAGGAGTGTGAGAACGAAGCTAGAAGCATTTGTCTGCCCCATCCTATAATACCCTGGTTTAATTCACTGAAGAGATATAAATCAGCAACTCGGGGAAATATAGGGAGCCGGCCGCGGTAGCCGTGCGGTTCTAGCCGCTGCAGTCCGGAACCGTGGGACTGCTACGGTCGCAGGTTCGAATCCTGCCTCGGGCATGGATGTGTGTGGTGTCCTTAGGTTAGTTTGGTTTAAGTAGTTCCAAGTTCTAGGGGACTGATGACCTAAGATGTTAAGTCCCATGGTGCTCAGAGCCAGAGCCATTTGAATATAGGGATACTTTGTTTTGTGTTGGCGCTTTCATAATGGTTTCAAGTGGCACATAGAGATAGTGGAAGTTACACATTTCATGAATAGAAGTCCGTCGACTGCCTGTATTTAGAGTTTCTTTTTTTAATTTCCGATGCCTATTTCAAGGGCGAAAGCTCCTTCTTCAGGGACTCCCAGATTCACTTGAGGCTTTTCATGACAGCTCAGGGACACAGTCGGATCCTCGAGAAGAGTAGAAATACTTACTATGGAGCTTTCACTGAGAAATACGTACAGAAAATGAAACATTAAAAAACTGACACGAAGAACTTTTATTAATAAATTATATATTTGGAATTATATTTTCCAGTGAAAGTTACGTTTCTTTTTATGTATAAAGTTAGAATGAGGTGATACCAATGCCAATAGAAGCGATGCACCTACAAAACTTTAAGAGTTGATTCAAACTATCGTTATCTACATGTCAACATGCGTTAAGATGTGTGCACGTGCAAGGAAAGAACTCTTGAGTAAACACTTGTCATGCAACAATCGTTAAACGTCCACTTTTGTATCTCTTTGATAGATAGGTGGCCCTTAACGCCACAGCAATTATTTCTAGCAGGTAAGTGATACGTTTACCGAGTGTGGTTGAATTTCGTGATGTTGAAGTATTGACGATGATATTATATGGAAATAACGTGTGTGACGTCTTTGTAGGTAGGAATAGGTGGATATGTGTTACAATATGCATGTCATGCCAAACAGGGCAGGAAAGGTCGGGGTGGAACCTTCATTTAGAATGAGATGGGATGGGCAGTCGATATTTGCTCTGTTGTGCAGGTATTTTCAGTTCAGCAACGATACAAAGATATACAGCCGTAAGACCTCAAACGATATGCAATTACCCGGTAAGGAGCCATCAGGACGACGGGTTCCTTATAGAAAAATACTAAGAAAATATCCTTTATATCCTCTGAAACTTTGTCAGCGGAGTTCGGGTGCAGCCTAGTTGAGACACGACTGCCTCCTATCGGTGCGGTCTGCAACTAGTCTGTGGCAGATACCATAGAACAAAACCGGAAGAGATATCCCGTCGTGTAATTGTCACTGGAAACTGCGACATGAGGCTTTGACACGAGAGTAGGCTCTGACGCAAGGCGGTAGTCTTAGGGCTGCAGAAAAGTGGGGGTTACGTAATAAGGGAGCGGCAGTGCGGCGACAGCGCCGGCTTCTGGTAAGAGAAGCTGTGGCGCGCACAAATGAGCCACATTGAGGAACACGGCCCGCTCTAAATTACGGCCCAGCCTGTTTGAATTGCAAGGAGTGTCTAGAATAAGACAAGACAGATTGAGACGTCGTGTTCATTCCGGAGAGCGGCCGGAATTACAGCAGCCTCCTGATGGATTCCGTAGGGGGCGGAAGCGAGCGCAGGAGGGGACGGAGGGGAGGGCGCCGGAGTGGGGGAAGGCAGCGCGCCTCTCGCAGTCTTTCGCTCCCACCGTGCGTCACAACTTCGCCAAGTGCTCCCGACCAAATTAATTCCGGGCACAATCCCGCTTCCCCGCGAGAGCTACCTTCAAATATTAAAATGAACGCCGCCGCCGTCAGCTCGGCTTTACAATTATCGTTATTACGAAGGCGCGGCGCAGCTCCCAGCTCCATCAAAGAACTCGTAGTCTGTTTCCGCGCCACTGCGCCAGTATAAAGAGCCACAATTTCTTGTAAATTGTCCAGTCTTCCATCTGCGGCACCCACCATCCTACACTTACCGGATTCCTAGGATGGTCCACGTTTGGCACAAGGTGTACAACTTTGTTTCCGCCGTTTTTTCCCCTACATTTAAGGCTTTAATGAAACAAATTGGTTACACATGTATCATTCAAAGTATTTTCAATTGCTGGCCACTACCTTCTCCCATCTTTCGGGCAGTGTACGAATCCCGCGTCGAAAAAAATTGTTCATCTTTTGAAGCGATCCACGAATCGATCCCATTTGTGACTTGTTCATGAGATCAGAAGTGTTGGTCAGCCAGGCCATGCGCCATTGATCTAAACAGGTGATAATCAGAGGGAGCGATGTCTGGAGAATACGGCGCGTGGGGTAGGACTTCCCATTTTAACGTTTCCAAGTACGTCTTGACATCTTTTGCAACGTGTGGTCGAGCGTTGTCGTGCTGCAAAATCACTTTATCGTGCCTCTCGCAGTATTGCGGCCGTTTATTTTTTAATGCTATGCTCAAACGCATTAATTGCGTTCGATAACGAGCACCTGTGATTGTTTCATTTGGTTCTAACACCATAAAGTACATGACGCCGAGCTGGTCTCACTAAATGCAGAGCATGATCTTGGATCCGTGGATATTCGGTCTGGTCGTCGACGTGGAAGCATGGCCGGAATATCCCCATGATTTTGTGCGTTTAGGGTTATCGTAATGAACCCATTTTTCGTCCCCGGTCACAATGCGATGCAGAAATCCCTTCCGCTTTTGCCTCTGAAGCAACTGTTCACAAACACACAAACTTCGTTCAACGTCTCTTGGTTTCAGCTCACACGGGACCCAAGTTCCTTCTATCTGAATCATGCCCATAGCCTTGAGACGTTTTGAAATAGCTTGCTCTGTCACTCACACTAATCGTGCCAATTCTTCTTGACTTTGACGTGAGTCTTTACTCTGAAATGTCTCCAATTCTGCATCTTCGAAAACATTCTCTCTTCCATCACTAAGCCGGTCTACGACGTTAAAATCACCGTTCTTGAAGCGTTGAAACCACTCTCGACACGTTCTTTCACTAATAGCGTCCTTACCATACGTACTTCAGAGCGTTCGATGAGACTCAACCGCTTCATATTGAAACAAAACAGTAACACCTTCCGCAAGTGACGAGAATTAGGCTCGTAAACTGACATTTTCAATGAAGAACAACTTTATGATGCAGACGCAAATCGACCAATGTTTGAATGAGGTTATGTTGAACGAGGTCCAAGCTAACTGCCTGACGTCTGCGATCTGTTTCTTTCGACCGCTACTTACCGTTGACGCCACCTATCGGCAAACGGCGGAAGGAAAGTTGTATACGTTGTACTAATAATTAAAATATAAAAACTGTACCAGTCTTTCTTTTTTTTTCGTGCTTAGGACGACGAGTTTCAGGAATTTATTCCCTTTTCCCAGTGCTATGGCAGTTTACATTACGAGGGTATGTGATGTCTCCCTCTTAATTGTTCTGCCTTCGTTGCCATGCAGACGTCATTTTATAGTTTTATGGTATGGTGCCTTCTTCATTACGGAGAAACGATAGTTTGAGAAATAGCGCGTGTGATACGTGCTGCGTAATGGACACACAATACCATAAAATAGTAAAAAGACGACTGCAGAACAACACACAAGCAGACATCACATAAAATAATAATGTAAGATCGCACAAAACTTGAAAATAGGAATACGTTCCTGAAACGCATTGTGCTATGCATGAAAACACGTAACCTTTTCAGTGGTTCATTGAATAATTATTGAAACAGCTGCAGACCTCCGAAAAACTTGCTTATGAGGAATGAAATTAAATTTGTACAACATAAAACTTCTGTGCAATTTGCCTCCCTGCTTCGTTTAGACTATAAGGCTCAATTCACACTCGCTCTATCAACGCGACGTCCATCCGAAAACAGAACCAAAATTTGATCCCAGGAATTAGTGGGATGAGGAGGGGATGCAATCGAATTCCATTCTCGAATCCTGTATGAACAATTATACATTGTGGTTGCATGTAAAGTCTGTATGAGTTCTACAATACAAACATCCCACACATAGTGATCACTGGGGTTTTCTCAGCGTGACTGATTATTGGTTGTGGTGTCACCGCCAGACACCACACTTGCTAGGTGGTAGCCTTTAAATCGGCCGCGGTCCGTTAGTATACGTCGGACCCGCGTGTCGCCACTATTGCAGACCGAACGCCGCCAGACGGCAGGTCTAGAGAGACTTCCTAGCACTCGCCCCAGTTGTACAACCGACTTTGCTAGCGATGGTTCACTGACAAAATACGCTCTCAGTTGCCGAGACGATAGTTTAGCATAGCCTTCAGCTACGTCATTTGCTACGACCTGGCAAGGCGCCATTATCAGTTACTATTGATATTGATTCATGTACCGTCAGACCGACGTTCACCATTAATGGATTAAAGTTAAGTATTCCACCAGCTACGTCCGTTTTTCTAAATTCTAATTTCCTTGCCCTGTTCCAGACCTCACGCCAGCCTGCGTGAGCTAAAACGCGTGCCTTTCGGCCTCCTCTAGTAACACGGTGTTGGCTCTCCTGCCAACCAAAACATTGGACTCCATTTCGGGGTTCAGATGAGACGTAGTTTCCATTTTGCTGTTTGATATTTCGACGTCCGACTCAATCGTCTTCTTCAAGTACTGCGAGCTACGTTATGCGCGCTCGAAGCCTGCACCAGTGAGTACTAATGTCACAGCTCGAGGCAACTTGTGACATAATGAAGCCTGATGCATATTAGAATCCTTCAATACCGGTGGGTATCGATCACTTCATTTATAAAAATAAAATCTCTGTCTGAATCGATTTCTGCGTGAACTATATACTTTGTAAGCTATTGCTTTCATATAATGTGAATTGAACAATTTTATAGTTAATTAATAAAAAATATAAATACGCCAGTTTTGTAATTCAAATAATGGAAAATCCAGGAAGGAATGTAACAATATTACGAGAAGGAAAGTTGTTACCATATAGCGGAGATGCTGAGTCGCAGATAGGCACAACAGAAAGACTCTCACAATTAAAGCTTTCGGCCGTTAAGGCCTTCGTCAGCAATAGACAGATATATGCACACACACACACACACACACACACACACACACACACACACACACAAACACACACACACTCGCACAAACGCAACTCACACACACGACTGCTGTCTCGGGGCAACTGAAACCACACAATTCTGTAAAGTTATTTGCAATAACGATTTGACTAAATTTGTCAATATTTACGTAAAAACATGTATAAAGCACATTCAAATACTTTCGTTGATAGCTATGTAAATGCTCAGACTTTTCGCTTCTATCTCGCGCTTGCCAGGAAGAGATGTGGTGTTAGTGAGTCCTGTGGAATCGCTTGTCGTAATAGAGAGACAGCTTTGGACTGTTGTAAAAGAGATAGATAGGGTATTGTCTTTCTGTGAAAGTTGGTTTATCGTTGTGAAACAGTTTACTATGAAAAAATACAGAAGACAAGACGTCTCATTACTTACGAGCAGGAGAAACTTTTTTAATCCAAGTTAAACTTTGTGATTAATTTCTTCGAACTGACAAAGCCTGTGCCAATAGTCGCACCAAAAAGAAGACAACGAAGCCAAAATAAAACCAGCTAAGAGTCAGATTTTATAACTTATCAATGTGGGTGTGATCAATTTCTGTTTTACGAAAAATGACAAATATCTGTTAAGCTGATACGTCATAGGTAGGCCTAATATAGACTGCACTGAAAGAGAGCGTCACAACGTTAAGAAAATGAGTGGATTGGTCCGCGAAATATTGTTCAAGAAAATGGTATAGACATGTCAATTGAACATCCAGAACGACACCATTAATGGCTCAGTTCTTCTAAAATATACAAATAAGCCTATTGTTGTTCAGTTCCGCACACATTTTATTATTTGCGTAACACTCAGTTTTAATCCCCTCGGAGATTACAATCGCACCAAAAAGTATTGGCACAGTTACATTTTAGTGGTTGTAGGTTAAACGAAACATATATTTCAGAACAGAACCCATACATGTGACACCTTACATTACATAGTTTACAAATATGTCAAAATCACCTGTCCTTAAAGTAACATACAGTGTCATGAAAAAAAACATCGCTCTTCTGCACCCAAAAAAGTATTGGCACACGCATATGAATCGGACAGTGTGTTCGTTTTCTTCATTGATGTTCACCATCTAATAGCTAGTGTGCATCCCTTTAGCATCTATAACAGCACGTAAACGCCTAGGAATGCTTTGTATTAAATTCCGGGTGATATCAGGGGTAATTTTCGACCATTCCTCCAGGAGCACTTTCTCCAAGTCGTTTTTACCGGACGGACGCCTTTTTCTGACTTGTGTGTCAAGATGAGCCCACAGGTTCTCAATGGGGTTCAAATCAGGGCTCTGAGGTGGTGTTAGAACCCTTCTGGGGGCATTGTACAGTAACCACTCCCGGGTTTTCATGGCGGTATGTTTTGGGTCGTTGTCTTGCTGGAACTGAAACACCCCAGTAAGGCCCAATTTCTGTGCACTAGCGTGTAAATTACCTCGCAACACGTCAATGTATCTCATATGATCCATTGTGCCGTGAATTACAGCTAGATTTCCAACGCCGGAAGCCGCCATACAGCCCCAGACCATGATACCGCCCCCACCGTGTTTGACTGTGGGATGCATGTGTTTGATGTCGAGGTGCGTATTCGGCTTGCGCCAAATTTTCTTTCTTGCATCAAATCCGAACACATTGAACTTCGATTCGTCGCTAAATATCACAGTGTTCCAAAACTCCATCGGCTTGCTGATGTAGTCCTTGGCAAACTGCAGGCGTTTCTGCCGGTTAATTTCCGAAATGTATGGCTTCTTCCTGGGAGAACGTCCATGCATGTCAGCCTCATTCAACACATTTCGTATAGTCTGAACACTAACCGTCTTGTCGGACGTTGTCTGAACAATCTCAGCAATAGTTGCTGCACTTGTAGCAGGTTCCTTCCGAGCAAGTGCGATGATATGGCGACGCTCTCGGGTTGTAAGCACTTTTGGACGTCCAGGACGACACTTATTCACTGTTGTTCCAGTCTCTTTATATTTCTGAATGATGGCTCTTACCGTGGTGTAGCTCACAGACACCTCTGCTCCGATTTGTCGATAGCTTCTCCCTTGTGAATGGAGCAATACCACTCTCTCACGCAACGCCACTGAATGTTCCTTCTTCTTCGGCCCCATGCTGACCACTATCGCGCACTACAGCAACATACTGGCGACCGGGCCGTCAACAACACGCAGTGTCTACTGTGTCAGCAGATGGCGTTCCGGTACCTGAAAACCCAGCAATATACCGAGATGCCATGCTCTGTGCCAATACTTTTTGTGTGCAGAGGAGATACGTGTTTGCTCATAACACTGCATTTCTTTGTTAATGGTAGGCACTATGGGCAGAATTGTAATGTCTGGTATGTGAGGTAGCACGTACATGTACTGTGTACCGGAAAGTGCGGCGTTTGTAACCAGCAACGATAAATACGCACGTGTGCCAATACTTTTTGGTGCGATTGTATGTATACATATCGTTACAAGGGACCGAGGAAAATGAAGTGTTTGTGGGGCGGCAAGTGTTAATCATGAAATGTTCTTCGTTAAACAAAAGCAAGAAAATGTAACAGGAGCTTCCTCGTAATAAGGCGTATCATTTGATGCCTTACACACTTCTTACGATACAGCTTGTTTTATCCAGGTGACTTTTCGTACAGTCTTACTATCTAAAAAGTCTACTTGCAGAGACGTAACACTTACAGCAACAGGGTACTCCACATCGATGCGGAAACACAAAAACATCAAACATCTCCGTATATTATGCTATTAGAATTAAACAAGTTATTCAATGCATCCAACAGAAGAGAAAGTAGCGGACATGAATCATGAAACAATACTCTAAAAAAAGTCTGAGCTGCTAATCTGTGAATTATTCTCGAGTTTCGCTAATATACTGGATAATAAACAAAGAGATATAAAATAAGAAGAATATTGTGTGTCTTGTCGCAAGAACCGCCACAGCCTGCAGTTCTAAGGTTTCTTTCTTTCAGGCATATTTTCGGTCGAGTGACCACCGCTGGAGATAGACTATTACTGCAGGCTTCATACCTCACTGCAGCTACGTCTCCGACAAACTGAATGTGAACATTTGCTGTGTTTCGATTTTGATTTGTTAGAAGGTGGTTAATCAAGCGAAACTAGTCCAGGAATGAAATGTTGTCCTGAAACAGCATCCAATGTTCGTTTTCGCGGCAAGACCTCATTCGGGGAGTATTTCAAGGCAGTGGTTTAAACGGGGCAAGAATGTTTACTCAAACGTCTCTGCACGTGCTGTAATTACTCTAATCTTGCCTCGGCGTTCCCTATGGGAACGATTCCTAGTGGAATGTAATATCTTAAAGTAGGTTCTAGAGACTTTATACGTAAGTTTTGACGGGATAGTTTGCATCTGTCTTCAAGCGTTGACCAGTTCAGTTCTTCCAGCTTCTTCGTGACGCTCTCTAATGGATCGAACAAACCTGTAACCATTCATGCTGACCTTGTTTGTATCCTTTCAACATCTGCTGTGAGTCCTGCTTGATATGGGTCCCACACACTTGAGCAGTATTCTACGGTGGATCGCACGAGTGTTTTCTATGCAGTCTCCTTTGTAGATTGATTGCATTTCCCTAGTATTCTACCAATGAACCGCAGTGTGTCGCCTGCTACCTGTGGCTTAGCTTGTGTGATTATTCAATTTCATATTCCTACAAACTGATACACTCAGGTATTTGTACAAGTTGACCTACTCCAGTTGTGACTCATTTGATGTTATTGTCACAGGGTACTCGTTTTTTGACGTGTACAATTTTACATTTATGAACATGTAAAGCAAGTTGCCAATCTTTGCACCACTTTCAAAACTTATGCAGATCATGTTAAGTTAAGCAGTTATAAATCTGAAGGTTGGTTTGAACACAACAGTAACTTAGTAAGCAAGGATGTACTTCCGTAGAATCGCGCGCTGCAATGCGAAACATAATATTTCACATAAGAGTAGGAAAGAGTCTTTGCATCCAGAGGTAAATGAAACCGAAACTTCCCATTACAGACGAGACCGATACTCTAATGTCTATTCCTTCTCTACCGTCTGGAATACCTTTATTCATTTTTCGTTATACGCCAAAGAAACAAGTCATGAAAGAATTGTGTCTGAGAAGTACAGCTCTGCCACCAAGACTCGTTCATACAATGGCAATATTTAATTCATATCATGGACCACATGAAACAGAAACATGAGATCCGCAGTCAAAAGACAGTTGTTTCTAACAGATTTACCACACCATAATATTCTGAAGCAATATGGTGCTTAAAAGCTTTTACATTACAACACATGCTTTGTTTCAGTTGCTTAACCTAAGAATCGAACCTTTAGAGTGTATGAATTAAAACTGACCCGGAATTTGTGCAGTAAACGGTAATACAGGGTAATCCAGAAGGCCGGAAACACCCTCATAAAATCCAAACCGAGTAGCAAACAGGAAAACAAGTCCCTACACATGAAGAAGGGGAAAGGGAGAAACTTACAGGCTATGTCACTAACAGGCAGCCATCTTGAAAGCCGCCATCTTGGATTAAACTAGAAAATTTCCAATGGCAAGGTGGTCGTATGACATATAGACAGATAGAGAATTCCGCCATAAAAACAATGACTTTGTTTTGAACATAGCTTTATGCATTCTCGAGCCATAACCAGTTATGTGTGGCAGCAGTGATACGCTCGACAGCGTGAGTGTTGCGTACCGAAAAGGCATTAAGCCGACGTTACACACTCCCGAGAGAACACCAACAGTCACAGGAACGGTTCGATTTACTGTCCATTACGTCGAGAGTTCATGCTATCCTCCAAACTCAGTCCTGATTAACTTGACTAACACATCCGGTTGAATTTGACCGCATGCATCAACAATGAGCTGCCTAAGATGAACTAGATCCCGTACTTTCACGGCATAAACGAGTGCTTTGACGTGATCCCACAGGTAAAAGTCCAAAGGAGTTAAATCTGGTGAACGTGGTCGCCACTCCACTGCACCCCTTCGACCAATCCACTTTTGGGGGAATTACACTTGCAGGTACTCCCGCACACCGTACGGCTAACCCTACATTCTTGCGACATGGCGACGAGTTCGCCATTGCCGACTCTTATTAAATGATGCCAGCACACTCACTGTTGTTGCTTCATCGGTGGCGGATTTTGGTCTTCCGACTTTCACTTTATCTGCAACGGAACCTGTTGCCCGGAAATTGGCCGAAAGTTTGGCAAATGCACTGAGGGAAATGGATTGTCTGGTCGGGTGGTGACTTTTAAAACCCTCAGGAATGACCCATGTGCTTTGTTCTCCTCGCATCAAGATGACTTCGACGCCGTCTTCTTGTGTTAATGACATTTTCGTAATCTGAAAATGAGAAAACAACAGCTAAAACGAGAGCGTGAGTAAATGTTACCTAACTTTTAAACACATGTAACAAGTCAGGCATGGAATTTGCACTTTGCACCGACTAAAACTATTGGATGTCTTTTCGGTACGGAACGCTTAACGCTGCCGAGGATATCACTGCTGCCACACATAACTGATTATAACTTGAGAATGAATAAAGCTATGTTCCAAATAATGTAATCGTTTTTCTTGTAAAATTCTCTATCTGTCTGATATGTCACATAGTCACCTTCCCATTGAAAATTTTCGAGTTTAATCCAAAATGGCGGCTTTCAAGGCGGCCGCCATGTTGATGCCATAGAATATGTTTCTTGCCCTCCCCTTCCTCACGTGCAGGGACTTTGTTTTACTGTTTGCCACTCGGTTTGGATTTTATGAGGGTGTTTCCGGACTTTCTGACCAACCTGAATTAACAACACGCAACGGGTATTCGACGTACTGACGAGGTAGGACCGCGTGTTGTGTTAATTATCACAATCAGAAGAAACGAAAATACGAGGATCTAAATGCCCCAATATGACTTCATTCGGAATATACCGGCAGAACACGTACACATTGGTAAGCAAAATCGGTAATTTTTAAGGACACAGATGTAGGCAGGCGACGACCTCCTGACTTTCACTTGTAGGTCGTTGCGCTTTTGGCGGATTTCTCTGCAGGCTGTATTTCCACTGAGCAATATTTTCTGACCTTCAGAAAGTTTGCTAATGAGAACGAAGTCCCGAAAGCACTCGTTGGGGCAATTATATTTCTGTAGCGTTGTAGCGTACCTAATTTTCACTTCTTTGCCGCGGTGTGTTTAGACCATTATCGAGATATTTATCTATCCGTGCATCCACATTTACATCTGTACGCTGAAAATCGCTATTAATAGTGTGAAAGGGATTTCGTCCTATCTGTTCTACTCAGGTATGGAGTCTGGGAAGAACCATCGATTATAAGCCTGTTTGCAAACTGTTATAACTCCATTTTATCTAAAGGGTATGTCCAAGTGCCATTCATAAGGTGCTGATAAATCGTAGAATACACCATGAAAACAGGTTATTGCTAATTTTGAAGTAGATATTTGTAATGCAAACACATCAGACTAATGTTAGTCCCCATCCCCTAGGAGACATCGCGCTAATATTGCGCGAAATCGCCTCCAGCCTTGATAATGGCGACGAAAAGAGTATGTGAGTTTCTTCAAGTCTATCATATGGAGCTGAAGACACTCGTTGACGATTAAATCAGGTAGAGCTACCGGCAGGAGGATCTGCAGCGAATTGACGCATGGTGCAGGGAATGGCAATTGAATCTCAATGTAGACAAGTGTAATGTGCTGCGAATACATAGAAAGATAGATCCCTTATCATTTAGCTACAAAATAGCAGGTCAGCAACTGGAAGCAGTTAATTCCATAAATTATCTGGGAGTACGCATTAGGAGTGATTTAAAATGGAATGATCATATACAGTTGATCGTCGGTAAAGCAGATGCCAGACAGATTCATTGGAAGAATCCTAAGGAAATGCAATCCGAAAACAAAGGAAGTAAGTTACAGTACGCTTGTTCGCCCACTGCTTGAATACTGCTCAGCAGTGTGGGATCCGTACCAGATAGGGTTGATAAAAGAGATAGAGAAGGTCCAACGGAGAGCAGAGCGCTTCGTTACAGGATCGTTTAGTAATCGCGAAAGCGTTACGGAGATGATAGATAAACTCCAGTGGAAGACTCTGCAGGAGAGACGCTCAGTAGCTAGGTACGGGCTTTTGTTAAAGTTTCGAGAACATACCTTCACCGAAGAGTCAAGCAGTATATTGCTCCCTCCTACGTATATCTCGCGAAGAGACCATGAGGATAAAATCAGAGAGATTAGAGCCCACACAGAAGCATACCGACAATCCTTCTTTCCACGAACGATACGAGACTGGAATAGAAGGGAGAACCGATAGAGGTACTCAGGGTACCCTCCGCCACACACCGTCAGGTGGCTTGCGTAGTATGGATGTAGATGTAGATGTAGAAAACCCGGGAAAGGTGAGTTCTGCGTTTCACCCACTGTTCCAAATAGCCCTAGACATTTTCCATGGAATAAATATTGGTTTGTTAAGTGGCCCACTCGACGTACGGCAGGGTGTCTGAGTGTTCGTCGAATCAGGAAAGTTGGTGTGCAGCTGCGTGAACTCTGCTGCTGTCGTCTTGGAAAACCGGAATGCCTACAGGAAACTCGTCATGCAGAAGTAGAAGAAAGGGCAACACTTGATCATCGAGAATGTGGAAATAAACAACCTGGCTCATGTTCAAGGTATCCTGAATGACTGGACCCGAGTCATCGTACGGAAAACGCCCCGTCCAAAAAATATCGTTGAACTATCTCTGGTCACAACTACACCCACCATACTCAGTGGATTAAACGTCTCATTCGGCCGTTGAGGCACTAGACGTCTTGTATCATTTGAAAGGAGACGAAACCGCAACTATCGGAGCACTCTAAACGCCCTCGGTTAGCAATTGTCCAGTTTCTGTATTGTTTGGTCCATTGAAGATGTGCAGATTTATGTGCCGCTGTGAGCAGTGGACTATTGCGAGGTACACAACTCCATATTTCCAGTGCATCACCGGCAACAAAAATTCTTGCTGGGTTTCAAACGTTATAGACAAGGTGTGACACGCATCTCCCCGGCCGGGGTGGTCGAGCGGTTCTAGGCGCTACAGTCTGGAACCGCGCGAACGCTACGATCGCAGGTTCGCATCCTGCCACGGGCATGGATGTGTGTGATGTCCTTAGGTTACTTAGGTTTAAGTAGTTCTAAGTTATAGGGGACTGATGACCTTAGAAGTTAAGTCCCATAATACTCATAGCCATTTGAACCATTTGACATACATCTCCGGTTCCTGTCGGTTAGAATCTTTTTACGACAACTGTTCTTAAAATGTGTTACATAGCTGCGAATGGTAGACCATTCCCTGTACATGGTTTGTTCGGTCCGCGTTTGTAGATCAGCAGATCGCGTAACGTCATTCACGAAGTGGTCATGGACACGTCCAAACACGGAAGCTTTCTTCTGCCATTCTGTCAAGTCTCCACGTCGACCCGTGCAACTGCTTTGATTCCGCACAACACACAACTTGACTGCCATTACTTATGTGAACTGTGAAGTAGATAAGAACCTTCACTCAATACAAGAATTTCAGCCAAATGTACAGTACGAAATGCCAAAACTTCACGTGACGTAAAACCTTCCAATCCAGTCCTAGAAGCATCATGACACACAACAACAGCAAAGGTAATCCAACCATTACCTATAGTACTTGATTCAGATGCTTTTGAAATGGAAAAATTCAATTTAAGTCCTAAAAAGTAAATAGGACCTGACAATATAGGTAAAGACGCAATCTTCTTGAGATTTGTTATCTTCTTACTCGTACCAGGAGCTGGAACAGTACCATACGTGCCAGATATATTCACCAATTGTTTGTAGACTTATGTGAACTGTGAATGGCTGCGCGAATGGCTTGTACCCGTTCTACATCTACAGTGCTTCGAAGTGACAAGTCTGCTCAATTAAGGCGGTGACAAATACTTTGTCCACTGAGGTTATTATTAGGCTGGTGCACAAGTTCGTAGAGTTTTCCCGTAAGTTTAATAAACACTACAGACACACATAACAGAGACTTCAGTCATCAATAGTATATTCTACTTCACTGTTTACAACAGTCTGCCCACTCTAGGGTTATGGTTAAAAATGGTTCAAATGGCTCTGAGCACTATGGGACTCAACTGCTGTGGTCATCAGTCCCCTAGAACTTAGAACTACTTAAACCTAACTAACCTAAGGACATCACACACATCCATGCCCGAGGCAGGATTCGAACCTGCGACCGTAGCAGTCGCACGGTTCCGGACTGCGCGCCTAGAACCACGAGACCACCGCGGCCGGCACTCTAGGGTTACTTTTTGATTCCACGACTGTAGAAATCACGTGGTTTTGAGGCGAATAATTCATCGAGCCATGTTCGGAGTCCCATTTTAATCCGAAAAGAAAGTTACTTGAAGTTTGTTTGATAGAGAGCTGAAGATGCGAAAATCTGTGGACGCAAGATCAGGTGTTGAATGATTTCCCAACGCAACTCCTGTGTAATGTTTTTTTTTTTTCTTTTTCTTTTTTTTTCCAGCCTAGATGAATGCGGGCGGGCGTTATCGTACTGTAGCACTCTCCACGCAGTTTCCTGATCGTTGTTCTTGGATTGCGTCTGCAAGACGTCTCAGTTGTTGACAATAAATGTTAACGGCGATGGTTAAACCACGGGGAAGAAATTTGTAGTACACCACAGAGTCGTTGTTCACTAGATTCATAACATTGTCTTTTGTGGATGCGCGCAGAACTTTGTTACGGGCTCATCGATTCCTTTCTTTTCCTTATGTTAGCATAAAGATATCATTTCTCGTAACCTGTTACGATACAGGGTAGGAATGGTCGATATTCACGAGCCAACTGATGAAGAGTAAGGAAAGATGCACTTATGGCCTCCCGCTGATTCTGGTGATTTTGGCGTAGAGCATGCGGCACCCATACGACCGATTTTTGAGCCTTCCCCATTGCATGCAAATGTCGCACGATGGTAGAATAATCACAGTTCATCGCGTTTTCCAGTTGTCGAGTATACTAACGTGGATCATTTTGGATTAATGCGTTTAAACGATCTTCATCAAACACCGAAGATCTTCCTGAACGTGCAGTGTCACTAATGTCAAAATGATCCTCCTTAAAACGAGGAAAGCATTTAATTGCCGTGCTCTGTCCAATGGCATTGTACCCATACAAGCCAAAAAATGTTTTTGGCTGACTCCCTTGCTGTCATCCCTCTACTGAACACAAACAGAAGAATATGTCGGAAATGTTCCGATCCCTCCACTTGGGCCGGCCGGAATGGCCGAGCGGTTCTAGGCACTTCAGTCTGAAACCGCGCGACCGCTACGGTGGCAGGTTCGAATCCTGCCTCGGGTATGGATGTGTGTGATGTCCTTAGGTTAGTTAGTAAGTAGTTCTAAGTCTGGGGGACTGATGACCTCAGATGTTGGGTCCCATAGTGCTCAGAGCCATTTGAACCACCTCCACTTGGCATTCCATTTTCTAGCGTTCACAGCTCCATTCACTATCTCCAAATGACAAAGTGACAATATGTATACTCAAAGACCAACAATGAACTACAAATGAAATTACAATCGGTAAATAAATCCACAGAAACAGGAATACCAGCATTCATAACAAAACCGTAATGAACTTATGTTCCAACCTAATAGATGACTACCCTACCAACGGACTAAAGTCTCATACTAAGTCTTAAACTTAGGAAAATTAATATTTCTTGAGTCATTCGCATAAATCAATTGAAGACATAAAGTGTGAAAATGTGTCCGTGATCACATTCTTGACACTTTATTTTACAGGTCCGTCTTAATCACTTTTTTTTTTTTTTTACTATCGTCGGTTTCGGCTACTGCCATCTTCAGATCTGTTACAAAAACAAAAACAGTGTGTAACCAACTAAGTTAGTTTGCTGACGCAAAATCTATAAAAGTCCTGGTGCTACATAAGAAAGATAAAATGTTTACATGATTAACAGCCATGTATACCAGCCATACATACCATAAAATATTCTGATGTAGTATCAACGTCAAACTAAACACGTAAGTACATAGTAAGTGCTGGTGATGATCAAAATGCGTCTGGTATTTATGCAAGGAAACTGAGGCCAGCACAGCGCACTACACCAAGGCTACATGATTAACTAGTATCGCAAATGTAATGGTTAAAATGTGGTATGCGTAGTCATTAATTAAAATAACTTCACATGGCAAAACGAGCGTGTGACAATAAAACATGTACTGATATACTCCACGTGGAATTGGATCCACACTTAAAATCCACATAAAAAGTGCAAAAATTAATAATGCGAAGCTTCTAGCCTGGCAAGGTAAAACATACAATTGTAAAAAGCTAGTATACAGAGTATAAGGTTAAAAACACCTATAAAATAATATCTTCCATCCTGACAGATCAATTACCATAAAGGTAACTGCAAGATAATTAACGAGGCAGTGACTATTAATTAAAAATTTAAAAATCGATAGTCTATAATACATCCGGAGTGTGGTCTCAATGGCGGCACGTCGTGGCTTCTCTGTATGACGTACTTGTTCTCCTGCGGTGGAACTTGCGGAGGAAAGTCCAGTCTCCTCGTCGCAGGCGGCCGGCGCGCACGACTGCATGCCAAAGTTGGGGCGCTCGACGCTGCTCAAACCAGTAGGTTTCTGAATACATCAGAATAAGCATTTAGGTTAAACTCATTCTGTTCATTCAGCAGTAAGTTCGGTTGCCATTTTCTGTGCACATAAATCTCCATTTCTTCCAGTAGGTTCAGTAACTGTCCCTTCGGCGCCCTAAGCAACACTTTCATATTATTCTCTATGTTTACTACCAAATGTTTTTTTCTGTATAAATGTGTACCGAAAGCGTTCCTATTCTGGTTATATGTATGCTCTCTAAAACGAGTCTTGAAATTCCCTGCTGTCTGACCGATATAAAACCTGTCACCAGATTCCAAATATTTGTTGCCTTTGTTACCAGCTTTGTGGTGTTCCGTACAGTCAACTGTTCTTGTCGTTTGAAATTCAATTTTTATTTTCTTTTTTCTGGGTGAGATGCACGAAAAAATTTAATTCACAGTGGAACTGGAAGTAGAAGGAAGTATAAGTTTTTTGGATCGTAGGTTAACTAAAGGCATGGAAGGCATAAGATTAGCATGTTTATTGGCTTTCCGGTTTCTCTGATGGAAAGCACATACTTGTGTCTTAGATGGTTTTGTTTAAGATGGCATGTACTGTAGTATCTAGTCAGCCCCCCCCCCCCCCCCAAAAAAAAAAGCGTTAGTGAGAGTGTGTACCACTGATTCAAAGTGTGGCAAGAGCGAGATCATCAGCATACTTGAAACTCCTGATGTTGGAGGCCTTAGCCGGCCAGTATGGCCCAGCGGTTCTAGGCGCTTCAGTCTGGAACCGCAGCGACCGCTACGGTCGCAGGTTCGAATCTTGCCTAAGTTCTAGGGGACTGATGACCTCAGATGTTAAGTCCCATAGTGCTCAGAGCCATTTGAACTATTTGGATGCCTTATGATCGTAATTTGTATATCTACTGAACAGGATTGGGGCCAGTGCACTTACTTGACGGTGATCGTTCTTCTGTAAGCTCCATCGTCTCTCTCCTGTCCTTGAAAGTCAACACGGAACCTGCGATTCTGAATAAGAATTGTGATCAACCTGGTGAAATCGTTGGTCAAGCTGTGTGGCTCGGTTAACTGTAGCCGAAGGCAGACGGCGTCACACGCTGCTTATGAATCGACAAATACCACTCCAGACATCTTCTATGAACTGCGTATGATTCAGGAGATGTCCAGTACACCTTTTGTAAGGATTAAACACAGCATGCCGAGGAATAAATGAAGGGTCAGCTAGAGGTAGGAGGCGATTTAAAACCAATCTTTAGAGCCCTAGAGGTGACACAGGAGTGCAACTGGTCTAAAAAAAAAAATGGTTCAAATGGCTCTGGGCACTATGGGACTTAACATCTGAGGTCATCAGTCCCCTAGAACTTAGAACTACTTAAACCTAACTAACCTAAGGACATCACACACATCCATGCCCGAGGCAGGATTCGAACCTGCGACCGTAGCGGTCGCGCGGTTCCAGATTGAAGCGCCTAGAACCGCTCGGCCACTTCGGTCGGCCAACTGGTCTAAAGATCTTCCAATTATCTCCTTCTTTGTCAGGCTTCAGCAGGCAAAGATACAGTTCTTCCACTATACCTTTGGAATCTGGTATCTGGCCAGACAGTTACTGATGAGCTGGAGCACCAATTCCTTTGTTGTTAGGGTAAAAAGTGCTTGATTTTCTCTGTTCGAATATCATCCAGACTAGCTGGTTCCCTATTTTTACTCTGTTTGACAGCCTTCACAGCCGGCCGCGGTGGTCTCGCGGTTCTAGGCGCGCAGTCCGGAACCGTGCGACTGCTACGGTCGCAGGTTCAAATCCTGTCTCGGGCGTGGATGTGTGTGATGTCCTTAGGTTAGTTAGGTTTAAGTAGTTCTAAGTTCTAGGGGACTGATGACCACAGCAGTTGAGTCCCATAGTGCTCAGAGCCATTTGAACCATTTTGAATCCACAGGTCCAAGAAAACAAAATGGCCCCATATCAGCTGTATCAAGCAAAAGGTGGAGCTGAAAGCTTTGGAATACGGTGTTAACAAAACTCACTGCATTTCGATAAACTGACTGGCGCTGTAACGCGTGAGCGCAGAAGCTGCTCTGCCTAGCAACTGTCGCCTTAGAATCCTCTTCTGGCCATCTCTCAGCACCGTGTCTATCACTCATGCAGCCCTGTCGCAAAAGGGAAATTGTGAGCCTCATTTCAATACATGTATCTAGTGACGGATTTTCTTCGGATAACCACGTTTTCTTCCTTATTCAATAGATTTTCCTTACGAAACAAATATGGGCTTCAGTGGTAGTAGATTTTTGCAAGGTTGGAATCCAAGGGTTACCTCTGCGCTCGAGTGCATGGATTTCTACGAGCACCTCTGTATGAAGATCATCTGTGCAAGCAATAGTAACCATAGCCTTTGTCACGCCTCTTAGTTTTCCTGGATGCTTCGCACTTGAGTACCGAGATGTAGGACCCAGTACGATATCTTCCGTATACTTTACAATATTTTTATCTTCAGTGCAATGTGGAAGCACTGGAAAATCATTTTTAAAACTCCTCTGTACTTCGCCGATCACCTTGATGCGTGTGGCAGATATTAACGTTCTTTCGCGTTGCATTCGCGGATGGAAAATGCATTTTCCATAATTGTATCCGCGGTTTCTATGGGAACGATATGTACGAGACTGAGTAATATTCATAGTCCCTGTCTTTAAAAATCCGCCCTTGAAGTTTTCCTTGCAGGCTTTCACTTTCTTTTTTTTTTTTTTTATCAGTATTCGCATGCCCTCGATGTTGCTGCGCGGGGTAGCCGCGCGGTCTAGGGCGTCTTGTCACGGCCCGTGTGGCTTCTCCCGTCGGAGGTTCGAGTCCTCCCTCGGGCATGGGTGTGTGTGCTGTCCTTAGCGTAAGTTAGTTTAAGTTAGATTAAATAGTGTGTACGCTTAGGGACCGATGACCTCAGCAGTTTGGTCCGATAAGACCTTACCACAATTTTCAAACTTCCCTCGATGTTACCTGATTTTTCTGACCTCATGTTGATCCCATATTCTGTAGCAACATGCGCCGCACATCAAAAATGAAGCAGCTACTCGGGTAGCAGAGTACTCGTGGAGTGCACATGGGGGTTTTATAGGCTAGGCGGTAGTTTGACGTCCTCTGATGAACACTCGCCAGTCGATACGCACAGAACGAAATCAGACCGCGTACAAAGGACAAACACGTCGACTGTCAAAATTTTTGACAGTAAATTAAGTATTCGTAGCAAAGTTCCTAAATTTACTGCCCTCCAGGAAAGTTGCCGCGCTCAAATTCTTTTGTAACCAAGAGCTCGCTGAAATCCGAAGTAGAAAGGTCTGAAATATTGAGTGAGTTATGGAACGAATATCAAAAAAACGGATTAGCCGCCGTAGCAGGGGAAGTGTTCACTGCAGTCGACAAAAATATTGTATCTATTGATGTCGACATTGAATCTTAACTGTGAAGTTATCTGGACGCGAGTAACAGGCTTAGGTGAATTCAAGCTAACTATCTAAAGTTTTTTACCGGCCACTAAGAAAATCTACGCCCTGTAACGCGGAAATAACCAGAGCTTGCAATATTAGTTGGTGGCGACTTTCACCAACTGAGTATAGACTGGTACGTTTTTGGATTCATCGCAGGTGGTACGGACAGACAGTCTTGTGAAATAGTTTTGAACACATTTTTCGAAAACCGTCTATACCAGCTAGTTGGACAGCCTCTACGCGATGGAAATATTTCAGATGTTGTAGCTGCAAACAGACCTGTCCTTATCGGCAGTATAAGTATGCAAACAGGAATTAGTGACCATGACGTCATCATGGCGACAATGGTTACTACAGTTAATAAATCCAACAGAAGGGTAGGAGAGTAGTTTAGCAAGAAAAAGCAGATAACCAGCTGTTATCATTCCCTATACCTTCTAGCTACTTCTGTACATAGTCGCCACTCCGACATACACGTACGTCATAGCGTCGCTCCAACTTAATAACACCCTCGTCATAGAAGGCAGCCTCTTGTGCCTTCCGACAATACTGCAGCTCTTTGTCTGTGCCAAAATGTTGTATTTATAGCTAGTGGTTCATCTGAACAGAGACGGAAGTCAGATGGAGCCAAGTCCGGGCTGTGAGGTGGGTGATCACACACTTTCCATCGATAACGCTGTGGGAGCATCCTCATTGCCCCTGCTGTGTGCGGCCGACAACTGGCGTGAAGAAGGAATTGCATCACACTTACATTATGTGGGGTTGCATGAAATCAGGCGAAATCTGACGGCACGGGAGACATTATTTTCTAGGCAGCTTTATGCTTCCACTGTGCGCTTAGAACTGAGAAGAACGACGTAACCCTATGTACGGGCATACTAGAGAACTTGTCCCACATATCTGTGCAAACTTCCATCTGATTTTCACTTTGGTTTTTATTTCGTGCCCGATCGTTCCTCACTTTCCGAATAGCCCTCGTACATCATTTATTTACATTGTGGCGGACGTAGAGGAATTATGGACAGAGTTTAAGCAGACTGTAAATCGCGCTCCGGAGAAGTATGTCACGATTAGCTGGATTGAGGAGTTTAATAAGAAAATTTGGAAAATGTCGAGGAAGAGGAGACCGTAGCACTCTCGCTAAATAAAAAAAGGTGGAAACAAAGATCAATGCACGAAGCATACAACTAATTCCACTGCCATACACTAGCAAAATATCTTGAGAGAAGAGGAGAAAATTCTGATCGAACGCAAAATCGCTAAGCGGATCGAAGGCTTCTATCCGGTCACTCGTTCACCAGTCTGGTGTGGCAAAAGGAAAGACGACGTTTTAAATTTCGCGTTTGTGAAATAATTTCCGCAGGAGGATCGTACTAACGTACCGTCGTTTGAGTGTCGCACAGTCTCCGTGTGAAGAACATAGTAACAGGCTTCCCTGGCATAAAGAAGCAACTGAAACAGTTAAAAAAATAAGGTGCCGGCTCCAGATGGAATCCCATTTCAGTTTTACAGAGAGGGCTCTATGGCACTGTCCCCTTACTTACCTTGCATTTATCGCAAATCCCTCCCCCAGCGCCATGTCCCAAGCAACTGGAAAAAGGGCAGATGACTGCTCTACTAGTGTATAAGAAGGGTACAACGATGGACCAGCAAAATCACATACCAATATATTGAACATTGATCGGCTGCATAATTCTTGAACATAATCTCGGTCCGAATATAATAAATTTCCTCGAGACTGAAAAGCTTCTGTCCACAAATCAGCACGAATTTAAAAGCGTCGCTCATGCGAAGCTCAGCTTCCTTTCTCTCTCATGATATTCCGCGAACCAAGGATGAAGGGCAACATGTGAATTCCATATTCCTAGATGTCCATAAAACGTACGGAGCGAGATGGCGCAGTGGCTAGCACACTGGACTCGCATTCGGGAGGACGACGGTTCAATCCCGCGACCGGCCATTCTGATTTAGATTTTCCGTGATTTCCCTAAATCGCTCCAGGCAACTGCCGCGATGATTCCTTTGAAAGGGCACGGTTGGCTTCCTTCCCCGTCATTCCTTAATCCAATGAGACCGACGACCTCGCTGTCTGATCTCCTCCCACAAACAACCCATAAAGCGTTTGACACTGTGGTTACTGTTGACTGTTAACAAAGGTCCGTGCATATGGATTGGGTTCCCAGACATGAGAGTGGCTCGAAGAATTCTTAAGTAATAGGAGCCAATATTTTGTCCTCGATGGCAAGTGTTCTTCAGAGACAAGAAATCTTCAGCAGTGCCCCAGGGACGTGTGCCAGGACCGCTTTTATACTCAATACACATAAATGATCTGACGGTCAACTTATCTTCAGACCCCAAGCGTCATCTGCAGTCAACGAACCACAATGACAAAGACCAACGAAGTCTTCAAATGGAAACTGTACAACTTATTAAGCACGATACACGAGCGTGTGAAACTATTAAAGTCGAGTGCAGCGTGGCGAAAATCAACCGGAGTCAGTAACTTTCAGTAAGAAACCTACCAATGGTCAGACGACTGATGGTGTTTGATCTGACTTACCCAGTCAGCTCCAGGGGGATTAAAGTTTAATGTGGAATCTGATCCATATGTAGCGTGGCATTTTCCATACACTACCTGATCAAAAGTATCTGGACTCCTATTAGTTAAAGAGTGTCCACCCTTCGACTTTATGTCGGCCTGAACTCTGTTGGGGCCCTTTCAGTTAGCTATCCGAATGTCCATGGAGGAACGGCAATCCATTCTGCCTCAAGAGCGGAAACCACAGAAGACAGTGATACTGGACGCTTGGATCTGGAGCGAAGTAGACGTTATAACCCATCCCAAAGGTGCTAATTCAGGTCGGGACTCTGGGCAGACCAGTCCGTTTCAGGAATGTTATTATCCACAAACCATTGCCTTACAGATGTCGCTGTAGGGTTCATTGTCATGCCAATAGAAAAATTTATCGTCTCCGCACTATTCCTATACTGTACGTAGTACACACAGCTATAAAATGTGTTCATATCCATACGCATTTAGTATTATCGTAACACCACCTCCTCCATATCTCACTGCTGGCCGTACACATGATGTCAGGTAACGTTCTCCGTGCGTTTACCAAATCCAAACACTTCCATGAGACTCCCACATGGTAGATCTCGATTCATCAAACAGAATCACCCGATTCCAGTCATCCACTGCCCAGTGGCGGCCCCTTTACGCCGCCCCAAGCGTCGCTTAGCATTGGCTGCATTACAGATTTGTTTTTGTGATTGTGTTTCCACGTTACTGTTACGTTTGTGAAAATTTGTGAAATGGGATCAAGAAAGCCAAGAGAGCCACTGAAATGGAAACACCTCACCTCATCACAACGAGATTGCCAAGACAGAAGAACAAAGATTACTACAGCATTTATGAAAAGACTGTCTAACATCTGTATGATCTTATTGTGAAATTGTTTTTTTAATGCCATTTAGCCTGAAGATGAGGTATTCCCTCGAAACATGTCGCACAATAAATAAATCATAGATTACTTAACAACGTTTGTGACTGGTAGCGGTAATTTAAAAAAATCTTTACATATTTCTTGAGACAGTCACGTTCGAAAAATAGTCAAAATGGCTTCAAATTCATTTTCTTGTTATTTTCCGCAGACAGAAAATAAGAAGGTAAGCTTACAGTTATTACTAGTTTATCTAAATAAGTTATTGGAACCTATAATTTAGTACATCACTGAATGGATCTACTTTCGAATATAATTTTTTAACTCTCAGAATCTGATAGCGTTAGTATGTGTTGGCTGACTCTGGTAATTGTTTGCTGACAGACAACAGTTGCGGACCCCCGTGAAAAGAGGCTGGGAGAAGCTCAGATGAAGAATGAAGTAACGAATGAAAAGAAACAGCAAACTTAGTTGACGGACAAGAGTGGGAAATCTGTACGTGGGTACTTTACTGTGCATCTACAAAGGAAGAAAATGAAAACCAGTTGTAAGGAGGAAACATCAGAGGCACTGGAGGTATTGGATGTTCCCATCATTTTTGATAATGACGATGACGGTGAATCGATAATCAGTTTATTAACGCACTGAAATCAATCCCACACATTGTAAAGAACGTAATGAGATATATTGCTTCCGTGGAGAAGTAGGTAAACGCAAAAATCTCTGGCGTAGCTGCATTGCTTGCTACGTCTGAAATCATGCTGCATGTATTGGAGAAGACACCCCGAGACTCTGTTAGTGATGACTGTTCACACAAGAAATTTTTTCAAGGTTTGAAATGTGAAATTGAATGTGGTTACACGTTACACGTCGCTGTTCTAATACATTTCAGTATTATGCTTTCGTAGCGGATAATGGCAGATAACTTAAGTGAAGATTATTTTCAGTAACGTATATTCAGGATAAACTTTCTTTCTCAGACGCACAATTCAACAAAATTGTAAACAGTTATCCCATGCGCTGGGGGATAGCGCGAAATGTTATATTTGTAATATCTGTTACTTTTTTAAATTGTTTTAACGTAGTAAAAATAGAGAACTACAGTAACCTTACACACAACTGGTTTTAGATTGCTTATTATGGATGCATCAAATAGTAATTTTTACTTAAGTGCTTTCCATTCTAGACTTTCCCTTAAATAAAGGTATTTCGTTTGTTTGTTTCACTGTCTTAGTTTTACGATACAGTTCATCGAGCTTTTAAGATCATGGTAGCACAGGAAAACTAGCGAAGAAAATTGTAAGGAAGGCGCTACAAAACAAGCACTTTTAGTTAAAGACCAAGAGAACTTATTGTGTTGCCGTGAAATGCGGGACCAGTTTTGCCTTAGCCTCTTCTTAAGTCGTGACAAGGAACGTTGCGATCGTACTTTTATGAGGCACGCCTGACATTGTATTTTCTGGCCGTGCCGTTCAACTGAGAATGACGTTCTTACTATGTTTAGTCCGAACTCCCAGTGCGTATTCATATGTCTTCTGATATTGTTAAATCACACTTTTGTTGTACCACAAGGCAGTAAGGAACGACATACTCGTAGAGGTTTCCAGAATGTCAAGGAACACATAACTGTGTGCTCCTCTACATATAGCCTCCTGGATCGTATTGATGGGTTTGATACGATCTGTGCTGCTTCTTAGAGAATAGATCTGTCTCTTAATATGTCGTCACATGGAGAGTAACTCACTATACGTGCTGTGAATGTTGTAACTGAAAGATACTATTAATTCAGCCCAAACATCCACGGTAGCAGAAAACTGCAGTAGTTCGTTAAGTTGGGTGACTGAACTATTGCTAATTAACAACCGACTCTATAACAGAATGTGGCAACACAATAAGAAATAACAATTAAAATTTATTGGTAGTATGTTACGTAACGGCCAATGGCCTTGCCACAGTGGTAACACCGGTTCCCGTCAGATCAGCGACGTTAAGCGCTGTCGGGTTGTCGGGCTGTTGGCCTTAGCTAGGACACTTGGATGGGTCACCATCCTGGTATGCCAAGTGCTGTTGGCAAGCTAGGTGCACTCAGCCCTTGTGAGGCCAACTGAGAAGCTGTTTGTTTGAGAAGTAGCAACACCGGTCACGAAAATTACAAACGGCCGGGAGAGCGGTGTGCTGACCGTATGGCCCTCTATACATCCGGTGACGCCTATGGGCTGAGGATGACACGGCGGCCGGTCGGTACCCTTGGGCCGTCAAGGCCTGTTTCGGACGGCGTTTGTTTGTTTGTTTTATGTTAAAAAATGATACTTAAGTTTGGTACAATTTGATTTGGTGTCCTCTCCCTAGAACAATGAAATCTAAGTAAGTTTGCTGTCTCTTGGCAGTCTATGATGTTGTTACTATTACTGAAAGTAATGTGCAGGAACTCTGTTAATCATCCTAGTTCACGGTAAGTAGCGACTGCTAAGTCTGAAGGTAGTCTTCAGAATAATGTACTGAGCTGGTTGCTAGTATTGAACTCTCTAACTGCTGGATCGTAAATTTTCGCGGCGTCTTACTTTGTGCCTGTTGACGAAAGAAATTCCATGTCCGCCAGCACATGTCAAGGGGGGGGGGGGGTGGACATGAAGGTCGTCAGGCCACCATCTACCACTAACATCGCCAAATGCAGATGAACATGCCAACCCCGAGAAGATACGTTACAAGGCCAGGAGGAAGAATAAGAGGGTGCAGAGAGACGGTTGGAAGTTAAACGGGGATTATTAGGGGTGAATATTTTCGGTCTAGTGCCTGGATCTTTGACTCTATCTCCGCGCAATCGGATTACTACGAGGCAGCTATCGGTAGCGTCGAAGTTGATTATTTGCCTTGGTGGATAAGGCGAGACTACCGAACCTTAACAAGAACTATGTCACTAATATAGACAGGTAATCCGGGTCTGCCAATTAACAGTTCCTGCGCAGAGAGTGGTATAATTACACCACATCCGATCTTCCGCGACAAGTCGATGCCAGGAAACAGGAGAAGGAAGCTGTTAGAAGCTAATCGCCCATTGTTCGGATTTGGAACCAGTAATCTTCGTAGCATCATTTCTGTCTCTCTTTAATACAATCGCTTAGTACAAAACACAGTCAATTGCACAATAAGCATTTTGCACTTCCACCATATCTACGAACGTGTCTAGGCTTAGATTCAAGGATCACGAAAAAAAAAAAAAAAGAATGCTTTCCCTAACTAAAACATATTAATTTAACATAAGAATACAACTACAACAAAAATGAAAGAAATCCCTTCAAAATCTGATATCTTTGCTACTGGTTGACATTCAGTACCGTGTTGCCCCATTCCACGCTTTGTAACGTGCTTAGATCTTCCTTGATGTGATCTCCACAAAGGTGTCGATACAAATAGCTGGTCAAGCCTGTCTCCACTTCGGCAGCGGTCGTTCCACGATCAGTCAGTGTGCGAGGAGAGTTCCAACGACGACGCACTGCAACTTTCCGCTGGTCCCAAGCATTCTCAATTGGATTCATGTCAGCAGATACAACGGATCATTCCATTCGCCCGTCTCCTGTCTCCTGGAGACAACTGTTCACGAGATGTGTGAGGCATGCTCGTGCTTTACAGTGTTAAAATTCCAACTCATCACCGAACTGATTATAGGACTGGGAAGCAGGTTGTAGGATACTCTCCAGATGCTGCACAGCCTTCAAATCCCCCAAAATAGCGACGGGAGATTTCGGATATTCGCACATGATACCTCTCCCCGGTCGTGTGTGATTCGGTATAGTCATATTGAAGGAGAAGGTGGTCCATGTGAGGACGAAGTCTTAGAATTCGAACCCCGATTACAGCACGCTGTTTCTCATTCATCGACATAGTTACGTTACACATGGCCATGTTACACGCTACAGCCGGAGTCCTCTAGCAACAAAGGGCTTCAGGCATGTAGACATGAATAATAATGGTGTAGAATGTTAATAACCTTTATTTTATTTACAAAGCCTTAAGAGCTTTCACAAAAAAACAGAGTCATTACTTTTAAGTACGCCATCGTATACTCTATGAGATCTAAAGTATCCGGACATCCCCAAAACATACGTTTTTCATATTAGGTGGATTTTGCTGCCACCTACTGCCAGGTACTCAATATCAGTGATTGGGTGTCACTTGTGTCATACGTCTGTACGCGAGATTTACACACTCCTAAACATCCATAGGTCCACTGTTTCCGATGTGATAGTGAAGTGCAAAAGTGAAAGGACACATACAGCACAAAAGCGTACAGGCCGACCTCGTCTGTCGACTGACAGAGACCGCCGACAGTTGAAGAGGGTCGTAATGCGTAACAGGCAGACATCTGTCCAGACCATCACACAGGAATTCCAAACTGCATCAGGATCCACTGCAAGTACTATGACAGTCAGGCTGGAGGTGAGAAAATATGGATTTCATGGTCGAGCGGCTGCTCATAAGCCACACATAATGCTGGTAAATGCCAAACGAGCCTCGCTTGGTGTAAGGAGCGTAAACACTGCACGACTGAACAGTGGAAAAAAGTTGTGTGGACTGACGAATCACAGTACGCAATGTGGCGATCCGATGGCAGGGTGTGGGTATGGCGAATGCCCGGTGAACATCAACTGCCAGTGTGTGTAGTTTCGGTGTGGTCGTGTTTTTGATGGAAGGGGGGGGGGGTTGCACTCCTTGTTGTTTTCCGTGACATTATCACAGCACAGGCCTACACTGATGTTTTAAGCACCCTCTTGCTTCCAACTGTTGAAGAGCAATGGCCATTGCATCTTTCAATCGTGCACCTGTTCATAATGCACGGCTTGTGGCGGAGTGGTTACATGACAATAACATCCCTGTAACGGACTGGCCTGGACAGAGTCCTGACCTAAATCCTATAGAACACTTTGGGATGTTTTAGAACGCCGACTTTGTGCCAGGCCACACCGACCGACATCGATACCTCTCTTCTGTAAAGAATGGGCTGCCATTTCCCAAGAAACCTTCCAGCACCTGCCTGCGAGAGTGGAAGCTGTCA
Organism: Schistocerca nitens; assembly: GCF_023898315.1. NCBI lineage: Eukaryota > Metazoa > Arthropoda > Insecta > Orthoptera > Acrididae > Schistocerca > Schistocerca nitens. The sequence continues at coordinate 933,476,407 of NC_064616.1, forward strand.
TCAGCGCTGTGGGTGGGCCAACACCATATTGAATTCCAGAATTTCCGATGGATGGTGTTACGAACTTGTAAGTCATTTTCAGCCAGGTGTCCGGATTCTTTTGGTCACATGGTATATTACTGGAAACTACGTTGTTTACGTCAAAGGAGTTTTCGATTTAAGCACCGCTGTTGCTGTATTGCTGAATGGAAAAGGGAAGCAAGAACAAAAACTACAAGATCCGGAATAGATTGCAGACATTGCTTTGTAAATAGAGTGGAGTGCAGTATGACAGTGCAAGGTGAAAACCAACTTATTTCTCATTTCATGGTCAAAGTGGATGCATTTATAAAGGAATTACATTGTGGAAGGGACAACAAACGCCGTCCATTTCCCTAAGCTTACTTTTGCTAAAGAAAGCGCGAATTTTGAATAATGCATTGTGACGCTGAAAGAATTACACGATTAGCTTTCTAAATCTTTGGGGACACTGCCAACTTTAAATCTGTTTTTGAGCTATTTTCGAGACCGTTTCCTAGTTCAGCTGACAGAGCCCCAGTGCATCTGTCGATGGAATTGGTCGATTTGGATTGTAATTCCCGTTTAAAAGGCAAATTATTTTAAATTAATACTGTGCAGGAGCTCTACGTTGTTTACCTCAGGAAGTTTCCACGTCTCCATAATCGAGCTGCAAAACTGACATCAATTTTTTGGTCAAAATACCTGCGTGAAAGGCTTTTTTCGATTAACAAATCAAATACAGGTAAGTCATGATTACATGGCAACCTGAGTGATGAAACCATACGGAACTGTCTGCAACTGTCCATATGCCGACAGTGCGTGGCAGATATAAACTTTAATATGTCTTGGGAGTGACAAAAATAATTAAATAATATTAAAATTGTTTTGAGTGCGACCTATGTTGAGAAATATGAGCCAAGTCGCATGCTGTATACGGCATTTTCGTACTTCACCCCCTCCTCTCCCACTCTTTCCACTTAGACAGCGTGGAGTGGCAGAAGCGAAAGTGAGACTGGAACGCGTGCTCGAGCACTGTACGTGAGGCTAGTTCATAGCCAGCTGTGATCATGCGTGCACAGTCTGAGCTTGAGGAGGTATATCGGCAGAGCAAACAGTACAATTAAGCCACATCGTCCCTTTGACTAATGTAGGCCCGTAACATTCTACTGAACTACACTGAGAACGCACGCTAAGGTCGGCGAGCCAAAATCAGTGCGAGGACCACTTTTCCACGAGACTGAATGCTCCGTGGCGGCGTTGTAGGCACGTGACGCTCTAAGGAAAGTATAGAAGCGGAACAGAGGCGAATGGAGAATCATTACAGCGACGATACGAGGAGCACATCCAGTGCCATAAACGACTTTGACAAAGGATAGATTGTTATGACTCTATGCCTAGGAACAAGCATCGCAGAAATGGGGATCTCACAGGCTGTTTACGTGCTGCTGTCGTGAGCATCTATGGAAAGTGGCTGAAGAACGGTGAAACCGCGAGAGGGTAGCAATGTGTTGGACGTACACGTCTCAACACAGATCGTGGAGGTCAGAGGCTAACCATACTCTTTAAAGAAAGATAGGTGGCGATTTGTAGCTGATCCCAAGACAGAAAACAGCACTGGTGCAGATATACGTGTTTCGGATTACTCCGTTCATGGCATACAGGTAAACATGGGAGCCCGCAGAAGACGACCCCTACGTGTTCACACACTGACCCAACGATACCGTCAATGACAATTACAGTGTCCACTGGATCATCGAGATAGAACCGTAGATCGATGAAAAATCTGTCATTTGGTTGGATATTTCACGTTTACAAACTTATGCACGGCTGCAGAGCAACTTCTGTAGAAGCCACATTGTGTAAAGGTTGAAACCTAGGTCAAGAGCTTTTGACAACTACGTACGAGCGGCTCTGGAGCAGCGCAGGATGATCCAGATCGAGCAGACCGCCCTCTATGAGAAAGAGGAAGGACTACCTTATGGTCCCGGAATAGCAGATTGAACGTAAGTTGCATATTATTGCATTTATATGTAGTCAAAACTTCAAACTCGTTTTTCTCGAAATGACTTTTTTTTATCGCGCGGTATGGTAACTTCAAATCTACTGGACCGATTGGCATGATTCTTTGTTTCCGACGAAGCTAACTGAATTGTCTAGGGGCTGTACCACTTTTATTCCGACCCATCAACTATAAATATTTTTACACGGCCGACGAAGTCGAAAAAACTGCTCTAAGCACTACGGGACTTAACATCTGAGGTCATCAGTCCCGTAGACTTAGAACTAAGTAAACCTAAGTAACCTAAGGACATCACACACATCCATTCCCGAGGCAAGATTCGAACCTCCGACCGTAGCAGCCGCGTGGTTCAGGACTGAAGCGCCTAGAACTGCTCGGTCACCGCGGCCGGCCGACGAAGTCGAAAAATAGATGAAAACACCCATTTTTTCAAACAGCCGCCATTCTGTTTCCTATGGTCCAAATAACTTAAACGAGGTACAATTCCTAAATAATCTTATATACTTCGCTAATGGCAACTCAATTTTGATTTCAGACAAGCCAGCTGACCTGTGACATACCGCGCGTGAAGGTCTACATCGAAATTTTGTTTCATTCCGACGGCACTTCCGCCTTTGCTTTTCGTCATTTTCGGCCGAAAAAATTCTAGTTTGTATAGGAAATATCAATAAACATTTTGAGCCGGCCGGTGTAGCCGAGCGGTTCTAGGCGCTACAGTCTGGAACCGCGCTGCTGCTACGGTCGCAGGTTCGAATCCTGCCTCGGGCATAGATGTGTGTGATGTCCTTAGGTTAGTTAGGTTTCAGTAGTTTTAAGTTCTAGGGGACTGATGACCTCAGCTGTTAAGTCCCATAGTGCTCAGTGCCATTTGAACCAATAAACATTTTGACTAAATTTTACACTGATATCTATAACACATCCCGAAAAAAAATTTCTCAAAGAACATGCTTTTTTCGGGCCAAAGGTAGTAAACCTCCCCTTAATGGTAGAGTTGCGCTCTACCAAAACTACGGTTCGTTAGTTTTGTCACAGTACATAAATGACGTAGCAAATGGTAGGATTACCAGAAGAATTGGTAGCACTGGTAGCGAAAGAAACATAAATGAATGTGTGACAGAAACTGGGAGCTGACGACTTCTCTCTGTGTTTTTTTTTTCTTTTTTTATGCACATAATCAGAGCCGCACATCGTTCAGTGTTAGTCCATCGTGTATTTTATATACTTAGAAATATAAACTGCGTTTTACAAGTGTAAAAATTATCTTATCACCTAATTTCTGCGTTTTTATGTGACCAAACTAATTAATTTTGATGCAAGTTCAGTTTACATGCACAAACATAAGAAAATCGATATAATTACTGTTATTATTTTGTACTCTTCATCATGATCAAAGGCAAGAGTTTCCTGTTATTACTGATAAGTACGAAAGTTGTTTGTGAACAACAGAAACATGATTCATATAAGCTCAACGCAATACTGAAGTGATACTCGATATGTTTTTGTTTTGCTTTCTTTTTTTCACCTTTTTTTGAGGAAATTGCGTTTTCTAGTACTATGTGATAAATTTACATCGTTATATTATTTTTTTTTACCACAACATCCCTCTGTTTCACATTACAAAACAATTACTTTCAAATGAAACCTGAATTAAACACTGACAGCTTCAGTTCTGCTGTAAACAGTATTTACATTTTAGTAACAGACAGGAGGATAATTATGTAGAGAAAAAATGTTGCACAGATTATGTGGCCCTTTATATATCCTTACTCAGGTTCTAGACGGTTGACTGCTTCCTGTTCCTACAGGAACCTAGTAAGACACTGATCGCATACGCAAACAAAGCGATAGAAATGAGGTAACGCCCGACAGGTATGCAACACATCTAATAACGCGGTTAAGATATTAACTGACCAAGGCTACTAGATAAACTACCATTGTCTGCGCCTACTTATAATAGTCTACATTGGCCTACGGAAGTTTTACAACTCTATTTAAGGAACATTCATCTGTGCTTCTATGGGACCTACGCTAGTAATCAAGGGCACTATGATAGCTATGGACTATGTGAACATTACTGTAGTCCACTTACATCCTCTCGTGTTCGATGTCTTTACTGACAGACTTAACTCCGCGCCCTTGAGCCATAGGCCCGTAATTTACGAGAAGTGCATAACCTGTGCGTAGAAATCTGGTACCACATACCTTCGGACTCCTACGAAAGGCTTGTCGAATCCATTCCACACAGAATCGCTACCGTATTGTCATAACGCTGATTCAGGACAGTGTTAATACGATAGCTATAATTTTTTGGATTACCAGGTACTTTGACCACCACAGTGCAGACGGCTGTAGGTAACGAACTCTGTGATCAAAAGAGTATTGAGAAAGAGATTTCCAATCCAAAAAATAAAGCTATCCACATCTCGTGTGTGAGGTAAAGCTTTTTCGGGCGGGAAGTTTTGATCTCGCTAAAATTGGACGATTTTCCGGTTCATCTAGATCTTTTTGGTCGAGGTGTCCTCGCTGTCAGTGTTACTAGTCTGACAAGATGCGCTCGGGTGATAGGATTATGCAGATGAGTGGCAGACGAGGCTGTCGTCTTGGCGGCGCGGCGTGTGTGAACATAATTAGGACCTCGACGCTGACGCATCTTTGACGGCGCTAACGAGACGCGCGCCGCTGCACAATTAATGCTGCCGCCTCGGCTCGCTTCGGCTCCGATCGGCGTCGCTCGGCGTCGCGGCCGACGGCTTGTCGCGAGTACAAATTGAAACCGGCGCACGTGCCGCAATTTCCTTAACGCAGTTTAGACGCGCTGCCGAGCCCGTCCCCCTCGCATCACTGTCTCCAGTCACAGGCACTTCCTGCTCGTTCCGGCGTCAAGTCGAAACGTCTTGTCGGAAACTGTTCGCTGGTGCGAGGAGTCTCGGAATACCAAGTTGTATCCCAAGTAGCACCTCGCCCTATACAAAGTGAAACTGAATTACAGACTATTTGTATAGAGTGCAACACGAACTCCATCGACAGTATTTAGGAAGTTATTCGGAGACACTTTCCGACTAATTTTCTATCCAGAACACGTAGTCGCCTGTGGCGCGTTACAGAGTAATTTTATTTCGTTTAATTTCTTACCCCCATTTATCTTATTATTTGTATTTCACTAAAATACACTCCTGGAAATTGAAATAAGAACACCGTGAATTCATTGTCCCAGGAAGGGGAAACTTTATTGACACATTCCTGGGGTCAGATACATCACATGATCACACTGACAGAACCACAGGCACATAGACACAGGCAACAGAGCATGCACAATGTCGGCACTAGTACAGTGTATATCCACCTTTCGCAGCAATGCAGGCTGCTATTCTCCCATGGAGACGATCGTAGAGATGCTGGATGTAGTCCTGTGGAACGGCTTGCCATGCCATTTCCACCTGGCGCCTCACTTGGACCAGCGTTCGTGCTGGACGTGCAGACCGCGTGAGACGACGCTTCATCCAGTCCCAAACATGCTCAATGGGGGACAGATCCGGAGATCTTGCTGGCCAGGGTAGTTGACTTACACCTTCTAGAGCACGTTGGGTGGCACGGGATACATGCGGACGTGCATTGTCCTGTTGGAACAGCAAGTTCCCTTGCCGGTCTAGGAATGGTAGAACGATGGGTTCGATGACGGTTTGGATGTATCGTGCACTATTCAGTGTCCCCTCGACGATCACCAGTGGTGTACGGCCAGTGTAGGAGATCGCTCCCCACACCATGATGCCGGGTGTTGGCCCTGTGTGCCCCGGTCGTATGCAGTCCTGATTGTGGCGCTCACCTGCACGGCGCCAAACACGCATACGACCATCATTGGCACCAAGGCAGAAGCGACTCTCATCGCTGAAGACGACACGTCTCCATTCGTCCCTCCATTCACGCCTGTCGCGACACCACTGGAGGCGGGCTGTACGATGTTGGGGCGTGAGCGGAAGACGGCCTAACGGTGTGCGGGACCGTAGCCCAGCTTCATGGAGACGGTTGCGAATGGTCCTCGCCGATACCCCAGGAGCAACAGTGTCCCTAATTTGCTGGGAAGTGGCGGTGCGGTCCCCTACGGCACTGCGTAGGATCCTACGGTCTTGGCGTGCACTGTGCGTCGGTGCGGTCCGGTCCCAGGTCGACGGGCACGTGCACCTTCCGCCGACCACTGGCGACAACATCGATGTACTGTGGAGACCTCACGCCCCACGTGTTGAGCAATTCGGCGGTACGTCCACCCGGCCTCCCGCATGCCCACTATACGCCCTCGCTCAAAGTCCGTCAACTGCACATACGGTTCACGTCCACGCTGTCGCGGCATGCTACCAGTGTTAAAGACTGCGATGGAGCTCCGTATGCCACGGCAAACTGGCTGACACTGACGGCGGCGGTGCTCAAATGCTGCGCAGCTAGCGCCATTCGACGGCCAACACCGCGGTTCCTGGTGTGTCCGCTGTGCCGTGCGTGTGATCATTGCTTGTACAGCCCTCTCGCAGTGTCCGGAGCAAGTATGGTGGGTCTGACACACCGGTGTCAATGTGTTCTTTTTTCCATTTCCAGGAGTGTATTTACACGATAGTGCACTGTGCGTCATCTTTGGCAACAAGCTTATTCCTTTCAATAACGGTACTTACTTTTCGCAGCAGAATGCCCAGTGTACTTTTCACCCTCAAGTTTGAATTCAGCAGTATTTGATACAACTTCGGGTTTGATTTTCCCACGGCGTTAATGGAACATAGAGTTGCGCTCTACCAAACCAAGTGTTCGGTGGTTTTGGTACACTACATAAATGTAGGATTGTCGGTAGTGTTGGTAGAACTCTCTCTCTCTCTCTTTCTCGTTCTCTCTCCCTCTCTCTGTCTCTCTCTCTTTCACATAGTTATATCCGCACATCATTCAGTGTTAGTCCACTGCGAATTTTATACTGAAGCGACAATTTGTATAGTCATGCCTATTCAAATAGAGAGATATGTAAACAGACAAAACACGGCGTTGCGGTCGGTAACGCCTCTATAAGACAACAAGTGTCTGGTGCAGTTGTTAGATCGCTTACTGCTGCTACATTGGCAGGTTATCAAGATTTAAGTGAGCTTGAAAGTGGTCTAAGAGTCGGCACACGAGCGATGGGACACAGCATCTCCGAGGTAGCGATGAAGTGGGGATTTCCCTGTACGACCATTTCACGAGTGTACCGCGAATATCAGGAACCCGGTAAAACACCAAATCTCCGACACCGCTGCGGCCGAAAAAAGATCCTGTAAGATGGGGACCAACGACGACTGAGGAGAATCGTTCACTGTGACACAAGTGTAACCTTTTCGCAAAGAGCTGCAGATTTCAGTGCTGAGCCATCAACAAGTGTCAGCGTGCGAACCATTCAACGAAACATCATCGATATGGGCTCTCGGAGCCTAAGGCACACTCGTGTACCCTTGATGACTGCACGACACAAAGCTTTACGCCTCGCCTGGGCCCGTCAACACCGACATTGGACTGTTGCTCACTGGAAACATGTAGCCTGGTCGAACGAGTCTTGTTTCAAATTGTATCGAGCGGATAGACTTGTACGAGTGTGAGAGGCAACCTCATGAACCTATTGGGCCCTGCATGTCAGCAGGGGACTGTTCAAAATTGTGGAGGCTCCGTAATGGTGTGGGGAATGCGCAGTTTTAGTCATATGGGACCCCTGATACGTCTAGATACGACACTGACAGGTGACAAGTACGTAAGCATTCTGTCTGATCACCTGCATCGATTCATGTACATTGTGCAATCCGACGGACTTGGGCAATTTCAGGAGGACAATGTGACACTCATACGTCCAGAAATGCTACAGAGTGGCTCCAGGAACACTCTTCTGAGTTTAAACACTTCCGCTGGCCACCAAATTCCACAGAAATTAACATTTTTGAGCATATCTGGGATGCCTTGGAACGTGCTGTTCAGAAGAGATCTCTACTCCGTCCTACTCTTAGGGATTTATGGACAGCCCTGCAGGATTCATGGTGTCATTTCCTTTCAGTAGTACTTGAGATATAAGTCGAGTCCATGCCACGTAGCGTTGCGGCACTTCTGCGTTCTCGCGGGGGCCGTACACGATATTAGGCAAGTGTGCGTTTCTTTAGCTCTTCAGTGTAGCCATGCGGTCTAGGGCGCCTTGTCACTGTTCGCGCGGCTGCCCCCGTTGGAGGTTCAAGTCCTCCTTCGGGCATGGATGTGTGTGCTGTCTTTAGGGTAAGTTAGTTTAAGTCAGACGAAGTAGTGTGTAAGCTTAGTGACCAATGACCTCAGCAGTTTGGTCCCATAGCACTTACCCCAAACTTCCAATTTTCTTCAGTGTACAACAGCGCATCATTCAGTGCTAGTCCACTGCGAATTTTATATCCTGAGGTAGCGCCTAATAGTATGCAACAAACCCACCATACTTGTATTGCGGGTACAACCCAAACTGAGCAAATCTAGTGTAGTAGGAAAATTACCATAGTGAATGCTTACTTACGGTAGTCCACGATGGTTCTACAACTCTAGTGGTACATCAACAGCGATAAACAACAGGATGGATATGTTTACTGATACGCAACTCGTGTATAGTTTCACTGAATGCAGTGGAACGACGGCAAAATGACGCTATGCTCATCTGTTTCCGTAGCGACCGCAACCATATCTATCACAGTACTTTTTACGGTTGTTGAATTACCCTGTGTTTTCCGTTGTCCATTGTAGTGGTTATATATTATTGGTTTCTTCACTACTGTGAAGTACTCTCATAGAAACAAAGGTCACTGGGGTTACAAACCGAATAAATCATGATTACATTATTACTCAAACGGGCGACCGAGGACCACAGGTCTCTGATACCAAAACACTCAGTAAATATCCCTGGACAGCATCCGCAATTTTGTCGCTAGGATTCGGGTACAACCTGCAGAACTTAAGCTCTTACGTTGGTAAAGAAAGCTACGGGAAGTCATCGTCAGCAGACATTTGACACCACGGCTGGATAAAGCGCTCGTCCTATCTTCTACACCCTTGCAGGTTTCAGCTACACTCATCCACGTTGTCCCTGCCTGATTTCTAACGCAATCTATCTGACTTCAATTTCGGCCTTTCCTCGTCCCTTGGAAACCAACAAAAAAAATTCTTTGTCCCATTTACCACCCATGCTCTGCTCAACACCATTTCATTTTTGTTTCATTAATAGTCATCTCTTCCGCTCTAATCTGTTACCTGATTCATATGTTTGTTTTCCTGTTCCTCCTAATTATTTACAGTTTTCATTTCTCCATTGCTGGTTAAGTTACCCTCAATTAAAGTCTCACTTCTATTAGTTAAAACTAATAATATTCACTGATTTTAAACTTTCTAGTACAGATACCAGTACGTTGAATGCTGATTTCTGAGAACCGTGTTTAACTTATCAAAAGCACATCAGGCCCTTTTATTCTTCTGTTCGCTTCTTTTACTCAGCTACCAGTTGTCTTCAGCTGTGATAGGTACAAAAACTCCTAGACTGTTTCAATACCGTCACTGTTAATTTATAGTATCTATTCGTGATGTATTACTTGTCATTATGTTAGACTACGAAAAGCTGCTCTGACAAGGACGGGGATCACCCTGGGGAAGAGCTGCAAATGGGCAAATCCATTGTGATAAGCGACTTTGAATAAGGGCACATTATTATTAAGTAGAGCCTGTGAACGAGTATCTCGAAAATGGCGAAGCTGGCATAATATTCATGTGCTGCTGTTGTTAGTATCTACGGAAAGAGACAGAAGGACAGTGAAACTACCACTAGGCTCTAAATAGTTGGACGCCTACGACTTTTCACAATACGTGGGGTTCGGAAGATTGTCTGCTCCGTAAGGTAGGATAGATGGTAGTCTGTGGCATCTCTGCCGAAAGAGCACAATACTGGTGCACGCACAAGTGTTTCGAAGCACAACGTTCATTGTGAAGCACAGTTTTGCTACAGTATGTCGACGGTCGTCTGCACAAACGGCGTCATGAGATGAACTGCGGCTTGAAATGTGCTGCGCGCCACGGGTGCAGGCTGGTGGGAGAAGTATTATGCTATGGGAGAAATTCTCCTGCGCTTTCATGGGACCTGTGGAAGTAATTGAAGACACGCTGTCAGCTGCAAACCACCTGCATCCCTTCATGCTTCATGTCTTTCCCGACGGCGATGTGATTTTTCAGCAGGATAATTGTCCGTGTCTCGGAGCCAGAAACTTGCTACAGTGCTTCGAGGAGCATTATAGTGAACTCACGGTGATGTCTCGGCAACCAAATTCACCTGATTTAAATACTATGGAAACCATCTGGGTCGCTATCGAGCGCCATCACCGCGCATGCCAATCAGCGGCCCTTTATTTACGCGAATTACATCACCTGTTCTTAGAGATCTAACGCCGCATGCCTACACAAAGCTTCCAACAAAATGTTGAATCCCTGATACGCAGAGTATGTGATGTATTTCGTTCCAATGACGGAGAAATATGCTATTAAGTAGATGGTCATAGTATGTTGGCTCAACACTGTGTTCTTATAATATTACAAACATTCTTGAGCCACTCTATGGCTGACAAGGGGAAGGCCTCAGACATGGCCAACCGATTCGGCTCAGATTTGGCAGGTCGCTTGTGTACAACTTAAAACGAAGGAATATAAGATATTTTGGGTCAACACCACCGCGTTTTTGAGAAAATCGCCCCTAAAGGTTACGACGAGCAATCGACTCAAAATTGGAGGGATCGATAGATAATTGTAAACAGAGCATTTTTCATCACCAGTAATGGGTCCACAAACGCATACTTTTGCAGAAATCGAGGTAAGAAACCTTTACCACTGCCGTTCTGTAACCACATGGTTAACGCTTCTCATCGACAGCATCGATATCGCCGGCACGGTAGCTCAGCGTGTTCGTTCAGAGGGTTGGCTGCCCTCTGTAATAAAAAAACTGAGTTATCGATCAACGACGAATTTAAACGGATGTCTTACGACGTCCGCCCCGAGCAGATGCAACGAACGAAAGCGACAAAACGAGATTAAAAAAAAAAAAAAAAAAACAGAAGATAGCGCAACGGCCAAGGTAAGTGGCTGGTAATCGGAGAACCCGCGCTCGAATCTCGAAGAAACGTAGCGGATGTTCTTTTCGTTTGTATTTTTCTATATCTCAATTGATAGGGGCAGGATGGTTAATAAGGTAAGTAAATCAATAAGGAATGATAATAAGGTAGGGAAATAAATTTCTCAAACCTCTTGGGACAGTCAACAACTAAAATGTTACTCCGCGTCATTTTACAATGGCTCTTCCAGTCACTATTACGTGTCCTCACTTTTCTTCGATCAACTAGATGGGTGGTACTTGTCATATAAACATACGAAACAAATATACTCACGGCTCCAAGAACATGTAATGAACACAATCTTTCGACAGCTACACTGCTTCCGAAGTTTCGGCGAAAAGCGTTTGCCATGTGGGTACAGAAGCGGCAGTTGTAGAAGTTTCTTTCCTCGATTTCTGGAAAAGTTTGGGTTTGCGGACACCATACCTGATGATGAAAAATGCTCTATTTACAATTATCTATCGACCTCTCCAATTTTGAGTCGATTGCTCGTCATAACCTTTACGGGCGATTTTCTTAAAATTGTGGGGGTGTTGACCCAAAATATCTAAGACTCCTTAGTTTTAGGTTGTACACAAGCGACCTGCCAAATTTGAGCCGAATCGGTTGGCCGTGTCTGAGGCCTTCCCCTTGTGAGTCGGAGAGTCTTTGTATGTCCTTCGGATCATAGCTACGCACTTAACACACAAGTAAATGGTCCACTGATTGGATTTCCCCGCACTCGTATTCAGGACTGTCCGATTGGCCTTATCTGTTCATTAGTTGCTTACACATGCCAATACTCCTCCTGACACGATTCAAATTTGTCCAAAATTTCCTCGGTAGGTTGAATCCGTCTACCTTCTTGTTCGCCTGTCAGGTAAAGTTATACTAGTAGTAATTTCTTACTTAAATCAAAATAACGGCAATCAATAGCTATTTACTGTATTTGCTGTCTGAAAACAAAGCTGTCATCTGTTTCGTGCATCAGTAATTTATTATGAGACAGTAGTATAATCGCTTCTACTTCTTATTTTTGGTACAGGGTTGTGGTTTCATATTGCTAGTTTCATAAACAAGGAGAAGGAACATAAAAAGTTAACATTCCGTCGACGACAACTTCATCAGAGACGAAGATCGCAGTGGAGGCAGAAGTCGAAAAAGACTTCCTCAAAGGAATCATCCCGACATTCACCTCAGTCGATGTAGGGAAACCATGGAGTACCGGACAAAGAATGAGGATTTGCATCCTGAACCATTGCACCACCTCGTTCGGTCAGTCACACGATTCGCCAACATCATAGACGTATTTACTGTCAGAAATTTTGGAAATTTGTGGTAAGGTCTAATGGGACCAAACTGTGAAACGTCCCCTTTGAATAATAGTACACTACTGTGCTTAACCTGACACACAATATTTTTAGCGCAACGCAATCTGACTTTCAATAATCCCTACAAAAGAATGGCCCTGTCTAATATTAACCTATACGTTTCACAAATCACTTACCTCACAAAAATCTTCGTTACTCGAACTACTGCAATACAGCGAGCGCCACTACTGTCAGCTAAATAAAAGATTCAAACTAAGGAAGGCACTAACTACTGATAGGCATAGTTAGCAAATGAAAGATTTTAATAGAGAACAAACACTGTATTTACCTTAATAGTCATATTATATATATAGCAGTTCATGACAGTATTACAAATTTCAAAACTCCGCCATCTCTCTCCCCACATCCATCACTGCTGGCGGCTCACCTCCAACTGCCCAACGCTACGCGCTGTTCACAGCGAGCTGCCTAACACTACAATGGCGAGTATTACAACAATGAAAAGCAGCCACAGACTGCACACAGCACAGCCAGTGATTTTCATACAGAGGTGGCGTTACCAATAAAAAAACCTAAACAGCCTACTTACTTACAACTGCTGAGGTGATCGGTCCCTAAGCTTACGCACTACTTAATGTAACATAAACCAACTTACGTAAGGATAACACACACACCCATGCCCGAGGGAGGACTCGAACCTCCGACGGGGGGAGCCGTGACAAGGCTCCCTATACCACGCGGCTAGCCCGCGCGGCTTCTGCCTGATACGCCCAGCTATAAACGGGGTTCACCGTTGGGATCAACAAGTGCATTCCTTTAGAAGTACTACACAGTATTAACACGAGAGAAGGTCCACTCTACAGTTGTGGTATTGTGAAGCTGAAACATTGGATGAGCGCGAGAACCAATCATCGCTCACATAGGACTGCGAAAGTAGCCAATAAGGACCGGCAACCTTTGCAGGGAACTATACGAGCCAAAAAACGACTACAACGCAAGCTAGAGAACAAAGGTCAGTCACAAAAGGTTCAATATTCATGTTCGGACGGCTGCCGAGTCACCGTTGACGACAGGAGGGAACGTACGAAATCACTTACCTGGTGCAGACAATACCGTCATTGGTCTATGGTTATTCAGTTGAAGAGCAACATGATGCAGCTCTCGGAAAGATCTAGAAGATCTTTCGCGAATGCTGTTAAGCTGAGTGTGCTGTAGTGACAGTGAAATCTGGTGGATCAATTTGGAACGCTAGGTGTGTGGCAGACCAATTTGTTCAAAATCTGATGTTTACTACCCTTCATGCTTCAAGAAGAATAGGAAAAATTACACCTGCAGTGTGTTAGAAACTAATGGAAAGTCTTCCAGAAGTCTTGACGCTGAAATAGTAGCTAAAGAAAGTCAAAGACTGTTACATGCCTGGGGTGTCTGTAAGGAACTGTCCAAAAACGTTTGGCCACATATAATATATGGTGCCTCATCGATCATGTACATAACTATGTCACATTGCATGAGACAATGACTGCTGGATGCAACATGGAGAACGCTGGAATTGCTGGGAATGATGCAAGAAGTGGGATTAAATCCTCAGCAACCGGATGCTTTCTTACACAGGACGAAGTCGGATCCTTTTATCCTCATCCTCTGGCTGAATTGTTGAAACGTCTGTAGCGATTTTGACATGGACGAGAAGTCCAACACTGTCTTCACTTCATTCTTTCTAGGACCCTTACGGCAGTCTGGATGTAACTTTCAGACGGTATTATCTACACGTACAGTCAAACTTCGCAAGCCACCTTACGGTCTCGCAGAGGAGGATACTTTGCGTACCGCTATCATTTCTCATTTGCCACTTGCGAATGGTACGCAAAAAGAGTGGCTGCCTGTAAACCGTATGAGCTGATATTCCCGTTACGTTATGTCGCGTAACGTAGGTAAAACAGCATCATCTCCTAACAGCCATATGGAATTCCTGGTGTTATTCACCAGACGATTTACACGGAGTAAAACCCGAACACTACCGACAATATTTAGGAGTATATAGACTGAAGATGTGAGTGAAAATTTGTGCCAAGGCCGGGAATCGAACCTGGGCCTCCTTCTTACTAGGCAGGTACGATAGCCACTAAGCACCCTCTGTACAGTGGTTCACATAACTGCAGAGATTAACGAGGCACGCCTCCCTTCTCGATCCAAATTCTCACTGCCGTCCCAGTCTACTTTAAATTCCCTCTTACGCATGAACGGAATTGCCGAGACTGTCCATGTTCTGGAATATCACCTCAGCATCGAACGCCGATGGGGGTTCCAGCCTGAGACCCAGAAGCAGGTACCTATACAAATGAAATGACTCAGTTTGAGATACTTCACTGGTCTCATGTGAGAAACTGGATCGAGAAGGGAGGTGTGCCAAGGTAATCCGTGCAGTGGTCTTAATGGCTGTGCGAAGGTGGCTTAGTAAATAACGCACCTCTCTGGGGTTCGATTCCCAGCCTTGGCACATATTTTCACTCGCCGCTTCATTCCACATACACAAAATCATATGTGCATTATACCAGTAGGACCTCTGAAACTGTGTAGTTTCATTAATATTTCAGAGGTTGTTCAGGGATAATTTGGCATAAGAGCCCGTTGATCTCTGGTGGCTCAATACAGAGTAATTGCATTTTGTTTGATTTCTTACTCCCACTTATATTTGTATCTCAGCGGCACTGGTGGTGGTGCACGCTGTGTGTCTTGTTTGGAAACATTTTTGTGCCATCTACTCACGCTATCATACTTGCGGTTGACAACAGTAATGCCAACTTAGCTCTTCGTCCTCAAGCTTGAATTCAATACGGCTTGGTTCTGTCTCTGCTTTGTTTTCTCGTCAATTTTAGCTGGACTTCAGCAGAGATACACAACGTTATTGGTAAGTTAACCGATGAAGAGGTGCTGAATATGCCCATCATATACGGCTTCAGTGCATGAGTGGCACAACGACGCTGTGCTGAGCTGTTCCCGAAGCGGGCTTCGACCATCAGCGAAAAATGGCTCTGAGCACTATGGGACTCAACTGCTGTGGTTATCAGTCCCCTAGAACTTAGAACTACTTAAACCTAACTAACCTAAGGACATCACACACATCCATGCCCGAGGCAGGATTCGAACCTGCGACCGTAGCAGTCGCACGGTTCCGGACTGCGCGCCTAGAACCGCGAGACCACCGCGGCCGGCGACCATCAGCGCCTATGCCTTCTGGAGGCATGCTAGGGTAGCCTTTTATCGGCATACGCTACTCGTAAACGAAACGATGACGAGAATTTCAGCCGCAAAGCGTCGTCTACAGCCGTAATCATCAAACTAGTTGTGGTGAGAACAGTGTGCTATGTGAAATTTTGAGTAAGTAATGAGTGGGAGGACGATTATATTTCAGGTTGGGCAATGTAGGGGTTACATTAGCAATAATACAATCGAAAGAAAAATAATATGCACCACGAATGAAATCGGTAGATGTGATGTGCATGTATAGACAAACGAATTACTGGAGTTTCAGAAAAATTGGATTATTTACTGAAGAGAAAGAACTTCACAAATGGAGCAAGTCAATAACACGTTGGTTCACATCTGGCCCTTATGAAAGCAGTTATTCAGCTTGGCATTGATTGACAGAGATGTTGGATTTCCGCCTGACGGATACCGTACCAAATTCTGCCCAACTGGAACATTAGACCGCCAGTCGTTTAATGAACAAAGTAAGAGCATATGGACTATCAGACCAATTGTGTGATTGGATTGAAGAGTTCCTAGATAACAGAACGCAGCATTTCATTGTCAATGGAGAGAAGTCTTCCGAAGTAAGAGTGATTTCAAGTGTGCCGAAGGGGAGTGTCGTAGGACCGTTGCTATTCACAATATACATAAATGACCTCGTGGATAACATCGGAAGTTCACCGAGGCTTTATGCGGATGATTCTGTGGTATATGGAGAGGTTGTAACAATGGAAAATTGTACTGAAATGCAGGAGGATCTGCAACGAATTGACGAATTGACGCATGGTGCAGGGAATGGCAATTGAATCTCAATGTAGACAAGTGTAATGAGCTGCGAATACATAGAAAGAAAGATCCCTTATCATTCAGCTACAATATAGCAGGTCAGCAACTGAAAGCAGTTAATTCCATAAATTATCTGGGAGTACGCATTAGGAGTGATTTAAAATGGAATGATCATATAAAGTTGATCGTCGGTAAAGCAGATGCCATACTGAGATTCATTGGACGAATCCTTAGGAAATGCAATCCGAAAACGAAGGAAGTAGGTTATAGTACGCTTGTTCACCCACTGCTTGAATACTGCTCAGTGGAGTGGGATCCGTACCAGACAGGGTTGATAAAAGAGATAGAGAAGATCCAACGGAGAGCAGCGCGCTTCGTTACAGGATCGTTTAGTAATCGCGAAAGCGTTACGGAGATGATAGATAAACTCCAGTGGAAGATTCTGCAGGAGAGCCGCTCAGTAGCTGGGTACGGGCTTTTGTTGAAGTTTCGAGAACATACCTTCACCGAGGAGTCAAGCAGTATATTGCTCCCTCCGACGTATATCTCGCGAAGAGACCATGAGGATAAAATCAGATAGATTAGAGCCCACACAGAGGCATACCGACAATCTTTCCTTCCACGAACAATACGAGACTGGAATAGAAGGGAGAACCGATAGAGGTACTCAAGGTACCCTCCGCCACACACCGTCAAGTGGCTTGCGGAGTGTAGATGTAGATGTAGAAAATCCCGAGCTGGATGGCCCTGCCCATAATCCTCCAAATGTTGTTAGTTGGGGAGAGATCCGGCGACCTTGCTGGCTAAAGCGACGTTTGGCAAGCACAAAGATAAGCAGTAGAATTCCTCGCCGAATTCTGGCGGGCATTATCTTGCTGGAATATAAGCCCAGGATGGCTTGCCATGAAGGGCAACAGAACGGGGCGCAGAATATCGTCTACGTATTGCTGTGCTGTAAGGGTGCCGTGGATGAGAACCAAAGGAGTCCTGTTGTGAAGAGAAATGGCACCCCAGACCGTGACTCCTGTCGGGCGACAGTCAGGCTGGTATCCCGCCACTCTCCGGGCGTCTCCAGACACGTTTTCGCTGGTCATAGGGCTCGGTTCGAAGGGGGACTCGTCTTTCATGAGTCTCATTTCGAATTGAGCTCCTCCGTGGTGCGTCTTTTTTTTCTCTTTCTTTCTTTGAGTGGTTGTGCTGGTGCAGACAGAGTTTAGGCGTGTAGATAATAATCTTTTGACCTTTTTTCCTTGTATTTTTGAGTTGTTTAATCACTCGTTTGAGCAGTTAAGATCTAGGGAATTCGTGTCGTTGAGTCACGAGAAAGATAACTATATTTCTCAGCTGAACCATAATCACCATAGTCTTTCCTCCACAGATTGCAGATAAATGTAAATCACTTGTTGTTTATTATTAATGTCGTGTCATTTATTGCGTTAGGTAATTCAATATAGTTTATGATTTTAAAGCGTTTGTTGCTTATGGCGACCCTTTTTTTCTTGTGTTTTTACAAATCAGTTAATATTGCTGGATCACTGATTTTCATTTAGTAGATTGTGTGACCACCTGACTTGTGTTAGCAAAGCCGCCACCATAATTTAGTTGCTGTGGCCATTTCCTTAATTATTCGTTGTATGTGAAGTGAGGATTTTAGAAGCGTTTTTTGTGCACGGCGGTTTTGTAACCACGAACAGTGAGAACATTGCTTCGTCAGCCTACGGCGGTACTCACAACTCTTGTGTACGTATATTCACGGACAACATGGGTAAGAAATCCAGAAAATATAATTACATTATCTCTCTGTAACGAGCCACGTCCCTTGTACCAAAATATTCAGAACATGTCATTCAGTGAAATTTTGTCAGTGGAGTTGGGATTGGACCTGCATATATCGCCTACGGTATTGCTCTTTTAACACGCCTTTGTAATATGTACAAAGCACCTTTCAGACGTGATGGTGAAGGTATCAGACCGCAGCAGTGACAGAGCGACTTCCCTGAAGGACAACAGAAATAATATAATTTGAATATACCTTATTTTAGTTCGTCAGAATTAATCTACGCGCGCTAGGGAGATACTTTCCCAGTTTTTCAGGCATGGTCTACGGATCAGACTTGCTGTATTGTACCTGAGTTTTTACTTTCGAGAGCAGCAATTCCTCAGACTACATGCATCGTCCGCATTACTTCTACGTTTTTTTCGTCGATTGCTTTCAAAGACCAGCAGTTACGTTAAGTGACAGGTTACGTACATAGCGACGATTTTATCGTGCTCTCCTTATCGCCCACGCTGTGACAACTCCTTCGCCCGTAGTCTGTTTCTGAAAACTTGTGTGTCCTCGAGACAGGTTTCTGGAAGTGGTCGCAGGCGTACGGGCACCGTCTTGGCGCGGTTTCTGTGACATTTGCCGCTGGTATTTACGCAGCGGCGTCTGCTCTCAAACGGAATTGCCGTGCCGGCTTGAGCAATGTGCACAGCGAACGCTACACGGCAAATGCGTTTGCTTCGCCACATTTCTGAGAGCGTCTCGAGGTAGCGAGTGTTCCGTAGCGCTCGCTGCGGGGCTCACGTCCCACAGACTTCACTGCAGAGGGTACGGCTCTTTCACTGTATTTTCGCACATGTACAAACTTTCTATTATCTAGAGTTTATGTTGCATTAAGGGAACATCATGATGATCTACAAAGTGCGTTCAAAAAAGAACAGAAAATTTTAGTTCTTTTCAAATAATTTTATGTATTCGACTGCATCGATGTTATCGTTTTCGAAACAGAACCCATTGCACATTATACACTTATGGCAGCGCTTTTTTCCACTCCCCGAAATACAGCGTGCTCAAAAAGTCAGTATAAATTTGAAAACTTAATAAACCAAGGAATAATGTAGATAGAGAGGTAAAAATTGACACACCTGCTTGGAATGACGTGGGGTTTTATTGGAACAAAAATAAGTTTACAAAATGTCTGACAAATGGCGCTGGACAGCAAAACGTCTGTAACTACTACCGTGACGCGTGAGAGGTACGCCGATATGTTGCAGAATCGCATCATCCCCAGCGTGGCTGCTAAACACCTGCTGGAACGTACGATATTTATGCAGGATGGCGCTACACCCCATATTGCTAGACACGTGAAAGATCTCTTGCGTTCGTCGTTTGGTGATGATCGTGTGCTCAGCCGCCACTTTCATCATGCTTGGCCTCCCACGTCGCCAGACCTCAGTCCGTGCGATTATTGGCTTTGGGGTTACCTGAAGTCGCAAGTGTATCGTGATCGACCGACATCTCTAGGGATGCTGAAAGACAACATCCGACGCCAATACCTCACCATAACTCCGGACATGCTTTACAGTGCTGTTCACAACATTATTCCTCGACTATAGCTATTGTTGAGGAATGATGGTGGACATATTGAGCATTTCCTGTAAAGAACATCATCTTTGCTTCGTCTTACTTTGTTATGAAAATTATTGCTATTCTGATCAGATGCAGCGCCATCTGTCGGAGGTTTTTGAACTTTCGTATTTTTTTGGTTCTAATAAAACCCCATGTCATTCCAAGCATGTGTGTCAATTTATACCTCTCTATCTACATTATTCCGTGATTTATTCCGTTTTCAAATTTATAGTGACTTTTTGATCACCCGGTACTTCCCGATGACGATCTTTGCAATAGCTTTTAGCTGTCCCAGCGATGGGTTTATGATCTCATCTATGTTTGTAAGATGATTGCCTGTTAAGGTTTTCTTTATTTTTGGGAATAGGAGAAAGCCGCATTGGGCCACGGCTGGCGACTATGGAGGCTGGGACAGCATTACAGTATTGTGTTTGTCAAACATTTGTGAACAAGCAGATGCATTATCGCTATGCAAATCTCATGAATTGTTTCTCCACAAATCCGGACAATTCTTTCGAGATGTTTCATGCAAATAGCGTGGAATTTGTAAGTGCGAGGGCGTGCTAAAAAGTAATGCCTCCAAATTTTTTATGTGAAAAGTCTTGACGCTTTTTAAACAAAACAGACGTTATTAACATTATACATTTTTATTCTTCATTTCTATATATTTGCAACCCTCTGTTGCTAGACAGCTCCGAAATGTAGCGTGTAACAAGGCTGTGTGTAACTATCTCGGTACAATAAAAACGGTTTGCCGTACTTGAGTTTCGTATTCGAAGAGTTCGTCCACACATGGTGCACCCTCTAATTCAGCATGACAACGCCAGACCACACCAGACCGCTGCGACATCTGCAACAATCCAAGGCCTAGGGTTCACTACCAACGATTATCCTCGTACAGTAGCGACCTCGCCCCATCCGATTTTCATCTGTTTCGAAAACATAAAACTACACCTTCGAGGGCTTCACTTTAACAGTAATGAAGCAGTACTTTCAGAGATCAGGTCATGGCTTCGTCAACGAAGTCAAATATTCTACTGTGACGGCACCAGCTACGGGTCTCACGTTGGGAGAAATGCATTCTTCGCCAAGATGAGTACACTGAGAAATAAATATGTAGACACGTAGACTAAAGATGTAGAATGTTAATAACGTTTGTTTTTAGGAAGAAGCTTTAAGAGTTTTCATATAAAATATTCGGAGGCATTATTTTTCAGCACGCCCTGGTAGTAATCCTGATAGATAGTTGGCGTAAAGCCCAAGAATACAGTGAGCGTAACGTTTAAAATTTGACCGCATTTGTCAAGCTTTTCTCGGTCTTGGCGATCCAGAATGCTTCCCTGGGACGGATGAACCTTAGTTTCGACGTCATAGCAGTGAACCCATTTTTTGTCACTTGTAATGACTCGTTTCATTAGCTCTGCATCGTTGTTCATCATGCTACTTTTGAGCAACTTGCAGTCGCCTCTGTTTCTGTTCAAAAAATCAATAATTTTGGAACAAATTTTGCCCTCACACGTTTCGCATCCAAACATCCGATAAAATTCATGTCAACGGCCATCTCATATGCCTACAACATTAGCGACTCCTCTTATTGTGATTCGACGATCGTTCATAACCATTTCGTTCACTTTTTTCGCAATTTTACGGTTTTGTTATGAGCTGGGGCGCCCAGGCCGCTCGTCATCTTCTGTGTGTTCACGACCGTCTTCGAACCACTTATATCACTTGCAAACCTTTGTTTTGCTTGTAGCAGACTCGACAAAAGCAATATCTAATATTTCGGAAACTTTGGTGCACTTTATTCCGTTCTTATCGGAAACATTAATGCAGACTCTCTAATACATTACTATACAGAATAAAAAATCACCGATATTGTCAAAACACATGTAACCTTCTAGAAATCTAACAACCGACTAAATATCCGATGTGGCTAACATTGTACAGGTGCTTCTCAGACATGCTTGGAAACACACCGAAATAATCTCGCGAATCGAACTACAGGTTGAGGCAATAAAAGTGTCCTGGACTACTGGATACGACTGGACGTGAATGTATGCATATAAGCAGCTGCCGACACAGCCGGCCGTACCTTGGAGCACATTTACACAATCTTAAAGCCTGAGAGAGTTGTTAGCAGACGTCAGTCTGGTCACAGCCCATTGCTCTGTGTGGGGAGCCCTCAAGTCTAAGATGTATTGTAGCTACACTCAGTTTTCAAGTACTGCAGCAGAACATTTCGGATGAGACTGCAGAAATTCCAGCAGTCTAGCTTCGATCCGCCTTCAGTAATTTACTGACCAGGGCCCAAAAGTGCCAAGAGATGAATGGTGTTCCATTTCAACATCTGCTGTAGAAGGGGTAGTACTGTATTCCTCTCCTCTGCTGTGTTTCTTTGTACCCTGGAACTCTGTTCTCCAGTCCAGTTTTATTTGCTCCTTCCTGTAGAACACCAGAAATTAAAAAATTCCCTTGACTTTGAGAACAAACCTCGTGCATCTGCATCTCCACTCCTCAATCCACAGTTTCGTGATGATCCGCCTTGTCTTCCATGCAGTTATCTATTTATACACAGAAAGAGAGGTTGAACGATAAACATGCACACTTCTCATCCATTACATATCTAAGCCCCCACAGCACCCGAAAACGGGAAAAATTCTCAAAACATGTTGCGCTACGCATGAAGATACCCGACTGATACAGTAACGTTTTTATTTAAATTATTATTTTGACAGTTACAGGCTTCCCATAAACATGGTTTATGATGAATAAAGAAAACACATTTTTTTTATATCGTACCGTGCAACATAGTCGTCAACGAACACTGAAGAACACCGCAAAACCATTTCTCTCAGCAGAAACGAAATGGACTGCAAAGAGAAATTAACTGGTACATTATCGGCTTTTACATTATAGGCTACTAGATCACAACGCAGCATTTTTCTTCAGTACCCAAGAGAGCATTAAGGGCTAAACATCCTGTAAATATTGATCCGAATTAGAGGGTTGAAACTGTTTTTAATTTATTTCTGGGACAATGTTTTCCCGGAGAAAAGTTACAAATAAGTATATGTATCTGTAAACAGAAACATTTTGTAATGCCTTTTGGTGTATAATATGAAACATAGTCACTTACAACGTAGTGGTTGCCCTACAATCATTTCCTGAGATTCTTTTACTGTGATATTCGAGGAGAAGTGCGACCATGGAACACGGGGAAACGGAGCTCCACAGCGTCAACGCGTTCGGTATTAGCTCTGTTTGTTGTCCTTCAGCCACCTATCTGTACTTAAGGCCCCAAATGTCATTCGTCATTACGTCCCATAGATCGAAATATTAAACTACACTGAACACGAAAGTGCAGTAGTTCCCTCAGTGACACAAATGGGATACTGACACATTTAAATTCATGGTGTCACGTACACTATCCTAGAGACGCACAGTAGCGGTAGACGATGTTTATAGAGGCTATTTAACTTGGAGAAGGAATGTTCAAATAACTAACAGGAATGCTGCTGCGTAATGTCGTCGACAGCAGGTGATATCCCGTAAGCTGAGAGCCCCGTCGTTTTCAAGGCACAAATTAAACGGGAGAAGGTAGTGCCTCCTACATCCTCCGTGGGCCTGGCGTGGACAACCAGGAAACCAAAGTTTCGTGTATGCAGAAAGGCAACACAAAACGTAAACGACTGGCGCCATATCCAGAGGTGACCAGCTTCAGACATGATAGATACCGAGATGTCTACATCTATGTCTACACTTAGAAAGTCATTTTACGGCGTGTGGCTGAGGTTATTTTGTGTACCACTATCACTTCCACTTTCCTGTTCCAGTCGCAGATGGCTCGTTGGAAGAACGATTTCTGATGAACCTCTCAGTATCTCCACGGTCTTTTCGCGGGATATGCGTACGAGGAAGCAATGTATTGGTTGATTCTTGTAAGAAAGTACGTTCTCGGAATTTTAACAGTAAACCACACTATTATGCTGAACGCCTCTCTTGCAGCGTCTGCATCTGTAATTGACTGGTCATCTCTGTGTCGCTTTCGTACTTTCTAAACGAACCTGAAACGAAATACGCTGCTCTTTTTCGGATCTTCTCTATTTCCTCTGAAGATCCTCTATGGCGCAGACCCCAGACTGATGAGCAATATTGAAGTATTGATCGAATGAGGGTTTTGTAAGCTACTTCTTTTGTGGGTGGACTCAGTTTCCTAAACGTTCTTCCAATTAATCTCAGTCTGGGATTATCATTACGTGCGGTTAGCTTTATGTGGTCGTTCCATTTAAAAATCATGCTGTACATATGCTCCTAGATATTTTATGGCTGTGACTACTTCCAGTGACTGCTAAGCAACCGTGTAATCGTACAATAACTGTCCCCGTACAATTGGTCTTTCTGCCTATTTATGCTCAATACGTTACATTTGCTTATGCTGAGGCTCAGCTGCCAAACCCTGCAGCAGGCATCGATCGTCTGTAAGTCTTCCTGCTTTTCGCTACAATTTAACCAATAACGGACGAGAAGGAGCGCAACAAAGTCAGCAGCACTGAAACTTCCAAAACCTTTATTACATACCTAGACGGCACTTTCTTTATTTGGTCTCATCGCTGTGAGTATTTGCACAGCTGTTAAGAACATCATAATTCAGTCCACCCGAATATTTGCTTCGCTGTGTAGTTGGAAAGGATGGCTGCTTTCGTTCCTTGATGTGTTGGTCAGGAGGAAAGATGACGGTAGTTCGAGGAAGCCAAATCACATTTGCTAGCACTAGTCGCTGACCCGTTGTTGGTTAACATTTCGCTGTCTATTGCATGTGACAGTAGTTATTGTTAGGTGTGTCGTGGCGCAAGTTATCTGTGGTTTATGTTATATTCCCGCATACGCCGTCTTTTGGGTCCTCGTTGGCGTAGTCCCACCCACCGAGGGTTTAAATTGTTATGCAAGGCGATCCCCC
The DNA here is from genome assembly GCF_023898315.1 of Schistocerca nitens. Classification (NCBI taxonomy): domain Eukaryota; kingdom Metazoa; phylum Arthropoda; class Insecta; order Orthoptera; family Acrididae; genus Schistocerca; species Schistocerca nitens. The sequence continues at coordinate 933,501,272 of NC_064616.1, forward strand.
GTGTCATTTGTACCTTGAAAATGTTCAGCTACCGATACATCGGCGGATATGGAGTACTTTTCCTGTGTGAATTCCCAAACGTTTACGCCGTGCGAATCTCAGACATCACCAGAAGGAAAGGTGCGTAATCAGTTGTTATAGCTCTTGACTGAAAAACGTAATCAGTATTTAGCGTGGTAAGAAAGCAGGGCTCCATTTAGTACTTCTAGTGCATGAAGAAGAAGTCCGTGATTAACCACCAAACCAATACCTAAAAACTGGAACAAGCTGCTTTTTAAGTCAGTATGTTTCTTTGGAGATGCTACTGACTGTACTGAAGGTATCACATCGAGAAGGTCGAAGTGAAAAATAGGTTTCAGCATTCCAGCTGTGGTTGGGGAAAGATGGCGTAGGAAATTGTTTCCTTGTCAGAGGAACCGTGACATACTTTTGAAAAGTGATTTAGAAAAATCAGGAACAATCTAAACCTGGATGACCGTGCTAGGATTTAGACCCGTCATCTATTGAATGCGAAGTTATAACAAGAGGAACTGTTATAGGCCCTCTGTTGTTCGTTATCTATGTAAACGATTTGGGAGACAATCTGAGAAGCTCTCTTAGATTGTTTGCAGATGATGCTGCCGTTTACCTCAGTATACTCGGCGGAAGATCGAAACCAACTGCAAAATGAATTATACAAGAAATTTGCATGGTGAAAAAGCTCAGAGCTAATCCCACATAATAAAAAGTTTGAGGTCCTCCACATGAAAATTGAAATATTCCGCTAAATTTTGGTTACATGATAAACCACACAAACCCAATAGTTACCGGTTCGTCTAAGTACCTGGAGATTGCAGCTGCGAACAATTTACATTGGAACCATCACAAAGAATGTGTTGTTGGCAAGGTGAACTGAAGAGTGGGAAAACGCACAGACAAATCTACTAAACAGATTGCCGTGAACTATACTCGTCCTTCATCTACTGGACTATTGCTGCACATTATGATCGCAAAATTGGAGAGAGAGTGTCAGAGATATGGTAAACGAGTTGGGTTGGTAATCATTAAAACAAACTCGGTTTTCGTTAGGGAAAGGTATTTTCACAAAATTACAAACACCAACTTTCTTTCCCGAATGTCAAAAACTTCAGTTGAATCCTATCTACACTAGCGTGACCACCTGTCAAAAGCCTGAATAATCACATTTTGCTGTGGGAAGTGCAGGAAGATGGTCAGTGATGTTCTGGAAGTACCGACAGGAAGGTGGCGCCATGCTGACTCCACTGCCGTGGTCAGTTGCGCCACGTTTCTCGGTTGAGGATCGATGACTCGTACAGTCCGATTGATATGGTCTGACCGATTCTAGACTGGCTTTAAATCTGAGGTACCTGGTGGCCAGGAGCGTACGGTAAACTCATTCTGGGCTCTTCGAACCACACACGTACGCTGCGACTCGTGTGACAAGTTGCATTGTCCTGCTGGTAGATGCCATCGTGCCGAGGAAAAACAAACTACATGTAGATATGGACATGATGCCCAAGGATAGAAGCATACATGAGTTGATCGATTGTGCCTTCCACAATGACGAGACCACCTAGGGAATGGCACGAAAATATTCCCCCGACCATAACGCTCCGACCTCTGTTGCAGGTTGTTTGCTTTCAGACGTTTCACTCCATACACTCCAAGGGTCATCGGCCAGATAGAGCAAACAACGTGATTCGTCTGGGAGGGCCATCTGTCGACACTCAGTGGACTTCCAGCTGTGGTAGTCGCGTGGAAATTGCGGCCCTCGTCGCCGATGCACAGCAGTCAGCATGGCTCCATGAATCAGGCGCCTGCTGAGGTGGCCCGTACGCAGCGACGTTCACTGAACAGTCCTTGAGGAGACGCTGTTCGTAGCCCGCTGATTCATCTGGGCGGTCAGCTGTTCGACAGTTGCACGTATACAGGTACGGCCAAACCTTCGGGAACCATTCCTCACACACAAAGAAAGAAAAGATGTTATGTGGACATGTGTCCGGAAACGCTTAATTTCCACGTTAGAGCTCATTTTAGTTTCGTCAGTATGTACTGTACATCCTTGACTCACCGCCAGTTGGCCCAATTGAAGGAAGGTAATGTTGACTTCGGTGCTTCTGTTGACATGCGACTCATCGCTCTACAGTACTAGCATCAAGCACATCAGTACGTAGCATCAACAGGTTAGTGTTCATCACGAACGTGGTTTTGCAGTCAGTGCAATGTTTACAAATGCGGAGTTGGCAGATGCCCATTTGATGTATGGATCAGCACGGGGCAATAGCCGTGGCGCGGTACATTTGTATCGAGACAGATTTCCAGAACGAAGGTGTCCCGACAGGAAGACGTTCGAAGCAATTGGTCGACGTCTTAGGGAGCACGGAACATTCCAGCCTATGACTCGCGACTGGGGAAGACCTAGAACGACGAGGACACCTGCAATGGACGAGGCAATTCTTCATGCAGTTGACGATAACCCTAATGTCAGCGTCAGAGAAGTTGCTGCTCTACAAGGTAACGTTGACCACGTCACAGTATGGAGAGTGCTACGGGAGAACCAGTTGTTTCCGTACCACGTACAGCGTGTGCAGGCACTATCAGCAGCTGATTGGCCTCCAAGGGTACACTTCTGCGAATGGTTCATCCAACAATGTGTCAATCCTCATATCAGTGCAAATGTTCTCTTTACGGATGGGGCTTCATTCCAACGTGATCAAATTGTAAATTTTCACAAGCAACATGTGTGGGCTGACGAGAATCCGCACGCAATTGTGCAATCACGTCATCAATACAGATTTCCTGTGAACGTTTGGGTAGGCATTGTTGGTGATGTCTTGATTGGGCCCCATGTTCTTCCACCTACGCTCAATGGAGCACGTGATCATGATTTCATACGGGATACTCTACCTGTGCTGCTAGAACATGTGCCTTTACAAGTACAACACAACATGTGGTTCATGCACGATGGAGCTCCTGCACATTTCAGTCGAAGTGTTCGTACGCTTCTCAACAACAGATTCGGTGACCGATGGATTGGTAGAGACGGACCAATTCCATGGCCTCCACGCTCTCCTGACCTCAACTCTCATGACTTTCATTTATGGGGGCATTTGAAAGCTCTTGTCTACGCAACCCCGGTACCAAATGTAGAGACTCTTCGTGTTCGTATTGTGGACCGCTGTAATACAATACGCCATTTACCAGGGCTGCATCAGCGCATCAGGGATTCCATGCGATGGAGGGTGGATGCAAGTATCCTCGCTGACGGAGGACATTTTGAACATTTCCTGTAACAAAGTGTTTGAAGTCACGCTGGTACGTTCTGTTGCCGTGTGTTTTCATTCCATGATTAATGTGATTTGGAGAGAAGTAATAAAATGAGCTCTAACATGGAAAGTAAGCGTTTCCGGACACATGTCCACACACCATATTTTCTTTCTTTGTGTGTGAGGAATGTTTCCTGAAAGTTTGGCCGTGTCTTTTTGTAACACCCTGTATTCACCCGTACACGTTTCCGCAGCTGTCGTTCACCCGTGTCACCTATGGTCCGTGGCGCACCACACTTCCCCCGGCGCCAGTTGTGGGTAGCGCCATTTTGCCACGCACTGTATACTTAAACCGCGGCGGCACGCGGACACTTTGCAGACTTGGCCTTTTCGGAATGTTTCCGCGTTTGGCCCGAAAGCCGTTGATTATGCCCTTTTGGAAGGCAGATAAATAGTTCCGTTTCCACATTACGACAACGACTGCACGTTTTTCCACGTCTCCCCTCCACTGCTAGTCCTGCCACCTGCTGTCTGTGAATGGTTATTGCACGTTGATGTCGAACATCGGCGGTGGTCACATTAATGTGACTGGACTGTATACATGTGGAGAAATGACCGTCGCGATAAAATAACAGAAATCAAAATTCGCACGGGAAGCTTTAGGTGTTCTTTTTTTCCCACGTTCTATTCGAGAGTCGAACGGTCGAGAAATAGTATGAAAGGGTTTCTGTGATACTTGAAAGTGAATTGTTGAGTAATGATACAGACGTCGATGTAGATGTAACTCATATGATTTAACAGTGTCACTTAAATCTTTTGTAGTCAATTGAGTTTCTCTGATATCAGAGTAGACATTAATCTGTTGTACACATTTAATGCTCTTACGATGTAAGTACTGGTCTACTGAAGTCAAAGTAATGTATGTCGAAAGAAGTCTCATGAAAGTCCGTTAATCAGGCATCATGCGGCATCAGGTTCAGATGGTTCAGATGGCTCTGAACACTATGGGACTTAACATCTGAGGTCATCAGTCCCCTAGACTTAGAACTACTGAAACTTAACTAACCTAAGGACATCACACACATACATGCCCGAGTCAGGATTCGAACCTGCGACCGCAGCAGCCGCATGGTTCCGGACTGAAGCGCCTAGAACCGCTCGGCCACAGCGGCATCAGGCCTTGTTTTCTAGAGTGAATAAGAATCGCTGCACCAAGTTACTATCACACACGACTTTTCTGTAAAAATAAATTTATAGAGCGAATTGAGAAACTTCGTACGTGATTAGAGTGCAGAGAAGTAAAAGTACTGGTATTTTATTGTGGATGAAAGCGCTAGGGAAGTCCACGAATATATGTCTCCATAACTATAAGCCTACGCAGCTGTGTGCTCACCCTGTCTGAGTGCGTTGTAGACGACACGAGTTCAGTTCTGTGCACTGCCTGGGATTTTGGAAGAACTCGAACTGGATTCACTCAACATCGTGAAGCTTACTGCGCAGCTGCGTGAATGAGACGTGGTGGCTACAGAGACAGCAACCTGGCAACGGCTGGGAGATCGATGTACTGACCACATGCCCTCCATATTGTGTACAAATGATGCACGGCGACCAGTAGAACTTGGTCTTCAGGACGTGGCAAATGAACCGATACGGATAGCCAAATCTCTTGCCCTATTGTACATACCGTTCGTCAAATATTCTTACCGCGGAGAAAATCCTGTGTGGTCCAGCTGGCAGGCCGTGTGACGCAGTTTTGGCAGTGGTGTTCCCGCTAAGAGACCACTGATCACAGGGCTGGATGCGTGACTTTACTTAGAGATGCGCAGACAACTATGCCTTTGGTAAGTAGAGCACGGAGGACGATTTATGACGCCATGAGTTACGAAGGAAGCAATATGAACGGAAGTCCGAGAAACGAGTGCTCAGGCTAAAACGGAAGTAAAGCAGGAATGGTGTTTCTCTCCCATAGTGTTTAACCTGTACGGCGAAGAAGCAGTGGCCAAAATAAAAGAAAGGTTAAGGGGTAGGGTAAGAGTACATGAACGATACGAATCTCCAATGACAGTGTTACCGTCCGTGAAAGAAAGGAAGAATTACAGAACCAGTCTAATGAGCACAGAATTTGGACTGAGAGTAAACCACTGAAACTTAAAGTAAAAAGGGGTAGCAGAAATACGATTATCCCTATACGTCACATCAAAATTGGCGCTAAGTAGCAGACAACGTGAAGGAATATGAATGTTACCTACATATTTGGCACTTCCATTTCTTCCTACTATACAGGTTTCTCAGAAACAATATACACTACAGGCCATTAAAATTGCTACACCACGAAGATGATGTGCTAGAGACGTGAAATTTAACCGACAGGAAGAAGATGCTGTGATATTCAAATGATTAGCTTTTGAGAAAATTCACACAATGTGCTGACATGAGGAAAGTTTCCAACCGATTTCTCATACACAAACAGCAGTTGACCGGCGTTGCCTGGTGAAACGTTGTTGTGATGCCTCGTGTAAGGAGGAGAAATGCGTACCGTCACGTTTCCGACTTTGATAAAGGTCGGATTGTAGCCTATCGCGATTGCGGTTTATCGTATCGCGACATTGCTGCTCGCGTTGGTCGAGATCCAATGGAATAGGTGGGTGTAGGAGGGTAATATGGAACGCCGTACTAGATTACAACGGCCTCGTATCACTAGCAGTCGAGATGACAGGCATCTTATCCGCATGGCTGTAACGGATCGTGCAGCCACGTCTCGATCCCTGAGTCAACAGATGGGGACGTTTGCAAGACAACAACCATCTGCACGAACAGTTCGACGACGTTTTCAGCAGCATGGACTATCAGCTCGGAGACCGTGGCTGCGGTTACCCTTGAAACTGCATCACAGACAGGAGCGCCTGCGATGGTGTAGTCGACGAACCTGGGTGCACGAATGGCAGAACGTCATTTTTTCGGATGAGTCCAGGTTCTGTTTACAGCATCATGATGGTCGCATCCGTGTTTGGCGACATCGCGGTGAACGCACATTGGAAGCGTGTATCGTCATCGCCATACTGACGTATCACCCAGCGTGATGGTATGGGGTGCCATTGGTTACGCGTCTCAGTCACCTCTTGTTCGCAGTGACGGAACTTTAAACAGTGGACGTTACATTTCAGATGTGTTACGACCCCTGGCTACCGTTCATTCGATCCGTGCGAAACCCTACATTTCAGCAGGATAATTCACGACCGCATGTTGCAGGTCCTGTACGGGCCTTTCTGGATACGGAAAATGTTCGACTGCTGCCCTGGCCAGCACATTCTCCAGATCTCTCACCAACTGAAAACGTCCGGTCAATGGTGGCCGAGCAACTGACTCGTCACAATACGCCAGTCACTACTCTTGATGAACTGTGGTATCGTGTTGAAGCTGCATGGGCAGCTGTACCTGTACACGCCATCCGAGCTCTGTTTGACTCAATGTCCAGGCGTATCAAGGCCGTTATTATAGCCAGAGGTGGTTGTTCTGGGTACTGATTTCTCAGGATCTATGCACCCAAATTGCGTGAAAATGTAATCACATGTCAGGTGTAGTATAATATATTTGTCCAGTGAACACCCGTTTATCATCTGCATTTCTTGTTGGTGTAGCAATTTTAATGGCCAGTAGTGTAAAAGCTTGTAAGGGTGTTGCAGGATAGATTATACTGAGAAATAATTGCTAAGAAAAAAATTCGATACGTTGCGCCGTTTCGGAATTGATTAGCATTGAAGTTAGCCAATCACGGCATTGCGCGTGCAGGTCCAAGCCGGCCACCAACGACGGTGTCACCAAATATGCTTTTCGTTTGGTTTCCTACAACCGAACAAGAGAGCGATACAAAAATCGTATATGGGACGGTAGTAAGGATCGAACCTGAGCCAAAGGCTGAGCAGTCTTGTGCGCTATCATCTACGCTATGAGCGCAACTGACACTAACTGTATCTGGCGGACTCTTGAACTTGGCCGCGGAACGGCCTCATTGGCTAACTTCAATGCTAATCATCTCGGAAACGATCGCAACGTATCAAATATTTTCTTAACTATTATTTATTAACTCAACCTACCCTGCAACACCCTTACACGCTTTTTCGACTACTTCTGACCGCCTTGTATTTTGCTTTTAGAAGATCGCTGCATTTATCTTTGCAGCGCTTTATGCTTATCTGCTATAATCAGTTTCGATAATCGATGCAAGCACTGTGGGCAACCTCATTACTTCGTCGCTGTATGTCATTTAGCATCTTTGAGGAGTCAGTTTGTTTCGATCAATGGGAAGCCTTTGTCTGATGGGAGCCACGAGGCTGGCCCAGTTTGATATGCAACTCACCATAGTTCTAATTTCTGTTTGCTTGTGAGGAGGATGTTAGGAGGAGAGTAATTTTCAACGTCTCATCGATAACAAGGTCATTAGAGACTGAGCACAAGCTCGGATTAGGCAAGGATGGAGAAGGGAAGCGGCCACGCCCTTTCGAAGGAACCATCCCGACATTTGGCTTAAGTGATTAAGGGAACTCACGGAAAACCTAAATCAGAATGGCCGGACACGGGTATGAACTGTCGTCCTCTCGAATGCGAGTCCAGTTTGCTGACCACTGCGCTACCCCTCTCAGTATGTTTTCTTGTGTTCTGGTGAGACGAGTCCTGTTCTGTGTTCCGACTTGGGAGGAAGACTGCCTTTGTCTGGTGGCGATCTGTGTTGCTGTGGAGATCGTACAGTTATAAAAGAACTGGGCTAGACCATTTCATTTTCTTGCTGTGGTGAAGCTTAGATGGCGTAATGGCTAGCACACCTGCCTACTAAGCAAGGAGACTCAGGTTCGAGTCTCAATCGCAGCACAAACTTTAATTCATTTCTTCAGCTTCTATCGTTTTCTTAGATAAAGTGCTTATGCTATTTCAGCATTGGTAGGTAAGATTACTCTACGATTAGGAATGCGACACTGCGCTTGCTAGTGGTATACCGGAAACTCGTGAGTTGCTCATACTTGATTGTATATAAAGTGATTGTGCAGCTGTATACTATTTTTTCAATTCGTCGTGCTGTAAATTCAAAATCGTCACTCTCTCCTAAATTATGAAATTATTGCTTCGTTCAAAGTCGTGTACTGGGAACATGATGTTGCATTTACTTGGGGTGAACTTCAATTTTGGATACAGAGTTATTCATAATTCCTGTTACAGACTTGTAGGGGCTGTAGAGAGGACGCGGTACGTGAAGTTCTGATAAGGAACCCATGTCCGGAAATGTTTGGATGTAAGATCAGCTTGAAGGTCGGATAACTTTCAAATCTCCCGCTTGATGATAAGCACGCTTTGTGGACATTGAGCTCTGAACTGGACACGACAAAGACAATTTATCGACTACTGATCCTCGGGTTCTCTTCTGCGTGACGAAAGACTTCCTCCTGAAAATCAAGAGTGCAGTGTGTCTGTGGAGCACGGCAGGCAACCCTCCTAGTTGCGAACGAACCAATTTCTCGCAGCCGTTGTTGTATTCAGACAAAGGGATTATGTGATGCGTATCGTGAAGCTGGAGATTCGAAAGTGATCCTGTCTTCAAACTGATTTTAGATACAAACGGTACATTTATGGACATGGGTTCATCGTCGACGCTTCATATACTTAGTACCTTCCACAACACCTATAAGCCTGTAATAGGAATTTTGAATCACACTGCATGTTGCTTTGAGGAGTCATGAGAGCTTCTAAATCATTTACCTGTGTTTAGTAACAATGTATACGCTAATCAGTCTATTTCTTCAGCAATTATTTCGATTTAAATCACATCATTCCTGCAACTTCCTGGCAGATTAAAACTGTGTGCTGGACCGAGACTCGAACTCGGCACCTTTGCCTTTCGCGGGCAAGTGCTCTACCATCTGAGCTACCCAAGCACGACACACGACCCGTCCTCACAGCTTCAATTCTGCCAGTACCTCGTCTCCTACCTTCCAAACTTCACACAAGCTCTTCTGCAAACCCTGTGAGGACGGGTCGAGAGTCGTGCTTGGGTAGCTCAGATGGTAGAGCACTTGCCCGCGAAAGGCAAAGGTTCCGAGTTCGAGTCTCGGTCCGGCACACAGTTTTAATCTGCCCGGAAGTTTCATATCAGCGTGCACTCCGCTGCACAGTGAAAATCTCATTCTGGAAACATCATTCCTGGTTACTGTTGCATGAGGTAGTGCCATGCTGCATGGCCGCTATCTTGTCAGTCGTGGATTCATCCCACGCTCCATGAATACGACTTTACAATTATGCTATCTAGGAAGCAAAGTAACACATGGTGTACGTATTAAGGAGGATATAAGATGACGACTAGAACATATAAAGAGGGCAGCCCCCACTGAAAGATAGAACTACAGGAAACCGTATAAAGCAAAAACTAGGGGAAAATGGATCGGAGTATATCTAACAAATAACCGAGGAGACGATCACAGGAGAGGAATTCTTGGCAGGCCACATCATGATTGAAACTAAATAAATAAATGAGCGATACGTATTGTGGTGCTTACATGGACCTGGATAGAACTGGCATTTTGGTACTCTCCTGGCGGTCGGTATTTACACCAGCGTATTCTAGCTACAGTGATATTTAGTGGGTGTGGGCTGCTCCTCCTTATTTGGGCTCAGACTATTATGATTAGTCGACCGTAAAATTAAGAGGTGGTTACAAAAATATTTGAGGCAAGGTCGTGCTTTCCAAGTTGTAATAGCGGACTGGAATCGGATCTTCCCTACACCTGCTATACTCGACTGTTCCACTCTCGAATAACATTTGGGATAAACGATTGACACACTCTCTCTTGTTTTGCAATAATACAAAACGAGCAGCCCTTCTTTGAACTTTTTGATCTCCTACAACTACGTCAATACTCCGTAAACTACCTGACGGTATGTGGCGGAGGATACTTGAGGTACCACTAACTTAGGCCGGCCGGGGTGGCCGAGCGGTTCTAGGCGCTACAGTCTGGAACTGCACGACCGCAACGGTCGCAGGTTCGAATCCTGCCTCGGGCATGGATGTGTGTGATGTCCTTAGGTTAGTTAGGTTTAATTAGTTCTAAGTTCTAGGGGACTGATGACCTCACAAGTTAAGTCCCATAGTGCTCAGAGCCATTTGAACCACTAACTTATCCCCGCTTCCCTGTTCCATTTGCGAATGCGCGTGGGAAGAGTGACTGTCGGTAAGCCTCTGTATTAACTCTAATTTCTCGCACTTTCTCGTTACGGCCACTTCGCGAGACTTATCTAGGAGAAAGTAATATGTTGTCCGACTCTTCCCGGAAAGTACCTTTTCGAAATTTCAATAGTAAACTTCTTCATTATGCACAACACCTCTCTTGTAGCGTCTGCCACTGAAATTTGTTTAGCATCTCTGTAACACTCTCGTACCGACGAAACGATTCTGCGACGAAACAAGCTGCTCTTCGTTGGATCTCTCTATCTCTTCTATCATTCCTGTCATTTCACTTAAGGGCGCTCGGAATAGATACTCCTAGATATTTTACAGTATTACTGATTCCAGCAATTTGCCATCAGCAGTGTAGTTGCAGAGTAGAGGATTTCTTTTCCTGTCTGTGTACAAAATGTTAAAGTTACTGACGTTCAGGGTGAACTGCCAGTCCCGAAACCGTTCATGAATCCTCTCCAGGTCATTACTGTCTTCTAGCGTTGCTATCTTCTTATATAGACAACCGCATCATCTACGAACAGCTTTAAAGAGTTTCCGGTGCATTCTACTGGATCATTTATATACGAGCGCGTGCTGAAAAGTAATGCCTCCGAATTTTTTGTGAGAAAACTCTTAAAGCTTTTTAAATAAAACAAACGTTATTAGCATTCTAATCTTTATTCTTCACGTCTACATATTTATTTCTCAACACAGTCACCCAGGCGACAAACAAATTGCTCACAATGAGAGACCAGTTCGTTTATTCGGTCACTGTGGGATGTTTGACTCTGTTGACTTCGTTGGTCATTGGGACTTATTTCAAAGCGGGGCTCGTCAATGAAGGCAATTCTACTCCAGTCAGTGCGATTCCAGACCGCGTTTGGTTATGATCCGCGGCGCCCTTACAGCACAGCAGTAAGTCGACGATATTCTACTCCCTCTTTTGTTGCCGTTCATGGCAAGATAATGTCCGTCCGCACACGGCAAGAGCTTCTACTGCTTCTCTTCGCGTTTGCCAAATCATACCTTGGCCAGCAAGGTCACAGAATCTCTCCCCGGTTGAGAAAGTTTGCAGCAGGGCCCTAGAAATATCTCGTGAATTTGATGATTTAACGTGCCAATTAGACAGGATTTGGCATTATATTTCATAGAAGGACATTCAACAACTACGTCAATCAATACGATGCCGAAAAACAGGTTGCATAAGGACTCGAGGTGAACCAACGCATTCTTGTAAATATATACAACCAAAGTGACTGGTTGCAGTTTTATGTATTTACCTTCAGTTAACAGTCACTGATTCTTTCTCTTGAATAGATCATCCAATTTTTCAGAAATTGTAATCAATTATTTGTCTGCACATGTGCACCACACCTACCGATTTCCGTTCCATTCGGATAATTCCTTTGTGGTGTGCCCTTTTTTCCCCTACAAATGTATTATGATGTTGTTGCCGACAGGTGTTACGTATAGGTGTTCGTCGTTACGCGTTAGATGTTACTGGGTCTTACATAATATTCGAATATCAGATGAATGTCGGTTACTGGAGGGGGAAAGCTGTATATTATAATATTGTCACCTGGAATATTTATGCATTAGCTGTGAAGTGTTACTTTATCTTAAACAGTATTCTAACACCAAATGGACGTCAATTACTGGAGGTGGGGAAACGGTGTTTTATAATGTTGTTGCCTGAAGGCGTTATGCATTATGTGTTAGGCATAGGCGTTAGGTGTCAGCCATTAGATGTAAGCGTGGAAATATTTAATGTGTATGTTTGTGTATGTGGGAGGGGGGGGGGGGGGGCAACGAGCACGCAGAAGTGCCGTAACATGACGTGGTATGGACTCGACTAATGTCTGCAGTAGTGCTGGAGGCAACTGACACCATGAATCCTCCAGGGCTGTTCATAAACCCGTAAGAGTACGAGCGGGTGGAGATCTCTTCTGAACAGCACATTGCAAGGCATCCCAGATGTGCTCGCTGGCCGTGGTGGCCGTGCGGTTCTAGGCGCTGCAGTCCGGAACCGCGGGACTGCTACGGTCGCAGGTTCGAATCCTGCCTCGGGCATGGATGTGTGCGGTGTCCTTAGGTTAGTTAGGGGACTGATGACCTAAGATGTTAAGTCCCATAGTGCTCAGAGCCATTTGAGTCAGATGTGCTCAATGATATTCATTTCTGGGGAGTTTGATGGCCAGCGGAACTGTTTAATCTCAGAAGAGTGTTCCTGGGGGCGTTCTATAGCAATTCTGGACATGTGGGGTGTCGCATTGTCCTGCTGGAATTTTACAAGTCCGTCGGAATGCACAATGGACATGAATGGATGCAGGTGTTCAGAGTCGTATATAGACGTATCAGGAGTCCCATATCACTCCAGCTGCACACGCCCGGAATATATACTATCACAGAGCCTCCACCAGCTTGAACAGTCCCCTCCTGACATTAAGGGTCCACGGATTCATGAGGTTGTCCCCATAGCCGTACACCTCCATCCGCTAGCTACAATTTCAAACGAGACTTGTCCGCCCAGGCAGCATGTTTCCAGTCATCAACAGTCCAATGGCCAGGCGAGGCATACAGCTTTACGTCGTGCAGTCATCAAGGGTAAACGAGAGAGCTATCGCTCTCTGAGACTTGTTGACGGCACAGCATTGAAATCTGCAGCAATTAGCGGAATGGTTGCGTTTCTGTCGCATTGAACGATTCTCCTCAGCCGTCGTTGGTCCCCTTCTTCTTTTTCCGAGATTTGATGTTTTACCGGATTCATGACATTCACGGTACACTCGTGAAATGGTCGTACGGGCATATCCCTATTTCATCGCTATCTCCGAGATGCTGTGTCCCATCGCTCGTGGGCCAACTATAACAACACATTCAAACTCAATTAAATCTTGATAACCTGCCGTTGTAGTAGCAGTAACAGATCTAACAACTGCACCAGACACTTTTTGTCTTATATAGGCGTTGCCAATCGCTGCGCCGTATTCTGCCTATTCATATATCTCTTTATTTGAATACGCAAGCCTATACCAGTTTCTTCGGCGCTTTAGTGTATATTATATGTATCTTACCTACGTTAACTTCTCCTAGTTGACAGCTATATGTGTTATTAAAATTATAGGTAGAAAGAACACACTTAGGAATCTGTATATCTGTACCAGCCGACCTTTATGTGTTCTTATTACTGCACCGTGGCAGTTGCGGCGCATATTGTCAGTGACTAATGATAGTGATCAGTAAGATCAGTGATCAGTGCAGGTCAGTGATCAATGATGGTCAGTGATCAACAGGTTTTATGCATGAGGCATTATGTGATATGCATTATGCGTTAGGTGTTAGCGAATAGGCGTTATGCATGATACGTTAGGAATTACCAAATGGTTCAAATGGCTCTGAGCACTATGGGACTCAACTGCTGTGGTCATAAGTCCCCTAGAACTTAGAACTACTTAAACCTAACTAACCTAAGGACATCACATACATCCATGTCCGAGGCAGGAATCGAACCTGCGACCGTAGCGGTCGTGCGGTTCCAGACTGTAGCGCCTTTAACCGCTCGGCCACTCCGGCCGGCTGTTAGGAATTACCCATTGGGCATCAGCCATTAGGCGTTAGGCATTACATGCTAAGCATTAGACATTATGTCTCAGCCATTAGTTGTTGGCTGTTAGGCATTATAATTTAGGCGATAGGGATAATGGTGACCACCTAGGACATGTCCGAAAGAACAGATACCATCTTCATATACAGGGTGGTCCACTGATAATGACCGGTCCAAATATCTCACGAAATAAGCATCAAACGAAAAAAACCACAAATAATGAAACTCGTCTTGCTTGAAGGGGGAAACCAGATGGCACTATGGTTGGAACGCTAGATGGCGCTGCCATAGGTCAAACGAATATCAACTGCGTTTTCTTAAATAGGAACCCCCATTTCTTATTACATATTCGTGTAGTACGTAAAGAAATATGATTGTTTTAGTTGGACCACTTTTTTCACTTCGTGATAGATGGTGCTGTAATAGTCACAAACGTATAAGTACGTGGTGTCACGTAACATTCCGCCAGTGCGGACGGTATTTGCTTCGTGATACATTACCCGTGTTAAAATGGACCGTTTACCAATTGCGGAAAAGGTCGATATCGTGTGAATGTATGGCTATTGTGATCAAAATGCCCAACGGGCGTGTGCTATGTATGCTGCTCGGTATCCTGGACGACAATATCAAAGTGTCCGGATCGTTCGCCAGATAGTTACGTTATTTAAGGAAACAGGAAGTGTTCAGCCACATGTGAAACGTCAACTAGGACCTGCAACAAATGATGATGCCCAAGTAAGTGTTTTAGCTGCTGTCGCGGCTAATCCGCACATCAGTAGCAGACAAATTGCGCGAGAATCGGGAATCTCAAAAACGTCGGTGTTGAGAAGGCTACATCAACACCGATTACACCCGTACCATATTTCTATGCACCAGGAATTGCATGGCGACGACTTTGAACGTCGTGTACAGTTCTGCCACTGGTCACAAGAGAAATTACGGGACGATGGCAGATTTTTTGCACGCGTTCTATTTAGCGACGAAGCGTCATTCACCACCAGCGGTAACGTAAACCGGCATAATATGCGCTATTTGGCAACGGAAAATCCACGACGGCTGCGACAAGTGGAACATCAGCGACCTTGGCGGGTTAATGTATGGTGCGGCATTATGGGAGGAAGGATAATTGGCCCCCATTTTGTCGATGGCAATCTAAATGGTGCAATGTATGCTGATTTCCTACGTAATGTTCTACCGATGTTACTATAAGATGTTTCACTGCATGACAGAATGGCGATGTACTTCCAACATGATGGATGTCCGGCACATAGCTCTCGTGCGGTTGAAGCGGTAATGAATAGCATATTTCATGACAGGTGGATTGGTCGTCGAAGCACCATACCATGACCTGCACGTTCACCGGATCTGACGTCCCCGGATTTCTTTCTGTGGGGAAAGTTGAAGGATATTTGCTTTCGTGATCCACCGACAACGCCTGACAACATGCGTCAGCGCACTGTCACTGCATGTGCAAACATTTCGGAAGGCGAACTACTCGGTGTTGAGAGGAATGTCGTTACACGTATTGCTAAATGCATTGAGATTGACGGACATCATTTTGAGCATTTATTGCATTAATGTGGTATTTACAGGTACTCATGCTGTAACAGCATGCGTTCTCAGAAATGATAAGTTCACAAAGGTACATGTATCACATTGGAACAACCGAAATAAAATGCTCAAACGTACCTACGTTCTGTATTTTAATTTAAAAATCTTACCTGTTGTTCGTCTAAAATTGTGAGCCATACGTTTGTAACTATTACAGCACCATCTATCACAAAGTGAAAAAAGTGGTCCGACTAAAACATTCATATTTCTTTACGTACTACACGAATATGTAATAAAAATCGGGGTTCCTATTTTTAAAAAATGCAGTTGATATCCGTTTGACCTATGGCAGCCCCATCTAGCGGGTCAGCCATAGCGCTATCTGCTTTTCCCCTTCAAGGTAGACAAGTTTCGATCTTTTTAGTTTTTTCGTTTGGCGCTTATTTCGTGAGATATTTGGATCGGTCACGATCAGTGGACCAGCCTGTATAATATTACTTTGTATTAGAGAAATCCCTACAGACTGAAATGACTACTTTGAATGAGAGAAGTGTTTAAGGAGTACAGAATTAAACGAATAAAATATTGAGAAATTTGTGTGTGCGTGTGTGCGCCGCTTGACGTATGTAATGTATTTCTCTGACATTGGAATCATTTTAATGTTACGTCAGAGGTATATATGTGTAAGTAAATAAAGCATTACTGTGACCTTTGGCTTGACTTTAATGTTAAGACATTGGTAACAGAGAGAAATGAGTACTTTGTCACATATGTGTTCAAGGAGTACAGTCTTTGATATATAGAAAAGAAAGTTTTACGTATATATAACGCATATATTTGACATTGGAATCATTTTAATATTACGTCTGAGGTATGTAAGCTTAGGTAAATAATGCATAACTTTGACCGTGCCTTCACTTTAATATTAAGCCAGAAGTATCTGATTTTCAACGAAATAATGGCTGTCTCTTTGACTTTAAACTGAGGGGTAAGGAAGTTTTATTTTTACTGCATATCTGACACGTCATTTTAATACTACACTCTGTTTAGAAAGAGGAGGAGGAGGGGACATAAAGCACACATTTGGTCTATACATAAATAATGTAGCTTGGCATCTTTGCCGGAAGTATTGACTATCTTTTACTTTCAAGGAAATAATGAATATTTTTTCACTGTCAAGTTGAGACTACGTAATTTTTACTCCATGTTTGACGTCATTTTTAATACTACGCTTTGACTGGTTGAAGAAAATAAGGGGGAGAAGAGGAAGTGTATGTTGAAAATAACGTATTCTGGCACCATTTTTGCAGATTGTTTAATAAATTCGCTCTGATGGACTTGAAGGAGATGGGGATGTGAAGCAGAACTGTTCTACTTGTCTTTAACTTGATTGGCCAGAGCTAAGGGGGGGGATTGGCGAAAGAGCGTTACTTGACGTGTCTTTCGGAAATTAAGTAATTTAACACCATATTTACAAATCGTTTTAATACTGGGCTCTGATCTTTCGAGGTTTTAAAGTTCCCATTAACACAGTTGGGCTACTACCCCTATCTCGGATTTTAAATGCTGCGCTATGATTTGCCAGCCATAAGAAGGGGTGGCCGAGCGGTTCTAGGCGCTTCAGTCCGGGACCGCGCGACAGCTACGGTCGCAGGTTCGAATCCTGCCTCGGGCATGGATGTGTGTAACGTCCTTAGATTAGTTAGGTTTAAGTAGTTCTAAGTTCTGATGACCTCAGATTTTAAGTCCCATAGTGCTCAGAACCATTTTTATCCTCTATGTTGCCAGCACCATAAACGTTCTGCTACTCTTGTTCTTTAATAAGGTTTTAAAAAAAGTCCCTCTTGCCACTGGATTAACATTTCTAAATACTTACTAATTAAATATGACATACGTATGTACACAAATGCCGTTTATTGTTAAATTTTGTGTATCATGATCTGAAAGGCCATTTACCCTTTTAGGAACGCCCCTCCAGTAGTGAATAATGAACAAAAATGTTGTCTGTAGTTGTGCTACTGTTACCTTGCACTCTGCCTGGAAAGAATGCAGTCTACAGCAGATGATACGAATTTTGGAGGTCTTTCTACATTCTTTTCCATGCGCAGGCACCTATAAAACTGATATTAAAGACGCCTCATACAACTAATTTTTGGTAATTTCTTTAAAGCGAAAGAAGAATTATTTTGAACAGAAATGTCCTGAAATCAGAGTAAGGGGACCTACAAATAACTATAATCAAAAGTGCAGTTTGACTAAATTCAAATACTCCTGTACAACATTCAATGAACTGTGCAGTGCAGTGCTTTGATACGTAATTAAATTCAAACGGAATACCGTTTTTCGCGCACATGGCCAGTCCCTTACTCCGAAGACAGCTCCTTTAAAACCAGCCATCTAATCAGTATCCCGGTATAGGAAACCCCTGAATTGTCAAATTATTTAAGGAGTGCTCTGATATACCAGTAAAGTCAGCTAATTGCTTTATCTTCTAGATAGCCGAACTTTTTTGAAGATCGTTCCTTTGCTAGGGAGACTTCTCTCAAGGAGGAATACCTATCAGCTGACTTCAGTCTAAAGAAGGTGCAGTTCTAATACCAATTTCTACATGAATTTTTCCATGAGTGCTTCCCCCTCCCCACACTCAGCTACCATCTATAAACTTGACCAACCTCCCCTTCCCATAACATTGATATGCTGTCCATGCCTAGTGAAGCCCAATCTGTCGATAGATTTAACTGACCCACAGCATTTTGGACCAAAGTCTCTGTCATCAATGCCTTCTCAAGCCCCACGCTAATTCGCCTAACAGCTGCATTAAGATGAGGCCAATCATGACGCAGGAACAGCTGCACGAGATGCAGTAGCTATCTTTCCCAGGTCACCACCAATGATACACTCTCTTTCCTATCAAGACTAGTCCCAGCTCCTCCTACAATCACTATCTGATCCTCTTTCGTAAAATTACAAAATAATTCTTCTATGTTGTCAGTCACCTGAACCAACCCTGCACTCCCGCGTCCGAGCCATCCTGATTTAGGTTTTCCGTGATTTCCCTAAATCGCTCCAGGCAAATGCCGGGATGGTTGCTTTCAAAGGGCACGGCCGACTTCCTTCCCCATCCTTCCCTAATCCGATGAGACCGATGACCTCGCTGTCTGGTCTCCTTCCCCAAACCAACCAACCAACCAACCCTGCACTAGGCTTTACACTGCTGGTGATCTGGTACTCACTCCCCAACACTTCCTGCATCTGTCAAATGTCGGACTCAGCTTTGCAATGAAAACTAACAACGGAACCTTTTTCTTTCTATATGAATTTACCACTTAGGATTCTTAATTGTTGAAATCTTCTGCATGTTTCCTACATCTGCAGCTAGAAGAGACCTTCCTGTCCTAAACTCCGTCAGCTGATAAAATATATTAGTGATACACCAACTGAAACTCTGAATATAACTATCTCCTGGCAGCCTTACTACCAACTGCCGGTTCCCATTCCCCAGCACCATTCTTTCTCCTCCTCCTATCTTGTGTTTACTAACTGCGCTTGAAAGGTATAGATTTTACACTCCTGCTCCTCTATTACTTTATTTTTGATACATATCCTACAATTCCAGGAGAGAAACTCGATAGAATAACTATTAGCTTACCAACTGCAGTCTCAACAATGAAAATACTTGGCGTAAATATCGAACCGTAACCCATTACTCACGAACCTGTGACAAAGCCCACTCTTATCACCCATGGCTGAAGTATTAAAATCGTCAAAAAACTATACATCTACGTTACCTAAGTTATACGGATGTAGTACAACGTTTTTATAAACGAATTACAGAGATTTCTAATTCGTAATATGTGTATTCAGCCCATAGATCTCTTTGGATTTTTCAAGTGTGTATGGCAAACATTCAGTAGCTGAAAAAGATGAGAACTAACTAAACAAACACTGTTTCTTACCTTGTTTTACAAATTTTATTATCGTTACTGCACAACCTAGGTTTCGGGTTATAAGCCCATTTTCAAGTAAATTACTGATTCCAGAGATAATAATGCAAAGGTAAACATGACGATAAGGCAAAGATAGTCATCTCAATTTTTTAATTTATCGATCCTTGGCTTAATGCAATATTACTTCAATTACATTAAGCCAAGGATCGATACATTAAGGTGTTGAGATGACTATCTTGGCCTTATCATCAAGTTTATCTTTAGAATCAGTAATGTACTTGAAAATGGGCATGTAACGGTGAAACAAGGCAAAAACTGTGCTTGTTTAGTTGATTTACAATGTTTGACCAAGAAAACACAGCTGATTCACTTAAAAGATGAGGCTTAAAATAAACGAAACGCAGTTACAATCATTAAAACTCGAACAGCGTCGGGTATCGTAAAAGCATGTAGTGCTAGGCATGTTATAAGAATACCTTAACCTCTCTTGGCTTCGCCTTGTTGATCTACACCTCGGTGTTGAGAAAGAGTTCCCGGCG
The DNA here is from genome assembly GCF_023898315.1 of Schistocerca nitens. NCBI lineage: Eukaryota > Metazoa > Arthropoda > Insecta > Orthoptera > Acrididae > Schistocerca > Schistocerca nitens. Next base: position 933,521,377 of record NC_064616.1, read on the forward strand.
CTACAGCCCACTGTTCACGGTTTTCTTTCTTTTCTTTCGTTCTTTTCGCATACAATGTGACTATACGGCTGCCACGTTGTGTATATAATCTTGGAACAACTTCTGCGATCCATGAACAGTATGAAACTCCAATTTCCTGATATGGTTGGATTATTTGTTACAAAGAATAAACAGAGAATGCTTATGGTTCGATAATGTTTGGTATCCTAAACCGGGCCGTTTATCTAGTTATTGCAGTGTCTGTGTAGAAGCGTTAATAGTGCAAGAAATGGCAATGATCACTAAATCACGCCAATAATGACGTAATTCATTCACTGGTCTCTAAACTAAAAAATGGCTCTGAGCACTATGGGAGTCAACTTCTGAGGTCATCAGCCTCCTAGAACTTAGAACTACTTAAACCTAACTAACCTACAGACATCACACACATCCATGCCGAGGCAGGATTCGAGCCTGCGACCGTAGGGATCGCGCGGTTCCAGACTGTAGCGCCTAGAACCGCTCGGCCACCCCCGCCGGCCTCTAAACTAAGCGGAATAGTATAGACACTGCACTTAATATGGAGATACCTCAACTCAAGGCTAACACCAAATAAAAATGATTCTAAAATACGGGTATTTGTACTGTATGTCCTACTATCCAACAAAGTCATCTGTAAAACTATGAATTTGTGTCCAGTATCTGTTTAAAGACCAAGTAATCGAAAGATTACACTAACGCGAGTCGCTGAACAATGTCATGTGACAGAGAAACACTCGTATGACCTGCTTATTCACAGGAGTCATAAATGAAGTACTATTTGGTGAAAACCTAGACATTTGCTTAGAAGAATATACATTAACACATGTCATCCTTATAGAGTCAGATTTTTCGAAACAGAAGTTGCAATGTTCTCGTAGGTTCTTCGCTCATTCATCACCGAAGTGCAGATGTGGAGTTCAATTATGTTATTAAAATGCGGCAGAAAGAAATAGTTTGCACATTTGACAGGGGCAACGTGAAAACATGCTACTTCGTTTTCGGCGTGTCCGTTCTGTTCTGGTCCAATACCTATGGCTGTATCTTTAGCATGATCTGTTCCATTCCGCTGAGGTTTAATTACTTCATCAAAACTTAACATCTGCACTTCGATGGCTTATAATGGGAGAACGCATGACAACACAGCAACTTCTATTTCGGAAAACTACCACATGTATTAACAGATATTATTTCAAGTAATGCTTAGCTTTTCGCCATATAATACCTTATTTGTGACTACAGGGAATCTGCTAGTCATGATTGTCTGTTAGACTATATTGTTTCTCTATCGATCTGTGCTTCTGTTAACCTTCAGACATCGACTATATACAAATGCAGAAATTAATAGGTAAATGACCTAGATGGCTGGTAGAACAGACACATCTCCATATTTTAGAACCATTTTTATTTGGCTGTATCTGGTCGAGTTGGATACTTTTCTTATCAGTGTCAGACCGGCTGTGGTTCAGTTTCTCACTGTGTTCATTATTTCGATAATATCTTGTGTGCATCACCGTCTTGCCGATAACACATACCTCGATACACATCAGCACTCTTAAGTAATGTTTATTTTCCTTTATTAAAAAGCGCGAGGTAAATAAGTACAACAATAAATCACAGAACTAATGTGAAATTTTTTGGAAGTCGAACGCTGATATACAAGCACTGAAAACTAATTGTTTCATACTGTCTGTTGACGACTCGACCTACTGAGACGCATGCTATGTAAATTTTGAGAAATCTGTATGAGATTAAAATATTTGTGTGCCATGCTAATTTCTCGAACAGAGATTGACAGCATGTCACATGTTTAATAAACACCGCAGTTTCAAAGTGTAGCCAGAAGTGTCGTGTTGAAAGTTGATGGACTTCAATACGTAACCAGAAATTTCAGGAACAATCTGGTCATGAAAGTAACGATGATAACGTGATGATGTGTATAAAATGAGTGCATATTTCACACGTGAGATGTATATATTTAAATACTTTGAAATTATCTTCGGGTGTATGGTATGCCCAGTGACAAAACCTTGTGTGTTTCGGCTCTGTCACAGCGCAAAAGTCTGCTTCCAGCGACGAAGCGAAAAAGAAGTTGTTGCTGGTAATCTTACCTCTGGAAACTGCGCACAGTCTCGATGTTTCACTGGGAGAAGTAGGATCGCACAAATATTTTTTGTGATTCTTACACAACACTTGTTGGAAAGAAAGCTGTGTTTGTGATACATATACTATGTTTGCAGTAAAAGGAGAGAATGTACTTAAATTGCCCGTTAAAACTGAAATTTTAGTTTTGCTTGCAAGCCAATAATCACAGTTTCACTCCAATACTTACTTACCTGCTTTCAAAGCATACAACAGTAACTGCTACTTATTTTGTAAAGCGCACTCAACCTTCTGGAATCCTAAAATATATATTTTTACCATGAATTACATATGTGTCTTTCTGAAACCTTTCCATCTGAAGAAGTATGAAGGGGGACTAGTTTTTTTACGAGTGGTCTGCAGCGGTTGTCCCTTCCCGATGCTACGAACAACTTGTAGGTTGCAAGTACCTAGTCCATTGTTTTTCTCTTTTTATGTGCTTGAATTGCGTGTTTGAAAATTAAGGCAGCCAGTGCTGAATAATCTTCTGACTACACAGATCATTGTCTTTGCTAGAGGTATAGTGGAACATGAATGACATGGGATGCTAACACTAGTCCTCTTCTGTAACGATTTCTAATAGTGAAACTCCCAAGTAACAGAGCCTCTTGATAGGTTATCCAAATTAACTATTTCATTTATTATTGTTTCCGCCGAGAAGAAAAGTCGACAGGAGCTCATAGCACAGCGAATCTCCTGTTTCTGTACCAGGAGAGTCATATAATGTTATTTCAAATGGATCTATGCCCATTTTTGTGTCCATAGTAGCTGTTTTCGACGGAATAAATTGACAGATGTAACTACGCCGTACGTCTTTTAAGAAAGAATAGAGTAAATGTTCGTTTAAATTTTGTGATTTTACTATTTTTTGAGGATGTTTAATTATGCCACGTTCAACCTACATGCGTCACTGGGACAAAAAGTAATTTAATGCTTCACACTTTGCTAACAACAATCTAAGGGAGCTTGAGTCAAGTTTTATTTATCTTCCATTATTTTACAATTAACGGTAAAATATCTATGAGGAGAACCTATTTCATCAGTGAAATATTTGATAGTGACGTAGATATTAGGATTTGGAGGTTAACTCTATTATTTCAAATGATAATCAAATGATTTGTTGCTTTGACATTTTACGTATCTAGTGTCGTCTACACACAGTAACATCTACTTCAGCTACTCTTGCCATATTTTGGGAACTCTCTCCGTACATTAATACAGTGTCAGCCAATTTACCTAATATGATTTACAATTTAATAACGATTTGATAACGCAACTTTTCTGCAATGTATATGGAGCACATTAATTTCGGAATATTTCACAATACCCTTACGTAGGCTGTGGTTTCACTGTACTTCATTATTCACGGTAAAGTCACAATGTGACCACTGACTACGTTCGACATCAACGTGCAATAACCATTCACAGACCCCGGGTGGCAGCACTAGCAGTGGAGGGCATAAAGGCGCGTGGAGGAGACGCGGAAACTGTGCAGTAGTTGTCGCGATGCGGAAACGGAGCTATTTATATGACGTCAAAAAGGGCGTGATCATTGGCTTTCGTGCCAAGTGTGGAAACATTTCCGAAACGGATAAGTTTGCAAACTGTTTCCGTGCCGCCGTGATTAAAGTGCACCGAGCACGTCGAAAAGGCGCTATCAAAACCGGAGGCGAGGCAACTGTGTTGCGCCCCGAGCAACACATGACGGGGTCGAACCACGTCTGTGGGGGTATGTACTAACGAACAGACGTGTAACTGTTGGGCAACTGACCGTACAGATGAACCAAGGGGCTACCAAAAGTATCTGCTCAACGACCGTCCAGTTAACGTTGCCTGATTCATGCACTCAGTCTGTTCATCGGCGACAAAGTCTGGAATTTGCACGCCAATACCGGAAGTAAACGCCTACTGAGTAGCGACAATCTGCCTTTTCAGATGAATCACGTTTTATGCTCCATCGGACTGGTGACCGTTGATGTTTATGGCGTGATACGTGTGAAAGCGAACACCCTACAACAATCGTCAGAGTGGTCCAGCGCGGAGGAAGGGGCGTTATGGTATGGAGAATGTTTTAGAGGTATTCCCTGGGTGATATCGTCATTCTGGAGGGCACAATGGATCAACACAAGCACGGACCTACCCTTGGGGACCATGCACAGTCCTACGTGTAGTTTTTTTCTCTTCGGCACGATGACATCTACCAGTAGGACAACTAGATGTGTCACACAGTTCGCAGTGTACGTGCGTGGTTTGAAGTGCATCAGGATGAGCTTACCGTATTGCCCTGGCTGCCGAACGCACCAGATTTAAAGCCAATCGAGAATCTGTGGAACTACCTCGATCGGGCTGTTCGCGCCATAGATCCTTAACCGAGAAATCTGACGCAGCTGGTCACGGCATGGCTCCGCGTCCCTGTTGGTGCCTTCCAGACCCTCAGTGACTCTCTTCCTGCACGTGTCGCAGTAGTCCACACTGCAGAAGGTGGTTCTTCAGGCTTTCGCCAAGTGATCACACGAATGTCACTGGGCAGTGTAATACTCCTAGGATGCCGGCACGGCAGGTCAACGTGTTCGGTCAGTGTGTTAGCTGCCCTCTGAAATAAAAAAACTGAGTTCATGGATGAACGATGAACTCGAACAAGAATCTTGGAACGTCCGCCCCCAACAAATACAACGAACACTAACGAACAAAATGAGATCAACCAAAAAAAGGAGAATATTTCCTCTGGTAGTGGCATAAGGTACTAGATCGTTAAACCCACCACAGAAAAGTGCATTGATACTCTATAATGTTGTGCCACATCTAAAAATATATATATAAAACTTATTTTTCCTGTGTCCGTAACTCTTTTTACAAATAAAAAAGCATAGTTTCATTTGAAATAAAATATTATATGAAAACACACTGGGACTGTATTATATAGTCCATTGTAGTTATTCGTCTAAGTATATATCGTGCTTCAAACCGCTTTTGAATTGCCTAAAATCGTTTATTATCAACTGTACATCAAAGACATTCCGATTACAGGCAGGTCCTTCTATCAATGGCTGGTTAGAAACCACATCTGAACCGATCATTTGCACATTCGTGGGCAACAAATGGCTGGATATAGTAGAGACTTTCTTCTTTCTTACGTGTGTTATTTCAGTTGTAAAAAAGAAAGGTCAGTATCCTTTCCTTCTGTTCTGTTCCGAAATAACAGTTGAAAAACTTCCTTATATGTACCAGATGGTTAAATTAAAGTGCAGCTACTCACAGAGGTCCATTGTCGCCTATAATTATCGTATGGCAGCGAAACTTTGTAAATATTCTAATGCGTTAATGCGGAACCAATTTACGCTGGAAAAAATCAGTTCCAATTTTGGACCCTAGGTGCAAATTTGGTGCTGTACATCATTTCGTCAACATTATGCCTTACTCACTTGTTTGACCTCTCCTGAACACTTCCCGTTCCTAATCCATTACGTATAGGAACATTTCTATACATCTTTTTTGCATTCTCAGAGCTATATTGGCATATGTTTGCCAAAACTGGAACTATTTTTTCCAACGTAAATTGATTCCGTACAAATACATTATAATATCTACCAAGTTTCGCTGTCATACGATACTTGAAGCCCACACTGGAACTCTGTGGGTAGTTGCACTTTAATTATAACCACTCAGTGTATTCAGTCTGATATGATTTTTGGTGTTGAAGTAAAAACTGTTAATTATACACTTTCATTGTTACTAACTGCACTTTGCATGGAATTAATAACTTTCCTTGGCATTAACGTTAACACCATATCATATATTAACTGAAAATATCATTATCTCTTGAACTTCCGTACTTATTTCATTCCTAACTTACAATGATTATCATCATTTGCGAAATTCCGTACTCATATTGTATTTGCAGTTGTGTGAAAGCGCATTTAGGAAAGTACACCTGGGAAGTGGGCTTTCGTATTTTTCGTTTTTTTTTAATTTTTAGCTGAGAATATACGTTAATTTCCTGTTTTGTAATTTTATCTCAAGGAATGTGTAAATTTTTATAACTGTATTTATTTGTTACGATGAATATATGCAGTGTGTAAGACGTTTCCTTGTTTGGCTTGTGCTATGAGACGTCCGGTTACGCTATTAACACTGACTACTCAACACTTCATTTCACGTTTTCCAATTGTCTACATGTATGTTGCATAGTGTACGTTCGACCTGCAGCAGATAGTATCCTCAAAACGAATAAGTGTCAATGGTAAGAGAACAATTGTTTGGAAGAACCAATGCAAACATTTGCTGTTTTGTCACATTGAAAATAAAATAGCTCACACAGGTTTACGGCTCTCTTCCCGGACATGTACGTGAGAATTTTCAACACAAACGCCAACAAAAAATTGCATTTAAATTTCTATACAAAAATGACCTACTATCCCTGTTGCAACGCAAACAGAGTAGGCACTTCATCAACTGTCGTAACTGTCAATGTGCTGGAACTCTCAGTCGTGACATACATGATGACAGCTGATAAAGTCTGACAATGTACGACGCCCAGCGCACCAATTTCTTCTAGATGTTTCCCGACAGAGTTCGGTAGTTATTTGTGTCTTGTACTATCTTTAGATCATAAAACAAATCAAAATTATTATTTCCTCCAGCAAGGGCGTCGTTTAGTAATTTTAATCCACATTTGCCTACGCAGCGACTTACATCAAAACTTTTTGACCGACTGGATTTAACCATTCACGTACTTTGGAATGAGAATTTGTAAGTTTCTTTTTATTCGTGAGAAGATGGGAACTGCTAATGACATCACAATGTGTAGTGCGCTACAGACAGTTAACTCAGAAACTTGCAACACTCTTTAAGCTCACGACTCACGTCTAAATATGGTAAGTATGATGTTGAGAAAAGATCTGTTTCAACATCTGGTGTCAGATATGGCTGACATAACTGAACTATGTAACAGGTTCTCATACGAAACATGTGACGTACTACGGGCTGGTGTATTTACTGTTGAGAAAGAATGTCCTCGTAGCCACTATTTATTTATTATCTTAAGATCAGAGCCATTAATCCCTAACTTACAAGCGGAGGCCCCGACGTTCGGATCACGGATTTACTTTAGACTTCTTACTCTTTTAACAGTCCATTATGACAATATAACGTGCAAGTAGTAAGGGGTACTACTCAGGCGATTTCGGGAAAATAGAGAGAGAAGTTTTATGTGTCAATGATGTACCGTTGCGTCACGACCCCGAGCACTAGCTGGCTGCGGCCATGTGGTTAGCGTTTAAGCTCTGTAATCGGCGGACTGCTGGGTCGAGTCTCTCTCACCACCTTTTTTTAATTTATTTTTGTTTTCTACACTACTAATTTGGAAATTTGTGGTAAGGTCTTATGGGACCAAACTGCTGAAGGCATCTGTCCCTAAGCCTACACATTACTTAATTTAACTTACGCTATGGACAACACACACACCTATGCCCGAGGGAGGACTCGAACCTCGGACGGGAGGAGCCGCACGTACCGTGACAAGGCGCGTCAGACAGCGCTGCTATCTCGCGCGGGCCGACACTACTCATATTATTTCAGTACATATTACATTTGAAATGTAATATGATGAAAAGACACCTGTATTTGCATGAACTTTTATTGATTTTCCAATGTTATTTCGATGTTTACTAGTTTTTTTTATTATTACAACAAATTTGGTGCGACTTTTATTTCTATAACAAGTTAAAAACTTTATCAAGCACCTTCAAACACGTATATATTTCATTGCTTCTCAGGAAGATGCTATTAAAATACATTCAATCGTATATCGTCAAGCCGGCCGCGGTGGCCGAGCGGTTCTAGGCGCTTCAGTCCGGAAGCGCATGACTGCTATGGTCGCAGGTTCGAATCCTGCCTCGGGAATGGATGTGTGTGTTGTCTTTAGGTTACTTAGGTTTAAGTAGTTCTAAGTTCTAGGGGACTGATGACCTCAGATGTTAAGTCCCATAGTGCTCAGATCCATTTGAACCATTTTTACATCGTCGATTTTCGGCACCGCTAATACGAAAAAGTTGCGTTACGCGTGGTTTGAATCCAGACTGCGGGAAGAAAGAAAAGTTTTTCAAAAAGTCAACGAGCTACGTTTTTCCTCAGAACTCTGAAGATTGCTCGTGCGTGCGGTAAAACTGCATTCACTCGATGTGGTAGATGCCGTTTTAATTTATGTTTTCCGTGTCTGTATGAAAAATGTCATCCTGCAACATATACTATCGAAACCACATCCGACGATTAAACGTACATTACCCTTGCATTCTGTCATACTGCAACTCATTGTTATTTGCACCTTTATTCATCAATGTCTGACTTGGGCTTTTCAAGCGTGTCCCTCGTCCTTGAAACCTGTGTTTGCAAATCGAAGCGTCGAGTGCAAAGCAATTCTCGGTACCTAATCCGACTGCAGGTATAAGAGATTTCGGAAATGACCACAGGCATACATTTTCAAGAAAACTTTATGCGTTGGGTGGTTTACTTGCCTATAGTTGTGTATATGATACTCCTTGTGATAGTAAAAATTAGTGAGCAGCCAAATAACATTGGAAATTCAATAAAAGTTCATGCAATTACACGTGTCTCTTTCATCAAAATACCTTCCAAATATAGTATGTATGAAATAATATGACTAATATTGAAAAAATATAAATTTAAAAAAAAAACAAGTGCGGGACTCGACCCAAGGGATGTACCGATTACGAAGCTTGAACGCTAACCATATGACGGCCGCATTCTCGTACTCAGGCTGCAATGCACCAGTACATCACTGACGCGTAAAACTTCTCTGTCGAAATCGCCTAAGTAGTATCCCTTACTTCTTGCATTTTGTGTTGTCCTTATGGACTACCAAAAGAGTACAAAGTTTGAATCCATGATCCGAACCTCATTGCCTCCCCTTGATAGATCTAACCAGGCATTCTACACATTTTACATTATTTTCATAACGACACACTTGTTATAAGAGAGACCTAAATTTAATCTTATATGCAACACTTCCAAATAATTACAATGTAAATACTAGATGCTATATAAATAGTAGGACATGTAGTAGATAAAGTACAGTTCGTACTAGTTCATGAGAAGTAGGATAAAAAAGAGTACAGTCAGGTAGATTTAAACTGAAGGCAATGGCAGCGATGGACGTAGAGGAAGAGGAAAGTGATAGAACAAAACTAACGAACAGCGGCGGAAGTAAAGTGGTGAAAGTGATTGAGAAACGAAACGAAAAATAAGCGTAACTGGGAGAATTTCTTTACAGTCCAGCGTAAGGAATCAGCAACTGCGTCTTGCTGTACATTCATCCACTGAGTACCTCTGACTTGCCATTGTGATTAGCGTGGCAACTGCTTCAGCTTGCCATCGTTTGCTGAATCTGTATGTAGCCACAGTGCTTACTAGTCAGTGGAGCAGTTAAGGATGATCTTTATGGTTCAAAATGTGATATTTTACAAAGATTTTGAAGAGTGATAATATGCCGATGGTATCCACATATTTCTACGCAAATCTCCTACGCGAAACTGAAATTGTGGGGAAACTAGAAAGGTACGAACCCTAAGCACTGAGAAATTCGTTTTCTTTGTTTCATTCTGTTAAATAAACCATTTTCACGCCCATTCTCTTGGTTTGTTACTTAATTAATCAACTGCAAAGCGTTTCAATTTGAAAACACCTGTACTAAACGTCGAAATGACAAACAAAATAATCTTATGTAGAACATAAGTTACTTCAATTTTAGTTAAAGTAACACTGAGGTTGTGGAATAGTAGTGACAAAAGAATTACTTGAAGAGGAGCGGCATTTACTTCTTTGTTAACTGACTAATAGGTTCTTGGAAAGTTATTGTCTTAAGTAAGTCTTCAGAAACCTTCACGTAAACTTTTATTTGTTTACATTGCTGTAGTACAAGAAGAAAGTGTACAAAAATAAATTAAAGTATAGAGAATACTTACGCTCGACATTATTTCCTGATGTTGAAGAGCTGCAGAAGTCTTGTAACGTTTGAGACAGTCTGATCGGGCATCATTACCCAATTAAGATTGCTTTAAAAGGGAACCAAAAACATTTCTTCATGGCGCATGGCAAAATTGTTGACACTAAAATAATTTTACAGGGAAGAAATACAGCCAGAGTTCAAAGTTTTTATTCTGCAGGCTACAACACAGAAAAATAACACAGAAATGGAGATTAAACCGCTTGTTAGTGAACGATCAGGAACTGGTTTGCCGCCAGACATCATACTTCAGCGAGCAAACCGGTTCAGAAATGCCTCCGGGCAACTGAATTAATGTAATCTCTAAGCAGCTATTTACGTGCAAACTTCTGACGTATTAGTATGAAGAATATTCGATCAGGCATTAAAGCTACATATAAAATTTCGGTGTAAATAAAATTAGCATGTATGCCTGACAGAAACAAACAATGAGACAGGTGTGACATCAGGCTATAAACAAGTCATTCTTATCTTAAAGGTAATGTGCCGCGCTGCTTCAAAACATTTAGTAATTGTATCAGTTTCACCACAAGCATTCTGAAAATTATAATCATATCGTCATCCTAGATGTCACAGTACTTGACACGCTTTGATTACGATTATCCTTATGTACAGGAATCACCAAGATCGACTGTAAATTCTTTATGTCAATGTTTCTAGTTCCTGGCTACGTTACACAGACACAACGGCTATTCTTGCACAAGGCCGCTTGAAAACAGTAACGATAACAGAAGGAAATAGAGAATTAACAGCCGATCTCGGTGTTTTCTGTCAAAAACATTTGTCAGAATCATTCTGTAAATGTGTCAGAGCCTCGCGAGCGCCCTTTGCCTCCAGGTAGCTGTAATATAGGGCAGAATTACAAAAACGAGCGTAGCTTTTCGAGATGGAAATCAGTGCGCGGCAGCTTCGGCAGTAGACATCCGGGGCAGACGACGCCCGCATTCCCGGCCGGCCTTACGTCGCTAATAACGCGCCGCAGCAGATTCGGCATTCCAGCAGGCACTAGCCTCTCAGCACAACACGCCCACGCCCTCGCTTATTGTGGTGGCAATCTTCAGCGCGCCGCACAACCGACAACACTCCCACTTCATTTGTAGCATTCTCCGTTGGGTTCCATCCGGCTATTTTCTGACCGACGGGGCAGCGCGGATTCTCTCACGCTTGTTTGTATCAATGAAGCGTGTAGTAAATGTAATGAAGGACACTGCATAGTACACCGTAAAACACAGACACGGTGATAACAGTATTACATGCCAAGGCAGACCGCTACAATAGTAAGTAATACGATATTACAGTTCCTGTGTTATTCCGAGAATTAGGATGCAATGTTCCTTCTTGGAGTAGCATAGGCACTGCAATATATTTTATATCCGCCGACACCGGGCAAGCAACTTTCAAGTAAAATGTCTTCCTTGTACGGGAATATACTTACAGGGTTATTACAAATGACTGAAGCGATTTCACAGCTCTACAATAACTTTATTATTTGAGATATTTTCACACTGCTTTGCACACACATACAAAAACTCAAAAAGTTTTTTTAGGCATTCACAAATGTTCGATATGTGCCCCTTTAGTGATTCGGCAGTCATCAAGCCGATAATCAAGTTCCTCCCACACTCGGCGCAGCATGTCCCCATCAATGAGTTCGAAAGCATCGTTGATGCGAGCTCGCAGTTATGGCACGTTTCTTGGTAGAGGAGGTTTAAACACTGAATCTTTCATATAACCCCACAGAAAGAAATCGCACGGGGTTAAGTCGGGAGAGCGTGGAGGCCATGACATGAATTGCTGATCATGATCTCCACCACGACCGATCCATCGGTTTTCCAATCTCCTGTTTAAGAAATGCCGAACATCATGATGGAAGTGCGGTGGAGCACCATCCTGTTGAAAGATGAAGTCGGCGCTGTCGGTCTCCAGTTGTGGCATGAGCCAATTTGCCAGCATGTCCAGATACACGTGTCCTGTAACGTTTTTTTCGCAGAAGAAAAAGGGGCCGTAAACTTTAAACCGTGAGATTGCACAAAACACGTTAACTTTTGGTGAATTGCGAATTTGCTGCACGAATGCGTGAGGATTCTCTACCGCCCAGATTCGCACATTGTGTCTGTTCACTTCACCATTAAGAAAAAATGTTGCTTCATCACTGAAAACAAGTTTCGCACTGAACGCATCCTCTTCCATGAGCTGTTGCAACCGCGCCGAAAATTCAAAGCGTTTGACTTTGTCATCGGGTGTCAGGGCTTGTAGCAATTGTAAACGGTAAGGGTTCTGCTTTAGCCTTTTCCGTAAGATTTTCCTAACCGTCGGCTGTGGTACGTTTAGCTCCGTGCTTGCTTTATTCGTCGACTTCCGCGGGCTACGCGTGAAACTTGCCCGCACGCGTTCAACCGTTTCTTCGCTCACTGCAGGCCGACCCGTTGATTTCCCCTTACAGAGGAATCCAGAAGCTTTAAACTGCGCATACCATCGCCGAATGGAGTTAGCAGTTGGTGGATCTTCGTTGAACTTCGTCCTGAAGTGTCGTTGCACTGTTATGACTGACTGATGTGAGTGCATTTCAGGCACGACATACGCTTTCTCGGCTCCTGTCGCCATTTTGTCTCACTGCGCTCTCGAGCGCTCTGGTGTCTGAAACCTGAAGTGCGGCTTCAGCCGAACAAAACTTTATGAGTTTTTCTACGTATCTGTAATGTGTCGTAACCATATGTCAATGAATGGAGCTACAGTGAATTTATGAAATCGCTTCAATCATTTGTAATAGCCCTGTAATTGATATAGGGCTACAGGTTGTAGACACATAGTTTACAACATACGGACGTTTGGGTAAGCCAAATGGTAAGGCGAGCGCTTGTCATAAGTGGGAACCTGGGTTCGAGTCCCGGTCCGGCACAAATCTTCACTGTCGTATTCCATTGTACAGCTGACGGTTGTCCATTTTAGCAACTACGAATACATTTCTTGTAGTAGTAAGTCCCTCCAAGTGCGGGAATCACAACAAATGTGTGAGTGCAGGTCATGAACACGCGGTGACGTATGGGGGTTTGGGTTGGTGCGGCAGGCGTGCTCCGGTAGCCGAAGTGGTTAAGGCGGATGCTCATGTAAATCGAGAAATCTGGGTTCAAGTCCCGGTCCGGTACAAATTTTCATATATCACAATAAATTGTGCAGCTGAGGTCTAATCAAATTTGCAGCTGCGAAAACATTTCTTCTATTTGGAAAATAACAGGAATAAATTTTCAGGGTGGAATCTACTTACATTCCTCGACTACTTGCCTGCGTAGAGACCGTCAGACTTCCAATCGCTGCCGCACAGGAATACAGAATGAACCCACACTGTATTGAGCAATTTCGAAAGTTATTGAGAGCTTCTGTAAAGTTTGGAAGGTAGGAGACGAGGTACTGGCAGAAGTAAAGCTGTGAGTACCGGGCGTGAGTCGTGCTTCGGTAGCTCAGTTGGTAGAGCACTTGCCCGCGAAAGGCAAAGGTCCCGAGTTCGAGTCTCGGTCGGGCACACAGTTTTAATCTGCCAGGAAGTTTCATATCAGCGCACACTCCGCTGCAGAGTGAAAATCTCATTCTTTATTGAGAGATAATTTCTGAGTATTTTGGTACGACTGTCTCGTGGCTTCCAATCGGTATTCACAAAGTAACTGCAATTCGTATGACTACTTACATCCATTTATCATGTATTGAACTGAAAATATCTTCACCTCCGTGCAAATGTAAACGGTATGTGATGTGTGCCTTGTTTGGAAACAAATTTGTTCCATCCACTTACTACACGCCAACGATATTATTGCACTCGTCCTCTCGTGGCCGTTATCGGAAACGCGCGGTCACTTTACACTAAAGAACTACCTTGGTGATCAAGGAAAAGGCATCGCCTTGTGAATGATTTCAAGTCAGTTGTGCGTATACTGACAACTGGTTCAGCGCGTCCTGATGAAATAGCACGATAAAAACTCACGACGAGCCGACTGAAGCTTACTCACTCCCAGGAGAAGTAATATTGTGTTCGACTAACACGATGCTTACAGTTGACAACAGTAATACTCACTATATTTTTCGCCTCCAAGTACTGCTCAGTTCTGTCTCGCATTTGTTTTGTGGCTGTGTTAGTTGTACGTTAAGAGCACTGTATAACAACATGGTCAGATGTACTGGTATAGAGTTGGCTGATGCGTGTATTGATTCACAGAATGTAAAGGAAAAGCGGTACAACTGTGCTCTGCTGAGCGACGGCAACCACATGACATTACTTCTGCATCTGTAGATAGGTGCCTAAGAGGAACCGCATCCTTCCTGTTTTGGTGCTTGCATCTTACATGCTTTTACATTATTGTGGAACTATTTTCACAGAAACAACGGTGCCTGGGGCAACAAATCGAATAAATCCTAATTTCATTATTACTCTGAAACGAGCCGCCGGAGACCACAAGTCTTTAGACCAAATAAATCAGAACATATTCGTGAACAACCTCAGAAGCTTTTCCAGTGTAATTTACGTTCATCCTGTGTAGGTAATAACTATTAACGCAGTGAATAGAACTGAAAAAAAAACATTAACACACGAAACAGTAAAAAAGCATCACGTACTTTATAGTGATTCGCAGGATAGAAACGTAATTGTTGAAGTAATTTCCATAAGAACATCGACATTTTCAGGGGACAGATTTGAACAAGACCTGCTCTTCTAGTGTAACCCGCAGTTTGCTAAATCATAATACGGCAACGTGAGCCAGATCCGAATCGAATCGGGCCACGAAGAATGAAGAAGGATTAACGTGACAGAGTGGCCAGCACGAATGGTTATTCTAGACAGTTTCTCACTATCGTTTATGAGATGCAGGGTGGGCTGGTCACCAATCTCTGCCTCGGGAGCACGACGTGCAGTTAGATCACGACGGCGCAGAGAACAAATGTAATCTCAAAGCCTTTCGAGTCGGATTAGTTGTATAAACTGTTCTTGCTGCCACTCGCCGCATTAATTCTCAAACTAAATTCCAGCTTCCAATAACAACCACAGTTTCCTCCGTCACGAAAGAAACCGACTGTGGATGAAATAACAGAATCACACACATGCAGTAACGCCTATTGCGACTAGAGATTACATCGGTACGTCACTCGCATAATCCGTCTCCATCACGAAGTACTTACAGCACGGGACATACTGCTACGCAGTCTTTCCGGTGTCAAGACCCCGTTTCGACGCACTGCTCAGCCTGAATACCATATCTATGCTGAAGCTCTTTCACACATTCTCATTTCCATAATTTCTTTGATGAATGAGTCCCAAATGTGAGCTAAATTCCGAGTCTGCTCAAATAAGATTTTGTGTTTATTCGTAAGACTGTGTTCGGGAACAACAGATTTTTCTGTATCTCTTTCCTTGATGTGCCACTACAGCGGTGGGAAACGGTGCGAACAGAATGCTCCACGTAGCTGCTGCCACATTTTTAGAGGATCCCAAACAGATGGCACACACGGTATTTCTCCCATAGGATTAACTGATGACTGACGTGACAGGAAGAGCGTCCGACCACAAAGTTAAAATTAATAATTGCTAAATCATGCAATACAGTCAAACACAAGACCATGGGAAAATTTCAGAAATAGGGAGACGAAGAAGAACATATCCTACAAGAAGTCGAACGTATAATGATGGGTTTATGAGAAATTTAAGATTTCAGTAAAATACCGAAACTGTGGTACGTTATTAAGGAACACTTTTACCTCAATTTCTTCAATATGATAATGTTTTGTGTAATGTTAAATGTAGCCAATTTGAAGGATAGAAATTTATGTAAGAATTAAAATACATTATTAAATCATAGAAAGTTATCGCGGTAATGTGAAGCTGTATTGGTAACCTACAACGGATTTTTTAAGAAGCTGAGATTTTAACAATTAGCCAAATTCCAGCAGAAAGTGGTACAACACATCCCATTCGCAAACTTGCAGATTATTACGAAGAGTTTCGTGAGAAACTGAGCGTGCGTATTTCGATAGGAATGACGAACGGACGAGAGGCCAAGTTTAACGTCTAGCCGACTTCAGTCTCAACAGGGTTATTGTCTCAGCTGGAGAATTTTGGAGGAATGAAGCGGCAGTGGCTAAGGAATCATACTGTAATTCTTATGCAGGTCTTTAGGGACGAGCGGCAATTCGAATCTCACTCCTCCTGAACATCTCATGCTATTTCCGCGGGAAGTTAACGGGCAGCTTGCTAATTTGTGGGGAAAATACGTGTTGTAATAAGCACTGCAAGACTAAGATTATGATAATATACCGGAAATAGGTCGAATTGTAGTGCGCAGCTACTTTTATGTACAATATTGTTATGTACCCAAATGGGGATGAGAGAATGCTCCGTTTTATTTTACACAAACGTTATTCTTTAATACCATATAAGACATTAATTGAAGCCAAAGTACATATTTCGGTGTTCGCTTTGCACTTTCCGTAATGTGGGACGTGGATTGCGCCTAGTTGTTAGACTATCACTCGTAGTACCAGCGCTTTCTGTGATTTTTGTCTTCTTCTTCTTTCGTCTACTTTAATTTGGTTCAATATCTCGATCGCGCGTGGTCGCGAATGGATGCACTTGCAATAGCTAACATATACGTCACTTACGTACGAAATCTTACTTCATTTTGAACGAATTCGATGCACAACTGACGTCGATCTCTTACGCCTCTCACCACAGCAGAATTACGTATTCTCGATTACACGTGGATAGTTCATGAGTTCATGAGCAACGCGATTTCACTGTCACGTAAAGAGTTTCACATTGTCTCATTTCCGTACTTCGGATACAGAGAAGCAGTCAACAATAGAAAATATCGTCAGAAAGCATACACGTGGGAATGGCTTTAGGTAAGAATAAGCGTTTGCCTCACGTAATACTCGTTAACAATACATTAGTTATTCGAAAACTGCAAGTGGAGGACAGGTCATATGAACTTAGCACCCATTATGTTGAACTGCTGACATGACGTTAAATACCTCAGAACGAGGCTTGCAGTCAGCAGTGGAATATGCTGTGCAGTGGCATTTAACGAAATTATCACACAGGGTTGACGGCATCCGAGGCAGGGATTGGAGTCCCCATCCGGCTCACAGTTTTTTTCTGTACGGAACGTTCGATAAATTTTTTTTCTTTGTCGCTGGGATCACAAAAGCTATGCTGCGCCAAAGAACCAACAGACTGTATGCGAGTAGCTTCCTTCCAATGATTTTTTTCAGTAACTTAGTAACAGCTCTAAAAACTGTGAGGTGAAACAAAAATCTGAACAACTAATCAGTAAAATACGTTGTCTTGTTATGTAGCCGTGTTCATCATACCAATGTGAAAAACTGTCCCCAAACTTGTGTACAATCGCTTCTGAAATTTTTAAGTAAAATATATTCAAATGTTGCTAGCTTTTAAGAAGTGAAGGGCTGCATTTTGGAGGTTGCACAACTTCACCTATATTTTCTTTTCAGGGTTCATATAAATATCGACAATGTTTGCCAGTACCTTTCCCCTTCATTATCATCATTGTTTGGTTTTTGGAGCTCTGACAGCTATTCTTTTTAAGGCTTAAACATGTTTCATCACATTTTCAGCATCATGAGTGAGTCCTTTATTTCTGTAAAATGCAAACATGTTTTATGTAATAATTTTCCTTCCAATAATTATTACTTAAAGTATGTTTGTGTTTTACATATCCGAGTATAAATGCTTAATAACGTGATGGGCATTGAAGAGAACAGTTGTCTGATCTTAATTTCCATAGTTCCTCTTCATATTGTAAGGTCTGTTACGAATTCTGTTCATATGGTACGATAACTTATTGGAATCACGTAATTCCAGTGCTTGACATTTTCGAACAGCTAACAGATTGTCCGCAATCGGACTAACACTACAATTCTACTATCCTTTTTTCATGTGTTTGAAAAAATGAGGTAGAACATGAAACTCGAAAGTTTGTTTAAACGTTACTGCGTTTATTAGACTTGATTTTATTGAAGATGGTGTGCTCTTGCACTGCTCCAACCTCTGAACCGACTTACCCAGTCAGATATAGGCGAACCTACTATTTAATATCGACTCCGAACTATGATGCAACACCGCATTTTATACATTCACAAATAACTGCCAGAGGCGAAGGGAACGATGAGTGACAGAAACAACTGCTAGGATCTGCTGAATATTGAAATTCGAACCTCTGGATTTGTAGCGTGACAGTTATCCAACCAGACACCGAGCCACACGTAAAGAAATAATTAAGAATCAAAATAATGAATCTGTGATTTCTGAGGTTTCCCGGTGTTTTTGATTTGTTCCCAGTATTTAGACAACTCACACAGCAGGCTTCGTCAGGCGGTGTGATCCTGTCTCATAACATTCTAGTTACTATTTGAGAAAGACAAACAGGTCAGTGATTGAGATATTACGTTTGTAGGTGGAGCTGTCAGCCTGGAAGGACAACCGAAAATACTCCCTCTAAAGACGAAGCTACCGAATTTCTCATAAAATAGTTTTTATTTTCATTATTTTATCGATGACTGTAGCGGTTGAGCTCCGTGGTTGTGGATTACTTTGTTTGAAGAAATGCAGCAACCAGCAACTCTTTATACGGCTTTATTTATGCCAAGGCAACTCTCGCGTTTCGCGCCAGTATTATATTGGCATACTACATTTATATCTTCATCAATACAACATTTCTAACGCTGAAGCTGCCTGTTATTCTGTAGTTAGTATCGCCTTTTGCATTTAAATGCATAATACAGACAGAAGCTTTGCATCAGTGAAGCTGAAGTGTACGTATTATGCATTTAAATGCAGAAGGTGCGACAAGTTACAGAATAAAAGACAGTTGCAGCGATTGAAATGCAGGCAGCCAGACCGTTATATTGATGAAGATATTAATACATCACACTGACTGAAAATGGATGAAAACCCGAGATGTGTGTCGGCATAAATAAAGCTATATACAAAGTGGCTGGATGCTGTGTTCATTCAAATAATATTTTCAATCTTCCTCTATTTAGATAGTTGAAGTATTATCTTAATATGAGAGAATTAAGATGACAAGAATCCAAATACATTTTTGGACTGCAGTCACAGTTAGCCACGCTTACCACATACCTTTGACAAAATTTGTACACGTAAGCACAATTTTTGTATAAAACTTTGTTTCCCGCCGATGACGAAGGAAAGAGAACCGTGGACACATGGTCGGTTGAACGACTTGATCCTCGTGAAAATTGGGACCAGTTGTGCGGCTGTCTGCTAACCGGGTCTGGCCCCTTCCTTTCCCACGGCCAGAAGCTGCGAACCTGCCAAACCGACAATGGGATGGCCACCGGTCACTGTAATACTTGGCTGGAAAGGCGACGGGCTGAACTTAACACTGGGGGCTAGTCCGTGGCCAGAAAACCTGATCGCAGCTGCGATTCACCACTAAGTACTTTGGCACGTAGCTCGTACCATCGCAATTGCAAATGGCCGCATTTATCTGTTCTAATCAGTTATGAGATGGATTCTTTCTTGTTTATTCATTTCCCCAGTATGCGGAAATCGCTTGTACTGCCAAGCCTGTACCGCCAAGCATTTTGAAAGCTGATCTATAGCCAGAATCATTAAGTATTTACAATAATGTGTAGAATAAATGTGTTGGGTTAACATAAGACTGAAGTAACGTGAGTCCGGATGCCCAACGCATATTAAGAATGTGTTTATTGTACTCACAGAAGAATTTCGGTAAAGAAAATTCTAATTGGGATGAAGCTCGAAAAATAACGTCCACCACCTCACACACGTTCAAAATCATAGGAATAATTTTATTGAACTGGTCACGTTCCTCAGCAGCTATATAAATTAAGTATTTGTTTATGATAAACAAAACTGCTTTTTTCCTTGGTCCGATGTTGAAGTGTTTAACCCTGAAGCATTTCGCTTTTTATTCACAAGGTATCTTCAGTGTGTATTAGTAGCTTTAATTTCGGTGTCCTGGCGACTTTTCCAATCTTATTCCCTCAACGTGAATACAAGTTGAGAAAATCGCCAACACTACTCTTTCGAGACTTTCCGCAATTTCATATTAAAGCCTCTTTTTTGTGTAATGATAATTG
The DNA here is from genome assembly GCF_023898315.1 of Schistocerca nitens. Lineage (NCBI taxonomy): Eukaryota > Metazoa > Arthropoda > Insecta > Orthoptera > Acrididae > Schistocerca > Schistocerca nitens. The sequence continues at coordinate 933,541,685 of NC_064616.1, forward strand.
AATCTTTGCGTACACATTTACCAGTCGTTTAGCGAGAAAGATAGTAGCACGTTTCTGCCGTCAGCTGATAACTGTGAAAACATTCCTAGATCAAAATAGTCAGTTCTAGTGGGAAGGGACATCAACCTCTGCTCATACCGAACAGAAATAGGGCATCACCATGATATTTTTGAGAATAGTCAACTATTACTTGCACAAGATACTGTTTCGACGAAATGAGAAACGTAACTTCATCTGCATCTGAGCATACAAAAATGCAGTTTTAATGTTAAACGAATATACTAAATTAGAAGAATGTATTTTTACTGCAAAATCCAAGAAAATTCCGCAACTCACTGTACTTATAGTAAAGTTTAGGCGCGATTAACTGCAGCTAGCCCAAAAAATCTAAACTTCCCCTAGTGGCATTAAACTTGGCCACTGCCATGCTCTCCCTAATAAAAGGAGAGGACGTGGAGACGTTCATAATAATATATTGTGTACAATGCTGACAAATAAATTGCAACCGCTCACAGTATTTCCTCATCTCTGTAATTCTGAACAGATATCCCCTTAAATTCTGTATTTTTTCTTCTTCATTGTCCAGTCATGAATCATGAATCCAAATAAGGCTGAAAGAGCACACAGAAAAATACTGCATTCCGTACACCGAATACCGCTAACAAACATTTGTCTACGGACACCTAGATTTAGTTTAAACCGTATGTTCCAGGCTGGCTAACGTTCGTAGGACAGCAGTCTAGTTCTATTGGGAATGTTTTGCCGTCACTCTCTTGCTGTAATTATTTCAGTCAGCCCACCTACGAATTGATTCGTCTCAAAGCTAAAATGTATTAAACACACTCTCTTCTGTGTTACCTGAATTAATTTTTCTTATCAGCATCAAAGTCCACGAACTGCTGTATCAAGGGAGTACGGATTTCTCTACAGCACCACAGTCTAAACAAACTACTCTGCGGTTCAGAAATTTAATTCGTCGCCAGTATAAAAACACGTTCATTACTGCCAGGGAGAAACATCACTCACGCACAGCCCTCTGCACGAGCGATGTACAGAATAGAGCACATAGGATGTCGAACATGCGGATCTAATTCTTTTTCTCTTGCAAATCAATATCTTTCTCGCATTTCGTCACGACCATTTACTATATTTCAGTGCGAAAATACGAGGCGTAGGGAAAATTGTAAATTGCAGTCTCGTCACTCGAATATTAAATAGTGTAAAAGATGTTCAGCGAACTGATTCACAAAACAGAAAAAATACACGTGAAAGTAGATCTTTTACAACTAAATAAAATATATTCTGTATGCGCTGCACTCATATGTGATGAAAGATGCAGTCTTCGGGTCTAACGTTGACAAAATTTTGTTTCCTGCAGAAGTGGAAGTACAGAAAATCCATAGATGTTTTATACATTAAGGAACAAATACGTAACAGGCTTACAGTGCTGCCACTAACGGTAAAATAATCTGAAAGAGTCACTGCTGCACTGTGAAGACTAGCATTTTCGTATCCGTTGATTTGTTTTCACTTAATTAAATCACTATGGCCCAAGTGATTTCATACGAATAAAGCGTGTCTCATGATAGTGAATATTTTGTTTATCGCAGACATATGATCGTTGTTTTCTTATTACAGTTTCTTACATCTGTTCTTAATCTACGTGTCTACTTATCCACAATCCGACCTTCAGAAATCAAGCATACTACTGGTAGTACAGTTGTGGGGCAATGTGCGAGTTTTAATTGTATTTCAGGGCATCATCTATAGCCAGAATCATATGAAGGGCTTATTTCAATACTGGTACAAGTCCATTTTTGCTCATTCTGAGATACAGAGTCCTATAAGTTAAATGAGCGCTGAAAAATATGCAGTTGAGATACCAGAAATATTCAAGTATATATACTCATTTAAAAAAATGGTTCAAATGGCTCTGAGCACTATGGGACTCAACTGCTGTGGTCATAAGTCCCCTAAAACTTAGAACTACTTAAACCTAACTAACCTAAGGACAGCACACAACACCCAGCCATCACGAGGCAGAGAAAATCCCTGACCCCGCCGGGAATCGAACCCGGGAACCCGGGCGTGGGAAGCGAGAACGCTACCGCACGACCACGAGATGCGGGCTATACTCATTTAACTTCCTGCAGTTGAGATACCAGAAATATTCAAGTATATATACTCATTTAACTTCATATACTAGTCTAGATGCAATTGCCTACAGTTCTGAGGAAAAGTTGTTTGCCGTCTCATGTTAGAACTGTGAGCGCTCTCCCTGACAGTTACATAGCCACAAATTAAACACAAATTCGTGTTCGTTCTTTCTTCATTCCTACTTGTTGCACGAATCTACTTAACACATAGCAGTTATTTGATTAGTATCTCGTAAGAAAACTCTTACTGCTATAACGAAGTGAAATAAAAAATGAACTTTTGACGAACAGCATCAGTTCATTAACAGAAAATATTTCCGACTTAGTGTTAAAGTGAAATGCCTGAATTTCCTTTAGATCATTTCGTTATATTAGAAAAATTACCCATTACAGAAAAATCACATTTTAGCCTGGATACAAACAATAACAGACTATGATTACCAATATCAGCAGTGAAACTGCAGGTTACGTCACGGAAAGAAGTTGTTGGTTTGTACACAAATGACAGTTTCTAATTTCCATCATGCAAAGTGAATATCGTTTCAGTACTAAATTTCATGAGGGCTTGTGGTGCATTCCTTTTGTGCCACTGAGAGTCCATTACTCTGAAAGCAAAACCAGTTCCACAATTTTGATGGTAATTTCAAACGTCGACAAGGAATCAGTGTTATTTTCGGGTAATACGCAAGTTTTGTAGCTCCGTGATGAGGTGTAAGGCTGGTGTCGCGAGCTCTGTTATTGTTAACAGGTACACACTTCCTGCGATAGCCTGAAGAAGTGTATTGGTAATTATTAAACGTGAAGTCATGGGCACATGGATTAGCTTAGCTGGTACTACGCGACCACGGTATTATTGTACTTCGAACCCCGTGGCCGTTATCGGAAACACGTGGTTACCTTACTGTAGCCAAGTACAGGGGTGACTAAGGAAAACGCATTTGCGAAGGATTTGAAAACAGGTGTGCATATACTATCAAGTAGATCAGCATGTCGTCCTGAAATATCACGAAGAAACTCATGATAAGCTGACGGAGCCGCCCCCACTCCCAGGTGCAATAACATTGCGGTCGTCGAATACACGTGTTGTTGTTGTTGTTGTTGTTGTTGTGGTCTTCCGTCCGGAGACTCGTCTGATGCAGCTCTGTACGCTACTCTATCTTGTAAAAGCCTCTTCATCTTCGAATAACTACTTCAACCTACGTCCATTTGAACCTGCTTACTGTATATGTGCTACAAATCGGACAACTAAAGACCTTGTGCGTAATTCTAGATTGCATTTTCAACAAACATTGTCGTTCCTACCACATACTGTCTCCCGGAAAGTTAACAGTAATTTCGTATACTAACAATATGGCATTGGAGTTGAGGTAATTACTAAACGACAATTTATATCACTTTCTTTTTTATTAATAATTAATGTGGCAAATTTATAACGTCCTCTTGGAACTCCACTTGCATTATCAGAAAGGTTCTATTGTGCGTCACATCGAGAGAGACTCCGCCGTAAGTACCTGACTTTTGTGAAAGTGATTTCGTTATAGTTAAAAGGAACGTTATCCTTCCCTTAACAACTCCCTAAGGCTATAATTATTAACACGTAGCGTACACTTCGTGGAAAGCACATAATGTTTCTCTCGCTTACAGTACTGTCCACAAAGAGATGAGGTGCCTTCAGTTTAGGAAAATTTGAGTATGAAGCGTAGAATACAATCACGCTGTACAGGACTCACTTTGTTGCTTTATTCGAGCACGAGAAACATTCTGTTGTGTATGGAAATACGAGTGTTAGGCATCGCTAGGTCCTCACCTGAGAGGTCCATAAATTTATAAGAAGTACGATCCGATTTATAACACACACACTGTTTAAGTCCCCAGCACGTATCACATTGACTAATCCAGACTTAATCGAGTAATTAGATAAGAAGAAAACAAAAAGAGTTTCAGTGGTAATTGAAGGTAAGCTAATTATATCACGTCATCACGTGAACTGATGTTTGACAATTCCTCGAGCATCTGCAAGAAACTAAGTGTGATTGTTTCACTAATCTCATGGCTCTACAATGAGGTGGAAACCGCCTCATACTTTCCTTCGTTGTCACTCAGTCCACAGTGTTTTTTGAGATTCTATTCTTCTACAGGTATTCTATTGTGCTGACAATAGCTTTGTCTGAGTTTTTCTAGTAGTGGCGGAAAACTGTGCAAAGATAAGACGAGAGTATTGTCCGTGTCAATGCAGACAAGGAGGAAACCAAAAGCTGACCTTACGCAGCAAACTGATACAAACCAGTAGCTGTATAGTACTGCAGTGGGGTTACACATTAGGCGACGAATCACTTCTGGAATAGTTCATTATTTCCGTTACCATTTTAAACACGATTTTAACTGCCAATAAAAAAGACATAGCAATCGGATCAGTGTAAGTTCTAATGGTCACCAAAATTTTCCACTAGCGACGGGCAGTTAATGTTCTCGCGTAAGGAACGGGTGCGTAGTCAGACGAGGCTGTGGCGAAATGACGTCGAGATGAGTTTCACTGCCTGGAGCGGGAAAAGTGTCGGTAGGAATTACGGTCGGCAGTAATCCACTGGGAACTCGGATTTCATAATTTAATTTAATAGCACGCTCCAAATGGGGCCGTAGGTAGTGAAGTTGGAGAGCAGCAGTAAAAAGAGGTCCCGGCGAAGATGTCGGCTGTGGAGACGGCTGCTGCTGCTGGTCGGCGGCGGCGGCGGCGGCGGCGGCGGCGGCGGCGGAGGCGGCGCGGAGGAGGACCGCGGGGTGGGGGAAAGAAAGGCCCGCCGCTTCTGAAGGCAAATTAGCGGTAATAAGGAAGAGCCTGCAGCGGAGCAGCGGAGGGGAGCCATCTTATTTCGCGCCGCAGACTCCTCCCACTCTTTCGCGCTAACATCCTCGCACTCGGCGGCACATTGTGCGATTCGTCGTCTTCCCTCTCTCCCTTCGCTTCGCCTTCCCACGCCTTCTAAGAACGCGACGCCCTCTCTCCGAGGGCCTCTCGCGCTTCGCTTTCAAATTAAATCCGTAGCTACGCCCACCCGCGCCCCCCAAAAATACCCCGCCAGCGGCGGCGGCGGCGGGCCCCGCGCGACTGCAGCTCAGACGCCGTCCTCGCACATACTGCACGCCGCTGCCGCTGCACGCTGCACGCTGCACTGGCGCCCACGCAGCCGCCGCCGCCCACGCGCCACGCCGCCACTATTTTAGCGAATTAGTTGAGATAGCGGCCACGCTGCCGCCGGCCCGATACCTCGGCGAGCAATCGGCCGCGAAAAAGCGGCCAGCCCCGGCGCAGGGAGCTGCGCACGTCCGCCGACGCTAGGTTCATCGATCCCTCGCCGACCACCCCCGCCTCCGCCCCCTCCGCGCCCCTTCGCAGACTCCCTCCTCTCTCCTTCTGCCCGGGCGAGGCCTTCCGGCTGCCAACATGGCCACACCTGCCCGGGCGCTCGCTAACTTCCGTCACTGCCAAGGACACTCCCGAAAATCCGAGTTCACTTCCCTCTCATTTTCTCTGCTATGATCCAACTCTTACTTTCGTATGTTTCACTTCTATCTGAAAATTGACTAATTTTCCCAAAATAATATCGCGATAGAAAATTTGCAAGCACTTAATAATAATAATAATAATAATAATAAAAGATTAGCGCGAACGTATGTAAAATTAGAGTTCACTTTCTGCCATTACCCTCTTCTATAAATACAACCTACTCCCCACTTTCGTACGATTCACCCTTACCAAAACTAGCAAATTTTCACGAAAACATTATCGCGATACAAAAAGAAAAAAATGCTTGTACTTACGAAGGAAAGAAAAGGTTTACACGAACATATGTGACACTAAGACGTACGAAATATTTGTTTACGTTAAAATATTCCTCAGTAACAGGCGAAAGTATAGGAAAAAAAAAACACCGTACGTCACACCTACATACATTATTATCATACTTTCACGAAAAAAGAAACAAAAGAAATAATCAGAAACGCAAATTAAGTATAGCAATCACAAGTAAGTTAGAAAATCATAATATTTACTCACGTCGAATAAATTATTCTGGAATATTATTTTTATCACTTTCTCACACGAATCATAAGTGCAGGTGGGATCAGTAAAACTGAAATGGCGGTCGTATGACAACTATTAATCTCAGATTCCTGATATTTGTCATAGCACCTCTTTTAAAAGCTCTAAATTACACACACACACTAAATAAAGAGAACAAACAGCGCTGTACTTTTTCGAAAAATAAAATCGATTCACACCAAAAAAAAAACGATGTGCAAGAAATATTCTTTGCAGCACAAAAATAAAAAATCAATAAATGGAGACAACGTTGGTACAGCTCGAAGTGAATGACATACAAGCTAGTGGCTTGTGACGACACTGGAAAATAGAATGTTCGTGCCAGGCACAGAGAATCAAGACACACTCTTCTTGCTGTATAAAAATTTTTCGCTGAAATGTTTCTTGATCACTTCTTCACTGATCTATAGTTGATTCAATCAAATTTTTAAAAGAAGGTAATGCTAACGCCTGATTTATGAGATTTTACTCAGCTGCTTCATATTACAAGAAGTATATTATAAATGCAGAAATATGTAGAAATAGTTTCGCAAAATTACAATAAAAAATCTGTGCACTGTTAAAAATGGTCACAATAGTTTTAAAATCGGCTGTAAAAAATGCAGAAAGTAAGAAAAATAAAATTCAAAACTTTTCAAAAATAAAGAGTACAATGGATTCTAAACCATCAATAGTGTGACGGTGTTGTACATTACAGGAAAAGTAAAAAAAGAAAAAATCGAAAAAATAAATTTTAAAATAAAAATAAAAATATCGAAATTAAAAAATCAAAAAATAAAAAAAACAAGGTTTCGCAAAATTACAATAAAAAATCTGTGCACTGTTAAAAATGGTCACAATAGTTTTAAAATCGGTTGTAAAAAATGCAGAAAGTAAGAAAAATAAAATTCAAAACTTTTCAAAAATAAAGAGTACAATGGATTCTAAACCATCAATAGTGTGACGGTGTTGTACATTACAGGAAAAGTAAGAAAAGAAAAAAAAAAACAAAAAATAAATTTTAAAATAAAAATAAAAATATCGAAATAAAAAAATAAAAAAATAAAAAAACAAGGTTTCCAGTAACGGCAGCCATACTGCCAATCCTGTCTGCCATGTTGCTGTGTATTACAAGTAAAATACCAGAAACGAAAAAAATATTAAAAAGATAAAGCATGAAAATTTCTAAAAACGTGGGGTTTTCGCGTGTTCGAGTATGTACTGTCAATCCTGTCACTGTGCTGTATATTACAAAAAAAGCACAAAAAACGAAAAAAATTACAAAAATAATCCCGTAACTCTAAAAAAAATCTCCTCACAGTTAAAACCGTTCAAAAGAATCTTGGGATCGATTATGAAAAAAAGTAAAAAAATGTTATAAACTCTTAGAAGAATGAGTTATCGCGCGACGCAATCTGTAGAGCGAATCCTGTGACGTGGCACTGAGAGCACTGAAAGAAGCGCATGTCTCTGGCGGCGGACGACTCGGGACTGAGGTGGAAAAGTGCGCGCCCCCTATATGTGCGGCCCGGAAAAACGCGCTCTGCGCGCCGCGCGCGCCCGGATAAAAGAGCCGCACCGCGCGCCGCGCGCCGCCTGGCCTCGTGATTGGTTAGAATCAACCGCCAAGTACGCCCCCACCACGCGCCAGCATTATCATCCCGTCTCTCCTTTTTTCGCCGCCTTCCCTCGTACTCCGCTTTTTCCCTCTCTACCTTTTATAAAATGCCGCAGCGCGCAGGACGGAAAAATCTGGCAGGGTGCGTGGAAAACGCCAAAAGCGGCCCGCGCCGCGCACGCGCCGCCGAAAAGAAGCAACTTTTGGCGTTGTTTTATGGCGGCGGCCGCGTCGGCCGGACCGAGGTAAGTCACTCTCCCTAGCTGCTCACCTGCTTCCGTAGAGTTGGCACACCTGCACATAGTCTTCGCACGTTTTGTCGAGTCTAAGAGGACCGTCCCGAACTGTCCAAATGGTGAAGAATTTCACCAACGTACGTAGCAAACTATGCACTAAACGTAAAACGCTCGGGTTTTCTCAACACCTACTCGTATTTCAGCCGTCGTTACATTGGCTTTCTGAGGAGTGGGTCGTGGTATCACGTGTATTTCCTAAAGCCGTCTTCAGAGTCCATGAGGATGTAATTAGGTGACTCTCCAACGTTAACTCCAAAAGTGGATCAAGGCACGCCACACTTCTTCAGCTAACTGAAACTGTTTATTCGAAACGGCTCAAAGATCGAATCCTGACGCCATACGACCGCTGCCTCTCAGGACGTCTCTCTAGTAGGAGAGATCGTGACCTAGTTCCCAAGAAACCATAATCACCATGGATGTAAAGACCGCTATTGAAAGTCAGCATTGTATGATCATACCCGTATTTCGAAAACTTCGACTGCAAGGTTAAGGTAGCGCAGTATTCGCTCGGACGACACTGGGTTGTTCAAGATCCATTTGCAGATCTCGGTAGAGACCCATCACATCCTTGTCTTATGATTCATCTCAGCTCTATATTTGGAATTGTTGCTCGTGGTATGGCATTAGGGACTATGTTGGGCATTCCACAAGTTGAACACTATCCCCTCGCCATACATCGGACACACAGTTCTTTTGACAGTCCTAAAACACATGGAGATTTTCAGCAAATACATTCCGTAGGTCTTGAGTAAAGTTATGCAGAGTAAAAGTCGCGTCAACAATGTAACGGGTTCCCAGATGCTTGTCTGCTGCATCTCGCTAGTTTTACGACACGTCGGCTCCTTCAGTTCAGGGGCACAGAAAACACCGTCTTACGAAGTTCTCTGTGTCATAATATTCTCTGACATCTTGTTCCTGGCCAAATGGACTATTTCCTGAATTGGTGTATCTGTTCAGAAATTTAATTCGCCAGCCCCGACGTTCAGGTTTTTTTTTTTTTTTAAATGGCTAGAACATCCGTTTTTGTGAGTCTTGCAAATCAGAGTAGCACTGTGAAAAGTGGTACTAACTGGGAACCTCGTTGAGAGGCAGTATGTCCGTATCGCGCGGGAAAGGCTGTATCTCAAACATAAATTTGGCCGATCACTTCAACTGAGTGTTAGGGTCAAGAAGAGATGCTTAGTAACCGTTTCTGAACTTTCCCAGATGCTTCCATCTCTTCAGACAGTTTCATCCAGTCTTGTCTCATCATGTGGGGCGTATGACGAATTCATGCGTCCACTCAGAAATGTCAGCCACCGGAGCTCATGCACGAGATTACAGGAATTGTTAATCGTTACACAGAATTAAGCTTCTACCTTAGTACGACAATGAATCATAGAAGTCTTACAATTCAAAATATTTTTATCGATAAGCGATGGCACAATCACGTTGCAGAGTTCAGATCTGGCCGAACCCATGATCAGAGTTCCACGCGGAACTAGAAATAGTCGCTTTCCAACTACTGTACCTGCTAGCGTAGCAATGCGCCACCACTACTGGAAGACGCTAGCTGACCTCTCTCCTCCTCGGGTTCAGCAGTGCCTTGGTAATTTTAATGGTTGTAAATCTAGCGAGAAACAGATCACACCGATTCAGGACGAAGAAGAATATTTTAAACTACATTTTTGTCAGATTATGCATATCTCTGGCGCGCCTTCTTTGCCTCTGGGTGCGGCCGCGCTCCCAAAAATCGAAGGCGTCGGACACATCGCGCAGTCTCTGACGCAGACATTGATTTTGCAAAGAAATGCGCGGGAACCGGAAGCACGGACTACGTGATACTACATAAAATCGCGAAATACTTGCTTATTCATCTCTTACGCAGCAATGGATTCACTGCTGTAAGAATTCTGCGTCAACTTGCCAGTGCACAGCTATCACCTCAGTTTCACTAGCCTGTCGAGTTTACTGATGTTGAAGACTGCGCCAGCCGCTGTGGCCGAGCGGTTCTAGGCGCTTCAGTCCGGAACCGTGTGACTGCTGCGGTCGCTGGTTCGAATCCTGCCTCGGGCTTGGTGACGTCCTTAGGTTAGTTAGGTTTAAGTAGTTCTAAGTTTAGGGGACTGATGACCTCAGAAGTTGAGTCCCATAGAGCTCAGAGCCATTTGAACCATTTATAATTATATAGGCGGTGAATGTAAGATTAGGAAAGCGTTTGTTACACCAAGTTCAGTCTTCATCTTAGCGGACAACTGTGGAAAATTATCTTGCTACCCTTAGCGTAATTAACAAGAAATACGTGAAACAGCCTCCAGCTATCGTTTATTAGTCTCGGAAAAACAGTAAATTTACATGGGTGTTTCACAGGAATGAAATCCAAAATATGAATATGACGTGTTCTCGTTATAGCGTATAGCGTCGTCTGATCGTGTATAATTTACGACTTCTGAATGACTGTCTTTCGTGCGGCAGTAAGAGACTTGGTTGCTCAGCGTCCACTAACCATCACACTAATAGGAGTGGAAGGTTCACATGTGTTAGTATTCTATAACCAGGTAGGTTCTACGGAATATACTTCTGCAATAAGTCATGTAGCGTTTGGCTTATTGGCTGTAGAACATATTTGGACAAATCGCCACTACTACATATAGCAAACCGGATCGAATTTAGACGATGTGTTGCTGTTACGTACACTATCTGATGAAAATTATTCAGACATCTGTTATTGGGCATCATGGGTGCATCAATCCTTCACCTTTACGGCTTGAAGTATGCTGGACAGATTTTCAGCGACGTGTCTGACTGTTTGTGGAGGAATGGCAGCCCTTTCTTCCTTAACAGCCGAAACCAGACAAAATGGTTCAAATGGCTCTGAGCACTATGGGACTTAACTTCTGACGTCATCAGTCGCCTAGAACTTAGAACTACTTAAACCTAACTAACCTAAGGACATCACACACATCCATGCCCGAGACAGGATTCGAACATGCGACCGTAGCGGTTGCGCGGCTCCAGACTGAAGCGCCTAGTGGCCGCGGTGGTCTCGCGGTTCTAGGCGCGCAGTCCGGAACCGTACGACTGCTACGGTCGCAGGTTCGAATCCTGCCTCGGGCATGGATGTGTGTGATGTCCTTAGGTTAGTTAGGTTTAAGTAGTTCTAAGTTCTAGGGGACTGATAACCACAGCAGTTGAGTCCCATAGTGCTCAGAGCCATTTTTGAAGCGCCTAGAGCCGCACGGCCCATGCCGTAACACCACCTCTTATGTACTTTATTGTTGGCACCACATATGATGGAGGTAAAGTTCTCTAGGCTCAAACCCTTGTATCGAATCGCCACAGGGTATAGTGTGAGTCTTCACGCTAAATCTCTTGCTTCAAGTCATCCACTGGCCAGTGGCATCGCTCTTTACACCTCCTCGAGAGTCATTTAGCATTAACTACAGAAATATGTTTCTTATGAGTAGCTGCTCGACCATCGTACCCCATTCTTTTGAACTCCCTACGAACAGCCATTGTGTTAGATGGACTGGTGGTAGCGCTTTGGAACTCAAGAGTGATTTCTTCTGTCGATTTGATGAAATTTTGTATAATCACTCTCTGCAATGCTCAACAGTCGCTGTTCGTCAGTACATGAGGTTTTCCTAGTCATGATTCAGCTGTGGGTTTTCCCTGGCGTTTCCGCTTCACAGTCGCATCACCAACAGCCGACTTGGACAGTTTTAGAAGTGTTGAAATGTCGGTGATGGATTTGGTACTCAGGGGACATCCAATAAATATTCCACGTTCAAAGTTACTGAGCACTCCTGACCGATCCATTATGCTGTTGCTGCTTCTCTAGTGACATCACAATATATCCCCACCCCCATCCCCCTCCTTCTTTTATACTGGCCAGTTGACTTCTCGTCACATCTACTGGACAATTCCGTACAGAATCTGCATAGGATGTCCAGATAATTTTGATGTGATAGTGTGTCTATGTCGGCAATTTGTGCGGAGTACGTTCTTGTTGTTTGTCCTGGAATGAAAGACACTGGATCCGTTCTGGAAGGAGTCACGTAGGCTTTTCATCAGTCCCCTGAATCAACAGATGTGAATTCTAGAGAAAAGGGTAAGGTTTAACGTCCAGTCGATGACGAGTACCTTAGAGTCGGACAGGACAAAGACTAGGAAGTGATCTGTTCAAATAAACATCTTGGCATTCATCTTACTGTATTTAGGGAGCTCACGGAAAACGTAACTTAGCTACATGTTCCATAGATCATTTGAAAGATTCTTTCATGGAAATGATTTTGAATGAATCAGTTTACATCATTTTGTAACCTTACACTTTTTTGGACAGAATACTGGTTTTTAATAGAAATTCTTCCATAGAGTAAGATGAGTTGTTCTGGAGATATGATTTTAGGTTAGATTCGAAACTTGCTTTGCTATGTGCCAGACGTTTTGTGTTATTGGTAAAATGATCAAATATTTTGCTGCTTCATACTGAACTCCTTTCTGAGCCATTGAGAGCCTTAATAATGGGTAATATGGATAATCTTTCCACTAGTGCTGTAGGTACAGACATCACTGTTCTTCTCAAATTTTGATGGATTATTTATGAGAAATTTCACTAGCAAGTACATGTTTACCGCCTGACAAAGATTTGAACACCGCTCCTCTCGAATGTGAACTCAGTGCCTTAAACATGGGGCCGCATCACTCTGATTTCGCAATAGTTCCTCCAACAATGGCCATGGAGAAACTTTCGCATCCTTATCCCAGCTAATGTTTCGATGCTGATCATCTCAATGTCGACGGGATCTTCTTCTTTTTTTTTTTTTTAATTCATTGTCTTCAAGCATTCACGTAGCCTACAACTAACACTCAGCTCCAACAAGACGGCAATGCTCAACACGCGCATCTCATAGCATCGTCTTAATCCCTCGCTCAGTAAGAAGCTTCGGAGAGTGTTAGTATGCACCCAGAACAGTGGTGCGTTATGTAGTGATTAACTGCTGTCTCCTCCCAAGTGTTGGCCACTTCATAACAGCGGGGATGTCTTCTTCTCCCAGGATTCGAACCAGCTGCCCTCCGTCAGAAATCACCGAGGTTCTACACATGTCCAAACAGGCACGTACATTTGACACAAATTTTTTTCGCATTCTACAAAAGCTCATTCGCAGGTACACGACTCGATTACGACCATTTCTGCCACATTAAACAGAAGAAGCGAGGCGGATATATACGAGGCCTGTTCAGAAAGTAAGCTCCGATTGATTGCCAAATTGAAACCACAGTGAACATCAGAAATGTTTTACTTGTAACAATTAGCTACACCTTTCAGCTACTTCTCTACGTAGTCGCCGTTCTGACTTAGACTTTTGTCATAGCGTTGTACCAACTTTTCAATAGCCTCATCATAGAAGGCAGCCGCCAGTGCTTTCCGCCAATTCTCCACGCTGGCCTACACCTCGTTGTCTGTGTCAAAATGTTGTCTTCAAAGACAGCGGTTCATGTGACCAGAGATGAAACTCAGGGGGAGACAATTGCGGACTGTATTGTGGGTAATCTCACATTTCCATTTGAAAACGATGCAGGAGCATCTTCATTGCCCCTGCAGAATACGGCTGAGAATTGTCTTGAAGAAGAAACAGCACGACAGTTATGTAATGTTAGCTGCATAGCTTCAGGCGAAATTTCTCACCAGGCCCTCGTACTTGGCGGCAGACACTATTTTCTAGACATCTTTACGCACTCACTGCGAGCTCAGAAATGAGAAGAGCGACGTGATGCTAACTGGGCTTATACTAGAGACACTACCCAACACATCTGTGCAAAGCTTTATCGGATTTTCATAGTCGTTTCCATTTCGCGACCGATCGGAGCTTACTTTCTGAACGCCCCTCGTATATTTTTCGGGGACCAATTAACAACTGAACAATTCAGTTATTAGAAGGTTAAATCAGACTCTTTAGTGTCACTTGAGTCAGAATTTATTACCAGAGACACGGAAGTCCGTTGTGGTCAAAATGGTTCAGCAATGTGTACGATATCATGGAGGTACAGAGACTGAGACTCACACGTCCGCTAGCTACACACAGATTATAATTAATTGCTCTATAGCAACATCCTGTTGCTTGCCAACAGCCTTCCTCTTCCAGTAGCAATATCGCTTTTTCGCGTGTCTCGGTCTTATTCGCACAGTTGAGCAGCGGAAGGTGTAGCGACATCAGAGACGTGATAAAACTGGCGCAGAGCTGAGACCAACTGCGGGAATAATTGGGGCCATTAGTATCTGCAACAAAGCGCGGCAACAGATGCGCCGAACGACCTGCGTAAATCACCACCACGTGAGACTCAGCTCTCGCTGGCCCGCCTAATAGCCGTCCTGCTGCATTTTGTATTTCTGCTCAGGTAAACTTTCTTCCACAAAAGGCAGTACTTTCAGCGAAATATTTAAAAGGAATTTTGAAACGATGAGACCTATCTGCATACACCCTTTGCAGTCCATTATGAAATGCATGGCAGAACATACTTAACATTGTTCCATATGTTAGGGTTTCTTCCAATTCCTGTCGCGTATGGAGCGCTGGAAGAAGACTGATTAAATATCTCTGTGCTTGCTGTAATCAATCTCATTTTGTCTTCACGTTCATGCGACAGCAATACGTTTGGAGCTGAACAATATCTCAAAAGTCTTAGCTTGAAACTGGCCTTTGAAATTTTCTAAGTGTGGCCACGAGGGATAACTTGCGTTTATATTGGAGAGCCTGTCAGTTCAGGTTTTTCAACATTTCCGTAACGCTGACCTGTGAGACAAATAAACTTGTGACCATTCATGCCATCCTTCTTTTTATCCCTTGTTAATCCTATTTCTTATGGGCGCCACACACTTGAGGGATATTCTAAACTGGGGAGTAAAAACATTTTGTAAGCAGTCCCCTTTGTAGACTTACTGCATTTTCCCAGTATTCTATCAATGAACAAAAGTCTGTCCCTGCGTTAGAGACAACGAAAGCTATGTGATCATTCTATTTTATATCTCTACAAATTGTTACACTCAGATATTTATACGAGTTAATTGATCTTATTGTGAAACACTGATATTCCAGTCATTTGATACTACTGCAATTCAATCCAAGGGAAAAAACCGCACCAGGAATTATCCGAATGAGACGCAAATCGGTAGATGTGATGTACACGCACAGACAAACAAATTATTACAATTTTTTAAAAATTTGAAAATTTATGAAAGAGAAAGTGCTTCACAATTTGACAAAGTCAATAACGTGTTGCTTCACCTCCGGCCCTTGTGCAGTTATTCGGTTGGGTTGGGTTGTTTGGGGGAAGAGACCAAATAGCGAGGTCATCGGTCTCACATGATTAGGGAAGGATGGGAAAGGAAGTCGGCCGTGCCCTTTCAAAGGAACCATCCCAGCATTTGCCTGGAGCCATTTAGGGAAAGCACGGAAAACCTAGATCAGGATGACCGGACGCGGGATTGGACCGTCGTCCTCCAGAATGCGAGTCCAGTGTGCTAACCACTGCGCCACCTCGCTATGTCATGCAGTTATTCGGTTTAGCGTTAATTGATAGAATTGTTGGATGTCTTCCTGAGGGATATCGTGCCAAATTCTGTCCAATTGGTGCGTTAGATCATCAAAATCCCGAGGTAGTTGGAGGGCAATGACATTCGACGACTTTTTTTTCCCAAGGGTGGGCTTTATCTTGCTGAAACGTACAGCACAATTCTCCGGAGCGTCTCCAGCTTCGTCTTCGCTACTCATTAGGGCTCAGTTTAAGCGGGACTCATCACTGAGGACAGTTCTACTCCATTATCCCAGTATCCCAGACCGAAGACGTGTCTGCAGACGTCCCGAAGGCAGTGGTATACCTACTTGACTGCCGTCCGCCATACGTCGGGACAGTCAGGAGTGATGGTCTGGGGGTCCAATTATCTTCATAGCAGAATACGTCTGGTTGTCATCCGCAGCTCCCCTACAGTATAGCGGTACGCCGACATTCTACGGCCCGTTTTGTTGCCCTTCATTGCAAGTCATCCTGGGCTTAAAATTTCAGCAAAATAATGTCCGCCAGCACACGGCGAAAGTTTCTACTGCTTTTTCCACCTGCTTGCCAAGCCCTACCTTGGCCAAATGGTCGCCAGATCTCTCCTCCATGTGAGAACGTTTGAAGCATCACCGTGAGGGTCCTCCAGCGAGCTCGGGATTTAGACGATAAATGCGCCAATTGGGCAGAATTTGGCACAGTATACCTCAGGAGGACATCCAACAAGTCTGTCAATCAATGTCAAACCGAACAACTGCTTCCATAGGGGCCAGATGTGGACCAACGCGTTATTGACTGGCTGAATCTGTAAAGGTCTTTCTCTTGAATAAATATTCCAATTTTTGTTTGTCTGTACATGTACGTACATCTCACATCTCATTGACCGATTTCTGTTCCATTCGGATTATTACTTCATGGTGCGTCGGTTTTTTTCTTTTTTTTTTTTGTGAGTGTACTTGATAAATAGTTCAACATTTCGAATCAAGGTTTTCCACAAGTACGAGAATTTTGCCATTACTTTTTTGTCCACCACAATAACGACGATACTAAGTTTTTAAATGCATCCACCGGTGTCCCATCCTGCAGAGCGTATTTTCAGTTGGCGCCATTAGCTGTTAACGAATATTGCAAGTGATATGAGCTCTTCAAAGAGCCACGAGTGTGAGGCACGTGTTTAATGAATTATTTACTGCCTGCTTCTGTGGTCGCGCGGTTCTAGGGGCTTCAGTCCGGAACCACGCGGCTGCTACGGTCGCAGGTTCGAATCCTGCTTCGGGCATGGGTGTGTGTGATGTGCTTAGGTTAGTTAGGTTTAAGTAGTTCTAAGTCTAGGGGACTGATGACCTCAGATGTTAAGTCCCATAGTGCTCAGAGCCATTTGAATTTTTTGAACTACGTACTGTCCTGTCACATGGATAATGATGGCACTACCTGTAACACAGACAAGAGCTTGCATGCGCGCATTTAATGTATGGTGCAAGAAGATTTAGTATCCGAAAATACGAACGAAAGTATAGCGGAAAGTTTTGCAACGGGCATTATCGTAATTGGTCGAAATTCATCACCGTCCACAGACACTTACGAAAAACTGGGTAGTTAAAGCTACAGAGTTCTTCAAGATTGCTAACAAAGAACTGTTCGCATAGGAGGATTTGAACAGATGGTCTGTCATCGTCTGAGGCTAGAATCGCCAGTAAACACCCATCAACTTTTCCGTGAAATGCACAGTTGGGAAAAAAAAGAAAAAAAAGTGTGGCAAGTGCTGATGGAGTAGCAATACCATAAAAATGTTTGCATGGAGTGAAGTCCAATGATATTTAACCCAGAGTTCAATTCTGTCAGTATTTTAGGTTGCAGTACAGGCACTAGAACAGATGATCGTCATATTAACAGTTTTTGTCACCTTGAGTTGTCGCTATAGCGCCTAAGGTGCTTATGTCAATAAGAAATTAAATATTTAAATTGCAACCATTACTTCTTCATCTCAGATGTACTAAAGTTAAGATACTCCACTCGCTGGATATTCTTAATCCAAAGTTGTGAGAGGCCCTGTACACATATTTTCAACGGCATACGGAAGACCTTGTTACGAAAAGGGATAAAGCGATACGGCACGTGTTAAGAGGAAAGATTAGAGTTTAACGTCCATCGAAGACGACGTCATTAGAGACAGAGCAGAAGATCGGACTGTAGAATGATGGGGAAGGAACTGGACCGTGCCCTATCGAAGGAACAATCCCAGCGGGAAATTACAGAAATCCTAAATCTGAATGGGCGGACGGGGATTTAGGGCATCGTTCTCCGGAATGCGTGTCTAGATTTAGGGCATCGTTCTCCGGAATGCGTGTCTAGCATCCACGTTCGGTACGAGTGTTAAAGATTGCAGGGTGGCATTTTTTCTGAAGGTCATTGCTGCTGATCGGATCCAAGGATGTGAGGGCAGGGAATTAGAAAGAGAATGGGGGAGCCAATGGGTATCATGACTCTCCGAAGGAAGGAAAAGCTCTGTCTGGACCACTGATGTAAACTGTTTATTACGATTACATTACAACGTTTTATTTTCCTTATCCTTATTAATATTAAAATCTTAGTTATGTGTGGTACGTTGCCTGTGAGTGATGTCAAGTTTAATTGAGGGAGGGGGCTCTGACACACAGTAAAATTCTGTGACGCCCCCCAGAATCGAACCCTGGATGAGCACCAGCATGGTTGACTGTACGACTGAGGCCCTACCCATTTATCCAGTGTTCACCTGACAAGGCAAGGAGTTGCGTGGTGCCAACAATCTTAGCACCGAAAACAGTAACAACAGTAAAATATCTAGGAGTAATCGGCTGGAGGGATATGAAGTGGAATGACTGCATAAAATTAGTTGGAGGAAAAGTTGAATTAAGGCTGAGATTAACTGGAACAATTTTAATAAAATGTAATGCATTCACGAAAGAAATGCTTACAAAACACCTTACCAGGCTAGAACAATAGAAGAGATATGCTGCAACGAAGAGCGGCACGTTTCGCCCCGGAATCGTTTAGTAAGCGCGATAGCGCGGAGACCCTCAGAAACGTTCAGTGACACACAGCACAAGAGATGTGCTGTCCGTCTCGGAGATGTAGTCTGTTAGAATTCTGAGAGCGTACGTTCTAATAAGAGTTGGGAAATGTAGTATTCTTATCATATATTTCTCGCGAAATGAACACGATGAGAAAATCAGAGAAATCCGAGCTCATTCGAAGTCTCACCATTCGTGAATGGAACTGAAAAAAAAGGGGAGAGGGGAAGATAGTGGTTGGTACCAGGAGCAGTCTCCATCACACACTGTTAAGGTACATACCCTAAACCATCGCACTTCCCCGATCGGTAATGGATTCGAAGCAGCTATCCCCGGCTCTAGTGCCTCATATCTAGCAGAAATTGCACTCTTCCTTTACAAGACACAATTTCTTCTACTTTAGCATATTAGTAATATATCGCATAGAATTCTCTCATATACTGGCTGAAAAAGCAGACATTTTACGTTAATGATTACGATGGTATTTTCGCGAAAGAAGCACGACTGCCGACTGTCGTTGAGACTGGTAGATGGGCAATGAGGGACGAAGTGATTACTAGGTTCCGACCAATGCTAATAGTCGCAACTCGAGTTTTCCCTCGGCATGTATTAAGCGGATCGCAACTGGCAACTGAGCGCGCTAATCTGCATCCCGTATCAGGCGGCAGGGAGCAGGGCCCGGTGACCTACAAGCCATTTCCCTCTCTCTGGAGTTTCGCAGCCGGACAATGCAGGGGAAGCCGACCAACTGACGAAACGTATTGACTATTCAGGGCGTTCCCGTCGTGATGATACAAACTTTCAGCAACGTAAGTTACGATACACTGTTCCGAAAATGACTTGGTCGAAAACTACGAAGCCTCGGAGGAGTGAAACAACTTAAATCACTTAATAAAAGCAATTCTTCTGGTCCAGACTGTATATCAATTAGGTTCCTTTCGGACTATGCTGATGCATTAGCTCCATACTTAACAATCAGATACAACCGTTCGCTAGACGAAAGATCCGTACCCAAAGACTTGAAAGTTACACAGGTCACACCAATATTCAAGAAAGGTAGTAGGAGTAATCCACTAAATTACAGTCCCATATCGTTAACGTCGATATGCAGCATGATTTTAGAACATATATGGTGTTCGAACATTATGAATTACCTCGAAGAAAACGGTCTACTGACACACAGTCAGCATGGGTTTAGAAAACATCGTTCCCGTGAAACACAACTATCTCTCTATTCGCATGAAGTGTTGAGTGCTATTGACAAGGGATTTCAGATCGATTCCGTATTTATGGATTTCCGGAAGGCTTTTAACACTGTACCCAACAAGCGGCTCGTAGTGAAATTGCGTGTTTATGGAATATCGTCTCAGTTATGTGACTGGATTTGTGATTTCCTTTCATAGAGGTCACAGTTCGTAGTAATTGACGGAAAGTCATCGAGTAAAACAGAAGTGATTTCTGGCTTTCCCCAAGGTAGTGTTATAGGCTCTTTGCTGTTCCTTATCTATATAAACGCTTTTGGAGACAATCTGAGCAGCCGTCTTCGGTTGTTTGCAGATGACGCTGTCGTTTATCGACCAATAAAGTCATCAGAAGATATTGGCAGGACTGCAGAATACTGCTGCGCGGTGTGGGATCCTACCAGATAGGACTGACGGAGTACATCGAAAACGTTCAAAGAAAGGCAGCACGTTTTGTATTATCGCGAAATATGGGAGAGAGTGTCACAGAAATGATACAGGATTTGTGCTGGACATCATTAAAAGAAAAGTGTTTTTCGTTGCGACGCAATCTTCTCACGAAATTCCAATCACAAACTTTCTCCTCCGAATGCTAAAATATTTCGTTGACACCGACCTACATAGGGAGGAACGATCACGAAGACAAAATAAGGGAAATCAGAGCTCGTACGGAAAGATATAGGTGTTCATTCTTTCCGCGCGCTATACGAGATTGGAATAATGGAGAATTGTGAAGGTGGTTCGATGAACCCTCTGCCAGGTACTTAAATGTGATTTTCAGAGTATCCATGTAGATGTAGATATACGAATCCAAATGTGTAATGGATCAATTCTGAAAGTAGAATACGATAACTTAACGTTTTTAGTAAAACGTGTTGCACAGATTTACTATGGACGTTGCTGCTAACATTTGAGGAACCCGCCCGGATAGCTGAGGGCGTTAACGCGCCGCTTCCGGGTCATGGGGAGATGAGAGTGACCCAGATGCAATGCGCCTCGCGGGGGCGGGGGGGGGGGGGGCGGGGGGAGACAAATGACTCATTATCATCAACAAGAATGTAGCATAGGTGAACCAAAGTGGCGGGGACAGTGAACTCCACTAATGCACTACCGATGACGTGATTTGAACACTAACATGATATAAAAGTCTGTGAGACTGCACTACGAGCCCACAAGGAGAAGTGCATACGAGGTGTGGCTAGAAAAAAACCGGACTAGTACTGGTGAAACAATAAAACGAATGCAATAAGGCTGAAAGTCGCGTGGCCTGTCACGTGACTCTCGCTCCGCCTACTGCTCGAGTTTCATCTGCCTCCTGCACTCAGTCTGCCCGTGGCGTCTGTTTTAAGTAGTTGACGTTTTGTCTGTGCGTCGGAAAATGTTGAGTGTACAGAAAGAACAGCGTGTTAACATCAAATTTTGTTTCAAACTAGGAAAATCTGCAAGTGAAACGTTTGTAATGTTACAACAAGTGTACGGCGATGATTGTTTATCGCGAACACAAGTGTTTGAGTGGTTTAAACGATTTAAAGATGGCCGCGAAGACACCAGTGATGACACTCGCACTGGCAGACCATTGTCAGCAAAAACTGATGCAAACATTGAAAAAATCGGTAAACTTGTTCGACAAGATCGCCGTTTAACAATCAGAGCAGTGTCTGAGTTAACAGGAGTTGACAAGGAAAGTGTTAGGCAGATTCTTCATGAAAGTTTCAACATGAACAAAGTGTATTCAAAAATGGTTCCAAAGTGTCTCACAACTGAACAGAAGGAACGCCGAAGAATTTGTTCTGATATCCTGGAAAACATTGAAAGTGATCCCACCTTCTTACAAAATGTTATTACTTGCGATGAATCGTGGTTTTTTACTTACGATCCCGAAACTAAACGCCAATAGATGCATTGGAAAACTCCTGGTTCTCCACGACAAAAAAAGCACGAATGTCAAAATCGAAATTCAAGGCAATGATGATTGTTTTTTTGTTTTTTTTGACATCAAAGGGATTGTGCACATTGATTGGGTACCAGAGGGACAAACAGTGAATCAGCATTACTACATTAGCGTCCTGGCTACCCTACGTGAGCGAGTACGGAGAAAACGGAACGATTTGTGGACAAAAAAGTCATGGATCCTTCACCAAGACAATACCCCAGCTCACAGTGCGTTGTCAGTGAAGACGTTTTTGGCAAAACACAACATTCCCATCTTAGATCATCCACCCTACTCACCTGATTTGGCCCCCTGTGACTTTTTTCTTTTCCCTAAAGTCAAGTCAGCTTTGAAAGGAACTACATTTGAGACTGTTGAAGCAGTAAAAGAAAAAGCGACGGAAGTAATGTATGGACTTACCGAAAATGATCTGCAGCATTGCTATGAACAGAGGAAAATTCGTATGGAGCGGTGTAGAGACCGAGGAGGAGAGTACATTGAAGGAGATAACATGAAATTGTAAATAATTGTAAATAAATGTTTTTCCAGCATCAGTCCGGTTTTTTTCTAGCCGCACCTCGTAGTCGATCATTCACAGTAAAACAGTTTTCATGTAGAAGATAAACACGGCCAGACAAAACAAATGACGCAGCCAGAAGGGAACTATGAAACAAATTGAAACTTCACGGGCTGAGAGAGTATGTGATGTTGTTTACAACATGATGACGATTACAGACTCGAGTAAAATTTCAAAACAACTAGGCAGCATGAGCTTATTATCAGTACGACGTTGCACCTCCTCTTACCTGGATGCATATACTGATTCGCTTGGGAAGGGTGTCATAACGCCTTTGTATCCACTCCTGAGGCAAGCTGGCCCACTAATGTAGCTGGTCCTTGTTATGCTCGATCCTGCCACTGGGACGGAGTTACGTCAGACCTGGCCTCACACATGTTCTATCTGGGACGGATCTGGCAACGAGAGTTACTCAATATCACGAAGACAATTCATAGGGACACGCGAAATGTGTGGCCGAGAATTGTGCGGTTCAAAAATGCAAATATGGCACCACCATACTGTCGCATAAGAATTAAAACATGAGGACGCAGGGTGTACGTGATGCACCGTTGTGCAGTCACAATTCTCTGTCACTACCAAGCGTGACCTGAAGTCAGACCAGATGGCTTCCCGAGCGATGACGCAACAGGTAACACGACAGTATCTCTCTAAAACAATTGAAGATTAGGATCTCTGGCCAGGTCACCACCATACTAGCCGACGATAGTTAGCCAGGGTAGTGCAGAACCACAATTCATGAACAGAACACATTCGTGAACAGAACACGAAAGATTCTTCAGCAGACCATGCTTTCCGGTCACGGAGCCACTCCAAAAGCAGCCACTGGGCGAGGTGGCGCAGTGGTTAGTACATTGGACTTACACTCATGTTCACATAATACACGATGCCTTGAAAGACTAGAGATAGGACGTTTATATTCACAGGCAGTGTACATTAATATGTTCTGCAGAAATGATTAGCGTTTGAACCATGTCGGCCAGCGGGTTGAACGTCAACATCGATAATGCTGCGCAACACCACCTACCGGTAAAATGTGCGTGCGGCTCTCCTTGTCGCTATAAACCGAAGGCAATGGATCAGTGTGACTTGAGCAGATGTCTAGGATGCCTCGCAGACGTATGCGCGAACTGTACCGTCAAATCAGTGAGTTTGAAAGTGGGCGCATTATTGGCATTAGAGAATGTGATGTATCCATTCGGGAAACTGCTGCTCGTGAGGGACTAAGTGTTTCGCCGGTGCAACAGGTGCAATACCTGCTCTCACGATCCCATGCAGAGCAACATCAGGCCGCTGGAATACCCGAATGCCCCACAAATCTGGATATTTCGCCATTCGACAAGCCGGCCAAATGGAGACCCACTACGAGGCCCCTTTCAAACTCTGTCAGATGCCGACAATGCTGTTTCACACGACAGGCGACATCTCGATGTCCTTCACAGTCATATTCAGTTGGGAAGGGCATACCACAGAATTGCTTAAGCGCCTAAACAACATCTGACGCTGTTGATGCCCCTTATACTCCTCAGGCCTGGCAACAACACTAAACACGAACATCCCTAATGCACTCTGGTAGCCGTTCTATGTGGCACAAAGAATCGCAACTCTTCTCATTTATGTAGCCGTCGATGGTGTGCACGTGTATGAAGTTAAATTGACAGTCACCCCTATCTTCTAAGTGCTTCCTTTTTTGTTTTGTCAGGTAACGTAGTCCCGAAAAATCTGATGAATGTTTTTGAAACAACCTGTAGTAGGATGGCACGTTTGAACACATTTTGTTTCGGTTGTCGTAAATAAGCAGAGTGCAATTTATATAGCAGCTGGAAACATACACATGCATAAATGCATGTTAACCTTGACCACAGTAATGCAGAATGACTGATTATGATTCCATTTGTGTTATTGACGCTACAGTAGGAGTGTTCCACATAGATTACTGTAACAGTTTTATGTTGCCTGGTGATGATCGTTTGGATCTGAACTGGTAGCAAATACAGATCTGTTTGACAGCAGCTGCTGCTGTTGCAGAAAAATGGCTTTCTTTGTATAGTCAGAGCCATGTCTAGTTCCTCCAGCATAATTGCACCAGTGCAAACTGTTCATAATTTTCTCCCTTTTTTTCAGAGATAGCTAGTGTGAGTCAGTTGCTGTTAGAAAAAAAAAATGGTTCAAATGGCTCTGAGCACTATGGGACTTAACTGCTGAGGTCATCAGTCCCTTAGAACTTAGAACTACTTAAACCTAACCAACCTAAGGACATGACACACATCCATACCCGAGGCAGGATTCGAACCTACGACCGTAGCGGTAGCGCGGTCCCTGACTGTAGCGCCTAGAACCGCTCGGCCACTTCGGCCGGCTGCTGTTAGTATTTGAGAAAAATCTGATAATGAGGCTTCAGGCCCACGTAGTTCGAAGATATTTTACTTAGTCATTCAACATAATGAAGTCCCAGTTCACTTTGTGGATAAAGCGTCAGATGCAGATAGGACGAGGAGGTGCTGTTTCATGGCCAGTTCTTTCCCTGACCTTATCCCACTTGATTTCGCCTTGAGGACTCATACGAAACGTTTTGTGCAAACTACGCTGTTGAGTCTATCGGGTGAGGTGGCTACGGCGGTGCTTAGACGATGGACTCGTATTCGGGAGGACGTTGGTTCGAATTCCCGTCCGGCCATCAGATTTAGGTCTTCTGTGGTTTCCATAAAGCACTCGAATTCCAACCCCAATCCAAGCTTGTGCTTCGTCTCTAACGATCTCATCGTCGATGGGACGTTAGAATCTAATCTTCCTTTCTTCTCGCTTACACTGAAAGGATCTCGTAACAAAATTTCTGACAGTCTGTGACTGTGTGCAAACAGTAGCTAGGTTCCAGAATGAGAATTTCACTCTGCAGCGGAGTGTGTAGCTCAGTTGGTTTCTTGCAGCAAGCCCACAATGAGGTTCATAGATGGTCACACTATCGGAAAACCTTTGCCAATTATCTTCAGGCAGTCTTCCTCGACCCCCCACGTAGTTGGGAAGTGCCGGGTGCAGTCTGTGTGCACATTTGACAGCTGATAATGAACCTCACGCTTCTCTCACCGCTCCATATGTAATGCACATACTATACCATGAAATGATCTACATGTTCCTTTTAAGAGAGTGGTCCTTATGGAAAATAAATAAATAAAAAAAACAACATCCCTGTATCCCTGTTCCTTTACATTCGTGATTTGTTTAACAATTATTTTTTTGTTTTGTTTTTTTCTTGTTTTTGCAGAGGATGCATTTCATTTAGTGTTTGTGAACTGCCTAATTTTGTATCCAAATAAAAAAAATAAAAAAGAAGAATGTAACACCTGCAACCCACGTGATGAAAAAAAAAAAAGTTGGTAGAGCACTTGCCCGCGAAGGCAAAGGTCCCGAGTTCGAGTCTCGGTCGGGCACACAGTTTTAATCTGCCAGGAAGTTTCAGTAGCTAGGTTATTGAAGTAGGTTCTACGGAACGACATGCGACGACATCACGCTTGCACAGAAATTTGAGGAAGCCAGTTTGTACAATGGATACGAATGTAACAACTTGTGGCAGTTGTGGAGATAATTATTATAAAAAATACTTGGATTTTTATCATCGTTACTAGAGCAGCGGTATACTTGAACTTGTACCATTTTCGATGATAAACTTCGGGATCATTTGCTTTCTAGGGTTCGCTATTTCTAACTGATACTTTTGTCCTTTTCAGCATCCCACCATCATCACGAGCAACAACCGACGTAAGAATAACAGCTTGAACGTAAAAGACGTGCGGACCTTAGAAGTCGAATGATGTGACTATAACCGATCTTTTCATGGAGTCATATAAAAAGCGTGGCAGTCATATTCCAGAAAAATAGACTATCAGTCTCACGTTGCACACTGTAGTTCTACCGTTTGGCTTAACAAAGCATAATGAATTATTTAGAAACTAGGTTATTACAGCATTTTCGTTTTAACTCAGATTGCTGGAGATCTGGGCGACAGTTTGTAGATATAATAATTAGATAAAACACAGTGCAACAGGTCACATTTACGTCGAATGAACGACCTATTTAGCCGTGGCGAGACTAATTCATCTTGAGATTGTAACATACAACCCTCGTGCAGAACAGAGTACGTCTTTCTCATGTGATATGAGCAAATAACTTAATAACAGTTGGAGACCTGGCCGAAAGCGAATGGAACAAGGCGTGGGAGACCGAAAATATGATACGAGCACGTGGTACAAACAAATCCACCAGCATTCACTGAAGGATCATTGGTATTCGGAAACGTGGGCAATGAATTGTAACTCAGCTGGCACAGGGAACGAAAGGCCGTTGGAAAGGATCATTGCTGGGATGAAATTCAACCACTGCTGCTACCGTGCATACCTCTACAGACTCCGTATCGTATCATGTGTTGCGAATACATAAAAAGAAGGATCCTTTATTGTATGATTATATAATAGCGGAACAAACACTGGTAGCAGTTACTTCTGCAAAATATCTGGGAGTATGCGTGCGGAACGATTTGAAGTGGAATGATCATATAAAATTAATTGTTGGTAAGGCGGGTACCAGGTTGAGATTCATTCGCAGAGTCCTTAGAAAATGTAGTCCATCAACAAAGGAGGTGGCTTACAAAACACTCGTTCGACATGTACTTGAGTATTGCTCATCAGTGTGGGATTCGTACCATATCGGTTTGAAGGAGGAGATAGAGAGGAGCCAAAGAAGAGCGGCGCGTTTCGTCACAGGGTTATTTGGTAAGCGTGATAGCGTTACGGAGATGTTTAGCAAACTCAAGTGGCAGACTCTGCAAGAGAGGCGCTCTGTATCGCAGTGTAGCTTGCTGTCCAGGTTTCAAGAGGGTGCGTTTCTGGATGAGGTATCGAATATATTGCTTCCCCCTACTTATACCTCCCGATGAGATCACGAATGTAAAATTAAAGAGATTCGAGCGCGCACGGAGGCTTTCCGGCAGTCGTTCTTCCCGCGAACCATACGCGACTGGAACAGAAAAGGGAGGTAATGACAGTGGCACGTAAAGTGCCCTTCGACACACACCGTTGGGTGGCTTGCGGAGTATAAATGTAGATGTAGATGGCTATATGGGAACTGTGGGAAGATCCAGGACGTCAACTACGTCTGTTTTGCCTGCCCTCGATGCAGAAGAGAATCAGACTATCCTCTTATGGTGCTAGTCCACATAGTCATGAACTAGCTTCGAATGTGTTGACACTCTTGATTAAAATGGAAATAGAAATATACTAATTTTTTTGGAATTCCTGTTAAAAGTTGGGATTAAACTGTAATCATGAAGTTAGTGTGTGTGTTTGGGGGGAGAGGGAGGTGGGGGGGGGGGGAAGGCGTGTGCCTCGGTGTAAATATGTATATGTGTTTATTTCGATTTATTAGATATCTCTTGGTTAACCTAAGAGGCCAGTGTATCAATTTGTGTGTTCTCCGCCCTGTCACTGATATTTGTTTTACATTTCCCAGAACCTGTAGAATCGATAGATTGATTCCTTCAAAGGACAGGCAGCACTGTATTTGGCTTGGCTGTGTTGATGCTCCCAAAGGCCAAGAAACAAAAGAAAAAGAAACTTAAAGGTACTATAAAATTGGGCAACTTTGTCATTAAGGTATTCCTTTGGGACAACAGCGCATTCCAGTTTTTATTCTCAGATACTATAATTCGGGTCAACATCCAACATATAACTGTCCTGCAGTGTATTCTTGTATAGTGCTGTCATTAGTTATGCGAGCTACAAGTAACGGCACTACACCTAAACTGGTTACTAAGGCACGTCGTTGGCAGGTGAAGAAACGAGTTTCTACATTTCTTGAAAACTTTCTGCTACTGTTGTAACTTTGAAGAGCTGGCTAGCTGAATGCAAATTGATATAATTAAGTTATGTGTGCAGATATTCAGTATAAAATTTAAACTTTAGAAAAATTTTCTTCAGCCATTAGAAAGCGAAAAATGTTATTTTCGTAGATTACATGGTAACTTTGTGACAGCACACTGTGGAAACAAGTGTGGCAACTGAAGTCATAGACAAGTCTCATTAATGAGATTAGGGCCATATGTGAATGGTTTAGTAGAAAAAGACAAAATTTTATTTCGCATTATAACTTTGTTCATATATATAACAAACGATTGCTCAGAATGTTGTATTGAATCTGCCATGACTTTATTTTTTCTCATACCACTGAACTTGTGTCTTACAGGCTGAACTAACTACGTTGCTTATAGGGTACTGTGTTAAATGCAAGTGTTCTGAAGTGTGTAAGAGTTTTGTTTGATTAACTTGCTTAATGTAGTTTACTTTTCTTCGTTTTTATTTTGTTTCAATGAGGACAGACCTGCAATTATTTGGATTCTTAAAAAATTAGCAAAATAAATCCCACTAAAGTCGAAAATTTTGTGAATAGTATTTTTATGTTTACGGATAAATCAGAACACATAAAACTGGACACATTTGTGATAAAGTTAAAGTGTGTGCCATAAAAACCAACTAGGTCAGCCCATCGTCGTGGCAGATGACTTTAACATTACTTCCCCTGTCTTCGATGGTGCAAATGGTTCAAATGGCTCTGAGCACTATGGGACTCAACATCTTAGGTCATAAGTCCCCTAGAACTTAGAACTACTTAAACCTAACTAACCTAAGGACATCACACACACCCATGCCCGAGGCAGGATTCGAACCTGCGACCGTAGCAGTCCCGCGGTTCCAGACTGCAGCGCCAGAACCGCTAGACCACCGCGGCCGGCCCCCTGTCTTCGACTTCAAGTCGCAATATTGAACTGAGGTGGGGGGGGGGGGGGGTTGAGCTTTGAGATAATTAGTATTCCATATTCTGAATACCTCACTCTCACAAAAACTTCATTTCTATCAAAATTAGAGGATAAAAATGATTAAAGTGCATACATAGGGTGATACCATGATGATGTCAAAAATTTTCAGAGATGATGGAGAAGCGTAAATGTATCAAACAGAAATAAGAGACCACGGTCTAGAAACGATCGGTTCGAAAGTTATATGCGAAAATTGTTCTGATACCTCTGAAGTGGGATACATGTACTGGTACTGTTGTTGCTACGGTTGTGTGGCTGGCAACTCTCAGAGCTGGTAGTAAGGGACAAAAACGAAAAAAAAAAGTTTAGTAAACATAGACTGTAAAATGCATAGATCAAGAGCTATAAGCACTTATTTATCTTTTATACTGTGAAATACATATTTTTGGATGAGGTACTACGGACTAAAACAAGCAAAACAAGTCTACTAAATATGGGCTCTAAAACGCGTAGTTTAAGAGCTGTGGGCACTTGTTCAGTAGAAGAGATGTAATACACAGTAGCAAAGATGAACAAGTGCTCATAGCTCTTAAACTACGCGTTTTAGAGCCCATATTTACTAGACGTTTTTTTCTAGTTTTGGTTCATACTAGCACCTCTCAAAGTTGCCTACCCTACAGTCTTGGGTACAACAATACCGGTGCACGTATTCCAAAGTCAGAGGTATCAGAAAGATTTTCGCTTATAACTTTCGGGTCGGTCGTTTCCAGGCCAGGCGCCCTTACCTCAAATTGGTACATTCCCAATGAAAGGTTGTAACATCATCACAGAATCACCCTGTATGTGGAAGTGAAATGTTGCAGTACATATCTGTATAAACGTACGTTACAAAAAGTGTCACAAATGTGCCCAATTTTAATATATACGAAAACATACATTAAATTTGTTGAATGTTTATGGTACTCACATAGCGAGACAGCGTGATTTCTCTGCTATAATACGGAATGCAGAAGGCTTTTCCTGCACCATATTGACTTGAAGGGCAGTCCCAATGCTATATTGTACTTGCTTATTCTGTCTTTACATTATTACACGGCCTCTGCCTCGACCACCGAAGGAAAAAGCTGAAATACAGAAAAGAAAAAAAATATATACTCATTCCCAAGAATCAGTGACTTTAATATAAAATTTGTGAAATGTATCAGAAAAATAAACAGAATTTTAAATTGTGTTTCTTTTTACCAGACGAGATGGCGCAGCGGCTAAACCCCTGGTGGAATGCGATTCAAATCCGCGTCCTACCACGGAAATTTCAGTTTTCCGTGGTTTCCTTAAATCGCTTAAAGTGAATGCACAAGTGGTTTCTTTGAAAAGGACCTTCCATTTCCTCTCTACGTTTTGCCCTAAGTTTGTGGTTTAACGCCCTCTCAACGAGATCGTTAGAGAAGGAATATTATAGAAAGATGAGGAAAGAAACTATCTGAGGCTTTCCAAAGCAAACTTCCCGGTATTCGCCATAAGCAATTTAGGGAAACCACGGAAAACCTAAATCTGGAAGGTCGGTATGGGTTGTGAAGCAGCGTGCTGTCTAAACGATGAAGGTGTCTTATCAGTACGAAACTTCAGCAGACCCCGAGTTCGAGCTTCCTCTCTAATGACGACGTGACGTGAACGGTAGTCTTCCGTCCTTACGTCTGTTTATAAAGAAATAATTTTTGTCACCGAAAATACTGTTGTAATATCTGTGTTAGTCGTGATGGGACTGACATCAGCTTTTTTGCTCTTTGTGAAGTCTTACAATTATTATACTCCGTTGCTTGCTGAGAAAGTGAGGTCAGAGTTGACGTCTCACCCCTCAACTAGCCGTGTAATAGGCAATGTTTGTCAGTGGGCGACGGTGAAATACCTCGCATGGCTCACAGCCACAGGCTCATAAAATACCTCACCAACTGTCAAATGATTCAAATGGCTCTGAGCACTATGGGACTTAACATCTATGGTCATCAGTCCCCTAGAACTTAGAACTACTTAAACCTAACTAACCTAAGGACATCACAAACATCCATGCCCGAGGCAGGATTCGAACCTGCGACCGTAGCGGTCACGCTGTTCCAGACTGAAGCGCCTAGAACCGCACGGCCACACTGGCCGGCTCACCAACTGTCAGGAGGTTCTATAATCCCACCTCATTCTGTTGCTCAGAGTGATTTAAGCTAACGCGGAAAACTAAGCACGCAGCGGTCAGACACCAGATACAGGTAAACCATATGTAAACGTGGAGTATCTATCAGTGTAACCTCTGATTGGGAGCCAGTTAAGTCTTGATACTATCCTTCCAATGGGAGGGGAAAATTCGAATGCTGACACGGAGGAGAGACGTGTGCCAAGATACTCTGTTCGATACGTGCGCGCGCACACACACACACACAGACACACATTCATCTAAATTTTAAGGAAAGTACAGACATTGTTGTTTAAGTGTGATTTCACGTCCGAGCTGGAACAACGTATCTCCTATTGGGGACTGATATGAGGACGTATTTGGTAACGAGAGTACTTCAACATGATGCAGACAGTTCACAGAGACACGTACGGTGTGCGGACAAGCATTGTGTGGTCCAAAAATGTCACCACTATACTGTCGCATGAGAGATAACATATGAGAACACAGGCTGTCCGTCACGTACCGTTGTTCCCCTAGAGTTAATTCAACAAATTCAGCTGTTACCTGAAGTCATTCCCAGTGACTCTCCGTACTGTGACGCCAAGAGTAATACCGCTGTGCCTCTTCAAAACAGTGGAAGAACGAGACCTCTCCAGCTGGACACTATACTGGCCGACAGTGATCATCCTGGGTAATGCAGATCCGCGATTTGTTGCTGAACACAGTACAACACCATTCATAAGCAGTCCTTGGTTCCCGATCACAGCACCACCCCAAACGCCACCGTATGTGTTGTAGTGTTGACGACGACAGTGTCTGCTCTCACGTTCCTGTCCATTCCAACATCAGGCCAATGAGTCACCGGAAAGCCCCACTAATCTGATACTGCACGATTCTATCAATCGGCCAAATGGGGACCTACAGTTAGGCCCCTTTAAAACTCTGTCACCTGTTGATAACGCTGTCTCACACGAATAGGCTGCATCTCAGTCTTCCTCACAGTGATTACTCCACATCTAATGCCGTTCACGTCCCTTATATAGCCTACCAGACCTGGTAACAGCACTAACAACACTAATGAACCCTGGTGGCCGTTCTACCCGTCACAGGGATTTTCAGCTCTAATCATTTACGAGGTGCATTCAAGTTCTAAGGCCTCCGATTTTTTTTCTTCGGACTGGAAAGAGATAGAAACATGCGCATTGTTTTAAAATGATGCCGCGTTCATTGTCAATAGGTCCCAGAGATGGCAGCACCGTGCGGCAGATGGAATTTTACCGCCAGCGGCGAGAATGAGAACTGTTTTAAATACTTAAAATGTCAATAAGTCCCAGAGATGGCAGCACCGTACGGCAGATGGAATTTTACCGCCAGCGGCGAGAATGAGAACTGTTTTAAATACTTAAAATGGCGACGTTTTCCTTACTTGAACAGCGTGCAATCATTCGTTTTCTGAATTTGCGTGGTGTGAAACCAGTCGAAATTCATCGACAGTTGAAGGAGACATGTGGTGATGGAGTTATGGATGTGTCGAAAGTGTGTTCGTGGGTGCGACAGTTTAATGAAGGCAGAACATCGTGTTACAACAAACCGAAACAACCTCGGGCTCGCACAAGCCGGTCTGGCGACATGATCGAGAAAGTGGAGAGAATTGTTTTGGGGGATCGCCGAATGACTGTTGAACAGATCGCCTCCAGAGTTGGCATTTCTGTGGGTTCTGTGCACACAATCCTGCATGACGACCTGAAAATGCGAAAAGTGTCATCTAGGTGGGTGCCACGAATGCTGACGGACGACCACACGGCTGCCCGTGTGGCATGTTGCCAAGCAATGTTGACGCGCAACGACAGCATGAATGGGACTTTCCTTTCGTCGGTTGTGACAATGGATGAGACGTGGATGCCAGTTTTCAATCCAGAAACAAAGCGCCAGTCAGCTCAATGGAAGCACACAGATTCACCGGCACCAAAAAAATTTCGGGTAACCGCCAGTGCTGAAAAAATGATGGTGTCCATGTTCTGAGACAGTGAGGACGTAATCCTTACCCATTGCGTTCCAAAGGGCACTACGGTAACAGGTGCATCCTACGAAAATGTTTTGAAGAACAAATTCCTTCCTGCACTGCAACAAAAACGTCCGGGAAGGGCTGCGCGTGTGCTGTTTCACCAAGACAACGCACCCGCACATCGAGCTAACGTTGCGCAACAGTTTCTTCGTGATAACAACTTTGAAGTGATTCCTCGTGCTCCCTACTCACTTGACCTGGCTCCTAGTGACTTTTGGCTTTTTCCAACAATGAAAGACACTCTCCGTGGCCGCACATTCACCAGCCGTGCTACTATTGCCTCAGCGATTTTCCAGTGGTCAAAACAGACTCCTAAAGAAGCCTTCGCCGCTGCCATGGAATCATGGCGTCAGCGTTGTGAAAAATGTGTACGTCTGCAGGGCGATTACGTCGAGAAGTAACGCCAGTTTCATCGATTTCGGGTGAGTAGTTAATTAGAAAAAAATCGGAGGCCTTAGAACTTGAATGCACCTCGTACATACCTGCCGATAATATGCACGGGTAGTAAGTTACATTGACTTCCAACCACGTATTCTGGGTGTTTCACTTTTTCATCGGGCATTGTAAATAATAGATTTACTGTTCGTGATTACAGTCCAAGGCCTCAAACCGCAAGTGCATTTTCAACAAGACCATCTTGCACAGCACTGGAACAATGTTAGCAGTCGCAATGCAAAATCAGTCGGAATGCGAAAAGATTAGGACAAAACTATGTAAACATCATGGAGTTAACACGTTGCTTGCGAACCTTGTTTAATAACATGTATCTCATGCCATATATCTAAAGCACACAGATGTTGTTTTTTTGTATTCCTCTGGTTTTACAATCTCTCTGAAAGAATTCTGGTACAAGAGCACATTTTTTGGTCATTTCAGTGTCGTGCAGATACACTGCGATGTTAGAACTTGATTGGTGTCGCGCTACGTCATCCATTATCAACAGTTGGATGACTACTGTATAGCCGGCCGTGGTGGCCGAGCAGTTCTAGGCGCTACAGTCTGGAACCGCGCGACCGCTACGGTCGGAGGTTCGAATCCTGCCTCGGGCATGGGTGTGTGTGACGTCCTTAGGTTGGTTAGGTTTAAGTAGTTCTAAGTTATAGGGGACTGATGACCTCAGAAGTTCAGTCCCATAGTGCTCAGAGCCATTTTAGCCATCATTATCATATATGCACACACTGCGTGCAGAGTTTTTGGGAAAACATCGTTTGTTAACCACAGTACTGGAAAACTGGAATTTCTGGTAGAGGGCATTAAAGATAATGTCTAATAAGAAGATTAGTGTCACAAAATGGGCTGCTAAGCTTAATATGTATTTAGAGAATGAACAGCGAGGCTGCGTTAACACTGGGTGAACGGGCAATCACGTTCTCTGAACGATTTGTATTGGAGAGACACGATTGAAACCATTTCTTTCGGCGATCAAGTCAGCAAATCCCGTCGAATAAGGTCTCGCTCGTGTGAAAAAGCTATTCAGTGTACTCGGATAAGACAGACAACAGTCAAAGGTAAACGCCTGAAAAAGTGAGAGTGTGGCTAGCTTCCCGGTTCTAGAAACGTCGTCATTGTTAAAAGTACGAGAGCGTGTTGATAAGTAAATCCTTCGAATTTTTTGTGTGAAAAATCTTCAAGCTTTTTAAATAAAACAAACGTTATTAACATTCTACATCTTTATTCTTTATCTCTACGTATTTGCAGTCCCCTGCCGCTACAGGGCTCCTAATTGTAGTCTGTAACATGGCGGTGTATGACGTAACTGCCTGCGCGTCAGAAACAGCTTGCCGCAATCGAGTTTCAGATTCGAACAGTTCGTCCTCACATGGAGCATCCTCTCTTTCAGCATAAAAATGCCACCCACATACAAGAGGTGCGACATCTGCAACAATCCGACACCTTGCGTTCACTGTCATGGATAATACTCTATATAGTCCCGACTTGGCTCCATCTGGTTTACATCTGTTTCCAAAACACTTTGATAATGATAAAGCGGTGCAAACAGAGGTGAGGTTGTGGCTCGCTCAACAAAGTCACACATTCTACAGTGGCAGAATACACAAAAATGGCTCTGAGAACTGTGGGACTTAACATCTGAGGTCATCAGTCCCCTAGAACTTAGAACTACTTAAACGTAACTAACCTAAGGACATCACGCACATCCATGCCCGAGGCAGGATTCGAACATGCGACCGTAGCGGTCGCGCGGCATAATCAACAAACTGGTCTCGTAGGGAGAGATGTGTTCGTCGTCAGGGTGACTATGTTGAGAAATAAGTATGTAGACATGAAAAATAAAGATGTAGAATGTTAATAACGTTTGTTTCATTTAAAAAGGTTTAAGAAGTTTCACATAACAAATACGGAGGCTTTACTTCATAGCATACCTATAGCGACCCCAACTCACTTATGATTTAAACGTAGTAGTGAATATTTCGATGTCACTATGTGCAATTCTAGGATGCGTTGCTGCAGTGCAGGGACAGTGCAGTCACACTCGAAGATGGTGGCAAGCCCCGCTCTCCGTTTATCTTTGAGGTCATCATCATCACATTACAAACCACAGCATCTTTCCCCCCCACCCCCCACCCCCCACCCTCCTCTCACTCCCTCTCCCTCTCCATCCATTCACAATGTAGTATTAAAATGAGACAGCCAACTGGAATGTAGCTTTGAAATTGCATAACCATCACTTGAAAAGGAGCCAAGTTTAGAAGTATGAAATATTCCCAAACACTTATGTAATCTTCCTTTGAATCGTCTATGTCAAAAGATGTTTAAGTAAAATGGCATCATTTTAAAAGATATTTCCCTCTGAACTGCGTACACACACACACACTGCATATTGTTCCACCTCTGTAAATACTGTGCAGTCTCGTCATTAAATTTCATGTCTCAAGTATGGAAACAAACATTAAAAGATATTTCCACATCTGCCTCAGCATAATAACATACTACAGAGGGAAAGAAAGTGAAAACAAAAAATACTACACATATAAATTTTATTTCAAAAATTCATACATTAAATAACCGTGAACTTTGACACATCGTTTTATGATTTTATGCTATCGCACACAGTCGCACACATGATGGAAACAGATGAATTTAACCTTTACCTTCCAAGCTTTTTTCAATTTAATATATTGGAAACAGTAGGTTGTTAAGATATGAGTAAGTATTTGAGACATCTCCAAACAGGAAGAAAAGTTTTGACTGACTTAATAATATCTACATGGCACTAAATTACATTTTGTGTGTACAGTATGAATAATACATCCTTAATTTATGGATGTCAATCCTATTTCATGGACGAGGAACTACGGCTGTATACTGAGAATGTCTTTATTGTCTCACACGAGTAGTTTCGGCGGCACATTACTGCCATACTCAGGCCCCACCACTGCCAAAACAGTGTTAAGATTTTCTTGGCGCATTTATTGTGGAGACCTTCTTACTAGTGCATGTGAGATAGCTGTCCTGAGGAACCTCTACTCGACACCGTGTTATCTCCGATGGACAATAAATGTGCCAAGGAAATCTAACACTCTTTTGGCAGTGGTCGGGCCTGAGTATGGCAGTAATGTGCCGCCGAAACTAGTCGCATGAAATAATAAAGACGCTCTCGAGATACAACTGTGGTGGTACTTTTTCTCATCTATTCTTAATTTGACGACCAACCAATTTGTTATTTTGAAAAGGTAACATTTAGTGTAATAAGCACGTTCACACCTATTATACACTTCAAAAACAACAAAGTGTAATCCCTCTTAAGCCAATATGCTATTTTTTGAGTCACTTCTGAAAAAGCATTTAGATCAGAACCAATACCAACGAATTTAAATTTGAGAACTAAACACTCTTACAAATTAAACAAGGAGCCATAAGAATCTTCTGTCGGGGATCTAATATTAATATTTCGTGTAGTTCGGCTGTGTGATGCTTTGTGAACAGGAATTGACATTTTTATGCAATACAGCGTGGAGGGTAAAAATCGTAGAGGGAGACCAAGAGATGAATACACTAAGCAGACTCAGAAGGATGTAGGTTGCAGTAAGTACTGGGAGATGAAGAAACTTGCACAAGATAGGGTAGCATGGAGAGCTGCATCAAACCAGTCTCAGGACTGAAGACCACAACAACAACAACATGCACAGTTTTTTTCTACTGTGCACGAAAAATTATACATCAATGTTTTCAAAATCGACTGTGTCCGTGTTGTACTCGTTTCGGCGGTACATATACTAAAATTGGAACGACACAGAGAAGAATAGTATGGCCCCTGCCCAAGGATGACACGCAACACGCAAAATCGTGAAGCTTTCCACATTTCTTGCTGCGCGGAGTGGCCGCGCGGTTTGAGGCACCATGAAACGGATTGCGCGGCCCCTCAAACCGGACGTTCGAGTCTTCCCTCGGACATGGGTATGTGTGTTGTTCTTAGCATAAGTTAGTTTAAGGTAGTTTAAGTAGTGTGTAAGTCTAGGGACCGATGACCTCAGCTGTTTGGTCCCTTAGGAATTCACACACATGTGAACATTTTGCCGGCACGGTAGTTCAGCGTCTTCGGTGAAAGGGTTAGCTACTGAGTGAATGGCTCAACGAAGAACCTGAACGGGTGTCATCGAACGTCCGCCCCAAACAAATTCAACCAATTAAATAGACCAAAATGAGATGGAAAAAAAAGTGGTCAGAACATCTGCCTAGTAAGCAGGAGATCCACGTTCGAATCCCAGTTAGGCACAAATTTTCATCCTTCTCATTAATTTCAATCAATGCCTGCACGTAGCCAATATTATCTGTAATACCTTTCTGTCTTAATTCATAACGGCTGCTGGCTCAATATTTATTAAGGTAAAACTGCCAATGATCTATTCACTGCCGTTGAACGACAGGCTCCAACGCTTACAGGAATTGGCGAAAAGTCCACGAGTAATGAGGATAATGTGCAAGGGGTACTATATTTATAGTGTGCGGATTAGTTTAAAAATTGGGTCTAACGGGAGGTGTGCTAGAGTGGCAGTTACAGTGACCACTGTGTCTGGATAGCTCAGTGGTCTGAGCATCTGCCTAGTAAGCAGATTCGAATCTAGGTCTGGCACAAATTTTCAACTTGCCCCACTGATTTCAATCAACACCCGCTCGCAGCCAGTTTCTGTAATTTTTTTGTGTCTTCAGCAATATACCAGACACATACTGCCGCTGTTGACAAAGTCATGTTCACCAAAACCGATGGTCAAGAATCTTGACGATAGATGAACCTGCACCACCACTCCAAGTTTGGTGTTTACGTATCTAGTGCTCAATATTGGATGGTGCCAGGCCTTCTCCAGTGCTGGTAGTCTTTCAGTACGTAACGTGCTTTCTGGATGTTTCAAGTTCTGTAACATTCAAGGAAAAGAATCCCTGCTTTCTTGTATTGAAACAAGCAGTTGATGACCAAAATATATAGATTGTATTAGTTGTAGTAGTAGTACAGGGTGTGGCAGCGTTCACAGTAGGATATTAAAAACACACCATCAGGCAGTAACTGTAATTTATTTATTACCTCTTATGTCAATTAATAGTTAAAGGTATACCATTTACGAATGTGTAAGTCATTGTCCATTGTGTGGATTACGTTTTGAATATGACTTCTGTCAAATGATGCCCCCTCTGCACAACACATTCACCTAGGCGGTGTTGGAAGCTTTCTGTAACTCGGCGTAAGGTATTCCCTGGGACACTGCCGACGGCAGTTCTGATTCGATCCTTCATCTCAGGAGTGGTGGCACTTCTTGCTTCAGGTAGCCCCATAGGAAAAAATCTGCACATGAAAGGTCAGGTGAGCGAGGCGACCACGAAATGTTACCAAAACGGGAAATTACTCTACCGGGGAATGTCTGTCACAAGAAGTCCATGCAAATTCTGGCCACCATTCCTGAGTTGCAGGATCGCATCAGATCCGCCATCGGCAATGTCCCAGGGAATACGTTACGCCGAGTTATGGAAAGCTTCCAACGCCGCCTAGATGAATGTGTTGTGCAGAGGGGGCAACATTTGACAGGAGTCATATTCAAAAAGTAATCCACGCAATGGACAATGGCTTACCCATTAGTAAATGGCATACTTTCAACTATCAATTGACATAAAAGGCAATAAATAAATTACAGCTACTGCCTGATGGTGTGTTTTTAATATTCTTCTATGAACGCTGCCGCACTCAGTAGTATGTAGTGCATGTTGTACTTACATTTTGAAAAAAAAAAAAAAGCAACTATGATGCTGATGACAAGCTGCTACAGCGGGCCTTCCCGCTTTTATAACATGCCATCATGCAGACTCATACAGAAAAAACGTGACTGCTAAGCATTATTCAGCAAGGTCTATCACGATGATGCACCATAATGAGACACGCAAAGTGAATTGTGAGGTGAGGATAGCCGAGCGTAGCAGTAAACTGCACCGCACAATGGTAACCGTGTAGCAACCAGGGCAATGTCACGACACCAGGGCAAGTCTCCGGTCATCGGTGACATGAGTAGGCGTCGAATTAGTGAAACAAATGCTCGTGAGAGGCATATAAATAAGTGTGAGTTTTGAGGCAGGGATCACTTCTCGTCGCTGGGGACCAGCATCACCACCACAATGTCGGAGTGAGACGACTGTGCACGACGAGCAGCAGGCACGGATTAGAATTGGGCGCCGCGCGCCACCAGCACGAAGTCCACAGCCCCGCCGCCATGCGTGCCTGCAGCTGCTAGTGGGACTTGGCCGTCCGACTCCCGCCAGGGGCCAGTGAGTCGTGCGCCACACACAGCCTCCTCCACGTACCACCACGGTGATGAGTGTAGGATGAGGGACTGTCGAGGAAAATAGAGGGCTGCTGCCGTAACGGCCACGACTTCTAAAGGCTGCTAGCCTACCACGAGTCTGCTGTCATCATCGCAGACAGCCAGGACAGCATCCAGGGTGGACGTCATCGCCCATACATTAGCGCTGGTCAGGAAAACACAGAGAGATGTGTTTCACTCACCGAGCTGCAACACGTTGTGTATTTGAGTCAAATAAAGTCATTCTTTACTGTCAACAGTGTTATCACTGGGCTCTGCACCCTACCACTCACCCAATGGACTCTTCAGATGCGCCGGCCGGAGTGGCCGTGCGGTTCTAGGCGCTACAGTCTGGAAGCGAGCGACTGCTCCGGTCGCAGGTTCGAATCCTGCCTCGGGCATGGATGTGTGTGATGTCCTTAGGTTAGTTAGGTTTAATTAGTTCTAAGTTCTAGGCGACTGATGACCTCAGAAGTTAAGTCGCATAGTGCTCAGAGCCATTTCTTCAGATGCAATATTTATAAAAGCAACTGCAATTGAACATATTTTCAAAAGATGTTATTATATTGTCATGTAAAATGCCCAGATTATTTCAAGCGCATTTTCTTTCTCTCTCCCATTCTCACGGTCAGAGATAAGCATTGCTTCATACATCGCCGTAAATTGCAACATTGTAAAACTGATGCATCTTGTGTCCGGCCCTTGCCTTTATGATGGTTTGAATGCGGCTATCTGAATGTCTCTGGAGGATTGGCAGCCCTTTCTTCCTCAATGACTGCTGCCAGGGAACGTAGTGATAATGGATACTATGGTCTGCAGCAAAATCGATGTTCCAACTCATTCCAGAGGTGTTGCATTAGGTTAAGGAATGTTATTATAAAAAAATGGCTCTAAGCACTATGGGACTTAACATCTGAGGTCATCAGTCCCCTTGACTTAGAACTACTTAAACCTAAATAACCTAAGGACATCACACACATCCATGCCCAAAGCAGAATTCGAACCTGCGACCGTAGCAGCAGCGCGCTTCCGGGCTGAAGCGCCTAGAACCGCTCGGCCACAGCGGCCGTCTGTTATTATCCACAAACCATTATATGATGCTTTATGACAGGATGCACTGTCATGTTGACATAACGAATTATCGCCTGTGAGATGTTCCTCTGCTGTATGCACTACACAGTGCTGTAAAATGTGTTCATATCTTTCTGCGTTTAACGTTTTCTTGAGTGCAATGCTCTAACCATGCATGACACCACGATACCTTATCACCTCTGCACTTTATTGATGGTAGGTAATGTCTGCCACTACAAATCACTCATTTCCAGTCACCTGTTGTCCATTGGCGTCGAGCATCGCTTAGCATTAACTACAGAAATATGTGGAGCTGCTCGACCATTGCATCCCATCCTTTTGAACTCCCTATGCTAACCGCCTTTACCTATTAAAAGATATCTACATTTCCTTCATAAGCTTAGGTACGAATTATTTCACTCTTCAATTTGATTTGCAGTGTGCTAGGATGTATATGAAAAATTTTAGCGCCTTTTTTAATCGATAGCAGCAACATCTTTTTACGCCTGTTTCAGAACTTCTGTAGGCCATTTTCTACACATCTGAAACATAAAAATGGATAAGGTTAGTTTACAGGATGTTGTTGCTGTTGTGGTCTTCAGTCAAGAGACTGGTTTGATGCAGTTCTCCACGCTACTCTATCCTGTTTGAGCCTCTTCATCTCCTAATAATTACTGCGAAGTACATCCTTCTGAATCTGCTTACTGTATTCATCTCTTGGTCTCCCTCTACGATTTATACCCTCCTTAATTCCCTCCAATACCGGATTGGTGATCCATCGATGTCTCAGAATGTGCCCTGTCAATCGATCCCTTCTTTTGTTCAAGCTGTGTCACAAATTTCTTGTCTCCCCAGTTCTGCGCAGTACCTCCTTATTAGTTGTGTGATCTATCCATCTATTCTTCAACATTCTTCTGTATCACCACATCTCAAAAGCTTCTATTCTCTTCTTGTATCTGTCTACACTCCAGACAAATACTTTCAGAAAAGACTTCCTGACACTTAAATCTACAGTATATTCGGTCTTTCCATAAATACTTTTCTTGCCATTTCCTTTCTAAATTTTATATCCTCTCTATTTCGGCCATCATTTACTTTGCTGCCCAGATATCAGAATTAATCTACTACTTTAAGTGTCTCGTTTCCTAATCTAATTCTCCCAGCATCAACTGATTTAATTCTTTTACCTCCTGTTATCCTTGTTTTGTTTTTGATAATGTTCATCTTATATCCTCCTTTCAAGTTAATGTCCATGCTGTTCAACTGCTCTTCCAAGTCCTTTGCTGTCTCTGACAGAATTAGAATGTCATCACCAAACCTTAGAGTTCTTATTTCTTTTCCTACTTCAAATTTTTCTTTCTAAGGTAACTCGTAGGGTCAGTGTTACTTAGCGTGTTCCTACATTTCTCCGGAATCCGAGCTGATCTTCGCTGAGGTCGGCTTCTACCAGTTTTTCCATTTTTCTGTAAGGAATTCGTGTTAGCATTTTGCAACTGTGACTTATTAAACTGATAGTTCACATCTGTCAGCAACTGTAATGTGTGGGTGCCTCACTCATATGGATTTCGTGCGGTTTGTATAAAACTCATTTTCTCGAGCTAATAAATGTCGATGTTTCGAAACTGGTTTGATTTGGTTTGCCACATTTTCATCTGCTTTAGCTTTCTGTAACATAAAATTTAATGCATCACGTCTTCTCTGTTCGTATCTGGAGGCGGCAGTTGGCGGTGTCCTTGCAAACAGCTGCTATGAATGATAAGCAGTGTTATCAGAGATTCGCTCGAGTGCCTTAAACAGCGGTAGTTAAACGACTTTTTTTACCTCGAAATTATGGTCACTAACGGCAGAGTTCCT
Organism: Schistocerca nitens; assembly: GCF_023898315.1. Lineage (NCBI taxonomy): Eukaryota > Metazoa > Arthropoda > Insecta > Orthoptera > Acrididae > Schistocerca > Schistocerca nitens. Next base: position 933,584,926 of record NC_064616.1, read on the forward strand.
TGAAAACAATTCTCTGCTTCCTCTTGCCTGAAATGTGTAAGAGAAAGACGATTTTGCCTGTTGGAACACAACTGGAAACTGGCGGTTACTTGACATTTCACATGAGATAACACATTCTGGAAAGGTGCATGTGTTAGGTCTTTCCCTGCAGATTCAGCAGGAATTCACACACAAAATAGAAAGTTCAGGAAATCCCTCGACAACACTTGCTGACCCAGGAGGGAGGTTTGGTTACGAAAGCAAAGTTCCCACTCGAGAAAATCATTGGAGTCATATCATCATAGCTGTCAACATCATTTTTTTCCTTAAGACCACATGTGAAACCAAGAAATGTAAGTCTGACAAATATATATTTTACCATTAACGATATTACGTCTTTAACCTACTGATTACTTGCTACAATTCATACACGAGTTTTTTTCTCATTCAGTGTTGCAGTTTCTGCAAGTAGCTGGAGAGAGAGCATTGTGGGTCAGTCGTTTTACACAAAAATGTACCAAAATTTGATACACGTGGTAACACACTGCAAAAAATGAAAGTCTTCTTCTGCTTACACAGTCGATCATTCAGTCATGTTCCATTGCTTGTCATATCTGTGAATGTAAGTCAGCTAGATTTTTCATTCAACATAACGGGATGTACAAGCAGAACACGACTGAACAGCAGCGAACCTTAGGCAGCTGCACTCTAGTACTCTGTCCCTGATCGAGCTATGGAGAATCTGCAGCAGTCGTAAAAGAAAAAGATCTACGTCTCTCGTTAAGCTGAACTACACTGACTTTAAGACTGACCTAGTAATATTATTTCATTAGCAATAACGGCTGAACTTGCAACATAACACGTTAAATCAGATGATCTCGAATGGGTTGCTGCCGAGTCTGCATTTAGATGTCCATTATGTATACGCGTGGTAGCTAATAGTGTGGGTTTAAGGAGCCTACACATTTCTTGGATATCTGTTTTCACCTTTCTGAGAACACAGTTAATGTAATTAACAAACTTCTTATAATTTATTTTTGCTTGTCTTGCCCAAGTTGTGAAGAAACACGAATTTACCTCAGTACATAGAACGCAAGTTTAATGTCATCAGAAATTAACCTGACGAATGCTACTGATAGGCTGTTAAAGAAACTTGTCACTTTTCATTGCAAGATTCTGCTAATCCTTGAAGTAATTTATGTTGACACATAATGCGTGAACTTGTACTAGTGGCTCTGGTTCATATTCTGATCTGGTACAGTTGAATAAACTATGAACTTGTACTAGTGGCTCTGGTTCATATTCTGATCTGGTACAGTTGAATAAACTATTTCATGCAGGAGTATGCGTGAAACTTCTAAAAGTGATAGCAAATAAGCATACACTAATAAATATTCAGTCTTATGAGACTGCCTGTTTTAAGTGGCCCTTTCTAACAGGTTTATATTATGTAAATAAGCATGCAGAATATCTGTCTAACTATTTTCCATACGCAAACAAATTAAACGTTGCCGAGATACAGTTTTGTACAGTGTTTAAACATCTTCGCATTTTCGGAAAACAGAAGACATCTCTGTAAATGTCAATGGCATTCAATATTCTGATTATGAACAGATGGTCACGGATAACAAGAGAGTTGAGAAAGAATTTTGACTTTATCAGTACTTTTCACAAAGCATTGTCGCGAGAAATACGTAAATCTATTGATGTTGCAAACTTCTGATACAGGTACATGTAATTGCTATCACATATGAAACGTTTCAGGGCTAACTCGTAGTACCATTACTGCTTATTCAACTGAAGTAATTATTTGAGTGTTGTCTGTGTTATTTTTAGTCCACAGAAATGTTAGAGGCACACTCGGCTGGCTGTACACAGATTAAACCAGTCAGCATTATACTTCCTACTGGTGGGAATGAACTTGCAAAATCTGCCATTTTCCGCAACAGACTAAAGTTCCCTTTTGTAACTTATGTTGATACATAATGCGTGAACTTGTACTAGTGGCTCTGGTTCATATTTGATCTGGTACAGTTGAATAAACCATTCAGTATTGCATACTACATACACTAGGGCTAATACCAAGAATATTTCGAGTTTAAATTATACGAAGGGGTGGAATGGTTTACTGAGCAGCTGTATGCAATTGCTGAGTGTATGAAAGACTTCTGCTGCAAAACAAGAACATGTAAGTAAGTCACCAAGAAGAATTGGCGTTTCGCTGGGCAGAGGTCTGCCACGTTTCCAGGGAGCGATTTGAGGAAGGCGATATTAATCACAGAGACTACTACCGTTTCACCAGGGTATACTAAGATGCAGTGCATCCCAGTTGCAACGTGAATCACACCCCTGTCATATTCTACAATCGGAACAGTTGCGATAATCATTTCTTAATCAATAACATTTTTGAACAAAAGACAATAGATGGCGACAAAGAAGTTAAATTAAATCCAGATCACATTTCTCTTCTGTGACGTAACATGGAAAAATGTAAATCTTTTGCGAAAAGCACTGCAGTATTGCACCAAGACCGCCATTACAATATAAATTTTTGATTCGTCGATTTGCTAAATTTCTTGTGATTCATGACCAACTTTGACAACAAAATTAACGAATTTTACATAATTTATCGTGATGTGAATAGCCTAGACAGCTGGTAAATTGCGCATTATCTTCCGGTATCCAGTTGTGAATGGCTTTTCCAGAAAGCGTTGAAACTTAAAGTGCATACCCCTCCCACTCAAATCCTACTGCTGTACATGACACTGTGTTTCTGGCCGCACCAGTGAGATATCTAGTTTTAAATGTGGGGTAAGTGTGCTTCATTTTTACAAGTCCACTGCTCTGGTGACTATGTGACGTTCACTTAAGCATTTTAATGTTACAGATATTATTGATTGATACAAACATATTTCTAAAAGTTATTATTTGTCCGTTATAGTTAAATATATTGTAGTACAGTAGTCTCGAGGATCTGTTGCTTAAATAATGCTCCGTGGGAATTGTTAATCAGGAAACCATGGGATATCAGAGTAATTTGTACATAGAAAGTGAATATTTGTTGAAATAATGCACTATAGTAATTGTTAAGCATAAAAAGTCTCGTTTCAGGGACTGTATTAATAATAAAACTATAAAACCGCCATGTCTTTGTCTATTTGAACACGTAACTCTCTAACAACACTGAACTAATTTTCATGGGGCTTTTGGGCGTAGCTTGGGGCACTAAGTAAGTTTTATTCCATCAAAATCGTATCACGGAGAAAACATACTGTGATTTAAATTTTGATCTAAAACTGTCATGTCTGTCTGTATATATGTTTGGAAACGCTAATCTCCAAACCTACTAGACCAAATTTCATGAGTTTTTCACAGATAAATTAGTGCAGTTTGGGGCAACATTTACGATACTTTAAAGTAGTATCTAAAACCGTCATGTCTCTCTGTTTTAACACGCTAATCTCTATCTCTGAAACTACTAGACGTATCTTCATGTGGTTTTCACAGGCAACATAAACATAGCTTGGAGAAACATATAAGATTTATTTTATGAAAACTGAAACATGAGAAAATATCATAGTTTAAAGTTTTGTGTAAAATGGTTTTTTGCAGCTTAGTGGCTACGATGTTTCATTATTCCGTGTACTACACCAAAGAATTAATAGATGGTGCTGTTATTTTCATAATACACCAAAGAACCAGTAAATGGCGCTGTTAGTTCTTTTTAACACAGTGACAGATGTATTTTCAGAAGTTCACGTCATTGACAAAATTAATGTCTCACTCTTATCTTTACGAAAAAAAGAGCGAATTTACTTGACTAGGATATAGGGATTTATTGATTTCTCTTCTTGTATTAAAAATTTAACAACATTGCTTTGCTTCTTTTGATAGGTTTTATTTACATATTTTGCTAAGGGAAAGAGATTTATTAAGTTTGCTTTGTGATTTGGGTGCTACTCATTATATTTCGATTTCATTTTGTTTACAAATAAAATGCTTAGAAAAACCGTTGAGTGTTTCTGACTACACCAGAACAGCTAAAAGACTGAGGACGAAGTGGCCTCAAGAAGCCAGTGAAGATCGTGAGATGAGACATTCTTTGGCTTGAGAACGTCAGGCATTGACTCGCTCTTTGGAAATTCCTTCCGAAGGTGAGGCACGACGAAGCTGATCGACAGCATCATGAATGATCTCGCTCCTCAGAAACCTTGAAGTGAAGTTGCGCAGGTAAGCGAGTCTTTATACCCCAAATCCCACTAATTTCTAACGATTTACCATTTCGCTTCAAAGTTTTACACTGTACGGTGAGCTTATGTTATGTCATGGCCATAAACAAAGCATAAGGCCAGACTCTGTGTATTGGGGGTGTGGACTTCAATGGCAGTAGCTTTTCACATGGCCAGCTCTATTTGGCTCCCTTGTGTGTTAGTGAAGCAAATAAGTTCTTCGCTCATGGCATCAAACATAATATCAGAAATGTTGTATACAAAGCAGGTTTATAAGCCAAAAATAAATTCCACGTGAAAGAATTCTTCACCACAGCTATAAATAAATACCCAAGCAATGCCATTTTCCTCAATTAGAGTACAACAGTCTTCATGTGTCTTTTGGATGATGGTCCTGAAAAATAGTTGAAAGTGGGTATTTGACAGTTTTCATGTGTCTTTTGGATGATGGTACTGAAAAGTAGTTCAAAGTGGGAAGTGGGTATTTGGGAGAAAATCGGCGAGGATTCAGCAAAAATTGTACCAAACTGCCCCAAAACTGTAACAAAGTGCCCCATAACTGTAAATGATTATGGAGGTTGATCGTACATTGGAGGTGACTGATCTCTGCTACTGCTGATGTTACTGACATTTCATGGTGATCGTCCAACGTACAGAACACAAATGACAAGTCCATCCCATGATAATGGCTGCCAGACCTGGATGATATGTGGGGCTAAGCCACAACTTGGACCATTGGTGGAGGGAGGATAGTCATTTTGGAACATAAATCATAGTACTTTAGATTAGGTTAAAATCGTATGGTCATAAGGTGAGTTACGTAAACACAACTTAAGTGCACAAGTGAGCACTTTATTTGCATAAGGCTAAAAGCACCAGGCAGCCATTTTCTTTGCATAAGGGCATCAACAAGTGACAGGTCTGTTTACATTAAGGTTATAAATTATTATAATTTTAAGAGAACAACTGAGTGCACTGTTTGCACAAGGACGCTATACCAAGTGGCCAGTTTGTTTACGTTAGGAGAAAAAAAATGTTCAAATGTGTGTGAAATCTTATGGGACTTAACTGCTACGGTCATCATTCCCTAAGCTTACACACTACTTAACCTAAATTATCCTAAGGACAAACACACACAGCCGGCCGAAGTGGCCGTGCGGTTAAAGGCGCTGCAGTCTGGAACCGCAAGACTGCTTCGGTCGCAGGTTCGAATCCTGCCTCGGGCATGGATGTTTGTGATGTCCTTAGGTTAGTTAGGTTTAACTAGTTCTAAGTTCTAGGGGACTAATGACCTCAGCAGTTGAGTCCCATAGTGCTCAGAGCCATTTGAGCCAAACACACACACCCATGCCCGAGGGAGGACTCGAACCTCCGCCGGGACCAGCCGCACAGTCCATGACTGCAGCGCCCAAGATCGCTCGGCTAATCCCGCGCGGCTACATTAGGAGAACAATGGGCCTGTTGTTCTTCTACTGACACAGCTTCACTTCTCTGGATTAGTTTCTTTGCAAAGAGTGATATGATACACAGTTGGCTACAATTTTCGGTTTGGCATGCATCGAACCGTAGGCGGTTCTGTCCTGTTTCAGGTGCCAGTGGTGCCCTGTACTATATCAGGTGAGTGTCACCTTAATTTGACAGCTCTCTATATGTGAGACATATAGTACACATGAGCTACCTGAGACCATGAAGCAGAGTTATAGGTGTTCCTAAAAGATACAGGTTTAGTAGATCAGTTATAGAATAATCGAGTTGGTGCCAAGGAAAAGTAAAACAGAAATTCTGTCATATTTTCCACTGAGTTCCCGTGTATCATTAGCCGGACAGCAGACTAAAATTATAGAATCAGTTGGATGAAGTGTCATCTCATTTAGCTGTGCCGAATAGGAAAGTACTGATCTTTTCTTTCACGGGATCCTAGTAACATTCAGGTATAACAGTAATTGGCTGCAGATATGTCTCTTTGGAGACATAATGAGAGAGTAAACACTAAAGTGAATCTTTGTGGCTTGGAGTGAAGTTGTCGATCGAAGTAACTCAAAGTAAGGAAGTTTAGAGCCGGAGCAGCTGAGCCGGAACCAACATTCAGCTGAAGAGATTTTGGGAAAGTACAGGAAAATCACAATTTATATGGCCAGGTGGCGCTTGATACCTGTCTTCCCAACAAAAGTCTAAGGTTTTAACCATTGGACCACGACGCTTACTCTCTAGAAATCTGACACTATGGACTGTTCTATGATCATTTATACACATTTGCTATCTATTTGTTAATATTAATCAGGAATTAAGTGGTCAGCCTAGCACTTAACACGACCGGAGCTGAATCGAAAGACCTCTCCACTGAAAAAAAAGGCACGCTGTAAAATTACCATCTGCAAATATTGCTGTAGTTGCCTGCAGGACTGTATGTTCTCCGGACCTGCAAGGCTTCAGCAGAACACCCACCCCATGGTACACTGGCGTTTCTTCATCCTGTGGTGTCTGCCCGTACATCGTAAGAGACTGCGATTAGTATTTTTCAGTAAGGTGTGTGTCAGAGTGCGTTCCTCGCGTCGAACAGTGGTGATGCTGGGAACAGGTACAGACTCGGTTTGAACTTTCCTAGAGAATGTAATCGACATCGGCGTCGTTAGAGAATAGCATCAACAATGAGTGAACGAGGCTCTCCAAGGAAGTCCACCTTGAGCCCGTTGCTTAACTCGTAGGTTGGCTTGTTTAATTACTTTTTTTTAGAGTTCAGCCGTAAAAGACTACTGACATAGCACCACTTTCTTTAATGCGACCGTCTCTGGGGACTGAAGTGTGTTGTCGACTCGGTCACGTTTACGTTTTGAGCATTCCATCACTCCCCTAAACAAACAACATAGTCCACCCAATCGCCCCATCACGATGGAAAAGCATGGATAGATGTGAAGCTTCATTCTAGTCTCTGACACAGTACTGCCTTGCCTATTCCGAGCTGCTCTTGATGTCGCTTTAATTGAAGAATCGTTCTAGGTTATCGTTTATTGTACTGAATGCTAGTTGTTGACATCTTATACTACTCCTCGGTAATTTCAAGGAATTAAAAGAAAGCTGAAAAAGAATAAAAAGCCTTCAACTATTTTTCCATTGCAGAAATCTAATATTAACATTCGGCTAACGTGAAGGCTGAGAAAGATATTTCATTTCATTTACCTGCTCGTCAAACCTGTCTTGTTCATTTCAGCCGCTTGAAGTGGAGATTATCATCTTGGAATATGAACACCGCCACTAGAACAATGCTTCACCATTCAATGGACGCTTAATGTTCTCTTGGAATGTTTTCAGAGAATTCCTCATTTACTTTTCCTTTCAGTGTGACTTCAGAAGCCACTGAAAATCGCGATATATGACCCCCTCAGTGATCAGTACCATACTTCACAAACAGTACAAGTTAGACTGAATTTATACACTCCTGGAAATGGAAAAAAGAACACATTGACACCGGTGTGTCAGACCCACCATACTTGCTCCGGACACTGCGAGAGGGCTGTACAAGCAATGATCACACGCACGGCACAGCGGACACACCAGGAACCGCGGTGTTGGACGTCGAATGGCGCTAGCTGCGCAGCATTTGTGCACCGCCGCCGTCAGTGTCAGCCAGTTTGCCGTGGCATACGGAGCTCCATCGCAGTCTTTAACACTGGTAGCATGCCGCGACAGCGTGGACGTGAACCGTATGTGCAGTTGACGGACTTTGAGCGAGGGCGTATAGTGGGCATGCGGGAGGCCGGGTGGACGTACCGCCGAATTGCTCAACACGTGGGGCGTGAGGTCTACACAGTACATCGATGTTGTCGCCAGTGGTCGGCGGAAGGTGCACGTGCCCGTCGACCTGGGACCGGACCGCAGCGACGCACGGATGCACGCCAAGACCGTAGGATCCTACGCAGTGCCGTAGGGGACCGCACCGCCACTTCCCAGCAAATTAGGGACACTGTTGCTCCTGGGGTATCGGCGAGGACCATTCGCAACCGTCTCCATGAAGCTGGGCTACGGTCCCGCACACCGTTAGGCCGTCTTCCGCTCACGCCCCAACATCGTGCAGCCCGCCTCCAGTGGTGTCGCGACAGGCGTGAATGGAGGGACGAATGGAGACGTGTCGTCTTCAGCGATGAGAGTCGCTTCTGCCTTGGTGCCAATGATGGTCGTATGCGTGTTTGGCGCCGTGCAGGTGAGCGCCACAATCAGGACTGCATACGACTGAGGCACACAGGGCCAACACCCGGCATCATGGTGTGGGGAGCGATCTCCTACACTGGCCGTACACCACTGGTGATCGTCGAGGGGGCACTGAATAGTGCACGGTACATCCAAACCGTCATCGAACGCATCGTTCTATCATTCCTAGACCGGCAAGGGAACTTGCTGTTCCAACAGGACAATGCACGTCCGCATGTATCCCGTGCCACCCAACGTGCTCTAGAAGGTGTAAGTCAACTACCCTGGCCAGCAAGATCTCCGGATCTGTCCCCCATTGAGCATGTTTGGGACTGGATGAAGCGTCGTCTCACGCGGTCTGCACGTCCAGCACGAACGCTGGTCCAACTGAGGCGCCAGGTGGAAATGGCATGGCAAGCCGTTCCACAGGACTACATCCAGCATCTCTACGATCGTCTCCATGGGAGAATAGCAGCCTGCATTGCTGCGAAAGGTGGATATACACTGTACTAGTGCCGACATTGTACATGCTCTGTTGCCTGTGTCTATGTGCCTGTGGTTCTGTCAGTGTGATCATGTGATGTATCTGACCCCAGGAATGTGTCAATAAAGTTTCCCCTTCCTGGGACAATGAATTCACGGTGTTATTATTTCAATTTCCAGGAGTGTACTTCTCACACTTTAATACGTTCGTATTTTCAAAATAGGCTTGTTGAACAACATGTGTTTTTCTTGTGTGTACTATCCACCTCGTTCTCATAGTCTGATGCGGTGACACACTAATCAGAAATATCTGATTCGCATTCTAATCCTGGTAGGAGTTTTCATGACCTGTGTGTAGCCGGCAAGAGGAGAATGCAATGATGAGTCAAAACATCAGTAATAATGCGTGGAATTACAGACACTTATCACTGAAGAAAGTTTTCCATGGTGCTGACCCACAGTTATGCAGTATTTTTTTGTGTATTACTGTATTTATCCTCTGTACTTGTTTGCCAGTTTTGACAGCCTTAACAGATATGACGTGTCAATGGCCTAAAACTTTTAGCATTGGCTCGATAATGGCATAAAAACCGAAATCTAGATAGTAAAGAAGATAAATACAGTAATAGACAGTCCTTATCACTGACGATAATTTGCAGTAAGATTTTGGAACATACACTGTGTTCGAACGTTGGAAATCACCTCGAAGGAAACGATCTATTGACACAAAATCAACAAGGATTCAGAAAATATCGTTCTTGTGCAACACAACTAGCTCTTTATTCACGTTAAGTAATGAGTGCTATCGACAGATCTCAAATTGATTCCATATTTTTGGATTTCCAGATGGCCTTTAACACTGTTCCTTACAAGTAGCTTTTAATCGAACTGCGTACCTATGGAGTATCGCCTCAGCTGTGCGAGTGAATTCGTGATTTTCTGTCATAAAAGTCACAGTTCTTGGTAACTGACGAAAGGTTATCGAGTCAAGCGGAACTGATATCTAGCTTTCCCCAAGGAAGCGTTGTAGGCCTTCTGCTCTTCCTAATCTATGTAAGTGATTTAAGAGACAACCTGAACAGCCAAATTATATTGTTTACAGATGATGCCGTCGTTTACCGTTTCGTAGAGTCGTAATAAGATCAAAACCGATTGCAAAATGACTTTGACAAGAAAAGCAGCAACTGACGCAAAAAATGAAGAGTGTCACGTCATCCAACCCACGAAATTTCGGTTACGCGTCAATTCACACAAATCTAAATGTTGTGAATTCAAGTAAATATTTATGGAAATGAGCGGATGGCATCGTTGGTCGGGAGGCCCCATGCGAGGAAGTTCGGCCACCAAGTGCAAGTTTTATTTCAGTCGACGCCACATTGGGCGACTTGCGCGCCGGGGATGAGGATGAAATGACGATGAGGACAACACAACACCCAGTCCCCGAGCGGAGAAAATCTCCAACCAGGCCGGGAATCGAACCCGGGCCCGCTTGCATAGGAGGCGAGTACGTTACCACCCAGCTAAGCAGGCGGACAAGTAAATACCTATAGATAACAATTACGAACAACTTAAATTGGAACTATCGCATAGATAATGATGTGGGAAAGGCAAACTGAAGACTGCATTTTATAAGCAGCACACTTAGAACCTGCTACAAACCCACTAAAGAGACTGCCTACACCACGCTTGTCCGTCTTCTGCGAGAATACTGATATGCGGCATGGGATCTTTACCACATACGATAGAAGAAGGAGATCGAAAAAGTTCAGTGATGGGCAGCTCGTTTTGTATTATCGCGAAATAGGGGAGAGAGTGTCACTGATATGATAAGCGGATTCGGGTGTCTTTCGATACGGCGAGATCTTTTCACGAAATTTGGATCACCAACTTTCTCCTCCGAATGCGAAAGTAGTATTTTGTTAACGCCCATCAACAAAGCGAGAAATGATCATCGTAATAAAATAAGAAAAATCAGAACAGACAGCGGCCAGTGCAACCACGACCCCTGCGACGTAGACGAGGAAAGAAGTAGCATTGAAAGTTACGAAACATAACAGCTATCGATTTAAAATTTGTTACCGTAATGTGGCAATGAGTAAACTGAAGAACTAATGAAGAGATACTAAAACGAACTGCAGAGAAAAGAAACTGATGGCACAATTTAACTACAAGATGAGACACATCCTGAGTCATCAAGTACTCATGAACTTGGTAACGCAAGGAAGTGTGAGTTGTAAAAGGGTGAGCAAGGCTCCACTACAGTAAGCAGTTTCAATTGGGTTTTGTTCAAATGGATGTTGTTATGCAGAGATGAATAGGCTTGCACAGGATAGACAAGCGTGGAGTGCTCCATCACACCAGTCTTCGGAAAGAAGATCACAACAACAACAAGAAGCAGATAGTGGTGGTTTGATGTCAGTTGAAGGCACGCTACAGGACGTCTGGCTCTGAGCTCTCCTTGAAGTAACCGATTTGTAACAGTTTGTTGTATCACTTCGGTGCTCACTGCTCGTAGCGCTATTATACGGTCTCGCTCAACTTTATTGAGGTGTTGATAATGGCGTTTATGTTTCCTTACAGGCATTCTCGACTAACATCCACTCACCACGTCCAAACTCAAAGGTAACCAACGCTGACGATCGATGGGCATCCGCTACTAGCGCCAGTCTCATGCGACTGGCGTCAAATTCGAATAGACATCATCTTTCAGATGTAGATGTAGAAAGACGTCTACCAACTCTCGTTTGTGTCTCACAACTCCTTCTTGGTGCTGCGATTTTTGCGTAACGAGAACGTTTGAACACGAACAACTCTATGATATACTTTCACACAACCTTGTTACTTCCGTGTGTAATTTATACCGTAGCCGCTGATTAACTGCGTGTACGTATGCTTAAAGCGACGTCATTGCGTGGCAGACAGACAACATTCCCCCTCTTAAGTCCTTCCTCAACGTGGGTACAAAACCCCCTCCTCGCTTTCTCAACATATCACTTTCCACTATGGTCGAAACTTAACGTAGCACCGACAACTCACAGCGAAACTTCCTGGCAGATTAAAACTGTGTGCCGGACCGAGACTCGAACTCGGGACCTTTGCCTTTCGCGGGCAAGTGCCTACCAACTGAGCTACCCAAGCACGACCTACGCCCCGTCCTCACAGCTTTACTTCTGCCAGTATCCTCGACTCCTACCTTCCAAACTTTACAGAAGCTCTCCTTCGAACCTTGCAGAACTAGCACTCCTGAAAGAAAGGATATTGCGGAGACATGGCTTAGCCACAGCCTGGGGGATGTTTCTAGAATGAAATTTTCACTCTACAGCGGAGTGTGCGCTGATATGAAACTTCCTGGCAGATTAAAACTGTGCCCGTGAAAGGCAAAGGTCCCGAGTTCGAGTCTCGGTCCGGCACACAGTTTTAATCTGCCAGAAAGTTTCATATCAGCGCACACTCCGCTGTAGAGTGAAAATTTCATTCTAACTCATAGCGACTTCTTTCGATGGAGACGTACACAACACGAGTCCGTCACGCTACTATAGTGCTACAGCTGTTAGATTACTAGAGTGGGCAGCAATCAAAACAAAAAGGCAGTCGCCACGAAGTTTACCAATAAATAGAGAGCGAAAGCTCAATTTTGCATTACAACTTACTAGACTTCGTGTTACGTCTCGCTGCTGCCACACTTTGTACTCTGACACTCGTTGCAGTCCTTGTAAGTCTTCAACAGGCAAAATTTAATCACATACTCATTACAACAAATAATTGCCATATTTTAACGTGAACGATTTTAAAAATATATAAGAAACGGACTTTCTGGGTCTCGGGGTGGGTGGGGGAGGAGTGGGCTATGAACCCCTCGTACTCCACCTCCAGCCGTATTTACGCCCGTTTGCCGAGCAAGACACTGCAGCGTTGAAGCCATGTGCGGTTGAAGACAGGATTTCCTTAAATTGGAAATGGCGTACGGAAATGACGTGTTTATGCCAGGTTGCTCATCTTCTGAAATACTCAATCGTCTAAAGGAATCAGCTGAGATCGTGAATCTGTATGTTTCCTTCGACAACGTAAAATACATGAAAGATCTCATTGATGAGATAAAATTGATGGTTACTGGCCATAGAAAGGTCGACGCGTTTCAAAAAATGCTTAGCTGATGTAATTGAGGAAGAATGGCTAGAATAGGAAATAATTAAAAATAGTTTATTTTAATTAGACAAGGAATCATGAAAAACATTTACAAGAACAAGCCCCTTGGGGGGTGGGGGGGGGGGGGGAGACAAGTTAAGACTTAAGACACTATAACACTGTTTCAGTCTCCATTTCGCGCACTGATAAACGAAATTCTGAAAATTGACATATCATCAGAAGCTGACTCTAGTTGTGTATCCTTGGCTGAAGGATGCGCATTTTGCACTCAGAATAAACACAGAATACCGAACACAGTGCACTACGCGCAAAAAAAAAAAAATATCTCAAACGTGAAATAAAAATACCTCCAGGGAGTGAGAATTGAGGCATTACCGCGCGTTGGCGTGCCGCTAATCCCTGCCTCTGGTTTCGGGCAGCGCGGGGCTTAATGTAGACGGACACAGCAGCAATCGTGATTCCGCCCGCAACAGGTGGCGCCCACTAGCCGGCGGAAGAAGGCCAGTCGGGAACGTGCAAACAGAACACGGTCAGCTCCTCCACAATATCGCCTGCATTCGTGACGAAACGCCCTCGGTTTAGTTCGATAAGGTTTGACGCACGCGTGGCCTACATACTCATATACAAAAACCAACTAAATTCTGTTGGTGATTTCCACATAAATAGATGACGTTCTAAACGTTAAGTGGTTTTTAGAAATCATTATTTATTATTACTCACTTTCATTCGTTGTATTTGCTGTCAGCCGAGTTCTCGAAAGGAAAGTTCCCTGCAATGAAACACAAGATTTAGCACTGCCAATTAAAATTATTCACCATGTGAGTGCGTATATTTTACTATATAACAAGTGTCCCTTCTAAGAGTCGTCCGGCGCCTTTCCTCTGGTGTTTCTGCAGATACCGCTAATTTCGTTTACGCAATGTGTTGCTCGAGTCACTCCAAACAAATAATGCTTTTTCATGCGACGCCCTTTATCGGCGGAAAGCGTTGGTTTGCTTCCGGTTACGACCAAAATGATTTTTAAAACGGAAGTGTACATGTCCGTTCGATAGAGCGGTCCAAAATTAGTTTGGTGCTGTATTCGTTTTATCCATATGTGTTGACAGGCACATTAAAACTAGAAGAATAGCCAGTAGTCCAGCCGCGTCAGCACCGACCTGGCCCGCGCTAACTTCTCTCGCCTTGCAGCAGTGCTGCTCAATCGGTGCTCGAGTACTGGCTATTCTTTGTCTACTACTGTCACTGTTAAAATACATCGATAAAACCAGTATCGCATTAGACTAATGTGGGACAGTTCTATCGAATGGACACGTAAAATTCCACATTAAAAATGGTTTTGTTGGTAATTGGAAACAAACCGACGTTTTCCATCGACACTGTGCATCACGTGATGAGCAGTATTTATTTGGGCTGACCCCAGCTACACATTGCAAATACGAAATTCCAAATACTTGCCGACCAATCAGAGAAAATGCGCCTGACGTCTCTTTGGAGAGGCACCATCTATATGGAGTGAACATTCATAAAACGGACAAACTGCAGGGACGGATTACTGACTGGAAATGGATGAAAAAAGTCCTACGATCACGTGTCAGGAAACGCATCGTTGCCGCGGTAGATGGCGCTGACGAATGAAAGGTCCTCTGATCACGTGCAGGGACTGAAGCCCAAATGTTCAAATGTGTGTGAATTCCTAAGGGACCAAACTGCTTAGGTCATGGGTTCCTAGACTTACACTACTTCAACTAACTTAAACTAACCTATGCTAAGAACAACACACACTGCCATGCCCGAGGGAGGACTCGAACCTCCGGCGGGAAGGGCCGCGCAGTCCGTGACATGACGCCTCAAACCGGGCGGCCACTCCGCGCAGCGAATGCAGCCCACATATGACGATTATGCATTCTGATGATGCCAGTTCTGGTAAAGGTTGCTATGTCGGTTGATGACTAAACTCCCATAATTGTGATAGTCTGATACAAAACCCATCAACAAAGCTCTAGCCGTAGAGGGAAATCCACTGCGCCGGCCGGAATGGCCGTGCGGTTCTAGGCGCTGCAGTCTGGAACCGAGCGACCGCTACGGCCGCAGGTTCGAATCCTGCCTCGGGCATGGATGTGTGTGATGTCCTTAAGTTAGTTAGGTTTAATTAGTTCTAAGTTCTAGGCGACTGATGACCTCAGAAGTTAAGTCGCATAGTGCTCAGAACCATTTGAACCATTTTTGAAATCCGCTGCTGATAATCCTTGCACCTGTCGCGCCGCGCAGCGTAGCAGTGTGGTCTAAGGCGCATTGCCACGGTACGCGCGGCTACGCCCGTCGGAGGTTCGAGTCCTACCTCGGGCATGGGTGTATGTGCAGTTCTTAGCCTAAGGTAGTTTAAGTTAGATTAGGTAGTGTCTAAGCCTAGGGGCCAATGACCTTAGCAGTTTGGTTCCTTAGGAACTTACCACAAATCTCCAAAATTTGCACTTGTCGCAGGTGATAGGGATAGTAGCAGTTGTCAATGCGGGACACAAATAATCGTACTTTGGTTAACACCATACAGGACCTTGTGTTAGGGTTCATCTCAATATCCTGTAGAACCCGGTCCTCCATTTCTGGTGTACACACTGTTCGCCACCTCCTTTGTACGTTCGTCTGTCTGAAAGGACCCATGATCTCACAAACGTCCAAGAAGAGCTTGAAATGTTGTGTGATAGGGTTGGTGTCTTTGAAGATACTTGTTTTGGTATAGCTGTGCTTCCTCTCGACCGTTTCCATCTGCTTGGCCGTACACAAACACCATCTCGGTTTGTTTCCGGCATGAATACCGGACCATCTTGCTGCATCAGTCACACAGCCTGCAACATACAAGGAACTTTCATTCGTCAGCTCCATCTACGTGACAACGATTCGTTCCCTGACACGTGTTCGTAAGCCTGTTTTCCTCCATATCCAGTCAGAAATCCGTCCCTGCAGTCTGTCGATGTCATCAATCTTCACCCTCTATACAGGATGTCCCTCCTAAGAGTCGTTAGCCCCATTTTCTCTGGTGTTTCGGTAGATATTTACAAGTTCTTTTTTGCAATGTGTAGCTGGAGTCGGCAGAAGAACTGCTGCTTCTCACGTCTGTCATGTTATGCGCAGCGCCGATGGTTTGCTTCTCGTTACGAACAAAATGGTTTCTGAAGTGGGATTTTATGTGACCATTCGACAGAACAATCCCATATCAGTCTAGTGCGATACTCCTTTTATCTGTGTGTATTAACAGGAATCGAAAACACGAAGAGAAACCAGTAAACAGCGACAGCACAACACTGGCTGCTACCGCCATGCAGAAGCGCTTCTCAATCGCTGCTGGAGTATTGATTTTTCTTTGTGTTTTACTGTTCCTGACAGTACATGTCAATAAAGTTACTGACGTACTAAACTAATCTGGGAGCGTTCTATCGGATGAGTACGTAAAATTCCACTTTAAAAATAATTTTGTTTGAAATTAGAACCAAACCAACGGTGTACATCGACGCTGGGAGTCGTATAAAGATGTGATAAGCAGGATTTGTTTGGACTAACTGCAGTTAGACGTTGCAAAAACTAAACTGTAAATATCTGCTGAAAGGCCAGAGAAAAAGCATCTGCCGACTCTTAGGAGAGACACCCGGTATACAGTCAGTTCCACAAGAAAGTGTACGTCGTTATCTGTTTGGAAAAATGACACTATTATAAATATATGTTTACATGAAAATAAATGTTATGACTAAAGGCATAATTACCTAATAGTCACTCCAATCACCGTCATTATCAACTATAACTTTTTGGCATGCTTTTCAGGAGATTCTCTCGGTAACGATCTTGATATCGTCCTGATTTTATATGCCAGCTGCTTCAAAGTATATAAAGGCTTTCTTTTACGCTTCATCTTATTATGTGACCCAACATTTCCGATCGGATTTGCATCCGGAGACATTGCAAGCCAATCCATCGTGGACACGCCATTGGCTTGTCTCCACTTTGTACAGAGACGGCTGCGATTTTTCGGATCATTATCCTCTTGAAGCACCCAGTTTGCCTCCTTACAAGGGAACCTCCCCATCGCAACCCCCTCAGATATAGATATAAGTTGGCACACTGGATAGGCCTTGAAAAACTGAACACAGATCAATCGAGAAAACAGGAAGACGTTGTGTGGAACTATGAAAAAAATAAGCAAAATGTACAAACTGAGAAGTCCATGTGTAAGATATGCAACATCAAGGCTGAAATCAGGTCAGGGACGCAGTGGTCCAGTGGTTAAGTCCGCTGTTAGCAGCGGTGGGGCAAGGTCGTCGTGCCTGTGTCCCCCTGTGTAGCGCGCGCGCGAGTGTTTACTGTTTACCTTCCGCAGCGGCGAGTGTCACGCGTCCGTGTCTCGGTAGTGCCATGGCGCACTCGTATCGCAAGTCCACCATTAAGATCACATTTCAAGCGGACTATGCAAGACCTCGAGCACTTGACATTGAACGTTTCATCCGGGAAGAACTTCATATTGCACCTCAAGACATCATTGGGATCCACTTTTCTATAACACAAAGTGTCGTCTACATAAAAATGATCAATGAAAAGGCGTGCACTGATGTTGTGTGTCGACACGCTCATGGACTTAAATTCAAGCATTCTGATGGTCACATAGGAACTGTCACGACCGACCACGCTGGATTAGGCCTTCGCACTCTGAGGGTCTTCGAGCTGCCATTCGAAGTCCCGCCAGATGTTGTGATGACAGCTTTCAAACCGTACGGCAACGTGCTAAGCCACTTGGCTGAAAAATGGGAAACGTTTGAAACGTACCCCGTCTTAAATGGAGTGCGACAAATTAAGATTGAACTGACGAAGCATGTGCCATCCTATTTAGTAATTGGCGGCTGCAGGGCCATTATCATGTACGACGGACAACCGCGTACTTGCGCCGGCTGTGGCCAGGAAGGACATGTCCGATCGGCCTGCATTCAACGCCGACTGACTCAGACACCGGTTGGTGAAGTTCCATCCCCGGCGACGCCTACTTCACTCCCCATCACGTATGCAGCGGCTGCAACCGCAACAGCTGTTCCTGCCCAGGATCGAAACACCTTATTGCAGTCAGTGGTCGATGACAGTGTGGGGGACAGCATATCCCCCTCTACGACGTCATCGGCAGACTTGCCTCAAGACGGTGATCAATTGTGCCACCAAGACGAGCCTAAAGAGAAGATGGAAGTAGAAACGGAAATTGTCCCGACCTCTGCCTTCCTACCAATGGAGACCGCATCAGATGATTGTCGCCCGCATTCTGACTCAGAACAACATGTCCGGAAACAACGGTCCCCTCGAAAACGCAAGAAACGGCGCCATACGCCATCCGATGATTGCCTGCTTCGGATGTGTGACCCGGACGAACATCCGGCGTCGGACGACAATCAGGACTCTACCACCACAACTCACCCTTCCCGTCACGATGCTACGGCTGATACAATTTCTGCGCCTCAGTCTGACAACATCACTTCTGCTACTGAACATGCGCGAGAGCGCTCTACTGACAGCACTCATCAACAGTTACCAATTGCTGCATCTGATTCTTGGGCGGCTGATGTCGAGGATGAGCCACAGCACCAGGAGGATGCCGAAGGCAGAGATGCTCCCGCGGCTGTACCCAGCACCGACCAACAACAGTGACTACGGCTGTATCGTCAGCCTCCGTGGGGCCGCCCCTGCCGCCCACACCTGGCCTCCTACACAACCCAGTGGCCGACCTGGCTGACCAAAAGTACCGTCTAGCGACGATTAACATCAACAACATGCGTGCCCGACATAAACTAAAGATGCTACAGGACCTGCTCAACGCAGCAGACATCGACATTGCGCTCCTTCAGGAGGTGTATGTCACAGACTTCAAGGGACCCTATGGCTACACGACTTGGGTCTCACATGCGTCTGCCAATGGCAGTGGTGTGGCGATCCTCCTCCGCGAAGGTATATCCGCAGAAGACGTCGAGTATCTCCCTGACGCCAGAGGCATGGCTCTTACTATCCAAGGAGTCAAACTTATTAACATCTATGCACCGTCAGGATCTGGTCGGCGTCGCGAACGATCCACCTTTTTCGCTCATACAATTACGCCCCTCTTTATGGGCCGTCAGGACGCCTTGATAATGGGAGGGGACTTTAACTGTAGCCAAGCACCTAAGGATCAGTTACCACATCATTCTCCCTGCGCAGAACTTACGACAATTATAAATAATCTTCAATTGGTGGACTCGTGGGAACATGTTTGTGGCGATCGGCCCGGATTTACTCACTACACCAGCCATTCCTCCAGCCGCATCGACCGGATTTACATCTCGCGCTCCATAGCTGTGGGGACAAGAGCTGCCGAAGTTTGGCCCACAGCTTTTTCTGACCACGAGGCCTACATCTGCGCTATTACCCTCGGCCGCCAGAAGGTATGGCACAGCCGTGGTCTTTGGAAGTTGAACGTCGCCCACCTCGCTTCTCAGGAATGCCGCCGCCTTATAGAGAACACTTGGGACTCTTGTAGCCGCCGGCGTGGTACCTACCGGTTTACACTGTCGTGGTGGTTACTCTGCGCCAAACTAGCCCTCCGGAAGACCTTGATAGGCTACGGCCGAGATGTTGCAGCATGGAAGAGACATACCATGGAATTTTACTACAGCATCTTAAGGGAATGTACAACACTGCCGTACTCACCTGCACGGCAGGTGACAGTGAACCGTGCCAAGGCACAGATCATCAGATTAACACGTTGCCACCTTGAGCGTGCGATCGTCAGAGCGCGCACTCAAGACAGAGTGGCCCAGGAGGAACCGTCTATGTACCACGTCATTGCAGAACGACGTCGCCGACGCAGGACACTGATCCAAGCTATCACGACGGCAGATCGACGACGCCTTGATACCCAGCGCGACATAGGAAACGCCCTTCATGCTCACTACACTAGGCTGTACTCGGAACATCGACATCCCCCAGAGGTGATCGCCGAAGTCTCTCAACTCACTTATGGCTCGATCTCTCCGACAGCGGCGGCGGATTTGACTGCAGATGTAACGGAAGAGGAAATCATTGAAGCAATACAGGCTGGGGCTGCTCATAAGTCCCCGGGACCTGATGGCCTTCCTCTGGAATTTTACCGGACGTATCAACAATTGCTGGCACCAGCATGGACTGATATTTGCCGCGATCTTATGTCTCCCACGACGCAGATACCTGGGGCCTTCCTAGAAGGACTGATTGTGCCTATACACAAACCACGAAGCGGATCCAGGATCAGTGACTATCGGCCCTTGACCTTACTCAACAGTGACTTGAAGATTTTCACCCGGCTTCTGGCGGCACGCCTAAAGCGATCAGTACGATGTGTTGTGTCGCAGGACCAGGCATCGTTAGGTGGTGACCATAATATTCGCACTGCATTGTGCCGATATAGAGATATGATCGCGCTAGCCAAAGCTCGCCAACTGCCAGGAGTTTTGGCCTCACTCGACTTTAGCCAGGCCTTTGACAGAGTCGACCACACATTTTTGATGGAGGTACTGCGACACATGGGATATCCGGACGTCATAGTTAATGTACTGATGCGTCTCCTACGCGGCGTGACGTCCAAGGTGTTATATAATGGCCGTCTTACGCCGCCGATACAGATCCAGCGATCGGTGCTACAAGGCTGCCCTCTTTCGGCGATATTGTACGCCCTCGTCTTGGAACCACTCCTCTGCGGTCTCCGACAACGCCTGACTGGAATATCCCTTGGTGGACACACTTTTTGCTGCACTGCCTATGCGGATGATCTGGTACTCCTTCTTCGCAACAATGATGAAGTTCGTGCAGCACTGGCGTGGGTGGCGACCTACGGCGCGGCATCGGGGAGCCATCTCAATCTCCACAAATCACACGCCCTGTCTATAGGCAGAGGCCTACCCGACGAGAGTGTCGCACCGCTAAGAATCAGTGACACAATCCGCTGTCTTGGCATTGATTTCACATCTGACATGAAGCGTTCAACAGCCCTTAACTACAGGCGTTTATTGAATCAGATGAGAGCAGGAATAAGTGACCACCGTCTGCGACATCTAGACCTCCTGCAACGGACACGATATGCTAACGTCTATTTGGCGTCACGTATCCCCCATTTTGCACAGATACTCCCCGTACCACCTACCCTGGCTCACCGCATGTTGGCGGTTTTGGGATCCTTTGTTAATACGGGCATGTTATTTAAGATTTGTTACGAGTCCCTAACCCTCCCGAGGAGCAGAGGGGGTTTAGGCCTTTGTCATGTTCAGAACAGAGCGAAGGCTCTGTTCGTCAGCTGTCACCTGCAACTGTGGCGTCGAAGTCCGACGTGCCTCACAAGTCTCTCACTGGAAGCCTTACGACCAATCTCACTCGCACCCCCTGTGATGATATCGGACATCCCAGCACCTTTCTTCTACATTAGCCAGTTCTTCCTTGAATTAAGCTACATCCGCACCGCACTACTACCCACACGCTTGATGATGACGAGGGCGGTATATGCTGCCATGCAAATGAACAGGACGCCGAATGTGATTGAAAGCAAACACCCCAACACAAAGTGGCGCGCTGTGTGGCAGGCAGTGAATGCCACCACCCTTGATACTAACGTGCAATCTGCATGGTACGTAACTGTTAATGGGAAACAGTTGCGCCAGTCCCGCCTACATCACATCCACCTAGCTGATTCACCCTTGTGTGCCACATGCCAAGTGATTGACACGGATGAACATCGTTTCGAATGCGGGTCGGCAAAGGACGTTTGGTATTTGGTGCGTCAGATATTGGCTTTTCTCACACGCACGACTCCCGACAGGATAACTACCCGATCACTTCTTTTCCCCGATCAGATTTATTTCCCAAGAGCAAAAACGAACTCTGTGACGTGGATCAGCGGCCACGCTGTTCACTACCTCTTCGGTAATGGCGAAAAGACGGTACCCGATTTTTGGTATTACCTCAACGAACGACATTGTGCGATCGTCAAGAACCCTAAATATAGGCAATATTTTTCTAATTTTCTTTGGAGCGCATTCCATAATCCGCCTCACAGCTGGATTATCGATGACATGAGAAGATAAACATAGCACCTCTTCCCAGTTCCATTTTTTATGAGATTGAACAAACAACGGAAACAACACAGCAACGAGAAGACAGTCATCGAAAAATTCGCAGCGGGCTATAGTATGCAGCATCCTCTGTCGTAACGGGACGACTTCCTATTATTCTGTTTACGTAGCCGAAGAGGAACGGCCTTCCTTTTATCCATTTGTATAAAAATAAAAAAAATAAAAATAAAAAAGGCCAAAAAAAAAGTGGTTAGCGTGAGCAGCTGCGGAACGAGAGATCCTCGGTTCAATTCTTACCCCTGTTGAAAATTTTAATTTCTTTATTTTCGCAAAGTTATGATCTGTCCGTTCGTTCATTAACGTCTCTGTTCACTGTAATAAGTTTAGTGTCTGTGTTTTGCGACCGCACCGGTAAACCGTGCGATTAGTAGACGAAAGGACGTGCCTCTCCAATGGGAAACGAAAACATTTGATCGCAAGGTCATAGGTCAACCGATTCCTCGACAGGAAAACGCGTCTGATATATTCTGTACAACACTGGTGACGGCATGTGCATCACATGACAGGAATATGTTGTCGACCCACCTAACTTGTACACTTGGCGAATGGGTAAAAAGATTCTTCTACCTTACCCGATTTCGGTTTTCTTCTGGATGTGATAATCACTCCCAAAAAAATGATGAAATCATAAGAGTTTGTCACATAAACTGAAAAAAAAATTAAACTTTTCGCTGGAGGGAAGACTTGAACCAACGACCTCTCGCTCCGCAGCTGCTCACGCTAACCACGTGACCGCAGCCCTCCTGAGCGATGATGAGCCTTGATGTTGCCTATCTTGCACATGGACTTCTCAGTTTGTATATTTTGCTTATTTTTTCGTAGTTCCACACAACTTCTTCCTGTTTTCTCGATTGATCTGTGTTCAGTTTTTCAAGGCCTATCCACTGTGCCAACATATAACTAAATCTGAGGGGGGTGCGATGGGGAGGTTCCCTTGTTAGAACCGAATAGCTTCTTAACAGACCTCAGAAGGCATTTATTGATGAATACTGCACATTTGTTCAGCGTTTAAACTGGCTGTAAATGTGCAAATAGCCACGTCGCGCACGTTAGCCGTGTCTCCGGTAAATCCTCCACATTTCCCACATCTAAACATCGTTTGACCCACTTCGCAACAAACGTCTTTAACTTTCTAATAATTTTAGCAACAGCTCGTTATGAAAGCTTTCGTCCCCTTGGATGATTAACAAAGAACACTGCCTCGTGACGCTTCAAATATTTTGCACTCATTTTAAGCTGCAACCGACAAAACAAAACATTCAACGCTCACACTATTTATCTACACACTGTCCAAAAGCTCACTGATTACAAATTCGAGAAAACTACCAGAGATGTCTCTACGGACGTTACATTTAAAATTATGGCGTACACTTTCTTGTGGAAGTGACTGTATATGACTGACATCGTTACTGAGACTCTTATCGTGTAGTAGTATCAGATCTTTTTTACCATCTTCGTAACGATTTGTCTGCTGTAGTAACAATTGGTTGGTTACAATTTATTTAAATTTAACTGTCATGGACGCAAGCCCTATGTGTATCTAGCTTACCGATAAAAAAAATCATATTGTAGACCGGTTCGGACCTGGTAACACGGTTATCTCTCGCCTTGTAGTCTAGGAGGTGTATCAGAAACTTACACCCGAGCATGGCTCCACCTGTGTCTGACCATTCTCCGAAATCGTTTAGGCTAACTTTGGCTTGAATCTCTTTTTCCTAATAAAATAAATGACCTGGTCACAGGTCTGGTAATAAGCAACGTGGCGGCTGTTATTAAATTTGTCTGCAGTACATCAAGCTAGTTGCCACAGCAGGGAACTTTTCGTAGTGGACATCACTAAATATATTTTAGAACAGAGAGAAGAAATTCCAGTTGTGACGATAACGAATATCTGGAGTAAGTTGAGTAACAACGGAAGTTCTTCCTATAGCCCTCACCTACTATTTGACGTCGTACTATGACACCCATATTACGCCAGAAATTTTTCCTCTTTTTCAGGTAACGGCACATCTACGTCATCAAGGAAAAATCCGACTGAAGTCTCTCACTGTCACAGGTGCGTATCTTTATGAGTCTTACGCTTACGTACAAGGTCCAAGAAAAAATGACGAGACTGTTCACTTTAATAAGAAACTATTTGTCTTCACGTGTTAGCGCGCGACTCGTTGGGGACCTTGAAGTGTGTCCTTACGTTGTGACAGGTCACATACAACTCTATCCACTCGGTGGAGAAATTTATTACAGCGATGTTTCTACCCTACTCGTGGAAATGTCATGCAGGACCACGATAAAAAGAGACACGAAGCTGATGCAGTGTACTCGTATGTATTCAATTAATGCTGCTCTCCTCCAAAAAAAAAAAAAAAAATGGTTCAAATGGCTCTGAGCGCTATGGGACTCAACTTCTCAGGTCATTAGTCCCCTAGAACTTAGAACTACTTAAACCTAACTAACCTAAGGACATCACACACATCCATGCCCGAGGCAGGATTCGAACCTGCGACCGTAGCAGCCTCACGGTTCCGGACTGCGTGCCTAGAACCGCGAGACCACCGCGGCCGGCTGCTCTCCTCCATAGTAGAAACAATATGAGTCTGCATAAGTACTCAATAACAGTGGTTTATTGTATTTTTAAAGGTATCTCAAAACATATTTGCTTGTCATTTTCCGCGAGGCTACGCAGATATTTCGTTGTTTTTGTTTTCAGTCGCAGGTAAACAAGACGAGAGTAATAAGCATTCACTACCCCACGCTTGTGAGAGAGTGAAGTTAACTGGATCAGAACTAATGGTGATGCAAGCACATCCTTAAGGCCCAGTGCTAGAATAAATTTACGCAAGGGAAAGATTAGTGTTATGAAACATCGTGTCCCTAGCAGTGAGACTTAAGGTGGACGATAATATTTTATCGCTGAAAATGGCGATAATACACTCCTGGAAATGGAAAAAAGAACACATTGACACCGGTGTGTCAGACCCACCATACTTGCTCCGGACACTGCGAGAGGGCTGTACAAGCAATGATCACACGCACGGCACAGCGGACACACCAGGACCCGCGGTGTTGGCCGTCGAATGGCGCTAGCTGCGCAGCATTTGTGCACCGCCGCCGTCAGTGTCAGCCAGTGTGCCGTGGCATACGGAGCTCCATCGCAGTCTTTAACACTGGCAGCATGCCGCGACAGCGTGGACGTGAACCGTATGTGCAGTTGACGGACTTTGAGCGAGGGCGTATAGTGGGCATGCGGGAGGCCGGGTGGACGTACCGCCGAATTGCTCAACACGTGGGGCGTGAGGTCTCCACAGTACATCGATGTTGTCGCCAGTGGTCGGCGGAAGGTGCACGTGCCCGTCGACCTGGGACCGGACCGCAGCGACGCACGGATGCACGCCAAGACCGTAGGATCCTACGCAGTGCCGTAGGGGACCGCACCGCCACTTCCCAGCAAATTAGGGACACTGTTGCTCCTGGGGTATCGGCGAGGACCATTCGCAACCGTCTCCATGAAGCTGGGCTACGGTCCCGCACACCGCTAGGCCGTCTTCCGCTCACGCCCCAACATCGTGCAGCCCGCCTCCAGTGGTGTCGCGACAGGCGTGAATGGAGGGACGAATGGAGACGTGTCGTCTTCAGCGATGAGAGTCGCTTCTGCCTTGGTGCCAATGATGGTCGTATGCGTGTTTGGCGCCGTGCAGGTGAGCGCCACAATCAGGACTGCATACGACCGAGACACACAGGGCCAACACCCGGCATCATGGTGTGGGGAGCGATCTCCTACACTGGCCGTACACCACTGGTGATCGTCGAGGGGACACTGAATAGTGCACGGTACATCCAAACCGTCATCGAACCCATCGTTCTACCATTCCTAGACCGGCAAGGGAACTTGCTGTTCCAACAGGACAATGCACGTCCGCATGTATCCCGTGCCACCCAACGTGCTCTAGAAGGTGTAAGTCAACTACCCTGGCCAGCAAGATCTCCGGATCTGTCCCCCATTGAGCATGTTTGGGACTGGATGAAGCGTCGTCTCACGCGGTCTGCACGTCCAGCACGAACGCTGGTCCAACTGAGGCGCCAGGTGGAAATGGCATGGCAAGCCGTTCCACAGGACTACATCCAGCATCTCTACGATCGTCTCCATGGGAGAATAGCAGCCTGCATTGCTGCGAAAGGTGGATATACACTGTACTAGTGCCGACATTGTGCATGCTCTGTTGCCTGTGTCTGTGTGCCTGTGGTTCTGTCAGTGTGATCATGTGATGTATCTGACCCCAGGAATGTGTCAATAAAGTTTCCCCTTCCTGGGACAATGAATTGACGGCGTTCTTATTTCAATTTCCAGGAGTGTATTTTATCACTGAAAATATTAAATACGATCAAAGAGCCAACATCTTCTCAAATCGAAGACATGATTTAAGTAAACTCATTCGTTCACTACAAAAAGGCATGAGAGTGAACAGTCATATAAATTAATCATGAAATCACGATAATTACGTAGAATATGAAACTTCCTGGCAGATTAAAACTGTGTGCCGGACCGAGACTCGAACTCGGGACCTTTGCCTTTCGCGGGGAAGTGCTCTACCAACTGGCGGAACTAAAGCTGTGAGGGCGGGTCGTGAGTCGTGCTTGGGTAGCTCAGTTGGTAGAACACTTGCCCGCGAAAGGCAAAGGTCCCGAGTTGGAGCCTCGGTGCGGCACACAGTTTTAATCTGCCAGGAAGTTTCGTATCAGCGCACACTCCGCTGCAAAGTGAAAATTTCACTCACGTAGTATGTGAACTATGCGATGTACATAAGTGAACTATCGGTTGGCAAAATTACTCAGTGGGGTTCGGAATTAGCTCACAATCATATACTTGACTTTGTGAAATTCAACTCGACCTGCCTACACATCAGCTACAGTGATTGGTTGTCCGAATGGAGAAACGAAGAAGCCCATGCAACTGAAAAAGCGCTGACGAACATGAGAGAGTGAATCCGAACACGATTCTGAACTTCTGGATCGCTATGGTCCTAACACGCTGATGCTGCAAGTGGCGCTCACCATTATCCTCGGTGCGATATGAGTAGATTGTGGACACTGTATGCCTGCCATCAAGTATATCGCTAACCCCGCTCTGCAGAGGACTCGGTCATTGGACCCCACCCTGTTGATTGAGTCTGCTGTTCTATTTGAGTGCGAAGCCTGCGGAGTGCCGATGTGTTCAGCTCTAAGTTCAGAGACGAAGTCATAATTTCTAGTCAGTAAAGAAATGACTACGCCCTTAGTCCCGCCAAGAACCTCGGCAACAAATCCTGTTAAAGTTAATCGGTCCACCAATGACGTAATTCTTGGCTAGTAATGATATCTCCTTCCAGCAGAGGCAAAACATTAAAAACCAAATGTCAATTTCCTCCACAGTTTTCTAAAAAAAAACTTGGCGCTACGTGTTGTGTTCTCCTGACGTCACATCAGTTTCACCAGTCGGTTCGAATCCAGCCCCGGGCATGGATGTGTGTGATGTCCTTAGGTTAGTTAGGCTTAAATAGTTCTACGTTCTAGGGGACTGATAACCTCAGATGTTAAGTCCCATAGTTCTCAGAGCCATTTGAACCATTTTGAACCAGTTGGTGCCCTCTCAAGCGGCAGCTAGCTTCGCTTCACAGGCCATGGGAAAACATAAAAAATAGTTCTCGATGCTGTCCGCCAAATCTCCGGTTTCTGTGACAGGTCAGAGCTGTTTTAGCGTGTTTTTTGGACAGCCAGTGCTGAATGCGTGTGTCGGACGCCTACGTCCTGCAAGCAGAGTTCCGTCGTCCTGAAGGAAGGCCTTCAGCTCGGCCGTTCCTGGTGGATGCGTGTAGGCAGCTGCACAATAATCCGGGCACCATTAAACACTAGTTCAGGGCTTAACAACGGGCCAGTTTTGAGCGCGAGTACTCGCGTCTGCTCAGGCACGTACTCGCGGGCTGGTGCAAGGTCGCGGAGTAATGAGGGAGGTGAGGGAGGGGAAATGCGCGCGCACGTTTGAATAGGGCCGCAGCGTGTCTATTGAATTCGCGCCGACTGCGTAACGTTTAAAGTACTACGATCAGCTCTAACAGTCACTTCGCTGGTTAAGAATCATGTCAAGTCGCCGTTGTGTAACCCCAACCATGCTTTCGCAGTTGAACCTCCACTGGGAGGAATTGTATCTGTTTACAGATAAAGATGGTGTTGCAAAATGTTTAGTATGTCACAAAACGCTGAATTCTTTTAGGAAATTTATTTTGCAGCGACATTATATGTCGTACCACGCGAAAGACTACGGAAGTGGAAAATGTGATGGACCAGATCGTGCACAGGAAGTTATTAAACTCAAAAGGAAGCTATCCGAAGAAGATCTGGACGACGAAGAAAAATCAACTGAGGCAGCTCTCAGAGTGAGCTACAAAATTGCTTTGCTTTTAGAAAAATCCCTTCGCCCCTTCACTGATGGCGATTTAATAAAAGAATTTTTGGTAGTTGCAGCGGAACATTTGTGTCCATCTGAAGTCGAACAGTTTCGGATTGTGCCATTATCTAACATGACCATTATGCGTCGCATACAGGACATGGCAGACGACGTCCAGAGCCAGCTTGCAAATATCTGTAAAGATTTTATGGCGTATTCTCTAGCTCTGGACGAAAGTGTTGATATCAGTGGAACAGCGCAGCTTGCCATATTTATTGGAGGTGTTAATAGAGATCTTCAGGTGAGGGAGGAGCTCCTCGATGTAGTAGCCATGAAGAACACAACAACAGGAGGTGATATTTTAAGTAGTGTTGAAGAAAGTGTTGAAAATATAGGAATGTCGTGGAAATCTTTAGTTTCAGTTTCTACAGACGGTGCACCAGCGATGACAGGGAACAAATCAGGTTTCGTTGCGCTGCTGAAGGAGAAAATGCA
This sequence comes from Schistocerca nitens, assembly GCF_023898315.1. NCBI lineage: Eukaryota > Metazoa > Arthropoda > Insecta > Orthoptera > Acrididae > Schistocerca > Schistocerca nitens. The sequence continues at coordinate 933,614,016 of NC_064616.1, forward strand.
AAAACTGACCGTGCCGAATGAAATAAAGTGTGTGATCCACCAGGAAAACTTATGTGCAAAGAGTGTCACTCTAAAAAATGTGATGAGTGTTGTTGTTCGTGCAACCAATTATATAAGGAAGCATGGGCTATAACACAGGCAATTTAAAAGCTTTCTTGAGGATGTAGAAAGCCAGTACGGTAGCCTGCCTTATTACAGCGAGGTCCGCTGGCTTAGTCGTGGCGAATTATTAAATCGATTTTTTTCCCTAATAGATGAGATAAATATGTTCATGGAAATAAATAACATGTGTGTTCCTGAATTGAAAGAGCCTTCATGGAACTCTGATCTCGTGTCCTTAGCAGATTTAACTGTTGTTGTTGTTGTTGTTGTGGTGGTCTTCAGTCCTGAGACTGGTTTGATGCAGCTCTCCATGCTACTCTATCCTGTGCAAGCTTCTTCATCTCCCAGTACCTACTGCAACCAACATCCTTCTGAATCTGCTTAGTGTACTGATCTCTTGGTCTCCCTCTACGATTTTTACCCTCCACGCTGCCCTCCAATGCTAAATTTGTGATCCCTTGATGCCTCAAAACATGTCCTACCAACCGAACCCTTCTTCTAGTCAGGTTGTGCCACAAACATCTCTTCTCCCCAATCCTATTCAATACCTCCTCATTAGTTACGTGATCTACCCACCTTATCTTCAGCATTCTTCTGTAGCACCACATTTCGAAAGCTTCTATTCTCTTCTTGTCCAAACTGGTTATCGTCCATGTTTCACTTCCATACATGGCTACACTCCATACAAATACTTTCAGAAACGACTTCCTGATACTTAAATCTATACTCGATGTTAACAAATTTCTCTTCTTCAGAAACGATTTCCTTGCCATTGCCAGTCTACATTTTATATCCTCTCTACTTCGAACATCATCAGTTATTTTACTCCCTAAATAGCAAAACTCCTTTACTACTTTAAGTGTCTCATTTCCTAATCTAATCCCCTCAGCATCGCCCAATTTAATTTCACTACATTCCATTATCCTCGTTTTGCTTTTGTTGATGTTCATCTTATATTCTCCTTTCAAGACACTGTCCATTCCGTTCAACTGCTCTTCCAAGTCCTTTGCTGTCTCTGACAGAATTACAATGTCATCGGCGAACCTCAAAGTTTTTACTTCTTTTCCATGAATTTTAATACCTACTCCGAATTTTTCTTTTGTTTCCCTTACTGCTTGCTCAATATACAGATTGAATAACATCGGGGAGAGGCTACAACCCTGTCTCACTCCATTCCCAACCACTGCTTCCCTTTCATGCCCCTCGACTCTTATAACTGCCATCTGGTTTCTGTACAAATTGTAAATAGCCTTTCGCTCCCTGTATTTTACCCCTGCCACCTTCAGAATTTGAAAGAGAGTATTCCAGTTAACGTTGTCAAAAGCTTTCTCTAAGTCTACAAATGCTAGAAACGTAGGTTTGCCTTTTCTTAATCTTTCTTCTAAGATAAGTCGTAAGGTTAGTATTGCCTCACGTGTTCCAACATTTCTACGGAATCCAAACTGATCTTCCCCGAGGTCCGCTTCTACCAGTTTTTCCATTCGTCTGTAAAGAATTCGCGTTAGTATTTTGCAGCTGTGACTTATTAAACTGATAGTTCGGTAATTCTCACATCTGTCAACACCTGCTTTCTTTGGGATTGGAATTGTTATATTCTTCTTGAAGTCTGTGGGTATTTCGCCTGTCTCATACATCTTACTCACCAGATGGTAGAGTTTTGTCATGACTGGCTCTCCCAAGGCCGTCAGTAGTTCTAATGCAATGTTGTCTACTCCCGGGGCCTTGTTTCGACTCAGGTCTTTCAGTGCTCTGTCAAACTCTTCACGCAGTATCTTAACTCCCATTTCATCTTCATCTACATCCTCTTCCAATTCCATAATATTCTCCTCAAGTACATCGCCCTTGTATAGACCCTCTATATACTCCTTCCACCTTTCTGCCTTCCCTTCTTTGCTTAGGACTGGGTTGCCATCTGAGCTCTTGATATTCATACAAGTGGTTCTCTTCTCTCCAAAGGTCTCTTTAATTTTCCTGTAGGCAGTATCTATCTTACCCCTAGTGAGACAAGCCTCTACATCCTTACATTTGTCTCTAGCCATCCCTGCTTAGCCATTTTGCACTTCCTGTCGATCTCATTTTTGAGACGTTTGTATTCCTTTTTGCCTGCTTCATTTACTGCATTTTTATATTTTCTCCTTTCATCAATTAAATTCAATATTTCTTCTGTTACCCAAGGATTTCTATTAGCCCTCGTCTTTTTACCTACTTGATCCTCTGCTGCCTTCACTACTTCATCCCTCAGAGCTACCCATTCTTCTTCTACTGTATTTCTTTCCCCCATTCCTGTCAATTGTTCCCTTATGCACTCCCTGAAACTCTGTACAACCTCTGGTTCTTTCAGTTTATCCAGGTCCCATCTCTTTAAATTCCCACCTTTTTGCAGTTTCTTCAGTTTCAGTCTGCAGTTCATTACCAATAGATTGTGGTCAGAATCCACATCTGTCCCTGGAAATGTCTTACAATTTAAAACCTGGTTCCTAAATCTCTGTCTTACCGTTATATAATCTATCTGATACCTTTTAGTATCTCAAGGATTCTTCCAGGTATACAACCTTCTTTTATGATTCTTGAACCAAGTGTTAGCTATGATTAAGTTATGCTCTGTGCAAAATTCTACAAGGCGGCTTCCTCTTTCATTTCTTCCCCCCAATCCATATTCACCTACTATGTTTCCTTCTCTCCCTTTTCCTACTGACGAATTCCAGTCACCCATGACTATTAAATTTTCGTCTCCCTTCACTACCTGAATAATTTCTTTTATCTCGTCATACATTTCATCAATTTCTTCATCATCTGCAGAGCTAGTTGGCATATAAACTTGTATTACTGTAGTAGGCATGGGCTTTGTGTCTATCTTGGCCACAATAATGCGTTCACTATGCTGTTTGTAGTAGCTAACCCGCACTCCTATTTTTTTTATTCATTATTAAACCTACTCCTGCATTACCCCTATTTGATTTTGTATTTATAAATCTGTAATCATCGGACCAAAAGTCTTGTTCCTCCTGCCACCGAACTTCACTAATTCCCACTATATCTAACTTTAACCTATCCATTTCCCTTTTTAAATTTTCTAACCTACCTGCCCGATTAAGGGATCTGACATTCCACGCTCCGATCCGTAGAATGCCAGTTTTCTTTCTCCTGATAACGACGTCCTCTTGAGTAGTCCCCGCCCGGAGATCCGAATGGGGGACTATTTTACCTCCGGAATATTTTACCCAAGAGGACGCCATCATCATTTAATCATACAGTAAAGCTGCATGTCCTCGGGAAAAATTACGGCTGTAGTTTCCCCTTGCTCTCAGCCGTTCGCAGTACCAGCACTGCAAGGCCGTTTTGGTTAATGTTACAAGGCCAGATCAGTCAATCATCCAGACTGTTGCCCCTACAACTACTGAAAAGGCTGCTGCCCCTCTTCAGGAACCACATGTTTGTCTGGCCTCTCAACAGATACCCCTCCGTTGTGGTTGCACCTACGGTACGGTACGGCCATCTGTATCGCTGAGGCACGCAAGCCTCCCCACCAACGGCAAGGTCCATGGTTCATGGGGGAAGCAGATTTAACTAGCCATCTGAATGCTTTGAACATTTCACTACAAGGTAAAGATCTGCTAATTACTCATTTCATAGATCGAATACGAGCTTTAAAAATGAAATTGACACTTTGGGTGAGTCAGCTGGAAACAGGAAATCAAGCTCATTTTCCTACATTATCATCCATGCAAGATGTTCACAAAGACTGTGAACGTTATTCACATAGTTTAGTTGCCTATAAGGAAGAATTTGATCAACGCTTTCAAGATCTGACAGCACTAGACAGTGATTTTGATCTGTTCTCCTCTCCATATTCAGCGAATATTGAAGAGATTCGTCCTGAGCTGCAACTAGAAATTATTGACCTGCAGTGTGACAGAGAATACAGAGACAAATTTCAGAACAAGAAAAACATTTTGGAATTCTACAGACACTTCCCTCAGGATAGATTTCCTCGTTTGCACAAACTGGCGGCTACAATAATATCAATGTTCGGTTCCACGTATGTTTGTGAACAACTGTTCTCTGCAATGAAATGTAACAAGACGCGCCTGAGAAACGCATTGTCTGATCGAAATTTAAACTGCACGCTGCGCCTACAATGCGCAAGAACAATTACTTCGAACATAGCCGCAATTGTAAAGGGCAAAAAGTACAAGATAACCGAGAATCCCACACTTCAGTGACACCTTTTATTGTGTACCAGTTCACAAAAAAATGGTTCAAATGGGTCTGAGCACTATGGGACTCAACTGCTGTGGTCATAAGTCCCCTAGAACTTAGAACTACTTAAACCTAACTAACCAAAGGACAGCACACAACACCCAGCCATCACGAGGCAGAGAAAATCCCTGACCCCGCCGGCAATCGAACCCGGGAACCCGGGCGTGGGAAGCGAGAACGCTACCGCACGAACACGAGATGCGGGCACCAGTGCACAAATTAATACGAATGTAGATGCATACACTAAGCTAATAAAATTATGTGGCACGTGTACATTCTCCTTTATTTGTTTCATTTGTCGCAGTAATAATTCGTGAGTGATATCCCTGCTGGTGGCCGCGTATTTACATTGACTGGCGGCAGCCGTTGTGTGCCCCACGCGACTCTCCCCACTCTCCTCTCTGGTCCGGTAGTGGGGAGTCCGCGAGCACGTATGTTGTGAAGCACTGCACCAGCTGATGTGACTTTCCCCAAGACATCTGTCCATCCTCCCATAGCGGTTCCGCAAAGGGTGCATTCTGTTATCCCACAGTGTGTCGGTATAGGTGTGCCACGATTGCAACTCCCCTGTCCTGTATCCTCTGCGCTTCCAAGTTCAAAAGCTCACCCAGAAAGCAAGTGAAATAATCAGTGCCTGGCTGAATTAAGGGATGTTAAAAAACGAAATGAAATCAACGTATACAATTACTGTAATCTCATTAAACCATCTAAATTTTTATATTATCAGACCCTGTCGATAACAACTCACGTACCGTCGAATTATTTTATCAAACATGACTGAAAAGAGACGAACCAAGGGCTTGCTGCTTTGCTCGGACAATGTCACTGAATTACTCGATTTATGATGAAACTATTTTTCAGGATAAGGGTGAAGGTGGGTCGTACGCTAAACGGTCGTAAAAATATTTCCTTAGGAGTGCGACAGCTTTTTTCCATGCTTAGCAAGTCCCTTACTTTATAGGGCGAGTCTAGCTCAGGTTCGGTGGAACATTCAGTACTTAAAAACTATTTCACAACAAATTGATGCTCAACATAACGATCTTCTCACATTACAGACGTTCTATCGGTGATAGCTGAGGTGGCCAACAAAACAATCTGACGTCTACAAAAAGGTAACACATTAATAATTTTAGTTAGACTATGTACTCTTACTAATTGAGTTATACGTAACTTTGAATGCTGTAGGTTCTTCTTTGGTGGTGAGCTACCCTCATAGAGAGTAAAGTTCTTGACCACAACGGCCGAGCGGTTCTAGGCGCTTCAGTCTGGAACCGCACGACCGCTACACCCATGCTCGGGCATGGATGTGTGTGATGTCCTTAGGTTAGTTAGGTTTAAGTAGTTCTAAGTTATAGGGGACTGATGACCTCAGATGTTAAGTCCCATAGTGCTCAGAGCCATTTCTTGACTGCAACAAATAATCTTGAACGCTGATACGCGTATATAAGTCCCTGAATACTAGTAAAGTTTAGTAGCATCATGGTACAACAATGTATTGCCATCGCTGCAGTCTTCCGCACTAATGTTGATAGTCTACATGCACTGAATCTCTGGGCAAACGTCTTTGTGTGGCAACTTAAAAAGATTTGCTGGCTAGTCAGAGCCACACTCAGGTAGGTCATGTGATTTTGGCGTCCTCTTGTGGTGTGTATGTTTGGCGCCACCCGACGAATAACAGCAAGGGGATGGGAGATCGTTGCAGGTGGGAGATTTAAAAGTCCCATCTCTCGTGTAGCTGTGAGCGGCGCGTGGTCCGCTGGTTGCGGTCGACCAAGATCCTGTTAATACCGCAACTGACACACCGTTAAGGTCAAAATAAAATATCGTAAGAGATCAATACTAAGGTTGGTTGGTTGATTTGGGGGAGGGGATCAAACAGCGAGGTCATCGGTAACAGTATTAGGGAAGCATGGATATGGAAGTCGGTCGTGCCCTTACAAAGGAAGCAACCCAGCATTTGCCTGAAGCGATTTAGGGAAATCGCGGAAAACTTAAATCAGGATGGCTGGACGCGGGTTTGAGCGGTCACCCTCCCGAATGGGAGTCCAGTGTGCTAACCACTGCTTCAAATCGCTCGGTAACACTGATGGTGTCAACCATGTTGTTGTTGTTGTGGTCTTCAGTCCAGAGACTGGTTTGATGCAGCTCTCCATGCTACTCTATCCTCTGCAAGCTTCTTCATCTCCCAGTACCTACTGCAACCTACATCCTTCTGAATCTGTTTAGTGTATTCCTCTCTTGATCTCCCTCTTCGATTTTTACCCTCCACGCTGCCCTCCATACTAAATTGGTGATCCCCTGATGCCTCAGAATATGCCCTACCAACCGATCCCTTCTTCTAGTCAAGTTGTGCCACAAACTCCTCTTCTCCCCAATTCTATTCAATACCTCCTCATTGGTTATATGATCTACCCATCTAATCTTCAGCATTCTTCTGTAGCAACACGTTTCAAAAGTTTCTATTCTCTTCTTGTCTAAACTATTTATCGTCCACGTTTCACTTCCATACATGGCTACACTCCATACAAATACTTTCAGAAAAGACTTCCTGACACTTAAATCTATACATGATGTTAAATAATTTCTCTTCTTCAGAAACGCTTTTCTTGCCATTGCCAGTCTACATTTTATATCCTCTCTACTTCGAACATCATCAGTTATTTTGCTCCCCAAATAGCAAAACTCCTTTACTACTTTAAGTGTCTCATTTCCTAATGTAATTCCCTCAGCATCACCCGACTTAATTCGACTACATTCCATTATCCTCGTTTTGCTTTTGTTGATGTTCATCTTATATCCTCCTTTAAAGACACTATCCATTCCGTTCAACTGCTCTTCCAAGTCCTTTGCTGTCTCCGACAGAATTACAATGTCATCGGTGAACCTCAAAGTTTTTATTTCTTCTCCATGTATTTTAATTCCAACCCCGAATTTTTCTTTTGTTTCCTTTGCTGCTTGCTCAATATACAGATTGAATAACATCGGGGATAGGCTACAACCCTGTCTCACTCCTTTCCCAACCACTGCTTCCCTTTCGTGCCCCTCGACCCTTGTAACTGCCATCTGGTTTCTGTACAAATTGTAAATTGTCTTTCGCTGCCTGTATTTTACCCCTGCCACCTTCAGAATTTGAAAGAGAGTATTCCAGTCAACATTGTCGAAAGCTTTCTCTAAGTCTACAAATGCTAGAAATGTAGGTTTGCCTTTCCTTAATCTATTTTCTAAGGTAAGATGGGGTCAACCATAGAAAGCTTAATTTCCACATGGCACCATTCAGCTCAGCATGCTTATAAAGGCAGCAGAAATGTAGGATCGCATTGTCGTTGTTTCACTTACCTTCTGGTAGCAAACCTTGCGGCAGTAGTCTTCCTGGATAGTTTTGCAACATCCCCAGTCTACACGTTTACATGCAACACAACTTCCAGAACGTAAAAATCGAATTTTGTATGGAGCTACCTCCGAGTTGAGCAATACCGCACAAGTTTGCGTAATGACGTAAGCTACACGTGCTGCCAGTGATGACACGCACACAATTTTCGAATGAAAGCTCATACGCACCAGACGCAGCGAGAACAAACCGTCGGGCAACGAAGAAGGTGGCCCAGTGGCCTTAATCAGACAGTAGTCCCTCATCTGCGATAGCAGTGTTGGGAGGATGGTGTTGACGTATATTTGCGTTACTTAAGAGAACATAACATACAAGCTGAGGGAAGTAGATTAGGAAATGAGACACTTGAAGTAGTAAATGAGTTTTGCTATTTGGGAAGCAAAGTATCTGATGAAGGTCGCCGGCCGCGGTGGTCTAGCGGTTCTAGGCGCTCAGTCAGGAACCGCGCGACTGCTACGGTCGCAGGTTCAAATCCTGCCTCGGGCATGGATGTGTGTGATGTCCTTAGGTTAGTTAGGTTTAAGTAGTTCTAAGTTCTAGGGGACTGATGACCACAGATGTTAAGTCCCATAGTGCTCAGAGCCATTTGAACCATTTGATGAAGGTCGAAGTAGGGAGAATATAAAAGGTAGACTGTCAATGGCAAGAAAAGCGTTTCTGAAGAAGAGACATTTGTTAACATCAAATATAGATTTAAGTGTCAGGAAGTCCTTTCTGAAAGTATTTGTACGGAGTGTAACCATGTATGGATGTGAAACATGGACGATAAACAGTTTAGACAAGAAGAGGATAGAAGCTTTTGAAATGTGGTGCTACAGCAGAATGCTGAAGATTAGATGGGTAGATCACGTAACTAATGAGGAGATACTGAATATAATTGGGGAGAAGAGAAATTTGTAGTACAACCTGATTGAAAGAAGGGATCGGTTGGTACGACACATTCTGAGGCATCGAGGGATCACCAATTTAGGACTGGGGGGAAGCGTGGAGGGTAGAAATCGTTGAGCAAAACCAAGAGATGAATACAGTCTGTAGATTGAGAGGGATGTAGGTTGCAGTATTTATTCGGAGATGAAGAGGCTTGCATAGGATGGAGTAGCATGGAGAGCTGCATCAGACCAATCTTTGGACTGAAGACCACAACAACAACAAGCGAACATGTTATTGGCTACGCTTACGAACAGCACTGATTCGGGAAGAAGAAAAACGAACTCGAATTCGATTTTCACTGCCGTGTTTACATGTTATGCCTGAAACGATTATGCTAGGATGACCACAGTTCGTTTTTCCGTACGTCAGTTGCTTTATACGAATAATGGAACGTTCGAAAGGAAAAATTATTTGGACTGTACACTAATAACACCTTCATCTCGTGGAGCTATCCGTGCGTACTAAGTTGCGATACAGAACTCTGAAGCTGTGTGTTACAATGACAAGCTACGAATGGCATTGATTTGTTTAAAATTACTGAAACCATAACAGCAAGAAAGAAATCATTGTAGCAAGTGCATAGTTCTGGCAGCTGTCCAAACACGACGCGAATCGTGAAAATTCGCTTTTCTGTTGGTGAATTAACAAGGGTCCAGTGTGTAACGTATTATTTGCAATACGTACGACTCACTCACAGTGTTATTTCAACAGTTACGTTACATATCAGTGATCTCTAATTGGGGGAGCTAAACGTCGTTAGGCGATCTCACGGAATGTGACTTGTGTCCTGACAGAAAATAATAGGAGATTTGAGACATTTTTGAGTCAGACACATGAAACCCTGGTATCATCATTAAGATAACTTCTATATCGATTGTGCTTTCTATTGGCAATTATTCTCACAGTCTACTTTCCAAGACATGAGATTTCACAAGACTGTACCTTGTGCGTGAAAGAAGATACAAACTTGGGGTGAACATTAACTATGTGTAGGACTATAAGGTTTTATTTTCAAAAGAAGTGTCCGGTATTAAAATGTATGTATGTATTTTACGTACATACGCGTACAGATTTTGGGTACTTTTCACACTGAAGCGCCAAAGAAACTGGTATAGGCATGCGCATTCAAATACAGATAAATGTAAACAGGCAGAATACGGCGCTGAGGTCGGCAAAGCTATACAAGACAAGTCTCTGGCGCAGGTGTTAGATCGGTTACTGCTACTACAGTGGCAGGTTAGCAAGATTTGAGTGAGTTTGAACGTGGTATTATAGTCGGCGCATGGTCGATAGGACACAACATCTCCGAGGTAGCGATGAAGTGGGGATTTTCCCGTACGACCATTTCACGTGTGTAACGTGAATATCAGGAATCCGATAAAACATCAAATCTCCGACATCGCTGCGGCCAGAAAAAGATCCTTTAAAAATGTAACCAACGATGGCTGAAGAGACTCGTTCAATGTGACAGAAGAGGAACCATTTGGGGAAGTGTTGCAGATTTCAATGCTGGGCCATCAACAAGTGTCAGCGTGCGAACCATTCAACAAAACATCATCGATATGGGCTTTCGGAGCCGAAGGCCCACTCGTGTACCCTTGATGAGAGCACGACAGAACGTTTTACGCCTCGCCAGAGCCTGTCAACACCGACATTGGACTGTTGATGACTGGAAACACGTTGCTTCTTCGGACGAGTCTCGTTTCAAATTGCATCGAGTGGATGGATCTGTACGGGTTTGGAGGCAACCTCATGAATCCATGGACGCTTCATGTCAGCAGGGGACTGTTCAAGCTGGTGGGGACGCTCTAGTGGTGTGGAGCGTCTGCGGTTGGAGTGATATGGGACCCCTGATACGTATAGATACGAGTCTGACAGGTTACACGTACGTAAGCATCCTGTCTGATCACCTGCATCCATTTATGTCCATTGTGCATTTCGACGGACTTAGATAATTCCAGCACGACAATGCGACACCACACTCGTCCAGAATTGCTGCAGAGTGGCTCCAGGAATACTCTTCGGAGTTTAAAAACTTCCGCTGCCCACCAAACTCCCCAGAGATAAACATTATTGAGCATATCTGGGGTGCCTTGCAATGTGCTGTACAGAAGAGCTCTCCATCCCATCGTACTCTTACGAATTAACGGACATCCCTGTAGGATTCATGTTATCAATTCCCTCCAACACCACTTCAGACATTAGTCGAGTTGATGCCACGTCGCGTTGTGGCACTTCTGCGCCCTCGCGGGGGCCCTACACGATATTAGCACGTGTGCCAGTTTTCTTCGGCTCTTCAGTGTACATCTACGTTTAGGATAAAAGTTCCCATTCACCTTTCACAAATATTCAGTGTACCCTCCAGCGGAAGCACGACAAACATCCAGACGACAGGCAAACTCGTGCGATAGTTAGCGAGCATGGCTGAAGTTACTGCATTCAGTACAGATTCCGCGCAGCTTCGCAGGTCAGTCAAAACTATTGGACAGGGGACACAAAGTCGTAGTTTTTAACAAATCTTCTCAAAAATCAGGTCACATGCCGTGAGATTAAGAGACAACGAAGACCAATGATGCTATGCAAGATCCGTACGTCCTTTACGCTGTAAAACAGGCGTGGCCAGACTGCGCTCCGAAAGCGCGAGTGCTCTGGCCGGGCTCTGCTCCCCCATAATCCCAGCGCAGTGGCGAGTGGTGATGAGGGGTGAGGAGGAACAGCCTAAGTCCGCAGCCGGACGCCGTAGAGTGAGGCAGTCGGCTTGTCACAGTCTGCTGACGATACCGATCGTGTTACATTAGATTTACGCTACGCATTATCAATACTATGGCACCTATGCACTTATAAATATAAAAAATAAAAAAGTGATGACACATCATTCAGTGCTGAATGGGAATTGGTTTACTTGTGTTTGAATGTCATGTAAATGCAAAGTGCTTACTACATCATCACACTATTATGAGCTGGAGAACACCATTACAACACCACCCACAAAGACGGTATGATGCACTTGTCTTCTTACGTACGACTGTAAATGCTGGCTGAACTTAGGGCTGCCAATTGGCGGAGTTAAGGGTAAATAGACTAAAAAACTAAAACCAAACCCCTCCCGCACAGGCCATGAAGGCCCAAAAGTACCGACCGGCCGCCGTGTCATCCTCAGCCCACAGGCGTCACTGGATGCGGATATGGAGGGGCATGTGGTCAGCACACCGCTCTCCCGGCCGTAGGTCAGTTTCCGAGACCGGAGCCGCTACTTCTCAATCAAGTAGCTCCTCAGTTTGCCTCACAAGGGCTGAGTGCATCCTGCTTGCCAACAGCACTCGGCAGACCGGATGGTTCCAGCCCGACAGATTTTAACTTCGGTGATCTGACGGGAACCAGTGTTACCACTGCGGAAAGGCCGTTGGCAAGGGTAAATATAGCAGTGGCATAATCTTTTATGGTCGACATCACAAATTATTTCACTTCATTAATGCATGGGGAGAATCATTTGCTAACAGATATGGTGGACAAGAGTGATTGTATCAAACAAAAATTAATCTTATGGAAAAATCAGGTGCAAGTTCATGAGATGGAACATTTCCTGGAACTCAAAGCAGTCATTTGTGGACCAAAAATGACTGACTACATTTCAATAATTGAAACATTTCGTCATCAGTTCGCGAAGTGATTCCACGACTATAACGTTGAATAATGATTCTGATTTATTTGTCAGACCGTTCTCGCTTCTGGTTGCTGATGTACCTTCTCATTAACTCCAACTTGAGCTTAGAGATGTACAGCGTAGCACCAGCTTGACGACTTATTTGTTCAATACAGGAATTCAGAACATTCTTATATAGTGTTACGACAAGACTATTATCTTCGGCCGGCCCTTGTTGCTGTGCGGTTCTAGGCGCTTCAGTCTGGAACCGTGTGACCGCTACGGTCGCAGGTTTGAATCCTGCCTCGGGCATGGATGTGTGTGATGTCCTTAGGTTAGTTAGGTTTAAGTAGTTCTAAGTTCTAGGGGACTGATGACCACAGATGTTAAGTCCCATAGTGCTCAGAGCCATTTGAACCATTTTTTTACTATCTTCGACTGCACAGGCGAGTCGCTAAAGTTATTTCAATATTTGTTTTAATGTACGTGTGCGAACGTGTTTTTTCTGTTATTAAACTGAGAAAATCCCACCAAAGGTCGGGTTTAACAGATTTAATCAGTGTAACTCCAAGTGTTTGTTACATAGACCATAGTTCTAGATATATAACGTATTCTAAAATCGAAATGTGTATAAATTTATAAGCATCACAACTTGCTTTTAGTGCCTGTATGAAGGCCTTTTTGTATCTCTTCTGTCTGTATTAGAACTAATGTATACATTGAATTAATTAGTAAAGTTATTCCATTGGCGAAAAAATGAAAAATTGAAAACAAACACTAGGGATAAAATCCTAGTGGTAATAGTTTGCTGCAATATTGGTCTCTTAGAAGTAGTGGCACTGTGTTGCAATCACGTGTTCCTAAGTCTCCTGCTTGTGCAACCTTTGGCATACGGCCGTCTCAGTCACACAACCACTCCGAGTAGAGCGGTGATCGTGGAAGCGCTGAGCAAACTCGGCTGCGCTCGCGGAGCGTGAGTGCACTCCTGGAGCGCAAATCTTCGCCAGGCCTGTTGTAAAAGGTGCGGTCCGCACTCCACACGAAAATCATACCGTACAAACATAACCGCGTTGAACCTCTTGAAACGGGAAAGGCAGAAATCGCTTTGTTGCTGCGTTATCGCCCTCTCTATTCAATACACAGTAAGTTATGGCCGAGTTAGCGAGGGAGATAGCAACACCAGGAGACGGCTAACGGTTACCACATGAACAGACAATTTGCAACTGGAACCAAGTTAAGTTTTTATATTTCATGCGTAAGCCAAAATTCGGACAACATTTCTATCTACATTCGTGTAGGAGACAAAGTTTAGTGAAGTCGTATGTTTCTTTTTGAAACACACTTTACACACAGGCGGTCGTCAAAATAGTTGAAACACCTTTGTTCGACTCAGAAATGTGACGGAATAGTTACAGCACTCGACTCCATTCGGGTAGACTAAGATTCGAAACATGAAACGCAATGCTATGGAAGAATACATCATTATGAGAAAGACAGATGCACTTTATAGGAAAATAAATGGACAACTGGAGAAAAGAGAAGTACCAGTGTGAATATTAAGAGTTCATATGGCACGCTTGTGCTAAACAAAGAAGGGAAAGTTGAGAGGTGGAAGAAATATACACTGTTCAACAAAATTTTGTTATACTATCGGAAAATGTAGTCTCCGATTCAAGAGGTCTCATTGTCCAAGGTACTACTGGCATGCTTTGTGGCCGTTTTCCACTCATACACTACCGGCCATAAAAATTGCTACACCAAGAAGAAATGCAGATGATAAACGGGTATTCATTGGACAAACATATTATACAAAAACTCACATGTGATTACCTTTTCACGCAATTTGGGTGCATAGATCCTGAGAAATCAGTACCCAGAACAACCACCTCTGGCCGTAATAACGGCCATGATACGCCTGGCCATTGAGTGAAACAGAGCTTAGATGGCGTGTACAGGTACAGCTGCCCATGCAGTTTCAACACGATACCACAGTTCATCAAGAGTAGTGACTGGCGTATTGTGACGACCCAGTTGCTCGGCCACCATCGACCAGACGTTTTCAGTTGGTGAGAGATCTGGAGAATGTGCTAGCCAGGGCAGCAGTCGAACATTTTCTGCATCCAGAAAGGCCCGTACAGGACCTGCAACATGCGGTCGTGCATTATCCTGCTGAAATGTAGGGCTTCGCAGGGATCGAATGATGGGTAGAGCCACGGGGCGTAACACATCTGAAATGTAACGTCCACTGTTCAAAGTGCCGTCAATGCGAACAAGAGGTGACCGAAACGTGTAACCAGTGGCACCCCATACCATCACGCCGGGTGACACGCCAGTATGGCGATGACGAATACACGCTTCCAATGTGCGTTCACCGTGATGTAGCCAAACACGGATGCAACCATCATGATGCTGTTAACAGAGCCTGGATTCATCCGAAAAAAATGAGGTTTTGCAATTTGTCCACCCAGGTTCGTCGTTGAGTACACCATCGCAGGCGCTCCTGTCTGTGATGCAGCGTCAATGGTAACCGCAGCCATGGTCTCCGAGCTGATAGTCCATGCTGCTGCAAACGTCGTCGAACTGTTCGTGCAGATGGTTGTAGTCTTGCAAACGTCCCCATCTGTTGACTCAGGGATCGAGACGTGGCTGCACGATCCGTTACAGCCATGCGGATAAGACGCCTGTCATCTCGACTGCTAGGGATACGAGGCCGCTGGGATCCAGCACGGCGTTCCGTATTACCCTCCTGAACCCACCGATTCCATATTCTGCTAACAGTCATTTGATGTCGACCAACGTGAGCAGCAATGTCGCGATACAATAAACAGCTATCGCGATAGGCTACAATCCGACCTTTATCAAAGTCGGAAACGTGATGGTACGCATTTCTCCTCCTTACACGAAGCACCACAACAATGTTTCACCAGGCAACGCCGGTCAACTGGTGTTTGTGTATGAGAAATCGGTTGGAAACATTCCTCATGTCAGCACGTTGTAGGTGTCGCCACCGGCGCCAACCTTGTGTGAATGCTCTGAAAAGCTAATCATTTGCATATCACAGCATCTTCTTCCTGTCGGCTAAATTTCGCGTCTGTAGCACGTCATCTTCGTGGTGTAGCAATTCTAATGTCCAGTAGTGTATAAACATACCGCTGCCGAAGAGGCACACCGCGAGCAGTCCAGTATCAACAACAGCTTCATTCAGTTTGTGTTCAGCGCTGCAGTAACATGACACGTAGAGAGATTCAACAGTTTGATAGACTCAGGATAGCGGCTTTACTTTCAGCAGGTCACACATAGCGAGATGTTGCTGATCGGTTGCATGTCACTCAAAGTGATATGTCTAAGGTGTGGAGAAAGAACACAGAGACGGTAAATGTGAGCGATAGACGTTGCAGTGGTCGTCTCCACATGACAACACCAACACAGGATCGTTTCCTCCAACTGTCGACACGCAGTCGCCCAACATCATTTGTCAGAAATTTTGGATGTGACTTCTCCCGGACAACAGGGATTCGTGTCTCAGACCAAACAGTGCGTAGAAAATTGCATCAGGGTGTTCTTCATTCCAGAAGACCAATGAGAAATTTTGCAGTGAACCAACTCAACCGACGCAATCGAAGGACCTAGGCTCTTGCACATCAACATTGTACCTTTGCAAAATGGATTAATGTCATGTTTGCTGACGAGACCAGGACTGGTTTGCTACCGGAAACTTGGCGTCTTAGGCTATGGAGAAGCGCTAGTCGACCTCAGGAACGACGATGCATTCAGGTTCAAAAATGAGCACTATGACATCTGACGTCATCAGTCCGCTAGATCTTAGAACTACTTAAACCTAACAAACCTAAGGACATCACACACATCCAAGTCCGAGGCAGGATTCGAACCTGCGGCCGTAACGGTAGCGCGGTGTCAGACTGAAGCGCCTAGAACCGCTCGGCCACACCGGCCGGCATGCGTTCAGGAAGTCCATCCATTTGTAGGTGGGAGTGTAACGTTCTGGGCGGCAGTAATGATGGGACGGCGGACCCCTCTAATTCTACGGCAGTTTGACTGGTCCCCGATACCTCCAAGACGTCCTACAAACGATTTAAGCCCGACAGACGAGAAGCCGGTGACGATGCAATGCCGCACCATACTCTAGCAGTGTCCCGGTATCTTTAAGGATGCAACATCAACCGAATTTACTGGCCAGCACAGTACCCAGACGTGAATGCAACCGAGTATGCATGGGACATGTTGAAGGTGGTCATTCCACAGCGTCCGAATCCACATGACAATCTTCAGTCTCTCACTGAAGTTGCCATTCAGGAGTGTGACCTCATACCCCAACATAAACTTGATGGTCTCATCCAGAGTATGCCTCGCAGAGTGGGAGAACTCATCCGTGTGTGGGGAGGACATACACACTACTCAAGACTGAAAATGATCATCATGAGTTCCCACTGTTTTTTTTTCCAAGAAGTACACTTAGGAGAGAGCCTGCTTTGTTTTGTAAGATTTTTGTAATTATCCGAAACCTTCTTGTTTACAGAATGAATTATGTTTATTTTATTAATAAGATATTTTACAAAGCTCAATGGGTGTACTATAACAAGTCTTTGCAGTAAATTCTATGATATCCCAAACTTTTGTTGAGGTGTGTATGTTGTATTAGTGTTAACGTGTAGATGAGGACTCCCGTCAGGTAGACCCGTCGCCTGATGCAAGTCTTTTTTGTTGACGCCACTTCAGCTGCTTACGTGTCGTTAAGGATGAAATAATAGTGAGGACAACACAACACCCATCCCGAGCGGAGAGACATCACACACATCCATGCCCGAGGCAGGATTCGAACCTGCGACCGTAGCGGTAGCGCGGTTCCAGACTGAAGCGCCTACAACCGCTCAGCCACACCGGCCGGCCGTTACATTCTGAAACGTCCGTATAGCGACGGTGTTGTGAACTAGAGCGCATAGGTGGCGCTGTTTTATGGTACCTAGTTAGAGACAGTCGAGTGCATGTATTGTAAGAGAATAGAAAAGCAACTGGAATCACTCAACAGAGTAAAGTCCACTGGACCTGACGGGATACCAATTCCATTCTACACAGAGTACGCGAAAGAACTTGCCCCCCTTCTAACAGCAGTGTACCGCAAGTCTCTAGAGGAACGGTGATTGGAAAAGAGCACAGGTAGTCCCAGTCTTCAAAAAGGGTCGTCGAGCAGATGCGCAAAACTATAGACCTATATCTCTGACGTCGAACTGTTGTAGAATTTTAGAACATGTTTTTTGCTCGAGTATCATGTCGTTTTTGGAAACCCAGAATCTACTATGTAGGAATCAACATGGATTCCGGAAACAGCGATCGTGTGAGACCCAACTCGCTTTATTTGTTCATGAGACCCAGAAAATATTAGATACAGGCTCCCAGGTAGATGCTATTTTTCTTGACTTCCGGAAGGCGTTCGATACAGTTCCGCACTGTCGCCTGATAAACAAAGTAAGAGCCTACGGAATATCAGACCAGCTGTGTGGCTGGATTGAAGAGTTTTTAGCAAACAGAACACAGCATGTTGTTATCAATGGAGAGACGTCTACAGACGTTAAGGTAACCTCTGGCGTGCCACAGGGGAGTGTTATGGGACCATTGCTTTTCACAATATATATAAATGACCTAGTAGATAGTGTCGGAAGTTCCATGCGGCTTTTCGCGGATGATGCTGTAGTATACAGAGAAGTTGCAGCATTAGAAAATTGTAGCGAAATGCAGGAAGATCTGCAGCGGATAGGCACTTGGTGCAGGGAGTGGCAACTGTCCCTTAACATAGACAAATGTAATGTATTGCGAATACATAGAAAGAAGGATCCTTTATTGTATGATTATATGATAGCGGAACAAACACTGGTAGCCGTTACTTCTGTAAAATATCTGGGAGTATGCGTGCGGAACGATTTGAAGTGGAATGATCATATAAAATTAATTGTTGGTAAGGCGGGTACCAGGTTGAGATTCATTGGGAGAGTGCTTAGAAAATGTAGTCCATCAACAAAGGAGGTGGCTTACAAAACACTCGTTCGACCTATACTTGAGTATTGCTCATCAGTGTGGGATCCGTAGCAGATCGGGTTGACGGAGGAGATAGAGAAGATCCAAAGAAGAGCGGTGCGTTTCGTCACAGGGTTATTTGGTAACCGTGATAGCGTTACGGAGATGTTTAATAAACTCAAGTGGCAGACTCTGCAAGAGAGGCGCTCTGCATCGCGGTGTAGCTTGCTCGCCAGGTTTCGAGAGGGTGCGTTTCTGGATGAGGTATCGTATATATTGCTTCCCCCTACTTATACCTCCCGAGGAGATCACGAATGTAAAATTAGAGAGATTAGAGCGCGCACGGAGGCTTTCAGACAGTCGTTCTTCCCGCGAACCATACGCGACTGGAACAGGAAAGGGAGGTAATGACAGTGGCACGTAAAGTGCCCTCCGCCACACACCGTTGGGTGGCTTGCGGAGTATAAATGTAGATGTAGATGTAGAACTGCGGCTGTTGTGACACTGATTTGACTGTGCACGTAGGAACTCAAGTACGTCGTAAATCTAGAGCAGTAAATTCGACTAAATATTTAGGGATTACAGTTACGAACAACTTAAATTCGAACAGTCACATAGAGAATATTCAAAAAGATTTCGGGCTTGCAGCCGGTCGTCGTTAGCTTCCATTCACGCCCTCCGTTCCGGCGTCTTCGTCAGTCTTCCATGGCTCACCTGAGGATGGCTGGCAGTTGTCCAGTCGAAATATCGTGAATGGAAGCTAACGACGACCGGCTGCAAGCCCGAAATCTTTTTGAATATTTAGTTCTCCGGGAAAATTTTAAATTTCACACATAGAGAATATTGTGTGGAAAGCAAACCAAAGACTGCGATTTATTGGCAAAACACTAGAAAATGTAAAGGTTCTACGCTTGTCCACCCTCTTCTGGAATACTGCTGTGCGGTGTGGGATCCGCATCAGTTTACACTGACAGAGGACATCGAAAAAGTTCAAAGAAAGACAGCTCGTTTTGTGTTATCGATACATAGGGGAGAGATTGTCATGAATATGATACGCGAATTGAGGTAGCAATCATTAAACCAAAGACGTTTTTCCTTCAGCAGGATCTTCTCATGAAATTTCAATCACAAACTTTCCCCTTACCTTTAAGGTGGTTCGATAAACTCTTCACAGGCAGTTAAGTGTGAATTGCAGTTAAATAGCGTTTTGTAAGAAATTAGACAAAACCACTATCGAAACGTTTCAAATTATAGAGCAAATTTCCTGTGATGACGCATTGATCCGCAGTGTTGTGTTTAGGTGGCACTGACGTTTTTCACAACGGAGACAGAGTTTAGAGGCTGAGGTGGGTACTGTTTGGCCACAAACGGTTAGAGTTGAACTAAAGATTGAAGAAGTTGCAATGTTGGTTGTGTTCCAACCGCTCCCAAACGGTAGACGATCTCGCAACAGCAATAGAGTTCAGCCACGGTAGGTGCTACAAAATTTCGACTGATGAGCTGAAGACGTAACATGTTACCTAGCATCCTGACGCAAGACCAACGTGATGATCGCTTGGCGACTTTTGGGAACCTGATCATTTGTGCTGACGATGAACCAACGTTTCCCAACTGGATCGTAACTGGGACGAAACATTGTGCTTCCTGTACGACCCGCAACAGAAACGACAATCCGCCACCTGGAAAATACCAGTATTGCCATGACAGAAAAGAAACCACCAAGAGACGGGTCAAAAGACAAAATGATGCTTGACCTTTTCTGTATTCAACTGGAATAGTTCATATGGAATTCATCCCAGGAGGGGCAACGGTAAATGAAACCCGCTACGAGGAGGTACTTGGCCCTTTGCCCGATTCAGTTCATCGTAAGTGTCCTGAGCTTTTGATTTCGCACCATGTGATTTATCTCTCTTTCTTCGCATGAAAGTACTCCTGCGTGGGCGTAAATTTCGTTCGGCCGAATACGTCATGACTGCCACAAGAGAAGCCGTGCGGGACCTTCCTGCCAAAATGTTTCAGCGGTGCTTCCAGCAGATATACAGACGTTCATAGACGTGCATAGAGGAGAACGGCGACCGTTAGAAGGGGCATGTGGATCCGTTTAAGTGCACGCCGTGGCCATATGACCTACAGCCAAAATAAAATTTAAAAAAAGTGTGTATGTGGCTGTATGCCTCAGGCCCAACCGGCCGGCATGACCGAGCGGTTCTAGGCGCTACAATCTGGAACCGCGCGACCGCTACGGTCGCAGGTTCGAATCCTCCCTCGGGCATGGATGTGTATGATGTCATTAGGTTAGTTAGATTTAAGTAGTTCTAAGTTTTAGGGGACTGATGACGTCAGATGTTAAGTCCCGTAGTGCTCAGAGCCATTTGAACCATTTTTGAACCTTAGACCCAAACGTCAATAAAAACAAAGCAAAAATAAAATAA
Source organism: Schistocerca nitens (assembly GCF_023898315.1). NCBI lineage: Eukaryota > Metazoa > Arthropoda > Insecta > Orthoptera > Acrididae > Schistocerca > Schistocerca nitens. Next base: position 933,634,801 of record NC_064616.1, read on the forward strand.
AAAATTCGCCGTTTTACGCGGCGCCTTGTGAGTCATTCAGGTGCCTACTCTCCAGGCGACAGTCTCAAAGCTTAATGACTGTAGTACTATGTAGATGTGGATACAGCGGAAGCGTCACCCCCTCTCTGGTAGTGACCTGAGAAACCTTCAGCGCTGCTCAGTTAAAAAACATGACGAAACGATCTCCACTGGGACGCATGGCAGATGTGGACAGTGAAATTCCATTAACCACGCGAAGCACAAGCGAAGGGGGAGCAGCAATCGATTCCAGATGCTCGTCCAGCTGACCGGCCGGCGGTCAATTGGGTCGCGCTGTTGCCGCAGCTGGCCTTCCGCACACCAGACCCCCGTGTATGCCGTAGTGCCACCACCACATCCCGCACTTCGCTCAAATTGAAACAGCTTGCTTTACTATTCTTATTGTGGGTTGTGCGCGGGTTGGAATGTTGTTAGTACGCATCTTAATCTCTCTGCGTCTTGGCTATTACGTGAAATATTTTTGTGGGACGCAGCAATATGTTTGCTGGCTCTTTGTGAAATATTTCGACTAAATCATGCCACGGTGCTGAATGTTATTATTTTAGCGTCTCTCAGTGATGTTTGTTGAGCATTTTCGTAAGTCCTCGTGCTAACCTAACAAATACCTAATGAACGCGGCAGCTCTTCCCAAACTTTGTTCTACGTCTTCTGTTAACCCACCTTTCAAAGTGTCCCAGAGTAACGACTCATGCTCAAGAATTACTTGGTCGAGATTAGTGAAAGAAACTTCTTTTGCTTTCGTGGATGCAGCTGTTAAACATTCTTTCGTCGAATTTCAGTCCGGAATTTCTTCCCCTCACAAATAGATTTAGACACATGAGGTCGCTCTAGCTCACAGCGCACTTGCTGGCTGTCTTATAATATATATGACGGTTGTGACTGCTTCTACTGAGTAGTCCGAAATGGTGTAACGAAACTGACTATGACCTTGTTCACTACTTACGTGCTTAGAATTCGACATTTGCACTTCGAAAGCCACCGTATGTTGTGTGGTGATACTTCGAGTGCCAATCCATCTCTATTAGCGAATGGTGTGCGGGAATAACGACTGTAAGCCTCCGTACCAGTTCTAATTTATGTGATTTTCTCACTGTGGTCATTTCCTGAGACATAAGTGAGAGAAAATTATATGTTACACGACATTTCCAGGACCATACCCTCTCGGAGTTTCAGCAGTGAAAATCTCCGTAATACACAGCACCTCTCTTGTGTCGAATATACCTTTACAGTTTGTTGAGTATTATCATAAAACTCCCACGCTTACTAAACGATCCCGTGACGAAGCGCTCCGCTCGTTGTGGTACGTTGGATCTTCATTTCTCTTACATTAATCCAGCCTCGTAATACTCCCAAACTGGTTAACAGTACTTAAGAATTGATCGGACGAGTGCTTTTTAAGAAACTTCTTTCGTGGATTAAGTACAGTTCCTTAAGAGTCCTCCAAAGACTCTCAGATTGTAATTTGGTTATCCTAAGACTTGTGTTATGTGGTCATACGACTTTAAATCGTTCCGAACGCTTACTTAATACCACTATTTCCAGCGCCTGATCGCTACTTGGGCAATCAAGTAACAACAACTCGCTGCGCTTATTTACATACAATACTTTTTATTGCTTTATGATGAGTGCAAATTGCCAGTCCGTACATCAAGCGGCGATCATCTTCGTACTTTTCTTCATTTCGTTACATGTTGTTTTGAGCTGGTAAAATCTCATTCACAGTAGTATAACACACGAACAACGTGACGTAGCTTTTATATTATCCTCCAGGTTATTTACGGGTATCTTCAATAGTAACGGTCATATTATACATTATTTGGTTATACCCCAAGATTCTTTTCCATCTGACGGATTTGTTCGTTGAGAACGAAGAGCTCGGTTTAAGACTACAAGCAGGAGTTAATCTCTGTTGTTTTCAAATGAGACGTCACTCATGCACAGCTCTTAATTGAGTATGTATATTCCTCAGCGAATCTCGGCATCAAAATAGATTGGTAGCTAGAATAACAGCCAAACGCACCAAAAATAAACACAAAATACATATAGTTATAAAGGCAAACAAAAATTCTCTTGACATCTTCCTTAGGGACAGTCTTCACTCCTTTGCACTCTGTGTAAGCGTAGATCAGATGTGTTTTAAATTCAAAGAAATACACTCCTGGAAATGGAAAAAAGAACACATTGACACCGGTGTGTCAGACCCACCATACTTGCTCCGGACACTGCGAGAGGGCTGTACAAGCAATGATCACACGCACGGCACAGCGGACACACCAGGAACCGCGGTGTTGGCCGTCGAATGGCGCTAGCTGCGCAGCATTTGTGCACCGCCGCCGTCAGTGTCAGCCAGTTTGCCGTGGCATACGGAGCTCCATCGCAGTCGTTAACACTGGTAGCATGCCGCGACAGCGTGGACGTGAACCGTATGTGCAGTTGACGGACTTTGAGCGAGGGCGTATAGTGGGCATGCGGGAGGCCGGGTGGACGTACCGCCGAATTGCTCAACACGTGGGGCGTGAGGTCTCCACAGTACATCGATGTTGTCGCCAGTGGTCGGCGGAAGGTGCACGTGCCCGTCGACCTGGGACCGGACCGCAGCGACGCACGGATGCACGCCAAGACCGTAGGATCCTACGCAGTGCCGTAGGGGACCGCACCGCCACTTCCCAGCAAATTAGGGACACTGTTGCTCCTGGGGTATCGGCGAGGACCATTCGCAACCGTCTCCATGAAGCTGGGCTACGGTCCCGCACACCGTTAGGCCGTCTTCCGCTCACGCCCCAACATCGTGCAGCCCGCCTCCAGTGGTGTCGCGACAGGCGTGAATGGAGGGACGAATGGAGACGTGTCGTCTTCAGCGATGAGAGTCGCTTCTGCCTTGGTGCCAATGATAGTCGTATGCGTGTTTGGCGCCGTGCAGGTGAGCGCCACAATCAGGACTGCATACGACCGAGGCACACAGGGCCAACACCCGGCATCATGGTGTGGGGAGCGATCTCCTACACTGGCCGTACACCACTGGTGATCGTCGAGGGGACACTGAATAGTGCACGGTACATCCAAACCGTCATCGAACCCATCGTTCTACCATTCCTAGACCGGCAAGGGAACTTGCTGTTCCAACAGGACAATGCACGTCCGCATGTATCCCGTGCCACCCAACGTGCTCTAGAAGGTGTAAGTCAACTACCCTGGCCAGAAAGATCTCCGGATCTGTCCCCCATTGAGCATGTTTGGGACTGGATGAAGCGTCGTCTCACGCGGTCTGCACGTCCAGCACGAACGCTGGTCCAACTGAGGCGCCAGGTGGAAATGGCATGGCAAGCCGTTCCACAGGACTACATCCAGCATCTCTACGATCGTCTCCATGGGAGAATAGCAGCCTGCATTGCTGCGAAAGGTGGATATACACTGTACTAGTGCCGACATTGTGCATGCTCTGTTGCCTGTGTCTATGTGCCTGTGGTTCTGTCAGTGTGATCATGTGATGTATCTGACCCCAGGAATGTGTCAATAAAGTTTCCCCTTCCTGGGACAATGAATTCACGGTGTTCTTATTTCAATTTCCAGGAGTGTATATCGACGGCACGTGAGAGGTATGTACCAAACGAAGTAATAAGAGAAGGTAGTGATCCCCCATTGTACGCAAAACAGTTTAGAACAATGTTGCTGAAGCAACGAAAAAAGCATGCCAAACTTAAAAGAACGCGTAGTCTCCAAGATTGGCGAAGTTTTACATAAGATTGAAATTTAGCACTAACTTCAGTGTGAGATGCTTTCAATAGTTTCCCTAACGAAACTCTCTCTCGGAATCAGACAGAAAACCCGAAGATATTCTGGTCGTATGTAAAGAACACCAGCGACAAGACGCATTCAGTACCTTCACTGCGCGATAACAATGGTGATATTACTGATGTTAGTTCCACTAAAGCAGAGTTTCTAAAGACGGTATTCCGAAATTCCTTCACAAAAGAAGACGAAGTAAATATTCCAGAATTAAAATCAAGAATAACTAACAAAATGAGTAACTTAGAAGTAGATATCCTCGATGTAGCGAAGCAACTTACAACACTCAATAAAGGCAAGGCCTTCGGTCCCCTTTCAGAGTATACTGATATAATAATTCCATACTTAGCAATCCAGTCACATACAACTGCTCGCTTGTAGGAAGATCAGTACCCGAATCAAGTCACTCACATCAATACCCATCCGCTGAATTACAGACCCGAATCACTAACGTCGATTTGCAGTAGGGTTTTGGAAGATATACTGCGTTTGAATATTATGAATTACCTCAAAAACAAACGATTTATTGACATATACCCAATACGGATTCAGAAAGTATCGTTCTTGTGAAACATAACGAGCTCTTTATTCTCACGAAGTAATGAGTGCTATCGACAGGGGATATCCAATTGATTCTGTATTTTTATATTTCCTAAAGGCTTTTAACACCGTTCCTCACAAGCGACTTCTAACTAAATTGCGTGCCTATGAAGTATCGTCTCAGTTGTGTGACTGGATTCGTGATTTCCTGTCAGAGAGGTCACATTTCACAGTAATTAATGGCAAGACACAGAGTAAAACAGAATTATTATCGGGCGTTCCCTAAGCAAGTGTAATAGACCCTCGGCTGTTCCTGATCTAATTAAACGATTTAGGACACAACCTGAGCAGCCCACTTAGATTTTTTTCAGATGATGCTGTTAGTTACCGTCTTATAAAGTCATCAAATGATCGAAACGAACTGCAACATTTTTATAGAAGATGGTGCAAAAAATGGCAATTATCTCTAAGTAATGAAAAGCGTGAAGTCATCCACATGAGTACTAAGACTAATGCGCTAAATTTCAGTTATACTATAGATTACACAAATCTAAAGGCTGCAAATTCAACTAAATACATAGGGATTAAAATAACAAATGAATTGGAATGATCACATAGACTATGGTGTAGGGAAAGCAAATCAAAGACAGCGATTTATTGGCGAAACACTTAGAAAATGTAACAGGTCTGTTAAAGAGACTGTTTACACTTCGCTTGGCATTTCTCTTCTGGAGCTCTGCTGTACGTTGTGGGGTTCACATTACACACGGTTGATGGCAAACATCTAAGAAGTTCAAAGAAGCTTTTTGTGTATTATCGCGAAATAGGGAAAAGAGTGCTACAGACGCGTTACGCGAATTGGGGTGGCAATCAATAAAATAAAGGCGTTTTTCGTTGAGCAGGATCTGCTCAAGAAATTTCAATCACCAACTTTCTCCTCTGAAGGTGAAAATATTTTGCTGGAGACTGCCTGCATAGGGATTCTCCCTATGATCATCATAATAAAATAACAGAAATCAGAGCCGGCACGGAAAGATTTAAGTGTTCGTTTTTCCCTTGCGCTGTTTGAGAGTGGGACGGTAGAGAAGTAGCTTGAAGCTGTTTCGGTGACTCCCCTGCCACGAAATTAATTGTAAATTGCAGAAGTCATGTAGATATAGATGTAGATTTGTCAGTCTTCATAGAACTGCTACATGACAAGCAAGGTTTTGGAAGATGATTTCATCCCCATTATTCAAAGTGACCCTGATTTCGACAAGGTGTGGTGCATACAAGACGGAGCTCGACCCCATCGAAGCAGGAGAGTGTAGATGTACAGCAATAACCCCAAAACCATTACTGAGCTGAAGACAGCCATTCAGGAGGTCATCTACAGCATCGATGTTCCGACCTTTCAGCGGGTCATGCAGACTTTCGCTATTCGTTTGCGTCACATCATTGCCAATGATGGCAGGCATATCTAACATGTCATAACCTAATCCGAATATCTGTAGTGACATTTACGTATTGAATAAAGTGTGTGCACGCCGTAGTTTGTAACTAATTTACGTTTCTTTCATATAATTCAATAATTGTCACCCTGTATATGAGCGCTTTTTCTCCATAAAATACGGAACACACCCTTCGTAGAAGGGCGTCGAGCTACCTACGACTCAGACTCAACTTACTTAAGGTTAAACCCCAAGAGAAGGCACAGGACTATGTTACATTTACGTCACAACATTACACAAATAGTTCCCATTTGGACATTCATCGCCAAAATGTGAATCTAAGGAGACACATGGCTCCTCTCAGCAGTTATTACCTTAAAGACAGTCCAGAGGACAGTTCCTCAAGATGGTACCTCAACACAGGACTCAGTTACACGTGCCGCCAAGAGGAGCCAAACTAGTCATTATCAAAGTGATGTTAGTAATCATTCATTAGATATAGGATTATACGAAGGTTCAAAGACACATCAGTGCAAGTCACAGATCTATACAAAGTGTCCTAGAAATGTTGCGACGAACTTTGAAGGGGTTATAGGCGGTGTCGTGAGAAACAAATCGAAGATAGGAACCAGTGCCGAAAAAGTCATCGGACGATTCTACAGAGATTCGAAGTTTTATGCGCCGGCACTTGCCACTAGGCCAGCCCTTCGATACCAAACGTGACTTTGTACACTGACGGACCGTACGCGGAGGGTCTTACAATGCTGTTTGTTATTCACTGATCGCGACTGATTGCCACGATCGCCAGTGGAGCTAGTTACTGCGTACAAAGGCCTTGTCTCCTATAACTGCGATGCTCTGTTGTCTCAGTAGATGGCGGTTACGGACGTGGGTTTCAATCCGCAGTTTATCTTTCTCCTGGAATACTTTAAAATCTCCAATGTTTTTCGGTATACGGGAGAAAAATAAAGAGCAAGGGGAAACCTGTATCTGAAACCACCATCCACCAAGACAACAGAGCATAGGAGGCAGCAGCTAGCTCCATCTTCTCCACCGGCAATCGTGGCAGGCAGCCGCTATCATTCAATGACAGACAACATAGCGAGACGTTCCGCCTATGATCAGCCAGTGTACAAAGCCACGTCTGCGACAAAGGAGTAGCCTAGTAGCAGGCGCTGGCGCCTATGATGACTTCGACGCTCTGTAGCGTTGTTAGATGACGTTTCTGGGCAAGGGTTCCTGTCATTGATTTGTTCCGCAAGACATCTTCTTCAACCCCTCGAAGTTTATCGCAACAATTCTGGGACACTCTGTATTTGCCAGCACAATCTTCATACTCACGTATTATAACACATCTTTCAATAAATGATTGTAAATTATTGCGAATATGTGTTGCCATCTATGTTTGCAATAAATGCTGCCTAATCATTTCTGGCCCTGTGACAGACAGTATATTTGCTGTGTGCAGGCAAGTCACCTCACAAGAGGAACTCCTCCTGTGGTTATCTTCCTGCAACATTTATATACACTGAAGAGCCCGAGAAACTGTACGCCTGTCTAATATCGTGTAGGGCTCCCGCGAGCACACAGAAGTGCCGCAACACGACACAGCATGGACTCGACTAAAGTCTGAAGTAGTGATGGAGGGAATTGACACAATGAATCCTGCAGGGCTGTCCATAAATCCGTAAAAGCACGAAGGAATAGGGATCTCTTCTGAACAGCACGTTGCAAGGCACCCCAGATATGCTCAACAATGTTCATGTCTGGGAGTTTGGTGGCAGCGGAAGTGTTTAAACTCAGAAGAATGTTAGTGGAGCCACTCTGTAGCCATTATGGACGTTTGCGGTGTCGCATTGTCCTGTTGGAATTGCCGAAGTCCGTCGAAAGCACAATGGGCATGAATGGATGCAGGTGATCAGACAGGAAGCTTACGTACGTGTCACCTGTCAAGAGTCGTATCTAGACGTATCGTGGATCCAGTATCACTCCACCTGCACACGCCCCACACCATTACAGAGCCTCCACAAGCTTCAACAGTCCCCTGCTATCATGCAGGGTCCATGGTTTCGTGAGGTTGTCTCCATGCCCGTACACGTCTACCCACTCGATATAATTTGAAACGAGAGTCGTCCGACCAGGCAACGTGTTTCCAGTCATCAACAGTCCAATTTCGGTGCTGATGAACCCAGGCGAGGCGTACTGCTTTGTGTCCTGCGGTCATCAAGGGTACAGGAGTGGGCCTTCAGCTCCGAAAGCCCATATCGATGATGTTTCGTTGAATAGTTCACACGCTGACAGTTGTTGATGACCCAGCATTGAATTCTGCAGCAATCTGCGGGGGCTGCACTTCTGTCATGTTGAACGATTCTCTTCAGTCGTCGCTGGTCGCGTTCTTGCAGGATCTTTTTCCGGCCGCAGCGATGTCGATGATTTGATGTTTTAGCCGATTCCTGATATTCACGGCACACTCGTGAAATGGTCGTACGGGAAAATCCCCACTTCATCGCTATCTCGGAGATGGAGTGTCCCATTGCTCGTACGCCGACTATAACACCACGTTCAAACTCAAATCTTGATAAGCTGCCATTGTAGCCGCAGTACCTGCACCAGTCACTCGTTGTATTATATGGGCGTTTACGATAGCAGCGTCGTATTATGCTTGTTTATATATCTCTGAATTTGAATACCCCATGAATACCCATGCCTGTATCACTTTCTTTGGCGCTCGAGGTAAACAGGAGATAAAAGTTCGTGTCCTGGGCTGGCACAGATTTTCATGTGTCACGACATGCATTATAGATTCCACACTTCTGCACGAATTTCACTGACCTCATTTAAAAGTCATTGCATTTTCGTGTCTTTCATATCTACTGATTCCAATCCAGTGAATTTAACTGAGTTGATTTATATTCCTATGACAGAGCGAGCCAAAGTTTTTAATAAAATCGGCGCATTTCCCACACACCCATGCAGGAACAACTAGTTGCAATGCTCAGCAATACTAAGAGGGAAGCATCAGTGACACTGTAAATTTGAATTGCTTGTATAGGCATGGTTGGATGAACCAATTTATTGATTTTTTGTCAGTGCAACATTGGTACTCAGCCGTGTTCTAAGAGCCACATATGGACCGTAGTGCACAATTTCCTACGTGTGACTTTCGAGACAGATTCATAAGAACGGAAGACAATGATGAAGAATTCACAACGTTCAAACCAGGAACATCATCACCTGATCAAGACAGTCAGGAGAAAAGTCTTGTGTAACGAAAAAGAAAAGAGACTTACAATGTAGATTGTTCAGTCTACTTATGAGAATGCAATTATTTTGTCCAATATTGAATTCCACCACCCCTATTTTTTATGAAGGAAACGGAAATTATGTGTGTTGTATTTTATATCTTAATTTTATATGTATAAATTTGTATTAACAAAATTTCGGTCAGATTACTTTCATTCATAACAAACCTGAACAAATCACTATCAACACATACATTACATTTTCATTATCTTGTAGTACACGTAAAATTTTGATTTCAGGATTACATACATTATGTGGAAATTCTTGCAATTACGCGAATAAATTGCTTAAATTTGCGTATAAAAACAATCCAAGCAATGTATCTACATCGCATGGTGAAAATATTCTGCAAGGAGAAGTTACAGTCAGACTGTGGCGATTAAAATATGTATGCGTGTGTATGTGTATGTATGTGTACATGTGTATGTTTATACGTATACATCCTTGACGATAAAAAAATGTGCTCTGGTACTGTCACTTTTTTCTCTCTCTTCTTTTCATTCATTGCCAGTATAAATAGTTTTAAGGGCGAACTCATAGTAACAGTTCCGATCCGTATCAACATTTGTACAACGCTGTAGCTCCGTACATCAACGGAATAAAAGACTGCTTACTTTACCTTGCGGATCAGGTCCAGAGAACCGTGCTGAGCTACGAGGCTTCTCTTCTACTGGATTTTGTTTTCTGCCATTTGTCGCCAATCACCATAAGAAGTGGTCTTCTTCCGCAGGGATTAAAATAGATGGATTTCAAAAGCTGTCACTGTTTATCCATAAGAGCGACATGGTCTAGGGTTAGATTCCCGGCCTTGTTGGAGATATTCTCCGCCCGAGGACTGGGTGTTTGTGTTGTCCTCATCATTTCATTTTCATCCTCATCCTCCTCCTCCTCCTCCTCATCATCATCATCATTCGTGGCAGTGGCTAGATTGTACTATGTAAAAGATTGGACTATGTAACAATTGGGACTTTGTACGGGCGCTGATGACCCTGCAGTTGAGCGCCCCACAAACCAGACATCATCATAAGAGCGACATGTTCTGCACGTGCAAGTCGTTTGCTTCTCAACAGGCCTGCAGTGTTCGGTCTAGTGTACATTTAATCCAACTCACAATTATGCCGGATCTGAACAATAAACTAATGTTTTTCGAAAATACAGTTGGTTGTTACCAGTCCTCGTTGTTGTAACCGGGAGATTCGAATACTGGGCTGGCACAAATCTAGCGTTTATTACGTATTGATTACACTGCAAGTTCAGAATTTCATGGTGGATTCCAGTGACATCATTTCGTGTTATAGCATTTACGTAAGTTGCACCGCCCTCCCTTCATCTACATCTACAGCTACATCATACTCCGCAAGCCACTTAATGGTGGCTGGCGGAGAGTACATCTGGTGCCTTTAACTGATCCGTTCGCGACGGACGCGTGGGAAGAAAAAATGGTTCAAATGGCTCTGAGCACTATGCGACTTAACTTCTAAGGTCATCAGTCGCCTAGAACTTAGAACTAATTAAACCTAACTAACCTAAGGACATCACACACATCCATGCCCGAGGCAGGATTCGAACCGGCGACCGTAGCCCGCGTGGGAAGAATTATTATTGGTAAGCCTCAGTATTGGCTCTAATTTCTCGAATTTTCTCGTTGTGGTCATTACGCGAGATGTGTGTGGAAGGAAGTAATATGTTGCCCGACTGTTCCCGGAAAGTGCTCTCCTCAAATTTCAGTAGTACACCTCTCCACAATGCACAACGCCTCTCTTGTAACGTCTAAAAAAAAATGGCTCTGAGCACTATGGGACTCAACTTCTAAGGTCATTAGTCCCCTAGAACTTAGAACTAGTTAAACCTAACTAACCTAAGGACATCACAAACATCCATGCCCGAGGCAGGATTCGAACCTGCGACCGTAGCGGTCCTGCGGTTCTAGACTGCAGCGCCTTTAACCGCACGGCCACTTCGGCCGGCTGTAACGTCTACCAACAGAGTTTGTTGAGCATCTCGATAACGCTCTCGTCACGATTAAACGATGCCGTGGCGAAACGTTGAAACTTGCCTATCCTTTCTGACGGTACTACCTGGTAAGTATCCCGTATTGATGAACAATATTCAAGAATAGGTCGAAGAAGCACCTTATAAGCCACTTCATCCGTGGAAGTGTTCCTTACAATTCTCCCTTGCCATCTGCTTTTCCTACTGTTTGTTTTATGTTGTGAATCCACTTAATGTTGCTCTGGATAGTTACTCCCAGATATTTTACGATAGATACTGTTTCCAACAGTTTGTCATCAAAAATGTAATTTTTCAGTAGAGGATTTTGTTGTGGCGTAACAAGACAACCACGCCACTCGGAAGTAGCCGAAAGGCACGCGTTAACTCACGCAGGCTAGTAGATAGGTCTGAAACAGGATACGTAATGAATGCTATAAAGAAAAGTACGTAGCTCCTGGAATACTTAACTTTAATCCATCCTTGTGGTACATCGCTCTTGACGATACAAGTGAGACTCTTTAGATACAAGCTATGTAATGCTAATGGCGCCTTGCTAGGTCGTAGCCATTGACTTAGCTGAAGGCTATTCTAACTATCGGCTCTACAAATGAGCGAGGCTTCGTCAGTGTGCATCGCTAGCTACGTTGTCCGTACAACTGGGGCGAGTGCTAGTAAGTCTCTCGAGACCTGCCGTGTGGTGGCGCTCGGTCTGCGATCACTGTCAGTGGCGACACGCGGATCCGACATGTACTAATGGACCGCGGCCGATTTAAAGCTACCACCTACCAAGTGTGGTGTCTGGCGGTGACACCACAGATTTCTTTTTCTATATGTGCGCAATTTGTTACATTTACTTACGCTCACAGTCAAGTGCCGGAGCGTGCAGCATTCATCAACCGCTGCAGTTTATTCTGCAAATCGATACGATCTTTTGGCGTTGCTAGTTTGCGACAGACAACCGCAGAATCGGTGAACAGTCTTAAAGAGCACCCGACGCTTTCTAATAGATCACTTATATTCATTGTAAGCAGTAACTGTCCTATCAAACTCCCTAGAGGTACTCCGAAGATTAACTTTAAATCTGTCGATGTTGTTTCTTTAAGAGAGACGTGTTGAGTCATATCTACAAGGAAGTGTTGAATCCAGTCGCAGATCTGGTCCGATACTCGATAAGCTCGTTTCTTTTTCACTAAACGGCAGAGCGAAACGGTGTGCAATGCCTTCCTGATGTCAGGCGTCAGTCTGACCGCAGTTGTCCACAGCGCTGTGAATCTCATGTAGGAACAGAGCGATCTGAGTTTCACAAGATATCTGTTTGTGGAACCCATGTTGATTTTTACAGAGGAGATATTCGTTCTCAAAAAAGAAACAAGTTCAAATAGCTCTGAGCACTATGGGACTAAACATCTGAGGTCATCAACTAACCTGAGGACATCACACACATCCATGCCCGAGGCAGGATTCGAACCTACGACCGTAGCAGTCACGCAGTTCCGGACTGAAGCGCCTAGAACCGCTTGGCCACAGCGACCGGCTTGTTCTCCAAAAACATCATAATTTCTGAGAATGAAATATGTTCGATAATTGTACAACAGACTAATGTAAACGATATAGGTCTATAATTGTGTGCGTCTGTGTCGTGGCCCTTCTTGAAAACAGCTTTCTTCCAGTCGCTGCGTACCTTTTGTTGGTCCAGCGATCTACGATAAACTTCTGCTAGAAGGGGAGCAAGTTCTTTCTCATAATCTTTGTAGAATCTCCAGTTCGCTTCATTTCAGTGAATTGTTGGGCTGAAGCTACAGCTACGCTCTCTTGTCCCCATCGACTAGTTACCCTGAACTGTCCTTCGACGCGAGCACGGAAAAGCGAGTATTTTACTGGCAGGAGCTGGCAGCAGTCTTTGAGGCTGGTATTGACGCGCCGCGCTGGATTCTTGCACCGCGCCGCGGCGAGTGTGCGTGCGGCCCAGATAGTAGGCGAAAACGTCGCGCACCGGAGATGGAAGCTGTTATCAGCCTATTGAGTGCAGCGGGCGCCGCTGCCGTGTTCCGATATTAATGACACGGGATTTGCCGCGCCCGCCCAGCATACCAAACTTGACAGTAGACGTACTGCAGCAGCCGCCTAAGCGACAGCGTGCACTGCTGCAGGGCCTTGTGTTTCGTCTGCTACCTTTCTTTTCCAGTACCCTAACCTAAGCGTCCGCCCGGAACGTGGCTGCCATATTTACTTCCTAGTATCTTCGTAGTTCCATTAAACTGAAAACAAATATGGAAAAACAAAATGCACAACACACTACATCTACATTTATACTCCGCAAGCCACCCAACGGTGTGTGGCGGAGGGAACTTTTCGTGCCACTGTCATTTTCTCCCTTTCCTGTTCCAGTCGCGTATGCTTCGCGGAAAGAACGACTGCCGGAAAGCCTCCGTGCGCGCTCAAATCTCTCTAATTTTACATTCTTGATCTCCTCGGGAGCTATAAGTAGGGGGAAGCAATATATTCGATACCTCATCCAGAAACGCACCCTCTCGAAACCTGGACAGCAAGCTATACCGCGATGCAGAGCGCCTCTCGTGCAGAGTCTGCCACTTGAGTTTGCTAAACATCTCCGTAACGCTATTACGCTTACCAAATAACCCTGTGACGAAACGCGCCGCTCTTCTTTGGATCTTCTCTATCTCCTCTGTCAACCCGACCTGGTACGGATCCCACACTGATGAGCAATACTCAACTATAGGTCGAACCAGTGTTTTGTTAGCCACCTCCTTTGTTGATGGACTACATTTTCTAAGGACTCTCCCAATGAATCTCAAACTGGCACCCGCCTTACCAACAATTAATCTTATATGATCATTCCCCTTCAAATCGTTCCGTACGCATGCCTATTTCGGTGTAGGACACCCGTTGGCATTCAAACCAGCTTCGAGTCGTCGAGGAATGGGTAAACTCAGGTCGTGTGAGGTTTTCAAGGGAATCTTACACGATTTTTCGTGTAAAATATTAGCAAGTTCAGGTAACGAGGTGGGGAGCGATGACGTACACTTCTCTTGCTCACAAAACCAGTCCTTGAAAATACGAGCTGTGTGAACAGTGCCCATATCGTCCATTGTACAACGGGATGGACTTGATCAGTCAAAATGGAGACATAATGCTTGACAGCAATGCAACCTTGCAGAGTAACCATGAGAACTACCCGAATAGCACGATATTGCTACCAAAATCATCACCGAACCCCTCCCCACCCCCCCCCCCCCCCATTGTTTCACTGTTGGGACGTAAACTCGTTCAGAATTTGCAATCAATGTCAAACAAGACCAATCCGACCAAATGACGTTCTTCCATTGTTCCAAATTCGAATGGACCAGATTTTATGGGGTCATCACCACGATTTACTGTTGCCGGCATTTCCATCACTGATGAGCGGTTGTGAGCTTCCAGATCACTTTGCAGTTCCTTCTTCTGGAGCTCCCTTCTTGTTACAGTGCTGACAGCGTCGCCTGTGCGACATTCAGTTCTGCAATGACTTTTGCTGCTGTCATCCACTTATTTCTCGGCACATTCCTTTTCAACAGTCGTCTGTCACGATCACTGAACACAGATTTTTGTCCGCGTTGTAACTTAAATAAATCTTCCAGACTGTGCCTCTCGAAATTCCACCAAACTTCGGCCACCTTGCTTACGGCAGCATCCACCATACGAGTACCAACAATCTTCTCCCGTTCGAGTTCCCTTAGCTCCGATATAACGCACTCGCAACTACACACAACAGTGTTCTAACCACGACTGACACTTGCAACGACCTGAGGATCCCCACAGGTGCCATTCATGGTCAAATACAGCAGCGAACCTGCAGGCTTGGCTGTTACCTGCATTTATGTTCAAGTATGGTATCTCGCGGTTATTCCATATTTTTGCACAACCCCCCTATATTTCTTAATGGTAAACAATCGGCTTCTAGATCAGTACAGCACGAGGCACGGTATGATGTGCGTCGACGCTTAGGGTACTAAAACTGAGCACACCGAACGAAATATTACTCACCCCTTTAAAAGAGCACGCTGGCCACTTTGGAGTTCTGTAGGTGATGTAGGACTGCTAACAGGCTGTCATCTTACTATCCACCACCAACGTAGTAATGGCATTGAGGTGGAGGGAATGTGGAGACGTGATATGGTGGCAAAAAAATGGCTCTATGGGACTTAACATCTGAGGTCATCAGTGCCCTAGAACTTAGAACTACTTAAACCTAACTAATCCTAAGGACATCACACACATCCATGCCCGAGGCAGGATTCGAACCTGCGACCGTAGCGGTCACGCGGTTCCAGACTGAAGCGCCTAGAATCGCTCAGCCACATCGGCCGGCCGATATGGTGGCAGAGCGGAGCTGTCGTGTTTGGCCAGACCCATGATTGCAACATGAATAAAGTTGCCCGATTTCTTGGTGAATCAACGCGGACGGTGCAACATTTCTGCAGCTATGTAACACGTCGTAATAATGGTTGCAAGAAGATCTTAGCTGTCAGGGGCAGGAGACGAGTGTTAACGCCTTGGCAACGACATACTGTTACAAAGTCGACAGAAATTGCAGGTCCAGTTGCCGAACAAACATTGCGAAGAAAAATGCATGCAATGGAACTGGGACTCGCGTACCTTCCCAAAGGTCACTTCTGACAGCGGCAGATAATGCTGCACTTCAGCGGGACAAACGATGTACACTCCTGGAAATGGAAAAAAGAACACATTGACACCGGTGTGTCAGGCCCACCATACTTGCTCCGGACACTGCGAGAGGGCTGTACAAGCAATGATCACACGCACGGCACAGCGGACACACCAGGAACCGCGGTGTTGGCCGTCGAATGGCGCTAGCTGCGCAGCATTTGTGCACCGCCGCCGTCAGTGTCAGCCAGTTTGCCGTGGCATACGGAGCTCCATCGCAGTCGTTAACACTGGTAGCATGCCGCGACAGCGTGGACGTGAACCGTATGTGCAGTTGACGGACTTTGAGCGAGGGCGTATAGTGGGCATGCGGGAGGCCGGGTGGACGTACCGCCGAATTGCTCAACACGTGGGGCGTGAGGCCTCCACAGTACATCGATGTTGTCGCCAGTGGTCGGCGGAAGGTGCACGTGCCCGTCGACCTGGGACCGGACCGCAGCGACGCACGGATGCACGCCAAGACCGTAGGATCCTACGCAGTGCCGTAGGGGACCGCACCGCCACTTCCCAGCAAATTAGGGACACTGTTGCTCCTGGGGTATCGGCGAGGACCATTCGCAACCGTCTCCATGAAGCTGGGCTACAGTCCCACACACCGTTAGGCCGTCTTCCGCTCACGCCCCAACATCGTGCAGCCCGCCTCCAGTGGTGTCGCGACAGGCGTGAATGGAGGGACGAATGGAGACGTGTCGTCTTCAGCGATGAGAGTCGCTTCTGCCTTGGTGCCAATGATGGTCGTATGCGTGTTTGGCGCCGTGCAGGTGAGCGCCACAATCAGGACTGCATACGACCGAGGCACACAGGGCCAACACCCGGCATCATGGTGTGGGGAGCGATCTCCTACACTGGCCGTACACCACTGGTGATCGTCGAGGGGACACTGAATAGTGCACGGTACATCCAAACCGTCATCGAACCCATCGTTCTACCATTCCTAGACCGGCAAGGGAACTTGCTGTTCCAACAGGACAATGCACGTCCGCATGTATCCCGTGCCACCCAACGTGCTCTAGAAGGTGTAAGTCAACTACCCTGGCCAGAAAGATCTCCGGATCTGTCCCCCATTGAGCATGTTTGGGACTGGATGAAGCGTCGTCTCACGCGGTCTGCACGTCCAGCACGAACGCTGGTCCAACTGAGGCGCCAGGTGGAAATGGCATGGCAAGCCGTTCCACAGGACTACATCCAGCATCTCTACGATCGTCTCCATGGGAGAATAGCAGCCTGCATTGCTGCGAAAGGTGGATATACACTGTACTAGTGCCGACATTGTGCATGCTCTGTTGCCTGTGTCTATGTGCCTGTGGTTCTGTCAGTGTGATCATGTGATGTATCTGACCCCAGGAATGTGTCAATAAAGTTTCCCCTTCCTGGGACAATGAATTCACGGTGTTCTTATTTCAATTTCCAGGAGTGTAGAAAACTGACAGTACCTGACTGTAGGGTTGTAGCATGGTCCGACGACTCGCTGTTTGGCCTCTTTTCAAATGATGAAAGGCGTCGTGTACACTGAAGGCACAATGAGGCATTTAACCCGAATTATGTCGACGGTACAGTTCAGGTCAGATGTGGTTATAGGAGGTTTTGGGGGCGTTTGGGGGTGTTTTTCGTACCATTACTTGGCCCAATAATTCAGGATATCGTCAACGTGAACTAAGGTGTTTATATCAACACTCTCGATGACAAGGTGTTGTCCTTCTGTTCTGCAGCTTGATGAAGTATGCGATGTGGGCCAAGATAACAGCCGTGTCTGCTACGGTCGCAGGTTAGAATCCTGCGTCGGACATGGATGTGTGTGAGGTCCTTAGGTTAGTTAGGTCGCGCTGACGAGGCGGACTCTAGTGTGTGTGAGTGCCTTCAACTCTCTGTGTTACACTTAAATTACACCTGCATTTTCGATTCCCACTGAGAGGATTTTTGTGGGATGTAGCTCCTCTATGACAAAATTAATTCACAGGACATTTCTGAGCACTATGTGGTGTGTATAATGCTTATCGAAATGGAATGGCTGACAAAGCTCAAAAGTTGCAATCAAGATCTAGACAGTTTCTGTTTGCTGGATGAGTGAATAATTGCAATTACTTCAAACTGTGGGCCGGCCGGTGTGGCCGAGCGGTTCTACGCGCTTCAGTCTGGAACCGCGTGACCGCTACGGTCGCAGGTTCGAATCCTGCCTCGGGCATGGAAGTGTGTGATGTCCTTAGGTCGATTAGGTTTAAGTAGTTCTAAGTTCTAGGGGACTGATGACCTCAGATGTTAAGTCCCACAGTGCTCAGAGCCATTTGAACCATTTTTGTCTGCCGGCCTGTCTTCCTCGTAGGCCTCGACTATGGACTACACACACACACCCATGCCCGAAAATTGGAAATTGGAAATTTGCGGTAAGGTCTTATGGGACCAAACTGCTGAGGTCATCGGTCCCTAAGTTCACACACTACTTAATCTAACTTAAACTAACTTACGCTAAGGACGACACAAACACCCATGCCCGAGGGAGGACTCGAACCTCTGAGGGGGGTATCCGCATGGACCGTGATAAGGCGGCTACACCGCGCGGCTCCTGTATGGGGAAGGTAGGGTTTGGCAAGCACGAAGGCAAGCAGCAGAAACTCTCGTCGTGTGCGGGTTGGCATTACCTTACAGTAATGTAAACTCAGGATGGCTTACCACGAAGGGCAACAAAACGGGGGGTACGATATCGTCCACGTACCGCTGCGCTGTCAGTCTGGCGCGGTTGACAACCACCGGCCTCCTGCTATGAAAAGAATCGGCTCCCCAGACTATTACTTCTGGCTGTCGAGCCGTATGGTGGACCAAAGTTAGGTTGGTATCCCACCACCGTACGGGGTGTCTCCAGACACGTCGTCGCTGGTCATCGAGGCTCAGTTCAAAGTGGAACTCATCACTGAAGACAGTTCTATTCCATTCAATGAGATTCCAGGCCGAAGACATGTCTGGAGATGCACCGGACAGCGGTGGGAGGCCAACCTGACTGTTGCCAGCCATAAAGCGTGACAACCAGGAGTGATGGTCTGGGGTACCATTTACTTTCATAGCAGGACAACTTTACTTGTGATCCTCTGCACGCTTACAGCACAGAGGTACATCGACGATATTCTACGCCCAGTTTTGTTGTCTTTCGTGGCAAGCCATCCTGGGTTTACATCTCAGCGAGATAATGTCCGCCCCCACACGGCGATGGTTACCCCAGGTGGGTACGTTTGGAGCAGTATGGAGAAAGTCCTCGAACCAGCTCGAGATTTTGACGATCTAACCCACCACGTGCACAGAATTGGCACAATTTCCCTCAGAAGAACAGCCAATAATTCTATCGATCAATGCTAACCCGAATAACTGCTTGCGTAAGGGCCAGAGGTGGACCAACGCCATACTGAGTTGCTCAATTTGTGAAGCGCTTTTTCTTTAATAAATCATCCAATTTTTTTTATTTTTTTCAATTTTAATCATTCGTTGGTCTGTACATGCACATTACATCAATCACATTATCGATTTCCGTCCCGTTCGCATAATTCCTGTGTGCTGCGTCGATTTTTTCCCTTTTTTCCTTAGTGTCTAGAAAGTCTTGTACCAGTTACACTGGAAGAATAAGTGTTCTTGGGTCTCTCTCGGACCATACACTATGTGATCAAAAGCATCCGGACACCTCCAGAAATATACGTTTTTCATATTAGGTGCATTGTGCTGCCACCTACTGCCAGGTACTCCATATCAGTGACCTCAGTAGTCATTAGACATCGTGAGAGAGTAAAATGGGGCGCTCCGCGGAACTCGCGGACTTCAAACGTGGTCACGTCATTGGTTGTCACTTGCGTCATATGTTTGCGCGCGAGATTTCCACACTCCTAATCATCCCTAGGTCTACTGTTTCTGATGTGATATTGAAGTGGAAACGTGAAGAGACGTACAGCACAAAAGCGTACAGGCCGACCTCGTCTGTTGACTGACAGAGACGGCCGACAGTTGAAGAGGAGGAGGAGGAAATTAGTGTTTAAAGTCCCGTCGACAACGAGGTCATTAGAGACGGAGCGCAAGCTCGGGTGAGGGAAGGATGGGGAAGGAAATCAGCCGTGCACTTTCAAAGGAACCATCCCGGCATTTGCCTGAAGCGATTTAGGGAAATCACGGAAAACCTAAATCAGGATGGCCGGAGACGGGATTGAACCATCGTCCTCCCGAATGCGAGTCCAGTGTGCTAACCACTGCGCCACCTCGCTCGGTACAGTTGAAGAGGCTCCTAATGTGTAATAGGCAGACATCTATCAAAAACATCACACAGGGTTTCCAAACTGCATCAGGATCCACTGAAAGTACTGTGACAGTTAGGTGGGAGGTGAGAAAACTTGGATTTCATGGTCGAGCGGCTGCTCATAAGCCACACATCACGCCGTAAATGCCAAACGACGCCTCGCTTGGCGTAAGGAGCGTAAACATTGGACGACTGAGCAGTGGAAAAACGTTGTGTGGAGTGACGAATCACGGTACACAATGTGGCGATCCGATGGCAGGGTGTGGGTATGGCGAATGCTCGGTGAACGTCATCTGCCAGTGTGTGTATCGCCAACAGTAAAATTCGGAGGCGGTGGTGTTATGGTGTGGTCGTGTTTTTCATGGAGGGGGCTTGCACCCGTTGCTTTGTGTGGAACTATCACAGCACAGGCCTACATTGATGTTTTAGGCGCCTTCTTGCTTCCCACTGTTGAAAAGCAATTCGGGGATGGCGATTGCATCTCTCAACACGATCCAGCACATGTTCATAATGCACGGCCTGTGGCGGAGTGGTTGCACGACAATCACATCCCTATAATGGACTGGCCAGCACAGAGTTCTGATCTGAATCCTATACAACACCTTTGGGATGTTTTGGAAGGCCGACTTCGTGCCAGGCCTCACCGACCAACATCGATACCTCTCCAGTGCAGCACTCTGTGAAGAATGGACTGCCATACCCCAAGAAAGCTGACAGTACATGATTGAACGTATGCCTGCGAGAGTGGAAGCTGTCATCAAGGCTAACGGTGGACGAACACCATGTTGAGTTCCATCATTACTGATGGAGGGCGCCACGAACTTGTAAGTCATTTTCAGCCAGGTGTCCGGATACTTTTGATCACATAGTGTATGAGTAAAATAAGAGCTATAATAGCAAATGAGTACCCAAGATGCAAGAATTTTGACTGTGCCATCTCCATAAGGGAATGCCTCATAAATTGTTCTTTTTCGCTTACGTTTACACAGCTCAGTTGTTGGCCTCAGTGTGAGCACCGGTGTGGTTGTTAGCAGCAGGTCGCAAATTCATTGGATGCAGGGCTCGCAGGCTCGTCTGGCAATTCCGATTTCCCGAAATTTCTCTAAATCTACTAAGGCGGACTCCAGGATGCTTCCTTTGCAATTTACTTCCCGGTCTTGTAATTACCGTGTCGTCGACGCGGCGTCGAACCCCAATCTCCCTTACTTCCGTATGGCCCAGTACTTCACATTCAACAAGATACGTCTATGCTTTCACTACATTATGATTTTAAGTTATAATGACTGTAATGCAAGAACAAAAATGACACTTAAAAAGCGAAAAGGAAGAAAAGGAGAAGGAGAAGGAAAAAGGTAGAAAACGGAGGAGAGGTTTAAAAGGTGGATACGATTTGGGAGAACATATTTTGAGAGAACATAAATAGGAGTTCACTGTATGCAGTGAAAAATGTGGACTTCGAAAGCGCCTTTAGTTTAATGTGTAACTTCACTGAAATTAAGAGCTAGATTACACCACAGTCCAATGCTTGCAATACCGGATCAATTGACATAAACAACTACAGTGGGATAGGGAACTGAATCTGGTTCTGAATGGAAGGATGCAATAAGGAATGAATCTTACTGAAGTTAGACTGCTGTATGTAATGACATACGCGGAGTTGTTAGTATGGAGGAGGAAATGGAGCCTACAGAGACAGACGTAATTATAGTTTCAGACTGTACGTAAATGCAACAGTTCGCTGTAGGAAAGTATAGTATAATCAAAGAGGGCTTTGTCAATTACGTACCTATCACACAAGCCAAGATCATGGCGGCGAGATTTGGACCTTATCTATGAAACTGACAATAGTAAGGCTAAATTATTTTCTGTTCATGTGCCTGGAGGAAGCTTCCTACGTTTCTGAAATATATGAAATGACGGATTTACTTAACTCGTGGAATAGGTGGGAGGCAAATAAGACTTCTATCCGGCACTCGGGTCATAAGGTGCCCTGACGATTAGCGGCGAATATGTTCATTTAGATCACCATTAGGAACACGAGTTTGAAGGAAACTATCGTGCAGTAAGGAACTCGGTACGGATCGCATAGACTATGTGCAGGCGCAGAGCCCGGGCGGGCAGTTAGGCGGCTCTTGCACGGAGCGGCGCGATCCCTTTAAATTAATCTTCCGCCGCCATGTTGCTTATTAAACAAACAGCGGCGCAGCGCCATCTCAGCTTAGGTGGCGCCTTCTTCCCCCACCCTCCCCTTTCTGCTCTGCTGCTCCTCCTGCGGCGCCACTCGCCTGCAACGCGATCCACCAGCGCCGGCAAACATGCTTTAATTATGATACGCAAGAAGCCGCGAAACTCTATCTGAAGACGACGCGGGAACACGTTAGAAACGTCTCTCGTAGTGCGTTGCCTTCCGGTGGGCTTAAGCCTTCGCCGTTATGAGTTTACTAAGCGCCGGCGAGGAAGAACTGAGAGCATCTGCAATATCCCGGGGATCTTCTGTCCCCTGGAGACCGCGACGTTTCCAGAGAACTTCTCCACGTTATTATCACCTCAACACTTTTTCGGATTTCTCGCTCCACAATCCATCAGACGATTTAGGTGATGCTATGAAATGCAGTCTCTCTACATTATCAGATTCAGATGTGTATGTCCACACAAATAATCAGAAGTACTTGGATATATTCATACCCGCCCCCTCTCTTTCCCCTTGAATTCATTGTCAACATATGTTCGTGCGTACATTGGGAAAAATAATGCTCTTATTGTGTTTTGTTGGTGTACTATGGAGCTGCATGATCTATAAATCTATAACCGATAACTGTTGTGTCGAGAGAAAATTGCCCAGTATCAAAGGGGGCTCCTTCACTCATGGCATGGAGCCTCCATCTGTACCTCTACCTCACAATCCACCATTTGGTGTGTGACGAGGGATGCTTGGTATACTGGGTTCGCTCCTCCTCCCCCCTTTTTTCCTGTTCTACTGGCCCGTAAGTACAGTACCTGTGCACAGTCAATGTCTTTGGTCATTTCACAACACATAATTTGCAAGCAGTAATAAGATACTTAGAGTTAATCGACGATTGGCCGCAAGTAACAGATAAATGTACGCTCACCAGGAAATATACTCATCACCCGCTCAAACAGCTCAGAAACTGCACATTAGCTGGCTGGAGGCGTTCACGTCGAGTTACGATTTTGCCTCTCTGCAAATGATTCAGGGCCTCCACTGCACCTTCAACACAGTGAGGAGTTTAACCTGCAGCATATGAAAAGTTTAGTACATGTGTTATGTCATTTTGTGAAGTTTTTGGGGAGTTTTCCGACCCATGACTTGAATCCTCTCAACCAGGCTTTCGCGAATATGAACCAGGATGTTTGTCTGAATATTCTCGGTGACCAAATATTGGCATTTCTTCAACATCTTGACAGTTTTGCTACGGACAATCTGGTCTTCCAAAATAACAACGTCCTTGTTCACATGGCTGCGCGCATACGTTCCTGAACTGGCCAACACGCCCGCACCCTACCGCATCTCGACTGGCCCGCTAAATCACGCAATCTTAATAGCGTAGAAAATATCTGGGAGTACTGGGGCAGCGATGAAACGTAGAATTAAGAGCCCCACCAACTTGATATCTCTACGGCATCTACACTTTTCTTTAAATCGAACAATGCCTATTGACACTGGAAATGGAAATGAAGTCCAACGTAGGGGAACGATGCGGGAGACCCGCACCGCCGTACTAGGGCAGTTCCTAATGGAGGTGGTTTGCTGTCTCCTTTCTCCGACCGTAATGGGGATGAATGATGATGATAAAGACGACACAACAACACCCAGTCATCTCGGGGCAGGTGAAAATCACCGACCCCGCCGGGAATCGAACCCGGGACCCCGTGCTCGGGAAGCGAGAACGCTACCGCGAGACCACGAGCGGCGGACCTATTGACACTATAAAGCTAAAATTAGGGTAAATTAGAACGTCTGTGGTGTTTGCTGCAGGATTCCATTGCGAGTCGTATACGAGATATCGTATTCTAAGAAGTTTCCACACCGGCACTTGTTTGTGCCATTCAACCTGCGTAGTTGCTAGGTACGATGTTGTTATGTTTACTTACAATGTGTTTGTGTGTTCGTGAGTGGAATGCAACTTGTTAGTCAGCTAGGGTGTAACATTCCAAGCAATAGGTCGTTAGTGGACGATGGGATCTACGAATGCAGAAAAGGCCGACATGCTCATGGTGTATGGAGAGTGTAGAAAGAATGCAGTTCGTTCTTGCGCGATGTAGGCGGCAAGACATCCCAATAGCCGTCAATCATCTCGGCAATTGTTTATCAACCTATTCAAGCAGTTACGTGAAATTGGTAGTGTAACACCTAGGCAAGTAATAGAAGGAAATGTGCGACAACAGAGGAGGCGGATATTAATGTTGCAGTTGATCCGCACGTCAGCTCCCACACAATCGCACGAGGAAGTGGCTGAGTTAGGCAAGTAATCTACGCATTTTCCATCGACATAAGTTCCATCCCTACGACATGTCTCTCCATCTAGAACTGCATGGAAACGATTAAGAGAACCATGTTAACTTCCGTTCACAGACAGTAATACTGGATTCTCCAGATGTATCATGTAGGTTGTTTAGTGATGAAGCCACATTTACCAGTCACGATCAGGTAAACTGCGGAAACATGCACTATTGGTCTGTTGACAATCTCCATTGGCTTTGTTAGGTGGAACATCAGCATCCATGGAGTGTAAACGTGTGGTGTGGTGTAGTTAACCATCAGCTCATAGGCCCGTTTTTCATAGATGGAACACCAAACGCACAAAGGTATTGCAGCCCCCTAACAGACGATCTTCCAAGGATGCTAGAAGACGTTCCTCTGCAAACTAGGAGGAACCTGTGTTACCAACTGTAGTGGACTGACAAGGCAGCCAGTCCACAGAGACGGGTAGCCGAAAGGGCACACGTACACACACGCCGACTGGCGCGAAGTCTGGAACAGGATACGTGATGAATGTGATAAAGAAAAGAACGTAGCCACTAGAACACTTAACTTTTATATCGTCCTTAGGTATACAGCATTCTTGATGATACAAGTGAGACTCTCTAGATTCATGAAGTAACTAATGGCGCCTTGCTAGGTCGTAGCCATGGGCTTAGCTGAAGGCTATTCTAACTGTCTCTGGGCAAATGAGAGAAAGGCTTCGTCAGTGTAGTCGCTAGCAACGTCGTCGTACAACTGGGGTGAGTGCTAGTACGTCTCTCGAGAGCTGCCTTGTGGTGGCGCTCGGTCTGCGATCCTGACAGTGGCGACACGCGGGTCCGACATGTACTAATGGACCGCGGCAGATTTAAGCTACCACCTAGCAATTGTGGTGTCTAGCGGTGACACCACACCAACATGATGGCTACCCAGCGCATACTGCACGAAGTACTACAGAGTGTCTTCAAGAATTGCTTCCAAATCGTTAGATTGGAAGCTGAGGACCTGTGCCTTGGCCGGCTCGTTCCCCGGATTTGACATTTGCAGACTTTTCTCTGTGGGGACCTCTGAAAGACGCTGTACAAGGACATACCAACTACACCTAGTGATATGCAACGACGTATTTCTGTAGCCTGCTCGGACATTTCTGCTGAAATACTAGCACGTGTGCAATAGTCGTTCCATACCGGACTGGAAACGCGTATTGCACCTGCCGGTGGTCAAAAAATGGTTCAAATGGCTCTGAGCACTATGGGACTTAACTGCTGAGGTCATCAGTCCCATAGAACTTAGAACTACTTAAACCTAACTAACCTAAGGACATCACACACATCCATCCCCGAGGCAGGATTCGAACCTGCGACCGTAGTGGCAGCGCGGGCCGGTGGTCATTTTGAACACAACCTGTAACGGTCAATTGTCTCGTTACTGGTCAGAATCCACATAATTAGTGTATGCACTTGTTCTTTAGTATGTGCTACCACAGGTATTATACAAGCGTCGGTGTGGACACTTCTTAAAATACGATATCTTGTAAATGACTGGCACTAGAAATTCTAATTTATCCTACGTTTAGTCTGTTAATATCAATAGGCATTATTTCGCTTAAAAAGTGTATGTTTTTACAAAAATTACACTTTCCAAGTATTATTACAATCGGTTTATTGCCTAGCAATAAGAGCCACTGATTCTGAATCCATCCTGTGGAAATCGCACAGCAATAGCACTTTCCATTTCTGCGATATTTGCGGCGCAAGTTTTAGCCGATTCACCAGAGAAATGTATGGCCTATCTGTCGGTTTGTTTATTAGTGTATCGTGTGAAATTTTGAAGTAAATCGGTCAAGTACTTTTTGAGATTTTTGGAAACAACGTTAAATAACGATATGCCTTTATACACACTGCTGCGGAAAAAAAATTGGTAGACCTGGAAAGACGACGTCGATTATGAGCCGATGACAGAATATGCCACCTGAGGGATGGCAAACGTTGTCCACAGACAGATAACGTAGTGGCATAGCTACCAGAGCGCTATATGTGGTACCATTTAATAGGAAATGGTCCCAGTCAGATGGCTCAGTGTGGTTCTAACGTGTGAAGCAAGCAGACAGCCATACCATCGAAACGATATCGTGCTTCCTAAAGCCAACTGAGCGAGTTTGAAAGCCGTAAGACTATGCCCGTCCCAGTGGCTTGACGGTCCTGTCGGAGAACTCTCACATAAGTTGGACATGCTGCGTCAGTTGTGCATCGATGCTGGTGTCAGTGGTCACGTCAACATTCTCACACCTGTAGACGAGGTTCTGGACGTCCACGCAGAACAGACGTCCAACGGGACCGTCGTATTTAAGGGCAGATCGAACAGCTACCACAACACAGAAAGAGGTCTTGTGAGCCCAGGCGTGTCAACACCAACCGTTGTCAAAAAGTTACTAGCAGTGGCACTGCTTGCACGCGCACCTGTAGCTCGTCTTCCAGTCACGCCACGTATCGACGTGCCCGGCTCAACTGGTGCCGTCAGAGGATCACTTGGAAGATGGAATGGCGGGCCGTTGTCTGTAGCGACGGAAGCTGATTCTGCCTATACACAAGTAATGGTCGTTTGCACGTACAGCTCTGAACTGGTGAGACCTGTCTCGTAGAGCGCATTCGTCCCGTACACACTGACACCACCCCAAACTTTATGGTCTGGGGTGCGATAAGCCAGAACTCTCGTTCGCCTTTGGTGCTTCTGGAGAGGGAGAGGTAGACCCAGACAGGGAGTATTTAATTGTCAGTAGAGAAGCTTTAACAGCAGAACTGGTCGGTGAGGACAGTTCGGTGACTTCGAAGGTGGACTACTCGTTGGATGTCACCTAAAAAATAATATATCAGGGTCATTTCAACCCTTATAAAGCTGTTAAAGTCGGCGCTTGGTACTGTGGCTATGAAGTGGACAAGCGAAGGAACACCCACAGCCCCTTACTGCGTTTAATGTCATTCGGGAGGACGACGGTTCAATCCCGCGTCCGGCCATCCTGATTTAGGTTTTCCGTGATTTCCCTAAATCGCTCCAGGCAAATGCCGGGATGGTTCCTCTGAAAGGGCACGGCCGACTTCCTTCCCTAATCCGATGAGACCGATGACCTCGCTGTTCTCTTCCCTCCCTCCCCCCCCCCCCAAAAAAAAACGTTTAATGTGGAAGGATGTGAACTGATTTTACAGCATTTTGTACTGCGTACAGTAGGGGAACAGTTCGGAGACGATGATTGTTTGTTTCAGCACAATATTTCACCCTGTCTTAAAGCAGCAGTTGTGAAACAACGGTATGAGAGCTATAATATTCCCGAAATGGACTGGCCTGCCCAGAATCCCGACCTGAACTCAATGAAACGTCATTGGGATGAGTCGGAACACGACTTGCCTCCAGATACAAACGTCCAACATCACTAGCTTCTCTGGCTTCGACTCTTGAGGAAGAATGGACTGCCGTTCCTCCATAGACTCTTCAAGCACCTCACAGAAAGTGTCTCCAGTGCAGGCCAAGCTGTCATAACGAATTACTCGTAACATATTGAAGTCTTAACTAAATGTTTAGTGTGGGTATTTGACTGCAAAAACTTTTTTGTTAGATAAATATTAGCGCTAATACCAGCAACGTGGCAAACATGTATATTGTTGTTTATCATACATCACTAACGCTACCATTGTATCAAAGCAACATCAAAATCATCACCTCTATGGACTAATTATTAATTCGTTTTACCTCTCGTCGTGGGGAACTGAAATAACACTGAAGAGAAAAGAGACGACACAGCGAGGAAATCCGTATGACCTATCGGTAAAATCTGTACAGAATAGCCAAGCTAGGTGCGTGACAGAAAACGCTGTGAATTTAGGGGCAATAAGAAGAAGGCATAATTAACACCAAAGTGGTTCATTGGAAAATGTATAGGGGCCCTACATAAGGGGAGGCATGACGGAAAACTTCCGTGTCTTAAGGTCGGTCCGTCATGTGTCGAGATCAGCAACAGAGCTAGACAGCAGCCTCGCAGTTACTCAATAGCCAATATTCGCTTGATCTAACCGCAGGAAGTTCACTGATCGTGCTGACACCGCGGTGTCCGCACTGGCGGTATAGCATTTGGACCTTTGCTTCCCTGCTACAGCCTCGGTGGAAGCAGTGAAAATATCGAGGGTATTAAAGAAGACAGT
This sequence comes from Schistocerca nitens, assembly GCF_023898315.1. Lineage (NCBI taxonomy): Eukaryota > Metazoa > Arthropoda > Insecta > Orthoptera > Acrididae > Schistocerca > Schistocerca nitens. Next base: position 933,663,559 of record NC_064616.1, read on the forward strand.
AATAATGTACAAACACTGTAAAAATCTTGCCATGTCCCCCTACTCACCATGCAGTGTGGCCAGCTACCACAAATCTTACCCACACATACCACCTCCTCTTCCCATTCACACACTCCTTATTTAGTCCCAAGACAACTTTAAACATTTCCCGCTTGCTCATACAGAAATCTGCTCAGAAGTCTATTGATCCTATCAGCTATAGTGATCTTGTCTCTACAGGTCAAGGCGCTGTCACCTAGCCCTACGACTCCCATTTCACACCCCGACTTTCCTACACCACATCTAACACTCTTTTGTTACTCTTTTTCATTCTCCCCCTGCCCCCCCCCCCCCCTCCTCCTCGACAAATATCATAGCAAGCTTCTGTTATGTGTATTACTGTGATTCCCACATTCCCTCTCATTCTACATTTGCAGTCAGCAGGAACAGCTGTTCTCCCGAGCACAGCAATCAAATCGTGAACACATTTATCAAGACCTTTTAAATATTCTGAGTGCTTATTTTAACCACCAGTTACTACTGCAAAGCTGTCATCAATCCTAAGAACTACCGTTGCTTATTAGGCGTAGTCAGATGGTATGGTGTTGACTTCTTGTGACGTCTCAGCTGACTTACCCAGCCATTTAGGCTGGGGCTAAGAGTTCAACGTGGACTCCGAATCAGGTTACAATACGCCATTTTCCACATTAACAAACGCTAACTAAGGTGAAAGAAGTGATAAATGGCGCAAAAGACTTAGCACTGACGGGGGATCGAACTATAGACCTCTGGACCCTTGGTCGTATGACTGCAAATCTGAAAAATAGCATAGACCGAAGAGCTTCGTACTTGTAGCTGGCAATCGAAACAGTGATTGGGCAGACTAGGTAGAAATATTAAGGAATGAACCAATCATGACACATTCAATAAACAAAGCGAGTTCAAAAAATAATTAAAAATAAATACTTTAGCGTAAATATTAGATAAAACAATTACAAATTATTACCATAAGTACTAATTGTAGAAACCAAAATAGAAAGATCCAAAGCACCTTCGCATACAGAAAACCTTGAAAGTATGTAACAGAAGAAATAATGTTAAAATCAGCATCAAATAAAAGAGCATGACAATGGCCGAGGAGTGTGTTGCCGAAAGCTCGTACGATTCAACAGCTTGACGCAGTAGGAAGTCCGAAAAGATTTTATAACAACGCAGGAAAATCGTGGTTTAATTATCCGTTTATGTTGAGGTCATTCAAGACTAAAGAAAAGCCCAGATGGGACAAGTTAATCATTTGAGACAAAAGCCGGAATGATCTGATCCCCTCCGACGTTCTTCTCCAACTCGTCTAGTATGCCCCCTCATTAATGACCTCCACGTCGACTGCTTTTACACTCTCCTCGTCTTTCTAAGAAACGATCCGCGTTTAGTAAACTACTTTGTGACCTGGAAGGACGGTTGCCAGGCAGCTCAAGTAACAGAGAATCCAATGAAATGTGCACGATTGCCAAAAATGTTTGTACGGTTGGTGATCGCATTAAGTTTGTATTGCATCTGCGGCGCAGATAGTTACCGTGCGTAGAGCGATTCAGCTGGCTGGTGCGCTGCCGACGAGCACTGCGTGAGGACTCTGCCTGGCCGAGCGTGCACCTTGCACCGCTCGCCGCTGCTGAGGCGTCTTGGCCCGTTCTCACGGCAAACCGGAACCCGCTGACCGGGCCACCGAACACACGCTGCCACTGATACACGCCACCGGAACGTGTTCGGCGGCCGAACGCGCCATCACTTGCCGACCCTGACACCTACGGGTCGGTTCCCTTCGCTTCCCACAGACCTGGCCGATGACCCAACTCGTTGCCGCGTTGAATGCGACGTATAGATACCTCCAATGTAACCTCGTTTCACCGGTTAGACCAACATCGCCTCTTGTACACCTACTGTTAAATCTCGAAGGTAAACCCGATCTCCACCGACAACGTTTCGGAGGTTGCCATGCATATCTTCTGAATTTTGTGGTGTAAGGAATCGCGGCTTTCGATGCTGAAGAAGTCTGTTAAATGAATGACCGAAATGTATAATACAAAACAAACAGCAAATCAAAATTCTTCAGATTCCAAAGTCCTGTGATGTGGCTGCCGCCGATATGCCGCTCTCTCATTGAATTCACGGTTGCACCGTAATCGGCACGTTTCCACATCAACGTTTACTAGAATCTTCTCTTATCGTACACTTTCATCTGTGTCAGTTTAGCAATTAATAATGATGAAGAAACCTGGCGCTCTATAAATGTGAAATCCTTGTCCCCACAGCGGTCATTTCTTTGGGCCACCGATTGGAGCATAGTGTCGGTAGGGCCGGTTAGTTGCGAACTCGGTCAAAATGCAGATGCGAGTGCTCATCAGAGCCTACTGGGCAACTGCAGTGAAAACGCTTCCCTTTCATTCTTGGATTCTTTCCAACGGATCTAAAAATCAGGAAATTTGCAACAAGGTAGAGGCTGTGTGAGGTAGACGCAAACCGTGCGAAAGCAGTCACTGGTCAAAAATCAGTTGCTTAAGTGGAGCAACAACGAGTGGCAAGAGATATTGGTTAGAACAGAGACCAGATGGTGACTATGGGCTCCTACCAAACGACGTGGACTAGCGCAATATCAGACTTCTGCAATCCTCCAGGGGCTAAACCTATAGTGTTCTATATTCACACTTACACAAAATTGACTTTTTTTCTCACGATTAGCACATAGGTGGTGATCTAGATTCCAGTGCAAAGATTAAAAGTGCTGAGACGGAAAAGGACCTCACCATAGGCTAAAGTCTTAACAATATTTTATGCCGAAGAGAACTGTGTGTAATTCTGATCGTTCTAGCAAATAAACTTTCAAACCACGAACTTCCACTAACGCTTTGTGATGGTGAATTGTGAAACTCGCAGGTCACAGCTGCCTTAGTTCAGCTTCACTCCAGAACCGTCACTTAAAGCTACAACTCACACAGAAGAGCATCATAGGACACTGATGTTAGTAGAAGAATAACTCCTCAGACTAAACGCTGAGAAACAGTATTTGACTTTTTTCTTACGCAAAACGGTGTGTGACTTTAAATTAAAGACCCCCCCCCCCTTGTCCAGTAACACACTTTCATTCTAAAAAATGAGGTGAGAGATACCAGATGCTCCAAACATTTTGGTTTAAAATTATTCAGGCGGTAGACGACCGTAAACTGAGTGCTTTGAGATAAGGTATAATGGCTGGAAATTAATGTTTAGTTTTTTTATTGACATACACAATTTAAGCACACAGCTACTGTTCCATGTGACCAGCACCAAATTTGAATTTCTGTAACACCATCTATTCAGTTCTACTTTGCGAATAATTCTTTGTCGACATTATCGATCAGTTTCATGTGGTTTCGACGACCGATTTTCATTTCGTCCAATTAATATGACGCTTGTAGCAAAACTTTTCTCTGTACACTCATTAGGCTTTCTAGCCACTTCATCCTGCTGTGCCATATACTAAATGCATGTCAGAAAGACCCTGTAACGAGTGTATCCCTATCTTGGACAACCACCGATGAACTGTAAACATTGCTAAGCTCCACAACGGACGCGTCACTGACAATAGTGTATAATTTTCCAGTGTAGCGCCACCAATGTCAATGCTTATCACGAAACAGACGGTTTACAAATACGTGTTTCACATACATCGCTCATTCAACATCTCGAACCACCGACCTTCAACTCTCATTTCGTAAGGCTGGGTTTAGGACGCTCTTCAGTCGGTACAGTTGTGTTCCTACATGTTTGGGACGCCCAGTACACAGGGTGATGCAGCTAAGACAGGCAACCCTAAATGTGTCGAGAACGAGTAAACCCATCCAAGTGCTATTTGTTCCAAGCTAAAGTGGATAATTTGGCGAATTTTGTGACGTACGCAGACAGATAATTTCCAATGTTTATGTCTGCCAAATCATGGTACCGACGTCCTTTCTTTAAACGGAGCTGTATACAGCGGTTGGACAAAAATATGGAAACACTGCAAGAAATGCTTGCTTGAACATAAATGCAGATGTCAGCCAAGCCTACAGGTTGCATTTGTTCAAATGTTCAAATGGGTGTGAAACCTTATGGGACTTAACTGCTAAGGTTATTAGTCCCTAAGCTTACACAGTACTTAACTTAAATTATCCTAAGGACAAACACACACACCCATGCCCGAGGGAGGACTCGTACCTCCGCCGCGACCAGCCGCACAGTCCATGACTGCAGCGCCCAAGACCGCGCCGCTAATCCCGCGAGGCGGTTGCATTTGACCACGAACGACACCTGTGCATTGTCCTCAATACGTTGAAAGTATCAGTCGTGGTCAAAGCAGTGTGATTGTGAGTGCCTCATGTCGGAGCTAAGTGAATTCGAAAGTGGACAAATTGTTGCTGCCCGTATGGTGGGTGCTTACGTCACTATGGAAGCCCAAGTGTTTCGTGTTCCAAGACGCTAAGTAGCAACACGGACGAAAGTGTTTATTGCGTGACCGTGATAGACCGTCATTGAAGACGACTGTGATTAAAAATAAGGGGACGTCAGCTGCAAAAGTCACTGCAGAACTGTATGTCGTACTCGTGGGGGTCCTGTCATCACCAAAACAACACGAAAGGAGACTCAGAAGCTGAGAAATTCAGGCCGCAACAGGAAAAGTTGGTGCCGAAGCCATAGAACCTGGACGATTGAGCAATGTAAAAATGTCGTGGTCGGATGAGTCTCGTTTTACACTATTTCCAACTTCTGGCTGAGTTTGTGTCCCAGGAGTGAAGCCCGCCCGGTTGGCCGTGCGGCCTAACGCAGGGCCTTCCGGACGGAAAGGAGCGCCTGGTCCCCGGCACGAATCCGCCCGGCGGATTTGAGTCGAGGTCCGGTGAACCGGCCAGTCTGTGGATGGTTTTTAGGCGGTTATCCATCTGCCTCGGGGAATGCGGGCTGGTTCCCCTTATTCCGCCTCAGTTACACTATGTCGGCGATTGCTGCGCAAACAAGTTCTTCTCCACGTACGCGTACACCACCATTACTCTACCACGCAAACATAGGGGTTACACTCGTCTGGTATGAGACGTTGCTGGGGGGTCCACCTGGGGCCGAACCGTACAATAACCCTGGGTTCGGTGAGGGGCGGCGGAGGGGTGAAGTGGACTGCGGTAGTCGTCGTGGAGTTGTGGACCACTACGTCTGCGGCGGGGACGGAGCCTCTCCGTCGTTTCTAGGTCCCCGGTTAGCATACAATACAATACAATAAAATCCCAGGAGTGAAGCATGGCAGGGGCAGCCATATCGTGGTATTCGATGCGTCCCATGGTTACTGTGCAAGGTCTCATTACTGCCAAGGATTAAGTGACCATTTTGGCTGACCAGGTACATTCCATGGTACAATGTTAGTTATCCATTGGTGATGCTGCATTCGAAGACAACAGGGCTCCTGTTGACATAGCTCGAATCGTCCAAGACTGGTTTTATAAGCACCAGAATGAACTGACGCATCTCCCCTGGCCCACAAAGTTAGCATATCTCAGTATTATCGAACATTTGTGGTCTACATTGGAGAGAAGGGCGCGCGATCGCTATCCATCACCATCATCGTTACCTGAAAAATCCACTGTTCTGTAGGTTGTACGGCATGTGAGTAAAAACTGTAAGAGGTATTGATCTTACGTAGAATCAGTAAGCGTTTCGAAATCCTCTGTTCATCCAATCAGCGACCACACTGGCTTCGAAAAGGGAGATAACTGAGAGGAGGCCAAAACACTGAATTAGGTCTTCGGAAATTGTTTCACAGTGGAAGATAGTAATACAGTCCCACGTTTCAACCATCGTACGAGCGTCAAAATTGCAGGTATTGCGATAGCCGACCGCGGAACAGAAAAGCAACTATAATCGCTTAATAGTGGAAAGGCATCAGGATGTAACGCCGGAAATGCATATCCTCCTATTTCCATCTATTGTACTATAATTCTTTTTCCTTGTTTTGTTACCTCAAGATATGACATTTCTGTGTCTTTATATATTGTAATTGTTTTACTATTTGTATATATATATGCATTTATGTCGATTTATAATTGGTTTGTTTTATGAATATTATTTGTATTTATACGCTGGGTCTGGCCTAGGGAAAACTATGCTATCGAACGAATACATCGATAGGTTGTGTGAAGAACCAAAGTGTTTAGGATCTTTGGTAGGGTTAACTCTGCCGCGTGGAGCGCGGGCAGAGCAGAGAGAGTCTGGCTGGGGTGGTGCAGTGGAGCAGGTGTGTTGTGTGAAGCTCCCGCGAGTTGCCGCACTTTCAGGGTTTGGCAGCATGTAATTGCCCTCGACTTGCGATGATAGTTTCTGACACGGTGTCGCGGACGGGAAGCATTAGCTGGCGCACATCAAGAGCCCGTTTCTTCTGGTGACCGTGTCGAGAAGAAGGCGCGCCAACATCCAGCTTCTGCGACAGCGACGGCCGACAACGAGTGACTGTCGCCACCTCCTCGATCGACGGCTTCAAACCTTCAATCAACCAACAAGAAAGACTGGAAGCACGTAAAGTTTTAGAACTGTATGGCAGACCTCAGCTTTTCAAACTTTTAAAATTGTTGCATCACAAAATTACAACAACTTAGCATGAACGTTTGTTGCTCATTGTCCCAATTGCATTACCAAGCAGGGTCCCTTCCTTTTCCGGAACGAACCCGAGTGTCGTTGAAATTCAAACGCCAGCATCATTCGATTTCACTGCTTTAATTTCAAAGTTCAGTTAAGATATTCATAGCTGGCTACAATATTTAGATTGCACAAGCACAAATTAAGAGTGCGAGTTTTGTTACCGTATTTTAGTTACCTGTGACTGCAGCTCAGCTTGGTACGTACTAAATTTTACTGTTGTTAATTGTTCAGAATCATTTAATTCAAGTTCAAAGTTAAATCTCTTGTTTCTAAATTGCGTAGATTCGAGTAGCTTTCGAAATGATTGTTGAGGTAGTCCAAGACTAACCGTATTTTACTGAATTTCGATGTGCTTCAGAAAGAAAGCTCACTATTAACTTCAGTCACTAAATTAACTTTCGATTTTCCGGTTTTATTAATTCTTTTGCTAAATTAAGTCAGAGTGTAGCGAAATTTATTACTTCGGACAAACTTTCAGTTTTCACACTACACGTGTCAACCTTCAGTTGCCACGCTCCTAGTGCTAATTATATGTGAAATAACCTTTCTTTTTCAGTTACTATAGTAATTGTCCTTAGGACTGGCGACCGTAATTTCCCACAAATCTCAAATATCTAATTACCGCTAGTTAATTGTTAACGTAACGGCCGCACATTTACTTTCTTTATTAACTTTACCCCTTTTCAAAATTAATTTCCACCAGTTTCATTTGCATTTTTCCTTTCATTTAGATGTAACCCTTTCCTCCCTCTTTACCGACAGATTAACTTCGGTGACGATTGCTTTTCCCAAATTTCCATTAGGTACACGCGGTTTAATTTTTCACTGTCATTAAGGTCGATAAGTGAGGGGGAGGTTACAAGGACCAGATGAGATACCTACAAGATTGTGCAAAGATTATGCGAAAGCAGTTGCTCCCTTTCTAACAGCAGTTTATCGTAGATGGCTGGAGCAACGAATGGTACGTAGCGACTGGAGAAAAGAGCAGGTCATTCCCGTTTTCAAGAAAGGTTGAAGGACAGATGCACAGAAGTATAGGCCTATATGGTTGATTTCTATATGTTGTAGAACTATGGATCATGTTTTGCGCTCATGAATTATGACGTTTTTGGTGAACGAAAGTCACCTCTACAAAAATCAGCATGAATTCCGCAAACAGAGTTCCCGATAAACTCAGCTCGCTCAGTTCCTCCATGGGATCCATAGAGCTGTAGACTACGACGCCCAAGTTGACGCCGTGTTTCTTGGTTTCAGAAAAGCATTTGACACTGCCGTTAGAGGAAAAAAATATGAACGGACCGAGAATCGGACCAAATTTGTGACTGGGCTGAAGACTTCCTTGTAGGTAGAGCTCAACACGTCGTTCTTAACGCAACAAAATCGACAGATGTAAATTTTATTTCCGTAGTACCCCAACCAAGTGTCATAGGATTGTTAATGTATACAATTCGTCTAAATGAACTAGTACAAAGATTCAGTAGCTCTTTAAGACTGTTCGCAGATGATGCGGTTGTTTATAAGAAAGTAGCAATGCAAGAAGACGGTATCGATTTACAGAATGATCTGCAGAGCACTGATGAATGGTGAAGGCTCTGGCAGGTGACCCTGAACCTAAATAAATGTAACGTGTTGCGCATACATAGAAATATAAATCCACTGCTGCACAACTACACTATTGATGACAAATTGCTGGAAACTGTATCTACCGCAAAATATTTGGAAGTAACCAACTGCAGCGACCTTACGTGGAGTGACCACATAAATGAAATAGTGGGAAAAGCAGACGCTGGACTGAGATTCAAAGGAAGAATTTTAAGGAAATGTAATTCGTCCACGAAAGCTGTGCCTTTCAAGACAATTGATCGACAAATTCTTGAATATTGCTCATCAGTCTGGGATCCTTATCAGGTAGAACTGATAGACGAGATAGAGAAGATCCAACGAAGAGCGGTGCGTTTCGTCACGGGATCGTTTAGTCAGCGCGAGAACGTTACAGAGATGCCCAACAAACTCCAGCGACAGTCGTTGCAAGACGGAGAAGTTTACTATTGAAATTTCGAGAGAGTACTTTCCAGGAAGAGTCTGGTAACATATTACTTCCACACACATACATCTCGCGAAATGACAACAACGAGAAAGTTCGAGAATTTAGAGCTAATACAGAGGCTTACCGACAGTCATTCTTCCCACGGGCCATTCGCGAGTGGAAGGGGGAAGAGGAAGTGAGTTAGTGGTACCAGATAATGATGAGTTTTTGTCGCAGTGCATTGCTCTTGTTTTGTTGTTGTCGACGTTGTTGAAGAAAGTAACGGAAAGGTTGAAGTAAAGTGCCGCTAATCGACTTACTCTTCCAGAGCAGTACCAAGAAGAGTGTCGGTTTCAGCGTTCACCGTCAGCAATGTCTCATTCCACCACTTTGTGAGTCGCTGACAGATATAACAGAATTACTTTTGGTCAGACAGGCGATCAGGAACTCCCGTCACCTGCTCTTTTCCACTGGCTAGCCAGATTCTATTGACGAAATTGTTGTCGGCCACCAGGATTTGAAGCAACTATCTTCGACTCGAGCGCCACGACATAAGTGCTTCAGCTATTCAGGCGAGAACAGTATCGATACACATTCTACACTTGATCGGCAGATCTGTACATTCCCGTGTGGTGTCCAGCGGACATTAACTATGGTAAAGTTACCACGTAGTTGTTGGAGCGCTTCATGAAACCCATAATAATAGTAGTCGGCTCTTAACCAGCGACAGGAAATAGTAAGTTAAGTGTTCGTTGGAACGATTGTCAGTCCTTTCCGGTCCGCCGCCTTCCACGACCGGACACGGAGGCAGCGATGGCCAGTCCGGAAGAACCAGACACTGTCCGTCGTGGGAATACCGCTCGCAACACAAGTTGCCAACAGGCTTCTCCGAACGCGCTGCCGAACTGGCAGATCACTTGGCCCCAACCCGAAGCGCCAACCAGTTCCCCCAGCACTGTCAGGGCCCACTTGCAACTCCTGTTATGCCCTTCCAGTTTAATCCAGTCTTTAGTGTACATCAAATGCCAAGGCACAACTGTCATCATCCACCATCTTTGCCAAATAGCCTGTGGATTGGGAGCTGCATACTGCCACTTCTCCGCGCCATTCCCGACAAACATTTGAAGTGTGAAAGTGATCCTTTACTAATCCGGCTACCACGGCGTATTTTCATGAATGATGAGCCGCTAGGTTACAACAAGTGTTACAGCCCAGCGGACCTCACTTAGCACGTGATTCCGTTAACTGCTTCTTCTCCCACGAATGTTCAAACTGACTTTACCATCTGGTCGTTACGTATTCTACACTCCTGGAAATTGAAATAAGAACACCGTGAATTCATTGTCCCAGGAAGGGGAAACTTTATTGACACATTCCTGGGGTCAGATACATCACATGATCACACTGACAGAACCACAGGCACATAGACACAGGCAACAGAGCATGCACAATGTCGGCACTAGTACAGTGTATATCCACCTTTCGCAGCAATGCAGGCTGCTATTCTCCCATGGAGACGATCGTAGAGATGCTGGATGTAGTCCTGTGGAACGGCTTGCCATGCCATTTCCACCTGGCGCCTCAGTTGGACCAGCGTTCGTGCTGGACGTGCAGACCGCGTGAGACGACGCTTCATCCAGTCCCAAACATGCTCAATGGGGGACAGATCCGGAGATCTTGCTGGCCAGGGTAGTTGACTTACACCTTCTAGAGCACGTTGGGTGGCACGGGATACATGCGGACGTGCATTGTCCTGTTGGAACAGCAAGTTCCATTGCCGGTCTAGGAATGGTAGAACGATGGGTTCGATGACGGTTTGGATGTACCGTGCACTATTCAGTGTCCCCCCGACGATCACCAGTGGTGTACGGCCAGTGTAGGAGATCGCTCCCCACACCATGATGCCGGGTGTTGGCCCTGTGTGCCTCGGTCGTATGCAGTCCTGATTGTGGCGCTCACCTGCACGGCGCCAAACATGCATACGACCATCATTGGCACCAAGGCAGAAGCGACTCTCATCGCTGAAGACGACACGTCTCCATTCGTCCCTCCATTCACGCCTGTCGCGACACCACTGGAGGCGGGCTGCACGATGTTGGGGCGTGAGCGGAAGACGGCCTAACGGTGTGCGGGACCGTAGCCCAGCTTCATGGAGACGGTTGCGAATGGTCCTCGCCGATACCCCAGGAGCAACAGTGTCCCTAATTTGCTGGGAAGTGGCGGTGCGGTCCCCTACGGCACTGCGTAGGATCCTACGGTCTTGGCGTGCATCCGTGCGTCGCTGCGGTCCGGTCCCAGGTCGACGGGCACGTGCACCTTCCGCCGACCACTGGCGACAACATCGATGTACTGTGGAGACCTCACGCCCCACGTGTTGACCAATTCGGCGGTACGTCTACCCGGCCTCCCGCATGCCCACTATACGCCCTCGCTCAAAGTCCGTCAACTGCACATACGGTTCACGTCCACGCTGTCGCGGCATGCTACCAGAGTTAAAGACTGGGATGGAGCTCCGTATGCCACGGCAAACTGGCTGACACTGACGGCGGCGGTGCACAAATGCTGCGCAGCTAGCGCCATTCGACGGCCAACACCGCGGTTCCTGGTGTGTCCGCTGTGCCGTGCGTGTGATCATTGCTTGTACAGCCCTCTCGCAGTGTCCGGAGCAAGTATGGTGGGTCTGACACACCGGTGTCAATGTGTTCTTTTTTCCATTTCCAGGAGTGTATTTATATTAACTGAATGACAGAGGGAAAGTGTATACTAATGACTACTTTGATGCGGCCCGCCACGAGTTCCTCTCGTGTGCCAATCTCTTCATCTCAGAGCAGCACTTTCTACCTACGTCCTCAATTATTTGCTGAATGTATTTCAATTTGTGTCTTCTTCTACAGTTTTCACCCTCTACAGCTCCCTCTAGTGATGTCTTAACAGATGTCCCTTCTTCTTACCAGTGTTTTCCATATATTCCTTTCCTCGACAATTCTGCGGAGTATCTCCTCATTCCTTACCTTATCAGTCCACCTAATTTTCAACATTCTTCTGTAGCACCACATCTTAATTGCTTCTATTCTTTTCTGTTCCGGTTTTCGCACAGTCGATGTTTCATTACCATACAATTTCGTGCTCCATACGTACATTCCAGAAATTTCTTCCTTTAATTAAGGCCTGTGTTTGGTATTAGTTTACTTCTCTTGGCCAGGACCGCACTTTTTTCCAGTGCTAGCCTGATTTTTATGTCCTCCTTGCTCCGCCCGTCACGGGTTATTTTGTTGTCTACTTCGCAGAGTTCCTTAACTTTATTTACTTTGTCATTAACCAATTCTGATGTTAGCTACTCATTTCTGCTACTTCTCATTAATTTCTCCTTTCTTCTATTTATTCTCAATTCATATTTAGCAGCCGTCTGTTGTGGCCGAGCAGGTCTAGGCGCTTCAGTCCGGAATCGCGCTGTTGCTACGGTCGCAGGTTCGAATCCTGCCTCGGGCATGGATGTGTCTGATGTCCTTAGGTTAGTAAGGATTAAGTAGTTCTAAGTCTAGGAGACTGATGACCCCAGACGTAATGTCCCATAGTGCTTGGAGCCAATTTAACCATTTGAACCACATTTAGTACTCATTAGACTGTAGATTCCATTCAGCATATCCTGTAATTCTTCTTCACTTTCACTGAGAATGGCAATGTCATCAACGAATCTTATCACGGATACACTTTCACACTTCCGTCACTGCGTCCTCGATGTATAGATGGAACAGTAGGGGCGGAAGACTACATCCTTGTCTTAGGTCTTTTTTAATACAATCATTTCGCTCTTGGTCTTCCAGTCTTGTTGTTCCCTCTTGGCTCTTGTACATATTGTATATTACCCGTAGTTCCATATAGCTACCCTTGTTTTTCTCAGAATTTCGATCATCTGGCACCATTTGACATTGTCGAGCGCTTTTTCCACGTCGAGAAACCCTATGAACATGATCTGCCTCTTGGTGCGTGTACGCTTCCTAAAGCCAAACTGATCTTCCTCTAACAGCCCCTCAGTTTTCTCTTCTATACTTCTGTATATTATTCTTGTCAGCAACTTGGATGCATGAGATGTTAAGCTGATTGTGCGATAATTCTCGCACTTGTAACTTTTGCAGTCTTCGGAATTTTGTGGATGACGTTTCTCCGAAAGTCGGATGGTATACCGCCAGACTCATACATTCTACCGTTCAACGTGAATAGTCGTTTGGTTGCCACTTCCCCCAGTGATTCCAGAAATTCTGATGGAACGTTATCTATCCCGTCTTATTTGACTATAAGTCTTCCACAGCTCTTTTGAATCTGAGTGTTTGTGTTGTCCCATCATTTCATCATCATTGTCATTCGTGGCCAGATTTGACTGTGTAAAATTTTGACATTGTAAAAATTGGGACTTTGTACTGGCGCTGATGACCGCGCAGTTGAGCGCCCCACAAACCGAACATCATCATCATCTTTTAAATCCTGATTTTAATACTGTATCCCCTATCTCTTCTATATCGATTGCTATTTCTTCTTCTATCACGTCATCAGACAAGCCTTCCCCCACATAAAGGCCTTCAGCGTACTCTTATTGTTTACTGTTCATAAAATTACGTACCAGACGCAACAGTTTAACACTGAATGTTAGCAAAACACCTCATCCAAACTACTTGACACGTTACCGTATTCAACCAAATGTTCCACGTTGTTCGTGCATGTTTTCTAATATCACATTCCTACCTTCCTTACGTCTCTTCTGAATTCGCACAAAAATTTTCTTGGGCTTTCTACCATCTATTCGCCTGGCTACAAACCCCGCCCAATTTCGTTTCGTTTTCACTACAAGCATAATTACATATTTCATTCTAGTGTATCCCTTGATTCATTTGTTCGGTTTCCTCTCTCTGCTAGTAAATCTAAACGTGAATCTCTCCGCTGCATATTTTGTTTAAATTGAGTCATAAACTTTTTAAAAATGTGTGGAGCCCATGCAAGTTCGTAGTCATAGCTCACTGCTCCCTTTATAGTTTCGTTCTCAACTGCAAGTCATGAATTAATATGTAAACAAGAGTGTTTACTGTATCGCACTCTGACTAGGTACAGAATGCTGCATATTACTGATCGAGCCCTGTTGGCTTCATTTTCTCCATGTGCATATAAGATACAAATAACATGCTTAATTTCCTAGAATGTGGAGGCGCAGCGTAACTATGTTCGGATAATCTGTTACCAGTGAGCCTTTTAAAATTTGTTTTGTAACTCGTCATGAAAGAATTCGAAACTTCTGGACTGATGCAACACCTACGTTCCTCATAACAACTAGTGAACGTTTCAGTTGAGAACTAAGCAGACAAGTCGCGTTATTACAGACTTATTTTTTGACGTAGGCCCATATGACGCATTGATTGTGTTCTAGCTATCAACTGTAAAGTAAGTACAGGAGAACTGAAAAAGTAATTAAAATATATGGGCCTCTCCGGAGCTCTGTGCACTTCCGAGGACTATTCCCGAAACTGTTCAAGCGAGAACAGATACTTCTATATTTCTGTAGATATAGTGGAGCTGGCAGCTTAATTATCACAATATCATTAACAGTATTAATGAATGAATTTACAGGCGACAGGAAGTCAGTATTATAACATACTCTGAGGTATAAAAGACGATCAAAAAGTTTCCATTCGAAGGCCGTACAGTCCAGAATCGATATGCCAATCAGGCAAAATCACAGTGAGCATTGAAGCAATCGTTCCACCGACGCACAAGGATGAAAATAGCCGTTTGATAAAACACCGTGTCCTTCTACGTAAGCTCGTAACTGCCTGCTGCACATCCTCGTCCGACAGGTATCTTTGACCCTTCAAGGCCTTTTTTAAGGATCCGAAGGCGTGATAAAAATGGTTCAAATGGCTCTGAGCACTATGGGACTTAACTTCTAAGGTCATCAGTCCCCTAGAACTTAGAACTACTTAAACCTAACTAACCTAAGGACATCACACACATCCATGCCCGAGGCAGGATTCAAACCTGCGACCGGAGCGGTCGCACGGTTCCAGACTGTAGCGCCTAGAGCCGCTCGGCCACACCGGCCGGCGAAGGCGTGATAATCGCATGGGAAGAGATCAGGTCTATATGAGTTGGCATAACTTCTGCTTTACGGCATTTGCGATATGAGGATATGCTTTTTCATGAAGCAGCGCCACTTCTTGTCGCAGTTTTTCTCGGACGCTTCGTCTCTTTTCTACACCATAATTTCTCCAGCGTTGCGCATTACCGTTCCCCATTGATGGAGACACCAGGTTCCTTGGAATCAGTATGCACTGAGCCCCGGTAATCGAAGAACAGGATGAGTATCACATTTCTAGCAGGTGGCTCGAACTTTGCGCACCATTCCACAACGTTCGTTTTCGACAGACATCCTGCCGCCGCGCGGGATTAGCCGAGCGGTCTCAGGCTGTGCGGCTGGTCCCGGCGGAGGTTCGAGTCCTCCATCGGGCATGGGCGTATGTGTTTGTCCTTAGGGTAAGTTAAGTTAAGCAGTGTGTAAGCTTAGAGACTGATGACCTTATCAATAAGTCCCATAAGATTTCACACACATTTGAACACTGGAACAGACATCCTGCCCCATACAGATTCTTCGTTCTCCGATGGATGTCTACCGGTGTTTGTCCTTCGACAACCAAGAAAAGAATGCAGTACATTGGTCCTGTTTGGACGCATTTGGTAATAACACTGCCCTTGTTCACGTTTCTGCATTACCTCTCGCACGTCGGAAAGAAGCGAATGTCACAGTAATCCACAGCGCACACGTCCATGGTTATGTACCCGCACTGGAGCCGCGCTACGATACATATACGCAGGAGGAACGCTCTCAAACGGGAACTTCTCGATCCCCCTTGTATGTCCGGGATTTCAGAAGACGACAGAGCATAAACTGCAAGACATTCTAAAAAGAGACACATATCAGTGGATAGAGCATCTCTGGTTCAAATGGCTCTGAACACTATGTGACTTAACATCTGAGGTCATCAGTCCCCTAGACTTAGAACTACTTAAACGTAACTAACCTAAGGACAGCACACACATCCATACCCGAGGCAGGATTTGAACCTGCGACCGTAGCAGTCGCGCGGTTCCAGACTGAAGCGCCGGCAGGACATCTCTCCAAGTTATTAACTCACATTACAGGTGCTCTGTATGGGCACCAACTGTGTTGCGCCAAATGATGGTACGTCATTCGAGTCGCTGTTGACGTGAATTGCCCAGGAAGGCCCACAGAAGGGTGCTTATGGCATCTGTTCATTGGGTTACCTATGTGCAACCACGCACTAATTCGATGACATAACATAATACAAAAGTTCAAAAAATGTCCGACAGATGGCGCTTCATCTGCTCATGATAGCAATAATTAGCGTAACAAAGTAAGACAAAGCAAAGATGATGTTCTTTACAGGAAATGCTCCATATGTCCACCATCATTCCTCAGCAATAGCTGTAGTCGAGGAATAATGTTGTGAACAGCACTGTAAAGCATGTCCGGAGTTATGGTGAGGCACTGGCGTCGGATGTTGTCTTTCAGCATCCCTAGAGATGTCGGTCGATCGCGATACACTTGCGACTTCAGGTAACCCCAAAGCCAATAATCGCACGGACTGAGGTCTGGGGACCTGGGAGGTCAGGCCTGACGAAAGTGGCGGCTGAGCACACGATCATCACCAAACGACGCGCGCAAGAGATCTTTCACGCGCCTAGCAATATGGGGAAGAGCGCCATCCTGCATTTTGGTTCTAATAAAACCCCATGTCATTCTAAGCATGTTAGTCAATTTTTTCCTCTCTATCTACATTATTCGGTGGTTTATTAAGTTTTCAAATTTATACTGAGTTTTTGATCACCTGGTGCTTAAAGCTAACTAACCGAAAGACACCACACACATCCATGCCCGAGGCAGGATTCGAACCTGAGACCGTAGCTGTCTCGCGGTTCCAGACTGAAGCGCCTAGAACCGCTCGGCCACACCGGGCGGCCAAGAGTGGTTCTATTTAATAGTAATAACCACACACGTTAAGACTTTTATCTCACTAAGAGACAAGACAATCAATTCTTATTTCCTAGCACGCTTTTGGCCGCTGATGGATCCACAATCGCACCCACTCTTGCCCTTCATCGTCCGACTGAAACTGATGTCCTCACATGTCGTTCTTCAGGTCGCGAAAGATGTGAAAATCACATGGTGAAATATCCGTGCTATAAGGAGGATGTTCCACTGCAGTGTTTACCAACCAAATTGCGGAAACATAGACTTCGTCCGATTGACAGTATGGGGACGGGCGTTACCGTGCAACAGGATGAAAAAAAAAAATGGTTCAAATGGCTCTGAGCACTATTGGACTTAACATCTGAGGTCATCAGTCCCCTAGAACTTAGAACTACTTAAACCTAACTAAAATAAGGACATCACACAAATCCATGCCCGAGGCAGGATTCGAACCTGCGACCGTAGCGGTCACGCGGTTCCAGACTGAACCGCCTAGAACCGCTCGGCCACACCGCCCGGCTCAACAGAATGATTCCGTCCGACAATGTGCCTGGGAATTTTGACTTTATGGCTCGTCGCCATTTCCGCAAAGGCTCTTCATAGGGCAATGCGTTGATTGTAGTTCCGCACTCGAAGAACTCGACTTGCGGAGAGCCCCTGCAGTCGAAGCAAAAGTCATCATTACCTTATCGGAACTTGTGTGAACAGCTTTGGATTTCTTTGTCGGGGGTATGCGGGATGTTTCCATTGATGGCTTTGCCGTTTGCCCTCTGTTGGAATGCTGTCGGATGGAATCATCTTCTTGTGCAATAACGCCCGCCCTCACACTGTTAATCGAACGAAGGCTACACTTCAGCGTTTTGGTTGGTAAACACTACAACGTCCTCCGTGCAGCTGGATATTTCACCGTCTGATTTGCACATCTCTGGTGACCCGAAGAAAGACGTGCCTTGACGTCGGTTTGAGTCGGACGGGGAAGTGCAACAGTGGGTGCGGTTGTGGATCCGTCAGCGGCCGACGGCGCTCTACGAAGTGGTAATTGATCGTCTCGTCTCCCAGTGAGATACATTTCTTAACGGGTGCGGTGATTACTTTAAGGCGAGTGTTTGGTTTTCATTTGATTGCCCCTCAAATGTTGTACCTAGCACTGTGTAAGCGATCCAAGAATGACAAGACTACATACGTTTACTGTTTCTACAGGCAGTGGACTTGTTTCACATCAAAGTTCCCTCTGACTGTATGTCTCCGGGCCAGAAGAAATGAGGAGCGGTTATCAGTAATATTTGGCAATAAAGACAAAGTACATTGTAAGTACTTAGTACGTTTTATTTTCAGGTTGGTACTCAGTAACTTATGTAAGGTTATCCAATCCATCCTGAGGTGGTTCATATATCTGACAAATTAATGAAATAAAAGATTACATGCTGTAGATGGCTAATATAAAGAAGCTTAGAAACTACGTTAACATTTATTGACGTATCTGGCAGCTATCTAGCGCCTCATCGTACAGCTTAGTGGACGTTGATTAGTAGCCTTAACGGGTGTTTTCTGTTAGTTTCGAAGCTGAGTTTATGAACAGCGCCACATATTGTTCTAATACACTCCTGGAAATGGAAAAAAGAACACATTGACACCGGTGTGTCAGACCCACCATACTTGCTCCGGACACTGCGAGAGGGCTGTACAAGCAATGATCACACGCACGGCACAGCGGACACACCAGGAACCGCGGTGTTGGCCGTCGAATGGCGCTAGCTGCGCAGCATTTGTGCACCGCCGCCGTCAGTGTCAGCCAGTTTGCCGTGGCATACGGAGCTCCATCCCAGTCTTTAACACTGGTAGCATGCCGCGACAGCGTGGACGTGAACCGTATGTGCAGTTGATGGACTTTGAGCGAGGGCATATAGTGGGCATGCGGGAGGCCGGGTGGACGTACCGCCGAATTGCTCAACACGTGGGGCGGGAGGTCTCCACAGTACATCGATGTTGTCGCCAGTGGTCGGCGGAAGGTGCACGTGCCCGTCGACCTGGGACCGGACCGCAGCGACGCACGGATGCACGCCAAGACCGTAGGACCCTATGCAGTGCCGTAGGGGACCGCACCACCACTTCCCAGCAAATTAGGGACACTGTTGCTCCTGGGGTATCGGCGAGGACCATTCGCAACCGTCTCCATGAAGCTGGGCTACGGTTCCGCACACCGTTAGGCCGTCTTCCGCTCACGCCCCAACATCGTGCAGCCCGCCTCCAGTGGTGTCGCGACAGGCGTGAATGGAGGGACGAATGGAGACGTGTCGTCTTCAGCGATGAGAGTCGCTTCTGCCTTGGTGCCAATGATGGTCGTATGCGTGTTTGGCGCCATACAGGTGAGCGCCACAATCAGGACTGCATACGACCGAGGCACACAGGGCCAACACCCGGCATCATGGTGTGGGGAGCGATCTCCTACACTGGCCGTACACCACTGGTGGTCGTCGAGGGGACACTGAATAGTGCACGGTACATCCAAACCGTCATCGAACCCATCGTTCTACCATTCCTAGACCGGCAAGGGAACTTGCTGTTCCAACAGGACAATGCACGTCCGCATATATCCCGTGCCACCCAACGTGCTCTAGAAGGTGTAAGTCAACTACCCTGGCCAGCAAGATCTCCGGATCTGTCCCACATTGAGCATGTTTGGGACTGGATGAAGCGTCGTCTCACGCGGTCTGCACGTCCAGCACGAACGCTGGTCCAACTGAGGCGCCAGGTGGAAATGGCATGGCAAGCCGTTCCACAGGACTACATCCAGCATCTCTACGATCGTCTCCATGGGAGAATAGCAGCCTGCATTGCTGCGAAAGGTGGATATACACTGTACTAGTGCCGACATTGTGCATGCTCTGTTGCCTGTGTCTATGTGCCTGATGTTCTGTCAGTGTGATCATGTGATGTATCTGACCCCAGGAATGTGTCAATAAAGTTTCCCCTTCCTGGGACAATGAATTCACGGTGTTCTTATTTCAATTTCCAGGAGTGTATATAGAAAGAACTACTCTGCGTAGTCACAGCGAAGTGTTAAGCTCATATTGAACGGATGAACATAGCAGTAAGATGAAAATCACTAATCCCGCGCCGAAGTAATAAAATTTAATCTATAAATATCCAATATCTTGATTAAATACAATACGAATATATCGTTAGTTATCAACAGAGTCTCTTTTGTAGAGTATCTACAAAGTGAACGGTTTTTATAATTGATTTCGTTAGACGCCATTTCGTTAGACGCCAACGGAGCCTGTAAAAAATCCGTCATCAGCAGAATCAGCTGAGAAGCAAATACCGCCGCGCGGGATTAGCCGAGCGGTCTCTGGCGCTGAAGTCATCGACTGTGCGGCTGGTCCCGGCGGAGGTTCGAGTCCTCCCTCGGGCATGCGTGTGTGTGTTTGTCCTTAGGATAATTTAGGTTAAGTAGTGTGTAAGCTTAGGGACTGATGACCTTAGCAGTTAAGTCCCATAAGATTTCACATACACAAGCAAATGCCGGGATATTGAGACATTCTCCCTGATGAGTCTTCTTTGCATACAACTGAGGCTTTCACAGCCAGATGTCTTAGCTGCTAGTGAGTGTTCCGGGTTTTATGGCCTTGGTCCACCAAACTTTTCTATTCCCAGCGTTTCAGAGATGCCTCGATATCTTCAGAGCTGCTCTTGATTCGAGAAGACTCAGGGGATAGGTGCTTTGCTTTCTTCTTCTTCGATGAACTTCACTAGAAGAGTTTTCATTATTTGTATCACGGAAATAATTGCGTATCATTTACCTACATTTCGTATCACATCTCGTGAATACTGTTTCAGGGAACTGATTTTTTAACAACAAATGTGATAGTGCCTATACTCCTACCAGTGTTACTGATATCCTCCACGCTTCAACGTACACGCCACAAAAAGGTAAAACAAAGATCTATGACGAAAATATTTACTTCTGCTACACTTCTTAGTTGCAGAAACGCTACACAATTACAGACGAATTTGGTGTTATTCCTATTCTGGTAGCACCTTTGCCCCTCACATTTTGATCCAACATTTACTGGCGAAATTTTTCTATTATTCCTGTTATCGTTTCAGTTTGTTGTAACAACGCGACAGACGACTTGTGACGTCTCCTTTGATTTTTTTATCGCCTTTCTGCTAATTTCTTATGGTGGTGAAGAAATCGATTGAGGTTGTTTTCTGGGCTATTTGTATTTCATGGCGAGTGAAGAGGAGGAGGAAAAGATTAGTGTTTAACGTCCCGTCGACAACGAGGTCATTAGAGACGGAGCGCAAGCTCGGGTAAGGGAAGGATGGGGAAGGAAATCGGCCGTGCCCTGTCAAAGGAACCATCCTGGCATTTGCCTGAAGCGATTTAGGGAAATCACGGAAAACCTAAATCAGGATGGCCGGAGACGGGATTAAACCGTCGTCCTCCCGAATGCGAGTCCAGTGTGCTAACCACTGCGCCACCTCGCTCGGTTGGCGAGTGAAGAGAACAGAGGGATAACTTAAGAATTAAGATTACTATTTGAAACGCGTTTATAAAAGAGTTCGCTTAAGTCAGGGTAGAATAAAAAATTAATCCGAGAAATTCTCTAGAAATAAGAACGCGGATGAAGGTAAGGACCCAAGTCGTAACAGGACTTCTTAGAACTACGTCATGTATTACGTTCTTCAGCGAAAGACGATGAAAATTAATTCTTTAATCAAGCTTCGTATTAGTTAGCTCTTTCTATGTAGTACATTCAAAATATGTATGTAAGATCACAGTATTTGAATTTAACAAGAGGGATTTCATATGGTCTTGATCGAAAAGTTCGATTGTTTAGGAGTGTATTATTCAGAGACTAATCAATATACATTTTAAATTTTGTTGCAGGACCTTCTGCAGATCTTAGGCGCCAGAAAGGAATCCACATGTTTCTACCATCACCTTGAAATCTGTGCGTGTGCTGCTGAATCTGAGGGCGAAAAAATGAAAAGGCCCCTATCGTGCTACCGTAATTGCTCACCGGCAAGAAAGGAAAATTAGTCGCCCAGATACATAGAAATATAGAATGACATACATAAGAAGTTGTCTAGTACATAATGGGCATCAAAATATCGTCGATGGAGTCAGTTATGAGCCACAAAGAAATGGATATAGGGGAAAAAAGTCACTGAGTGACGCCTGCAGTGAATTCAGCACTGAATTTGAGTTGCTCAGTATCCTTATGTGGAAAGATGTTTACAGCACTGCTCGA
Organism: Schistocerca nitens; assembly: GCF_023898315.1. Lineage (NCBI taxonomy): Eukaryota > Metazoa > Arthropoda > Insecta > Orthoptera > Acrididae > Schistocerca > Schistocerca nitens. The sequence goes on from NC_064616.1 coordinate 933,685,553, forward strand.
AAGATGAAGTAAGAACGCAGATTAGTACACTATGAATGTCGTAGTTTGTATGTGCAATGACACTGCCAAACACGATAAAATAGCAACAAGTCTCTTTCCACGGTCAAGAAGAAATGCAGTACTGAGGATAACAATCTTCTTTGTTGGAAAAAAGACTGAATGTTCTATAATTAATGTGTTCGTTCCATAGACAATACTTATGGGCACAATATCGACTGAAAAGCTAGAGAAATTGAACACAAGCAAATTAAGGTAAATAATGAAGGACAGACAGTAAGGCACAAACGGAGGAAAAAGCCGTCATGTCTTCCAGTGAGGGTACTGCAGCGCTTCAGGAGGTGTGGACCCGCGGCCGGTGTGTGAAGAGCTGCGTGAATAAGTTGGAGGAGAAGGAACAGGAGTGATCTGCTGTTTATTGATTCGCAGCTGCGAGACCAATCCGTTGCCTCCGGCTCCCCCACACAGCAGGAGGGGTTTCGTTACACAGAAGTGTGATACAGAGAGAACAGTGTACTTCTGGAGAAAGTGTGCTCAAATTACTATTGATTGCCATTCCGAATTTCATCACACAGCTGCTCGGTAATTTCTTCAGCCACGTTTTGTAATTTATTATCTTTTGTAACTCTGCCTTCGACAGAATGACATAGAGCAAACTGTAGATCCATGGGGGAGGTGAGAAAAAAATGTTATTGAACTTTTCAGGCATCCACTACGACGTAATCAACGTTAACAAATGCTGGAGCAATACAGTACCAAGAGTATGTCTTTCACTAAGGAAGTGAGACCTGTCTAAAATTGCTTGAAAGACAAAGAAAGACCAAAATAAAGCAGACTGATGGGTGAAATATCATAAGCGGAAATATATGAAAAAACTATCATAATGAGACACACCTCTGACTGAATGGAGAACTCAAAACTAAATCGTCAGATGCTCAGAATTTAGGAAAGAATACAAAAAATTAAAGCACGAATATCTTAATTTCAGTCAATAATATTAAGATAACCAGATGCGCTGGATTAAGGAATAAACGTATTGAAAGGTAAAAACTTAATACGTATCAGAAAATACAGTAATAAATTTTACTACAAAAAGTTACTGCCAACAGTTCTGCAAAGCCTCTCTCCTTGTTCAGGTAAGTACAGAGGTGAGTATGAGTCACACGCAGAAACAGAACTCCAAATTCCTAACCTACAGAATTTGCACACGAAGCTCCGAAAATGCAATTCACCGAACACACTAAACTTCACTAATTACGTACTGCAGCCCTGTGGTACTCAACCCCGAAAACTACCTAATCTGCAGAGCGCTGCAAGGAATCATTTAAAAAGTTAGCAGTTAATCATAATCTGGCATAATAAATGAAGAGAATGTGCGCTAGATAAGATTCATTTTTGCTTGTGGAACACCCATGGCTACAGAGATTTTGTTGCTGACGGAAAACCAACATGTGGCATTATACAGGACTCTTTTAAAATCATGTTACCTCTTCTCTATATGGTTGTGCGATCCTTCGCGGTTTGCGTAGCATCATTTTGTAGCATGAAGTAACGTGAGTTCCATTGCTGATTCATCCTACAACTTCGTCATTACGGGTTATGTAGCCCTCACTGCTGCAACGATGATCTAACTTTTATTTCAGTTAGTGAGCTAATGATTAATTTTTACACGCCGTACATGCTATTGCTACGTTCTGGAAATAATATAAGGGATAGTAAAAAAAAATAGATGGAAAAGGTAGGTAAACTGTTTATTATTTCAAAAGTAATCGCAGCAACTGCTAATACACTCATCCCATTGTGAGACAAGACGGTCAATGTCTTAATAGAAAAAAGGTTTGTGGTTGCCTACTGAACCATGATTGGATCCAAGCGTGCATCTATTCGTTCTAAGCAGATCAAAGGCCACAAATGTCTTCCTCCGGTACAAAATATTTGATTAGACGAACATCCGCAACTGATGAACATATTAACAGAATAAAAATCCGCTTCATTTGCCAGTAATTTCTTATTTACTACGCGACCGGTTTAGAAGCCTAAACCTCCATCACCAACAGCGAAGAAGTGGAGGAGATACTAGTGTACAAGAACTACGGGGTTGACATATCAAAAGGAAAGGTAAAGCTGTGAAAAATGGTACTACTCACATAATTAACAAAACACAAATGTGTGGATGCAGGAGCAGTCAGCCGTGAGGAGGTCACACCCACGCCAAACAAACGCTTGGAACTGGAACAAAGACGCTAACTTACCTCGAAATCCACACGTCTGAGACTGCAGACCTCAACCATGTGACTCTAGAGTGTTCACGCTATGATAGACAACACCGCACGTTTCTGAACGCCTTGATCAGAGCAGGAATTCCCCAACCTACGTCTATGACGAATCTATTTCGACAGCTGTCGGTATTGCCCGGGTTCTGCAAGAAGTGGAGATCCAGTTATAAGTCAGCCACAAACGATCCAGAGTGTGAAGTTGTAATATATGGAATGTGTTGAGTGTGTGAATATATAAAGTTTACCATGAAGTTTATCTGGAATTAATGTAATTTTTAGTGTCTATACTATATATATGATATTTTATACCAAATCTGTTGTTACTCACTTCTCTGGCTAAATAGTTAATGCTAAAGGCCAATAAATTAAATAAAACGCCACCATGGACAAAAACGAAAACACTAATGAACAAGTAACTGCACTCACGCGTATTGTGGCTGCCGCTTCGACGGCACGACACACGAGAGACTAGTGCAGCGCGCCAGGAAGCTAGTTGACAGGGCGGCGGAAGCGAATGATGTAGCAGCCGATGACGTAGCGAACCGAAATAGATAGCTGAAAGCATGTGGGAAACAAGGGCTGACTGGTCTGTCTTCCTACACAAGTGGTTTACAAGACGGATAAAAAATAAAACTACAAATACAAGAATACATGTCACGACATATAAACATAAATGTTAGGCAAAAATGCCTAATCTGACAAAGTGGCAAAACGCATAACATTTCAGCTACAACTAAAACAGGGGGTGCAGGGGGTACACAAAAAGAAAATAAGCCTACATGTAGCGAATGAGAACACTAAAATTCTGGTGCAGTAGGATTAACCTGTCGTCTTTTAATTGCTTAATTTTTAAATATATGTTTGCACACCATCTGTCCTCTGGTTTAGTTGTATTTTTACTGTTGCTGTTGACGCGGGCGCCCCGGTTGTTCGTCCTATGCACGAGTGTGGTTATTTATTTATTATTGTTTTTATTTTTGTCCGGATTCCTCCCTCTGTGTTAACATCTTTGTTCCAGACCCATGCGTTTGTTTGGCGTAGGTGTGATCCCTCATAACTGACGGTCCCGACTGACATTTGAGTTTTCTTAACCATGTGAGTAATACCAGTCTTCACGGCTTTACCTTTTATGTTGCTATGTCAGACTCATAGTTCTACTCAGCTAGTAGCTCCCTCTCTTATTCACAGTTGGTGGCACCTGAAGATGGAGCTTTAGGCTTCGAAACCGGTTGCGCAATAAATAAGAAATTGCAGGCAACAGAAGCAAATTTTTATTCTATTAATAAATCTTTTTTCTCACCTCCAAAATTATGGACATCGGAGGAGGAGAAATGAAGCAAACGGCCTTGCCGCAATGGTCACACCGGTTCCCGTCAGATCACCGAAGTTAAGCGCTGCCGGGTTGGGCTAGCACTTGGATGGGTGACCAACAGGTCTGCTGAGCGCTGTTGGCAAGCGGGGTGCACTCAGCCCTTGTGAGGCAAACTGACGAGCTACTTGATTGAGAAGTAGAGGCTCCGGTCTCGTAAACTGACATACGGCCTGGAGAGCGGTGTGCTGACCACACGCTCCTCCAATTCGCATCCAGTGACGCCTATGGGCTGAGGATGACACGGCGGCCGGTCGGTGCCGTTGGGCCTTCATGGCCTGTTCGGGCGGAGTTTAGCTTGGTTTTATGAGGAGAAAACTGGACTGTTTGGAGGATGTGCAAGGGCTTATCAGCGAAACTTCTCCAGCGTTCTCGAAACAGCTTTAGCAACATGTGGGCGCATTATACAGGGTGAGTCATCTAACGTTACCGCTGGATATATTTCGTAAACCACATAAAATACTGACGAACCGATTCCACAGACCGAACGTGAGGAGAGGGGCTAGTGTTACTGTTTAATACAAACCATACAAAAATGCACTGAAGTATGTTTTTTAACACAAACCTACGTTTTTTAAATGGAACCACGTTAGTTTTGTTAGCACATCTGAACATATAAACAAATACGTAATCAGTGCCGTTTGTTGCATTGTAAAATGTTAATTACATCCGGAGATATTGTAACCTAAAGTTGACGCTTGAGTACCACTCCTCCACCGTTCGATCGTGTGTATCGGAGAGCACCGAATTACGTAGGGATCCAAAGGGAACGGTGATGGACCTTAGGTACAGAAGAGACTGGAACAGCACATTACGTCCACATGCTAACACCGTTCTATTGGTTTTTTTCACTGACGCACATGTACATTACCATGACGTGGAGGACTCATAAATTGGCCAGCCCGTTCTCCTGATCTTACACCTCTGGACTTCTTTCTGTGGAGTACGTTAAAGGAGAATGTGTACCGTGATGTGCCTACAACCCCAGAGGATATGAAACAACGTATTGTGGCAGCCTGCGGCGACATTACACCAGATTTACTGCGGCGTGTACGACATTCATTACGCCAGAGATTGCAATTGTGTGCAGCAAATGATGGCCACCACACTGAACATCTATTGGCCTGACATGGCGGGACACACTCTATTCCACTCCGTAATTGATAACGGAAACCACGTGTGTACGTGTACCTCACCCCTTATGGTAATGCACATGTGCGTCAATGAAAAAGATCAATAAAAAGGTGTTAGCATGTGGACGTAATGTGCTGTTCCAGTCTCTTCTGTACCTAAGGTCCATCACCGTTCCCGTTGTATCCCTACGTAATTCGGTGCTCTCCGATACACACGATCGACCAGCGGAGGAGTGGTACTCAAGCGTCAACTTTAGGTTACAATATCTCCGGATGTAATTAACATTTTACAATGCAACAAACGGCACTGATTACGTATTTGTTTATATGTTCAGATGGGCTAACAAAACTAACGGGGTTCCATTTAAAAAAACGTAGGTTTGTGATAAAAAACATACTTCCGTGCATTTTTGTATGGTTTGTATTAACCAATTACACTAGCCCCTCTCCTCACGTTCGGTCTGTGGAATCGATTCGTCAGTATTTGATGTGGTTTACGAAATATATCCAGCGCTAATGTTAGGTGACTCACCCTGTATATCCTCCATACAGTCCCGATCCCTCCCCAGGCTATTTCTGTATTTTTGGAGCCCTGAAGAAAGACATTCGTGGCCATCGATTTGCTTCGGACGAAGATTGCGCGCTTGGGTACAATCATGGTTTCGTATTTATTTATTTTGCGTATGGATAACATCACACCACACAAGGAAACATTTGTCTTTAACAATACATATATTTAACACATAAAAAAGAAAGTCGCGATTATAAGTTGATTAAATTTACAGTATTTACAAAGCGCAGAACGTCATAGGCTTACGTCCAAGTGCTGAACATACACAATTGATGCTTTAGTTGCTAACAGGAACTCCTCCGGATCGCCAGGAAATCATCATTTTGATCACGTGCGTATACTGTGCTGTTTAGTTTGTCGTTTTGCACCACATTCACGTGGTTTTAATCCGATTGGTACATTGAGTTAGCACATCTTCCACTATCTTTCCGTATTCTATTGAGTACAGACTAGACCTTGAGATTCTCCTCAGAACCTGGTGCCTGGTCGAGATGCAGGGAACGTTCAGCTGTTCTGGAATAGAGTTGTTCTGCCATATTTCTGTCGAGCGGTCTATTGTATCATGGTTCCGTACACAATGGCCGTCTTGTCTCACATTCGGGTAAACGTGTTAAGTCATGGGGATTAGTTTTGATCTAGTAAACAATTTACTTACTGTTTTCCATCTGTCTCGGTTTCATATGTTATTAAATATTTCATAAGACTAAATCTACTTCGTACGAAGGTGAACCACGGACACTGAAAAACTGTACTACTAAGCGACTGCTGCTCTTCAGAGAAAATCTCCTTGCACATCCTACTCCAGTACACTTCAACATCTTAAGATATTTTTTATTTCACAAAATATGAATCGAGGGACGGCATATCTTCATTTCAATGCATCTCTGTCCCTCTCGTATTGAATCTATGAAAGCAGATCCTTTATCGTCACTTAACAATAAGGCATATTAGAACTTGCGTTATCGCAAGCTACTGATGGATTTTTTCTATGATTCTAAGGTATTAAAGAAATAATTCGTTCCTATGGTTCCTATGGCTCTGAGCACAATGCGACTTAACTTCTGAGGTCATCAGTCGCCTAGAACTTAGAACTAATTAAACCTAACTAACCTAAGGACATCACACACATCCATGTCCGAGGCAGGATTCGAACCTGCGACCGTAGCGGTCGCTCGGCTCCAGACTGTAGCGCCTAGAACCGCACGGCCACTCCGGCCGGCAATAATTCGTTCGCTGAGTCCATTGTTAGTTATAGAGTTTTCAGTTTTTGGGCGATGTCTTTGGAACATGAACAGTCGCTTCGTAATTTGCAAACGCAAGAAGTTTTGTCGATTGTTGTTCCTCTTTAACAGGGAGAAAGGGAAGGAAATCGATATGAACGTATTCTACATAGGGACTGTTTGTGTGTGTGTGTGTGTATGTGTGTTTGTGTGTGTGTGAGAGAGAGAGAGAGAGAGAGATAGATAGAGAGAGAGAGGGGGGGGACAGAGTGAGAGGGGGGCGGGAGGGGGGGAGGGAGAGAGGAAAAGGGGGAAGCTATGTGTGTACGGCTGTAGCAGCGGTCTGTGTTGTCTACGTTGAAACGAAGTAATACTGGTGTTGCCGAACTACGCTGCCTTTCATCGTGTACACACATACTGTGGTTTAGCTGCAATTTAGGTTCATCAGAGGTTGACCACTATACGAAGAAGTGATTTAGTGCCTAGGAGGAAACAATCAAGAAAGCAACTAATGTGGTTGTAGCAGTTGTATTGCAGACATTACGATAATCTTGGTGGACATACTACATCGAGTAGCGAAATTACTATTTTACACTGAAACTGTGAGAAAAATATTGAGAAGTTAAATACGCAACTGGCAGCACTGTTGAGGATTAAAGATGGAACAGTGACGTCCATCCTTGTGCAGTGGTAACACTGATAAATGGAGCAACCCGGACGAGTAGGCACTCGAAAACTTTGCAAGTTTTCTGTCTTTGCTTCTTCCTATAGTCACATTGCTTTTCAGCATAGAATCAGTACCAAGAGAACGTTAACAAAAATGTAAATAAGTTATATTGTGGGTAAGTAGGAATAATGAAGTACATTAGATAAGTGGTTGCGAACGTGAGGTTTTTGGTAGAAATTCCTCAGAGGACGTCATGGAGCTCAGTACATCACGGCTACCCCGCTCGGCGTTTTATGTATGTGGTGTACAAAAGAATATTTTTACAGGAACTAAGCAAGTACACCACTGTCGAAAGCAAGTATTTTTGTTCATCCACGCAGAAAAATATGTCCTATAGACTACCTCGTTGAAAAATGGTTGGCTACCCTCCCTGGCTACTCGAGGCACTACGATAACGTTTTTTTGCGTAGAAACTAATTAATTAGATTTGTTGTCCCATGCACCTTGCTCGCACTATTCTGCACTATCTAGCTTCATTTCTGCCTTATTTTAAAACAGCTGCGTATTAGTAACTTAAGAAGGGCAGTTTGATCATTATTAATCAGATTCCGTCTAGGAAAGCCAAGAATGAAAAAAATCGTGCGCTTGTAAAACGGTCTCACAGGACGAGAAAAACAGAGCTTTGATACAAGACGGTAAAACCTGCTTTAGGGGGCCATGCTGAATGGAAAACATCAATGTAGGCTCCAGGCTCTTTTTTCATTAGATTAATAGTTGTGTGGTCGGTTGAAGACTGAAGCCTACGCGCAAAAACTGGTAGCAAGTGGGAAAGTACTAACTCGTATTTTACACACACATGTCTCTGAGGACTATGGGACTTAACATCGGAGGTCATCAGTCCCCTAGAACTTAGAACTACTTAAACCTAACTAACCTAAGGACATCACACAGATACATGCCCGAAGCAGGATTCGAACCTGCGACCGTAGCAGTCGCGCGCTTCCGGACTGTAGCGCCTAGAACCGCTCGGTCACCGCGGCTGGCCTCGTATTTTAAATGCTTGAATACAAGCCAAAAAAAAAATACAGTACAGATGCTACATAGTCGTGGAAATAAAGCGAGATAAACAGACCTTCGCCATTTTTTATTTAGTAGAAACACGGAAATGACCTGGAACAGTAGCAGATAATGTGTAAAATAGTTACGCAATAACATCCAACAGCTAGAAACTAAATTATCCCTGAATACAGTAGACGAAACAATACAGTTTGTTCCTCAGCAGTTTCAGTGAGCTCTAAAGGGTGATTTAGCTGCCTCTACCGATGTCGTTTTATGCAGCCCGCAAAGTTACATCCGGCCTTTAAAAACCACGTGCGAGATTTTCACATTTCCTCGCTCGCTACGCGCAAACTATTTGTAGGAAATGTAATGTAGTTAAATTTGGTACTGATACACGTTTCCGCCGTAGGACACCCTTTTTGAGCTATTCAAGAAAAAAGTACAAAATTGAACTTCAAACGTTCCTCCACCCCCTCACTCCCCCTCACTCTTCTCTCACCGGTCAGGATTTCTAGTATGTTGTTCGTGGCACTCCCTCCTACGGCTGTAAAAAAAAATTTAAAAAAATAAAAAAATCCGACTACATGAACTATTCCCGATATTCGATATTTTTGGTCTCTCTTGATTGAGCGATTACGCCACTAGCACAGTTGTGTATTTCGTTAACGTTATTAATTTAACAGTACCCATGAGAGTAATGAAAAAAACGAGTTTTGTAAACGTTACACTAAAACTAATTACATTAGCAATTTGATACAAACTTAAACCTAATACGCACAGTAGTTTCGTAGTCAGAAAGCCCAACGAATACAACGATGTATTTGTTTATTTTATGCTCTTAAAATTCACAAAATTGTTAGGTAAAATATACACAAATATCAGTTTTACAATTTGCAAGTGTTTGACTAAGCTGGTGGCGTAATAAGGCCAATGGATACCAAAAAAGGTCGAATCGGTAAATCATTCGTGCGGTCGCATATTTGTGTACAGTGGTTGGAGGGAGTGACATGAATAACATCCTAGAAATCCCGACCGGTTGGAGCTGAATGTGGGAGTGGGGCTGCATTTGCAGATCACTTTTGTACATTTTTTCTTGAATAACTAGAAAACTATAGCCTCCGAAATTTAACTGCATTAGATTTCCTACAAAAAAAGGTCCCGTTCGTTATTTCTGTAGGGCTAATAGTTTGCACATAGCGAGCGAGAGAAAGTTTCGAAGGCCAGGTATAACAATGCGGATAGCAACGGATGAATCACTTTGTAAATCAATGCAAGACGATCACTTACGTGAGATTCACAACGAGGAGACTCGACCTGATAAATTCTGATTAGAATCATTCATCGAATTTTTTTATTTACATCCAGTTCGATGCAAAAAAATTATGGTATACTTTCTACTGTTAGCCGAGTTCATTCCATTTCTCCACACGATATTTCGACAATCGATCAAGTCTTCTTTAAGTGCTGCGAGCTGTATCATTATGCACACTCGCTATCTGGACTCCACCCATGCTGGTTGTATAGTAAATCTGAATCTTCGACTTGCGGGCCTGGTGCATTACGATCTATGCTACTCGACAGGTTCAACAGGCTCGCAAGTTTTTACTTCATCGCAAGCCTAGAAAATTAATGCCTACGTTAATGAATTATGTATCTAACTAAGGTGTCTTTTGTCCGCAGCTCGTGGTCGTGCGGTAGCGTTCTCGCTTCCCGCGCACGGGTTCCCGGGTTCGATGCCCGGCGGGGTCAGGGATTTTCTCTGCCTCGTGATGACTGGGTGTTGTGTGCTGTCCTTAGGTTAGTTAGGTTTAAGTAGTTCTAAGTTCTAGGGGACTGATGACCATAGATGTTAAGTCCCATAGTGCTCAGAGCCATTTGAACCATTTTTAAGGTGTCTTTCACGTTATTTATCGATTACAGAAATTCAACTTTTTTAAAAAAGAAAAGACTTCAAGTTTAAATTCGGATTCGAATGTCTAATATCTGTCTGCACATTTGTATACTAAGTTGATGTCAGGCAAAACTTCGAAAACAAATTTTCAAAATACTCGGCAATTAGAGTTCCTTGGAAATTTTAACACGAACCCTCTCACTTTCTAAACAGTTATATGGTGACTAAATGATACATGGTGGCCATTAGTAGACAGTGGCGCCATATAACATGGCTCTGCGTCTCTATTCGGTGCACGCTAATGAAGAATGTAGACGGTCTCTGATTAGCTTCATGCTATCTTTCTACATGAGCCGCGACATGCACTGGAATTGGGCAGACATTTTTTAGTATTGGTTTTCGTACATAAGAGTTTCACATAAGTCTATCTCGAAAACCTCAGTATAAAACGTAAATTTACTTCATTATTTTTCTCTCAAACTGGTCCCCACTATACAGGATGAACCCAAACTCTAGCAATAAAAATTCAGAAGTTATTCAGGGAGATTTTCTGAATATTCTGGTACAAGACACCCATGGCTCGTTACAGACTACTTGCATTTCCGTTAATTTCTTACTGCCTTTTATCTTTGCTCCTCTTTTGCACTGAACATATCTGGGCAGTAGTGCGCTCAGTGTATTGACGGCAGTTGCTGTTGACAACAGTAATTCCCACTTCACTCTTCGCCCTCAGGTTTGCATTCAGTACTGTACGATTCTGTCTCGGGTTTGTTTTTCGGTAGTGTTAGTTGTATATTAACAATGATACACACAAACGTGTATAGTTTTACCGACGGAGAATTGGCCGATATGGATCTCGAGTATGGGTATTGTAAATGCGATGAAAGAGCGGCACAGCTACGGTATGTTGAGCTGTTCCCGCAACGATGGCAACAGTACTTTTGTTGTTCCATTAGTCTGTGTTTTGTGATGTGCGTTTTGGTGACTGCATATTACAGGCGATTTCGCTCTTGTGAAAGTAATTTTATAGAAACGCAGGTAATTGGGGTAACAAACCGATAAGTCATAATTATATTATTGCTCGGTAACGATTCTAACAACCCTTCCACAACAAAGGTCAAAATTTAATGATTGTGGTGTTGCTCACGCTGCTAAATACGGCATTTTCGGGCAACAACAGTCATATTATGTGGAAGGTGTCATTAGAGCACAGTTAATAAAGTCATTTCATGTAGTAATAAAAAAAACTAGGCACTCATCTTTTTGTGTTTCCCACGTTGGTCTCGTCGTAAAATCGTGGCTCAATCGTTGAAAATCTAGGTGGTTATGATTCCAAGCTCGGATGCAAAGAGGCCCAGGTTTTATTCTGCTATATTCAAAAGTTTTGTAGATGCGCTTCACAAACCATTCTTGAAGATTACACTTTTGCTGGACAATGGTGATGTAAAAAAACAATCAGCACTCCGAAATTAAGTTACATTTCCTTTTAATTGCAATATCACGTGGCGCACAAAACATCACTTCACAATACAAAACATACTTAAAAACATCTTCCTCACATTTTATAAGCCAACTACAATATGCATCTTTCCAACATGACGTCCAAGACTTGACTTTTTCAAGGTCCGACTTTCTAACAACTCAACAACTAACTAATTATCGCTTACGCGCCCAAAAATCAGAGTTACAAGTACGTCAAAGATCATAGTGACAAAAGAAAGAATACACATAAGAATAATATCATTGCAATATAAACATATCGATGTATCACAAATGAAATCAAATCTGAATGTTCAAAAATGGTTCAAATGGCTCTGAGCACTATGGGACTCAACTGCTGAGGTCATTAGTCCCCTAGAACATAGAACTACTTAAACCTAACTAACCTAAGGACATCACAAACATCCATGCCCGAGGCAGGATTCGAACCTGCGACCGTAGCGGTCTTGCGGTTCCAGACTACAGCGCCTTTAACCGCACGGCCACTTCGGCCGGCAATCTGACTGTTGACTCAGAAATATGTCAACTACTTTGCAGAAACACAGTAGAATATTACTGGTATCGAGGGGTTCAGGTGAGCTGCCGTAATGGTTGCGTAATTCAAGTGCCATTACACGATCCACCAGAGATCACGGGTCCCTCGTGCGATAAATATCCCTGAACAACCTCTGAGTTTATTTTGGCGGAGCAGGATTCAATCTGTATATGTCGTCATCAAGAATGTCTGCTTTCTCCTGAAACATTCTTTTTATCCTCTATGTCGCCGACAACACACTAACTTTTTTAAAAAAAACTAATTCTATTTCTTACGATTCTTATTTTATAATTTAGATTTGGAACCGCAGTAGCGACGAGCTGAAACCGCCGTTTGCGCGGTGTTCCACGCTCCTTCCGTCGAGCGGAAGCGGAACGAGAAGGCGATCCGTTTGAAGAGAGTGAAAGTCCGTCATGACGGAATAGGAATGGCGGGGGTGGCGGGTCTGCTACAAAGGGCAGGCAGGGCGCACAAAGGGCCGTAATCCCGCGCCATCTGGCGCTGAGGCGCAGCCGCCCCCGCCCTGCCAAGAAACGCCACTAAGTCGTCAAACGAAACCAGCCGCCCTTTGTGCAACAATGGGACCGTCAGCTCTGCCACAGGAAATAATCATTCCTGCTTCAATTCATTTTTATTAATTAAAACAAATTGGTAGTGGTACATTCCTATCTTAACGTACACACAAAATGTCACTATATTATAACACGTAATCCTTTTTTTTTTAATGAGCTAAATGTAATTTAGCGACGTACTATGGATTTGTCCATTAAGAAACAGACTTCAGACAAATTGAGGAACCCAGAAACATTTGATCCAAGTTATGACGAAATAGCATACATGAATCCGTAATGCTGCCGAGTTATTTATGTTAAAATTCTTAAAGCTTTTTAAATAAAACGAACTTGATTAACATTCTTCACGGCTACGTACTTACTTCTCAATACAGTCATCCTGGTGGACGAACACATTTCTGCCGATGAGAGATCAGTTCGTTGATGCTATCACTGTAGAATGTTTGACTTTGTTGATGAAACCACCACCTCATCTCTGCTTGCACCGTTTCATCACTGTCAAAGCGAAATCCTCGGAGGTGTTCGTCAAATTTTGGAAACTGATGAAAATCGGATGGGCCAAATCGGGACTGCATGGACGGTGATCGATGACAGTGAAACCGAGGCGTTTGATTGTTGCAAATATGACAGCGCTCGTGTGTCGTCTGGGAATATCACGCTGACGGAGAGGGTGTTCCACGTGCGGAAGAACTCTTCGAATCCGAAACTCGATTGCAGCACGCAGTTTCTCAAGCATCAATGTAGTTACATTACACATTGTCATGTTAAGTACTACAATTCGGAGCCATCTAGTGGCAAGAGGCTGCAAATATCTAGACATGAAGAATAAAGTTGTAAATGTTAATAACGTTTGTTTTATTAAAAAAGCTTCAAGAGATTTCACATAAAACATACGGAGACATTATTTGTCAGCACGGTCTTGCGATAACATGTGTAGGACCATTAATACCAGTAAGAATGGAAGACATGAATGTATAGTTTCTCCTACCAATACCAGACACATTACAAAAGACAAACGCAATTCAGAGAGAGCTATTCAGAATCAGACGACACATGTCAATCAGAAGCTCTTTAATATCGCTATATAAAAACAAATAAAAGGCCCACGGAAAAAAATGTTAAACAATAACTATAAATGGCATAGATAATATGCGACCTAAACAATTTTCGCACTTCAAGTATTTTGGATGTGATTCAACCTACAAGATAGGCACATGAATCCCCGAAAACTTAAACAGATTCCAAGTCATCTGTTTGAGCCAATAATAAATACCTTACAAGACAAGACAGCCAGTCAACAACCACTAAATTTTTTTTAAAAGTGGGTCTGAATCTGAACGACAAACTATTTGCAAAGCTGACGAGCAGAAAATTATAGTAGCGGAAACGAGCTTTGTAAGAATCTTCAGATGAAGCTCTAACACAAAAGAAGTCCTTAATGTGAAAGGTGCCATACCAAATCGCATAAAATGTGTTCCATTGGTTGCCACAGTGCAACGATTTCAGACCGCTCTTGAAGCAAAAATAATAGATAGGATAAGAGATGTAGGGAGGCCATGGCGCGGCACGTCAAACTGCAACAGCATGCAAGTTCGTTCACGGACGTAAAAAAATGGTAGTCACCCTTTTGAGAAGAGCTATGTTTTTGCTGGGAAAGTGACAAATATTGAAAGGAGTGTAGTTAGAACACAAAATTCACGGTTAGCAAAATGAAAAAAAAGTCGCTTTTTCAAAAGACGACAAAGTCTACATAAGAGGCAGCGAAAATTTTGGCAAGTACAGTTACGAGTTCAATCTATATCGAAGTTACTCTTTTTACGTTCTGCACATTAGTGGCTTCACCATTTGACACACTGCGACGATATGATGACGGCAGAGGGTGACGATTGTAATATATGTAATATAAAAAATAAATTATTTGTAACGCAGAGCGAACACAATAAAAAAACATCGCCTTACGCTTCGTTAATAAACAGGTGAGTGTAGACATATATAATTTCCAAACATCATTTGAGAGCGGACGATGACATCGTGTTGGCTAAAAGCATCGTACCAAATAACTTTGTAAATAAAAAGTGACTGAAAACCTGCCTTGAGCCCAATTTATTCTGATTGTGATATAAATATGTTCTCATTTAGGAGACCAACGTTTGTCAAACATTCTCACGATGCGCCATGTTTGCCGTGGGAAGTGAATCCAAGTTCGTCTGTGTAACTTATCACTAAACAAAATAAATAAATAAATAAATAAAATGGTTGAATTCTGTTGCTCCTAAAACTCGTTAGAGGGCTACGCATCCTATAAAAATGCATAATTACACTTAAAAGGACTACATAGCGAACTGAAAGGATCTTTAATTAATTTCGGGATCAATTTTCATCACGCACCCACCTTCAGCTTTTGGCTTCATTGTTTGTGAAAAGAAACAGATCGATTTCTTTTTATCCTCGTTGAAGAGGAAACTTCCAGTCAACCGATGTACGATAGAAAACGAAGGAACAGCGTTATTATCATAGTCCGCAGCTCGTGGTCGTGCGGTAGCGTTCTCGCTTCCCGCGCCCGGGTTCCCGGGTTCGATTCCCGGCGGGGTCAGGGATTTTCTCTGCCTCGTGATGACTGGGTGTTGTGTGCTGTCCTTAGGTTAGTTAGGTTTAAGTAGTTCTAAGTTCTAGGGGACTGATGACCATAGATGTTAAGTCCCATAGTGCTCAGAGCCATTTGAACCATTTGAATCGTTATTATCATAATCGAGGATTAAACCATATCACGTTTGCTCTTCTTCAAAAACCTCGATTCATTAGCTATTTCAATGGCCGCGCAACATTCATTTTACTTTGTTTTGAATTACATCTTTACAGTGTCTTTGCTATCCTAGTATCTGTTATGTTTGCGAACGATTTTCCCATTTGTTCTTCAATTAATTACTACATCACTCAGTTGAGACATCCCTCTTGTAGTATCTTTATTCAGTTTTCTATCAAGTAACACGTATTCAGCCGATCAATTCGTGAAGCTGATATTAATACTTTTTACCGTTTTAATCTACTCTCTCGCGAGTGTTTATCATTTACTTTCCAGTTAATGTAGATAGTTCTTAAGATTCGAGTTTTTCCCGTGCTTTGCTGTTTCCTAAAGAAAATGATTACAGCTTAACAACGAACAATAGCTTAAATTAGAGACAAAATATAGCACTGAAATGTCACAGCAGCTTCCTGAGTTAATGGTTCTGCCCTACAGTCTTGGACATAGCGACACAGACTTTTTCATGACCAATCTCCAGGCAGCCTTGACTATGTTTTACTTCGATCTTGGTCGGAGGGAAATGGGAAGGCCGTTATTCTTGAATACCAGTCCAGCATGATATACACATCATTTTTATTGGTTGACATTTATTGTATCTTGCGTCAGCACCCTGATTTACTTCTTGAATATACACAGATTGAGAACAGAAATGTAATTGGCGCCAATAGAAACAAGCAAACAGAAATAAATGTCTTAAGAATTTCTCCAACGTAACGAACATATACTGTCAACCAGCATCTTACTGGCTTTATGGTAGCTGATGATATACAGTTAATGCAGTTAACCACAAGGCACAGACACAAATTAAGTACATGTAGTTTTTCATTCGTACATGTATTTAATTGTATCTCTGGCAATTTTTATTATATCTGTATCCACATTTATACTCTGCGAAATACTGTGAAGCGCATGGAAGAGGGTGCGTTCCACTGTACCAGTTATTAGAGCTTTTTCCATTCACGTATGGAGCACGGGAAGAATGATTGTTTAAATGCCTCTCTGTGTGCTGTAATTAATCTAATCCTATTCTCACGATCTCTATGTATGGGGTTTTAGTGTATGCCTAGTGTAATCATTTAAAGCTGCCCCTTGAAACTTTGTTAGTAGATTTTCTTGGAATAGTTTCTGTCAGTTTTCAAGAGTTTCACATCTCAGTTCTTTGAACATCTCAGTGACACTCTACCGTGGGTCAAAAAAACTTATGTCCATTCGTGCTACCCTTCTCTGTATACATTCAATATCCCCTGCTAGTGACATTTGGTACGAGTTCCACATACTTGAGCAATATTCTGTGATGGGTGGCACAAATTATTTGTAAACAATCTCCTTTATTGTTTACCCTAGCGTTCTACCAACAAACTGAGGATAGCCACCTGCAATATCCACGGCTGAGCCTATCTGATCGTTCCACTTCATGTCCTACTAATGTTGCACCCATGCATTTGTACGAGTTAACAGTTTCCAACTGTAACACTAATATTATATGCAGAAGATGCTATGTTTTTTCGTTTTGTGATGTGCACAGTTTTACATTTTTCAACGTTTAATATAGGCTGTCATTCATTACACGACTCTGAAATCTTATCATGGACTGACAATGTTTGTATGGCTTCGTTCAGACTGTACTTCGCTGACGATAAGTGCTGCATCATCTGCGAAGAGTCTGAGGTTACTATTAATATTGCCCGAAAGACCACTAATATACAACAAGAACAGCAAGGGACCCAACACACTTATCTGGGGTACACCCGAAGTTACTTCTACACCTGTCGATGACTCTCCATCCAACATATCACATTGCGTCCAAGAAATTCTCAATCCAGCCACATATTTTGTCTCATACCCCATACGTTCGTTCTTTTGGCAATAAGCGTAGGTGTGATACTGAATCTAATAGTTTTAGAAAATCGAGATGTACTGGATCTACCTGACTGCCTTGATCCATTGATTTGAAGACGCCATGTGAGAAAAGTGCAAGTTGGATTTTACATGATCTATATTTTCGAAATACATGCTGCTTGGCATGGAGGTGGTCGTTCTGTTCCAGATACCTCATTATGATTGAGCTCAGAATTTGTTCAAAGATTCTACAACAAATCGATGTCAAGGACATTGGACAGTAGTTTTGTGGATCGCATCTGCTACCCTTCTTGTAGATAAGTATGACCTGTGCTTTCTTCCCACTGCTGGGCACAGTCTTCTGTTCGAGGAATCTACGATAGATTATAGTTAAGAGAGAGGCTAACACAGCTGCGAACTGAATATAGAATCTGACAGGGATTTCATCGGGCCCTGGAACTTTGTTCAGCTTTAACGACTTCACCTGTTTCTCGACGCCGGTGAAACTAATATCTGTTTCACTCCTCTTTTCTGTACTTAATTTGTAGTTAACGATCATTCAATAAAATTTCGTTCGCATATTCCAGAGTGGCAAGCTTCAGACGGTTTTATCCCACTAAAACGCACTGCTAGTACTGCGCTGGTCGTTGTTGAACAACGATAAGAAAGTGTTACTTGCGCATTTATTAAACGTAATTTTGTGGTCGCTCTGCTGCATGTTAGACATAGAAATGTGGCAAACAAGTCCTTAAAATAACTAACAAAGAACGAACTACTTTGCTGTTTCCGTGAAAATACTTTACTGATTATATCAGTACTATGTGACTTAACATCATTCAAGCGTGTTTTTTCCCTTTTTGTTTCGTTGCTGTATGTTCGACTGTAGTAGAGTGGCATTTCGATCTAAAAGAGGAAAATATTTGCAACCATTTCTGCTTAAGACTACTTCTGCAGGCGGGGCATATTTTACATACTTCTAGCACCCTCTTAGATACAACTGCTACACCTAAACAAAACTGCACCTTCCGAAAGTTTCTACACAAATAAGCTTTATTACAACTATACACAGATTATATTCCTTTCTGAGCAAACTTACATTAACATTAACCCAGTTTGACGTGCAGCCGGCCGCTTGGCCGAGCGGTTCTAGGCGCTTCAGTCTGGAAGCGCGCATCTGCTACGGTCGCAGGTTCGAATCCTGCCTCGGGCATGGATGTGTGTGATGTCCTTAGGTTAGTTAGGTTTAAGTAGTTCCAAGTCTAGGGAACTGATGACCTCAGCAGTTACGTCCCATAGTGCTCAGAGCCATTTGAACCATTTGAACTACCTAGAGGGTCGTTCATCGTTCGATCGCCGTGTGATGCGAGCGTTAGACTGAGCGACTATTGGCCAGTTGACAAGCTAAGTATACTAACCAGTGCGGTCTAGACGGTCGTTAACTCGGTCGTTCGTCGCCAACCACAGACTTAAAAATTATTCTTCGACCATCAGCTAACATCCAATCAACCCCACCTCATCTCTCCCGAGAGAAGTGCGGAAACGTAGTAAATATTATATACGTTCGGGAAATTTCTTACAAGGGAACCTCCCCATCGCACCCCCCTCAGATTATAAATTGACACAATGGATAGGCCTTGAAAAACTGAACACAGATCAATCGAGAAAACCGGAAGAAGTTGTGTGGAACTATGAAAAAATAAGCAAAATATTCAAACTGAGTAGTCCATGTGTAAGATAGGCAAAATTAAGGACAATGTAGGCTGAAGAGTATAAGCTCAGACGCGCCGTGGTCCCGTGGTTAGAGTGAGCAGTTGCGGAAAGAGAGGTCCTTGGTTCGAGTCTTCCCTCGACTGAAAACTTTACTTACTTTATTTTTGCAAAGTTACGATCTGTCCGTTCATTCATTGATGTCTCTGTTCACTGTAATAAGTTTAGTGTCTGTGTTTTGCGACCGCATCGCAAAACCGTGCAATTAGCAGACGAAAGGACGTGCCACTCCAATAGGAACCGAAAACATTTGATCGCAAGGTCATAGGTCAATCGATTCCTCCACAGGAAAACACGTCTGATATATTCTATACGACACTGGTGACGGCATGTGCGTCACATGACAGGAATATGTTGTCGACCCACCTAACTTGCACACTTGGTGAATGGGTAAAAAGATTCTTCTACCTTGCCCGATTTAGGTTTTCTTGTGGATGTGATAATCACTCCCAAAAAAGTGATGAAAACATGAGAGTTTGTCACATAAACTGCAACAAATGAATGCAACAGTTTCACAGTAGCACAGTTTTCCCTGTGCTCTGTCAAAACATATGTTTTTTACGTTTTCAAACGTTTCCGTGTGTAGACCGTCAAATTTTGTGGTCGCTCTGCTGCATGTTAGACATAGAAATGTGGCAAACAAGTCCTTAAAATAACTAACAAAGAACGAACTACTTTGCTGTTTCCGTGAAAATACTTTACTGATTATATCAGTACTATGTGACTTAACATCATTCAAGCGTGTTTGACAAGCTAAGTATACTAACCAGTGCGGTCTTCTGAACATGTCCTGGAATTTTGGAGAGCGAAGTTGATTATGTGTGAGTGCCTGAACTTTGATAATTGTCTGAAAACAAAAAATTAAACTTTCCGCTCGAGAGGAGACTTGAACCAAGGACCTCTCGTTCCGCAGCTGCTCACGCTAACCACGGGATCACGACGCTCGTAAGCTCATATTCTCCATGATGTTGCCTACCTTGCACATGGACTACTCAGTTTGTATATTTTGCTTATTTTTTTCATAGTTCCACACAACTTCTTCCTGTTTTCTCGATTGATTTGTGTTCAGTTTTTCAAGGCCTATCCCTGTGCCAACTTATAACTAAATCTGAGGGGGGTGCGATGGGGAGGTTCCCTTGTTAGATACGGAAGGAATGGCACCTGTAATCCACTGCTGTTAATGTCTACTGTTATTGTTAGTTTCGGATTGCCCGCAACGCGTTCACTGTGGCGTGTACTGCTTCCCGCAGTTACAGGTTACTGTAATGAATGCGCTCTGTAAATTTCTTACCAGATGAGGGGTGCCCCCTGTAACTAACGCTAATAGCCAAACCCGTCCATTAGTTTCGCTTAACCTGCTGCAGTGCACAGTTACTTGTTGCTGTGGCCAAGGCGAATAGCTGCATTTAACGCAACAAATTCACATATTCCAGCTAAAGCTGAAATCTTTGCGACCTTTAACGTTTATTAAGTTTAATTTTGCCGGGTCATATCCCTTACTTTTAATTTTGGCTCTTCGTGGAGGGATATGATAAAGTCCTCAACTGTTACTGTTTTCTTCTTTATTATTCTTCATTCACTGCGTCATTCATAGGCTGTTCCCTGTATCCAGGTGATATGCGCCTAGATTATCTGACCTGTTTCCTCCACGAGAAACATCGATTGGAATTGGGGCCGCTACGCGGTTTTGGAAGACACGGAGGCAGTTCCTTCAAACTGAGCTGCGCTGACGGTACTGGATACTTTGCAGTGATGTAACACGAACGTCAGTTTCTGTGGACACTGTAAATTATGCGGAATCTTTGTTCTCTCTAGAACAGACAACAAATTCCGTTTTGAAAATATTATAAGAGCAACTTAAGATGATTACAGGCTAAAACTGTCTAATTTCTGCGGCCATTAAAAGACATGTGCTGGCGAACTACAGAAACATTTTCCTCTTTTCCAAGAACCTACAATGAAACTAATGTAGCCGATCTTTGTTTCTAGAAGAAGTATTTTGTGGAGGGAATAATAAGCGCACGAGAACTACATTAGACTATTACAGTTTGATCATCGTACTCCATTAAAATCGTTGAAGCTTTTTAACTGCATCTAAAGTGGACACTGACAAAAATATCACGTTACCACACAATTATTTCAAATGGTTCAAATGGCTCTGAGCACTATGGGACTTAACATCTGAGGTCATCAGTCCCCTAGACTTAGAACTACTTAAACCTAACTCACCTAAGGACATTACACACATCCATGCCCGAGGCAAGATTCGAACCTTCGTACCAGCAGCGCGGTTCCAGATTGAAGCGCCTAGAATCGCTCCGCCACAGCCACAATTATTTAATGAGTTACTATATGAGCAACACGCTATCACCGAAATATCGTAAATTCCTATCATATGTTGTACACGCTACGTACGAAATGCAATTGGCATGTTTGCTTTTGCTGCGGCGACCGGCAGCAGATGTTGGTTGCATTGCGTCAATCACCTCGCTGTCATCTGAGCTGGAAACTCGATTTCAAAGACGTTAACGCGTATTTGTGGTGCTAGGTCGCGACGTTCCGACTCAAAGGCGGTCCTGTATCATAGTGACAGTTTATTTTGACACTGGACCCCATCGGTAATGATATATAAGATTTGTACTGGCATTACAGTAATAAATACGGGGTAGTAATTAGAAAAATGAAATCGACTAAACGAGAAGTAATTTTTTATTATAATGTTGTTAGAACGTTACATAGCAATGACTAATGTGGACATCTGTGGAACGAGAAAAACAAGCACGTAAATGTTTCAAGACCGTACTCAAGAACGTACTAATAGTGAACTCAGAACAATTATCAATCCACGAAGAAGTTTCATTCGGTTATTTAGCTGCAGTGATCCGAAATTGCTGTTAACTTAGCTCTTACATTACTTCATGCACCCGTAACTCATATGGTGGAATATTTCAGTTAGTCTTCTATCGTAGTTACGGTCTCATAAAAGTTAAAAGCTATTTGCTAACGATGAAGTTTACTACGATGACTCATTCTCGTTGTTGCAAACACATTTTCTACGCTTCCTCTGTCTCTAAGCTAAGGCACATAGTCTTGTAATGTTTATCTTGAGCATCGCTCACTATTGATCATGCCGTTTGTTCAGAAAACACCCTCTGCGCGATGGCAGAGCCCGTGTACCAGCTTCTCTTAGCCGTGTGAATGTTTTTCTTGCAACGGGTACGTTCAGATGCGTTATAACTTGGAAGTAACACCGGATGGCAGCCCATATATGTGAATTAAATAGTATTAATTCTCCAATACCTAGTTAGAACTCTCGTATTCCGCCTGATTATTCTTCGAATACTTTAAGGGGGGTAGAACGTCAAACGGGCCGTCTTGGAGCAGGAGAGGCACCACACGACAGTTTCACTTCCACTGTCTATACTTTTACAAATAAATTCATAAAACTTTGTCAAAATGACAAGAAAGGATTCAGGATTCACCTCACAGCAGTGGAAGTTCAAAAACATAACAAAATAATTTTTTTTACATGTGAAGTTTCATCATTTTTTCACTTACTATTGGCTACATTTGTTGCTAAATGTACACTTTTCTTCATAACTAAGAGAGATTCTTTGATGAATTTTACACATCATACAAATCATACTTACTGGTGTATGAAATTTTAGAATTAATTTAATTTAAGAATCTGAATGAGCTGTTACATTTAAAACTTCAAGTTTAAAAAAAACTCAAATTTTATAGTTAATTATCTGAATTTTTACCACAGCTTTTAATAGATTGGGAAAATTCTGGAGTTTCATACACCTGTAAGTATGGTTTGTATGCTGCGCAAAATTCATCGAATAATCCCTCTTACTTATGAAGAAAAGTGTACGTATAGCAACAAATGCAGCCAATAGTAAGTGAAATAATTATGAAATTTCACATGTAAAAGAAAATTATTTTGTTATGTTTTTTAACTTCCTGCTATGGGTGTGACTCCTGAATCCTTTCTGGTCATGCTGACAAAGTTTTATGAATTTATTGGTAAAAGTATAGACAGTGGAAATGAAACTGCCGTGTGGTGCCTCTCCTGTTCCAACTCGGCCCATTTGACGTTCTACCCCCCTTAAAGTATTCGAAGAATAATCAGGTGGAATACGAGAGTTCTAACTAGGTACTGGAGAATTAAAACCATTTAATTCACATATCTGGGCTGCATTCCGTCCTACCCTTTAATACCCTGACATGTTTTAACCATTTAATTTCTTTACTTGCTATACGTTCAACATTCGGTAGTCTAGAGATCGAGCGTTATCATTGTCTTCCCAGGTGCCAGTACCTTTAATGTAATTCTCGTAATTAGAAGAAAGGTGCCGTAACTTAAGATGATACTATTACCCTATGTAGGGTGTCTTGCAATTTGTGTCAAACATAGTGGGGTTGTAGGGGGTGTCCTGTATAATGGAAAACATTGGACATTTTAGACGTCTCTAGCATAAAAATGATGATGGAAACCAGAGTACAAAACCATCAGCGACCAAGGCAACAGAGCATCGTATTCGTAGGAGACAAGAACTGTGTACGCACCAGCTAGTTCCATCTTCTCCACTCGCGATCGTGGCAATGAGTCGCAATCACTGAATAAAAAACTACTTTGCGAGACGTTCCGCCTACCGTCCGTCAACCTAGAAACACGCTTGCGGCTAAAGGGACGGTCTAGAGGTAGGTGCCGGCCTTTATAGCTTCGACGTTCTGTGCCGTCGTTGGGTGACATTTCCAGACAGGGGTTCCTACCTCGATTTCTTCTCAAGACACTCTCCTCAATCCCGCGAAGTTAGTACTAACATTCCTGGGACACTTTTTATAATGGCAGTGCAGAGATGTTTTCTTTCCTATACGGATTAACCACGCCAGTCTTTTAGTGGAAATGCCTAATGCTACATTCGGGAGGGATATATAGAACTTACTAGATACCGTTGCGACACGCCGTTGAGATTTCTCTTGTCTGTCATCTTTATAAATTCGGAACACGTCACAAAACTAAAATGCAAAACAGACCTTAGTGATTTGTGGTGATTTATTTGGGCGGTACTAAAGAGCTATAACGATGATAAATAAACTTCAGTGGAACAGACAACGAGCAACGACGTAAAAGGCATTTCGTAATTCCAAGAATCTGTCTTCAGTGAAAATAACAGCGTAATGGTACATGCTGTCCACACGCCACCACTTCGACCATTAAAGTGTCGATGGTGCTGCCTGACGTTTTGCTTCAATGAACATCGTGCCGGAGCGAAACCTAACGGCAGTAGAACTCGGAACCTGTGCGTTAACAGCCAGTAGTGCTAACCGCGTCATTAGGGCAATTAGAACCCTCCCCACACACGTGGCGAAGCTACACTAATAAACCGAGAGACGCTAGCCCACGTAAAGAGGCGCACAATCAGTTGTTATTCCCTCTCTACTGTCCTCGTCGTCGGTAGGACACTGACAGCTGCTATTCCTTTGCAATATCCTTGAGTAGCGTATGAAGCGCGGTAAATGAATGTACGAGTAGTGAATGCTACGCTTCGTCATACGGTGGCTGTCTTAGAATGTGTATAAATGTGTAATCTATTGACATACTTATTAAGTAGCATTCAGTGTGCCCCTCTCCATCGCCATCGGGTACTATACAGCGTGGTCAGAAACAGTCTGAAAAGCTTGTAAGGGTGTTGCAGGGTATATTGGGCTGAGAAATGACTGTTAAGAAAAACCTTCAATACGTTGCTCCATTTCCGAGTTGATTAGCATTGAAGTTAGCCAATTAGGCCGTTGCACGAGCAAATCAATCAGCCCACCAGATACAATAAGTGTCAATTGTTCTCATAGCGCAGATGATAGCTCGGGTTCGAGCCCTACTACCGCCCCACGTCCTGTTTGCGTATCGCTCTCCTGTTCGGTTTTAGGAAACCATACGAAGCACACGTTTGGCAACCGTCTGATTGACTAACTTCAATGGTAATTAACTTGGAAACGGAACAGCGTATCAAATTTTTCTTAAGAATTATTTCTTATCAAAACATACCCTTCTACACCGTGACAGGTATTTAAGACTGTTTCTGAACACCCTGTACATTGCACAGCACTTACCCAACGACAAGTAAATCACATCTAGAACCCTATATCCATATTTCCAGCTGGGTAACATAGAGTTACAGTCATTATTAAAGTTCAAGTAGTCGGCTAAATACGAACACTTGGACACAATCAGTAAGGACAAGTACTATTATGGCACACCACAAGTGATAATCTTCTTTAATGCTGCCCCTCTAGGAAAGTCACTTATGTTCACTCCCTTCTAATGAGTCCAGCAATAATTTCCAAAACACATGGCCACCCGAAACACCTAACTGCTGAATGCACATACAAACCCTACACAGATACCACAGCATCCCTGTTTATTCGCTGTGACTGATATTCACACTTTCTCACCAAAAATATTCTAGAACGAGAATTTGCTTAATACTACGTAGTCGTACTCTTCTCTAGAGCTGAAAACATATAACAAGTAAGAAATAATAACAACAGGGACTATGCCCGTTACCTGAATTTGTGGTGGGGAAAAGTACGTCAACACGACGCAAGATTGTGACACGTATCGCCTTTGAAAAGTTGTGTGAAACAACGGTGCGTGTATTCGCCTTCAACCGCAAATAAAATTAAAGAGACTATTTCTGTTTATTAACTCATAAGGTAAAGTTGTGCAGAATGCCAAACGTATTAGCGTATTACCCGTTAACTATAGGATTAAACAATCTCGACTAGAGTCGGACATGGCATACAAATATATGGTTGCAACAGTGTGTAGAGGTATGCAATGAAACGGTCACATAGACTCCGTAGTATGCACAGCAGATGGTGGGTTGGATACTGCAGATTTTCTGTTAACAACATTGCAAGCAAAGCTGATACTTGAATACTGCTAGAGTACGTAGGACTAACATCTGACACTGTGTGTATACCAATGAGTGTGGTGCGAATTATCACAATCTTGCTCGAATGGCGTGGGAGAAATGTTACAAAATCTTAACTGGCAGACGCGCGAAGAACCTAATTAGAAAATTTTGTGAAATGCCTTTCAAGGCAAAAATGACGAACACTACGTATTTACCCTGAAGAGACAGCATAGGTAAATGTAAACGTCGTGTGACTAGGGCCTCCCGTCGGGTAGACCGTTCGCCGGGTGCAAGTCTTTCGATTTGACGCCACTTCGGCGACTTGCGCGTCGATGGGGATGAAATGATGATGACGATTAGGACAACACAACACCCAGTCCCTGAGAGGAGAAAATCTCCGACCCAGTCGGGAATCGAACCCGGGCCCTTAGAATTGACATTCTGTCGCGCTGACCACTCAGCTACCGGGGACGGACATATCATAGGTAATGTGAGGCAAACAACGGCACAACATTCATTGCTTCCTCATTCCATCCGCGAATGGAACGGAAACAAACCTTAGCATGTGGCACCATCTCCCAAACCACACACCTTACAGTGATTGTATATTTGGTTATAGATGTAGATAAAAATGAAGAGATTGTCGTTCCACATCTCAGTATCGTATGGACGTTTGCAATGCAAACGATGTCCAAACAATTTGTTGTAAAACAGATAATAATGAATATTTGCGGGAAGTTACGTAAATGCTGCGTGGAGAAGCCTCACCAAGGGCTAAGAAATCAACGAATTACACAGAAGGTCCTCTGAGGCTTTTAGGATACGTGATTCTATCTCTGGCATTCACCTTACTCTTTCTAAACTTAGATTTTTTTTGCAAAAGGTAAACTAAATCGAACACATTTCTACATATACAGTGCTATTCAAAAAGAAGAAATAGCTTTCAAACATTTATTGCTTCCAAACTACAAAAGGCAGAAACAATCCCTACTTTTGTGGAACGAGAAAAATTCTAATTTTTATACTTTCAGTGTGAGCACCATGTGTTACACGACAAATATCAAAACGGTGGCTCATTTCCTGGCACACACGAGCAGCTGGTGTCTCGGTATCGAATTCACAGCTTCACCAATGCGAAGTCGAAGACTTTCAAGAGTGTCAGGCATTGGGTGGGCGGGGGGGGGGGGGGGGGAGATAAACACGCGGTCTTTTCCGTAACCCCACAGATGAAAGTCACAAGGTGTGAGGTCTGGAGACATGGGAGGCCACCAGCGATGAAGTTCATCTTCTTCTGTTCTTCCTCTTCTTACCCCCCCTCCTTTTAGGCCTGACACTCTTGACAGTCTGCGATATCGCATTGTTAAAGCTGTAAACTCGATAAAGAGAGACCAGCTACTTCGTGTGTGGTAGGAAATGAGCCACCGTCTTGATATTTGTAGTGTAACACATGGTGCTCACATTGGATACACAAAAATTTGAACATTTCTCTTTCCAGGGCCTTTGGAATTATGTTTCTCTCTTTTGTAGTTTATAAGCAATAAGTGTTTAAAATATGTTCCTTCTTTTTGAATAGCACTGTTCATAACACTACGAAGGGACACGTTTTGATATTTCCGCAATGTACCAATGTGGTGTTCATTATCAAAGCTACCAACAAATATCCCAGTACACTACAGAACGTGAAAGCTATAAGGTACTACCGAATTCAGAAGAAAATGATTTGACAAAGAAGGCTACTGTATATTTAATCACTTGTATTCGATTATAAGAATATAATTTTCTTCTCTTCCTTTACTAATATCGAAACACACAACGACGAAGGTATGTTAGGTCATACATGGATGTATTCTTGGTAGTTTCATAATTCACCATGGGCATCAGTTTAAAACTTTCATCCATAGTGCAACTAAAATAAAGCTACTATAAGATAACATGGCTTAAGAAAATAAAACTAAGTGTTAGCCGTTGAAAATAGTAGAAAAGAATACTCGAAAGGCGGTTCGATCTCCCTTCAGGTTCTACATTGAATGGTGCCTCGAAATTTGAGTCTTGACCTTAACCAATTGTTTTTCTATGTTCCAATCTGTGCTAACTATAGGTCGAAAGTGTTCCATAGGAATGGCCCAGAATTAATCCTATCCGGAATGTCCTTGTAGAAACCCGCTCGATATTTCAAGCAAATTTTGCCAAAATAATTATTAGAATTTGATCGATCTGAGAGGAAGGCTTTAATGAGATATGAGGAGAGGAGTTACATGTAAATTTGGATTTTTTTGAGTGTACCTGACAAAATTCAAAAAGTGCTATACTTCCACAATTCTCAATTACCATCACAAGCACTGAAACTGATTTCGATTGCTAAGTAATCTTTTTTGCGGCCATGACAGATAATGAGTGACAATGTTCGATATTATTTCTTTTAGTCACGAATATTGACTCTAACAGAGTAAGAGTTATTATGATGTTTATTTGGACAAAGACATAACTCTGACATCCTAACACTCAAAACCCACAACATGAGCTTACGCGTAAGAAAATTTCCTAGTTATAGCATATTAATCTGGCAGATTTTTTAAAAGAAGTGTAAGCGCGAGATTCAATTCTCGATAAACAGTAGTTGCAAGGCAATGAAACTACTTTGGTCATGGTTCTGCACCGATGAGAACGTCCGAAAGAACGTTCCGTTAGGGTTCACGAGCCTTGAATATCCGAGGCAATATTTGGGGAGCTTTGTTTTCTATTTCCATTCTGGCGTCATGAGCAAGGTTCAGACATCTATATTGAGTTCTTAGTATCTATTCTAAAATCAGAACAAAAAGAATTGTAACATATTTTACATAGTTTTCATCTGCAGAAAAACTACGATGTCTCTTTACATTAACAACCGTCCATCTCTTGATAATTTTGTCAAAACTGATGTCGGCCTTCTTCAATGTCTTCAGCGATATATTTGCAAGTAGAGGATCGAGCATTTGGGTAGAAACGTATTTCAGTCGTTTAGAAGTACGAATATTTTCTTCTTTTACCCTACGAATGCTATTTCGATCATAGGGTCACTTTAAATTGAAAGTTTTTGTCAGTATTTAAAATATCATCTGTGATATATGGTCATTCAATGCCAAAGTCAACGCAAATACAGTAGAATCCAAGAACTTAGAGTTGCAGGACTTCCGACGGAAAAATTGTTAGGTTCTACTGCTTCAAGTGTGTTTGATTTATTTGTTTTTCTTTATTTCATGATTTATTTATTCTAGCAATATTAGGGTCATCAGGCCCTCTTACACATTACCGGGCATTCTACTCACTTTACATTATGTTCACATAACGACACAATGTCGTAAAAAGACTTACATGTAATACGGGATACGACACTCAGAAGTTCCTATAACATAAATATTGGAAAACGGGTGTAGCTATAATAGAGAAAAATTAGAGTTTATATTAGTTCATGGATGAAAAGGAGAACGTCAAAGGCAGATTACATTCGGGTCGATATAAACTATAGGTCTTGTCAGTTATGAACGTAGAACGAGGGGTGAGGGGTGGGAGAGAGAAAAAGAATAACGTAATAGCCTAGAAACTCAAGTGACAAAGAAAATAACGTGGCTGACTGTTAATTGGAAAGATAAAAAAGTCAGAGAGAAAAGTGACCGTACATGTTAATTTGTAGGGCAAAATTATGGCGTTGATATAAATAACTGCTTTAGCTTTTTCTTAAATACAGCGCGACGCTGAATTGCGCGCAAAGTACATGGTAGCTTCTTCGGGAGTTTTGAGTGTTGCCCAGAATGTTTATGAACGCCAGAGACTGTTTAAAATTTGCGGCGTGTTCGCAGGCATGGAATCTTCCAGATGAAAATCATCCTACTGCCGAAACTGCAAGGATGGTGAATAAAACGAAACTGATAGTCGAAGGTGAAAATATTGCTTTCAGTGGTCTAATTGACTGTGAACCCTACTCAAGTTAAGACATTTAAAGCTCTGATTGTGCTGCACGGACAAAGGCACGGCGCATGGCGGATAGTAGCAGAAAATCTTTATTTCCACCTTCATCTTCGATTCAGGAGAAAATGATATCCTGTCCCGGCGGGGTCAGGGATTTTCTCTGCCTCGTGATGGCTGGGTGTTGTGTGCTGTCCTTAGGTTAGTTAGGTTTAAGTAGTTCTAAGTTCTAGGGGACTGATGACCATAGATGTTAAGTCCCATAGTGCTCAGAGCCATTTGAACCATTTTTTTGATATCCTGTGAGCTAACGAGAGCAGTCTAACGTCTACGCTTTTGAAATTGTGACTCGTATGTGACATGTACATAGGTAGTATAGTGAAGGAATTTTATTATGTGCTTATGATATTGTAATATCTACTCTCCCGTCTCCGCGAAGAGATTGTCATATATTAGGTACTTCATTCTACTCAGTTCTATGGTCATATTCTTACCAGATTTAGGTGAGATTCAAGTAAAGGCCTTGGAAGAGAAACACCTCAAGTCCATTTCAGTGACAGCTTGCTGGATCAAAGAGGCAAACGAATCTCATTCCTGCCGTAATTATTGCATGTATCATTCTTTGCATATCGTGTACTTTATGAATTAAATTATAAATTATTTCTCTTTGAGCCAAGGGAATATCCACAGATTCATTCACAGGCCTTGAGCTTACGGTGTCTCATTTCCGTGATTTCGGCAGGAATGGGGAGGGGAATTTAATATCGGTTAGAGTTGGCCAGCTGTAAGGGGGAGTCAAGTTGGAGCACTACATTCACGGAGTAAGACGACGACCCAAAAGCTGTGACCGTTTTTTGGACTGCCTAAAAAGGCAGCGGTCAACTGCAGTTGGTGGTCGCGACGGAGAAGAATGAAACGACAAGGAGGCGTGGAATGCTGCAAGTATGTACGAATGGCGAATTACCCGAGAGTGGACAACTCTGAGGCCCAGATATATGTCCATAAAAAATTCAGATTGCGGAAAGCAGCCGCCACCTAAATTAATTTGCGGAGAAAAGAAGAGCGTCGTTTCGCCGAGACTTGTTGCCGCCATCGCGGAGAACGGAAGAGGAACCAGGGAAACGGGAAGCACAACTAAAATAGGGTGTAATGAGAGCGAAGAACAGTGGCCAAAAAGGGGAGGGCTAGGGAAGCGCAGCGCGCCTTCCTATTGGTTAGCGCCGTGCGAGGGGCGTG
This sequence comes from Schistocerca nitens, assembly GCF_023898315.1. NCBI lineage: Eukaryota > Metazoa > Arthropoda > Insecta > Orthoptera > Acrididae > Schistocerca > Schistocerca nitens. The sequence continues at coordinate 933,716,853 of NC_064616.1, forward strand.
TCGTAAGAGTGTCCTTTTGGGTTTTTCGGTCTTAGAAATAGCGGCCGGAACGTCTGGAGGGGAAGCGACGCCGAGGCGCCGCCCTCCGGAGACCACGTGATCCCCCCACCACCCGCCGCCATCATCGTCGCCGCCGCTGCCACCGCCGCCGCCAGCGCTGGCCGCGCCGAAATATTTCGCCCTCAAAAACGCCATTCAATTTGGACTGCGTTTCCCCCAGAATATTCTTCCAAACTCCTCAAGCTGCAATAAAGCCTAGACCTCATCCCCAGTTCGGAGGCTGGCAAAATCCGTTAAAAAATGTCGGCTTACGCTCAAAAACGGTTCCACATTTGGGACTCATTTCGCGAGCGGAGCATATCCTTCATTCCGAATTAAATGGATATAAAGAAGCGAATTTGTGCTTCAGCGTCGGCGAACGCACCCGATGAATGGGAATGAGCGTATTTTTGGTAATACCTCGTGTGGCTACAGAAGCTCACGTTCTCTAGAACTAAGCCAGGACGGACGAGCAGCGGGAGCAAACAAACACTGCGAACGTAGATCTTGTGACAAATGCAAAGTTTTATCGGGCTCTGAAAATTCATTACCGTGAAGGACTCATAATAAATAAAGTATTCTTTTATGTGTACTCAAAAGCTGCGGCTGCGATGCAACACACGAAGAAAAACGTGCGTGAGAGAAACTAAAGAAACTAAACAAAAAAGTGAAATCCGGTATTCAGAGAACAATGTGCAAATTCTGCACATAAGCGAAAAATATCCACGTATTCATGACACACCATAAGGATACAACTCCAAACAAAACAGCAATAAACAGTGAGTAAGCAGAAAAGCTTCCAATATACTATTAATTGAAGGGCTTAATTAACGTACCTTGCGATCATATTGAGAAGGCGGTTGTCTCCAAAGCGTTTTCTTGCAACACGGAAGAACATTATGGAATCATTCGAGGAAACCTTCTTTTGCTTTCTTCCGAAATTGTCTTTCGAAATTCCTTGAAACTACAGCCAGACGGATCACACTTTTTGAAGCGAGTCGTCTTGCAAATCGCAGATAGCCTGTGTAGCAAAACACATGTTACAGAGATACCTCAACAGTCGGAACGAACGCGAGGATAAATAGTCTATTGATTGTGGAGAGAGTTACTCTCCTCAAAAGTTACTAAGAGCAACGAAAAGGGCGTAACGATGAGAAAAATATATCAATATTCCATTACAACGTAATTGATAATTCACTCGAGTCAATCACGTCTTCAGAAAACATTTGAAAGCGATAAAATGTGGAATGAACGCTTGACATAAGTTCTGAGAGCGGAATGCAATTATTGGCAAGTTGTGATTGCATCTGCTAACAGTACTTTTATTTATTTATTCATTTTAGTTTAATTAATCGGTAGCAACAACAGACCATTATAGATAACATTTACATGTATGCAGTTCATTGCGACAATCACTTTTAGTATGCTCTTTTCTTCACCAAGTCTTAATGTCTTACAGCAGTACTTTTCTTTTATTCTGTTATTGGTACTACAACACTACAACCACTCTAAGATTCCGTCAGCTCTGTGACTACAATAGCATCAACAAAAATCGGTATATTACAAATATTCTTAGCTACAGTTATGACTACCATCACCTTGATCGTGCTCCAAAAATAGCCACTTCTAAGACTCGTGCTACAAATCTATCAGTACTACGCGTGTTCAACTAGGAAAAAGCCCAAATAAAATCACCATAGATTGTCTAGTTTTTGCAGATAACATGGCTTTAATTACTGACTCACTGGATAGTGCCAAAGAACAAATCACAGAACTACATAAACAAGCAGACAAAATAGAACTAAAATTATCGTTTGGAAAAACACATTTCATGACAGATATCAGTGATGCCCCTTCAAATCTTAAAATTCGTAAAAACACAATATCTAAAATAAACTGTTTTAAACATCTAGGAGACTGGAGAACAAGCAACACTAAAGAAAAGATAGAGTACATAAAGTGGACAGGAAATTCCAAATGACAAAAAACACGCATAACAAAAAAACTTTGTCCTGGAACACAAAACTTAGATACTGTGAAACAGTGATAAAGCCTGAAACACTGTATGCAGAAGAAACACTTAAACTGACAAGATTTGGGGATCTTGAAAAGTGGAAAAAGTTGAAAGGAGAATTCTAAGGAAAATACTGGGGCCTAGAAGTAACAGTAATGTTGAAAACAAATTAAGACCAAACAGAGGGCGCTACGTGAAAATGGAAGAGTTGACTAATGTAATGAGGAAAACAAGACAACAGGTTTATGGCCACATATACCGTCTGGATAATAACAGAGTAACCAAGCAGATTTTGGAAATTTGTGGTAAGGTCTTATGGCACCAAACTGCTGAGGTCATCTGTCCCTAAGCTTACACACTACATAATCTGACTTAAGCTAACTTACGCTAAGGACAACATACACACCCATACCCGAGGGAGGACTCGAACCTCCGACGCGGGGAACCGCATGAACCGTGACATGACGCCCAAGACCGCGCGGCTACCCCGCGCTGCAACCAAGCAGATCTTCAATTTATTAAACACCTACAAATCCAAACCTACATGGTTCACCGAAATTGACAAAGATGTGATAAACCAAGAATTAGAATAGACATAATAGATAACAGAATACGTTTTAGAGAAGTACCACAAAATGCAGAATTTCAGGAAAAAAAGAGGTCTACAAAAGGAGGAAAATGGACACAGGAACAAAAGGAACGACATTTTCGAAGGATGAAAGAAATCTGGAGGCAACGAAAACTAAACACAAAGAAGCAAACCCAAAGTTGACTTATTGTGCTCTTCAAATTGGTTATCCCTATTAAATAAATAAATACTATACTCTTACTGCAATTACTTTTGATAATGTTCTGGTCGGTCACCCTCAAAGTGCAGCTAAGTAGCGTATTATCTTGTTTCACTACACTCAGTTACTCTTCGGTATAGGTGGATAAAGGCACACACCATACATTTACAAGAGTGTCTATTTTCTCTGTACGTTCTGCACCAGATCGGCTATTCTGTCAGGTCCATCAATATCTTGCTGCCTCCAAGCCAGACAGTGGGGGATCAGAACTCGTCCTTTATCTTTATAAACCGAGGATCACTGACTCTTCTCGATTTCACCTGTTCCCTCTTTCCTTCACTGTCCCGTTACTGTGACCAATCTATCGTCGACCTATCGGGCTTCGTCGTCGACCCCTAAGCTTGTCTGCTGGCCTTTATCGCATTTCCCGAAGTGTGCTGACTACAACTACTACACTAAGACTTGTCCTATGTCCGGAAATTTGTGGATCAATCTCCTACTTGGCCCAAAGTGTGCTAGCTGACATATTTCATTTATGTCAGGAAGAAACTGCCACGCTGGAGTCATTAACTTCCTTATTGTTGACGGATTTGTTGCTGGTTCACCAGTGTTCTGGTATAACCACAAGCGCTGGAACGAAGATTAAGAACGCAAGAGCAAAGAAGGCGGTGAGACGATGTCGGCCAATGTTACGCTGATTAGGACCGCACCACGACAGGAACGGCTTCTACAAGAAGAGGATAAAGCTCCGCTCTTGCCAGCCTAGACCGAGACTAGCAGATAGATGGCACAGAACAAGACCCGGCCTAGGGAAGGGCAATACGATAGCAGTGACGTGTGCTCCATATCAATTGCTTACATGGACCTTGAATACAGCAAAGGACCTTGATTTTTTGCATGTCGCCCATCGTTTGCGGCGCCGTTTTACTGGTAAATTCAGAGTTAAGTACTGTTAATCTAATTTAAAGTAATAAAAACTATTAATGTGATTTTCTTGAATTTTTTTATAGCTAGCTATACCGAGAACGCAGCATCCTTTAGGTACCCTATACGAGACAAGTGGGCAGGATCCCACACCCAGGAATATCGTTCATTTTTGCGTGCTTTTTTTTCTTTATCCGCTAGATGGTAGCTTTGTTTCTTATTTGTAAATCCAATGGAGATATTAACCCTCTCAGGTAGTGTCTCTTCAAGTGCACAACAGGTTAGCAGCATACGAGTGGTTACTCGCTACAGTCCCCTCACGAGCCGTAACCTGTGTGCCCAACAGGGGCCCCAGAGCCCACAAGTGCAGTTAATGTGGTCTCGTGGCACAGCCCAATTACACTCGGAGGCAAACGAAATAGCCTTTGTTCCACATTAATAATTTTATTCGTAATACGAATACCATGCCTCGTTACATATTGTATGCTGCAAAGAGACAGTATGGAATATGTTCGTGCATTCTGTTGCCTAATACTGGCTGAGAAATTTGGATATAAAGTAAGACAACATGAATTCGGTAGTGTGCTGATGGGATTGTAACTGGCAGGTCTGCACATTGTCAAAGTATTCTTCAAAGAAGTGGCTCACAAGATACTCTGGCAGTAATACTTATCTGTCCAGTACTCCAGAACTAAATAAGAGTTGCTGCATCATTTCAGCTCCCTCCTATTCAAATCGAGGACTATGCAAGGGAAAATCGACTACCCGGATCCCAGGCATACACGAATTTTTCTTGTTTTGTCTTCCTGAGTATTAATTACATGGTATGCGTATAAGATGAATTAGTATATTCCTTGACTATTCTTAGAAGGCATATTCTCGGAATCTTAAAAGTAAGTATTTACACGAGACACAATCCATTCCATCAGCATTCCCCAAAGGAAATCTTTGAACTTCGCTCTAACGCGATCACGATGACGAAGTAAAACCGCGACGAATCATACAACTTGCCTTATAATTTTCTGTATTTATTCACACTAAACTTTCGCAAACTGTAGTCGCCCTATATCAATTGCTGTTCTTTCAATGTCATCCAATGAATCTCGTTCTTGTACATATCTCCGCAAGATTCACATTTAACTGTTTATTCCTTCAGTCGTTCTAGAGGGACAGCTATAAATATTTTTAGTGTCTTTTAACTTACATAAGTGCAATACCTAAAATGCGGTTGCGTTGACAGCCATCTGACAGTGTTCGTCACATGTACTGGTTGTTTCCAGGATGTCCTGCACGACAACAATTCTTTAATGATGAGAACTAGTTGTACACAATAGCGACGTTCACGAACAGCCTCAAAGAGCTACCGACGTTACCATTTTGTAAATAAAACCCCCCAAAGGGCCCGCCTGTAACTGATTTCAAAGTTCGGAGGTAGGCAAGAGCATGTAACCTCCCAATGAAGCGCTCCTAGTTAAGCACTGGGGTGTTAAAACCAATACTTAGTTTTTAAATTACAAAACGTGAATAACTAGCGAACCCTGATTCTACTTTCGCTTCATACAATGTCTGTCTATTAAGCGGGTGCGTTTTCCTTATCAGTATTTAGTCTATTCCCACACCAGGAGTGATATTCCTGGAGCACGTGTTGTGCTTATAAGAGGGCATCCTGGAACTGTACCGAAAGCATTCCAGAAATCATACTGCATTAATTCCGTTTCTGTTAGCTGTAGCCTTCTACCTTGTTATGGGCTTGTGTATTCGACACAAGAGCGTTTCAGGTACGCTTAAGCCATTCCAGCGGTCTACCCGCATGGAAGACGTAAAGTCTCACGGCAACACCTACTTTTAAAATTCCGCCCATTGTGTAAAAGTGTTGCCCTATTCGCGGAATGTACAGACATCACGATGTCAAAATTAGAGGAGTTTACCACAAACAGAAACAAACAGGTACCTTCAGAGAATGGTATGGAAGGAAAGGCAATTGACAATGCAGAGAACGCTGACTTTCAAAGTAACAATTACACATGCGAGAATATTAACCTACAACTGAAAAAAACTCTTTGTTACTGAATTAGAATTAAATAATAATTTTATGAAATGATGAAGCTGATGGGCGCAGTGATGTATAAAAACGAAACACGCGCAGGAGTAATGAAAGAAGAAATCTGTCTGAGTACTTCAGCGGATAATAATTCGTTAAAAATTCTAAGAAAATGACAGATTTATTCCAAAGATCGGGATAGAGTGCAGCTCAAGACAATTGACCAAAATAAAAATTAAAATTAAAAATGTTGCAGATAGGGAAAACAGGAAGAGAATAACAGTTAGCATTTAACTTGTATGGCAAATATGTCCGCCTATTCACGCTTCTAGACTCTTCATAAAACCAAGTAACTAAGTCACACCGAGCTCTTATTTGTACAATCTTTTCTGGAGAAAACACGGAAACTGCAGTCTCTACATGATGAAAATCATTTTAGGTAAACAATGCAATCATTCTCACTCACAGCTCGACAGACTCCTCTGTGAGGTCTCTCGAACGTATGTTCCCGAGTGGTACACGCTAAAAATGAATAAAGCATTACGTATGCCTTCAATTAAATGCTTGCAGCAACGATACAGAATGAACTGCTACGACGCAAACAACGCAATCTCTGACCATAATAGGATAGAGGCTGATGAAACTTGACTTACGGCGCTGAAAGAAGTGTGTATCACTATTCGCCTCGTTAAATCTTTCAGTTACTGTTATCTACATGCTTCCGCTTCTGCGATGTTACTGACACTTTATGAGAGAAGGGATCACATGCGAACACATGTGCGCCACTTTATCTTCGTTACATATTCTCTGCCTCTTCTATTAATACAATCTGATAAGGGCCTCAGACTGATGAACAGTACTCAAGAATCGGCCTTACAAGTGTTTTGCATCGCACTGCTGCAAAAGCGTCACGTTACCTTTGACGAAAAGAACCTCTTCTAGGGACTAACACAACACGCTTCTGTCAGTCTGTTCTGAGGAGTCAATGAAAACTCAAATACGGAAACCTATCATTAAATCTGAATAGTGAATACTCCGAATCTGCTGCGATCGTAATACTTAGTTAATTGTGACTGAAAGTTACTGTACAGAATTCATATCGAGATTGAATCGCATTATGACTATTTTCAGGTAGATACTACAGAAACTGGATAAATATTATAAGAAAAAAACATGTAACATTAAATTAACAGCTGTTCGACTTCATTTATGAAGGATGAATGGAATAGACACTAGATATCTTGTCGTATGTATGCCGATCCACTTTTGCTCTCAATATTTCCACCACGGATCACTCACTGAAACATGCTGGATGAAAGTGGATTTATCAGCTCTGCATCCCTTCTGAAAACAAAGCATGTATCAAGATAGCCGTGAAGACCTCGTAAAGAAAATTGAGCCGGATCACTTTCCTGAAGCAGTGTATGTTGAGAAGCCTCCAAAAGCTACATTTGAGTATTCGTGTACGTTTAATTTCTGCTTAACTCATTACGATTCGTAGTTGCAATTCCTTACGTGTATTTGTGACACTGACAGTTACCCTATTGCTATGGCTGTCACTGTTAATAGAAAATGTGGAACGGCAAGCAGCAAATAATTATTCATACGCGTCACTCAAACCTGGCTCTATTAGACACAACAGACTGGAGGATCAATTATTCAATGAAGCACCTTGTAAAGTCAAGGCGACCCACGAGTATCGTGTTTCTATAGCAAGTAACACATTAGCTGCGACCTTGAAGCCCATAAGATCCGTTACATTTGAAATTGTTCTGCAGTCTCTGCAACGTGTAGTGCAACTTGTCTTCTAAATCGTGAAATTCTAAAGCATAAGTGTACGCAGCGTTTGGCGTTAAGTTTGGCAAGGAAGAGCCAAATGCCGGCCGAAGTGGCCGTGCGGTTAAAGGCGCTGCAGTCTGGAACCGCAAGACCGCTACGGTCGCAGGTTCGAGTCCTGCCTCGGGCATGGATGTTTGTGATGTCCTTAGGTTAGTTAGGTTTAACTAGTTCTAAGTTCTAGGGGACTAATGACCTCAGCAGTTGAGTCCCATAGTGCTCAGAACCATTTGAAGAGCCAAATGTTCAAATGTGTATGAAATCTTATGGGACTTAACTGCTAAGGTCATCAGTCCCTAAGCTTACACACCACTTAACCTAAATTATCGTAAGGACAAACACACACACCCATGCCCGACTTAGGACTCGAACCTCCGCCGGGATCAGCCGCACAGTCCATGACTGCAGCGCCTAGACCGCTCGTCTAGGGAAGAGCCGAGCTATCAGAGTTTACTGCAGACGAATAGGCATACAAGAGGATGGCTACGGTGATACCAGAAATGTAACTTACCTTATTATCTATTTCGTACTGCACCCTACGAAGCAAGCCTGGGTTAAAAGGCAGGACGTTACAACTCACTGGTCGAACCGGCTCTAGGCAGCTGCGTACGTAACCTGCCGCACGCTAGGGGTAACCTGCTGAAGAAGCATTACGGTGTGGAAAAGGTTTCCGTGAGAGACATCATAGGATATGACGTTTCTCTCGTAAATGAGTTATGTGTAATTCACATTTGGCTCTATTTCTGCATGGGCGATGCCTTCAAAGTTGTTGAAGAGATACTGCTGCATAGCACCCACCTTATTTATTCTACGTGTAGAAGTACTGTTACCCCAAACAGACAGCATTTCCAGAACGAAACTACTGTATTTTTGAAAATTATAAAGACACGCTACAAAAAATTTGAGTGTAATGTGAAAAAGATAAGTGTTAAGGCCTGACTCAGAAGAATTTAGGCAAAGAGTTGTTCGCCTGCGAAACGGATCGAGAGTAATGGAGTTGTTACGCACTGCGTTCTTGGAATTTAAATGCTCGTCTCGCTACGCTAGTAAGGTTTACCACTATCACCTTAAATCACTTCAGACAAAGTCCTGAATGATTTCGTCACCAGTATCACGCCCAAATTCCTCGGATGTGTGTAAGGAAATGAGGAAAGTCTTGGACTTAATTTTCAGTTGGTGTAGTTAAAGTTCTCTTTAAATGTAGAGAAATGCGTAGCAAATAAAAGATCCCGATGGTATCGAACTGCAAGTTTAGTAGGACTATTCTTCTGCTGCCAACGTTCCTCTTGCATAAGATGAAAATAAGTGAGACTGAGGTCACAACAAACCCGTACAGGTAATCACATTCCCCTCGCTTCGTTTGTGAGCGGGACAGGAAATGGAGCACCCTCCTGTAAAGTGGTATGTACGTACAAAGTGGTAGAAACCGGTCTCTTTGGTTAAATATTTAAAGATAATATTAAGCAGCCATATGGAGGGGCTCAAACACGTGAAATTAGTACTAGCGAAGGCAAACAGAAGACTCAGAATGGCCTTCCCGTTCACAGAACCTGAATCCGTTGTATTTCTGACTATCGGTAACATTTAAAGGCATTGGTGTCTGCTCAACCCATCGGCAATGAGCAGATGTTACAGTAGCACGTGACGCAGTCCGAATGCAGATAGGTGTAATTGAAAGAGTGCGTGATTCACTGAGAAGAAGGGCTGCAGATTTTGTCTAGTGTGGTGAAGTTGGTACGCGACTTTCGAGAAATATACATTTTTTCAGAGTTCTTGATAGATATGCTATACCGCAGTTATAGAGTTCTTTGTGTAAAATTAGTATAGTTCTGCAGGAAAAATTTTAATCGCGTAAAAAATTTATTTTTCGTCTTGCGAAAAGAAAATACGATCACAATTCTGAATAGCTCCTCAAGAATTCTCCAGATAATAGTTTGAGATACTTGCAATAATAAGAGACCTATTTTCACTACTAAAATATACAAAATCGCACTAATTTTGCAGAACTATTCAAATTCTGTACAGAAAACTCTAGAATTATAGTACATCTATTAAAAACTTCGAAAGAATGAGTATATTTCGAAGGTCAGGTTCCAACTTCACATGACCGATGTATCAGGATACGTGATAATCACATGCAGCACTATGTAACGTCACTACTTTTTGTAAACACACAGATGGGAATGAGAGGAAAGATTGGCTCATATCTCAACAGGTGGCGGTTTCCGGACATATCATTATAAGAGCTCTTCTTCTAATTTTGAACAATACCTGTAGGAATATGTCACACTTTTTAAACGCATACGTAGACGTAAATACAAATGTAAGTACCGCGCGGGATTAGCCGAGCGGTCTAGGGCGCTGCAGTCATGGACGATGCGGCTGGTCCCGACGGAGGTTCGAGTCCTCCCTCGGGCATGTGTGTGTGTGTTTGTCCTTAGGATAATTTAGGTTAAGTAGTGTGTAAGCTTAGGGACTGATGACCTTGGCAGTTAACTCCCACAAAATGTAAAAAAAATAAATAAATAAATGTAAGTACTACCGTCCCCACACGGTCTCTCATTAGCTAGTTGTCAACGGGATGTTAAAGCCAAACGTTCCTTTCGCCTTGAAGGAAGCGAGCAGACGTTAATGACCTATATTTCTAGTAGGCCTCCTAGGAGCGGTTACCATATTGTTGACTGGACTGGACAAATCCAAAGGCAGGCTCCTAGCTTACTAAAGTGCTAGAGCAGTAGGCGATAGCAATGTGTTTGTATTGCAACTGCGACGCAGATAGTTACCGTGCGTAGAGCGATTCAGCTGGCTGGTGCGCTGCCGACGAGGACCGCGTGGCGACTCCGCCTGGCCCAGCCTGCACCTTGCGCCGCTCGCCGCTGCTGTGGCGTCTTGGCCCGTTCTCACGGCAAACCGGAAACCCGCTGACCGGGCCACCGAACAGACACTGCCACTGATACACTCGACCAAAACGTGTTCGGCGACCGAACGCGCCATCACTTGCAGACCCTGACACCTACGGGTCGGTTCCCTTTGCTTCCCACAGACCTGGCCGATGATCCAAATCGTTGACGTGGTGAATGGGACGGGTAGATACCTCCAATGCTATCCTGTTTCGCCGGTTAGACCAAGACTGCTTTAGAAGACAGTAGCTCCTCAGATTCCTCTACTGTCGAATCTATATATTTTCCGATATATACTTATAGGGCGTATCACAATTATAGCGGAAACTGACACGGATGAAACTACACGATACAGAAAGAGGAAAAACATTCCAGAAAAAAAGAGTCCGCAGACGATTGGTTTGTCCGAATGTATTTCAAGTGCAAACTGTTATACCAAGTCCCCCTCTAACTGGGGTGAATTTTACCTATGGCTCATGGTTGAAGAATGTGATACGCGGGTGATGGGGCCCCGGAACATCTTGCCGTCCGTGTGGGACAACATCTAACTTGCTAGGATAGTCCTAGACGGTTAGGTAGAGCAGGATCTGTAACTCGGCATCCAAGATCACGTGACCTCAGTTCTCTGGATTTTTCTACCTGGGATCGTCTCAGAAGTGAAGCGTACAGCACTCCCGTTGATATGGTTAAGAAATGGATAAGCGAATTATACAGCCCTGTCAAGCTTTAAAAAATAATCTGGAAGGCTTTTGAAACGCCGTCCAGAGTGGCCGAGCGGTTCTAGGCGCTACAGTCTGGAACCGCGCGACCGCTACGGTTGCAGGCTCGAATCCTGCCTCGAGCATGGATGTGTGTGATGTCCTTAGGTTAGTTAGGTTCTAAGTTCTAGGGGACTGATGACCAAAGAAAGTCCCATATGGCTCAGAGCCATTTGAACCATTTGAAGCTTTTGAAACATTTCGTAGCTCGCTACAGAGACTAGCAGAGTATTCCATCGAAATGTGAGGATAACACGTGCCACACCTCTTTTGATTGGTGCGAGTAGGCTACATAATAAATTGTAACATGTAACAAGCTAAAGTAGTGTTAAATTCATAGCTAAGTTAGACCCAGGCTGAAAAGTAAGTCCAGTTAGATGAGGACTTAATTTAAAAGTTCACATTTTAAATACATTTCTCCTAACTAGAATAATATTTCATATCAAAGACAGTGGCGGCTTCTAACCTGAGATTTGCAATTATTAGGCCGGCCGAAGTGGCCGTGCGGTTAAAGGCGCTGCAGTCTGGAACCGCAAGACCGCTACGGTCGCAGGTTCGAATCCTGCCTCGGGCATGGATGTTTGTGATGTCCTTAGGTTAGTTAGGTTTAACTAGTTCTAAGTTCTAGGGGACTAATAACCTCAGCAGTTGAGTCCCATAGTGCTCAGAGCCATTTTTCCATTCCATTTGCAATTATTACTTATTATTGAACACATCCATGAAAATTAAATTATAAGTTTCCGATATCGAAACTTCAATTTTTATTTAACGTCTCATCCGAGTCATGTGAAATGCGTTGCTTCTTTTGATGCTGCGTAATGTTAACATACCAAGCAAAGTAGTGTGATTTATGGTTTATCAGTAGCTGACGGAATACGCAAATCCAGAGCGCGTTTTTACGGCTGAAAAGTGACACGGTTTGCAAGGATTACCCACACAGCGTGCAGTTTTTTTTTATGATCGTGAAAATATGAGAGAGTCGATATACCCACGCAGGAAATCATCAGGTCAAGCAGGCTAAGCACTTGCATCAGATGAACCGCCCGAAACTCACTCCACACATGCAGCGCACTCTGAACTCAGCATAATATACACACATCAAAAACTGGTTTACATCACCCCGGTTCCCAGAACTCCTAAAGACAGACATTGACTGTGGATATTGTATCACAGACACAGTTCCTTTGACTGTTCAGAGATGTCACTAAACCTGCCCAAAGATGTAAACAACCATGCATGAGCGGCGTCTATTAGACGGAGGGAGTTTGACAGCCGATCAGTTCCAGTCATGCCACCAGGAAGGAGGTACACAGCTCGTGTTGTCTGTAGTTTAACCTTGCCTAGACGGTCAATACCGCGGTTCGATCGCGTTCGCATTGTTACGTTCTACCAGGAAGGGCTCTCAACAAGGGAAGTGTACGGGCGTCCCGGAGTGAACGAAAGCGATGTTGTTCGGACATGGAGGAAGTACAGAGACACAGAAACTGTCGATGACATGCCTCGCTCAGGCCGCCCAAGGGCTACTACTGCAGTGGATGACCGCTACCTACGGATTATGACTCGGAGGAACCCTGACAGCAACGCCACCATGTTGAACAATGCCTTTCGTACAGCCACAGGACGTCGTGTTACGACTCAAACTGTGCGCAATAGGCTGCATGATGCGCAACTTCACTCCCGACGTCCATGGCGAGGTCCATCTTTGCAACTACGACACCATGCAGCGCGGTAGAGATGGGCCCAACAACATGCCTTATGGACCGCTCAGAATTGACATCACGTTCTCTTCACCGATGTGTGTCGCATATGCCTTCAACCAGACAATCGTCGGAGACGTGTTTGGAGGCAACCCGGTCAGGCTAAACGCCTTAGACGCACTGTCCAGCGAGTGCAGGAAGGTGGAGGTTCCCTGCTGTTTTGGAGTGGCATTATGTGGGGCCGACGTACATCGCTACGATACGTGAATGCCATCCTCTGACACATAGTGCAACCATATCTGCAGCATATTGGCGAGGCATTCGTCTTCACGGACGACAATTCGCGCCCCCATCGTGCACATCTGGTTCAAAAATGGTTCAAATGGCTCTGAGTACTATGGGACTTAACATCTATGGTCATCAGTCAAATGGTTCAAATGGCTCTGAGCACTATGGGACTCAACTGCTGTGGTCATCAGTCCCCTAGAACTTAGAACTACTTAAACCTAACTAACCTAATGACATCACACAACACCCAGTCATCACGAGGCAGAGAAAATCCCTGACCCCGCCGGGAATCGAACCCGGGAACCCGGGCGTGGGAAGCGAGAACGCTACCGCACGACCACGAGCTGCGGACGGCACATCTGGTGAATGACTTCCCTCAAGATAACGACATCGCTCGACTAGAGTGGCCAGCATGTTCTCCAGACATGCACCCTATCGAAGATGGCTGGGAGAGATTGAAAAGAGCTGTTTATGGACGACGTGACCCACCAACCACTCTGAGGAATCTACGGCGAATCGTCGTTGAGGGGTAGGACAATCTGGACCAACAGTGCCTTGATGAACTTGTGGATGGTATGCCACGACGAATATAGGCAAGCATGAATGCAAGAGGACGTGCTACTGGGTAATAGAGGTATCGGTGTGTAGAGCACTCTGGACCACCACCTCTGAAGGTCTCGCAGTATGGTGGTACAACATAGAATGTGTGGTTTTCATGAGCAATAAAAAGGACGGAAATGATGTTTATGTTGATCTTTACTCCAATTTTCTGTACAGTTTCTGGAACTGTCAGAGCCGAGGTTTTGCAAAACTTTTTTTGATGTGTGTATATAGCACACGGTACACAGTGTACTGTTACCTTTCTATTAGATTGGGGTATGTGTACTTCCCGCATCGATTATCGGTACATCACTGTCAAAGCGGAAATTCCCTGTCTTTATCGACATTATGCGAAATATATGTGGGAGGAAGTAATATGTTTGTTAATTCTAATTACAAAGTAAGTTATGTAAACTTTTCGATTAAATCTTTATAGACCCAACGTCTGTACCCAACGTCTATTCTCTACAAGTTTCAGCGGGGGACAGTTGAAAACTTCTGCGACGCTCTTCTACTTACTAAAAAAATACGTTGACATATCACGCACTTCTTCCTCAAGTCTTCGTGAACTCCTCTACGAGTCCAGTTTGCTTAGGGTCTCAGACTGTTGAACAGTCCTCGCACTGTAATGGGAAACAGTTGCACCGGCTGTCTTCGGGAGAACTGGAACCTGTCGCGTCGACCTGTTACACCGGTGGCAGCCGCTCACCTGACCACGTCGGAAGTCCGCGACATCCACCGACCGGCTCTTCAGCTCTCCCAGGGTATCTTGTTGGGGATATAAGCGCGGGACTCTACAAACTTCTTGTCCCTTTGCGATCGTATACTTCTGTACTCATTACACCTACTTGCAAATTCCCTACAATTTGTCCCCAGCGACAATAGAGAAACAATATCTAATCACTTTAGGTGGATTCCAGACAGTCCCTATAAATAAGCAAGGGTTTCGTTCATATCCAAAAAAAGCGTGTGCTTCTCCCTGTTGACCTCATCGTCGACGGTACATTAAACTATAATCCTCTTTCCCTGTTTTCATTCTGTGAAGTGAGTAATTCCTTCTGTGGAGGATTCAGCACATTTCACCTCCATGCCACATAGCAAAAATCGGATATCCCGTGTTCACAGTCATCCCCTCACAGTAGGACGACTCACACTATAATCGTTAGCAGGCAGTCGTGAAAAACGCATTCAGAAACTTTACTCACTAGCAGAATAATGAACGGAGGGCTTGTTGTCATGGGATATTGTGCATACTTTTTCATTATCTCATTCCTTGTCACAGTACGTAACAATCTACAAATATACTCCCAAGCCGTTGCCCAGTGCTTGTCGGAGGATACCTCTTACTATAATTATCAATTTCATTTCCTATTCCATTCGCGTACTGAAAGAGGGAAAATTGGCTGTCTATTTGCTTCTCAGTGCTCTCTAGTGTCTCTTATACCATTTGATGAAAAGTACGTGGACACTACTATGTAATGCGAAATTGAACACTAGACCCCACGAGAGTCGTACACTCCAGTCCGCTAGGAGGCGAGGAGTATTGTGTTCTCAATAGAAATAACAGAAATGGGTCGGGCATGTCTTGAGGAAGAATAGGTTTGCCATTCCTCTATAGAGATTCAGTCACCTCATTGGAAGTGTCCCCAGCGGAGTTCAAGCCGTCATAAAGGCGAAAGGTAGACACATCCCATATTAATGTCCACCAATAAGTATTCGGATCCTTTTGGTCTCTGCGCGAGACAGGCAGCATTATAGCCGCGCAGTCTTCCTCGAATGCCGGTTCTCTAAATGACACCCAACAGAATTTCGAGAGAATTGAGTCGATTTTCTTCAAGGATTGCCATCTAAGATTCCCAAGCGTCTCTGCTGCATTTCCCTACGGGCTACACCGGCCTCCTACCAGCCTGCTTCTGATTTCGCTCGATGTCTTGTGTCACATTTACTTCATAAGGACTCCGAACACTGGAACGAGAATCTGCACCTAGTCGTAGTAGCAACTCGACAGCGATTTCCTTTAAAGATACACGGAAGTTTCTCACAACTGTTTCAAGCAAATCTTCGATCTGACATCCCTAACACTAAATTTTCTAATGAGGTCACTGCCTATTGGAGGCGTGTGCGTAAATCTTCCGGCTGAGGAAGAGCAGCATCTAACACACTGGACCCGCATTTGGGAGGACACCGTTTCAAATTCCCGTCCGTGCATCCAGATTTAGGTTGAAACTTCCTGGCAGATTAAAACTGTGTGCCCGACCGAGACTCGAACTCGGGACCTTTGCCTTTCGCGGGCAAGTGCTCTACCATCTGAGCTACCGAAGCACGACTCACGCCCGGTACTCATAGCTTTACTTCTGCCAGTATCTCGTCTCCTACCTTCCAAACTTGGTAGAGCACTTGCCCGCGAAAGGCAAAGGTCCCGAGTTCGAATCTCGGTCGGGCACACAGTTTTAATCTGCCAGGAAGTTTCATATCAGCGCACACTCCGCTGCAGAGTGAAAATCTCATTCTGGCAGATTTAGGTTTCCAGAAATCACTTAAGGCAAATGCCGGGATGGCTCTCTAAGCTTCTTACCGTGTTTCAGTTGTGTTGGCTTGACGAATTTTAACTATCAGAGTTCAGATGGCAAATATTTATCACAAACGAAAGTAAGCTAACGCACAAAGCGTAACCACACACGAGAGTAATCAGTTGTACTCAGTCCCACTCTCACATAGTTCGATGACTAGGCTGTCAGCTACAGCAATGTAACTTATCCGGTGTACTGGAAGGAAATATAGGGTTTCCAAAGCACCATTTCCACTGCCTCTAGGCAATAGCGGCTCCTGTTAAACGTGATGAATGGAAAGACAATGGTAATAAGTATTAGAAAGACTTCACCGTCCACGACGAGTTACTGTATCTTCTTCCCTTCTTTCAGGCATCAGTTGACACAGTAACATTGTTTTTTGCCACCATCAGCGTTATACACGTAGAATCTGCTGAGCGAAGTCTGCTTCGAACAGCGCAGTACCTCAGAAACTTTATCAATGCTTTGCCATATCGCATTACTCACTCCGAATTCGTTTGCCGTTGTTGATGACAACTACCAAATATTACGCCCACCTCATCATCATCACAGTCAAAACAATAAACCTGACTTCTTGCAGGTCTTCGGACTACGACTGCTTTGCTCAATTTGTATTAATCTGCTGGCAAAAGTAAACACAAGTAATTAGGCCATCACTTATTACCAGTGTTTAAATCAGAAATGACGTGATTAGATGGGTACGTAGATCAACATGAAAATTGCTATGCCGTAGATCGAAACGGGGCTAAAGACAAGTGGCTCTGAGCACAATGCGACTTAACGTCTGAGGTCATCAGTCGCCTAGGACTTAGAACTAATTAAACCTAGCTAACCTAAGGACGAAACTTCCTGGCAGATTAAAACTGTGTGCCCGACCGAGACTCGAACTCGGGACCTTTGCCTTTCGTGGGCAAGTGCTCTACCAACTGAGCTACCGAAGCACGACTCACGGCCGGTACTCACAGCTTTACTTCTGCCAGTATCTCGTCTCCTACCTTCCAAACTTTACAGAAGCTCTCCTGCGAACCTTGCAGAACTAGCACTCCTGAAAGAAAGGATATAGCGGAGACATGGCTTAGCCACAGCCTGGGGGATGTTTCCAGAATGAGATTTTCACTCTGCAGCGGAGTGTGCGCTGATATGAAACTTCCTGGCAGATTAAAACTGTGTGCCCGACCGAGACTCGAACTCGGGACCTTTGCCTTTCGCGGGCAAGTGCTCTACCAACTGAGCTACCGAAGCACGACTCACGCCCGGTACTCACAGCTTTACTTCTGCCAGTTTGGAAGGTAGGAGACACAGTTTTAATCTGCCAGGAAGTTTCACATCAGCGCACACTCCGCTGCAGAGTGAAAATCTCATTCTGGAAATAACCTAAGGACATCACACACATCCATGCCCGAGGCAGGATTCGAACCTGCGACCGTAGCGGTCGCTCGGCTCCAGACTGTAGCGCCTAGAACAAAACGGCCACTCCGGCCGGCGGCTAAAGACAGGTGATAGGGAGGGCATCAGGCCACCTTTTGTCATTAATAATAATAATTCTGATAATTCGCAAGCCAATCACGTGTAGATACGAGATAAATGCATTAGGAAAGGAAGAAGTAACGGGCCATTCCTATATTGAAACATAAGTTATAGCAGCATACATGGGGGGGGGGGGGGGGTAAGGGGCCACGATAATATCTCAAAACATTTATTCCTCGTCAAGATCACTTATGTAGGGACAGCTCCCAGCTACAAAGGCCCTCCGCATTCGGTGGACGGGATTGTCGGCCGCTGACACAAAGATGAGGGCGGCTGAATTGCAGGAGGGGATTACGCCTGTCCCCGGCTACTGAGGAACCTGCGGCAGTGGCGGTAATTTCTCTTCCTCTCGGACGGCTGGGCTTCGTTCACAGCGGCGAGGTGAGCCGCCGCCTGCGGCGAACTCGAACTGCGCCAAGTTTTGACGACGCTGCGCAGGCCGCTGAGCGCACAACCGTACCAGCCGCACACCGTCTGCCTCCCAGATCACTCTCCCCACCCACGTACCGGCTGTGGATAGTGGACAATGGATGAACTGAATACGGAAAACACTGGTCCGCAAACCACCGGGTACAAAGTTGTAAGTGAAAACCAGAAACTTTCAAATTCGGCGTTGGTATGCAGACGATGATAAAAAATCCTAGTAGACAAATGATTCAAATGGCTCTGAGCACTATGGGACTTAGCATCTGAGGTCATCAGTCCCCTAGAACGTAGAACTACTTAAACCTAACTAACCCAACAAGGGAACCTCCCCATCACACCCCCCTCAGATTTAGTTATAAGTTGGCACAGTGGATAGGCCTTGAAAAACTGAACACAGATCAATCGAGAAAACAGGAAGAAGTTGTGTTGAACTACGAAAAAAATAAGCAAAATATACAAACTGAGTAGTCCATGCACAAGATATGCAACATCAAGGAGAACATGAGTTTAGGAGCGCCGTGGTCCCGTGGTTAGCGTGAGCAGCTGTGGAACGAGAGATCTTTGGTTCAAGTCTTCCCTCGTGTGAAAAGTTTAATTTTTTATTTTCCGACAATTATTATCTGTCCGTCCGTCCGTCCGATGCGATCACTTTTTTGGGAGTTAGCCGGCACGGTAGCTCAGCGTGTTCGGTCAGAGGGTTAACTGCCCTTTGTAATAAAAAAACTGAGTTAATGAATCAACGACGAACTGAAACGGGTGTCTTGCGACGTCCGCCCCGAGCAGATACAAAGAACCAAAACGAACAAAATGAGACAAAAAAAAGCGAGAGGTCTTTGATTCAAGTCTTCCGTCGAGTGAAAAGTTTAATTTTTTATTTTCAGACAATTATTATCTGTCCGTCCGTCCGTCCGATGCGATCACTTTTTTGGGAGTGATTATCACATCCACAAGAAAACCTAAATCGGGCAAGGTAGAAGAATCTTTTTACCCATTCGCCTAGTGTACAAGTTAGGTGGGTCGACAACTTATTCCTGTCATGTGACGCACATGCCGTCACCAATGTCGTATAGAATATATCAGATGTGTTTTCCTGTGGAGGAATCGGTTGACCTATGACCTTGCGATCAAATGTTTTCGGTTCCCATTGGAGAGGCACGTCCTTACGTCTACTAATCGCACGGTTTTGCGGCGCGGTCGCAAAACACAGACGCTAAACTTATTACAGTGAAGAGAGACGTCAATGAACGAACGGACAGATCATAACTTCGCGAAAATAAAAAAAATAAGCTTTTCACTCGAGGGAAAACTTGAACCAAGGAACTCTTGTTCCGGAGCTGCACACGCTAACCACGGGACCACGGCGCGTCTGAGCTTATACTTTCCTTGATGTTGCCTATCTTGCGCATGGACTACTCAGTTTGTATATTTTGCTTATTTTTTTCATAGTTCCACACAACTTCTTCCTGTTTTCTCGATTTATCTGTGTTCAATTTTTCAAGGCCCATCCACTGTGCCAACTTGATAACTAAATCTGAGGGGGGTGCGATGGGGAGGTTCCCTTGTAAGTACATCACACACATCCATGCCCGAGGCAGGATTCGAACCTGCGACCGTAGCGGTCGCACGGTTCCGGACTGTAGCGCCTAGAAAAGCTCGGCCACTCCGGTCGGCCCTAGTAGACACAATTAAAGGAATCTAGTTCCGTTTTCCACTCCTTTCGCATCTCACACATCTGATCTGTATACATGAAATTCGTCTCCGGTAAACTGTCTCGCAAATACACTGATAAATCAAAACACCATGACCCCTCTCCACAGTGATACTGAATGATGCCTGATGGCGATGCGGGCAGAGACGAATTGGGAGCATTCTAGCGACTAGACGGGCCACAAATGGGGAAATCTACTAACGCAACCGACCTAGATAAAGAAAAGATCGTTAAAGCCCAGCGCCTGGGAACGTACATCTCTTAAACGGTTAAAGTGATGCTTGTTTGCTCACTGCTGTCGTTGACATATGTGGAAAGTGGTTGACAGATTGTAACACCATGAGTAGGCGACAAGGAGTTCCACGTCCACGCTTCATCATGGACTGTGAGGGTCGGAAGTTTGTCCGCTCTGTAAGACAAGGTAGGCCGCGTGCGAGCTGTAGCAGATCTGATGACGGGGTACAGTGCTTCTACAGGCAAAAGACTTTCGGAGAATTTCGTTCAGCACACACATTTGAACGTGTGCGTCCGCAGCAGATGACTCTACGTGTTCCCACGTTGACCCCACGACATCCTCAATTGTGATTCTAGTGGACGCGGGGTCATCTACACTGGACCATAGATCCGTGGAAATGTGTCACCTGGTCGGATGATTTACGTTTATTGTTACACCAGGTCGATGATCGAGTCCGGATATGCTTTCATCCAGGGGAATGGCTACTCGAAATATGAACAGCGCTACGGAAGCAGACCGACAGCGCCAGTGTTAGGCCGTGGAGGCATTCACCTGGGCTGCCAAAATAGCTGTGGTAGTATTCGAAGGCACCAAGCTAGCTGTGCACTACGTGAACATTATTGTGGACCACCTGCAACTAAATAATGTTTTCTTGTGGGATCAATGCTCTTATGTATTTAAAATTTGCATCTGTACGATGACTATTAAATAACGTATCTTACCTTACACAATTGCAAATATGAAGACCACACATTTTCCTTGTACTCATGTAAGGTACCATACAGCCCTCAATCAGCACTCGACTATTTACATATGAAACGCGTTTCACTTGCAGTATTGTGCAAAAAATTAGACGGGAACGGTAGCGATACCCCTAGGATTTACCAAAGGTAGCCGGATTAACTCCAGCTAACGCCGTGTCATCTTGAGCCAACGAGTACTTCAGCACTGCATGGACAATTCTAATTTTTCTTTGGACGTAAGATGAAGTCTGTTTCACCACAGAAAGAATTCTCAATAATTGCAGTTGCCATGTGTAGGCCCGTTAAGGGTCCTCCGTTGACAATGTTGACTGGAATACACTCTTTGGAATTCTGAAGATAGCAAGGCTAAAACACGGCGAGCGAAACGTTATTTTCAACTTGAACAGAAATTAGGTTGTATTTACAAGGGACGAAGGATACGAAAGGGAATAAGGGACGAAGGATACGAAAGGGAAGCACTTGCTGAGAAGGGAGTGAGGCAGGATTGAAACCTACGCCCCATTTTATTCAATCTGTGCACTGAACAAGCAGTAAACGATACCAACGAGAAAGTTGGAAAGAAAATTAAAGTTCAGGGAGAAGAAATAAAGATTTTGAGGTCTATGGACAACATTGTAATTCTGCCAGAGACGGAAAAGGATTCGGAAGAGCAAATTAATGGAATGGATAATGTCTTGAAAAGAAATCATAAAATGAAAATCAACAAAAGTAAAACAAGGTTAACGTAATGTAGTCGAATTAAATCAAACGATACAGGGGGAGTTAGATTAGGAAATAAGAAAGTAGTAGTTAAATTTTGCTATTTGGGCAGCAAAATAACTCATTATGGACGAAGCATTTCTGGAGCAGAGGAAATTATTACCATCGAATATAAATTTAAGTACTAGGGAGGATTTTCTGAATGATTTGTCCGAAGTGTAGCTTTATGTGGAAGCTAAAAGTAGGCAATAGACACTCCAGACAAGAGGACAATATACGCATTTGAAATGCGGTGTTACTGAAGAATGCTGAAGATTAGATGGGAAGATCGAATAAGTAATGAAGAGGCAGTGGATCGAATTGTGGCGGAAAGAAATTTATCGCAGAACCACACTAAAAGGAAGTATCTGTTGGTAGGATACATGAAGCATCAAGGAATCGTTAGTTTTGTAATGGAGGATTGTGCGTGTGTGTGTGTGTGTGTGTGTGTGTGTGTGTGTGTGTGTGTGAGAGAGAGAGAGAGAGGGTGGGGGGCTAAATTGCAGAGTTACACAAAGCTTGCGGTCTCATTACAATGAAGGCGGCGACGCATTGTGTTGTGAATTCCACGAGACACCGAAAGTTTTGGCGAGCCATGGCTGCTCGCATCTCACGGACATTGGCCCAAGTCGCACATATCTGGCTCGATGGCGCGAGGACAGACGGCGTAGGACGCCAGGAGATGCGCTCAGGCCTGTGAACTATTGCTCAGCCCACTCTAGCATAAACTGAGATACATTGTTTAGTTGAAGGATGAACAATATCAACAAGATCGCACAAAATTGCCGGGGAAATGTGGGAGAGAATGTGGAACTTATCAGAACTTTTATTAGTGAACGGAGCATAAGCAACAGAACGAGATTAAATGGCTCTGAGCACTATGGGACTTAACTGCTGTGGTCATCAGTCCCCTAGAACTTAGAACTACTTAAACCTAACTAACCTAATGACATCACACACATCCATGCCCGAGGCAGGATTCGAACCTGCGACCGTAGCGGTCACGCGGTTTCAGACTGTAGGGCCTAGAACGAGATTAGTTTGCGTTTTTTTTTATTTTATCCACCATTCATCAGATATCTAAAGTACGATGCACATCTCGGACAACACTTGGGTGCATCGACCAGTGTTATCTGCCAAGACAACCACAAGGTACTAGCTGACTTAGAAATTGCTCGTGTCAGAATGCATTGTGATTTATCAAAATTCTGACTACTTTTCTCATGGTGGTAGTAGCCAACGCTGGAGATCGTTTTGGTTCCCAGCAGAATGTTCCCTCGCAATCTCAGTATGTTACTCTCAGACCATATGTACAGCGTGTTTCAGAGTTATATGCTGACCTGCCCTGAGTATATTCGTTGAGACGAACAAGTAGGCAAGTAGATTGTCGACATTGGGTCTAAACTGAATTTCGAGGGAGCTGGTTGCCCCGAAATATGATGAGTTAAATGTGCTAGTCAATGGTAATCCAGAAACTGCTTGCGATAAAGGAAAGAAAATTGACATAAAGGCAAACGTTCACTAGAATGGGCCACGGAGACTACATCTCCTCATCTGTCAAAAGTGGATTAATACCCGTAAATTACTTGCAAATTTTCAACTCTTCACTTGAAGCAAGTATCCACGATGTGTTGCAAAGCAGTATGCAGAATGGTGTAAAAGAGGTCGCCTTCTTAGTAAGCGGCCAGAGCTCAGCGGCTAGAATGCAGTGTGTGCTGCCAAACTAATACGTAACAACCTGTTCTCTTTCCACCTAAGAAATCTGGTTTCTGCCTTAACCCTTCCTTTGTTTACAATTCCGCTACAAATGCAACGTTGCCACTGCTTTTATGTGATCTTGTTAGTACAGTCTGTGATTTTGCATTATGCAGGCGCGGGCTAACCAGCGACCATTATTTCCGTAGACACAAGTTATAAACGCTACTTTTCTTATTTGTCATCACAGACTTTTTAATTGCTTTCGACAGGATGGAGCGACGTTTAAACTACGATAAAATTCTGAGGTTATTGTCAACTATTGGAGACTGCCGACTAATTAGAAACACCAGATTCTTTTCAAGATGCAACAGAGTTTTCTAACAAGGAAACAGAAATATTTGATCATGAAACTGACAGTGATATAGAGGACGATGAAAAGGCAGAAGAAGAGAATGTTCATGAAGAATACCAAGAAACAGTAAGAGATCTGGCTATTTTTATGGAAAAACAGTAATAAATTAGGACATTAAGTTGATGCTTTGAGATTTTATAAAACTACTCGGCATGGCACTGATCAAAGCAAATATCATAGAGAGAAAAATATTTCCCAGAAATTTTTCTAGGGACTTTCAGACTGAAATAACAATGTATTTAGTAAAAGCTCTGAAAATGATAGCAGGGTCGATGAACGTGCAGTGCAAGCGCAAGCGGGACCGAGACAGCCAAGGAAGTCAAAGGTGTCACGACGCCATATATCCACGCCTCAAAGACATAAACACTGCAAAAATATGTTCTGAATGTTAAAAATACTTGTGCAAAATGCGTTCTATTCAAAAAGTTTTGTCTTGACTGTGATGTACGAAAATATGTGCTTAATTGACTCGTTCAAGTACCTACTACCATTTTTTATTGAAAGCCATTGTTTATTCGTCCTTCACAGTTTATTTAACTGATCGTTATTTGATATCAAACCACGTTTCTGAACATTGTTGAAGAAGATTTTCTTTTTTTTTTTAGTATTAAAAACAGTCTTGATCACCATTTATTTTATCAAGGCGACCTGTTTCGACCACTACTGTGGTCCTACTCAATGGTCTGAAGATGACCACAGTAGTGGTCGAAACCGGTCACCTTGATTAAATAAATTGTGATCAAGACTGTTTTTAATAGTAAATATTTGTAAGACATTGATCACTGCCTCTCCCATAATGTATTCAAAAATTATTAAGATTTTCTTTGATTTTACGTTAATTCGACAAACTCTGTTTAAAAGTCCAATGTCAATGTAAAAGCCTTAATTGTTGGTATGATCAGGTTTTTCTTTGTTAATGAAATGTGATTTTTCATAAACTGAAGCCTTTCTTTTGATCTTTAACAATATTTTAGAGAAAAGTAGAAGTAAATAAGTTGCTGGTAGTTTTGTTTTTTGGGGTCGAAAACCGTCCCGCGAAGTTAATAACGTCAGTCTAAATAGCGAGAGTACTAAGGACTAACAGGAAGGGTTACCGCTACTACTTCGTCTTGTTTGTTACCTTTTGCATGTTTCATCGTAACCCGTCGTGTAAACTTGCTTCAGACCCAATATTTAAAAGTTCTAAGCAGTTTTAGGGTGTGAATTCCTGTTTAACAAGTGAAGGGTATAGTTCCGTGACGCCGTGTCGTGTGGTAATATACCGTTGACGAATTAGTTCGTGGGTGAACGGCCGGATGCCAGTATCCAAGGAGCACGACATCTCGGCAGGCGATCACGTTGCCATCATCAGGTGCGCTGATGAAGTGATTGCCTAGGAGCAGGGCTTCAATGTCCATCTCCTCCCCCACCCCCCACCCCCCCGCGTTCCTAGGCCGCTCCGTCCGAGGTTAGTGCCCTTGAAAGGCGTGCTGATGGTAGCTCCTCTGTTGCTCTCTTTTGTGAGAGACCTCATTCATAATCTCAAGTAGAGTCAATACGTATTCCCAGGCCTTACTAAGGATTTACGCGATTGGTCAGCGGTTCCCGTGCTCGATTCTCGATGAATTCTTTATAGTCACAAAAGTTAGACGTCTGTGTCAGAACCTTAGTATGGCCGTAATACATTCTGTGTAACTTCGACAGGCAATGTTTCGCAACTGCAGACATGTTAGGCTGCTGCAACCTGGTGTGCCGTTGATGTTCCCGGCAACGATCTTCGACTACGTACTGTTTGGCCTATGTAAGTCATGCCACATTGGAAGGGTCTTCTGACAGATTCCGAATTTCCGTAGTCCGAGGGCGTCCCTGGCACTATCAAGCAGTGCCTATGTTTTAGTTGGTAGGCAGAAAACAGCCTTCACTTGATTTCTCCGAATAATTCAACCTATCTTTCTGGATAATGGGCCACAAAATGGAATAAACGCAATGACCACATCCTCCTCAGTTTCCTCTTCTGTTTCTGCGAGTTGTAGTGTCAGTTCAGGACATAGATTTCTCCAAATTTGCCACTCTGTGTAGCCCTTTTTCCCGAACACCGTCCTCAGATGTTCAAGTTCTTGGTTGAGGCTCTCGTTGCTGGAGAGGATGCGAGCCCTATGTGACAATGTTTTGAACACGCCGGCTTGTGGCAGCTGTAAGTAAAGGGGTCTTCTTACGGTACAAGCTGTGGACCAAAGCGCTGTCCGCTTTTCTTTCTACCAGGACATCCAGAAAGGGGAGCCTCCTTCCACTTCGAATTCTATGGTAAAATTGATGTTATGGTGAATGTAATTGAGATGCATGAGGAAAAAATTCAGCTTGTCTCTTCCATGTGGCCATATGACGAAGGTGTCGTCGACGTACCAGAGGAAACAGGTAGGTTTCCATTTGGCTAATTCCAGGGCTTTCTCATCGAAATGTTCCGTATACGTGTTGGCAACAACTGGTGAAAGTGGACCCTCCCCGGTTACTCCATTCTTCTGCTCGCAGTAGCCACCGTCAAAAACAAAGTGTGTCGACCTCCAGACATGCCTAAATAGGTTGGTCGTCTCTATGTCAAATTTCTTGCCAATAAGTTCCAAAGATTGTTGTAAAGGCACTCTGGTGAAAATAGAGACAATATCGAAGCTCACAAGAAAGTCAGAATCACTAAACCTAACGTTGTTAAGGGGTCCACCAAAATCCTCGGAATTGCGAATATTATGTGGACATTTTCGGACGAAAGTGCTAAGCATATCCTTCAGGTAGAAAACCTGCGCCGTCACGTACGTTCACAAAATGATTTATATTGCAGTATGCATGCAAACATATTCACCGAAAAAGCTGACGAACAACATGTGCAGGCTGCCGAACGCAGCTTATCCAACTCAGGCAGATCGGCTTTTCTGAACAAGAAGAAAAAGGGAATTGCTCTCCAGGAACAATTCAACTTAGACGAAGAGGTTGATGCGGTCCTGCAATTGCAGACTAAACGTAAGTAACGAAAACACTTTTTTGTCAAATTTTAGCCAAAACTGGTTAAAACAATGTTTGGTCCGCCATGTTGGATTAACCATTTTTATGTGTGTTCAACGACATCAAAAATATTTAATAACGTAGTTGTTATGCAAATTGAACTATTAACATATATAAAACATTTCCCTAAACTGTAAACTTGTGCCGGCCGGGGTGGCCGAGCTGTTCTAAGCGCTACAGTCTGTGTGTGATGACCCTAGGTTAGTTAGGTTTAAGTAGTTCTAAGTTCTAGGGGACTGATGACGACAGAAGTTAAGTCCCATAGTGATCAGAGCCATTTGAACCATTTTTACAGGATTTTTTTCGAGAAACAGTTTTTAAAAACTGCGTGCAGCATAAAATAAAAACGGGTCAACCTGTTAACTTCTCCCTTTGGCCCCTGAAAAGTAAACACTTTTCTTAGGAGTTTATACATACAATATATGAAATTTGTTAATGTTAACTATTTTCTGTAAAGCCATAAAGAGTGAAACAAACCCCCAAAAATCGAACTCAAAGTTCGCGTTAGTACCATACCGTTAAATTTAAGGTTATTTCATTACGATTAGGTATAAGCTCCCATAACTTAATTTAGTATCGACTGACATTATCCATTTTTGATTTAAGGTAACTTCTGAGAGGCTACACTGCACACAGACTGCGCTCTTCAAACTCGCAAGCCCTTGACGAAACCATAATTACGGGCACCATTTTTTAAATTGAAAATGTAAAATAAACTTCATAATTCCCAAACAGATCCTTTGTTTGTCTTTTCATTTTCTCAAAAAAATTTCCAAACTTTGCCAATTTTTCGCTCACTTGCATGAGATCCTGGCCAGGCTAGACTAGCAGTAAATAAATAATGCAACCCTGAAAATGTGCACATGGGGAAGGAGCCCCATGTCACAACAGCGCTGACCGGTGAGTGTAGCGGGTTCAAAGATCTGCAGGTCAGTAAGCCCATGCAACATTGTGCTCCCCAACCTTAACACTTGGACCACCAAAACTGTCTTATAAGTGGTGATTAAACACACTATTAAGAACCATGTCTCGCCTGTTGTAATGTCCGGAGAACATGGCTCTGAGCACTATGGGACTTAACATCTGTGGTCATCAGTCCCCTAGAACTCAGAACTACTTAAACCTAACTAACCTAAGGACATCACACACAGCCATGCCCGAGGCAGGATTCGAACCTGCGACTGGAGCGGTCACGCGGTTCCAGACTGAAGCGCCTAGACCGCAGGGCCACACCGGCCGGCCCGGAGAACATGAATTGCAGTGACTACAGTGTAATTATTGCCTTTGAATAAAAGTGCCATTTCTGTTCTCCTCATTGCGTGTCTCTTCCAGTTAACTACGGTAGTATAGACTGCCAGTTCTTTCTATGTATGGTCCAAATTTCATCGATTTACGTTACTTGGCAGTGATACATTATAAGAAAGTCAATTTCGTCCTTACGTTTAGCACACCAGTGTATATTCCGGGCCAGTTCCATTTACCCACCTTGTACTCATCTTATTGCTGTCGCTTTTTTCACTGTTGCAAATCCATAGCTTTATATAAAGTGTGAAGTAGCCGTAAAGGTCGTAATAACAAACATAAAGTTTCTGTAACGTCTGTATGTTATTATTAGCCTCCAGTAGAAACAAAATAGATACCCGCTGCATTTCAGTACGGTTGCCACCATACTACTACCCAACACGAACGTACACAGTAACATCTGAAGCTGACGATCCCGTCACTCAGTTAGTAACTGCCTGTAACTGCCTACGTCATCTGAGTAAGCTACTTTTATTATGATGGCTTACTACGTCATATTTATAGTGATAACCAGGTCATACGTCAGAAATACACAATTTTTTCTGAATGAAATTATCATTTATAAAATGCGAGATGACGCTGAAGGCTATTTTAATCAAGATTCAGTTCATCAGAATAGGTTCGGAGATCCTCACCGACTAGTGGTTCTGTTCGTATGAAAATCAAGTTTAGAATATACGGAAGAGCCAAAGAAACTGGTACACGTGCCTAATATCGTGTAGGGCTCCCGCGAGCACGCAGATGTGCCGCAACACGACGTGCCATGGACTCGACTGATGTCTGAAGTAGTACTGGAGGGAACTGACACCATGAAACCTGCAGGGCTGTTCATAAACCCGTAGAAATAAGAGGGGGTGGAGATCTCTTCTGAACAGCCAGTTGCAAGACATCCCAGATATGCTCAATAATGTTCTTGTCTGGGGAGTCTGGCGGCCATTGAAAGTGTTTAAACTCAGAAGAGTGTATCTGGAGCCACTCTGTAGCAATTATGCATGTGTGGGGTGTCGCATTGTCCTTCTGGAATTGCCCAGGTCCGTAGGAATGCACAATGGACATGAATCGATGCAGGTGATTAGACAGGATGCTTACGCACTTGTCACCTGTCAGAGTTGTTTCTAGACGTATCAGGGGTCCCATATCACTCCAGCTGCTCACGCCCCACACCATTACAGAGCCTCCACCAGCATGATCCGTCCCCTGCTGACATGCAGGGTCATGGATTCATGAGGCTGGCTCCATACGCGTACGCGTCCATCTGCTCGACACAATTTTAAACGAGACTTGTCCGACAAGACAACATGTTTCCAGTCATCAACAGTCTAATGTCGGTGCTGAGAGGCCCAGGCAAGGCGTGAAACTTTGTCTCGTGCAGTCATCAAGGGTACACGATTGGGCTTTCGGCTCCGAAAGCCCATATCGACGATGTTTCGTTGACTGGTCCACATGCTGACACTTGTTAATGATCCAGCATTGAAAAATGCAGCAATTTGCGGAAGGATGGCACTTCTGTCACGTCGTGCGATTCTCTTCAGTCGCCGTTCGTCCCGTTCTTGCAGGATCTTTTTCCAGCCGCAGCGATGACGGAGACTTGATGTTTTACCAGATTCCTGATATTCTCGGTACCCTCGTGAAATGGTGTGTCCCATCGCTCGTGCTCCGACTATAACACCACGTTCAAACTCACTTAAATCTTGATAACCTGCCATTGTAGCAACAGTAACCGATCTAACAACTGCGCAGACGTTTGTTGTCTTATATAGGCGTTGCCGACAGCAACGCCGTATTCTGCCTGTTTGAATATTTCTGTATTTGACCACGCGTGCATATACCAGTTTCTGTGATACTTCAGTGTATATCGACTGAACCCAACTAATATGGTGATATAAGAGCTAATATAAAGACGGAAGTCACTCAAGAAAAGCAAAAATAAAAGTTGAACAGAATGTGGTTGATAAATAAATCAAATGATTCCATTTGATTCATAGCTTACACATCTAGAATTGGATTATGTCAAAGCAAAGTCTCTTGAATTATATTAATTGCAGTTGAAACAACGTTTTTTATGTTAAACAAGTTACCTGTATCGAGGATTTTCACCCCGTACATCGGCTAAGATATCTCTACTCCTACAAAATGTTTTTAAAAGAATTTTTCAGGGGCAAGCCTCTCGTGTGGGGTGTGGTGGGGTTAGATCATCGAAACTATTCCCACAGAACCTGTTATGTCTCTGAGAATGAGACCTGTTTCTCATTTTCAATAAAAGTTAGTTATGCTGGACATAATTTCTAGACAGAGAAGCTAAAGAGAAAATTTGAATTACTTGATGTAACTAAAAAGACTGATACGAAAAGAAACGGATCATTTCAACCAATTTTATTCTGTACTCGAAACGGATGGTTATGTTACGTCAAAAACCCATTTTATTACTTGAAAATTTAGGTTACGATGACAAAAATTCTTCCGTCTAGAACAATCTATTAGATGTGGATCAAGTGTATGCAGTCGACCTTAGAGTGATAAAAAGAGCAGAGAGTTCAACCGAATTACATTTCGAGGTCCACTTTGTGCTTCTGATAAAGTCTGTGTCGCGTCTGTTTAGAAACAGGACGACAAGCACAGGAAAATAGACAGTGCAATCACGCACCAGAGAGCCTCACCGAGAATCATTGCTGTTGTTTGAAGGGCCTCTTCTTCAACCAACAGTTTAAAATGTACGATCTCGAGTTCTGGATGAGGATGAGAACGTTTACGTCACGGCCGGATACAGGTCCTGGAAAACATATCGGTACACTAAGGATTGTTCTACAATATTGTTAGCGATTACAATTTCCTGGCAAGTATGTGTTTCTTGTGTTGGAAAAGAGGGCGTTATTCAAGAACAACGAAATCCATGAACAACTAATTCGATTGACAGGATGGAAAAACTTAGCTAGAAAGCCAGAGGAAAAGGGCACGCCTGGGGAGAATTTCGAAAAATACCGTGAGGGACAAGGAAGTTCGACATATTCCTGTTGTGGAACTCTTGGCTGCTACTCATGATGTGAGACACTTCAGCGTCTGTTTTAAGTTTTTCAAGACTTCGGATGTGATAACAGGCCATCTTGATCGGTCGGTGGTTGTTTCTAAACGCCTAGTCCGCTGCTGCCGGCCTACACTCAGACACAAAACAGCTGCTCATTTCGATCTTAAAATAAATTGAGAACCACTGCGGACTCTTATTGATACGGATGACAAATCTGTGGTAGCCTACAAGAAAGGCAACCCACAAGAAACTTAGGCGATAGTAACGCAATGCTAAGAGAAATTAACAAAAAACGGTAGATATAGTATTGAAGTCAAAGTAGTCTCATTCTCGGAGAACGAGCGTAGGTGAACAGAAGCAGGAATCTTGCATCGTTGTTTAAGGCAAAATTGTAGTGGAGGGGATTTGCCATTGCCTTCCTCCGACCGCACACAGCCTCCTCCTCTCGAATAGCACCAAGCGGGCCACCATCCGTCGCACGCATCACCATCTGCAGTGTCACGTGTCCTTACTTCGTGAGGCACTGTGCTCAGGTTTGAAATTTAATCCGGACATTGGCGCTAAAACTGTTGATCGGGAACTTTACGTCGAACCTATCCTCCAAGCGCCTGCCAAATACTGGCAGTGATAATGTTGGACCACCAGGACTTTAACCGTCTTATTACCGAGCCGACCGCCATCGCCTTGGAGTGCGTTAGCAATCTCGGCTACAGAAGCAGAGATCCTACTATGCTCAAAGAAATCTTAAAAACAATAAACGTTAAAACTAGAGCAAATCTAATTAAAGAAACGAGATCACAGAAATATTTAGGTACTAACTGAAGACAGAGAACCATAGAAGAAATAAAATAAATTATTATACAAGCGAAACTAATGTTTGTGAACTCAAACAACATAGACATTGAAGTAAAATAAAACCTAGACGCTTCATTTTGAGCACACCATGGCGAGGAAATCTCTTCAATCATTTGAGGTTTCGTGTGAGGGACGTCTGTTGAAGATACCATTGTACAGATAGAGCCACGAACCAAATCCCTCGCAGAATTGATGAAAGAAGACACATTCACAAAAGCAATCGAACGATGGTGACACGAGTGGACGGGGAATACAACAGCTTACAACCAGATCCTTGTAAGTGTTCTAGAAGCAATATTAGAAAGAAAGAAAGACAGAAGATGAACCCTATTTGAATTTTTGAACCAATCACAAATACATCTACATCTACATTTATACTCCGCAAGCCACCCAACGGTGTGTGGCGGACGGCACTTTACGTGCCACTGTCATTACCTCCCTTTCCTGTTCCAGTCGCGTATAGTTCGCGGGAAGAACGACTGCCGGAAAGCCTCCGTGCGCGCTCGAATCTCTCTAATTTTACATTCGTGATCACCTCGGGATATATAAGTAGGGGGAAGCAATATATTCGATACCTCATGCAGAAACGCACCCTCTCGAAACCTGGACAGCAAGCTATACCGCGATGCAGAGCGCCTCTCTTGCAGAGTCTGCCACTTGAGTTTGCTAAACATCTCCGTAACGCTATCACGCTTACCAAATAACCGTGTGACGAAACGCACCGCTCATCTTTGGATCTTCTCTATCTCCTTCGTCAACCCGACCTGGTACGGATCCCACACTGATGAGCAATACTCAAGTATAGGTCGAACGAGTGTTTTGTAAGCCACCTCCTTTGTTGATGGACTACATTTTCTAAGGACTCTCCCAATGAATCTCAACCTGGTACCCGCCTTACCAACAATTAATTTTATATGATCATTCCACTTCAAATCGTTCCGCACGCATATTCCCAGATATTTTACAGAAGTAACTGCTACCAGTGTTTGTTCCGCTATCATATAATCATACAATAAAGGATCCTTCTTTCTATGTATTCGCAATACATTACATTTATCTATGTTAAAAGGATCCGAAAACCTATTGGTTGATATTAGTACAGGGTGTGTCCATAATTCGCCTTTATACCGGACTAAGTTTCTGGGAATACGTTCAATGAGGTGACTGAATGTCTATGAGGGACTGGGGCTCATTATTCCCAGAGATCCGAAACCAGAGAAGGTAGTGGTCTTGGACGTTGGCGTCTGGAGCGAATTCTAAATCATTGCAAAGGTGTTCCATTTGGCTCATATCGAGACTCTGGACAGGCAAGTACGTTTCAGGACTGTTATTATTCACAAACTGTTGCCTCACAGATGCTGCTTCCTGATAGGATGTATTGTTACGCTGAAAGAAACAGCCGTCGTCTCCGAACTGTGCCTCTACTGTACACAGTCCACAATGCTATAAAAATTTTTCGTATCGCTCCGCTCTTATCGATTTTGAAAGCGCAATAAGGGGATTACACCCTAACCACGAAAAACGTCCTAATACTGTGACACAACGTCCACTGTGCTTCACCGTTGGCATAAACATAATAGCAGGTGACATTCACCAGGTATTCGCCAAGCCCGATCCCTTCCATCGGATTGTCACTGGCAGCAGCGTGATTCATCACTCCAGTCACTCGTTTCCAGTAATTCACCAGTGGCACGTTCGAAGTCACTAAGGTCTCCGGACGGACCTATTCTGCTGTTACTGCTTCACTACTTACAACACAATACTCACCGCCTCTCGTGACTTCTTCTGGTCAATTCCGCATTACGTAGGTGTGTCCGGATAGTTTCGATCATATAGTGCAGTGCAGAAGTTGGTAATTATGTAGAAATGGAGGGCTAGTTTCTAATCGTATCTAATTCCGCGTTATATAGGTGTGTCCGGATGCTTTTGATCATACCGTGTAACCCAGAAGGTGATAATAAAACAGAAATCAGGTGTTAGTTTGTAATATAGTCCAATAGAGGACTGTCAACGAATCGACTGATGATGAAGAAGAGAGGGGCATTTGGTAAGTGATGTTACCGATTTACACAACGAGAAGGAAGTTCGAAACAGTTTTTCACTCACGTGGCCTATGAGGTCATTGAGGTGGAACCTAAGTTCAGATTGGGGAAGGAAATGATAGGTATTTTACGTCAAACCTGTAACGCCGGAAATACCCTCACGGGTATCCTTCATTTGAATCTAAACTTTAGGGCAGCATTGGCCAAGTCAAAGGAAATATTTCGGTTGATTTTGTTATTTTTAAACTTATGAATTATTACATGTCATTATTTTTCGCGTGAAATATACACCGAAAATCCAAAGAAACTGGTACACCTGCCTAATATCGTGTACGGCCCACGCGACTTCGCAAAAATGCCGCAACTCGACGTGTCATGGACTCGACTAATGTCTGAAGTTATACTAGAGGGAATTGACACCATGAATCCTGCAGGGCTGCCCATAAATCCGTAAGAGTACGAGGGAGTGGAGATCTCTTTTGAACAGCACGTTGCAAGGCATCCCAGTAAAGCCCAATAATGATCGTGCCTGGGGAGTTTGGTGGCCATCGAAAGTGTTTAAACTCAGAAGAGTATTACTGGAGCCACTCTGTAGCAATTCTGGACGTGTGAGGTGTCGCATTGTCCTGCCGGAATTGCCCAAGTCCGTCGGAATGCACAATGTACACGATTGGATGCAGATGATCAGACAGGATACTTACATACGTGTTACCTGTCAAAGTCGTATCCAGACGTACCTGGGGTCCCATATCACTCTAGCTGCACACACCCCTCACCATCACAGAGCCTCCACCAACATGAACAGTCCCCTGCTGACATGCAGGGTCTTTGGATTGATTAGGTTGTCTCCATATAGCACACGTCCATCTGCTCGATAAAATTTGAAACGAGACTCATCCGACCAGGCAACGTGTTTCCAGTCATCAATAGTCCAATGTCGATATTGATGGGCCCAGGTGACGCGTAAAGCTTTGTTTCGTGCAGTCATCAAGGTTACACGATTGCGTATGAATGGACCCTCTGCTTCGAGAGCATATATCGATGATGTTTCGCGCACGCTGACAATTGCTATTGGCCCAGCATTCAATCTGGAGCAGTTTGTGGAAGGGTTGCACTTCTGTCACATTGAACGATTCTCTTCAGTCGCCGTTGGTCCCGTTCTTGCAGGATCTCTTCCCGACAGCAGCGATGTCTGAGATTTGATGTTTTACCGGATTCCTGATATTCACGGTACACTCGTTAAGTGGTCGTACAGGAAAATCCCCACTTCATCGCTACCTCGGAGATGCTGTGTCCCATCGCTCGTCCGCCGACTATAACACCTCGTTCAAACTCACTTAAATTTTGATAACCTGCCATTGTACCAGCAGCGTGCGATCTAACAGTTGCGCCAAACTCTTGTTGTCTTATATAGGCATGGCCGACCGCAGCGCCGTATTCTGCCTAATTACATATCTCTATTTGAATACGCATGCCTGTACCAATTTCTCTGGTGCTTCAGTGTAAAATTAATTTTACGTAACAAAGGCGAGTACATGTCACCGCATCCCCATTCTGAAAAGGAACATCCAGCTATGCTCAACAATAAAAAATGCTTTTCTGTATTATGTGTCGGAGGCCGAGTCACTATTCTCTCTGTGTCATTATTGGTTAATTCAGTTTTTTTTAAACAAAGGAGTATTTATATATTATATCAACCGTCATAAAATGAAGAAATGCAAAACGGAAGGAATCGAAACTTTATCTGCTTAATAATTTTGTATCGTCCTTTAGTGTGGACACGCTTTCATTGTTCCGTCATATGGCGATGCTAATGCTTAAAGAGGAGAACCGCGGGGAACATGTATGGATAGCCGGACGGAGTATTTATGTATTATATCAACCGTCATAAAATGAAGAAATGCAAAACGGAAGGAATCGAAACTTTATCTGCTTAATAATTTTGTATCGTCCTTTAGTGTGGACACGCTTTCATTGTTCCGTCATATGGCGATGCTAATGCTTAAAGAGGAGAACCGCGGGGAACATGTATGGATAGCCGGACGGTGGCTTCAATCAAGATCCTCTCGCTTGAAAGGCCAGTGGATTAACCACTGCGTTACCTCTCTGAGTTAGCAAAGCGAGGTGTCGAACTACGGGAATAGTGGAAGGTGGATGGCGATACAGAGTGCAGAATTCGAGGCAGCTGCGCCAGTGATCCTGCAATGTGACGTTCGCGTTTGTTTGCAGGGGAGTGGGTAGCGAGCGTAAAAGACGGTTAGCTCGCATGGCGCGGGTAATCTCATCTGAGAGCTGCTGCCGGCGGAATTTCTTAGACGGCACCTAATAACGACGCAAGTTAGACGGGCGCAGGCGCTCACTAATGACATCGGTGCGCGAGTTGCTGTTGATCTTCGGCGCCGTGTTTGATTTAAACTCCTCTAACTAGTTCACATACTAAATTATTTTGGAGCTGCACGCATAACATTATTACGCAGAAATGGAGGATCAACACGAGCAAGCGCGGCTGCGATTCGTCTCCGGTAATTACATTAATTACACGGCAGCGCAGTTTATGGTGTACACCTGAGAACGCCTTACGCCTTGGCGGGCAATAATTACGGCCGTAAGCCGCCAAAGCGCGTCCTTCCTTCGACACACACACACACGCACGCACGCACGCATACGCGTACGCATCGACGTAAACTTTTCATCGTCGTAACTGGCGATTTGTATAGCATTCAGGTATTTGGTGGGTGCGTAGGAGCAAAAGTATAGCTATTGTGTTATTAATGCAATAGGGACGTGAGCATTCACATATACCATAAACAGAGCCCGAAAGTACAATTCGAATAGCAGACAGTCTTTCGTTTGGGACGAATGGCGCTTCGGCCTTAGTCTCATTATATGCCAGTCTCATCTCAACGTTCGTTCGTGACCAGGCGAAGAGCGGTCGTCGACCTTGCGATACCTCGTGAATTTAGGTCGATTTGTACTAGATATCAAGCCACGTCATGGAACTTTACACCAGAATAATGCACAAAGTTAAAATTTTGTTTCTGTGACGTTCCACAACCACTAAATACGAGTAGCTCGTAAAAGAAATCGTGGTCCATTGTAGGCTGTAATGTGAACGCTCTTTATTTAAATAGCGCCGGCCGGCGTGGCCGAGCGGTTCTAGGCGCTACAGTCTGGGATCGCGTGACCGCTACGGTCGCAGGTTCGAATCCTGCCTAGGGCATGGGTGTGTGTGATGTCTTTAGGTTAGTTAGGTTTAAGTAGTTCTAAGTTCTAGGGGAGTGATGACCTCAGCAGTTAAGTCCCATAGTGCTCAGAGCCATTTAAATAGCGGGATTAGCTATTTTTGGCA
Organism: Schistocerca nitens; assembly: GCF_023898315.1. Lineage (NCBI taxonomy): Eukaryota > Metazoa > Arthropoda > Insecta > Orthoptera > Acrididae > Schistocerca > Schistocerca nitens. The sequence goes on from NC_064616.1 coordinate 933,754,419, forward strand.
GTAAGTCATTTCCAAACACCTTGGTGTCACCTTCCTTTCCAAACACTTCTTATTCAGCCACATACGAGGAGCGTCCAGTAAGTACCGCAATATTTTTTTTTCCGGAAGCAGGTTCGCTTTATTCAGTATTCCATTACACCATATCATTCCCCACTCTTTTGGCTAAAAACCATTTTTTTTCAGTACTTTTTAATTTCCATTCAGTATGCCGGGGCTACGCCACCTTACTGGGAGGTCGTATATGCCTGCATGGTACCAATCTACTGGTCGATATCGGAGGTAACGTGTTACTGCTTCAATAATCTCCCATCATTCACGTGCCGCTTCCCGCGGTTTGCATCCTTCACTGGACGAAACAAATGCAAGTCTGAGCTTTTTCTTCAGAGGAGAGGTGGTGTGGCGCTACTACATAGATTGCCGGTTTGTCTCCGGTTCAAAGTGATGAACCCATGTTTCATCGCGTGTGAGGACGTTCGACAAAAAATTGTCACGATCTGCCTCGTAACACGCAAGCAGTTCCGCGCAAATGGTCTTTCGTTACTCTTTGGTCGTCTGTCGGACGGCGAGGAACGTAGTGGGTTCGAGTGTGTCAGCACTACCAACAGAGACATCCAATTGTACAGCGAAGTGTCTGATTGTGATCCATCGATTACCTGGAATTAGAGTGTCCGCACGCTCCAACATTGCTGGAGTCAAGCTATGTGCAGTCAGCCAGCACTTGGGAGATAGGACAGGTTTGCGCAACCTTGTTGCCTTGATGGGAGACGCCTCGCCCAACGACTCACCGTGCTTTTGTTCACTGACGGGTCTATGTAGACATTCTGTAAGCGCCTAAGAATATCTGTCATGCTCTAGTTTTCCGCCAAAAGAAACTCAATTTCAGTTCTTTGCTTGGAACACACCTACGCTACAGACGCCATTTTGAAGGCTTCTTACAGCGCCGCTATCTATCGGAACTTCATGAAACTATTGGGGCTGAAGTGGGAGTATTCCAAACTGTCCCACAACAAACATGTGTTGCATTATTTATTGAACGCCCCTAGTACTTTCATTCAACTTCAACGTCTTTATCCAAATACGTTGGTAGTTAATTGCATTATCCCATGCTGCACTATCAAATAATTTATAAAACAAAACATGGTCCGTTGTAGGCTGTAACTTTTTCAGTTATCATCGTATCACTTTCCTTTGCAAGCGCTTCTTATTGAGCCGTACACATTCATTCAGTACTCCACATAGTATTTCGAGTGATGGAATTCGTACCGACTGTTGGTGGAGTGAAAAGACACGTACCGTCCCGTAATGGATTCTCTGCAAGGAAGTTTTGACGTCCATGGAATGATGTCATCACGCGGCTATCTGATCCAGGTTCTTCGATAATACGTAAAATTAACCGATATTCCCCACGCTGACTCGTGTAAATAACGCTTATGGCTGTCAATATAAGCACACTATACAAAAAATAAGCGTAACCCTTAAAAGTGCATATTGGTCGCTTTTGGATGCTGTAGATGGCGTGGAACTAGTACCAGACGGTCATATGACCATCCACCGATGGCGTAAGTTGTTACATTGAAGTGCTGTGTGTATGCCAGTCGGCTGTATGTTTTAGTGCAGCCAGATGAGTCGACAGGGAGACGTGACAGAATGGCAGTAGAACCTGCCGTGACTGGACGTGTCCATGGCCATGAATGAAGTTACCCCACTTTTTGCTGTATCAAAGCGGACTGTCCAACGTGTCTTCAAGGAATGGTGTATCACTCGCAGCCTTGTTACACGGTGTAATAACAGTGGTCGTAAAAAGATTGTAACTGACACGAGTGTCAGAGGCAATCGGTAGGAAACCGACAGGAACTGCTGTTGTCAATGAATGCAGGTCTAGCTCAACGAGTTTTCCAGCGAACATTTCGAAAGAATTGGATTCAACAGACACTGGGAGACAGGTACCTCGTAAAAGGGCCTTTCTCACATTGTATAGAAAGCTGCATCTCTTCACTGCGTCGAAAAACAATAATCTGGACATTAGAGCTGAAGAGTGCCAATTTTGACTCTCTTCAAAAGATTCAAGGAGTCTAGTGCAACGAAGGCTCAATAGGACGATAACCTGCATATTGTGGAAGGAGCGGTTCAGAATGGAGGTGGTTCTGTGGTGTTTTGGGGATGCTTCTCGTGCCACGATGGCGCGACTGATTCGGGTTACCATCAGCTAGAGTTGCAAAAACATCGCAGACTGTCATAAGTAAATGTAGACTACGGTAGTTTTCCTAGTAGGCTTTGGTCAGTTAAGGTCGTAACCACGTCATTGGTACATTAGATGTGTTGCATACCTATAGAGCGTTACCTCATTTCGATCGCTTTATGTGCGTAAGTGATCAATGTTTTACTAGATTCTCCGAAAAACCACAAGTGGGTAAGCTGTCTAGAAAAAGTGTGATAATATATAAACGGCCGAGAAACCTATGGAACACTATTGTTCTTCATAGTTATCCTCCTGTATGCTACTTATAAACAAACTTAGCTTATAAAACGCAATTTCCTCGAAATAAAGATAAAATTTAAAAAAAGAATCACAAAACAAAAACATATCAAACATAACTTCAATAGTTCGTCAAACGTATATAAAACATAGTTCTGTTATTTTCAAACAACTTTCGCACCTACCAATAATAACAAGAATCTGTTGCTTTTAATCATGATGAAAAACATTCCGTTGAGTACAATACAGTGTGTAAATTTTAAGTTGACAAATCAGAATAACTTGAAAAATAAGCTTCACACGAAAAAATGTGTAGAATCCAAAGTTGATTATTTTCGAGGGGGACATCTACTTGTGCTAAAGTAGCCCTTCACACCAGCCGCCTGGGGGTGGGGCGGGAGGCAATGTTAAAATTTCAAATGGGAAACCACATTTTTTTTATTGCAGAATCAGATTCTACATAAAAAACTACGTACATTTTGCCTTAAATATTTGCTTTAATTCTTGGTAGTTGGCGCTGTAATTCAAGAAAATACATGTTCTCATTTTTACGTGGAAAATGGTTACGGATAAATAAAATTTTTGATTCGCTAAAACTAAAACTCTCCCTCTCTCCCCATAGGGTGGGATTTGAGAGAGAGGAATTAGAGTTTTAAGAATGTTGACCCAAATATTAATTTTTTCTGCAGATTACTGTCAACATTTGTAAAACTCTAATTCCTCTCTCTCAAACCCCACCCTATGGGGAGAGAGGGAGATTTTAGTATTAGCGAATCAAAATTAAGTAAGTATTTCTTATTTACCCGCAACCATTTTCAACGCAAAACTGAGAACATGGATTTTCTTGAATAACAGCGCCAACTACCAAGAATCAAAGCTCCAATAAAAAATGAGGGTTCCCATTTGAAATTTTAAAGTTGCCTCCCGCCCCACCCCCATGGAGCGGGGGGGGGGGGGGGGAGGGTTGGCGGGCTCTTGTCAACTTAAAAATTTACACCCTGTATAACAAAAATAATTACATAGATTTTTCTATGTTTGAGCATATATATTTTACTGGCATTAAAAGTAATTGCTTTCGTTACATAAAAGCGCAGAAATTACGCGGTCAAGTGATTTTTATTACTTATAAAATGCATTTTATATGCTGTAAGGATATAAAGTACACAATGGACTAACACTGGACGATGTGCGGTTCTAATTATGTGCGAAACACGCAAACAAATAAAAAACAAAGAAATGTCGTCGGCTACCTGTTCCTCTCTCATTCATTCACTTAAATTCGTTCCCTATCACTGCTACTAATATCAGCGGTAATCCTTCCATTTACTATGTCATTTATGTGCTGTACCAAAACTACCGAATCGTAATTTTGGCAGAACACAACTCCCCCTTGAACATAAACCAGGATGTTTATTTCAACATTCTCGCTGACCATGTATTGCCGTTTCCTCGGCATATTAGTGACGAGTATGTTGCCGATACTCCCTTCTTCCAAATTGACAGCAGCCGTGTTGACAGAGCCCAGCGCACACTTTCCTAATTTAACGAAAACTCAGCCACACTATCGTATCACGAACCGGCCGCTAAATCTTCCAATCTGAATTAATAGAAAATGTCTGGAACTATTAGCTGGTGAAAGTAAAAGTCAGTATCCCAGCAGTTTGATAGCTCTATGGGATCTAATCATCAATGAATGGCTTCATCTGGTTCAAATGGCTCTGAGCACTATGGGACTTAATATCTGAGGTCATCAGTCCCCTAGAACTTAGAACTACTTAAACTTAACTAACCTAAGGACAGCACACACATGCATGCCCGAGGCAGGATTCGAACCTTCGACAGTAGCGGTCACGCGGTTCCAGACTGAAGCGCCTAGAACCGCAAGGACACACCGGCCGACAATGTGCCATCGATATGTAAACTGGAGCATGACAAATTATTGTATTCACCAAAACCAGTGCGATGCAAAACATCAAAGGTAGCAATAAGCGAACCCACTACTACAGAAAGCTAGCTGCTGTACAAGGTAGTCGGTTTGCATGCTAGCAACTGTATGTGGTCACATGGCGTTATATCTAAATCACAGCACTATGTGGTTCAAATGGCTCTGAGCACTATGGGAGTTAACTTCTGAGGTCATCAGTCCCCTAGAACTTAGAACTACTTAAACCTAACTAACCTAAGGACATGACGCACATCCATGCCCGAGGCAGGATTCGAACCTGCGACAGTAGCGGTCGCGCGGTTCCAGACTGTAGCGCCTAGAACCGCTCGGCCACCCCCTGGCACAGCACTATAGACAACACAATATGAAACAAGTAACAAATATTTGTTGACATAACTTATACAGAATGAAATACTCAGATGTGAGTGATGGGTTATGAGTGTCTCTATAGTCAGTCCCACACGCTAACGTAACCTAACACATTAAAAGAGGAATATCTACACTATAGAAGTTCTGTCTGGATTTCCATATCTAACAGTTGCTGTTCAGGCTCTCAATATGCATGTTACTTACAAGGGAACCTCCCCATCGCGCCCCACTCAGATTTAGTTATAAGTTAGCACAGTGGATAGGCCTTGAAAAGCTGAACACAGATCAATCGAGAAAACAGGAAGAAGTTTTGTCGAACTATGAAAAAAATAAGCAAAATATACAAATTGAGTAGTCGATGTGTAACATAAGCCACATCAAGGACGATCTGATCGCAGGAGCGCCGTGGTCTCGTTGTTAGCGTAAGAAACTGCGGTACGAGAGGACCTTGGTTCAAGTCTTCCCTCGAGTAAAATTTTAACTTTTTTATTTTCTAGCAATTGACGTGTGTCAATTATCAAAGTTCAGGCACTCACACAATCAACTTCGCTCTCGAAAATTCCAGGACATGTTCAGATTTGCTTGGACATATGCAGGATTTGACACACGGAAAAGATTGGAAAACGTTAAAAACATATGTTTTGACAGAGCACAGGGAAAACTGTGTGACTGTGAAACTGTTGCATTCATTTGTTGCAGTTTATGTGATAAACTCTTATGTTTTCATCACTTTTTTGGGAGTGATTATCACATCCACAAGAAAACCTAAATCGGGTAAGGTAGAAGAATCTTTTTACCCATTCGCCAAGTGTACAGGTTAGGTGGGTCGACAACATATTCCTGTCATTTGACGCACATGCCGTCACCAGTGTCGTATAGAATATATCAGACGTGTTTTCCTGTGGAGGAATCGGTTGACCTATGACCTTGCGATCAAATGTTTTCGGTTCCCATTGGAGAGGAACGTACTTTCGTCTACTAATCGCACGGTTTTGCGGTGCGGTCGCAAAACACAGACACTAAACTTATTACAGTGAACAGAGACGTCAATGAACGAACTGACAGATCATAACTTTGCGAAAACAAATAAAGTAAAATTTTAACCCGAGGGTAGACTTGAACCAAGGACCTCCCGTTCCGCAATTGTTCACGCTGACCACGAGAGCACGGCGCTCCTGAACAGAAACTATGCTTGATGTTGCTTATCTTGAACATGGACTACTCAGTTTGTATATTTTACTTATTTTTTCCATAGTTCCACACAACTTCTTCCTGTTTTCTCGATTGATCTGTGTTCAGTTTTTCAAGGCCTGTCCACTGTGCCAACTTATAACTAAATCTGACGGGGGTGCGATGGGGAGGTTCCCTTGTTAGACACTCGGCGTTTATTGTCCAGGGGTGAATCGCTTATAACGTCTGGAACTGATGGTATGCGTCGAATGGAACTGCAGGCAACTGCTCGATATGGAACTGTACGTACCCAGCGAACTGGCCAAGTGTTAGTGTGCATCTCCACGTATCCGCGACCGGTAGAATGATATCCACCTGCGCCTTGTTTTGCCAAAGCGGAAAGCCGTTCCAGGTATCAGCGTCGTCTGTGGCGGCTGACGGAACTGTAGACGGATGGAGCGCACTGTTTGAAGGTATCGTGGCAGAAGCCAGAGCTGGTTCTCATTCATAAGCCTAGCGTGGTGTGTGCCTGTTTTGTGGCACTCTGTGGTGGTGTCGCCGTGTACCGTGTGGCTGAACACACAGCACAAAGCGCCCAAACTGCGATATCGAGTAACAAATACAGTGACAGCGATAAGCGGTATTTATTACGTTCAAAAGTTGGCCGTCAATGAGCGGTCGTAATGTAGCAGTAATGTGTACTCAAATGACGAAAAAAATGATTCAAATGGCTCTGAGCACTATGGGACTTAACATCTGAGGTCATCAGTCCCCTAGAACTTACAAGGGAACCTCCCCATCGCACCCCCCTCAGATTTAGTTATATGTTGGCACAGTGGATAGGCCTTGAAACACTCAATACAGATCAATCGAGAAAACAGGAAGAAGTTGTGTGGAACTATGAAAAAATAAGCAAAATATACAAACTGAGTAGTCCATGCGCAAGATAGGCAACATCAAGGAGAGCGTGTGCCCAGGAGCGCCGTGGTCCCGTGGTTCGCGTGACCAGCTGCGGAACGAGAAGTGCAGGATTCAAGTCTTCCCTCGAGTGAAAAGTTTAATTTTTTATTTTCAGTTTATGCGACAAACTCTTATGTTTTCATCACTTTTTTGTGAGTGATTATCACATCCAAAAGAAAACATAAATCGGGCAAGGCAGAAGAATCTTTTTACCCATTCGCCAAGTGTACAAGTTAGGTGGGTCGACAACATATTCCTGTCATGTGACGTACATGCCGTCACCAGTGTCGTATAGAATATATCAGACGTGTTTTCCTGTGGAGGAATCGGTTGACCTATGACCTTGTGATCAAATGTTTTCGGTTCCCATTGGAGAGGCACGTCCTTTAATATACTAATCGCACGGTCTTGCGGTGCGGTCGCAAAACACAGACACTAAACTTATTACAGTGAACAGAGACGTCAATGAATGAACGGACAGATCATAACTTTGCGAAAATAAAGGAATTAAACTTTTCACTCGAGGGAAGACTTGAACCAACGACCTCTAGTTCCGCAGCTGCTCACGCTAACCGCGGGACCACGCCGCTCTAGAGTTCACAGCCCCATGATGTTGCCTATCTTTTGCATGGACTACTCAGTTTGTATATTTTGCTTATTTTTTCATAGTTCCGCACAACTTCTTCCTGTTTTCTCGATTGATCTGTGTTCAGTTTTTCAAGGCCTATCCACTGTACCAACTTTTACCTAAATCTGAGGGGGGTGCGATGGGGAGGTTCCCTTGTTAGAACTACTTAAACCTAACTAACCTAAGGACGTTACACACATCCATGCCCGAGGCAGGATTCGAACCTGCGATCGTAGCGGTCGCGCGGTTGCAGGCTGAAGCACCTAGAGCCGCTCGGCCACACCGGCTGGCTCAGATGACGACACTAACATTTTCATCAAGAATTTCAAGAACAATAAGGCCTCTGGCGAATATGGAATGTTAGCAGAGATGTGGAAGTATACAGATGAACAGTTTTTGCAGAGCATTAATCTGATCATAGATGAGAAATGGACAACAGAGACATCTACAGCTACATCTACACTATACTCCGCTAGCCACCTAACGGTGTGCGGTGGAGGATACTTCTGGTACCACTACCTGATCCCCTCCTCCCTGTTCCATTCGTGAATGGCGTGTGGGAAGATTGACTTTCGGTAAGCCTCTGTGTTAGGTTTAATTTCTTAAATTTTCTCGTTGTGGTCAACTCGTGTGAGGTCTTCCCGGAAAGTTCAAATGGCTCTGAGCACTATGGGACTTAACTTCTGAGGTCATCAGTCCCCTAGAACTTAGAACAACTTAAACCTAACTAACCTGAGGATATCACACACATCCATGCCAGAGGCAGGATTCAAACCTGAGACTGTAGCGGTCGCGCGGTTCCAGACTGTGGCGCCTAGAACCGCTCGGCCACCTCGGCCGGCCTTCAGCTGAAGTGCTCTCTCGAAATTTTAATGGCAAACTTCTTCGTGATGCAAATCACCTCTCTTGTAATGTCTGTCACTGGAGTTTTTGAGCATCCCTGTAACGCTCTCGCGCCGACTAAATGATCCTATGACGAATCACACTGCTCTTCGTTGAATCTTCTCTATCTCTTCTATCAGTCCTACCTGGTAGGCATCCCTTATCGATGGGCAGTGCTCAAGAACCGGTCGAGCAAGCGCCCTGTAAGCCACTTCCTTCGTGGGTGAGCTACATTTCCGTAAAATTCTTCCTATGAGTCCCAATCTGGCGTCTGTTTTTCCTGCAGTTTGTTTTATGTGGTCATTCCATTTAGAGTCGCTCCGGATAGATACTCCTCGCCGTTACTGTGGCCAGAAATTTATCACCAATAGTGTATAGTACAGTGGCGGATTTCTTTTCCTATGTATGGGCAACTTCTTACATTTATTTACGTTCAGGAGTCGCTGCACCATTCATCAACCGTTTGCATGTCCTTCTGCAAATCGTTACTGTTTTCTGGCATTGCTACCATCTCATAAACAACCACATCATCTGCAAACAGCGTTTAAGAGATTCCGACACATACAATTAGATCATTTATACACTTTGCAAATGGTACCGGTCATAGCACACTTCCTTGCGATAACCCTGAAATTACCTTTACATCTGACGAATTTGGTCTGTTAAGAGCGGCGTGGTGAGTTCTGTCTACAATGAGTCTTGAATCCAATCACAATTCTGGTCCGATGCTCGGTGAGCTCGTATTTTTTCCACTACACAGCGGAACTGGACAGTGTCAAAGGCTTTCCTGACGTCGAGAAACACGGCAGCAACCTGAGTGCCGTTGTTTGCAGCGCTATGAATTTCATGGAAGAGCAGAGCGAGCTGAATTCCACAAGATCTCTGTTTGCGGAATCCATGTCGATTTTCGTTCTCCAAAAACTTCATAATACATGAGCATAAAACATGTCCCATAATTCTACAACAGATTCACGTCAACGATATAGGCCTCCAATTATGTACCTCTGTCCTACTATCCTTCTTGAAAACGGGACCTTACGAGAAGAAGGGACGTCTGCTGTGATTCACACATTACACAAGAAAGGAAGTACGACAGACATCGTCAATTACAAGGGTATCTCCTTATCACATGTTACCTATGAGATCTTCTCTGCAGTCCTACAAACTACAATCACAGTCCAGCTAGTCCGACAATTAAGTGAATTAAGAAATATAAGAGCCGAGGTGGGCATGCCTGTGTATTACTCCTAGTGGATTTCCAGAAGGTATATCTCTCTGTGGATAGAGAAACCCTTATCTCCATACTGCGGGAACTTTGCCTGGATGAGAAGACCCCCATACTAGTCCGAGCCACGAAGAAGGACAAGGTGGATTAGATCAAATTCAGAGGTGAGCTGTCCGAGAGCTTCCCCATCAGAACTTTAACAAAACACAGTATACAGTTCCACACAGTAAATGGAATGACACCATTAATAAATATAGATCAGAAATCGGTAGCTACGGTAGAATATTCAAAATTTCTAGGTGTATGCATTGATGAGGGGCTCAACTGAAAAAAAAAAAAAAAAAAAAACACTGAGGATCTGCTGAAACGTTTGAGTTCAGCTACTTATGCTATCAGGGTCATTGCAAATTTTGGCGATATACATCTGAGTAGTTAGCTTACCACGCCTATTTTCATTCTTTGCTTTCGTATAGCATCATATTCTGGGGTAGCTCATCATTGAGTAAAAGAGTGTTCATTGCACAAAAGCGTGTAATCAGAATAATTGCTTGAGCTCATCCAACATCATCCTGCAGACATTTATTTAAAGAGCTAGAGATCTTCAATGTAGCCTCACAATATATATATATATATATATATATATATATATATATATATATATATATATATATATATATATATATATTCACTTATGAAATTTGTTATTAACAATCCGAACGAATTCAAAAGTAATAGCAGTGTTCATGGCTACAACACTAGGGGAAAGGATGATCTTCACTACTCAAGGTTAAATCTAACTTTGGCTCAGAAGGGGGTAAATTATACTGCCACAAAAGTCTTTGGGCACTTACCTAATAGCATCAAAAGTTTGACAGATAGCCATATAGCATTTAAAAGGAAATTAAAAGAATTTCTTAATGGCAAGTCCTTCTACTCATCACATGAATTTTTAGGTGTAGTAAGTGGGTAATTTCCCCAACCCCCCCCCCAAAAAAAAAAAATTAAAAATATTAAGTGTCATGTAATATTTTGATTAATGTAATATCTTGTATAGACACCTTTTATTAACCTGACACGTTCCACATCATTACGAAGTGTCGTATTCATGATCTATGGAACAAGTACTAATCTAATAGGAATTAGACAGGGCGATGGTCCCTCCTGTATTCTCTTCATCTGCATACTGGAGGAAATTAACAGGGAAAGGGCGGCAGTGCTTCCACCAGGAGCTGGACTGAAGCTAGCGTACATGAAAGTAATCGCAAAGGAGCATGCCTAGCTTTTGCCGGTGACCTCACCTTACTAGCGAATAACATAGAGGAGGCTACTTACAACCAACAGAACAGTTATGATTGGCTTGAAGATCACCATTCATACGTCTGAATTGTTTCCCAATCTGAAAAAAGCCCCTCTACAGTTTCACTGGAAGAAACTACTATCAGAATTGTATCTGTAGCCAAGAAAATAAGAGAGGGTATCTCTGCCAATCACAGCGAGAATCTAGTCAGAGATATCAGATGCCGTAAGTCTGAAACGGCTTACCGCTTCTCCACAAGTATCTACTCGTCCAAGTACCTCTCCTAGAACCTCAGACTCCGGCACTACAACACGATATAAAATCCTCTGTTCTGCATGCCTCCGAATGGCTGACAATGCCCAGGAAGACAACTCCAGACAACTGGAGATCAAGGAAAGGAAGATCCTGAGGAGCATACTAGGATCCGTAACAGAAGAGGAAGAACTGTACAAACACCAGGAGGACGTAATCACGTGTGTAAGGGAAAGACGAATGGCCTTCTATGGACACTTGACTCGCATGAATTCAGAAAGACTCACCAACAGAATCTTTGCACTGACAGATAGACGGAAGACCTCCAATAACAAATGGATCGCATCGGTAAAGTCGGATCGGTAACAGCTGAAGATCCCGCTAGAAAAAAAACACGAAACTGACTGTGGTTCCGACAAGGCGTCCGACAGGGAGTTTTCTCAGTGTCCGTTTTCAGTACGAAGACCACAGGTTCAAAGTGGATGGAGGAGAGAAAACTGGCTCACAGCCGGAAAATGAAGGAGTACTGAAAGAAGAAAATCACAAATTTCTTACTGCAGAGTAGATACGAGCCCCTTGTTCTCATAAGACCAAAATGACGGAGAAGAAGTACAAGAAATCATCCTAATATCATGTCCCAGTGCCCAGTAGAGAAGAGCGAATGTTGGGGTATGAGGGACCACACGTCTGGATTTTTTAGTCTTAGTATTAAGGATTAGACAGTGATGGTAGTTGGATTTATTAGTGAAACTAACTAAATTCGTAATGAATGTTGCCGAAAAAGCTCCTGTGGTGAATTCTACACTCTATGGGTTGCTGAAAGAACGGAAAAAACATTGTAAACACATTATTAGAAGCCGGATCAGCAAACTTGTATTTGCACCGAACAGAATTAAAAAATACACACAGGAAAAATATGTACAGAGATTGCAACACTGCAATACTGCCCACATTGAGGCTGATTCCTCACCTGTGGTAGAGTGGGAGGTCGTCTCGAGGTGTGGCAGGGGGCGAAAGACATTCCGGAGGGCTGAACGGAAGGCCTCTCCAGTTTGTCTGACGAACCGGTTTCAGGCTCTGTCTCAGGCTGATACTGATCTTCGGCCGGACATGGCTGCTTGTCCTGTTCCAGAGGTTGCCCCTCAGTCTGCAAGATCCGGGCGGTCGCAGAGGGTGGGCTTACTGGTAGTTGGGAGCTCCAACGTCAGGCGCGTAATGGGGCCCCTTAGGGATATGGCAGCAAGAGAGGGAAGAAAACCAATGTGCACTCCGTGTGCATACCGGGGAAGTCATTCCAGATGTGGAAAGGGTCCTTCCGGATGCCATGAAGAGTACAGGGGGCACCCATCTGCAGGTGGTCGCTCATGTCGGCACCAATGATGTGTGTCGCTATGGATCGGAGGAAATCCTCTCTGACTTCCGGCGGCTATCTGATTTGGTGAAGACTGCCAGTCTCGCTAGCGGGATGAAAGCAGAGCTCACCATCTGCAGTATCGTCGACAGGACTGACTGCGGACCTTTGGTACGGAGCCGTGGAGGGTCTGAATCAGAGGCTGAGACGGTTCTGCGACCGTGTGAGCTGCAGATTCCTCGACTTGCGCCATAGGGTGGTGGGGTTTCGAGTTCCGCTGGATAGGTCAGGAGTCCACTACACGCATCAAGCGGCTACACGGGTAGCAGGGGTTGTGTGGCGTGGACTGGGCGGTTTTTTAGGTTAGATGGCCTCGGGCAAGTACAGAAAGGACAACAGCCTCAAAGGGTGCGGGGCAAAGTCAGGACATGCGGGGACCAAGCAGCAATCGGTATTGTAATTGTAAACTCTCGAAGCTGCATTGGTAAAGTACCGGAACTTCAAGCGCTGATAGAAAGCACTGAAGCTGAAATCGTTATAGGTACAGAAAGCTGGCTGAAGCCGGAGATAAATTCTGCCGAAATTTTTCCAAAGGCACAGACGGTGTTTAGAAAGGATAGATTGCATGCAACCGGTGGTGGCGTGTTTGTCGCTGTTAGTAGTAGTTTATCCTGTAGTGAAGTAGAAGTGGATAGTTCCTGTGAATTATTATGGGTGGAGGTTACACTCAACAACCGAGCTAGGTTAATAATTGGCTCCTTTTACCGCCCTCCCGACTCAGCAGCATTAGTGGCAGAACAACTGAGACAAAATTTGGAAAACATTTCACATAAATTTTCTCAGCATGTTATAGTCTTAGGTGGAGATTTCAATTTACCAGATATAGACTGGGACACTCAGATGTTTAGGACGGGTGGTAGGGACAGAGCATCGAGTGACATTATACTGAGTGTACTATCCGAAAATTACCTCGAGCAATTAAACAGAGAACCGACTCGTGGAGATAACATCTTGGACCTGCAGAACAGGCAGAACAGGCAATCAGTGATCATAAGGCCGTTGCAGCATCACTGAATATGGAAGTTAATAGGAATATAAAAAAAAAGGAAGGAAGATTTATCTGTTTAGCAAGAGTAATAGAAGGCAGATTTCAGACTGCCTAACAGATCAAAAAAAAATTTCTGTTCCGACACTGACAATGGTGAGTGTTAAGGGAAAAAGTTCAAGGCAATCGTAAAATGCGTTTTAGACAGGTACGTGCCGAGTAAAACTGTGAGGGACGGGAAAAACCCACCGTGGTTCAACAACAAAGTTAGGAAACTACTGCGAAAGCAATGAGAGCTTCACTCCAAGTTTAAACGCAGCCAAAATCTCTCAGACAAACAGAAGCTAAACGATGTCAAAGTTAGCGTAAGGAGGGCTATGCGTGAAGCTTTCAGTGAATTCGAAAGTAAAATTCTATGTACCGACTTGACAGAAAATCCTAGGAAGTTCTGGTCTTGCGTTAAATCAGTAAGTGGCTTGAAGCAGCATATCCAGACACTCCGGGATGACGATGGCATTGAAACAGAGGATGACACGCGTAAAGCTGAAATACTAAACACCTTTATCCAAAGCTGTTTCACAGAGGAAGACCGCACTGCAGTTCTTTCTCTAAATCCTCGCACAAACGAAAAAATGGCTGACATCGAAATAAGTGTCCAAGGAATAGAAAAGCAACTGGAATCACTCAACGGAGGAAAGTCCACTGGACCTGACGGGATACCAATTCCATTCTACACAGAGTATGCGAAAGAACTTGCCCCCCTTCTAACAGCCGTGTACCGCAAGTCTCTAGAGGAACGGAAGGTTCCAAATAATTGGAAAAGAGCACAGGTAGTCCCAGTCTTCAAAAAGGGTCGTCGAGCAGATGCGCAAAATTATAGACCTATATCTCCGACGTCAATCTGTTGTAGAATTTTAGAACATGTTTTTTGCTCGAGTATCATGTCGTTTTTGGAAACCCAGAATCTACTCTGTAGGAATCAACATGGATTCCGGAAACAGCGATCGTGTGAGACCCAACTCGCTTTATTTGTTCATGAGACCCAGAAAATATTAGATACAGGCTCCCAGGTAGATGCTATTTTCCTTGACTTGCGGAAGGCGTTCGATACAGTTCCGCACTGTCGCCTGATAAACAAAGTAAGAGCCTACGGAATATCTGGACCTGACGGGATACCAATTCGATTCTACACGGAGTATGCGAAAGAACTTGCTGTGTGGCTGGATTGAAGAGTTTTTAGCAAACAGAACACAGCATGTTGTTCTCAATGGAGATACGTCTACAGGCGTTAAAGTAACCTCTGGCATGCCACAGGGGAGTGTTATGGGACCATTGCTTTTCACAATATATGTAAATGACCTAGTAGATAGTGTCGGAAGTTCCATGCGGCTTTTCGCGGATGATGCTGTAGTATACAGAGAAGTTGCAGCATTAGAAAATTGCAGCGAAATGCAGGAAGATCTGCAGCGGATACGCACTTGGTGCAGGGAGTGGCAACTGACCCTTATCATAGACAAATGTAATGTATTGCGAATACATAGAAAGATGGATCCTTTATTGTATGATTATATGATAGCGGAACAAACACTGGTAGCAGTTACTTCTGTAAAATATCTGGGAGTATGAGTGTGGAACGATTTGAAGTGGAATGATCATATAAAATTAATTGTTGCTAAAGCGGGTACCAGGTTGAGAGTCATTGGGAGAGTCCTTAGAAAATGTAATCCATCAACAAAGGAGGTGGCTTACAAAACACTCGTTCGACCTATACTTGAGTATTGCTCATCAGTGTGGGTTCCGTACTAGATCGGGTTGACGGAGGAGATAGAGAAGATCCAAAGAAGAGCGGTGCGTTTCGTCACAGGGTTATTTGGTAACCGTGATAGCGTTACGGAGATGTTTAGCAAACTCAAGTGGCAGACTCTGCAAGAGAGGCGCTCTGCATGGCGGTGTAGCTTGCTGTCCATGTTTCGAGAGGGTGCGTTTCTGGATGAGGTATCGAATATATTGCTTCCCCCTACTTATACCTCCCGAGGAGATCGCGAATGTAAATTTAGAGATATTCGAGCGCGCACGGAGGCTTTCAGACAGTCGTTCATCCCGCAAACCATACGCGACTGGAACAGAAAAGGGAGGTAATGACAGTGGCACGTAAAGTGCCCTCCGCCACACACCGTTGCGTGGTTTGCGGAGTATAAATGTAGATGTAGATGTAGATGTCATTCTGTAGTGTCCTTTACATCTTATTTTCTATATTGAAATAGTAAGCAACCAGTTGCATAAAAGAAATTTAATTTCCGTACCGGTTTCGGGCAGTTAGTGCCCTTCTTCAGAAGGCTGTACAGGAAAATACACCACAAATATGTAGAAATCAGATAACAATACTAAAATCAGGGACGAAAAGATTTTAAAATATCTTAAAAATTAAAAGATAAAAAATGGTACATACTTGTGCCTATCGCATTATTTGCGCGTTTCAGTAATGAAGTGCATACAGCAAAATGCCATGGTCCTAAAAAATACATGCAGGAGCAATAATTAATACAATACTGAATCCATTAATACAATAAGAGGTCTCAGATGCCTACGTGTAGTAGTACTTTCACCCCCACTCTGAGACCAACTTCAAGATATGGCTTTCATTGGTTGATTGACTCATGTTCAGGCGCGATATCTCCACTTTTTGTTTCGCTTCTTTGTGCTACTTTTATGAAGTCACTGTGAACTACATATAGACTGGGATGTCTATGGATTCACTGCGAGGGGCAGCCCACACGCAATGGAAATATCTTAGAACTTGCAGCTACAAATACGCAGGACCTTATCGACAATGTCAATATAGAAACGGGAATAAGCGATCTTGATGTCATTATAGCAACTATGAATACGAAAGTTAATAAATCAGTCCAGAATGCTAGGTGAGTGTTTCTACTAGATAGAGCAGACAAGCATTTATTAACATCTCTCTTAGACAGTTAATTGACATCACTTAGTTCCAGTAAGATGGATGTAGAGGAATTATGAGCAAAGTTTATGTAGATTGTAACTGGTGGTCTGTAGAGTTACGTGTCTAGTAAGTGGACAAAGGACGGAAAAGACCCACGATGGTTTAATAATGAAATTCGTCGAATACTGAGGAAGCAGAGGGTGTTGCACTCTAGGTTCAAAAGGGGATGCACAAATGCCACCAAGGGAAGGCTAGTAAGATACGTGAGTCTGTGAAAAGATCTATGCGCGAAGCATACAACAAATACCATCGTCATACCTTAAGAAAAGATCTAGCAGAGAACCCGAGAAAATTTTGGTCATTGTAAAATCGCTAAACGGTTCTTACGCTTCCATTCAGACCCTTGCTGACCAGTCTGGTATGGCAGCTGAAGATAGCAAAACGAAAGCAGTAGTTTTAAATTTCATGTTTAAGAAGTCTTTCACACAGGAGAATCGTGCAAACATATCTGCATTTGACCATCGGATACACTCCCGCTTGGACGACATAGTAATAAGCATCCCTGGCGTAGAGAAACAACTGAAAAATTTGAGAGGAAATAAGTCACCAGGTTCGGATCGAATCCCATTTCGGTTGTACAAAGAGTACTCTACGGCAATGACCCCTTACCTAGCTTACATTTATCGCGAATCTCTCGCCCATAACAAAGTCCAAGCGACTGGAAAGAAATACAGGTGACTCCAGTGTGTAAGAAAGGCAGAAGAACGGACACCCAAAACTCCAGACCAGTATCCATAACTTCGGTTTGCTGCAGATTCATTGAACATATTCTCAGTACGAATGTAACAAATTTTATTGAGTGAAAAGCTTATGTCTACGAATCAGCATGGTTTTAGAAAGAATCGCTCGTTCGAAACTCAGATCGACCTTTTCTCACATGATATACTGCGAACTATGGTAGAAGGGCAACAGTCAGATTCCATAGTTCTAGATTTGCGGAAATCATTTGATACAGTGCCCCACTGCAGGCTATTAACGAAGGTACGAGCATATGGAATAAGCTCACAGATATGTACATACGTAGAAAAAAATGGTTCAAATGGCTCTGAGCACTATGGGACTCAACTGCTGAGGTCATTAGTCCCCTAGAACTTAGAACTAGTTAAACCTAACTAACCTAAGGACATCACAAACATCCATGCCCGAGGCAGGATTCGAACCTGCGACCGTAGCGGTCTTGCGGTTCCAGACTGCAGCGCCTTTAACCGCACGGCCACTTCGGCCGGCCTACATATGTAGATATAGAAGACTTCGTAAGTAATAGAATCCAGTACGTTGGCCGGCCGCTGTGGCCGAGTGGTTCCAGGCGCTTCAGTATGGAACCGCACGACCGCTAAGGTCGCAGATTCGAATCCTGCCTCGGGCATGGATGTGTGTGATGTCCTTAGGTTAGTTAGGTTTAAGTAGTTCTAAGTTCTAGGGGACTGATGACCTCAAATGTTAAATCCCATAGTGCTCGGAGCCATTTTGAACCAGTACGTTGTCCTCGACGGCCAGTGTTCATCAGAGACAAGGGTATCGTCAGGAGAGCCCCATGAAATTGTGACACGACCACTGTTCTTCTCTATAAGTTACATGTAACAAATACGGTCCGGTTCCTAATAAGGCCCACTTTAATTTTCTAGTATAGGAAGTTTGAAAACAGCGCCAAATGTCTTCGATGGTGATAGCTTATGAAATCTAGTGGCCAAGGCAACAACTGTTCCCGCACCCGCTCTCGTGCCGGCCATTTTACTTTCAGTTGTGCTACGGCATTCAGCGGAGGAGGGCTGCTTCTTAGTTTCTCCGTACGTTTCATGTAATGCAATCGTTTCGGTTATGAAGCATTTTTACTAGTAAATATGTATTTACGAACAGAAAATTGTGCTCTATTAAGATGGTTGCATTATCTTCCTAATAATAAGTTTCTTTTTAAGCAATAAACACACAAGTGTTTTAAACTGGTTGTTCCCAATAAGGCCATCCGTGCCGCTCCAAACAAGCACGCTGTTGTATAGAGATGTGCGTAACGACAATGCACATTTAATTTTAGCCTATCCTGGGAAACCTCATGTAACACGTATTTACTATCTCTAAATTAAACCTAAATTACTTTATACAGTTTTACTGAGCTATTAGTTGCTCGTTGCTAGAAATGTCAAAAGAAAACGTTTTAACTTACTTCTTGGTAATCTTTGTGACAGGGCGTTCTGCATTTAGATCAATAATTTTTAGTAGCTATAATTGAAGTACGATACTTTAAAAGAGTATATAATCACAGTTTTAAAGCCCTAATTCCGGAACTTCAGGCTTACTGGAAATGTTTGTTTTTAGATGGAGCCACAGAAAGAAAGAGCAACATGGGATGCAGATAATTTAAAACGAGCTATGGAAGCTGTTGCTGAACGGATGCCTGTCAGAGCCGCTTCGAAAACATACAGGATTCCTCGACTTACATTACGCAGCCACATCAGTTCTGGACTAACAACCAAAAGTCTGTGACAAAAAAACTTGTTTCGACGAAGCTCAGGAAAGAGAAATTTGCCAAAGGATTTTTCGACTCGCTGAAGTTGGGTATCCATTTACATCAAAAGTGCACAGAGGAAGTTCAAATGAGTGAAATCTTATGGGACTTAACTGCTAAGGTCATCAGTCCCTAGGCTTACACACTACTTAACCTAAATTATCCTAAGGACAAACACACACACCTATGCCCGAGGGAGGACTCGAACCTCCGCCGTGACCAGCCGCAAAGTCCATGACTGCAGCGCCCCAGACAGCTCGGCTAATCCCGCGCGGCAGTGCACAGAAAATGTATATATGTATATTGTGAAAAGAACAGCGTGCAGAATCTTTTCAATGAGACGAAGAGATTCGCTGGACGCAAGTGGCTCAAGCTCTTCCTACGAAGACACCCAGAGATTGCAAGAAGGAAGGCACAACACTTGAATCCAGGAAGATCTGCAAAGCTAACCAAGATTATTGTAAGTGATCATTTTCAGAAACTGAAAACGGTCTTGTACGAATTGGAGTTATTTGACAAATCCCACGTTATCTACAGTATGGATAAAAAGGGATGTCGCCTCTCACTGCACAAGTCTCCTGATGTTTTAGCGAAGAAAGGTGAGAAACTCTTGCACTTCGTTGCCCCAGAACATAGGGAAAATGTTACCATTGTCTCATGTGGGAATGCAATTCGACAGGTTATTCCTCCTACGATACTTTTCAAAGGAAAGCGACGCAAGCCAGAATGGGAAGACTATTTGCCTCCTGGGAAAGCAGTAGAAATGACAGATAAGGACTCAATGAAAACAGCGACATTTATCAAATGGATACATCGTTTTGCCAGATACAAGCCTGCAAAAGATGTTATTTTGATATTTGATGGAGCATCGTCACATTTGGATCCTGAAAGTTGCGACGTTGCTGAATACCACAATATCAGACTTTACTGCTTCCCCAGTAACACAGCACATGAGCTGCAACCCATGGATAAACCAGTATTCAAGTCGTTTGTGTCTTACTGGGATGACGAAGTTCAGCTGTACTGGCCTACACATGAAAGGGAAGAAAAAATAGCACTTAATAGACCTGTATTGAAAAAATCTTCAGCAAGGTGTGGCTAAAAGCAGCATCTCCAGTAAATGTCATGTCTGGGTTCCGTGAAACAGGGATTTATGCTTTTGACTCGGAAGCTATTCCAGACACTGCATTTGCTCCCTCTCGTCTATCAGAGCGTACTGACCCAGAAGAGGACATGACAATTGCCCCTGAATCAGGGAAACTGCCAGAGACTCAATCAGTCCCAAAGGCTTCCCGAAAAAAGAGACGCCAGTCCATTAATTCCAGTTCACCAGAAAGCGACGTATATTCAGTAAAGGGCAGCTCAAGTGACTTCAGTCTTGAAGATAGTGACGCAGCTGAAGATCTCGAGTGTTCTTTCAAGGAAATTTCGCAAACCCCAAAGCTGAAGAAAAAAAGACACCGCGGAAGAAGGCATTAAATTACAAGGCGCAAGTCGTATGTAAGGCAGAACTAAAAAAAAAATGGTACCAACGAAATCTAAGGAAGATAAACTTCGCAAAAAAATTCCACTGTCAGCAAAGAATATTCAGAAGAAAAAATGCAAAAATAAAAACTCCGCTGAAGGAAGCAGCATCTCTGCCTCTAAGAAAGTGTTACAAAAGGTTGGCTGGTTTTGTCACGTGTGCTGTGAAGACAGGATATTCGACATGAGGCTTTGCAAAAAATGTACGAAATATGTGCATTGAAGATTGTGTAGGGTTGACACCAAAAGATAAAGTGCGAAATTTCCTGTGCACCACCTGTAAAAAATGATTTAAATGAGCCAAACCTGTTTCACGAATCATTATTCATGTGTTCATTGAAAATGTAATGGTTAGAAATATTGTTCCTATTACGATAAGGAAACTTACTGCTGTCAGAACATTTTTGATTGCTGATTAAATTTAATAATCTGAAGAGTTAATAAGCAGTAAGTGCCAACAATTCTGTATGAAGCGTTTGTAAAAACAAGTAATTATAAAAGTCTATCATCTCATTCCACTCATTTCTAAAATAAAATTACATTTCAACTCTCGCAGTGTGTTCAAACAGTTTTCCTGCTTTTTACATGCCCCAGAATGTTAATATGAACAAGATTTGGCAACGGGCCATATTAGGAACAACAAGGCCCACTCGCAAGAGTTAAAAATTTTCTTTAAAGTGATGATATTAATTAAACTTTCAATGTTCATTTATTTTTCAACTGAATATAGTTGTAGGATGTTGCACGTACGATCTCGGAATCCTTCCACTTACACATGCTGAATACGAAATTTCTAAACGTTAGGTGGCCCTTATGATTTGGAGGATGAGGTGAGCAGCAATCTGTGGTTGTTTGCTGATAATGCTGTGATGTACGGTAAGGTGTCGAAGTTGAGTGACTGCAGGAAGATACAAGATGACTTAGATAAAATTTGTAGTTAGTGTGATGAATGGCAGCTAATTGTAAGTGTGGAGAAATGTAAGTTAATGCGGATGAGTAGGAAAAAAAGCCTTTAATGTTCAGATACAGCATTAGTAGTGTACTGATTGACACAGTCAAGTCTTTAAAATATCTGGGCGAAACATTGCAAAACGATATGAGGTGGAACGAGCATATGAAAACTGTGGTAGGGAAGGGAAGTGGTTGACTTCGGTTTATTGGGAGAATTTTAGGAAAGAGTGGTTCTCCTGTAAAGGAGACTGCATATAGTAAGTTGGTGCGACCTATTGTTGAGTACTGCTCGAGTGTTTGGGATCCATACCAGGTTGGATTAAAGGAAGACATCAGAGAAATTCAGAGGCGGGCTGCTAGATTTGTTACTGGCAAGTTAGAATAACACGTAAGTGTTACGAAGATGTTACGGGAACTCAAATGGGTATCGCTGCAAGGAAGGCGACGTTCTTTTCTAGAAACACGGTCGAGAAAATGTAGAGAACTGGCATTTGAAGCTGACTGCAGAACGATTCTACTGCCGCCAACGTACATCACGCGTAAGGGCCACAAAGATAAGATACGAGAAATTAGGGTCAAGCGAAGGCGTACAGATACTCTTTTTTCCCTCGCCCTATTTGCGAGTTGAACAAAAGAGGAAATGACAGGTAGCGGTACAGGGTACCCTTCGCCAAGCACCGTACGGTGGCCTCAGGAATATCTAAGTAGATGTATGCATTCAAGCGCTCTTAACGTGTTAAAGGATTCAGTATTGTATTACTTACTGCTCCTGCATATATTTTTTAAGACCATGGCATTTTGCTGTATGCACTTTATTGTTGACCCCCGCAAATAATGCTATAGGCATAAGTATGTATTATTTCTTATCTTTCAATTTTTAAAATATTTTTTAGCCTTTTTGTCTCTAATTTTAGAATTATTACCTGATTTTACTTATTTTTGGTGTATTTTCCTGTATCTCCTTCTGAAGAAGGGCACTAACTGCCCGAAACCGGTAGAAAAATTAAATTTCTTTTATGCAGCTGGTTGCTTAGTATTACATTATATACGACTGTTGTTGTTGTTGTTGTTGTTGTTGTGGTCTTCAGTCCTGAGACTGGTTTGATGCAGCTCTCCATGCTACTCTATCCTGTGCAAGCTTCTTCATCTCCCAGTACCTACTGCAACCTACATCCTTCTGAATCTGCTTAGTGTATTGATCTCTTGGTCTCCCTCTACGATTTTTACCCTCCACGCTGCCCTCCAATGCTAAATTTGTGATCCCTTGATGCCTCAAAACATGTCCTACCAACCGATCCCTTCTTCTAGTCAAGTTGTGCCACAAACTTCTCTTCTCCCCAATCCTATTCAATACCTCCTCATTAGTTACGTGATCTACCCACCTTATCTTCAGCATTCTTCTGTAGCACCACATTTCAAAAGCTTCTATTCTCTTCTTGTCCAAACTGGTTATTGTCCATGTTTCACTTCCATACATGGCTACACTCCATACAAATACTTTCAGAAACGACTTCCTGACACTTAAATCTATACTCGATGTTAACAAATTTCTCTTCTTCAGAAACGATTTCCTTGCCATTGCCAGTCTACATTTTATATCCTCTCTACTTCGACCATCATCAGTTATTTTGCTCCCTAAATATCAAAACTCCTTTACTACTTTAAGTGTCTCATTTCCTAATCTAATCCCCTCAGCATCACCCGATTTAATTTGACTACATTCCATTATCCTCGTTTTGCTTTTGTTGATGTTCATCTTATATCCTCCTTTCAAGACACTGTCCATTCCGTTCAACTGCTCTTCCAAGTCCTTTGCTGTCTCTGACAGAATTACAATGTCATCAGCGAACCTCAAAGTTTTTACTTCTTCTCCATGAATTTTAATACCTACTCCGAATTTTTCTTTTGTTTCCTTTACTGCTTGCTCAATATACAGATTGAATACCATCGGGGAGAGGCTACAACCCTGTCTCACTCCTTTTCCAACCACTGCTTCCCTTTCATACAGTAAAGCTGCATGTCCTCGGGAAAAATTACGGCTGTAGTTTCCCCTTGCTTTCAGCCGTTCGCAGTACCAGCACAGCAAGGCCGTTTTGGTTAATGTTACAAGGCCAGATCAGTCAATCATCCAGACTGTTGCCCCTGCAACTACTGAAAAGGCTGCTGCCCCTCTTCAGGAACCACATGTTTGTCTGGCCTCTCAACAGATACCCCTCCGTTGTGGTTGCACCTACGGTACGGCCATCTGTATCGCCGAGGCGCGCAAGCCTCCCCACCAACGGCAAGGTCCATGGTTCAATACGACTACATTCGCTAAATATGGGTAAAATACTTATCTTATTTGCTTTCTAATAGGGAGATAACCTCAAAACTTGCAGGACCTCATTCAGATAAATTCGAACATATTTGATTGATTTGGAAGATTATAATATTCGTAAACTATTTCACTATGCCATTTACAGGTTTTTGGAAACAAGAGTATATGAAGGTTTTCGCCGCGTTTCGATGTAATAAAGTCTTCACGGGTTTCATGCTGCATAAGATCACAGCGTTATCATGACGTGTCGGAAAGGCTACTCTCTCTCTCTCTCCCTCCCTCTCTCTCTCTCTCTCTCTCTCTCTCTCTCTCTCTCTCCCCCTCTCTCCCTCCCTCCCTCCCTCCCTCTCCTTTCCGTCTTCTGGAACCAGAAGATATTATGCGGCAAGAAACCCGTGAAGATTTTATTGCAAGAGTAATGTTGTACGTAAAATGACCTAGGTACACAAAACCAGGTCTAAGAGATCAAAATATTAGCCAGTTTCAGTTTCTATTATGTCGAGAAAACAGTTATATTGTATGTAAAATAAGATATGTGTTGGAATCTATGCCCAGGAGCTTAGAATATAAAACTATTCGTCAGTCTCTGTTTGTATTATGCAGAGAAAAGAGTAGCAGAGTCACTGATTGGAAAAAGAAAGAAAGTCCCATCACCTCTACTTACAGAAAACTAAATAAAAAAAACACTTGTCAACACATACAATATTGTTCTTACAGTTTTGTGCTGCATTAAAAACTTGTGGAACTAGGTTATCTGTACAAAGTGATGATTCGTTGCAGGGCATTCGATAAATTTTTTGAGGTTATCTTCTTTGGAAGTTGGTGGACATTCGTCCCTTTTGCAATAAATGATCCTCTGGTGGGGAGTTTGCAAGGAATGTCACAGTAACATAGGTTTACACAGCTATTTATTTTTGTTTACGTTACTAACCATCTGAAAACATTGTTATTTATTTAGTAAAACATCTTAAGAACAACAATGTACTGTGATACAATATAAAAAATTTAATTAACAATATTCTTTAACAATTTTTAATGTTCTTCATCAGATTGTACTGTGATGTCTTTATGGAAGTCCTAATCTTCTCCATCAGACTGGAAATCATTATTTCCTCTGGGCCACTGAAGAATGTTGCTAAAAAACTCTTGATACTCTAATGGAATGTACTTCATTGTTTTATTAAGATCTTACAGCTTCTTGGTATTTATAGCAATCTTGTTATTGTATGCCATAGTTCTAGGATAATCAGGTATTTGTTTACCTTTAAAAAGCATATATGTATTGTAAAGCAGCCCATCTATCCATTCCGAACAAACGACATATCCCGGATTCTGATGTTTATAGGTCAAATGTCGAAATCGAGCAAGCGAAAATTTTTCCTTTGCTTGACAATTTGTGGCAAATGAAGATTTTTTAATGTGGTGTGGCCACCATTCCTTAAAGTCAATAATATCTTTATGTTCAATAATCTTGACTTGAGACGAATTCAGTGTTTTTCTTGAATTAACTATCATTTCAGCTTACTGTTTGACAGGGTAGATTCTATCTTGTTGTCATATGACACTTTTGATTACAGAAAAATCGCTATTAAATGGGAGGAAGGAGTGACCTCGAACAGGAAAATAATACTGAATTATTTGAAATTTCCCAGGCATTGCGAGATACATCAGGTACCTTACGATAGCATTGTTTTTATTTCGCCCGCCACAAGAATCACTGAACACATGTCGCTCTTTCACTGAGTCAGGTAGTCCACTTATGTAGTCACTGAGAAATGTGCACACTTCATTGGGACCTCGATTACCTTGTCCTTCATGGTAGCAGCAAAGCTGTGCTGTGTTGTCTTTCAGGCTATGGATTCCAAATACAAAAAGTCACAGTTTCCATAAGTAGAACATTTCCTGTACAGGAAGACAAGGAAGGGCAACATTTTGCATATAATCAAACACCAGACCGACTACATCATTTTTTCAGCGCACAGTTTTATCACCTCTTGTTATTTTTTATAAAACTTAGATGCTCGTCGCTTGTGAACCATCAATTCTGCGACAGCCACACATTTTGCAACTTCATTCAGGAACGGAGATTTGATTTTGATTAGAAGCTCCTCCCACGCAGAACATACATCTACTTGTGGGCGACCGAATCTATAATGTAAATTTTCATTGAAGTATTTGAGATAATATTCATACTTCACTGTCAGTTCTGGGTTTTTATCACAAAACAAGTCGTGCATCTTTCTCACGTTTTAGTGGGAATCCAAGTACACAATACTTTTGTCACTGTAGTTTGACTGGTGTGTTGAGAAAGATCGAATAAGAGCATTAGTCTTAGCAATGACATCAGATCCAACTGTATTTACCCTGGCGTTCTACGGATCGGAGCGTGGAATGTCAGATCACTTAATCGGGCGGGTAGGTTAGAAAATTTAAAAAGGGAAATGGATAGGTTAAAGTTAGATATAGTGGGAATTAGTGAAGTTCGGTGGCAGGAGGAACAAGACTTTTGGTCAGGTGATTACAGGGTTATAAATACAAAATCAAATAGGGGTAATGCAGGAGTAGGTTTAATAATGAATAAAAAAATAGGAGTGCGGGTTAGCTACTACAAACAGCATAGTGAACGCATTATTGTGACCAAGATAGACACAAAGCCCATGCCTACTACAGCAGTACAAGTTTATATGCCAACTAGCTCTGCAGATGATGAAGAAATTGATGAAATGTATGACGAGATAAAAGAAATTATTCAGGTAGTGAAGGGAGACGAAAATTTAATAGTCATGGGCGACTGGAATTCGTCAGTAGGAAAAGGGAGAGAAGGAAACATAGTAGGTGAATATGGATTGGGGGGAAGAAATGAAAGAGGAAGCCGCCTTGTAGAATTTTGCACAGAGCATAACTTAATCATAGCTAACACTTGGTTCAAGAATCATGATAGAAGGTTGTATACCTGGAAGAATCCTGGAGATACTAAAAGGTATCAGATAGATTATATAATGGTAAGACAGATTTAGGAACCAGGTTTTAAATTGTAAGACATTTCCAGGGGCAGATGTGGATTCTGACCACAATCTATTGGTTATGACCTGCAGATTGAAACTGAAGAAACTGCAAAAAGGTGGGAATTTAAGGAGATGGGACCTGGATAAACTGAAAGAACCAGAGGTTGTAGAGAGTTTCAGGGAGAGCATAAGGGGACAATTGACAGGAATGGGGGAAAGAAATACAGTAGAAGAAGAATGGGTAGCTCTGAGGGATGAAGTAGTGAAGGCAGCAGAGGATCAAGTAGGTAAAAAGACGAGGGCTAATAGAAATCCTTGGGTAACAGAAGAAATATTGAATTTAATTGATGAAAGGAGAAAATATAAAAATGCAGTAAATGAAGCAGGCAAAAAGGAATACAAACGTCTCAAAAATGAGATCGACAGGAAGTGCAAAATGGCTAAGCAGGGATGGCTAGAGGACAAATGTAAGGATGTAGAGGCTTGTCTCACTAGGGGTAAGATAGATACTGCCTACAGGAAAATTAAAGAGACCTTTGGAGATAAGAGAACCACTTGTATGAATATCAAGAGCTCAGATGGCAACCCAGTTCTAAGCAAAGAAGGGAAGGCAGAAAGGTGGAAGGAGTATATAGAGGGTTTATACAAGGGCGATGTACTTGAGGACAATATTATGGAAATGGAAGAGGATGTAGATGAAGATGAAATGGGAGATAAGATACTGCGTGAAGAGTCTGATAGAGCACTGAAAGACCTGAGTCGAAACAAGGCCCCGGGAGTAGACAATGTAGTGGACTGACAAGGCAGCCAGTCCACAGAGACGGGTAGCCGAAAGGGCACACGTACACACACGCCGACTGGCGCGAAGTCTGGAACAGGATACGTGATGAATGTGATAAAGAAAAGAACGTAGCTACTAGAACACTTAACTTTTATATCGTCCTTTGGTATACAGCATTCTTGATGATACAAGTGAGACTCTTTAGATTCATGAAGTAACTAATGGCGCCTTACTAGCTCGTAGCCATGGACTTAGCTGAAGGCTATTCTAACTGTCTCTCGTCAAATGAGAGAAAGGCTTCGTCAGTGTAGTCGCTAGCAAAGTCGTCGTACAACTGGGGCGAGTGCTAGTACGTCTCTCGAGACCTGCCGTGTGGTGGCGCTCGGTCTGCGATCACTCAGTGGCGACACGCGGGTCCGACATGTACTAATGGACCGCGGCCGATTTAAGCTACCACCTAGCAAGTGTGGTGTCTGGCGGTGACACCACAGACAACATTCCATTAGAACTACTGATGGCCTTGGGAGAGCCAGTCATGACAAAACTCTTCCATCTGGTGAGCAAGATGTATGAGACAGGCGAAATACCCACAGACTTCAAGAAGAATATAATAATTCCAATCCCAAAGAAAGCAGGTGTTGACAGATGTGAAAATTACCGAACTATCAGTTTAATAAGTCACAGCTGCAAAATACTAACGCGAATTCTTTACAGACGAATGGAAAAACTGGTAGAAGCGGACCTCGGGGAAGATCAGTTTGGATTCCGTAGAAATGTTGGAACACGTGAGGCAATACTAACCTTACGACTTATCTTAGAAGAAAGATTAAGGAAAGGCAAACCTACGTTTCTAGCATTTGTAGACTTAGAGAAAGCTTTTGACAACGTTAACTGCAATACTCTCTTTCAAATTCTGAAGGTGGCAGGGGTAAAATACAGGGAGCGAAAGGCTATTTACAATTTGTACAGAAACCAGATGGCAGTTATAAGAGTCGAGGGGCATGAAAGGGAAGCAGTGGTTGGGAAAGGAGTGAGACAGGGTTGTAGCCTCTCCCCGATGTTATTCAATCTGTATATTGAGCAAGCAGTAAAGGAAACAAAAGAAAAATTCGGAGTAGGTATTAAAACTCATGGAGAAGAAGTAAAACCTTTGAGGTTCGCCGATGACATTGTAATTCTGTCAGAGACAGCAAAGGACTTGGAAGAGCAGTTGAACGGAATGGACAGTGTCTTGAAAGGAGGATATAAGATGAACATCAACAAAAGCAAAACGAGGATAATGGAATGTAGTCAAATTAAATCGGGTGATGCTGAGGGGATTAGATTAGGAAATGAGACACTTAAAGTAGTAAAGGAGTTTTGCTATTTGGGGAGTAAAATAACTGATGATGGTCGAAGTAGAGAGGATATAAAATGTAGACTGGCAATGGCAAGGAAATCGTTTCTGAAGAAGAGAAATTCGTTAACATCGAGTATAGATTTAAGTGTCAGGAAGTCGTTTCTGAAAGTATTTGTATGGAGTGTAGCCATGTATGGAAGTGAAACATGGACGATAACCAGTTTGGACAAGAAGAGAATAGAAGCTTTCGAAATGTGGTGCTACAGAAGAATGCTGAAGATAAGGTGGGTAGATCACGTAACTAATGAGGAGGTATTGAATAGGATTGGGGAGAAGAGAAGTTTGTGGCACAACTTGACTAGAAGAAGGGATCGGTTGGTAGGACATGTTTTGAGGCATCAAGGGATCACAAATTTAGCATTGGAGAGCAGCGTGGAGGGTAAAAATCGTAGAGGGAGACCAAGAGATGAATACACTAAGCAGATTCAGAAGGATGTAGGTTGCAGTAGGTACTGGGAGATGAAGAAGCTTGCACAGGATAGAGTAGCATGGAGAGCTGCATCAAACCAGTCTCAGGACTGAAGACCACAACAACAACAACAACATGATTTCCTCTACGGTCATCTGGAGACTGGCCATTAGCAAGGAGCGATGTTAAGCGTACAACAGCTTTATCACTCACAGCATGAAAACTGCAAAATGCTTTGCGCCCTACCTGAATCCTTCCGCTCTGTTTCATAACAGAGAACCTGTATGTACCTTTATTCACAGATGTCGGATTTTCTTTTCTGCTCCTTCTCCTTTGTACAGATGAATGTTCTATCACTGGCGCTGCAGTCCGGAACCGCGGGACTGCTACGGTCGCAGGTTCGAATCCTGCTTAGGGCATGGGTGTGTGTGATGTCCTTAGGTTGGTTAGGTTTAAGTAGTTCTAAGTTCTAGGGGACTTATGACCTAAGATGTTGAGTCCCATAGTGCTCAGAGCCATTTGAACCATTTGAAACAATGTTCTATCAGTCCCATTAAATACAGGTCAATCTCCCTCTTAGTTTTACCATCGAAGAAACCTCCTAATTATTTCCCATTTGCTCCTCATCTTTGAACTGTTCGAAACACATTTTGGAACAACTGCAATAAAACAGAATGCTGGAGCAAGATACAATACAATTCACTTAAACATTTAGTAGTAAAATGAAGACAAATATCACATGAAATCATTTATATAAAACTTACTTGCATGGTGGACAAGACCGTTTTCTACATCTAACTCTACATTTATACTCCGAAAGCCACCCAACGGTGTGTGGCGGAGGGCACTGTAAGTGCCACTGTCATTACCTCCCTTTCCTGTTACAGTCGCGTATAGTTCGCGGGAAGAACGACTGCTGGAAAGCCTCCGTGCGCGCTCGAATCTCTCCAATTTTATATTCGTGATCTCCTCGGGAAGTATAAGTAGGGGGAAGTAATATATTCGATACCTCATCCAGAAACGCAGCCGGCTGGAGTGGCCAAGCGGTTCTAGGCGCTTCAGTCTGGAATCGCGCCACCACTACGGTCGCAGGTTCGAATCCTGCCTCGGGCATGGATTTGTGTGTCGTTCTTAGGTTAGTTAGGTTTAAGTAGTTCTAAGTTCTAGGAAACTGATGACCTGAAATGTTAAGTCCCATAGTGCTCAGAGCTATTTGAACCATTTGAACCATTTGAACCAGAAACGCACCCTCTCGAAACCTGGACAGCAAGCTACACCGCCATGCAGAGCGCCTCTCTTACAGAGTCTGCCACTTGAGTTTGCTAAACATCTCCGTAACGCTATCACGCTTACCAAATAACCCTGTGACGAAACGTGCCGCTCTTCTTTGGATCTTCTCTATCTCCTCTGTCAACCCGACCTGCTACGGATCCCACACTGATGAGAAATACTCAAGTATAGGTCGAACGAGTGTTTTGTAAGCCACCTCCTTTGTTGATGGACTACATTTTCTAAGCACTCTCCCAATGAATCTCAACCTGGTACCCGCCTTACCAACAATTAATTTTATATGATCATTCCAATTCAAATCGTTCCGCACGCATACTCCCAGATATTTTACGGAAGTAACTGCTACCAGTGTTTGTTCCGCTATCATATAATCGTACAATAAAGGATCCTTCTTTCTATGTATTTGCAATACATTACATTTGTCTATGTTAAGGGTCAGTTGCCACTCCCTGCACCAAGTGCCTATCCGCTGCAGATCTTCCTGCATTTCGCTGCAATTTTCTAATGCTGCATCTTCTCTGTATACTACAGCATCATCCGCGAAAAGCCGCATGGAACTTCCGACACTATCTACTAGGTCATTTATATATATTGTGAAAAGCAATGGTGCCATAACACTCCCCTGCGGCACGCCAGAGGTTACTTTAACGTCTGTAGACGTATCTCCATTGATAACAACATGCTGTGTTCTGTTTGCTAAAAACTCTTCAATCCAGCCACACAGCTCGTCTGATATTCCGTAGGCTCTTACTTTGTTTATCAGGCGACAGTGCGGAACTGTATCGAACGCCTTCCGGAAGTCAAGGAAAATGGCATCTACCTGGGAGCCTGTATCTAATATTTTCTGGGATCTCATGAACAAGTAAAGCTGGTACAACTAATCCTTCAGAGGTTATGTATTCCTGTCCTAGTGATCTAGCTCTTTTGCGGCTTTCGTTGACATAGTCATCTACATTTCTTACATCTTTTCTTGTCCCGTACACTTTTTCAATTTCAGAGTCACTTTCACTCATGATGCAACGAGTCTACAAACAGCAACCTATGTAAACACACTGACAACAATGTGGGACAGTAAAACTAAAACAATGTGTTTAAATGCCACTTAGTGAACAGCTCCAAAATTGAATGAATATTTCAGCTTATTTTCGAAAAATATGGACTATCTACCTATTTCCAATAAGTGATTCAATTTGTGTGTAAAGGCTTGGTACATCAGCACAGTGTCAAATTATGTACACAGAACCCCAAACCCCGTTGCTAATAGAGCTTTCAGAAGTGGTTATACAGGTCGAGGAATTATTAATAACTATAACATCAGCGGACTCGAAGATAATGTTTCTTTTAATACGGTACTGCATCGAACCGATTTCAATAGACGCTATCCTGAGCCATATGTAGATACTGTATTAACTCTTAGTTGCCAGCACTTATAACAGAAAAATCAGACTGTTCTGCCGTACTGTTTATTATCAACGCATCGTACAACTTTTGTCAGAATAGTCAAGTCTGTAGCACTTTGTGTGACAGTGATGTAAGATTATATACTACATCACAAAATGTAACAAGAAAGCACGAAATGAAGATAAGATTAAAAAGTAATAACAGAAGGAAAACGCAGTGGCAATAAAACAATATTAGAATTCGTTCTGGTATCTCTGACAGTGGAATACTTGTACCGTTCGTTGTTGCTAAGAATGTTCGTCGAGCACTTAGATGTAGAGGTTGGGATAAAAATTCAACTAATACAATATAAAACTTCCTGGCAGATTAAAACTGTGTGCCCGACCGAGACTCGAACTCGGGACCTTTGCCTTTCGCGCGCAAGTGCTCTACCAACTAAGCTACCGAAGCACGACTCACGCCCGATTCTCACAGCTTTACTTCTGCCAGTATCTCGTCTCCTACCTTCCAAAGTGGTAGAGCACTTGCCCGCGAAAGGCAAAGGTCCCGAGTTCGAGTCTCGGTCGGGCACACAGTTTTAATCTGCCAGGAAGTTTCATATCAGCGCATACTCCGCTGCAGAGTGAAAATCTCATTCTGTAATACAATATAGGTGGCGTACTGTGTACTGACATGAGGAGTGTTGGTGCACAATCTATGTGTTGTAGTAGATTGCCGTCCGTGTTTAAAAGTTGAAATAATAACGTCAATTTTACCCGGTGACGGAACTTACAGACATGATTTTCGGGTACGGGAAAGCAAAGGGAAACAGCACAGAAGGGGAAAGATTGTGCAGGACCAAATATATGTTTAGAAGACATCGGGCTCACTCCATGTTTCCAAGACTGCTACAGCGATTGAGTGAAAGAGGGCCATTGGTACTACAGTGCGGCGACAGAGGAGTACAACGAAATACACGGACTCGTGACTTAGAGGATGCAGTGCTTGCTGTAGTGGATGAGGCGCCTGCAATGAGCACTCGATCAGTTGCGCGTGAAATGAATGTTTTGCAGGGTACTGTGTGGCGAGTATCACGGTAAACGCGGCTACAACCCTACCATCCACAGAAAGTGCACGCTTTCACTCCTGCTCACTTCGGCCCTAGTGTCGTGTTCAGCCAATGGTTCTTGCAGCGCCTTACAGCCGATATTCACTTGCCTGCGTACGCACTTTTCACGGATGAAGCATCTTTCGCAAGGGACGGAATGCTAAATAGTCGCACATTACGGTTTTGAAGAGTCGTTAGTCTACGTGTGGGCAGGAATAATTAAGTACTAGGCACGTTTCTTCTTCCTCCTCCCTTAAATGCACCAGTGTGCACAGTGTTATTAGAGACATACTACCGACGTTCCTGGAGCATATCTCACTTGTTATTCGTCTAAGGATGCGATTCCGACATGATGGAGCTCCAC
This sequence comes from Schistocerca nitens, assembly GCF_023898315.1. Taxonomy (NCBI): domain Eukaryota; kingdom Metazoa; phylum Arthropoda; class Insecta; order Orthoptera; family Acrididae; genus Schistocerca; species Schistocerca nitens. The sequence goes on from NC_064616.1 coordinate 933,788,057, forward strand.
TTCATTTGGGACTGAAGGTGAACACCCGGATTAGCATTCCTTAAAAATTCGGTAGGCAAATTAGATCATGTGTCGTGACAGGCAAGTTCACTTGATCTCACGTCACTTAATTTCTTCTTTTTGCGACATGTGAAAAGTCTTGTGTATAGACACCTTTCCAGGCTGCCGCGCATCTGGCAAGAATTCTCGCTGCCTGTGACACAGTTCAGACAATACCGGCTACAACAGAACTTTGTGCAACGATGCCATGCCTGCATTGGCGCTGGGAGGTGGCCATTGTGAACGATTGTTGTAAATGTAGCAGCTTGTGAAACGCGTACAAGCAAATAGAACTCATTATTACCGTACCAGTAACAGGATTTTCGGCCTCTCTGGCATCAAGTTAGGTGCGCCGGTACTAGTCCATCAGCAGAAGAAGTTACCTGAAGATGCTGAAGAACATTCAGGGGGAATTTTGTAAATCATGATGAAGATTCGGAAGTTTGGGCCCTTGATTTGGGTGCTGGCCGAGCGTAAGGCGTAACTTGAGTAGATTTCCGCTTATAAAATGGTTCAAATGACTCTAAGCACTATGGGACTTAACATCTGAGGTCATCAGTCCCCTACACTTAGAATTACTTAAACCTAACCTAAGGACATCACACACATCCATGCCCGAGGCAGAATTCGAACCTGCGACCGTAGCAGCCGCGTGGTTCCTGACTGAAGTGCCTAGAATTGCTCGGCCACAGTGGCCGGCTTCCTCTTATATCTTTCGACTCTGTCGTTTTGGGAACTAGGGTCACTTACCTCAAACTGACACGTTTACGCTTCTCCATCATCCCTGGAACTTTGTGACATCATCACGGAATCACATTGTATATTACTAAGCGACTGTCCCGGAACACAATACCAGTGCCAGGTCGCCGAACTAAGGACTTCCAGGGTCAACTACAATTTGTTATTATTGAGGTAAGGTCTTATGGGACGAAACTGCTGAGGTCATCGGTCCCTAAGCTTACACACTAATTAAGCTAACTTAAACTAAATTGCGCTAAGGACGACACACACGCCCATGCCCGAGGAAGGACTCGAACCTCCGACGGAGGGAGCCGCGCGGACCGTGACAAGACGTCCCAGACCGCGCGGCTACCCCGCGTGGCGTTAAAATTTGATTTTGATTACTTCGAGTAATTGTTGACCGACCTTAAAAATTTAAAATGCTGTCATAATCTACTCGTTAAGAGGCATAATCTTTTGTTAAAAGTTTAACACAAAAAGACAAGCATTACAATTAGATACTGTGTATTTGTCTTCAAGCAGCGTAACTGACGTCGCACAATTCTCGGACTTTCTTCATCCAGTATTTGAGAGTGAGAAAACAGTAAAACTTCTATTTCAGACATGAAGTTTTAATTTATTACTTCTTTACTACTAACTCTCCTCCTAACACACTCTACATGTAGTACGTAAATATGTCACTGAATGTAAGTGCTAAATATATCATTATACGACACATAAGGCAGGAGATATGACGTCATAAGTATTGAGATGGGAGAAAAACTTGCCTTTGCTTCAATTGGAGCGCAAATTGTCCACACTATATTCATCCACTGTTTCGTAATGAGAGCACTTCGCAACTTCCGAAAACCTTTTAGCATAATTTCAAATTTTTTCAGTTTTTTTCAGTTACATGCTTAACAGCAAGTATTTAACACAGTAACTCATTTGTAAAGTAATCAGACGTTTAACGGTGATTTACAGATGAGATTTGGATTCTTTAATGAGTCGGAGGTTCACTGGTTTTACAAGAGGCATTCAATAAGCACAATAAGCAACGCAACACATTTTTCATTGCACACAGTTTCATCTTATTTAGGATTCCAATACACCATATTATTCCCCACTCGTTTGGCTACAAACCTTTGTTCTTCGACATAATTTCTGTAGGATGCGACGGCCTTACTCCACTTTACTAGGACAGCCCGTATGGTACCACTAAACTGGTCGACGTCGGAGCCAACGTTTTGCTGCATCAATAACCTCCACATCATCCACTTTTTGCCTCCCATGGAGTATATCCTTCATTGAGCCAAAGAGATGATCTTTCGCTGCTCTTTACGGTCGACCTGTTAGGCGGCGAGGAACTCAACGGGCACACACCTTTCAGTACCCCAATTGGTGGACGAATGTGTCAGCTCTACCGACAGAGACGTCCAGTTGAGCAGCTAGGTGTCTGTTTGTGATCCGTCGATCAGCTCCAATGAGAGTGTCCGCACGTTCCAACACCGTAGCAGTCACAGTGTTTGCCGGCTGGAACGCTGGATATAGGACAATTTTGCACGACCTCGTAGCGATGGTAACAGACGCCTCGCGTAACGACTCGCCGTGCTTCTGTTCATTGCCAGAGCTATGTAGACATTCTGCAAGCGCCTATGAATATCTGCATTACTCATGTTTTCCCCCAAAAGAAACCCAATGACAGCTCTCTGCTTGGAACGCACTTGCGTTACAGTCGCCATTTTGGAGGGTTCGTATAGCGCCGCCACGTATAGTAAGTTTATGAAACTATACGGATTGTAGCGGGAATATTCCACGATGTCCCACAGCAAATTCCTCATTTTTTCAACCAAAATTAGCCGAGAAAACATGTGTTGCATTGTTTATTGTACGCCACTCATATTTGCACGATCTTTACGAGATACACGCATGTTCGTAGTTTTTACAAAATTGTTAAGGCTTTCGTGGCCACTTGTTGACAAACTGCCTATTGGCTTCTGTCTCGGGTTCTTCGGCCGACGTTCATCTGATGATTATTCTGACGTTTCGCCAGAACGAGTGGCTGGCATTGTCAAAGCTTCACCCTCCATTGCCGTTGGTGAACTGGAGGCGAGCTCGCGGCCGCAGACTATATGCACCTGGCGCGCCAACGTCCGAGGGCTTCTCCGCGGTCATTTCCGGTGCGGTTCTCCTCTTGCTACCTGCGACGGTCGTTCGCTGCAGTACGGGAAGCCAGGATCCGTTTACCTTAAGGCTTTCCTCTTTCTTGTTGAAACTGTTCGGGTGTTTTTGTATTTCTACAGCTTCTCTGAACAAGCGCGTGTGATAGTGCTTCTCTACAGCTAGAACTTCCGTGTCGGCGAATTTTATTACGTGGTCGGTCCCATTCAGTGCGTGCTCTACCACGGCCGATTTCTCCACCTGCCCCAACCTGCAATGTCGCTTGTGCTCTTTGATCCTGGTGTTAATTGACCGTCCAGTCATTCCGACATAAACTTTTCCGCATGTGCATGGTATACGGTATGCCACTCGTGCTGGCGAAACGTCAGAAAAATCATTAGATGAACGTCGGCCGAAGAACCCGAGACAGAAGCCAATAGGCAGTTTGTCAACAAGTGGCCACGAAAGCCTTAACAATTTTGTATTACGCCTCTACGGGGAGGAGATTTGCAGATTGTACCGACGCCTTGACCAACGACGGAGGAAGAAAGCGCGATTGATGTCCTCTCTCGCCTTTCTGTCACGGTGCCGAGATGAATGTGCTACACCGAAGTTCTTGAGATGTAAGCGCCTATTCACCACCGCCCAAGCACATCGTATCTACGACAGAATGGAACGAGCTTTTCTTCGTGAGCGAATACATACAACATACATACAACACGGAAAGACTTGGCAAGAACGGATCAGGAACTTCTGGACATTTTCTATCAACTAAGTAGCAGAATGCATCGAGACGACTGGGACAAGATCGACAGCATCACTCACAGGAGCATGCAGAACGAACTCGAGGGCTGCACCGAACTGCAGAAGAAAAAGTTTGAAAGATGCCGGAAGCAGAACGTCGGCCGAAGAACCCGAGACAGAAGCCAATAGGCAGTTCGTAGTTTTTGTTCCAAAAGACGGTTCTTGAAGTTTTCCAGTCATGTGCCTTTCTCCGAGTGTCTGCCAATTCATATTTTTCAGAAGTTCTGTCACACTCTCTCGCCACACAAACAAGCCTGTGACCCTTCACATCGACCTTATTTGTATAAGTGCCGTGTAATCCGTGAGTTCAAAAATGGCTCTGAGCACTATGCGACTTAACTTCTGAGGTCATCAGTCGCCTAGAACTTAGAACTAATTAAACCTAACTAACCTAAGGACATCACACACATCCATGCCCGGGGCAGGATTCGAACCTGAGACCGCGGCGGTCGCTCGGTTCCAGACTGCAGCGCCTAGAACCGCACGGCCACTCCGGCCGGCTCCGTGAATTCTTTCTGATATGTGTCCCCTACACTTGATAAGTTTTCAGGATGGATCACATATATTGGACATTTGTGCATCCGTCACCTTTACGAGGGATTAAACTCTTCTGGAACACTTCAGATGAGGTGTCTAGATGTATGTGCCAAACAAGTGATTTGTATAGGCGCTCTTTCTTAGACACGCTGTACATTCCGACTGTCCTATTTATAATTCACACCACCGCTATGTCAATGTAACGCCCAAACCTACCAGAAACTCATGACGTGACGAATAGTGGCTGCCCGTTCCTTTGACGATTGATATGAATGGTGTCATTTAATATTTAACGCTACGTGATTTGCCACCCGAGCCAGAGCAGTGGTTGAGGCGCACTACTACTACACGGTTGAGAAGGTTCAGAAACCTATTCGGCCATTTAGGTTTGCAGCAGTTGCCCTAAGCTTCCATAAGAATGCAAAAATGGTTCCTAACGGATGTCCACGGCCGATACTCTCTCCTGTCCTTATCCAGCTGAGCTTCTTTCTCCCACCAATCTCCCCATTGCGGACTTGATGTTAAAATCTAAAGTTTCTGCATCTTTTCTTCCTTCTTGTTGAACTAAAGAAGTACTGAAATTGTATACCTGAAATTGACACAAACGCCATTGTCACTGCTGTTTCTTGTTGTTTTTATAAAGCGCTTCCTAACATCCTTTCACTTTTGTCTTTGTTCTATTAATACCAGAAAATTGCTCAACACTAATCTGCGTTCGGACAGGAAAATAATATATGAAAACAGTGTATCTTGGAAAGGGAGACAATATCGAACTACGTCGAGGATATCTCTGGAAAAGCTTAAGTTATCTCATATCTATTTACACCTATTATGATAGGAAACTGGGGTAATCAACTGGTCTTCGGCATCTTAACACAGCTTGGCGTTCTTCGATCGAAACGTTTCCAATTGAAGTATCAAGTATCTTTTGCTTCCCACGTCGCTAGCGGATGGAAGGTAGCGCAACCGCTGGCCGGAAGGAAACCGCTACCCACGATCGGTACCACCGTTCTCATGTGCCGCGGCTCTCCTGTGCCACCACGTACGCAGTGCAGGCCTTTACTATATGGCAGCAATTTTTTGCGAAAACAGAGGAAAAAAGTGACGACACAGCCAGCCTGTGACACGCACTGAGACTGTGATGCAGGGATCATCGCTGCTAGGTACCGCGAGCCCATCCCGGTTGTAAGTCAAGAGTAGTGACTGGCGTATTGTGACGAGCCAGTTGCTCGGCCACCATTGACCAGACGTTTACAATTGGTGAGAGATCTGGAGAATGTCCTGGTAAGGGCATCAGACTAACTGTATCCAGAAAGGCCCGTACAGGACCTGCTGAAATGTAGGGCTTCGCAGGGATCGAATGAAGGGTAGAGCCACGGGTCGTAACACATCTCAAATGTAACGTCCACTGTTCAAAGTGCCGTCAATGCGAACAAGAGGTGACCGAGACGTGTAACCAATGGCACCCCATACCATCACGCCGGGTGATACGCCAGTATGGCGACGACAAATACACGCTTCCAATGCGCGTTCACCGCGATGTCGCCAAACACGGATGCGACCATCATGAGGCTGTAAACAGAACCTGGATTCATCCGAAAAAATGTTTTGCCATTCGTGCACCCAGGTGCGTCGTTGTGTACACCATCGCAGGCGCTCCTATCTGTGATGCAGCGTCAATGTTAACCGCAGGCATGGTCTCCGAGCTGATAATCCATGCTGCTGCAAACGTCGTCGAACTGTTCGTGCAGATGGTTGTTGTCTTGCAAACGTCCGCATCTGTTGACACAGGGATGGAGACGTGGCTGCACGATCCGTTACAGCCATGCGGATAAGATGCCTGTACTTCGACTGCTAGTGATACGAGACTGTTGGGATACAGCACGGTGTTCCGTATTACCCTCCTGAACCCACCGAGTCCATGTTCTGCTAACTGTCTTTGGATCTCGATCAACGCGAGCAGCAATGTCACGATACGATAAACCGCAATCGCGATAGGCTACAATACGACCTTTATCAAAGTCGGAAACGTGATGGTACGCATTTCTCCTCCTTACACGAGGCATCACACCAACGTTTGCCGGCCGAAGTGGCCGTGCGGTTAAAGGCGCTGCAGTCTGGAACCGCCAGACCGCTACGGTCGCAGGTTCGAATCCTGCCTCGGGCATGGATGTTTGTGATGTCCTTAGGTTAGTTAGGTTTAACTGGTTCTAAGTTCTAGGGGACTAATGACCTCAGCAGTTGAGTCCCATAGTGCTCAGAGCCATTTGAACCAACCAACAACAACGTTTCACTAGGCAACGCCGGTCAACTGCTGTTTGTGTATGAGAAATCGGTTGGAAACTTTCCTCATGTCAGCACGTTGTAGGTGTCACCACCGGAGCCAACCTTGTGTGAATGCTCTGAAAAGCTAATCATTTGCATATCACAGCATCTTCTTCCTGTCGGTTAAATTTCGCGTCTGTATCACGTCATCTTCTTGGTGTAGCAATTTTAATGGCCAGTAGTGTAATTACGAGGACGTGCTGGAAAATAATACTTTCGAATTTCTTACGTAAAACCGCTTAAACTTTTTAAATGAAACAAGCTTCATTAACATTCTACATCTTTATTCTTCATGTCTACATATTTATTTCTCAACGAAATCACTCTGGCGATGAACACATTTTTCCCAAATCGAGAACAGTTTGTTGATACCGACACTGTAGAATGGCTCTGAGCACTATGGGACTCAACTGCTGAGGTCATTAGTCCCCTAGAACTGAGAACTAGTTAAACCTAACTAACCTAAGGACATCACACACATCCATGCCCGAGGCAGGATTCGAACCTGCGACCGTAGCGGTCTCGCGGTTCCAGACTGCAGCGCCAGAACCGCGCGGCCACTTCGGCCGGCTACACTGTAGAATGTTTGACTTCGTTGACAGAGAGGCAACCCCACATCCGTCTTCACCGCTCCTTCACCACCCGAATGAAGTCCGCGAAGGTGTTCTTTAAGTTTAGAAAACACATGAAAGTCGTATGGGACCACGTCGGGATTGTATGAAGGATGACCGATGACAGCGGACTCAAGGCGCAGGATTGTTGCAGATGTCGCAGCGCTCATGTGTGGTTTGGCATTGCATTGCCGAAGGAGACTCCATTTGTGGGCGAACTCATCGGATTCGAAACTCGATTGCAGCACGGAGTTTTTCACACACCGGCATAGATATGTTACACACCGCCTGTTACACGCTACAATTCGGAGCCCTCTAGCGGTAGAGGGATGCAAATATGTAGACGTGAAGGATAGTAATATAGAATGTTAATAACGTTGGTTTTATTTAAAAAGCTTTAAAAATTTTGATATAAAAATTTGGAGGCACTACTTTTCAGCCCGCCCTTTTAGCTGAAGGGGTATCTGACTAACAGACTAAAAATGTGTTGTATTTGAGGCGAAAGTTCAGACAAACTGAAGTTACACTGGCGATGGCCCAAGGAAGTGCAGTAGGACCTGAACTGTTCTCAATCTACATTAACGAATTCTACATCTACATCTACATTTATACTCCGCAAACCAACCAACGGTGTGTGGCGGACGGCACTTTACGTGCCTCTGTCATTACCCTCCCTTTTCTGTTCCAGTCGCGTATGGTTCGCGGGAAGAACGACTGTCGGAAAGCCTCCGTGAGCGCTCGAATCTCTCTAATTTTACATTCGTGATCTCCTCGGGAGGTATAAGTAGGGGGAAGCAATATATTCGATACCTCATCCAAAAACGCACCCTCTCGAAACCTGGACAGCAAGCTACGCCGCCATGCAGAGCGCCTACTTGCAGAGTCTGCCACTTGAGTTTGCTAAACATCTCCGTAACGCTATCACGCTTACCAAATAACCCTGTGACGAAACGCGCCGCTCTTCTTTGGATCTTCTCTATCTCCTCCGTCAACCCGATCTGCTACGGATCCCACACTGATGAGCAATACTCAAGTATAGGTCGAACGAGTGTTTTGTAAGCCACCTGCTTTGTTGATGGACTGCATTTTCTAAGGACTCTCCCAATGAATCTCAACCTGGTACCAGCTTTACCAACAATTAATTTTATATGATCATTCCACTTCAAATCGTTCCGTACGCATACTCCCAGACATTTTACAGAAGTAACTGCTACCAGTGTTTGTTCCGCTATCATATAATCATACAATAAAGGATCCATCTTTCTATGTATTCGCAATACATTACATTTGTCTATGTTAAGGGTCAGTTGCCACTCCCTGCACCAAGTGCCTATCCGCTGCAGATCTTCCTGCATTTCGCTGCAATTTTCTAATGCTGCAACTTCTCTGTATACTACAGCATCATCCGCGAAAAGCCGCATGGAACTTCCGACACTATCTACTAGGTCATTTACATATATTGTGAAAAGCAATGGTCCCATAACACTCCCCTGTGGCACGCCAGAGGTTACTTTAACGTCTGTAGACGTATCTCCATTGAGAACAACATGCTGTGTTCTGTTTGCTAAAAACTCTTCAATCCAGCCACAGAGCTGGTCTGATATTCCGTAGGCTCTTACTTTGTTTATCAGGCGACAGTGCGGAACTGTATCGAACGCCTTCCGGAAGTCAAGGAAAATAGCATCTACCTGGGAGCCTGTATCTAATATTTTCTGGGTCTCATGAACAAATAAAGCGAGTTGGGTCTCACACGATCGCTGTTTCCGGAATCCATGTTGATTCCTACAGAGTAGATTCTGGGTTTCCAAAAACGACATGATACTCGAGCAAAAAACATGTTCTAAAATTCTACAACAGATCGACGTCAGAGATATAGGTCTTCAGTTTTGCGCATCTGCTCGACGACCCTTTTTGAATACTGGGACTACCTGTGCTCTTTTCCAATCATTTGGAACCTTCCGTTCCTCTAGAGACTTGCGGTACACGGCTGTTAGAAAGGGGGCAAGTTCTTTCGCGTACTCTGTGTAGAATCGAATTGGTATCCCGTCAGGTCCAGTGGACTTTCCTCTGTTGAGTGATTCCAGTTGCTTTTCTATTCCTTGGACACTTATTTCGATGTCAGCCATTTTTTCGTTTGTGCGAGGATTTAGAGAAGGAACTGCAGTGCGGTCTTCCTCTGTGAAACAGCTTTGGAAAAAGGTGTTTAGTATTTCAGCTTTACGCGTGTCATCCTCTGTTTCAATGCCATCATCATCCCGGTGTGTCTGGATATGCTCTTTCGAGCCACTTACTGATTTAACGTAAGACCAGAACTTCCTAGGATTTTCTGTCACGTCGGTACATAGAATTTTACTTTCGAATTCACTGAACGCTTCACGCATAGCCCTCCTTACGCTAACTTTGACTTCGTGTAGCTTCTGTTTGACTGAGAGGTTTTGGCTGCGTTTAAACTTGGAGTGAAGCTCTCTTTGCTTTCGCAGTAGTTTCCTAACTTTGTTGTTGAAGCCGGCCGAAGTGGCCGTGCGGTTCTAGGCGCTGCAGTCTGGAACCGCGAGACCACTACGGTAGCAGGTTCGAATCCTGCCTCGGACATGGGTGTGTGTGATGTCCTTAGGTTAGTTAGGTTTAACTAGTTCTAAGTTCTAGGGGAATAATGACCTCAGAAGTTGAGTCCCATAGTGCTCAGAGCCATTTGAACCATTTTTCTTTTTCTTGTTGAACCACGGTGGGATTTTCCCGTCCGTCACAGTTTTATTCGGCACGTACCTGTCTAAAACGCAAAAAATTAGGAGATAGGATCATCAGCGCTGTAAGATTGTTCGCTGACGAAGAAATTGTGTGCAGGAAAGTATCGTCGTTGGAAGATCGTAAGAAATTGCAGAAAGATATGCACAATATTTCCACTTGCTGTGACGAATGGAAACTCTCTTTAAATATTTATAAATAAGTATTAGATAATGTCTATAACAAAGAGGAAAACCCGACAGTATCTAATTACAAGACTAGTAGTGAATATTTTAGCACCTTACAAATGGTTCAAATGGCTCTGAGCACTATGGGACTCAACTTCTGAGGTCATTAGTCCCCTAGAACTTAGAACTAGTTAAACCTAACTAACCTAAGGACATCACAAACATCCATGCCCGAGGCAGGATGCGAACCTGCGACCGTAGCGGTCTTGCGGTTCCAGACTGCAGCGCCTTTAACCGCACGGCTACTTCGGCCGGCAGCACCTTACATCAAACATGTGTTCGAGGTTAATACTCAGACACGATATGAAGTAGAATGAACACGTAAAATGACTGTGAGAAGGCGAATAGAAGATGCATATTTTCTGGAAGCATCCTACGAAAATGCGATGCATACGTACAGGAAATCCTACGCAACACGCTAGTGGGACTATTTCTCCAATACTTTCCCATTGTTTGGGGTGCATCCGAAGTGGGCACCACAACAGACATCAAACTAATTCAGAGACACACTTCTAGGCCCCTAACATATCAATATACCTCACGCTAAAGTGTAACAGAATGCTCTGGAAACTTGTTTTAACCTTTGAAAGAACGACGACGTAGATCTCTTGAAACCCTGTTCGGTAAATTTAGTGAACCTCTACTTGAAAAAGACTGTGCGTCCATTATGCTGCCACAGTCTTATGTTTTGTCTAGGAATCATAAAAATAAGATCACAGAGATTAATACACGTACTAAGCCATATACATAGTTAATTCTCCCTCGATCAGTGCGCCCATGGAATAAAAAGAAAAATAAATACAACTGGTGCGAAGCACCCTCCACCATACACTGTACAGTGGTTTGTGGAATATATATGTAGATTCAGAATTATATGCCGCAGTAAACAATTATGCTCAGAAATTTCGCTCCAAACAGCACTCTTAAATTGATGCTATGGCTGTTCAGCATACAGATGAGGATTTTATGACGCATTGTGTGGCATGTTCTGTGAGTTCATATATCCAAACAGGCTAAGCAAGGGCTCTTTTGAAGAAACTAAAAACGGAACATTCAAATGACACTTGATTCTGAACTGAAAATGCATAGGTGCGTCATGAAAGTTTGACTCATGTACAACGAAAAACTTTTAACATGTGGGTATTTTTTCTTAATGTCCCGGCACATCGATGACTTGATTCCTACTTGAACAACTAAAATGCGCGATTTTGTTGGCCCTTCCCGCAGGCGATCTACTTGGTTCAAAAATGGCTCTGAGCACTATGGGACTTAACAGCCAAGCTCATCAGTCCCCTAGAACTTAGAACTACTTAAACCTAGCTAACCTAAGGACATCACGCAACACCCAGTCATCACGAGGCAGAGAAAATCCCTAACCCCGCCGGGAATCGAACCCGGGAACCCGAGCGCGGGAAGCGAGAACGCTACCGCACGGATCTACTTGGTCAATAATATTGTGTCTGGGGGTGTACGTGTACAAACCAGTCGTCATTATAACACTTTCTTTCAAAGAAAAAGGTTGGAACTTTATGTGTGTAATGGGGCTCAAATAAAATCGAGACAGATGGAAAAAGTCAGTAAATTGTTTGTTATTCCAAAAGTAATTGCCATAACTGTTAATACATTTATCCCACTATGAGAGAAGACGATCAATACCTCCATGGAAAAATGTTCGCGGTTGCCTACGGGAACATGCTCGTACACCTCTTTGCACCTCTTTGTACGAAGCCAATTGGCGGCCACAACTGCCTTTCCTCAGGGCTCCAAAAATTTGGAAATCTCATGTCGAGAGATGGGGACCGTACGGAATATTTGGAATGGCTTTCCAGCGAAACTTTTGCAGCAAAGTCGAAACACCCGCGGCAACATGCGGATGGGCATTATCCTGCAACAGAATGAATGTTGCCAAGGTTGTTTCGACTACGAGACAGAAGTTTCGTTGGAAAGCCGTTCCATATCTTCCACACAGTCCCCATCTCACCCTATACTGTTTCCATATTTTTGAGCCCTAAAGGAAGATATTCGTGGCTATAGCTTTGCTTCGGGCGAGGATATACACTCCTGCGTTCAGTTATTGTCCGTTGGTTACCGTAACGATTTTTCCATGACGGCACTCAACGTCCTGTCTCACAGTCAGGTAAATGTATTAACAGTTATGGCGATTACTTTTGAAACAATAAACAGCTTAATTACTTTTTCCCATTTGTCTCGATGTCATTTGACTGCCCTTTATATAAACCGAGAAGGAAACAGCGAAACTGGATGCCACTTGGTGGTGTTTTAAGCACATGATGTCCTTCGGAAAGTATGTAAGTTGAGTAAAGACGCATGGGGAATCATTCTAGAGATACTGCGGGCCTCAGGTGGGGAAATTCACTAACACAAGTCACTTTGACAAAGAGCAGATAACTGCCGTCCGACGGAAGGGAACGGGTGTTACGGAAACTGGGAAAATGGTCGGTAGTTCGAGCTTTTACGAAAAATGCATGAATGGTGGAGAAACCACGAGGAGGCGACAAAGTGTTTTAAATCCACGCCTCATCACAGAACGTGTAGTTCCTTAGATTGCCCACTCTATAAAGCAGGGCAGACAACGATTTATAGCAGATCTGAAACAGAGTAGAATGCTGATGATGGCATAAGCGTTTCGGATCAGTTCGTTCATCAGCAAGTGGTTGAACGTGTGGTCCGCAGCGAGTGACACCTACGTGTTCCCATGCTGACCCAACGTCATCGTCAGCTGCGATTGTAAAGGGCACGGAATCATCGAGACTGGATCTTGTATTAATGGAAACGTGTCGCCTGTTAGCTTGAAACACATAATTTGCTACACCTGGTCCGTGGTTGTTTCCGTATACGCCGTCATCCAGGCAACGGCACTCGAAACACAGACACAGGATGGTGCGGGCAGTATTGTGCTATGAGAGGACATTCACCTGAGATTCTGTGGGAATTTTGGTAGGAAAGGAATCTACGATGACAGCCGTGGACGGCGTGTGGGTTACTGCGGATCTCTTTCATTCATTCGTGTTTGATGTCTTCCCCAACAGCTGTGGCACCTCCAGTAGGATATTTATCTGTGTAACAAGGCTTGAATAACGAGATAATGATTTTATGAGCACGATAGCGACATCACATGAATGTCTTTGTCACCAAATTCCCCTGATCTCAACTCGATGGCTCACATCCAGTACACAATCGGGAGCCAGCTTTGCGCCCATAACGCAAGGACCCGTAATTTACAGGAATTCCGCAAGTTGTGCATAGACGTCTGGTGCCATATACCTCTCGAAACGTAGCAATAACTCTTCTAATCGATACCACGCACAATCTCTGCTGCATTGTGTTCCGGAAGCGGATCAACACGCTGTTCAGAAGGTGGACATAGTGTTTTGGGTCATTTTACACATCGTTGCTCCTACAGCTTTATGACACCTACCATTTCGCTGAAAAGTATTTTATAGAGATAATGAATTCCTAAAACAAATACTTTATGACAAAATTTGAATGAAAGAATTTAATCAACAAATTTCTGTGAAGTGTACTTTTTTTACACATATCATGCAATTGTAATCTTTGCATCAATAATGAAAACACAAATGAACCAATTACAGAGTCTCAAAGATATTTCGTTAGAACTAAACAGAAGAAAAACAGTAATGAAGTCTTGATCCATGAAGATCTTGGCATAATGGTTCAAATGGCTCTAAGCAATATGGGTGGTGGAGTTTTCTTGGCGAACACGTCAATCGAGCTCACCCGAAAGACGTTCTGTGGGTTTTTTGTCTGGACTTAGAACTACTTAAACCTAACTAACCTAAGGACATCACACACATCCATGCCCGAGGCAGGATTCAAACCTGCGACCGTAGCAGCAGCACGGTTCCAGACTGAAGCGCCTAGAACCGCTCGGCCACAACGGCCGGCTCTTGGCATAATACCTGATTGCATAGCCCTTTTCGTATATTACTGAAGCACACTTGGATGGCATAGAATCTACGAGTTCGGCCAATTGCGCCTGAGGAACTTTCCTCAATTGCTCACACAAGTCTTTGTAGAACACCTAGTTGTTGGTGGAGTTTTCTTGGCGAACACGTCAATCCAGCTCGCCCGAAAGATGTTCTGTGGGTTTTATGCCAGGACTTCGGCTTGGCCATTCGAGCACCTATACTTTGTGCTCCTTCAGAACTGTCTTCACATAGCCAGGGCTGCGGTTCCGGCCATTTTCGTGCCGGAATTGCCAAAAACGAGGCACATTGCGTATTCCGTAAAGTATCATTCCGTCTCTTAATATTTCACCACATTCATCACGCCATGAATTTCGACGAGAGAATGTACACCACTTCGCGAGAAACAGTCCCACGCCATTGTATGTCTCTCTCCGTCCTTCATGGTGGGTAATTGGTACTTTGTCATTCATCGTGTTTTTCGGCCTTCAAACGTGTTGCATCCCGTCTGAGGAGAAAAGATTAAACATGCTCTCACACTCCATAGAAATTTTGACCAGTCTTCAGTGGTCCATGACGTATACTTCGTAGCAAACTGTAGTCTGGCCTTCCTATTTTTCGCAGTTGTCATAGGTTTTCAAGAAGGTTGCCTGACATTCAAATCTATAGCAACCAAATGACGTTCAACAGCCGTAACACGGACCTTTGTCCCGTTGTTTTACATATAGACCATTACGTATTGCCCGGGTTGATTTTTCTGGGATCAGACATCGATTGTCTTCGAATGATTCTATCTTCTTTTTTGATGGTTTTTTGGTGCCGACTACTTCGTGCATTGCCCTCTATTTCCCCTTTTTTTCCGAAGCCGGGCCCAGACACTCAGAAGCTGTAGCAAGATGCCTAACACCTTCGCAACGAAGCACTGAGTCTGGCCTTACTCAGTGCTGTTACGACGGCTAGTCGCAAATCAGCTGAATACTCGGTAGTTTTAGACATTGTTGTAAGCAAATAAAAATATTAGAATCAAATTTTTTATGCAGTTTGCTTTGTTGAAGTCTTCTCATTCAACAAAAACACTTATTAGCCTCTTGGAAAAAGTGTTCACGGCTAAAGTCCCTGCTAATCCTCACTCAACAATCAATAAGTGTAACCGCGGAAAGCAGTCTTCTGATTGATCTTTACAAAACAAGAAGCTTTTGTGTATACAGGGTGTCTCATAGAGCTATATCCGATTTCAGAAGACTATGTCTCCTCCCTGAATGAAAATAGAAACTTGGACTGATTTTTAACTAACGCATTGAAACTAAAAGTTTGCCTCGGCATTAGTTGTAAGTTGCCGCCGTCGGTTCGTGTGGTACCCCTGGTGAGGTAGCGCGTTCGTGTATTACCCAATGTGCGACGAGTCGAAATGCCGATAAAACAGCAACAAAAGGCGTTTAGCGTTCTCCACTTCAAACAACGTAATTCAGTTAAGGCAACTGCACGTCCTACAACCTAAGGCCTCCAAGGTAGCCTAATCTCACAATACATGTATATTATTACTTTTTTTGTGAAAGATTCCATCTACGTGTCTGTAATTCCAATGATTTTGGGTGAACTGCGACACAGAATACTAACAGTAGCGTACGCAGTAACCCCAGACATCCATGCAAAATTATGGAAACTATCCAAAGATGTACGTGTATGCACTTAAAAGATAAACTCTTTCAAAATCTTATGGTTCTTTGGAAAATAAAAAAATTGTTGTCCTATGCATACGTTAATTTTAGACTAATTTTCTTCATTAATGGAGAGGATATTAGTCTACATCAACATCTACATCCATACTCTGGTAACCACCGTGATGTGCATGGCAAAGGGTACATCCTATATTGCTAATTCTTAGCACTTTTTCGCGTTCCATTCACGTACGGAGCGCGGGAAGAATGACAGTTGAAAAGTCTCTCAGGGAGACGTAAATAATGTAATCTTGTCCTCACGATCCCTAGAGGAGTGATATGTAGGGGATTGTAACATATTCTAGAGTCAACACTCAAAGCCGTTTCTTGAAACTTTGTAAGTGGGCTTTTATCTTCAAGAGTCTGCCATTTTAGTTCTTTCAACGTCTCAACGTTCAGTATCCCCTTTTAGTCCTATCCGTTAAGAGTTCCACACACTTGATCAATATTCTAGGACAGGTCGCAGGAATGATTTGTAAGCATTCTCCATTGTAGACTGACAGAGTTTCCCTGTTATTCTACCAATAAACCAAATAATGCTACCTGCTTTACCCACGACTGAGCCAATGTGATCGTTACATTTCACGTCCCTAAAAAGTGTTACACCGTGGTATTTGGACCTGCAATTTGTAGCTGCAGCTACTATCGAAGGTCCAGTGTGGGCTGTAATTATCGTATGGCAGCGAAACTTGACAGATGTGCTTATGCTTTAATGAGGAAACGATTTACACTAGAAAAAATTACGAGTAGTTCCAATTTTGGCAACCAGTTGCAAATCTGGCGCTGTACGGTATTTGTGTCACGATATGACATCCACCCTGCCATTTGACAACCCATACCGTGAGGCAACAGTACCGTTATCCACAAGAAAGGCCGTGCGCTGTTAGAGAAACTGTTCTATGCTAACGGCAGCAACTACAGTGCTGCAAGTATCGCCGACTGAAAGGTCTGAGGAGGGCTCTATGGCTTAAATGGTTTAAACAAGATGATAATGAAATTCGAAATCATGGGTGAGCTTGGTATGGCACCTGGAACAGGAAGGTGTTCTGTCCCGGTGGAAGTTATTGCCGAGGTTGCTGCTGGTGAATTGACCATGCAGCACTTGCTCCAGGCGGTGCTAATGCTCATGTGGTGTCACGAGAATTGTCCATCCCATGGTCAACAATAAGGAAAGTTTCGCGGTCTATTTCACTCTGGTACCCGCACAAGATCCAGACGGTACAGCAACTAAAACCTCTTGGTCCGCAGCAAAGTTCTAAATTTGCTTTTCGATTTCTGACACGGTCGAAGTTGACGACATGCGGCCGGGCAATATTCTGTGGAGTGAGGCACATTTGACACTACAGGATGCAGTGAATACACGGAACTGTAAATCTGGGGTACTGTTAAGTTGCGGGCTGTGCACAAAGAGCTATTTTACTCGCCGAATGTGACTGTGTGGTGTGGATTCAAAAGTACCTACATTCTCAAATGGTTCAAATGGCTCTGAGCACTATGGGACTTAACATCTATGGTCATCAGTCCCCTAGAACTTAGGACTACTTAAACCTAACTAACCTAAGGACATCACACAACACCCAGTCATCACGAGGTACAGAAAATCCCTGACCCCGCCGTGGAATCGAACCCGGGAACCCGGGCGTGGGAAGCAAGAACGCTACCGCACGACCACGAGCTGCGGACCTTTATTCTCAGTCCGTTCTTCGTTGAAGAGAATGCACCCAAAATGTCTGTCAGGTGTATCGTGACGTCTGCACATTATCGAGACCTCCTTGTACAGCATGTGGTTACTGCTCTGGAAGAGCGCAACTGCGTGGACCACTCCTTTCATGCAAGAGGGGCAACACCTCTTATTATCGCCCAGTGGAAGATCTGTTTAATGCAACCTTTCACGAACGTGTTATCTCCAGAAGTTTTCTAGATACATGGCCTGCAAGATCACCTGATCTGAGTGCATGTGAGTTTTGGCTCTTGGGTATCTAAAGCAAAGCGCTTACCTGGAACACATTCGGTCCCTACCTGATCTTAAGAGCAATATACAGGAACAAGCAGCTCAGGTTGGACTGGAATTGCTGCAACAAACTGTTGATCTCATCAACGCCTTCCTCGTTCATGCTGAACAAAATGTGTAAGCGAGGATTAATAATAAAATCAACTTTATACCTTTCTCACTTGTTTGACCTTTTCTGTCCATGTTCCGTTCCTAACTCGTTATACATGAAGACATTTCTACACGTCATTCTTGCATTCTCAACGCCCGATTTGCGCCTGGTGGCCAATGTCGGAACTAACCCTCTTTTTTTCTTTTTCAGCTAAATCGGTTCCGCATTGACGAGTTAGAATATCTACCGAGTTTCACTGCAATACGACAATGACAGCCCACAAAGGAACTCTCTGAGTAGGTGCATTTTAATTATAACCACCCGGAATGGGTATACCGATTCCGTCTGTGACTCATTGATATTACAGTCATAATATACTACGTTTTTCGTTTAATGAAGCACATGGTTTTACAGTTGTGAACATTTAAAGTAAGTTGCGAGCCTTTGCACCACTTTGAAATCTTATCAAGATCTGACTCAATATTTGTACAGCTTCTTTCAGTCTGTGCTTTATTGTAGATAACTTCATCATCTACAGAAAGTCTGAGGTTAATGTTAATATTGTTCTCAAGGTCATTATTATACAACATGAGTAGGTAGGAACCCGACACACTTCTCTGGGGTGCTCCTGAATTACGTCTACATCTGTCGATAATTCTACATCCACGTTAATGTGCTGTGTACTCCCTACCAAGAACTCCTCAGTCCAGTTACATATTTCTTTCGATACCCCATACGATCGTACTTTTGATAATAAACGTGGATGTGGTACTGGGTCAGATGCTTTTTGGAAGTCGAGAAATACTGCATCAAGGAGTTTCTTATATTCAATGACAATTTTAGCGAGAAAAAGAACTCGCACAGCGCACATATGCTGTAGCGTAGGTGGCTCCTGTATGCCATTTTGAGGCTGTTTCTAGGTTCTACAGACCACAAGTTTCCTGTATCAATTTGTTCGTCTCAATTTGACCTACACAGTACGTTGGAAACAGTTATCGTTCACATCACGTATACAAGTGAATCCGATCTCCGCCGATAAACTTTCGGAGTAGTTTCTGAATATTTTTTGTATAAGGCACCCGTGGTCTCCGGTGGCTAGTTAGAGAGCAGTTGAATTTCGTTTGATTTCTTACCCCAATTTAACATTGCATCTGTGTTGTGTTGAAAATATCTGAACAGTAGGGTATTGTCGACGGTATGTACTGTGTATCTCGTTTGGAAGCAAACCTGTTCCGTTCACTCATGTTATTTACCGTTGCCTACAGGAATGTCCGTTTCAGTCTTTAACCTCGCGCTTGTATTCAGTTCTTCTCGGTTCTCTCTCCGTTCTGTTTTTATGGCAATGTTAGTTCTACGTAAAGAGTGATTCACAGAAGCATGGACAGTTTTTCTGATAAAGATTTGACTAAAGGGCACCTTGCGAATGGGTTCACAGAATGAAGTGGAAGATCGGCACAACGACGCTAAGCTAATTCCCGCAGCTACGGCAACCACATGACAATACTAATGCATGAGACAAAGGTGTTGAGTACAACAAACTGAATAAATTGCAAATACGTTACTACGTTTTGCCGGCTGGAGTGGCCGTGCGGTTCTGGGCGCTACAGTCTGGAGCCGAACGACCGCTACGGTCGCAGGTTCGAATCCTGCCTCGGCATGGATGTGTGTGATGTCCATAGGTCAGTTAGGTTTGATTAGTTCGAAGTTCTAGGCGACTGATGACCTCAGAAGTTAAGTCGCATAGTACTCAGAGTCATTTTACTACTTTTTGAAGAGCTACTGCACAAAAATAGCCCTGAATAACATCTGAAAGTTTACCACAGTACACGTATGACAGATCGGCGTTCTGTCCTACTTCTGCTCCCCTTCTTGTAGACGAGTGTCACTTACGCTTGCTTCCAGTTACTGGGCTCAATTTTTCGTTTCAGAGGTCTAGATTATAATTAACAGGAGGGCTTACTCAGCCGCAGATTGGATAAAGAATGTGACAACGATTCCATTGGGCCCTGGGGCTTTCTTCAGTTCTGACGATTTCAGTTGTACCTCAATGCCACTGACACTAGTATCTGTATCACTCATCTACTCAGTGGTACGATTATTAAATTAGAACACTACTCCTGGGTTTTCTATCGTAAACGAACATTTGAAAACAGAATTTTTCCCTGCTACTCTCAGTTTCTTCCCCCATGAACCATGGACCTTGCCGTTGGTGGGGAGGCTTGCGTGCCTCAGCGATACAGATGGCCGTACCGTAGGTGCAACCACAACGGAGGGGTATCTGTTGAGAGGCCAGACAAACATGTGGTTCCTGAAGAGGGGCAGCAGCATTTTCAGTAGTTGCAGGGGCAACAGTCTAGATGATTGACTGATCTGGCCTTGTAACATTAACCAAAACGGCCTTGCTGTGCTGGTACTGCGAACGGCTGAAAGCAAGGGGAAACTACAGCCGTCATTTTTCCCGAGGACATGCAGCTTTACTGTATGATTAAATGATGATGGCGTCCTCTTGGGTAAAATATTCCGGAGGTAAAATAGTCCCCCATTCGGATCTCCGGGCGGGGACTACTCAAGAGGACGCCGTTATCAGGAGAAAGAAAACTGGCATTCTACGGATCGGAGCGTGGAATGTCAGATCCCTTAATCGGGCAGGTAGGTTAGAAAATTTAAAAAGGGAAATGGATAGGTTAAAGTTAGATATAGTGGGAATTAGTGAAGTTCGGTGGCAGGAGGAACAAGACTTTTGGTCAGGTGATTACAGTGTTATAAATACAAAATCAAATAGGGGTAATGCAGGAGTAGGTTTAATAATGAATAAAAAAATAGAAGTGCGGGTTAGCTACTACAAACAGCATAGTGAACGCATTATTGTGGCCAAGATAGACACAAAGCCCATGCCTACTACAGTAGTACAAGTTTATATGCCAACTAGCTCTGCAGATGATGAAGAAATTGATGAAATGCATGACGAGATAAAAGAAATTATTCAGGTAGTGAAGGGAGACGAAAATTTAATAGTCATGGGTGACTGGAATTCGTCAGTAGGAAAAGGGAGAGAAGGAAACATAGTAGGTGAATATGGATTGGGGGGAAGAAATGAAAGAGGAAGCCGCCTTGTAGAATTTTGCACAGAGCATAACTTAATCATAGCTAACACTTGGTTCAAGAATCATAAAAGAAGGTTGTATACCTGGAAGAATCCTGGAGATACTAAAAGGTATCAGATACATTATATAATGGTAAGACAGAGATTTAGGAACCAGGTTTTAAATTGTAAGACATTTCCAGGGGCAGATGTGGATTCTGACCACAATCTATTGGTTATGAACTGCAGATTGAAACTGAAGAAACTGCAAAAAGGTGGGAATTTAAGGAGATGGGACCTGGATAAACTGAAAGAACCAGAGGTTGTAGAGAGTTTTAGGGAGAGCATAAGGGAACAATTGACAGGAATGGGGGAAAGAAATACAGTAGAAGAAGAATGGGTAGCTCTGAGGGATGAAGTAGTGAAGGCAGCAGAGGATCAAGTAGGTAAAAAGACGAGGGCTAATAGAAATCCTTGGGGAACAGCAGAAATATTGAATTTAATTGATGAAAGGAGAAAATATAAAAATGCAGTAAATGAAGCAGGCAAAAGGGAATACAAACGTCTCAAAAATGAGATCGACAGAAAGTGCAAAATGGCTAAGCAGGGATGGCTAGAGGACAAATGTAAGGATTTAGAGGCTTGTCTCACTAGGGGTAAGATAGATACTGCCTACAGGAAAATTAAAGAGACCTTTGGAGAGAAGAGAACCGCTTGTATGAATATCAAGAGCTCAGATGGCAACCCAGTTCTAAGCAAAGAAGAGAAGGCAGAAAGGTGGAAGGAGTATATAGAGGGTTTATACAAGGGCGATGTACTTGAGGACAGTATTATGGAAATGGAAAAGGATGTAGATGAAGATGAAATGGGAAATAAGATACTGCGTGAAGAGTTTGACAGAGCACTGAAAGACCTGAGTCGAAACAAGGCCCCGGGAGTAGACAACATTCCATTAGAACTACTGATGGCCTTGGGAGAGCCAGTCATGACAAAACTCTACCATCTGGTGAGCAAGATGTATGAGACAGGCGAAATACCCACAGACTTCAAGAAGAATATAATAATTCCAATCCCAAAGAAAGCAGGTGTTGACAGATGTGAACATTACCGAACTATCAGTTTAATAAGTCACAGCTGCAAAATACTAACACGAATTCTTTACAGACGAATGGAAAAACTGGTAGAAGCGGACTTCGGGGAAGATCAGTTTGGATTCCGTAGAAATGTTGGAACACGTGAGGCAATACTAACCTTACGACTTATCTTAGAAGAAAGATTAAGAAAAGGCAAACCTACATTTCTAGCATTTGTAGACTTAGAGAAAGCTTTTGACAACGTTAACTGGAATACTCTCTTTCAAATTCTGAAGGTGGCAGGGGTAAAATACAGGGAGCGAAAGGCTATTTACAATTTGTACAGAAAGCAGATGGTAGTTATAAGAGTCGAGGGGCATGAAAGGGAAGCAGTGGTTGGGAAAGGAGTGAGACAGGGTTGTAGCCTCTCCCCGATGTTATTCAATCTGTATATTGAGCAAGCAGTAAAGGAAACAAAAGAAAAATTCGGAGTAGGTATTAAAATTCATGGAGAAGAAGTAAAAACTTTGAGGTTCGCCGATGACATTGTAATTCTGTCAGAGACAGCAAAGGACTTGGAAGAGCAGTTGAACGGAATGGACAGTGTCTTGAAAGGAGGGTACAAGATGAACATCAACAAAAGCAAAACGAGGATAATGGAATGTAGTCAAATTAAATCGGGTGATGCTGAGGGGATTAGATTAGGAAATGAGACACTTAAAGTAGTAAAGGGGTTTTGCTATTTAGGGAGTAAAATAACTGATGACCGCCGAAGTAGAGAGGATATAAAATGTAGACTGGCAATGGCAAGGAAATCGTTTCTGAAGAAGAGAAATTTGTTAACATCGAGTATAGATTTAAGTGTCAGGAAGTCGTTTCTGAAAGTATTTGTATGGAGTGTAGCCATGTATGGAAGTGAAACATGGACGGTAACCAGTTTGGACAAGAAGAGAATAGAAGCTTTCGAAATGTGGTGCTACAGAAGAATGCTGAAGATAAGGTGGGTAGATCACGTAACTAATGAGGAGGTATTGAATAGGATTGGGGAGAAGAGATGTTTGTGGCACAACTTGACTAGAAGAAGGGATCGGTTGGTAGGACATGTTTTGAGGCATCAAGGGATCACAAATTTAGCATTGGAGGGCAGCGTGGAGGGTAAAAATCGTAGAGGGAGACCAAGAGATCAATACACTAAGCAGATTCAGAAGGATGTAGGTTGCAGTAGGTACTGGGAGATGAAGAAGCTTGCGCAGGATAGAGTAGCATGGAGAGCTGCATCAAACCAGTCTCAGGACTGAAGACCACAACAACAACTCTCAGTTTCAGTTTCTGTCTCGTCCGTGAATGACTGGACACTAACTTTGATGCCACTAACTGCCTTGTGAAAGATCTTTAGACAGTATTCTGCTACATTAATGATTGAGAGCTTCTCGCATTGATCTCTTGACAGCCAAACGCGTTTCATTCAGCATCTCTCCATCTATAGGCCTGTACTTTGTTTTATACCTATTATGCGAAAGTGCCTGTTTCTTTCGAAGTTTCTTCACAGTGATTGTATACCATGGAGGCTCTCCCATTATGTATTCTTCTACTGAGTACATATATATCCAATGCATGGCCAACTTCTCTTTTAAACTTGAGCAATAGCTGCTCTACATGTTCCTGTCCTGAGCTAAAAGTTTCAAGTTCCTCATTGAGATCTGACAATACTGCTTCTTTGACTAATTTGCTGTACATACACATTGTTCTAGTTGTTTTAGTGGTTCTTTGTACTTTGGTATTCATTGTTGCCATCAATGCCTCATGGTCACTAATACCGATTTAGATGTGGATATCTTCAAAGAGGTCAGGTCTCTTTATTGTCATTAGATCTAATATATTTCCATCATGAGTGAGGTTTCGAACTATCTGTTCCAGGAGTTTTCAGAGAAGGCATTTAGTAATGTTTCGTAAAATGTACTGTAACGCCCACCCTCAAAAAACTGTAATAATCCCAATACTGTTAGATAATTAAAGTCTTCTCCGATAATTGCTGAATCGTTAGGAAACTTACGTAAAAGTGAAATGAGGTTTTATTTAAAAATTTCGGTTAATCTCGAAGCGTAGCTGATTGTCGATAGAAGGATCTACTTATAACCTTATGTTCACCCTTGCCGGACGGAGTGGCCGAGCGGTTCTAGGCGCTACAGTCTGGAACTGCGCGACCGCTACGGTCGCAGGTTCGAAACCTGTCTCGGGCATGGATGTGTGTGATGTCCTTAGGTTAGGTAGGTTTAAGTAGTTTTAAGTTCTAGTGGACTGATGATCTCAGAAGTCCCATTGTGCTCAGAGCCATTTGCACCATTTTGTTCACCCTTGATAGTGAGTAGTGCAGAAACAACGTTGCATGGAGTTTGTCTACTGCGACAACTACACCGCCTCCATTTCCTATTAGCCTATCCTTTCGGTACATACTTAACTTTCCTGTTAAAATCACTCTACTGCCATTTTCGGGTTTTAACCAGCTTCGTTTACCTAGTATTATGTTACCTTGTCTGCTTATTATCGCTTCGAATTCTGGCACTTTGTTGCAAATGCTTTGGCAGTTTAGCACTAGGATTTTAACACCCTCACCCGTGGAGATTGTTTCTTTGGATCTTCCACTTCTTCTTCTGGGTTTACTACAACTGTCGTTATCTGTATTGGATGGAGTATCACCTAATCCAGGAAAAAAAGCCTTGTGTGGACCCTATACACATTCAGCTACCTGGGTAGCTGCCTCTGATGCTTAATTCACACCCGATCCATTTTGGAGGACCCTACAGTTCTAAACCATATGGCGCAAGTCTAGGAAGACACAGCCTAGCTTGTTGCAGAGCCTTCGCAAACTTTGGGTCAAGCCTTCCACTCGACTCAGAACGAATGGACCATGATCTGTTTTGGGGACAATGCTGCATATTATGAGATTCGTCGACGGAAAAGACCCACCGTGGTTTAACAGCGCAATTCGGAGAATGCTCAGGAAGCAAAGACAAAAAAAAAAATGGCTCTGAGCACTATGGGACTCAACATCTTAGGTCATAAGTCCCCTAGAACTTAGAACTACTTAAACCTAACTAACCTAAGGACATCACACACACCCATGCCCGAGGCAGGATTCGAACCTGCGACCGTAGCGGTCCCGCGGTTCCGGACTGCAGCGCCAGAACCGCTAGACCCTCGCGGCCGGCAAGCAAAGACAGTTGCACTCGCGGTACAAGAAAGATCGGGAGAATGAGGACAGGCAAAAGTTAGTAGAGATTCGTGCTGCTGTAAAAAGAGCGATGCGCGAAGCATACAACCACTAACTCCGTCATACCTTAGCAAAAGATCTTGCTGAAAACCCAAGGAAATACTGATCTTACGTGAAATCGGTAAGCAGGTCGAAGGCTTCCATCCAGTCACTCACTGATCAGTCTGGCCTGGCAACGGAAGACAGCAAAATGAAAGCTGAAATTTTAAATTTAGCATTTGAGAAATCTTTCACGCAGGAGGATCGTACAAACATACCGCCGTTTGAGTCTCGTACAGATTCCCGTATGGAGGACATAGTGATAGACATCCCTGGGGTTGTGAAGCAGCTGAATGGGTTGAAAATAAATAAATCGCCAGGTCCTGATGGGATTCCAATTCGGTTGTACAAAGAGAACTCTACTGCATTGGCTCCTTACTTAGCTTGCATTTATCGCGAATCTCTTGCCCAACGTAAAGTCCCGAGCGACTGGAAAAAAGCGCAGGTGACGCCTGTATATAAGAATGGTAGAAGGACTCATCCTCGAAATTACAGCCAATATCCTTAACATCGGTTTGTTGCAGGATTCTGGAACATATTCTCAGTTCGAATATAATGAATTTCCTTGAGACAGAGAAGTTGCTGTCCATGCATCAGCACGGCTTTAGAAAGCATCGCTCCTGCGAAACGCAACTCGCCCTTTTTTCACATGATATCTTGTGAAGCATGGATAAAGGGTATCAGACGGATGCCATATTCCTTGACTTCCGGAAAGCGTTTGACTCGGTGTCCCACTGCAGACTCCTAACTAAGGTACGAGCATATGGGATCGGTTCCCAAATATGTGAGTGGCTCGAAGACTTCTTAAGTAATAGAACCCAGTACGTTGTCCTCGATGGTGAGTGTTCATCGGAGGTGAGGGTATCATCTGGAGTGCCCCAGGGAAGTGTGGTAGGTCCGCTGTTGATTTCTATCTACATATATGATCTTTTGGATAGGGTGATAGGGTGGATAGCATTGTGCGGCTGTTTGCTGATGATGCTGTGGTGTACGGGAAGGTGTCGTGTTGAGTGACTGTAGGAGGATACAAGATAACTTGGACAGGATTTGTGATTGGTGTAAAGAATGACAGCTAACTCTAAATATAGATAAATGTAAATTAATGCAGATGAATAGGAAAAAGAATCCCGTAATTTTTGAATACTCCATTAGTAGTGTAGCGCTTGACACAGTCACGTCGATTAAATATTTGGGCGTGACATTGCAGAGCGATATGAAGTGGTTGAAGCATGTAATGGCAGTTGTGGGGAAGGCGGAGAGTCGTCTTCGGTTCATTGGTAGAATTTTGGGAAGATGTGGTTCATCTGTAAAGGAGACCGCTTATAAAACACTAATACGACCTATTCTTAAGTACTGCTCGAGCGTTTGGGGTCCCTATCACGTCGGATTGAGGGAGGACATAGAAGCAATTCAGAGGCGGGCTGCTAGATTTGTTACTGGTAGGTTTGATCATCAGGCGAGTGTTACGGAAACGCTCCAGGAACTCTGGTGGGCGTCTCTGTAGGAATGGAGGCGTTCCTTTCGTGAATCGCTACTGAGGAAATTTAGAGAACCAGCATTTGAGGCTAACTGCAGTACAATTTTACTGCCGCCAACTTATATTTCGCGGAAAGACCACAAAGGTAATTTAAGAGAGATTAGGGCTCGTACAGAGGCATATAGGCAGCCATTTTTCCCCCGTTCTGTTTGGGAATGGAACAGGGAAAGAAGATGCTAGTTGTGGCACGAGGCACGCCTCCGCCACGCACCGTATGGTGGATTGCGGAGTATGTATGTAAATGTAGATGTAGATCTTCGTAAGAAAGGCAAGTATTCTTAACCTTCCCTGCTAGCCAATGGAATGACCCATGTATGGCCCAACAGTCCAGACGGCAGGCATTGTTTGTTCCAACTTGTCCTACGATCTGCAGTTGGTTGCACCCTTTTCCGTCAGTGGCTGCCGGAGTAGCCTCTTCAACATGCTGAGTGAGGCCTCCACGCATACACACGAGTGCACATGGTGTTCGTACCCAAACCTTGCAGCCATTCCGCTAAAGGGTACCATTATTCGCCGTACGTTTGAGTTGCTGACGATTAACAGACCCCTACACATTAGCGTTTGCCCCTTCTTGACACAGGAAACAGCAGGTTTCCCAATAGGCGAAGCGAGTCTCACAGGTTCACTTTCAGTTCCAGTGGAAAACAGAACCTCGAATCTGTTGGTTTGGTGGGTTGGTGTAACATCCTGAGTTTTCCCCGGTCCCTCTAGCTCCTGAAGAGAACACGTAGACCCGTCATTGACACGCCACTCACAGTTAAGCGCACAAGTAATCATGGATCCTATACTTCCTGCAGAACAGACAGTATGCATAGGAGAGGATCATACTTGAGGTACCTTTGGTACCGGTGGTACATGACTCTCAGCAGCCTTTCTAACACATCCATTCGTCGCAGTTTACAGTTGCTTGGCAGTAGTCAGGGTGATTTCCAGCTGCTTACGAATACCAACCAACTTATCCCCTGTACGAGAACAGCAAACAGCATCATGCCTGAGGCACTATTTTACTGAACAGTAATATCTTACAGAACAGTAAGCAAATAGCTTTAAACTAAGCTTGCTGATTCTCATTTAATCTATGATTAGGATACCTTAGAAGCACATTACGAGTAGCCTTTTGGAACTAAAGCGGTTTACAGTCAAAACGTTATACCTATTACAACAGAAAACTTGGTGTTAGTTTTACTGTTTCCCTGCAACGTTGTGGTCACTAACAACGTCGACAGTAGCGTTAATTTGCGATAAATACAGACAATATACACTCCTATTAACAGAGATAACTGATGTGAGACGATGTTACTTATTTCAAATGGTTCAAAGGGCTTTGAGCACTATGAGACTTAACAGCTGAGGTCATTAGTCCCCTGGAACTTAGAACTACTTAAACCTAACTAACCTAAGGACATAACGCATATCCATGACCGAGGCAGGATTCGAACCTGCAACCGTAGCGGTCGCGTGGTTCCAGACTGAAGCGCCTAGAACCGCTCGGCCACTGCGGCCGGCTGTTACTTATTTACGTTAACTGTAAATCAGCAACACCGAATTACTATGAAATGGGTTATGTAAACACTCCTAACTTACGAATATCTGAGCAAGCGTCCGCAATGATTAAAAATGTACCTGTTTCACAAAAATAAGTAACGAAATTAAGGAACTGTTGGTTTTGGACGAGGATACTGTGACCAAAAGATCCTCAAAAAGCACAGTTTAAATTTACAAATGAAGATATAATACTGCTCCTCGTAACACGTTTCAGACAAGTACAAGCTATGTTTACAGTTGGTAATATGGTATATATCACGACACCCAAACGATTTTTTTATAAAACCAATACCAAAAACACGTTTAAATTTTACGACAAGATTTTGGACCTAAATTTTCGGAAAGGTATTTTCTGAAACACGAGATTTTACCACGAGACAATAGAAATACCCGAAGCCGGCATGTAACCGTGAGTGTAAGTAAATAAACGTGCGAATATCACAGTGTTTTTTCACTTAGCTGTGTCCGTGTCGCCTTTTACATTAACGTGCTAAAGGGTTACACTGCAGTGTCTGTATACCCCACAAAAACGACGAAAAATTCGCAGCAACATGACTTGCGTAGTCTGCTTGGGGCGGCTAACGAAATGAACTCGAATGAAACTTTCTGAAACACCCTGCGTTATAGAACAACGAAGGGGCTTTCTAAGCTGATGCTGTAGGTTACTTACATAACTCTAACTGTGAGCTGTAACTTTCAGAAAGGTGATTCCGCTGAATGTGTATCATGGTCTGATGCAATTGCATTTTTCCGCCTCAGTTGAACTTTGCCTGGTAGATCATCTGCAAATTTACTTTCCGTGTTTCCGTTGCATACGAGATTTCTAATTTTCCTTGGTATCAGTATACATCTAATTCCTAAAGTGTGTTCAGTTTTTGACCCTAGTTTAAACGACAGAGTATCTTAACATGTCAACAGGAAGCTTATATTGTATACGTATCGCAGGTTTGTTGGATTAATTCGTTTTTTACATAAATATTTTTAGGGACTCTGATTTGAAACCTCTTGCCAGTACATTCAATCTAAGATTCGAAACATGTCGCGCATGTTATTTTTAAAATCCCTGCTTTGACACCTGAGACTTTGTCCTTAATTCAGACTATGATCGTGGCACTCAACATACTCTGGGACGTCGCCCACATGGGATTCCCACGTTTTGTCCAGCGGCCATTGATTGTGGCATTATTGTTATGAGGAAGTGAAATATAATAGTGCTTGGCTCCTCGCTAGCGACAGGAAACGTTAGGGTACGTCTGCTGGTTGAACGATTTCCTGTCCTTCCCTGTCCGATGCTTCCCGAGACCGGACACAGAGGCAGTGATGACCAGTCCGGAAGAACCAGACACTGTCCGTCGTGGGAATACCGCTCGCAACACAAGTTGCCAACAGGCTTCTCCGAACGCGCTGCCGAACTGGCAAATCACTTGGCCCTAACCCGAAGCGCCAACCAGTTCCCCCGGCACTGTCATGACCCACTTGTAGCTCCTGTTGCCCCACTTCCAGTTGAAGCCTGTCTTTAATGGATATAAAGTAGTCGGGTACAAATATCATTTATAATTTTTTTTCCAACAGTTGTAATTCTAATACCTTCCATTTAGATGCTTCCTGAACCTAGGACAACACGACCAGCAGCCAGTGAGCATAATGGAAACCTGCTAGATCACGATTCGCGTTTTTATGTCACTGTGCGCATTCTTACAAGTCTGAATACAGGAATAGTCATCAGCACTGGACTGACAGAAGATTTTTTTATGTTACTTGATTTTACCTCTACAGACACTTTATGAGATTTCGAAACCGACTCTCGTTGCTAAATGAATTTTTTGAATTCGCCACTTGTTTATCAGAACATATACAAATTTCAGCCATTATCCTGGAATGAGTGATCCATGCGTATTGCTCTTGTGGTTACCAACTTCTGACTCTAAAATTATTGAAACGTAAGCTTTAATTTCCGAAACAAGAATCATAATGAGCACAAAACTCTGTTTATCACAATTACGTGCAGAAAACACACAGAAGTTCTACGTTGGACAAGTATTGTGTGGATATAAGCAGATTTACTCAGTCAGTTATTTAGGAAAGCGTTGGAGATGTATTTCCGGAGATTCATTTTCTCTGATACGAGTAGCATTGAGGAACAGACAAGCACCTGACAATTCTATGACATCCCAGAAAATTCGAAGTCTTTGTAACTTCTTCTGTAGTAACAAGAAAGTTCGATGGACCGAACGAGAAACATGAAGACGAGCTCTGTTTTTTGAACTATCGGTTGTTGATAATTTTAAACGTATTTTCTGAACCGGTTACTGATCCAGGGATAGTGTTGCGAGATTGATGAACAGAAATTACACATACTCTTCTTAATTTTCGTTAGTGTTTTTCTCACTTTGGAGGGTCCACAGACTATGAGCTGTCACTCATTTACGATTTGCCAATTGTTTTCATTGTATCTGTTCTCTGCATGGGGCACAATCGTCATGTGCCATGAGAAGGAATCTCGTATGCGACATCTTTCTGCGAACTGTGGAAACTTCGTTTTGCCAATATTTGTGTACTTTATCTCTGAAGTCGAGACGGGGAATCAGACTGACAGTTTACTTCGATAAGTGTGGAAAACTGCGTAAATCCCCGCTCAGTCTGGCCGATGTGCTGTATCACTAGCGTTAACCCACGTCTTACTTCCTGTCTCACAAAGTAGTACAATTCGCGGTAACCTGTGTGAGATCTCAGAATCAAGGGCATATATTTGCGCTAAACTGTTTTTGTCGGAATAAAATTTCGGGAATTTGTTCTTAACGCACTAGACAATAAGCAGTAATATAGATGGTAATGAAGAACAAGACAGTAAACATTCCAGATAGTCCGCCCGGTAAAATGCGTGCATTAATTCTGCAGGCTTAGATGAAAAACGTCTGTAACGAGTACACTTGAAAATAAATAAACTACATCATTCGGATTGAGCATGACTACCTTTACGTATAGTACAGCGCTTGGGGAACTAGTTTGCGAGTAACGATAGTGGTCTGGTAGTTTGGTAAGCCTTATAACGATTTGTACAGAACCGTCAGGCTAGTTTCCAGTTCCATCCCACATATCTACTGCTTTGTCCGCCATCAGACACGGCACACAGAGGATGCCACACGGCACGGCCACTTTCTAGCACGCGCCACGAAGTTACGCTTAGGCACTACACAGATGGCGTTTAACAAGGACTATACTATGCTTCCGCCTTAAGCATAGAGATAGTCCGATAGTGGAAAAAGTAAGCAGATAAGGTGTACGAGACATGTAATTTATTAGCCCCTCCAGACAGTACTTTTTCCATGAAACTTGAGCTTCTTCAGGTTTACCGAATGTTCGTATAACTTATGGGAATGCAGTCGGGTAACGTCCTCTACAATCGCCGATATTTAGCTGCTCGTCCCATCATTGTCAAGACCCAAATAAAACGACAGATCGCTGTGCATGGCGACTGGTGCCAGTACGGGTAACTATAAAATATTTCTGTTTGCTGGTGACACTAGCTTGGTAGTAAAGGATGTTGTGTGCAACATTGGCTCGGTTACAAATAGTGCAGTACATGAACTCAGTTCATGGCTTGTAGAAAATAAACTAACGTTAAATCGCACTGAGACTCAGTTTTTACAGTTTGTAACACACAATTCAACAAAACCTGACGTTTTAATCTCACAGAACGGGCATATGATTAGTGAAACTGAACAGTTCAAATTCCTAGGTGTTCAGATAGATAGTAAGCTGTGGTGGAAAGCCCACGTTCAGGATCTTGTTCAAAGACTTAATACTGCCATTTTCACTATTCGGTTGGTTGGTTGGTTGGTTGGTTGGGGAAGGAGACCAGACAGCGTGGTCATCGGTCTCATCGGAGTAGGGAAGGATGGGGAAGGAAGTCGGCCGTGCCCTTTCAGAGGAACCATCCCGGCATTTGCCTGGAGCGATTTAGGGAAATCACGGAAAACCTAAATCAGGATGGCCGGACGCGGGATTGAACCGTCGTCCTCCCGAATGCGAGTCCAGTGTCTAACCACTGCGCCACCTCGCTCGGTTCACTATTCGAACGGTATCGAAAGTGAGTGATACTTCGACACGAAAATTAAACTACTTTCAATATTTTCATTCGCTTATGTCGTATGGTATTATATTTTGGGGTAACTCTTCCCATTCTACAAGGATATTTTTGGCTCAGAAAAGGCGGTTCGGGCAATAAGTGGTGTGAGTTCACGAACCTCTTGTCGACCTCTGTTCACGAGTCTGGGTATTTTGACATTGGCCTCTCAATATGTATATTCCTTATTGTCGTTTCTTGTTACCAATATTAATTTATTCCCAAGAATAAGCAGCTTTCACTCGGTTAATACTCGGCAGAAATCAAACCTGCATTTGGATCGGACTTCCTTAACTCTTGTGCAGAAAGGTGTGCAGTACACTGCTGCATCCGTTTTCAATAAGCTGCCACTCGAATTCAAAAATCTTAGCAGTAAATCGAAAGTGAAGAGTTTCCTCATGGGTCACTCCTTCTATTCTGTCGAGGAGTTTCTTGAAAAATTAAGCTGATTCTTATTGTATTGCTGATAGCGTTTACTTAAACTTATGGGCTGACTTTTTCAGGTTCATCAACATTTATTTTTATCTGTTATTGCTTTTATGTTGTAATTTCATGTACTGACACGTTCCATGACCTTGGAGATTTGCTCCTCAATTTGATCCTACGGAACTTGACAAGTAAATAAATAAATAAAATAAAATAAATAATATGTTTCAATAATTCTTCATATTTATTAAGTCTATTTACAGAATTATAAATTTACTAAATAGGTAGAAAATTGCCGAAAGACAGGTTTATGAAAGAGGTGGGGCGAGGAGGGGGTGCAGCTTTGGCTCAGTCTCTTGGCAGATAGTTTATTTATTTATTGCAAGTTTAAACAGCTGTTACCTGATATTTTGAATCACGTTGTACATGTTACTGTTTTCGTTTGTCATCTTTTCGTAGTTTTTTGTTTTGTTTTTATCTGCATCATTTGACATGACTAATCCTTTTTTGAAATAACAACAATTTGAGGTTGAAATATAAATAAAAGTTTGTTGTTTTAAGAAGGTGATAGGACAGAGGACAGATTTATTAGTGCCATCACTGACTGTGACTGGTGGAGAATACCTCGGAATCGTTCCTTAGAGTTGTGGATAGTCAGTCACAACAAATAAGTTTCTAGTTACTAGTAGAGAAACGGAACTGCTAATCCTATGCATTAACGTTAGGTACTCATCCATGTACATCATTGGGTGCTTTCTTGGCTAGATCTCCAGCACCTTTCACTACATTTACTCTAATGTTCGCTATCCTTAGTTGTTATTTGACTGATATGTACAATTTGTCAGTGCAATTTGGCATGTTATGTCTAATCCATAATCGCTAGGTATCTTATTTATTGTTACATCTGATCTTCCTCCTCCTCCTGTTCCTCCTCAGTGTCACTATTATCGCTGTCACTGTGTGTGCCGCTGTCAACCCTCTGGAGATTGTTGCTTCGTTGCATATAGGCATGTCTCTAATGTTGTGTTCTGTGTAGTCTAAGTGTAGTGTATGTGTACAGTTCGCGTATTGCCCGCAGAAGAGGACAATGTGTTCTGAGGAACCTTCTTCGCCGCATGTGCATGTAACTGTCTGTCTCAGACTCGAATAGTTTAAGTGCGTGAGATAAGATCCGTATCCAGTTAATAAATGTACCATATAGCGGTTAGGATCGATATGTTTCATTCCCAATTGCTCCCTAAGTCAGGGAGGAAGTCGTGCAGTCTGCGTCCCTTATCACTCACATCCCACTCATCTTGTCTTATATCCAAACCCCAACTTTTAAGGGGACATGTTGTCTACATCGCTACACCTGTTATTTTGTGTACCTTATCTAGTCTCTCGATCTTTAACCAATACCTTGCAGCTCTGTGTTTGATCGTGACATCTTTGGGGCATATATTAGGTTCCACACATAGTGCATCCATTGAGGTGCTGCCGAAGGCTCCGGGTAGCCTAAACAGGACACTTCTGTCCTCGTCTGACTGATGCCTTGTTGGTGACCAGGTTCAATCTGTGCGCCCACTTACTAGCTGCGTAGCTGACAAGGGAACCTCCCCATCGCACCCCCCTCAGATTTAGTTATAAATTGACACAGTGGATAGGCCTTGAAAAACTGAACACAGATCAATCGAGAAAACAGGAAGAAGTTGTGTGGAACTATGAAAAAATAAGCAAATTATACAAACTGAGTAGTCCATGTGCAAGATAGGCAACATAAAGGAGAATATTAGCTGATGAGCGCCATGGTCTCGTGGTTAGAGTGAGCAACTGCGGAACGAAAGGACCTTGGTTTGAGTCCTCCCTCGAGTGAAAATTTTACTTTCTTTATTTTCGCAAAGTTACGATCTGTCCGTTCATTCATTGACGTCTCTGTTCACTGTAATAAGTTTAGTGTCTGTGTTTTGCGACCGCACCGCAAAACCGTGCGATTAGTAGACGAAAGGACGTTCCTCTCCAATAGGAACCGAAAACATTTGATCGCAAGGTCATAGGTCAACCGATTCCTCCACAGGAAAACACGTCTGATATATTCTTTACGACACTGGTGACGGCATGTGCGTCACATGACAGGAATATGTTGTCGACCCACCTAACTTGCACACTTGGCGAATGGGTAAAAAGATTCTTCTACCTTGCCCGATTTAGGTTTTCTTGTGGATGTGATAATCACTCCAAAAAAAAGTGATGAAAACATAAGTTTGTCACATAAACTGCATCAAATGAATGCAACAGTTTCAGAGTCGCACAGTTTTCCCTGTGCTCTGTCAAAACATGTTTTTTTTTACGTTTTCAAATGTTTCCGTTCGTAGACCGTCAAATTCTGTATATGTCCAAGCAAATCTGAACATGTCCTGGAATTTTGGAGAGCGAAGTTGATTATGTGTGAGTGCCTGAACTTTGATAATTATCTGAAAATAAAAAATTAAAATTTTCACCCGAGAGAAGATTTGAACCAAGGACCTGTCGTTCCACAGCTGCTCACGCTAACCACGGGACCACGGCGCTCGTATGCCAACGCTCTCCATGATGTTGCCTACCTTGCGCATGGACTACTCAGTTTGTATATTTTGCTTATTTTTTTCATAGTTCCACACAACTTCTTCCTGTTTTCTCGATTGATCTGTGTTCAGTTTTTCAAGCCCTATCCCTGTGCCAACTTATAACTAAATCTGAGGGGGGTGCGATGGGGAGGTTCCCTTGTGAGTACTGATTCGAAGAGCGCATAGTGGCGTGTCCGTATCACTGGTAAACGTAGTCTGTACTGTTTTGAATTTAGCCTCACCAGTTTATGTATTATTTTTTCTGCTTTGTCTACTGTTTGCCTTATGTGTTCGTTGAAATTCAATTTATCATCTATGTGTACCACAAGATAGCGTGTAACAGGTGCTCGTTTGATGTTTGTGTCCCTGTTGTAACTGAAGGATTCCTTTGGAGTGATCCTTTCAGTAATGTGTATGTGGTTTTCTTTTCGGCTATGCTGAGTTTGTTGTTGTGTCACCATTGTGTATTTGTTTGTAGTATTCCACTGGCTTTCTCTTCTAGCTGGCTCTGTTGTTTGCAATGTCTGCAACTAATGGATCATCTGCGTAGGTGACAATTCCATCTGACCTGTCATCCTCATCTAGCAGATGTAGGAGGGATTCGATTGTCAAGTCCCAGAAGATGGGGCCGCAGATCGATCGTAGAGGACAGCCTTTGGTAATTGTTTGCATTGCTTCCCGGCTGTCCATCTGCCATTCGACTACTCGGTCTTTACAATACTCTAGGAAACTGTTGTACAATGATTGTGGTTCCTCAAAATGTTTTAACCTTTGAAACATTGCGGGCCACCAGAGGTTATCAAACGCACCGTCATTGTCAATCTTTATTGCCATGGCGTATTTCTGTGTAGTAGCAATAAGCCGAACTAGTGTTGGCTCATGACCATGAGAGCTCTGTGGGTTTGCAAGCGGTTACACAATAGCTTCTTTGCTAAGGTGTTTATTAGGCATACTGATCTGTAGGTCCTTGGACCTGCTGATTTCTTAATAATGACTGCCTTGGAGGTTTTCCGTACTGTCGGTACCCTGCCCAGCCGTAAGGCATCGTTCAATAGCGTTGTTAGGAACTGGGTGATCTTTGGTGCTAGTTTTTTAAGTGATGATTATGGCGTGTGACGATGGCCTCCCGTCGGGTAGACCGCTCGTCTGGTGCAAGTCTTTCGATTTGACGCCACTTCGGCGACTTGCGCGTCGATGGGGGTGAAATGATGATGATTAGGACAACACAACACCCAGTCCCCGAGGGGAGAAAATCTCCGACCCAGCCAGGAATCGAACCCGGGACCTTAGGATTGACAGTCTGTCGAGCTGACCACTCAGCTACCGGGGGCGGACAGTTTTTTAAGTGTTTCCAAGTGGACGCCATCTGGTTGAGGGGCTTTTCTGCTTTTGAGTTCTGAGATTGCTAGCGCAACCTCTTCTTGCACAAAAGTCCAAGCAACGGTTGCAGTGTTGTATGATGTGCGTAGGTCTTCTCTTAGTGTTCTGTAATATTGTGTGTTTGTATCGCTGACGTTGTTAGTGAGTAGTTTATACAGCAGAAACTCCGCTGTATTCCTCCGTCCCCTCGTCATCGTGCCTTCATCCTGCCTTAGCGTTCCCAGAACTGGTGGGACATTTGTCTTCACTATCAGCATTTTCTATGGTCCCCCCACATATATTGCTCTGTTTGAGTTCCCAGAGTTGTCTCGGTCGGGCACACAGTTTTAATCTGCCAGGAAGTTTCATATCAGCGCACACTCCGCTGCAGAGTGAAAATCTCATTCTGGAAACATCCCCCAGGCTGTGGCTAAGCCATGTCTCCGCAATATCCTTTCTTTCAGGAGTGCTAGTTCTGCAAGGTTCGCAGGAGAGCTTCTGTAAAGTTTGGAAGGTAGGAGACGAGGTACTGGCAGAAGTAAAGCTGTGAGTACCGGTCGTGAGTCGTGCTTCGGTAGCTCAGTGGTAGAGCACTTGCCCGCGAAAGGCAAAGGTCCCGAGTTCGAGTCTCGGTCGGGCACACAGTTTTAATCTGCCAGGAAGTTTCATGTATGCTCCAGTTTGCTACGTATGCCATTGCTACATTATTTGCCAGCGTAACGTCGATATTACTGCTCTTACCATCGAAACCTGTGTATATTGGTATAGGTACCTCTGTGTTCATTACACGTAATTGTGTTTCTTGTATTAGACAGGCGATTAAGCGTTCTCTGTTAACTGTTCTGTCTGTTTTCCAGAGGGTGGATCTTGAATTAATGTCAGCATTTCTCACTAATTTTTTGCCTCTGGCATGCATTTCTGGTAGTGCAAATATCTGTAATGAAGTACTGTGTTGTGCCGCAAAATGATGTGCTTGGTGCAGCCGGAGAAAAATTAGGGTGTCCTCCTTGGCCAATGCAAGCGGCCATAGAAGCAAGTCAAGTCAGACGGCTATGGAAAGTTTCGCCAGACACGTCTGCTGTTATAGCGAATTTTTCTAACAAGGCTATACATCTACGTTATACTCTGCTAGACACCTAACGGTGTATGGCGGAGGGTGCTTCTGGTACCACTAACTGATCCCCTCTTCCCTGTTCCACTTGCAAATGCCAGGTGTCAAGAAATGCTGTTGGCAAGCCGTTGTATTACCGTTAATATCTCGAATTTTCTCATTATAATAATTCCGCAGGATGTATGTGGGGGGAAGTAATATGTTGTCCGACTCTTCCCGGAAAGCACTCGCTCAGAATTTCAACAGCAATCCACTCCGCGATTCCAGCGCTTCTCTTGTAGGGACTGCCAGCATCTTTGTAACGCCCTCGCACCGATTAAACGATCCTGTGACGAAATGCCCCTTTGTCCATTGGATTTTCTCTCTCTCTTCTATCAGTCTTACCTGGTTATGAAGAATACTCGAGAATCGGTCGAACAAACACCTTGTAAAGCTCTTTCTTCGTGGATGAGTTACATTTCCTTAAAATCCTTCCTATCAATCTTAGTCAGGCATCTGCTTTTCCTACTATTTATTTATGTGGTCATTTCACATCAGGTCGCTCATTTATCTAATCCTCTGCAGGTCGTTTTGCAAATCTATTAATGCCTTACATAGTTGCTACTTTCTTTTAGAGAACCGTACCATCTGCAGACAGTCTTAAGGAGCTTCCAACGCTTTCTACTAGATCATTTATTTACATTGCAATCAGTAACGATCCTATCACACTTCCACGGGGTACTCCGGAAATTACCTTTACATCTGTCTATTCTGATCCGACGTGTTGAGTTCTATATGTAAGGAAGTCTTGAAACCAGTCGCAAATCTGGTTCGATACACGGTAAGCCTTTTTTTTCACTAATCAGTAGAACGAGACGGTGACAAATGCCTTCCTGAAGTCGAGCAACACGGCATCAACCTGAGCACAATTATGTACAGCGCTGTGGATCTCATAGAGGAACAGAGAGAGCTGAATTTCGCAAGATCCTTGTTTAGCAAACCCATGTTGACTTTTATACAGGAGAGTTTCGTTCTCCAAAAAGCTATAATACTTGAACACAAAACATGTTCCGTAATTCTACGACAGATTGACGTCAACGATATACGCCTAAAATTATGTGCACCTGACCTACGACCCTCCCTGAAGACGTGAATGACCCTTTTTTTTCTAGTTGCTAGGTTCCCTTGTAGGGAAGCAGCCTACTCACGCCGTAGTAAACTCACATCAGTCTTTCCATTGTGTGCCAGCCTAGTCCGCTGTAACTAGCTCTGACGTCATAAATGTTGCGCAATACTTTAAAAATCAAACAAATAACCTAAAACGATTCTAGCATGTCAGGAGTAATACTAAATTAATATGTGTTGAATATCAGTTTGATAACTTTAACCATTTTCGAAATTTTGACGTTTTCCTGTAAAAATCATTGGCGCAACAGAAAAGTGCTAGAGAATTAAAAATTTATAATTAGATTCCTATTTCATAATTATTTAATAGAAACAGTCTTCTGGATCTCACAAATTAAGATTTTAGTTGAAATTCATAAGTTTCTGGTTTTTGTCTTAAAAATTAAGGAAGCAAGATAGATTAAGTAGGCTAATAAATAAGGCTAGGATGTTTATATTTAAGTAGAATGGAGATCCGCTATAACCATAAAGATGTGAGAAGTTTCATTTGAATAACTATAAAACTATAGCGATAGCGTATCTCCAAAGTGCCAGTTCAGAGCTCGTCTACTGCGTGCAGTGTAATTAAATTAATTCTCTCGCCCAAAATATTTAACTTAACCACGTCAAACTTTTATTATGATTACTTACCTGTGTGCTGAATGCACATTTAAATTGAGAGCTTCATCGGCCATCAGCAAAAGAAGCTATGGTTTATTCAATGACTTAAAGTGGTGCATTACTAGCGCAGCGGCTAGTCGGGAGAGCCGATTTGATCAGGCGTTCCCTTAGCCGTCCGCACCGCGGCTTTATATATAAGAACGCTGCGAGAGGAAAAAAGGCCCCAGTTCTCTCCAGACACTTAATAGCACGCCATCTGTGTTGGGAGTCG
The DNA here is from genome assembly GCF_023898315.1 of Schistocerca nitens. Lineage (NCBI taxonomy): Eukaryota > Metazoa > Arthropoda > Insecta > Orthoptera > Acrididae > Schistocerca > Schistocerca nitens. Next base: position 933,828,178 of record NC_064616.1, read on the forward strand.
CGTCGCGTCGGTATCATTGCTACAAACAGCCTCGGATGCCGCATTAAGTTACTCGGGATACGCGTAACCATGAAATCATTTTCGAGAGAAGTGTTAATTCTGGGATGACTTTAATGATATATCTTCAGTTTGCGTAGGTCGTATTTTCACGTGCCGCCGCGGGACAGACATTCTACCATTATTTAGCGTGGCGTTTGATGAACATTATCATCAAATTATGGCGAGCATTCATTTAAATATTTAATTTGGACAATTATAGTGGCATCAGCGCATTAGACTCTGAACTGCTCTGTTAGATTGCGTGGATTTTTTCTTTTTCTTTTCATCTGTGACTTTCAGAACACAGAGAATTTTTAGAAAATCGTTTTTGATTATGAATCCCAGACAATCTCCTAATTTCTCAGAGCTATAAGCTGCAGCTATAAGTGTGTTTCTCAGATGAAGTGGGCACTAGGAATTCTAATTACGGGCTTCACGTCTTGCTAATCACTTTCTGGTTGCCAAAATTGTAGTTAGAGAGCCAGTGTTGAGAACGGCAAAAGACAGCATAAATAATAGGAACATTTAACAACAATAATTCCACCCGCCGCCGCACATATGGTTAATCGGCCGGGAAATGAAGTGTTTCTACATTCAAACATTTATAGAACAGTAAATTTCCTCACCCGCCGCCCCACACCCTTCGTTGCTCCAGAGAGCTACGATAAAATTGTGCTAGTAGGGGAGCAAGTTCTTCCGCATAATTTTATTAGAATCTTACAAGTATCTCATGTGGTCACGATGTCTTTCCCTACTAAGCGATTGTTGGCTGATGTGGCAATAGTCGTAGAGTACCTCCTAATATCGTGTCGGACTTCCTTTTGCCCGATATACTACAGCAGTTCGACGTGGCATGGACTCACCAAGTCGTTGGAAGTCCCTTGCAGAAATATTGAGCCATGCTGCCTCTACAGCCGTCCATAACAACGAAAGTGTTGCCGGTGCAGAATGTTATGCACAAACTGACCTCTGGATTATGTTCCATAAACGGTCACTGCGGCTGTTGTCCGGCGATCTGGGTGGCTAAATCATTCGCTCGAACTGTCCACAATGTACTTCAAACCAATCGCGATCAACTGACGTCGTTGCCTGGGAACATAAAGTCCATGAATGGCTGCAAATGGTCCCTAAGTAGCTGAACATAACCGTTTCCAGTCAACGATCGATTCCTTGTAAAAGCAGCCACACCATTATGGAGCAACCACGAACTTGCACAGTGCCTTGTTGACAACCTGGGTCCATAGCTTCGTGGAGACTGCGCCTACCTCAAACCTTATCGTCAGTCATTACCAACTGAAATAGGCAGTCATATGATTAGGGCACGGTTTTCCAGTCGGCCAAGACCACGTCTAATGCTAAAAGAACCAACCGACTTCCTAAATTTACCTAACTAGAGGAAGTACGTAATATTCAAACTTTGACCCTGTATTGCAGTATACACTGACGTGAGAGAACTCGTGGGATAGCGATATGCACATCTACAGATGACGGTAGTATCCCGTACATAAGGTATAAGAAGATAGTACACTGGTGGAGCTGTCGTTTGTGCCAAGGTGATGCATGCGAAAAGATCTTTGACGTGTTTTTGGTCGCACGACGTGAATTAACAGACTTTTAACGCGAAATAGTAGTTGGAGGCAGACGCATGTGACATTCCATTTCCGGTGTCGTTTGGGAATTCAGTACTGTACACGTAAAATACGCAAATAAAATCCGGTGTGAAGCCAAACGTAGTTCATTAAGTGACGTAGCACGGAGAAATTTGCTGTAAAGTGTTTCCGTTATCATCAGAAGGGTTCTGGGAATCCCATGTTGTAGTACTGAGGCACAGGCACAATTTTTGTGCACGTTACATCCTGTCTGAGGTGTAAAATTAGTTTTGAGTCATTTCGATTTCAAATGAGTAAACTGTTAAAATTTTACTAGCCCATAAGGATTTTTCGTATGAGTAATAGAGATGGGGCCCCTCCACGCCCGCACCAACGTGGTGACCAAACCAAAAGTTCTACTGTCACCTCCGTAAACATGTTAGTTGTCTAGTAAGTGGATCACAGGATGCTGGGCTGTGATGTTGTCCGTGCGTCTGGGTAAGGCTACGCATTAACACGGTCCATCAGGTGATAGATAGTGGACGAAACGCGAATGAGGGTAGCGATTTGAAGAGCAGGGGGAAAAAAGTGCCAAGGCTCGTGCCGTGGGAAAAAAACCTCTGCGACAGTGTGATGGGTAGTAAGAGCAGTAGTGGCTTACTAGCTGCGATAGCTCATGCAAGGTTGGATTTGTTAGTATAGGTATCATGCATCATTACCGTGACAAGCGATGGCGATGTGTCCCAGTTGCTGCAGCTGCTACATTCCTGGAACAATCAAGATCGTTATACAGTAGTGGGCGATCGGCCATAGATCATCTCACTGTGTGGGGGATGTGTGGAGCTTGTTTGCATGCAGTGTACGGTACGGCTTCCCTGTGTAGTGCCAGTTATTCGGCAGTGTATTTCAGCTGGATATCCAGTAATGGCGTCTGATTAACAGGGGCTCGCCTGTGCCGTTATGTTTCCGTATGCTTGGCCATAGATGTTATGTCCTTACAAGTATGTCTTTTATGTTTCCATCTATGGTTGTGGTCGTAGTTCCCCAGATTGCGGCTGTTAGCGGTCGGCGCCTGCGCTGCGAGGTTCTCTCCGCTAGGCGTCCACGCGACGACTCCTTTCGTATGAGTGACATGTCCTGCTTTAGCGGGGAAAATAAGGTAACAAACAGAAAAATGCTCCTATCGGAGCACAAAAAAGGTCAATATGCTCCTCCTTATTAAAAGACTCCGACCGAAAAGTGGGGTACCAGTTGCCTCATTCTACCTTCCTTAGCACCTTAAAAAATTTTCCAGTAAGTTTTGGCTTGCGAACATATTCGTCCTTTCTTATGCTAAGAGAGAAGGCGACAGTGGCAGTGGGAATGAGACGCGAAAGCGATAAATGCTGGAAGATAGTAGACATTGGCTGTGGCATAGAAACAGCGAAGGAGACACTGGCAGTGTGAAAGAAATAGAGGAACACAATGGCAGTGGAATGTAGTTGACAGTGACACAACAGTGCTAGGAAAAGAGTGAAGGAGACAGAGAGGCATAAAAAGAAGGAGAAAGTGAAAGTCGATGAGAGGTATTAATAAGAAGCAGAGTGAGAAGAGACAGCAGCACTGAGAAGGAATGAATGACATATTAGCAGAAAGAGAGGGCAAGAGGGAGACAGTGAGAGGAGACAGTATTAGTATGACAGAAAGAGGGAGACTATGGCTGTGAGACTGGGGACGGTGACAGTGAGAGAGACACCAAGAGATAAGGACAATAAGTGAGAAATGACAAATGGGAGTGGATGGGTATTAGCGACTTAGAGAGAAGGACTAGTAGATGTGAGCGAGTTACAGTTAACAGAGCTTATGGGATTGAGAGGTGAGTTGCATGTTAGAACGAGCGCGAATATGTTCGCATGCCAAAATTTTTGGAAAAATTTTTAAAGGCGCTAAGGAAGGTAGAATGAGGCAGCCGGTACCCCACTTTTTGGTCAGAGTCCTTTAATAAAGAGGAGCATATTGGCCTTTATTTGTTCTCCGATAGGAGCATTTTCCCGCTGGTAAAGTTTCAAGAACCAGTTTTAATTGAACAATCTACGGATATAATTCAGACCCTACCTAAAGTTCCTGCATCGAGCGTGAAGGTAATACAGCATAATTACAAAGTGCACAGAGGTATTTTAGGCAGTCATTTTTCGATCGCTGCACGGGTGAATGGAATCCCTAATATTGTTATCTAGTACAATGCTAAGTGCCTTTTGCCATGCTCTTCTCAGTACCTAGCAAAGAATGTACGTAGAAGTAGGTAGCCCCCGAACTGTGTCAGAATGCTTTGAGGAGCACTGCATTGATACGAAAGTTTGTGTATGACGTCCAGTTCATCAGATCTTTTTTTCTGTTTGCTATTGAGCACATACGGTACGCCATCAAGAGAGATATGCGCGCCTTGACCTATAACCCCCGAATCTCTGTTAGCGTTTAAATGATTCTCCGCCGCTTTCGGTGGCCCGCGCAGTCTGTTCCACGACGCGTCGCCGTCAGCCGTGCGAAAGAGGACCCTGCACAGTGCAACTCACATGCCTCTAATAGAACTGCTCGTGAGGGTAGTCGTCATCCCGTATAAGCTAATCTGAGTCAAATTTATGTGGACTCCCGGTATGGAATGTGTGCTCTGTAAACGCAGAGTAGGTTACTGTTCGAAGTAGGATACAAAACATCCAGAAGAAACTGCAACCGAAGACGTAACTTTTGTGCCTCCTCGCACGGTTGAACGGTCCAAAATTATACGCAAAGTCAATTTATTGTTAATTTTACCTAAGCATATTATTCTACATATATCTGCATTCTGCGAATCACTGCAAAGTACGCGTCAGTGTGTATATATATATTACTGGATCACATGTTGACGTATCTTCCAATTCCATTCACGTATGGATCTTGGGGAAAAAAATACTTTCTTGTACGCCATTCTTGCTAACTGTTATTTGCGTGATTTTATCTCCATGGAACAGACAGAGAGATGAAGAATATTAGCCGCTTCCGCCCTCAAAAATAGTTCTTGAAGTTATCTACGGGGCATGTACAGCCTTCTTTTTCGAGTGCCTACCAAATAAGGCTTTTAAATATTTATGTTGTGCTATCTTGTTATTTACTCTTCAAACAAGCCTGTGATCATCTCTGTACATATTGTGTGTCGTCTCTTAGCCCATATGCTTGGACAGTATTCAGGTACAGGCTGTATGCGCATTTTTCAGGGAATCTCTTTTGCAAGCAAACTGCAATTCCCAGTATCCTACCACGAATCGCAGCCTGCCATTTGGTTTATCTACAACTGAGCCAGTCTGGTCCTACGTCTATACACTGTTAATCACAAGTAAACGACTCCAACTATGACTCATTAAGCATACTGTGTAAGGATAGCGCGCTTTTACGTTTCGTCAAGTGCACAACTTTGTCTTTAAGTCATTCATGTGTAGCATGAACAGAACGTTCTTATTCCACTCACTTGCGGCACACCAGATATTACTTCATCGTCGGTAGAACAGTCTCTATCCACGGTTACCGAGCGAGGTGGGGCAGAATATGGTACTGGACCAGTGTTCAGCAGAACGGCGATTCAAATCTCCGTACGGCCATCCTGATTTAGGTTTCCTGTGAGTTCCCTAAATCGCTTAAGGCAGACATCGTGATGGTTCTTATGAAGGGTACCGTCTATCCGTCATCTCTCCGAAGTTGTCGTCCATCTCTAATGACGCAGTCGTTGACAGGGGGTTAAAATATAATCTCCCTTCCTTCCATTCAGGATAACATGCTACTTCCTCCCTGTCGAGACACTCTAAATCCAGTCGCAAACGTGCTTGGATATACCATAGTGGTCTGCGCTCCGACGACGAAAACTGACAACGGCTGGAAGTGCGATGTGCTGACCACATGCCCCTTCATAAACGCATCCAGTGAAGCCTATAGGCTGAGGAGGACACGGCAGTCGATCGGCACCGTTGGGCCTTCCGAGGCCTGTTTGAACGGAGGAGGATAGGTATGCAAGGATAGCGATATCCGCAGTAATAACTGTTTCTCGTTTAAAACCCTGCGCTGAGACGGATAGGCCGGCCGAAGTGGCCGAGCGGTTCTAGGCGCTACAGTCTGGAACCGCGCGACCGCTACGGTCGCAGGTTCGAATCCTGCCTCGGGCATGGATGTGTGTGATGTCTCTAGGTTAGTTATGTTTAAGTAGTTCTAAGTTCTAGGGGACTGATGACCACAGAAGTTAAGTCCCATAGTGCTCAGAGCCATTTTTTTTATACGGATATCCGCAGGTATAGCTGCGGAAAACCGCATTAATAATTTCTCTGTGGTTAAAAATTAAAGGACAGCGTCAGAATTGCCATTTTCGTCTACTTGCGTTTTATCCTGTCACGAATAAATATTATTTTGTTTTAACTCGCTTAATACCTGTTTGTTACGGAATGCCACTATACAGGGTGATTTTGCTAAATGGTGACAAACTGCAGGAAACTGTCCCTGAGACGAAAAGGGCCAAAAAAGGATCATATGAACAAGTGGCCGGAAACAAGTGAAAGCGAGGTACACCCACTTGAAGATGGAGATGAAATCTCTTTGCAAGCAACCTTGGTATCAGCTGGCCCGCCGGCATGGGATAAGCTACACGAACGGGTCGAACGTTCTCCACAACTGGTGGTAGAGAAATTGCCAGTGTGTAATCATATTCACAAATTAACTTTCAATGGAATGTAAAACGACTCGTTCCACATCATTACTGTTTATTGTGAAAAATGATCCATGAAACTAACTAATTAACTTAATAACTATCCGTATCACGTACAGTCATTACACATGGACTTACCTCCGTAACCATGGTTTCGTTGCTGGTTCGTAGCAGAGTTCACCACAGTGCTGAAATATCTATCACCAACTTTAGTTCACTCTAGTTAAATTAATGAGGGGCGGTATCGTCACAGTACCCACCTATGGGCTACGGAGAGTACATGTGCAATTGTGGCAGCGAACCATCAGCATCGGTTCAGTCTCATTACGCGAGTGAGGACTGCCAGCGACCGCCTCATAGGCGAACCTGTCTTCCCTGCTGGAAGACGTACCTTTGGTGGTACGTAGCGTAATGTAGCTACTATATGATGGTGCCCCCGTCTCTGCCCTCTTGAGTGTGGAGCTAAAACACTAGAAACGCTAGTTGTACTGAAAAGAGTTGCACGTTAACATAATACAAAATTGTAGTGAATTGGCTTACATTTGATAAACGAAGTATATGGTTAACGTCATAGAGTGCTAGCTAAGTACTAGGCGTTGCCTGGGCGTGTATTTATTCCAGTCTTCTATTAGCTATCTTCCCCTCCCTTTTCTCTATGTCCATCTCCTCCTTCACCCTCTCTCTGTCGGTCTCTGCCTTCATCCCATCTCTGTCCATATCCTCCACTCCATCTCTCTGGCCACTTCCTCCGCCCTCCCTCTCCCCCCCACCCTACTCCCAGTCCATCTCCTCCTGCCCTTCTCTCTGTCTCTCTGTCAGTCTCCTCCTCCCCCGTCCTGTCCATCTACCCCTCTAATTGCATCTCCTCCTTCCCCCTCCCTTTGGTCATCTCCTCCTCCACCTGTCTATCTCCTCCTCTCTCTGTCCATCTCTTCGTCCTCCCTCTCTCTGTTCATCTGCTCCTCTTTCCGTTCTCTATCTCCTCCTCCCCCCTCTCATTGCCTATCACTTCCCTTTCTCTTCCATTTCTTCCTTCCCCACACTCTGCACAACTACTACTCCCCCTCTCTCTGTCTGTCTACTCCCCCTCCTATCTCTGTGCATCTCTACCTCTTCCCTTTCTCTGATCATCTCCTTCTCCATCCTTCTCTCTCCATGTTATCGCCCCCATCGCAACAAAAGGCTGGTGGTTCTTAGTCCCACAGTAATTCATTCCAGATCATAGCTAATATATGTACGAAATTTGACTGAAACCGTTCCAGGGGTTTAGGATGAGCTATTTATCTACTGCTTTCACATATATTTAACGTATTTCACACGTATTTGTACACATATTTCACCTGCATCTTTAGCAAATTTCGCACCCGCCATGTTAGCCACGAGCGCTAAAGCGCTGCTTCCTGGACTCGGGTAGCAATAGATAGAATAGATCTTTAGCAAATTTAGCCCTGCAGTTTTATTTTCACGCGGCTCGTGTTTATGACATCATCTCTCCTGAACAATGTGTCGTACAATGATATAATTTTGCTGGTACATTCAGTGATATATGTGAATACCGTCTGCAAAATGTAACCCGAATACAGTTAGTAGTAAAGAAGCAATAAATTAAATATCACGCTTCATGCGACAGTTTTACTGCGTGAACAGAGAAAATCTAGTAAGCGATAAACTTTTTCCCTTTGATCATTTGGTGGGGGTTGTCAGTGAGAAAAAGTTTCGTTAAGGTTTGAAATTGTGTTTAAAGTTTTTTTTATCCCTACCATAGCCCTTCGATAGGTAGGTGGTCCCCCCCCCCCCCCAACCCCAGCGATTTTTTTCAGACAGTAGGTGATATGTGTACCAAGTTTGGTTGAAATCGGTTCAAAGGTTTAGCAAGAGCAGGAGACGTGGAACATACACACACACATTCATACATGTATATAAGTAAAACCATTTTTATAATATGCATGGATGCAATGAGACGACAATGTAAATCACATCGTTTGACTTCCCAATACTGCAGAAACGTCCCGTAGAAAATTTCGCAAAATTAATTTCATTTATTACGACTGAAAGTTTTAACGTACGGAACATATGACGAATATGGTTCAAATAGCTCTGAGCACTATGGGACTTAACATCTATGGTCATCAGTTCCGTAGAACTTAGAACTACTTAAACTTAACTAACCTAAGGACAGCACACAACACCCAGTCATCACGAGGCAGAGAAAATCCCTGACCCCGCCGGAAATCGAACCCGGGAACCCGGGCGCGGGAAGCGAGAACGCTACCGCACGACCACGAGCTGCGGACTATGACGAATATGGCAGACTACGCTGTACGTAATGTTGTCATGATCGGCCTCTTCGTTCTTAGTCGATAGCACGTAAATTGCAAGGTCCGACTTCAGCAGACGAAAATTTACAAGGGCCAATCCTACCGTCAGAGCGGCGGGTTAAAATGGTTATGAATTTTTAGTATCTGCAAATGCAGATGCGAATAATGCACTAGCGGTTGCCATGCATATCTTGTTTCACTTACCTCGTTGTGTAATACCCATGGGAGCGTTCACGGAAGGAGAAAATTGAATCGCTTAGGTTAATTCACAGAGTAGCAGCACTGACCTGCTCAAAGCGCAATTGAGTATCCGGGCGAAACTGGTCGGCCGCCGTGTGAGGCGCCAAACGGGCAAATGCTGCCCAGCCAGACACACCTGCCCGACCCGTCTAGCCGCTGTCTGCTCACCCGGCCTTCCTTTCCTCTCGCTCTATTGTTCACTCACGCGATTCCGGTTCGCTGAGTGATACTAAGGATAGTAGCTTCTCCTACTAGAAGGACCCTCGCTGGAGTTATGAGCTACATTAAAAACATGTTCTTTTATGTGGCTATGCGAAATATGCGCACATCATTTGTCGCTTAGGTGTCTCTGTTTATATCTACATGATTTCTCTGCAAGTCACAATGAAGTGTTGGATAGAGGGTTTATAGAACCACTTTCAGAATATGTCTCCATCGTTCGAGTCTCCAATAGCACGTGGAGAAAGTGAACAGCTGTATCTTTCACTGCGATCTCTGATTTCTCTTATTTTATTTTTATTTATTTGAGTCATCAGTCCTCTGACGCCGGCGGTGTGGCCGAGCGGTTCTAGGCGCTTCAGTCTGGAACCGCGCGACCGCCACGGTCGCAGGTTCGAATCCTGCCTCGTGCATAGATGTGTGTGATGTCCTTAGGTTAGTTAGGTTTAAGTAGTTCTAAGTTCTAGGGGACTGATGACCTCAGATGTTAAGTCCCACAGTGCTCAGAGCCATTTTTTTTTAGTCCCCTGACTGGTTCTAAGCGGCCCACCACAAATTCCCCTTTTGTACCAAGCTCTTCATTTCAAATTAGAGCTTGCATCCAACGTCCTCAGCTATTTATTAGAGTTATTTCAGCCTTCGTGTACTGTGTACAGCTCCCTCTAGTACTCCCTGATGTCCTGTCCCCTCTCCTTGTCATTGTTTCCCATACGTTCCTTTCTTCGTCAGTTCCGCGGAGAACCTCTTAATCCTTATCTTAGCAGTCCACCTAATTTTCAACGTCATTCTGTAGCACCATATCTAAAACGCTTCAATTCTCTTCTTTTGCGGTTTTCAAAGGGTCCACGATTCACTGCGGTATAGCGATGTGCTCTAAATTCTCAGATATGTCTTCCTCAGATTAAGACCGATGTTTGATTTTCGCAGAGCCGCGCGGGATTAGCCGAGCGGTCTCAGGCGTTGCAGTCATGGACTGTGCGGCTGGTCCCGGCGGAGGTTCGAGTCCTCCCTCGGGCATGGGTGTGTGTGTTTGTCCTTAGGATAATTTAGGTTAGGCAGTGTGTAAGCTTAGGGACTGATGATCTTAGCAGTTAAGTCCCATAAGATTTCACACTCATTTCAACATTTTCGCAGACCTGTCCTGGCGAGGAATGCCCTCTTTGCCTGTGATAATATGCTTGTAATCTCCTCCTTGCTTTGTTTGTATGTGTTATTTTGATTCCAAGGTAACAGAATTCCGTAACTCCATCTGCTTTGTGGTCCTTAATTTTGATATTAACCGCTAATGTCATTTCTGTTATTCCTCATTATTTTCGTCTTTCTTACGTTTACTCTCAGTACATATTCAAGACCCACTAGACCGTCCATTTCAATCAACATGTTTGTAATTCTTCTTCACTTTCACTGAGGACAGCCATGTCATCAGCGAACCTTATCACTGATAACCCTTCACCCTGAATTTTAATCCCACTCTCGAACCTTCCTTTCACATCCATCATTGCTTCTTCAACGCGTAGACTGAACAGTAGGGGCGAAAGACTACATCCTTGACTTAAATCCTTTTTAACCCCACCACTTCGTTCTTGGTCTTTCGTTCTTATTGTTCCCCACTGGTTCTTGTACATACTGTGTAGCACCCGTCTTTCCCTATGTTGTTGTTGTTGTGGTCTTCAGTCCTGAGACTGGTTTGATGCAGCTCTCAATGCTACTCTATCTTGTGCAAGCTTCTTCATCTCCCAGTACCTACTGCACCCTACATCCTTCTGAATCTGCTTAGTGCATTCATCTCTTGGTCTCCCTCTACGATTTTTACCCTCCACGCTGTCCTCCAATACTAAATTTGTGATCCCTCGATGTCTCAGAACATGTCCTACCAACCGATCCCTTCTTCTAGTCAAGTTGTGCCACAAGCTCCTCTTTTCCCCAATTCTATTCAATACCTCCTCATTAGTTATGTGATCTACCCATCTAATCTTCAGCATTCTTCTGTAGCACCACATTTCGAAAGCTTCTATTCTCTTCTTGTCTAAACTATTTATCGTCCATGTTTCACTTCCATACATGGCTACACTCCATACAAATACTTTCAGAAACGACTTCCTGACACTTAAATCTATACTCGATATTAACAAATTTTTCTTCTTCAGAAACGCTTTCTTTGCCATTGCCAGTCTACATTTTATATCCTCTCTACTTCGACCATCATCAGTTATTTTGCTCCCCAAATAGCAAAACTCCTTTACTACTTTAAGTGTCTCATTTCCTAATCTAATTCCCTCAGCATCACCCGACTTAATTCGACTACATTCCATTATCCTCGTTTTGCTTTTGTTGATGTTCATCTTATATCCTCCTTTCAAGACACTGTCCATTCCGTTCAACTGTTCTCCCGAGTCCTTTGCTGTCTCTGACAGAATTACAATGTCATCGGCGAACCTCAAAGTTTTTATTTCTTCTCCATGGATTTTAATACCTACTCCAAACTTTTCTTTTGTTTCCATTATCGCTTGTTCAATATACAGATTGAATAACATCGGGGATAGGCTACAACCCTGTCTCACTCCCTTCCCAACTACTGCTTCCCCTTCATACACCTCGATTCTTATAACTGCCATCTGGTTTCTGTACAAATTGTAAATAGCCTTTCGCTCCCTGTATTTTACCCCTGCCACCTTCAGAATTTGAAAGAGAGTATTCCAGTTAACGTTGTCAAAAGCTTTCTCTAAGTCTACAAATGCTAGAAACGTAGGTTTGCCTTTCCTTAATCTTTCTTCTAAGATAAGTCGTAAGGTCAGTATTGCCTCACGTATTCCAACATTTCTACGGAATCAAAACTGATCTTCCCCGAGCTCGGCATCTATCCGTTTTTCCATTCGTCTGTAAATAATTCGCGTTAGTATTTTGCAGCTGTGACTTATTAAACTGATAGTTCGGTAATTTTCACATCTGTCAACACCTGCTTTCTTTGGGATTGGAATTACTATATTCTTCTTGAAGTCTGAGGGTATTTCGCCTGTCTCATACATCTTGCTCACCAGATGGTAGAGTTTTGTCAGGACTAGCTCTCCCATGGCTGTCAGTAGCTCTAATGGAATGTTGTCTGCTCCGGGGTCCTTGTTTCGACTCAGGTCTTTCAGTGCTCTATCAAACTCTTCACGCAGTATCATATCTCCCATTTCATATTCATCTACATCCTCTTCCAATTCCCTAATATTCTCCTCAAGTACATCGCCCTTGTATAGACCCTCTATATACTCCTTCCACCTTTCTGCTTTCCCTTCTTTGCTTAGAACTGGGTTGCCATCTGAGCTCTTGATATTCATGCAAATGGTTCTTCTGTCTCCAAAGGTCTCTTTAATTTTCCTGTAGGCAGTATCTATCTTACGCCTAGTGAGATAAGCCTCTACATCCTTACATTTGTCCTCTAGCCATCCCTGCTTAGCCATTTTGCACTTCCTATCAATCTCATTTTTGAGACGTTTGTATTCCTTTTTGCCTGCTTCATTTACTGCATTTTTATATTTTCTCCTTTCATCAATTAAATTCAGTATTTCTTCTGTTACCAAAGGGTTATTACTAGCCCTCGTCTTTTTACCTATTTGATTCTCCGCTGCCTTCACTGTATCATCCCTCAAAGCTATCCATTCTTCTTCTGCTGTATTTCTTTCCCCCATTCCTGTCAATTGTTCCCTTATGCTCTCCCTGAAACTCTGTACAACCTCTGGTTTAGTCAGTTTATCCAGGTCCCATCTCCTTAAATTCCTACAGCTCTCTCCTATTTTTCTAAGATTTTCGAACATTGAAATTACGTGAAAAATCGCACCTCAACCAGAAAAAACTTTTGTGTTATGACTACCACCCCAAATCGCTTGCTTATTTCCTTGACATACTCTCCATCGTTTCGTGGTAACGCAAAATGAGCTGCCGTTTTTCGAACTTTTCAGTGTCCTGCATCAGTCCTACCTGGTAAGGATCCCACACCGCGCAGCTTTATTCCAGAAGAGGACGGACAAGCGTAGTGTAGGCAGTCATTTGTTAGACGGATCTTTCGTCGAGCTAGAGGTTGTATATGATCGCAAAATATCGAGCTATTTTGTCGGCATACTCGGAAAGGAATGTAACTGGTATACAATCTGAACCGAAGGGCTTTCGTCTATTAAATGGTGTAAGTTGCTGCGCCACACCGAAAATATCTTTTTTCAAATTACTCATGTTGGCAGCTGTTCTTGATTCT